>NW_023416309.1:63273663-73273663 GCF_014176215.1 Rousettus aegyptiacus
CAGCTTGAACTATTAAAAACTCCTGCTGAAAGATCTGATCTTCAAATTGGCAGGTCAGTGGTAGAGTAAAATGGTTGATCTCACCTTCCCCTTTTATTCTATAATAATCAGAGTTTGTGAGGAGGGTTTTCCTCAGCCCAATGCAAGGAGAACAGAATAGGTTGCCCCTATATCTAAAAGAAATTTAATTTGCTTACCTTTTACATCCAGAGTTATCCAGGGTTCCTCGGCAGTGAGGACCACATTCCTGGACAAGAGCTGCAAGGATGGCCCCGGGCCTCTTCAGTCACACAGTTCCTGGTCCTGGGCTACTAGGGTATTGGCTGGCCACCCTCCTTTCTAGGAGTGTGGACAGTCAACTCTCTAATGCCAGGGATTAGTATCAGTTTCTTTGCATGTGCAGCAGGGGTTCAGGGGCTTTTAGGTACAGTCCTTAGCCCAATGTCCTACTTTCTTGCATTTGAAGCAAGAACTCAATGTCTCCTTATTCTCTGGTCTCTTAAGGGATGCTTATCGAGTACCAAGGGCCTGGCCAATTGTGACAGCTGTAATTCTGGCTCGTCATTTTTCTTTATTCTATTCTCTTTTTCCCTCCTCAAGATCTTGAGTGTTATAGACCATGAAGGCCGTTTTTGTATTTGGTTAGTCTGTGGCTTTATGTGCAGCTTTTGGAGCTTGTGTCTGATATCAGGGGCTAACTAGCTAATAAAATGCTGGCCTAAAAAAGCTAACCCTGCAGGAGAAGTGGGATCTACATTAGTATACCTCCTAAAGGATTCTTCCAGCTGGCTAAAAAACTGGCCAGGTTCTCATATTTTTCATGGTTTTCGTATTCCTTTTTTTTTTTTTTTTATTTCTCCCCATGAGGGTCTCTAGAAATTTGGCACAACTAGCCATTTCCTCTTGTATATTATAATTCCAATCAGGATCAGCTGAAGGCATTACCTCTGTTCCAGGGGTATGGCCCTGGGGTTTCCTAGCAAAGGCCTCATCTGCCTTCTGATGGGCCACTATTAGAATGAAGTCCTTTTCAATGATTGTTACACTACAGAGCCGCAGATGAGCCCGATTGGACTCTGTAGCTTTTAGGGGACTTTAAGGGTGCTCAGCCATGGGGCCACAAATTCGTACATGACTGAATCAAGCCAAACAGGCAGCCCATTCACTCACTCATTCACACACCAGGTTAAAACATTGATTCCCCCCTTTTGGAAGGCCCTGACCTATGTCTTACTCCCCTTGGAAGACTCTGATGTTTTCCACCACTGGGAAGACCCTCATGTGTTTCCACTTTGGAAGACCCTGATATCTCCCTACCTGGGAAGACCCTGATGCCTTCCTCACCCTCGGAAAGACCCTGATGTCTCCCCTACTGGAGAGACCCTGATGTCTTCCTCCCATTGGGAAGACCCTGATGTCTCCACCACTGGAGAAATCCTAATGTCTTCCCCAACTTGGGAAGACCCTGATGGCTTCCCACACTGTAAAGACCCTGACCTCTGTCTTCTAACTGAAGACTAGAAGGTGATCAAGCTCCTCTTCCATCCGGAGATGGGACCTGGCTAGGGGACTGAGCCGCGGGGCCTTACCTTATCCTGTGGCCATTCCTGGTGGGTTGGTCCATCCCTTCTATGAGTCCAGTCAGGGGCTCAGCCATTCTGGGAGTTGGGACACTGCTCCAAAAGAGAACCTGGAATACTATCAGGTGGCACTCCTCCTTGTTTATCTCGGAGCCATTCCACCCCAGCCTGGCTGAGCCACATGTCCAGTGGCTCAAGGGCTGACATGATTGAAATCTCACTGGGACCTCCAGAAACAAGACCAGTGAGAAACCAAGCACCACTCAGAGAGTTGGAGAACTCAGGTTTATTATGCTGGCAGTCCCAGAAGAGCTAGCGCTCTGAAGATCTGAGCCCCAAGCTCAGGGG
This sequence comes from Rousettus aegyptiacus, assembly GCF_014176215.1. Classification (NCBI taxonomy): domain Eukaryota; kingdom Metazoa; phylum Chordata; class Mammalia; order Chiroptera; family Pteropodidae; genus Rousettus; species Rousettus aegyptiacus. The sequence goes on from NW_023416309.1 coordinate 63,275,592, forward strand.
TAACCTTACTTCTATAGGGCTTAACAAGCAAAGGCAATACATCTGTCTTCTTAACAAGCAAAGGCAATACATCTGTTATATAGACAGAACAAGCAAAGGGGAGGGTGAGTCTTCAGTCGATCTCGAGGTCACCCATGTCTTTGCCCTATGGCAAGCATATCTACAGATTACAATGTTAGCCATGTAAGTGAAAACTTCTTCTTCAATGTGTACATTGCTTCCAATACTACCTAACATATTGTATTTGCTAAGTTAATATTATACATTGTTATTTGCCAAACTTTCATATTATTCTTCATTTACAAGGTTATTTTGTATTTGTTCTTTTTAAAATTAAAATTTTTATGACCCACCTAAACATTGTTGCATAAAGAATATAGGCTCAGTCAACTGTTTTGATGAAATTCAAGTTCACAGGGCAGTCTTCAAAAATTTGTTTTATATTCAGTATCTAATTAATTTAGCCATAAATATGAATATCAGTTGCAGCATAATTCATAGCCATAATTTTCATCCTAGTAACATTAGACTATAAAGTAATTCTTCAAAAACCTCATTCTTATGCATTATTTTTTTTATTTATTCCATGTCAACTGCCTAGATGATCTAGAAACATGGAGTAGTGCACATTAAAAATGTATATCTTGATATGCACAAATTTTCCAGTTAAACTCAAAAGAAATATCAATACATAATTGGATCTACATGGAAAAAATAATATGTGACAAGACATATTTATAACAAGAAAATTCTTTAAATTAATTAAAAAGCTATCAACGAAGAAAAGCTCAGGGCTGAATCCCTTAACTGGTAAATTCTACCTAACATATGGTGAATAATTAACACAAAATCATTCCAAAATCTTTCAAAAATAGAAGTTGGAACTTCCCTGATTATTTGATGAGCCATAGATCCAGTGGCTCAAGGGCTGGCATGGTTGAAATCTTGCTGGGGTCTCCAGAAACAAGACTAGTGAGAATATTGGAAACATTATAAGATAATAAAATAACAGATCACAAATTTTCACAAAATACTAGCAAACTGAAACCCAATAAAAATGATAAATTTATCATGCACTGTGACCAATTGGTATTGTTTCACAACTGCGATGTTTGTGTATGTTAAAAAACAACAACAAAAAAACAATCAACTCCCCAGGGGAAAAGAAATACTACTGTTCATTGTTGCAGATGACATAATCCTGTATAAAATTTTTGTGAGGAATTCACTAAAAGTCCACTAGAACGACTGAATAAGTTAAAAAGTTCGCAGGTTACGAAATTAAAATACAAGACTGAATTATACTATTACATAGTAATAATAAACGATGTGAAAATAGCATCAAATTAAGAAACATTTATAAATTTAAGCTGTTCTGATATAATCTTCTACACTGACAATGTTTTTGAAATCAAAAATTAAATAAATGAAAAACATTTGAATTAATGTGTCATCAGAAGTTCAATATTAATGTCAATATGAGTAAGATCAAAATACATCATAAATTGATCTACAAATTTAATGGTTTTTAAATTACCAAAAGATTTTTTAGAAAAACTGCCAAGCTTATCTTAAATTGGATATGTACATTTAAATCAACTGCACATGCAATGTAATCTTTAAAAAGAAAAATAATATGGCATGACTCACAATCACATATATTAAATTTTACTTCAATGGTATTGTAATGAAGACTATGTGGTACTAGCGTAAGTACTGATCCATGTAGACCAATTCGGTAGATGTCAGGTCTAGTAATAAACACTTCATTAAAATTGATTTCAAAAGAGGTGTTAAGAAGTTCAGCTTAAAAAAAGAACTTATCCTTTCAACAAATGGTGATGTGAATATTGAATATTTATATATACGAAATTATTAATCTGGTTACCCAACTCGAGTAATACAAAAATACTCAAAATGACACACAAATGTAAAAGCTAAAACTATAAATTTATTGTAGAAAAAAAATGGCGTAGATGATAGAGGCTCTGTTCATCCCTCTGGTGACCAAATCAAAGTTATGATGGAAACAAGGAACAGCCGCAAGGAAAAATCACCTGGGATGAACAAGCCATACAACTAGGGAGAAATCTAAGGTGCTGTAATGGCAGAAGGTAGGACTGGACGAGGACACGAGGCTACCCAGTCTCAAGTGGCTGAGTGAGATGGTGGTTGCGGTGGCAGCAGCATCAGCGACAGAAGCCTCTTAAAGATCAGCATCCAGGAGTGGATTTTTGCAGTGACAAACCTGCTGGCTTTGGGCACCAGTGCTGATCTGGCTGCATGCAGGGGACACCAGAGACTTATAAGGAGATATCAGAGTGAGGGCCGAGGTGAGACTTACTAGATACAGGAGTGCCGATGGTATCCATTGGTCCCTGATGAGCCCTCCCCTCTACTAGTGCTGGACACAGTGCTTCCAAAGCTGTGACATCATCGAACTAGATAACAGAAGTTGCTCCCAGAAACTCTGCCTACCCCAACACGTGGCCCCACCCAAGCTATATCCAGGTATATCCTCAGCAAGTCAGGTGCTCCTTGCTGAGTAGTGCCTAGACTCACACTAGAGACAGCTGGCCTCAGTTTGTGGTGTGGCCTTTTGAGGCAACTATAAGCACAGCATCTGAGGATTGCTTGCAGAATCTTAACAGGTGGCCCTAGTGGGGGACTGTAGAGGCTTGGGCTAAATTTGGCCTGCAGCCGAACCCCTCTCAGGACTGTGCCATTGGACAGATACCTACTTCACAAATCCATACTAATAAGACCGGGAAACTTAGGAGCATTGCTTACTACATGGAAACACATGGAAAGACAGCCAAAAATGGGAAGACAAAGGAACAGAGGCCATATGAGAGAACAGAACAGAGATCCAGATATGATGGAGTCAAGCAATCTAACAGATGCAGAGGTCAAAGCACTGATTATAAAGATGCTCAATGAACTTTTGAGAAGTGTAGAGAACTTCAACAAAGATAAAAAAAAAAACATGAAAATGGACATGGAAATTATAAAAGAGAACCAGTCTGAAATAAAGAATACATTATCTGAGATGAGAAGTACATTAAATGGAATAAATGAAGGAATAAACAAAGTGAGTAAAGAAGAGGATCAAATGCCTTATCTAGAGGACTGGAAAGCCAAGGGGACACACAGTCAGAACACAAAGAGATAAGATGACAAGACTTTAAAAACAATTTAAGGAGAATATGGGAACTATTAAGGGTCCACATATCCATCTGATCAGTGTAAAAGAAGAAAATCAAGATGTTGAACAGCTGTTTGAAGAAGTAATGATGGAAAACTTCCCTAATCTCATGAAGGAAATGGACATAAAATCCCAGGAAGCTCAGAGAATTCCAAAAATCAGGGATCCAAAAAGGCCCACACTGAGACACATCATCATTAAAATGCCAAAGGTTAAATACAAAGAAAGAATATTAAAAGCAGCAAGGGAAAAACAGAGAGTTACTTATAAGGGAACACTCATATGACTGGCAGCTGATTTCTCAAAAGAAACTATGCAGGACAGAAGGGCTTGGCAAAAAAATATTTGACAGGATGAAGACCCAGGATTTACAACCAAGAGTAATTTATCCATCAAAGCTATCATTTCAAGTTGAAGGACAGATAAAGAGCTTTCCAGACAAAAATAAGCTAAAAGAGTTTATCGCCACCAAGCCAATAGTACAGAAAATGTTGGAGAGACTTCTTTAAGAAGAAAAAACATGTATCAAAAATAGGAATAAAGAATGGTAACAACTATATTCCTATCAATAAGTACCTTAAATGGAAAAGAATTAAGTGCTCCAACCAAATGATAGAGTGGCTGAAAGGATAAATAAACAAGACTGCTATATGTGAAAAGGAAGGGGATAGAAAAAGATATTACTTTGATGGACCTAGAAGGTATTTACATCAGACAAGGAAAGATAAGACACTATGTGATTTCACTTACATGCTGAATCTGAGGAATAAAAAGAACAAACTAATCAAAAACAGACTCATAAATATGGTGAACAACATGATTCTGCCTTTAGTTAATTGGGGCAATGACAAGACCTACCTCATTATTAAATTAGACTTTGCAGCAAGGAGCACAGGGCAGATGTTAGCAATTGCCATGCCTGTTACACAACCATGCAGCTTCTCTACTTGTAAAGTGTTAGGATCTGTTTTGTCACTTGGAATAGAGGGGAATTTTGCAAAGTGGAAGCTCAGGTTTCACTAATATTGGACAAATTGTTCACAAAATTGTGCATGAAAGCTTCATCAAACCAGCAGAACCATTCGGTTTGACTCTGAGAGTCCTTAAATCTCAAATTTAAACATTTTAAACTGTTGCGGATATTAATAAATCAAAAGATTGGGCATGGAAATCTGGATATTGGCCTTTTCTTGAAAGATTTGTCAATTCATAGTATATATCCTGATGGCAATAAACTAGTGGAGTCAGTGGTGGTCGCCCCTTTTGAAGCCCAGGTTCTTTAGCCATCTCAGTCCTATCCTACTCATTGCTTTTTATGATCTGTCTGGTCCATGGAGACCAGCTATTTACAGTGTGTCAGGGAGTAAATGAGGAATTGATGGGATGGTGTTTGAGTTGTCCCAGTGACCAAGGAGTGGGGAGGACAGGGGTGATAGGAATGACAAGCAATTGTCCAGGATCCTTTGGGTCTCTTCAATGCCACTGGACAGTCATGTGAGGGAAAAGCTTGTTTATTTTGATCAGAGCCTGGAGTCTAATTCCAATTTCATAACAAAATTAATTCTCTTGGGGGGGGAGAAACGATTTTATTATTGTATCAGGTTATGTTATGCCTCGGGTACAAATAAGCCCAAACCTCAGTGGCTAAACATAACAGATATTTGTTTTTCATCATGCTTCAGAGGGGTATCTGGGCTTTTGGAGGTCCCATCGCATGGAACAGTTTTGCATCAACATTAAATGCCCCACCCCTGAAGTGACGGACTTTGCTTATACACATTTAATTGGCTGAGGCCAGTCACATGCCACCTCTAACTTCAAGGAAGTTAGAAAGTTCAGTTTTACTAGTCTGGGAAAAGGAGAATCTGGAATATTGGTGAACAGTATAATGACAACCATAATTGTACCCTGAGTATTCCCAGAATGCAACAAAATTGATTTGTTCAGAACCTTAGAGTTATTAACCAGTTCAGAGCAACTGGTCACTCAAAATTGCGTTTGAGATGTTAAGGCAATGTCTGTGCTGTCACCATCAAGGGTATTTTATATAAAGGTGGAGATGTCTGGTTACATTTCTTTTAGTGTTAGTTATGCCTCATTTACATTTATAGTTAGGAAATTATATTATTTTTTTGAAATGTTGACTGTTGGTAGGTTTTTGATCTATGAATTTCATTGCATTCAGAATTATAAAATATGTATTCCTGATAGGGTAGGCAGTTGAGTGTGCAGGTAATCATCTCCCAGCAGCAAACCACAATTCTAAGTTCTTTGAATTTTTACTTTCTGTGAGATTATCTTTGGAGAAAACTTGGTAAGAGGTGATTTGGTGAAGAGGATATATGTGATTATGTTGGGTCTGAGCAATCAAATTTAGAAGACATCTTACATATTTATCGCATTATTTTCTCTAATTATCCCTGTGCCTAAAGTGTTCTTTAAAAAAGTCCCTCTCCCAAACCTGTATCTCAATCCCTCCTCTGCCCCCCCCACCACCCAAATGTTTTCTATCATCACCTGCTATGTGGTTTATCCCCTAGCTCCTTTCTTCTCACTGCTCAGCCCCAGTTTCTTATGTCGTAGGGGTTTCTGTCTGCTGCCTTTGCCTGAGTGTGGTTCCACACTCTGCCCATCGCCCGTCACTCTCACTTTTCTTTCTGATCTTTTAGAGGATTCTCACCACATTGCTTAGATCCTATCTCTCAAAATTTGGCCTGCCCTTCCATGCCCAGTGTCACTGGATTTGCGGTCACCCTCCAGGATATCTCCCTGTGTGTGGGTGCTGCACTGTCTCTATCTGTCCCTGACACCTCAGCCCACAGACGTCTCAAGGCTTAGGGTTGATCCTGTCACTGTCTTGCTTCCAAACATCCCTTTGCTTTGCCATCACAGGACACTTGGTCTGGTCTGTGTGCTCACTTATCCTTGCCATGGCCTAGGAATTGAGCTATGTATCACCCCGGGGTGGTTTGGTGGTTTACCTGAGTCCAGAGCAGTTCCAAAGAGACAGATCATCCTGGCCTTGATGGTACCTTGAGTTGGCCCATCAGCTGAGAGTGTCTGGGGCTTTACTAGTTTTATCTCATGTGCACAAAGTTCACATTGTGGAGATCCTTACTATCTGGACGAAGCTGGTATCCCGTTGCCAGGAATGGCCAATTAAAGTCAAAATACTTTTCTGAACAGTGCACTATGAAGCACACACCATTGGCTATGAATGCTGTCTCATAGACCCTCTAAGGTGATGGGAATGTTCTAGGACTGTGCTGTCCTCTTTGGGGCCACCAGCCATAGATGGCCACCGAGCACCTACAGTGTGGCTCATGAGACTGAGAAATAGAATCTCTACTGTAATTAAACAAATTGAAATTAAAATAGCTCTATTTGGCCAATGGCTATTGTGTTGAACAACATGGCTTTAGACCTATCTTTGAGGTTACAGTAAGTAGAGAGAAACAAGAAGTGAAACAGCACCCACAGTAAACAGCAAGACTCTTCCAGAAGGGGCAGCTTCCCCTGGACTTGGCTGAGAAGGCAACCTGATGAGATCAGAATTACCTGTTAGGAAGGACTGGGTTTTGTCAGCTGGGGAATCTTGAATATAAACTGGCTATGAGATATTACAGAATTATTGTTAATTTTCTTAAGTATAATAATGGATTGTGAGTGTGTAGGAAAATCTTTAATTTTTTAGGGCTGCATTAGAGTATCAAGTGGTGACCTGTCACGAGGTCTATGATTTACTTTTAAATGCTTCAGAAAAAGTAAATCAACAATGCAAATGTGGCAAGAACATGGCAGCTTTTAAATATAATTACCCAGTGTAAGAGAATTAGGACATATTCTTTCTACTTATCTGAATACCTGTATTTTCACAAGAAAGAGCAAAAAGAAATGCAAAAGAGTGACTCCACATGAAGCAGGAGCCGATACTATAAAAGAGCGAAAAATCTCCACAAAATGCTTGATCCAGATTTTGTTTGGAAAATAAAAACAAAAATTAAGAAAAGAAATATATTTTATCTCACATTTAACACATTTTTTAATGTGTTTGCAACCATTTTCAAGTTTTTAGAATGGGTGCAGAATAAACAAAGACTGATTTTTTGCACAATTTCTTTGAAAAATTACCCAATAACATCATTCATTTCACATCTGATTGACGACGGGTCCATAAGAGGGTCCAAAACTATTTAGGCCTCATCTTATTGCTCAAGATCTTTTCAACCTATCGACAGACAAGCATACCTTTATTTGTGTGTGTGTGTGTGTGTGTGTGTGTGTGTGGCAACATTTCCATTTTATTTGTATCTTTGTGCCTGTAGCTAGTACTCAAGCTAATTGGACTAAGTGGTAAAGGAATTATCCCATCATTCACCATGCTATTCATCCTTCTGAATGCTTCAGTCAGATGGCTCATAGGAAAACACAAGCCATTTGAAGTATTGGTACTCACTCTATACTTGGAGTCTATCTAAGCTCACTCTTTACTTTCTAATACAAGTTGTAAATTAATTTTTCAACCATTCTGTTTTGAAGCTCCTGTTGATTCGTCAGCATTGACTTTCTTTTCTGCTGACCTCACATGTTAATCAGTGGCTTCACGTGGGGATTGAGTGAGGCCTGAGCATCATTACTGTTTACTCATGAAGTTTTGCATCCTGAGCAAGACCCACAGTTTCACAGCACAACCGAAGTACATGGCAGACATCTGAGAGCAGCTGGAGACTGACCGGCCATCGGTGCCACATATGGGGACTGGTGCTTTGGGGTTCAGCAGGGTGTGAGCTTTGAGTAGGGACCAATTTTATAAGTGGCAATTGATTTTATAAGGAGAAATAGTAATAGATTTGTTAGTAAATATTTTATCATGATGAAGACTTTGCTTCTCTAAACGACCCTGTAACTGCAAGGCTGTGAGTGAAATATCCACAGGTGAGGATACCTGCTAGTTTGAGTTCCACACTTGGAGGCTGTTGTGGTGACTGTCACTGAATGAAATGTAAGGACCATTGCTGAGATGGCACCAAAGTCTGGCAGTCTAAAGGGTAATAACCAAAAGGAAAATTGTCCCTCTCACCACACTCATGTCACTACTTGCCCAGAGTGGTGCAGACCCCAGAAGACCATAGCCATCCCATCCCCACATCAGAGGCCAATCGCTAGTCTGGGCCTCTGGTACCTCTGAAAACCTGGCTGTCAGTCGGGGATTCCCATGCGCCCCTGCTCGTGTTTGGTCATTTACTAGAGTGACTCATTTAACTCAAGAGGGCAGCTTACTTATTATAACCGTCAATGACAAAGAATACAACTCAGGAACAGCCAAAGGGAAGAGGCGCGTGGGGTCAAGTGTTTGGAAAAGGTTGAGAAGCTTCCATGCGCTCTCTAGACATCTCCCCTGCACAGCACCTTGATGTGTTCAGCACCTAGACGGTCTCGGGACCCCATAGTTTAGGGGGTTTATGGAGGTTCTATTCTCTAGGCATGACTGATAAAATCGTTAGTAATGGGGCATTGAACTCGCCTCTTGGGAGCTAGGGGGGTGGGGATGAAAGTTCTGATCCTCTAATTGCATGGTCGGTTCCCCTGTCGATCAGCCCTCATGCTTCTGGAGTTACCTCGTAAGCATCAGCTCAAGTGTGTTTGAAAGGCACTTATTCAAAGTAACAGATGCAACTCTCTCCCCTGTTACTCAGGAAAGCACAAGGGTTTTAGGACTCTGCGCCCAGAACCAGGAGCAGAGACCATCTTTTTCTTCCTCCTCCTTCTTATTTTTAATCTATCTCTTATTTCTTTATTGACAAATCATACCATACAAATTAGGTTCCCTTTCCTCTCTGAGTATAGCTTACAGAAATTACTTCTGTATTTACAGCAGTAACAGCAAATGTTGCTAAAAAAAATTATTCTACATCTGGAACAAAGGACCGTAACATGAATTAGAAATCTAAAGACTTAAGAAGAGTCTACAGCCATGCTACTCTGAACAAGCCCAATCTTGTCTGACCTTGGGAGCTAAGCAGGGTCAGGCCTGGTTGGTACTAGGAAGACCAGGTGCTGTAGGCATAAAAAAATAAAATAAAAATAATAATAATAATAAGAAGAAGAAGAAGAAGAAGAAGAAGAAGAAGAAGAAGAAGAAGAAGAAGAAGAAGAAGAAGGGATTGTAAGCTGAGAAGTTCCTTGCAATCTGTGCCTCACCTAAAAAAAAATCAAAAAAATAAAGGCTGAGAAGGGAAAAGGCAACCATGACACAACGCTGGGAAGATTCAGGTGTGTTTTCTATGTGATTGGTAACAAGCCACACTCAAAGAAAGGGATGGTGTAACCACAGAAAGGATGATGCGGAAACCCACAGGAAATTAACCCAGTACAAAAGGAGGATGGAGTCCACGCAAACTTACAGGTGTTAAAACCTGAGCACAGAAAAGTCAGCTCCTTGGGGAGATAGCAACTGGAAGTGATGCATCCCTGTGGTAGTAAACGTTGGGAGAGTCCTCATCTGGGGACTCACTTTATTCTGAGAAGTTAGTTATATTCATCATTTAAAAAAGTGTTTTACATTTGAAGCAGAAACAACTTAGGGAGGGAAAGGCAGACATTAAGAAAGTATTAAGTTCTTGAGAACTCAAAAATTATTTCAGAAGCCAATTGAAGCAAAAGAAAATATAAAGTTTAAATAAAAATGTTTCTCTAAGGGTAAAACTGAGTTTTTGTTGGGATTTAAAATAAAGTACAAAAATAAAAAGTGGTTTTCAAAGTAGGCTTCAGGCCCACTCTTTCCAGCTCTTTCATACTTAAATTCAAATTTAATTCTGTTCTGTTGTGTCTTTTGTGATGAGGTATTTTATGAAAATTAACTCAAGAATATATAACTCCCTCGCAAAAATATGTACCTGAGAATATGCATAATGCATCTGCATAACCTGTCCCTAGTAGAGAGAAGCCTTTTTATGTCTATTGAGTGACTTGTTCCTTTCTGCTTGGCACCTCCCGTGGCCATGGGTGGCAGAGAGAATCCTGAATGCAGCCCAAGTCACTCTTTCAGAGAAAATACCCAGAGACAGCAGGGCCAGGAAGGTGGGCTTTGATTAAAGCCCCCACCAGTGGCTTTAAAACAGTGGGTTTTCTAATTTGGCAACGTTTTCCCACAGGAGGTCATAGAAATTTGCCTAATGCTTCCCCCTGCTGCACAAAATGGAGTGTAGCATTTATCCTGTCTATGTGCTCATCCCTGTATCCATCCATTAATCCAGCTATCGTTAGCCCACTCAGCGTTTTCTCATCAACCTTCATATCCAAGCTCAATTCAACTTTTCAGAGAGACTTTACTTACTTACCACTGTAAAATACACAGTTTCCCAGCCTCTGGTCCCTCTTTGTCACTCAGTGAAGTGACGGCGGGGCTCAGCCTTCTGACCTGGAGAAGTAGATCTGCAGTGGGGAGCAGGGAGGAAATGCTCAGTGTGGATATCCAGCCAGAGCGGTACAGGGGGAGAGTGGGCAGTGTGGACCAGAGCTCTGGAGAGCCCAATCGAGTTACTCATGCCACATGAATAACCGAGAAGGAATGCTGGTGTTAAATGCTAACTCCAGGTACCCGTGGAAGAGCTGCATCAGGAGACATGAGATAAGCCCACTGAGGCTTTTCCACCAAGGCCTCTTTACCTGCATGGTTCTCGTTCCTGATCTCTCACTGCCTCAGGCCACCTTGGAGTGAGTGCTGCATCCTGCAGGTCCTAGGTTTGCTCTGGGCAACACTGAATGTCTGCTTGGTGAATTTGTAGGAGGAGCCCATGATAAATGTTCTATATTACATGGTTACATGCATATATTCTCGCTGTAAGAAGTTGAAACATAGAGAAGCAAAAGTTCCATCTTCTGTCTCCCCAAAACTCCCTTCCCCAGCAGTAATTACTGCTAAAAACTTTCTACATGTCCATATAGACTGCTCTCTTTGTATATAGTTATAGACGTGTGGACAGAGATGCATAGATAGTTGTTTTTTTCCCTTCAACATGTTATTAGGAAAACTTTCAAACATATAGAAGAAAGAATTATAGAATGAAGCCCCTATTCTCATTCTAGAATGTGTTTCTTTATCGCATGTCACTTCATTTATCCATGCTTTTCTCCATTCATCCATCAATTCATTCTTTTTTTTAAGTGTATTTTAATGTAAATTGTTGATATTGGGACATTTCACCCAAAACACATTAGCATTCAGTGTATCACAGCGACCTGGAGTTTTCATACTACTCAGTGTAAGAAGTGAATATACTCATGTAACCCACACCGCTATCAAGAACATTGTCTTCCCTTCATGTTCCTTCCTGGTCGATCCCTGTCCACACACTTCACGTCCCTTCCCCACTTGTTCTCTTCCTCTTCCTCCTACTTTTTAGCAGAGACAAATGTTTCCTGTTCTAGAATTTTATGGAAATGGAATCATACAGCACATATTCCTTTATATCTGGCTTCTTTCACTCAGCATGATATTTGAAAGATTCATCCATGTGTGGCCTGTATCAGTAGTTACTTTCTAAAAATAGCTGTTTTGAGGTATAATTGACATATAACAAACTCTCAATATTTCAATTGAGCAATATAAGTTTTGACATGTGAAAATAGCTGTGAAACTATCGCCACGATCAAGACAGTGAACACAGCCAGCATCCCTCGCGACTCTTATAAACTCTCCCCCTAGTGTCTCGGCACTTCCTTTATCCCCAGGCAATACCTGCTCTGCTCTCTGTCAATCTAGACTTCCACTGAGATTTCAGCTAACCAAAGTTGGAAGAAACTACTGAAAGGTACAAATTTTGACCAAGTCAGCCTCCCGAATTTCTGCTCTGAATCTGGTCAAACGAGGGCACCAACAGCCTCTCCTTGTCCTTTCCTTGCCGAATTTAGATCGACAGATACACGCACTCGGAGCCAGTATATTTTGGTCACTCTCAGTTTTTCATATGGTCAGGTGTCCTTTTCCTCACAGTTGAGTGTTACTTTCTTATTTCTATCATTTGGTGTCTTGCAGTTTGGCTTGGAACTAGCAAGGTGCTTCTCTTTTTTGGCCTTCTGCCTGTGGTGGCAGGGAGACACTGGTTGTACCTAATGTGTTTTCAGGCCACCAACTGTCAGGTTGGAGGCCAGAGAATTGGTAGTTGGCTGGCCAGAGATGTGGATTGCACCCCACATGCGGCTGATGTCCTACCTTCTGAGGCTGCCAGCTCTCAGGAGTTTGTCTAAATCTTTATTTCTTTGACCTTTGGGAGTGACTGTGAAAAATGGGGGCTGTGTCATTTGAGCCTCTTTAGGAACATTTCGTTTGTTTGTTTGTTTCTTGCTAAGGTATAAAGAGGTTTTTTGGTTTTGAGTCACATTCAGAAGAGGTATGCCTTTGAAAATACTTTGGAGAAAGCAAAGGGTTTAATATTTCCAGGAGAATTTACTGGTTGCCATTGCCTAATTTCTGATATGAAGATATATGCAAGGATTTTTTTTAAAGGGCTCTTGCTCTAAAACAAATATCCCATTGGTGCCTATGGAAGGATCAGATTAAAAGACAGAAGAGTATTGTGGCTAGCCTAAGAAACACTCCCTTAACAAAATGAAAGTACAGAAATCAGAATGAAAATGATAACCTATTTATACCATCAGCCCACCCACCCATATCACACTGTAGTCATGCAATCTTCCAGATGTGCCCCTGGAGCAAATCCTTACCAAGATCACAAATAGGTAGATTACAAATGGCCAGACCCTCTGTTGATGATTAGCTTTCGGCCCGCCTGGAGGTTGATATTTAGGGCCAGATAGGAGCTATATTTTGAGGGTTCTTTTCCTAAGGTTAGCTGGAAGGTTGGCCCAAAATGGAACTAAGTGCTCCAAGGGGAGGAAAACATGCGGAAACCTTTGTGGAAGGCTCCCGGAGCCCACACTCTAAAGGCGCACAACTCTATTTTAGGCATAGGATCCTTTCGATTTCCACTTTAGTTGGAATTTTGCTCCTTGATATAAAGAAGCAAATTCAAGATGATGTAGTTGGATGGGCAAGTCAGACCTTGATGTTCTTTGAAACCTAAAAACAACAGTCCTTGTTTTACTAAATCTCGTCTACATAGAGACAGCAACGCAGATCCCGGACAACTACAAAGCACACCTATCCTGTGATGGATCCCAAATCTCCTCGCCCACTTCAGGATTATGCTGACACTGTAAAAATTCAGGACATTAAAAAAAGTACAGCCCTGCACTCAGAGAAAAACACTTAAATAGTGATTGCCTCAGCCTCCCCTCCCCCCCAGCAATAATTGGCAAATCTGCCCCAGAATCTTTTGTTTGAAATGCTTACATTCTTTTCCAGGCCCTGGCACATGTAAATCTTCCACCAACCAGAACTGTCTCTCTGGGTCTTAAGACCTTCTTTAGGTGCAAACGTCCAAGGAAATAACTTTAGCCTGATATACACGTGATCCCATTGTGACCACAACACCATTCCCATGTGGTCCTCGCGTGAGTGCTGTGTGATTCCCAGGTGACCTTCATGTGATGACCACAGCTGCTGCCTTAAACAAGCTCCCTCACAACATATGTGGGCACCACACCTGCTACCTAAAACATGTTTCCTCTCAACAGATGCAGCTGCCGCAACACCTGTCATAAAGCAAGTTCCCTCACAAGAGACTCAGCCTCAGGCCTAAAAGTAGCAACAGTGGGGCAATAGCTGCTGCTGTCATAACCAGGGTCCCTGAGAACAGATGTGCCTCATGGCATGGTGCAGCAGCAGTAGGGAAGCTTCCTCCACTGTCGCGAAGCAAGTTTTCTAGAGTAGATGCGGACTCAGGACCCGTGTGGCGTCATGATAGCAGCTGTTGCCGCTGCCACAAACCAGTGTTTTTCAGAACAGACACAAACTCGTTCCTGAGAAAGCACCAGCCTCTGCTGCTGCTGTAAAATATGTTCCCTCAGAACACATACAAACTCAGGCCTGCTGTGCTACAGCTGCGCTGCAGCCACTGATGTTGCTGTAAACCACGCTCCCACTGCACAGATAGATGCAGCCTCACAGCCTCATTGCAGCAGCTAAATAAGTTATGACTTGTTAGATTTATCCTGAGTCAAAGATTTTACAAGGGTGAAAAACCATGTGCTTTGAGATGGTACTGGCGCATGAATTTACAGACTTTAACAAAACAATAAACACACCAGACATAGACATAAAACACACACATGATTTTAGAATAAGATTAAGATAATACTGCAAACACTTGGGAAAAGAGATCTTTTCAATGAATAGTATAGAAGAAATTAGGTAGTCATCTAGGTAAAAAGTAAACTCCATCTCTTTGTCTCTCTCTTTCTCTCTCTCTCTCTCTCTCTCTCTCTCTCTCTCTCTCTCTCTCACACACACACACACACACACACACACACACGTTCCAACTGGATCATTAATTTAAAAAAATAACTATGGTAGAAGAAAAAAAATGTGTGTGTGTGTTGTGTGTGTGTATAATCAAAATAAGGAAGAGCTTCCCAAGTATGACATAAATCGAAAAGCCACAGAGAAAAGATTGATCGATAAATCTGACTTCTTAGAAAACAAGAGAAACACCAGCCACAAGGCAAATGCTATACTATCCTCCAAGTGAAAAAGACAAAAGACAAGCTCGAAAAATACACTGGACAATAGCTCCACAAAGGTTCAGTGTTTTTCATAGAAAATACTGTAAAGCAAATGTGGGCAAATGCCATGAACACCAAACAGGAACACGAGGGCTCTCAGGGCTACCTAATGACATCACATCTCCTAGAAAGACAGGGATGCCTGCCTCCCTGGTGAGAAGCCTGTACCTCAACATCCACCTGGGACATGGGGCGCTGCCTCCCAAGGTACCCAGCTCTACCTCTCCAGGGCTTGGGCCCCTGGAGGACAGACCTCAGAAAACCTAAGTGGCCAGACAGCAGAGTGGAGCATGAAGAGAGTGGAAACTACTCCACCACAGTGACAGGGGAGCCACCATGGCAGCAGCAGAGATACATGAAGGGTGGAACGCTGAGGGAGAGCTGGTGATAATGGACCACCCAAGACCAGGTGGGCCTATGTGTGGCTAGATGGACCACAGTGGTGAGGGCCAAAGAAATGGCCAGAGGTTGACAGAGACGAAGGCGACAGGATGTGATGAAGCAAAGGAGTGTGATGGGACACTGAGCATAATTGGAGAGCAGTGGAAAGAAACAACGATTCACAGAGTGTGAGAGAGGGATGACAAAACGTGCAAAGCTGGTGATCGAGAAGAGTGGGATGAATACTGACACAGAGCTCATATCCATTTATTGGCCTGGTATGAGAACGACAGAGTGAAGAAGTGATAGGGAGGGAGAAGGGAGAGGACAGAAGGTTAGGGGATCGACCCTGCTCAGCCTCCTTAGAGAGTAAGGTTGCAGCATGTAAAGGGCAAGCTTTGAAACCTAGTTGGATAAAGATGTGCAGAGGATGAGGGAGATGGCCAGACAGTGGCAGAAAGAGCCAGAAAATGTTTGATGTGGAGTGATGAGCTACTGCCAGCCCATGGTTGCTGACTGTGCGTGGTCTGTGGCTTTTGAGTCTCCTTAGAATTAACCTTGGCTGGACCTTCACTGTTTTCCCAGGTCTAACATTGATGGCTTTAGGCCCCCGAAGTGCCTGAAGTGCCCATAGCAGGCCAGCCCATTTCATCTGAGAGTGGCCCCAGCCTTGGTCAAGACACTATTGACCAGGACCGAGCTGACAGACCCTACCTCAACCCTCTGGACAGGTCCACTTACCACAGGTGTGCAGGGAGTGGCTGTTCCAATAAAGCTGCCCGAGAAGCTTGGAGTTGAACTCCTCCTGAAAATGCAGCAGCTGGAGCTGTGTCTCCAAGCCTTCTTCGGTATCAGCCCCCAGTCCAGAGCAAGGGGTCCCAATGCAGACTGCCTCCTCAGCTGTGTGTGGGGTCCACAGTCTGGTTTCTGCAGGCTGCTATGTGGTTTTTCCCTAACCAATCTTTCTGCTCTCGACCTGGGTTCCTTTTGGTCTGGTCCTCCTGGGCTGCCTCTTTTACATACCATATATATTGTTTGCCCCCCATTACTCTCAGATGTGGTGACCTACAGAGAGTCCCTAGCTATACTGTTAGTTTAAAAACAGACCTAGAGAAGTTTGGGACCTAATAGGGGAGGGTGGCATGCAGCATACACAAATAAGAGCCAGGTGAGAAAGCAGTCAATTCAGGGGTGGCAAACTCAATGTCAGGTTTCACCCAGAGGGCTCTAAATTCCAGTGGGCAGCTTCCAGGACACAGGTGAGCACATCTTTGGCACAGCCCAGGCTCCAACACATTCTTCATTGTCTCAGGAACCTTTAGAAAGCTTAGCTTTTCCTGACCTCCACTAAGGTGTTATTTTCAAGATGCACACTAGATGACAGCAGAGAACAGCTTATGTCTTGGTGTTCTAATGGCATGTCCTTCCTTGCCTTTTCCTTCCTCTAGCTAAGGCATTTGGTCCTCTTCTTTATTCACTTTGTTTATTCTTTTGTTTATTCCATTTAATATACTTCTCATCTTAGATAATGTGTTCTTTATTTCATACTGGTTCTCTTTTATAATTTCCATGTCCATTTTCATGTTTTTTATCTTTGTTGAAGTTCTCTACACTTCCCAAAAGTTCATTGAGCATTTTTATAACTAGTGTTTCAAATTTTGCATCTGTTAGATTACTTGACTCCATTATATCTGGATCTCTGTTCTCTTCTCTCATATGGTTTCAGCTTGTGTTCTCATTTCAGCTGCCTTTCTGTGTGTGTTTCTATGTACTAAGCAAAGCTCCTAAGTCTCCTTGTCTTATTAGCTAAGTAGGTGTCCAGTGGCACAGTCCTGAGAGGGGTTCAGCTGCAGGCCAAGTTTAGTCCAGGCCTCTACCCCTCCAGAGACACTTGTTAAGATTCAGCAAGCAATCTTGTGCTTATAACTGCCTAAAAAGGGCACACCAGAAAACAAGGCCAGCTGGCTCCAATGTGAGTCTAGGCACTACTCAGCAAGGAACACCTGACTCACTGAAGATATATCTGGATGTGGCTTGGGTAGGGTTGTGAGTTGGGGTAGCCTAGGTTTCAGGGAATCCTCTGGGCTGAGCAACCTTTGTTATTCAGTTCGATGATGTCACAGCTATGGCAGTGCTGTGTCGGGTGCACTGATGTGGGGAGGGCTCATCAGGGAACAATAGATACCACTGGCGCTTCTGGACAAGCGAGTTTCACATCAGCCCGCACTCCAACAATGTCTTCCTATAAGTCCCTGCTGCCCACAGTGAGCCGAATAAGCACTGGCGAGCAGAGCGAGCAGGTCCATCACCTTGAAAATAAGATTACGGTTGTGGCCTCTTTAAGAGGCTTCTGCCACTGCCGCTGCCTCCATCTCACTCAGCATCTCCAGACCCGGTAACTCCATGGCCTGGCCCAGTCCTAAATTCTGCCATTCCAAGGTAATTTCTTGGCTTTCTCTCTAGTTGTATGTCTTATTTATCCTAGTCATTTTTTCCTTGTTCCTTATTTCCATCATACCTTTGATTTGTTCACCAGGAGGATGAACAGAGCCTCTATCATCTATGTCATTTTTTTCTCCAATCGATTTATACTTTTAGCTTTTACATTTGTGTATCATCCACTTTGAGTATTTTTGTATTATTTGAGTTAGGGGATGAACTTCGTCATTTTGCATGTAAATATTCAATATTCACATCACCATTTGTTGAAAGGATAGTTCTTTTTAAGTTGAACTTCTTAACAGCTCTGTCAAAATAAATTTTAATAAAGTGTATTACTAGACCTGAAATCTACCTGATTGGTCTACATGGATCAATACTTACGCTAGTACCACACAGTCTTCATTATAATACCATTGATGTAAGATTTAATATATGTGATTGAGTCATGCCATATTATTTTTCTTTTTAAAGATTACATTGCACGTGCAATTGATTTAAAAGTACATATCCAATTTAAAATAAGCTTGGCAGTTTTTCTAAAAAATCTTTTGGTAATTTAAAAACCATTAAATTTGTAGATCAATTTATGATGTATTTTGATCTTACTCATATTGACATTAATTTTGAACTTCTGATAACACATTAATTCAAATGTTTTTCATTTATTTAATTTTTTATTTCAAAAAATTGTCCGTGTAGAAAATTATATCAGAACAGCTTAAATTTATAAATGTTTCTTAATTTGATACGATTTTCACATCATTTATTACTATGTAATAGTATAATTCTATCTTGTATTTTGATTTCATATCCTGTGCACTTTTTAACTTATTCATTATTTCTAGTAGATTTTTAGTGAATTCCTCTCAAAAAATTTTATACAGAATTATGTCATTTGCAACAAAGAACAGTCGTATTTCTTTTCCACCGGGGAGTTGATTGATTTTTTTAACATACCCAAGTGTTGCAGTTGTGAAATAACCCCAACTGGTCATGGTACATAATAACTTTTATCATTTATCTCGGGTGTCAGTTTGCTAGTATTTTGTGAGAATTTGTGCATCTATATTCATGAGAAATTATGATCTGTTATTTGATTATCTCATAATGTTTCTGATATTCAAATCAGAGTAATATAGGCCTCATCAAATAATTGGGGGAAGTTTCAGCTTCTATTTTTGAAAGATTTTGGGATGATTTTGTGTTAATTATTCACCATATGTTAGGTAGAATTTATCAGTTAAGGCATTTAGCCCTGAGCTTTCCTTTGTGGACGGCTTTTTAATTAATTTAAATAATTTTCTTGTTAGAATCTTCTCACATATTCTTTTTTCCTATGTAGATCCAATTATGTATTGATATTTCTTTTGAGTTTAACTGGAAAATTTGTGCATATCAAGATATATATTTTTAATGTGTACTAATCCATTTTTCTAGATTTTCTAGGCAGTAGACATGGAATAAATTTAAAAAAATAATGCATAAGATTGAGGCTTTGTAAGAATTAATATTTTGTCTAAGGTTGCTAGGATGAAAATTATGGCTATGAATTATGCTGCAACTAATACTCATATTTGTGGCGAGATAAATTAGATACTGAATATAAAATAAATTTTTGAAGACTACCCTATGAACTCGAATTTCATCAGAACAGGAGACTGAGCCTATATTCTTTATGCAACAATGTTTAGGTAGGTCATAAAAATTGTAATTTTAAAAAGAACTAATAGAAAATAACATTGTAAATGGAGAATAATATGAAAATTTTGTAAATAACAATGTATAATATTAACATAGCAAATATAATACGTTAGGTAGTATTGGAAGCCATGTACGCATCACAGATTTAATATTTAAGAGTTAGAACTGTAATAACTGATGAGTCACAGAAAACACCAAATTGTTACATTTACAATTCTATTAGATGTCATTCAAACCATTACAGATAACAATTGTTTTGGGTATACTAAAAGCAAATCAACAGAAAGAATGTCAAATGACTTTAAAAGAAAGTATGTCCAACTGGGGAAAGAAAAAAAAAAGAACGGCATTTTATACATTTTCGAATATGCAATACTTTTTAAATGATTGGTTTTGGAGCCCAAAAATTGTACTTAACTTCGTGAAGCAGAAATCCAACAGGCTGTACTGTCTAGGCCCTGTGAAATGAAACTAGAATCTATCGATCAGAGTGTAACCCATGATACTGTCCAGGCACAAGCAACCTTCATTTAAGACAATTTCAAGTAAATAATGGATTAAATAAAAATCCAGATTGAGGTGATTAATATTTTACAGGGGACTGTGGTTAGTTTGGTGAGTGGACAGGGAGCCGGGGGGCAGGGGTTAACATGAACAATCTCTTTCTTTGTTGAAGCAATCTACAGCCAGAGTCTGGACTTTATTGCCATTTATTTTGTTGTTGTTGTTGTTGTTTCTGGACTTCAGTTTTGATCTAATGAGATTTGGATCCCTCTATGATGTAGGCAGCAGGAGTGCTCCACAATTGATGATCAGTTTCAACAGTCTGGCAGAGCCAAAGGAAGTCAACACTCCGGTACTCTTAGATGCTGTTGATGGCTCTGTGAAGAGAGAATCCTCGCAGAAGCAGGACAGAGGACTATGTGCAGCATGGTGGCCATGATACACATGACCTTCCAAGACAGTATCATTCCCTTCCACAAGGGGAAGTAAAGCAGGATGATAACCAGCAGCAGGCAGCATGTGAGCTCCCACCAAGGAGGGCTCAGTTTGTCGATGCCATGGCTGTCCTGGAGGTGCAGCACCCCGCGCCTGGAGCGCAATTGGTGGGGATCCTGGAGGGGCACTGCCTCCCCACCCAGAACTGTAACCCAACAGCTGAGATGGCCCCAAGACTCACCTTGTCCAACTCGGCACCTCAGAAAGAACCTGGCCTGCCAGGACCAGAGACTCATCTTGAAGGCCCGGGCGCAATAGCCCCAGTTGAGGCGCAGGGCCACCTTGAGGGGAGCTGGAGAAGATGGGAGTGGCATGCTGGTAGCCACAAAGGCCTAGCTCTGGCCTCCAACCTCAGCACACTGTGTTTGGCGCTGCAGGGCGATTGGCACCTTGGGTCCCTGAAGAAGAAGCTACAGAAACCAGAGGAAAGATGCTCAGTGATGTGGCAGCCACTGTAGCTCACAGAAGGTCCAGGGCCCCTTTGCAGAGGTGAACCTGAGTGGACTCAGGTCAACAAGGAATAACACACAGATACCTGCTCTGTTTCCTGAGGGTGACAGCTGACCACTACTGTCCAGCTGCTCGAGGCTGATTCCGCAGATAACAGAGTCAGGATGACTCTTGGGCAGAATGTAAGGCCACGTTTGTTCAATTGATTATGAGTGGCCTTCACATGTAATCTTCTGGGGTCTCTGATTTTTAGGGTCGCAACTCAAGTATCAACACTTTTATGATAAATAAAACATTGTCCTATGTGCCGAATATATTTAGGTAGAGCTCTTTGTTTTCCATAGAATAGTTTAGAGCAGGACACCTGGCAAGGCAAATAGAATTCAGGCTGCTTTTGACCCCTGAACTATTTTGCCAGGTAATTTATAGAGGGCAGAGAAGTCACCTTCATTCCAAACAGCACTGAAGTTGGAGGGATGGACTGTCCTCCTAAGATATCTGAATTAGACATAAAGTATCAGATTCTTGTGGTTGTGTGTTTTGTGCCATAGCCAGCACTGAGCTACTCTTTTCCTTCACTCAGAGGGGTGTTTCATTTCACACACTCAGCATTTGACAACCCACATCTTAGCTCTGCCACAATATTTATTCTTGTGTCACTGAGCTATCTCATCTGCATTATAACTAACTTTAAGCTTAACTATAATTATAACTGCCACATTTGTGATCTTAAAAAAAATTTTAAATTAATTTATCTTTGTATGGTGACATAGGTTAATGAAATCCAATAGGTTTCAGCTGTACACTTTAACAGTAAGGCATATATATGTTTACACTGTGTGTTCACCTCCTAGAGTTAGATTTCATTCTGTCACCACATATTTGCCCCTTTATCATATCTACCTCCCCTCTCCCCCAACCCACTACCTTCTTGTAACCACTAGTGTATAGTCCATATCCATGAGTCTCGATTTGTTTGTACTCTTCATTTGTTGCATTTAGGTTTATATCCTACATATAAGTGCTATCATGTGATTTTCAACTTTTTCTGTCCGGGTTATTTCTCTTAGCATGATTGTCTCAAGGTCCATCTATGTTGTCAATTTTGGCAGTATTTCATCTCTTCTTATGGCTAAGTAATATTCCATTGTAAATATGTACTACAGCTTCATCTATTGTAGGACACTTTGGATGCTTCCATGTCCTGGCCACTGTGAATACTGCTGCTGTGAACATCTGTGTGCAAATATCTTTTCAGATATGGGTTTTCAAGTTTCTGGAGTAAATACCCAGTAGAGGGATTACTGGATCATATGGTAGGTCAATTCTTAGTTTTCTGAGGAAACTCCATTCTGTTTCCCATAGTGCCTGCACCAATTTTCAGTCCCATCATCAGTGAATGAGGGTTCCATTTTACCCACATCTTCTCTAACACTTGTTATTACTTGTCTTGTTGATTATAGCTATTCTAAAAGTTGTGAGATGGTGTCTCTTCGTGGTTTTGATTTGCATTTCCCTAATAGTTAGCGATGTTGAGTATCTTTTCAAAGATTTTTTGGCCATTTCTATGTCCTCTAGAGAGAAGTGTCTGTTCAAGACCTCTTCCCATTTTTTTAATTGAATCATTTGATTTTGTTGTTGTTGAGTTGCATGAGTTCTTTGCATATTTTGGATATTAGGTCCTTATCAGAGGCATTGCTAGCAAATATATTTCCCCATTTGGATGGTTGTCTCTTTACCTTGTTGATGATTTCTTTTGCTGAGCAGAAGGTTTTTAGTTTAATGTAGTCCCATTCATTTATTTTAGCTTTTACTTCCCTTGCTTTTCAGGTCAAATTAAAAAAATCCTCTTTAAATCCAAAGTCTTTCAATATAGTTCCTGTTTTCTTCTATGCATTTTTTTTTTGTTTCAGGTCTTATATTCAGGTCCTTAATCCATTTTGAGTTAATTTTGGTGTGTGGTGATAGACAACAATCTAGTTTCTTTCTTTTGCAGGCAGCTTTCCACTTATTCCAACACTGTTTCTTGAAGAGGCTTTCCTTTCTCTACTATATGTTTTTGGCCTCTGTCAAAAATTATTTGCACATATAAATATGAGTTTACTTCTGGACTCTTGATTCTGTTCCACTGCTCAGTGTTC
This sequence comes from Rousettus aegyptiacus, assembly GCF_014176215.1. Lineage (NCBI taxonomy): Eukaryota > Metazoa > Chordata > Mammalia > Chiroptera > Pteropodidae > Rousettus > Rousettus aegyptiacus. The sequence goes on from NW_023416309.1 coordinate 63,298,596, forward strand.
CACTGGTTTTTTGCTGCCAATACCATGCCATTTTGATTACTGTCACTTCGTATTATAATTTGAAGTCAGGCAGAGTGATGCTTCCAGCCTCGTTCCCACTGCCTGCAGGATGGCTTTGGCAATTCAGGGTCTTTTGTGCTTTCATACAAATCTGATGATTTTTTTGTTCGATTTCTTTTAAAAATACTAATGGGATTTTGATGTGGATTGCATTATAACTGTATAATGCTTTAGGTAATATGGTCATTTTAACTATGCTGATTCTTCCAATCCAAGAACATGAAATATTTTTCCATTTCTTTGTTTCTTCAATTTCTTTTAATAGGTTCTTACAGTTTTGATCGTATAGGTCCTTTACATGTTTCATTGGATTTATTAATAGACATTTTATTCCTTTTGTTGTGATTGCTAAATAAATTATTTTTTCCACTTCTTTTTCTGACACTTCATTATTAGAGTATAGGAACACTATGGATTTTTGAACATCGATTTGGTGTCCAGAAACTTTAAGTATTTGCTTATTGTTTCTAGTAGTGTTCTTGTGGAGTCTTTAGGGTTTTCTATATAAAGAATCATGCCATCAGCAAATAGTGACAGTTTGACTTCTTTGTTTCCTATTTGGATGCCTTATATATCTTTCTCTTGCCTGATTATACTCACTAGGACCTCCAAAGTTATATTGAATAACCGTGGTAATTGTGGACAGCCCTATCTTGTCCCTGATCTTAGAGAGAAAGTTTTTAGTTTTTCACCATTAAGTATAACGTTGTCTAAGTGTTTGTCATAGATGGCCTTATTATGTTAAGGTACTTTCCTTCCATAGAGATTTTGTTAAATGTTTTGATTATAAATGGATGGTGTATCTTGTCAAAGGCTTTTCTGCTTCTATTGATATGATCATATGATGCTTATTTTTTAATTTGTTGCTGTGGTGTATCCCATTAATCAATTTGTGTATGTTGAACCATCCCTGTGACCCTGGGATGAAGCCCACTTGATCATGGCATATAATCTTTTTAATATGTTGCTGTATTTGGTTCACTAGTACCTAACTTAGGAATTTTGCATCTGTGTTCATGAGAGATATTGGTCTGTAGTTTTCTATTTTTGTGTTATCTTTACCAGGTTTTGGTATCAGGGTAATAACATTGTCCTCGTAAAATGAGTTGGGAAGTATTGGCTCCTCTTCGATTTTTCAGAAGAATTTTAAGAGAATAGTTATGAAATTGCCTTTGAATGTTTGGTAGAATTGACTCGTGAAGCCATCTGGTCCTGGACTTTCACTTTTTGGTAGGTTTTTGATGAATTTCCATATTGCTGATCAGTCTATTTAGATTTTCCAGTTCTTCTTGATTCAGTCAGGAAGGTTGTATTTTTCTAAGTACTTGTCCATTGCTTCTAGGTTATTAAATTTGGTATTGCATACTTTTCATAGTATTTTTGTATGATCCTTTGTATTTCTTCAGTGTGTGTCATAATTTCACCTCTTTCATCCCTGATTTTGTTTATTTGTGTCCTTTTTCTTTTTTCCTTAGTGAGTCTAGCCAGTGGGTTTGTCAATTTTATTAACCTTCTCAAAGAAACACCTCTTTGTTGCATTTATATTTTCTATTGTTTTTTGGTTTTTAATTGCATTTATTTCTGCTCTAATTTTGATCATTTCTTTCCTTTTGCTGACTTTAGGCTTCATTTGTTCTTCTGTTTTTCATTTTTTAAGATGAGCATTAGGTTGTTTATTTAAACACATTCTTGTTTTTGGAGATAAGCCTGTAATAATATGAACTTTTCTCTTATGACTGCTTTTGCTGTGTCCCAAAAGTTTTGATATGTTGTACTATCATCATTCATTTCTATGTATCTCTTGATCTCTGTTTTTATTTCTTCTCTGACCCAGTAATTTTTCAGTAGCATGTTGTTTAATCTTCATATATTTGTGGTTACTCCTGCTTTCTTTTTGCAGTTGATCTCCAGTTTCAAAGTCTTATGATCAGAGAATATGGTTGGTATTATTTCAACCCTCTGTGTCCCCATATGTGGTCGATTCTTGAAAATGTTTTATGTGCACTGGAGAAGAATGTATAAGCAGCTGTTTGGGGATGGAAGGTTCTGTAAATGTCAATTATGTCTAGTTAGTCTAAGTGTCATTTAAGGATGATATTTCCTTATTGATTTTCTGTTTGGATGATCTGACAGTAGTACTTAGGTCCCCTACTATGACAGTGTTTTGACCTGTTTCTCTCATTAGTTCTATAGTAATTGCTTTATAATGATTCTCTTTATCATTTAGAAGTATCCCTCAGTATCTTTCTTTACCTTTTTAATTTTGAACTCTATTTCGTCTAATATTAGTACCGCTTCTCTCACTTTTCTCTGAATGTCATTTGCTTGAAATATCATTTTCCACCCTTTCACTTTGAGTCTATATTTGTCTTTGGAGCTGATATATGTCTCCTGGAGGCAGTATACGCTTGAGTTTTGTTTTTTGATTCATTCTGCAACTCTGTGCCATTTTATTGGTGAGTTCAGTCCATTTACATTTAGAGTGATTATTGAAATATGAGGTCTTCTATAGCCATTTTACCTTTTGCTTTCTGGTAGCTCAGTGTTTCCACTGCTCCCTTGTCCTTGTGTTTCTGTTTTCTTTATTTTGGTTGGCTTTTGTGGGTTTTGCCTCTGGCTTTTCTTGTCTTATGATATATACTTCAGTTCATAATCTTTGGTATGTGGTTACCATTACGAATCTATAAAGGATAGTTATATATATACAGTCATCTTATTTCTTCTGCGTGTGCCTTATCTCCATTTCTCTATGTGCATTTGGATGTGTGAATCCTCCGCTTTTCGGTCATTGTTGTTTCAATTTTCCCTAGTTATGCTGAATATTCATTACTATCTTGCTATATAGCAATTTTCTTATTATTTAAACTTATAATGCCCTGTTCTGAGGAAGAGTTGCACTCCTCTACTTCTATTTGCCTGATGGTCACCTTACTCCTAATTATGTGTTGTTGTTGTTTTTTTTGTCATTTTGTTTTAGGTAAACTGACCCCTTTCAGTATTTCCTGTAGTGCAGGCCTCATAGTGAGGAATTCCCTCAATTTTTGTATGCCTGGAAAAGTCTTTATTTTTCCTTCATATCTAAAGGAGAGCTTAGTTGGATACATTATTCTAAGCTGGTAGTTTCTTTCACTTAATGGTTTGAATATTTGATTCGTCTCTTTTCTGGCTCGTAAGCTTGGTGCTGAGAAATCCAATGATAATCTATTGAATTTCACCTTTATAAGTTAGTTTCCTTTTTCTTCTCGCTGGCAGTCCCGAGAATTCTATCTTTGCCATTGATTTTTGATAACTATAATACAATGTGTCTTGATGAAGGCCTTTTGGGGTTGAGAGAATTGAGTATTCTATTGACATCTTGAATCCAAGCTCCAGCTCATTTCTTAGATTTGGGAAATTCTCATCAACTATTTGTCTGAAAATGCTATCTAGTCCCTGCTCCTTTTCTGGATTTTATAGAATACCCATTATTGCTGTGTTTCCTCTCCTGATGGTATCAGCTAAATCTTGTATTTCTCTATCATTATTTTTCTTTTTGGTTTCTCTTTTCTTCCTTCTGATTTACTTCTAGATTTCTTTCTTCAATATTGCTGATCCTCTCTTCCATTTGATTATTTCCTCCAAATGATCACTGATCATTTCCTCTATTTCCCAAGCTTGCTATTTCTTTTTTTTCAACTCTTGCAGTGTGGTCTTTATCTCTAGAAGATCTATTCTGTTCTTTTTGAGAGTTTTGATCACCTCGCTAAAGAATTCGTTCTACTAATTTAGTTGTTTTTTCAATTCCTGAAGTTGTTGATGTGACTCATTTTAGATCTCACTGTGTTTTCAGAATTACCATTCTGAATTCTCTGTCACTTAAGTTACATATTTCTATGTTTATAAGCTTATTTTCTGGAGATTTTTCTCTTTCTTTCTGATCTGCCTTGTCACTTTGGTTGTTCATGGTGTTTAATGGACTATTTCTCCACCTGGGCATTAATGGAAGTGTTTTCTGCCATTTTCCCAAAAAGAAGATTTATTATATAAAGGTCTCTCTTTAGCCTATTGCAAATAATGCACCTTTCTTTTAATTTTCAGTAGGCGGCATCTAAGGTTCTTGGATTCCTGATTTATAGAAAGCCTTAATAATGCCCTTTTTTTTCTTATAGATGTTTAATCACAGTCACTACGCTCAGTCTCAGTTCCTGTCAGTGTTAGCAACAGTTTCAGTAGCATTTGCTCAGATTCACCTGGGGTCTGCAGTCTTCATTCTCAGAGGATATGGGGGAAGGAACCCTTGGGGTTGGAGGTTGGGGGCTGCCACTCAGCTTGGTTGTGCAACCATGGCTGGTAGAAATCAATTGTTGTTTTTCTGCCATCCTGCTTCTCTGCTTTCTGTCCTGATGACTGGGCCCTGCCTCCCACTGCTCCCTGGGAGCTAACAGGACTCCCAGGCAGGGATATTCAGGGAACTAGATGCTCCTTCTCCCTTACCCCTCCCCCTACAGGGAGCTCCAACAGCTGTGAAAGGCAGCTTCTGTATTTCCTCCAGTCCACTGCCCAACACCTGGGTTCTGACCTGTGGTAGCCCTTATGCACAGATCCCAACCTCAGATGTGCTGGTGTACTATTTGGGTGTTTTTGTTGAGTTTTAAGTGTTCAGCTTATTGTTGCTTCAAGGGGAGAGATCTAAGGATGTCTCTTACTCTGCCATGTTTCTCCAAACTTTATGATTCTTCCTTAATTAAATATTATTTCAAGTCAAAATGGTGACTTTTATTCCTGTGAATCTTATCAGAGCACTAGCTCAGCCCATTTAGGAGCAGCCTGGTGTGTCTCTCTCATGTGTTATCTTTGATCCTCGGTTGTCCTCTTTGGGACCACCCACAGCACAGACTTATGCCAACAAGTACATTTGCTCCCACTTTCTTCACACCAGTTTATTCTGTCATCAGCTTGAATTTTTTAAAAAAAATTAATTTATTGATATGACTTTGGTTAATAAGATTATATGTTTCATGTATACAATTCTATAATACATCATCTATATATTGCAATATGTGTCCACCACTCAAAGTCTTGTCTCCTTCTATCACCACATACATAATCCACTTATTCTCTTCTGCCTCCTCTCACAATGCTTCCCCTCTAATAAGCACCATACTATTGTCTATGTCTATGAGTCTTTGTCTTGTTTGTTTATTGCTTTCGGTTTTATATCTCATATATAAGTGAAATCATATGTTTCTCAACTTCTTCTGTCTTATTTTGCTTAGCATAATATTCTCAAGATTAATCCATGCTGTCATAAATGCCAGTATTATGTCTTATATTACAGCTGATTAGTATTCCATTGCATATATGTACCACGTTTCATTTTTTATTCATTTATCCATCAAAGGACTCCTTTTAGAATTTTTTCACTGCTGAAATAAATAATAGACCTATCGACCAAGAATCCTATACCCAGAAAAACTGTATACACATAAAAAAGGAAGATAGTCCAGATACACAAAAACCAAGAAAAAAATATTGCTAGCAGATCCATCATACAGAAAATATAATAAGTCATTTTCTGGTCTAAAAACAACTGATCCAGATAATAATCAGAATTCTCATAAGAAAATCAAAGACAGGTGGCTACTTTGAGGCAGCTAACTTGAGGGTGGGGAGCATTGAGCCACATGCCATTCTCTGGGCTGCAGAGATTACTGAATAACATAGGATGGTTGATTAATGGTGACCGGGGTGGGGTGCAAAATGTCTCCTTATGCCTTTTTTGTTTCCAGTATTCAGTTGATATAATTATTATTTCTAAGACATTATTATATATGGGGAGTATATCTATACAAACGTTTTATAACTACCCTACTTTTTCATCTTTATTTCTGCTGGGGTCTTAAATTATAATCTCAATGTCAATTCAAAATATTATGTGTTTCCTTAGATAGTTTCTAAAAATGTCATTTTTACCTTAGAGCTAATATACTTAGTCATGCTTTCTTCTGTCTTCTTTGTTGTTGTTCATCTTCTTCTCCTCCTCCTCTTCCTCTTCTTCCTCCTCCTCCTCCTCTTCCTCCTCCTCCGCCTCCTCCGCCTCCTCCGCCTCCTCCTTCTTAATCAACTCTACCTAGAATTTATAATGTTCTAAGGGGATTTGGGAAGATCTAATTTTATTGTTTGGGGTTTGTTTATTGATTTCATAATTTTGATTAAATAAACCTTTCTTGGTTGATTAATGATGATACTGTTGGCATTCAGTAAATTATTGCATGTATACATAACATTATAACACGAAAGCTGATTCTTTCTGGAGTGGCCTCTGCATTTTTATGGATGTAGGTGATGGTTCCTGCAGTTGTATATACTTTTAAGTGTTATAGCTTCATATTATTGTTTACTATCTGATTAAAAATCTCTGCACTTGATTATTTGGTTTAAAATCCTTGTAGTTTTTCAGATCCACTTATTTTTCTAGAGAAGCTTTTACATCAAAGTAGCCAGTTTTAATAATTGAGATATAATTTTGCTTTGACTTATACTAAACCTGTGAAGCCCAGGTCTATTAATCTAATCTATGTGCCGTTCAGTGTGTGTCTCCTTCACTCAAACTGTATTTATATCCTCTGAGAGGTTGGGCTTTCTCCACATTAAGCCTTTGCCTTTCCAGATGAGTTTATTCCTGGGTTGTTACTGCTGGATCAGGTCATCTGATACATTCGTGTTTTCACCACATATTTCTACCACCTACTTCCCACATTCTTCCTACCCCTGTTCTGCTTCCCAGATGACTTTGCTCACATCTGCAAGTGCTGCTTGGAGACAGGCCAGGTGGATGTGATGGGAGAAATCCTGACAAGAAGAGCACACCACGGTACCTCAGGAGGCAGCGCCCAAAGATGACCTCTACAACCCTGCCCTCTGAAATTACTCAGCTAGGCAGAAACCCTCTTCCACCATATGGATCCTCCTACCACTATCCTGCTCTTTGCTCCCTGGAAATACCCTGTGGTCTCCATGGTCCCTCACTCCTGTTCCCAGCTTCCAGTGTGCTGTGGGCAATTTGTGTCTTTTTCTTTTTACTTTATTGTTTGTTCTTTACATATTTTTAAATTTTCCACTATTCAGTGACAAGGAAGGGCAGGGAACAACACTGAAACCACAAGCCTTGATTGTCTCTTACAGGGGAGCCTTGAAAGCAAAGGAGACCCTCTCCACACTGTCTCAGGGCATTTACTCACTTAAGGAGTTTACTTAGAGGAAAGCTTGGCACAAACACCTCTCTCCTTCCTCAGAGGACTGCTCTGTTGCAGCCAGGTAAATGTAGAAGCTGAGCCAGTCTGTGGTTTCTTGCCCATGTCTCAGGACCACAGAGCCCAGCCTCACTAATGGGCTGTGGCTGTGGGATAACTTGCCTCTCCTTGCTCAGGGAACAGACCATATAAAAGCCTGGTAAAGTTTCTTTTTCCTCTGGCCTGAGGTGTGAATTCTTGGGCTGATTAAGAGCTGTCTATCCTCATATGACCCCCCAGTGATCTGTATCTGGGCACCTTCTTGCAAGTCCACCCCCTTGGCTATGTGTGCTGGGTAAGGTTCTCCTTCTCTCTGTCCCCCATATCTTATCTCCAGGAGCTGTTTCCTAAAGTTCAGTATTAATAAATGGAGGGACCCTTGGTGAAATCTGCATTATGTCTTTTCCCTCAAGGACACCTCCAAAGACATTTGAAAGATGCATGTGGGAAATAATTTAGATTTTTAAAATAGTAAATGTGACAAAATAAAAAGCATGTTTCCTCTTTTCTGTATACAACATATTTATATTTAGCTCTCAAAGCTCCACTGGGATTGGGGTGGTAGCATGTACCAGTGCATACACAGAAAGGCCTCTGGGATAGAGAGCCATTTAAAGGAAGTGTGTAAGCAAAGCTTCGCTCTCATGGGTGCCAATGCAGGTTTGAGCACGCACTAACAAACAAGGAAGGAGCAGGCCTTACCTGGACAACCTCGTCAGCTGAGTAAACCCAACTGAGGTCCTGTGGCTCTGACTCAGTTTCCTCATGTAAAAAATATAGATAATGAAAATAAAACTTTGGGTTTCTACTGATGATTTTGTTTTTAAAGAAATGTGTTCACAGTGCTTGGCACACTACCTGAGGCATTCAATAAATGGTAGTTATTACTGGCATTGTGATCATAGGTGTTTATCTTTTGATTTTGATGTTTATGCAGTACATCACCTTTTCCAGGGACTAGTAGTCCTTTTTGTAAAGAAGCCCTCAGGTGTCTGGGTGTCGTTGAGAATTTCAAAAAGTAAAAATCAAGGAGATGGGAAGGACTCGCATTGATCAAAGTTGAAATGATTTCAAAAAATATATAAACAATGACAATTTGGATATCATCCATTGAGTGACATGTCTCTGAGTCTCAACTGATAGTAAAAAAAAAAAAACTAATAAAAATAAAATAAAATAAAATTGAATAGATAAATGTGAGCAATGAAAGGGATAACTTTCCTTTTGTTGCATAGATCAGAGGTAAAAGCAACTTTACCAGGCCTCTGTATGGCCTGTCCCCTTGCAAAGAGAGGCAAGTTTCCTACAAAAAAGAAATTCTTAAGTATAGATAAATGAGGGAAAAAGAACATCGTTTAGGCACATGACACTATAGTAAGTGTTTCTGGTCACTGGGCAAAAATTTAGGAGAACCAGAATATTAGCATAGCTTCAAAGCCTCACCCCCAAGATCTGTACTAATTACCCTAGTGGAGGTGGTACAAAATGATTGTTCTGGATATATTTTTTTATCAGAGCTTCTCAAAAGTACTCCCCCTGTACCCCATTCCCTCCTAGCTTTTTCTCTTATAGAATCTGGCTAATAAACTTAGGGTAATTCTGCTTTCCATCACACCAAAATCCTTGAAACAAAAAAATTACAAAAACCAAAGGCTTGGTATAGGGTAAAAAAAAAAAAAAAACGTTTAAAGTGAACACATGCAGGTAAACATTTAGACAAGTGAAATTTTCACAAATATCTACGGTCTTACCTACCCTCTGACTCTTGTCCCCAACACCCAGCATGGCCTGTGGGAAGGGTTGGAATCTAGGGCCTTTCTCTCCATGAAATAGGATCATGGTTGACTTGAGTCCAAGAAAAAGGTGAAGAGGCCACATCTACATGGTAAAGACTGAGACAGACAACTGACTCTACTTAGTTCCTCAGAGAAGTTGAGAGAAAAGGTAAATGTAGGGTAACCACAGGGAAACAATTCAAGACATTCTATGGATGCAATTTCTGTTTGATATTTTCTTGAAAGGTCATCACAAGGATTAGAGATACTTTTCTCTTGTTTTTGGATGCAGATTGATGTTTCTCTGCATGACTCTGCAAGACCAAGAGTCCCAGATCCACAAAGGTGTCAGTGTTTGAAGTCTTGGTGAGACAGGTGCCCAGCTGCGTCCCTTCCGGCATACCCCCACCCCACCAACAGGGCATATAAGGACAGCTTTAATCTCTAACACTCCAATGGGAGAAAAGAATCTTGTTTCAATTCACATTTATTTGATGGTTTATTCATCCGAAAGTTCTCTCTTCAGGACAGGTGTTCTTTTGCATTTCCTCATTTGTGACACACCCGCCCAGTACTTTTGTCCATTATGTTGTCTGTTGAAGTGTTTGCCTATTAATGTTCTTTATTCATTAAAGGTCCTAAACATTTAATGTAAATGTTGAATATATGGTCCCATCATTAATGTTTTTCTCTTGTGCTCAAAAGGTGATACTGTGGTTGGTCTCAAAAGACAAAGTACAAATGGAGGAATGAAGGAACTCCAGAGAAAACAACTTAAGAGATGGAAAAAATTAATGAAATAACATGCTAAGTTAGGAAACCTTAGGAATTCAGTAAAACTGGAATACATAGAGCAGGGCAGAGGCTTGGTAGAAACAAAAAGAGAGAAGGGAAATGAGGGAGGGAGAGAAGGAAGAAAGACAGCTAAGACAGGACCAGTCAATCAATTATGAGTTTCAGCTAAGGAAGAAAATCATAATATTAAGGGATAGGTAGAGTGTTTACACACATTATACATATACAGTATATGTGACCTTTGTCCATAGGTATTGCCTCTCATAATACTGATTTCTATTACTCAATAATTCTGTTTATGAATATACTAATAAAAAGTACAATTTTATCACATTTATACCATTCATTCACATATTTGAACATGCTTATCTGCCACTGTGGTAAAACTCCAATTATTCTTGAAGAGAGAGAATAATGAAGGAAAGCCATCAAAATTATTGGATTCATCTATAATATCAACTCTTCACTTGAGTAGAGGGTAGGTCATCAGGATGGCCAAGGAGTTAAAAATGAATTGTAAAGGTATATCGTTTAATAATAGATAGCTATAATTATAAAAAAGATTAATAAATTATTACTTAAACCCTTAATCTAGTCCACAATCAGAAAAGAGATCAGAAAATAGACTGCGTTCTTGATTTCTATTTTGGATGTATTTTTCGCAACCATGTTGCTTTTAAGAAACAGTAGTTAAAATCTAATTCTAATTTAGTACATGAATAAAAGTTACATGAAACTGACCACAAATGAATGTCACCAGGAACGTCGATTTCTTTTTAAAAAATATATTTAAAGATAGTTCTAAACAATGACAATATGTTAACATTTCTCAATTCTGGGCCATAGGAATACAGGAACATTATTTTATTCCCTATTCTTTTCTGTATGAGGGAGGGAAATGGTCATTGAAAGACTGTTTCCCGTGCAGGAATGGAATGCGAAACAAAATAAAACAACAACAACAAATGAAACAGGAACCCTGAGTGCTTTCGGGAAATTCCTCTGGCATTGACCTGCAGTCACAATCAGAGGGCACCTACAGAAACCATCAAGGGTGCTGGAGCAAGAGAAGAGTTCTCCAGAAAACTTTAAAAAGCATCGCATCCATCGGGAACAGAGGAAAGTCTGAGTCTTAATTGACCATAGGAAACAGCAGGGCAAGCGCCCAGTGACTGGAGAATGCCGCGTTCACAGAGGCGGGGAGGGGAGAGGAGGGACTGGGACTCCACGGCAAGGGGTAAGAATGGGAGCAGGGGGAGGGGTGCGGGGGCAGGAGAGTTGAGGGGCGTCACCTTCTCACCCAGGTGTCCTGTCAGGGGGCCGGTACGAAAAGCTGCCTGGCACTTCCTGTCGCCTTCCGATGGTGTCACATGACTGCGCCAACGGCGAGGGAACAGCGCCTTGCTCCAAAGCAAGCGGCGTGAAAGGCGGGGTGGCTCCAGGTGTAGCCTCCTGCCCAATAAACACCTGTGGAAGGGAGGCCTTGTGAAAGAGCTGTGAGAGACACTGGCGGGGACAGACGGCAGGTCTCTGTCTCCCACCTCCTGGCCTTGGTCCTCCAGTTCGCGTCTGCGCAGAAGCCCCCGCCACCCTGTGCACATGCGACCCAACCACCACAATGCACCAGCGCAGCGCCTTCTTTCTTTCTTTATTTTTTTTGGACTACTCAGTTCGAAAGTACACGCTCTACCTGGATTTTCTACCAGCAAAGGGCCTATCCTTCAGCTCCCCCGACCACCTTCTTGACCCGCCCCCTCTGAAATCTCCCCTTCAGTGCCCAGGAGCCTCGTCTCCGCTTCCTCTCCGCTCCCTCAATTCTCACAGCAGCCACATTGGGTCCTCCTGCACTCCAGTGTGCGTGGCATGTGTGTGTGTGTGGGGGGGGGGATTGGGGGAGAGAGGGTCTCCTCGCCCCCACCCCAACATTCTAATTGACGGTGGTGTGTGGTGCCCAGGTTCTCAGTTCTGCGTGCGACCTCCGTAGAGCAGGTCTCCAAGAACCTGTGGCTGTGCTGGATCTGGGTTTCGCATCTGGTTTTGACCTAAAAGCGAACCACCATCCACAGGGACACAGGTACTTGTAGTTTTTCATTTTTAACATTGGTTTTTTCCTCTAACAATGGCATCATAAGAATTACGTTGTGCTTAATAAATACTAATACTCTTGCTTGTACATACATACTTAGGAACATCTCCACTTGGATGTCTACTAGTGACCTAGGTGTCACTAGCCTTCTAAGGTTCATTCGGATTCTAAAGCCCTAAGGCCAGTAGAGGTCCTGGCCTCCTGGTTGGTTACACTGTTTTGTTTTGTGGGGAGGTCATTATTCTGCAAGTGTCTGAGCTACCAGGAGTTCTAGCACCCGGCCAGATGTCCAGCAGTGTCCAGCCTGAACTCTGTGGGTAGGGTGGGAGTCTAGCAGTGTGTAGGGGGGAGCGCAAAGTTGGGCAGGGCGAGTATGGGGTCCAGAGAAGGGTTAACGGTGAGGAACCCCCCAGGGGAAAAACTATCCAGGAAATGGGCTTGAGACCCCTCAGATCCAGGAGTGGGTAGCCCTGAATTGGCTGAGACAGTTCATTCATGGGTTTAGCACCAGGAGGGATTTTAGGGGTCATTTCTACTTTAGATGGGGAAATGGGCCCTGTCCATCAACCATGAGGGTCTAGGGCAGGATGACTTCTCCACCAAGTAAGCTACAGTATGTGGCAGTTCTCAGCTCCCCTTGCTCCTCTCTCATCCCTGAGAGCTTGCCCTCCATAGGACAGCATCCTTTTCGTGGCTAAAGAGATACTTGCTGATCCACAGTCCAGAGCATGGCTAGGAAAGGCCAGGCCAGAGGAGGGAGACTGCATACCAGAGAGTGCAGTACAGGGGAGGTCATGTCAACCTTGAAATGCAAAGTGAATCTGCACAATAATGGAGAGAGAAGGAACACCATCAGCAAACAAGGCCCCTGCCTTCTGGGGCTTAGAGGTTGCAGTGCTGCCTCCTTTCCACTCTGGGTGGGAGGTGGGCTGGGTGGGATTCTAGTGACCTTTCCTATTCAGGCTTTGCCCACCTTGTAGGTGCACCTTAGCTCCCACTTATCTCTCCCCATTCCCCCTGAGACACCCAAGGCTGCCACCAGCTTTTTCTTGAGATCTGTGGGGCTATAGTATTGGGCAGGTGGGAAGTATGTCTTGTCCTAATCTCTGGCAGTCAGGAGTGAGATACGCCTGAAAGACAATCAACACAAAGGTCCATAAAACATGTCTAGGCCTACAGCTCAGTATTTGAAATGAGAATGTGTAGGCTGGGCCCAGGCTGAAATGGGGTCTGGGAGGGAGGGCCTCCCGGAGGAAGAGGTGAGGACCTGGCATTTTCAAGGTGGGGAGGAGCTAAGGGGCCCTTGACCTGGCAGGACAGAGGGGATCAGCCAGTCAAAGCAGAGTCGTCGTGAGCAAATTTGAATGTGTCCTGCATTATGGGTAAGGGCACTGTTAGACCATGTTAGATATGTATCAGTCCCAGAATGTTGCCTGGCTTTTGTATTCTGATTTGGTTTTAGATGATTTTTCTGGGTGATCTTTCTCTTTCTCTTAAAAATGGAATATAGCATGACAATTTTGGCTATTACAATTCTAGTGAATCAAGATTTTACTCTACTAAGATTTTATTGGCTAATTAAAATTAATTATAATTTTGGGATATTTAACAATGCCACTGTGCAATTTTCACCAAGGCAAGTAGAGAATGAAGTTGAGTGCATGTGGAATTAATGTGATCTGTCCATCACTGGTAACTGTAATAGAGTTAAGTCACATAGCCCTGGGCAGGAAGACCCAGTGAATGAAACTGCCTGTGCAACTTCTTCTAGAGACCCTAACTCAGTTCTGGGGAGCTCAGAGACTTCAGAGATCAAGGGACTCATGACAGACATATTTGAAAACAGCTCACAGAGTCCTTTAGTATGGTCTTATCAAGATCTGTCAGCAATAGCAGACACCCAAGATGGCTCGGTCTGAAGTTCCCTCATCACCAGCACACTTTTTCTCCTGGTTTATCTGAATTATTTGTGCATAAAATATTTTCCCTTCCCAAGAAGTCCTATTTATATCTACATTTCTCTATGGACAACTCCCCTCTATGTTCACAGATTTTTTTCTTTATCTCGACTTGAGTAATTCCTAGGAATGACATAAAAGAAGCATAAGAAATGTCCTTCACCCAGATGCCTGTCCTGAGTTCCCCCTGACTTGATCCACTGAATGGAGAGTGGAAACTGGTATATTTTCATATGACATTTCTTTAGGAAATAGTTTCTATTTTATCAGTAATTTTCTGGCTGGTGTTTTAAACCAATATTTATAACACTACCTGAGAGCTCTGTAAGAAACAGATTTTACAAAGAAAAGTTGCTTTAGAGTCTGCATTATAAGACAGTTAATGAGGAGACTAACACATGAGAGAGGCAGTCCAGAACAGAGAGCCACCAAAAGCAGGAAGGAAGTAAACACAGGGCAAAGGCACAGCACTGCTGGTCCCTCCTATGAGGAGAGAACTCAGCCAGGGTGGCTGCATCCCACAGGGCTAGGAGCGGGATAGCTGGTCTGTACATGGCTTTTTTTTTGTTACAACTGTGTGTCTTTCATATGCACAAGCCTGTTTCTCTTCCTGTCCATTTGTGACACTGCAACATGTGGTTTGTGCCCAGCGGGTCCCTCTGCCTCTCCCTTTCTATCTTTCGTCCCCTATGACGGTTATTTTGATGTTGTAAAGCTGACAAGACTCACCTTTTGTTCTGTAACCACGATGAAATCTCCCTTGATCTCTGCTGTCTGTGTGAATAGTGTGCTTAGGGGCTAGGATAGCATCTTGCTCCCTGCAGGAGCTCACCCTGAGTCAGTGGAAAGGAATCCTTCCCAGCATTAAGGCTGCATACTCTTTTCCTTATATGCCATTTTTACTTTAAAAGCATGCCACGTTTAAATTTTTTTATATTTATACCAATACCTTTTATTTCATAAAATTTATAATTGTTGCTCATTTTGATAACAGTGTAAGGAGCCCTCCCATATGCTCAAATGTATCCAGCTTCTGTGCCATCAGGGCATCTGCAGGGGATTGTTTCTGCTGTTCCTTTTTCTGGAAAGCTCCCTCCAGGACCCCTCCAGTTTCTTGCAGATTTCTGAACAGGCCCTCAAGTCTGTCTGCAGTGTTGCCATCAGGGAATAATTAAAGAAAAAATAAACATTACTGGAGAAATACAGGACGTGACATGTGCTGCCCTCTCTTTCTGAAGTTGTAAACATGGTGGATGCCTCATTATTGGATTATTATAAAAGATGGACCAGCTTAAAATTTCAACAAAACCTAAAATATCATCAATGAGCACAGTCAGCTTAATGGTCATAAACTGGCTGCTTAGCTGTTGTGACACAAAAGGTCTAGATGATTGTCTGGCCTTTCTCCAGCAAATGTTAGTCTGAGAATATAGATTTTCTCAGTAGTCTTTTGTTTCTTTTATCTTGGTGTCCCACTGCCAGTGCTATAGAACACTCTGTATTTGCCTTCCATACAGGACGTGTTTGTCTGGGGCACCAGTGATGCAGATACATGTTTGGGAACCCAATGCAGGTGCCTAGGCTGGGTCATGGCTTCTCTCACACAGAGACGCCCCGCTCAGCTCCCTGCACACCACACTCAGGGCCTTGAGGCAGGTGACACCTGGGAATTTACAGCAACATGTGAGCATGGGCTCTACAGTGGTTAAGAGAATGAGTGTAGGATTGGACAGACCTGCCGTGCACTTGTTGGCTGACCTTTTCTCTCCAAAACTAAGATGATAAGAGCCACCTCAGAGGGCCCCCAGGAGGCACAACCTAATAAGAAGCCAAGTAGGAAGAGTCTTCATAAACCTAGCCCCTGTGCAGGTGGCAGCTACACGTGCTTGTCTTACAGACTTCTCTGAAGACTTCTGCCCACCCATTTTCATTTTCGTTCACATCTCAGAGTGACAAGCACCCCCAAAGGGCTTTGATGAGAGGGCATGGTCCAGGAGATCTTGCCTGGTGAGCACAGCCCAAGGCCTACCAGACTAGAATGCGTGAGAAGCCAGGCGTTAAAACAGGTTACTCAATTGATTTTTCTACAACTGACAAGATCAGAAGGGTGAAACTTGAAATCAACTGGGTGGCAGAAAGATACATTGTGCGTGAGAGGTGGAAAAAGTCAGGGGACATTGAGTCAGAACCAAAGACAGACACTCCAGACTTTCTGTGAATAGCAAACCAGCAGGGTCAGAGTAATCAGCATTTCCTCTGAAATAGCAGCCTGGGGACTAAGGGACAACATGACAATTGGGACATGACAGGATGCTGATGAAAGCTCTATGTGGTGTAGGAGAAGTTGCCTTGTGGTGACCATAGGTATGGCCAGTGCTATTTGTTCTCTATGATTATGTTCAGCTACAGAAACAGAAACCCAAAATAACAGTGACTAAAAAAAAAACAGAAGTGCATCTTTTGTCACATAAAGTAAGCACAGAGGTGGGCACTCCCAGCTCACATGAAATTCAGAGTAGGGTCACTAGTGACTATGGATGCTTCTGCCTAGTTGCTTGTGGCTTTCGTTCTCACTTCCAAAGTGCCTGCTGTAGCTCCAGCCTTCACATCTGGCTTCTCTCTGTCTTATAGGGAGATATCCAGAAGCTCTCAGACACCATTCCTGCTTATATGTCATCATCTCCAGCTTGGTTGCCCACCTATACCGACTGCAAGGGAGTCTAGGAAATGTATCAATAATTCAGGTGTCCATACATCCACCTTAAAGTCAGGAGAACTATCACTAAAGAAGAAAGGAGAAGTCAATAGTGGGTGTGATGTTGTGATGTCATGAGAAGTCTGTGTTTTGGTCTTTGTCCCGGCATCTGGCTGGTGCTCCTGAAACCTTTGTGGTTTCCTAAGTGTTCAAGGTGCCAGGAGCACCTTTTGTTCTCATATTTGCACTTTGATCCCAGTCCCTGACACAGAGATCCTTGGAATTTCCTGGGTGATAAGATTGCCTCCCGTTCTAATGGGGCAACACTGGGTGGGTCCTGGGTGGCTTCTGGAAGGGGACTGGTCACCAAAAGACCAAATCCTGATTGGAAGCTTGGAAATTTTATCCCCCCACTCATTCTGCAGAGAGGAAAGGGGCTAGTAGTGGAGTTAATGATTGGTCATTCTTGCATGATGATGCCTCCACAAAATCTCAAGTGTGCAGGGTTTGGAGAGCTTCCCTGTAGGTGAACACTACTATCCACCGGGAGTGGGGTGCGCTCCAACTCTATGGAGAAAGAAGCTCCTGTACTCTGGATACTTCCAGATGTCTCTCTGTTTACCTCTTCAATTGGCTGTGCATTCATGTCCTTTATCATGCCCTTTATGTTGTAACAAACCAGAAACAAGTATTTTTCTAAATCCTGTGAGCCACTCTAGAAAATTGTTGAACCCAAAGAGGGGAGTTATAGGAACCCTTTTTTATAGCTTGTCAGTCAAAAGGACAGGTGACAACCTGGGACTTCTGACTAGTCTCTGAAGTGGGGCAGTTTTGTAGGACTGTGCCCTGAACCCATGAGTTCTGATGCTATCTATGTCCAGGTAAATAGAGTCAGAACAGAACTGAATTACAGGACACCCAGCTGGTGTTGGAAAATTGATCAAAGTGGGGAAAACTCATACATTTGGTGCCATAAATGAAGTGTGATAGCAAAGAAAGCAGTGGTTTTTTTCCTAACCATGGCCTTGACAACTAACAGTCTTTGTCACAGGTGCTTTACCATTTCCTTTGGAGTTTTTGTTTGTTTGTTTTGTTTTGTTTTGTTTTGTTTTGTTTTGTTTGCTTTTCCTTTGATGAAATGGAAGGCTCTGAGAGGAGGTGGCCTGCCCAATTAGGGGATGCCAGGCATGTACAGGAGGAAGAGGAAGGTGAAGAGGCAGCCACAATCACACTGTCAGGAAATGACAGCAGCTTGGACCTGGGTGGGAAGGTGAAGGCTAAGGAGAAGGGGCAGAGGTAGATGAGTTCTGAAGATACAGTGTAGGAACTGCTGATGGGACAGATGTGAGGTGGACAGGAGAGAAGTGGGCACCAATTCTCAGGATGGCTGCTGTTTATTGCAAAGGGCAAGACAGCAGAGAGTAGGCCTCTGGATGAATTCAAGAGGACACAGCAAGCATGTCGTGTGGAAGTCATTGTGTAGAGCAGGGGGACTTGGTGCCATAGGCAGGGCAGTGATACTAAAGAAGAAAAGTGGTGCAAGGATGGAGTCTTGGCTGTTGCTAATAAGGCTTCAGTGGTTGTAGGGATGCACATGTCTTTTCAAATTAGTGTTTTGGGTTTCTTCGGATAAATACCCAGAAATGGGATTACTGGGTCCTTCTTGGTCTATTGTAATAGACTTTGTTTTAAAGTCTATCATTTCTGATATAAGTATTGCTACTCCAGCTTTATTCTTTTGTTTCCTTTTCATAAAATAACTTTTTCCATCTCTCTATTTTCAGTCTGTGTGTCTTTCAATCTAAAATGAGTCTCTTGTAGACAGCACATGTAAGGGTCTTGTTATATATTCAACCACCCTCTGTCTTCAGTTTGAAGCATTTAATCCATTTATATGTAAAGCAATTTTTGATAGGTAATTATTACCATTTTATTATTCACATTTTTCATCTTCTTATAATCTTCTTAAAGAATTCTCTCTAACATTTCTTTTAATATTGGCTTTGTGTTGAACTCTTTTATCTTTTTCTTGTCTTGGAAGCTCTTTATCTGTCCTTCGATTCTAAATGGTAAATTTGCTGAGTAAAGTAATTTCAGTTGCATGCTCTTGCTTTTCATCACTTTGAATATTTCATGCCAATCCCTTCTGGCTGCAAAGCTTCTGTGGGAAATAAGCTGGCAGTCTAATGGGAGCTTCCTTGTAGGTAACTAACTGCTTTTCACTTGATGCTTTTAGGATAATCTTTGTCTCTCAACATTGGCACTTTAATGATGATGTTTTTGGTGTGGGCCTCTATGATTTCATTTTGTTGGGGATTCTACATTTCCGGAGCTTATATGTCTGTATTCGTCACAAGTTTTTTTGTCATTTTTTTCTTTAAATATGTTTTAAATTTCTTGCTATCACTCATTCTGTTTCTTTGGATAAATACCCAGAAATGGGATTACTGGTATATTTATTTTGCCCCAGAGGCCGCTTAAATTGTCTTCATTTTTTTGTATTATATTTTTGTTTGTTTGTTTGTGTTTTGCTATTCTGATTATTTTCTGCTACCTTATCTTCTAAGTTGCTGATTTGATCTCTGCTTCATCTAATCTACTGTTGATTCCCTCTAATATATACTTTATTTCAGTTATTGTAGTCTTCATGTCTGGTTTTTTAATATATTTTTAGCTTTTTAAATATGTTCTATTTTTTTGTTGAAATTCTCTCTAAGATTACCAAGCATCCTATAACCAGTATTTTGAACTCTACATGTGATATATTACTTGTCCTCATTTTGTTTAGTTCTTTTTGTAAAGCTTTGTTCTGTTCTTTCATTTGGAACATGTGTCTTTGTCTCACCAATTTGTCTGCCCTCCTGTGTTTGTTTCTATGTATTCGGTAGAGCTGCTGTGTCTCCTGGTCTTGGTAGAGTGGTCTTATGGAGTAGGTGTCTTGTGGGGACCAGTGGTGCAGTCTTCCTCGTCACCTGAGCCAGATACTCCAGGTGTGTCCCTTGTGTGTGTTGTGTGTGTCCTCCTGTTGTTGTTGAGCCATGGTTGCTGTTTGCACTTCAGTGGGAAGGATCGACCCTCAGGTTGATTGACTGTGAGCACTGGCCATGACTACTGTGGAGGAGCTGTTGTGCAGGGACTGACCCTACGGGACAGGATTCACTTTAGCAGAGCTCTGGTGCCTGTCCAGTCTGCCCTTTGGGTGTATCGTTTGTGTAGGTGATTGGGTGGTGCTCTGAAACTGGCCACCATGTGAACAGGTTTTGGGGCCTCAAGGGAAGTGCTGTGGTGTAGGCCAAGCCCAGCCATGGCCTATCCATTCCCTAAGGCTACACAGTAGAAGCTACAACCTGATGTGCAAATAGTTGCCACTTGTGCTATGCTTAGAGGTTCCTGAGAGAGGCTAAACTGTGAACTGAGTCTGGCTGGCACTAGGGTTTTGAGCTCCTTAACAAGAGATACGGTGCATGTTGAAGCCAGATGCTGCTTGTTTGGGGATTGTGAATCTTTGAGAGATTTAAAAATGTCCACAGCTTGAGTGAAGACAGGCCATTTGTGAGGAAATAGTACTTGAGGTGACTTGGGTGATCTCAGGATTTGGATGGGGTGGGGCCTCAGGAAATCACCAGGGCAGGGCAAAGAGTGTTAGCTAGGTTCATGGAGACTCAGATATGGTGCCTCCATTGCATGCAGGCTGGGAGCGGGGAGGACTCAACAAAATAACAGTGGCTCTGTCAGCAATTTTGTCTGAGAAAAAGCTGCCCCTCCAGCCTTCGTCCTGAGGGCTGACGATTCAGTTCTTCATCTTATGTCCCTGGTGCCTGTGGAGCTGCTGTCCCAGTGCTGGATTTCTGAACAAGTGAGTTCAACAGAGAGTAAGGCTGGTTGTGGGCCCTTTATGAAAAATGCCTGGGACTCCAGCAGCCTCCATCTTATTCAGAAACAGACTTTGTTTGTTTTCGCGGCCAGAGTTATGGGGATTTCTTTTCTCCTCACTGGAGCCTTATACTTGGTAGCCCAGAGTGGGGCTGGGTCCTCTTGATCTTCAGGGGGAACCTACACAGATGAGCTATCCCTCCAGATTTTTAAAGGCCACGTGGGTGTAGGACCAGCAGGTTTCATGTTTCCATCCATCCTACAAGCCTCAAAGTGGCTTCTTTTGAGTATTCTTAATTATAGGACTTATGTTCAGCTAGGTTTCTGGCGATTCTCAATAGTGGTGGTTCTGTAATTTGGTTGTAATTTTGATGTGGTCATGGGAGAAGGTGAGCACATTTTCCTACTCCACTGTCTTGACCAGAACTCTTCCTTTTGCTTGTTTTTAAAAAATATTTTATATAATCGTATTAAAATATCATCCTTTTAATCAGTACCCGTGTGTTTTGTTTGTGTTTTACTGTGGCTAACATAGGAAGTATGTGTTTCACAACAATCCATTTTCCATTTGTAAAAGAACCCAATAAAAATGTAAATTTTTTTTTGAAATTTTATAAACATTTACCATCAAATGAAAGTCCACCTAGTTTATGTTTGATTTCTAAGACAAAGAGATATAAATGCCTGGCTACTTGAAATTTGCATAATGATAGTATTTGAATGCTAATAAATGAATATGTTGGTTGAAAGCTTAGATAAATACATTTTAACACAAGTCATTAGTAAAAAACTTAAGTGAATATAATTTATAATCATAAAGAAGTATAAATTTAGACATTCTGCAAAAAAATTTTAAACCAAACACTCTTAATTATCTACTTGAGAGTTAAGTTTAGAATTGAAAATAAAGGGATAAAGAACTATCCATGAATCCTGTGTAGATGGTTAGACTTGGTAGTTTTTCAGTTTCAGCTTCTTATGAAGGTGAATAAGCGGAATGTACTTAGCTAGGAGAGGCAACCTTGAGAAATTTCATCCTATGTAATATGGAAGGCTTTGATGAAGAGGAGGATAGCAAGGGATGTGGTGTGAAGGAAAAGGACAGAAAATATTGAGTGTGAAGTGTAATATGATCAAAGAAGTAAGAGATCAGAGCCATACAGCCTGAGACCAATTGGAAAATATTGAAGGATCTGAACAAGAAGCAAGAAATAATCTGGCTATTTTTTAACAAAAACACTGGTTGAAAGTAGGCAACAAGCTATTGGTATAGGTGGAAGCTGACAGATGAATTAGAATAATGCAGGTGAAAATGATAGTAAGGTGGGAGCAAGCTGGTAGTGGTGAGAAAAGTGAGAAGTAGTAAGATTCTGCATATATTTTAAAGTTATAATCAATAATATGTCCTTAATAGATTACATGTGAGGTGCGAAAATAAGCAAGGAGTACAAGTGACAGGGTGCTTGGCTTGAGCAATGGGAAGTATGGAGCCACTGAAAAAGTGGAAAAGATTGTTTGTGGAGCAAGTTCGTGATGGTAGAAATGAGAATCTCATTTTTGCAGAGGTTACACTTGAAATGTATTTTATATATCTAAGCAGATTTGTTGTGTTGAATATAGATTCCAGAATTCAGTGGAGGGGTTCACACTGGAGATAAACATTGGGAGTCATTATGGTACTGAACTTTTTAAGGCCATGGGATTAGATGAGATGAGCAAGAAAAAGAGTATGAAGAAGAGAGGACAACTAAGACCTGACTCCTGGGTCACTCCAGTTTTAAGAAGTTAAGAATAAAAGTAGAAACTAGCAAATAAAAATGAGAAGAAATGTCATATTGTAAGTAAACCAAGAAAAAACATTACGAAAGACTAGCAAATAATTATTTAAATGCTAAATATAGGTCAAGAAAGATAAGGACTAAAAATGAATACTGCTTTTAGTGGCGTAGAAGTCACTGGTGATTTTGATAAGAACAGCTGTATGGGGGGGTGGCGGGGCAGTGAAAAAGCCTGACCGAAGTGGGCTTAGGAAACATTGTAAGGAGTGAGATGTCAAAAGTGAGCACTGAAGATGCACAAGGAATTTCTGCATTTCTAGGAAGATATTGGTTTTTCCTTCATTTCTCACAATTTATTTAAATCTCTTGATAATCTGTCCCATATACTTTTCCCCTCTGAATTATTATATCTATTTGAGAGACTTCATACTGGAGATTCTGGAGTTTGTTAAATTGCTTGCCAACAGACAGCAGGAAAATAAGTTATTCTGCATTCTCAGGTATCTGGTGCAAGAAACTAAGAGATTATCAATATAAATATTTGTTTGTTTTAATGAAAATGGAGTGGTTGTCTCTTTCATAATTTTGCCCTTCGAAACAACTAAATTATATTTTTCCTGTACTGTTTGGCTTGTTTTACTTTGTTTGTCATTACTAAAAATAGGGCTCTGCCCAAAAGTCTCCAAACAAAACCTGACTTTTAAATATAATATTTCACTTGAAACTACAGACTTTATAGATATAGATAACAATTTATAGAATAAAATTATTTTTGTTAAAAATGCCACCTTATTTCATTGACTTGCTTTATTGTATGTATTCACTAGTGATTATAGTGGAACAAAACAAGTCAGAATTTGAGCATTCCTATTATGTTACAGGAAAGAAGTGTATTGGATGAATTGATTTGATGCATGGGCCCACTAAATAACAAAGTACAATAAAATTAATTGTTTTTTAGTGCCACATTTTAACTCTAATTCAATCTAGAATATGTAAATTATTAATATTTTTTTCTGCCACTAATCTCTCCCATCATCTTACATTTGTATATTCATTTGCCCTCTCTAAATTAGAGAAACAAGTGGTGAATTTTCCTATGTAGATTGTCATAAATCAGAAGACCTGAGCCTGGGTCCTAGTCTGTCTGTTACTCACATGAGGTATGGCCTTGAACATAAAACTAACCTTTTTGCTTCCTCATCTATACAAAGTATATGTGATCACATATAGAGAGGCAAAATAGAGTAAAGGGTAAGAATGTGGATTTTGGAGACAGACACTTGGTTAGCATCTCCACAACACCACAAATAGGACAAACTGTGTAGTAGCAAACCCAAACTATTAGTCCTATTAACAACAAACTATTAGCATAATAGAACTTTTATTTTTAATGATATGGGGAATTAGATTGTTTTCATAGGTCTAATTTGACTTTTATTTCTCTTTTTATTACATCGCTTTGTTTTCATAATGAAACAATACATAATTTTTTTTCTTGGTGGCTGTCAGTAAAAATTAACAACATGTGAGCCAAGTGTAAAATATAAGCTTCTTTCAATGTTATGGAATTTGGGGGTTTTTTTTCCTCTCGCCATGTATAATTTCTGTGTTTGTTTGTGTTTATTGGGGGAAAGGGGTAAATTATAAATTTTATGACTCTTCCAAGAATTATTTGTATGTCCAAAAT
The DNA here is from genome assembly GCF_014176215.1 of Rousettus aegyptiacus. Classification (NCBI taxonomy): domain Eukaryota; kingdom Metazoa; phylum Chordata; class Mammalia; order Chiroptera; family Pteropodidae; genus Rousettus; species Rousettus aegyptiacus. The sequence goes on from NW_023416309.1 coordinate 63,322,577, forward strand.
ATGACATAACAGCCTTTAGAATAATTAAGTACAAAATAAAGGGAGAGAGAAAAAGGCCTGTTCAGAATGATCTGCATGTATGAACTGCTCCTGCTTTAATCAGATCAAAGTTGTTGAGTCAGAACCCCACATGGATCAATGAATTTCATCCAGTATAAATGTAACATTCCCTAGTCATAGACTGGACCTCTTGTCCTGGTCAGCTGTTTCCAAAAAGCTTACTGTATGTCACAGAAGGAACTCCTAGAAGAATATACATAGCTCAGCACAGGTTAATCACAACCACTGGATTCACAGAGTTTATCCATACTGGTGAGGTCAGGAGCACATACAGTAATGTGTGAAGAAGGATACATGGTTCCTGAAAAGGCTACATGTTATTTCAGTACTAGTGTCCTTAATGCAGAGCAGGGGGTCATAAACATTTTGTGCCATGGACCACTTTGGCAGCCTGCTCCAAAGTAAAAAATTTAAATGAATAAACTGTATAACCTTACAATGGAAATATAATATATCAAAATAGTGTTATCAAAATACTAAAGAAAAAGATGTTTTTTAAATCAATGCTTTGTATAACATTACTTCACAATGTGTTTATTAATTGCCATAATTTCAAATTAATAAATTACAGAAATACTATTTCAAATTATCTTCAGTATTAATAGGAATATGAAGTGATACTATATTGAAATTTTTCTTGGTACCAATTCACCAGTACTTTCAAACATGATTGTGATTTGCTACCTACCCACTTAAATTAATTAAAATGTTAAATTACAATTAGAAGAAAGTGCAGAGTTATCTTCCAGTAGCCCAAATTCTTGCTTCTGGATTGAACAATCAGATATCTATCTGAACTACTTGTCAGCTTTCATAGCCAAAATGTCACTATTTCATCAGGAAAGCACTCCAGAATTTAATATAAATTGTTGAACTTTTACAATGAGTTGATATCAAAATGGGTAAATATACCAATAAAAATTTGTGACAGAGAATTTGAATCTATTTCAGTAAATGTATATACTATTATATCAATGATTACTCCTAAAATTTGGGAGCAATATTTTAAAAGTCAATTGTTATAAAATCTTTCCTTAAATAAAACTTTTGAGTTGTTATAATGGTAAGATACATTTAAAAAAATGAAACAGAAGATCAAGGGTTGGTATTTCTCCATTCACAACATGATCATATGGAGATTTCCTAAAGAAAAAAATTATTGGAAATAAAAATTGTTATTTTTAAAAAAAAATAACAAAAAACAAGAAAACATATTCTTAATAAATAAATATTAATATTACTTGAATACATATTTCTAGTTAAATATAATTGAAGTTTTATAGATATTAAAAATATTTTATTGAAATTATCTCTTACATGATGCTTTGGAGGACTTTCCAAATGTATCCTTAACCTATTAATTTTATATAGAATTATAAATTATATGTGGACTTGATTATTAGTGTGGAATGAGTAAACGTACATAAAAGAAAAATATGTGTAGTATTTTGTTATGAATATTTTTATCTGAATTTTATTTAAATAGTTTATCAGCAATTCACTCAGATATGTAATGACAGCTACAATAGTATATTGCAGTAATTATTATTATTATTCTTAAAAAATATATACACTGGGTTTGAGTACAAGAGACCAAAACTTTATGAAACCTGTCTGTACCTCCATTTCCTCATTCATGTTTTCTCAGTGCCTCTAACTTTAAAGCATTTCTTCTTTCTGTGTTGATACCATTTCAAAAGAGATTCCCTATATGGTAGGAAAAGTGACCCTCCAAAGGAATCTTGTCAAATAATTTTTTAACCTTTTTTATTCTTTTCTAGGCTTAGCAGACAATGGTCATCCTCTTCCAGACTTTGCTAGACAATGTATTGAAATACTGGATGAAATAATAAGAGTCCATATTTCATAATGGCCAGTTCTCAAGGCTACATCCTGGAATTGGCCCCAGTGGGAGCACTTATTTCTGACAGTGTAAATTGGACCAGTCATTTAAGAATGGTGGCTCTTCACAAGGGTATAGAAGATGTAAGTTAAATATAAATTTGCTCTTGTTTTATTAATACATCTCTTGTTATATTTATGCCAACAGGAAATATTATAAAGACATTGTTACATAAGCTATAGAATAGAAAAAAAAATCAGTATAAATGGGACTCTGAGACTAGTAATGTGATTCCCTATCAAGGATATTATTAGAAAAGTATGTTTTAATTCAGCAACTGTTCTTTTTCAGTTTACAGATATTCAGTATAAGGAAGAAAATGAACATTTCACTTTTAGTTAGCTCAATTATGAGGGCAATCCTATTTATTACTGTGGGTCGAAAATAGTTTTTACATAATCGATGATAGGGGCAAATGCAGGCATTAAACAGTGAGTTTAAAAAGTTCATGATGCGGCCCTGGAATGGGTTTTGGGGGACATTTCTGATGATACGTAATTAAAGAAAAAGCATTCAAAGGCAGTTGTTGCACTTATACTTCTACCAGTGGCTATACTGATGGTGAACACTCCTCTAGTCCACACGTTGTGGTCCTCTATTTTTCTGGTACTGACACTAGACAAAGTGGGACATGGTCCTGATTGAGCAGATCAGAGTATTTTACAATCTTAGTGAGAGTGATTGCTATGAAGGGTGAACAAGAAAATTTATATCAGGCCGGTCAGAGTCCTCCCAGGAAATGAAAGAGGAAAAAATTGAAGCTGAAAGACTTTGGCCTCATGAAGTAGGTAAGTGGAAATGAATCTGAAGCTGTCGTAGCCAAGTTTGCTGATATCATGAAAAAAACATGGGAGAGAATGAAGCCTGACAAACACACAGAGAAGAGTCCTAGTAGGTTCCTGATTTTTCAGGTGAGGACATCCCAAAAGTCATACTAATCTAAAAGATGCTCCTTTGATTCTGTGACCCACTTACAGCACTTCTTCAACATATCTTTTTTTAACATAAATTTAGTTTGTTTCTGTCACTTGCAATTTAAAAAGTCCTGACTAATTAATTACATATTCTTCAATAGCATTATTTAATATAATTTTTATGCTGTCCAATAAGTAGCATATGTAGCTATGGATCCCTTGAAACTAGACTAAAAATATAATTTCCACAGTTTAAAAAATTATAATTAATTTAAATTTAAATAATCACATGTCATTAATTGGACAGCATAGCTCTAGAATGTTCTTTAAATCTCATTAAGTGGAGATTAATGATTCATTTAGTAAATTAAGTGGGCACTTACAGTTTTTTCTTTTATCCTAGAAAAATTTTGTTAACACTGTGGTCTGGGGGACTTCGTAAAGGACAGTGGGACTCAAGGTATTTCCGAGGTGGAGTGGGAAGACCCCGAGGGTCTAAAACCTTTGGGAAACACTACCTAGAATTCTACCCTCAGAGACTAAATGCCAGTTAAACTCTTAAATGTTCCAAGTTGTTTTCAAGAGGTGGGGCAGCATGTTACAGTGCTTTGGAGTTTGTGCTTTGGAGTGAGCCAGCTCCGGTTGTATCATGGGACAGCTATGTAATACTGAGAGACTCCTACTCACCAGTTTCCCCCTTTAATCAATCACCTGTAATTCAAAAGGTATGTGGTAGCAATCACTGCTGCCTTGGCCTGCTCCTTCAGTTGGGCCTGATGTAGATGGGCATGGAGAGAACATTTTCCATGGACAATGCCATTTATACCAACGGTTTCATGATTATTATATTTTATAAAAAATGTGAAGTAATGAAACAAAGTATATTTGGCCATTTCTTTGTAATTTAGGCCCATCTTCTATCTAAAATTATCTACAGTGCATGATTTTCATTAGGTGCTCAGAAAGTGAACAAGTATGTCTAATCCCCTAATGACAAAGGTTTCTAAAATATCTTAAATAGCTTTTAAATATCTATCATTTAAGTAACTTCATAGACTGAGGATATCTAACATATGCATCAAAATTTCTAATGATTGAATTGACTGTTTCACAATATGGCCCATTCTATGGCTGAGCAACTAATTCTTAGAAAGCTTTTCCCCATACTGAGCTGAATCCATACTTCCATTATTTCTTATCTCTTCTGTTTGTCAGCACAGGAAATAAATCTGTGAAAAAGTCTTTAATATGTTTTAAGATGGGTGTATGCCCTTCTGAATCATCTCTTTTTCCAGGTCAAACACTCTCTATTTTTAAAAAGTAAAATATATCCATTCCTAAGTTATTTAAAGATCAAAATTAACAAAATAAAACTTCAAGGCCATTTTCATTCAGAGGCAAGACGTTTACTATGTGGTAATTTTGAGTCAGTATTATTGAAATTAATCAGAATATGGATAAATAAAAGGTTTAAGAACATAGGCAGAGGCACGTCACCTCATACAGGTGTCAGCAACAGAAATCGAGAGTAAGCATCAGGTGTAAAAAGAGAAGTTGTCAGTGCCGGAGTTGGTTCTCCTGAGTTGCTTAAAGAATGGCTGTGTCAAGAGACAAATGCCCAGAAGAGGTTAGACCTGATTTTATTAGTCCAAAAATTAAGTGATGTTTCTTTCTTCTAATCATTGGAAGGCAAGACGTTTAAGAAATAGTATCAGGGATTGATAAATTGTGGTGTTAGTAGCAGTGTAGTTTTTGAGTCAGAAGGAATCTTAAGGGTCACAGTGACATTATTATTTTCACTAATGTTCCTTTTATACAGATAGTAACATATACATGTATTACATATGTATGAATCACATTTATGGTTTTTCAAGAACTCTCACTTCACATTTTCAAAATAATCCAGTATATAGGTAGAGAAGTCATTGCACAAAGTTTTTAGGAGTCACATCAGAGAGCACCAGGTTTTCAGTGGCAGAACCACTACAAGTTGATTATTGAATGTTGGTTATAAAAATTTTATAGGGAAATATTTGTATCTAGTCTCTGGTCAAGATGTCAGGGTAGGTAAACACCGTGATTTCCTCCTCCCATGACCATGTTAAATTTACAACTAAAATATAGAATGATCAACCTGGAGAACCACCTGAAAGCTAGCTGACCATAACTCCTATAACTAAGGATATAAAGAAAAGGCCACATGGAGGCTGGTAGGAAAGACAGAGATGAGAAAAGGGCTGGCCCTGTATCTGTGTGCAGTGGGTGAACATGAGGAGGGATATCTCGTCTGCAGAGGTCCACCCTGGAGGAGTCAGGTGCCCCAGCCCCACACCTCAATACTTCAGCCCATGGTTCCAGTGCCAGGAAGAGGAATCCCCACAAAATCTGGCTGTGAAAATCAGGATTCTGTACATCCGGGTGAGATGGAAAGATACCGGAAATACAGGTGTCCCCTTAAAGGACCTGAACACAGAATCACTAGCTCACAATTACTTCCCCTGAGCTCTAGCAGAGGGGCAGCAGCTTGGGAATTGCCAGAGACATACAGGGAAAGACCAAGTTGTATAACCAGGATGAGAGCTGGAGAGAAAGCCACCATTGTTCTTTTGCAGAGTCCTCTTCTGTGCAGCCAGCAGGTGGGGACCATCTTGCCTTTGTTGAGCCCCCTTCCCACTTAGCCAAATCTGAATCTGCATTAGACAGGTGCGATCCATTCACTCCACCCTGGGGACACTCTGAGACCTCCTCCCACCCAATTCACAAATTGTCCCTGGCAATTTCCATTTTGGACAACTAGCTTCACCCTACACTCTCAGAGGGGCTCCTTTGACAGCAGTCAATAAACCACAGCACGTGCACTATAGGAGGTTCTTTTCATGGCAAGCAACCAATCCCAGCCTGAGCTGCAGCATCTCTTGAATAAATCTCAGGATCTGTGAGCTGAACTGGGCAGTGGCTGGCCTTGGTATGATCTGAGACTTTTGTGTGGGACCAAAGGCTCAGCAATGGCACCAAACCTGTATCTGCAGTGGCCTGGTGTAGTATACTCACTTTACCCCAATGACTCCCTGGGACACCCGCCCCACCCAACTACCTTACCACCCAAAGGCTCTTGCAGCTGCTGAGCCCTACAGGCAGCCAGCAGGCAGCCTCAATAGTCAGAGTGCTCTGGACCTTTTGCTAAGTTGCCGGCCTGGGTTCACAGTGTGGCATCTCCCACTTGCCTCCAAGTCTGAAACAAGCAGCAACCAACAAAAGACCACTTTGCAGCTCTAACCAGGTAGCTCTGAGTAGTCACAAGCAGCAGCTGACCTTGGCCTGTATGGGAGCCCTTCTCAAAGGGCCCCAGTACTGACACCCGGAGGCTAGAATCAGACCACAGTAGAACACTACCTGATTAGCTCCACAAGCAGTATATCCAGAGTACAGTCTCTACAGGCACATGAGTCCATTGAGGTGAACCCTACTTGTGGAGTCAGCCCCTACACAGCCGCTCATACCTGGTTGGCATGGCAGTCCTCACAGCCAGTCAACCTGAGAGTTAAATCCCATCCACTGATGTGCCAACAGCAATCAAGGCTTAACTACAACAAAAGAGCACAGATGACCAACAGAAGGGACACTCCTGGAGCACCTGGCACAGGTCAACAGGGAGACTAGGCCACTCAGGGCACCTACTATGTAAGGCCACCCAGGCAAGACTGAGAGATGTAGAAAATTGACCTAATACATAGAAACAAACACAGGCAGCCAAGAGGAAAAGAGAAAAACAAAGAAGCATGTCCCAAATGAAAGAATAGGTGAAAACTCCAGGTAAACAATGAAGTGAAAAGAAGGCAAGCAACATACCAGATACAGAGTTCAAAACACTAGTTGTGAGGATGTTCCATGAACTTAGCAGAAGAATGGCTGATCTCAGTGAAAACTTCGACAGAGCTTGTAATCATAAAAAAGGACATAAAACCCATAAAAAGAACCAATCAGAAATGAAGAATGCAAACACTGAAATAAAGAATACACTAGAAAGAATCAATAGTAGATTAGTTGAAGCAGAAGATCAAATCAGCAATTTAGAAGACAAGGTAGCAGAAAACACCCAATCAGAACAGCAAATAGGAAAAAGAATTTTTAAAATGAAGAAACTTTTAAGGGACCTGTGGGACATCAAGTGTAAGGGTTTGAGAACCTATTTGAAGATATAATGATGAAAAACTTCCCTAACCTGGTGAAGGAAATAGACGTGCAAGTCTACAAAGTGCAGAGAGTGGCAAATAAGATGCAGCCAAACAAACACACCAAATTACATCGTAATTAAAATGCCAAATGTTAAAGACGAGAGAATCCTAAAGCAGTAAAAGAAAGACAGCTAGTTACTTATAGGGGAGCTCCCACAGACTGTCAGCTGATTTGTGAACAGAAACTTTGCAGGCCAGAAGAGGTTGTCATAAAATATTCAAAGTGATGAAAAGTAAGTGCCTACATTCAAGACTGCTATACCCAGCGAGTCTATCAATTAAAATCAAAGGAGAGATTAAGAGATTTCTGACAGGAAAAAAAGTTAAAGGAATTCATTACCACCAAGCAAATATTACAACAAATGTTAAAGAGGATTTTTATAAGAAGAAGAAAAGAAAAAAACAAAAAGAAACATAAATATCAATAATAAAATGGCATTTACTATGTACCTATCAATTATTACTTTAAATGTAAATGGATTAAAAGTTCCAACCAAAAGGTATAAGGTGGCTGAATGAATAAGGAAACAAGATCCATACATATACTGTCTACAAGAGTCCTACACAGATCAAGAGACACACAGACATAAAGTAGAGGGATGGAAAACTACTTCATGCATATGAAAATGAAAATGGGGGAAAAAAAGTGAAGGGATTGATACTTATATCATATGAAATAGACTTTAAAACAAAGGCTATATTAAGAGACAAAGAAGGACATTTTATAATGTTGAAGTGATCAATCCATCAAGAGGACATGACCACAATAAACATTTATACACTTAACAGGGGAGCACTTAAATATATAAAGGATATATTGACTGACATAGAGAGAGATCAACAGCAATACAGTCATAGTAGGGGATTTTAACATCCCATTGACACCAATGGACAGATCTTCCAAACAGAAAATCATCAAGGAAACAAGGCCCTTAAATAACACCGTAGAACAAATGGACTTAATTGATATTTTTAGAGTATTTCACCTCTAAGCAGAAATAGAGACATTCTTCTCAAGTGCACATGAAACATTTTCCAAGACAGACCACATATTAGGGCATAAAACAAGTCTCAGTAAGTTTAAGTAGATTGAAATCAGATCAAGTGTCTTCTCTGACTGCAATGGTGTGAAACTAGAAATAAGATAGAAGAAAAAAAAATCCACAAAACATGAAGGCTAAGTAATATGCTACTAAACAATAAATGGGTTAACAATGAGATCAAGGATGAAATAAAAAGACACCTTGAGACAAATGAACATGAAAATACATCTAGGTAACACGGCAAAAGCAGTCTTATGAAGGAAATTCATAGCAAAACAGACTTACCCTAAGAAACAAAAAAAAATCTCAAACAATCTAACCTTTCACCTAAAGGAACTAGAAAAATAACAACAAAATAAGCCCAAAATGAGTAGAAGGAAAAAAATAATAAAGATCAGAGTCAAAATTAATGAAATAAAGTCTAAAAGAAAAACAGTACAAAAGATCAATAAACCAAGAGCTCTGTTTCTTTGAAAAGATAAGCAAAATTGATAAATTAATAACCAAATTCATCAGGGAAAAAAAGAGGACCCAAATAAATTAAATAAGGAAAGAGGAGACATGACAACTGACTCCACATATAAATGCAAAGGATTCTATAAACTACTACGAGCAATTACATGCCAACAAATTGGACAATCTGGAAGAAATGGGTACATTCCTAGAAATGTACAATGTTCTAAGACCGAGTCAAGAAGAAACAGAAATATCTGAACGGACTGATTACCACTAAAGAAATCAAACCGGTAATCAAAAAACTCCCAACAAATGTCCTAGACCAAATAGCTTCACAGGTGAATTTTCCCAAATATTCAAAAAAGAATGAACACCTCTTCTTTTCAAACTATTACAAAAAATTCAAAAGGAAGGAAGGCACTTTAACTCACTGTATGAGGCCACTGTTACCCTGATTCCAAAATCAGACAAAGACATTACAAGCAAATAAAATTATAGGCCAATATCCATGATGAACATAGATACAACGACTCTCAACAAAATATTAGCAACCTGGACCAGGAAAAATGGCGTAGATGATAGAAACTTCGTTCATTCCCTCTTGCGACCACATCAAAGCTGTGACAGAAACAGAGCAAATAGCAAGCAGAGTCGCCTGGGGTCTAGATGAACAGAAGCCCTGCTACTAGGGTGAAAAATAAGAAATTACCCTGCAACAGTTGGAGGTAGGAGGGGGTGAAGACGCAAGGCTTCTTGGTCCTGAGCGGCTGAGTAGGAGAGAGGCTGCTGCAGCAACAGCTGGCAGATACAGATGACTCTTAAAGGAACCATGTCCATGATTGGACTTTCACGGGGACTGACTTGTGCACTCTGAGCACCAGTGCCGGGTTGGCTGCTCGAGGAGCATCAGGGACTTACAGGGGGACACTGAGTTGTTGGAGTGAAGGTCGTATCCAAGGCTTTCTCTTCAAGCAGAAGTGCTGGTGGTATTAATTGTTCCTCTGTTGAGCTCTCCCCTTCTCCCAGTGTGCAGACGTAGCCGCGATAGCCATGACATCATCAGATTGGAGGTCAACAGGGGTCACTCTGCCCAGAGAGTTCCCTAAAATTCCACCTCCCTCAACTGGCGGCCTCACCCAAGCTACATCCAGGTGTGTCCTAAGTCAGTCCTCTGCTACTTGCTGAGCAGCACCAAGACTCATATTGGTGGCAGCTGAACTTGGTTTCTGGCATAGCCTCTTGAGGCAACTATAAGCATAGCATCTGTGGATTGCTTGCTGAATCTTAACAGGTGGACCCGGAGGGGCATAGGCTGGGGCTGAACTTGGCCTACAGCTTAACCCCTCTCAGGACTGTGCTGCTGGACATCTGTTAAACAAAGCCGAGAGACTTAGGAGCTTTGATTAGTACATAGGAACAGACACAGAAAGGCAGCCAAAATGGGAAGACAAAGAAGCAAAAACCAAATGAGAAAACAAAATGGAGGTCAAGGAAAAATGGAGTCAAAACACTGGTTATAAAGATGCTCAATGAAATTATGGGAGGTGTAGATGAACTCACTGAGAACTTTAACAAACAGATAAAAAGCATAGAAATGGAGCTGGAAATTATAAAAAGGAACCAGTCAGAAATGAAGGACACATTATCTGAGATGAAGAATATCTTAGATGGAATAAACAGAGTGGATAAAGAAGAGGATCGAACCACTGATATAGAGAATGGAGAAGCCAAGGAAATTCAATCAGAATTACAAGAAAAAAGAAGCTAAGATTATAATAATAATAATAACTTAAGGAGCCTATGGGACACTATTAAGTGTAAAAATATCCATGTCATAGGGGTACCTGAAGGAAAACAAGACATTGAAGAGCTATTTGAAGAAATAATGATGGAAAATTTTCCTAACCTGGTGAAGGAAATAAATGTACATCCCCAGGAAGCCTAGAGAGCCCCAAGAAGGAGGAACCCAAAGAGGTCCACACCAAGACACGTAATTAAAATGCCAAAGGTTAAATACAAAGAGAGAGTCTTAAAAGCAGCAAGAGAAAAGCAGTTACTTACCTACAAGGGAACTTCCGTAAGACTGGCAGCTGATTTCTCAAAAGAAACTTTGCAAGACAGAAGGGCTTGGCATAAAATATTCAAAGTGATGAAAACCCAGGATCTACAACCAAAAATTCTCTATCCAGCATAGCTGTCATTTAGAGTCAGAGGACAGATAAAGAGCTTCTCAGAGAAAAATAAGCTAAAGGAATTCCTCAACACCAAGCCAATAGTACAGGAAATGTTGGAGGGACTTCTTTAAGAAGAAAAACCATGTATTAAAAACATGAATAATGAATGGTAATAACTACATTTCTATCAATAAGTACCTCAGATGGAAAAGAATTAAATGCTCCAACCAAAAGGTAGGTAAGCTGAATGGATAAGATAACAAGACCACTACATATGCTGCCTACAAGAGACTCACTTCAGATTAAAAGACACACAGAGACTAAAAGGAAGGGAATGAGACAAGATATTGCCTTGATGGACCTAAAGGATATTGCGCTGAATGAAATGGGTCAAATATAGAAAGACAAATATAGCATGATTCCACCTACATGTGGAATCCAAAGCACAAAATAAACAATAAGGTCAAAAACAACAAACTCATAGATATAGAGAATATATTGAGGGCTCTTAGACAGGAGGTGTTGGGGGCATGGTGAAAAAGGGAAAAGGGACTAAGAAGTACAAATGGATAGTTACAAAATAGTCATGGAGATATAAAGTGTAGCATAATATAATAGTCAACAATGTTGTAAAGAATATAGAAGGGGAAGAGGGATACTAGAATTAGTGGGCTGACCACTTCATGAGTTATATAGATCTCTAATCACTATGCTGTGCACCTTACTCATGGTTTCTAGTAGTGTTCTTGTGGAGTCTTTAGGGCTTTCTATATAATGAATCATGTCATCCACAAATAGTGACAGTTGGACTTCTTCATTTCCTATTTGGATGCCTTTTATATCTTTCTCTTGCCTGGCTGTACTCACTAGGACCTCCAATGTTATACTGAATAAGAGTGGTGATAGTGGACAGCCTTGCCTTGTCCCTGATCTTAGAGGAAAGGTTTTTAGTTTTTCACCATTAAGTATAATGTTGGCTGATGGTTTGTCATATATAACCTGTATTATGTTAAGGTACTTTCCTTCTATACTGATATTGTTAAGTGTTTTGATCATAAATAAGTGCCGTACCTTATTGAAGGCTTTTTCTACATCTGTTGATATGATCATATGATGCTTATTTTTTAATTTGTTTTTGTGGTGTATCACATTAATTGGTTTGTGTATCTTGAACCATCCCTGTGCCTCTGGGTTGAAGACCACTTGATCATAGCATATAATCTTTTTAATATGTTGCTGTATTCACTAGTATCTTATTTAGGATTTTTGCATCTGTATTCATGATTGATATTGTTCTGTAGTTTTCTTTTTCTGTGTTATCTTTACCAGATTTTGATATCAGGATAATATTGGCCTCATAAAGTGAGTTGGGAAGTTTAACCATAATTTTAAATACAACCCTAATTCTAAGCCCAACATAGCATGAACCCTAACCCCAACACTAAGTTAAACCTAATCCTAGCCATAACACTAGCCCTGGACTTCAATTCATGTTAAACTTTAACCACCCAGTACCTATAACCCTAGCCCTAATCCTGACCCTAACTCAAAATCTAAATCTAACACTAATCCTACTGCTAACCTTAACCATAGTGGAAACCCAAAACCTAAACTTCAGTCTAACTCTGACCTTAACCATCATCTTAACCATATTAAAAACTCAACCCTAATCTTTAGGCTAACACTATCCTAACCCAATTCCATAGCCTACCTCGACAATAACCCTAACACTAACCCTAAACTTTCCCTTACCCCAACCCTAATACCCTTCCAAATTAAACCTAAACAGTGCCTTCAAAGCTCACTCTAAAGCTAACCCTAACTGTAATTTGAATTATTAACTGAATCTTAATTTTATCCTAACCCTAACTATGAACCTGCCTCTAAGCTGAACTGAACCCTCACCCTAACCTTAAACCTAACCATAAACCTAGCTCTGATTCTAACCTTAATTCTCATTAAAAAACAAACCCTAACATTAAAACTCTCATTAACCCAAACCCTAATTTTAACCATAATCATAAATTCGTTCCAACCTTAACCTACCCCAAAACCGAATTCTAACCTTAACTCAAAAACTAACCCTAACCTGAAACATTACCCTATTTTACATGTTAACTCATATTTTAATCCTAACCTTAAGTTATAGTAAATCTTAAACTCAAAACTACTTCTGTAGTTAATCCTAAATTTAGCTCTAACACTAAACATAACCCTAACATTAACCCTAAATCTTACCTTTAATGTAGCTTTTACCTTAACCCTAAAGAATCCTTATCCTGACAAGTAACTCTCACCCTGAAATCAACCCTAAACCTGATTATAGACTTGACTCGAGTCCCACATTGACCTTAACATAACCTTATCCAAAACTTAAAATCTGACTCAACCCTAATCTAAAACCTAAACCTAAACCTAAACCTACCACTTTTCTTACCTCTAACCCCAAACCTGATTTAACCCAAATCCTAACTTCAAAGCTAACTTGAATCCAAACTCTAAGGCTAAACTATCTTACTCCTAACATTAACCCTAATCCTAACCTAACCTAAAGCCTAACCTCAAAGCTAACTTCAAGCCTTACCTTAATTTTAACCCTAAATGTAAACTCAGCCCTAACAGTAACGCCACCCCAAATTCTAATTCTATACCCAACACTAATTCTAACTCAAAACTGAACCCTAACCCTAATGCCAAACCTACCCTTAAGGCACGCCCCTACCCTAATCCTAACCTGAACTCTGATCCTAAATTTAACAAAAACCTTAATCTAACCCTAATCATCAACTAAAGCCTAACCATAAACCAAACCATAATCATAGTGCTTACCCTAATGGTAAACCTAATCAAAAGTTAATGCAAAACTCAGAGCTAACCCTAAACCTAATCAAAACTTTATCCCAATCTCATTTGCCTACATCTTACCTTAAATTAAGCCATAAAACTCACCATAAATGTCCCCTTTACCCTCATCCTAACTTAACCCTAAATATAACCCAAACCCAACTCCAGAAAGTGTGGGAAGCAATTAGTGAAAACTGTCTAACTAAAGGCAAAGTAAACCTAATCCTAACGACAAACCTTACCTTCAACCTAGCTCTTACCTGATTCCTATTTCTAAACCAGATCCTAATTTAAATTCAAACCTTAAACTCAATGCTAACCGTAACACAATCCTATTTAAACCTAATCATAAAGCCAATTGAAAATCAATCCTTAACATAACCCTAATTCTAACCATAAACTTAACATTAACAACCCTAACCCTACCTCTAATGCAGGTAGGGTTACCCCTAAACCTAACAAAAACCTATATTGAACACAAACCCGAAAACTAACCTCAGAGCTGCCCCTAATCCTATCCCTATTCATAAAGTCAACATGAACACTAACCTTAACTATATACCTAAAACTAAACGTAACCATAGCCCTTACTCTAACTCAAAAGTAAATACTAACCCTAAGAGAAAACCAAAACCTAAACATAGACTTAATCCTTAATCAAATCTAAACATTAACTATAATGTGAAACTGAAAACTTAACCTAGGTTTATAAATACTAACCCTAAACCTAAGCCTTAAGGAAACACAAAACTTAATCTGAAATATAATTTAACCCTAACCCTAAACATAACCATAATTATTAAATCAACACTACACTGACATTTAAATGAAACCTAACAACAACAACAAAAAATCCTAACAACAACAACAAAAAGGCACTAAATAAAACCAAACCCTAAATTCAAAATTGCCTATAAACCTAAATATAAGCCAAACCCAATTCATTAACTAAACCCTAAAATTTAGAAATATCCTACTTGGAGGTAAAAAAAAAAAAAAAAAAAAGTTTACTGAAGAGAAAAATTTGCCTTGACTAATGTCTGACGATTTCTAAATAGTAAAAATCTTTCCATTTTAAAAAGTACACTCGAGTACCTTCCTTTAATTTTTTGGCAAAAAAAAAAAAACTTAGAATTTAATCTTAAAGTAACAAAACAGGTGTCCGAGAATACATGTATTTCAAAAACAAAAAACAAAAAACAAAAAAACAGCCTTAAAATAGGCCGAGGGCAAGTTGGACCTCAAAGGGAAGCTCCAGGAGTGCAGGGGATATGAATTCAGCCACTCGGGAAAGCTTGAGCAGCACAGGTGACTTGTCCAGTCAAAGCTCTCTTGAGGGAGGCTTAGGTCTCAGTAAAACACAGCTATTGTCTGTGCTGACAGTGCAGCGCAGGCAGTAACTCTCACCACCCCAAGCCCTCCGCTGTGTTCTCCCATCACCCTGGAGCCTCATTTTTGCCCCCTGACACCCCATTGCCTTTGCCTTCTACTCTAAGCTCCCACCTCCACTCCCCTGCACATGATATCTCATGTCTGAACTTTTTTGAACTCAAGATTGCAGGCCTGCACATGTCAGGGCAGAATCCCTGGAAAACAAAAGCTCCCCACCTTAGTAAGATAAAGCCCTACCCAGCCACTAGGGCAGACAAAGGCACAGAATACCCGAGGCAAAAGTTTCATTCAGGACCCTGATGGCTAAGAAAGGGCCTTCCCTGTGGCTTCTCTCAGACTTCCTTTAAATAGTCAGTGTTTAACCTTTCATTTTCTAAAGAGTTCTTGTACTTCTTTTTTTTTTCACTCTCTTGCCCAATGTGTTAATGAATGTCTTATGATTGTAAAGAATGGGTGTCCAAAATGACATCATTCAGTGTAGATGGTCTTAGGACTCAGGATGTGTCAACAGTGAGCAGGATGTCTAATGAGCACCCATTGCCATATAACTGATCCCCTTCACCTTGTTTACCCTGGTCCACCCTCCTCCCATGTGTGTTGTTAAAAGAATTAGCACCAGGATCCATTTGTGCAGGTTTTCGTCCTTGACTACACAGCATCTGGTGTTGTTTTGGTTGGATTCCAGATGGTTTTGGGGGAGAAATCTCAAGAGAATTTCAGACGGAGGCAAAGATATCTACAGGACAGAAATTAATATCAAAAATTTGGTACCAGCAGCTGTCTCGTGGTGCCCTATTTTAGCCCAAGGCCAAGGAAACAGATCTCATCTCAGATTCCCTAAGGTTGTTCGTTTTTCTACAAAGTTAAAATCATTGTAATCTACTGAGTAATGAAGAAAATATTCCCAACATTACTTTTATTTCAATATCTCTTTATAACCAAACCAGAAAGTGTTACTCTTTAACTTTCCCAGCTTTAAAGGGGCAAGTGGACTTATCAAGAATAACAGAACATGTCCTTTTTAAGCATATTTTGTTTTCAAGTCAGTGGATGAATGTGTTAACGTGTTCTCATGAAACAGTGATGCACACATCATGTTAGCCATACTCAATGGACTCTCAGATGAGTCAACTGTTCTTTGGTAGCCGCGTTTGTGTATGGTTAGTAATGACTTTCTTTTTCCAGAGATGACTCTGTCAATAAATTGTCATCAAGCAAAGTCCTGACTGAGGTTTGTGAAACCGAAACCTGCTGCTGTGTTTGGTCCCCAGTGAAATTTTTTGGGGATACCCTGGTCAATCTGGTCATAAAAATTTCAGCTACACTAGCTCATAGTCCAATGTATGTACCCCATTGCGTGGTCAACACCCAGTGTCAGGTTCCCATCCTTCACCTTGTGGTTAAACCCCTTTACCAATGTCATCCCCACCTCTCCCTGCTACTGCCTTTAGGCTCTGGTCACCATCAATCTGTCTGAGTCTAGGAATTGGTTTTTGTTTGTTGGGCTTCTCTGTAACTAGCTCTTCCATGTATTCACACATGAGAGGGAAATTATAAGGCTCCTGTCCTTTTCAGTCTAACATAGTTTACTTACCTTGGCAGAGTCAAGGACTGGGTGAAAGAGCCATAAATATTACAGAAGAATTGTGAGAGGTTTCCTGATAATAGGCAACGAGGCTGGAGTTCCTGGTTGAGAGCAGCCCTGAAATTTCCAGAGCTATCCGGTGACCAGCCATCTCCAGACTAAGGACTGGTGGCTGGACTGCCCACTGGGCAGAATGTGGGAGCTTGTGACATTTGGCTAAATAGAGAAATGCCAATGCAACCCTGACTTGCATGGTGAAAGAGGTGAATGCATGGCAGGTCAGGGTTGGCTGCCACTAGCCTGTCGCCTAATAGCCGGCCCTCT
This sequence comes from Rousettus aegyptiacus, assembly GCF_014176215.1. Taxonomy (NCBI): domain Eukaryota; kingdom Metazoa; phylum Chordata; class Mammalia; order Chiroptera; family Pteropodidae; genus Rousettus; species Rousettus aegyptiacus. The sequence continues at coordinate 63,339,507 of NW_023416309.1, forward strand.
GGCAGAGGCCAGAGCTGGTGTATTGAGGAAGGCTTGTGTCTCATGGGGTGTACAGGAACATGGTCAGTGGAGAGTGAACACTGTGCCCCTCTGAGCTGGCCTTGGCTGTGGATAAAGACGAGGGGTTGCTACGCAGGGGTTGGGGCTTCAGGAGGAGTCTGCCATTTAAGGAAGTCCTGCTGTATGCAGGCATGTGCACACATTATTCCCAGTGCCGGACACATAAATCAAAGGTTGCTCTCAAACGAACCCCTCCGCCAGTGGCCTAATAGAGGCTGTTACTACAACCCTCCCACCACCCATGCCAGGCCAGCAGGGATGAAGAAACCGAGTCTCAGAGAAGGCCTGGGACAAGAGCTGCCTTGACTGTCCAGTTCTCCCATATTCCTGCTGTAGGTCTGAGACTGTTGGCCGACCAAGCACAAACCAAAGGCCACACTTTTAGCTCAACCCCTTCTCCCTGGGGGCTTTTCTTCTCCCAGCCTCGGTCCTCAGTTTCCTCTGTGGCAAACTAGATCACACCCAGCCTAGGGAATGTCAGCCCCCCAGAGGGAATCTCTGGGAGGGCAGGGGTGATGACATCGATTCAACCACTCTGGACACATTGAGGGGCACAGGTGAGTTACCCAATAAATGCTTTTTTGAGGGAGGAGGGAGGACTATCTCTCAGTAAATCACAGCTTTTGTCCATCCTGTTGCTTCTGACCAGGCAGCAGGCTTTCTTCTCTTCTATCCCTTCACTGTTTTTTTTTTTTTTCAATCTGAATTTCTATTTTTTTCAAGCTCTCCTTACATTTTATTTGGTGTGTCTGCAATTAATCATCTGCACCTTTTTTAATCTTTACAATTTTTCAGCTTCTCTTTTCTCTTTGTATATATTTTCATTTACACCCACCCATTTCTTTTTTCCCCCTTATTCTTTCACCTTTTTACCCCTATTTTATCTACACACTTTCTTCCCCCATTCGCTTTATATTTCTCAGTCTTGGACTCAGCAGGGTGCCCCAGGTTTGGAGTCCCTGGATCTTTCAAACCTTCTGCTTAGCCAGGCCGAGAATATAGATGATAGGGTTTTGACAGTAACCTGTGTGGTTGTTTTTTTGTGTGTCAGTGTGTGCAGTTCCTGAGCCCCTTCCATCATCCATGCTGCCTGTCAGAGAGCTGAGGAGTAGGACGTAGGCCCAGATGGACTGATGGCAGTGGGTAAAGATGTGGTGCTTTACGGTCCTGGCAGCTGTGCCTGACTTCTGGGAACATTGTTAAATTTTATTTTTTTGAAAACATTTCATTCCAGACTTCTTTTTGTTTTTAAACTTCAGTAAGTTGTTCCCTGAAGGTTTTTAAAAATATTTTTGCAATTCATTTTTCTCTATCATTTCTAATCTTACTTTTGAACATTCTCTGCTTTTAAAATTAGATTAGCTGAAACATAAAATAGCTCTATTTTCTTTTATAGATTTAATTTTTATTTTCTTTTTTTTAAATTTTATATTATCTCTTTCTTTGAATTATTTTGGTATAAATCTACCTTTTTTAATGTCAACCTATAATGAATATTCAGTGATTTTATTAATTGATAATTTATGTTAAATTGTTTTATTTAATCACTGGTTCTTAGGCTTTTCATTTGTTCTTATGTTTTAATGTTTTGAATTTTTACATAGTGTTCAATTTTGTGTGAACTCTAAATATTTGAGATATTTTTAGATAGTTCCCATATAGCAGTGGTATATTTTTAATTGAAATGCATTTTTTCATATTGCTCAAAGAATTTTGTTTCTATTATTCCACCTTTGGGAATTTGAGGTTTTCCTCTGTTGCCTAATAAAATGGTGAACCTTCTTTACGTTTCCAACAACACTTGAAAGAAAGGTGTTTACTGTTCATCCAGAATACAATTTTAATGTGTGCTAAATAGATCCACTAGAATAATTACATTATCAAAAGCTTTCAAACGCCTAGTTTTATAACATTGTCATTACCTGGAAACACGGAATTAAAATGTCTTCTACTTTAAAGACTTTGCTTGTTTCTTGATGGTTTTCTGTTATGAAGGGAATTTTCTTATTACTTGTGTATTTTTAATGCCTGATATCAACTTAAAGTTGACTCTTTTAATTGTTTTTTTTTTCTCAGTCCTGTCAGATGTCAACTCTGCTCACAGTTAATAGAAAACCAGAAGAGATCTTAGCATCAGATTTAGATTGATAAGTTCCTCATTCACACTCCCTTCAAAACCATATATATAGATTTTTTTAGAAGTGATCTTTACTAAAATTTAATGTACACATGAAGTATATATTACAAAATCTGTACCACAAAATAACTAGATGTGTCTAATCAATTTTCTTCAGCCTCTAATCTTGGAGTATAAGACAATGATTTTTCGCATTTCATTTACAAATCTAGATACAGTCATTCATAATGTATTTGCTTATGGAATCTAACACAATATCAGAAGGTAAATTATGAATTAATAGATTTGTTTCAGAATTAAAAGTCAGAAAGAAAATAAATCTATGTTGGCTTCACTGGTAAATTTACCAAATGATCAAGTTGGAAGTAATACCAATTCTATGAGTTGTGGTTAAAAACTTGAAGGACAAATAGTACTTCTCTTCTTCTGTACAATCACATTATCTGGATACCAAAAGCAGATGAAGATATTATTTTTAAAAGACTACTATAGCACAATGCCTCTCAAGAAATTAATTGCAAAAATTATTAACAATTATCTTAGTAAACTGAATCCAGATATGTATACAGGAATACATTGTGACCTAGAGAGTTCATTCTAGTAATTCAAGTTTCATGTTATAGTTGTATATCAATTAATGTTATTCACTGTATTAGCAAAGGAAAAAATTGAATGCTATTAGTTGCAGAAAACCTTGTGAAAGAATCTGTCATTATTTCTTGATAAAAAATCAGCAAACAAAAAAGAGAAAGCAGGGTTCTCCTTTTGATAAAAAGCATTCATAAAAACCTATGGCTGACATCATACTCAGTGGGGGAAATAATGAATGTTTCCTTCCTATCATTATGTAAAATGCCAATTATTACCACTTCAGGCTTTCAAGTACAATAAGGCAGGAAAAATAAGTGAAAGGAAAAAGTAAAAATGTCTTTATTCAAATATCGCATGGTCATTCATCAAAAACCTTTAGATCTACAAAACCATGCTATCAAATCCAATATGTGACTTTAGCACACACACAGAAAAATCAGTTGTATTTCTATGTACTAACAAATATAAAATAAAATTTAAAAATTGCTACCATTTACAGTAGCATATACTAAAATATATTAGGAACAAATGGCCAAATTTGTGCAAGATTTATGACTGAAAATAACAAAATTGCTGAGAAAAAATTTAAAATACCTAAATATATACATATATGTACATATATATATGAAATATTCATGTGTCTGAGAGCTCAATATTGTTAAGATGTCAATTCTTCACAAATTCATTTATGAATTTAATGCAACACAAATCAAAATCTCAGCAGATAACATTTTTATTGAAATAAGATTATTTTATGATTTGTATGCAAATAAAAGGGACCTAAACGAGATAAATGTTAAGAAAATAACAAATTTGGAGGAATTATTTTACCTGATTCAGTCTTATTATAAAGGAAATCAATATAGTGTGGTATTTTCATAACAACAGACAAATGGAATGCAATAGAAAATCCACAAGTTAAAGAACTGGCTTCCAACAAAGGTACAAAGGCAATTTGTAGAGACAGAGAAGGGTTTTCAATCACTGTTCTTGAATAATTGGCTATCATTATAAAATGTAACTTTGATTTACAACTCAAGTTAATATTAACTCAAAATGTACCATTGACCTAAATGTAAAACCTAAAAGAATGGAACTGATAGAAAAAATAACAGAAAGTGTGAGCCTAGAGATTTCTTTGATATGATAGCAAAATCACAGCACACAAAAGCAAAAAAAAAAAAAGTAGGTTTTATGGTATTTACGAACTTCTGCTTCTTAGAAGATGCCGTTGAGGAAATGAAAACAAGCCACAGACAGGGAGGGAGTAAATACTTGCAAGTCACGTATCTGAAAAGGGACTTATATCCAGAATATATAACAAATACTCAGAACTTTATATTCAGAAAACAACACAAAATGGACAAAATATTTGAATGAACACTTCATCAAAGAAGATACATGAACCCCAAATAAGCATATGAAAAGTTGTTTCACATTTAGTCCTAAAGAAAGTGAAAATTAAAAGTACAGCATACTAGACATCAGCAAGATGAATGATTAGCAGGTCCCAGCATTTGTCCCACACATAAACAATTATCTGACACCTAACTGCAAAAGAGATGTCTCAGAGAGAGCACTGGAGTACAATTAAGAACCTGCAGCAACACAGAGGGGTGTAAAATCTGAGAATAGCTGCATAAAGAAGAGTAGGATGTATTTGAATGCATCATCCCATCCTCAGGTGAGTATAGGACTGCACTAAGAAGAATCAGGCATGGCTTCCTCTGTGGGAGAAAAAGAGAGCAAATAGATTCCAGCAGCCCTTGTCACCACCACTGATACCCACAGCCTTGAAGAACACTCCCAATCTTTGTCAATTCTGAGTGCAGTTAATAGAGCTTCCTGGAGCCCAATCTGCTGTTTCCCCTATCCTGGACCTGGAGTTACCATACCCATCCCCCAGCCCTGATGTTGCTACATGGGTATCCACACCTCAGATCTTGTGCCGTCAAGTGGATGCCTGTGCTCTGGATCTGGTGTCACAACATAACAATTCCCAAATCTGATACCCACATGCACCCCTGGAAAGAGGTGCCACCACACATCTCCCGGAAATCGGAAACCCCACCTGCCACAGAACTGGTGCCACCACATAATCTTCTGGTGCCCCTATTAGCCTCTGGAACCAGTGCCACTACATGCCTTTCAAACTAGCATCTCTGCATCTCCCCAGACCTGGTGCCGGACTCAGCTAGCCATGTACCTTACCCAGTCAGTAACCTTCCCACATATCAGTGAAAACCTTTCCATGGCAAAGGCAGTCTATAAAATCTAGAAGAGGTGGCTGCTCCTTCAAATGTGCAGACACCAATGGAGAAGCAACAATAACAAAAAAAGTTGGAAAAATAACACCAAAGAAACAAACATTTCCAGTAATTGACCCTCGAGCTATGGAAATTTATGGATTTACTGACAAGAAATTCAAAATAATTGTTTCAAACAAGCTCACTAAGTTACAAGAGAACACAATGGATAGCTCAACAAAACCTGGAAAACAATACATGAATAAATGTGAAGTTCGTCAGAGACAAAAATCATAAAATAAAACCAAACAAATTTTAGAGCTGAAGGCTATACTAAATGAAGCAAAAATGCAATTGGCAGCATCGACAGCAGATTTAATGAAGCAGAGGAAATAATCAGAAAACACAGAGACAGGTCATTTGAAATCCAGTCAGAAGAGAAAAAGGAAATAAAATGAGTAAAGAAAGCTTCTGGGACTTATGGGAAATGACCAAGGAAATCAATACATGCATTACCAGGAGCCCCAGAAAAGAGAGCAGGAAAGAAGCAGAAAGATTAAAAGATAGGCGTCCAGATTCTAGAAGCCCACAAGACTTTACTAGGTTAAACATAAAGAGGCCTACACTGAGGCAGGTGTAATTAAATTGTCAAAAGTTAAAGGCAAGAGAGAAGTTTGAAAGCGTTTAGGCTCTCGGTGAATATTCAGTAGAAATATTGCAGGCCTGGAGAGAGACAGATGATATATTCAAAGCTGTATAAGGAAAAAAAAAACTGCCTAATGAATATTATATCTGACCTATTCTTTTAAGGTGAAGAAGAGATAAAGTCCTTTCCAGGCCAATAATAATACTTAATAATTATAATAATAAATTAGAACCTGAGGGAGTTTGTCAACACTAGACTTAATGTACCTGAAATGTTTAAGGAAGTTCTTCAAAGTTAAATGAAAATAGGTTTACTAGCAATACACAAGTCTAGGAAAGAAAGCATAAATCTCACTGGTAAAGGTATAGACAAAACAAAATAATATACCGCTATGATGGTAGTTTGTAAATTATTTTTTAACCCTAATAAAAACTAAAGCAAAAATGTGTTAATGAATACACAATATAAATAGAAGCAAATCCCAACTATAAGTACATGATGTGTATGTGTGGGAATAAGGTAGAGTTTTATTTCTAGGTACTTTCGCCATAAGCATCTTTTCTTTAGCTATGTTACAAGCATTTATCCACATGACTAATTGGCTGACAGGGAATTTTGCCATTAAAAAAATCATGATAAATAAAAAATAGTCATTTAAAAGGACATAATGAGTTATGAATAAATGAACAACAAAATTAAAAAGACTTTGTTTAGAGAGAGGAAGAAAATGGTGTAGATGATAGAGGCTCTGTTCATCCCTCTGGAGACCAAATCAAAGTTGTGATGGAAACAAGGGGCAACAACAAGAAAAAATCACATGGGTTGAACTAGCCATACAATTAGGGAGAAATCCAAGAAATCACCCTGTAATGGCAGAAGGTAGGATGGAGCAAGGATGCGGGGCTGCCTAGTCTTGAGCAGTTGAGTGAGATGGAGGTTGCAGTCGTGGCAGAGGCAGATGCCTCTTAAAGGGGCTGGGTCCATGAGCTGATTTTTGTGGTAATGAACCTGCTCTGAACATCAGTGCCAGTTTGGCTGCGCGCAGGGAGCACCAGGGTCTTACAAGAAGTCATTGGCAGAATGAGGGCTGAGGTGAGATTTGCTCAGTACAGAAGTGCCAGCGGTATCCATTGTTTCCTTTTGAGCTCTCTCCCCTATCAGTGTGCTGGACACAGTGTCACTGTAGTGTGACATCATCAAACTGGGTAACAGGGGTTGCTCCGCCCAGAGGATTTCCTGAAATCCTGCCTCCCCCAACTTGTGGGCCCACCCAAGTGTATATCCTCAGCAAGTCAGGTGCTCCTTGCTGAGCAGCACCTAGACTCACATTGGAACCAGCTGGCCTCGGTTTTTGGTGTGGCCTTTTGAGGCAACTATAAGCACAGCATCTGTAGATTGCTTGCTGAATCTTAACAGGTGGCCCCAGAGGGACACAGGCTGAGGCTAAACTGGCCCTCTGCTAAACCCCTTTCAGGACTGTGCCACTGGACACTTGCTTCACAAATTCACACTAATAAGACCGGGAGACTTAAGAGCTTTGCTTAGTACACAGAAACAGACACAGAAAGGCAGCCAAAATGGGAAGACAAAGAAGCAGAAACCATATGAGAGAACAGACAGAGATCCAGATATGATGGAGTCAAGTAATCCAACAGATGCAGAGTTCAAAATACTGGTTATAAAGATGCTCAATGAACTTTTGGAAAGTGTAGAGAACTTCAACAAAGAGATAAAAAACATAAAAATGGACATGGAAATTATAAAAGGGAAACAATCTGAAATGGAGAACACATTATCTGAGATGAGAAGTGTATCAAATGAAAGAAATGAATGAATAAATAAAGAGAATTTAAAAAAGGATTAAATGCCTTACCTAAAGGACGGGAAAACCAAGGACACAGAATCAGAATGGCAAGAGATAAGATGCCAAGACTATAAAAATAATTTAAGGAGAATATGAGACCCTATTAAGGGTGAAAATATCCATCTGATTGGTGTACCTGAAGAAAATCAAGATGTTGAACAGCTGTTTGAAGAAATAATGATGGAAAACTTCCCTAACCTGGTAAAGGAAATAAAACCCCAGGAAGCTCAAAGAATTCCAAAAATAATTGAAATCCCTAAGGTTAAATACAAAGAATAGTAAAGCAGCAAAAGAAAAACAGTTACTTATAAGGGAACAGCCATAAGACTAGCAACTGATTTCTTTGAAGAAACTATGCAGGACAGAAGAGCTTGGTGAAAAAATTTTCAACAAGATGAAGACCCAGGATCTATAACCAAGAATAATTTATCCAGCAAAGCTATCATTTAGAGTTGAAGGACAGGTAAAGAGCTTCTCAGACAAAAATAAGCTAAAGGACTATCACCACCAAGCCAGCATTACAGGAAATGTTAGAGAGACTTCTTTAGAAAGAAAAAACATGTATCAAAAAACAGGAATAAATAATGGTAATGACTACATTCCTATGAATAAGGACCTTAAATGGAAAAGAATTAAGTGCTCCAACCAAAAGATAGAGTGGCTGAGAGGGTAAGAAAACAAGACCCCTACATATGAAAAGGGAAAGGATGGAAAAAAATATTCCTTTGATGGACCTAGAAGGTATTCAAGTCAGACAGAGAAAGATAAACACTATTTGATTTCACTTATATGTGGAACCTAAGGAATAAAAAGAATAAACTAGTCAAAAACAGACTCACAAACATAGTGGACAATTTGGTGATGGACAGAGAGGAGGGAAGTTTGGGGGCTAGAAGAATGGGGCGAAGAGTTAAAAAAGTACAAATCAGTAGCCAATGGATGGTCACAGGGATGGGGAGCATGGCATAGGGAATGCAGTTAGCATTAATAAGTTGGCTAGGTGGAGGGTCAGGGGAGGGAGGGAGCAATTGAGGGAATCATTTTACAAACTATATTGATGTCTAACCAATGTACTATATACCTGAAATTAATTAAAATTTTAAAAAGACTTCACTTAAAATGTGTGTAGATTCTGGTGATACTGTGCAGATAACTGATTTTATTTAGTGGATTGTATCTAAACACTTGGATTCATTCTGTGGGAAGTGTGGGTTCAACTAACCCTGTACCATCAAAGAGAGCCCTTGGCCTCTCTCCCCCCAACCCCATCCTGCACCCCAATGCAGTATATTTCCAAATAAGAAACCAATTTTTGGAGCAAATCGTCATCATGTGGAAGAAAAGCTAACTATTTGAAGATCAGCACCACCAAGTCTATTCATCACTGTATACAACACTATTAGGGCTAGCTAAAATTTATATGTAATATTAAAATGGAAGTAACTAAAGGAACATTATCAATGGAGAAATGAAACCGAACAAAATAAACACTATTGACCAATTATTTTGTCTTTTTTTTATGGCAAAATGACTTAGAGCTGATTAGTTATGCAATGAAAATCTTTGTGGAAAAGATGTTTAGGATCTTCTGATGGCGAAAATGTCCTAGATGTCCTGGTAGGTCTAATATAATCACAAAGGGTCTTATAATAGGCAGGAGAGTATACACACACACGCCCACACACACACATGCACACGTGCATGCGCACACACACATGCACACAAGTGATGATAGAAGCAGAGAGACAGAACATATGAAGATGGAGACAGAGGTCAGAAAAAATATATACTATGACACCTAAACAAAACACACCCATAATAGATACGCAAAGGATACAAAGAAAAACATCAAGACACATCATTACTAGAAATCACCCAATAACAAAGGGAGACAGCAAGAAGAGAGAAACAAAACAACTGCAAAACAAACAGAAAACAACCATACAGCAATAGTAAGTCCTAGCCTGTCAACCATTACTTGAAATGTAAATTGATTAAATGCCCAATAAAAGCATAAATTGCCTACATGGATGTAAAAACAAGATGCAGTGGTATACTGTCTATAAGAGACATAGTTTAGATTTAAGGACACTCACAGGTAAATTCAACAGGAATGTATAACACTTATAAATTCATACATATCCAACATATAAAATGTTAGTAAATATATTGCATTTCCAATATAATAACGTGTATGATATGACATACTTTATACAAATTAATAACTCCAAAACAGGCAATATTATTTTCTAGTATTTATTGACCAATTACAAATATGTTCATAACAGACCAGGGGATCTTCAAAGTTACTACCCTTCAGATTATACTTGGGAAGATTTTATTATCCATATCTGTGACCACACACCTGTTCTGATCTTGTCAGTTGAGGAAAGGAGGTGGTAGCTAAGAATGCGTATAGTTTAAAAACTGCCAAAAAATTTATGTAAGAATCAATGACTTGGATTTCTTGATCTGGTCATATTAGAATCCTTCTCAAGTTCAAAAACAAAAACAAAAAACAACCTACTAATCAAGTTATCTGAGAACACATAAACCAGTTAGGAACAACTAGCATAAGAATTAAAGGCACTAAATGATTTATTCGAAAGCATAAAATCGTTCACAAGTCACTCTCGGACCAAAGAGGAAATCTAATCTCTAGTCAAAACTATTCGGAATGAAGAAGAAATTTTAACATGACATATAAAAATTAGAAGCAGAGAACCAGCCTTGAAAAGATATTTAGAGGTCAATGTATAAATGAACCAGAAATACTATAATCAAATGATTTATGCATTCAATATAATGAAAATAGTATGTGAAAAAAATTGGAACTGAGGAGGCCAGTAATAAGTAATTGAAGATTAAACACAATAAAATATAGAAATATAACTAGATAATGAAAATAGGTTAGAAAAGAATAGAGTGCATGAATGTACATAGAAAATTTGTATAAGATAGTTATGTCATTTCAAAATGAATGAATGAATAAATATTGAAGTGGTGATATTCACTGACCTTTTTTAGAAAAGCGTTAGTTTTCTATTTCCATAATACATGTCTTATAATTCTCAGATGGCTTAAAAGAATATGAAAAATTAAAATGTTCAAAATTTAAATGTACTAAATTTTAAATGTACTAAAATGTAAAATTTAAATGTTCAATGGAGGAAAGAATATTCTGTTCAACAAATGGTGCCAGATATCTACAAAATAATGATATAGGACATCTACATCACATACAAAAATTAACTAAAAATAGGTCATAGATACAGTGTAAGAGATATAAAATAACACTCAGGGATGAAAATATAGCAGTAAATCTTTGTGACATTATTTTAGGCCATGTTTTTAAATAACATCAAAAGCACAAAGTGACAAAAAAGATACAGTTGATGTCATCCAACTTAAAAACTTTGTTGCCTCAGAACAGAAATAAGAAAGTTAAAGCCAACCCATATAATGGGAAAAGAATTTGCAAATCATATGTCTTATAAGTGACTTGTATCCAAAAATATAAAGAACACTTTTTTTAAATTTATTTATTTTTCTTTTTTTTTTTTTATGGTGACATTGGTTAATGAAATCCAATAAGTTTTGGCTGTACATTTTAATAGTAAGCCATATATATATTTACCATAGTGTGTTCACCTTCCATAGTTAGATTTCTTTCTGTCACCACATATTTGACCCCCTTTACCCTGTCTACCTCCCCACTCCCCACCACCACCTGCCCTCTGGTAACCACTAGTTTATAGTCTATGTCCATAAGTCTCTGTTGTTGTTTTTTTTTTCCTGTTCATTTGTTGCTTTTAGGTTTACATCCCACATATAAGTGATATCACGTGACTTTCAACTTTTTCTCTCTGGCATATTTCACTTAGCAAGACTATTTTCAACTTTTTCTGTCTGGCTTATTTCGCTTAGCAAGACTATGTCAAGATCCACCCATGTTGTTGCAAATGGAAGTATTTCATCTCTCATTATGGCAGAGTAATATTCCATGGTATATATGTACCAAAGCTTCATTAGCCAGTCATCTGTTATGGACACTTCTGTTGCTTCCATGTCCTGGCCACCGTGAATAATGTTGCTATGAACATCTGTGTGCACATATCTTTTCAGATATGGGTTTTCAAGTCTTTGGGGTAAATACTCAGTAGAGGGATTACTGGTATCATATGGTAGATCAATTCCTAGTTTTTTGAGGAATCTCTATCCTGTTTTCCATAGTGACTACCAATTTGCAGTCCCACCAGCAGTGTATGAGGGTTCCTATTTCTCTGCATCCTCTCCAACATTTGTTATTAATTGTCCCGTTGATTATAGCTATTCTAACAGGTGTGAGATGGTATCTCATTGTGGTTTTGATTTTCATTTCTCTAATAGCTAGCGATGTTGATCATCTTTTCATATATTTGTTGGCCATTGGTATGTCATCTAGGGAGAAGTGTCTGTCTGTTCAGGTCCTCTGCCCATTTTTTGATTGGATCATTTGGTTTTTTGTTGTTATTGAGTTGTATGAGTTCTTTGTATACTTTGGATATTAGGCCCTTGTCGGAGGTGTTGCTTGCAAATATATTTTCCCATTCAGATAGTTGTCTCTTTCCCTTGTTGACAGTTTCTTTTGCTGAGCAGAAGCTTTTTAGTTTGATGAGATCCCATTCACTTATTTTTGCTTTTAATTCTCTTGCCTTTAAGGTCAAATTCATAAAGTCCTCTTTAAGTCCAAGGTCCTTGAATTTCATTCCTTCATTTCTTCCTATGTATTTTATTGTTTCAGGTCTTTTATTCAGGTCTTTAATCCATTTTGAGTTATTTTTGGTATGTGGTCATAGATAACAATCTAGTTTCATTCTTTTGCAAATGGCCTTCCAGTTTTCCCAGCAACATGTATTGAGAGGCTTTCCTTTCTCCACTGTATGTTTTGGGCTTTTTTTGTCAAAAATTATTTGTCCATATAAATATGGGTTTACTTCTGGACTCTCGATTCTGTTCCACTGCTCGTGTGTCTGCCATGACCATGTAGTTTTGATTACTGTTGCTTTGTAGTATAATTTGAAGTCAGGCAGAATGATGCCTCCAGCCTTGTTTAAAAAACACTTTTAACTCTGATAAATAGACATATAACCCTATTTAAAAATGGGCAAGTTATTTGAATAGACATTTCTTCCAAGGAGACATACAAGTGGGTAATAATCGCATGAAAAGATGCTCAACATCAATTATGCCTTAGAGTTTCAGTCAAGGAAGATGAATAAGCTCTAGATACTGCTGTAAAACGTTGTACCTATAATCAATAGGTATTAAGTGATGCATTTTACACTTAAAAACTAATGTTAATACTAACATTTCTCCAAAATGAAATAAAATTTTAAAAATAAAAGAAGAAATGTAAGTAGAGGAGGAAGACTTGATCCAGAATTTATAAATTGCTCTGAAGCCTCAACTTTTTAAAAGACAACTTACCTATGAATAAAACTTAGAATGAATGAGAAAAATAAAATTTAAATATAAAAGACTTCACATCCACTAGAATATTTGTACTAGAAGTAGTAGTAGTAATAGTAGTAGTAGTAGTAGTAGTAGTAGTAGTAGTAGTAGTAGTAATAATACATTTTAAACCTGTGAAGTAACACAGTTGGTGAGGGTGTAGAGGATTTTTAGCCCTCATACATTTTGGGTAGGATTAAAATAATGTAGCCATTTTGTAATTTTTCATTTGGCAGTTACTGTAAAAGAGAAACATAGAGCAATTGTATGACCAAGGTATTCCACTCCTAGATGCCTACCTAAGAGAAATGAGAACATATGTTTCACAAAACCTTTATACTAATGTTTTAGCAGCATTATTTATAATAGCCTCCAAAAATTGTGACAACTACCCACATGTCCATCTCCTGATGAATGGATAAACAAAGCCTAGTATATACATACTTGGACCGTTATTCAGCCATAAAAAGAAATGAAGAACCGATACATGCTACAACATGGATAAACCTGGAATGTATTGTGCTGATTAAAAGAATCCAATCACAAAAGACCACAAATGATGTGATTCTTTTTACATGAAATGTTCAGAATAGGTAGATCCATAAAGAAATAAATTTAATTAGTGGTTGCCAGTAGCTGGCGGGGGTTGGCAAAAGTCGGGAGAAGCTGCTAATGGATATGGGGTTTCTTTATTGTGTGATGGAAGTACTTGGCAATGTGTACCAGAAGCTGTATGAAGGATTGAATCTCTTCATCTAACAATTTTGAATCAGAATATTATGCACACTTGTTAAAAAGGAGTGACCATCTATGTATTACTTACAGTCTCACAAAATTAGTAACATCCTCAAAGCCCAATAATGGATAAACAGGGGTTGTTACACACATGTGAAATGACACCTGGAAGGCATGGGAATGGTCATATAAATATAAGTTTAGTTCTATGGAATTATGTTCATTCCATAGTGTTAGGTGCAAGAGGTCCAATTACAGAATAAAGTTAACAGTGTGTACTCACATTGTCATTTACACAAATCTGGGAATAGAAAATTCCAGGGCTTGACAATTACATGATGCCTGGACCTCTTCTGCCCTAACCTAACCCTAATGCAAACCCTTAACATTTAACTTAATCAAACCCTAAGACAAACCCTAAACCTGAACTTATACCTAACTCTAATTTAAACTTAAAATTGAATCTCAAAACTAACTGTAAGCCTAACCATAATTCTAACCCTAAAAACAAACCTGACCAAACCCTAAACCTATTGTAAACCCTAAACTATGGAGCTGTATCTACAAACCTAACCCTTACCTTAAACCTAACCCTAATCAGAAACTCAATACTAACTCTAACCCAATCCTTAACCCTAAAATTAACTCAAAATTTAGCTGTAAAATGAAAATGTAAATTTAAACCTAACACCCTACCTCTTACCCTAACCCTAAGTCTAACCCTAATTTAAACCTAAACACTAAAGTAAAAGTTAACACTACTTTTAACCCTAACCATAACTCTAATACTATTTCTATCTTTAACACTTACCCAATACCTAATGGTAATCCTAAACTTAACCCAGACCTTGACTCTCATCCTACCCCTTGGCTGAAACATAACCCTAAATTCAACCCTAATTTAAACCCAAACCCTAACCTCAAAACTAATTCTAATCCTAAATATAAACCTAACCCAAACACTAACTCAAAACCTAACCTTAAATGTAAACATGATTGAAATATAAACCCTAAACTCAAAACTAAATCTAACCCTAACCCTAATCATAAAATCAAACTTAATCATAACTGTGGCCCTATTCATAACCCTAACTCTAAACCTAATACTAAACCTAACCTTAATTCAAAACCTAACCCTAAGCCTAAACCTAAGCTTAACCTCAACCCTAACCCTAACCTTATCTGTAACCCTATCCTAGCCCTAACTACAAATCTGACCCTAAATCTCACACCAAGCCTCAACCTAATCCAAAACTATGATTTGTTAATTCTAATCCTAACACTAATTCTCACTGAAACTCAAACCATAAACCTAATCAAACTCTAAACATAACACTAACCCTAATCCAAACCCAAAATCTAACATTACCCTCGACCATAGCACTAAACCTAAGCTTAATGCTAGCCCTTACTTTAACTCTCACCCTAACCCTAATCATAACCCTACCTCAAGACCTAACCCTAACTAAACCCTAGCCCTAAATATAGCACTAAACCTAGACCCTACCCTAATCCTTATGCTGAACCTAACCACAATTCAAACCCAAATCTAACCTTAAAGCTAACCTAACCCTAATCCTAGCTCTAACCCTGACCCTAACCCAAAACTTAATTCCAAACTTATCCCTAACCCTAAAACCAACTCAGAACACACACCTAAGCCTAATATGAACCCCTGCCTTACCCTAATGCTAACCCAAACACTAGCCCTATTTTAACCCCAAAGCCTTACTTCAAATAAAATTCTAACCCTAATTCTAACCCTAACCCCAATCATAAACTCAGCACTAAATATACCCCTAACTCTAACCATAACCTCAACCTTAATTCAAAGAAACTCTAACACTAAGCCTCACCCTGAACCTAAACCTAACCCAGACCTTACCTTAATCCTAACCTTAACGCTAACCCTAATTTAAACCAAACCCTAACTACAAACCTAGATTTAAATCTAACCATAGCCCTAAATCTAATGCAAAACCTCACCCTCAGCCTAGCCATTTCACAACTCTAACTCTAACCCTAATCATAACGTAACCTTAAATGCTAACTTCAAAGCTAACTCTTAACCCTAATGCTAACTCTAACTCAAAATCTAAACCATCAGTCTAACCCTAATCTTATACCTACCCCTTACCTTAACCCTAACCATAACTTTAACCCCAGACCTAAACTCAAAACTAACTTTAACCATAACCTTACCTTTAATCATAAATCCAACCCTAACCTTAACCTTAACTCTAATTATAACTTGAACCCTAAACCTAACACTAATCCTAAAACTAACATACAACCTGACCCTAAACCTAGCACTCACCATAATTCTAAACCTAATCTTACTTTAAACCCAAACATTAACTACAAACCTAATTCTAATGCTAAAACAAACTTGAATCACAAACTCAACACGAACTCTAACTCTCACCTTAACTCAAAACCTAATCCTAACTCTAACACTAACCCTTACCCTAAACCTAACCCTAATCTTAGCCAATACCTCTAACCCTTACCTTACCCTTACCTTAACCCTTAACCTTAAATCTAATCCTAATTAAAACCGAAAGTCAAACCCCAAAAGAAACTCTAATGCAAACCCTATCGCTAATCCTAATCATAAACTCAGCCCTAACCTTAACCATTACCATGATGGTTACTCTAAATCTCACACTAACCTTAAACTCTAACCCTGAACCTAACTCTAACCCTGAAGATTATCTGCGCCCTGTACCTTATCCTAATGCTTATCTTAACACTAACCCTAATTTAAACCCAAACCCTTACCTCAAATCTAAATCTAAACTTAACTCTAACTCTTACATTAATCCTAATTGTACCACTAATCAAAAACCCAACCCTAAACCTAATACTTACTCTAGAATTTATCCTAATCCTAAACCTAAACCTAAGCTTAACCATAATTCTTACCATAAGCCTAAACAAAACCTTAAACCAAAATATAACCCTAATACTAACATTAAACCTAACCCTTACCTAACCCTTTACACCAAACTTTGACCTACCCTATTTATACTCAGTAGCTAACCTCAAAGCTAACCCTAACCCAAACCGTGGCTCTAACCATAAACTTAACACTAAACATATCCCTAGCTTTAAACTTAAAGTTAACCCTATTGCTAACTTAAAACCCAACCCTAACCTTAACACTATATCTACCCCCAATTCTAACCCTGATTTAAATTCAAACTCTCATTTCAAAGAGTAACTCTAACCATAACCACAACCCTAACCATAAACTCACCTTAAACTTAAAGCTAACCCTAATTCTAACCATAACATTAGTCTTAATCCAATCCTAATTTAAACCTAGACTCTGACTGCTAAGCTAACTCTAACCCTAATGCTAATCATTAAATCCACTCCAAGCCTAATTTAATCCCAAATACTAATCCCAAAGCTAACTGCAACCCCAACCTTAACCCTAACACAGACACAAATACTAGCTCCAAATTTAGCTCTAACCATAAACCTAACTAAACCCTAGACCTTACTCTAACCCTTTCATGAACAATAATCTAAACAAAAACCCATTTCTAACCCTAATCTTAATCCCATCCTGAAACCTAACACTATCTCTAACTCTAACCTTAAACCTAGCAGTTACCCTAACCCTAATTCTCACTCTAATTTAAACCCTAAGTCTAACCAAAAGCTATTTCTAACCCTAAGTGAAACCTAATCACAAACTCAACCCTAACTCGAACCCTACATCTACCTCTATCACTTTCCTTAAACCTTACTGAAACTCAAAAACCAAACCTGACCTTAAACATAACCCTAAACCTAATCCAAAGTCTAGCCCTTAGACTAACCTTAACCCTATAACCGAAATCCTACTTTAAACCCAAAACCTAACATGAAAGCTAACTCTAAACCTAACCCTAACCTTTCACTGAATCATGAACTTAATGCTAATCATAACTCAAACCTTAATTAAACCCAAACTCTCACCTCGAAGTTTAACTCTAATGCTAATGTAGCCCCAATCATAATTTCAACCCTGACCATAACTCTAACCATAACCCCCACTCTAATCCTCTGCCTAAACCTAACCCTTACACAAAACCTAAACCAAAACTAGCCACAAACTTGACCCCTACCCTAGCCTTTGCCTAAACTCTAAACTAAATCTAATTATAAATTCAACACAAACCCTAACCTCAAAACTAAGTCTGATCCTCACCCTAAAACTAACCATAATTATAAACTCAACTCTAAATCAAACCCTATCCCTTAGTCTCACACTAACACTACCCTAACTTAACACTACCTGTAGCCTTATCTTAACTCTAAAAATAACCGTACCCCTAACTTACACCCACACTCTAACCTGAGCTAAATTTAACCCTAATCCTAGACTAAAACCTTATCATAAAATCAAATTTAACCTTATCCCTAACCTTAACTTTAACCTTAACCCAAAACTCCAACTAAAAACCTAGGCCTAACCCTAACCCTAAACTAATCCTAAACTCTATTCAAAGCCTAAAATTAACCCTTACTGTAAGCCTAACCTTAGAAATTAACTCAACCCTAACCCAAACACTAACTCTATCCTAACCTTAAACACAAACTAACCCTAAGCCTAACCTCAAATATAAACCTCGATTCAACCCTAACCCTCAACCTAACCCTAACTCTAATCCTAAACTCAACCAAAACCTTAACCCTGACACAAACCCTAACCCTAATCTCAAACTCGATCCTAAACTAACTTCAGCTTTAACCCTAATTTAAAACTCAACCCTAAAACCTAATCAATAACCTGAACCGGAACATAATTCTAACCTTAAACCAAACACTAATCTTAACATTCACTATCACCCTAATAATAAACTCAAAAATAACCCTAACCCTAATCTCAAACCATGCCCAGCCCAAAAAGTAATTCTATCTAGACTGCAACCTCTATCCTATCCTAACTTTAACACTAATGTCAACCCTAATCCTTACCTCAGTGCTAACAACCCCAAAGGTAATTCTAACCACAACCTCAGCCTTAACCTTAACATTAACACTAACCTTAATTCTACCCTCAACACAAACCCTAAACCTATCCCAAAACTAACCCCAGCACTAACTGCATCCCTGATCCTACCTTAACCCTAAGGTAGGATATAAACCTAACTTCAACCCTGACCCTAACCTCTAACCTACCCTTAACATTAACACTAACCCAAATCCTACCCTCAACCCAAATCCTAAACTTAACTGTACCCCTAACCCTAATTATATCCCCATCCCTAGCCATAACCTCAACTTGAACCCTAATTCGAATGTCAACCCAAACTCTAACCCTAACGCTAAGCCTAAACCTATACCAATCCAAACCCTAACACTAAACGTTAAGCCTAAACCTAAACCTAAATTTAAACTTAACCTTAACCCTAATTCTAACCATGACTGCAAAATTTTCCATCACCCTAAATCTAACTCTAATCCTGCCTCAATTCTAACCTTCCTGGTATCTGACTGATTAGTCAAAAAAATATGTATGTCTCTAAAATACTAACAAGTTATTTCCAAACAGTGTTGTTCCTCACACTTGCCTCTCAGCAAACGGAAACAAAATGTATTCTCTAACCCTGTGGTCTTTAAAAAAGTTGTCCAAAAGATGCTTTAGACACCAAGTAGCACACTGAGATAGCAACAACAGTCTGTTCAGAACACTGCTTAGACAGAAAATGAAATTCATATTTATCTTTTATGTCTATGACTAAGATTATGATGTGACTGTTTTCAGTACTATTGTAATAGGCTAGTTGAAAACACTATTTAGAACAGTGGTTTCTTATTCTTCAAAGTCTTACACACTGTGAAAGTGATTAGTTAAAACTAAGCTCTTACTTGTTGTAAATTCATACCAAACTAGATACTTTCCAAAACGTATCACAGCCTGTTTATTTGGTAAACAGACCCAAAAGCTTTCTGTAATACATGTGGTACTTTTTTAAATACGACATATACTTTCTATATCATAAAAAGTTACTTGCGAACTTTGTTGATCAAGTCTTGTTCTCAGCAAATGGAAGCTGAACATATTCTCTAATCATATGGCCTGTGACCAACGTGTCCAAAAGACATTTTCACAAAGGCCTGATATAGTATATGAGAACCAAGACTGCACTCCAAACAGTGTTTCATCAGAGAATAGATATCACTTACGAGTAATGCGGATAGTAAAGCATTCGACTTGAACACACTATATCCCGCAGGGTTCATTCTCAAAGTGGAACTCAAACACCTCTCATGCATGCAGCTAAGTTTATGATGTGACTGGTTATTGAACTTTTTCTAAACAGGCAGTTATTAAAAGCCTCTAGAATATTGGTCTTTCATCATTAAACACATACACATTGCATAATACGATTAGTTAAATATGTGATTTCATTGGTTTATAATTCGTACCAAATGGGAGAGTTGCAAAAAGTGTTTTTCATAGTGTTTATTTGGTGAATTGATCTAAAACTCTTTCTATAATACAGGTGCTGCTGTGTTTAAATATGATGTGTACTTTGTATGTCATTTTTAAAAAAAGGCACTTGCAAACTTTGCTCATCACTATTTTCTCTCAGCATAAGGAAACTGAACTCATAATCTAATGGATGTAATCTGTGACCAACGTATCCAAAAGATCTTTTGAACAAAGTCCTAACATACTGTGTGAACACCAAGACTGCACTCAGTAGTGGTTACTTAGAGAATGGGTATCACACTCACCTGTAATGTATGTACATAGTAAAGCCTTTGACTTGAGCACACTTTAGTCAACATGGTTCTTTCTTTGATGGGAACTCAAACACATGCTGTCATGCCTAAATCTATGTTTAGAACTAGGGTTAAAATTAGGTTTAGGGTTAGGGTTACTCATGGTGTTAGGGTAAGAGTTGGAGAAGGGTCAGTGTTTAGGTTAGGGTTAGGTTTAGCTTTATTATATGTGTTGATGTCAGGATAAGTGTTGGGATTATTTTTATGCATGTTTATGTTGAGGTTAGGATTAGGGTTAATATTAGGTTTAGGGTTAGGATTAAAGTTATGGTTAGATTTATGATATGGTTTAAAATTAGGGTCAAAGTTAAGTTTAGAGTTAAAATTATGGCTTGAGTTGAGGTCAGTGTTTCCTATGAGGTTCAATATAGGATTGGGGTTAAGTTTACAGTTAGAGTGTGTGTCATAGTAAGTGTTTAGGGTTAGTAATGAGTCTAGGGATAATGGTCAGGGTTAGCTCTAATTTCAGGGCTAAGGTTTGGGTTAAAGTTAATATTAGGGTTTAAATTAGGAATAGGATTAGAATTAGGGTTAAGGTTTCATTCGAAGTTAAGATTAATGTTAGGTTTAATATTGGGTTATGGTTAGAGTTGAGGTTAGTGTGTGGTATGAGGTTAGGTTTAGGATTGGGATTAAAAGAGTTTCTAAAGAGAAGGTTCAACTTGCCTGTTAGAAAGGTACTGATAAGAAGTCACATTATTAGCTTTGCTACATATGGGACTGGATGAGTTGGAGTTCCATTTTACAAAAGAATCCTCCTGACTATAGTGAGCTCGAGTCAAACCCTTTATTACAGGCATTGCAGAAAACCGTGATTTCCATTCACTAAGCACTTTTCTGAACACAGTATGCTAGTACTTGTCTAAAACATCTTTTTGAAAAGATGGTAAAACCAAAGACACCCGAGAATACATTTAGTTTCCAGTCCCTGACAGATAAAAGTGATGCACGGTTTACAAGTAATTTGTTGGTAACATAGAGATTACATATTGTATTTCAACACAGTACTCTCTACATTCATTACAGAATGGCATCAGTTTGATTCACCTAACAAACACTGTGCTGAACTCAGTTGGCAATGATCCCATTTGGTAAAACTAAGTACAAGTTGGTGCCACCCACTTTACTATCTGCTTGTGTAGGAGTTTAATGACTAAAAGACCACTGCTATAACACGAAATCAAATCCTAACCCCAACCTAACTCAAAACCCAAACCTAATCTTGATCCTCAGGCTAAATTTCAACCTAACCCTAAACCTAACACTAATTAAACACAAACCCTAAACTCAAAGCTATCTCTAACCATATTGTTAACCTTAATCCTAACACGAGATCTATTCCCAACCATAACCTGAAACTATCTTTTATGTGACAGTAACCCTAACACTAATGCAACCATCACCTCAAAGGTACTTTAACACTAACCCTAACCAAATCACATACAAAATACTAAACTTAACTCTAATCCTAATTTACATTAAACTCTCACTCCTAACCATAAACCTACCCTAACTCAAAAGCTAACACTAACCCTATTATCCTAAATTTAGCCCTAACCCTAACCCTTACCCTAACCCTAACACTATCCCAACAGCTTAACCTATTTTAACCCAAATGCTAACCTCAAAGATAACTCTAACCCTAATTGTAAGTGTTAACTCAACCCTAATATTAACCTAACCCTAACACTAACTCTAAATCTAACTCAAAACTTAACCCTTCCACTAACCTTAAATCTAACCCTAACCCTAACTAAAGATCTAAACCTAAACCTAACCCTAATCTTAAAGTTAACCAAACCTAGTCCTTACCCTAAATCTAACCCTAACAAGAACCTTTTTGAAAATGCAACCCTTAAGCTCAAATCTAACTCTAACCTTATTGTAAACCCAAAACTAAACTTCAATATAACCCTAACCTACACCTTAATCTAATCATAAACTCAGCCCAAACCCTAACCCTAACACTAACCTTAACTATAGACCTACCGCAAAACCTAAACCTTCCTCAAAACTAACCCTAACTCTAATCCTAGACTTGCTCTAACCCCAACCCTAATACCATCTCTAATTTAAACCCAAACTCTGCCTTCAAAGCTCACCTTACACCTACACCTAACCCTAACAATTAACCTTAATGTAGCCCTTAACCCAATTCTAACCAAACCCCAATCCTATTTTAAACCCAACCCTAATTTCAAAGCTGATTTTAACCCAAACCCTAACTCTATTTCTAAAGTTAGCCTCTGTGGTCGGAACTCCTAGTCACTCAGGACACTTGTCTCAGTGCTGGGCCAACCCATGGGCCCCTCCTTGGAAGGAGTTGAGCTCATGGACCCTACACACACAAGGCTGGTTACAGAGTTCACTACTGCACCTTTAACACCTGCCCATCTGGCCCCAGAGGCTGAGCCCAGCTGTTCTTCCAAGGAGGAAAGGGCATGTAGGGCCTTATTCTGTTGGCCTAAGATGGGGTTATGAGCACCTGTTTGTGCTGAGAGATTCCTGGGAGGGCCAGAGCCCATGGCTGGCAGCCTTGCCAGTGTCTTTAAATGGGGGGTAGGGGGAAGTGTCTTGATGTCACATTCGCCTCGCCTGCCACCCACATCAGTGAGGCCCCCACCTCACACCAGGTGTCCCCCCCTCAACTCACCCCTTCAGTCACCAGTTATCTTCTTCCTCCCCAGCCAGCCCAGCCTCCATGCCCTTCTGCCTTTCCTAGAAGGCTCTGCCCACGAAGTGATGGCTCCCAATGGTGGCTGACTAAAAGGACAGGACATTGTAGCCTTGGGCAAGTCACTCAGCCCCAAATTTCAGCTGCAAAATCCACTCTCTCCTCATCAGAACATGTGATCAGAGGACCTCCCCTCATCAGACCCTCCCTCCTGATCCAGGTGCTGCCTATTTTCTGAGCCCAAATGCAGTCATAGGAAAGTTCTCTCTCAGTACTCAGTCACTGGCTCACCTGTACTCAACAGAAAACCACTGTCCTGATTTCTATCCCCATAGATTAATGTCTATTCTAGAACTTTACATGGATAGACTTCAACATGAACCCTTTTGTATCTGGATCCTTTCATTCAATGCTGTGTCTGTGAGGTTCATCCACATTGTTGCATGCATCAGGGAACTGTTCTTTTCCATGGCTGTGTAATATTCCATACATTGTTTATATACTTGTGTTTGTATACATTTTAGGTATTTGCCCATATATTTGGGGAGCAGGTGTGTATGTTGTGCTGGTATGAGGCTGCACCACCCTTTCAAACTCTTTATAGCCAGTCAGTGGGTTCACAAAAAGTTTTTGGTGTCTGTAGAAGCAGCCCCCATCTGGACCACCTCCTCTGCCATCCCATACTGCATGTTCCACATGTGCCATGGATCCCTCCCCACTGAGCCCACGTGCAACTCCTCCCTGGAGCCCTGAAGCAGTGAGGAAAGGTATGAAACTTCAGAGGTTACCACTGCTGTGATGATTGTGTAGGTTGTCAATGGAAACCTTGAGGTTGTGCAGTATACAACCTGTGCTACTGCCTTGCTCCAGAACCTGGTCTGGGGCCCCTGTCCTGTCCCAAGGCTAAGGTCTCAGAACTATAACTCAGCCTCTGTGCCAAGCCTCAGCAGAGAGTGAGAACAGTCCCAGGCATAAGCATTGACCTCAGCATTGATCCAGGAAAGGAAAGGAAAGGAAGAGTCCTCTTAACACCTGGGCCCACACAGCCTGGTCCAGCACTCAGAACCCTCAAAGAACATCATTCCTCCTATGTTGGATTATATATCGGGAAACTGAGGCCCAGAGAGGGGCTGAAGCTGGCAGAGACAGGGAGGATGGACCTAGGCACAAGGTCACTGATTCACTCCTTTTAGTCCAGACTGATTCTCTGGCAGCCTCCATGTAGTTTCCCAATGGACTTCAGGGTCCTGGGGTAGGAAGCCCAGGTACAACCTAAGTGAACATCTCCCAGGTCCTCCGCTGAGTTCTCCACTTGTGGAAATAGTTTGAACAAAGGAAAGCATTTTTTCTCTGTGGGTCTCTGCCAAAAGGCCATTGAAATCCCAGAGACTGAACCCTTAGTACAGATGAAATTATTTTTTCCCTCAAAATAGGCCTTGTGCATCTTCCTTCCTGCACATGCTGTTACCCCTGCCAGCAGCACTCGTGTGCCCTCCGTCCCCCCACCTTATCTGTCCCAGCTTTTACAGCGGTGAGAACTCCAGCTGCTATCTTGCTGGGGACCTCCCCTAGCATTAAGGGTTCCAGAGTGGGCCTCTAGTCTCCTGCATATGGGAGGTGCGGGTCCAAAGAGATCAAAGCAGTGGTCGAGGTCACACAGCTGGGGAGGTATGACATCCAGTCGTAGTGGGTGGTCTGCAACACTCAGGCAGTGGGAGAGGGTGTGCAGTCATAGGAGAATGAGGGCATGTGTGCTGGCTGAAAGAGAAGCCAGAATCTATGAGGAAGCTGTGTTCTGTCCCCTCTCCCCAAGCTGCTGCCATGTCCCACCCCCACTCTCAAAAGCCCCTATGTCCATCACTGCAGGACACGGATGGCTAATGGAGCATAAGAATGGCTAGCATATTCTGGAGCCAAGTGGGGCCTTTCAAACACACATATAAACATGGTAGCACTCAAAGAGATCAAAATTTACTTAATCTGATCTAGTCTCATGGCCTATATCTTTAGATATTGCTATGTATTGAAAATAACATGAAAATTCTCCAGTTTTGCCATTTAAAATATATTTGACATTCTGTGGCCTCAAGCAGGGCAGACATTCCTTTGCAGGGGCCTCCTTCCCACCAGGGTCCCCAACCCCCACCAGGACCCTTGAGTAGGTAGGGACTGGGAGGCACAGCACCAGTGGGGCACAGGAGGAGGCATGCAAGGGTGCACACACAGACACACCATTCCTTGACATTTGTGTGCACAATTCTCAGGACCTGCACATACTCACACACATATACACTGCCCCCAGCAGCCAGGCACCATCTCCGCTCATGGAAACTGGCACAGCTGCCACACAAATGCACCACACACATGTAATGTACATGTTCACATGGACAAACACGAACATGGCATTCTGCCCACAATCACTTACTGCTGGAAGCCAAGGACTCAAATACATGTGTGTAGATATTACCTCATACACACACACACACACACACACACGGCTTACTCTGGTACACGTACTCTACACAGTCTATATGGACATGATCAGGGCAGAGGGCCAGTGGGACTACTGAGTTTATCTATGCTGATATCCATCGCTGGTGTCCATCCTGAGCAGGGTGTGCCTAGCCTTACAACTTGGTGAATATTTAAATCAACACCCACATATAAAACACGCACACGTAAAGATACCTATGGATAATAAATACATAATTGTGTGTGTGTAAATATACACACACACATACATATCACATATATATGGAGATCATCATATGCATACATCCGTACAACAGTCTCACACATGATGAATCCACATGGCCATGCACTTACAGGCAAAGCCATAATTGAATGTTTCATTCAAACATAGACGAGAATTCCACAAATAAATCCACATACTTGGTACTCGCATTCTCACAGTCACACACACACTGCCAGTACAGCCCACATAAGCAGCTAAATGTCTCAGGGCAGAGAGTGCCAGAGGCCACATTCTTAGCCCACTCTCAACCTCTGGCCTTCCTAGTTCAGGCTATTGAGAAACTTCTTGGAAGCCCCACTGCCTAAGAGGGTGAGGCAGGGAGCAGGTTGGAACACATACCTGCATGTCACACGGACCACACATGACACTCATATACTTGCAGACACACACTCATCACACACCACATGCACACACATGCACGAGCATGCCCCACTCACCTGTGCACAGCACAATCAGTGGGTTAACTAGGTCTCCACACATCGTACATGGGCATACATGCCCCAACACGCACCTCTCAGGGCTCATGTGATCCTTGCTTGGTATACACACAGCTCCTCCTCCCATCCACCCTCCCATTTCAAGTGCATTAAAGAGAGAGACTGTTTTGGTCTTTAGCACAGGCAATAAATAAATACAGGAAAGGAAAAGAAAAGGGCAGAAGAGTTTGTAAATGCAGCATCTGCCTTTGGCAGGGAATGAAAGGCAGCATGGAGTTGCTTGCCCACAGGATCTGGGGGCTGACCTGGGAGGGGACAGCCATGAAAGGAGGTATACCAGGCCACCAGAGATTGCCAGAGCCTTGGGGGTCTGGGGTTCCTGGGCTCTGCTCTAGATAGAGTGAGTGGAAGTCTGGTCCACCCTGCCCTGGAAGGATTTCCAGTTCCTGGGCAGATCTGAGCACTGGCCCCTATGCTGCCCTGATTGTCTAGGGCCACCTTATCCCTCCCTGGCTCAGCCTGACAATCTAGGCAGGGGTGAGTAGGTAAGTGCTCCTATATCAGCTCTACCCTTACCCTCAGCTAAAGCTGAGAACACCAGCCAGGCTCAGGGCAGGGGGCCATGCCAGGCTGGAAGGAGCCCCTCCAGCAGATTCTGAGAGGAAAGAGCTGCCTCCAATTCTTTGAGCTGAATCTTCTTGGCCAGAAGTTGTGGGGAGGTCTGAGGCTAGGACAGGATATGGGGAGTCAGGTCTACCTCAGGCCATGGACTGCTGGGGTGTCTCTGGGTAGGAGCTGATAGTCTATGCCCAGGGCCCTCCACGGCCCCTGACCTCAGGTTGGGTTTCCAGCTACCATGAGGATTGGTGGAGGAGAGAAGAGGCAGAAGACCGCACCCAGGCCCCGGCCTCTCTGTGTCTCTCAAGTACCATCCCCTATTTGCATGACTTTACACTCTGTCTCAGTTTCTCCACTTGGGCCAGAGTCTCTGGTGCCTTTAGGTTGTGAGCTGTCTTGGGGACACAGATTGGAGAGGCCTGGTAAGGCAGGCTGAAGAGACACAGTATATTTCTAATACTGACTTCCTTATGGGCCTGGTCATTTAGAAGGGCAGCATTCTTAGCTGTCCTGGGAAAGGTTCCCAGCTCCATCCCTGCCAGCTATCAGAACATTCCCACATTGGGGCCTGCTTTGGGGCCAGTAGGGCCAACAACCTCTTCCCCAAGAGGGTGCTTGGATGCGTGTCCCACTCCCAGTGACCTCAGCTGACAATTCCATGCCTTTCTTACAATTGCTTTTCTGCCATTCAGGCAGGATATATGCAGGCTGCCACCCACCTGGACTCACCTGTGCTGCCCCAGGTGCAGGGAGAGTACCTGGTCAGTCCAGCTTCTGTAGACAAAAGGGCTAGCAGGGACTTTGTGGTGGAGTCAGGGCAGTGGGAGCGGACAGTGGAGTTTGATGAAAACAGAAACAACTGGGGCCAGACCACTCAGAGTCTCTAAGGCACAATTCACATGGGGGCCCCATTCAGGACGGGGCTGATCCATTTCCTCCTAGTCTGGGAACTGAGCTTCCCTTCCCACAGAGCCACCCAGTCCTGCATTTCCCAACTGCCCGTCACCACGAAAAGGGTGGAGGCCACTGGCCAGAAAAGGAGAAATAAACAAACCCGGAGAATCCGGTGCATTGGGAGAAAGGGGATGCTCCATGGCAGGCAGGTCTCATATCTGGCCCTGAGATACCTCTAAGGTACAAAGTCAAACTCAGAAATCTCAAACTAGTTGTTTCCCAGCCCTTACTCCCACCTATGACATTGGAAAGCTTTTATTATGATCATTAACATGAGCTTGGTTTTTCTATCACAAATGGAATCTAATCCACTCATGCGCATAAAGAACCATGGTGAGCACTGTGCTTGCTGTCACTGCACCACCTGCACACGCCTGGCCTTTGCAGAGGAGAGGCCCGTCCAGCCTTAGAGAGCCTTTTGGAGCCTTGACCAAGCTGCCTGCATCCTGGCAGATCAATGGAATTCTAATTGTCCTTAAAAATTTTTTTAATCATGTTAATTTTTTTTTTTTGTAAACAGTCTTACTCAAGTTAAGATTGAGAAAGCCAAAATCCATTGTTTCTCCCCAAGTTAAAAATCAGCAAGGTGCCCTGTAGCCTGCCAGCTTTCGCCCAAAGCCTGGGCAGCTACTGAGCCCTTTCTGGGCAGGCTACAGCGCTTTCCTCAGGCAGAAGCCCCTAACTCCCATGGCCCGGCCCCCAGGAGGCCACCTCCTTGCCCCTGAGCCTGCTTTGGCCTTTGAGGCCGGGGGCTACCAGCTCCAGCTGCCCACTTCCCCACCAAACTTCCAAGGCCATCACGAAGAACATAAAACATCTAAAGTGCTACTGAGTCTGCAACTGGGACACCTGGCCCATTCTGCTCAAAACCAGAGCCGTCACAGGATGTGGGCCTCTCCTTGGCTGAGTGGATGCTGCATCTTGGCCAACAGAGGCTCAGATCTCAGACTCTCGTCTGTAGGGCCGCTGCTCAAGGGCACCCCCACCAGCTTGGAGTCTGTCAAAGTCATGCCTGGCCTGTGGGCTACTGCTATCCTGGTCTTCATCTGCTTCATCATCCTCATCACGGCTTAGGAAGGCCAGCTCATTCTCATAGCAGAAGGAGTTGGCGCTGGGCAGTAGAAACTTGTTCTCCACCAGGTCCTTGGCACTGCAGCGGGGCGTGGAGGGCACCTCGTAGGTCTTGTGGAAATGTGAGTAATCGATCTTGTACTGGTTTTTCTCCTCAAAGAGGACAGGCTCAAAGCGGTGACCCCACAGGATCTCGTTGGCCAGGTAGGAGCTTCGGGCCTGTGTAGTCATGGCAGTAGCCTCCACCATGCCCTCCAGAATAACTACAATTTCGAAGTCATCTGTCTCCAGGTCCTGCTGGCTAATGCCAAACAGTGGGCTGGCCTCATCGATCTCATGCAGGATGGTGATGGGTGACACCAGGAAGATGCGGTCAAGGCCCTTGTCAAAGCCAACATCAATGTCAATCTGGTCCAGTGGGATATACTCACCCTCCTCCGTGACCCTTGGCTTGATAAGCTGAGCCCTCACATGGGCCTCCACAATGTGGCTCTTACGCAGGTTGCCCACACGCCACATGAGGCAGAGTTTGCCATCACGCAGCGCCACAACAGCATTGTGGCTGAACAGTAGCGTCTGTGCCCGCTTCTTGGGCCTGGCCATCTTGGCCATGATGGCACCAATCATAAAGGAGTCGATGATGCAGCCCACAATGGACTGAGCCACCACCATGAAGACAGCCACTGGGCACTCCTCCGTCACACAGCGCAGCCCGTAGCCGATGGTGGTCTGCGTCTCAATGGAGAAGAGGAATGCTGCCATGAAGCCATGGACCTGCATCACACAGGGCGTGCGACCACGGTCCTCAGCTGGCTCCAGGTCGCCATGGACCACAGCGATGACCCA
This sequence comes from Rousettus aegyptiacus, assembly GCF_014176215.1. Lineage (NCBI taxonomy): Eukaryota > Metazoa > Chordata > Mammalia > Chiroptera > Pteropodidae > Rousettus > Rousettus aegyptiacus. The sequence continues at coordinate 63,369,420 of NW_023416309.1, forward strand.
AAAGATAACTCCAAATAGTAGCCAGGAGGCAAGAAAGGCCAGTGAGAAGATGAGCAGCATGTAGCGCCAGCGGATATCCACGCAGGTGGTAAACATGTCAGCCAGGTAGCGCTGTGACTTCTCATCCATGTTGGCAAACTCAATGTTGCACTGGCCGTTCTTCTTGACAAAGCGGTTTCGGCACCTGCGCCGCGTGTGCACCTTGCCATTGCCAAAGCCATTGGTGCCCGACATGGTAACCAGGTGTAGTCCGTCCTCCTCTGATGACACAATGCTGTAGGGATTGGCCCGGCCGGCAGTGGTCATCCCGGGGATGGGGTGGGCAAGCCAGGCCAGCTCCGGGTGGGATGGCTCCTGCAACAGATAGGACAGCAAGTGTCCCACACTCACCCATGCCTCTGCCCCCACCCAGAGCTCTCAGATGTGGCCGGCCAACATTTGACCCTAATTTACCCATAACCAAGCTCCTGATCTTCCTTCTCACCTTAAGCCAGCTCTTTACCCTCCTTTTCAGATTGGAAAATGGCCACTCCATCCTCCCAGCACCTCCAGCCAAAACCCTTGGATTCATCTTCAACTTCTTTTAACCCCACACCAAGGGCTCTGCTTTGAAAATATATTTAGGATCCAACCCCTTCTCCCACGCTCACGACCTGAGTCCCCATCATCACCCACCTGGATCAGCATGGTAGCCACCTCAGCAATCTTCCTACTCCTGCTCCCACCCAACCTCAGTTCAGCAGCAGCCAGGGGAAGCCTGTCCATCATCTGCTCAAAGCTAGAGTCCCTACTGGCACCTGCAGGGCCTGCATGAGCAGAGCCCAGGACCCCTCAGATCTCACCTTCCAGACTCCTCCCCACTCGCCCTGCTATAGCCCACCATTCCTTAAACCCACCCTGGACTCTCTCTTCCCATTTTCCTACCACCTCCCTCTTTCAGGTCTTGACTTTCATGCCACAAAAACATCTCCAGAGGTCTCCCTGTGCCTTCAGAAGATGATACACCCCTCCTAGGTCCCCACTGTAACCCCGCGGCCCTGACCTCTGACCTAATAATGGTAGTAATAACAACAGCAATGATGCACACGGGGTTGCACCTGGCCGCCATCCCTACCATGAGACTGTTGGCCACCTGAGCACAAATGGCTTGCTGTTTCGCTCAATACTGTCTCACCCCCAGGGCCTAAAAACAGCTCTGTTCCCAAGGACATCCCAAGCTGGGCCCTAGCCACCCTCCTGATGCTCTTTGCCTTAGGTACCCACTCAGCACTCATGTCTCCTGTCACCAGCAGCAGCTAGGAGGGGACCACTGAGTCAGTGCCCAGAGGGGTCATTGACTGGCTGACCTCAGTCCTAAAGCCTCCCCACTCCCACCTTCCTCAGCTCTAAAGAGTACATTAGGAGCACTCAGAAGTGTCACCGTCCTTCGTCTACTCAGGGGACCATCTGGTTGGCCTGCTGCATACACACATACACATACTGGACCATCTCAGCGCATGCCCCATGGCACTGCATCCTCACCAGACAAACACTGCTCCCATGGCTGGTGGTATGTGTCCAGTACCTAGACACACAGGCCAGTGCCACCCCTTCTCCAATGCCCTGCTGGCTCCCAAACAGCCTGCTGATGCCAGCCTGAGGCATCTGCAGGCTGGGGGCCATGGTACCACCTGGCCCTGTGGGCACTAAGACAATCTGGCCATTAGCTTCAGGGCTTTGGATGCTCAGGACCTCAACCTGTCTCAGCAGGGCTGGCCTGAAAGGAGGGGAAGACCCCTGGCCTGTTGGCCTGGCCAGGGCACTGAGGAGTTTGGCCTGTTCCTCCCCACAAGCAGGAGCCCCACACACCCCTAATCCCTACCTAGTCATAGCTAGACAAGGCTGGGAGCCCTTGAGCGCCCAGGAGACAATGAGGCCCCAGAAGAGAAGGCCCCTGGGTGACTGCGCCAGATGCAGGGAGGCAGGCAGCTGGGCACCCACTAGAGGCTTGGAAACTGGAAGTGATATAGCCAGGAGGTAGCAATGCTAGGATTCTGCCCTCATCTGTGTGACCAGGTACAGCCAGAGCCTCAGAGGAGCAATGACCTCTGACCTCTGCTCCAAACATCTGGGAGACAAGTGAGGATGGAGCCCTCAGGCTACAAGGCTGCAAGGCCTCTCAGGGTCTGTCTTGGTCACCAGGTGCTACTGAATCCCCAGAGTTGGCATGTACAAGATGCTCACATGGCACTTACTGCCTGAGTGAACCAGCTCCTCAAACCACAGGTAAAGCAGGTCAAACACATAAGCAAATGCTCTTAAATCATCTGGACAATAGCTCAAGGAGGTAGGTACTATCCTTACCTCTAGCCTCTGGATGCAGATCCAGAAAGGTAAAGTAACTTCCCCAAATCCGCACAGCCAATTAGCAGGAGTGCTGAGATTTGAATCATTTTTGTCAAACACAAGGTCTCTCATTATGGAGACCCAGGCTCTGCAGGGGCTTCTCTTCGCACTCCATCCTCACCCCACAGGTGCTCCAGCTGACCACCTCACCATGGGTCTGAGAGCTGAGGCTGGAGGCCGTAATGAAGAATGCTAATTCTGCCTGGGCCAGGAGGCAGGGAGTTGGCAGTGGTGAGGACCCCAAGGACTTTGCCAAAAGATGGCTCAGACCCAGATTCCTGGATCCTCCAGAAGGAGGTGGTCAGAGCTGAGGTACTCAGGTGCTGGCAGGAGGCTGCCAGATTGCAGGGGGTGGGTTTGTGTGGTCTGGAGGCCTTGAGAGATGTCCAGTGGGTCATGGCTGCTGGGCACCCACTAGAGGCTTGGAAACTGCTCTGCTCTGTATAATACAGAATTATAATAATCAAAGGCCAGAGAGCCCAGCCTGGTGCACTGCTCCTGGCAGCTGGGCAGCCTCACACCTACCTGGCCAGCTCCCAGGTAGATGGGGCTGCTGCAGTGACTCCTGGCATATCTTGAGTTCCAGACTGTGTAACACAAGCATGGGAACTACCTCTTCTGTTGACATTACTCCTAAAATTAACAAGGTCATGTTCACACTCACTCCCCCTTTTCTCAGAGCTGGAAACTTGAGACTCAGAACAAAGTCACTTGTCCAAAGTCACCCAGAAACTAAAGAACACAGAGTTGGAATCCTGTGTACTAATCCAGTCTTCAGCCTCTCATGCCCTCACTGTGCTGTGCGTGTGCACACACTCATGTGTATGTGCATGTGCATGTGTGTATGTGTGTGTGAGATGCTCAGAGTGTAGGGAGCCCCTCATAGACTCTTAGAGAATATATAGCACCGCATAGAAAGACCCAGAAGAGGACCCATGAGTAGAAACCCCAGTACCACAAACTTGCCAATGTCCCAAGGATACTCCTCACACACAAACACAGTCATAGCAAGAAGGCTACACAGCTCTGCAGTATTTAAGGACTCAATATCCTCAACCAGGGATATACAAACCTGATTGACTCTTACTCTTACATATGGTTAAATCAGATAAGAAATGGAATTAGATTTGTTTTCCTAGAAGAGGCCTTAGCAAGCAAAGAGGCCAGCTCCCCTTTTTTATAGATGAGAAAATTGAGGCTGAGGCTTATCCCAGGTCACAAAGCAACTTGTAGACAGGGGTGAGATGGTAAAGATAACAGGACCATCATCAGCAGATGCCCAGATTGGCCAACAGGGGTCCTGAGCATTGCTGGGAGGTAAAAGAAAAGAAGCAATGGGGTGCACAACCTGAGCTAGAAAAGGCCAGAGACAGCAACAAAACAAGCCAACAGGCAGAGAATGGGCAGTGGAGAACAGGGACCCAGAGACCCCGAGAGGTAGCAAAGCTGTCCCTGCTGGCCCCAGTTGCTGTGGACACAGCCTCCTGGCACCCAGCATGTTCAGAACACTGGTCAGGCCTGCGCTAGGAGCTCTTAGAGAGGCAGCTACCACATGACCAGTGGGAGGGGCTTGAAAGTCCCTGGGAGGGGCCTCTTGATAGAGCTGGACACCCCATGCCCAGTCCACTGAGGCTCTGGATACCTCAGGTTTCGATGACTTCCGGGTAAAGAACAGGGCAAAGCCTTGCTCATATTCCCAGATGTCAAAAAAAGCAGTGCCTAGAAGGGCCAGTGGAGGGGGCTCCAAGGGAACAGGACTAAAAGTTGCCTTCCACCAATGCACAGACAGCCTCTGCCCACAGTGAACACCCATGGCCTGCAAACATGCAGAGCAGGCTCTCTGTGCCAAGGCCATGCTAGGCCTGAGGAGAGAAAAGCAACGGCACATTGATATGTGCTGGGGGTGAGGTGTGATCAGTTTGCCATCAATTCCCCAGGCTCTTACCACTCCAGGGCCCACTGCCCAATTTCCAACCACCAACACCAGTCTTTTATGCCAAAAGCTCTCTCCAGTCGCTGAAGAATGCTCTGCCCATGCATTGAGCAGGCAAGGGAATGAATGCCCCAGAAACAGCCTTCAGTCAGTGATCAGCTTCCTGTCCCCCACAGGCACACTCTGGGGACACATTCTGGGGTACCTGCTCTACATTGCCTCCCCAGGTTCCTTGGTCAGACTGAGCTCCAGTTGCCCCCAGCAGGGACTGTCAAAAATACACCCAACAGTGGCTCCTTCCCTTCCTGGTCTCACCGACCACTAAACTACCTGCTCAGAACGTTGTCCCTTGGGCCTCCCTCACAGGCCTCAGGTGGCCTCTCCATGGCAAAGGTTCCTGAACTGGAGCCTTCTCTCCCAGATGACTCACAACACCACATGGCCAATATGGTTCCTCCTCTTCTTCCATATTTCTTTCTCCCCTTTTCCCTCCCTCACCTCTTCTCCTCCCCCTCTTTCTCACCTCCTCCATACCCTCCTCTTCTTCTCACCCTCACTTTCCCCTCCTTCCACTCTTCATGGGGTCAGTTGGCAGTCTTACCACTTCTTCAGTTGTCCCAGCCAGAAGCCTGGCCTTCTCCTTCTCCTTCAGCCCCCTATGTCTACTCCTTCACCAGGTCCTATGTATTTTACCTCCCGAATTCTCAAAGCCATCCAGCCATCTCCTTGCCCACAGCCACCCACCTTCCCAAGCCACTCCTGTCTGGACACAGCGACAGGCTCCTGATGGATTTCATTGTGATGATCCTCTGCCCCATGTGGTCCAACCCCCAAATCACAGCCAAAGGGAATCTTTTAAATCTTCCTATCCATTAGGGTTAAGCTGAAGGCCACTACTTCCATGAAGTCCTTTTGGATTCTCTGGCCCTGGGTTTCTCCTTTTAGGGCCAGGAGCTACTCTATCTTGTATAAGACTTGACCTTGCTCAGGCTCCATCTCTGGCCAACCTTAGAGGCCCAGAGGCTGATGTGGGCCTAGCACAGAGAGGGCATCCAGAAAAGGCTCACTGACCAGACGAAAGGATGAGAAAATAAGTAGCTGAATAGAGAAATGGGTGAGGAGATAGATGGATCAATAAATGAGTAGACAAATATATGTACAGATGGGTGGTCGAGCATAAGGATGGATAAACAGGACTGACAAATGCATGGATGGATGGATTGGTGGTGACCAGAGAGATGGATGGGTTAAGTGGGTGGAAAACTATTAGCTGGGTTGAATGGGTAGATTAGTGAGTGAATGAACAGATGGATGAATCAATGGATGGAAAAATGGATGGGTGGCTGGGTGAGTGGATAAAGGGCTGGGGAGTGGATGAATAGTTGGGACAAGAGTGATACATGGATAGAAAGATGGCTGCATGGATTGGATAGGTGGGTAGATTGGTAGGTGGATAGCAAATGGATGGGGGGAGGATATGTGGAACTAGTGGATAAATAATGGGTGAATGAGAGGTTGAATAAGTGGGTGGATGGGCGATTAGGTAAACGAATACATAGATGAGCGAGAAGGTGAGTACACAGATAAGTGGTTAAATATATGACAGATGCACATCGGTGACCTTAATCTTACCTCTTGAACCCTATCTTCTAAGTAACAGTGCTGAGCAGGCAAGTGGCTGTCTTCAAGGCTGCCTTAGCAGCAGCTGCCATTTCCCAGGCGCCAGTTAGAGAGGAATCAGTCACTAGAAGACCCTAAAATTAACAAAGCAAAGCCAAATTACTGCACAGTGTCACTCTCCTTGGAGGGGCTCAGAAGTCAGATATTTCCACATTAACCCACATTTCTGCTTCCCCCAGGGCTCCATGGGAGATGGAGGTGGCCTCTCATACTTCTGATGCCCCACACCTTCGCAGCCTGTGAGCCTGTTCATAACAAACTTTGAGAACCAGAGAAAGAAAGAACAAGATGGGTCCCCAAAGAAAATAACAGCTGATGATTAGCAATTGCCTACTGTATCCTAGACACTGTGGTAAGTGTTTTCCAGACATCAACTCATATAATGCTCACAACAACCTACAAGATTGGAACCATTGCTGTTCCCATTTCAGAGAGGTAGGTAATTTGGTAATTCTCCTAAGGTCACAGAGGAACTCAGGTCCCTAGCCTGTGCTTCCAACCATCACCTGCGGAGCCTTCCCAATGCCAATAACATTGTGGGTGGATGGATGGATGGATGGATGGATGGATGGATGGATGGATGCATGGATGGATACATGGATGCATGGATGCATGGATGGATGGATCGATTGCTTGATAAATGATGGATGGATGAGTGGGTGGATGAAAGGGTGATGGGTGGATAAATGAATGGATGTGGATACATGGATAGTTGGGTGAGTGGGTGGATGGATGGATGGATGGATGGATGGATGGTTAGTGGATTGGTAAATTATGAATGGTTGGGTGGATTATAGATGGAAAGATGATGAATGAGTATATGGATAGATAATGTATGGATGGCTGGGCGAATTATGGATGGGTTGGGTGGGTGTATAGTTGGGTAGATGGGTGGGTAGATGCACATGTGAATGAATGGATAAATAAATCAGGTGGTTGGGTGGGACAGATAGATAAATGAGTAGGCGAGCAGATGGATGACGACACAGATGGGTACACATCAGTAACTTGTCATAAATATACACTTACCATAAACATACACACATCCTATGTGGTCCCTGCAACCCCCAAGCCTATTATCCCATATATCAAAGGTGCTCCCAGCTTTCCCCTCCCATGTTCTGTGATCAGAAGAGAGTGTGTTGGCTAGGGATTCTGAGAACTTCCAGAGGTAAGCTGACTTGGGATGCCCTTCTCACCTTCCCCCACCTGTCAGCCACTGAGCCCATGGAGCCCACCCTTTTACAGCCAAGGCTATCTATAATCCACTGTCACACTGGATTCTCTGGCAGGGATTAAGGCAACTGTTGATGAGTCATCCACACATCATAAGCCTCTTGGAGCAGTCAACAGCAATGGATTTAGAAGCACGTAAAGCTGGATTCAAGTTCCAGCTATGCCCTTCACAAGCTGTGTGACCTTGGGTGAGTCACTTCCCTTCTCTGGGCCTCTGCTTACTCTGTAGGGAGATAGCCTGGTTGGTTCCTCTTCATCCTCTGAGTTCTCACCTCAAGACTCTCAGTCCTTACCTCCTGCTTTCCAATACCTCATCATTCCCTGAGCAGTTGCCATGTGCCCTACAGTGCCTCTCTTAGGTCTTTCGCTCTCAAAACTGATTGGGAAATTGAGGCTCAGGAAGGCTCCATCATAGACCACTACCCACAGCAAGGAACCTCCATAGCAAGGACTTGTAATCAGGTCTTTGATCTTATGCCTATCCCCTTGAGCGGGCCACATTGTGCCTAGCCCTGTGTGCTCCACTCCTGGCTTCAGTTATTCCAACCTTCACAGCCCCATCTTGACGGAAAGTTGATTGTCCCTACTGGAAAGACAGGGAAATTGAGGCTGAGAGAGGTTAAGTCACTTGCTCAGGGCCACCTAGAGCTGGAACTCTTAGAAGAGGAGGTGTCTATCACAGGGCAAGGGAGCTAAAGGCTAGAGAAAAGGCAGGTCCTGGACCAACACTGGAGGCTTCCTGCACCTTATCCCTCCTGCCCCACCCCCAGCAGAGCACCAATCTGTCAGCCAGGGCTAAAGCTAAAACTGCCAGGGGCACAGGGCAAGGCATTTCCCCTTCCTGAGGCCTAGCTTCCTCCTGTACAAAATGGGCTGATAACTGGCCTCCCAGAGGATGTGCCCATGAAATTTAATGTGGTGAGGGAGATATGTTCTGGGCACAGAGCCTGGCACAGCAGGGCTCTGGGAAGAGGCAGCTGTCATCATCCCCATTATGACATCAGCCATCACTGGAGGGGTGGGACAAGGGGCCAGCAAGTCTCCAGTCCTGCATTTGAGGCCTGGCCACTTCCCAGCTCACTGAAGGCCCTTCCATGGGCCTCATCCTCCTCATCTGCAAAATGGGTAGCCCCTGCATACTTCAGGAGACTGTCAAGAGGGTAAACTGAGGCCCTGTCTCAATGTGTGGCACAAAGAAGACCCACAGTAAGTGCCAGGTCCTCCCAATGTTCTCTGAGAAGGGTTTCCCAACTCTGACAAGCAACACAAGCAGCTCAAAGAAGAAATAGGAATTCCCAGTGGGGTCAAAGCTGGAGAATCCCTGACCCTTCCACACAGCCCCTAGTGATGTGCTCCCAATGCATCTCAACAGGCAACAAAGCAAAAGAGCCCTGAGCTCCACCCAGGCAGCAGCCTGGCTACCTTTCTCCTCTGTGCCTGGGATAATGCCAGCTGGCTGGCAGTGCTCTGTACATGCTGGCCATAGCATCCACAAGTGCCCATGACCCTTACATGGTCTGCAGACAGGGGCTGGACAAATGTTTCCAATCTCCTGAGGTAGGTGGGATCTACCCATTTTGCAGGTGAGGCTGAGGCCCAGGGAAGGGCCCACAGTGAGCTGGGGAGTGACTAGACCTCAAATGAAGGACTGGGGACTCACTAGCCCCTGGGTCCTATCCAATCCCCTGAGAGATAGGCTGCACCAAGTGGCTGGGAGGAACAGACATCTACCCTCTAAGTCCTGAAGGGAAGCCAGGGCAGGAGGTTCTGGCCTCCAGCGTGGATGACAGGTCGGACCAGGCACCAGAAAATGTTTCCGGTCAGTCAGGGCACCAGGGAATGTTTCTGAGGGTATTTTTATCTTGAGAACATCTTCTGCAGGGGGTGGGGACAAAAGGGAGACATGGTGTCCTTGGCCTCAGGCCTCTGGGAGCAGCTGAGGACAGAGTCCTCTGGGCACTCTCTTCTAGAATTGTCATTACAGGCAGTGCCTCATCCCTGGCTTTTGTTGGGTCCCAGGAGCAGGTGGGACCTGTAGGGTTTGGGGAGTTTCATGGAGCTCCCAGCTCTGCTCCAACCTGCTGTGTGACCTGGAGCAGGTCCCTGTCCTACTCTGGGGCTCCTTTTTATAGCCAACCTTTCCTAAGGGCCTACTAATACTGGTCTCAGCTGAGCACCAAGGACTTAGAGATGGACCATCAAGCACCTACCTGTGTAGCACCCCACCAGGAAGGGTTGACAGAGTAACCAGTAGCTATGACAAGCCTGGATCAAGGCCAAGGTCAGAGTCCTTGGAACCCAGAGGAGGTATCTAACCCAGTTGTGAGGCAGGAGGCCTTCCTGAAGGGAGCAGCAGGAGCAAAGAGAGCCCAGCATAAGACTGCCGTGTGATGAGGGGGACTCCAAGCTCCATGGACTGGAATACACATCTGGCTCTGTTCCTCACACACTGGGCCTTGGGCAAGGTCTTCCTGCCACTAAGCCTTACAGTTCCTATCTGCCATCAATGGGGCTGGCCCTTCCAAGCCTGACATTCCAGGATCCTAAGAGATTTGGGGTTGGGGTCAGGGAGAGTAGAGAAACAAGCAGGATTTCTCCTTGTCACCCTAATAACAGAGAAGAAGGTGTATTGAGTACCTTCATGCACAAGCATGGGAGCCATGGCATTACATTGACAGATGAAGAAACTAAGGCTCTGAGAGGCCCTAGATGAATATTAATGAGCTGGGACTTGATGCCAGAGGAGAGTTAGAAAATCTGAGTCAAATCTTGTCTCTGTCCCTTCCTGTGTGATCTTGGGCAAGTCATATAATCTCTCTGAGTCCCAGTTTTCTCACTTGTAAAATGGGATTAATAATGGTATCTGTCTCATGGGGTGATGATGGGTTTTCAGCAAGTTAATACATGGAGGTTACCCAACTGGAAATCTGTCCCCCTGCCACTCACTCCCATCATCACATCTCTGAGCCCAAACCCACAGTGGAAGGATCACAGGCCCTGGAGGCCTCAGCTGGATCTCATTCCAGGCAAAAAAGGAATGAGCAGATGGACAGAATGGAAAGGAACTCCAGAGGGAAGGACCCAGTGAGCAAATGCACCATAGTTTCTATTTTTCTTACAGCGGTAATTTCTCAAGCTCCAACCTAATTTGAGTTTCAAACATTTCCTAAGTGCCAAGTGTGTGCCTGGGAGAGCAAAGACCTGAGATTAAGTAACAAAAAACATCCTGGAACAAAAAAGACTATTAATAAATAGGCTGAAAATTTTGCAACATAATAATATTTGTGATATTGTTTATTAAAACTCACAATAAGCAAAATAAAAGTTATAAATTCTTTGTTTGATGTGTGTTATTAATAAAAGGATCAATGTACTTCAAATATAAAGAATTCTTATAAATCAACAAGAGAAAAGGTCACACTGGGAATGAACAGAAGGCAGGCCTGGGCTCCCCACTGAGGGTATTGTGATCCTCAGTGAGTGAAGTTTCAGGAACATCCACACTTCAGAGCCTCAATGTAAGCTGACCTTCACTGTGGAAGGCCTTGACCTGCCTTCCAGAACTTGATGCATCCTTCAAGCTCAAAGGATGCCACCTCTATGAAGTCTTCTAAGATTTCCCTGGGTCCCCTGCTGCATCTTGCCAAGTCCCCTTAACATGTTTCTTATGCCCCTAGAACTAGTGCCTGGCTTCAGCTGAATGTTTCTAGCATTGTATCAGAGATTGTTCAAGGAGGGGTGGCCTAACCATCTTTGACAGAGAAGGAAATAAGTCAAAGAGAGGTGCACAGCCATGTCCAAGGTCACCAGTCTATGAGCCACATTGCTGAGCCCAGCACCCGGGTTTCTTGCCTGTGGTCTCTATGTGTTCCAGCCACCTCCCTAATGAGCCCTCCAGGCCCACCTTGCCCCCATCAAGGAAAAACCCCTCCTTGGAGGCTACATGTCTTCATGGGCTGTGCCCAATATGAAGCCTGTCTAGGCAAAAGCCAGGCAGGATCAGGGCGTAAGTCCCAGCCTCAGTTCTTCAATTACCCAAAAGCTCTGCTGAGCGAACATAGAAACAGTTGTTTTCTCAACTTCTTTTTTTTCTCTTCTCATTTTGTAAATTTGATTTTATTTTGGGACCAGGAATTCATTGGGAGGGGCTGACAGACCTCTAAGGGCCCTGGGGTTCACCTGGCATGGGCAGGAGTCTGAGCTCAGAGATCAGAGTCCATGAAAATAGGGTGGGCTTTCCATCACTCTACCCTAGGAACCCCAATACAGCTCAAGTCTGGGGTCACTGCCAAGGCCTTGCTCACCAGTCATTCTAAGCCTTTATTCACTCACTCTGCAGATATCTGCCAAGCCTCTACTCTGTGCAGGCATAGTGCCTGGGGCCAACATTCGAATGGGGCAAGACAGACAGAAAACATGTTAAGGAGAAATAAACCCACATAATTCTGGAAGCAGGGTGGGCACTATTCTAGAGGTCAGGTAAGACCTCTCTGAGAGAATATGGGAATACTGTTCCTGGAATAGTCAGGACACTGGCCCTGAGGCTGGAATGTTGCTCTGTGTTTTCAAGCAACTGGAGGGTGGGCAATGGTGCTGAAGCTGAGTGTGCCAGAGAGAGGGGCAAGTAGGTAAGAGGGAGCAGGGACAACTCAAAAAGAGAGACTTATCTGGGGACACACAGCCAGCTAGGCAGATGGGAGCACCTGGGCCTCCTCTTCCTCATGTGCTAGTGACGACAATCCACGTCTCAGAAATAGCGCTTCCTGTCTCCCTGCAGACTCACCACATGCCAGATCCTCTGCACAATTCCCTTTCTTCCTCATTCTCCCTCAAACTCCTATGCATCGTCCAACTCCTATGCATCACTCAACAACCACTTCCAGGTCCCTGCCCCTTGTAATTCCTTCAGTCCTAGACCAAATCATTCTAGGTGGCAATTACCTATCTCTCCAAGTTGTCTCCACCAGGCTTGGAGAGCCCTGAGGCCAGGGCCTAGGTCTGATGCCTTCAGCATGGGGCCAGTTTCCAGAAGGAGGCTAAGGAGGGCAATAGGAATCGGGCCTCATAAGCCCCTCGCGATCTACCCCTGTCATCCAGGAGTACCCTTGAGGCCTGCACTGCAAGAAGGCAGGCAGGGCTGCAATCTGTTCAAAGACCACTCCAGCCTCAACTTGTCCTGGGACTTCATCCTGTCTGGGCCTGTTTCCACATCTATTAAATGAGAGGCTCCTCTGTGTCCTGTTCAACTTGTTGCAGGGAAAAGGCTGTGGCCTGGGGGATGGGGAGTCCCCTACCTCCTTCCTTTATTAACTGCTCATAGCAGGGAGCAGGGTATGGCTGTCACCACTAGAGGCCCCTTGGAACTCTGGGCAAGCCCATAGGGCAGGAAATGTCAGCTTTCTGCCAGGTCAGCATGGGGGCTCTAGACCAAGCCTCGGGGTGCTGAGGGGCCCTGCTGGGAGACATCACAATGCCTGCCTTGGGCATTTCACCCAGGACAGCTAGGTGGGTAGGCTTAAGAAAGCAGCTTCTCCACTGCTGTAGATGCCTGTTGCTGGCCCCCAGACCCCTATGACAGACGGCTGCCCAAAGAGACTGGAGGCAAATCAAGGGGGTGGTATATGGAGGGGTTTGGTGGGCTGTGAGGGGCAGAGCAGGGCTATGTGGTCCCTGCTACAACTCAGCACATTCCAGGAAATCTTACCCAGGGTCCAAGGATGGAATTCAGGGCTCTACGAACTTGATGGAGAAAACATGTCAACTCCTTTTCTCTGCAAAATGTACTGTTCTCTCAGCAATGAATGGAGGCAGCAAAGCTCTAAAGCTTGGCACTGTGTACAGGTGGTATGAGGGCCTCTGCTAGGTCTTGCTGTGGAAGGCATTATTAAGCAACAACATGCTAATTACCATATCACATATTCCAAAATAATATTTTGATAAATATTCACATTTCTGGTTTCCTCTGTGGCCCTATACAGTTTCTCTCACGCATTCAAAAATGTTATCCTGAGCAAGCGAACATCAAAGACATCCACAGCCAACCAGGTTGAGACCAGGACCCAACTTGTGAAATGGTGGGGTTGCCTAGACCACCTACTCACTCATTAATTAATTATTTCATTCATTCCACAAGCATATCTTCATTGAGCACCAAGTCCATGCAAGGCCTCGTGTAAGGCACAGCGTGAACAGGGTGGAAAGCCCCTCCGCCTCGGTGCTCAGGATAGGAGGGGAGAGAGACATCTCAGAAGAAAATGAATAAATGAAGATTTAGGCTGCAGGAGGCGCTGTAGGACCACCTGGGGGCGGTGTGGTCCTGCCAGTTGGGAAAGAGCCAGGGTTTGGAACAGAAAACAGGGCTCCAGGCAAAGGCCCGTGAGACAAGAAGGAGCTTCAGTCTGAGGAAGGAAGTCAGCAAGAGGAAAAGGGGGAAGATGAAGACTGAGAGTGAACAGTTGGTATGGGCAGGTCAAGGTCTCACCTGTGACCAATCTACAATGTCCCAGGTCAAATCCAAAGTCCCTTGGGAGTCTTCCTAGGGCCCAGGCCAGAAACATAAACCTAAGGAATTTTCTGGAACACAGGGAAAAGTACTGACAGTATCACCCTTCCATGCATTACTTCATCTACTCCTGGATAAGGTGCATACTCTTCTTGACAGTTTCAAGAAAAATAAGGTTCAGGGTGAGAAGTCACCCACAGGTAGAGCGCAACTGACTTCTGACTCTACAGCCACATCGCACCAGCCTCACCACCACACAAGCCTTTCCAACCCCAAGGAACTGGAACTGTACACCCATAATGCATTAGGCATGCCCAACACTTGACACATGTTACTTCAGTTCATGCAATCATTCTCAGAAAGGCTCAGAGAGGGAGAGCGCCTTACCCAGAGCCACACAGCCAGTCCACAGCAGTGCTGAGAATCCAGGCTATGGGAACAGAGACCCTGGAACTGATCACACATGCCTGGTCCTAATGTCTCTAGGAGAAGTCAGTCTCTCCATGTAGCTCAGGACCACCTCCTAGAGGAAATTTTCCCTAGCCGCATGGCTCTACCACCTCTCCCTCATGGCTACCTGGTTCATTGGAAAGGCAGGGTCTATAGAGAGCCAGGGGCTGGTCTCTGGACCTTGTTTGGCCCCTGCTGTGCTGTGTGACCTTGAGACACTGGCTCTCTCTGAGCCTGTGCTCAGGAGAATGAGTTAAATTTGGGGGCATTTGTACTGCGGCAAGGGGTCTTACCAACATGTCTCTGCCCTGAGAGCAAGAAGGGCAGCCACTGCAAGTCCCAGTAAAAGTTTTCTCATGCCTCGAGCTTTTATTTAGCACCTACTGTGTGTGCCTCTCAATAACCCTACAAGACAATGCCTGGGTTTCTCCCTGGCTCAAAGTGAACAACTAGTCAGTGACTAGGGGATTGTCCCCTCTTCATGCTAGGCATCCTGGTAGATGGAGCACATGGCCAGAGCTGGGAGGATGAATAAGGGTGCTTTCTACCTCTGTCCTCATACCAGTATCTGCCAGTGGCAGAGAAGGGTGGGTAACAGGGTGAGGGAGGCGTGGATTCTTCCTGTGACAGGTACTGGTCTTTACCTGCCCTAGCTTGCCCTACCCTCACCTCTAAGGCACACATTTGTATGATTAATCCCTAACTCAATTCACACAATTTCCACTATTGGGAATTTAAAAAATTAGGGGATAAAAAGTGCCCAGATTTCAGTCTAGTACACAATAGGTGCTCATGTGTGCACCTTCCTTTCGTGGACACACAGCCTGGAGTATGGTGCTATTCTAGGAGTGTCGAGCAAGTGTGTGCACCTGGCCCCACTTTGCATTTCCCCAGAAACAGACCTTGAGTCAAAGATTTGGGAGCAGGCAGTTTGGGAGGTGACCCCAAGGAAAGAGGTGGGTAGGGATAGTAGCCAGTAACAAGCATATTGATGAGCACCTCACCATGGCGGGCACCAGGGCTTTAGCCTGCCAGTGCCTAGGAACTTGTACCCTCATTATCTCCCTCAGGGACAAGGAAGCCCCTGAAGTGGCCCATGGTGCTGTAGGATGCGGGGTTTGCAGTGGCCTGGTGCCATCCACTGAGGGCAGCAGGGCGGATACAGTTAAGTTAGCCAGAGGAAGTGCTCGTGCAGAGATGAGGGTACCGATGGAAGTCTGAGGTATGAAGTGGGCAAGCTGACAGCTCACGTCTCTCACGCAGCAGTGCGTGTCTGTGTGTTTAGCTTGTGTCAGCTACACAGCCCTGCTCCTTTGTGGAAACACACAAGCACGTGTGCAATGTGCACAGACATGGGCCTGTGTGCTCACAAAGATAAAGCTGTGTCAACATTAGTGCTGCTGCTGGACACCATGGGCTAGGTCTCTATGTCTGCTCTTGCACACATGTATGCAAGCTTTGTGTACCAGGCATGGCACACACATGCATGTGTGCTCAGGCTATGTGCATGTGTGTGCATCATTGTCCCTTGCCCAACCCTGGTTGGTAGTGGAGATGGTCTAGTCCCCTTGGCAATGGAGCAGGAGCTGGTTAAGCTGGGGCAGCTTTGGTTCAAACCACAAAACACAAAGAAGCTGGGAAAAGAAAAGAAACTAGAGGGCTGGGAGGGGGTGAGGCTGAGCCTCCTGCCTCTGCTCTCAGCTGCCCCACCTGCACCGGGGTCTGTCCCATCCCTGCCCCAGTCGAGGGCTTGTATCAGTCCGGGCCACCTGAGCATCCCGGGGATCCCACCTCAGAGGGCAACAAGCATTAATGAGGTGGGCCCCCACCCAGGCTCCAACTCTTCAGGATCTGGAGAGAGCCGTCTCCCAGATTCACCAGCCCCAGAAGAAAATGCCCCAGTCACCAGGCACTTTGTAAACCAGAGATGCTGGGTCACCCAGCACAGAAGTCACCCTCTCTAGACAATAAATGCACTAATTGCACATGCTGTCCCATGGCAGTTCATTAGCCCAAATCATGAGATGATTTTTACTCACTAGCTCCAATCTCCTTCTGGTCGCTATGACCAGCTCATCAGCTTTGCTGCCCATACCAGAAGGCCCAAACCACAGACACTTCCCTATCCTTGCTCAAAAACACTGCATGTTATTTACATTTTATCAGACAGAGTGCATAAGGATGACAGTGCCATAATTGCTGCCCATGAGCAGCCAGGAACTTAATCCCCACATGGGTGCATTTGGGAAGTGGATTCTGGCTTTCTAGGCAGAAGTCCACGATTTCTTGCACTCTTTCAGGGCAGCACTCACCTGAAAGCCTGTGACATGCCCTCTGCTCATATTTACTGGGGTTTTACCTTGACTGCCTCATTGAGTCCTGAGAAAGCCCCGCAGAAAAGTCTACTATTATCTCCATTTGTCAGATGAGAAAACTGAGGTTCACAGAGGTAAAGTGACTTACCGAATACCAATAGCCTATAAGAGGCAGAGGTGGGGGCTAAAGCTAGGTAAGTGGCCCCAGAGTCTGTGCCTTTACTGCATAGCATTTGCCTCCTTAACTGAGTCCCGAAGCGGGCCTATGAGGTAGGCCTCATTATGATCTGTTTTACAGATAAGAAAACCAAAGCTCAGAGAAGTGAAGTGATTTGCCTAGGGTCACACAGCCAAGAATGGAAGCCAGACAAATGACCTTGACTGGTAATGTACTCCAATTCATGCCCTAGGTGATCCCGCTAAAGTGTCCAGGGAACAGCCCCTAGGAGGATAAGAATGGCTCAGTGTAGTCAATCCCCACTAGTACCTGAAGCCACAGCCATATGAGGTCTCCTTGCCTGGCTTCTTCAATGCTTCAACATCCAGCCCCACCCACCTCTTAGACACTGCATGGAGGCCCAGGTTGGCTGACCCTGATAGCTGCAAGGACCCAGCTGTCAGCACAGTGACAAGTGTGAAGGGCCTTAGATCACAGCACTAACCTCTTGTCATCACCCTCACAGAGAAGGGGTCCCTTGCCCAGCTGAACAGGCCCAGCATGTCAACAATGGGCTGGGAGTTCTGAGAAGTCCCTGCCTATCCTCAGGGCATCCTATAACCCTTAGTTTCTCCTGAGACCCCTGGGAACAGAGCTAGCTAGAACCCCAAATCCTTCTAGACAGGTTGGCCCCCTATTTGGAACTCAGTGTCTTCATCTGTAAGGTGGGTGCTGATAGCCACTCCAAGGGTGGGTTTGGACATGTGAGGACTTGGTGACCAGCACAGGGCCTGTAGGCAGTAATCACCCAGCAAGTAGCTGCTGTGGTTGGCCTTCACACAATTTGCAAAGCCTGAGGAAGCACACCTCCTTGAATGCAGACTGCACAGACTTTGCTATGGGTAGGCTCTAGGTTCATTCCAGCTCTGTGACTCCCTGGTTGTATATCTTGGGCACCCAGCTGCCCCTCTCTGAGTTTCAGTTTCCTGACCTGTCAACTGAGGATATCACTCCTTCCCCCATAGGGCTGTGGGGACATAGTGAGCCCAAGTGTGTGCAACACTCATCTCCAGCCTCAACAAGCACTAAGAGCCGATTACTGCCTCTCCCCCATTCCGACTCTAAAGGCAGGGCACCTGGTACCTGTGAGTGACACCCTACTAGTACCTGCTGACCAGGGACCCAGAGTGGCCAGTGTGTCAGGCCTGGGATGGACCCTGGAACAGCAGAAGTGCAGCCCAGCTGGGGAGTGGAAGGTGCTGGCACAGAGGCCCAGAGAGGACTAGCCGTACCTAGGCCACTGAGAACAGGGCAGGGCATGATGGACCCCCTTCCAGAAACAGCCCCACCCACTCACGTGGCTTCAGAACACCTTTGCCCTCTCCCTGGGCCATTCCACAACCCCTGCCTAAACACTGACCATGTTCAAATTGCAGCTCTGCTGCTCAGATGTAGCAAGATCTTGGGCAGGTCCCTTCACTGCTCTGGGCCTCAGTTCCCCATCTATAACATGGGGGTAATAAGATGTGATTGTTGTGAGAATTAATGAATTCATAAATCACTAATAACTGCGCCTGGCATTGGGAAATGTTATCATATACCACTATCATTAACATCATCAGCATATCTGTGCCAGGTATTGGGGCCATAGTATGGGTCTCAGCACTGACCACACTGTGTTCATGGTTTGTCTCCAGGCCTGCCAGCTCCAGGAGTCCTCATGTACTTCCAAGTGCCCCTTTTTTGTGGCTTCAGGAGGTCCTGGAAAGAGCTTCTGTAAAGAAAATGAACTGATGTTTTCTGATGATTTACCTCTGGCAACACTAAACTCCAAGCAGTCCTACTGCCATGCTTTTGCCCAGACTATTCCCCCTCATTCTCCCACCCCCAGGATGCCCAGCTTCTGGCTAATCTCTGGCATGTCTTTCAGCACCCAGGCTGGGTACGGGTTCTTCCCCCAACCCTCTGCAGCCCCTGGGTTTCTCTCTGTCACAACCCTGACCACACTAAGCTTCTTTTCTACCCCCAGCCTTGAGACAGCTTCTAGTCCTGATTCATGTCTGGAGTCACCCAGCACAGGGCCAGGCACACAGCAAGGGTACCACGTCTGCGATAAAAACAACAATCTATAACGAGAGCTCACGTTTACTGAGCAGGTCTGTAAGCCAGGATTCTCTCATGTAAGCCTCCCAAAAGGACTATGAAATAGATACTATAATTTTATAGATGAGGAAACTGAGGCACAGGGTGGTATCCTGAGAACACTGGGGACTTCACATGGGCCGAAGCCTGGACTCAGACTCCCCTCTCTGCCTATGAGGAGGCCAGCACTAGTGACCATAACTGCCCTGCAGTGGAGATGGTCCCCTTAGGCCTAAATTTAGAGGAGCCTTGTTCTGTCAGCCACCAGCCCATATAAGAGGCCCCAGTGCTCAGTGTGGGAGCAGGACAAAAGAATGATGGAGGGGCTGGTTTCAGACTTGTGGGATTGCATCATGCACTCCAGACCCCTGTGGCCTCATCCGTAGAATGAGGCAGAGTAGGTGCTTGGCAATAAGTCCTGGAGAAAAGAGTTGAAGGAGCCTGCTGGCCTTGGTCCACTCATGCCTCCAACCCCTAGTGGTAGGTGAGCACAGACAGGCATCTGAAGCCCCCAGAGGGGCATTGAAGGGCCCAGCACCAGATCAATGGCCCGCAATGAGCAAAACAGAAAAAGCACCTGAGGCCTCAGACAAAGGCCAAGAGCTGCGCAGGCTGTGTGTGCACAGAGAAGGGCAGCCTAGGGGCAGCAGTAAGCAGGCCCAGCCCCAGGGGTGGCCAATAAGTCAGGGCAGACTGTGCGGGGTGCTGATGCTGGGCTTCTGAGGACTGCTCATCAGCCAGAGCCTGACCCCTGTTGATCAGGGCTCAGAAGCACCTGAGTACTAGAAAAATCCCTTAAACCTCTAGGAGCCTCATGTCTTTATCTGTAAATGGGGATAACAAGAGAAAAGCACCTTCTAGGGTTATCATATGAAAGCAAATGTCCTTTCCCAAAACCTAGGAGCCTGTACTCTCCCTCCAGCCAAGTGGAGAGTGTGGGAGTGTTGTGGGGATGAGGACAGGTAAGCCAGAAAACCTGGGAGTTGGGGAGATGCAGGCACCGTAGTAGAGGGAGACAACGAAAGACTCGAAAGACACGTGGACTTAAAAACCCAGCCCTGGCCTGGAAACAGCCTGGGCCTCTCCCCAGAGAGTGGTGCGTTGGGCAAGAGGGGCCAAAAGTTACTGAGGATCAGAGCATAGGGGAGTGGGAACCCAACCAACCAATGTATACCATCCACGTCATTCACACTGCCCTCCTCCACAGCCAAGGAACTCCAGCCTCCACTGCCCATACCTGCCTTCAGGTCTTCCATCCCTCTCCGCAGTCCACATCCATCTACACTGCCCCAAAGCTGTACCCATCACTCTTGGCCACAACCTATATCTATACTGTCTGCCATTCACTCAGCCTGACCCTGTCTAGATGGCTGGTCCCAGCCCCCACTCTCTTAACCAACTTTCCTGAGGAGGGAAAAACAGAGGGGAATCATGAAAACTGCACTTCCAATAGCACTAGCACCCCAAGGCCAAGGGGAGCCAGGTGGCTTGGATGCCCTCCAAATCCAGTTGCTGGGCACAGCCCTGGTCGGGAACTCCTGCTGGCTCTTTAATGTTGACAGGATAATTAGGGAATAGGGGATCAGCTGGGCCAGTGCTTCCCGCCTCAGGAAGCTGCAGCCTTGCGGGGAGCAGAGACAGGACTCTTTTGGAAGGAGACATCTGTCCCCTCCCTTGCTTTCCATCCCCACCACAGACCCACCCTTCCCTGGGGAGTCCCACCCACTGGATTGGCAACCACTGATGACACACACATCTGTATCCATGACCCCCACGTGAGCACACACTGAGCACCTACTGTATGCCAGGCCTGTGGGAATCCCTGGACACATAGTCCTGCTAGGATCTCTAGTAGGTACGTTATTCCCATTTTATACCCAGGAGAAATTAGGCTCAGAAGAGCTCTGTGGCACGCCTGGAATGCTTCCTGCAGAAGTTGCTGCTGTTCAGGGAGCAACAACGGAGAAGAAGCCCCTTCAGGAAGCCCCCTGTGCAGGCTACACATGTGGCCCTCTGCACAAATCATCTGGGTTCACCACCTTAAGGTCCGCCCTAGGAAACAGGTGGGGGTTCTCACACTCACGTTCAGATGAAGAGCCTAGACTAGGGCAGTGAAGCCCTACTGAAGGTGGTCCCCCCAGTTCAGCCCTCCCCTCCTGCTGGATTATTCTAAGCATTTCTGAGAGGTCATCCTCAGCATGAATGTTGCACCTTCCTCTCTTGGGGAGAGAGACAGGGAAGAGCAGAAGCTCGGGGGAAGGTGAGAGCTCAGCTCCGGTCATGAAGGTACCTGCAGACACCTGGGGGAGACCCACATGTGCAGGTGAGTGGCTGAGCCTGGAGATAGGAGAAAGGTCTGGACTAGGGATGAAAACTTGGAGATGGTTGGGGGATGGGCTGAGCCCTGCAGGAGATTGAAGGGGCACCCCAATGAGCAGGCCTTGGGGAGGAAGCCAAGCCTCAGGGCCAGGAGTCCAAATGGAGGCCAAGCCACGCAGGCGTTCCCAGGAGGAGCGAGAATGAGTAGGACGAAGACCAGAGGTAACCATGGACCTGAACAGTTTCACTGGAACCACAGAGGCAGAAGCCAAGAGGAGAAATTGAGGAAAGCAAATGGGGACACCACCTGTGAGTTGTGTGGTTCCTGAGAGCAGAGAAGTGAGGCAGAAGCTGGAGGCAGGTCAAGGGAGGTGCTCTAATGTTGAAAGACGCCTTTCAAAGAGAACATGTCTTCAGAAGCTTAAACAGAGACCTACCACAGGACGCAGCAATTCCACTCCAGGTATACACCCAAGAGAACTGAAGACAAGTGTTCAAACTACATTGTGTACACAAATGTTCACAGCAGCATTATTATTCATAACAGCCAAAGGTGAAAACAGCCCAAATGTTCACAGCCGCTGAAGGATAAACAACTGTTGTGCATCCACACACCAGAACATCATTCAGCCATAAAAAGGACTCGAACACTGACCCATACTACATGGATGAGACTTAGAAACATTCTGCTAAGTAAGAGAAGCTGGACACAAAAGACCACATACAGTGTGGTTCCATGTATATAAATGTCCAGAAGAGGCAAATCCAGAGACATAAAGCAGTTTGGTGGTTTCCAGGAGTTGGGGAGTGACTGTTGATGAGTGCGGGATTTCTTCTTGGGTGATGTGAAAGTGTTTTGCAACTAGATAGAGGTACTGGTTGCACAATAATATTGTGAATGTTCTAAATGCTACTGAAATGTTCACTTTAAAATGTTTAATATTATGCTATGTGAATTTCACCTAAAAAATATTTGTCGTTTTGAGATGACACATGAAAAAGATTTGAACACAACTGCAGACTGACTAATCCAAGCCTAATACCTGCTAAGTACAGCCTCGGCCACCTACCAGAGAGTGGAAAAGAAATGCTTGTGGCTGTAAGAAAGAAACAATACGAGAATGCTACACCCCGTTCCAGTTTCCTGCAAGCTCCCTGCTTGCTCACTCTGCTCCAGCCCCACTGTTCTGTTCTCCAAGCTGGTCCTTGAACCCAATGAGAACCATCTACCTCTGGCTTCTCCCCCCACCCACACCCCCACCCCGCCCCACCCCCTTCAACTCAGGTATCCTCCTGGATCCTCCCTGATTCCATGCAGGTCCCTGCTTGGATCTCTACTTCCCTCTCACATGTTCTATGGTCATTTATTCAGGAGTCTGTGCTCAGTTACACAGTGATGACATGTGAGGGCAGGGGATTGTTGTTGTTTTTTTTCTCCAAGTCTATTTTTAGAGCAATTTTAGGTTTACAACAAAATCGAGGGGAAGGTACAGAGATTTTCCACATACACCCTGACATGCACACAGCCTCCCCCATTATCAGCATCACTCACCAGAGTAGTCCATTTGTCACTGTCTATGAACTCATACTGACACATCATTATCACCCAAAGTCCATAGTTTACCTTAGAATTCACTCTTGGTGTTATACTTTCTAAGAGTTTGGATGAATGGATAATGACACATATCCACTATTATAATACCAGACAGAGTATTTTTACTGCCCTAAAAATCCTTTGTGCTCTGCCTATTCATCCCCCCTTCTCTAACCCTGAAAACCACTGATATTTTTACTGTCTCCATAGCTTGGCCCTTTCCAAGATATCATATAGTCAGAATGATACAGTATGCAGCCTTTTCACATTGGCTTTTTTCACTTAGTAACGCATTTAAGGTTCCTCCAGTGTTTGATAGCTCATTTCATTTAGCCCTGAATAATATTCCATTGTCTGGATGTATCAATTTATTTATCTATTCTCCTACTGAAGGACATCTTAACTGCTTCCAAGTTTTGGCAATTATGAATAAAACGGCTATAAACATTCCTGTGCAGGTTTTTGTGTAAACAGAAGTTTCCAAGGAGTATGATGGCTAGATAGTAAGGATATGTTTAGATTTGTAAGAAACCATCAAACTATCTTCCAAAGTGGCTGTGTCATTTTGCCTCCCTACCAGCATTTAAAGTTCCTGTTGTTCTACATCCTCATTGGCATCTGGTGATGTCTGTGTGTGTCCTGAATTTTGGCCAAATAGGTGTGTAGTAGTATCTCATTTTAATTTGTATTTCTTCCCTGATGACATATGATGTGGAGCATGTTTTCATGTTTACTTGCCATCCATATATCTTCTTTGCTGCAGTATCCATTCAGGTCTTTGCTCCATTTTTTATAATCAGTTTGTTTGTTTCCTATTATTTGAGTTTTAAGAGTTCTTTGTGTATTTTGAGTAACGGTCCTTTATCAGATATGTATTTTGCAAATATTGTCTCCCAGCCTGTGGCTTCTCATTCTCTTGACAATGACTTTCGCAGAGCAGAAGTTTTTAATTTTAAAGAAGTCCAGCTTATTAATTATTTCTTTTATAGATTGTGCCTTTGATATTTTAGCTAAAAAGTCCTCACTATACTCAAGGTCATCTAGGTTTCTTCTTATGTTATCTTTTAGGAGTTTTATAGTTTTGCAATTTACATTTAGATCTATGATCCATTTCAGGTAATTTTTGTGAAGGGTATAAGGTCTGTGTATCTAGATTCATTTTTTGCATGTAGATGCACAGTTGTTCCAGCACCTTTTATTAAAAAGACTGTCTTTGCTTCATTGTATTGCCTTTGCTCCTTTGTGAAAGATTAATTGACTATATTTATATGGATCTATTTCTGCACTCTCTACTCTGTTCCATTGTGCTATTTGTCAGTTCTTTTGCCAATATCACACTGTTTGATTCCCGTAGTTTTATAGTAAGTCTTGAAGTTGGGTAAGTCTCCCAACTTTGTTCTTCTCCTTCAATACCTTATTGGCTCTTCTGGGTCTTTTGCCTCTCTATAAACTTTAGAACCAGTTTGTCGATATCCATAATACGACTCACTGGGACTTTGATTAGGATTGCTTTAAATCTATAAACCAAGTTGAGAAGAACTGACATCTTGACAATATTGAGTTTTCATATCCATGAACATAAAATATCTCTCCATTTATTTACTTCTTTGATTTCCTTTAGTAGACTTTCGGTTTCCCCATATAGATCTTGTACAGGTTTTGTTAGGCTTATACTTAAATATTTCATTTTGAGAGGGCTAATATAAATGGTATTATTTTTAATCTCAAATTCCACTTGTTCATTGCTGGTAGATAGGAAAGCAATTGACTTTTTTATATTAACCTTGTATCCTGCAACCTTGATATAATTGCTTATTTGTCCCAGGAATTTTCTTTTTTGTCAATTCTTTCAGATATTCTACATAGACAATCATGTTATCTGTAAACAAAAACAGTTTATGTCTTCCTTCCTAACATATACAGCTTTTATTTCCTTTTCTTGACTAATCACATAAGCAAGAACTTCCAGTACGGTGCTGAAAAGAAGTGGTGTGATGGACATCCTCGCCTAGTTCCTGATCCTTGTGGGGAAGCTTTGAGTTTCTCATCATTAAGTATGATGTTAGCTGCAGGTATTTCGTAGATATTCTTCTTCAAATTTGGGAGGTTCCCCTTTATTCCTACTGTACTGAAGGTTTTTATCATGAATGGTTGTTGGTAGGGCTTTGTTTTGTCCCCTGGAGTGTCCTGATGCTTAGAGAAAGTGCAGGCCTACCATGGGCCCCTGATGATCACCTTAGGAAGAAACCGGTGCAGGATGTAGAAGAGTGTCCAGCAGAAAGAGGGAACCTCGCCACAGCAATTCTCTTGGGCAGGCAAGAGGGTTGGAAGCCTGGGGCACAAGGCAGGGAAAACATTCCGCCCATAGGAGAGGGAGGAAGGCATGGTAAGGTGTGCAGGCGCCAGGACAAGGGTAGCTGTAGTGGGAGCAAATGGAAGTTTTCTTCTTTGATTTTCTCAGTGAAAGAGGAAGCCATGTTGTTAGCTGAGAGTCCAGGGCTCTGGAGTGGAAGGTGGGGTCCCAGGACTGAAGGGGCAGATTCAGGAATGGGGAGAAAAGAGGTGGTTCTAAGACCAGTGGCCCAAGCTTGAAAGCAGAACCTGGAGTGAGAGGGGTCTATATAAGTCCAATCAGCAAAAGGCTGAGCAACAGAGGGCTGCAGGACTTCTCCACTTCCCCTCAGAGAGTCCAGAAGGGCCCATGGCATTCTTAAAAGACTTTGTGCCTTTGGAGAGAAACTGAGGTCTATCTGTGGGGCTTCTTGGTCTGGGTTCAAATGTAATTTGGCCACCTGCCTCCCTCAGCAGCCTTCTCTACCAAGTACTGCTCCCTACCAGGCCAGGATGTTTTAAGAATTAAATGAGATAATGTTCAGAAAAGCACTGAGCACAGCACCTGGCACTAGAAAGCACTGGGTAAACAGTCATTTTCATTATTAATTTTGAGTGCCAAGTCTCAGCAAAATGTCACATCACTTCCTAAGAAATAAAGGAACCTGGTGATACCATGGGCTGCTAAATTCACCACCAAGGCATGTATTTTGCTGAAGCCCCCAAAATATCCTGATGACTGCCCAGAGCCAAGGGACAGGACAAGGACACCCAGGATTCTGAGGCCACATGGCATCAGGCCAGAGCATGACAGCAGTTCATCAGTGTACCACCCATCTCCAGAGGGACACTGCCTGGCAGGCCAGTGAAAGGGTAGTGTGGGGCTAGCAGGAGTGAAACCCAGCCCCTTCCCTCCAGCAACAGAAAGCTTTCAGAGAAACCAAGAGGCCTAAGGAGTCTACTCTCAGGTTCCAGGTTGCAGAATGGGCTGTTGTGCAGTCTCTCTGAGCCTCAGTTTTGGCATCTATGAAATGAGGCAGTTGCTACCCTTCTGTCCCTGGGGTCAGCCAGATCCCAGGAACATGAGATCTACTAGAATGAGAAAGGGCCCCACATGGGGCAGGTGCATCCCACCTGACTCCCAGATACCTCACCTAGGAAAGGATGAAGGTCAGGGAAATAACTTCCTTGTAGGAGTCAGCAGCTGCCAGAAAAGGCACTGAGAAAGGTGTTGTCAAATGATAGGATGTTCCACCTGGCTCTAACACAAGGGAAATGCTTATGGAGTTACTGAAGTGAAGGTGCCACTCTTTATGGCCAGGACTGGCAGGGTCTAGGTGATGGGCAATGTTGGTGGCCAGCGGGTAGAGGTGGTCCAGCATACTTAACTCCGCCAAGGGGTGGGGAAACTGAGATGACCCCATGGAGGACATAGGAGTGATAGCTCTCAAAGTTACAAAGGCACAGGCCATCTAACACATCAGGGCCATTTCCAGAATTTTTTGCTCAGAAAGCCCAGTCACAAGGACTTAAGTCTGGGTATTCATAGTAGCATTATAGACAGTAACAGCCAAGGGCTGGACAAAGACCTAGAAGTGCATCAGAATAAGACAGGCTATTTAAATGAAAATTCAGCCTCATGCAGGAAATACTAGTTAAATTTTAAAACCATTTTGCTAATTGATGTACTAACAAAAGGTGTCATCTACCACACTCTCCCCATCCCAGGGCTGCATGTCACCTCTGATTGCTCCCATCAGCCTGATGGGGGAAAGAACCACGAATATCTCCATTTTGCAGAAGAGCAAACTGAGACACAGAATAGTTGGGTAATTTGCCCATGTACACATAGCTGGTAAGTAGCAGAGGCAAAGCAGAAAACCCCAATGCTATATGTCTCCAAGATACATTGCTAAAATAGAATATTTCTCTTAAAAAAGAAAAAGTCAGAAAAATTAAAAAAAGAAAGTCAGGATACCGGGCAGTTTATTCAGGTTGATTGTGTGTAATGGGTTGAATAATGTCCTCCCAAAAAAGATATGTCCACCTAAAACCTTTGAATGTAAACTTATTCAGATAAAGGATCTTTGCAGATATAATTAGGCTCTGGAAATGAGATCATCCTGGATTAGGATGGGCCTTTGTGGTGAGTTTAATGATGAGTGTTCCTATAAGAGACAGGGAGAAGACTATATGAAGACAGAGACAGAGATTAGAAAGATGTGTCTATAAGCCAAGGAACACCAAGGATCGCCAGCAGCTACAGAAGCTAGGAGAAAGGCATAAAACAGTTCTCCCTCAAAGCCTCCAGTAAGAAGCAACCCTGCCAACATCTTGATTTCAAACTTCTGGCCTCCAGAATTGGGAGATAATAAATCTGTGTTGTTTTAAGCCACCCAGTTTGTTATGGCAACCATAGAAACTAATACAGGGTCCAATTTGCTCCCCACTGTCCCTGCCTGTTTTCCTTTTTGGACCTGACTAATTGTTCCCCCCCTGGAATGCTGCCCCAGTGCTCCTTCCACACCCCAGACACAATGACAAGTGTATAGATTCATTTAATCCATTTTCCCTCGAGTTCCCATTTCACAGAGAAGGAAACTGAGACCTTAGGCTCATCAGGTCAGTTCCCAGGGGTGCTACTCCCCAACCACTCCCGGTCCACCTGTCCTTGATCTGTGGCAGAATAATGAGAGAACCCCTGGGGCCCACCTACTTGCAGCTGGTCCTGAGGCCGCCAAGAGGACAGCTGGGTCAGGACAGGGCCCAGAGCCTAGTCACCTGGCCCTGGAGCTTAAGGGCCAAGGCATCTGCTATAGGATCAGGGCCAGGCCCCAGGGGTGCCTATGAAGCTGTCACTGGCAGGGCTAGCAGAGGAAAGGAAGAGGCCAGCCAGGGTCTATTCCATTATGCAGCCCTCAATGAGGGTCTGGCCACTCTGTGGCTGCCCCCAGGGACTTCTGGGAGCACCCCCTCTGGTGGTCCTGAAGGCTCCGAGGGCCTGGGGCAGGGGGTTCTGACTGCCCTAGCCAGGCAGGTGCTACAACAGCTTGAGGCCCAGCAGGCCAAGGTGATGGACACAGCTGAGCCTCCGGCTCACAAGGCAGAGGGAGGGGAGGGGAAGCAGGGGGAGAGGAAGCTTCCCTGCCCTGCCCTGCCCTGCCCTGTCCTGCCTGCAGAGCCAAAGCCAAGAGGCAGTGAAAAAGCGGAAACTCAGATTGGGGCTTGGTATTTAGCTCATGAATAGAGAAACAGAGGCTTAGGGAAAAAGAGCATCAGGGGTGATTAACATCTCTATTAGACCTAGTTTATCAGATCCTTTCCAACAGGGACCCTAAGTGGAACAAGGCGGGGACCATCCTGATTTGAATCAAACCAGGTTTCAAGAATGACAGGGTGGTGGGCTCCTGAGATGGAGAAGCTCAGAGATGAATCGAGGATGACCAATTCCCCTAGAGGCCTTCTCCCCATCTGAGGACCATGAAGGAACAAGTAATCAAGGCAAGCACCTTCCCTGTGGTGTTCAAGCAGAGTGGCAGCCTCTAATTTGTCTACACTTCACTGCATGGAAGCTAGATTGGCCCAAAGCGGGGAGGACCTGTCCCAGGGTCAGGAAGCTTTACTACAGCAGGGTGACTTCTCTGCAGGAGGCTGGGCTAAGGGCTGTACTGTTGGGGAGATTAAAAAATATAGCTTCCCATGCTCTATCCCAGGCCCTCTAAACCAGAATTTCTGGGATGGAGCCAAGAGATCTGGATTCTCCAAATCAGGGGTCTGAGGAAGGAGATACCCTGGCAATGATTCAGTACCTCTTCCAGGGCTAAGATGAGCCAATTCTGCAATTCCAGGTCCTCTGTCTCAAAGAGGCTACAACTTCACGACTTGAAGAATTCATGACCCATAAATAGCTCTGTGCATTAAAAGACTCCACGGCTAAGTCTATAATCTGGGGGCTTTGTGACACAGCCCTCAACCCAATGCCCATCAAAGGAGAGAGAATGAAGTCTCTGGGTCTAGATGGCTGGGGTACCAACAGGAACAGCAGGTATGGAATGATCCTATGGATGAAAAAAAAGAAAAAAAGAAACAAAACAGAAAGAGAGAGAGAGGGAGGGAGGAAGGGAGAGAAAGGAGAAAAGGAGCTGTATATGTTGGCTTGTTTATATAACTACATTCACATGTTTGCATAAGCACTAAGTCAATCCAGAAGGTTCTCTAATGATGAACACTTCGAGAACAGAAAGCTTTGGGGTGGGGGTGAGGTGGAGAGAAGGTTTGAGGGAGAGAAATTCACTTTCTACCCTTAAAATTGTTTAATACTTTAACATGAGCATGTACTATTCATAATTAAAAATTGTAATAATTTAAAAAAATATAAGACAAAGTCTATACTTCCTTATGTATTTGTTTACTTCTTTTCTCCTCCCCACCTACCCGGACATCAGCCCCCAGCCCTGGCATGGGGCAGAACTCACACGCTCAAGAGCTAGATGTTGAAAGTGTAAATAACATGAGATCTCTCTGAGAAGGGAAGGGAGGGGCCAGCAAGACAAGAGATGCCTGGGGGCTGATCCCTCGGGTGGTGTGTAAAAGGGATTTCCAGGGCCTGTCCATACCCTGCTTGCACAGGACCCATTTCTGGCCCCCCCCCACCCCCACCACCTGCCCTAGGATCTCAGAACCCTCGGAAGCCCCAGGCGTCCATCCGCCTCTGCCTCTGTGTGACACAGCCAGGCCCTCACAACTCTAGGCCTTGCCAAGATCTAGTCCTATAAAGGGATGGGGCCAGCCTCCTTTGGCCCTCCTCAGTCCTTCTTGGGCCCCCACAGGCGTGAGTGAAAGCCTGGCCTGGACTTGGCTTGGAACCAAGAGCCCAGAAGCATAGGGGCAGGGGCAGGGGGGTGGTACGGCTGCTACCACCCAGAACACCAGCTGCTGGCAGCGATTAATTTTTGCTTTAAGTGCTGGAGAATTGCAGGGCTGGAGCCACCAGCTCAGGGGGCTCAGGCTGCAGCTGGAAGGAGAGGGAGGTGGGCAGGGAGTGGGGGCCACACAACCCTTCCCCGTCCTCTCTTGTCCTTGGTCTTTCAGTTTCTCCATTACACACGCACACAAACATGCACACACAACACACATGCGAACAAGCAAATCCACACATACCTCAGCACCTCCCCATCTCCACACACTCTCTCCTCCCAGCCCCAGCTGCTGAAGTAAGTCTCAAAACAGATTTGATAAGGCTTTGGAGAGCAGAGGGTCTCCTCTGCTGCTCCCCACATTGCTTCTAAGGAGTCATGCCACCTCTGATTGTGACTGTCCCTCTCTGGGCCTCAGGCTGCCCACTCCCACATTGGGGATGTCATGTCACACTCTTCCCCCAGGGCACCCCCTCACAGGGTAGGGACAGGTCAGAGGCTGGCGACAGCCATAGGTGAGCTGGACACGAGTCTGGTTATCATTAGGACCAGGTCCCTTTTATACCCTGGAGGTGAGCCTCAAGAGACACTGTCCTGCCCTGGACACACCCACTAGAGAGGACCAACCAGTACCCGGTAGAGCCCAACAGCCCTGGCTAGGACCCAGCCCCTTGGACCCATCTGCTCGAGTAAGCCCTAACTTGTCACAGGTGACAGGAAGATGAGGAGAGAACGAGACGGGGAAACATGTAGGTTCTTTTTAAAGTGGGAAACTGCTAAAGTTAAAAATGGCCAATACTTAAAAATAAAAAATTTAAACCTGGGAGTCCTGTTCAAAAAAGAGACTGGAAAGAGGAGGTCAAACACACTGACACAAAATACAGATAGCCAACAGACACCTGAAAATGCTTAATTGAACAAGAAATGGAGACACTGAGCCCTGGGTCACCCCGGGCCCAAAGCTGGCCCCCACACACTTGATTCACGGATGGGCGGGGCACAGATGAGAGCTGAGCAGCAGGGCTGCCTGTGCCTCAGCTTGCTCAGACCTGCAGTAGGAACAGCTTCTGCCCCTCACAGGGGTATGGTAGGGACACCCTAAGCTAGAAGCAGACCAAGTGCCAGGGACGTAACAGGCTCAGAGCTTGAAGCTCACAGATAGAAAGAGCTCAACACAGAGTAGGGGCCTGAAATAAAAACCAATTCCCTCCCCCTCCACAGACAGATGGCAAGCCAAGGGCTCAGAACAAAGGTCTGAATACCAGTTCTGCCCCTGACAAGCTCCATAATTCTAGGGCAGTGATGTCACTCTGCTGAGGCTCAGTTTTCTCATCTGGAGAATGGGACAATAATTCTGGCTACCACTGCTACTGAGCACTCACTATGTGTCAGGCACCATGAATGGATACTGAGCACCTGCATACATTGGGCATGCCATAGCACTGGGAACATAGCTGAGAACAAACCTGATCAAAAAGCTCCTGCACTCAAGGAGTTTACATTCCAGGGAGAATAGGTAGTAAACAAGATAAGCAAATAAAACATAAGTTCTATAAAAGGAAAAGAGCAGGAGAGGGGACGTAGGGAAAGGAGGCCATGGTATTATCCAGGAAAGCCAGAAGCCTCATGGAGGAGGCGGAACTTTTGGACAAGACGTGAAGGTGGTGAGGGCAGGGGCTATGTGGAGATCTGGGAAAGAGTGCTCCAGGCAAAGGGAGCAGTAAGTGCAAAGGCCCTGGGGTGGGAGCAGGCCTGGTGTGTTAGAGGCACAGCGAGAAGGGAGGTGGGTGGCTTGAGAGGAAGAAAAGAGTGGTGAAAGTGAGGGCAGTAATGAGGACCCAACTGTGCAGCACCTTGTGGACCACAGTGAGGAATTTGGCTTTTATTCTGAGTGAGAGGGGAACCATGGGAGAGTTCCAAGACCAGTGCTGTCTCAAAACTAAAGAACCCAGAGTATATCGAGTATACATTTGGAGCTCAAGAAACCATGCCATGGGTGGCACTGGCAAAAGCCTCCTCTCTGAGGGCTCTAATTTTTGCTCCGGGGTGCTTCTCCAAGCCTGAGTCCTCCAGAGAGGCCCAAACCACAGGTGAGGGGAGAAAGGAGAGGCTTCATCTGCCCAAGGAGGTGGGAGAGTTCAGTCCAGGCTAGTGAGGGTTGGGGGTTCCCCAGAAGGATCCAGGAGGCCACTACCACTGACTCTGTGGCAACATAAATGCACGGCAGAGCAGACGTGCTCCCTGAGGCCATTGACAAACGGGCTTCCACTCCTATCTGGCCATGAAAATAGAACTGTGTTCAGTGCTGCAGAACAGAAGGCCAATCAGGGGTTGGACCAGGGGTCCGCAAGGTCCCCACAGCTTCACACTGCTTCTGCAGCTGCCATTTCAGCAGCCAAGTAGGAAGACCTGAGCTGCAGAACATCAGTGGGGGAGGTAGAAGAAGTGGGTAGGAAGGGGGGAATGCAGAGAACATAGCAAGAACAGGAATCCAGCATTTAAGGCCTTCTTTTGCTGTAGCAAATCATCTGCCCTCTCTGGGCCTCAGTTCCCTACATGTCATAGGGAACTCTGGACTAGAATGACAAATTTTTAAGGCTCTGGCATCACAAATGCTCATGTCTGCTTTCACAGAGCCCCCTATATATACCCCTATTTCTGTTGAGACCCCTTGCCCAGAGGCACACACAGAGGCTCGCATTTCTACTCTCCAATCCTGGGTGCTCGCAGCAGCCTCCCCAACTGGGGTTTAAATCCTTCTTCATGGACGATAAACTGAGGCCCACGAGGAGCAGTGACTCAGCCACAGTCACACCACAGTCCTTGTTCGCTCTAGCTATCTGCCCAGAAATCTCCTCCCAAACACTAAGATCCTGAAGGGCAGAAGATGGGTCTCCATTTATTCCACACCCATTTATAAGCATCTTCTTTATGCCAAACACTGCAATGGGGCTCAGCTGAGTACTGGGGTGCCAGGGTCTCTATCCCCAGAGCTCACAGCCAGCCACAACTCATGCCAGCACAGCAAGGCCCCACTGAGGGCTCTGTGGCCAGAGAAAGCGGCCCAGACACAGACTCACCAAACATTTGCTGAGCACCTACTGCATGCCAGGCCTTCACCAGTTCCCAGGGATACAACAAGCTAAGAGCTGCAATGGCAGGCAGGCACCAGGGCCTGTGTAGGACCACCCTGTGGAGGCGTGGCAGGAGGGGATGCCATGCAATTCTGGCTGCCTCACAGCCGACCTGGTGCACATAGGCACCTGGCAGGGTGTCTGTGGAATGAGCTCTGTCTCTGGGAGAGTGCCAAGGTTCTGGAACTAAAGGGACACAGATTCCATTCTCTCCCAGTGCCTCAACTCTCCTATCTATACAACGGAGCTAATGCCACCCC
Source organism: Rousettus aegyptiacus (assembly GCF_014176215.1). NCBI lineage: Eukaryota > Metazoa > Chordata > Mammalia > Chiroptera > Pteropodidae > Rousettus > Rousettus aegyptiacus. Next base: position 63,402,774 of record NW_023416309.1, read on the forward strand.
TTGCACTGGCAGATCATTAGGAAATTAAATCAGCTAGCAGAGTGCTAAGCCTTCACCCAGTGCCCAGCAGATGCCCAGTGAGGGCTCTAGTCCTGCCCTCCTCCCCAGCTCCTCTGGAAAACCTACCTGCCTTGGCCCAACCCTGCCCTCCACCCCAATTCAAGTCTCCTCTGAAGCCTCCAGCCTCCCTACCCTGCCCATCACCCAGTTTCAGGTGAGCTTTCTTCCATCTTCAGCTTTTGCTCTCTCCCTATCATCCTGCCAATTCCCCTGGTGCAGCTGTCCCATGAGACTAAGCCATACCCACCACACCTTCTGAGTGGCAGACGTAGCTTCCACCCCTCCTGCTACCCACAAGCTGCCTCCCTCCCAGCCTCTACTCTGTGCCAGCCTATGGCAGGGCTCCAATTGCAGGACCCAGGGGAGGAGGAGGTGTACCCATGTGTCACTCATAGCAAAGCCCTGGCAGGAACCCAAAAGCAAATACCAGCTGCACCTGTCAGAGGGGTAGCCCAGCCCAGAGCCAGGCCTGGGAGCAGCAGGACTGAGGGTAGGCATCAGGTGGCCTCCAAGAGAGCAACAGCAGCCCCCAGCCTGGGACTGGCCAAAGGCCACAGAAGTTGCTAGGGGTAACGATGCAGTTGCTTCCACTCCAGACACATGCCAAGGCCTCTGGGGTGCCATCTATGGCCCAGGGCACCGGAGGGAGGCCTGGTTGGGCCAGAGGAAACTGTCCACGGGCAGAACCAGTCCCAGTGCTATAGGGTGCTGCTGTCCCTCTTATTGTTATAACTATTGTCATTGTTATCATTATTATTTCACAGGGCCACCAATGTTACCTTATTCTGCTTTAGGCAGACTTGTGGGAAAAGGCGCCCTCCTGACTTGTTGTGTGGCTTTGGACAAGACCCTGCCCCTCCCTGGACGTCTCTTCCTCCCTGCACAGCACAGCTCACTAAACATCCCTCCACCAGGACACCTAGAGAGGTTCCCTCCTAAGTAACCTACAATCCCCACAGGGGTCTGATGTGGCATTGGGCATGGCAGGAGGGATATCCAGGGACGGGCTGACAAACTCAGGCTCTGCTCCCTTCCCCCAAGAGAAGAGCCAACCCCTTCAGGGTTGGGGAGGGAGCTCTGCTGTGCCCTCACCTGGAGAAGGGGAAAAAGGAAGTAGTAGGGGATTTGGAGCTGTGTCTGCCAGGTCTGTGTCAATACTCAGCATTTAGAGCACTCATTGTATATGCTCAGCAGGGCACCAGTGGAGAAGAGGGACCTTCTCTGTTGTCCAGCACACTTGATCCCCACTTCTTGTCCCCAGGTATACTCAAGTAAGCTCCTGCCCCTCTTCACCCAGCTCTCCCTCACAGGCATTGGCCCAGCCTGATGAGAGCCCTTCCAAGGTCTCCCTCTTTGAGCTGCCAACCTCCAGTACCCTGGCTAGAGGGGAGGGGCAACCAGAAAGCCATAGGGTAGACTGCTGAGAAGTCTCTTAGGGTCCCAGTATGCAGGAGGGAGGGATACTCTTCTCAGAAAAGAAGTGGTAATCCATGAAAAGACCATGAGCCTCTGGCAGTAGTGCCCAAGGCTGGGATCTCTTCCCTAACCCTATCTGGCCACATGGCAGTGGTCCAGGGTCTGCAGCAATCTAGCACAAGGTAAGGCTGAGGTTGGAGCAGGGTAGCAGCTAGTGGCCACCTTTCCTTTGGCACCTCAGGAAGCATGTGATGGATAGGCCCCAGGGCTAATGTCTCTGGGTTTACACCTTCAAGAAGGCAGCTGCTGATTTCAGCGCATAGGGGCACCTCTGTGCTCCCAAGAGATGGAGCCTGAGAACCTGGGTTTGGGGATGAGGATTTGAGGAACAGGAGGTCCTCGGCACTTTATTCCAGGACTCTGGCCTGGCCACAGAGAGCAAGCAAGAAAGTAGAAATGGTCACAGGTAGCACAGCACTCCGGGATGGACATGCCCCCTAGGAAATGGAAAGCAAGTGGCTCCAGGGACTAGCAAGTTCTGGCTGTGGGGAAGCAGAAGAACCTCCCCAAACCAAAGACCACCTCCAAAGAAACACTTCCTGTGACCTTCCATTCCGAACACAGCTTTTCAAGAATTCACAGGGCAGGTGCACATTCCACCCAAACAGACAGCACAGACATTCCCTCGGGCCTCAGCTCCCCTCTTAAGAGCCCCGCCAGGCGCTCTCAACCCCAGTTGCTTTCCAGTGAGCCCTGCCTTCCCAGGACATCCACAGCCCACACGAGCACGTGGGGTGGAACTCGGCCCTGAAACCCGGAGGGGCTTCTCAGCTGCGGGGCCATCTCCTCTGCGGTCAAGGCCCATTTCTAGAAGCAAAAAAGCTTTGGCTGGAATAGTCGGCTCTCTTGCTAGCGGAGAGCACCATTTCCAGAATATTTTTACTTCATTAGAGCACAGAAAGTGAGAAAGAGAACGACCCTAAGGACCCGCAGATCTCTGGCCTGGAGGCATTTTGGGGGCCGCTTGTAGAGCGCGCCCCCACCCACCCCCCTCCCTGATCGCGGTGTCTCGGGGAAGGTCACGCGCAGGGCTGATGCCGCTCGCTAAAGTGCCTCCCACACTCCCTCCCAAGCCCCCTCGTGCAAGTCTGCCAGAGGGGGCCGAGGGCTCCTCAAAGTTTCTCGGAGTGCCCCCAGAACGAAGGTTAGCAACGAGCAAAGTTCCCTGGTGGCGTAGCCGTAGACATGGCAGAGGAAGAAAAGCTAGTAGTCAGCATTTTCTCCTATGGCTCATCAGAAGGGGGCGGGGGGGGTGGACAGAAAACAAGAGGAAGAAAACCTCCTGCCCCACCTTCCCTGTTTCCGCACCACCTCTTGCTCACTTCGGGCCGAGAGGGGTCCTGCGAGTAGCTGGAGCCGGGCCCCCGGGGAATGTGTGCTCAGCGGCCGCACACTTACCTCCGTCAGTGCCCGGGGCGCGGCGCGCTCCGCGTCCTCCGAGCTCCGGGCGGCCGTTCCTGGCCCCGGCCGCCGCCGCGCTGGCTGCATAGCCGCCGCCGCCGCTTCAGGGCAGCACCCGGGGGCGCTCCATGCCTAGGGGCGCGTCGGTGCGGGAAGCCGATCGCCCCGGTCCAGCCACGGGTCGGGGGCACGCGCCTGGACGGCTTCCCAGAGCGCGGGGCGCTCGCTCCAGCCGACGCGGCTAGTCAGTCTCTCAGTTGGGCTATGAGCGCGGCTGGTGCACCCCCTCCCCCGCCAGCTGTTATCTGATCCCGGGCAGGCCGGGCGCGCTCCGCGCTGCCCCGAGCCTCCCTGCTCGCTCGGGCCGCACAAGCTCCCTCACCCTGGGCTACCGTTCCCAGGGAGGCGATGATAGCGGCCAGGCCCGGCGAAGGCGGCGAGAGAGGGAAGGAGGGCAAGGAGGCGACGGGAGGCTGAAGCTCGGCGCGCACCCAGCTCCGCGCCCCGCTGCCACCAGAGCCCAGCTCAGCAACTCCTCTAACTCTCTACCGAGAGCTCGCCCGCCCCGCACCGTGCAGCCGCTGCCCCCGCCCACCCGGACCCAGGCCTAGCTAGGGCACCTTTCCAGTCCCGGGATGTCCCCCACACACACCACCAGCTACTTGCGCACTGGAGCGCGCGCGGGCGCGCGGGCGCGAGCGCACACACACACACACACACACACACACACACACACACAGGCATGTCCTCCAGGGACACAAGCACACACAGGTGCATGGAGAGCGCACACACGAGCAAGGGAATTTTGCACACAGGCATGCACACAGCCTGCACACAAGTTCAGGTGCCTGTATCCACACTTACAAAATGCATGCCCTGACATGCATGATTTTTGCAGGTGCACAGGTGCATACACACTCATATATGCACATGTGAGGTAAGGTCTGCACATGTGCACATGTGCCCACAGATTCCAGCTTGAACATTCCCACAGAATCCTTTCCTCTTGTACGCTCAAATACACACATCATCTTTTCCTCTTAAATAGCACTCCTCCCCTCCCATTTTGTTCTCTGTTTGGCTTCTTCTATCTCCTGCTTTCTCTTCTGTGCTCCTCCCCCTGTCCTCCCTCTTTTCAGGCCTGACCCCCATGTGACCCTCTTCTCTTACCACCCCTGCCTCTGGAGGCTCAGATTTTTTTTCCCAGTCTGTCCCCTTGAGCCCTGCCCTCCCAGCCTCCTGGGGCCTATTGTCTGGGCCTCAGATCTCTCAGTCTCCTGCAGGGCCCAAGCCTTTTATCCTTGTAGACAGACCTGCCCAGCTGGGCCTTGGCCCAGGGAGACCCCATTTTATCACCAGTCTGACCCCTTGCTCAGCCTTGGGGCCTAAGAATTGGGCCAAGGAGACAGGTCTGTGCCTGGAGCACAAGCCTGAAAGGGCTCCCAGGCCCCCTCAGCCTCCAGCTCCCTCTTTAATGTGAAATATAATTATGTGTCTGCACAGCAGGCAGATTGGCTGCAGGATTCTAACTGAGGAGGATCTGGCCAACGCCCAGATTGCTGGCAGCTCAGATAGAGCAGTCTGCAGGCCCTACCGGCCCCTGGCTCCTGCCCCAAGCTTCTGGCCCCGGGCAGCTAGCCAGTAGGTACAGCCTGGCCTAGGCTACCCAGAGAGTTTGCTGACCTTAGGTTGTCCAGAGTTTGAATCCCACCACCTCCACTGACCAGATGTGGAAGCAGCTCTCCATGCCACTTTTCCATTATCAAGTGGGTATAGGGAGATTTCCTATGATCTAGAGCTGCAGTGAGGGTCTAGCGAGTACACAGTCTACCCAGAGTGCCTGGCACAGCTCTGACTGTGTAAAAGACTCCGTGCTAAGGGCCTCTCTAGAATTATTTGTCACTACAACCCTCTGGGGTCACTGGCCCTATTTCACAGGTAAACAAGCTGAGGCACAGAGAAGGGTGTGGTCACTTGCCTTTCAGAGCCAGGCCTCAGAGCCGGGTCTGTCCACAGGATGAAATCCCCGCCCTGTTCCAGGGATGGCTACCTAGGGCTGCAGTGGACAGAGGGGCATCCCAGGAGATTCCAACCTAATGTTCCTATGCTGCCCCTGACTGGCACACAGTGTCCTGGTTTCTTCCTCCTCCTCAGAGACCAGCCTCCCAGGGGACCAAAAAGCACTCAGGGAACTTTTTCTCCTTCCCCCTTGAAGGAGGGAAGTGACTCAGCTCTCTACCCTCCCTGCCCTATTTCCCAGAAATGGAGGCAACAATTCCACCCCAGAAGTAATGGACCCCAAAACACCCCTCCTATGAGGCCCCATCATGGGTCCCCTCAGCTGGGAGACTGGGTCTTTGACAGAAACATTTAGGGTACCTCTGTGTCTAGGATGCTAACAGCTCCTAGGACAAGGGAGTGAGCCCAGGGCAACCTCAATCCTAATACCCCCACCCACCCACATACACACAGAGCTCCCCACCCTCCTGCTTACCAGGTGGGCTAGTGGAAGGCAAGCCAGATCTTCTCCCTGGGCCCCAGGCCTTCCCCAGAGCCATGTCAGACCCCTTTCACAGAGGCAGCAAGTATCTTGCCCAAGGTCACCCAGCAAAGAATGTCGCTGCAGAGGCACAGGCCTTACTCCCCAGGCCACTGCCCTTTAGGTTCCACATCCCACCCTCCTGACCCACTTGCTGTGTCAGAATTCAATTCTCAATCATAATCACATCCTGTGAGCAGCCTTGGATGTATTGCCCTTTGCCAGACGACATAAGGTGCTAGCCTTCTTAAGGGGAGCAAGCCCATGTTCCAGATGCAAAGACTGAGGCACAGAGGGACAGGGATGTGTGCAGGTATCTCTGTAACCAGCTCACACACCTTCTCCAGGGCTTTATGTCTGTGAGCAGAGGGGCTCAGGGCACTGCCCACAGCCAGGGGTTGCATTACTTCTCCCTCTAGTACTGAGTGGAGGTTGAGCAGGGCCAGGTGGTGGTGGGACCCTAGACATGTCCCTTGCTTATGTCCTACTCTGTAACATGGGGGTTATGGTAACAGCCACAACAAAGACAATAATCATGACCCTCTCACAGCCATGGGAGAAGCTGTTAAGATGAAAGAGAGTTCAGGGTCCCCATGTAGTAGGAGTTCTAGCAACATACAATCTTCCCAACCCTTTCTGACTGTGTCTGGTGCCCAGCTTCCTCTTAATCTTAAATTCTTTTCTTCCCCTCCAGGGTGGGGCCCGATCCCTCCCAGCCCTGTGCCTGGCACATAGTTATTCAAGAAACATTTTCTGACTTGGGTATCCCTCAGAGCCACAGGCCAAGAGGCCAAAGAGCCCTTCAGCTCACTTGAAAACATGTCTTCATTTTAGGAAAGGGAGGCCCAGACAGGGGAGGTTGCTTCTAAGGCTACAAAGCTTTTGGGATGTGTGTGTGTCGGGGCGGGGGGGGGGGGACACACTGCTAGCTGGGGTTTGCTGGTCTGAGTAGGCAGCAGGCTCAGAGCTGCTGGCTCTTGTAATATTCATGTTTTAATATGACAATGCTGATGCATTTGTTTCAGTCATAAATAAATCATTGATTGAAATATTAAAACCAGAGTGTCTCACTGGTATCTCTTTAGCCCCACAGGCAGCTACGTCTGTGTGCCCCAGAATCCTCCCAGCATCACAGTGACTTGAGGGCTACCTTCTCCTAGGAGCCCACCCAGGTTTCTCCTGCACCACCTAGACTTCAGCCCAGCACTGGCCACTGAGTCAGAAGACACTTGAAATGTAAAATGAGTTCATGGCCTGCCCAGTTCAAACTCTCCCAGGGCAGACATGAGAACCAAAGTCCCTGAAGCCCACCCAGGACCTGCCCACCCTCATCTCACACAGCCCCCTTGGCCTTCTTGTTCCAGACATTTTGGCCCACCATCTAGGCCCTCAGACACCACCAGCTTAATTCTGTCTCTGGGCTCTTTCTCCAAACTGCTCTTCTTTCAGGGACAGCTCGGGCAGCACCTCTTAGAAAGGTCCACCGGGGTCTCCAATGGCCCATTTTACTTCCTTTCCACACTGTACACGCTCTGTTGGTTTCTTCTGAGGCATATCAGCTCTAGAAGGGCATGTCCTACCCTTACCATGAAGACATTTTCCGCATCTGCCTGGAGTGGTCCTAGCCCAGAGCCCAGCACACAGTAGCCCTGCCATGAATGTCTACAGAATGAAAACAAAGGGGCACGGGATGGAGAGACCCTGGAGATCACAGGTCAGTTCTCAGCAAAAGCCTTGCATCCTCCTCCAGGCTGCTGTCCAGGATATGGGGCTTGTCCTGCCTCTCACCTCCACCTCCATAAGGTGTTCAGAGAGACCTGTACCTGGCTGGTCCAGGATATGCATTTCAGGTGGGACACACAAAACTCTGGCCAGAGGGCAAGAGGTTCAAAATTACACTCCACCAGGGCCAACAGTGTAGGAGAGGCCCCTGATCACTCAGGCAGAAGCTGGGGTTCGGGATTCCTGCCCTTGGCCCAGGCCCTTCCCTCAGCACCATTTTCTCCAAGAATAACAACAATGATGGCAACAATAGATGACACCAATTGTACATTTGGCTTCTGCTAGGCTCTAGGTTTAATGCCCACTGGATGAATTCATCATGAAGGATGACATAATTGCTCCAATTGATAGACAGATAGATGCCACCCCAAATGAAGACACAACCCCCAGATAGGTCTGAGTTCCTACAGTAGAAGAAATTGTATGGGAGGATGTGAACTGTCCAACCGTGGCGGCCTTTTGTCAGAGGTGCTGTGGAGGGGTGAAGGTGCAGAGAGATCAAGAGACTGCCTTGCTTCCTCATGGTCACACACCCTCCCCGTCCCCAGGTGTCCACAGGCCCCAGGCTGACCCTGTGGCATTGATTTGAGGAGATAACTTCAGGAATGGCTGGCGGCCCTGGAAACAGGACACTGAGTCCCTCCCAACCCACCAGGAAGTATGCATTGATCCACTCAGCCTGAAGCTGGCCAGGTGACTTATTTCCCTCATACACAGGCTCTGACGCTCGCCCTACTGCCTTTGCTCCTCTTCTCTATCTCCCCTGGAGCTTCAGCTGTCAGAAAGACGGGCTGATGGAGGCAATGGGGCTGAAGGCTGGGACCTTAGGCCCCAGACTATCTGGCCTCTCCTGGGTGTCAGGAGTTTTCTGGCTGCACAACCTTAGAGGCATCAGTGCTCTACGTCCCTCATTGTTTAGGCCCTTCTTTTGGGAACTTTGCTCTTTGAGGACTCACTTCAATATCCCATACTCTCTACCACATGCTTTTTGGGAGGCTGGGACCATCCCCAGGGCCAAGGGGTGGGCAAGTGACCCAAGCCTGGCTGTGAGCTTTACTGCTATTGGTTGAGGGACTGACATGTGATTGGAACAAACCAATGAAGATAGCCCTAGGACTTTGGTTGCATCAGCTGGAAAAGAAGGAGCTCTGAGAACAGAGGCTGCCGGGGACCCCCTTGCCCCTACATCGTCTGAGCCCCCTAAAACAAGACCTACCCAGAAAAGAGCAGAGCTGAAAAGTTGAGAGAAACAAGATTCCAGACATGCTTCTTTGGAGCCCTTAGATCCACCCGTGGAGTTCTGAGTTTTGTAACCTAGCAATCTCTTTTCTAACTTAAGAGATTTTTGAGATGGTTTCTAATACTTCTCTTCACACTCTCAAAGCACTGCTGGGGGAGGTGGCAGATGTAAAAAGACCAGCAAGGATTCCAAAATGTCCCTCAAACCTCCTGAACTTCTTTCCTCTTCTCTAATGGGGCGCATAAGAGCTGCCTGGCAGAACTGTGCAGGGATAAACACTGGCACAAGCCAAAAGCGTCTTCTCTCTCCCTTCCTTTTCACTGTTTCCCTTCCTCTAAAGGGACAGAGTTTCCAGGAAGGCAGCAAGGCCTGCAGGCCCCAGGAAGACAGGAATAAAGGGCAATAAAGGGAGGGAGGGAAGTCACTTCAGCCTGCTCACAGTTAAAAATAGCTTCTCCCAAGGAGGCCTCCCAGCTGGGATAATTGAGCCATTTACCCGGCCCCCCTCCATCCCTATGGACAGTGCCTGCCTCCTCTCTGAGATCCCCATCAGGTCCCTACATGAGGCCATCTCTCCAGGGATGGGGCTTCGGCCCCCAACACATGCCCTATGACCAACCCCTCACCCTTTTTCCTGATGAGGGGGCAGGGCTGGAGCCCTCAGCCTCAGTCTTCTTTTCTCTGAAGTAGGCCTGACTCTGAAACAGAATGAGGTAGATCTATCTCTAAGGCTTGATAATAATGGAGAGTTAATTGGCCAAGACACACTGTCTCCCCTCCCCACTCACCAAAAAAAGAATCAAGAGGCAGAATAGAGCCTAGTGCATGATCCTATTTATGTTAAGAAAAACTACAGATATATTTGCATCAGCAAAGCAAAATATCTGGAAGTTTGGAGATGAAACTGCCAGTGGTGTGTCCTCCTGGTAGGGAACCTTTTTCTTCATTCACTTTTGTGTGCAGGCAAATGTCTGCACCTGCTTCCTGAGTGTTCTGGACTCAGGCCCACCTGGTCGGATTCCAGACCCTTCAGTTGCCCAGCCAAGGGAGACTTCGGCAGGAGCTCAATTTCTCTCTGAGTCCTCTGCTCGGTGGGATGTGAGGAATGAGAGCAGTTTGGGCACATGTGACACATAAGCATGTCTTACAGCTTCAGGGCTTCTGAAGTTTGTACAATAAGCTTTTTTTTTTTTTTTAATCAATATAACTTGTCAAAGTAATAAAGCCTGACAACCCAGCAATGGAGTGAACAAGGCTTCCTGGTATCCTGAGGTTCATTCCCAGGAATCATGGCGGAAGCTGACATTTATAGGAACACTCACAGCCTGGGCCATTCTCAGGGACAGGGACAGAAAGGAAGGGGACTAGATGTCTGGGACTGTGGTTTTTGCTTTATGCCTCCAAGCCTCAGTTTCATCAACTATAGAACAGGCATGCTGCTCCCTTACTATGGCACCCAGTGCTTAGGACGCTCTAGGGTTATTCATTGCACAAGTGAATGAATGATATAGATCTCGTGGGGTAATGTGTGAGAAGACCCCAGGACAGCCACAGATGCACAGTGAGTGCTCAGTGAAGAAGCTACCTCCTGGGAACCTCCATGGATGCTCCCCACCAAGACTGGGGGCCGCTCCTCCTATGGGCGCACACAGCCTCCTGGGCTGCCCCATCATAGGTCTCCGGGGTTGTTGTTCCTCTCCAATCCTGCCTTTCCTCAAACTGAGGGCTCCTTGAGGGCTAACTAAGGTGGCCTCTCTGCTCTCCCTCCCCAAGCACATCCCACCACTGATCCGTATCTCTCTCTCCACCCAAATCAGCCTCACCTCCAGCCTGGGTCATCTCCCTGCCCACCACCTAAGCCCTGAATTTTGAACCACAATCTAGTGACAGCTTGCCAAGTTAAGAAGGCCATCTCTTTAACCCCAGGAATTCTGTGTCTAGGAATTTATCCCATGAAATGCTTGCACACTGGCAGTAAGAGTTCAGTTACTCTCTTTGTAATAGCAACAACCTGCAGGGAAGGTGCTTCCAGAGAAGGTGAAGCCAGCAACACACATCAGTGTAGCTGTAAGAAAGTAAAGACCCAGACTCCCTAAGAATAGGGGTCTAGCCTATCTGGCTGCATGAGAACATTAAGTAGGTGCTTAATAAATATTTGTTGAATGAATTTAATGGGGAAAGTTTTCTAAGGCATAGTGAAAAATCACAGGGCAGAAGAGCAGGTACTGGATGCCATCACTGGGACTTTTTAAAAAGGGGGATCCAGGCATATGCATGCACCCATGTGTGTTTGGTAGTTTTGAAAAGAGGCATCAAAACTGGCTACTGGGAGATTAGGGGGAGCAGGAGGGAGGTGAGTCGTTCTTGATAAGTCTTTTGTCTCTTTATACCATGTTCAAGGATTCCATGTATCTCCAACATAAATTAATTTTTAACATAACCCGCTGCCGGTCCTGAGCTCCTCCCTTTGCTCCTTTCCAAGCCAGGTTCCTTCCCACTCCAATTCCGCATGGAGCTACCCATCCCCATCCTGTCTGTGGTGATTAATAAACACTCTATGATGACCTGAATCTCACAGAAGCTCCTGGGGGACAGCCTTCTTCTGTGTCGTAGGCCAGGAAGACCTGCTGGCAAGAGGGGCTTGTGTGGCTCTCCCAGTAGGGAGTTCTTACCACCATGCCTTTACCTACTGTTTCCTCAGCCTGCAGGAGTACCCTCCCTACTTGCATCTCTGCCTATTTAAATTGTCACCATAGGTTCAATGTTGGTCTATGTTAAAGAATTTTGTCCCAGAGCTGCAGTAAACTCTGCCCCTAGGCTGGCCCAGCCACAGCACAGAGATAATTAGTATCAATTCCATTTAAAATCCATTATCCTGCCTGTGTAAGGGGATGATACATATAGAATCAATTGTAAATCCAGAGCCCAACACAGCCCCAGAGCTTGTCTCTCTATGAAGGAAGAGAATTCAGCAGTCACCCTTTAAATGGACCAAACATTTATTAAGCCCCACTTGTGTGCCAGGAATTCTACCGGGATAAGGGTAAAAGCACAGGATCTGGAGTCAGACAGACTTGAGTTTAAGTCCTGGTACCAACACTTAAGCTGGGGCAAATTACTTAAATCTCTGTGTCTCAGTTGATCTCTCTGTAGAATGGGGATTACACTAGCTCCTGCCTCATCAGGCTGTGGTAAGGATCAGATGAGGGAAAAGCACTCACACGAAAGGCACACACCCAGTGTCTGGCACAATGCAAGACCTCCATAAAGACCAGCACTCATCCTTTGTCACCATTAGTCACTGAATATGGTATTATTGATGTGGCTGCTCTTGCTCTTCCTGGCAGGGAGTACAGGAGCAGGAGAAATGTCAGGATGGAACTTGGGGTCCATATATTTGAATGGAGGAAATATCACTATTTTTACTAACCTCTAGCTGGAATTTAGTGTTCCCTTCGACTGTGAGAAGGAAGCCCTGGTATCATCAGCAGTGTCTGGGACTTTGTCATCAAGAAAAGTCACAGATGTGTTCGTATCCCACTCCCTGGGTTGTGGCCCTCTCCAAATGTTATTCGTATTCATTTCTGGTCTGAAATTATGGTTGGGATTAACCTTATCATCAATGCATACATAAAGAAGCACATATTTCACTTTATCACAAATGTGCTTTTTACCTATTGTAATAACTGGCCTCTTTGGTATCCTGTGTGCTATTTGATACATGTAAGACCAGGATTCTGAGGAGGGGTTTGAGGCACAGTAAAGAGCCAGAAGGATGGCACCATGATGGCACTGGACCCATTCCTGCCAAGACCTCACAACTCCAATCCTGGGCCTGTCTCCATAGGGCCTTCTTTGCTCTGGGCCTTGCACATCTATCTGCACAAGCTCTAGTATGTCTATGACACTTCAGAGAGGTTAGATCAAGATGGGGATGTCTGAGCCCTTGCTGGGGGTCCGGATAGGATGTTGTGGTTGGAGTTGCCTCTGCCTCCCCTCTCATGCCCTGGGGATGTCTCATGCCTTTACCCCTGGAGCCTTGATGTACAAGTCTGCCTGGAGAGCCCTCTTAACACCAGCTTCAGGTCTCGATCTCTCCCAAGCATCCTAGCCAAGGCTTCTGATGCCTCTGGCACTCCAAAAGCCCCTGCGAGCCCATCATCTCCAGCCCCTGAAACTGGCACTCAGAAGATGAGGAGGGGAGGAGTGACAAGAAGATCTGGGAGGGCAGGACAGGAGATGGGATGTGAGAGAACAGGATTGTCTTCAATAAGAGGCGCTTAAGTAGGGAGGGTGGGTCACATTGAGAAAAGGGCCTTTCCTTGAATTCTCAATGCCGCAGCTTAGCAGCACATGGGTACCCAGAATCCCTTGACTCTTGGAGAAACTCAAAGACCTCAGAGTGTTTCAGTTCATCCTTGGGACCAATGTGCTAAATTCCCTACACAGCCTCTCCTCCCATACCTCCATTCCTCCAGTAAGAGCATTTTGCCATTTTACAGATGAGAGAAATCAAGGCACAGAAATGTTAGGTTCAAGGTCACATATCTATGAAGTGGCTGCCTATAGAATAATGCTCCTAACCACTGCATGGTGTTCCCATCCCAGAGGAAAGTAGTTTCAGGGTTCAAGTTTCCTCCAGTTCTCTGGTACCTGTAAGTCCTATACTACATTTATAATGAGAGAAGAAAGGGCAATAAGCACATAGGGCTGGTTATGGGATGTGTATGTCTAATGGAACCAACGTCTCTTAGAGAGCCCTCTTCATTAGTGCAAAAGGAAGAACAACCTTTTAAGATCTGAGCACATCAAAGCCAAAAATGGCTTCCCTGAGAGGTGGTAAGCACCACGTAGCAAGAGGTATGCAGGTAGCCAAGACCCTCTGTCCCTGGGCAGCAGTCCTGGGATGTGTGAGTGGCGGCTCTTGTCAGCTTGTCCTCTGTGTGTGAGGGTGGAAGGGGTGTGCAGAGATCAGGCCTATCCAGGCACGGCCACAAGGTCAGTGCCAGAGCCAGGGCACATTGTCCTGGGATCCCTCCTGGGCCTTTGGTAGAGCCAGGGCTTAAGCACAAAATGGGTGCAGCGAGGTAAGCAAGATGGGGAATTCAGGGCTGTGTCAGCACATAGCTCATGAAGGGTGAGGCTGGTACTGTTCCTGCCACTGGGCCCCCAACCTAGGGAGGGGCCCCTTTCAACCTCACCAGTCTCAGGGGTTCTGAAGTTCAGAAACACCCCCACTCTCAGTATCATTTGGGAAGGTTGAGAAAGGATTTTTACCATTTTGCTTTTGAAACAATTTCAGTTTACAGCTGGCTGTGCCATACACATCCTTAGGGGTTTCTGCCACAGGAAAAAGTTGGACCATAAATTTTCCGAAAGGAAAAGATAAAGTTTCTAGAGGTGACATTGGCAGTGATATGGGCTTGGTGCCACTCCTGGTACATATTTTCCTTCCCATCTGCAGCCTCCTTCTTTTGTTTGGAGCTGGGAGCCAAGGTTTGGGTCTGGACCCCAAGCTCTTGTGCAACTCATGCCAGACCTTGCCTGGGGCCTGGTCTGGGGCAGCTACTAGTTCCTTGCAGGCTCCACAGGAGCAACTAGGTGTGAATGGAGCAGAGGGTAGGGGAAGGCAGGGCTGAGCCCTTGAAGGGTCTAAGAAAGGGGCTGTTCCACCAGAGACAAATAGCCCCTTCCTCTTACATCACAGCCTTAGGAGCCTGTGAAGACCCTCTGCTCCAAACCCACCCATGACTCCCAGCTCAGCCACACCCTCAAAGTCCTCATTACCTCTTCGATTTTATCTCCTATCCTTCTCCTCATACTTCCTTGATATTCCTCCAACATCCAGGTCCTTCCCACCCCAGGGCCTTTGCACTTGCCACTCTTTCTGCCAGAATGCTCTTCCCCCAGATCTCTGCATGGTTCACTTTTTCCACCAACCTCAAGTCTCTATCAATTATCTCTTCTCAGGGATATACCTTTCTGGATACTGTATTTAAAATTGCACCTTTTCCCATTCCATCATACCTTCCCCAACTTTATTTTTCTATATAACTTATCCCCACATGATATGGTGTACAATTTACTTACTTATATTAATTGCTTTTCCTAAAGACAGGAATATTTGTCCGTCTTATTCACTGCTATATTCATAGGACCTAGAGTGTACCTGGGAAAATATAAAGTTTTGTTTAAAGACTAGCATCTTAAAAAGATTCAAGGCAGGCATCTATTTCCCAATTTTAAAGAGAAGACTGAGGTTCAGAGAGAACTGACTCACCCAGGCTCTCCCACGAGGATGTGGCAGGGCTGGTTGGAATCATCATCAGTAGAATCTTAGCACCAACAACATCCCAAACACTTTACATCCATCATCTCACTGTACATTCCCAATATCCCAGTGAGCCAACTGGGCATAAGGATGTTTGTTGTATCCTTTGAACACTAAGACTCAGAGCAGTGAGGCCCAGGTCTGAGGGGCTGACTGGAGCACAGGCCCTGAAAATCATGAGTCTCACTGAAACGGGCTCCCTTTGTCTGCAGTGAATCATGCCAGCTGCCTTCTTATCCACACCCCCTTCCTTGTAGGTGGGGCCACTCGGTGCCAGTGTAGTGAGGAGGATTACAGGTGAGCTGTTTTCACTGTCTCACTCTTCTGGGGCCAAATGTAGCTGTAAACATCAGATTGGAACCAACAGATCTTCACAAAGGCCTCTTGCCCCACAGGCCAGCTTTGGTGAAGCCCAGACAGGTTGCATGACCCCAAAAGGTGGGCACTCATGTGGTAGGGATCCAGTCCTGAAGAACAAAGGCTAAGCTGACTTGGATGGAAATCTTGTCTCAAACTCTCCTCAGCCATTAGCCTTAGTAAGTCATTTCACATCTCTGAGACTTAGTTTTTCCATCTGTAAAATGGGGACATAAATCCTTCCCTCATAAGATTGTAATGGGAATTAAATGAGATTGAGTATGTGAAGTGCAGGCAGGGCACACAAGACACATGCAATAAATCATAGGTATTTTTATTATAATCATCATCATCATCATCATCTTAGCCATCTGACTGCCCATCTGACTACCCTTCAATTGATCCATTCATTCATTCATTTGCCAATCCACCCATCTATCCATCAACCCATTTATCCATCCACCCATCCATTTGTCTATCCATCCATCCATCCATCCATCATCCTTCCATCCAACTACCCACTCATTCATCTATGTAACCATCTCTTTCCTTTCTTCATCATTTATAGCATCAGATTTCTCACTCATCTCTCACTTCCAGAAATTTATCTAGGATCTGACCCCAATCTTCTAAGTACAAATCTCCTCTCTGACTCCCGCTGCTGACAGAGTCAGAACCAAACATTAAACTTAGCAATTTTAGGTTAGGCCACTAAAGTTTTCATTGAGAACGACCTGAAGAAGGTAAAGGAGGAGCCATAAGGATATCTGGAGGAAGAGCATTCCAGGCAGGGAGAATAACGCATACAAAGGCCCTGAGGTGGGACTTGTCTGGTGAGTTCCAGTAGAAGCCCACATTGCTGAGCAGTAAAATTAAGGGCAAGGGGGTGGGTTCTTGGGTCAAGGCTGACATACAGAGTCTTGAGGCCTTAGGAAAACTTTATCTTGGTCTCCAAGACAGAAAGGAGCCAAGGGGAAGGTTTTGAGCAAAGGGGTGGCCTGAGTGGACTTAGGTTTCAAAAGGGAGGCAGATGAGACCTCTGAAGCAGATAAGTGAGCCTGATTGGCAAAGCCCCCACACCTCTACCCCCAAGACCCTCAGGGTGGCTGGTGGCTGTAATTATGGGTTCCATGCACAGTTCCTAGAAGATATCTGCCTTTCCAAACTGGAGGAGTCTAAGCACAGAGAATGTGTCTGTCCCATTGTCCCCAACACTCAAATGGAATCTGACACAGAGTAGGAGCTGGGGAACTATTCACTGAAATAAAGAAAGAAGGGTGATGTGAACAAGAGAATAAATAAACAAAGGAATGAATGAATAAGTGAGTGAATGAATGAATGAGGACAGAGACTAGGAGTCTCTCCTCTTTCTCCTCTCCTCCCCTTCTCTGACCTCTGAGGTCCCCACTGCCCACCAGTACAATGGGATACTGTCCAAGGGCTGCAAGCTGCAGAGGCCCCCTGGCAGCCTCCCCCTGAAGCCTTTAGCTTCCATTGGCCACAGGACAGCCTACCTGATCCTGGGCCAGGGCTCCAAAGAGGACCACTCCCACCCACCACTTGCCCCTAAGCCATTACAGCCACTGTTGAGATCACTGAGCCTTTGCAATGGGAGCACAGACTTCCCTGCAGGCCTCGTCATCCCAGCAGACAATTGGCATCTCCATTTTACAGATGAGGAAGTAGAGACCCCTGAGGCCAGCTCCTGAGAGCCCCAAGCAATGGTTCCTCATGAGGGTCCCATTTTCCAGCCACTGTTCCATTCCCAGATATACTTGTCAAAGCAAAATCATGTTTTTAAAAATTAGTTTGAAATTTTAAAATTTTAGTAGAAAATGATAACAATAATGTCTGCTTTGCTCACTGGCCCAGACCACTGGCCAAGGGCCAGGCTGTGTGAGGCAGAGATCCTGGGGATGTCTCATCTCTGTTGGACCCTGAGCAGGCTCCTCACAACCAGAAAAAAGAACCTCCATCCCTCCCCACCCCGACATCAGCACCACACGAACATATTTCAGCTTTGCAAATATTTGTGGCTCTCTCCTCACACTGACAAGTTCATTATAAAATCATTGAGCCCCTGTAACAGTTTTCTTCCTCAAAGATCCCAATTAAGACATCATTTTACGTTCATCTTCCCATGAAGACCATCTTTGATTCTCCTCCCTGTTAGGCACCAGAGAGAGGGAGAGATGGAAGAAGCATAGAGGAAGGAATAAAGGGTCCTAGGAATTTGGATTCTTCTTGTTATGCAAAGGAAAGATGTTAGAGGGGCATAACCCAGCTCAGATTTCACAATATTCTTCTAGCTATGCTTGGAGTAGAAAAGGGGCAGCAGGGAAGCCAGTGAAGAGGCTACTACATGTGTCCTAGTAAGCGAGATGATGGTTCTAACCAGGCTAAGGGAGTGGAGAAAAGAGGATGGATTCAGATCCGCTTGGAGTCTGAATCACCAGGAATTACAATCCTCATGAATCTTAGAATTAGACTCCTCTAATTCTAATTAGAACTACGGGGAGAAGCCTCATAGAATCCTGGCATTAGAATATGGGAAGAAGCTCAGGGGAACCTGATCCATCTCCTATGTCCTCAGCAACCCATCCCCATCTCAGCCTCTGCCTGAAACCTTCTACCATTCCAAATGTACCGGCAGACTTAACAGGCCAGCCACTGAAAGATCGCATCCCCAAATGTCCCCCCTAGCAAGAGTGGCCACATGACCTAGCCTGTCCATGTGCTAAGAGCTTCACAATATTACTTTATTTGCTTCTCAGAAGGACCCAGTGAGGTATATACCATTATTCTCCCCATTTTGTAGATGGAGAAACTGAGGCTCAGAGAGGGATGGGATCCTGCCTCCTGTCAGGGCCTGTGCTTGGGGTGAACAGGGCCGGAGAGGAAGGGGAAGACCTGGCAACAAGACTAGCACCTGGCACAGTATTTTTAGCTTGCTGCCTGCCCTGCCCGCCAGGGGACAGGAATCAAAGACTGTCTTCGTGGGAGGATGAACGTAAAATGATGCCTTAATTGGGATCATTGAGAAGAAAAACTGTTACAAAGGCTCAATGATTTTATAATGAACTCGTCAGTGTGAGGAGAGAGCCACAAATATTTGCAAAGCTGAAATATGTTCGTGTGGTGCTGATATTGGGGTGAGGAGAGATGGAGGTTCTTTTTTCTGGTTGTGAGGAGCCTGCTCAGTATCTGTGTCAGGAAAGTCCTTTTGCCTCACAATTCACTCATTGATGAGCCACTGATGGAGGAATTTCAGGCATTGAGAGGGACTCTCTGGTGAAGATCCAGAAGCTGACAAACACTTTCTCCTTGCCCCTGCTAAGTGGGAAAGGGGTACAGATGTTGGGAGTTGGGCCGTTGCAAGTAGGGAAAGAGGGACTCCCTTGGAAGGAGAGACCCACACTTATCACTGTCTGAGTTACCAGCTGAGTTACCACTCCTCAGTGGCTCCCCATTGCCCTCCTGTAACATATAGGGACACTGTGCTTTATCTCCTGCATGGCACTTCCCTTTCAGAAATTGTCCCATGTATTCCTTCACATGTTCATTTTCCACCTCCCCCACTGGAATTTGCCTTTTTCACTGACACTTGCCTTTTTCACTGCTGTGCCCCAGGGTGTGGCATATAGTAGGTGCTCAGTAAATATTTGTTGGCAAGTGAGTAAATTCTCTAATTAGGGTAGTCTAAGTCTGATGTTTGGGGTTTTTTTTTAAGCTCAGTGGATCTTTGTTGATTGACTGACCTGGCAATCTCCTCCTGAGTGAAAGGCACTTTATGTAGTCTGGGGAGAAGAAAGTAGAGATCAGCCCACAAATCTTATTTGGAAAAAGGAGAGGAGGGACTTTGTGCTTAGCTGCTTCTCCGTGGGACACACATCTCTACCTGCCTTCACTACCTGTTCAGTGGGTCCGGCAACCGGCTCACACCTGCCAGGCTCTCCCTCACCTTTGTCTTCCACAGTTCTGACAGCTCTGACAAGGCACAGGCTGACCAGGCCTTAACCATTGATGGGGGCCTCTGAGGCCTGCTGGGGTTGGTATTAGGGACCAGAAGCTCTGCCAGGAAGTACAGGGTAGGTCTTGAGGTAAAGTGAGGACTTGGGGGAGGGAAGATGGGGCTAATGGACTGCTAATGGCCTCACAGCTGCAATCTGGTGACCCTTGGTTCTCCAGGGGCTGTTAACAGATGCTCTTTCCTGCAGCAGGCTCCCCTTTCCTGGTTCAAGGTCCTCAGGGCTGTTAAGTGGATAAGTGGCAGGGAAGGAAGGGAAGAGCAAGCAACCCCTCTTCCACCTTTGTACTCAGGCAGCTTAGGGGGCTATGTTAGTATATGTGAGAAAGCTATTACCCTTTGTCCCCTCATTATAGGTAGGGAATCTGAGGCCCAGTGCATCAATCTGTTCCTATTCATCCCCTCTCTTCCAACCCCCGTGATCATTGGCTCACTTCCCTCTCTGGTCTGTAGGACCCCAATCACAGACCCTCAGGAACAGCTTCCAACCCAGCCCATAGGGGGAAAGCTAGCAACCATGCACCCACTGGGTCCAGTAGGCACAGTGACTAGGGTCCATTAATTTCTAGGATCAACAAGGGGAGAAGTGAGAGGAATGATAAGAGCTACACAGGGCCTTGAAGCCCCACTAAGTTTGAAGTTTGTGTTGCATGTGGGTCAGTAGCAGGAAGTGAAAGGGGGATTTGTGCTGAGCAAGTTATAGTCAGATGCTAAAAAAAAAATCTCTGGAGATAAGAGATAAATGCAGAGACAGGTGCAGTAAATGTTGAAGAAAGAAAACAGATGGACATGTGGAAAGGTAGAGGAGTAAATAGACAGGTAAGAATATGTATGGGAAAGATGGACAATTAAATGAGATGAACAGGTGGGTTGAGAGGAATGAATGGAAGGGTGGATGAATGATTAATGGATAGGTTTGGGATGGATGGATAGATAGGTAGGTAGGTGGATGGATGGGTGAACTAAAATCTTTCCATCACCCCAAAAGAAAACCCCACTCTCATTAAACAGTCACTCCCCACTCCCTACTCCCTTCCTCCCCAAGCCCTGATAACCAACAATCTACTTTCTGTCTCTGTGAGTTGCCTATTCTGGACATTCCATATAAATGAAATCACGCAATACGTGATCTTTTGTGTCTGGCTTTTTTTTTGCTTAGTGTAATGTCTTCAAGGTTTATCCATGTGGTAGCATGCACCAGTACTTCATTCATTTTTATGGTTGAATAATATTCCATTTTATGAATACACCACATTTTGTTCATGCATTCATTGTTGGACATTAACATTGTTTCCCACTTGTGGAGACTGTGAATATTGCTGTATGAACACCCTTGTTCGGATACCTCTTTTCACTTCTCTTGGGACTATACCTAGGAGTGGAATTGCTGGATCCTATAGTAACTCTAGGTATAAGCATCAAACTCTTTTCCACGGTAGCTGCAGGGATGGTCTCTCTGTGCTTTAAACTATCCCCCAGTTACCATGCAAAGAGGATGTTAGATGGGAAAGTGTGGCCCAGGGAAGCTGTGAGGTAGCCACTAATCTAGTCTAGTCAAGCGATGATGGTAACAATGCAGGTGGGGAAGCAGTTGAATTTGGAATTCAGCAGGTAAAACTGCAGGATTTACTGAGAGGCTGGAGGTGGGAGTGAAGGAAAGGGAGAAATTGCTACTTCCTGAGGTAAAAATTACAGGAATAGTCCCACCTCAGCCCATTTGCATTGCTATTCCCTCTGCCAGGAATACTCTTTCTCAAATGAATTCTTGTTTAATCTTCACTCATTTCAAGTCTTTTCTCAGCTTTTGCCTTCTCAGGAAAGCCTTCCTGGACAACTGGATTTAAAAGTATAGCCACTCCCACCCTGGTAGTGTGGGCCCCTCTCTCCTGCCTTATTTTTCCAAGACACATATTGTCACCTGATATTTATCAATTCCCCAACTTAAATGTCAACTCCTCAAGAGAAGGGTCATGGTGCTGTCACCATTGGGTCCCTAGCCCCTTCCATGAGGGCTTAGCACATGGTAGGTGCCCAGTAAGTGTCATAGAATGTGGAAGACTGACAGAGAATGGGTTTGGGAAGCCAAAAGTCGGGGGAACTGACAATCATTCATCAAGTTTATTCATTCAACAATGCCTTTCTCCTTCTCCCCTCAAGCACTTAGTATGTGCCAGTCACTGTTCTAGGCAGTGGGGAGGTAAGCAAGTCAGAAGACATCCCTGTCCTTTTGAGGTCACATTCCAGCAAGGAACCATGGAAAATGGGGTGATGCAGGAAGTGCTCAGGGCCAGGAAGGAAAGAAGCAGAATGACACAGGATGCTGGGGTGACCACCCAGGGCAGGCATGCTCATCGCACACCAGCTGTGAGAATGTACTTTTCTCAAAGATGGGAAGACTGAGGCTCAGAAGGGGAAGCCTTGGGGCAGGGCCTCGGCATTGGTGCTGACCTCCTGCCTCCTATCCTGTCCCCAGTGACCTCCTCATCCTTCTTGGTCAGTGAACAAGGAGATGGAAACCATGACCTCATCCATCAACTGTTCCTGGGCAGCAGGGTGATTCTGCTCACACGTATGCAAGGCCTGCAGACCCCTCTTTACAGAGGACACCTGGCTTTCTCAATAGCCCCTGTAATGCCTCCTATAGTCCCTGTTGCCCGGAGAGAGTGGGATAGTGTGCCTACCCATGATCACATAGCCAGAATAGTTCAGGCAAGAAAAATAGCCCAGCCCCCTGGACTGCAGGAAAGGCAAAGCATTTACTCTCCCCAGCTTGGCTTCTTGCTTACTTGGCCTTCCGGCCACCACCTCACCTCCTGAGCCTCAGTTTGCTCACCTGTAAATGTAGTAATGAGGCTGAGCTGGGAGGGAGTAGTGGGTGGGGTTGGGCAGCCTTTTAATAGCCCAGAGTGGACTTTAGAGTCTCCTAGGCCTAACCCCAAGTAGATCTCCCTAGTCAGGAGACCTTGTGCCGGGTCTTGTCCTCCATGATCACATCTAGAAAATGGGGATATAACTGTGCCACTCATGGAGTTGCTGTGATAGCCCAAAACCACAACACAGGCACCTATAGTGGGAACGGAGGCCTGTGACTAGTCACAGAGGCTGTGATTGAGGGAGGGCACTGGTGGAGGGAGGGACAACCAACACACAAGTGTCTGGATATATTCTCCAGTATGAAAAGCCACACTGGCCTGAGGCTGGCATGAGCAAAGGGTTTAGAACAGAGTTTGGCCCCAAAACATGTCATTTGCCTACTTAGTGTCAGTGGACTCCCTGTTGGTGGAGTTGCGCAAGAAGAGACATGACAACAGCCCAACAACGACCTCCCCCGACAGGGATCCAAGCATCCCATGGGCAGGATCTGGCCTTCCACGTCTAGACTCACACATAGGTTTAGGGAATCAGAAGGTGCCTAGAAATCAAAAAGAGTTTCCATGGAGGGTGGCCAAGGCCCAGGCTGTCCAAGTGACTAGATAGGACCAGGCCACTGGCTAAGCCAGTTCTGACCACCAGGTAGGCATGAATCAGAGAAGGTGGGTAGGAGTGGAAGCTGAGGCTTCCAGCTAGGCCAGGGCAGAGAATACACTTATGGAGGCCCAGAGATGTTAGCCTGCCTAAGCAGGGTGAGGCCCCGGTGGATGGACCCAAGGGGAAGGACAGGAGTACCCAGCATAGGCCTCACACAAGCTCCTCCACCAGTCAATACCCCAGCTCCACTTTAAAGATAAGGAAACTGAGTTTTAGAGTAGTCATGGATGGCAGATCCAAAACAATGAGTCAGACCTGACTCTAGCTTTTAACTCTTGGCTGGCTGGCTCATGACCTTCTGGAGGAGGAAATTGGTGGGCGGAGGGAGACAGGACTGCCCTCTCACGATCCTCCAAACCCCAAAGGCCAGGCAGAGGCAGTACAGCACAAGGAATCACCTTGGGCCAGGGGCACGTGGAGCGAGGGGGGGTGCAGAGAGCCTTGCTGGGGATATGGAGACAGGGGCATCGCTGAGGGAGGGTTGATTCCTTCAGAGAGGACTCTCATGACGTAAGCAGAGAGGAAGTTGCATTCTCTTCCCACATACACCCTTGGATCCTCTAAGGTTCCCAGGACCGAAGGTGGGAGCCTGCGGGGTACCCAGCATGGCCCTGCTGGACCTAGCAGGGAACTCCAGTGCTGTTCACCCAAATGATGTAGTGACACATTCTCATGGAACAAGTTCAGAAGGCAGGGAGTCTCGAGAGGCCAGTCCAAGTCCCCAGCCCACCCCCGCTACCTCTGGGCTAGTGGGAAAGGGGGGGCCAACATGAAGTCAACCCTGCTCAGGGTTGCACAGAAGCTGTGCACAGGTCGGGGCATAGCAAAAAGACCCTCACAATCTGGCCTGAGCCCTCTGGCTGCCTCGCACCCCCTACTCCAGCCACATTGGCCTTCTGGAGCACCCAAATAAGGCACACCTCTGGGACTAACAAGGCATCTCAGTGCCTGCCACCATCTCTGTGAGACCACATAAGGGAGGGCTCACCATGAAGCCCACAGCTAGAGCCTACAGCTTTGCCTCAGAAACATAGTGATGTGATGGTCCACACCTAGTGTATAATAAGCATTCCAGCCATCCTGGGAGCCAACAGAAACCTGGCTTTGAGAAGCCTGCAGGCCCCAGTGATGCAGCAGCTCCATGGACTCCTGCAGCTGTGCTCACTGATCGCATCTCCAAGCAGCAAGTCTCTGCATTTGTCTCCTTGCTTTCTCCAGCTCCCCTCGGCGCCAGGCTTCTTGCTGAGGCACCCTAGTTTTCGGGAAGGAGCCTCAGATGGGTGATCTCAGTCTCATCTGCTCTAGGGGTGGCATAGTCTCATCGCCAAGACCACCTGGAGTTGTCTTGAGGATTAACCCAAGGTGCAACAAGTCAAATAGCAGGAATGCCACAAGCACAGAAATAATAAATTAATACGTGCCCCTTCTGTTTCCTGTCTCCCCTCTACGACACTGCAATGCTGTGTAACCTTGGGTGGATTCCTTCCCTAGGATTTCTAGTTGGTCTTCTGAGAGAGCTCTACCAGGAATCCTGAGGTTCTGGGATTTCGGTGCTACTCACCCCTCCCTTCAGGAGTTTATGCTACAACAATTGTGGTGAGCAGAGAGGGATGGGATTAAGATAGTCACAGGCCCCAGCAGTGCCCAGGAGTTGCCTCTTTCCATGGCCCCAGTGACCAGCATGGGATGGGCAGAGGAGACCTGCAGAGTGTTTGTGGAATGAATGAGAAAGTAGCATTAGAGGTGAACTTTAATGGGGTCCCAGAATGCCCATTTCCCAGAGGCAACCTGGTGAGCACAAAGAGCCTAGGAAAAGCGATGACAGCTAGAGATCGGCTCCAGCTTTGTCTTGGTCTTGACTTGCTTTGTGATCTGGGCCATTACCCGGCACCCATGTTCCTCCATGGGTCAAATGGGAATAACATCCCCCTACCTGCCTCAGGGGCTGCATAGGGGTGGATGGGACAGGGGCAGTAAAAGCTCTGGTTCTCCTCAGTGGTGGGAATCTGATCATGCCACTGCAACTCTCTGAACCTCAGTTTACCCTAATGCTTAGCAGGAATGGATCTGTGGCTTCTGGCCCACCATTTCAAGCCAGGAAAATTGCCCCCCACCCTAAGCAGGGAGAGGGACCTGGATGACTGGGAGACGAGGCCAAGCCCAAGCCCAAAATAGCCTGGGATGGCAGGATGATGGAGGCGGTGCTGGGTTGGGCGGCAGGAGCCAGTAATTGATGGCTCTGTGTGGCCATGAATAAAACATCAGTCTCCGCTCCATTTTGGGTTCATTATTTGCTAAGGGGGACAGGCCTCGTTTGTTAGGGTCACCCCTGCTCACCTTCTCCCTGAGTCCTCCCTTCTTCCTCTCCTGACTTGGCTCCCTAGTGCCCAGAAGACAAACTGAGGCTCTTGACAAGATAGCCTGTCCTTGTCCCCTCCTGCTAAATCGACAACCCTCACTGCTCCTTGAACCTACCTTGACTACCACACCTCCTTGCCTTTGCCTATGCTGTTTCACCTGCCTGGAGTGCCCTTCCTTCTCCTTCTCACCTGAGAAAATCCTTCGCCCATCTCAAGGCCCCACTGAAGTCAATCTTTCAGAAAATTTAGCCTGCCCTCAACACGTACCTGTGACATGTGGAACATGTGAGCTTGGTTAGTATTGCCTATCCATGTGACAACTGATTGTCTGTCCAAGTGTCCCTCTCTCCATCCCCACCGCTCCCTTTTGCCAACTCTAAAAGTACAAACTAAATTCAACCTTCTCGAAGTTGCCATTTTCACCATCCAATTGTCAAAGACCCCAGCATAATACCAGGTAGTGGGCACCACACTCATCACTGGCCTGACAGCCACCCTGGAGGGCCATTTAGGTAAGCTTGGCAGAAATTATTGACCCCTAGATCCACTAAAGACTTTAGCTCATGTATATGCTCACACACATGTGAAGCAACACCTGAGCAAGGATGCTCACTGCAACCTGTTTGCAAAAGAAAAACATCAGACATTAGTATGCCTGTGGATGCAATCATTCTTAGTGACTTCATACAACAGAAGATTACAGAGCCAAGGAAAAGAATGAGGTAGCTCAATGGCTCCTAACATGAGGCACTTCCAAGATATATCAGGTTAAAAAAAAGCGATGTATAGAACAGCATTCACACATGATATGTTTTCTATTCACATTAAGAACCACAAAACAAGATTTCGTTGCAATGCTGTGTATCTATGGAAGCCTCTGGAAGGACACACAAGAAATCTAGTAGCTTCCCACAGAGAAACATGAGAGGCTGGGAGACAAAGGGTAGGAGACAGCTACTCTATATCCTAATGCTCTGTACAGTGTGTTTATTACATATTCAGTATAAAAATAAAACCTTCTGATCCATTGACCCAGGAATTTTACAATGGTGCACAAACACTCTGGAAATAACTAGACTATGTGGAAGTTGTAATCTCAGGGGTACTGCAGCAGAACTGTTTTAATGGCTAAGTGGTGGAAAGGGCTCAATATCCAGCAAGAGGGGATGGTGTTCAGCGGCAGGAGAGCCATCCACGCTGAAGGATCTGATGGCGCAGAAGGCACCCCCACACAGACAGTGATGGGGAAAGCAGATGGCAGGCATTGCAGAATAAGAATAGTAAGATGCGTTTAATGCATAGAGAAGTGTGTAGAGGGCGACATCCCAAATATTAGCAAAGTTTATCCTTCAGTCTCTTCTTTTTGCTTTCCCTGTGTTTTTAAGAAAGCATATTACTGGTGAGATAAAGAGAACTATACCCTAGGCTCACTGACCCCTTCAAGCTGTATTGGGGATTCCACAGCAGCCCTGAGGTTGCCCTGACACAGCCCAGGCCACTTGGGGTGTGGTTAGCGACGTCTGTGTGCTGTCCTGTGAGTATCCTCTTTCCTGGCAACTCTAGGACAAGGTCACATCTGATCATCACAGTCCCCACCACAGGGCTTGACATTAGGGAAGGAGCCAACTCAGACCCACTGGCCACCTTCCAGAATGTCAACCCTGGAGCTGTCCAGCCAACTCATATTAGCTGTCCCCTCTCTGGGCTTAGAGACAGGAGGCCCCCCTCAACTCCCTATACAACCAAACTAACTCCCTGACTCATGGAAACAAGGGCCCACCATGTCTCCCACTCTCACACCCACACCAAGAGACCAATGAGGGACAGAACCAGGGGCTACAAGGAGTTTCAAAGGCTAATCGAGCTCCCCCATGCTGCACTACAGCCCCTCCTTCCAAGAAAGGGCTCCGCAGGGCATCTTCTGAGGACTCAGCCCAGCAGAGGCAGTGGGCTTGTTGGCTTGGGGTCCCAGCTGCCACTTACTGCTTCATGACCTTATGCAAGGCCTTGTGTGACCATAGGTAGAATGGCACATTCAATTTGAACACTTGGGACCCATTTAGCCCCGAGTTCCAAGTTTCTGGGAAAAGAGGAGGAGAGGAAAGGAGCAAGGACCTTGGAGATGTCTGGGAAATATGCACAACGAGGACAGGTGCTGTGTGACTGCAGGCAAGAGGCTCAGCCTCTCTAGGCAGCCTTCCTCTGAGTGTGTAACAGCACCTCTGAGGTCATAGGCCCAGACCTTATGAGATTCCTGGAGCTACCTTTGTGAGAAGGCCCTGCCAGTTTCAACCACAGGTCCTGCAATGCAGAGTTGAGGCCACAAAACAGACCCTCAGAGTACCCCCTCCAAAAAAAAAAAAAGAAAAAAGAAAGAGAATGAAAGAAAGGAAGAAAGAAAGAAAGAAAGAAAGAAAGAAAGAAGAAAGAAAGAAAGAAAGAAAGAAAGAAAGAAAGAAAGAAGAAAGAAAGAAAGAAGAAGAAGAAAAGAAAGAAAGGAAGGTTAAAAAAAAAAATCTGGCCCTAAGAACAGGCTGGTTTAGAGAGTAAGTCGGACCTGAGTGGAATGAGGGGTTTGAGCCTCTGAGGACAAGAATGAAGAGGAGACCTCGGTCTGGGGCCCAGAGCCCATCACCTCTGCTACTGAGAGGGCCGGAGAAAGGTCGAAGTAGGCCCTGGTGGCTAAGAAACTGGAGGGCCAGGGGTTTTCTTCCCAGCCTCCCGTGCTGCTGGGTGGGCACATGTTCCAATTCTAGACACTAGAACACAAGGAGATGATTTCTAGGGTCTCAGAACAGGCAACCCCATCTTCTTGGGCACGAGATGTCTCTTTGGGGTTTTCAGGAGGCCAGCCCAGAAGGTTCAGGGGCCGTGCTCAGGGAAGAGCGATGGGGATTGGTTCTTCATAACGTCCTTGAGCCACTGGACTTGCCCTGGCTCCACCTGCTACAGAAGTGACATAAAGTAACATCATCAGATGTGACATCATCAGAGGTCTCCTTGAAACTTGAGGCCTCACAGCTGGTGTCTGCAGCTCTGACTTCTCACTTGTTAGCCTTGGAAGAGTCAAGTGTCCTCTTAGAACATGGGTTCTCTCTTCTCTAGGGTAAGGTCACCTCTCAAATGGCAGGATGGTTGGGGGCCCTTTTCTGTTTCACCGGGCAAGGCTTTGAGACTAAGGTAAGATCACTAGATGCCAGTAGGTGAAAGGAGAGAAAACCAGCCCCCTAGACCAGGAAGTTGGGCTCCAAACACCATGGAATCCTCATTCTCATCTTCCTTCCTCCATGGCCCATGGGTGTTGTCATGGCAACATAGCAGCCTACCCTTGACCTCTGCCACTTCCCAGCTGTGTGTCCTTGGGCAGGTCTGTGAGCCTCCCTGAACCTCAGTCACCTCACCTATAAGATGGAATTATTTAGAGCATTTGGGAGCTATCCATATCCATACCTAGTCGCCACTATGTTTCACTTATTCTTCAATACTTACTGAGAACCTGCTATGTGCCAGAGCCCCTGGGTCAGGCACTATTGTGAACAAAGGGTTCTAGTCCCTGCCCCTTGGCACTTCAGGAGTTTAGGTGTATAATCACAGTCAGTGATAAGAATGCTGACGGGTAAGCCCCCAAATGTGATTGCCTAAAGCACACGAAGAGATCAGGGAAGGCCTCCTCCATGAGGTGACATCTGTCCTGAAACTTAAAGCTTGAATAGTTGGGAGAGGGTTATCTCAGGCTTACCATGGGGAAAGCACAAGGCAAAAGCCTGTTGTTGGAAGGAGGTTGGGATAGTCAAGGAAGCGAGAAGGCCACAGTGGAACAAGGGTAGAGGGGGTCTGGACTGGGTAGGTGGCAGAGGCCAGCAGTCTGAGAGGGAAGGATCATTTATCCTGGGGACAGAGACAAGCCTTCTCCAGCAGGATGGGTGGAAAGGAGGTGGAGACCCAGGCCCTTGTCCCAGTCCTATTACCATGTCATTATGGGATCTGTTCACTCCCATCTCTAGACCTCAGCTGCTCAGAGCAGAAGCTGGGAAGACAAGCCTCGAGCCTATCCACCCAACTCAGTTCTCTGACTGCTCCAGATGTCTGTCCAAAGCCAAAGGCTCCAGTTTAACATGGGCCATGCAGGGTGCCCAGCCAAAGATCAGGAGCCAGACAGTGGCGGACAAATCCCCAGCAAGCCTGGGACTCAAGCATGGCTCTCGGACTTCCAAATATGAATAAAGCCCTGCTTCTCTCATTCTTTCATCTATACATCCATCTATTCATGCAAGAAAATCTGTGCCAGCACCTCCTCCACACCCAGCACAGTGAACTTAGGCTAAGAGCCTGTGCCTCAGTTTACTTACCTATTAAAAGGCAGCGAGAGGCTTATAGAGTACCTAACTCATGGGGTAATTGTGAGATGGAAATGATTACTACATGTGTTACTCCATGCCGTTCCTGGACTCTTCCTCCCTCATCCTCAGGATGCTCACAGTTCTGGTGAGGAAATAGACTTGGAGCCAGATGGTTCCAGTTTGTGTGGCCAGGATGTAAGCCAGGTGAAACAGGCAGGATCCAGCCCATCCAGGTCTCTGAGAGAATTGCTTCTAGGGAACTCGCTATGTGGGTAGTGAGGGCATGGAGTGAACACCAGTAATCAACATCATCAGGAAACAGCTCCACCTGAAGCCATGGAAAAGGTGCAGCTGCTGCTGGAGATACTGTCCAAGGTAGAGAGAGAGGGAGCAGAATACCCTCTTCTCACCCTCCAAACTCCAGATGGACAAAGGTCAGGGCCACAGCTAGACTTTTATCAGGGGCCCTGACTCCCTCGGTCTAACGTACAACAAGTGCTCAAAGACAGAAGATGAACAATGAATGGGAGATAAAGGTCAGGCAGGAAGGGAAGAAGGAAAGGAAGCAGATAGGGTGCATTCGATCCCAGATCTCTGGGCCCTGAATGCCACATTGAGTTTGACTTAAACCTAAAGTCTTCTCTCTTTGACCCTAAATTAAAATGTATAAGACCTTTAGCCCTAAAGCATCGAAGACCCTGACTTCTTCTATTTCTGTCCTGAGCTAGAGAGGTCAGTGTTTATTTCTCCCCATTTTCCAGCCATGGAAACTGAGGCACAGAGAAGTAACTTAACCAAGTGACAAGGTTCCTTGCCCAAGATTTCAGTTAGGGGCAGCACAGACACAGTAAGGGGCAAGTGTACCCCCTGACTTTCCACAGGTGAAAAAAAAAATTGCTGTGAACTGTCAGAAACTGGAAATAGGAAAACGACATTGTATAATCTTTTAGTTCTGCCTTGTTTGGTGGCAATGGTGCTTCAATGCCTTTAATGACCAGTTTTTCCTCCAGATAAAATCTAGAGGAAAAAGTCTGTGATAATACCTAAGTGATCCATGTCCCGTCTTCTGGTACACAAAATGACCCTGACCAGGGGCCACCGGTTCAAATCCTACACGACTCAGGCAAGAGAGCATAGTGAGAGGAAAGGCAAAGGGGTGAATGATGTTTGATTTCATATTTCCAGAACAAGGGTTCAGTGTTGTCAGAGCTCTGATTTCTAAAGAGAGGCTGGAATAGTCTCAGATTTTAAAATGTTAACCATTAATTCAAAATTGTAAAACCATCAGGAGCGCTCATTTTCTAAAGGCCAAACTGAATGTGTCTGCAGGCTGGACCAAGTCTGTGATCCTTGCCAGTTCTTAGGCAACTTCCTCAAATGCGCCAAGCATGTGCAGATCTCAGGGCCTTTGCACTTGCTGCTCCTTTGCCTGGAAAATCCTTCCTCCAGATACCTCATACCTCATTCTTCACCTTGTTCAATATCTGCTGA
The DNA here is from genome assembly GCF_014176215.1 of Rousettus aegyptiacus. Classification (NCBI taxonomy): domain Eukaryota; kingdom Metazoa; phylum Chordata; class Mammalia; order Chiroptera; family Pteropodidae; genus Rousettus; species Rousettus aegyptiacus. The sequence continues at coordinate 63,433,706 of NW_023416309.1, forward strand.
AATGTCATCACTTCCAAGAGGCCTTCCCTGACCTTTTCCTTCCCATTTCCCTGCCTTCTTTTTCTTCACATCACTTACCTCCACCTGGCATTTTAGAATTGCCTATTCCCCTGATGAAAACACTGACTCCACGTGGTTAAAGTCCTTGTCTTGGGTGTCCTTAGATATACAAGGGTTACTTAGCAAGGGATAGACAGTCAACATTTGTTAAATGGGTGGTTCATCTCCTCCCAAGAACCCTGAGGTGCTCAGAGGGGACTGACTCAGGGACTGGTGCTCATGGCCAATGTGATAGGAAGATCCAGGACCCGAGAACATATTGGCATTGGGCTCAGGGCTTACTGAAGAGACCAGCTTATGCCTGGGGCAGAAATCAGAGGAGCTGGTTCCTGACCCATCCCCAACCCCATTGCCTCAGTTTGTCACTTTGGAAAAGCCCACCCCACTGGAGGCCTCAGTTTCCTCACCCGCACAGTGAAGGGAATAGCAAATACCACTGTTTGGGGCACTCGTGGGACCCCAAAGGGGACATATCCATGGATCAGATCAACATTTATGCTGCTCAGAAAGGGAGGCAGAGAGCTGCAAACTGAGTAAAGCCAGGGCCCCTGGAGGAAGGAAAACAAATACCATAATCCCAATCGATGCCAGAGCTGGCTGCAGGAGGGCCATGCTCATGCAGAGGCAAGTCTCTTTGCCTGCTGTTTTGGGGCTTCAGAGAGGCAGCTGGGGAGAAGCAGGAGGTTGCTGCCTCTCTTGGGGAGAACTGGGAACAGCAAAAACCCCTCCTAAATGCACACTCCAAGAAGACTGTCTAGGAGTTTTGATCATATCCCCACCATTGAGCAGCTGGGGGCTGCAGGGGTTTCAGTCCCTGGCATGTCTTCGCTCATGCAAGCCAGGAAATTTCATGGACACCTCTGAGAGGATGAAAAACTCATGTGAGGTTATCACTGCAGTGCAGAATCTAGCTGGGGCTCATTTTCACATAAAAGTGTCACATACTGCCCGAGATCCTCAAGGAATGTCAAAGCTCCAAGAAAATTGGATGTGAGTATTCTGTTGCTTGGCTTTCTCTGGAATAATGCCCATATGAGATAGCAGAGACAGTGCAAGGAACCAGGACTTCATCTCAAGGCTTGAGTTCAAATTCCAGTTCGGCTCCTTCTCTCTAGGCCAGATGCCTTCATTTTTTGTCTGTGGCCTAGTCCCCTAGAGCCCTGAGCCCCTGGCCAGAGCCCACAGTAATAAGTGAGGGAAGGAGTGGGGACAAAGAGAGGGCTTGTGACCAGAAGGAAAGTCACATGCAAGTCAAATCAGCAAGGGGAGCAGACTGGAGTGGAGTGCTTCCAGCTGAGTAAATCAGGGGCACTTATCACAATGACTATTGTCAAGGCTTCACTAGCAAAAAAACAAATCCTTAAAACACCAGATACCATATATGATCTAGTAACTCCCCTCTAAATTCTCTGCAAAAAGAACTGAAACTAGTGTTCACATAAAACTGGTGCATGAATGTTGATAACCGCACCATTGACATGGCCAAAGGTAGAACAATTCAATGGCCATACACAGATGATGGATAAACATATGGGGCCCATCCACACATGAAATATTACTCAGCCATAAAAAGGAATGAAGTTATGACACATGCTATAATATGGATGAACTTTGAGGACATTATACCAAGTGAAATAAGCAGGACACAAAAAGCCAAATACTGTATGATCTCACTTATATGAAATGTCTAGAATAGGCAAATTCACATAGACAGAAAACAAACTAGAGTTTGCCAAGGGCTGGGGGAGGGAATGGGGAGCATTTGCCAACATGTGCCAGGTGTCCTTGTGAGGTGATGAAATGTTCTGGAACTAGAGTGGATATGTTTACACTGCAAATATATCCAATGCCACTGAACTGTACAGTTTTAAATGGGTTATTTTATATTATATGAATTTTACCTCAGTAAAAAGGAAGGAAACCAGCAGGGACACAGTAAGCCAGACCACCTGGGCACAAATGCCCCTTCAGCTTCCTGCCAGATATGTGACCTTGGGCACATCTCCTCACCTCTCTGAACCCCCATTTCTCCATCTATGAAGTGGGGATAAGAAGAGTGCCTGCTCTGGGGCTGCTGTGAGGACTCATAGGGTGAGCATGTGAGAGGGCCAGAAACAGGCCCGCCTCGCTGCAGCACCATGCATTAGCAATCTTCTCTTGGAGTACCCAGAGCTGCCACCAACAGGGGCCACAACATTTGCAGGATGTCTAGGTGGTAAGCCCTGCTGCCCAGGGTGGGTCAGGCTTCCAAGCTGTCCCAGGCCCTGTCTAGAGCCATGGTCCCCACTCCAGTGGCCAAGAGCTAAGCCAAAATGGCCATTTCTTTGTTCCTTGTTCTGCTCACATTTCCTCCCTCAGCCTCACCCACCATCTGGAAAGGGGATGGACATCAATCTTCTATGAAGCTTCTACTCCCAGAACCTTTCTGCTTCTGGGGTCTCCATGGGAAGGGAATCAATCAACATGATGGAGAAGGAGGCAGAGTTGTGCACTGGGTCAGCAGCAGTGATTAAGTGACAGCCGAGGGTTCATACCCCAGCTCCACTACTTCCCAGCCCTCCACCCCTCAGGACCTGGTTGCTTCAGCTGGCCTCTCTGTGCCTCAGTCTCCCATCTATAAAATGTGAATAATAATTGCAACTACCTTGTAGGGTGTCATGAGGACTAAACAAGTCCATTAGAACAGTGCCTGTCTCCACAGTATGGATTGTAGTCATATGTAATTCCTACAACAACCCTTTCTTCAGCTGAAGGAATGGAAGGGTCATGAGTATAGCTGGCTAGAATATGAAAAGGGGAGAGGGTTGATGCTGCAGGCCATACCCCCTCCATTTAAAATAGACTGACTATGCTAAGCCCATGTCCCCCATCCCAAATGGAAATTCAGGCTGTCAGGGCAGAACAATGGAAGGCCAGGAAGAAAGGAGAGTGAGGGAGAGGGCTGAGGTGGGAGCTGGCCCTCACACAACACAGACACACACATATGCACATGTGCACAGACAGGAAGACAGGAAGTGCCTGGAGTGGGGAGTAGGGGCAGACAGTGTGGACTGTGACAGGGGTGGATTCAGTCCTACCAGCCACACTTTATAAATTTTACATCATCTTGGCTATGAATAGCTTCCTCCACAGCAAAACAGACAGTTCAAAGGGAAGAAAAGGGCCTGAGATAAGGAGTAGGTTCTAGACAAGGGTGTTGGAAGATGGGAAGGGCCTCCACTATATCCCTCAGGGGCCAGGTGAGAGTATCCCAAGTCCAGGGAGTGAGGCTGTGCAAGGGTCCCCACAGAGCCCTGGCAGCCCCATGACTTCCAAGATCGGCCCAAGAGGGTTAGGCAGGGGTGTAGAGGGGCCTAGGAGCCCAGACCGGCACACGACTCCACCTAGAGATCCCCATCATCCCCCCGTCCTGTGAGGCTCAAGAGACGAAGGCTGCGAAGCCATTTCTGAGGGGCACACCAAGGCCTGGGGAGGTCATACTCCACCAAAGGTCACATATACCAGCCTGGACCTGAGGTGAAGTGGCAGTAGAGCTGATAGGGAGGGGTGAGTGGACCAACTAGAGAGAGGCTGATTATGCTCTAAGGAGTAGAGTGGGCAAAGGACTCAGGGAGATTATGGTGGGACTGATGGTATCATGGCAATTTCCACAACCTCTGTGGCTGGAGAACCTGAGTTCAAATCTAAGCTTTACCCCTTTCTGGCTGGGTGGCCTTGGGAAAGACACACACACACACACACACACACACACACACACACACACACATACAGAGAGGAAAAAAAATAAAAAACTCACTGTGACTCAGTTTCCCCAATAATAAATGCATAATAAAATAATAAAATACCCACCTCACAGGGTAAGAATTAGGTGAGGCCTTTGGGACCCTCTGCCCAGTTCAAGGCCCAGCTCTGTTGCTCTCTAGCTGCAGAACTTTGCTCGTCCCGTCTACAGAATGGGCTGACACTGCTCCTACCCCATGTGGCTGTGAGAGGATTAGGAGAGTGGGTACCGCATTTAGAGGGAGCCTGGCATAATGTAAGGGCCACATGAGTATTTATCACCATTGTTAATTTTTTTATCAGTAAAACATGAAGGGGACACCTCATCTATAAATAGAGAAAGTCACTACTGGGCAGCCCCGACCTGCCACCAGGGGCGGGGGCGGGGGGGGGTACCCTATAGTGTCTGAGACACACATCCAGTCCCTACCAGGCTGGCTGACCCTGGTTGAGGCCAGGGAGCATGGTGAAGGGATGCTCAGACAATAGCGCTAGCCCCAGTTGGTGAGTACCAGACACTTAGTCCTGGCTGTTCCCTCTGCCAGGGCTGGGGGATGACCAGGCCATGTCCCCATGGGGCTCTGCTGGGCACCACCACTTGCACCCATGGCCCCATGTTCCTCAGCCCACCTCCTTAACCCAATCCCTTGGTGAGTTGACATGTAAACTGAGGAAAGCGTGCCAGCCACCTCATTGGGCTGCAGGGAAAACGTGCCCAACACCCCAATCATGTCAGTTATTCATATAACCTTGACAGCCAGTTTTCCTGATTGCTTACTTTATATGTTTTAATTCACTTCATCTTCAATCTGCTCTTCTGAGGCAGGTGTAGTTAACATCGCATTTTACAGATGGGAAAACTGAGGCGAGGGGAAATGAAGGAACTTGCCCAGGATGTGGGGACTCCTCATTGTCCTTTCTTCATTGCTGGCACCTGCCTTCTAGGGTCCTGTTTCTTCCAAGTGTTGGGAGACCAGGGACCTCAGTTTACCCAGCAGTGACAGGTTTGAAGTGAAAAGAGCAAGATCCTAGAGCAATCCTTGGCCTCTTCTCTAGGTTACTGGGGTAGAGAGTCCTTAACATTCTCTGTGCCTCAGTTTTCTCCTCTATAAAACAAGGTAATAACACTTACCCTGGAATGTTGTCATGAGAATGAAAGAAAGTAAGCCCAGGAAAGTGCTCAGCAAACAATGGCTGCTATTGCTGTCGAGGTCCCACCATCCAGGAGATGCCAGCAGGAATCCAAGGCTCTCCCTGAGGTAGGCCCCTGCCTGGAAAACACAGGGCCTTGCGGTTTTCCTTAGATTGAACCCTCCTCCCAAGGTGACAAGGAGCAATTGACGGATACACCTCCCTCTCTCCCAAAGGACACACAGCAAACACATCAGAAAAGAAAGCAAGGTTGCAAGACAGCCAGAGAGCTTGAAGAAGGCAGACAGGGGCTGGAGAGCAGGGGCTCCCACGGAATAGCACCTGGCTAGGGCCCTAGGCTTCCCCGTGTCTCCTGGAGACCCTCATACTGCCTATATTTTGGAGGTTCCAAGTGGGTCTGGTCCAGCTTACTCAAACCCCCAGCCTCCTGCCCAAACCACCAGCCCTCTGCCTCCCCAACACAAATGTACACACATCTATGTGTTGGGACCTAGGAGCATCATTGGCTCACCTGGGAATATCTTACCTACTGAATCATCCATCAAAGCCAGTTGGCTTGGGGCAGCTGCAAAAAGATATGATTTGTAGTGCCAATAGGATAAGGCAGAGGTGATGCTGGGCCAGGTCTGAGACTAGGTCTCCAGTCCAGAGGCCTTGCAGCTTCCACTATTGTGCTGCAGACCCGTCTACTGCTGTATGAACTAACCTGGCTGACCTGCTGGAGAGTGAGAGACCTCTTGGCAGCAAGGCCCAGCCATCCCAGCTGATGTTACAGACAGTGAGCAAGCCCAACTGAGAAAGGCTGAGCCAAACCCATATTGCCAATTCAAAGAATTATGAGCTAAGTAAAATTGTTATCATTTTGTATTCCTGAGGTTTAGGGATGTTCATTACAGTGCAATAGCTAATTGATACACACCATATCTCCATTTTACAGATAAGGAGATTGAGGTTTCAATGAACCACATCTTCTACCCACTCTCCCATCAAGAGGAAACCAAGGGATGCAGCATCAGTGAATGAAAAGTGCACACCCAGGAGATGGGTGGCCACGACAGTTGGCGCCAGCAGTTTTGGTTGCATTATTAAAAGAATCATTAATGAAGATGTATTGTTGCAGATAAAGCTCATGCCAAGGGTGCCTTCCAATTGCTTCTGACATTTTTGTACATTGATCAAGAGGGCAGTCTGGCAGATCATGCCAGATAAAGGGCCAGCACCAGTCTCCTCACTACAAACCTTGGGGACCACGAGGAGGGAGTTTCTCTATCCCAAAGTTGGCTGTGCTCTGAATGGTGACAAAAGGGAAGTGAGGAAGAGAACTCAGAGCCAGCTTGGCTTCCCACTGATGAGCAGGGGCTTCCCCTTTGCTCCTGCAGTCCAGAGAAAGTTAGGTGTTTTCTACACCTGCCATGCCTTTGCAACTGCTATTCCTTCTGCCTGGTGTACCTGTTCTTTCCTTGTTAGAACATGACCAACTCATGTGCAGCCATCAAGGCCCAGACCAGTTAATTTCTTTTTAGGTTTTGTTTGCCCCTGTTTCCAGGTAGAATCTATCTCTCTATGGCTCCCTCTCCCCTACCCCCAAGCTAAAATGAGTGGTTCAGTACCACCTCTCCCACCAGTATGGGACTATCTCAAGGTCAGGAGCCATGCTCCCCACCCTCTTCCTACAGGCCCACACCGGACTTGGTCCCAACAGGTACTTGATGATGTATGGATTTGCCTTGGCCTGAATTAAAGCAAGTTATAGGGAAATCAAACTCAGTCACCATCTGATTACACTTCTCCAGGAATATGCATTTCCAAGACACTGTGTCCATTTCCACCATCTCAAACCTGGTCTCGGGTCTGAGTCGCTGGGTGGGGTCCAGGGGTGTAGGAGTTGTAAAAAATTATGTATCACAAGACCCCACCTCAGACAACACATCAATCTCTATGTGGATGGAGATCCAGAATTTTTATTTTAAAGAGCTTTGCCCTCTGCCCATGCCCATGGTTCCTCTTGTACATGACCAGGGCTGGCATTGGCTGGGCTGAAACAGAGGTTTTCAAACTGGGTTCCAGCATACCCTAGGATCTATAGGGGCATAGGGTGCGGGTGGGGGTTAGGGGAGGTGTAGGCTCCCTCCCTGCTTTGAATCTGGCACCTAGCTTCCAACCTGTCCTATATATCAGGACTCATGGGCAATTATTTTTCCTTTCAATAGGCTTGTTAACTTCCATATAGTGAAGGTAGGAGTATAATTAGGACAATCACTTTGGAAAACAGTCTGGCAGTAAAGATACACAATGCCTATAATCAAGCAAGTTCACTTCTGGGTGTGAACCCAAAAGATATGAAGGCATGTGTCCACCAGAAGATACATACCGGAATGTTCTGGCAGCTTTATACAGAACAGTCCTAAATTGGAAGAAGCAATCAAGAGGAAAAAGGATAAACACATTGTGTCTATTCATGCAATGGAATACAACACAGCTAGAAAGAGGACAAGCTACAGACACAACCATAACATGGATGAACAAGGCAGGTGTTATTTTCAGTGAATAATATGCAAAGCCATATGCAAAAGGGCACATACTGTACAATTTCCCTGACATGAAGTTCAAGGACAGGCCAAATGATTCTTGGTGATATTGATTTGAACAGTGCTGCCTGTAGAGGTGCTGGGCTGGCAGTGCTCTATTTCCTGAGGTGGGTAGTAGTCACGTGGGTGGACACGTATAAACATGAATGGAGCTGTGTTTAGGTTTGTGTACTTTATATAAGCTGCATCTTGGGAAAAAAAAAGTTTAATAAAGTGAGTTCGTTTAACAACTACTAGTGTCGAGAAAGAGACACTGGCCTCAGAGATTCTCAGATCTGGATTCAATCCTGGCTTTGCTTCTCATCAAGCATGTGGCCTTGGGCAAGTCCCATCACCACTCTGAGCTCACATGGATCAAGGCTACCAAAGGTGAGTAGTCTGTGACATCTGGGTGTCCATAAAGGCCTGGGTATCCCTCTGACTCCACAAAGACTTCACAGGGCCAGGTCTAGCCAAGTCATCAATTGGATAGGGGGCATTGGGTCTTCTGGCAGGAGCACAAGGCCCTGCTGCTGCTCCCCAAGCCTATAGCAAAGCATGCCAGTCCTATTGACCTGGATGTCCTAGTGGCCTGCTCTATCCAGCAACATGGTCTCTCTTCATTCCTCCAATAGATCTTGCTTGTACCTCACCACAGGCCATTTGCACATGCTCTGCCAAGATCACTGTCCCCTAGTTCCCTGCATGTCTGACTCCTTCTCAGTATTGAAGTCTCAACTTTATGTTACCTCCTCTGAAAAGCTGCCTGTCAGCTCAGCCAAATGCTGGAAAGGCCAACCCTGCCCTCATTCCTCTGCATGAGCACCTCTTATGATTATCATTTTAATTATTTGTTTTTTGGATTATTTATTTTTGTTAGCCCCACCAGACTGAGCTTCACAGAAGCAGATCATGTTTAATACTATGTCCATAGACAGTCTTCTGACAGCGGAGCCAGTGGATATGTATTGGATAAGTAAGTGAATAAATCAATGGATAGCCAACACCAGAACCTTCTGAAATTGCAAGCATAAATGGAGGTATGCAAGGAGCAGAGGCAGAGATCACCAGAGTGAGGGGTGGGGGCTGGGGCCTCAGCAGAGAGTGATAGCTGTGAATGAACCAGCATCAGGGGATAAGGAACACAGCATTGCCAGTAACAGCTCTAGAACCAGCCTTATCTGAAGGTAACATTTATGAACTCCAGCCATAAAGCAAGGCTACCTGGGCTCAGATCTTTACTCTGCATCATTCCAGTGTTATTTACCCAGGTTACTCACTGCTCTCATAGCAGTACCCTATGCAACCATTGTGGAGATTCATCATGGGCTGGTGCAGAGAGTGCTTAGAACAGAGCTGGCTACACAAATGTCAAAACTGTTTTTGAGATTTGCCATGGGCAGTGGCAGTGTTCACACCTACCAATTTTGTAGATAAGGAAGCACAGAGATAGTCATGCCATTGGTCAAAGGTGAAGCCAGGATTTGAGCCAAGTCCTCACTCTTGAGCCCAAGTGCTTCCCCGACCAAGGTAGAAGGGCACTAGAGTCTGGTGGTATTGTAGTGCAATCAAATCCAAGACCCACGGAGCCAATTGAGATGAATCGTGAGCCTTTATTAGCCGGCCAGCGACTAACTCTCTACCACACAGGGTTAGAAGAGATCAGCCCCGAGCTCCCAGAAGAGGCAGTTTATATAGCCACCAGCACATCCCTGAGCAGATCACCACACCCTGGTTAACAGTTGGCCATTAGCATATCCTTGATCAGATTATCACACCCTGGTTAACAGTATCAGAAGTAAATACTTAATGCTGGCTTACTGGAAAATTGTCCACCCATAACAGTGGTTCTTCAACTCTCAGCTTGTCATCTTCCACCCAAACGCACACTGTATGACTTCGGCCATGTCAACAACACCCTCTGAGCATAGATTCCCACCCTCAAGTCGTGGCCCACTGCCCACCCCAACACCCTCAAAAGGCCTGGTCAGCTAGATTCTCTGCCCAGCACCTTGCCTATCTATCCTTACTGGTGGTGCAGACCAGCACCATCCTCTCAACTCACAGCCGGCAAGTTAAAAATACACCTAAATGATGTTTCCATTGACTTTCCCTGAGTTATGGCTGCGGCTGCTGCCAGCTCTGACTCTAGAGGCCTCAGAGGAGAATGTGCTGCTCTGGATGAGCTAGACTAAATGCACATCCCACCTTGAAGCCCAGCAGGATGCCCTCACCTTTCTCACCTGTGAAATGGGCTAGCAGTGCCCCTCTCTGAAGCTCACTGGGCAGGTGCATTTCCACAACAAAGCATCTGTAATTGGCTCCTCCAGTCCAAACAGTGGTTTAAGGGTCAAGGGAAGATTAAAAGTGTAAATCAGGAGAAGATAAAGGACTTTAGAATTGTACCAAGTCCTCCATGCTCTGGAGTAGGGGGCTCTCAGCTGAAGAGACATGAAGAGGGGTTGAAACATTTATCAGAAGTGTAAATCAAAGCCAGAGTGTCCTTGGAAATTTTGGAGAGGAAGCCGCTGCACTTTCCACAGTGTTCAGTGTTAAGGGTGGAAAGTTTTCCAGTAAGCCGACATTAAGGATTTACTCTGATTCTGTTAACCAGGGTGTGGTAATCTGTTCAAAGGTATGCTAAGGGCCAATTTCTCATTTTGTAATCTGCTTACTTGTTTTGATGTTAACCAGGGTGTAGTAATCTGTTTACTTGTTAACCAAGGTGTGGTTCTAGGTTTTATAAGGTGCCTCCTAGGGAAGCTCGGGGCTGATTCTCTGACCCTGCATGGTGGAGAGAGTCAGTCGCCTGCCAGCTAATAAAGGTTCGTAAATTAATCTCAGTTGGCTCTGTGGGTCTCAGATTTGAACGCGCCACAACACTCAGAATGAGGCTAAACATTTTGAAAGTGGTGAGTTCAGCACACTGATTCACTCATGGGGGGAGTTCTCTCTAGCTCCCCTCCTAAGGAAAGAATCGTTAAGTGTCTAAGGTCACATTGGCCTTATTTAATACCTCTTTTCCACCCCACCCTCTCACACACACACCTGGGTCCTCATCTATTTACAGGTGTGCCCCTGGCAGACCCCTTGGTTATCCTCTCAACAGCTGTCTCCCTTCTCCCCAGATAACCAAAGCCAGACCTAATTTAGCCATAGGCAAAGTACCCAGCCTCTAGAGCTGTGCTGTCCATTACAATAATCTCTAGCCACATATAACTATTTAATTTAAATTAATTAATATTAAATTTAATAAAAATTCAATTCCTTGGTCTCACTAGCTATAAACAGTTCAAGTACCAATAGCCACATGTGGCTAATGGATACCATATCGGACAGCACAGATCTAGACATTGCCATCATCATAGAAAAGAAAATGCTTTTAGACAGCTCAGCTTTACAGGGTGAATCCTGGTCTAAACCAGTCATGGAATTCCATTTCCCATTGCCATTCCCCATTGGTCTGTTGTAGTGTGACTTCTTCTGAACATTGAGACATAAGTGAAGACTGGGAAAGATGATCCTCCTGGTGTAAAGAGATAAACATGAGAGGAATACACTGTACACATTGGCTACCTCCCCCACCCCCTCACCTCCAGCACTTAAAGGTGGTAGTAAAAAGATATGATGGCAGGAGCTGAGGAAGCTATCTTGCAGCCATAAGGCAATATGCCTAAAAACAAAAGCCAACACACTGAAGGGGACAAAACGGAAGGATGGAAGGAGCCTGGAGATCCATTGAACTGTGGAACTAGCTGCCTCTGAGCTTTTCTTTATATATACTAATTCAATGTCTTTATTATTCAAACCCCTGTAGTTGGAGATTTCTGTTATCTGCAACTGAATGCTTTCTAAGTGATACCTGCATTCAGCTTTCAGAGGTCTGAGTAAGGTGCTCCCTCTAAGTGAAATGTCTCCATTCTCATTTCTTTTGAAATTCCATCCATGTTTCAGGGCACAGATCAAGGACCACCTTCCCTTAGAGGCCTTCTCTTAATTCCACCCTACCTCCCCACCCCCCACCCCCGCTCCCCACCCAAAGCTAAAAGTGACCACTCCCTCCTGTAATCTCAGATTGGTCCCTGCCCTCCAGCACTTGGCACCAGTCACGGACAGAGTGAGGGCAGGATCTATATCCATCTTCGTGGAGCTGTACTCCTGAGCCTTAGAAAAGCGTCCGGCAAGTAGCGGGTACTCAACTACTACTTGGTGAATAAAAGCATAGATGCTTTATTTTATCATCCCTACCATGCTCTACACATGTGTAAGTTTACACTAAAGTTTATGAAATGACGGAGTAAATTTCTCACAGTCTCAGAAGCAGAGAAACTCTAAGTAGGCTGTCTACCCCTACCTCACATCATATACCCAAAGACATTCTAGTAACTCAGAGTCAAATGGAGAACCAAAAAGTTGATATTTTTAATATATTTTTTAATTCTATGTGGAGTCCATAGATGGATAAATGAATAAACAAAATGTGGTATATACATACAATGGAATATTTATTCAGCCTTAAAAGAAAGGAAATTGTGACACATGCTACAACATGGATGCAACTTGAAAACATTATGCTAAGTGAAATAAACCATTCACAAAAACACAATTATGCAATTACATTTAAATGAGGCACCTAGAGTAGTCATTGTCTGTGTGCAGCTTCTCTTTGTCCAGAGCCTTCTGAACCACGAGTTAGTTATCTTCCCCTTTTCATACACACCCAATATACGGAGGTGGAACAGAGTTAAGATAACCACAATAATGATTCCCATTTGGAGCCCATCAATACATTCTAAAATTCATCTAGAATTTCAAATTAAAAAAGATTTAGAATTTCAAAATTCATAGCACTCTTGAGAACCCACCAGGTGCACTTTGTGCAGCCCCCAGCTTGAGAATGAGAAATTTCTCGGATTAGGCTCTGAGCCCTCTCTGGGAGACACTTCCAGGCCAGTGTCCTCCATGGCTCCTCACCCTGCCTTTTGAGGGTGTTCTTTTCCCCCCTGTTTCATTTTCCTTCTAGACTATATCTCAAGTAAGCTGTCTTACTTTCTCAACCCATTTCCTGTCTCCTAGAAGGGGCGATGGCACAAATGTCATTTCATCCCTTTTAAAGTCTCAAATAATCTTCTGAACACTGTAGACCAGGCATGGATTTCATTAAAATCATATTCCCTTTAAAAACCTAGCAGGCATCCAATCTATTTGCCTCAGGTCTGTTCTATGTGCTAGTTGCTACATCCAAACATTTTTACAGGAGATAAATGCCTTTGCTTTATCACTCATGGGCCTCTTTCTCTCAATTTAATGATTGAAACTATCTGAAATAGGTGGGAAGGCCACACCATTAACCTAATATTTACCCTCAGGCACCTTAATCCTGTGACAGATGTTGCAGGGTTTCTGGCCCAAAGCTTTTTAAATATTATCTCAGACTGTTAGGAATCAAGAAGCAGCTGAGAACAAACTAGTGCTTGCTAGATGGGGAGGATTTGGGAGGCTGCGTGAAAAAGGTAAAGGGATTAAAAAGTACAAATTGGTAGTTACAAAATAGTCACAGGGATTTATAGTACAGCATAGGGAATACAGTCAATAAAATTGTAATGTATAGTGCCCTGTGAGTACTAGAATAATTGAGGGATCACTTCATAAATTATATAAATATACCCTTTTTCATTATTTTGAGTTGATTTCTTCCTTGTAATCCTTCCCAAATGCAGCCAACAGGAGTGAAGGAACATACCAACATCTTTTCCAACCTCTTCCCCTAAAATGATAAATTCAGGAGTCACTTGGTATATCATCCAAATTGTCATAGGAGACAGGTTTGCAAAATGGTTTGCCACTGTATTACATGGATCTCTGTCTGTCTAGTCTCTAATATCAGTGTCTTTCCTACCTGTCCCTATACTGCTAAGCCAATGCCTCTGATTTCAGGGGTGTGCAATGGCAGCATCGCTCTTTCATATCAATTTCTGTATGAGTCAGAATAAGACAGACTGTGTTAATAAGCCCCCCAAATTCAATGACGTATACCATTCTAGAAGTTTACCGTTTGCTCACATTTGGTCTGATATGGACTGATAGGGGGTCTAAGCCTCAAGGGTCCATCTCAGATGCAGCTATGTCATCCAAGATGACCACAACCTTGAAACAAAGAGGTGGAAAAAGCACACTAGGTCTTAGCTGCTTCAGCCTGGAAGTGACATGCACTGTGGAAACTGGAAGGACTTAACTCACACTCCCAGGTATGAGTGATCACAAGGGGCCTATGGAAAGGTTTTGTTAGACAGTCAGTCAGGCATGAGTGACAGGAGAGAAAGCCTAGCTCTGTAACCTTTGAAGACCTTCCTTAAGGACCTCCCAGAAACACCTCCCTTTTAGGATTATAAATTGTCCCAAATCCTAGAGCACTAAGGCCATAAAAGCTACTGGCTAAACCAGCCACAAATATATGCACAGAAAATATTACCCTAACCTACCCACCTACAACCTCAGCCTCATTATACCATCATTATAATATCATAACTATGCCTAGAAGCTCATAAATCTAGTAACAGACTGAATTCCAGGTAAGCACATGCGTAGCGGGCAAAGTGTTATCTAGCAGCCAGCTGCCAGTCAAGGTACCTCACATATAGATCATCTAGGACCTCCCATCACAGCCCAAATATAAACAGACCTTTCTACTTCTGTGTTGCTACAGCTCTCTTAGTGGAAAAACTGCTCCTCCCTTGGGGCGTACTCTGTCTCATCTCTTCACTTCCCAAATTCCGCAGGGCTGCAGCCTTCCTTAGCATGGCCCCTCTCCTTCTAAAAAATACTTTCAGTAAATCTTACTTTTTCTAAATCTTGCTGACCTGTAATTCTTTTCTATGCTACATCAGCAGGGAAGAACCGAGGGACAATGCACAACACCACCATCCTCCCCCATGTTCTGGGGCGGCACCAGATTTCATATTACCCCAGCAGTAACAGTTGGAAGGGGCAGAAGTAGTGCAGGCCCTGTAAACTCTCAATACTCAAAACAAGCAAAAACTCCCTTCAATGGCAGGGGCCCAAACTGAGAAGGATTTTCTGAGAGCAGAATCCAAATTGGGCAGAACAGACAATGGTGACCAAAAAATAGAAATGAAAGAGAAAAGAGAAGGGAGGAGAGGAGGGGAGGGGAGGGGAAAGGAGAAAGGAAGAGAAGAGGTAAGAAAAAGAGAAGAGAAGGAGAGAGAGAGGGAGGGAGGGAGAGAGGGAGTTAGGGAGGAGGAAGGGAAGGGAAGGAGGCAGGGAGAAAGGGATAGAAGGTTTCAGTGAAAGAGAAAAGGTAAAACAAGACCTTTTATGTAACATTTCGTAAAATAACAGAAGAGAGAAAGCTAGAGTCATGCAGCATAAAAAGCAATTCTGACCCACCCTTCCTCTTGAAAGTTCAGAAAATTCATTTCATGTAAAAATAAGCATCATAAAAAGATCGTAGTCAAAAACCCATACAAAGTTGTCATAAGAAAAATGAGAATAATGAGCCATATCCCTATAGATAATGAAGGCATTACAGAAATATATGCCCACAGAACACATGCTTCAAAACATAAAGACTGTATCCTAATACTTAAAAATGAGTCAACAAAAATTAAGAAAGTAATAAAAGATACAAAAGATACAAATCATAATGAGAAGTCCTCAGAGATGTGCTAGAACCAATGAAAGAACTAGGAATAAAAGAAAAACTCATTAAAGAATGAAAAGTAAACTAAAAGGAACACAAGAGCAAATAAACACAGCAGATAATGCCTAAGAGAATCAGAAGGTAAAATGGTAGGAAATTCTTAAGCAAACCAAAAAATGGAAGATATAAATAGGAGTCAAGAGAAAGTAACTATGTTGACAGCAAGCAAAAAGATCTAACATATGTATAACAAGTCACTGAAGAAAGAAACCAAAGCTAGAGAGTCAATCAAAAGCAAAACACTGTAATTAAAAAAACAAAACAAACAAACAAAAAAAAAAACTGCAACTTTCCTGAAATAAATAACTTGAAACAACACTGGGTTCTTGGGAAAACTGACCCAGAATATTCAACAGAGACATATTCTACAACATATTCTACGATGCCTTTGGGAATACAGGCAAAAAAAAATAAAGTCACTTATCAGGAAAATCAGGTTGGTATTAGACTTACCTGCATCAACACTTCCTTCCAGAAGCAATAGAAAGCATATTTAAAATTTTAAGGGAGAACAGCATGAGCCAAGAATGATATGTCTAGCTAAACTGACTTTCAAGTATAAAGGTCATAAATAAACTATTATACAACTCAGCTTTGAAGGCCCTGAGCATCACTTCTGCCACACTCCACTTGTGCCTGAAGCAGTCATAAGTTCTCAGAGTCAAGGGTAGGGACATAGATCACACCTCTCAATGAAAGTCCAAGAATTGTGGCCATGTTTTACAACTGCCACCAATGTTACATGAAGGGGAGAGACCCTCAGTAAGGGTAATTATTGCAACCAATTGAAACACATTAAATATTCTTCGATCCATGAGTTCATAGTTATTTTTAATCCCTACTTGATCACCACTGGAGGATCAATTTGATTTACAAAACTGTTAGAGCAACCAAGGCAAGTATATATCCTGCCTTTCCTTTATAAACTATACCATCAAGTAACCAGAGTAGAGGAGAGAGAGTTTCTCTCCATAGAAACATTTCAGCAAATAAAAGGGACAGGAATGATAGATTTAGGATATCACCAGTTTGTAAATAATAATAAATTAGAACTGGGCATCAGCAGCTACTAACACCACAGATATGGTAGGACACTGTGCCTCTCTCTAGAGGAACATAGGACTCTCTACCAAGTATTCTTGTTAAAAAAAAAAAATTCCAACACTAAATCAAGTGTCTAGACCCAGCTTCCAATTTACAGGAAATACAGAAACTGTGAAAAACTCTACAGGTCTAACAACCCAATTTCTTCAACAAATAAATTTCAAGGAAAAAAAACATGAAGGGGCAAACTTGAGATGAAAGATACTTGGGAGATACATCAGTCAATGTGATGTCAGGACCTTATTCAGATCCTAAATGATGAAAACCATTTTTGTTCATTCTGACACCTCTGAGACAATTCTAAATTTGAACAGATACTAGATATTTGCTAATATTAAGGAATTATTGTTACATATGAAGTATTAAATAATGGTATTGTCAAGAAAAAAGAGAATGAACACCAATAAACAAAATCAGAGATGAAAGAGGGGAAATTACAACAGACACCCCAGAAATACAAAGGATCATACAAGAATACTATGAAAAAGTATATAACATCAAATTTAATAACCTGGAAGAAATGGACCAGTACTTAGAAAAATACAACCTTTCTTGACTGAATCAAGAAGAACTAGAAAATCTAAATACTGATCAGCATTATGGAAATTGAAACAATCATCAAAAACCTACCAAAAAGTAAAGTCTAGGACCAGATGGCTTCACTATTAAATTCTACCACACATTTAAAGATCTAATACCTGTTCTCCTCAAACTCTTCCAAAAAATCAAAGAGGAAGCAATACTTCCCAACTCATTTTATGAGGCCAATATTACTCTGATACCAAAACCTGGTAAAGATAACACAAAAAAAGAAAACTACAGACCAATATCTCTCATGAACACAGATGCAAAAATCCTAAATAAGATACTAGCAAACTGAATACGGCAACGTATTAAAAAGATTATACACCACGATCAAGTGGGCTTCATCCCAGAGGCACAGGGAAGTTTCAACATATGCAAATAGATTAATGTGATACACCATATAAACACATTAAAAAATAAGAATCATATGATCATATTAACAGATGCAGAAAAAGCCTTTGACGAGATATGACCTGCTAGCCTATTTATGATCAAAACAGCTAATGAAATTGGTATAGAAAGAAAGTACCTTAACATTATAAAGGCCATCTACAACAAACCCTCAGCCAACATTATACTTAATGGAGAAAAACTAAAAATCTTTCCTCTAAGATCAGGAACAAGACAAGGCTATCCACTATCACCACTGTTATTCAGTATAATATTGGATGTCCTAGCAAGTGCAATCAGGCAAGAGAAAGATATAAAATGTATCCAAATAGGAAATGAAGAAGTAAAACTGTCACTATTTGCAGATGACATGATTCTCTACATAGAAAACCCTAAAGATTCCACAAGAACACTACTAGAAACAATAAGCAAATAGAGGAAAGTTTCTGAATACAAAATTAATATTTAAAAATCTATAGCATTCCTGTACTCTAATAATGAATTGTCAGAAAAAGAAGTGGAAAAAATAATTCCTTTTGCAATTGGAACAAAAAGAATAAAATACCTAGGAATAAATTTAACAAAATGTGTAAAGGACCTATGATGAAAACTATAAGACCCTGTTAAAAGAAATTCGAGAAGATACAAAGAAATAAAAAGATATTCTGTGTTCTTGGATTGGAAGAACCAACATAGTTAAAATAACCTTATTACCTAGATTTTTAACATGCTGGCTATCATTGTTGCTACAGTCCACTGACCCTCAAACTGTTTCAGGAGAGAGTAAAATAATCATCTGTCTGGTTTTAACAATCATTGATTTGGTTTTCTGTTGTTTTTAATAAGCAACCAAACCTAGATCCTAATCAATAAACTCATTCTATTAAAATGTACCCATGATGCCTAGGGCCAGCAGGTTGCCTTATGCCAGATTCTCCCAAAAGCAGAGCCTGAGGCAAGTATCAAGATGCAAATGCATCGTAAAAGAAGTTTTGACAGAAACCAGTAAAGAAGCAAGGGAAACAGGAGAGAGCAGGAAAAGCCAAGCAAGCATGCATTTTAGTCCTGGCCAAGGCTTGATCCCAGGGAGCTCTACTGTGTAGATTGCACCTCTAAGTTTGTACTGCCTTAAAGCAAGAAGCTGGGCTTTCCTGCTATAATAGATTGGCTGGCGGTGCCCAAGAAAGTGACCGCCAACTCTCAAGCACTCCAACTCTGCTGTATGGAGTGAAGCATACCCAAGGATGATTCTCTGAAACAGGTCTGAGAAGTGAGCTGCCAGCCAAGAACACAGAGGAAAGGGGATTAGATATGTGGTTCCTATAAGGAGAACTTTGGACACCAAACCCAGGTAGTGGGGGGAGGGGCTTCCAGGACCATTGTGATCCCCACCCTTTCAATCTCCCCTACCAGCCTCAGCTGCCCTCCTCACACTGTGGCCCCAGAGGAGATGAACAGTGACAGCCTCAAAGACACACCCCCCCCAGGGACCCTAAGCCAAGAGTGCTGTCATATGCTGTGAGAACTGTGAGAACCGTGTTGCTGAGTAAACAATGCTGGTGTTGCCTTGAGAAGGCAACAGTTTCCAGTACATGGGGCTGAGAATGAAGAGAGTCAAAGAAGTGCAGTGACTTGCCCAAGGTCACGCAGATAAAGTGGAGGGCCTGAGGTAGGTGGGCAAAGGGAGAAACAATGTTACAGAAAAGCCTAAAACTGAGAGTTACTGGGGGAAGTAGACTCCAGGCTCTGTAGGGAGCCAGGACAGCTTATGAGGGCAGGGTGGTCCCAGTGGGGTGGGGTGAATCCCTGTAACCATTTCAGGGGTCATTTGCTGAGCACCTCCATGAACTAAAAGCTTGACCTCCATTAGCTACTGCACTCCCCACCATATTCTCAGAGGCGCCATCTTCTTACGTTCTCCCAGTAACAGATACTGAGAGGATTTGAATACAAGGAAATTCTGGTGGGAAAAATCCACAGAGAATGAGACTGAGGTGGGAAGAAGTCAATAATGGTGTATTCTCAACACAGGTCCCCCTAGGGGTGCCTGGAGCTCCATTCAGCTAGAGAAGCTAGGAGACATGGCTGTGCTAGCCCAGAGAAAGATCATGGGTACAACTGCAGTGACTGGAGCAGAAGCAGGCACAGCAGCACCCACTACAGGTAGGTCCTTTTATTCTCCCACACAGAGGGGAGGGGCTGCCCATGGCCATGTAGCTGGGAGGCATGGCCATGTAGGCCTATTTGACCCTGGGCATAAGATCTTTCTACCCTTGCAGTTGTTTCTCCTTTTTAGTTCTGAAAATAGCATTTGCCAAAGTTTTAGGAACTATGTACATTCTTCATTTCAACAGCTTCAAGATTTGAATGATGCAAAGCTCTTAATTTAGACATTGGCATTTTATTTACTCAGCTTGATTAACCCACTCGGGGGGGGGGGGGGTAGAAGATCACTGTCTCACTGTCTTCAAATACCTGAGAAGGAAGAGCAGCCAAGTGTCCATACCCCACTGGGGATGGAGCAGCCCTGGGGACTGCATACCCCCTCACCAACCCTTAGAGCCAGGCTACCCTGGGCTCAGATCTCAGGTCTGCCTTCACCAGCTGTACAATGTGGACAAATTGCTTAGCATCTTTGTGCCTGGTTTTCATCATTTGTAAAATGGAAAAGGCAATAGAACCCTCCTACTAGGGCTGTTGTGAAAATTCAATACAATAACCTGTGCAAAGTGCACGGAACTATACCTAGTACTTAATAAATGCTAGCTCAACCTCTGCCTCAGGGGATCAGTGTGGTGCAGGAAGCAGACTTGGACATAAACATGACCACCCAGTGTGATTAAGGCTACAGAGAGGGAAGGAAGGGGCTGTAGAAACCCCGAGAAAGGGGTGACTAATACAGAAACTTCACAAAGAACCAGCAGAAGTGAGTTTTGAGGGATAAGCAGGAGTTTACAGGTAGAACAGTGGAGGTGTCGTGTTTTGGAATGCAGTGGCTATACAATATCCAAACACCTTCTTATTTGGGAGGGAACTTCTATGTAGACTCTCAGGTCTATA
This sequence comes from Rousettus aegyptiacus, assembly GCF_014176215.1. Classification (NCBI taxonomy): domain Eukaryota; kingdom Metazoa; phylum Chordata; class Mammalia; order Chiroptera; family Pteropodidae; genus Rousettus; species Rousettus aegyptiacus. The sequence goes on from NW_023416309.1 coordinate 63,454,124, forward strand.
GGCTACTCCTGCTTGGGACTCTGAAACTTAATATCTGGGTCAAGGGCCACAGTAGAGTACTGACCAGATTGCCTTAGATGCTCAGGTCCCTCTAGCCTCCACGGCCCCTGAAAATTCTCCTGTTCATTCTGTAAGCCCTGAGATTGAGTCAAGAAAGCCCCCCTTTACCTAGGGTGGACAGAGTCACTTCTGTTGCTTGCAACCAAGAATTCTAGAGTGAATTCCTGGCAGAAAGACCAGAATGAGCAAGAGATTGTAAATAACAATATAAACGGAGCCACTTCAAAATGGAGGCAGAGCTGCCATGCTAGAGGAACTGCAATGCATATCTTAATGCCACAAACCTTGGAAGGTTAAAAACAGGGCAAAATAACTTTTGGACATGGCCTAAGCAAACATGTTTCCCAAAGAACTGTTTGCAAAGATAACAAGTAAGCAGTTATGATAACTACTGGACTGATGACCAGAGGACTGAAAATTAAAAACACTGTTTAGAATTAATATCACTGGGTTATCTTATCTGCACCAATAGAAATACCTTATTTCAACTGATACAATTATTTCCCTTCTCTTTCTCATAAATACCATTTCCTTTTTCTCATAATTGGTACACTATTTGGGCTTCTGCCTGAATCAGTGCTTCCTGAATAGCTATTTTTATTGATCTCAAATAAATGTTGTTGCCTCTCACTTTGAAATGTTCTTTTCTTTTTAAGCTAACAAGATGGAAGGGAGATACTGCTTTAGTGATCCTAGCCCTGATCCCCACCCACCCAACTCCTTCCCCAAGCTTTTCTCATTGAGACTCACTGCAGTCAATCAAGCAGTTGGCTGGATGGCGGGGCAGGAGGAGGTGACTCTCACTCCATTTCACAACTAACAATTTTGAGCCCTGGAAGAATTAGTGACTTGCTGAAGGTCATCCATAGACTTAGGGGACCAAGTGGGCTTCAGTGGAGGATTGGATACCTGTCCAGGCTCTGCCCTTGCTCCAGTCAGAGGCCCTGGGATCTCCAGATAGGCAGGTCTGTCCCCAGTTGTCACAGCAGCCTGTGAAATCTTACAATCCCAGAACAGACACTGAGACTGAGGTTTAAAAATTAAGCCCATCTTGGACACAGATGTGCGTCCTAGGGAGACCACGGGGAATGAGGTTTTTGTTTAAAGCCAACTATGAGAAGGAGAATGAATTTGGAGCCCAAGGAACACAGTGCCTAGTGCTCATCATTCACTCTCTGGTACTGAGTGGGTACAAGGGTGGAAAACAGGAACCGAGGGGCAGGTTCATTAACTGAGCACCAACAGTGTGCCAGGTTTATGATGGGCCTTTGTGCCCTCCAGAATCTTTTGGAAACCACCTGTAGTCCTGAAAAATCAGTTTTAGTGCCTCCAATTTGCAGACAAGAAAACTGAGTCTCAGAAAGGTGTTGTGACATCTTCAAGGGGTGACATAGTCAAATCAAATCTGTCTGACCCAAGACCTTAAAATGAGGGGTGGATAAACCTTCATGCAGGTCAGAGCACGGAGCAGGGCTTTGAAGCAGAAAGGCAGCCTGGCAGAGACAAGGACATTTCAGAAAGGTGATCCTGTCATTGTTATCATTGTTCTTAATGTAAATAAGATCACATCTCTCCCCTCCTTAAAGCCTTCCAATGACTTCTCTTGTGCCCTGAAAATAAAGTCTATAGTCTTTGCCATGGCCTGTAGGGGCTCATGTGATCTGCCCCTCAACTCCTAATTCTCGTCAGTGGTACCAAATCCCCTCCTGCGTCAGGGCCTTTGCGCAAGCTATTCCTGGCATGCTCTCTTCACTCCTTATCCACTTAATTTTTGCTCTTCCCGCTGCTGCCCTCCCCACTACATGGAGTCTTCCGAAGCTGTGGGCGGTCGCCCATAACTAGCTCCAAGTAAAGGGGGCACTCTCATGTGCCCCCTTTCTTTCAAAGCACTGAATGCAGGTTATAATTTTCTGCGCCATTATGTTCAAGGGAGGAAAAAGTTGCTTCTTGGGGGAGTGAAAAAAGTTAGATAGTACAATTATTTGTGGCACTGCACAACAAAATCTTATTCCTTAGTATTGTGTCTCTCATTGAGAAGAAATTAAATTTAAATAATTGTAACTAAGTTTAATTAATTTAAATAATTTAATTAACTCATTCAATTAATTAGATGTTTCTCCTTGGGGAATGATAATGAAAAAAGTAGGAAGCACTTCTTAAAGCATCTGTGAGTTTGCTTCTGTTGTGTCTGATGTCCTCACATCTGCCAGGGCAGGCCCAGGTCTAGCAGTCCTGCTGCAGCTCCACCTATTATGTGCCAAGCCCTGTAGAGAACAATCCAGACAAGCTTCTGCTGTAGAGAATCCATGCTGAGTCTCCTTCCCCTGGATCCCGAGGCATTGGGGAATCACAGTAGGTTTGGGATCCGGGAAGGAAAAAATTCCCTGGGCTGGTGCAGTTTCAACCAGATCACAGCTGCTGCTGCCTCCCAAGCCTCCTCACCCAAGACCCATGACAAGGCAGGCCCAGGACAGGAATAGAGCAGCCCACAGCTTCTGTAAGCCTGAAGGGGGTGGATGCAGCTAAACTGGGCTTAGCAGGTAGCTCACTCAAGGTGGTCAGAGTCTGGGCTGCGGGTGGGGAGTGGGGCGGGACTCCTGGGTTTTTGGGCTCACCAGGCTCTCCTTGTCTGGGGTGGGGTGGGGGGCAGGGCTGGGCCCTGGCGGAGGCTTTGCAACTTCCAGGAGAACCTGACTGCCCTAGCAATGAAGATAAACAAGCTATGATAAACATAGCACAGCAGATGTATGTGTTGACCCACACACCTGGTTTCCAAAAGGATTCACAATGGCTTTCATAAGCGGCAAAGAAATGAGTATTTAGAGCAAGCCAGAGTTTACACATCAGGCCCTCACGTCACAGGCCTCGGGGAGTAGAACCAAGACAAGACGAATCTCTGATCTCTCCAGGAATCACTTCTCAGTGGAAATGAGCTCCCCACCAGGGGAGGAGCACAAGCAGAGGCTGCAGACCCTGGTGGAGGTGTGGCTGGGAAGGGGTCCATGCATCAGATGGAGGCTTAGCCAGATACTGTTAAGATCTGCTAAGAGATGACACCAGCCCTGCTTGCTCTGTCATCACCCCTGCCCACAAAGCAGCCAAGGATACAGCCTGAGATAAAGCTGATGATGGAAGCCACTTGCTGGCCCCTTCCTCCTTCCCTGGGCCAGAGTTACCAGACAGGCTTAAAAAATGGAGCAGGGAAACACCTTTTATCTTAGTTCCTGGGATTGCTATGCTGAAATCTGCAGATCCAAAGAAAGCCCTGCCCTCAGACATAGAGCAAGGCTACCTGATGTCTGGGGGATCCTGACCACATGGTCATTCAGATCCCAGCTTTGGCACTGCTTGCTATGTGGCCTTGAGCTAGTAGCTTCCTTGCTTCCCTTCTCTGAACACACAGTCCCTAGTCAGTACAATGAGGGTTTTGCTTTGCTCCTGGAGAGCCGTCCCAGGACTGATGCCCAGAGTAAATAGAACAGCAGCCCCTACCCCCTCCCCAGCCCAAACCTTGGCACAGTTGGCAGTCCCAGTTCCCTGGGCCCCACTGCCCTAGTTCTGGGCTTGTCCTTGGGGGCTGGAGGACACCTTCCCTGAGCTTGCTATTTCCTCTGTCATGGACCCCTTCGTGCCAGGCACTGAGCAAGATATACTCAGCCTGGACCTAGAAGAGCTCCAAGTCTAGCAAGGGTGGTGGTCAGTGAACAAGAATGTACATAAATTGCTAACCTAAAAATGAAAGGGCCTTTCAAAGTAAGAGGCAACAAGCCTTTATTGAGATCAGTAAGAATATAGCTATTGAGGAAGCACTGATTCAGGCAGAAGCCCAAATAATGTTCTTATTAGAAGACAAAGGCAATGAGTATTCATGAGAAAGGGAAAGGAAATGATTACATCAATAGAAGAAAGGCATCTCTATTAGAACAGATAATATAGTGATGCTAATTCTAAACAGTGTTTTTAATTTTCAGTTCAATAGTCATCATAACTGCTTTCTTGTTATCTTTGCAAATAGTTCTTTGGGAAACAGGTTGCTTAAGCCCAGTCCAAAGGTTATTTTGCCCTCTTTTTAACCTTCCAAAGCTTGAGGCATAAGACATGCACAGCAGGTCCTCCAGCATGCCTCCATTTTAAATTGACTCCATTTTAAAGTGGCTCCATTAATATTATTGTTTACAAAATAAATATGAAAAAAGTATGGCAGGATGAGGGAAGAAATTGATGAGGTGTTCAGGGAGGTCTCCATGAGGAGATGGCATCTGAACACAGACATCTGAGCCAGCCAGCAGGACATCTTGGGAGAGAGCATTCTGGGCAGAGAGGACAGCTAGTACAAAAGCCCTGAGGAAGATCTGGGCTTGACGTGTTTGAGTACGAAGAGGCTGAAGCTCAGGGAGCAAGTGGGAGAGTGGTGGGAGGGGTAGTCCAGGTGGACCAACTGGTGTGGGCATTGTGGGCCATTGGGACGCTTGGACTGGGGGAGGTGGGAAACGCAGCACAATTTTGAGAGGAGGAGAGACTGAGATACTTAATAAGGAGGTTGCTTTCCGTGGCCTCTAGAAGGGAACTCACCAAATCTTCCTCCAGGGGCCACCTCCCCACTCTAGACCAGGCCTGAATGTTGCATTTTTTATGCTGCCTGATGAGGAGGCTCTTGAAACTGTAACTGAAACAGAAGGTCCGCATGCCTCTTACCTCTGTATGTCCAGAGAGACTCCTTAGCTCTGGGTCTGGGACATGCGGTGCCCAGCCCCTGCTGCCTGGGGGTAAAGGCATCTGGCCTCCACAAAGGGCCCAGTCCAGCCCCTGTGCCTGTGACCTCTACCTCACAGCCTGGGGACAGGGAAGAGGACCCTGCCACTTAGGCAAGATGCATGGTAGGGAGCCTTCACTAGTCATCACTGAAGTCATGAGTTGTATAAACTGTCAAGAATCTGTGGATGTCAGAATTCTTGCCTTGTCACCCTACATCAACCCAGAGCTCCCACCTCCCACCAGGGCCTATGCATGAAGGTGGTGGAGTGGGGGGTGGGGGGGCAGACTGCACACAGGCAGACCAGTGGACTTATGATGCAAATGCGTAGAACTGAGCTGAGCAGATCAGAGCCCCCACACAGGCCCCTGGTCTACCAGAAGACACTGTTCCCCTCTAAAATGGAGGAAGAGTAGAGGTGGACAGGGGGAAGAGTTGGCAGACAGAGTGCTCAAAGGCCAAGCCTGGCAGAGCTCCAGGGAGAGGGGTTCAAAGTCAGAGTTCTGATGCCTCCTGGTGACTGCAGGAGGAGTGACAGGGGCCGTGCCTCTAGGACATGGCTCTGGCCTGCCCTGAGCAGGGGTGGGGGAGGGACACGTGCACGCACGTACTCGCATATGGGTCAATCCGCGCAGGCACCCACATCCATGTGTGCACCCAAACACAGGATCTCAAGATTCATTCACTCTTTCATGCTTTGTATTCATTCATTAGTGTTTTCATTCACCACAGGTTGACTGGGCCGTTCAATAGGTGTCAGCACTGGGGACACAACAGAGGCAGGTTAAATCTACCCAGATGAAGAAGAAAAAGATTGGCTTACACTGGCTGGACCAGGTGGGAGATGGCTTCCCTGAGAAAGTGACATAGGAGACCAGGAATTGCAGGGAAGTGGGTGCCAGGCAGAGGGCACAGGTGGTATAAAGGCCCTGAGGTGAGAACAAGCCTTCATCATGGTGGGAGGGGTACAAAAACCTCTTTGAACTTGTTAAATGCTGTGCCAGGGAAGGGTCAATAGGCAGCCGGCGGTCTCAGACTGAGGGCTATTTTGAGACAGGCTAAGAAAGGAAGGGAGGAGTGGTAGACTGAGGTTGGGAGATAGATCCCAAAAGGATCTGTGCCTCTTTTTGGGAACATGCCCTAATATCGTTTGGAAGACTAGGGAAGGCCTGCTCTCAGACTTTGAGCTGTGAGTGGGCTAATTCTCCCGTATTTGACCCTCTTGGCTTGTAATTGGTTTGGGAATGAGCATGTGACCCCTTCCCATCAAATAAGCCAGCCCTGGGACTTCGGCTCTGGACAACTTTGCTAAGCTGGTGGGAACCTTTGAGTCCTGACTTGTCCCCATGTGGAGAGTATGAAACTAATACAGAGCTAAGGTGGACACAAGTTCTACAGGGTATTAACCACGCTTCCTGGATTCAACCGTGCCTGAAATGATACAGATCTGCTTACATGAGCAAATAAACTTCCTTCTGCTGAAATATGGAAGATGTTTCTGCCCCAGCCCAGGCCTCAAGGATCACAGAGCCAGACTGGACTCCGACAAGGAGGCCTTCCTTAAGTTGCCCCCACTCCCTTAAGAGCCCTCTCCGGGGGATCACTGCCTGTCCCCAAGCCTGTTTCTCCATCTTACAAGCAATGTGGCTTTGGGCAAGTTACTTCAATTCTCTGGGCCTGTTCTCTCATGTGTAAACTGGGGTTAACAACATAATAACCTGAGACAATAACATAACATAACACCTTCAATGAGGTGACAATATCAAGGCCCAACACCTGCATCTGGCAAAGTATTCTTCAATGACAGTGGGGCAAGGGGCCCTGCTAGTGGTTGCAACTGTGTCTGCTGCTTTGACCAGCATCCAGCATAAGGCCTGGTGCCTCATCACAGTTCTCTGGGAGCTTTGGTATCCTCATAGATGAAAAGTACACGACTCTGGCAGACCAGCAAGCCCCCACTCCTCTGATCATACTGCCCTGGCCTTCTCCCAGGGGAAGGGGTCCTTCTAGAGGCCATAGACCTTCAACAAGGCGTGGGGCTCGCCGCTGTGACACAGTCTCACACAACCTTTTGACCTTTTTTTTTTTTAAAATCAAAACAGCAATCATGTAACTGCCCCAATCCACCAGGGATAGAACCCAGTACAGGTAGTCCTTCAAAAAATATTTTTCTTTTTTCTTTTCTAACACAAAAGCAAATCCATAGCCCCTGTCAAGCCAATCCCCAAGGAGAATACCTCTCTAAGCAGAGACTTTGGGCTTATCCTCCTACTAGACTCCAGCCTGAGTGGAGAGAGTAGGTCTCAGCCTGCTGGTCCCCTAGGGGGTGGCAGAAGTTATCGGCTCCAAACCATGCGAGAAAAACCAGCCAAACCCACAAAGCAAAAGAAAAAAAAGACAAATTTGTTTTTAAAAAGTGAAACAACACCCCTAGAGGTGGCAGGCAGAGGCTAGGTGTCCTTGGTGCCCCTCAGAGGCCATTTGCCAGTGCTGGGTGAAGGCCTCAAGTGGCTCTGGTTTCTCCCTCAGAGGGGGATCAGAAGGACTCATGTGGCTCATCCCCGTATCCCCTCTACTGATGCTGGGAGAGATGTGTGGCCACCCTTGAAGTGTGCAAAGTTCATTCAGTCGAAAGATATAAAAATATACAACTCGGTGGCATCCAGGGCTGGGCCAAGGCAGAGGCTTGTGCATAAGCACCGGATGCCTTCTGTGAGGGGCAGCAGCGTCTGGCAGGGGCATCCAGGCCCCTCCAAATCCAAGGCCTAGGGGCTGGAGACTTGGAACAGCAGGACAGAGGCACTGGTGGGGCCCACATGGGTCCAGCGGGGGGCCCCGACAGTCTGGTTCTTTGGCACTTGGGAGCAGCCCCCTCGATTCCTCTTGGAATGCCCAAGGCCAGGGTGGCAGTAGCTTATGGGTGTGGGCAAGCACTGCCCCAGCAGAGGGGGCTGTGGGGCACTAGAGGGCCAGAGTGGGGTCCAACGCCCTGCCCCCTATGAGTCCTCTCCCAGGATTTCCTTCACAAAAGCAGTGATGTCTGTCTTCTTGGTTTTGTGCAAGGTGAAGAAAGGATGCTCCTATTGGAGAACAGAAGATGTGAGATAGAGGTGGCCCCACCTTCCCAAACCAGCCCCAGCCCCTCCCTGCTGCTTCTTCTACCTGGCAAACTCCTACTCATCCTTTAGGACCTCCACCCCCAGGAAGCCCTCCTTGTTAGATACAGCATTGAGGTTTCCTCCTTGGCCCTCCTGCAGCTATCCTCTGGCCACATAAAACTCACTTTTCCCCATAAATGCCAGGCTTCTACCCATGATAGCCATTTGGCTTGGAATGCTCTTTCCATCAGTGGGTAAATCCTTATTCATCCTTCCAGGCCCAATTCAAATGTCGCCCAATCTGTGAAGCCTTCCCTTATGCCTTTAGATATAATTATCCACCTGCCTCCCCTCCCTCATCCCTCCCCCATCCCTCTGCACCATCTGTCACAGCACTGCCTATGTACCCCTCCACAGGGCCTGGATAGAGGAGAAAGCAGAGAGCCAGAGTAGGCATGAGCAAATGAACGACTGAGTACCTGAATGAATTAATGCAGGAGCAAGCCAGAGAGGCAACCTACCTACCTCTGTGTTTGTGGAATCAGCCCTCTCCCTAGAGAGCTGGCCCAGTGCTGCTCCCACCCGCACTCACCATCAGCTCCAGGTAGCTCATGCGCTCCGCGGGGTTCTTTCTTAGGCTAGGAGAGAACAAGGAAGGCTGGGGCCAGACTGGCACAGAGCAAGTCCAGCCCCTCCAAGATGGCCGAGCCAGCTGGGGTCACCCCTGACTGTGCAGCAAGGGGACCCATGTGCTCCCAGGACTTGGGAAAGAAGGAGTGGGGCTGTTCTGGGGAACTGAGGGCAGAGTGGAATTCGTGGGTGCAAGGACATGGACCAATTTCTTTGCCTCTTGAGGTGTCAGTTCTTTGCCTCTTGGGGTGTTAGCCTTCTTGTCTCCATAGTAATCAAGGAAATTTCCAATGACCCTAATACTAAAATGATACGGAAATGCCACTATTAACAATTGTATACTTGCTACCTTTAATTAGGAGGGGAGATTCCTTATCACAGGTCCTGGGAGAAGGGCAGCCCCAATTAAAAGGAGTCAAGGTGATCGATGACTATTTTCAAGGCTCATTTGTTTTCAGTCATTTTTATTTTCTAATTTAAGAAATAAAGGCTACAAATTTTCCTCTCAGTATCTCTTTACCCACAACACATAGATGTTGACGTTATGTTCTCACTGTCTTTCACTTCTGAATAGCTTGTAATTTTATTTTTCAAATCTCTTTCATAATTCAAGAGTCAGAAGAATTTACTTTGAGTTTCGATGCAGTTTTTTCCTCTTTAGTTATGGACTTCTTATTTTATTTACTTATGAGCAGAGAATGTAGCCTGTATGACTTTGCCTTTTTCCTTTTTCCCTGTTTCCTTTTTAACTTCAAACATGATTTTCATACAGCTTCCACAGGCATTCTTTAATTTGGTACAAAGTTCTAAACATCAATAAAAGCAAATTTCTTTATGCTATTAAATCTTCTACAAGCTTTTCATTTTCCTTTCCAGTCTAACTGATCTGTCCACTTCTAAGACTATGTTAAAAATCTCCCCAAGGACCACAGTTTGTCATACTGTCCTTGTACTCTATTTCTGCCTCACATATTTTGATGCTACATTGTTTGGGGGCTTATTTGTTAAAAGAAAAGGGAGGAACTGGGATCTGGCCAGGTCAGAGCTATAGACTCACCACTGTGCAGTGAAGTCCACAAACTCAGTGGAAAAACGGTCAGCTGGGAGCTGGGGGGACGGCTCCTCCACCACTTGCTTCAGTTGCTGGAATGGGGTCCCCCAGGACTCATAAGGAAACCGTAGAATAGCCATCTCGATCTGCAGTGGGGACAGAAGCACTGGGTCAGATGCATCCACACTCTGCACCCAGAAGGAGAGCATTTCAGAACCTGCCTGTCCTGGCCCAGCACTTGGAGCTGGACCGATGTAGGCCAAGGCAGGTCAAGGGGCTGACATGCGATATCAGACCAAAGATGAAAGCTAGGGGGACACAGTATTAGCTGCTCTGACCCAACCAACAGATCTTGCCCTGGGCTGTGACTGGTTTGATCATCCTTGGGTTTTCAAACTATCCGAATTCAAAATATTTTATATGAAAAAAAACAAGTGTTAGCTAATTTGGAAAAATCAGGAGCTGGCAGCTCTGGGCCACCTTCCTGAAAGGCAGCAGTTAGCAAAAGAACTTGGACAAGCAATGACGCCACCGTTTACAACAGGCCACTCCCCTCCCTAATGTCTCTATGGTGTCTTAGCCTCTGCTGCCACTGATTTGGGCAGCTGTTGTTATTACAGAGAAACCAAATGGAAAATGAAATGATGCTTATATTCCTGTCTCTTCCCCAAGGCTGTAAAAGAAATGTTATGAGGCCCACCATCTGATCAGCTACTTCACTCTGCAACAGTTCACTCCAGGCCTCATCAGGAATTGATGTTTGCAGCCCCTCCTCCACCACAGCCCCCACCATCCACCCACTGGCATCCTATAAGGCCCATCACTAATACTTCCTCCTCCAAGAAGCCTTCCCCTCTCTGCCCCCATCACTGTTTCTTCCTGACTCCATAAACAGGTGGCTACCATGGCCTCGTCAACCCTATTGGACCTGGACCTCTCTGCAAACAACATCAGGGCTACCAAGATGCCGCATCTAGCCCTGTGCCTCGCCTGCAGTTAACTGGAAGTCATTTATGGCGGGCGGGGGGCGGGGGGGGGGACTGACTAGCTTATGACGAACTCTTGAGTTCTAATTTTGACTGCCTGAAACAACACAGAAGCTTCTCACTGACAGAGCATAATGACCACAATAAACAGAAGATACCTCAGCTCAAACAAATGTTTCACATTGGTAACTGGTACCTGAACAGATCACTAATTATTGTGCTAAGAAAGCTTTCCATTAGGCTAACGGCCCCTTTCTAGTCAAGACATAAACACACCACACAGATGGAGGATACACACAATACAATGGGCATGGGTGTGATTCTATGTGTGTTTATTTTCACTGGATAAATTCAGGATGCTCTTTTTCCTAGAATTTTCACTGATTCCAACAAGCAGAAGTGAGGACCCTGTGTGTACTGACAGAGAAGGACCCAGAGGACTACCAGACTTTATATATAGGAAAGTGGAAACATGTCCAAACCCTTTACTTGGTAGTCCCTTTCCTGGTAACTTTTTTCGAAAGAGCTCAAAAAATGAAAAACCAAACAAAAACAGCCTCAGGGCAGAGAGATACATGGGGTGGTGTAACTTGTAATAGAAAATATTGAGAAGCACCCAAAAGTGCAGTGCTAGGGACAAGCCTGCCACAGGACAGTTGAGTCTCCATGGTAACTGTGAAGTGTGTCCTGTGACATCCCAGACAAGGGTTCACATGATCAGCACTTGGTCGACACTCATCATTGCTGAGAGGCTTCCCAAACATTATCCCGTGTTTATTCTGGTAAATGCCCTTTATGTTCCAAAGCTACAGTCAAGTGCCTGCAGAGAGCTATCCAGGGTGGGTTCAGCGAGAACGGTATGGAGAACACCGAGAGAGGTGAGCCCAGCATGCAGTTTCACCATTTGCTCCCTCAGGAAGGCCAAGGACTTCAAATGGAAAGACAAAACCAGAAACAAGTGAAATTCCCTAAATTAGGAGACTGGCAGAGTAGATAGTGGCAAATGCCTACATTTATAACAATCCAGAGAAATGTGAATGATGTAAGGCTAAGTGAAAAAAAGCAAAACAAAACTACATAAATTTTTTTATAAAGAGACAAAACATTTAAAAGGAAATGTACAATATTGGCGGTTGACAATAGGAAGAAAGAGTTGTTTGTCTGGAGTAGAACCACAATGGTGATCTTTTTTTCCCTTTTACTTTTCCTCTATATTTTTATATTGTTTCTATTACTTTGTAACCTCTGGGGGGCAACCGAGCCTGGACTATGGCAGCTGGTCTCCCACATGGCCATCACTGCTTCTCCTCCCTGGGTGTGCTTGCCAGTGCCCCCGTCCAGAAGTGGAGTCTATGTCCTCTTGAACCTGGCTGGCTTGTGACTTGCTCTGACCCCCAAAGGCAGAGTGACACTGGGCCAGTCCCAGGAGTAGCGCTTAATAGCACTTCCTTTGTGGAAGCCAGTTAGCAACCACTCTCACTGCCACACTATAGGGATGTCCAGCAAACAGCCTGCCCTATGGGAGGCTGTGTACAAGACCCCATTTGTAAAGCCTTCTTGAAACTTCCTCCACAGCCCATCCCTGATCCCAGCCCTGACCCCGGCCAGGGAGAGTGGAAGGCCTGCCCAGCTGAGTCTAGCCTAAACTGCAGAAACATGAGAAATAATAAACAGTTATTGGTTTGAGTCACTGGGTTCTGGTTTATAACGTGGCATTTGGTAACTAAAACCTGCACTTGGTATGTTTCAAGTTTCATCAGCGATATTAGCAGGTCACTGAGATGTGGTGGCTCCCCAGTAATGAAAATAGATGGGCAGATGGAAGGGAGAGGGGGATAGAGGGGTGGGGGGGGAGCAGGGGTAAGTGTGAAGTAGTCATGAATGAGGTCTCTAACATCCAACCAGCTGTGTGTAGCCTGTAAATACAGAAAGAACTTGGCTTTATTTTTTTAACTGAGTGGTTAGACAACTTTTATCTGCAGGTATATCCATCTTTAGACTGTGAATATTCCTCTCTTCTTCGAAAAGAAAAAAACGTGTCAGCAGTATTAAGGAAAACTGAAGGTATCACTCAGCTCTCCACCTCTGGCAAAATCATTTTGATCCTTTCCCAGTCGCTGTGAACAAATGTAGGTTATAAAGCTACAGTCATACAATAACAACAAGGATTACTATGATAATTGCAACATCAGTAAAATCCAAAACACCTCTGTTGACCCCTAACCTCCTCATGGATCTGGCCCCCAAGCTCACACTAGGCATGCCTCCGACTTGGGCCTCTGCCCCCAGGCCCCTGCGGGCCCCTCTCCCCCTCCCACCCAGAGCCTTGTGCTGCTCTGCTCCCGCTGCCCCATAGTAACTCCCCCTACCTCACTTTACTCCTCTCCACACTCCTTTGCACCATATATTACATTGATTGATTTTGATTATTGACTAAACCCTGTCCCCAACACCAGGAAACCAGAGGCACTGGGCTGGGAGGCTGCTGATACTACGTAAACATCAAGGACAAACACACACCCCGTTAGTTCCAGTGGTTTGAATCGGGGGTGGGGAGCAACAACCACTCAGGCCAGTGAGTCAGCTGGACTGACTCATGCATACTACAGCCACCATGATGGTAACGTTTTCCCACATACCCAGGTCTCATGCACATCGAACTCCTCCCCGGCAGGAGAATTAGCAACATAGTCTTTTCCTGTCCCTCTGGCCCATGTTCCACACAGTGCCAAAGTGGGCTTCCTATAAATAACTAAACCTTGACCCACACCTGAGCCTGGGCAGTTCTTGAAAAACAAGAGTCACATGAGTCCAGGCCTACCCCTTGACCTCAGATGCAGCCACTCCAGCTCAGCCAAGGGCTGGGTGTCTGCCCCCACCTGACCAAAGTGCCCACAGTCCAAGACAGAACCAACCCATCCCGCCCTACCCCACCCAAGGAAAGGCACCAGGACTCCACAAGGCAACACACTTCTTGCTATAAAAAAATTTTTAAGACTTTTACCATTTTGCTTTTAAAATTATTTTTGTACCAGGATCTCACTTAATTTGGGATTGGCTGTAATTTCTCAACAAGCATCACAAGCTCTGAGGGAAATTCGACAGATGAGTAATCACATACTGTTGAGAACTTTCGTAAAGGGCACCCCTCACCACTAGGGAAGGGCTTAATGTCACCTGTAGACATTTCATTCAATACACTATAATTCCATATGGCACAATTTCTTCTCAGATAGTGAAGCCAACACTTTTTTTTCCCAGGGCCTAAACTATTTGATGAGCCTTCCAAAAGCTCACTGACTGGGCACAGCCCCACCCCGGCTCCACCCTATCAGCCAGGGCTGGACCCAGACCCAGCCAGGTGTTACCATGGTGATTCCGAGGCTCCAGACATCAGACTTGACGTTATAGCCCTTCTGGTTCAGCTCCGGGTTGATTCTCTCAGGCTGAAAGAGAGACCAGTGAGGCGTGAACACCCAACACATGGGGAGGGACCATAATAGGGGGCACCCAAGTCCCCTCAGGTCTTGCCTTCCCAACCTGAAACTGAGGCAGTCAGTACTCATCCTATTCCACTCTCCATGGGACAGATTAGATAACTGAGGCCAGCAAGGGCTAGAGTCTCATGGTGAGGGCCCAAACTTTGCCTCAAAAGTACTTCCATCTGGGGGTTGAGAGGAGCACCTTCAGGACATCAGGGGAGAGGTGAGGTCTGCACAGATCCCACGAATCACCTACATGTGAGTATCCACGAAACTTATCCAAATGGGCACTTCAGGGCACAGTTAATAACAGAGGTAAGAGGGACTGCTTGGCAGACTGGGCAGCAGGGCACCCCCTCTATGGCAGGAAATGCGGGATCTAGGGGAGGCACCATCCCTGACAGAGGATGCAACCTGACAGTTATCTCCCAGGCACATCCTCTCCTGACCCTCAACCATGGCCCAGGACTTGGGGTGACAAGGGATCACTTACAGCCATATAGGGCTTGCAGCCAGCATCCATTGTCTTGGCCACAGAATCCACCAAGTAGCCGCTGATCCCAAAATCGCACATCTTCACATGGCCCTCCTTATTGATGAGGACATTAGATGGCTTCACATCTGCCAGGGACAGAACACGCCTTTTCGGACCTGGAAGCCCTGGCTAAAGGGCAGCTGGCTCTTCCCATACCCCAACCACCTAAAGGGCAGTTGCTGCCAGGGCCCAGGGAGTGGATAAGGGACTGAGGCTCTGAGAGGCTGATGGCAGTGAAGCATGGACATGCCCCAGCCACTGGCCATGAGTGAGGAAGGAAGTCAGGGCTCTGCTGCTTCACCCAGGATGGCCCATCATCAGCACTTTGAACACAAGGTCCAGATGGGCCTCACAGCCAGGACTCGACTTCCACTTCCCAGTACAACCTCTAGTTCTGGAGTCCTCCCAGGCTAGGGCAGGATGAGTGGGTCATCACTGACAGGGTGAGACCTGGGAACCACTCAAATGTCTACACAGGAAGCCCAGGGCAGTAGCTAAAACACAGGAGGTGGGTCTGCCTGAGAACATGAAGCCCACCCCACAACTCAAGGTAGATACAGAGCAGACTGCGGGGTGCACAGCAAGGAATCTCCCAGTAAATGCACATGCACAACACACATATATCCCATGTGCTTTCTATGAGAAAGTGAGTAAGGATAAAATGGAGCGGCAGGTTCCATACTGAACTGTCAACAGTGTTGAGCTGCAGGTGGGGGCCGGGATGGCCACTGAGTGGCCAAAGGGAGCTTAATCTAATTAACTTAGAAACTACAACAACCCAGGTGGATCTCAGAAAGATTAGGCCAAGTGAAAGAGTCTAGACGGAGGGCATGTGCATGTGAGCATATTCATATGAAGTTCAAGAACAAGAAAAAACTAATCTACTGTGGGAAAAATCAGACAAGGAGTATGAGGGGATATGGGTGGGCAAGAACCAGTCAGGAAGGGACAAAAGCACTTTCGGGGGTGGGGTGAAGAGTGGAAATATACTGTATCTTGCCAGGGATGCAAGTTACATGGGTGTAAACTCTGAACAGATTTATCGAACAGCACCTACAGATCTGTGCATTTCACAATATATAAACAATATGCCCCAAATAATCAGGCTTTCCAGGGCAAAGATCCATCTAGTCCTTATTCTGAGTACCAGCAAACCTAAAGGGAGGTAGCTGGAAGGTGGGACTGGTTTGAGGGTGGAGGCCAAGGAAAATGGCTTGGCAAAGTGGAGAGTGGCCTAGACTGGGAAGCAGGCTCAGCTCCCAACCTCAGCAGGCACATCCCTACCTACCACCTCTCTGAGCCTCGGTTGGCTCATTTTGAAAAAAGGGAGCGGTCCACCTGCCTTGCAGGACTGGGCAAGACCATGCATGTGAGTAGCCCGTGAGCCTCTCCCTAATAGTTGACATTGGGTACTGACCTCTGTGGATCACGGACAGCTTGCTGTGCAGATGCTCCAGTGCCCTCACAATCTTGCATGCAGGATAGAGAGGAGGAGAGAAACAGAACTGTTGTTACTTATGGTTACATTAATAATACAAAGCAGTAAGACATCTCTGTCTGAGTCCATCTGTCTCCCTCTCCTACTTACACACCCAGCCTCTCATTAAACCAGGCTCCTGCCCACATCCTAATACTTGCCGTGGTGGCCTGACAACCTTGATGCAAACACACCTGGCCTCCAGCTTTTCTCCCACCCACTGGAGTAAGCCAGGGCCTTGAGCCCATGCCTTTACCAGGGAAAGATGTCCTGGAGACCCCTGAAGAGTCTCAGGCTTGTGACCACACTCCTTTCCCTTCAACGTCCCCCTCCCGCCCCCGTCCACAGGGGACCATCGACACTCCCTACCAGGTTCTTGGGTAAAACCCAGTCCTTCTGCAGCCTCTCTGGCTCCTCTTCCCTCTGTCAACAGCCAGTAGACTACATGCCTGAGCTATTCCCCTCAGGAAGACATGGTGGGGGAGCCTGGGCAATTAACCCAAAGATTCTAACTCATTACTCATGCATCGGTATATTTTAAACTGTCCCAGATGCAGTCAAGACTGAGAACCACCGGTAAACCCATTTTTTTTTTTTTTTTTTTTTTTTTTTTGCTTCAGCTTCCGGGATGTTCAAGACCAAGATTGCTGCTCTCCTCTAGTAATGTTCAACCTCAAAAGGCAAATATTTTGGATGCTAACCTTTCTCCCAACTTAACTTGTACCTCTTTGAGCTGACTGAGAGCCCTTTCAGCATGAGGAAGTTGTAAGTACTAAATCCTTTTGTAAAATGGATTTAGGAAGCTTGGAAGTTGCATATAAAAGCCCAGAGAACCAGAAGCTGCCAATCTGAATGTCTCCCAGAGCCCCAGGCTCCAAAGTCTTGATCAAGCAAGAAGGCTCTGGTCCAGGATTGGGCCCCTGGTGGGCAGTAGCCCATGTTCGGGTCCATAGTGGGACCCAGCTCTCTCCAAAATACCACCATCAGTCTGGGCTTTGTGCCTGCTGGGGCAGGGCTGGTGCATCTGGCTATGTATCTGGAATTCCACACCCCACCCAGGCCACTTACAGACACAGCAATCTCCCCAAGAATGTCCTCTGGAATCGTCATGTTTTTATCAAGCACCTTCCGGTAGAACTTATCCAGGGATGTGTCCATGAGCTCCATGCAGATCCATACATCCCCCTGTGGGTAGATGCCCAGAGGTCAGCCTAGGCCCGCCTAGGGCCGCACCTGTGACTGGACTGCCTGCCCTGGTGCCAGCATCAGCCAGGCCTCCAGCAGACACATCTCCCGTCCTTTAGCCCACAGAGATTTATCGAGTTCCCAGCTTCTCTTACCCTGCCTCCCAGAATCTCTCGACCTGCCTGCTTCTCCACCTTCTAGGCTTGCCTACACTGCTGGGTCCACACACTAGTCTCCCCCAACTCTGCCACCTCTGGTCTCTCCTATCTGATCCCTAGTTCCATGGCAATTTTGAAAGAGAAGTGACTAAAACACCTGATGTGTCCCTCCAATGGGGACTTTCAGAGGCTGGCTGTAGCTCAGCTCCATGACCCAGCCCTGTAGATCCCTCCTGCTTCAGCCCTTATGGCCCCCAACACACATAGCTTGTCCCATCTCTGACCCTAGTGGATGGTTCCCTCCTCCATCTGCAATGCCTTGCCTCCCCTGCCCCTGGTCCTCCAGCAAACTCCTATGTATCCTTCAGCACAGCCTTCTGGGAAGGCTGGGTACGGCACCTCCTTGGGGGCACCCACAGGCTCCTGGGCATCCCTGCCAGCTCTGACCTCATGTGTGGTGAGACTCCTGGGTATGTGTTTGTCCCCCAGAGTGGCAAGGGGATAGAGAGCCTGAACCTGAAATGCAGTGGGTGCTTAGCCAATCAGATGCGTAGATCCAGTGAGGCACCGGGTCTGCCACAGCAGTAAGTTTGGAGACCCAGTGAATGCTCAGAGAGTGAGGCCAGGCGAGGGGAGCCCTGATTTCAGCCCTAAACTCTAGGTGGCAAATCACCATCGCAAATCCAGTACATTTAACCCAGGTTCTTGGTCTCTGTTCACACCCCACACCATCCCTTTACACCACCCAGCAACAGCCCATCCCTCCAGCTCTACAGGCTACGCTCCCTTGATGTCACTGATTCCTCTCACCCCCTATCCAGTACTTCCTGTAGACCCAGAATAGAATCCTTGAACACCTCCATGGTTGCCTCTGCTTGGAGGCCCACCCTGCTGGCCAGGATGCTGGTAAGGCAGGTAGTCACACAACCTTGTGGTACACACAAGGTCACACAAACTTGAGTGCCAGGCTCTAGGCTACATCATTTCATCTTCATATCAACTGTGTGAGATGGGTACAATTACTGGCCTCATTTCAAAGATGAGGAAACTGAGGCTAAATGGAAGGGGGCAGATGTGCAGACAGAAGGTCAGGACAGTCCCCAGCCTAGCATCCACCTCCCACCCTCCCAGCAAGGCCGCACCTCTCTGAAAAGGGCCCCATAGAAGGTGACGGTATAGAAGCAGTCGACTGTACGCATGTTGACGTCCAAGTCCATGAGCAGACGCTTCTGCTCCTGTGTGTTGACAGTGGCCCGGATCCGCTGCAGGTGAGAGGGCTACAGTTAAGGAGCCGTGTGGCAGGGGGCAAGCACCTTACCATTGCTTACACAAGGGCCAGGAGCTCTGAGGGGCACCCACAGGCAGTCTCAGCCCCCACATCTCCCAGGCATCCCGTGGCCCAGGGCTCCCTGGCAGAGTGGGACCCTGCTTACCTTCACGGCCATGATGGTGCCGCTTTGGGCATGCCGCACCTTCTCTACCACCCCATAGGCTCCACGTCCCAGTTCCGAGATGGTCACCAGGTCATCGGCCTCCACCTCAAAGTTCTTGGGGGACAGAAAGAGAGACAGTTGGTGGCCAAAAGGCAAGAACTGGCCATGTGACCTAGGACAAGTCACTTAACCTCTCTGAGCTCCACATTACCCTCTATAAAACAGACACAGCACCAATATTCAAAGGCTGTTGTGAGGTTTATGTAAGATGGCCTGTGAAATAACCCCAGCAGGCATAAGGAACTTAAGAGATGGCCTTTCCCTCTTGCCCACATCCTACTCAGGTGAGTAGACTGAATCATTCATTCAACCAGTATTTCCTGAGCACCTATTTTAGGCACTGGGGACACAGAAAGAACAAAACAAAAGTCTTGCCCACACGGTGAGCAGTGTGGCCTTGGGCTGCCTACTTTCTCTCTTGCTTTCTATTGTGGGAAGCAGACAAAAAAGGAAGGACTAGATGAACTGGACATCAAATAATGACAAGTGTCAGGGATGAAAAATAAGCCTAGAGGGGCTATCAGCTAAGAAGAGACCTCCAGAGTAAGATCTCTGTCTGGAACCCCTCAGCATGTCCGGTGGGTTTAGCCTAGTCCTCAAGCTAGAATTCTCAGTCCCTGCTGCCCAAGCCATCAGAGGTGCATGTAAAATGCAGGTTCCCAGACTCTGGTCCTAAGGGTACAGCCAGGAGTCTTCTTTTCCACACACTATTCCCCCAGGTGGTCCCACAACCCAAACTCTGAGGTCAAGAAACTCACCAGGGCCCCACAGGGGAGGCCAGTGTCCCCATCCCAGATGAGAGGGTTAGAGAGTGGGAGGCCCAGGGTCACACAGTTAGGATCCTATGAGCAAAACTCCTCTCCAAAACCTAGATCTGTCCAACACCCACAGTCACCTCCCAGTGGTCCTACGGGGTCAGCTAGGGCCCACTGTCAGATGAAGACACTAAGGCTAAGAGATGTGAAGGCCATGCCCCAGGCTGCAGCCAGCACCTACCCTATCTCCAATTGTGATGAAGGTCCGGGAGTCCAGGTTCCGGGGTGGCCTATAAGAAGAATGCAACCTCGTGAGCCTCAGGGACACCTACATCCTTCCCCTGAGAGGAGGAGCAAACCAGCCTGGCACGGGGCAAGTCCTATCCCCAGGAGACGGTGCTTCTCAAAGCACCTCAGCTCAGCTACTGAGCATCTGCTATGCCAGGCACAAGGTGCCGCAATTTTCCATCTCTGAGATGGGGCAAGAAGGGGCACAGAGCAAATGCATGATGCCTGTAAGCCCCATGACTAGAGGTATTGCCTAGGACACACTCCCTCACCACTTGCTCCACTGGGCCCCCTTGAGGAAGCCACAGCAGGCTGAGCCAGGGAAGAAACTGAGGCAGACTCACGTGGGGTTGGGCACAGGTGGCTTAGACACACAGGATATTCGTAAATCCTTCTTCCTCTTAGATTTTCCTAAAAGGGAGAGACAATGAGACAGTAAGTTTCTGTGAAGTCTCCTGGTCTGTGATACTTTGTTCTGGCAGCCTTAGCAAAATGATACAGACACCCTCCCCTACTGTGATGCTAACCTTGGTAGGGGTTCCTGAGGCCGACAGTACTCCCTTCAGTTCCCAGCTCTGCTGCCCACACCACCTCTGAGCCTCAATTTTCACATCTGTAACCTTAGAACACAAATGCCCACCTCACGGGTGGCCGGGGGGCTTGGAAGGACACAGGTTGGGGAATCCCTGGCTGAAACCTGGTGCCCATTTTTCTCCCACCACAATAGTTCTTACCTTTGCTGCTCCCTTCAAAGACACCCCTGGAAGCTGGCTCCCCTTTTAGGGTACCAGGTGGGCTCGAGTCCTGAGCCAATTCCTCCTTTACCCTCACTCCTTCAGAGCCCCAGTGTGGCTAAGCTCCACACCTCTCGACCTAGATGCATGTGGCCAGGTGTTCAACATGTGGCCAGTGCTAAAGAAGACTCAGTATGATGGAGTACTGGACACAGATGAGGCTGGCACGGCCATGGGAGCTCTCATTAGGGCCACCCTTTAAAGAAGGCGCAGCATCATCTCAGAAAAGCAAGGAAAGTAAGATTTTGAGACATCAGGGAGCCCATCAGTAAGGAGCAAGATGGGCTCGATTGAGTCCGCAGCCCCTGCTCTCAGGGGCTTCATTTTCCAGATAAGGGGAGTTGCCCAGGTCACTGAGCACATGGGTGGCAGAGCTGGGACACAACCGTGACTCCCCGAACCACTCACAGCAGAAACGGTGCAGCTCACGTCCCTGCTCCGGCAAGAGTCTTTCCTGCTTCCTTGCACGGCCCAGCAACCTGCTCTGCCCTCCCAACCCAACCCACACCACCACTGCTGACACACTCTGGCCACCAGAGAACTAAGAACCACCTAAGGCTCTGCAACCACCTGCTATGGGTGTGCAGGAAGCACTAGGAGACCCCAGCCCCAAAGCCACCTCTGAAAAGGGTTCATATCCAACTTCTGTCATGCCTCATTGTGCAACTTCAGTGCCTCATCTGTGAACCTGGCATGGCGGGGCCCTTACGCTCAGGCCCAGCAGGCAGGCTGCCTGACACCACTGTCAAGTGATGGGGTGAGGCTGTTACTGCCACTAGGAATATGAAGCCCGGTCCAGGCTGTCCTCAGAACAGATAAACCTCCAGGAAACAGAACAGCCCCAATGGGGATAGGGTCCCAGTGTCTGCACTGAGTTGGATGAGCAGAGCACAGCAGGTACCTGCAGCCTCTCCACAGAAGCCACCCCAGAGACGCCCTAATGCCAGACCAAAAGCATGGGCTCTCTGTGCCCCATGTTCAAATCCTACCTTTGCCCCTTACAGGCTGGGTGGCCTCAGGCATTTCCTCCCACGTCTCTAAGCCTCAGTATATTTATCCTTGCAACAGGGATAAAAACAGCACCTATTTTGTAGCTTTATTGAGTAAAGCACTTAGAACAGCACTCAGCCTGCATCAAAGCTACAGCACCTGTCCAGGGCCTGACCCGCAGGCCTCAGAAAACAACAGTTTCAACAAATAGTAATAATTACAGCAGCAGAAGCAGTTGTACTCATCGGGTATCCACCAAAGGCTCCCCCTGGCACTGGGATGCACCAGTCACCTAATCATAACCTCCCATGTGAGGAATCTTCATCCCATTTTACAGAAGAGGTAACGTGGCTGGTTGTCAGGGGCTGGGTAAGTCTCACTCCAAAGCTTTCATCCATCAAAGCAGTAGCCTGTCAGTCACATGCATGGCCCTTCCCAACACGCATGGCAGATGCTCCTCAACCCTAAAGGAAGAGATCTTAGCCTCACTTTAGTTGGGGAAACTGAGGCACCGAGGTGAAGTTGCTGCACAATTAGTCAGGGGTCTGGCCGGGAAAGCACACCAGGATTTGTTGACTTGGAGACCCCAAGAAGCCAAGTCAAGTGGCTCACAGCATCACCTCCTTCAAGAAGCTTCTCCTTGTGGCTGGAGGGATAGGCTGGCTACACACCCCAACAGGAATCGCTGTGGTATCTCATGCTGACCAGGAACCCAGAGGCTTTGCCAGGTTTCCCGGGGCCCAGCACGTTCTACACAGCAAGAGGAAAACAGAGAAAAGCCAAGGCGTACAGGGCCATCAATTCCCAAGGCCACTCCTGTGCTGTCTCAGAATCAGACTAGGTCTACACCAACCTCTGGGGTAAGGACATGGGCCCTGGGTTGCAGGCCCAGAAGCCTGTGGAGGCCACTGGCCAGGCTGGTGTTGCTATCACTGCATTTGGCATGTGGCTGCCCAAGGAAGTCCAGCTATGCACCCTAGTTGAGACCCAGCACAGTACCTTCCTCTCTGCACTTCGGGTTCCCAATCTGCAAAACAGAACCTCAAAGAAATGCCCACCTGCCTGGCTGATAAGACAAGGTCTCATCTGTGGGGCACTCAGCAGAGAGCTCAGCACACGGTATGTGATCCTATAATTCAGCAGCCCCCAACATTTTTGGCAACAGGGACCGGTGCTCCTGAGAATTTAATGCCTGATGATCTGAGGTGGAGCTGAGGCAGTGGTCCTAGTGCTGGGGAGCGGCAGCACTCACTAGCCCACCACTCACCTCCTGCTGTGCAGCCCAGGGGTTAGGGACCCCTGCTGCAATGGACCAAAAAATGGCCACCATGGTTATTATCAGCCTCTCCACAGAGGTAAAAATTTTCATCTTAAGTAAACAGAATTATGGGTACCTTTTATTCTTGACTTGATGCTTTTTGTAAACTATTTTATATGAAAAGTTAACACACTCAGGGTTCTGCTGGGGCTCATAGCCACAACCCTTCCCACACTACTCTGCTCCTGGCCTCATTTGCACCATCCTCTCGCTCTAGCCTGCATACCACCCACCTCCTGCCCTGCGATCTGTTCATTAGATGTTCCCCCTCACCAAGCCTCAGTTTCCCCATCTGTCAAGGGAGCTTCCACACTGTAGCCAGGCCAGGTGGGTGAAGACCATGTGAGGAGGCCTGAGGCGCTCAGTGAAGGTACGCTCCCATCTGCCTTTCTCATGGGCCTGGCGACAGACAGAGGCTGCTTTGAGCACATGGGCTAGGTGAGTGGGAGGAGTGTGGTCCTAGCCTTCTCACCCACCTGCCTTTCAGAGTCACCAGACCTGAGTCTAGAGTAACATGGGCTCCGTGGGACAGTCATGCCAGCTGTGGGAGAAAATAGGTGAGGCCACCAAGGAGACAGCCCAGAAATAGGCCACAGCCTGCGAGCTGCTACCACTGTCTGCCACAGATCTCAGCACTGGGCCCAGATAGTCAGATAGCCCAAGGCCACCCAGGTATGGGCCTACTGCAGCAACTGTCACCACAACAAACAGAGGTTCACAGGCCACTACCAGCAAACCACAATAAGCCCGCTAGCCTCAGATTACAGGGCCCCCAGCACAGGAGGGCACAGAGCCAGGCATCTCTATGTCCTCGGCCTGCAGTAGCCTCCCAACAGTGCCACAGGCAAGGAACAAGGAATTTAGCCACCGACCTGAGATTCACAGACAGTAAAAGAGCAGTACCCCAGACTCGCACACAACTCCCACTGTTGCCTCATCCTTGCCTTCATCTCCTCCCACTCATTATTCCTTGAATAAGCTATCTTCTTTCCCACCTCAATGCTTTTGCACATTCTGTGCCTTCTGTTTAGAATGGCCTTCCCTGCAACTTCATCCCAGAAGGTATATGATTCTCACCTTTTACCTACTGAGAGAAGCTCTTCCAATTGCTCCAGCTAAGCCCCCTTGTTACTGGCTCTCCTTTTGTCCAGCTGGCTTCTTCCCTGTCACTTCTCATAAGTCACCACTCTGAGAAGCAGCTAGCAAATGTTTAGGAACACTTACTCTAGAGCCAGGCAGCTTGAGTTCAAATTGCATTTCAGCCACTCCCTAGCTGTGTGCCCTCAGGCAAGTGACTTAACATATGTGGGCATCATGGCCTCAACTGTGAAATGGGGATAATGGACCAATTTCTCAGTGTTATCAGGTGCATAAACAATGAGGTTATCAGTGCCATGCCTTACTAGAGGCTGACACATGGAAAATTAGACTAAGCCATCTTGAAACCTGACGTACCCAAGATAACACCAGGCCCTCAGCCCCAGACAGCCACTCTGTTAATACTCTCAGCATCCCCATGAGGGAAGTGTTTTCTTGTGTCTGTTGTACCAAGGGGTTCAGAGAGGAGAGATGCCTTGATGGAGGTCATACAGTGAGTGTCTGGTAAAAAAAAAATAGACATGAAGATAGGTCTGTTTGGCTCCAATGACCAAACATCAACAGAGACCCTGAGAAAGAGACTTCCCTAACCCCTGCTACCACTCCTCCCCCAGGGCTTTGGGAAGATTCATTAATAGACTGGTCTGTGCTACTCTCTCTCAGGATCTATCATGGGGAGCGAGGGGCTGGGGTAGAACAATCCCTCACCACAGACCCTGCAAGGCCCTCCACTTTCACAAAGGGAGCCTCCACACTATGTCCCATTCAGTCCTATCCTATGGTTTCTGATAACAACAAAAGCAATACTCTCAATTTATTATTCTTACCCTCTACTTTTGAGTATTTAGAGTGCTTCTCGTGATTTCTGATTCCACTGGAGAAGTCCTGGGCCCCGAGTGTCCATGTCCATCAGTTAAAGTACCATACATCGCCAATGGCAATGTAGGAAGCCATATATCTGGAAGCTCCGCATGCCCCTTCCCAGCCTTTGCCCCACTCAGCTGATCACCTGTATCCTGTGGGAGTCCCTTAGAGAGAGATCAACTAGGCCAATCAACTCCCATCAAACAAGTACGTAAACTGAGGCTCCAAGAAGGGGTGGGGCAGGCTTTTAGGTGGGCAGGAGACTCATCTGGATAGCTAATGTTTATTGGCTTTGACAAGCCAAAGCCTATGACCATCATTTGACATTCATTACCTCCACTTACTGCAGTTGTCACACCAGCCCCACCAGGGTGAGGTAGTCAGAGCACCTAGTTCACAGAGAGGACTGCTGAGGCTCAGAGCCATTAAACAGGAGCATTAAGGACAAGCAATCAGGACCATGCCTGTCTGGGGCCAGAGTCCCTGCCCCATAGTATCTCTCCCTTAAAGAGGCCTCTATGGAGCTTTCAGGGGCTGCCGCAGTCAAGTATTGGCAAGGAGCAAGGACGGACTTCTCTTCCTCAGTTATCTGTGTCCCCAGTGCTGTAGCACCCTTTTCCCAAAGTCCTGGAAGAGGGGAAAGGCTCTCTCATTTACTGAATGCCTATACGTGCCAGGCCTGGCACCTGCCACAGGCACCATCTGTACCCTACCTGCAGGTAAACAATAGGCTGGGCCCTGGGGAGTGCTCAACTCCTTGGCCCTGCCCTCTTTCCTCCCAGCGTGTGGTGGCCAGGTCCTGGCCTCCTTGTCCCTTGGCACCCTCCTTGTCCCTCCACCTCTCGGAGCCTTTCTCATCTGCAAAGCACATAGGGAGGATTCTGTGCCTGCCCACCTCATGGCGCCCACCTTTCTGCAATGAGCAGAGAGGGGATCTGGACTCCTCGGACTATGCCCCAACCAAAGACATATGGCAATGTCGACAATGTCTGTGAACATTCTGATTGTCACAACTTGAGGGATGCTACTGGCATCTAGTGGGTAGAGGCCAGAGATGCTACCCCATAACCCACCAATGTACACCCAGCCCCTACAACCTAATCCAGCCCTAAAAAAATAAATCCGGCCCTAAAAAAACATCTGGCCACAAAACAACGAACTAACAAAGAAAGCCAGTGTACATACCATTTACACAGAATTTCAAGCATGCTAAAAGCTCTTGAAGAGAAAGGAAGCAGGGTACAGGATCCTCTCGGAGGTGGGATTTAAGCTGAGAGACTAACTTGGAGATGAGGCAGCCATGGAAAGCTCTAGAATGAAGAAGTGGCAAGAGTCCAGTGGACCCCTCTGCAGGACAGCAGGGCAAGTACTCTCTATGTGGTGACAGGGAGTCAAGTACCAGGCACATTAGAGCAGAAGGTACAGAGCAAAATCTGTGACAGAGGAAAAACACTGGTTTCTTCACAGAGGACATCAGGAGAAGCAAGAAACTGCCTCTTTGTACCTTTATGATTCCTAACCACATGCAGTACCAGCTACTGAAACGTAAGTAATTTAAAATAGTAAAAAAAGAAGAAGCCCTATTTAAACCCTGTGTCCTGGGCTGCTGTGGATATGGGACTTGGTGTCCTCCTCCATCTAAAGGGGGCAGCTAGGCTCACTGGCATCCCTTCTCAGGGGCTCCTAGCAGCAGCGTCTACTCAGAACTGGATGGTGCCTTGGAGACTGTCCAGTGAAGACACTGGACCAGAGGCCTGGGGACAAGCCCAGGGTCACACGCCAGGGCAGCAGCAAAGCCAGAACTTGAATTCAGGCCCCCAGCTCCTAGGACAGTGCTTCTCCTGGGGCCACCAGATCCTAGCTCCCAACACCTCAGCTGCAGCCATGAAAGCATCCCCCAAGCCACTCTGGCAGAGGCCAACAGAAAATAAGTGTGGAAGGACAGGCTCTGGCATCATGGCACTTGAACTACTTACTATATGACCACGCGTAAGCCACACCTCCTCTCTGAGCCTCAGTTTTCTCCCTTGATGTTCTCAGGAGTGCAGTGACATTGATCTCCCGAAGAGAATGAGCACAGGTCAGGGGTCGGTAAGCCGAGCTCCCATGACAGACCTGAGTGACCTCGGTCAAGTCGATCCCCTACTCTAGGCCTGCATACTCATAAAACTCAGTGACAGAAACACATGCACATTGTTGGGTAATCATGAGAGGTAAATGAGATCCTGCACAAAAAATGCCTGGCCCAAAACAGGTTGGATTTGTGGCTGCCCTGGCCCAAAGGTCTCCAGTTAGGTGGGTCCTCAGACTGCAGGGCAAGCCCCCAGAGGGCAGGGTGAGCCCCCAAATAGCAGAATGAGCCCTCAGTTGACAAGGTGAGCCACCAAAGGTAAGGATCCCTACACTGTAGAGCCCAAGTTCTAGGCTTCAAGCGGCTGTGACGGAAGAGGGATGTTCCCTGAGTGCCACCCAACCGTCTCATAGCCTAAGGGAAATGGGGCCCTCCTGGTACTTGGGCTTGTGGGATGCGTTCCCACAGGTCTCCAG
The DNA here is from genome assembly GCF_014176215.1 of Rousettus aegyptiacus. Taxonomy (NCBI): domain Eukaryota; kingdom Metazoa; phylum Chordata; class Mammalia; order Chiroptera; family Pteropodidae; genus Rousettus; species Rousettus aegyptiacus. The sequence continues at coordinate 63,481,686 of NW_023416309.1, forward strand.
GTGGGGCCAGTGAGATCACCCAGGCCACCCCAGCCCACCCAAGGGCACTGATGGGCCCCATGCTTCTGCTCAGGCAAAACTGCAGAGGTACCTTTCCTTAACAAATGCCATTCTTCTTTTTATTATCATTAGTATCAAAACAAAATCTTACAAAACATGGAGTCAATGGGGGAGAAATACCTAAAAGGTATTCTTGGTGGTAAAAACACTAATACATAGCTCAAGTGCAAATTCAGCACTGATTGGGCACCTATCATATCTCTAGACTTGACAGGTCTCATTGCTTCTCACCCTCAACAGCAGCCTGAGAGGTGGGTGTTTTTACTCCCTTAGGTCAGATGAGAACACTGAGGCTCAGGAGGTCACAAAGGAAGTTGGGGCAGAGCAGGCCTAGAACCAGCCCCTCCCACCTGGAAGTCCTCTCAGGCTCAACTATCACAGGTCCATCCATGCCATCCTAGGGTCTGCCCCAGGTAACCTGTGGTGAGTAAGCTGTGCCAGTATAGCAGGAGGGTTTGGGGTAGACCAGGAGGCTAAGTCACAGACTTGTAAAAGCATAAAGAAGGCAGGGAACATTCTCCAGCCCCTACGTCCACTGAAGTCTTGGACAGTCCTTTCATCCAAGCCTCAGCAGCCACAGACCACCAACACTGATGAAGTGCACCTACTTACTGGGTTCACAGCAATGCTCCTCAGCTCCCTATTTACTTCCTAATTGTGCCCAAACACCTCCACTGGCATCTAAGTCCCTTTGCTTGTCACTTCACACCTACTAATAATCCTTAGGACAAACCTCTGAAGCTGGTGCCATTTAGCACAGTGATATAGGTGAAGAAAGTCAGAGCTGTCAGTACAGCTGCACTGGCAGAGCATGACGCAATTTGGCCTTGGGAATGTAGAATTCACCTAAAGCAGTGGTCTCCAACCTTTTTGGTACCAGGGGCCAGTGCTCCTATGAGAATCTAATGACTGATAATCTGAGGTGGAGCTGAGGTGGTGATGCTAGCGCTGGGGAGCAGCTACAAATACAGATGAAACTTTACTCGCTCGCCCGCCACTCAGCTCCTGCTGTGTGGCCCAGTTCGTAACAGGCCACGGACCGGTATTGGTCTGTAGCCCAGGTGTTGGGAACCCCTGCCCTAAAGCCACAACAAGAACAGCTGCAAACACTCAGATACACAGACTCTGAAGCAGCCCCCGTACTTACCACTTCCCTATATTAACCCACTGCATCCTCGTAGCAAACCTGCAATTTAGGTTCTAGTCTCATCCCCACAATACAGATGAGGGAACTGAGGCGACGCAGCTCGTGCGTGGTGGAAACCGTCCGAAACCAGACTGGCTGGCTCCAGACTCTCCCCGTCACCACACAGCAGTGCTAGCCCCATGCACCATGGTACGGACGCTGGCCATGGTAGGGATTCCGTAGGACAGCGGGCTTAAACATACCACTTGTAAGTTAGTTAAGTTTTGTTTAAAAAAATAAAAAGGGAGCATTTGAGATCTTACTCCCTGGCACATATTGTCAGTTTGGCTCAAATAAACTTGTATAAAAATCCTCAAAAAATAATTTAAAAAAAAACATTTAAATTAAATAAATATAATAAAAATAAAGAAATGACTAATACAAGAAGTCAGGACAGTTGTTAGGGAGATGCGATTCCAGGGGGACTTCAGGGACACAGTAATGTTTCATTTCTTTAACTGAGCATTGGATACACAGAATTCACTTCATTTTTATTCTTTAAAGTACAGAGATACATTCTATACATTCCTTTGGTATTTGAGATATATTTACAATTAAAAAATTAAAAAGGAATGGAAAACCCATCTGCCAGGGTGGGGCTCAGCCGGGAGGTGTCAGCACAGCAGGATGCAGGCCCTGTCCAGACATGGGAAGAAGGTAGGTACAGAGCCACTACAGGGCAGCGTGCCAGCTGGGAAAGGGGCAGAGAAGGCAGGGCAGCCCCTTGGGATGCCAGCTTAGTCACGACGGCCCAGAGAGAGAGATACTCAAGGCAGGGAGAAGGTGACAGAAACCTGTGCCCAGGGCCAGGGGTGGTGGGGAGGAAAGCTGCTTCAGGGTGAGGCTGATGACACTCTCTGGACTCGGTTTCTGGCCCCAACTTGGTGTCTATGAGCTGCACAGGGGCCTACCAGGCTGCCACTGCCATTGCCCAGCCCTGTCTGCTTTTCGCGCCCTTTACATGAAACTTTTTGGGGTTTCCATGGCCACTGCTGGGGGAAGCACTGACAGAAGCAGCTAGGCGAGCAGGCCTGACTTATGTGGGCAATGCCAAGAGGCTATATGAGCCTCACCACTGGGAGCTCCACAGGCCTGTCTCATCACCCCGTCCAGCCGGATGGGGCTCTGTCTGTGTGGCATCTTCTGTGCTGCTCTCCAGTGTTCTTCCTCTGGACCAAATGGTGACAAGGTACCCCTCCTGAGATCTGCCCATGGTTGCTAAGGCCCTACATCCCTCAGGTCGAACCCGCTGTCCACTGGCACACCTGGCTTTGGGTCTGGACTGTTAGAACCACTATTGCCAAGGCTTCTTTCTGTTCCCCAAGTGTAGCTCTTTGAGTCGAGGTACTCTTCACTCACTCCTACATCCCTGCAGCCACACCAGGCCTGGCATGCATGAAGTTCTACCAACTGAGGGGCTTGCCTAAGAGGCTCCATCCTCCTGATTCCTCATTTCACACCTCCCCATACTTCAGGGGATGCAGACCTGTAGCACCCGGTCCTCTGCAGGAAGGCTCAAGAGACAATGGGAGCCCCCTAGCTCCAGCTCGAGGACCACTGGGTAAACAGCCTGGTACATTCTGGCTGGCATTACAGGACCCTGCAGCCAGAGAATCCTCGTGTTACAGAGCTTACAAGTCCATCATCAGAGGTCCCAGTCCTGTTTATTCATCCACCGATGAACAACCGCCATGACCATAGCAATAAGAAAATAATAACAAATGTCATTTGTTTGACAAACACTATCCCCAGTCTTTACTACCACCCTGCAAGGGAGGGATATGTACTCCCACTTTACAAAAGAGGAGACTTAGGGTCAGAGAGGGCATGTAAGGAAGTTTCAAAGCAGTGAGCGAGTCAAAATTCGAATGCAGGCCCATCCACCCCCACCGCTCAAGCTCAAGCTCCACCCCCACTTCCTGTCTCACCAGGTTCTTTGTGGGCAGAGGTGGGCAGAGGTGGGCAGAGGGCAGTCTTGCTGTGCCGAGTACCTGATGCTTAGCAAGAGTGGAAAGAGTTTGTCTACATCCATCCTTGTGGCTGCCAGCAAGACAGGCAGGTGGGGTCCCCATTCCAATTCTTCAGATAAGGAAACCGAGGCCTCTCATCCAAAAGGTGAGCCACGCCCAGGAGATTGAAATCATTAAGAGTGTAGTTAATGTACCATACACATGACTTGTCCCATGTCACACAACAAAAGGGGCTAAGCTGGGATTTGAAGGCAGTCTTCAGCTTTCCATGCTCCTGTCTTCCCAAGCGCAGGCTAATACTGCACCACCTATGCTCCTCAGCCTCCCAGAACCACCAACAGCACATATGAGCCTGAGGAGCCCCTGTACCAAAGACGGTGAACAGGCACCACCATCTGCTCCTGCTCTTCAAGCAAGAGGAAGCAGGGCCCTTGCCTAACAGAAGAAGTTCCTGGGTGAGGTGGATACAGGCACAGGAGGGCCTACCCGGGGGTCCCAGCCCAGTCTGAGGTGCAGGAAGGGGACCACGTCCAGTGCCCAACTCAAGGCCATATGATGGCCTGTGAGGCCAGAGCTCACAGTTCCTTTCTTACACACCAGCCAGCAGGCCATAACCCCTTTAAGCAGCAGCAGCCAGCTGGCTGACATGCCCAGCAGGTGAGTCAGCACCAGTGCTGGCTGAGTCACCCACCGGAAACCTTCTGCTGCCCTGGCTCTCTCCACACACAGACAACTGAGAACTCTGATCCCTTCAGGCCCCAAGCTACAGGCTGGCTGATAATTTCCTGTGTGTCATGCCAGGGGTGGGGGAAGTCCCCAAGGTGCCACCCTCCAACAGCTGGGAAGGAACAGGACAGGTGGGGGGTGTGGAGGTAGGGCATCAGCCATGGCCAGCAAGGCCAGCACACAGACAGTGCTCTTTTCAGCCTCAGTGTCCTATCTGGCTCCTGGGAGCAGCATAAAGATCAATCATAAAGTGCCCACATGGGCAGCAGTCACAGTGAAGCAGGAGCGGTGGCACCCCCAAAGACGAATGTGGCTTGAGGCAGCAGACCTAGACCATGCAGGACCAAATGTGCCCCCCTCCCCGCCGCCTCCTGGCCCCAGTGCCAGCTCCCCTTAGCCTCTGACCCTAGCCAAAGATGGCACATAGGCAAGAAGGCCAGGGAAAGCCAGCAAGACTCTGGGCCCTGGAGCCTAGAGCACTCACAGAAAACTCCCCAGGCTGGTGGCATGGAGGATGAGGCATGGTACCCACTGCAAGGCAAGAAGTTCAAACATAAAGTTCCCTTAAGGCCAAATGTAAACCATACCCTGCTTTGTTCAAATTCCTCTTAGGAATCAGAGAGGAGCATAATACTGGGGCCCCGTGCCCAGGATGGGGAGAGCACTGGTGAGCACCTAGCTCTGTGAATTCAGTCCAGCCACCCTGTACCCTGGTCTGACCTTGGTTTTGCCATCTGTCAAATGGGTGGGGCTGCAGTGAGTATAAAATGTACCAACTGTAAAAGGGCTGTGCACATGAGAGGCATCACCTCTAGCTTAGTCTGTCCTTCAGGCTGGGCATAGACTAGAGGAGATACCTGCTGGATACAGGTATAATGGGGGGAGGGGAGTGCCCCACCAGATCAGCTCAAGCATCCAACACAGGAATAGAGGTGCACTGGAGAAGTCTTTGAAGATACATAGTCCTAGGTAGAACCCTAGCTCCATCTGTCACAGCTATGTGACCTCAGGCAAGGCACTAAATACCTGAGCCTCAGTTTCCTCATCTGTGAGGAATAAATGAAGAGTTCATGGTACATGGGGCAAAAAAGCTTGGTAGGTGGGAGCTCTTGCAATGTTTGCTGAGGGGGCATTGTGGCTCTGCCACCATATCCTTTTACAGACTCCAAAGAGGCTGACAGAGTCTCTGGGCCTTGGGGAGGCCCCTAACCCTCCATCCAACCCATCCAACATTATCTGTTACCTGAACTCACAAACCAGAAGTTCATCCTGGTCCTTTCTCTGCAGAGAGGCTCAGAGAGGGCAATGCCAGAATTCAAGTCACACAGCATAAGGGGACCAAGCAGTGTCTCCTCAAAATGCTTTTTCCTTTAACACCCATGCCCCCTCTCCCTTCACAATCCTGCAACTTAAACTTTTATTTTGATGAGGCATTCCCTGCCTGGAAGAGCTGAAAGGACATTCAACAACAAAGACTGCTTCCAACCTCTTCCTTCCGCCCATGAAAACATTGTGGCCCAGAGAGATTGAGGGATCTGCCCTAAGTTCCACTGCACTAACCAAGCCAGGCCTAGACTCTAAGCTTAAGAAAAGAAGTGTCTGATTTCCCACTTCTCCAGAGTAGAGCTATGATTTCCTGGTTCTCAAGCTCTACAAGGTCTGTGCGACACAAGTTCTCCCCAGCCACCTCCCCCCATCGAGTGCCTCCTGAGTTACTCACAGTGATTGGGCAATGGTCAGGGATCCGACCTCCCACTTATGTAAGACGTATCTGCCCTGCCCACCAGCTAGCTGGGCCCTGGCTCACAGCCACCACAGAATCCCACATACCTTCCTACTGCCTGGGTCCCTCCAGAGAAAAAGAGGAACAACCCTTAATTAGGGACCCACTAAATACCAGCTGTTACCTCCCCCCCAACTCTGCAGCTGCAACCCAAGCAGAGGCAAGGCCCTGACCCCACGTGGCTGAGCCCTTTCCAGAAAGAAAAATGGTAACAATAACAGGCCTGCACAGCAACCTTCCCTTCCTAAGCACCTACTATGCACCAGGCACTATGCTGAGGTCTTCATCTCACCACCTACGCTTAAAACTCTTTAGTATTCACTGTCTCACATTATACTCGAGTCCACAGAAAATAGATGCGATGATTTCCATTTTATAGATAAGGAAACTGAGGACCAGTGACACTCCTGCTGCTGGGGTGAGGCAGTCCACTCATTACAGCTATGTCCGATTTGGAAATCTCTCGCACAATCCAGCCTGCTGAGACACTGACATGCCAAAAACATCCTTTCCTCTTCCTGCAAAAAAATCCCCCTTCCACCCTCCAAGTCTCATCCTTCCCCCTCCGCATGACAAATCCGGCTGCCACCGCAGCCGCCACCTCACAAAAATTTCCAGGAAGGCCGGATACTTGGAGAAGGCAAGAATAAGCCCATTACACAGCCAGCACCCTGGTCTGGCAGCTGGCCCAGGACCCAGGGGCAGACCTGGTAGCAATTGACTCTGGAAACACTGGGGTAGGGGCGGCAGGGTGAGGTCCCCAAGTGCGGAGAGAAGCATGCAAGTCATGACAAGAAGGAACCCATGGAGAGGGGCCTGTGCATTAGGGTGGGGTTGGAGGCCAAGAGAAGTTCCCAGGGGACTGAGCTGCAGGATGGAATGCAGGACAGCCAAGGATAGGGCAATGTGGGGCCTACAAGGATGGGGAGAGTTGGGGGAGAGGACAGGGAGTTCTGAGATAGAGTGTAACCAGGACAACCCACAGGGCAGGGTGAGTAGGTTACAATGAGGTCCCCAGCAGCAGAGCACCGCTGGGGCCCAAACAGAGAGTCAGTCAAATCCCAGCATGGTCACTGCCCTGCGACCCCTGTGTGGAAGGGTGCAGGATCAGGGTGAATCCCACCTGGGTCCAGCTGAGGAACCCAGACTGGGAGAGTTCCTGTCCAGGGTGCAATTCAGGCCTAAATGAGAAGGTCAGAGTGAGGTTCCTGACCTGGCGCGGGGTGATCAGAACGAGATCCTAGCCTAAGTTCGGGCCTGGGTGCAGTTCCAAGGCCTAAATCGGTAATCCGGGTGAAGTCCCAGGCTGGGACCCAGATCCGAATAGGGTGGGTTTCTTGGCCAGCGTGCATCTGGGTCCGGAACGGGCTGGGGTAGGATCACGCAAAGGTCAGGGTTCGCAGCCTGGGCCCAAATTGGGCGCGGGGGTTAAGCCGCAGTCACGGTGGGTTGCTCCTACCTTTGGACTGGGGTATGCTGGTAGGTTGGCTCGAGGCGGGCGACTCCATGGTGCAGGCAGTCCGGGGACGGCAGCAGGGACTAATCTAGAACACAGCGGGCGCGACTTGGGAGGAGCGCGTTCATGGCTGCGGACAGGGGACCCGGACGCCGAGCAGGAGCAGAGGCGGACGGAGCAGAGGCTACACCGCGACGGGAGGCGCCTGAGCCAGACTGTGAAGCACCGCTGGAGCCTCGGTCGGATGGCGCTGGCGCAGGCCCCGACCCCGCGTGCCGATTGGCCTGCCAGTCTCCAGGGCCCGTCCCCTGCCTATCAAACGCCGGCCTGACCCTGCCTGTCAAGCACAAGCCTCGCCCTCTGCAGGCCCGGAATCCGGCTCCCCTTACTGTCTGTCAAGCCCGCCAACCGGGAAACCCAAGCCCAGTCAGGCTCCTCCCCTTTCTAGGCTTGAGCCGTGTCCTTCACACTGCCTGTCAAGACGCATTCCCGGCCCATTTCTCCAGGACTGCGGAGCCCGCCTCTCGCCTGTCAGGCCCTAGGCCCGGCCCCTGCGCCTTCCCCCATCCCCCCTACCCCCAGCCCAGCCCGCTACGCCCCGCCAGTGCGCTTTGTGGGCCCGCCCCGGGTGAGTAATCTTGTAAGAAAAACCCAGATACCCTAGAGTGGCCCAGCAGCGGTCCTGGGAACCCGGAAGGTTGGGTGCTGCGGAGGGGATAAAAGTGCGCCCCGGGTTGAGATCGAGGTTCAAATACCGACTCGGCTACTTTCTAGCGGTGAACTTGGGCAAGTCAGGTAACCCCCGAGCCTGAGTTTCCGCTTCTGTAAAAGAGGGACTGTAAAAGCCCTGTCTCCTGGCTCTGCTGATGAGAACAGACCCGGGTTTTCGCGGACAGTATTTGTTGACTGAACGTTGGAAAAGGCTTAAAACAGTACCCAGCATGCGCACATTCCCTGCTTCACCTAACATCCACTGAGCGTCCACGGTGCATCAGGCCCAGTCAACTATGGGGATACACAGTGGTGAATGTGAAGCCCGCAAATGAGCTTTAATGGTTTTGTCGTTACTGTCTCCCGTTCTGCATATGGTGAAACTGAGTCTTGGAGGGAGTAAGATAGCATTTCAATGCATTTTACTCCAGTCAGCAAGCTCTCCTCTCCCCTTGGGGCCTCAATCTGCTCATCTGTATAATGGCCAGATCAGTCAATCTTACCTTCTGCTCCCACATGGAGCCTTGGTGGATTTCAAGAGGCACTGACTGATCCGGTGCTGGGATCAGGAGACTCGGTTGAAAGCCATGGGCTAGTGAGGCCAGGAAGTACCTGACAAAAGTCAAGGGGCAGCCCTTTGCCTCCAGGTAGGCATGATGGTGTGGCTTGCCAGGGACTTCTTGTTATGGAGGCAGATTCCACCACCTGCTAGAAACTCTTGGAGCAGGGGGCTGACATCTGCTTGCGCATTAGTAAAACAGGGGTGATCCCTGCAGGACCCCACCTACACAGTGATGGAGAGGGCCAGATGAGATAAAGGGGGGGTGGGGAGAGCTTATAATTATCTTTATTCTCTTCCTGCATCTCTTGCTCACCCTTTCTAGGCAGTGGGTAGAAAGTCATGAGCTATGAGCTCAGGTATAGATTTGAATGTCAACTCTGCCACTTACTAGAAATCACTGAACAGTTCTATGTGTGTTCCATGGAGATAATGAGCTCTCTTTGAAATCAGTCTATGAACCCAGGGTTGGAAGTGCCTGGCTCAAGGCCTAGCACTCACTAGATGCCCAGGAAATATTTGTACACACCCCGTGGGCCACCTCCTATAGGAAGCCACACTCGCTTTACCACTCCTAGGTGTCTGGAGTGGCCCAGAGCACTTTGTCCCAAATGGGCCACATGACCTTGGCCAGTCATTTCCCTTCAAGACCTGAGGCTATCCATCTATAAAATGGGCACCCAGCAGCGGCTACCTCCCTACCAAGACTACAAGCCTGGCCTGGTGGGTTTTCAGGGTTCGGGCCCTGCTGACCACTCGGACTCCACAACCACTCTGTTCCTCCCATGCTCTCTCACCTTTTCTGCTCCTTGCACTGTTCAGGGGTCTTAGTGCTGCCCCGAGAACATACCTATACTGGTCCTGCATCAGGGTCTTTGCCCTTGCTATTCCCTCTGCCTAGAACATCTTTCCCCCCTACCCTCCCTCCATGATTCTTGGGGCTGTTTCCCTTTCATCCTACAGGCCACCTCTTAAATGAACTCCCCTAAGAGTCCTTTCTAGTCATACCTCAGGTTTTAATTCTCTGTACAGCACTCATCCCTCCAATGGCTTTCTTATTTACCATTTTTAATCTGGCTCTCCCTCTAGACTATTGGTCTCTCCTGGGCAGCAATCTTCCAAACTCATTCTCTGCTGCATTCCTAATGCATAGCTCAGGGCCTACCACATAGTAGGTGCCTAATAAATATTTGAAGAATGAACAAAGGAAGGATGAAACGCATGCCATAAACATCAATGAAATGACTCTAGTCCCATGCCAGTCTCCTAGGTGCCCATATGACTCAGACAAGGCCCTCGAGTTGGAGGAGTTGACAGGGTTTGTCAGAGAGTCTGACAGACAGATCCAAGAATCACAAAACTTGTGTGGGGTGCTATAAATAGATGCATGAGCAAGAGTTCCAGGTAGGTGCCAGACTCCACCTGGGTGATGTTAGGGAAGGCTCCTCAGAGGAGGTGACTTTGATACTGGACCTTTAAGGATCAGTAGAAGCTTGTCAGGTGGAGAAGCAAGAAAGTCTCCCTAGAAAGGTTTGGAGGTACGAAAGAGGCCACACATGAGAGCCATGCTGGGGTGCAGTGCTGCATTGCTGCTGGGATAGGGAGTACTACCAGAAAGCTTCTTTTTCTCTTCCTAGCTGTTTGCAGCAACATCTGTTGACCTCTCTCTGCCTCTAAGTAGCACAGTGAGGCTGGGTAATTCCACAACCACTCAGAAACTAGAAGGTGCATTTGACAGGGTCACGACAGGCTACCTCTTACCCTGACTCCTAGAAGAAAGATTCCAAACACCCCTCTCTGTAGACTCAGGGAAACTGAGTCACAGGTGAAAAGGAGTATGACCAAAGTCATGACCTGAGGTGACAGAGGGCTGGAGATAGAATGGTCTGAAGGATCTGGGAAGCCCATTCATTCATTCAACAACTATTTATTGGACACTTACTGTGCCTAGCACAGAGGGCACAGAACTAAACAAGATACAACTCCCTGCCTTCATGAGGTGACAGCTTGGTGGGCAAGCCAGACAAGCAAAATGCCTAAGTGAAATTATAGTCTGGTACAGGATGATAAGTGCTCCTGGGGAAATGAGGGATGGGGACATGGACTGTGTCTAGGGATGGGGGCTGTAATTTTAAAGAGGAAGATCAGGAAAAGCCTCACTGGATGATAACATGTAAACACAGACATAAGGGAGAAGTCATGAAGATGTCTAGGGTAGACATTCCAGGCAGAGGGAACATCATGTGCAAAGGAGCTGAGGTGAATGGCTTATAGGGGAATAACAGTACAGCTGGAGTAGTGGGAGATGATGGGGCTCCGGTTCTCAGCTATGTGCATTCTTGCATATGCTCATTCACAGGCCTTTGCACAGTCCCAACCCCTCTTTCACACCCGTGTAAGTCCACGCACCCAAATACACGTGCACACACCCCAAATACACGTGCACACAACCCACATAAACACAGCAGGGTGCACAGAGTGTACATGCACATGGAGTAGCCATACAGGCTCAAGTACATTCCCAGACACAATCCGAATGCACAGCGGGGTCAGCCGCAACGCCTGACACCGGCAGGGGCCTCCACAGCTTGCTGATTCACAGCGCCCTCTGGTGGCCAATTACGGTATGGCGCTGAACGTCAGCGGGCCACTCTTTGGAGCCCTGCACAGCATCAGTGACCCTCTCTGCCCCTCCTTTTCCTCTGTGCTTCCTGCCCCCAGTTCCTCCACACTGCAGCCAGAGAGAGTCCTAAAACACAGGGTTTGACAAGCTCCAAACTCTGCTAAGGCTCTGCCTAAGTGAGTAACTGCCCCAAACATCTCCCCAGTCCAGCCGCTCCCAGCCTAAGCTCTCCTCCCTGGACCTTTATTTGCAAAAGCTGTTTCTGCAGCAAAGAATGCTCTTCCCTGCCTTCTACACCTGAATCATTTGTACCCTCCTTCAAGGAGGACCAGTTCTGACAACAGGAGGAGAGGTTCTCCCTGGTACTGTCACCCCCAGTGCCCCCACCCAGCCCCTCTCATCAGGACTCCTGCTCTGCCAGTGGCCACATCCCCATCTGCCTCTCCATCAGACTTGTGCTGCTCCAAAGCAGGGCCTGGGGCTGATTCCTTCTGGCCCAGCATCAGGCTGGCTGAAGTGGTGCTTTAGGGCAGTAAGAAGCTATCCTTGAGGAGATAGTAGGGAGACAGGAGCCCTCACTCAGGATCAGGTTCGGACCTTGCAGCATACAAAGGACAAGACTGTGAGGGAGGGCGGGACTCAATTGATCAATTTAAATTGTCACCACTCTCGAGTATCAAAGGGTGAATTCATACATTTTAGATAGCTCCTCTAGCAAAATAGAAAGTACCATTTTTAGAGCACTTACTATATGCTAATCCTTGAAGCACATCATCTCATGGACTTGCTCCAATGAAAGATGTATGGAGGCAGTAACTTTGCTTTGGTCAGTGAGGTATTCTGGTACTCAGTGAACAGCTGTGGAATCACCTCACCCCAGCAAGGTGAGAAACATGGGAAAACTGAGGCTCAGAGAGATGCCAGAGGTCACTGGTAATGGCAGAGCTATTGCTGGAACTGTCAGATAGAGACAGTTTTCCCTGCCTTTTCCTGCACATGCTTCCATTAAAATATTTTGCAACACCCTTCTTCTGAGCAAAACAAGTCACCCTTTAGCTCCCTCCACTGCTTTCAGTTAAGATTCCAAGCTCTTTTGCTTCTGATGGAGGCTCAGGCCTGAAGGGTTGCACGGAAATCCCAAGACAGTCTCAGTACCCTGTCCAGGCTCCTTAGGCCTCTAAGTACCCCAGGAGTCTTGGCCCGGAGCCTGTCTGTCCCTGGTCCTCACATGTGACACTTCCTGCCCTGGAGGTGGGGACAAGCATTTATTGATACCTGTTCCACTCCAATCCTGAAACTTAACTTGACCTGATGAGGCCAATGGGGCTAGACCTTCATCTCACAGATGGGGAAACTGAGGCCCAAGGCTTTAAGCAGCTTGTCCACATCCCACTGCCAGGCAGGATGAAACCAGGCTTTTAATTCAGATCATCAGAACAGCCTACTATGTATTAGGCATTTTACTAGAAGGCTCATGCTTGTTATCCTGTACCCAGGACCTCAGAGTTGTTCTTATCACCATAGTACAGGGGAGAAGTACAGCAAACACAAAGACGAGCAACTTGCCCAAGATCATATGACCAGGGAGAGGAAAAGCAGAACTGCATGTGGATCAGGCTGACTCCATGACCTGAGTGCATCCCAATACCTGCCTGAAAAGGGCTGTTTTTTAATCTGAGGGATTTCCTAGCTCCCCCGGGAAGTAGCTGAGTGACCTTGAGCCAATCATTTGTCTCAGCCAGGCCTGGGAGATCATCACATCCATTCTTATCAGTGTTTCCATCCCCTTTCAGCCATCCTCAAGCCTGGGCTTATAGCCCTCCCATGATGAGCTCTCTCATTGGCAGTGTCTTCCATCCCTCAGGAAACTCTGACCATTACCACCTTCTTCCATAAGTGATGCTGAAGTTTGTCTCTTGGAGATCCCAAGCTCAAATCCATCCATCCATCCATCCATCCATCCAACATAAATTCTCGGGCATCTATTTTTACCTGTGTTAAGTGCTGAGGAGACAGTGAAGAACAAAAGAAATCAATCCTTATCTTCTGTAGTAGGAAACCATGGCATACAAGGTCCCTGCCTTCATGGAGCAAACCTAGAGGAGGCCGAGAAAGAAGGAAAATACATGCATGAAACTAAATATATAAAATAATTTCAAACAGTGATAAGGGTTATGAACAAAAGCCAAGCAGGGCGATGTAGCAGAGAGGTGCTGGGGTGGCTTCATAAGATAAAGTGGTTAAGGAGGCCTTCCTGGAAGAAATGTCCTCTGAGCTTAGACTTAGGTGACAAAAAGACCCATGCGACACTGGGGGTAGGAACTGACTTAAAATAGTCCACGGCACACAGAAGGGGAGAAGGTGAGGGGGACCTCTAGTTAACCAGGAACTGAACTGGGATGTTTTTCTCCCCTCCCTCCCAAAACACGCTAAAATGACAGTAAAATTTAAAAACTTTAAGGCATAAACTGACAAAGGCAAAGAGAACAAAAAAGTCAATGACAGGGACAAGAGGAATCTACAAATTTTTTTAAGCTGAGAAACATAAAAATGATAACCAGATTAACAAAATGGAAGAAGGCAAAATCAAATATGCAGGGGGAGAGAGAGCTAATCTGAGGCCGGACCAGTGACGTGACAGCTCCCTAGAAACACTCAGCCCGGGAGGCACCAGGTTCCTCTGGAGGTGGAGGAACAAGCGGGGATGGAAACAAAATGAGTTAAGAGTTCATAAAAGGAGGAGTTATGCCTTGCAACTTCCCAGAACCAAAGGTCATAAGTCTCCAGGTTGAAAGGAACCTGAGTACCCAGCTTGATGAGAGAAGAAAAGAAGGCAATTATTGACTCCTAGAAAAACAGATAACACAAAATAGAAAATGTAGCCCAAAAGTACTGCATAGCTCACTCAGCAAGGAAAAATATTTACATAATTATAATATTGTAAACATCAAATAGTGATGTATCCAAAATTGTGATGAAATGAGAGAGGGCCTTTGAGGGAGAAGCACAGGGATCCATGTGTAAGAGAACTAAATCTTCATCTTCTAGTAGGAAACCATCAGATATTGTCTAAAATTGAAAAGAAAGAAAAGAAATAGCAATGTAGGCATGTAACTGAGAAATAAGAAGGGAAGAGCTAAAAAGGTCTGGAGGCATTTACACTAGAATATCAGCTGTGGGAGGGTAGGGACTTGGTCTGCTTGGGTCACCGCTATATTCCTAGTGCCTAGTACTGAGTCTGGTATACAGTAAATGATCAATTTCCGTTTTGCATGGGTGTGAGAAGGCAGCTTTGTTTTTTGATGTTCTTATATGCCTTGTAAAACTGTTTGACTTTTAACACTATGTGCAAGCATTGCTTTAGTAAAAAGTAAAAGTAAACATTAAAAAAAATTAAAAAGCCAGTGTCTAGAATACAGCACAAGCAGGAGAGGAGTACATGAGGGGTAGAATATGAGCTTGGGAGGCGAGTAGGACCAAATCGTGGAAGGCCCAAAATGGAGTATTTTCAGAGGACCTTGAGTCATTCCAGGACTCTCCAGCCTGCAAGCTAAACATTCAGGAAAAAAGACACAAGTCACTCCCCAGAGCCATATGGATGAAGACACCAAGGCTGCCACTGCCAGACCTGGCGCTGTGACCATGCCCACCGCTGAAAGGCCGGGTGCTGTCCTCTGCCCATACCCCTCAGCCCGATTTCCAGGCAGAGCCTCGCGTGGGCCTAATGGTTATGCCCTGTCACGTGCTTACAGCGCCCTGGACGTTTGAGTCTGGCGTTCCCCACAAGAGGCGTTTCTTCCTGGGAAGGAGGGGTGCTGGAGGGTACCCCAGCGCCTGGTATGCAGCTGAGCAGGTGAAGGGTGCTCTAGAAGGCCTGGGCTGGGAGAGGCTGCTGTTCAGTGTCCGGCTGCTAACGCAGGCCTTGGCTGGTATGTGACCTCGGGGCAAGGGCCTGCCCAAGGGGCCTGGCCCCGGAGATAGCTGGGGCTGCGCAGCCATGAATGCAGACTCAAAGTCAAACCCCTGATCCAGAATGGTACCTCAAAGGAGCAGAAATAATACTGGTTTTCTTTTTTTTCACTAGTGTTTCCAACCTCTCTGCACAGAAAAGAGGCGGCATCTCCTCAGGAGAAAACTCCTGACCAGCTCTGCAAAAGCAGTTTGTAGCCCTCTTCTGTAAAAGCTCCACCTTATGAAATGCCTTTGGCTGCCACCCCTAGCCTGCTCCACAAAGGCTCAGCCATCCCAACATTCCAAATGTTCTGTTTCCAGACCCTTTCCAGCAATCAGGTCTTCCTCATATGAGGGGAGAAAGGGTGTTCAAGAGATTGATCTTGGGAAACTGCAAACATTCTTGGGTGGAAAGAATTTGTCCCCTGGGGGAAGGCAGGCTGCTTGGGAGACCTTGAGGCTACCAGTGAAAGAATTTATTTCTTCCCATGGTGCCCAGCATTCAGACTGATTCAGACATCTGTCAGTCTGTGGTCAGAGTGTCCCAGGCTTGCTTAAACAAGTGGCTTCCTTTGCCCTCCTAAGCATACATTTCCACTGCCCTCGGTCTGGAAGTGTAAACAATAATATAAATGAAACCATTTTAAAATGGAGACAGAGCTGCCATGCCAGAGGAACTGCCTTACATGTCTTATGCCTCAAACCTCAGAATGTTAAAACAGAGCAAAATAACCTTTTGACTGGGCCTAGGGCAACATTGTTCCAAAGAACTATTTGCAGAGATGACAAGAAAGCACTTATGATGACTGCAGGATTGAAGATTAAAAACATTGTTAGAATAACATTACTATGTTGTTTTCTGCACCAATAGAAAGTCCTTCCTTCTATTGATGTAATTGTTTCCCTTTCTCATAAATACTCATTGCCTTTGTCTCCTAATCAGAAAATGTTTTGGCCTTCTGCCTGAATCAGTGCTTCTGCAATAGCTGTTTTTATTGATCTCAATAAATCCTTGTTGCCTCTCACTTAGAAAGGCCCTTTTATTTTTAGATTAGCAGAGGTTCTTATTTGTGCTTGGGAATTAGTGAATCAAGAAGTGACAGGAAGGATGGTCAGTCTTGCAAACTTGGAGGTTTCCCCCAGCAGGGTTGTTCTGTTAATGACTTAAAGCTTGGGCCACTACAGGGGGAGCTTCTGTGATGATCTCGTCCTTGGGGGCTGTGGAGGGGCCCAGAAGGAGAGCACCAAGCCAGCACCCTTCTCAGGGCCACATGCCCCAAATGTGACCTCTTTTGCATCTGGGGTAGTGAGAACTCCTCATTCTGCCTTCTGATCTCCACCTTGAGCCTTTGGGAAAGTTTGTTAAAGTTGCAGCCTGGTCCAAGTTGCAGAGTGCGAATGTAAGAAATACTCCAAAGGGCCAGCCATGTGACTTCTGGGCATTGAGATTACAAGGAATGTGTCTACTTTATTTTTTTTTCTGTCAAACATTTCTGCAAGACCCATGTGTTATTTTTAATCTATATTAACTCATAGTATTTTAATATGTTAATAAACTCCATTATTATAATTAATGTTAATTTAACATTTTAATATAAACATGTCATAATTATTTTTAACTCTGCCTGATCTTTACAACTCAAATTCTGCCTCTTACATGCAGCCTTCCTGGATTACTCAAACTGAGATCCTCTTGGGACTTGACACCATCTAGTGACCCAAGGCTCCAGACTCCAGTAATGTCTTGGGTTACAGCCAATCTTCTCTGATTCTAATCCAGCCCCATTGTTTCACAGGGGAGGGGTAAACAGTGCCTCTAGGGTTTGACCCTGGGCCCAGTTCCAAGCCAGCACTGCCTCTGCAGCCCCCAGCCCCTCTGCAGCTCCCAGCAAATATATATTGAGAAAGAAATGATGACTGGAGATGGAGAAAGTTACAAAATACTCCCTCTTCTTATCTGCTGGTGAGTTACAAACCTCCCTAAACTCAGTGGTACAAAACAACTATTACATGATGCTCACAGCACAGCAAGGGTGGTCTGCCTCTATTCCACAGATATCTGGGGCCCCATTTGGATTCATCTGGAGGCCTCTTCACTTACATGTCGGGAACCTGGAGCACCTACACGTAGCCTCTGTGTCTGGCCAAGGCTTCCTCACAGCATGGCAAATGGGTACCAAGCATGAGTGGCCTAAGAGAACCATGTGGAAGCTGCCTGGACCTTTCAGATAGAGCATCAGAAGTCACACTGTATCACTTCTGCCTTACTCTGTTGGTTGAAGCAGCCCACCCAGTTTTAAGGGGAGGAGATATAGATCTTGCCTCAAAATTGAAGAAATGACAGAGAACTTGTAGCCATTTTTTATAAACCTCTACTCTACTTCTGCAATTTGTCATGGACAATGACCGTTTACAGAGCCACCTACCACAATTTCGAGTGTGTCACCATGTCTCCTAGGGCAGGGATGCTGGCAGGGACTTCCTCCTACAGTGAGGAGGCTAGAGTAAGTCCAGATGGGATAGGTGGGGGTATAGAAGGTGGGTATGGGATCTGAGAAAGTTTCAGAGGCCTTAGTGACTGGCAGAAGGGGCCAGAGGCCAAGGGAGTAGGCCAGGGTAATGGGGAGGCTTGAAGTTCCCTGCCAGCTCAGGAGTAAGGTGCCAATCATAAAGATAAAATCAGGTGGGGCAGTACATGTGGAAAGAGAAGATAGTGAGCATGGTAGGGAACATGTTGAGTTGAAGGGTTTGAAGCTACTTCATGTTCCTAGTCTGAGAGCCAGCACCACCTCCCCTAGGAAGGCTTCCCTGCTGCTCCTGGTGGAATTACTGTTCCCTTCTCTGGGGTCTCCCAGAACCCTATGCTGCCCTCATCATACTGGATGGGAGCCCAAAAGCCCAGGCATGATGCATCTCTGGGTCCCCAGCCTCATCCATGGCAAGAGCAAGACACCTCCAGGCTGAGGGGTGTCGCGGTGGGATCAGTATCCCACAGGAGACTACCAAGAATCTCTGGGGTTGAATTCTAGCTCCTCCATTAACTCATGTGATCCCACATGAGTTACGGGATTTTGTAACTGCTACGAGCCTCAGTTTCTTCCTCTGTGAAGTAGGGATTTGAGTAGTACTCACTTTAAAGAGAATGAGGATTAGAATGTGCCTGGCACACAGTTAGAATTCAACGAGGCTTGGCTGTGAAATCAGCCCACTCCTGAGGCCTGGGAGCAGGATCTGGGCCAGATCAATGACCACCTAGGGTATTGTGCTGGATGTGTGGGCTCACCTGAAGGACAAGCCTCAGCCTGGCCCTTCTCTCTTGGGTGTTCGGTCTGACTCAAAGACATACAAGTGAACGTAGGCACTTCCCCAAAACCTCTGGGGCAGCCAGATTTAGAAAAAGGCAGGACATCTCTCAAAAAACACCATGGGTGAGACACCTCAGATGGTAGTATCAGAGGTGGCTTCCCAGGGAAGCTGGAGGAGGAGGAGGGAAGCCTGTTTGAGGGGAGAAAAAAAAAAACCCAAAGCATTTGGGACCATTATTGTTGTGTTGCAGATAAGGAATCTGAGTCTCGGAAGGATAAAGTGGCTGCTCTAATGCTAGTGGCAAACCATGACAGGAGGGGACACAAAGAGACTTGCGGTGAGGCTTGGGAAGAAGAGCAGCTAGGTAGGTCTGGGGCTAGGGAAAAAGAAAGGTTGGTGGCAAGGACTATGGTCCCGAGGGCAGCCTGGGTACACATGATGGCTGGAGATGCTGAGATTTCAGGGGCATACGGACATGTGACAGTACTGACTATACAAAGGGCAGGGGGTCAGAAGCCTTCTCACACATTACCTCATTAACTCCTATGGATGAAAAAGGGCCACATTCTAAACCCAACGAGCTCAGGGGAGACCAGCATAGCGGGCCCTACAAATTCAGAGGCTGAAATTAACTACATAGGATGATCTGAACATAAAAATTCCTAACTAAAAGCAGGTCATGGCAGGTAATCGCATCCTGGGCCTTAAGTGAGCCTGTTTATTATCTTTCTGTATCTAAGAAAACAAACCCTTGGAATGTCAGAGTAATCTTTTTTTTTTTTCCAGACCCCTCAGGGCACAACCCACTGCACCAGAGCATGAGACTACAAAGTCCCTCATAGTTATCTTGTCCCCTGCATACCATTTCTACAGTGCTGTAAATTTTAACTAGTAAATTTCCTGTACCTACCAATGTAAAAGAATTATATGTCCCTCCATTTTACTTTTTATCCAGTCCCAGATATTTCCCCTCTTTGCTTCCTCCTGCCCCCTTAATCTACCACCAATGAACCCTCCTTATGTCTCCTCTTTTAATTCTACTGAATAAAATTAGCTGCAAAACTGTCATTTTCCAGAGCATTTTCTTAACCCGTTGAGGTTTTGCTTCCCGGCAATTACCATTAGTTTGGCTCAAATAAACTCATTAAAAATTCTCTCCAGGTTTGTACGTTTGTTACACGATGCTTACTTGGCATAGTCAGCAGAATTCCAAAGAAGCCCACCCAGGACCACCCTGCAGACCCAGCCCCAGGTGCTAGGTACCAGCAGGGGCCCGTTGAGCTCCACCAGCTTCCCGCTTTGCATCAGGTGAACCTGGGTAAGTTATTAGAATTTAAGGTAGGAGGCCCTGACTTTATCTGAGCTGTTTTTAAAAATCCTCAAGGTGGCATTAAAGGTTAAGCATTGAGATAACTTAGGAACAGGAGAAAAAATTGGGTGGCTGGTTTTTGATTTTGGCTTTTCAATTGGAATTGTTTATTTCAAGTCTGAACAAAACCTTTGCTAAATAAATGAAAGTCTGAACTTGTTCAGCTCCGAAGTTAAGGGGTATTTGCTCCCTCCAGCTCGAATTTTGGGTATTAGTTGACTAAGGATCTATGTGGAGGTGTTTGAAGGTACCTCTCAAAACAAGCAGTGGCCCCATAGGGAATTTCAACACAACTGTAATCAAAGAATTGACTCGTCTGGGGACGCGCACATGAAGGCTGGTTACCTAGTGCTCCAAGTCCTCACAGTTGTATTAGACAACACTCTATGTGTCTGGGAGAGAGAACCCAGACACATAGAGTGTTGAAGCTACTCAAGAGGTGATGGCCCCTGAAGCTCAACCCATAAGTAGCACACTTCAACTCATTACACAATATTCCTAGAAATTTGTTCAGACTCTACAGATCTCAAAAGCAAATTAAAATTAACATGGGAAATCATGCCTCTTAAAGCCAACAAGCTCCCAGACCCAAGCCCTCATTAATTCTCCTGCATATGTACAATTCCTAGGGAATATTTACTTGTAAGTACTTACAGAAATGGGAAGATTTAACTAGAAGTGATATCAACTTAAGATGACAAAAATGGGGTTATTTTGACACCTAAATTAATTTTTTGTGCACAATTAGAAAAGCTGGCTCTGAAATCAAACTGAATGAATAGGAGGCTTTCTTTAATTTACTAATAGAAGCTTCTGAAACAGAGCATTTTCTTAATCCATTGAGATTTGGCTTCCTGGCAATTGTTGTCAGTTGGCTCATTAAACTCATTAAAATTCTCTACAAGTTTGGCCATTCCTTACATCAAAACTTACCACCCAAAGCTGTGTTTCAGAGAAGTTAGGTGAGTCTCCTAGGTCACACAGCAAAGCCAGCACAGAGTAGGCCCATTGACTCCAAAGCCAGTGTTCTTGCTCTGGGGATAGAGGGAAGATGTGAGGTCCTGAGGACCAGCGTCAACCTCCAACCTGATGTGCAATTTAGTCAATCCACTTTTCTTCTCTGGGTCTCAGTTTCCACCTTTGTAAAGTGAAACTATAATAGAGCTGCCCTTATAGAGCTCTGGGAGGAGAGAGGAGAGAGAAAGGGTTGGGAAGTGCTGACTCTGGCCTCATCCCAACCAACCCAAACACCTGCTCTTACACTGGGTAAGGAAAATGAATTAGGAAGGTAAATCATTGGAGGAAAGAAAAGATACTTCTTCCTTCTCTTTGGGCCTTAGTTTCCCCATCTTATAGTGGGAGACAATTGGATTAAATGACAGTCGGCAAACTGGGACCACTCTAGTACCCACATATGTTTTGTTGTACTTCCATGGTTGCTTTCCCCACCTTTCTTTCCAAATTTTTATTATGAAAAATTTCAAGCACATGTGATGGTCATTGTTCACACTTGGCCACTGTGCTCTTTCTCTCTCTCTCTTTTTTCCCCATATAGGTATGTATTGTTTTCTGAACTGTTTGAGGGTAAGTTACTGACATCATAACCTTTGCTCCTAACCCTTCAGCACAAAGACATTCTCCATGTAAGCACCTAAAATATGATTATCCCACCTAAGAAAAAGCTGTAATTCTACAGACATACAATACATAGTCCATATTCAAATACTCCATCCATTCGCTCAAAAATGTCTTATATGGTTGAATTCTTTTGAACCAGGATCTAACCAAGATTCACATATTCTATTTGTTTTTATCTCTTTTCTTTCAATTTTTTATTTTGAAAAAAAATTTTACTTCTCCAGAAAAATGGCCAGAATCCTGCATAAGACTTCATCTTGATCCAGCAATTGTTAACAATTTGCTAGATTGTCTCTCCTCCCACCCCAATCATTGAAGAGTTAGTGGCAGACATACATAATTGTGTTTTTAATTAGTTGCCATCACTTAAACAATAAGAGACCTCACCTCATTCTTTGATTTCCAGCTCCTCTTGAAAAAACCAGAGAACCCAGAACGGGGCTTCCATATGAATGGTCAGCTGAAATGAGCAGTAGCTGCCCCTTTGGACAGGCAGGTAGCCCCCACTTTGCCACATTCCACACTGCTCCCTCATGTCTGACACCCTGCCTGTATCCCTCAGTCACATAACCTGCCTTGGCCCTGTACCCACTGATTTTCAACCCTCAAGCCATTCCAGATGATTTCTGAGGGCCTCCAGGTCTTCTCAGGAGAATGCTCTCCCATCCCTTCCTGAGGCTCCTGTTAATCAGGCCCATCCTGGGGGCTTGTCTTTCTGTCTGGATATCAGACTTTGGACCTAGCTTCACCCAAGTTTGAATCCTGGCTCCACTATCTACCATCAAGGAGAACTATGGACAGTTCTCAGCCTCTCAAAAGCCCACTCCCTTCATTTGTATGATCCATGCTCCTCAGGGTGGGTGTGAGTATTAATGAGGTCATGCACATGGAGCACACTGCATATCACCTGGCAGGTGGGCAAAGTATGAACATATTCATCTCAGTGCAGTGAAGAATTGGAAATTAATGTAAATGCCCAACAACAGGGCATTAAGATAATTATTGTATCCTTAAAATGCAAGAATCAGCAGCTGAGACAAAGATGCTATATTTAGAAATGACCCAAATAGCCATCCACAAGGGACTGTATCAAACAGAATGATTAAGTTCTCACCTTCTATTATGAAATCGTGATATTCATCCAGCAGAAGACTATACACCTGGAGAGAAGGGTGAGAACATTGTCAATGTGCTGACAGAGACGGAGGTCCAGAATATACTGGTAAGTGACATGCTTAACTTTTGGGTTAAAATAGTAAAAAAAACTATGTCTTTCTAGTTACTTGGGTTCATGTGTGGGAAAATGGAAAAATTCATAAGAAACAAGTAAAAATACTTCCCTCCGTGTAGTGGGGAGAAGGGGGAAATGGAAGATAGGCATATGAGGCAGATTGTTCCCAGGTGCTTGTCTCTGTTTTGCTTTTGTTTTTGAAACAGGTAACTATATTACCTAATCAAAACTAAATTTAAAATGTCCTTAAAGAATTATTCTGTGGTTTTTCATATATTAACAATGTAAATTATTCACAGTATATTGTTAAATGGGGATAAAAGATTACAAAACAGTGAATATGCTTACATTTTCATTGCAAGAAAACACTCAGTATTACAGAGCTCCATGTGAACAATTTTGTCTGTTTTACTCACTACTGTCTTCCTGGAATCTAGAATACATAGTAGATCCTCAATTAACATTGACCAGGCAAGCAAATGAATAAGTGAATGAATGAATGAAGAAATGGCTACAAGAACAAAAAGATGTAAAGAAGGGCACATAGCCAAACTGTGAACAGTGGTGGACTTCAGAGGTGGGTTTATAAAGGACTTTTATCTTCTTGATCATTTTCCATGTATGCTGAAAATTTAAAATGAGCACCCCTTGTGCATCTAATCAGAAAGGTGAGGGCCAGAGATGGCCTGCAACTGGCCTGGGGGAATACAGCAGGACCTGCTCAGGTCTCAGCCTCCAACATCAGGACACTTGGACACTTGATGAAGTTATTCATACCCCTTAACTCTGTTTCACAAATAAGGACACTAAGGCCCAGGAGTTAGAGGTACTAAGAGCAAGGCCCTAAAGACAGACTAATTCAAATTTTAAATCTTTCACTTATCCATCCTGGGAGCCTCCTCCTCATGGAGCTTCAATTCCCCTCTCCTACAATGGAGTGGTAATGTCAGTGGGTGCCAAGCCCATGAGCTACCTACACATGGTGGGGATCACTGGTAGTGGTGGCAGTTGAGGTTGACCTTTAAGATTCTGAGGTCAAGTTCAGCTGCTTCCCTGGAGATGGTGGTCCCTGGCCCCACCACAGTGAATCAGAACATCCGCAAATGACCACAGAGATCCTTGGGGTGCCCTACAGAGACCATCCCACTCTTGAGGACAGAGAAGGGAGGTGCTGGGTTTGAATATGACTCTGCCACTTGCCAGCTGTATGACTCAAGGAAGTCATATACTTCATCTGTAAAATAAGGCTGATAGTAGCACCATCCATGAAGCATTTTTGCGAGAACCAAAGAGCTCAGGACAACAAGCACTGGTTGTTGTTGTCACTGCTTATCTGGACTAGCACAGGGGTCCTCTGCCTCTCATCTTTCCCCGTCATGGTCCATCCCCCATGTGGCAGGCAGAGGGTACTCAAAACATAGGCTGATGTACCATTCCATGGAACAGAGTGCTGACATGCACAGCACCCTGGGCCAATTGCAAAGGCATCACACCGACTAAAGGAAGCAGACACAGGAGGCCACGTGCTGTGTAATACAGTTTATATGACATGCTGGGAAAGGCAAAATGATAGGGACAGAAAACAGGTGAGAGATGGGGTAGGGGAGGGTTAAAGGGACATGGGGGCATGTGAAAATTGTTTTCTAACCTGGCTGTGGTGGTAGCTACATGAGGGTATACATTTGTCAAAACTACACTCTGAAAAGTATAATTTTTACTGTATATAAATACTACCTTAAATGTTTTAAACAAACAAACAAGAAAAAGCCACAAACAAAAACCAAACCATGATGTATATACTGGGCTTCACTTTATTGTTCTATATATATATATAAAACTATATATGTATATATTTGAAACTTTCCAATATTAGGAGAGAAAAAACTAAATTTGTGTCCCTGATCTGTTCAAAATCATCTCATGGCTCCCTCCAGGCTCAGAGTAAAAGCTGAAGGCCTCGCTGTGGCCAGCAAAGGCTCTCGATCTGCCCTCAGCTTTCTCAACCTCACCCCCAGTCCCTGGTTCACTCTGCCCCTGCCACACTGCTCTCAGTGTGTTCCTTAAACACACTTCAGGGCTTTTGCACTGGCTGTTCTCTCTACCTGGAGTGCTCTTCCCCCAACAGCTCCTGACTCAATCCTTTACCTCCTTCAAGCCTTTCATTAAGAAAAAAAGCCCAACTCAGTTGAGGTCAGTCCTAGCTACCCTGTCTCAAACATCCGAAAGCACATCCCACACCTCTTCCAGCTGAATCTGTCTCTGGGAGAGTTGAAATGAACCATATTTCTATTTTCTTCTTTACTCCTTGTCTCTCTCTCTCCCCTAGACTATAGCTCCTGGAGGACAAGGAGGTGGGTCTGTTCATTGTTGTGTCCCCCTAAAATGGTGGGGGGACTGGCACATAGTAGGTACTTAATAAATAGTTGCAAAATGAATTAATGCTTGACTAAATGATATTGTATATACATATGACCTGGTCTCCATGTGGCAATGCCAGGTCCTGGCCATGGGGCGCTCAGGGTCCATTTACCCCAAGACTGTTGGAACTCAAATTTGCTTTCTAACTTTAGGAGTCACACATTCATTCAGCAATCAACTCCACCCACGGTCTACTCCATGAGTATGGCATGCTTTGGAGTTGAAAGATAGAGCAAATCCAATCATCCATTAATTGTTTGCTTTATTCTTTTATTACTGCACCGCTTTGTTCCTCAAAGGACTTCTGCAAGCTTCAAAGACTGCAACAAGCTAATAGACATTTAAAAGTAGGGGAGAAATAAGGGAATCAAAAAACAGGGAGGACCCTGGTTCTTACGCTGGGCCTAATCCCACCAGGACCTGGGAGGGACTTAAGAGAAGAGGACTTTCCCCTGGACCCAAGCTGACTGGGGAGCATCAATGAAGGCTTCCCAAAGGAAGTGATGTTTGGACAATAGAGTATGTGAAAGCCCAGAGTGGGAAATAGTGTAGCTTGTTCATGGAATTTCCAGAAACTTGTTTTGGCCTCCTCACCTCACTCAAGTCCTTTGGAGACAAAGAAGTCACCCAAGATACACACAAGATCACATCTTGTGCTCAAGATTGCAGCTAGCTCTGACTCAGTTGAGGTCAGGGCCCTCTCTGATTCCAGCACCCCTTTCTGTCTCCTTGTATATAATAACTCGAAGCTTTGTTTCCGTAATAATACTCATACTTGTTTAAAAAAAATTTTTAATTGCTAAGGTATAAATATAACTGACAAAGGACACATAACCAAACTATAAAAAGAACTCAAAAGGAAAAAAATAAATAGGTAAAATACTTAAAGAGGCACTTTACAAAGTAGATTTCCTAATGACCAAGGAGGATATGAAAAAGGCTCCTCACAATGAGTCACTAGGCAAATGCAAATTAAAGCCAGTGAGAGACCACTTCACACTCACCAGAATGGCTAAAATTAAAAACACGGAAAAGACTGACACCACCAATCTCTCAAAATTGTCAGTAGGACTAAAATGGTATGACTACTTTGGAAAAAAGTCGGGCAATTTCTACTGAAACTCAAGATCCATCTACTATAAGATCCAGCAATCTGTTCCTGGTGGCCACCCAGCTGGAGTGCTACAATACGGATCCCAAAAGATGTGGTCAAGAATAGTCAAAACCCAAAAACAATCCAAATGACCATCAAAAGGTGGGTGGATAAATAAATTGTAAATGCATATAATGGAATACTATTCAGTGATGAAAAAGATACTCGCACCAACATGGATAAATCTCACCAAAAAAAATGAGCAAAAGAAACTGGACACTAAAAATACTATGTGATACCATTTGTATGAAGTTCTAGGAAAAGCAAATTAGTCAAGGTAGTAGTTACCTGAACGGGTGGGGCATTGATTGGAAGGAGACAAGGGACACATCTTGATTTGGGTGAACATCAAGCTTACATCTTAATAAACAAACTAGTAAAAAGTAACCTATAGTCATGTGATTCAGTGTTGCAGCTGTGAGTGGGAAGGAAGGTAGCTTCAGATGTGAGCAAGTCGGGACAGGGAGGAGAGGGGGGCAGGGGTGAGGAGAAGGGGGGAGGGGGCCTGGTCAAGTTCCCTTGCACTAAAGTCTGGGTCCTGGAGAGTCCAGCCTGTCCTCAAGCAAGCAAGTCCTTGGCTCTCTTGGGACCCAGTTTCCCCATCTGAGAAGAGGATCTGGGGATCTCCAAGGTCACTTCATGTAGTTTTGCCTCTTTTGAGTAGCGGTAGCATTTCGCCCCTATCCCAAAAAAAGGTTTCGTAGGCTAATTCTGCAGCACCAATCCTCCCAGGTCCCCAGCTGTGTGACCTCACAAAAGTCTCTCACTGCACTGGGTGTCTATTTCCTCATCTGTAAAATAGAATCGAGCATATCTATTTCTCAGTCTGGTGATGAAAATTTTCACTGAGCGCAGTGAGTCCTTCCTTATTGAGCGCTTTGCTAAGCACAGGCCACGCACACAGCAAGTACTTAATAAATGGTGGTTGCGAGGGGATGATTAGAACTTCCCTAGAGATTATTACATCTTTTTGAGAAGGGATCCCTGTGGGAGTCCCAAAGTTGGCTGTGGGTCAAATGCAAGACGGAAAAGTGGCCTCGGGACGGATGTGGCGTGCGTTGTTTTGTTTGGAACTTCAATTGGAACGCGGCCGGCGAGGCGCGCGGCTCCTTTAAGAGTGGGATGGAATGTATCAAAACAAAAAGGCCCCGCGCCCACTGGCTGCGCTCTGCACGTGACCTCACAGCTGATTTCCTGCCCCCCCCCCTTTTTGTTGCAGCCGCCGCCGAGTGTCAGTTTCAACGCCGTCGCCTGCGGTCTTTCAGGCGCGGGCTCCCGGCCGCCCCGCGCCCCCGCCCTCCTAGAGCCCCGGCCGTCAGCCCCGCACCTCCGCGCGCCCGCCGCGGCGAACTCGCGCACCTCCCCGTACTCCCGGGCTCGCCGCGCCGGCGTTAGCCCGGGGTCCAAGCGGCCTCCTGCCCGTGCGCAGATGGCGCACTCGACGGCCGCCGTGCCCGTGGGCGCGCTGGAGCAGGGCTGCCCTATCCGCGTGGAGCACGACCGTCGGCGCCGCCAGTTCACCGTCCGGCTCAATGGTAACGCGGTGACCGGCCCGACCCCCGCCTTTTGTCTTCCAGCGACCGGGGCCCGCCGAGGCCGCCCCCTAGCTGGGGCGCGCGCCCCCCTGGCCCGCAGCCCGGGAGGGGTGCCGCAAGCGTGCGCTGCGAGGTGTCCTCGGATGGCAACGGTTCGGCCCAGCACTCCAGGCGCGGGCAGGGGGCTGAGTTCGCCAGCTAGGTGGGGGCGCGGCCGACTCACGGGCCGGGGAGGGGCGGGCCCACGTGGGACATCCTGGGAGGGCGGGCAGCAGGACCCCGGGGAGGGTGGAGGCAGAAGCGGAGAAGCTCTGGCCCCTTGCCGCCAGCTCCCAATCTCATCCACTGGGGATCCGCACCTGCTCAGCCCCGGCTGTTTTCTCGTGTTAGACACCCGCTGACGGCTGCTGTTTGAGGGCGCCTGAGAGCGGGGTCAGCCATGACCTACCCCTTCCCCTGGTGTTAAATGGAGGCCTGCTGCCCTTGGGAGCCTTAGCTTTTCTGCACTGAGGCGGCAGTGGAGAATCCTTTGGGCAGACTTGGGGCTGATGGAGAGAGGGGCTTCTGCCAGCGAGGGTGTGTGTGGAGGGGTATAGGGTTATCGTCCTACCTCAGCAGCTCTGAGACTTTGACCAAATTGCCTCATCTCTGTGTGCACCAGTTTCTCCATCCCTACTACTGGAATAACAGCAGCGTACACCTCTTGGCTGGTTGTAAGGATGAAATGCTGTAATAAGAGTAAAGGCTTAGAACAGCTCCTGCAGCACATAGGAAGTGCTAATAAACATGTACTGATCATTATTTTTTAAACCATTATTTGTAAAAGCAAAGTCAAGTCTTAATTTCCTGTAAAGAAAGGTTCTTCCACTCACTAGGCTACACCCGTCCTCCTAAGAGGTCTGAAGAATAGAAAATAAAATTATAAAATTAAGAACCATGAATTCCCTGCATCCCAGCCCGTCAGCATTAATTTTTTCTTCCTTCCCAGCTGGGCTCCCTGTGACAGTGTCCAAGCTGGGAAGATCCTTAGAGGCTACTGTGTCCATTTCTGAGACTGGTCAGCAGAGGTCCAGAATGGGGAGAGGCTTGCCTGATGTCAGACAGTGAGTTGGGGCAGAACTGGGAGAGAGTCCTGCCTGGTCTGACTCCTGGAACTTGGTTCCTCCAACCTGCACTTGGACACAATCGGGAGGAGCCAAGGCCTGGGGCATGGACATTTCTCAGATGCCTGTTGGGCCGTGCCGGGCATTGAACCAGGCCCTAGCACATCCGTGTTACAATATCCTGTGATGTGGGGATCACCACCCCACCTTACAGATGAGTAAACAGAGGCTCAAGACCACATGGCAGGAGTGACTTGCCCAGCATCATGAAATGCCAGAGCCAGAACTCAAACACTGTGTTCTTTCCACGTGGAAGCAAGTCCTTCCACCACCATGCTGCCAGCTGTGGCCCAGCTGGCTACGACCCTCAAGCACTCTGGCCACTCTTGTGGGGAGAGGCCTTATGGCTTTTTTGAGGCTCCAGAGAAGTCTCTGCTTCCTTTGGTGGCTCAGGCAGTCACAGAGAAGGGGACATTCGAGGTTTCCCTTCTTTCTCTCTCAAACGAGTCTAGCCAAAAGACATCTCTCTAAGCTGATTGTGGTCAGGGCTAGAGGTGCCCAGCCAAATTTCTAAACTTGCCCACTTCTGGAATATACTACCCAGATGGCTAAACTATAAAGTGGGTCAGGGATCTCCTAGCCAAGTCCAAAGAGTGGTGCAAGGTTGCCAGCCCCTCCCCAGCCTGAACTTGTGGGGCTGTGCAGCCCAAGCTGGCCCAGTCTAGATGCACATATTGGAGGAGGGGGAAGGGATAATCTGTGTCTGGGACTCACCCTGCCTCAGCTGGGGGAGGGGAACAGCCTGTCATAGTGTCTTCTGAACTGTAAGGCCATGCTTGACAGCCAATTAATTCATCATGCCCATTGAGAGGTATAAACACTGAGGCTGAGGGGTAAAGTGGCCTCTGGGGCTCCTGATGCCTAAGCCATCACCATAGCGAGGTTCCAGCAAGCTCTGGTTCTGGGTAAAGTAAGAGGTTTGAGCAGCTGTATTAAATCTTTGTTGTTTTCCAAGCAGGCCCTGTGCATGTAGAGTCACACCTTATCCTCATAGCACTGCTGGGTGCAGTGAGGGGAAACTGCTCTTCCATTTTATAGATGAGAAGACTGAAACATGAACAAGTAACGGACACACCCAAGGTCTTGCACCTTCGAGGTTGAACAGCTAAGATTCATTCCACAGGTCCTTTTTGAGCATCTGCTGTGTGCCAAGCACTATTCTAGATGCTGAGGACTCATGGGACTGACAGTCTGGAGGGTGACGGACAATAAATCAAGTGTGAGGTATCCTAGAAAACAAGTGTCTGGTGAGAAATAAAGCAGGGCAGGGAAGGCGTGTCAGGAAAGGGCTGCTGTTTAGAATCAAGTGTCCAGGAGGGCCTCTCTGAGAAGATGGCATTTAAGTAAGGAAGGTAGCTAGTGGGAAAAGCATTCCAAGTGGAAGCAGCAGCAAGTGTAGAGGCCCTGTGGTGCCTGGTGGGCATTAAGAGCAGCAGGGGTTGGAAGAATGTAGAAAGCAGCATCATAGCAGATGATATCAGGAGGTCATGAGGGCAAATGGTACAGGGGCCTTGGAGGGCATTATAAGGCCTTGGCTTTAACTCTGAGTGAGTTGGGTGCATGGCAGGGTCCTGAGCAGAGAATGGATGGAATGTTCTAGGCTCACTCTGGCTGGTCTGAGGGAAACAGACTGAGGCAAGAGAGAGCAGGAATAAATACTGCACTAGTCCAGGCAGTGTGAGCAGAGGTGGAGAGAAATGGCTAGCCCCTAGACAGATGTTGAAGGAAGCCTGGATAGGTCTTGCTGACATAGGATGTGAGAGAATGACAAAACTCAGGCTTGTCTGACCTCCAAATCCAGGTTCTGAAATGCTAATTTGTATATCACCATTTCATAGGTGGAGAAACTGAGGCACACAGCCAGTAGGCACCTAAGCTAAAATTGAGCCACCACTCCTAGGTAGCCCCTTCTTTGGCCTTCCATCTCCCCTCTAAGCCAGGGCTGAGTGTCTCGTTTGCTTCAAGAAGAGTCATTTGGGGGTCCTAGAATCCTGGTGCTTTCCATATCCTCCCCAACTTGCATTTTACATATGGGAAGACTGAGGCCCCAGACAGTCAGCAGCTACCTCTGGCCTCCCTCAGCACCCCCAGAGGCAGCAGGCTGAAAGTGCAGCAGGAGGGCTTGTGGCATTCATATCCCTGGGTATGAGGCCCCTGCATGAGCCTATGCTGCTGCCCTCAAAGAGCCCCGATTCCCCCATAGCATTCTATGATGGCCATCTAGAGCCCCGTCCCTGAGCAAAGTGGGTAGGAGGATGCCAGATGTGACAAGGGGACCAACTGGCACTGTGGTTGGACTTTCCTAGGTAACTCCTAGGGTCTGCCCTCACATGCTTCCTGGCTGAGCCCCTTAAGCTTTCCCAGGCTGCAGTCCCCTCTGCCTAACCTACCTCTGAGCCACCAATGTGTGGCCCCTTCCCAACTAGGCTATGTACATGAAGACACCCAAAACACCAACTGGGTGCTTCTGGGGCCTGCCCTCTGCTCCTGCACCCACTTGTCCCCAGTCGGCTACCTCAGGTCTCAGAGGCAGCAGAAGGCCTGGTGCTGGCTTTGACCCTGCCTCACTCTCCTCATCTGCACAAAGGGCACTTTGATCCACTTGCCCTCCTCCCAGGGCTAGTGAGGGCAGAGCGGAGATGGCGGCAGTCATCACCGTCTGCAAAGACCCATGTCTCCTACTCAGAACCCCTGATCCTCTTCCCCACCTGTCAGGAAAGATGATTTCTTGGTGACCATCTTCCTTAGTAACTTCTTAGGGCTTTTGATTCTGGGACCGAGGCTGGTGGAAATACTGGGGGAGAGACCCCGGCAAGGGTCCCATTCCCCTATTCACTTTAACTTTTCTCAAAACTAGCTTAATTTGTGATCTCCATGTGATTCGCAGGACCAAGAGGAAAGTAGCAGTTGTGCCAGGACAGATGAGGTCTTGGGCACAAAGTTTTGGAACTGGTCTGAGGTCATCTGGAAGAGCTGGGACTAGAACCCAGGACGCCTCCCTGCATTGGGCTTGTTCTGTGGCCCTTAAGAGTGGTGAATACTGACCCCTTTGCTAATCAGAGGCTTCCAGTTCTTGGCAGCTCACAGAACCCAGCCCAGAGAAGAACCTGGGCCCAGCCCTGCCATGCCCTGGGGCTCTGCCCACAGTACCTTGAACAGAGATTAGCAGTATCCAGTGGCCCAGACACTAGTGACAGACAGATGGCCATGTGCCCAGAGTCGGAGGGAGACTGATAGCCAAGCCCTCACCTTCTGCTCATGGTCAGGGGGCCTCGAGGGTGGGGTTTGGGCTCACTATGAACAATAACGAAGAACCAACCCTGAGAGGCTCTAGGAGGAGTGGTGCCAGGTGGAGGGAGCAGCTTAATGGGGGGAGGGGGGGGCTCTAGAGCTGGGTGTATATGAGGAGCTGCGAGGAGGCCAGTGTGGCTGGACCAGACCCCTGAGCAGAGGACAGATGGATCCTGCTCAGCTTCCATGGGGTGCCCATGGAGATGTGAGCAGTGGCCAGATTCCAAACATGTTTGAAAGTTATATCCGTGGATCAACTCAGAGTCTGAGAGAGAGACAAGGCAAGAAGGATCCCGGGATCTTGGCCTGAGCCACAGGGGTTAGTCATTTTCTGGGGCTCTCCGGGCAGATTTTGGGGAGGAGAAGGAGAGTTTGGACCATGTCAGGTGTGGCCGTTGGGACTCGGTGGTCTTTGCGGGCCCTCTAAGGCCAAGGTGCCAGGCCACAGGCCAGGTGTTTTGGATTGTCCACTATGGGTCTGGTTCGTCCTTAACTAGTGTGATGTGGTCTGGCTAGTGGGAGGAATGGTGGGGGGTGTCATTAATACGCTCTTTCCCTCACACATAGCTCATATCCGCGCTGAGGCCCTGATGCCCTTCTGTTCCTCTTTCAGCCAGAAGAGCCCCCTAAGGGTGCTCAGCCTATCTCCAGCCAGCTCCACACTGAGAGCTGTGCGACTGCCTCTTGGGGCCTCAGTTTCCCTCTCTGTAAACAGGCCTCTGAGAATTCTATCCATTATATAAGATTCTCACGAAGATTAGTGTGTAGAGAGAGCTGGACCCATGGCAAAGCCCCACAAAGTGTGAGCTGCAGATGTTCCAATCTGCTGTTTCTCTAAAGGTTCAGGGCCAGGCTCTGGGGAGGCTAGAGTGCTGAGCATACCAGTAGCCTGCAAGTCAGCCTCAAACCCCTGTAGTATGTCTGGCAGAGAGATCACAACAGTTGTTTGTAGGACAGATATTTCTTAGATGTCTTCGCTAGGCAGGGCACTGGGAATGCAGTGGTGACTGAGCTCATTTGACCACCGGGAACTGACAGGGGTGGGGAGTATGGTGGGGCAGAGACTCCCCAAGGCCATTTGGGTTCTAGTCCATCCACAACCCAGGTGGCCACTCTAGGAGTGTTGATTGAGGGAATGGATAGGCAAATGAACAGAGGAATGCTAGTAAGCTTGCAAGGGTAAAGGTCCTACCACCTCCCTCTCTGCAGGGATGACAGTGGCACAACAGTTGAGATATTTTCGGTGGCCTGCAAGGACCCATATGATCTGGCCCCAGAACTTCCAGCATGGCTTCCTACCACTCTCTCCCACTCATTCCAGCACAGCCCTGCCCACCCCCTCCCTGCTTCTTGGACGTTCTACCTCAGGGCCTTTGGACATGCTGTTCTCACCCCCTGGACTGTTTATCTCCCACTTCTTTTGGATCCCTCACTCCCTTCATGTCTTTGCTCCAGAGAAGCCTCTCCAGTGCACTCTCTTTAAAATGGCAGCCCTGCACCCTTACCCCTTCTCTGCTGTATTGCTCTCCAGCTCATCACCTTTGAATTCTATATTGTTCATAATGATATTGCTTGTTGTCTGTCTCGCTTAATGAAGGAACCAGTTTTCTTTACTTCTGCATACCCAGCACCTGAAACCCTGCCTGCCATGTAGTAGACCCTTGACGAGTTCTCAGGTAATTAAATGGCAGGGAAGCTCCTTCAGTGACTGGTGACCAAATTAGCCTCTTGATCACTGCTTTCCTGTCCTGGGTGAGCTGAATTATCCCCAGCAGGTGTGGGAGCAGAGAAATGAGTCCTGTGCTGCACAGCTGGGGCAGGCAGCAGTGGAGGCCAAAGCTGGGCCTCTTGCCCACCAGAACAGCAATCAGGCCATGAGGAGGAGGTGCTGGGGGCCCTGGAGGCATGGGGAAAAGGCGGGGCTGGGGGCCATCCTCAGCTGAGCCTGAGAAGGGGGAAGGGTATTCCAGGCTGAGGGAACTACCCAGGCAAAGGCCTGGAGGCAGTAGATGGAGGATATGTTGAGGTGAAGCAGAAAGACAGGACTGGGCTCTGAGTCTGGAGACCTGGGTTCCAGCTTCACCTTGGACTCACTGTGGGATTTGGATCTCTGGATTTCAGTTTCCCCATCTGGAAATGGGGAAGTGAATTGTAGCTTCACTCTTGGAGCTTTGGGGAGAACCAGAAAGCCTCTTAATTGGGATTGAACCCTGTGTGGTGTCCAGTGTGCTGTGGGATCCTGGACTGGTCGTTTGTATCCTTTCAAAAATCAGAGAAACATATTTAGCATTGACATGTTTTCTTTCGGGGACAGCGAATTATATATTCTAACCTCAGGGCCTTTGCACTGGCTGTGCCTTCTGCCTGTCCTTCCCCTACCCTTCCCTCAGCTATCTCTTCCTTGATCACTCTCAGCTCAGAGGCTTTCTCCCTGGAGGGGTCTCCTTAACTACCTCTAACTAAATGGCCCTGTCTCTCCCCCAACCCAACTTACTTATTTCCTTCATAAATTCACAGCTCCCTGACACAACACACCTTGGAGCTGTCCTCAACTCCTGTTTCACTCACCACATCCCAGCCATCAGCATAACCTGCCAGCTACACCTTCAAACACCATCAGAGTCTGATTCCTCCTTACACCTCTACTGCTTCCCTCTGTGCCTCTTCGTCACTCACCTGGACTAGTGCAGCAGCCACATCACTGGTCCCCCTGCTTCTGCCCCCAATCTGTTTTCATAGCAGCCAGAAGGATCCCATGACATGATGACATCCTGTCTCTCTTCTGCCAAAGACCCTCCCGTGACTCCTAGCTCATGATGGCTTAAGAGGCTCGGTAGCATCTGCCCCACCCCCAACCGCATCTCTTTCCTGCCCTCATCTCCACCCTTTTCCTTGCCCACTCTTGCCTCAGAGCCTTCATACTGGCTATTCTCTCTGCCTAGGACACTTCCCTAGACATTACATAGGCCAGCACCTCTCCTTCCTGTCTCATCTCCACCCAGCATCGCCCCCTGTTTCACCCGCTGCCTGCTGCTTTGTTAATTCTGTCTCTTCTTCTAGTGAGTTACATGAGGGCAGGGCTCCCTCTTTGGCTCGTTCATTGCTGTGTCCCCAGCACCTGAAACAGTGCCTGAGGTTCAGTAAACATTTGTTGAATGAGATGGGTATTTGGACAGATGGACAGATGGGATGGCTAGGGAGGCAGATGGGCAGGCAGATGGAGGATGGTTAAATAGATGGATGGATATGTATGGTTGGATGGATGGACAGACAGACAGATAGGGGAACTAAAGACTTTGGTTGGAGGAACTCCAGTTAAATCAGGTAGACTGGAAAGCTTGAGAGGGCACAAAGGCCACTTTGTTCCTGCATGCATGCCCAGTATCACATTTTTATAGACATTGGAGCCACACCTTCTGACCTTCCATGGGCCTGACAGGTAGGTAGTCTTGATGACTCTCATGGCCTGCTCTCTTGTCTCTTCAGGCTCTGGTTTAGTTGGGGACTTGCCAATCCTTGCTCTGCATCCAGTGCTGGGACTTCAGATCCTCAGGAGGATGCTCAGCTAGGGAAGCAAAAGGTGGACTGTGGGGGACACTGGGAGTACTTTGCTGAGACTAACGCCCAAGGCTCATGGGCACCTTGCGTGTTCTGGGTACTGCTCTAAGCATTTTGCAGAGATTACCTCATTTAATTCTGTGAACGCCCTTATGAGGAATAATTTACTATATCTCCATTTTATTGATGAGGAAACAGGCACAGAAGGTAATTCAGGATCCAACTTCAGCAGCTTGGCTCCAAACACCTGTTCCTTTACCCCGCCCTCTGTGCCTGGGTCAGGCACTTAGAGTCTCCACAGCCTCATGTGTTCACCCCCTCCCGCAGGATGTCATGACCGGGCCGTCCTGCTCTACGAGTATGTGGGCAAGCGGATCGTGGACCTGCAGCACACAGAGGTTCCTGATGCCTACCGTGGGCGCGGCATTGCCAAGCACCTCGCCAAGGTAGGGAGGTGGGAGTGGAGAGGTGTGCTCTCCCACTTAGAGGAAACCATAGCCCTGGTGGCTGCCCCTGGCCTGTTTCTTGGCCAAAGTGCAGATGGGTGCCTGCCTTAGCAGCTGGTTACAGCTGGTAGCAAGAGCTTGTCAGGCAGCACATTTCACCTACTCCTACCCCCTCTTAGGCTGGTGGCAATGGTTCTGGGCCCAGGTCCTAGGTTCTGCACAACTAAGCATTCAGGGCTATTGACACCCACTGTGTGTCAGGAGCTCTCTGGCTGAGGTCCCAGCGCCTGTAATAGGTGCTCAGTAATCTTTGTTGAACAAATGGATGATGCATGTTCAAGTAAATTGGCTCAGGCCACATTCCCTGCCCACAACCCCTTCATCCCCAAAGTACCTCAAACCCCGTGCTGCTTGGAGAGCAGGTTTGGACTTAATGAAGGGAATTGCATCCTGGAGCAGAGAATGGCCTTCTGAGGACTTTTCCTGGGGGCCCAGTTTCCTTCCTCTGCTCTTCTTGCCTCAGACCTCTTTCCTCCTCCACCCTCTGCCTAGTCGAGTTGGTACTTCCTGGGTCAGGGCAGGGGTCTTGTGCCTGCTGGGGAGGAATGAAGTCTATAGGAATCATTCGTGTGACCAGTGAAGAAACCAGATGTACTGACCTGGGTAAAGGGGAATTGGGCCCTGCCCTCGTCCTTGGAAGCCCTGCCTGCCTGGGGCCCTTATCATGTGACCTCTGACCAGAGCCTTGGGTTTTCAATTTATTTGCAAAATGAGAAAATAGACTGGAATCTTGTCACTAGAGGGTCTCAAGTTGTGAACCCTAGGATCAGGTGTGGACTGTATGGTGCAATGCACAAGGCCAGTTGAGGGGTATTGGAAGGTCAACCCTGCAAGTGCCAGGCACATAGTAGGCACTCAGTAAATGGTGCCTGCTTCCTTTTTCATCAGTACAGCCAACCCCACTTAGGCTGTCCTCTACTTTGTTTTGGCAAAAATTAAATACCAACTGTGTGCAAAGCCCTAGGGGGCAGGGAGGTGCACAAGACATGCCCTTGCTCTCCATCTCCCAAGCTTATTGGAGACAATGACAATAGCCATAGATCAAGGCCACACACTGCCCACCCCTGCTGCAGTTGCTTCACACCATTGCCTTTGGAAGCCCATTAAAAACTAAGTGTGACCTCAGCTGGGAACAAGAAGCTCTTTGGGCTGTGAGAGCCCTGAGGCACCCTGACCCGCTAGCCACCAGGAGCTGTCAAATGAAGGATAAGTGATAAAGAGGAGTTTAGACAGATACCCCATAAATTCAGAGGTCCTGAGATTAGAAATGGCAGGCTTGTTTGGAGATAGGCCTCAGGGTAGGCATGGGACAACCAGGACAGGCAATAGGGTGGGGTTCTCCAGGTTTAGCCCCTGCACATGTTGCCACTTGGCTTTTACCTGCCCTATACGGAGGCCGCCTCTTGAGACAGTTTTGGGCAGAGGCTCAGGATCCAATCCTGGCTCATTCTCTTCTATAACACATGTCTCAGGCAATTTACCAATGCTTTCTGCCTCAGTTTCCCCACCTGAAACATGGGGGTGGTGATGGCACCACCTACCTGCATTGCAGTCTGGGTAGAACAGGTGGCCCTGGGCAACAGGAGGAATAGGCTGGGAGGTGTGGGAGTTGGGCCTGTGGGCACTGACTGCTCTCTCTGCCCGGCTGCCAGGCTGCTCTGGACTTCGTGGTGGAGGAGGACCTGAAGGCCCATCTCACATGCTGGTACATCCAGAAGTATATTAAGGAGAACCCACTGCCGCAGTACCTGGAGCGCCTACAGCCGTGACCCCGGCTTGAGGGGCAGGAGTGCGCCTGCCAGATCCTTCCTCACGGCCTTCACTCCGGTCCTCTGAGTGCTCTCAGGAAACCTGGACCCCACAGGGGACAGACTCAGAGTTATTTTTGTAAAGATGCTCATCTGTGGTCCCTGGAGGCAGCTGGCCGAAGATGGGCAGGGTTCCAGTGACTATGGCCAAGGGAACACCAGGCGGCTGCAGTTCCAGCAGCTCTGCCTCTGTAGACGCTGGCTGGCTTCTCAAAATGTCACATAGCCTATGAGGGCCTTTGGCCAGGACTGGAACATGGATGGGGCATCCCTGTGGCCAATCTGGGTCCCACCTACTGTTCCCTGCTCTGTGATTAGCATGGGGGCTGTCTTGGGGTCCCTTGCCACCACTGCCTCTCCATCTGTGTCCTTTCTGCAGATGAAGAGGGCCCCAAGCTGAGAGGGGCAATAAGAAACTGTGCCAACTTCTGAGGGGTGCAGCAAGCCATGGCTGCTGCTAGCACTGCCCCTCTCTTCTTGACTTGTGTGCCCTGGAAGGGGACAGTGAGGGCCAGCTCTCCCTGATGTGTGAGTCCCACAATGGGTAGACTGGGTGCTGGCCAGCGCTCAGCTGTGCACAGAAGAGCATACATGCACATGCGGTCCCCATTCTTGTAACTCCTTGCCCCCTTGTTTGTCAGTGCTGCAGGAAACCAAGGTCCCTGTCCCTCATGGCTGCCCTGCCCTCCCCATTTACCTGTCTGCCAGGGGCCAGCTCCAGGTGCAGCCAAGCATCTGGGGCAGGAGGGAGGCATACTGTCCTTAAAACCTGTCCTCACCACCCAAGAGGGATTTCCTTTGTGGCCACCGGATATCATCTTTCTCATGATGAGCTTGTGGCTGGGCATGGTCCGTTGCCTGTGTCTGGAGTCCCAGGGCCCCTCCCAGACCAGCCTTCCTGGTAATGGCTTGGGAGGCATACCCCAACACCCTTTGTTTGGCACCTAGCCTTTCTGGGGCTCTGTAGGCTTTGGGGGGCTGGTTAGGCCTCAGGGTCTTGACCTCCTGTGCCTCACAAGTCAAATCCTTACCTGCTCCTCTATGGGGCTGGAGGGGAACCCAGGAATCAAGGACCTTTGGGGGCTGAGACCTAAGTTAGTGAATATCTGAGAGTGATGTGTTCCCTCCAGGCTTCTGACTGGAATGTGGGTGCTGGGGGCACTGGTTACTATGGTGACTCCTCCCTTAGTCTGACTTGAAGCAGCAGGTGTTGGCCTATGGTTGCCTTTTCCACTCACCTCTTCACCCCCTGTCTCCACCAAACCCCACATTACCACCACCACTACTGCAGCTCAGAGGCCCACTGCAGACATTTGTGCACAGACACCTTGCCACCCACTGGCAGGAACACCCTCAGTGTGCACATGCACACTCTGGCCTGCAGGAATTCCTGAGAGAACCCAGAGCACCTGCTTCCCACTGTGCTCCCTAGCTCTCTTTGCAAAGGCCTATTGTGAGGACCAGGGAAGTCCCTGGACCCCTACTGTGCTGGGAGTCTAGGCCAGGAAGAAATCACTGGGAGGAGATGGGCTCAGCTGCTGAGTCCCCTCCAAGGATTGGGGTGTCCCATTGCTGGCACAGTTTAAGGAAAGCATGGGTTGTAGGTCCAGGAGTGAAGAGATGAGCTAGCCCAGTGTTAGGGCTTATTCCCTCCTTCCCTAGGACCACCCCCTCCCCATTCACACATCTCTCCCCAAATTCAAGCACAGACTCTGTCATGAAACTTCTCCCCAGTGGCTCATTGAGCTGGTGCTACCTCCCTCTACAGCCTGTGTGATGAGGTGTACTAGTTCTAGGAGAGTGCCCTGCACACAGGAACACAGGGCAAGCAGGAAACCAGAGCCTAGGAAACAGGACTAGGTGGTATCAGTAGGGACCTGTTCCCATCCCCACTGTATCACAGGCTGAACCTGTGTCCTAATAGCTGGTAACTTGCTGTCGCCAGGCCAGCATGCACACAACACACTTGTTACTTGAACCAGGAGCTGTACGTGGTCTGGGAGGTCGGGGGAGTGCTGTGCAGCCCTGGACCCAGGGACAGCTTGTCCCCAGTTCCCGCAGTTGTGATCTGGCCTCCTTGCTTCAGCTGCCTTAAAGTGCCACTTTCCTGCTACAGGGGGTCTTCTGCTGTGGCCAGCCTAGCCCTCAGGCTCCAGCAGAGCCTTGAGGCAGTAGTGATAGCCTACTCTGTTGAGCCGGGGGCACCACAGACCCTGGTTTGGAGCCCACAATCCCCTTGAGCCAACATGGCCAATTTTGCTGTGGGTGGCCTGCCCTGGTGCTGCCTCTTGTCTGGCATCCCAGCCTCTCCCTTGCCTGTACCCAGCTGTCCTTGGAGCCTTTGCTCAGGAGGCAGGGGGACTCCCCCCCACACACTGTGGGGCACTGTTCCAGCAGGTTGCCTGAAGGACTCCTGCTCTCCTGTCACATTTTGCTGTGTGTGTTTCTCTTTCTTGCCCAGCCAAAATAGGTGGTAACTTATGTGCCTTTCCTACTCAGGACCTGTTCCAGGCGAAGTCTGGGCCAAGCCTCCAGACCTCCCTCTGTAATTTTTCAAATTCCTAAATAGATTGCATGATATACATTTCCATAAAAGCAGTGGCGTAGTGCATGGCTCCAGGACTGCTTCTGGATGAGGTACAGTGGGTGCTCTCTGGCCAGGGACTGCTGTCCCCATGCCGTCTTGCTCCATTCCCACGGCAACCCGTTGGCCCTGCTTTTAGTGATGAGGGATCAGGCACAGCAAGGAGCTCATATGATGTGAGGAAGAAGGCAGATTTGGTGAGTGCTCCATTCTGCCATCCCTGCTTCTGTTCTTATTTATTTGGTGGTACAGCACCTATTTTCAGTCAGGAAAAGTGAGGCTCTGTGAGACACTGGGATTTGATGAGGTTTCACAGCAAAAGAACAGTAGCATTAAGACCTAGGGCCTGCCATTGTGCCTTCCACATCTCTTATTTCCCACTGGCCAGGGTCCTTGCCATGGCTCCCACTTCCACCTGAGGTATACTCTCAACATGGGTTACCCCTTGCCTGCAGGACAGCTGGAAGAAGTTTACCTGGAAGAGGCTGTGATGTCCCATTGCCTCGCATCAGCTGCTCTTGGGCATGTCCCTCTCCTTGCTAAAGAGTCTTGGGACTTCTGGTCCAGGGGAGGGAGGCAGGTTGCCTATCTAAGCTCATGGAGTAAAGTCACAAATGACCTCAAAACACACAATCTCAAAAGCGTCCTGTACCGGGCCCAGGGCTAGGTCTCATTCCGCTGGCTGCCCAGGGACAGGGGACACCTTCCTGAGTAGGATGTTTTCCTCCTAGTTTCCATTCTGGGCATTTTAACACTACCCCAAAACAGAGGAAGAGGAGGGCACTGTAATCCCAGGCCCTTCACAGTCTTGTCCAGCTGGATTCTCATAGCAATTCCATGGGATGTCAGGCCTATCTTAACAGATGAAACTGATGCTCAGAGTGGGGTAAGCACCAGGTTATCACCCACATGGCTAGAAGGCATGGGGACTAGCATCCATGCCCAGTTTCTCCCTTCCCTAAAATGATGTGCCCTTACGTGTTGTGGGGTCTGATGTCCACTTAGGTGACAAATGGCTTTGAAGAGCAATTCTCAGATTACTGTCAATTTCCTTGCTTGTTCGTAAGGCTGAGGTGGTTCTGTTTGGAGCTACAATGTACATGGCTAGACAGGGGTGCCTGGCAGATGTGGAAAAGATGATCTTGCATGCAAAGCTGGGCTGTGAGGAATATCAATGGAATGCCCAGTCATACACTCATTTTGTTCCTCAGTTCAGGAGTCTCAGGTTTGCTGAAGTCCACCCAAATGTCCCCTCTGCTATTCTCAGGGTCCCACTTCTTCCAGATCAACACCCTATATTTCATATCAGCGGTCCAGCAAGGCTGTGAATTCAACTGGTAACTGCAACCTGCAGGATCAAATTTAGGGTCATGTTTTCAGTTATATCATTCTTCTGGCTATAGGATATTAAAGAGATTCTTTTCTGGTTGTCAAAAATGCTCTCTAGTTTTATATCTTCACCTTGAGCTGAATCTACAGTTTCTTTCTGCTGATTCCAGCAGCCAGCATACACCAGAGACTCGTAGCTCCACCATTCCTGTGACCACAGCAGCAGTTGATTGGTCTCCCAGCTTTGCCTTCAAGAGGCACCTCACCCCAGTCTCTTAAAATAGGTGATACGTTAAGTAGTCATTTTGCTGTGCTGAGTGCTGTGAATTTCCAGGGTCCTCTTTCCCCTGGGCAATGAGGTCATTACTGGGACCTCATATTAGGTCAGATAACCAACCTCAGGTTTCCATGTTTGAGAGATGGTTCCTCCAACACCATTTCTGCTATGAAGAACTGTCAGCGTAGACAGGAAAACTGCTCCAAGTGCTTTAAATGGGGTTTAGTACAGGAGACTGGTTATGAAAACTGTTGGGAGGATGAAAGGAGCAAAAATGAAACGAGCTTTTGCATCAGGGCTTGGGACATG
The DNA here is from genome assembly GCF_014176215.1 of Rousettus aegyptiacus. Taxonomy (NCBI): domain Eukaryota; kingdom Metazoa; phylum Chordata; class Mammalia; order Chiroptera; family Pteropodidae; genus Rousettus; species Rousettus aegyptiacus. The sequence continues at coordinate 63,524,186 of NW_023416309.1, forward strand.
TTCCTGGATAGTTGGAACAATGGCACTTAATGTAAGGGAGTTAAAAATGAATATTCCTAGATGCAAAGGAAAATTCCAAAACATATGGGGAGTACTTGATTAAAACCTGACAATCTTACCAGTGAGGGGTCACTGTCTGCCCTTTGAAAGAAGTCAGTTTTCTCTGACGTTCCTAAGCTGGTAACCATTTCTGCCTAATACTACAAGATTTACTTGGCTGTTGAATGGAAAGTTGGTGATCAGAAAAAGTTCTTCATTTTATAGACATGGAAAGAAAACATGCAGATCAAGATTGATTATATTTATTTTTAAATGTGCAAATAGATTCTGAACCAACATCAAGACTAGATTAATGTATCCATAAGATTCAAGCCTTTTATATTTAATCATGTCACACTGCCCTAGAGAGTCACAACCTGTTAACCAGTAGATAAAACTTATTAGACCCATTGCTAGGAATGCATATCAAACTATGTTTCAGTCAACTAGCCTCGTAATCAAATTTCCAAATGAATGTCTTTGGTCACCTGTTTGAATTTAAAATATATGTAATTAAAGCCTGGGGGGAAAAGTGAGAAGATGAGATGACCCTAATATTGGTAAATTCAGGAAGTTGCTGTTACACTGAGCTGGAGCAACAGAACTGTGTTACTCAAAGCCAAGCTCACTGGACTGCTGTTGGGACCTCACTGCCTGAAGAATATCTAGGAGTGCATGCATACTGGTCACTGCTGCTGCCACCACAAAAAACCCCAAATTCAGAAAGTCAGCTGCCTTCGCTTCTTGCCCGTGCCTCCCATCAGGAGAACTGAATGGGCAGCTCACTGGTAAGGGCTCCGGGGAGTGTGTCTTGCAGACATCCACACCCACTGTGATCCACGGGAGGAAGGGATCTGGAAGCCAGTAAATAGTTAAGGAATATTCTTGTCTGCTGGGAGTGGGGCACCTGACATTTTAATGCATCCACACTACAGGCTGAGAGCATAATAGAGATGACAGACCCCAACATCCAGGCACTTCGTAATGGCTATGAGATGGCAGCTCAGGTTTGGAGGCATGCTGTCTTCACCAATGCTAGTGCCCTTTGGGCTGGTTCATCATAAGCTTGTAGTTGGGTCAAGGGAGATGCTTTCAGACCATTAATCAGGGAGTCAGTGGACCATCTGGCTGGGTGAGATTTTGGCAATCTTCTGAATTAGAGGGTGGCGGTCAGGAGGTCAGAGGAGGACCCTTAGAAAGTAGTTCTAATCTGGGAGGGGACTCGATGATGAAGTCACACATTAGATATGGAAATATGCTTAGATGGGACAGGAATAAGCCTCTACACGGTCGTTCAAGAATCCAGAGAAAGAGTTGAGGAGTAATCTACTGTCTAAGAAAAAAAAGGCCAACTAAGCATGGACTAGATCATAAAATCAAGTCATCTTGTTTAGATTTCCCAACACACCTGTGAGGAGAGAGCCCTCCTCATTTTACAGGTGAAGACAATCCCATCCCCACATTGAGTACTGTATGTATTCCGTGAAGGTGACCAAAGAAGATGGGGCTCCATCTTCACGGGACCCACAGTGCAGGACAGGGGTGAGAAAGCACACACACAGTAAGAAAACTCTGATAAGGCTGCTAACATACACAGGAAAGGGCCCCCCGCCCCCCAGCACAGAGGGCCCTGGAAGGCTCTCTTAAAGAAGAGATATCCAGGTTTAAGACTAAGAGATGGGTGTGCTTTGTGAGGGATCCAGTCCCCAGGCCCCACACAACCCTGTCCCCATGATCTCTGACCTCATCTCCCACTACTCTCCAGCCACATAGTCCTCCTGCCTTTCCTCACACCTGGGAAACCACTCCCACCCCAGGGACTTTGCACAGAATGCTCTAACCTCAGATATCCTCAGGTCAACCTCTCTCACCTCCTCTGGGTCCACATCCAACTTCACCTTCTTAGGTCACTTTTCTCAAATCACACCTCTATCCTGGTTCCCTTACCCTGTTCTATTTTTTTTTCCTAGTCCTTGGTATTTTCTTACATTATATATAACTAGTTTATTTTATCTTGTTTATTATTTGTTGTCTGACTCTACCTGCTAGAATACAAGCCCCACAAGGACAGGTATTTGCTTGTTTTCCATTTTGTTCTGAATTCAATATCCCAGCATCTAGATCAATGCCTGGCATATATTTAATGCTCAACAATATTTGTTGGATGGATGGACAGATGAATGGATATACGAACGGTTGAATGAATAGATAGAATGGGAAAGGGAAAGAGGGCTGTAGGTAGACTAAACAGCATGAGCAAAGGCCTAGCAGTATGATAGCTTATGGCATCTCTTGAAGTTGTGTGTGGCTGGAAGTGGGTAAGTCAGAAAACGAGCCTAGAAAGGTGGATGGGGTGAGATGATGAGAGCCTCGAGGTGTGACAGAGGTTGCTACAACTCAATCTGTTTCCACTGGTGGACACAGAGCTGCACCTACCAGCCTCCCTTGTAGCAGGTAAGCCCCTGGGTCTGAGTTCTAGCCAATGGAATGTGCATGGAAATGAGGTAGGCTGGGTGCAATCAATGACCAGGCTTTGGGGATGAATCTACTAGTTATAAAGAACATAGGTCTCTGAGTTGCTGCATGGAGAAAAACCACCTGTCAATAATAAACTCTCATTTGAGCTTGATACATAAGCAAGAAATACATGTGTATAATGTTTTAAGCATTCTCTACTTTGGAGTCTGTTTGTTACACCATATACTTTGAAGTATGGTACCTCCATAACTTAAAATCTAAAATATGTAACATCGGCTTGGTGGTCAGGCAGCAGAGAATATTAACATGGATATTGCAGAGTGGGAAGTTGGAGACTCATGCAGGGCCAAGTGTTTGTTAAAACCATTATCTGCAATAACTTGGAGGGCAGACCAGAGACCTATAAGCCTGTGGCTCCAGAGGAAAGTGGTTGGAATGAGCTGGGTATCAATGTGTGTCGGTTATTCCTTCCATTTATAGCAAGGTACAAAAAAGAGATATATGCGAGCAAGATACAATTTGAAAACAAAGAAAAAGGGAATAAAAGTGTTTGAGGCCTTGTAGTGTTGGAAAAGGTAACTGCTGCTAGATCTCAAATAACAGGAAATAAAACTGAAAAGGCTTTTAAATAACAAAGGCCCATCAAATCATTCTCAGTTCTACAGAGGCCTCAGCCCCAGAGCGAAGATCAGATGAAGCCTGTTGACTTGGTCCACTAGCTAATTGTCTGAGACTCTGGAGGTATTAGTAAATTGACAGATAAGGAGACGAGGACGCAAAGAAATAAAGCCACTTGAAACCCATGTTAGAAAAGAACCTCGGGTACAGTCACGTGGAACTTACTGGAAAGGAAACTCCCTATATTTGGAAGGAAATTTTATGTATTGCCAAAGAAACCATGAGCTTGTGGCTTGGTTCCTGAAACCATGCCTGCATGGGCAGGAAAGGAGCTGCAAAAAGTGTGCAGACCCTCCTCAGATGTGGTCAAAGAAATAACTAGATGAGGAGGGTCCTCTCAGAGAGCAGAAACGGGCCAAGCCAGGGCAGGAGCCCTCATAACGCCTGCCCCTCTCAGGAGTCCATTGTTGCTGGCTGAGTGCTGCTGTGTGCTATCTCCTGCTCTCCCTTTTCTGGAGAGAGATTTACATGAGCTCATCCTATCTGTGTTCTCCCATTTCATTCAGGTTTAGAACGTAGTGACTTGGATTTTACCTCTAGATCCAGAATGCTACTGGTGGAGAACATGGTGCTCTCCAAGAGATAGGAGACCTCAAACAAAAGGGTGGGATGTGGGGGCGTTCCTCTGGGGGAGGGTGTGAGTGAAGAAAGAGGGAACTACCATTTGGTTGCCAGAGGACAGATTTTTGCACAGACTCAGTAATTCACCAAAAATCATTTCCTGTCCTTCCTGGACAGACTTCATTTCCTGACCTCCCTTGTAGTTAATTGACAGAAATGAATTGAGCCTTTCAAAAGGAGGTGCCTCCCTCCATCTCTCCTTCCCTTCCTCTGGCAGGATACAAAAGGGGAGTGATGGAGGCATGAGACACGTGACCAAGGTCCCAAAATCCTAACTCATGTTGTGTCTGATCTCTTAAAACTTGCTCAGTCAGTTCGTCCCTTGACTATTAGTCCCTTGATTAATACCCAAGCCAAGGCATTTATACTTGTCGCAGAGGGCTATGGAAGCAGAGTTTTAAGCAGGGAAGTGCCATGGTCATATTTGTTTTCAAAGACTTATTGTGACTAGAGTGTGGAGAAAGGATAAGAAGGCAAGCTAGGAGGTTGCGGCAGACCCTAGGTGAGAAAGAATGGTGTTATGGACTACAGTAGAGACGGTAAGATAGAAAGAAATGGGTAACCTGCCCTGGAGTCCCACAGCTGACAAGTTGCAGGTCAGGATTTGAACTACAGTTTGTCTAGGTGGAAGATGGCCCTGTGTGTTGAGGTGTGCATGCGTATACACATGGCCCTCAGACACCATCTCCACTACTGCCAACCTAGGCCAGGGCCCATCACCTCTCACTGGACTTGCTGGTCTCCCAGCTGTACTTTTGCTGCTTATGGGCTGTACTCCACACAGTAGCCAGAAAGATCTTCCTAAAACCTCAATCAACCCATGTCTCTCTCCTACTCCAAACTCCCCACTGCCCTCCATTGCATTAAGGGTAAAACCTGAGGAACTTGATGCAGCCCCTGCTCACCTATGTCCCTCTGGTTCCTCATACTTCAGCTGGACTGACTTTCTGTTCTTCAAATCCTCAAGCTTGTTCCTGCCTTAGGGCTTTTTCACTTGCTGTTTCATCTACTTCCAGATAGTACCATAGTTTAAACTTCCTTGTCATTTAGGTCTGTTTCAGTTAGACAAGTGTTCAGTTGCTAGAAAAACCCAACTCATAGTGGCATTTCATTTATCTTATATATCATGAAATCTAGAGAATGAAGGTTCAGAGCTTGTGCAGTGGCGCGATGATATCACTGAAGGTCTAGGCTCTTTTCATCTTCCTTCTGCATCATCTTTGATATGTAGACTTTTGCCCTTATGCTTGTTGCCTCAGGATCACAAAATAGCTGCTGCACCTCCAGGTATCACATCCAAATTTCAGGCAGGAAGAAAGGCGGATGCTGCCTTTCCTGACTTTCCATCTAACGTTGCCTTCCTGGGCACTCTTTACCCCACTATCCTGTCTTGTTCTGATTTTGTATCACTACTTGGAATTTTACTTGTTTCCTTGTTTGTTGGCTATCACCTGCCACTGCTCTGAAAGCTCCTCTAGGGCAGACCACCTATTTTATGTATTGCTAAAACCCCAGCCCTGGCACAATATCTGGCACGTAGGAAATGCTCAATAAGCATTTGTTGAATGAATGAATAGTCCCTTAGCTAGCTTGGTGCCAGAGTCAGGACTCAAACCTAGACCTTCCCATTCATGGGTTTGGACATTTTCCAGTATATCCCTGGGCCTCCATGGACCCTCTCTGTGAGGAAGTCAGGCAACCATAAGCGGCAGCCAAGTCTATCTGCAGGTTCTAAGAACCCATGTTTTGAGGCCTGGATGGAGAGAGAGAAAAAAGTCTCCCCCCAACATTCCCCCCATGTTGAGATCTGTGGAGTGCTTCTTGATCATAGTGTAAGATAGTATCTCCTCAAAGGTGGCCGGCTGGCAAGATGATCCTCTGGGTGCAAAACCCAGAGTTCAATGGCAATCCTATACCTAGTGAGTAAGCTCCCCGCCCCACCCCGCACCTTTCAAAAGAGGTGTAGGGGAGTGATTATATCTAACTAGAATTTAATGACCTTTTTTTTTTTTTGCTTTCATTGTATTTATTTTTGCAGCTACCTATATGTGATATAGATGTTACATTTTTTAAATCCCTCTCCCTTCCCTACAGATGTTACATTTAGACAGTCATATAGCGTTTTTCTTTTAAATAAACATAGTCCAGTGTTCAAAGAATGAACCCATTTAAAAAGCAATATTAATAGTAGACTAAGGATCTGGCACAAATGGTAAATTCAAGTCCCTGTTCATTTCCGAAAAAGAAAAGAAGAGCGGGTGCAAGGACAGCTGTCCCAAGGCCACTGCAATTTTCTGATGTCATTGGGGCCAGAGCCCAGGTCACTTACTCCACATTCAGTGCTTATCCTAAAAGGCAAGGGGCAGTATTTTCTGACTGTAGCACCAAGATCTGAAATGCCTAAGCCAGATGACGTGTGCAGCTGATCAGGCCGGCTAGCTCTTTTATGTGGAGAGAAATGGCTCTGTCAGTCATGTCCACGGGCTGGACGAGAAGGTGGGAGTGAGGGTGCTGCTGGCTCCCAAGTCTGCCACTGCCAGTGCTCTCGCAGCACCCAAGTGACAAGTGGCAATACTAATAGCCAAGCCTGGGACACAGGGCTAATGGAGGATTTCAGATGCCCCGGAAGCCATGAGGGGTGAGGTGCTGCTTACAAGGCACCATTCCCTCTGAAATACCTAAAGTTCTATACAAGCTTTACTCATAAAATGTATTGCACAAACAGGGCTAGCATAAAGCAGGTGCTCATAGTATTAGTTGAAAGAAAGACTGTTGAATATATAAATAATAGAGAAAACTACACTTTTTTTTTCTTAATTAAAAAAAGTTATATGTACCAGATGAGACCTTCCTAAAGTCATTTCGATAGCTGCAGCCTAAAGGTGTCAGAAGCCTCAGTTCTAGGCTTCCCAAATATGTACCACCCCCCTAAACACACCATCTAGAATGGGTGGAAATCCAATTTTGTATTGCACCTAGGAAAGCAGTTCTACCAGCCACCATGTAGAACATGCCAGAACAGGTGAGAAAGAGCGTTTAATGGGAGCGGATACCGTTAACGGATGAGCAATAACCTCCATTGTAGGCAGTGGGTTCTGATTAGGCCACCTTCCCTAGTAGGCCTGGGTGTCCCCTCACCCATCTCCCACTGCCCCTCCCCCTCACTCCCTCACTTCCCAGGAGCCCCCTTATTCTGCAGAAGCCCTGTACCCTCCATCTTCCTCCTAAGATCCCACCCATTAACAACAGTTAAATGGGTGGCATCTGTCCACCAGCTCCTGATCCCACTTGGGCTGCTGAGTATCAATCTGAAATGTGTGCTATTAGGACAGTTCTGGTTCTGGGTATCCCGAGCTGAAAGGCTAACTTCTGGAGTGGTTTGGCAAGGGAGCCTTGGGCTGAGGTGAGGAGGGCAATGACCCCCAGATAGGAATTGGAGAGGTGGCGAATTTACCTTCCACCAAAAGTGGACCTAAACTTTCAGGAAACAGAAAGAGACACAGATGCGGGATCGACAGGGCAGATCCAGAGGCCCCAGTTCCTGCTCTGTACATCTAGCCTGGGAGCTTCCCCTGCAGCCTCCATCCTTCATGCATTCCCAAGTCCGGCCCTCCCAGGCCCAAGATCTAAGGGGTTCCAGGCTGGAATTCTCTCCTTGGTCACCCACCTGAAAGCCTCTGTGGTGGCTACAATCTTTCAAGCAGCCCTGTCCCTTTGGGGACAGCTCTTATAACTACAGGGTCTTTCCTTAATGTTGAGCTAAGGATCTATGCGCCTGTCACTTTGTATCAGGTTGAACGGTGATCTTCAAAATGATATGTTCACATCTGAATCCCCAGAACCTATGCATATCGCCTCATTTGGAAAAGAGGTCTTTGTAGATACAGTTAAGTGAACGACCTTGAGCTGAGGAAATTGTCCTAGATTATCCAAGTGGGCTCTAAATCCAACAAGTGTCCTTATAAGAGAAAGGCGGAGGCAGAGTCGACAGACTCTATGACTACAAAGGCAGAGGTAATGCAGCCATGAGTCAAGGAAGGCCACAATGACCAGAAGCTGAAAGAGGTGGGAACAGGTTCTCCTCCAGAGCCTTGGGGAAGCACAACCCTGTTGACACCTTGTCATCAGACTTTTGAATCAGTGTCTGTTGTTTTCAGCTACCCTGCTTTGTTACGGTGGCCACAGAAAACTGATACTCACTGAAAACTGTGGGTACTGGTTCCAGCCCTTAAAGCCCAATGAAATGAATCTGACAGCCCCCACCCCCCATGATGCTCTTCTGTGTTCTCCCTCCTTGGGGTCTCCTTGCCTGCTTCCTCTTCCGCCAACTCCTCCTCCTTTCCCAGGCAGGATGAACACAGGAAGCTAGGGGGCTTTGCCTTCCTCTTCTCCACCAACTCCTATTTCATTTCAGGGATTCTTTTCCATCTCCATCCTAAAATCAAATCAGATGAGATACAGTCTCAAATGCCCCTTCTTTCCCTCTTCAGCTCAGCAGTTGCACTTGTGCCCTATGAGACAGGTAGTGGGGAGGGTAGGCGGTGCAGAGGGGACCTCAGCAGGAGGTGAGGCTGTCCTGTCTCTTCCTGGCTCTGAGAATCCAGCTTTCTGCTTCCAAGCCCCATGACTTCTGGCACATAGTTCTGGGGCGCCTTCCATTTGCATCCCTAGGGTGCACGAGGCTAAGTGGGCATCCAGCACCTGCTTACTCCGGGAAGCATGACCTTTATTCTCATCCTACAAGCTCCTTCCCTTCCACAGTGGGCAGTGAGAGCCTGACCTGCCCTCCACCAAAGAATGTTTCCTCTGAGATGTAAGCATTCAGAGGGCTGCAGGGAGCAGGATCTGAGGAAAGCGATGTCCTAGCTGCTGCTCCCAGGCTTCAATCTGCAGCCTTTCCTCTTTGCAGACATTTGTCCCTGCCAATGTCCACCCTACCTTCAGTACCCCCTTGCCCTCTGCCTGTTGTCAAATACTTCCCACCACCCCAGTTTTCCTGCTCCTCCTGCCCAATGCATGAGGGAGTCACCAAACCACCTCAGCCAGGGAGACCAGAATGCAACTAGTATGATCAAGTAGCTAAATTCCCAATTTTATTCCTCTTTAACTTATTTAAATGCAAATATTAAAATTGATACTAAATTTAGTTATTGGAAACCTTTTGAGGATATTTGAAAAACTGTGAATCTACTTTTCAACTGTAAACTTTATGAAATCTAAATACGGATCAAGTATTCCTAATGAAAATTCAGTGTCCGATTAAGATGTGCTCTAAGTGAAAAATTATACACTGAATATTGAAGACTTAGTGTGAAAAACAGTAAAATATCTTATTTGTAAATCTTAAATTGATTATATATTAACATGTTGGCTTTTTGGATATTTTGGGTTATTTTTTTTAATATATTGGGTCAAATAAAATATATTATTAAAATTAACTTCACCTGTGTCTTTTTATTTTTTAAAATGTGGCTACTGGAAAACTTGCAAGGACATATGTAGGTCATATGAAATCTTTATCGTCAGTGGTCAGTGCTAGGCTAGAATGGGGCTCTCAGAGGTGGTCTCACTTTCATCTTCGGACCTGTCCTAGCAAGTACTTAGCACGTGGTTTACTGAAATGAGTAAGTGAGTGGGTGGGTGAGTGAGTGAGTGAGTGAGTGAGACAGACCAGCCTGTAATTCTCTGTGACCTGTTAATTTGGTGGACAGAGCTGGGGAGGGAGATGAGCAAGGGGCTCAGAGCTCTACCTGACTGCAACACCCCAGAAAGCCCTGGGTAGTTTCCTTGGCAAGGCAGATGTTTAAAGCTAAATTTTGCTCTCATTGTCACTTTTAGAAAAAAATTGAGGTGTAATTTGCATAACATATAGTTTTAAAGAATACGATTCAGTGGCTTTAGTACATTCACAATGTAGTCCAATCATTACTTCTAACTAGTTCCTAAACATTTTCTGCATCCCAAAAAGAAACCTGGTTCCCATCAGCAGTCACTCCCCATCTCCCCCTCTCCAGCCCCAGGCATCTACTAACCTACTTTCTATCTCTATGGATTTGTCTATGTCATTTTATATACATAGAATCATACACTATTTTTCTTTCTGTGATTGGCTTCTTTCACTCAGGACAATATTTTCAAGGTTTATCCATGTAGTATGCATGTGTCAGTACTTCATTCCTTTTTATGGTCTAATAATATTCGCTTGTGTAGATGGGCTCCATTTTGTTTATCCATCATCTGTGGATGAACATTTGGTTTGTTTTACATTTTGGTGATCATGAATAGTGCTGCTGAGAACAGGAGTGTACAAACGTCTCTCTGAATATGATGTTTAATGATCTCTTTCCTACTTTTTGCAGAGGCCCACTGCAGTACACTTCTGATAAACGCTTCCTGTGATGACCAGCCTTTCGGTTCTTCTTTTAGCCCCCTAGGAATCTGGTAGCCCATCTTTCTGCTGGGGTCCCCTTGTCCCTCCATGCATCCTCTAGGGTAGGACAGGATTTAAAATGATGTCAGACCCTCACTCCCATCTCCTCTGCCCAGTTGGGAAATGTAACAGGCTCAGTGCAGGCTTATCTCTTCTTCTCTCTGTTAGATTCCTTTGAGTGTGGCCGTCCACCAGCCCACTGTGCTTCTGCTCTGGGGACCCAGAGCAAGTGTCCTCGCCCCATGTGTCCTTGTCCCAAATCAATCTCCACTCTGATCTTCAACTTCTTTTAGGCTAGAGGTCAGTGATGGTCACTGCAGGGCAAAGATGATAAAGGACCTCACTTCATTTTGTGGCCTCAGTCCAAACTGGGAATTGTGTCCCCCCAAAATTTGTATCTTGAAGTCCTAACCCCCAGTACAATATTTGAAGACAGTAACTTTAAAGAGGTAGGTAAAACGTGGTCACATTGGTAAACCTAATCCAGTCAGACTGGTGTCTTCATAAGACACACAGAGACACTCCAGGGGTGCACATACATACACAGAGGGTGACCATGTGAGGACACAGCAAGAAGGCAGCCATCTGCAAACCAAGGAGAGAGGCTTCAGGAAAAACCAACCTTGCTAGCACTTCTTGGATTTCCAGCTTCTAGAATCCTAAGAAAATAAATTTCTGTTGTTTAACTCCCTGAGTCTGTGGTACTTTGTTAGGGAAGCCCCAGAAAATGAATGCAAATATGTTTTAATCTCCTGAGAATATCCTAAATCTCTCCATTTCCTGAGCCATCCCCTAGCCAGAGTCTGTTGTGAAATCAGGATACTAATAGATGTCTCACCTACCTCACTGGCTTGTCCTGTGGGTGGCAGGAGCTATACAGTGGGCTATAAGAAGGCATCATCTTTGCCTTGCTCACCGCACCTGGTGTGACTAACGTAGCCATTTGCCCAGGACCTTTCTGATATTAAAACTGAAATTTCCGAATGTGTTTGGAACCTGTGTTCTGTGTTGGCACCTAGACCTGAATTAGGGGCTCACCAAGTGGGATAATGGAAAGCGGGAGCCTTGTCCTTCAACTCCGCTATCAGCAGGGCTTTTCCAGGACTTGGCATGGAGCAAATGCTCATTAAGGGTTTGGTGACATGCAAGTGAGTAACACATCTCCTATGAATCTTCATAACTACCAGGTGGGCTCACTGCTGACTGCTGACTGGTCTTGGCTGCCAGTGAGAAGGACACAAAGATAAACTAGGGGCAATCTGTGCCTTTTGTGACTCATGCTTTAAAACTGCGACAACTGTTTTATCTTCTGGATAACAGGTATGTGCTCAGGGTTCCCCAGGAGTATTGTCTGTGCACAAACCCAGGGCCTTTCCCCTGTCTGAGGTGGGGCTGCCGATGGGTGAGGTGACTGAAGCTCCCCAGGGACATCCCAGAGGAACACTGGCTGCTTGCACCTGGTCTAACGACCGAGCTTTTGCACCACTGAGCACCACTAGGCCAGCTTGTGGAGAACATCTACTGACAGGAATTGAGGACTATCTATTTCAACTACCTATTGCTATGTAATAAGTCACCTCAAAACACAGTGGCATAAGACAACAGCCATTTTGTTCTGCTCATGGAGTGTAGGCATCAGGAATCCAGACAGGGCACCACAGGGAGGGCTTGTCTCTGCCGCTCAATATCTGGGGCCTCAGCTGAGACGTCATGAAGACCGTGTTTATGAAGCAGTAGGAAAACAGGTACTGTCATATATTGCCGGTGGGAGTGGAGGATAGTTTGGCAGACCGTATCAAAACGACAAGTGCCCATGCCCCTCGACCCACCAAGTTCTCTTCAGGAAATTATCCCATAGTAATATGTGCACATGAGCACCAGGAAGTTGTGCAAGCGTATTTATTGCAGTACTCATTGAAACAGTGAAAAACTACTGAGACTGGCTAATAAAATTATGGTTTATCTAATCCTGGAAAGTCATGTACTGTTAAAACATATCTGATGTGTGCTGATAGTGATCTCCAAGATACAGTTAATTAAAAAAAAAAAACAGAACACTGAGCAGTGTGTACAGTATTACCTTTTGGATAAAAGAAAATAGTTGTTTTTAATATAAGTATACACTTGCCAGTATGGATCATTTGTAAAAGATACATAAGTAAATAATCGGTGCTAGCTCTAGAGGGTGTTGAGGGCTAGATATAGGAAGACAGGGTAAGCGAAACTTATTTTCACTGCATATTGTTTTATAATTTGAATTTATACAATATAAATATATTACCAATTCAGAATTAAAATTCTGTTTTTCAAATTCTCATATTTTATGCTTTTAATTATAAGTTCAAAACTCTATGTAGAAATATTATACCGAAGATTTTTTTGGAAGATTTGCCTTTCCTGAGTGCCTACTGTGTGCTATGAAGCATAAGAATAGGCATACTTTATTAAACACATACTCATTTCTACTCCTCAGAAGAGCCCTGCAAGATAGCTGCTGTGTGAATGGTGTCTGATCCCACACTTACCTTTTAGACTGTTTTCTGCAGCAGTGCTGGAGGCCTGCAAATTTCCCAGACCCCTTTGCCAGCTGACTCTGCCAGTGGGAGGTACTGGCAGGGATTTGGAAGACGAGAAGGAGGGAAAAGCTATCCAAGTCCTGAGCTTCTGGTGGCACCTCAGGCCATAGTGATGGCAGCAGCTGCATGTCAGTAGCGCCCCAGCAAGTGTAGCTCCTGGCTCCTGCTCAGGCAATAGGGATCACTATTTCTGGAAAACACTTTTTCTTTTACTCCCCCAGCCCTAGGGGCCAGAGCTGTTTCTTTCAGTTACCATTCTCTCTGGATATTCTTACTGCTCCATTGCTTCTCTTGCCTCCTAACACCTCTATAAACAATGTCCTGTATTGAATTTTTCTGTTTGAAATGTCTAGGGTGGCTCCCCCCCTCCCTAATACTGACTAACACAAGTAAAATTAACCCCATTCATAGTTGAGAAAATTGAAGAGAGAGAGGCAAACCCAGTACCTCTCCTCCTTCAGGGTGTGCTCCAGCCACCCTGGTCCTGTTCCTGCACATCCTGGGACACATCAAGCTTGCTCACCCTCCAGAGCCTTCACACCTATTCTCTCTGTGCAGAACATTCTGTCTTCAGCTCTTCACATCCACACTCTTTCTCTTCATTCGTGTTCCATGAAAATGCTACCTTTTGAAAGAGACCTTCTGTAGCCACCCATAATCTCTATTATGTAATCCTTCTTAATTTTTTGTTAGTACTTAAAATTCTCTGAAAGTATTTATGTACTTAGTTGTTTATCCCACTGGACTGGAAAGTCCATGAGATCAGAAACAGCATTTGTCTTACTAACTGCTTTTTCTCTTGTGCCTAAGAGTACCTGGCACTGAGTGTGTACTCACTAGTTATTTCCTAGAAGAATGAATGAATGAAAAAGGTAGTCAGAGAAGTGGCAGATTGATTTTGAGGACCAGTCAGGAAGTCCCTTCCCACTGGCTGCCTCTTTGCCAGCAGTTCAGGAGTATCACCAGGAGTTTCCACTGCATGGGAGCCCATGGGAATCCCAGTTTCCATCCACCATTCAGGCTGTGCGCTCCATGCGTGTTCAGTTACTACATGCAGAGTGAATCAGCCTACCTCTGAAACTTCCAGAAGGTATCTGTGGACTAACAGTGATCAAGAGGCAACATTCTGGGGGGTGGAGGGCGGGTGGAGCGGGGCGGGAGAGGGCGGGGTGGTTCTCTCAGCTCAAGTCAGCAGACTTGAAGCAGATGGCATGTTAGAAGTTAAGTGCAAGAGCCTGGGAAGATTATCGTAGGCCCACATTTGAACACTTACATTTCTTCTGTGTGCTAGGCATTAGTCTGGGACCTGTCCTTACTAATGACAACAATGACATTTCCAGAGTTCTTCCGGAGAGGCACCATAGCATATCATAATTTCTACACCCAGACAGCTTGGGTTCAAATCTTGGTGCCATTCTTGACTGGCAGTGAGACCTTGGCAAGTAACTCTGGTCTTCTGAAACTTGATTTCCTCATTTACAAAATAAGAATATTGATAACAACAGTATTGCTTTCATAAGGTTGTTGTGAAGATCAAAAGAGTTAAATCACTTAAAATATTTAGAACAAGGCTTGGCATGACATAAACCATCAGTTCTCATTGTTACCTTCTGTGCTGTTCTAAGTTACAAATCTGTATAATATTCACTGCAGTCCTCTAAAGCAGCGGTCCCCAACTCCCCAACCTTTTTGGCACCAGGGACCAGTTTCAGAGAAGACAATTTTTCCATGGACTCAGCGTAGGGTTGGGGGGGGGGATGCTTTGAGCACATTACACTTATTGTGTACTTTATTTCTATTATTATTACATTATAACACGTAACAAAATAATTATACGACTCGTCATAAAACCAAATCAATGGGAGCCCTGAGCTTGTTTTCCTGAAACTAGATGGTCTCATCTGCGGGTAATGGGAGACAGTGACATCTGAAATGTGTTGCTTATGTTCAGTCTACTCCGTAATCTCGCTTTGGCTGTTGTCACTGCAAAAAATCCTGTTTCACAAAGATAGGATGTTGGAAATGGAAGCAGGCTTTTCAGTGCTTTTGTGGCAATCTCAGGATATTTTATCTTGACTTTAATATAGAACAATGGAGATTTGAAGTTGTCTCAAACATACTTTTAAGGCTACTGTCATTTGCAATCTCAAGCAGTTGATCCTCTTCTAGCATGGACAAAGTCAGTCCACTTGGCTTATTCCCAAATGGGTTGTGGATCCATTCCTTCCCAGTTTTGGGGTCTTTTGTGGTTGGGAAGTAATGCTCAAATTCTTTTGAAAGCTGAAATAAGTGATCATGCACCAGCTGGAAGAAAGAAGGCCTTGTCAGTCTCTTTAAAAATCTCTGCTAATGTTTGAAACATGTCAAAAACCCCAATGTTCTTGTCACCCCCACAATTCCAGTTTAGCTTCGAATGCAGCCACTTTGTCTCTGACTTGAATGCAGTTTTCCTTCCCCCCTGAAGTGACTGATTGAGTTGGTTAAACAGGTTGAATATATCACACAAGTAACCAAGTTGTGTGACACCCATTCTGTGTCACTGAAATGTGCTGCTAGGTGTGACTGTTTTCCTAAAAGAAATCTCTGGAATGGCTCTCAATAACTCAAAAACTCTGGCCAGTGTCTACCTTTAGAAAACCATCTCACTCCTGTGTATAAGAGAAGACGTGTGTGCTCTGCATCCATCTCACAGAGTTGCATGAACCAGACATGAGTTAAGGGCATGTATTTTAATGTGGTTGATAATTTTAATCACATCCTGCGAAACATTGTTAAGTTCAAATGACATTTTTCAGCTAGCCAGCATTTCTCTATGGATGACAGACACAGTGCGTAGACTCACATTCAGAAGCGACCACTTTGACCCGAATAGTGAAACCAGAAATTGCTCCATCTGTGCATATACTGACACAAAATGACCAATTTAGTTTTCAAAGGCTTGACTAGCTCTGCAGCTGTGGTGTTGGTTGGCAACAAAAGTGCACATAACATATCCTTATGCACATTCTCCTGAAAAAATACATCACACAAAAACAAGCATGTTGCCTTGTCGTCAATATCAGTAGACTCATCAATCTGGATTGCATACCACAGTGACTCATTAATCCTAACAATTGTGCCTCACTATCCTCTGCTATTTCATCAATTTGTCTAGTTATGGTGCTGGCCAAAAAAGGAACAATGCCGCCTTTTGAACTTCAGCCTCTCCTATAAGTTCACCACAAATGTCCTTAGTAGCAGGCAGGATCAATTCTTCATCAATAGTAAAGGGCTTCTTAGCTTTAGCAATGTGGTTAGCCACTGAGAATGATGCTCTCGTTGCAGACACATTTGATGAAGTGGTGGCCTTCAATAATTGCTTCTGTTCTTCATGTTCACATTTTTTCTTTTTAAAAAACTCCAAAGGCTTGTCTTTTAATGCACGGTGCGTGGTCTCCATGTGGCAGTTTCGAAGGTTTCATGGCTTCATTGGATAGCTGCTCACTACATATTACATAAAGCGAGCTTGGAGAATGTGAATCACCTGTTGTAATGAACCTGTAATTTAAGTCGGACTCTTGGTATTTTCTTTTAAATGCAGCTTTCTTTTTGTTGGCAGAGTCTTCTGCTATCTCATTGGGTCTTTCCCCCTTTTCAAAGAAGCTTTCCAGCGATGTTTCTTTTTTACTCCTTTTGGCTAGGGCTAGCTTGTGGGCTTACAGAAACTGTTACTGAGACATGTGTGCAGTGTGGGAAAGAGGTACGGGTGGAAGTAGTAATAAAATAATGGGAGGGCCACATGTGGATTAAAATAAGTGTAGGATTCTGACTTGAAGCTTGCCGCCAGATAAAGTTATACAATTAAAGTATATCAATTCACTGGCCACTATAAAGCCTGCCACCAGATGCAGCTTAATTGTCACTTGCCACACTCACTGATAGGTTTTCATATGTGTGCAAGCAATTGATTTATTATGGTCTCTATGCAGTCAAACCTCTCTGCTAATGTTAATCAGTATTTGCAGCTGCTCCCCAGCACTAGCGTCACTGCTTCAGCTCCAACTCAAATCAAGTGTTAGATTGTCATATGAGTGTGAACCCTACTGTGAACTACACATGTGAGGGATCTAGGCAGTGCGCTCTTTATGAGAATCTAATGCCTGATGATCAGAGGTGGAGCTGAAGTGGTGATGCTAGCGCTGGGGAACAGCTGCAAATGCAGATGAAGCTTCGCTTGCTCGCCAACTGCTCACCTCCTGCTATGAAGACTGGTTCCTAACAGGCCACAGATAGGTACCGGTCCTTGGCCTGGGGGTTGGGGACCCCTGCTCTGTTAGGGGCGCCACAACCTAAACGGGCCCTTAAGGGTTAAGGATAAAACATGCTGGGCTTGGGCTTCACAAGAACAGAAGACAAATAGCAGCTCAGCAGCCCGTGACACCAACATGTTTGTACAGAGAACTCTGAGAACTTCCTTTGTTTTACACCACCTGTGCTTGACCGATCAGTACATGACCAGTACCCCCTTTCCTCTTCTTTCCTTCCACTGCCCCTTGTCCCCATAGCACCAGCTGAAGACCAATTATATTGTGACAAGTCCCTTTTGCCTGCCCCCCTTTGTTCTTGCTGTATAAATATAGCTGCTTTGTAAAATAAAATTTGAGGCTTGATCAGAATACTGTCTTGCCTCCACTCTTTTCTCTCGTCCGTGTTACCCCTCTTTTCTTTAGGTTGGGTTCTCCTCGGTTCTCCCACCAAATAACCGGTCCCGCGGGCGGGACAGGTGGCGCCCAACGTGGGGCCCGAGTGCAGAACCCTTACCCAGGCGGACTACGAAATAACAGAGGCCGCGGCTCGTTAAGGAGAAGTTTTTCAGAGAAGACTGCCTTTCACCGCTCATGGAAGGTCCTCGTCTTCGGCTCACCGGAGATCGCCGTCTTCGGTGAGTGTTCATCCGCCTTAGTTTAGTTTCAGCACGGACTGCTAGGATCATAAGTAACAAATTTTAAACGGAGAAAAGAGTTGAGCATAAACTCCCTCTGTCTTCTCTAGGTCCTCTTGTCTTTTCCTTTTTTTTCAAAGGATTTGGGACTTTTCTCTCTAGCCCGCTTCTTGGCACAAGCCGTCCACCCCTGAGGTTAGAGGCTGCTTTTTCTGAGTTGGGAGAATACAGTGTGTCAGTCGACTTTAAGGCAGAAGTCGTCCACTCAGAGGGCATCCCGGTCGTAGACCTCTCCCTCCGCCCTGGAGAGAGCGGTAGGTCTGCGATTCGCCTCTTGAGAGCCGTGTTGGCGGATTATACCAACCGACTGCCCACGTCGAGACCTCTGATATAATCCCTCCTCTGCCGCCTCTGTAAAAGAGCCTTGTCTATGCCCAAAGGCACAGCCGGCGGGACGTCCGTAGGCATCGCACCCCAGGGGGTCCGTGTTAGCGGATTGTACTAACCGGCTGCCCACGCGGGAGAGAAGTTAAGTTCCCTTCTCCTCCTTTTTGTCTTGATACCTATGTTCACTTCCTCAGTTCCTATCCCTCTTTCTTTTTAGATAAATAAAACAAAAAGATGGGACAAACCTTGTCCAGAGAAGCACAATTCATAAAAGACTTAAAATGCTCATTCAAGGAGCGAGGAATCCGAGTAAAAAAGAAGGATTTAGTCAAATTTTTTCTCTTCATTGATGAAGTCTGTCCCTGGTTCATAGTAAATGGCCCTGAAATCCATCCAAAAAAATGGCAAAAGGTAGGCAGAGATTTAAACGATAAGTTACAAAAGGAAGGTCCTGATGCCGTCCCCGTCTCTGCTTTCTCTTATCGGGGACTAATTCGAGACATTGTAGAAACCGCCTCCGATGACCCCGAAAAACGACAACTCTTGTCAGTAGCGGAGTACTGCCTTAAACCGCTGTCTCGCTCAGCATCCGTTGCTTCTCTTCCCACTGAAAAGCCCCCCTCTAGATGTCCCTCAGTCGTTATAGACATGAGCGATCCCTCTCCAACTAAAGGCATATACCCCTCTTTGCCCACAGGACATTCCCCTTCTCCTAAAGGTCCTCTTACCAATCCCTTATTGACTAAAAGACCACTCAATGACCCCTTAGATCCTGGTGATGCCGCCACCTTAGAAGATGAGGCCGTACGATATCGTAACCCAGATTGGCCTTCTACTTGGCCCCCACCCTACAATCCACAGTTCCGTGCGCCTGTTCTGCCATTCCCCGCCTCCAACGGCAATAACGCTTCACAAACCAAAGATAAGCTTGCTGCACAGATGGCCGAGATAGAGAGCAAACTGACCTCCCTTCAGGCTGCTTTACAAGAGACTGTTCTTACCGCCCAACGCTTGCCTATAAAACCTTCCAAAAACCCCAAACCAAAAACCCTCACTTTCCCTGTCATCACCCGATCCCAGCGACCTGAATCTCCCACCTCTAACACCGCTGATCCCCCTGATGCCCCTGAAGGTGGAGAGGATACTGCTAACAATAATGATGAGGAAGAAAGCAGTGACGACGAACTCCCTCCCCCCGCCCCGGAGCGTAAAGAGTTCCATAAATTACAGTTCAAAAACTTAAAAGAACTAAATACAGCTGTCAGGACTTATGGACCTAATGCTCCTTACACCTTATCTGTCCTCGAAACACTGTCTCGAGGGGGACACCTTCTCCCTTGTGAATGGCTCCGCATAGTCCAGGCTGTCCTCACCCGTGGCCAATATCTAACTTGGCGGGCTGATTTCTGTGACCGCTGCCAGACTATAGCCGCTAATAATCTTAAAAATCCCCGCTCTCATTCTTGGACCTTTGAAAAACTTACTGGTCAGGGGACATATGCCACTGAGGAGCGGCAACAAAATCTCCCTATTGGACTCCTCTCTCAGACACATAATGCCGCTCTCGGGGCCTGGAGGACTCTTCCTAGTTCTGGCACACCCACCACGCCACTCACCAAGGTTATCCAAGGTCCCCAGGAAGATTACAGTGAATTTGTCAGTCGCCTCCTAGAGGCTGCTGAGCGCGCTCTAGGAAGCGACGCCGCTAATGATAGATTGGTCAAACAATTGGCTTTTGAAAATGCTAACGCCTCCTGCCGAGCCGTCCTCAGGGGTAAGACCCGAGACAAGACGCTCGACGAAATGCTTCGCTTGTGCCGAGACGTTGATCCATTTACTTCCAAGGTATCTCAGGCCATTCATCTAGCGGTTGGTGCTGCAGTCCAGGCCAACCCTGGCCAACAGAAAAATTGTTTCAAATGCGGTCAGCCAGGACACTTTGCCCGTCAATGCCACGGTTCCCATGACAAACCCAGGGTTCAGGGCCCTTATAATAAAGGACCTTCTCCTCCCTCGACACCTTGCCCTGTTTGCAAAAAGGGCCGACACTGGGCTAGAGACTGCCGCTCCACCACCGACATACTCGGTAACCCCATCACTCGCCAGCAGGGAAACGGACAGAGGGGCCAGCCCCGGGCCCCTCAGCCAATCCCTTTTCTCAGGGCCTCGGGGAACAGCCAGATAAAACAAACTCAGCCCCTACCCACCTTTCCCCAAAATCAGTCCATTCCCTTTACAGGGCCACCCCAGGAAGCGCAGGACTGGACCTCTGTGCCTCCTCCGACATCATATTAGAGCCCGATAGCGGGACTCAGGTGATCCCCACAGGCGTTTTTGGGCCCCCTCCTCCTAAAACATTTTTTCTTATCCTTGGAAGGGCCTCCTCTACCTTGCAGGGCATCACCATTTTTCCCTCTATTGTTGACAGTGATTATTCCGGGGAGATAAAGATATTAGCCAGTAGCTCCAGAGGCCCACTTTATATACACCAAGGTCAACGCCTTGCTCAGGCTCTGCCCCTACCCCTCGACACATCTAATCCTTCCCTAGGGCCTTCCCGAGGGGCGTCTACGCCTGGTTCCTCTGATATTTTCTGGATCCAGCAACTTTCTCGGGAACGCCCATACCACACACTCAAAATCAATGGCAAAGAATTCAAGGGCATCCTTGACACGGGCGCTGATTCTACAGTGCTTGCGAAGGCCTCCTGGCCTTCTTCCTGGCCTTGCCAGCCCTCTCTTACTCATCTTCAAGGCATAGGACACTCTCAAAACACCTTTCAAAGCTCTCAACTCCTCACCTGGGAAGACCCTGATGGAAACACTGGTCAGGTCCGCCCCTTTATTGTCCCCGGGCTTCCCGTAAATCTGTGGGGTCGCGACATATTGACCCAGATGGGAGTTTTAATGTTCAGTCCCTCAGCTACCGTTACTCATCAAATGCTAAACCAAGGGTTCATCCCGGGCCAGGGCCTTGGAAAAAATAATCAGGGTATTACCGTTCCCATAGAGGCCGAGCACAGGGCCCCACGGACAGGCTTAGGGTACGACATCAAAAATTTTTCGTGAGGGCCGTTGCTCCCCCTGCACTCCAGGCAGATAAAATCACGTGGAAGAGCAACCACCCTGTCTGGATCGATCAATGGCCCTTGCCCCGTCATAAACTTTCAGCGGCCACACAGTTAGTGCAGGAACAGTTAGATGCTGGCCACATTGAACCATCTACCTCCCCTTGGAACACTCCCATCTTTGTTATACAAAAGAAAGGGGGTAAATGGAGACTTCTTCAAGATCTCAGAGAAATCAATAAGACCATGGTTCCCATGGGGGCGCTCCAACCAGGGCTGCCGTCCCCCGTTGCAATACCTACAGGATATCACAAGATAGTCATAGATCTAAAAGACTGTTTTTTCTGTATCCCTTTACATCCGGAGGACAGAAAGCGTTTCGCCTTTAGCCTCCCGGTTGTTAACTGCATAGGACCCTCCCCAAGATTTCAATGGAAGGTTTTGCCTCAGGGCATGGCAAACAGTCCTACCCTTTGTCAAAAATTTGTTGCCCAGGCCATTGATCCGTTTCGCCTTACACATCCCGACCTATACATTGTTCATTATATGGATGATATTCTCCTGGCAGGCTCTGATATTGCCATCTTGCGTGATACCAGCCATAAATTAGTTGATGCCCTTCAAGATCTAGGACTACAGATCTCCCCAGAAAAGATTCAATTACAGCCCCCTTTCCTCTTCCTAGGCTTCGAGTTACACCCCACTAAGGTCCTTTCACAAAAGGTTGAATTAAGAAAAGACTCTTTACAGACCCTCAATGATTTCCAACGCCTGTTAGGTGATATCAACTGGCTTCGCCCATATCTAAAGTTGACCACCGGAGATTTAAAGCCCCTCTTTGACATTCTTCGAGGAGATCCTGATCCCTCTTCTCCACGCACCCTGACGCCTGAGGCAGCCTCGGCCTTAAACTTAGTTGAAAAAGCCATTTTAAATCAAAACATCTCATACTATTCCCCTGCCTGTGCCCTGTGGCTACTAATTCTTCCCACAACATTCACGCCTACGGGTGTCCTGTGGCAAAACAAACCCCTATATTGGCTTCATTTGCCAGCTACTCCTTCTAAGATACTCCCTGTCTACCCTTCTCTTATCGCACAAATACTTAAAATGGGGCGCGAAAGCTCCCTAAAGCTTTTTAACAAAGACCCTGACATCATTGTTGTGCCCTATGAAGCAGCTCAGGTCAAATGGCTACTACAAACATCAGATGAATGGGCTGTCAATTGTATTTCATTTCAAGGAAAGATAGATAATCATTACCCTGCTGACAAACTCATACAATTCCTTAAAAACCAAGCTGTAGTTTTCCCTTCCCTGACCAAGAGCCGTCCTATTCCACAAGCCCCTTCTGTTTTCACAGATGGCTCCTCTTCAGGGATTGCTGCCTTTAGTATTAATGGACAGCTTACTAAGATCAGGACCGACTACTTGTCCGCACAGCTTGTAGAACTTTTTGCAGTTGTTCAAGTCTTTAAGACTCTCCCTAATAGTCCTTTTAATTTGTTCACCGATAGTGCTTATATAAGTCAATCAGTTCCCCTTCTGGAGACCGTCCCTTTTATTCGACCCTCCACTAATGCCTCCCCCTTATTCTCAAAACTCCAAAACCTCATCCTCGCCAGATCTCATCCCTTTTTTATAGGGCACATCCGTGCTCACTCAGGTCTCCCCGGCCCCCTAAGTACTGGCAATGATCTTGTTGACAGAGCCTCTCGAGAAGTTTCCAACCTTGTTATGGCTATATCTTCTACTGACCCCATTCAACAAGCTCAACAGGCTCATCAGATACACCACCTAAATGCCCGGACTCTTCGTCTTTTATTCTCCATTACTAGGGAACAGGCACGCCAAATAGTGCGCCAATGTCAGGGGTGTCTTACTCTACTACCTGAACCCCATCTTGGCGTCAATCCTCGCGGCCTTACTCCTGGAGAACTGTGGCAAATGGATGTTACTCATTTCAGCCCTTTTGGTAAACTGAAATATATACATGTTTCTATAGATACCTTCAGTGGCTTTCTCTGTGCAACCCTACAGTCTGGAGAAGCCACCAAACATGTTATCAGTCACATGATTTCATGCCTTGCCTTTCTACCATTACCTAAAACTCTCAAGACTGATAACGGCCCAGGCTACACCAGTACTTCCTTTAAACAATTTTGTGCTCAACTAAATATCAAACATATTACAGGCATTCCGTACAACCCCCAGGGCCAGGGCATTGTTGAAAGAGCACACCAGACTTTGAAGAATATGCTTACAAAACTTCAACACTCCAAAGGTATCCTATACCCCCCACACAACAATAATAAGACCTTGCTAAATCATGCCCTTTTTGTCCTTAATTTTCTGACACTCGACAATGATGGAAAGTCTGCAGCCGACCGATTTTGGCACCCTACTACTGCAGACTCTTATGCACAAGCCCTGTGGAAAGATCCTCTGACATCAAAATGGAATGGTCCTGACCCCGTCCTTATCTGGGGAAAGGGACACGCTTGCATCTATGACAATCAGGCTCAAAACGCCCGGTGGTTACCTGACCGACTACTGAAACTCTATAATCCGTCCAGGGATCCACAGCCCTGAGACCTCGCTTCCCCTCTGTTCTCTTACAGATAACCGCCTCGTCCTCCGGAGAAGCATTGCAGAGGATGGTCTCCAGCCCCTCTCCTCCTCACGGGAATTTTGCTCTTCCTCCTGTTTCTCGTCCTCCTCTGCACTGACTCTAATATTCCCCTTACCCACAGATTAGGATTGCTGTTCTTTACACTTGTCCAGGACAGCATAGATAAAGTCAGAAAAAGCCTAGAGGCCAGGCAGAAACAGAGAGAAAAAGATGAAGCCTGGTATAAAAATTGGTTTTCCACTTCCCCACTCTTTTCAACACTGCTCCCTAGTCTATTAGGACCTTTCATAGGCTTGCTCTTATTACTCACTTTTGGCCCCTGGGCATTCAGGAGAATAACAGATCTAATTAAAAGACAGGTTGACTCGGCGCTATCCAAAGGACCTACGGTATACTACCAACAAATCACAATGACAGAGCCCTCGGAAGAAGTCGGCGCAGCCCTAAATTTCTCCACCTTGGCCCAAGAGGGACCTCGACCTTGGTATAGCAGGTTTGGTTGGTGGTAAATACCCCTCTCCCTACGGGGACGACATAAGGGACAGAGAAATGTCTACCTTCACCTTTGATAGACCAAGGGAAGGTATGGGCATCGAGATGGGTGCAGATGCAAAGCTACTGCAAGGGAAGACCCACTAGAGGGTCCCCTCTGTCCTTCCCTGAGAACATACCTGGTTTGCATAGAGGTTGGTATCCAAATCACAATTTAAAACCGGCTCTGCCTCTCCTCCCCAAAAGATACCAAGAGCCAACAATAGATGGGCGTATATAGCCCACGGGAGGAACCAGGTCAATGTTCCCCCACTCGGTTAAGGCCCGCCTTTCTAAAAACAGAAAGGGAGGAGATGTTAGGGGCGCCACAACCTAAACGGGCCCTTAAGGGTTAAGGATAAAACATGCTGGGCTTGGGCTTCACAAGAACAGAAGACAAATAGCAGCTCAGCAGCCCGTGACACCAACATGTTTGTACAGAGAACTCTGAGAACTTCCTTTGTTTTACACCACCTGTGCTTGACCGATCAGTACATGACCAGTACCCCCTTTCCTCTTCTTTCCTTCCACTGCCCCTTGTCCCCATAGCACCAGCTGAAGACCAATTATATTGTGACAAGTCCCTTTTGCCTGCCCCCCTTTGTTCTTGCTGTATAAATATAGCTGCTTTGTAAAATAAAATTTGAGGCTTGATCAGAATACTGTCTTGCCTCCACTCTTTTCTCTCGTCCGTGTTACCCCTCTTTTCTTTAGGTTGGGTTCTCCTCGGTTCTCCCACCAAATAACCGGTCCCGCGGGCGGGACACTGCTCTAACGAGAGGTATTGATATCACCCCATATTACAAACAAGGAAGCTGAGAACAGAGGTCATATGCAAACAGCCTCAGATCAGAGTATGGAGTCAGGCTTCAAACCTAGCAGTTCCAGAATCCCTAGAAACCCTTTTAATCACAACACTGATCCAGAGAAAACAGACCTATCTGTAGGTAGTTACAAGGCAACATGGTAATTGTTCAGAGGTCTCTAGCACATGCTACACATTGGTGCTTGTTGATTTGTGTGACCCAACAGGAAGAACAGGTATGTACTTCTGAGGGATTAGACGGGCCCAAGGTCTGGAAACATAGCTGACTGGGAGAAAAAGGCATTTTAAGGAAAGCATAGTACATTTAGGGACCTACAAACCTTCTGCAATGGTAGCCTGGAAAATTCTGGGCAGGAAAGAGAGGCAGTTGAAACTAGAGACGTAGGCAAACTCCAAGCTACAGAGGGGCTTTACATTCTTCTAAGGAGTTTATTTTGTCTTGTAGGTAATGAGGAACAGAGATTTTCCAACATTTAAAACTACTGTAGAATGTGAGCTGGAGGAAAACCCTGAGGAAGCCTCAATGATGAGTTGCATCTACACCTGACAGTCCTCTTGCCCTGGCTTGTCAAAGTTTCCCCAGACTTGGATGTCAGGAGCAAGCGCCGTGCTTCTTCCTATTTGTGAATCTGGAGCAGATTTCGGTATGAGTTGCACAAATATTTATGGGACCAACATTGCCTCTGGAAAGCAGAAGAGGGACTAGAAGTTCAAAAACTGAAAAGGATCCCCCAAAATAGCCAACGGGTCTGAGGGAGTGGCATCTAGGAATCACTGGGTTTAGTGCATACCGACTCTGACTCTATGGCAGTGTCCAGGCAAGAAAATGATAGGTCCTAGGCAAGGGCTCTAGTCAGGTGAGATGATTCGCCCAGCATATCCCTTCAAAGACACCGAAATATGAGATTATGTTCATGTAACTGCGGCCAGGACCTGAGTCGGGTGTGTGTCAGGGCCTACTGGCCCTATCTAAAATGGGCTTTTCTCTATCACAGAACCCTATTTCTTACATAGCAATGATCACATGTTGAAGCTCTTCGCTTTCAAACTTCCGACCGCCTGCAAGCAGAGACCCAGTCTGTCTTGTCTCCAAAGTGTCCCTGGAGTCGAAAATTTGGGGGAATGGAGCGGGAGCAGCGACTGCCTCCGAGAGGGCATGGGTGCGCCTTCTACCCCTCGGTGACCTTAACAGTCATACACGACTGTCAAGGGCACGTCAGGCCGCCTTCGCAGAGGGCGAACCCGAGGTGCCCAGCTAAAAGCGGCAGAATAGGAGCAAGGAAAGCACGGCGCCGTCTCAGCGGCCGCAAAGGGCAACTCCAGGACGCCTCCCGTGCGGCGCTCTGGGAGTTGTAGTCGCTTTCTTTTCCACTCTCCTTCAGCTTCTTGATCTCGAAACCCCGGACGTACTCGTGGGTGGGTACCTGTGACTACCAGGTTGTGAACTTTGGGGATTTCAATTTCTAAATAGGAACGCTGAATAGGTCTCTGCCCAGGACGGTTCTCGCACGCCTCCCAATGTGAGGACTACATTTTCCAGGCAACTTCGAGGAGGCGGGGCTTTCCAGTACGTAGTGCATTGTGGGCATTGTAGTCTAGAGGGGCTCAGTTTCCACCTCTCGAGCTGTCCTGGGATGCAGCCCGGACTACATTTCCCTTCCGTCCGCTCGCTAGCCCAAGGCTGCCTTGGCGCGAGACATTTGCGAGCAGTGTGTCTCCAAGATGGCCGCGTGGGGAAGGAGGCGCCTTGGCCCGAGCAGCAGCGGCAGCAGCGCCCGGGAGAGGTGAGATTCGGCGGCTTGTTGCTTCCCCAGGGTGTGTGACTCAGGAGCTGGTGAGCCAGTGAGGCCTCTTGGGGCTGCTGCGCTCTCTCTGCTTTAATTCCCTGGCTCCTTCTCGCCCACTCACCCTCCCGTCCCCCCGCCGGGCACGCGGGGTTCCAATCCGGGCCCATTCGGGATCCGGGTGGAAACCGGCGCCCAGTTGAGCCGGGCCAAAGCGGTCTCCACGGTGTGTTCAAGGGAGGGGGCCAGGGAGGGGGCAAGGGAGGGGGCAAGGACGGGGTCCGGCGAGGTGGGTCGCGGTCGTATAGGGTCTGGGCCGAGATGGAGGCCGGGTGGCGCGGAGTGGACCGGGGCTCCGCGCAGGCCCAAGGAGTCCGCCCAGCTGCCCGCGGGGCCGTGCGGCGTTCGAGGCTCCCACTCCTGGCTACACGTGGGCCATCTCGGCCGTGGCCCCGGACTTGGCGAGGAGTGGCTCCTGAGAGGGAGAAGGAACTCTTCACCGAGCGGGCCTGCTGCAGGAAGGGAAGTGCGATCTCCACGTTACTGGAGGTAGTCTTAACCTTCCCCAGTTGTGTTTCTGACCGAGAGCCGGCCGCTTCCTCGAGATGATTCTTAGGACTTTTTGAAGGTTTTCTGCAAGCTCCCCTGTCTTGGAAGTCCTTAAAAGTGACCTTTCTTAATGAATGGTGTGTGGATCGGGAGTTAGGAGCTTGTTTCTTCCAAATGGATCTCTATTTGGCGAACTGATTTCTAGGTTATTAGATTGGAGTACTTTTACCGTTTTTGCGTTTGGAAAGCCATTTCAGCCAATAGAAGCCATTAGAAGCTGTTAATCTACTAGAAGTTTGGGAAAGGATGTCTATTGGTGGAGTCACCTGGACTAAACTGTCGATTCTGTTACGGCGTAGCAGAGGTTAGCAAGAAATGAGTTTCTTGTGTGCATTTTTTGTCTTTTTGGTGAAGACTGTTAAACGTGTTCTCTTCTCCTTTCTGTCAACAACTTTACCCCGCATTATTCCTTTTCTCTGATTCTATCTCATATTCATCGCAGTTTCCTTCAGATAGTTTTCCCAGTCCAGAAAATTCTTCGTGTTTGATAGTTGCTATGGACAGACCTCCTTTAGCTTGCATTTTATTCTTGAGCTCAGAGTTATCCAGCATTGGCCGTTCTGCATTTACTCTTCCCAGAAAAAGCAGTGAATGGCAAGCAGATACTTTTGTTTTTCCAACTCCCACCTTGTATTTCGTAGATTGGCGGGTAGGAAGTAAATAAAGAGACGTTGATGATTTCCAGATGGCCTTAGAAACTAGTAAATATTTTCAAGGTCTTTAATGTGAACATTAGTCCTTTAGTAATAGAAAATAACCAGTTAAGGAAAATTAGAGTATCAGAGAGAAAGGCATTCATACCTCCTCTTTGGATAAAAACAACTGAAAGGGCCAAATGGGGATGCCTCAGTCATCATACAGGGACTGTTAAACCTTTACTGATTTAAAAAATTAGATATTGGGGATTTTTTTTCTCCTTGGTTCAGGATAATCATTAATTCAAATCTGAGTTTGCAAACCAGCAGCCTATAGGCTGAATCCAGTCCTTGATTGTTGACCCTCCGTTTTTAAGAGATTTAAATCAGTTGCCGGGTTTATAAATTGAAAATTTTCACAGAACACTCTCCTCGAAAAGCTGAATAGTGGCTGACTTTTTTGGTCAGTTCAAGTGCTTTCTAGTTCATCATTCATCACCTGACAGCTTGACTCACTCATTGCAGTTTCTTTCCTGCCTGGTCTCCTTAGGTGTTCAAGTTGCAACCATTGGCCTGAAACTGAAGTTTACGCTCACACATGCAGATGTTGTGTATTAGACAGGAATGGGGCATCTGATTTTGAGGTTTGGGTGACACCGTCGCTCCTCCCAGATAATTCCCTGTGGAGGGGGGTACCCCCTTGATTGCACCATCTGTCTTGCTTCCAGATAACTCATTGTGGCGGAAGAGGGGGTATATATGTGACACACTGGGACTCCTTTGCCTTTGCTATAAGGCCCTAGCTGTACTCTGTTGGAAAGCATAGTTTGTCTAAAAGCCTCCCATGCTGAGCAGGGGCTGGAAACATACTGCCTTCTCCCCACACCCCAACAACGCCAGCTAGCTAATTTCTGGGCACAACTCAATTCCTGCTCAGTGGTTGGGAAGACTGTTTGGGTGGGGCAGGCTGGGTTAATTGATTGGCAAGGACCACAGATTATGAGGCCCCAGTCTATCGGTTCTTGTGACTGAAATAGGCTGTTTATGGCTCTTTAAATGACTTTGTTCCATGTCACATTTGTGCTCAGATCTCAGCTCCACATTATAAGATCACTTTCCCTAGTTGCTGCACATACTTGGTTGGAAAGTGCTTTATGCTGAAACTGAACGAAACATGGCCTGGTTTAGGGCAAGAGCTAGAACAGAGCAATGCTTTGGGCAAACTTTCCAGATTTGCCAGTGGCTGCAAACTCTAAAGCATGCCTTGTATTTAAAGGCCCTGCCTGGTGCCACATTGTCTACAAGAATTACTGCCATCAGCTGTGTATTAATGATGGTTGAGTTTAGAACCTAGTTCTTGAGTTTAGAGCTGTATTAATTCGGTGGCCACTCGTCACATGTGGAAGTTAATTAAAATTAAAATGAAAAATTCAGCTCATCAGTCATACTAGCCACATTTTATGTTCTTGGTAGCCATATGTGGCTGTGACTACCCTATTGGATAGCACAGATACAGAACATATCCATCATTGCAGAAAGTTCTATTGAGAGAACAGTGATGGTCTAGACTGAAATAAGAGAGGGGTGGAAATAGCAAAATGAAAGCTGCTTGCATGTTGATTTTTCTCTCCACTCCATTAAATCTAGGGAATCAACAGTGTTTGTAATGAAGAACATCAGACTCTGAGCTGTAACCTGAATTCTTGTCCAAAATTCAGCACACTGGCAGCGAGCTCACGAAACAGATTGCCACTTGTCCTGTCGGCGTCTTTGAGACACACTTGCCCATCTAGGAAAGCACAGTGCAGGTATCTGTGTGTTCTGCCACTTGAGTGGTAACCCGGACCAGCTCACAGACGGTCCACCTGTCTCCTTGTACCGCTTGTCTTCACTTCCTCAGGGCCCCTGAGCACCCCTGAGTTCTCCGTGATTGTTGGAATGTGAGTATAGCCAAGTTTCCCAGTTCCTGTTTTTATCATCACGTGACGGTGTATTTGATCTGATTCTAATTATGATTTGAGGCAGCAGCACTGTTTAAAGGGCTGAGCACGCTGGACTAATTGCTCAGGTTTTAGGGTAAAATCACTTTTTGTGGCCTGACCCTCCCCTGGCTTGTGCAGCCATCTGCTCCAGTGTTTTTAGGCAGCCAGTACCTGGGGATTACTTCTATATCTTCTGTAGCCAGCTTTACTCCTCAGGACTTGATCCTTTGACAGCTTTCCTTTTATATGTGAATCAGACGGATTTGGTCCTGGGTTGCCAGTGGAGGGTTTAGTTCCCAGTCCAGCTGAACAGATCGTCTACAAGCCATGTGGGCAGGGAGCACACATTTCCCTTGTTTTGATCTGATCCTTTCCTTTTATTGCTGAGGACTGCCAGGGGTTTAGGGTGTTTTATTTCCCTTGAAGAAGAACTGTTTTGGCTCTAGTGTTTGGTGGAAATGTTTGTTTCCTTCTGGTCGGGACGAGCCTTACAGGCACAGCATCTGCACCCAAGTCTGTAAGTGTATAGCTCTGAGGGTGCTGGGTCCCACTCAGCTGACTACCAGAAGGTGGAGTCATACATGTTCTGATTTCAGAAATTGGATATTATAGGTTAGGATCTGCTGTGGTTCATCCTTTTTGGCATGAATTTCTGTTTTCCTTGATTCAATCAACCAGTCTGGATTCCAGTTGCAATAACTTGTACCTCTGTGGTTTAGTCCTTTAGCCAGAGGTCCCCAACTTTTTGGCACCAGAGACTGATGCTCCTATGAGAATCTAATCCCTGATGATCTGAAGTGGAGCTGAGGAGGTGATGCTGGTGCTGGGGAGTGCTGGGGAGCAGCTGCAAATACAGATGAAGCTTCGCTTGCCTCCTGCTGTGCAGCCCCATTCCTGACAGACCATGGACCGGTATGGGTCCATGGTCCGGGGGGTTGGGGACCCCAGCTTTAGACCACATTCCAATTCAGGCTCAACTTTCTGAAGAAAAGAGGGATGTCTTATGTCCAGGAAGGTGAGGAGGAGGCTGAAGCCAAGCCTGAGTTGGGCTTCTCTACTCTGGGCCTGTGGGGGGTGGGGTGGGCTGTGTGTGTGTGCTGGGGTGGAGGGGAGTGTGGGTGTGTGTATATACATGCTCCTCAGTGAGTGAGGGCAGTGGGAGGACGTGGAAAATACTACACAGAGTGAGCACACACAGGAACCTCTCAGCTGCCACTGTGTTCTGTCCCTGGTGCTAGCAGCAACATTATGGGCCACTGAGTTCTTAGAAAAGCCAGTAATCACATAGTAGTCATAACAGTTTAGCTCAGGGCTGTCCATTAGGGCAGCCATTTAATTATATATGGCTATCAAGCATTTGAAACGTAGCTCGTGTCTGAGGAACTGAATGTTTCAGTTTACTTAATTTTAATTAATTTCAACAGCTGCATGGACTTTAAACTGGGTGGTGCTTTGCAGCTGTCACTTTGGTTTGCACACGCAAACCCCATCCTGTCTTCCCTGAAGCACTCTGGGAGAGCTAGAGCTTTTGCCCCATTTGACACCAGGGAAGCTGGCTCAGAGCAGCAAGGAGGTTTGCCCGTGGACAAAGCCAGTGATTGATTGAGAGGGAACTTGAATCCAGGCCTCTTTGCTCCCACATTTGGGGTACTGTGTTCTTGTTCACAAAGCAGAATGCTGCCCAGTTACCAGAACACGGAGGAGGAAAGTATTCTCTTGCCCTTGCTTTTTTTGAAGTAGATAAAAATGCCAGGTGCCCTACAGAAGTTCTTTGGCCTGTATGGAACTGTTTTCAGTATTTGGGGCAACATGCATGTGTCTTTTTGTTCTAACTGGCCTTTAAATCCATAGCATAGAATTTTACTGCTTTCTTTGGCTCCTGAGGAAGCAAGCAATTTTTGGTTAGCCAAAAGTGAGTTTTCCTACAGATGGGAGTAGAAGTAGAGTCCAGCACCTCACATGTCATAGGTGATCAAGTGAGTACATGCTTATTAGGTGGAAAGCAACATAGCATATGGACTTAGTTTAATTTTTCAGTCACCGGTTCTCTTAATTTCTGTAATTGTTTTTTTTTCTCCCGTCACTCATTTCAAATGTAGTTACACGAATGTCTATTGGGAACCTGTCACATTCAGGCCCAGTGCTGGGGATACCATGATGAAAGTACATTCTCTGCTTTAAAGGAGCTTGAAGTCAACAGCCTTTTGTATTTCAGGTGGGAGCTCACACCTCAGTCCTGCTTGTGACCCCAGGGCCTGCTCCAGGAAGTGGGCCTAAAGCAAGTGCTTCCACTATAGTTAGATTTGGTTCTGGTTCTAGTGTGACCAGAAAAGGATGGTGGCTTGCAGGACAGTTTGGCCAGTGCTTGCTTGAGTAAAACATGGAAATGGAATTGTCCTCACGCTCACTGGCAGGACACCTCAGCAATGAGAAGCCGCCTCCACTCAGACCTGGCTGCAATGGTGGGCTTGTTCCCCGAAAGCACAGGCTTCTTTGCAGGCACCCAGGAGCTGCTGGAGTGGAAGTTGGGTGTCTACTGCTGTCTTCGGCTGTGGAGGGCCCATGTCTCTGGTCTCTTCACCCCAGGGGATACAGAGCTATTGAACAGCATTTTTCTTAAGAAAAGGTTTATAATTTTTCCATTATAAAAGGAGCACATTTAATTTTTTTATATACAAAAAAGAATGAAGAAAAATAAAATTTAAAAGTCAGCTGTTAGACCACCATCCAGAGAAAACTGTTACTGACCTTTTATCATGTATAGCACCTTTGATAACCCCCCAGATAGTTTGTCTTGGATTTTTAAAAATTATATGTTAAACCTATCAAAAGTATATTTCTGAGTGTGAAAAGTCATTAACTTACTACCATATGTATGACCCTTGAAAATATGTTAAATAAAAGAAGACAGTCACAAAAGCCAGTGTACTATATGATTGCATGTATATTAAATGTCCATAATAGGCCAACCCAGAGAGTCAAGAAGTAGATTAGCGATTGCCAAGGGATAGAAGGGCTGGAAGACATGCAGAGTGATGGGTTTCTTCTTGGGATAATACAAATGATCTAAAATTGATTGTGGTGTTCTTTGCACAACTTGGTGAAAGTGCTGAGCCTTGGAATTGTACACTTTAAATGGGCGAATTGTATGGGGTATGAATTATATCTCAGTAAAGCTGTCACTAAAAAAGTACATATTACGAGTTACCACCTCACACTCATCAGGAAGCCTACTATTAAAAACAAAACAGTGCTATCGAGAATGTGGATAATGGGAAAAAAACATAAGTGTTGGTGAGGATGTGAGAAATTGGAACCCTGCTGCACTGATGGTGGGAATGTAAAATGGTACAGCTGCTGTGGAAAACAGTATAGTGGTTCCTCAAAAAAGGAAAAATAGAATTACTGTGTGAACCCACAATTCCATTTCTAGGTATATATCCAAAGATATTGAAAGGGACTCAAACATATTTGTATACCTATATTCATAGTATTATTCACTACAGCTAGAAAGTGGAAATAAATGTCCATCAGTGGATGAATGGACAAATAAAATGTGGTTTATACATACATTGGGATATTATTGATCCTTAAAAAGGAAGGAAATGGACACATGCTATATAACATGGATGAACCTTGAAAACATTATGTCAGGTGAAATAAGCCAGTCACAGAAGGACAGAGACTGTATGATTCCACTTACATGAGATACCTAGAATAGTCACATTCATAGAGATAGAAAGTAGAATGATCAGGGTGGTGTAGGGTGAGAGTTATTGCTTAATGGGTAAAGAGTTTTAGTTTTGTAAGATGAAGAAGTTCTGGAGATTGTTTGCACAATATTGTGAATATACTTAACATTACTGAACTGTACACTTACTAGTTAAGGTAGTAAATTTTGTTATGTGTATTTTACCATAATTAAAAATTAGAAAACCTGTGTGCTCACCACTCAGCTTAAGAAGTAGAAAACTAGCATTAACCTGGTCCACATGTCCCTCCTCCCAGGCCGAAGCCACCTCGCTCCTGAATTGTCTGTCATTCCCCTGATTTTCTGCATAGTTACTGTATATGAAAACATTCCTCAATAGCACATCCTTTAGTTTTCTATGCTTTTGAATTATGTATGTGCAATGACCATCTGCATGTGTTTTATACCTGTTTTCCCCTCTATCTTACATGTAAGGGACTCAGTTGCACAACTCTGACTCCATTTTCACTCTTGTGGAGGATGTCACTATTCGTCTTCCATCAATAATTTTTTGTTTCATCAAACAATGTTGCTCTGAACATTCTTGTACAGCTCTGACTTGGGGAGGTGTCTCAAGACTTTGGGATCCCATGTTTGAGACTTCTGCAATCCCAGGTTCATTTGAGACCGATTTTGCTATGGTATGAGGGACCATGAGGCGCCCAGATCCTGGAGGAAATGGAGTTTGTTCTGTGATCCCTCATAGGCCACCTTTTTGCTGGAAAGCCAGTGTTTCTCGAGTGTCACCAGAGGAGATTCAGAGAAGAGGAGAGGAGGGTCTTAGGTATCAGGCTTCAGGCTGACCCTGGTTGAAGGCAGAAGAGGCAGTTTCAAGAGCTCTAGTCACAAGTTCAGTGTCTGTAGCAGTCACTCAAGCTCAGATAGGTTCATGCCCTGCTCCACGTGCTAGTTAAGGGCTCAACATTCAAAACAATCTCAGTGCTGGTAGAGGGTGTTTAGGAGAATAACCCTGTCCTGTAAGTACTAAAGGTTCAAAACTTTTTTGTTTAAAAGGGATCCCCTTTTCTTTCTAGAGCCACTCCATTCCCCTCCCCAGTGACATAATTCTTAGGTCTTTGTATATCTGTCCAGAAATGTTTTATGCATATAAAAGCAAATGGATACCTTTTAAAAAATATACTAAAGACCACATACCATAAACAATGTTCTGTACTTGCCTTGTCACTTCTATTTCTTAGAGACTTTTCCATTATCAGTGCTCTCTCTGTTTTTAAACACTAACTTTTTATTACGCTGTCTTACTGGTCATTTCACACCTGCAATGAAAAAGCAAAAATACAGTCTCGTAGTAAGTCCAGGGCTCAAAAGGTTCCACTTAGCTGTTTTTTGGTTTTTTTGTTCTTTAATTCTGTTCTCCTGTACCAGAGTTCAAATTAGGGGTTGGATGGTGATGCTCAAAAATGGTTCAAGGCAATCTTCTAACTAGTTCTTAATTGGGTTTCATTTGACCCAGAAACAAAAGCAAGCTATACGTGGGTGGGCGATGGGGTAGCTGGGTGGCTGTAGACATGGCTTTCTCCTGGGTGTCCTCAGCTACCAGGTTTTTGAAGTGACAGTTCATGTCAACCATGCAGAACTGAATCTGGTGGTCCAGGCAGCCTTTAAAACCTACATTTTCCAGGGCAGATGACACCCCACTGTCAGCGCAGGGGAAAGGAGTGGGTGCTGCTTGGCAGGTGGCCTCTAACAAAGGGGACCTCCTACTTATGTGTCCATGTTTGTTTGGAACCTGGCTATTTTCTTCCTTGTACATTATTAGGAATCCTAGAAATCTCTAGACTTGAGATTTCATCCTTTCCCAGTGGAAACTAAGGATCTCTTTTCTGAATTGGGTGTAGCAGGTTTCGCTTTATATAAGGACTTTGTGAGTTTATGGCACTGCTGGCTGGTCCAGCTTCTAAGACTGCCTTGTCTGGAGGTGCCTGGGAAGTTACTTGAGTGTTTATGCTCATCTTCACACTACAGAAAGTTCATTTACGTTGATGGAGAGGAGTGAGGCGATTTGCCCACACCACAGTAAGATATGGGGGCTCCAGGAAACAGTATGCTTTCGCAGTCTCAGGGTGTATGTACTGGCTGAGTACATGTCTATTCATGTTCCTCTGAGCTGTGGTGGTCATGACTGCCCGCCAATGAAGGCACAAGGTAACAACTAGTCGTGTCTGCTCCTGTGCTGTTGGGGCTGAAAATGGGTGTACCTGATGACAGTAGTGAGATGGTACTTCACTTCCACTTGGTGGGACCAGTGGACACACACACTAAGCTGTGTTAACAAATGATAGGAGATGCCCTTACCTACCACACTTGCCTGAGGAACCGGAGGGAGCCTCCCCCTGGGATGGGCTGGCAAAGGTGGGCCTGGGTACATATGGATACCAGCTGGGCTTGCAGAGGAGAGGTCAGCAGGGAGCTGAGGAGGGACTCGGTTAGCATGGGATGGGGCAAGGTAGGGTATGCCCACTGATGTGTTTAAGATGGAGCAAGCGGTCTGTTCAGCTGCTGGAGTTCCGACTGGCATTATTGTGCTTAGCACTTATTTCACATTTAGGATGAATACAGTCTGCTGGGAAGAGAAGGGTACTGCTCTACTAAGGTAGATTTGGAGTTTGGCAAGAACATTCTGTAATCTCAACCTTAAACACCTACGTTTTGCTTTGAGTGTTCCAGAGGACTTTGTGGCCAGAAAGCTCACTTTGGATGGCAGCAAGTTGTCCTCTGGTCTCACTGTGATAGCTAGCAGAACGCAACAGATTTGGAAGTGCCACCTCTGCAGTTCACAGATCATGCATGATTTGACCCCTCCCTTTCTCTTGTTCTCTCCCCTCTGTCTCTCTTGGCTGATGGACTTCAGAACATAAAGGAAATCTCTGGGCCAGGAGTGCTCCTGCCTGGGAGCTAGTCAGCCTTTTATTAGTGACTTTAATGTCTCATGTGACTTCCTCTTAGGTTTGCTTGTTTGCTAAAGGTGGTTTCTATAGTGCTAAATCCTGCCTAGGAGTAATAATTGAAACACTCTCCCTCTTACCTCTCTGAATTAAAACCAAATGGAAAACCTCCATAAAGGCCTTCAAAAGGAGAACCCAGCTTTTCCCATTTCATAAAGTTCTGGTGGGTTCTTACAGAAATGGTTCATTAACTGTCCCAGGAAGGCAGCCCTGACCACTGGCATATGTAGCAAGGTATTTTGGCAGCATCTCATGTTTAGGAAGCTTCTTGTCCAACCCACAGGGAATAACTTCTCCCCAGTGCACACAGTTTAATGAGGACCTATGATTTAATTAGGAGGCTTCCCTGAGCCCAGATGAATTACAGTTACCTTTTCAGGATAAAGAGTGCCCTCTGCCTGAGTCCCACCAGTGCCTTTTGTTAAAGTGACTCCACCTATGAGTGAAGGCCCCCTTCTAGAGGACCCTACACTTGGTGGTACTGCTAGCCCATTCCCAATGACTTCATTTCTAATGTGACCACAAGAGTATTAGTCATTTATCCAACCAGAGTGAAACACTGCTTCTTAGATTTGCTTATTTGCTTTTAAAAGTAGCTTTACCATGCTGAATTCTGCCTGGGAATAATAACTGGAAGGAGCACTCAGTGCTCTGTAGAACAGGTTTCTCCAATCCTGTCCTTTTTCTTTAAAGTTTGCCGTGACAGTTCAGTTTCCACCACCCTTAACACGTAATTGCTGGGGCTACCTTAATGCTGAAAGCAGAAGTTCTGGGGAGCAACCTTGTTTTAAAAGCCTTCACTAGACCCTAATGTGCATACTCACTGACCAGGAATCTCTAAGCCCAGCTCCCTTGTGGCTTTACTCTGAATGACCACATGGTATGCATGTACTGAACCCTCAGCTGCTGGCCTGGTGTCTGTTAGCAGTAAGGGCTGTGCTTTTTGTTGGATAGTTGCAGCTCAGGTGGGTGGGCCACGTTCACCATGGTGTGGCTCAGCTCACTAATCCAGAACCCCAGTTGGAAGGGATGTGAACCTAGGCAGGGGGAACAGTGATCATGAGGAGCCTCCTCATCTTCGTGATGGTCTGACCAGCCTGGGCACCAGGGGTTGCTGAGGGGAAGGGGCTGCTTTTCACTCAGCATGTGATAGAAAATGGCTCTGCACAGTGTGGTAATATGAATTAAGCAACTTGATCCAGCCTCAAGAGCTGTGCCTAGCAGCACCCCTTTCAGAGTGCAGGCTAAAGATGACTTTTCAAATGAACAGATAACACAAAACTAGGAGAAACAGTGTATGCAGGGTGGCAGTATAGAGATTTAGAAAGATCTGGACAGGCTGAAACAAGCCAAGTGACAGAGACAAGGTGTGTACAGATCTGTAATAAGGTTTGCTTTTTGGGGGTATGTGAAGATTCTGCCCTGGATAGGAAGTTTGCACTAGAGAGCCCTCAGACTGAGAATCCTGAAACTACCTAAAATGCCCTTTTGGTCCATGGTCACTGCTGGTGTTTGGCCTTGATGTGGAGCTGAGCCTTCAGTAAGGTTCCATTGTGATGGTCCTATCACTCATCCCTAGTCCCAAGGGGAAAATATCAGCAGCACATCCACTTGAAGTGGGTCTTGTGAACAGTGTTTCTTAGTGAGTAAGAGCAGCATTTACTGGGTCTACAGAGTCAGAATGGGCAGGCACATCTGGGGCCCTCGTGGGATCCTTAACGTCCTCTGAATTTCAGAGTCAGTACTGTTCTTGAGATAGTGCCTTTCCTAATTAAATCAAAGGGCTTCTTTTTTCTAAGCAGTGGGCTAGGGTTAATGGCCTAGGGAAGGACTTTGTGCAGCTTGTTCTCCTGCAGGGGTTAGATGAGTTTAGTTCTCAAATCACCCAATATGAAGGCAACCCTATTTACCTTGTGTTTTGTAGGCAAAGGATGACTGCTTTTGAACCATGCAAAGGGCAAGGTGTCTGGCATCTGTCTCGGGTCTATAGGTTTCCATCGAAGAAGAATCCTCCTGCCAATTACCCTGATTAACCAAGAGCAGATTTCATCTTGCTGATCTTGGGCTTCTGTTGTGTGTGTGTAAATGTGATTCGGGGCTGAAATCATTGTATCCTTGGGTCTATTCTGTCCACTGCATTTAGGCTAACTGCCAAACCAAGTACATATTGTAGGTTGTCATCTTAAAGATCAGGATACTCTTTATGTTCCATTTTGTTCATTCAGAAAAACAACTCTACTGATTATCTTGAATATTGGGTTCTAAGAGAGATAAAAACATAAGTGAAATGTGGTACCCTCAAGAGCTCAGGCTCTTTGCTGAGCCCGAGGCCCAGACTTCCCCTCCGTGGCCTTCCCCTCAGTGTCTTGGTAAAGAAACAGTAAGTGCTTCCAGCCTAACCTTCTCCTCTTTCTCCCACCTCTCCATCATAAGGGTGAGCTTGTCGGCCACAGACTGTTACATCGTGCATGAGATCTACAACGGGGAGAACGCACAAGACCAATTTGAGTATGAGCTGGAGCAGGCCCTGGAAGCCCAGTACAAGTACATCGTGATCGAGCCCACCCGCATCGGCGATGAGACTGCCCGCTGGATCACTGTAGGCAACTGTCTACACAAGACCACCGTGCTGGCGGGTACTGCCTGCCTCTTCACCCCATTGGCACTGCCCTTAGATTACTCCCACTACATCTCCCTGCCTGCTGGTGTGCTGAGCCTGGCCTGCTGCACCCTCTACGGAATCTCCTGGCAGTTTGACCCTTGCTGCAAGTACCAAGTGGAGTATGATGCCTATAAACTGTCCCGCCTGCCCCTGCACACACTCACTTCCTCCACCCCAGTGGTGCTGGTCCGGAAGGATGATTTGCACAGAAAGAGACTGCACAATACGATAGCACTTGCTGCCCTGGTGTACTGTGTAAAGAAGATTTACGAACTCTACGCTGTATGATTTCAGTAGAACAGAGAAGCAAACAACCCAGCCCACAAGAGACAACAGAGTATTCAGGTTGCACAGTAACATTTTTGCTCTGTGAGGCATTGGAGCCCAGGGAGGTGTTTGGTTTAATATTTGTTATTTTAAAAAAAAAAAATAGCACAGATCACAAATGTACCAATGGTTTTTTCAACGCATCACACTAAGATGTGGATTTCCGTAACCCACAGGCAGTCTGAGGCTATGGAAGTCTGACTGGGCAGTGGAATGTTAATGTAAGCATTGCTGCTGAGGGGGTGTGAACGTGCTTGGGGGTGGGGGTCTTTAAGTATATTGTTTGGCTGTACCATCCAGAGCCAACCAGAAGCTATTGACCATTAAAATTATGAGAATTTCAACTCCAGGTGTCTTCTCTTTCCATGGCTGTCTGCAGCTGCTGCTGCGCAGTCCGTTCAGAATGGCAGCGTGCATGTAGAAGGAGCTGGCAACATGAAAACCACTCTGTTCCTTGCTGCAGCTTGGTGCCACCATTTGCAGCAAGAACAGACCTTTGAACAGGGAAGGCTTAGACCCAAGATAGCCCTGGGGCAGGACCCTTCCCAGAGCAGTCTCATGTCTCACTCTGGCCATTTCCATGGCCAGCACTGCCAAATGGTGTTCAGGGACATGGTAGGATAGGATGGCAAGGCCTAGAGGTCACTGGGTTTCCACCTGGGTTCATACGGAAAACTGGGGCCCGGGATCTTTTGTCTAGATTCTGATTCAGAAAGACACAAAAACATCTGCATTTTTTTTAAATCACTGAAGTTGTTCTTAATGTGGACCCTGAGTTCAACCCACTGTCTCTAGGCTGAGGGAAGAGTCCTCAAAGCAGCCTCTGCAGCACCCTGCCCCTCCACCTGCCTGGTGCCGCCATTCCACAGGAGCCGGGTCCCATGCTCCTCCCTCACACCAAAGGGCATATTATGCATCATTTTCCACATTCCCTGTAAGGCTTTGGATAAATGAAAAATTGTCCCCTCCACAAAGATGTTGGATCCCCTGCTTAACTGCAGCTTTCCTAAGATCTCAGTTCTCAGCCAGCTTTGAAGAACTACATAGTACTTCCTTTTGAAGAGTCCATCTTTAAGAGGCAACCATACTGATTTTTCACCTACTTTTAAAGGATTTATCAGGAAGATCTGATACCAGACAGTAATGAAGGGGTGCACAGGAAGGCATCGAGGGAATGACTGGGTCAGTTTTTGTAGGGGGAGATCCAGAGCTTTAAAAAGATTTCAACAGGGACTCATGGCCCACGAAGAGTCTGAGAAACTGATTTAATTCCAGGGGCCCTAGAGATACTAATTACTCAGTTGAGTGCTGGGTGGCCAAAATGGTGTTGGGTAAACACTACTGTTCACATGGCAGTGTGGCCATCTAGAACAATGGTGAACTGGTAGTGGTTACAAACAGACCTCACCTTGACTGTGTAGTGCCCATGACCCCTTGCACGTCTTGACTGCTGGCTCTTGAACTTGCTAGGCAAGAAGGGTAGGTGTTTTTGCCCAGGTGTGGAAAGGGAGCCCTATGCTCTGCCTGCAAATCAGATTTCATGGGGGAGGCAGTTAGAAGTAGATGAGCAGTAACCATCTCAGGGCAGCTAAGCAGAAGCCCTCAGATATAGAAGCCAGGTGTACTGAACAAAGTGATTCTTGTTGGGTGGATTCTGAAATGCCACCTTAGTTATGTGTCCCATGCCAAGGAGGTGAGGATGTGTTGTCGTGGACCACAGGGCAGGGGTTTTGGATTCCAGGGCTCTCTACTTGAGCAATGCCAAGTTAGCTGGGAAGGAGAGCAGCAGAACCACTCCTGTGCCTAGACAGCCTGGCCCTTCTATTGGCACTGACTCATCTGTTTCTGCCACCTTCTACATAGATGTCACTGACAAGTGGGCAGTGCTCATCAGTAACATGCCACAATGCTCTTGAAGAAACAGCCTTAAATAACTGCCAACTGAGAGAAGAGGCCAGGTTAGCTGGGCCTTCCTCTTCAAAGTCCATATGCATGAGTCCTGGCTGTATCACTTCATGCAGTTCACTGAGTTATTTAAACTGTCCACTTTATTCCAATTTCAGAGAAAAGCAAAGACTTCATAAGGTCTAACTCATCAGGAAATGAGGAGCAGACTCTGGCAAACTTACTGTCTCTCATGTTAAAGTGTTCATATCTGATTCAGCAGCTGTCAACTCCTGATGAGGAAGGGACGTTCCTTCTTCAGTGCCTGCTGGGAACCAGGCAGTGTACCCAAGTAGCTGTGCACTCAGTACATCAAGTCATGTGTGAGCTACAGCCACTCAGTAGTGCACAGATAGATGCACAGTAGTGCTGTCTGGAAAAACTAGGTTTTGTAAGGGGAGAATGATTTTGGCATGAAGCACAAGACAGCTTGCTTCCACCCTTAGACCAGTGAAACACCAAGAGTCTGAAGGAGTAAAGTGGAAAGTGCCTTTGAACTTCATGCGAAGGCAGAACTAATTCAGAATTGTGCTTTTCAAATCTACCCAGTAGAATTCAGGGATGAAAGAGATGGAAAAACAACACTTGAGGACAAAAGAGAAATTGGAACAGCAATAATACCACTACCCCTGGTGGCAGGTGTTCATATTCAAATGTAGGTTGAGACTCTAAGAATGAAAGGCCAAGGCCAGTCCTGGCCCAGCTCCCCTTTTTGGAGTGCTCTTGTGTGCGGTGCACTTGTCCTCAGGATAGTGCTGTGCTGCCATCCAAGTCACAAGAGCAGGAAAGTGCTGTGCTGCCATCCAAGTCTCAACAAGCCCCACCTTTACCCAGGTTCTCTCCAGGGGCATATAACTCCAGAGAGACCTGAGATGGCTATTGGTGCAACATGGACATCAATGAACCCTGAATCACTGGCCCTTTTTAGTCCTCTTCCTAGTCTCTGAGCATCTGTGTGGTGCAAGCACATCTTTAATACCTTTGACATTGCCATTCTCTTCAAGAGCAGCTGTGCTTCAGACTCAGCCTTTGGCAGACAGTGAATCTAGTTGATTTTAATGGTTCTGTATTACATTATTTTCTATTTATATGGTAGAATATGAAGTTTTTAATGTACAGCAAGTGAGTTGAGTTTTTTTAAATGTTAGGTAAATAAATATTCAGTGGTATCTGGACATGAATCAAGTGTCATATCTAGGTTAAGAGACCCTTTGTGTCTGCTCTAAGTTCTATGTCCCAACCCACACCTGGGAGTCTGGACTTGGCAGGCTTCTAGCCACTATCACAATGGCTCCAAAACCAATAACCTCAGCAGCATAGTTGTTGCTGTCTTTTGATGAAGGAGTATGCGCTTGCTAAACTTGCATTCCTCAGAGGGTAGTATATCACATTGGTCTCCTGTTGCTGACAATTTTATTTAATAGAGAATAAAGGACAACACCTGGACATGGGTCCTTTCTAAAGTGCCAGCCAGCAAGTGTCCAAGGAGAGATATTCTCTCATTCCCATTTACAGAGACAGCTTCCTCTATCACTGCCTTTTACTGAGGACCTGCTATGCATTCTGCAATTTTATTAGACCTCATACTTGGGATAGGCTTTAGCATGGCGGTGGCTGCTGTCTCAAATCTGACTCTTCCCTGACATGAACCCTAAGGAGCCCTTTCTCTTCCATGTCAGGAAGAAGGTAGATGGTTTCCGTGGATAGTGAAAAGCCACCCATCATGTCTATATCTACATTCCAACTGTGGGCTCCTGCAGTGTCCAAGCCCTGTTGGGAGCTGGGATAGGTCACCAGACCTAATCATCTACTTGCTCTCCTACTCTCAGGAAACTCAAGAGCCTTGAACACCCAACTCATAGGCTGGCTTTGGCCATTTTTGTTTTATTTTGTAGGTAGCTGTTTAAAATACAAGTTCCATTACGTCTAGAATTAGGACACATGTAAGGTACCAGTATAATATGCTAGGAGATTTTTACTCCAACTTGGGGAAGCCTACACAATGGACCCACAATTTCCATTGTTGGCATCAATAATGGGAGAAATTTCATCCTAAACTTCAAGTATGGAGTTGACTTACTCAATGAACCTCAGAAAGGTGGATGCAGGCATCCTTTTTGGCTATGCTCCAGCCGTCATAGCTAACAAATGGGCTGCTTCTACCAGGGACCACATGCTTCTTTAGAACCCCTCCCCACATGAGTTTCTGAATATTATTTTCTAGAGGATAATGATGCCATGTGGGATTTTCCTCTCCCTTTTGGCTGCTGGCTCCTTAGTAAATTCATCTTCTGGTTGGAGTGGTGCCTGAACCTATAGGGCTTTGAGTGAGAGTCTATGGAAACTGGGCAACACCTTTTAGGTACTAAAGCTGGTGTCACTTGGGATATGTCAAATGATCAATCACATATTAGCCCATATCCTGTGTTGAATGAGATATTGTAGGAACCTGGAAATGGGGGAATATGAATGACTTCTTAAAACTACAGCCTTCTCCCTTGAGTACTGGAAGTAGACTCCGTCAAAAACAATTAGGTAAATGGTCTTGGATAAGTTAAATATGAAAACAACAGGGTCAAGGTGATATCAGGATGTCTTCTGATGTTAAAGACTGAAACATTTCTAGGAGCTGGCAGAGTCTGGAATTCAAAGGAAACATAATTCTTCTAGTCCTT
The DNA here is from genome assembly GCF_014176215.1 of Rousettus aegyptiacus. Taxonomy (NCBI): domain Eukaryota; kingdom Metazoa; phylum Chordata; class Mammalia; order Chiroptera; family Pteropodidae; genus Rousettus; species Rousettus aegyptiacus. The sequence goes on from NW_023416309.1 coordinate 63,568,707, forward strand.
GAGGACTACGACTCTTACTGTTCATTTATTTCATATTCTTAGCATTAAAACCCCATTCCATATTTATTCCTTAACTGTTACCCCTCACTCTTGAGAAGAAAAGCCTGTTGCCTATTTTGTTTCCAATTATCTGCCAGCAGGGTCCTTGCCGGGGATCTGAAGATGTGTATCTCTGTCTTTCCTACCTGTGAGATAAAGATCCAGTAAAGTCTCAACAAATGCAGCTCTCCCGTGTAGAGCAGCCATTCCCAGGCAGGTGCTACTTCCTGCCCCAGTTCTGTTGCAGCACTAGGAGTTCTTGGATTTCTGCTCCTTTCTGGCTCGAGAGGCCATGAGGCTGAAGAAGAGCCCAGGAGCCAGAGTTCGCAAATAAATGGCCAAGGAAGGCAACAGGTCAGCCAGGATCACATCTTTCTTTTTCTTCCCCACAACAGCCAGAACATCTCGGGCCACATCCATAGGCCTTCGGCCCTGTGCTGTGGTCTTGTCCATAACTAAAATAAATAAAAGAAACACATGAACTTGGAAGGAGAGTCTCTCTCTTGAGTTTAGCTGATGTGAATCATCATCAGGTTGGCTTGCTGGATTTCATATCATGAAGCTCCTTCCAGTCTGTCAGGAGGCAGGTGGTATACCACCTTCCTTGACTCTTTCATACTTAAAGGAAATGAGGACCCATTCTGTGGTTCAGTGTGCATGAGCTGGGGTAAAAGAGATGTGGGTTGTAGATAGGAATAAGGGAGACAGGGCCCTAGTCAGTGCTCAGAGCTGCTGGTCCATGACAGAGGATGAAGACCAGCCCAGAGTTAGTCTCCCACGTGACAGATGAGGAGGAGCTTCTTGATCTTGACAAGTTTTGCTTTTTGAAACAAGCAATGACTACGGATGTTGTGCCATCAATTAATCTTGGGTAACCTGGCTTGAGGTCTCCCAGGTAGGAAGTAGGAAAAGACTATGATCCCCAAATGTACTACGAGCTCACTAAAATGAAAGTGAAGAAGTGAGTCAGAAGAGATGTCACAGTTCCCCACGTCATGTGTTAACTGGATAGCAAGCAGAAGAAATCTTAGGTTTGTTTTAGACATTAAATAGCTGCAGGGAGTTTAGGAAGTGTTAGGCTAGTTAACAACAACTGATGTTTCTTCTTCCCTAGTAATCTGACAATTTTGCCAACAAAGTGACAGGCATAGAGGAGAAGCCATTAGCATAGACCATTTGAAACCATTCGCAAATTGTCCAAATTGTCTGAGCTTCCTCACCAGTATCTGTTTTCACTGTGTTTTCATTAACATGAAAGACCAGGAGGTTTCTTATTGTTGCTTCTTTTTAAATAACACTGAGGGAATTTTTTTAAAAGATTATTTTACGTATAAATAATATAAATACGAATCTCTCTGAATCTATGCCTCTGGTTTCTACTGACTTGTGCTGAATGAGAGCAGCTGCCACCCAGTGCCTGGACAGCCTTACTTCAGGTCTGGTTGGGGTGAGGTGTAGGACTAGGAGGACCTTGGTGATGCCACAGCACAGGCCCAAGAGATCACATCCAGGGAGGCAGGACTTAAAGGACAGTACTCAGGGTGGGCGGGCCCCGTTCAAGCTTGGGAAAGTAGAGCCAGCTCCCAAAGCAATAATTCAGGTGGGTCAACTAACCTGGGAGGCAAGAGCCTGGATCTCTGCTTGGCCTAAGCCTGCCTGCATGCTTGGGACAGGCTGTTAAGTCCACTAGTGGTAACTGCAGGTCATCTCAGCATTGTTTGGCTGAATCAATATGTAGATTCTGAGACTGGTGCACTCACCTCCCCTCAGAAGACTGGGCTCTCTGCTTTGAGTATCCTGAATTCAGTTACTTCTGAAGCACAGTGGGTGGCGAACTTCTGGGGTCAAGCAACCCATAGTTTCCTTGAAGTTAATTCACCTTATCTTTACTTTAATTCAATGAGAATGGGTTAGGTGGAAGTCTGGTGGTATTTCGTTTGGCGACTTCCTTTCCAGTCTTCAAAGTCCTGACCTACGGGGGCCCTGCCCTGATAACTGTGAAGGGCTGGTTCATGGTAAATGAAAATTACTCAACAGTATATAAAACTAACACCCATATGTAAGTTTTTCATTTTAAAAGTTATATTTGAATGAATAAGTAAAGATTTATCAGGTAAGAGCAGAATGTCTCACGGTGGCTGACCAACAGCTTTTCACAAAATAAAAGAGAAACTGGGGCCTCACCTCCATATTTGGAACCATCAGCAGTGATGGCATTTAGAGAGAGGTTGGTGTGGATGTAGCCAGGGCTGATTACGGTCACCTCAATCTCATACTGTTCCATCTCGGCACGGAGACAGTCAAAGAACGCCTGGGTTGCATGTTTGGAGGCAGAATCTGCAAAGGTTGATGGCCAGAGGCAGGTGAGTGAGCTGGTGCTGGGACATGGCCTGGAACAAGCCCACACGTTCGTGCCCATTCATTCTCTTTTATTAAAAAAAAAAAAGGTTTTATAATATAAGATTTCTATGGTATTATAGCAATGTTTTCCTCCTGATTTAGAGAAGTACAGTGTATCCTTGTTCTTAGCAAACACCCAGGAGGAAAAGAGCATCATGTCTTCAACTTTCTCCTAATGGTTCAGGAAAGAAAAAATTTAAAATTTAAATACACGCATATGCGTATACACACACAGAGTATGATAAAACAAATATGGTAAAATGTTAACAACTGGGGAATCTGCATGAAGGGTACTTGGGAGTTCTTTGTATTTTTCCTGCAAGTTTTATGTCAGAAATTATTCCACTTTAAAAGATTTAAAAAAAAAAAAAAAAAAGCCCTAACAAAAAAACTTAATACCTAATGGGTAAAATATTCAAATCGTACAGAGAGATATAAAGCAAAAAAGTTGAAGCCCTGCCTTCCAATTACATTCTCCAAAAGTAACCAATGCTAACAGTCTGTCAGGACATATTTTTTATATATCTTATGTACATATGTGTGATTTTACATATAAGTAAATTTTCTAATAAAAATGAGCTCATACTGTTCATATTATTCCTGCAAGTAGCTTTCTTCACCTGGTGACACAGACTGGACAGCCTCCATGCCAGCCATGCAGACCCTCCATGCTCCTCCATGGGTCGTAAGACTATAGAACTGGCCCCATCAGTTGACTTTCATGGGTTGTTTCCAGGTTTTGTCATTGAAGCTGTGCAACAAGTGAGTACCCATGCACGCATGGGATGTGTGTGTAAAAAATCTGAGGCTGGTTCTCTTACATATCTCATATGACAAACTTCCATGAAGTGGCTTTTCATCTGGAACAGTTATTGAGCTTGTTCCACCTCCAAGAAATGGAGGCACCTCTGTTCTTCAGTGATGGCTAAAAATCATGGTGAAAGGTACTCTGAAGGGAGATACAGTGACCATTCAATGACATTCTTGGGAAACACACAGTATCTCCATTGAAAAATTAGTTTCCTCTAAATGTTTTAGCCTTCGCAAAGGGGGAGCCATCAGCCAATAAAATAGGAAGGGAAACAAACCCAGGAGTGTCACAGAGAGTCACATGAGAAATTCAACAGTGTCTGAACTTGCTACCGTGCCTTCTAGGGCCAGCTCCTTTGGTTTAGGGAAAGTTGCTGGGGGCTGGATGAACAGTCTGTGGGTAGGTATGTGGAGAGAACTGCTCCTGTCACCCATAATTCCAGGAATGCTGCCCAGGCCCAAGGACTGAGAAAAGGGAGTCATCCTGGGAGTCCTCAGAATAGAAGGCTGCACCCTGACAATGAGTCTCCCAAAGCTCTCAAGCTGGAGGTCCTTAGCCAGGCTATGCTGACCTAAATCAACATACTGATGTTACAGTACTTGCCCCTCCTGTCTACAAGGCACATTGCAAAATACACCACCGCAATCACTTCACTTCGTCCTCACGAAAGCAGTGTGAGGGAGAAAAAACTGTTCTCCCATTTTATAGATGAAAAGACTGTTCCTCAGTGTTCACTGATGTGCCCAGGAGGCACTGCCACACTCAGTCTGGTCATTATAAAGTACCCAGACCAGCCATGTGTGCCTTACTTTAGTCACAGGCCAAGTAGAGAACAAAACTCAGATTAAACCAAAATAAAGCTTGGAAATAATTTAGTGCAAAGAACATGGTATAGCCTTTATCCTAATTTACCTATTGCTAACAGTTTACCTCATTTGTTTTATTATTCGTGATTATACACACACACACACACACAGTTATTTGAGCAGTCTTAGATGGCTGTCCTATGCTCTATGCTACTGGAGTTGAAAGAGAAGTAACAACCATAGAAACAAACATAGATACAGTGCTTTACAATTTACGAAGGACTTTTCATCTCCATTTGTCTTGTTTCATCTTTAAAACAGCTTTGTGAAGCATGTAAGATGACTATAAGTCTCATAAGAAAGGAAACGGAGGGTCAGACAAATTAAACAGCTTGCCCGAGGACACACAACTAAAACCAAAAGGTAGAGCTGGGCTCAGAGAGAAAGAGTAAGTTTCTGTTTGTTACATTTCCAGTTCAGACAGTTGGCTACACCTTATCATTCAGCTGGATGTCTGTTTCTGTCCTTTCAAAGTGCTGAAGCAGCTCTGCTCTCCCTTCCTTCTCTGCCAAGTCAGCTGGGTGTGGCTGAATCTAGCATTTAGAGGTGGTGAGAGCAGATGAGTTGGTTATAAGTCAGCATTTACATCCAGAGAGTGAAGCAAAAAAAGGAGTTACTAGGACAGTTTGTGAAGCTACCTTTAAAATCTTTTAACTAAAGAAAACTATATTCTGTTTGCTTGCTGGTATAACATGAGAGCAGACAGATAAATGAAATGATATTTCAAAATTTTGGCACAGACATTTGCATACATGGATGTAAGAGTGTGAGCTGGAGGTCAATTCGGCAGTTTTAATTATTTCATCCTACCTATTATTTCTACTTTGGGGGATTTATCTTACTGAAACTCCCATGAGTGCCTAGAGATATAAATACTTAAGGATGGTCTATATAGCACATCATTGTTAATGGTCAGAGACTTACAGGAAAAAAATTCTCAAAAAACCCATGAAAATATCTAAATAAATTATGTCATATATCCATTCAACGAATTACTATATACCTATTTAAAAAGATTAGTTAAATCTATATATACTGATGTAAAAGACATGTCAAGTAGAATAAACAAGCCACAAAACTATGCATAATGTGACACCATTTTTCTGTTTGATCGTATGTAGAAAAAAGTTTGGAGGCATATGGCAAAAGTGATGAAGTGATAGTACCTGTGGGACAATGGTAATTGATAATTGCGGCTAACAGGTTCGATGGTACTTAGGTGCCTGGCACTGCTCCAGGCACTTTGCTCACAGAGCTAATAGACTAACTCATCTTTCTAGTGGCCTTCTAAGGGTGCCCCTGTCTCCATTCTGCAGATGAGGACTGGGGTACAAAGTGGTCATGACACCTGCACAAGGTCATATACAAGGTCTAAGGAGTAGAGCTGGGAGGCATTCTTCTCAGAACACTTTCTGATGAAGTTCCTTCACATTCTGTACTGTTTCTCTGTCTGAATTCTGAATAGTAAATGTGGTATTTTTATAATCAGAAAAAAACAAAAAGAAAAATATTTGGGGGAGGGAGAAGGAAGTACTCACACGCTGATCGAAAAGGAATGCTGATTTTGCCCTGGATGCTGCTGATTGCAACGATGTGGCCATGTCGCCTTTTGATCATGGAGGGCAGAAGAGCTAAGGAAAGAAGTCAGGGACTTTAGAAGACGACTTTTCTTTTGGTCACCGCACCTAACACTGAGAGGAGGCAACCTCACTTATTAGATTTTGTTGGAACAAAGAAGGTGTACAGTGAAAGCCCTGCGGTGGGGGAAAGCCATGTTTTGTTGGAACTCTCAGGCCTCCTGCAGACTTCCAGCAGGCCAGCAGACAGGAGGATCGGGGAGGAGAATAAGGCAGACAGGAGCCTAATCAATAAGAACTGCCAGCTCAGTTCCCTTTCCTAGGCAGATTCTTTCCCTTGGAGTGAAATCTGTACCTGGACATGAGAATATCTCCACTTTGTAGGGGTTTGTAAACACCTCTAAGAGGAAATGGAAGCAATGCTGTACAAATGAAGCTGTCAGTGAGGAGAGCATCTTGATTTAAGGCTATGAAGCAGATAAAGAAAATGAAAATAAGTGGAAAAAGCAAATACTCAAGCTGTAATGACAGTACCTTTTCCAGGGTAAAATAGAGGATGGAGACAGGTCATTTAACAAACGAGGAACCAAGCGAAGTAAAAAAAAAAGCCAACATATTAGTGCTTTTTTTCCTTTCAATCCAAGACTGCTACCTTTTGTTAGAGCAACCGGGCCAAAGTAGTTTGTCTCCATGACTCTCTTGTCCACATCTGTGCTAGTGTCTATGATAGCACCGCGGTAGCTGATCCCGGCATTGTTGATGAGCACATCCACATAGCCAAAGCACTGCAAGATTTCGGATGTTGCTGCAACTATGGCCCCAGGGTCTGCAAGGTCGAAGGTCACAATGTAAGGCTTGTGGGTCTGCACCTGGTCAGATATGAAAGAAAACAAAAACACCTTCAAAATGACAGGCCATGTGAGCTACGTGTCCTCACTATTCAGAGCCCTGGGAGTGGCCCACTGGGCATGAAATCACACACGCTACAGCATCTCTCTGAAGAGATGGGCCTGGAGGATCCTGCCTACAGTGCTCACACCTGACCTGGACAACTTTTCTCCTGAATTGTAAATTATTAGTAGAGCCAGAGTAAATTCCACAGGACAGGGATCATGTATAGTATACGTCACTGTAGATTACCATAGGAACTATTAATTATAACTCCTTTTGTTTGCCTTGTGTCAGAACTGTGCTATACATTGTAACTAATTAAACAGTACCCCTGTTGAAAGATGCTATCCTTCTCAGGTTAATTTGCTTTAATTAATTTGTTCATGAAACATTATATATCCCCCATGTACCAGACATTGGAGAGACAGCAAAAAGCAAGACAGACATGGTTCTTGTCTTCCTGAAGCAGTCTAGTGGAGAAGACAGATGAACTATGAAGAATGCCACAAAAAAAGTATAAGAAGCTAGAGAAATAAAGAACTAAGCAATCTAACTTAAAGGGCTTCCCAAGAGAGTTTAACCAGAGAACAAAATGATGAGTAGTGTATGCGTGAAATCCATAAAAATGGCAGAGTAGTAAGTGCCAGGAATCCATCTTTCCATCTGGACAACTGTACTGGCAGAAACTCTGAAGTGACTATTTTGGAACTCTGGAACTTATCTGAATGCTTAAAGTTTTCAGGAGAGTAGTGGCTGGCAAATGAGATAATTTTGGTCAATTTTAGCCATCAGTTCAGTGGTAGCTCTCCATCACCAATCCACCCAGCCTGCAGCTGGCAGCTGTGGGAAAGACAACCCACATTTCTGGTACAGCATGGAAGCATGCAGGTTGGCATTTTTTAACCACCACTTGCTGAAGTGGCTTCCAGTAGATTTAAAGAAGTCACATATTTTTCTTTGGTATTCAAAAATATAAATAAATCCCCAGAGGACATACCTGAATAAGCCCAGATGATGGGCTTCCTACTGGACCAAGACTTTAAGGCAATTGTCTTAAAGATGCTCAAAGTGCTGAAGGAAAACATGGGCAAAGGCAGGAAATTGATATATAAACAAAATAAAAATATCAATCAATGAATAGAAATAATTTTCAAATTTCTGAAACTAAAAAGTACAGTAACGGAAATGAAAAATACACCAGAGGGGTTCAAAATCATACCTGAGCAAGTAGAAGAGAGAATGAGTGAACTTTAAGAGAGGACAATTAAAATGAACAAGTCTGAGAACAGAAAGAAAGTATAAAGAAAACTGAACAGAGCCTAAGGGATCTGTGGGACTTCATCAAGTGGACCAACATGTACATTGTGGCAATCTGAGGAGAAAAGAGGAGGTAGGGGAAAGGGTAGAAAGAATATTTGATGAAATAACTGCTGAAAAAATTTATGAAAAAATATGAATCTGCACTTCCAAGAAGCTCAATACCAAGTAGAATACACTTTAGGACAGTCAATGTAATCTACACAGCAACCACAAAGAACGTAGCTATAGAATATACACATGGCAAAATTAGAAGAGAAACAAAGAATTTCACTATAGAAAAATTAACTAAACACAAAAGATAGTAAAGCAGGAAATGAGGGGCCAAAAAGCTATAAAAATAACCAATGTCACCATGAAAAAATAAATTAATGAAGTTTTACAAAAGCTACAAAGCAAACAGAAAACGGATAACAAAATGGCAGAAATAAGTCCCTCCCTAATAGTAATTACTTTAAATGCACATAGTTCAAAATTACTAATGAAAAGACAGATTGGCAGAATAGATTTTTAAAAAATCCAACTACATGCTGTGTTTAAGAGATTCACTTTAGAACCAAAGACACAAATATATTGAAACTTAAAAGATTAAAAAAATATATTCGGTTTTTTGGAGAAACATGGTAGAGTGATAGACATGTCCAGATCTCTCCCCTTGAAACTACAATAGGTGAACATTTAAAACTCAACAACAACAAAAAAAACCCAAACTGCATGCCAGCAAGTCTGAGCAGGGGATCTGCGCATAAGAACTACCACAGGTCAGAACTCCAGATGTCAGGCGATGGACTGGGAAAAAGAAAGAAGCTGCCTCTTGAAGCTTCCAGAACTCCCTGTAGGAGGAAAGGGAAGAGAGAAGGTGCAGTGAGTCTCTGAACACCCCTGTCGGGGAGATTTGCGAGTTCCACAAAGCCAGCAGCTGGGTCCAGTCATCAGGGCAGAAAGCAGAGAAGGAGGACAGCAGAGAAACAACAGTTGACTTTTACTGGCTGCAGTTGCAAAACCGAGGCTGAACAGCAGGCCCCATCCCCAACCTACAGGGCCCTTCGCCCCACATCCTCTGAGACAAACACTGTAGTGCCTCAGGGAAATCTTAACAAATGCTAACAAAACTGTTGCTAACACTGACAAAGACTGAAACTGAGGGTAGCGAGTGTGATTAAATATCTACATGAAAATAAAAAGGCATTATTAAGGCTTTATATAAAGCAGGACTCCAAGAGGCTTAGACACCACCTCCTGTAAACCAAAAGAAAAGCACCTTCTTTGAGGCAGGCTAAAGAGACCTTTATATAATAAATCTTCTTAAAAAAAAAAAAAGCAGAAAACACTTCCATTAATGCCCAGGTGTAGAAATAGTTCAATAAACACCATAAACAACCAAGGTGACAAGGCATCTCAGAAAGAAAAAGAAAAATCACCAGAAAATAAGCTTACATACATAGACATATGCAACTTAAATAACAGAGAATTCAGGAAGGTAGTTCTGAAAAAATTCAGTGAGTTGTGAAACAAGTCATATCAACAATTTTAGGAACTGAAAAACAACTACATGAGAAGAGCAAAAAAGATTAAACCCTCAAAAAGAACAGAATAGATCTTCTGGAGATAAAAAAACACACTGCAAGAGTTGAAAAATGAAATAGAAGCTTGGGAAGTACAGTCAATCAAATGATGGAAAGGATCAGTGATCTCGAGGACAGAAATTTAGAAATAAATCAGAAGGAAGAGAGAAACCGAAGAATGATAAATAATGAAAGAGAAATACAAGAACTAGCTGATACCATCATGAGAGGAAACATAAGAATAATGGGCATTATCGAAGGCGAGGAAAAGGAGCAGGAACTAGAAAGTATTCTCAGACAAATAGGGGAAGAGAATTTCCCAAAATTAAGGAATGAGCTGGAACTTGGAATTCAAGAAGTCAACAGAACACCCAATTATCTCGACCCAAAAAGGCCTTCAGCAAGACACATTGTATTAAAGTTATCAAAAATCAATGACAAAGAAAATTCTCAGGGCAGCCAAGGAGAAGAAAACGGTAGTAAATAAAGGAAAACACCTGAGATTATCGTCGGACTTCTCAACACAGACCTTACAATCCAGAAAGGAATGGAATCAAATATTTAAACTATTAAGTGAAAGAAACTACCAGCCTAGAATAATATATCCAGCTAAGTTCTACTTTAGATATGAAAGAGAAATTTAAGACCTTTACAAACATACAAAACTTGAGGGAATTCTCCACTACAAGGCCTGTACTACAGGAAATGACAAAAAATATAATAAAATAAAATACATAATTAGGAGTAAAGTGACTATCAGGCAAATAGAAGCAGAGGAGTGTAACCTTTACTAAGAACAAGGCATTATAAGCTTAAATAATGAGAATTGCTATAGCAAGATAGTAATGAATGTTCAGCATACATAGGGACAAAATGAGACAACAATGACTGAGGAGGGGAGGATTCAAAGATCCAGATTCACAAAGGGGAATGGAGATAAGGCACACGCAGAAGAAAATGGACAATTGTATATATATAATTATCCTTTACATATTCGTAATGGTAACCACACGCCAAAGATTCTAAACTGAAGTATATAACATAAAATAAGAAGAACCAGAGAGAACACTCACAAAAGCCAACCAAAATAAAGAAAACGGAAACACAAAGGCAAGGACGCAATGGAAACACCGAGCTACCAGAAAGCAAAGGATAAAATGGTTATAAGACTTCATATTTTAACAATCACCCTAAATGTAAATGGACTGAACTCATCAATAAAAAGGCACAGAGTTGCAGAATGGATCAAAAAACAAAACTCAACCATATGCTGCCTCCAAGACAAATACAGACTCAAAGTAAAGAGTGGAAAATGATATTTCAAGCAAATGGCATTCAGAGAAAAGCGGGAGTAACGGTACTAATATTGGATGAAATAGACTTCAAAATAAAAAAGATAAAGATACTGAGAGACACTTCATAATGATAAAGAGAATCATGCACCAAGAATATATAACACTTATGAATATCTATGCTCCCAATCAGGGAGGCCCGAAATATGTAAAGCAATTACTAATAGAACTAAAGAGAGAAACAGAACTAAACACTTTCATAGAAGGAGACCTAAATACCCCACTGTTGGATATGAACAGATCATCCAACAGAAATTCAATAAGGAAATAATATCCTTAAATGACACATTAGATCAACTGGACATAAATGACATTTACAGAGCCTTCCATCCCAAAACAGCTGCTTATATATTCTTCTCTAGTGCACATGGAACATTCTCAAGATTCGATCACATATGGGACACAGAGAAGGCCTCAACAAATATAAGAGTGTTGAAATCATACCAACCATATTCTCTGATCATAATGCTTTGAAACTAGAGATCAACTGCAAAAAGAAAGCAGGAAGAAGCACAAATACATGGAGATTAAACAACATGCTACTGAAGAATAACTGCAGCAGAGAAGAAATAAAAATAGAGATCAAGAGATACATAATAGAAATGAAGGATAATCATAGTATAACATATCTAAACTTTTGTGACACGGCAAAAGCGGTCATAAGAGCAAAGTTCATATCATTACAGGCCTATCTCAAAAAACAAAAACGAGCCCAAAGAAATAACCTAATGCTTCATCTTAAAGAACTAGAAAAGGAAGAACAAATGAAGCCTAAAGTCACCAAGAGAAATGAAATTATCAAAATTAAAACAGAAATAAATGAAATTGAAAACAAAAACAACAGAAAAAAATAAATGCGACAAAGACCTGGTTCTTTGAGAAAATTAATAAAATTGACAAACTCCTGGCTAGACTCACTAAAAAGAGAAAGGACACAAATAAACAAAATTAGGGATGAAAGAGGGGAAATTATGACAAACACTGCAGAAATACAAAGGATCATACAAGAATACTAAGAAAAAGTACATAACACCAAATTTAATAACCTAGAAGAAATGGATTAGTACTTAGAAAAACACAACCTTCCTCGACTGAATCAAGAAGATATGGAAAATCTAAATTGGGCAATCAGCAGTATGGAAATAGAAACAATCATCTAAAACCTACCAAAAAGTAAAAGTCCAGGACCAATGGCTTCACCAGTTAACTCTACCAAACATTCAAAGAAGATTTAATACCTATTCTCAAACTCTTCCAAAAAATCAAAGAGGAGCCAATGCTTCCCGACTAATTTTATAAGGCCAATACCACCCTGATACCAAAACCTTGTAAAAATAACATTAAAAAAGAAAACTACATACCAATATCTCTCATGAACACAGATGCAAAAATCCTAAATAAGATACTAGCAAACCAAATACAGCAACATATTAAAAAGACCATATACCACAATCAAGTGGGCTTCATCCCAGGGGCACTGGGGTGGTTCAACATACACAAATCAATTAATGTGATACACCACATAAACAAATTAAAAAATATGAATCATGTGATCATATCAATAGATGCAGAAAAAGCCGTTGACAATATAGAGCATTCCTTTATGATCAAAACACTTAACATAATCGGTATACAAGGAAAGTATCTTAACATAATATAGGCCATATATGACAAACCCTCAGCCAACATTATACATAATGGTGAAAAACTGAAAATCTTCCCTCTAAGATCAGGGACAAGGCAAAGCTGTCTACTATCACCACTGTTTTTCAAAATAACTTTGGAGGTCCTAGCGAGTGCAACAAGGCAAGCGAAAGATATATAAGGCATCCAAATAGGAAACAAAGAAGTCAAACTGTCACTATTTGCAGATAACATGATTCTCTATATAACAAAACCCTAAAGACTCCACAGGAACACTACTAGAAACAATAAGCAAATACAGTAAAGTCTCTAGATACAAAATCAACATTCAAAAATTCATAGCGTTCCTATACTCTAATAACAAAGTGTCAGAAAAAGAAGTGGAAAAAATAATTTTTTCAAGAATAAAATACTTAGGAATAAATCTAAGGAAACATGTGAAGGACCTACATAATGAAAACTATAAGACCCTATTAAAAGAAAACAAAGAAGATACAAAGAAATGGAAAGATATTCCGTGTTCTTGGATTGGAAGAATCAACATAGTTAAAATGACCTCATTACCTAAAGCATTATACAGATTTAATGCAATTGCCATCAAAATCCTGTCGGCATTTTTTAAAAAAATGGAACAAAAAAGTCATCAGACTTGTTTGAAAGCACAGAAGACCTCGAATTGGCAATGCCATCCTGAGAAAAAAGGAGGCTGGAGACATCACTCTGCCTGACTTCAAATTATACTACAAAGCGACAGTAATGAAAACAGCATGCTATTGGCAGAAAAAGACACACAGACCAGTGGAACAGAATCGAGAGTCCAGAAGTAAACCCATATTTATAGGGGCAAATAATTTTTGACAAAAAAGGCCAAAACATACAGTGGAGAAAGGAAAGCTTCTTCAATGAATGGTGCTGGGAAAACTGGAAAGCCACATGCAAAAGAATGAAACTAGACTGTTGTCTATCACCACACACCAAAATTAACTCAAAATGGATTAAGGACCTGAATATAAGACCTGAAACAACAAAATGCTTAGAAGAAAACATAGGAACAAAACTCAAGGACTTTGGACCTAAAGAGGAGTTTATGAATTTGACTCAAAAGCAAGGGGAGTAAAAGATAAAATAAATGAATGGGACTACATTGAACTAAAAAAGCTTCTGCTCAGCAAAAGAAATCATCAACAAGGTAAAGAGAGAACCATCCAAATGGGAAAATACATCTGCAAGCAACACCTCTGATAAGGGCCTAATATCCAAAATATACAAAGAACTCATACAACTCAATTACAATAGCAAACAAACAAACAAACAAACAAACAAATAGATTCCAATCAAAAATGGGCAGAGGACCTGAATAGACACTTCTCCCTAGAGGACATACAAATGGCCAGTAAATATTTGGAAAGATTCTCAACATTGCTAGCTAGTAGGGAAATGCAAATGAAAGCCATAATGAGATACCATCTAACACCTGTTAGAATAGCTATAATCAACAGGACATGTAATAACAAATGTTGGAGAAGATGCAGAGAAATAGGAATCCTCATATACTGCTGGTGGGACTGAAAATTGGTACAGCCACAGTATGGAGGTTCCTCATAAAACTAAGAATTGATCTACCATATGATCCAGCAGTCCCTCTACTGGGTATTCACCTTGAAGACTTGAAAACCCATATCCAAAAAGATTTGCACATATTGATGTCCATGGCAACATTATTCATGGTGGTTAAGACACATAAGCAACCAAAGTGTCCTATGATAGATGATTGGATAAAGAAGCTGTGGTACATATATGCAATGGAATATTACTCAGCCATAAGAAGAGATGAAATACTGACATTTGGGACAACATGGATGGACCTCTAGATAATCATGCTAAGTGAAATAAGCCAGACAGAAAAAGTTGAAAATCACATGATATCACTTATGTGTAGGATATAAACCTAAAAGCAACCAATGAACAGGACAAACAAACAGAAACTCGTGGACGTGGACAATAGACTAGTGGTTACCAGAAGTAGGTGGAGGAGGGAGGAGGTAGACAGAGTAAAGGAGGTCAAATACATGGTGAGAGAAAGAAATCTAACTATGAGAGGTGAACACACAGTGTAAATATATATATATCTTACTGTTAAAGTGTACAGCTGTAATTTATTCGATTCAGTTAACCAATGTCACCATAAAAATTAATTATTAATTTAAAAAATATTTAACAAATAATAACTAAGAGCTACTGTGGCTACGTTAATATTAGACAAAACAGACTTCAATCAAAACATGTTTCAAGAGAAAAAGAAGGATATTAATAATAAAAGATATATACAACATGAGCATATAACAATTATAAACCTTTATATATCTAATAACAGACCCTCAAAGTGTATGAAGTAAAAAAATCAACAGTATTGAAGGGAGAAATAGTGGTACAGTTGTATTTTGATATTTCAATACTCCACTTTCAATAATGGCTAGAACAACCAGACAAAAGAGCAAGAAGGAAATAGATGATTTGAACAACAGTATAAATCAATTAGATCTAACAGATGTATATAGAATATTCCACCCAACAACAGCACAATAAATAGTATTCTCAAGCACACATGAAACATTCTCCACATAGGCTACAAAATAAGTCTCAACAGATTTCCCTCCCAGATAACTCCTGCTTTTATTTTTAAAAGAACAATATGTAGTTGAGCATTCAAACAAAATAGATACAAAATGAAAATATGATCCTCTCTCCTTACTCCTCCAGAACTTTAAACAGTACGTCAACAGTTCCTTGTATTTTCTTTCAGAGAGAAAAAAAAAGTGTGTATAGTCTTCGCTTGAGACTGTTTTGTATTTTTTCTTGTCATTTAATAAGACAGCATCAAGATCTTCCCACAATACACTTCCAGATCTCGGTCACACATTTTAATGCCTTCTGAATATTCCATCATATGGTGGTCCTATAACTGATTTACTATGGCCCCAGTTGAGGGACACCATTTTCAATATTACTTGTTCATTTGTTTTTACTACAACCAGTGCTAAAACGGGTATAATGAATATCCTCATACTTATTTATTGGGCAGCTTCTTAGAAATGAGATTTTTAGGTTAAATTAACTGTATGCTTCTGATTTTGATAAATATCACCAAACTGTCTTCCCCCAATTGTACCACCTTACTTTCCCACCAGCAGTACAGGAGAGTACTGCACATTCTCACCAGCAATGGGTTTTCATTTTTGTCAATTTCCTAGTTGAAAAGTAGTATTATTATTCTTTTCAGGGTGAATGCTTTTTTTTTTTTGTAATTGTTTTCCAACTTTATTGAAATATAATAGACAATTAGTTGCTCGTATTTACATTGTACAACTCAATGATTTTTTAAAATTATAGCTGGTATACAATAATATATTAGTTTTAGTTGTACAGCATAGTGATTAGAGCTCAAGTGATCACCCCAACAAATCTAGCACCTCTCTTCCTCCTTACATATGTATTACATTATTGACTATTTTCCTTTTGCTACATAAGGAAAATAGGCTCCATAACTATTTTGTAACTATCCATTTGTATTTCTTAATCCCTTTGCCCTTTTTCACCATTTCCCCAACCCCTTCCCATTTAGTAGCCCTTAAAAACTCTCTGTATCTGTGAGTTTGTTTTCATTTTTTGTTGTTGTTGTTTTGTTCTTTGGATTTTGCATGTACGTGAAATCATGTATTTGTCTTTATCTAACTTATTTCATTTAGTGCAATACCCTCTAGGTCCACCAAGGCAATATCTTTTTCCATCTCCTTCTTTTTAGTCTGTGTGCCTTCTACTCTAAAGTGAGTCTCTTGTAGGCAGCATAAGTGTATGAGTCTTGTTTCCTTATCCATTAGGCCACCCTTTGGTTAGAGTACTTAATTCTTTTCCATTTGAGGTACTTGTTGATAGAAATAGTTATTACCATTTTTTTATTCATTATTTTGATACATGTTCATTCTTCTTAAAGAAGTCCCTCCAACATTTTCTGTAATAGCAGCTTGGTGTTGATAAATTCCTTTAGCTTATTTTTGTCTGGGAAGCTCTTTATTTGTCCTTCAACCCTAAATGATAGCTTTGCTAGATAAAGTATTCTTGGTAGATCCTGGGTTTTTATCACTTTGAACATTTTGTGCCAAGCCCTTCCATCCTACAAAGTTTCTTTTGAGAAATCAGCTGCCAGTCTTATAGGTGCTCCCCTGTAGGTAACTAACTGCTTTTCTCTTGCTCCTTTTAAGATTCTCTCTTTGCATTTCAGCTTTGGCATTTTAATTATGATATGCCTTGGTGTGGGCCTCTTTGGGTTCCTTTTTCTTGGGACTCTCCGAGCTTCCTGGGGTTGTATGTCAATTTCCTTCAATAGGTTAGGGAAGTTTTTCATCATTGTTTCTTTAAATAGCTCAAGTTCTTGTTTCCCTTCAGGTACTCCTATGACCTGAATGTTTTTACATTTAATTTTGTCCCATAGGCTCCTTAAATTATTATTATAGTCTTGGCTTCTTTTTTCTTGCCATTCTGATTGGGTTTCCATGGCTTTCCCATACTCTATTATCGGTGAGTTGATCCTCCTTTTTATCCACTCTGTTGATTCCCTCTAATATATTCTTCATTTCAGATAATGTAGTCTTCTGACTGGTTCCCTTTTATAATTTCCATTTCCATTTTGATGTTTTTATCTCTTTGTTAAGGTTCTGAGTTCATCTACACTTCTCCTAAGTTCATTGAGCATCTTTGTAACCAGTGTTTTGAATTCTACATCTGGTAGATTGCTTGACTCCATTATTCCTGGATCTTTGCTCTGTTCTCTCATATGGTTTCTCCTTCTCTTTCTTCCTGTTTTGGCTGCCTTTCTGTGTCTGTTTCTATGTACTAAGCAAAGCTCCTGTCTCCCAGTCTTATTAGCATGGCTTTAAGTAGTAGGTGTCCAGTGGCACAGTCCTAAGAGTGGTTCAGATGCAGGCCAAGTTTAGCCCCAGCCTGTGCCCCTGCAGTTAAGAGTCAGCAAGCAATCCACAGATGCTGTGCTTATAGTTGCCTCAAGAGGCTATGCCAGAACCCAAGGTTAGCTGCCACTAGTGCTAAGGAACACAGAGCACACCGAGGATACAATTAAATGTGGCTTAGGTGGGGCTGTGAGTTTGGAGAAGTGGATTTTCAGGGAGTCTTCTCTTATCCAGTTCGATGATGTCCCAGCTATGGTGCGCTGTATCTACACACTGGGAAGGTGGTGGGGGGGGGGGGGGAGGCTCAAAAGAGGAACAATGCCAGGGAGAAAGCCTTGCCTCCAGCCCTCATTCCAACAACTCGGTGTCCCCTGTAAGTCCCTAGTGTCCCCACCCTCTCCGAGCAGCTGACCTAGCATCAGTGCTCAGAGCAAGGAAGTCTGTCACCGGAAGTCTGTTTGCAGACACAGCCCTTTTAAGAGAAGTCCGTGGCTGCCAGCTCCTGCTGCCATAGCCTTTGTCCCACTCAGCCACTCTGGACGGGCAGCTTTGTGTCCTCGCCCTGTCCTACCTCTTCCCATTACAGGGTGATTTCTTATTGCTCTCTCTAGTTGTAAAGCTTGTTCATCTAGACCCCAGGTGACTCTGCTTGCTGTTTGCTCCGTGTTTCTGTCACAACTTTGATGTGATTCCAAGAAACTAATATATATTGTATGCCAACTATAATTAATAAAACTAATTGAATTGTACAATGTAAGTATGAGCAACTGTCTATTATATTTGAATAAAGCTGTGGAAAAAGTCAATAAGCACATGATGTTCAACATCACTTGTAATAAGAGAAATGCAAATTAAAAACCATAATGAGATACCACATCACACTTCCAAGGTTGGGATTAAAAGAAAAAACAAAAAACAGAAACTAACAAGTGTTGGCAAGGATGTGGAGAAATTGGAACCCTCATGCACTGCTTTTGGGAATATAAAATGGTATAGCTGCTGTGGAAAACAGTTTGGCAGTTCTCAAAAGGTTAAATATAACTCAGCAATCCCACTCCTAGGTGTAAATCCAAAAAAATTGAAAGCTGGGACTCAAACAAATATGTGTACACCGATGTTCATAGCAGCATTAGTCACAAAAGCCAAAAGGTGGAAACAACGACAGTGTCCATTAACAAACGAATGTATAAACAAAATGGGGCATAGACATACAACGGAATATTATGCTAAAAAAAAGGAATGAAAATTTGATACATGCTACAATATAAATTAATCTTGATGACACTAATGCTTAGTGAAGTAGCCAGACAAATACTGTATTTTCCCACTTATATAAGGTATCTAGAATAGGTGAATTCATAAAGACAGAAATTAGAATAAAGGTTTCCAGGGGCTGGGGAGAGAAGATAAGAATGTATTATTATTTAATGGGCATAGAACTTTCATTGGCGATGATGAAAAGATATTGAGTATAGATAGTTGCTGACAATGACACACAATTACACACATTGTGAGTGTACTTAATGCCAGTGAGTTGTACGCTTATAAATGGTTAAAATGATAAATATTATGTCTATTTTTCCACAATTAAAATTTTAAAAATCATTGTCAACCTGCCCTTATCCTCTCTTCCACAGCAAAAAAAAAAAAAAACGTAGATTAGCCAGGTAAAATGGGAATAGGGGAGCAGTCACAGAGGGAGCTTACTAAACTCGCAGTGCTAATAAGTGTGGAGTCAGAATTTGAACTGTATGATAGTTCTTCCTCAGGCCACAAAGCCCAGTTTCCTGTGGAGACTTGCTGTCTTTCCAATGCAATGTGACCATGTCCAGTAGCCCAGGAATGGGCTACTATCTCAGCAGAGGATGGACTGCACCCTTTCCCTACAGAAAACATGCTCCTGGGCTCACCTCAGTGACTCGAGAAGCAGCAAGTTCTCTGGTGAGCTCTTCTAGGGCCTCCCTGTTCCGGCCACACAGCACCAGCTTAGCACCTGCAGCAAAGAAGACTCTGGCACATTCTAAAGGAAGAAGAGAGAACCTTGGCAGCTGAGGAAATTCAATGCCTTTCTTCCCAATATAGTTCAAACTTAGCCAATGTCTCAGAATATGTATTATTTCTCCATGCTCCCAAAACACATCTGTTAGCCCCAGTTGTGCACCAGGTATAGAGCTAGAAATTTGAGTCCAGTGATGAACTCTGTCGTTGCCTTAGAGAGCTCATGTTCAGTGGTGTGATAGATATCCACAGGGCAAGTAGAAGGCAGGGAGTGATGGACATATTTGTTAGGTACTATGCTCAGAACTTCCCATAACCATCTCTAGCTCTGAACAATCCCGTGAGCATTATCCCCATTTTCACAGCTAAGGAAGCTCAGCAAGGTTAAGTGATGTGCCCAATGATCAGGCAGCACCTGCTATTGTGATGCCTTGTTTGCTAAGGCCTATGTTCTAGCACAACCTAGGCTGTTTCCCAAGTCACCTGAATAAAACAGGTATATATCTACCAAGGGTACTTAAAATGGTTCTGTAGAAACACAGGGGACACAGGACTCTGTTGAGGAGGGCTGGGGAGGCCAGCAGGGCTGTTTCCTGGGGAGTGCTTGAGGCAGGAAGAGCAGAGTACACAGAGTGCCTGAGGGACCACAAACAGATACAGCTGGGGCAGAAAGTAGAGAGTCTACCAGCCTTGCTAGTCTGGGAAATAAAACAACTGGATAGTAGAGAGTACCTGTTGTAGGCATGCTAAGTGCCTATAACAGCAAAGGATTATAAAAGGTTGGCTGCATTTTAAAAGGCTCTCTGCTGCTGGGTGGGAAGAAAAGGGATGGGAAAAGACCAGGCTCCACTGAGTCCACTACAACATTCAAGTGAAAATGATTAGGACATCAACTAAGACAATGGTGAGGGAGAGTCCAGAACTATTTGGGGACCTCTATTAGTTAATATTCTTTTGTTGTCAAGAAAAGAGACTCGGCTTACACTATGGCAAAGCAAAAAGAGGATTTATCAGGAGCATTCTGGGATAGCTCAAGAATTAAGAGAAAAAGCTGAATGGTCAGGACTTAGGAAAAACAGGAATGGTGGCTGCCCAGGGCCTCTGGTAGCAGGAACCATACACTCTCAATGTCGGCATGTTCTTTCTCCACTTCATTCTCCTAACCTGGCTTCCACACAAGATAGAATGGGGCTATAGCCAGCTTTGGGCTCCCATCAGCACAACCCCAGTGCAGACAGGAGAGGAGCCTTTGACTTGTCTCATCCACACTCTGATATCAAAATCCCAGCGAGAGACCTCAGGTGTGATGGGGGCAGCATCATTAGGACTAGCCCAGCAAAGGTCCCACATAAATCTCCAGAGGTCAAGGAGAAGGGGCAAGGAGGGGAGACCACCAGAACCTGGGGGCTAACCTAAGGGGAGAGGGAAGAAGCAGAGGATGAGGTCTTCTTATTTCTTGCTTGCCTTGCTCCAAAACATGTTCAGTGCCCTGAAAATTTACAGCTTATGAAAACTAGTACACCTCAGGGGTCAAGAGAAAGGACTAGACTTTCTGTGTTGAATTCCAACTTGGGACACTTACTGGTTCTGTGATCCTGGGTAACTTATAACCGCTTTGTTTCTCAATTTCCTCTTATGTAAGATGTAGATAAAAATAGCACTGGAACTGAATGAGTTCAGGTAGATACAGTAGTTGATACAAAGCACTATAAAGAGAGGTATTACAAAAGTGTTGTTTTTTTATTTCTAAGCTGCCTTTTTTAAACGTTTTAAAAACTGTTGACAAAAACTGAAATGCAAGGGCTTAAAGAAGTACTGCCTATCTTCAAGCAAGGGGTAGTCTTCCTCAAATGCTCACCAGCATGTCTGCACAGAACCCTCAGCCCTGGCTGACAGAATCTTAGAGGCTAAGGCAGTTAAGTGGTATATTAGTGCCCCCTTGGCTCACAGAAGGGACAGGCCTGCCCCAGGAGTAGCTTGGGGAGAGGTGAAGAATCAAGGTTGTCACTTCCTCTTCTGGAAGGGAGGAGGTAGTAGAGTCTAAGAAGGGTATACTGGTCTGACAGCCCCTCTCCTACAAAAGTGTCAAAATTCTTTAAAGCTAGAAGAGTTCAAAACCTGAGAGGATAAGAAATTCCAGAATCCTCCAAGAAAAGCAAGTTTTTTGACATCTGGATTGTCTTATGAAGCAAAGCCTTCTCTTTTTACTCTATAGTGCTTCCTTTAGCTTCTCTTACACTTTTACTTTGCCATCCCCAGGCCAGCACCTCCCTGCACGTGGATGAAGTTTTCTGGAAGGAGGTGCTAACTGAACTACATCAATACATTTTCAGGTGTGCTGTATAACCTTCTTTGAAGATCTGGTTGGTTTGTTCACTGGCTTATCTGGACGAAGGGCACAAACCCAGAGAGAGTTGCAGCCCCTGCTCTGCTTGTCCGTGGGTAGTCTGGTTGGAGTCACATCCATTGCCCTGCCTGCCCTTCTCAACTGAGCAGCAAAGGCCTCAGGGAGGTGGCAGAGGATGGGATGGTCGCTTTCAAAGCTAGATGCCAGCATTCCTGAAGCTAGAACTGCTCATCTGGTTTACCAAATCATTCCCAAAGATTAGAAACTTCCAGCCCTCTTGGCTTCCTCACATCATTTTGACCTGTCTTGACCAATACAATGGATATTTTGTGAGGTGCCAATGAAAGGAGCAGAGACGCAGAAGCAAAGGTTGAGGGAAGGCAGTCTGGTGTATAAACAGCTTTTGGATATAGTCACCTATATTCTGCTTAAGCTTTGCTTCCTAGCAGAGCCAAAAAGGGAGGAAATGAACGTTTGTATAGGGAGTGACAGAAATGGAAATAAGAGATTGGAAAAATTGCATTTTTGTTTCTTGAAAAAGCTGATACAGGGAGGCAGAAGGGTCAAGTGAAAAAGGAAGAGTTCTAAGGTACCATTGATCTAGAATTGCCGGATGACTCTCCAGTGCTGCCACACTCCTGGCTTGTAAATGAAAAGTACTCTTCATGACTTCAGGGCTTAGACTGGCTAAAGTGAGCATCCAGAACATTCTGTTCCTTTAGTCAATGGTCCTACTGTTTTACAAGGACAAGCTAATGTAACTTAAATATACAAAATAGGAGACAAAATAAAAGAAATACGAAAAGTTGTCTGAAGACTCATCTTCATATATAACTAGAACCTCCCAAGTGACTAACATAGTGGGCAGAACCACCGAGGGCAAGGCAGGGTCTTCCTTCTCAGAGACACTAAGGAGAAGCAATACATCCTTGGCAGTCACTAACAGGGGATGTTTGTACTTGAAATGGCCAGTCAACAATCTGCTCCTATTTTATCTGGCTGGAGGGGAAAAACATCTATGGAGTTCTATCCCTAAGATGTTAAATAGGGCAGAATATAAGCAGAGCAATTTGGAATTCAGAAAACAGTTGACATATTATATATGCAGGATTTTTTTTTTTTAATTATATTTTCTATTCTCTTCACAGTCTTGGTGTCTGGAAGAGGAAATGTAGAATGATAGAGAACAATATCCTTCTCAAACGTCTATATACCTGACCACCTGCAACTCTACACCTTTCCATTTTAGCCAACTCTCAAATACTCCTCAAAGACTTTTTAAAAAATGCTTCTCTCTGAGATTGAGAAGCAGCTGCTGACTACCCTATATATAGTAACTGAGTAAGAACAGAGAACCAACTATGGCAAAGGGCCTGGAGGCAGTTGTCCCCATTAATGTCTGGATATCTAAGGACAGACCCAGGGTTCACTTCCCAGAGATCTCACCTAAACATTAGAGTGGCATACAAATGAATCCATGCTACCTAAAACCTTCCCAGGTTTCCCCTGGCCACTGCAAGCCACTTACCCTGCAGACAAGGCCCCATCTGTTCCTTTGTGTTCCTGCAACACCCAAGTTCTTACCAGCACATGCACAACCGTGCTGCTCCCAGCTTTGGGCTCAACTGCAGTGCCCTCCCTGCTAGCCCATCATTCTTTTCCCCTGGCCATCTCCCCCTTAGGTGAGACAAGACTAAGTCCTAGAGTCAAAGAGATATGGGTTTGAAACTTGGCTTTACATTTTCTGGCTAAAAGTCCTAGGGCAAGTCATACCTTCTCTGAATCTTAGCTGTAAGGATAAAGTAATATAAAGCACAAGCCAGTGCATATAAATGTGCCTTCCCTCTACCAAGCCTGGTTGGGAACATCTATTACTAAAATGGCAATATACTGAGATAAGTCCTTGCCACTCTCCATCAGACCGTGAACACCTTATGGGACCCTGTTTTTCATCTGCTTGTCCCAGCACCTGGCCCAGAGCCTTGCATATGGGAGATGCTCCATCAGTGCTAGCTAGCTGCACTGTCACCAACCAAAAGATGCAGCAATGGTTGATTTACCACAATTTAGGGCTCCTCTGAGCCTTCCTCCATGAAATTGAGCTCAAGTGTGGACAACGTACAGATGCTGAGAAAGAGGGCAGAAAACTCCATGCCACATGCCTGTGTTTGCCCTTTGCACACTCTGCTACAGGAGAAGAAAACTCCTCTTCCTCCCTTCTAGGTTCAATGGCTGGTCTAATAATTAAGTTGATATAAGACAGATTAACAGGAGAAAAAATTTTAATTTTGTATATATAGGAGCCCCCCAAAATATGAGGCTCTGAGAAGTAACCAAAATAGGCAGCTTTTATACCTTTTAGAAGAAATAATAACTGTGAAGAATTGACAAGACAAGGGGTTTGGGCTTTCGGTAGTAAATTAGTGAAGAAATAACACCATTTATTTGTACAGTCTTCTCAGCTTCAATTCTTTCTCTCTGATAAAGATGCTTTCTACCTCCTGGTATGGGAAGAGCCTTTTACACAGAAGAACTATTTCCTGCTTTCAGGGGAACAAAGAAGGGTCAGAATGTCCTTCCTGCACTTGCTGTTTCTTAAGTAACTTCAAAATAATCAACATGCCAAAGTAGCATATTTTGGGATGACATATATCACTTTCCTTCACTGCCAAAGTCAATATACATGTTTGAAAGGAAAATAATAGTAGCTCTACAAACTCATTTGTATTGTGGGTGAGGGATGACTGACTCCAGACCTATGTCCCAGCATATAATTCCTGGGACCTAGAAGCATAATGCATTCACCAAATTACCATGGAATTAAATTGGAGAACCTGGTTAGCTGAGGCATCACCTATTCTGTTTCCGCCCCTGCCAAAGCTGTGTCCAGGGTACAGCTGGAGGCATGGCCCAGTGAGGGGAAGCTGTGGAGAAGGTGACACCAAGGCCATAAACCAGGGATGCTGGCTGAATCCAGGAAAAGATTAGCTTTGTTTGGCCCTCACAAAGGTTATTAGTTGTCCATATTTGAAAATTGGGAGGCTTCACATAAAAATCCCTATTTCAACAACCAGTTGGAGCTGAGTAAGGCTGCCCCCTCAGATGGGACATATGGTCTCTAGTTTGCCACGTTCTTCTTCACTGGTCTTTGCCTCCCAAAACTGATGCTGAAAGTCAGGGGCCACGTCTCATTGCACTTAATGCACTTAAGCTCTTGCTTTTTCCAACTGGACCAAGGACAGCGCCATACTCTTATTCCCAAGTCACCCAGCCTGCTTCACTTATATGCACCTGTGCTGGTGGTCCCTGTACATCTAAGCTGCTCCTCAAGCCTGGGGCCAACTTTCCTACTCCCCTGACAGCACTGCCTCCAGGACTCACCTCGCCCCAGTCCTGAGGTAGCGCCTGTAATGATCACCACGGCATTCCGGATATAAGCCTTCATGCGCATGTACTGCAGCAGCTTGAAGAGGCTGAAGATTCCCACACAGCCAAACAGCAGGGGCAAGATGGCTATAGAGGTGATAAAATCCATGACCCTCACCTTCAGCAGATTCTTTCTAGGAGAACCAAAATCAATTAGTGACAAAATGGGAGAACTCAAGAAACTTGCCAACCCTCTTCCTCCTAGTCTGACACAGACCTCAGATGTCTCTTGTGTGGACTATAGCTCTGAGCAGAGCAAATATCTTTCCAGGTTCTGTGTATTATGCTGATATTCAGCATTATGGAACTTGTTTTCTCTCACTCTGTACTGACATGAGCAGACAGGGAAGGCACAGACTTCACATTGCTTCTCAGTGGTATGGCATGATCCAGGACAAGCTGAGATGGTCATTTAGCTTAGGACCCAGTTACCTGGTGAGTGTTACAGGAGACACTAGCATATTGGTACTCACCTGATTCTCCTTCAGAAACCTGTTTTGAGGGACTTAAGCAATACTCATTATCATTTTCAATTCCTAAGTATTCATGAAACTATATAGTTTAAAAAATAAATAAATAAAAGGAAAAAGAAAACAATACCAATCTTATACTTCTCCCTGAGCAGATGGATGTTTTTGAGTGGGGTATTCCCTAGATGATACCCATGATGGCCCACAAATGTACTTCTGACCATGGACGTCCAAAGGGAAGTCAACAAAATGGAGCCACCCTTTGCCAAGTATGGGCACTGACACAGGCTGATAAGTGGGTTTCCCTGTAGTTCAATGAAACATGTTCTCACTTAGCATTCACTGGTGAACCATGGTCAGCCAGATGAAACCAGGAGGCCACATAAGTGTTTATGCAACAGTGTGCAGTCAATTCTTAGGAAATATATCCATTTCTTCTACAAGTGTCTCTAACTTCCTTACTCCTCCAAGCCTCCCTCATTCCTCTTCATTCACCCACACCCCTATGCTTAAAGCAACAACTAATAGGGGATACACAGGGTTAAAGGTCAAGGGTGAGCTAGTGAGGAGCAACGATGTCTGTCGCTTTGAAAGAAACGTCTATAAGGTCACTTTACAGGTGGACTGAAGTCTATTACACAAAGGTCTACACATTGTCCACCTTCGAGTATGATGAGCACAGTAAATCCTCTTCAAGAAGGAAGAGGTTGGAAACCAAGGGTGGAGTTCCTGAGAAACAATCTGAAGCTTCTAATTATTCAACAGATTGGGAGTAACTATGTAAAACCCTCACTGACTTACTAAATGTCCTAAACTCCACATCCTTAAAAAAATATTTTTGCTTCTTTTCCCATGACAACAACAACTCTGTGAACACCATGAAGCCAGAACCTGCTGAATCCCACTATGGATCCACCTACCTTCTGAGTTGCTTTGATTCTAAAGTTTAGGTTCAGATTGGGCTGTGCTGATCAAAGCTAAACTTTTCCAAGACAAAAGTGTTCTGCTTCGATTTGAACTGTCAACTCAACTAATTTAATATTTACTTTAGTTTTTTACCTGCCTTTCCAAATATACCTAAATTCTTTTCCACCATAAAAAAATCAACAACATTCTTGGACAAACATCAATGAAAATGACTTACTCAACTTCCACTCAATCTACTTCTTAGCTACATCTGCTAAGTGTATACATTTCCCTCTCACCCTGCATTGTGCCAAGCATACAGTAGAATGAACTGATAGTTAAAGTGGTTTCTAAAATGTCAAGTTCTTTACCCAGTGCTAATGGCACCATCCCTTGTCCCCAACAGGAAGCTCAGGCCAGCAGTTCTGTTCTACAAGCCAGGCAGAATCCCAGGGTCTAGATGCTAGGACCCAAGAAGCCTTGGTCTGGTACCTGGGAAGTACTCAAAAATTTGGTTTAGAGCAGGCACCAGCACCTCTACCAGTCTGTGGGACTGTGGGTGCTGCCTGGGGGCTATCATAAGGCCTGAGCCCCTGAAGAATGGCAGGGTGTGCAGATGTTTTCTGAGGGCAGGAATAATTGCTAGTTTGTTGGTGTAGCTTTACCTGAAAGTTATAGCAATTAACAGAAAACACAGGTAGGCCCTGAGGTAATTATAGCTTAAAACTTTTATGTAATAAACTTGGGCTGGGGAGGGCAGGATTTCCATCCAACAGTATGGCTATTTGGGAAGAGCTTTTTTCCCCACTGCAATCTCAGATCTTTATCCCAGGCAGGTCCAAAAGTAGACTACCCTGCCCAACCCAGAACCACTTGGGTGCCAGCTGCTGCCTAGGATGACCATGGGGGTGGGTATGCTACTCACAAAAATACAGCAGGGCTCAGCCTCTGGGTTGGGGCCCAGATCTCTATTAGGGTCAGTTGGGTGGAAAGAACTCTGCAGTCACCTAGACCAGAGGCCCACGGAGTCTGCCCATTTCAGACCTATAACCTTGTGCTGAGCCAGAACTCCACAGAAGGCTATGCCCATCTGCTTGTATTTTTGTATATCAAGACTATAGTGCAATACACCTAAGTTAAGAGTGTAAAAGAAGAAAGTCCCTTCACAGGAGAGTGTTACTGAGACCTGGGCACCCAGAAAGTTCATGGGTTCTTACTGTGACTTCAGAATTTAGCTGCTCTCTTATTTTCCACCGAAAGGCTCTTTAAATGGGCTTTCAGAACCTCAAAATAGAAACAAGACTATCACCCAGAAATAAAATGAGCAAAAATGTCACCTTTTATGCCATCTATTCCATTCTTCATACTTTAGCCAAAATTCTACATTACATTTCACAGATAAAATCTGTTCCTAAGATTCCTTTCTTCTGTCTTGCAATTATAAAACAACAACAAAACAACAAACTGCACCGTCAATAAAAACAAATTGTCAGAATCTACTTAGAAATTTTACAGAAATTAAACCACTGGCAACTACATCTGAAAATCAGAGGGGATCTAAAAACCCTCCAAAGTTAAAAACTAATAATGATTTCAGGTCTGAAAGAAGGATTAGTCATGAAATAATTTGCCATGTTATGAACAAGAAAATCAGGCCAAAGGGCAGAGAAGGTGTCCAGCTGGAAGGCAGGATGCTGAAATCACGCGGCAAGGAATGGCTTAGTATTACCAAGAGCAGTTAGGATTCTATTCCCACACACCTACACCCACTCATATTTCACAACTAACAGCCAGGTTGAAACAGCTGGTCTATTAAAGGAGACATAAGCTATGGGTCATGCTTATGACCCATATCTGAAAATATGTCTATTTTCAGAAAGTAAAAGCAGAGTAAAGTTGCTTTTTTTTGATATAAAGCACATGAAAAGCAGCTGTTAAGGCTGTCTTCAACTGGAAAGAAAGAACAATAGACTGCTTTAGATGGCAACTATTGTGCCAGTGGTGGGTCCTGGTGACAGGGTCTTTTGACCTAGGGTGAGTGACTTAGACAAGAGGTCAGAGGATATCTTCATGTCAACAGGCATTCCCTGGAATGCTGGAGTGAGCCACAGACGAGTAACCCGTAGGTTGCATTTTAAGTTGCCAGCCTTAGAGGCCCAAGTTTAAAGGAATACAACCTGTCATTAGTAAAAATAAAATCAAAAGGAAGGCTAGAGACTGTCTCAGATGAAGCTCCTGAATGTCCAGTCCTGGGAAGAGCAATCACACTGAGGTGAGTGCTACTCTCCAGTAAGATGCTAAGCACACACTATACAGCAGCCCCTGCCAAGGAGAGCGGGAAGAGAGGGGTCAAACACAGCTCCAGACCCTGCAGTGCAGGCTATCAACACAAGAACAGGGTGCAGGAAATTAACCATTTATTATGACCTTAAGTTTTAGTTGAGTTCTTAAAAATAGCACAAATGGAAACCAGAAGACTCCTCGAAACAAAACAGCACTAGTGACGACAACCAAGACATCCTGACTCAAAATTTTGAGTTTCTAATGTGCTTTATAAAATGAATTTAGTTTTATTAGATGATGCTTTCCTAGAAAACATGTAAGAGGTCCATGACCCTGGACAGAGCGGAAAAAGCACCAAGCTGGCACTGGGGAGCTGTGTTCAAGTCCACCCTGTCATGCACTTGCTGTGTGACATGGCAAATTTATTCTATATCTGTAATTAAGTGTCCTAATTTCAAGATGGGGATGACTATTCCAATGAGAAAACATATGGGAAAGCCCTTTGTGAATGCTAACATCTTAACAAATGTGCTGCTGACTCATAAAAACGACTAAAAAAAGCCAAGTCCCAGAGAAGACTTAAGAAATGAACTAAGTGATGAGAGCTAAGCTGGCAGCTTTAAGAGCTATTCATGTTTTAAGTATGTCTGGTAAAAAGACCAAACTTACTACTTTATACCCACACCTCATATACTGTGGATCATTTCAGGTCCTGGCTGTCACTTGCTCTTCCATTTGACTACTTATCAAGTGCCATCTAGTACCAGACAATGCACTAGCACTAGGGTGTAAGGTGAATGAACAAAGTAGACAATGGTTTCTGACCTCACAGAGTTCACTAGATGGGGAGACTGATAATAAATAAACAAACACAAAAATTAAGTGATAATAATTGTGATAATGAAAAAAAATTATTGTAAAACCACAGACTGGTGGCCTGTCTAAAGGACAGGCCTCACATAAAGCTTTATTTCAAAGTCAAAACAATTCAAACCACTATGCTTGCCACACAACACACAACCTGGCCCAGGGGCAGCTGCTAGTTTGTGACTCCTGAATTTTAGATTACTACCAAGTTTCTAATAGGAACTGTACACAAGTATCAGTTTCAGAAACCTAAGAACAAAACAAACTAAGTTACAATATATATATTTCAGATTGGGCACAATTACCTGCTGTATTTGCTATAGTATAGATTCATTTGACAAATATTCACTGACCATCTATTATGCATCGATTGTTCCAGGCTCTGAGGTGCAGTAAAAATAGAGGAAATAAATCACTATTCTCATGGAAATGACATAACAATGGGAGAGACAAACAATAAAAAAAGATAAGTAAATTGTACATTAGAAGGATTCTAAGAAGATGGTGGAGTAGGAAGCACTAGGAATCTGTCTCTCCACCTAGACAACAATTGCACTGGCAGAATCTGTCTGATACAACTATTTTGTAATTCTGAGTCTACTGAAGGCTTGCAAATTCCAGGAGAAGGCTTGAATGGTAAATTTGGTTAATTTCAATCAATTTCAACCATGAGCACAGTAACAGCTATAGATAGCTCTCCCCAGTAGCAAGCAGCTGTATACTAGGTCCTGGAGCAACTTCTACACAGCTTGCAGGAATGAATGTGAGCAAAAAGGACTCCAAATATTAGGGAACCATGCTCCAATTGCTGATGGCTTCTTCTTAGAGGCGGACAAAGAAGCTGGCCGCCATTTTTGCTATATCTTCCCCCACTGTTGCAAGCCCCTCTTGCTCGTGCTGAAGAGACTGCCAGGGTATTTAAAGGGCCAGTATCATTTTATCCTCCTTTCATTTTCTCTTTATCCCTAATGGGAACCAGTAATTAAAGGCTAGAACTTGAAAAAGCAACGAAATGTTTGGAAAAAATTGAAGTTGATTACGCATACCCTGTTGAAGGCACAAGCTAAGAAAAGACCTGAGAAAACCTTAAGTTTCACACCAAGCTGATCCCTGGCACAAAACCCACAAAATTAAAAACAAAAACAAACAAACAAACAAAAGTAAAAAACAACAATCAAAAACCAGTAAATGCTAGAGAATGGAAAAAAATCTGATTTCCAGAGTCAACACATTATTAGATTCAAATGTTCGGTTTTCAACAAAATAATCAAAAGGTATACAAAGAAACAGGAAAGTATGGACCATTCAATAGAAATTATCCTTGAAAAAGACCTAAGAGTAGATCTACTAAACAAAAGTATTAAAACAACTATCTAAAGGTGCTCAAAAAACAAAGATGTATAGAAAGTCAAGATATTGATGTACAAAAAAAAAAAAAGAAATGGAAATACCAATGAGAAGAAAATCCAAAAAGAAGCTAAAAGGAAATAAATACTTAAGCTGTAAAGTATAATAATTGCAATGAAAAATACACTAGAGGGATTCAAAGTCGAACTGATCAGGCAGAAGAAAGAATCGGTGAACTTAAAAGACAATGGAAATTATTGAATCTAAGGAACGACGACAACAAAAAGAAAAAACTGAAGGAAAGTGAACAGAGTGTAAGGGACTTGTAGGACACATAAGGCAAACCAGCATAGGTATTGTAGAAGTCTCAAAAAAAAGAAAAGAGCAGAGAAATTATTTGAAGGAATAGTGGCCAAAAGTTTCCCAACTTTGATGAGACACGAAATAAACACCCAAGAAACTCAATGAACTCCAGATGACATGAATTCTAAGACCCACACTGAGACATTTTATAATCAAACTTTCTAAAGGCAAAGACAAAAAGAGAATTTTGAAAGCTGCAAGAGAGAAGTGAGTCATGACACAAAAGAGATCCTCGATAAAACTATTGTTGACCCCAAGAATGAATGTACCTGTTAAGAAGGGCTCCTCGTGGCTGACTGGGCTCAAATTTAAAAAACAGCCTAACAGCCACTGCTAACACATGGCTTTCTCATGCAAGCCGTTCTTCAGGAAGAAACCTGCACTGAACTGTCTGCCTGCACTATGTTTCTGCCATCTGAGCCAACTCCTATAAAGTTCTTGGAATAGTATTTCAATCAATGGGACTGAGACTTTCCCTGTCCATTTGTAACTGCACCACTATATCCTCATTAGCATCTTTACCAACATATAAAAGCAGCTCCATTCTGACCAACCAGGACAGTGCTGTTTGGATCAATCGAATTGTGAGGATTTGGAGTCCTCTTCTGCATGAGAACAGACCAATCAGGTACCAAGGGTAGGGATTTCTTTCTATATGTCAGCTCCCCTTTGGCTTGGGAAGTGTACTTTAAGTTTCCATTGAAGACTATGTTTCCCCATACAGAGGTGTTAACAGTGGAATAGAGCCGAGCAGTCTTGCCCAAATGGAGTAGAGTTGTAACACCAGGCCTGTAACACTAGGGCCACCTCACCTAGCTGTTCCACAGCCTTGCTGTTCCACAGTCAATCTGTATCACAGTTGGGTTGTTTGCGCTGAATGAAGTCTCTCTCCCTACACTGCAACTCAAATTGAGAACTCCCATTGGCGCTGAATTGGTGATGACAACCTTCAGTTGATACCATAAACAGATTTCTCATCAGAAACTGCAGGTTAGAAGGCAATGGGCCAATATATTTGAAGTGCTAAAAAAAAAAAAAAAATCAAACAAGGATCCAAAAAAAAGGGGGGGCCTACAAAAGTGAGGGAGAGATGATGGTCACATAGAAAGATCCTAGATTCACTTCCTCCCATGAACCTACTAAGTCTATGGCTACAAATGAAACAATTTCCTCTAATAAAAATCTAAAGAATGGCTGAGTGATGACTAGACAAGAAGAAAACTACACTGAGGTGGATAGAAAAGTCCAGGTCACAATGTCGCCAAAAACTCCATCCCCTGGTCTCCCTGGAACAGCGACCAGGGAACTCAAAACTAGGAGCTTCTCCCTGAGGAGGAGTAAAGGTTTTGAAGCCTACATTGGGCACTCCAATTGTTAAGACCTGCACCTGAGAGAAAAGACACCCCCCCCAAAAAAAAAAAACATTTACCTTTGTAAACCAAAGGTTTCTTGGGGATTGTATCCATGAGACCCATAAGACTCTAGCAATCTGAGAAATGGCTCTTAAAGGGCCTGAATGTTTGAACTCACCCACCTCAGAACCCACCCAGGACAGCTGATCTAGCCCATTTGCTAGATCATTTGCTCATTAAGAAGCTCATTTGCTTATATTAGTGTCTGCCTGACACTAATTTTACACATACATCCAGGAGCCTGGTGGAACACTCTAGGGATGGAAACTGATAGGTACCATTTTTGCACTCTCCCTCTGCCTTGCTCCAGATGGTGGTGGGCCACTTTTTTTTTTTTTTATCAAGTGGGTACCATCATTACACTCCCCTCCGCATTGCTACTGCCAGCCATATCATCCTCATGCTCACCCTCTGCCAGTTTTAGAGCACTAGAATGTCCTAGAAGGGAGCCTTTTTATGTATCTGGTGTTCTAATCTATGCTGTGGCTACCCAAGAGACACTACTTGATTGCCTGGCTCTGGAGGCCATGGTAGCTTGTGTTCCTGGGTCCCATGGAACAGTAACATTTGGAGAGACAGTTCTTGGTAGGCAACCACCCCTAGAGCACCATACAGACAGAAGACTGAAAAACACCCCCAGTCTTTCTAGGAAAAAGGCCTATTTGTTGATCCAGGAATTTTGTTGTATAGGACAGGTTTCTGGTTTGACACAAACTAGTGGCCTATGGAAGTCCTCTCAGAGAACAGAATCTGGTAGATAAAGTCTTTATGCTCTCCCTCTGCCTCACTCTAGCTCACCACAAAGGAGCTTATACCTTTGTCTGTCTGGCACCTTGATTTCTGTGGCTGCCAAGAAGGGACACTTTTACAAGTTTATATGCAAATTTAATGAAAACAACAAAGTAAAATCCTGTAACAGATACAAAATACTGGAAATGGAGGAAGTATACCTCAACATAATAATTTATGATAAGCTCACAGCTAACATCATACTCAATGGTGAAAAGCTGAAACATTTTCCTTTAAGATCAGGAACAAGACAAGGATGCCCACTCTTGCCACTTTTATTCAACAAAGTATTGGAAGTCCCAGCAAGAGCAAGAAATTAGGCAAGAAAAAGAAACAAAAGGCATCCAAATTAGTAAGGAAGAAGTAAAACTGTCAATATTTGCAGATGACATATTATATATATAGAAAACATCTAAGCATCCCATCAAAAACCGTTAGAACTAATAAGTGAATTCAGTAAAATTGCAGGATACAAAATAAACAAATCTATTGCATTCCTATACAATAATAGACTATCGGAAAAAGAAATAAGAAAACAATCCCATTTACAACTGCATCAAAAAGAATAAAATACCTAAAAATAAATTTAACGAAGGGGATGAAAGACCTGTACACTGAAGACTATAAGCCATTAATGAAAGAAACTGAAGACACAAATAAACAGAAAGATACACTGTGATCATGAGGTTGAAGAATTATAATGATAAAATGTTCCTACTATTCAAAGCAATCTACAGATTCAATGTCAACTCTATCAAAATGTCAACAGCATTTTTTACAGAAATAGAAGAAACAATCCTAAAATTTGTGCAGTACCAAAATAGACCCTGAATAGCCAAAGCAATCTTGGGAGAGAAGAACACGCTCCCTGATTTCAAGCTATATCACAAAACAATAGTTAACAAAACAGTATGGCACTGGCATGAAACAGACATATAAACAGTACAGAACAGAGAGGCTAGAAATAAGTCCAGGCACATACAGTCAATATATTGAGAAAAAAGGAGTCAAGAATATATAACTGGGAAATAAATAGTTTTAGGAAAACTTCAAAAGAATAAAATTGGACCACTATTTACACAACGCACAAAAATTAGGCAAAAATCAATTAAAGATGTGTACGTAAGACCTGAAACCATAAAACTCCTAGAAAAAACCTAGGCAGTAAGCTCCCTAATATATGTCAAGGTGATGATTTTCTGTTTCTGACACCAAAAGCAAAGCATCAAAAGCAAAAATAAATGAGTGGGACTACATCAAATTAAAAGCTTCTGCACGGCAGGAAACCATCCACAAAATGGAAGACAACCTACTAAATGGGCAAAAATATTTGCAAATCACATATCTGATAAGGGGTTAGTATCCAAAAAATATAGGAACTTACACGACTCATTAGCAAAACCCCCAAACAGTAAGATTTAAAAATGAGCAGGGGAACAAAATAGATTTTTTCCCAAAGAAGACACAGAGATGGCCAACAGACACATAAAAAGATGCTCAACATCACTCATCATCAGGGAATGCAAATTAAAACATTGAGATATCACATCTGTTAAATGGCTGTTAGAATAGCTGTTACCTGTTAAAACTGCTATTAACAAAAAGACAAGAAATAATGTGCTAGAGAAAATGTAGAGAAAAGGGAACCCTTGTGCACTGTTGATGGGAATATAAGTTGGTGCAGCCACTATGGGAAATGATACGGAGTTGCCTCAAAAACTTAAAAATAGAACAACCATATTACCCAGTAATTCCACTTCTAGGTAGTTATTCAAAGAAAACAAAAACACTAACTCAAAAAGATATATGCACCCCCATGCTCACTGCAACATTATTTACAATACCAAACTATGAAAACAATTCATCCACTAATGGATGAATAAAGGAAATGTATATGTATAAACAATGTATTATTATTCCACAAAAAAAAAAAAGGATGAAATTTGCCATTTGTGACAGCGTGGATTGACTTCAAGGGCTTTATGGCAAGTGAAATAAGTCAGAGAAAGACAAATACTATATGACCTCACTTACATGTGGAGCCTGAAAAAAAAAAGCAAGCCCATAGATTAAAGAACAGATTGGAGATTACCAGATGCAGGTTGTGAGTGGTGGGCAAAATGGGTCAAGGCAGCCAAAGGTACAAACTTACAGTTATAAAATAAGTCATGGGGATGTAATGTACAGCATGGTGACTATAGTAAATAATACTGTATTGCATATTTAAAAGTTGCTAGGAGAATAAATCTTAAAAGTTCTTATTTCAAGAAAAAATATTTTATAACTACGTATAACAGATATTAACTAGACTTATTGTGATCATTTTTGCAGTGTATACAAATATCAAATCATTATGTTGTACACACAAAATTAATACATCAGTTATACCTCAAAAAAAGGTGAGAGAGAAGACATTTCCAGATATAAGCTGAGTTTGCTATCACTAGACCTGCCTTGAAAAAAATGTTCACGGGAGTCCTGCAGAATTAAACGAAACTGAAGATTAAATACAATTCTACAAGAATACTTGGAAACTTCAACATCCCACTCACAATAATAGAAAGAACAACCATGTAGAAGATAAGGAATAGAGGATGTAAACAATACAATAAAACAACTAACTAGATCTAACAGATCTAATAGATCTTGGGTAGATCACTCTACCCAAGAACAGCATACATATTCTTCTCAAGTGCATATGAGACATTTTCCAGGATAGACCATAGGCTGGGTCACAAATTAAGTCTCAAATTAGTCTCAATATTTCAAAGATAGATATGATACAAAGCATCTCTGACCACAATAGAATCAAGTTTGAAATCAATAACAAAGGTAAAACTGGAAAATTCACAATTTGTGTAAATTAAGCACAATCTTAAACAACCAATGGATCAAAGAATAAATCACAATGAATATAAGAAAATTCTTAGAAATGAATAAAAACTAAAATACAACATACCAAAATTTATGAGATGCTGCAAAAGTAGTGCTAAAGGGGAACTGTATAGCTATAAATGTTTACATTATAAAATAAATAAGACCACAAATCAACAACCTAACTTTATACCTCTAGGAACTAGAAAAGAAACAAAGTAAATTCAAAGATAGAAGGAAATAATAAAGACTAGAGCCGAGATAAATGAGATAGAGAATAAAAACAATAGAGAAAAGTCAATGAAACCAAAAGTTGGTTCTTCAAAAAGATCAGCAAAATTGACAAACCTTTAGGTAAGCAGACTAAGGAAAAAAAAAAAGACTCAAATTACTAAGATCAGAAAAGAAAGTGAGTACATTCTACCAATTCTATAATAAGATTATAAGAAAGTACTATGAACATCGTATGCCGACAAATTGAATAACCTAGGTTAAATATATTCCTAGAAACAGAAACCTACCAAGACTAAAATAGGAAAAGGAAAACCTAGCTAGATTGATAACTACTAAGGAGATTGAATCAGTAATCAAAAAAAAAAAATCTCCCCAATAAAGAAAAGTCCTGGACCTGATGGCCTCACCAGCTGATTCTACAAAATATTTAAAGTACTAATACCAATCCTTTTAATCATTTCCCAAAAATTGAATGGGAGAGAATACTTCCTTACTTATTCTCTAAGGTCAGCATAACCCTGATACAAAACTCAAAGAGACTATAAAAAAATTACAGACCAATATCCCCTATGAACACTGATGCAAAATTCCTCAACAAAACACCAGCAAATACAATTCAGCAACTTGTTAAAAAGGATTATAAACTATGACCAAGTGAGATCTGTTTTTTCAATGCAAGGAAAGTTCAACATATGAAAATCAATTAATGTAAATCAATGCTACATCAACTAAATGAAGGAAAAAACTACATGATATTCTCAATTGATGCGGCAAAAACATTTGACAAAATTTAAGACACTTTCATAATAAAAACACTCAACAAAATAGGAATAGAAAAAACTACCTCAACATAATAAAAGTCACATATGAAAAACTCAGAGCAAACATCATACTCAATGGTAAAAGACTGAAAGCTTTTTCTCTAAGATCAGGAACAAAGTAAGGATGCCTATTTTCACCACTTCTATTTAGCATAGTACTAAAAGTTCAAGCCAGAGTAATTAGGCAAGAAAAAGAATTAAAGGCATCCAAACTGGGAAAAAAAAAAAAGATGTAATATTCTCTCTTTGCAGATGACATAATTTATGTAGGAAACCCTAATGACCACAAAAAAAGGGTTAGAATTATATCAATTCAGCGAAGTAGCAAGATACAAAGTCAACATGCAACACTCAGTTGCATTTCTGTACACAATGAACAATCTGAATAGGAAACTACAAAAGCAATTCCATGTATAATCACAGCCAAAAGAAGTAAATACTCAGGAATAAATTTAACCAAGGAGGTGAAAGCTACAAAATACCATTGAGAGAAATTAAAGAAGATAGAAATAAATAGAAACACACACTGTGTTCATGGATTACAACATTTAATATTGTTAAGATGTCAATACTATACAAAGCAATCTACAGAGTCAATGCAATCCCTATCAAAATCACAATGACAATTTTTGCAAAAATAGAAAAACTCATCCTAAAGTTCAAATGGACTCTCAAACATCCCAGAACAGTCAAAAACAATCATAAAAAAGAAAAAAAGCTGGAAGACTCACACTTCCTTATTTCAAAACTTACTACAGAAAACAAAACAGTGTGATATGTGATACTGCATTAAAGACAGACATAGAGACCAATATAATAGAGAGCCCAGAAATAAACCCTCACATATATAGTCAAATAATTTTTGACAAGGGGGCCAAGACCATTTAACAGGGAAAGGACAGTTTTTTCAACAAATAGTGCTGAAAAAACTGGATATCCACATGCAAAAGAATGAGGGTGGACCCTTACCTCACACCATATACAAAAATTAACTCAAAATGGATCAAAGACCTAGATTTGAGATCTAAAACTATATTTAAAAAAACCTCTCAGAATATAACATAAAGCAAACACTCATATTGGATTTGGCCAAGATTTCTTGGTTATGATTCCAGATGCACAGGCAACAACAACAAAAAGACAAGCCAGATTTCATGAAAATTTTAAAATTTTAGTGCATTAAAAGACACAATCCACAGAATAAAAAGGCAAACCACATAATGGGAGAAAATATTTGCAAATCACATATTTGATAAGAGATTAATAACCAGAGTATATAGAAAACTTCTAAAACTCAACCACAAAAAAGCAACATGGTTCTAAAATGGGCAAATGGCTAGTAAGTATATGAAAAGGTGATCGACATCACTTAGTCATTATTGAGATACAAATAAAATAAAAATGATATTGCCTCATATCAGGAGGAGGAGGAGGAGGAGGAGAGGATGAAGGGAAGGGAGGGGAGGGGAGGGGAGAGGAGGAGGGGAGGGGGAGGGATGTTAGGGGGGAAGGCGAGGGAATTCCCTTTACTTAAAGCCCAGTCAGGCAGGAAGGACCTTACACTTCCCTTACATTCATATTCCACTGCCAAACTTAAATTCCGGAGAATGCGAGTATTGGAAAGGATGTTGAGAAATTAGAACCTTTGTGTACTGTTGGTAGAAATGTAAAATGATACAACAATAGTGGAAAACGATACAGAGGTTCATCCAAAAATTTAAAATAGAATTACCATATGATACAGTAATTCCACTGCTGAGTATACACTGAAAATAATTGATAGTAGGGTCTTGAAGAGACATATGTACACCCATGTTCACAGAAGCATTATTCATAATAGTTAAAATTTGGAAGCAACCCAAATGTCCATTGACCAATGAATGGATAAGCTAAATATGATATATATATATAATGGAATATTATTCGGCCTTAAAAAGGAAGGAAATTTTGCAATATGCTACAACATGGATAAACTCTGAAGACATACTAAGGGAAATATGCCAGTCACAAAATGACAAATATTGTAGGAAGTCACTTATAGGAAGTATGTAGTCAAATTCATAGCAACCGAGAGTTGAATGGGATTGCCAGGGGCTGGGGTAGGAGTAAGAGGGAATGGGGAGTTATTTCTTAATGAATATAGAGTTTATATTCTGAAAGGTGATGAGTTCTGGAGACACACACTGGTGATAGTGGCAACACTGTGAATGTATTTAATACCACTAAACTATATGCTTAAAAATGTTTAAGATAATAAATTTTAAGTTATATATATTTTATTACAATGAAAAAAAAGAAAAAATTAAACATGTCATTCACAAAGGATTAAATATTAAATGTTGTCTAATTTCAAGTAGGCTCATGGCTGAAATCAGATAATTTTGAATTATAACAATTTACTGTTTGGTTTCTACATGAATTTGGGTGAGTCACCTGTCTCTATCCACACTGTCTCTCTTAGACAATCTGCCTTACTGTAATTTATTTGGGATGATGGGTCACCCTGAATTCCAAATTATTTTTAGACCTGAAAAATATTACTGTGAAATTTAACTAGGAAATGGCCTTGACTCTGAAACAGTTTTTATAATGCTCCTTCTTAAAACTTGTAGTGCACTGACTTTAATGCCAGAAAACATGAAGGATGGAATTTCACTGGAAGGGCTAAAGGAGAATAATAACATGAGAGGATTATTCCACTGCCAACTTCTAACCTTTCACTTAAAAATAGCCTAGCAAGCACCCTATCACTTTATTATCTCAGCGTCCTAGCAAATAGCTCCCTGAGGGCACAGCTATATCTTGTCAGGACAGGCCCATGCTAAGCAGTTGATCTATTTATTTTACCCAATGTTAGCAGATTTCCCATTTTTTCCCATATGTAATTGTCTCCCTATTTCTCTCTGAGCCTTTTCCATTTAAAAAAAAAAAAAAAAAAAAAGATTTGCCAAATTCCAGAGTCATCTATAAGAAAAAAATACATTAAATTGAAAATGCTTTTTATACATTCACCATATTTACTGTCAGAGTATAATAGCATAAGGGCTATCTTTTCAAACTGCATTTAAATATATAGTGTTACATAACAAAGCTTTTTTTTTTCCTTGCCACATAAGCATTAATAATCTTAGCCACAAAATGAGGTGAAAGCAAACAAATTTTAAAATCAAATTTATAATTCAAGAAATCAAAGATTTAAGTTTCTTTTCTTCCAGTATGGCAAAATGCTGATGGTTGCTGACATTAGGTAATGAATATATGGGAATTCGCTGTACTAGTCTACTTTTGTGCATCTTTAAACATTTATATTTCTCCTTCATGCTCAACTTTGCCAAAATTAATTTGAAAAGTGAATAGCTACACTAGAAGTATCAACCTTATAAAATGAAATTAGCTAATAAATACTCCAACTAAAACACCGAGAAATAAACTGACCAATGTCAAGTTATAGTGCCATCTACGTGGAGTAGTAGGGTAGGTGGGTCTTGATCTGGACCCTTCAAGGGAACTGAGACCAGGTGACTGCAGGGTAAGTCATCAAACTTCCAGGCATGAACATGCTGGCTCTTTGTAGTCTAATCACTACCTGCATTAGAAGCACCTGTTAAAACTTAGCTCAAAGGCCTCAGGTGCAAGCCTTTGAAATTGATGAGAGACCTGATGATTTTAATGAGTACTCAAGTTTGAAGTCCCTAAAGATCTCTACGGTCACCTACCATCAAAGAATGAACCACCCTGTGGGTGACAAGGCTATCTGCCAAGCTCCATCCAGAGTCAGAAGTAACCGCCCTCCTCCAGCCTCCATCAGTAGGTGTCCAGTGGAACCTCCCAGTGAGGTCCTCCATTCCCACCCTACCCCAATGCACAATCTACCATCCCCATCTGCTTGGAAACCCTTTATCCCTTTCAGTCACAACAGGAAATCCAGATCTCCTGAGGCTTCCCCTGACTCCCAAACCACTCTGTGCATTCCTTTTGCTGACCCTATCTCCCAACCCTCCCTATATTCTGAAACCCTCTGGTCCTCTTGGTCTGTCATCAACAAAAGCCCTTACATCTTCAAACTCTACGCTGAATGGCTCCTTCCCTTTCCTGCTTCAACAGTATCTGGCTCCTTTTGAGGACATGGATTTTGCTGCAGATGTCTGTGGTGATGGCTCTTTTCTTTCTTACAACCCTCATATTGTGTACTGGCTCGAAGATTTAGTGTTTGTTCTTCACTACTATTCTCCCCCCTCCCTCTCTCGAAAGCCACTCAGCTGTCATTTTCCTGTCAGACTATGTCACCCATGGCCCCTCCTTAAAATCACCTGTTTTCCTCTTTGTCCTTACTGATTTTCTGCCTGCTAGATCTGTTCATTTCTGTAGAGAGGTGTTGAAGTCTCCAATTATAATACTGGCTTCATCTATTTATCTTTGTAGTACTATCACTTTTTGCCTCATGTATCCTGAAACTGTTAGGTGCATACAGATTAAGAAATGTTGTCTTCTTGGTTTATTGACTCCTTTATCATTATGTAATGCTCCTCTTTATTCCTGATGACTTTCCCTACTTTGAAGTCTGCTCTGCCTGAAATTAATATAGCTACTCCTGCTTTCCCTTGATTAGTTTTAACACAATATATCTTTCTTCATCTCTTTAATCTGTATGTCTTTACGTTTAAAGGGATTTGTCATAGACAATATGTAGTTGGGTCTTATTTGTCAAAAATATTTAATTGTTTAAAAAAATTACAATAGTCATTTTGAGCCTTTGCAACCACAGCAAGTTGTGGGTTGAGCTTACCCAACCACTTGTTATAGTTCATACATAGTCTTAAAACTCTGGGAATTATTTGTCCCCACACTCTTGCAAACTCAAAGGAAAACCAAAGACAGCCTCCGTGACTTTGCAAGTCTTTTCCCCCAGGGAAGGCTAACTGCAACTTTTGATAGTGTAAATTATTATAGGCAGCCACACACAGAAATTGGGTCTTGTTTTGTGATCCACTCTGACAATCTATCTTTTAATTGGTGTATTCAGACCACTGATGTTTAAGTGATTACTGATATAGTTGAATTAACATCTACTACATTTGTTTGTTTGTTGTCCTTGTTCTTTTTCCTATTTTTTGTCTGCTATAATTTTTCTACCTTTTGTGGTTTTAACTGAGCATGAGCATTTTTATGATTTGTTCCTTTCTTAAACTATCAATTATACATTTTCGTGGTTGCCATGGAGAATGCAATATACATTTACAACTAATTGAAGCCCACTTTCAAATAACACTTTATCACTTCACAGGTAATACAAGTAACAAAATACTCCTAATTCCTCTTCTATCTATCCTATATTGCTTTCATTCATTTCCCTTATATAAGCATGCATATACATATATACACATAGATATAAATACACAAGTTTTTACTTGAATACATTGTTTATATTATTTTGAACAAACTGTTATGTTAGATCGACTAATAAAAAAGTTATTTTACTTTCATGTATTCCTTCACCAATGTGCTTCCTTTCTTGATGTAGATCTGAGTTTCTGACCTGAAACATTTTCTCTCTGAAGAACTTCTTTTAACACTTCTTGCAAAGCAAGTCTACTGGCAAAAAAT
Source organism: Rousettus aegyptiacus (assembly GCF_014176215.1). Taxonomy (NCBI): domain Eukaryota; kingdom Metazoa; phylum Chordata; class Mammalia; order Chiroptera; family Pteropodidae; genus Rousettus; species Rousettus aegyptiacus. The sequence goes on from NW_023416309.1 coordinate 63,611,874, forward strand.
TCCCTCAATCTTTGTCTGAGAAGTCTTCACTGTTCCTTCACTTCTGAAGGATAATTTTACAGGGTACAAAATTCCAGGTTAGTAGGCTTTTTTTTTTTTTTAATCTCTCAACACTAAATATTTCATTGTTCTTGCTTTTATGATTTCTGAGAAGTGAGATGTATTCCCTATCTATAGATATGCTGATTTTTCTTTCTTTCAGCCTCAAGATTTTTTTCTTTATCTCTGTTTTTCTGAACTTTGACTATGGTATTCCTAGGTGTTTTTTTGGGGGGTGGGGGTGGGGGTGAGGGAAGGGTTGTTTCATTTTGTTTTCTTTTTTGGTGTTCTCTGAGCTTCCAAGATGTGATTTGGTGTCTCAGATTACTCTGGGAACATTTGCAACCATTATTGTGTCAAATATTGCTTCTTTCTGTGTCTTTTCCTTCTGGTATTCCCATTACACATACATTACATACACTATAGTTGTTCCACAGTTCTTGGATATTCTATTCCATTTTTTCCCTTTTCAGTTTTGGCAGTTTCTATTGTCACATGCTCAAATTCAGAGATTCTTTCCTCAGCCATGCCCAGGCTACTAAAATCCATCAAAAGTATTTCTATTTTCTCTTACAGTGTTTTTTTTTTTTTTAAATCTCTATTTCTTTTCATTCCTTCCTAGATTTTCCATCTCTGCTTATATTATCCATGTATTCTTGAAAGTTGCCTACTTTTTCCATTAATGTCCCTAGCATACTAATCATAGTTTTTAAAAGCTCCTGGTCTGATAATTCCAACTACTTGTATTCATTCATTCATTCATTCATTCAGCCTTCCAGCATGCCTTGTTTTGTTGAAAGGTAGACATACTAATTTAAAAAAACTGACGTAAACAGTTTTTTAGTTATGTAGGGGTAGGAGAAGCATTCTATAGCTCTATGATTAGATTACATCATCATCTTTTGGTGAGCCTATATGCCCCTGGACTATGAACTTCACCAGTGCTGCTTAGTTTTTTTCCCCTTCTCCTTATGTGAGACAGGAAAGCTAGAGGGAGGTGGAGTTGGGCATTTCCCTGTCCCTAGGTAGGTTAGGCTCTGGTAAAATAGTTGCTTCTGAGGGGAGGCCTTGTTTAGAACAGGATATTCTGACTTATTTCAACATCAGTATTTTCCCCCTCCCCCTGCCAGAAACACAAAGGGATTTTTCTCCAATATTCACTATGATGGCTTCACAAGCTCCTGGAGGTAAAACTCACAAAAGTATAGGGCCCCCTTTTGATTGAGTCCCTCTGAAGTTTTTAACTCTCAGACTTGTGTACATTGAGCTTCCAGTAATTTGTCAATTACAGTTCAGGTTTTCCTACTGGTTCTCAATACTGGTTTTCAATACTGGTTCTCATGGAGGCTTCTGCTCTAGTAAGTTGTGATTCTCTACATCAACTGTCTCTCCAATTTTGGGAGCAGCAGTTTAACCTGTGACCTCATGACCCATGGATCTAAGAGTTGGCTGATTTTTCAGTTTGTTCACCTTTTTACTTGGTAGGATGAAAGGACAGGTTCTAAGCTCCTTACATGCCAAAGAGAAAACCAGAAGCCCTAACACCATTCTTTATAAGAAGTTAACCATTAATCGTGTGGCTGTTTCCTTGTATGTAATGAGTAATTTTTCTATTATTGTTTTTAAGTTTTATCTTTGGCCCTCAACAGTCTTACTATGACATATCTAAAGGTGAATCTTAGTGCTTATCCTACACGGGATTCATCGAATTTCTTGGAAATGTATATTAATGTTTGTGGTAGCCTGGATAATATTCCCCAAAGATGTCCACATCCAAATCCCCAGAACTGACAAGTATATTACCTTACTTATATGTTAAAAAGGACTTTGCAGATATTATTAATGATATTGATATGAGGAGCTTATCCTGCATTATCTAGGTAGGGCCAATATAATCAAGATGGAGGCAAGAGAGTTGAGTCAGAGTACGAGATGTGACAGCAGGAGTAGAGGTTGGAGTAATGTGAGGAAGGGGCCCTGAGCCAATTAACATTGTTGGCCTGCAGAAGCTGGAAAAGACAAGTAGACAAATTTGCCTCTAGAGCCTCCCTCCAGAAGGAATACAGATACCTTGACTTTAGGACTTCTGACCTCCAGAAATGTAAGATAATAAATTTGTGGGATTTTAAGCTAGCTATTATATTTGTGGTAAGTTATTACAGCAGCAATAGAAAATACAATTTTTTTTAACCAAATATGGAGCTTTTTGGACATTATTTCTTTAAATATTTTTTCTCCCTCAGTCTCTCTCTGCTCTTCTAGGACTCCCAAATGTTAGTACACTTGATGTAGTCCCACAGATTTCTGAGGCTTTGTTGTCTTCAACCTTTGTTCCCTCTGTTCTTCATATTGGTTCATTTCTATTGATCTTTTTCAAGTTTACTGATCCTTTCTTCTACTACCTGAAACCTGCTAAGTCCCTCTAAAGGATTTTTGACTTCAGTAATTGTACTTTCAACTCTACTTTCCACTTTTTTCTCTCTTATATGCTGCTCTCTTTATTGATGTTATTTATAGAATCAATGTCATCATACTTTAATTCTTTAACTATGGTTTCCTTTAGTTCTTCGAACTCTTTATAACAGCTGTTTAGAAATCTTTGTCTGGTAAGTCCATCATTTGGGCCAACTTAGAGACAGCTTCTATTGACTGCTTTTCCCCCATGGAAAACGAGTCACGCTTTCCTATTTCCTCATGTTTTATATATTTTTGTTGTTGTTGTTGAAAACTGGCCATTTTAGATACTACATTGTAGCAACTCCAGGTTTTGATTTTCTCTTCTTCAGACTGGTATAGTTGCTGGGTTTTTTAAGTTATTTAATAACTTGCCAGTAGTAAATCTATTTTGTCTTACCCACAGTTTGTGGCCACTGATGTATTGGCTCAGTTCCTCTTTATTTTTATTTTTATGCTTGGATTCCTAATAGAGATAGACTCCATACCTGCATTTCTTATAGATCAACCAATGATGCATCTCAGAGTTTGTGCCCAAACACCTCAAACAAGTACAGCTTCCACTTTTTGCAGAATCTGTGTGGCATAGGAAGCACAGAGTTCGGTCAATTTTCAAGTCTTCCCCAGATTTTACTTTCCATCAGCCCCTCAAATCTCCTCTGTATGTGCACTTAGTCATCCAAAGACGTGTGGGAGCTTGTCAGGGTGTGGTTGTGTCATTTACAGGATATCTATTAAATTTCTAGTTAGTCCACTGGTCCATTGCTTCCCCAACTAGGGCCACAACCTCAGGAGAGCAAAGCTACCAGCCTTCACCACTCGTTTACCACCAAAATTGCTATTCTTACTGACAAAGCTGTTGGGCATGGTTTTTGTTTTGTTTTGTTTTCTCTGTTCCAAATAGTTGGCTCCCTCTAACAGTGAGACTGCCTGTGTTCATAGCCTGCCCTTCCTTGACCTACTGCACTCTGATGAGCTGAGGTTATGGGATGGGAGTAGCCCCAGAGAGCACACTACAGATTCCCCATTGGTCTTACCTAATGTTCAGCCATTTTTCGTGAATAAATGCTTCTCAATTTGTTCTATGTCATTGGTCAATTTCAAGACCTCTGGTATGATTTTTTGACAATTTTGTCCTGTTTTATAGCTGTTCTTTAGATTCGCCAACCTCCTCACTCTGCCATACCAGAAGTCTTTTTCCCTGTCCCAAAGGCTTTTTAATAAAATTGTTTCTACTGCTGGAAATTAAAACTCTGACAATAACACAAACTTAATCAAATAGAAATATACCTCTCAAATACTCCTATTTGAATGTCTTAATTATCGAATACCACATATTATTTGGGAACTTTCAAGAGATGCCCTGTAAGATTTTATCCATGCCAAGTTAAATTAAAATATGGAGAGAAAAAAATCAATTATTCTTAATTTCTAGTTGGGAGAGAGGGGAGATACTAATCATTGCAAAACTTTCTTCCTGTTTTAAGAATTCACATTTCCTCACTTTATACATTACCCTGGGCCTGGTGTCAGTTGCTACAATTGTCTAACTACACTTTCCTCCTAAAACCATACAAAATCAAATTTTGTTTCTTACAATTCAGTGTTTTTTCCCCCACTATGTAGTATCTCTTTAAATTAAAGTGTCTTGCTTTTTGACTAAGATGAAGTTGCCAGCTACCATTTTTCTATTGAGATATAAAAGAGAGGTATGAATGGTAATTTCAACTGTTTATTGATATAGCAAACTGTCTTTGGAACCAGTTAGACCTCGGTTTGAATACCAATAATCATACTAACTAGGTGAATGTCTTTGTACAGTTACTTAATATTTCAAACAGTTTCCTCATCTGCAAAATATGTTTAATATGTGACATACACAATTGCTGGAAGAATTGGATGAGCATATGTATATGCTGAGAAACCTTGTATATGGTCCAGATAAATGACAGTAATCACCACTACAATTGCTTGGTTATCTATCTAGAAAGAGGGTAAATAATGTCAGAAAGAGTAAAAAGAAGAAAATGAATAAATCAATCTTCTTTCTTGCTGTACTTAGCTCTAATGGATAGCCAAATTAACGAGTTTAAATTTCCTTATTTCTCCTTATCCACCAATGAACAAGGAAGTAATCTTCTCTTTTTTATTCCCCTTTTCATTAATTGAGGTGCTTCTGCGTAGTACAATATTCTACCACAAGATAGAGGAGAAAGCCCAGATTTATCAGGTGCCTCCTGCCAGAGCTCCTAGAATAATACTTTGTTGCACTTGATCCATCCACATGTGCTCTGTCTCTGATGGCCTAAGAAAAGCCACTTGATTCATTTCCATGTTTCCATGTTTGTGATGGGCACAAAGTGGATGTTCAATAAATGCTGTTGAATGAATTTTGAACAAATGCCTATCTTCAGAGCCCTGGACTTCAGGACCCCAGTTGCTATTCCAAAGAGTCAGCAGCCAGCAAAACCTACAACTCTTTTGTGCAAGCTGCTGGATTGAGCCCTTGGGAGGTGCACACACAGATATGTAAAAACTACTATTTGACTGGCATAATTGGTACATCTCCAAGTTAAGATAAGAGAAAAGCTCACACACTGTAAAGGCCTGGCAACTGAGAAAAAGAGGAAATGTGCTGCTTTCAGATGCTTTATTTATATTACAGAATGCTATGAGATCTCATGGGACACTTCTTCATTCCTCTGAATGCAGTAGAAAGTACTATATATGCCAACTCTTCAAACCAGAAATTTTTATTTCTAATATAATTAAGGTTTTGCCTATTTTATAACTTTCTAACATGCATGACAATTAAGTGAAACTATTACAAATTCTAAAGCATACTAAAAAAAAAGTAATTTTTAGCCTGTTTATATAGCTATTGCGGAAAGAAAAATATTAATAACAATTACTGTATTTTTTAGCATTTGCAATGTGCCAAGACATTGCATACATCAGAGCTATGATCTCATTTCACCTTCATTGCAATCTCATGAGGTAGGTATGATAGTTATTTCCATTTGCTAAATGAGAAAAGCATCTGAAGTCACATAGCTAGCAAATGGCAAAATAGAGATTTGAACCACATATTCTGATTCTAAAGCCCACATTCTTAACTCTTAAATGCATCAAATCAGGGGGTTGTGTAAAAAATAATAATAATTTTAGTTGGAACCTTAAACAGGAAGGATTCTAATACTGTCTAGGAGATGAATAGATCCCTAAACTCAGTTCCAATCACCCAAACAGAAAGAATGAAATATAAAAAAGCTAATGGCTTAACAGGAACTCAGTACAATTTCCTTCACTTAGTAGCTAATATTTTAAGTCAGTCTGGATTTTAATACCATACTCACAGAGAATTTTGAAATAATAGTTTACTAATTTCCAATTTAACAACAGCTAAGTACTACTCACATAAACCTGAAAAAATTTACATTTCCCTTAAAAACTTAAGAGTTCCTAGTACGAACATGTCCTTACTTAATAAAGTAAGAGCTAACAACAGCAAGGAAGCTCAAACTATTGGTAAGCAATGTTCAACTAATTCAGCTGCTATCAACAAGACCTCTCCATCCACTAAGCAGTTTAGTGTCCAAGTCTCAGGTGATTATGAACTTAAGATGGGAAAGAGAGCTCAGAGCCCAAAGGAATTTGTTGAACTTCTTATCTTGGTGAGTGACAAAAAGCTTCCAAGCTAAATTTACAGGCCATTTGATCTCAATTCTCATCCCCAAGCTTATGGCATTTCAGAACAAGTTAATGGAGAGTTCATTTCTCCATTCTATCATAAAATTACCAACCAATGAAAGTTCTCATATGTGAATAATAGGGTAGGTGTGAGAAATGACATCATTGACATTCATTCAGGAGAACAAGACAAGTCCTGGAAGGGTTAACTATCAGAGATGAGAGTTTTGGCTGGAAACCAGCAGGATCTGAAACTACTAGTAAAATTTTTCTTTAAATCGATGCACAAGAAAATTATGGGGTAGATCTGACCACTTGAGGGCTTCCTAGCCATACATGATTATGTGGAACTTACTTAAAAATCATCTCCAGGATAATCCCTACGCTGTGCATACTACAGTCCAACACTTTACTGCACTATACGTAAATTTTAAAACTTGAATTTTCCCTGTTACCAAAGAGAAAAAGATATATTTTTTTATCCCTCTTTTAGAGCATTTCTTTGAAAAACCTAGTATTTGTAATTCCTTCCTCTGACCCTTTGGTATATATGCAAATCTTTTTAAATGCTAAATAAACTAGCTCAGTAATTTTTTTCTGAAGGGCCTAGGAGCCATCTCTTTTCAACTTAAATATCAAGAAAGCACCCCAACTCCCTGTCACCCTGGGATATTAGCCTAACACTATGACTACTTGCTCATGTGGATTAGAGATATTCTATTTTTCCTTTAGATAAAGGTAATTAACTAGCACAGATGGTCACCCCAATTACCAGGTAAATTTAAGGTACATTATGAAAACACATATAGCAGATGGTGCCAAGTTTTCTTACAAGAGGACAAATTATCATTAATCTTGAAACTAAGTATGTAATAGGTTTCTTTTTGTTTTTGTAATCTCATTAGCAAATTACCTATGATGCATCCCAGTCTGGGTTAATGTTTATTCAATAATAGAACTATTATCTTTTTTTCCTACATTTGTAGAGACGATTTTCTAGGTTGGCAGGAGATTTTATTAATATTTTCCCCACATGAGTATGGAGAAGTTTTTATACTTTCTACTGGGCCACTCCACTGTCACCTTTTTGCCTTGATGGCTCCCTCAATAACAGGGAAAATATTACTCCCTGACGAGAGCAAGTTCTTCCTCTAGGGCCCAGACACCTCCCTCTCACTTCTCACCCCAGAGTGAACCTATTAATTACCAAGCCCCATTGATTCTACTTCCTAAATATCCCTCAAATTTATCAACTCCTGCCTTCACTGAGGAGCCAGAGTGAATTTTTATAAACGCAGATCTGCTGGTGGTACTCTCCTGATTGAAACTCAATGGTTTCTTACCATTTTTAGGATAAGCCCCAAATCCTTCGTATGATCTATGAGGTCTACATGGTCTGACTCCGGCCTACCTCTCCCACTTCACCTCCCTAACTTTCACCCTCCCTCTGTGTCCTCCAGCTCCAACTGGGAGCTTAAGCTCCATAAGGACAGAGCCCATGCCTATTTGCTGACACTAGATTCCTAGAACAGTGCTTAGCACATAACAGATACTAAATAAATTTATTTTGAAGAATAATATTGATAAAACAATTATAGCCTCTTAAGTGGAAGGCAAATAAATTATTAACTAAATTATGAATGGTAGAAGGAAAGAGTGTATATATACATGTTTGTATCCTAGGTGGTTAACAGAGGCTTGGACCATAGTGGGGCTAAAGAATATCTGTTAAATCATTTTGCACACCAGAGACAAATATGATAAAAAATAATAATATTGGTACATGTCTATTAGCTTTGCAGTCAAATTACCAACTGATTAAGTCTCAATCCCCTATCCTCATCCCGTGGGCAACTAGAAGTCTAACCAAGTGTTTGAGAAAAGAGGTTGGACTCCAAACAAAGCTGGAAAACATACGGTTTGTGGAGTTGGTTATATGTTCCCAGAAGCAAATAAACCAAGCCTGGGGAACGGTATTGCCCTGAGGATAAGATCCTTACCTATATTTTGTATCTGACTTTGTGACATTCTCTATCCTTGGGCTACACAGGTCTTTCAGAAATGCTAGATACAAGCTCCTCCTATTCTTGAGGTTTCATGCTTGTCCTTTCATCTCCCTTGTAGCTATTCACTCTTCTCTTTGCCCAATTTAACTCCATCTTAGTCCTTAAGGTCTCTGTTAAATATTTTTCCCTCAGGAAAGCCTTTCCTGTCTCTACTCACTACTCCCTGTGCCAAATGATTCTCACAGCACCCTCTATTATCATCCATAACATGTACCACAACTGTAATTAATATTTAGTTTGTGATTCTCTATTTACTGTCTATCTTCTTTGCTGTACTCATAAACAACTTGAGGCCAGGGGCTGTGTCTATTTCGGCCATCACTGTATACCCAACACCTAGCACACTATTAGTACACAGTAGGTGTTCAATAAATATGTTAAATGAAGGAATGAATGAAAGACATAGATAAGCAATAGCTTGTCGAGTGACATGGAATTGGCTTTGCTCTTACCAGCTCTGTGCCTTTAGATAAATTTCTTACCTTCTCTGAGCTCATTTCTTCTATAAATGAAAATGACTGTTTCTATTTTACAGGATTATTGTATTGAATAATCCAATAAAATGCTTACCATAACACTCAATGAACATTAACTGTTATTATTCTTAAAGAATGGAGACAAAGAAGAGTGTATATGGTAAGGAAGGCACATCTCCTGCTCTTGACTAAGATACAAACAGAGCTCCTTTTATGCAAACAAATAATTACTGAAAAAAAAATAAATATTTTAAGTATACTATAGGAATGCATCATCTAATAAACCCTGAAACAGATCTGTTTATAAAGCCAAGAATCTTTTTCAATGTGAAGTGATCATGTATTTATATGCCTTGCAAACTCCTGTGTACAGTGTCAAATTACTTTAAAGCAAAGCACATCAGGAATCTATTACTTCAGGGTAGAAAGGTTCCAGACGGCTTCAAAACTTACAGGACTTCAATTCAGCTGTGCTGACCTTAGCCCAGGATATGCAGATAAACAATAGGCTTTTGCCTTTAAGACAACTGCTCTTCCCTCCCAGTAGGAAACTCCATGCCTTAATGAGAAAAAAATCCCTTCAGTCAAGTGTTTTCTATCATCCCAGGGTAACCTCCTTCCCCCTTCCTGGTACATTCTACATGACCTAATACACCCCCTTTAACTTTTTGTCCTCTTAGACTTTCCAACTTTGGACATATTGTCTAATTTCTCCAAGCCTCAATGTCTTTAGCTATAAAAATGAAATTAAAACAGTACTTCCCTCTTGGCTAAATGACACAGTACATGCCATATATAAGCATATGGCAATTATTATTTTAGTGTTTCTACCAGATCCCTAATCAATCTACAACCGAGAAAAAGAGTACAACAAAGACCCTAACAGCAACACAAATGTTTTTTTCAGAGTCTGTGTTTTCTACAATAAAAGAAATCACCACTTACTTCATTAGCCAAGGTACTGGAATAAAATATATGATCCCAAAGAAGTTTCAAATGTTGCAAAGCAATAAATCATATGTTCCTCTTTCCTAAAAAAGATTAATTTAGCAAAACACATTTTTATAATGCCTCCTTTAAAGCAAGCCCTGTTAGGACTACATAAACATCAATCAACTATTAATCTGTAAACCTCACCACATTGCTTTTGGGAATCCCAGCAAGAAGCACACAGTTTTACTAGTCACTCTTGACCAAGGCCCAGTGGCAAACCTACCCTTTCTTCCATCTTCATTCCCTCCCATCATAAGCTTTAGGAGAAATAAAAAGCATCGTTACCTTGGGGGAAAGTTGGGGGACCTCTACATGTTAAGCTATATTATGGAAGATTACCTTTTAAGCATAACTTCTTTAACAAGAACTTCTTCAAAGGCAACTTCCTATACTAGAATAAGTAGGTTTTACACAGACACCTAGTTCTAAAAGCCTCTCTTCCCCTCTTATTTGCTAGGGGGTAATCTCAGCTTCCATAACTCTGCTAAAAACGTATGGCGATACCATCCACTTTACTCAGTTGTAGTGAGGAGTACAAGAGATATCTAAAACAGACATTCTGGTGGGTACTCAAAGAAGTTAGTTCCCCTCCCTGCCCTCTGAAGAATTAGATCATTTTTGCTAATTCTACCTCTGTGTCACCAAGCTAAGAATCCCTTTTCCATCTGCCAGTTTTCTAGAAACTGACTTCTTCTTTGTTTCCTCCCAATACAGGTTTGGAAGACGTGAAAAGCACTTCCTGGCAATTCCACTAAGAGAAGCAAGTATTATGTTAACTTAAACATATGTGTATTCGAAGCCCAGAAGTTACTTCAAAAGTAACTTCTCAAAAACGAAAATCCTATAGATACCATTTAACTACTATGTGCCAGACAGTAGCTGACTACTTTCCATGTACGATATCATTTACATTTCACGACAACTTTATGAATGGGCGTACTGTTTCCGAAGTTACAGTTGCGGACACAGGAAGTAAGATTTAAGACATGTGCCCAAAGTTGCACAGCAGGAAAGCGACAGAGCAAGGATCGAAAGAATAAGGCATCTAAAATAGCCATTTCTGTGGGTGCTCAAGAGTCAGCACTCTCCCCTGGCTTCTGAAAAACGTCATCTCCCTTGCTAATCCTAACACCGAGCTAAACAGCAACTAGCCTCCAGTGCTTGAGCCTCGGTGACGCCACCCGCACACACTTCGGGACTGCAGTCCTTTGGTATAAAATGAACAGGTTGGAGCCGGGAGCACACCTTTCACCCTCTTCGAGACGTGGGCGGCGCAAATCCAGACTCTGAGAGCTTAACGAAGGTGCGAGCTGCCCACAGCGAGAAAACGCCTGACCAGATGCGGGCAGCCGGAAGCCGGCCCAGGGACGCTGCGCGCACCTCAGGGTCCGCGGCCTCCGCTTCGCCTCTATACCCTCTTGTCTCCACTAGCCAGGAATGCACTGGACTCGGGATACGCCCACATGCCTCAAGCTCTTGGCGGAACCCCACAACCCTAGCCACCAAGACTCCCTTCCTCCCTAGCCCCTACCTGGTGGCCGCAGAGACCATGGTCAATCAACTTCACCCTCCCGCCTCGGAAGTGGCGCAAACGCCCTTCGCCCAGCTCCGTCCAATCCCAGCCTTTAGCCTGCGCATGCGTGTCGGACGTGCTGCCCTCAAAGCGCCGGTAGGAGACACCAGGCTCTGAGATGTGAAGCGTCTTCCTTCCATCTTCAGGAAGGAAACTGGGGTAGCCGTGGTTTGTTTTGGTTTCTGTGTACTTGTTGGGGTGGGAATGGGGAACAAAGTTGGAGAATGTGTGGTTGCGGTTATCAAGACTTATTAGCAGGCCATAGTAATTAAAATAGTATATTAGCGCAAAGATAAATAAAAAGATCAAATGTCAAAAAATTAATGGAGTAAATGTGAAGATCTGATTAGATTTAAGTGATTAATGAATGGGGCAGCATCTTACCTAGCTCAGAAAGGAGCTCCAAGGGGGGAGGGGGAAAAAGTAAAAAACAATAAAATGTTAAAAATTAAAATAATTAATTTTAAAAAAAGATAAAAAAGAAAGGAGCTACAGAAAAGGAAAAGTTTTTAAAGGCTAGACAAGGAAGTCATTAAAAAATTCAGCTTTCAGTAACCTATTTGTGGGGGATGAAAGGGGTCTTTGTGGCAGATTACCTCATCTTTGGGAGATAGAAAGGATTATCTTATTGGTGCTGACTAGAAAATTCCACACTGACCACTTAAGACTACATTCCTGGGGAAGGTCGTAACTACAATTAGGTTAGGTATTAAGGCTTGGTTTGCTTAGTACAAGTGACACAATTTGGGGCCTGTTGTTTGTTTTTAATAATGGAAGAGGCCAGAAACAGACTAACAGGTATGTAGTCACATTTTCCCCCCACAAAGGAGCCACTATAATGCAATAGGAAACTTCTTTTTAATAACTAGTACTACATCAATAGGATGTCGACTGGGTATGTGGGGAGAGGGGAGAGAAGAATCTTGATGCCTACCTCATACCAAAAGAAAAAAGAAAATCAATTCAAGTTGTATTGTAGACCTGAATATGAAAAGTACAACTATAGAAAATAACAGCGTTATGACCTTGGGATAGGAAAATATAAGGATGCAAAATGTACCAAAGGGAAAGACTGATAAATGGATGTCATTAAATTTAAGACTTAGAAAGACACCATTAAGAGAGTAAAAGGCAAACAACACTGGGGCGGGGGGGGGGGAATATATGTATATATATAGTGTATTAAAATGTTACTGGATTTATAAAGATAAAAGTTATTTTTATATATATTTTCAGATATGTGTATCTGAAAATAACTTTATCAGAATATATATAAGTAATTCTTGGAAACAATTTTTTTTAAAAATCTGAAGTAGTAGAAGAGGAAGCATGGGTAAAAGATGCTAGAGAGAAACCAGGGGGAAATTCTCAGAGTTCAAAATTCAAGAGATGGCAAAAGTATATGTTGAAAAATCTCCCTTCGTTTTCTCCAGATACCCAATTCTCCTCCCCCTAGGTAACAATGCTATTAGCTATGTGTGTCTTTCCAGAGCTATCTTCTGCATAACCAAGCAATTAGCATTAACCTCACCTTCTCTTGTTATACAAACAGCATACTATAACACTGCTCTGTACATGGCTTTTATTCACTTTAGTCAGTTAATATATTATGGAAATCCTCACAGGTATCCACAAAATCTAGAAACACAGGAAATTTTATTTGTAACTAAATGTTAGCAACCTTTTAAAATAATGTGTTCGATATGTTTTCCTCTGAATTTTTCAGAGGAGTTTGTATACTCTCCTGGCCTCTCACCAACTCCAGACAGGAGTTCACTGTGCTTGCCATTTCACAAAGTGTGAATATCTCAGTAACAAACCCAATATGATCCTGGGTCTTTACTGCAAGACTGAGCCAGTTTCCTAGGGTTAATTTTCCCACACTCAGTCCTTCTTGGAGTCATTCTAGAAGCAAGACAATAAATTACAATATGTTCATAGCCAATTTGAGTTAGATCTTATCTTAGGTGCAAGTGTAAGAAACTCTAACTTCCTAGCCATGATACTATACAAATAGACCTCACTGGTTAGCACAGTCCATGGCCTTCAATGAAAACAGGAGAAGGAACTTCTGTTCCCAGGAAGATGGAATAAACACACTTTTCCCTATTCTTCTTGCTAAGAACAATTAAAAACCTTGGACATTATATTTAAAACAAGCACAATAAGATTCAAACATGGAGAGAAACCAGGTTGGCTAAGACCCTTGGGACCCAAGGAAAAATATGGTAGTAAGCTCCCTGGGTTTTCTTTTTTGTCTCATTATCCAAGACTGGGTACTGGAGGAGTAGGCAACCTGAGAATGCCAATAGGCACAAAGCCCAAGAAAATTTTGCTCCTTAGCCAGAGGACAAGGAAAAGGGCAACAATAATGGCTCTACTCCAGCCAAAACCACAGAGAAAACTTCAGCTCCACAGCCACTCCTGCCTTCAAAGGCAGAGTGGAAAGCCTAGACTTTCTCCCAAGTTAGGCTATAAAGAGGCACCAGTATCCCCTTTCGTCCTCCACTGGTATTAATGTAAAGAAGAGGCAAGAGAATTAAAAATGTTAATAAAGCCACAGAGACTGATATGCTGATCAGCCCTGCAGCCAGGCCAGGAGGACACCTTCAGAACAAAGGAAGATTTCTAATGGGATTGCTATCAACCCATTCCCCACATCTGTGAAGGGGAAACAGGAACCAAGAGTCATTCTTTATGGTTAAAACCAAGGGAATCCTATGGATTAAAGACGGAATTGCCAACAGGCCTTTCACTCTACAAATTCTTACCTTTTCATGCTACATCCCCCCTCCTGCTTCCTCACTATATGTCCATATCAAAGGAAATGGGTTGACAAAGTCTTTTAAACTATAACTCTTTATGGTCCCTCTCAGTCTCTTTACTCTGTCTCTCTCACTGTCCTCCTCTCTATTGTTATTGCCCCTCTCACTGTCCCTCTGTCTCCCTCTGAGAGGAGACCACATTCTGTCGGTGGAGTGTTATCCCTTTTCTAATAAACTTTCCTTTTGACTCTAACTTTGGCATGTGTGTTAAATTCTTTCTATACTCTCCACCAAAGGACCTTCTTCTCTTGGTGCATCAACTCAGAAAAATTTGCCCTGCATCAGTATGGCATCAGAGAAGGCCAAGTGGAGAGCTTGGACTTTCATTCCCTGTAAGGAGGCTATTGCCCAACATGGTGTTAGTGGAAACTATGAGGGTAACTTGAACTTTCTGCCCTCACTTAATGGTAGGGAGGGACTCCATCCTTCTCTTTTCTGGGGTGATATTAGAGGGATCCAGGTGGAGATTCAGAATGTTCACCATCTCTCAGTAGTAACAAGGCCACCTCCCATCCTACATGTAAATGAAAACCGTGTAAGAAGCAATAACTAGGCACTCCACCGCCTCCCAGCCAGGGTAGTTTTAGTGGAAGCTACTGGGGAGCCTGAACTCCCACTTGCACCCAACAGTAACGAGGACTCCAAATTCAATGAAAACCAAATGGAAAACTTGGACTTCCAGCCTACCAAGCAATAATGAAGAGAAACCTCCATTCCCATAACAAAATGGTGTGAGAGGAAGCCTTGTGTATTTAAAACATGAGATTTAAATAAAATCCAGAGTTTTACGATACCCCTCAATCCAGGTTTCCATCAAAAAGTATTTATTATACGCAAAACAAAGTGATAGTCATTAGACTGGGGGGTTTGAGGGATGGGTGAAAAAGATGAAGGGATTAAGAAGTACAAATTGCCAGTTACAAAAAATAGTCACAGCATTGTAAAGTACAGCATAGGTTATATAGTCAATAATATTGTATTAACTATGTGTGGTGTTGGGAGCTAGACATTGGGGTGATCACTTCGCAAGTTATATAAATGTCTAACCACTATATTGAACACCGGAAACTAATATAATATTGTAAATCAACTGTAGCAAAAAAAATTTTAATTTAAAGAAAGCCAAAATATTCATGCCAACATTATTCACAATAGCCAAAAGGTGGAAACAACCCAAGCGTCCCTAACAGAGGAATGGATAAACAAAATGTGGTGTACCCATATAATAAAATATTATTCAGCCGTAAACAAATGAAGTTCTGATATAGGATATAAATGAACCTTGAAAATTATGCTAAGTGAAAGAAGCCAGGTATAAAAGGTCACATATTACATGATTCCATTGATGTGAAATATCCAGAATAGACAAACTTATAGAGATAGAAAGTGGGTTAGTGGTTGCTTAGAGTAAGGATGGGGAGGGGAAAATGAGGCAGTAATAACTAAAAGGTATGGGCTTCTTTTTGAGATAATGAAACTGTCCTAAAATTGACTAATTCTAATAAGTCATGGTTGCACATATCTGTGAACATACTAAACACCATTGAATTATAAACTTTCAATGGGGTGAATGGTATGACATGTGAATTATAGCTCAATAAAGCTGTTTTAAAAAGCATTCATCATATCAAGAAACAGGAAGATCTAAGCTTGAATGAGAGAACACAGTTAAATGGTGACACAAAGATAACACAGATGTTAGAATGAACTGACAATGATTTTAAAGCAGTCATCATAAAAATGTTTCAATAAGAAATTACAAACATATTTGAAACCAATAAAAAATAGAAAGTCTCATCAAAGAAATTGAAGGACAAAGAAAAACCAAATGGCAATTTTAGAACTAAAAAATACAATAGCCGAAATAACCTTAATGAGAGACTCAACAGTGGAATGAAGCAGAGTTAAGTGTCAGTGATCTTGAGTATAGAACAATAGAAATTATATGATGTGAACAACAAAGATAAAATAGATTGAATAATATGAGTAGACACTCAGGGACAGATGGGATTGTAACAAAAGATCTAACATTTGTGTCTTTAGAATCCCAGAAAGAGGAGAAAGAGAGTGGGGCTGAAAAAGTGTGGAAAGAAATAATGGCTGAAAATTCCCAAAATTTGGCAGTAGACATAATCCTAACAGATTTAAGAACCCGAACAAACCCAAAACAAGTAAAGCCAAAGAAATCCATTCTAAGACACATCATAATCAAACTTAATGAAAACTACAGACAAAGAAAAAACCTTGAAAGCATCCAGAGAGAAACTATGCATTTCTTATGGGAGAAAAATAATTCTAATGACAGCAGATTTCTCATCAAAAAAAGAAAGGCGCACAACATTTTTCTAGTGCCGAAAAAAAAGGACTGTCTACCCAGATATATCCAGCAAAAATATCTTTCAAGAATGAAAGGGAAGTGAAGGCATTCTGATGTTAATGAAAACTGAGAGAATTCATTGCCAATAGACTGACTCTACAAAAATGGCTAAAGGAAATGCTTTTAAATAGAAAGGAAATGATAAAATAAGGAATTGAGAACACATTTTAAGATACAGAAAGAAAGAACACTGTAAGAGTAAAACTATAGGTAAATTAAATAGACTTTGTCTTAAATTTTCTAAACAATGTTGAATTGTTGAAGCAAAAATTATAACACTTTCGAATAAGGTTCTTAATGTATGTAGAGGAAATATTTAAGACACATAAATGGGAGAAGATAAAGAGACAAAAAGGGAGGTGAGTTTTCTACACTTCATTCAAACTAGTAAAATGTAGACACCAGTAAGCTGTGATAAACTATGTATGTACATGAAGTCCCTAGAGCAACTACACTAAAAGCTGTACAAAGAGATAGTCTCAAAAATACTATTGATAAAATGTAATTCAAAAAATGTTCAAATAACCCACAGGAAGACAAGACTAAGAAAACATACAAAACAAAACTAAACTAAAATGATAAACTTAAATCTTAGCATATCAATAATTACATTAAATAAAAGATCTAAATAAAAAGATTTTCAGAGTGAATAAAAATAACATAACCCAACTCTGTGTTATCTACAAGAAACTCACTTGTAAATGTAGGTTGAAAATAAAAGGATGGAAAAAGATAAACCATGTGAACAATAATCAGAAGAAAGTAGGAGTTGCTATATTAATATCTGATAAAATAGACTTCAGAGCAAAGACCCAAGAGGTACATAATGTTACAAGACTCAATCCACCAAGAAGACATAGCAATCCAAAATCTGTATGCACCAACAACAGAGATGCAAAATGTGCACAGTAAAAACTAACAACTGAAAGAAGAAACACTCCTCTCTCAATACGTGATAAAAGAAATAAAAAGTCATCAAAGATGTAAGAACTCAACAATACCATCAAACAACAGGATCTAGTTGACATTTGTAGAACACCTGAACAACAACAGAAAGCCATTCTTTTTACGCACCCACAGAACATACACCAAAATAGACCATATCTTGAGCCATAAAACTAACTTAAAAGAATTTAACACATTTAAAAGAATTCAAATTATACAGAGTGTGTACCACATAAAATGGAATCAACTAGATATCAATAATAGAATGATAACAGGAAATTTTCCAAATAGTTGAGCTAGAAAACACTTTTTTTCTATTTTGATATGTTTTAAATAAATTTTTATTTTTCAGTTACAGTTGACATACAATATATTAGTTTCAGGTGTACAACACAGTGATTAGATATTTATATAACTTATGAAATGATCACCCTGATAAATCTAGTACCCATCTGACATTATGCATAGTATTATTACAATATCATTGACCATACTCCTTATGCTATACTTTACATGCCCATGACTATTTTGTAACTATGAATTAGTACATTAGTACTTCTTAATTCCTTCCCCTTTTTCACCCACCCACCTGACTTCTTCCCATCTGGCAACCAATAAAATGTGCTCTGTATCTACGAGTTTGTTTCTGTTCTGTTTGTTTATTTTGTTCTTTAGATTTCTATGTAAGTGAAGTCATATGTCATTTGTTTTTTTTCTGTCTGACTTACTCAGCATGATACCCTATAGGTCCATCCATGTTATTGCAGATGGCAAGTTTTGATTATTTTTTTATGGCTGATAAATATTCCATTGTCTATATGTACCACCTTGTTTTTATCCAGTCATCCACCGAAGGAGATCCAGGTTGCCTTCATATCCTGAGAATTATAAATAATGCTGCAATGAACATATAGATTCACATGTCCTTTTGAAGTAGTGTTTTGGGTTTCTTCAGATAAATACCCAGAGTGGGATTACTGGGTCCTTTGTCTCTTGTTATGAGTTTTATTTTAAAGTCTGTTTTGTCTGGTATAAGTACTGCTACCCCAACTTTTTTTTTTATTATTTCCATTTTAATAAAATATTTCTTCCATCCTTTTACTTTCAGTGTGAGTGTGTCTTTCGATCTGAAGTGAGTCTCTTATAGGCAGCATATGTAAGGGTCTTGTTTTCTTATTCCTTCAGTTACATGATGTCTTTTGATTGGAGCATTTAATCCATTTGTGTCGGAAGTAACTGTTGATAGATACATAGTTATTGCCATTTTATTATTAATTTTTTAATCTTTTTTCTTTCTTCTTCTCTTTCTCCTCCTTCTCTTTCTCCTTCTTCTTCTTCTAGAAGTCCCTCTAACATTTCTTGACTACTGGCTTGGTGTTGATGAGCTCCTTTAGTTTTTTCTTGTCTTGGAAGCTTTTTTTCTATCCTTCGAATCTAAATTATAACTTTGTTGGGTAGAGTAATCTTGTTTGTAGGTCTTTGCTTTTTCATTACTTGGAATGTTTCATGCCAATCCCTTCTGGCCTGCAAAGTTTCTGTTGAGAAATCAACTGACAGTCTTATTGGAGCTCCCTTGTAGTTAACTACTTGCTTTTCTATTGCTGCTTTTAAGATTCTCTGTCTTTAACCTTTGGAATTTAAATTATGATGTGCCTTTGTATGGACCTCTCTGGATTCATCTTATTTGGGACTCTGTGCTTCCTGGGCTTGTGTGTCTACTTCCTTCACCAGGTTAGGGAAGTTTTCTGTCATTATTTCTTCAAGTAGGTTTTCAATTCCTTGCTCTCTCTCCTCCTGGTACTCCTATGATGTGAATGTTGGCACGCTTGATATTGTCTCAAAGGTTCCTTAAACTATCAATTTTTTTGGATTCTATCCTCTTGGGGTTTTCTGATTTGGTGTTTTCTGTTACTTTGTCTTCTAAGTTGCTGATTCAATCCTCCGTTTCATCTAATCTACTATTGACTCCTCCTAAGGTATTCTTCATTTGTTATTGTATTCTTTACTTCCGACTGGTCTTTTTTGATGTTTTCTATCTCCGTTTTTATGTTTTCTATCTCTTTATTAAAGTTCTCACTGAGTTCATCTACTTTTCTCCTAAGTTCTTTGAGCATCCTTATAACCAGTGTTTTGAACTCCGCATCTGATAGGTTGCTTGCCTCCATTTTGTTCAGGTTTTTTTGTTGTTGTTCTGGAGCTTCGTTCTGTTCTTTCATTTGGGACATGTTTCTTTGTCTCCCCATTTTGGCTTTCTCCCTGTGTTTGTTTCTTTGTATTAGGCAGGATTGCTATGTCTCCCTGTCTCAGTAGAGTGGTCTTACATAGTAGGCATCCAGTAGGGACTGATGGCATAGTCTCCCCAATCACCTGAGCTGCATGCTTCAGGTGTGTCCTTTGTGTAGGTTGTGTGTGCCCTCCTGTTGTACTTGAGCCTTGGTTGTTGTTTGCATATCAACAGGAGGGATTGACCCTTGGGCTGATTGGTTATGAAGACTAGCTGGTCACCAAAGGAGGTGTTGTGCAGGGGCTGACTCTGTGGAGCAGGATTCACCTAAACAGGGCTTTGGTGCCTGCACAGTCTGCCCTTTGGGTGTATTGTCCTCAGATGTGGCCCCAGATGGTGCTTCAGCTCGGTCAGAAGCCAGCCACCAGGTGTGTGTGCCCTAGGGCCTTCTGGGAGGGAGCCTGCCATAGGCCAATTTCAGGTGGCATGAGCCACCAAGCAATCCACAGATGGCCACTACCCACATTGGTTTTGGAGGTGCCTCTAGAGGTCAAGCCGCAAATCAAGGTTAAGCTGTGAACCAAGGCTGACCCCCATTAATGCTGGGCTTGAGGCTATTCAGAAAGAGCTACAGCGAACACTGAGTCCAGATGCTGCTTCTTGGGGTTTTTTGAAACTTTGAGAGATTTTAGAAAAGTCCACAGCATGGGTCAAGACAGGCCATTTGTAGGAAAGGCCACTAGAAGGGTACATGACACTTTTAAATAATCAAAGAGTTAGTCTAAAGGGAAACAATTTAAAAATACACTGAACTGGATGAAAACGAAAATACAATATATTAAAAGTTGTGGGACACAGCTTACAGTGGTGCTAAGAGGGAAATTTATAGCACTTTGTTTACATTAGAAAAGAGAGTCTCAGATCAAATAAGCTAAAAATAAATTAGAAAAATATTAGCAAAATAATAAGCAACCAGAAGGAAGAAAAACATAAAGATAACAGAAATCAATAAAATTTAAAACAAAAATAGAGAAAATTAATAAAACAAAAAGATAAATAAAATTGATAACCTCTAGCAAAACTGACCAAAAAAAAGACAAATTGTTAATATCAGTAATGAAAGAGTGTGTATCACTACAGACCAACAGACATTAGAAGGATAACAATGGCAAACTACAATTTATACACAAGATTTAGCAACTTATATGAAATGTATCAATTCTTCAAATAGTACAAACTACCACATTCACCCCCTATGACAGAAGTTTAATAGGCTTATAGCTATTAAAGGAACAATTAAAAGCCTCCCCCAAAGAAATGCCCTGATAGTTTCACTGGAGAGTTCTACTAAACTTAAAGAAGAATTAATATCAATTTTACAATCTTTTTTAGAAAATAGAAGAGGGAACATTTCCTAACTTACCTATGAAATCAGTATTACCCTGACAACAAAATCAGATAAAGACACTGCCAAAAAAAAAAAAATAAAGAAAACCTATAGACCAGCATCCTTATAAATACAGAGGTAAACATTTTTAACAAAATATCAGCAATTAGAAGTAAGCAATATATGAAAAGAATTTTATACCATAACTAAGTAAAGTTTATCCCAGGAATGAAAGGCTGGTTCAATATTCAAAAATCAATCAGTATAATCCATGATATGAAGAGGGTAATGAAGAAAAAAAAACCCATGATCATATCAATTGGTACAGAAATAGAATTTGATAAAATCTAACACCACTAAACAAACCAGAAATAAAAAAGAACTCTCTCAACCTTATAAACAGTATCTACGTAAACCCCACAATTATCCTTATACCTAATGGTGAAAAACCAAAAGCTTTCCCCCTTAAATTAGACAAGGCAAAGATATCTGCTTTCGCTGATACCATTCAGTATAGTACTAGAAGTTCTAGCCAGTGGAATAAGACAAGGCAAGGAAATAGAGGGCATACAGACTGGAAAGAAATTAAACTCTCCTTACTTGTGTTGTGAGAAACGCCTGCAGTTTCTGGCGGGATGCCTAGTGCTTGGAGCAACACTGTCATCAGAAGCAGATTTGGACTTACACAAGGACACATTTCAGGGAAGGCGCACATGCCTGACCTAATAGACGTGGACTTACAGTCAAGGACACATTGTAGGGAAGGCACACATGCCTGACCTAATAGATGTGGACTTGCACACAAGGACGCATTGCAGGGAGGGTGCACACGCCTGACCTATTCTGGGACATCTTGCTCTAGGAACAAGGATAACACAGTGACAAGAACTAGAAAAGATACTTAAGAAGAGATAGCTGAGAACACAGAGGTGGCTTTGAGATCAGATCTGGGAGCTAGCTTTAGTTTGTATCCAGCTAATGTCTATTGACCTTAGAGTAACAATTGCTTAATTACAAAGCCAGCATTATTGTAGAACTTAACAAAAGGCCATGGAGACAGGGGTGGGGGATGCTAGCATTGCCAATCCTCCTCTCCCTTATCCATTAGTAAAAGCATTTCCAGACTTGGACTCTTCTTCCTAACCGTCTCCACAACAACTTGCAGGTGACATGATTGTCTACATAGAAAACTCCAAGGAATCAACACTAATTTCCCCCACCCCAAAATCCTTCTAGAACTAAGTGAATTCATTAATGTCCCAGGATACCATCAACATACAAAAATCAATTATTTTCCATACACTATAAACAAACATGTGAAAACCAAAATTAAAAAATATAATACCATTTACAATTACTCAAAAAATGGAAATACTTAGGTATAAATATAACAAAACATGCACAAGAGTTATATACTGAAAACACGGATGAAAGAAATCAAAACTCTAAATGGAGAGATATATCAAGTTCATAAATTTGAAGAATAAGCATAGTAAAGATGTCAATTCTTTCTTAATTACAGGTTTAATACAATTGCTAGAAAAAGTACCAGCAAGATTTTTTTGTAGATGTAGAAAAGATTATTTTTAAATGTATGTGGAAAGGCAAGGAAACTAGAATAGCTAAAATAATTCTGAAAACAAATAACAAAATGGAAGGAATTACTATACATAATTTTAAACATACCATATAGCTCAAGACTGTGCAGTATTGGTGATGAACACATGGATCAATGGGACAGAATAGAGGACCCAGAAATAGCTCTAACAATTATGTTCACTTAACTTTTGAGAAAGGCAAAAAAGCAATTCAGCGGAGGAAAGGCAATTTTTTAAAGAAATGGTTCTGGAGCAACTGGATGTCTATAGGCAAAACAAAAGAACCTCAACTTAAACTTCATACATTTTATACAAATTAATTAAAAACGAATCAGAAATTTAAATGTAAAACATAAAACTTTTACAAGACAACATAGGAGGAAATTTGGGGGAACTAAGGGTTGATGAAAAGTTCTTAGACATGACACTAAAAGTATGTTACATAAAAAATTTGACAAAGTGGACTTTATTAAAATTTAAAACTAAAATTAAAAATGAAAACATTAACTTGTAAAGTTAAATACACCCCAGTATTCATTGCAGCATTTTTCACAATAGTCAACATATGGAAACAACCTAGGTGTCCATTAATGAATGAATGAACAAACAAAATGTAGTATAAATACATATACAGTGGAAAGTTATTCAGGCATAAGAAGGAAGGAAATTTTGCCATTTGTGACAACACGGAACTAGAGAGCATTATGCTAAATGAAATAAGTCAGATGTAGAAAAACAAATATCATATGATCTCACTTATATGTGGAATCTAAACAAGCAAACAAAACAAGCTCACAGATATAGTGAACAGATTGGTGGTTGCCAGAGGTGGAAGTTAGGGGTGGCCAAAACAGGTGAAGGGAGTCAAAAGGTACAAACTCAGTTATAAAATAAGTCATGGAGATGTAATGTACAGCATGGCGACTATAATTAATAATACTATATTTCATATTCGAAAGTTGCTGAGATCTTAAAAGTTCTCATCACAAGAAACAAGTTTTATAACTATGTATGGTGATGGATGTTAACTAGACTTATTGTGATCATTTCACAATATATACAAATATCGAATCATTTGTTGTACACCTAAAACTAATAAAATGTTATATGTTAATTATACCTCAATTTAAAAAAACGATAAAATAAGATAAAACTTGGAGGGAAATTAAAAACTTTTCAGGCTCTATTAATGGGCTGTAAAAACTATAGACTGTATATTCGGAAACCATATACCTAAAAAAGAGTTTATATAAAGAACTCTCAAAATGCAACAGTTAAAAAAATGAGCAATTAAATTAAAAAATGGACAATGACATGAAGCATTTCATTGAAGAAAACATATGGATGGTGAATAGGTGCATGAAAACATGTTCGACATTATTAGCTATTAGGGAAATGCAAATTAAGACTATGATGAGATATTACTACACACCTATTAGAACAGCTAATATAAAACTGGTGACAATACCACATGTTGGAGAGGATGTAGAGAGAGTCAATTTCTTATATATTGCTGGTAGGAAAGTAAAATGATACAGCCACTCTGGGAAATAGTTGGACAGTTTCTAAAAACAAAACAACAGCAACAACAACAAAAACAAACAACCCAGCAATTGCATTTATCCCAAAGAAATGAAAAATACTGAACAAACCAAAACCAAACTTGTTCACAGAAGCTTTATTTGTAATACACAAAACCTGAAACCAATCAAAATGTCCATTATGTTTAAACAAACTGTGGTTCATCCATACAATAATTTGAATGAATCTCAGGGGCATTATAAAGCCAATCTCTAAAGGTCATATACTTCTGATTCCATTTATATAACATTCTTGAAATGACAGATTAGTGGTTGCCAGGGGTTAAGAATAGGGAGAGGAGTGAATATAACTATAAAGGGGTGGCAGGAAGATCTCTGTGGTTGCATTGGTGGTTATAGGAACCTACATGGAACTACACGTGTGTGTATTCATGTACACACACATTGTTGAATTCATGGTTTTGATATTGTACTATGCTCTACACTGTACTATACTACCTTTGCAACTTCCTGCGAATTTATATTTCATTTAAAATAAAGTTTAAATTTTTTTTAAAACACCGATATTGAATTTCATAACACCTCCAAACCTCAACCTTCTCATCCTTAATATGAAGATCATAAAGCGTGAAACAAAAGGCAATAACACTTGTAAAGTGCTGCATAAGTTAGGACTCAATAAATTAAAGCTGTTATTCTTACTGCTGTTGGTGGTGGAATTGTTGCAAGAATACTACAAAATGTAACCATTCCTCTGATGAGGGCAGAAAAAGAAAAACGTTTCAGTGCTAACTACACAGGTTTCCTATAGCTCTAAAGAAAACTTTACTATTAGTGACAAGACTCTAACATGCTCCCATTCCCAACCCAGGGGTCTTTAAATAAAATTTCTTTTCTTCTAATGTGTACTTTGCATGATACTGTTTTGTGGGTGAGGGATGATACAAAGGACTCCTCAACGCCTCCTCCGCTAAACTAGTTTTACTGAGATGCCTGATATTGCTGAACTGCAGGGAAAGACTGCCACCTTTCCGAAGCACTTGGAATTGAGTCAGTGGTTTACCGTACCTGTATTTGCACTTATCATTTCTTCTCAGAGACATATTGATGAGTACAAATGCTATGTGGAAACTACTAAATGGTCAAAAGTACAACTGGTAGTGATACCAGAAGAAAATCAATGTAATTTTAGTACACTACCAGTGTAAAACCAGAGTACAAAGCTGAGATACAGACATGTTCTGTTATTTGTGGTTCCTGGAAAATGTTCAGCTTCCTGACAGGAAAGGGAGTTATACTGCTACTCACTGAAACTTAAGAGAAAAGCAATTGCTAGTGGCTGCTGCTCAGAAATTGTCACTCTCAGAAATAAGAAAGCCTATAATTCTTCCCTTGGAATAAGAATTCATATAATTTTTAATAAAAATTTTATTTAGGGCCCTGTTGCTTATTCTAACAGTATCTAAACTACATTTCTTAAATCCTTAATCAGATGTTATTTTTAAGAGGAGTATCCATAAAGGTTAACAGCATCACATAGAATAAACATTTTAATAAAGTTGATTTTTCCACAGAAAACTGGTGGAGGCTAGAACTGTGCTGTCCAATACAGTAGTCACTAGTTCCATGTGGCTATTTAGATTTAATTAATTAAAATTAAATGAAAAGTTCAGTTCCTCAGCCACACCAGCCACATTTCAAATTTTCAGTATAGACGTAGAACATTTCCACCACTAGAAAGTTCTACAAGACAACAATATGAGTCACAGAAAACGCACATGAACCTTGAACTTGGTCCTTCATACATTCTTATTTTCTCCAATATTTGTACTTCTGTTGAAGACACTGGTTTGTCATATACTGAGCTGCTGTCGAATGGGGAAAAAATCAATTTGTAGACACCGGGATTTGAACTTGAGTAGTCTGGCTCTGGAGCTCACCTTGGAAAAAGTTACAGCCTAGGCTTTTCAGTGAGCAGGCTTACTGAGTGCCGCTCTGCAGTAGGATGTGGTTGTCTCCCATTTTAGTCCACGGAGGAAGTTCTCTTGACTCCGGATCTTGTGGACACGAAAGTACTCCCCAACGTGTGTGTGTGTGCACGCGCGCGCACACACACACACACACACACACACACACCTTGCCTCAGATATGTGCAAAAATGCAGACTTCCTAAGAAACCAATTCCATTTTATGTTCACTGGGGACTGTTAGGTTTTGTTCATTTGAATCAGTATATGTTGATTTAATGGTTGCTACATCTTAATCAATACCAGGGGCTTCCATTTTCTGAGGCTCCCAGTGTATTTAATAAATTGAAAAAATTCCCCAAATGAAATTACAATAATTACGGAATGTTTTTAAAGCTTTCATGTAACAAATCAATGATTTTTAACACGTAAATACAATACGATGTATTTGTGTTGTTTACAAGACAATCCAGAATTTATGGGGAAGTGTACTTACTGACAGTTGCTCCAGAGATGGTGCCAAGACAGAGTATAGGTAGTATAATGACAGATATTTTTTTCTCTCCTGTCAGTGTCTTTCTGTGACACTGTGGCCTCACACGGCAATAAAATCAAGTCTAAACATTAGGACCTTTTTGAATAGGTAGCCCCGACAAATGCCTACCTACTTGAGGTTTCCGCCTTCCACGTGGGAAAAGCGGTATTTACAGAAGGGTATGTATCAAGCTCTTCCAGCAGGTGGCGCCAGGACTAGCGCTCTGAAGCGACATCTTGTGCTGGCACTTCCAGCTTCCATTTTCTTCTCTGTTTACCAGCGGGCGTCTTTATTGATACTACTGAGAGGAGTGACTTAACCTGTCTGTCCCTTTCTTCCCTCCTTGCCCAGCTACCCTGTCTTTTAAGCTCTTCTTTTTAGAAATGTATATAAATAATTCTGGCTGAGTGGAAAAATTTCTTTCATTCAATTTCTTTAAGGAAACAGCTTAATATAATAATTTCATTTCCCATTCACTGTTAATAGAGGATGTTTAAGGAAGGCTAACGAAAAAGAGAGCTAGTCAGTTCAATGTATGTGTTTTGTTGTTGTTGTTGTTTTAGCACAGATTTATTCAAAAAAGAGGCCATGGATTTCTGAGTATGCCACATCCCTCTTTGAGGCAGGGAAAATCTGCCTCTGAGACAAACAAGATTTAATCTCAAGGTTTCTCCCAGGAAGAGATTGAATTGTCAGAATTCAAAAAAGCTGCAGCATCTGCCATTCTACAACTTAGAGACTCTGCCATCAAGAATATTTTTGGTTTTTGAAAACACGTGATTCTCAAACATTCTGCTCAAGGGTTTGTGAATGATCTATAAGACAAAATGAAAAGTGATGGCTCCTACCATTCCCAACCAAGAGGGTGTTGGAAATCATACAATGAGAGCCTAGTAGCCTGTAGGTTTGGCTACTTGGAGTCCAGGACTCCAGGTCTGGGCTTAGTATGTTGTAAGTGCTCAAAAGAGTACTGATAAGGCATTCTTCTGGATCCCAGTGGTTTTTATGGAAAAATGCACCTCAATTTCTTACCTCCTATTTCCTTTGTATTCATTCAACAAATCCTTATGTTGTATTCATTATGTGCAGGGTACTGTGGGAGTACAAAAATAAAGCATCTTACCTTAATTTGTGTTTATGCATACTTAACCTACCCCTTGTAATTTAAGTATTGATGTATGAAGTCTTAGGGATACGTTAAAAAGAAACAATAGGCCCAAAACGGAGTCATTTGTGCGAAGCCCCACCAGGACTTAATAACTAACTGGACAGGGGTTTCAGCTTTCCTAGGAGTGGAATTTTAAACCAATCAGTCTGGAATATCCTGGTTAACACTAGTGAAGTGATCTGCTTAATAAGACTCCATGTCTTCCCCTTAAGGAAGGTAGCCTTGCTTGAAATAGTTCATTCTTTTAACTACCTTGTCCTGCCCTCTTCCTGCCTATGAAAACCTTCAATTTTATACAGTTCCTTGGAGCATCTTTCTATTTAGTAGATGGAATGCTGCCTGATTCATGAATTGTTCAATAAAGCTAATTAGATCTTTAAATTTACTTGGTTGAGATTTTGTTCTTTAACAGATTTGGTGGCAATAGTAGGATATGAAGTGGACCTCTGACAGCATTTGGTGACAATAAGAAACATAGGTATTGTAACAGTGTGAAAGTGCATTTCAATAACATCTTCCTTATTCACATCTCCCCTCTTTATTCCGGCCATGACTACTTTGGAAAATGTGTTGTTATGGTTATTGGTATCAATTCCTCAGTAAGTCGGCCCCAAGGACATGGCAGAGAGTGATATCTCCAGGTGCCAGCTGCCTAGGAGAAAATAGCTCCCAAGGCTCCCAAGAAGAACAATAAAACAATATTGCCACCGGAGTATAGATTACAAAACTAACCGCCAACATCTGCTTCTGTAATCTGCTTGCTTGCGTAATCAAAGCCCACCAAGACATAGTTTTAGGCTTTATAAGCTGCCTCCTCCAGAGGGTCGGGGCTGATTCTCTAGTGGGGAGAATCAGTCGCCGGCCAGCTAATAAAGGCTTATAATTAATCTCGATTGGCTCCGTGGGTCTTAGATTTGAACGCGTCACAACAGCATGGTACCTGCGACTCCTTTTTTGAGTTCATTGCCTTTCTCGCTATTACCAAGGGCCATTGATAAGTTTCTCTCATTTCTGAACTTCAATTTTCATTGAGCTCTTGATCCAGTTGGCTTTACAGACTGCAATTCCCCATATATTTGGAATCAGTCACAGTCCCCATTCTTTGGGTTCTGCTGGTACCCCAAATTCCACACCAGGAATCAGTGGTGGTTACCAACTGGGATTGCAATGGGTCCAACTTAAATACTGGACTGGGTCCAGAATTGGACTAGGTCTGATTTGAACTTGACTGGGTCCAGTGGGAGGCATCAGATGAATAAAATTTTGTTTTAAATAAAGGCTAGTTGCTAATGGAAATCTTGAAAGTTAAAAAAGCCAGAAACATTGGTGGGTACGGGTTGAGCATTTAAAGGCTGTTCGAGCACTTGTCATCTCAAGAAGATTCCCATGATAAGATAAGTTGGTATCTCAAGAAGCCTCTTAGGTATTAGTTTAGCTCTGAGAAATCCAAAGGCCTTGCTAATCGAAGACTTATATGTGCTACCTTCTGGCACACCTACTTATTTTAACTATAGTCCTGGAAGCTGCAAATATCTATCAAAATACAAGATTTTACTGAAAACAACCTAGAATTACAATGGCTATTATGGAGAATCTTTCAATTAGACAAGATCATTTATTTAATAAGTGTCCTTGAAAGCAAGTGATCCCAAGTTAAACAAACAGAATCTGATGCCTGATTTAATTAGTAAACAAGCTTCATAAACACTTCAGGATTTCAAAAGAATTCACTAAAAGGCCTGTTACAAAAGACTAATAAAATCAAATAATAAGAGATACTTAAAACAGAAGACTATAAAATTGATGTAACTCCTACTGCTCCCCGCTTTAACCTTTAAGTACTCATTTTAGTAATCCTCTGAATTGCCTTACCACTGAAGAGACAATTAAACAGTTACTTTTAAAATTAGACCACCCGAGGCTATACATGATCCTCTTCATTAATCTTTCGCTCCTCTAAATAAGCAGTGACATTAAAAAATTTTAAAAAAAATTTTTTAAGTTAAAAAAAAAACTTTCACTCCTTGGTCAAAGGCCAAATTAAGAGCCATAGTTAAAGATTTTTTAAACCCAGGGAGGATTCTCAAAAGTTTTTGTAAATGAATTATTTCCTGAGCTCAGTTGAGAGAGGGAAATACAATTTCACATTGTTCCTTTCTTTCCCAATCTAGACCAACTGCTTATTAATATTTTCTCTCCCAAGGATAGCTATTACCTTCTTTCTTGTCTCACTTAAACTTGGCTTTGTTTTCTGCCTTCCTGGGATTTTGTAGGTTGTTCGTTTTTTCTTTTGACTGCCTTTGGGTAATATTTTTTTGTACCCTGTTTGAGGAAGTCTCTTGGGTCTATGGGGTTGTTTCATACTACCAGAAATGTTTACCGTTTGTCTCAGCTGAAAACTGACAATATATTTGAAAGGATTTAATAACTTTATGATAAAATTTGGCCAAATTGGAATCTGACACTCAAGAATTCTCTTTTAGCTTTTTCCCCTAAGGCAAATGTACCCAGAGGGAAAGAAAAGCATTCCAACATAGGTGGGTGGGTATGTCAGTCTTTTAACAGACATCATTTAAGTGCCAACCTACTTCTCTGGGTAATCAAATACAGCTGTCCTTGTTTTACAACTCTAGTCTTTACAAGACCAACCCTTTTTACCAATCATCATACTTCTCCTAACCATTTCAAAAGGCTTATAAATATTGGCATAGGAAACCAAAGCCCACTTGAAGGACCTTGCATTCTTTCTCTGAGCATTGGAGATATAAATGTTTACTCTTATATTTACTTGTAGCTAGATCATCTTTTTAAACTACAAACTCCAGGGAGGTAATTCTAATCAGGAGGAGAATGAAATATCATAGACAATTAGTTGCTCTTATTTACATTGTACAAACAAACAAAACAAAACAGACTCATAGATACAGAGAACAAAATGGTGATTGTTAGATGAAAGGAAGTTGGGGAGCTGGGTGAAAAAGGTGAAGAGGTTAAGAAGTATAAATTGGTAGTTAGAAAATAATCACAGGAATAATGTCATTAGTCATTCAGGAAATGCAAATTAAAACCACAATGAGATACTACACACCTATTAAAACGGATATAATGATAATTTTAAAAGGAAAATAACTTGTTAGCAATGATGTGAAAGAATTGAAACCCTCATGCATTGCTTGTTGGAATGTAAAATGGTTCAACTGCTGTAGAAAACAGTTTGGTAGTTTATCAAAAAGTTGACCATAGTATTTGCATATGACCCAGTATTTCCACTCCTTTGTATATACGCAAAAGAATTAAAAACAGCAATTCAAATAAATAATTTTACACAGGTGTGCATAGTGGCATTATTCACAATAGTCAATAAATGGAAACAACCCAAATGTCCATCAATTAATGAATGGATAATCAAATGTGTATACATACTCAGCCACAAAAAAAGAGCAAAGTTTTGACACATGCTACAAGATGATGAACAATGAAAACATTATGCTAAGTGAAATAAGCCAGACACAAATGGACAGATATTGTAAGATTCTCATTTTAAATGTCTAATGAGGAGTCCTGCTCCTGATTAAAAACTTTTGTGTCACATTTCAGGCCTGACTAATTACAAAAGCTTTTCTGGGCAGTCCTGGGGGGTTGGGTGGGGTGTACTAGTGGATGATTGGGAGGAGGATGGGGTTTGGGGGGGCAGGAGCTGCCCTCCCCACATCAGGCTTGGGGCTCAGATGATGCACTAAGGTCTCTGAGGGGAGTTGCAGTCAGGGACTCAGGCTCCCTAGCCAGCCATGCTCCTCACCTATTTTCATTCTTAGTCCTGATGGCTTCATTCCTAGGTCTCTTTACCTGAGGCCTTGAGCAAGGATCTTTACCAGGTGCCTCTTCGAGGCCTCCTTTGGGGGATTAGGGAGAGCCTGGAAAGCAATTTCCTCACTTTGATTTAGTACCCAGTACTTTAACACTCTGAGCTTTCTCTTTCCCCTTCCCCCTGATCAGGATTCATAAAACTGCCTTTTGTCAGGGTTCCCTCAACAATAAAACAATGCCCCAGGCCTGTGATGATCCACCTGACTCTCAACAAGTACACCATTTCACCAAGAAAAATGGAACAGGGAGCATCAGTGTCTTCTCCAGTATTAGATTCCTGCTTATATCATCATAGAAAGTGCATAAATATCAACACTTTCCGTTTGAGCTTATTGCTTTAGTTGTCTGCTCCTATACCTGACAGATCAGCTCTCTCTCTCTCTCCTAGCTGAGATGAGCTCCTGACATCTACAATAAGCAAATTCATAGAGATAGAGAATAGCTTAGAGGTTACCAGAGAGTAGTTTAGAGGTTACCAGGGAGTAGGGTAGAAGTAAGTGGAGAGTTATTGCTTATGAGCATAGAATTTCTGTTATCTCTGTTTGGGGTGATGAAAAATTTGGTGTATAGATAGTGGTCATGGCTGCACAACATTGTGAATGTAATGACACTAATTGAACACTAAAAATGGTTAAAATGGCAAATTTTGTGTTGTGTACATTTTATCGCAATAAAAATGGGAAAATACTATGTACAATGAAATGCACAAATAATAGGTTGCATATTCTGTATTTTGACAAAACCATACATGTACGTAACCAACATGTATAAAGATATAGAATGTTACCATAACCTAGAAAGTATCCTTATGCTCTTTCCTATTCATTCAGTCTCCATCTGCAATTCCCCAGAGGCATCTACCGTTCTGATTTTTTCCAACATAGATTTGTTTTGCCTCTTCTAAAAGTTCATATAAATGGAATCATATACTACGCCTCCTTTGTATAAGGCTTCTTTCACTCAGGAAAAAGTTTTTGAGATTAACATCTTTTGTTGTGGATAATGGTAATTTGTACTTTTTTACTGAGGAGGAGTATACCAATGAATGAATTTACCATAGTTTGACCATTCTCATATTGAAAGCTACTAGGACTATTTCCAATTTGGGAGTTATTATGAATAAAGCGTCTCTGAACATTATCGTGCAAGTCTTTTTGTGAAAATATCTTTTCATTTCTCTCAGTACATGTCAAAGATTAGAACTCTACCATAGGGTAGTTATGTGATTAGTTTAATAAGAAATTCTCAGACCTTTTCCTACATGGTTGTCCCATTTCAAGTTTCCACCAACAATGCATGAGAGAGAGGTTCAGTTGCTCCACATCCTCACAAAACTTTAATGCTGTCAGTCATTTTAATTTTAGCCATTCTGATGAATGTGTAATGGTGTGTGAATGTGAAATATAGTTTTAACTTATACTTCCCTGATGACTAACAATGTTGAGTACTTTTTAATGATGTTGAGCATCTTTCCATGTGCTTTTTTAATCTTGTGTATATCTCCTTTGAAGAAATGTCTATTCAGGCCTTTTGCCCATTTTTTAATTGGGTTGTTTTTATTTTGTTGTTATTATTGAGTTGTAGGAATTCTTTATATATTCTGAATATTAATCTCATCAGATATATGATTTACAAATATTTTCTCCCATTCTGAGGGTTGCCTTTTTATTCTCTAGAAAATGTTCTTTGATTCACAGTTTTCTAACTATGATGAAGTTCAACAAATTTTTTTTCTTTTCTTACCATGCTTTTGAGACTGTGCTTTTTCATATTTAAGAACCACTACGAAATCCAAGGTCATAAAAATTTGTCCTATATATATATTTTCTTCAGATTTTGTGATATTTATTTATCCTTGATGTTTTAAATCATGTTATAAAATTAAAAAAAAAATTTATCCCACCACTCCCTCCCCTTTGGTAATCATCAGCTTGTTCTCTATATCTATGAACCTGATTCTGTTTTGTTTTGTTTATTCACTTATTTTGTTTTTTTAGATTCCACATATAAGAGATACAGTATTTGTCTTTGACTTATGTCACTAAGCATAATACCTTCCCTGTCCATTTATGTTGATGCAAATGGCAAAATTTCATTTTTTTCTTGATGAATAATACTCCATTATATATATGTATATATATATACATATATAAAATGATATATATGTGAGCTATATATCATGTCTTCTTTATCCATTCATCTATTGATGGACACTTAGGTTGCTTCCATATATTGGCTATTGTAAATAATGCTGCAATGATCATAGAGCTATATATATCTTTTTGAATTAGCATTGTTTTCTTCAGATAAATAACCAAGAGTGGAATTAGTGGATCATATGGCAGTCTATTTTTTATTTTTTGAGGAATCTTCATACTGATTTCCATAGTGGCTGCACTAATTTACAATCCCACCAATAGTGTATGATGGTTCACTTTTCTCCATCAGCACTTGTTATCTATTGATTTATTGATGCCAACCATTCGGACAAGTGTGAGGTGGTATCTCATTGTGGTTTGATTTGCGTTTCTCTGATGGTTAGTGATGTTGATCATCTTTTCATATGTCTCTTGGCCATCTGGAAAAACATTTTGGAAAAATGTTTATTTGAGTCCTCTGCCCGCTTTTTACGTTGTTGTTATTAAGTTGTATGAGTTCTTTATGTATTTTAGTTATTAACTCCTTGTCAGATGTATTGTTTGCTAATATCTCCTCCCATTCAGTAGGTTGTCTTTTCATTTTGTTGATAGATTCATTTGTTGTGCAAAAACTTTTAATTTTGATGTAGTCCATTTATTTATTATTTTTTGTTTGTTTCACTTGCTTGAGAAGATATATTCAAAAAATATCGCTAAGATCGATGTGAAAGAGTTTACTTCTAATGTTTTCTTCTAAGAGTTTTATGATTTTGGGTCTTACATTTAAGTCTTTAATTTATTTTGAGTTTACTTTCATATATGGTGTAAAAGAGTGGTCCAGTTTCATTTTTTGCATGTATTTGTCCCGTTTTTTAACATCATTTATTGAATAAGCTGTCTTTATCCCATTGTATATCCTTGCCTCCTTTGTCATAGATTAATTGACTAGAAAAGCGGGGATTTATTTTTCGGCTCTCTATTCTGTTTTATTGATCTATCTGTTTTAATGCCAGTACTGTTCTGATTATTGCAGCTTTGTAATATAGTTTGCTGTTGAGCAGCATAATATCATCTTGTTGTTTCTCAAGATTTCTTTGGTTATTCTAGGTCTTTTGTGGTTTTATATAAATTTTAGAATTCATAGTTCTAATTTTGAGAAGACTGCCTTTGGTATTTGATAAGGATTGCGTTGACTCTATGTATCACTTTAGATAGCAAGGACATTTTAACAATATTAATTCTTCCAATCCATGAGCAAATTATATTCCGTTTATTTATATTGTGTTCAATTTCTTCATTATCGCACAGTCTTCAGAGTACAGGTCTTTCAGCTTTTTGGATAAATGTATTCTTATGTATTTTATACTTTTTGATGCAGTTATAAATGGGATCATTTCCTTAATTTCTTTTTCTAATTTTTCATTATTGGTGTATAGAAACACAACAGCTTGTTACTTTGATTCTGTATACTGCAACTTTACTGAATTCATTTATTAGTGGGGTGTTTAGGGTTCTCTCTATACATAATCATGCCATCAGCAAATAATAACAGTTTTACTTTTTATTTTCCAATGCAAATACCTTTTATTTCTTTTTTTTGTCTGATTGCTATAGCTAGGACTTCTAATATTACGTTGAATAAAAGCGATGAAAGAGGACATCCTTGTCTTGCTCCTAGTCTTAGAAGAAAGGCATTCAGCTTTTCACCATTGAGTATTAAGTTAGCTGTGGGTTCGTCGTTTATGGCCCTTATTATATTGAGGCATGTTCCCTCTATATCCACTTTGTTGAGAGTTTTTATCATAAAAGGATGTTGAGTTTTTTCAAATGCTCTTTCTGCATCTATTGAGATGATCATATGATTTTTATTATTTATTTTGTTAATGTGATATATCACATTGATCAATATATGTGTGTTGAACTATCCTTGCATTCCTAAAAGGAATCCCACTTGGTTATGGTATATATTTCTTTTAACTTATGTCTCGTTTGCCCTGAGGATACTCACTGGCGGCACTTGAAGGTGCAGCATTTACCCTGAGATACCACACAGATTACAGTCCTAACCTTACCCCTAAAGTTTGCTATGAAATATCTCACTTTTATTATTATTTTCACATTGCTCTAGTATATGGATAGTCTTTGGAAACAAATGACATCATTCAATTTATAGCATTCTGTTATTAGTAGTGGTAATTGCCAAAATTGTTAAATACTAAGAAATGTATCATTTCCACGTATGATGTTAACATCGTTCTTGAACAGTTGTTAGCCAAAAATTCATTTGATGAATCCAATTTATGTATACATTTTTGTTACATTAGGATTAGAGAGAAGTTCTGTTTAGAAATAACAGTTTTTATGTTTTATTTTCACATTGAAAACCAGTCAGATTTGCTTCAGCCTCAAAGAGGATATTTATGTAAAATTAAATTAACGCTGACAGCAAGCTGCACATTTTTTTCTAAATGGGAAATGGGTTAATATATTGTTGAATTCAGTTTGCTCATGTTTCATTAAGAATTTTTACATCTATATTCATCACAGATATATTGGCCTGTAGTTTTCTTTTTTTGTAATGTCTTTGTCTGGTTTGGATATCAGGATAATGCTGGCTTCATAAAATTAGTTTGAAAGCGTTCCTTTCTCTTCAATTTTTGAAATTGTTTAAGAAGAATAGGTATTCATTCTTCTTTGAATGTTTGGTGGAATTCACCTGTGAAGCCATCTGGTCCTGGACTTTTATGTGTTGAGAGTGTTTTGATTACTGCTTCAATTTCTTTGTTATTATTATTATTATTATTAATAATAATTTTTATTATGGTGACCTTAGTTAACAAATAGTGCTTCAATTTCATTGCTAGTAATTTGTCTCTTTAGATTTTGTATTTCTTCCTGGTTCAGTCTTAGAAGGTTATGTACTTCTAGAAATTTATTCATTTTTTAGATTTTTGAATTTGTTAGCATGTAATTGTTCATAGCATTCTTTAATGATTCTTTGTATTTTTGGTGTCGGTTGTATTTTCTCTTTCATATATTTTATTTATTCAGGCTCTGTCCTTTATTCTTGATGAGCTTGGCTAAAGGTTAATCTATTGTCTTTATCTTTTTATAGAACCATTTCTTAGTTTTATTGACCTTTTCTACTGTTTTTAAATTTCTATTGTTTATATCCACTCTGATCTTAACTATTTCTGTATTCCTGTTTACTTTGGATTTTGTTTGTTCATCTTTTTCTAACTTCCTTAGGTGTAGTGTTAGATTGTTTATTTAAGATATCGAGTATTTTTCATGTACTTATTCACTATTCATACATTTCCTTCAGTGAAGGACCTCCGGTGAAGTTCTACTCTTTTGCATATTTTAAAATTAGGTTTTTGGTCTTTGTGTTTTTGATTGTAGAAATTAAAAAAAATATTCTGAGTACTAGTCCTTTTTCAGATATTTGTCTTGTGACTATGTTCTCACAGTGTGGCTTGGCTATTTATTTTCTTTATGAAGCTAATGATAAACAGAAAATTTTTATTTAATAAAGTCTCATTTATCAATTTTTATTTTACTGTTATTTTCTGTGACCTAAGAAACTTTTGTCTAGCTTCCAAATCCTAACACACATTCCTGTTTTCTTCTAAAATCTTTAGCTTTTATGTTTATATTTATGATTCATCTTGAATTAATTTTGAATTTTGTATGGTATGAGATAGGAATTGAGGTACATTTTTTTCCCATAAGAACATATGGTTATTCCAGATCCATTTCTTCATAGGATTGTCTGAGTGCCTTATTAAAATCAAGTAACTGTGTAGATAGATACAGGTTTATTTCTGGGATTTCTATTCTATTCTATTGATCTGTCAGTCCTTTTGCCAGTACCACACTGTCTTGATCACTGTGGTTTTTAGTAGGTCTCAAAGTAAAATAATGTACATCTTCTTTCTTTTTCATTTTCAAGATTCCTTTGAACATTCTAAGTTTTTTAAATTTTCAAATAAATTTTAGAATCAGACTGTGGATTTCCACGAAAACTCTGCTGGTATTTTGATTGGTTTTGTGTTCAATTTAGAAATTTGAGGTTGGCAATCTCTGGCCTGTAGCAGCCAGTCACCTGTTTTGTAAATAATTTTATGGGAGCACAGCCCCACCTACTCATTTGTTTATTGTCTATGTCTGCTTTCACTCTACAGTGGCAGAGTTAAGTACAGTTGACCCTTGAAAAGGCAGGGGTTAGGGGTATCAACCACTCATGCAGTTGAAAATCTGCTTGTAACTAGAGTCAGACCTCTGCACGTGCCTCAGAACTGACACAAACAAAACAGTTTGAACTGTGCTGCTCAGTTGAAATATCTGTGTATAAGTGGACCCGTGCATTTCAAACCCGTGTTGTTCAAAGGTCATTTGTAGTTGCAACAGAGTCTGTATGGCATACAAATTAAAATATTTACTCTAGCTCTTTAAGAAAAAGTATGCCATTTTTTTTTTTTGCTATAGGTCAATGTGAGAGGAAATTGATATTTTAAGGATAGTGAGTCTTCCAGTTCATGAATATATTTTTTCTGTTTATTCGGATTTTCCTTAATTTCTCTCAGCAATATTTTGTAGTTTTCAGTGTAGAAAATTTGCACATCTTTTGTTAAATTATTGCTGGTAATTTTATGGTTTGGGGTGACACTACTATAAATGTAAATACTCTCTGATGGTTAGCGACCTTGAGCATTTTTTCATGTGTCTGTTGGCCATCTGTATTTCCTCTTTGGAAAAGTATCTCTCCATGTCTTCTGCCCATATTTTAATTGGATTGTTTGGTTTTTTTATTGTTGAGTCGTATGAGTTCTTTATATATTTTAGTTATTAACCCCTGATCAGATGCATCATTAGCAAATATCTTCTCCTAAACAGTTGGTTGTCTTTTTGTTTTGTTGATGGTTTTCTTTGCTGTACAAAAACTTTTTAGTTTGATGTAGTCCCATTTGTTTATGTTTTCTTTTATTTACCTTGTCTGAGGAGATATATACAAAAAAAATTACTGTTAGAAATATCAGAGAGTTTACTGCCTATGTTTTCTTCTAGAAGTTTTATGGTTTCGAGTCTTACATTTAAGTCTTTAATCCATTTTTAGTCTATTCTTGTATATGGTGTAAGAAGGTGGTCCAGCTTCTTTTTTGCATGTATTTGTCCAATTTTCCCCACACTATTTATTGAAGAGACTGTTTTTACCCCACTGTATATTCTTACCTCCTTTGTCATATATTAAGCGAGCACAGGGGAGTGGATTTATTTCTGGGCTCTCTATTCTGTTCCATTGATCGATGTATCTGCTTTTATGCCAGTACCATGTTGTTTTGATTACTGTAGCCTTATACTATAGTTTGATATCAGGTAGTGTGATAGCTCCAACTTTGTTTTTCTTTCTCAAGATTGCTATGGCCATTGGGTTTTTCTGTGGCTCCATATAAATTTTAGGATTATTTGTTCTAGCTCTCCGAAAAATGCCATTGTATTTTGATAGAGATTGTATTAAATCTATAGATTGCTTTGGGTAGTACGGCCTTTTTAACAATGTTGATTCTTCCTACTTCTGCTTATTTTTTAATTGGAATACTTGTCTTCTGTTAAGTTGTATGAGTTTTTCATATATTTTGGATATTAACCCCTTATCGGATGTATCATTGGCAAATATCTTCTCCCATTGAGTAGGTTGGCTTTTCATTTCGTTGATGTTTTCCTTTGCTATGCAAAACCTTTTTATTTTGATAAGTCCCATTTGATTATTTCTTCTTTAGCTTCCCTTGCTCAAGGAGACATATCCAAAAAAAAAAAAAATTCTAAGAGCAATATCACAAAGTTTACTGTCTGTGTTTTCTTCCAAAAGTTTGATGATTTGGGGTCTTATATTTAAGTCTTTAATCTTTTGCGAGTCTATTCTTGTATCTGGTGTAAGAAGGTGGTCCTGTTTTGGGGGGGAGTTTTTGCATGTACCTGTCCAGTTTTTCCAACACCACTTATTGAAGAGGTCTCTTAACCCCATTGTATATTTTTGTCTCCTTTGTCATAAATTAATTGGTCATATAAGCATAGGTTATTTCTGGGCTCTCTATTCAGTTCCAATGATCTATGTCTGTTTTGACATCAGTACCATGCTGTTTTAATTTCTATAGCCTTGTAGTGTAGTTTGATATCAGGTAGAGTGATACTGCCAACTTTGTTCTTCTCAAGGTAGCTTTGGCTATTCAGTATCTTTTTGGTTCCACATAAAATTTAGGACTATTTGTTGTAGATATGTAAAAGGTACCATAAGTATTTTGATAGAGATTGCATTGAATCTGTAGGTTGCTTTGGGTAGTATGGACATTGTAATGATGTTAATTCTTCCTATTTGTATCTTCCTCAGTTTCTTTCTTCAGTGTCTTATAAATTTCCAAGTGTAAGTCTTTTACCTCCTTGGTTAAATTTATTCCTATGTATTTTTTTTATGCACGTGTAAATGGGATTATTTGCTTAATTTCTCTTTCTGATAGTTTGTTGTTGGAGTATAAAAGTGCAACAGATTTCGGAATATTAATTTTATTTCCTGCTACTT
This sequence comes from Rousettus aegyptiacus, assembly GCF_014176215.1. NCBI lineage: Eukaryota > Metazoa > Chordata > Mammalia > Chiroptera > Pteropodidae > Rousettus > Rousettus aegyptiacus. The sequence goes on from NW_023416309.1 coordinate 63,652,314, forward strand.
TACTGAATTCATTCACCAGTTCTGATAGTTTTTGATGGACTCTTTAGGGATCTCTCTATATAGTATTATGTCATGTGAAAATAATGACAATTTTACTTCTTCCATTCCAACTTGGATGCCTTTTATCTCTTTTTGTTGTCTGATTGTTGTTCCAATACTTTGTTGAATAAAAGTGGTGAAAGTGTATCCTCATCTTGTTCCTGATCGTAAGAAAACCCCTTTTAGCTTTTCACTTCTGAGTATGATGTTACCTGTGGTTTTGTCATATATGGCCTTTATTATGTTGAGGTATGTTCCCTATGTTTTCACTTTGTTTAGAATTTTTATCATAAATGAATGTTATTCTTTGTCAAATGCTTTTCTCCATTTATTGAGATAATCATATGATTTTTGTCCTTCATTTTGTTTATGTGATACATCATAGTAATCGATTCGCAGTTATAGAACCAAACTTGAATCCCAGGAATAAATCCCACTTTGATCACAGTGTGTGATCTCGTTAATGCATTGCTGAATTCAGTTTGCTAATATTTTGTTGAGAATTTTTGCATTTATGTTCTTCAGGGATATTGGCCTGTAACGTTTCCTTCCTTCCTTCCTTCCTTCCTTCAGTAATGCAGGGAAGGAAGGGTAGGAAGAAGGTAAGTGCCGGCATTACCGGACTTCTGGACTCCGGACCTCCTTTAGTACGTAATGGATGTAGGGCGGGAGTACTACGTCCTTGCCTTCTTTTCTTTCTTTCTTTCTTTCATTCTTTCTTTCTTCTTTCTTTCTTCTTTCTTTCTTCTTTCTTCCTCTCCTCCTTCTCTTTCCCCTCCTTCCCCTTTTCCTTTCTTTCTTTCTTTCTTTCTTTCTTTCTTTCTTTCTTTCTTTCTTTCTTTCTTTCTTTTTTTTTTGTAGTGTCTTTGTTTGGTTTTGGTATCAGATAATGCTGGCCTCATAAAATGAGCTTGGGAGCCTTTTCTTTTCTTGAATTTTTTGGCATCATTTCAGAAGGATAGGTTTAATTCTACTTTGAGTATTTGGCAACATTCACCTGTAAAGTATTCCAGTCCAGAACATTTGTTTTCTGGGAGATTTTTGATTGCTGATATGATTTTGTTAGTATTTATCAATCCGTTCACATTTTCTGTTTCTTCTTGATTCGGTCTAGAAAGATTATATGTTTCGGGCATTTAATCATTTCTTCCAGGTTGTGCAATTTGTTGACACAATTGATCATAGTATTTTCTTATAACCTTTTTATTTCTATGCTGTCAGTTGTCATTTCTCTTACATTTCTGATTTTATTTACTTGGGCCCTCTCTCTTTTTTCTCATTGAGTCTGCTTAAAGATTTATTAATTTTGTTTATCTTTTCAAAGAAGCATCTCTTGGTTTCATTGATCTTTTGTATTGATTTTTTAGATTCTATTTCATTTAATTCTATTCTGATCTTTATCATTTCCTTCTTTCTACTCACATTGCACTCTGTTTTTTCTTGTTCCTTTAGGTGTTGGGTTACATAGTTTTTGTTTTTGTTTTTAAGATTTTTCTTGTTTCTTGAGGTAGACCTGTACTGCTATGACTTGCCCTCTTTGAACTTCTTTGACTGTGTTCCATACATTTTAGGATGTTGTGTTTTAACTTTCATTTGTTTCAAGGTATCTTTTGATTTCTTCCTTGATCTTTTTGTTAAATCATTCATTGTTTAGTAACATATTATTTAGCCTCCACATGTTTGGGTGTTTTTCAGTTTTCATTCTATAATTGATTTCTAGCATCACACCATTATAATTGGAGAAAATACTTTATATGACTTGCATCTTCTTAAATTTATTAAGACTCATTTTTTGGCCTAATATGTGGTCTATCCTGGAAAATGTTCCGTGTACACTTGAAAAGAGTGTATATCCTGCTGCTTTGAGGTGAAACGTCCTAAAACCAACAGTCTATCTGGTCTAATGTGTCATTTAAGGCCACTGTTTCCATGTTGATTTTCTCTCTGAAAAATATATCCATTGATATCAATGAGATATTAAAATCCTCTACTTCTACTTTATTTTTATTGATCTCTCTCCTTTGTGGGGGGTTGTGGGTGTCAATATTTGTTTTATAGTTGCTCTGTTGGGTGCATAGATGTTTATGAGTTATATCCTTTGTTTGGATCAATTCCTTTATTGTTATGAAATGTCCTTCTTTGTCTCTTGTTACAACCTTTGTTTTAAAGCCTATTTTGTTTGATGTAAGTATTGCTACCCACCTTTTATTCCATTTTTATTTGCATAAACTATCTTCTTCCATTTCTTTACTTTCAGTGTGTATGTGTCTTTTAATCTGAAGTGGATATCTTATCTTGTAAGTATCATGTGTACGAGTTTTCTTTTTTATCCATTCATCCACTCTATATTTTTTGATTGGAGCATTTAGTCCATTTACATTTGAAGTAGTTATTGATAGGCACTTTGATATAATTACTGCCATTTTAAAATTTTCTGATTGTTTTTGTAGTTTTTTCCTGTTTTTTTTTTTTTGGATTCCTTTCTTTTTATTTCTTTATATGTTTGTAAATTTTTGATTTGTGGTTACCATTTGCCTCATATATATGAAGTTATGTTTATAGCAGTCTATTTTAAGTTGATGGTTGCTTAAGTCTGAACACATTCTAAAATCACTATAATTTTTCTCTCCCCCTTTCATATACATTTTAGTCATTTTTTTACTCCCTTTGTGTGTATATGTGTTTACCTGTATTCCCTAATTTATTGTTATAATTACACATGATCTTCCTTCCTACTTTTGCCTTTTAATCTTTGTACTAGATCAATATTTGGTTGATCCACTGCTTTTACTAAGTGTTTGCCTTTGTTAATAAGCATTTTCTTCTTTTGTATATTTTCTCATTCATATTTTTAATTTGTTCTTTTCTACTTAAAGTAGTCCCTTTAACATTTTATGTATTACTGCTTTATTGGTGATAAACTCCTTTAGTCTTTTTTTTCTGTCTCAGAAACTCTTTATCTCTCCTTTGATTCTAAATGAGTCTCATTGGTTAGAGTAATCTTGATTGTAGGTCTTTGCTTTTCATCACAGAATAGTTCATGCCTATTGCTTCTGTCTTGCAAAGCTTCTGTTGGGAAATTCAGCTGATAGTCTTATAAGAGCTCTCTTGTACAAAACTAACCACTTTTCTCTTGCTATTTTTAAGATTCTTTCATTGTCTTTAATCTTTGTCATTTTAATTATGATATGCTTTGGCATGGGCCTCTTTGAATTCATCTTTTTTTGGAACTCTGTGCTTTCTAGACTTGTATGTCTATTTCCTTTCACAGGTTAGGGACATTTTCAGTAATTATTTCCTCAAATAGATTTTCAATTCCCTACTCTCTCTCTCTCTCTTCTTCTGGTACCACTATGATGTGAATGTTGGTACACTCAACTTTGTCCCAAATGCCCCTTAAACTATTCTCCTTTTAAAAAAATTTGTTTTCTTTTTACTGTTCTGATTGAGTGTTTTCTGCTTTCTTGTCTTCCACATCGCTGATTTAATCCTTTACTTCATTTGATCTGTGATTGATTCTGTCTAATGTATTCTTCATTTTAGTTAATGAATTTTTATTTCATTTTTATGGTTTTATCTCTTTTGGGGGGTCCTTTCTGAGTTCATATACTCCTCCCCTGAGTTCTTTGAGCATCTTTATAACCAGTATTTTGAACTCTGTATCTGGTTGATTGCTTGTCATCATTTCGTTTAGTTCTTTTTCTGGACTTTTGTCCTGCTCTTTCACTTGGGACATATTTCTTTGACTCCTCATTTTGGCTGACATCCTGTGTTTGTTTCTATGTATTAGGTAGATATGTTATGTATCCCAGTCTTGGTAGAGTGACCTTGTGTAGTAGGTGGCCTCACATATGCCACCTACTACACAAAGTCTGCCTGTTCACCTGAGCCAGTTGCTTCAGGGGTGTCCCTTGTGCAGTTTGTGTGTGCTCTCCTATTGTAGTTGAGCCTGGATTGCTGTTGGCACATAAGTAGGTGAAATTGTTTCTCATGCTGACTGACTACAAGGCTGGTCATGGCTATAGTGGACAAGCTATTGTGCAGGGGCTGATTCCATGGAAAAAGTTTTGCTTTAGTGGGACTCTTGTGCCAGTTGAATGTGCCCTTCAGGTGTGTCACTTGTGGACCTCATTGGGTGGTGCTCTGGTGTGATCTGAAGCTGGCCACTGGGTATGTTGGTTTTGGAGCCTCTTGGAAGGTGCTCTTGTGTAAGCCAAGGTCAGCTACTGTTTATTCCCTGCTATAATCACCTTTTGGGAGCTACAAAGTGATCTGTAGTTGGTTGTCACTTGTGCTAGGCTTGGATATGCTTGGTAGAGAATAGCTGCCACTAGTGTCAGGCTTGGGACCCTTTGGTGGGGACCATGACAGGAGCTGAGGCCCACCACTGCTTATCTGAACCCCTAGTCCCATTGTCACAATCAATCAAAAACTTATTTCTCAGAATGGCTAAAGGAATAGCTTGCTCCCTGAATGTCACTTCCTGTTATGTATGTAGGGGAACTCTAGTGGGAAATAGATGGCCATGGGGAGCTACTGAATTTTTTTTCCAACCAGGTAATACCAGATATAATGGCCCCACATGCCTCAAGCGATGGGTAATGAATTTTAGAACATGATATTATTGGACAATATTGCCTGGCCAGAGGTAAAGGAAATCTCAAATACTCAGTTAGAAACTTAATTTGCTCAGGTCAACAATATTATAATGCCACCTCCAGAAGAAGTGTGTGGCTGAGAAACAGAAGAAAAAAAATCTGTTGGCCAGATTCCCAGGGCTAGCTAAAGCCTGGCATAACCCAGGCAGGGCCTGAGACCAGACAGCCCCACATGGGCTTTACTGGATTTGTGGAAGCACAGCCTATATCCACCTTCCCACCAATTGGGAAGGAAGCTGTAGGATAGGCATGATAAAACCATCCTTTTTCCTCTTACTTCTGAAAACAGGGAAACAGCTTGATCACGTGGTCCCATACCCCTGCAAAGGATGAAAAGAGAACTCCATGTAGAGAACTGGAAGAATGATAAGTGGCCCCCAGAATGAATAATCCAATACTATGGGCCTGCCATTTAGGCAAAAGATGGATCATGGGGATACTGTACCCCCATTTACATGTTAAACTGAAGTATCTGACTGTAGGCAGTTTTAGAAATCATTACTAACAAGACTGGGAAAGCCCTGATTCTCCTTGCACATCAACAGACTCAGATGAGAAATGCCATCTACCAAACAGGTTGACACTAGATTATCTATTGGCGGCAGAAGGAGGAATATGTGGGAAATTCAATCTCACTTACTATTGTATACAGATAGATGACCAGGGCCAGGCAGTTGAAGATCTTATCAAGCAGATGACAAAACTGACACATGTGCCTCTGCATGGATGGAACCCTGATAGCCTCTTGGGAGGTTAGTTCTCCACCTTCGGGGGCTTTCCGACCTTAGTTGGAGTAGTATTCTTCCTCCTCAGTATCTGCCTCCTTCAGCCTTGCCTATTGCCTCTTGTTGTCTGGTCAATCACCTCCCTTATAGAGACTATAGTGGAAAGAAAGACTACAGCGAAGATCTTTGCACAGTGGAATTACCGGTCCCTGACACTGGGAGATCAAGGGGGAGAGCACAAGGTTGATGCCCTGTGAAGAATCTAAACGGGTATCAAAAGAGGAGAATGAAGAAGAAATTTCAGGATTTTCATTAAAAGCTGATTAGCTTTTTCATTCTGCTTCTGTAAATTGTGCTTGCTACGTACAAGAGCTCACTACAGAGCTCGTTTACAACTGTCCTACTTGCCTTTTGCTCAACAAATATAACTGTTTACACTGTTTGTACACCTAGCAGCTCCGACTTTCTGTAACAATTTGTGTCTGTCGGCAACCCATGACAACTCGGCCATACCAATGTTACTACTTGTAGTCTCCATAACAACTACCGCCGTTTGTAACAGTTTGAGTTCAAACTGACCAATTAGCTTGTATAAAACTTCTGGTGTATAAGCAATGTTGTAACTGAGCCCACTGTCCAGATCTTCAGAGCACTAGCTCCTCTGGGGCCACGCGTAATAAACCTGAGTTCTCATTTCTCTCTGAGTTACTACTTGATGTTTCGTTGGAGTGGTTTGGGATTTTTCCACAACAATGCTACTAAGGAGTTTGCATCTCAGCCTGAAGATGATAAGAAGTGATTTATTAGGAAATGAATTTGATTAAAACAAGAGTAGAGAATTTCTACTAAAAAATTCTGGCTTGGTTTTGGGTTTTATGTAAAATACTGACTCAGATATAAAGCATTATATCCTTCTCTTTTTTTGAGGTATAATATCTGCATAGTTGTAATGTACATATAATAAAATGCACTAATCTCATGTACAGTTAAAAGAGTTTTTACTTATTGACATCTCTATGGCCCTTCCAATCTGCAAAGGATGCTGGGAAATGTAGACTTGTTGGGGGAAAAAGTGACCGAAAAATCAGGGTACTTTTACACCAATGTTGATTGAGAGGATCAATATTTATTCCTGTTATCATAACAAAAAAAAAGGATTTAAAGGAAGGAAAGAGTAAGAATTTAGGGAACAGGAACTAATGAATAGCTTCACAGGACAAATGCTAGAAAGTGTCAGCCAATTACTCCCCCCACCTCCTTTTTATTTTTCTTTTTGGATTTAAGGTGTCTCTGGTAAAGGACCTAGATTCAGAGACTAAGTGACCTAGATGCAACATATACCCACCCCTTGATGAAGGCCTCTTGATTGACAGCCCTACCAATCTCTGGACTGAGGGACTGGCCAACTAAATTGTGGGCTGATGTGTGTAAGTGTATACAGTGGGTAAAGGAAAGGAGACTACAATTCCTTGGGAGTGGATTCAGGGGGAAAATACTACCCAGGCTGAAACCAAACCACTCATTTGTCTCTTGCAATGCACTTCCAAAAGGTAATTTTAGAGACACTGATACCAGACCAGCTGGCTTTCAGGAGGAGCAGCCACTCGTGATGAAAACAGAATTTGCATCTCTTTTCTTTTAATTTTGAGTGAAAAAGGAGAAAGTCAGTAACTCAACAGGATTAAAATGTGACATGATTCCCCAGCAATTACCAGGGGAACCTGATCCATTTCACACAGAGCCAGAAACCTAGAGCAAGGAAAGAAAACCAGAATGTAAATTAATTTCAAGCAGCATGAATCATCCTGTTCCCCAGTTAAGAGTCTTGCCACCGTCTGTTTGAATTTACTAATACACTAGTTGACATTTAAATCCCATAGCATTTTACAACCTCAAAATAACTCTAAGTATCATCCAGATTCACTTTATAGATAAGTACCCATTAAAGAACAAAAATTCAACCAAGTAAATTTAAAGATCTATTGACTTTATTGAACAACTCATGAGTTGGGCAACATCCCATGTAGTAAATAGAAAGGTGCTCTGAAGAGGTGTACAAAATAGGCAGGAAGAGGGTGGGACATTGGATTATTTCAGGAAAGGCTACCTTTCTTTAAGAGATGGCAGGGGGTCCTATAAAGTATATTATCTCCTTAGAAAATTCCAGACTGATTGGTTTAAGATTCACTCCTGGGAGAGACTGAAACCCCAGTCCAGCTAAATATTAAGTCTTGGTAGGACTTAGCACAAGTAACTTCATTTGGGCCTGTTGTATCTTTTTACCAGTTATTCCCTCCTTTTGATCAAACCCTCAGCGTTACTGTGAGATATGAACATTAATGCCATTCTCAGTTACTGCTCTGTAGTTCTTGTGACTTCTGTTGATTCTCTGTGTGATAGTCAAAACTCATGATGTTTTTGTTTAATTCCTGTGATACTCGTGGTTCATAGCTTCAGGTTCACAACTTTAAGTCAGTCATTCTCTTTATTCCTTTTCTGATGTTCCATTCTTAGGAGATTATTTACTTGGTGGTTATTGACTGTGAACTGAAATTTAAAGCTTTTGAAAGAATACAGCATACCAGTGAGATTAATATATTAACTACGAGCAGAATAATTCCTAATGTTTGGGGTGACATTTGGAGCTATAATCTCCAAGAACCAAACCAACCAAAGAAAGACCCTGTTGAAGGAGTCACCTTTTTAAGTCAAGTGGCTTTCTCAGTGATCTTATGTAACTGAGCTCTAGCTTCCCCATAAGTATTAAACCAGGTGCAGCAGTTGGTGTTTGTCACAGCACAGACATCTCCTTGCTTAGCTAAAAGATAATCAAGGGTTATCCTATTATCTAGAACAACTTTGACCAGAGTCTAAAGATTTTTGTTGGTCAGCTATTGCTTTAATGGCAGATTGTTGCAATATTTTCAGGAGCTAAGGAGAGGTTCCTGATTATAGCCTTGTTTAAATTCATTCCTGACAAGAAAAATAGAGAACACCTCATGGTAGGTCCTCCCTAGAACAATAAAGGGCACAGTTAGATAACCTAAAGGTATTGCTTGATTACACACTAGCTATGTAGACATTCATAGGCCCAAGGACAATGATAACCACCATAGACAAGGATAAGTTCTGTTGGGCCTAAACCACTTCCACTAAGGTGGCACTGTTAACAGATTCATTTGTAGAGATTGTTACATTTGCCCATTCAAGCCAGGGGCCAGTTAGGTGTCCTAGCCTGAAATAGAAGTTGTTCGAAATCCCAGAGGCTACTTTAGCAATGGCCTGGAGATACAAGTGATGGCATTATCTTTCCAGGCCAATGCCAGAGTAAAAGAGAAAAAGAAAAGACAGAAGGATTTAGTGTTTAGCTAAAATAGGAAGTTTTGATCTGACATTGTGCATGGAAGCAGTCTACATTGATGTCAGCTACTTCTCTTCCTAGTCAATTTTCTCTCAAAGTCTCCAACTGGTGTGCAGGATCAAGTGTCAGATGAAACCTTCTTCAGCTGTGAAATGTATACACAAGGTTCACTGTCCACCTGTTTCACACTAGTGTCAGTGGTCATGAGGGTATTGAGGGTATTAAGGATAACCTGATAAAGTTCCTTCCAAAGAACTTCAAGGGCAGTCTTTGTTCTATTTCACTTGTATGGTCTTCAAGTTATCAGAAACCTGTATTGCCAGTCATTTCCATGAATCTCCTTGAAGACTGAGCAATTTTGCAGGAACAATTTTGTAAAAGCATTTGGGTAAAAAAAAAATGGTTATCTGTAAATGACCAAAGTCTTTCAAAAGTGAACATGGTTAAAGACCATTCAATTACATTTGAGGTAATTATAGACATTTTATTATTCATCTTTTTTATTTTTTAATTTTTTTAAAGAAGTCTTTTAACATTTCTTGTAATAATTTTTTTGGTGGTGATGAACTCCTTCAGTTTCTCCCTGCCCCACCCCAAGCCCTATTGAAATATAAGAGACAATTACAATGTACAATTCAATTAGTTTATTTTTTCAATTATAGTTGGCATACAACAATATACCAGTTTCAGTTGCATAGCATAGTGATCAGAGATCCACATAACTCAGAAAACCCCACTAAATTTAGTATCCTTCTTCCCCTTTACATATTTATTACAACATTATTAACCATCTTCCCCATGTTACACTCTACGTCTCCATGTCTATTCTACAACTATCCATTTGTACTTCTTAATCTCTTTGCCTTTTTATGCTGTCCCTCCCACCCCCTCCTATCTAGTAGCCCTCAAAATATTCTCTGTATCTATGAGTTTATTTTCATTTTTATGTTGTTATTATTTTGTTCTTTAGATTCCACATGTACGTGAAATCATGAGATATTTGTCTTTCTCTGTCCAACCCATTTCATTCAGTGCAATACCTTCTATGTCCATCAAGGCAATATCTTTTCCATCCCCTTCCTTTTAATCTGTGTGTATCTTTTAACCTGAAGTGAGTCTCTTGTAGGCAACATATGTAGGTGTCTTGTTTTCTTTTTTCTTTTTAATTTTTAATTAAGTTTATTGGGGTAACATTGGTTAATATAAGTATATAATTTTCAGGTGTGCATTATCATTTGACATCTGTATATTCTATTGTGTGTTTACCATATAAAGTCCAGTTTCCTTCAGCTACCATATATATGACCCCCTCTAACCACTTCACATTCCCCCTAAACCCTATATTTGATCCCCTTTACCCATCTACCTACCCCCTCCTCCCTCACTCCACTAGTAACCACTAGCCTATAATCCATGCCCATGAGTCTCTGTTTGTTTGCCCTGCTCATTTGTTGCTTTTAGGTTTATATGCCACATATAAGTGATATCATGTGATTTTCAATATTTTCTGCCTGGCTTATTTTGCTTAGCATGATTATCTCAAGGTCCATCCATGTTGTCACAAATGGTGGTATTTCATCTCTTCATATGACTGAGTAATATTTCATTGTATATATGTACCACAGCTTCTTTAGCCAATCATCTATTGTAGGACACTTCGGTTGCCAAGATACAATCTCACACCTTTGACAATAGCTATAATCAACAGGACACGTAATAACAAATGTTGGAGAGGGTACAGAGAAAAAGTAACCCTTATACGCTGGTGGTGGGACTGCAAATTGGTACAGCCACTATGGAAAACAGTATGGAGGTTCCTCAAAACACTAAGAATTTATCTACCATATGATCCAGTAATCCCTCTACTGGGTATTTGCACACCACGTAGCACCATTATTCACAGTGGCCAGGACATGGAATTTTGTTTTCTTATCCATTCAGCCACTCTATCTTTTAGTTGGAGAACTTAATTCTTTTCCATTCTAAGTACTTATTAATAGGAATGTAGTTGTCACCATTCTTTATTCCTGTTTTTGATGCATGTTTTTTCTTCTTAAAGAAGCCCCTCCAACATTTCCTGTAATACTGGCTTGGTGATGATAAATTCCTTTAGCTTATTTTTGTCTGAAAAGCTCTTTACCTGTCCTTCAACTATAAATGATAGCTGTACTGGATAAAGTATTCTTGGTTGTAGATCATAGGTTTTCACCACATCAAGTATTTTGCGTCAAGCCCTTCTGTCCTGCATAGTTTCTTTTGAGAAATCAGCTGCCAGTTTTATGGGTGCTCCTTTGTAGGTAACTAACTGCTTTTCTTTTGCTACTTTTAAGATTCTCTCTTTGTATTTAACCTTTGGCATTTGAATTATGATGTGCCTTGGTGTGGGCCTCTTTGGGTTCCTCTTTCTTGGGACTCTCCAAGCTTCCTGGGGTTGTATGTCTATTTCCTTTGCCAGATTAGGAAAGTTTCTATCATTATTTCTTCAACTAGCTCTTCAAAATCTTGTTTTTCTTCAGGTACCCCTATGACATGGATATTTTTACATTTAATTGTGTCCTATAGGCTCCTTAAATCATTATTTATAGTCTTGGCTTCTTTTCTCTTGCCATTCTGATTGAGTGTCCTTGGCTTCCCCATCCTCTGTATTGGTGGTTCAATCTTTTTCTTTATCCACTCTGTTTATTCCCTCTAATGTACTCAGATAATGTATTCTTCATTTCTGACTGGTTCCTTTTTATAATTTCCATATCCATTTTGATAGGTTATTTTTTTTATCTCTTTGTTAAAGTTCTCACTGAGTTCATCTACTCTTCCCCTAAATTCATTGAGCATTATTGTAACCAGTGTTTTGAACTCTGTAACTGATAGACTGTTGGTCTCCATTTCATTTTTTTTTCTGGAATTTTCCCCTGTTTGTTTGTTTGTTTGAGACAGTTTTCTTTGTCTACTCATTTTGGCTGTTAGCCAGTTTGATGGAGACTCGGATATGGCACCCTCACTGTCTGTGTTTGCAGGCTGGATAGGGGCAGGGTTCAACAAAGGAACAGTTGTATCTGCCAACACCTCTGTCCTGAGAGAGAGTTGCTCCACCAGCCCTCACCCTGAAGCCAGACAATTCATTTCCTTCCCATGTGTCCCTGGCACTTTTTGAGTGGCTGTCTTTTTACTGGAATTTAGGATGAGTGTTTGTGATTTAATGAGTCTGTTCTCAGGCTCTTTTAGAGAATGCTTGTATCTATAGCAGACCTCCTTCTCACCCAGATGGAATCCCTGCTGGTTTTCACAGCCAGATGTTGTGGAGATTCCTCTTCTGCGCACTGGTGGTTTGAGCTGAGGACCTCTTCAGTTGAGATGTCCCTCCTAATTCTGATGTAGGCCGTGAGCAGATTTTTCACATTTCCCCCCCTCTTACTAGTCTCAATATGGCTTCTTCTTTATATCCTTAGTTATAAAAGTTCTGTTCAGCTAGTCTTCAGGTGGTTTTTGGTGATGGTTGTTCTATAATTTAGTTGTAATTTTGGTGAGGTTATGGGAGGAGGTGAGCATAGGATTTTTCTACACTTTCATCTTATAATTTCTATTATCTATCCTCAAATTCACTGATTTCACTGTTACCTACATTCTCTTGTTAAGCTCAACTTAGTGAATGTTTTATATTTTGCACCATGTTTCTCAATTGTAAAAATTTTTTCTTGGTTCTTATAGTTACTACTTCTTTGCTGAAATTTCCTGTCTTTTTATTCCTTGTGATAATACTTCTCTTTATGTAAAGTGTCAGCAAATGACAGTCTATGGTCTTAATTTGGCTGATTTTATAAGCTTTTATTGAAAAACAGCCTTTGTTTACATATTGTTTATGACTGCCTTCACAATGCAATTGCAGAGTTGAGCAGTTGTGACAGAGATCCTATGAGGACCACAAAGCCAAGAATATTTGCTATCTGAACTTTTACAGAAAAAGTTTTCTGACTTCTGTTTTGCATTATTGAATATAGTTATGATAACTGCTTTAAAATTCTTGTCTGCTATACAACATATGGGTCATCTTAAGATTAGTCTCTAAGGATAGTCTTCTCTCTCGAGAATGGGTCACTTCTTCCTTGTTCTTCATAGTGGAATACTTCCTTATTGTAACATATACACGGTGAATATTATGTTATAGAGATTCTAAATTCTATTACAGTCCTCTGAAAAGTGTTTTTAAAATAATTGTCTTATTTTAGTAAGCAATTAACCTGCTCTCTTGGACACAAACTTTAGATTATGTCTTTTTAGATGGCAGGTCGAATCTCAGTTCAATTCTTTATTTTTTGCTTTGAGCCTGTCTGTACATGTACAGTTTAGGGATAAGCCAGAGACAGGGAATCATTTACACAGAGAATTTGGGAATCCTCTCCGCCTCCTTTTTTTTTTTTTTCCAGAATTCCTCCCTCACTTTCTAACAGCTATGGTTCGCCTGTCTTCTGTTTTCCAAGTTTTCAGATCAGAATGTTTGCAGGTTTTCTATTGGAGTTTTGGCCACTTTATGCCAAATGTACTATTGCTGACCCTTAGGCTAAAAGTTATAAAAATGGGAAATTCATTCAATGTTGGTTCTTTTCCCAGGTGTTCACTGCCCTCCATAAATTGCCTTCTTTTTTTTCACTCCCCAATATCTGTGGCCATTGCTTTCATTTTGTTTGGTCTGATTTAGCATTTCTAGTTGTCTTCTGCAGAAAAGTGAGTTCCAGTAGGAGCTTACTCTACCACACCAGAAAGAACCCCTTCTAACCTCTTCTAGGTTATGGATGTCTCATCATTTTGTTTTTTCCTTCCTTGTAATTGACTTGTTTAAAAAATTGACTAGTTTTTCCTATGAAGGTTGTCCCCATTGTATATTTTGCTATTGTATCCCTATGAAGTAGTTACTCCTCTAAAAAACATCTTAGCATGTTTGCCTCAGTTCTCTCTCTTCTTGAAGAAATAAAGTATTACTGACACTGGTGTTTCTTTTGTGTGGTATTTCATTGAAAAGATGTTTCATAATGTATCTCTTCAGACTCCCACTGTGTTTCAAACAATGCTTTAATGAATTAACCTACATGCTTCCTAGAAATATATAATTAGTTATAAGGTGGAATTGCTTTGACAAATGATGCATGTATTTATATTTTTATAGATATTGGGCCCAAATTGCAATGCCCTCCAAGAGCTTATTCTAGTTTACCCATGGTTCTTGCCTCCCCAAAGATTTTTGCCATGTAATTACTTTTACAAGTGTGTATATTAGTTTCCTAGGGCTGCCATAACAAATTACCACAAACTGGGTGGTTTAAAACAACAGACAGCTATTCTCTCACAGTTCTAGAGGCTGGAAGTCTGAAATTAGTGTGTTGGCAGGGTTAGTTCCTACTGAAGACTAAGGAGAAACTGTCCCATGCATTTTTCCTAGCCTCTGGCAATTGCCAACAACCTTTGGCTTGCAGACATATCACTCCAACATCTTCACATGGCCTTCTCCCCTATCTATGTGCCTCCATATCTTTGTTTTTTCTTCTTTGGTCCCAGCTGCAGTGTTACTGTGGAGATGGTTGATTAGATCCATAAGTCACACACTTAATCTCTCCAGCAAAAGTTTGTCCAGCCACACCCTTGGTGATCTCTCCAGAGCACTTTCTCAGCTTTTGAAAACAATGAGAATTTTCTGAATAAATTGTTGAGTTCTGATTTCTTTTTGCTTAAAAATCAAATGTACAGCTGAAACTTATTGGATTTAGTTAACCAATATCGCCATAAAAATAATTATTTATTTATTTGTTTTTAAAAAGATACATTTCCCCTATTCCTACCTTGCTGAAAATTTTATAATAAATTGAATTCCAGATTTTATTTTATTTTTTTTAAAGAATTCATTTCTCCATTTATCTCTTTCCTCTTGCATTTTCCTATAAGCAGGAAGGAGAAAACAGGCTGCACCTTTCCACATTTTGCTTAGAAATCTCCTCACCTAAATATGCAGGTATATCCCTTGCAAGCTAGACTTTCCACATGACAACAGAACATAATTCATACAAGTTTCTTCCACTTTATAACAAGTATCACTTTTCCTCCAGTGTCAAATAACATGTTCATCATTTCCTTTAAAGCTGTACTTACCAGAAGCACCTTTGATACTCATGTACCAAGCTGCCATGCCAATATTCTGTTCATGATGACATATGTATTCTTTAAGACAACAAAAACTTTCTCTACAGCTCTCCTCACTTCTTTCAGGAGTTCTCAGCAGAATCACTTTTAATATCCATATTTTTATCAACAGTCTCTTTAAGGCAATTTAGCTGTTTTTTCTATCAAGTGTCTCAAAATTCTTTTAGCTTCTACCCATAACCCAATTCCAAAGCCCTTTCCACATTTTTAGGTATTTGTTACAGCAGCACCCAACTTCCGCAAATCTGTGGATGGAGAGGAATTTGCCTCAGGATGGACAATACATAGAGAATCATTCATACCTGATTTAGATGATTTAGAAAATGAGATTTGGGACTTTTTGTGTTGATATTTAGATGATATTTTTGTAATTAAGAGTTAGTGCTGGAATGAGTTAAGACTTTTGGGGAAGCTGGGATGGGGTAAATATTCTTTGTACATGAGAAGAACATGGATTTGGGGGAACCAGAGGGTAGACTATCATGGATAGAATTGTGTCCCCCAAATATGTTGAAGTTCTTTTGTTTTAAGCCATCCAGTTTGTAGTAATTTGTTATGGCAGCCCCAGGAAACTACTGTAGTTGTCAACATAAAAAAGTTGTCAGTAGGAGGCCAGGTTCCAGATAGGGCCCAGAATGTAGGATGGAATGCTGATCGCTTAGGTGACAACTCTTAAGGGCAGGGCAAAATTCTTAGCCTTGATCCTGAGGTTCCACAATTATTACCTCCTGGGCTACCTGGGCTCAGCAGTGAACATGGATTAAGGAAATGGAAAGAGATTGAGGCTTACCTCGAGTAAGTATCCACTCCTACTTCTGTAGCAATAGAACTCTCAATTTATAGCTCCATACATAACCACTCAGAATACAGGTTATAGCCCAGTGTCTCTTATGATGAGATTTTGCCATGTGACTAAGTTCTAGTCAATGTGATAGAAGCACAGGTAGTATATATTAATGTCCTTTCCCCCTTTCTTCTTCCCAATGGTTTCAGTTGGAGGTGATAGTCTGCCGTCCTGCACTATGAAGACCAGAGAATGCCTGAGGGATGGTAGGACAAAGAAGGAACATGGATTCCTGGCCCTTGGAGTGGCCATTCCAGTCCTAGACTTCTTATACCCACACAATTTTTAGATAAACTTTTATTTTGTTCAAGCTTCTGTTGTTTTATGTTCCTGTTACATGTAGCCCAAACTTATTCTAACATTTGTAGAGACCTAGTATTGGGAGATGAAAACAAGGCCAGTGGTGGGGTGAAGAGAAAAGGGACAGCTCATCCTGAAATTGGAAGCAGGCAGGGGTGGGATTAAAGCACATGACTTCAGTTATTGGGAAAGGACAGCTGCAGGAGCTGGGAGAGTGGGTAGGCCTTTACTATAGATTTAAAAATATAACAGGCTAAAGTATGCAAAGTGTACTAAAGGAGTAAAGGTGGACTAGAGATTGGTAGGATTATACAACTTGTCAGTGATCTCAGATTGTACCCTCAAAGGTCATGTGGTTATGTATTTTCAAACTGCAAGTTAGGACCAAATAATGTCAGGAAATGGATTTAAAGACAGATCTTAATGAAAAAGAGAAGTTATCAGAGAGAATTATACCAAGCAAGGTTAAGTGCTATTTTGTGAAGTAGTTATTTCAGTTATCGTGTGTGTATGTGTGTGTGTGCACTGTGTTCCTTACTGTAGATCTTAGCCAATAATGAAAGCCACTAGTGTACAACTTAACCATATGCCTGATTTTCCCAGAAGTGGCCTGCCCTCATAAAAGAGCAAATACATTCATACTTGTAAAAATATATGCTCCCACATTTAAATCTCAACTCTGTACCTAATGCATGTTGGAGACTGAAATACTGTGGGTCTCAATTTTTTTATCTGTGTTATGAGATAATCAGATTACTTGCTTCACAACATTCATTACAATAAAGTGCTTGGCATGTAATTGGCTTGTCTTCCTCTTCCTCCTCCTCATTAGTATTAATTATTATCATCATCATCATCATATCATCCTCATCAATTGGACCTAAACCTGGTATGGAAGAAGTATTTTTAATGTTATTATTTTCAATTAAACCTTAAACCGATTTTAAAAAAAAACAGTATTTTCCACACTAGAGGTTGAATATGCAAAATACACATAATTAAAACCATAAATCTATGTTCAGGATGAGAAGGCTTGTATTGCTGTTAATTCAGTTGACTTAATAATGCTACAATCTTTCACATCACTGAGTGCCTTGACCTGAGGACTTAGTGAGCTCACTGAACAACCCCTTCGTTTTATAGGAAGCCCAGACAGGTGAAGAGATTTTCCCCCTACCCACAAGTTGGGGACTAACATAATGGAGAACAGATTTGTGTCCTGAGGTCAACCTTGAAACACCCTCTACATGAACCCCTCAGCCCTATCTTTTGACCCTGACCAGCCATTCCACATGTCTTTCCGGATACCTGGCATCTGCATACTTGGGCATTTACTGCTGCTGTGCACATGCATAAATGCCTTCCCTCCTACCCTCTCAGCCTGGAGACCAGGCCATGGGCTATTCATGCCCTCAGGACTTATTCCAAGGCTGTGTCCAAAAGCTTTGACTACTCATAGCCTCCTGAATTTATTCCGATTGTTTAATTCAGTCACTTGCAGTCAGACATTTGTAAGGGAATATAAAGATGGAATTTATTAGAAGGTGTGTAGGCTCCTTTTTCTCTTATTTAGAAACCATTCCCCAGGTTTTTTCAGCAGCTTGCCTTTGAGAAAACCTCACTTGGCTTCTCCACCAGCTGGCTGGGCTGGAAAACAGTGTATTATTTTCCTGTGGGTGTTGTAACAAAGTACCACAAACTTATAGCTTAAAACACAAATTTATTCTCTGAGGAATATTTCTGGAGGTCAGAAATCTGAATTGGTTCCACTGGGCTAAAATCAGTGTTTTGGCAGGGCTGGCTTCTTCTGGAAATTCCAGGGGAGACTGTATGTCCTTGCTTTTCAGCTTCTAGTGACTGCCTCCATTCCTCTCTCCTGTCCCCTTCTCATCACTACAACCTCTTCCATTGTCACATCTGCTACTATTAACTCACCTTTCTGCATCCCCCTTGTAAGGACACTTGTGATTACACTGGGCCTACTCAGATAATCCAAGAGCCTCTCCCACCTCAAGACGTTAGGTATAAGGTATCTTTTTTTTGGGGGGGGGAGTCATTATTCAGCCCACCATTGGAGGGCTTTGGAGTTCCAGGAACCAGGTTGGAATCCTTGCTCTGCTCCTACTACTTCTTCTTTCTGAGCTCCTTCCTTAAAAGAGAAACAAATAATAATATCTATGACTTCATAAATGAAATTAGGTGAGACAATGTGAGTAAAACACCCAGTTCAGTGTTAGCACACATCAGGTTCTCAACAAATGTCAGGACTCTTTTGTCGTCTCCACATTCAACTTGATGACTTCTCGATGCCCACAGCCCCTTTTCTAGCATAGAAGGCAGCCTGATGATGCCAACGGTACTGGCCTTACCTGGCAGATCCTAAGCCCCTTGGAGGATTCAGCACATAGGAAGATACTACATTGTTTGCTGAGTCAAAGTTTATTCATTCATTTGATGTTTGTTGAATGGTTGCTTTTCAACCCTGGTGGCACATTAACATAATCTGAGGAAATTTTTTAAAAATGTAATGCCTCTGTCCGACCCCAAAATGATAAAAAGGGATTTGAAGGGTGTGGTTAAAAACCTTTGGGATCCTCAAGAGCAGCAAGGGCTACACGTTGCCTGCCGGTCTCTACCAGAATACACGCTCCAGAGCTCCTGCCCTCAAGAGTGGCCTCTCTGTGGGAAGGGAGACAGACTGTGGGAGATTTGGTGCTGTGAAAGAAATGAAGCAAGATGCTGTTCTGGTTGCCTGTTGGATGCAGGGAGGCTTCCTAGTAAGGTCAAGGAGAGCCACTGGAGTCTGATCTGAGTGTAGACCTGAGTGGCAGTAAAAATCAGGGGGAGACAGAAGAGTTAGTGTTACTTTCCTGAGGTGGGAGTTAGGCAGGCACGGGTCACTCGGGACTTGGAAGGTCATGGCAAGATGTTTGGATTTTATTCCAAGAGCAACAGGAAACTGATGAAGAGATGTAATCCAATTTGTACTTATGAAAATTAACTTTGGAGTAAGGTGTCAAGGAATGAGGCAGGGTCACTGGCCATGGAAGGCTCAGGACTAGGTGAAGAATGTGGACAGGGAAGGAAGTTGATTTTCTTCAGGGGAAGAATGAACAGGATTTGGTAATAAGCAAATAGGAAGAAGGCGCTGAAGGCCTAGGGGAAGCTCCTCAGACAGAGAGAAGGCAGGGCAGGGACCCTTAGGAGGAGAGGGTTTCAGGCTTAGGGAATCCATGCGGAAAAAGAACAGTGCTGACACATTTACAAGTACAGTACAGGATTCCCCCTGCTACCCAACAGTAGAGCATACTTATGTAAGCCAAAATGTTATAAAGTGAAGTGTAATTAATTCATATATGGAAAAGCTTTTGAGCATGCCCAGGCCAAAAACTCAATGCCTGCATAATGAATTTATTTCATTCATCAACATCTACACACTTAAATATGTCCAGTTTTACACCAAGCATAACACCCTCGTGAGCTCTTTTATGCTTTTCTGATACCTTAAGGCACATCTTGTTAATGGATGCACAAAATAAATGGGAATAAAGCACTGACAGACAGTTCAAAGCTTTGGTGCTTGATGCAGAGATGCTGAGTGTAGGTCCCAAGGAGGGACTTGGAAGGGCTCCTTTTGCTGCTTGGGGCATGCTGTTTCTACAGTACATTGGTTAGACATCTATATAGTTTATAAAATGATCTCTCCCCAACTGCTCCCTGCCTCCCTGCACCCTTATCCTAGACAACATATTAATACTAACTGCATTCCCTATGCCATGCTGCCCATCTTCATGACCATCCATCAGCTACTAACCTGTACTTCTTTAACCCCATTCTCCCAGCCCCCCAAATTCCCCTCCCCTCTGTCCATCATCAAATTGTCCACTATATTTTTTAGTCTAATTTTGATTAGTTTGTTCTTTTTATTCCTTAGAGTCCACATATAAGTGAAATCATATAATGTTTATCTTTCTCTGTCTGACTTAAATACCTTCCAGTTCCATTAAAGCAATATCTTTTTCCATCCCCTTCTTTTTAGTCTATGTGTGTCTTTTAATCTGAAGTGAATTTCTTGTAGGCAACATGTAGGGGTCCTGTTTTCCTATCCATTCATCCACTCTATCTTTTCATTGGACTACTTAATTCTTTTCCATTTGAGGTACTTATTGATAAGAAAGTAGTTGTCACCATTCTTTCTTCCTGTTTTTGATACATGTTTTTTCTACTTAAAGAAGTCCCTCCAACATTTCCTGTAATACTGGCTTGGTGGTGATAAATTCCTTTAGCTTACTTTTGTCTGGGAAGTTCTTTATCTGTCCTTCAAGACTAAATGATAGCTTTGCTGGATAAAGTATTCTTGGTTGTAGACCTTGGTCTTCATCACGTCGAATATTTTGTGTCAAGTCCTTCTGTCTTGGTTAGTTTCTTTTGAAAAATCAGCTACCAGTCTTAAGGGTGTTCCCTTGTAGGTAACTATCTGCTTTTCTCTTGCTGCTTTTAATATTCTTTCTTTGTATTTAAACTTTGGCATTTTAATTATGGTGTGTCTTGATGTAGGCCTCTTTGGATCCCTGGTTTTTGGGATTCTCTGAGCTTCCTGGGGTTTTATTTCCATCTCCTTCACGATGTTAGGGAAGTTTTCCATCATATTTCATCAAACAGCTGTTCAACATCTTGTTTCCCTTCAGGTACACCAATCAGATTGATATTTTGACCCTTATTAGTGTCCTATATGCTCCTTAAATTATTTTTATGGTCTTGGCATCTTCTTCCTTGCCATTCTGATTGAGTGTCCTTGGCTTTCCTGTCCTCTAGGCAGGTCATTTGATCTTTTTCTTTATTCACTTTGTTTATTCTTGTTTAGTCCATTTAATAAACTTCTCATCTTAGATAACATGTTCTCCATTTCAGATTGGTTCCTTTTTATAATTTCCATTTCCATTTTAATGTTTTTTATCTCTTTGTTGAAGTTCTCACTGAATTTATCTATGCTTCCCAAAAGTTCATTGAGCATCTTTATAACCAGTGTTTTGAATTTTGCTTCTGTTAGTTTACTTGACTCCATTATATTTGGATCTCTGTTCTGTTCTCTCATATGGTTTTTGCTTCTTTGTCTTCCCATTTTGGCTGCCTTTCTAGGTCTGTTTCTATGTACTACGCAAAGCTCCTAAGTCTCCCAGTCTTGTTAATGTGGATTTGTAAAGTAGGTGTCCAGTGGCATAGTCCTGAGAGGGGTTCAGCTGCAGGCCAAATTTAGCCCAAGCCTCTGCCCCTCTGGGGCCAGCTGTTAAGATTCAGCAAGCAATCCACAGATAATAGTTACCTCAAAAAGCCACATCAGAAACCGAGGCCAGCTGCCTCTAGTGTGACTGTAGGTGCTACTCAGCAAGGAGCATCTGACTCGCTGAGGATGTACCTGGATGTGGTTTGGGTGGGGCCATGAGTTGGGGGAGGCGGGGTTTCAGGGAATCCTCTGGGCGGAGCAACCTCTGTTATCTAATTTGATGATGCCAGGGCTATGGCAGCACTGGGACAGGGCACTGGGACGGGGGTGGGGTGGGGAGAGCTCAACAGGGAACAATGGATAATGCAGGCACTTCTGCATAGAGCAAATCTCCACTCAGCCCTCACTCCAACAATATCTCTCTGTAAGTCCCTGGTGCCCCCTGTATGCAGCCAAATCCACATGTCCATTACCACAAAAATCCGCTCGCCAACATGGCCCCTTTAAGAGGTGTCTGCCACTGCTGCTGCCGCTGCCTCCGTCTCACTCAGCCACTCAAGATTTGGCAGCCTTGCATCCTTGACCCATCCTATCTTCCGCTGTTGCAGGGTGATTTCTTGGATTTCTCTCTAATTGTATGTCTTGTTCATCTAGATCCCAGGCAATTTTTCCTTGCTGCTTGCTCCTTGTTTCCATTACAACTTTGATTTAGTCACCAGAGGAATGAACAGAGCCTCTATCGTCTATGCCATTTTTTTTTCTCCTCCACAATCTAAATTTTTGTACCATGATCAATGTTCTGAGTTGTGGGTTCAAGGAAGTCTTCCAGAGGAGGTAATGTTTCATCAAGGAGAGACTTAAAATGCTCTGACGTTCTTTGATGGAAGAATCTCATCATCACATTGGGGCAGCCATTTTTGGAAAATTCCATCTGGATCACTTATTTCTGGGCTTCATCTGAGATTTCCTGAAGGGATATTGCAAAGATTAGGACAAGATGCCTACATTTTTAACAAGCTCCTATCGCCATTTTACTGCACCTTGTTCTGATTCCCATGCCTTGTGACTCTTCTTTCCTCAAAGCAATAGCCCCAGAACCAGCAATGCCAGCTCCCCTGGAACTTGTTAGAAATGCCAGTTATTGGAAAACTTTTAAGTATGTTTGGAATGACTTGGGTATGTGAATCCACTGCCCCCCTCTACAATTACACATATATTAGGTTATTGAAGTTCTCCCTCAGCTTATTGACACTCTTTATTTTGTATGTCTTTTTATAGCTTCCATATTTCTACTTACCATGATCAGTTTTTCCTCTAGCTTTTTGAACACATGGAATATATTTATAATTGTTCTTTGAATCTTGTCTTTTCAATCTGTCATATGTGTCTTATTTGGGGGTTTGTTTCCATTACTGATCTTTTCCTTCATTATGGGTTGTATTTTCCTGTTTCTTCACATACTTGGCAGTTTTTGATTGCATGCCAAAACTTGTGAATTTTACCTTGTTTGGTGCTTTTTCCTTTTCTTTTATTTATTTTTTTCTTTCTTATCTTTCTATTCCTTAAATATTTTTTGCCTTTGTCTTATATCGTGGTTAAGTTACTGGAAGCAGTTTGATCTTTGCAAACTTTTATACTCTGTAAGAAATGACCAGAACAGCATTATTCTAGGGCTGCTTTGTCTCATGAAGGGTAACATCCTTCTGGGTACTCTCCCTAATGTCCCATGTATTGCAAGGTTTCTTTACTCTGGCTGTTGGGAATGTGAATTATTTTCAATCTTATGCAAACTCCCAGAATTACTTTACCTGCTCCTTTCTTGCAGTTATTTCCCCTGCCTCTGGTTTACTGACATGCCTACACTGACCAGTAAGCTGAAGACTTGAGGCAACACCTGGAAATTTCTGAATGCTATCTTCAGCTCTCTTCTGCTGGTGGTCTGTCCTCTCAATTATAGCCATCTTTACATCTCTACATTCCTAACTTATGGAAGTTATTGTTCTTTGATGGGCACAGTGGCCAATCATCCCAGTTTTCCCAGGACTGAAGGGCTTCCTAGGACCCTTTCAGTGCTAAAACTGGGAAAGTCCCAGGTACCCTACTCTGGGTTTCCCTTTCTTGTGCATTGCATTTGTCTTATTTCTATCAGGGATCACCATTCTGCATTTCCTGTTTTCCAGTGTTTGAAAACCACTGTTTCTTATATTTTTTTTCTTTTTGTCGTTGTTTTTACAGGAAGAGGCTAAATTGTCTCTGAATCACCATAATGGGTGGAATGGAAGTCCTCTGTTCTAGTAACATTTAAGGGAATTATTAGGGCTGCATTTAGGTCTGCTATTTTGGTTTTTTATTGTTGTTTGTTCCCTCTGATTTTTGTACTTCTTTTCTCTCCTGCCTTATTTTGAATTATGTGAGTATTTCTTTATTCTATTTTAATTTATCCATTGACTTCTTAGCTTTGCCACTTTGTATTCTTTTTTAGTGTCTGTTCTAGGGATTACAATATCAATCCTTATCTTTTATAACTACTGAAATTTAATATTGTATCACCTCACATAAAATATGGAAATCTTGTAACCTTATAAGTGTATTGACCCTCCTTCCTTTCCTTTTCAAAATGGTTGCCAATAATATTATATATCTCTCTATATTATAACCCTTTGTCTTAGTCTGTTTGGACTGCTATAACAAAATATCATAGATCAGGTGGCTTAAAACAACTGTGGAGACTGGGAAGTCCAAGATCAAGGTAGCAGCAATTCAGTGTCTGGTGAAAGCCCACTTCATGATTCATAGGCAGTCTTCTCACTATGTCTTCACATGGCAGAATTGGGGAGGGAGCTCTCTGGGGTCCTTTTATAAGGGCACTTATCCAACTTATGAGGGCTCTGCCCTCATGACCTAATCACTTCCTAGAGGCCTCACTTCAAAATTCCATAACACTTAGGATTAGATTTTAACATATGAATTTGGGAGGGAGACACAAATGTTCAGTCTGTAGTACCTCTCAAGACAATGTTATAATTTTTGGTTTAAATAAATTAAGAGAAAAAAATAAACTTTCATGTTTACCCAGAAAATTGCCATCTGATGCTCTTCATTTCTTTCTGAATATCCAAGTTTTCATCTGGTACCTTTTTCCTTTGACCCATAGAACTTCCACATCATTTCTTTTCTTCTTCTTTTTTTAAGTATAGTTGGTATATAATATATTAGTTTCAGGTGTACAATATTGTGATTTCACATTTTTATACCATATAGTGTGATCACTACACTAAGTCTGGTAATTATCTGTCTTCATGCAAACTTATCACAATCTTATTGACTATATTCCCCTTCATTTTTCCAACCATCCCTGCAACACTCTCCCCTCTGGCAACCCTCAGTTTGATCTCTGTTTTTATGAGTCTGTTTTTATTTTCTTTGTTTGTTTTCTTTTTTTAGATTCCACATGTAAGTGAAATCATATGGTATTTGTCTTTCTCTGTCTAACTTATTTCACTTAGCTTGATACTCTCTAAGCCCATCTATGTTGTTGCATATGGCAAGATTTCATTATTTTTTTAATTATTGCTGAGCAATAGTTTGTTGAAAATATATTCACCATCTTGGTTTGTTTTTTCAGTAGAGCTTCTCTCTTTGTTTTTATTTTGTCCTTATTTAAAACTCCATGATTCTGTATGAAGGAAATATGAATTAAACAACCTGTTTATGCATCATTTCAACTCAATCATTCTCTACTCTCTATTTTCGTTGATATATTTTCCCCTACAGGTAAATTTCATAAATATTTTATTATTCTAAATATATACTTATGTATATATATATTACTTTTAAAAAAATATTTTTATTAAAATATAGCAAAGATACAATATTGTATTCATTATAGGTATACACCATAGTTATTCAACATTTTTGTACCTAAAGTAGTGATCACCATGATAAGTCCATCTGACACCATACAACACTCTCACAGTATTATTAACTAACTTCTTTATTCTGTACACAACATCCCGTGATTTGTTTGTTTTATACCTGGAAGTTTGAACCTCTTGTTCCCCCTCACCTTCCCCCCAATTTTTTAATTTTTCAATTACATTGACACTCAATATTATTTTATATTAGTTTCAGATGTATAACATATTGGTTAGACATATAATTTACGAAGTTATCCCCCTTACTAGTCTAGTATCCACCTGGCCCTATACATAGTTATTACCATATTGTTGACTATATTCTCTATGCTTCACTTTACATCCCCATGATTATTTCATAACTACCAATTTGGGCTTCTTCAATTCTTCGCCTTTTTCACCCACCCCCAACCCTCCTCTTATCTGACCGTCAGCTTTTCCCTGTATCTATGAATTTGTTTCTGTTTTGTTTGTTCATTTACCTGGTTCTTTAGAGTCCACATATAAGTGACATGATATGGCATTTGTCTATCTCTGTCTGACTTATTTCACTTAGCATAATAAGTCCACCCATGTTGTCACAAATGGTATAATTTCATTCTTTTCTATGGCCAAGTAATATTCCATTGTAAATATGCACCACCATGTCTTTATTCAATTGTCTATTGATGGACATTTAAGTTACTTCCCTATCTTGGCTATTGTAAATAATGTTGTTGCGAACATATATCTTTTTAGATTAGTGTTTTAGATTTCTTCAGATAAATACCCAGAAATAGAATTTCTGGGTTATATGGTAGTTCTATTTTTAATTTTTTTGAGGAAACTCCATACTGTTTTCCATAGTGGCCGCAACAACTTGCAATCCCACAAGGACCTCCTTTTTTCCATATCCTCACCAACACTTGTTTGTCGATTTTTTGAGGATGGCCATTCTGACAGGTGTGAGGTGATATCCCATTGTGGTTTTAATTTTCATTTCTCTGATGATTAGTCACATTGAGTATCTTTTTATATGTCTATTGGCCATCTATTTGTGCTCTTTGGAGAAATGTCTATTCATGTCCTCTGCTCAGTTTTTAATTAAATTTTTAGCTTTTTGTACACCATTTTCTTTATTCATTTATTGATGGACATTTAGGTTGCTTCCATATCTTGGCTATTGTAAATAATGACGCAATGAACATAAGGCGCATATACCTTTTCGAATGAGTGTTTTTATCTTATGCGGATAAGTGAAAGTGAGATTGCTAGATCACGTGGTAATTTTATTTTTATTTGTTTGAGGAATCTCCATATTCTTTTCCATAGCAGCTGCACCAATTTTCAGAACCACCAACAGCGCACAGGGGATCCATTCAACATATCTTATTTGTTGACTTTTTGATAATAGCCATTCTGACAGGTGTAAAATAACATCTTATTGTGCTTTTGATTTGCATATCTCTGATAATTAGTGATATTCAGCATCTTGTTATATGTTATGTCTGTTGGCCATCTTTAGAGAAATGTCTCTTCAGATTCTATGCCCGTTTTTTAAAATTAATTGATTTTTGTTATTGAGTTTCCTATATATTTTCGATATCAACCTTTTATTGACTATGTCATTTGCAAATATGTTCCCCAATTCAGTAGGTTACCTTTTTGTTTTGTTGATGGTTTCCTTCATTGTGTAGAAGCTCTTTAGTTGATGAAGTCCTATCTGTATATTTTTGCTTTTGTTTTCCATGCTTGAGGAGACGTATCTATAAAATATTAAGACTGATGGTCACTACTTATTTTTTTTCTAGGAGTTTTATGGTTTCCGGTCTTACATTTAAGTCTTTAATCCATTTTGAGTGTATATGTGTACAAGGTATAAGAGAATGGTTCAGTTTCTTCCTCTCTTTCTTTCTTTTCTTCTTCTTCTTCTTCTTTTTTTTTTTTTTTTTGCATATATCTGTCCAGTTTTCCCAACAACACTTGGTGAAGAGACTGTGATTTCTTCATTGTCTATTCTTGCCATATTTATTTTTTTCAGCATATAACTAATATTATTTTCAAAAACACAATAAAACTCAAATCCTTCCAATGTAAAATGTGTATTATAATTTAGTCAGTTTGTTACAGAAGCTAGAGTCATATGTTTTCATAAAAATGTGAAGTAGTTAAATGATGTGGGTGAGTTTCAAAAAGTGAAGTGATTCATTATTTCTTTAAAAAAATGCCTATCTTCCAAACAGAATAGTGATGAAAAAGGTGAGCTGAAGCTGTGGCTAGGACTTTCAATACTTTATTGAATACTAATGATGGGAGTCGTCGTTCTTATCTAATTCCTAATTTAAGCTTTCAGCTTTTTACCATTGAGTATAATGTTGGCTGTGGCCTTGTCATATACAGCCTTTATCATGTTGAGGTAAGTTTCTTATATACCCACTTTGTTGAGAGTTTTGATCATAAATCAATATTGAATTTTGTAAAGTGCTTTTTCAATATCTATTGATATGATCATATGCTTTTTATCCTTGGTTTTGTTGATGTGATGAATCACATTAATTTATTGTTTTGGATGTTGAACTACCTTTGCATCCCTGATATAAATTCCACTTCATCATGATGTATAATCCTTTTAATTTATTGTTGAATTCAATTTTCTAGTCTTTTGTTGAGAATTTTTGCATCTATGTTCATCAAGGATGTTGGCCTGTACCTGTAATTCTTTTTTTTTTTTTTTTTTTTGTAGTGTGTTTGGTTTTTGTGTCAGGGTGTGCCGTCCTTGTAGAATGAGTTTGGAAGCAATTCTTACTCTTCAGTTTTTTGGAATAGTTTGAGATGTATAGGTATTAATTCTTCTTTAAATGTTTAGTAGAATTTACCTGTGAAATTGCCTGGTCCTGGGCTTTTGCTAGTCAGGAATTTTTTGCTTACTGCTTTAATTACTAGTAATCAGTCTGTTCAGATTCTGTTTTTTCCTAGTTCAGTCTTGGAAGGTTGTATGTATATTTCTAGATATTTATCTATTTCTTCTAGATCATAGAATTTGTTGGCATATAATTGTTCATAGTATTCTTATTGATCTTCTGTTCTATTTCTTCTTTGACCCATTAGTTGTTTAGTAGTGCAGTTTGAGCTCCATGTATTTATGTTTTTTTCTTGTAGTTGATTTCTAGTTTCATGCCATTGTTACGAGAAAATATGTTTGATATAATTTCAATCATCTTGACTTAATCAAAGCTTGTTTTGTGGTCTAACATACTGAAAAATATTTCATATGCACTTGAGAAAAATGTATAATTTTTGGTGTTGAGATAAGTGAGCTTATTAATGTCCTTATTTGTCTCTTTTTACAATTTTTGTCTTAATATCTATTTTATCTGATATTAGTGTTGCTACCCCAGCTTTCTTTTTCATATCTATTTGCATGGAGTATCTTTTTGCATCCCTTCACTTCCAGTCTGTGTATGTCCTTCAATCTAAAATGAATCTCTTGTAGGTAGCATATAGATGGGTCTAATTTTTTTTTTTATCCATTATGCCACCATACATCTTTTGATTGGAGCATTTAATCTATTTACACTTGAAGTAATTGTTGATAGGTATGTGTTTATTGCAATGTGCTCATTTTTTTATGGCTATTTTTGCTATTCCTTTCTTCTTCACTTGACCGCTCTTTCCTTTTGATTTCCTGGTTTTATTTAGTGTTTTTATTGGATTCTTTCTCTTTATTTTTTGCATATTTTGTTTTTTTTTTGTTTGTTTGTGATTACTGCAAGGTCCAAATATATCCATCTAAATCTACAGCAGTCTATTGTAAGCTGATTGGCATTAAGTTCAAACATATTTTAAAAGCACTACATTTTTACTCCCTCCTTCACTCATTATGTTTTTCCCTATCTGGGAAACTCTTTATCTTTCCTTCAATTCTGAATGATAACCTTGCAGGAAATAGTATTCTATATTTTAGGTTCCTTTCTTTTAGTGCTTTAAATATTTCCTGTCACTTCCTTCTGGCCTCTAAAGTTGCTTTTGAGAAATCAGTTGACAGCTTTATGCTGTTTCCCTTGTATGTGATTTGTAGCTTTTCCGTTACTGCCTTAAACATTGTCTGTTTATCCTTAACTTTTATCATTTTAATTACAATGTCTTGGTGTGGGCCTCTTCGGGTTCTTCTTTTTTGGAACACTGCGTTTCTTGAACCTGGGGGTCTGTTTCCTTCCCTAGATTAATTAGTTATTATTTCAGCTATTATTTCTTTAAATATATTTTCTGCCCCTTTCTCTCTTTTCCTTCTGGAATCCTTATAAAGTAAATATTAGAGTGTCTCATGTTATTCCAAAGATCCTTATTCTATCTTCATTTTTTAAAGTTCTTTTTTTATTTTACTGTTCTGATTGGATGATTTCCACTATTTTGCCTTCAAGATTACTAATCTGTTCTTCTGTACTAATTAGTCTGTTGTTGATTCCTTCAAATGCACTCTTCATTTCAGTTATTGTATTCTTCATCTCTAATTGATTCTTTATTACATTTTCCAACTCTTTTTTGAAGTGCTCTCTTAGTTCCTCTATTCTGTTCTCAAGTTTGTTGAATACCCTTATGAATATATGTATGTGTATGTATGTGTGTGTGTGTGTGTGTGTGTGTGTGTGTGTGTATCCCTGCTTTCACGGTCTGTATTAGTACTGAAAATCAAGATCAAGTGAGTTTTTGCCCTTATAAATACTACTTTCGATTATTTATCAGGCAAATTACTTACCTACATTTCATTAGTTTTTCTCTGATTTTTTTTTCTTGTTCCATCATTTGGGGCATCTCTTCTGTCGTCATATTTTGTTTGACTTTCTGTGTTTGTTCCTATGAGTTAGATGAAATACCTATCTCTCCCAATCTTGAAAAGATGACTTCTGTGTGCCAGATAGTTTGGGCAGGCCTATAGTAATGATGGAAGGTGCTGCAGTACTTGGTGTGCTGCATGGTCAGAAAGAGTGGATTCTGGTGTGGAAGTCTGGTGTATGCATGCTTCTTGCCCTTCGGATTCAAGTGAGGCTGCCTGGTGAGGGTGTGACTACCTCGTGTGTGCATGCTCTGCACATCTTGTTGTTTTAATTGTCTGTTGTGTAATTTCTGATCAAGATTGTGGAGTAGGTAAATGCTGTGTTTGCCTCCTCTTACTATCGCATCAAAAATACAACTATACTAAAGAATACTATCAGTGAAACTTGCCTGAAGTCTAGTTGAACGGAAGTCCTACAACTAAGGACAAACAGAAGGGGCAATCTCAAGATTGGTAGGAGGAACAGAGACACATAATGGACTGGTCTCACACCACGTATGACCATTGAAAACCAAGACAGATATCTCTGCTGTGGAGATCTCCCTGAAGGAGCAAGAAGTCCCAGTCCCAATCCAAGCTCCCCAGCCCAGGGGTCCTGTCCTGAGAAGAGAAGTCCCCACAAAAGCTGAATGCAAAAATCAGTGGACATTGTGGGTGAGTGAGAAGGAAGGCTGCAGGGATCCCAGATGTTCCTCTTAAAGGGCTGGCTCATGGACTTACCCATTGACAAATTCACTTCTTCTGAGCTCCAGCACTGGGGCAGCAGCTCAAAAGTCACCAGGGACATATAGGGAGGGAATGAATTGTCTGGCTTCAGGGCAAGGGATGGAGGGGCAGCTTTCTCCCAGATATACATGTGGTGGAGGTCACTGTTCCTTTATTGGGCCCTCCTCCCATACAGCCTACAGACACAGGTGGCTGCCGTGTCCGAATCTCCATTAACCTAAGTAACATTGGTCACCCCACCCCGGTGATTTCCCGAGTCCCCGCCCCACCCAACTTGTACAACCCACCCAAGCCCTTTCCAGTGGCAACAAGAGAATAGGATCCAAAAACAATGAGGATAGTTTAAGGGGCCTCTGGGACAATATCAAACTCACCAACATTTGCATAATAGAGTTCCCAGAAGGAGAGTTAAAAAATGAAAAACTATTGATAGAAAACTTCCCTAACTCGTTGAAGGAAATAAAACATACAAGTCCAGGAAGCACAGACAGTCCCAAACAAGATGAACCCCAAGAGACCCACACGAAGATACATTATAATTAAAATGCCAAAGGTTAAAGACAAAGAGAGAATCCTAAAAGCAGCAAGAGAAAAACAATGAGTTAACTGTAAGGGAACTCTGCTAAGACTGTCAGCTGAATTCTCAATAGAAACTGCAGGACAAAAGAGATTGTCACAAAATATTCAAAGTAATGAGAAGCATATAGTAAGTCTATCTTTTAGAATGAAAAGACAGATAAAGAGCTTCCCAGACAATAAAAAGCTAAATGAGTTCATCACCACCAAACCAATATAACAGGAAACATTAGAGATTATTATTGAAGGAGGAGGAAGAGGATACATATGAATAACAAAATGGCAATAACTACATATCTATCAACAATTAGTTTCTAAGTAAATGGATTAAATGCTCTAACCAAAAGATATAGGGTAGATAAGTGGACAAGAAAACAAAACCCTTACATATACTGCCTGTAAGAGACTTACTTCAGGTCAAAAGACATACACATATTGAAAGTAAAGAGATGGAAAAAGTTTTATAAAAATGGAAACAAACAAATAAAAAGCTGAGGTAACAATACTTATACCAGACAAAATAGACTTTAAACAAAGGATATAATAACAAGAGACAAAGAAAGACCCAGTAATCCTACTTTTAGGTATTTATCCAAAGAAACGCAAAACACTACTTTGAAAGGAAATATGAACCTATATGTTCATTGTAGCATTACTTACAATAGTCAAGATATGCAGGCAGCTTGGCTGTCAACCGATGACTGAATGGTTAACGAAGGGATTGTGTGTGTGTGTGTGTGTGTGTGTGTGTGTGTGTATTCAGCCATAAAAAAGAATGAAATCTTGCCATCGCAACAGCAAGAATGAACTTAGAGCATATTGTGCTGAGTGGAGTAAGTCAGACAGAGAAAGACAAATGCCATATAATTTCACTCCCATGTGCACTCTAAAGAACAAAATAAATGAATAAACATGAGAGAAGCAAACTCATTGATACAGAGAACATTTTGGTAGTGCCAAATGGGAGGGGTTTGGGGGTGGGTAAAAAGGAGAATGGATTAAGGAGCACAAATTGGTGCCCATACCAAGTTCTGATGAGGAAGTGGAGAAACTGCAATCTTCATGCATTGCAGATAGAAATGTAAAATGATAAAGTCAGTTTGGAAAACAGTTTGACAGTCTTATAAACATACATTTATCATATGACCAGCAATCACACCCCTATTTACCCCAAAGAAATGATGACTTATATTTACCTAAAACTTTATACACAGATATTTACTCAGGTTTATTCATAATTGCTCCATACATACTGCAAACAGACAAAAAAAATTATCTGTTGACTGAGCTGGTCTGTGGCGGGCTGCTCTGTGTGCATGCATGGCAAGGCCCTACTACCTCTACACTGTTTGGGGCAGCCCTGCATGTGTGAACACTCACACTTTGCTAGTTCCACACCCTCTCCAGGCCCAGTACTTGGGTGCAAAACAGCACCCTGCTTACTTCGCTGGGGGCAGCCTTGCATGTGGGTACCTCAATGCTTTGTTAGCTCTGTGCTCTTTCCAGCCAGGAGAGCCCCAGCATACATCCACAGCACCCTGCCATACCTGCTGGATCAATCTCCAGGTGGAGGGGTCCTCCTGTTCTTGCTTGATCTAGTTTGGGGGGGTATGGCTGAGGATATGCTGTAACAGCCGTTCAGGTCAGCCAGAGAATCTGGATAGAGCTCCTGCCTGGTATCCAGCTGCATGGGAGATGTAAACAATGGTGCTCACCAGTTCCTCTGGTCCTGATAATTTCCTCAGCTCCCAGAGAGCTCCCAAGTTTCCCCAACCTTCTCTATGCGATCTCTTTCTTGTTTATGCAGAAGCTGTTCAATTGTCTGCATTTTCTCTCAGGTGGAATTGCTCTAAATATAGGTGTACATTCAACATGTTCTTGAGAAGGGCAAGCTCAGTGTCTTCTTATGCTGCCATCTTGGACTTGCCTCTCCTTTATCATTTCTTGTAGTACAGATTTGCTGGAGAAAAATTATCTTAGATTTCTTTCATATAAAATCTATTTATTTAGCTTGTATTACTGATGGATATTTTCATGTTTTTACACTTCCAAGATATTGTTCTATGTCTTTTGACTTCCGTGGTTTATGATATAAATTTACATATATAATTCTCTGTATATAATGTCTTGCTTTTCTCTAGCTGCTATCAAGATTTGCTCTGTCCCACAGTAGGGCAGAGGTGTAATGGCCACCGTAATGATAAGGTATCTTTCTTCAGACTGAAAGACGAAGCAGGCAATTTCATAGAATATAACAGAATTTATTATAGGGTAATTTATTTACAGGATTGGACTAGAGTGGACAGACAGCCCAGCAGTTTTGCACAAATTATTTTCCGCTACCAGATCTCTGTTACAGTATATTTTTAATAGTATAACTCAGGCACTAATGATTTCAAGGCAATAGAGAAAAGGATACTGTAGTGGCAAGGATCATATCTCTTGGAGGTCTTGTGGTAGATGATTGCTTATAATTGATACTATTCTCAATTTAATATTTATCTAGGTTGTCATGCCATTCTGGTTATTGCTAGCAAAAATATTTATGGCTACATTTTAAGGAATACAGATAGTAATCAACTAGAAAGCTTTCATATGCTTGCTAGGAATGGTGAAGTTGATCAAAGGTCATAGCATGAAACAAAACTGAAATGAAATCTGGAACACAGATGGAGTTGGTTTTGTTCACATCTACATCTATACATGCTCTTTATTATTTGTTTTTAGTAGTTAAACTATGCTGTGTGTAGTCATATTTTCTTCACATTTATTCTACTTGGGATTGAACAGCATTTTTGAATCTGTACAGTTACATCTTTCACCAAACTTTAGAACATATCTGCCATTATTTCTTCATATATGGTTTTCATTCTCTAATTCTCTTACCTTTCCTTCTGACACTTAAATTATATATACGTCAGGACTTCTGATGTTGTCCTACAGGTCTCTGAGGCTTGTTCATTTTTTTTTTCTCCAAAATATCTTCTCTATTCTGTCAATTGGATAACTTCAGTTGATCTATAAATTTACTGACTCTTTCTTGTGTCAGTTTTATTCTGCTCTTAAGCTCACTTGGTGACCTTTTTATTGCAGACACTGTATATTTCAATTCTAGGAACTTCTATCAGAGTTTCAGCCTCTGGTCTGAGCTCCTCCAAGTACAGCCTGTCCTAAAAGCCATGAAAAACAAAAAGGTTACTTCTTTGGGACAGATCCCTTCTTCCAAATGATCCCTCCTCCCAAATCTGCTTTTTTTGCTTCAGTCTCCAATGCCTTCAGGGATTTGTTTTCATATTGTCTGGAGTTCATGACTGTTACCTGAGAGAGGATTGGTCTAGAATATAACTTGGCTATCTTGGAAGGATAGTTTCATCAGTGTTAAATTTTTTTTTTTTTTTTGGAAATGAAAAAAGTAACATTAAGTATAGAGAGTACATTTTAAGCCACATTAGTGCCAGGGAAGATGGCAAATG
Source organism: Rousettus aegyptiacus (assembly GCF_014176215.1). Taxonomy (NCBI): domain Eukaryota; kingdom Metazoa; phylum Chordata; class Mammalia; order Chiroptera; family Pteropodidae; genus Rousettus; species Rousettus aegyptiacus. The sequence continues at coordinate 63,687,153 of NW_023416309.1, forward strand.
TCTTTTTGAGACAGATCACTCAGCATGTCACTTATTTTTAAAAACTGGGAAACTCTTGCCCATCCTTCTGTACTAAGGTAAGACATAGAAAACATTTCCAGATCCTCTTCCCTGTGGCTGTCTGGGTGAGGTTAGGGTTAAAAGTGTCTTGGAGTGTTTTAATATTACCTGGACTTTATTTTATCATCACATTTTCATGTAACTATAATTGCCTGTTAATATTGCTGCTTATCCTGCTAGATTGTGAGATTCTTACAGTGGGATGTTGTCTTAATCATCTCAATGATGACCAGATTAATAATTGCTGATGTTTTATGAGTCTTTAATAAATAATAGCCAAATGCTAAGAGCTTTGTTCTTATCTCATTTATTCCTTTCTACAGCCCTGTAATGTAAGCACGAAGCTGATATTATCACAGTCTAGTAAATAGACTGAGAATATTAAAGAATTTGCTCAAGGTTACACAGACAGTGGTGGAGCCAGGACTCTAATTTAGCAGTCTAACTTGCTTTCTAGATAGATGAGTAAATAAAATTTTTGGACCCCTGACTGGTTTCTAGACTTTGCAGAATAGTGTGAATGTGTGAACTTGAGCAAGTCTCCTTCCTTTGGGCCTTAGTTTCTTTATGTTCCCCTGTATCATGACATTTTGTCATTTCTCTTTAAGTTTTCAAGTAAAAAAAAAAGATTTTCAAGTAAAAGATAACATGATTCTCGTTATAAAAAAATTCAAACATAGATTACATTATCCCTTACCAGAAGTTAACTATTTGTTTTTTCTAGTTCTTTAGTATAGACCCACATATAGTATTATTTTTCCCTAAATGTCAGAATACTGTCTGTATTTTTCTGCAATTTGTCTTATTCATGTCTTATCAACTTTCCATATTAATGCTTATAGATCTATTTTATTTTTAAAAAAACAACTGCATAGTAGTCGCTAGAATGACTATTCCATAGTTTATTCAACTATTTTTTTTTATTAATGGTCATTTAAGGTGTTCTCAGTCCCCCTGCCAAATAATACTATATTAAACAGCTTTGTCCATGCCTCTTTTAGAAGTTGCTTCTGAAGAGTATATTGTTTTAACTTATTTATGTGTAATGCTAGTCTGATTACAGAGCATTTTAAATCATTATTTTTACCTCGAGTAGAGAGCATAAGGATTCTCCCATGATTTGAAGACATACTGATAAAAAAAATGTTATTATAGATATTAGTGTCCTGAATTCCAAGTACACATTCTTGAAATTAAATCATATTTGTAAGCTCAGTAATATTGGCATCTCCTTACATATATTTAGAGAGATAAATCACATGTAACTTGTAATTCCTGATTGACTATGATTTCACTTTTTAGTAAACTGATATTCCTTTCTCTAACATATCTATAGGTTGCCTTATTTAACCAGTGTTTTATTCTGAGAATAATCTGGTTAGATTCTCCTATAGAAGTTGTTTGGTTTAATTCAACAGGTAATTTTGAGAACATGAATGTAGCCAATACTACTCTGGTAACTGTGGGATATAGAAGTAAATAAAACACACAAAAATCATTACCCTCATGGAGATTTTTGCTACTGAGGGAATAAATAAAAAACAAACATGTAAATAAATTTTTTCGAGAAAAATAAAACAGGATTAGAGGATGGAGTATTTGGGGGAGTGGAAGTCTTCACTGAGAAGTCAGGGTCTAATAAAGCCCTTAACGTGGTTAGGGAGTATAAGGCATGGAAAAAGTGGATGGAAAAGTGGATGGAATGCATTGCAGGTAGAGGGAAACAAGGCCATAGGCAAAAGTGTGCTTGACAGTTTATTCTAACTACAAATGCTTAATTCTAGTTCTCAGTCCATTAAATCCTGCAGTTTTAATTGCTACGTCATTATTTTATATATCTATTTATTTAACTTGTGATAGCTTTAGACTGGTCTGAACAGCAATTGCTGTATTCCCAACCTGCACATGAATGCAGCGAAGCAGTTAGCAGTGCTATCGTATAGGTGAGTAGCACCACATCTCCTCCAAGTTTCTCAGATCCTTTGGGCCTTTACTTCCCCAAGACATTGTTTGCATTTGTCTGCAAAGATCTTTTCACAGTCTGCCCTGGTTCAGTCATTTATATATTGATTAGACCAGAGCTGTCCAATATGGTAGCCGATAGCACTTGAAATATGGCTAGTATGAATTGGATGTGGTGCTGAGTGTAAATACCAGATTTTGAAAAATTCGTCTAAAAACTAAAATATTTCATTCAGTAATTTTGCAACATTGTTTACATATTGAAATGATACATTGGCTATATTGAATTAAAGTTTATTACTTAATTTCACTTGTTTTTCATTTTTTAAAACGTAGCTATTATAAAATTTAAAATTAGATATGCAGCTCGCATTCTATTTCTTTGGATAGCACTAGATTAGGTCTTCACTAGGCTGCGCGTTCCTGATGGGGAGGGACCCCAGCCTGCTTCGCAGCGCCAAGCAGGTAGTGGCAGTTCCAATCCACGGTGAGGGCACTGTAATGTCTGAGATAGCTTCGAAGATGGAGAGCCCTGCAGAGTCCCAGGTAAAGGACTTTTGCTGTCAACGAAACTAACAGTGAATCACAGAAATACTGCTTTGGCTGGAAAATCGCTCTAGGAGACCGAGGCTGAGCTAGACCGCAAGGATTTGGACAGCCCAGCTCGTTGCTCCACCTCTTTGCGGCAGAGCTCAGGCTGGCGCAAACCGGAACAGGGTCTTAACGGACATCTCGTCTCACCCAATCCTCTGCATGGCCCCACCTCCCCAGTTCTCTGTGGGAGTCCCGGAATGTCAAGCGGCCAGCGTCCGCGACGCGGGAGGAGGAGGGACGGCGAGGCGGGACCTGAGCGCGGCTAGAGCCTGCGCAGTGCGGCGGCTGCGGCCGGCGTGGGGATTGCGTAGTCCCCGCCCGCGACGTCCGCGCCTCGCCCCGCCCTTCGGGAACTCGGGAGTGCGGCGCGGGCGGTGTCTGGCTAGCCGTCGCCTCCCCCACAGGGCCGCGCAGCACCATCTTTGTCCTCTCCCGGCGCTTTGTCCCAGCGTCCGTCCCTCAGCCGGCCGGGGTGCGCCGCCAAGCAGTCCCCGCGCCGCGCTGGCGTCGTCCTCGTCCCCCTCGCCGCCCACCGCGCGCGGCCGGGCCTTGCCCCCCATGGTCTCCCGGCCTGAGCCGGAGAGCGAGGCCATGGATGCGGAGCTGGTGGTGACGCCGCCGGGTTGTTCACACCTGAGCAGCTTTAAGGTGGACAACTGGAAGCAGAATCTGCGGGCCATCTACCAGTGCTTCGTGTGGAGTGGCACAGCGGAGGCTCGCAAGCGCAAGGTGAGACAACCGCTCCCCCCCGCCGCGCCCCGAGCCCCCCGAAACTGCGGGGTGGGCCGGAAGAGATCCCTCCCTTTGCGGTGCAGCTTGGCATGCAGTGAGGAGGGGGGGGGTGCAGGTGGCTCCTGTTGGGGGCGAAAGGGAGAGGGTAGGGAGAACTTGTTAGCTCCCTGCGGATCCCACTCGGGCTGCGCACCCCGGGGTGGACACAAGAGTGTTCTCCTTTCTTCTTCCCCTCCCCCGCCTTCTCTTCCCTTCTCCTCCCTTCCTCCGTTTCTGAGCTGGGGGCGCGAGGGTGGGGATGGAGCAGGGGCGGGGTCTCGGGAGTGTGTCCAGTGCCGGGGTTGGGCGATTGCTGGTCTGGGAAGGGTTGCGTTGGAATGCTGGTACAGAGGAGGCAGGTCTCCGACGTTCCAGCTCGAGGCCACTCGGAGTAATTCTCTAGGCGAGGGAGGGCTTGGAGGCAGATGCACCGAGAATAAGAAACTAACATAGGAACAAAGACTATCACGACCCTTTGTGGTGGTCAACAGTGGGTCAGTTCCTTGCCACCATCTTGAGTATGCAAACTATCCATTACGTATTACCTAGGCCAGGGATCGGAATCGTGTGTCAGTACTGGGGTTATTAGCGTGTAGTTACTGCCGTGTTTGGCTAAAATACCCCACCGGGTCCAGGGTCTGCAAGAATATAGAGATGGCATTTTTTTTTTAACCCTTTCAGGTTTGGGAGTGGTCGGAGGTGCGGAGTGGTGTGGGCAATTAGAGAAATGTAGCGAGTCATGCAGCCCTTGAGAACCATATCTAGGAAAGCTTATTGTTATCAGCGCAACGATATAGTTTGGGGACGCACTTGTAGCGATGGTGGAGTGGTTTTAAAAGAAAAGATTAGTCTGATGGAAAGGTGGGACTAGACGTGTTTTTTTCGGTAAGAGGCTTTAGTATGAAACTGATCGCCTCCACGAGACGATGAGGGAGTAATATTTAGTATTATATTATTTTTCGGATATACGTCCCATCTAAGCTTAGGCTTATTAATCATTTGGATATCAGAAAATAGTGGTATTATTTCCTGTTATCTGCATAAACCTTGGTTTTACAATGAAAGGTGGTTTTGCAGTTAACTGTGAGTTTAGGAGTCATTAGGCAATTTTCACCTTGAGTAGCATGTTTTTTTGTGTGTGTGGGAAAACTAACAAATCCGCCTATTTGGTGGAAATGTTAAGCTTAATTTTTCTTTTTATCAGTAATGATTTTGGGAAGCATCACGTCAAAATAACTAAAATCGGAGGTGAAATAGATTTACATTAGGATCAAAGTGAAATTCTTGCTAATGGAATTGTATGCCCTCAAAAGAAATTGTCTGGCTGAAACCGATGCTCTTCAGATGATAATCTCATTATTGTGCTTTAGTCTTGGTCAATATTTTTGTTTTGTAAGATCTCCACATTGGATTAAGGTAGAGAATCCAGCGGCTCTTTTCTTCTCTCTTCACATTCTCCTTCCCTCCCTTGACCCCCGCCCCTGTAATTTTTAACAAAGAGTTAAATTGAATCCATCCTTAACTTTGTCTAATTTCCTAAAGAAAAATCACTGTTTTTTTTTTTTTGGAGGGGGCGGGGGTGATGTATAGCTTGCATAGTCTTTTAATGACAGTTGCTTGGTTTGAAAGCTGTTGAAGAAACAACTTGAGCTATATATATAGAGAGAGAAGAGGTAGTGATAAATATTTCTTTCAAAATTCAGATCTGTCAGTGTTGCAGTACCTTTTTTTTTGGTAGTTTACCAACCATGAATCCTAATGTCCTTCATCTGTTAGTCTCTGAATTTTAAAGGAATCATTTTCTCATATCAGTTTGAGTCCTGTGTAACTGCATTTCTAGCACTCTCTAGTGGCCTAGTCAAGGAAGAGCTGGTTTGAGAAATAGTGAATAATACGTTTTAAAGTTTGCATAGGATTCTCAGCAGTTTTATAAGCTTAGGACATTTTTGTTTTTAAGGATAAGTTTCCTATAAAAATATGTCAAGTTATAATCTTTGTAAACAAACCAAGGTGCCTTGTGAGGTTGACACTCATCTACAGTGTAACTACTGAAATGGATCCCCTGTGAACAGGAATTAAAAGTACAGGTGGCTTATGGTTTTTGTATCCAAATTTCGATTCTTCTTCTGATAGGCAGGGTGAGAACATAGTCAGATTTCATAACTTTCTGCCCAGTTTAGGCCTGAATTGCACTACTGAATGTAAAAACGTTTCCTTGATTATTTAGAACTCAGTGCTACTACAGTGGCCTGTCCTGTGCATTTCTGGCATATAATATAACAGGCATCTTGCCACTTAAGGGTTTGTGTGGGAAGATAGAAACTAGCAATAACATCAGGGATTTTTAGTTTCGTTGGCTATTTTACTTAGCATAGTCTATATTTTGAACATATAAGACACTCTGGGGTATAGGTAATGTTTTTTAAATAATCATTTCTTTTTCTGAACCATTTATGTGACCTTAAAATTTTACAGCAACTTATCTTCAAAACACAGAGTCCTTTTTGTACCTGTAGTAAATACTTTTACCAACTATATTTTACTCTGAGGGAAGAAGAGTTGCCAAACATACTTTTAGTAATTTTGGACCATTATCGAGTTTGGTTTAATTTGGTTAGTAATCTGGAGTACAGGAAACTGCTTTTGAGACACAGTTTGAGGCCTAAAGCAACTCTTTGGGTAGAAATTCTAAGGGAAATTTTTTTTGTTTTGTAAAGGAGCTAGAAAGATATCTCTATGGGAAGTGGTAAGTGAGAGGCTGAAGGACTCTAAGATCCAGAAGTCCTACCTTACTCTAGCAATTTTTTACCTGTTTCTATGTGGTTTTAACACGAATATTTAAAGAAATATGGCAAGGGCACCCTTTGGAAGAAAGTGGGATGATTCCATCTTTTTTTGAACTTCCCATTCTCTTCATCAGTCCAGAGTCAACTCTTTCCCGTTGGTTTCTGTTTTGAAGAATTGACATCACAATTATTAAACAGCGGTTTAAACAAGTGTCACAGAGCAATATATCTGCTTTAAAATTTAGAATATTCATAGATGTGCAATGAAAATTCTTACACATAAGTTAATTTTACCTAAACAGATAATTCTTGATGTTCAAGATGTTAGTAAATTTTACTGAGGAAGCTCAAATTTCACAAGTCCACGTCTTTTTAAAAAATAATTACAGAAATGATAATGTATGTGTTCTCAATGTGTAAAAATAAAATACCTTAAAATAGTATATACAAGATGAGTGTTCCCTGGTCCTACATAACCACTATAAAAATCTGCTGTCTGGGTCTTCCAGATTTTTTTTAAATTGCAAATAATGTGTGTACATGTAAAGCAAAGTTACATGCTTTTGTTTTTATATAAATATACATGCTGTATATGTTTTCTTTTTTCATTTGTTGGTTATGCATATAGATCTCATTTATTTTTTTCAACTGTGCAGTTAGCATTCTGTTGAATGGTAACAGCATTTTGTATTTTTCTTTTTAAACGTAAGCCTTCAACTTGGAGAATTTAAAAATTTGTAAAACAGTCCTGGTAATCAGTTTAGAGAAGGAATGAACTTAGGCAGGACATTTTAGTATGTTTTGGTTTGCTGAGAGATTAAAATGTGATTGTCTGTCTACTTAACATAAGACCTGAGATGCATTTTATTTTGTTTACTTTATAATGCCTACAGCACCTGGTATTCTTGGTGGTTTCCCATCCAAGTACTAACCAGGCCCGACCCTGCTTAACTTCCAAGATCAGACAAGATCGGGCCTGTTCAGGGTGTCATGGCCACAGAGATGCATTTTAAAAGCGCAGTTTTATGTGTAGGAAACAACAGGAATGAGGAGGTAGCTAAAAGGAGAGAAATGAAAAACTAAATGTAAGACATGAAAGTTTAAGATAGTATAGATTCATAGAGTACAAGTAATGCCCTGACTTCCATTTTGTACCTTTACAAAGTGACAGTATAGATTATCAGCCTATGGACACTTGCCTAAGAAGACAGTAGCTTTTAGTGTTTTAGAGGGGCAATGTTAGGCCTTGGGTTGTACTGAGGAAAGGGAGATCATTTTAGTTGAAAAATGGTCTTATATTATTTATTTTGAGTCAGTGGCACTTTTCCGTGTGTAGAAAAAGATTTACTCTAGGGTTCTGTACTGGCATCTCTTTTTATTAATGCTGTTTCAGTTTTAGAGTTCAAGATCCATCTCTTAAGATAGGAACGAATCTCTCAAGTTTGATCTTTTGAATAAAAATCATTGGAGAATAACAGTTCTGTCGTTACAGAATACCTGGACTAACTGACAGCACACATGATCTGGCAGATAGTAGACCGAGAACCATGAAATAGTATGTGAAATGCTCTACAAATGACTGAGTCTATTGACAACCAGTCAGATACTTAGATGATGGTGAGAATGCTCAGTTCCTCTTTTTTTTTTTTTTTTTGGTTCAGTTCATTTTTTTTTGGATATGTCCCTTTTTAAAGCAGGCTTTTTTCCCCTCCCAAACTTTATTGCTTTGGGGAATTAACTTTTTGCTCTATTTACTTATTAACTGGATATTTCAAATCATTACAACAAAACATTACAGCATTCATACTGAGTGGGGGACAGGCCAATGCAAGTAAAAGGTCTAAAATGGAAAAAGGTTTTCTTTTTTAATTAAAGTTTTTATTTTGGTATGATTGTAGGTTAGCATGCTGTCGTGAAAAATAATAGAGAGAGATCTCATGTACCTTTACCTAGTTTCCCCCAATGGTAACATCTTGCACATCTGTGGTACAATACTACAGCAAGGATGTCTCCATCTTTAATACAATCTGCCTATCTTACTTAGAATTCCTGTTTTACTTGTATTTATTTGTGTGTGTATTTACTTGTATGCAAATTAATAATAGTGTTAGATTTATAGAAAAGTTAAAAATAATAGAGTTCTGATATTTATCTCTCTCCCTCCCTCCGCCCCCTGACATGCACAGTTTCTCTGATTAACATCTTACTTTATTGTGGCACAATTGTCACAACTAATGACCAAGTTTGGTACATTATTAACTAAACTTCATACTTTATTCAGATCTTATTGGCTTTCTCCTAATCTTTCCCCCAGGACCTCATGCAGGAGATTCCACATTACATTTAGTTGTCACATCTCCGGCTTCTCTAGATGGTGACAGTTTCTCAGAGCTTCCTTATTTTTGATGACCTCAACAGTTTTGAGGAGCATTGGTTAGCTATTTTGTAGACTACCTCTTGATTTGGATTTTTCTGATGTTTTTCTCATGGGTACAGGTTTGGGGAGGAAGACCACAGAGGTGAAGTGCCCTTCTCAGGTTCTATGAAGGGTAATGTAGTCAACAGGACTTATCACCGATGATGGTAAGCTTGATCACATGGCTGTCAGGTTGCTCCACTGTGGTAAATTGACTTTTTCCTCCTCCCTTCCATACCACCCTCTTTGGAGGGAAATTGTTCTGCACAGGCGCTTAGAGAGTGGGCAGTTATGCTCCACTTCCTGACGGCAGAATATCTGTACATAAATTATTTGGAATTTTTCTATATGGAAGATTTGTCCTTTGTTCTCCATTTATGTTTATATTCAATCATATATATCGGTGTGGAGTTGTGGATAGTTTATATTCTAGGTTATAATCCAGTAATGTTATTTAGTTTATTGCTCAAATTGTTCCAGCTTTAGCCACTGGGGGAGCTCTTTCAGTTGGCTCCTGTGACCTGTTGACATACTCTTGCCATTTTTTTATTGTTGTTGAACATTTCCTTACTTCCTGGTATTGCAAGATGTTCTAGACTCCTTTTGTATATTTTCTGCCCCAAACCTTAGAATCTGCCATTTCTCCAAGGAGCTCTGATTCTTTTTATTAGAGTTAGAAAATATAGTCCAGGCACTGACTGTGCTTGTTAATACTGTAGCGTCATAGCTTCTTGGTCTTTAAAGGCAGAGTTAGGAAATGTATGTATACTACCTTGGGTCACAAAAAAACAAACTTGTAAATAAAGACCAAAAACACTTCTCATACTAAACATTGTAATAAATATGAGCTATACATACATTTAAGAAAGGTTAGTGAAAATAAGTAAAATAATTATTTACCAACGTACTAACTCCAGTTCTGATGGGTAGCCAGAGCCTAAACCAGCAGCTCAGGGTGCAAAGGGAGAACCTACTCTGTACAGGAGGCCCTCCCATTGCAAGATGCACTCACACCCACACTTACTCTTACTGGGACAACTTAGAGACACCAGTTTACCCCACGTGTTTAGCTTTGGGATGTGGGAGGAAACCAGAGTCCTTGGAAGAAAACCCACACAGACACTGGGAGAATGTGCATACTCCACACAGTGGCCCAAGCAGGGAGTCATTTTTTTCTTCCTCATAAACAGTATAATAAAACAGCCATTGAACAAAAGGACATTATCTGAGGACTTACTGTAATTAATTCAATATTTATCTATCTCCACCCATATCAAATTATACCTGCGTTCATGCTGAAGTCTCCAACTATAATCCAGTACTATATGGATCATTCTAGCCTTCCCTTCTTGCTTATCTGTAGCTACTCTGTTCAACATTGAGAAACCTCGCTCTCATCATTTACCATCCATGCACTTATCTGTTTAATCTCAGTCGCTGTTTCAGAATTGTTAACCTGTACCCCTTGGGAAACAACTTTATCACCTAGAGTACAGTGCTCATGCATGATTCCTTTTGTATTTAATTTTACACTCTCAGACATTTCCAAGTTACTTAGGTAACTTTCTCTTCACTCTTTTCAGTAAGGTTATGTCGTGCATTTGTAATACAATAAGATTCTTTGTTCATAGTCTGCATTCCATCTTGCCTAACCAATTATTTAAAAATTTGCATATTAAGGTTTGCTCTTGTGCTGTAAATCAGTGGGTTTTGACAAATGAATAGTGTCATGCATCCACCACTACAGTGCTATACTGAACACTTTCATTGCCCTAAAAATGATGTATTTCACCAACTCATCCCTCTCCAAACCCCAGATACCACTGGGTTCTTCTTCTCTGTAGTTTTGCCATTTCCAGAATGTCAGATAAATGGGGTCACGTAGCATAAAACCTTTTCAGATTGGCTTCTTTCATTTAGCAATATGCACTTAATGTTGCGTGGATTGATAGTTCATTCCTCCATTTTAATAGAATTTCATTGTATGACTGTATTCATGTCTTTTAAATCTCTTAATCTGCAGGTTCTCCTTTTATACCTTTCTTTACCTTAATTTTTTTTTTTTTTTTTTTACAGTTTATCTGTTGAAGAACTTGGACTTTTGACTTGTCAACTTTCTTCTCATAGTCTGGATTTGCTGATTGCATGCTTATGATGCAAGTTCAGCTCGTTCTTTTGTTCTCTATTTCCTGCAAATTGGTAGCCAGTCCAGAAGCTACCTCAGACCTGAGCTTAATCCTTTGGGAAGATGTTAAAGTAGTGTCATGTTTTTTTCTGAAGACTCTGCTGTCTTTATCACACAGACCTGATGAAATTGGTTTAGAGCAGACATTCAGAAAATTAGGTAGAAAGTAAGTAAACTTAGTTTTCGGGGACTGAAATGATGTGCCTTCTATATATTTGAGGTCTTTCTTGCCTCCTATGTTATTGGCCAGCATCTGTGGCAGAGAGTAGTGAAGAAGATAAATCAGTCATGTGTCAGTAGCTTATGGCTTGTTAGCAGCTCTGATAAAAGATTTGGGCAGGTCCCAGAATCTCTCTGAAATTTCACTAATTTTTTATTTATAGTAATAGTACTTTCTTTATATAGCATCTAACATTTTATAAATCACTTTTCATATATAATTTCATTTTGGTTTTGGTACTCATGATAAATTTTTTAGGTAGGCTTGGCGGGTAAGTCTTCTAACCTACTTAGTGGACACTGGTTATAAATGCCAGGCATATAAATGCCTTGAAATTAGGTCATTCTAACTCTGAATTTCATGCTCCCACTACATTATTCTGGAATGTTTTCCAACACCACAAAGTGATGTTGACCTGAAGTGGGATCCATTTGCTCAGCTCTTAGCCAAATAAACTGACACTGGGTCGTAGTGAAAGGAAAGAGGATATATTTCAAAGGTACCCACAAAAAGAGAACAGGCAACTGATGCCCAAAGACTTGAACTCTCCCTGATGGTTTTCAAATGGACTCTTGTTAAGAACAAAAATCATGAGGAAGGGGTTCAGAGTTCTGGGCTGTGTTGATTGGTCAGTTCTGATTTTAGCTTTCACAGTTTAGTTAATCTGTTGTATTCTTTCCCTGGCATCATCCTGTCCTGAGTCTTCTTTACTGGCATCGAGAGGTTTTCCTCTTTCCAAACAAACCAGAATTCTGTACCACATTTTGGGATTGTGAGTCAGTGTTACTACCTTAGGAGCCGAAAAACCCTAAAGCATGTTTTATAGTCGGGTCTCCAGGCTCCTGGACATGGCTGCATTCTTGTTTTAATCTTTAGCTATAGTTTGCTTTGTGACAGGCACGGCAGCCACAACTTCTAAAATAGCTAACGGTAATTTTAACTAAAAGATGAATTTTATTTTTTTTATTATTTGCTGTCAGTTTCAGGAATTTTCCAATTTTAGTGGACACCAACTAGGTATCCTACAATTTTGACTCAATTCTGACACTACCTAGAGATAGCAGGAGATCCGACAGGCTAAAGGCCTAATCCCACGGGACCATGCCACTTCAGATATCAGTCACAAGTCTAGGTTGTCACCTGTGCTTCCAGCTGACTGATCCCCTCCTCAGGTTCAGTAATTTGCTAGAATGACTCACAAAGCTTCGGGAAATGTTTACTAGCTTATTTAAAGGATACAGATGAACAGCCAGATGAAGAGATATATAGGGTGTGAGGTCTGGAAGGGTCCAAAGCAGAAGAGCTTTTATCTCTCTGTGGAGTTGGGACGCACCACCTTCCTGGCACATTGATGCATTTACCAGCCCAGAAGAGTAAAACGAAAATGTCTGTTTCTTACTATATCAAAGTATTAAAGTTATGTTACCACTTTTGTAAATCAAAGGTGCTGGTCTAGATAGGTTGTAAGATCTATTTTAGCTTTGAGATGCAAAGGTTTGAGTCTGGCTTTCTAAGGTTGGGGAATTTATTTGAGGAGATTGTCTGATTTGGGCCAGGTCTTTTGCTGCATAATGGGTCATTGTGTTCATGTAGGTGATGGAATGTTTATATTTGTCTCTTTGCTTATATTAAAATTCATGATTGTAGAAAAGTATTTTGAGCCCTTGGAAAATTAATTGAAGAGAATGCATAAGAGTTAAACTTATCTTACAGTTGTCAGGCTTTCTTAGACTGGTAGTAGTTAGAAGTCGTGGGTAATATGTGAAAAGTGTATAAGCTCTTTGGGTGCTGTTGTGTTTGCACTTTTTTTTTTTTATGTTGGGCTCAGAATTCACTCTAGAACTGAGTCAATCATCCCCCTGGTGTGAGTCACATGTGTTTGACTTCAAGGGCCTATCACATAGAAATTATAGTTTCAAGATTTCCTTTCAGGCTACTGAATCTACTTGAATTAATTTATAGGAAAAGGAGTTTTAATACAACAATTATTTCAAGAGCTTCAGGAGCAATACATGCTAGGTTAAGTTTCCAGGAATATCCGTCAGCCACCAGATTTCTTCTGCCTCTGAAGAACAGAGAAAGCTATGTGCTGCCCTTCCCATTAGGAAGCCGTGAGAGCAGCTGATTAAGGAACCATGCCTCCAACTGCTCCAGAAAACAGGTACATGCCTCAGACCCCCTCTCCCCACTACCAACTCAGAACAGCAGCATTTGATAACAAGGTGTCTGGGGAGTTAGTTTCCTACTCTTTTTAGTGTCATTAAAAAGGAGTTAGAATAATAATAGCTAACCTGAATCCTGTATTAGTTTCCTGTGGCTGTCATAACAAATGATCACAAACTAGATGGTTTAGAACAAGTTCAGGAGGCTAGAAGCCCCAAATAAGGTGGTTGGCAGGGTCATAGCCCTCCTCCAGCAGCTTCGTGGGTGGATCTTTCCTGGCCTCTTCTTGCTCCTGGAAGACTTGGAGCCCTTTTATTCCAGTCTCTGCCTTCATCTTCACATGGCCTTCACTCATGTATCTTAATCTTTCTCTTCTTCTCTAAGGACACTTGCGTGGCATGTAGAGCCCATCTAGATAATCAAGTATAATCTCAAAACCCTTAATAAATGTGCAGAGATATTTTTTTCCAAATAAAGTATTCACAGATTCTGGAGATTAGAATATGGACATATCTTTCTTGGGGGTCACTATCAGCTCACTACAAATCCTAACGTGTATATACTATTCTAAGTACTTTAAAAGCATCAATTCAGTTAATCCTCATAATAGCAGTATGAGGTAGAAACATACATATTTTAAAGGTGAGGAAACCAAGGCAAAGAGAAATTATGTAACTTGCCCATTGTTGTACAGCCAGAAAGTAGCAGAGTTGAACCATTTTACATGTCCTGTAACTGATGCTGAGTGATTCACAGTATCTGCAGCACTAACCATGGCTACAATGAATACAGGATTTCTGAAGACTTAAACTAGAAGTCAGCAGTTGGCTCTGAATAAGTCATTCATATCATTATTTTCATTAATACTTGGTGGTACTGATCATCTGCCTTTGTGTAAACATCTTAAGTTTTGTTTTCAAATCTACAAATGGCAATGCTATGTTATAGTATCCAAGGTTAATTCCAGCTGCTCTTGTTTCTATGCTTTCTGTGGTAGGTGAACTCAGGAGACAGATATTATGAAAAGAACTCTTTCTGGAATTTAGGAACTGTTTATTTTAGGATCTAGAACTGTGCTATCCAGTATAGTAGCCACTAGCCACAAGTGCTATTTAAGTTTTAATTAAAATGAAATAAAATTAAAAATTCAGTTTCTTGGTGGCATTAACACATTTCAGACTTGATAGCCACGTGTGGCTAATGGTTGTCCTGCTGGACAGTGCATATACAGGACACATCCAACAACATAGAACATTCTTATGGGCAATTCTGATACAGAGGGAAATAATGCAAAGACAACATTGAGAACTCATGAATATTTCAAAGATTTCTGTTTTCTGTATTTAGTGCCTACTGCTTATTGGTTGGCTGCTTCACTAATTACAGAAGCTGTTCAGTCCAAGAGCCAATAAACTGTCTTCACTGGTGAGTGCTAAACTACCTGTAGTTGAGTGTCCTGTCTGTACTCATATAAACACCCAGAGGAAGAAATTAGGTGCTTAATGAGTACTTTTTTCCCTCCTTTCTTAGGGATAGCAGGGCTTTCTGCTTTGCTTTAATTCATTTCACTCTGTATGAAGTAAGATTATCCCCCTTATAAGAAACATTCCATAGAATTCCATAGAATTTTGAGCTCTCTGCTCAAACTCCACCTCTTGTAAACAAACTTTTCTAATTTTCCCTAACCCTCCTTAATTAGATATGATTGTTCTTTTAACTTTCACAGTACTCCATTTGTACCTCTGTGTTTTGTATTGCGGCTTCTTATTCCTCCTAAAGAAAGCATACACCTTGAGAAATTTTCATAAAGTGAACAAGCTTATGTCTCTGCTATACAGAGGTGAGTAGACAGCATCCAGCACTCCTAAAGTTCTCTTGTGCCCCTTTCTGGTCCCAGCACTCCGCCCTCAGGATTGCCCACTATCGGGCCTTACATAACCACCAATTACCTTTTCCTGCTTTCATACTTTGTATGACTTGGGTAGTAGTATGCACTTTTTTGTGGCCAGCTTCCTCAGTGTTCCATTGTACGAGTCATCCATGCTGCTGCATATTCCATGAGTTCCTTTTCATCATTGTAGTATTTTATTGAATGACTGTACCACAGTTTATTCTTTTTACTATTAATGAACATTTTTGTTTTTAGGTTTGGGGTATTATAAATAATATTGTCATGACATTCTTTTACATGTCGATGTCCTAAATATATGCATTTGTTGTATATAAAGTGTCTGTTTCTGTTACGCATAAACCTAGGAGTAGGAAATTATAGGATATATATTTAATAGTTGTTTTCTTAGTTTATTTTTGAAAATATGAAACCTACAAAATAGCAAATATACTAAAATAAAAGTAATATTTCTGGATTTGTCAGTTAGATTTTTGCTGATTTGCTTTATGTTCTCTGTACCTTTTTTAAAAAAGTGAATCATCTGAGAGTTGGTTATAAACATCATGATAGTTTATCCCTAAGTGCATCTCCTAAGAACTAGGACATTCTTTGGCATAACCACAATGCAGTTACCATACTCAAAAAGTTTAATGTTGGTGAAATAGTATTATCTAATATATGGTTCATATTAAATAACCCAGTTGTCCAAGTAATGTCCTTCATGACTTTTTTAAAAAATGAGGATGGACATTGGGTTCAATCCAGGGTCATGCATTGTACTTATTTTCATGTCTTTTTAGAGTCTTTTTGTTCATCTAGAAGAGTTCCCTAGCCTGTTCTGTCTTTCATGACATAGATATTTTTGAAGAGCTCAAGTCATTTGCTTTGCACCAAGCCCCTCAATTTAGACTGGTCTGAGTGTTCCTCATGATTAGCTTCAGGGTAAGCCTTGTTGGTAGGAGGACTACAGTTCCTTTAAGTTAAGAAAAGTAGTTTCTGGGTTGATGATTTGAAACTGTAAAAATCCAATGCCCTAATATACATACATATGTGTATATGTAAATAATTTAGTGTATTTATTTATTGAGGTGAAATTCATGTAACACATAAATAAAGTGAACAATTGAGTGTATTCACAAATATTGTACAATTACCACCCCGCCACTATCAAGTTTTAAAACATCTCATCTGCTCTCCATTCTTCCGCAGCTCCTGGCAACCTCCAATCTCCATTCTGTCTCTATGGATTTACCTAGTCTGAATGTTTTATATATGGAAATATACAGTATGCCACCTTTTATGTCCAGCTTCTCTCACACAGCATAATATTTTCAAGGTTCACCCATGTTGTAACATGTATCAGAATCTTTATATGGCTGAATAATATTTTGTTGTATGGATATAACACATTTTGTGTATCCATTCATCTGTTGATGGATATTTGGGCTGTTTCTACTTTTTAACTATTGTAAATGACCCAGTGGTTTTTTGTTTTTGTTTTTGTTTTACTACATAGTTTAATGTATCTTGCCTAAATCAGTTATTTCTATCATAATTATAAAATGAAGATTTTTGTATTTTTGTCCTTCCTACTATATGTATTAGATGGAATTCTCTTGTGAAGAAGACTAAACATAAGTGTGTGTATTTGTATAGTATTAGTTTCAGCATAGGATTATGTATCATAATCCATTCATTTTTATACTCAAGTTGTGCCAAAATCACCTAGCAGATTCCCATTCCTTCCTACGCCCTCACCGTTGTTGAAGTCAGTGGCCTATAGGAGGTGTCCACTGATACTTATTTAGGAAGCACCAAATAATTCAAGAATTGTCTGTGTGTGGAGTATGTGGCAAGTCTGGTGTTTATGGATAACAGATTTGTGAGATTTGTGTGCTTGGGACCACATGTCATGGAAGCCCCAGTTTATTGAGCATGGGCTTTATTTAATGAAAAAGATTTTGTTGAACGGTGACTATGTGTACAGGTATTTATTTGTATTTGAGGCTTTCTTGCCCTGACCCAATATCAGGACATGATTAGTTTCAGCATTTCTAGTTGTAGCTGACTTGACTGTTTAATTTCTGTAGTTCCTTTTTATGCAGCTGAAATTCTTGAAGCACTTTTTCTTTAGATGTATTTTTCTTTCATGAAGTTCTGCAAAAGGGCAGATGATATGGTTTTATATTTAAAATTCAGGGCTTAATTTGGGTCTGTTTTTAAAACAATGTGTGTGTTTTAAGGGAAAATAATGGTGTTAAAATTGTATATTTATACTGCTAAGAATCATGACGAGTTTATATTTTCAAGGTTATGCTAGTTTGGAATGTTTCTGTTTTATATGTGTATGGAGGTGATTGGCTTTATTTGTTTATTGAGCTTATAAGGAAATTTTTAATTTTTTTTTTTTTTTAGGTGAGACAACCCTTGGTTGCAAGGACCTTGTCAACTTACAATCCCTTATTTTTTATTTTTTTTATTTTTTTATTTTCTATGCCTACAGCACCTGGTCTTCCTAGGTGGTCTCCCATCCAAGTACTAACCAGGTCTGACCCTGCTTAGCTTCCAAGATCAGACGGGATCAGGCTTGTTCAGGGTAGCATGGCCGTAGACAGAAATTTTTTAAATCATGGTTAAAAATAGCAATAAAGATTAAAATAATGATAAAAATTTTTAAAAAATTTTTAACAACAAAGCGATGAAAATAAAGAATGCCTTAATCTTTCCTTTTTTTTACATCCATAGTTTTGTGAACAGTAAATAGATTCTAGCTGTGGTTGTAGCTAAGAATCTTCAGGATTTTGTTTCTAACAGGTTTTGTAATTAAAGGAATGAAAATTTCCCTGATACTTGGAAACATCATTTTTTATACATCAAATATAACAGTATCTGTAATTTTTAAATTTCCCCAGTAGTATTGAATGCAATTATAGTTAGTTAATTCTTTTGATGTGTCATTGGAAGAATAAATAGATGATACAACTACTATTTAAATTACTACAACATTTTAGAAATTCTTTAAGTCTCAGCCTCCTGTGGCATTGCATAGAGCCATGTTCTCACCTGGGAGGAGGGAGCCACTGTTATCTAGTGGGTAGAGGACAAAGATGCTGCTAAATCTCCCCGCCCCCCACCCCCCAAAGAATTATCAGGTTCCCAATATCCATTGTGATGCCGTTGAGAAGTCCTTATTGGGGCTAAACTTTGTGAGGTTCACAGAGATAACCTCTTCAGATTGTTCAAAAAGTAAATAACTACCATTTAATGAACAGATTTGAATTTGTGTTTCCAGAGATAAAATTGTACATGAGGTTGAAAGATGATTGACCCTGGGCATACTGAGATCCTTGTAAGGCTGTGGTTCTAGAACAAGAGCATCAGAATCATCTGTAGGATTATTAAACCCTCAGTTGCTAGAGAAGATTTGCACTTCTCACAAACTCCAGTTTAGGCATGCAGTCCGAGAACCTGGTGGAACATCTATAATTGGTCCATACTGTGTGTACACAGTTCAAGTTTTGTCTAGTTTGTCTTTTGACCTAGTGTGTCAGCTCAGGGCTTCCTCTTTTTTAAGGAGTGGACCTCCAGACACCCTCCCCACCTAACTCCTCTCCTCCATTTTGGCTGTTGGCCACAGAACTTATTGTCTCTGTGCAGCTTCCCTTAGGACAATTTACTGTGCTTTGTGTTTTTTATAAATACAGATTTGAGACAAGTCCCCATGCCCTGCCCTGCATTATAGGTGAATGCTCAGCCTATCACTTGCCTTGATCTTGTGTGTGCAGAGTGAAGCTTAGAAAGGCCAGCCTCTAAGCTGAGTGAGAGAGTGTGGGCCCTAGAGATTAGGCAGGTCCTAGTCCACATTCTAGCTGTGTCCTTTCTGACTGTATGGTCATAAGCATATACATTAAAGTAAGTTTCTTCATGTGTCAGAGGGGTTTAAAATCTTCCTCATAGGGTGGTTATGGAGACGAATAGAATAAATTGTCCGAAAGCCCCCTGCACCAGGGTCTAGCAGGCATTCAGCAGGTAGTATACAATGTTTGCGTTGCTGGCTAATGTTTTCAGAAGCCCTTTCAATTTTGACCTTCTGTTCCCCATAACCTATTTAACCTATCTTCATCTTCTTCTCCCCACCCCAGTTAAAACAGAAGTGAATTACTTGCCGTGGGTGGTATCTCAGAGGTTGGAAGTTCAATCTGATAATCAGCAGTGGATTTAGAGTTAAAATAAGTATGATTGTCATCCTGTGCTAGAAAACTGGCATTCTTGGGTGGTGTGGGTATATGAGAATTGTTCACCATTGTGCTTTTGATTGCTGGGATTAAAATTTAAGGTTTCTGTGATCTAGATCTTGGCAGTATAAACTGTTCATTCTTCTGTTTCTATATTTTGCTCTGATTCATCTCTCTCTCTCTCTCTCTGTTTGCTTATTGCTTCTAAATTTCCTGTGGTTGAGGAATCTGGATTATCAAATTTAAAATTATATCCAAGTTCAGGGCGAGTAGGTTGTGAATGGAGATGGGAGCTGGGTGTGGGGTAACTGTCGGGATGTGGGGAGAACAGAATGCAGACTTTGCTCCATAAGCTGTATGTGGCGAACATCCAAGTAGCTCATGGGTTTTGGTAATTGAGGTTACATAGATCTAGTGTTGAGCTAAATGAACTAAGTACCTTTTGGGGCAATTGAAAGGATTAATTGAATGAGATTTTTGCATACTAAGATTTTAAGAGGTAATTCCCTGCTTTCCTTCTGTCTCATAGGTATGTCCCTTGTGGATCACTTTGCTGAATTTCTCTCAGAACTCTTGTCATAACACATTCTGGTTTTTAATTCTCTTTTCTGAATTTCAGGCAAAGTCGTGCGTCTGTCATGTTTGTGGTATCCATCTGAACAGGCTTCACTCTTGCCTCCATTGTGTCTTCTTTGGCTGTTTCACAAAGAAACATATTCACGAACATGCGAAGTCGAAACGGCACAACCTGGGTAAGGTACTCTTCTGAGATGTCTCACTGGGCATTGAGAATAGTCATTGCCCTTAACTTTGTGTTCTTGTAATTTGGATTTGCACTTCTGCCCTTCCAAAAGTTTGCTTCCTTTATCTAAAATAATTTGTGCCCTTCTTGTGACATTCACAGGGGAAATGAGAGATAAACTGAACTCAAGTGGATTATTGTACTCACTTTGCCTTATGGTGCTTAAGTCGGTATTAATATTTTATGTAACCTTAGTTGATAAATTCTAGTAGCTTCCGATAGTCAGCCAACTAACTTTCTTTGAAAAATACATTTTCCCTAATGGAATATCAGAGCCTCATCTTTCCCTTTGAAAAACATGGTTAGGAATTAGATTAGGCAAAAATTTACTAAGAAAGGTCTTAAATGTAGTCAGTATTTATTATTGATTTCAACATGGAGTTGGGCGTACATAGATGCTTTTCATTGTTTTCAGTAATAGATTTCATTGTTCCGAAAAATGCAGGGTCATGAAAAGGCTGATAATGGTTTGTGTGGCATCAAGATAAGTTTACCTATTATATACTTAAAATTCATACATTATGAAAGTTAACATAAAGCAAAATTCTGCTCTTGGTTCTGTTCCTGAGCATGGTCATTAAATGTTTGTCTCCTTCACAATAAGTGTTTTCTGTTAAATAATAGTGAAGTTGTTAGAATATCCTTATGAAAATTACTTTCAAAAGGTAAAGTCAGAGAACCTAGTCTAGAAAATACTTCATGTGGGCCTATCAGTTCCTGTTAAAGTTATTTTTAGGCCTTTTTCTGTAGTTGTGTAATCTGGTGCTCTCTTGCAAACATTAGCCTAAATATTCCTAATTGAAAATGGTATCCTGCAAGTTTATAAAATAAGTGCATTAATCCATGTCCATTAAAGCTCCATATAAGCAGTGTACACGGCAAAAGATAAAGCTGAGATGGACACAAAGCAGTATGTCTATTATTTTCCTAATTTTTTTAAAGAAGAAAGATGATTTAAGGGAAAACATCTATTTTATATGATGTGTTCATGAGCCAGTTGTTTTATTACAGATATAGGGAAGCTGTCCACTCAGTATCATGCTCTTTGCAATAGCTACAATTATAATGGAAACATTTCTGTTGTGCTATTTCATGTTAAAGCATAAAAATTCATAAAACAAAGCCTCACTTTGTTTTTTAATTCACATTTTATGAGGTTTTTTTTTTGAGGTAGTAGAGATGAGATATGTCCAGTTGGACATATCTTATTTGGAGCTGATAACTTAGAGCAAGCATTTGCAAAATGTGGCTTAGAATTTGTGGTTCAGGTTGTGATGATGCAGTAACTGGCTGTTTTAGAAGAAAGCTAATGGTGATGATAGTGCTCATCAGCCATGGATGAGCAGACTGCCTGTCCCATGGAGGGACAAAACAGCGAGTGACCACTTCTTGCGTACTGATCAGTTCAGTGTGGATGTAATAGAATTCTGTGGTATCTACTTAATGTAGTAGATCTTTGCTTTTTAATAATATAAATAAAGAGTATTCCTGCCCTGTCTTATTCTCAGACCAGGCCAGTTTAGGCTGCTATTACACCTATGCCATGATTCAGTGTGGTTAAAAGGGTTATGGGAAACTGGGGAAACTGGAAGTAGATTTGCGTTTAAGAAAGATGTCTGAAGAATCTTCTTACTCAGCCATTATCCATAAAACTCACTTCAGAAATTTGTGGTGTTAATTCATTTCATCAACCCGATTGATAAACTCTGCCTTTACTTTTGCTAGAATGGGGAGTTTTAAGAAACAAAACCATGAAATGGGAGAAAGATCTCTTTGCTGAGTCCATGATATTGAAGGTTTCATACGTATATGTTAACAAAGCTAGAAATTAGTTTTGTGTGTCCAGGTGGGAAAGAGGGAAGCGGGGGCAGGAGAAGGAAGCTGAAGTTTAAAACATAAAACTTCCAGAGAAGAAAATTGGGGATGGACAGCCCTGATATTACCTAGCAGTGTGTCTTTTCTGACTTGCTAGTAGCAGTTCATCCTCTTCCTGTGGGCATCTCATACTACTCTTTCTACCCATTGTACTCAGAGCAACTTCATAGACTATTTATACTTTGTCATTTTATGGAGGGTGTTTACAAATGTTCAAAGACAATTTAATGAAGCAGCTTAATGTAGGAGGAACAAAGAACCTTGATTTCCTTTTGGCCAAGTTCTTCTATCTTCCAGGGAATATTCAGTACTACAGTATAATGGGACCCGAAGTGATTATTAGAAAAAATTCTCATTGGGCATCTGATTTTTAACTGGAGTAGGTGGGAGGCCTAAGGTGAGTCTTGCCTCAATATTGGGGACGATGTGCTTACAAATAGAATGTAAGGAGCAAATGGGGTCATTGTGGAAGGCCTTGTAGAAGGACAGATGGACAAGTATGGTGTGGGACAAGAAGGGTCTGATAGCAATGAGATGAAAAGTTCTATTTCGTTTATCCATCTTGCCCTATAAAATTGCCCTAATGTGTTAAAATACACATATCTGAAAAAATAACTTACTCAAATTTGGTGTAGTCAGTCAAACTTGCTGAAATACTTCATTTGTACTGGTGGTTGTGCTAAACTGAATGTTGGAATCTCAGGTTAAGTGTGAGGCCTACATAGTAAAGTAAGTAAACTTGGACCCGTTTGATTTCATACATTTTAGTTTCATACAGGTTTTTTTTATGTTGTCACAGGGTACTTGGATTTTGGCTGTTAAGAGATACAAGCGGTGTAAAAGTAATGCTAATGCCTTTCGTTTTGTTCTATGCATTCTAGAGGGGTGATTTAATTGCCCAAAAGAGTATGGGGTGGAGGGAGGGTGCAGAGTATCAGCTCGTTTCTGAGTTGATGGTGTTTTCTCTACGAACTCAGGCTTATCCTGTGACCAAAGGGAATAGACCTGCCAAATGCATGGTGCCTGTGTCAGTTGATGGCTTGGGAATTGCCAAGTAAACTAATATATAAAAACAAAATCAGTAGGCGAGCCCCTACAACACACGGGCCTATCTCCACATTTCATTTTGCTCTTATCCAGGCAACTGGATTATTGTACTTCAATACTTTGTCTTAGTGCAGTCAAGGCTTTGTCTTTGGAATAGTTATTTTGGCTGTGAAATGTTTTCCAAATTAACTACCTTGACTGTTGATGTTGAGTAAGTTTTATATTGAGGTGAAATTTACATAACATACAGTTAACCATTTTAAAGTGTACAGTTCAGTGGTATTTAGTCATTCACGATAATTGTGCAACCACCATCTCTACTTTCAGAATTCATCATTTCAGATCACCCCATATCTATTAACTCCTGATTTTTCCCTCTGCAAGTCCCTAGCAACCATTAATCTGCTTTTTGTGTCTATGAAAATATTCCGAATATTTTATACAACAGGAATCATACAACATGGGAATTTTCTTATAGATTCTTTCTCTAAGCATGTCTTCAAGATTCATCCATGTCATAGCATGTTTTAGTATTTCATTCCTGAGTAATACTCTGTTGTGGAAATATACCTCACTTTGATCATCCGTTGATAGACATTTGGGTTGTTCCTACTTTTTAGTTCTTATAAATAATGCAGTTACAAACATTGTGTATAGGTTTCTAAGTGGGCATATGTTTTCATGTCTTTGGATATATACCTGGGAGTGAAATGGCATATTCTAGATAGTAAATCCTTAGCAGATAGGATTTGCAGGTATTTTATCCCATTCTGTAGGTTGTGTTTTCACTTTTTTAATAATGTCTTTTAATGCACAAAGTTTTTAATTTTGAAGAAGTCCGGTTTACCTTTATTTTTTTTTTTTTGTTTTTCGATTCTTCTGCTTTTGGTGTTAAAACATAAAAGAATCCATTGCCAAATCTGAGATCGTGAAGATTTACCCATGTTTTCTTCTAAGTGCTTTATACTTCATTTCAGCTCTTATATTTAGGTCACTGACCATTTTGAGTTCGTTTTTGTAGATGGTGTAAGGTAAGGATCCAGCTTCATTCTTTTGTATGTGGATATCCATTAATCTCAGTACCATTTGTTGAAAAGACTATCCTTTTCCCCACTGATGACAGCCCTGTCGACATCAGTGGTCTTATACAGTGATGAAGTGTTGCTGTGGAAAACGCCTCAGAGAAAGACTCAACCTAGGAGGACTTAAATATGCACTGAAATAATTACACACCTTTCTCAGACTGGTAGTTTTGCTTGTGGCTATATGGTTGGCATATTTTTCATTGAATGCCTTTACTTTTCTGAAAATTTTCCTAATTTTCATTGTAAGCTTGTCTCTGACTAGATTTCTCTTTTGATATCCTTATGCCAGGACTGTACCATTAAGGAATATGTAGTACCAAAGAGCAACTGTTGGAGCTCTCAGGAATAGCTTTTGAATTGTTTCTGAGACTTGTCAGAGTTTTGTCAGTTTTTTTGAGAGGGGTAAGGGGTAAGGCATGGGATTCTTAAGTTGCTATTTTGAGTTTTAATAGATCTGTTTTAGAGGACTTTACAGATCCACACAATATTAGTGATCTGTGTCATGGTAACTTAAAACATGAAATATGATAAAAGCTGTGATTTGTTAAGACATTACTGTTTACTAGGATGTACTACAGTTAAGTTATATGTATTACTTTAGTTATCACATGAAACTATGAGGTGTTAGTGCTGTTACTATCACCATTATACCAAAAGGAAAATAAGCTCAGAGGAAGTAGAATAACTTGATTAATACCAGTTATTCTGAGTTTGTGCTTTCACTTCCATGCTACATTGCCTCTCAAACAGCTGATAATGCTTGGTGACTCTAAGCAAAAAAAAAATATTTTTAATTGTTGGATTGAAATAACACCTTATTTCATTGCTCAAAGGGCTTTATCTTATTTATCTTCATAATGAAGTTGTTAGGAGCCAGCTGTCACCCTATTTTATAGATGATGCAGTTAAGAAAGTATGCAAGATGCACTCACAGTTGGGCAGCTGGCAGCTCTGGATCAAGAAGTCAAGGTTATCCAGTCAGAGGACAATTTACTGTTGTCCTTAAAGAGTAGGCAAATTACTATTACATTCCTTTTTGTAATAGCACCAGGAATATTTGACATAGTAAAAACATGGTTACTGTATGTCAGGCCACGAACCCTGATAGAGTGATAATACTCAATGAAAGTTTTCTCTTGTTTTAAGTGCCACTCTTCAGAAAAAAAAGGTATAGGATCCGCTGATAGTTGACTTTTGGGTCCTTTGTAAAATACAGATGTAGCACCTCATTGTCACTCAGACTCCTCAGCCTTTAGTGTGAGCTTCCAGAGAAAAGACACGCACCTCATTTCCTTAGGATAAACTGTCTCAAGTGGGAGGAAATCCTTTTGTAATATGGGTTCTGTAATTGGAGAGTAGGGAAATGATACAAACAGTCCAGTGTCTTAAAAACTTGTATGTTTAGTTTGTGTTCTTAAGCATTACCTTTTTTTAATTACATTTTTTCTCTCTTTCCTTCTTTGTCTTTTTTAGCTATAGAGCTTATGTATGGAGGTATCTATTGCTTTTTGTGTCAAGACTACATATATGACAAAGACATGGAAATCATTGCCAAAGAGGAACAACGGAAAGCTTGGAAAATGCAAGGTTTGGTTTTGCCTGGATTTACGTGCCTGATTTGTTTCTTAGGCTTACATTCCCTCTTGTCTGTCAAGGGCAAAACTCACCAAAAGAAAGATCAGTATCTAAGGAGAGAGTCAGTGTAGGGAGATAAGGGAAGGTATGAGAGCAGTAATTTGGTGGGAAGAGCAGAGCCCGCACACACAGTTGCTTGCTCCTTCCTGTAGGCTCACCTTGGAGACAGCCTAGGATTGGGACCAGCAGATGAGGAGACTGGCTGTGCAGATACAAATGCCCATTGCTTCTCACAGCTTCCCAGAACCATCCTCAGCCCCAGGTCCCCCATGGGCCTGCAACTGCTATGAAGAGCTCTGTTGGGGTTGAGAAAGAATGTGCACGAACACTTCGTTCTCCCATGTAAGGGCATATTCATAGGTACAGCACCAGCAAAGCCATGTCCACATCTGGTCTCTGAAGAATAGTTTGCTCTTAGCTCTCCAATATTCCAGAAAGCAATCTCTTCTCAGTAATACTAGAAATGTATGGGGGAAAAAATGTATGTACCTGATTCCTTCCAGGAGGGAAGATTATTTTCTGATCAAATTATTATAGAACCTCTTTTAAAACTCTTAACTGTTTGGGTTATATTTATTCTCTATCAACAGAGAATTAAAATTGCCAGATGGAAAATGTGATCTACCACTTAAGCATCCTAGTTTAGGATTCTTCTTTCCTGTGGAGTGCCTCAGTGGTCATGGTACCATTGTGGGTTTCTCATTTGCTGTCATGTTTGTATACACACTTGCTGCCTTCATTGGGTACATAGTCAAGGAATATGTATGCAAACATTGTGCAACCATTTTTTCATTGTTCATTTATTTCTGTGTGGCTTCCCTGATTTTTTTTTACGCTTGTTAGTTTTCATTTCCAGCATGTGCTCATGCTGTCATGACAGCGAGAGGTGTAGTTTCCCCCATTTGACTAGTGAGCATCTCTCAACTAGCAGAACTGTTACTGTTTACAAAGAGAATATATAACCCAACATCTCTTTAACAAATTTTTGCCTTAATTACTCTTTTAAAAACTCTCCCACTCCTTTTTTTTTTTAAAAAAATAGGTGCTCTCAGTGACCAGAATTATTTGTGTTTAACAAATCTTTTCTGGAAAACAACCATTTTAACTTCAACTTTGATTCTTTCCCCGCTCCAAAATTTAGTAATACTGCCATTGAGTCTGAGTATACTGTTTCTTTGTGCAGAACATGTAAACAACAGGACTAAAAAGTGCATGTGCCAGAGTAAAACAAATACTTCTAAAATCGTTCTGCAGTTTCATCTGTCAGTGAGATATTATTCTTTAAAGTTTATTGACTTAGGCAAAAACTTTAGGTAGCATTGAAAAGGTGCCTCAAAGTGAATAGGGTGTGTATTAGGATGAAATATGGTAGTGATTAGCATTTATAGCATTATTGTCTTTGGTTAAATCTTTAACGGGTATAGCTGTTCAACAAGATGTATTTTTTAAAATATATTTCAAAAAATGTTTTTTCTGTTGGTCAGTTTTACTCATTCACCAGAGAATCCTTCAGCTAAGTTGCCAAGTACTTCCCATTGATGTTGAATGTGTGTGTAAGCCTGTTCTCCGAGGGTCTCTCAGGATTTGAGGATTAAAGGCTTTGAAAAAACAGCAATCTTGGCATTAGTGTTAGGGTAGCTTTAATTGGAGTTATTGCTTTCCTTTTTGCAGAAAACAAAGCTTATTCATAGCACATTCTCTCTAAAGGAAACTCCTTTAAGTGTTCTGTTTCACCTGCTGCAGCATAGTAGAGTTTTAGAAACACCTTTTATTATAGCTATCCCTCTTTGAAATACAACCTGATAAATAGTATATCACTACCACTTTATTTATAAATACGCCTGATGAAAATTTAGCTAACAGCACCTGGAATTGTTCATCTCCTTAGGCGTTGGAGAGAAATTTTCAACTTGGGAACCAACCAAACGGGAGCTTGAACTGCTGAAACACAACCCAAAAAGGCGAAAGATCACCTCTAACTGCACCATAGGTAAGTGGGTGACAGTGCTTGGAGTGGTGGTCTGTTTTCACTTCTACTTAGGGTTCCTTCTCAAAGTTTAAAATTAGTAGATGTAAAAATATAGGTTGCATAGCATAATAGTCTAAATCTGAATAACATTCATCCATTTGTTCAGCCACTTCTTGAGCACATGTTCACTGCAGGGACGAGTGGTAGACTTGGGGTGAAGAGATGGATGGAAATGGCCCTGATGTCCTGTGGGGCACAGTGGCACAATCTCACTGGTCACTTGAGCCAGGTACATGGGTGTGTCCCTTGTGTGAGTTGTATGTGCCCACTTGTGTAAAAAGACCCAAATTTATTCTCACCAGGTTGACGTTGCCTGCGGTAATTTTCAGGGAGGGAAATGTATGTGTGAGCCTGTTCACTGGGTTTCCTAAGACTTAAAGAAATACATTTTGAAAACTTTTTTACTTCTAATTTTTTTTTTCAATTAGAGTTGACAAAATATATTAATTTCAGGTATACAACATAGTGATGATTTATTTATATAACTTCAGAAGTGATCACCCCAAATTCTAGTACTCTTCTGACACCGTACATAGTTATTACAAAGTCATTGACTATATTCCTTATGCTATACTTTATATCACATAACTATTTTGTAACTACTAATTTGTACTTCTTAATCCCTTCACTTTTGTCACCCATTTCCCTATCCTCCCTCCCATCTGGCAACCATTAGTTTGTTTTCTGTATCTATGAGTTTGTTTCTGGTTTTTTTTTTTGGTTCATATATTTTGGTCTTTACATTCCACATGTAAACGAAATCATATAGCATTTGTCTTTCTCTTTCTGACTTACTCCACTCAGCACAGTACCTTCTAGTTCCATCCTTGTTGCAGATGGCAAGATTTTATTTTATTTTTTTATGACTGAGTAATGTTCCATTGTGTATATATATTTATATACCACCTCTTTATCCATTCATCCATTGATGGACACTCAAGATGCCTCCACATCTTGGCTATTGTAAATAACACTGCAATGAACATATGGATGCACATCCTTTGAAGTAGTGTTTTGGATTTATTTGGATAAATACCCAGAAGTGAGATTACTGGTCTGTCTTGTCTCATGTTATAGTCTTTATTTTAAAGTCTATTTGGTCTGGTATAAGTGTTGCCACCCCAACTTTTTTGTTTCCATTTTCATGAAGTATCTTTTTCCATCACTTTACTTTCAGTCTGTGTTTTTTGGTCTGAAATGAATCTTGTATGGGCAGCATATGTAAAGGTCTTCTTTTTCTTATCCATTCAGCTACTCTGTGTCTTTTTATTAGTCACTCTTTCTTTTGATTGGAGCATTTAATCCACTTACGTTTAAAAGTAATTGTTGATAGATATGTAGTTGGTGCCATTTTATTATATTTTTGATCTTTTTTTCTTTCTTAAGAAGTCCCTCTTAATATTTCTTGTAATACTGGTTTGAGGTGATGAACTCATTCAGCTTTTTCTTGTCTAGGAAGCTATTTCTCTGTCCTTTGATTCTAAATTATAGCTTTGTTGGGTAGAGTACTCTTGGTTGTAGGTCCTTGCTTTTTATCACTTTGAATATTTCATGCCAATCCCTTTTGGCCTTCAAGGTTTCTGTTGAGAAATTAGCCGACAGTCATATGAGAGCTCCCTTGTAGATACCTAACTGCTTTTCTATTGCTGCTTTTAAGGTTCTCTATCTTTAACTTTTGATGTTTTAATTATGATGTGCTTTTGTGTGGACCTTTTCAGGTTCATCTTGTTTGAGACTTTGTGCTTCTTGGACTTGTTATGTCTTACTTCCTTCACCAGGTTGTGCAAGTTTTCCATCATTATTTCTTCAAATAGGTTTTCACTTCTTTGTTCTCTCCCTTCTTCTGGGACCCCTGTGATGTGAATGTTGGTATGCTTGATGTCGTCTCAGAGGCCCCTTAAACTATCCTCATTTGTTTTTTCTTTCGTTGCTCTTCTAATTGGATGTTTTCTTCTACCTTCTCTTCTAAATCTCTAATTGGATCATCTGCTTCTCATCTACTACTGATTCCCTCTAATTTAGTCTTCATTTCAGTTATTGTTTTATTCTTTTCTGACTAGTTCTTTTGTTACATTTCCTATCTACATTTTTATGTTTCCTATTTTTTTGTCGAAATTCTCATTGAGATCATTGAGCATCCTAAAAACCAACATCTGATAGATTGCTTGTCTCCAGTTTTTTAGTTCTTTTTCTGGAGTTCTGTTCTTTCATTTGGGACATATTTCTTTGTCTTCTCAATTTGGCTCCTTCCCTGTTTTTGTTTCTGTGTATTAGATAGGTCTGCTATGTCTCCCTGTCTTAGTATAGAGTAACCTTATGTAGTAGATGTCCTGTGGAGCTCAGTGGTACAGTCTTATTGGTCACCTGCACTGGGTGCATAGATGTGTCCCTCGTGTGGGTTGTGTGTGCCCTTCTTTTGTGGTTATTAGGGTGAATTGACCCTTAATTTGATTGCCATTTGCATGTCAGTGGAAGGGATTGACCCTCAGGCTTATTGACTGTGAGGACTGGCTGTGACTACAGTGGAGGAGCTGTTACGCAGGGCTGACCCCAAGAAGCAAGATTAGCTTTAGCAGGGCTCTGATGCCTGCTGAGTTTGCCCTTTGAATGTGTTATTTGTGAAGGTGGTTGCTTGGTGCTCTGATGTGGTCTGAAACGGTTGCTGGATGTGTTGGTTCTGGGGCCTCTTGGGAGGGGCTCTGTTGCTGATCAAGGTCAGCCGCTGCCTGTACTCTGCTCTGCTGTGAACTACAAGGTGATCTGCAGATGGTTGTCACTTGTACTGGGCTTGGAGGTGGCTGTGAGAGGCTAAGCTGCAGACAGCTGCTCCTAGTGCCTGGCTCTTGGGGCTGCTTAGCAAGAGGTATGGGGTATGTTGAGGACACATGCTGCTTGTTTGGGTTTTGTAATCCCTAGAGATTTTAGGAAAGTCTGCAGTATGAGCCAAGACTTTCCTAAAAGCCATCGAAAGCTGGTTGGGCCTGCAAGTTGGATGAGTCGGAGTCTAAGAATTACCAGAGAGGAGAGAACAATGTTAGTCAAGTTGATGGAGACTCAAATGTGGCACCTTCCTGATTGCACACTGGGTATGGGGAGGGCTCAACAAAGGCACAAGGGCTTTTGCCAGCATTTATGTGTGAGAGAAAGCTGCCCTTCCATCTCTTGGCCTGAAGCCAGACAATTCAGTTCCTTCCTGTATGTCCCTGGCTCCTTTCGAGTTGCTGCCAGAGTGCTGGAGCTCAGAGTGAGTGAGTCCTGCAGCAAGTAAATTCATGTATGGGCCCTTTAAGAAGAACACCTGTGACTGCTGCCACCCTCCGTCTCTCTCAGCTAAGATCTCTGTTGGTCCCAGAAGTTGTGGGGACTTCTCTTCCCGGCACTGGAAACCTGGCCTGGGGAGTCTGGTGTGCTGCTAGAACCCCTCACCCCTCTGGGGCGACCTCTGCAGCCAAGATATCTTCTGATTTTTAACTTCCACGCACGGGTGTGAAGTCTGCTCCTCCTACCAGTCTTCCTACCAGTTTGTAATTTTAATGTGGTCATGAGAGGACACAAGCACAGTGTTTCCTCCTCCATCATTTTGACTGGATGTCCTTAAAAAACTTTTTAAAGTTGCTTTTGTTTGTGTGTTAGAGAGGCTGCATTCTAATCTGTCCTGTTGGCCTGTTGTTAAGGAATATCTTTGAGTAATTTTATGAAAACATGGCTCAAGTGGGGGAGCTGGAGAAGGGATGATGATTCCTTAGTATAGTTTATATAAATAGAAAAATAATTATATTTTTTCTCGCTCTTCTTGAATGAATGAATAAAAGGAAATGGACACATAAATGTAAAGGAACCAATGTAAAGGTTCAGTAGTACCTGTAGGTCAGTGCCCAGGTCACCCCTACTCTCCTGTCTTCCTCCTTCCCAGGTCTGCGAGGGCTAATTAATCTTGGAAACACATGCTTCATGAACTGCATTGTCCAGGCGCTCACCCACACACCACTCCTGCGAGATTTCTTCCTCTCTGACAGGCATAAGTGTGAAATGCAGAGCCCCAGCTCCTGTCTGGTGTGTGAGATGTCATCCCTTTTTCAGGAGGTGAGTGCTGTTGACTTTTGCAGTGTAACATTTCTGTAACTACTTTTTTTCCCCTTTTCAAAAATATAAAATGAGGTTGACTGTGATAAAATAAAGGAAGGCAAATTTCTAAAACCCTATATAATGAATAAATATTTACTATGTGCATTATTATGGAAGGCACACATTTTTTCCAAAAGGAATCATTAGCTAGGAGACTATTGGCATTATTTTTCAAGGTATTGACTTAGAGGATGAGAAAGAGCACATAGAAAGTGGCATAAGTGGTGAATGATGTTTGTGAATACTGTGGGAGCTCACCCTTCCTTCTTGTCTGCAATCCAGACTCACAGTAAGGCATGTGGATGTATACATACCACTTCCCTGCTTTGTTCTCAAAGGAGCATGGATTTTTCTCTCCTATTGCCTGACCTTCTGAGTGTGCTTCACCAGGTCTGTCTTTGTGACCCTCTGGTCCTGAATATCAAGTTCCGCTTCCCTGGTTGGATTGTAAGCTACACTCATGTGTCCTGTTCATGTCTGTTCATAACCACCATTGACAGCATGAAAGAACGAAGGCATCCTTGGGCTGGACCATCTGCACTCAGCTTGGTGACCTCAGAAAAACCTCTCAGCTGAAGCAGCGTAGCTGCCCCAGCTATAGAGTGGGACTGCTGCCTGCCCCATAGGTTGCTAAGAGGTCCTAGGTATACTTCATGTGTCTAGCACAGATAAGGTACCAGCAGACTTAGCCTGGTCTTTTTTGTTGATAGCTTTTGATGGCAATATAGCCACTCCTGCTCTCCCATATATCGGGCACTAGCTGCTTTTGCATTGCAGCTTAGGAGGTGAGGACTAGTTGAGTGATTGTGATAGAAACCACCTGGACTGCAAAGCTGGAATTATTTACCACCTGTTTCTTTTCAGAAAAAGTTTGCCAACCTCTGATCTAGCCTTACCTGTTTCTTTCATACCCACAGCATACCAGTAACTACTGGGTTCACAGCAGTGAGCAAACTGAATAAAATAGAAAGTCAGGTGTAGTTGAAAAACACGTCATAATTCATCACTTAGACTTACTGTAGAAAACTAGATGGGAAGGGAGAAAACAATATGCAGATTTAGAAAGTCCAATGAGTCAAAATTCTAGGCAGCTGTTAAAGATTTTTTATTTTCTATGCTTTATATTCAGGGTGTAGCATTTATTCCTGACAGGTGATTTTGTTTCCCTTCTTTCTCTGAGCAGTTTTACTCCGGGCACCGGTCTCCCCACATCCCGTACAAGTTGCTGCACTTGGTATGGACTCATGCCCGGCATTTGGCAGGGTACGAGCAGCAGGATGCCCATGAGTTCCTCATCGCGGCCCTGGATGTCTTGCACCGGCATTGCAAAGGTGCGGTCTTGCTCCCTCAGGCCACTGTGCAGGGGAGCGGGGAGGCCAAGTATGTGCTCTTCCACAAAATGGGGTACAGCTGACTGTTTTATTTGATTTGTGTTATAATCATATTTTTTTCCCCTAATAGGGAAAACACTATAATTATCTCAAAGAGGTTCTTCATAGTTTGTTTTTACGAGAAGAGGAAATAGTTTTCATTGTTGTCTTCTGACCTTTCTGGGATTAGAGCTGCATAGCACTTGGTCCTCTACAGCCTGTAACAGTGAACAGTGAGCACTTTGTCATTGCCCTGCCTTTTCCTTGAGTCCTCTGGCTGCTGTGTTCCTGTTGGCCTGATGAGTCAGGGCCTCACCTTGTAGCTCCTCTGGGTTATCATGGCTGTGTTGGGCCAGAAGGTTTTGAGTGTGCTCTTAACATAGTTTAACCATCAAACCATTTCCTTCCCTGAATAGAATCTCCAAAAAGACCATCATTTCTCTAAAGTAGCCCAGAGAGAGCTGGGAATACAAAACTAAACCTGTATACTTGCCAGTACTTCCCTGAGCCTAAGTCAAGTTCATTCTCCAACCAAGGGCCTTTTGTTTTCAAATCTCTCTTAGGATCTCATTGAGACTTGGCTTCCCCCATAATATAGGGTTCTCAGATATGTATGGGTTTGGATAGTCTAGGGGAAGGGCGGGGGGCAGCAGCTGCTAGGGCCGAAGGCAGGAGATTAGGACTGAATGATAAGACCACACAGTGTATTCCTGCCCCTGCCCTTCCCTATGTAGGGTTCCAGTTTGAAGGCCCTATGCTGAAATACTGACACAGGTATCAGCTGAGGAGTGTGTGGCTCCTAATCACCTGGAGGGCTCCCTAAAGCACATTGTTGGCCTTTCTGTTTAGTAGGTCTGGAGTAAAGTCAGGATTTTTTGTTCCTAATGAGTTCGTAGATGCTACTGCTGTTTCAGATAGTATACACTCAAGTGAAGTGTGCAGAGGTAACAAGTTACCTGGTTATCTATGGCCCATAGGCTGGTATAGCTATTTGTAGGTGATATCCTACTGGCCAATTTTCTCTTACATTGGTGTCCTTTAAGAACAAAGTCCTGTTTTGCTAGGTCACTTATTGAATGGCCTTCATGCTGCTCCATCTCATTCTCTTAGGTCATTGAGCTGCTCTCACAAATGCCCTGTAGAGTCTGAGATTACAACTCAGAGACAAGCCAAACTTGAAATAAGACAGCTTGTTTTAATCAACTGTCATGGCTTTGGATTTCAGCTTTTTTTTGTACTTAAATTATTTTACTTCTGAAAACATACACAATTGTTTTAATGCTTGCCATAGGAGTCAAATAAAAGTTGCTTAATAGCTTAGGTAAGGTTTGATTTCCTAGTATAAAATATAACAGAAAAAAGCCATATGAAAGATTCTTATTTATTCCAAGCACTTGAGATTAAAAGACTCCTGTTTGAAAATGCATTGCTGTTAAAATGCTGTTAAAATGTTCATGTGACAAAAAAATTCTCTGACATAATTCCTTTTGATGTCTAGGAAGAAAGGTAAAGCCCTTCTCCTTAGAAACATGGTCATCAGAATTCTTCTGAACCCTGAATTCATCAGGATTGCTAGTTCACAGCCATGCCCCCCAAGTTTGGTTAATTGTTAGTCTTTTATGTGGTTTTACCCTTCAGGTAATTTTTGGCTTACTTTTCTTTGCCTCTTCCTATGTATTTTCCCCTATCTTAATGTTTTGTTCCATGAACTTGAAATCCTTCTGAGTGGCATTTTCTCCCTTATTTCTAGGCAACTTCTATCAGAAGTTGGTGTCCTTCCTTTAATCTTCTATAATAATTTATCTTCTTCAGTATGTAATACACAGAGAGATAGAAACACATTCAAGCCCCATTGTCTAGCTGAAAGTTATATAGAGTGTATATAGGGTATATGTTAATTTGTATTTTACTATGTAAGTTTTGTATTCATATATCTACACACAAACTATATATACAGTTGACCCTAGAACAACTTACGAGCACCGACCACCTGCGAAGTTGAAATCCTGGTTATAACTTACTCAGCCCTCCACATACTCGGATTCCCAACAGTTAGTTGACACTTAAACAACATAGGTTTGACCTGTGAGGGGCAATTGAATAAAATCTGCGTATATGTGGATCTGCACAGTTCAAAATCACAGGGTTCATGGGTAAGCTGAAGACTTGTATTGAACTAGAGAGGATGGAAATTATACTTATCTAGATACAACTGACTGGGAAAAAGAGCTGTTCCTGAAGTTCTAGAATGTGGGAACTGATGAGACAGACGGACTAAGTGGGGGTCCTACAGGGACCCTCTCTAAAGGATACTTCTAGTCCAGGGAATGCAAGTAGAGGCTTTCCTAGGGGTATTTGACCCACAATATAACAGGCCACCTTACTAGAAAATATTTTTTCAGTCATTCTGTAAATGGAAAAAGAATCAATACCTTTTCCCACTTACTGGGCGTTTGATATATTTTGGTGCCAAAGTAGAAGCTAAGACTCTTAGGAGTGAAGAAGAAAATTGAAAATAAAACAAACTGGGTGAGCCGTCTCCACTTTCCCCACCAAGTCTGTCTTTTGAATGATAGGTATCTTCATGTGCCCTTTTGAGTTTATTGACCCCTCTGGCTTCATCATGCCTCTGTGAGTGAGTGGCCTCGTCCGGTGGGGTCTGCGGCACTTAGAAACTTGCTGACTTTGAGGGGAGGGTGGTAAAAATATGAATCACAGAGCTTCGGTCTTTCCCCAGGTGATGATAATGGGAAGAAGGCCAACAACCCCAACCACTGCAACTGCATCATAGACCAGATCTTCACAGGCGGGCTGCAGTCAGATGTCACCTGCCAAGTCTGCCAGTAAGTGGAGGCTTTCTACAGGACACCGAGTGTTTTGGAACTCCAGATGCGATCTGCACCACATTAGCAAGGCCATAATGTGGCCCCGGGTCCTGTCAGAGTTTTTTCAGTGGGTGCTGCTTATTGACATCATGGTACTTTTTTAATGTACAGATCATTGTGTTCTGAGAAGATCTTAAAGTTTTTAGATTCTTAGAGCATAATGTTTAGTTGATGCCACCCCAGTCGCGCCTGCTTCACGATGTGTCAGTAGGTTGTTAAACGACCTACTTACAGTGGAACATCTACAGCACGACCAGTCGAGAAGCAGGAGTTTTATTTAAACAGCTATTGGCATGTGTAGGGATAAAATAACTCCAATTGAAAAGATGAGAAATTAGCAGGTTACCTGATCAATGTCCCCACTGGGGTTGCGAGGCTTTGTGTTGAGGCCATCTCCTACTGTCCACACCCAACAGAGTGTGATACCCTGCATGTCTCTTCTTTCCTTAGAGCCCCTGACACCAGAAGCCAAATAAAAAGCCCCCTGCTCTTTAAGGACTAGGCCACGTGGGGCAGATAGTTGACATACATACTCTAAAGTGTGTCAGTTTGGATTATTTCATGGCCTTCTTTTTCATTTTTTCCAATGTAGTGTCCCTAAATTCTTTACAGGTCTTGATTCTGTGGTAAAAGCTCAAAACTTTCATTTCTTGGAGGAAAGTATATTGATGGTAAGGTTAGAAGAACCCTTTTATTCACCCTCAATATGCTCCCATGTTTTTTTTTATTTCATTTCAACTTTAAAAAAATCCTAGGCATGATCCACTAAAATTTTAGGACCTGTAATGGATTGCCACTTGCAGTTTATACAGGGTAGACCAGATATTGGAAAGAGTCAGTTTTGCCTGTAAGTGTTATAAATGCAGTTTTCTGTTAAGTGCCACATATCATCATGGCCATCGCTCTAAACAGTTCATTCACACTCACAGCTTTAAATAACTGCCTTGTTGGCCCTGTACTTCTGAACTCCATCAGCAGGTAATTGTCTCAGATTTACATCCTGTTCAAATTTCTGTAGAAAATTTCCCAGTCTCTGAATCTCCTGTTTGTATATTTTAAAATAAATCTCTAGGAAGGAACTGGCTTCATTAGATACAACCTTAAATGCTGGTGTTCAGCTCCAGATGCTGTGCCTGGTCAGTGCACACTCTGTATGTAAAATGTTTTTGGAGGTCTAAGTTATTACCAGGGCTCAGCAGTTCCCAGATGCTACTGAGGTAGACTATCAATTCAGAACTTCCAGTTATAGGGCCCGGACAAAAAATCTTGAGATGACTGTACTGATCTTCTGAGTTTGGAAGCTATTGCTTTAGGAACAGCCTTTGCCTTAATTGGTTTAGACACGCCGTCCCTCTCTAGGGCCTTGAAAACCTAAGATGGATTGGATGTGGACATACCTTTTTCTAACCTGGGATATCATTTGGATAAAAGGGCAGAGCTATGAAACATTGAGATACGTTCTGTGAGATGGTACCTCTGAAGCTGTATGTGAATGTTAATTCTCAAGTGTGTTTTTATCTCCTTTTCCTTCTAGTGGAGTCTCCACCACAATAGACCCCTTTTGGGACATCAGTTTAGATCTGCCTGGCTCTTCCACACCATTCTGGCCTCTGAGCCCAGGGAGTGAGGGCAGCGTGGTGAACGGGGAAAGCCACGTATCAGGAACCACTACACTTACGGACTGCCTGAGAAGGTGAGAAACTTGTCAGCACTTTTGTAGAAAAATAAAGGTCTTTCCTTGAAGGCAATTGTCTCTCCTTGTCTTGAGGCTGTTCAGAGTAGTAGTTGATCAGAGTAAAGCCCTAATAAATTCAGGGCCACCCAGAGTCCCAATAGTTTTTTTTTTATACGTCCAGTGTAGAACATGAGAAAAGATTTGACAGCCTACATACAGATGGCTACAGTTGGTGCCTAATGGCTCATACTAGTTTGTCACATTTTTATAAGATGACTAGATATTCTGTCCACCTACCTTTGCACTGTAGCATGTCTGTATCACAGCTACTATTTCCCCATGTAAATTAAGAGAAAGTTGACGCTCTTTCACCTTTCGTGACTAATAATCTCCACCAGAGATTACATTAAAATAGCAGGCCCCTCCTGCTGAAGCACATGGTCTTTTCTGCAGATGATGAAAATTTGTGATGTCCTGTCTGCACTTACACTTGTATTTAGATCTATCTATGTACTACATCATTGATTTAGACAAATGATAAAATTTAGAATGTAGATGCTATAATATATATTTAAAGAGTTATTACAATTGTAGCAAGACCAGAAACCCTTCCCCCAGCTTTATTGAAATAGACAATTAGTTGCTCATATTTACATTGTACAGTTCTCACGAGTTTTTTTTTCAGTTATAGTTGACATACGATAATATATTAGTTTCACTTGTATAGCATAGTGATTAGAGCTCAAGTGATCACTCCACTAAACCTAGTTTCCTCTTCCCCCTTACATATTTGTCACATCGTTGTTGACTTTTTTCTTTATGCTCTGTTTTATATCTCCATGACTCTTTTGTATCTATCTATTTGTATTTCTTAATCCCTTCACCCTTTTTTGCCATCTTCCCCACCTCCCTCCTGTTTAGTAGCCCTCAAAATATTCTGTGTTTATGATTTTGTTTCCATTCGGTTGTTTCCATTGTTTATTTTGTTCTTTAGATTTTGCGTGTAGAGGAAATCACATGATATTTGTCTTTCTCTACCTGATTGACTTCATTTAGCACAATACCCTCTAGGTCCATCAAGGCAATATATTTTTCCATCCCTTCATTTTAATGTGTTTGTGTCTTTTACTCTAAAGCAAGTCTCTGGTAGGCAGCATATGTAGGGGTCTTATTTTCTTATCCATTCAGCCAGTCTACCCTTTGGTTGGAGCACTTAATTCTTTTCCACTCAGGTAGTCATTGATAGATATGTATTATCATTTTTTATTCATTATTTTGATACATATTTTTTCTACTTAAACTAGTCCCTCCAACATTTTTTGTAATAGTAGCATGGTGTTGATGAATTCCTTTATCTTATTTTTGTCTGGGAAGCTCTTTATCTGTTCTTCGACTCTAAATGATAGCTTCGTTGGGTAAAATATTCTTGGTTGTAGTTCCTGTGTTTTTATCACTTTAAATATTTTGTGACAAGCCTTTCCGTCTTGCAAATTTCCTTTGGAGAAATCAGCTGCCAATCTTGTGGATGCTCATTTGTAGGTAACTAACTGCTTTTCTCTTGCTACTTTTAAGATTCTCTCTTTAGTTAACCTTTGACATTTTAATTATGTTGTTGTCTTGGCGTGGGCACCTTTGGATTCCTCTTTCTTGAGACTCTTTGAACTTCCTAGGGTTGTATATCTATTTCCCTCGCCAGGTTAGGGAAGTTTTCCATCATTATTTCTTCAAATAGCTTTTCTACTTCTTGTTCTCCCTCTCCTCCTTCAGGTACCCCTATTACATGGATGTTTTTACACTTAATTTTGTCCCAAAGACTTCTTA
The DNA here is from genome assembly GCF_014176215.1 of Rousettus aegyptiacus. Classification (NCBI taxonomy): domain Eukaryota; kingdom Metazoa; phylum Chordata; class Mammalia; order Chiroptera; family Pteropodidae; genus Rousettus; species Rousettus aegyptiacus. The sequence goes on from NW_023416309.1 coordinate 63,726,785, forward strand.
AATAATTATGTTCTTGGCTTCTTTTTTCTTGCTATGCTTATTGGGTGACCTTGGCTTCTCCATCCTCTGTATTGGTGGTTCATTCCTCTTCTTCATTCACTCTGTTAATTTATTCTTATACACTCTTCAACTCAGATAATGTGTTCTTCATTTCTGACTGGTTCCCTTTTATAATTTCCATTTTGACGTTTTTCTCTTTGTTAGAGTTCTCACTCAGTTCATTAAGCATCTTTGATTTCATTAAGCATCTTTCTAACCAGTGTTTTGAACTCTGCATCTGTTAGATGCTTGACTCCATTATTCCTGGATTTCTGTTCTGTTCTTTCATGTGGTTTCTACTTCTTTGTCTTCCCATTTTGGCTGCCTTTCTGTGTCTGTGTCTGTTTTTATGTACTAAGCAAAGCTTCTAAGTCTCCCGGTCTTATTAGCATGGCTTTGTGTAGTAGGTGTCCAGTGGCACAGTCCTAAAAGGAGTTTAGCAGCAGGCCCAGTTTAGCCCCAGCCTTTGTGTCCCTCTGGGGCCACCTTTAAGATTCAGCAAGCAATCCACAGATGCTCTACTTATATTTGCTTCAAGAAACCATGCCAGAAACCAAGATCAGCTGCTACCAGTGTAAGTCTTGGAGCTGCTCAGCAAGGAGCTCCCAACTTCCTGAGGATACACCTGGATATGGCTTGGATGGGGCTGGGAGTTGCGGGAGGCAGAGTTTCAAGGAATCCTCTGGGAAGAGCGACCTCTGTTATCCTGTTTGATATCTCAGATATGGCTGCCCCTTAGGGGAGGAGACACCTCAGAATGATTTGTGTCCCCTACAGCACTAGCATGCTGACAGGTATCTGGTAAACAGCAAAGGATCCCTTTTCAAGTTATATTTAGAGTAGATCACAAAGCTGTTAAAAGGAACTTAAGGTTCATGTGATTTTTTTTTATCTCTCCGGGTTTTCAAGTGTCTCATGAGGATGAGAACTTTAGGGGTAGCTGAGTGGCTGTCACCATCTGCATGAGTGCTCACACTGCTCCTTGATCCCTTCATGGAGGAGGCAGACTCAGCGGGACATGAATGCTCTCCTAGTAACAGGGCAAAACTCTTCGAAGCCAGTTGCTTCCATAGGTTTTCCATGGTCCTTTTTGTATCAGCCTTGTGATGCACTCTTTGTTCTTTGTTGCCTTATTGCTATTTCAGCTCTTTTATATTTGTGTATTGTATTTTGTCATTGGGATTGAAATGTAGCCCCTTAGGGGAGGAGACACCTCAGAATGATTTGTGTCCCCTACAGCACTAGCATGCTGACAGGTATCTGGTAAATGTTTACCTGCCTTTACCCTATCAGAGTTTTTGCAAGGTTGCAAGTGGTAGACACTGACTCTGGTGAACTTAAGCAGGTAAGGGCATTAGGTAGGTCACAGAAGCCATGGGAAGGCTAAGAACCCAGCTCAGCAAACAGATGGTAACCATAGGAGCCTTGGACCAATATCCAGAAATATATAGCCCACTGCTGCCTGGCTGCCCTGGTGGGGTTAGGGTGCTGCTCCTGAAATGACAAATCTTCCCACATCTGCCTCTTTAGAATTAATTGTTTTAGGTACAAAGTCCCCATACGGAGCATACAGTTAGTCAAGCCTCAGTTAGTGCCCTCTTTGTTGAGAGTTGGGAAGAGCAAATACTGGCTTTTGTGGTCAACTTTGATGGTAGAAGGTAGGCCCTGATCCCACCTAGATTTGGAAATTCCCCAAATGGAGGAGGGGAGGAATGGCTAGATACTTGAAAAGACATGTGAATTGGGTTCCATTTTTCTTTCATAATTTTTGTGTAACTGAATTTGAAGCCAGATTGTCTTTATGTCTAACATTGTGAGAACTTGTTTGGCTCTTTATGTCTAACATTGTGAGAACTTGTTTGGCACTTTTTTGGGGGTACTGATGCAGGTTTGGTGACAGATAGATAGCATCTTTGCAGCCAGGCGCAGGGCTTGGGAAGTTTGTTACCTCAAGCACTTGCTTCCACCCATCTGTTACCTGCCTAGCGCTCTAATGCTTGAGGGACTGCAGAGTCCTCTACATAGTTTTAGCTGTGCTTGGCATTGGACTTCCAATTCTAAAATTGTGCATAGTTCTCTCTGCCAGATAGTGACACATGAGGACTTGTTCCTGTTGTCACTGCTACTGACCGTGGAAGCTTACTGAGACATTAGAGAAGCAGTTGTGGCCAGTGGTTGTTCCCGAGCAGAGTGGTTGGGGTGGGGCAGACTCTGTTTTAAGTTGGAAAATTGGATGATGGAGTAACATTGTGGCAACTCTGGTATACATTGAAAGTCTTCACTGTTGACATGGGTACATTTTTCTCTCCTATCAGGCATCCAGTCAGTGTTCCAACTACTCTGATTGGTTTTTAAACTATTTTTTACAGTTTGTTCAAATCAGGATCCAGACTAGGTCCACACATTATATTTGGTTAATTGATCTCATAAGTCCCTTTCAAATCCAGGCTGCAGCTCCCCTCCCCACTTCTTTCCTTGCCCTTTTTGTGTGGAAAAGACAGTCATATGTCCACAGAATTCCCTGTGCTCCAGACCTTGCTGACTGCGTATGTGGGCTAGTTCTTGCAGGTGACAGTGAACATGCTTCGATGCCTTGCTCCATCCTTCCTCCTCTGTGAGCTCTAACTGTTCTTGCACTTCGCTTCCTGACATCTTTTGGGCGGGCAGGCAGGCTCACTTTGCTCAGGAGCCTCGTCCGGCCCGAAGATGGCAGAATTTCCAAAGAACAAAGAAATATCCAGACTCAGTGTGAAAAAGTCGAGTTTTCCTGTTTTGCAGCTTTAAACTTTAAAAATTTGGTGAAAACTGTATCAAAACATTTATTTCATGGGTTTTTACTTTTGTAACTACCACCTGTGCCAGAAATGTGTGCAGACTTACCTAGTGCAACCTTTCTACCTGAAGATATATCTTTATCATTAGAAAGTCAGTATTTACCCAAAAGTCTCATTTTATTAAACTTTTTGAGATAATTGTAGCTTCCCAGTACAATATCCTAGTACAACCAGGACATTGAAATCAAAGCAGACAAGATACAAGGCACTTTCATCCCTGTAGGAGCCCTCATAGCCACACCACCTTGCCCTCCCACCACTACTGTCTCCTTAACCCCTGGAAGCTGCAAATCTGTTCTTTATTTCTGCAAATTCTACGTTTTAAGAATGTTCTGTAGATAGACCTTTGGGGATTGGCTTTTTTCAGTCATCATAATTTGCTGGCGATTCATCCAGGTCGTGTGTATCAAGTTTGTTCCTTTTTATTGCTGACTAGTATTCCATGGTGTCATGTACCACAGTTTGTTTAACCGTTCACTCATTGAAGGACATCTGCGTTACTTACAGGTTTTTTTGTTTCTTTTTGTTTCTTTTTTTTTTTTTTTAGCTATTAAAAATAAAGCTGCTGAAAACATTTGTGTACAGTTTTTGTGTGAGCCCAAGTTTTTGTTTTTCTGGGACAAATTTGATTGCTAGTGTAATTAGAAAATTATTACTACTTCACCAAACTTTTCATTTTTAAAAAAATGTAAGTGTTTTTTTAAGTGATGAGAAAAGGTAAAGGAAGAAATAGTTTTAATTTTTTTCTTTGTGAAATTATAAATACCCCTCATTGTATATATGTTTTTAGTAGAGAAATTAATCCAGTGACAGTGATAAAATAACTATTTTCCCTCTATTATCTCTCTCATCTTTTTTCTTAAAAATGCGTATATTTTAAATACCTTGCAGATTTACCAGACCAGAGCACTTAGGAAGTAGTGCCAAGATCAAATGTAGTGGTTGCCATAGCTACCAAGAGTCTACTAAACAGCTCACCATGAAGAAACTGCCCATTGTAGCCTGTTTTCATCTCAAAGTAAGTTTCCCAGAAAACAAATTCTAGAGGAAGACTCTTATTTTTAGTCCCCAGAACAGCTTAGAGCCTATTGGTTTGGTGTTTAGAGTACATTTTATAATTGCAGTGACTCAGTAAGATGCTCTAAAGAAGCAAAGGGGTAATAACTTGTAACTCTTTCCCTATCTTCTGTTGAGGAGAGAAGTTTGTTGTGAACAAAATGTAGTTACTGCATAATGAAAATAAGATGTGAGTTGCTTTCCCAGGGTTAGGGATTGTTAAAGTTTTACTGCTCCTACCTAAATTCTTCCATCTTCCAAGTTTTTATTTTACTCAAAAACAAAGACTCTTAGCATTATGATTTAGTCCAGTGGTCAGCAAGCTCTTTCTATAAAGGGTCAGTTGGTGAATATTTTAGGTTTCATAGCCAAAAGACCTCAGTTTCATATTCTTCATTTTATTTTATGACCCTTTAAAAATTTTTAAAAGCCCAAACCACTTCTAGCTTGCTTGCTGGATTTGGTCTCCCCTGATGCAGTCAAAGAATGTCTTTTACCTGGTGAAAGGAGCAATATGTTTGGTTTTGCTTCCAGAGGTGACATATTCATCCTGTTCTCTACTATCTTGCACTTTGCTGGGTCTGTTGTAATATGTTTATCACTTTGAACAATTACATCATTTTAAGATTTTACTTGAACCCCATAAATTAGATTTGTATGGATCAATACTGCATTATTGAATCTGTAAGCTCCAGAAGTGGCCAAAAGGGAATAAGAAAATTGATGAAAAGCCTATTTTGGGGAGTGCACAGAGAAGCACCATCAGAGAAAGCCAATTACAGCTTCATTCCTCTTCCCTTTCATTCCCATTTCTGCAGCGATTTGAACACTCAGCCAAACTGAGGCGGAAGATTACCACATATGTGTCCTTTCCCCTGGAACTGGACATGACCCCCTTCATGGCATCCAGGTATGAAAGGGTTTGTTCAGTTGTGTCTGTCTTCAGAAGGGTGTTGCTTTGTTTGGTCAGTGATTGGCACCAGCTCCCTGATGAGGCAATTGTAGACCTGGATATAACTGCACCAGCTAAAAGAAAATTTATTATCCAGATCTTAAGCCAAGACACATTTTAGTTTAATGAGCTGTTTTCCTTCAGAAGTCTTATTTCACATTTGGGTTTTATCAAGCAATCCTTTTTCAACTTTCAGACCTGGAAATATATCAAGGTAGGATCATAGTGAGAAGACAGCATTTTAACTGATGGAACTGATTTTGAAATACAGATAAACAATTTTTCAGTTGTACATTTCATTACTCTTGTTTTCAAATCTTGGTATCATAGACCATATAAAAATTTATCATCTCCCAAAACCATGACACTAATATATTGGATACATGTTAGTTTCTTAGGGACATTGTAACAAATTACCACAAACTTAGTGGTTTAAAGTAAGAAGATGTTGGCAGGACTATATTTCCTTGGAACGGCCTAGGAAAGATTCCACTTCTTTCCAGGAGGTGTACCAGGTAGGTCAGGGCTGGCTTCATTCCTTGCAAAAGGAGTGCTCTCAGCAGTTCACTTCACCAGCCTGGGCCTCAGTTTCCTTACCTTTACATGGGGATAATCTCTGCCTAAAAAGGAGAATTGTTGGAAGAACTGGGAAGCATACATAAAATGGATCCAGCACATTATCTGGCAGAGTAGGCCCCCAATAATACGGTTGGTATCATCTGAGCCATATGTCTCTTAGGTTAATTATTTTAAATGATGCTAAGTTTTGCTGTGTTTGTTACAGCAAAGAGAGCAGAATGAATGGACAGTACCAGCAGCCAGCAGATAGTCTCAGTAATGATAACAAGTAAGTAGCGCCTTGTTGGGTGTGCCCTGGGCATCTCCCGGTGTGAATGGGGAACCTAGGACTTCCAGTAGGAGTTGGCAGGGAGAGCCCCACCAGCTTTTCCCAGGGAGATGACTGCATTTATGAGCAGCAGTGGCAGAGCTCATTTCTTTTGGCCACTGGCCTGCTTTCTGTCTTGCTGCCCACTAATCAATTTTGACAGTAGTTAAGCCCTCTATTAGAAAAGTACTTTTCACACCTTTATCATAAACACTCCCTTCACTCATAGGAGCCTGACCCCTTTCTCCTGACTTTTGTACATGAGTGAGAGTCAATTTGGCCACTGCAGTCCTAGAATGAAAGCTCAGTGTCTGAATTCTGGACCTCTTGATCTTTGCCTTCACTGACATTGTAATTAGGCCTCTGATCTTTCCTTTGTCATCTTTCTTCGTACCATTGGTGTGGCAGAAAGGATGAAAGGAGAGAGAGATTATAGTATCTCCCAATACCGATTGCTCTCATCACTTCCACTAAATGTGGTTCTAGTGAAGAAGCTCAAGAGCTGAGTAGGGGCCACCCTCTGTGCTGTCTGTTCACCAGCTTTGATTCCTGAGATATTACTATTTGGGGTCAGCAAGCTACCCATCACCGTGCAGGCCTCTAATTGCTTGGACTGTCGGTTTCTGATGGTGATAAAATTGAGTTATCTGCTCAGTCTCTCCCCACTCTTTTCCTCCCAAATCAGATACTCCTTGTTTGCAGTCGTTAACCACCAAGGGACTCTGGAGAGTGGCCACTACACCAGCTTCATCCGGCAGCACAAGGACCAGTGGTTCAAATGCGATGATGCCATCATCACCAAGGCCAGCATTGAAGATGTGCTGGACAGTGAAGGGTACGTCAGGGGTGGCAGCTCATTTCCCCATGTGTACCTCCAAATCCAAAGCCACATCTGCCTTTGGTACCATTCCAGGAGGTTCACCTTCAGTGGCTGAAGTAACAAGGCTTATTCTAGACAGTGCCAGCCTTGATTGATCACCAGATAGGAGACAGTATATCTGAGCAGGACACTCTTGATTAAGGCCTTAACACAGAGAACATGGTGGTGGTCATTTATTTTAGTTGGGTATGAGCTGACACATGAGTTCTTTAGCAGCTCCTGTCTTTCTCATTTTATTTTTTCCTGGCTCATCATCATCCACCTTTAGCCTTTGCTAAATCCTTAGTCTTGAGACTGTCAGTAGGATCCTAGCCCTAGGCATGAGCTGCCATGACTCTGCAAGGCACGTCTGGACTGTATGTTCTGAGCTGGAGAGAGCCTGTGTAGAAGAGTTTGTATTGGAGAGGACAGCCTTGTGGCAATGAAGAGGCCAGAGCAGAGGAGGGGGTTAGACTGAGTCTTACAGGAGTCTTACCAAAAATTGCCCTTATACAGAAGCACTGGCAGTCCTGGACAGGAGAGGATGGGTTCAGAAGCTGTGTTGGAAGCAGGACTGACAGTTCTCATGACTTCTTGGTGGACAGGTGGAAGGACAGGCTCCAGGAGCTTGGGCATTACATGGGTGCACTGCCACTACCTAGCTAAGGACCATGCTAGGGATCTAAGATCTAAAAACCATCCAAGAAGTCAGACTGCTGGAGAGTGCTGAGGTCACAGTGCCAAGGTTCAGGTTGAGGAGGATTAGTTTTGCCTTAACTGCTCATGAATTAGGACATAATTATGCTTCTCTCTTTGCCTCCTCAGATACCTACTGTTCTATCACAAACAGTTCCTGGAATATGAGTAACTATCCTCATCTGGTCAGAAAAATGAAGGCCAAGAGTTGGCAGGCCTCATAAAATGATCCCCAAGCTCCCCGACATCATGATACTACCACTCACAGAAGTGCCCCCGAGAGCATCAGATTCCTGTGCAACCTGGGCCTGGAGGAGGCAGCAGCAGTTGTTACCCAGGATTGTGGGGTTTGAATGGACAAGCCCTGTGGTGGGAGGAAACACCAGGAACTGCACAACAGAAACAATATGTAATGAAGGATGTGTTCTGCATGGGAAGGGGCAGAGCATGTGTATCACTAGTGTATCTTTGCTCTTCAGCGTGTGGGTGAGGGGCACCCTCACACCGTGGAGTAGCCTTGCCCTGGTGCTTCACTTCCGCCGCATGACAGTGCAGAATTAAAAAGGCACCAGTCCATTTTAAAATTATGGGTCCATTAAAGCAGTAGAGAAGACAAAAATATTGTGCAAGGACAGGGGACATTGCAAGTATCTTTGTCTTTGTGAGTTTTAGTATTAAATATGTATAGTATAGAACTCTTAGCTTCTGTTTTGTCAGCAGATATAAAGACCTCCCACCCCCACCCCCCAGAGCCTGTGGAACTGAAGACATTAACTAAGGTTTCCAAGCATGTCAGTTCTGCAGGTAATGTAGCATCACACTGCATGTGGAAGCATCAGCCTGGGTGTTCTCTCTCAGTTTCTAGAAATAGGCATTTTCTTATCTTCTCTTTTCCCACAGTGGTGAGTTTCATAAATGTAATGATAGTAACGTGAGTTTATACTGAAATTTAGGTAGTTTTTCTTTTACTCTTGAGAGTTAATCTTGTTTTTGGTGCTGTTTTGTTGTTCACCCCCACTCCAGAAGCATTTATGTCTGGTTAAAGCTAGAATATGCAGCAGAGGAGAATCAGGCTGCAGCTAATAACTGCCTCTATCATATTAATCTTTTGAGTAGATGAAGCGTTTTTCAGTGATTTCATTGTTTCCCTGCCTCATATTTTCTTGGCTGCCTGTCCGATGCTAGCTGTCCCTGTTACTGCTTGGTGGCTGGTGTGTCCGTTTGAAACTGGAGTAGCATCCAGTGGAGACTGCATTACATTGCTGAGTGCCTCTGTTTTACATTCAGTTTAGTTTAAATTGTAGCAGGAAAAGGTAACTTTGTGATTGAGCTTATGGGAAGAGCTTAATGAGCTGAAACAATATATATTGTTCTTTGTAAGGTATCTTGCATGCGTCTGTGTATCCAAACCCAGACTTAGATTGTCCATTTCTGAGAAATTACAACCGAGAGACATAGGAAAGGAAAAGTTGCTTTAATAGAGTTTGTGAAACAACCTGGGAATCCAGTCTGCATCCGATCTGTGGAATAGGCATTCCTGGAGAAGAGTAGAATCATCTTTTTCAGGATCAGCAAACTTTTTTCATAAAGAGCCGAATGGTAAATATTTTAGGCTTTGTGGGCCATGTGGTCTCTTGCCATGGATAATATGTAAACAAATGAGCCTAGTTGTGTTCTAATAAAACTTTATTTATGGACACTGAAATTTGAATTTCATATAATTTTCACATGTCATATTTTTTTCCACTGTTTAAAAATGTGTAAACTATTTGCTGACTGGCCATACAAAAGCAGGCAGTGGACTAGTTCTAGCTCATTAGCTAGTTAAGTTGGCAGGGTGTGGGGAGGAGTCATACCAGGTAGTTATTACTTAATGTGGAAAATGCTAGAATATGCAAAACAATCATACTGCAGAATCATATGGAAAAATCCTTAGTGATCTTTTTTTAAAATTTTTTAATTATAGTCGACATTCAATATTATATTAGTTTTAGATGTACGGCCTAATGGTAGTTTTTTAAGTACTTGCTTAGTTCATTCTCAGTTATACCTCTGTATTTAGGAACACAGGTTTTAAAGCATATTTTAAAATAGCAAGCATTTTCAGAGAAATATGGATGGGTGAAGATTTTCAGAAATGGCCCCATGTTTCCGAGTTGTCTGTGTGTATCTGCTATGAAGATTCTTAGGGGAAGAGGTATTGTCTTTTAATAAGGAACAAATCTAATAGAAAAGGGAATGAACTGAAGTGTGGGCCTGCAGAGTTCTTAGCCTTTAAGTCTCTTCCTGTGGTTTGTCACCTTGTGACCTCCTTGCTTTACTGGAGTGTACAAAATGCAAAGTGGGGACGAAGCAGATGTATTGGCCTTGGAGTTTCTGGCAGATTACCTGTGGTCTGCCCAATCCGCTTCCCAAATCTGACCCTCACCTAACACTTTCCTGTATCTGCTCATGTTTAGGGGGTCAGTTTCTCTGAGAACATGAAGACTTGGAGAGACAGTGGGGCCACATTTATCTTTTGTAGACATTATTTTAAACATTTGTATTCAAATTAGTTCTCTTTATTCCCTTCGGCATTGGTGTTCTAAGTACTAACTTCTCTATCTCTTCTGCTGAGAAGTACCCCTCCAACTAGAAGAACTGGGATGGAGCTGGTACTGCTACTATGGTGTTTGTCCTCCCCCTGTACTGCCAGCAGTAGGTCCTGTGGTTGATGTGCTCATTTGAATTTACCTTGTTAGGAACAAAATACTACATAATAAGGTTGGGATTTGTTTAAAGCTCCCAATCCACCCGTAAAATTCAGGAAAATGGTTTTCTTATTTCCTAACAACCATCCCAATTTTGATGTTAAGATCATTACCTATTGTGTCTGACCACTAAGTAATTGTTGGGTGACCTTTTTCACTTCCACCAGTATATTTAAAATAACCTGAGATGTTAGCTGTCACTTAAGTGCTTCACAGTGAACTTTCCCTCTTCAGGTGTCTGAAGCAAGTTCTGAGCAGTGTAGAGTGCTGAGAGAGGGGAGTCAGGGCCAGGGCTGAGGGGGCAGCCTAAGGGTTGAGTGGCCAGGCCGCCTTCTGGCCCACACAGCCCCTCTCCTGTCAGGTTTACCTTCCCAGGATTTACCTTCTGCAGCAGCCCCATATACCATATATACCTGAGCATTTGTGGTTTCGTTTGGTGTGTGTATGCTTTCATTGTGTAAAATTGCCGTTTTTTGACCATTGAAGTCACTGTTGGATTTGCTATAACTGAAAACAAAAATTGTAAGAAAAAGATTCCAATGATCGTGCTGTGGATTTAATTACCAAGATGTTTACACCTCTCTTTCACCTATTGTTCTGAAGAACTGTTTGACTCTTCTCTCTCACTTAATGGCTTGTAGTCTTTCCTATGTCATAATAAAGCTACATTTTATTCTGAAAATTGGCCATCTCCCCTTTCTAACAGCAGCCAAAGAGGGGCAAGGCATGAGAGGCCCCAGGCTGTGGATACCTGCCAGGGCAGGCATTACCAAGATGGAAACCCTGCCCAGTTCAGCGGCCAGAGCTGTTTTGTGCCAACCTGACTGCTGTGGGTGTTGGCAAGTCCATACGGCCTACATTTCCCCGTTTTCTGGATTGACCCGCTGCTGCTTTAACTCTTTTCCTCCTTGTGTGGGAAGGATGGTGACCTGTCATGGATTCAGGACAGCCATGGGCTTTCAGAATTTGATGTGCATAAAAGTCACCTGAGGGGCTTCTTTAAATGTGGGAGCCCTTGCCAGAGTTTAATTACAAGACCTGGGATGTGGTATAAGTATATGCATTTGCAGCAAGCTCCTCAAATGATGAGAAAATACCATATATCAATAAAAAGAAGGTATACATATTTTGTGCTGTCCTTGATTCTGTAATTGGTCACAAGACTACCTGAACTCTATGACTTCTTTCCACTCCACATTGCACGCTTCCCTCGCCCTCAGAACTTTACCTGATCTTAACCTGGTTGACCCAGACCATCATTTCTGAAGTGTCTTTTTTTTTTTTTTTTTTGGATGCTATTGTTGCAAGTTCCTTTACTTACATAGAAATACCAAGAGGCACCAGAGAATCTCTCTGGGTTCCAGCCTTAGCTCTCCTCTCTCCATGCGTAGCAGTCTCTTCAAATTAAGTAGGATTGGAGTTGTTTCCCCAGGGTAAACTACTCCTTTGGGGTCCAAGATCTTTAAACCACCAAAGCCTAAGTTTTCTAGAACAGGAATAAGATAAATTTGTGATCAAGTTATTAAGTATAATAATGCTGAAAAGTGCCAGTCTCACTCTCACTCCTTGATCTTGAGACCTGTATGTTTTGGGGGTCAGCACTATATAATGGTTTCTGGTTGAAAATATAAAAGTCATCCCAGAAGAGAAAAACTACATCCTTTCACCATATCAGGCATCAGTAATTACAAGCTCAGCTGCTTCTAGGAGGCAGGTGATGCAGTAAGAGCCATTCTGTAGACACAAGCCCCGAGCTGCATGATCTTGCTGCTGTAAATTGGGTTCCCTGATCAGAAGCAATGATGCATGGAATGTTGCAATAGTGGATGGTAGTGCTGACAGGCAGGGCAGGCAAATCTATATCCAGAATATTGGTTTATTGCAGAGAAGACAGATCTCCGTCCCTTCCCCTCCCCAACGTGATGGAAGAGGCCCTGTGTTGTCAGCCTGCTACCTGGTGCCTAGCTGCTCCTAGGATATTGTCATCCCAGAGATTTGTTAGTCTCTTGTTAGCCAGTTAGGCACTGTGCAGTATCTAGTCATATGGACCTTGGTCAGGACAAGTCTATGACATTGAGCCTGTTCTAGCCTCCACCTCTGTCTAGATGGCCATTTAGTTCATGGGTCCGCTAAGCAGGCATGGTAGCTGAGAAAGGAAGCTGACTACCATCTATAAGGCATGCCATTTTGTCCCCCTGATCATTAAAAGTTCCCCCTATAGGGATTTTTATGGGCATACAATAGATACATCTTTTTGACCTGTGCCCATTTCGAGAGATCTGTACCTATCCAAATCTTGTCACTGATCTTTAAATCCTATTCCAAGTCCTTGACCATCCAACCAAGCTGTTAACAATTCCCCATAAATCAATACAAATGAGGAATTTTGGTGCTTTTTCATTCTTGAACAAGGTGGGTAACCAAATGTCTCCAAGTTCCACTCACAGGGCTTCCTTTGCCACTGTTCTATAGGACCATCCTCAGTCATCTGGCCACTGGGAACACTTGAGGCCATGCAACAGGTATCTGTTGCAACAGTGAGCTACCTGCTCCTGTAATTTACTGTACCTTCTGGACATAGCCAAACTCAGTCTCTTACATGCCATTTCCACTATGGCTGCTACACACACCCAACCTTAAGGCTAAGCAAATCAGACAATATTCATTTTGTTATGGAATGCTCAGGCTTGCATGGTCAACTGTTATCCAGTCTCTACTAAGTCCAAGAAGCAAGTAGGAGCTGTTTCACAAAAGAGGAAGATATAGGTTTGATTTGCTCTGCTCTGGAATCCTGGAGGTCTGTGTTGTTATTCTCCAACTGGTCCTTGTTAGTCTGCATAAAGCCTCCTTATTTGCCTTGGACACTGTACCATTGGATCTTCTGGATCATAAGATTTGAGTCGTAGTGCAGCATGTATGACAGCCTGAACTTATGTCCCACTTGAAACTGGGAGCTATATGGATATAATTAACACTCAGATGTGGTACATACTGCTTCCAAAACCCAAGGCCTGTCAAGTATTGTGCCTCTTTTTACATAGTAGGTGGTATGAGGTGCAGCAGTGTGTCTTCATCCTTCAAGAGGATATCTTATTATCCTTCAGACCACTGAACTCCCAGACACCTAATTGAGTTGGGGGCCCTGAGTTTTGGGGAGTTTATTTCTCATGCTTTGGTTCACTTGTCTTATTAAAGCATCTCTTGGATTTGATACTTCCTGTTTATCAGGTACCATCAGCAAAATGTCATCAATATTGTGAACTAAAGTAATGTTGTATGCAATATCAAGATGTTCAATATTTCTGTAGATTCTATTATACCAGAAAGCAGAATTAATGTAACTCTGAGGCTATACCAGGAAAGTATACTCTACCCTGCCAGGTAAAAGCAAACTGCTTTGGTGATCTTTAAGAGCTGGTACTAGATAAAGACATTAGATCAATGGATGCATATAGCATACTCGCTTTATTGCAGTGGTCTGGAACCAAACCCACAATATCTTATAGGTATGCCAGAGTCTATCACCATTCTCTGAGATCTATCCGACTTTTGCATGAGCCAAACAAATGAGTCAAAGGGAAATGTGATAGGTATTATCACTGCTTATTTCAAATCTTGATGGGGACATTAATTTTTGAAATCCCCCTAGGAATATAGGATTGCTTCTGGTTTATTATCCTAATAGTGAGGTGAAGTTCCAGGGGCTTCCACATAGTTTTTCCAATAGTAGCCATTTTCCAGTAGATAAGAGTTAATGTGGGGATCCTGCCATTTGTCAAGAATGCCCACTATACACTGAGGACTGGGAAAATAACCACAGAATAGATCGAATGTACCTCAGTTTTTAAAAATAAGAAATTGTATGTATAATTTCTGGGTAGAACCTCTGAAAGCCAGTGCATGCTTTTCTGTGGTCCTTTCTCTCAACCATAACAACTGCCAGTGGTCAGGTAGGGTGTTGTGGGATCACTACCTACAAGTAAAGGACTGGCTCATAGAAGAATAGTGCTTGGTTCTAGGTGCTTCTAAGAAGTAGAGCCAGTTGAAAGAAGTTACAAAAAGGTAGAATCTCAAATTAAAAGAGAGTTTTCCCAGAGAGCCATCTAAACGTGGGAGGTGCCCATCTAGTCAGGGGCAAAAGGGCAGGATTCTGGATCTGAGCTCCTAATGAGTTGGATGTGACAGATTCATTTCCTAGAAAAGAAGACTTTAAGATCTAAATTAGCATGCCGGAGGTTTTCTGGGAAGTAGGGCAGGAGGGGAGCAAGACCGAGTGCGGAAGAAATTGTGGTGCAATGCTGTCATAACAAAAGCCTCAGCCAACCCTGCAGGAAGCTCTGGCAGAGGTACTGGCTGGCCCTACAGGATTAGGCTAAATGGCTCTGTTGTGGATGAAGATAATCATCAGGAAGAAGTATGAGCATGGGTTAGGTGGCTCTGATTATAGAGCAGTTTGTAGAGAAGGACTCAACTGTGAGGCACCGATAAGCAGCCTTCTTCCAGAGCGGGACTGAGTGCTGGGGAGATCTGAGGGTGCACAAGTGTGTTTACCACATTCAGTGATACCTCTAACTCAGGCAAAAGTCCGTCCCACAATAATAGGCAGGATGGCCAGTTTAATCCGGAGTAAACGTGAAGCACCAACCTGGACCAATTTTATGAGGCAGGATACTGTCTCCTCCCTGGTTTTCTCTGGGTCCCCAGCTCCCTATTTACACAAATCAGTCACTTGCCAAATGAGGGAGGCATATTCCATGTTTTTCAAAAGAAATTTATTCACCTGAAATCGTACACACTTTATCCCAGAGTGGGGAGTTCATTTAAGTTGGAGGTGATATTCTTCATGAAACAAATTCATGAAGACTAATATAAACTTTAGAGCTCCACATGATCCCCTCATTCTGTTTCAGTTAGCAGATCACCTTGCTCCTCCAGAAACCAGTTTAATGAAGCGGGAAAAGCTCTTTTAAGGAGACAGAGATGAGTGTTCTAGTTAAGGTTCCACACTCACTGGTGGTTTTCCTGGGGCTGGCGAGTCCCCTCTGAGGCACCCTGACCTTCTGTCTGTAAGGTGGGAAGAGAGAGAGGTTAACAGAGGTGCTCTGGAAAGTCCTTTCCATCCCTGACATTGATGAATCTAAAGATTTTTTTCTCCCTGCTTCTCCTTCTGTTGGTGAGTGATACCAACCAGCCATTAATGGATTTTAAGTGCTAGTAGCTAGGAGAGGAAGAGAACATGTAAATAAATTGCATTTTTGTAGAATGTTAAAACTAGAAAAGACTTTAAAAATTATTTGATTGGGCTACTGAATTCATTCACTGAGCAAATATTTGACAGTCCCACATCATGCAGTCACTGTTCTGGACATTGGAGGATAAAGGAAACCAAAGTCCTGTTCTCAAGGAGGTACGGTATGGTGGGGGACAAATATACATCAGATTGTGGTAAGCACTGTGTAGAAGAGACAAGCAAGGGAGCGAGAGAGTGACAGCAATGACAAGCTTCTTACACAGGGTGGTCAGAGGAGTTTCTCCAATCAGAACACTTTGGAGCAGGGGCCTGAATGAGGTAAGAGACTGAGCATGAGGTGCTCATGCTATCAGATGTGGAACGTTCCAGATATAAGGAACAGCATATCTGTCCTTGAAGAAAATTAAAGCTGAGACAGTGCCAAAGTAAGCTCACCCCAGTCTACTGTGGTGTCCAGCCCACACTTGTGATTTTCCACTGATTCTAATAGCCGGGTCTCAAAGCTTTGGGGGGCCAGTGTGTGTGTGTGTGTGACTACTGCATCTCTGACTTAAATGCCATTGCCCGGTCCTCAGGAATAGCCAGTGGGAAAATTCCTCCTGGTCTCTTGCCCAAATTTGTCATGTTTTCCATGCCAATGTGTTCATATGGTTTATCTGCCCTTGTCAATAACTTTTTGCTGTGTGCTAAAATGGGAATTCCAGCTTCTCTGATAATTTTAAATTGTAATTTTAACCTTCATTGCAGCCTAACTAGTGAATAAGAGACTGAATATGGAGCCGGACTGCCTGGGCATGAATCTGGAGCTGGGTACCTTTGAGTAAATACTTAAACATTCTGAGCCTCAGTTTCTTCATCTATAAAATAGGGACATTGATAGTACTCCCTCACAGGGTTATTGTACATAAAAATTGAGTTAATATATGTAAAGTGCTTAGAAAAATGCTTGTCACATAGTAAGAATTACATAAAAGTTTTTTTAAAAAAATTCAGATTTGAGATTTGTCAAAGCCTAGGGCTCTGTGGGATCTACCTCTATTATCTGACCAGCTAGGGAAAATGCAATTACTAGCCCAGGTGTCGGTTTCCTAGGATACATTTGGTTTTTCTTTTTATTAGTCTACAAATGAGAAAGTGTCAAAATAAATTAGGAAGGAAAAAAACAGGTGTTTTGGTAAGCCAATCTGGAACCTTTCTCTGTTCTGTTGGCAGCAGAGACTGAATGTCAGACCAATAGTTTACATGGCCAGTTTTATCCTCAGACCAATTGGTTCTCAAGGTAGATTATCTGCTGGAACCACCTGGGAGCCCAGAAGTCCTCCTGACGCCTGCCCCTTCCCTCTTGAGAGTCTCATTTAGTTGGTCTGGTAAGGTAACCAGGAAGTTTTACAGATTTTTTTCCCGCAGGGATTCTAATTTTCGGCTGAGGTTGAGAACGAGCAGCCCAGATGGCCTGAGGAAAATTTGAGAGCCAAAAGAGCATAGCTGGAGGAAATCTCACCCTTCCCTATCTTCTTTGTTCCAAAAATCTATTTGGAGAAGTTTCCAAAACCATATCTGATACACTGCGATTTTTGAAATTTTAAGAAATTAGGGAGAGGAGGGAAGCTGTAGAAAGAAGAAAGGACCTCTTAGAAGGTGGCATTTGAACTGAGGCTGGACAGGAACACCTCAGACCCAGCCAAAAAGGAGGAAAGAGTATTTCTGGTAAAAGGAACAGAAAAGGCAAAGGCTTCAGGGCAGGAGTGAGAAATGAAACAATTTCTCTGAGGATGAGGGTGAGTGTGGCTGGAGGGTGGTAGGTGCCAGAACGTGATGTGAGCTGAGATCAAGAGGAAGCCAGGGGCCAGACCACACGGGGCTCAAAGGCCCTTATAAGAAGTTGGCTTTTATTCTGTGTCAAGAACACACTGGAAGGTTTTAAGCAGTGAAAAGACATAATGTGATTGATGTTTTAAAAAGATCACTCTGGCTTCCAACTGCCAAGTAGGAAGGAGAAAGTCAGAAAGAGGCCCACTCCTTCCCTAGAAATAAAAAAGCTAGATAATCTATAAAATCATGTCTTCTCTTGAACCCATCCATGCGCTGAAGTTGCGAGGCAGCCAATGAACCTGAAATATAAGGAAGGCAGGTTCCTTCATGGAGAGGTGGGACGTGAACACTGGCCACCTGTGGCTGAGCACAGGGAAGAAGGCGAAACGGCCATGCAAGTGGATAAGGGGAGTCCCGCTAATGCTTTAAAGAATTACTAAAAGCTGAATGTGGGTTAGCATGAACATATAGAACTTCTGAGAACTGCAGACAAGGGGAGTTGATACCACTTGCAGGTTCTTCGTCCGCAGACTTTGACTGGATCCTCATAAAAAAACAAACGTCAGGCACACAGTGGGAAACCGAAGGGAGCCACCCTCAGGGATGCAGGCCTGGGGCAGAGGAGCAGCCAGGCACCAGAAGTAACACACCCTCCGCAGATTCTTTTTCCCTAACAAACAAAAGCTGCAAGCTACTAGGGAAAGAACAGCAAGAATCTCTTGGCCTTAGGATACAGGTGAAAATCCAGTGAGGGTGGTAGGAAGGAAAACCCTTCCCTGAAGTTGGAAGGCAGGAAGCTGTCCTGGGCTTGAGCCATGAGTGGGCTCCTACTCCTAAGGGGAATGAGGACCACTGCAAAAGCCTCATCCTCCAGCCTAGGAGCCCGGGGCCTGCCTGACACTGAGACAGCAGGGTGACAGTATCCCTACCCAGGTAAACAAGCATCAAGTAATGGCTGTCTACCACTAAGGAGGGCAAAAAATGTGGAGAAAACCCCACTGAGGCAGAGGCACACAGAAAGGTGTAAAGCTGAGGGTGGAGCTGGAATATTGGGAACCCGGCCCTGACCTAGGAACATGGTCACACTAAGGGAGTTGGAACCTTGAGGTGCTTACAGCAACAACAAAACCCAAAGCAAGCTCAGCTCATGACTTAGTTGACTCCTAGTTGACTCCACCCCTCACATTCACAGACTGGCACGAAAAAAGGTGTGCCTAATTCCAGTCATAAATACTTCCTACTTTGATCTCTCTGCTCAGGTCTGGCATTCAATAAAAAATGTTAAAACAAAAAAGAGCAAGTAAAACAACCCACTGCCAAGAGACCAATTGACAGAGCCGGGCTTAAAGATGATCTGAATGTTGAAATCATTAGGCAGGAAATTTTAAATAATTAAGGTTAATATGATGAAGGCTGTCATGGAAAATGTGGAATGCTGCACAAATAGATGAAGAACTTCAGCAGAGAGATGGAACTATAAGGAAAACTCAAACGAAGATGCTAGTAGGAAAATCTGTGGTAACAGAGATGAAGGATGCCTTTGACAGGCTTATCAGTGAACTCAACACAGCTGAGGAAAGAAGCAGTGAACTTGAAGGTAAACAGAACTTACACAAACTGAAAAACAAAGACAAAAAAGAATGGAGGAAAAAAATAACAGGACACCAGAGCTATGAGACTATAGCAAACAATTTGTAGGGATAATGACCAATACATTTTTTTAATAATGAAAAAATCAAGCTACAAATCTAAAAATCTCAGAGAAACTCAAGCAGGATGAATCACAAAACAAATCTAACCAAAAAGAACTCCTGACACAACATAAACTGCCAAAAAGGTAAAGAGAAAATTTTGAGGGTACAGATATTAGAGGAACAAAGACAGGAATTACAGATGTCTTGTCAGAAACTATACAAGGCAGAAATAATGGAATAACATCTTTAAAACACTGAAAGGAAAAAACTGGTGACTCCAAAGTCAATACCTAGAAAAAAAAATCTTTCGAAATTGAAAGAGAAATACTTTTTCAAACTGAGAATTCATTTCCTGTAGACTTGCACTATAAGAAATGTTGAAAGAAGTTCTTCAGATGGAAGGAATATGATACCAAAGACTTGTATCTATACAAAAAAAGAGAATTTCCAGAAAGACATTGTTTTCCTTGTTTTAATCACTCTAAAAGATACTGAATTTCTAAAGCAAAAATAGTTGTGATATAGAATAAATTTATAGAATGTATAAATGAATATATGACAACAGTAGCACGAAAGGTGGAAGGGAATAGGGAATATGCCATTGTAAAGTTCTTACACTCCGTGAGAAGTGTTATATTATTATTTAAGAATTGACTGTGGCTAAAGATTATATATATATATACTTTTTAACCATAAGGCCTATATATATTTACACTGTCTGTTCACCTCCCATAATTAGATTTCTTTCTGTCACCACACATTTGACCCCTTTTACACCATCTACCTCCCACCTCTCACCTACCCTCTGGTAACCACTAGTATATTGCCCATGACCATGAGCCTCTGTTTGTTTTTCCTGTTCATTTGTTGCTTTTAGGTTTATATCCCACATGTAAGTGATATCATGTGATTTTCAACATTTTCTGTCTGGCTTATTTCACTTAGCATGATTATCTCAAGGTCCACCTATGTTGTCACAAATGGCAGTATTTCATCTCTTCCTATGGCTGAGTAATATTCCATTTTATATATGTACCACAGCTTCTTTAGCCAATCATCTATCATAGGATACTTTGGTTGCTTCCGTGTCCTGGCCACCGTGAATAATGCTGCTCTGAACATTGGTGTGCAAATATCTTTTCAGATATGAGTTTTCAAGTCTTTGGGGTAAATACCCAGTAGTGAGATTGCTGGATCCTATGGTATATCAATTCTTGCCTTTTTGAGGAATCTCCTTACTGTTTTCCATAGCGATTGTACCAATTTGCAGTCCCACTAGCAGTGTATGAGGGTTCCTATTTCTCTGCATCCTCTCCAACATTTGCTAATTTGTCCTGTTGATTATAGCTATTCTAGTAGATATGAAATGGTATCTTACTGTGGTTTTGATTTGCATTTCTCTAATAGCTACCACTGTTGAGCATCTTTTCATATATTTGTTGGCCATTTGTATGTCCTCTAGGGAGAAGTGTCTGTTCAGGTTCTCTTTCCATTTTTTGATTGGATTATTTGTTTTTTTGTTGTTATTGAGCAGGTAGGAGTTCTTTGTGTATTTTGGATATTAGGCCCTTATCAGAGTCATTGCTTACAAATATATTTTCCCACTGAGATGGTTGTCTCTTTACCTTGTTGACAGTTTCTCTTGCTGAGCAAAAGCTTTTTAGTTTGATGTAGTCACATTCATTTATTTTTGTTTTTACTTCCCTTGCCTTTGAGGTCAAATTCATAAAGTCCTCTTTAAGTCCAAGGTCCTTGAGTTTAGTTCCTATGTTTTCTTCTATGCATTTTATTGTTTCAGGTCTTATAGTCAGGTCCTTAATCCATTTTGAGTTAATTTTGGTGTGTGGTGACAGACAACAGTCTAGTTTCATTCTTTTGCAGGTGGCTTTCCAGTTTTCTCAGCACCATTTATTAAAGAGGCTTTCCTTTCTCCACTATAGGTTTTTGGCTTTTTTGTCAAAAATTTTTTGCCCATATAAATATGGGTTTACTTCTGGACTCTCAATCCTGTTCCACTGATCCATGTGTCCTTTTTTCAGCCAATACTTTGATTACTGTTGCTTTGTAGTATAATTTGAAGTCGGGCAGAGTGCTGCCTCCACCCTCATTCATTTTTCTCAGGAAGGCTTTGGCAATTCAGGGCGTTTTGTGTCTTCCAATCCAAAGACACAGAATATCTTTTCATTTCTTTGTATCTTCTTCGATTTCTTTTAATAGGGTCTTGTAGTTTTCATTAGATAGGTCCTTCACATGTTTTGTAAAATTTATTCCTAGGTATTTCATTCTTTTTGTTGCAATTACAAAGGGAATTATTTTTTCCATTTCTTTTTCTGACGTGTCATTCATTATTAGAGTATAGGAATGCTATGGATTTTTGACCGTTGATTTTGTATCCATAGACTCTACTGTGTTTGCTTATTGTTTCTAGTAGTGTTCTTGTAGAGTCTTTAAGGTTTTCTATATAGAGAATCGTGTCATCCACAAATAGTGACAGTTTGACTTGTTTGTTTCCTATTTGGATGCCTTTTATATATTTCTCATGCCCAATTGCACTCACCACGACTTCCAACGTTATATTGAATAGCAGTGGTGATAGTGGACAGTCTTGCCTTATTTCCTGATCTTAGAGGAAAAGTTTTTAGTTTTTCACCATTAAGTATAATGTTTGCTGGGGGATTGTCATAGATGGCTTTTATTATGTTAAGGTATTTTCCTTCTATACCGATTTTGTTAAGATCATAAATAGATGAAGTATTTTATTGAAGGCTTTTTCTGCATCTATTGATATGATCATATGATACACTTATTTTTTAATTTGTTTGTGTAGTGTATCTCATTAATCGATTTGTGTATGTTGAACCATCCCTGTGCCTCTGGGATGAAGCCCATTTGATCGTGGTGTATAATCTTTTTAATATGTTACTGTATTCGGTTCGCTAGTATCTCATTTAGGATTTTTGGATCTGTGTTCATGAGAGGTATTGGTATATATTTCCTTTTTTTGTGTTATCTTTACCAGGCTTTGGTATCAGAGTAATATTGGCTTCATAAAATGAGTTGGGAAGTATTGTCTCCTCTTTGATTTTTTGGAAGAGTTTGAGGAGAATGGGTATTAAATCTTCTTTGAATGTTTGGTAGAATTGACTGGTGAAGCTATCTGGTCCTGGACTTTTTCTTTTGGGTAGGTTTTTGATGATTGTTTTAATTTCCATACTGCTGATTGGTTTATTTATATTTTCCAGTTCTTCTTGATTCACTCAAGGAAGGTTGTATTTTTCTAAGTACTGGTCCATTTCTTCCAGGTTATTACATTTGGTATCATATACTTTTTCATAGTATTCTTGTGTGATCCTTTGTATTTCTGAAGTGTCTGTCGTAATTTCCCCTCTTTCATCCCTAATTTTGTTTATTTGTGTTCTTTCTCTTTTTTCTTTAGTGAGTCTAGCCAGGGGTTTGTCAATTTTATTAACCTTTTCAAAATACCTGCTCATTGTTGCCTTTGTTTTTTCTATTTTTATTATTATTATTATTTTCAATTTCATTTATTTCTGCTCTAATTTTGATAATTTCTTTCCTTCTGCTGACTTTAGGCTCCATTTGTTCTTTTTTTCTGGTTTTTGAAAATGGAGGATTAGGTTGTTTATTTGTACTTATTCTTATTTTTGGAGATAGGCCTGTAATGATATGAACTTTCCTCTTTTGACCACTTTTGCCATGTTCCAAAAGTTTTGATATGTTATACTATCATTATCATTCATTTCTATTTATCTCTCGATCTCTGTTTTTATTTCTTCTCTGACCCAGTTATTCTTCAATAGTATTTCGTTTAATCTCCATGTATTTGTGGTTCCTCCTGCTTTCTTTTTGCAGTTGATCTCTAGGTTCAAAGCATTATGATAAGAGAATATGGTTGGTATGATTTCAACACTCATATATTTTGAGGCTATCTCTGTGTCCCAGTATGTGGTCAATCCTTGAGAATGTTCCATGTGCACTAGAGAAGAATGTATAAGCACTTGTTTGGGGATGGAAGGCTCTGTAAATGTCAATTATGTCCAGTTGGTCTAACGTGTCATTTAAGGATGTTATTTCCTTATTGAATTTCTGTTTGGATGATCTGTTTATACCTAACAGTGGGGTATTTAGGTCCCTTACTACGATAGCGTTTAAGTCTGTTTCTCCCTTTAGTTCTGTTACTAATTGCTTTACATATTTCGGGCCTCCCTGATTGGGAGCATAGATATTAATAAGTGTTATGTCTTCTTGGCACATGAATCCCTTTATCATTATGAAGTGTCCCTCAATACCTTTCTTTACCTTTTTTATTTTGAAGTCTATTACATCTGATATTAGTACCACTACTCCCACTTTTCTCTGAGTGCCATTTGCTTGAAATATCATTTTCCACTCTTTTACTTTGAGTCTATATTTGTCTTTGGAGCTGATAAGTGTCTTCTGGAGACACATCTGGTTGGGTTTTGTGTGTGTGTGTGTGTGTGTGTGTGTGTGTGTGTGTGTGTGTGTTTTGATCCATTCTGAAATTCTATGCGTTTCTATTGGTGAGTTCAGTTCATTTACATTTAGGGTGATTATTGAAATATGAAGTCTTCTTACAGCCATTTTATCTTTTGCTTTCTGGTAGTTCAGTGTTTCCATTGCTTCCTTGTCCTTGTGTTTCTGTTTTCTTTATTTTGGTTGGCTTTGTGAGTTTTCTCTCTGGTTCTTCTTTTTTTGTGTTATATACTTCAATTTTAACTCTATGGTGTGTGGTTACTATTACGAATATGTAAAGGATAGTGTGTATGTGTATGTATGTATGTATATATATGTGTATGTGTATATATATATATATATATATATATATATATATATATATCTTGTTATAGCAATTCTCTTCTTATTTTTTAAGTTTATAATGTCCTGTTCTCAGTAAGGGTTGCACTCCTCTGTTTCTTTTGCCTGATAATCATGTTACTCCTAATTATGTTTTTTTTTTTTTCTGTCATTTGTTTTAGGTGAGCTGACCCCTTTCAGTATTTCCTGTATTGCTGCCTCATAGTGGAGAACCCCTTCAATTTTTGTATGTCTAGAAAGGTCTTTATTTCTCTCCCATATCTAAAGTAGAGCTTAGCTGGATACATCATTTTAGGCTGGTAGTTCCTTTCACTTAATAGTCGGAATATTTGATCCCTCTCCTTTCTGGCTTGCAAGGTTTGTGCTGAGAAATTCAACGATAATCTAATGGGTTTTCCTTTGTAAGTTACCATCTTCTTCTCCCTGGCTGCCCTGAGAATTCTATCTTTGTCATTGATTTTTGATAATTTTAATACAATGTGTCTTGGTGAAGTCTTTTTGGGTTGAGATAATTGGGTGTTCTGTTGATGTCTTGATTTCCAAGCTCCAACTCATTCCTTAGATTTGGGAAATTCTTGTCTACTTTTGTCTGAAAATGCTTTCTAGTCCCTCCTCCTTTCCTCACCTTCAATAATGCCCATTAGTCTTATGTTTCCTCTCCTGTGGTATCAGCTATTTCTTGGAATTTCTTCCATTATTTTTATTCTTCGGTTTCTCTCTTCTTCTTTCTGATTTATTTCTAAATTTCTGTCTTCTATATAACTGATCCTTTCCTCCTTTTGGGTGACTCTATTTCCCAAGCTTGCTATTTCATTTTCAGTTCTGCAGCGTGTTTTTTATCTCCAGACATTCTATTCTGTTCTTTCTAAGGGTTTCAATCTCCTTGCTAAAGAACTCATTCTGCTCATCTAGTTGTTTTTCAGTTCCTGAAATTGTTAGTATGAATCGTTTCAGATCTCACTGAGTTTTTTCAGAAGTACTATCCTGAATTCTCTGTCATTTAAGTTGCATATTTCTATGTCTTTATGCTTATTTTCTGGAGCTTTTTCTCTTTATTTCTGAGATACCTTGTCATCTTGGTTGTTCATGGCATTTAATGGACTATTTCTCTGCCTGGGCATTAATGGAAATGTGGTCTGCTTTTTTCCCAGAAAGATTTGTTATATTAAGGTCTCTCTTGAGCCTGTTGCAAAGAAGGTGCTTTTCTTTTGGTGTCCAGTAGGTGGCGTCTAAGCCTCTTGGATTTCTGCTTTATATAATTTCTCAATAATGCTTCTCTTTTTATATATAGATGTTTAATCACGCGCACTATCCTCAGTGTCAGTGTTAGCAACAGTTTCATTAGCTTTTACTCAGATTTTCCTGGAGCTCCGCAGGGTGATAGGTCTCAGAGAGTATGGGGGAGGGGCCCTCTGGGTTGAGGGATAGGAGCTGTGGCTCAACCCCAGTTTCTCAGCCGCAGCTGGTAAAAATCAACTGTTTTTCTCTGCTGTCCACACTGCTCTGCCATCCCTGCTTCTCTGCTTTCTACCCTAATGACTGGGCCCTGCTGCTGGCCTCGTGGAGCTCACAGCACTTCCAGGCAAGGCTGTTCAGAGAACTTGCAGCACTTTCTCCCCTCCCCCTCCTCCTACAGAGAGCTCGGGCTGCAGCTGTGAGCAGCAGCTTTTTGTTTCTCCCAGTCCACTCCCCGACACCCGGGTACTGACCTGTGGTAGCTCTTATGTGCAGATCCCATGCTCAGATGTGCTGATGTGCAGCCTGGGTGTTTTTTGTTGAGTTTTAGATGTTCAGCTTATTTTTGTTTCAAGGGGAGAGATCTGGGGATGTCACTCACTCCACCATATTTCTCCAAACTCCCGTTAAAGATATATATTGTAAACAACAATTTAAAAAATTTAAAGAGGTATTAATAAAAAATATCAGTGTTCGGAGAAACAGAGAGGAGAGTGGTGGTTACCAGGGGCTGAAGGTGGGGGAAATTGGTCAAAGGGTACAAACTTCCAGTTATAAGATTAACAAATTCTGGGGATCTAATGTACAGCATGGTGATTATCGCTAATACTACTGTATTATGTGCTTGAAAGTTGTTAAGAACATAGATCTTATATGTTCTCACCACAAGAAAAGCATGGTAATTGTGTGACAGAATGGAGGTGATAGCTAATGCTGGTAGTAATCATTTTGCAATTTATAAATGTATCCAATCAACAGCTTAAACTGAAACAATATTGTATGCCAATTATGTCTCAACAAAGCTAGAGAAAAAAGATCCCCGTTGCCATGAAGTTAGATGGGGTTGGCAAGCTATGGCCCACCGTCCAAATCCAGCCTGCTACCTGTTTTCCTAAGCAATTTTATCAAAGCACGGTCATTTGCTTATTTACTTGTCACCTAAGGCTGCGCTGGTGCCACCAAAGCTGACTTGATTAAATGTTCAGTCATTGCTACAGGGACTGTATGGTCAACAGAGCCCAAGAGATTTACTACCTGGTCCTTTGCGGAGAAACTTGCTGAACCCTGGGCTAGGGAACAGGGAGGCAGCAGGGGCTGGTACAGTCACCCAGGTGAGAAGTGACAGGTGCTCAGTCTTAAGAGGTTATAAGGAGTGGCAAGAATCAGAATATACTTAGGAGAGAGAACCAACAAACATAGAGCATGGATGAAGCAGACAGTATTTCGAGTCTTTAAAACACACAAAAACACACACAGACACACACGAACACAAAAAGAGCAATTGAAAAATGGGTGAAAACCCAGGTTACTCTTGTCCAATGGAAGCTGGAGGTTGCCACTGAGTACCCTAACTCCTCCCCTAGTACCATAAATACCCTCCTCAGCCCTTGGGTTGCAATGAGCAGAATTTGAAAACTACAGAAGGAATAGAAGGCTTCACACCTCTCAGTCAAACCTTGACATTTCAAACAGCATGTTGGCAGCACCCAAAGTGCTATTACACTGCCAGTATCCAGCTACTGGCTATACCAATTATGAGGTGTTAATGCCAATGCTGTAATGAGATAAGAGGCTTCTCGCACTAGACATGATGCTGGGAAACATTGCAGCCAACATATCCCCCATTTGCCTGTTAGGTTGACTGTACACCATGATAGACATGTCTTGCTCAGGCAGGCACTCTTTCGAATTCAACTTGCCTATAGACAGAGATAGAGCAGAGGTGGATTCAGGGAGGGCCTGTGTTATATAGGCTGAACTGTGTCCCCTAAAGTTCACATGTTGAAATTTTAACTCTCGGCACCTCAGAATGTGACCTTATTTGGAGACAATCTTTACAGAGGTGATCAAGTTAAAATGAGGTCATTAGGGTAGGCATAATCCAAAATGACTGGTATCCTTATAAAAAGAAACAATTTGGACACAGACATACTGGGAGAAGATACAGACCAAGGATGGAGGCCTGGAACGGGTCCTTCCCTCACAGTCCTCAGAGGGAACCATTCCTGCCAACACCTTGATTCCAGATGTCTCACCTCCAGAATTGTGAGACAATAAGATTCTGTTGTTTAAAGTACCCAGTATGTGGTACTTTGTTACAGCATCCCTAGGAAGTGAATACAGCCATCACCATGGAGGGTGAACAGAGAATCAGGTTTCCTGTCTACACCTCCCATAGTATGTTATGTGAACCTTTGGTTCATGTAGGTGTGCAAGGTAATTTCGGGTGGCACAGGATGAATAATTTTAATTTATATAATTACATATTTACCTTACTGTGAAAATGTTCCTAAGAATAGTTATGCATTTTAAAGTTTAAATGCTACTACAATCTAATAAAAATATAAGATATAGGTAACATCTAAAATTGTGAATTGCTTAGTGTTATCAGAGTCCATAAAATTTAGCATGAGATTAAAGTAGGTCTAGAAAAAAAAGGTGAGTTAAGGGAAAGAAAAATATTGAGCAACTAATAGTGCATGTTGGTGGCTAGATATGGCCAAAGGTGGGTGCAAATGAGAACTCTTGGGCTCAGCCTACACCACACCCTGCTAAACACACATCTACGTACACATTCATGCACAAAACCTCAACACATTCATGTACATATGTGCTTGCACATACATGAGCATGCACACACGCATACACACACACACACGCACGCACGCACACAGTGCTTCATGCCCACCCTAAGGAAGCACAGTGAAGAATTGTTTTATAAAAGAAATGTAAGAAATTCCAGCCCTAGTTTTCCTGGTGCTGGCCACAGGCATACACTCTCTGCGGGCCATTCTTTAGCTTTCTCTCTTAGCAGAGTCCCAGTGTGTACCCACTGTTTGCAACACCACAGGTCAACAGGCTCTCTCAAGCCTGGAGGACAGTCAGCACACAGGTGCTGGGAAACCAGGGGGCTGTGGCTGTGTTATGGTGGAAACTTGAGCCAAGGGAGGCAGAGTGAGAGTTGAGTGCAGAATCATCACAAGGGAAGGCACGACCAAAAACAGTGACAGAAAGGGCAGGCAGCCCAAAAGGTTTTATTTCTACAGAAGGGCTCTTGGAGGCTAAGTCCAGCAAGCTCTGATGACTTTATTGCAGATGTGTTTAGGTGATGGCGACCTAGAGTGGAGACCTGGGATAGGTAGCAGCCTCCTAGTCAGCTACCTCTCTCTTCCCCCAGCTCTTCTCTCCCTCTTTCTCTTGCTTTCCCCCATTACTCCCCCCGCCAATCTCTCTCACTCTCCCTCCCTCCCTCTCTCCCTCTCCCTCGCCTTTCCCACTCCCTCTGTTTCTCCCTTTTCCTATGTCTTTCTCTGTCTTCCTCTCTCACCACTCACCCCAACCCCCTGTTCATGTAGCCGGGCCTCCATCCTGGGTGGACGTGCACGTGACCTGGAGGCTGCCCACCGGATGGCCCACGCTGGTCTGCGCGGCCATATTCGGGCCCGAGCGCCCGCACCTCCCTGCGCGCGTGGGGCCTGGGGTCCGGGGTGCGCCTGCGCTCTCCTGGGTTGGCGCCCTGCGCTCCGGGAAGCAGAAGCTGCAGGTCTCCACTGGCTCCAGCTGCCCGCCCCCCGTGCTTCCAGCTTCCATCCAGTGATCTGTGAGGGAAGGGGAGAGGGGATTGACCTTGGTCCCGACCCCTCCTCCTCCGCCCTGCACCCAGACACAACCCGCACGGTGGTGGGTTGTCGTGAGGTTGCAGTACTTCTCTCAGACCTTAGACTGTCTTGCACCCGGCTTGCCCTCTTCCACCCAGCTGGCTGCCAGGGGCAGCTCTCCTTCTGCTTAGGGAAGCCTGTGCAGGAGCAGGCTTTCACACCCTGGCTGACATTCTACCTGTGCCCCTAAACCCCCAGGAAGATCACCTCCTCCAGGGTTTAGCTCTGCATCCTGAGAAACCCTCCAGGTTCCTGCCAACCTGATGGCCATCATCCTACACCCACTCTTCCTCAGTGCCCCCATCTCTTCTCGCCTTATGTTTGAACCTGATTTCACCAACACAGGTAAAACAACAACAACAACAACAACAACAACAACAACAACAACAAACTGCAGGGATTTGCCTCAAACTTCCCCAGGAAGATCTGGCCAAATGCTCCATTTAGAAGCAGCAGCAATAGCAGGACAGAGGGATGGTTGGTGGCTTTGTCCCACAAGCAGTGGAAAGGCAAGGATCCCTATTTCATGCTCACCATTGAAGGACTTGGCCTGGGTCTGACATGACCCCTGGGAAGGCTGGCAGGAGAACTGGTCTCCTCTCCTCTTGAGAAAGCAGGCCATGGCCAGGAGAAAGCAGCAAATGATGGCACCAAGGCAGAGCCCCAGTGTGCTGTAGACCAGGGCCACCTGATCAGCGCTCAGCTTCAGCCCTGGGGGTGCTGCAAGACAGTTGTGAGGCTCTGAGTTTAAGAGGGAACTATCAGAACCCTTCTCCAAAGTCCCCCACTCCTAGGCCAGGAGCCCCTACCCTACAATCATTCTTTTCCCTCTGTTAGGCCCTAAGAAGCCACATGGCCATTCCCACACCCTCTTGGAGGGCCTTGCCCCAAGCTCCCTCCTGTTGTGAGGCTGTCTGGCTCTTAGAGAAGTTGGTTCCCTTCCTCACCCTGAAGCCTGACTGACATGCTCTCTGGACCCTGGAGAAAATCAGGCCCCTCTACCCTATGCTGGTAGCAACTTCTTCCAGGACCTCAGAGCGGGAAACATCTCAAGATGGCTCTTTTTGCTTTCTCCACTAGCTATGGAGATGTAGAATGGGACAGTGCCTAAGGTGGATGGACAAATATTTGGACAAATGAATGAATAATAGTCCAGGGAGGATGTCTCTGTCTATCCTGACCTGGGCCTTCCTCTAAGGAAAAGCCTTCCTGGGATAGCACACACTTTGAGAGTGAGCCAGGTGTGCTTGCTAATGAGTCTGGGACAGCAGGTATAAACCAGGAGGGTCCTGGGAAATGGGCCTTCAGTTACTTTACTTCTCAGGGCCTTGAGCCTCTGCTTTAGATGCTAGAAGAGGACTCAGCCAATGGTCAAGGCCCTCCCTTTGACATTTCTCCCCATTCCAAGCTTTTCCTGGGCCCTGGAATTGGGGTACCCATTAATCCCTGACATGGAAGGACAGATGAGCCTGAGCTAATATAATGTGTATGTAATATACTCATGATGTGGATGACCTACTGAGGCCTCACTGTGTGCAGGCACTTCCTATAGCGTCTCCTTCAGTCCTACTTCTGGGAAGAATGATTAATTATCCTCATTAAAAAACTGAGATATAATTCATATGCCATAAATTTATCATTTAAAAATGTGCAACTCAGTGGCTTTTAATACATTCATGAGGTTGTGCAGCCATCACTACTATCTGATTGGAGGCCAATTCTATCGCTCAGGTACCCACTAGGAGTCACTCCCCATTCCTCTCCCCAGGCCTTGGCAATAACTACTCTACTCTCTGTCCCTGTGGATTTGCCTGTTCTGGACATTTCCTATGAATGGAATCAGACTACAGGCGACCTAATGCAGCTGGCTTCTTTTACTCAGCATGTTTTCTAGGCTCTTCCACATATTGGGTGTCAGGACTTCATTCCTTTTTGATGGTTGGATAATACTTCATTGCAGTCATACCACATTTTGTTTAGCCATTCATCTATCAATAGACATTTGGGTTGTTTCTACTTTTTGTTATTATGAATAATATTGCTATGGAAATCTGTGTACAAAATTTTGTGTGGATGTAGGTTTTCAACTTCCTTGGGTATATATACCTAGGAGTAGAATTACTGAGTCATATATTAAACTCTACGTTTTTGAAGAACTGCCAGTTTTCCACTGGAGCTGGAAAACACTCCATTTTACAGATGACAAAACTGCCTCCTTTTCTTCACCTACACTTGTCTACCCTCTTCTCTCTGGTTTCTTCCCCCAATGTCCTATCAAGCGGTTGTCTCTGAGGGCCTGGGTGCAGGGACCTCTGCTTCAGGCCTGGGAACAAAGAGGGGCATGAGGCTTCCTCCACTGTGACAACACACACTGAAGTCAGGGTAGGGGGGCTAAGTGTAGGAGAGCATGCAAGAGAGATAACACTCCATACACTGAGATAAACAAACAAAAAGCCAACAATAAGGGGTTCCCAGTTCAGCAACAGTTCCCAAATGGAAGGAAACCTTGAGCAATTCCTGGGACAAAAGCAACATTATCTCAAATCTGCAACACTGATACCTGACTTTTATGACTGCAACCCTGGCAAATAACAACAACAAACAACAACAAAACAGCTGTTTCCCATCCTGCACAGATAACCTGCAAACTGATTAACCTTGGTGGTGTTTCTTTTCCTCAAACATCTGTTGTGCTTCCTGCCTGGCGAGCCAGTCCTCCAGCTCTGATAGCCTGTGCCTTTCTCTTCCTGGTGCGGGTTCCCCGTATCTCGGTGCTCTCCTGTCCCACTGGACACTGGCAACCCCTGGCTCCTCAACATCCCCCCTCCTCTGGCTTCAGGTCCCACCACTTGCAATCTTCCCATAGGGCTCTGGGCCCAGGCCATGCACCCTGAACCAGTTGGGGAACAAGTGGGACCTGAAGGGCCCCATACTGCACATTCCTATCTGGTGGAAATTGGTTAAAATGGATCCATGTAGGTTAGGGGACTGATAGATGATGAAGCTAAATGAGGAAAGGGAGAGAAAGGTTCCCTGCCTGTAGGGGTAGGAGAGCCTGCCGCCCTGCCCATTTTCTTTAGTCAAGGGCTGCCTCCACCTGTAGATGCCTGAAAGTGGCCTGTCATAGGGTCCCCTGACCTCCTTGTGGCCAAAGCTGATGGACACTTGCACCCTTTTCTGTGGTGTTACTGACTCCTTCTAGAACTTTCCTCCTTGTTTGCCTTCATGAATACACAGCTCTTCAAGCTCTGCTCCTTTCTAGCATCTCTGTGGACCCTCTACTGACCCCTTGAATGCAGATTCTCCCACATAGGGTTTCCACCTCAGTCCTTTCTCTCCTCACACCTCCTGTAAACTTTCCCATACTTGTGGCCACAACTGCCATCTTCTAGGCTAATGAAATCCAAGTTCTTCAAGTGAGATATTTCCCAGAGCTCCCACCCATGTGGTGGTCCCAGCTGCTCCCATGGTTGCCATCACCCTCCTATGAGAGAACCCAACAGTTGAGAGCTGTTGGGTTCCCTCTGCCTTATCATCTAGAAGGAGTCAGTAACACCACAGCCCTAAAGACATGCACCCTTATAATGTGCAAATACAACCTTATTTGGAGAGAGAGAGAGAAAGAGACAGAGAGAGAGAGAGACAGAGAGAGAGAGAGAGAGAGAGAGAGAGAGAGAGAGAGAGATTGATTTTGCAAGTGTAATTGAGAGTCTGGAGATGAGATCATCCTGGATTAGAGTAGGTCCTAAATTCAATGACAAGTGTCCTTAGAAGAGAAGAGAAGGAGAGAAGACCAACACAGGCACACAGGAGAAGGCTTGTGAACACAGAGTGATGCAACCATAGGCCAAAAAACCCCCGGAGGCCCCAGGAGCTGGAAGAGGTAAGGAAGGATCCTCCTCTGGAGCTTGGAGGGAGTACGGCCCTGCTGACGCCTGAGAGCAGTCTTCTAGCCTCCAAAACAATGAGACAATATGGTTGTGTTATCTTAAGCTCCCCAGTTTGTGGCAAATTACAACAGCTTCAGAAGCTAACACAGCCTATCTAAAGAAAGGACCCAAATTCTGCTCTTCCCACCCACAGAAGCTGCTGTCCCATAAATGTCAGGTGTGGTTCTATATACTCAAAACTTATAGTAATTTAGGCCCCATGAGAGCCCTGTGGGACAGTCAAGCACGAGTGGCCAGAAACTTCCCACGTCACTCATGGAGGTGAAGCTGGAGTCCAGGTGCAAGCAGTCTGTTGAGGGCCCTGCTGATAACACCACCCAAAACTTGTAACTTGGAACCCTAGGGGACCCATGGATAGAGTATGGGGGCTCCGTGGACTTGGATAAGAAAAGTTAATCTTTGTTTTCAATGGTGACCAACTGAAATTTTGCCTTTGAGCAGTGACTATGGCTTTATCAAGAGCAGAATCACACGTATTTCCATATCCTACTGCATTTCAGAAAGCCCGAAATATCGGTGCTCATTGAAATCACTGTCTTCACCTAGCCCACCATTCCATCTTGTTATTTGACAGAGAAGAATGTAGATTCATTCTGACATCGGTGCAATTTGTGCAATATTTTGGTGATATTTATTTAATATTTAATATGCTTTAATATTTTGACAGTATCTCAACATCATTGGTTTCTTTGTAACCACGTGCTGTGTTTGATGCAGTTTAGAACATTACTCCAAGAAAGCATTCATGGGCTCTCAAGGCCAATGTGTCATGGGGCCTGGGTGACCTTGCCGTGCTTGTTCCCTCCACAACTGACTCAACATGAGGGCCTTTCCACCCCACCAATCCCAGGCCAATGCACCACCCCTCTACCCCTATCTTGGGTCCTTGTCATCTGTGGCCTCCGTTATTGCCAGAAATAGCCTCTCATAGGGTCCCTGCTGCCATGGCCACTATACATCCCCTGGGGGCAATGGAGATCTCTAGTGTAGGCTTTTTGTCCCATGGTTGCCCCCTGCCTCCAGAAATGTGTCAGTCTCCCCAGTCTGATAGACAGGGCCCTCTGACATCTGACATCCTATCCCTCCCAGGGCCCTCTCCAACCATCCTTGTAAGCTAGCCATTCTCATCTCAGTCCTCGGCAACTTGTCCACAAGGGTATCGACAGGCCCTGCCCTGTCCATGGCATTCCTCCTGCTCTGGGATGCAGCCAGCAGCCACTCCCTATGCAATCTCCTTAGGGAGAGGCAAAGGGTCCCTCTACCATGCCCCTGACCCCTGGCAGGGAGCTCATCTAGTAGGCCTGGAATCATCTACTTGTCTGTCTCCCTGGAGTAAACAGTCAGACTCCATATTTTCATGTTTGAGGCTTCCCCCTTTGCCCCACACCTGGGAAAGCTGGCAGGAAATCCTGGGTGTTCCCTCCTTTGGTGCTTAAAAGAGATTCAAACCATGTAAGTCATTCCCACTTATGGGGATACTCACCCACCGAATCCCCAACCACAACGAAACCCCAGAGTGGGTTCCTTCCCGCTCTCTTAAGCCATTTTCAGACAAGCTTGGGAGGCTGCCCTGCACCTACCTGAAAGTCTCATTATGTGAGTCACAAACCTTTCCATATCCTCTTGGCCAGTGGGCGGTATCATCAGTCTTGACATCCAAAAATTTGGGTAGGGGTCCCTTCTGCCTCTGCAGAGTGACCACCACACTCTCCCAGTCTGGTACTCCCTGATGCAGGGGTTTAGTCTTCTTCTCTTCAAGTCCCCAGTCTCTAGCACAAAGCTCCTTCCTCCTCCTCCATGACAGAGTTGTTGTTTTGTTTTTGTTTTGTTTTGTTTTTGCACATACTGTTCCTTCTGCCTGGAATACCCTTTCTCTACCTTGTCTCTTAAACATGTTTTCTTTTTAATTAAATGAGCAGTTACTATATGGACTCTCACTGATCCTGACTGACTCATCTCTTATAATCTTTATAACAAGTCTGTGAAGTCATATGATCTGTCTCATAGAACCAAGACTCAGAGACGTTAAGTAATTTGCTCAAGATCACACAGTTGGTGAGGGATGGAACCTGAGTATGGCTCTAAATCCTATATCACCACCCCAGTCTGCTTTAAAGGTCCCTCCTCAGGTAAGACCTCCTTCCCCTTCATCATACCCCACGCTGGGTTATGGTCCCATCGTGCACTGAGATTAATTTATCGCTTCATGAGTCTTGTCCCTTCCATCAGACTGTGATTTCCGTGCGGTCAGAGACAGGATCTGCCTTGCTCATGCTGCTTCCCCCATGCACAGCAAGCCCTCAACAATTATGCATCAAATAAAGAAAGGACAGTCTGAGAGGGATGCATGAGAGACCTGAAGTCAGATTGAGCTGGGGCCTAGAGGGGGTGGGAAGTAAGTGAGGGGACAGCAGGATTTGGGAAGCCCACAAGGGGGACAAGGGATAAACAAGTTGCACCACTATATGTAAGTGGATGCAGTGTGGTCACATGTTATCCTCTAGTCCCTGCTCTCAAACAAGTCCGCACCTGGTCCCTCCCCTGGGCATGTGGCCCCATACTTCCTGTTTACGATCTACACCAAGCCCAGCTCCTGTCCTGCTAGCATACCTGGGTGTCAAAGAAGAGAGCAGAACTGACTTAAACCCCAGACCTCTGGAGAGACAGGGCACAGAGACTGGGCATAGCAAGATGTTGAACCACTAAAGCCCTGAAAGGGCCTGTGGTATTCCCTAACCATGCTATGGTATAAATGGAACAGCTAATGCAGGGTCAGGCATGGTCATGTTGACCTGGCAAGCTCCTCAAAATACCTTTACACACCCCCATCCACTCATCCTAGGGGATCCATCCCTGGAGCCAAGATGAGGCTCTCAGCTTCAACCCAGTTCCCTCCAAAGATGGAGCTTGGCTGGTGGTCACAAATAGGAATGGTTAAGTGTGTCCTACAGGCAGCAAGTGACACTTGAGGCATGATAATCCCATAGATACAGCTCTGGGATTTTTGCTCTTGCAGAGTGGAGAAACTTTGGAATCCATAGTCTGAGTCTGAATCCCAGCTAAGCTATGCATTCACTGTGCAACTTTCAGCAAGTCACTCCAAATATCGAGACTCAGTTTCTCAATCTGTAAAGTGGGTAGGATTGATCTAAAGGGAAATCTATTACATTAGAGGAGGGAAAGATTCCGGTTTGGCTGGAAGAATCAAATATATCACAGATCACAAGGCAGATGTACAGGTCACCAGACACTGGAGGAGCAGGTGTGCACCCCTCACATCTTGTGGTTCGGTTTATCACCCACTCTGTATCCATGCCTTCTGCAAGTAAACCTGCAATTGTTCCTCTCATGAGAGATGTTGTGCTATATTAAAACTCCACAAACTTGCCATGGCTACAAATGCTTTGCCTATCTTCCCACCAAGAGGTGGCATCTGTTTGCCCCTCCTTGAATCTGGTTGGTTTTGCAATTCGAGTTATAGAATACAGAAGCAATTAAGTAACACAAGTTCCCTGCCTAGGCATCAAGAGGCATTGTATTTTCTACTTCTTATACTTCTGTCATTATCATTAGAAGGGTATGCCTTGCTAGCCTGCTGGTTCCAAGAGAATGAGAGACACATGCAACAGAGCCACCTTTAGCTGAGCCAGTTGAACATAGCTGACTCCAGCCAAACCCCAGACTAATGAGGAATAAGCCACTGAGTTTTGGTGCTGTTTGTTAAATGGCAACAACTCACTAACAAGAGAGCAAAAGAGTAAGAGACAACAGTCTAACTAAGTAGAACTTGGAGCTGAGCAACCTCAATTATCAGAGCATATAAGGCCTGCCCTCTGGAATCTTGTCATTAGGATCTGGCCTCATGAAAATGATGGTATCATGAGAAAAGTCACAGTAAAAGAAATAAACCAGGTTAGCACCCTGGGAGCTTCAAGCCTATTGGCTCTCCACTGACCAACTAAGAGCACTGTAAAAACCAAATGTTTATGGAGCTATATGGTATCCTCCTCTCATCCTTTCTGACACCACAGAGTAGGGTTGGTGAGCCAAGAGATGTTTTCTAGGGGGATAACTAGAACCTCTTAAGCTTGGCACTTAGTAGATGCCCTTTTCAAAGGACACTTCTCACCATGTCCAAAGTAGCCAATCTCTACCATCAGCTTTTGTATAATACTTTTTCCATCTCATTCCTAGGACTTCTCCATTGCCTCTGAATGGAATTAGAGATATTGTTCACAAGGTTAGCTCTGCTAGTTACTTGCTGCCTTGTGTTTTAAGAACTCAGTCAGTCTCATTATAAGGCTTTCAATAACTTCTAGTTAAGATTGAGGAGGAGGTAAATGTTTTCCTTACCCCCTCCCATGATCACATCAAAATTAAGTAAATTATAGAACAATTATTATTGAAAACCACCCAAGGACTAGCTGAACAGAAGTCCTACAACTAAGGCTATAAAGAAGAAGCCACAGCAAGACTGGTAGGAGAAACAGAGACGTGGAATGTGCAGGTCTCACAACCATGGCATGACAATTTAGAATTAGGAGGGATATCTTAGCTGTAGACGTCCCCCCAAAGGAGTGAGGAGTCCCAGCCCCTGATCAGGCTCCTTAGTCCGGGGCATCAGTGCTAGTATTAGGAGTCCTTATAACATCTGGCTGTGAAAACCAGCGGAATTTCATCTGAGTGAGACAGAGGGCTGATGAAGTCCCAGCTACTCCTCTTGAGGGATCTTCATACAGAATTTCTTGCTCACAAACTTGCTCTGGACTCAAGCGCATGTGCAGCAGCTCAAAAAGCACCAGGGACATACAGGGAGAAACTGAATTGACTGCCTTCAGGGTGAGAGCTTGTGGGGCAGGAGTCAGGACAACTATCTATGGGGATGGAAGTGCTTTCCCCAACCAGTCAGCAGGCTCAGGCAGGCACCAAATCTGTACTCTCCATTAACCTGGCTAACACCTTTCACAGCACCCTGGTGATTCCCTGAGAACATGTTCCATCCAACTTATGCACCCAACCTAAGCCTCGTCCGGAAGCTTTTCCACACAAACAGCTTGCCTCAACTCACATTGCAAACTTTACTAAAACCTTTCAAAGACCCTCCACAAACCCCAAACAAGCAGCAACTAGCTTTAGTATACTCTGTACCACTTTCTAAGCAGTTCCAAGCCTAGCACAAGCAGTGTCCAGTCTCAATTTACAAGTAACTCCTATCAGGTGGCCCCAAGCCTGGCATAAGCTGCAGCCAGTCTTGGCCTGAGACGTAGCTTCAACTAGGTGCCACAATTCAGTACAAGTGGAAGCTGACCTCAGCTCACATTGTGGTGCCCACCAAAGGGTCCCAAGCCAAGGACTAGTGGCAGCCGGCCTCAGTTTGCTGTGTAGCCTCTCCCAAGTGCTTCTAACCTAGCATAAGCAGCAACCAACTGAAGATTACAATGTAGCCCCCACCAGACAGCTCCAAATCTGGCATAAAAAGGCAGCTGAACTTGGCCTGCACCAGAGTCCCGTCCAAGAGGCCCCAGAAACAACACACCCAGTGGTGGGCTTCAGACCACATCAGAGCCCCACTTAACGAGCTCCACAAATGACACACCTGAAGGGTGAACTCAGCTGGCACCAGAGCCCTGCTAAGCAACTCCTGTTCTGTGGGGTCACCCCTGTACAACAGCTTGTCTGCTATAACCACAGTGAGCCCTCACAGCCAGCTCAATCCAATCTCTTGATGTGCCAATAGAAATTGAGACTTGGTTACAACAGGAGGGCACACACAATCCATACAGGGGGCACCCTTGGAGCACCTGGCTCAGGTGACAAGGGAGACTGTGAGTTGATCCTTATAGGACATCTACTACATAAGGCCACTCTGTCAAGACCAGGAGACATAGCAGATCTACCAAATACATAGAAACAAACACAGGGAGGTAGCCAAAATGAGGAGACAAAAAACATGTCCCAAGTGAAAGAACAGGAGAAAACTCCAGAAAAAGAACTAAATGAAATTAAGGCAAGCAATCTACAAGATTCAGAGTTCAAAATACTGCTTATAAAGATGCTCAGTAAATTAGAGGAAGAATAGATGAACTCAGTGAGAACATCACCAAAGAGAAAACATAAAAAGAGCTGGTCAGAGCTGAAAAACACAGTAATGAAATGAAGAAGACAGTAGAAGGAATAAACAACAGATCAGATAAAGCAAAAGAACAAACCAACAATCTGAAAGATGAGGTAACAGAAAATGCCCAATTGGAATAGCAAAAAAAAAAAAAAAAAAAAAAAAGAATTTAAAAAATGAGGATAGAGGGAGTGGCTCCATAGTGTAGTGGTTAGGATGTCTGCTTTACATGCAGAAGGTCCTGGGTTTGTGTCCCAGGTGGAGCCACAGATCATACCCTGGGTGCACCAGGCCCTGGGTGCACTGGGCCCCCTGAGTGCTCCTGGGATGCCAGGCCCCAGATGTGCCATGCCCTGGGTGCATGCCCTGAGCACATGGAAGAAGACACCCCACCTTCAGAGATCCAGTTCTTAAGGGGAGACAGCAACATTCGTAGGTCAGAGGTGGAAGTGTATGTGTGTGGGCAGATTAAAGAAGGGGAGAAAAATGAGGATAGAGGATAGGACCTCTGGGAAACATCAAGCATACCAACATTCGCATCACAGAGTTACCAGAAGGAGAAGAAAGAAAGATAAAGATCAAAGGATTGAGACACCATTTGAAGAAATAATGACTGAATACTTTCTTAATCTGACGAAGGAAACAGATATATACAAGTCGATAAAGTGCAGGGAGTTCCAAACAAAAGGAATCAAAAGAGGCCCACACTAAGACACATCATAATTAAAATGCCAAAGAGTAAAAACAAAGAGAGAATCTTAAAAGTGGCAAGAGAAAAAGAGTTAGTAATGTACGAGGGACCTCCCATAAGGCTATATATAAGCTGATAAGTTTTATAAAGCTATATAAGTTTTCAACAGAAACCTTGCAGGTCTGAAGAAATTGACATGAAATATTCAAAGCAGTAAAATGCAAAGACATACAACCAAGATTACTCTGCCCAATAAGGTTATCATTTAGAATCAAAGGAAAGACAAATAGTTTCCCAGAAGAAAAAAAAAAAAGCTAGAAGAGTTCATTACCATTAAACCGGTATTGTGAGAAATGTTAAAAGAACTTCTTTAGGAAGAAAACAAAAGATCAATAATAAGAAAACATTGAAAAGAAAAAAATTCTCACTGACAAAGACAAACAGTTAAAGCAGTGGATCAACCAACTATAAAGCTAATACAAATGTTAGAAGGCAGAAGTAGGCATATCACATGTAATTACAACAATAAATTAAGGGTTATACACAAACACACACGAAAAACAATTTAAAAATGATGACCAAAATATAAACATGGAGGTGGTGAGTAAATATGTAGTGATTTTAGAATGTGGTCGAACTTACTGACCATCAACTTAAAATAGACTAGTAAAAATATAACGATATATATGAAGCACATGGTAACAACAAACCAAAAATCTAAAGCACATAAAAGAAATAAAGAGAAAAAAATCCAAGCACAACACTATAGAAAGTCATCAACACACAAGAGAGAGAGAAAGAACAAGAGAATAAGAACGAGTAGACAAGAACTATAAAAACATATGGAAAACAATGAATAAAATGGCAAAACTGCATACTTATCAATAATTACTTTAAATGCAAATAGACTAAATGCTCCAAACAAAAGACATAGGGTGGCTCAATAGATTAAAAAAATAATAATAATACAAAGCCCATACGTATATTGCTTACAAGATACCAAGCTCAGATCGAAAGATACACACAGGTGGAAAGTAAAAATATAGAAAAAGTTATTTCATGCAAATAAAAATGAAAAGATAACTGGGTAGCAATACTTATATCAGACAAAATAGGCTTTAAAACAAACAAACAAAAAAGAAGGGCATTTCATAATGATAAAGGTATCAATTCAACAAAAGGATATAACTCTTATAAATATATATACACCCAGTGTAAAAGCACCTAAATATACAATGCAAATAGTGACAGACATAAATGGAGAGATTGACAGTAATACAGTAATGGAAGAAACTTTAACATCCCATTGACATCAATGAATACATTAGACAGAGAGAAAATCAACAAGGAAATAGTGGCCTAAATGACACAGTAGATCGGATGGATTTAATTGATATTTTTAGAACTTTATAACCCAAAACAGGAGAATACACATAGAACATTTTCCAGGAAAGACCACATATTAGTCCACAAAACAAGTCTTAATAAATTTAAGAAGACTGAAATCATTTCAAGCATCTTCTCTCATTGCAATGGTATGAAACAAGAAATCAATTATAAGAAGAAAACTGAAAAGCACACAAACATATGGAGGCTAAATAATATGCTACTACACAATGATTAAGTTAACAACAAGATCGAAGAAGAAATAAAAAGATACCTTGAGACAAATGAAAGTAAAAACACGATGTCTCAAAATTTATGGGACATAGACAAAGCAGGTCTAAGAGGGGAAGTCATAACAATTCAGGCCTACCTAAAGAAACATGAAAATCTTCAGATAAACAATATAACCTTACACCTAAAGGAACTAGAAAAGGAAGAACAAACAGAGCCTAAAATGAATAGAAGGAAGGACTAATCAAGATAAGAGAGGAAATAAATGAAATAGAGACAAAAAAAAAAAAAGATCAATTTAACCAAATACTGGTTCTTTGGAAAGATAAACAAAATTGGTAAACCATTAGCCAACCTCCTCAAGAAAAAAAGAGGGTTCAAATAAATAAAATCAAAAAATAAAAGGAGAAGCGAAAACTGGCACCAAAGAAATACAAAGGATTATAAGAAAACGCTGTGAACAATTATATGTCAACAAATTAGACAACCTAGAAGAAATAATTTTCTAGAAATATACAATCTTCCAAGGCTGAATCAGGAAGAAACAGAACATCTGAACAGACCAATAACCACTAATGAAATAGAATTGGTAATCAAAAAACTCCCAACAGACAGAAGCCTTGGCCCAGATGGCTTCACAGGTGAATTTTATGAAATACTCAAAGAAGAATTAATACCTATACCTCTCAAACTATTCCAAAGAAATTGAAGTGAAGGGAAGGCTCCCAAGCTTATTTTATGAGACCAGCATTACCCTGATACCAAAAACCATACAGAGATACTACGAAAAAATTGTAGGCCAATATTCATAATGAACATAGATGCAAAAATCCTCAACAAAATATTAGCAAACCAAATTTAGTAATACATTTAAAAGGTCATATGCCATGATCAAGTTGTATTTATTCCTGGAATTGCAAGTTTAGTTCAATATCCACAAGTCAATTAACATGATACGTAAAACAAAATTAAGGGGGAAAAAAAACTATATAATCATCTCAATAGATACAGAAAAAGCATTTGACAAAATTCAACATCTGTTTATGATAAACACTGTCAGTAAAGTGGGGAAAGAGGGAATATGCCTCAATATAATAAAAACTGTAAATGACAAAACCACAGCAAACATCATGCTCAAAGGTGAAAAGCTGAAAATGTTTTCTTTAAGATCAGGAAGAAGACAAGAATGTACACTTTCATCACTCTATTCAACATAGTATTGGAGGTCTTAGCCACAGCAATCAGACAAGAAAAATAA
This sequence comes from Rousettus aegyptiacus, assembly GCF_014176215.1. NCBI lineage: Eukaryota > Metazoa > Chordata > Mammalia > Chiroptera > Pteropodidae > Rousettus > Rousettus aegyptiacus. The sequence goes on from NW_023416309.1 coordinate 63,769,213, forward strand.
ATAAAAGGCATCCAAATTGGAAAGGAAGAAGTAAAACTGTCATTATTTGCAGATCCCATGATACTATACAGAGAGAACTGTAATTGCTTCACCAGAAAACTGTTAGAACTAATAAATGAATTCATTAAAGTAGCAGGATACAAAATTAATATTCAGAAATTGATTGCATTTTTATACACTAATAACAAACTATTGGAAAGAAATTTTTAAGAAAACAATCCCATTTACAATTGCATTCAAACGAATAAAATACCTAGGAATAAATTTAACCAAGTTAATAAAACACCTTTATTTGGAAAACTATAAGATAGAAGAAAGAATTTGAAGAAGTACAAATAAATGGAAAGATATTTCATGCTAATGGAGAGAAAAAATTAATGTAATCAAAACATCCATACTAAAAGCAACCTGCAGATTCAACACAATCTCTATCAAAATATCAATGGCATTTTTCACAGAAGTAAAACAAATAATCCTAAAATTTATATGGAACCACAAAAGACGCTAAATACCCAAAGCAATCTTGAGAAAGAAGAACAAAGTTGGAGGTATCACACTATCTGATAACAAACTATACTACAAGCCTACAGTAATCAAAACAGCATGGCACTGATCTGTAAAAACAGACATAGATCAATGGAACAGAATAGAGAGCCCAGACATAAAGCTATACCTGTATGGTCATTAATCTATGACAAAGGAGACAAAAATATACAATGCAGTTAAGACAGTCTCTTCCATAAGTAGTGTTGGGAAAACTGGACAGATGCATGCAAAAAAAATGAAACTGGACCACCTTCTTATACCATATACATGAATAAACTCAAAATGATTTAGACTTAATTGTAAGACCCCAAATCATAAAACTCCTAGGTGAAATCATAAGCAATATGCTCTTTGATATTGCCCTTAGTAATATATTTTTTTTAATCTGACTCTTCAGGCAAGGGAAAGAAAAGCAATACCAAACAAGTGGGACTACATAAAACTGAAAAATTTTTGCAAAACAAAGGAAAGCATCAACAAAATGAAAAGGCAACCTACTAAATTGGAGAAGATATTAGCCAATGATACATCTGTCAAGGGTTAATATCCAAAATATACATGAAATATATACAATATAACACCAAAAAAATAATAAGAATACAATTTAAAAATGGCCAGAGGACCTGAATAGATATTTATCCAAAGAGGACACACATATGACTAATAGACATCACTAATCATCAGGAACTACAAATCAACATCACTAGTCATCAGGGACTACAACACTAATCATCGGGGACTACAGATCGAAACCACAATGAAACATCACCTCACACTTATCAGAATGGCTATCATCAATTAATCAACAAACAAGTGTTGGTGATGATGTGGAGAAAAGGGAACCTGTGCACTGTTGGTGGAATTGTAAATTGGTGTAGTCCCTATGAAAAACAGCATGGAGTTTCCTCAAAAAATTAAAAAATAGAACTTCATACAACCCAGCAATTCTACTTCTGGGTATTTTCCCAAAGACATCCAAAATACTGTTTTGGAAAGATATGCATGCTGTGTTCATTGCAGCATTGTTTACAATAGCCAAGAAATGGAAGCTTCCTAGGTGTTCATTGATAGATGAATGGATAAAGAAGATGACCACATTACTTAGCCATAAAAATGAATGAAATCTTGCCATTTGCAACAACATGAATGGACCTAGAGGGTATTATGCTAAGTAAAATAAGTCAGAAAAAAACAAATGCTGCATGGTTTCACTAACATGTGGAATCTAAAAAACAAAATTAAATGAACAAACAAAATAGGAACAAACTTGTAGATACAGAGAACACATTGATAATTGTCAGATGGGAGAGGGGTTAGGGGTGAAAAAGGTGAAGGGATTAAAAAGTACAAATTGCCAGTTATAAAAACAGTCACAGGGATGTAAAGCACAACATGGGGAATATTGTCGATAATACTGTAATATGTATGGTGTCAGATGGATACTTGACTTATTGGAATGATCATTTCATAAGTTACGTGAATGTCTAACCACTACGTTGTACACCTGAAACTAATTGAATACATATGTCAACTGTAACTGAAAATTTTTTTTTAATTTAGAAAAAGGCTGTCAATGATCACATCTTTTCTTTGCCTGCTTTCTTCTTTCCCACAGATTTGTAGATATTTTGCCTAATCTTTTTTTTATACTATGATGAACCCCCCTGATATCTGGCTATTTACCTGGACTCTGGACTTTCCTCTTTGCAGATCCTTCTTATTTAGTTCTGGTGCCTGACCTTCCACCCACTCAGAAACCATGCAGGTGGCTTACCTGGACCTGCCTCCAAGCCTCTGTGCTCTGATCCCTTGTACTGTCCCATGTTGTCTGACCTGGTTTCTGTTTGCTGTCTCTTGAGCTCTGGTTGGAAGTTCACTTGGCTCCTGAACTTGTTCTCACAGAAGTATGTGCACTGCTTGGGGTGATGTCCGCAGATGGAGGCGCAGCTGATGCAGTCCCTCAGGAGCTGGTCATAGTACCTGCCTTGTTCCTTGCAGTAATTGAGTGACTCTGGAGACAAAAATGAGTGATGCTACTAGGTGATAGAGACCTATAGAAGCTGTGGGTTTGGCCTCAAAAGGTATCAAAGTTTTTAAAAAATTACAATCTAATTCTCCAAAAACAATTCTGAGATAACCAAATATGTAAATTATAAGGTTAGACATTGTCCTCCAAGTACTGTTTTAGCTGTACCACATGCATTTTGACATGTAGTACTTTTTTCTATATCTAATCTAAAATGTTTTACTTTTTATTGTTATTTCTTCTTTGGCTTTTAGATTATTTAAAAGTGCATTCTTCAGTTTCTTACACTTGTAAGGATTTTCTAGTTATCTTTTAAAGTTGATATCTATCTGATTATATTGTTACTAAAGTTCTTTATTTGCATTTTCAAGCCTCATAAAGGAGAAAGATATTTTATGTCAACATAAGGATTGGAAGGGGAAGCCAGAATCCACCTTGGCAAGTGGAGGGAGGCAGCTATAATGAAGGTGGGAAAGCTCAAAATATTAATGTTTCTTCTGTCTTAATAATAAATGAGATTTACAAGAGTTTGAACAGGTATAACAGCCAAGAAGCAGAAGTCAAGCAAAATAAAGCCTAATCACACTTGCCTTAAGATAGCAAATTTGAGTGCATAACAGAAATCTACATTTTCACAGGGAAACTTTCCCTTGTCTTTAAAATAAGATTCTATTTATATGAAAATGTGACTCACACATGCGATTCTAAGAGCACATTGCAGAGGCAGTGTAAGACAGAGGTTAACACAGGCTTCCAAGACAAATGGGTTGAAGCATCCCTAGCTCTACAACTTTCAGGTTGTGGAGTCTTAACCTATCCATACCTCAGTTTCTTCATTTCCAAGACAGAGATAATATTTATTTTTAGGGTTGTTATGAGAATTTGAAGTTCCCAGCACAGTGCCTGACACATAATAAATGTTCAGTTAATGAAATGTTTAAGTAGGATATTCATTTGTGCCTCTCTGCGGCACAAACACACCAACTATTATGTCCTTGACAGAGTAAAGTAAAAGACTAGAAAGATGGTGGAATGAGGACCTCAGATAAGACTCAGATAGCCCTTATGGGACCAGTGACCTCTCCCTGCCCTGGTCCTTCCCCAGCTCTGGAGTTCCGCTGAGCCCCAGGACCATGGGACCACTAAACCATCACTCATGAAGCAGAGTTAACCTGATGACAGTAGTGTTCCTGGGATTTTCTGTGAGCTCCTCTCCTCCTAAGGGACCACAGTGTGGCCATTGCAGCTGGTTCCTGAGCACCTCAGACCACCAACCATCATTACTTTACCTCACGAACCTTTCCTCTGGCCTTGATCTTCTCTATTGTTTTTCCCGAGTTCATGCCTTTGACCACACAGATTCCTCTTCCAGGAATGCCCTTCTCCCTCATCTGAGTGCCACATCTACAAACTCTTAATCATTCATCTCAGGGGACACTTCCTCCAAGAACACTTTCCTGTTCCTCAACCAATCAGTTCAAGGTGATTTCTCCCAACTGTGGCATTTTATGGTACTTTACCTTGACACTGAAATTTTGTCATTTCTCCCATTAGATAACCCCCTTAAGGGTCATATGAGATTCCTGTTTTCAAGGAGCTAGAGAGTTCCATGAATATTTACAGAATGACACAATGAACGTTCTACTTCATTAATTAATAGTGGTTCAGAATCACGGTTTTGCAATCAGAGAGTTCTTCCTAAGTTTTCCACTATTATTCTGTGTGATCTTGGGCAAGTCACTCAGCTTCTCTGAGCTCCACTTAACCAGTATTTATAAAGCACTTACTATGTGTCAGGCACAGTGCTAAACTCAAATGAGGAAAGGAACTCAGTCAGGTGGTTGAAACAGACATGAAACAAACACACATGAAAGAACATAATACAGATTATGATAGTTCCATTAGGGACAAGAACAAGTTATGAAAAAGAACAGCAAGCAAAATGTATTTTTCAAGATAATCAGAGAAAATTGGATATGCCCTGAGTATAGACAATGTTAAGAGAATATTGATGGGGGTGATAAAGTATTGAGGTTATATTTTAAAGGCGCTTATGTGTTAGGGATTCATAATCTAGTATTCATAGGTAAAATAATATGAGTTCTTGGATTTGCTTTAAAGCACACAAGCAAAAAAATTGGTTGGGAATAAAAAGGCAAGATTTTTTAAACCAATGATGGGTAGACAAGGGTTTATTATGCTATTTTCTTTATGTTTGATCATTTATATGATAAAAAGTTTCAAAAGAAGGTAAGAACAGAGGACAAAAGAGGGCCTAATTTCTATTGGGCAATCAGAGAAAATCTCAGACATTTGGACTGAGGCCTGAAGGTTGGGTAGGAGGGAGCCAAAGGAAGAAGAATGAGAAAGTGCTTTCCATGCGAAAGGTACAACATATGCAAAGGTGCTGAGGCAGGAAAGAACACAACATGTTCAAGAAAGTGCAAGGAGGCCTGTATGGCCAGAGCAGAAAGATCAAGGGGTAAAGGGGTGTGTCATATCATACATCTCCTTCCACCACTCCCTCCTCAGGTACCAAAATGCAGTGGGGCCAGAGGGACCTCTGGGAGGAAAGGAGAGGGCGATTCAGCTACCCCTGGGCCTGGGCCCCAGAACTCACTGCAGAAGGCTACACAGGTACGTGGAATCTGACGGCTGCAGATAGATTTGCAGGAGAGGCAGGTGCTCAGCTCGGGATCCCAATATTGCTCTTCGAGACATGTCTCCATGATCACCCCCGTTTGCAGGCCCTGTGGAGCTGAGAGGCAGGGAACATGAGGGTAACCGGCAACCCACTGGAGGTTGAAACCCAGGTGGCCTCTCCTGCTCACATTCCCACTCCCTATCTCAATGTGCAGAGGAGGAACAAAACAACACTGACTTCCAACCACAACTGTAGTCTCTGGTTCACCTCCTTGAACCTAGTTTCCTCATCAGTGAAAATGTCTATTTGAGGCCCCTTCCCTTGAATTGGCTGTGCCCTGTTTGGCGCTGTTCTCTGCCTTTTTAAATATACCACGCCTCTTCCTATTACAGGATCTTCGCACATGCTATTCCCTTTACATAAAATGTTTTCTTTTGCCCTGCTTGGTTGGTTGTTTCCTCCTCCTCCTTTAGATCTCTGTTTCAGCTACCTTTCCTCAGAGAAATATTTCTGGCTTTCCCCACCAAGACAAGAAGACACCTTTTCTTCTGTACCCCAATAAGCCCTTTAGTTGTCACTTTACCTTTACGATTGTGATTATTTAATATTATCTCTTCCATTAACTGTGAACATCGTGAAGGCAGGGTCTCTGTCTAATTCTTTTGTTTGTTGCTGGGTCCTGAGAACATAGATAGTGCCTAGGACACAGTAGATGCTCTTTAGATGAATGAATGAATAATAAAAAAAAAAAAAAGCAGACCTTGCTAGTGCCTAGCATATAGCAAGTGCTCAATAAATGGTAGTTTCCTTCCATTTTTCTTTTTTCACTGATGTATGAGATACAAAAAATGTCATATGTAATGTACAGAGATATTAAGTGTACAGCTTGATGAATTTTTCCATATTTATATAGAGGTCCCCCTTTATCTGTGGGGGACACATTCCAAGGAATGCCTGAAACTGCAGAGAGTACCAAACCCTATAGATACCAATACATGCATACCTATGATAAAGTTTAATTTATAAATTAGGTACAGTAAGAGATTAACAATAATAACTAATAATAAATAGAACAATTATAATAATACGCTATAATAAGTTATATAAATATGACCTCTCTCCCTCTCTTTCTCTCCCCATCCCCAGCCCTCTCTCTCTCAAAATATCTTATTGTTCTTTACTCACCTTTTCACTTAAAGGATGTACTTTACAGTTTCTCTTTGGCATATACAGATCACTAGCATCAACCTTATGCTTTGCAACCATTATTAAGTAAAATAAGGGTTACCTGATTATAAGCACTGAGATACTGAAACAATTGCTCTGATAACTGAGATGGCTACTAAGTAATTAACGGGCAGGGAATTTATACAGTGTGGAGTCGATAGACAAAGGGATGCTTCACGTCCCAGCAGGATGGAAAGGGATGGAGTGAGATTTCATCATGCTACTCAGGACAGTGCACAATTTAAAACTAATGTTTTGTTTACTTCTGGAATTTTCTATTTAACATTTTCAGATCATGGTCGATGGGGGGTAGGTGAAACTTCAGAAAGCGAAACTGCATATAAGAAGGGACTACTGTACTCTGTGTTACTACCACCCACATCAAGGTATGGAACATTTCTTGCACCCTGAAGACTCCCTTGGGTCCCCTCCCATGCAATATCCACTCCCAGAGGTAACTTCTATTCTGAATTTTATCACCATAGGTTGTTAATATTTCCCATTCTTGAAATTTTGTGTCTGATTTCACTGGCTCCATGAGATTCTTCCCTGTTGAGGGTCTGTCAACAGTTCCATATGGGTGAGTTTGCCATCGTATGAATGCATCACCTTTTCCATAATTTTCCATCTGATTTTATGACATTTGCTTCCCCAACCACTTCTCTCTTTAAACATTCCGTAAGGCAGGGGTCCCCAACTCCCAGACCATGGACTAGTACCAGACTGTGGCCTGTTAGGAACCAGGCTGTACAGCAAAATTTGAGTGGCAGGCAAGCGAGCGAAGCTTCATCAGTATTTGCAATTGCTTTCGAGTGCTAGCATCACTGCCTCAGCTCTGCCTCAAATCATCAGACACTTGGTTCTCATAAGAGCACTGGTCACTGGTGCCAAAAAAGTTGGGGACTGCTGTCGTAAGACATTCATTTATTCTTAAATGAAATTAAGCTGAGAAAAGACCAGTGGCTCCCTGTTTATCATGGCAGCTTGAACACATGGATTTATCTTCCTTCCCTCTTGAAACCTTACTAAGAAGACAGGAAAAGATATGTGTCCCTAAAGATAAGAGAATGAAAGAAGTTACTACAACAGAAAACAGATGTCAGCCACATTTTGGAGACAGAAGGCAGATGGACCAGAGTGAATGATTTCAGTTTAAGATCTCTCTACTTTGATGTCCATAGCAGGAAGGAAGCCGATCTGAACCACAGAACCCCAGGAAGCTGGAGGCATCAAATATCTCTGACAGTGGAGGGTGTGAGGACAAAGCAATGAAAAAAGAAATGGTTGGGTATTTATATAAGAAGGGCTTAACCCCAGCTGTATTCTCATCCCCTAGCAGATGATGGCCCCTTGCCCACCCAGGCAGAAGATTAGGGGTCTCCTCAGACACAGCTGAGGACAGCAATAAGGTTCACTCTTCCTCCAGCCACTACCTAAAGAATGCTGTGGCCAGGTTTTTAAAAATGTTTCATTTCCTATCCTGCAACTGGCAGGAAATTAGTGGATTCTGCTCTGGGAAAACTGACCCAAGGAAAAGACCTAGAGGCAATGACTGGGAGATTCTCTCAAGAAAATGACCATGTCACTACCTGACCACCAGAGAGCAAATCTTCTACATTAACAACCCTATGTATTTACCCAGAATTTTCAATAAGTTGTTAGCGCCTCAATCTGAATTGTGTACCAACAACCAAGGGTCACTTGATATTGAAGCACCACCTCTAGATGAAAAACAACTCTAAGAAAGCAGAAGAAACTTGATGGCAGTTAATAGAAATAATTCAGGGAACAGAAGAAAATTAAAAGGCAAAAATAGCAACAATTGATATCCTCATAAAGATAAGAGAATTTTTGCATTCACAAAAAAATAATGGTATGCTATTTTAAAAGAAGAATATGTATAAAACAAATAAGAATTATTAGAAATTAAAAATATATACTCAGAATAAAAACATCAATAGAAGAGTTCAAAGAAGTAATTAAAGAAATTTTCCAGAATAGAGAGAGAAAGGAAATGAAAATTATGGAATCATTTTAGGAAGTCCAGAGGTTAACTAACGGGAATTCTGAGAAAACAGATTTGAAGGACATTAGCTTCCAGATTCAAAGAGCTTATCAGGTGTCAGGCACAGACCAAGACCATCATGAAATTTGGGAGCACCAGAGATTAAGAGCAGATTCCAAAACCTTCTTGATAATAAGCAGGTCACCCACAGAGCTTTGTTAATTGGGAAGTCAGTAGACATCTCAAATCAAAACTGGAATGTAAGGAAAATGATATCAGGGAAGATGGAAGAGTAGAAAGTTCCAGTAATCTTCTTCTTCACATACTGAGTTGGTAGAAACTGTCTGAGGTAACTATTTTGGAACTCTGCAATTATCCAGGGGAAAGCTGATTGAAGAGGCTGGTAAATTTTGGTGCATTTCAGCTTATTTCATGGTTGTTGCTACCACTCCCCAGTCTCCAGCCCATGTAGGCAGCAGTGTGACCAGTTGCTCATGTTCCTGGTGCAACTTGCTACAACCCAGATGGTCAATTACAACCTTCAAATATTGGGATTGTGGGTTCTGATTGCCAATTGGTATTTTTGATCACCGAAGATCCAGCCATTGTTTCAACCCCCAAGGACTTATGAGGCATCCAGGGGATTTAAAGAGGCAATAGTCTCTCCTCCCCCTCCCCCCGCCACACACACACCTTTTGGGAGCCAGATATTTAAGAAATTTTTGTCACATCACTAGCTGACTGCAAAGATAAAGGAACAGAAACTTCAGGGTGACACAAAAGGAATACATATTTTATAAAATAGTTTGGAAGAGTCACAAATGGAATCCAACCTTCAACAAGCAACATTTAGCAGTTCCTAAAGAGTGAGAGCACTAGATTTCCAGAGTGACTACAACATAATACTCAAAATGTCCAGTCCCCAAAAAGCTGACAAAATATACAAAGAAGCTGGAAAACATGGCACATTTATAGGTAAAATAATTTGACAGAATCCATTTCTGAGGAATTCTAGGCATTGGAAATATTAGTCAAAGATATTAAGTCACTGTCTTAAACATGTTCAATGAGCTAAAGGAAACCATGGGCAAAGAACTTAAGGAAATCAAAAAAATAATGTATGAAAAAAAATGAGAAAGTGAATACAGAAATAGAAGTTGGATAAAAAGAACCAAAATTTGGAAGCAACCAAGTTTTCCTTCAGTAGATGAATGCATAAATAAACTATGGTACATCCAAACAATAAAATTTATTTAGCACAACAAAGAAATGAGTTATCAAGCCATGGAAAGACATGGAGAAACCTTTAGTGCATATAACTAACTGAAAGAAGCCAAGCTGAAAAGGCTACTATATGGTTTATGACATTTTGAAATAGGCAAAACTATGGAAACAGTAGAAAGATCCATGGTTGTGGTGGGCTGAGGAGAAGAAGAGACGAAGGCAGAGCACAAAGGATTTTATGGGGCAGTGAAACTATTCTGTATGACACTATCACAGTGGATAAAAATTATTATACATTTGCCAAATCCCATAGAATGTACAACACCAAGAGTGAATTGGACCTAATATAAACTATGGACTTTGGGTGACAATGATGTTTTTATGTAGGTTCTTCAATTATAACGAATGTACCACAAAGTGAAGAATGTTGATAGTGAGGGAGACTGTGAATGTGTGGTGATAGAGGATATATAGGAGTCTCTGTACTTTCCACTCAATTTTTCTGTGAACACCAAACTGCTTTAAAAATAGTCTATTAAAAATGGAAACAAAAATTCTAGAATTGAAAAGTCCAATAACTTAAGTGAAAAAATTCACCAGAAGTGTTCAGTAACAGATCTGAGCAGGTAGAAGAAAGGACAATTGAATCTGAAGATAAGACAATTAAAATTATTTTGCCGAAGAAGCAGAAATAAAAAAATGAGGAAAATGAACAGAACTTGACGGACTTGTGCAACCCCATCAAACATACCACCGTATGCTTATAAGAGTTCCAGAAGGGGAAGAGAGAGTGAAAGGTGCAAAAAGCTAAGAAATAAAGGCTGAAAATTTTCCAAATCTTAGGAAAATCATGAATATACAATTTTAAGTATCTCAATGAACTTCAAGCAGGGTAAACTCAAAGAGACCCACACTGCGACATATCATAATAAAACTGTCAAATTCAAAGAGAAAGATAGAATTGTGAAAGCAGCAAGTCGCCACATACAGGTTATCCTCAATAATATTAACAGTTGTTTTCTCAACAGAAACCATGGGGGCCCAGAAGCAATGGAATGATATACTTAAAGTCTTAAAAGAAAAAAACTGTCAACCAAGAATTGTATATTTTGAAAAACAAATTTTAAGACTTAAAGTCTTAAAAGAAAAAAACTGTCAACCAAGAATTGTATATCTTGAAAAACAAATTTTCAAAAACTGGAGAAATTAAAACATTCTAGATAACCAAAAGCTGAGGGAGTTCATTACCAGTATACCTGCCCCACAAGAAATGCTAAAGAAATGCTGAAATAAAAGTACATTAGACAATAACTTAGAGCCATAAGAAAAAATAAGGAACACTAGTAAAGGGAACTATGAAGGTAAATATAAAAGCCAATATTAATGTACTTTTTGTGTTGTTTGTAACAGCTCTTTTTTCCTGTATGAATGAATGGGTAAATGTATAAAACAATGATTATAAACCTATGCTACTGGACATAAAATGTATCAAAAGGTAATTTGTGACGATAACAATATAAATGGGAAGGGACAGAGATACAGGAAGAGAGTGTTTGTATACCATTCAAACTGAGTATTACTTAAACTAAGTTGTCACAAATTTAAGATGTTAATTACAATACCAAAGGTAATGACTAAGAAGTTTTTAGAAAATACAGAAAAGGCAAGAAAAGGGGAATTGAAATGGTACAATACAAGTAATCAACTAGATGAAAGAAATGGTAGCAATGGGGGAATTGAGGAACATAAATACATATAAGACATACAGAAAACAAATAGATAAATGACAGAATTAAATTCTTTACAAATAATCACATTATAAATGAACTGAACACCCTATTAAAAGGCAGAGATTGGCAGATTGGATTAGAAAAGAAAACAGTACCCATCTATATGCTGTCTAAAAGAGACTTATTTTAGATAATAGGACACAAAGAGGTTGAAATAAAATAATGGACAAATATATTCCATGTAAATAATAAACAAAAGAGAGCTGAAGTGGCTATATATTGTCCTTCAAAATATATTTTAAATCAAAAGACATTATAAGAGACAAAGAAGGACAATATATATTGATAAAACATTTGTTATAATAAGATGTAACAATTATAAACATATATGCACATAACAACAGAGCCCCAAAATACATAAAATAAAAATGACGACATTGAAGGGAAAAATAAAATAATATTTGAATATTTCAATATCCCATTTTCAGTAATAAATAGCAGAATCAGGCAAAAAGTCAATAAGAAGGGACTTGACCAACATTATAAACCAATTACACATACAGAACACTACACTCAAAAATAGTAGAATATACATTCTTCTCAAGTGTACACAAAACATTCTCTAGGTTAGACAATATATTAGGTCACAAAACAAGTCTTAATAGCTTTTCAAAGTTTGATGCCATTCAAAGTATCTTTTAAGATCAAAATGGAATGGAACTAAAAGTCAGTAACAGATGGAAAACTGGAAAATTCACAAATATGTGGAAACTAAACAACGCACTCAAACATTTAATGGGTCAAAGAAGAAATCACGAAGAAAATTAGAAAATATCTTGAGATAAATTAAAATGAAAATACAACATACTAAAAGTTATGGGATACAGTGAAACTAATGCTAAGAGGGACATTTGTAGCTGTAAATGCATACACTAAAAAAGAAGAAATTATCAAGTCATAACCCAAGTACTTGTGCACCATGAGGAACTAGAAAAAGAAAAGAGCAAACTAAACCTGAAACTAGCATAAGGAAAGAGATAATAAATATTAGAGCAGACATAAATGAAATAGAGGATAAAAAAATATAAGAGAAAAAAATCAAAAGTTGGTTCTTTAAATAGTTTAACAAAATTGACAAACCTTTATCTAGATTGACTAAGAAAAAGAGAGGAGACTCAAATTACTAAAATCAGAAATGAAAGTGTGGGACCATTTTATAGATTATAAGAGAGTACTATGAACAATTATACACCAAAAAAAATGGATAATCTAGATAAATGAACAAATTCTTAGAAATCTATGATCTACAAAAACTGACACATGAAGAAATAATATCTGCTAGAGTTATAACAAGTAAGGAGATTGAATTAGTCATCAGAAACTTCCTAACGAAAAGCCCAGGACCAGATGGCTTCACTGGTGAATTCTGCCAAACAGTTAAGGAAGAATTAACAAAAATTGAAGAGAAGAGAACACTTTTTAACTCATTCTATGAAGTCAACATTATACTGTTACCAAAGCCTAGTAAAATATCATAAGAAAAAAATCACAGACCAGTATGCCTTATGAATATAGATATAAAGATCCTCAACAAAATATTAGCAAATTAAATCCAACAGCATAATAAAATGGTTATATACTATAACTAAGTGGAGTTTATTCCCAGAATTGAAATGATGGTTCAAAACACAAATATTAATTAGTGTACAACATTACATTAAAAGAATGAATTAAAAACTACATGATTATCTAAATTAATGCAGAAAAAGCATTTGACAAAATTCACCACCTTTTCATGATAAAAACATTCAGTAAAGTAGAAATAAAGAGAACTTCCTCAATGTGGTAAAAAGCCATATGTGAAAAACCCACAGTTGACATCATACTCAATGGTGAAAGACTGATAGCTTCTCCTCTAAGAGCAGCAACAAGACAAGAATGCCTGCTTTTACTACTAGCTAGAGCAATTAAGCAAGAAAAAAATAAAGTTATTCAAATTGGAAAGGAGAAGATAAAATGAACAGAATATCTCTGTTCAGAGATAACAAAATCTTCTATGTAAAATCTCTAAAAATTACACATGTGCACACACATGAACTGTTAGAACTAATAGAAGAATTCAGCAAAGTCGAAGGATACAAAATTAACACACAAAAATAAGTTTCATTTACACATGCATTGCAATGAATAATCCTAAAAGGAAATTAAGAAAACAATTCCATTTACAAAAACATAAAAAAGAATAAAATACTTGGATATAAATTTAACCAAGGTAATGGAAAAAGTATATCCTGAGAACTACAAAACATTGCTGAAATTATAGAAGACCTAAATAAAATACATCCCATGTTCATGGATTGAAAAACAATATTTTTAAGTTGTCAATACTACCCAAAGTGATCTGCAGAACTAATACAATCCCTAACAAAATCCCAATGACTAAAAAATCATGTGAATTGCAAGTCAAAAAAATCTTCAAATAACAAAGTTTATGGACTTATATTTCCTGATTTCAAAACTTACTACAAAGCTGAAGTAAATAGTATGATATTAGAATACAGGCAGACACACAGAGCAGTAGAATAGAATAGAATCCAGAAATAAACTCCTGAATATATGGTCAACTGATTTTCAGCATAAGTGCCAAAACATTTCAACAGGGAAAGGACAGTCTTTTCAATAAATAGTACTGAGAAAAAAGATATCCATATACAAAAGAATAAAGTTGGACCTTACAACATATATAAAAAGTACCTCAAAATGCATGAAAGACCTAAACTTAGGGGTTAAAACTATAAAACTTTTAGATGAAAGCAGGAGAAAATCTTCATGCATCGAATTTTGCAATGACAGTTTGGAGATGACACCTAGATACATTGGATTTCATTAAAATAAAAATCTTATGTGCATCAAAGGATACTATCAAGAGAGTAAAAAGACAACTCACAGAAATGGGAGCAAATATTTGCAAAATAATATCTCTGTTAATGGATTAATATTCAGAATATACAAAGAACTCTTAAAACTAAATGATAAAAAAAAACAGCTCAAGTCAAAACTTCATAAAAGACTTGAATCAACATTTCTCCAAAGAAGATATACAAATGGCCAAAAAACATACAAAAAATGCTCAAAATCACTAGTCATTAGAAAAATCCAAAACAAAACCACAATGAGATACCACATCATATCCATTAGGATGAGTATTATTTTTTTTAAAATGGAAAATAATAAGTATTAGAGAAATTGGAACTCTCATGTACTGATCATAAGAATGTGAAATGGTACAGCTAGTATAGAAAACAATTTGGCAGTTCCTCAAAATATTAAACACAGAACTACCATATGACCCAGTAATTTCACTACTACGTATATATGCAAAAGAATTTAAAGCAGTGATTCAAACAGATACTTGTACACCAACATTCATAGCAACATTATTCACAATAGCTGAAAGGTGGAAAACCCAAGTGTTCATCAACAGATCAAAGGATAAATAAAATGTGATATATATGAAACATATATAACATATATATGAATATTATTGTTTTTTAAATGAGTGAAGTACTGATACATGCTTCAACATGGATGAACCTTGAAGACATGCTAAGTGAAATAAGTCAGACACAAAGGGACAAATATTATATAATTCTACTTATATAAGGTAACTAGAAAAGTCAAATTCATAGAGTTGGAAAGTAAATTAGAGGTTACAGGAGATAGGGGGAGAAGGATATTGAGAATTATTGTTTAATGGGTATAGAATTTCAGTTTGGAATGATGAAAAAGTCTTGGGTATAGATAGTAGTGATGGTAGCACAGTATAGTCCACGTACTTAATATCACTAAATTGTATACTTAAAAATTACTAAAATGGTAATTTTTTATATATTATCACACAAAATAGAAAAACAAAAAGAAGTTGAAGAATGCTTCAAACTTATGATAGAAAATTCTTTTCAGTCTAGAACAGCACATATTATCAATCAAGTGTGGGATTAAATAAAGACATTGAGACATACAAGATCTCAAAATTGTTATCTTTCATTCATGCATCATTTCTGGTTAAGCTACAGAAGGATGTGCTCCATTGAATCTAGAGGATAAACCAAAAAA
Organism: Rousettus aegyptiacus; assembly: GCF_014176215.1. NCBI lineage: Eukaryota > Metazoa > Chordata > Mammalia > Chiroptera > Pteropodidae > Rousettus > Rousettus aegyptiacus. The sequence continues at coordinate 63,784,731 of NW_023416309.1, forward strand.
TTAGAAGAGGGTAGAAAAATAGGATCCATCTTGGCAAAGAGGTAAAGGTAGAATATTTCAGAATGATGGTGCAGGAAGTCTCTGGGGATGGGTGCTTGTAGGCTAGAAGGAATCCCATCCCAGCCAAAATGGGAGAAAAGAGGAGGAATGTCTGCAATGAAAACATGAGAACAATTGATAAGTGACTATGTTCAATGAGTGACAGGCTGGATCTGTCAAATTGCTGAGAATAAACTACCGATTCATGCAGTTGGTAACAGGAGTTATCAACTCCTGGGAAATCATGTCACATGTATGGCTCAGCTTTGAAGAAAATTTACATTCTCATATATATGTGAACAATTCTCAATGAATAACTCAGGGACTTTGAATTGTGTCTGCTGTACAATAATTTTATTCGCTCATGTGAGGGTAGACAGCACTAGACCATTGTCAATGAATGAAGGCAACAACAGGACTTCTAAGAGAGAGGAGGGAGGGAGGGCGGACATACCGCAGAAGGTTTTACATTTGGGGACAAACTGATTAACTAGCAGTGAAGAAAGCAGTCTATGAGCACCTGGGTTGGCTAGTGAGATCCATGACACTTTTGGTTGTTTACGAAGTCTCTGGAAAACCTTGAGGGCATCAGTGTGAGCAGATATGCCATACTGCCTGGGTGTTTGGTGGTCCTCCCACCTCCACCTGGGGTCACCACAACCACCATGGGGTCAGCCCCATTCACTGCATCAAAGCTGCTCACAGACTACATGGATCTAACTCAACACTGTGCGATGACGCTGGGTGAAGGGGATGTTGTGTGGATGTAAATAGTGATGTAAGAGTTAAGTTATCATCCCAGAAAGCAGAAAATCAATATATAATGTCTAAAACAGAAAAGTCAAGAACTAGCAGTGTAAGCATATTATATTCTTAAAGTGAAGGGGTGAGCCTTGTGAGACCACCAGGCTTTAATGGTTGGGAACCATGGACTATGTATCCTAGGTCTGCTAATTCCTACCTGTATGACCTTTGGCAAGTACTTTCCTAGCACAGTACTGAGCATATTAGTAAAGGCATAACCCCCTAAGCTACTGCATTTATTGATATTGTCCTCCTTCAAAAGTGATGTACTGTGTGAGCTAAGGTCTGAGCCTGGGTCAAGGAAAAAATAAAAGGACCAGTTCTTGCCACAAGGGGCTAAGCCAGCTCAGTCTCTTTCTCCATGGTGGAGAGAGAGGTCTTGTACCCATGAGAAAGAGCAGGATGGATGAAAGTGTTTGCCCCTCATTCTTGCTGTTTACAGTTTTGCCAGGAAAGTCTGTTGGTGTGAAAAGATAATAACATTTCCCAGACAGGTAGAATTTCTTATCCAAACTTTGAGCAAACACAATGTGAACATGCTGTCACTGGTGGAGTAGGGGCAGGAAGAGATTTCAATGTGAAGAGATGCGGTGTGTTCCCTAGAGGAGGCCAGAGCCTGAAACCTGAGAGACACAGGAGAATTGACAATGACCATTTACAACCTTGCTTTTATTAATCATGAAGAAGAAAACAAAGAAAAAGAAAGTGAAAGGGCTAGGGGAAAGAATGAGGAAGAGGAAGGAGATGGGAGGAGAAGAAGAAAGAGAAAAAGGTGGCTTCTCATTTCAGTTAGTTATATGTGATTTGTTACCAGGCTTTTTTGAAATATTGAAAATAGCTCTGAGACCTATCCCTGCCAGCCCCCATCCCCACCCCAAAACTGACTTTCAGAGATTCTCAGGGTGGTTAGGCATCCCTATGCTAATCTCAGAACTAAATTGGGTCCTGGGAGAACCAGTCAAGTCTCTTTCTTAGTTTTCTGTTTATAAGTTGAGAAAGGTGATTGCTACACATTGTAATGTTTGCATCCTGTTAGCTCATTTTGCCACAGACTTCTGATCAAGATGGCAGAGTAGGTAAACACTGTGCTTGCCTCCTCCCATGACCATACCAGAATTAAAACTAAACTACAGAACATTGAGAATCACCTGAAGTCTGGCTGAACAAAAGTCCTATAACTAAGGATATACAGAAGAATCCACATCAAGACTGATAGAAAGGGCAGAGACATGGAACAGGCTAGTTCCACACCCATGTGTGGCAGTTAAAAACCAGGAGGAATATCTCTCTGTGGCAATCGCCCTTGAGAAGTGAAGGTTCCCAACCCCCAAAAAGTAGCATCTGGCCTTGGCCTGTAACTCTTACTAAGAGGCCACAAGCCCAGCACTAGTAGCAGCCTGCTGCAGTTTGCAGCTTAGCCTCTCCCAGGAACCACCAAGCACAGTACAAGTAGCAACCATCTGCAGATCACTTGGAGCTCACACCAGATGGCTTTTGGCAGGGCATAGACAGTGGCTGAATTTGGCCTGTACAGGAGCCTCTCCCAAGAGGCTCCAGAACCAACATACCCTGTGGCCAGCTTCAGACCACACTAGAGGACCACTCAACCACCTCCACAAATGACACACCCGAAGGGAAAACTCAACAGGCACCAGATCCCTGCTAAAGCAAATCCTGCTCTGTGGAGTCAGCCCTTGCACAATAGCTCTTGCTCTGTAGTCACTGTTAATTCTCACAGCCAATCAGACTGAGAGTCAATCCTTCCCACTGACGTACCAACAGCAATCAAGGCTCAACTATAACAGGAGAGCACACACAAACCCACACAAGAGATACACCTGGAGCACTCGGCTCAGGTAAGCAGGGAGACTGTGCCATTAGACCCCACAGGACACCTACTTTATAAGGCCAATCTACTAAGACTAGAAGACCTAACAGCTCTACTTAATACATAGGAACAAACATGGGGAGACAGCCGAAATAGGGAAACAAAAAAATATGTCTCAAATTAATGAACAGAATGAAACAGAAGAAGAACTAAACAAAATGGAGACAATCTATCAGATGCAGAGTTCAAACACTGTTTATAAGGATGCTCATTGAATGTAGGAAGAGTAGATGAGAACATTAATAAAGAGAAAAAAAACATAAAAATGGAGACAGAAAACATTTTTGAAAAGTCAGAAATGAAGAATACGATAACCAAAATGAAAAATATATTAGAGGAAATCAACAGTAAATTAGATGAAGCAGAGAATCATATCAGCAATTTGAAAAAAAGGTAGCAGAAAACACAATCAGAACAATAATGAAAAAAGAAATTTATTTTTCTTTCTTTCTTTCATTATTTTTTAATTTTTTATTAAGTTTTTTGGGATAACATTGGTTAATACCATTATCTAATTTTTTCAGGTGCAAATTATAATTGGACATCTATATACTCTATTGTGTGATTACCATCCAAAGTCAGTTTCCTTCAGCTACCATATATTTGGTCCCTTTTAACAACTTCGCCCTACCCCTACCCCCCTATATTTGATCCACTTTATCCCATCTACCTCCTCTCTCCTCCCCTGCCCCATATCCTCTGGTAGCCACTAGTCCATTGTCCATGTCCCTGAGTCTCTGTTTGTCCTGTTCATTTATTCCTTTTAGGTTTATATCCCACATATAAGTGATACCATGTAACTTTCTACTTTTTCAGTCTGGCTTATTTCACTTAGCATGATTATCTCGAGGTCCATCCATGTTGTTGCAAATGGCAGTATTTCATCTCTTCTGATGGCTGAGTAATATTCCATTGTATATATGTGCCACAGCTTCTTTAGCCAATCATCTATTGTAGAACACTTCAGTTGCTTCCATGTCCTGGCCACTGTGAATAATGCTGCTATGAACATCGGTGTGCAAATATCTTTTAGAATATGAGTTTTCAAATCTTTTGTGTAAATACCCAGTAGTGGGATTGTTGGATCATATGGTAGATTAATTCTGAGATTTTTGAGTGACCTCCATACTGTTTTCCATAGTGGCTGTACCAATTTTCAGTCTCACCAGCAGTGTATGATGGTTCTTATTTCTCCACATCCTCTCCAACATGTGTTATTACTTGTCCTGTTGATTATTAACAGATGTGAGGTGGTACTCATTGTGGTTTTGATTTGCATTTCCCTAATAGCTGGTGATGTTGAGCATCTTTTCATATGTTTGTAGGCCATTTGTAAGTTCAGGTCCTCTTCCCATTTTTTGATTGGATCGTTTGGTTTTTTCTTTTTTGTTATTATTGATTTGTATGAGTTCTTTGCATATTTTGGCCCTTATCAGAGTCATTGCTTGCAAATATATTTTTCCACTGAGAAGGTTGTCTCTTTACCTTGTTGACAATTTCTTTTGCTGAGCAGAAGGTTTATAGTTTGATGTAGTCACATTCATTTATTTTTGCTTTTTACTTCCCTTGCCTTTAGGTAGAATTCATAAAGTCCTCTTTAAGTCTGAGGTCCTTGAGTTTTGTTCCTATGTTTTCTTCTATGCATTTTATTGTTTCAGGTCTTATATTCAGGTCCTTAATCAATATTGACTTAATTTTGGTGTGTGGTGATAGAAAACAGTTTAATTTCATTCTTTTGCAGGTGGCCTTCCAATTTTCCCAGCACCATTTATTGAAGAGACTTTCCTTTCTCCTATAGGTTTTTGGCTTTTTTGTCAAAAAATTTTTGCCCATATCAATATGGGTGTAATTCTAGACTCTCAATTCTGTTCCACTGGTCAGTGTGTCTATTTTTCTGCCAATACCATGCTGTTTTGATTACTGTCGCTTTGTATTATAATTTGAAGTTTGGGAGAGTGATTCCTCCAGCCTTGTTCTTTTCTCTAAGGATGGCTTTGACAATTTGAGGTCTTTTGTGCTTCTATACAAATCTGATGATTTTTTGTTCTATTCCTTTTAAAAATACCAATGAGATTGTAATGGGGATTGCACTAAATCTGTATAATGCTTTAGGTAATATGTTCATTTTAACTATGTTGATTCTTCCAATCCAAAGACACAGAATATCTTTTCATTTCTTTGTATCTTCTTCGATTTCTTTTAATAGGGTCTTGTAGTTTTCATTAGATAGGTCCTTCACATGTTTTGTAAAATTTATTCCTAGGTATTTCATTCTTTTTGTTGCAATTACAAAGGGAATTATTTTTTCCATTTCTTTTTCTGACATGTCATTCATTATTAGAGTATAGGAATGCTATGGATTTTTGACCGTTGATTTTGTATCCATAGACTCTACTGTGTTTGCTTATTGTTTCTAGTAGTGTTCTTGTAGAGTCTTTAGGGTTTTCTATATAGAGAATCATGTCATTCGCAAATAGTGACAGTTTGACTTGTTTGTTTCCTATTTGGATGCCTTTTATATTTTTCTCGTGCCCAATTGCACTTGCTAGGACTTCCAATATTATATTGAATGGCAGTGGCAATAGTGGGCAGTCTTGTCTTGTTCCTGATCTTAGAGGAAAAGTTTTTAGTTTTTTGCCGTTAAGTATAATGTTTGCTGGGGGTTTGTCATAGGTGGCCTTTATTATGTTAAGGTATTTTTCTTCTATATCGATTTTCTTAGTGTTTTGATCATAAATGGGTGCTGTATCTTGTCAAAGGCTGTTTTTGCATCTATCGTTATGATCGAATGATTCTTTTTTTAAAATTTGTTTATGTTCTGTATCACATTAATTGATTTGCTTATTTTGAACCATCCCTGTGCCTCCGGGATGATGCCTATTTGATTGTGGTGTATGATCTTTTTAATATGTTACTGTATTCAGTTCGCTAGTATCTTATGTAGGATTTTTGCATCTGTGTTCATGAGAGATACTGGTCTGTAGTTTTTCTTTTTTGTGTTATCTTTACTAGGTTTTGGTATCAAGGTAATATTGGCCTCGTTAAATGAGTTGGGAAATATTGGCTCCTCTTCGATTTTTGGAAGAGTTTGAGGAGAAGGGTATTGAATCTTCTTTGAATGTTTGGTAGAATTGACTGGTGAAGCAATCTGGTCCTGGACTTTTACTTTTGAGTAGGTTTTTGGTGATTGTTTCAATTTCCATACTGCTGATTGATCTATTTAGATTTTCCAGATCTTGAGTCAGTCAAAAAAGGTTGTATTTTTCTAAGTACGGTCCATTTCTTTCAGGTTATTAAATTTGATGTTATATACTTTTTCATAGTATTTTTGCATGATCCTTTGCATTTCTGTGATGTCAGTCGTAATTTCCCCTCTTTCATCCCTAATTTTGTTTATTTGTGTCCTTTCTCTTTTTTTCTTTAGTGAGTTTAGCCAGGGGGTTGTCAATTTTATTAACCTTCTCAAAGAACCAGCTCTTTGTTGTATTTATTTATTCTATTGTTTTTTGTTGTTGTTGTTTTCAATTCATTTATTTCTGCTCTAAATTTGATTATTTCCTTCCCTCTGCTGACTTTAGGCCTCATTTGTTCTTCCTTTTCTAGTTTTCGAAGATGAAGCATGAGATTTTATTTGGGCTCGTTCTTGTTTTTGGAGATAGGACTGGTATGAACTTTCCTTTTATGACCGCTTTTGTCGTGTCCCAAAAGTTTTGGTATGTTGTGCTATGATTATCTTTTATTTCTATTTATCTCTTGATCTATGTTTTTATTTCTTCTCTGATCCAGTTATTCTTCAGTAGCATGTTGTTTAATCTTCACATATTTTTGGTTCTTCCTGATTTCTTTTTGCAGTTGATCTCTAGTTTCAAAGCATTACGATCAGAGAATATGGTTGGTATGATTTCAACTCTCTTATATCTGTTAAGGCTATCTCTGTGTCCCAATATGTGGTCGATTCTTGTTATTGTTCTATGTGCACTACAGAAGAATGTATAACCAGCTGTTTTGGGATGGAAGCCTCCGTAGATGTCAATTATGTCCAGTTGGACTAATATGTTATTTCAGGATATTATTTCTTCATTGAATTTCTGTTTGGATGATCTGTTTATATCTAACAGTGGGGTATTTAGGTCCCCTACTATGATAGTGTTTAAGTCTGTTTCTCCCTTTAGTTTTGTTACTAATTGCTTTACATATTTTGGGCCTCTTTGATTGGGAGCATAGAAATGAATGTGTTATGTCTTCTTGGTGCATGATTCCTTTTATCATTATGAAGTGTCCCTCAGTATCTTTCTTTACCTTTTTAATTTTGAAGTCTTTTCTATCCAATATTAGTACCGCTACTCCTGTTTTTCTCTGAAGGCCATTTGCTTTAAATATGGTTTTCTACCCTTTCACTTTGTCTATATTTGTCTTTGGAGCTGAGAGATGTCTCCTAGAGGCGGCATATGGTTGGGTTTTGTTTTGTTTTGTTTTTTGATCCATTCTGCAACTCTGTAACTTTTTATTGGTGAGTTCAGTCCATTTATATTTAGGGTGATTATTGAAATATAAGGTCTTCTTATATTCATTTTATCTTTTGCTTTCTGGTAGTTCGGTGTTTCCATTGCTTCTTCATCCTTGTGTTTCTATTTTCTTTCTTTTGGTTGGCTTTTGTGGGTTTTGCCTCTGATTCTTCTTATTTTATGTTATATACTTCAATTTTGACTCTATGATGTGTGGTTACCATTACAAATATGAAAAAGATAGTTATATATATATATATATATATATATATATATATATATATCACACACACACACACACACACACACACACACACACACACACACGTCCATTTTCTTCCATGTGTGCCTTATCTCCGTTTCCTTTGTGAATCTGGATCTTTGAATCCTCCCTTTTTTAGTCGTTGTTATCTCAATCTGTTTCTATGTATGCTAACCATTTATTACTATCTTGCTATAGCAATTCTCTTCTTATTATTTAAGTTTTAATGCCCTGTTCTCAGGAAGGGTTGCACTCCTCTGCATCTATTTGCCTGATTGTCACCTTACTCCTAATTATGTATTTTTTGTTGTTGTTATTTTATTAACTTTAATACAATGTGTCTTGGTGAAAGACTTTTTGGGTTGAGATAATTGGGTGCTTTGTTGATTTCTTGAATTCCAAGTTCCAGCTCGTTCCTTAGATTTGGGAAATTCCTGTCCACTATTTGTCTGAAAATGCTTTCTACTTCCTGCTCCTTTTCCTCACCTTCGATAATGCTCATTATTTTATGTTTCCTCTCCTGATGGTATCAGCTATTTCTTGTATTTCTCTTTCATTATTTTTCATTCTTTAGTTTTTCTCTTCTTCCTTCTGATTTATTTCTATATTTCTGTCTTTGATATCACCGATCCTTTCCTCCATTTGGTCAACTCTATTTCCCAAACTAGCTATTTCATTTTTCAACTCTTGCAGTGTGTTTTTTATCTCCAGAAGTTCTATTTGGTTTTGTTTTTGTTTTGTTTTGTTTTGTTTTTGAGGGTTTCAATCTCTTTGCTCTGCTCATCTAGCTGTTTTTTGCAATTTCCAAAATTGTTGATATGACCCTTTTTGGAACTCACTGAGTTTTTTCAGAAGTACCATCCTGAATTCTCTGTCATTTAATTCACATATTTCTATGTCTGTAAGCTCATTTTCTGGAGATTTTTCTCTTTCTTTCTGAGATGCCTTGTCACCTTGGTTGTTTATGGTGATTAATGGACTATTTTTCTGCCTGGGCATTAATGGAAGTGTATTCTGTTGTTTTTCCTAAAAGAAAATTTATTATGTAAAGGTTTCTCTTTAGTCTGCTGCAACGAAGATGCTTTTCTTTTGGTTTCAAGTAGGTGGCATTGAAGCTTCTTGGATCCTTTCTTTATATAAAGCCTAACATCTTTTATTTTCTTGTAGATTTTAATCACACTTGCTACTCTCAGTTTCAGTCCTTGTCAGTGTTAGCAAAAGTTTTGGTATCGTTTGCTCAAATTCCCCTGGGGCTCTGTGGTGATTGATCTTGGAGGGTATAAAGGGAGGGACCCTCTGGGTTGGAGGTTGGGAGCTGTAGCTCAGCCTTGGTTTTGCAACTGGGGCTGGTAAAAATCAACTGTTGTTCCTCTGCTGTCCAGTCCTGCTTCTCTTCTTCTGCCCTGATGACCGAGCCCTGCTGCTGGCTGTGTAGAAAAGTCCTGGCACTTCCAGGCAGGGTTGATCAGGGAAATCGCTGCACATTCACTCCTCCCCCTCCTCCTGCGAGAGGCTCCTGTGGCTGCAAGAGACAGCTTCTTTATTTCTCCCAGTCCACAGCCCGACACCTGGGGTTCTGACCTGTGATAGCTCTTATGCGCAAATCCCAAATCTCAGACATCCTGGTGTGCAGTTTGGGTGTTTTTTGTTGAGTTTTAGATGTTCATCCTATTGTTGTTTCACGGGGAGGGATCTGGGGACATCTCTCACTCAGCCATGTTTTCCCAGAATCCAAAAGAAGAATTTTAAAAAATAAGGACAATTTAAGGGGCCTCTGGGACAACACCAAGTATACTAACACATTTGCATCATAGGGATACCAGAAGGAAAGAGAGAGAACAAGGAATAGAAACCTAGTTTGAAGAAATAATGACAGAAAACTTTCCTAACCTGTCAAAGGACATAGACATACAAGCCCAGGAAGTGCGGAGTCCCAAACAAGATGAATCTAAAGTGGCCCACACAAAAGCACATCATAATTAAAATGCCAAAGTTGAAAGACAAAAATATAATCTTAAAAGCAGCAAGAGAAAAGAGTTAGTTACCTACAAGGGATCTTCCATAAGACTGTCAGCTGATTTCTCAACAAAAACTTTGCAGAATAGAAGAGATTGGCATGAAATATTCAAAGTGATGAAAAGCAAGGACCTATAATCAATATTATACCTCAAGTCTATCATTTAGAATCAAAGACAAATAAATAGCTTCCCAGACAAAAAAAAAAGTTAAAGGAGTTCATCAACACCAACCAGTATTACAAGAAATAGTAAAAAAATTTCTTTAAGACAGAGAAGGAAAAAAAGACTAAAAAATATGAATAATAAAGTGGCAATAACTACATATCTATCAATGATTACTTTAGCTGTAAATGAATTAAGTGCTCAAACCAAAAGATATAGGGTAGCTGAATGGATAAGAAAAGAAGATCCTTACATATGCTGCCTACACAGGACACTTCAGATCAAAAGACACACACAGACTGAAAATAAAGAGATAGAAAAAGAAATTTCATTAAAATGGAAACAAACAAAAAAGCCAGGGTACCAATACTTACACCAGACAAAACAGATTTTAAAACAAAGGCTATAACAAGAGACAAAAAAGGACCACTAATCCTTCATCTGGTTATTTATCTGAAGAAACCCAAAACACTACTTTGAAGAGATGTGTCAATCCACTTGTTCATTGCAGTATTACTTACAATAGCCAAGATATGGAGGGAACCTAGATATTCATCAATGGATGAATAGATAAAGAAGAGGTGGTATATATACAATGAAATATTTCCCATTCATAAAAAAGAATGAAGTCTTGCCATCTGCAACAATATGAATAGACCTACAGAGTATTGTGCTGAGTGGAGCAAAGAAGACAGGGAAGGACAAATGCCAAATGATTTCACTTATATGTGGAATCTAAAGAACAAAATAAATGAATAGACAAAACAGAAACAAACTCATAGATACAGAGATGGTTGTCAGATGGGAGGGGGTTAGGTGTTGAGTGAAAAAGGAGAAGGGATTAAAATATGCGAGTTGCCAGTTTTAAAAACCGCCAAGGTGGTATAAAGTACAGCATAGAGAATATAGTCAATATTATTGTAATAACTATGTATGGTGTCAGATGGGCACTAGACTTACTTATTGGGGTAACTACTTCATAAATATATAAATGTCTAATAACTCTATATACCTGAAACTAATATAATATTATATGTCAGCTATTATTGAAAACTAAAAATATATATATTTAAAAAAGAAAAAAGAAAATGGATTTGCCACAATAGAATATGTGTGAGAGCAAGGGTGCCTGTGATGGGGAAATTACAGCTGAGTCACCACTGAATTACCTTAGAAAAGAACCTGTAAAATGTACATGACAAGCATGCAACTGGCCCAAGACATAATTGCCAAATAGTAGTTACTATTCTGATATAACTGGTATAAAATATAATAGATTATTTGTAATCATTTATATTATATCAAATTAGTACTCAAGGCCTGGGAACTGCTCTCAGATCTTCAACTTGTAACTCAAGCATTATAATTTTCCAAAGACACTTATCCCATCGCTGCCTTGTTATTTTGCCTCTCCTCGGAGCTGTCTCATGTGTGCCTTCCTGGATAATCATGTGGCCTGAGTACCCTCTACTGGGTAATGTTTCTTCTTCTTTAGTAATTTGATATTTGAGGCTGTAGTCATTCTGCCTCCATAGGCTGTCTCATTCATCTCTGAATCCCATGCCTTCCACAGTACCAGGCATGTAGTAGGTCCTTGGTAAGTGCTCATAAATGACCAAATGCCTTATACATAGCTGTCCTCAGTGAAAACTTGTGGAACAAAAAGAAGCTGATACCATCTTCCCCCTAATAAATTGTTAAAAATCCAGAAGCTTACTAACACCTAATGGCAAGGTCACTAGGAAAGTGGTGCTCTCGTTTATTATAGGAGAGGAAATAGGAGTAACCTTCACAGAAAGCAGTTTGGCAACATTTGTCAAAATTACTAATGTAATTTAATACAGCGACTAAACTCTGGGATATATCCCAGAGTGTAAAATCATAAATTCATTGCAGCAATATTTATAATAGCAGAAGATTGGAAATAGCACAAATGCCCATCAATAGAAGATTGACTTAGTAAATTATAGTACACTTATATGCTGGACTATTATGCAGCTATAAAAAAAGGAATGAGGAGGCTCTTCATATATTCCTATGAAAAAAATTCCAAGATATATTAAGTGGAAAATAAAAATAAAAAACAATGTACATAACAGCTAATAAGCTCTTTCTTTCTTTCTTTCTTGGTCTGATTTCGTTCTTTCGTTTCGAGGGGGGGAAACGGAAAGGAAGGCTTTCAAGGGACTTCTTGTAGCGGGCTTCCGTCACTCTCCTTACCACTTCCCTCCGTCATTCTCAAGCTCATCTCTCTCTCGATCTCACATATCTCTCCTCCATTCATCTCTCTCTCTCTTTCTCTTTCTCCCCCTTCTCCTTTTTTTCTCTCTTGCAAAGGGGGACATTCTTTTTGTGATAAAGAGAAGTTCTAATCTGTAAATTTATAAGTGTTGGTATATACTTAAAGAAACACTGTAGGAAATATAGGGAACAAAAAAACAGTGTTTTGAATTAAATACTTTGGAATAGATTTAGCAGAAGAATGCAAAACTTGTACATTAAAAACTATAAAACATTGTTGAAAGAAATTAAAGACCTAAATAAATGGAGAAACATTCCATGTTCATGGATTCAAAGACTTAATAGTTATGACGGCAATACTCCCCAAATTGTTCTACAGATTTAATGCAATGTCAATTGAAATCCCGGCTAACTTTTTTGTAGAATTTGACAAGCTGATCCTAAAATCATACAGAAATGCAACAGACCTAGAAGAGCCAAAACAAAGCTGGAGAACTCACATTTGCCAATTTTAAAACTAATTACAAAGCAATAGTAAATAAGACATTGTGGTACTGTCATAATGATGACACAGATCAATAGAACAGAATTGAGAATCTAAAAATAAAGCCTAGCATTTATGGTCAATTGATTTTCACCAAGAGCACCAAGACAATTCAGTTGGAGAAAAGAAAGTCTTTTCAACAAATACTGCTGGGACAACTCATAGCCATGTGCAAAAGAATGAATCTGGAACCCTACTTCACACCAAACACAAAAATTAACTCACAGTGGATATAGACCTAAATGTAAGAGCTAAAACTAGACAACTTTTAGAAAAAAGAGGAGAAAATTTAATGGTTAGGCAATGACACCAAATGTACAAATGATTAAAGAAAAGATCGAGAGATTAGACTTTATCAAAAGCAAAACTTTTATTTTTTACAAAACACCATCAAGAAAATAAAAAGACAATCCACGAACATTGAGGAAATATTTGCAAATCATATATCTGATAAAGAATTTGTATTCAGAATATATAAAGAACTTTTATGACTGAATGATGAAAGATCAAATAATCCAATTTAAAAATGGGTTAAGGAATTAAATAGGTATTTTTCCAAAAAGATGTATGAATGGCTATTAGGCGCCTGAACAGATGCTCAATATCATTTGTTATTAGGGAAATGAAAATAAAAACCAACAAAAATACCTACTAGGATATCTGTAACGAAAAAGATGGACAATGACAAGTATTGGCAAGAATATTGAGAAATTGGAACCCTCTTACATTAAGCGGGATTATAAAACAGTGCAGCCACTTTGGAAAACAGTATGACAGTTCCTCAAAATGTTAAACACAGACTTACCTTATGACCTAACAATCCACTCCCAAGAGAAATGAAAACATGTATGCCCAAATACTTGTACACGGATGTTCAGACCAGAATTATTCATAAAAACAAAAAAGTAAAAACAACCCAAATGTGGTATAGCCATTAAAATGGAATACTATTCGGCCATAAAAGGGATGAAGTACCGCTATACACTACAACATGGATGAATCTCCAAAATATTATGCTAACTAGAAGAAGCCAGTCACAAAACATTTTATTCCATTTCTATGAAATGTCCAAAATTTATAGAGATAGAAAGTAGATTAGTGGTAACCTAGGTCTGGGAGTGGGGAGAAATGAGAAGTAACAATTTTCTTTTGGAAATGATAAAAATGTTCTACAATTAGATTATAGCGATGGTTGCACAACTCTGTAAATATTCTTTAAAAATCGAATTGTACACTTTCAACAGGTGAACTTCATTAAATGTAAATTATATCTAAATAAAGCTATTTATTCCAGGGGAGGCAGGAACTGGGCAAATGGAGAACAAGGAGGGAAAGAAGACTTTTTATTATATAACTGTTTATATTTTCTGGTTAGCCAACATGTAACTCTTATCTATTCAGAAGCAAACTTAAAAAATCACAGGATCAAAGAAAATTAAAAAGAAACCCCTGACCCTTCCCTCATTTGAGCACAGAAGAGGGAGAGAGCTGCCACCCACTTCAAGCCACTGTGAAGTGATGGCTGAGTATACAGTGGGTTAAATCAAACAAGGGTAACCATAAAGAGCTTTCAAAACCTATTCATTATCTGGAAGCCACCAAGCCACTGGACCTAACAGGGATATATTGCACCAGTTGGTCAGATGGCAGATACGCAACTGACCCAAGGATGCATCCCTGCTTCCCACTCTTCCACCACCATGTAGACCTACGTAAAATTCCAGAACTATCATCCCGTCTCAAAGAGGGGCGGGAACACCCCAAAATTGACACCTGCCAGGAATAACAGAAGCTTAATAAAGAAGCTCCATGAACATATGGGGAAAGGGGGAGGAACACCTCTTGCACATCTTGGTCTATGGACTGGGCTCACAGCCTGGGCTCTCCTGCACTCTCAGATTAGAGAACAGCCAGAAGAGACAATTCTTGGAGCCTCCTGCCTGTACTTCCTCACATATTTGTCTTGTTAATAGATGCTATATCAAAAAAGATTTTTGTGATCAAATTAATTTGAAAAATATTGGGTTAAAGAAAGTCAAACCATTTAGTTTTAACTGTAGCCCTTCTCTGAGCCTCTGCTTGTGACTCTTCAAGAGGACCTCTGGCAGGTTCAAAGCCCTTTTAGGTTTTTGGGGAACACCTGGTGGGATAGAGGCCCTTCTTCATTTTACTGCTGAGGAAAGGTAAAAGGGATCATCCCAGGTTACATGGCAAGTCTGTGAACAGTGGGAGCTAGAACTCCTGACTCCTGGCCAGGGCTGATTCTATTGCGCCAAATCAGTTTCCTGACTATTGGTCCCAGGTGACCTCTGGAAACTGGTCCAACTCTCCCAGAAATTTTATATATTTGAGCCCTTAGCAGGGGACCTGTCTGGAGTCATGTGATTGCTGGTCACGAAAGGGAATTAGAAACAAGATATTCTCCCTGACTAAAGCATGGAGGGCAGAGCTGCAGGGAGCAGTGTGCAGATGCAGGCTATGCCAGTGTGGGCCTTGACACCCCCTCAAATCCAGCCTTGGGTCTCTCTGCATGGTGATGGACTTGGATTTACTCATCTGCTTTAGTAACCTATGTGTTGAACAAACCTTTAAAATCTGCCCTGATGAAAATTCTAATTTCTTTAAGAAATAAAGAGCAAATAAACATATAGTGGAACAGAGCAGGAAGTGTTCTAGATTAAAACATACAACAAAAGGTATAATGTGGGCTGTGTTCAGGTCCTAATTTGAACGAATCAACTGGAAAAGACTTTGATGAAAAAAATGATAAAGTCTGAACACTGGCTATTTGTGGTGACACTAAAGAATCATTCTTTTCAGAAGTGTTCATGGTGTAATGGACAGTTAGTTTTTTGGGTTTTGATTTTTAAAGAGTTTTTGTTTTTAAGAGATTAATCCTAATGTATCTACAAATCAAACAATATAATGTTTGTCATTTGCTTTAAAATGATCCAGTAGGACTGGAAGGGAAAAATGAGAGCCATGGATGTTATGAGGTTAGCTATATATTGATAATTGTTGAAGCTGGGTGATGTATACAGAAGAGTATGTTAAACTCTCCTTTCTACTTTTGCATAAGTGTCGAATTTAAAATAAAATATTTTTAAAATGTCCTGATCAATCTAGCTTCGGGTCCTGGGGTTGGCTTGGAGTTGGGGGCAGGGGTCACAAAGGAATTCCTGTCTGTGTGGCAGACTGTCCAGCCTCACAGCTCCTCTCGTGAAATGCAAAGCGCAGATTCGCAAAGTCCCCAGACTCAGAGTATTGCATATATGGGGATTTGGGGAGGCCCTGGGACTGCCTGAGCTTGCTCACCTGCTGTGGGGATCATGCCCACCAAACCCTACCCATTCCACACAGGGCGCCAAGCCCTCCTCACACCCACTTCCCTGCCTCCCCAGCTACTCACACTGTTCCTCTCGGCCAGCCGGGCTCCAGCCACCTCGCTTGCTCTGGCCCAGGCCACTCATTACTCAGGATGTTTATTATTAGCCTTAGATTTGATTAGTGCCTGGCCTGCACTTCCTGGGTTTTCCCCCAACCTGTAAAATGTAAATCAGCAGCACCCGCTCCTGCCCCTGCGCCTGAGCAGACTGTCTCAGGGGCTGAAGTGGATGGACTTGGCCTGACTCTCCAGGAGTTCCATCGGGTGCTGTCTTCTGAGCTTCCACTGCACTCACTCTGCTTACATAGGCACAAAGAGGAGGGGAAGGTCTGCCTTGGCCTTGGGATGAGGTCTGAATTCTGGTATGGCCGAGAGTTGTGCCTAGTCTCTTGCTGCGGTACAGCCAGGGTGACCAGCTCTCCAATCTCTAAGCATTGCTCAGGTCATTCCTGCTTCCTTGACAATGTTTTCGTGTTTATTTCCTGATAATCTCCTGTTCCTTCTTCAGGCTCAGTTGAGGTGTCATCTGCTCTGGGAAGCCATTCTTGCCTGCCTCAGGGCAGGTTAGATGTCTGTTCTATGCTTCCTAAGCCCTGTCCTTACCCCTATCAAAGCACTCAAGAGGCTGACACTAGAGCCGGATAGCCTGGGTTTGAATCTTGGCTCTGCTACTTACCAGCAGGAAGCCTTGGTGGCACGTTAATTAACTTCTCCATGCCTCCATTTCTCTTTTTTAAAGTGTGTATAATAATAGTTTGTTATGAGGATGAAATGAGTTAACATTTAAATTGTTAAAGCAAGTTCTTTTTGGCACATAGTAAATTCTCCACAAATAAATCAAGGATTAGCACTGTAAGGCTTATTACACTATTGTAACTTTATTTCTGTTTTCCCAACTCCTCTGAAGCCTTTGTGGAGATAGGAAGCCCAGCAGCTTAAGGCTGGAGTGAGACAAATTTAAAAGTCATAGAAAGCCTGAGGAATTTAGGAAGAAAATGTTGAGGGATGGGAGAGAACCAAACAGGTGGAGAAAGAGAGAGAAGGCATAAAAGAAGTTTCGACGGAAGGAGAGAGGAAAGGAAAAGGCCAGTTTGGGTGATAGTGAGCAGAGGAAGAAAGAAAATACAAATGGTTGGTAAACTTGAAAAATACTCAATTTCATCAATAATCTGAAAAAAAAATACAACTTAAACAACAATGAAAAACTAATTTTCATCCATTGGGTTGGCAAAGTCTTACACTTTGATAATATTGAGTGCTGGAGGTGATCTAGGGATATGTGAACTCATACCCTGCTGGGGGCGGGGAGTAAGTTGATACCACCATTTTGGAGGGCAACCTGCCAAGGTTAATTAAAACATAGAATATACTCCTCATCCACAACCCATAAATTCTTCTTTATGTGCCACAGGGTGTATGAAAATGTTCATTGAAGCAAAGTTAATAATAGTGAGTAACTTGAACAATGTAAAGCCCATCCACCAGAGGATGGCTGAATAAATGAGGTACATATATCACAGGCAAGAATCCTATGCAACAGTTAAAAAGAATGAGATAGATCTGTAAGATTGTCAAGATTGGAAAGACTGTCAACAATCTTTGAATTGAAGAAAAGTGGTTTATAGCATGATACTTATAGTAAGATGTCTTTTAGTAAAACAAAATACAAACAAATTAGATACACACAAAAGCTCTGTATTGTCTATTATCACATACATGTGAATGTGATGCAGAAGTCTGAAAGGAGGTAAGCGATGACAATGACTGCCTCCAGGTAGGGTGAAAGGGGACCAAAATTAGGGGTAATAGTCAGAGAAGACCTTAGGCCCTATTCATACTGTTTTAATTTTTTACATGGAGAAGATTATCATAGATTGCTTATGTCAATGAAAAGTAACAAAACTACAGATGGGCTGGTGGGTGGATTTGTGAGCCAGAGGTAATCTGAGATTCTGTTGCCTGTTGAAATGGTGCAAACTCAAAGTCATTGTTGGATGTCCTATTTTCGTCTCCTCCTTACCTTCTGTTTGCACGCCCCTCATCCCAAGGCAGGAGGCCTTGCCACCTTACAAAGCAGCTGGCTCCCAAGGGGTTAGCTCTGACTGTTAGAAAGCAGACTGCTTTCCATAAACGGACTCACTGGACCAAATGCTGTTCTCTGAAGCCACATGCATTGTCTTGCCCAAGGAGATGGCACTTTTTCAGTTTTAAGCCAGCATAGGTTGGACATGACATGGAAACAAACAAAATGCAGCCTGACTTTTGGGGTGGCTGACAATTGAATGGTAAGGTTCCCTAACATCTTATTGCTGATCACAGCTTGTTAATGCTTTTGCTCAAACTCCATTCACAGAAAATGGTTTTTATTTTCTTTCTATTTTCTTTAACTAAAAAGTATAATTTACATGCAGTGAAATACACTTATTTTAAGTGGGCTAGTCAATAAATGTTTATATACATATATACCCAGGCAACACTACCTACATTAAGGCTTAGAACATTTGCAGCTCCCCACATGTCTGCCTCATTCTGACCTCCAAGCAGTACATCCCACTCCAGATTAGCCACTATTCTGACTTCTATCACCATAGATTCATTTTGCCTGAACTTTGTATAAGTGAGGACATACAAATGGAATCATTCACTTCTTTCTTCTGGCTTCTTCTGCTTGATATTAGGTTTTATTAAACCAGACAGAACAAAACTGTGGGACATTTTGGGAGGAAGTTGTTTGACCTTTGTCAGCCTCATTTTCTCCTGGTCAAGTGGATCAACATGAAGCTCAAACAAGACAGCACAGGCAAAAGCACCTGAGACCCTCTCCCTTTGTCACAAAATTGCAAGGAATTATTATTACTGTTGTTATTGAGCATGCTCGGATTTCATGGCCCATGAAAATAGATTCCCCTCCTCACTCACTGGGCTCTCTGAGAACAGGTGCTGGATGTTTCTGAACCTCATTCTGAACCTTCTGAACCTCATTCTGAAGCCAGCACTTTCTGAATTGTCTCCAGGGAGATGCGGGATTCTCATTTTAAGTTCCACGATCTTAGTGACAGAAGAGTTTTAGAACCCAGAGTAAAAATACCTTGTATATCTCAAGGTTTTGGAGCTGGTTCATTTATATATATGTGCTTAAACAATTAAAATGAGCACATAGTAAAGACAAATTCAAATGGCGTGAAAGGAAATAGAGCAAAAAGTATGTTTCTTTGCCATCTAGGTACCCTAGACTGCTGTTTCTCTCCTCAAAGGCAGCATCAGTGAGCTGGTCTTTGTTCACACAGGCTTCTAGCAAAGCCCAGGCATTTATATGCATATATGTGTCACTAGACGATAGATATTGCTTCATTTCCCCTCCACATTTTTTTATACAATTGCTAATTTATACAGATTAAACACAAAATTGACATGCTACTTTTTTTTTTTTTTTACTTAGTATCTCCTATCGGGTAGTCCTTATTTTTTAAAATGAACTCTTAAAATGCTCATTAAAAATAAAATCAATAGGCAAGCATTTATGTGGCATTTATCATGCTCCAGGCACTATTCTAAACACTTCACATATGTCATTTAATATGTATATTCTAACTTCTTCATGTCTCGTCAGATGGCTGAAGTTTCTTAAGTGGAATTACTTGGTCAAAGAGAACATTGTCATGTTGATCAGTATTTTCCAATGAGACTGTTCCACTCTACACAAGTGTTTCTGCAATATTTTGGCCTTAAGTATCCTTGTCCACTCTAGGTATTGTGGTCTCTTTGATGCAGGGAATCTTGACTTCTTTATGCCCTGTGTCTGCCACCCTATTCTGGCCCTCTTGAGGCCTTGTTGTTGAACCTTCTCTGAGAATCTAAGAGATAAGACAAAAGCAAGTGCATCCAAAATGGACATTTCTTAGAACTGCAGCGAAAGCCCTGATTTTCATGTTTGCAATTTACATACACTAACGGCTGTGCTGAATTTCCTACTTTGCTAACATACCTATTCTGTCAATTTTTACTGATCTCTCAGAAATGCTAGATACCATTATTTTAGTAAATTCTGTTTGGAAGAAGCAAACAGTAGTTTCTTTACAGTAAGAGCTCCCAACCTTTGTAGGAAGACTTAGCTTCTTTTTCTGTTAATTTTTTTCCTTCAATACTTGTTATTATAAAAATTTCAAAACTCAGAGAAAGGTTAAAAGTAAAGTAAAATGAATACCCATAGGCCCTCCACCAAGATTTAACAACTGTTCATATCGGTTTCACTGTCTCCACATCCATCTCTCTTCACTCTCACCTTTCTGTTGAGGCATCTGAAGGTGCTTGCAACATTAGGCCTCTTCATTCCCAAACGCATTTGCAGACATCGCCTAAGAAGATGAATGTTCTCTTACAAGGGATTCACATCTAAGAAAATCAATAATAACTCAAAAACATGATACAATTTTAGTATATGTGCTGCTGAAGCAAGCACAAAAAGCATCATCCAATATCTGATCCATATTTAAATTTCCCTGTTTGTCCTAAGAAGTTTTTCATGACTGCAGCTTTTGAATAAGAATCTAGACAAGGATCACATTATTGAATTTGATATTTATCTGTCTCATTAGTCATTTTTCCTTTAGAATAGTCCCCTCCTTTTTCCTCTTTTTTCTTTTATCTTCTTTTTTCCCCCTTTTGTTTGACATGGACTCAGCCCTTGTCTTATAGAATGTCCCACATCTGCATCTCTTACTGTTTCCTTCTAGTGTGGTTTATAACATGTCCCTCTACCCTCTGCGATTCCTGGAAACTGAACATTACCCACCCAGATTCAGGTTACACATTTTGGGGGAGACCTTGCAGGTGGTGGGGTATACTTCCTACGAAATCTCATCAAGGGGTTCATGATGTCAGCTTAGCCCACAGGCAGTGATGCTAAACTGGATCACCTGTGAAGGTGGTGACACCAGATGTCTCCATGAAAAAGCACCCTGCCCCTCTGCAATTAGTGTCACCTGCAGGTGATACTTTGGTATCTTTTGCATCCTAATCTCCGACCACCTTTGGGTAGATAGCTTTAGCACTATGCTGAAATAATTATAACACTTACAAGATTATGACTTTTTAAACCTATCATTCCTTTTACATTTCTTAGCCAGTGTTTTCTGTGAAAGAGAATTTTTTAAATTTTCTTTTTTGAAAAAATATACAGAAAAGAACCATGAATAATATAACAAAACTCATATTTTCATCACTGAAAATTATGTGTTAAAAGGTTTGCGTATTTACTTTCAATTTTTCTTTTAAGAAAGAAAACATTACAGTAAAATCTCTGAAATTCCCTTCCCTCTCCTCCCCTTACCAGAAGGAACCACCATCATCAACATGGATCTTGCTTCTGGGCTTATTTTATACATATGTGTTTATTTATGAAAATAAGGTAATTAACACTATTTTGCATGAGTTATTTTAATTTTTACATAAATAATGTTAGGTATATCTCATCATGCATCTTCCTGTTTTTGCCCAATATTGTTGAGACCTACTCATGTTAATTCATATAGAGCTGGTTTATCCCTTTTAACTGCTGCATGGTATTCCACATCCACTTTTCCATTCCTGCTCTGCTGAAGAACGTGGTTTTCGATTCTTTGCTATTATGAGCAATACTGCTCTGGGAAGAGCTGTGCATGCCTCTTTGTGTAAATATATGAGTCTCTCTTGGGTGGATGTTCTCAAATTGGACCTCCGAATTGTGGGGTCTGTACTTTGCCAGTATCAGTAGGTATTGCCAAACCGGCCACATTAATATTCACTCCCACTAGCAACACGTGACTATTTCCATTGGGAGAAGGCGGTGCTCCCTAAGGCTTACTCACCAGGAAGAAATGGATATGACAACAAGAGACATGGAAGGATTCACTGCTCTGAGCATCTTTTCTGGAGCTATCTGGTGGTCCTGAAGCTCACCCTAAGCTAGTAAATGTCCTTCATTAGCTAACCTGAGGTGGCTATCATGAAGAATGTAATTATTCTCAATTTATAATGTTCTTATTAATAATAATACTTGCCACTTATTGCTGGCTTACTGTGTGCCAGGCATTTTACAAACCTTATTTAATCCTCTTAGAAATTTATTTATTATTATTTCTACTTTGCTGAAGAGGAGACTGAGGGTCAGAGAGGTATGTTGACTTGCTTAAGGTCATAGAGCTGGTAAGTAATCTGCCTTCAGTGCTCAACCCATTTTCTCTGTACAGCACTGCCTCTCCAAACTCCTCACATGTGCTCATATAGTTCCTAAAGAGAATAAAAGATGACTTCTTACTAAAAGAACAAGTCAAGTTCTAGTTTTCCTGTCTCACCCCTTGGCTATGAGCAAAGAAATTGTTTGTTAACCAACAGTGCAGCCTTGCAAATAGTTCCCAGCCCACTGGCTCAGATTTCTGCAGGGTGAGACAGAAAAGGCCTTCGACAGTACTTCTCTCACACTGCAGCTCAGGAAGGAGAGGTGGGTTGGTGATCTCTTAATATCTTACAGTTTTAGGATTGGTTGTACCCAGGGTGGGTAGGGAATCAAACCATAAGACTGGATAAATGGTGGTATCTTAAATTTGTGTGCAAAAAGAATCCTCCTCCTCCCCTTTTCCTTCCCTCTCCCTCCCCTCCCCCTCTCCCTCTCCCTCTGGTCTCCAGGCCTTCTGTTGTACGTGAAATGTTAGGCAGGCATATTCACAGATCTCTTCATCGCCGTAAGACCCCTGAAAAGAAGTATCTTACAGACTTCAGGTCCAGCCTGCCCATTTTACAGATGGGGAAGCTTAGGCATTGAAATCTCTGCTTGAGGGCATCAAAGTGTCTGATTTGTCCTCAAAGCCCAGCAAAGTATTCAGTGTACAATATCCATCTTATAAATATTTGTTGAATTAATTAATGAATGGATGAGAATGTTGGAAATTAAAAACAAACAAAACCTTCAAGCTTTTGGTTCCTTTGGAATCTGCTGGGTTGAGGTGACCAATTCAAGAAATGAGACTCAATGAATCGTGCCCTTCATGAGAAGACAGAGCCAGGCCTTGTGGCAAGCGGTCGATGACTCAGTGAATGCTGACATCCACAGTCCACTGACTCACAGACATCTGTGCAGAGAGAAATACAAGCCAAGAGCAAAATCTGGACAAAGTCCCATGTGGCCTGAGCCCACTGCCTCCCAGCTCGCCTTTCGCACCTCTTTCTCCCACTCACTCTGGGAGACATGCCGGACATATTCTTACCTTAGGGCCCCTGCATCTAATGTTCCCTTGCCGGGAACACTCAGCTGCTGGCTTTTTGCATAACTAAATTTCAGCTACGATGGCACCTTCTCAGAGAGACCTTCCTGACCAACATGGCTAGAGGTCTCACCTCAACCA
This sequence comes from Rousettus aegyptiacus, assembly GCF_014176215.1. Taxonomy (NCBI): domain Eukaryota; kingdom Metazoa; phylum Chordata; class Mammalia; order Chiroptera; family Pteropodidae; genus Rousettus; species Rousettus aegyptiacus. The sequence continues at coordinate 63,807,958 of NW_023416309.1, forward strand.
CTCCCTACCACTTTGATCTGGTTGATTTCCTCTGAGCACTTACTTCTTCTTAGCATAAGCAAGCTTGTCCATGTGCTTACTGGTAGGTCAACTGCTTCTGCACTAGAATGTAAGCTGCGGAGGCAACGGGCTTCATCTTGATGTCACCATGTCCTTAGGACCTGGAGCTGTCCCCAGCACATGAAAGGTACCATGCTGACAATTGCTGCATAAATAAGAGAAAGAAGAGGGTGAGGGGCAGTGACGGTGATGATGATGATGATGATGATGATGATGATGATGTGTGTGTGTATTGGGTGAGCATTAAGTAAATAAGTGACCACAGTTAGTTGAACATCTACTATGTGCCAAGCACAGACTTTATTTTAAAGCACTCCAACCTCAGAATAAGGTAAATGCTGTCATAACCCCCTTGTTACAGATAAGGAAGTCAAGGCTTATAGAGTTAAGTGTTTTGCCTGTAGTTTAGGATGTGTTAAAGCTGAGATTTTCTCTCACAATATCTGGCCCTAGAGCCTATGCTCTTCCTAGTGGGTGCTGGAACAGTTGGGGCTGTTATAAATTTTTATCAGGCCCAGGCTGCTGCCTGACTTTGATGTTCTCCTGCCCAGGAATCCCCAACCCTCTAAGAGAGAATATATGGGTTCAAAAGCAGAGTTGTTTGCTCACTGAGTCCACAAGCATTAATTGAGCACCTACTATGTGTGAGGGTGCTGAGGATACAGCAGTGCATAAACAGTGCAAAAGTTCCTATACTCATGGAGTTCACAGTCCACATTTGGGGAAAAGGGGAGGACACCAACCTATGTGGGTACCAAAAGGTCAGACACAGGTTTGAGCTGGGGTAAAGTGGGGTGACAGGACCAGGAGTGCCTAAGTGAGTGGCAGGTTAGGTGGCCTACCTGGATGGACAGGCAGCTTGCAAAGGCCTAGGCGAAGGGCATGCAAGTAGTTGATGTACTTAGGAGTGAGAAAATTCAGCGTATCGATGAAATAGAAAAAAGGGCCCATGGTGGTGGAGGTGGGGAGCAAGAGAAAAATGTTTACTGAGTCAATGAATTATTGAATTAATATTTTGTACTCCCTCAGTGCCTGGCACAGAGAAGAACCTCCAGAAATAATCTGAATTGAATTAAATTGAATCAGATCAATGCCCCGCTTGATGGAAAAACAAAACAAACCAAAAAAACAGTTTTTAGTGCAGCCTGTCTCACAGGAAAATTCCCTCCAAGAATAATGAGAGTGAATGCTAATCTCCTAGTGATGAGCAAACCAGTACAATATTCACAGATGGAATAAGGTAATTTAACCAGTCTCAAGATACAGAAGCAAAATTTAACAGTTCTGGGTAAAAAAGGAAAAAATGCTTAAAACGTTTTGTGTTGCAGAATTCAAGCTCAGTTTCCTGCTACTTTGAAGGTTAATTCATGTCCTCCCTTTTTTTCTGATAAGTGGGAAGTTGGTTCTGGTACAGGAGACTAAACCAGCTCTGGTGCCCCTAAATCACACAATGGGGCTGGCCTAGTTGTTTTAGCTCTGGATCCAAAGTGGTAAAGGACAAAGGTGCTGCAGAGTAGAGATGGTAAGATCCTGCTTGCCCTGAACTGTCAACATTTGTTGACTTGGATGTTTATAGCTAATAAATTTATGAGGTGTGTTCATTTTAGAAATATGTAAGATGAGGCTCAAAGAGAAAAAATCACCTACCAAACAACACATTCAAAACCACTTTGTCTTTCAGTCTTTCTCATTTCAGTAAATGACACTACCATTTACTAAATTCCTCAAACCAGAAATCTGAAGATGACTTTGAGTCTTTCCTTTAGTCATATCTCCCACATCTTAGCCATCACCGATTTGTCTATTCTAATCCCCAAATACAGAACATTCTCAACATGGTTATTTCTCCCCCATTCCCACTGCTATTACTCTCCTTGTACCCATCATCACCTCTCTGCTGAGCCATTAACTGATCTTCTACCACTCATTCTCCTCCAGCAGTCACACATGATCTTTTTAAAGCATAAATTATAGATCACATTAGTCCTTCTTTGAAAATTCTCTAGTGGTTTCTCATTGACCTTATTTTTTCTTTGCCTACTTCTAAGGTTTTTCTCTTTGTATTTGATTTCCAGTAATGTTATGTACTATGTCTAGGTGTGGTTTTCTTTGTATTTATTCTGCTAAGGATTCATAGTTCTTCTCAAATCCATGGCTCGATGTCTTCCATTCATTTCAAAATATTCTTTGTCATTATCTCTTAAATTATTAGCTCTGCACAATACTTTCTTTTTCTTTCTCCTCTAGGACTTCATTTATACACATATTGGATCTGTTATAGCATGTCCCATACGTTTCTTATGCTCTTCTGTCTCTTTAGTCTGGATATTTTCCTCTGGCCTATCTTTCAATCCTTTACATCTCTCTTTGGCTCTATCTAATCAGCTATTAAACTTATCTTTTTGAGTTCTTAATTTCAGTTACTGAATATTTCAGGTCCACAATTTCCATTTGATTCCTCACTTTCTTTTTTATTTTTTAATGATTTATTTTCTTCCAGTCTCTTTTTTTTAATAATAAATTTTATTTTTTAGAGCAGGTTTAGGTTCATGGCAAAATTGAATAGAAAATAAAGAAATTTCCCACATACCACCTGCCTTCCCATAACCTATTTCCCACATCAAAGTGGTACATTTGTTATAATCGATGAACTTATATTGATACATCTTCATCATTTAAAATCTATTGTTTATATTAGGGTTCATTCTTGGTGTTATATATTGCCTGGGATATGATAAATGCGTGACACGTAGCCATCATGATAGTATCATACAGAATAGTTTCACTGCCCTAAAATTCCTCTGTGCTCTACTTGTTCATCCCTCAACCATAACTCCTAGCAACCATTGATCTTTTTACTGTCTCCATAGTTTTACCTTTTCCAGAATATAATACAGTTGGAATCATACAGTATATAGCCTTTTCAGATTATTTCTTTTAGTAATATGAATCTAGGGTTCCTCCATGTCTTTTCATTGCTTAATAACTCATTTCTTTTTAGCACCGAATAATATTCCATTGTCTGGATGTCCCAATTTATCCATTCACCTAATGAAGAACTTTGACATATATGGATAAAGCAACTATAAAGATTTGTGTGCAGATTTTTGTGTGGATATAAGTTGTTGACTCATTCGTGTGCATACCAAGGAGCACTATTGCTGGATCATGTGGTTGGAGTAGGTTTAGTTTTATGATTCCCTTTTCTAGAGTTTTATTCATTATCGAAATTCTCCATCTTGTCTTCTAATTCATTGAACATATACTCATAGTTATTTTAAAGTAGATAATCTTATTATCTGTATCCTTTTGTATCTGTTTTTATTGTTCGTGTGCTTTATTTTTACCTGATATTTAGCCAAGTTTTGTTTTGTTTTGTTTTGTTTTTGAGGGTCTTTTTGTTTGTTTGTAAACAAACCTGATCGTTGAGTATGAAAAATCAGAGAGATAATTTGATGTCATCTTTCTCCTTACTTTTGCTTCCAGCCAGAAGCTAGGGTGAGATTGCTGGAAGACCCCAATCACCTTAATTCAGTGAGGAATTGAGATGGCTTGAATCTCAGATTTAATCCCTGTGAAGATTGTTTTATTTCTTGTTCACCTTTATTCTTAATATGCAACCCTTAAGGATCACAACCCAAAACTTTGGATGTGTACTAGACCCCTCTTCCTTGGTAGGTTCTAAACTCTAAGCATCATGAGTCTGATGAAAACTTTGCTCTGCTTCTTGGTGTCTCAGATGCTGCTTTCAAGTTAGTAATCACCTTCAGGGAAAAAGTGATGTCCACTGTCAGCTCCACCTCTCTGGACATCCATTGTCTCCTAGATCTTGGTCCCATAATTCCCATAAATTCTTGCTGCCTTGTTGGTTCTTTCAAATAGATGTGTTTTTAATTTTGTCCAGTTTTCTAGTGTTCTCAGCAGGAAGAATGATCTGCAACAATCCACCATTGCTGGAAGCCCCATTATCTTCAGAGAAAAGTAAATACTTCTTGTCCTTCCTACCAGGCAATACATGATGTAGACACTGCTTACCCCTCTAGTTTCCTGTCATGCCACTCTCCCCCTTGAACACTACACCATAGTGAGATGTTGAGCTTTTTTATGTTTCTTGAATAAGCCTGGAACATAGAAAGTCAATAAATATTTGTTAAATAAGTGAACTTTCAGGACTTTGTGCCAGGCTTAAGATTTAGATTTCTGAAAGGGCTCACTATATTATTAAAGACTGTTATTGAGAACCTGCTGTTAGCTAGGCCCCACAGAGGGTAGATGAGGCTTCCCGTAGTGGGAGTGTAATCAGAGGAGGGCACTCAGCAGCCCTTCTCTATGAAGAATAAGACTGTTAACTCATAGAGAAGAGAAGGTTCAGAGGCAGTCCTCACACACCCCAGAGCCATCCTGGGGTTGTCTTGCATAGACTACATGGGAAAAAAGTCATCATCACAGCTTTTATAAGAGCTCCTTTAGTCAGCACCATTCAAAGGTTGCCCCAGTTAAGTAGTGAGCTTCCTATCACTGCTTTTTTAGAAGAAAACTTAGTCCTTGTCCTCAAAGTTTACCCTGTCTGGTTGAGAGGATAAGACATTATTCTGCATAGAGTTGGATAAAAAGAACACGTCTAAGTAACAACTCAGGACAAAAATAGTCAAACTCAACTCCCAGTTGCAAGAGCTAACATTGGGCCATCAGGTTGGAGGGGATTCTAAGGCAGGAGGGGTAGTTCTATTTGATTTTTCTGTGTAATTTTATAGTGTTGTATTTCAAAAGACTCCACTTGATCCAGTGTTTGGGCCTTGTAAGGGAGGCCTTTATTGGATGTCAGAATGTCTGATACCTATAATTCAGATACTGACAAGCCTAGGAAGAAACCAAAAGAAAAGTAAGGCTGTTCCTGGAAACCATATCCTGAAGCTCTGACATCTTTGCCCTGCCATCGTCCCACTGTGATGGTTATTTTTATGTGTCAACTCAGCTGGACCACAGTACTCAGATATCTGTTTAAACATTAGTCCAAGTATTTCTGTGAAGGTATTTGTAGATGATATTAACTGTTAAATCAGCAGTCTTTGAGTAAAGCAGATGACCCTCCATAATGTGGGTGGGCTTCATCCAACCAGTTGAAGGCCATAAGAGAAAAAGACATATGTTCCCTGACAGCCTTTGGACTTAAGCTGTAATATCAACTCTCCAGCCTGCTGGCTTATCCTGCAAATCTTGGACTTGCGAGCCCCCACATTGTGTAAGCCTGTTCCTTCAAATCAGTCTCTCTCTCTCTCTCTCTCTCTCTCTCTCTCTCTCTCTCTCTCTCTCTCTCTCTCTCCCTCTCTCTCTCAATACTGGTTCTATTTCTCTTATTTCTCTGGAGAATTCTATTTCTCTGGAGAACTCTATTTCTCTGGAGAACTGACTAATATACTTGCTTTGTATTCAATGCACATAATAATAATGACAACACCCAAATACACATTTACAGCCAGGCTTCTTCTCTGGATCCAGACTTGTATACTTTTTTGGCCTCTTCCGTGCCTGCTCTTAGCTTCCTAACAGGCATCTCAGACTTCCCTCAGCTACGATGAGCCTCAACTCTACCTCCTTGGCCTGCCCCAGCTGTCTGTCCCCATCTCAGTAACCTGTAGCTCTGAACTTCTGGTTTTTCAGGGCCCAAACCCTCAGAGTCATCCTTGACTTCTCTCTATATGTATCTCCATTCCTTCAATCAAACCAGCAACGAACACAATTGGCTTTGCTTTCAAGATATGCCCAGACTCATCTGACCTCTTCTCATTACCTGCTTCATACTTGCTTCAAGCTGCACTCATCTGTCCCTTGGAGCATGGCAATTGAATCGATCTCCCTAGTTCCCTACTTGCCTTCCATCCTTCCTGCCGCAGCTGCTGTCAGCTCAGTAGCTGGTAGCAAGGCACCTTGTAAACACTGTTGGATCTTGCCCCTCTGGTGTTGAAACCCTCCCCATGATGTTCATAAAACACACAGACTTCTCCCAAACATTTTTCCTCACTCAGTGTTTTCCACCCACACTGCCTTCTTCGCTTCTCCCAAATCAGCCCAGGCATTCTCCTGCCTCAGGGCCTTGGTGCCGGCTACTCCTTTAGCGTATGTCTCAATTCCCTCCCTTGCCCTTTGCTCAAATATCCCTTCTCAGTGATTCTTCCTTGACCTGCTATTTAAAACTACACTCCCCCCAACCCCACTCCACAGTTCCTTGGGTCCCCTGGGCCCTCTGGGTCCCCTGGGTCCCCTGACTAATACACACCCTGCCAAGTCCCATGTTTTCAAGAGTGGTATGGACAGCCCCAGGCCAAGGCTCACAGCTGGATAAATCTTTGAGGTCCCACAACCAAGACAGACTCTTCCTGACCCAGGATTTTTTTGTTAATTAAAATTTTGAAAATTCATTAAGATACAACTTATATACATTGTTAGTGTGCATCTCAAAGGACTTTCACAGACTGAACTCAGCAGCCCTCAGATCAAGGAAGAGAATGTTCCCAGCCACTCCCAGCCTCTGCTCTCTCCAAGTGCAACCACTGTTTTGATGTCCAAACCATCGGCCTGCCTGGTGTGGCACTTCACATAAATAGAATGGTAACTGCCTCTGTTTTTAAATAAACATTTAATTTTGGAATGACTTTAGGTTTACGGAAAAATTAAAAAGATACCACAGGGAGTTTTCATTCAGCTCCATCCAGCTTTTCCTAATATTGACATTTCACTGAACCATGGCACCTTTGTCGGAATGAAGACATCAGCATTAGGATAACACCATTAGCTAAATAATATAGTTAACTGTTAAGTAATATTACTAATTAACTAATAAAGAAGCTATCTTTATTTGACTCCACCAGTTTATTTTTAAATGCCTATATTTGTTCCAGGATCTTATCCAGCATTCCACACGCTGCATTTAATCATCCTGTTTCCTCAGTCGCCTCTGACCTATGATGGTTTCTCTGTCTTGCCTTGTTTCTCACAACCTGGACAGTTTTAAGATACAGCACAGTCACCAGCAAGAACGATTATAGAGCTGGGCTGTGAGAATATTGACAAAGGAAATGGCCGCATGGCTTCTCAGAGAGCCAACTGCCTACTGTCAGTGGAGAGTCAGAAAGGGCAGGTGAGAAAGGGTCCACACAAGTGAACCAGGTGGGAGGACACTTGAATAAAGGTGTGCCACGTGCAGTGGCTTCCCCCTCTTCCCCACACCAGCGGGAAAGTGTCTGGCCCCCTCACATGTCCCTTGAGAAGGATTTCCTGGGAGACTGGTGAGAAGATTTTTTTGAGTGGATACCATGGCCTACTCATGCAGGCTGGCTAGCGGGCCAAGAGGAAGAGCAAAGAGAGAGTGGAGAGTAGATCTCGGTGTCTGTCTGGAGGTATCTTGCAGAAAAGCTAGCCAAGATGGAGCACTCAAGTTAGGTCAGGCCCTGAGCTGTAACTATTGTTTGGGGCTGAGCATGTTAATTATGGAGGTGAAACTTCCTAACTAAACTATCTGTAGGACTTTCCATGATCAAAAAGTGACCAGAAAAGCCATATGTGACACAAGTCTTAATCCAGAAACAGGGGAAGAGGTCATTACTAAATACAGTCAAGGAAACAAAAAAGTTGCATCAGGCTGGTTCTACATCCCTATTATAGTTTTTCCAAAAAGTTCCAGACACTCAGCTATTCGAACTTTTTGTCCGAGCACCCCTCCTCTACTGCAGCTGTGTGTTAACCTTATGGTCCCTGATCACCACCTTGGATCCCCCATATTGTTATCATTATGGGTCTCCCCACTACCACACTGCGTGCTTTGAGGAGCTGGCAAATGGGAGAGGGTCTTTAAAGAGTCAGCAACTCATTCTGGGCTCAGGATTCATTTTCCTAGGACCTGTGTGAGTCCCAGGCCAATTGGAACAATGGAATAGAGTGGTCAGAACCATAGTTTTCTTTTTTATGAAGATGATTGAAATATAGTGGAGTACACAAATCTCAAGTGTCAGCTTGATGAAATTTTACATATGAATATTCCCATGTAACCAGAGCCCAGATGAAAATATGCACTCCAACTCACAGAAGGCCCAGTGCCTTGCCCTTCCCACTAGATTATCTTTGTGACTAGAGATTAGTTTTGCCTCATTTTCAACTCCATTTAAACGGAATCACACAGTGTCTAATGTTATGGGGCTAGCTCCTTTCACTCAACATTATGTCTGAGATTGATTTGTATTGTTGTATGTAGCTATAATTCATCCATTTTCATTGCCATGTAATATACATTTCATGAATAGACCACAATTCTTTTATACATTCTCTTGCTGACAGACTTCTGAAAAGTTTCTAGTTTGGGGCTATTACAAATAGTGCTGCTGTGAACATCCTTTTACCTGAAAGAACTGACGTATCTGTGTTGGACATATACCCAGAAGTAAAGTTGCTGGCTCATGGGAGGCATACGTTTAGCTTTAGTGAATACTGCCAAATCATTTAACTTAGTGGTCCCCAACCTTTTTGCCACGAGGGACCAGTGCACCTATGAGGATCTAAAGCCTGATGATCTGAGGTGGAGCTGAGGCAGTGATGCTTGCGCTGGGGAGCAGCTGCAAATACAGATGAAGCTTTACTTTCTCACCTGCCGCTTACTTCTTGCTATATGGCCCAGTTCCTAACAGGCCATGGACCAGTAATGATCCACGGCCCAGGGATTGGGGACCCCTGCTCTAGACAATACCAAGAAACCCAGGACTCTTGGAATGGCTAGAGCGAGGGAAGTGTGTGACCTCAGACCAGGCATTTGACATCCTGGGCCTCAGTTTTCCCTTCTTTCAAAATCAGAGAGAGTGGATGTTCTCATTCAACAAACAGCCTCACATTATATCCTGAGCATCTATAAATACAGCCTACACAGTGCTTATCTGCTGGGAAACTTGCCATGCCACAATCACCCTAGCCTTTCGTGGTGGGTTTCAGTGATACTGTAACTGCTGCACCTGGGCCTGTGGCACCCTAGACCAAAGGCAAAGTCACCTGGTGCACCTTCCTTCCTACCACTCTTTCCTCTCGGGAGGGACTGGGGTTTCACACAGAGCATCAGAGGGCCATAAATAGCAGCTGGCCACTCACAGGGCAACCTTCCCAGGCTCCAAAAAGGAAGTGAGAGAAAGGCGGGCACTTTTGTTCTTTCTGAAGAAAAGAACTGTTTCTGCAGTGACCCCACCAGGCACTACCCAGGGCTCAGCATAAACCTGGCCCCCATCTCCCACCACTTCTCACTATGAGGTTGGCAAGGCAGGGTTTTAGCTGCACTGTTGCTGACAGATAAAGAGACAGAAGTACAAAGTCCTGGCTAACAAAGAATGTGCTGAAGCTGGACCTGAGATTCTTTGTCCTACATTGTTCTGTGAATTACAATTTGTTCAACAGAGTCTTGCTGATAAAACTGTAGGAACGTGCTGTGTAAAAAAAGCCCCATGCAAAGTCCTCCTTGGTAACTCTCCAGGAAGCACTGACTCAGAGTAAATTTTTGTGTGAGGTGAATTCACTTGTAGATCAAAACAGTCATTCCCACCTTAGGTAAAACTCTATTTGGAGGAATGTTGCAGTGTCTGAGAAAAACCTGACCAAATTTTTCCCCTCGCAGGGACTTTGAAGGAGCTTTGCTCATTCGCTGCACCACCCTTTAAAGCAAACAGGAAGGATAAGTGTGTTGCTTTCGCTGGCCCTGCCCACACCTTTCTAAAGAGTTCCTTCACTTAGTTCCTTTTTGTTTTGAACTCCATCTGTTTCCTGCCCAGATTCTGCCTGATGCATCAATGGGGAAATGGATGAATAAAATGCGATGTGGTCTTACAGGGCAACATTTTACAGCTGAAAAAAAGAAGTAAACCAGATTTGTGTGTCTCCACCGTGATCTCTCAAAAACATATAGAATAAAAATAGGCAGGTGCCTATTTTTGTGTAAATTGTAGAGGCAGACCCCAAACAGTACTAGGTATGATTCACGCACACTTACATACATATGTAAAATATAAAAAGTGGATTGTAAACACACAACTACACTCATAAGAACGGTTACCTCTGGGGAAGAGAATGACACTGGTGGACTTGGTCTAAATGGACGTGCTTTAAGCACAATGCTTTGTATCTTAGACAAGGAAAACAAGAAGCAAGCTTGACCAGTTGTAAACAAGGCCCATTGGGCGTTTGGTAAATTATTTCTTGCACTATTCTAAATATTAAAATCTTTCATGCATTTGCTCAACTGCTGAATTCCAACACTTACTTTGCTGAGCCCTACTATATACCAGGATGTGAGGTATGTAGCATGATAAAACAGAATAAGTATCTGTGCCCCCTTAAAGTTTATAGTCTACACAGAAGAGACATGCAATAAGCAAGACAAATAAGTGAATATAGCGTGCCAGATGCTGATTAGGGCCATGTGAGATACTAAAAATTTTATATATATATCTGTCCCCGTTCCTGGCACAGAGCTCCTAAGATTCTTGCAATTTCCTAAGTGATAAGAAGACAAGGAGTATCTTTTGTTCTAATGAAGTGACTCCGGGTGGGCTCCTGGATGGGGGCTGGTCACCAGAAAAACCAAATCATGAGCTTGGAATTTTCAGCCTCAACCCCTATTTCTCCAAAGAGGAGAGAGGTGCTGGAAATGGTATTAATAATTGATAATGCTTATGTGAAGAAGCCTCCATAAAATCCCAATAGTAGGGAGTTCAGAGAGCTTCCAAGTTTGTAAACATCCACACAGAGAGGATGACACACCCCAGCTCCATGGGAACAGAAGCTTCTGTGTTTGGGACACTCCCAGACTTCACCCTATGTCTTTCTTCATCTGGCTGTTCATCTGTATTCTTTATCATATTCTTTAAAAAAAACTGGCAAACCTAAGTGTTTTCCTGAGTTTTGTGAGTTGCTCTAACAAATTAAATGAACCCAAGGAAGGGTCGTTGGAGCCTCCAATATGCAGTTGGTTGGTCAGAGGCACATGTGACAACCTGGGCTTGTGACTGGTGTCTAAAGTGTGTCTATATGTGTATGGACGGGTGTGGGGTAGATTTTATGGGACTGAGCCCTTAACCTGTGGGGTCCGACGTTGTCTCTGGATAGATAGTGTCAGATTGAGTTAAATAGTAGAACATCCAGCTGGTGTCATGGAGAATTGTTTGGTGTAGGGAAAAACCTCCTCACATTTGGTGACCAGAAGTGTCAGAAGTGAAGTGTTTCGTGTAAGTAGTCAACGAGACTCACAGGAAAGAAAGACATAATAGGATTTTTCTCTACAGAAGAGCAAAACTGAGTTTTTCCTCTATAGGCCATGAGGGAAAATGAAGTAGGGAAGAAAGACAGAAATCCTGGATGTGGAAACAGCAAATTTAAGTAAGGTAGTATATTCATGTCCTATGGCTGCCATGATAAAAAAATAATAATAATAAACAAACAAATAAGAAACTTAGTGACTTAAAATAATGCACATTTATTCCCTCATAGTTTTAAAGTTCAGAAGTCCAAAACTATTATCACTGGACTAAAGTTGAGGCATCACAGACAGGGCTGGCTGGCCCTTCTGGAGCTCCAGGGGAGACCTGTTCTGCCTCTTTCAGCTTCTAGCGCTGCATTCCTTTCCCTCTTGTTTCGAGGTCCCTTCCTTTATCTTCAAAGCCAACAACGTAGCATTGTGCTTCAGTCACTTCACCTGCATTTTCTACGTCAGATCTCCTTCTGCCTCCCTCTCATGAGGACACTTGATATTACATTTAGGGCACACCTGATTAATCCAGGGTCATTTCCCCATGTCAAGATCCTTATCTTAATCGCATCTGTCAAGTCCCTTTGTCATATAAGGAAACATTCACAGATTCCAAAGATTGGGGCCTGGATGTCTTTAGAGCCAGTATTTAGTCTACCATAAGTAGTAAAGGAGGCCTCATGACAAAGTGATGTTTGAACAACAGCCTGAGGAGGATGAAAGGGAGCTGGGCCATTCTTTGTGGAAGAACATTCCAGAACAGCAAGTGCACAGGGCACAGACCAGGCAAGTTTGAGGAAGAGCAGGGGAACTGGCATGACTGGGGCCAAGTGAGCAAAGGGAAGAGTGGGAGAAGGTGAGGTCACAGAAGGAACACAGTGTGATTTGAGCACATTGTGATCACTTTGAGAAAGTCAGTTTTTCCTGAGTGAGATGGGAGCCATGGGAAGCCTTGAGGGACTTGACTATTTCATCTCAAGACTCTGGACATAAGATTCTCAGGGATACATTTCCTCCAGGACACATTTGTTCCTTTTTATTGCTGAGTAATACTCCATTGTATGGATATATCACTTTGCCTGTTGATGGACACCTTGGTTATTTCCAGTTTGGGACAATTACCAATAAATTGTTATAAACATTTGTGTACATGTTTGTATGGACACATTCTTTCATTTCTCTTACATAAAAATCTAAGGAGTGGAAGTGTTAGATCATATAGTAGGTGTATGTTTAAAATTTAAAGAACCTGCCTTATTATTTTTCAACATAGTCACACAGTCTATATTCTGACCAGCAGGGAATGAGAATCCCAGTTGCTATACATCCTCATTAGCACTAGGAATGGTCAGTCTTTTTAATTTTAGCTATTCTAATAGGCATGCACTAATACCTTGTTTTGATTTTAATATTCTTTTCCCTAATGACTAATGATGTTGAGCACCTTCTCATATGTTTATTAAAGGCATCCATATATCTTCCTTGATAAAGTATCTGTTCAAATTTTTTGCCCATTTTGAAAAATTAAGTTAATTTTCTTATTATTGGGTTTTGAGAATCTTTTAGTATGTTCTGAACACAAGTATTTTATCAAATATATGACTTGCAAATATTTTCTTCCAACTGTGGATTGTCTTTTTATTCTTTTATCAGCATGTACTAATGGGTGGGGTGTTTAATATGAATGAAGTCAATTATCAATTTTCGCTTTTATACTTGGTGTTTTATTTATTGATTGATTTATTTTAATTAATTAATTTATTTTTTATGGTGACATTGATTAACGAAATCCAGTAAGTTTCAGCTGTGCATTGTGTTTTTAGTGTCATGTCTAAGAAACTTTTGCTTAACCAAGCTTTTTTCAAATATTTTTTCTATAAGTTTTATACTTTTAGGTTTAACTTTTATATGGATCCAAGTTAATTTTTTTGCATGTAAATTTCAAATTGTCCTAGTATCCTTTGTTGAAAGGCTATCCTTTTTTTCACCGTTGCCTTTACACCTTTGTTGAAATTTGCCTATCCAAATACGTGGTTTTATTTCTAGGTTCTTTTTGCTGTTCCATTGATCTATGTGCTTATCTCTACACATTCTTGATTATAGTAACTTTAACACTAGCTTTAAAGTAGCGAGTGTTAGTTTTCCAACTTCATTCTTTTTCAAAGTTGTTTTAAATATTCTAGATTCTCTAAAGAATTTTGACTTACACATTCAGTGCTTAAACAGTGCCTGATACATTGAATATTTGTTGAATGAATTAATAAACTTATATGTTTATTCATCACCACATCCCCAGTTCCTGACACTTAGAACAGTAAATGTACAAGAAACAATGAACAAAGGATGTTGGCAGAGTCTCTCACAGAATGTAATCTTCCTGCTTAAGTCCTAGAAACCCACAGGCAATGCTCTCTGAAATGCTTGCATGCTGGTGGTCCAGAGTCTTTGTTCTTTTATCACCAAAATGGGTGACTTCAGAGGTTTTAGATGTCCCTCTTCTTTTCTCATCCAGGTTTTGTCTACAGCGGTGCTCTCAACCAAAACAATTCTGCCCATCCATCCCCCGCTACCCAGGGAACATGTGGCAATGTCTGACGATCCTTTTGGTTGTCTCACTAGCAGCATATATATGTAGGGGGAGTAGGGGATCCTAGCTACTGGCATCTAGTGGCTTAAGCTACGTATGTTATGAAACATCCTACAATGCACAGGACAGCCCCACAACAAAGAATTATCTGGCCCAAAATGCCAATAGTGCTATTGTTGAGAAGTTCTGACCTACAGTAATTGCTGATCTAAATGTTCCATATCCAACTCCCCTCACATACAATTTTGTGCCTGCTTTCCTCCAAAACTGTACAACTCCTATGTGGGATGATCATGAAACTTTGTAAAACCACAAGCAAAATGCATTTGCTTTATATGGAACATACTGAAGACCACAACCGTTCTAAGAATTTTGCATACAGAAGTGTTTTGTTTTTGAAAACTGAAATTACAGAACAAGTGCTCAAAGAAAAGAGAGAGAGGACTTCACTATTTGGGTTCAAATTAGCAACCTAAGTATTCTTAGCTCCTGGTAGAAAAGGCAGATAGATACTAATCTCAGATCAGCCCATCAGCGGTGGGCTGTGGGGTTTTGTTTTGACGTGCTCCTTCTTACTGCTATCACAAGAACAACAGATGTTTGGGAGACTAGATGACTAATTAGGTAGGCAAAGAACAAGATTCATGTACAAACAGAAAATAATTTTTTTAATAAAATGGAAAGATCAGGATGAGATGTGGTGATGAGCTAACCGTGAGGGTTTCAGTGGGGCCCAGACCAAACAGCTGGTCAGAGCAGGGGGAGGAGGTCAGCAAGGCAAGGTCCCATTTGCTTTAGCACCCATCTGGTTCTATTTGGTTAAGGCTATGGAAGGGGAACCATCCTGCGGAATAGATTTATGCAGTGCACATAAGCAACAAGACTTGTGCTCTCCAGTGTGGTGGCTGCTACCTTCTTGTAGCAATTTAAATTTAACTTTAGATAAACTGTAAAATTCAGTTTCTAAATCCCACTAGGCACATTACAGGTGCTCAATAGCCACAGAAGGTGGCTACCATGCTGGACAGCCCAGGCACAGACCATCTCCAGTCATCACTGTAAGTTCTGTCAGACAGGACAGGGCTTCCTGCTCTAGGGGCTATGGAAGTGGCTTTGCCTCTCTGAATGCTGCCTTTCCTCCTTCTGGTTTATTAATGCTTTTTCTCCAATCTCTTTCTCGTCTCATCAGTCCCACCCCAAGACAAAAGCAATCTTTCTTTCTTTTAAACTCCCATAATCTCTTATAAATACTTGTAACTTATTATGAAACACGTATGTATTACTCTGAATAAAAGCTAGCTTTCTTATGTTGGCATCAAGTCCCTACTTCATCTGCCCCCACTGCCTCTCTGAGTACATTTCCTACCTCCCACCCTCACTCTCTCTACCCTAACCTACAGCTACTTGCAGTTCCTAGAATGCTTCAGGTACATCTTTGCAATTTCTGTTCCCTCTACTCAGAACACTCTTCCTCCCAATACCTACATGGCCATTCTCTCACTTCTTTCAGGTCTCTTTTCAGATTTCATGTTATCAGGAAGATACTCTCTGACCATCCGATCCAGTATAGCTCACACACACACACACACACACACACACACACACACACACTCCTACTGGCTTATTAGCAAGTTCTGAAAGATGGTGCCCCCCTGTGGCCAGCTTCCTCTGGTGAACCAAAGTGTGGATTTCCAGCAAGTCCTGCAGGCACATTCCTTAGCCATGTAGCTTGCCACACCCATGCCTCTCTCCAATGAGGTCTGTCCTGGGTGAGAAAAGGGGTGGGGGTGGGGGATTGGAATCTTCCATGGGAGTTCCATCCCACCCTAGGTGGAGCAGCTGCTCCCTATTCTGCTATTTTTGTGTTCCTTTTTTCTTTTAATTTATTTTTCAATTACAGTTGACATAGAATACTATTTTAGTTTCAGATGTACAACATAATGATTAGACATTTATATACCTTACGAAGTGATCATTCCAATAAGTCTAGTGCCCATCTGACATGATACATAGTTATTACATTATTGACTATATTCCCTATGCTGTACTTTATATCCCTGTGACTCTTTATAACTCTGGTTTTCTGCCTGGCCAATATATTAATGATAACTGAAGTCCCTATACTTTGCTCCCCGTCCTCATGACCATTTATCAACTGCTAATTTATAATTCTTTAACCCTTCATCTCATTCTCCCAATCCCCCAACTTCCCTCCATCTATCTGTCCCCAAGTTGTCCTCTGTATTTGTGAGTCTGTTTTTTATTAGTTTGTTCTTTTTTGTTACTTAAATTCCACATATAAGTGAAATTATATGATATTTATCTTCTCTGTCTGACTTATTTCACTCAGCATAACTTCTGGGTCCATCCATGTCATTACAAGTGGTAGGATTTCACTTTTTTTTAATGGCTGAGTAATATTCCATTGTATATATGAACTATAATTTCTTTACCCAATCATCTGTTGATGGGCATTTAAGTTGCTTCCATACTTCAGCTATTGTAAATTGTGCTGCCATGAATATTGGGGTGCATAGACTTTTATGAATTATTGTTTTGGTTTTCTTTGGATAAACAACCAGTAGTGCAATTGCTGGGTGAAAATGTATAAAAAAGAAAAAAGAAAAAAAAAAGAAAGAAAAGATATATCCATTTTAAATTTTTTGAGAAATCTCCATACTGTTTTCCATAGCGGCTGCACCAATTTGCAATTCCACCAACAATGTATGAGGGTTCCCTTTTCTCCGAATCCTCGAATCCTCATTGAAACCTGTTCTTTGATTTATCAATGATAGCCATTCTGACAGGTGTGAGGTGATATCTCATTGTGGTTTTAATTTGCAATTCTTTGGCGATTAGTGACCTTGAGCATCTTTTCATATGTCTATTAGCCTTCTGTATTTCCTCTTTGGAGAAGTGTCGGTTCAGTTCTTCTGCTCATTTTTAAATTGAATTGTTTGTTTTTTGTCGTTGTTGAGATGTATGAGTTCTTTATATATTTTGAATATCAACCTCTTGTCAGATGTATCATTATCAAATATCTTCTCCCAATCAGTTGGTTTTCTTTTTGTTTTGTTGATGTAGTCCTATTTGTTCATTTTTAGTTTGATGTAGTCCTATTTATTTATTTTCTCTTTTGTTTCCCTTGCCTGGGAAGACATATCCAAAAAAAATTACTGTTAACAATATCAGAGAGTTTACAGTTTATGTTTTCTTCTAGAAGTTTTATAGTTTTGGGTCTTGCATTTAAGTCTTTAATCCATTTTGAGTCTATTCTTGTATACGATGTAAGAAGGTGATCCGGTTTCTTTTTTTGCATGTATCTGTCTAATTTTCCCAGCA
The DNA here is from genome assembly GCF_014176215.1 of Rousettus aegyptiacus. NCBI lineage: Eukaryota > Metazoa > Chordata > Mammalia > Chiroptera > Pteropodidae > Rousettus > Rousettus aegyptiacus. Next base: position 63,825,219 of record NW_023416309.1, read on the forward strand.
GCATTTATTGAAGAGACTGTCTTTACTGTGTTGTGTATTCTTGCCTCTTTCATCATATATTAATTGAGTATATAAACATGAATTTTTTTCTAGGCTTTTTATTCTGTTCCATTGATCAATGTATCTGTTTTTATGCCAGTACCATGCTATTTTGATTACTGTAGCGTTGTAGTATAGTTTGATTTCAGGTAGTGTGATATCTCCAGATTTATTCTTCGTTCTCAAGATTGCTGTGGCTATTTGGGGATCTTTTATGGTTCCATATAAATTTTAGGATTATTTGTTCTAGCTGTCTGAAAAATGCCATCAGTATTTTGATAGGGATTGTACTGAATCTATAGATTGCTTTGTGTAGTGTGGCCATTTTAATGATGTTGACTTCCTACCCATGAGCTTGGTATATGCTTCCATTTATTTGTATCTTCTTCAATTTCTTTTTTCAATAACATAATTTTCTGCGAACAAGTCTTTTGCCTTGTTGGTTAATTTGATTCCTAGGTATTTTATTGTTTTTGATGTAATCGTAAGTGGGATTGTTTTCTTAATTTCTCTTTCTGAAAGTTCATCATTGGTGTATAAAAATGCCACTAACTTCTGAATATTTTTTTTAACCTGCTACTTTACTGAATTCATTGATCAGTTCTAACAGTTTTTTTGGTGGAATTTTTAGGGTTCTCTATACATAGTTCATGTCATCAACAAATAAAGAGTGTTTTCCTACTTCCTTTCCAATTTGGATGCCTTTTATTTCTCTTTCTTGTCTTATTTCTGTGGCTAAGACTTCCAATACAATGTTGAAGAGGACTGGTGAAAGTGGGCATCCTCGTAATGTTCCTGATCTTAAGGAAACCACTTTTAGCCTTTTCCCATTGAGTATGATGTTAGCTGTAGGTGTGTCATATATGGCTTTTATTATATTGAGGTATATTTACTCTATTCCCACTTTGTTGAGAGTTTTTATCATAAATGAATGCTGGATTTTGGCGACTGCTTTTTCTGCATCTATTGATATGATCATATGGTTTTTATCTTTCAATTTGTTAATGGGGTGTATCACACTAATTGATTTGCAGATATTGTATCCCAGGAATAAATCTAAGTTGATCATGGTGTATGATATTTTTAATGTATTAATGAATTCAGTTTGCTAATATTTTGTTGAGGATTCTTGCATCGATGTTCATAAAGCACATTGGCCTATAGTTTTCTTTTTATTTATTTATTTTATGGTGACATTGGTTAACGAAATCAAATAAGTTTCAGCTGTATACTTTAACAGTAAGGTGTGTGTATGTGTGTGTGTGTGTGTGTGTGTGTATTTACACTATCTGTTCACCTCCCATAGTTAGATTTCTTTCTTTCGCCACATATTTGACCACCTTTACACTGTTTACCTTCTTTCTCTCCCTCCCCTCTAGTAACCACTAGCCTATGGTACATGTCCATGAATCTCCATTTGTTTGTTCTGTTCATTTGTTTCTTTTAGGTTTATATCTCACATATAAGTGATATCATGTGATTTTCAACCTTTCTGTCTGGCTTATTTTGCTTAGCATGATTATCTCAAGGTCCCTCAATGTTGTCGCAAATGGCAGTATTTCATCTGTTCCTATGGCTGAGTAATATTCCATTGTATATATGTGCCACAGCTTCTTTAGCCAATCATCTATCGTAGGACACTTTGGTTGCTTCCATGTCCTGGCCACTGTGAATAATGCTGCTATGAACATCGATGTGAAAATATCTTTTAGGATATGGGTTTTCAAATCTTTTGTATAAATACCCAGTAGTGGGATTGCTGGATCATATGGTAGATCAATTCTTAGATTTTTGAGGGACTTCCATACTGTTTTTCATAGTGGCTGTACCAATTCTCAGTCCCACCAGCAATGTATGAGGGTTTTTATTTCTCCACATCCTCTCCAACATTTGTTATTACTTGTCCTGTTGATTATAGCTATTCTAACAGGTGTGAGATGATATCTCATTGTGGTTTTGATTTGCATTTCCCTAATAGCTACCACTGTTGAGCATCTTTTCATATATTTGTTGGTCATGTGTATGTCCTCTAGAGAGAAGTGTCTGTTCAGGTCCTCTTCCCATTTTTTGATAGGATCATTGGCTTTTTTTTATTGTTATTGAGCAGGTAGGAGTTCTTTGTATATTTTAGATATTAGGCCCTTATCAGAGTCATTGCTTGCAAATATATTTTCCCACTGAGGTGGTTCTCTCTTTACCTTGTTGACAGTTTCTTTTGCTGAGCAGAAGGTTTTAGTTTGATGTAGTCACATTCATTTATTTTTGCTTTTACTTCTCTTGTCTGTGAGGTCAAATTCATAAAGTCGTCTTTGAGTCCAAGGTCCCTTAGTTTCATTCCTGCGTTTTCTTCTCTGCATTTTATTGTTTCAGGTCTTAGATTCAGGTCTTTAATCCATTTGAGTTAATTTCTGTGTGTGATGATAGACTACAGTCTAGTTTCTTTCTTTCTTTTTTTTTTTTGCAAGTGGCTTTCCAGTTTTCCCAGCACCATTTATTGAAGAGGCTCTCTTTTCTCCACTGTATGTTTTTGGATTTTTATGTCGAAAATTTTTTGCCCATATACATTAGGATTTATTTCTGGACTCTCGATCCTATTCCACCGGTCCATGTGTCCTTTTTTCTGGCAATATCTTGCTGTTTTGATTACTGTTGCTTTGCAGTATAATTTGAAGTTGGGTAGAGTGATGCCTCCAGCCTCGTTCTTTTTTCTCAGGATGGCTTTGGCAATTCGAGGTCTTGTGTGTTTCCATATTAATCTGATGATTTTTTGTTCTATTTCAAAAAATGCTGATGGGATTTTGATGGGGATTGCATTAAATCTGTATAATGCTTTAGGTAATGTGGTCATTTTAACTATGTTGATTCTTCCAATCCAAGAACACGGAATATCTTTCAATTTTTTTGTATCTTCTTCGATTTCTTTTAATAGGGTCTTATAGTTTTCATAATATAGGTTCTTCACATGTTTTGCAAGATTTATTCCTAGGTATTTTATTCTTTTTGTTGCAATTGCAAAAGGAATTATTTTTTCCACTTCTTTTTCTGAAGTTTCATTATTAGAGTATAGAAACGCTATGGATTTTTGAATGTTGATTTTGAATCCAGAGACTTTTTTTGTATTTGCTTATTGTTTCTAGCAGTGTTCTTGTGGAATCTTTAGGATTTTCTGTATAGAGAATCATGTCATCCACAAATAGTTTGACTTGTTTGTTTCCTATTTGGATGCCTTTTATATCATTCTTGTGCCAAATTGCACTCACCAGGACCTCCAACGTTATATTGAATAACAGTGGCAATAGTGGGCAGCCTTGCCTTGTTCCTGATCTTAAAGAGATAGTTTTTCACCATTAGGTATAATGTTGGCTGAGGGCTTGTCATAGATGGGCTTTATTATGTTAAGGTATTTTCCTTCTATACTGATTTTAAGTGTTTTAATCATAAATGGGTGCTGTATCTTGTCAAAGGCTTTTTCTGTATCTGTTGATATGATCATGATTCTTCTTTTTTAATTTGTTTATGTTCTGTATCACATTATTTGATTTACGTATGTCGAATCATCCCTGTGTCTTTGGGATGAAGCCCACTTGATCATGGTGCATAATCTTTTTAATATGTTGCTGTATTTGGTTCGCTAATATCTTATTTAGGTTTTCTGTATCTGTGTTCATGATTGATATTGTTCTGTAGTTTTCTTTTTTTGTGTTATTTTTACCAGGTTTTGGTATCAGAGTAATATTGGCTTCAAAAATGAGTTGGGAAGTATTGGCTCCTCTTCAATTTTTTGGAAGAGTTTGAGGAGAATGGGTAATAAATCTTTGAATGATTGGTAGAATTGACTGGTGAAGCTATCTGGTTCTGGACTTTTTCTTTTGGGTAGGTTTTTGATGATTGTTTCAATTTCCATACTGCTGATTGGTCTATTCAGGTTTTTCAGTTCTTCTTGATTCAGTCTAGGAAGGTTGTATTTTTCTAAGTACTGGTCCATTTCTTCCAAGTTATTAAATTTGGTGTTATATACTTTTTCATAGTATTCTTATATGATCCTTTGTATTTCTGAGGTGTCTGTCATAAATTCTCCTCCTTTATACCTAATTTTGTTTATTTGTGTTCTTTTTCTTTTTTCTTTTTTTTTAGTGAGTCTAACCAGGGTTTCATCAATTTCATTAACCATCTCAAAGAACCAGCTCTCTGTTGCATTTATTTTTCTATTATTTTTTGTTTGTTTGTTTGTTTTCAATTTCATTTATTTCTGCTCTGATTTTGATGGTTTCTTTCCTTCTGCTGGCTTTAGGCCTCATTTGTTCTTCCTTTTCTAGTTTTTGAAGATGAAGCGTTAGGTTCGTATTTGGGCTCATTTTTGTTTTTGGAGGTAGACCTGTAATGATATGAACTTTCCTCTTATGACCACTTTTGCCATGTCCCAAAAGTTTTGATATGTTGTACTATGATTATCATTCATTTCTATGTATCTCTTGTTCTCTCTTTTTATTTCTTCTCTGACTCAGTTATTCTTCAATAGCATGTTGTTTAATCTCCATGTATTTGTGGTTCCTCATGCTTTCTTTTTGCAGTTGCTCTCTAGGTTCAAAGCATTATGATTAGAGAATATGGTTGGTATGATTTCAACCATCTTATATTTTGTTGAGGATATCTCTGTGTACCAGTATGTGGTCAACCCTTGAGAATGTTTCTTGCACACTAGAAAAGAATGTATAAGCAGTTGTTTGGGGATGGAAGGCTCTGTAAATGTCAATTATGTCCAGTTAGTCTAACATGTCATTTAAGGATATTATTTCCTTATTGATTTTCTGTGTGGATGACCTGTCCATATGCGACAGTGCAATATTTAGGTCCCCTACTATGATAGTGTTTTGGTCTGTTTCTCCCTTTAGTTCTGTTACTAATTGTTTTACATATTTCAGGCCTTCCTGATTGGGAGCATAGATATTAATAAGTATTATATCTTCTTGCTGCATGATTCCCTTTATCGTTATGAATGTTCCTCAGTACCTTCCTTTCTTTAACTTTTTTATTTTGAAGTCTATTTCATCCACTAGTAGTACCACTACTCCTGTTTTTCTCTGAATGCCATTTGCTTGAAATATCATTTTCCACCCTTTTACTTTGTCTTTGGAGCTGAGATGTGTCTCCTAGAGGCAGCATATGGTTGAGTTTTGTGTTTCGATCCATTCTGCAACTCTGTGCCTTTTTATTGGTGAGTTCAGTCCATTTACATTTATGGTAATTATTGAAGTATGAGGTCTTCTTATAGCCATCTTATCTTTTGCTTTATGGTAGCTCGGTGTTTCCATTGCTTCCTTGTCCTTGTATTTCTGTTTTCTTTATTTTGGTTGGCTCATGTGGGTTTTCCCTCTGGTACTTCTTGTTTTATGTTATATAATTCAGTTCTGAATCTTTAGTGTGCGGTACCATTAAGAATATGTAAAGGATAGTTATATATATAGTCATCCATTTTCTTCTGCGTGTGCCTTATCTCCATTTCCCCTTGTGAATTTGGATTTTCGAGTCCTCCCTTTTTCAGTTATTGTTGTCTCAATTTGTCCTTATGTATGCTGAACATTCATTACTATCTTTCCTTAACAATTATCTTCTTATTGCTTAAGCTTATAATGTGCTATTCTCAGTAAGGGTTGCATTCCTCTGCTCTATTTGCCTGATAGTCACTTTACTTCTACTTATGTAATTTTTTTTTTGTCATTTTGATTTAGGTGAGCTGACCCTTTTCAATATTTCCTGTACTGTAGGCCTCATAGTGGAGAATTCCATCATTTTTTGTATGTCTGGAAAGGTCTTAATTTCTCCTTCATATCTAAAGGAGAGCTTAGCTGGATATATTATTATAGGGTGGTAGTTCCTTTCCCTTAGTAGTTTAAATATTTGATTTCATCCCTTTCTGGCTTGTAAGGTCTGCGCTGAAAATTTCGATGATAATCTAATGGGTTTTCCTTTATACAGTACTGTTTTCTTCTCCCTTGCTGCCCTGAGAATTCTATCTTTGTCATTGATTTGTGATAACTTTAATACAATGTGTCTTGGTGAAAGCCTTTTTGGGTTGAGATAATTGGGTGTTCTGTTGACTTCTTGAATTCCAAGTTCCAGCTCATTCCTTAGATTTGGGAAATTCCTGTCCTCTATTTGTCTGAAAATGCTTTCTAGTTCCTGCTCCTTTTCCTCACCTTCGATAATGCCCATTATTTTATGTTTCCTCTCCTGATGGTATCAGCTATTTCTTGTATTTCTCTTTCATTATTTTTCATTCTTTAGTTTCTCTCTTCTTCCTTCTGATTTATTTCTAGATTTCTGTCTTCGATATCACTGATCCTTTCCTCCATTTGGTCAACTCTATTTCCCAAACTAGCTATTTCATTTTTCAACTCTTGCAGTGTGTTTTTTTATCTCCGGAAGTTCTATTTGGTTTTGTTTTTGTTTTGTTTTGTTTTGTTTTTGAAGGTTTCAATCTCTTTGCTCTGCTCATCTAGCTGATTTTGCAATTTCCAAAATTGTTGATATGACCCTTTTTGGAACTCACTGAGTTTTTTCAGAAGTACCATCCTGAATTCTCTGTCATTTAATTCACATATTTCTATGTCTGTAAGCTCATTTTCTGGAGATTTTTTTCTTTCTTTCTGAGATGCCTTGTCACTTTGGTTGTTTATGGTGATTAATGGACTAATTTTCTGCCTGGGCATTAATGGAAGTGTATTCTGTTGTTTTTCCTAAAAGAAAATTTATTATGTAAAGGTCTCTCTTCAGCCTGCTGCAAAGAAGACACCCTTCATTTGGTTTCCGGTAGGTGGTATCTAAGCCTCTTGGATCCCTGCTTTATATAAAGCCATAATAATGCTTTTTAATTATTTGTTTTTGTAGATATTTAATCACACTCACACTCAGTTTCAGTCCTTGTCAATGTTAGCAACAGTTTTAGTAGCATTTGCTCAGATTCCCCTTGGGCTCTGTAGAGATTGGTCTTAGAGGGTATGGGGTGAAGGGCCCTCTGGTTCAGGGGTTGGGGGTTGCATCTCAGCCTCAGTTTTGCAACCACGGCTAGTAAAAATCAACTGTTGTTTCTCTACCGTCCTCTTCTCTGCTATCTGCCCTGATGACCGAGCCCTGCTGCCAGCTGCGTGGAACTCACAACACCTGAATAGCAGGGCTATTCAGGAAACTCACCACACCGTCTCCCCTCCTCTTCCTCCTACAGGGAGCTCCAGTGACTACAAGAGGCAGGTTTTTTATTTCTCCCAGTCCACCGCCCAGTACCAGGGATTCTGACCTGTGGTAGCTCTTATGCACAGATCCCATGCGCAGACATGCTTGTGTACAGTTTGGGTGTATTTTGCTGAGATTTAGATGTTCATTTTATTGTTGTTTCAAAGGGAGAGATCTGGGGATGTCTCTCACTCCACCATGTTTCTCCAATCCTTTATATGACTTTTTATGATCTCTCTCTGCACTTTTATTTCAAACACGACAATGTGGCTCTGAAAGTCATGAGCCACTTCTTTCACAAATTAGCGAAGGAGAAACTCACCTTCCATTTTAATCGAAAGCCTTGCTGGGTAGAGAATTTGTGGCTGTAGTTTCTTGTTTTTCATAACTTTCAACATTTCTTGCCAGTCCCCTCTGGCTTGTGAAGTTTTCATTAAAAGATCAGCAGACATTCTTATGGGGGTACCCTCTTAAGTAACCAGCTTCCTTTCTCTTGCTTCTTTTAAGATTCTCACTTTGTCTTTGACCTTTGGCTTTGTAATTATGATGTGTCTTGGTGTAGCTTCTGTTTGAATTCCTCTTGTTTGGCACTCGTTGTGCTTCCTGAACTTGGATGTCTGTCTAATTCCTTTGCCAGTTTAGGGAAGTTTTCTGTCATTATTTCTTCAAATAGATTTACAATCCATTGGTCTCTCTTCTCAGGTACTCCTATGATCTGAATATTGTTATGCTTCTTGTTGTCCCAGAGGTCTCTTAAATGATCTCCCCCCCCCTTTTTTTTTAAATTCTTTTTTCTTTTTGTTTTCCAATTTGGTGTATACTACCACCTTGTCTTCCAGTTCGCTGATTTGATCTTCTGCTTCATCCAATCTACTATTGAATCTTTCTAATATATTCTTCATTTCAGTTATTATATTCTTCATTTCTGTCTGGTTCTTTTTCATGATTTCTATGTCCTTTTTTATGCTTACTATCTCTTTTGAGGTTCTCATCCATTCTCCCCCTAAGTTGAGCATCCTTATAATCATTATTTTCAGAAATATTTGTTTCATCTCTCAGCCTCGGCCTGATGGCCTAATGTGGAAAGTCTCCCATGTGCCCCAGCGGCACACTCTTCCTGATCCCCTATGCTGGGGGCTCTGGACATGATCTTTGTGTGGGTTGTGTGTGATCTTCTGTTGTAGCTAAGTCTTTATTGTTATTAGTACATCAGTGGATGAGATTAAGTCTCAGGCTGCACCCACAGGGTAAGAGTTACAGTGTGGAGGCTGACCCTACTGAGTGGGATTTGCCCTAGCAGGCTTGTGTACTTGTTGAGACCACCCTTTGTGTGTATTGCTAATGGAGCTAGTCAGGAGTTGCTTTGTTGTGGTCTGGTGGCAGCCTCCAGATGCATTGGTTTTGTGGCCTGTTGGGAGGGGCTCCCCAGTAGGCCAAGGTCAGCCGCTGCTTTTGATTACTCATGGCTACCCAGTGGGAACTGCAAAGCAATCTGCAGATGGTTGTTCCTATACTGGATCTATAGGTAAGTAGAAGAGATACCGTGTGTCTGTTTTATGCTTGTACCATGCTGTTTTGATTACTGTAGGCTTGTAATATACTTTGGTATCAAGTAGCATAATACCTCCAACTTCGTTCTTCTTTCTCCAGATTGCTTTGGCTATTCTGGGTCTTTTAGTTCCATATCAATTTTAGGATTATTTGTTCTAGTTCTGTGAAAAATGCCATTGATCTTTTGATAGGGATTGCATTGAATCTGTAGATTGCTTTACATATTATGGACATTTTGATAATGTTAATTCTTCCTATCCATTATACCCTTCTGTTTATTTGCATCTTCTTCATATTCTTTCATCAGTGTCTTATAGTTTTCTGAGTACAAGTGTTTTACCAGCTTGGTTGAATTTATTCCTAGGTATTTTATTCTTTTTGATGCAATTGTAAATGGGATTTAAAAAAAAAAAAATTCTTTCCAGTAGTTTGTTGTTAGTGTATAAATATGCACCAAATTTCTGAATATTCATTTTGTATCCTGTTTCATTTATTAGTTCTAACAGTTTTCTGGTGATGTATTTACAGTTCTCTCTATATAGTATCATGTGATCCACAAATAATAACAGTTTTACTTCTTTTTTTCCAATTTGAATGCCTTCTATTTATTATTGTTATCTGATTGCTGTGGCTAGGACTTCCAATACTATGTTGAATAGAGTGGTAAAAGTGAACATTCTTGTATTCTTTCAGATTTTAAAGGAAATGCTTTCAGCTTTTCATCTTTGAGTATATTAGCTGTGGATTTCTCATATATGACCTTTATTATGTTGAGGTATATTCCCTCTATTACCACTTTGCTGAGAGTTTTTATCATAAATTGATGTTGTATTTTGTCAAATGCTTTTTCTGTATCTATCGAGGTCATCATATAATTTTTATCCTCCATTTTGTTTGGTGTATCACATTAATTGATTTACAGGTATAGAACCAACATTGCATCCCAGAAATAAATCCCACTTGATCATGGTGCATGACCTTTTTAACATATTGATGAATTTGGTTTGTTAATATTTTGTTGGGGTTTTTGTATCTATGTTCATCAGAAATATTGGCCTATAATTTTTTTTTTGTAGTGTCTTTGTATGTTTTTGGTATCAGGGTAATGCAGGTCTCATCAAATAATCTTAAGAGACTTCCACCTGCTTCAATTTTTTTGAAATAGTTTGAGAGGAATAGGTATCAATTTTTCTTTAAAAGTTTTATAAAATTCATCTGGTCCAAGGCTTCTGTTTGTTGGGAGTTTTTTGATTACTGATTCTATTTCATTAGTAGTTATCGATCTGTTCAGATGTTCTGTTTCTTCCTGATTCAGCTTTGGAAGATTGTATGTTTCTAGGAATTTATTTATTTCTTCCAGATTGTCCAATTTGTTGACATATGTTTGTTCATAGTGTTTTCTTATAATCCTTTGTATTTCTGTGGTGTCATTTTTCACTTCTCTTTTGTTTTTTGATTTTATTTATTTGTACTTTTTTTTTTCTTGATTAGTCTAGCTAATGATTTACCAACTATGTTTCTCTTTTCAAAGAACCAGCATTTGGTTTAATTGATCTTTTCTATTTTTTTTGTCTCATTTTATTTATTGCCTCTCTTATCTTTATTATTCCTTCTACTCATGTTGGGCTCTGTTTGTTCTTTTTCTAGTTACTTTAGGATTTAAGGTTATGCTGTTTATTTGAAGATTTTCTTGTTTCTTTAGGTACGCCTGTATTGCTATGACTTTCCCTCTTAGAACTGCTTTGGCTATGTCCAATAAATTTTGAGAAATTGTGTTTTTACTTTCTTTTGACTCAAGGTATCTTTTTATTTCTTCTATGATCTGATTGTTAACCCATTCATTGTGTAGTAGTATGTTATTTAGCCTACACGTGTTTGTATGTTTTCAATTTTCTTCTTGTAATTAATTTCTAGTTTTATACCACTGTGGTCAGAAAAAAAATTTTGATTTTTTAAAATTTACTGAGACTCATTTTGTGGCCCCATATGTGGTCTATCCTGGAAAATGTTCCATGTGAACTTGGAAAAAGTGTATATTTTGCTGCTTTGGGGTAAAATGTTCTAAAAATATCAATTAAATCTATCTAATCTACTGTGTCATTTAAGGCCACTGTTTCCTTTTGATTTTCTGTCTGGATGATCTATCCCTTGACATCAATCAGATGTTAGAGTTCCCTGCTATTACTGTATTACCGTCAATCTTTCCCTTTACATCCTTCACTATTTGCTCTGTATACTTATGTGCGCGTACATCGGGTGCAGAAATTTTATAAGAGTATATCCTCTTGTTGAATCGATCTCTTTATCACTATGAAATGCCCTTCTTTGTCTTTTGTTTTAAAGCCTATTTTATCTAATACAAGTATTGCTACCCAGCTTTCTTTTCATTTTTATTTGCATGAAATATCTTTTCCCATACCTTTACTTCAAGTCTATGTGTATCTTTTGATCAGAGCTGGGTCTCTTGTGGGCAGCATATATATGGGTCTTATATATTTATCTATTGGGCCATTCTATGTCTTTTTATTGGAGTATTTAGTTCGTTTGCCTTTAAAGTAATTATTAATAGATATATAATTATGGCTATTTTATTCACTATTTTCTGATTTTTTCTGTAGTTCTCTCTTCTTTTCTTATTCTTTTCTTATATGTTGATGACTTTCTATAGTGTTGTGTTTAGATTCCTTTCTCTTTATTTCTTGTATAGATCTTATAGGATTTTGGTTTGTGGGTACCATGTGTTTCTTATATATCAAGTTTTGTTTAAAGCAATCTATTCCAAGGTGGTGGTTGCTTAAGTTTGAACACATTCTAAAATCACCACAGTTTTTACTCATTATTTTTTACTTCGTGTGTGTGGGTACGTGTGTGTGTTTATTTGTATCCTGTCACTTGTTGTTGTAATTACACATGATATGCCTAATTTTTCATTTTAACCTTTGTACTAGTTATATAGTTGAGCCACTGGTTTACTATGTAAACCTGTCTCTGTGTAAAGTTTGTTATTTCCTACATTTTCTTATTCATATTTATGTTCTTTTGTTTTCTTCCTAAAGAAATACCCTTAAACATTTCTTGTAACTCTGGTTTCATGATAATGAACTCCTTCAGTTTTTTCTTGTCTGGGAAACTCTTTATCTCTCCTTTGATTCTAAATGATAGACAGCCTTGCTGGTTAAAGTAATCTTGTTTGTACATCTTTGCCGCTTATCATTTTGAATATTTCATGCCAATCCTTTCTGGCTTGCAAAGTTTCTGTTGAAAAATCTGCTGAAAGTCTTATGGGAATTCCCTTGTACATAACTAACTACCTTGTCTTGCTACTTTTAAGACTGTCTTTTTAACTTTGGGCATTTTAATTATGATGTGTCTTAGTATGTACATCTGAGTGTTCATTTTGTTTGGAACTCTGTGTGCTTCCTGAACTTATATGTCTATTTTCTTCTCCAGGTTAGGGAACTTCTCAGTCATTATTTCTTCAAATAGGTTTTCAATTCTTTTTTTGTGCTCTTCTTCTGGGACCTCTGTAATGCAAAGTTACTATGCTTGATGCTGCTGTTCCAGAGATCTCTTAAACTATCTTCATTTTTTAAATTAGTTTTCTTTCAGCTGTTCCAATTGGATATTTTCTACTGCCTTGTCTTCCAGATTGCTGATTCAGTCCTCTGCTCCATCTGATGTGTTGTTGATTCACTATAGTATATTTTTCATTTCAGGTATTGTATTCTTCAGTTCTGATTGTTTCTTTTTATGTTTTTATATCTCCTTTTTAAATATTTTCTATCTTTTTGTTGAAGTTATCACTGAGTTTATCTATTCTTCTCCCAAGTTCATTGACTATCTTTATAATCAGTGTTTTGAACTCTGTATCTTATAAATTACTTGTCTCCATTTTGCTTAGTTCTTTTTCTAGAGTTTTGTCCTGTTCTTTTGTTTGAAACTTGTTTCTCTGTCTCCTCATGTTGGCTGTCTTTCTGTTTTTTCTTTTCCTATGTATTACATAGATCTGCTACATCTCCTGGTTTTGTGTAGAAGGTGTCCTGTTGGTCTCAGTGGCATGGGCTCCCTAGTCACCTGTTCCAGGTGTTCCAGAGGTGTTCCCTGTGTGGATTGTGTGTGCTCTCCTGTTATAGCTGGGTCTTGAGTGCTGCTGGCATCAGTTGGTGGGATTAACCTTCAGACAGACTGGCTATGAGGAGTGACTGAAACTATAGTGGATAAGCTTTCATGCAGGCCTTACCCCACAGAGAAGGAGTTATTTAGGCAGGGCTCTGGTGCCAGCCAAGGCCACCCTTAGGGTGTCACTTATAGATCTGGTTGGGTGTGTTTCTAGTGTAGTATGAAGCTGGCCACTGGGTTCCTTGGGTCTGAAGCCTCTTGGAAGGGGCCCCAGTGCAGGCCAAGAGTAGTCGCCACTGGTATCAGCCTTGGGGCCACTTGGTAGAAGCTACAAAGTGATCTGTAGTTAGTTGCCACTTGTTCTGGGCTTAGAGGTGCCTTGGAGAGGCTATACTGGGAACTGAAGCCAGATGCTACTTATTTCTTGTTTGGAACCCTTTGGTGGGCACTATATTGCAAGCTGAGGCCAGCCACCACTTGTGCTGGGCTTGTGACCACTTAGTTGGAGCTACGTTGTAAGCCAAGACTGGCTGCTGCTTATATCAGGTTTGAGGTCACCTGATGGGAGTTAGAATACAACTTGAGAGTGGTTGTCACTTGTGCTTGTCTTGGGGCTTGAAAGGAGTTACAAAGCACACTGAGGGCAGCTGCTGCCTGTGGGACTTGTGGATCTTTGAGAGTGTCTGTAGCACAAGCCGAGGGCAACCACCATTCATGTGGGGCTTGTGGTCCTTTGAATGAGTCTGCAGCATAAGCCAAGGCAGGCTATTTATGTGGAGGAGCCACTGATAGAGGCTCAGGCTGGGTGGGCAAGTTGGGTGGGGAGAGATCTCAGTGAACTAACAGAGTAAATTGTGTTAGTCAGGTTAATGGAGAGTACAGGTATTGCACCTGCCTGTGAGGACCGGTTGGGTGTAGAGATGATTCAACAAAGGAACAATGGTGTCTGTCATTGCTTTCATCCCTGGAGAGAGTTGGTTGACCCCTGCCTCTCCAACTCTCACCATGAAGTTAGTCAATTAGTTCTTCATTGTATGTCCCTGGCACTTTTCAAGCTGCTGCCCTTGCTCTTGAGCTTAGAGTAAGTGGGTTTGTGAGTGAGTCTGTGCACAGGGCCCTCAAGGGAATCACCTCCATCTCTAGCAGCATCTTGTCTTTTTCGAATACAATCCCTACTGGTTTTCACAGCCAGATGGTATGGGGACTCCTCAGCACTGATATCCCAGTTTGAGAATCTTGGTGTGGGGCTTAGAGCCTTCACTCCCAGGGGGTCCACATTCAAGATATCCCTACCAATTCTTAATCATCACACTGTCAGTGTGGGACCTGCCATTCTGCATCTCTGCCCCTCCTACTAGTCTCAGCATGACTTCTTCTGCATGTCCTTAGTTGTAGGACTTCTGTTCAGTTAGTCTTCAGATGGTTCCCAGTGACAGTCACTCCATAATTTGATTTTCATTTGATGTGATTGTAAGAGGAGATGATCTCAGAGTTTACCTACTCTGCCATCTTGACCAGAAGTCCATTATTCCTGTGTTCTTTTTAGTGAACCCTTTGTTATGTAGTGAACCCTTCTATTTAGTGAACTCTATTATAGTGATGTTGTGGTTTCTGTCTCCTAATTGGACCCTGATGAATGTAGAATGACATTGTTATAGCTCTCTACATGCCCACAGAGCCTAGTATTTCCTGCATATTTGATAAATGTTGGGTGAATAAATGAATGAATGATAGTTCTCTCTCTTTTTTTTTTTTTTTGGTTTACCCATATTGTGGTTTCTGGTTTTCATCCATTTATGGGAAGGAACAATGAGAAGATCTAAATTGTGGAAATGAATAAATCGATATTAAGCACCTATAGTATAAGACATTTTCTAGGTGTTTTAGAAGATCCAAAGATATTTATTTGCAAAGAGAACAGATGAACTGCTTGCATTTTCTTAAGTTCAGGAAAATGCTACTGGCAAAACCTGCTATGATTTTTCTAAGCAAAAGTTGCATAGTGGATTTTATTCCACAGAGTATTAGAGGAAGATAGTGCCATGGTAAAGGTAACCAACATCAGCTCAGAGACTCAGAGGTATGAATAATCCTTATCTCTCATCTGGCTGGGATTTCATCCCAGCTTAGGGCCTTGATCAATTTCTGAGAGTTGAGAAGCCCTCCGACCCATTGTTACTGGCCCTATCCTTTGCCTTTCCAGGAGAGTGATGAGGCATGAGGGACAGGTCCCTGGGCTGTATGTCCTTGAGTAAGTCACTTAACATCTCTGAACCTCAATTTTTTCCTCATTGAAATGAGAGAATCAAAGAGACCAGGTTGGGTAGGAATATCTCTCCCCTAGATCCTGAGCAGTGGTGTAAACTGGTAAAACTTTCTGGAGGCAATTTGGTAATAAGAATCAAGACTGGGGGTTGTGCCCACATAATGCTCAGGAGCCAGAGTGAGCTTCTTCAATGCAAGAGCAGCTCTGATCTTTTTTCTTAATTTCATTGAGTAAAATTCATAATTTTAACCATTTTAAAGTGTGCATTCCGTGGCATTTAGTACATTCACAATTTCATGCTACCATCGCCATTATCTAGTTCCAAAACATTTCATTACCTCAAAAAAAGACCCTGTACCTATTAGCAATCATTCTCAACTTCCCCTCCCCTCAGCCCCCAATAACCACTAATCTGCTTTCCATATCAATCACCTATTCTGGATATTTCATAAAAATCGAATCATGCTATACCTGATCTTTTGTGTCTGGCTTCTTTCCTTAACATAATGTTCTTAAGGTTTAGCCATGTTGTAGCATGTATCAGTACTCCATTCCTTTTTATGATTGAATAATACCCAGTGTATAGATACACCACATTTTGTTTTTTTATTCATTAGTCGATGGACATTTAGGTTGTCATCACCACCTTTTGAGTATTATGAATATTGATGCTATAAACATTTATGCACAAGTATTCATTCTCAGTTCTTTTGGGTACCTACCTAGGAGTGGAAATGTGGGATTATGTGGTAATTCTCTGTTTAACTTTTGGGGTAACTGTCAAACTGTTTTTCATAACAGCTGCACCATTTTTCATTCCCACCAACAATGTAAGAGGGTTCCAATTTCTCCAAATCGTTGCCAATATTTTCCTTTTTTAAAAAATTATAACCATCCTAGTGAGTGTGAAGTGGTATCTCACTGTGATTTTGATTTACATTTCTCTATCAATGTTATATATTTCTCCAGGTGCTTGTTGGCCATTTGTATGGTTTTTTTTTTTTTTTTTGGAGAAATGTCTATTTAAGTCCTTTACCCATTTTAAAACTGGGTTGAGTTATGAGTTCTTTATACATTCTGAACACTAGACCTTTATTAGCTCTACGCTTTGCAAATATTTTCTCCCATTCTGTGGGTTGCTTGTCTCCTGAAGGTATCCTTCCCTGCAAAACTGATGTTAATGTGATCAAATCCAATTTATCTATTTTTTCTTTTGTTGCCTGTGCTTTGGATGTCATATCCAATTAATCTTTACTCAATCCAATGTATGAGGCTTTTCCTTTGGTCTTCTTCTGAGAGTTTAATAGTTTTTACTTTATATTTGAGTGTTTAATCCATTTTAAGTTAATTTTCATAAACAGTATGAGGTTAAGGGTCTAACTTCATTCTTTTGTGTGGATATTTAGTTGTCCAAGCTTCATCTGTTAAAGAGTCTATTCTTTCCACATTTAATGGTTTTGACACCCTTGTCAAAAATCAATTGACCATATATGTATGTATTTACTTGTGGATTCTTGATCTATTCCATTAATTTACATGTTTATCCACATACCATTATCACGCTGTTTTGATTATTGTAGCTTTATGGTAAGTTTGAAGCCAGGAAGTATGAGTCCTTTAACTTTGTTCTTTCTTCAAATTATTTTGGTTCTTCAGGATCCCTTGCAATTCTACATGAATTTTAGATCAACTTTTCCATCAATTTCTACAAAAATGTCATTGGTATTTTTGACAGAGATGACATTGAATCTGTATATTGCTTTTGATAGTATTATATCTTAACAATATTAAGTCTTCCAGTCCATGATTTCTTTAATTTTAAATATACCTTTTTTTTTCTTACAACAAGAAGTAGAGAGGTTCTCCAAGGCCTTAATCCTGACTGGGTTAGGTTGGCTTAAAAGTAGGTAATTTCCAGAACCCCACAAATCTTGTACATCTGGTTAAATTTATTCCCTGGCATTTTATTCTTTTGGATGTTATTTTAAGTGAAATTATTTTCTTAATATATTTTTGGATTATTCATTACTAGTGTACAAATGATTTTTATGTGTTTATCTTGTATCTGGCAACTTTGCTAAATTTATTAGCATTAATAGTTATTCAGTGGATTCTTTAAATTTTCTATCTATAAGGTCATGTCATCTGTTTCAATTTGGGTGCCTTCTGTTCTTTTTCGTGCCTAATTGCTTTGGTTAATATTCCAGCAATATGTTGAAGAAAAGTGGTAAAAGTGGGCATCTTTGTCTTGCTTTTTTATCTTAGGGGGAGAGCTTTCAGTCTTTCACCACTGAGTATGTTACCAGTGTTTTTTTCATAGATGCCCTTTATCATGTTGAGGAAATTTCCTCTATTCCCACTTTGATAAGTGTTTTATCATAAAGAGTGTTGGCTCTTTTCAAATGCCTTTTTGGCATAAACTGAGATGATTATGTATTTTTTCTTTCATTCTATTAATGTAGTATATAGCACATTGATTGATTGGGCAACTCTGATTTTCCAAGATGAGCTAGAAATCTGAATTCTAATAAGAAATCCTCTTACTTTAAAATATTGACATGCATAAAAAATTGAAAGCCAAATTGGCTTGGGGCTTCCAGTTTGAAATCTCTAATCAAGAAACTTAAAAATCATTCTTCCTTTTGCGTTAGGAACTCCACTTCCAGGGATCCATTTAGGAGAAATAATCCAAACTGCAGGCAAAATTTTAAACCTACACTTGAGTATCTTTCCTAAAGACCAAGTCTGGAAAGTCCCTGAATACCCGGCAGTAAAGGTCACTCACAGTCTGTGTTTGCCCCAGTGGAAAAAATGTTTTGCAGCCACTTAGTATAGTTTAATGAAGATTGTGAAATGTTATCAACAGATGTAGGTGACATAATATTAATAACTGTCATTCAATATAACCATAATTGTCATCTAATATAAATATACCTTTTTTATTTTTTCTTACAAGAAGCAGAAGGAATCCCCAAGGCCTCACTCCTGGCTAGGATAGGTTAGCTCAACAGTGGTCATTTCTCCACCCTTCATCTTCCTTCTATTTTCAAAATTTGGCATAATGTGCTGATGTAACTTTTATTTTTGGCATTTTCCACATTTGATTCACATTTAAAACATTTTAATCACAAAAGCACATTTTCGCATAGCAATTTTCTTTTTGTGCTTACATGTTCCACACACATGTGCCCTGTTTGTCATATATAGGAAATCCTTTGGGCAGAAATCCATACCCTGCCCAAACTATTCCCATTCTTTATAAGCACTTAAATCAAAACAATCTTCTAAAAAATTAATTAATTATTATTTTTTAATGGTGACATAGGTTAACGAAATTTAATAAGTTTCAGCTATACACTTTAACAATGAGGTGTGTGTGTGTGTGTGTGTGTGTGTGTGTGTGTCTGTTCACCTCTCATAGTTAGATTTCTTTCTGTCGCCACATATTTGACCCCCTTTACACCATCCGACACCCCTTCCTCTCTCCCCTCTGGTAACCACCAGTCTATAGTCCATGTCCATGAGTCTCCATTCGTTTGTCCTGTTCATTTGTTTCTTTTTGGTTTATATCCCACGTATAAGTGATATCATGTGATTTTCAACTTTTTCTGTCTGGCTTATTTCATGTAGCATGATTATCTTGAGGTCCATCATGTTGTCACAAATGGCAGTATTTCATCTTGTCTTATGGCTGAGTAATATTCCATGGTATGTACCACAGCTTCTTTAGCCAATCATCTATCGTAGGACACTTTGGTTGCTTCCATGTCCTGGCCACCATGAATAATGTTGCTATGAACATCGATGTGCAAATATCTTTTCTGATATGAGTTTTCAAGTCTTTGGGGTAAATACCCAGTAGAGGGATTGCTGGATCATATGGTAGATCGATTCTTAGTTGTTTTTTTTTTAATAAATTTATTTCTTTAAATTAGTTTCAAGTATACAGTACATTGGTTAGACATCTATATTGTTCATAAAACAATTCTCCCAATTGCCCCCTCCCTCCCCTGGCTCTCCACTTAGCCATTATATTAATGTGAACTACATTCCCTGTGCTGTGCTCCCCATCCTCGTGTCCAACTATCAACTACTAATTTGTACTTCTCTAATCCTTCACTGCATGCTCCCAGCCTCCCAACCGCCCTCCCCTCTGTCTATCACCAAATTGTCCACTATATTTGTGAGTTCGTTTTTGATTAGTTTGTTCTTTTTGTTCCTTAGATCCTACATATAAATGAAATCATATGGTATTTATTTTTCTCTGCCTGACTTATTTCACTCGGTATAACAACTTCTAGTTCCATCCATATCATTGCAAATGGTAAGATTTCATTTTTTTAATAGCTGAGTAATATTCCATTGTATATATGAACCATAACTTCTTCACCCAATCATCTGTTGATGGACATTTAAGTTGCTTCTATACTTCAGCTATTGTAAATTGTGCTGCCATGAATATTGGGGTGCATAAATCTTTACGAATTATTGTTTTAGTTCTCTTTGGATAAATGGCCAGACGTGCAATTGCTGGGTCAAAAGGTATATCCATTTTTAATTTTTTGAGAAACCTCCATTCTGTTTTCCATAGCGGCTGTACCAATTTGCAATCCCACCAACAATGTATGAGGGTTTCCTTTTCTCCACATCCTCACCAACACTTGTTTTTTGATTTATTGATGACAGCCATTCTGACAGGTGAGGTGTATCTCATTGTGGTTTTAATTTGCATTTCTGCTCATTTTTAAATTGGATTGTTTGGGGTTTTTTACTGTTCAGTTGTATAAGTTCTTTATAAATTTTTTTTACTGTTCAGTTGTATAGGTTCTTTATAAATTTTGGATATTAACCCCTTATTAGATTTATCATTAGCAAATATGTTCTCCCAATCAGTCAGTTGTCTTTTTATTTTGTTGATGGTTTCCTTTGCTATATAAAAACTTTTTAGTTTGTTTATTTTTTATTTTGTTTCCCTTGCCTGAGTATCTAAAAGAAATTCCTGTTAGTAATATCAGAGAGTTTACAGTTTATATTTTCTTCTAAAAGTTTTATGGTTTCAGGTCTTACATTTAAGTCTTTAATCCATTTTGAGTCTATTCTTATATATGGTGTAAGAAGATGGTCTGGCTTCTATTTTTTGCATGTATCTGTCCAATTTTCCCAACACTATTTATTGAAGAGACTGTGTGTTCTTATACAATTTGTCATATATGGCCTTTATTATGTTAAGATATGTTCCCTCCATGCCCACTTTGCTGAGAGTTTTTATCATAAATGGATGCTGGATTTTGT
The DNA here is from genome assembly GCF_014176215.1 of Rousettus aegyptiacus. Lineage (NCBI taxonomy): Eukaryota > Metazoa > Chordata > Mammalia > Chiroptera > Pteropodidae > Rousettus > Rousettus aegyptiacus. The sequence goes on from NW_023416309.1 coordinate 63,845,716, forward strand.
CGAACACTTTTTCTGCATCTATCGATATGATCATATGGTTTTTATCTTTCAATTTGTTAATGTGGTGTATCACATTAATTGATTTGTGGATATTGAATCAACCCTTCATCCCAGGAATAAATCCAAGTGTATGATACTTTTAATGTATTGATGAATTCAGTTTGCTAATGTTTTAGTGAGGATTTTTGCATCAATGTTCATAAAAGATATTGGCCTATAGATTTCTTTTTTTGGAGTGTCTTTGCCTGGTTTTGGAATCAAGGTAATGGTGGACTCATAAAAGGAGTTAGGGAGCCTTCCCTCTTCTTGAAATTTTTGGAATAGTTTGAGAAGAATAGGTGATAATTCTTCTTTGAATGTTTGGTAAAATTCACCTATGAAGTCATCTGGTCCAGGACTTTTGTTTTTTGGGATTTTTTTGATCGCTGATTCGATTTTATTAGTGATAATTGGTCAGTTTATATTTTCTGTTTCTTCTTAACTTGGTCTTGGGAGATTGTCTGTTTCTAAGAATGTGTCCACTTATTCCAGATTGTCCAATTTGCTGGTATATAATTGCTCATAGTATTTTCTTATGATCCATTGTATTTCTGTGGAGTCTGGTTATTTCTCCTCTTTCATTTCTGGTTTTATGTATTTGAGTCCTCTCTTTTTTTCCTTGATGAGTCTGGCTAAGGGTCTGTCAATTTTGTTTAGCCTTTCAGAGAACCAGCCCTTCGTTTCATTAATCTTTTGTATTGTTTTTCTAGACTTTATTTCATTTATTTTCACACTGATTTTTATTATTTCCTTTCTTCCTTCTATTTACTTTGAGCTTTGTTCGCTGTTCATTTTCTAGTTCTTTTAATTGTAAGGTTAGATTGTTTATTTGAGCTCTTTCTTGTTTCTTGAGGTAGACCTGAATTTCCCTCTTAGGACTGCTTTTGCTGTGTCCCATAAATTTTGAGTCATGTTTTCATTTTCATTTGTTTCTAAGTATCTTTTGATTTCTTTCTTGATCTCATTAATAACCCATTCACTGTTTAGTAGCATGTTATTTAGCCTCCATGTGTTTGTGTATTTTCCAATTTTTTTCTTGTAGTTGATATCTAGTTTCATACCATTGTGATCAGAGAAGACAGTTGATATGATTTCAATCTTCTTAAATTTGTTGAGAGTTGATTTGTGTCCGAACATGTGGTCTATCCTTAAAAATGTTCTATGTGCACTTGAGAAGAATGTATATTTTGCTGCTTTGGGGTAAAATGCTCTGAAAATATCTATTAAGTCCATCTGTTCAAGTGTATCTTTTAAACCCATTGTTTCCTTGTTAATTTTTTGCTGGGAAGATCTGACCATTGGTGTCAATGAGGTGTTAAAGTCTCCTACTACGAGTGTATTACTATTGATCTCTCCTTTTATGTCAGTCAATAATTACTATATGTATGTAGGTGTTCTTATGTTGGGTGCATATATGTTTACTAGGGTTATGTCCTCTTGATTTATTGATCCCTTTATCATTATGTAATGCCCCCTTTTTTTATCTCTTATTATAGCTTTTGTTTTAAAGTCTATTTTATCTGGTATAAGTATTGCTACTTTGGCTTTTTTTTTATTTCCATTTGCATGAAATATCTTTTTCCATCCCTTTACTTTCAGTATGTGAGTGTTGTTTGATCTGAAGTGAGACAGCATATGCATGGGTCTTGTTTTCTTGTCCATTCAATTACCCTAAGTTTTTTGATTGGAGAATTTAATCCATTTACATTTAAAGTGATTAGTGATAGGTACATTGTTACTGAAATTTTATTATTCATATTTGTTATTTTTATTTTATTTTTTACTCCTCTTTTTACAGAAGACCCTTTAGCATTTCTTGTAATACTGGCTTGCTGGTGATGAATTCCTTAAGCTTTTTTGTGTCTGAGAAGCTCTTTATTTCACCTTCCATTTTAATCAAAAAGCCTTGCTGGGGAGGGTAACCATGGTTGTAGACTCTTGTTTTTCATAACTTTAAATATTTCTTGCCATTTCTTCTGGCCTGCAGAGTTTCCATTGAAAAGTCAGTAGACATTCTTATGGGGGTACCTACTTAAGTAACCAGCTTCCTTTCTCTTGCTGCTTTTAAGATTCTCTCTTTGTCTTTACCTTTGGCATTTTAATTATGATGTGTCTTGGTGTAGGTCTGTTCGAATTCCTCCTGTTTGGCAATCTTTGTGTTTCCTGAACTTGTATGTCTAATTCCTTTGCCAGTTTAGGGAAGTCTTCTGTCATTATTTCTTCAAATAGAGTCTCGATCTCTTGCTTTCTCTCTCTTCTTCTTAAAGTACTCCTATGATTTGGATAGTTTTACACTTCGTGTTGTCCCAGAGGTCTCTTAAATTATTCTCATCTTTTTCGGTTCTTTTTTTCTTTTTGTTATACTGATTGGGTGTATTCAGTTGCCTTGTCTTCCAATTTGCTGATTCAATCTTCTCCTTCATCCAATCTACTGTTGAGTCCTTCTAGTGTATTCTTCATTTCAGTATTGTATTCCTCATTTCTGTCTGGTTCTTTTTTATGGTTTCTATGGGTTTTTTTTTAATGCTTACTATCTCTCTCTTGAGATTCTCATTGCGCTCATCCATTCTCCCCATAAGTTCATTGATCATCCTTATAACCATTATTCTGAACTCTATCTCTGGTAGGTTGCTTGCCTCCGTTTCACTTAGCTTATTTTCTGGAATTTTCTCTTCTTGTTTCATTTGTGGCATGTTTCTTTGTTGTCTCATTTTATTAGCCTCACTGTGTTCACTTCTATGTGTCAGGAATATTTGTTTCGTCTCTCAGCCTTGGCCAGATGGCCTAATGTAGAAGGTGTCCTGAGTGGCCCAGTGGCATGCTCTCCCGATCCCTTGTGCTGAGAGCTCTGGACATGACCTTTGTGTGGATTGTATGCGATCTTCTGTTGTCGCCAAGCTTTTATTGTTGTCAATAGATCAGTTGGTGGAATTAACGTTCAGGCTGACTAATTGTGTGAATTGGCTGCACCCTCAGGATAAGAGTTGTTGTGTGTGGGCTGACCCCACTGAGTGGGATTTGCCCTAGCAGGCTTGTGTACTTGTTGCAACCACCCTTTGTATGTATCACTACTGGAGCTAGTCAGGAGTTGCTCTGTTGTGGTTTGGTGCCAGCCTCCAGATGTGCTGGTTTTGTGGCCCATTGGGAGGGGCTCCCCCTAGGCCTAGGTCAGCCGCTGCTTTTGATTGCTCAGGGCTACCCAGTGAGAACTACAAAGTGATCCACTGATGGTTGCTGTCTATGCTGGATCTCTGAAATGTGACTCACAGCGTTGGTCACCCACTGGGAATTCAATTCTTAGTTTTTTGAGGAATCTCCATACTGTTTTCCATAGTGGTTTTATCAATTTGCAGTCCCACCAGCAGTGTATGAGGGTTCCTTTTCTCTTCATCCTCCCCAACATTCATTATTACTTGTCTTGTTGATTATAACTATTTTAACAGGTGTGAGCTGGTATCTCATTGTGATTTTGATTTGCATTTTCCTAATAGCTAGCAACGTTGAGCATCTTTTCATATATATGTTGACCATTTGTATGTCTTCCAGGGAGAAGTGTCTGTTCAGAACCTCTTCCCATTTTTTGATTGGATTGTTTGTTTGTTTGTTTGTTTTTTGTGAAACAATCTTGAATGTCATTTTTGGCATTGCTAGCTAGCAGGGACTCACACCTCTTCAAGAATTAAACACCATGGACAATAGTATTCACTGTGCAGCTGCTTTAAACTGTTTCAATTATAACCCTTTCAGTAAGCAATTTAAATAAAAGTGGGCCTTCTTGATATTCACTTTATGAAGCAAATGCTGCACCACAGAAATCTGACAATTCTTTTCATGGGTTCATCCTGTAAAACCTGAATTCTATTTTGAATACTCCAAGTCTAGATGCCGATGACAGTGCTGCAGTTTGAACACCAACTTGGTGACTGTCCCCCTTGTGCCAACTAAGATGGGGGAAGAATAGGGGTTGAGGCACAGGCTCGGCTTCTCAGAGGAGGTGATATCTCAGTTGAGTGTCAAGAGGTAGACGTAATGAAGAAAACACTACAAAACAATACGTCCAGCACAATCATAAATGTGGTATGCACTCTATCTAGTGGCTCATAGGCCCTGTTGGGGGCTCAGAGGACAGTAGGTGATCCCAGGGGACAGGGAAGGCTGCATAGAGGAGCCAGCATTTGAGCTGCGCCTCTGTACAGAGCTTAATAGTATACTCCCGAAATTCATGTCTACCCGAATCTGTGAATGTGACTTTATTTGGAAATAGGGTCTTTGCAGATGTAATCAAGTTAAGATGGGGTCATATTGGATTAGCATGAGCCCTGATCCAATGACTGATGTCCTTACAGGAAAAGGGAAGTTTGGATATACACAGTGGGGAAGGTCACAGTGAAAACAGGCAGAGATTAGAGTGGTGTGTCTGCCAAGCAAAGAACAGCAAGGTACACTGCTCACCAATAGGAAATGGGGCAGAAGCAAAAATGGCTTCTCCGCTCAGCTTCTGGGAGCCAGGACGGCTGACACCTTGATTTCAGACTCTGGGGATTGATTCCTGTGCCCCCAATTTGAGCCTTCAAGGAACTCCAGCCAGGGAGTTCTGATTGTTCTGGGCACCCCAGCACCTCCTGCAGATGTCTACCATACTGTCACTAAAGGGATTTGTAAGAGAACAAAACTCTATTACTCTAAGCCCCAGGTTGTAGTACTTTGTTATGGCAACTCTGGAAAATTACTGCAGCCTTGAGGTAAATCTTGTCATAACAGTACCTCGGTCCCATCCAGGGTCCACTGGGCCGCTTTCCTGGGTGAAAGCCTTCACTACCTCGCTAAGGTCTCACCTTCAGCAGGACTCCAGCTCTCCCGATTCTGACCAGCAGGTGGCGCCCCTGATTTACGTTTCGCCCCTCTCTCCACCCAGGTTCTGGGGTCAAGCTGCGCGTCAGGCTGCCTGTCGGGTTGACGAGCTTGAGCATGCCGTGGGCTTGCTGCCTACCTTAGAAAGGCCAATGAGGCAGACTTTAGGGGAGGAGGGTGGCTTAGCACCCGTGGGCGAGACTTCTCTGCCTTCCCAAAAAGGCTGTTTTGCCCTCCTTCTGCAGAGGACCCGACCCCAGGGGCTGATGAGGGTGGAATGAAAGAGGTCATGTTGTAGACGTTAAGAGGTAGTTCTGGAGAATATTTCCCAAGAACCCACGCTCTGACCAGGGAAAGGAGTCGTTGACCCTGGAGCTGGGCACAGGCTAGCAATAGGTACCCCCACCCTCGCCTTTCTGTGGCACCACTTACAAATCCCTTTAGTGACAGTATGGTAGACATCTGCAGGAGGTGCTGGGGTGCCCAGAACAATCAGAACTCCCTGGCTGGAGTTCCTTGAAGGCTCAAATTGGGGGCACAGGAATCAATCCCCAGATTCTGAGGCCTGTGTCAGGCGCCAGTCCCCCACGCCCCTCACGATCTACAGACGCTAGACAGGCAAAAACAATCCACCCTCCTCCTAGAGAATCACTGGTGGATAGTCTTCCTTTTCCCTCCATGGCTCCCCAGCCCCCAGGAGGGCTGGAAATGTAGGCTCCCTGAAGGACTCCCAGTCATGAGGGTTGTGAGTGGGCTTAAGAAGGCAGGAAAGGTAAATGTTTTATAGTGCAAAGAGCAGAGTCTGGAAACAGACCCAAAACCTTGCACCAGCTCTGCTACTCACTAGCAGGGGTGATCCAACCTCTCCCTGAGACAACTTGGTTTCTCTGTTGTGAAATGGGCCTAAATTAGTGCACCTGGCTTCACAGAGTTTCTGCCAACTGACCAAAACCATGCATGTAATGCCAGGCTTAGAGCAGAGAAACCTCTCCAGGTATTTTTGGTTTTTGTTTTGAGGGATTATTTATTGTGGTAAAATACACATAAAATAAAATTCACCATTTTAATGAAAATACAACTCTGTCCCCATTAAACACTAACTCCCATTCCCCCTCACCCCTAGAACCTGGCAACTACCATTCTACTTTCTGTCTACGAATTTGCCTATTCTAGATTCCTCATGGGTAATCATACAGTATTTTCCTTTTGTGTCTGGATTATTTCACTTAGTGCAATGTCTTCAAGATTCATCCACAATGTAGCATGTGGATGAATTCCCTTCCTTTTTAAGGCTGAATAATATTCCAACATCTGCATATATGTCATTTTGTTTATCCATTCAGCTGTCGATGGGCACCTGAGTTGCCTCCACCTCTTGGCTACTGTGAATAATGTTGCTATAAATATTGGTGTGCAAAAATCTCTTTGAAACCCAGCTCTCAATTCTGTTGGACATATACCCAAAAGTAGACTTGCTGGATCATATGGTAAATCTATTTTTAACTTTTGAGGAACTGCCAACAGCTTTCCACAGTGGCTGTGGGATTTTATATTCCCACCAGCAGTGCACAAGGGTTTCATTTCTTCACATCTCACCAACACTTGTTATTTCCTTTTTTACATATAGTAGCCATCCTAACGGGTGTGAGGTTTTACCTCTGAGTGTTTTATACACACAGGGTTTGATACAGTGATAGATATTTGCCAAATCACTCGGAGGACTGGGAGAGATTCTCAGCTAGGCACTGCCCTCCACACCACGGCTGGATGGGCAATGGGGGCACCACTGAAGCACATCTTCCCCAGGGGCAGGGATCTGGGATCAGGGCCCTATCCCAAAGCTCAGCAGCCCAAGATTAGACACTGGGACACTGCTGCAGAAAATCCCATATCCCTGTGACCCTGTCAGGTGGTAGAGAGAGCCCCAAGCAGTGAGGAGATGGCCCCTTCTCCCTCTGCCTCCTTCATCACACTCAGCATGTTTACTTGGTGGATCTTTACCCACATCTGGAGGCTAGCTACAAGGGACCTGACAAATGTCCTCTTTAACTTTCTAGCCTTTGCAAGCCAGGAAGGCATATGAGGAGGTGGGAACAGATACAGAAGGCCACATGCCATCCACTTTAGCAGGGCTCTCAGTACATGGTAACTTCTGTTAATACGCCCTAGAATGCGGTACCAGAAAGTGGCTCCCCTTCAGCCACACTGGCCTGCAGACCCCCCAGGCGGGCCCCTTCCTGCCAAAGGCCTTTGCACATTCCCTCCTTTTCAAATGTTCAACCATACCCCTTCTGCCTCCACACATGAAGTGAACTTTTACTCAGCTAAAACATACCACTTTCTCGTAGCAGCCTTATTCACAGTAGGTGAAAATTAGAGAAACTTAAATATCCATCAGCAAATTATGGTGTACTTATGCAACAGAATATTATACAGCAATGGAAAAGAACAACTTACTGCCATATGCAACAACATGTATGACTCTCACAGACATAATTGTTGTGTGAAGAAGCCAGGCACAAGAGAGCACATTTCATATGCTTCCATTCATGTGAAGCTCAAAAAGAAGCAATATTAACCTATGAAAAAGGGCTGAGAACAGTGGTTACTTTGGGGAGGATGTATTCGCTGCGAGGATCTCAGGGAGACTTCTAGAAGCTGGAAATGTTCTATATCTTGGTCAGGAGGGTGGTTGCATGGGTGTACATGTTGGTTAAAGTTCATCAAACTGTATACTTAAAATGCATGCACTTGGTAAAATAAAAAAGTAGAATAAAACGAGTTATTTTCTCAGGGAAGCTTTTTCCAAGACTAGACCATTATGAAATGTCAGAGTTCCGTGCAGCCCTATGCAGGGCTCTGGCCACCACTGTGATGGCACATCTTCCTGCAGATTGTTGAGCTGGTGGTCTGCTTCCCCTCTAGACCATAAGCTTCATGCAGACAGTCTTTCCAGTGCCTGTTCCTTAAGGACCCACATTGTAGAAGCTCACTCTCTGGCATCAGCAGTGTGGGCCTTGTGCTCGCAAGGTGAGTTCTAAACCCAGAGCTGGGAGAGAATAATCAGATGTGCAACTCCAGCCATCCAGCTGAGCAGAAAAGCCAGGGAAGGCGGTTTCCAAAATAGAACCACCTACGCCTGTCACTCTTCTTCCTAAAAATGTCCGATGTTCAAATATCCTTTCCAAAAAAAGACAAAGAATGTTTTCACCTTCAAACCTCAGCACTTAAAATCTTTAAAATCATGCACACATAATATTTATGTAACTGTATTCATGTGACATGTAATCGTTTCAAAGCTGCCTGTGTGTTTGGGAGCAGAGAACGTGCCTGTTTTGAGGGGAAGGAGGAGGAAGAAGAGTGAAGAAATGCTGTACTTGGACTGTCAGCAGTCTGAGAAGAGCTGAGGACAGACTGTGAGAGCTCAGGAATTCCACTGCCCGGGCTTCTGTTCTCCCATGCTAACAGAATTTTCGCTGCCTCCTAGATGGCAAAGCCAGGCCAGTGGAGAGGCAGATGTTGGCTCAGTATAGAGACAAGTTTTCAAATGATTCCAGAAGTGACCCTGAGAGGTTGTGAGCCCCTTGTCCTTGGAGGTTTGCAAGTAGAGACTAAAAGACCATTGGTGAAGGATACTGTGAGACAGGCGGGGTGGGGGATAAGACAGGCTAGAAGGAAGGTCTCTTGGTGGACCTCAGAGGCCCGGAAGTCTTGTCTCACCATCCTTTTGAAACTCCTTACCCTCACTGAGGGAATAATATTGTCCAGGATGCCTGCAATTACAGAGTCTTGGAAGGTGGGAGCTGGGAAGAGCCTTCAAAAGTATTGTTTCCTGCTCCAGACAACAGCAACACAAATAGCAACACTAGCACTTGTCATTTATTGCACTGTTCCTGGATCACAGGCATCATAGGGGTTGCTGTACACATCACGCGCTCTAAACAGGAGTGACCTGGAGAATCGTGTTTAAGAACATGGATTCTGGACCCCAACTGTCTGGCTCTAACTCCTGACTGGAGTGTGGGGGCATATCTCAGAGTCAGACCCTGGGACAAGAATTCAAGGGCAAGTATTATCAGGGGAGTGGGCAAATGCGGCAGGGCAGGGAAGGAACTGATAAAAGGTGTATTATCAGGGGTTACTGCTGGGCTCCTGGGGCTCAGTGCTGTGGAGCCTGGGAGAGAGTATGCAGCACGTCCCAGAGTCCACCTGAGTGAAGGGGAGCTGGGGTGCTTGTGCACCAACCCCACCTTTATGTGGGCTGAGAACTGCTTCTGCACAGTAATTCCCAGACCCCCAGCTATTTTAACTCACCTGATCTTATAACTAGAAGAAACCCAAGGGCAGCCACAGGTGTCCCCAGATTTTGGCATAAAGATATGGGTTCTGGGGAATGATGTATGGGGGCGGGGCGACAGTGTCCACTACTGACACTTAGTAGCTGTGTGACCTCAGGCAACTACTCCTCTTCTTTGTGTCTGCTTTCTCACCTGTTAGGGAGCCTACCTGAGTTCAGTGAAGGTAGAGGGCTTAGAACTGCCTGATATATCGTCCAGCATGTAGGAACCTCAGAGTCTAGGAAGGAATCCTGACACATTACATTTCACAGAGGAGGAAGGCAAGGTCAGTGAGGCTTGGGCGCACCACCATGCAGCACAAGAGGCAGAGATGGGCCCATCCGACCTGGAGCCACGCTCACAGGACTCCCTGTCCAGTGCCCTTTTGAGGCTGAATCAAGGCAGCTGTTGGCCCCCAGGAGTGCCTCCCTCTTACCATCTTGCACTGAGCAGTTGTACCCTAGCAGCGACTATAGCGGAGCCTCTGAGTTCTAAACCTAGAACTGGGAGAGAATAATCAGATTTGCAGCTGATTAAATTCTCCAGCCATCCAGCTGAGCCGAGAAGCCAAGGAGGCTTCCCTCGAGAAGCCCCCTGAGAACCACCCTGTAGCACCAGTGCTTGGCTGGGCTGCCCCACAAGTGTCCACAGGGCACAGGCCCGGCAGCATTCAGCAGGCAGGCTGCCAGAGGAGAAAGAGGCCTCCAGGGGCTCCCCACAAGCTCGATGAGCACCCCACCTGCCCAGACCGTTTCAGCTTGTGCAAGTCCAGGCTGCAGACCCCTCATGCCCCTGTCCCCACTTGTGGCTGTGCCAGGCTGCTCTTTACCTTCTCTCTGGCTAGATGTTGCCCAGAACACTTGGAGGCAAAGCCCATGAGCAGCCTGTCACCTGGCACGAAGAAGGCTGAGGCCTTCTGTGGAGCAGAATATTCACTCACACATTTTCTCAATCATTCATTCCTTTGCTCAACAATCTTTTCTCAGCCCTTACCATGTGCTGGACCCAGGCTATGCCCTTTCCTGTGCCTCCCAACAACATGCAGCATAGGTTACATCGGCTGTGCAGCCAGCAGGGTCTGGGGGCCACTGAATAACATGGTTGGGATGGGGATGAAATGAGAAAATTCTTGGAAAGTGCTTCTTCAGCACAGCATCTATCCCATCATAAGCACTCGAGAAATGTTTTCTAACAGTGTTATTCTCTGTATTAATATTCAGGAAGACCAAAGTCCTCTGCCACAAATACATCAGTGTGAATGATCGTGGCAACCTTGTGAGGCAGGAGAGCTAAGCACTGAGGGAAAGGGATCCAGGGTGAGGAAGTTTTTGATGGAGGCAATTGTGAGCCTTACCCAAGGCCATGAAGGAAAGGGCCTTCCAGACAGTCTTATTAACCACTTGAACAGTCATAAATACTATAGAGTTTATACTTGTGCCCGGTACCATTTCAGTAACTCCCTGAATCCTCCCAAACCCTCTATGATGCCTCTTCTCATTTCAAAGACAAGGAAATAGAGGCCCAGAGAGGTTTGTTAACTTGCCCAAGGTCACACAGCCAGTAAGTGGTAAAATCCTAGTAAAGCTGGGATTTGTGAAGGCTCTGAACTCTGTGTGCCTGTGCATAAGCCACCTACCCCCTTGAGCCCCCACCTCTGCTGTGACAGGACCCAGAAGCTCTCCAAGTCCTTTCTTAATGGCACCTTCTTGAACTGCAGACTTCAGTCAATGAATCACCTTCACTCCAAGAAGAAGTTGGTCCCAATTAGTTAGTGCTGGGGTCAAACCACAGACCTCTGCAGCCAATCCTCTCCTCGACCTTCCTCAGCAGGCCTCATTACCTGCCTTCCTGTGAGCCCACTCTTCAGGAGGGCCTGAGTTTACACACCCAGCCACTTTGATCGCATCTGAGATTGCCTGTTTCCTGACAACACCATGGAGGAAAAGGAGCCTGGGAGATGGTGACACCCAGGAGCACCTCTGGAAGGCTGGGGCTCGGGCTCCGTACACAGTATGCATTCAGCAAGGCCTATAGGCATATTGAATAAGCAAGGGAGGAATGTAAGCTTTGTTTGTAACCTGGGTCTTTGGTGACATTCAGGTCAGGTCCAGGTTCTGACACTTGACCAGGTCTCTTTCCTCCCTTGAGCCTAAGCTTCCCTACCTAACCCTCAGGGATGTTGTGGGTATAAATGAATGTTGTGGGTGTAATGCAGTAAACACTGTTAATGCTCAGCCTACAAGTGCCTGAGTCTCTTTAGTCAGATCTGCACACCCATCACAGCTACTGTATGTTTGTTTCCTTACAGCACTCACTCCTGCACCCTTGCCCAGATGATGTCCTGGGACTCCTGGAGCAGAGTCTGGAGTGCCTGCATATGATCCCTCCTACACTGCTGCCCCAGTAGCCCTCAACTAATGACTGACAGTGCGGAAAACCAAAAGCCCAGCTCCCATCTCAACTTTCTCTGAGATAGGATGTACACCCCTGAGCTCCCCGCAGCATTCCCTGCAGCGTCAGACTGTGGCCGAGGTTTCTCTGGAATAAGCCCTCTGCACACACACAAGTACTGTCTCAGGCCACCTTCCAGAATCAGCCTAAGATTCATGAACAAATCTCCTCTCCCCCTATCCCCACTCCCAGAGCTGGAGCCCACCTGACATTGCCATGTAATATAACTTTTGTAATATAACCTTTCCTTGAAAAGCACCTGCAATTAATAGGCTCTAATGTTTACCTGTTGTTCTTAAGGAAAGGCCTGTGCTTCCTCCCTAAGGGTATACTGCATGTCTATAAGGAAGGAGAACTAGTAGCATCAGCAAAGCCCCTGTTCGAAGCATTTTTTTTTTTTCAGAAATCAAGTTTACTTGATTTTTACAATTGCTAGCATTAGAGGGTTCCTTGTTCCTCAGTAACCCAAATAAGGTATAAAAACTGGGATTGAATGTTAACCAAAAGCCTCCTCATTGTCCATCCAATATCCATTCTCCATTTTTTTAAAGGTGACTGGGAAAGCAGCTAAAAGTCTACATTTCCTACTTCTCAAGCAAACAAGGATGGCTAATGAGATATGAGCAGAAGTTGTTGGGCAGGACTTCCAGAAAAACTCTAAAATAGCACTGAGTGCCCTTTTTATCTTATGCTTTGTTTCTTTCTACCTGAAATATATACACGATGGCTGGCACACCAGTGGCCATTCTGGGACTCTGAGAATGGAGCCAAAAGCTAAATATGGCAGAGCAGAAAGACAGTGGGTTGGAGGTTCCTAATGATGCTCTAGAACTATCATACCTGTCTTGAGAGATCCTGATGTCCTTGACATGTGAGAATAAACCTCTGCTTTATCTAAGTCACTATTTTCTGGGTTTCTCCTAATTGTAGCTGGATACAATTTCCAACTAATACAGATGTCGCCACAGTTTTGGTCCTAAGTGTAACAACAGTATTTTTTCTTCCCAGCCTCTCTTTCAACAGGGCCACCTCATCTTGCTCACAGAAACTTGACTACAAGGAGCAGGTAACCCTGTACATCACTGGGAAAGCCACACCAGCTCTGGAGCCCACGCCTGCTTCACCTAATTAGAGAATTCCACTCTCCGGCATAGGGCCATAGTGGCAACGGGTAATACTTGGGTAGTTCCTGATACTGTACAGAATAGGGAAAAATAAGAGTGAAAACTTGGCCCAGTCTCTCCCTCTGTGGGTCTTACATTTGCCATCTAATTATAATAATGAAGAATCAAAGTGCCAAAGCAACATTATTCATAGTAATGGACAAAAAAAACTGGAAACAAATGTCCATGTACAGGAAAATGGACAAATTGTGCTGTGTTCATTCCACCGAACACTATATAACATAAATTGATCATCTACTGCTCATACAGAAATACAGATGACCCTCGCAGTCATAATGTCCAACTTAAACCAGACATCAGACATGAAGATTATCTACTGTTTGATTTGATTTTGAGCATAAAGTTCAAAAACGGGCAAAACTGTGGGTAGGAAGTCAGGACAGCTGTTACCCTTGGGAAAGGCAGCAGATGAGGTGAAGGGGGCTCTAGGGTGACAGTAATGTTCTGTTTCTTATCTGGGCTGCAGTCACACATTTGTGCAAATTTCTGTGTGTCTTGAACTTAAGGAAAATCAGTGGTCATGGCGCCCAGAAGAGGGTAATATCCCTCATTTTGGCAGATCACAGAACAAAGCGGTGCTCAGTACATGATAGGGTATCAATGAGTGATACTATGATCCATGTGGCATGTTCAGTGGAAAGGGCTGGGTGCTCCCTAGCATTTGGGCTAGCCTTAAAAGGGGACTTAAAAGAATGACCATCACTGTGAGTACTTGAGGTGCCACGACAGGTGTAGGGTAGTAGGGAGTATATATGGCATATGTCTAGCCAAACAGCCTAAACCCATGCCAAAACCACATACCCTTCCCAGCCACCCACTTGAGAGGCTCAGCTTATCTCTGTGTCACAGGGCCTGGAGCAGCAGCAGGGAACTGCATCTATTATGCACAAAGCATAGGATATGTACTTCACACACATGTTAGCTTGCCTGTACGATAATTCTGTAAGCTAGTTGTTATCATTGCAATCAGAGTGTTAATCAGAGTTTTTTGGTTGCAAGCAAAGAAAATCAGTTCAAACTTGCTTAATCAGAGTTAGAGAGAGACAGAAGAGGGAAGGAAGGGAGGGAGAGAAAGATTGATTTGCTGATTCAGCATCTTAGTTGGGCTCTTCCCAAAGTCACATATTTGGGGGTTGGTCCCAGAAAGCACTCATGGGTATTGGGAAGCAAGAAAGGGACAGGAAGGGCCAATGCACTGTGCATTAATGAGCAGGTGACCACTGAGGGCACTCCAGGAGCCCCTTAGAACACATCTTAGAATCATACTAGACATCAAGGAAGTTGAGCAGCTATCACTCAACAACTCTTGTCCCTCATTGGTTGAGGGTCACTCTGGGACACTAACTCTCTAGCCCTTCTGGCCTGCCTCCCCTATGTGTAGGTCCTACCAGCAAGTTCTGCAGGTGATCTCCATGAAGGCCAAGGGGATATAGGCAGGACATAGGCATGGGAAAGCGAGGGGCTAGACATGGGTCCTGGATGATATCAGTAGCTGTCCCCTCTCCCTGTGCCCTGGCTCCCCTTTCCTATATGTTCAGCATCTCCACATGGTACCTTTACACCCTTCCAACTCCCACAGTCCTATGGCAAGGAGGCTGCTCTTGCTGTTCCAGGGAAAATCACACAGTGGGACTTCGGGGTCAAGTGTAGCCACATGTTCTTTCTTGAACCAATTACTGAGGCCCTGGGGGTGTTACCTGCTCAGCTAGGCCCCCAGTCATGTGGTCACAGCTGAAGGGGATGAATCTGGCCTCCTCAAACTGTATAGACTAATGGTGCATGTACAGTGCCTTTCCCAAAAAAACCTCAAGGGCTTTGTAAGTCAAGCAGGCAAAAATGCAAATGCCCAATCTACCCCATATAACAGATGAAAAGTCCGAGGCTCACAAAGGGAATGCGACATGCTCCCAGTTATATATCGAGTAACTGATGAAGCTGGAGTTCAAATTTAGATCTGTCTGACTCCAAAGCCCCCACTTAAAAAGTGTTTGAGATTGGGATGGGTATAAAAGTGCTTTGTAAATATTTTCCTTGTGAAAAGATTCAAACATTACTGAACATCTCTCTAACATCCCCGACCCCCAAGTATTGGTCCTCTCTCTAAGACAAATAGCTGCCAATATAGCAAGTTTGGGAGAATGAAAAAAAGGCTCCCCATCTACAGGGACTCTGCCCTGAAGGTACCTGACTTGGAGAACAAAGACACCACTTTCCTCCTTGGTTGGGCAACTCTGTTCAGGGCATAACCTGACCTGCTTTTGCAGGCCCTGTTCTCCTCACCAGCAGTAACAACCACTGTCTTTCTAGCATACATCCTTCTACGCTTTTTCCTAAACATTTACTTACCACTATATTAACCCATAGAAAATATATAGGATTTGGGGGGGTTTTAAATACATAATACATCATACTCTATATCTCATTCTATAACATCATGCTCTATGTTACTAGCCCTTTTATCATTCAGCATCCTCTTACCATGAAGGCCATATAGACCTAACCCATTGTTTGTAGCTACCGTGCAGTTTTCCAAATTGTGAACATACTATCATTTAATTATTCTCCTTTTGATAGAAATTTGAATTGTTACCAACTTTTCAATATCACACACAATGCTGAAATTAAAAAAACAAAAAACTTTATGCATGTGTCTTTGGACACCTGAACAAATAAATATTCTTCCAGGAATATTCCTTATAGCAGGATTCCTTGGCTCAAAGAGAAAACACATATGAAAATTCCTTAGCATAGTAGATATTGCCAAATATATTGCTCACCAAAAAATCACATCAATTTACACTCTCAATGACAGGGCTCTTTCCCCACATCCTTGGCAATATTTGGTATTCACTTTTAAATCTGCGCCAACCTGATGGGCAGGGTGGCATCTTGTCATTTTGTTTTCTGCTTCTTTGATCTAGGATTCCATATTTGATGTTATGTTTGATAGCTGTTGGCACTTCACATCACCTCTTTGTATCCTTTTCCAAACTGCTATTTGTTTGCTTGTTTCGTGTTGATTTGTAAGCTTGTTTTACGTAATGGATTTTAACCCTTTGTTAGGGTCAATAGATTACAAATATTTTTCTCAGCTGACCATTTTTCTTTCAGCCCCGTTAATGGGAATTTGTGTGCTTGTTTTATTTTTGTGTTTGGTGTTTGGAAGCTTTTCATATTCATGTAATCAGATTTGTCATTCTTTTCCTTCAACATTTTTTATTTCTGTGTTAGGAGCTCCCCACTCTCAAGGTACATTCTTCGGCCTCCCTCTTCAGACCAGCCCACCATTCTCTCCAGATTTGACTCTCTCTCTCTCTGTCCCATTCTCACTGGTCCTTCATGTAAAACCAGGTGGCCACCCTCTTACCCCTTGCCATCTTGCTCACGACCCCATCCAGGATACCCACATTCACTGTCTCTATCTAGTTCCCTGACATGCCTCTCACTTTTCTCCTCTTGGAGCCTCAGGAATGCAGCCTGGTTATACCTTTGGATGTGACAGCAACACCTTTCTTAAGTGTAATCAACACACCTGCTTATTACCACCCCTGGCCAGGCCAGGGCACACCCTCAGCCCAACCCCCAGGGTCAGCTTACAAGGGCATTGTTTCTGTCAGAAGAGATCATCCAGTCACCCAGGTAATTCTGGAATGATCTAGAATTATCTATGGCTTTCGCCTAGGTTTGCTTCTCCTGGAGCCGCCTTTCTGCCTTCTCACACCAAACTTCGCCATGTCTATCCCCGTGGTTCAGGACATGTGCAGCTCCTCATTAGCCCATTCACTGCCCATAACTGAGGCTCATGCTGCACATCACCTATAGATCAAGTTTGTCACATGCCATCCCAGCCCTCACAGATCAGAAGTCCAGAAAAGCACATGATGCAAGCTCCTACAACAGACTATATAGTCTTTTTAAAAACAAATATGCCATTAGAAAGCTGTTCTCCTTGGCTCCTGGCCAGCATCAGGGGACTTAAAAGGTATGAACAACCTTGAAAATATCTCCATAGACAGAGCTGCTGTAGGGGGAAAAGGATCACTGTCAACAAACTCCATCCAGCCCAACAGGCTTCCTGGCCAGGAAGCCAAAGGGGCATGCTCTGCCCTGGGCCCAGGTTCCAGGCAACAGCCCTGGCAACACCCATGTTATTCCTGGCTTCCAGAATTGGGACTCTCAGGGAGCCCATGCCAGGGTGGCCTGTGTGTCCGGGAGCAGATGTTTCCCTCTGTGCCCTCTGTAGGGTCAGGAAGACCCCACCCTGCAGGTGGCAGGAAGGGGGCCCTGCATCTGGAACTAGTCTGGTTCTAACTTTCCGCTCTTGTTTTTATTGGCAAAGGGATCCACCTAATATGACAGGGGATTCCCATTCTCAGGTGAACTAGCAAATGGCTTGTTTTCCACTGCTTTGCAATGTGCTCAGGTCAACACATGTTTATTGAATATTTCTTGTATTTTCTTGGTTCACTTGGGAGAGTTTAAGTGCCTGCTATGTACTAAGCACTTTTCTATGTGCTGGAGGATGCAGCCCTGAGCAAAGGTGTCAGTTCAAGTCTTCTGGGAAGATTGCAATAAGACAAGTTAGAAATGTAAGCAATGCATTGAGGGAATGCCTGCCTATAGTAAGTGGAGAGGGAGTGTCAGCAAGCAGGGGGAGGCTCCAATCCACAATAGAGGCAGGTAGCAGGGCGGCAGGAAGCCTCAGCCAGCCCATCGGGCACTCTAGAGCAAAGCTTGCCTTTGCAAAGGTTCCCAAAAGCACTACAGCTGGAGGCTGTCATCTGACTGAACTTCCTGTGGCAGCTTCTCTTTGCAAGGATAATCTCAGCAGTGCACTTCCATGGCTGTTATGGCGAGATGGAATGCAGCTGACATCCTGTCAAGAGATGCAGGGGACAAACAATACACCATGCAACAACTACATTCCCCATTTAATGCAAAGATCCAGTGGCAATGTCTTAAAGGAAGGAAGCAGGCGCCTTCTTCCCCCTGATGCTAAGGGTACGGATGTGGTGGTAAACCATCTTGAGCCACACAAGTGAGAGAAATACCCTACGGATGGCCAGAGGAGCCTGGGTTTCAGAATGATTGCATGGAATAGAGTCACCATGCCATCTCTGCACTGCCTACCTCCAGACTATATGCAGGAGGAACGGATTTCCGTCTGTTTAAGCCACTGTTGTTTACGTGCAGCTGTAAACATGTCCTAAATACAGTGATCTCGTTCCTTTTGTCCACAACAGGACTCAGTCCAACTAATTGTGGTTGGAAAAAGATTTACTCAACTAGCAAGCCCCAGTCCTGAGCACAGAAGCTTGGTTTGGAGTGGAGGGCAGCAGAGGGAGGAACTCCATTTGGGCACATGATAACTTTTTCTATTGGTAATAAGTAACATAAAAGTTACTGCTTAACCATTTTAAGTGTATAGTGCAGTGTATAATTCACATATTGCGCTAACATCACCACAATCTATCCCCAGAACTTTTTTGTCTTCCCAAACTGAAACTCTGCCCATTCATCACTAAGTCCCCATATCCCATCCCCCTAGCCTCTGTCAACCACAATTTTACTTTCTGTCTCCATGAGTTTGACAATTCTAGGTTCCTCATATAAGTAGGATTTTACAGTAATTGTCATTCTGTCTCTTGCTTATTTCACTTAGAATAACATCCTCAAGTTTCATCCATGTTGTAGCATGTGTCAGAATTTCTTTCTTTTTTAAAGCTGAATAACATCCCATTGTATGTATGTACCACATTTTGTCTATCCATTCATCCATCAATAACACTTGTGTTGTTTCTATCATTTGGCTATTGTGAACAATGCTGCTTTGAACATGGGTGTACAGATATCTATTTAAGTACCTGCTTTCAATTCTTTGGGGAATATATATTACTGGAAGTAGAATAATTTGATAACACATTAATTCTACACATGACTTTTCAACTAGTTTTTACCATGGTATCTTGACATGAGAGCTATAAGACTAAATTGAAAGGACCACAGTGGCAGGGAAGTATTGTGACCATTAGACCTGTAGAGAAGGTAGTCACAGGCAGCTCCTTTATAATGATCTCATCCCCTCATCTACCAACAGGGGCAGGCTCTCCCCACCCCTGCTCAGTCCTAGCTCCACATTTGCTCCCCACATTAACTCCAGCTGCCCTCTGCCTTAGCCCACCTCCCTGGCTCCCACAGGTTATGGGATGGGGCTGGGGTCGTCTTCATCCAGTTTGTCATCAAGCCTGACCACTCAGTGCACTCAGCTGACTTTATTTGCTGCCCAACCAGTGAAGTAACACCTGTTGTTACTGAGCTGGGCACCCCTCTACCCTTCACAGGACATTTGTGGGGTTGTCAGAGATAAATGACCACAGATGACTTACTTCACCTCCTAACTTTTTACAGATGTGTACATTGCTGTAGCTGTACCCCAGATGAGAATATAGAACATTTCCAGAATCCCAGAAGGCTCCCTGTGACTCCTCCCAGTCACCCCTCACCCGAGGAAACCACAACTCCGACCGCACCACCATTGATGGCTTTTGCCTGTTTTCAAACTTCATCTAAATGGAATCATTCAATTCATGCTCTTTTTCTGTCTGGATTCTCTTGTCCAACTTTGTGAGATTCATCTAGGTTGCTGCATGTGGAAGGACTTGGTTCTTTTTCTTTGCTGTGTAGTATCCCATGATATGAACATACCATATGTTTCCCAGTCTGCTGTTGGAGAACATTTGTTTCCAGTTTTTATAGAATGGGACAACATCCTTTGGGGGGACATAAGCATTTTATTTCTTGGGTGCCTGACCCCTCCCCATGTTTTCTGGCCCTCGCTTATAAGCTCTCTAAGGACGAGGTGTTTTTCTCTGTCCATCTCTGTGTCCTGCTGTGCAGCACTTACTTGGAGCCCAACTCTCAACAGAGCCAGATTCCTCCCAGCTAAGGGAGCTGTTCTTCTAGCTCAGCCAGGAGTTAGTCAGCCCTGTCTGCTGGGGACAAGCCAGACCAAGAGCTCTGGGTACTGTGACCTGGAAGGTCTGAGGTGTGTAGTTTTACCAGGCTAGCTACCAAGGCTGATGGCATTCCATTGCCATCTCTGAGGAGCTGGGAAACCTATTCTGCATGCAGCAGCGGTATAGGAATTGCTTTTTCCCTTGATGGCAACCTACCCAGCATGGTTTTCAAACAGGGGAAAGGTTTTCTAAAATGTCACATAGCTGGATGATTTTAAAGCAGGGGTGACAGAGGTTTGTGTGAAGCAGTAGGTGGTGTTGTCCACATGCCAACAGAAGGGTCAACCAGGAGGTCAGGTGACAGGGGACAGAAGGTGGGCTGTGATGCAACTGCAGGCTTCAGGCAACTCTAAAGAGGTCAGGAGGTGAACAACTCTGGCCAGGTAGTTGGGGTGAGTCTGATTTCTTCAAGCCACTGCAACCTGGATGTCCACTTCTGGCTCAAATTGCCCCAGCTTCTCCATACTGACCAGACGGACCCCCAAGAACCCAGGAATGAGGGGCAGATTGAGGAGATGGGGTGAGTGGTACCAGGCCCTTTCCCTCTTGAGTCACTGGAAGGGAATGGAAACAGTGTGGGCTGAAGCTGAGAGGGCCCAGTCTCGCCTTCTTGGGGCCTCGCCCGTCACCGAGATGAGTCCCACCTGCCAAACCCTGGGAAGGCTCTCTTTGGGGGTAAAGTCCCTACCACCTCCACCCAAGGGTGGTGGAGAGATGCTAGAAGGGAAGGGAAGAATTGGACTAGCCCTCAAGCAGGACTCCCTGACCCCAGGGAAGCTGGGAGGCATCACTCAAAGGAAATTGCGAAATCTTCCTTGGGACTAATTTGGGTTTTGGTTTGAGGCCAATCAGGCCTATCTTTATGACTCTGAGAATGTTTTCAAGTGGTAGACATTCCTTCTCAGACATTGCTAAGTAAACACTGAACTCCTTGGCTCCTCACCACACTCTTGTGGTGGAGCCTGCTCGGTTAGTAACTGTAAAGTTTTCAGATTCAGGTAGGAAATGACTGGAAACATATAGGACAAAGTGCTGATTTCCTTAATGTACAAATAATGGTACCTTTTTTTTTTTTTTTTTGAGTACTTAATGTGTTGCAGTGTGTGGTTCTGAGTATTTCACTCGAGTCAGCTCCATAATCCTCAACAACCCCTCACACTGAAGAGGAAATGGAGGCACGCTGAAGATAAACAGCCCAGCCAGGTGGCTCAGCCAGCAACCAGAACAAGAATGTGACCCAGGCAGTGGTGTGGTACCTGGGCCAGCATGGCCGAATGTGTTCCCTGTGCTGCTGCAGCCCCTCACAAGCATTACCACATGTTAGTCCTCACAACCACCACAAATTGGTAAGAAAAGCACAGTGACAGACTCAGAGAAGTAGGCAATGCACAGAAGGACAACAACAAAAACAGATATATCCATAATCCAAGAAAGCAACGAAATACAGTGAGGACATCTTGGAATGGCAAATGTTTTAATGATTTGTAATAATAATACTGTGCTTGCCAGGGAGCTAGGGAGCAGATGCCCGCCACTGGTGGGCGTGCCTGTCGGTCCAGTCTTTATGGAATGCTGGAACGCTGTTCGACAGGACCTATAAATGCCCTTAAAAGCCAATGGTTCCACGCAGTTCTGTTTCCTCAGAATCTTACTGAAGAGACTGGTCAGAGGTACAGCAGAGATGAACATATAAACCTGTTCATTGCAACATTATTATTATTATTATTATTATTCACAGTGGTGAAAAGGCAGAAAAATACTCAAGTTCCAAAAATCGGGACTAGTTAAAGAAATCATGGGCGTACTACTAGAGGGCCGTTAAAAGTGATATTTTTGAGGAAATTTTCGTAACACAGAAAAATGCTCATATTATAATAATGCACGAAAAGGACAGGATACAAAACTGTGTGTAGTTGGGGAAAGGAGATGACATGATTGCCTGTGAGCCAATTAGAGGCTGACTTTGTGAGAGAACCAAGTGAAGGGAGCCCCAGGTAAGAGGGACGCCTTGCTTCCCTGCATGTGCCTTACAAATGGCTGAATTCTTTGTCATGTACATGCATTATTTAAAATTTTTCTATTTTGAAGTAATTTCAAACTTACAGAAAATTTATATGAATAAGAAAAAGATTTTCCATATTTACTTCACCTATTGTTAACATTTTATCACATTTATTTTTTCTCACTCTGTGTAATGATTTATAGTAAAATAATGTATTACATATTACACATAATATAGGATATGTTATATTTAATGTTATAATTATATCCATGATATATTATGTATACATATATATATGAAGTTGTTTTTCTGAGCCATTTGTAAGTAGACTGCAAACCTCAGGCTCTTCACTCCAATCACTTTAGTGTGACTTCCTAAGATCCCAAGATCAAGGCATTCCTCTTAACTGCAGGATGAGGAGTGAACTCAGAAATCTATCTAGTATACAGTCCCTATTCAAATTTTGCCACATGTCCCAATAACATCCTTTATAGCACATTTCCCTGCAACCCACTATCCCAACCAGGTTCACACACTGCTTATAGTTATCACATCTCTGTCATTTCTTTTAATCCTTGAACAATTCCTCAGCCTTTCTTTGTTTTTATGATCTTGATTTTTACAAGTATAGATAGTTGCTTTGTATTCTAATATCCCTACATTGGGTTTGTGTGTTCTTTTCTCATTGTTAGATTCGTGCTGTGAATTTTTGGAGTATCACAGAAGTGATGTTGTCTTTCCTTGTGCATCATACCGAGAGTCATGCAAAGTCAGCCTGTCTCATCATTGGTGACGTTAACTTTAATCATTTGCTTAAGGTGGTATCCATTAGTCTCTTCAGTAAAAAGGTAAGTGCCCCCTTTGTAATTAGTAAGTAATTTCTGAGTGATATTCTGTATGAATATCCTGTTTCCCACTAAGTTTTTATCCATAGATTAGCATCCTATTGAATGCCTGAATCAACTATTATAGTGATGATTTCAAGTATGTATTACCTTTAACAATTTAAAGCAAAACTTACTTTTAGAAAATTAGTAATTTTCATGTAAAAAAAAGGAGGGAGGTAGATGAAACGAGATTGAAAAAATGTTGGCACTTGGTGAGGCTGGGTGATGAGTGTTCCGATACAATTATACTGCTCTCTCCACTTCGTGCATTTAAATTTTTCCATAATAAAAGTCTTAAAAAGTTATCTCACTCAAATGAATAATATTCATGCTAAAGTTTTCTGGGAGAGCATGCTGTTGTCCTCACCTTAATTTGAAATGCATCAAAAAGTAAGATAAATCAGTGGATTAGTCAGGGCCTGGATAATGGATAGAGCTGTGAGCAAGTAAACAGAAAATGTGGGTTGCAGAATCTAGGTGGTGGATGCATGGGAGTTCTTCATACAATTCTTCCAACTATTCTGTATGTTTGAAATTTGTCATCAGAAAATGTTGGAGGGAAAGCGATAATTTCTAAGTGGTGAGTTATTTTATCTTTCTGTGGTACTTTTCTATGTTTTTAAAACCTCTATAAAGAACACAAATAATTTTTTTTATATTTAAACGTGATGCTCAAAAATTCAGAGGCTCTATGAGGTGGCTGTCCAGAAGATCTGCCCTGTGGCAAGAAATGGACTGGCTGTCCTTTGAGGAGGGTACTGGGCTGACATATTTGGGACTGGCCTCCACAGACAAAAACACCAAGGATTCCTCAGGAACCAAGGGCAGGAGCCCCTTTGAAGAGGAATGGCTCCTTCCTTCCTCCCTCAGTCCCTTTTCCAGATACCTGCATCTTTCTTGGCCAACAGAGAGTCATCTTGCAAAGAGCTGCTCTCTACATGGGGCACAGGTTTTAAGCCCTCTGTGCACCACATGCACTCCAAAATGCTCTTCTCAGGTGGACTTTTTCTGTTTTCAGTGAGAGGGGGGCTTGCGAAGAAGAAAAGAGCATAATAGAAAAGGACCACGTGAACCTTCAGTATAGCAGAGAGAGTGGATAGTGTTCTGCCCAATCCCAGCCCACCCTGCCCAGTTCCTAAAGCCAGAATCAGGCTGCTCTCTTTGAATCTGACAGATGGGTTCAAATCCCAGCCTCATCACTTCCTTATCTGAAAAATGAGGCTGTCCTGAGAAGTGAAGGAGATAGTCCATACCAAGAGTGTGTTCAAAACCTTGTGCAAAAGACTCAACAAATGGTCACTGGTCGTCCATCAGAAGCCTCATATGTGTCAAGCACCCTTGCAGATGGAGAGACAGTGGGAACAATATGTAGCCCTTGCTCTTTTGCAGTTGACGATCTAGCTGCAAAATTATTATCAGTCAACATGGTTAAATAAAAAAATATTATCAGTCAATATTATCAATCGTCGATATGTCAATAAAAATATTATCAGTAAATGTGGTCAAAGGCCTCTGACTGACTTACTGTTGCTGGGATTAAGAACAAGACCCTAGATGTAGAAAAGCAGTGAAATAAGTGGAAAATGCAAGGGATATCTATTCAGAACCTACGCAGGTGCCAGGGCCATCTGGTTGCAAGTGGTGGCTCAGGTATCTTATCACAGAGAAGCTCAAGACAGGAGGAACCCAGATTCTTCCTAGGAGCCACACGGCAGAGCCTCTAGAACAGGAGGATTAAGTTCAGAGCCACACTGTTCCCTTGTCCCCTCAGAAGCTGACATCTCGTTAGGGCCCACGCTGAAACACACAATTTTTTCTTGATTTTCTGGCATCTCCCTAGGCCTTCAGCTTTCTCTGAGGCAGCCTTTGTTTTTCCTGTCTATCTTTGGTGGAACTCAAACTCAAGCCCCATCTCTCATCTCATGTGGAGGATTCCCTTAGGCAGAGCTCTCAGGTGAGGGCATCTCTTAGGATGCTGTTGCTTCTGGTTGGTTTGTCAAGTGGACTCCACCCCTAGCCTGGGCATATGCTGTATAAAACATTGCACAAGTAAGATAATTAACCATAGTGTGTTAAGACCATCATCTCTATGTAGTCTGCCTTCCCTTTCACCTTATCCTTGGTGTGAGTGGTGTTGGAGTGGCCGCAGGCATTTAAGGATGCTACAGGGAGGTGAGCTGGAGCTAGGTAGGGTCTCTTCAGGCTCAGTGGGCTTTACTTATGTTCACAGCACTTCCTTGTATAGTTAAGTTTTTTCCAAGAATCTCAGTGGGAGATTGGCTTCCAGAAATCCTCCTTCCTCCCAGGCTGACTCACCTACCTGTCCCAGGACACTCAGGTTCAGAGCCAGAAATGGAGTCCTGCCATTCAGAATGGCACATGGGTCTTAGAGGAGATTCAAGATTGGAATGCAGGGAGCCTCACTAGTAAAGTATGCAAATGTATCAACAGGTCCTTTACTCTGTCTCAAGTCCCCCGGAAAGCAGAAGACCATAGCTCACTGCATTAGGGCTGGGGGCATCTTTCCCAGTGGCAGGCTCCCTTCCCACGTCTGCAAACATAGGTTGATCTGGGGAATTCTGCCTACCTTGAATGACCCATTTCTTATTCTCAGATTTGCTTCTGGGAGTGGGGTGTGTATTTATAAAGCAAAATAGAGAATCTTTTGGAAAAGTAAATCTTTCCCCATTTTGGCTACTTTGAGAATGCAGATATTCCTGGCACGTGGAGCTTTCATACTTACCACATCATGCTATTTTCAATATAATAATGGCTATGAGTTTATTATTAGAGCCAAATTTCAAAACAAAGACTTCAAAACCACTTGCCACTTCACAAATGGGACCTGGGACAAGTGGCTTAGCTCTGGGAGCTTCAACTCAACAGCTGGTAAAACAGAAATAATCAAAATACCTATAGCATAAAGGTTGTTTGGGGGTTAGATGGGGTAATGCATATAGTGCTTAACCCAGGGTCTGGCACATAGATACTGATTAATACATAATATTTGTGTTAATATTATTTTTAGTATTTTATTAATGTTATGCACAACACTGCCATGAGGAGATATCTAGCACATTATAAGCCCTCCTCACTGTGGAAAGGCAGGATAGAAGTAAGGAGCAGGTAAAGAGAGGAGATGTTTGGGTCACATTTCCCAGAAGCAGATCCTGATTTATGTGGCAGTGATATATTAGGGAAGTGTACTTGGGGAGAGTGGTAAGGGAATAAGGGGGAGCAGACAGAGAAAGAAAGAAGCCAGATGAGGCTGTGAGCCCAGCAGAGACCTACCAAGAGGAGTTTCAGGCACCCATACCCACCCCTCACCCTCATCGCCTCCCACCCTCCACCCCATGGGGGACTGAGCCACATCCCAAGTTTCCCAGCCTGGGCTAAGATGCTGGGCTTTCATGCAACCCCACCTGTCAGCCACCAGTTAAGGGCCATCCTGGGGGGAAGGTGACTCTCCAGTTCTCTGCAAGGAGGAACCATATCTCCAGTAGTCTGAAAGCAGCCCTCTAGGGAAGAAATCTCAGGTGCAGAAAGTTGGAAGTCAAAGCACACTCAGGCCGGGGCAGGGTGGAAACACCCTGGGATCAGACTTGGACAAAGCAAGAAGGGGAGTCACAACAGAACAAAGGTGTGTTTCCTGAATTAACAGACAGGAAACTGAGACTTTAACAAATGTGCATGTGTACATTATACTCTGTCCTTGAACATTGCTCTTTTCACTTAATAATTTATCTAGGTGATCATTCCAGATTGAGATGTAAGATGCCTCATTCTTTTTTAATAGCCACAGTGTTCATTGATTGGATATATCATTATGGTGTTTATCATCTTCTATTGATGGGTATTTGTTTCCAAACTTTTGCTATTACAAAAAAAATAAATACTGCAGTAAGTACCCTGTACTAGTGTCATTTATACACATGCAAATGTTCCTGTAGCACAAATTCCTAGGAGTGAGCATTTAGGTCAAAAAGCATGTGCATTTAAACATTTTGATGGCGGCTGTCCCACCAGTAATGTATGTGAGTACTTGTCTCCTAACTCCATACCAACACAGTGTTATCGAAGTTTCGGATCATTGCCAATCTGATAGGTGAAAAATGGCATTGGACTGTAGTTTCCATTTGCATTTCTATTTTGAATAAGATTAAACATTATCTTTCATAAAATTTAGAATCATTTTTATTTCCTTTTCTGTGGACTGTCTGTATTCTTGCTTATTTTTCGATTGCAATTTTATTTCTCTTATTGACTTACAGGTCTTTACATATTAAGGGAATTTGAGACTTGAGCAGAATGTTTCAACTATAGAAGCAGAAGAAGTACATTCATCCCAACGGATGCTTGTGTGTTTTGTTACCTAAATCTCATGGCCAGACCAGTCCTTTCCAACACCTGGTTCTTCACACTGTTTTGCTTCTGTGAGCTAATTTATATTTCCCCAATGTAATCTTGCTTGTTTTGTTTAGGCTTGACATACGAGAGTGGATTTCAGTGGTTTCAGAAAACGATGTGTATGCTCTCCCACCTCAGGTCAAGGTTAGAGGGAGAAGAGTCTGAGTTAGGGTCTTCTCCCCTTTAGCTGGGAGTCTGCTTTCTCCACAGCATCTTCCAGTTCCCTATTCAATGTGACTAGGGACCAAATCGACCCTGCCAAGCATTTGCAGCCTCCTCTGTCCTGTCCTCACATCTAGGCCAGGAGTCCCACTCTTCATTCAGAAGGTAATGACATTAATTGGTCTAAGAGCTTTTTGTGCTTCTAGCTCTGGGACTGTGGACAGCGGGTCTCCCTTGATAATTATGTCCTAGAACCTCAAAGATCAGAGCCAGCAGGACCCTCAGAGAGTGTGGGAACCAGTCACCTCCATGGATGGAGGAGACGCAGTGCAGAAGAAATGCTCACCCAGGTTGTACATCTCACTGGGGGTACC
The DNA here is from genome assembly GCF_014176215.1 of Rousettus aegyptiacus. Taxonomy (NCBI): domain Eukaryota; kingdom Metazoa; phylum Chordata; class Mammalia; order Chiroptera; family Pteropodidae; genus Rousettus; species Rousettus aegyptiacus. The sequence continues at coordinate 63,873,426 of NW_023416309.1, forward strand.
TGTGGGCCTAGAACTCTAGTTCTAGATTGCTGTTGAGTGTTCATTCATTCATTCAGTAAACATTCCTGAATGGCTGGATACCACATGCAGGCAGGGCCACTTGACAAGTGAACATCTGAAATACAACCCTGATAACTTCTGTGCAGAGACAAGGAGGCCACAAGGAGAGTGTCCCAGTGCAGAGGGGTATAGGTCAGGAGACCATTCCTTGACTAAGGCCAGGTAAGAATGGAAACAGGTCAAAGTGTATGGTAGGCAATGGGAATGGCATGAGAAAGACCTTGGAGCTGGAAAGAGCTGCCAAGATTCAGGGAACGGTTGGAAACCAGTCTTGCTGGTACAATGCACAGCATAGAGTCAGACAGGATGAGGCCGAATGCAGATGGGATTCAAGACACACAGGGCTCAGGCCATTGCAGACCATGTTGACTAGAGAGACTGGTTTTATTCTGAATATTCTCGGGAATAACTAGGTGTCCCTCAAAAGTTTTACATGTTCATGTTGTGGTGGTGGTGGTGGTGGTTGGGGAAAGAGGTGTGAACTTACTATGGAAACCATCATTCCTTAGATGGTCTTGGAAAGGTCCTTAAAGGTTGTAGCAGAAGCTGACATAGAACTACTCTAGGCCTTCCCCCAAAAGGGCTTTCTCTGTGATACATTGCACACCAGGGGTAGCTGCCAAATTATCCCCTTTACCCCTAGCCCTGAAACAGCCTGCAGCCAAAGCCTGGTGGGAGTGGGTGGCGTCAGCTGGCTGGTGGCAGGACTGGCTGACTCTGGGGGCAGTTCTGCAGGGAAGGGAGCCCCAGATGCCCACTAATGCACCCCATCTGGGCTCTTTCCCTTTCCTGTCTCACTTCCCCACTCCCTACAGGTGCTTTCGGATGACCTCTACATTAGCCACCTGCACTCAAATCCTTGTCTCAGGCTGAGGGACCCTAATGAAGCTGGAGCTCTTCCAAGACCCTCGTGCTTCCCCACTCCCATGCCCCAGCCATAAAAGGCTGGGATCCCATCCTTCCCACTTAGCTCACTGTGGATCCTCCAGCCCAGACAGAGCTCCTGCATGGGAGGTACCCGGTAGATGTTGTTGGTGTTTGGTTCCTGCAGAGAAGGCCAGGGAGCCTAGGGGATGTCTCTAAGGCTAGGGAGAGGTTCAGCTAGGTCTCCTGAGCCCAGAACTCTCAGGCCTTTCACCAGGTAACCTGGCTACAGGTGTGTACTGTGGGGCTGTACTGCAGGGCTAAGGGCAGTCTGCAGCAATCCTGCCAAACCAGCTGGAAAACCTGTCTGGCTGGCTGCAAGGCCTCTAGGACCCTATCCACCCACTCAGGAGTAGGTAGTGGCAAAATGCCATGGCAGCATTCTCACTCCCAGGCCCTCCCTGGACAGGGCCCACTCCAGGTCCGCCCTGGTGCCACACCCAAGAACAGTCCTCAGCTTTACTAAAAACCCAAGGTGGACTCCAAAATTCATTTGTCATCTCTTAACATTTCCAGTGTGCTCTGTGCTGGTCTAGGGTCAAGAGCACAGAAGAGGGCAGTGGAGATCTCCCACCTGACTTGGTAGAACTTCCAGCACAGTAGGGGAGCCAGGCCTGGAGCAAGTGTTTGAGTCTCTGAGGCCTTGAGTGGGGACCAAAGACGGAGGCACCTGTTTAGAGGGCACGTAGGGAAGATAGCTCAGAGGGTAGCCTGCAAAGATTCATTTGGGTAGTAGGACAGCAGGAGGGAGAGTTGAGGCAGGAAAGAACAGGCATTTTGAGACCCCAAAAGGGAGATCAGCAGAGGAGAGATGAGGCAGAAGAGGGAAGCAGCGTCAGGCCAAGGAACCAGGACGCTTTGGGGGCCAACCAAGTGTAGTTCTGAGTATGTTGAGAAGCCACTGGCAGGAGGTTGAGCAGAAAGGTAACCAGAACCGAACCTGTGTTTTTAATAGATTCCTGTGCAGTTGAGACTTGGAAGCTGAACCAGAGGAAGGTAAACTATTAGCTGGGCTGTGACCATTCTTACCACACAGGACATGGGGAGGGGCATGGGTGTAAATCGAGCCCTCACACAGCTTTCCACTTGTTCACTGCCCACTGCTGCCCTCTATCAACTTTGCATCTGAGGAAACTAAGGCTCAGAGAGGGGAGGGGAATTGCCCAGGTTCCTCCAATAGTACCTGGATGAGTTCAGCTGATGCCATGACTGCTCTTCCCACCATCCCACATACCTCGGGGCAGTTGCTGGGGCACCGTTCATTTGAGTGAGAGCATTTAAGTCTGGTGGGAAGACATATTGAGAGAAAAGAGAGAGGGGAAAATGGGAGGGAAAGGGGATTTACCCAAGTCCTGCCTAGCGGTTGTGCGTTTCTGTCACACATGTGGGCACAGCAGGTGCACCAGGCTAGTAGCCCTGCCTTGCCTGTGCTCTCACAGCTTGGGTTTGTTTGGCATTCACCTTTCTGGCCAGGAAGCAAGAACATGCAAGGACAGCAAACCAATGACTGGGCTGATATAGAATTAACGGGCAAATGGAGAAACGAAGTCCACTGTGCCCTCCTCTGCCTATCATCTCTTCACGTCCCTGACTCCACCCCAAGCCCAGTATGATCTGACCTCAAATCTGACACCACTGCGCTGACCTGACCTCCTCCTGCTTTTTGTCACATGTCTCATTCCATGGCTGCCAGGAAGCCTGTTTAACCCCTCTGGCCTCCAGGCTCCTAAACTAGAACAAGATGATCCTTAGAGATCCTTTCTGCAAGTCTGGGCGAGCAGGGGCTAAAGCCCAGCCTGCTGGCTGCTTGCCCAGCACTCTGCCAATTCCATCTGGTGCCTCAACTGAAACCCTATCACCACGAGCCTCTGCTGTGGTGACTAGTCTTCCAAGGGGCTGGCCCCAAGTGGTCTTTTCTAAGGAGAGGTTGAGAGCAAGGGTCCCTTGCACTGGTAAAACTATCATGCCTTCGGGCAAGTCCCTGTTTCCTCTGGGCCACAGTTTCCCTTCAGTGAGGAGGTAAAAAAAGGTCCCTTTCAGCTCTGAGAGCCAGCAATATGTGTGTGGGCGGGGGGTAGGGGGGTGTGGAAGGAGGGTGGTTGGCAAAGACTCATTCCCAGAATCCCTAGGAGTCCTAAAATTGCCCACACCCTTTGTCCAGCAATCCTGAGAAAGACTGAGCTGATAAGGCTGTGGGTGGCCAAATGACAACATTCCTGGGACTCAAATTAAGTGGGAGGGGCCCACCTGCTAAGCTGCACATGGTGCAGGGCAATGAGGGCTGAGACCATTTGGGCCACAGACAGCCAAGTGCCTGGCCTTCCCAGCATTTCAGCAATGCCATGGAATGCCAGGCCATAGGAGGCCACACAGTTTTAGTTTGCAAGGTTTCAAGGAAAGAGTGCCAGTCTTGTAGGAGGCAGACTAGGTCTGCCCTTTCTCCCATCCCTGTCTTGGATCCCTCTGAAGCTCATTCCAGAAAAACACTATTTCACCTTCTGCCTGAAGGATGGGACCACTGACATCCTTTCTGGGCTTAGTCAGTCTTGGGGTGTGGTGGAACGTGGCATTTCATTAGAGTGGGGTGAGCACAACCACCCCGTTCTCCACCTCCAATCTGCAGGAGGGTCTGAGCTCCTCTCTGCTAGGCCTAGGGCTGTATTTCAGCCACTATGACAAAAATTCCACCATCACAGTACAATTCTTGACAGTTAAGTCATCACCTTGGGTGAAAAATGTAGATTTCCCTCCTGTGAAATACAAGCAGGATGAAATTCAAACAGGCTCAGGGAAACATAGACAGCTTTGTTTCAGTGCTTGGCCACAAATGCCAAGAAAAAGCATCTGTGAAGCAGCAGGGCCTGGGAGACTCAGGTGGCACAGACCTGGGAGGCCCAGAGCTGCACTGCCCAAGATGTACCCTGAAAGCTGCGCCCATGAATTAGGGGAGCTGGGACTCCATGATCAGCTAAGTTGGGGAGTTCCAGGAACTTTGATCTGCTGCTGGTGAGTTAACAAGGAGGGTGTGGGATGTAGAATAAACTTGAGTCCTGACCGTGTCCCTCCCCAGCAATGGGACCTCTGGTCAGTATTTTGCCCCCCTCAGCCTCATCTTTCAAATAAGAGTAATTATGGTTTTCCTCTCAGGGCTGCCAAGAGGATAAAATGCAACATAAAGCCCAGAGCTGGTGCCTGGCACACATTCAGTGTTCAGTGAATGGCAGCAATACGTTAGTTCATGCCATTGCCTCCAAACATGTTTGACTTCTGAGCCCTTCTATGCTGGGCCATGCCACTGGACCACTTCTCCAATGGGAGGAGATCCTGGGGGCACTCATTCCTGCTGGTTGGCAGAGAGATGACCACCCCATAAGAGAGGGAGTTCCCCAGCAGTGCATGAGGCAGGTTTCCAAAGTCTGGCTAGAATGAGCCTTCTGATAGGAAGAAGAGAAATCTGTAGTAGCTGGGGACCTTAGCCCAGGCAAGGCCAAGAGAGCCTGGCTGGCCCCTTCCCACAGTGGCCAAGCCCACTACTCTCAGGAAATAGTCCACATTTTCTCTGAGCACTGACCCTGGGCTGGGCCTCATTAGGAAGGCAGCTGAGAATACAGTAGATGTGGTTCCTGTCCTTGCAATACTTACATCCAAGGCTGTGAAGTAGCATCCCTGTCCCTGAGACATTAGGGTCACAGGGAAATAAGAAGTTGAAAAAGAATGTTCTGGAATCCCTTTTCTTTTTCATTAGTATTAGACCTATTTTTCCTTTTATCATAGGAAAAGATAGTCAGCAACTATTATCTTCCTTCAACGGCTGGAGACTCATTCTGCAATATGTATTTTAAAAATATATTTATTAGCATGTTGAAACCAGGGGTGGCACCATAGTGTAGTGGTTAGCATGTCTGGTTTGCACGTACAAGGTCCTAGGTTCATGCTCCAAGTGGAGCCACGGACCATACCCCGGGTGCACCAGGCCCCTGAGTGTGTGGGGGGTGCCTGGCCCCAGGTGTACACCACATGCATGTGGGAGTGGACACCCCGCCTTTAGAGATCCAGTTCTTAAGGGGAAATGGCAATATCCATAGATCAGGGTTGGAATGGGGGGAGGCAGAATTAAAGAAGGGGGAAAAAATGATAAAACCTTTCAAATATCCAAAAATATAAAGAAACATAACAAATAGCTATCTTTCTCACCTCTGATTTAATAAATGTGAACATTTTGCCATACTTTAGATCCTCTTGCTAAAACAAAATTAAATTACACATCAACAAATAAATGGATAAATAAAATATGGTATATCCATGCAATGGAATATTATTCAGCCTTAAAAAGGAATGAAGTACCAAAACATGTTTCAACATGGATGAACTTTGAACACATTATATTCAATAAAATAGTCAGTCACAGAAGACCACAGTTGTATGAAATGAAATGTATATATATGAAATGTCCAGAATAGGCAAAGTAGTAGAGACAGAAAATAGATTGAGTAGTTGTCACAGGCTGGGGTTAGAGAGGGTAAGGTTTCACTGTTTAATGGGTACAGGGTTTCCTTTTGGAGCAAAGAAAATGCTCTAAATTTAGATCATGATGTGAGTTGCACAACTCCGTGAACAGAATAAAAAGCACTGAATTGTACGCTTTAAATGAGTGAATTTTGTGATACATGAATTACAGTTGATCCTTGAACAGCATAGGGTTTAAGGGCCCTGATATGCAACCCCCATATAGTCGAAAATCCAGTATAACTTTTGACTCCCCAGAAACTTACTTACTAATAGCCTACAATTGACTGGAAGACTTACCAATAACATAAACAGTCTATTAATATGTATTTTATATGTTATATGCATTAGATACTGTAGCCTTACAATAAAGTAAGATAGAGAAAGAAAATGTTATTAAGAAAATCATAAGGAAGAGAAAATGAGTTTATAGTACCGTATGTATTTATCGATACCGTAAGTTCACATCATCTGTTAACAAAATAAATTGTATCTGTCAGTACTTACATCGCCATTGTCTTATATAATACAAAATGCTGTAAATGTTATACATATTACTAACACTAGACATCAAAAATGAAAAGATAATGTGAAAAAGAAATTCATATTTATTTACAGGCATTAACGATTCATACTTTGATAATAAAGAAGTAGCAAATATGATTGGTTTATGGTAGCCTAGTGTAATTGATACAATTGTTTCACAATAGCCTAGCCTACACACTAATGAATAAATTGATATGAAATTTTATGGCATAAAGTATTAGTCATATTCATAAAACCTTGCTATATTTAAAAAAAAAACACCTGTGATGATAGGCTGTTATACAGTTTCTACAATTACTAGAGAGAAAGGCATACTACATAGTAATGTAATTCTTTGAAAGCAAAGTTATAAAACAGTAAGAAAATTCACACATTATTATTTCTATATTAACTATCACTCACCCTATGCATATGTAAGAATAGGCTCTCCACTTCATGCAAGTCTTCTACACATAATGAATCCTTAGGCAATGATGATAGTGATGACACAAAAAGGTCTCATATGGTTCTTGCCATACAGCTATTAGATTTTTCACACATAAACACACGTGCACAACATACAAGTTCACTAATTGTATGGCATGATGATTATTTACTATTCATTAAGTGTAAGTAGATGATCATAAAGGTCTTCATCTTTGTCATCTTCATGTGTAGTAGGCTGAGGAGGAGGAGGTGGAGGAGGAATTGGTCTTGCTGTCTCAGAGGCGGCACGGGAGGTGGAAGGGGAGGCAGGGGAGGCAGGCACTCTCAGTGTAACTTTACAGGAATACATCATAATTTCTGTCTGACTTCTTTGCTTTTTCATTTCTCTAAAAATGTTTCCATACAGTACCAATCCTCTTCCACCATTTGCTTTAGTTTTAGTAGCCATATCAAAGAAGGGTCCATGTCATAAAAGAAGTCAAAAGCAGCCTTGAATAACCAGAACCCTTCTGCCATTAGATTGGCTAATGTGTCAGTTTGTTTTCTGGCACTGCTTCTTCTATATCCTCATTCTCATCATCTGGCACTGGTTCGGAAGCACTTATGTCCGCCAAACCATCTTCTATTAATTCCTCTGATGTAGTATCTATTAGCACTTGTATTTTTCCAAGATCCATATCTTGAAGCCTTTCACTCCCCACCTTTTTGCCATATCCACAGTCTCTTTCATAATTTCCTTGACTGTTGTAAATCCTGTGAAGTCATGCACAACATCTGGGCACAGCTCTCTCCAACAGAAATTTATTGTTTTGGGCTTGATGGATTTCACAGTTTTGTTTTTTTTTTCTATGACAATGACGGCATCTTCAATGGTGCAGTCCTTCCAGACTTTCATGTTATTCTCTCTATCTGGATTCTCTTCCACAGCACTGACAATCCTTTCCATAGAGCGCTATGTGTAATGAGCCTTAAAGGTTCTATGCATTCCTGATCTAGTTGCTGAATTAGAGATGTTGTGTTTGGGGCCAAGCGGACCACTTCCATGCCTTCAGTGTTGAACTCATGGGGTTCTGGGTGGCCAAAGGCATTGTCCAATATCAAAAGAACTTTACTGGCAAAATAATTTCTGACTTCAGGGACAAAGCATCGATGGAACAAATCCAGAAAAAGGATTCTCATTGTTCTGGCCTTCTTGTTGTACAACCAAAAAACTGGCAGCTGGTGTTTGTCATTTCCCTGAGGGTTCGAGGGTTAGCAGCTTTATGGATAAGGGCAGTCCTGATCATAAACCTGACTGCATTTGCACAGGACAGTAGACTTAGCCTATCCCTTCCTGCCTTAGGTGCTCACTTCTAGAAAGGTGTTCACTTCTCTGCCTTAGTAATAAATGTGACTTTTTTTTTTTCTAGAATAGGGCACTTCCATTAAAAACCTGTTCAGGCAGTTACTTTTTCTCCTTAATGATTTTCTTAATGGTGTCTGGGAACTTGTTTCGGTCAGCAGATGCTGCTTCTCCTATTATCTTGACATTCTTTAAACCAAACCTCTTTCCAAGATTATCAAACCATCCTTTGCTGACATTAAATTCTCCAGCATTAGCTCCTTCCCCTTCCTTTTGCTTTAAGTTGTAAGTTGTCATACCTATCATGATTTCACTTTTTCTCAAATTATATTAGTCTGTAAGTATGCCTTCCTTATAGCAATCTTGCACCAACATAAATGTTGCATTTTCAATATGAGATAAAAATGTATTTCATGAAAAGTACAAGGTTTTCATGGCTGCTGGTGTAGCTACTGCCACAGCTTCATGAATTTCCTTTTCTTTTTTTTATAATGGTCCTTACACCTAACTCATTTATCTTGAAATGGTGGGCAACCACAGCTACAGACCTCAATCTGTGATACATTTCAAGCAATACAATTTCTTCTTGTAATGTTATGAATTTTCTCTGCTTCTTGGGAGAATTTCCTGCATAACTTGGGAGTACTCCCGTCACTTCAAATGGGTCCCATGATGTTAGTCAAGGTTTACCGTACTGCACCAAACGTGATGAAAAATACACAAGAACCATGAGAGATCACTTTGTACTGTGATATGCAGTTTACTGGAGATTAGGGGCATCTGGCATTTTAAGGGGATACTCTTAATACAAACCCACTGCAATAGCAACAGGAGGTGGCTACAAAATTATTACTGTAGTACAGTGTGTACTATAGTTAATTTTATGCAGTCATGATTTAATACTGCATCTTTATGTTTGTTTACATTTATCTTGATTGTAAATGGTTCCATGTATGGTCTGTGTTTTTGTATGTAAATTTTGATAAATTTTAACTTTTTATAATAGATTCGTATGTATTTTATGGTAGCAAATGATAAAATAGACTAGTATCTACATATATTTTATGCATTGATGACATACCTAACTTTTTCTTAATTGTTTTGAATTTTTTTCAGTTCATCTGTGAGTTTTTCAAATTGCCACAAATTTCCAAAAACTTTTCCAATATATTTACTGGAAAAAAAATCTGTGTATACATAGACCTATGCAATTCAAACCCATGTTGCTTGACAGTCAACTGTGTATCTCAGTAAAGATGTGTATTAGTTTGCTAGGGCTGCTGTTACAAAGCACCATAGACTGGGGAGCTTAAAAGACACAGTCCTACCGTCTCACACAGTTCTGGAGACTAGAAGTCCAAGATCAAGGTGTCAGCAAGGCTAGTTACTTCTGAGGGCCCTGAGGGAAGTATTCGTTCCAGGCTTCTCTCCTTTACTGGCCATCTTCTCCCTGTATCTCTTTGAATAATCTTCTCTCTTTGTGTGTCTGTCTGTCTCCAAATTTCCCCTTCTTATATGGGACATCAGTCATACCAAATTAAGCCCACCCTAAGGACCTCATTATGACTTGATCACTTCTGTAAAGACCCACCCCCAAATAAGGAGATGTTATCTTGCCCGTTGCTCTGGTTATTGAAGTAGAGTCTGGGAGGATTCACAACAAGAATGGACTTGAAGTATTCATGGTCATTGGAATCCAATTTGGCAGCATTTCTTGACTCTATGATGGAGCTCTGCCACCTGCACCCCAGTCATCTCCTCTGACACTGCCCTGGGCCCTATGGTCCCAGCACCAAATTCCAGAGCAGCCTAACCAGCCCTGAAAAGGTCACAAAGCCTCAGAGTACAGGCATGCAGTGTGGGGGAAGAGGAAGAAAATAAAAGCCCAGCCTCAGAGACCTTCAGGGAAGGCCACCAGCCTCAGGACTTGTTGGCTGGCCAGGAGCAGGGTCCAGAGCCTTGTGTGTCCAGACCTGGGTTTTTGGGGTGCCCAGGACAAAGAGGGGCAGCAGGGGCACATAAGGGGTGCTCTTGATGAGCCCTGATCTGGGGGTTACCTGACTCCATCCCCCAAGTGGGTAGGTCCCCTCTCCTTGGGGCCAGGACCAATATTTGGTCCTACCAAAATTTAGCCCTCCTTCTCTAGGTGGCTATGGCCACCTGAGGGACTTAAGACTGGGAGGGCAGCCAGATCATGGCTGTGGCCACAGCAAGGCTCCCTGATCCCTGCAGAAGCTTTCTAAATGGGAGTAGGCTTCCTGGCTAGCTGGGCCCATACCCCTAGAAGCCATCTTTACTCCCTCTGGCTCCCCGTCATGCGGCCAACGGCCAGCTCACTCAGGTGAGTTTCCTTAAAAGCAGACTCTGAGACAGGATTTGGGGACAAGTGATTTTGTGGGGAGATGGTCCCAGGAAGCACCAGTAGGAGAGTAAGGAAGTAGATCGGGGAAGGAGGGAGGCCAATGCAAGCATTAGTGAGTAGGTTGGGAAACAAGGGGTGACCCACTCCACCTGGGGGCCCTAAAAAGATAGTGGACATGCCTCAGTTCTACCACTGTGAGGCAAGAAAGCTTAGGATTCACTCACTAAGTCACTTCCCTTTTGGAACTAACTCCCAGCACTTCCCTCTGCCCCTCTCGTGGCACTGTGCAGGGACATCTGGAATAGCCAGAAGAGCCACCGTGGGTCCCAGCCAAAGCATTTATCAGCTGTGCAACCTGGAGCAAAGGAACCAGAATGTCAACTCATGGAGAGAAAGAGCTAGGTCTGCATTGTTCTCTACTCTCCACAGAGCCCAGCCCAGCCCAGTGTCTGGCACACAGAGAGCTTAGTAAATATTTGTGGAATAAATGTCTCATGGCTTATGGTATAAATCTTTTATTATTGATAATAGCTACTAACTATCGAATACTTCCTCTGGGCCAGGCACTGTGCTAAGTATCCCATTTCACTGTGCTCATATCCCATTTCATCCCTGGAGAGTCCCTTTCTTACTGTAGTGGCATTATCCCCTTGCTGAGAGATGATGGCCCTAAGAGGCAGCAAAGGTGCCTTACCAAAGTTGTCTAGCATGGAAGTAACAGCAAGATCTAAGTCAGGCTCTTGTGTTTCTTTTTTCAGGCATAGTCATTTAAAAAACAGAAACAAACAAAACCCCCACCAACTATGTATAACTTTCATACCACAGAATGTACAAATCTGAAGGATATAACTTGATGGACACATGCACACATGTGTGTGACCATTTTCTGGGTCAAGACCCTGAGCATGTCCAGCAGCTCGGCAGGCTGCCTTGTGCCCCTTCCCATGCAACACCTTCCTCCACCAGTGGCAGCTGTTAGTCTGACTTTTAGCACCATAGATTCATTTGTCTCTTCTTGAATTCTCGTTATGGGATTCAGATAGCATGTTCTCTTTTGTGTTCAGCTTCTTGAACTCAACATTCTGTCTCCGAGCTTCACCCCTGTGACTGCATTTATCATCAGTTTATTTTCCAATGTTGAGAGTTAATGTGTGTAAATATACTATGGTGTGAATATACAACATTCCCCTGTTTCCAGTTCTTGGTTATTGCAAATAAAGCCACTACGAACACTTTAGTATGTCTCTCTTGGTGGATACAAGTAGCCATGTCTATTGGGCTGATGCCCAGGAATGGAATGACTCAGTTATTGGGTCGAGTGCACATCTGTTTAGTGTTAGTGGGTTCTATCAAATGGTTTTCTAAAGTGCATCAGTCAGAGCCTGCACTTTTAGCCATTATGGTACATTGCATCATGTGATTGATAAAGATTTTTTTTGAGCAAATGCTGGACCAGGCCCTGTAGAATGACAGGTGACTTTGATGTGATCTCTTTTGTGCAAGGAACATAGTCAAGAAGGAAAGATGAAGATCATACACTAATGAACACCATGCAAATTAGACTCTAAGGGTCAAAGGTGCTCTTCACATGTACACAGTACTTTGCAGTTTGCATTCAGGACTTTATTTCACTCTCACAACAAATAGCCCATGGGGATGTTGTTGGGGGTGGCATCACCCCCCTCCCCTCCCCAAAGATGGAGAAACTGAGACCTAGTAAGGAGAGGTGATTTACCCAAGGTCATGAGCAAGAATGGAACAGAGCTAGGATTCAGCCTTCAAATCCCATATTCTCTGGGCCCTACCATACGGTTCCAGAGTGCTGTCTAGTGTCCACCATGGCTGTAATTGCTGTTTGATATACTGTTTAAAAGCAATAAGGATCTGGGGCAATGCTGGGTGTGAGTCTTGGCTCCCCTGCTCACTACCTCTGTGAACTTGGGCAAGTCACCCAGCCTTCAGACTTCCCATCTGCAAAATAGAGGTCATGATCACACTGCCTCTTCAGAGAGTTGTGAGGATTAAATGAGCTAGCATCTAGAATTGTCCTGCCATTGGGTAAGTGCTATAGATGATATTTTTATAACATGTATTATTCTTTCGCTCTTTCATTTTAAAAGTCATATGTGTACGTGCTTGAAAGGTTATAGTAATGGGGACTCTGGTCTTTATTCCTGAAGCTACTCAGCCCATCTCAGGGAGGAGGGGATCAACTTTCCTCCAACACCTCCCCCAGCCACCCTCTCAACCTGGATAGACACGCCTCCAGGTGGGGTTGTTCTGGAATGAATCCTGGCTAATTGCTAACAATAAACTGCATTCTTCAAAGAGGCCGCCCAAGTCCACCCAACCATGTAAACCCAGGGCATGACCAAGTGCACCCAGGAGGACAGGTCTGCCTGCCCCGTGACCAGTGGAGTTACCAAGTACCCAAGGCAGAGCCAGGCTGAGGCCACGATGAGCATGACTTTCAGCTGTGACTCTTTCATTTGCTCTGTAATTCTGGGCTGCAGGGCCCACCAGTGTGCACTCCAGGCAAGTGTCCTTAAGCAGCAATCATACTTAAGCATGCTTGGTGGGTGAGAGTGTTCATGTGGAGCTTGGTAGGAAGTAGAGAGCTGTCATGTAGAAAAGCAGTGTGCTGTCAGCCTCGCCCAACCTCTGTCCCTCCCGCATCCTCACCAGGCCTCAGAGGCCAGGCCCACCACTTACTGCCCATGCAACCTTGGATGAATTACTTCACTTCTCCCAGCCTCGGTTTCAGGATCCAACCAACAGGAATGTGGGCCCCTTCCTCAGGAGCATGCAATAAGATGTGCAGCCCCCCAACAAGCTCACCTGAAATTCACATTCATTCCAGAAAACTCATGGAGCCTTCCCCACATGTCAAAGCACAGTTTTAGACATAGGGGTGCAGAAGGAAACAAGATAAACAGTTCCGTCCTCAGGCAGCTGACGTTCTTGTATGGGAGGCAAATAGATAAGACTCAGAGTAAGAAGTGCCAATTGGAATGGAGAAGGAGCCATCCTCAGGGTCCTGGGAGAAGAACATTCCAGGCAGAAAGAAGGACAAGTGCAAAGGTCCTGAGAAAGAATGAGCTTTGAGCATTTGAGGAACAAACATCAGGTCTCTGCAGTGCTACTCCAGGGATTAGGTTACTTGTCCCATTCTTAGGGCTTTTGAGGGTTCTCTCCACTGACAATGCATGGCTATGCTATCAGCTTTTTTTTAGAGAGGAAGTTCCTCTCAAGATCAAACCAAAGTCTCTGTGGTTGTTGCAACTAAAGCCTGAGCCTTTTCTTCTAGTGCCCCCTGGACCCAGTTTAAACTGGTTCCTCCTGCCTCCTCATCATTAGCTCTGAGATAATTATTGTGGTGGGGAGAGTTAATGAAACACCAAATGACTTAAAGCACCTTCCCATAAACCCAAGGCAACCAGATGGGCCTATCTTAGCAGTCTGTGGGTGTGGTGAGAGAGGCAAAGCCCTGGAAAAGTAACTGGACCCGGAGAACTTAGAGAAGCCTGGGGAACTGGTCTGAGTGCTCCTTACAGGGACTGGAGGATTTTCAGGCAGCCTGTGGGAAAAAGAGAAAACAGGGGGGTGGTACTAATGAGGGAGTAACCAAGAGGAGGGAAGGAGGGAGCTTGGGGATCAAGAGAAACTTAGCTTCAGGTCCTTGATCCAGGACCCTGAGGTTTGGGACATTCTGGTGGCTCTTCCTCATTCCCACAGCTCACCTGAATCACAGTCACCTTCTTCTCTGTGACACAATGGCATTCTCACTAGGTCTCCCTACTTCCACTCTTGTCTCCCATGAATCCATTCTCCATATATTTTAAAAACTTTGTCACTCTCCTTGCTTAAACCCCCCACAGCTTGCTGATGGCCTTAAAATAAAGCAGAAACTCCTTATCAAGGCCCCAGAGGCCGCTGTTGACCTCCCCAACACCATCTCACTCTCCTCTCCCCTCACTCTGTCCCTTCTGTGCCTTGAACGCAGCATGTTCATTCCCGCTCACAGACTTTGCACCTGCTATTCCCTCCTGATACATCATTGTGTGAATAGCTCCCTTTCATCAGTACAGCTCAGATGTCATCAGCGTCGGTCATCTAACACCCCAGGCCCTCTCCGGGCCAGCGGTATCCAGTAGGGCTTTCTGTGATAATGGAAATATTGCCTCTCTGTGCTGCCCAGCACAGTACTCACCAGCCCCATATGCACCTAATTAGCACCTTATATGTGGCTACTGAATTGAAATTTAAATGTGACTAGAGCCTCTGTATTGGACAGAACAACTCTAATTGACCACAGGGTGTACTTTTATTTTCAAGCCCTTAGCACGACTTGACATTATCTTATTTCTTTGTTTATTGTCTATCTGTCTAAATAGAGTATAAGCTCCATGAGGGCAAGGACTGTGTCTGTCTTGTCCATTGCTGTATCCTCGGGGTTTAGAACTAGGCCTGTCATGTAGTAGATACTCAATACCTATTTGCTGAATGAATGAAGAATGAATAACTCCTATAGACAATGAACTCTGGAGCTACCCAACTCTCTGAAGAGAATGTTTCTTTTCCAGGGACTTACTGTGTGACCAGGTCAGGATCTTGCCGTCTCTGGGATCAGTGTCTTCCTCTTAAAACAAGGGACTGGACCAGAGGTTGTCCAAGTGTGTGAGCCTTCCTGAATCTCTTACTCTGCCCAAGATGCTCCCTATTTACCCATCTCCTTGATTCTCTGCACATCCCCCCAGCCTTCTCAGCTACATCATAGAAATGTCACTAGACAGGCTTCCTATACCCAAAGCCTGTTTGGAGAGTGATCAGATCAGGCTGGGCTATGTTCACCCCCTATAAACAAATGCTCCATGCAGTATTGTGGGAGATGATGAAGGGCAGCATGCCCTGGAGGGTGTGTCCTGGATCAAAGACTCTTTGGCTAGCCAAGGGTAAGAGGCCTCCCAGGAGTTAGGACAAGAAAGGCTGGCAGATGTAATGTGCATGTATACCATGCACTCCAAGCCCAAACCCTGTAGCCAGCCCACTCTTGCCTTTCTTACCTTGTGGTTAGTTAGGGCTCAAAGGCTAGCAGGGGGAGATTGGACCCCATGTGCTCCTTATGAGGACTTGCAGGAACCAGGCATAAAGAATCAAGAAGCTGGTACTAAGTATGAGTGATTTGAACCCTGAACTCCTGACCCCTGGTATCCAACATTCACACACACTCACAGACACATGCACACATATATACACTCAGCCAGACATGACACACAACTACAGACACTAACAGATAATCACAGAGAGGCATGAATGCCACTAAAATGCCCATACATACAACAGGCATGCAAGCAAACACAATACAACAGATACACAGATGGATGTATATGTACAACTCACACAGTCACAGACCCATAGATAAATACTCCAATACACATGTAAGACTCATAATGTGATCATGCCTACATATACCCCTGAAGACAGCCAGACCCCATGTAGACATGCATGGATATAGATGCCCAAATAGATGCTATATCTATAAAATACACACACACACCCCATACACAGTTACAGCTCCTGAAGTGATCTGGTGAAACAGAGGGACAGAACCCTGGCATTAAGTCTCCAAGCAAACCCTGTCCCTCAGCCTGGTGGCATGCGGGGCTGCAGGCCAGGAGAGAAGCAGCTTCAGCTGGCCCTGTGGCAGATGATAAGGCCAAGGCAGGGGTGGTCCAGCTAGCTGGTGTCGCCTACCTCTTGCAGTCCCAGCCCATTTCTCTTTGGCCATGTGACCCTGAAGGCCCTCCTCTTCCAGCTGCGTGGGCCCTGGAAATTTGTATAATAACATGGATTTTTGGTTTCTTTTGAAAAAAGAGATCTGTCAGGACTGGTTCCAAGTCCTACAGGATAACAACTGACTAGGGCCACAGAGCTGCTGCCCATTTTAGAAGAATCATAAACACTCCAGCTCACCAAAGTCACTGAGGTCCTCACTTGCCTGGCCCCTGAAGGTTTCTGAGTCTGCAGCCCTGGAAGTATAATGCTTCCAGACTTTTGTTATATGTGCATGTATATCTATTCACATATGTACGTAGAAATGTCACCAGACAGGTTTCCCATACCCAAAGCCTGTGTTTGGGGAGTGATCAAATCAAGCTGGGCTATGTTCATCTCCTATAAATCGTTTGTAATGTTTTTACAAAGATGGGCTTGTTCAGCAAAAACCATATGAGACCATACACAGATTTTCCCTTAATATATCATGAGTGTATTTTTATACTAATAAATATATTTTTTTGATAATACTAAATTCTTAAATGATTTTAGATTTTGACAAGAGCACAGCATCCCCATAATACTCTTCATCCAGCTTATGTCTTATCTGACATAATCATGATACTTTTGCCAAAACTAAAAAATTAACATTAGTAAAATACTATTAACTAAATTATGAACTGTATTAAGTTTTTGCCAGTTCTTCCTCAAATGTTCTTTTCCTGTTCCAGGACTGCATCCAGGATCCCACATGCATTCAGTCTAACCAGTTTTCTTTGGCTCCTGCGGTCTGTGAAGTTTCTGAGTATTTCCTTGTTTTTCATGACCTTGACAGTTTTCAAGAGCAGTGCTTGGGTATTTTGTAGAATGCCCCTCAATTTGAGTTTGTCTGGTGTTTTTCTTATGATGAGACTAGTGTTATAGTTTAGAGGGAAGACCACAGTGGTGAGGTGCCCTTCTCACTGCATTATATTGGGGGGCACCTGATCTCTAATGATTTACCACTGCTGATGTTAAAGTAAGGATATGCTTGCTGGGTTTCACCAATGTAAAAGTACTATTCACCCCTTTTTGTTCTACATTCTTTGGGCACCAATCATGAAGTCCATGCTGCACTAAGACTAAGCTCCATCTCTTGGAGGGGGAGTATCTACATGCGATATTGCAACCTGATTTTAAATGACAGAACAACATTCTATTTTATGGATCTGCTCTCATTTATTTCACCGATACCCTAATGTCATACAGTTATGTTGCTTTAGTGTTTTCTTTTACAAAGCTGCAAAGAATCTCAACTTCAGATTCGACAAATATTTTTCAAGCAACTTCTCTGGAATAGGCACTGAACACTGGTGAACTGTGTCTGTGTACCTCTTTCATTTTGTTTTCTTAAAATAAATTCATGGGTTGGCATTGCTGGGTCAAAAGATAAGCACATTTTTAAGGCTTTCGATAAGCATAACTAAACAAACCTCCAGGAAAGCTGTACCAACCTACCCTATGGATTGACATTTTTTCTTTTTCAACTTTTTTTTCTTATTACAAAAATAATTCCTGCTTTTATGAGATAACTGGAAGTTACCAGACATTTGATAATATTAAAGAATTATTGTTGCTTTTTAAGGTGTGATCATTGTATTGTGGCTACTTTTTTAAAATAGTCCTTATCTTTTAGAGACACACAGTGAAATATTTACGGAAGAAATGATATGAGTTGGAGATTTAATATGCTTCAATATAATTTGGGAGGAGATAGGTGATCAGGAGTATGCCTGAAACAAGGCTTGTCGTAAGTTGATGACTATGGAAGCCAGGTAATGGGTACACCAACCTTCATCATATGACTCTCCCTATGTTAGTAAAAAAAAAAAAAGTCTATTTAAAATTTTTAAACACAATATAAATCTATAGCTGAGGTGAGAGTCCCCATTCTTTTACTTCCCAGGGTTAATTACAACAGTTATGTACCTCCAGACCTTTTCTATGCAAATGCTAATTGTGTATATTGCAGACACATATATACTTACAACAGGAATAAGCTACCACCATATACACCATTTTCTCACTAGCTTTTAAACCTCACCATGTTTTGCAGATGGTTGGCCACTTCAACACTCTCTCCTCTTTAATAGCTTTTGTGGCACTCCCCTGTATCAAAGAATGATAATTAATTTATCTTCTCTTCTAATGGTAGACAGCTGGCATGTCTCCAATTTTCTGCTCTTAAGAACAATGATGCAGTGAACATCCTTGTACATAATATACTTTTGTGTACCTATGTGAGCAATTTTACAACTTATTTTTCTAGAAGTAAAATCACTAGTTCAAAGGGTGTGCATATTTAAAATTTTAATAAAATGGCTAAATTGTCCTTTTGGTGGACTTTATACATCCAATGCACGATATTTTCTTCTGGTACAAATCTGAGAACTATCGTCTTCACAGAGTCAGAGCTGGGAGGGTCCTCTGAGATCTTCTGATGTTGCTTCCAGCTTCTAAGGCAGCCACCTGAGCCTCAGGAAAAGGCAGGGCTCAGGCTTCCCATACTCCCAGCAGGACAAGCGGCATCCTTGACTGGAGGTTGTATAGAACGGTGGTTATAACATGCTGCCCACATCTGAATTCAGGCTTACCATTTACTGGTTGTATGACCTTGAATAAGGTACTTGACCTTTCTGTGCCTCAGTTTCCCCATCTGTACACTGAGAGTAATACTAATGCCAAGTGGCAATCAGGGAGGGCTTTTCTGGAAGCTGTACTTGTATGCTTTTAATTAAAGTATATGTTCATTTAGGGTGGCTTTTGGGAGACTGAAAGAACATTGGGGTAGGACCACTATCAGGCACTACTTGGTACTGTCAGAGCTGACTTCAAATGGTGATAGTTGGGTTTAGCTGGATTATATATGACAGATACCCAGCACCCAGTACAGAGCCTGGCACACTGTCAATGCTCAGGGCTATGGAATTCCCTGAGAGCTAATACAACAGCTGGCAGAGGATAGACCATGACCAAGAAGACTGACTTTTCTGAGACTGGCCAGGACAGGAAGGCCCAAACAACAAGAAAAGAGGGGATCCGAGAAAAATGGCCAAGTCTGGCCCACTACTTATTGTTGTAAGCAAAGTCTTATCAGAACATAGCCACTTTTATTCATTTATGTATTGTCTATGAATGTTTCCATGTGACGATGGAAGAGTTGAGTAGTTCCAACAGATACCACATGGCCTGCAAAGTCTAAAATATTTACTGCCTGGCTCTTTACAAAAAAAAATTGCCAACCCCAGCATAAGGATTATAGGCATAATAATAAATGGTTTTTGAGCACTACTATGTTGAAGGTACCATTACAAAAATGTCAGATATGTTAATTTATTTAGTCCTCACAATAACTCTATGAAGTAGACATGATTTGTGGTAGGTAGCTAGTCTCAAAGACGGCCCCAGTGAACACTGTCTCCTGGGATTCACATCCCGTGTAGTCTCCCCCCACCTAAAGGTGCTGACAAATAGAATGTAGAAGAAGTGATGCTGCACCAGTGCCAGATCTAGCCTCTAAGACAACAGGTAGGTTCTGCTTCCTCTCTCTTGGAACACTTTGGGGACCCTAATGTGCCACTTAAGAGACTCAGGGAGAGGCCATGGGGAAAGAAGAGACCCTGAGACTGTAAGGAGAAGGAAGCAGCCAGCCTGGTCACCATCTGATTACATTTGTATGAAAGAACCTCAAGCAAGACAGAAGTGCTCAGTTGAGCCCAGTCAATTCACAGAAACATGAGAGGCAATACAACAATGGTTTAATGGGTAAGGTTGGGGTGGTTTTATGTGGCAATAGCTACCTGAGACATGACCTCCACTGAGACTATCCCAGGTCTGTTTGACCTCAAAGCCTTTTCTTCTCCACTCTCCCTCAATTACTGGACATCAAAATCCTTGAAGGAGCTTTTCCAGATGCCAATTAAATCAGAATATCTGGGAATGGGGGCAGGAGTAGGTATTTTTTAAATCCCCCAGGATTTGAGAATCTTGGCTCCATCCACTGTTTCTAAAACTTACCTAAAGATAAGAGCTCCTGACTGGCACATTTATTTAGAAAACAGATTTCTGAGCTCCAGCAGATATACTGATTCAGAATTTCCATGGGAGGGCCCTGGTAATCTGTAGAGTTTGCACGTCTCTCCGGTAGATCTTATTAATTATTAGAAGAGAAACGGTGAGAGGAAAGCCAGTTCTCAGGTTGGAAGAACTGTTTGGCAGTTTCCAATTAAGTTAAACATATGCTTATATTGACCTCAAGAATGAATATACCTGTTAAGAAGGGCTCCTGGTGGCTGGCTGGGCTCAAATTTAAAAACAGATCTTAGCAGCCATTGCTAAACAGGAGCCTCTCACTTAAGCTGCATTTATGGAAGAAGCCTTTACTGAACTGCCTGCCTGCACTGTGTTCTTACTGTCTGAGCTCTTATAAAGGAGTTCCTAGAATTGTCTTTTAACCAATAGGACTGAGACTTTCCCTGTCCAATGGAAGCTGCACTGCTATATACTCATTAGCAACTTCACTGACTAATCAGAGCAACTCTATTCTGACCAATCAGGACAGTACTTTTTTTATCCATCAAACTGTCCTCATTTGCATGAGAACAGACCAATTAGAGACCAGGAATGGGGACTTCTCACTATATAAGTCAGCTCCCCCTCTAACTCAGGGAATACAGTTTCAGTTCATATTGTGGACTGCTTTTTCCCAGTGGAAGCTGCAACACCAGGGCCTCTTTGCCTTTGCCGTTTTACTGTTGGGCTATATCAGGGCCATGCTGTCCCATAACCAAGCTGCATCACAACTAAGCTGTCTGCACTGAATAAAGTCTCTCCTCACTTCGCTGCACCCAAAATTGGGACTCCTATTAGTATTGAATTGGCAACTGTGACCTTCTAGACACCAAACAACCCAGCAAGTCTCCCTTGGGTTTTCCCAACAGAAATAGGTACTTACGTCCACCAAAAGACATGCACAAAGATGGATGTCCCTAAGACCTTTATTCACAATGGCCCAAACTGGAAACACCCCAAATGGCCATTCATGGGAGCTTAGCCAGATAAACTGTAGAACAGTACATCCACACAATGACTACCAGACAGCAATGAAAAAGCATGAAGTGCTGATATACACAATACAGATGAATCTCACAGACCTACTGTTGAGTGAGAAAAGCCAGACATGAAGAATACAGATTCTATTTACATAAAATTCGAGGACAGATCAATCTGTGGTGACAGAATTCAAATAGTGGCTACCTCTGTGGGTGTGTGCATATTTGTGTTTGTGTGTGCATAGGGGGGCAGGGGTTCTATAGCTTAATGTCAGGGGATACGCGTGTGTGCATGTGTGTGCATGTGCATGTGTGTGTGCAGGTTTTGCTCCTTTACAGGATGCCAGGACAATTCCCAGGGCAGCCGTCAGGTGCACAGAGCAGAACTTACTTGCATTTTAGGCCCACTTGAGAGGACTTTGAATGCTTGCTTCGTTTATTGTTTCTTTGAGGTGTATGTTATACATTGAGATATATACAATAAAGTGAGCACACCTTGGGTGTACAGTCCAGTGAATGCTTATGTGTTACCCTGAGTATTTGCCCTTGTGCATAGTGCTGTCCTAGGGTACTGGAAATGGACCCCACGGTTATTAGACACAGACCCTGTAATACACAGACCCTGTTTGCATGGATTTTATAATCTAGAGTGGGAAATATAACAATAAAAGACAGGCAGTAGTCAGTTTTCATTCATTCAGTTATCATGTGCTTTTTGAACACTTAGCCTGGGCCAGACATTTGACTAGGCACTAGAACTGTAGCAGGGACCCAGATATAGTGTTGCCCTTAAGGTGCTTGTAGTTTTGGAGAGCAGCACAGTGAAAAGTTAAATATATTTATTCCACCTCCGATATTTCCCAAATTCATTCCCTTCTCCTCCCGCTGACCCTGACCTCATTTTAGGTCCCCACCTTCTCTACTCTCTGGGCTGTTGTAGTAGTTTCCCATTCAATCATAGTTCCAGTCTTCTTTTCTAATTTATTCTCCAGACCAACAGACCTTATTTTTGTCTAAAAAATTCAGTTAATGTTTCTCCATTGCCCAGGCAACTCGGTGTCACCCTGTGCAGGTTAGAATCCTCACTTAGAGGGTCTATTTTCTGACCACAGGGAAGTTTTTTAAATGCCCTGAGCCTCATGTGTGTTTTCTGTAAAATTGAGATAAAATAATAATGATAATGATAACAAAATAAACAACAACACCTGTATCCCTGAAGAGGCTGAGCTCTAATCTATCCTAATAGGTATTCATTCTTATAGCATATGCTAACCCTCCACATGCACCATCTATTTAATTCTCCTAATCACTCTCATTGCTTGTCACTCCCATCTCTCTGCACTACCTAGTAATATCGAGGTCCTTGTATTCATGGACACACCCTTTGCTTTCCAGGCTCTCAGCCTCTACCCTGAGCTCTTTCTGTCTGGAATGCCTTTCCTCTACCTTCCCCTGGCTGGGTCTTACTCAGCTCAGCACTCAGCCCAAGCATGGCCTCTTCCAGGGAGCCATCCATGAAGCTATACATGCAGCTGGTGCTCTTGTTGGATCCCCACAATGCTAAGACTGAATTTATCTGTCTGCTTCCTATTTGTCTCTACTTGCTTGAGTGTGAGCTTCCAGGCAGGCTTAGATCAACTACTTTTGTACACCCCCAGCTGTAGACCCCTCCTGTTCAGGGTAGGTGCTGAACGTGTCCACTTACTTGAGCAGGATATGCCGAGCAATTTCTTAAGAGAGTAGCCATTGAGTTTGCCTTGAGTCATGGTTAGGACTTTAAAAAAATTATTTTAAAACAAGTTGTGCATGCATATAATGTCAAATCCAAAGCAAACAAAAGAGCTTATAGTGAACATTAAAAGTAGGTCACCTCCCAACCACCCAGCTCTCCACCCCCAGAGGCCGCCATTGGTATTAGATTCTGTATATTTTATGCAGGCAAAAATTGTCTTTCTTTCCTGCTACACACACACACACACACACACACACACACACACACACACGCTTTTATTTTGCATAAATTTAAACCAACAGAAAAGTTGCAATAATAGTACAATAAACACCCTTTGCCTAGATTCACAAATGAACATTTTGTCACATTATACTAAATATTTTACAAGCATTATATCATGTAATGCTCACAACAACCAAACAATCATGCCAATAATATAGATGAGGTACCCAAGATAGCAGACAGGTAGAGGGACTTACCCAAGGCCATAGAGCTAGAGAGGAGTAGAGCTGGGCATTCTCCCTCAGGTTGCCCAGGACTTTGATTCACCTCCCTTCAGCTCCCTTTGGAAGAAAGTATTTTCGTACACTAAGTTGAAATCTACCTCCCTGGGATATTCACCAGATGATCAGTTGAAAAGTACACAGCTCTGGAAGTATTTGCTATTTCTCCTAGAACCTTACCATTCTCTCAGCAACAGCTGCTGTCCCCACCTCTAACTCACGCTTCAATGTCACCTTCTCTTTGTGGGCTGAGTTAGCTTAGCCCCCTGTTTAAATACTCCTGTGATCGACTTCTGACTGCCATCAGGATGATATTTGCATCCCTAAGCTTGGACTCCAAGGCCCTCAGTTATCTGGCCCTCATGAATCCTTTTAGCCTTATCTGTTCTGCTCCTTCCTCTACCTCTATCTGCAGCCACACTCAACCTCTCACCAACTACTCAAATTTCCCCACCTCCTTAAAGCCGACTATCTTTTCCCAAAGAGCACATTTCCCCCTTTCTGGGCTCCTGAATATTCTACATTTTTCTTCAGGTGGTCTTTTGTCCAGGAGACTGGACAGCGGAGGATTTGAGTGACAGCCCTGGTCCTCCTAGCCAAGCACCCTGCTCAAATTAAATCAGGTGTCTGAACCTTAATTTCCTCAAGCACATAATGAGAGAAAGAATGCCTAGCTTAGTGTCTAGAATAGAATCAGCCCTCACTAATTTCCCATAACAGAAATGACAGCTCTTAGAGCTATCTTCTCATAGTCGTCCCTTGAAACTCTACCTCTTATTTCTTAACTTCTCTGCACCTCAGTTTCCTCATATGTGAAATGAGGACTATAATGGCGAGGCTGCGAAACTTTAATGAGCTTATTTATATCAAGTACTTGAAACACCACGTGTCCCTTAATAATGCTGACTTTTACGATGGTGGGGGACGGGGCTGGCACATAGTAGATGTTAAATTAATCCACTCCACAGTGTCCAGATGCGAGCGGGAATACGAGGTTGCAAGTGAGAGGTTTACAGACAGCCCGCGCAGAGGTCGACTCCGCCCCTTCCTTTGCAGGCCTCCGCCCCAGCCCCAGCCCCTGCAGCTGTCAGGAGGACCAGGCTGGCCTCTGCGCCAGTCCACCAAACCTGAATGTCCCATCCCCACCTTCCTTAGCCTAGACAACTTACCTTACGCCCGGCCGCTCTTTGTCCCCGCCCCCAGTTTCCATTGGCCAAGTGGTTTCTTTGTTAGCTGGGGTGCGCCTCTGCCATTGGTCGACAGAGCCGCCGATCGCGTCGTGGGCGCGGCCCCACCCCGCGCGCGGCCCTTCTCCCACCCTCCTCCCGCGCGCCGCTGGGGCACTCGCCCTCCCGCCCCGCCCCGGGAGTGTATGAGGCGTTCTGCTACCATTTGCTGCGGCCGCGGGGCGCAGAGGGCACCGGCGGCAGGGACCAACTGCGGGGACCGGCAGTGACTCGGCGCCTAAGAGGCGGGCCCGAACGCGGGGAGCTAGCGGGCCCGGGAGGCCGCGTCCATGGGCCCGCGGCGGCCGTGCGGCGGCTGTGCGGGTGGGCGGCAGGAACCGTGCGTGTTCTGAGGGCCGGGGACGCGGGGCCCGGCGCTGAGGTGCCTGGGCGCGTCGTGCAGCGCCGTCGTACGAGGAAAGGCCCGGGCCGCATCCCAGCGCCTGCGAGGCCGCCCTCACCGCCGGGGACGCGCTCCGGCCTGTGTCTACGGCCCGGCTGTGAGGCGGCGGCCGGCCGGGGCATGCCGCGGCGCCCGCGCTGAGCCCGGCCTGAACCTCTCGAGCCCACCGTGCATGGTGCTGTCGCCCCGCCAGCCACTGTCCGTCGCGGAGCGCGCGCCGGGCCGGGGCTCTGGGCCTCGCCGCCGCCCTGCTGATCATGTCGGCAGCCAAGGAGAATCCGTGCAGGAAATTCCAGGCCAATATTTTCAACAAGAGTAAGTGTCAGAACTGTTTCAAGCCCCGCGAGTCGCATCTGCTCAACGACGAGGACTTGACGCAGGTGAGCGGGTTGGGTCAGGGGTCCCAGAGCTTCCTCGAATACAGAGACCCGGGCCCCGCTCAGCGCTGCTGCAGACCCTGGCGTCCTCATCGGGCTGGAAGTTCCCGTGCGCGCGGATGCCCCATTAGGTGTTGCAAGGAGTCGACCAAGATGGGCGAGCGTGCCTCACTTGGGGGCTCCGGCTTCCTCCCCCTAGTTCTGACGTCCGTGAGACCACAGTCTTGCTATGGGAAAGAGAGCGGACGTTGCTTGGTTCCCAAGGCAGGAGGGGGTGGAGGCATATCTGCAGATTGCTGGGAAAAATAAAAATGGAGCAGAAAAAAATGTGCGTGAGACCTGGGGGGTGAGGATAGAGGAGGGGGTGGAATTGTATTGATCGACTCGGGACAAAGGGAAAATTGTCAAGTATGCCGAAAAATAACATCCTTTCCCGTTCCCATAGCCCTGCCGTGTGATTCATGCTTTTGGGGTGACTCAATGCCTAGATTTTCTTAGTAGGAACAAAGCACTTGGGGATTGCTTGCCGCTTCACAGCAACCCCCTGTGGTCTGTCTTAGGACCGGACTTGGACTTGTCCATCCAGAGTGGTCAAGGAAGTAGGTAGGACTGGCTGGGTGGACTGTGGGCTTTCCTCTTGTCAGACTCAGCCTGCCCTTTATCGAAATAATTGTCACTGGAGAGAGGTGAGGGGTCCTGAAATCTGGGTAGGAAGGTCTTGTTCTTAAACCTAAACTGGAGGAGGACCTTTTGTTGATGAGAGAACTGGGGGCTCCTCTCCGCACCCTTCCCACATAGCATTGCAGTCCGTTGGTAATGAATGAGGAGACCTGTGGGTCCTGGGGAAAGTTGGTTCACTTCTCCCTGCCTTATCTGTCAAATGAAGGCTTTAGAATAGTTGAGTATCTCCCAAAAACCTGCATCAGAGTCACAGTCTTTAAAAACACAGAGTTCTGGGGCCCCATCCCTGGAGTGATTTAGGAGATGAGGGAATTTGTGTTGGTAACAGCTCCCTAAAAAATTGGACTACAGTCCCACTGGTACTTTGGGAACCTTGCAGTGGTTGCTCTCTGAGCTCCCAGTGTTCTTGGATTTTCTGGAACACTGGGAGGGCTTTGGGACATGCAGATTCCTTGGACTTCCTGACCAAGCCTTGTCTACATCCCCTTGGGACATGTCTGTGGCCCCTCCTTGCCCTCTTCCCCAGTCTCAGCCTTCTTCAGAGTTTTCTCTCAACCCTCTGAATGAGGCCAGGGGAGCTCCCTTCACATTCCGGTCCAGGGTGACATAGTTGTGGCCACTCCTTTTTCAGAAGAACCCCTTAGATGGAAAACATTACTTTGAAGCCTATCAGCTTGGCTGTTTTTAATGCTATTTAAGTGCTGACAGAGTTTGACTTGTTTACATGGCAGACAGGACAGTGGAGTGGCAGGACAGAGGTTATGGCCTGGGATATGGTACCTTCTTCTGAGATCAGGTTCCCCACAGCCAGGAAAGTCTCCTTCGAAATAAAACCAAAAGCTTAACCAAACACTCAAGGCTGCAAAGTCATAGATTGTTAGGTCAGAAGAGCCAGGTCAACTTGGGAAGGGTAGAATTCAGTTTCCTGGTAAGGTGTTCTAAGGTGTGGAGTGGGCTTTTTCGGGAAGATTCTCTTTTCTCTACTGGATGCCTTTTTCTGAGCAATTTATATGTTGATGAGGGTCTTAGACCAGTAGTCAGGAGACCCTGTTTCTAGTCTTGGCTGTCACTTTCAGCTATGTGATCTTGAATAAATATCTTTCTATATCATTTCATTTCCTTTTCTATAAATTGGGAGTAGGGATCCCTGGCTTGCTTCCCTCACTAGGATGTTGCAAAAAGCAAGAAATGATATCTTATTAAACCGTTCTTAAACCAGTGACTTCTATTTCTTTTAGGACATAATATACTTATTAGACTCATGGTCAATACTGAGCTAAATATCCATAGGGTATTTTATCTTTGCAAAGATAGGTTCTAAAAATCATAAAACCAGATATATTAATACACATATCAAAATTAGATTAAAAATGTAGGTCACGGCTCTCATTCAGTCTGTCTGGCATTAAGGACGTTACAAAGATACATAGAATACCAACAAGTATCCCAGCATTTACAGACGTATTGTCAGAAAGGTCTTTCTCTGATTTTAGCAAAGAGAAAGCATTCAAAATTTATTCTTTATACTACTGACATGATTTAACTTTGGTACATTATTACTGTTTCTCCTACTATATAGTAAGTTCTAGTTTTCTCAAGGCCTTTTTCCAACTTTTATGGAAGTCAAATATATTTCCAACCTTCAAATAAAAATGCTATCTTCATATGTACCAGGTTGGTATATTCACATATATATATTTTACAATTTTGGGCTAAGCAAAGATGTGCATTTAGAGCTATATTAACATTATTAACGCAAAAAGACAATCCAACGTAATATCAAGAGAAATTGTGACCTTCCATGCAGTGTTTGATATAGAAAACTGATTTTGACATATTTTATTCAATATGGCCACACATAGTCCAAGAACATTCAAATAATAAACCAAAATGAAACATGTTAAAAGACTGATCTTCAGACATTATAGCCAGTGATGCCACGCTTGTCTGTGATCTGTCAACATAAAACCACATCCATTTCTCAGTGTCCACCAAATCATTTAGCAAAGCTTCTTTAACTGTGAGCTGTTTGAAACTACCAGTTCGATCACTATGGTATATTTTTTTCAAGCTCTGAATAGCAACTGTAGGGATCTCAGCAGGCATTGGAGGAACCAGCTCAACCTTGGCATAGTGCCAAAATGTGGCCACTGGGCTTGGAGTAAGTCTCGACAGTGTTTACTACCAAGTCTGGGGGCTTCTCTGCAAGGTTATGGACAAATTGGGCTGTGTTTCTAAGATGGATAGTCTATGGCCTCGAACCTAAACTTTTTTCTTACAACTTAAAAAAAACAAACAGAAACCATCTCTCTAGAATAGTAAACTTGGATTTAGGAAGTTCCTGAACTTGGCAAGGGTTGTTCTGAGAGTATCCTGGTTATTCCAGGCAACTGCCAAAATTGGTAGATTGGGTACTTACACTTCATAGGGCTTGTTTTCTGGTTCTTAAGCTTAGATAAACTAGAATGGGATGTGCATATTTGAGCTGAATCTGTTAAAATTTTTATTTAAAATCCTGTTGATTATTAATTTGATTCAAAGGGGTGGGGTCACAAGTTTAAAGCACTTTTCTCTTTCACTGTATTGATATTTGAATTGTGGGTTTTGAAACAGGCCTGAGTCCTCTAGGGCACAACTGGAATGGTAGTTTCTGAAATAATGAGCGGGGCTATTTGTGCTGGGAGAGATTAGGCCAGTTTTCTACCTCCTGGGATCTTTCAGGAAGAAACTGCTCTTGAAATGAGGAGGGAAGGTCAGGGCTGTTGCCAACAGCCTTAGCTGCTGCTCTCTGCATCCGGCCCTCCCCCAGGCTCTTACTCTCATCCTCCCGGCTCCTTTAGAAAACCTCAGCTGATCGTTCCCATCAGTCTACCCCAAGTCCCTGTTTCCTGCTGCCCTTCCCCCACCCTGAGTTTATTTTAGATTATCAAGGCTGGAAGATAGATCAGAGATTATTGAGGCAACCACCTCTTTAAGAGGTGAGGACACTGAGACCGGGGAAGCAGTGAGACTGGCTTTTGCTCTGGGATGTTATAGTTCTGGGAGCAGGCAATAATTTCTCTGAGCTTCCTGATTTGAGCTGCTTTCCTCAGCTGTGGACTTTGTTTTTGCCCCTAGAGAGATACAGAAACCTCTTGAAGGGACTGCATTGTAGCATCAGACCTGGAAGGGACCGAAGATCCCTTCTCAAGGGTAAACTACTTTTACTCATGAGAAGACTGAACCCCAGAGAAGGGAGAGCTTGCCCATTGCAGGGACACAGAATTCTTCATCCACTATTCTTTCCCCTACTCATATTAAGAGTCTACAGTGGCCATTCCATAAACACACAGTGAGGAGAATAATGTCAAGAATGATTATGTTGCAGAAGGTGCCTTGGAGGGCAGGCTTTGGGTATCCCATCAGGGACCTTGAGTTTGTTGGCTCAAAGCAGAGGAGTTCTTTACTCTCTCCTCACCACTGGAATTCAGAGTGATTCAGTATAAGAAAAAGCAACAGTCCTTTATCATGACCACCCTCCAGTGCCAGCCCCTGTTCACAGGGTGGCGTTCAATTCTACCATGCATTTCTCTACATAATATGAACTTAAATACACAGTTAAAACCTTTTTTAACCTAAACTGTATGTATATATTTGCTCTGCAACATGGTTTTTTTTTCTGGTTAGTAGCACATCTTACAGCTCTTTTCATGGAATTACACAATATGTACCAAAATCGTTGTGTATACTGTACCATCAGGGACGAACCATAGTTTAACCATTCCCTTATTGATGGACAGCAAGGTTACTTTTGGGTTTTACCGTTATAAACAGTGAATGCTTCAGTGTACAGCTTTCTTAATGCTTTAAGATGTATGTGTGCCTACATGAATGCAAGTATTGCTTTGGGGCAAATACCTAAAAAGAACGACTAGGTTGGCATCAAGCACGCACATTTTTTTACTGGTATCACCAAATTGTCTTCCTAAAATGACTATCATATTATTTTCAGGATTGGATATTGTCAAATGATTTAATTCTTTAATAATTTCCATAATTACCTGTGAGGTTAAGCCTCTATTTATAATATTTATTGAATGTTCTATTTCTTTTGTGAATTGTCTGTTTGCTCACTTTTTTATCCACACACCCCCGCCTTATTTATTTGTAGGGACTTTCTCTGTACACTCTAGGTCAGGGGGGTTCCACAAACCTTTTTTTTATAAAAGGCCAGGTAGTAAATATTTTGGCCTCGTACACCCCTATGATATTTGTGGCAACTATGCAACTTTGCTGTTATAGTGCAAAAGCTGCTGTGCAAAGCTGCTGTAGACAGTACATAAACTAATGGAAAATGACTATTTCCAATAAAACTTTATAAAGGCAGGTAGCTGGCAGTATTTGGCCTGTGGCCATAGTTTGCCAACTCCTGCTCTAGATATTAATCTGACACCTGTCATTATTGCAGGTGTTTTCTCTCAAGGTGTCACTTGTTTTTTAATTTAATGTAAGGACATTTATGATAAGGTGGTTTTAAATATGAACAATTAAATCTTCATGTTTTCCTTTATACTTTGTAGTTTTAATATCATGCTTACGAAGGTCTTCTTTCCAAGATTATAAAATAGTCTCTAATATTTTCTTAGTTCTTTTATACTTATTTTTATGCTTAGCTTCTTAATCCATCAGATCGTATTTTAGGAATATAATCTGGCTGAAGGTAGAAGCTCTAATAGAGGCACTTGAAGTACTCCAGATAAATTATAGTAAAGGTCTTCTCCAGGTCAGTGCTGGCCAGGAGGGAAGGTGTTGTCAGGCATTAGGGACAGCATATTGGCATTTGGTCAGAGATGGGGGTTTGGTAAGAGGTGAGGAAACCTGGGTGGATAAAACTAATACATTAAGAATAACAGATTTGGAGTCGATATAGGGGGTGAGGAAGAGTCAAAAATAATATGGTAAGATTGACATTGTGGAGCTGGAGGTCCATTTTGGCCCATAGGTGAATCACCTACTGAGGGAGTTGGTGGTCAGAGCTGGAGAACAGGTGGGGGCCAGGGTAGGATTTCTGAAGTTGCAGGAGTGAATGCAGTTACTCAGGAGGCTGTATAGAGTAAAATGAGAACAGGGGGAGTAGAAGCAGGTGGGAGGTGAATTGAAGTGGTTGGTGGTTAGTGGGAGCAGCAGGTCTGGAACCCAGGATTCTTGGCTTCTAGGCCCTCTTCCCAGCTTCAGTGTGGGTTTCCAGGAATCCGGATGGGTATTGACCTAATGTTGTGTCTCGTTCTCCTGCTGACTTGTGTAACTTTAGGCATTGCCTTTTGTTACTGCATCTGGACTTGAGTTCTAGTCCCTGGTCTACTGCTGTTTTGCTGTGGGAGTTTAGCTGGTTGTTTTCCTTCTCAGGCCTCAATTTTCCCAGGTGGGGGATGAGGAGTTTGGTCTCGATCTCTCCAGGGTTCTTCTAGTCCTCCCCATCTCCTCTCAGACCTCCTGGTATAATTCTGTACCCCACTGTCCACATACCCCACTGCCAGGGCTGCTGGGGTCTTGGTAGGAATCCCAGACATAAAGTTGGATAGGCCAGGACTTGGTCTCTACGAATTATTACATTGACTTTCCTTTTATGCATATGACAGTCTTAGATTCCAAGATATAGAACTTCTTTATTTGGTTTAACATTTATCTCAAAGCAATGGGGAGATTTCATGCGCACCCTCTTTAGAAGATTTATAATTTATGCTTAGATTGGTAGATTATTTGGCAGGGAGTATGTCAAAAATCCCAGACCTTGCAAGTGGCCAAGAAGCATGTGAAAAGATGTTCGACATCATTAGTCATTAGGGAAATGAATCTCATTTCTCATCACCAGGATGATTATAATTTAAAAAAGAGAAAATAATAAGTGTTGGTGAGGATGTGGCAAAATTAGAACCCTCTTGCATTGCTCATGGGAATATAAAATAGTGCAGGTATTATGAAAAATAGTTTGTCAGGTCCTCAAAAGAATTACTGTATGACCCACTAATTCCACTTCTAGCATATACCCAAAAGAATTGAAAGCAGGTATTCAAACAAATACTTTTATGCATATGATCATAATAACATTACTAATAGCCAAAAGATAACAATAATCCAAGTGTCTATCAATGGATGAATGCATAAACAAATTGTGGTACATCCATACACTGGAATATTATTCAGTTATAAAAAGGAATGAAATATTGAGACATGCTGCAATACGATAGAACCTCAAAAACATGTTAAGTGAAAGAATTGTACACAAGGTCACATATTGTTTGGTTCTGTTTATATGAAATGTCCAGTATAAGTAAATTCATGGAAACAGAAAGCAATCAGTGGATGTCAGGATTCTGGAGGAGAGTGGAACTAGGAGTGCCTTTTAATGGAATCAGGTTTCTATTTCAGAGGTGATGAAATGTTCTAGAACTAGCGATCCTGATTGCATAACATTGCGAATGTACTAAATGCCGCTGAATTGTTTATTTGAAAATGGTTGATTTTGTTATGTGAATTTTACCTCAATTAAAAAAAAAATGTGCAAGAATCATTCATTCTCTCTACCTCTCTCTCTCCCCCCCCCCCACACACACAAATAAATCCCAAACTTGCCCTCTGTTCCTTGTGGCATTTGGACTGAATATCTGATTGTTTCTAGAGCCTATATCAGGGATTGGCTTTTTTTCTTTTTTTAAAGTGCTAAATAGTAAATACTCTAGGCTTTGGAGGCCAACAGGCTAAATCAGGGAGTTTATATAGGTTCTTATATAACCATTTAGAAATGTAAAAGCCATTCTTGGTTTTGGGCCTTAAAAAATAGCCAGTGGGCTAGATTTGGCCTACCAGGCATAGTTTGCCAGCCCCTGGGTTAGACCAGCCCTGTTTAACAGAACTGTAATGTAAGCCACATATGTTGTTTAAAAATTTCTAGTTGCCACATTTAAAGATTAAAAAGAAACAGGTAAAGTTAATTTTAACTGTATTTTACTTAACCTAACATATCCAAAATATTTTCATTTCAATATGTAAAGAAGTTATGTGCAGTTTTACCTTTGCAGCACCTATTAGTTCAGACTAGCTACTTTCCAGGGGCTCCATATCCATGTGTGGCTAATGCCTACTATGTTAGCTGGAGGAGGGTAGGGTGCAGCTCTGGCTGCAGCAGCCCAGGCCACAGCTGGGCCCTTGAGACCCTAGTACAGGGTAGGAAGGATGTACTTCCAGGTTTTTCTCTATGGGGGTATCACGTAGACAGCCTGCATTAGGAAGATTCCTGGAACGCTGGCGCTCTCGGTACCCCTGTTTGTGTGGTGTTTTTTTTTGCCAACTTTTAGGTGAATGTTACATCTTCGTTGGTGATACTTTTTAGTGTGGTTGAGAGCTTTTGGGCTCTGATGCTTATACCCTGTCCAGGGGCAGAAGGGAGAAGAGTGCTGGCCAGGGCTAGGCTGTCCTGTCCTGTGAGGAATAAGAGCTTAAGGGATAGGCTGGCATACCCCTTTAGGCTCATTGCTGGACATGGTGACTGCATTTTGACACTGCCCTTTGTCTTTGCCGAGTGTTTTGCAGCTGTATCCTAGCTGCTTTTTTCCTTGTGTTCTAGCCTGCTACTTGACCTTTCTCTCTAAATTCTTTTTCCCTGCTACACAGAAGGACTACAATGGAAGACCTGTGTTCTATTCTTGGCACAAACTGTGCAGGGTGACCCAGGAAGGTCACTTACGTTCTATGCGCCTTGGTTTCCCGCCCATAAAGCGGGTGACCATATTCTATTTACAGGGAGTGGTGTGCTAATGGAATGGGGGGAGGGTGCAGGCCAGGCCTGAGTAGGTTACTGAACCCCCTTTATGGTAATATTCCAGGAAGCATGCTGAGGACCTCTCCTGTGGGAAATAGCCTTTGTTTAGGCTATTCCCAGATTACTAGGACCCTGATGCTATTTAGCTACAATAAAGAAATTTGACTTAGAATGTTTATCTTTAAATTGTTCCCAAGCTGTCATTTAGTTTTGAAAGAGAGAGGAGAATATTGCAATCAGGAAAAAGAGACATAGGGAAGTAAATTCTACTGTGACATCTTTGTGCTGTGAGGGAGAAAGGGTGGGGAACAGTGTGAAGATCACTGGATGCTAATTTGGAAGCATTCAACCTGAGAAAACAGGCTTTTATTTTATCCTCGGAAACTCACTATCCAATTCTTACTTTCCCATCTGAAATGATATAGTTGGACCAGGTCAGTGATTTTCAAACTTTCATAAAATCTTGGAGCCTTTTACTGACAGGAATATCATATGAAAATGCCATGTATGAAACAGAAAAAGCGACACAGTTCTTGGTGACGTGGGATTGGAGCCTGGATCTTGGCCTCTTGGTCACTTCTCTTTCCCACCCCTGGGGCCTCTGGTCACCTCCCTAGATTTTGTGGTTGTTCCAGTTTTAGCAGTTGTGGTTTGTGTGAAATCATCCAAGGTGGTTTCACAGCTGCCCTGGGGTGGAACCCCGGAATGCCCAGCCTCACTGCTCCTATCATATTATCACTTCTTTGGGGGACAAGAGAAGCAGTGAGTTGATTGCTGGCATTTTGTCTCTGTAGACGGGAACTGGAATCTTCCAAACCACTAACTGGTTTTCTCAGTCACGGTCACCCTAGTTCTCATGAAACCACAGCCTGGTTTTTGCCTCGAGTTTGCAACCTTTTACCTTCTTCCTCCCCTTAAGCGCAGATTGGCATTTGCATGTTGTGCTGGATGGTGGCCTACCCTCATCTTTGGGGCAGCTTGCAGTGAGAGTGAGTAGATGGGCCTATCAAACTCTCCTCAGCCTCCACTGCACTGAATCAAATGTTATATATCATGGTCTCATTACTTCCTGGGCAGCTGGGGAGGAGAACAGGGCTGGTAGCAGCATGGCCACTGTTGGAGGAGGGAATGTGGAGTTTTAGAGAGGTTTGGTGGCTTGCCCAAGGTCACCGAGCTCTCTAGCAATGCACTGTGATACTGAACTCTGTTCAACAAGGCTTCCATGCAAGTCTTCCTGAGGCCAGGAGGCCACTTTGGCTTATAAACTTAGTACTGTTTCTGTAGGAGGCTGGGGTTTTGCAAAATAAATCAAAGCTGTTTAATGAACTTCTAATTCCTAGCCATGGGAGGAAGGGCCTGCAGGGCCTGGGTGATCCCTCTCCGTTAAGCAGATGGAGAGATTGCCTCCAATTTGCAAATGGAGCCGGTGAGGCCCAGAGAGATTCAATAACCTGCCTAGGTCACAGGAAGGCCAGCGTGGGTTTTTCCGAAGTCCTGTTTGGCCTCCCTGTCTGATAACAGGTATTAACCTTGGATATCAAAAACAGGGCCTTACTCTGACTTGGATTCCTTAGTGTGTAGGAGTACATGTGGGGAGGGCAGCAGTGCAGGACATTTTGCAGGTCCTTGTGCAGGTCCTAAAATCTTTTCAGCCTCAGGATATCCCGCATCTTCCAGACAGGCTGCTGGCCTATGGTGATGACCAAATCTTTGACATAGCCCTGAATAGGAAGCATTGTTTCCCCCTGAAGAGGAATTCAGAATCAGGAAATATTTATGTCCTTGATCTCTGTAGGGGCACAGGTTTTAACAAGCAGACCAGCAAGGTTCCACAGTGCACCTTCCGACCTGGCCTTTTACCTCCTAGTCTAGCCCGTAGCTAAAGGAGCCAGGAGCAGGAGGAAGTGGTTGCTGGGAATCGCAGTTGAACTAGAGAAAAAACATGTAACTCCTGGGTCTCTGGGTGCCACACCTAGGGCCTTGCTGCTTAGGCTGGTGAGCAGCCTAGGTGCAGGGAGCCTCAGGCTCAGTGGGGTTGTAGTATTCATTTGTCTTCCACTTGGGGACCTGCTCTGACCTAGAAATGTGACACAGTCCATTTTTTTTTTTTCATCTAAATATGCTCAGTTAAGAGATTGAAATAATGGCGGGTGGGGGGGGGAAGGGGGGAACTTTCAGCTCAGATTTGAGTTTACATCCTGGCTCAATTTTAATGCTGATTGAGCAGTTTATTCAGAATTTAAGTGTCCTTGTCCCTCTTCTGAAAACTGCCTTTGGGTGCCTATGAGGATAGTGGAAGGTGTAAGAAATAGCAAGTGTCAATTTCGTAAATAAATGTTTGGTATATATTAGGTGCTCAGTAAATGGGGTTCATTTTGTAAGCACTGACTCAAAGAGGGCACCTGCCTCTGTGATTCTGTGGGACTAGTGACCCTCAGACTCTGTTCCTTTCTACCCCCACGGCCACAGAACAAAGCCCAGGCTGCCTCCTTTCCACTGAACAGCTTCGCACCACCCAGCAACTTCCTTCAGTTAGCCCTAGGGATTGGAAGGGCCATAGTCATTTTGCTTGTTTGGGTTTGATTTTCAGCCATGTTTAAATATAAAGATTGAACTGATTTCAAGAATTTTTAATGGGCAGAAAGTGAAGAGGCCAAGTACCGGACAATATTAGAGAGCATGGGCAGTTCCAGGGTACTGTGGCCAGCAGCCAATGCAGCAGCTTGAGCCCCTGCCAAGCCCAGGGAAGTACACAGTGCAGGTTTCATGAGTGGCAGCAGCAGATCCCAATTTCAGAAGTCATTGCAAGAAAGTGTCTGAGTCATCGCCATCAGTGAGGTGGGGGCACTAAGAGGAACTTAATTCCACTGGTGTCCCTCAGAGCAGTTGTCTGGGAATCAAAGTCCTTGTACCCTGTGGCCGGAGTGAAGTAGCCAGAGGAGGGTAGAAAGCAGCCAGGTCTAGTCCCAAATTGATGAGCAAAAAATCTGGTGAGAGCATGTCCTGGTCCTTTGGTTACCAGCATTGATTCAGCCGGCAGATGGATCCTTCCGGCCTTCTTCCTTTCTGCATTCATAGCCTTTGCAAGTCACACATTCTTCCAGGGAGTAGAGCCTTCTGCCTACGGGACCCTTCTGTAGGGTCTTAACAAGTAGAAGTGGCTCCTTGCAAAAGCTGCATAGAACTAGCTCTTCTGACAGGCAAAGAACCCTGACTCTCAGTCCCTACATCCCCCTTCCCACCTATAAACCCTGTGAGCTTAGGGATTCTCTTCTTTGGGGGAGCTGGGCCAGCTAGCATGGCCATGCAGCCTTCTATGGTGCAGAGGTTTTCTTATACTAAATCAAAGAAGCAATTGATATGCTTTGGGATTATTTATTGTGGTGGCGGTGGTGGCATTCATAACAAACAGTAATTGCAGTGTGCCGGGCCACTATTAACTCATTTTTATTCACAGCAGCCTTATGAAATAGATAAGAACCGAGAGAGAAAGAGATTGTATAACTTGCCCAAGGGTGATGCAGTAAATGGTAGAGCTGGACACAAACCCAGATGGTCAGACTCACAGGCTCCTCGTTGCACTGTTTCTCACACTAACCAGAGTGGGGTCAGGTGGCCCTTCTGGATGCTAGATCTCTGGCTGTGTGTGGCCCTTGGTCCCTCATGTCTAGGGCCATGGTCAATCCTGCTGGAAGCGCGTGTATGTGCTGGGAAGGGTGTGGTTGGAGGATGAGGCTCTGGCTGAATTTATTTAGATTTTCTGTCTTTTTTTCCCCCTCTTTCCATTGCACTCTCCTGTCCTACCTGTTTTATTGTTTTTGTTTTTGTTTTAATGGGAAGCACTGCCTTTTGAGGGAGAGGACGTGACTCTTTCCGTCAGAGCTGTTGCCTCAGAAATTTGTCCCCATGCATTCTTTAGCATTCCTCTCTTTGCCACAAATAGCATCATATTCCAAAAATCCCACAACCATGGGCCACTTGTCCAGACCAAACAGGGAAAAGTCTTTTTAAAATGTCACTTTCCCCCTTTCCCTCCAGCTGTTGCAGTCCGGTAAGGAGCCCTGAGCATGGGCTGGGCTTGCAGGGCATGTGTGCAGGCAGAGGGTTGAGCAGGCAGATGAGTTGGGGAGCAGGAGAGGAGAATGAAGAGAGGGCCATCAGCCTCATGCCTTTGCCCTATCTGTGCTTGGGATCTAGGAACCTCTGTGTGTGGATTTGTTTGTTTGTTTGTTTTTTTGTTTAGGTGAAATTCACGTAACATAAAATTAACCATTTTAAAGTATGCAATTCAGTTGCATTTAGCACATTTCCAGTGTTGTGCAAATACTACCACTCTGTAGTTTAAAACATTTTCATCACTCAAAAAAACACCCAGTAACTATTAAGTGGTTATTACCCACTCCCCACTCCCAGTCTTCAGCAACCACCAGTCTGCTTTCTATTCCTATGGATTTACTTATTCCAAAACGGAACATAGAATATGTAACCTTTTGTCTGGCGTCTTGCACAGAATGTTTTCAGAGTGTAGTCATGTGGTAGCATGCATGAATCAGTATTTCATTGCTTTTTTTATAGCCGAATAATATTGATGGCTATTTGGGCTATTTTTCTACCTTTTGGGTATTGTGAATAGTGGTGCTAAGAACATGTTTTTTTTTTTTTTGAGCACCTACTGTCAGTTCTGGGTAAGAGACCAAAGGTAGAATTGTTGGGTCCTGTGGTAATTCTGTTAATGTGCTGTGTTTTGAATCAGTGATTCAAGCCAGATGTGAGCACTGCAGACTGTTGGGTGAGAGGACAGTAGAGGTAAAACCGCAAGAGGTGGCAGAACCGGTACGATGCTGGGCAAAGCCCAGTACTCCTCATATGGAGGAATCCAAAATGGAGAACTGGGGGCTCAGGGTAGCCCTCATGCTGCAAGCACTTGTGTACAGCTCTGAGGTGATGGCAGAGGGGGGCAGTAGCTGTTTGCAGGGGTAGCAGAGCCACTTTGAGCTTTATTCCTTCCTTCTTTTTGTCTAACTCGAAGATCAGCTGAGCTGCCAAGAAGGAGCTGAGTTGGGGCTTTAATATTTTGGGGAGGAGCATGGGACTTGGAGGCCAGACAATGTAGGGAAACACTGGTACGCTCCAGAGTTGTGAGGTGCATAGAGAGCTGCTGGTGAGAGGGCCATGGTGCTTGATATTGGGCCTCCAAAGGATCCTGGGGTTGGGTAGTGGGAAAAGACCTTATCTTGACCATTTGCCACTCTATTATTAGTTTTCAAACTTTATTTCTTTAGCTGTAAAACAAGGAGCCCCTTGAAACAGAATGTGGAGCTCACATATGTGAATGCTGGGAGGAGGAATGGTGCCATCTTGAGACCATCTCATCCCAGACCCCTGCTCTAACACAGACTCTACAGTGCCCTGTGAAGCATAACCTTTGGTGTCTACACTGTTTGAAAACCACTGATTTACTCTAACCCTTACATTAATATTTTTTGATATAATGAAATTTTATGCATACGAAAGAGCATAAGTAGCATGTACAATATATGTACAGTATTCCTGAGGAACACTGAAGATACTTGATGTTTCCAGTGTTTCAGCCTCTCTTGGTGACTGGGATCCAGGAAGCAGGTGTTGCCTTTGTAGAGTTCAGGCCCCTCTGGCCCTCCTTTTCATGGCAGAGGTTTGCCTCGCTGAAGGGAAGGTTTCTCTGACCAGCTGTGTGGAGGAATCTCTTCATTTCTAGATTGACAGTAATGCAGCTGCTGGGAGCAACTCTGGTGTGAGAGCAGCTTTTTAAGGTAATGCTGTTGAGAAGAAAAGACTCTGAGTAGAAACCTGGAGATGGACCTGAAGTCTTATTTGTGTTTGGACTGACAGCCAGAGAAGTGTAATCAGTAATCAGGTTGGGGTAACACTGCAAGCAGAGCACTGGGAGAAGCAGGGGTGTTGTGGGGGCAGGACAGGCCAGCTATAATCTGAGGACATGCTACTGTGGGGGTGCTGCGGTGGTTGGCGAGGTCAGTAGGTCTCAAGCGTTTTCTTCTGAAGACCCTTTTATGCTCTTGATTATTGAGGCCCTCAAAGGGCTTTGTTTATGTGCATTACATTCATGATATTTACTGTATTAAAAATTAAAACTGAGAAATTAAAAATATTTCTTAATTTATTGAAAAATAAACCTGTTACATGTTCACATAAATATTCTGAAAAATAACTTTTCAAAAACAAACAAACAAAATTGCTGAGAAGAGCCATATTATTTTACCTTGTTTTACAAATCTCTGTAACATCTGTCATAATGAAAGACAGCTGGATTCTCATATCTTCTGCATTTGATCTGTTGTGTTACCATGTCATGTAGCCTCTGGAAAACACTACTATACATTAGTGAAAGAGTGAGAGTAAAAATGGCAAATGATGATTTAGTATTTTTATAAAAATTGTTTTGGTTCATGGACCCCCAAAAGAGTCTCAGGGACTGCCACACTTTGAGAATCATGAGTCTCCGTCAAGTTGGGCCATTTACATGAAGGCCCCAGAATGCCATCATGGAAGCAGCAGTGAGGACACCTATCATTATGGAGCTGATTTGGGTGCAGAATCTGTGCAGACACCCGAGGCAGCCTGAGGAGTAAGGCATCAGATATGGGATGAACAGAATGACGAAGAAGCCACCAGTAGACACCGGTGGATGACTCCCTGCTTTCTTTGGCAGCCAGCACCCCAGGGACTGACTGGCTCACCCTTACTTCCTGCTGCCAAGGGCTCTCTGAGGAATAGTAAAGTGCTTGTAAGGTATACAGCATGTGGTAGGGACTCCATGTGAAAACAATGGAGTAACTTTTATTCTCCTTACAGCACAGATAAGAGTGAGACTTGGGAAAGGAAGTCGCTTTGCTTTTATGCTTCACCACTGTACTCTGTAGCTCTTGGAGGGGTCAGAGATGACAGTAATTTTTTAGGATGGAGACTGGAGCAGTGACAGGGCCAGCTGGGTCACCCATGTGGGAAGTAAGAGGCAGCTGAGGATTAACAGACTGGGGCAAGCAGTTCTCATTTTAGCTCTGCTGTTGATTTACTATGTGGCCAGAAGGCAAGAGGACCTCGTTCTTTTCATCTATTCAATGAGCAGTGCTTAGACACCAAGCCCCATCCCAATTCCTAACCTGGAGCTTCCTGTTTAGACACATGGGTAAGAGGCATAGAGGTGGCTGGGTGGAGTGCCCCCTCTCCTTGGAGATATGGGACTGAGACTAGGGTCAGAAGTCAAGATGGAGAGGGAGATTCAGAATCCTTGGTCTAGTAGTGATGGTTGAGTCCTTCCTCTAAATATGGACAGGAAAGGTATTCAAGGGAATCTTGGAGAAGTCTTAAGTGACACAATTGGGATTTTTAATTTTGTTTTTTAAGAACTATGGATCAACCCTCAAATTCAGCCTCAGAAAATTGTCTCTTCTCTTTGGGATTAAAACACTTCTCAGGTCCTGGCCCTTAGATTTGGTTACTGGACAGGAATTTTGATATCTTCAATGTTAATGAGAGTTATCCCCATAGACTTGGATTTTTTAGTTATACCACTATTTTTGTTATGACTATATGTTTTATGGCATCTGTTAAAGAAAAAATTTCCCCTGCCCCTTTCTTCTCCTTTCTTCTTTCCCTGCTCACTGCTTCTGCCTTTCCAGCCCTTCCATGTCCTCATTGGTGGGAGGTCTTTGTGGAAAAGCCTGTATAGGTTTCCTTTGACAGGTATTCAGCTTGAGCCTGGTCTATATAGCTGGAGTTGCCTGACTCCCAGTCTGCTTATAAGGAACCCCTCAGGACCCATGCCCCCACCCCCTTTCCAACACCCGCTTCAGCTCTTTTTTCTATTTTGGCTTTTGAGGAACTAATTGTCTAAACTTCACATTGATAGTGGTGTTCACTTCTTTGGTCTCTCTTAAAGGAAGTTTAAAAAGTCACTAAACATGTGCACGAATGTTAACAGTTGCCAAAAAGTGTAAATAAACAAACCCAGTGTCCAGCAAGTGGAGAATGGATAAACAAATTGGTGGCACATTTGTGCAATGGAATATTACTTGACCATAAAAAGGAATGAAATATTGACACATGCTATAACACGGATGAACCTTGAAACCATTCTAAGTGAAAGAAGCCAGTTGTTGCAAAAGACCACAATAGTGTCTGGTTCCATTCATATGAGATGTCTAGAAGAGGCTACTCTAGAGATACAGAAAATAGAGTAGTGGTTGCCAGGGGTTGGGTTGTGGATTGGGACAGAAGGTTTGGGGAAGCGATAGCTAAACAGTACAGATTTCTTTTTGAGGTGGTGAAATGTTCTAAAATTGCTTGTTGTGATGGATATACTTTAAATGGGTGAGTTGTATGATGTGTGAATTGTACCACAAAAAAGTTATTACAAAAATACCCCCAAACAGTTACTACCCTCACCTCGATTTTATTTTTGCTCATAATTCACATTTTGCTAAACCTTTATAGGTATACCTTATTTCATTGTGCTTTGCAGATACTGTATTTTTTACAAATTGAAGATTTGTGGCAAGCCTGCCTTGAGCAAGTCTGTCGGTGCCAATTTTTCCAACAGCATTCGCTCAATGTCTATCACATTTTGGTGATTCTCACATTATTTAAAACTTTATTATTATTATTATTTTATTATTATATTATGGTGATTTGTAATTAGCGATGTTAATTTTGTAATTGCTTTGGGTTGCCACAAAATATGTCTGTATAAGATGGCAAACTTAATTGATATTTTGTTTGTTCTGACTGTCCCACCAACTGGCCATTTTCCCCTCTCCAGGCCTTCCTGTTCTCTGAAACACAACAATATTGAAATTAGGCCGATTAAAAACCCTACAGTGGCCTCTAAGTGTTAAGTGAAAGGAAGAGTCACATATCTCTCACTTTAAATGAAAAGCTAGAAATGATTGAGCTTGGTGAGGAAGGCATGTCGAAGCCAAGGTAGGCCAAACGCTTGGCCTCTTGCCCCATGCAGTTAGCCAGGTTGTAAAAGCAAAGGAAAAGTTCTTGATGGAAATTGAAAGTGCTACTCCAGTGAACACATGAATGATAACATAAGAAAGTGAAACAGCCTCATTGCTGATGTGGAGAAAGTTTTAGTGTCCTGGATATAAGGTCAAACCAGCCACAACATTCCCTTAACCCAAAGCCTAATCCGGAGCAAGGCCCTAGCTCTTTAATTCTTTGAAGGCTGAGAAAGGTGAAGAAGCTGCAGAAGAAAGGCTGGAAGCTAATAGAGGTTGGTTCATGAGGTTTAAGGAAAGAGCTGTGTCCATAACATAAAATTGCAAGTGAAGCAGCAAGTGCTGATGCAGAAGTTGCAGCAAGTTATCCAGAAGATCTAGCTAAGATAATTAATGAAAGTGGCTACACTAAACAACATATTTTCAATGTAGACAAAACAGCCTTATGTTGGAAGAAGATGCCATCTAGCACTTTCATAGCCAGAGAAAAGTCACTGCCTGGTTTCAAAGCTTCAAAGGACAGGCTGACTCTCTTGTTAAGGTCTAATGCAGCTGCTCACTTTTAGTTGAAGCCAGTGCGCATTTACCATTCTGAATATCCTCAAGCCCCTAACAATTATGCTAAATCTACTCTGCTTGTGCTCTGTAGATGGAAAAACAAAGCCTGGATGACAGCACATCTGTTTACAACATAGTTTTCTGAATATTTTAAACTTATTGTTGAGACCTACTACTCAGAAAAAAAAAAAATCCTTTCAAAATATTACTGCTCACTGACAATGCACCTGGTCACCCAAAAGCTCTGATGGAGAAGTACAAGATTAATGTTGTTTTCATGCTTGCCAACAGAACATTCAGCCCATAGATAAGGAGTAATTTTGACTTTCAAGTCTTATTAGTTAAGGAATACATTTTGTAAGGCTATAGACTTACAAGTCATCTCATGAATGACTTCAAGGAGTTCAAGACTTTTGTGGAGGAAGTAACTGCAGATGTGGTGGAAATAGCAAGAGAACTAAAATTAGAAGTGGAGCCTGTAGATGTGACTGGGTTGCTGCAATCTCATGATAAAACTTGAACAGGTGAATTGTTTTTATGTATAAGCAAAGAAAGTGGTTTCT
The DNA here is from genome assembly GCF_014176215.1 of Rousettus aegyptiacus. Classification (NCBI taxonomy): domain Eukaryota; kingdom Metazoa; phylum Chordata; class Mammalia; order Chiroptera; family Pteropodidae; genus Rousettus; species Rousettus aegyptiacus. Next base: position 63,917,300 of record NW_023416309.1, read on the forward strand.
TGAGATGGAATTTACTCCTGGTGAGGATGCAGTGAAGATTGTTGAAATGACAACAAAGGATTTAGAACATTGCATAAACTTAGTTGATACAGCAGCAAAGTTTGAGAGGAATTAACTCCAATTTTGAAAGAAGTTCTGCTATGATTAAAATGCTGTCAAATAGCATCAGATGCTACAGAGAAATCATTCATGAAAGAAGTCAACCAATGCAGCAAACTTCCTTGTTGTCTTATTTTAAGAAATTGCCACAGCTACCTCAAACTTCAGCAACCACCATCCTGAGCAGTCAGCAGCCATCATCATGGAGGGAAGACCCTCCAGCAACAAAAATATTATAACTCACTGAAGGCTCAAATGATGGTCAGCATTTTTTTTTTTTAGCAGTAAAGTATTTTTAAATTAATATAGGTACCATGTTTTTTTTTTTTTAAAGGCATAATGCTATTGCACACTTAGTAGACTACAGTATAGAGTAAGCATAACTTCTTTATTCACTGGGAAACCAGAATATTCTTATGACTGACTTTATTGCAGTGGTCCTGAACCAAACCCACACTATCCCTGAGATGCACCTGTATTTGACATCTTCATTTCTCATCCTGTCCTTTTCTGTTTGACATTTGGTACCCACGCGTAGCTCACACCACAGATGCTACCACCATTCTACTCTCCATTTTGGTTGTCCCAGGTCCCCAGGAGCATGCTATATGGAGGTGGTCTTGGCCTCACCCTCTAATACACATTCATGTGTGCATGCATGTATGCGCATGCACACACAGCTTGAGATTCGAGAGTGGTCAGATGTGTGGCAGCATTGCAGAACATGTTCTGTGCCGAAACCAACAGGCCATCAGATAATATTATTTAAAGCTCCAGTCATTATTTCACCGAATATTTATTGAGTGTTTACCTTTGCCCTGTGTTGCATCTGCTTTGGTCAAGGGGGTAGGACTGTCAACAGATTGTCATGAGGTTTGGGCCTCCAGTAAATCTGGAGGAATGGGCCCCAAGGATACCAGGCCTTGTCTTGGGATGTGCCCATCCATCTTGAACCCTGGCCTCTATAACACACTGCCAGGTTGGGCGGCACCATGTGTAAAACTCTGCTGCCACCTCTGGAGGGAGCTTCATCTGCACACACTGGCCGATGTTACACTGGCTCAGCTGTGTTGCTTTTCCCAGGCTGATGTCCCCTGACTTCCATTTCTGAAGTTGGTCCTTTGCTCATTTTCAGGAAAGTCTCTCCCAGACCTCCTTTGTGTTCCACCCTGTGGAATTCCTTTCCCTTTGCTCCACTTTTTTTGCCTTTGTCTCATTATGAGTATTCTCAATAACTGTCATCTTTGCATTAATAGTTTTGTGTCCTGGCCTTTGGCAGCAAAGGTTGGTAAACTGTGAGTTTCTCCAGAGTTCTGTGGCTGTATGTCCTCGATAATTACTAGGGTCCCTGTTTGTTCCCCAGAGTGTCCCAGTTTAGATGATAATTTACAGGATTACTCTACTTATAAGGCTCTGCTTACTCTGTGGTGGAGTGGAGATGGGAGCCTTTGCTCACACTTACATCTTTACACAGGAAAGACTTCCTTCTGGATGAGTTCCATGATCTCTGTCACTCCTTAACAACCCATGGGGCCTGACCAAGCAGGGTAGGTGGCTCCGTGGGAGGTTTGTTCATTCTGTAGTGATGAATTCCATACAAGTGCTGTGCTTTGGGACCACATGTAGGCCCTAGGTCTTAGCTGCAAGGGTGTCTGGGGAAGCCTCTGAGTAATGTGCTGGTCAGGACTAGACTGCCCAAGAGAATACTCTACTTGGGAATATACTTCCTGCTCGGATAGCACCAGCCTTCACCTTTGGAAGTGGCTCAGTGATGTGGAGAAGCCCTGTTGAGTGGTTAAAGGCCAAATATGGGGCCAAGTGACCTTGGCTCATGCTGCCCTAGCTCTGTGGTCTTAGTCTTAGTCTTTCTGTGCACCTCCATTTCCTCATATATATACAGTGGAGGTAGTAATACTACATACCTTACAGCAGTGGTCTCCAACCTTTTTAGCACCAGAGACCAGTGCTTTGATGAGAAGCTAATGCTTGATGATCTGGGGTAGCACTGAGGTGGTGATGCTAGCGCTGGGAAGAGGCTGCAAATAGAGATGAAGCCTCACTTGCTCGCAAGCTGCTTACCTCCTGCTCTGTAACCTGGTTCCTAACAGGCCATAGACTGGTACTGGTCAATGGCCCAGGAGTTGAGGACCCCTGCCTTACAGGTTTGTTGTGAAGATTGAAGAGTAAGCGATGCAGAGTATCAGGAGCCTCATACGCCATGGATGTTAGTTCTGATAACAGTGGGGAGCAGGACAGATATGACTAAGAGAAAACTGAAGGGCATTTTAAATAGATTCCCCAGCATGCTCACGTAGAGTGAGTGTGTGTCTTCTAGGCCAGCGGTCCCCAACCTTTTTGGCACCAAGGACCAGTGCTCCTATGAGAATCTAATGACTGATGATCTGAGGTAGAGCTGAGTTAGTGATGCTAGTTAGTGCTGGAGAGTGGCTGCAAATACAGAGGAAGCTTCACTCACTCACCTGCTACTCACCTCCTGCTCTGCAGCCCAGTTTCTAAACAGGCCATGAACTGGTACCAGTCAGCAGCCTGGGGTTTTGCAGACCCCTGTTCTAAGCCATATACTTGATGCTTTCTGATAGCTGGTGAGAGGCAGCCTTTCTCACTTGTGAGGCTGGACTTTATGCCCTAGTCACATGGCCCTTGGTCCTTATCATGTTTAGTTACTTGCAGAGGCTGTGGCACAATTATGAATATCTTCTTATTGGCTGTTTGTTCTTTTGCTGACTTTTGGAGGTGGATGTCAGGTCCTGGAAGCTCGTGCTAGCAAATGATACACACTTTGAGGAATGTAGTCTGGATCCAGAATGGAATGGCCAGCAGGATGATATTCTCTGGGACTTGAGAACACGAGATGTGTCTTAGAGAGGAATTTCAGCACAGTTTCATCCATGTGGCATTGTAAGGACAAGTTTGTGTGTGGTCTCTTGAGGGGTCTGTGGTGATGGCCAATGCTGATTGGCCCTGGCAGGTTAATTCTAAAAGAGAAGTCCCAGTTTCTTGGAGCCCATGGGCTTACTGGGCTCAGTCAAGATGTGTGCTCACCCGTGGTGTGGGTCAGGCAGATGGGAATATGGCTCCACTGACAAGTTTCCCTCCATAGTGTGCTTGGACTTAGAGCTGTCTGGTCCTCTTGCTGTCTGTCTGGGTGGCCACAGGACACAGTGAGGTCTTGGCAGGGGTATGACCTTAGACTGGACTTTGACATGTGCTCACATCTCCTTTTGCTGACTTATATTTAAACATCCTAGAAAAGACAGGTGACCTTGAAATCTGTGTTTTATAAGATTATAAAGATGGCCAGATGGCTGCTACTCAGGCATCGTTTCTTCTTTTGTAATTGAAATGTAGAAAAACATTAAACAGCCTGTTTTGCTATGAGTTTGGAAGAGTTTCCACAGAAACTCTTTTGGAAAAAAAAGAAAATGGCAAAGAACCAACTTCGAAACCATAGAAGATATATCAGCTGTGATTTACACACATTCTGCCCATATAGATCTTTCAGTGAACGCTCTACCAAAGGATTTGGTACCCTACTATTTGTCTCCTCCTTAGTGCTTGAGTGCAACTTCCCAACCGCCATCTTTAACCCAGAGAATCTTTACCCCAGGAATCTCCCCAGAGCTGGGATACTGGTCCCTATAGGTATGGATTTTTCTTCAGGACTGTGTGTTACTTTTATGTTTGAAGAACTTTCATGGGGTCAGCAGCCATGCTGCCTGGAATTCAGGCATTCAGCCTCGTTGGAGGTAGCCTGTGTGAGATTTGCATGCTCTGCCCCTACCCTCAGAGTTGGGAGCCCTGGGATCCCTCTGGATTGGCCTCTGCAGTCCCGCTCATCACACTGTTCTAGAAACCGTACTCGCCACCTTCACTATTGGGCTCAATTGCTTGAACACTATCAGTCCCCAATCACTGTCCCCAGTTTGGTTTGAACATGGTCTGTGTGCTTGGCCCTATATAGGTGCTGAGATGTATGTCCCTGACTCTGAGGCATTGTGACCCAGTATGTACTTGTGTATGATGTAATTTAAAAAATGACATGGAAAGGACATGTTGTTTTCTCTATTATTATACATGATTAAACTGAGATTCACAGAGGTAATGTCTCTCTGCACTGGGCAACACAATGACTAAGTCATGGAACCAGGACTTGACCTTGGGCCTCCTGGTTCCCAGACCAGGTCTTAACGCTAATTACTCAGAGCTCATACCACTGGTGGAGAATAGAGTATAGAGTGCTGTATAGCAGCATTACTTTAGAAAAATAGCAGTAAGCATAAACAGTCCTAAGACTTGTTCATGATCCCAACAGTCAACTGTTTTTTTGTCGACTCCTAATCTTCATCATTATGCATTTTATAAGCAGAGATCATGTTTTCACATCCTACCCTGGTTGCTTGTTCTCTCGACTGGTCTTCACTAGACTGAGGGACTGTGTGCACTTCATATTTTTATCTGATACCTTGAGTGATTTCAGCTTCAGAGCAGCTCCTGGGGAGATTCTGCTGAACACCTCCAGAGCGTGCTGGTCACTCAGGAGAATGAAGTCACCCAGCTTTATGCAGGAAGCACTAGCTTGATGGAATCCTGTGGGTTGTACTCTGGAGGATTTCTTGAGTTATTTATAATTAATGGCTGTGTAATATTTTAGTGAGTTGATAAATTAATATTTATTTAGCCATTTTCTTGTTGGACATTTAGTTCCTCCCAAATTATGAATGGAACTTTTTGCTTCTTTCTGTTTTATTTCTTTAGGCTCAATTTCTGGCCATAGGGTTGCTTAGGCAGGAAGACGGAAATATCATTGTTTTTGCTACATGTGGCCACATTGCTGCTCTCTGGGAGTGCCAGTTTTCCTGCAGTACTTCTGCTTTTTGTCTTTGCCAGTGTGGCGCACACAGTGGTGTGATTGGGGATTGCATTAAGAGAAGGAAGAAGTATAGTTGAAGTTCAGCCTGTCTGCTTGCTCCTTAGTGTGTTTCTTGTCTCTCAGTGTTCGATGCTGGCCATCATTGCCTAGGGACCTATGAACTCCATGTGTGGAATTCAGAGGTGTGGTCTGGGCTCACCCAGGTCTTGGCTGGAAAGGCCTTACCAATAGTACTTGGACTAGCTTGAGAGCAGTTCGGTTCTCAGCTATGTCGTGGTGATTAATAAGTGTGTCCATTGACACATTCATGTATTTCCTTTTTCATTCATTTACTGGAGCCTTGCTTTGTACTAGGCACTTCACTAGACAAAGATGAGATTCTTGTCTACAGTGATCTGAGGTGTTGTAAGAGAGAAGGAACATAGATGGCTTGGGGTTGGGAGACAGGACCTGGGAAGGGTGAGCAGGGAGTTGCCAGCAGACTGGGGTAAAGAATCCTCTCTACAGATAACTGCTTATACAGCTCAGAGGCCTGAAACATATTTTTCATTCTCCTGGTAAGTATAAGTGTAATAGGGCCATTCAGAGAAGGGGGAGTCGGGAGTGTCCTAGATGAATGGCAGCAGCAGCCACAGTAAGCTCTCAGTAAACAATTGGCTTTGGGTTAGTTACTATATTTTAAGGGGATGTTGGATTTTGAGGGGATCTGCATAGGGGACAATGAATCACCGTATTCCTTGGAGCAGATGTTTTGTTAGTGGAGGTGAACTTTGGAAAGTGAAGGGGGTACCAGATGGTAAAGGGACTTTAGGGTGATAGGATCTTACCAGCGTGGTGGGAAGGGTGGGACCCTTTCTGCATTGATAGTTTTGAGTTTCTGCTCTTTAGTACCATATTGTATGACATGTTTGCCTGCCTGTCTCAATACCACATGCTCTCTGAGGGCGAGTGAACGCAGGGGACAGGAAAAGTGAGGTTAACCACCTGTTAGAAGTCCATCACTGACTTTCTCCTCCTGCTCTTTGAGCCTCACTCAGACAGGCCACATGAAGCTGAGACCCAAGTGTGTGATGTTCTAGACACCTTGGAGCTGGTTGTGATTAGGTGGCTGAGTCCAAAGGTCTGTATGTTTCTGGGAAGCATCAGTGTGGCAGCTTAACAATGCTGTAAGAAGCAGACCAGGACATCTGCTCCTTCCCTTGCCTGTGGCCTGCCCACTTGGCCTGAGTTGAGATAGTTGAACTCTCCTTGATACAACCCAGATCTGCCCATGAAGGATGCTGAGGGTGGCAAGAGGCAGGAGAACTTCCCTGTGCATGAGCATGCATGTGGTCTCCAAGAGAAGCTGCTGGAAAGGCCAGGGGAGCTCATGTAGCACAGCTGAGGGCCATGGCCAGTAGCCTTGCCTGGGGAAGACCCCTGTGGACTGCAGTGGACAGCTGAGGACTTCGTGGCTTGAGCCTCTGGCTCTGGGGCTGTGGCAGGTCCCCCATTCCAGTTTTCCCTATGTGTGTGAATGGAGTATTCAGGAAGTAACAAAGTTTGATTTTTTTTTTAAGTAAACTTTTTATTTTGAGATAATTGTAGCCAACCATGTGAGTAGTAAGAAATAATACATAGAGATCCCCATGTATTCTTTACCTAGTTTCCCCCAGGAGTAATATCTTGCAAAATTATAGTACAGTGTCACAACCAGGACATTGAAATCAAAGCAGACAAGATACAAGGCACTTTCATCCCTGTAGGAGCCCTCATAGCCACACCACCTTGCCCTCCCACGACTACTGTCTCCTTAACCCCTGGAAGCTGCAAATCTGTTCTTTATTTCTGCAAATTCTACATTTTAAGAATGTTCTGTAGATAGACTCATACAACATGTAACCTTTGGGGATTGGCTTTTTTCAGTCATCATAATTTGCTGGTGATTCATCCAGGTTGCGTGTATCAAGTTTGTTCCTTTTTATTACTGACTAGTATTCCATGGTGTCATGTACCACAGTTTGTTTAACCATTCACCCATTGAAGGACATCTGCTTTGCTTCCAGGTTTTGTTCATTATGATAAAGGTGCTATAACCATTTGTGTACAGTTTTAGTGTGAACATAAGCTTTCATTATTCCTGGAATAAATACCCAGGATTGCAAGTCGCTGGGTTATATAGTAGTTGTATGTTTAGTTTTTTAAGAAACCACGAAACTTTTCCAGGCAGGCTGTTCTGTTTTACATCCCCTCCAGCAATGTATGAATGATATATAGTTGACCCTTGAACAATTCAGGAGTTAGGGGTGCTGACCCCCTGTGCAGTCAAAAATCTGCTTATAACGTTTGACTCCCCCAAAACTCAGCTGTTTCTTAGTATCTGAGGGGAATTGGTTCTAGGAGCCGCCCCCCCCCCCGACACACACGCGCGCGCACGCACACACACACACACACACACACACAGCAAAATCCAGGGATGCTTTGGTAACCTATATAACATGCATATAGTCGACGCTTTGCATACTCAACTACAGATTGAAAATAGCACATGTATTTATTGAAGAAAAATTTTGTAAAAGTGGACCCATGTGGTTGAAACGTGGTATTCAAAGGTCAGCTGTACTTTCTTCACATCCTTGCTAGCTTTTGGTGGTGTTACCGTTTTGTTTTGTTTTTAATTTAAGCATGTTAATGTAGTAACATGTTAATGTAGTAACATGTCCTATGATTTTAATTTGCATTTCCCTAATGGCTAATGACGTTTCATGTGTTTGCCATGTATCTATTTATGTCTTTCACTGGGGTTCTAACTGGATTGTTTGTTTTTGTACTATTGAGTTTTGAGAGGTCTTTATATAGTCTAGATACTAGTCCTCTGTTAGATATTTGGTTTGTAAATATTTTATCCTACTCTGTGGCTTATCTTTTCACCCTCCTAAGAGGGTCTTTTGTAGAGCCAAAGTTTGTGATTTTAACAAAGTCTAATTTGCTAATTCAAATTTGTGTTCCATTTTGAGTTAGTTTTTGTGTAAGATTGAGGCTTATTTATTTATTATTTACTTGTGGATCTTCAGTTGCTCCAGCACCATTTGTTGAATTGCTTTAGCAGTGTTGTCAAAACTTAAGTTGGGCGTGTTCATGTGGGTCTATTTCTGAGTTCTCTATTCTGTTCCGTTGATCTAATATGTCTAGCCTTCCACTAATACTATACGGTCTTGATTACTGTGGATATATAATAAATCTTGTAATTGGGTAGATGGATTCCTCCCTCTTCTTTTTTTTTTAATTTAAAAAAACTTCTAGTTATTTTGCCTTTCCATAGGCATTTTAGAATAATCTTGTCTATAGCTACAAAATGTCTTGCCGAACCTTTGGTAATAATTACCTTAAAGCTGTATACCAATTTGGAGAGGATCAATATCTTAGATCTTTTCATCAGCATTGTATAGTTTTCAGCACGCAAATCCTATACATGCTTTGTTAGATTTACACCTAAGTATATAATTTTCAAAAAGCAATTGTAAATGGTATTACATTTTTAATTTTGGTGTCTACATGTTCATTGCTAGTATATAGAAATATAATAGTTTTTTATATACCAATCTTATATCCGGTGGGCTTGTTGAACTCACTAGTTCTAGGTGTTTTTTTCTATGGATTTCTTGGGGTTTCTACATAGACAGTTTTATCATCTGTAAATATTTTATTTCTTGTTTTGGAGCTGTATGCCTTTTATTTCCTTGCCTCACCTTATTGCACTGACTAGAAATTCTAGTACCATGTTAAATAAGAGTTCAGAGTGGACATCATTGCCTAACTCCTGGCCTGAGAGGAAAAGCATTTAATATTACACTATTCACCATTGTGTACAGTGTTAGTTTAGGTTTTTTGTAGGTGCTCATTATCAGTTGAGGGAGCTCCCTTCTATTTCTACTCTTTGAGGTTTTCTTTTGTTTATTTTTTTAGATCATGAATGGGTGTTGAATTTTGTCAAATGCTTTTGCTGCATTAATTCATATGATCACAGAGTTTTTCTTCTGTAGCCTATTAATATGGTGGATTACACTGATTGATTTAAAAAATATATGTTAAACCAGCCTTGTGTTCCTGAAGTAAACCCCACTTGGTCATGGTATATAATTTCTTAAATATTTTACTGTATTCTATTTTGCTAATATTTTGTTAGTTTTTGCATTTATGTTTGTTGGAAATATTGGTCTATAGTTCTTTTTCTCCTCCCTTTTTTGGTATTGTGTCTGATTTTGGTATCAGAATAATAGTAGCTTGAATTGGAAAGTGTTTTTTCTTTTGTTTTTTTTTGAAAAGACTGTAGAATTGGTGTTAATTCTTTTTTAAACATTTGGTAGAATTTTCCAATACAATCACCTGAGCCTGGAGATTTATTTTGGGGGAATTTTAAAATTACATATTCAATATCCTTAATAATGATGAAGTCATTCAAATTTTCTGGTTTTTTTTTTTTTTTGAGAAATTGGTTCATTTTACCTCAGTTGTCAAATTGTTCATAGAATCGTTCATAATATTTCCTTATTATCCTTTTGATGTCTGCGGGATCTATAGTGATAGCTTCTGTTTCATTCCTGGTTTTAATTTGTCTTCTCTCTTTTTCTTTGTCAGTTTGCTAGAAGTTTGTTGATTTTATTGGTCTTTTCAAAGAATCATCTCTGTTTTATTGATTTTACTTTTTTGTTGCTCTTTTTTCCTTGTTTTGGATATATTTTGTACTTTTTAAATCATGTATTTAGACCATTTACATTTAATATAATTATTGGTATGTTAGGCCATGATCATTTTTATTTTCTGTTTGTTCTCTTATTTTTCTTCCTGCTTGAAAATTTTTTTAAAATTTCATTTTTTATGATAAATTTGATGACTTACAGTGATTTTTTTCAGTATAAGTTTTTTAGTACTTGCTCTATACATTACATTACATCCTTTTATCCTTTCCTATGCAAGTGTCTTAGTATTTTCTCTACATAATTTAGAACTGCAGTAAACAATGTTATAATTTTTGCTTCAGTCGTCAGACATAATCTAGAAAACTCAAGAGAGGGAAAGCCTGATTATATGTATTTTTGTTTACTGTATTCTTGCTTCCCTCATGACGATCCCCGGTTCCTCCTTTATTGTTTCTTTTCTGTTTATAGAACTGCTTTAGCCTTTTTTAGAGGAGGTCTGCTAACAGTCTCTTAGTTTTCCTTTACCTGAAATGTCTTGATTTCCCTTTTATTCCTGAAGGATATTTTCACTGGATATAGGATTTTGGGTTGACAGTCAATTTCTTTCAGCACCTGAATAGTGTTGTGCTGCTTTCTGCAGGCCTTCATGGTTCCTGATGAGAAATTCACTGTTATTATATTTGGTTTTCTGCTATCCATGGCCATTGTTTTTCTCTGGCTGCTCTCAAGATTTCTTTATCTTTAGTTTTCTGACATTTAATTTTGATATGTCTTGGTGTGGATTTCTTCAGATTTATCCTTTGGAGTCACTTAGCTTCTTGAATTTATAGGTTGCCACTCTTGCCAAATTTGGGAAGTTTTCAACATTCTTTCTTGAGTGCTTTTTCTGTTGTACCCTCCTTCCCTTCTTCTGGGACTCTGATGACACAAATGTTAGAGGTGTTGTTATAGTCCCACAGGTCTTTAAGACTCTGTTCTTCCCTTATTTATTTCTTCGGTCTGTTTTCTCTCTGTTGTCTGGGTTGTTTCTAGTGTTTTCTCTTACAGTTCATCATTTGGTTCCATCATTCTGCTGTTTAGTTTTTTACTTCAATGATTATATTTTTTAGCTTCAAAATCCCCATTTGGTTGTTATATCTCCTGTTTCTTTGCTGATGCTCTCTGTTTTAATTTATTCCAAGCATGTTCATAATTTCTTGTTGAAGCATTTTAGCCTGGCTGCTTTAAAATCGTTGCCAGATAATTCCGACATGTCTATCTCGGTGTTGGCATCTATTGAGTGTCTTTGTTCATTCGGTTTGCAACCTTCCTGGTTCTTGATGTGACAGTGATTTTTTTTTATTGAAACCTGTACATTTTGATGTTATGTTAGGTGACTCTGGGTTGTGTTTGACCCTTTTCTTTCAGTTGGCTTTCTTCGGACACTGCTCCAGCAGGGGAAGGGGAGCCACTGGCTTTTACTTTAAGTGGAAGTAGAAGTCCAGGCTCCCTACTTGGCCTCCTGAAACCTCAGGCAGGAGATTCCTTGTTATTGTGTGGGTAGAGGGGGCATTTAGCTCCCTACATGTCCTCCTCTGACACTGCCCTGGCAGGGAGAGGGAGGGGGCCTTGTTACTGCTGGGTGGGAATGAAAGCCCCAGTTCCCTACCCGGCCTCCTGACATGTCCCTGGCAGGGATGCTGGGGCATCTCTTAGCCAGCAAGGTGGAAGTTTGGCCTTTGCTGGTATGATTGGGATGGGGCTGCATTATTTCTATGGTGTCTAGGTGGAGTAGGGTGGTTATTGTCTAGGGATTTTATGTCTTACCAGGTTGTCCATTCCCTGGCTCTTTGGCTAGAGTGAGGCTTTTATTAGGGTATTTTTTTTTTTCTGTGCCCTTTGGCACTTCTAGATTGCCTGCTCCTCCAGTCTCCAGTCTGGGACAGTGAGGCAAAGAGAAAACCCAGGGCATGTATCTCTGTGTCATCTCTTGGTTCTCAAGGTGCCTAGCCTGTCTGCCTCATTCTTTTCACCTTTCAGAGTCTTCTTTGGTTAGTTTTATATATAATGTCCAGGGTTTTATTTGTACTGAGGTGGAATAGGGAAAATTATCTCTACATCATCTTCCAGGGAGCAGAAGTTTCAGAAAACCATTTTTGGAAATTTTGAGTTGAGGAGTCTGCCCAGACCACCAGTAGCCTCTCCTTTATTGGATCTATGAGGGAGGGCTGAGTTTAATTGTAAGGAAAGCAGGTCAGGGGATGCTTTCATGTGGTAGCTTTTACATGGGTTTAGATCAGTGTTTTCTCCAGGGTAGCCAGCTTGAAACAGCACTCAGTCTCATCCTTTGGGTCATTATAGCCCAGCTCAAATCCTCAGTATGGACAACAGCTACCTGCTTCTCCTGCACTGTCCATCCCCTCCCCCCCCCCAAAAAAAAAAAAACAAAAACAAGGAAACAAACAAAAACCCAGCCACCCAGTCAGAACACAACAACAAAAGTAGCATACCACTAACAGTTTCTAGAGTGCACTCCCCAGTGCCAGCTTCCTTGGGTTGTCTGTTTCAAAGTCTCCCTTTCAGGTTGTTATGGGTTCTCAGGAAGAGAATGCTTTGGGGACTCTTGGAGGCCTTGCCCCAGGAAATAACGTAAGGATTGAGAGGAAGGACTGCTGCTTTACAAAAACAATTGTGAGCCTCTGGTATCATGGGGGCAGTGGCTCTGGTGAGTACTCTTGGACTTACCAACACAGCTGGGTCTGATGTTGGCATTTTTAGACAGTCTAAGAAATAATGGGAGAAGCTGCAGCACTTTCAGGGCAGGTTTGCCAGGTCAGGACCACAGGTTATCTAAGGAAGAGGAAGCTCCGAGGGTCAGGTATCTCAGCTTGTGGACTGGGTTACAGAAACTGGATGTTCTCAGTAAGAGATGCTGAAGAATTTTAGGGAGGGAAGCAGCTTGAGCCGCTTTACACTGTTAGAACAGCTCCTTCCTCACTGGTCCCACAAATGCAGTAATTCCAGCTTCTGCACATTGTGACTTTGCTTTAGCTGTGCCAAGAGAGTCCTCTCCGTCCCAGGCCGCCATCGCGTGCGCGCGCATGTGTGTGTGTGTGTGTGTGTGTGCGCGCGCGCGCGGGGGGCTGTCTCTCACCTTCACAATTGTTTCTTTTCTCCCATTTGCTCACTTGGATGGCAATGCAGGGTTCCAGGTACCTTGCTGTCTCCTAGTGACCCTGAAATTACACAGTGGATACCTGGAGGTTCTTATTGACATCCAGCTGTAAGCACCAGGTCAACCCTTTAGGTGCTTACTCTATTCCCTACTCTGTCATACCTTTGCCTGCCACCTCTTGCTTCCCTCTGGCATCTGTCTGGCACATTCCATCTCCCTTCCTATAAACCAATGGACTGGGTTATTGCCCTTTGAAACCTTTGTTCATGTCTCTTTGAATGAAGTTTCCCAAATCTGACTGGGGGAGCAGAGTCACTTGACATAAACTTATATAGTGACCCCCCCCATCCCTCCCCAGATATGGCTTCCTTAGGTATGGGAGAAGGATTCATTAGTTTACATTTCCTTTGGACTGTGAACTCATGAAGATAGGAGCAGTTTCTTATTTATCTCTGCTTCCTCATTGTCTGACACAAGCCTTGGTAAATGATTTTTTTAACAGCTTTATTTATATAACATTCACATACTGTACAGTTGACCCATTTAAAGTATACAATTTGATGATTTTCAGTATATTTCCAGAGGTGTGCAACCATTACCACAATCAATTTTAGAACATTTTCATCATCTCTAAAAGAAATCTTATACCTCTTAGCTGTTACCCCTCTCCCCCATTTCTTCCATTCTCCCAGCCCTAGGCAACCATTAATCTGCCTTCTGTCACTATGGATTTGCTTTGGTAAATGCTCTTGATGGAACATTACCTGCTTCCCAGCCTGTTCCTCCTCCCAGAGCACTAGTTTCTTGTCTTGTGCCCTCCATTGGCCAGTCTTTCCCACCTTTCAGGACAACCTGCACACCTGGAAGGATCCCCTTTGGGGTGATCTGTAGAAGGAAGCTATGACCAAGTGAGGTGGTTTCTGGCAGGCTCCCTGGTGTATAGTACATAGGACCATGCACACAATATGCCTGAACAGACGTTTGTTGAGTGAACAGTGACACCAGTGGTGGGCTGGGGTGAAACTATAGCTGAGTTCTGAGGGAACTTGTGACAGTCCCTCAGGTCTCCCACTGCCTCTTTTAGGGAAAGATCAGGTAGATACAGGTCAGGCTGATAATGTGAAGGTGCCCTAAAACCCTGCAGCTAGAGACTAGGAAGGTGGTGTACAATCAAAGCTAGACAGAAATGGAGATGTGGCCATCGTCTAACCTGATTTCACCGGTCAGGGAACTGTAGGCTGAGAGGTAAGTGAGGATTCACCTGGTCCAGTACACCTGCTCCAATGCTGACCTCTCTGTCCTCTGTACGGGCTTTCACAGGGTATGTCAGGTGTGCTCACCTGCTTGGGGGATGGCTGGGTGCCACTGGTGTTTGCTAAGAAAACAGACAACTCCTCTCTTTGCTTCTGCTTTCCCCGACAGAATTTCATTATGCATACCCAGGACATGGCCCTCCTGAGTCATGTCCCTCTTACCCCTGGTTTCTTGCCAGCACCCACTTCGTGTTTGATCAAAGCCAGCTTCTCACTTCCTTCAGCCTACTCCTTACCCTTTGCCCAAGCCCCTCTTACCTGCTCTGTTTTCATTCATATGGAAAAGCCAGCACTTCCCCTGGGTGCCTTAAGGACCCTGCAGAAGCCAATAAAAAGAGAGTGTTCTTGGCTTACCCAGATGCTGTGTGACCTCTGGCAAGTGAACATATCTCTCTGAGTCACAGATTCCACAGCTGTCAAATAGGGGTGCGGGGATGGGGAGGGTGGGGTGAGTCTCCCAGGTTGGAGAGTGTTACAGAAAAAGCATGTTGGAAAAACCTCTAAGACTTACCCAGAGATTAATCTCTGTGTGTAAACATCAGGCGGAAGGTTGAGTTTTAATTTGTGTTACTGCCCTCCAAAGGGAGTGAAGAAATTGACCTGGTTGTACCTTTTCCAACCCCTTCTAACCAGCCAGGTGTGGCTAAAAAGGGAGGCAGAGCTGAAGTGTCTGTCTAGATCTTTTAGCTCATGTTGAGTTCCTACTCCCAGGGTCTTGGGTGAGGGGGGCTCTTTAAATATAAAAATGTGATAATAGCTAACATCTATTAAGTACTTATAGGCCAAACACTGCTCATTTTTTTCTCATAGTTTTTTTTGAGATATAATTTTTATACCATAGAATCCACCCTTTTAAAGTGTCAGTTCCATAGTTTTTAGCTTTTTCACAAGGTCATGCAACTATTTCCACTAATTCCTGAACATTTTTATCAACCCATAAAGGAACTTTATACCTGTTGGAAGCCACTCCCCATCTCCTACCTCCATCCTCCATGTTCTGGCAATCCCTGATCTGCTTTCCATTTCTATGGATTTATCTATTCTGTACTTTTCATATAAGTGGAATCATACAATATGTGGTCTTTTATGTCTTCTCTTAACATAATGTCTTCAAAGTCCATGCATGTTGTAGTGTGTCAGTAGTTCATGCTTTTTTATTGGCATATAATATTTCATTGTATAGCTGCACCACACTTTGTTTATCCATTCATCTGTTGATGGACATCGAGGCTGTTTCTCCCTTTTGGTGACTGTGAATGGTGCTGTTGTGAACATTCATGTCCAAATTTTTATTTGAGCACCTGCTTTCGGTTTTCTTCGGTATGTAAACCTAGGAGTGAAAGTCTGGGTTGTATGGAATTCTACGTTTAACATTTTGAGGAACTCCTAGACTGATTTCCATAATGGCTGTACTGTTTTACACTACTGTGCTGTGTTTTACTTGCATCCTCTCATCAGTCCTCACATAAGTTTCATGAGAAGTAGTAGATATAATTATTTTCCACCCCCACATTTCAAGTGGGAGAATTGAAACCCAAAAGGTTTTCAGCCCAAGGTCATGGAGCTAGTAATTTGATGATTCTTTGGCAAGCGCTAGCAGTGTCTCTTCTCCTAGACCCTGTTTTGTACTGTCAGATTGAGGGCTTTTGACTGTATTGTTCATGTGGTATACCTAATGCATGGCACACATTGACACTCACATGGTTATTGAAGAAAATGCCGTTTTTTTCCTCATCTTGGTGACTTGATCAGGAACTTAAGGGAGGGATCTGTTTTTTAGGAGTTTCTGTACTCTACAGTTCCTCAGATCTCCACTGGGTTTTGTATTCTACTTTCCATACCAGTTACCACAGAGCTCCCATGAGCTTCTTGCTCTCAAACCTCTTTCCTGGAGATTCGACCCATGGCTAGGAAATGAGATGTGTGGTGTGTGCCAAACAGAGGTGTCTTCTCTTTCCAGCAAGTGCTTGTTTTTAACTTGACTGTTGAACATGTTCTGTCTTTTTGGTCCAAGACCAGTGACGACTTGCCCTTTTCTCCTCCAGGCAAAACCTATTTATGGTGGCTGGCTGCTCCTGGCTCCAGATGGGACCGACTTTGACAACCCAGTGCATCGATCTCGGGTAAGGGAATCAGAGCAAACTCCTGGGGTGGGAGGGACCGGAGAGGGGCCAGTCTAAGGGGAAAATGACAGAGTGGAAGAGGGAGATGAGTTGACAGTGGATCCAGGGATGGCAGTGGATCCAGAGAATGCCTGTTTGGCAAACTTGTAGGTCCCACAAGAGAAGTCTCAATTACACATAGTTAAACCTGGTGCTCCCTTCAAAATTAGAAACTCTCACATGGTGCCGCTTGTTTCATGAGTCAGCTTTAGAAATAGTTAAATGGAAAAGGCAAAAGGGCAGTTCAGCAAATGTTTGCATTATGCTAATTAGCCTTCCAGTTCCTTCAGTGCCAATGTCCTGCCTCCTGCAGCACCCTTTTTCCTTCTTTTCTTCATTTTCCCTCTTCTCTCTAGGTAGGGGCTCAGCAAATAAGTACTAATGAAGGGATGAGGGCTTTGATAGCCATCTTTGCTTTTGCTCCTTCTCTCCTGGGCACCCCAGCCCAGGGCAGGTCCCTGCTGTGCACAGGCTGCTAGAGCAACAAGATGGTCCAACCAGTTGTATCCCTAATGAGTGGTTTATTCCTCTGCCAAGGAGCCCATTTGGATTTGACTCTAATTAAAACACTTTTTTTTCCTTTTCCACATGCTCTTCCAGGTGCTGCTGCCTGCACCCTATGTATTGCTCCAACTCTGCTCCCTCATGTTTCCTGCTTCCCTGGAGAGGCTCTGACATGCCTCTTGGTCTCTGCTGCCCCTGGCCTGAATACTACACTCTGGGATGGGGGTGGTTATGCTCCACAGAGCTCACATTGTATTTCGGTTCTTTGGGATTCTTTCTACAATGGGTTATGTCTTTAAAGACTACAAATTGTAGCCTCGGAAGTGTATTTTGGGGGAGAGTTTCCCCCTGAACACCAAGGGTGGAACCAGTCTTCTACAGGTCCTCTTCGTAAGGCCATTTGAGTGTCTTGTTCCCACCACCCAGGCAGGGGGCATGTGTTCTAGTGCCTGCAGTAACCAGAGAGCAGCTCCCTTTCTCATTTATATTAAGGGCATACAGAATTGCCATTCTAGCTTCTAATGGAAAAATCATTATTATAAATGATGTAATTCTGGCCCAAAGCAAAGAGACATGAAATTTTTGTTCTTGTGCTCTCATCTCCACCAAAACATATGAATTTTGTTGGAGTTTTTGAAATGTTGAAAATAGGTCATGAATCCTCATGAGGAAGGCACATACCCTTGTACATTTTATTCTACTGTCAGTGCTGTTGGGCAACTATTGTCCCCCGTTGCCTGGCCTTTGGGTGGAGAGTAGAAAGAGGACGCTCTGCCAGTCAGACACTCTCTGGAATCAGAGTTGTTCCCACTGATTTTGCTCCTGGTTTTTGTTTTGTTTTGTTTTTAAATTTGTTTGTTTGTTTGTTTTTAGCTCAGTTCTCCTTAATGAATACTAGAGCCTAGCTGTCTTTCCCTGTCCCCTTTTTCCTGTGGATCAAGGTTGTGGAACAACCTTGTATAGCAGTTTCCTAGATTTTTCCTGAAATGAGGAATCAATACTTGGCATGCTCAGGTTATCCCATATCATGTCAGATAATTCATAAGATAGATATTGACACATATTATGTGATAAGCTCTGTGTTGGGTACATAAAGAATACAAAAAGGTGACTAAAGCATCTCTGCTCCTGAGGAGCTTGGAGATTAAAATAAACCAGGCATCTTGTTAAATCTCAGTAACTCATGTGGAAACACACTGGATAGTTTGGGCTTTTCCCCTGACCCAAATGTGGCCATTCTTCTGCCTTGGGTCCCTCTTTTCCTGCCATCTGCCCCAGAAATAGAAGCTGTGGAGCCCTCGTTCTTTAGATACAGGATTGTCAGACACAGGGACTCAGCAAGTGGAGATTGGGGCCAGAACCCTTCTAAACACCCACTCTGTGCTCCTTTGCAGAAATGGCAGCGGCGGTTCTTTATCCTCTACGAGCACGGCCTCCTGCGCTACGCACTGGATGAGATGGTGAGTGTCCTTCTCTGCTTACTCCCTGTCTCCAGCCTTTACCAGGCTCATTCATTGTGACTGCATTTGCGTTGTCTGTGAGCACAGCAGCTGTGTGCTCTTACTTGGGCTTCTATTTTGGAGCCTGGAATTTTTAAGAACTTGGGGTAACTGGTAGAGATTACCCTTAAAACCCAAACCTTCAGTTTGAGGCATCTTCAGTAGTCACGGGTGAGAGTAAGTGGTTGGGGAGGAAGTCACTTCTTTTCAAGGCTGATAGGAGTTTGACTCGTCCAGAGCACTCCCAGTTAGAAGTGGAACAGGCTGTGGACCTACAGGGATAGATTTGGGACTGGTCCTGGGTCTGTGTGAAAGTTGAACACATGCACAGCCACATGCTGTAGTGCCAGGACTGCCCCTAAGTTCCATTGCTGTAATTGGTCTTACTCGTCCAATCAATCTTCAGAAGCTTTCTGGTAATGGGGTCATTGTTCCTCTAGTCACAAAATCAAGGCATACAGGCTCCTTACTGCTGGTTTGCTTTTCCTGGTTTGCTTTCTACTTCTGGACTGGATGAGTGTTAATTGCTCTTAGTCCAGAAGAAACCCAAAAACCAACCAGGTAGAATGTTTTGGCATTTCTTTTTTCACCTATTTCATTTCCTTTTTCTCTAAAGAAAATTGGTCTCTCCTAACTAATCTAAAATATGACTGAATTCCAAGCTTTATAAGGGTTGAAGACGGAGGTTTTGAGCACCTTTTCCTGTTCCATTTGAGAGAGAGAGAGAGCGAGCGCGAGCGCGCGTGTGTGTGTGTGTGTACATACATGCATTCATTTGGGCAGCATTTTTAAATTGGGACTGTCCTAGAAAATCTAATCACATCATGTAACATAGATTGACCCCATCCTAACCAGAGTTCACTCCTTTGCTGCAGCGGTGAGATCAGGTTATGGAAATGTGAGCAGAGATGACTGTCCTCTCCAGGAACCTCATTGACAATGTGGACATTGGATTTTAGAGTGGTTATTACAGCTTATAGGTAAATAGGCCATGGGTCCTAATCTTTGTGATGCTTTCTCTATTTTGTTTCTGGGATGAATGAATGGGTATGATATTTAGATATGGAGTTAATAGGTATGATAGCTAGTTCTATATTGACTGTTGCCTCATTGGTTCCTCCTTAAAAAGCATTTTCTTTTTCCTCCTTAATGAGTATATTTGTACAATGTAGATGGGCCACAGAGAGTTTTTCCCATGAAAACATCGTGGTACAGAGTAGTTTGACATGACCGGATTGTAGGTGAGTGCCAGTGGGGTGGTGGAATTCACTAGAGGTGGGAGCAAGGGAACTGATTCACTTAGATCTTCATTTCCTTTGAGGAAAGGAAGTAGGCCTGGAGGCAGGCCCAGTGCTGCCCCTGTGTGTTCTAATTTGGCTGTCATGCGAGCAATAGCGCTGAGGTGGGAGCTGGGCTGCTATGAACCTTGGGGTTTACTTTGACCTTCCTGCACCTAGCTGACCTATTCTGAAGTCTCGCAAAGACTAACAGTAGAGAAGAGCATCAGAGGTCATGGGATTACACTCAGGCTAGGTTGGGCAGTAAACCATTCTGAAAAACCAAATTCTCTGGACTTTCCTTGGAGACAGATTATTCTGGTTAGGAAATCTTTATTTAGGTCTAACTGGCGTCCAGCACAATTCATTATTCTCTTCAGCTCAGTTGCACAAGCACAAAGAGAGTGGCTACTAGGGATGCCTTTGTGTCGACACAAACACAGAGCACATGCTGTATCCCAAGAGCCACTCCTAAATAATTGAGACTGTTGAGCCATGAAGACTGACACCTTGCAGTACATTTTGGTCTCCCAGCAACCTGGATACTGGTTGGATATTATTTCATGTGCTGCTAGGACGGAGGTGGGACTGTGCCAGCAACATGGGAAAAGAAAGAAGCCCCAGGAAAAACTTGGACTGCAGAGAGAACATTGGGGGGATGCCTAATTTCTCTAAGGTGACCTTGGCGCTGAAGAGACTAACCCTGTGAGCCAGTTAGTACTGATCTGCCAAAACTGGGCAGTGCAGTTACACTGTACCTCCCGGGAATAGAGTTGCATTATTTTTATTTGTGAAAAAAAAAAAGTGGCAATTGTTTTGAAATACTTTTAAAGCAACATTTTGTGCATGTAAGGGTTTTCTCTTATGTATTAGGAAGGTCCTATGGGAAAAGTTGCAAGGAAGCGTCTGGGTTGTATTTGAGAAGAGGCTGGATGAAGAGGGCAATCAGATGTCAGCTGCCTGGTGTTCAACATCAGCAGCCATTTCTATGGTGCTTACAGGTGGACTCTTGCTCCCTAGTGGTTTGCATCAGGCCTTGTTCTTCATGACCACTCACTGGATGAGCACAGTCCAGAACCCTGAAGCGCCAACCAGAGGTCAACTTTCCTTAAACCTAGACTCCTGCCTTGATCTGGCCAGCGGGGCCTTGTGACCTGGAGCTGGAAAACTTTTCAAGCAGGCTTGTGTGTGAACTGAATTCTAGCCATGCTAGAAGTTATCTCCTTCACTGCCTAGAGCTGCGGTCCGCAATTGGGGACCATTGTGCTTCCAAGGCAATATCTGAAGTCATCTTTAATTCTCACAACTGTGTGGGATGGAGGGGGCTGCTACCAGCATCTAGTGAGTGGAGGCCAGGAATGCTGCTAAACATGCTGTGATGCACAGATCAGCCACCCACAAGACTGAGAAACCCTGTGAGATTGGGTCAATAACTTATTTAAGTTTTTTAATTTTTTAAAATGATAAATTTGAGTTGCTTTCAACCCTATTCTTAAACGGTATGGAAGGACTCAGCTATCAGATTTCCTGGGAGTGAGGGGGGTGATAGGGTAGAGTTAGCTTGCTGGCTGGTGTGGTAAGTACCAGGCAGGGAATAAGAGTGGGTCTGTTTCTGGTGTGGAGGGGTTTCTGTGGAGTATCCCTGCATATCAGGTGACCACAGGGCTAGCAGAACTGCTTATGGGTGGCTTTTACCCAGGGAACATATAGGTACCACTTCCTGTGTTATGCTCAGACCACCATGCCTGTATACTGGCCCCATCTTGGTGCTGATCTCCAGGAACAGCATCTCTGAGCAGCTGGTAGCCACCACTGATCCTACCACTCCTGCCAAACTTAACTCTAGCCCTCCATAGCTAATCTACTGCATATAGTAAGTTGTAACATTTTATGGCTAGGCTATTCCTTTAACACTTAGTCACACCTCTTTCAAATTGTTACTTGGCTTTTACACAACATTATTATTTGTATTCATTTGTTTAAATGGTATCTTACTAACTACATTGTGACTTTTTTTCCCTGATGGTTGGGCCCTTCATAATTCTTGCTATCCTTCTGTATTATGTGGCAGGCAGCTTAGATGGCACAGACCTAGTAAACTTCTATTGAGTTGAACTAACCAAGCTTGTACATGCATTATTGCAGAATTTCTGCTTTCAGCTTGAGAAGGTAGGAGCTAGGAGAAGAATTAGGTCTTTTGTGGAGTGTACCTTATAATGGTTCCTCCCCAAAAGGAGTGCCCTCCAGAGGTCTCCAGAGAACCAGTTGGGGGACGAAGTTGTCTGGGCCCCCTTTGCTGGGCCTGAGAAGGGCTTGGCAGCTGCCATGGTTGTCCGGAGTCCCAGGAAGAGGGAAGAAGGGAGGAGCTTCAGTCCCTGGGTCAGTGCCTGCCTCAAGGGCTGCTTCAAAAAGTGTTTCTGCTTGTCTTCCTCGGGGACTGACTGTTGCCTTTTTCTTCTGGGCGGCTCTGTAATTGGACTAACCTTTGGGAATCATTTTTCCTTTTTTGGGAATTTTTTTTCTCCATACACCCACATAACCCTGTAACTGGTGGTGTGGAGGACAGGCAAATTTCCCAAAAAAGGAAAAGAAATTTCCCAAATGCAAACTGAGGTGAGTTGAGCTCAGGGCAGCCTCACAGACAAGTGGGAGCCTGAGCAATTTGGCTGAGCCTCTGGTTTTTCAGGAGTGGATGGAGCGAAGAATCTATAACCCCAGACTGCTGCCTCTCTCCTCTACTTTTGTTTTTACCCGGGTAATCTGCCCATTATTGTATCATATTTTGCCACTTTCCCTCGAACTTTTTGGGACTGATGTAAGGCTAAGGTGCAGGGATCATTAGAGCCCAAAGGTCACTTTAGAAGGCTTTCCCAGAACACCAAATCCAGAAGGGAAGCAGGGCCTGAGTTTTAGCTGGAGTACACTAGATGGTAAAGCTTCAGAGCTCTTGCTTTTGTTTTTAATTATGGTGAAATATAAGTAACAAAATTTACCATTTTAACTATTTTTAATAGGACAAGTCTGTGACATTAAGCATACTCATTATTGTGCAACCATCACCCCCATCCATCTGCAGAACTCTTTTCATCTTGAAAAACTGAAACACTGTCCTCATTAAATACTAACTCCCTAGCCCCTCTCCCCCCAACCCCTGGCAACTCCATTCTTCTTTTTATCACTATAATTTTGACTTTTTTAAAAAAATTGTGTGCGTCTAATGCTCTTGAACCCTGTCTGCTGAAACAAACTGACCCTAGGTTTTACTCATGTAGAAACCATGGTGAGATGGTACCCATGCTTCCATGGCAGGTGTGTGGTATTGAGCACTACCTTTTGCTATGTGAGGCTTCTCTCCCTTCTCTGTCTTAAGAGTCCTCGAGAGTCAGGAGAGACCAGGGCAGCATGATTTTGTAGAGGTCGTGCTGCCAAAGACTTTAGCACAGTTCACATCCCTAAACATATTAAGGAAAACACTTTTAGCTCTGAGTATGTGCTTTTGGGGGGCGGGCAGCTTTAGATTTGTTCATTCCGTGGGGTGTGAAATTACTCTGTGCTCCTGTGTAAAGCTGTAAGCTTGGTCTGAATACTCTTCAGAGGACATGAGCGCTCACAGGTTTGGTTACTGGCTCCTTTATGGTTTGCTTTACAGTTTCTGATAGGATAGAGTCCCTAAGGTTGCTTCGACCTCAGGGGCCTTGCTCACTTTATTCTTGATAAATTTTGGCAACTTCTGGTGGTTAGTCAAATATCTAGGTGCCTAGGGCAATAAGAGAGTAGGGAGGAGGAAGCTCGCCTCTACTGCTTTTGGGACCTGTCTTTTAGATTCCCTTGCAGCCAAGCCCTCTGTTCCCCATCACATCATTTTGCAGACATTCCCCTGAATGAGAATCTTCTGAGGGCAAGGCCCAGGTATCCACAGTTTAACTACTCTCTATGATTTTTAGGAAGTGCTAACTTTTGAGAACCCCTGCTTTAAGCTCTGGTTTTGTTTCCCTCCACTTGAAGCTACCTGGACAGACTGATATGTCTGATTCATTGGTGACGATGGTGGCTGTTGAATCCATAGCAAAGAGCTACAGGGGAAGGTCACATGGCCAAAAGAAGATCTCACTCATGGTGAAACTTGCAGCCTGTTGGGACCCACATGAACACACGTAGATTAAATACTAAGGTAAAACTATGATGCACATGCTATTCAAGGTAGTGTGTGATCTGAAAAGTCAGAGATATCTTCTGGGAGGAAGGAGGAGTGTTGCCACTTTCCTGTTTGTCATGGAGCTTAGGAAGGAGCCGCATGCTCAGCCCAGTGCTCTGTATTGGCTCTTCAGGCACAATCTTTAACATGGTCCTCACAATGACATGGTTTGGTAGTTATGTACATTTCACAGATGAAGAAACTGAGGCCCAGAGAGATCATGGGGTCATTCAACTTATGAGCAACAGAATTGTGGTTTGTAAACAGGTGAGATGCCTTCTGGGAGAATGACAGTGTCTTTTCCCCAGTAGTCCTGTGCTTCGCTATGTCTAGTGATGGCCAGTTCAGCCAGCATCTGCTGCCTGCGTATGGGAGGGGAATGGCTGAGGGCCAAGCTGGGCTCTCAGTATCCTGCCTACCCATCGGGTTTGTCTGTGGCCATAAACTGGCAGCTACAGTAATTTCCCTTGTATCTTCAAGCTTGTTGAGCTTAACTAACTCAGACGTGCAATCCAGATATAGAAACGTAAATCAGAGATGTGTAGAAATCAGAACAATAAAGAATTAGTCCCTGTGCTTGTCTGAGAGACAAAGAAGTTTCCTCAGATGCAGGGAACCTTCATGTTCAAGGAGTAAGGGTGAGATGGAGAACCAGAGAAGATATTTTACAGATTAATCTCATGTTTTGAGATTTATTTTTAATTCTGTCATGTGTTGGGACTTCCTTTGGCCGTCATACTTTTTTCTACATTGTTTTGGCCTCCAGTGGACAGAAGCAAGACTGCTGTGTTAGGTGTTGGGAGCCCAAGGAGTGTAGGAAGAATGTATTCCTCTGTTTCTGGCTGAGCAGCCTTGAGCAGGGTCCTCCTCCCTGCCTGTTTTCTTTCAATAGGAGCTTTGTGGTGTTACTGGGCCTGCAGTGAACCTGAGTTTCCTTCCTTATGTCCTCTACTCAGCTGCTCTTCCTCAGTCCTATGCTTGTTATGATAGTAATAATAGCTTTAAAAAATAACTTGGAACTCAGAAGTGCTTTTTTATCCTTAAGCTAGCCCAGTGAGCAAGATGGGTCTGCCAAAGAGGGAAAGTGACGCCTGAGGCCCTGTGGATGCACCACGTTCCTTTGGAGTCTCTAGGTGCTGCCATACACAGTTTGAGAAACTTCTGTCATTAAGTGGAATTCTGCACAGCAGGGGTCCCCAATCCCCAGGCTGAGGACCAGTTCAAGTCTGTGCCATGTTGGGGGGCGGGGAGTTGGAGCGAAGCTTCATCTGTATATGCAGCCGCTCCCCAGTGTTAGCATCACCACGTCAGCTCCACCTCAGATCATCAGGCATTAGATTCTTGTAGGAGCACCAGTCCCTGGTGCCAAAAAGTTTGGGGAACACTGCTGCACAGAATCTAATACAAGTTTTAAAACCTATCTAATCTATTGCTACTTTAGTTGAAGTTGTATCCCAGCCCTACCTTCACCATTCCTTCCTCAGCCAAAGTGAAGAGTATCCCTTACTTGGACAGATGTCCAGAGTTATTCACATGCCTGCACAGGCAAGACACCTCTTCTTATCTTGACCATTTAATTAACTTCCATTTCCTAAATAATTAACTTGTTCCTTGAACATTTGCAAAAGTAATACTTTGCCAGTGCTGACCGATGTATGAATAACCAATCATCGTTGGGTAAATGCTGAGGCCAATGCAGGAGCTCATGTTTGTAAGGAAAAGTGGAGAGTAGCTGGGAGTTTGGCAGGGGGCCACTGGCAACTCAGTGGGCCAGGGCCCAGAGTGCTAGCCGGAAGTGTGTTCAGGAGTTGTGGACCAGCCAGGGGTTCTTAGGTGAGTCCAGTGTGTTGGTGTGTTTGGACATAGGGGCCTTAGATCGGAGTCCCTTATCCCATCTTTCTTTAATCATAACAACTAAAAATAGTTTTCACCTCTTTAGGAGGGATGTTGTAACAATTAATTGCTAATGACTCTTAAGAATGTTGAAGATAAAATTTAATCTGTAAGTATATATTATGTATGCAAGGGCTTCATTGGCTGGAAGGTACTAGTGCAGTTCTTGAGGTGTTTGTGTGGTAATCTCCTGGTATAGCAGGGAGTGAATAACAGGATGAGGGATGGCTGCTGGGAGGGGCCCCCTGTGCTCTGCCTCTGGGCTTCCTGCAGCCACTTTGCCTTAGAACATCTTTAGGCCAACTTGAAATTTTAAAGTGAGTGGGCAAGCTATAGCATAGATGAACCCAGATGCAATTAGGAACTCTTCCTTGTTGTCAAAAGGTCAAAGGTCAACAGTGATGCTTACAAGTTCCACATACCTTTTTCCTTAAGTTTTTTTCACTACTATGCATGAGACTTCACCCACTAGAATAAACCTCACAGATACAGGACATTTTCTGTGTCTCTTTGGGACTTTCAGTGCAGATGTTCTCTGGAAACTGGGAGCTGAACTTTAAGTCCCTCTCTTTCCTTCTTTTTAATATGAATTGGGGAGGAGCTTGGAGACATAGGCTTGTTATGACATTTGAGCCTGGTATCTTTTGGAAGGTGCACCCTTCGGTCTCTGGTAGCTTTTTCTTGTCATTTACAACTCTTTGTGCTGGCCTGGGTGACATTTTCCACATATGCAACAACTGGGGTTGGAAGCCACCAGCGGTTAATCATGGGGCTCTTTGGATGAAGAACAGAGCAGACTTCTTCTAGGGGTTAGAGTAGAGGGGTGCTAGAGATGACCCTAGTCTGGACCTTCATTTTATGGGTAAGGAGACCCAGTGCAAAGGGTCACAGACTGTCCAATGGGGGCTCAGCCAATAGTGTGGGGTGAGTAGCCATGTTCCTGATTGCCTGGTCCTGGTCAGAGGCCTGTGGATTGCCCTTTGGGGAGTGGAGTAGGTGGAGAGGGAAGAGGTGACTGTTTTACATATAGGGGCTTGAGTCTGGGGTGGTGCAGACATCTGTACTTCCTATTTTTGGGTCTTTTATATGGATGGCCTGAGAAGAAAAAGTTAGAGAAGGAATGAGTGGGTAAAGGGGGTCAGGTGGAAGGGAACAAATAAATATCTGCCAGGTGTGATAGGAAGGCTGTACAGTAATCCTGAATCATTCTCAAGAACCAAGAGACAACCTAGATAAGACATGATCCTCCTTCCCCTGTCCCTTATCCCCAGGACACTTATTTCCATGTGGGCCTCCCTCTACAGCAGGGGTTTCCAAACCCCAGGGCATGGCCTGTTAGGAACCAGGCCACTCAGGTGGCCTGTTAGGAACCCAGCTGTGCAGCACAAGGTTAGCTGTAGATGAGCAAGCAAAGCTCCATCTATATTTGTAGCCACTCCCAGTGCTAGCATCACCACCTCAGCACACTCTTAGCTCTCCCTCAGATCTTCAGGCATTAGATTCTCATAGGAGCACCAGTCCTTGGTGCCAAAAAGGTTGGAGACCGCTTCTCTACAGGACAGTGAACACCTCAAGACATAGTCTGGTATTTGCATAGATAGGATATTGAATAATATGCCCATGTGTGGGAGAAACTTAGTACATGTTGGCTGGCTAAGTGGTGAGTCAATCGATCAACCATTGCCCTTGAGTCTATGTTGTAAACATTTTAAGAAGGCCGCCACCTGAGAATCCACTTTTCTTTGATTTCAGACCACCTTGAGAAGCCTTGGTGACTTCGTGTTGCCCAATGAGTGCCTTTTGTCTCACTGGTACAGTCCAGTGTGCCAGTGTGCTTACTTTTTTTCCCAGTTATATAAGTGGTGAATCAAGGACAGCAAAATAGTAATTAGCTGCCTGCCTGTGTTCAGTGCCCATGAGCCATAATGAGATACTCACGTTCTTTTCGCTATCTCCCCCAGCTGCTGAGTGGGAAGACTTCTGGACACCCATGATTAATTAACAGGGAGGCTGATGATGATTTTATGTCCTGTTGTCCACTTGGGTGCCATCTGTTCAGCCCGTTGAGTGTGCATAGCTTTTTTTAGTGATAGGAAAAGGTGATGGTGCTGTTGGAGCAGTAGTTCTTTTGAGTCGGTGGAGGGATTTCTGTGGCCCTTCCTCTGCCCTGTGATAGCAGCCAAGGGTGGGCTGTGATTGGCACACCTGTTGAAGGTCTTCAGCGCTGTGGGTGGACTTCTCTCTGGCAGCTGTGACTGTGGCCTACGGGGTAAGCATTTGTGATAATGGGCTCCCTCCCTGCAGAGAGAGAAATGACTTCAGGTATTAGGAAACTGCTTAGAATAATTAGTTAGGAAACTAATTAAGTAGCAGCAGGGAAAGAACTGTTGAAAAGAGTCATTTTATGGGAGTTAGCAACAGAAAACATTTGGTTTGAAAAAGAAAGCCAAGTGATTAGTATAGTGTGTCCATGTGTGTGCATGCAATGGTCACATAGTCTCACACATACATGTGTGGGAAACATGAAGCCAGGCTGCAAAATCCCTGCACCCTTCTCAGGCCCCTCACACTCCACCCCCTATATAGGATCCCACTCTTAGTTCAATTCACTCAGCTCTTCCTGCCTGACCATGTCTTTTGCTTTGGAATTTACTGGGAAATGGGCAATACTAATAGTCTTATAAGCCAATCCACTTAGGTATTAATTATGTGTAGGCAGCTTAATGTGTTAGTGTCTTAATCTCTCCTGCCTTCCCTCCACTTCACAAAATACTTTTTCAGAAGAATCTTCCTTGGTAGGGAAAGGATATGGATGTTCTTTATGGTGGGAAAGCTCTCTGAACCCAGGGAATGATTCCACTGGTGGAATCTCAGAAACAGTGGTAAGCAAGTAGGGGTATGTTAATGAAGAGGGTGTCTTGTACATTATATCATGTATTGACCTATCCTGAAGGTCTGGTCTAGCCCACATGCATATGAACATTCATTAATCATTTATTAATAAACATCGATTGAGTGCCTGAAGTGTGTCAGAAGTGGACTTCAAGGTGGCTTCATTTTGAGGAGTAGGGTACTGATAATATACAACATAGTGGGTATATAAGTTTCCTGTGGCTGCTATAACAGAGTGCTATAAACTTTGTCTTAAAACAACACAGATTTGTTCTCTTACAGTTGTGAAGATCAGGAGTTCAAAATCAGTTTCATTGGGCTAAAGTAAAGATGCTGGCAGGGCTGGTTCCTTCTGGAGGCTTCAGCGGGGAGTCTGTGTCCTTGCCTTTTTCAGATTCCAGGGGCTGCCTACATCCTTCAGCTCATGGCCCCTTCTTCACATCACTACAACTTCTTGCTTCTATCATTGCATCTCATTGTATTCTGTGTCAGATCTCCCCCTACCTCTATCTTGTAAGGACACTAGCGATTACATTTAGGGCCCATCCAGATAAGCTGGGATAATCTCCTCATCTCAAGATCCTTACCTTAATCACATCTGCAAAGTCCCTTTTGCCAACTAAGGTCACATTCACAGGTCTCAGGGATGGGGACATGAGGTCTTTGGGGCTGCTATTCAGCTGGCACAGAGGATGTGATCAGAGGGAAGTAATGCAAAGTGCTCTGGGAACAGAGTAGGCCTAGCAGACTCTGCCTGGAAGGTTCCACAGAAGAAATGTGCTGGGCCATATCCTAAGGACTGGAGTAACATTGCCTTAGACCAGGCCGGGAGGTCAGTGAGAAGGGCTGGCCACCTTTGGGAGAACTGTGACTTTGGTGTTAACCAGAGGGCTTGGCTGCCTCCTCTTCACATTATTATCCTCCCTAGTTCTTTCCTCAGCTCTCTTTCCAGCAGAGTTAAATAGTGCTCCTGGATGCCACTACCAGGCAGGAGATAGGCACCATAAACAGGAAAGGCAGTACATAGGAGAGGGAAAGGAAAAAGATGGGGCCACCAAAGGTCCCTCATCACACAGTTCCACCAGATGTCCCATGGCTCTTTCTGTGACTATATTTTCAGAGTGTCAATCACAGAATGTCAGTGTAGGAAAGAACCTGAAAGGACTAGCTCCCTTTGCAGATTCTGGTGGTGAAGAAGTGCTTTAACCCCAATCATGCAGCGTGGATGCTGGCATTATGGAGCTCTGACAGCTACTCTGACTCATATCAGCTCATTGAGACAAGTGCTTCAAAGTGGCAGGTACTGCAAATAGCACAGCCTATTTCTCTTTTCATTGAATGGCGCACAGGGAGGTAATGGAAGGAGTCGCTACACTGTCCTTGAGTCTGTTCTCCTGTTGTCAAGACTGATTTTTTGTTTACTTCTAACAAGTGTGGTGTTGCTTATCAAACCCATGGGGCACTAAGGTACATGAATGGGCAAGTGCAGGTGGAGGCAGACAGAAATTTCCAAAAGCCATGGAGGTTTTGAAGGATTTTGTACAGTCCTGGATGTGACCCACTTCCAGCCACATGGGAGCATCGTCATCCTGGAGCAGAGGAAAAGGGTCTATTCCAAGGCCAAATTCTAGCCCAGTTTCTGCCGCACCTGCTCTCTTTCCCTCCTCAAGTAACCTTCCTTTTGGGCTTCCGTTTGTACTTCTACCTGGATGCTCTTCAAAGTCTAATATGAATGATTTGTTTTTCTTCCTGAACTCACTGGTGGGAGTTGTACCTGTCTCCCCATCAACCAATGAGAATATGGTGGCCCAACAGTGCTTTGAGGTACCCAAGCCCCAGCTGAAAAGTAATGTATGAAGATTCTTATTAGTTGGCAACAGGCTGTCTGTCTAAGGGTGTGGTGGCTATAACAGGCAGGAACCTGAGACTCACTTCCTCCAAGTAGCCATGTACATTGATTGGAACCAGGCTGCCTCTGTGATAAATGTATAGGTAAAAAATGATGCACCAATCACAGTGCTAACTGCTCTCACTGGGTTCACATCTAATCCTTAAAATGGCCTTGTGAGGAGAGCAGTAACATGCCCAAGAGTAAGGTTTTTTCCCTGCAGAGCTGGGGTTCTTGCACTGAGCCATGGGTCGAAGGCCTGGAGGGCAGAGCTGCTCTAGCTCAGTTCCCACACTGTTAGCTGGGGCTCATACACCCTTACTGGCTTAAGGGTTCTGGAGCCAGGTTAATGTTTAAAAGCCCTGGTGTGGCAGGATAAATCATAGTAGGGGTCTATACCTTTGAGGTGTGATTAGTGCTAAATCTGTTAGATTGCCGACACCTGTTGAGTGCAGGAGGCAGCCACAGCATACCTGGCTGTCACAGAGAAATGACAAGGGATAATTAAAGGGCTAGGTCACCTCTTTTTCTCATTCCCCTAAGGCAACTAATGTCTGAAGAATCCACTGGCATGGAGTGAGGTTTGACTTATGAATGGGTATGCAAGATGTGCCCGGCCCTAATTTCCAGTGCATTCTCAGGAGACCCAATCAGCACTGCCACATATTCCAGTCCCAGTGATGTAGGAGGCTGTCCTGGTGTATCTGAAAGGACCAGGGGAATGAAAGATATAGTATGGTGTTGGGAGGGTCCTTGGAGGCATCCTCTAGTCCAGCCCTCATCTTTGACAGATTAGGAAACTGAGACTTAGAGGGGAGAGGGTGTCTCCACAGTCACCTGCCAGTAGATTTAAGAGACACATCTCCACCTTCATGCAGTGGCTTTCACTGCCTGCAGTTGGGATTGTGTGAACAGGGAAGTGTCCTTAATGAGCTGTGAATTTCTCAGAAACAGACACAATTCTGTATCAGCAGATCTTCAGGTCTGTAGTAGGCACTCAGTAATTGTGGGCAGATTTGTAACTGCATTGTCCAGAGTCGTACAGCAGTTGTACCAGGGCTCTCTTCACTGTGCCACATTGCTCATAGCCTTCCTTCCTTTCCCACTTGGCTTAGGAGGGCAGAAGCTGCTGGGGTTCTCACCCTTGGAAAAGCCAAGAGTATAAAGATGGGGAGGAGGAATGCGAGAGGCTGTAGTGGTGGACCTGGACTTGGGATAGGAAAGTGGCAGCATATGTGTCCAGAGAATGTATCTGATTTCTTATCTTTTGGGGACTTCCATTCCAAAACGGAGTAGAGATCACAATTCATGCTCTATGTGAACAGGTTAGGAAAACTGTCAGCCCCGGCCCAAGTGTACCTGGGCATGTTTTCTACATAAACAATGACATTTGGGAGAGTGACGTCAGAGTATTATTATTAATGGAATTTAACAGTGATGCTATAGTGGTCCACACTGGAAGAGGCCAGGTGCTAAGGCTGAGCTTCAGATGAGTTCCCTTAGCAGGAGATAACCCAAATACTTCACCTGCCTTACTTGGTCACAGCTCACATGCTCATGCTTCCTCCTGCCCAACCCCCCCACCCCCCATTTTGAATTGCCCATATGATCTCATTACTTACTTCTAACATACTATCCAAGGCATTCTTTCTCCCTCCTCCAAACATAGGCAGTGTTACAATGCCAAGTGTGACAAACTTACAGTTATCATTTTTAACTAAACATATATCATCCATGTAGCCAGACTCAACTTCCTTCGCTTTATATCCTGAGACTTGTTGTAATAGTGTGGAAAGCTTGTATTAAATGGTCAGAAAAAGTCTAACTGTTGCGTGTCTGTGTCAGATGCACACTGGTTGTCATTTATTTGACACAAACAGTAGCACTGTCTTCAATGGGTTTAGAAAGGCACATATCTCTAATCCTTTCTTTGTCTCCTCTTTTTTCTTACTAGTGAGAGAATGGGAGATCGAGAAGCCAGAACATGGCTTCCTTTGGCCCACTGGACCAGGCCACTGCTGCTGCTGAAGTAAACACAAGTCCTGCCTTTCCAAAGCAGGAAAAGAGTGAAAGTTTTTTCTCTTAGAGTCACTCAGCATTTTTCTTTGTTTTCTACATAGGCCCCTCACATAGGTGACATTAATAGACATCGGGGTATTTTCTTAGATTGGACCCCTTGTCCTATTGCTGTGGACCCCTGTGGAGGCAAGGAGGGCAGTGTCTAGCCAGACAAGAGCATGGCTATTTCTACTGCCCAGAGGGAAAAGGAAGGCCTAGATATATGAAGAAAGGAATGGACGTGGAAACATGCATCTGTTCATTTCATTCATTCATCCATTCATTAACCATTTGAGAGGTCACAGGTGTTTTTAAAGGATACTATGAGGATGGCCTGTGCAGCGAAGAGGAAAGAGGTCTTCTGTGTAGAACTTTTTTAGGCTTTTGGTGTAGTAGCATATATGAACATCTGATAGCCTAGTAGCAATTTTGGTCATGCTGTTTCCTCTGTATATTGTTAGCCTTTTCCTGTCTGGGAGAAAAGCATCTGCCTAATTTTAGAACACATCCAGTAATTTTATATTAAATCCCAGATTCAAGTGTTCAAACTGTAACAACGTTAGAAACATTATTTCCATAACTTCTTCAGGCAACATGTAAACTTTCCTGCAGCGAATGCCCTATATGAGGTCTTTGACTTAGGGGAACAGTTCTTTATTTTTAACCTCACCCAATGAAAAAAAACTAATGCATAAACACACCCTAAAAAGAAGAAGCATCCAGAGCTAACTGCTTATCTCAGAGACCTGTGGAAGTTATTTTATGTTCTCACTGGCATGACAGTTGGGCAGTATTTTGGTGGGTTATATAATATATATCCATTTCTCTTCCTGTAGTTTATTTAGTATTTACCTTAGGATCTTACTGTGCTCCCTGACACAAATGAAAGCCGAACAAGGGCCATGTGGGAATTTAAAGGCATCGTGGGGGCTTTTTCTTTCCAAAATAATATTCGTACAGATGTCACAGTCAAATATGTAATTATGAGGCATATAATATAACAGTCCACTGTCCCATTCTTCCTTATTCCTGAACTTGTTCCCAGAGGAGGCCAGCTCTTGTAGCTAGAGAATTCTTTTACTTACTTCTGTGTTTATAAATCACGTTTACTGCTAATTTTTGAGCTTTTAAAGAGTATTGTACAATATAAGATAGAAATTAGTTCTTTCACTTTCTTGGTTTTGCTACACACAACACACGTATACATATGTGCAGACACATGCATACTCTCCCATCTTCTCTCACTCTTCCTCCATACTACTAATATAGTTAAATTAAATGTGTAGAAAGTGCACATTCAAGCCATGTAATACAGACTATGATTATATTTCTTTTTTCATTTGGTTTGTCTTACAGTTAATAATCGCCTCCTAGCCCTCTTCATTGTTTGTCTATGTAACTAACCTTACTTGAACTCTTAACTTTCTGACAGAACTGTAAATCTCCTCTTAGTGTGGGCAGGTACCTAGTGCAATGACTCCTTTTTCTCATGGTAGCATCCCTCATGGAGGCTTTTATTCTCTTGTTCGAAATGGACTGGCTCTTCTCCAGGCCTGCTGCATAGCTCTTGAACTGGGATTTGCGTTTCATTACCCTGGGAATTCCCTTCCTCCTTCTTCTATATGTCTTAGATTGATCTCTTTTTTTGTGGGGAGGAGGGGTTTATTCTCAGGGGTGAAGCCCCATGACAAAGGCACATGGGAAGAAAAAGTTTTGTCTGAAAACGCATTTCCTACCCACAGTCTTGATTGGTAGCTGGACTGGTTATAGAATGTTAGTTTGGAAATAATTTTCCCTTGGAATTTTGAAGGCATTTTTCTTTGTCTTAACTTCCAACCTGCTGTTGAGAAGTTCATTTAATTTTTAATCCTTTATAAACAAATGGAATTTTCTCTCTGAAAACTTTTAGGACCTTCTTGTTATCCCTTGAGTTCTAAAATTTCATGAAGCTAGCCTTGCCATTGGTCTACTTTCATTGTGCTAGAAGCCTGTGTACCTTTCAATGTGGCAAGTTCTATCTGTCTGGTCCAGAAAGTTTTCTTGTATTATTTTCTTCTGTTAATTTCCTTTGCTTAATTTTCCTAGAACTCCTATTATTTGGCTGTCAGTTCTTTTGGAGAGAGTCTCTAATTTTATTGTCTTGGCACACTGCTTTGTCATGCCTGAGATCTCATTAACCTTGTTTTAAACCCTCTGTTTCTTATTCCAGCTATCATATTTTCATATATTTATTCTAATTCTTATGTCAGTGATCCTATTTTTAGCTTCTTAGAGCTTGTTTTTTATTCTCTGTATGCCCCTTTTTATAACATCTTATACTTGTTTCATGGAGGTAATACTTTCTCTTTTAATTTCAGTAATTTTGAATATTTATTGAGCGGTGACCTTTGGCTGAGAGCTTGTATGTAAGAATGAGGCTACATGTGCTGTGTGTATGTGGGGGTATTGACTGGTTGGCTTCGCCTTAGGACAGTCAGACTGGTGACTTTGAGGGGACCCTCAGCCATCTCCAGAAACAAATCCTCTCCTGTCTTTTCTAGGGAGATCTATGGACTCAGATTTAGGGGAACCTCAACTTTCAGGAAGCAGACTTTCTTGGAACCTTCTACCCTCCCTCCCCATAGCAGTGCTTGCTGCCCCCTAGTCCTAAGCCTTTACAGAGACCCACTCCTCTGGTTGCTGTTGGTGGGAGCCAGGACCCTGGGGTCTGACTGCTCTTTGTACAGTTCTTCTGCTCAGCCTCACTTAATCAGAGATGCCTAGGGCCTCTAGATGCTGAGCTTTCTGGTGTTCCGGGACAGTGTCCGCCTGCTTTTCCTCTGGAAGCTTCCTCTGCTCTACCTAGTCACTTTCTATGTATGTAGCTACATCCTACGTTCCAAATTTTAATTAATATTTCCACATCTGCTGCTTTCTCCTCTCTAGTTTTTTCGATCTTGAGAATTCATACTTTTAAAAATTCCTTTTTATTAGAGTTTTAGCGGGAACTTGAACATGCTGCTGTGTATTTGGCGATGTTTAACTGGAGGTTCCCCTTATGCATTTTAGGAAGTAGTCTGCACATTGAGGACATGTGCCTGTTTTCAGTTGCTGGCAAGTCCTTCCTGCCTTCTGTTTCCTCACCCCTCTGTTTCTGTGCTGTTGTTCCCCTTCTATTCTCTGTCCTTGTTTTGTCCTGTGTGAGTGAGTCATGTTCCTCTGGGTCTGTATAGCAATTTGTGTATACTTTGCAGTGGTGGTAGATTATGCATGTGTGTTTGTGAGAGAATGCATGTGTACCTGCCAGGGGATGTTTATATTTTCACTTCCTGAATTAAATGTACTGTCTATAATTTGTTTCAATACCTTTTATGAGGAAGAGATTCTTTTATAAATAGTTGAAATTATAGATCCTTCCAGTTGGAATCCAAGGGTTAATAATGACTGCTCTTCCAAAAAAGTTAAAGAGAGAGTTTATCTAATCTGCTCTGGTGAATAAGGCCCTTTACTGATCAGGCCCATTCACCTACTTATACCAACAATAAGACCCTTGTTGTCATGGGACAGGCAGGTTCTGCAACTAATACTCTGGCTGTCTTGAGAAATACCATCAAGGAGATCTGTAGCTCAAGCTTATTTTATCCCAGGGCCACATAGCACTGTCATATTTTTCTTCTTCCCACACCAAATGTTTTCTCCGTGACTCTCTCTTGGGGACCTTTGAAAACCATGAGAGAGGTTGAATTCATTCTCTTGCTGCTTACTTACTATGTGCTGTGGACAGCCTGGGAGTTGGAAAAATAAAGATGAAAAAGGGTCCTTGCCCTCCAGGATTTAATAGTCTATAGTCAAGAAAATGTAGGGGTCAGCCATCACAGGACGCATAAGTGCTAAGAGAGAAAGGCAGAGACAGAGAGACACACATACTCTACCGGCCACAGGAGCCAGGCTGGTAAGAGCTCTGGACCTCCCTGAGGAGGAACAAATTAGAATAATCTAGAGATGGAGAGGGAGGAGTTTTTAGGTAGTGGGAGTGTTCGATGCTGAAGGTGGAATCCATTAAAAACACTGAGGTGGTAGTAGAAGATGGGGCTAAAGAAACAGTGATTTTACACCTCTACTGCCAGAAATAAAATATGTTCATGGTAAAAAAAAAAAAAAGAAAAAAAGAAAGAAAGAAAGAAAAAGGAACAAAAGAGCATGCAGAAAACAAAGTTGCTGGTTTATCACTCAGAGATAAAATGTGTTAATATTATTGTTTATATATCCCCTTAGGGTGTTGTATACATATATGAGTGCTGACATTAAGAATTTTAAAAATCTGTTATTTTTAATAGAAATGTTCTATCCAGCAGTTCCCATGTCACTCTTTGAAGCACAGTCTTTAAGAGCTAAACACTCTTCCATCAAGCGACTGCATTTGATTCATTTACTCACTCTATTCCATACGGTTAGACATTCAGGTGGTTTTCAAGTTTTTTCTTTTTCCACAAGTTATCGCCAGATCATGTTCCAGAAATGCTGCACTCCATCATCAGCAGTAGGAGGGTGTCCGGAGTAGCTTACTCTCTTCTCCATCTTTCTTTTCTCCAAGTCCTACAACCTGATTTGTGTAGCTGTTTTGGAGGTTGTGGAGAGATGCTTCTTGAGTGAGGTACCCCACAGAAATTTAAGACCATGTTTGTGGTCTTAAAGAACTGGAGTAGCCTGACTTATTGGAAGCCTGCAGATAATTGAAAAGTTTTATTTTAGGTCATGTTTGATTCTTTCACTGTCAACCAGAATCAGCAGCAAAGGGAGCTGGGGTGACTGACACCTCAGCCTGGCCCCTTGTTACATCCTGTACTTTTGTTGAGAGTTGGGAGGGCTGAGAGCAGGAAGCTTAGGACTGACCCTGCAAGGGGCTGCACCCATGGTCTTGGTCTTACTTGGTGCCACCCAACACTGCTGTGAAGTTGTGGTATTTCTCCAGCTTTTACAAATGTGGAAACTGACCAGACAGAAAAGACAGTGACGTGCCTGCAGTGATCTCAGCTCTTGGATTCTTTCTCCTTTTCCCTGTAGTCTTATCCTGCCCCTTCCACACTCCAGGCCCCTTAACACTCTGAACCACCCATTTGGCCTTTCAGAATTGGGATTGAAACAACGTCGTTTCAGGCCCCAGAAGGTCCCTACTCACTTAATTCCCATGTTGCTAAAAATATCTGTGAATCTCTTCCTTCCCAGTCTCCTCCCTACAGAATCTGCTTCTCTCCCCACCCCTTAACTTGGAGGAAGGAATAATATCTCCCTCTCATTGCTCTCTTCAGGCTCAGACCCTGATAAATAAGAAATGCTGAGTTTCTACAGTTAAGAAGGAGAAACTGCTTTTGTTCCATCTGGAAGGTTGCCATTGTGCTTGAGTCCAGGTCCACAATTGAGGGTTCTGCCTCCTGCTCTGGGAAGGGAATAAGGAGGAAGAAAGAGGTGGACAAGAGCAAGGACCACTCACTGCCTTCTGTGAGTCTTAGTGTGGGAATGAAGCCGGACTCCCAGGCCCTTGGTGGTGCCTGTTCAGCACAGACCGAAAAGGAGTCTGTGGGAAACCACTAATTTCTGAGCTGCTGCCTGAGGCTCCCTGAGCTTTCTCAGGCATTCCTGGATTGGGACAGAGCCTTAGACCCCTGCCCTGCCCCACCCCCAGTCCTTGGATGCCTGCCTAATTGAGGCCTTATTTATTTCCACGTTTTCCCAGCTCTGTATAAAGAGACAAGCAAGTGGATGAGGCCTACAGATACACTAAGAGTGTGGGGGTGAGGCGAAAGGGATGGTTGGGGGAAGAGGAATACTCTAGGATCTGCTTTCTTCATCTGGGAAGGGCTGTGGAGGGGAGAGCAGGGAGGGGGAGCTAAGGCACAGGGGCTGCCAAGCAGAGTGGCTGTGGGAAGAATTCTCCCCGCCCCCACATGCACATTCAGAAACCCAAAAATAGCCATGTCAAAGGCACAAACCTTGCAAATAGGGAGCCAGCTGAAAGCCATTTGCTTCTCAGTCTCTCCTCCCCAATTCCTCTCCAGGCTCCTCCTCTCCAAGCTCTTGCCCAGTCACAGAATGAGCCACCCTGTACTACTTCCTCACTGGTTCCAGCAGAGAACTTCCAGTGTAACTGAGCCACATCTGAGTGCATTGATGGTACCATATCCTAATGTGAAAACCTATCTTTTTATTTGCTTTTCTTATAACTGAATTTTCCTATTCAGATTTCTTAAATTGATACAAATCTGTACCTAAAATGTAGACAATTAAAAACACAAATATTGGGTCGGATCTTGAAACCAAATGGAGCACTAGTATGCAAGAGAGCAAATGCCATGAAAACTGCTGTTTACAATGTTTTTCCCAATTATAAAATTAAAACATTTATTGTAAATATTTTATGAAATCAGGAAAGCATAAAGATGAAAAGAAAAGCCTACTATCCAGAGAAATCCTCTGATGTGAACATTTTGGAGTTTAAATGATGACAGGTCCTTTTTCACTTGTTCAGAGTTACTCCCAAAGGAGAAATCCTTTCAAGCATCACATCTCTGATGTCAGCCTTTCACATAGGCAGTAAGCAGAGGGTGTGCCTGAGTGGCCTGTCCTTCTGGAGGGACATTGTCTGTTGTTTGGGTAGTGCTGGGGTCAGAGGCTGACTCTTGGAAGCTGTCCTAGTTCATTTGGGCTGCTATAATAAGTACCATAGACTGAGTGGCTTGTAAACAATAGCAGTTTATTTCTCACAGTTCTGGAGACTGGAAGTCCCGGATAAGGGTGTAGCATGGTCAAGTTCTGGTGAGGGCCCTCTTCCAGGTTGCAGACTGCCGACTAATGTCTTCACGTGGATAGCAGAGAGCAGAGAGAGGTTGCAAACTCTCTCATGACTCCTAGAAGGGCACTAACCTCATTCATATGGGCTCCACCCTCTTGACCTCATCGAACCTTAATCAGCTTCCCAAAGGTCCCTCTTCTAATACCATCCCATTTGGGGGTAGAGTTTCAACATGAATTTCGGGGAGATGCAAACATTCAGTTCATAACAAAGGCCTTTTGGTGACTCTGGCAAGGCTCTACCTCTGCACAGCAGCTGTTCTGGGCACAGGATTGCATAGATGGACACAGATGTGGGGTAGTGACAAGTTACCCTGAAAATTTACAGCTCACCATCCCAAAGGGATCCCACTTGAGTTCTAGATTTTCCAGGGTGCCTTGCTGCCACTTCTGAAGGTCCCAGGTTAGTCTGGCCAGAGTTGGAACCAGCATGCACAGACTAACAGTACAGATGCTCAGGCAGTCCAGGTGCACAGGTTGTTTCAAGCTGGGCTTTTCCCCTCTGTGGAGCCAGTCAAAATGAAACTAACTGAGATAAATCTGTCCTTAAGCACTCTATAGAAAATACACAGATTGATGTGTGTGAGTTTGATTCCAGCTCCACCATCTGCTAGCTGACCTTGAATACTTTTTGTAACCTTGCCAAACCTAAATTTTCTCATCTGTGGAATGGGGAGAGTAATAACAGCTTTTTAGGATAGTGGATATTAAATGAGAACTCAGGGGAGTTATATTTTCTGTCTTCTCTGCCACCCCCCTGTTCTGTTGGAGAATTCATCTGAAGCACTAGGGAGAGGGGAGGGAATCTTCCGGCCACCTCCTGCTCTGTTCATCTTGACCCTCCAAGCTACAAAGTCATCCTGAAGGTAGACCCTTCCTCTCAGGTCCAGGAATGCCTGCCTACTGGTTAACAAGTAGATGGTGAGATTTTGGTACTATTATATTCAGGTTATATATATATATATATATATATATATATATATATATATATATATATATATACACACATATATATATACATATATATATATGTTTAAAAAAAACATATGTTTAAAAAAAACATTTTTGACAGTAATGTAGATAATAGCAAGGACTCCAATTGTGCATATTTTTGGAATTATTTCTTCAGGGTAGAGTTCTATAAATAGAACTTAAAAGGCCAAAGGCTGTGGATACTTATGAATTTTGTTGCATGTTTGTAAATTGCTAAGGCAGCAGCAGTCCTCGTTCCTCTGGGAGGGCCCTTCCAGGCCATGAGATCCCTATAGCTGTGCCTGGACAGCCTATGGCTGTGTCTCCCCCTGCTTACCCTCAGCAGGTTGGAGGCCTGGCCTAAACAAGGCTTGGCTTACCTGTGATTCTAGTGGCAGTCCTAGAGAGATGAGGGCTGCAAAGGAGGGAACTTCAGGTTGGAGATAATCATCTGAGAGGTATTTCTAGGTTTCTCCTCCCTATTCTTTAGGGCTGTTGCTATTCAAGATGGCCCTTTAGTTGAGGCCAGACCTCAGGGTAGGATAGTGGATGTGCATTAGCTCTGCTGAGATCACCAGGGGCCCCTCTGTCCTTTGGCCTTCATGAGAACCTGCTTTGTGTTTCGTTCTGTGCCAGACATTACAGGGGACCCCAAAGAAAGAAATCTGATGCTTCTCACTGCCTGGCTGCCAAGATACCTGGGTCTCCAGAGGGAGCTATCTGGCCTTGCTTCATTTCTAAGTGTTTATGATGGAACCAGTGATAAGCCCAGGGTTGAGGCCTCACATATCAGTCCCGTGGTGAGAAGAGAAAGGGCTCGTGAGAGGTTGTGAGTGGTTTTCCGAGTCACTCACTCCTCATCTGTGCACTAATGACAGCCACCACCTCAGGGTCTTGAAGAGTCAATGAGACAACTGGGTCAAGTGTCCAACATGCTTTATGGCTGAGGTGGCATTTTCCCTGTCTTCTGCATTTGCATTGGGTGGGGGTGTACCGACCCAGCGGTACACCTAGGTCTTTGTGAGAAGTTTCTCTAGGGTGTAGGCCTGCTGGGCAGCACAGGAGGACATTCTGTGCCCTTTGTTCTAGGCTTACCTCTGTAAAAGCAGTTGGATGGGATTCGTCTTCCGGCCCTTACCCCACTAAACTCCATATCTTTCTGTGGCTTGACCTAATTTATTTATGCCTTTCATAACCATTCTATCTAGAATGGACCCCTAGAGTCGATAACATTTGTGGGATTCACACATTTTAAGCAGCATGTGTCTGTAACATGTGTTTGGATGTCCACAGGGCAATAGCAGCATTGTCTGTATCCAGTTGCCCTGGCTGTTTTGGAAGCAGTAGCATCTATTTTTAGTAAGCTACCTAATTGGAGGCCTTCATGGAGCTTAACCAACTCACCTTGTGCTTTGATCATCTGTCTGGCCTTCTCTTTTTACATGGAAAGAGTTGATGTTCATGCCCTGACCAAAACAAATCTGTTTTTGCTGGAGACAAAGGCTCTCACTGTTGAAACCCTGCCCCTTCTACAGCCCCTGCTGTGGAAGTAATTTCCAGTGGGCTGTCAACATTGATGCTAGTTCCTTCCTGATATGATCCCTGTTGGTGAAGGAACGCCTCCCTCTCTTATCTGCTGTATCAGGACGTCACGGGAGTGAAATGAGTATTGAAAAGGATGGAAGCATAATTCTCTTAAGGAAAACAGATTGATTTCAAATATGCTCTCCTTACATCCTGTCTCAGACAATGGCCCTTTGCACACCATTTCCCTGAGTTCTGATGCCCTCAATTCATTTTAAGCTGAAAGAATCAAATCTTTGAGTAAAGCTTCGTTTCTTTTTAGCAACAGGACATCTCATAGGACGTGAGACAGGGCGTTTTTTTGGAAACAGTCGTCATTTAGCTTTTCTTCCAAAGAAAGGAACTTTTTATGACTCTAGCAGCTATAGTAGCATGTAGCATATATTCACAACCTGAGTGAAGGGTCTCATTGACCCCTAACACCATCCAGAATTGTGGGCCAACATTTCAGAGATAATTGAGATCATTCAGTAAATTCTCTCAGTTTATTGGCTCAATTACAGAAGTCCTGAGACTAAATTTAAGTCAAGGCACTTAATTAGCTTCAGATTGGAGGTAGGTAACACATGTGTCCTGATGTGTAGGCCTAAGAGGGTTGTTAGAGGACAAGTAAGACTTTGGTGGCAGCAAGGTAGGCGAGGGTTCCCTCTGGATGCCTATGAAGATTCAGCCTATCCCAATTGCTTGTTGGACAGCCATTGCTGTATGGACCAGGGGTTTCGAGTAAGACCAGGGCTTTCTAACTTGCTCAACTCCCAGCTTTTTAGTAGGTCTGATGTAGGATTCATGCCTACTTTGGTTTTTGTGAGCAGTGAATTTGAAAAAGCATCTGGGTGTAGCGTCCTCTCACATTGGCAAGGACCTGCTACTTTTTGTGCCAAGGTGTTCTTGAAGATTGAAGCAAATGCCAGCTGAATCCTGTGAGGTGGTGGACCTAACACTCTGACCTGGGTGTCTTAGCTCTTAGCCTTTGTACTAAGGAGCATTTTCTGAAAAGTAATGCTCCTTGTTTATTCCACTAGGTGCCTTGTTTTTTGACAACTGCCTTGATCCACACTCCATAATAGACCCATGAGCTGAGCACTCAGGGCCTTAACTTTTCTGTTGGAAAGGAGCTACTCTGCTGTTTGCTCATTTGTTCTTTTATTCAGTGATCTCTAAGCATCTATTTTGTTTTCTGCTGTTGAGCTAAGAAATTGTAGGGGCCCTTCTTTCCAACCTCAGGGAGCTCAAGGCCTTGCCGGGGGGTGGGAGCAGGCACGTAGACACATTTAGAGGGAAATGCTGCAGCCAACTCACAGATGCCAGGTGGGGGTAGGGGGAGAGCTGGAAACAGCCACTGGGGCTCCTTGGAGTAGGCGAGGTCAGAGAGGCATGCATGGGAGAAGGAATGGCCGGCCATCAGAAGGAGAGGCAGGAGCTTTTACATCCACAGAGCAAATAGAGGACCCTTGAGATCACAGTCTATGTGACGGAGGGAGGAGGTGGAGACTCCTTCTGGTCCCTGCCATCCACATCCCAGGCATTCCTTGTTTAGCTCATTGGGGAGTGAGTAAGGGTGTGTGTTACATCTTCTCTTCTAAAGAGCCTGGTTGTACTTGTATGGAGAGGACGTGGTACAAGGCCTCAGGTGTGGAGAGTGGTTCTGCTGAAGCCTCCATGAGCTTTAAGCAATAAAGTTATAGACGGATTAGTTGAGGTCAGGATAGTAGGTTTAGTTGTTAATATAAAATCTCCCCATGGCAAACATAGCATTTTTTTA
The DNA here is from genome assembly GCF_014176215.1 of Rousettus aegyptiacus. Classification (NCBI taxonomy): domain Eukaryota; kingdom Metazoa; phylum Chordata; class Mammalia; order Chiroptera; family Pteropodidae; genus Rousettus; species Rousettus aegyptiacus. The sequence continues at coordinate 63,960,950 of NW_023416309.1, forward strand.
CTTTCTCTTTGGCATTGGCTGCATGCATTCTTATAAATTCTGATACATGGAGATATCAGAGAAGTGAAGGCCTGTGAAAGTGTGGACAATGCACCCAGGAATGAGGCCTGTGAAAGGCCACAGAGGGGTGGCCAAGGGCCATGAGGTAAGCAGAGAATTTCACCTCTAAACCTGACTTAGCAACTTGCTAATTATATAACTTAAAGTAAAAAATTTCTTTTGGTAACAGTTTTTTTGAGATATAATTTATATACTATACAAGGCACCCATTTAAAGCAAACAAGTCAATGGTTTATAGTGTATTGGCAGTTATGCAACCATCACCACAGTCAATTTTAGAACATTTTCATCACTCCAAAGAGAAACCCCATACCCTTTAATATATATTTTTTTAATTTTTCAATTACAGTTGGCATACAATATTAGTTTCAGGTGCACAACACAGTGATTAGACATTTATATAACTTACAAAGTGATCACACTAATAAATCTAGTGCCCATTTGACATCATACATAGTTATTACATATTATTGATTATTTTCCTTATGCTATACTTTACATCCCCATAACTATTTTATAACTACCAATTATTCTTCTTAATTTCTTCCCCTTTTTCACCCACTCCTTAATCTGGCAACTATTAGTTTGTTCTCTGTATCTATGAGTTTGTTTATGTTTTATTTGTTTATTTTGGTCTTTATATTCCACATATATGTGAAATCATATGGCATTTGTCTTTCTCTGTCTGACTTACTTCACTTAGCACGATACCATCTTTGTTGTTGCAGATGGCAAGATTTCATTCTTTTCTTTATGACTGAGTAATATTCCATTGTATATATGTACCACTTCTATATCCATTCATCCATTGATGGACACCCATGTTGCCTCCATTTCTTGGCTATTGTACATAATGCTGCAATGAACGTATGGATTGACATGTGCCTTCGAAGTAGTGTTTTGGATTTTTTTAGATAAACACCCAGAAGTGGAATTACTGGGTCCTTCTTTGTCTTTTATTATAGGCTTTGTTTTAAAGTCGATTTTATCTGGTATAAGTATTGCTATCCCAGCTTTTTTGTTTGTTTGTTTCCATCTTCATGAAATATCTTTTTCCATCCCTTTACTTTCAGTCTGTGAGCATCTTTTGGTCTGAAGTAAGTCTCTTGTAGGCAGTATACATAAGGGTCTTGTGTTCTTATTCATTCAGCCACCCTATCTTTTGGTTGGAGCACGTAATCCATTTATATTCAGAGTAATTGTTGATAGATATATAGTTATTGCCATTTTATTATTCATATTTTTTATCTTTCTCCTTTTTCTTCTTTAAGACTTACGTCCCTTCAACATTTCCTGTAATACTGGCTTGTTGGTGATGAACTCATTTAGCTTGTTTTTGCCTGGGAAGCTCTTTATCTGTCCTTTGGTTCTAAATGATACCTTTGCTGGGTAGAGTGATCTTAGTTGTGGGTTGTTGCTTTTCATCACTTTGAATATTTCATGCCATTGCCTTCTGGCCTGCAAAGTTTCCATTGAGAAATCAGCTGACAGTCTTATAGAAGCTCCCTTGTAGGTAACTAACTTCTTTTCTCTTGTAGGTAGCTAACTTCTTTTCTCTTGATGCTTTTAAGAGTCTCTCTTTAACCTTTGGTATTTTAATTATTTGTGTCTTGGTGTGGACCTGTTTGGGTTCCTCTTGTTCGGGACTCTCTGTACTTCCTGGACTTGTGCATGTTTCCTTCACCAGGAAGTTTTCCATCATTATTTCTTCAAATTGGTTTTCAATTTCTTGCTCTCTTTCTACTCCTTCTGGTATCCCTATGATATAAGTATTGGTACACTTGATGTTGTCCCAGAAGCTCCTTAATCTGTCTTGGTTTTTTTGTTTTGTTTTTAATTTTTTTTTCTTGTTGCTGTTCTGATTGGGTGTTTTCTGCTCCATTTTCTTCTAAATCACAGATTCAGTCCTCTGTTTCATCTAATCTACTGTTGATTTCTCCTAAGGTACTCTTCATTTAAGTTATTGTAGGAATCTCCTCATCCCCTTTAATAACCACTCCCCATTTTCATTCAGTGCCCTCTAGCCTAAGGTAACTTTCTGCTCTGTAGTTTGCCTATTTTGGACATTTCATATAAATGAAATCTTGTATTATGTTGCCTTTTATGTCTGACTTCTTTCACTAAGCACAGCGTTTTCAAGGTTCACCCATGTTGTAGCATGTATCAGAATTCATTCCTTTTTAAGGCTGAATAGTATTCTGTCGAATGGATTTATCACATTTTGTTTATCCATTCTCCTGTCGATGGGCATCTGAGTTGTTTCCACTTTTGGGCCATTATGAATGGTGCTGCTATGAACTCTTTGTACATTTTATGAGAACATTTGTGTTTGCAGTTCTCTTGGATATGTATCTGAGAGTGGAATTGCTGAATCATATGGTAACTCTGTTTAACATTTTGAGGCACTGCCACACTGTCTTCCAAAGTGGCTACACCATTTTGCATTTCCTCCAGCAATGTATGGTTATAATTTCTCCACATCCTTCCCAAAACTTGTTACTGTCTGTTTTTTACATTATACTCATGTAAAAGTGGGTTTGAAGTGGTATCTTGTGATTTAGATTTGCATTTCCTTGATGGCCGGGCAGATTTTTTAACCTCTCTGAGTATGTTTTTCATGAGTAAAACTACTATGATAATAAAGAATGTTTATTTTATTTATTTGCCTTATAGTCTTATGGCACTTTTGTGTGCCAGATGCTATTACATGCTCTATAAATGTTAATTTTAATCCTTGTAACAGCCTTTATGATATAGGCACCTCCATTTTATAAATGAGAAAAACAGGTCCAGAGAGCTTAAGTAGGTTGCCCAAGGTTACACTGCTGGGCCACCTCCATTTGAAGAATGGGCAGACACAATACCTGACATTTCCTGGCATGTTAATGGTTTTTCTTGAATGTGCATAGTGAGATATTCCAGGTATGATCCTGTTTGGGCCACATCTTCATAGGTTTTGTTGTTGTTTATGTGCCTTTGGCTATATGAACTAGTTGGTAATGAACTGTCAGACTTTATTTTTCCTTATCTAATAGAGAATTACTTCTGTGTCCTGGTAGGGGAGATATACCATGAAGGTTGTTCCCTGCCTGCTGTTGGCTGTGTCTTTCATCCTCCCTTCCTGTTTAAACAGATAGTCCAAGGCTGTAGTCAGGTCTGGCTGGGAAGTCACTATAAGGCAGAACTGTTTCTCCATTCTTCCTTTGTCCCCATCATCTTCCTCTCTGCTGCTGGCATATTATCTGTTCTGCATCACAGAAACAGAGACAGAGACCTGATTGTTTTCTTTCAGCTTTGTCTTCTCTGAGCCTCTCCCCCATGGTCACCCACGGGGTCTCAGTGATGCTGGGCCAGTGAGCTTGCTTCAAGGAGCTGCCCCCTCCATTATGAATGTGGGCTTATCCAGTCTCGCCTTCAATCTTTCTCTCAAAAAAAGAACTTGAGGCCCAGCATCATGGGCCATCAGCTCTGTTCTTAAGCCCCCATTCTCTGTCCTGAGAAACACTCTGGGGCCCTGCTGTGGGGCACTTAGTAAAGTCTTATGTCTCTAGAGAAGCTTGCTCTATTGAGTTTCTGGCTGGTTTGGGGAATATGCAGTTGAGAGGGGACTTGTTACTTTCAAGTACATCTGTGGAATAGCCCCAGATTTCCACTGTGTGTGCTGGTATTTTCTCCTGTATTTCCTCTCATATCATGGTTTCCCCACTTTAGAGTTATATAAGCCTTACACAAAAGCCTAGAAATAGATTTTAGCTGTTTTTCTTCAGTTAGACAGTAATCTTATTCTATGTAACCTGAGATGAGCATAGTTTTCTTCCCAGTGACAGAGTACTGCCTTCTGTCCAGCAGTATGGATTTAACTGCCCTCATGTCAGGAGATGGCTGAGATGGGGGTAGGGTGATATTTTCAAGATATTTCAGCTGCAGACTCCAGGCCAGCTCCCCAGTGGCCTCTGCTCCATTTCCTAGCCAGCCATCTTCTGAGCTCAGGGTTACCCGTTGCTGTCTGTGGCAGATATAGATAGGCGGGGTTACTTTTGAAATTGCATGGGAGCTCCCTGCCCCAGTACTGCTTTTACTGGGGCAGGACTGCCCTCTAAGAACCAGGGCAGAAGGTGGAGGTCCTTATTGAAACAAGAAAGCCTCTACCTCCTGGACTGGCTGGCATATTGTCTCCAAGTCACATCCATTGTGGAAGAGAGGGGTGGGTTGCTTACTTGGTGGTTCTATTGGAGATTCTGGCATGAGAGAGGCTGTTTCTGACTATTTGAAGTCCTATAAGGAGGAGACAGATGCCTTAAAGCCATGTCTTTTCCTCTGGAAACCATGCAACTCCACAGAGGGGGAAATGCTCTGTGACCTGGGCAGGGCCTTTTTAAACACTTTAGTTTTTTGATCTTTAAAACGATGATTCCTGCGCCATACAGGACATCTCCCACTCAAAAGGAAGCTTTTAAAAAACCTTTTAATAAAGTAAACCATGCATGCAGAAACATGTACATCTCACAAAGTACAGCTTGGTGAATTTTCACATACTGAGCGAACCTGTGTAGCTAGTACCTAGATCAGGAAGCACAGCATCTCCTGGTGGGTTTGGAGCGGCTCACCTGAGGTAAATGTCTGTGGAATGCTGTAGTAAGGCAGGGTGCTGTTTGGGGCCACCATGTCTCCTTTAGCCCGACCAGTAGTGCCCAACACAACAGAGTTGCTCAGTATAGTCATCCCTTGGTATCTGTGGGGGATTGGTTTCAGGACCCCTCAGATAACAAAATCTGCAGATGCTCAGGTCCTTTATATAAAATGGTATAGTGGTTGCGTATAATCTGTGCATGTCCTATATACTTTAAATCATCTCTAGGTTACTTATAGTACCTAATACAATGTAAATGCTGTATAAATAGTTGATATACTATATTGTTTTAGGAGAAACCGAACAGAAAAAAGTCTGTACATCTTCAATACAGATGCAACTAACTACATAGTACATGTTAGCAGCAACACAACTTATTTTTCAAATGCTTTCAATGGTGATTGAACCCATGGATAAGAAGGGCCAACTATACATATTAGTCCATAAACTGGCTGGATGAGTGAAAGGAAAGTTGACTCTCAACCTCTGGATCTTTCCCAGTGAGGCTGTGGTTGCTTCTGGGTGGTTCTGTTTCTTGGCCCTTTGTGATTGATTTGCAGAAGTGCCTCTGTTCAGAGGACTTGATAATGGCTAGCAGCATTGGGAACACCGGTGTGAGCAAAGCCTGTGGTCTCAAGAGTTAAGATGTGACCGTTTCTGAGAGAGTATGCCAAGGACACTTTTAGAGACCACTCTCCCAAATATCCCCACAGCCTGGGCCTGTTAGAATGCTCCCCCACCCCCACCTTCTATGTAGTGCATGGTGCTCTGGAGCTGGACATGGCCTACCACAGGATTGATGCTGGTCTAGAGCTGGGTCTTTTTGAGTGCTTCAGCACCTCTGACCCAGTTGAAGGCTCTGGCCAGTCGAGTTGGAGAGATTAGAGGTGGAGAGCTGTTTCAAGGGAGACAGGTCAGCTTCTGCTATGAACAAGACCTCGTTTTATTTCAGAGGCTGGGTTTTTGTTAAGGTGGAGGAGCATCATGAAGAAAGGACCTGTGCACAAAAATTGCTGCTAAGCCTCCGTAACTAACTAATCTGTAGGTTTTTTCATCTGTAGAAGGACACATTGGGAGTGGTAAATTATAAAGATGGATCTCAAAACATCTTTGTGTCAATGCAGAGCCTCAGGAAGTATAAATTTCTGAAGAATTGGGAATTTCCAGTAGGAAAGAGACTTGTGAGATTATCCAAGAAAAGGAGTTCTTTTTAAAATACAGGCCTTCCTGTAATGCTTGCAGAGAACCCTGGATCTGAATAAATCCTTTTATTGGGGTGGTGAAGTCTTTAGAAGCAGTGAAACTCAACATCAAGTTCCCTTCTCTCTGAAGGTTTTATATCTTCCACACATTTTGGTTATTTCTTTGCTCCTGCTCCTGACATTTGGAAGTTTAATGGAGAGGGCATCAAGCTTTGATGTACTCCAGACTCCCTGCCCTGAGAAGGAGGGTGTCAGTGTTTAAGAGTTTTTCTGTGAATTGAGGAGAAGCACTTGGGTCTGGGAAGATTGAGGTGCTTCTTTCGGTTCTGGACTTAAACCAGCCGACGTCAGCTCTTCCCAGTGACAAACCCCGAGGTTTCTCAGGAAGGAATTTAGGAGCCTGTGTAGGACCGGGACTTCGGTCCCGCTGCCAGGTTTGGATAGCATAGTGAGTGGAATCCAGACAATCTGGGCACTGTTTGGGTTGCTCCTGTCTCCCTGGCATTTGGGCACAGAGCCTGTCATTAGAGGAGTTTAAGGGCTCTCAGTCCCAGGCTAGTTTCCTTCTCTAGGCATGCAGCAGGAGTGAGGGCCTAGCAAGTACACCCTTAGCCTGGCACTGCTGGTGAAGACAGATGCCTGAGTCCCTCAGGGCAAGCTTCCTCTCTCTGCCCTTTGTCCAGGTGCTCTAGTTTCTCTGAAGTCAAGTGTCACCAGGGGCAAAGGGAAGGGGTTGAGGGCTACAGCACTAGCCTGGCCTGACTCAATACACAGGCCCTAGGCCCAGGTTATCTGTAGGGTCCCCTGCTGGAGGACTCTCCCTCTCCCCTCTGCCCCACTCAAAGTTCCTAAACCTGAATAGCTGGGAAGCCCAGTGGTTCCTGATACTCGCAAGCTCAGTCTCAAGTTTCTCTCTATCTAGCTTGTTTGGATTCTTAGAATAAATCTGAGTTTCTCTCCAAAGAGCTATTTGAGGTCCTTTGGGAATCCAGCTTGTGTGGGACCATCTAAGCCAAGCCCTGCGTTAGCCCCAGTGAGGCTCATCATGCTTCTCTCTGGGTCTGTACGTGGTTGACAGGAAGGGGGTTTGTGTGTGAGAACCACCGCTATGCCTTGCGGTTCAGCACCGCCCCTATGTTGGCGAGGAGCTCCCCACACAAGCTGTGCTCCATCCACATGCTTGCTTGTACCAAACAGAAGCCAAAGGAGCTGGACCCAGAGTTCAGGGCAAGGGCCGCGAAGGTGGGAGTCTGCTTCCTGTATTTCTAGGGCTTTACCCCTTCTCATCACATAGCAATGCAGCAGCCCTAGCCACAATCCCTCACCTGTCACATATCTCTTATATAAGTGGTACACTTGCCTGACATGGTCTCTATCTTCCTACTTTCCCAAGGTTCTCACAGTGTCACTGGAGGAGAGATGACTGCCTTCCTCTCAGGCTGCCCAAGGGTTTAATTTTCTTCACTTATTGTGGCTGGCAGGACCTTTTGGGGTGCTAGGCCAAGCACTGGGTACCAAGGCACCTTATGAAATCACATCTCTAGTTATATCCACACTCCCTACACCTCCCTTGGCTCCCTCCTCCCTACCCCCATCCCCCTCTAGCAGCAGGCTCTTTACAGATGTGTTTTGTCTCTACTCTCCCTCTTTGTCATTGCTTCCATTGGGTCCTTTTTGGCCCAGCCAAAAGCTGTTAGTGACTTAATACGGCTGGATGGCCAGCCAGGGGTGGACAGTCAGCTATCAGAGATGCCTGTCATGGCATCAAAGATTAGGGTCTCCCTTTGAGGCATTTGTTCCCAACCTTGGCTGGACATTAGAAACACTAGGTGACCTTTTAATAATTCCAGTGTCCAAGCCCCATCCCAGAAAATTTAATCAGAGTCTCTGGGAATGGAACCTCTAGTTAAAAATCTTCCCAAGTGATTCCATTTTTGGCTGAAAATTGAAAATCACTGTTTTAAGCTCTAAAATCTTCTAGTTTAAGACTGCTCACCCTTCAGCTTCTCTGGTGAGGCTCTTATCTCCCTAGAGCCTCTTCTTCCTGCTTCAGACCCCAGTACTGGAGGGTGAGCAGAAGGGTACTGCAGATGGGGCTTGATGAATGTTATGGCTCCCCAGCAACTACATTGCTTTTAGTCTCATTGTGGCAAACAGCAGCTTGTTTTCTCTACATCTACCGACTGGCCTTTGGGCCAAAAAGCAGGAGAACCTTGTGGAACAGCAACACTCCTTACCTCCCAGACTAAGGCAGATTCAGAGGGGTGGCAGCAGCTGAAGGCCTGGTGAGCTGGCTTATGGAAATCTCCATATAAGGCTGAGACTGCTTCAGTCTGCCTGCGTGCCAGCTGCTGCCTCCTCTCCAAAACAGTCCTCCTCCCACCTGCCCTAGTCTCCAAAGAGATAGCTCTGACAAGGCTGGGAGGGCAGCTTCTGCCAAGAAATAGGAGGGCAACTTTTGCCAAGAAATGCCTTGAGCTCCCATCTCTTTCCTTTCCCTGTATTCTCTCCATACTGTCTCTTGTTTTCTCACTTCCCTCCTAACCCAATGTGCCCTGGAAAAGAGGACTAAAAAATTCATGCTGAAAGTATAAAATATTCAGTTAATATCTGCTCCACCTACTTGTGAGCTCTTGGGTATATGGAGAACTGTGACAGCTCCTTCTTCTCTAGAACTTCACTGGAACAGATTCCAGGCAATGGTATGAAAAGGAAGTACGTACCTTTGGAAATGAGTGGAGTCTGCAAGACTAAGGACAAAAGAGACTGTACATAAGCACTGCGTTCTAGTTGATAAAATTCTTTCCCACAGGGCGCTAGTTAACAATTCTGAAACCATTATGCATGTGTATGGCATTGGACAATTAAATAAATGGATGGCACTGGAGTGGGAGTTAATAGGCAAGCAAGAGAGAGGCTAGAATTATCCATGTGGTACTAGATTAGAGTTGGAGACATCAGAATGTTAAGCTTAATAGAGACACATAAAAAGATATAGGTCAAGGGAGATATGTGTATATGTAGGTATATGTGCACCTGTATTTCCTTGTTCTATCAGCTGAGGCATTCTAGAGGCAGCAAACCCCAACTGCAATGAGCCTACTTAGCATCCAGATCTTGGTTTCTAATTCCATTCTCCAATAAAAAGAATGAGGGCACCTTGGAGAAATTGCCTGTTCTAGAACTGGAAAATGAGGTGTTATAGGGTTGCCCTTGAAAGATGGGAAGGACCCAGGAAGCCTGGGCCAGTATCTAGCCACAGGACAAGGGGAACTGGAATCATGGAAGTGAACATAGAAAGTGGATAGACTCAGATCATGATCAGAACATTACCAAGGGATTTCCCTTCATCTCCCCACAATACTGGGCACTCTACTGTTATGACCTGTTATCTTGGAGACGCCGTCTTAAACCTCTACAGTGGGAAGCCTGGTGACAGGCAGCAAGTGAGTGATCGAGCAGGTGAATGACTGTTGAGGCTTAAAACTAGCATTCTTATTAGGACTAGTTGTACTTTAGTTATAAGACTCTCTTTCAGACTTTTCTGTTTTATTAAACCAAGGCAGCAGAACCAAAATGAAAATTGAGAAATAACTCATCCATTGGCAGTTCCATTGGCAGCTCAAGGACTGGCAGCCTTCCCACTCTCTTGATTTCCTATCATGTCCCGAGCAAGCTTGGACAGAGGGTTAGATCTTTGTTCCAGTTTCCCTCTGTCAGGGTTGCCCTTTCCCCTTACCTGTGCCTCACTCCCTTACCTCTGGCTTACCTGGCCTTGGGGCAACCTTTCCCACCTAGCCTAGTCAAAATGATCTCCCACCCCAAACTCTTCCTTTCCCACTCCTGCTTCATTTCTCACTGTGGCCCATAACCACCACCTGACACACTGTATACTTTATTTATTTAACTTGTCTGACCATAGACGGAAAGGTCAGCTTCTCGAAGTCAGAGATTTTTGTCAGTTTTGTTTATTACTATATTCCTATTACCCAGAATAGTGCCTGACACATAGTAGGTGTTCGATAAAGATCTGCTAAATAGATGAATGTCGTTGATAGCAGCTGCTTTGCTTTCCTGAGTGTTTTTCATATATCTACAATGGAAATGATGCCAGCCTGAGATTTATGGAGACAAAATGTTTGTTTATTGAGAAACCCTCAGTAAATGCTCTGCCTTATCTCTCTTGGAATTCAGTCTTCCCATCCAGACCTCACCAGATGAATCTGATCTTTGCGCCACAAGGAACCTTTAAATTACTTGACTTCTCTGTTCCTGGCCTCTGTGCACAATGCTGTTCACAGGCTGTGTTCATACGTGCATTTCAGTGCTGTTCTCATTGAGGCAGGTGCCATGTCTTATTCATCATTGTGTCCCTGGGGCCTGCCATCCAGTGTGTATTTGTTGAATTAATGATTTTTGGATACAGTGGCCCGGTCTTGTGTCCCCAGCCCCTCTTCAGTTAACCTTCATCCTCTAGATTAAACAGCCCCAGCTCTTTTAGTCTACTCCAGCAGGACTCAGTTTGGGACCCTTGTTACCATAGCCCATTGTTCCTCTGAACCAAGTTCTGTTTATTTCTGGCCTGTTGAGTTCCGACTTGTGTGAGTTCTCAAGCCGTGTTCTCTGTGCTCTGATATGGGAAGCCCACCTCTGCTGAAGGAAGGCAGCCTCCTTGGACTGGGGTTGAGGCTGCCTGTAGAGGCATTTCAGAGCAGCAGATAGGGACTGGGAAGAAACAAGGGAGGACAGAGGCAGCCCCTAGGCTGTGTGTAAGCTGCCAATACTCTGCCCCATCCCCACCCAGAGGGACACAGGCACCCCCTAAAAAGCTGGGATTTTCTATCAGCACTAACCTTTTTGCTCCCAACTCACCGTATCCTTACTCCACTGACTCTAGGAAGCTACCTGGTGGCCCTGGACCCATGGATGCTGAAGTCAGCTTTGACTGGTTGCCTATGTACTGGCTGACCCTTCTGGATTCTGTTTCCTTGCTTGCTGGGTCCCTGATAGTATTTCAGGCTCTCCAGCTGTGATGGATATGATTATCTGCCAAAAGGAAGCTGTTTCTGTTGAAAAAGTGATGTAAGACTGTTGATACAAATACACAATTCCATGCTCCTTTGCATCTGAGAAGAAAGCTGAGTTCAAGTCCTTTTTTTGATTTCCATCTTTTTCATCCTACCTCATTCCTCATACCTTATCCTGTGGAACTGCTCCTGTACTGTCCTCTCCTGGACTCTTCCTTTTCCCTTGCCTGCCACAACATTCCCGCAGTGAGTCTGTCCTCCCAGCCCTTAGCCACCTCCAGGAAGCCTTTTTAGCTCCATCAGTCAGGGGGACTTGTCTCTTTAGTTCCTGTGATCCTGGGGATTTCCCAGAGTTGCTGCTGGAACTGTTTTGTGCCCTAGGGGTGGTCGCAGCAAAGACTTGAGGGTGGTGGCTTGCTTTCTTCATAGAGCCAGCTTATGATCTTGCCTACCAGCTGTCCATTGGCTTTTGTCTCTCTGTCCCCTTTCTGCCTTCTCTCTGCCTCTACTTACCTTCTTGTCCTGTCTGAGTCCCATCACTTGTGGCGTCAGCCTAAAAGGGTCTGTTTTCTGTGAAGCCAAGGCATAGAAATGCCAGAGAAAGGTAGCTGGAATATAGCCCGAGTACAGACAAAAAGAAAGGAAGCTTAGTTCTTTAGTTGAACACCTGTTCTGAGTCACTGAGACCCAAATCCTAGGAGTCATCCCTGGCTGCTCTTTTTTCTCACCCACCACCCACCTCAAGTCCATTTAGCTCTACCTTCAATATTTCCCAAATCCAACTACCCTTTACCCCACGTGCTATTAGTATTTCATCCCAACCCAAGTTGCTCTGCCTGCCTCATCTGTCAGGGTCAGAGTACTCTTGTGAGCTACAAATAGGCTGCCTCCCTTTTTCACCTCCACCACAGATCACATCCTCCAGCCCGGCAGGCCTCGGCCACCGAGGACTCCTTTTGTTCCATTTCTACCAGCAGGCCTACAGGTCAGCTTCCTTAGGCCAGACCCAGCTCATCCCTGCCCCAGTGGCCTCAGAGCTTTCTCTTCCACTCAGCCTCTGCTTGGACTCTACATGTTTGTTCCTCCTCAGGCATTTTCTAGTCCTGTGCCTGTTTTCCTTTCATTCCTATCACTTATCGCTACCTGAAATCAGATGGTTCTTTGTTTTCCTCTTATTTCCCTCGTAACCACAAGAATAAAATTATCTTTTCTAAGGGCAGCCCTTTGTTCTGTTTTCGCTTCTATTCCCAGCACCAACCAAGAATAGTGCCTGGCACCAGGTAGATACTCAGTAAATGGCTGTCAATTAACATGAGCCCATGAATGAGTGTATCAGTCTGTACCTAAACATGTGTCTAGTGAGTCTTAAGATGATTACATAATTTTCTGGGCTGCAAAAACTTCTTTTGCTATCAGTGGATGTGATTACAAATGTGAACTGGAACTTGAGTCAGAGCTGAGAACTTAGGTAGGCTCACAGGTTCAGACACGAGTCAGCCAGATACAATATACTTCCTCCACAAGTCTTCTTGGTTGGCTCCCGAACTGTGTGACTCACCAGAAGCAGAGGCTGAGACAAGGGAAATTTGTGCAGGCAGAAGAGCCAGGGAGGAAGAAAGGGCCCTGGTGCCAGGTAGAAACCAGGACAGGGTTTAGTGGTTTGGCTGATAGGGAAAGAGATCTATTTACTTCAGGGACTGAAGCTCAGGAAATAAGCTTCCTGGTTCTGGGGTAAACCAGGCCAGTGTGCTAAACTGGCAGTCCCCAACATTTTTGGTACCAGTGACCAGTTTCATGGAGGACAATTTTTCCATTGACTAGGGGTAAGGAGGGAAGGTTTCAAGATGATTCAAGTACATTACATTTATTGTGCACATTATTATTATTACATTGTAATATATAATGAAATAATTATACAACTTACCATAATGCAGAATCAGTGGGAGCCCTGAGCTAGTTCTCCTGCAACTAGATGGTCCCATCTGGGGATAATGGGAGACAGTGATACCTGAAGTGTGTTGCTTATGTCCAGTTTACTCCATAATCTCGTTTTGGCTGCTGTCACTGAAGAAAACTCTGCTTCACAAAGGTCGGATGTTAGAAATGGAAGCAGGCTTTTCAGTACTTTGGTGGCAATCTCAGGATATTCCGCCTTGACTTTAATACAGAATGTTTGGAGATTTGAAGTTGTCTCAAACATACTTTTAAGGTTCGCATCATTTGTAATCTCAAGCAGTGGATCCTCTTCTAGCATGGACAAAGTCGATTCACCTGACTTATTCACAAACAGGTTACGGATCCATTCCTTCACAGTTTTGGGGCCTTTTGTGGTTGGGAAGTAATGCTCAAACTCTTTTGAAAGCTGAGATAAGTGATCGTGCACCAGCTGGGAGAAAGAAGGCCTGGCTCAGTCTCTTTCAAAATCTCTGCTAATGTTTGAAACATGTCAAAAATAACAATGTTCACTCGTCGCCCCATAATTCCAGTTTAGCTTTGAATGCAGCCACTTTATCTCCGACTTGAACACAGTTGTCGTGCTCCCCTGAAGTAATAGATTGAGTTGGTTAAGCAGGTTGAATATGTCACAATTAAGCAAGTTTTGTAACCCATTCCGCGTCACTGAAATGTGCTGCCACTGGTGACTGTTCATCTAAAAGAAATCTCTGGAGTGGCTCTCATAACACAAAAAGTCTGGCCAGTGATCTTCCTTTAGGAAGCCATCTCACATCTGTGTATAAGAGAAGATGTGTGTGCTCTGTGTCCATCTCCGCATAGAGCTGCACAAACAGATGTGAATTAAGGGCATGTTCTTTAATGTGGTTGATAATACTAATCACACCCTGAAAAATGTGAAGTTCAGGTGACATTTTTCAGCTAGCCAGCATTTATCTATGGATGACATAGGGTATAGACTCACATTCAGAAATGACCTCTTCGACCCGAGTAGTGAAACCAGAAAGTCATCCATCCAGTCATGGCAGCTGCTCCATCCATGCATATACTGACACAAAGTGACCAGTTCAGTTTCCTGATACATAATCATTCAAAGACTTGAATAGTTCTGCAGCTGTGGTGTTGATTGGCAACAAGAGTGTATATAACATATCCTCATGCACATCCTCCTGAAAAATATATCACACAAAAACAAGCCTTGTTGTCAGCATCGGTAGACTTGTCAACCTGGATTGCAACCATTAATGGTAACTCATTAATCCTAACAATTGTGCCTCAGTATCCTGTGCTATTTCATCAGTTCTTCTAATTATGGTGCTAGTTAAAAGAGGAACATGTGCCACCTTTTGAACTGCAGCCTCTCCTAAAAGTTCATGACAAATGTCCTTAGCAGCAGGCAGGATCATCTCTTCACTAATAGTAAAGGGCTTCTTAGCTTTAGCAATGTGGTTAGCCACTGGGAATCATGCTCTCAGTGCATACACATTTAATGAAGTGGTGGCCTTCAATAATTTCTTCTGTTCTTCACGTTCACATTTTTTTTTTCCTTTTGAAAAACTCCAAAGGCTTGCCCTTTAATGCAGGGTGTTTGGTCTCTGTGTGGCAATTTTGACGGTTTCATGGCTTCATTGGCTAGCTAGTCAGCACATATTGTACAAAGCAGGCTTGGAGAATGTGAATCACCTGTTGCAATGAACCCATAATTTAAGTCAAACTCTTGGTATTTTCTTTTAAATGCAGCTTTCTTTTTATTGACAGTCTTAGAGTCTTCTGTCTCATCATGGGTCTTTCCCCTTTTTCAAAGATGCTCTCTAGTGACATTTGTTTTTTACTCCTTTTGGCTAGGGTTAGCTTGTGGGCTTACTAAAACTGTGACTACAACACGTGTGCAGTGTGGGAAAGAGGCACGCAGATAGAAGTGGTAAATAAAATAATGGGTGAGCCACACGTGGATTAAATAAGTGTGGGATTCTGACCTAAAGCCTGCCACCAAATGCAGCTTAATTGTCACTTGCCACACCCACTGATAGGGTTTTGATATTTGTGCAAGCAGTTGATTTATTATGGTCTCTGTGTAGTCAAACCTCTCTGCTAATGTTAATCTGTATTTGCAGCCACTCCCCAGCGCTAGCATAACCACCTCAGCTCCACCTCAGATCATCAGGCATTAGATTCTCATAAAGAGTGTGCAACTTAGATTCCCCGCATCATGGTTCAGAATAGGGTTCACACTTCTATGAGAATCTAATGCCTGATCATCTGAGGTGAAGCTGAGGCAGTGATGCTAGCACTAAGGCACAGCTGCAAATATAGGTAAAGCTTCACTTGCTTGCCTGCTACTCACATCCTGCTGTGTAGCCCATTTCCTAACAGGCCATCGTCTGGTATTGGTCTGTGGCCCGGGACTATACCAGTCCTGTTTAAGGCAAAAGGCTCATTCCTATAATGGATGCCTGTTTATATGCAGCATGTATCTGAGATCATCATACCTTCTAGGAAAATAGTTCATCATCCAGGTATGATTCTGGTGTGAGGTATTGATAGCCGTAGCAGAGGAGAACAGCAGGATTTCAGGGGCCCATACTCTGGGGTCCCATGCATTTAGGGGGTTGTTGCTACCACCTTTGAGCTGAGGATTGGAGATGGGGAGAGGTCAGAGGCTTGGTATGAGAGGTCAAAGTCTACCCACTGAAGCCTCTGTTCTATACCTGCTGCGGAGGACCTCATATGACTCCATGGTCAGTTGGGCCATAGTTGGCCAGGCTCCATCTAGACAGTGACCACTTCCACACAAGGAGCATGTTGGCTTAAATGAAGCACTTCTTTCTGCCTAGATTTCCACCTTGGCCTGGATACTTGTGTGTGTGTGTGTGTGTGTGTGTGTGTGTGTGTGTGTGTTCATGTTCGTTTAAATATACATATCGTAAAATTTACCATCCTGACTAACCATGTAGTTCAGTGGCATTAAGTACATTCACATTGTTTTGTTGCCGTCACAACCATCTATCTTCAGAAATTTTTCATGTTCTCAAACTGAAACTCCATGCCAATTAAACACATATTTGACTTTTTGTCTCTGAAGTATTTTACGTAACACAATGTTTTCAAGGTTCACTCATGTTATAGCATGTGTCAGAATTTCATTACTTTTTATGGCTAATAGTCCATTGTGTATACATGCCACATTTTATTTATCCGTTCATCCATCTATGGACACTTGTGTTGCTTCTGCCTTTTAGCTATTGTGAATAATGCTGTTATGAACATGGTGTACAAATATCTGATTGAGACCCTGATTTCAGTTCTTCTGGATATATACCTAGAAGTAAAATTGCTAAATAATATAGTAATTCTATGTTTAATGTTTTGAGGAATTGCGAAACTGGTTTCCACAGCAGCTATACATTTTGTCTTCCCACCAGCAACACACAAAGGTTCTAATTTCTCCACATCCTCATCAGTACTAATAGCATTTTTATTACAAGCAACCTAGTAGATATCAAGTGGTATCTCCTTGTGGTTTTAGTTTGTATTTCCCTAATAATTAATGACGTTGAGCATCTTTTCATGTATTTATTGGCCATTTGTATGTATATCGTCTTTGGAAAAATGTTTATTGCCATCTTTTGCCCTTTTTTAAATTGCTTGCTTTTTTTTTTTTTTTTTTGGCCGTTGAGTTGTAGGAGTTCTTTATATATTCTGGATATTAATTCTTTATTAGATACATAATTTGCACATGGTTTCTTCCCTTCTGTGGATTCCCTTTCCACTCTCTTGATAATATCCTTGGATGCACAAAAGTTTTTAATTTTTTAAATTAATTTATTTTTTACGGCGACATTGGTTAAAAAGTTTTTAATTTTGATGAAGTCCACTTTACCTATTTTTTCTTTTGTTGCTTGTGCTTTCGGTGTCATAGCCATTGTTAAATACAGTGTTATGAAGCAGTTACCCTTGGTCTTCTAAGAGTTTCATAGTTTTTCTCTTACATGTAGGTCTTTCATCTAGATTGAGTTCATTGTTGTGTATGGTATATTGGGCACTTCCGCTCCTGTGGAGTTCTGCTATGGGGTGGGGTGAGGAGGATGAAAGCTATTCTTCTCTGTGTTCTCTGCCCCCAGGCTTAGGAGCAAGGTGATCCTTGGCTGGGTGGTGATGGCTTCCTAAGGAACGCTCCATCGGCAGAGGGCCCTTGGCTGCTTGGCAGGAGTTTGGACATCTTGCTGCCCAGCTAGCAACCACAGCCAGCAGGTCATTCTCGCACAGCAGGTGCTAGAAGGAACTTCCTGGCCTTGGCTGCAAGTGAAAAGGATTTTTGTTGTGTTCTTTTCCCCTTTAAAAAACTAAGTTTAGCCAACCCTAACAATGCCCCAGGAATTCAGTGAGTTTGGCTGGTCACCAAAGCCCTCAATGGGTCATTTCTGTAACACCCCAACTCCCCCAGAGCACTAAAGTATGTACAACATTGGGTTGACTCATCTCCCTTCTCTTCCCACTACTCTGAGGTTGCACACCGAGTGTGGGCACTGCACTGTTGCTGCTTGGGATTGGCAAATGATCCCCTGTCTTGTAGGCCCCATTCTACACCCATGGAAACCCTGAATGCCTCAGAAAGCTCCCATTGCCCCTGGATGAAGCCAGAGCCAATTTTTGGAAGAGGCACCTCCTAGGAATGGGTGCACATGCTCAGCTTGTATCATCTCCAGCAGGTCTAACTCCCAGTAGGGTGCTCAGCTTTGCCCTCTGTGGAGACACATGTCAGAGCCCAGTAGAGTTAGCTCCTTGGGGATGGTTGGCCTTGCTCCTGTGGTCCCTGCCTTTTGCTGTGGTAGAGGTGGTGTGCTCACATGGGTTAGGAGTTGTCCAGTCCTCATGCTTCTCTGGGCCTCTGTTTCTGTGTCTGGAACATGGGGCAGGAGGAGGGGCACTAAGCACCTTCCAGGCCTGGGTTGGAGGCAGCGGCAGTGAGTGTTCTTATGGCAGGAGCCTGAGTGGAGCTATACAAGCTTCTTAATGAGTCTGGTCTACTGGCTGCCCCACCCACCTGTTTATTTTCTATATCTGTGCAAATTTTGTTTTATTTTTAAGTGTACAAGTCATTGTTTTTTAGTGTATTCGCAGAGTTGTATAGTCATCACCACAATCCATTTTAGACCATTTTCATCCCCTCTCCCCCAAAGAAATCCTGTACTCCTTAGTTATCACCCTCTAATCATTCCTCAGCCTCTGGCAACCACTAATCTACTTTCTGTTTCTATCAGTTTACCCATTCTGAATTTATGCAGTATCACCACACCCACCTCTTGCCTTTCAGCTTTATCATTTACTAGTTGCTGTAGTCCTGGCCCCAAGAGTGGTGGCCGCATCACAGTATCATGGGCCCCTGAAGTGGGATTTCCTTTCTGAGTCCTGAATCTCCTTCAAACCAGCTCCTCCATCTCATGCCCCTGAATTAGTGGAGGACTTGTTAACTACTCTCAGGCTTTTGTACATATATCATCTGCTATTTGCTTAACAAACGTGGGGTTTAATAAGGTTGGATAGTCTTATTTTATAAATAAAACATTTATAAATAAAATACTTATATGTCATATATTATAAAATGTTTACTTAGAAATAAAGCATAAATATGTATTATAAATGAATCTGCATTATAAACTTAGAGGGTCTGGTTGTTCCATTTATCATTCAGAAATATACACCGAAGCTCATTTTGGGTAGTGCCAGCATAGGTATATAGATCTCTCAAGTTGGGGGCTGGCAAGGCATAGAGAATGTATGAAAGCTGCTTGGCTTGCCCTTGGATAAACCCCTCAGTTTGGCCGGTCATTTTTAAGAGGCCACTGCTAGCCATCTTAGGACCAGCAGCTGGCCTCCAGTGTCAACCCAAAGACCTGGCTTTCCCTCCCCTCTCAGGGACAGGGTGGTCAGTTATGTCTAGAGCATCTTCCAGTCCATCTAGGTAAGTTCTTTTCACCCTGCCAGCCTCTTCACTGTCCTGGGGTAAAGGAAAAATATGCCCAAAACTTTCCTCTGATCTTCCTGTGGCAAGCATTCAGCGAAAGTATGTTGAATAAATTGTCTTCTTATCACTACCTGCTTGCCGTGGTGGGAAGTGTGTGTTTGTGCTAAGAAACAGAAGAAGCAGCCTGGGTTGTGTGCCAGCCCTGAGCCCTCATTTCATGTGAGCAGTATCATCTCTGGTCTCGGGACAACTCTATGGAGTAAAGGATTTCTTTTATTGTGGTAAAATACACGTACATAAAAATCGAGTGTCAGAGTAACGAAGGGGCAAATGGGGTGACAATTTTGCCAGCCTCAGAAGGTTGTGGGAGTAGTCAGTGGGAGGAAACATGGGACCAGGTCTTAGCATTCAGTTAGCACACGGCACAGTGTGCTGCTGGTAGACTCAGAAGGTGCTATTTTCATAGTAGTTGTTAGTGTGTACCTGGACTAGTTTTCCCTTCTTTTGTGATCACTGCTTACCCTCTGATCCCTTTTCTGCATATTTAATAGAATTAGATAATGCTTACCTCAATATAATATTTAAGGAGGAATGACAGACATCGTAATTATGAGGTCCTAACACATAGGTAGTAAATAAATGTTCATTTCCTTCAGCTCTTGCTTGTTATGTCTTTGCCTTTTATTGACACTTCTGGAAGGAGGTAGAGGCTTCATTTTGTACACAAAGAAACTTAGACCTGGAGAAGTCTTACAGTGCAGTTGGTGATAGAGTCTTGTGGCCATGTTCAGCTGCAGAGCTGGCTAGGAAATCTTGTTTGTAGCTGGTGACTGTGTGCCCAATGAAAGCAATTACTGTGTAAGAGGAGACAGTGAACAGTTTGGTGACTTTAAGCCCTGGAACACTAGTATCCAAAGAGGAGTATATGCCTCAAGGGGGCCCACTAAGTGGTCCAGGAAGAAAAAAATATTAGAATTTCTGTCGATGTGTTTTAGCGTCCCTACTTAACCTACCTGTATGTGTGTGTGTGTGTTATATACATGTTATAGTTTGTAAGGTGTCAGTGCCATGACACAGATTGATAACTTATCTAGCCTGTGCATCTGTATGTCACAGGCGGCATATGCTGGCAGCATTGTGAGACCATAGACCCAGGGATTGGGGTGGGCATCGAGGCTGAGCAAGGAAAAGTAAACTTGGAAAAGCCCCTCTGCCCATCCCCCCTCTCTCCGCTCTGTGATCCTAGTCCAGGCTCACTCTGGAAACAGGTTGGTTAGGCATGCCCACACTTAACAGCTCATGGCCTTAATCCTCACAGAAGTCCACCTCATTAGTTTTCTCTTTTCACACACAAGAGGACCTGCCTCAAAGAAGCCATGTATTTTGTCAGTGCCAGCAGGGAGTGTGTGCTTCTGCGTGTGTGTGTTGGGGGGGGGGGGGTGCTGAGCTCCCAGAGGGCAGAGATTACCACCTTTAGTTTGCTCAAAGAGGGTTCAGATGGGGCACTGGCATGATGCTAGAAGAAGGCCTGAGATCAAACTTGTGAAGAGTGAAGTGGCTGGGGCTGGAGCTGGAGCAAAGAGGCTGGGAAGGTTGAAAGGACCAGATAGGCCCTGCCTTGAGCTGGAGGGTGTGTTCTTACGGCTGTGGAACAGCTCTTGCCTGGGGAGGGGTACCTAGGCCCTAGGTGCATATGGGTCCTTTCTAGCCAAAAGGCAGGCAGGTGGATCCCAGGCCACCTCCTTTGCCCACTGCTCCTAAGGAACCCCCTCTGTTTGGTTTCAGAACAACCCGCCATGCTCCTTTTCCCAGCTCAAGGATCCTCCAGAAGTGCCTGGGAGAGATACTACAAGGCTGCTTCACTAATGGAGAGCACTAGGCTTATTGTGGTTGTGGCCCACCTTCAGAAAAGACACTCTCACCCCTCCTTGTTTCCCCACGTCGGGGTCAGTTTTGAGGCAGGCCATAATTTGAACACATAGCTGAGGGTGCAGGCTCTTAGCCCACCTAAAGTTGGAGGTCCCGCCATGAGCTCATGGCCAGCCCTCCAGCCCTGCCCCCTCCATTCTGACTTGGGCCCAAGGATGATGGGCTGAGTCCACGGGCCCTATAAGGAAAGGCTTCCTAAAACTGGGAAACTAACTCCTTCTACCTTCTATGGACCAGAGAGCCTGTGGTCATGTTGGAGTAAAGGCTCTGGGAAACCAGCACCCCTCAGGTCTGGCTTCTGTAGTTGGGCCCTCGGGATGAGGAAGAAGGTGGCAGTGGGTCAGAAGAGCTCATAGTTCAGCCTGAAAAGTTACCAGGAAGGGCACATGAGCTCACACTGGAGGGCCTGGGAGCTTCCACCTTCCTTTCATTGGAGACATAAAGAAGATTTTCCAATAGTGGAAAGTAGTTGCTCTGAGCTTGGCACCCACACCAGACCCAGCATTCTGATTACAGCCCAGATCCCTTCCTTCTTCCCCTGGCAGCAGGCAGCTCACGGCCAGGTGGGTATAGGACCTACTCAGAGCTCTAGGAGGGAGGTACCTTATGAGGCAATCCCCAGATGGCTGCTATTGCCTTTTCTCCCACTGCTGCCTCTCCAGGAACAGGACTAAGAATATGCTGGACTCTCAGGGGCAACTCATTGGAGAAGCTGGAGCTGCCCTGGAGCTCCCTACTCCAATAGCTGCCCCTGTTTTAGAGCCATGGCAACCTTTTGCCTTTCCAAAAGCATCCTCATGTTGAGGGGAAGTGAGAAGTCAGAGGGTACAGGGCTAACAAATCATTTTAGGAAGGTCCTCTCAGCTAACCCTTCACCTCAAGTAGGAATTTCTTAAACCTGCCTTTCTTAGTTTCAGTTTTTTATCCCTAATTTCAGTGTCTTTAACAGCTTTGCTGTCAGAATTTGTTGTTCCAGCATGGGCCAGGCAGTCTTGTAGCACTCCTCACAGACAGTACTAGAAGGTGGCAGTAGGTCAATCGCCTCAGGCGGGCTTGGCCTCCCAACCCTACAACCTACCTTCAAGGATATGGCTTCTCGCTAGCCCCATCCTTGCCTCTAAAAATAACCTTGCTATTTTGAAACCACCTCCTCTGGAGCTTTTTCTCACTGATCTCTTGGATCAGTGACCCCTCGAAGACCAGGCTTTTAGCTGCCTCTGTCATCCCAGCTGTTCTCATGGAGCGGTCTCCTTCCTGTCTCTCCCCCTTCCCCCAGTACTAGCTGGGATATTATTTTCCAACGAGAAATGAATATCCAGCTGGGTGTCCTCTGAGAAGAACAGGCCTGTCACCTTCCTCTCTGGGAGGGGGAGGAGGAGGTAGGAGGTGGTAGGAAGCAGGGATGTGAAGGCCAGGGTGAGGCAGAGCAACCCTGTGCCTCTGTTGTAATTGGGGATCCACATAGCTGTGAGAGGTTCAGGTGTCTGTCGAGAAACCACTAGGGTTGGAAAGGGCCTGGGAATGTGGGGATGGTCCATGCTGCCTTACTGTGCCCCTTTAGAGTTGGTCTCTGAGTGACTCCTTGCCTTGTCTTCTTCTTGCAGCCCACAACCCTCCCTCAAGGCACCATTAACATGAACCAGTGTACAGATGTGGTGGATGGGGAGGGCCGGACAGGCCAGAAGTTCTCCCTGTGCATTCTGACCCCTGAGAAGGAGCATTTCATCCGGGCTGAGACCAAGGAGATCATCAGTGGGTGAGTCTGCTCCATGCGTTTTGGGAGTTGGTGCTCCCTGCCCACCAGTAAGGTCCTTGGACAAGGTCCCTTTGGCACAAATTGAGCAGCATTGCCATTGCTTTCTTCCCGAAGTGCATCTGCTCTTTTGAGTCCCCTCTCTCCATTCACAGCACAACTGTGTATTCAGTCTCCACACCAGAAACTAGCCTCATCCTTCAATGCTTTTGCTTTATCCCTGGGTCCACACATTCACCAAGGCTACCCCCACCTCGCATCCTGCTTACTTGGATGCCTTCCTCTTCTGGCACTGCCCTGGTTCTGGGGCTGCTACATGTTCCTTGGGCCTCTCACTGGTCTCCCTACTCTGTTCACACCCAACCACAAGGGGCTCAGTCCCCAAAACACTATGACCTTGCCACCCTTCTACCTAACCCCATTACCTGTGGGTCAAGTCCAAGTTCTCCCTTGCGGGGCCCCTTCCCAGCCCACCAGCCTCACTCCCACCACCCCAAGCACTGAGCTGCTTATCGCCACACATCCCCCAGCTGCCTTTACCTCTCTACCTTCTCTCCCACCCTTCTCTCAGTTTGGAATAAACCCTGGACTTCCGGGCTGTTAGAGTCAGCCTAAGTGTTTACTGTTGCATTAAGCCCTCCCTCATGAGGTGCTTGGCTCCATCTGCTGGCTCTTATAAAAGATTATCTGTGTTCACGTCTGGTTTCCTCAGCCTGTGGAAGGCCCTTGACGGTGGAGGCCATGTCTCATTCATTGTGCCCGCACACAGGAGTCATTCCAGTGCTGCTGCACGCACTGGCTTCATTAGCACACCCTATGCAGAGGCTTAGGAGAAGCCCTGGAAAGTGGAATGCGGGCCCAGGTTTTCAGGTAGCTGGCAGCCCATGCAGCATCTGCCTTCCAGGAGTCCCTGCTCGTGGGGCTTCATCAAGAAAGCTACAGGCCCAGGATGTGACTACCTGCTATGACCTGCTTCGGTTAGAAATTTTTATGTTCAGACCATCCTATGTTGTTTCTTTCGGTCTCTGAATTTGTAGGGCTCCACCATGCCGGCCTCCCCTGAGCTTGTCAGGTTAGTATGTAGCCTTTTTTTTTTTTTTTTTTTTTGGTCCACAAAATCAACAACCAGATATAGAGATGCATAGGACGAGGTCCCAAAGGAGCTTCTGTCCTCTTAGAACTTGGGGCCCAGCATGGTGATATATGGAAATATTCTAGTTTCCCAACCTAGAAGCTTTCTGAACCCTGTCCTTCTGGGTTTTTATAAAGGCTTCATTACATAGGTCTGTTCTAGTTATTGATTCAACCTCGAGACCATCTCCTTTCCCTGGAGGTCAGTGGGTGGGACTGAAACTTCCAACCCTCTAACCACTTGGTTGGTTCTAACAACCAGCCCCCATCCTTAAATGCTTCTAAAAACTACCTCATTAACATAAAGAAAGACCTTTTTTTAGCTCTTAACACTTAGGAAATTCCAAGGGTTTTGGGATCTGTGAGCCAGGAATTACCCAAATATAAGAAATATATTTTGGTCATCCAAATGACTAAATCTCTGTTTCTTACAAATCACAATATTGCACAGTCATTAGGGGGCCTAGGCACCAGGTGCATATGCTCTCAGGGTCCCACATGTAGACTGGACAGTACTGAAAGTGGGAGGCTTGTTAGGCTCAGTGGCATACCCAGAGCCAGAATAAGTCACCTGACTGTTATTCCTGTCCTGGGTCTGGACCTTTCTCCTTCCTGTCCAACAAGCAGGGCTCTCTCAAAGGCAGCCCGCTCCCAGGCCTCTGCAGTTCCTCAGAGACCCTGCAGTTCCTCTTGTGACCAGCAGCTTCCTCATTTTTCCCCACTTGCTTGGACACTCAGGTCTCTTTTAGGGAGTCAGATGGCACAGTATGCCTAAGGACTGACTTCTTACTCTACTCTCCCTCTGCCTCTCTCCTCAGACAGATCCCCTTCCCTTGGCTTCCTCCCTGGCCTCTTCGTTCTCACTTCCTGTCATGGCTTCTTTGCTGGGGAACCTCTTCTGTGGGCTCAGGGGCCCTGCGATTGGTCTCAGCGCTCGGGTCCCCAAGAGGTACAGATACTTTCTCTTTGCTGACTTAAAGCTGGATGGCCCATTCAGTCTTCCCTCCTGGCTCTTCTCTGAAATGGACACCTGAATGACTTTCCCAGGATTGGATAGAAAGAGCTGGCAGTTCTTTCCCAGTTCTCTTCTGCTGGGAGGGGACCTCCAGGATGTTTGGGGTACAGGTCCATGCAGCTGTTTTAGAGGAGGTGGGAGTTGGCAAGGTGAGGAGGCCTCTTCTGTGCCTTCCAGCTGGGCTTGGTCAGGACTTTCTCCAAGTCTCTTATCTTGGCTCTGCCTTGAAAGTTGGGGAGCCTGTTTGACTACATCCCTGGCTCCCACATTCACTACCAATCCCATGTCCACATTCACACCTCACCTCTCTTCCATGAGGGTATTTTAACATTTGTAACACATCTGGATAATGTTAGACACTTCTGAGCTTGCATGAGAAATCTAAGTGTAGAGGACATATTCTATCACTTGTTCCTGAGCTAGGCATCTCTCAATCTCCAACCAGAGCACCACTGAAACAGGTAGGAACCCTGGCTGCCCTTGTTCCATGCTCTGCCCTTGAGTCTCCAGCCTTGTTTAAATTGGCAGGAGCTTCAGAAGCTCCATTTAGTCAGCAGTGCAACTGCAGTGCAGATCTCATCTCTTCCCCCAGGGCCCTGTCCTACAAGGCTCACAGAATTGGCCAGCTCCATAGTGTTGCCAATTGATAACAACTGGGCCAGTGTGCAGGGGCTCAGGGTACCCCAAAGGGTCTGCACCTCCCTGCCACGTTCTCTGTACTCCAGGTGACTTTGCTGAGCAGTCTATTCCCCTCTTCTAGGTATAGCTTTAAGAGGGGCCTTCTTTGGTCATGGTTCCTTAGAGTGCCCAAAAGAAATTTCAGGTCCTATGGCAGGGTAGAAAGCAAGTCTTTCAACCCCACAAGTGTATGAACTTCTCAGATTACAGGAGTAAGGCCCTTGTAGAGTCTGCTCATCTGCTGGCTTTAAAGATACAGTTGTGGCCTCCTTTTTTGCTTTGGGGCCCACAGAGAAGTAACCTATAGGACCTGTGCCTCAGTTCTCTGTGGCACAGGTGACTGTTGATTCTCTCAGCAAGTTGAGTATTACATGCTCTGGGCTGGGCTGAGGGTAGCCCCTCTGCTCAAATGCTGTAATTCCCCATACACAAGCCTACTTCCCTGGCCACCAGCTGTCAAAACTCTACAACCAGCACACCCTCTTGAAGCTGTCCCAGAAGGCCATTGACTGTGACCAGCTTCCCACTCTCACTCTCTCCCCACCCCAAATTAAAGAATCACCTTTGAGTGCTGAAGATACCATTCCTTCTCCTTGTTCCAGTTTTGGGTTGCTGGTGGTCACTGCAGCCTCTAGCCAGGGTGCTGCCAGTGTTGACTCTGCCTCTCATTACAGCTTAGCCACTGCCATCCAGCCCTTGGCACAGGCTGGCAGCAGGCCCAACACAGACCCCAGTGTTCTGGAAAGAAGTAGACCAATGTTTCATGTGGTACCCTCCCCTCCGGAGAGAGCACTGGGGCTACCCTTCACCACCAGGCTCACTCCTAACCTCTGCTCCTCCTAATCCCCTTCCTCCAACCCTCCCAGATGTTTCAAAGTTCCAGTGAGGCAAGCTGTGTCATGTCCTGGCCTAATCTAGCCTCTGGTTTCAGAGATGATAAGACTGAAGTCTAGAGGGGCTGGGACCCATGCAAGGTTTTGGTTAGAGGGTAACAGATCCAGATCTGGATCTGAGTCCTCCGTTCTTCATTATGCTCCCCTGCTGCCTTTCCTGATGCTGATCCGAAGTGGACTTTTCAGCATCCAGGCTGGTGTAGATTCTTGGGCAATGTCCCTGGGCAGCTCTGCCAGACTTCCCCAGAGCCAAGGTACCCAGTGCCTTCACTGTACAGGTGGGGCCCATTGTTGAATGCACGGGTCTGGGAGATCACTCAGCCCCTAAAGTGACCTGCTGGGGGAACTTTGGTAGCATGATTTCTGGTTCTCTGCCTTGAGTGCACTGAATAACCCCCAGTTGCAGCTCATCTGTGTGCTTGTGAGATCCACTCTGGAAGGCAGTTTTAGAGCTGACGGCAGGGACAGTGATAGAAACAGTGATGTGCCTTTCACTCCAGTCTAGTGGTCAGAGTGGAGCCCATGTTATTATCCCTAAGCTGGAGGGCCTCCCCACTTGCACCGTGGTCATTGCGGGGTCAGCATCCAAGCCTGGTCCCAGCAGTCTGTGCTTGTCCTGGACTGCATTGCTGGCACTTCTGCCCTGTCAGTGACAGGCTCTAATCTAGACTGGTGCTAGGCTGCTGGTTGAGTGCCTCCAGGAAGGAAGCATAAGGTTTGGTGCTTGGAGTATTCAACAAGGTGGTGTCCTAATCCTTGAGAGCAAGGGTCTGACCTGCTGTCTCTTCTCTTCCCAGTTGGCTAGAGATGCTCATGGTCTATCCCAGGACTAACAAGCAGAACCAGAAAAAGAAGCGGAAAGTAGAGCCTCCCACGCCACAGGTAGGTAATGGGTTTGGCAAGTGGTCACCCCTCGGTGGAGCTGGGGAGAAGTGAGAGAATTGAGAGTACCCTGGGAGGTTAGAGGGCTTCAGGACCCAGCCTAAAACTGAGAATGGGGTAAGATATCAGTTCAGGGCTCAGACGGTCATCAGCCCTGTGTGTTCCCCCTCCTTCCTTCCAATGGTTCATAAGCTGCAATCTATACACTACTCTCTGAGCTACAGGGGAAGCCCTATTACAGGTACAGGGTGGCCTGCTCATATGCCCTTCAGTGGCCTGCTTGTGTGTTCTGAGGCTTTCTCAGGTGGTTTCCTGCCAGCAGGCAGGTGCTGAGCAGCAATAGCACAGCATGTATCCTTTCTCCTGACTGTCCCGCCTGCTGCTGGGGAGCAGAGAGCATGCTGGGAGGAGCTTCTTGCTACACACACATTCCTCATGTGCCTCAGCTCAGCTCCATTTTCCACACAGATTGAGCTGAGAAAGGGGGCTGGGCAGGGAAGTCCTAGAGTGAGGGGCTCTCAAGGGACCCTACTCCTGCTCTGGGCTTTGACCATAAATGGAAAAAACTGTCACTGGCCTTGAATTTTGTGCCCCTGCCATGACTTCCATGTGACTAGAGTGGGAAGTGGCTGGGGTCATCTCTCCAGGTCCAGTCCTTCTCCAAAGGCCACTTTCCTCCTCTTTCTCTCCCCTACCATTGTGCAGGGGCTCAAGGCACCCAAAGAGGTTCTACAACTCCTCGCTATGCTCCTCACACTCCTGGGGCCCTGGTGCAGCTAGTTAATTTTTCTGAGCTTCAGGGAACTTATTTGCAAAGTGGATCTGTTGAAATCTAGTTAGACAATTTTTGTAAGCATGAAAGGAAGTACTGAACTCAATATAGGTGCTCAGTAAATGTTATTTTTCCTCCCTCTGCTCCAGACTTGATTGTTAGCAGGTATTCTTGCCTTGTCTAGTCAGGTCTTACAGTGACCCTGAGAGTGAGAAGGATGGAAATTGGGTCCCTGAGGCATCTTGCAAGGCCCAGAGCCTGACAGAGAGCCAGCCTATGGCAGAACCTGGTTACCCTGGAGGCTCAGCAGTCCTCACTAGCTGTTCTCTGCTTCACCAAGTGGCAGAAGTCATCCTGGGCAGGCCTGGGTCCCATATGTGTGCTGGTCTGGGACACTTTCTTCTTCACGTACCCCCATCCCCTATGGCTCCCCTGAGCATGTATACCCTGACTGGCCTCCTGCCGGTGGAGTACAGCTCTGGGCCTGCCCTCTATCCACCCTCCCCAAAAGTCTCAGGCTAGCATCCCCTGGAAGGTAGTGTCCCTGGAAAGAAATTGGCAAAAGACAATCAGAGTCCTTCCTGGAGACTAAAAGTGGAGCTTCCTGTCAGGAGATAGCAGACGGACATTTAAATCCCCCAAAGTTGCTTGATCGGAGAGAAAATATCCCAGGCAGAATAACAGTATTTAGGGTTCTGAGGCATTTCCAAGTTATACTTTGGAAATAATACCAGAGCAGAGCTCCTGCCTCCAAATAAGGCAATTACATATGCAGAAGACATACTCAGCCCAGCCCAGGGAATTTGGTTATGTCCCTACTTCCTGGCTGTCCGCTCCCCTATGATGTCTCTTCCTCCTAAATACTTCCAAGCTTCACCTTCTCATTTGGTAGCAGGAGCCACATGATTGCAGAGTGGGGAGATCAACCACTTTTCTGATAGTCTCTTAGAGCCTGGGTCTCCTGGGATCCCAGCCACCTCCACTCAGCCTCTCCCAAGCACTGGCAGAAGCCAACCTGGACAGGTTTTTCCCTTCCTCCTCTTGCTTTCCAGAGCATCACATTTGAGGCCACTGGTCTCTGGAAGTTGTGAACTTTCACCAGGGACCATGCCCCTGTGAGTCAGTCTCATGTGGTGATGTAGCGCACCTCCAGAGGAGAGTTGAAGGCTCTCTGGGCAGGCTTCCCCTCTGCAGCCTGATGCTGAAGGTGTTCTAGGGTCCCCTGTAGAGACAAGAACCCAAGACCCCGTACCTGACCTCCTTCTCAGTGGCCCAGGAGAGTTTCAGATCAATGAGGAGCGGGAAGCATTATTCTGCTGCACTCTGTCCTCTGGGAACTTAGGTAGGAAAGCCAAGAGTTCCCCTTCAAAAAAGGTGTCTAAAGCAGTTGATAGATGGGGTCATGGAGAATACAGAACACAGTGGTTTGCTGAGGGCATCAGAGAGAAGCCTAAGCCAGGCTCTGAGGGTGGATAAGGATAAGGATTCAGGGAGAGCAGATAGCCTTCTCAGGCAGGACAGGGGGTCCCAGCAAAGACCAAGGCAAGAGGAGGAGACAAGCTTGCCTTGATCAGAGCCTCTGAAGCCTGGAGCCTTAGAGGCATGGGCTCCTGGAAATTGCTTCTTACTTGGCCACTATTTACTCCAAGAGAAAAGATTTTTCCTACTTTTCCTGGTGCTGAGATACCTAGAAAAGGAACAAGTAATTCACTCTGGGTATGATCAGGGCAGAAAGGATGGAGCTCTTACTTCCCTTCCTCCAAATCCCAGAGCTGGGAGGCCAGGGTCTGTGTGTCTTCCCCAGCCAGGTATACAGGCCCAGGGGCCCAGTTCTTCAGGTGGAGCTCTGGGAAGCCAGCTCCTCCAGCCCTCCAGACTCATGGTCTTTGCTTTTGCCTTTCTTCAGCAGGCTTCCATTAGGACATCCCTGCTGGTCCAGTGCTCTGGTCCATCTCAGCCACACATGTGTTGTGAGTGGCCACTTCTGCTTCTTAGGCATCTCATTTTCTATTTTGGTGCCTGCTGCTACGCCCCACCCAGGTCAGAACGCTTCCTCCCATTGGGTCACTGCTTGGTTTCTGTGCCCGGGAAGTAAAAGGAAGGCTTTCTATGAAACCTCCTCCAGAAGGGGAACCTGCTTATTAGCACATGGAAGCTACAGAGGCCCATTGACCAGGGCTAGCCTTCCTCCCCTTTTTCATCTTTCCTCCCTACTATGAAAACTTTCTGAGCAGCTAGATAAA
Source organism: Rousettus aegyptiacus (assembly GCF_014176215.1). Lineage (NCBI taxonomy): Eukaryota > Metazoa > Chordata > Mammalia > Chiroptera > Pteropodidae > Rousettus > Rousettus aegyptiacus. The sequence goes on from NW_023416309.1 coordinate 63,991,083, forward strand.
CAGCACAGACTGTTATGGTATTGACAGCCCTGAGCAATGAAGCTGTCCCAGCCACACAGGGACTAGCACATAGAAAACCTAATGCTTCCACTCCTTCCTTGTACACAGGCAGCCAGGGCCTGGGTTAGCATGGGTGTCAGCACCCTCTTCACAACAGCAGCTGTGTAGAGCAGAGGTGGTGCCACGTGGTCCTGAACTGGCTCGTACAGAGGTTTATTCTCCATATATCTGCTTTGGAGAAGAGAAGCAACTTTACCCTGAGACCAGGCTTCCCAGCATCACCAATCTAGCCCCCTATTCCAGAAGCTAGTATGGCTTTGTTCCTGCTGTCTCAATGTAAAGGCAGGAGAAAGCAGAGCTACCAAAGGAGAGAAAAAGAACTCCCTGTGGACCTTGACCACTATCCATGCTCTGGGATAGTCCTCTGGAAGTGGGGAACATGGGTAGGGATCTATGATTTCAACCAGCCCTGGGAGGCCCAGGGCCAGGAGGTGGATCTGGAGTTGCTTGGTGCTGGGAAATGTGTATATTCCCCAAGCTCCGAGTCATGACTCCTTGAATCTGGGACCTGAAATTTTTTCTGCCTCTTGGACATCCCTGCCACCCCACCCTCTTCTCAGTGCTAGGGTCCCCCTAGCATCAGAGATCTGTGCATGTGCCATGGGCTTTTCACCCACAGGGTCGGGCTGAGGGCACTGGCAGCCAAAGCCACTCCACTCATGGGCACAATCAGCCATTCCTTCCTCTTTGGCCCTTTTTGGCAATCTCTGCCTACCCTGGTCCAATCTTCTCCACAGAGGGGACCAATTCACCAAGGATGGTCTTTATGTCACCCCCACCTAGCTCTGCAAGAGGATTCCAACTCCTCCCTGAGCCCACCAGAGGAGATGTGCACGGCCTCTGGCCTTTGAGCAAAAGGCCCTGAGTTGTTGGGACGGGGCATAGCAGGGGGACTTAGAGTGGCTTCTACTTTAGAGAAGCATTGCTGCTGGGACACAGAGTGAGGGTACTATGCTGACTGGAAGGATAGGTTGCCCTGGTGCTGGATCTCCTTGGGTCAGTTATTCTGTTGGAGCCCTCAGGAAACTGTCAGAAACCATCATTGTTTTCTTCTGAGAAGTCCACTTCATCCGAGGGGGTCAAAGTTCTTGGGACTCTCCACCCTTGGAATTGGGTCAGCTGAAGGTTCTAACACAGTAGTAGGCTATATGTGTCTTGAGTCTGTGGGAAGAACCATACTGGTTTTACCCTTTGCATGAGGCCTAGAATCCTTAGAAAGCTAAGGAAACCTTTGGACGCAGACAAATGCCCATTTTCTCACGTTAGTATCTGGGCTTATCTTGGAGGCTCATCTAAGACAAAGCCTACTCCCACCCTATCCTGGGCCTTTCTCCTGCTCATAGGGGTGCCTAGGGGTGGAGAATACTTGGAGCCCTACTTTTTTCCTTTCTGGCTATGCAAGTGTGACGCCTCTCTCTTCCCTGCAAAGGGGGTTGATGAGGACTAGATGGTATGGTGCCCAGCCAGAGCCCAGCATATAGCTGACACCAGTGGCTGTAATAAATAACCCACTGGTGGTTATACTGGGTCTGCATTGTGCACACATACACATAACCTGTGTCGTCTGTAACCCTTGCAAGGGCCCAAGTCACAGATGGATTAAGGTAGGTTTCTAAAAATAAAGCTTGGCCACCGGGATGGGAGTGGGAGGGTGAGCATTTGTACATTATTACTCATGTTTTAGAGAAAACAGATGAGATGTACCTCACTTTCGAAAAGACCTAAAGCCATGTAGCACCCTCAGCAACTGGCATCTAAGACCTTGGGCTGGACAGGAGACTGACTTGTGCCCAGGGTGTAAGCTGGTGCTGCAGAGCAGCCGGGTTTCCCAGCCCCACCCTTGTCTGGGCTCTAGTTTGTAGTTTTGAGTGAAGGTTCGCTACATACCCTGGAATTGGACTCCCCATGTCTGACTAAGCACTTCTTGCATGACTGTTTCTCCCACAGAGAAGCCCCAGTTCTGACCTGATGGGGAGTTGGAATTGAGACTGTTCCCTTCTTAGCTACAGACAGGCAGGAGGGTAGGTGCAGATTTGAGTGGTGTTTGCTTTGTATCTGATGACTCTTTACATAGTATCCCAGGTATCCTCTTTTAGCATTCTAGGATAAAAACGGGAGAGTAGATGAGGCCAACAGCTGGCCCTGGCATGGATGCTGAGTGAACACATGCGTATCATTCATCCCAGTGGGCCCATCTTGATGTGTTCTTTTCTCACCATGTACTCATGTCCTAAACACCCAGAAGTCTAGGAATGACAAACTGAGCCAACCACTTTTGGTCTCACCTGTAATACCAATTCACTGCTCTGGACTCTGTCTGGTTTTGTGGGCAGGGAGAACTTGCATGTATTTGGTGTTGGGACTCCATGCATTTGCCAAACATGGCCTGAGGCCCATTGAACCAGGTACTCTGGGGGTGCTGGCTGGAGCTATAAAAGAGAGAAGGCCACAGTGCCATCCAGAAGGAGCTTCTACTCTGACCAAGATGTCTCTATTCTGAGTCTTATCTCCTGGGAATTCTGGGCCCCTAATACTGCATAGTTGATCTTGCTGGTCTCCAATAGCCAAACATCCAGGCACCCAAAACCAGTACACCAGCTTGGGCTATGTCCTCTTGTGCCTACATCTCAGACACCACTCTCTTCCCCAGGAGCCCGGGCCAGCAAAAATGGCCGTCACCACCACCAGCAGCAGCAGCATCCCCAGTGCTGAGAAAGTCCCCACCACCAAATCTACACTCTGGCAGGAAGAAATGAGGGCCAAGGACCAGCCAGATGGCAGCAGCCTGAGTCCAGCTCAAAGCCCCAGCCAGAGCCAGCCTCCTACTGCCAGCACCCTGAGGGAACCTGGGCTCGAGAGCAAAGATGGTAAGTGGTGGCCAGATTGGCTCAAGTGCCCACCTATCCTGATGCCCCTCCTCATAATGCTAGAACAGGCCTCTATCCCTCCAGAGCTTGCATTGGGGGTTCACTCGGGACCCAGTACAGTCCAGTTGTGAGCTCCAGGCCTCAGGTCTCCTCACCTTCTGTGTTCATCAGCCCTAGGTAGAGCATGGCCTGGTGTGGGACTGGGATCCCTGGGCTCCAGCCTTTGCCTTGCCCTTCCTGCTCTTGAGTCTTATCTATAAAGAAGGATAGCACCTGGTCTGTTAGCCCCAGGCAAGTGTTGTGAGAGCCAAAGTGCTCTGTAAAGAGGTCTGTGTTTAAGGAAGCCTCTGCTTCCTATCCTTGTGGCCACTTTGTGTTTGTGGCTTAGTTAACCCTGGAAGTCCACTGAGGACAGCAGTAGTTAGAGTGGTCTTGTCTTTCTCCTCACAGTCCCATCCTGCAGGTCCCTGGGTGAAGTAAGGAAAGAGGGTGCCAGAGGAAACAGCTAGCATCACCATGCTTTCTCCACTTAGCACTTGGGAGTTATTTGAGCAGAAAAAGGGCAATCGTCTCTGCCTCCCTCATCCAAGCCCTTGAAGGCTCTGCAAAACACAGGCTGGTTTTTCCCATTTATACTTTGTCTAGATTGTTAACGATGAGTGGACCATTGAGACTGACCCAGCTCATTCAGGCCAAAGTGCATTTGGCATTAGCTCTGGGCATAAGTTGCCTTAATCCTCATTTGGTAGCACATACCCATCCATATCTAAAGTCTGTTCACTCCTGGTTTCTATACAAGTCCTCTGCCCTTTTCTCCTCAAAAATGTACTGAAAGACTGAATGGCTAGTTGACTGTTGGTTCCTCCTCGATGTATGGTAAGAAGTAGTTGTTGGGATATCTTTTGTTGTGGTATATGGGTAGATCCTGTTCTCCCAACTGAGCCTCCAGACTAGAAGTGTAGGCCCCTCTGACAGTCTGACCAAGAGGCAGCCAGGGTAAAGGAGAGATAGATGAGGCACAGTGGAAAGGAAATTTTTTTCCCCATCCTGTGTCTGCCCTTGGGGAAGCACATTGGCCTTTAAAGATGAAGGTAGAGAGAAAGCCCCCCATTTGCATCTGCATGAGCTTTTAAAAGCATCCTCAGAAAGCAAAGATGGCTAATTGTGTCTCTTGCCTCCCACTCTCTCTTCCAGAGGAGAGCACCATGAGCGGCGACCGCATGGACTGTGGCAGAAAAGTCCGGGTGGAGAGCGGCTACTTCTCCCTGGAGAAGACCAAACAGGACTTGAAGGCTGAGGAGCAGCAGCTGCCCCCGCCAGCCTCCCCTCCCAGTCCCAGCACCCCCAACAACAGGTATAGTGGTCCCGGACCGCCCTCCCAGGAGCTTGGTCATCCCCTTCCTTCCCCAGGTCCTCGACCCCCCAGCCGAATGGTCTGCAGCAGCTACCTCGGCTCCCTGGATGTCGCCAGCCAGCCCCCCACCCATATGGACTCCAGCAGCGATGGGGGGCGGGAAGCAGAGAGACTGGGGCGCACCTTTGCCTTTAAAGCCAGCAGGCAGTATGCCACCCTGGCCGACATCCCTAAGGCCATCAGGATCAGCCACCGAGAAGCCTTCCAGGTGGAGAAAAGGCGGCTGGAGCATAGGACTCGGGCCCGGAGTCCTGGCAGGGAAGAGGTGGCCCGTCTGTTTGGCAACGAGCGGAGGTAAGGAAGAAATTAGAGGGCTGAACACATGTGCACACACGTGTACACAGGCTCTCTCCCCACACCCTTAACACAGTCTCTTCTGCTTATACTCTCAGTTTCTCTCTTACACGTGTACTCACACATAGTCTCACACACTCATACATTCTGTTACATACCCCTACATGCTCTTCTCATATATTTTCTTATGCACATATTCCCTCTCCCCACCCCTCCACACACACACACGTGTCCTCTAAGCCTTCCTTGGGGAGCATGTTCATTCTCCCTGTCTGTTAAGAGCATGTGGGGAACCTTTCTCTCTTGACCCTGGACTCTGGTTCCAGAACTCAGCTCCTGGTGGTTAGAATATAGGATCTCTGGGTACTCAGAAGCCTAGGCAAGGAGCCAGCTGCTCCCTATGAGTGCCTCCTAATACCAGGACCCTGGGTGGGTTCTCAGCTGCCTGGGCCATGTGTGACTGGATCTTTTCCTTCCTGGCTCAGTTCCGTTCTCCAAGGAGACAGCAGAGGCAGTAAGACCCCCAGAGATGCAAGTGGTGGCAGAAGCTCTGTTTGCCCTTACCAGTCTCATGTATGGGTGAAGGACATGGAAGGAGATATAGGGAAGGTGGCCATGCCTGGGAAGGCAAGGTGGCAACATAGTTCCTCCCTTGAGCACTCTCTCCCACAGAAAGCCACAGGGTAGCCATAGCAGCCAGTGAAGCTGCCAGGTACCCGGCAGAATCACTCTTTGTCCAGGCTTTGCTGAAATGTGAAATGGGGAGGTTTCCTGGGGAGAGATGGGGTTTGGACAATGGGCAAAGGCCTAGGACAAAGGTCAGGGGCAGAGGTGTAGAACTTGACTATGGTCTGAGGAGAGGAGGGCTCTGCCCTTCCCTTCTCTTGTTCCACTATCCCTGTGCTTCTCAGAGAGCTGAGGAAAGATCTCGGTTCCATCTCAGGCCTCTAAGCCCAGGTCTGGACCAGAGAACCTGAGCACCTCCTCTATTAGAAGCTTGCGCCCTGAGTCTGTAAACAGAGCCTTTGTCTTTCTTTATTTATATGCCTGACAACAGGGTTCTTACCCAGATGACCTCTAGGCTGCTGGAGGCTCACAGACCCCTCTGAACCACTTGAGAGTCTATGTGTACATTTTGCTGGGGGAAGAATATTCATAGTTTAATTAAGTTCCCAATGAAAAAGAAGTTCAGGCCTAAGTTCCAGAAGTATTTGCAGAGTGTTCTTGTCGCTCCACCAAAGCCTAAGTAAAGCTCATAGTTGGGACATGTTGTGAAGACAGGCCAGGGTGGCAATGGATTCCTCTAAAGGTGCTCCCTTCTCTTATTAATACTCACCCACTCTCCCACATGTCCCAGATAGAAAGGACCTGTGGACCTGTGGGTTAACCACCAGGATAAAGAAAAGACACGTAGAGTGTTTGGTCTTAAAAAGAGAAGACAACAGAATATACCTAATTCTGAGGAAGAGGAAAGCTAGCCTCTTGCCAAGCAGTTAGCAGGTGCCCTGCCAAGCAGTTAGCTGGCTTCTTGTTTCATTAGTACTCTCATGAGATGCCTGCATCATCATCCCTCGTGTGTAGATACAGACATAGGGGCCCAGAATCAAGGTAGCTCGTCGCAGAAACAGCCTAGAGCAGTGGAACCAGAACACACATCTAGCTGGGCCCTTAACTGAGAAGGCCCTGCTCCCATGATGTGACCCAGGACTGGGCTAAGGCTGTCCTTTAAGCAATTAAGGAAATATATAAATAAAGGGACTTGCCAGAGATTTAGGAAGCCAGCAGCTGAGATTGGGGAGGCTTCGCACTGGCTTGTGGGCAGGCTGCATGTCGTGAAGGCTTCTGTGTAGGCAGCCATGCCCTGGTTTAGCAGCAGATCAGAGAATTAACATTTAGCACACCTGCTTGGCTTTGAACTTGTCCTTGTCTGGTGGTAGATGGCATTTCTGGGGCTTTGCTCTCTGCATGCATGCTCTTTGCCACCATGGGGATGGGTTTTCACCTGGTATTGGCACCCCTGGGACCCACTAGTTCTGCATCCTAACACTGTAATGTCACTTTCTTACTGCCCTTGATAACATCTGGCTGGCTGCTGTCACTTTGTGAGGTCTGCTTTCTGGTCCCGAGTAGCTGTGCTTGATTGGATTCCTGTCTCTGGGTTGAATAGAGCAGAACCCTGCATTGACATGTTTTTGGCCACAGCTACCCAGAACAAATCAGGCCTTCCCAGGAGCCAGGCTGGGGGATGACAGGGCTTAGTTTATTGAGAAGCCATTGCCCTGAAGCAGTCCTTTGTGGACCAATAAGCTCTGCTTTTAAGACTTGCTCCAGAGCCTTTAAAACATTTCTTAGATGGTGAGTTGCTGCTGAGCAAGCATGGGAAGGACATGGCCCTGGTTGAACTGTGGGTGACGATACCAGGGCCAGCTCCTGTGTGGGCCTACCTGCCCCTGGGCTAGGAACCTGGAAAGGTCAGCCAAGCAGAAGTACAGTGCCTCCTTTCTGTGCTGTCAGCCAGCCCAGGGAGACATTTGTGGCCATACCTATAGTACTGGAAGGGAACCAAGTTAAAAACTTCCCACTTTGCAAAGTAAATGTGGCTGACTTCACTGGAGCCCTCTCTGTGTGTAGAGGCTGCCGCAAGTGTCGCTTTCCTCTTGTCTGACTCCTCTCTTCACAGCCCTGGCAGTCCTGCAGCATGCAATTCGCATGTGACTTGGCCAGGAACTGTTCCTCACAGCTTTCCTGGGGCTTTCTAGGCCCTGGACTCAGTTGGAGGGGCTCTCATTCAGCAAGTCGTGACACCGAGACTTGTGAGTAGGCCTGGAATTTTATCCAGACCTCACCAGGACAGTTGGGCATGGGGGATGCCTCCTTGCCCAACCAGGCTGAGCACTTGCAAGAGCTTCCTGTGCTTCCAGGAACTCCTGCCTCTGCCTTAGCTTCCTGCACTCAGACACATGCCCTCTCTCCTGCTGCCCTCCCTCAGTCACCCTGCACTGCTGGTTCTGGCAGGCTGGCCTGGGAACAAGTTCTGTTCCTGGGGAGAAGGCTCCATAGAAGCTTAGTGCAGTGGGATGCCCACATTTCTTGTGGAAGCACAGGGAGAAGCAGAGAGCTCAGGTGCCCCGAGAGTTCTGCCCCTGGTATTAAGCCTTCCTTGAAGAAGAATCCCTAGATCAATTTTTATTGGTAATCCTCCTAAAAAAAAAACTAGCCTCTGAGGGAGAGGTGTTTCAGGTTTCGAGCTCATTTCCTCTTTTTTTTTTAGAGTTAGATTTTAGTTAGTTTTCTAGGCTCAGAGGCCCTTCAGTCGCTTCCCCTCAATTATCCACCACTTGTCCAAAATGCAAGTAAACCCCTCCCTGAGAGGTGACTTTAGGACACTTGCCTGGGTGTCCCTGTGGGAGGACAGGCCTCTGGTCCTGCAACGTGTCATTGTTCAAGACCCAAGCACCCAGTGTGCCCCAGCTGGCCTCCCATGCTCACGCCCACCTCATCGACTCCTCGTGACTCAGACAAGGATGGTCTTTCCACCTCAGTGATCACCTCGGGGTTTTTTTTTTTCTTTAATTCTTTGGATAATTTTGATGTACCATTATTTGATTTTAAAAAGCCATCTTTTTCTGTTTATTCATTTTCCAGCCTTATTTTCTTTCAGGTCTTGCCCCTCTCCACCTTCTCCTGCTGTGTCGCTGTGTGACGTTACTCGCCCTTCCTCCGCCTGCTTCGCTCCCATCTCAGCTCCGTCTCCAGCCATAGATGGCCTGATGATACCACCAGCCCTTTCACACGAAATCAACTTGCTTTGTTTTTGTTTTAATTTATTTTTTGATTCTTTTTACTATTGGCAGAAACAATGTTAATTCATGGCCCTTTTTCTTGCTAAATTTTGACTGCCTTGGGATGGGGGCTGCATCATTATCTGCTAGGAATTCAATGAGGATGGGGTCATCCCCCTCCAAGGTGGCGGTTGCCTTATGATCATGTCTGTGGCTCAGGAGAGGATGCTTGGTGATGACCTATGTGATTTCAAGTGTGTCAACACAACAGACCATGCAGGGACCGCCAGTATTAGGTTTGGAAGGGCAGAAGGCAAGGACAGGCTCGGCAGAATGGAAGGCCCTTGCACATGAGCTGCTGCTCACCCCTGCACAGCTCTGCCTTCCACGGTAGGGGGAAAGAGAGATCCGGGAGGGGTGTCAAAGGTGAACTAGTCAAGTGCTGTATGCACAGCCTATACGCCCTGTGGAAGGGAGGTCCAGGGATGGCTGGGATGGGCCAGGTGTGGGGGTTTGGCTGAATGAATCCCTCTGCAATGGGAGCAAGCCCGTCTCGGGCTGTGGGGGAACCCTGTCTCTCCCAGCAGGGTTCATGTCCTCTCTTGTAGGAGGTCTCAAGTAATTGAGAAATTTGAGTCCTTGGACATTGAGAAGGCAACAGAACACATGGAGACCAACTTGTCAGCTGGACCTTCACCGTCAAGCGACACTCGCCAGGGCCGCAGTGAGAAGAGGGCATTCCCCAGGAAGCGGGTGAGCACTGAGGCCTGAACAGTGCCTCGTGGGCCCTACGTGGCCCCACACTTCCCTTAGAGGCCCCCAGCACACACTTGGTTGTACTTTTGCTAGGCTTTCCACTCTCCTTTCATGGTCGTTTGCTTGGGTCTCTCATCTCCTTCTCCAATTAGTGAACTTCTTAAGGACAAGTCTTGTCCTCTGCATCTTTCTTTCAGAATTTCATCTCTGCTAAAGGCTGTTCTGACAAGCCTTAGATCCTAGGTACTAACTAGAGGCTCTCTCTTCCTCTCTGAGGTAGCCCAGCCACAAGCCTGAACAACTTCCTTCCTCTTTCTTCCAAGTGGTGACCACAGCCCTCATTTCTCTACTTAGTCCACAAAGTAGACACCGCTTCCCATCCTCCTCCTCCCAGGCAGCCTGCCCACCTCTTGTGGCCCTGCTGTGTCCAATCTTCATCTTCCTCCCCTGTTTCTCTGTGAGCTTCTGAGGTGCCCTCCTGCTCTGCTCACAGCCACAGAACTAAGGGCTCTTCCTTCTGTGACCCCAAGAAGCAAGGGGCAGGATTAGGAGAGTAACAGTGACTGTGCAGGTACATCTGAAAGATAGGGCTGCTCTTTCAGCCAGAGTAGCTCAGAACCCACATTGTGAAGCAAAGCGGAAGGCACTAGTTGGGGAATCAGGGATGCAGGCCCCTGTCCCCGCCCCAGCAAAGACAGAGCACTCCTGTCACTTAAGAACAAGGTTCCTACAGTCCCGATCCTCCCACAGCTCTGGCTGCTGGACTCCCTATTCCCTGCCTGAGATGACGCTTGTACTGACTGGCGGCTACTCTCTGCCACAGGACCTCCCCAGCGAAGCCCCCACAGCTCCTCTCCCGGATGCCTCAGCTTCCCCCCTGTCTCCACACCGAAGAGCCAAGTCACTGGACAGGAGGTCCACGGAGTCCTCCCTGACGGTGAGCCCAGGCGCCCGTGCACCAAGGCCTGGAGATACTGCTCCTGCTGCTTGTATCACTTGAGGTTGATGTCTGCTTCTGTCCGTGCATCTGCACTGGCTGTCCCTTCTGTGCACAGGCCCTCATGTCTGTGCATGGGAAGCAGCTGCTCTCTTTCTTACCCTTTTCTGGGATACATGAGCATCCTGAGCTCTGAGGTCCCCAGTGGAAGAGGCCACCTGGCCAGACTTCAGAAGATCAGGGCCATAGCAGAGAACCTCATCTTATTTTGGGTATTTGTTTCTGTGACATTTTGTTGACAGGAGGGCCCTCCTTTACTGGGAGCACTTGCCTTGTTCATAGGGTTTTCACTGCAGAGGGAAAACAGGCAGTTTCTCCAAATCACTTGAACTGCAGCAGGGAGGATACAGGTAGGGAGTGGTTGGAGAGAGTTCAGGCAGCACCATCACCCCTGCCAGCAGCGACACACCAGAGGCCCTGGGATTGAAAGACAGCTGCTCACATGGTGACCTGGGGCTCCTTTATACTTTTGTTCTTAGATTCCTAAGGAGCCCAGGGCTGATGCCACCTCTTCCCCAAAGGGGCAGTGAGCCACCAACCAAATTGACACAAAACTGGAGCAAGGACAGGAGGTTTCTGACCTAGAGGAAGTTTAATTTTTCCTTGAGTTCTGGGTTTTGCTCAAGGGTTTGGAGCAGAAGCTGGTAATTGTCTTGCCACTTCACACCTATTTTAACTCCCTCCCAGTCTCTGGAATACAAAAAGATGTCACAGCCCATTTCTGGTCAAGATGGCTGTAGGAAAGTAGAGGGCAGATGGGGTAAGGAGAAGAATTATCCATGTCTCTTTGAGGCACCAGCCTTACAGGTATCCAGATGTAAAATGCAAGCAGGATCCAGGTGGGCTGCAGGTGGTCTTAACAAGTCGGAATGGCACAGGTACAGGAGGGACCAGCAGGGAAAGCACCTTGTTCAAGCCCTGCTGGCAGGCCTGCACCCCTGCTTTTCTGTCTGTTGGCCTGGTTTTTCTCATTGTAGAGATACAGAGACTGAGATTCATCCTGGTACAGATAAGTGGCCTGAGGGTTTTGGCAAAGTTGCTCCCACGTCTGACTCAATACCAGACATGGTCTCTGCTTCTTGGTCTTTTGCTCTATCTTTCTCTCTTAGACTTCCTGTAGCTTCTGCAAGAATTTCTGAATTCTCTCTTTAGCCATCACTGCAGACCTTCCCCTACACATAAAACATTCAGTGACTCTCCATCTGGATCCTTCTTCCCTGCCTCCCAGGCAGATGGAACAAGAGCTTGTCTCAGAGCACCAGGCAGCCCAGCTGCTGCTGCTCACAGTGCAATGAATCTAAGCCCTCCCCTTCCCAATGCCTACGTAGCCCAGCATCTCCTTCCTCAAAGATGTGCATGCCTGTGTAGAGGCTGTGTGCAGCACTCACTAGGACAAAGAGGGCCCATACGGGCTTTTCTGGCAGGTGAAGAAACCCCTTTTCCTGGTGCCCACTTCATCTGGACAAAAATGTCTGCTCCATCAGTCACCCTTTGCCCACTACTGGAATACCATAGCACTTTCCTCTGAACTGTTCCTTTTTTTCCCTTTCTCAGCCTGACCTGCTGAATTTCAAGAAAGGCTGGCTGACCAAGCAGTACGAGGATGGCCAGGTTAGTGTACAGAGCTGTTGTGGCTTCTGAGAGGCTGGGGAACAGATGTGAGGCTGAGCTGGCCTTATCCCCTGCAGGTCTGTGAGCACTGGCTCCATCCCCCACCTCTGGCACACCCCCTGATCTCATGGACAAGAACTGTGGCCAAGACCCCCATCTCCTTAAAGAAATGGAGTTCACAGCCCCACCCTCATTTCTGCATTGGGTGCAGGGGCTTCTGGAAAGGCACCAGCTAAGCCTGGCTACTGCCAATACTATAGATTACTCTCCTACATCTAGAGCAGTCTTGGCCTCAGGCTGTAGGGATATTCTCCAATATCAGCCCCCTACCTGCTGATCTTTCCTAAAAGTTTCCTGAGCGCCCAGGCTTCCCAGGGACAAGAAAAGCCTCTGATTTGTAGAGCTGGCTTGTGTTTGCATACAAGGCAGCCAAGTAGATAGCAGCTGAGGGCAGCAAGACTGTCCAGACACCAACTCAGCTGCAGTCCTGGGAGGGCCAGAGTGATACATTCTTGCCATCAGATTCAAGCAGGAAGAGTCATTTGCAGGAGGACCTGCCAGCCCCACCTTGATCCTGGTTGGGGCTGGAAGTCCAGACCTCCAAAGAGGTATGAAGAGGAGCCTGCTAGATCATATGTAGAGACCCCCTAAACCCAACCCCCCCCCCCATGCTCCCCCGCCAGCTTCCTGAGCAGCTGTACTGAAACACCCTCTTTTTCTCTCTCCTCTGTATCAATCTTCTTGGCCTTGCCTGAAGACTCAAGTCTCCCTCCTTGCTATTCACAGTGAAGACTTGGGAATCTGGCTGGTTGGTTTGTTCCTGCTAGCTGCAGGTGGGCGTGCCCCTCTGGTTAACCAGCCAGTGGCTACAGTTCACAGGTGGCCTCCTTAGGATTGAGATGCTGTTTTTATAGCCACCTTTCAGCTCTGAGGGCCCAGCCCCCTGTCTGCAACCTTTGGAGTTGAGATTGAGGACTTCAGAGTGCTATTCACCAGCCACACCACTGTGGGTTACAGAATGCCCACAGCCCATGGCCCACCCCAGCTCTCCCTGCTGCCTTGTCACTGGGGAGCCAAGGCTTAGCAAGCACCCTGAGATCATGTATGCATGGCTGCCTACAGCCTGAGCAGAAATCCTCTGTGTTTGTCTGCCACTTGTGGGAGGGACTGCCTGCCCTCTGCTTTACCTGTGCTCTGGGAGGTGCCCACAGAAGTCTGGTTTGCTGCATGGTAGTTGAGTCTCTTTTCCCTTCCATTTTAGTGGAAGAAACACTGGTTTGTCCTTGCTGATCAAAGCCTGAGATACTACAGGGACTCAGTGGCTGAGGAGGTGAGTGTCTTGGCTTTGGTCCCATTGTGGAGACAGCTGAAGGTGTTCAAGTGTCATCTGGCAGCCTGAGGCTCCCTAACATTGCTGCTTCTCCTGAGCTGAAGTTCCCTCTATCTGTTGATAGGTATCCACATTGCCATCATGGGTGGTTACCCGTCCAAATCTCGAGGGAAGTCTGAGCGCATTGCGATCAGCTTTTGATGATCTCTTGACTGGTTCCTGCCTTGAATGTTGGGGTCTTTTGAGGCCCTGCTTTAGCCATCTAGGTTCAGTGGGTTCGAGTGACTTCTTTTTTTTTTCATCTGTTCTTTAAAAAACACTGAAAGATGTCTTATTTTAAAACTCAGGATGAGCAATTTTGTTTTTCTACAGAGATTTTGTGGTGAATTGAGTTTTTTGAACTAAATCTTGTCCCTTATCTCCTGGGTAAGGATGGGATGTGGCAGATGAACTTGATTGGCCCAGCTGACAGTTTTGATTCCATGATGAAAGACCAACCAGAAGGGGCTTTTTTTCCCTCATCAACAAAAAATCATCTCTTTTGAGCAATTTAACAAGTCTTTGTTCCTAACCTTTCCCTTGCAACTCCAGGAATCCTTCAGATATATCCATATATAGAAAAAGATGTATATATCCCAGGTTAATCATTCTGTACTTTTGTAATAGCAGGAGATGGAGAAGAACCTAAATATCTATCATTAAGGGGTCTTGTTAAATTTACATACCCCGAACCTAAAAAATACTAAGTTCTTTGTGGGCTGCAGTGGAAAGGTATTAGTGATACAGGTAAGTATAGACTAGTGTGGATGGCAGGCCTCTGGTGGTGCCTAATATCAGGGATTAGAGGAGCATGTGTAAGTGTTTGACTGTATATGCATAGACCAGCATTTCTTAGGGTTTGGGCTACAGACCCCTGAAGACACTTTCAGGGAGGCTGGGATACTCAAAACTGTTGTTATAAAACTAAGATGCTGTTTGCTTTTTTCAGTGTATTCACATTTGCACTAATGACAAAAGCAGTAGTAAGTGAAACTGTTGGTACTTTAGCCCAGTCACAGACTGCAACAGCAGGTGGCTAGCAGTGACATGTTCTTCACTACCACACACTCAAACAAATGTTAAAGAAAATGCCTCTCTATAACAGTAAAAGTTACCTAATTTTATTAAGTCTCAATCCTTGAATATCCATCTTTTTAATATTCTGTGATTCAAAATGGGAAGTAAGCTGTCTTGTGGGGAAACATTTGTGCCCTCTCTGCACTGCAGGTTAACTAGCAGTTTCTCCTTGTAGAACAGTCTTTACTTGAAAGAACAAGTGACAATTCTCATTTAGTTTGGGTATTTCTTGACATTTTCTTGAAAATGAATCAAGTGAGCCTATTTCTTTTAGGAAAACAACTGACAGGATATGTTGCCAATGATGATAGGATGAGCTTTTATGCAAAACTTAGAACTTTGTAAAACTTGTATTCACTATCATGAACGTAACAGCTTCCCTTTACTTACAGACTCTCCTGACAAAATAGGTGGTGATACTAACAGATAGGATAGTTGATCTTGTTTAATGAGATGTATCAACATTTGGAAGACATGTATAAGTCACTGTCTTCCAAATGATCAATACATAATGTTACACGATTGTGCATAGGTAAAAGACCCATTCAAACAGAAAGTTCCTTTTTGTAATTCAGGTTGCATTTTGCAGTTAACCTTTAAGAAACTACCACTTATCAGAGAAAAATCGCCACAATTATCTGAAAAGATTATTACAATACATCTGCCTTTTCTTTCCACTTCCATATTCTTATATGGCCAGACTATCTTCATGTGCTTCAACCAAAACAACATATTTATTGACCGAATGCAGAAACAGATATGAGAAACCAGACATTAAAGAGATTTGTATAAGTTTGAACAATACTCTTATTGCTAATTTTTTAAATAATATTTTTATTAAAAAATGAAATGGGCTTATTCGTTTAATGTTTTTCAACTTAATTTATAGTATAGTAAATAGATAAAGCTCACATGAAACTCTTTGGGGTCCTGAGTTTTTAAGTGTAATGAAGTTCCTGTATCAGCATATTCGAGAACTACCCGCACGAGGTTATATTTAGCAGGATATGCATTGGAAAATGGTGGCATCAGTGTTTCCAGGTAGTGTAGGCAGTGTACTCACTTGTGAGAGTATATGCCCATTAAAAATAAGGCCAACACACAAAGTAATGGTTATTTGTTCATCTGGTATTTTATTTCTAAATCTCTAAGGTCTTCTCATTTCTCTCTGCAGGCAGCCGACTTGGATGGGGAAATTGACTTGTCTACGTGTTGTAATGTCACGGAATATCCAGTCCAGAGAAATTATGGCTTTCAGATACATGTGAGCACAGGGGTGGAGTTTGGAGACAGGCTTGATACAGAGGTGGGGGACACAGGCTTAAATGGCTGGGATGTTTTTCTGAGAACCTGACGACGTAGTCCAGGGACACTTGTGGGCAGACCTGACTTCCTGTGCTTGGCTCTTTCTCATCAGTGTTGGTGCCTTGTCATTTCCCTTCCTGTCCTGTGGCACCAGACCCCTACCCCCAATGTGTGATCTGAGCAAAAATTTAGACATTAGCGTCTTTCAAGACTATTTAGAAGCTTTTTGTTACTGAAGATTCTTTTTCTGTTTTAAAAAATACTGAAGTTGAAAGGATGTGTGGGATATGAGGAATAAGATTGAAAGTGTTAATTATTTAAGTCTCATAGTACTAGGTTTTTATTTACTTAATTCTTTCATTTGTTCATTCAATTGTGAATTTGCAAATTCATGAAAGTCTTTTACCCCCCCCCCCATAATCTTAGGGGCTTACACAAGCCCTCCAAAAAAAAAATATGATTAGATAAATAAGCCAGTTTTCATTGGCCATTTAATTAAAGTTGGAGGCTTGAGGCTACCCAGAGTTAACCAGGCTCAAGGTTAGGGCACATCTGCCCTCTCACATCAACTGCAAATTCTGGGGTACCTAAAACCATCCTCAGGTTCAAGAATCAGAACAACTCACAGAGCACAGGAAAGCACTGTACTTACCCACTGCGGTTTATTATAGCAGAAAGATATAAATCAAAACCAGCCAAAGGAACAGATAGATGCCTGGAGAATTGACTGGGAGGACCTTAAACATAAGCTTCCATGTCCTCAGGGATATGTTACTGTCCGGTGTTGCTGTGTGGTGATACACAGAGCTTCCAACCCAGGAAGCTTCCCCAAGCCCAGTGTTCAGAATTTTTATTGAGATTTCATAACTGTCCTGATGGATTGAGTCATGTTCATACGGTCAGACTTAATCTCCAGCCCTCCCCTGAGAGGTCAGCTGATTTCACATGGCCCAAAGCCCCAGCCATTCCACATCATGGCTGGTCTTTTTGCGTGGCCAGCCCCTATCCAGAATAACAAGAGTTCAGAGGTTACTTCCCAGGAGTCAGGACAAAGACCAGAACTTGCTTTGAGCAAAGCTAATTATTTGCTCCCAAGAGCCTTATGAATGTGTGATAGGTAGAAAACCACCTGAAAGAGCTGCGTCTACAGAGGCTGGCCACTGGGGGCCAGAAACTCCAGTGGTGAGTTTGACAGGGTCTTACCCTCAGATCTTTGGACCCAAAAACTCAGTTGTGTCATAGGACTCAGAGTAGATCAGGCACATTGAGACTGACTCATATTAACCAAACTTAGAGGAGACTGAAGTTCATACCTAAAAGCCAGTATGTTCATTATAAAGAAAAATTCAGCCACCAGCCCACTAGGTTGCTAGTCATGGCATTTTCTCCATGTGGGGTACATGGCCCTGGCATCAGGGCCAGGGTACGAGTTTATGGATCTTAGGGCCCCACCTACCCTGCTGTCATGCTCTTCTGCCCCTGGTCCCTCCAGTAGGAACAAGCATTCAGTGAGCTAGGTCTGAGCCTCCTCTCTCTGGACAGCACTGGAGACAGAAGCGAGTTCTGGCTTTCTGGGCCCCACACTGAATCCCCCTCCCTTACCCTCACTTCCCCATCTTAAAGACCAGGTTTCCCTGGGCAGGGCATCCTAAAGTAAGAGGTGGCTTGTCACTTAAGTCAGCTCCCATCACTTAGCAAATTAAACTCGCACCCTGGCCCTGATGCCAGGGCCATGTACCCCACATGGAGAAAATGCCATGACTAGCAACCTAGTGGCCTGGTGGCTGAGTTTTTCTTTATAATGAACATACTGGCTTTTAGTATCTGAACCATGCAGTTTGTTCTCCTTGTCATCTCACCCATTAGTCTGCCCTTCTTCACTTTACCCTGGGGCAGGGAGCTTATCCCAACTTCTGATGCTTTTTCATGAGCCCCATGGACCAAGAAGTCTAGGGCAGGAGAGATTGCTCTCGGTGTGTGTGTGGGAGTGGGGTTTGAGCCCGGGTCACTAGGGAGCTTTAGTATCTTGAGAAGCAAGGCTGGAAGAATGAGTGTGCCATGTCCCCAGCCCAGCCACAAGACCTAGTGACACCTATGAGGGAGCTTAGTGCTGGGTCAGAAGTCAGTCTTGTCCTGAGGTTGTGGAAAGCACTGGAATGTGTTGGAAGACAGAAGGAGGTTGTATGTTAGTAAGATACATCCAGCAGCTCATTTGGGCTGTTAGAAAGGAGGTGAAAGCGGAGGCAGGAGGCCAAGCAGGCTGGCACAGTGGTGGTAGGCAGAACAAAAAAGGGACATCTGAGAGGCACTGTGGAGGAAGTACACACGGGCCATGGCTCTGGTCAGGTCAGAGCGGAGGCGGGTATGAGATCTTGTACCCCAGAGCATGGTGAGCCTTGTGCAGAATTTGGACAGCAGAGGTGACTTCACAGATGGGGTAGAGCTTCTGGAATTCTGGCTAGTGGTATGTTTCAGGCCATGGTAAGCTCTCTAGAACATGACAGACAGCAATGGAGTGTGGACCTACAGTTGGGAAAGAGCCTGCTAGAGGTGAGAGATGAGGTCATGGGAGAGAGATCAGACTGCAGTAACACCCACATCTGGGAGTGGGAGGAGGCAGAGGACTCCAAGATGAGTGCGAGCAGATCTTGGGGACACAGGGAGGGCTGGGGCATTACAAGCCAGCAGTTCAGAAAGCTCGAAGTCCATGCCCCCACCCTTGGTGTACAGCGAGGAAAAACAAAAGGAGAGATGAACCATGGGCTGTGGGCTGTCTCTCTGACTGGGGCATGCTGGTGGGGGCCCAAGGTGGGATGTGGGCTGTCTCTCTGACTGGGGCATGCTGGTGGGGGCCCAAGGTGGGAGATGAGGTCAAGTCCAAGTTGTGGTTTGCAGCATTCAAGTCTAATACGTGGTCTCTTGTGTTTTGGTCCCTGGCCATGCCGATACCTATCCCAAAACTTTCTTGGTAATTTCATTTCTCGAAAGCCAATTTCCTGACATGTCTCGGGTTCATTTCTGAGTAGCCTAAGCAGCTTAAAGCAAGGATTCCCAACCCCAAAGCCAGGGACCAGTACCAGGCCATGGCCTGTTAGAAACCGGGCCTCACAGCAGGAGGTGAGCAGCGGGCAAGCGAGCAAAGCTACATCTGTATTTGCAGCCCCTCCCTAGCCTCAACTCTACCTCAGACCATGAGGCCTTTGATTCTCATAGGAGCATCGATCCCTTGTGCCAAAAAGGTTGGGAACTGCTGGCTTAAAGAACTTGATTTACACCCTCACTTCTGTGAGATGGGATCCTATAGGTTCAGAAGCAAGGAGATGTACTCCATGCATACTGCCACCTGTGTTTTCCGCTCCTCCTCTTTTCAGATGGTATGGGGCAGGGGCCCTTAGAGATGCAGGAATCTTGTCCCAGAGGCCACTCTTCTTTACTCCATACCCTTGCTGGCCATGCTGCCTCCTCCCTCTGGCTCCCCTCCCCTCCTGTGTATGCACTGGCCCCCACTGCAAAGTGCTCTTGTCCGATGTCCCACCAGCTCATCCAAGTTAAGGGATCTAGAAATTGTCCTGCAGTGCTCCCCTCCCTCTTCTCTATCACCACCACTACCTTAATTCTCATCACCTGGATGCCTGCCCTAGCTGCACAGCAGGTCTCCCTGCTTCCTCTCAGCCCAACAGACAGGCCTCCATCAGGCCCCAGCTTCATGCTTGTCACTTTCTTCTCCCTGGTCTCCATGAGCATTGCTGCATGGTACTGGGCCTAAGCTTGTACTGTTCCCCACTCCCAGGTTGTGCACCCCTTCTCCACCCACTTGCCAACCCTCCTCACCTCATAAGGCCCAGCTATGGGCACTCCCTTTCCCACTGTTCCCCACATGCTGTCACTCTCTCCTTCCCTTCAATCTGTGAGGTCCTTAAAGAGCAGATAAAATCTCCTCGGTGCCCAGAGGTTGTAGGTACTTAATAAATGCCTGCTAGATCTGACAGGGAGGGAGATACCTAAGTTAGCCATTTCCATGAAAGCAAATTAGTGTCCACAGCTTGGCTATTTCTTTTGCTCTCCAGGTCTTGTTTATCACAAGAGGGGGCACACATAGGGCTTCTAAGATGGCCACTTGGTTACAGTCTTCCTTACAGGATTTCCTTTGAGGGTGAAGAAGTGACAGTGGTCACTGATAACACCTTGTCTTTTGTGTAGACGAAGGAGGGCGAGTTCACCCTCTCTGCTATGACGTCTGGAATCCGGCGGAATTGGATACAGACAATCATGAAGCATGTCCACCCAACCTCTGCCCCAGATGTGACGAGGTAAGGCATTTGGGGTAACCAAAAGAACTACCTTCCCCAGTGGTCACTGCCTCACTCTTTTTTAGATTAGTGCTTCTTCTGGGACCTGAGCTCTGTGCCTAGCCCAGCACAGCCTTCCTTCCCTCCTTTGTTCCACTGCTGGCTGGCCCCTGCTCATTCGTCTTTTAACTTTCTTGTTTTTCTGCCCCCAGTTACCTTTCCTCCTTTAAGCCTGGTCAGTGTAGCCACAAAAGTAACATTTGTGCCACTGTTAGAACTGAACTTAATGGGAGAATCTCTCTCTGGTATGGGAGCCTCCCTGGCGGCTATGCTCTGGTTGGGTGAAGGCAACCCTGGAGGCTGCATTCATAGGCCATCGTAGCATTTCTTTTTCTTGGTTTTTTCACCTCACTCCTACATCTGTTGGATTTCTGTGCAATTGGGAAAAACCGAAACTCAGTGCTGGAGCCTAAGTTGGAAAACTGTTCTCCCCAACATTCACATTCTTTGGTTCATACATCTTGTGTTTCACTCACTGCATACCTTCCTTCTCTGATCCTGAAGGTTAGAAACCTGTTGGTTTTCGTTTTAAAAGACACGCTTTCAGTGTGTGGAGCCGATCCCACAATGCCCAGAATTTTGCTGCCCTCACCTCCAGGCTTTAGACCCTTCACCTAGTCTGAGAACCTCTCATTGACGCCTTTCAGGATGTGTAGTTTGACTTCTCAAGTATATTTCTTGCATTGGAGGTCACGTTCAGGGTGACCCTGGTGCTCACCAGATGCCCTTTGGCACCCTGGGGCAGCCGTGGCCCTACCAAATTTTCGTCATGTCCTTGCCTTCTTCCTAGTGATTCTGCACCTCTTTGAATAAGAAGGAAGGAAAGGAACCCAAAATAACTTTTCTTTAGTTCTTTCCTGTGTTTATTGACATTGTTTGTTCATTGCTTTATTTATAAAAAGAATAGACTTTTTAGTCCTGAGTTAGTAAGACCAGGAGGTGGTGACTGGGACATGCTTTTGCGTGTCCCGTTAGCAGAGATGGCTTGTTTGTTGCTAGAGAGCCTCCTATATATGGTGATACAGGAAGAGCTCCCACCCTTTTGTGGCTGTGTCCCACTGCATCCTCAGCACTGCCCCCCATGTGTTCCCCATGCAGGAGTAGAGTCCAAAGCCTTATAAGCCCAACACTTTCTGAGCACGTGAGGAATCCCTCACAGCAAAGCAAGAAAGGTAGCTCAGGCTTCTCTGCCAAAGGCTACTGCGTGCCCTCCAGAGGCAGGGTAGCACTAGACATGGGAGAGCCAGGTGGCCTCAGGGCTTCTCCTGGCTACTGGTACCCATCTGGCTGTTGTGTCCCAGCCGACCCTGGCTGCTCAACTGAGGCCTGGCCCTGTGCATCAGAATAAGGATCCAAAGCTGGGGGAAGTCAGCTTTGGGATGTCTCAGGGCAGGCTTGTGGCTTTGGCCTCAGAACAGGTGTACAGGATGCACTCTAGTACACTTGAGTGTCCACATGGATCAGGAGTGGCACCTCCCAGGCTGGTGTGTACGCTTCCCCTGCACTCAGGTGTCAGCTCCATGCAGGGACTGTGGGTTCATAGGAACCAGGCATTTTGTTTCTATAGGAAGGTTGATATGACAGTTGTTTTTTTTGTGTTTGTTTTTGTTTTTGACTAGAATGTACTTTGGAATTAGTGGAGTCATTTGTTTCCCAAGTTCATTTTTAGCCTTTGTGCTTATTCAATGTGGGCTTTTATAATTTGAGAAAAATATGGATTTTTTTTTTTTTTAGTTCTACAAGGCTAAGTCCCAAGAACATATTAGAAACACGTATAAACATCAGAGGTGCCAGGTCAAGCTGGGTACTTTAGACCTCCTGAGCCTGGTGGGGAGTTGCAGGGGCTTCCTATCTAGGAGCTGGAGGGGCCCCAGGAGGAGCTTCCTCCCCTGGAGATACCAATGGGTCCTGGCATGGCTGCCAATTCCAGCTTTCCATGTCATCCTAATTTCCTACATGGCTGTAACCCTAATCTTGCTCTCAGTTCAGCAGCACTGAAAGGTCCATTCTGGAGAATTTTTATTCAAATGCACATGTGATCTTAAATTGGAAACTTGTAGGTCCCACTGTTATGAATCACTTTGTTTTTTATTAGTTAGCTGCCAGGATAGGTGGCCCCATGGGGTGCTGGTGACCCTATTCTCTTTTCCTTAGGTGCCTCATTCTCTGGCTCCTTTATCTTTGGCTCCCATTTAAATGCAGATGCTACCTGGAGTCCCATGCCAAGCCCTTGCAATCCCAGATGGTTTCCTATTCTGTGCTGAGGACTCTGTACTTGGGTGGGACCAGAGGTCACTCTGCTCAGGCTGAGGGTCCCAAAGAGCCTGGAGACCCCTGCCTAACACTGCTAAAACTGCCATGATTGCTGCCCCCTACTGTACCCCTGCCAGGCTGGGTCCTCTTCAGGAATCTTTGCTTTGGGACAAATTACAAAAAGGCATGGACCACTGCTGGGTAAGCAGAAGTGCCCTTGAGTGTCCTGCTCTCTACCTGTCAAGTAGGCCACTGCATGGGGCAGGCTCATGGATGCCACCCTGGCCGTTCGTCTCACTTGTCCACAGGTGGTCTTTGGCCTGTCACTCTGATTCATATGTCAAACCAGCCACCAGGATAGTTTTCTTAAAATACAGACCATATTTGTTCTCTGCTTATTAAAAACCCTTGATCCCTTCAAGGGATGTGGTTCATCTCATTCATTCTGTCATTACTGCCCAGTACATGCATGCCACAGGTTTGGCCTCCCTCAAGAAGGGTTTGGACAGTGGCTGTTTCCATTGCAGTCTCACAGGGCTCTTGGCCTTGGCTCTAAGTTGGGCAGGGCTCCCTGTGCTCCATCATCCTGGTGACAGGGCCATTGTGACACTCCACTACAGCATCTTTGCAAGGGGACCCTCCTAGTATCTTCCTGCTGGAAACTTCTAGGCCATCTGTGGCTCTTGCCCACCCACTTCCACTCAAAACCCAGTTTGGGTTCCCTCCAAGGAAATGACAGCAGAGTGTCCTTTCTTCCCTGCCCTGAGGGAGCTGCAGCAGAGGTAGAAGACTTTGGGGAAAGTAGTAGGGCTGCGGCCCTCTACAGGGGTGGGTGCTTGTCATCAGAGCCATACCTGACAGGCTGTTTGCCTCCTGCCCTCAGCTCATTGCCAGAGGAGAAGAACCGGAGCAGCTCCTCTTTCGAATCTTACCAGAGGCCAAGTGAGAAGCAAGAGGTGGAACCCGGGGAGCCAGACCCTGAGCAGAAGAGGAGCCGGGCTCGGGAGCGGAGGCGGGAGGGGCGCTCCAAGACCTTTGACTGGGCTGAGTTCCGCCCCCTGCAGCAGGCCCTGGCACAAGAGAGGGCCAGCACCACAGGGCCCTCCGACGCCCGCCCCGAGGTGGAGCCAGGTGAGCTGGAGCGAGAGCGTGCGCGGAGGCGGGAAGAACGCCGCAAGCGCTTTGGGATGCTCGACACTGTGGACGGGCCAGGCACTGACGACATGGCCCTTCGGATGGAGGTCGACCGGAGCCCGGGGCTGCCCATGACCCCTGACCTCAAGACACAGAACGTCCATGTTGAAATCGAGCAGCGATGGCATCAGGTGGAGACCACCCCTCTCCGAGAAGAAAAGCAGGTGCCTATTGCCCCTCTGCACCTGTCCTCCTCTGAGGACGGAAGTGACCGGCTCTCCACTCATGAGCTGACCTCTCTGCTGGAGAAGGAGGTAACAGCCAGGGTTGGCCATGGGCAGACGGGTGAGTGGGTTCCATGCAGCAACCTTCCCTGAGTGCCCCCTGTGCCCAGCAGTGGCCTGAGTGGTTCAGCTGTATAGCACTCAGGGAGATGTGGTCCCTCCCCTCAGGGACTTGCGTACCACTCAGGGAGATAACACAGCCAACAGATAAATCCTTAGAGTACAGTGTAGGCACTGAGAGATAAATGGAATGCCAACTTATGCAGGGTGGCAGTGAGGAGGCACCAGGCCTTTCCAAAAGGACAGAGGAGTTTGTTATATGGCAAGGGCACTGTCATTAGAACCAGGGGTGACCAGAGAAGAGGTTAGTAGGGTTGCACATGGGGGCTTTGTCTACCCTGTTTCTGGCGTGAACTAGATATTTTAGGTGGGAGAGGCAGAGTTAGGTTTCAATATGTACTAGGCAGCTCTGGGTCAAACAGGCCAAAGCTGGAGGCAGAGATGAGCCCCAGTGCTTTCACAGCAGCCTGATGACTGTTGATGAGATCTAAGGGGAAATAGGACAGGTGGAAGGTAGACTCTAGGTATTTGTAATGTAAAACAGGCCCTTGGTGAGTGAGCAAGTGAAAGGTGCCCTATAACTCATTCAGCCCAGGCTGAGCTACAGAGGCATGTCCCTCAGGGCATCCAGATACAGAGATAAGTAAGCCAGCCCCTGTGTTTGTAGCATACATAATATGTGAATATGTTCCTTCATGAAAATATATCCAGAAATCAAATCTGGGGAAATTCAACAGTGGACTTATTAGTCTGAACAGGGAGTTCTGTGGCCAAAGAGGTACAGCGTTATAGTTTCATGTTTCAAATATTTTCCTTTATAAAAGTAGCTGATTAAAGTTAGATGTGTCATTTTGGTCTGCCTTCACTTCTCCTTTTTCCTAGTTAATAAATTAACGAGACTGATGTTTATTATTAGCATGAACACTTGGATTTTTTTCATTTTCTTTGTCTATTAATAAGATAATGAAGGCAAGATGTAAAAAAAATAACAATTTAAACTCACATTGCCCTAAGCTGCCTAAATGGGCCTGCTAGCCAGCAGGCCAAATACTGAACCATAAATTTGTTTGAAACAGCAATGTCTGAAAATCAAGGGTCTCTATACCTTTTACAGCACAGCCTAGCAATGCCCTGCCCATTGGTTGCACTTTAGTTCCCCTCATACCACAACCTCTATACAATGGATTCCACATAAAATTGTCTGCACAAATGGCTCCACAAGATGTGGATAGCAAGCAAGCTATTTCACACTCTTCTCGTTTTCAATGGCTCTGAATTCGGTTATTCATCCACTCACTCTTCTTCAAACATTCCCTACATGCCTATTGGATGCTGGGCCATGTGGGCCACGTTGCCCTGCCCCCAGAGGTTGTGGTATGAGGGGAGCTAAAGTGCAACCAATGGGCAGGGCATTGCTAGGCTATGCTGTAAAAGGTATAGAGACCCTTGATTTTCAGACATTGCTGTTTCAAACAAATTTATGGTTCAGTATTTGGCCTGCTAGCCAGCAGGCCCATTTAGGCAGCTTAGGGCAATGTGAGTTTAAATTGTTATTTTTTTTTACATCTTGCCTTTATTATCTTATTAATAGACAAAGAAAATGAAAAAAATCCAAGTCTAGGTAAGGCCTGGAATGAGGCCCGCCCAGGGCAGCACTGACCTATTTAACCATTATGAGGAAACTGAAAGGACCCAGCAGAGTGATCTTCCTGGTGCAGGCACAACACCTCATTTCCTGGTAGGATCTGTGTGTCGGAACCTTGAATAGGTGTGGAAATTACGTGGGTATCCTTGTCTGCCTTGTTATTTATGACTTAAGCTGGAGCCTTTAGTTCCAGATGCTACAGATAAGAGCAGACCAGTTCATCCCTGACCTGTGGGTATGTAGAAGGCCAAGGACCCCATGTGTTCAGCCCAGCTAATATCAGAAATCTATCTTGGGTCACTGCTGTGCTTTGCTTCTGTTTTTTTACACAATTTTGCTTAAAAATGTATGTCTTTTTGCCAACAGTTGGAGCAGAGCCAGAAGGAAGCCTCGGACCTTCTGGAGCAGAACCGTCTCCTGCAGGACCAGCTGAGGGTGGCTCTGGGCCGGGAGCAGAGTGCCCGAGAGGGCTATGTGCTGCAGGTAGGGCTGCCTCGGCCCTCAAGATGCACTCAGAGGTTTCAGTGTAAAGGGCCCAGGCAGGCTAGAAATGTGCAAAACCTGCCTGAGCGGGGACAACTTCTCCCAAATGCCGCACCTCTGGGCTCCTCCACCACAAGATCAAAGGTCTCAGTGCAGTGGGCCAAGTGTATTTTCCCTCCTAGTATTATATTTTGGGGAACCGTAACTTGTACATCTAAGAGGTTTTTTGTGTGTGTGTTTTTTAATAAAATAATTTTGATAGTCCATCCTTTTGGCTCTCAAAGTAACCCAATATATTTTTATTATAAATACCTTATATTAGCATGTTATTTCTAATTGTTTTCAGAAAAGCAGGATTAGGCCTGTTTTACATGAGGAAACTGAATAACATAGCCAGCCAAGTACCTCCTTAACAACCAAGTTATTGGCAGAGCTAGCGCTGGATCCCCTGTTCCCTGTCTGTGTCTGTACCATACCTATAAGGCAGACCTAGCTATTACCACTAGTCTAGCGACCCCATTTCTTTCTACCTAGACTGAAGTTTCAGGGGGAAAACGTGGCAACCCACCCAGCAAGCCCAGAAGGGGGGATGAGAGGGCCATAGCCTTGGTCTTTATCTGAAAGTCCAAAACCAGTGTCCACCAGAGAGATCTTCATTTCAGAGTCCTGGCCAGCAAGCAGATTCACAGGGAGCAGTGGGCACTGCCAAGGGTGTCTCACCAGCTGGACAACTTTCCAGTTCTGGGGTACAGAATAACACGCTGCTGCTCCATGGAGCTGACATGCTAATGGGGAGAGGCAACTGATGAATGAGTACTGGGGAAAAGCAAAATGGGATGATGGAACAGAGCTCTGCCAAGGCTGAGAACCCAGCATTTGAGTCAGGGACCCAGGTTCAAGTGCAGACGCTACCACTAACCTGAAAACCCGGAACCTTCTCCCTCAGTTTCGGCCACTCCTTGCCTATGTAGACTTAGATTTTGTCCTAAGGGCCCTTCTAGCTCTCAGTGACCCTGAGTCTCTGTGAAGAGTTGCTGTATCAGCATTCCCAGACCACCATACCTTGGCCGCCTCAATCCAAATCGGCACATAAACCCTCTGGGCAGTCTGCCTGCCTGCCTCTCTCCATACCCTCCATACCGTTTTTGTTGCATGTTCCCTCTGCCTTCTCTTTCTTTCTCCCATTTCTGTTTTCACCCCAGCTTTGACTAGTCCTGGGCACCCCTGGACCCTTCTCAGCCCCTTCAGCTGTAGTTACTGCTTTTCAAACTCTCAGGTACTGGGAACTGGTGATGGTGGGCACCCCTCTTTCCTACACATCTCATTCTGGGCTTTTTGTGTCGTTCGTGCAAACCATCCAGGTTTGTGGAGCATCTTTTTAAACCTTGGTTGGTCCCACATACTACACAAATTTACTTCACATTAAGTGGTAAAGGTACTAGCAGGAGATTTTGCACATTGCTAACCTAAGAACCTATCTCAACTGTGTCTAACGGGATGATTGCATGAGCCTGCACCTAAGCCCCTGTTGGTTGATACTGGGAAGAACTGGCCTCTGAACACCTTACCACTAGGTCTAATAACAGATTGCTTTTAATCTCCCTTTGCACTTTCAGAATGCTTGTAATCAAAAGTCCAAGTGAGCAAGGGCAGTTGGGATTAAGGGTCAGAAGGATTCGGCCACTTGGGGTGGGTACTACGCTAACCATGCTGGGAGGAGGAGCTTGCATGGTTTGGACGTGCCTGTGGAGTATAACTTAATAACAGTGTAACTGAGTGTCACATCTGTGGCCTCCCCACCAGCAGACTAAGAGGGGGCCACAGGCAGGCCAAATTCTTAGGCTGGGCTGTTCTCATTCTTGTTCATGTTTTTGTTTTTTTCCTACATTATTAGTTCTGTCTATTCTGCATGTCTTTCTGTTTGGGGAGTTTTGTTTCATTTGTATTTTGTTTGCATGCTTTACTTTCTTATTTTAAATCTCTTGAAGGGTTTGTTTGTTTTGTTGATTATCATATTTTACTCTATGGTTTCCGTTTTTCCCTTGTTTTGTCTTCTTAAAGGTAGAGATAGTTCTTTCTGTTACTGTAGAAGATAGGCTCCACGTCCCAGAGGAAAATGTTTGGATGTCACCTTGCTGATATCCCTTAGCAGTTGCCTCCCTTCCTTCTTTCCCTAGCCTAGAAGGAAGTGACATCATCACGCACACCCTGTGTCCTATTTTAGGATTTATTGTTTAGACCTGTGTACCTTTTGTTTTCTAAAACAGATGCCTATGCTCTGCTGCCCTCCCTGTCCTTCCTGCAGGTTTCTTGTCCTTCAGTCTTCGTTTTGCTTACCCGTATGTTCCATTATTCAGTTTCATTTGGTTTATTTCTCCTAGAAGCTGTTTTGATGTTATTGTCCATGTTCTGTTTACCCGGATGCAGCACTTACCAAAAAAATTAAGATGATTTGTTTGATTTTTTTTTAATGAAAAAAAATTGTGCAAAGGATAAAAGGCAAACTCACCAAGGAACTTTTCTATGGTTGACCCTGGCCAGAGGTGTGACACTCAGAACTGGGAAGCCCGAGTGTTACTAACCAGTGTTTAATCGGTTTTTTTAAGACTGAAGTGGCCACCTCCCCATCCGGTGCCTGGCAGAGGCTCCACAGAGTCAGCCAAGATCTGCAAAAGGAGCTGGAGGCCCAGTGCCGGCGCCAGGGGCTGACCACGCAGCAGACCCAGGCCCTGAAGCGCAGCTATGGGGAGGCCAAGGATGTGGTCCGGCATCATGAGGCCGAGATCCATAGCCTCCAGGCAAGGCTCAGCAACGCTGCTGCTGAGCTCACCATCAAGGAGCAGGCTCTGGCCAAGCTCAAAGGTGACCTGAAACTGGAAAAGGACAAGGTTCGTGAGCAGCTAGAGGAGTGGCAGCACAGTGAGGCCACACTGAGCGGTCAGCTGCAGGCCAGTGAGCAGAAGCTCAAGAGTGCAGAGGCCCTGCTGCTGGAGAAGACACAGGAGCTGCGGGACCTGGGGATGCAGCAGGCACTGCAGAAGGACCGGCAGAAGGAGGTGCAGAGGCTTCAGGAGCGCATTTCTGACCTCAGCCAGCAGCTCAGTGCCAGTGAGCAGTCTCAAAGGCTGATGGAGGAGAAACTGCAGAGGAACTATGAGCTGCTGCTAGAAAGCTGTGAGAAGGAGAAGCAGGTATTGTTGCAGAACCTAAAGGAGGTGGAAGACAAAGCCAGTGCCTATGAGGACCAGCTCCAGGACCATGAACAACAGATGGAGGTCCTCCAGAAGGAGAAGCTGAGTGCCAAGTTTGAGGGCAGCGAGATAGTGCACCAGCTGGAGGAGCAGCTGGAGATGAAAGAGGCCAGCATCCAGAAGCTGGCCAAGCATGTCCAAAGCCTCAGAGATGAACGGGACCTGATCAAGCAACGGTTCCAGGAGCTGATGGAGCGCATCACTGTATCTGATGGGGACATTGCTGAGCTTCAAGAGAAGCTGAGGGGAAGAGAGGCAGACTACCAGAGCCTAGAGCACTCCTATAGAAGGGTGGCCAGCCAGCTCCAGGATATGCATACTCTGCTGAAAGAGAAGGAGGAAGAGCTGAAGCACATCAAGGAAATGCATGAGAAAGTTCTGGTAAAGAAAGATCAGGACCTCAATGAGGCTTTGGTTAAAATGGTTGTCTTGGGAAGCAGCTTAGAGGAAACAGAAATGAAGCTCCAAGCAAAGGAAGACATTTTAAGAAAATTTGCAAAGGCGTCTTCAGAGGAGGTGGAGGAGCCGCGGAGCTCCCTGGAAGAAGCAGAAGAAGATGGCATTGTGCTCTCAGGCCCGCAGCTCCAAGTCACTGGCGTTCCTCTAGGCTTCCCACACTTGAGACTCGAAGATGAGGACCCAGGAGCTACCCTTGGGGAGGAATGTGGGGACAGCAGCCCCAGAAAGGAAGCAAGTATAGTGCTCCCGAAGTCAGAAATGCCTGACAGGGAGCGGCACCTGCAGAGCGCAGCAAAACCTGAGCAGGGGGTACCCGTCATTAAAAGGCAAAGAATCCGGTTTTCCACGATCCAATGCCAGAAATACACCCACCCTGATGGGTCCGAGAAGACCTGGACCAGCAGCACGTCTTCAGACACCAGTCAGGACCAGTCACCCTCAGAGGAAAGTATGTCCTCAGAGGCCACCCCCAGCTCACTTCCTGCAACTAGTGACTCTGACACCTACCTTTCCATCATACACTCCCTGGAGACCAAGCTCTACATCACAGAAGAGAAGCTTAAAGATGTGACACTGAAGC
The DNA here is from genome assembly GCF_014176215.1 of Rousettus aegyptiacus. NCBI lineage: Eukaryota > Metazoa > Chordata > Mammalia > Chiroptera > Pteropodidae > Rousettus > Rousettus aegyptiacus. The sequence goes on from NW_023416309.1 coordinate 64,021,113, forward strand.
TGGAGAGCCAGCAGGGTCAGAGCCAGGAAGCCCTGCTCACACTGCACCAGCAATGGGCCAGCACTGAGGCACGGCTCCATGAGCAACTCCGCGCCAGCCTGTTCCAGGTCAGAGCGCTGGCCTCCCAGCTAGATCAGGAAAGACAAGCCAGGGTGAAGATAGTCGAAAATCACGTCGGGGAGCTTGGCAACTTCCAAGTTAAAAACAGTCAGGCCCTGGCTTGCTTAGAAAACTGCCAAGAACAGCTAAGATCTCTGCCGCGGGTCAGCCAGGAGGAAGCACAGGATGCAGGAGCGGGTCCTCTGGCCAGTGTGGAAAGCGCGCTAGTCAGCGCCATCCAGGCCCTGCACCACTGGCCAGCCCTCGCAGATAATGGGGCCCAAGCTCAACTAGAGGAAGGGAGTTTCTTGGAGAAAGGGAATGCAACTTTGCAGCAGCCAACTCATCGGCCTGAACTGACTGAGCAGGAACAGCTAAAGCTCCTTTCTGATCAAATAGCTCTGGAAGCCTCACTGATAAACCAAATAGCAGACTCTTTAAAAAACACAACATCAGATATCTCACGTGTTCTCCACGAGATTTCTCAGTCAGAAAAGTTGCCCCTGGATTCTGGAAGTGCTGCAGTCTGTCCTGGGACCCCAGCAGACACCTGGGCTAGGAAGGTGCTGGTAGATGTTGAATTTTGGAGCCAGGTTGAGTCTCTGAGTGAGCACCTAGGGACACTAGGAAGAGAGGCAACTGTCACATCAGGAGCTGGGCAGCAGACTGTCCCACAAGCCCTGGTCCCTGCCCTGGCAAATGCTACATGGGTCAGGGCAGAGCTCAGCTTTGCTGTGCAGTCAGTAAGGGAGTCATTCCACCGTCGATTGCAGAGTATCCAGGAGACACTCCGGGGGACCCAGACAGCCCTGCAGCAGCATAAGCATGTGCTGGGGGAGATCTTGGGAGCCTACCAAACCCCCAACTTTGAGAGAGTGATGCAGCAAGTCTCAGAAGCCCTCAAGTTTCCAGCAGGCTTTGCAGAGGGTGTACAGGCATCCTGGAACTTGAGCCCATTAGGAGAAGAACTTAGCCATCAAGAAGTAGCTGGCTCCCAGGAGCCCTTTCACTTATCCAATGAGAGCTCTGGGGCCCTTGTTGCTATTCAGGAAGAACTTGCCCTACAGCTTAAAGATAAGGCCAGCCTCTTAGGGGAGATATCTGCTGCTTTAATATCTCTTCCCCCTGTGGAATCAGTAAGAGATTGTCAGAAGCTACTTCAAGCGTCTCAAAATCTCTCCTATAACACTTGTTTGGGAGGCCTCGGTCAGTATTCATCATTATTAGTTAAAGATGCAATTATTCAGGCTCAGGTGTGTTATGCGGCCTGCAAAATTCGACTGGAGTATGAAAAGGAGCTCCAGTGCTACAAGGAGTCCTGGCAGAGCAGGGGGGCCTCCTGCCAAGAACACAGGCAAGCTGTTGGAGCATTAAGTGAGGAGTACGAGGAACTTCTCCGGAAGCAGAAAAGGGAGTACCTAGAAGTGATTGCCATTATTGAAAGGGAAAACGCAGAGCTCAAGGCCAAGGTCACCCAGCTAGACCATCAACAGAGGTATTTGGAAGAAGTAGAAAGCAAGCACAGCGAGAACATGTTTGCCCTGCAAGGGAGGTACGAGGAGGAGATCAGGTGTGTGGTGGAACAGTTGAACAGAGCAGAAAACACACTGCAAGCTGAGCACAGCAGAGTCCTGAGTCAGCTGGATGCCTCAGTCAGAGACAGGCAGGACATGGAGAGGCACCATGTGGAGCAGATGCAGACCCTGGAGGACAAGTTCCAGCTCAAGGTCAAAGAGCTGCAGACAATTCACGAGGAGGAGCTGAGGACCTTGCAGGAGCACTACTCCCAGAACCTACAGTGCCTGCAGGAGACACTCCGCCACTTTGAGGGACAGCACCCTGAAGCCTTGCTCGTGCCCAGCCCCCTAAGCAGCCCCCACCAGCCCCCCTCATCTAGCTGGCCAGCCGACCAGCCTAGGGATGCTCTGCCGGAAGCCACAGGGGAGGCTGACTCCATGACAGGGCTGAGAGAACGTATCCAGGAGCTGGAGGCCCAGATGGACATCATGCGGGAGGAGCTGGAGCACAAGGACCTTGAGGGCAATGCAGCCACACTGCGGGAGAAGTACCAGAAAGACTTTGAGAACCTTAAGGTTTTGAAGCATCATTTAATTTGCAAAGCAGTCAAGGAGCAGGCATTTTCCTGCTCGTTGGGGGCAGGGGTGGTATCTGGTGCATCAGACTCTCAGGGCGGAGCTGGGAGATGGTTCTTGGCTCTGAGTTACTATAAACAGAATCGGGTCAACCTTCTGTTCCTCCCTTGACTCCTCACTAGCCATGGTGTGGCCTTATAGCAGGGCTTAGGCAATGGTCCTATTCAACAATCCCCAATGGGAAAGAGGACTAGCAGAAGAACATGGTCACTGGTGAGAGAGGGAGTGTAGTCTCCCCATTGCTTTTCTACCTGCTTCTAGTAGCCTCTGCATTCCCTCAGCAAGTGAAGCCCCTGCCCTCCAGCTCCTAGCCTCGCCCTTTCTCCTGCCCCCATATTGCACACCTTCAGGCTGGTGCAGACCCAAACTTGAGTCCAGGAAAGGCAGGCACCCTTGGAGGGTCAGCTCCTAACTGTCCTAAGAGAGCAGTTGGGGTATTCAAAAGATAAGAATATTTGCAAGACAGTGTCAAGGATCACGCTCCCGTTTCAACTCTGGGGAACTGGCATTTAATGGATATTCTATGTAAGAAAGGGCTTTTCTACTGAACACAGCTTTCAGCTGCTGGTATTCCTTCTCAGGAGCTTTGAGAAATTACCTTTTCCTTTCACTAGCCCCCATTCCCCCACTCCATTTCACACTCTGCCTCATTAGGCAGAGTACCCAGGCCCTGGCACAAAAAGGTAACATTCCCAGGCCCATGGGCATTGTTCAGTTTCTCATCTACCTCCTTCATAACCAGAGACACCTGTGTGCATGCCTGGGGCTGCCCAGAATTTCCTCTAAGCTTCTCTGCATTATCCTCTTGAGCTCCTTGGCATCCCTTAGAGCTACAGCCAGTTAATACCCAGGCCCCTTGCAAGCCCTCAGTCCTCAGTCAGGCTTCTGGTGAGATGCCTCAGTACAGCACAGAGCTGGTTCTCAGGCTGCAGTGGTTGCTTTGCTGCCAAATGTCCTATTCCCAGCAGCTCATTCCTCTAGCTCTGAAAAAGAAAAGAAAAAAAAAGAAATGTTCTGTGTTAGCAGTGTAGTCTTTACCTTTGTATGACAACACAGTCCACTGACCAAAAATGAACACGTATGGTTGTCAACAAGCACTCAGGTGACTGAGAAGCCAACTTCACTGTTCTAGTTCCAAGTCAGTCAAAACCTTTTGAAAACTTAGGAATTATGAGAAAGCTTCAAGGGCTATTTTGTGAAAGTACTCAAATGATCCCCCCGTGACAGTACATGTGAGCACAACATTCAGGTGGGCCATGTGTACCTTTAAAAGTAACAAACACTGTTTTCCAGTGCCTGCCCTACCCACAGGGCACCCAGCAGCTTTCCATGACACTGAGCAGGTCTGCATGAGCAGTTGCCTGGGCTCATACACACCCATCATTCACAGGGGCCTGAGTGTTCCCTCCCCACTACAGTGAACTGCCACCTGTTGACTCTACCAAAGCCTCCTGTACAGTGAGATAATTTCAGCCCCACCCACATCAGTCAGCTGGTTATTTGTCAGGTTTGGCCAGAGTGGTGACGACATACCACCAGTTCACAAGACATCAGAAAGGAGACAAACTAGCCACGGATGGTGCTGGGACCCAGTGTCCCCCAATGGTGACATAGGTCCATGATGTTCTCATTGACTGCCTTGAGACACTCACAAACTAAAACCAAATAGCACTCTCAAGGGGGCCCAGCTATGCTGTTAATTTGTACAGATTTTTGCCTGGGTTGAGGAGACTGAGCTATGGGTCTGATGGCCCCTCTGTTACAGTCCCAGGCTGATGCCTTCCCTCATGACTCTGCTCATTAGTCATTGAGGAACTTTTTTTGGTCCCAAGGATTATTGGCTTAAAAATTAAAATTTATTTACAGATTATTTTTAACACATATGCTCTCCAGGGAAGCAGCTAGTTTTTAAAGATATCTCAGAGTTTCTGTAGGAAGATTTTTGACCCTTTAAGTATTCTAAAGCACTCAAATCAAACTAATACTTATAAGAGCTACTAGCTTTGTGTTAACCAAGAAGCCGTAGGTGAACCAAAGCATGAGGAAGGGAAGATAAGAGGCTCAGAGGTGGCCAGAGGCCAGGAGCCAAAGCGCTAGCCTCCAGCTGTCCTTTGGTGTGATGGTAGTGAAAGGAGACCACTGGCTTCCAGATAGAGTCCGAGAGAAGGAATGCCCAATTAGTGGTGGACAGCAATTAAGACCATTTTCCCACTGCAGCCTATCAGTTGCAGTGAAGTCCAGACTATGGCCATGAGTTTAAAAATACTAAATAGAAGACCTCAGAAAGGCCTCACAATTACTGTGGGGGCTCAAAGACACCCAAGCACAATGATCTCATTTCTTGGTATTCTTACTCAAATCCATTTGCAAGATTGACTCAATAGTATAGGATTGGAAAAGGGGAGCCTCTGCTATACTTGCATCTATAATGTAACATAACGACATTCTTTCAGTTCTTAAAATCTGAAAGGCCCTATCCTTATTTAGAAGCATAAGGGATTTAGACAGAGTGTGCCTCTGAGCACAAAATAACTGTATGCCACCCTCTTGCATCTGAGTGGCACACTCACATACCCTGTTCATAAGAGCAATTGCAATAAGCCAGTCTTGGGCTTCCCAGGTTTGATCCCTTCTTAAGGCATTCCTGTCCTTCCCCTGCACTCATATCCAGGTAATAAACCAAACCAGCTTGTATATAAGTTTGGAGAGCAGTCCTGTTACATATCTCTATACAGTTACTGTAGTCACTAATTAATTAGTTCCCCTCTTTGTACTTCAAAAGAAAAAAGAAGACGCAGGCTAGAAAGGAAGAGATCACATAGCCTAATGTAATTCCTTCAGTGAGCAGTGGAAAGGTTAAATGACCAGATAAGGGTGGCTAGCTGATTAGGGGCAGGGCCAGGGCCCTTGGCTTCCTCCAGCTGATAAAGAGCCATGACTGTTTAGGACTGTGAAATGCCAAATTTATGACTGCCACTGAGAGCTGCTCACTGGGTAACTCAAACCAGACATGGCCAGGCTCTGCGTGTGCGCTCTCTTCTCCCTCCCTCTTATCAGTACTACCTGTCAGTAAGTCTATCAAGGTACAAGATTGGCTATTTTAAATTCCACTGCAACTATTTCCCAGCTGCAATGCCAACTCCTTCCACAGGATTTAGAACAATCACGAAACAGGACAATTTATAAATAAAAGCACCTTTTTCTAAATTCCCTAATAGCATAAAATGCCCTGTAGCATCAGTGAGTCTCCAGACAGCCATCAGATAGCCCCACTGGCTCAGTGCTCACCTTCAGAGAGCGTATCCTCTATACCATGGAGCCTGGAGCAGGCAGGGCCACTGGCATATTAAACAGGACACCCAACTTAAGGTAAAGAAACAAATTGATAAGTTCCCTTTTGCATCTTGCAGGCCACATGTGAGCGAGGTTTTGCAGCAATGGAAGAAACACACCAGAAAAAGATTGAAGATCTGCAGAGGCAGCATCAGCGGGAACTGGAGAAGCTGAGGGAGGAGAAAGACCGCCTTCTGGCCGAGGAGACTGCAGCCACCATCTCAGGTGGGAGCTGGGCATGGTGGCTGGATTAGCATGGAGGGCAGAACAGGTAGCAAACTTTACCTGAGCTGAATGTACCGCTCAGAGTAATGACTGGCCTTTGTGCTGCCTTTTGGCTGAGATTTAAGCTTTATTATTCAAGAGAATTCTGTGACAATTCTGAGGAAAAAGCTGGTTTTCGGAGCCCTTTGAGAGCTTGCGAGCCTAGAGCCAGCACGTCAGCTCCCCACGACCACCAGCATACCCAGCTACACGTGAGGGACCATCCCCAGCCTTGTTAGTCCCATCAGTTGCATTTCCTTGTGACAGATGCCTGTCAGCATAAGACCTCTGTCCAGAGCGCTCCATAACTTCAGAGCACAAAGATTCTGTAGCTTCTACCTGGCACAACTTTGTTACAGAGCCGACAGTGCTTTCCCTGAGAAAGCACAGTGCCGTAGGTTTTGTGTTGCCCTCCCTTTATGTTATTATACTTTATGGTGGTTTATTATTTTAGTACCCAGGAAGAAAATACAGCAGTCTGAAAGCTTTCTCGTTTTATAAACTTATGCTTGAATTTAACGTTGACATTTATTCAATCAATTTGGTTTTCATCTAACATCAAAAGAACAAACACACCTGCATCCCTTTTGTGGGAAGTTACCTGATAATTCTCCTAGCCTGCATCCACCTCAGAGAATGGGTTTGGGAAGGCCAGCCTGACTGCTAATGGATTAAGCATTTAACACTGGGAAGCCGTCACATCATTCTTTCAGTCTGGCTTCCCAGCCTTTTGATGCTGATGGCCATGTCCTTACCTGCAGCCATTGAAGCTATGAAGAACGCTCACCGAGAGGAGATGGAACGTGAGTTGGAGAAGAGCCAGCGGTCCCAGATCAGCAGCATCAACTCAGACATCGAGGCCCTACGGCGACAGTATCTGTGAGTCAGCTTCCTGCTCTCAGGAGGAGCTGGAGGGTGGCCCTTTGGTTGGGAGCAGTGCCTTTGTAGGAACCTTTCCTGTGTCTTTGAGGGAGCCACACAGATACAGGTCCTGAGGATGGCACTGGGTGGAGACCAGTGCACTGAGGGCAGCTCAGATAACTACTGGTCATTCTTTGGGGCTGATCTCAGGCCATCCCTGAAATTTGTTCTCTCCATCAGCTGCCACTGCCTCAGTAGCTTGCAAGAGGAAATCTGGTCTAGGGCCCGATGCCTAGTGCTTTATGGCTGTGCATGGCAGAGGTGACCATAAACCCTACATTTTTTAAAAAATATGCTGATTTTCCTTTGCACAGGCAAAAGACTGAAAGGCATACAGCAGCACAGCGACTCGTTTTTTTCCTTTAGTAGAGCTAACACCACTGGGAGCTCTTGATTGGCTACTGCAAGAGCCATGCAAAGCTAGCCTTTATCAGGGTCTTTGCAACATAAAAGAATGCAGGTCTGTGTCTCTTCTAGGGCTCCCATTCAGTGCCATCAGGGCCAGAGCCAGACATTTCTTTGAACTGCAATCATATTCATCTCGGCTGGAAGGGGTGCAGATGCATAGGGCATGGTCAGTTTGCCTTAAAGCCCTTCATCTTTAGCTCCACCAGTGAGAGAAACAGCCCTTCTCCAGGAGTCAAGGGTAACAGAGAACAATGTTGCAAGGCTTTGATTTTTCTGTATGTAAATAGGTCCTGGTACTGGGTTATCAAACACAGATCGCCTCAAAAGTTGATGCTGAAAACAATTTGCAAATCTAATTTCTCTCAGAAACAGGACATTTGTTTCAACACAAGTGAATGAATTTTCCCCTGACTTGAAGAGAAGTTTTGTCCATGGGTCTATTAAGCTACTTGAGAGAGGACCAGGGAAGGACACAGAATAGATTTCTATAAACCTGTAGTATAGTACTTTTTAAGTTTTCCCTTATTTAGTTGGGTACAAACTGTTTAAGACAATAAAATCCATAGGGATTCCTCTCTTGCTCAGTTCTTTCTGTTGTCTCATTGCCCTTCAAGTTACACAGTGGGGACATAGAACCTTTTGGAGGCCTTGGCCCTGGGGGAAGGGCAAAGGAGTAAGCAGTGCCCTCTTCCCAGGGAGGAGCTGCAGTCAGTGCAGCGGGAGCTGGAGGTCCTCTCAGAGCAGTACTCACAGAAGTGCCTGGAAAACGCCCACCTGGCCCAGGCACTGGAGGCAGAGCGGCAAGCCCTGCGGCAGTGTCAGCGTGAGAACCAGGAGCTCAACGCCCACAATCAGGTAAGTCCTCAGCCAGGTGAGCTAGAAGTCAGGTGACCCCATGCTGGAGTTGGAAACCAGTCCTCACCTTCAAGGTATCCCTTAGAGCCCTTGAGCCACAGAGTGGCCACCTGATCTGCAGGTACCTCCCTAACATCCAGCATCTCCCAGTGTGTTGACAGAAACTTACTACAGATGGTAGAGCTGTGGCCATCCTGCTACATGAAGCAGCTATTTACATTTGGAGTCACTTTGGCTTCAGCCCTTTTTGAGACTCTAAGATGTCTAAATTTCCGTCCAGAACATCTGAATTTCCACTTCGCCGTTGCTGGGCAGTGTCATCGCACCTGGTCTGGGTCTCCATTCGCCAGGGCTAGGACCATGTATAAATGTCTCCCAGTCAAGACCATATACAACTCGCATTTATTTTTGTCAGAGTAGTCTCAAGATTTGTCCACTCCGTAGAAAATTGGGGTACATTTATAATCCTGGCTAATGGACAGGCTCAAGATAGGTTTAGTTCAATAAAAGCTTCTCTGTGGGCACCAAATTGGACAACTGTCCTCGTGATCCACCTGCTCATCCTTCCCAGGCACTGAGCAGGTAGATCCATTCGATTGGTTCAAGCTCAAGGCCTTCAGTGTGTTGACAGAAACTCACTGCAGATGGTGAAGCTGTGGCGATCCTGCTACATGAGGATGAGGCTGCCTCATATGAGGGCACTCCAGCAGGACTGGTTCTGCTTAGTCACTGCAGTAGCCTAAGATGACCATTTGTCATTTGGAAAGAAGATACAGAACGTGAGTGGGGAGGGCAGCAAGAGGGCCTAAACCTACAGAGACTCAAATGAGAAAACCATGAAACAGAGTAACACTAGTTATGGCGACAAAAGGTATTAAGGATTATGTATTCCTGCGTGCACAACTCTACAAATACTTACAGAACCCACATAAATGGCTTTACAAGAGATATAAATTGCAGGCAGTGACACCTGCACACATTAAATCTAAAGTGCTGTGGTGTACATAAGTGCTGTGGTGTACATAAGTACTTCTCAGGGCCACCTATTCCTGCTCATCTCTGCCTCATGATGTGAAAAAACAACCTTGTGTGGTTACAGCCCCCAGGCAGCTCTGTTGAGCGTCCCTATTTTGTTGTTGCTGTCCCCCAGGAGCTGAACAACCGCCTGGCTGCGGAGATTGCACGGTTACGGACACTGCTGACCGGGGACGCCGGTGGGGAGGCCACTAGCTCGCCTCTCACGCAGGGCAAGGATGCCTATGAGTTAGAGGTACTGCTCAGAGCCAGGCCCCTTCTTCACCCAGCTCTGCACCTCACAAGCCCCAAGTGGGGACCAAGGGTGGCCATTAGATTACAGTGATCATTATAGACGAAACCTGGAGACAGCAAGAGGGAAAGAACATGGAAAGATCCTAATCACCCCAGGACAGCAAAGAGCACCGTTACCTGCCAGGCATGGGACCCATGGCAGAAGTATGGATCCCTCAAGAGGCCGCAGGGACCTTTAACTCAATCCTCGCTTGCCTACCCTCTTCCCCACTATTTCTGCCCTGCCACAAATACTGACCACCTAAAATAAACATGTAAAAACTAGTTAGACACTACAGCTACTTGAGATTCTGTAATACCCTATTATTACTCAGGATCAGGGAGGTTCATCTTAAGTCAGAATAATTGATTTTTATGTATAAGATATCCTCTTATGAAAGCTTTTAGATTTCTTCCCATTCAATTAAAATTTCATCATGAAAATATCTCCTGATGTGGGAATGGCAGAGTGAGTTCAAAAGTTTCAACAGGACACCTTTATGGACACGGTCCTGGGCTTAGTCCCAGGAACTTGCTGTGGCCCCCAGACTGAGGAAAAGGGTACTCAGGTGTAGGAGAAATTGCAAAAATTCCTTTCTTCTATTTCTATATGCAGTGTTTAAGCTGTGCTCCAATTTTCATTGCTGGTACTTTCAATTACACATTGGTAAGGATGAGAAGAAAGTTGTCTGCTCATCATTGTGTGGATGGGAGTTCTCTGCTAAACTCTGTCTGTCTTTGCTTTCAAAACTCTGGAAGTCTCTTTGCACCTGAGTATCAATCCCTAATTGCTCTCTCATTCTAGGTCTTATTGCGAGTCAAGGAATCAGAAATACAGTACTTAAAACAGGAGATCAGCTCTCTAAAGGATGAGCTACAGACGGCATTGCGGGTAAGGGCATGTCACTACAGGTGGATCTTCAGATTGAGCTCAGGGTGGAGTAGGGACACGTGTCTCCAGAACATAACAGAGGTCCCTGTGTGCAGCAAGTATCATAGGCTGTTTAGAGTAGATTTCATTTTCATGAGAAATGTGGTTTCAAAATCAAGTTCTCTTAAAACACCAGCCTGTAAGCAGGTATAGTAAAAATGAGCCCACTTGGTCTTACATGTCTTTTTTGTTCTCTATGACTCCTGTGTGCTTCATCAGGATGATGAGGCCCTAGAGAAATGTCATCCTGGGAAGTGAGAGCTCAGTCAGCTGCGAGTCTCCTCCAGGACATTCTTGGAATCAGAGAGGAAATGCCAGGATCCCTTAGGAAATCCAAGACAGAAAGGGGTTTTTCCAGGCTGAAGCCACAGGGAAGTCCTCAGGGGTCAGGACTGTGCTATGCCTGTACTTGCTGGAGCTCCCAGGGATCCTGTACCATGTCCAGATGGAGACTCTCGGCTCTGCCTTACTTTGTGCCCAGTTTCTGCCTTTGAAAGACCAGCGTCAGCCTGCCTCCACTGCTGCCGATGGCACATCCCAGTCATTCCCCAGGAAGACAGACCAGACCACCTAGCCTGGCTATAACCACTGTTTATTCTATCCTTTTATCCCCAAGGACAAAAAGTATGCTAGTGACAAGTACAAAGACATCTACACAGAACTCAGCATCGTGAAGGCAAAGGCTGACTGCGATATCAGCAGATTGAAAGAGCAGCTGAAAGCAGCTACAGAAGCACTGGGTGAAAAATCTCCCGAAAACACCCCTGTGTCCGGATATGGTGAGCTCTTCAGGCTCTGGCTTGTGACTCAGTAACTCTTGGTGATTTGGTCATAGAGTTATTTGGGCTTGAGTCAAAGGAGAGGAATTACTTTTCTATTTTTTAGACATCTATTTCCATGCAGAGAACAGCCAGCAAGTCATTGGGCCACAAGGCAGGCAGGCACCATGGGGTGGAAATCTGTTCCCCTGTAGCTGGTGGCAGACATTGTGCTGATTGCTTTGAAGAGAAATCACATCATCAACTATATTTTCATAGTAATGACAAGTTGTGGTTTTACATTTTCCAAAAGAAGTCAATAGTTTGGTAGAAACAGCTTTCATTAGTTGCTTGACCCTTGAGTTCTACCATGAAATCTGCAGAAGGTCATTGGTGGGCGGGGGAGCAGGGGAGGATGCTCCTTACTGAAAAGATGTCCTAGCTCACCGATATCCAGATTTACAACTTTTTTGTCCACTAGCCAAGGATTAGTGATAACGACAGTACTGATGGATGGGTGGAATGGAGAGAAAATCATTTGCATTGCTGCTGGGAAGATAAGGTAGCAGTCTCTCTGGAAGGCAGTGAGGCAATATAGAGCAAAATTTAAAATCAAACTGTAGTCTAACTCTGGGTAGCAAAGAAGTGATAACAGTGGCTGCTTATGAGGGGAGCCCAACGTAACCAGGAGACAGAGAGAAAGACTTAGAATTAGGGGGAGAATGCATATATCCTGTGACCAACCTGTTTAACTTCTGGAAAAAAAACAAGTGCATAGGAATATGCAAACAAGGATATTTAGCACTGTACACAGGATCAAGACTGATTCCCCCCAAATAGTTCTCTCTTTGCATCATACAGAGAGAAGATTGTTTAAACTAAGACATTGCTACACAGTGAAATATTATGCAGTTCTTAAGAGATCAGATAGATATTTTTGTTTTGACATAGACAAAGATAAATAAATATATTAAGTTGTTTTAAAAAAAAAAAAAAAGACAAAAATCCACACATAGGACAGATGATATGACCCAATGTATATTTGTTTAGTCATTTTCAAGAAGTCTGAAGGAATGAATACACACCAAACTATGAATGGTTGTTGTCTCAGTAAGGGTGGATTCTGAGGACTTGGTCTTATTCTTTTGTTTTTTAACAGTCTTGGAGGAAGGATGGGATAAATGAATAATGGGGACAGTTGGTCTGCTCAGCAAATGAGATGCAGCTCCAGAGTAAGGTGCCGCAGGCCCTCCTCGCAGAGAACTTGGCTTCACCTGTGGTCAGTCCTGGGCTGGGAGAGCATGGCCAAGTGCCTCACACACAAATGTCTTCCAGTTCCTCCTTGCTTTGAGTTGTTCTGAATAAGATTTAGTATGTTTTATGGTTATTGGCTTTGAATTCTCTTAACATTATTTAAGGAAATGTCAGTAAGTATGTGGCGATGACAGTCAGCTTAAGAAATTTTAAAAACTCAGTCTGGTTCCAGAGGGTTTTAGAAATGGGTCTCTTTGTTCCTTCAGATATAATGAAATCTAAAAGCAACCCTGACTTCTTGAAGAAAGATAGGACCTGTGTCAGCCGGCAACTCAGAAACATCAGGTCCAAGGTGATTCTGGGTCCAATCCTGGGTGTGGGGTGCTGGCACACATTGGAGAAAGGAGCAGATATCAAAGCCCACTACAGGCAGCAGCATGGGGTCCCCAGGGTCTCAGAACTCGCCCACCCCCACACACTTATCCTGCTGGTGGCTTCGTGTCCCCTTCATGCAACAGTGGAACCACCTCCTGACAATGACAGTTGAAGGGCCAGCCCTATGAGAAGCAGGGCTTGGAGTGAATTCTACTTTGGACCTCCAAGGCCAGATTTCACCTCAGTTCCCCGCTGGGTCAGCCCCATTCTGTTTGTACTGTTTCTTGCACATCCTTAGTTTAATACTGATGCTGTCTGCCATCAAGAGAGGAACTACCTGCACCCCTTCCCGCCAACCTCATAGTAGCAAATTCCTAGCATGCATCCCCTGTCCCTTGTGTGCCTCTTCATGGGAAAGACGGGATGAGGGTGGGCAATGACAGGCATGTTGCATTTAGGATTTATTGTGTGTGTGTCTTATTTTTTGCTCTTTCCTCTGACAGTCCGTAATTGAGCAGGTCTCATGGGATAACTGAAACCAGCCCGCTTCCAGGTCCCCTGTCATGTAGGTAAACCACCTCTCACCACCCACCCACCTGCCACCCTCAAAGGGGTGCTATCTTGCATGCACCTCTCACACCTCCATAGCAAGCTCCTTGTTTAATTCATGCTACTCCAGCAAGCACATACACAATCCAAGTGGTTTCTTTAACCTGTTCTGGGGAGTTAACTGGCAGTATAACCTCTTAACAGAGTTGACCCCTGGCAGAGGGGAGCTCCCCTCGCACCTTGGCAGGCCAACCCACAGAACCAGTATCTCAGGTGGGCACACGCCCTGGCCAGCATGCATGTCGAATGCTCTGCACACGTGTTCTCTTGGGGAAAACCCTCTTGCCCTCTGTCAAAATGCAGGCTTGATTTGACAAACACCTAGCAGTCTCCCATGGCTATAGAACCACCCCCACACACACCAAGTTCACAAGCAGGGTTGAGCTGAGATATTCAGGGAACTTATCCCTTATGGACTTACTTAGCTTGAGAGGAAGACTTCACAAGAGAAGCCTTGTCTATGGGAGCAAATGTAGAAAAAGAAAATGGTCAGGTACACCCAGGGAAGGTCTGAGTCCACATTTGGCTTGGCCATGTTTCCAGTGTAAGAAAAAAGCCCTGGTATTTGGGGACAGTCCTGCGAGCCCAAGTAGAAAGACGGGGAACTTGCAGATATCCTTAGGAACACCTGCTGTGATGCAGAACAGATGAACAGACAGTCCCTCAAGGGTGTATATATATTGTCCTTGTCCCTGATTATATTTGGAGACAACCCCACCCTCCATGGGAAGACAGGGTAATGAAGCTGACTAGACACTGAACCTGTTGTTGGTACTTTTTGATATGGGATCTGATATGTAAGGATTTATATCTTTCTTTATGTTCTGTTTCTACATCATCTCCCACTCAAAAGGATAGAGTCTCAGCACCATAAAGTCAAAGCAAATTCATTGCTTAAGAGCAATGCAGCAACCAGAGAGTGTTACCCCCAGAGGCCCCTGTTAGTATGAGTGTGGGATCATGGAGGTACTTGATGGAGAGACTGGCCCTGTGGGAGAAATGAACCCCAAGGGAGCTGCTATACCAAAGGCTCTTCTCCAGGTGCCTAAAATAGGGTAGGGGTGGGGCAGGGGTTTGGAGTGTGGCAGCACGTGGCACCAAGCACACAGGCTTAGGCCTGCTGTAGCCTTGAGCTGCCCCCTCATTTGCCCTGTTCCCTGGCTGTCTGTCCCTAAGCACAATAGGTACTGTCACTCAGGGGTGTATGACATTGCACAGAGGGTGCACACTCAAAGACAAGACATTCGCTGTCCCTCAGGTCTCAGGTGCGGTGATTCACTGCTATCATGGGAAAGTCTCCAGCTAGACTAGAACAGTGTGGCATGTGACAGGGCCTGCCTATGAGCCAGGCACTTAGGTTCAGGGCCTTCTGCAGCATGGCCACATGTGTGCCAGCACCTGTACGAAACTGACTACTATTTAGACAGCAGCCCTTGACATGAAGCACTTCAGAGAAGTGACCCAAAAGCATGTGAGACCATTGAGTGCATTAAGAGAAGTTCAGGTTTGGACTGGGATGTGGATTTGCCCCCATCCTCTGATCAGGTCAGAAGGAAGCAGGTGCTGCCAGGGCAAGCTTCAAAAGTGACCCTAACCAACTGCTTGCATGGAGATACAGATGAGTTTCAAAAAAGTTAACAATAGAACCCTTTATTTAAAAAAAAAAAAAAAAGTGACTTCATTTATTCATTTATACAGTATAAAAAGCAAGCAGAACTATTCTGGAGGAATAGCTCACAGACTCACAAATGCCCGCTCTGAAGCGTCAGGCTGGGCTCTCTGCCCCCAGGATTAGCATGCTCTGATTTTAGGCTGAAACTGATGTAATCATCTGGAACCTGCACTGGGGCCAGCCTTGAGTTTCATGTGTCTTAGTGAAGCCTGTACCTTTGTCACCTCTAGCATGTGCAAGCTGGGGAAACTGGCAACTCTGAGTCTGATGTTAAGAGTTGCCATGAAGATCAGATGGCAACTAAAGAGCCAGGCCCATCCCAGCCAGTGCTGAAATTCCGTTCATCCCAGTTATGCTTTGAAGTGTTCCTTTTCTCATCCAGAAATTAAATCTTTGGGAAAAGCCTCCAAGAGTGAAGCAGGAAATAATCTGTCCCCAAATTAGTAAAGTGTCACTCGTCTCAAGACACAAGTAAAACTTTCTCAGGGTCCCATGAGAACAGAGTACTGGTTTTAAATTCTGAAAATCTTAGGAGGTATGTTGACATGTTCCCATAACAATAAAATCCAAAAGGATTACTCATCAGGGAAGGCCAAGATCAGGTCAGAAGGAAGCAGGTGCTGCCAGGTCACATCTGAAGAGCTGGGAGGCTGGTCCCTGGCCCACAATCTGCCAGCAGTGCCCTGGGAGCTCTCGGGTCCTCACACGAGGCCTCAGGGTAACAATTGCAAGGGAACCGGGCACGGACCAGTCCACATTTGGAAGAAGGACAAAAATGGGTGATTTACTAGTTCTCAGCACAATCTTTCGCTGGCTGGGTCAGTCTGATTCCTGCTTGTCTAAAGAACCCTAAGCTCAGAATTCAGAATTCACATGGTCTCATTTCTCTGATTTTTTCCTTTTTCATCCAGATAACACCATTTCACAGGACATGGCTCTCTCCTTAGCATGCCCAACTAATATCTGAGGATCCCTTCCCATCCTCACCCTCCACCCTTCCTGCCTCTGACTGCAGCCTTTGCCTCTGCGTTAGGCCTGATCCTTAACCGTTTGTTTTTCTCCTGCTCTTCATCCAGAGTCTGAAGGAAGGCCTGACAGTGCAAGAACGCTTGAAGCTCTTTGAATGCAGGGACTTGAAGAAAGACTAGCTGTGTCCCATTCAACTTGAACATACCCTTTCCGGCTTGGAGCAGCACAACCCAGACGCTGCTTTTTGTCTGTACCCTTTTTTTTTGTATTATTATTATTGTTATTATCATCATTAACTGTGGGTATGGATGCATGAGAGACTGGTTTATGGATTGTTCACACCATTCCCTGCAATGTTGATTCCAACTTCCTAGTGTCTTTTTCCAAGCTTTTTTCCCATGGTATTCTAAAACAAGCCAAGCAGTGGGGGCTGAGAGGGCCATCTGCTCCCTCTGGGTCTATGTTGGAATCCCCACTGGAGTCCACCGCACTCACTCACTCACTGTCAGTATTAAGGCTCTGTAGCCTGTCGATAAGCTAGCTCTGCACTGTGTGGAATCAGGCCCGGGTGGCTGTAGCTCTGTTGCACATTGCTTCATTAGGAGAGAGAACAAACCAATGGGGATGTGGTTTTGCCTGGATCACAGCAGCGATAACTCACTAGCCTGTAGTAGGAGGTAGGGAAGCAGGTCAGGCTTATAACCTTTTGACTTTGGAGAAGGTCAACATTTTGTATATATTCCACTAATGCATCTTAGAACCACACCCCAGGTAATCGTGGTAAACTTTTCACAACCTGAAGAATTTTTAAAACAGCCATTCCTATTTTTTGTTTGTTTTTTATTAAATCTTGCACAAAATCCCGCCCCTCTCATTCCTTCCTACGCTCGCTCTTTTCTTGGCCACCAGTAACCCTGGTCTTTTCATAACTACTTGGTTTGTTGACCTGTGGCCTGGAGTTTCAGACTGTAACTTCAAATAATGATTAATTCCCTTGGGATATCATTCAAGGGGAAAAATGATTCATTTCTGTAACCTCGTATTGAAAAGAAACCACATTACTTTTGAAAAGGTTGAGAGAAGGCCCCTATGGTAAGTCAAGAAGAAAGTACAGAGGATGTCAGAATCAGACAAAAAGTGCCCATTATTTTGTATTCTTAACCTAATTTAATCTGAGATCTGAAGAGTTCTCGCAGCATTTGGAGAACCTAAAGTAACCCTATACTAACAATTTTGCTTTTCTATCAGTTTAAGACTTTTTCAACTGCCACAAAACACTCTACAGGATTTCTTGAAAATATCTCAAATCAGACTTTTTCCTATTATGGCTCATGAAAACTATTAATCTTTTTAAGACAAGGAGTATAAACAAACCCTAGCCAAGTATGAGAACCACCTCTGCTACCTTGGGAGCAGGGTGGGGACATTGAAGTAAAACATTTGGAGGAATTCATTCTGGTCCTGCTGCATCTATTGGTCCATTGATATTGCCAAGAGCATACTTTCACTCTGTATTAATGCTTGAGTTAGTTGATGGTCTCTGGATGCTTGGATACTTTGGGGGTAAAAATGTACAAATCTCTTGCTCATTTTCTAGGTTAAGTTAGTAAACAGGTCATCTGGGAAGAGTCCTGGAAGGCCAAACAGAAGGCCCTGGGGTTGTGTTTAAGACTTACACCCGTGTGCTGTCTTCTCACTGGAATAAACTCAGAGCTCTCCACTGACATGAGCCTTCCCTGTTCATAAGCCTGCCACTCCCTTGCTACTATTCTTTCATGTTTTTAAAAACAAGAGAATATTAGCTCTTTCTTAAATCCAACTAACCATATACTCTCTTCCGCAACTTAGATCGACAGCATTCTTATAAGGGACCATGACCTTTTTTTGGTGTCATGCTCAGAATGGAAATATTCAAAAGAACACTCGGGACCCTTTGGTCCATGGTTTCCCCAGAACACTGTTTCAGTACGTGTCCTCTAGGGCAAAGTGATCTGATATTCAGCAGGATCTGACTGGACAGGGGTCTTGTTGTCCGGTCTCTGTGCAGGCTGCCTGGGCACTATGATTTCATGTCATGCCTTTAAAGAACTTGCCTTATCTACCACAGTTTCCTTTGTGACTGTACCTGCTGCCTCTGGGGACTCTCCTCCAAACAGCTACCTGCTTCCAACTCTGCCAGAGGTTTCCGTGCAGTCAGGCTCCATCTGCCTTTAGACTGTGCTATGAGGGTTTGAAATCTGCATTGCTTTTGAATAGGCCAAGAGAGCAGTCATTTTATTCACTTCTCCCTTGAGGTTAGACCTCAGGAATCCTGGGAAATAAATGTGTTGAACACAGCATTTGGAGGTTGAAGGCAGAGACTAGGGAAGACCTCCAGTCACCACAGCCTCTGTAAAGTGCCCTCCACCGCACTCACCCCAGAAACAACAGGACTCACTCTCCTGGTACTGGCTCAGCCTGGGGATTACCAGGAAGTGGACTGTGAATGCTAGGCCAGCTGAGAAATGGCACTCTGGCTCTTCTCTGACAAAAGGCCGTTCCTGCCACAGCCTCCTACAGGGTGCACCAAGCCTGCCTTGGCCTTGTTAAGTGTCATCCCATAGTGACAGCTACTGTGAAGCTTGGAACCAGGTCTGAACTCCCTGCTCCTGAGTCCCATCCTCCAGCTGGAGTGAGCAGGCAGAACAGAACAAAGAGGGTCTTCACTTACCACCTGTGTGTCCTACTACAGTTCCAGTATACACAGTGTCCTATGCACCCTGCAGGCCCCAACCCCCCAGGGAGGAATTTAGCCAGTTCACTACTGAGAAAAGAGTGTGGAGGTAGAGTTAGCTTCTGTGTTGGTACGGGGCTGGGCTGCCAGTGTGGACTGTGGAAGGAGTAGTGGAGAACTGGGAGCCCACGGTGCCCCAGGCTCACTGCTCCCAGCACAAAGCAAGCAGTGGGAGCACCTCTACTTCGCAGAGAGGACTGGCCCTTCACACTTGTAATTATTTTCATGTTTATTAATTCATTTGTAATCTAGCACCTGCGAACAGGCTGTGACAAACATTAATGGGAAAACTAAACAGTTTGACTTCGTTTGACAGTTTTTGTGAACATACGCATTAATTACAGTCTGCACATACCAACACATGCAGCAAATAGCCACATTCTGTTGGTCAAGTTCTTTTATCATGTGCGATGCTAGCAACTGAGCAGATCGGAAAGCTAGTATACCAGATGACCATGGCTGTCTGCAGCCTCCTTGGGAAAGGTATGACAGCAGGGTGGGGTGAGGTGGCTTTGCTGCTAGAAATTGAAGCTTGTACAATAAGGCATCAAAGTGAGTCTGAACTTGTGGAAGTAATGGCCATCCTGGGTTGACTTGTGGAGGCTATGGTGGGAATGTGTGGTTTTGTCAGGAGCTAAGATCAGAGACCTCTTCCTACAAGGCCAACAAGTAGAAAGGCAGAGAACGGGAAGGCCCCAAAGTGACTTGCTCACTGAACCAACAGCTAGGCATTGGGGGCCTTGCATGGGCCAGACTCGGAAAGAAAGGAAATTGCAGTCTTAAAAAAATACAGTGGTGACTCTTAGAGGTCTACCTGAAAGGAATTCTGACAAATAGTGCCAGGAAACAGAATTGATGGCCTAAAAACCATTTTTGTAGAGAAGTATTTATTATACTATTTCACCACAGAGGTAGGTAGAACTTCTGGCCTGAGAATGGAACATAATCCTTTTTATCACTACTGCCTGGTTGCCCCTGTATCAAGTCTATGATTTTAAACTTATCTTGGGAATGCCCGTCCTATGCCTGTGGAGCCTAGAAGCTGAGCACCAACCCTGTGACCGCTTTTCTCCAAGTATAAAATTTAGGGGGTGTGCTGGGGTCCCTGCCAGCTCTAGCTAATAAAACACCACAGGCACTCCAAAGTGTGTTCCCTACATGGATGAGGTGCCAGGCAGTGTATTTTTCCTTTAAAAAGTTTTCTTCCCTCCCACACTTGGTGGTAACTTCCCTGGCTCCTGAGGCCCAGGGCTGTAATGAGCAGCCCAAGTCCCTTTGGCCTATGCAACTTATAGTGGGGCCTGTGGCCTGATTTCAGAAGGTGAGGGGCTTTTCCACTCCCTACTTCCCGATGTCTTCATGAAGTCATCATGGCTAACCACATACCAGTTCTCTCTCCGCTATTCACTCACTAACCTGTCTAAGACTAAGACAGTTATTCTCCAGGGATTCGATGCTTTTTTCCAGTTAAGAGTGAAAAGAATGCAACCTATTAATATTTATTTTTCCTGAAAATAAAGATTTGTGCATCATTGTCCTAAGGAAGCTTGGAATTTAACATCTTCCCTTATAGACACAAACCAAAAACTAAATACAGAGTTCAGTGACCCCTTTATCACCAAAAAAGGCGGGATATTTAAGTATTTTCAAAGTTTTACAAAGAACAGGGAAGTATATAGCATTACACTTAAAAGGAATTAAATGTTTTTTAAAATTGGGCACATGGTTAGCTTCACTTCTCTGGAAACGTCAATCACTCGGAATATTTCACACCCTGCAAATCCTGGATAATTGAGCTACTGGTGTTTTATGTTGAATAGAAATTCGCTTTTTAAATAAATTTTAACTCTTTCTCTAATATTTTCTCCACTCAGTTGAGATTAGCAAACAGTTCTTAGTGCCCTGGTACAATAGCCTCCACTAGCCCTTCGTGAAAGGACTTGGGAAGAATGCTGCTGAAAACTTATTTTATTTAGTTATTTGCATACCATTTTGGTTATTTTTCATCTTTCATTATAGGCTCTTCCACCTTCTGTCATTCTTGAGAAAGAAATTACTGCTTAGCTAAAGCATTACTTTCTCAATCAGTGAATACTGAGGAACCTCCAGTGAGTTTTCCACAAATGTCATGCTTAGAAGTTTACCAGTATACGAACTCCTCTCCTCTGGCTTTCCCATGCCACCAAAATCTCTAAAAAGTTTGAACACGAAACTTAGATTTCCAGTCCTAGGAAAGGTCTTTTTACTCACATGAGGTCAAGTCAAAAGGTCAAGTCCTTCACCGTTTTCAACACCAGGTAGCAGGATGCTGGGACTTTTTTTCCACTACAGGCCAAGTCCAATCAGTCCTCAAACTTGCTCTTAGGAGATGGGGACCATTGTACTTACATATAGTTTTGTATATTCTCACACACACAAAAACATTTTGGTATGATAATTTCCACAGATGAAAACTTAAATAAGGATTAGCCTAAAGGTCTAGTGAACCTGAGGTCTAGTAAAACCACTTGTTTTGGGTTCTTTGAAGATTTAACATAAACCCAATATGGAAATGCACGTTGTCAATTTCTCTCAAGTTTTGTCTGCTGTAAAAGACCTGGCCTCATTCTTTTGCCCTTTAGAGAACAATAAGTTTCAAGTATCGTTGCTCTGTAAAGGGCAGAGGTCTACCTTCTCTGAAGTCTTTTGAAGACTCACAGAGTAGAAGTAATAGCTCAACACTACACCACCACCGTGTATGCCGCAAGTGACTAGCTGCTTAAACCATCTCTGGTCCCATTCCTCTAGGTGTTCATACAAGACTGTGTGGCAACTTAAGCTACAACATACCCAGTGCGGCTTCCAATTTCTCTTATTTAAAAGCAGCTGTGTTTCTCAAAATAACCTGTATATTATTCAGAGCAAGTAGTGTAAATATTATTCAGAAGTTACTATAGGGATTTTTGTGACAAAGTGTGTGGGTTTTTTTAATTGTATAAAGACATCCCTTTTTAAGGTAGGAAGAACAGCTTTGAGTACAACATTGAACCCCACCCAACATAAGGAAATGTTTTTAATGACTTTCGAAAAGCTTTGGTCATTGAACAGATGGTTTTAGAGACTGTAGACAGTCTCCGTAACAATAACCCATACATTGTTTTCCATTGAAAGAACTCTATCATACTGTTCTTGGTAGAGCCATTTAAATTCCTGGAGAAAAGTCAAAAGAGTGAAGAACATGGTAGTGACATCTTAACCAAATCCTTTGCAAAGTAATTTAAGACTAGTAGAGAGACTTTAGAAGTTCTGTCATCAGGGGTCTACGTCCTGGGCAGGGCTACATGCCGAGTCCAGCCAATTATCTGTGTTCCCCAGCTCTTGGGTTATGTTGTGTGACAGGATAAAGGTCACAAAACTCATAATGCTGTTACTTTATAATACGTGTCTATGTCAAATAGGTAAGGAAACATATAGTCACAAAATACTTAAGAATTGGATGGTTCAATACAGGAGGGCACTGAAGTCTTGGGTAAAACACGACAGTTGGTCTCAAGTTGCAGCATTGTAGGGTGGCCTTCCCAGGATGGAGTTCAAATTCACAGTGAAAGAATCATCAGATATGGACAGTCCACCTGCTGTCTTCTCATTTCCCATGCCCTTTGCTCTTTTCCCCACCTTAACTCGTTATCACATTTTTCAGTGTTTTTATAGAAAGGTAGAAATAGATTATGAAGAACACTAAATTAATTATTGTATTATGTTTATTCACAAAACTTCAATTAAAATGAATTTTAGGATTTATCTTTAGTATTAATGACATATCTACTGACTTATTTTTAGGATTCAAACCAGTTAAATGATAAGAGTTAATTCATGTGGTTTTCCTAAATAATATTTATAAAATGTAAAGTTTTTAAGTGGTTCCTCAACAACTATAATTCTTAGTGATTTTTCTCACAGATACTCTTCTGTCAGGGTTAATATCTCAATCAGTACTAAAGACAAAAACATACTATGCCAAACTGCTGAGAGAGCTGATATACGAACAACGTGAAAAATGTAGACAATTTTTCTGCTGAAACGAGTTTGGAAACAATTCACAGCAGCCACTTCTGCCACAGCTAATTATTTCAACAGGTGATACATGTTAAAAGAATAAGCTTGTATTATTTTAGTATTTAGTTTCTGTATTAACGCTAAATGATAATGTTCATCAAAAAGTCACATGCAAAAGAAAGCAGAGGCCTAAGGAGAACAGGTGACTCAGTACACCCCTCCCAGTCTCCACCAAAGGATTCTGAGCTGAGGCAACTCCCAGAAGCAGAGGTCACCAGGGCAGGCCATCTTTTGTCAGGACACCAGGGCCCACCTGATAAGAAGAGGCTGGTCAATGAAGCTACTCTGTTTTTGGCAATTCAAGAATTTTATGTTTTAATTAGAGGCTTTTTTAAAATACAGTTTCTGATCAACTGTTCACTACAACTGAAGTATTACTTTGTCAAAATATTTATTCCTTTGTGTAACATGCTAGATTCCCATGGATGTAGCTGATCATTTCTATTTTGTAAATATTACCTAACTTTACATAAAACTAAATCATAATAAACTATTTTTGCATCACCCTTTGCAGGCTGTGAATGAGGTTTTGTTTAATGGAGATACATTTGTATTTAGGTCAAAGGTCATAAACGTGTGTAGCCTAGGGATTTATAACAGATTTTGTTTGTTTTTACTTTTATTATTTGCCCTTTTTTTAACAGTGTTTTTAAAGTTTGGGTTGTAAGCATTTTAAAATCAGATTTCATATAAAAATTGACTTTCACATGTTCACCTGCAAGGCATAGTTAGAGTAGATTTATTTACGATAGTTTTGTTTAAAAAAGAAAATGCATCTTACATTATGACCTAATACACACACACACGCCCCAACCACAACCCAAAAAACCACAAAATAATGCTACTTTACTAGGGTATATACTTGGATGTCTCCATTCTATTTCATTTTTTTTAATTCTAGTTGTAGCCTACTAAATAAATTTAAAAGTAAAAACTGCATTTCTTTTTTCAATATTGCCACAACTTTTGGAATGAAATTTTTGAAAATGACTGTGGGAATCCAAACTTTTATTCAGATAAACAGAAGGGAAAAAAAAAGGCTACCTGTTAGAAATCAACTTATAGAATTTATAAAACTTAGAAAAAACAAAGTTGAGTACAGACATATAAAGGATACATATTTTCAGTGTGCTATTCAAGTTGTTTAAATATGTTACAATTTTCTGCCCATTAAAATTATTCTAGTCAAATGTACACAGAGTTTTTGGACACTGGTCTAATATGGTGTTCTAATAGCTTTAACACAGTTTTTAAGTCTACATTAAGTGCCATTTAAATCAGTTGGATTTGGAAAATCCAACCCCCTTTCATGATAAAAATACGTAACAAGTTAGGAATAGAAGGGAACCTCCTCGAAACAATAAAGGCCTTTTATAAAAACCTACAGCAACATGCTCAGTGATGAAAGACTGACAGGCCTCTCATCCCCACTCCTTCCAAGATTAGGAACAAGATGAAGATGTCTGTACTTACCATATCGATTCAACACTATTGGAGATTCTTAACCAGAATATTTGGCAAGAAAACAGGGATCCATATTGAAAAGGAAGAAGTAAAACTATCTATTTGCAGATGACATGATCTTGTATATGAGAAATCCTAAGAAATCCACCAAAAAGCCATTCAAACTAATAAATGAGTTTAGCGAGCTTCCAAGATGATTCATATACAAATATCAGTTGTATTTGTATACACTAGTAATGAATAAACTGAAGAAAGCAATTCTATTTGCAATAACATTAAAAATTTTTTTTAAAATGTAAGACTTGTACACTGAAAACTAAAAAACATCATGTACAGAAATTATTTAAATAAATGCGAAGTCATCCCGTGTTAATGGATTGGGAGACATTTCTAGAATGGCACTACTCCCTAATTTGATCTATAGATTCAACAGAATCCCTAACAAAATCCCTACTGCTTTTACAGAAGTTAAACAGAAGTTATCCTAAGATATGGAAATGTAAGGGGACCCATAACAGTCAAAACAATGTTGGAAAAGAACAAACAGGATTCATGCTACTGGGTTTCAAAACTTACTACAAAGCTTCAGTAATTGAGATAGTGTGGTGCTGGCACATGGATTGGCATATTGATCAATGGAGAAGGATTTAGAATCCAGAAATACATTTACATTTATGATCAATTGATTTCCAACAAGGGTTGAAAAGACCATTCTTTCCCAAGACCATTCAGTTGAAAGAATTTTTTCAACAAATGGTACTGGGACAACTAACAATCTACATTCAAAAGAAGCAAGTTGGACCCCCTACCTCACATTATACACAAAAATTAGCTCAAAATGGTTGGTAGACCTAAATATAAGAGATGAGCATGTAAGACTCTTAGGGAAAAAAAGAGGAGCAAATTTTTATGATCTTGGCTTGGGCAATGGTTTCTTAGATGTGACACCAAAGCACAAGCAGCAAAAGTAAAAACATGAATTATCACAAAATAACATGCTGCAAATGATACCACCAAAAAGTGAAAAGACTACCCAAATAATGGGAGAAAACATTTGCAAATCACATTTCTGATAAGGGACTTGTATCCAGAATATACAAAGTACTCTTATAACTCAACAATAACCCAGTAGAAAAATGGGCAAAGGATACGAACAGACATTTCTCCCAAGACGATATATAAATGACCAGCAAGTATGGGAAAAGATGTTCAATATCATTGGTCATCAGGAAATGCAAGTCAAAACCACAATGAGACACCACCCAATAGGTTGGCTATAATTAAAAACTCAGGTAACTTTTTGTTGGTGAGGATGTGGAGAAAAAGGAACCCTCATACAGTGTAGACAGAAATGTAAAGTAGTACAGTCACTATGGAAAACAGTCTGTCAGTTTCTCAAGTGGTTAAACAGACTCATATGACGCAATTCCACTCCTAGGCATTTACTCAACAGAAATGAAAATGATGTCCGCAAAAACACATGTATATGAATGTTCGTAGCATCAGTATTTATAATAGCCAAAAGGTGGAAACAACCCAAATGTCCATCTACTGACAAATAGGCAAACAAAATGCAGTACAAAATTCAGCTATAAAAAGAAGTGTAATACTCATATATGCTACATGAATGCCCTTTAAAACATGCTAAGTGAAGGTACAAAATGCTACATATTGTTGTATTCCATTTATATGAAATTTCCACAGCAGGTAAATCCATACAGACAGGAAACAGATCAGTGGTTATCAGGGGCTAGGGTTGGAAGAAATAGGGAGCAGCCACTAATGGGACAGGGTTTTTTTCTGGGGTGATGAAAATGCTCTGGAATCAGTGGTAATGGCTATACAACTCTGCTAATACACTGAAAACCATTGAACTGCATACTTTAAAAGGGTGAATTTTGTGGTATATGAACCTCAATGAAGTGTTACTTTAAAAATAATCAGTTGCTTTAAAAACCAGTTAAATAGAACCAATATAGTGCTTTAAAATACAAAGTAGTCACATCGGTTTATTCAGACACTCTTAGTATGATAGTTGTTGGCAGACCATTAAGGCCACATGCTATGACCATAACAATTTGTTTTTTAATCAAGTGTTACAAGAGTTTACAATATTTTGAACTTAATTGTGCCAATGTTTAATTCACTTTGCACAACATCAGGTTTGTTGTTAAGCTGTGTCACTGCCCCATAGTTCAAATGACAACCTTGAACTGAAACCACAAGGCAGACTGAGCCTGTAGGGGGAAGAAGGTGGGGAGTGGAGATCCTGGACTCATGAAGTAACTGCCCAGCCTCACCCTCACTACTTTTAAAGTTTCCCTAGGGAGAGCCATGACAGAACCTTGTACACAAAAAAAAGCTTCAGAGGACACATACTACACAAGCCCCCTCCCAGCCTTCTTTCATTCTGTGCTCAAGCCATTCCTAAGGGTCAAACAGACCCACAGTTCTAGAGGTCTCTTCAGTGTAACTGCTCATCACTGGACTAGGCCCCCCACCCCAAAATAACTGTCACTCAATACAAAGCCACTTACTCAGCCTGAAGTATCTTCTGAATCAACTGAAGATCAACTGTTTAGTTCATTAGCTTTTACGGACTCTGAAACCTGGGACTTAACCACAGCCTCTGATGTGAACAGCATGGCTCACCCAGCAGACGAAACATACCAGCTAGTTCCAGCGCCTTGGTTCTAGCCTGGCTACCCGTCCCTACACCTTTCCTGTCAGATTCGGGTGCTGCCAGTCTGAAGGTCAGGGGCTCCAGTCGCTTTATGCAAATGCCTAATCTAAATGGGTACAAAACAGCATCCAGAGCATCCAGTTTGAAGGTAGATTTTAGCACTGTCCTTCCTCAGCAAGTTCATTGCAAGTTCTTTTCAGAAAAATTAACTATAATCTGAAACTTTCCCCACTTCTGCTAAGGTGATGAAAACACCAAGATAACCAATACAAAGTTATATCAAAAATTATGAGATCATTTCACAGTTCTTAAAACATATAGACAACTTGGCTGTATTACTTTATATGCACACCGTTATTGATGCATTTGATGCCATGCTCTACGTGCCGCCCTGCCTCTGAAAGAAAGGGATGTAGCCACAGCTGAGACCCAGGCACTACAGGAGGAGTGGGCTGCACGTATGTCCATCTTCACAGGTCAGGCAGATAGGCTGGAAATCTCACCAGAAGCACTTTGGGACATCCCCAAGTAACACCTTCAGGTCTTACTCTCTTTAAGAGACTCCTATGTTCACCAACAGTTTCTAAATAGCTGTATGTTGCCCCAACCCTCCCCCCAAAAGTTGTACTTGTTTAATAAAGAGGAGCCACAATTCAAATAACTAAGCAAATGGCAAAGACACGCAGTACTACCATTCCAGAATAAGAACATGTTTATTCAGATGTGTGGGAGGTCCAGAAAGCATGGTTTCATCACTCAGGAGACATGCTACTTCTCCCATCCTTTTCAGAACATAAACTGCTGCAGAACAGACTCAGGTGAAAAACATGTTTAATGTAAAACCATTTCTTGTGATTTCTGATGCATGTTATACTTTATAGCTTCAATTAAATAAGAAAAATTAACTTTGAGTTTACTTGCCTAACATCATAAGTCAAAGGTAACTTTAAAAAGGGAAAACATATAACACTGAATGGTCTCTCCAGGTGACTATGTGAGCGTGATGGGAAAGAAGAAATGCACATATGCACCAGACAGACCTCAAGACAGGTCACATAGTATATTACATATGGAAATATGACAGGATGGCAAAATAATCATTTAGATGTTATTTGAGCTATCTATATATAAAGAGACATGTTCAGAAGAAAATAATTTGAAACATTTCACAAATATATGTAAGATACCTGTTGTCCTAATTACCTATGGATGCAAAACCCTGAGCTGAGAATAAAAATAGATCTGTAAGGTACCACAACGTGAAATCAGTCTCTCCTCAAGTTTATTCCTCCAGAAGGTCAGTCGGGTAACTCATGACTGATTACAAAGTCCGCAGCAAAGTCCGCAGTTGTTAAAGTGAAGGCTACTTCTAAACACACAACAAAACTACCTTGGATGTGATAATGTTAAAAATTAAAAGCATAACATACGGAAACAGAAGCAGCTTCTGTCTGCTTCCAGTCTTTCCTGACAGACCACACACTTGACCACATGAAAATAGAAGGGAAGCTGCCACAGATGAACAATTTCATGTGTACTTGTTTTAAAGAGTAATTTTGCATGGAAACTTGGGTAAGAAAATGACCTGCCTGCTGCTGTGCCCAGCACTCCTCTTTCCTTTCCATCTTCTGACTCAGACCTGCCAATAAACCACCAAGGAGCTGGTGACAACAGGGGTGAAGAGACTGTCAACCTCTAGCCAAACCCAGGGTTCAGCTGTGCCGAATGGGGACTGGGCCAACCCAAAGAAAGAAGAGGGAATATTTCAGGAGAAAACTGAAGGCTGAACTGATGGGGGTCAGCGAGATCAGGAGATTCCCTAGAATCAGGAAAGAAGATCAGATTTTCAATTCTGAAAGAGGCAATGCACCTTTTCCATGCAGCAGTAGAAACCCTTCCATTCTGAATGAGGTACTAGGCAAAGGCAAGGCTCCTAAAGCTATAACTGCTTTCGCTTTTGGTGGAAGGGGAAAAAAATACCCAAAGGTGCGATCCATAACAACTGACCTGACATTTCAAAAGTCTTTCCTTTTTACCACTAAACAGTCTTTAGTTTACTTTAGTATTTAATGAACAAGAATTTGAATGATTTTTTTTCTAATGTTGAGATTTCTCTCAAGCAGAATGCAGACTCTGGCACCATTAACTCACAGTGGCTCTGGGGAGGACACAGGCGGGTCTTCGGTCCCATTCTTTGAAGGTTTGAAGGTTTGGCCTCGTTTCAACAACATTGAACACCTCTCTCCCCTCCAACTTGAAGACAGAGGTGAAAGCACAGCTTCAGTGACTTCTCTTCTTTTGTGGGAAGAAAGTATACTTTGTAGGGTTAAACTCTTCCCAAATACGCTCAAATTCTTCCAGAAAAAGCCTCACATAGTCTTCATCCTCCATAATCAAAACATTTTCTCTATTGTTTTGAATGGCTTGTGTGGTCCAGTTGAGGGATCCAGTGATCAGCACCTTCTTGTCCACTATTGCAAACTTGTGGTGCATGTAACCCAGGTCCTGATCATGTCGAACCTGAATACCTGCAAAAAGGGCAAGTCAGCCTTTACCACCACCTCTACAGCATTCATTCACTCAAACATCTCAGCTCTTCCTCAAGCAGGGGACCATTTGCTAGCAGCTACTAACTTTGCTGTTTGTCTCTGATTTAGTGGGAAAGGGGAAACTTGTCACTTGGGCAGGTGGTGGTGGCTGAGGCGTACGGTGACCAACCACAACCAGCTCACAGAAAGGAATAAGGAGCATTCTGGCACAGGAAGGGACACAGACAGTCCTAAGGGCAGAACCATGGCAGATACTCAGATACTGCTCTCTTAATATTACTCAGTTTCCTCTGGGAACAACCTACCTTGCACCCACCCACACCTCTGGAGTCCATACCAATCAGGATAACCTTCAGAGTTCGTTCATCCTGCCAGAAGTGATCAGAACAAACATCATTTGTTGGGGTTTCCTTGTCTTTGAGCTCTCACTTCTATCCAGCACTGGACGCTCCAGTAAACATGCCAGGCCAGGAGCTACACCCCACTCTGCAAGGACAGGGGCCAAGCCTGAGGAGGAAGGAGCGTAGGAGAAACCAGGCCGAGGGTGAGTAGCAGTAAGGGAATTAAAGATCAAAGAAAGTCAAGTGGCTCTGGCTCAGTGAAGCCCCCAGCTTACACCCAGCCTTTCTGACTGCTGAAGCAGAAAGCACCCTAACTGATACAGAAACAAATTATTCTCCGTCAGGTTGCCTGTTTCCTTGACCAAAGGGCATGTAATTGTACCTTTTCATTTCACTGTTTCTCTCTCTCCCACTGTTTTCAAACTCCTAGGGGAGGACTCTGTCTGTCCTGTCCACTCTTCATCAACTCTGGAATAATGCCTAATTATCCACTCAGTGAATGAGACCATTACAAATGTGATTTAAAATAACTGTTTAAAATAGGCTGCTTTGCAATAGGGTTATCAGACTTAGCAAATAAATACAGTTTGTCCAAATTAAGTTGGGATTTCAGATAAACAACAAATAATTTTTTAAGGTATGTCCTATGCAACATTGGGACACACACTAAAAATCATTCGTTGCTTACCTGAAGTTTACCGCTTACCCGGGCACCTGTATTTTGCCTAGCAACACCACCTTCAAAGTGGTGACCTCCTTACCCCAGGGGATGCCACCACCGCTGCGCCACACTCTGTTGTCAGCCCATCAGCAAATCCTGTCAGCTCCACCTTCAAAACAGATCTTAAATCCAACCATTTCTGACCCCTCCAACACTGCCACAAAGCTCTCCCATCTGCCACCCACCCCTGCCCAAAGCCCATTCTCCTCAGAGCAGCCTGGACAACCTCTGTGAGGCCTTCTGTCCCTTTTGTCCTGCGGACTATCCTAGAAAGGCTTCCCGTCTCACAGAATGGGATCCAAATGCCCCCTGCATGAAACAAGCCCTCTGCATCTATGTGCCTTCCACACCTGTGTGCCCCCCACAACTAAGTGTCTTACACACCTGTGTGGCCTCCAGCCTCACCTCATTACTACTTCTACCTTTGGCCACAGGGAATTTCTTGCTATGAAGTTAGCATTTGTACTTGCTGTTCCTCAAGCCACAAGGCTCTCCCTCAGATATCCCCTCTGCTGGCATGTCACACCTCTCATATTTCTTGACCCTTCTCACTACCTTAAATATTCATGCTTCAATCAGTTTCTCCACTGGGTCTTTATCTTGTTCATCGCTGTGTCCCTGGGGCCTGGAATTAATCAAGGCAAATACTGGCACACAGATATATTTGTTGAACAGATGAATGATGAATGTTGGCTGGGACGCCATCAGAGTGGAATCAATCTTAGAGTCTAGTTGCAGTGCCCTTTTCAAACTTGATATTTTACCATTCTCTCAAAGCTCATTAAATAAATAGCCCATGCCTAAAGATATCCAAGTTTCCCCATTAAAAGGACCAACAGATTTAGGGCAACTCATGATTGTTCCAGGAAGAGTGGAAGTGAACATCCTCGTTATTTGAACTAAGTTTCTGACTCTGCCCACATAGGATGCAACAAGCACCAAAGCATTAAAGTGCTTTGCCATCTGGAGAGCCACAAGCAGAGACAGGAAGTAGAACCTGACTCCTGGAAAGGCTTCTTTGCCTCTCTGGTCAGCAAATGGCCATGCTTGTGCTTGTGTAACTCAGAACAGCGCAAGACCACTGCGCAACCAGTTCTCAAGAGTCCTTGCATCTTTCTGTCACTGGGGCTACTAGAATTGACAGGTGATAGGATTTTGGTGCAGGAATGACTTCTCTGGGTGCCTGAGTGACTGAGAGACACATTCTGACTCCATGCAGCCAATGAACAAAACACAAGGACCAGAGCTTGCTTGCAGAACACGCCATTACACTAAGGTGGAAGGATAAAACAAGTAATTCACAGGTAAGACCAGGATCTGAATTTAGAACAAAATGATTCATACCTCCTGTTTATCTGTTCCCCATCCCAGTAAAACAGGTAGGCTGGCCAGAGACATCTATCTGCCTTCCCAGGCATTCTTTGCAGCTGGAGAAACTAACCACTCACCAACTAAACATTTTAGGGCCACTTTCCTTCTTTTGCTCTTCAGTCTTGAACCCTTACGCTTGCAATCTTTGCACACCTGCTCCTATGAGCACAGTCACTTATAGCCTGCTGGTTGGGTAGACTTGCAGCTTTGTTCTTAGACTTCCCCTTCCTTTACTGAGTGCTGGCAGGCCAAGCCATCCTCACTTCAGGCTGCCACTGCTCCAAGGCCAACGCGGATCATGGGAATGTGGGGGATGAGGCAAACTGCAGGGGCTCTGACTACTTCCTGGGTGTCCGCGGGCAGACCGTCGCCTTTGGGAGTCCCCTAGCCCTTCCTCCACTAGGTGAGAACACACAAGCCAGCTCACACTCATAATGGGCATGAAACCCCTCTGCATAAAACCTCAACAGCCGCGTGAGCACAGGGGCCCCTTACAGAAGGGCGGGGAGTTTCTCCAGGATAAAATTGTCCTGACCTTACAAGGCCACCATGGGAAATAAATGGGGTCTCACCTGTACTCAGACTCCCGACCCAAGTATCCGCCCTTGACATTCTCCCTTCTGTCTACAGTCTCGGAGGGTTAGAGCGATCTCCGGGCCTGGCCCTCTCTATCCCGCTCCTCGGACTCGTGCCCCTGGCCTGGGAATCCCGGCCTACCTACCTGCCTTGCGGAGCAGGCCGATCTGCGAGCCGTTGAGGGCCATGTAGTCGCAGTCGGTGATGACGCGGACGCGTACCCCGCGCTGGTGCAGCAGCTGCACTGCCCGGCCCAGCTGCGGGCTGGAGAAGGCGAAGAGGCAGAGCTCGAGGCTGGCTCGGGCGGCAAGCAAGGCGCGCAACAGGCGGCTCAACGAGCTTTCGCCGTGGGGCAGGCTGCACCCGCAGCCCGAGGACGGGGCCAACGGCGCAGCGTCCGGGGCCTGCAGCAGGACCTCGGTGCAAGTCACCTGCGACGGGAAAAAAAGCACCTCGTGCCGCGGCCGCCCCCGCCGCCGTCTGGCCTGCAACCAGCGCAGCGCGGAAGGCAGCGCTTCCAGGGCCAGCGCGAGGCCCACCGCCGCCACCGCCACCACCTGCCAACGTAACCGCCCCATGCTGCCGATCCCGCCCGCCAGGGCCCCACCACGCCCACCGCGCCTGCGCACTCGTCGGTTGCCGCACCGCTTGCCGCCCCACCGCGCCTGCGTTCCCAGCCCGCCACCTGCCTCAGGCTGAACCGCCGCCCCCCAACTCCACCCCCACTCGGTCCAAGTGCACCGACCCACCAACCGCCATGGCCAGAGACTGCCCTCCGTGCCCACCACTCGCGGCCGTCCATGAACCGTTCAATAGCCCAGCTCCTCCTCGGGCAACAGAGTAGTGGCTATCTCTCGGTTCATATCTTCCCTTTTGCCTTTGGGGAGGCGCTGGGCAGGGCTGGGAGAAGGGTATGGAAACACAGAATATCAAGTAACACTTAGCTGGAAGCAATAGCGTGATATGGGGACAGGCCCCACGTCCGGCGTTAGAGCCTTGTGTTTCTTCCAACCCTCCCAATGTAATCTTCCGTTATTTGAAGATAACTATTCTGCTTTAAGCATAAACAGAGTGGAGAACAAGAAGTCTATGGTCCTGACTTATCAAGCACTGGGCCCGCTGTACCACTTGGGAGGGGCTGTTACTTTCACAGCGAGGAAAAAGAGAAGAAAGGGTAAGCATTTTTCCTATTTCATCTTTACTGAATCCTGTCAGGAAAATTTCACGGCTAAATCAAAATATCTCTGGGGTCGGTTGTCAGGTAGGGTAGTCACATAGCAGAAATCTGCAGCTGGGAAAAACAAACTTGAACCACATTCCCCAGCTAATAAGAAATAATGAGTGGACAGAACAATAATCGTAACAGAGATAAGCGGGGCCAGGAAAAGTTTCTCAGGTCTCACATGCAGTGTTAGTTAAAAGAGCTGTCCTGTAGTTAACATTTCCTCATTATCATAGTAAAAAACTTTCCACTAGTTGGAGATTTAAAATGCTAACGAGACATGAAGTAGCAAGTAGGTACACTACACTACACAGGTGTAGTATAGGACCAGCCTCAACATATGCTGGGAAGGGAGAAAAGGGGAAAGGGTGACCCCCAATCCCAAGAGCCTATAAAAAGGCTGTACCTGTAAACCTCGGGAGCTACATCTTTCTCCTTCCTTGGTGCATCAAGCTTTCACTTTAATAAACCTTTTTCTCTGCAAAACTGTTTCACCCACTCTCTTGATTTCTGTCCTGAGTGCAGGGCAATGACCCCTGCACTAGTAACATCTCTATGGTCTGTTCTTAAATGGAAATGGCGGCTCCTCTACAATCTCCTTGTTACCAGCTGACTTTCCATGACTTTCACCTGTTAAAAAACAGACCCCTGGATGGAGGAAAAGAAGAAGCTGACCTAAGTAACTTTGGAAAATATGTTTTGACTGGAAATTCTAAGGAACTACAAAAGGAACACAAAAGAAACTACATATGAACACTGTACTCTAGTTGGTACATTCATTTCCCAAGGAGGGGAACTGGTTAACAATTCTAAACCACTGTACATTTGCACTGGGGTTAACTGGATTAGTAAATTCCTGCAGATAGTAGGAGCAAGGTTCTCTCTGTTGAATGGGGAAAGTTAGAACTAAGTATGGGGGAAGGCTAGAATGATCCCTATGGTACTGGGATGGAGTCAAAGACACTAGTGCGAACTCCTGTTTAGCTTAGTACGTATATTAATATATATAATATGTCACTTTTGACATACATATATCACTGGCTTCAGTCCCCTAGGAGGCCCAAAGGGAATTAATTACATCCCAGGAGCACTGTGCATACCTAGCTCTCAGATCTTTGTTTCTAAATACCACTTTCCAATTAAAATAATAATTTAAAAAAAACTCTTTGGAGAAATGACCGATTTTAGAAATAGGGGAAATATAAGATGAATTTGAAGTACCTTGTACTTGTAGAAAGTAAGGAGGTGCTCCAAAAACATAAAGGATAGTGGTATGTCCCAGGAGAGAACTGAAAAGAACCCCAAAAAGCCAAAACTGGTACAAGTTGAGGAGCAAAATGAATAATGCAGCATTGGATTATAACCCAAGTATAAAATAAGTATACATTAGTCTATACAGATATAAATAAATGAGTAAAGAAATGAAAGGGAAGACAAAAGTGTTGCTTACAGAAGAATTTCAAATAATCTATGTAGATATTACCCCATTCCCTACAAAAGGTAGAATTAAATCTCCCTGC
Organism: Rousettus aegyptiacus; assembly: GCF_014176215.1. NCBI lineage: Eukaryota > Metazoa > Chordata > Mammalia > Chiroptera > Pteropodidae > Rousettus > Rousettus aegyptiacus. The sequence continues at coordinate 64,056,337 of NW_023416309.1, forward strand.
CCCTTTGAGTGTGGGCAAGACTTAGAGACTAGAGTAGGGAAAGCAGAAAAATAAACTTTACATGAAGAAAACTGGTAAACACCACTTTAACCAATTGATAGATAACATCAACAGAGATATCTTCTAGATGTCATGTACCCTGATACAATATGATTAAAAGTGCACTTTACTTCTACAGTAGTCTTTCTCATAGCCCATAACCCCAGTTTAGTCATCAGGAGAAAACATCAGAAATCCAGATTGGAGGACATGCTATCACATTCCACAGAATACCTGCCCAGTATTTTCCAAGACTGCCAATGTCACGAAAAAAAGAACAACTTAGAAACTGTCACGGACCAGAGGAGACTGGGGATATATAACAGCTAAATACAATGTGGTGCCCTGGACTGGATTCTGGAATAGAAAGATGACACTAGTGGTAAAACTGGTGAAATCCAAATAAAGTCTGGAGTTTAATTAATTGTATTGTACCGATATCAGTTTCTTCACTCTAACAAATGTATGATAGTAATGTAAGATGCTAACATGAGGGAAACTGGGAGACAGGTAAGTGGGAACACTCTGTGCTATCTTTGAAACTTTTGGATAAATCTAAAATTATTCCAAATTAAAAGTTGATTTAAAATGTTAAACACGCACCTTCCATATGATCTAGCTATCCCACTTCACAGTATAATCCAAGAGAAATGAAAACATATGTCCACACAAAAATCTGTACACCAATGTTCACAGCACTTTTATTTGTAATAACCCAAACCTAGAAACAAAACAAATGTCCATCAGACAAGTATATATACAAACTTTTGCATATCTATACAATGGAATACTATTTAAACTATGAATAGATACTATATGGAAAATTTCGATTACATTGAGTGTAAAAAGCCAGAAAAAAAAGAGTACTGTGTGATTCCATTTATATAAAATTCTAAAAAATGTAAACTATAGTGACAGAAATTAGATCAGTGGTTGCTAAGGAATGGGAAAAATGGAAGGAGAGATAAAAAGAGAGGTGAAGTGATAGATATTTTTTTTTTTCTAAAAGAAAGGGTTTACTGAGCCACATGCTAGCCAGCAGTCTGAGACACCAGCAGCAGGGATAGGTGGAAAAGGCAACTTGTCTACATCCTGGAGTTGATGGGGCTCTAGTATACAACAAGTTTGGGGGAAGAAAAGTGAAACTTGTTTTAAAAGAATTAACATTGGCTATAGGAGGAGAAAGAGGATGAGGCAGAGCTAGTTCTGGGATAGGTGCAGAGTCCATAAGGGAGAAGTGTTTTCTCCTTTAGATTGGTTGTGGGCAACAGTCTGGAAAGTTTGTGTTTAAGCAAGACGTAGAGGCTTCTGGTGATGGTGACACCTGGCTATTCTCTTAGATAATTGTGGAAATAGCCACTTGGAAATTAATTCAAAGTTCCTACATGCACTCAGGAATGTAAGCAGTCTCTTGTTAGTTTGTCCTGCAGTTATTGACTGGTTTACCTCTCTTGTCTCTTCTTTCCACACTCTGATGGCCTGAGGCAACGCCTTTTGGAGGCCTCCTTTTCCAAGCATGCTCCCTAAGTCAAGAACCTTGGGGCTCCATCATGACAAAACCCAGATGGAATAGGGAACATCAATGTTAGCATTGCCCTCGCTAAGAAGTGGCAGGCAGCTTTGGTGGAGGTGGCTTCTGGAGGGTAAGAGGTGGCTCAGAGACCAGTGGATAGCATGAGGTCATAGGGACTGGGGAGAAGAAATTTGTCTCAGTAGGGGGCCAAACAATGAGCCAAGGGAGAGTCTAGTAAATAGCAGTTATTTCTATGTGTCAATGAGTATCTTTTCTTTTAGTTTGTTCGTTTCTTTTGTTCCTTATTCCTCATATAAGTGAAATCATATGGTACTTATCTTTCTCTGTCTTATTTCAATCAGCATAATACCCTCTAGGTTCATACATGTCGTTGCAAATGGTAAGATTTCATTTTTTTTAATGGCTGAGTAATATGCCATTGTATATAGGTACCATAACTTCTTTATCCAATCGTCTGTTGATGTGCATGTAGGTTGCTTCCATATCATGGCTATTGAGAACAACACTGCCGTGAACATAAGGGTGCACAGATCTTTACAAACTAGTGTTTTGGTTTCCTTTGGATAAATACCCAGAAGTGCAATTGCTGGGTCAAAAGGTAGTTCTAGTTTTAATTTTTTGAGGAACCTCCAAACTAGTTTCCACAGTGGCTGCACCAATTTGCAAACCCACCAAGAGTGCACGAGGGTCCCCTTTTCTCCATGCCCTTGCCGACCTTTGTTGTTTTTTAATTTATTGATGACAGCCCATCTAACAGGCGTGAGGTGATAGCTCATTGTGCTTTTAATTTGCGTTTCTCTGATGATTAGTGACCTTGAGCATCTTTTCATATGTCTGTTGGCCATCTGTATGTCCTCTGGAGAAATGCCTATTCAGATCTTCTGCCCATTTTTAATTGGACTGTGTTTTCCTGTTGTTGAGTTGTATGAGTTCTTTATAAATTTTGAATATTAACCCCTTGTTGGATGTATCGTAGGCAAATATCTTCTCCCGTTAGTAGGTTGTCTTTTCGTTTATTTTTTCTTTTGTTTCCCATGTCCGAGGAGATATATCAGGAAAAAAGTTACTAATAACAATTCATTTCTGGGCTCTATTCTGTTCCATTGATCTGTATGTCTGTTTTTAATGCCAGTATCATGCTGTTTTGATTACTTTAGGCTTATAGTATAGTTCGATATCAGGTACCTCAGATTTTGTTGTTCTTTCTCTAAATTGCCATGGCTCTTTGGGGTCTTTTATAGTTCCATATACATTTTAGGATTATTCGTTCTAGTTCTCTAAAAAATGCCATTGGTACTTTGATAGAGATTGCACTGAATCTACAGATGCTTTGGGTGGTATGGCCATTTTAATGATGTTGATTCTTCCTACCCATGAGCACAGTGTGTGCTTCTATTTATTTGTATCTTCTTCTTTTTCTTTTTCCAATGACTTATAATTTTCTGAGAACAGGTTTTTTTTTTTTTTACCTCCTTGGCTAATTTGATTCCTAGGTATTTTATTGTTTTTAATGCAATTATAGATGGGATTGCGTTCCTAATTACTCTTTCCGATAGCTCATCATTGGTGTATAAAAATGCAACCTACTTCTGAATATTAATTTTGTATCGTGCTACTTTACCGATTTCACTTACCAGTTCTAATGGCTTTTTTGGTGGAATCTTTAGGGTTCTCTCTACATAATATCATCTCTACGTAATGTCATCTGCAAATAATGACAGTTTTACTTCTTCCTTTTCAAATTGGATGTCTTTTATTTCTCTTTCTTGTCTGACTGCTGTGGCTAGGGCTTCCAATACTCTGTCGAACAGAAGTGGTGAAAGCGAGCATCCTTGTCTTGTTCCTGATCGTAAGGGAAACACTTTAGCCTTTCCCCATTGAGGATGACGTGAGCTGTAGTTTTGTCATATGTGCCATTTACTACGTTGAGGTATGTTCCCTCTATTCCCACTTTGCTGGGAGTTTTTATCATAAATGGATGTTGGATTTTGTCGAACATGTTTTCTGCATCTATTGATATGATCATATATTTGTCTTTCAATTTGTTAATGTGGTGTATCATATTACTAGATGTGTGGGAATTAAACCAACCTTGCATCCCAGGAAGAAATCCAAGTTGATCATGATGTATGATATTTTTAATGTGTTGCCGAATTCGGTTTGCTAATATTTGTTGAAGATTTTTACATCAGTGTTCATCAGGGATATCAGCCTATAGTTTTCTTTTTTTGTACTGTCTTTGAATGGTTTTGTAATCAGGATAACAGGAGCCTCGTAAAAACAGTTAGGAAGGCTTCCCTCCTCTTGAATTTTTTTGGAATAGTTTGAGAAGAATAGGTGTTAATTCTTTTTAGAATGTTTGATAAAATTCACCTATGAAGCCATCTGGTCCAGGACTTTTCTTTTTAGGAAGTTTTTTGATTACCGATTCTATTTCATGGTGGTAACCAGTCAGTTCAGATTTTCTGTTTTTTTTTTCTTGACTCAGTCTTGGGAGATTGTATGTTTCTATGAATGTGTCCATTTCTTCCAGATTGCCCAGTTGGTTGACGTATAACTGCTCGTAGTATTTTCTTGTGATCCTTTGTATTTCTGAAGAGTCCGCAGTTATTTCTCTTTCATTTCTGATTTTACTTATTTGAGACCTCTCTTTCTTTCTTGATGAGTCTGGTTAAAGGTTTGTCAATTTTGTTTACCCTTTCAAAGAACCAGCTCTTGGTTTCATGGCTCTTTTGTATTGTTGTCTAGATTTTATTTTGTTTATTTCTGCTCTCATCTTCCTTATTTCCTTCCTTCTACTCATTTTGGGTTTTGTTTGCTGTTCCTTTTCTAGTCCTTTTAAGTGTAAGGTTAGATTATATGAGCTCTTGTGACTTGAGGTAGGCCTGAATTGCTATGGATTTCCCTTTTAGGACTGCTTTCGCTATGTCCCATAGAATTTGAGTCATTGTGTTTTCATTTTCATTTGTCTCTAGGTATCTTTCGATTTCTTCCTTGATCCCCGGTTAACCCATTCATTGTTTAGTATCATGTTGTTTAGCCTCCATGCATTTGTGTATTTCCCAGTTTTTTTTCTTGTAGTTGAGTTTTAATTTCATACCATTGTGATCATAGAAGACGGTTGATGTAATTTCAGTTTCCTCAAATTTATTGACACTGGTTTTGTGGCCTAACGTGTGGTCTGTCCTGGATAATGTACCATGTACACTTGAGGAGAATGTATATTTTGCTACTTTGGGGTGAAATGCTCTGAAAATATCTATTAAATCCATCTGGTCTCATGTGTCTTTTAAGTCTGCTGTTTCCTTATTGATTTTCCATCTGGAAGGTCTGTCCAATGGGGTGTAAAAGTCTCCTACTCTGAGTCTCTCCCCTTATGTTGGTCAATAACTGCTTTACATGTGTAGGTGCTCTTATGTTGGGTGCATATATGTTTACTAGGCTTATGTCCTTTTGTATTGATCCCTTTATCATTATGTAATGTCCTTCTTTGTCTCTTATTATTGCCTTTGTTTTAAAGTCAATTTTTCTGATATAAGTATTGCTACCCCAGCTTTTTTTTCATTTTCATTTGCATGAAATATCCTTTTTACCCCTTTCAGTCTGTGCGTGTCATTTGATCTAAAGTAGACACATATATATGGGTCTTGTTTTCTTTTCCATTCAGCTACCCTATGTCTTTTGATTGGAGCATTTAATCCACTTACATTTAAAATGATTACTGATAGATACATAGTAATTGCCACTTCATTATTCATAATTATGGTTTCCCTCCACCCCCCACCCCTTGTTTTTACAGAAGTCTCCTTAACATTTGTAATTCTGTATTGTCAGTGATGAATTCCTTTAGCTTTTTTCTGTCTGGAAAGCTCTTTATCTCACCTTCCATTACATTGATGGCCTTGCTGAGTAGAGTAGTCTTGGTCAGAAGTTTTTGTTTTTCATCACTTTGAATGTTTCATGCCAATCCCTTCTTGTCTGCAAAATCTATTGAAAAGCCAGCTGACATTCTTATGAGAGAGAGTATCCTTATAAGTAAGTAGCTACCCTTCTCTTGCTGTTTTTAGGATTCTCTGTTTCCAACCGTTGGCATTTTAATAATGGTGTGTCTTCGTGTGAGTCTATTTGGGTTCCTCTTTTTTAGAACTCTGCACTTTCTGGACTTGTATGTCTAATTCTTTTGCCAAGTTAGGGAAGTGTTCTGTCATTTTTTCAAATTGGTTCTCAATCCCTTGCTTTCTCTCTTCTCCTTTTGGTATCCCTGTGATGCAGATGTTGGTACATTTGATGTTATCCCAGAGGTCTCTTAAACTTTCTTCATTAAAAAATTTTTTTTCTAGTTGCGTGTTCTCTTCTACTTTGTCTTACAACTCGCCGATTCGGTCCTCCACTTCCTCTAATCTACTGTTGAATCCTTCTAATGTATGCTTCATTTCAGTTATTGTATTCTTCATTTCTGACTGGTTGTCTTTTATGTTTTCTATGTCGTTTTTCTACTTACTCTCTCTGTTGAAGTCCTCACTGAGATCATTTATTCTCCCCATGTTCATTCAGCATCCTTACAACCAGTGTTTTGAACTCTGTCTATGGTAGGTTGCTTGCCTCCATTTCATTCATTTTTTTTTCCCTAGGGTTTTCTCTTGTTTCATTTGCAGTATGTTACTTTGTTTCCTCATTTTAGTTGCCTCTCTGTGTTCATTTCTATGTATCAGGAAGATTTGTTATGTCTCCTAGCCTTGTGTGGGCAGCCTCATGTAGTGGGTGTCCTGTGTGGCCCAGTGTCCCTGATAACTTGTGCCAAGAGCTCCGGGTGTGTTCCTTGTGTGGTCGTATGTGTTCTCCTGTTGTAGCTAAGCCTTGATTGCCGTTGGCACATCAGTGGATGGATTGACTCAGCCTGACTGGCTGTGAGGACAGGCCATGCCCACAGGGTATGAGCTGCTATGCGGGGGCTGACCCCATGGAGTGGGGTCTCCCCAGCAGTCTCATGTTCCTGTCGAGACCACCCTTTGGTTGTGCTGATGTGGAGTTAGTCAGGTGGTGGTCTGTTGTGGTGTGACGCCGGCCTTTGGGTGTGTTGATTCTGCGGCCCCTTGGGAGGGACTCCTGTGTAAGCCAAGGTCGGCCACTGCCTTTAATTGACCGAGGCTCCCTGGTAGGGGCAACAGAGAGATCTGCAGCTGGTTGCTGCCTATGCTGGATCTAGAGGCAAGTGGGAGAGACCACACTGCTAGCTGAGGTCAGTTACTCCCAGTACCGGGCCTGGGATGGCTCAGCTGAAGGACCAGTCTACCTCAAGGCCTGAGGCTGCCTGCCAGCTGCCCGTATGACTCCACAGCTGGAAGAGCCTTTGAGTGGTATGCAAGTTGGGTGTTATGTGGACCCAGGGAGTCACCAGGGTAACACAAAGGAATTTCACCCAGCCAGTGCAGAATCAGGTTTCATGTCAGTGCTGAATGTGTGACTTCCTGCAAATGTCTCAGATCACAGCAAAGCCAGATGCTGTCCTCCTCAGGCCCTCAGATCTTCATGATTCACCCAAAAGATATTGCAGCTCGGGGTGGCACCAGTGGTTCGCCACCAAAATCTCCCCCAAAATATGTGGACCATGTGCAGGCCATGTGAATTGAGGGTTGCTACCTGCCAATAACAAAGTGGCCTAGGGAAGCAGAAGGCTAGGGCTGGTTGCCTGTGACAGGCCTGCCTTGGGCAATTGTGGGCTGGGTGGGGCGGGGTCCCAGGGAGAAACAGGGTATAGTGGGCCCATCTCACTGGGCCCATGCAGCTTTTCAATTGGCCGTGCAGGGCGTAGGGTTCAACAAAAGCAAGATGACACCCACTGGTAGACTGCCCAAGATGAGAGCCCTGACAAAGATGTAATAGCCTATGTCCCTTCAGCCTTCATCCTTGAGGCACGCAACTCAGTCTTTACCTATGTCTTTGTACCTCTTTAGCTGCTGACCCTCTGTTGGAGCCAAGGGTGAGTGTCTATGAGTGAATGAGTCAATGCAGTGACCCCTTAAGGGGAGGTTGAGTTTTCAGGTTCCTTTTGTCTTACCCAGATGTCCAGAATCCCTAGTAATTTTTACAGTTAGATTTTGTTGGCAGTCTTCCTCCTAAGACTGGAACTTTGGTCTGAGAGCCCCTGTGTGTGGTAAGGGCCCTCTCATTCCTTCAGGGTGGCCTCTGCAGCCTCATTCTCTCTCCAGTTCTTAACTGTCATGCATGGGTATAGGACCAGCCTGCTTTGTGTCTCCACCCCTCCTCCTGGTTTCAATGTGGCTTTTTCTTTATATCATCAAATGTATGTGTTGTGATCAGCTAGACTTCAGGTTGTTCTCTAATTTGTTTTATAATTTGGTTGTACCTTTAATGCAGTTACAGAAGTAGGTGAACTCTGATTTTACCGAGCCTGCTAATCTTGCCCTAAAACCTCGGTGTTTTTCTTAAAGGCCCAGTGCATAGAATTACTCAGTGACAGACTCACTTGCTCGGAGCTCCTGCACTCAGGCAGACATATAGAGAGCGGGAGGAAACTTAATTGTCTGCCTTCAGGGAGGTCCAGCTTTTTCCCAGACAGAAATTCGAGCAAAGTACATTGTTCCTTTGTTGAGCCCTCTAGCTCCCCACTTGCAGACACAAGTGACTGCAATATCTGGGTCTCCTTCAACCTGGCTAACACTGTTTGTCCTGTTCAGGTACTTTTCTGAAACCCTGCTCACCCAAATTTTAGGCCCACCCAAGCAGTTCCAGCGGCTTTACCATACAAGCAGCCTATCTTGGCTCATGCTGCAGGCTTTCCTAAAATCTCTCAAAGGTTCAAAAAACCTAAACAAGCTGCATCTGGCCTTGGCGTGCCCTGTACTTACTGAGCAGCCCCAAGTATGGCACTAGGGGCAGCTGGTTTCAGTTCACAGCTTGGTCTCTTGAGGTACCCAGCTGCAGACTGGTGGCTCATGCTAGGTGGCTCTGGGTAGGGTACGAGTTATGGCTGAAATCTGCCTGCCACAGAGCCCCTCCCAGGACATCCTAGGGCTTGCATGCCCAGGAGCAGGCTTTGGAATACATGAGGCTGCATCTGAGAACAACACTGCCAATGAGCAGATTAAAAAGGCACCAGAGCCCCACTAAAGCGAATCCTGCTCTGTAGGGTCTGCCCCTGCACAACAGTTGCTTCACTGTCAATCAGCCTGAGTCAGTTCCTCCCTTAGATGTATAAATAGCAATAAAGGCTCAACTACAACAGGAGAGCACACACAACCAATACAAGGGACACACCTGGAACACCTGGCTCGGGTTACCAGGGAGGTGACACCACTGGGCCTCACAAGGAACCTACTACATCAACCCACTGTACTAAGACCAGAAGACATAGCAGCCCTACAAACATGGGGAAGCAGCCAAAATGGGGAGACAAAGAAATGTGTCCCAAATGAAAGAGCAGAATAAAAACTAAAAAAATAAATAGAGACAAGCAATCTACCAGATGCAGAGTTCAAAACACTGATTATAAGGATGCTCATTGAACTTAGGGGAAAGGTAGATGAACTCATGAAAACTCTAACAGAGGAAGAAAACAAAAATGGAGATAGAAATCATATAAAAGAACCAGTCAGAAGTGAAGAATACAATAACTCAAATGAATAACATATTAGAGGGAATAAACAGTAGACTGGATGAAGCAGAGGACTCAATCAGCTATTTAAAAGATGAGATAGCAGAAAACACCCAATGAGAATAGCAACAAGAAAAAAGAATTCAAAAAAACGAGGGTATTTTTAGGGGCTTCTGGGACATCAAGCATACCAATGTTTGAATCATAGGGTTCCCGGAAGGAGAAGTAAGAGAGCAAGGAATTGAAAACCTATTTGAAGAAATAATGACTGAAAACTTTCCTATCCTGGACATAGAAATAGATATACAAGCCCAGAAAGCACAAAGAGCCCAAAGAAGATGAACCCAAAGAAGCCCATGCCAAGGCACATCATAATTAAAATGCCAAAGATTAAAGACAAAGGGAGAATCTTAAATGCATCAGAAGAGCTCCCATAAGACTGTAAACTGATTTCTCAACAGAAACTTTGCAGGGCAGAAGGGATTGGCACGAAATGTTCAAAGTTATGAAAAGCAATGACCTACAGCAAAGATTACTCCACCCAGCAAAGCTATCATTTAGAATCGAAGTACAGATAGAGCTTCCCAGATAAGAAAAAGCTAAAGAAGTTCATAATCCCCAAACCAATATTAAATGTTATACTTCTTGAAGAAAGAAAAAGAGAAAAAAAAATATGAACAATAAAATGGCAATAATTACATACCTATCAATTACTTTAAATACAAATTGATTAAATGTTCTAATCATATGCTGCCTACAAAAGACTCACTTCAGGTCAAAAGGTACACACAGACTTAAAGAGGTAGAAAAAGATATTTCATGCAAATAGAGACAATCAAAAAGCTAAGGTAACTACTAATACCAGACAAAATAGACTTCAAAACAAAGGCTCTAACAAGAGGCAAGGAAGGACCCAGTAATTCAATTCCTGGGTATTTACCCAAAGAAACCCAAAACACTACTTGAAGGGACCTGTGAATTCATATGTTTAAGTCAGCATTATTTACAATAGCCAAGAAATGGAGGCATCAATGGAAGAGGTGGTACATATATGCAGTGGAATATTACTCAGCCATAAAAAATAATAAAATCTTGGCATCTGCAACAACATAGATGGACCTAAAGGGTATTGTGCTGAATATAAGAGAGAAAGGTAAATGCCATGTGATTTCACTTACATGTGGAATCTAAAGACAAAACAGAAACTCATGATGTGGAGGACATTTTGATGGTTGCCAAATGGTAAGGGGGTTGGGGGATTTAGTGAAAAAGGGAAAGGGATTAAGAAGTTCAAATTGATAGTTACAAAATAGTCATGGGGATGTAAAGTGAAGAATAAGTCAATATAGTTAATAATATTGTAAAAATATAGTGCCAGTTGGGTAGATTTATTGCAGTGATTCATAAATTATATAAATGTCTAATCACTATATTACACCTGCAACTAATATAATATTGTATGCCAACTGTAAGTGAAAAGTAAATATATTTTTTAAAAGTCTATGGTAAACAATGCTAAATTAAATCTAGTGTATTTTTAGAAGAGAAAGTATTGTATTACTACTAATAGTCCTTGTCCTGCAACTGGCTGTCGTGGTTGCTGGAAGAAAGGAAAGCCTTAGGTTATTAATTATTTTTATAACAGGGAGTCTACTATAGTTAACCTCTAAAATAATGAGATGTGACTAAAAATATTAGATCCAATTGTTTACAAATGAAACATACTTCTTCATGAAACTACAAACTACCCAGGAACATGATGATTTGAATCAAAGATACAGTCTAGCTATTCTGTAGCTACATGAGACCATAACATAGGTAAGTGTACTCCAAAAACCTGAGAAATTTCACAGTAAGACTTTACTTCACTTTGCTCTATAGCCTTGGCAACTGGTATCCCTGAAGCACTCCATCAGCCTGGATCCTCAGCTAGCAAAAGCTATTATTCAATTAAGCCTCTTGGTTTAGTTGTGGGAAGGCAGAAAAGCATCAGGAAATCTCTCATTCTGATTGAGCCCATTTCAGCGGTGGAAAAACATTCCAGACTGTGAATGCCCCTCAGTATGCTTTTGGTAACATTTTATAAAATTCCTATTGTGCAATAGAAACTTTGGGTTTTGCATGGTATTTCATTTGGTTGAGTGTTTAGCATTGCTGCCACCTTTCACTTTCTCACTGATAATGTGGTACATTTTCTGACTTCGAATATGTCTTCTTGTTGAATGTCCTTGGAAGTTTGTACTCTGAGAGCCCAGTTTAATTCAGCCCTTGGTACAATTCACTGAGGTAAGGAATTGGCATGTAGTTGTTACTTTTAAGCTGATTTATAAATTTTCGATAAAGTATCTCCAAAAGAGATAGGTGGCTGAAGTCAGTGGTGCTGGGAAAGATATTAATGGCATAAATGGAGTCCACCTGTAGTCCAGCACACACTGAATATGGCAGTGGTTGAATAAACCTTCCTCAAACACTTGGGACCTTCATTAGTTTATCATCATGGAAATAAGGATAATCTGAGTAAGGTGGTGCCCTCCACTAATAAACTGAGGATGTTAATTCCTTGAATTAAAGTTTTAAGATAAGAAAAAAATTTTCTTAAAACCTAATGTTAGTTTCAAGAATACTTAACACTAAGCAAAAATGGGGAGAAAAAAGGAAAAGAGAAAGAAAAAAAGTACTTTCCTGTCTTTCTGATTGGAACAATATACAGTTGCATTTGTTTTGTTTTGTTTTTTAATGGTATTAACCTCTTTGTTAAATAAGAATAGTCATATTAACTAATTGAAAATTTTGGAAAGTTTGGCTAATTACTTTATTAGTATGAAAGTCAATCAGATTTGTATTCAGAATTGCTGCTCTGGCCATTTTCATGATGAATCTTGTCCACTTTGACAAATGTTGCAAATGTTTTCCTTTAGAAATTGAAAGGCACAGCCATATGAGAGGAGGCTGCAAATATTTCTTTCGCCTTTTCACTAAGGCTTTCAAAGCACTTTGCAAACTCAACAAAATTCAAATATTTGAATTGTTGATAGCAAGAGTAAAAGTAGAATTTCAAATCAGTATATTCTTGTGGGTTTTGTTGCTTCAGAAATTATCCTGTAACTTACTTGAAAATACATGAAGTCTGTGCTGTCCAATTATCAAGAGGAATTGGATTGGTAAGAATTAAACATATAAAGGTGATAGCTAACCTCATAATTCCATATCATACTCCTTAATCTTTTACCACAGCGGTAAAAGATGGAAAACAAATTGCAATTTTGTTCTTTTCTCATGCCCTCCCTTCAGCATAACACAGAAATTCAAAGAGAAAGAAGTGCTCTCGGCGATTAAAAAATCCCACCCACCCATTTCTACTTTAGAATGGCTAATGTTTCTTCCTAACACTCCAGAAAAACTACCTTTTAGACACTAGGCGGGAGCCACAGGATTTGGCTTGTCAAACGCCCATAAATGAGGCTAGTGGTCTTTGGATCTGCGCAGACACAAGGTGGAAGCACCGCCTCACAGGCCAAGCCAAATTTCCTGCTGTGCGGGATCTGATTCTCATCTCTCTACCTCTTAACTCTAAAGACACGCATCACATCATGCCCCGTTGGCTTTAAAATTAACTTTTAAGTAGACAGACTGAATAACTGGCGCCCGGATTTAAAAAAAAAACATATTACTTAATTGATTTATATATTCTAAAAACTTGAACACATTACTCAAGGAGGCGAGGAGTACGAGTCATCCACTTGCGCACTACCTCGGGTAACCTACCTTAGACGTTGAGCTCTTCCGCATGCCATGTGGTGACCGCCTCTCTGCCACCTGACCTCACATTCCATCGAAGACCGGGTTCATTGTCAATTTAGTAAAATGCAATGGTTTAGAAACCAACTTTTAAAAGAAAGCACAGCGCTCTTTGTAATTTTGAGGCCTTCCCTTTTGTCTTAGGGAATCCTAGGATGGTTATATTTTTCCTCAAATCTCTTAAATTTTTTAAATATAAGCGTTTCCCCCTCCCTCGAAATGGTTTCCTCCAATAGGCCCTGCGGTGCGGATTGAACCATTCGGTACTTCTCAGTGGGGGGGCGCGGACCAGCGGGGGCGGAAGAAGGTGTTGGACAGCTGCTTCAGGTTTCTTGTTAGAGTTGCCAATCTCACGCGATCTTCTTGGATGTGCGGAACCTGGCGAGGAACCGCTTGCCTCGTGGCGTAGGGTCACGTTTGCACGGGCCGTGCGACCCCTCCTCGGGCTGGGAGGATGGTACGGCCTGGCCGAGTCACGCGCCTCCGGCTCGGCGCTGCGGCTTTTGAGTGACCAGGGTAAGGGTAGTTATTAGTACTGTGAGGAGCTGGGCGGCGGTTCGCGTCGTTGAGGCTTCCCAGCAGAGAGTGGGAAACCGGGACTCGCGAGGAGCAAGCCGGTGTTCATCTGGGCTGGGCGCGGGGCGGGCCGCAGGAGGAAGACGCGTCGTCAGGTGCGCAGCAGCCCCGACTGCCAGACCTGGGCTGGGTGCTTTCTCCGCTCGACCGAATTCAGCTTTGCATGCGCCCCGCTTTGCTCGGTGTTAGTGCAGGCCGCACTTGGTCCTTGCGGGACAGAGGCCCAGAGCGGCGAACTGGCTTGTTCGGTTAGACCGAAGCGGGTCTGGAACCAGAACCGGGCCTATCTGCTTTGTGGAGGTGTTAAAGGCGCCTGGGTTCGGGCGAAGGGCCGAGAGAGGGACGGGTGGTGGAGGCTGGAGAAAATCGCTTGAGGCATGTCTGAGGCGGGGAAGGGGATTGGGCTCCGGTGGCGAGCTCGGGACCTGATAGCCGTCGGGTTAGCTGAGCGGGTACAACTTAGTTTTGAGTTGGTTAATAATAGGCCAGAGAGGAGGGGGACACTGAGAACCTGAGATGTGGAGAGAGGGTGGTGTGAGGGGCACGTTTGTAAACTCTAAAGGGATAAAAAATGTGACCTGGGTTCAAACTCGTCAGCATTGTTGATTTGTTCTCCTTTGACGTTGCTGTGAGACTACTCTTTGCCTCTTCACTCCCTTCCCGTTTTTGCCTCACTTCTGGTTTAGGGGAGAGGGTGCGTGTCGTAATTCCTTCTTTCCCAGGCGGCATTCCGAGGGGCGCCCTCTGATGAGCATGTGGGCCTAGATCTCTGTACTCCAGGGAAGTTGAAGACATTTCTCTGCAATTTGGTGTGTATTGTCAGACACGTCCTATTACGTGGAAAGATTGTTTAGCTCAGAGATTGGTTCATTGTGGATTGAGGTCCACGGAGGTCAGCAGCCATGCGAGGCAGAGGGCAAGGAGATATTGCTGAAAGGAGGTACTGGGTCTCCAGCTCTTGGACACTTGGCATCAGCTATGGTGTCCATCTAGGTTACCAGTATCATCAAATAACAGGAATAGTGCCTTGTGACACTGTTTGCCCTTCCAGTGTTATACATCAGGGAGCGCTATAAAGAAATCTAGGTGAAATGAATAGAAATAGTAGAGCCACCATGTGAATGGGTCTGAGCAGGAAGTAATGCCCTGTGGAACTTTTCACCTTGCACTTGGTGAGATCCCAACACTTGATTTAATGAGGCTCCCCTGTGGGAGACTAGTTAAGCTGTGGGGGATTCAGATGCTGACCACTTGTTAAAAGCTATTCTGATACCATATTTATTTACAAAGTGTTCATACTTAGCAACCTCTCAAGTTCTATGAGAAGACCACAAGAAGTGGAGATGAAATAGACTCAGGGCCAGGGCACACCACAGGAGTGGGAGGATAAATCCGAAGTCACTGTCCAGGTCAGGCTCAGCCACTGTAGAAAGGAGATGTGGACAAGAACCCTACCCCTGCGATGTACTTGACTACTTGCTTTGAGTATAATGTTGAAGAGACTGTTGGGTGGGGGAAGATACCAGCTCTTCCTTGGATTCTGGAAAGCTTGTTGGAAAGGAAGAAACTGTTAGGCATATTCAAATCAGATTATTTTTTCAGCAAACGTCTGGCAGAGATTGGAATAAGAGAGAATAAAGAACTGACCTCATGCTGTCCCACATTCTGATTCCACATGTAGTGGTTAACTGAGAGAGAGGTAGGGTTTGGCCTTCTGTTTCTCAGCTTTAAGGTGGTGCTTAGAGAAGTTAAGTAACCTATTTGACACAACATGGCTAGTAAGGACTGGAGACAGACTTTTTTCCAACCGAGGTCTGTGTGACTCTGGAGCTAAGTGTTGTTTAGGGTACCTCACTGCTTTCCAATGGCTACCAGCCTTATAACCAACAGTATAACAGATAGGGACTTTTACGTTTATATTTTACAAAGATCTTTAAATATTTCTGTTTCAAGAGATTCTTTATGAAATACTGCTGTAGAGGTGTAAACTTCAGCCAAGGCTTTGTCTGCAATGTCAATTTGCTGTTAGCTACTGCTCAAAAGGCAAAGGCCTGCTAAGCCATTCAGAACCACTCAAGTCCCCAAGTCTCTCTTTTGTGTTCTAATTTGAGCTTGGCTATAAGCTACTTGAACTTTTTTAGTGCCACAAAGTCCATTGCTCTTAGAATTAGCTCTGATTTTTTTTTCTTTACCCAGAACACATCAGGTTTTAGAGCTAAAGTATGACTGCCATTGTCCTACCTTACTCATTTGGAAATGGCCTTGCATGCTCTTGTGTAGGCAGGATGGTGGATATGTGATTCTGCTAAGTGCTCTACAGACGGAGTAGATGTGGAATCTTAGTCACGTGTGCTTTCATGTGTGTGTCTTGCTGAAAGGAATCTTTATTTCTCTTTTATTCTTCTCGAAGGAAGACGTGGCTTCCTTTTCCAGGGTTAACTCCTCTGCCTTTAATTTGGGTCCCAATACATCTTTCTCCAAAGTTCTTATTCCATTTTCCAGTGCATTTTCAAACCATTATTTTCCTTGACCTCACTGTGGTGAGCCCTGTGGAACCTTTATTTAAATTCAGTTTATTTGGTTCCCATGACACTAGGCTCTTGGATCTGGCATTCACCATGGTTGTGCTCTTGAACCTTTCCTGGCCATAGGAGCCTTTGATGAACTCCTCACTTTCTCTGGCAATAACTCTCATCTCTCTGTGGGCAGCTTCTAAATTCACTCATTTATTCAACACTTATTAATGTGGTGCTTACCATGTGTCAGGAACTACCGTAGACCAAAAAAAAAGCCTCCCCCTTAGGGAATGTTCATTCCAGTAAAATAAAACGGGATGGGAGAGAATAATGGGATTGGAGGTGAGAGGTGAGCAGCTGTTCTTGTTGGCCTGATTAGCTGAGGCCTCTCCTAGTAGGGGACAGAAAAAGAGAAGCCGAATGAGGAGGAGTGAACCAGGCAAAGGTTGTGGGAAGTGTTGGGGACCTTTCTCTTCAGTCCTGCCTTCTCTGATGCTGTAGTCCAGAATTTCCATGGAACTCTCAAGGCTTTGCACCTAATGTCCTCCTATTTCTTGAACTATCTCCTTTCCCACTGCCATTTTCCCTCCAGGATCAGCTTTTATCTTGGTGCTTCATACTTTTCTAGCCACCCTAGTGTCGCCGTGTCTGATCTCCAGGCCTGACTTGGTGTCAGCTCATCTGACTTTCTCTTTAGATGTCTGTTTTGTGTTGGTCCCTACCACTCCCACTGTAACAACTTGAACTCCAGACCCTGCCTCGGGTACAAGGATGGGTGCAGTGGCAGCCCACATAAGCTGAGGGGTTGATTGTGAAGCAATCACAATCAACCCCTGAGTGGCAGACATAGGCAGACTAGAGAAGCAGGCCCTGAGCAGGGAACACCAGCAGGGAGGCTACTTGAAGGGCACATTCAGGGACACATTACAAGTGGGTTTTTGAGGATGTGGCTTCTCAGGATGCACTCCCTCAGAGGACTCCCACCCCCACGGTGCATATTCACAGTCTGCTGCTTTGACTCCCTCCTCTAGGTTAAGTGTCCCAGGCAGGGCCTCTGACTGGCCAAGCTATTGTCATGCTCATGCCTACTTACTAGAGGATGTCTGACATGCGGCTCCATGATGGGGGATGGGATCCCCACAAGAGAAGAGGGTTTAGAACCTGGCCAGTGTTCACAACTCAAACATTCAAAAACTTAAATGGTTTCTCATTGTTTTGAGCAAGGCTGTCTGACAGAACTTTCTATGATGATGGAAATGCTCCATGATCTACACTGTCCTTTCAAAATGGTGGCTGTGAGCCACATGTGCCTAGTGAACACTTGAAAAGTGGCTAGTGAGAGGAACAGGGCTTTAACAGGGCTTTTCATTTTAATTAAATCTAAATTGCCACATTTGCCTCATGGCTACTGTATTGGACAGCGCGGGTCTGGAGAATGCTTTTTCCTTCTTTAGCCTGGCTTCCAGGCCTTCCTGTGTCACATGAGTCTGGTAAGCTGAGCCACCACTATCCAACCTCCATGGCTTTCCTCCTGTGTTCTCGTTTCCAGACCTCTTCTGCTTGTCAGTCCAGTGGACATGCTCCCACATTTAAAGCCTTGCCCAATTTTCCCAACCAGAGGGCATTTGTGTCTGCATTCACATCCCTTACTCTCCCTTACAATGGACAATCTGCCAGACTTGCTGCTCAAACCCAACTCTCAGCTTGGGAGGGCTGCCTCCTCCAGCACTCTGCTTTTCTTATGATTCATATTTTGTTCACCTGGTCTCTGGAGTAACTCTGGAGTTCACCTTACTGCCTGTCATTCTGTTATCCTGACCAGCTCTTCCTCCCCTTCATATTTAAGCTCTGGGGGCCCCTACCAGAGGGGCCACCCCACTCAGCTACTGCCATATTCTGTCATCTTCACTCTAAGACTTAACAGGCATTGGGCTCTCAGCCTCCTTCTCACTTGTTCCTTCTCCTATCTTCCACATTCCTTCCTTACTGGTCCAGACAGCTTTGCTCCCTTCTTCATACTCCATAGTCCACCCATGTGCAGAGTCTGCTGGCCCTGCCTTGGGAATATAGTCACAATCTAACTATCCTTACCACCTTCCACTGCTCACCTAGCTGTGTCCACCATCTCATCTCACATGAAATAGTGGGAATGTTACAACTAGTCTCCTTGCTTCTGTCCTAGCTCTGGAAGTCTGTTTTCTGCACAGCAGCCAAAACAATGCTTTGAAAATAAGTTTCAAATTTATCATGTTTCTCAAATTGGAACCCACCAAAGACTTTCTAATCTCTGAAAAAAAATCAGGGTCTTACCATGGCTGAGACGGGTCTGCTTCCTCCTTGTTTCCTGCCCTTATTCCCCAATTATCTTAACACTCAGATCCCCAATTGTGCCCTCTCCTTGGCCCCCCATGGCTCCCTCTGTTCCTTCAGTTCTTGATTGGGGAGCCTTTCTGTCTAAAATCACATCCCACCCCCTCTGGTGATTCTCTGCCCTGGACTCTCTATACTTTTATTTCTAATGCCATCACCACATAAGAGTAAGCAGTTTGTCATGTGTTCCTCCCCACCCAGAAGGTAAGCACCATGCAGGCAGCATCACATTGCCTAAAATATTGTCCAGCTCATGGGAGGTGCTCAACAGCTAGTGGTGGCATTTGCTGCATCATCACTCGTGCGTGTCTTCCCCTGTGTCTACCCTGTAGCCCTCTCACAGTTCTAACAGAAGAGTTTTCTGTGTAATCATTGAATTACATTTTTTTCTTTTGCTGTCATTCCTCATAGGCAGGGATCATGTCTGTCTGTCTGTTTTATTTCTCCTGCATTCAATGCAGTGCTGGCACATAGTCAGTTCTCAGCCAGGTTTGCCTGGTGGGTGACCCACCTCTGCTGGATGGGAAACCCACTGACAACACCTACCTAGTCCCTATGCTCCAGAGTTGCTGACAGGTTCTATAGTGTGAACATGCATTGGCCAATTGATGGTATCCCCCCTCCCCCACAGGCCTCG
Source organism: Rousettus aegyptiacus (assembly GCF_014176215.1). Lineage (NCBI taxonomy): Eukaryota > Metazoa > Chordata > Mammalia > Chiroptera > Pteropodidae > Rousettus > Rousettus aegyptiacus. The sequence goes on from NW_023416309.1 coordinate 64,075,422, forward strand.
TGCTATCTCCAAGGCACCATGAATGCCATCGTTGCTCTCTGTCACTTCTGTGAGCTCCATGGCCCCCGCACTCTCTTTTGCACTGAAGTTCTGCATGCCCCTCTTCCAAAAGGGGCTGGGAATGGGGACAGCCCTGGCCAGGGGGAACAGGCCGAGGAGGAGGAAGGTGGTATTCAGATGAGCAGTCGGATCCGTACTCACAGCCCAGCAGAAGGAGCCAGCGCAGAATCCAGCAGCCCAGGACCTAAAAAGTCAGACATGTGTGAGGCAAGTGTTTCTCAGGTGTGGGGATGTTTCTTCAGGGGCTTGTGTTTGTGCTTGTGTGTGGGACCTCCAGGGGATAGACATCATGGGTGGTGTTGGATTCTTGTTCATACGAATGCTGACATCTGAGGCCTCCTCCTGAGGCCCACTTGGAAGCTCCCACAAAGTGGTTATGTCCAGACCAAACAAGAACAGATGCCAGCACAGAGCACTATGTGAGCCACTTAACAGCTGTGAGCCTCAGTTTGCCTTCTGTATGATGGGGATTTGCACTATAATTATCTCATAGGGCTGAGCTTTGTATTAAATGAGATGATGTATGCCAAGCTTTCCGTAATGTCTGCTACACAAATGCTCAGTAGAGCAGTTTTCATGCCCTCTGACAACCTTTGTGATCTCTGCATCCTGGTTATCCTATTCAGGAAACATTGAAATCCTCAGATAAGTATAACTCTACAAGTCATTTATTTTTATATGAAAACAGATTGAGTTTTCTATTTCAGATTTGCATAAGAATAAGATAGTATGTTGCCTGCTTCCTGACTAACTGGTTTTCTTTTCCTTCTTGTGGGCAGGGCTGCCGGTCACTTGCTGCAGGGCACCCTGGGTATATCAGCCATGATAAAGAGACCTCAATTAAATATGTCAGTCACCAGCACCCCAACCACCCCCAGCTCTTCAGCATTGTCCGTCAGGCTTGTGTGCGGAGCCTGAGCTGTGAGGTGAGCGCCAATGATGTGGGCAGGGAGGCTGCTGTCTCTGTAAGGATCTCACACACTCCACAGTGCCCCGAACAGGTTCAGTGTTGGCTATGGAAAGGAAGACAGAAGTCAGTCCTGTTGTGAGGAGGGTAGGCAGATCAGTGAGCAGGGAGCACAGGGTAACCTCTATTCTCCAGAACTCCAAAACACATTGTTAGACTCGAATTTTCTAAATGGTTGCTAGCTTATCACTTTAAGCACCAAACCTTTGTTATTTGTCTATTTTTCATGGACATGTTTCTAAGAGAATAAAATAAAGTATGCAGATTTTATTACATGGATGCTGCATTGACCGTTTTGACCTGCCAGCTCTCTATTATATTCTGGGTGAGTGATAGTGGCAAATTTGAGTCAGAGAGAGCTAATGTTTGTACAGGAATTACTTATGGCTCAAGGTAGAAAAAGTAGTGAACCTACTTTACTGGTTCTTATATTCCTTAATAACGTTATCTTTAGAAAGTTTGACCCCAGGAGCAGATGAAAGTGAAGTTTTCCTTTCTCATCCCTACCCTTCCCACTCTCCCTATAATTAATGGCAGGGGAAAAAAAAAAAAAAAAAAAACCCGAAACAGGAGGATTTGATTTTATATTACTGAAGCAAGGAGAGGACTATGTCCTGGAGTGGTTGTTGTTTTGTTCCAGGTCTGCCCTGGCCGTGAAGGCCCTATCTTCTTTGGGGATGAGCAGCATGGGTTCGTGTTTAGCCACACTTTCTTCATCAAAGACAGCCTGGCCAGGGGCTTTCAGCGCTGGTACAGCATCATTGCCATCATGATGGACCGGATTTACCTCATCAACTCCTGGCCCTTTCTGCTTGGGAAGATCCGAGGGATCATTGATGAACTCCAGGGCAAGGCACTCAAGGTGACCCCAGATAAAGGGAGAGTGGGTGGTGGTGGGAGAGATGTGCACTGAAAGAGGATAAGAGCACATGGTCCTGTGGCCACTGCTCTGTCTAAATTGTAGTGTCCTTGCTTCACAGTCGGGGTTGTGGCCATAAGCCTTGCAGTCAGTCCTGCTTGCGTTGCTGGTCTCTTCTGAGTCTTGTGCTGGTTATCATTCAGCTCTGGCTTCTTCACTGCAGTCAGGTGCCCTGGTATGATCCCTAGTGTCTTTGCTGCCTCTGACCATCATTTCAAAAGCCCGTTCATTAATTGTGTTGCAGACCCACCACCTAATATAGACCTCCAGCTTTGGCATTGCATCTCTCGGGATAGGCCAGGTTATACTCTGTCAACAAACAGCCCTCAAACATCCAGTGGCTTAAAACCACAATTTTTTTTCTTGTTCACGTTCTGTGTCCATTGCAGGGAAGTTAGGGATCATTTTGTAGGCGTCTTGGCAGATGGAGTAGTAGCCATATTGAATGTTGCTCGTTTGCCTGCTAGAGGATATAAAGGGTCACATGTCCCACCCACAGGCTCTGGGTAGTGAATGCCTCCATGTCCCTGGAATGGGGAGGACTAGAAATACTTGGAGAATATCAGTAACGACTGCCTCAAGCACATGTTACCTGAATATCTGTCAAGTGCCTAATGAGTTGGTTGTAAGAGAGGGTACAGGAGAAATCCTTAACCAGTTCATCTTCTCAGGTGGCTTCTAATCTAGTTAGGGAAGCAGACCATTCTGTCTAGAATTATGAGACGGCATTTTCTGTACTTTGCATCAAGGGAGCAGAATTGGACAGTCTTCAGGAGTAGCATTGATGAAGTTGGCTGTGAATGAACTGGGCTGCTCAGCCGGTTTTGTTTTATTAAAGGGTTACCCCTTCCCTTTGCATTTCAGGTATTTGAAGCAGAGCAGTTTGGATGCCCACAGCGTGCCCAGCGAATGAACACAGCTTTTACACCATTTCTGCACCAAAGGAATGGTAACGCTGCCCGTTCACTGACATCTTTGACAAGTGATGACAACTTGTGGGCTTGCCTCCATACCTCCTTTGCTTGGTAATGAGATTCTCAGATCTTTTGGCAACTGTTAGAATAAGAGCAGTCACAGTATGTTGGTTGGATTATGCATGAATTTGGGGAGAACAGTCATTGGATGAGTTCCTTGGGTGCCTCTGTGAGGTGTACTTGTGAGTGAGCACTGAACTAGGTTCAGTCTTCTCAAATATGTGCAAGATGTGTTTATGTGGAACTCACTCCAGTGATATTTTTTAAATGATGTTCCCATTTCAGGAATTGGAGAGTGGCTCAGCTGGGTGATTCTGGCTCAGATTCTAAGGAGTTTTTGGTCAGCTGGGGCTGCATCATCTGCAGGTTTGGCCGGCAGGTTGGTGCTGGCTGTGGGCAGGAGGTCTCAGCTTCTTGCCCTATGGCCATATGAGCTGACTTCCCTCAGAGTGAGCAATCCAAAAGAGAATGAGGTCACATCTATCTACAAGGTGTCATGACCTGGTCTCAGCCGTCACACATGGTCACTTGCAGCACATACTGTTTGTTAGAAGTGTGCTATGTCGCTAAGGTCAGCCTAGTCAGGAGGAAAGAATTAGTCTCCATCTTTGGAAGGGAGGAGTGTCAATGAATTTGTGGACATATTTGAAACCATCACAGTTTGTCATCTGGCCACAAATGGTTTCTGTTCTCCCATTGCAAGATATACTCTTTCCAAAGACTCCCCTAAATTCTCATTCCTATGCAATGTCAGCTTGAAATCTAGGGTCTCGTCTGTGTGAGATCCTGGTGTGGATGAGTCTCCTTAGATGTAGATCCTTGAGTACAGTCCCGACAGCTTGTGAACTAAAGAGAAATTATCTGTATCCCCTTCCAACATACATTCATTCCTCTCTTAAAAATCACTTTTATTAGAAAAATTTTTACAGCCCAAAGTAGAATAAATAGTACAGGGAACTATGCACCCTATCATCCTGCTTTAGCAGTTACCAACATTTTACTACTTTTTCATATGTCTCCTCACTTTTTTTCTAGAATTTTTTAAAGCAAATATTATCTGTATCATTTCAGCCATGAAACTATTATAACCAACAAAATGGATTTATTCCTTAATGTTATCCAGCCCAGTTTGTGTTCACTTTTCCTATTTTGTTTCAGAATTGACTTTTGAATTGGGTTCAGAGCACAATACACAGACTGTGCTAAATTTCTCAGTCTAGAGCAGTTAGTCCTGCACTCCCTCCGGGTTTTCCCATGTCTTTTGTTAGAGGACCTGGATTGTTTTTTTTGTAGAATTCCCCTTTTAGGTTTGGTTGATTGTATCGTCATGATTTTGCTCAACATATTTTTTTACGCTATTTTCTATATTTTCTATAAACTGGTAGTTAGGTCAAGAGGCTTGATTGACTTCAGGTTTAGTTTTTCTTTTGGCAAGAACACATTATGACTTTGTTCTCCAGGCTCCTGAAAGCGTGCGGTAGCCGGCTGACTGAGAAGCTCCTAGAGGGTGCGCCCACTGAGGACACCTTGGTTCAGATGGAAAAGCTTGCAGGTAAGCTGGGAGGTGCTTGTGCTCGAAGCCTTTGCCTGCAGTGGCTTCTGGGGACCGTGGTAGCCACCTGGCCCCTCCACTGTGCTGGCAGAAAGAGCTGACAAAGGGGATGAATAACCCTAGGAGGAGCATCTGTAAAAGCTTGCCCTTTAATCTTGGTGTTTTTATTGTGATTTCTTGTCTCATTTTCTTTGACAGTTACATGAAGAGTCTATGACCCCAGGCAGGTTAGAAAAACCCATTATGAAGGCTATCAGTCTGTGGAGAGGATTGATTGATTAGAGGTTTTCTAGAAAGTCTCTTAGTCTTTGTTCTTTAACAATACAATGTTATACTTCAGTTGGACTTAAGGTTCTTATCAGGGCAGTGGTTCCCATACCTCACTGGTATCTGGAACCCCTCCCCAGGCTCAGGATCAGATCTCCATTTCTGGGGCTCAGGGACCTCTGTGTTTTGAATAACTTCCCAGGGAGTTCTGGTGCTGCGTATACCAGCCCAGGAACTTCTGGTCGTGATCCTGGCTGTGCTTTTCCTTTAGAGATGATTCGATTTTGGGTGATCTAGGTCCATAGTCTCAACTGAAGGTTTGAGTTAAGACAGACTTATGGTGTGTGCTATGTGTAGTTTGTTACTAATAATACTTTATGTGCTTCAATTTGCAAATGATTGACCTTCTAAATAAGTTGTAATTTTCAGGATCCATGTCCTTATGGATCAGTTGACCCTATAACTCTTTGTTATTGTAGTGATTACAAATTTCTAGGCTAGTGAAGATGGCAAAAGTGGTCTATTGGTGAGGTTTATTTATACAGAGAGCCAAGTATATCAGGAGATAAACTTTTTGGAGAGAGAGAATGTAGGCATGCAGGCTTGCTGTCATGTCTTGGATTATATTCTGGTAACAAAAGAAGATGAGCATAGGGGTTTCAGATAATGTCTGTGTGCTCTGTGCGCGTGGGTACAGCCCCTTCCTTATGGGTCTCACCATTTGTGAGGATTGGTGTATGAAGATTAATTAAAATAACAAATATTTCTTTGTCTTTCAAATGGGGAGACTAGTAATGATCTCAGGACATTCGAAAGGATTAAATGAAATGTGTGGAAGCCTGATTGAGGATATGCTCACTAAATATTAGCTATTGTCATTCTTACCATTTGTTTGAATTTTCCCACTGCAGTGAACAGTTCAGTATTGCAGATGTGTGCTTTACAATGTAGAGCGAGGCTCTGGGCTAAGTATACAGCAGACTGAACCTTCCTGGCCCACCACAAGGCTCCTAGGGCAACAAGTAGTATAGACAGCTGGCCAAAACCAGAAATCAGTAACTTTCTCTGGTCAGCATGAAATGCCTTGGGCTGAAATGGTCACGTAATGAGGCTATTGCATCAAGGGAATAAAGGAATCCGAGGGAAGTACATTCCCTAATTCTCTTGGTCATCTGTCTTGCAGACTTAGAAGAGGAATCAGAAAGCTGGGACAACTCTGAGGCTGAAGAGGAGGAAAAAGCCCCCGTCTTGCCAGAGGGTGCAGAAGGGCAGGAGCTGACCAAATGCCCAACAGATTTTTCCTTGCACTTAGACTGTGGAAACTGGCAGCCCCGAAAGTTGTCCGTATTTAAGTCCCTTCGGCACATGAGGCAGGTAGGCGGTGGAGGGATAGAGCCGTAATCAGAAGATCCGGAGAAGAGCCCAGTCCTCTTGTTCTAGCTCATCTCCATCTAACATACTTTGTTCTTTGGGCCCATCCTGTTCAGGACCCAACAGGGACTGGATGGTTAGGAGTAACCGAACCTTCTTGGTGAGTGGCTGAAGATGGCACTGGGTATTGAGGTATCTTAGCCACGGGATCAGTTCTCCCCTTTTAGTGATGATATAGGTGATTTCTTTAAAGAAAAGCCTGGATGTTTGGCTTTTTTCATTGTTTGCTAATCTTGTTATTCTAGAAACTTCTAAAAGAACTGATGAGCACTTTTATTTTTTTTGCATGCAGTCTAGATAGTTTGCAAATTGAAAATGATGGCTCTTGTTACAAAAATTCGGAAACGATCTGAATTATCCAACCATAAGAATTGCACCCAAACAATGGAATATCATTAAGCACAAGCAAGCAAGCATGTAATATGTTGTATAGGGCGGTGCATGTATATTTACAGTCATGCACTGCTTAACGGTGGGGTTACGTTCTGAGAAGTGTGGTAGTAGATGATTTCATCATGTGAACATCGTGGAGTGCACTTACCAAACTTAGATGGTGTAACCTACTACTGTAATTGTATGTGCTATACTTTTATATAACTGGCAGCCCAGTAGGTTTGTTTATACCAGCATCACATAAACACATGAGTAATGAATGTGTTGTGTTACTATGTTACAATGACTGCCAAGTCACTAAGTGATAAGAATTTTTCAGCTCTATTATAATTTTACAGGACCACCACTGTGGTGTACATAGTCTGTTGTTGACCAAAAAGTCATTATGTGGCACATGACTATATATATGTATTTAAGGACAAAACAGAAGTCTCACAGGTGACAATATTGATCATGGTTTTATTTGATCAAGCGGGAGGGACACTAGATTATGAGGGCAGGTTGTCCCTTTTTATAACATTTTCTTATATTTTAATAGTAACCTTAAATTTTATCAGAAGATAGTTATTTGTTTTGGAAAATGCAGTAAAGCCCAATTTAACGGCAGGTGCTCTATAGGATTTCTGGATGAAAAACAGTTACCCATCGAAATCATGTATTTGGCTGAAAATGCCCTTGTTGATTATTTATGTGGATTAAAGTTTGAAGGATTCTTGAATTCCACTGGGGGTAGGAGTACTTTGAGGCAATTGGGTTTAGTAAAAGGTAGTTTTGTAGCCTTTATTTATTGATTTATTTTGCCATGTTTATAAGCCATAAGACAACCGACTGAACTCTTTCAAAATGGAAATGTCATGGATGTTAATAGAAGGTGAGATGGACCCAGAGCTGAACCTGGGAATAAGCATTTCCCAGTGAGCCTTCCTGTCAGCCCTGGGATGGGTGTCTGGGATCCAGTGGTGACTCAGACAGACACAGCCCCACTCACCTGGGGTTAATACCTTGTTTATTCTGGATGCCCTGCTTTCATTAATGGGATCTAGATTAGATATTCTAAGAAGTCACACTATACTCTTTTGGCCCATAGTGAGTTTTCAGGCAACTAAAACCCAACAGTCTTCTTTTTTCTTTTTTGAATTTCTAGAATAAAATTTGTTTTCATCCCCCTCTCAAAAAATGGAGTGGAGAGAAGGGTTGATCTAAGTTAAAGCAGAATACGGAGAGGACAAATAAAGCAATCATAATCCTTTAATGACTCTTAGATTGAGAGAATAGTAGCTAGAAAGGACACTCTTAGAGATTTAGAGCTCTGGACAGTGAGTTTATTACATCAGTGTGGCATTTCTGGGTGTGGTAAGTATTGGGTTTGTGTAAGAGAAGCCTTTATTCTTCCTGGGTGCTGAAATGTCATGGTGCCCACCACTTAACTTTCAAATGGTTCAACAAAATAAAGTGTATATAGAGAGAAGGGAAATGTTGCAAAAAGCTAAGTAGAGACGCAGACCTTGTCCAGTCAGCTTATTTCTCCTTCAAGGTTTTGAAAATAAAATTGGGAAAAAGATTTTATAAAATATGCCAAGAGTTTTGGGATCAGGCTTTTAATTGCAAATCTGATGACTTCTATCTGCCTCTTTCTGACTTTGAACAAGTTACTCAGCTATCCTGAGAAGATAAGTGGTTTTCTTTCTCCTGACGCATCTTCCTTTACTATACCAAGAAAGTTTCTAGATAGACACACAGGTAATGTCAATTGGACAGAAAGAAAATTCAAGACAGAAAGCACTGAACTCTTTTTCAGGTCCTGGGTGCCCCATCTTTTCGCATGTTGGCCTGGCATGTTCTCATGGGGAACCAAGTAATCTGGAAAAGTAGAGATGCAGACCTTGTCCAGTCAGCTTTTGAAATTCTTCGGGTAAGAGTATTTTTTATTGTGTTTTGTAACAGGACAGTATTTGCCTAGTGGGTTTTTTAAAAATCTTGAATTTAGGTGTGAATGTTAGGATGCATCGATGGCCCAAGTTCTTGCCTGAATCTAAGATCTGTGTTTTTTCTCAACTATTAAAAATGGTAGTCATTGAGTTTTATTTCCAGTGGAAGAAGTCTGTGCTATCCTGATAGACTGATAAATTACCCTATCTTCTTCCCAATCCCCTAATCTCAATAGCCATCAGAGTGGTTCAGAGCTGCTGTAGAAGCAGGCCTGTGTCACCACACTTCCTTCTGCACAAGCAGTCTCGATGTCAGGTGGGATGCAGAGGTAACATGCTGTCTCCATCCCGGAGGTGTAGTAGGTGCCAAGGCCCAAGTTTTGCTCTGATGTATTTAGGTAATCAGAAAATGTGTATCCACTTTGCTGTCTGCCTAGGTCTGTGAAGGCACAAAATGAATATGACACAGTCTCTCAAAACTTATAATCTCTGTGGGGGATGAGGGAAGAGACAAACTTCTGAGAAAATAATCACGTAAGAACACTATTAAGCAAGAGGCAGCATGAGTCGCACAGACCAATGGCCAGGAGACACCCAGTGGGGTTGAGTGACCAGGGACACCTTCTGGGAGGAGAGAGGCTTTGGATTGAGCTACAGAGAGCCCATGGGGATGATAAAGACAGGCAGGGGTTGGGGATGTTCCAGCTGGTGTTGGTCCTGAGTGTCTCTCTCCTGTCTAGACCATGCTGCCAGTGGGCTGTGTCCGCATTATCCCTTACAGCAACCAGTATGAGGAGGCCTACCGATGTAACTTCCTGGGGCTCAGCCCACATGTGCAGATCCCCTCCCACGTGCTGTCCTCAGGTACGTGCCTTTCCTGTCTAATCTGAGTCCCTGAACCTCAGGGCTCCGAAGCGAAACTAGATCTTAGCTGTACGTTTGAGGAAGACGCCTTCTGGCCTTGGAGTCAGGAGGACCCACATTGTAGGACCAGCTTTCCAAATACCATTGGGCCTCTGTTTTCTCTTTAAAATTGGTGGGGATTTGATGGGACATCCTCATAAGAATCATGGCTTGCTGGGGCGTGGTTTTTAGTCAGGGGCAGGCTATAGTCTGGGGGGTGGGATCAACATTAGTTGGTGTTAGGATTGGAGTACCATCCTGATGAGTGTGAGTTGGAGATGCCATTGAGTCCCTGAGGCTTGCTGGACCCTGATAGCATGCCTTCATATTCCATGAGTCTCGTGGTCTTCCTTTCCTCTCTCACTGATCTGTCATACTTCTTGGTTATCTCCAAGTTTTTCCTTCCATTTGTATGCCTTAAATCCATCCTAGACATTCATAGTAGAGTGGGGCTTGCCCAGCCCGGCTTTGCCCTCAGTGCTGATGAACTTCTCTAGGCAGAGAACAGGAAACTAATTAGTATCCCTCACTTTTGGTTTGAGAAGTTCAGGAGTAAGCATGGGGTACAAATCCTGGCCTCCTCAAGCAGTCAGAACTTCTCTGAGTTCATCTGTGAGGGGCAGTCAGTGTGCTCACAGGTACAGGAGGGCAGTTGGCAGAGCATTTGCATTTAGCAGCCTCTCCATTCAGCGCCCAGACTTGGTCCTGAGTCTCCGAGAAGCAGTGCTTTTTTTTCTGGGTTGAGTTTGGAACATGGGCTCTGAGTCCATATATAAGCTTGAAATTCTTACCACTACTAGCTCTGTGACTCAGTGAGTCACTTAGCTTTTAAGTCTGTTTCCCTATCTATAAAATGGGGGCAACATTGATACCACGGTCATTGGGCCTGTTCAGTAGTGAGTAAATTGAGGTATATAAATTAGTAAAATTTATGTTAGTTTAATTGAGGCAAAAGTTACCTATAACTATTCACAAATAAACTATAGGTTTTAAATGCCAGAGCATTAATCTTAGGAGGCTGTAGTTTTTCCCCAGTTGGTCTGAGATAATTTGGAGTGGCAGATTGAGGTCGGCTTGTTACAGGGATGAAGAGGAGCACTCAACAGAGCAGTGCTTTTTGTGTTGCCACAGAATTTGCTGTTGTAGTGGAGGTCCATACGGCCACTCGCTCCAGCCTCCACCCAGTCGGGTGTGAGGATGACCAGTCTCTCAGCAAGTATGAGTTTGTGGTGACCAGTGGAAGTCCTGTAGCTGCAGATCGAGGTGGGTGCTGCTGAGCTATCTTTCACCAGAACCAGAGTGGGAGTAAGGTCACTGAGGCCTCTCACTTATCCTGTGCTGACACCTACCCTCTACTTTGTCCCCACCCTTATTCCCAGTTGGCCCAACCATTCTGAATAAGATGGAAGCTGCTTTGACCAACCAGAATCTGTCTGTGGATGTGGTTGACCAGTGCCTCGTCTGCCTCAAGGAAGAGTGGATGAAGTAAGCACACACCACCTTGCCTCCTAGAGTCTTTGCTTTCTGACTGGGGAGGGCTGGATTGCTGACAGCATTGTGTCTACTGAGGAAAACCAGAAGCTATTTCCAGAAAAAGGTGAGATCGTGGCCACCAGGAGAGGAGATCTAGAGTAGAAGAGCATGAGTTCAAATACCAGCTCTGTCACAATGTATTGGCTAGGTGACATTGAGCAAGTGACTCACTGCCCCCAGGCTCAGTCTGTGAGATGGAGGTAACATCTACCTCCAAGGGAAGCAGTTATTTTTGCTGCTTAATTAACTTTAAAAATCCGAAAGTCAGATGATAGATGTTCCTTTTTACCAAAGCAAGTTACTTTATTTCTTCTTACCTTCTTAGTAATTTTTTGTCAAATTTAATGAGTGAAACAGTGTCCTGATTTCAAATAATACAGTGACACTTAGGAGCAACCAGTTCCTTTCACGAATTTAGCATTTTTTTTTTCCTCTTTTTCTCTCCTGTTTTGATGTGCCAGCCATATTACCCAGGGTTATAACTGATGAGAAAATTAGAGATCCTAAGGTGTGCAGGTATAGGCGGCCTCTTTGCTGCATTCTTTCTTCTGAATGTTTGAATTCCAGCTCCATTTGCAGAGCCGTTGTTGGTATCGAAGCCCTTTAGCCTCAAGACCAGAGCGCTAGTGATTATGTTGTGGTATCTGAGTGTTTTGTTTTTGGTTTTCTACAGCAAAGTGAAGGTCCTTTTCAAATTCACCAAGGTGGACAGTCGACCCAAAGAAGACACTCAGAAGCTCCTAAGTATCCTTGGAGCATCTGAGGAGGACAATGTCAAACTGCTCAAGTTTTGGATGACAGGCCTGAGCAAAACTTACAAGTCACACCTCATGTCCACAGTCCGTAGCCCCACAGCCTCAGCCTCATAATTGATCCCACCATGGAAGTCTGTGTCTTTGTAAGCCTTCTGGGAAGTGGTAATGGCCATTGTTGTCATTGAGCTGAGAGACAGGTCTCTCTGGTGGCAGTCACAGGCTGTCCTCCCATTTCTGAATGCTGGCATAGAGCCGTTGCCTAGCAAGGAATAGAAACTGCTGGGGCTGAACTTTGCCTATGTGTGGGGTTTGGGCCCAGTGTAGTCCTTGGTACTATCCCACAAGCTTTCAATTTCTCCAGCCTGAAGAAGACAATGGGAGCTTTGTGACAGCAATGGGTCCCCAGCATTTGTGCACCCCTATGAGAGAAGACTATAAAGAAAATGTGCGTCTCATGCCTAGACCTCAAAATTTATGGAGAAAACAGGTTAGTCTTGACTTGGGTAGTTTAGCCATAATAATAGCCTCTCAAAATTCAGCAAGAGTTGTCCAGGTTTTATATGCATGCATATATGGTTTGGGACAGTTGTGAATTTTCAGGACAAGTGCTGATCCTTAGTCATTTTCAGTAATCTGGTTTTGAGTTAGGGCTCTGTAGAGTAAATGTGTTCCTCATCTTTCGATTCTCTGGATTTCATGTTTTGAATTCATTTGACTACCAGGTCTTCCAGCTATGCTCTCCTGAGGTTGCTTTGAAATTATCCTGTAGCTTGAGGACAAACCTCTGATCTTTGTCACACAAAGATGATATTTTGCTTAAATGTACAGTGGAGCCATTTGACTTGCTTAACTCACTGTGTATAGAGTTCAGAAACCCACCATAGTTTTATTCCACATCATTTGCCCTTTATTTTTTCTTTAAACATTTATACTTAGCTGCAGCTAATTTTCAGAGTATGGTGATTTATGATAAGATAGTTTCATCAGCCCAAAGTGCATTTTTGATAAGGGTTAATGGTTTGGAGGAATTTTCCAACAGTTTTGCTGGTTGGTTTAGTTTTTTCTGTGTTTGTTTATATTTAACATGAAGACTAAGTTTATGTAACTGGCTAACTGTATCATTCAAGAATATTGAAACAGTAAATATGTATTTTTATAAATGGTTGACTACATGGTTTTATTGGTTTGATAACTAAAGTTTTCCTAGGATCAGTCACAAAAATTATTATGGTTAAAATAACACCAATGATGATATAACTATTTTGGAACTCTGGAGTCTGTTAAAGGCTTACAACTTCCAGAGAAAGACTTGGTAAATTGTGGTTGATTTTGGTCAATTTCAGCACTTGGCACAGTAGCAGCTACTCATTTCCCACCTCCCAGCCACATGGCAGACTGTGTTCACATGTTCCTGCAGCAGCTTGAGCACAGCATGTGGGAGCTGGGATAGGTAAAAAGGACCCTTTGCTCCCAGCTGTTGGAGATCTATGTTCTAATCACTGATTGCTGCTTCTGATCATCGATGCAAAGACATTGGCAGCCATTGTTGCATCTCCCCCCATTGTTACAGGCCCCTCCTCTAACTGAAATGACTGCCAGGATACTTAAAGTGCTGGTACAGTCTTCCACCTTCATTTTTTTGTTTTTCCCATTTCTGGAACTAGACATTAAAGACGAGGACATTCAAAAATAACTGCATATATATGGAGAAAATTAGAAAGGAAAGGCTCAGAAAAGACCTGAGAAAAGCTTATACTGCAGGCCTATCCTTGGCAAAGAGCCTAGAACAATAAAAATAAAAATAAGAAAAGGCCTGGGAAAGGGGGGTATTTGATTTCCAGAGCTGACACATTATTAGATTTAAATGTCCAGTGTTCAACAACAACAAAATTAAGGCATACAAGGAAATAGAAACATAAAGCCTATTCAAAGGAAAAAGTCAACGAACTCCCTGAAACAAACTAAATGGCAAATCTATTAGACAAAGATTCTGAAACAACTGTCTTAAACATGCTCAAAGAACTAAAGTGAGATGTGGAGAAAGTCAAGAAAATGTGTGAACTTTTGAAAATATCAATAAAACAGAAAGCCTAAAAAGGAACTAAGAATTCCTGATCTGAACACTACAATGACTGCAATGAAAAATACCATTAGAGGGATTAAAAGGCAGGTATGAGCAGGCAGAAGAAAGAATCAGTGAATCTGAAGTTAAAACAATGGAAATAGGCTGTGTTAAGAATCATTCTGGGTTTTGGGCGGAAGATGGCGGTCTAGGTAAAAGCAAGATTCGCCGCCTCCCAGGTCCGCGTTGAAATTACAACCAAATTATAAAATAACATGGAGAATCATCTGAAGTCCAGCTAATCATAACACCTACCTCTGATGATATATAAAGGAGCCACATCAAAGCCGATAGAGCATAGGTAACAACCATCTGCGGATCGCTTTTCTAGTTCACCAGATAGCCCTGAGCAATCAAAAGCAGCATCTGTCCTTGGCCTACTGGGGAGCCCTTCTCAAGAGACCACAAAACCAACACATCCAGAGGCTGGCACCAGACCACAACAGAGCAACTCTTGACTAGCCTCATTAGCAATACACACACACTGGTTGCAGCAAGTACACAAGTCTGCTAGGGCAAATCCCATTCACTGGGGTCTGCCCCTACAAAGCAACTCTTACCCTGAGGGTGCAGCCAGTTCCCACAATTAGCCTGAGTGTTAATTCTATCCACTGATGTACTAACAACAATAAAGGCTTGGTGACGACAGAAGGTCACACACAACCCACACAAAGATCATGTCCAAAGCCCTTGGCATAGGGGATCAGGGAGAGTGCTCCAATGGGCCACAAAGGATACCTTCCACATTAGGCCATCAGGCCAAGGTTAAGAGACAAAAGAAATATTCCTGACACGCAGAAACGAACACAGACTAATAAAATGAGAAACATGCCACAAATGAAACAACAGGAGAAAACTCCAAAAAATAAGCTAAATGAAATGGGAGCAACCAACCAACCAGAGAGAGAGTTCAAAATAATGGTTCTAAGGATGATCGACAAACAGGGAGAGAATGGATGAGCAAAATTAGAACCTCAACAGAGAGTAAGCATAAAAAAGGACAAGCTATAAAAAAGAACCAGACAAATGAAGAATACAATAACAAATGAACACACTAAAAGGATTCGACATTAGCTTGGATGAAGCAGAAGATCAAATCAGCGAACTGGTAGCAGAATACATCTAATCAGAACAACGAAAAGAAAAAATAATTTTTAAAAGCTAGGATAGTTGAAAAGACCTCTGGGACAATATGAAGTGTAACACTATCTGCATCATAGGAGTACCCGAAAGAGAAGAGAGAACAAGGAATTGAGAATCTATTGGAAGAAATAATGACAGAAAACTTACCTAACTTGGCAAAGGGATTAGACATACAAGTTCAGGAAGCACAAAGAGTCCCAAATAAGAGGAATACGAACAGACCCACACCAAGACACATCATAATTAAAATGCCAAAGGTGAAAGACAGAACCTTAAAAGCAGCAGGAGAAAGGCAGCTAAACATAAGAATGTCTGCTGATTTTTCAATGGAAACTTTGCAGGCCAGAAGAGACTGGCAAGAAATATTCAAAGTTATGAAAAATCAGAATCTATAGCCACAAATACTCTGCCCAGCAAGGCTTTCGATTAAAATGGAAGGTGAGATAAAGAGCTTCCCAGGCAGGATAAAAGCTTAAGGGATTCATCACCAACAAGCCAGCATTAAAAGAAATGTTAAAGAGACTTCTGTTAAAAGGGGGGGGGGTAAAAAATAAAAAAACATGAATAATAAAATGGCAGTAACTATGTACCTATCAGTAATCACTTTAAATGTAAATGGATTAAATGCTTCATTCAAAAGATATAGGGTAGTCGAATGGATAAGAAAATAAGACCCATGCATATACTGTCTACAAGAGACCCACTTCAGATCAAATGATGCTCAGACCAAAAGTAAAGGGATGGAAAAGATATTTCATGCAAATGGAAATGAAAAAAAAGCTGGGGTAGCGATACTTATATCAGATAAAATAGACTTTAAAACAAAAGCTATAATAAGAGACAAAAAAGGGCATTACGTAATGATAAAGGGATCAATACAACAAGAGGACATAACCCTAGTAAACATATGCACCCAACCTAGGATCACCTACATACATAAAGCAATTATTGATTGACATAAAAGGAGCGATCAACAATAATACACTCATAGTAGGACGCTGTAACATCCGGTTGACACCAACAGACAGATCTTCTAGGCAAAGAATTAACAAGTGAACAATAGGACTAAAAGACACACTAGACCAGATGGATTTGATAGATATTCTCAGTGCATTTTACCCCAAAGCAGCAAAATACACATTCATCTCAAGTGCATAGGGAACATTTTCCAGGATAGACCACATTAGGCCACAAAAAATTTCAATAAATTTAAGAAGACTTAAATCATATTAACCATCTTCTCCGATCTCAATGGTATGAAATTAGAAATCTACTACAAGAAGGAAATTGGAAAATAAACACATGGAGGCTAAGTAACATGCTACTAAACAATGAAAGGGTTGACCAGGAGATCAAGGAAGAAATCAAAAGATACCGAGAGGCAAATGAAAATGAAAACATAACTACTCTTAATCTATGGGACAAAGTGAAAGCAGTCCTAAGAGGGAAATTCGTAGCAATACAGGCCTACCTCAAGAAACTAGGAAAAGCTCAAATAAACAATCTAACCTTACACTTAAAATAATTAGAGAAAGAACAGCAAACAAAACCAAAAGTGAATAGAAGGAAGGAAATAATAAAGATCAGAATGGAAATGAAATACAGTCTAGAAAAACAATACAAAAGAGCAATGAAACCAAGAGCTGGTTCTGAAAGGATAAACAAAATTGACAGACTGTTAAGTTCATCAAGGAAAAAAGAGAGAGGACTCATATAAATAAAATCAGAAATGAAAGAGGAAAAATAACTACGGACTCCACAAAAATACAAAGGAGCATAATACTACGAGCAATTATATGCCAACAGATTGGACAATCCGGAAGAAATGGACATATTAATAGAAACATAAAATTTCTCAAGACTGAGTCAAGAAAAAATAAAATCTGAAATGACTGATTGCCACCAATGAAATAGAATCAGTAATCAAAAACTACCCAAAAAACAAAAGTCCTGGACCAGATGGCTTCATAGGTGAATTTTACCAAACAGTCAAAGAAGAATTAACACCTATTCTCAAATTATTCCAAAAAATTCAAGAAGAGGGAAGGCTCTCTAACTCCTTTTATGAAGCCACCATTACCTGGATTCCAAAACCAGACAAGGACATTATTTAAAAAAAAAAAAAAAAAAAAGACTACAATGAAAACTATATGCCGATGTCTCTTATGAACATTGATGTAAATATCCTCAACAAAAAAAATATTAGCAAACTTAATTTAGCAATATATTAAAAATATACACCATGATCAAGTTGGATTTAGTCCTAGGATGCAAGGTTTGTGCAATATTCACAATTCAATTAATGTGATACAGCACATTAACAAATCGAAAGATAAAAACCATATGATCATATCGATAGATGCAGAAAGTGTTCAACAAAATCCAGCATCCATTTATGATAAAACCTCTCAGCAAAGTGGGAATAGAGGGAATATATCTCAACATAATAAAGGCCACATATGACAAACTTACAGCTAACATAGTACTCAATGTTAAGTACTAAAAATATTTTAGTACTTAAAAATATTTTCTTTAAGATCAGGAACAAGACAAGGATGCCCACTTTCACCACTCCTCTTCAACATTGTATTGGAAGTCTTACCCACAGCAATCGGAAAAAGAAATAAAAAACATCTAAATTGAAAAGAAGGAAATCTCACTATTTGCCGATGACATATAGAGAGAATCCTAGAGATTACACACACACACACACACACACACACACACACACACACACACACACACACACTGTTAGAATGGATCAATGAATTCAGTAAAGTAGCAGGTTACAAAATAAAATATTCAGAAGTCAGTGGCACTTTTAAGCACCAATGATGGACTTCTGAAAAGAAATTAAGAAAACAATCCCATTTACAATTGCATAAAAAATTATAAAATACCTGGGAATCAAATTAACCAAGGAGGTAAAAGACCTGTTCTCAGAAAATTATAAGTCATTGAAAAAAGAAATAGAAGAAAATACAAATAAATGAAAGCACGTACCGTGCTGCTCACGGGTAGAAAGAATCAGCATCATTAAAATAGCCATACTACCCAAAGCAATCTATAGATTCAGTGCAATCCCTATCCAAATACCAATGGCATTTTTCAGACAGCTAAAACAAATAATCCTAAAATGTATATGGAACCATAAAAGACCCCTGAATAGCCATGGCAATCTTGAGAAAGAACAAAATTGGAGGTGTCACACTACCTGATATCAAGATATACTACAAGGCTACAGTAATCAAACCATCATGGTACTGGCATAAAAAACAGATACACTGACCAATGGAACAGAATAGGGAGCCCAGGAATAAATCCATGCCTATATGCTCACTTAATATATAATATAGTAGGCAAGAATATACATTGAGGTAAAGACAGTTTCTTTAATAAATGGTGTTGGGAAAATTATACATATACATGCAAAAAAAGAAACTGCAGCACCTTCTTACACCATCTATAAGAATAGACTCAAAATGGATTAAAGACTTAAATACAAGACCCCAAACCATAAAACTCCTAGAAGAAAAAATAGGTAGTAAACTCTCTGATATTACTAACAGTAATTTCTTTTTGGATATATCTTCCTGGGTAAGGAAAACAAAAGAAAAAATAAACAAATGGGACTACATCAAACTAAAAAGTTTTTGTATAGCAAAGGAAACCATCAACAAAACAAAAAGACAACAGACTGGGAGAAGATACTCGCTAGTGATATATCTGGTAAGAGGTTAATATCCAAAATATATAAAGAACTCATACAACTCAACAACAAAAAAACAATCCAATTAAAAAATGGGCAGAAGACCTGAACAGATACTTCTCCAAAGAGGAAATACGGATAGCCAATAGACATTTGAAAAGATGCTCAAGGTCACTAATCATCAGAGAAATCCAAATTAAAACCATAATAAAAATAAATAAAACCACAATGAGATATCACCTCACACCTGTCAGAATGGCTATCATCAATAAATCAAAGAATAAGCGTTGGCAAAGTTGTAGGGAAAAGGGAACTCTCATACATTGTTGATGAGATTGCAAATTGGTACAGCTGCTATGGAGAACAGTATGGAGGTTTCTCAAAAAATTAAAAATGGATATACCTTTTGGCCTAGTAATTGCACTTCAGGGTGTTTATACAAAGAAAACCAAAACAATAATTCATAAAGATCTATGCACCCCAATGTTCATGGCAGCACAGTTTACAATAGCCAATATACTGAAGTAACCTAAATGCCCATCAACAGACGATTGGATAAAGAAGTTATGGTACATATATACAATGGGAATCCTACCATTTGCAACGACATGAATGGACCTAGAGGTTATTATGCTGATGAAATAAGTCAGAGAAAGATAAATACCATATGATTTCATTTATATGCGGATTCTAAGGAGCAAAAAGAACAAACCAATCAAAAACTGACTCACAATTATAGAGGATAATTTGGTGATGGACAGAGGAAGTGGAGGTTGAGGGGTTGGGAGAATGGGGTGAAGGGTTAAAGAAGTACAAATGAGTAGTTGATAGATGGTACACTTTCTGACTCATTCTCAGAGGCTGACCTAACCCTGACCAAAGCTAATTTTCCTTATGAACACTGATTTTTTAAAAAATCTTCAACAAAATACTAGCAAACAGAATTTGGCAGCATATGAAAAGAACAATTCACCATGACCAGATGGAATTTATTCCTGGAATGTAAGGGTGGTCCAACATGAAAATTGATCAGTGTAATACACCACATCAACAAAATGAAGGGAAAAAACACATGGTCATCTCAATTGATGTAGAGAAAGCATTTGACAATTAACACCTTTTTATGATAAAAACTACTCAACTAAGTCTTAATAGAATGAAATTACATCCACATAATATATGAAAAACCTGCAGCAAAGATAATACTCAATGGTTAAAGACTGAAATCTTTTCCTCTAAGATCAAAAGGCACAGATGCCCACTTCACTGTGTCTGGTCAATAAAATACTGGAATTTCTAATCAGCAATTAGGCAAGAAAAATAAAAAGGCATCTAAATTGGAAAGGGAGGGAGAAGTAAAATTATTTGTGTGCAGATAATATGCTCTTATACAAAGAAAATGATAAAGACTTCACAAAAAAAAGCTGTTAGATCTAATAAGTGAATTTACCAAAGTAGTCGGATACAAAGTCAACACACACATATACACATACGAAACCCAGTTGCATTTCTATATACAAACAATTTACAATCTTAAAAGGGAATTACAAAAGCAATTCTACTCACAATAGCATCAAAAAGAATAAAATAAGAATTAAGCAAAGATGTGAAGACTTGTATAATAAAAACTGTAAAACATTGATAAAAGAAATTAAGACATGTTTATGGGTTGGAAAATGTAATGTTAAAATGTCAGTGTTATCCAAAGATAGCTACAGATTCATGTACTCCCTATCAAAAAACCAATAATTTTTTTTCACAGAAATAGAAAAACCCATCCTAAGATTAATATGAAATCTCAAAGGACTCCAGATGCCCGCCCCCCGACACACACACACACACAAAACCTTGGGAAAAAAAAGGGACTCACAATTCCTAATTTCGAAACTTACTATAAAGCTACAGTAATAAAAATAAACAAGTGTGGTGTTGGCATGAAAACAGACATATAGATCAGTGAGGTAGACTAGAGCCCTAAAATAAACCCTCACAAATACAGTCAAATGATTTCTGACAAAAACGCCAAGGCCATTCCATGACGAAAGCATGGTCTTTTCAAAAAAGAGTACCAGGAAAACTGGGTATACACATGCAAAAAAGTTGGACCCTTCCTAACACCATATACAAAAATTAGCTTAAAATGAATCAAAGACCTAAATTAAGACTTACAACAATAAAATTTTTAGAATAAAACATAGAGTAACAGCTTCTTGACATTAGATTTGGCAATGATTTCTTGGCACAGATAACGAACAAATTGGCTTTATGAAAAATTTAAAATTTTGTATATCAAAAGGCACTATCTGCAAAGAAAAAGGCAGCCCACATTATAAGAGAAAATATATGCAAATCATATATCTGATAAGAAATTAATATTTAGATTAACTAGAGAACTTTTAAATCTCAATAACAAAACAATCTGATTCAAAGGATTTAAATAGACATTTTTTCAAAGATGTACAAATGGGCAAAAAGCACATGGAAAGACACCAACATCACTAATCATTAGAGAAATGCAACACTACCATGACATACCATCTCATATCTGTTAAAATGGCTGCCATTAAAAAAATAGAAAACAAGGCTTTTTAGTAAACATGGAAGAACAGGTCAATGCTGTGCTCACCTCCCACAACCACATCGAAATTGCACACAAATTATAAAACAATCACGCTTGAGAACCACTTGAAGAATGGTTGAACAGAACTACAGCTAAAGATATAGAGCAGAATGGTAGGAGGGGCAGAGATGTGAAACAGGTTGGTCCCACATTCCCTGTTTGGTGGTTAAGGAGCAGCAGGGATATCTTGGCTGTGGAGGTCCTCCCCCACACCCCCTGAGGTGTGAGGGGTCTGGCCCAACACCAGTGCTGGGAAGAGGAGTTCCCATAGTATCTGGCTGTGAAAATCATTGGGATTCCATCCAAATGAGACAGAATACTGTAGTAGACCCAGAAGATAATCACCAATGGTACATCCCTTAAGCTTTAAGGGTTTAAATCTAAAATATATAAAGAGCTCATATAACTTAACACTAAGAAAACAAAACAAAACAATATGATTTGAAAATGGGCATTGATAGTCGATTGAATAAAGAAGTGGTTGTACATATAATGCTTTCAACAATATTAACAGGCCTAGAGAGTATTATACTAAGAGTAATAAGTCAAAGAAAAACAAATACGATATGATTTTACCTATATGTGGAATCTAAAGAACAAAATAAATGAACAAACCAAACAGAAACAAACTAATAATAGATACAGAGAAGAAACTGATGGTTGCCAGATGGGAAGGAGTTTGGGGGAGGGGGCAAAGTGAAAAAGATAAAGAGATTAAGAAGTACAAATTGGTAGTTATAAAGTAGTCACAAGGATGTAAAGTATAGCAGAGGAAATATAGTAAATAATATTGTAATAACTATGTATGCTTTCGGGTGAGTACCAGACTTACCAAGGGGATCACTTTGTAAACTGTATAAACATCTAACACTATGGTGTACACCTGAAACTAATATTGAATGTCAACTGTAATTCAAAAATAAAAAAAAATTTTTTTAAAGCAGTATTAAACATCATGATACAAAATAGTGAACTTCCTAGCATAAAGCAGCTGGGTTCAATAATGACCTGCCCCAACAAAGGAGAGGCAAGAAGAAGATCCCAAACTGGACCAGAATAGACATCATTCTCTTGTTAATTGCTTAAGGATTATCACCAGTGTCTCAGTAAAGAAATGAATTACAGGATCACATGGCTCATCAATAATTCCACTGCCTGTTCAGCACAGTCATTTAGATCGTTAGGTCACTGCCCTGACTGCACTTAGAAACACTGGGGAAGGAAGATTTTTAAAAATAACTTTTTTGATAAATTTATTTTTAAATTTTGTTTGTTGTTGTTGTTATGGTAAATACACATGACATGTAATTTACCATATTCACCAGAACAAATAATAACAAAACAAAAAACAGAAAACAAGTGTTGGCAAGAATGTGGATAAATGGAAACCCTTGTGCACCGTTGGTGAAAATGAAAAATGGTATAGCTACTGTGGAAAACAGTAAGAAGGTTTCTCAAAAAGTTAAAAATAGAATTACCATATTATCCAGTAATTCCACTTCTGGAAGTATACCCAAAAGATCTGAAAGCAGAGTCTCAAAGAGATATTTGTACACTGATGTTAATAGCATTATTCACAAGAGCTAAAATGTGGAAGCAACCCAAGTGTTCATCAACTGATGACTGGATAACCAAAAAGTGGTATATACATATAAAGGAATACTATTCAGCCTTAAAAAGGAAGAAAATTCTGTAATATGCTATAGCACCAATGAACCTTGAGCATATCATGCTAAGTGACATGTCACAAAAAGACAAATACATATAATTTCACTTATATAAGATACTTAGTCAAACTCAGAATCAGAGAGTAGAATGGTGGTTACTAAGGACTTGGGGGAAAGGGAGAATGGGAATTTATTCTTTAATAGATATACAATTTGTTTCACAAGATAAGTGTTAGTGGATGCATGGTAGAGATGGCTGCACAACAATATGAATGTATTCAATGCCACTGAATTTTTTATTTACAAATGGTTAAGATGGCAAATTTGATGGTACATGTATTTTAACACAATTTTTAAAAATAATGATGCCAGGGAGAGGCCAGTTCTCTGTGGTGTGTAAATTTAAGCTGATTTAGTGATCATGGACAGTCTTGTCAAAGTAAATGTTTAGAGTTGATGGTGAAGAGATGGCACTAATTTATTCCAAAGATATCTACTGTGTGTTTATAATTGTGTACTTAGATTTTGGATCTTCACCTTTGGAAATAGCTCATCCCTTATAGACATTTGAAAGTACATTCATCTGAGAGAAAGATGGCTGGAATCCTTAGGCGGGCAGCTACGTTTTTCCATCATCTACTTGGTGTAGGAGGGGGACCCCCACCCCAGGTCAAGGGTAAATGAAGAGAAGATTGCTCACTGTGCCCCTCATCTTTGGGTACAGACGTTTCTATTTTTCTAGGGCATTAAATCCCCTGAGAAACTGTTATGTTCAAAAGAGAATCTTGCCGGGTGTCTTCCAGGTTAGTGACTGACTCCACTTGATAAGTAGGAGTACAGTATAAAGTGTTATCCATTTCATTACATAGAAATGTGTGATCTAAATTTCTAATGTATAACAAAACTTTTATTGACAAGAATGGGCAGGCAAGGCCATAAACTTAAGTAGGTTTTATGGGCAGCTGTGGACTCCCCACCACCACCCCTGGAATGGTGCAGTTCTTGAAGATGGATTCCCATCAAATGTGAGGGCACAGACAAGAGGCAGCTGACCCTATACTGATCCCAGACCTCACTAGACTGCTGCCTTGGTGACTGAATCTGGTTTTATGCTTTTGTAGCTTTTCATATTGAATGGGAAGGAGAAAATACTCAGGGTCTTGAGCTTGTCCAAAAATTTCCTGTTACTACATTAAAGGTATTTACCCTCTTCCAAGAATAAACAATATGGACCATTTGTTTAGATTACTTGGGAATTACCTAAGCATCTTTCTTGAATTTCTCCATTTGTAATTCTTAAGAACATACCATTAAACACTAGTGACATTTAACATTTTTGTAACTCCTGCCTAACTTAATTTCTTAATTTTTAAATTTTGAATATTTTGTTCTAAAGTATATTATCTGATATCAGTGTGGCAAGTCCATCTCTCTTTATGGTTGCTGTTTGCAACATGGTATATCTTTTTCCATCCTCTTATTGTCTTTGAGTCTAAAGTGTCTCTTTTGTAGATAGCATGTTTCATCTTGCATTTGTAACTTGTCTGACAATGTCTGCCTTTTAATTTGGATTTCTTAGTCTGCCTGCACTTAATTATAGATGTGACTAGATTTATACCTGCCATCTTGCTATTTTCTATATGTCTCATGTCCATTTTCTATGTCTATATATTTCTATATGACATATAGAAAACAATGTATTTAAACAACATATTTATTGTGGTAACATATAACATAAAATTTGCCATTTAAACTATTTTAAGTATATAATTCAGTGAATATTTAATTATATTCACAGTGTGCCTCATGTCTTTTGGTTCTTGTTTCTTTTTTTATGTCTTCATTTTTTGTTGAATAAATATTTTTAACACATTTTAATTTCAGATTTTTAAAGCTAACTTTTAAAGTGGTTTTACTGGTCATCCAGGGATTAAAATATGCCTCTTTAATTTATCACAATCTACTTCAGGTTAATGCTTGTATAGCAACTTCCCTCAAATATAGCTCCATTTCTTCCTCACTGCTTTGTGCTATTACTACATATATTACATCCATATATGTTAATACAATAAGTGGCATAATTATTGCTTAAATTATTTTATGTATTATAAAGAAATTAGAAGATACACAAGTCGCAATTTTTATGTTTATCCATATGTTTATCATTTCAGGTTCTATCATTTCTTCCTATAGATCTCAACACCTATCTGGTGCCCTTCTCTTTTAGCCTGAAAGAGCTCTTTTGCTATTTTTGGTAGGGCAGGTATGCTATCAACAAATTCTCTGTTTTTATATAGGAATGTCTTTATTTCACCTTCATTTTTGAAGAATAGTTTCGCTGGTTTAGAATTCTTGGTTTGCACAATTTTTCTTTCAGCACTTTGAATTCCGTCTTCTACTGTTTCTGATTACTCAAATGTGAATTGCTTTGTATTATTACTGTTATTATTGTTCTTCCCCTGTACATGAGTTGCTTTTCTCTTGAGCTTTCAATATTTTCTCTTTGTCTCTGCCTCTCATCATTTGATTTTGATGAACATTCGACCCTTGAACAACGTGAGAGTTAGAGGTGCAGTTGAAAATCTGTGTATAACTTTGACTCCTCACAAACTTACTAATTCCATTGGTATCCACAGAGGATTGGTTCCAGGACCACCACAGATACCAAAATCTGCGGATATTCAAGCCCCTCATATTAAATGAATTAGGACAATGCATTCAGGCAGCCTTCCACTTCCATGGATTCCCAATCATGAATTGAAAATACTATTTTTGATCTATGGTTGGCTGAATCCATGGAAGTGAAACTTAGGGCTACGGAGGGCCAACTGTATATTTATTGAAAAAAATCTGCATATAAGTGGATCCGCGCAGTTAAAACCTGCCTCTTAAAGGTTCAACTGTATCAAGTGTTACTCTGAGTTTTTATCACTCATAGCTTGTTGAGCTTCTTGAATCTGTAGTTTAATATTTTTAAATCAAATTTGGCATCTTTCAACCATTATTTCTTCAGATACTTTTTCTTCTCATTTCAATCCTCTTTCTGAGACTCCCATGCCATGTGTGTTTAAATGTTTGACATTATCCTACAGATCTCTGATCTGTTTATCTTTCTTTTCTGGGTAATTTCTATCTTCAAGATCACTGATTCTTTCTTCTACCATCTCAAACTACTGTAGAATCCCTTTAGTGATTCCGGTTCTATAATGGTCCTTTTTAACTCCAGAATTTCTATTTTGACTTTTTCAATTTTTATTTTATTGTCACCCTGAATCTGGTAGAGGGTCAGCAGCTTCGGACTGACAAGAGACTATGTGGAAAGATTGAGCTGTATGGCTCCAGGGCAAGGTCTGGAGGGAGAGCTGCTGTTGCTCCTTTGTCAGGCCCAGCTCCCAGGCAGTCTATAGATTGGCACCTTCTACTTGTATTAATTCTGAAGCTGCATTAGCCCAGTGAGATGGGCCCACTATACCCTGTTTCTCCCTGGGACCCCGCCCCACCCAGCCCACAATTGCCCAAGGCAGGCCTGTCACAGGCAACCAGCCCTAGCCTTCTGCTTCCATAGGCCACTTTGTTATTGGCAGGTAGCAACCCTCAATTCCCATGGCCTGCACATGGTCCACATATTTTGGGGGAGATTTTGGTGGCGAACCACTGGTGCCACCCCGAGCTGCAATATCTTTTGGGTGAATCATGAGGATCTGAGGGCCTGAGGAGGACAGCATCTGGCTTTGCTGTGATCTGAGACATTTGCAGGAAGTCACACATTCAGCACTGACATGAAACCTGATTCTGCACTGGCTGGGTGAAATTCCTTTGTGTTACCCTGGTGACTCCCTGGGTCCACATAACACCCAACTTGCATACCACTCAAAGGCTCTTCCAGCTGTGGAGTCATACGGGCAGCTGGCAGGCAGCCTCAGGCCTTGAGGTAGACTGGTCCTTCAGCTGAGCCATCCCAGGCCCGGTACTGGGAGTAACTGACCTCAGCTAGCAGTGTGGTCTCTCCCACTTGCCTCTAGATCCAGCATAGGCAGCAACCAGCTGCAGATCTCTCTGTTGCCCCTACCAGGGAGCCTCGGTCAATTAAAGGCAGTGGCCGACCTTGGCTTACACAGGAGTCCCTCCCAAGGGGCCGCAGAATCAACACACCCAAAGGCCGGCGTCACACCACAACAGACCACCACCTGACTAACTCCACATCAGCACAACCAAAGGGTGGTCTCGACAGGAACATGAGACTGCTGGGGAGACCCCACTCCATGGGGTCAGCCCCCGCATAGCAGCTCATACCCTGTGGGCATGGCCTGTCCTCACAGCCAGTCAGGCTGAGTCAATCCATCCACTGATGTGCCAACGGCAATCAAGGCTTAGCTACAACAGGAGAACACATACGACCACACAAGGAACACACCCGGAGCTCTTGGCACAAGTTATCAGGGACACTGGGCCACACAGGACACCCACTACATGAGGCTGCCCACACAAGGCTAGGAGACATAACAAAGCTTCCTAATCCATAGAAATGAACACAGAGAGGCAACTAAAATGAGAAAACAAAGAAACATGATGCAAATGAAACAACAGGAGAAAACTCCAGAAAAAAATAAACTCAACAAAATGGAGGCAAGCAACCTACCAGAGACAGAGTTCAAAACACTAGTTATAAGGATGCTCAATGAACTTAGGGGGAGAATAGATGATCTCAGTGAGGACTTCAACAGAGAGATAATAAGTATAAAAAAGGACACAGAAACCATAAAAAGAACCAGTCAGAAATGAAGAATACAATAACCGAAATGAAGCATACATTAGAAGGATTCAACAGTAGATTAGAGGAAGTGGAGGACCGAATCGGCGAGTTGTAAGACAAAGTAGAAGAGAACACGCAACTAGAAAAAAAATTTTTTAATGAAGAAAGATTAAAAGACCTTGGGACAACATCAAACATACCAACATCTGCATGAAAGGGGTACCAGAAGGAGAAGAGAAAGAGCAAGGAATTGAGAACCTATTTGAAGAAATAATGACAGAACACTTCCCTAACCTGGCAAAGGAAATAGGCATACAAGTCCAGAAAGTGCAGAGTTCTAAAAAAGAGGAACCCAAATAGACTCACACGAAGACACACCATTATTAAAATGCCAACGGTTGGAAACAGAGAATCCTAAAAACAGCAAGAGAAGGGTAGCTACTTACTTATAAGGATACTCTCTCTCATAAGAATGTCAGCTGGCTTTTCAATAGATTTTGCAGACAAGAAGGGATTGGCATGAAACATTCAAAGTGATGAAAAACAAAAACTTCTGACCAAGACTACTCTACTCAGCAAGGCCATCAATGTAATGGAAGGTGAGATAAAGAGCTTTCCAGACAGAAAAAAGCTAAAGGAATTCATCACTGACAATACAGAATTACAAATGTTAAGGAGACTTCTGTAAAAACAAGGGGTGGGGGGTGGAGGGGAAACCATAATTATGAATAATGAAGTGGCAATTACTATGTATCTATCAGTAATCATTTTAAATGTAAGTGGATTAAATGCTCCAATCAAAAGACATAGGGTAGCTGAATGGAAAAGAAAACAAGACCCATATATATGTGTCTACTTTAGATCAAATGACACGCACAGACTGAAAGGGGTAAAAAGGATATTTCATGCAAATGAAAATGAAAAAAAAGCTGGGGTAGCAATACTTATATCAGAAAAATTGACTTTAAAACAAAGGCAATAATAAGAGACAAAGAAGGACATTACATAATGATAAAGGGATCAATACAAAAGGACATAAGCCTAGTAAACATATATGCACCCAACATAAGAGCACCTACACATGTAAAGCAGTTATTGACCAACATAAGGGGAGAGACTCAGAGTAGGAGACTTTTACACCCCATTGGACAGACCTTCCAGATGGAAAATCAATAAGGAAACAGCAGACTTAAAAGACACATGAGACCAGATGGATTTAATAGATATTTTCAGAGCATTTCACCCCAAAGTAGCAAAATATACATTCTCCTCAAGTGTACATGGTACATTATCCAGGACAGACCACACGTTAGGCCACAAAACCAGTGTCAATAAATTTGAGGAAACTGAAATTACATCAACCGTCTTCTATGATCACAATGGTATGAAATTAAAACTCAACTACAAGAAAAAAAACTGGGAAATACACAAATGCATGGAGGCTAAACAACATGATACTAAACAATGAATGGGTTAACCGGGGATCAAGGAAGAAATCGAAAGATACCTAGAGACAAATGAAAATGAAAACACAATGACTCAAATTCTATGGGACATAGCGAAAGCAGTCCTAAAAGGGAAATCCATAGCAATTCAGGCCTACCTCAAGTCACAAGAGCTCATATAATCTAACCTTACACTTAAAAGGACTAGAAAAGGAACAGCAAACAAAACCCAAAATGAGTAGAAGGAAGGAAATAAGGAAGATGAGAGCAGAAATAAACAAAATAAAATCTAGACAACAATACAAAAGAGCCATGAAACCAAGAGCTGGTTCTTTGAAAGGGTAAACAAAATTGACAAACCTTTAACCAGACTCATCAAGAAAGAAAGAGAGGTCTCAAATAAGTAAAATCAGAAATGAAAGAGAAATAACTGCGGACTCTTCAGAAATACAAAGGATCACAAGAAAATACTACGAGCAGTTATACGTCAACCAACTGGGCAATCTGGAAGAAATGGACACATTCATAGAAACATACAATCTCCCAAGACTGAGTCAAGAAAAAAAAACAGAAAATCTGAACTGACTGGTTACCACCATGAAATAGAATCGGTAATCAAAAAACTTCCTAAAAAGAAAAGTCCTGGACCAGATGGCTTCATAGGTGAATTTTATCAAACATTCTAAAAAGAATTAACACCTATTCTTCTCAAACTATTCCAAAAAAATTCAAGAGGAGGGAAGCCTTCCTAACTGTTTTTACGAGGCTCCTGTTATCCTGATTACAAAACCATTCAAAGACAGTACAAAAAAAGAAAACTATAGGCTGATATCCCTGATGAACACTGATGTAAAAATCTTCAACAAATATTAGCAAACCGAATTCGGCAACACATTAAAAATATCATACATCATGATCAACTTGGATTTCTTCCTGGGATGCAAGGTTGGTTTAATTCCCACACATCTAGTAATATGATACACCACATTAACAAATTGAAAGACAAATATATGATCATATCAATAGATGCAGAAAACATGTTCGACAAAATCCAACATCCATTTATGATAAAAACTCCCAGCAAAGTGGGAATAGAGGGAACATACCTCAACGTAGTAAATGGCACATATGACAAAACTACAGCTCACGTCATCCTCAATGGGGAAAGGCTAAAGTGTTTCCCTTACGATCAGGAACAAGACAAGGATGCCCACTTTCACCACTTCTGTTCGACAGAGTATTGGAAGCCCTAGCCACAGCAGTCAGACAAGAAAGAGAAATAAAAGACATCCAATTTGAAAAGGAAGAAGTAAAACTGTCATTATTTGCAGATGACATTACGTAGAGATGATATTATGTAGAGAGAACCCTAAAGATTCCACCAAAAAAGCCATTAGAACTGGTAAGTGAAATCGGTAAAGTAGCACGATACAAAATTAATATTCAGAAGTAGGTTGCATTTTTATACACCAATGATGAGCTATCGGAAAGAGTAATTAGGAACGCAATCCCATCTATAATTGCATTAAAAACAATAAAATACCTAGGAATCAAATTAGCCAAGGAGGTAAAAAAAAAAAAAACCTGTTCTCAGAAAATTATAAGTCATTGGAAAAAGAAAAAGAAGAAGATACAAATAAATAGAAGCACACACTGTGCTCATGGGTAGGAAGAATCAACATCATTAAAATGGCCATACCACCCAAAGCATCTGTAGATTCAGTGCAATCTCTATCAAAGTACCAATGGCATTTTTTAGAGAACTAGAACGAATAATCCTAAAATGTATATGGAACTATAAAAGACCCGAAAGAGCCATGGCAATTTAGAGAAAGAACAACAAAATCTGAGGTACCTGATATCGAACTATACTATAAGCCTAAAGTAATCAAAACAGCATGATACTGGCATTAAAAACAGACATACAGATCAATGGAACAGAATAGAGCCCAGAAATGAATTGTTATTAGTAACTTTTTTCCTGATATATCTCCTCGGACATGGGAAACAAAAGAAAAAATAAACGAAAAGACAACCTACTAACGGGAGAAGATATTTGCCTACGATACATCCAACAAGGGGTTAATATTCAAAATTTATAAAGAACTCATACAACTCAACAACAGGAAAACACAGTCCAATTAAAAATGGGCAGAAGACCTGAATAGGCATTTCTCCAGAGGACATACAGATGGCCAACAGACATATGAAAAGATGCTCAAGGTCACTAATCATCAGAGAAATGCAAATTAAAAGCACAATGAGCTATCACCTCGCTCCTGTTAGATGGGCTGTCATCAATAAATTAAAAAACAACAAAGGTTGGCAAGGGCATGGAGAAAGGGGGACCCTCGTGCACTCTTGGTGGGTTTGCAAATTGGTGCAGCCACTGTGGAAACTAGTTTGGAGGTTCCTCAAAAAATTAAAACTAGAACTACCTTTTGACCCAGCAATTGCACTTCTGGGTATTTATTCAAAGGAAACCAAAACACTAGTTTGTAAAGATCTATGCACCCTTATGTTCACGGCAGTGTTGTTCTCAATAGCCATGATATGGAAGCAACCTACATGCACATCAACAGACGATTGGATAAAGAAGTTATGGTACCTATACACAATGGAATATTACTCAGCCATTAAAAAAAATGAAATCTTACCATTTGTAACGACATGTATGAACCTAGAGGGTATTATGCTGATTGAAACAGAGAAAGATAAATACCATATGATTTCACTTATATGAGGAATCTAAGGAACAAAAGAAATGAACAAACTAAATGAAAGTAGATTCTCGGATACAGAAAACAATAAGGTTAATGCCATAGGGGTGGGGGCTTTGGGATTGAGTGAATAAGGTAAAGGAAATAAGAAGCACAAATTAGTAGTTACAAAACAGTCATGGGAATTTAGAGACTAGCATAGGGAATATAGTTAATATTACTATAATGGCTGTGTATAATGCCAGATGGGTGCCAAAGTAATTGGGAGTATTGCTTTATAAATTACATAATTATCTATCTACTGTACTGTATACCTGAAACTAATTTAAAAAACAAACAAATAAAAAACACCTGAAGCTCCTCCAGCTTTCCTCTCAGCCACAATCTCTGCTGGCTTCACGGGCAGACATTATGGGGATTTCTCTTCCTGGTAAAGGCTGGAACCACTCACTCCTCCCAGGGGGACCTCCCCAGCTAAGATATCCCTCCCAATTTTTATCCGTCACACAGATTTGTTGTTCCCAACTCCTCTCCTAGCAGTTCAAGGTGGCGAGGTGACCTCTTCTGTATGTCGTTAGCTGTGGGACTTCTGTTCAGGTAGACTTCAGGTGATTCTCAATGATGACTGTTCTTTAGTGGTAATTTTGATGTAGTCTTGAGGCATGCAGGTACCTACTATGCCATCTTGACTGGAAATTTTCCTACCATAGCACTTTTATAATGCTTTCAAAAATTAACCTCCTCCCCCAATTAGAATTCAACTAATTGGCTTTTTGCATTTTGTGCTTGTCAATTACCAAGTGGTTTCTTTTTAATCTAATAATAAACTTTAACAGTTCATTAGGAATTCAGGCTTATCAAATGCTTTTTACAACTATCTAAAGTTCTCTGATCTCAACTTTTGATTTTTAGAAGAGAATGGAATTTTGTCTTTATCTACTATCATTAAGTAATTCAACTGCCTAATCAAGGTAGCCATCTCATTTTCCCATTCACAAATACCATATCTGATTTATCCAGTCATTTTTCTTCTCTGAGGTCTTTTCGACTGCTCAGACTTACGTGCAAATATTTTCTTCTACAGATTGGTTACCATTTCAAGTTGTAACACAGAAATTTGGAACTTACAAACCCAAAACTGCATTTTGAATAGCAATTAATGGGAGAGAACTAGAACACAATTTGACCATTAGCATAGGAAGAGGAGGAAACTTGAACAAGGTAGATTCACCAATAAATTTAATAGTTCAGCATACCATTAAACCTAAGATTTAACTTTCCCCTCTGCCAAATTGTTGGCAGAGGATAGCTGGTATCTTTCACAGTGTAAAAACCAACATAAACGGAGCTACTTTAAAATGGAACTAAAGCTGCCATCCCAGAGGAGCTGCCTTGCATGCCTTATGCCCCAAACTTTTGGAATGTTAAAACAGGACAAAATAACCTTTGGACTGGGACAAAAAGAACTGTTTGCAAAGAACAAGAAAGCAGATATTATAAGACTGATGGCTACCAGACCAAAAATTAAAAATCTATACAATTAGTGTCATTCCTTCTATTGATGTAATTGTTCTCCTTCCCTTTCTCATACTCGTTGTCTTTGTCTTTTAATCAGTACATGTGGACCTCGGCCTGAATCAGTGCTTCCCAAGTAGCTATTCATTTTTGATCTCAAATATTTTTTGCCTCTCATTTTGGCCGTTTATTTCTCATTTAACAGCAGTAATGTTCTACTACCTAGCTTTGTTTGGGGTTTTGATTTACTAAACAAAGAAGGTTGCCATTCAAACATGGCATAAAAATCTGCTTTACTGCTCATTAATACCATTCTTTATCTCAGAAAACATGTGCCGTTTTAAAACTTGCAACCAGATATTTCTTTAAAGAATACTGTATAGCAGTATATCCCAAACTGGCGATCTCCAAAAATGAATAGAAATATAATGCAAGTTCAGGTATCCTCTGCTTTTCCATTTCGCTTTTACGAAATACCTACATTTGTACCTGTTTTCGCTAACTGAAAGAAATTTGAAGATTTTCGCTTTTTCGAAAAAGTGAAGTGAAAAGTATTCAGCATTTGTTTTGCAGCAGGTTGTTGTAGAGGCAGCATGTATCCCAAGCAGCAGTGAGAATGGCCCCGCCAAGCTCACTCTACTTCATACAGGCTGTGTATTTACATATCATTCCTGCTTTTACTATATGTTAGTGTTATTTTAGGTTTTATGTATTGTTTTGTATGATTTGGTAGATTATTTTGGGGGTCTGGGAACATTGAAAAAAATTTCCATATAAATTAATGGCAATTGTTTCTTTGCTTTACAAAAGTTTTCATAGGAACATTCTACTTTCGCTAGTGGGGGAAACCTGTATTCTGAGGGCAAGTGTTCTCATTAATTCAGAGTATTTATTAATATTTCAAATTACCATGAAAAGGGAATAGGTTGGAATTAATAGAATTTAAAAATTTGGAGGAGATGTCCAATGGAACTGGGTCCCAAACCTGTATGGGGTGTTAGGGAAAGCATGCCTCCTAGGGCCAGTATCTCTAAGGGGGTATGATGAGGCTGATTCTAAGAGCATAGGAAACAACCTGGGGCTCACTGCTGCTGTTGGAACCATCCTTACCAGGGTGAAGAGTTGTTACTAGGGTCCTGCTATTAGATAGGACGCACAGCAAAGAGCCTGTCCCTGTTTCCTCCCTAGCTTTCTATTCTGCCTCCTACTGGCAAAAATAAAGAGAGAGAGAGAGACAGAGAGAGAGAGACAGAGAGAGAGAGAGAGAGAAGTGGTTTGCAGAGTTCTATACCTAAAATCAGAAAGAATAAAGGTAGGTGTAAAGCTGAGAGACAATCACAACCAGCACTCCCCTTTCACTGACACAGGAGGGACATAGACGAGGCCTTAAATACCATACCCATTTTCAGTTCATGTTTCAAAATAATGTGGTGTTCTAATGAATCCATTTTGGGAAAAAAATTAATAGCACCCACTTCATTAAAAATCCACAAGAGAGTTACTCTTTACTTAAAAAGTCATAACTTGCAGCTTCTAGAATTTTCAAACACTTTTTAGGTGATTTTAATTCATTTCCAGGTAAATCAGTTGTGTGAAAGCAAAACAGTATGTTATTCACTACACTAATAAAAGATTTCCATTAAATATTTTCTTTTTCATAAGTACAGGTATGCATAAGCCTAAGTAGAAATGATGCGGCCCATAAGCAGTACTAATTTGAGCCGGACAACTGGAGAGTTTAGATGAGGGGTCAAACCCAGTCCTCTGCCTATATTTAAATCAGTTTTATAAGCACACAGTAACTCATTCATCTACATCAGGGCTTCTGTGGCTGCTTTCCTGCAGCTAAACAGAGTAGTTATCACAATAGACCACAAGAACCTGGGCCCAAAGCCTCTCTGTTAAGGGCAACTTTTACATGCTTCATGAAGTTTCAGAGTTTCTTTTTGTAAACAATAAAAATGTGATTGACTATACAAATTGACACTTTTAAAAATGTGAATGCTGCTAGCAAGAGAGAAATGGTTTTTAAGGACCAAATTCTAGTTTAATCTGATCACACTTTACAAAGGCTTCACCCCATTGCAGGGTTAAATTAGTAAACTCTAGTCAGATATATCAGAGTTCTATAGAGAAGGACCCTGAACATAATCAAAATGCAGCTGACAGTTTAACTGAAATTGCTTCGAGAAGAAAAAGAAGGGAAGTCTGGCACCTATCTCATAAAAACGCCATTCAAGACTATAAGAGTGTACAGTACACACCAAAGAGTGCAATCGCCTCTCTTTAATTCACAATTCATACTGCCACTAAAATGCATGCTAAATTATAAAAAATTAGCTTCTGCCTTATGGGCTCTCCCAGCCTTTTTAAAAGGCAACTGATATACCTTTAGATCCAAATCTTCCGAAAATGTCTAAAATCTAACTATTTCTGTTCAAAATGAATGTGCTTTTAAAAAAACTTTTTAGAGGGGGGAAAAAGTGATAAAGACACATCAATGTTCAAGTAATTAAAACAAAAAGGTAGATTTAATACTATAACAACATTGATCAGAGGATAAATAAATCCACAACAGATTTTAAAGTTTGATTTTTTTTTTTTTCCTTTGCAGAGAGAATGGTTTTCTGAAAGCACATAGGACTGAAAAAGTCAAAACAAAATGTAATTTCTTAATGTCCAGGTGAAACAGGTTTGGTTCTCCCTGCTGCCCTCTTAACAGCTTACCAAGGTGACAGTTTCTCTCATTTTAAATTAAGATGGCCATTTGTTTCAAGAGTAACTGGATGGTTTGTTTCCAGAATCATCTTCTTGTGATCCCATGCTCTGTAAAAGAGAGAGTGAAGGAGTGTATTTATGTTTGCTCTTGTCAAGGGTTCTCGCCAGCCCTCAACAAGCACACTAGGGCCTCCTAGAGGACAGTCAACCTATATCTTTGTGTACAATAATATCTTTGTGTACAACAGAGAGGAGGCAATTCCGGGTACCACCCAACACATCCACCTAAGCACAGTTCCAGGTAGTAGTGTGAAAATGCTCTCAACAAGCTCTCTGAACTTAGTAATAATAAACGTTTTCGGGAGCTGGCAATTAAACATTTAACCTGAAATCAACTTCATGTTCCTCATGTAGGAACACCCTTCCTTCTCCATCCAGCCCACTTTGAGCTAACGAGGGGAATCCTAATCACCTTTTGCACAAATTGGGGGTTCACTGTGATCTCCTGGTCCATAGCCTTCAGCCGCTCATCCAGCTCTATGCACTTCAGCATCTGTGTGACAGAATGTTTAAAGGTGGTTAGTAAGCGGGTTTAGGTCAATTACATTCTTTCGAACTTAAACTTTTAATATGGGTGCTACAAGTTCACAATCCCTTGAGCCAAAACCCTTGGAGCTACTAGACAGGTTGTGGAGTCCGAATTTTCTGAATTCAGGAAGTTAACATAAGTAACATGTTACTTCAGAAAGTAACATACAAGTACTGTATATTATCTAATATACCAGTAGGAACCAGGGTAGCATCCCATAATCAAACACATTAATATCTTTTATAGTGAAACCTCAAAATATTCACACTAACTGAGATAAAAAAAAAAAAAGACTAAATCAATTCAGGTGATATTTACTATCAAATGAATTACAAAAAAAACCCCTGCTTTTCAGAATGTTTTGATTTTGAATTGCAAAAAAGCGATTGTGGAAGTATACTATATGTTGTTTTGAGGTTTTTGAGATTTACTATTTGGTTCAATCCACTTCTTTAATCAGAGTAAAAAACACAGACCACCTACACAATCACAACTCATGTCCAAAACCCAGAGTGGTACTCAGAGCAACATGACCTCAGAAGATGCAGGGGTGACTGCTCTATGGCCCATGGCAGTTGTCCAGTGGGGAACTGTAAGATGGCTTTCCTCCTCCAGTTACCCCACTTACCCCTACTCCTGACACAAAGATGTCTTCTTACCTTCAGACCTGGAACTCTAAATATATTTTACCACAGAAACTAGGCTCTACATTATAGTGGGCAATTGGATGTGGATAAAATTATATTAATTGTAAGACCCTTCATGTCTTTTAGGAGTTAAAGTAGGCTTTGGTGAGCTAGATGGGAACTCTAACCCACCATTTACTTATAACCAACAATCTAGAAGAGTTTTCAGCAGCCCATTTTGAAATTAAGTTTCTAGAAACTAAGATGTAGTATTTAAAACTAAAATTATCCTGTAGCACAGGGGCGGTATTGCAAATACATCTTTAACACCAATCAAAAAATAAATAAATAAAAATGTGGCATTCATACTCACCTCCTGGTCAATGTTATGAAGCATGGCTGGGTTATTATATTTTTCAGGGTTATCATGGAAACTGACCATACCATCCTTCTGATTAATACTTGCAAAAATTTCACCATCTTCTATCTATAAAAGAAATCAGGAAAGCAGTTTAGATCTGAACTTTATGCGACTATATAGTGATTTGATATAATCAGTATAATCAGGGCAGAGAGCAGAGAAGCAGACGAGAGAGAAACAACAGTTGATTTTTACAGACCACAGCTGTAAAACCGAGGCTGAGCCAGCAACTCTCATCCCCCAACCCAAAGGGCCCCTCCCCACATAATCTCTTCTATTAATGGCCAGGTGGAGAAATAGTCCATTAAACACCATGAACAATCAAGGTGACAAGGCATCTCAGAAAGAAAGAAAGAAAAATCGCCAGAAAACAAGCCTGCAGATATAGAAATATGTGACTGAAATGACAGAGAACTAGGATGGTAATTCTAAAAAAGCCTCAGTTAGATCCAAAACGAGTCTTATCAACAATTTCAGGTTTTGAAAGAACTAGATGAGCAGAGCAATGAGAATGAAATTCTCAAAAAGAAGAGAATAAATCTCCTGGAGATAAAAAAAAAAAAAACCACTGCAAAAGTTGAAAAATGAAATAGTAGTAAGACCAAATGGAGGAAAGGATTAATGAAATCAAAGACAGAAATCTAGAAATAAGAAGAGAAACTAAAGAATGAAAAATAATGAAAGAAATACAAGAACTAGCTGATACCATCAGGAGAGGAAAAATAAGAATAATGGGCATTATCAAAGGTGAGGAAAAGGAGAAGGAACTAGAAAGCATTTTCACACAAATAGTTGACGAGAATTTCTCAAATCTATAATGCATTGGAGCTTGGAATTCAAGAAGTCAACAGAACACCAAATTATCTCAACCCCAAAAGGCCTTCGCCAAGACACATTGTATTAAAATTATCAAAAATCGACGACAAAGACAAAATTCTCAGGGCAGCCAGAGAGAAGACGACAGCAACTTATAAAAGAAAACCCAATAGATTATCCTCAGACTTCTCAGCACAGACCTTACAAGCCAGAAAGGAGTGCAATCAAATATTTAAACTATTAAGTGAAAAAAACTACCAGTCTAGAATAATGTGCCCAGCAAGCTCTCCCTTAGATATGAAGGAGAAATAAAGACCTTTACAGACACACAAAAATCGAGGGAATTCTCCACTACGAGGCCTGTACTACAGGAAATACTGAAAGGGGTCAGCTCACCTAAAACAAAATGACAAAAAAAAAAAAAAATACGTAAGTAGGAGTAAAGTGACTATCAGGCAATAGAAGCAGAGGAGTGCAACCCTTACTAAGAACAGGGCATTATAAACTTAAATAATAAGAAAAGAATTGTTATAACAAGATAGTAATGAACGTTCAGCATACATAGGGACAAAGTGAGACAATAACTCAAAAGGGAGGACTCAAAGATCTAAATTCGCAAAGGAAAATTGAGATAAGTCACAAGTAGAAAAAAAGGGACGACTATATATATATATATATCTATAACTATCCTTTACATATTTGTAATGGTAACCACACACAGAAGATTCAGAACTGAAGTATATAACATAAAACAAGAAGGACCAGAGGGAAAACCCACAAAAGCCAACCAAAATAAAGAAAGCAGAAACACAAGGACAAGGAAGCAATGGAAACACTGAGCTACCAGAAAGCAAAAAAGATGGCTATAAGAAGACCTCATATTTCAATAATCACGCTAAATGTAAATGGACTGAACTCACCAATAAAAAGGCACAGAGTTGCAGAATGGATCGAAACACAAAACCCAACCATATACTGCCTCCAGAAGACACGTCTCAGCTCCAAAGACAAATAGAGACTCAAAATGAAAGGGTAGAAAATCATATTTCAAGCAAATGGCATTCAGAGAAAAGCGAGAGCAGTGATTCTAATATCGGATGAAATAGCCTTCAAAATAAAAAAGGTAAAGAAAGATACTGAGGGACACTTCATAATGATAAAGTTATCATGCACCAAGAAGACATAACAATTATTAATGTCTATGCTCTCAATCAAGGGGCCCCAAAATATATAAAGCAATTACTAACAAAACTAAAGGGAGAAACACTATCATAGTAGGAGACCAAAATATCCCAGATATGGACAGATCATCCAAACAGAAAATCAATAAGGAAATAACATCCTTAAATGACATTAGACCAACTAGACATAATTGACATTTACAGAGCCTTCCAATCCGAAAGAGCTGCTTATACATTTTTCTGTACTGCACATGGAACACTGTCAAGGATTGAACACATACTGGGACACAGAGATAGCCTCAACAAATATAAGAGGGTTGAAATCATACCAACAATATTCATATTCTTTGATCATAATGCTTTGACACGAGATCAACTGCAAAAAGAAAGCAGGAAGAACCACAAATACATGGAGATTATATAACATACTACTGAAGAATAACTGGGTCAGAGAATAAAAAGAGAGATCAAAAAATTCATAGACATGAATGATAATGATAGTACAACATATCAAAACTTTTGGGACACGGCAAAAGCGGTCATAAGAGGATAGTTCATATCATTACAAGCCTACCTCCAAAAAGAAAAATGAGCCCAAATAAACAACCTAATGCTTCATCTTTGAAAACTAGAAAAGGAAGAACAGATGAAGCTTAAAGTAAGCAGAAGGGAAAAAAAAATCATAAAATTTCGAGCGGACATGAAATTGAAAACAAAAAAATAGAAAAAATAAATGCAACAAAGAGCTGGTTCTTTGAGAAGGTTAATAAAGTTGCCAAACCCCTGGCTAGACTAAACAAAAAAGAGAAAGGACACAAACAAAATTAGGAATGAAAGAGGGAAAATTACAACAGACACCACAGAAATACAAAGAATCATACAAGAATACTATGAAAAAGTATATAACACCAAATTTAATAACCTAGAAGAAATGGATCAGTACTTAGAAAAATACAACCTTCCTAGACTGAATAAAAAGAACTGGAAAATTTAAATAGGCCGATCAACAGTATGGAAATTGAAACAATCATCAAAAAACTACCAAAAAGTAAATGTCCAGGACCAGATGGCTTCACCAGTGAATTCTACCAAACGTTCAAAGAAAATTTAATACCTATTCTCCTCAAACTCTTCCAAAAAATCAAAGAGGAGGCAATACTTCCCAACTCGTTTTTGAGGCCAATAATACTTTGATACCAAAGCCTGGTAGAGATAACACAAAAAAAGAAAACTGCCGACCAATATCTCTCATAAACACAGATGCTAAAATCCTAAATAAGATACCAGGGAACTGAGTACAGCAATATATTAAAAGAATTATACACCACAATCGAGTGGGCTTCATCCCAGAGGCACAGGGATGGTTCAACATACCCAAATCGATTAATGTGATATACCACAGAAACAAATTTAAAAAATAAGAATCATATGATATCAAGAGATGCAGAAAAAGTCTCCGACAAGATACATCATCCATTTATGATCAAAACACTTAATAAAATCAGTATAGAAGGAAAGTACCTTAACATAATAAAGGCCATCTATGACAAACCCTCAGTCAACATTACACCTAATGGTGAAAAACTATCTCTCTAAGATCAGGAACAAGGCAAGGCTGCCCAATATCGCCACTGTTATTCAGTGTAACGTTGGAAGTCCTAGTGAGTGCAATTGGGTATGACAAAGATATAAAAGGCATCCAAATAGGAAATAAACAAGTCAAACTGTCACTATTTGTGGATGACATGATTCTCTATATAGAAAACCCTAAAGACTCCACAAGAACACTACTAGAAACAATAAGCAAATTCAGTTAAGTTTTTGGATACAAAACCAGCATTCAAAAATCCCTAGTGTTTCTATACTCTAATAATGAAGTGTCAGAAAAAGAAGTGGAAAAAATAACTCCTTTTGCAATTGCAACAAAAAGAATAAAATACCTACAAATAAATCTAAAGAAACATGTGAAGGGCCTATATCATAAAAACTATAAAACCCTATTAAAAGAAATCAAAGAGGATACAAAGAAATGGAGAAATATTCCATGTTCTTGGATTGAAAGAATCAACATAGTTAAAATGACCATATTACTTAAAGCATTATACAGATTTAATGCAATTGCCATCAAAATCCCATTCACATTTTTTAAAGAAATAGAACAGAAAATCATCAGATTTGTATGGAAGCACAAAAGACCCCAAATTGCCAAAGCCATCCTGAGAAAAAAGAACAAGGCTGGAGGTATCACTCTGCCTGACTTCAAATTATACTACAAAGCGACAGTGATCAAAACGGCATGGTAGTGGCAGAAAAACAGACACACGGATCAGTGGAAGAGAATCAAGAGTCCAAAGTAAACCCATATTTATAAGGGCAAATAATTTTTGACAAAAAAGCCAAAAACGTACAGTGGAGAAAGGCAAGCCTCTTCAATAAATGGTGCAAGAAAACTGGAAAGCCACCTGCAAAAGAATAAAACTAGACAGTTATCTATCACCATACGCCAAAATTAACTCAAAATGGTTTAAGGACCTGAATATAAGACCTGAAACAATAAAATGCAGAGAAGAAAACACAGAAACTAAATTCAAGGACCTTGGATTTAAAGAGGATTTTATGAATTTGATCTCAAAGTCAAGGGTAGTAAAAGCTAAAATAAAAGCATGGGACTACAACAAACTAAAAAGCTTCTGCTCAGCAAAAAAAAAAAAAAAAAAAAAAAAAAAAACCATCGATAAGGTAAACAGACAACCATCTCAGTGGAAAAATATATTTGTATGTAATGCCTCCGATAAGGGCCTTAATATCCAAAATATATAAAGAACTCATACAACTCGATAACAAAAAAAACAAATGATCAATCAAAAAATGGGCAGAGGATCTGAATAGACACTTCTCCCTAGAGGACATACAAATGGCCAACAAATATATGAAAAGATGTTCAACAGTGGTAGCTATTAGAGAAATGCAAAACAAAACCACAATGAGATACCATCTCACACCTGTTAGAATGGCTATAATCAACAGAACAAGTAATAACAAATGTTGGAGAGGATGTAGAGAAATAGGAACACTCATACTTTGCTGGTGGGACTGAAAATTGGTATAGCCACTATGGAAAACAGTATGGAAGTTCCTCAAAAAACTAAGAATTGATCTACCATATGATCCAGCAATCCTTCAACTAGGTATTTACCCCAAAGACTTGAAAACCCACATCCAAAAAGATCTTTGCACAGTGATGTTTACAGCAGCATTATTCACAGTGGCCAGGACATGGAAGCAACTGCAGTGTCCTATGATAGATGATTGGATAAAGAAGTTGTGGTACATATATACCAGGGACTATTATGCAGTCATAAGAAGAAATGAAATACTCCCATTTGTGACAACATGGATGGAACTTGAGATGATCATGCTAAGGGAAATAAGCCAGATAGAAAAAGTTGAAAATCACATGGTATGCGGATAAAAACCTAAAAGCAAAAAATGAACAGGGCAAAGAAACAGAGACTCATGGAGATGGACAATAGACTAGTGGTTACCAGAGGGTAAGGAGTGGAGGGAGGTAGACGGGGTAAAGGGAGTCAAATATGTGGTGACATAAATCTAAGTGTAGGTAGTGAACATACAGTGTAAATATATATTTCTTCCTGTTAAAGTGTACAGCTGAAACTTATTGGATTTTGTTAACCAATGCCACCATTAAAAAATTAAATAAATAAATAAAAACAAATAAATAAGGGGGTGGGAAGGTATATATGCCAAAACGAAGTGGGATTTATCCCAGGTGTGCAAGGTTGAATATTCTGAAAATCAATGTAATTCATCACATCAGCAGGCTGAACACAGATTATGATCATAACGACAGATAACAGAAAAAGTATTTCATAAAATTCAATACCCATTCATGATAAAAAATATCTACAAAAAACCGTCAGCTAACATCATAGTTAATAGAGAGAAACTTGAAGCCTCCCCACAAAGATCAGCAACAAGGCAAGGATATGCCACCACACCACTCCTTTTCAGCATTGTACTGGAAGTTCTAGCTAATATAATAAGGAAATAAAAGGTATATAGACTGTGAAAGGAGAAATAAAGCTGTCTTTGTTCACAAATGACATCATCATCTATGTAGAAAATCTGGAAGTATCAACAACAAAAAAGTTCCTGGAACTAATAAGCAATTATAGCAAGGTTGGCAGAATACATAGCTAATATACAAAGGTCAGTTGCTTTCCAATATACCAGCAAGTGGAATTTGAAATTAAGAACAATACCATTTACATGTAACATCCCCCACTCAATGAAATACTTAGGAATAAATAAAACAAAATATATCCAAGATGCATCAAGAAAACTACAAGTCTCATGAAAGAAATGGAAGAACTGAATAAATAGAGAGGTATTTCATGTTCATGAATAGGCAGACTCAATATTATCAAGATGTCAGTTCTTCCCAACTTAATCTATAGAATTAACACAGTATCAGTTAAAATCCCAGCAAGTTATTTTATGAATGTTGACAAATTAATTCTAAAGTTTATGTGGAGAGACAAAAGACAGAAAAGCCAACACAATATTAAAGAGAAGAAAAAAGTTGAAAGACCAATACTGACTTTAAGACTTATTATAAAGCTACAGTAATCAAGACAGTGCGGTACTGACCAAAAAAAAAAAAAAGAGAGAGAGACAAATAGATCAATGGAACAGACTTGGGAGCCTAGAAATAGATCCACATAAATATAGTCAACAGATCTTTAACAAAGGAGCAAAGGCAATACAATGAAGCAAAGACAGTCTTTTCAACAAATGGTTCTGGAACAAATGTAC
Organism: Rousettus aegyptiacus; assembly: GCF_014176215.1. Taxonomy (NCBI): domain Eukaryota; kingdom Metazoa; phylum Chordata; class Mammalia; order Chiroptera; family Pteropodidae; genus Rousettus; species Rousettus aegyptiacus. The sequence continues at coordinate 64,119,985 of NW_023416309.1, forward strand.
ATCCACATGGAAAAAAATGAATCTAAACAAAGACATTATACCTTTAGCAAAAATTACCTTAAATGGATCACAAACCTAAATGTAAAATGAAAAAGTCCTAGAAGATAACACAGGAGAAAACCTAGATGACCTTGAGTATGGTGATAACTTTTGAGTACAACACCAAAGGCATGATCCATGAGAAAAATGAGCTGGACTTCATTAAAATTAACAACTTCTGCTCTGTGAAAGAAAATGTCAAGAGAATGAGAAGCCATAGATTGAGAGAAGATATTTGGAAGACACATCTGATAAAGGCTGTTATCCAAAATGTATAAAGAACTCTTACAGCTCAACAATAAAAAAACAAAAAACAAAAAAAAAAAAACATTAAAAAATGGGCCAAAGACCCAAAAATACGCTTCACTGAAGATCTACAGATGGTAAACAAGCAAATGAAAGGATACTCTACATCATATATTGTCAAGGAAATGCAAAACAAAATGAGATAACACTACACACCTATTAGAATGGCCAAAATCGAGACACTGACATCAAATACTCATGAGGATGTGGAACAACAGGACCTCTCATTTACTGTGGGAATGCAAAACGATACACAGCCACTTTGGAAGATAGTTTGTCAGTTTCTGACGAAACTAAACATATTCTTACCATATGACCCAGCAATCACACTCCCTGGTATTTAGCCAAGGGAACTGAAAACTTATGTTCACACAAAAACCTGCACAAGGATGTTTATAGCAGCTATGTTTATAATCGCCAAAGTTTGGAAGCAATCAAGATATCCTTCAGTAGGTGCATAAATTGTGCTATATCCAGACAATGGAATATCAGTCAGTGCTAAAAAGAAATGAACTATCAAGCTATGAAAAGACACTGAGGAACCTTAAATGCAGATTACTAAATAAAAGAAGCCAAACTTAAAAGGCTGCATACTGTATGATTCCAAGTATATGACATTCTGCAAAAGGCAAAACTATTGAGACAGTAAAAAGATCAGTGGTTGCCAGGGGTGGGATAAAGAGGCAGAGCACAGAAGATATTCAGGGCAGTGAAAATACTGTGTATCAGACCATAATGATGGATACACATCATTATACATTTGTCCAAATTCAGAGGATGTACAACACCAAGAGTGAATCCTAAGGGAAACTATGGACTTTGAGTAATAATGATGTTTCCCCATGGATTCATTGATTGTAACAAATGTATTACGCCGGTGAGGAATGTTGATAATGGGGGAGGTTATGTATGTGCAGAGGGCATGGGGTAAATGGGAAATCTCTGTACCTTCCCCTCTATTTTGCTGCGAATCTCAAAGTGCTCTAAAAAAATAAAGTCTTAAAAAAAAAAAAATCCAACCTTCATGGATCTTACACTCTAGGGAAGAATTTTTCAAGCTTGGCAGTACTGACATATTGCGCCAGATAATTATTTGTTGTGTGGGTGCTCCTTTGCATTTTAAGATGCTTAAAAGCATTTCTGACCTCTACCCCCTGGATGCAAGTAGTACCCCTAGCTGTGACAACCAAAGATGTCTTCAGACAATGCCAAATGCCCCTTGCAGACAAAACACCTCCAGATGATCCAGAGCCTATTAGGGTTTGTCTGGGTTGGTCATGTAGTGTTCAAAATCCATCCCCCTCTTCTTTGACCCCTCAAAGCATTTTGCTAAAAGCATTTTGCTAGCTCATGTGTTCTGGCTGGTGTCATAACCACTTATGTATTTCTTCTTACCCAACACTAAAGAGTGAGTCCCATGGAGACTCTAGCTTACTCATTCCCTGTTACCCCTGTAGGGTTAGCAAGACGCTCTTAGCAGGCACTCTAAGGTTGGTTACGTCATAAAGGTTTTGTCTGTTTGGGGGATGCATGTGTGTGTTTTGAGGGTTATGCTGAAAGAGAAAAACCTCAAAACATTTGTAAATTGAACTATGGAAATAAAATACTCCATTATCACAATGGAAAATAGTTTTATTACTCCTAATCCTGATATAGCAGTGCTTCTGAAATCACAGGGGAGATCACTAGCAGAAAAATGTAGAATGTTGACTTTCTACACATAAGATTTGCCTGACTTGAGCTGAGTACATAGGTTTGTTCTGGTGGATCAGAGCCATGTACTTATATATAACTGAATAGGTAGGTAGATTAGAATCTCAACTTGGTTGGTTTACCATGTAGTCAACTAAATGATGCTTATCCAAATACAGGGGAGTGGGAGATGCAACTAGGAAGTGATCAGGGGTGTCAGGTATATACTGGTAATATCTGATTTCTGAAGCAGGGTCCTGAGCACATGGGTGCCTGCTCTAGCATCCTTTACATCAACACCACTCTGAGTTTAGAAGGGGCTTGAGTAAGACTGCAATCAGTGACATCACTAAGTGCACTGCCTAGCTGAACAGAACTTTGTTGGTGATGGTAATGGTACCCTGATCTACATAATGATAAAGGCACAAGCGAGTGACCTTATCATGGACCAGCATGCCAAGTACCATTGCTTTATGCCTCTTTAAATAACTAAAATATCTCAAGTGTTTTAAATGTTTACAAAAAACTCCTGACAATGAAAATGTAAATAAGGAGTGCAAATAGGGTACACCATGTAAATCATATGAGTACACATGACTGGAAAACCCCATAGATCATAAGGTAATAAACCAAAATGTCCACAGGGGTTGACTGTGGATGTCTCTCCTGTCTTCCTTTTTCATGTTTTCCATACAAACACCTCTTACTTTTACAAGGACAAAAATTCACTAATAAACTTCTTAAAAATGAAAACATACTTACCATGTGTAGGACATATTTTTCTGCTTCCTGAGGTCCAGATAACTGCACACGACTTGCCATATCTTGTAATGATAGTGTTAAAAAGGTCTGAAGTTCAAAAACAGAATCACAGGTAAAAACGACCAAGAAAATTTATTAAATGTGTATACAGAGTTCTACTAAATCATTGAAAATTTGCTTTCCATTATTGTACAAAACACCTTTTTGTTGTGAAGATGACTGAGAATTGACAAACCCAGTGGTTTTAGTCATTAATTTTCTAGAGTAATGGCTTCTAGAACTGTATCCTACACATACTTTCCTATGTCTGAAATGACATATATGCAAGATTATTAACTGTAGCATTGTATGCAATAGCAAAAGATTGGAACCACCTATATGTCTATCAACAGAGGACTGGTTAAATATATAGCACAGTACAATTATATAAATGTACTACTATGCAGTTGTAAAAAAAAAATAAAAAGTGAGGACCTTTTATGAACTGAAAAGGAATCTAAGACATGTACATCATTAAATATAAAAGAGAAGGATGCATAACAGTGTATATGGCATGCTAATATCTATGTAAAAAAGAATGCATGCATATGTATGAAAGTACACACATGTATGTGTGACCTTATATGTGCACAGACAATCTCTAGATGAAATCCCAAGAAACTGGTGACACTGGGTTGCCTCTGGGTAAAGAAAAAGGGTGGCTGGAGATTTCTGTATCTTTTGAATTTTGTAGTATAAATATATTACCAATTAAATAAAAGAAAAATGAAACTATCACATTCACCCTTCAAAATTCAAAGCTAAAATGTATAAACAAATGGAGAGTTAGAAGGAAACCGGTGTTTACCATTTCTCTACTTAGGACTTAATGAAAATGTCTCTTTCAGCGACAAATTAAAAGAGCTCTTCTATTTTATTTTACATTATTTTTTTGAGAAAAGCTGGCAATATTTATAACAATGGCATTTTCGGAGCAGGGCACATTAAAACTGATTTTGAAAATTCCCAATAAGCTAATGACCAAAAAACTCTACATATAGTTTAGTTCAGAGAGCAATACCCAAGAAAATAAAATTATTGTTAATTTTAAGAAGTATCTAGTAGTTTAACGTAAAAGTGGACATTTCTAAGTACATATAAAAGTATCATTTGTCCTATTTCAAAATAAACAGAAACTGCGACCTGAATGTCCATCAGTAGAGGACTGGTTGCATAAATTATGAACTATCTATACAACAGACTACCAGGTAGGGTATTTGTGATACAGGGTTATGTTGCTGGGAAAAGGTTTAAGATATATAACAAAAAAAAAGCAGAGTACAAAACAGCATATAGAATATGATCCAAATTACATTTATTTGGAATGTCTACATATGCACATAGAGAAGAGACAGAAACAAGAGGAATCTAGAAAAATGTCCACCAAAATGTTAACATAGAGTAAGGGATTTAGGCTCCATGTGATGTCCCCTTGTCCATACTTGCCTTCCAGACAGCAATACTATGGGACACAGTTCTTGTTACCAACATTGACACAATCTACCTGTTGAGACTTCTTAAAAAGCTTTTGATTTTCTGAATTCTGAATAAGACTAATGTGTCTAGAAAATCCCTTCTATTATTACATACGAATATGATGTCAAAAAGTATAACAACAACTATCAAAGATTTAACCTTCTGACTAAAGATATCATTTTATGACACTGTCCCTGCCCACTAGTAGCCATGCTTTTCCTCTCTTATATCCCCAGGGCAGTGCTTATGAGCTCAGTGGACCCCAATTAACCATGAGTCTGCACATGCAAGACCCAGCCAGCACCCTAGCCCTGGACTGACGACTTTGAGGTCTTTCCTGTTCACATGGTCAAAATCATGTTCTAGATTTATCTGATCCAAATCAAAACTGTACTTTCCTACATAGACTTCTCAAAGGATAAACTATCAACTTATTCTAAGTGAGAAACTGTGGTTGATTACTTCACAAGATAGTTAATTGATGATTTTTGCAGTGATGCCTACTTATTAGATTATGTAAGTTCTAATTCTTTAACTTTGCCATTTTGAAATTTAACATTTTTCTGAAATATACCATCGTTAAACCTTGGTAATATTTTGATCTTTTTATCAAATCCTCAAGTACTAGTAACAAACAGCTCTTTTTCGATGGCTCTCTTGAAAGTGAGACAGGAAATTAGAATGCTTCTGTTGGCACCTGGACCAAACAGAAAATTTTATGGGGAGAATAAGGCAGCTTGTTACCTTGAGTCCCTTAGATCCTTTTTTGCCTGTGGTCAAATCAGTTTTTCTCTGACAGGTTACATTTGCTTTTTTATTTTCTTAAGTTGCTTTCTCTTTGAGTCTTCATTTTCCTCTTACAAATTAACTTTTTACAAAGTTAACATTTCCTATTGCTAGTGAGGAAGCTATAGTTACCCTCTCTAGCATATTTAGGAGTTTCCTTTTCTTTTTCAGTGACCACCTTCCTTCCTCTTCTTGCATGGTCAACTGCCTCCATGACTATCCCCTACTCACCACTTTCCCTTCTGGAGAAACTCCAGGCCCTCCAGTGTAAGATCCATCATTCTTTCCTATGCTCCAATGGAAACTCAGCAGCCCTCCCATTGCTAGGTCACCTAGCAACAGACACATCCTATTCTTGCTCCTCTGTTCCTTCACCCATTATCTCACTGCTGACATAGGGCAGAAGGTATGCATAGGAAGAGCTTTACCATGTTCTCACCAGCTGTGAACTGCTGCAGCTGACCAGACTACTTCTCAAGTGAAAAAAAAAAAATCTTCTATTTGTTTAAGCTGCTCCTAGTCAGTTTGCTATTCCTTGCAGTATATGCCTTCCTAGCTCACATAGGATTTTTCTTTTATACTTTTATATAATCAAAAAATATCAGATTACTTTCACTTTAGAAATAAAAATGATAGAATTGGCTTACTTTCTACAGTTCAACGGCACATAGCTCATTCAACTCTGGCTTAAACGGTAATTAACGTCAGAGTACTACTGTGTTCAAATAGAAACACAGCCTCAAAAGTTCCAAGGCTGGTCACAAGGGACTTAATCTGCTTTGTTAGCATCACCCCATCTGCCCATGAAACTGTTTACCTCTCTCAGGCTACCTTTCCTTGCCTCCCAAAGTAGCCATTATCTCCTACCCATCTTCCTCTTCACCTATTCCTCTTCTCAAATACCCTGTTCTAGCCCTAAAAAGACCAAAAAGTATAAATCAAACTCTAAGAAATTGGTTGCAATTATTTCTTAGTATAGAACTCTTGCCATACTTTATTCCTGTACCTGCTAGCTCAGCACTGAGAGGGAAAAGAGATGAGGGGAGGTCCCAGGGTGTCAGGAAATGCTGAGGGTAGTATTTGACTCACCTTGGTTAGCCTTTGAATATTCTTCTTATAGAGAGAGGACAAGCATTGCTTCACCAGTCCCATGTTGTTATCACGAGTAAAAGTTTCACTGTGCTTATGTACCAGGTTGCGGAGCTCTGAGGGATTATTGGTTGAATAAACTTGTGCTAACTCATGGTACGCATTGCTAAGAGGCTAAAGGTTTGAAGGTGAGGAAAAATATCAGATTACCATTAGAGGAATAAAATCTGTATAGGAAGTAAAAGAAAACATAGTACTGTATTTTGAGCAAGTACATTCAATATCCTTTGTTACCCAACAAATGCCTAATTTTTAAGACCAAGGAGAGAAATTCATCATAATTTATTTTCGAAAAAGCTGTATAGTACAGAGCAAATAAGTGCATAGCAGGTGAAAGGGCACTGCATTTAGTAAAGGCATGCACATCTTTTTTTCTCTATCAGTGGCTTTTTTTTTCTATTGAAGTTACATTGGGAACAAAGAAGGCAGAACTTCCATCTTTCTCAACTCTCTTGCACTCTCAGACACACATAAACAACTCCCCAGATATAAAGGGACAATCTGCTACTTTTAATGAGGAGGAGGAAAACAGAACTAACAGTAGCTGGGGGCCTACTAAGAGCTTGAGCTGCCCTTTGGTATTTTACTTTACACACATTATCCTTTATTTTAAATATTAAGAAGTTGAGGCAGAACTCCAAAAGAATGTGGAATGCTCATGAGAAGCACAGGTATAAACTGGATTCAAACCTATATCTCTACTCTGAGGTCTGTGTTCTTTTCACCATTTCTATCTCATACATAAACTATAATGCTTGTGAATGACATTTTATAAAAACGTTCCTTCGGTAACTGGCCAGCTCAAGGGCCACTTGAAGGAACCATGGGAGTTCTCCAAAATGATCTGAGAATGGCTATCCTAAACCTGTCCTGCCTGTCACTTTTCCATGGGATCTCTCTTAGCCACCTTCCCTCCCCTACTCCACCCCTAGTCTGTGACAAGGCAGCCTAGAAGCCTGAGAACCACCATAGGGCTCTTAGATGAAGGACACTGGCTATCTTTGACAAAACATAAAAATCTTCTCATTAGGAATATTTTCAAATTAATATCTTGTAATTTTGAGTTTTGTACAAGAACATGGTAAAATTGTTATTAAAATTATTGTGGCCTCATGGTCTTCTAAATTGCTCAATGTTTTTTTTAAATTATGAGCATGTACTTCAAAAAAATTTTTTTAAATAGTTATTTTTTGATGTGGTCCCAAAGCTGGGTTGTCAGTGGAAACAAAAGTTCAGTGAGCAGAACTTGCAGTCTTCACATAGAAGCTCTAGTATGATTTCCCAACACTTGGGCAAATTGAGTTCAATAAAATCAGCATTGCTTTTTCAGTATTTTCACTATATAATAATGAAGAATTTAAAAAAAAAAAAATCAACCCTTATTGAAGCTTAAACATCTACAGCTGTAAATGCTCAGAGCTAAAGTCTGAAAGTAGATTCCTGAGGAACATTCTGTCTCAGTCAGATGAACAGAAGGTGTATGAACTGGAATGGAATGGAGTCAGAGAGAGATTCTGCCAGAACTGCTACTCCCAGACTCTTAGCAAACATTTAAATGTCTGCTAATTTGAAGCTGTTGGGAGAGCTAAATCACTATAAAATAAAATTATAGAACTATGTGTCTTTACAATTTCCTATGGATTTAACATGTCACCTAAGAAGTCAGTTTTATTTTAAAAACTCACCTTAATGAATCTACCCACAATTTGAGATGTATATTTTGGCAGCTGTTGTACTTTTCCAAGTAATATCAAAGAAACTAGAATATACTTTTTATATGATTCCAACATGATATGACTGACCGCCATGGCAGGGGTAGTTATGGCCTGAGCAAGAGAAGAATATTTAGTGTGAAGATAGCACATTGTAGCAGGAATCAACCATATATAATGCTTTAATTAAAAAACAATATTTACATTAAAAGTCATATTCTTTTTTTAAAAACATCTTTATTGAGATACGGTTCACATACTATGAAATTTATCCTTTTAAAATATACGATTCAGTGGTTTTGGTATGTTCACCATGTTGTACAACTATCGCTACTACTTAATTTCAGAACACTTTCATCCCCCCACAAAAGAAAGCCCATGTCCATTACCAGTCATTCTCTCCTCTCCTCAGCCCCAGGCAACCATTATTCTACTTTGTCTCTATAGATTTGCCTAGTCTGGACATTTAACATAAATAGCATCATAAATATGTGGTCTTTTGTGACTGACTTCTTTAACTTAACATGTTCTACTCTGTATTAGTCCTTTATTCCACTTTATAGCTGAATAGTATTCTGTTGTATAGATGTACAACATTTTGTTCATTCATTCCGCTGATGGACATTTGGGCTGTCTCTACCTTTGGTCACTATTAATAATAATGCTATGAACATCTGTGTACATGTTTTTGTGTGAACATTTGCCTTCATTTCTCTTCGGTATATTTCTAGGAGTGGAACTGCGAGGTTACATTTTGAGGAAATCCTAACTCTTTTCCAAAGTGACTGTACTATTTTATAATCCCACTGGCAATTATGAGGGTTCCAAATTCTCCATATCCACAGCAACACTTATTATTGGCTGACTCTTTTTAATTTTAGCCATCCCAGTGGAAATGGTATCTCATTATGGGTTTGACTTGCATTTCCTTAATGACTAATGATGATGAGTATCTTTTCATGTGTGTATTAGCCATTTGTTTATCTTCTTTGGAGAAATGTCTGTTCAAATCCATTGCCCATTTTTAAATTTTAGTATTTTTATTGCTGAGTTGTAATATGTCTTTGTATAGTCTGGATGCAAGTTCTTTATGAGAAATATGATTTGCAAATATTTTTTCCCATTCTGTGTCTGCCTTTTTGCTTTTTTCACCTGGATTTATGAAGGCTCAGAAGAACTGAAAACTATCATACTCAAATTAGCCCAATGTTACAAATCAAAACCCAAACCACTGAGCCCATAAGGCATTTGAGATTATTCTGCAAAAACACTCATTAAGTGCATCAGGATACATGTATAACAATCTCCAGTGCAACACTGCTTTTATAGTGGAATATCAGAATCAACTTACAGTTCCATGAACTGAGGACTAGGAAACTAGGTCATTCTGTGGCATAATATATAGATGAAAAGATAAAGATGCTTTCGCTTTATTTATACAATGCTATACTGAATTTTTTTCAGTAAGCACATTCTTCTTTTGGAATTTTCTTTTAAAATCAGTAAAAAAGTATGTATCATCTTCTGAAATTAAGGTACTAATACATTCTACAACTGTATGCATAGTATTAAAACATAGTGGCATGAAACAGAATAACACTAGACAATGCTTGTCATTAGGGCAAAATCAGGGAATAAGTATATTTACAGGTAAAAGGCTTCTATCCATAAATATAAAAAGATGTTTTGTTTTTAACATTTTAACTACTTATGATAGAAATATTTCCTAAGTACATTGCATATTTTCCTGCCTTTTAAATGCCCATATCATCTTCATATTTCTAGATCAGTATGCGAATCATCAGTTATATTGGGCTGTAAAATAATAATGCATTCAGTGGCTATGAAGTGTATGTTTATAATTTTCTGAAGAAATGAAAAATTTGACTCTGTACTCTTGAATATTTTACCTGATTAGACAAATCCTTTAATGACACCAGTACCTTCTGGTGACCCTTCCCTAAGTGCCATCGGCAGTGCCTGTCAACCCCCACTCACTGAGACAATGCTCAGTCACTGATGTATACGTGGGTATGTATGTGTAAGCATTTCGACTAAATTGTGATCTTGAAGGCTTAGAATATACTTTATTACCTTATATGTGCTATGAATAAAATAAGAACTTATGAACAGCTGACAAACTTATCTTAAAACACTAGTATCAGCCAATATTGTATCTTTTCCAGACTGAGAAAACCTCCATAATATTCTACCAAATTGTGTAATATGTCTCATTACACAGACACAGACAAAAGTGGGAGGGATTTTTTCACTATGTACTACTTAATACTCTTCGAATTTGAACCACAAGAATGTTTTACTTATTAAAATAAATAAATAAAACTTAACACCACACATGGTTTTAGGACAAGACATTTAAATGATCATTCAGTTCAATCTCTTCGCTATATGCAAAGGAAGCTATAAATGTCAAGAGATATACAGAACTTAACCCAAATCAGAGAGAGTGTAAGTGGCAAAGCCTAAATTAGATCCCACTCACTAGTGCTCTTCCCTCAACTGCTACTGCCCTTCAATATAAGGAACAGATTACCACCATTTACATGATTATAGAGAAACAGTCTTTGAAAGGACCCAACTCAGAGGCTAGGGGTCACTGCTCCAGCTATGCACTTCTTTGATCATAAATATTCAAAACAACCTCAGGGGCATTGAGAGAGACGATTGATTACCTGTTCATAAAAGTAGAGTGCTCTTTCAAAGTTCTTCAGCCCAGTGTAGATCATCCCTCCGTAATAATAGTAACATAAAAAGTGCTTTGCATCGTAGGCTCCATTCTCTTTACAGATATCCATCATGTCCACATCAAGATATGGAAGGGCAGGCTTAAAGCATTTTGCCAGCAAACAAAGCTGTGAAAAAATTTATATTAAATCGTAATTTTAATTGTACATTAGCAGGAGCAAATTCATAGATTTTAGAAAGTATGAGAAAATGATATTTTGTTTTACATTTTTACTTATTACTTATAACTCATTATAACATTATAATAATCTAAATGTTAACATATAAAATAGCATTTCTTCATAAAAGACTAACCAGCCATGAGATAAAATACTCCACAGATGAATTAAAACTCACCTATCACTTAACTCACTTAGAGATGTGCAAACAAGTAAGTCCTTTTAAATCTCTTTGCTGAACTAGTAGAATAGAAATAGATCAGCATGGTGTAATAAAAATCAAAGTTTTTTCTTCAGTTATACTTTTTCAATTTCTGAATCCTTTAGGTAAGTGTAGGGAATTGTGCAACTCAATGAAGCAAGCACAGGCAACGTTCCATATGTGGGTGATGGTAGCACGGGTGTAGACATAGGTACAAACTTAATATCAGAGCATTTAACTGTATGTATGTTATACCTCAATCATGAAAGTTTTTTAAAAGAAAGAAAGCATATCTTCATATAAAACTAGAACATGTGCTTGAAATAATCTACACACTATGTTATTCATTAAGGAAACAATCTAAATACCTTGTAGGGACTGGTTAAACTCATATTATGGAATGCAGCTATAAAGTACTAATATGGAATCATCTCTAAGATATATTAAGTAGAAAAAAGCAAGGTATATAAGTTTGTGGAGATTACTACTTGTGTTAAAAAAGAGAGAGAGAGAGAATATCCACATATTTGTTTGTATGTGCATAAGATATCTTTGGAAAGATAAATATACTGCTAACACTGGTTTCCTTTGGGGAGAAGAGATGTGGCTAGTGATTACGGTAGTAGGGACACTTCATTATATACCCCTCCCTTTGCCTGCTGGATTTTGAACCATGTACAATAAATAAATAAATAACATTTTAAGGTATAACAAGTTACCCGTGTTTATTCTCAGGTTCCACGACTCCTTAAAAATAAAGTGATTTGGGATTTTTTTTACTATCACAAGCATTATTCTATCTGTTCTACTCACATCATAAGCCTGCTAGCTGAGCACCAACCATTCTGCAGTTTGTATCCAGCAGCCTGCTGAAAATTCCCTTACTAGAAACATACCTTTATATTTCAACTTCTGGAACATATTACAGTCTCCACTAAATTGCCTATATTTATCTAATCTGATGTCAAGCAAACCTACAAGCAACCTTCTACCTCTGACTCAGTATGACTCACACTCTCTGGCGGCTTACCTGGCAGAGATCAGCATGTATTGAGGTCAGCTGGTTTGTATTCATCTGCATCTTGTCTATGGCTTGTTTAAGGATGCCAATTCCTCGCAGGGGCTGTCAGAAATGACATCTCTTTCAGATAAGTTCTCAAAGATGGCAGCACATTGGATCTTATGTTGTCACTTACAAATAAAAAATAACACTAATTGATAGGTTCCTTTAAAGAGCAACATGAGGTTTCCACACTCTTTCAGGATTGTCCCTATTCAGTCAGAAAATGTTTTCTTAAGTTGTTTCTTGTGGTATTTAGAGTAATTTGGGACTTTTTTTAAAGCATAAATCTTTTTTTACAATGAAGACAAATAATCAAAAGCAATATTACTTTCTCAACAGTTCATTATATTTACATCTAAATAAAAATTTTCCAATTTATAATAGATGAAAGCCTATGCTTAGTAAATTTAATTTTGGATAAGGATGCTGGCATTTTGCCATTGAACCAGCATCCTTATCCAAAATTAAGCAGGGCAGTCTAGATATCTATAAGTTCTCTTCAACAACATCTCTCACCTGACAATTACTATAGAAACTGATACCACAAGTTATAAATGGACCGTTTCCTCCGCTGATTAAAAATAACATGACTGAGTTTCAAGTGAGGTACAGTTTCTGGATAGGAGATGTGACTCTAAAAATAGCTGAATAATTTACATGGTTTATTTAGTAAATATATATATATATTTTTTAATCATCTCTTTCAAGCCACAACTTATTCAGTACTCCTTTAAGATAATAACTGGTTCTTTGTTTTCAGTGTCCTTCAAACCACTAGTCTTAAAGTTCAATTTCAAATATAAAAGAAACACCCAAATTATAACTTGTGTCAATATCACAAGAATTAAAGACCAAAGAACAGTTTTAGATTAAAAGAAACAGAGGAGACATTACAATATAATGCAAACCATGAAATGAGATTTTTGTGATACAGGAAATTAGCAAAGCAACTGGCAAATCTGAAGACTGTCAGTAAATTTGTTAAAGATTATATTATGTTTATCTCCTGATGTTGATCACTGTATTGTAGTTATATAAGAGAATGTCTTATATTTTTAAGAAACACTCATTGAAGTATTTAAGATAAGGGGCATCATATCTACAATTCAATTTCCAATGGCTCAGGAATAAAAGAGAGAAGGATAAGCAAGTGTGATAAAATGTTAACATCTGGAGAATCTGGGTGAAAGGTACATGGGAATTATATTATTCTTGCAACTCTCTGTAAAGCAAACAATTAAAAATTAAAAAAAAATTTTTTAAACCCCAGCATATTACAAAGTAAGGACATAGAATGGTAGTTCCAAAAACGACCACCACTAGCAGCAGCCTCCCTGAGGCAACCCTTCTCCCTGCATCTCGAAGTCCTAACTCGTGATAGAGATTAGCTGTCTTTATAGCAAATGCTTTGACTACTATGAAGTGACCACATATATTTAAGTGTTAGGCTATCTAGTACTAAACTAGAATCATAAGTTAGTTCACTGTGCAATTTAGATATATAGCAGAACTATAAATACTTGAATAACATTGCTTACCTGTTTTCTTTCCACAAGGGCATTTGTTAGCTGATGGCAAAGCCCAGCAACTAGATATAATAACAAAATATTGAAAATATAAATCACTAGATAGGCAAAATACATCCAGTGGAAAATAACAAAATGCTATTTTGCTTACAAGTGTCTGTTGCATATCGAATGTGCTCCCCATTACAAGTACTGATGAAAAGCTGAACCTGTGAGAACAATGTTTCGAAGTCAGGAACACTGGGCATAGAAAACTTCACAAATCTGGAATAAAAAGAAAAGAATCAATTTATCCTGATATTTCATGGGGTAAAAATGTAGAAATAACTGAGGCCAGAAGTCTATCTTGCCTCCAATGCTACGTGAGTTAAAAGAGTCATAGTATTCTTCAAAATTAAGAAACAGAGTCGATGATATTCTCCTGGCCTGGCTCTTTGCATAATCAAGACATAGGACACAGACACAAAAGAGATTAAGAAAAATATGTTTAAACAAGAACGACTTTCAAAAAAGAAAACTCCATTAAATAAGACCAAATATCAGGTCATCCTAACACTTGTGAAAAAACTGAATTAAACTTTTAACCAAAAATTTTTAAAATATTTTTCTTTTGAGCTCGAATGTAGTCAGAACTATTTACTCATTTCAAAACCAGTTGTTGCTTTTCCTGCTCTAAAAACAATAGACTGAAGGGAACAAGGAACTAGAGCTATGGAGGCTGTGGCAGTTTTCAAGTTAAAGATGCTGCTGCCAGGACTCAGGTGATGCTGTGGTCCATCTAGGAAAAAGAAATATCTGATGGGCAGGACAAGAAGGATTGCAGGTGCTGAGAAGGCAGAGGACCCAGATTATCCATCTTGAGTTACCTGGCAGATAGGTGGTGTTTCAATTCCATATGATAAACACTCTGAGAAGGGGTCAAAGATAGGTTTGGGAAAAGAAATCATATAACCACTCAGGCATTGCTTACAAGTAAACTTCGAACTTTTTTTTTAATGACCTGTTAAAACTAATTTCAAGAAAAATGAAATGGATATTATTGCCTAATCACAATTTCTCCTACATCTTTCAAGTTGTACTTCCATCTGTATAGTATTATTCGACTTAAAAATGTCACCTTACACCTTTAATTACACCTTGTAATTATCAAGTGTGCCTGAAACAATCTCATTTGGGCTTTATAAAAGGTCAGTAAGGCACTATAATTTCCACATTATAAATAAAAATAGGAGGCTCAGGGTCCCATGCCTCATAACTAGAAGAACATAATTCAAATCCAGGGTACTCAGAGACAAGTTCGGGGTTCTTTCCAAGTTTTCTTTTACTGATATACAATGGTAAAACACCTTATAGCTTCAAAATGCTTTCATGTATGTTATACCTTACTTGATGTACATATACACGTAAGTTCATATGTGCATAAAACATGCTATCCATTCTTTTAATCAGCAAATACAAACAATAGAAATTTTTACTAGCTAGCACCATCCCATACAACTTTCTGTAATGGTAGAAATAGTCTACATCTGTGCTGTGCAATACAGTAGCTACATGTAGCTACTGAGTACTTGAAATGTGACTAGTGAAACTTAGGAACTGAATCTTTAACTTTTAAAAATTAATTTACTTTTAAATAGCCTTATATAGCTAGTGGCTACTGTATTGCAGAGCACAGCTCTACACTCTTTCATTCTGACAAAGTTTCTTCTCTAAACTCTATTCTTGACCCATATTTTAGTCTCAGGAATCCCAACATGAGTAAAGCCAGACCCTTGCCTTTAAGTCTTCTTGGTTTATTTGTATTATTTCAACTTTCATGACAACCACAACATCCAAGTTTATACTAAAACATTGAGAAAAATAATTCTATTGTCAGGTACACTGAGTTACGAGGAACTCCAAATGAAATAAGGTCTATTTAATTTGGTCTTAAACAGTTTACTCTTTTGAACAGAATTCAAAGTAATGTTGCTTTTGAGCATTGGTAACCTCACTCAATATATTCCACCATTCCCTGTCTCACTCTTCTCTATTTTCTTTGAGTTACAAAATGTGACAATTTGATGTATTACATGAATAAAAGTATTCAGATAAATGAAAGCTATAGTGCCCACAACTGAGACGGCCATTCATATTTTTAGAATAAATTTCAAAACACATACAAGAGTTAAAAAATAATAAAACTTAACAAAATATAGCAAGTACTGATTAGCTGGAATGAGTAAAACGTTAACTACTATGACATGACTTTAGTTGTGCAAAAGACCTCAATGTTGTTTACATGGCTTACTTCCCACACCAAAAAAATAAAGTCAGAAAGTGAATAGTGTTCAGTTGTAGCAAGCACAAAACTATAAAAAATGTCCCTTACAAAACAGCAAGGACGCCCAAGGAGTGCTCTTGTACATCCAGAGCCCCAAGCACAGTGTCCAGATGGGATAAGTTCTTTGCAAGGAGTTCTCCACTCTTGTTGATCAGTTCACAAAGCTGAGTCATTTGCCCTGGAAAACAGGAATAACACTATATCATTCAGTTATAGCACTAACCAAACTAAAAGTAGTATATTATAGCCGGACTTCATACCTCAAAGTAAAAAATACTAAAGATAATTTTTTGTATGTTCTTTATTTCAGATAAGGACCCAGAAGGGCCAGAGAAATGAAATGACTCTGATCACAGCCTCAAACTAGACGTTCCATTTCCCTCTGGTCCCCAAAAGTTTCTCTTTTTCTTCCATTCCCTCCTCTGGTCCCCCAATCCAGAAGTGTATACATTACTATTACTACCACTCTTGGCTCCCTCTCTGTATTCAAAATGTCCAGATATGATTTAATTTTACTTAAGTCTCTCAGCACCACTCCTTTTTCTCTCCACTGCCTTAATTCATTTCTTGTCTTAAACTACATCAAAAATCTCCTAAATAGTCTGCTTACTCCACTCTTTCCTCCAACCCATACTCCACACTGGTACCTGTGTGATCTTTCTAAAATGCAAAATTTAATCAAATTACTCCAATGACTTTAAGAAGTCTAGTAACCAGTCCCTACGCCTTCCTAGCTTTACTTCCTGTTAATTCCTTCCACACACTCTTTGGTCACACCAAGCTCAGAAAATTCCATCAACATTCCACATTCTCTCATCTTTATGCCTCTACGTGTGTTCTCCATGTTGAATGTCCCTTCACTCTTCTCCCCCATGTCTTCCACTACCTGACTCATATTCTGTGCTCATCTGCCTGGGACTTCCCTGGACCCTCATCTCCCTTCCCATGGCTAACTTGGATATTTGTCCTCTCTGTGCCCTCTCTGCATCACCTGTGATTAGGTAATTCAACATAAACTCAGGTGGAGAGACTCATTTCTCTAGCTTCAGAATACACTGCTTGCTTAGCAGCTAATCAATCAATAAGCAGCTTGTTGAATCTCCTAATTAATCCATTCATCTTTCCTTATTACCAGTGTTGTTTTAACAACTGAAGTACTGAATCTAATTAGGCCCAAATCGCTACTTTGAAGAAGACTCACCAATTTTAATAGGTTATTCCGATAAGAGACGTCATGGCCACGCTCTATACTCTTAAATCCCACTAGCTGTCTTTCTGGTAGTGGTGATGGGGGCAGGGGTATATATGTGCCCATGGGCATCAACCTTTTAAACTTCCTCCCTCAATGTTCTCTTTTACATTCTGAACTTCAAGCTACCTACACCAGTCATTTCTATTTAGTAGGTGGGTGATTGTTTCCTTATTAAAAAACATTTAACTAATACAATGCTTAAAATCCAAGTGACTATAGCTAGGAACGTTGATAATTTAATTTCTGGGGCTCTTATACTAGAATACTTTTATATTTAATAACTTTACCAAAAATAAAGGAAATATTCCATTATTATTACATGCATTGCAAAACAAGAGTGAAAAAATCCATAATCTTATTAGGTATCATTTTATAAGATAACACAAGTTGAACTGGGAAATATAACTCAGCATCATTTTATTAAAAATCTGGTAGGTATAAAATACGCAGCTTCTTCCATTTAAATAATCTGACCCCCCTTAACTCACTATTCTAAATGCATTTACAATGATTTGAAACACCCATAAATAAGCATTTCAGTACATCATTTTTTCCTCAACTAAGTATTAATGCTGAGTTGAGACTTAAAAGCTGGGTCACTATGAAAACGTAAGAGTTAACTAGTGCAGGGCCAAGGGGAGAGTCAAAAGTAAGATTAAGTGTCACAGAGCACATGTAAAATGAGCCCAACCAGAGGTCTGGCCAATGAAATTTCCTCTAATCAGAGCTAGCTGAAGATCACATTCCCTTCACTTAAGGTCCATGGTAAAAAAATCTGAATAAGCAGAGAAAACAGACACTAATAAACATTTACTATGCTGTAAACATGAGTTACTGATGCCGAGGTCAGTAAAAGTATATTTATCTCTGCGTGGCAGACTGTTACTAAAGCAGTGTCTTGTACAGAGCACATATGCAAAGCTTTCAGATAAGCGATCCTGCTCTTGAGGCTCAACAGACCAAGTTCCCTTTTGTAAATGAGAAAACTGGCCCAGGGAAATTACACAGCTTGCACATGAAATGACAAGCGTCCAACCCGAATCTTCTAACCACTCTACAACCTGGAAAGTAGAAACTGTCATAATGGTTTCTTCATTCATAGAGTCTGCAAGTCAATGTCTTACCTGTGAACCTAATTTCTATCAATAATAAAGGAAAATAGGTATTTCATTAAACATGTCTACATATATCAGTTAAGCCTTATATCTCCTCTCCATTTTAAAAAATGGAGATAAAGAGACTCAGGAGACTAAAGGTGACTTGTCCAAGGTCACGCAGCTCCGAGAACTTTACAATGGTCAGAACTTTACAAAGTACAGCTAACAATAATTTGTGACTACTTATTGCACCCCATATTATAGGCACTGTTCCAAGTACTTTTACATGGTTTCTCTCACTCAATCCTAACAACTCCTTGAAGTACGGACTTATTTTTATTTTACAGATGAAGAAACAGGGCGGTTAAAAGGCTCTTCACAGCCGGCAGCTAATTAATTGAGTCGAGTTTGGTGAGGTGAATGAACCAAACAGCAAAATTAAGTATGAAGTTATAATGGTCACAATTCTACCCCTAGAAATGGAGTCATACAGCGATAGCTCCCTCGACATTCTGCAGGGCTAAAATAGGCGTGGAGGCTTCCCGAGGGCGAGCCGGGAGGCAGCTGAGGGGCCGGTCAAGGTGAGCTTCTGAGCCAAGGCACCCAGAAAAGATTCTCCTCGCTCCCTCTACCGCGGCCTAGCCAAGAGACGGCTGCCGCGACAGATGGGCCCGTGCACCAATCATCGCGGGCAGGGGAGGCCAAAGGGACCAACGGGAGCTCAGGAAGGCGCCCAGCGGAAGTCACCGCCCCTAAACTGTCAAGCGAGGTGCCTGGGTGGAAGAGGCCTGGGCCAGGGGTAGGAGGTTCCAGGCGGCCCCATGGAGGGGAGGCAGCTAGGCTGCCGAGGGCACGGGCCAGCGGAAGAGTATAACGGAACCCGAGAACGCTAGGGGGCTGCTCCAATTCAGCCGCGCTTGATCCCGCCCTGGTCTAAGCGCCGCAACCGCGAGTCCACCCTCGGAGACGAGGCTCAGTACTAACAGGGCGGTCACAGCCGCCCCTGCTGGCGGCTGGGGATGCAGGCCCATCCCGTGGCCCGGCGGGTCGGCTCAGGGCCTCACCTTGAGCTGAGAGCTGCCGGACACTGTTCACAAATTGCTCCAGAGCAGACGCCATGTTTCCCTTGGCCGGCCGGAGCAGTAGAGGTAGCTCGCGCGGGAAAAGGCGGCCGCTCTGGGAGGTGGGGCCGGGCGGATCCAACGGAGGGCCTCAAGAGCGGCAACGTCACTTCCGTCAGCTCAAGCACCGCGAGATCACCTACCTGGGCACCAGTTACTATTTCCATGGAAACAGTTCCGCTGCTCACTGTATCGCGAAATTAGCTTTCTTTTCCTTCATTCTTTATTCTGCGCACCTGTGAAATCCTTCTATTTAATGCGAACGGTGGAAAAAGGAAGAAACTAAACTCATAATTAGGCACATATATACAGGATTTTGCTAGGAGTGGCCGTCCAGATATCCAGCTGGCCAAATTCTGCCAGCTCGCCTTAGTTGGCACTTCTTTCATGAATCTTCCTATGAGGTAATAGAACATCGACAACTGGAGCCAGGCAGGCAGCCTGGGTTCATATCCTTTCCCTATCACTTAGTATTCATGTGACTTTGGGCAAGTTATTTGGCCATCCTCTGCCTTCTTTTTCCCATCTGTAAAATCCTTAAAATGACCTCAATAGCATAAAACACCTAGAATAGTGCCTAGCACATAGAACTATTTTTTCATTCAAGATATATGTTGAATGAATTGATTTCTCCACCTGGAATTAATCTGTCCTCCACTTGACTCCTAAAACACTTTGTTCCTCTAATATAGCCACTTCTTCGCTACAGAAATTTGTCTCCATAATCCCTACCATATCTATTGTTCTCAACTGTCATGGCGTTCCTTGAGGTCAGGCATCTGTCTTACCTCTGTACCATCATAGGGCCTAGCACAGGATTTGGTGCATAGTAAGGACTGAAAAACATACATATAAAAATTTCATTCAACATATTTAACATCCACAATATGCTGTGCTAGGCACGAGCAATACGCTGGTGAGTAAAAATAGTCATGATCATTCTCCCCTGCAAATAATGAACAAAATAAAGACCGTAGGGGGGAAAAGGGGGAGTTGTGTTCTGGATTGGAACAAGGTTTTATGAGACCATGTAGCAGAGGAAATCGATCTAGCCTGGGAACAACAAGAAAGCCTTTCTTGATGAGATGACACAAAACTGAACTCTGAAGAAAGAATGGGTTAATAGGGGAGGAAGAAATTATCCTAAGTGAGAGGATAGCATGCTCTAATGAAGAGGAATTTTCATTCAAAAGGCTACTCAGCTCTGTTCTGCTTCTGTAAATATGCTTGCTGCTGGACTATACTGGAAATTGACTAAAGACTCACCCTCCCTTTTTGTTTTATCTAAGCTACAAATGTAATTGTATGTACCCTCTTAGCAACTCCCCTGCTTTGTAACACTTTGTAACTTCTAATAACCCATAGCAACTCCCACCCTTGTAACATCATGTAACTATCTGCAACCATAACAAACCCCACTGCTTTGTAGCAGCCTGAGTTCAAATTACCCTATCAGGCCATGCCAAAAAGGGTCTATTCAAGGAATGTTGCAACTGAGCTCCCGCCCAGATATTCGGAGCATTAACATTACCACCAGCATAATGAACCTGAGTTCTCCAACTCTCTGGGTGTTGCTTGGTTTCTCGCCAGTCTGATTTTGGATCTTTTCCACAACACTAAGACCCTGAGTTAGGAGGGAGCATGCTATCTGAGATTGAGGAACTGAAAGGAGGTAGTTGGAGGGGAGTGGTATGAGATGGAGCTGCAAGGTAGACAGGGACTACATCAAGGAAGCTGTGTTAAAGATATTGGCTTTTCCCTGAGAAGATTAGGAAACCACTGAGAGTTTAATGCAAGGAAGTAGGATGATCAGGTTTGCATTTAGACAAGTTTGTCTAACTTCACCTAGATAACTTCAGAGAACCACTTAAGAAGCTATTGCAGTAGTTGACGTGAAATATAATAGAAATATAAATATAATAGAAATAATTGTACTTTAAAAGTAGAAATGGAAATAATTGGTGAATTTTGGACATGTTTAGATGAATGACTTTAACATTTGTACTCTATGATAGAACTGCCCCCGAATGCTCTATGGCAGCATTTGGTCCTCAATCTTCAATCTTTTGCAATGTATAAGACAGATATCTTGACTTAGGACATACATATTTCCATGATTTTTGAAAATATCCATTTGTGTGTGGATTTTAATGAAAGCCAAATATGTTGCAGAGAAATAAAGCACAACAATAATTTAAAATAGCCACAGCTACTAATGATACTTTAAAATGGGTCGCCTATTTAGATTATGGCAGCTTTTCTCAAATTGTGGCTCTCAAATCAGCAGCAATAGCAGTGTCTGGGAACTTAGAAATGCGAAGTGTTACACTCTACTCTAGACTTTCTGCATCAGAAACTCTGAGAGTGGTGCCCTGCAATCCAACTTTAACAAATCTTGCAGTAATTTGATGCATACTAAAGTTTAAGAAAGTCTTGATTGTGGCATAGAGGGGCCAAGATACGAATTACACTCATTTTAAAACAGCTAAGAGTCATTCCACCCTTCTCTCTTCCTCTCAGGAGTGAAATGACTGTAAGAGATATGGTTAAATGGATAACCTTAAATATACTCTAGCTTGTATTTTTTTAAGGTAGTCATTTGTAAAATTTGCCAATTACTTGAGACACACTTTACAACGAAGCACAGCAGTAGGTGGAGATATTACATTTAATCACCTGTCCTTTCATTTCTTAAACACACATTTACTTTGTGTCTAATATGTTTCAAGCCCTATGCCTGACACTGTGAACAAGACAGGAAGTCTTTGCTTACATGAAGTTATGATTTGGGGAGTAAGACAATAAACAAGGAAATACATAAAATAAGATAGTAATATTTGTTATAAAGAAAATAAAATATTGTGATGGGGTTTAGGAAGGTGAGGAAATGCTTCTGAGAATTGTAGGATAAGAAGGAGCAGAGAATTCCAGAGAAAGGAACAAATGTGGTGTGCAAAGATCTTAAGGCCCAAACAAGCTTGATGTGTTTTGGGAAAGAAGAAAAAATGACAGTTTAAATATGATATAGTGAGTAAGTAAGATTCTGGTGTGTCTCAGTTAAGTACTGCTTGTTCATAACAATAGTAATGGTCTTTTACATTTGTCCAACTTTTTCCATTTGCAAAGCATTTTCAGATTCAGTAGATGTTCTTCTGAATATCTTCACCAAATGCAGTGACTTGGAAGACACTATTAGATATTAGATAATCCTGGGCGGCAAGCGACGTGGCCGGGGGCGGGAGGGGGGACAGTGTCAGGCACTGGTATAAATATTTCCCATACACTCCATTTCTCTCTTGAGATTCATATGTTTCCAGGGAACGTGACTTGGAGATCTGAGTAAGTGACATAAAGAAACCATCCTCACATTCCATTACCATCCTCCTCAGGCCACCTTTAATATAAGACTTAGGCTGATCTAATTAAAGGTAAGCTCAAGACTTCAGGGAACCCTATTCTCTCCTGGGTTGAACAAGGAAGCCCAATCCCCAGGGGCTTCTGGCAGCTACCTTGGAATCCTGAGGGAAACAAGGCTTAGGATGAAGCTAATATCTCAAAATACAGAAAAGAGAGACAGAAATAAACCAGTCCTGTCCATCATTGAGTTACTGGATCCAGTCTTACCTGAAGCTATCCTGCCTCCAATAAACTTTTAGCCCCAAAATATGAGCAAACAATTTCCCTTTACTCTTTAAGCTTTTATTGTTTGAGTTCATATGGTGTTTTCTTTTACTTGTAGCTGTAAGCATCCTGATAAAGCACTTTAACTGCGTTGTCCCCACAACAATTCTTCAAGGCAGATTTTATTGTGGAAGTCATAGGGCTGTTCATAAATATTCCATTTCTTTCCGCCATCTTTTAAGGCGGGTGTGTCTGTATGACTTCATATGGCCACTGAAACACATGTAGCAGTGGCACGTGTCACTTTTGAGTGAGAGTTTTAAGTGCCAGTGTGCAATTCCTCCCCTGTCAGGGTTATCGTAAAGGCAGGTGTTGAGATGAAGCCTCTGTCAGCATAGGTCCTTAACTAGAATGGGCTAAGTATCCCCTCCTAACCCACGTTGCACATGTAATTATGTAACAAATAACCCCAAAACTTAGAAGCATAGCCTTTAGTATTTCAAAAACATTTACTATTTCATAATTTCTGTGGATCAGGAGTTCTGTCCTGGCTTAGCTGAGTGCCTTTACCTCAAGGTCTCTCACAAGGCTGCAATTAAGTTGTTGTCCAGGAATGTGGTCTCATCTGAAGATTTGGCCGTAGACTTCCAAGTTCATTCACATGGTCTTTGGATGAATTCAGTGACTTGCAGGCTGTTGGCTGGCTGTTAGCTGGGATCCACCTCAGTTCCTTGCCAGCTGGGCCTCTCCATAAGGCAGCTTACACATGGCAGGTAGATTCCCAGAGTGGAGGGAGAATTAGGAGGGAAGAAGAGAGAGAAGCAATACTAAAGTCACAGTCTTTTTGTAATCTAGACTCAAGACCAAGGATTTTTCAAAAGCGTGACTACCAGGAGGGAGTGCTCATGGAGAGTTATTTTAGAGGCTGACTACCACAATAAGAGAGAAGCAAACTTTTGCTAAGCCACTGAAATTTGGGGGTTGGTTATTACTGTAGCATAAGCTAGCCTATCTTTATTTGATACAATTTTTATTCCCCATTGTTCAGAGAGGAAACTAATGCTCAGAGAGATTTAGGGGCTTGATCAAAGACACAGCTAATTACTGGCAGAACTAGGATTCAAACCTCTATCTGTCTGACTCCAGAATCTGAACTTTTATTCACTACATAGATTGGGTGCATGAGAAATGTAGGGGTAGGAAAAGTCTTCAATTTCAGTAGTGGGACAGCAGTGACTCACCATAGCAACTAGAGTCTACAGATCATGTGGGGTGGGAGAGTGAGAAAAAAAGAACCCAGACAAAAACATGCCCTATCATCTCATAACCTTATTTCTAACAATTTTGCAGTTCCTACAGTATAGTGATTTAAATTGCTATCGTCAAAGTGCCTCATATTCCTAGATTAATGATCTTTTTTCTATCGGCAACTCCAAGTTTCTATCCAAAGCTACGTGCAGAATTTGTTTCTTAGGAAGATGGACAAAATCAAGGACAATTTAAGAGAATTTTTTCAATATTACTGGTGAGTTAATGAAGGTTGGAGGGGAGCTGTAACTTGCCCAAGGTCATACAACACACTAGTGACAGAGGTAGGGCTATCACCTACATTGCCAGAATCTCTCAGTCCAAGCTTTTCATGACAACACATGGCAACTTCACAGAGATCCCATATAGCAGATATTAATGTCTTTTATATGCTCATCCAAACAAGCTGTACATTGTACAGAGTTGGAAGGCCAGTCAAGATCTTTCCCACCTATCTTCTGGACGATTTACTCTCCTTTGCTTCCACTTCTACTTTTAAAATTTCAAAAAATATCTGATGCCTCTAATTCCTAGCACCCACACCCTACTTCCATTGTAAACTCCATTCTAATTATTCAGAGATCAGGATTCTACTGCTCAGGACTCTGT
Organism: Rousettus aegyptiacus; assembly: GCF_014176215.1. Classification (NCBI taxonomy): domain Eukaryota; kingdom Metazoa; phylum Chordata; class Mammalia; order Chiroptera; family Pteropodidae; genus Rousettus; species Rousettus aegyptiacus. The sequence continues at coordinate 64,144,992 of NW_023416309.1, forward strand.
CGCAAGTGACAGAGAGCAAATTTAAATTGGTTTAATTTAAAAGGGAATTTACTGGCTCGTGTCACTGGAAAGTTCAAGGGAAGAACTGATTGTGATTCAGGAAAAGTTGGATTTAGCAATGTAGCAATCTGAATATTTCCTTTATTTCATTTATTTTCTTTCTTTCCATTTCTTGGATAAAACTTTTGTTTTTAAATCGATGTGTAATTAATATACAAAAAATCCACACATTTAAAATTTGATACAAAGCTTGATAAATTTTTTATAAAATTTGAAACATTTTGACTTATGTACACACCTGTGAAACCATCTCCTCAATCACAATAGTGAACATATCCATCTTGCCTGCCCCAAATTCCTTTGCGTTCTTTTGTAATCTCTCTCCTGCCTGCATTCCCCAATTCCCTAGCAACTACTGATAGACTTCAGTCACTATAGAATAGTTTGAATTTTCTATAATTTTACACAAATAATATAAAATATATAAATATGGCTTATTTTACTCATCATTAATTACTTTAGAATTCATCCATGTTCTGCATTTGTCATTAGTTTGTTCCTGTTGTACTGCTAAATAATAGTCTATTATACAGACGTACAACAATTTGTTTATCTAGACATGTGTTAATTAACACATTTGGGTTGTTTCCACCTTTTGACTATCGCAAAGCTGCTATGAACATTCCTATACAAGTCTTCACATGAACAAATACTTTCTTTCCTATTGGTTATATAGCCAGGAGTGAAATAGCAGGATAATATGGTAGGAATACATTTAACTTTTTAAGAAACTGCCATAATGTTTTCTAAAGTGTTTGTACAATTTTTTTCATCTCCACCAGCAGTTTATGACAGTTTCAGTTCTTCCACATCTTTGTCAACATTTTCTATGGTCTTTCTAACTTTAGCCTTTTTAGCGGGTATGAAGTGTTATCCAACTGTGGCTTTAATTTTCACTTCCCTGATGACTAACGATGTTGAGCATCTTTTCATGTGTTTATTGGCCACCTGTATATCTTCTCTGGTGAGTGGCTGTTTTAATAAATGACACTGCTTTAATGGCACCCTGAGAATTTTGCTATGTTATATTTCCATTTTCATTGAGGTCAAAATATTTTCTAAGTTTAATGTTGATTTATTCTTTGATCCATGGGTCATTTGGAACTGTGTTTTTAGTTTACAAACATTTGGGGATTTTTCAGGCATTGATTTCTAATTTAATTCCATATGGTCAGAGGATGTACTTTGTATGACTTGGATCTTTTAAATGTATTGAGGTTTGTTTTATGGCCTAGAATATGGTATATCTTAGAAATATTCCACGTGCATGGGGCAAGAATGCATATGTTGCTGTTGTTATGTGGAGTATTATATGAATGTCAGGTAGGTCAAATTGGTTGACAGTGTTGTTCAAGTCTTCCACATCCTTACTGGTTTTCTGTGCAGGATCTGCAGACTGAAAAGTATACATGCCAATGTAGAAATCAAAGAAAAATTATGAGAAGAAATTATAAATTCTGTGTTCATGAACTGGGATATTCAATATAGTTAAGAATTCAAATCATCCCAAATTGATCTACTGATTTAGTGAGATTCCAATTGAACACAGCAGAATTTTTTTGTATTTATAGACAATTTCATTTTAATATTTATATGGAAAGACAATGGAACTAGATAGCCAAAACATTCATGTCATTAGAATTCCAGGTAGAAAAAAAGTAAAGTGTAGAAAAAATATTCGAAGAAATAATAAAGTTGTAGTACTCATACTACCTAATTTTATGGCTTATTGCAAAGCAGGAGTGGCCATAATGACTTGATATGGGCATTGAAATGAGGAAACAAAATAATGGAACAGAATAAAGAATCTAAAATAGATTCACACAAATTTGGCTAATTATTTTTTCTTTTACACAAGGGTGCAAGGACAACCCAACAGAGAAAGTCCTTTCAACAAATAATGTTGGAAAAGTAGACATCTATATATGAAAAAAAATAGTTTCACACCCATTACTATGGCTATTATTTCTTAAAAAACAGAAAATAATAAATGGTGGTGAATATGTGATAAAATTAGAATCTTTTTTCATTGCTAAGTGAAACAAGCCAGTCACAAAAGGACAAATATTATAGGTTTCTTCTCATATGGGGTACCTGGAGTAGTCAGATTCATAAAGACAAAAAGTAGAATGGTGGTTTCCAGGGGCCAGGAGAGAGAAAGGATGGAAAGTTAATGTTTAATGGATACTGAGTTTTAGTTTGGGAAGATGAAAAAATTTTGGAGATGAATGATACCCTTAAAAATAGTTAAGATGGTAAATTTTATGTTATGTCTATTTTATCAAAGTTTTTAAAAATGAACTTAACCTAAACCTCAAGCCTTATAAAAAATTAAATAAACTTTTCAAAAGATTTAAGCAGAGACCTCACTAAAGAAGATATAGGGATGACAAATAAGTACCTGTAATGATGCTCAATATCATTACCCATTAGGGAAATGCAATATTAAAACCAGTACTTATTAGAAAGGCTAACAAACAAACAACAACAATGACAAAAAAACAAATAACCAAACAAACATAAAACTGACAATACCAAGTACTGGAGAGGATTCAGACAACAGGAACTTTCATACATTGCTGGTTAGAATAAAAAGTGATACAACCACTCTGCAAAAACAGTTTTAACTGCATTTTCTTCTATAGTTAAACATATACTTTCCATTTGGCTAAGCAATCTCACTCCTAGATATTTACCCAAACATAAGCTCACTTAAAAACCTGTACATAAATATTTATAATAGCTCTACTCATAAGCACCAATATCTGAAAACAGTTCAAATTTCCCTTCAGTGGGTGAATGAATAAACTAACTGTGGTATACTATGCCATGGAATATTGCTCAGTGATAAAAAGAAATGAACCACAAATATAGGCAACTACTAGATGCATCTCAAAGGCATTAAGCTGGGTGAAATAAGCTAGTTTTGAAACATTACATACTGTGAAATTCCATTTTTATGACATTCTATAAAATGCAAATCTTTAGGAATATAAAACCTATCAATGATTGTGAAGGGTAATAGTTTGGGGAGTGTTTGACTACAAGGGCGTTTAGGGGGAACCATTTTATATTCTGGATGTGGTGGTGGTTACATGAATGCATACACGTGTTAAAACTCATTAAACTTTATTCCATAAAAAGGCCATAACATTGTATTTGCATTTATAAAAGAATTTTTAGAATAAAAAATTACGGCTAATAAATCTTCAAACATATCAGTATTTTAAAACTTTGAACTTTTAATTTTTATATAAGAACTAATTGGTTTAAATGTTTGTATCCTCTACCCACTTCATATCAAAAAAGGTTATGAAACATACATACTCAGTGCATAGTATATTTTTTCTTTTCTGTTTTATTTTTTTATTTTTCAATTACAATTGACATACAATATTATATGAGTATCGGGTATACAACATAATGATTAGACTAGACATTTATATAATTTACAAAGTGTTCAATTGATAAGTCTACACCATACAGAGTTATTACAACACTATTGACTATATTCCCTATGCTGTACTTTATATCCCCATGACTATTTTTATAGCTGCCAATTTGTATTTTTTAATCTCTTCACCTTTCTCACCCATACCCTTGGCTACCCCCTATCTGGCAACCATCAATTGTTCTCTGTATCTATGTGTTTGTTTCTGTTCTGTTTGTTTATTTTGTTTTTTAGATTGCATATATAAGTGATTGTACATTATTTGTCTTTGTCTGACTTATTTCACTTAGTATAATACCCTCTAGGTCTATTCATGTTGTCACAGATGGCAAGATTTTATTCATTTTTATGGCTAATATTTCATTGTATATATGCACCACTTCTTTTTTATCCATTCATCTATCAATGGACACTTAGGTTGCTTCCATGTCTTGGCTATTGTAAGTAATGCTGCATATATCTTTTTGAATTAGTGTTTCAGATTTCTTCCGATAAATACCCAGAAGTAGGATTGCTTGGTTCTATTTTTAATTTTTTGAGGAAGTTTAATCCTGTTTCCATAATGACTGCACCAATTTACAATGCCACCAACCATGTGCTAGGGTTCCATTTTCTCCACATTTTGGCCAGCACTTGTTATTTCTTGTATTTTTGATAATAACCATTTTGACAGGTGTGAGGTGAAATCTGATTGTGGTTTTGATTTGCATTTCACTGATGATTAGTGAATTGAACATCTTTTCATATGCCTATTTACCATTTGTATGTTCTTTTTGGCGAACTGTTTATTCATGTTTGCCCATTTTTTAATCTGATTGATTATTTTTATGGTGTTAAGTTCCATGGTTCCGTATATTTTTTGGATATTACGCTCTTATCAGATGCATCATTGGTGAATACTTTCTGTCAATCAGCAGGTTGTCTTTTCATTTTGTTGATGGTTTCCTTCATTGTGCAAAACCTTTTCAGTTTGATATAATCCCATTTGTTTATTATTTCTTTTGTTTCTCTTGCCCTAGGGAACATGTTACAAAGAATATTACTAAGAGCAATGTCAGAGAGTTTATTGCCTATGTTTTCTTCTGGGAGTTTTATGGTTTCTGGCCTTACATGGAACTCTTTAATCCATTTTGAGTTTATTCTTGTATGTGATATAAGAAAGTGGTTGCTGTGGCTAGGACTTCCAATACTATATTGAATAAGATGTGATCATTTTTGTTTTGTTCCTGATCCTAAAGAAAAATATTTCAGCTTTTCCCCATTGAATATGATGTTAGCTGTAGGCTTGTCATATGTATCCCTTAAGATGTTGGGTTATATTCATTCTATCTGCACTTTGCTGAAAGTGTTTATTATAAGTGAATCCTGGATTTCATCAAATGCTTTTCTGCATGTGTTGCTATGATTGGATGGTTTTTATCCTTCATTTTGTTTATGTAGTGTATCACATCAATTGATTTGCAGATATTGAACTAACCTTGCATTGAAAGAATAAATCCCATTTGATCATAGTGTATGTGTATAATCTTTTTGATGTATTGCTGAATTTGATTTACTAATATTCTGTCAAGGATTTTTGCATCTATGTTCATCAGGAATATTGGCTTATAATTCTTTCTTTCTTTCTTTCTTTCTTTCTTTCTTTTTTTTTTTTTTTTGTAGTGGCTTTGTCCGGTTTTGGAATTAGGGTAATGCTGGTCTTGTAAAATCATTTTTGGAGCATTCCCTCCTCAATTTTTGGAATAGTTTGTGAGGGATAGGTATTAAATATTCTTTGAATATTCTGTAAAATTCACCTGGAGCTATCTGGTCCTAGGTTTCTGTTTGTTGGGAGTTTTGTTTGCTGATTCAATTTCAGTAGTAGTTACCAGTCTGTTCAGATGTTCTGTTTCTTCCTGAATCGGTCTTGGAAAATTGTATGTTTCTTAGAATTTATGCATTTCTTCCAGTTTGTTCAATTTGTTGGCATATAATTGTTTACAGTATTTTCTTGTAATCCTTTGTATTTTTGTGGTATCAATTCTCATTTCTCCTCTTTCATTTCCGATTTTATTAATTTTGGCTCTCTTTTTTTCTTGATTAATCTGACTAAAGGTTGATCAATTTTATTTATCTTTTCAAAGAACCAGCACTTAATTTTATTGATCATTTGTATATTTATTTAGAACTTATTTTGTTTTATTCTGCTCTGATTTTTATTATTTTCATCCTTCTACTCACTTGGAACTTTGTTTGTTCTTTTTTTGCTAGTTCCTTAGATGTAAGATTAGGTTATCTGAGACTTTTCTTGTTTCTTGAAGTAGGTCTGTATCGCTATAAATTTTCATTTTAGAACTGCTTTGGCTATGTCCCACAGATTTTGGATTATTGTGTTTTCACTTTCATATGTCTTAAGGTATCTTTTGATTTCTTCTTTTTTCTTGTTGTTAATCCATTCATTGTTTAGTAGCTTGTTATTTAGCCTCCATATATTTGTGTGTTTTTCAGTTTTCTTCTTGTAATTGATTTCTAGTTTCATACCATCGTGATAGAAATAGATGCTTGATATGATTTCAATACTCTTAAATTTATTGAGATTTGTTCTATGGCCAAACATGTGGTTTACCCTGGAAAATGTTCCATTTGTAATTGAAAAATATATATATATTTTGTTGCTTTGGGGTGAAATATTCTAAAAATATTAATTAAATCAGACAAGTCTAATTTGTTATTTAAGGCCACTGTTTTCTTGTTGATTTTCTTCCTAGATAATGTATCTATTGATGTTAATAGAGTGTTATAGTTCCCTACTATTACTATATTATTGTTGATCTCTCCCTTTACATCCATCAATATTTGCTTTACACATTTAGGTGCTCCTATGTTGGTGAGTAATGTTTACAAATATTATATGTTCTTGTTGGACCGATCCCTTTATTATGATGAAATGCCCTTTGTTGTCCTTGTTACAGCCTTTGTTTTAGAGTCTATTTTTTTCTGATATAAGTATTGCTACACCAGCTTTTCTGCATTTTGTTTTCATGAAATATCATTTTCCATCTTTATTTCAGTCTCTGTATATGTTTTCTGATCTGAAGGCAGTATAAGTATGGGTCTTGTTTTTTAATCCATTCAGCCACTCTAAGTCTTTTGATTGAAAAATTTAATCAATTTTTATTTAAAGAAATTATTGATGGGTGTGGAGTTATTTCTTTTTATGCATATTTAAAATTTTTTTTCTTTTTCTTAAAGAAGCCTCTTTAACATTTCTTGTAATACTAGTTTGGTGGTCTAGGAAGCTCTTTATCTTTCTTGCAATTGTAAATGGGTAGAGTAATCTTGGTTGGAGGTCTTTACTTTTCATCATTTTGAATATTCTGTGTCAATTGCTTCTTGCCTGAAAAGTTTCTGTTGAGAAATTTTCTGATAGTCTTATGGGAGCTCTCTTCTATATAACTAACAGCTTTTCTCTTGCTGCTTTTAAGATTCTCTCTTTGTCTTTAACTTTTGGCATTTTAATTATGATGTGTCTTGTGTGGGCCTCTCTGGGTTTGTCTTATTTGGGACTCTATGCACTTCCTGGACTTGTATATCTATTTCCTTTGTCAGGTTAGGGAAGTTTTCAGCCATTATTTCTTCAAATACATTGTTATGTTTGGTGTTGTCCCAGATGTCCCTTAAACTGTCTTTATTTTTTAAATTCTTTTTTTTATTATTGTTCTGATTGGGTATTTTCTACTACCTTGTCTTCCAATTTACTGATTTGCTTCTCTGCTTTATTTAATCTGATGTAGACTCCATCTCAAATAGCCTTCATATTAATTATTATAATCTTCATTTCTGATCTTTTTTTGTCTTTTCTATCTCTTTGTGGAAGTTTTCATTGAATTCATCTAATCTACTGCTAAGTTCATTGGACATCCTTATAACCACTGTTTTGAACTCTGATAATTGCTTGCCTCTATTTCATTTAGTTCTTCTTCTAGAGTTTTCTACTATTATTTCAATTGGGTCATGTTTCTCTGTCTTCTCATTCTAGCTGACTTCCTGTGTTTGTTTTTGTGCATTTGGCAGATCTGCCATGTCTCCCATTCTTGGCCTTATGTAGTAGGTGTTCTGTGGGGTCCTGTGGTGCCATCTCCCTTGTCACCTGAGCCAGGTTCTCCATGTTTAACCCTAGTGTGGGTTGTGTGTGCCCTCCTGCTTTATTGAGCCTTGATTGCTATGGGCACATAGTGGGTGGGATTGACCCTCAAGCTGACTGGCTGTGACAATGATTACAACAGATGATTTATTAAGTAGGGGCTGACCCCACAGAGCAGGATTCACTTTGGTGGGGCTCTGGTGTATGCTAAGTCCACCCTTTAGGTGTGTAGTTCGTGGAGCTAATTGAGTAGTGCTCTGGTGTGGTCTGAAGTCATCCAGCTGGTATATTGATTCTAGAGCCTCTTAGGAGGGGCTCTGGTGCAAGGCAAGTTCAGCTGCTGCCTCTGCCTGGCCCACGTCTACCTGGTATGAGCTACAAAGTAATCTGTGGTTGGTAGCTGCCTGTGCTGGGCTTGGAGGTGCCTGTGAGTGATTATTCTGTGAAGTGAGGCTGGCTGCCACTAGTGCCAGGTTTGGGACCACTTAACAAGAGGTACAGGGCTCGCTGAGGCCAGATGCTGCTTGTTTAGGATTTGTGAACCTTTGAGAGATTTTGGAGAAGTCCATAGCATGGGCCAAGGCTGAAAGAGGTTCAGGAGAGTGTACAAGTTGGGTGGGGCAGGGTCTCAGGGAATCACCAGAGTGGGGCAAACAGTGTTAGCCAAGTTGATGGAGACTAGGATTTGGCCTTCATCTGTTCCTTCAGGCCGTGTGGGGGTTATGGCTCAAGAAAAGACCAATGGTACCTTCCAGTACTTCTGTCCTGAAGAGAGCTGTCCCTCAAGCCCACACCATAAAGTCAGACAATTCAGTTTCTCCTTGTATGTTTCTGGCACTTTTCAAGATGTGTTCCTTTCACTGGAGCTTAGGGTAAGTGTTTGTGAGCTGGTGAGTCTATGCTTGGGTGCTTTAAGTGGATGCCTGGGTCTACAGCAGCCCTCTATGTCACCCATATGGAATCCTCACTCTTTTCACATATAGATGTTGTGGGAATTCCTTTCCCCAGCATTGGTGCCCAGCTTGGGAGTCTGGTACAGAGTGGGACCCCTAGCTCCTCAGGGAGTACCTCTACAGCTGAGATCTCTTTCCTGATTCTTAACTGCCACATGTGGGTGTAGAAGTAGGCTGTGTTTTTTAGCTTCTTCTACTAGTCTCAAAGTGGATTCTTCTTTATATCCTTAGCTATAGTATAGAAGTTCTGCTCAGAGAGTCTTCAGGTGGTTCTCAAGGGTGATCGTTCTATAATTTAGTTGTATCTTTATGTAGTCATTAGAGGAGCTGAGCACGGCATTTACCTATTACACCATTTTTACCCAAAGTATTTTTTTTTTGTAGAGTGTAAGAGTTCTTTATATATTCTAGATACAAGTGTCCCTTTCCATATATATGATTTGCAAATATTTTCTCTCATTCTGTGGCTTACCTTTTCACTTTCTTATTTGAGTTCTTTGAAGCACAAAAGTTTTAATTTTGATGAAGTTCTTTATTTTTCTCTTTGGTTGCTTGGGTGCAGTACATTTGAAATACATCCTGTCATACCTTTTCTTATCAGTCAGCTGGTTTCTTTCTCTTTCCCCTTTTGACCCAAAGCCTAAACCATTGGGTTGGTTGTCCTCCAGGAGGAGAATGACAGATAGCAGCAATTAGAATAAAAAGGTCATTTGACTCAAAGCCAGCTTTTTGGTTGAAATTTCTTAATTTCAAATTTCTTTCTATGTACCAAAGTCTAATTTTCTTCTATGTACTAAAGTTCTGTCTGAGGTTTGCTGTAAGCCATAAGCCCCATGCAGAAAGAACTCTACAGAAAGGGAGTTCCCAGATATCTAGGCAGAAATGAGAAAGAGTTCTGGAACTGGGACTTTGAGAAAAAAATTAGATAAGAAAGCAGTTATATTCTGGCCCTGGCTTCTTCTGAGTGGAGTCAAAACTTGCAAGGGGCAAGTCAGAAACAAATAATTCTCCCAGAGCTTCCCAAGTATCAACAGGAAAATAGTTAAGCCTTCTTTGAGATAGCTCATGTTAACTTGGTGCTGGATCAGTACAACTCCTCACTGGCAGGCCTGCAATATCTGATGAAGGTATCTAGCATTAAGTGGACCTTAGGTAGCATCCTGGTTGTCATGACCTGCACAGGGTATGCAGGTAACTCAGATGCACGCAGAGATTCAAGCAAACTGGTCATAACATGAAGGCTACAGTGAGAAGAGTTTGCAAAGAGGGGAAAGGCCAAGATCACAGGCTTCAACAGCAGGGCAAAGGCCACCCAAAAAGACTAACAGGGTCATATGCACCTCGGTATAAACCACCACAGGGTAGGGACAGATAAAAGCAGCTCTGCCCTGCAGAAAGAGTAAGAACAGCAAGCAGATCTGAGGTTATGTCCCATCACCACCATCAGTACTATGAAGATGCTAAGTTTTCTCCCCTCACAGTCAACATCCTGGCTGGGGGAGATCACCATTAAACACTGACCTGGATGATGGAAGGGGACACACGCCCAAGTGGGCATTGCTCGCCAGGAGCTCCTTATCCATTTTATTAAAGACAATATTTTTGGCAGGCTGGATCCTTGACCAATAGGGCAAATAATCCTCTTTATCATAAAAAATCAACTTCTGTACACTTGGGGCTATTTTCATGTCAACAAAAACATTTTGCATACCTTTTATGTGCTGAGCATGGGAAGGAATCTGGGAAAACATTTAAAGGAAAAATCACTGCTTTAGTGTGTGGATGAATGAAAGAGCACATGGAAAGCCCTTAGCACAATGCCTGGCACAAGGAGGCCCCCAATATATGTGAGTTCTCTGCCCAACCTACCCAGTTAGCGGAAAATGTAGGTTAATGCAAAGACTGGAAGGTAATATAATGGTAAGGATGGATTTGAAGTCATATGGGCTTGATTTATAGGCTCACTGCATTAGTAACCAGTTTTGTGACCTGGGAAAGTCACTTTGACCTCTTCGAGGCTATTTCTGCCCTGTGACATGATAGTGCCTATCTCATAGGGTCATTGTGAAGATACAAATAGAAAAAGTGCTTTGCATGCTGTGAGTCACCATGATTGATAGAAAATAACATGTGAGGTAATACAACTGATCTGTATTGAGTGCTGTGTGCAAAACTCAGTTCTAAATGTTTTAAATGTAAAAACCCATGATATGATTATTTCCATTTTACAAAAATTAAATTTAATCAAGCAATGTTTAAAGACATGCTAAAGTATCATAACTGATAAGTGACAGAGTCATGATTAAAACCCAGGCAGTTGAGATCCAGAGCCTGAGCCCCAGTTACTGCATACAGTACAAAGATCAGGGCACCAGGCCCTAACCCTTACTAATGCAAGACAATTTCATGGGGCCTGGCACATGAGAGACACTTAATAAAGTATAGATGTCATTATGAACATGTGACAATTGGATTCAGACTGTCTGGATTTGAAACCCAGTTCCAATATTTATTAGTGACCTTGTGTATTAGTGATCAATTGATGTGTAAAACTTACCCCAAAACAAACATTTATGATCACCTATAGTTTCTGAATTACAAATCTTAGAGCTGCTGAGTTGAGTGGTTCTGAGCCAGGGGCTCTCATAAGGTTGTAGTCAAGGTGCTAGTTAATGCTGCATCTTAAAGCTCGGCTAGGGCTGGAGGACCTGTTTTCAAGATGGCATACTCATGTGGCTGTTGTTGGGAGGTCTCAGTTCCTCTCAGGTTGTTGTTGGGATGCCTGAGTTCCTCTTCATGGTAATGTCTCCATACTACTGGGAATAATCTGAGAGAGAGAGAGAGAGAGAGAGAGAGAGAGAGAGAGAGAGAGAGAGAAAGAGAGAGAGAGCGCGCGAGCGAGCATGCCTGTGCGTCAAGGAGGAAGCCACAATGCTTTTTATGAACGGTTCTTGGAAGTCACAAACTATCACTCATGTTATTCATTAGAAGTAAGTAACTAAATCTAGCCCACATTCAGGGTGATAGGAATTCAGCCCCACCTCTTGAAAGGAAGAGTATTAAAATTGTTTATTTTAAATTACTACTTCTCCATCACTTTACATAAAGAACCTAGATGGTGCCTGACACATAGTAGGCATCCATATATGTTAGCTATGATGAGCATTTATTATCAGCTATGTTGAACATGGTGAACTCTCTTATCTCTTAGTCTCAATTTTCTCACCTGACAAATGAGATTAATAATATTTACTCTGTTCAAGGCACTTAAAAGCTATTTGTTGAATACAAGCATGAATGAATTTATTCAACAGATACCATATGCCAGGCCCTGTTCCAGGCACTAGGGACATATCAGTTGAAAAAAAAAAGACAAGGTTTTTTTGCCATCATGGAACGTACATTCCAAAGGGGGAAGACAAAAAAAATAACAACTCACATGTAAACAGTAAAGAAAATAATGGTAATGTATGCAAATAGAAGTCAATGATGTACTACTACATACCCAAAACCATGGCTGAAATTACAAAGATTGATAATACAAATGAGCTAACAGAACTCTCATACATTGCTTGTGAGAATGTTAAATGACACAATCACTTTGAAAAATCTCAGTCAGTTTTTTATAAAACTAAACATATACCTATTCTGTAATTCATCAGTCCCACTCGTAGGTGTTTACCCAAAAGAAAGAGACACATCCACAAAAAGACTCATGAATATACATAGCAGCCTTATACATAACTGTCCAAAACTAGAAAAAGCCTAATGTGCATCTCTAGGAGATTGGATAAACTCAGGTATATTCACACAATGAAACAGAATTCAGCAATAAAAGAAACAAACTTCTGATACATATAACAACATAAATGGCTCTCAAACACATGCTGAATGAAAGAAGTCAGTCACAAAAAAAGTACATGGTATACAATTCCATTTGTAGTTTTAAAAGAGGCAATACTCATCTGTACTGAAAAAATTAGAGCAGTGGGAGAAAGGGCAGGTGGAGCAGGAGCAGGAAAGAACTTTCTAGGAAGATGGAGATATTCTATATTAGCACTGTTCGACACATTGGCCACCAGTCACATGGGTTATTTAAATTTAAATTATTTAAATTAAATAAAATGAAAATTTTTATTTCCTCAATCATAGTAGCCTCATTTCAATTACTCAGTTACCACAAGTGGAGTGTGGCTACGGTATCTGGACAGCACAGATCACTTTCATCACTGTAGATACCTTTATTGGACAGCACTGGTCTATGTCTTGCTAAGTATACATTTGTCAAAACTAGTGGAATGGTAAAGTTAAGATTTGTTCATTTCACTTGTAAAATTTACCTTTAAATGTATTACATTCACTTAAAGCTCCCTCAGTTGACATGTTTAATGATGAGATGTACTGCTCTCTGCAGCTTACTTTGAAATGCACAAAGAATAAGATGGACTGATGGATGGGTGGGGGGATGGAGATATGCACTGATATATGTTAAAGGAAATATAGCAAATTGTTAACTACAGAATCCAGGTGGTGTGCATTTTTATCTTCATTGTACGGTTCTTTAAACTTTTCTGTATGAACATTTTCATAATAAATTATAAAGAAAAACATGGCGATGTAATTAAAGAATGAATATCAAGGTGAAGAAGCACAGTGGAAAATCTTAGATAGAGAGTTGGAGAGCAACCAGAAAATGTTGTTGCAGATATCACATTCACTCATACTCATTCATTCATTCAGGATATGGGGATGAATCAGACGCAGTCCCTGCCTTGAATTCTAGAGGTGCCTTAAGACTAATCTGTTGTGCCAGGGTGCTGAAGGCTTATTACATGGCATGGATCAGTGGGACAACCCCCTACCCAACCCCCCCGCCCAGCCCCCATACTTTTCCAACTGTGCCATACTGCTTCTTTGCTGATTGAACCTTTACCATACTTTCAAAAAGTTCCAAAAATGTCATTTCCATGAGCATGGGGACTTTGTCCACCACTTGATACCACTGCCAAGCACAGAGGAGATGCTTAGCAAGTGTGTGCTACATAAATAACATATAAAAACTGTGGTCTCTTTGGCCTTCTGGCCACTCCCTGAGGGCTCAGGCCTTTGAGCTTGCTGTTCTTGTTACCTGGACCACTTGTCTCTTTGGTTCCTGCTTGCTCTTTCTCATCATTTGTTTCTGCTCCAACATCACCTCCTACAAGGGACTTTCCCTGACCACCCTGCCAAATCCTTCCACCTCTCCATCAACCTATACTAGGGTATGTAACAATGTATTTACTTACAGATATATTTAAAAATCAGTTTTATTAAGGCTTTGTGATTTTGCAAGGTATTTATTTGTTCAACTAATACTAGCCTCTCCCCCAGATATTCACTGTAAAGCAGGGAGGTTTTCAGAGTGCACATTATCCTGTTTTGGTTCCTTCACACTACTGTCACTCCCTGAAATATATTTTGCCTGTTGTGCAGGTATATTTGCTTTTTGTCTTCCCTTCTGAAATAAGTTCCAGGATTTCAGGAACCTATTTTGTTCATACAGAAAGCGCTCAATAAACGTCTCATTACACTGTTGGTGCAGTGTGAAGTGGGTGCCCAGGACCCGGGTCCTGGAAGAAGACGTGAGTGGAGAGCCAAGGGACTGGATATCCCAGGGAGAGATCCCCGCACTCATGGATGCCTTCAAAACCACGCCCCTCGTGCCTCCGAGGGGGTGCGAGTCCCTTTAAGGGCGGCGCTACCATGCGGCGGGGTGCTGCGCGCGCCACGGCCTCGCTCTGGGGCTGGAGTCTGCGCGCTTGCTGCTCGCGCGCTCCAGCCGGCAGTGGTTTCTTCTGGAGGTCATGTCTCTCTGCCCTACCGCGCCTGGAGGCGCCGCCCAAACATCGCTGTCCGCGACGAGCGAGTGCAAGAGGCCATGATCCGGCTGGGCGGCTGGTGTGCGCCGCGGCCCCGCGTCACGGGGGTCCCGGCGACGCGGCGCTGGGGGACGGGCGGGCCGGCTGGCACGGTGGGCGGCCGAGCCCTGCGGGTGCTGGTGGACATGGACGGCGTGCTGGCCGACTTCGAGGGTGGCTTTCTCAGGAAGTTCCGCGCGCGCTTCCCGGATCAGCCCTTCATCGCACTGGAGGACCGGCGCGGCTTCTGGGTGTCGGAGCAGTACGGCCGCCTGCAGCCCGGGCTGAGCGTGAGCATCCCCTGCCCTGGCCGCAGTTCCTGCCTTGGGGCCCCCGCCCTCCCGGGGCGGGGAGATCAAAGCCCGCCTTCCCAGCCCCGCAGTTTGCATGTCCTTGGGGGTGGATCGCCGCCCCGAGCCTCAGGGTGGGCCTTTTGTAAAACAGGGTCCTGAAGGCGCAGCACCTGGGGCAGCCCTGCGCTCAGTAACTGTTGGCATTGAGGGCTTCTCAAAATTCAGGAGAGTATAAAACGTAGTATACTTATCTTCAGCTGACTTTAAAATTTTTCGTATATTTGGCCACAAGTCTTTTTTTTTTTAATAAAATGACTATTACAAGTAAAATCTTCTTTGACCCTTGCTGCAGTTACATTTCTATTTCTTCATTCTCATGACGTTGAGTGTCTTTACCGGATAGCTACCAGTGGTATTTGAAGCCAAAAGAGGTTGTGTGACTTTCTGGACATCACATCATGAGTCTGGTCAAGATGGGGTGGAATCAACTCCTTGGCTTCTCCCCTTGGTCTGCTGGCCCTTCGGAGTACTTGTGTTCACCAGACCCCCTGATTCCCCCGTGAGCTCTGCTCTCTGAGTCCATGATGCGAGGTTGAGGGAGGAGATATCCAGGCAGGTTTACAGACAACTTGGTTTGTAAATTTAAACGATTTCATAAAAGGAACAGGCGTTTTGCCATGCACAAACTAAAGAGGCTGGGTATTTTCTGGCATCCCTTTATTGGCCACCCAAGGTAACTGCCAGAGGATTTGATGATGGTGTTGATAGTGATGATATTAGAGCCTATTTGGTAATCACAATTTGGCTGTGTACCTCCTCGGTGAGGTAAACATTATTATCTCCAGATGCAGGTGAAGAAACTTGTCCAAAGTGATATATTTACTAAGTGGCTCAGCCAAGGTTCAAACCCAAGTCTCTGCCTCTCCAGCACATTTAGCTTTCCCCACCCCAAAGTCCTGTTCTCTGACATTTCTTTTGACTTAGAAAAGGCACCTCAACGATAATTTGGTTTGTTGCTGAGCAGGTGTTAAAAAAGGAAATAAAGTGCCGTTTTTGGTCATAAATACCCGGCACTTCCCAGAGACCAGTGTGCTGGCTTCTCCCAGTCCTGATGCCTAATTAACAACTTTAAACTGGAGGAAATACCCTAGTAACATTTTCAGCCTCAGTAACATGCCCCCCTGCTCCGTGTGTGTGCTCATTTATAGACAGTGCACAGCACTGGCAATCGGGGCACCTTAATTCTTCCCAGGAGTGTATTAAGGTGATGAAACTAAGTCCACCCCCACCACTGAAAAGGGAAGTAGCTTTTCCAGTCTTTTGTACAGTCATGCAGAGTCTGGGTCTAAGGAGATGAATTGCCGTTTTCCAAGTTCAAAGCAAAGAACAGAGCTCCTGGGACACTAAGGAGAGGGTACTCTCAGATTGATCCAATTTCCTCTGCTTCTGGGAAGATTGCAGAAAATGGGATTTTAATAGGCAAAAACATGCCCTTTGTCACCAGCACAGCTCTCAGCAGGACATCCTTAGGTCTCCCCTTGAGCCAGCTGGCCCAGCATCTGTAGTTAAAAACAACCAACTCACCAACCCAGCTTACATATGAGGCATTTCTACTTTACAAAATACCACTTTATCCATATTCCCTTTGATCTTCACAGCTCCCTGAGAGGTAAGCATGGCAGAAATAGAAGGTAGTACTCATTTGAAAGGGCTTGGAATCTCACACTGTTAGGACAGTTGAGGAACCGAGCCCAGAGAGAGACAGTGCCATGACCAGGGTTTCAGAGCAAGTTAAGTGAAAGAAGGAGGGAAGGAATGCTGGGATGCTAATCATTGAGGTGAGGTGGTTAGTCCAGGATCACATAGCAAGAGCCAAGACTTCTAACTCCTCCATCGAGCGTGTTTCCCACCACCCTATACTGCCTCCATGTGAGTTAGAAGCTCCAAGTTCAAGTTCTGACAGTATCACCCATAAGTGGCTTTGGAAAAAAACATCGGTGAGCATTAGTTCTTTCATCTGTAAATTGGGTACAGCAATTCTTACCCCTTGTGGGATGTGAGGGTCAAAGAGAACATGTTAGCAATAAACACTCATTTGCTTAACCCATTTGCTTGACTCATTTGCCTCTTCTAGTTCACAAGAGTATTGCCAGTGTGATCTCAGTGTATTCCATACACTCATCTTCTGTGGTGGTAGTGCTTGTTCTGGAGTATATAAGCTTCTGATCTGGCAGAGGTCCTTCTTGCACAGTGCACAGGGGATTTAGGTTCCTGCTTCTCAGAGGCTGGGGTTTGTTTCTCCTGTTGTCACTTCCCCATTGTCCTGGCCTTGAAAAGGTGTGGCGTTGTGCAAACTTGATTTTGGCTCAGCCAGACGAAGTTGAAACTCCTAGCCTGAGGATTGAGAGATGGGGTTCTCCCTGCTCAGTCACCGTTTTGCTGTGTAACATTAGGTAAATCCCTTCCCCTCTGAGCTTTGGTTTTCTCACATGTAAAATGAGGATCTGGATTTTTGGCTTTCAGACTTTAAAAGCAGAATTCTTTCTTTTAAACCAAGCTTTTATTGGCATCCCAATGATAACAGATAAAAGCTATTTCTTACCCTGGAGCTCTGCCCAGTGGCCCTCCGACTCCCCCGCAGTGGTGCTCTTAAGGATCTCTGAGTTTGTCCAGCCCTTGAATTTAAAGACTCTTAATGTTATGGCAAGACCTGGTCCATGCCTCTGGCCATTAAGATCAAGCACACATGTGGTTCATGATGATTGGTCTCAAGACGGCTCCAGCTGTGCCTTTAGCAGAGCAGGCTTCAGAATTCACAGCACCTGACATCTTAGCTGGTCTTTGCTGGATCCTTGCAGAAATCAGATCTCTCTTGGGGAGGGACTGGAACGTAGGCAAGCTCCACGGGGTCCCTCTCCTGCCCTGAAATATGTCCATGGTATGTGGGTGGGGGATGAGGGGAATGTGGAAGCCCCACCCTTTCCTTGTCGGCAGCCCTTTCCAGCTGTGATATTATCCTTCTCTTGAGGCCTGGGGTGAGTACCCAGGCAACACCTGCTTCTCCTCTTCTCAGGAGAAGGCCATCAGCATATGGGAGTCGGAGAATTTCTTTATTGACCTTGAGCCTCTACCAGGGGCTGTGGAAGCTGTGAAGCAGATGGCCAATCTAGAAAAGTAAGTTTGTCTTTCCACTCTTCTTGCCTTCTCTTTTTTGTACCTTCTTGCCATCTCTTTTTTGCTTCTGCCCACTTCCTCTCCTCCCTTCTCTCTCCTCACCCCTGCACAGGGCCATGCTTGTTCCATCATCACTGGACTTGGTAAAAACCTAACTGAATAAAAGAGACTCTGCTTGCAGGCTCTTAAGCTGTTTTGATTCAGTAACTTGAGAAAATATTAAGTCTAATTTGACATGGTTCACTGGGTGTTGAAAGTTTATCCAGCAACTATCGGAGAACTGACTTAGCTGCTGCTGGGCACCTGTGATATAAAAATGAACAAAACTCAGTCTTTGTCTTCATGGAGCTTACAGTTCAACCAGAGAGCAGACATTAAACAAAGAATCACACAAGTAAAGATAATCACAGATTGTGATAAGTGCTGAAAAGAAAAAAAAAATAAGAGGTCTAAAAGGAGCCCTAATGAAAAAGGGTAGTAAGGAAGCAGGGGGAGTAATTGTGTGAGATATTTCTGTTTTGTTCTAGTGAAATGATTGGTTCCATGGACTGAAGCCCCCACTCCACAACCACTGTATACCATCCACTGAAATCCATTAGAAGTTACAGATGATATGCTCCTCTGAGAACTTTATTGAAACAGCCTTTTTGAGATATAATTCACATACCATACACCCATTTAGAGTTAGAGTATACAATTTGATGGCTTTTAGGATATTCACAGTTGTGCAACTGGCACCATAGTTAATTTCAGAACATTTCATAACACCAAGAGAAATCCTATACCTATTAGCAGCCCCTCCCCATGCCTGCCTGCCCTCTGCAGCCCTAGGCAACCACTGTCTACTTTAAGTCTCTGGATTTGCCTATTGTAGACATTTCATACACATTTCAGACAGTATGTGCTGGCTTCAGCATAGTTTCCAGGGTTCATCCACATTGTAGCACAAATCGGTACTTCATTTTTTAAAAATGGAATCTGTATTTAATGAGGCTTTCAGATTGAGAACCATGACATTTCCAAACAAAATCTCTCTGCTGAGACATAGCTTTCTGATGTGCATACCTTACATAACTTTGTTTTTAAAAATTGAGGTGTAATTGACATATAACATTTTCGTTTTAGGTGTATAACATAATTCGATAGTTGTATATATTGTGATCATTCTTTTTCATTGCTGAATAATATTCCATGTCATTATGCCACATTTTGTTCATCCATTCTTCAGTTCATAGATATTTGAGCTGTTTCTACATTCTAGATGAATACTTTAGAATATTTTAAGAATAATATTACTGTGAACATTCATGTATAAGTTTTTTTGTAATTGTATATTTTCATTTCTCTTAGGTATATGCCCAGGAGTGGAATTGCTGAGTCATATGGAGAATCCATGTTTAACATTTGAGAACTGCCAAACTGTTTTCCAAAGTGACTACACCATCTTACATTACTACTAGTAATGTTTGAGGGTTCCAGTTTTCCACATCCTCATCAATACTTGTTATTGTCTTTTACAGTCTCGCCATCCTCGTGGGTGTGAGTGTTATTGTGATTTTGATTTGTATTTCTCTAATGGCTAAGGACGTTAAACATCTTTTTGTTTGCTTATTTGCCATTTGTTTATCTTTTTTGGAGAAATGTTTATTCCAATTCTTCACTAAATTTCTTAACTGGGTTATTTGTCTTTTTTAAATTAACTTGTAAGAATCGCATATATGCTCTAGATAACAACTCCTTTATCAAATATATGATTTGCAAATATATTCTCTCATTCTGTAGATTGTTGTTTTACTTTCTTAATGGTGTCCTTTGAAACACAGAAGATTTTATTTTGATGTAGTTTAATTTACGTATTTTTTTCTTTTGTCATTGTGTTTTTGGTGTAATTTCTAAGGATTCTTGGCCTAATCCAAGATCACCAAGATTTGCTCCTATGTTTTCTTCTGAGTTTTATAGTTTTAGCTTTTATATTAAAGTCGTTTGACTTAGTTCTTGGATATGGTATAAGAAAGGTCCAGTTGTCCCAGAACCATTTGTTAAAAAGATTTTCCTTTCCTTGGCATCCTTGTCAAAAATTAGTTGATGATAGATGTTAGCATTTATTTCTAGACTTGTATAACTTCTATTGGTCACAAGTTTCCTTGAATTTAGCAACCTGAATGACAAATCAAACATAAGGTATGATTTGGCCTTCATCGTACCATGTAAATGCCTCCCAAAATAGTCAATTTTCAAAGTTCTGACATGATAAATAGGCATCGGAGAAACACAAAATGCTTAGAGTTTGAGTTGTATCATAGACTTGTTTCGTTGGTAATTTACCTATAGATTTGAGTCCAGGTCTTGCAGAGGAGTATATTTTATGCTGGATTATTATTTGAACTTGATTTATGGTGAAGTAGTATTGTATAACTTCTTCCATCTATTGCAAAATCCTGGAGAGGCCAAGAATATGTGTATTGCACTGATGGTTTTTGAAACTCTTTTCTTGTCTGGATCAACATTTCCTGAATCATTCACCTGACTGTGTTCTGGGGAGCTGGATAGATTGTGGCTTAGATGTGGGCTTCTCCAAAATCTAACTGTCAGATGTTGGGCAAGTTATTAAACTTTCTGGGTCTCAGTTTATCTGTAAAATGAGGATAATGAGAAAGTCCTCAGTATAGTGCCTGGCACAAGTAGGTGCTCAGTCAATGTTAGCAGCTGTTGTTATTATTCTGCAAGATTTAATAGGTATGCAAAAAGAAAAATGTTCTTTAACCAAAACCAATGGAAAAACACTGAATTAAGATTTTTTTACTGTGGGAATTTTCAGAGCTGTTTGTTTGCTTATGTGCATTGTTACTCTTTATTCAGGTAGCAGAGGATGAAGCTTTCTTCAAATGTAGTCTAGCTGAAATTTTGTATCTGTGATTTGCATTTGTCCCTGGGGAGAAGACTTCTATAGTCAGTGCCCAAAGTTTGGGCTAAGAGAGGAAGGGGTCTAGTCAGTAACTAAGTAAATGGTTGTATGTCTAGTGCTAAAGTAAACAGAGACCATGGTTTAAAATGTAACTTAATGAAGATCTGCCAAGTGCCTGCTCCATGTTAGACCTTATACCAGGTACTGCAGATACAGAAGTAGATAAGAGAGAGTTTTTGCCTTCAAAGAGTTCGTTAGTAAACAAGTGACTAGAACATAGTTCTACAAGTGATGTAATAGATCTGTGAGTGGAGAGTGGGAGTGCAGATAGGCAGCTGCTCATATTTCCCAAGGGAGGCGGTGATACTTGAGCTGTCATCTTGAAGACTGAAAAAGAACCTGCTAGTTGGAGAAGGTAAGGGGGTTTCAGGTGGGATGGCGAACAGTGAGAGCAAAGACCTTACCTGCCCACCTGAGCAACTATACTCAAACACCCTTCTTAGCATGATGCATCCTGACTCCAGTGGCACTGAGTGGGAGACTGTGCCTCTCTGGGCCTGGCCTCCCACCCTGAAGAGCCTGCTTGAAATATCTTCAATGGCGATTAATTTTTAAAATTATTCAGTAATATATGGATATATTCTTATGAAAAACTCATACAATGTGAAATATGTGAAAAACTGTCAGTTGCCTGCCTGTGTCCCTCCTCCCCTTGCCTGTATACAACCCCTTCGATATCATCAGTCTTTTTGCCCTAGTTAATAATTTGAGGTATATGCTTCCAGGCCTTTTAAAATGCATTTACATATGTGTTTGTATACAGATTTGTAAATTTATATGTTCCACTTAGCAACCAGAGTGATATTTTTAAACCAAATTCTGGTGATGTTGGTCTCCCCTTAAAACTCTTAGCTTCCTGTGGCACCGAAATAGAATTCTAACTCTTCCGGGCCCATGAAGCTGTTGGCAACCCAGCCCTGCTGTCCTCTGACTCCTTTTTGCCTGCTCTAACTAACAACTAACATAATATATTCCACATAAAATGCCCTCGGTCGATATGAATTGTCCTTTAAAGGGGCAGTTGATGGGTAAAAATGGCCCAAACTTATTTAGAGTCAATGCCAGCAAATAAATGAGTCATATCTGAATCTCTGTAGTGTTTAGAATATAATGGATTTCAAAGCATGTTGGATAAAAGAAATTCATGATGTCTAAAGCAATGAGTACTTTCTGACGTGATTGTTACTGGTTCCTGAGGTCGGCCCCTAAGAGAAGGTTGAAAAATATATGCTTTAAAATATATAGCTTATGGCTAATTTTGGAAAATTAAAATATCAGATAAAAAGTCATTTATAATCTCACCACTTTGAAACTACCACTTTCTTCCATTTTGGTGTTAGTGCTTGAATTTTCTTTCCTGTATATTTTTTCCGTAGTTGTTATTATATTGTATATAGCTCCAAACATGTATTAAGCAATACACATTCTAAGGGACTACTTTTGAAGGAAACACCACTCGTTTAGAAGGACAAGTCTAGATGTAGTTAAACCTATGTTAAACATGGCTCTCATTACTGTATTGTAGAGCCTAGAAGCAAGTGATTCATTTATTCACTAAACATATGTTTTGTAAATCACTTAACATGTACCTGGCGCTGTAAACACCGAGGATGTATTTGCAAATAAGACATGTAAGGTTTTATACCTCAAGGGGAAAGCCTTACAATGAGGAAGATGAAAACAAGTAAACAAAATAATTTCAGATTATCATAAGTTATGTGAAGGAAATAAGGTGATGTGTTAGAGAGTAATTGGAGAAGGAGCTACTTCAGATGGGGTGGATAGATGTCTCCGAGGAGGTAACATTTGACCTCAGACCTGAAGGATAAAAATGAACTAGCTAGTGAAGTGTCGAGGGCACTTCTGGCTGAGAGAGGAACATGTGTAAAGGCCCTGAGACAGGCAAGGACTTTGCTTATTTGAGTAAAATAAAGGAGACCGGTATGGCTAGAATCAAATGAATATGGAGGGTTGATGAGATGTTGGAGTGGTAGAGAATGGGGCTGACGAGAACGATGTGATCTAACTTAGGCTTTAAAAACATGGGTTCAGGGCAATGAATTTAGATAGATATTTCTCTAAAGATATACAAATAGCCAATAATTGCATGAAAATTTGCCTTGGTATCATTAATCAATAGGAAAATGCAAATCAAAATCACAATGAGAAACTACTTCACATCCACTAGAATGACTATAATAGATAAAAGAGGTGATGGTAAGTGTTGGAGAGGATGTAGAGAGTTTTGGAACCCTCCTCATTGCTGGTGGGATTGTAAAATGGTGCCACTGCTGTGGAAAATGCTTTGGAAAATATTTCTTCAAAGAGTTAAATGTGGAGTTGCCGTAGGACCCAGCAACTGTGCTCCTGGGAATGTACTCAAGAGTAATGAACACATACGTCCACAGAGAAACTTGTGCGTGAATGTTCCTAGCAGTGCTACTCACAGGTGGAAACAACCTAAATGTGCATCAATGGTAAATGTGTAAACAAAATATGATATATCTGTACAATGGGATAATATTGAGCAATAAAGAGGCATGGCATACTGATACGTTCTACAATGTGGATGGCACTTGAAAACATTATGCTGAAGGAAGGAAGCCAATCACAAAAGACCAGGTCTTTTGTAGGATTCCATTTATATGAAATATTTAGAATAGGCAAATTAACAACTGTAGATTAGTGGTTTCCTAAGGCTAAGGGCAGAATGGGGAGTAACTGCTGATGCATACAGGGTTTCTTTTTGCGGACGTGAAATAGGTGTTGTGAGACAGGTGATTGTTGTAAAACTATAAATACACTAAAATTCATGGAATTATACACTTAAAATGGGTTGCTCTTATGGTATGGGAATTATCTCGATGAAACTGATTTTACTCAATTTTTAAAAAAAGAACAAACTATTGATACATTTAAGAACATGAACAAATCCGTAAAATAATGTTACTGGATGAAAAAAGCCAGTCAAAAAAGAGTGCTTATTCTACAGTTTCATTTATATAAAAGTCTAGAAAATACAGTCTGATTTATGGTAACAGATGGTGGCCTGCGGCCCAGGAGGTGGGGTAGGGACAGGAAGAGATAACAAAGGGATACCAGGAAACTTTTTGGAGCTGGTGGATGTGTTACTATCTTGATCGTGGTGGTCTGTGTTTCCCAGATGTCAAACCTTAACATACTATGTTTTTTAAATATGTGTAGTTTAATGCATGTCAGTTATAGCTCAGTAAAGCTATTTCAAAATAATCAGTCGAGATGCTGGTGGAGAATGGCTCAGTGGGTTCAGAATTGGAAGTTGAAGAACAAAAATTGGAAATTTGCAGTGAGAGGTGGCCGTGTTTTGGACTGGGTGATGACCATGGACAGCAGTTGATGGATTGAAACATGCTTTTGAGGGACAACCCACAGGATCTAGTGATGTATATTGGGGGTGAAGGGAAGTTAGGAAAAAGGGTAATTTTTTTGTTGTTGTTAGAACAATGAGATGTATAGTACCATTTACTGGGGAGGACAGGTTTGGGGCAGTAAGGAAAATCGTCTGTTCCATTTTGGAAATGCTGAGTCTGCAATGTCAATGTGATGTCCAAGTGGATGTAAGCCTGGCATTCAGGGAAGATGTGAGAAAATGGAAAATATATCTATTGGTCTCTGTCCCTGGTTCCTGGCACAGAGCTTCTAAAACCCTTGTGATTTCCTAAGTGATAAGAGGATGAGGAGCATCTTTTGTTCTAATGAGATGACTGGGTGGGCTCTTAGATGGGAACCAGTCACCAGAAAGACCAAGCCATAATTAGAAGCTTGGAATTTTCAGCCCCTACCCTCTACTTCTCCAGAGAGGGGAGGGTCTTGAAATGGAGTAGGGTAATTGATCATTCTTATGTGAGGAAGCCTCCATAAAATTTCAATAGTAGGAAGTTCATGGAGCTTCCAGGCTAGTGAACAGGTCCACCTACTGTGAGGGTGACACACCCCAACTCCTGTGGACAGAAGCTCCTGCACTCAGGACTTCTCCAGACCTTACCCTATGGATCTCTTCACCTGGATGTTCATCTGTCTCTTTTATCATATCCTTTATAAGAATCCAGTAATAGTACATAAAATATTTCCCCAAGTTCTGTGAGCTACCCTAGCAAATTAATTGAACCCAAGGAGGGGGTCATCGGAACCTCCAATCTATAGCTGATTGGTTAGAAGCACAGGTCACAACCCGAATATTTGACTGGTATCTGAAGGGGGTGGACAGTCTTGTGGGACCGAGCCCTTAACCTGAGGTATCTGACACAATCTCCAGGTAGATAATGTCAGAATTTAGTCAGATTTGTACCATAGCCAGCTGCTATCTCAGAGCATTACTAGGTGTGGGGAAAACCCCCACACATCTGGAGTTAGAAGTGTTGTGAGTGTGGTAATAGTGTGAGAATAAAGGAGACACACAGGATAGAAAACTGTGAGGGGAAAAGTGGGTGGGTTTTCTTACACAGGAGAGAGCTGGATCATGAAAGCAAAGTTGGGGAGTACCAGTATGTAGACAGTGTTTAAAGCCCTACACTTGGGTGACATTACCAAGCATAGAGTGTAGATGGGGAACCACAGAGGGTCAGAAGCCCAAGAGAGCCTGGGAGACTAGGCTGGGCAACTGGTTGAGGGCCACAGTGGGTTGTCTGTCTTGATGAGGTTGAAGGATTGAGTGGAAGATATTAGAACAAGTTTACTGGAAGTTTAGTAGGTGGTGATCAGAGGAGAAACATGAAACTGAGATTTTGGCAGAAGCGATTATAAGCTCCAGGGTACAGCAGGGAGAGAAGTGTTGGAGATGGGGTGGAAGAGGAAGTTTTTGAGGTGAGCAAGGTTAGGACCTCAGAGCCCCAGGGGTTGGATCCATGCATGTGCACATAGTGTGTATGTCCATGTTACAGTCACTGAGGATGATGATAGGAGTGGGGACGGAGGGACAACAGTGATCCTGTAAGATGGGGGGACACGAGGGTCAGTAACTGGGCAAGTGGTAGGTGACAGCAGCTGGGAAGGGCAGCAGTGATGTGGCTGTAGGCACAGGCTTCACAGAGTCAAGGATTTTGAAAGAGAAATGATCTGGAAGTGGCAATGGAGACCAAGGAAGACTTTCATCACCTCACATCTGTGAAGCATGTGGAATATGAAGACAAAATAGCTTTCACTCTGAGGCACACAGGGGAGGTGTACTCTTCATGTGAGACCAGGTTTCAGTGCAGGCAGGAAGTGAGAGAACCCGAAGGAGAGACTGCATATCCAAGGGAATGACCCAGCAGGTGGGAGCAGACAGCCAGGTTGTCAGAGGCAGTGCTGAGAGAGATGAGATTCAGGTTAATTAGAAGGCACATGCTTTCTCCCCAGGCACATGGCAGTCTCATGTATGACTCCTAGAGGACTGATTTGCCAAAGAGAAAAGGAGTCAAGAAAATCCCGTCTTCACAGGCTTGGTTTGATGAGCCAACTGTTGTTGGTTCCAGGGGCAGATGCCTACTTTATGAGGATTTTGGGCCTGGGTGGCTCTGTTGTTGAGTGACTGGGGGCCCTTGGGGTTGTAGGAAGAACCTAGCTCCTGGGAGGCCTTTCTGGGTCAGCTCCCACATTAACTCAGCACAGATACTCAGACTGCGGGGAAGGGGCACTCCTCAGCAAGCCACGTCAGCCTTGGGGAGACTCCCAGTGTCAGGAAATTTAGCCAGGTGAACTTGGGCTCCTCCTCGCTGTGCCCTCTGCCAGGAGGTTTAGATGGATGCTTCACCTGAAGACTTGTCCTTGGGGTTTCTATAGTTGCCTTGCATGAGGACCCAATTCTCCTTCAATAATTTGCTCAACATCCTTGTAATGCCTCTCTTGTTGTAAATGCTTCTTAGTATTTCCTTTTCAGATCCCAGACTGGGCATCTAATGAGCCCAGTGAACCTTTTGGGCCTAGCCGTGCTTAAATGCCTGAAGTCAGATGCCTACCCCTGAATCGGTGGCATGGGCCAGGGGTGGGGTCCCACATGGTTGCCCAGGGCAGTGGGACAGGGTAGATATCTCTGGTAT
Organism: Rousettus aegyptiacus; assembly: GCF_014176215.1. Classification (NCBI taxonomy): domain Eukaryota; kingdom Metazoa; phylum Chordata; class Mammalia; order Chiroptera; family Pteropodidae; genus Rousettus; species Rousettus aegyptiacus. The sequence continues at coordinate 64,171,964 of NW_023416309.1, forward strand.
GGAGAGCAGTGGGTTTACCTATTCCAGGTGATGGGCTCAGGCTCTGAAAGGGTCCAGTGCCACAGAGCGGGAGAGCAGGACAGCGATAGGGATGTGACTCAAAGCCTCACTCTCCTTTCTCTTCTCACAGCACTGAGGTCTTCATCTGTACGAGCCCTATCAAGATGTACAAGTACTGTCCCTATGAGAAGGTAAGACTTGCCGCTTGCTTGGAGTGTGGAGTGGGCCTGGCACTTTGCCTTTTCTTGCCTTTACCCCATGTGTCCCAGGTAAGGGGTGCTGGCTCTCAGCACGCCCAGCGGGGAGGGCACTGACCCTCACAGTGTGGCTGCCACCGGCTGGGATGGCCTCACTGCTGCCTCTTCTCCCATCAGTCCCTCCTGTCTCTGTGCCAGGGCCTCCTTTCCCAAAGACCTCTAGCACCAGTTCGAAATTCTGTCACTTTCTCTGAATGGAGCCTGATAATGATGCCAGATTCTTAGGGGAGGGTGACCATCCACATTTCAGTGAAGTGTCATTTGTGAAAGATGACACAAGGAGGCGCTGGAGGCAACCCAAAGCCAAATATTAGGGTACGTGAATTTATTTATACAAAGCCTTACAAAGGTGAAATAGTTATGTTTTGCTACATACTCACTTTGTCATGTTTATCGAAAAAATTAGAATTACATGAAACTTTTCTGGAAATTGAGAACCCGTGGTTGACCAATGCAGAGGACAGATCGGTTGCCCAGGAGGTGGGCATTCACACCAGAGTGGATTCGGGGCCATCCCCCGCCCCTGGGGAAGTTCAGGCAGCCTGTCCCAGAAGCTCCCTCCTCAGGAGACTCATCTCAGACCTTCAGCATGAGTTCTGTTGAGTGTCTTCACATTACCTCTCCTCTCTCCAGCTCTATATCAGAAACAAAATGTGCACAGTCAGCCAACATTAATTGTCTTCTGTGTGCTTTAAAAGGAATTGGAACTCTCGCTTACTGAGTAATTGTGCTGTTATACAAGGCACTTGGCAGCCATCATTTCATTGCGTGGTCACAGCACCTTCTTCCATGGTAGTCCTTAACACCCTTGTACCATGAGTTTTGTTAAACTCAAGGGACTTAATGACTTACCCACAGTCAGTAAGTGTGTATTTAGGACTGAGGGCCAGGTCCACTATTTCTAGTAGAGTAGTAATCCCTGGGTCCCCCAACCAGCAGGGTCTGCATCCCAGGGCACTTTAATAGAAGTGGGTATTTTCAGGCCTCTCCCGAGACCTGAATCAGAATCCCTGGAAGTAGCCAGGTGTATTTAAATAAGCCTACCAGGTGCACTCTTAGTTTTGAGAACTGCTAGGCTAGAGTAACTGTTTTTACTGAGGTTATACGCAGTGGTTAGGGTGATTGTCCAGTACTTATTGGAGTAAGATTGATAAGCTGGCTGTCATTCATCTATTCCCGTGAATTTAAGTATGATCTTTATGCCTGCCATCACACCTGTGCAGCCTCAGCCCAGGACTCTCTTCCTGACAACTCAAACCTGAAATGTCTGTCTCTGGGTACTGATGTCCCCGTCCCACATCTGTCCCTCCCCTCTCAGGCTGGAAACAGGGAGCCATCCTGGTAACACCCTTCTTATTATCCCTCACATCCAGCGCATCAGCAAGTTACAGTTCCTATTGATCTGTTTCTAAAACATATATGACATCTGCCTACTTCTCTGTCTTTCCAATGCCATCACCTCAGTACCTCTTCCCAGAACTAAGATAGCCTCCTAAACTGTCTTCATTTCAGTTCTACATGGAGCCAGAGGAGGTCTTCATAAGCAGATCATGTCAGTCTCCTACTTTTAAACATCTTAATGGTTTCCTGCTGCACTTACAATAGAATTAAAGAAACACACGCGCGCGCACACACACACACACCCTTTCCATAACCTACAAGGCCTTACCTAGCCACCTCTCTCGCCCATCTCAAGTTCTTGTCCTCTTCCTTCATGATGCTTCATATTCCTTTGTTGCCTGAGCATGCCAGATATTCTTGCTTCTTGCACTTACACATGCTGGGCCCTCTGCTTGGTTCTTCCTCACTCATTAGGCCTCAGCTCAGCTGCATCCCCACAATTTCTGACCATATCTAAAGTAGATTTTTCCTCCTTGTTGTTCCCTCGTTTCCTGTATAACACTTACCACCACTTGAAATGGATTTATTTCTTTGTCTATAATTTGTTACCTGTTTGTCTCCTCTAATATACCGCAAGATCCGTGAGGGAAGGGACTATGACTGTCTTGCTTACAACTGATCCAGTGCCTGGCACAGGGCCTGGCACTCTGTAAGCACTCAGTATTTGTTGTTGGATGAATAGAGTCATTTGTTCAACAGAGTTATCAAACATTTTTCAGTAATAATGTTTGCTGTTTATTTGATGCCTTTAATATTCTGGGCACTATACTTTTATCATTTTTAAGGTTTACAGCAGCTCCTTGTGAAATACAAATGCGAGTGATCCTTGAAAAATGTGAGAGTTAGGGGTACCAACCCCCCTACCCCTGCAGTCGAAAAACTTAAGTTGTCCCTTGGTACCTGTGGGAGATTGGTTCCAGGACCACCCCCTATCCCCTGTGGATATCAAAATCCATACATGCTCAAGTTCGCTATATAAAATGGCATAGATCAATACATACAGTTGGCCCTTCGTATCCATGGACTCCCAACCATGGATCAAAACAGTACAGGTATTTATTGAGAAAAATTCTCATATAAGTAGAACTACTCATTTCAAACCTGTGTTGTTTAAAGTTCGGTGTACTCTTATGATCTTGTCAGATAAAGAAAGAAGCTGAATGAAATGAGGCAGCTCATCTGCATCTAATGATCACACAGGCAGTGGCACTGAGTCCAGGTCTGTGTGTCCTGGAGTCCATGCCCTTAGCTGCTGCTGCCAGCAGTGCCCTCTTTGTAAGAATACAGTGACTGTATTCTTACAAAGAGGATATCAGTTAGGACTTTTGAGCAATATCAACAGCATCCATGTAATTTAAAGCAAAGCTAGAATTGATTAGAATGATGTTGGTTTGCTCAGAGAATCAAAGGAAAATCTGAAAAAACAGACTTTTGACCAGCAGCTTGGGAGCCAGAGCCAAAAGATGGTCTCCTTTAGTGTATGTGCTCACACTGCAACTCCATTCATTCTCCATCTGTGAATTTTTTTGTCCAGCGTTCATGTTCCCAGGAGAGAGGCCGAGCTCAGATCACTTGCCTGGCCCTAGGCCAGAGGCCATCCTGGTGGTCCTGTTAAGGATGAGGTGGCTTCAAAGAAAAAATTGAGGTGCCATTACCAGAGGAAAGGGCCCATTGATGGTGGATGCTTGATTAAATAAACAAAGGAAAAAGGCAACAAAACCCACCTCTTTGAAACACTGTTAACGTCTCGATATATTTTCTTCTATCCCAAAATTAAGCCTCTTCATTTAACCTCCAATAGAAAAATGTAGGCCATTTTTAAATGTAAGGTGATAATGAATTCATTCATTCAGAGAACATTTACCGAGCACCTGCTACAACACTTAAAAAATGCCCCATCTCTGCTTTCAGGAGCTAATGACATTGTGGTGATCGGATAGCTGGTTTTCACGCCATGTCACAGGCTCTGTGGTCACACAGGAGGAGGAAGCCAGGGAAGGCTTCTTGGGGAAAGTAAGGAATGAATTATATTATGGAAATGAGTAGGCGAGAAGTAGGGAGAGTGAGTTCTGAATTGGAAATAGCATGTGCAAACGTGAAGAGGCATATGGAGTACCTTGGGGAGTGGGGGTAGCATAAAGCGGGGAGAGGTTAGAGATAAGCTGAATACAGGCAGGGCCTTTAGTAATCAGGAGTTTGTACTTCAGGCTACAGTTACTGAAAGGCCTTTGAAATATGTCAGACAGAGAGTAACAAATACCGTATGATATCGTTTATATATGCAATCTAAACAAACCAAAGACAGACAAACAAAAAATCCCAAGCTCATGGACATAGAGAACAGACTGGTTGTCACCAGAGGCAGGAGCAGGGGACATAAAATGGGTGAAGGGGGTCAAAAGGTACAAACTTCCAGTTATAAAATAAGTAAGTCTTGGGAGTGTAATGTACAGCATGGTGACTATAGTTAATAATACCGTATTGTATATTTTAAAGTCGCTAAGAGAGCAGATCTTAAGTTTTTACCATAAGAAAAAAATTTGTAACTATGTAAGGTGATGTATGTTAACTAGACTTATGGTGGTGATCATTTTTCAATATCTACAAATATCAAATCATTATGTTGTACACTCAAAACTAATATAATGTTGTATGTGAATTATACCTAAATAAAAAAAATAGTGCATAATAAATAGATGTTAAAAAAAAAAAGTCTTAGGCAATGAGTAGATTGCCCAGAATAATAATTAACAGTGAAATGAGTAATGGCATATTTATCTTTATTTCTCTAAAGCCCTTGCTGTTTTTGACATAAGATATGACTTAAGACAGGCCCATAATACCATCGACGTTTGTGAGTACAGCTATACCTCATTTTATTGCCCTTTGCTTTATTGCATGTCACAGATGTTATATTTTTTACAAACTGTAGGCAAAACCCTCCACCGGTGAAAAAGATTACAACTTGTTTTATTGCGATAGTTGCTTTACTGTGGTGGTCTGGAACTGAACCTGCAGTGTCTCTGAGGTATGCTATATAATACCAAACTGTTTATGCCATGGAAAAATATTTGCCAGAACAAGTTCCTCAGCAATAAAAATAAAATAAGAGCTAAAACTTAAAGAGAAATTACTGTGAGCCAGGTACTGTTTTAAACATGTCATATTAGTTAATTCATTTAATCCTCATGAAAACCCAAAAGGATGAATGCCCATGTTTTACAAATAAGGTTAAGAAAACTTGACCAAGTCCTCATAAATAATACATGGTTGATTTAGGTTTGAACTAAGCCACTGTAGTTTTGACTTGTGAAATGTAAATTTTCATGTAGTTACATTTTAGTTTATTAGACTTCTTTATCTTTATTTCCTATTTCAAAGTCAAAACCTCTCCCAATCCATAGCTTAAATATTCCCTTGTGCAATTCATGTCACACAAAAATATATTTTTAATTTTCTTATTTTGAAATAAAAACATGTTCATTATTCACATAATTACTAATAATTTAAAAATCTAAATTTTAGTTTTATAGAATAAGTCCACTTTTCATCCAAGCTGTCATCCAGTAAAACATTTGTTTTGAGAACTATAGAGACACTTCAATATAAAACCAAAGGAGAGAGGGAAAAAAAGACAGACCTAATCATAGGCCTATGGAACACTTTTCCTCCCCACATGCCTAACCATCATATTATTAAAGGCCTATTTAGAGCAGTTCCTTTTATGTGATTCAGCATGTATGGGCATTAAGAAAAAATTGCAAGGTAAACCAAACGGTAAAAAACACAGTTTGAAGAGAGAAATCAAGCATTCAAACCAGACATGGCAAGGCTGGACCAGGAGTTTAAAACAACTATGATTAATATGCTAAGAGCTCTAATGGAAAAAGTAGACATTTATAAGAACAGTTGGATAAGGTAAGCAGAAAGATAGAAATTCTAAGAAAGAATCAACAAAAAATGCTATAACAGAAATTAAAAATGCCTTTGATGGTTTTATTAAGTAGATTGGACATGGTTGAGGAATCTCTGAGCTTGAGGATATCTCAAGAGGAACTCCCAAAACGGAAAAGGAAGAAGAAAGAAGACTGGAAAACAAACAACTACAAAAGCAGGAATGATTGAAGATTTCCCCCAAATTGATGTCAAGACACCAAACCACAGATCCAGGAAGCTCAGAGAACACCAAGTAGGATAAGTGCAAAAAAAAAAAACGAAAAATTCCTATGCCTAGGCATATCTTATTCAAACTATAAAAAAAAAAAAAAGAAAGAAAAGTTTTGAAAAATGCCAGAGGGGGGAAAAACACCTTACCTATAACAAAGATAAGAATTACATTAGATTTTTTACTTAGAAACCATGCAAGCAAGAAAAACGTAGAGTGAAATATTTAAAATGTTGAAAGTAAAAAATCCACCAACCAACAATTCCCTGTGGAATTAATTTTCAAAAGAGAAGGAGAAATACAGATTTTTTTCAGACAAACAGAAATTGAAGGAATTTGTTGCCAGTAGACCTGCCTTGCAAGAAATGTTAAAAGAAGTCTTCAGAGGGAAGGAAAATGCTAACGGGTCAGAAACTCAGATCTATATAAAGACAAGAAGAATATTAGAGAAGAGATAGTGAAGGTAAAATAAAAACTTTTATTTTTCTTATTTTTAATCTAACAATTTGTTCACAGTAATATTATCAACAATGTATTTGATAGTTATAACTTTTGTATAGTGAAATGAATGACCTCAATGATACAAGGGACGAGAAGAAGAAATTAGGAATACCATGTTATTATAACAGTATTGTTATAGCATTGCAGGTACACTTGTGCTACTCGTGCAGCAGTACACTGTTATTTGAAAGTGGACTTGGATTAATTGTAAATGTATATTGCAAACTCTAGGGTAACCACTAAAAAGTTTTAAAAAGTATATGCTTCTTGATATGCTAAGAAAGAGTAGAAAGTAGAATCACATAAAATGCTCAATTAATACTACAAAAGGAAGAAAAAGAGTGGAAGACAAAAATAAGAACAGATAACAAGGGCAACAAATAGAAAATGGTGACGAATACAGAAGGTATTAATCCAACTATGTCAGTAATGACTAAATGTCAGTGGTACAGATATATCAATTAAAGTTCAGAGATTGTTAGTGTGGATCAAAAAGAAAAACAACATCTAAATATATGTTGTTTACAAGAAACACACTTTAAACATAAAAACACAGCCAGATTGAAAGTAAAGAAAGGGATAGAGAAAGATATACCATGCTAAAACTGGTCAAAAGAAAGTGAGTAGCCATATTAATTTCCAAACAGACTTCAGACCAAGGAAAATTATCAGGGATAAGGAAGGGCATTATAGAGGCGGGGTGCGGGGAGTGCCCAACAAAAGAACGATGGCTTCTGTCAGCACTTTGGGAGAAAGCTGCCCCTCTACACCTCTCCCTAAAGCCAGACAATTCAGTTCCTACCCTTTATATTCCTGGTGCCCTTTGAGATGCTGCCCCAGCACTGGAGCTCAGAACAAAATACTCTAACTCCTGGAGAAAAAAAAAAAGGCAAGAGGTTGCAGAAACCATGGTGGCAGTAACTCCCAGAGAAGTTAAGACACAATTCTGACACTTAAACTTTGAGGGTTAACAGTGATAGATCTATTTCCTTCAACCTGGACAGCCAGCTTCTCACAAGACTTAATTAAGTTTTAAATAAGATTCAGGAAGACATAATAGCTTATTCTGATTGTTCTTTTTATGTCATACAGTCTCTAAATAGTCATTGTGCTCGTATGATTAAGCTGTAAATCAATAGAAAAAGCCAGTGGGGTTTTTCAATTTTTTATTTTGCCGCATATATTTGGTTGTACTCGTCCTCTTAAATTCATATTAGTTTTTACTCTTCATATTGTTCTTTGTCTGAATCGCTCCTAATTATATTTCAAGACCCAAAGTAAGTATCCCCTCCTCAAGAAAGCCCCTCTTTTCTCACATCTAAGTAGTTTGTACCTCTTCTATTTGGTACATATAGTGCTCAGAATATCTCTCTATTATCTCAGGTATTACTGGGCATCGTATTACAATTATTTGCTTCTATTTCTGTATTTCCCAGTATACCCTGAGAGTGTTGAGTATAAGGGCCATGCCATTCTGGGTTTCTATCTCCATCAACTAACAGAGTGCCTGGTACTTCATGTGAGCTCAGTTAATTGGAATTCAAATTCTGGGAATAAGTGTAGCTATAACAAAAAGAAATGCAGAAGCCTGGTTTAACAGAAGTGTCATTTTTCCTCAAATTAATTCATCAGATTCCAACTGCTAATATGTGGGACAAGATACTATTTTCTTTCAGGACAGAGCTTCAGCAGAAGATACACATTGACTTAGATGAAAGTCCTCAAAGGGTTCCATTGATTTTTCCATTATGAGAATGATCATAAGTGCATATCTTGTGGAAAAACTTGCCTAAAAAAGGAACTTGAAAAATTTTACCAAATACTTTAAAGCTACATTAATTTGACAATGTGGTTAGCTTTTTTTCTGTTAGTACCTGTTTCTGTGTGCTAATTCATTTATGTTATCTATGAGTACTCACTAGTAGACATATTGCAGTGCTAAAGGTTAGGGGAAAAAATGTTTATGGTTAGATATAATTAAAATAGAAACTAATTACATTTATTGACTTAATTCTACCCCCTACACACACACAAAGACAGAGAATTTAATAGTAAATACACGTATAATCAGTATTTTGTGAGACCTAGTTTGTCATGTTGGCCTTTTTCTTAGCCAGAATTCATGAAGTTTAAAGATTAAAGCAGTGACTTAAAGGATGATTGCTATGCCTGTGCCTCATTGAGATAGATGGACTGATGGACAGTAGAGGACATTTCTGAACTTTCTGTTTGTGATTATGTGATCTTAAGGACTGGGTTTACAAATGGTGAAGCAGATTTTAGACTCTGTGAGTTTTTCTCTTTCCGTAACAACAACAACAACAACAACAACAACAACAATAAAGCCAAATAAAGGTTAAACTGATGTTCAGATTTAAAGAAAAAAAAAGAGGGCTATTCTATAATAATAAAGGGGTCAATTATCCAGTAAGACATAACAATTCTTAACATATATATGCCTAAAAACAGAACATAAAAATATGTAAGGCAAAAACTGTTAAAACTGCAAGGAGAAATAGATGAATCTACTATTATAGTTAGAGACCTCAACAGCCGTCTATCAGAAATGAACAGACTTAAAAATAAAGACATGGTTGAACTCAACACCACCATCTGGATATAACTGACATCTAAAGACTACTTTATGGAACAACAGCAGAATACACATTCCTCTCAAGCTCACATGGAATCTTTACCAAGACTGACCACTTTATGGGCCATAAAACACCTTAACATATTTAAAATAATAGAAGTCATACAATATATGTTCTCATACCACATGGAATTAAACTAGACATTAATAATAGAAAGATAGCTAGAAAACCCCCAAAATACATGGTGATCAAACAACACACTTCTAAATAACACATGGATCACAGAAAGATCACAACAGAAATTTTAAAATACCTAAGGGTAAATAAAAATGGAAATATGATGTATCAATATGTGTGAGATGCAGCAAAAGTAGTGCTTAGAGGACAATTTACAGCATTGAATACATATATTATAAAAGAAGAAAGGTCTAAAATCAATGATCTAAGCTTCCACATTAAGACATTAGAAAAAGAACAAATTAAATCCAGTATAAGCAGAAGAAAAGAAATAATAAAAACTAGAGCAAAATCAATTAAATTGAAAACAAATTGATCAATTCCTTGAATGACACAGCCAGCAAAAACTCACACAAGAATAGACAATATGAATAGGCCCCATTTACAATGGTTCGACTTATGATTTCTTGACTTTATGATGATAATACATAGGAGAAACTGTACTTCAAAGTTTGAATTTTGATCTTTTTCCAGGCTAGCAATTTGTGATATGATACTCTTATGATGCTGAGCAGTGGCAATGAGCCACAGTTCCCTCTCACCACTCCATTTCAACATTGTACTGGAAGTCCTGGTTGATGAAATAAGAAAAGGAAATAAATATATAGATTGGGAAAGAAGAAATAAAACTCTCTTTTGTTTGCAGATGACAAAATCATCTATGTGGAAATCTGAGACAATTGACCCCCCTCCCCCAAAAAAAACACCCTTCTGAAATCAATAGGTAATTACAGCAAGGTTGAAGGATACAAAGTAATATATAAAAGTAATTTGCTTCCTATGTACCATCAATGAACAAATGGATTTGAAATTTACACTAGCATTCCCAAAACAAAATACTTGCATATAAGTCTAACAAAATCTGTATAAGATCTATATGAGAAAAACTATAAAACTCTGTTGAAGGAAGTCAGATAATAACTAAATAAAGGGGGAGATATTCCATGTTCATGGTTAGGAAGGCGATATTGTCAAGATGTAAATTCTTCCCAATCTGATCTATAAATTCAGTCTAGTCCTGTCAAAATCCCAGTGAGTTATTCTGTGGATATCGACAAACTGATTCTAAAGTTTGTATGGAATAGCAAAAAGCCCAGAATAGCCAGTATTGAATGAGAACAAAGTTGAAGAACTAATGCTACCTGACTTCAAGGCTTGCTATAAAGCTACAGTAATCAAGGCAGTGTGGTGCTGGTGAAAGAATAGACAAATAGATCATTGGAACAGAATAGAGAGTCCAGTTAAAGACCCAACACAAACATACTCAGCTGATCTTTGACGAGGATCAAAAGCAATACAATAAAGCAGAGAGACAGTCTTTTCAATAAATGGTGCTGGAACAACTGTACATCCACATGCAAAAAAAATCTAGACACACTTTACTCATTTTACACCTTTCATAAAAATCAACTCAAAATAGATCTTAGAACTAAATATAAAATAGAAAACTATAAAACTCCTAGAAGATAATACAGGAGAAATCCTAGATGACCTTGGGTATAGTGATGACTTTTTAGATAGAATATCGAAGGCATAATCTATGAAAGAAATAATAAGCTGGACTTCTTTAAAATCAAAAGATTTGCTTTGCAGAAGACATTATCAAGAGAATGAGAAGACAAGCCACAGACTGGGAGAAAGTATTTGCAAAAGACATAACTGATAGAGGACTATTATCCAAGATATACAAAGAATTATTAAAACAACAGTAAGAAAATGGATAGCCTGATTAAAATATGGGTCAAAGACCTAAACAGACACCAAAGAAGATATACAGATGATATACAAGCACATGAAAGATTACTCAACATCATATTTCATTAGGGAAATGCTGCTGATAGATGGAGTAGTATTTAGATGTCAAAACAGTGAGACACACCCATTAGAATGGCCCAAATCCAGGACACTGATGACACCGAATGCTGTTGAGGATGTGGAGTAACATGAACTCTCATGCCTTGCTGGTGGGAATGTAAAGTGGCACAGCCACTTTGGAATAAGGTTTGGTAGTTTCTCACAAAACTAAACATATTCTTACCATATGATCCAGCAATCACGCTTCTTGGTATTTACCCAAATAAGTTGAAAACTTGAGGGAGCACTGTTATTACCTGCTTTACCCTGCTGTGGCCGAGATAACTTGCCGAAGAGGAAACTCAATGATGAAAAGCCAGCACTGCCTATTAAGGAAAAGTGGCCACGCTAGGTTGTGGCCTGCACCTGGAAGTGGGGCATGTGAGGCGGGGAGTACTGGTGGGGGTCCCGGGCCACGGGGGCTGTGAGGCAGGGTGTGGGTTGGGGGTGGAGGCACAGATCTGGTGTTTGCTGGGGCTCAGCCCCTTGCTGAACCTCTCCGAGCATCAGCTTTTTTATCTGTACAGAATCTCTTTGCCACAGTGACCCTTTAAAGATGTAAATCTACTTGTGTCAGCCCTTGTTTGGAGCTACTCTACTTGTGGTCTACACACAAAGTGCTGGCCCAAGATAGAGAAATGCAGAAATGGTTGTGTGCAATTGGAAACTTTGGTAGCCGTTTGATATGGATACAGCACCCAAGAATATGACTGGATTTCAGATCTTACATAAGTCTTACTCCATGATCAGTTGGAAACTGAAAAAGAGAACTACTGGTCCTTTTTCACTGATAGTTTCTAAAACCTGGTTCTAATGGACTGATGGACTTAGAATGAAGTCTTATCTCTCCAGCATGACCTACAAGGCTGATGGGACTTTGGCCCTGCCCAGCACGGCACCTCACTCCTCCCTCCTGCTCCCCCTCTTCTTTCTGCTCCAGCTACATGGTTAAACACAGCATGTTCCTGCTGTAGAATATTTAGATTTGTTTTTCCCTCTGTGTGGAATGTTCTTCTCTCAGTCCTTTAATTCCAGGCTCTGCCCTGTCATGCAGGTTCAGTCACAGACATCTCTTCTCAGAGAGGCCTTCTCTTACTATCCTCAACCTTAGCTCCTTGTTTTATTACCTCAGAACCCTTGTACCACCTGAAATTTCTTGTGTTTGTTGTGTGTCTCCCCCCACTAAAATATGGATTCCACAAGTGTCTCTTCTACATACCATCATCTCTCTACTTTCTAGAACAGAATGAGTAGATTGTTATGAGGCTTGAATAAGATGATGGGGGATGAGTGCTCTTGGAGTTGGCATACTGGAAACGTTGGTCTCAGGCCATTCCTGTCTCCACACTGTAACATACGCCTACACTAGGCTGACTGATCTGGTCCTCCAGTGCCCCTTCTCCTGGAATGAAACCTAGGGAGGTCCTCACCCTCACTTGATAGACAGATAGACAGTGCAGTGATTAGCTTGTCTAGTGTCTACCCAGCTGAGGCATGATAACTTGAGCTGTTTTGTGAACTGATGGTACCCTGTTATTTTATAATGGGAATCTTTCTGAGAAGATGGCCAACATTGTAATTTGCTTGGGGTACTTTGTCTGCTGGATAACCTCACTCAGGAAAAGGATGTTTGGGGAACCTAGAACTGGGCCATAGAGAGGTAAGAAGGGTACCCGATAGCCAACAGGTTACTGTGGGACCACCCTGCAATCTTGGCCATGAGGTCTTCAGACTTAAAGCATCCTTTCCTTTTGATGCAGGACAGGCTAAATTCCCTTTAGTAGAGGGGGAGCTCAAGCCCTGTATAGAGAATGGGGTGGGGTGGGGAGTGGGGAGGATGAGGAAGGATGGGGCAGGAGCAGGGAGGGAGGGAGAGAAAGTAAAAGAGTTCTTGACTGAGTGCAGGAAAGAATTCAAGCGCATGCCAAAGTTAAAGTCAAAAGGAAAGTTTATTAGAGAAAGAGTAACACTCCATAGGCAGAGTGTGGTCATCTCTCAGAAACAGAGAGTGAGAGAGCCTGAGAGAGACTCAGAGGGACAGAGACAATGAGAGGAACAGAGAATGAGAGAGAGGGTTCAGAGGATTTCGGTTTATATATCATTCTTTAGTTTCTGTGAATTACAGTTTAAAGACTTTGATTTGATAGTATGGGTATGCAGCATGAAAGATAAGAGTATGTAGTGTGAAAGAATGGTTTTGTAGCAAGAAAACCTACTGGCAAAGCCTCAGTCTTTGATCCATAGGTTCCCCATGGTTTTAGCCCTAGGGAATGAATGATTGTGTTTATTTTCTATAGGACATGACTTAAAGACTGTTGTCCTGTTTCCCCTTCACAGTGTGGGGAAATGGTTTGTTATCAATCGCAGCAGGAATCTTCCTCTGTTCTGCAGGCTTCCCTAGGTCTGGCAGCAACATGTTGCAGACTCTGGAAATAGCTTGATTTAACATTTAGTTCTCTTGTCCTCTCCCTACATAATAATAAATTGTTTCAATGTACCTCGGAGCTCTGTCCCCTTCTTTTCTTTGGCCTTAGAGCCTATGCACGAATATACGCGAGGCATTCACAGCGTGCATGCTGGGTGGAGGGAGGAGGCCATCAGTGTGTGTCCGGGTGGTGCTAGGCAAGACTGGAGCTGTGGAGGGGCAGTCTGGATTTTAGCCAGGACTCTGCTGCTTTCTAGCTGCTGGGGCATGAATAAGTCACACTGTCTCCCTGAGCATCAATTTCCTCTGTAGCCAATGGGATAATCATGTTTCCCTCTCTTGGCCCTTGGTCCTAAAGAAAGTCTGGCTGTGCTCTAGCTCATAGTCTATGCCTTGGCCTGATGGCACTTTCTTCTCCCCTCTGCCTGTTCATGTTGCAGTATGCCTGGGTGGAGAAGCACTTTGGCCCTGACTTTCTGGAGCAGGTTGTGCTAACCAGAGACAAGACCGTGGTCTCTGCCGACCTTCTCATAGATGATCGGCCGGACATCACAGGCAAGTGGCCTGCAGCAGGTGAGGAGCGAGTGTAGAGAGCCAATAGCCACGCAAACAGCACACAGGGCTGGGCCTCATGGCCCCTGTCCTCACTTAATCACCAGATATGTATCGGGCATTCAGCCTCTTCCCTGAGCCTCTTCCCTGTTGGGGAGACAAGGCTCTTGCAGCATCTGACCTGGGAGTCAGGAGACGCAGTTCTCAGCTCCAGGCAGAACTTGCTGGGTGGCCTTCAGTCAGTCCCTTAACCTGGAAGCCTTGCCTTTATCATGTGAAATGAGGGCCCAACTCTGGTTTCCAAATGTTTGTTTTTAGCAGACTGTCCTCTCTCTCTCTTTTTTTTCTTAGAGCAATTTGAACTGAACTTAATATATAAAACAGAAAAGTGAAGCATAATTTCTCCAGCTGAAGGTTTGGGAGTTGTATTTGTCCCTTTTGTTTATGGATACCCCCTTCCTAAAACAAACAAACAGACATACAAACAAACCTTGAGCTGGCTTAGAAAGGAGAGGGGAAATTTATTATACCTAACTAAAAAGATGGGACAGGAGGCCTTTAGGCACAGCTGAATCTAGGAGTCCAGACATCAGTCAGAATTCAGTTTCTTTATCTCCTTGTTCTGCTCTGATATGCCTTCATATTTACACAGGCTCTTTCCTCCTGGTAACCATCTATAGTTTCAGGGTTAAATCCTATTCTTTGGACTCCCTCAGTGGTAAAATACTGATTATTTCTTCCTTAATGGCTTTTCGAGCTGGTTTGGGAAACATGCCTATCTCTACACTAGTCACTGTGTCCAGAGAGTAGAATCCATAGTGTGCCCTCCCCTGACCTCCCTAACCATGCAGTTAGTTTCTCAAGGAGAGTCAAGTCACAGTGCCAGTGGGGACTGTGACCTCGAGGGTCCCAGAGACTCCCTCAACTTCCATTTCTAACCATGGAAAGCAGGTAAGAGGCCTGTGTAGGAGGAGCTGTGGACCCAGGCCATAACCCAAGGGGCAATGCCAGTATGGACATGTGGACATGAGAGATTGAGGCTTGGGAGGGTTTGCAGGGCCTGTGGTCAACAGCTGGTGAGCTACAGAGCTGGCACTGGCCAGTGCAGGATATCTGGGCATGGGAGGGAGGAAGGGCAGGGCGTCAGCAAGGCTTAGCCTCTGACAGTAACTGGAGATAACCACAGCCACAGTTACTGCTGAGCACCACTGTGAGCTGTCCCGTTGCTTTGTGGGAGCCATCTTGTTTAATCTTTGTGACTCCTAGGAGGCAGGTGCTAGCGCAGTCACCACTTTACTGACAGGGAAACTGCATCTCAGAAGTGAGTTACTTGACTGAGGACACTTGAGTTGGTCCCAGGCAAACTCTCCAGGGTCCTGACATTGGTCTGAGTGCTGCTTTCCTGCCCACAGGGGCTGAGCCCAACCCCAGCTGGGAGCACATCCTCTTCACATGCTGCCACAATCGGCACGTGCAGCTGCAGCCACCCAGCCGTAGGATACATTCGTGGGCGGACGACTGGAAGACCATTCTGGACAGCAAGCGGCCCTGCTGAGCTGGACTGTTCTCTGGGCCCCTCTGTGGGGCCCCTGACTTCAGGGCTTCCAACTCAGGGCCTGGGGGGCTAGTGTATTGGCCTGGGGCCTTCCTCACAGATGCCCCTTGCCCACTACATGTCTCCTCCCCTTCCCCAGCCCTGCCAGCCCTTAAACTGGAATTGGGGCTGGACTGGCCCATGGGCCCTAGACAAGACTCATGTAGCCAGGCAGTGCAAGCTGACCTCAGGCTATGGCTAGGCTGAGGAGGCCAGGGCCTCCAGACACAGAGAGGAACAAGGGCATTGATCAGAGGCCCAGGAGTCCTTCCCCTTCCTCAGGGGAGTCTCTTCTTCCATGGGTTTGCGGGCCATCAGTGAGGTTGCCAGCAGCAAGATAGCTGAGCTGCTCCTGGTCTGAGAGCTGCAATGAGCAGGAGCAAGTAGAAAAGAGCTCCTCATATACTCAGCCACCACCTCTTAACCCCTGTCTGCCCAGCCTGGTCCCTCCAGAGCCCTGCCATGCATTCAGCAAGCACCAAGTTCCAGGACATGCCAGGCTCTGTGCTGGGGTACCACACATGGCCCTGCCTTTGACCAGCTCATTGTTGGGGCCCCACTCAGGGCTCAGCAGAGAGCCATGAGGCTTGAATGTTTGTTGAAGACATGAAAAATAAATGCTGTTCACATGTCACCTGAGACTATGGCCTCCTCTAGCCTCAACCCCAAGATCCTCCAGCCTCTGGCCCTGAGCACCAGCCATACATCTTATAAATACTTGGGTCATCCCCCTGCACTGATGAGAGGCTGAGGAGGGCACAGCTTCTCCAACCCTAAGCATCGGGTTCTGTGTGGGGGCCAAGGAGGGATGGAGTCCTGATAGTAGCAGGGCCGGGCTGGCCCCAACTCCATACCCCACACTGATGGTAAAGTTTAGCAAATGCCTTCTTCTCAAGTGCCTCTTTCCCTGGTTCTGCAGCAGCGCCTCCTGGCCCACACAGTTCAGAGCAGAGTCCCCCTACCCTCTGCTCCTCTCACAGCTAAGTTTCTGTAGGATCCGAGGAATCGTGTGGAGCTAGCAGGCTGATGATAGTCTGTTTTTGTTCCTTTTGATCTTGGAAGTGGCAGCTTGTACAGCCGCCTCCCTATGCTTTCTCGAGGTCTCAGGGGCCTTCACTATTTCATTTCCTGCTCCTCCACTTCCTTCCCCAACATTGCCCTTGCAAGGAACCCCTAATTTTTTCCATCTGGGGTCCTGGAAGGCCTTTCAGCCCTCTGTAATAGGCACTCTCGAGCTATTCGGGTAGGTCAGGTAGGAGAAAAGATGAGGCGCAGGTGCCTGAGGCCCAAGGCTGGTGTAGCATCTTGCCTTTCTGGCTCTCAGGGTCTTAGGGGCTTGGTCATTCCAGATTAGGAAGGACTCTTGACTTGGCCAAAGGCAGTTATCCCCTCCTTGGCTGGCTTTATCCCTGGAGAACAGAGTAGGGAGCTTTGCAGGTCAGTCCTGATGAGGAGTGTATGTGGGGTTGTGTCATGTGACCCAGAGGCCATCTGGCCCAAGCAGAGCACTGTGTAGAGCCCTGACTGATCTGAGTTCTGGAAAGAAGCAAGACCTGGGTGTGCTGGTTCCCCAGCCGCTCCCTGAGGCCCTCTGCTCTACTCACATGAGGACACAGCCAATGTCTAAGCCAGGAGACCATGTCACATGAACAGTGCGGCACTGCCCTTTCTTCCCAGCTTGTTCGCTCTGCCCTCTTCCTCCCTGTCACCGGCAGCGCCTGCACTTCTGGTCTTCTACACCCTCTTTTCACCCTGCTTAAAGTTGTCAAGTCTAGACTTACCAGAGTCCTCCGAGATCACCCTGGACTGGCGGGGCTTTGCAGCCTCTGGCCCATTGAGAGTGGCATCTTCCCCTTGATTTAGCCTTCCTGGGGTCAGAAGAGTATCTGCTAGTGCCTGCCATGTGTGGGGCTTGTACTAGCCAGGCCACAGTATTGAACCAGGCCCACCCGGCCCCACCTTCAAAATAGTGTAGACTTTGCAGACCTTAATACAGAGGGAGCAGAAAAGCAACTCAGTTCATTTCTATCCTGGGGCTTCATTCTGTTGACGACAAACATAGTCCTGCCTGTTCACATCTGGGTTTCTCTTTCCACTCCTCAGGGAGTATCCTAAGTGGGGAGGGGGCCAACTTCTTTTGTGGAGGTATGTCAGTGGTGAGGGCATCTGGTCTCCCATGGTGTTGCTGGACCAATGCATGCTAGAGCACTGCTAGGATAGCCTGTTCCCCTGAGGTCAGCTTTGAGACCCAACGTCCAGTGGATGGCCCCCTCAGCCACAGGAGACAGCTGGTCCAAAGCGGGCAATGAGACCTCTCTGCCTTCTTGCCTCCTGAAGCCATTTCCTCCCTGCCCACCTAGCCCTTGGTGAAATGCAGGGGGCTCTGAGGGCCTTGGGCATGAGCAGGGATGTGGCAAGAGGCCAAGGTACAGAGCCCTACTCAGGGACAGTCCCACCTCAGTCTGCCAACTCTGGCTGCCCATTCTCAGCCTGTGGCAAGGCCTGACTCTAGGTCTGCTTCTAACAAAGCTATAGCAAGGGTTTTCTGCTTCAGGTCCTCAAAAGACTGACCCCTCTAAAATGTTTTCTTTTAGGAGATTGCTGCCATGAGTTTGAAAGGCCAGTCCAGAAACTCCAGTGCTATGAATTGCCACCTTTGTTCTCCATTCAGCTAGAATCACTCACCCTGAGGTAGCAGCCACTTCAGCTGCCTTTAGTTTAAAGGAAAAAAATAATAATAATAATTGCAGGAGCAAGATGCTTCAGAATGTGGCCCCAGCAGAGAAGTAATCACAAACATTTCATTTGTGATGAGTGCCACAAGAAGTCCAGGTGCTGTGGGAGCAGCCCAAGGTCCAGGATGGGCTCTCCCAGTGTGTGGCATTGACTAGGCCTGGGTAAAAGAGGACAGAGCCTTTCCTGCTGAGGGAAGGTCATGCAGAGGCCCTGGGGGCAGGAAAGGGTCATTGAGGAGCTAGGAATGAAGAAGGCACAGGACTGGAACCTAGAGAAAAGGTACGGGGGGTCGGAGGTGGGGCCTGTACCATGGCACTCAAAGGGAGGGACACTTGACATAGCTGACAACACAGGCCAGGACCACAGAACTTTGATTTTCAATTTGTCAAACAAGATACACCCAATTGAAATGAAGGTGACTTTCTTCAAATCTTGAGAAGCATGTTTTGCTTCAGAACGATTTAATACACCACAGAAAAGGAGGTCCACCTCCCAATAGGAGAGCCGGGCTTGTCTTGCCCCGAGACTCGGTGACATGTCAGCTTGGTCCCTCCCCTTCGTCACTGGCTGGCCTCGATGTGCCTTAGCTCTTGTCAAAAGTGAAGATTTATTCTTGTGAAAATATTGGAAATATCCGGGGATATGCGACTGGAGCCCCTGGAAGGAGCAACGGCCTCCAGATTAGCCAGCGGTTTTAAGCAGCAGGAGTATAGTTTCTTCACTTTACTGGGTTAGTTTCTCAGTTGGGACCCATCCCAACATCACAATAATAACAACTATTTTCTTAGCACTTACTGTGTTCTGAACGCCAATGAACACCTGACATGGCCTCATAACTAGCCTCTTGCAGTCACTCGCACTTAACCAGTGGGGCTGTGGGCTTGGCAAGGTCAGTAGTGCCAGGATTTTAGCCAGCTAGCCACACTCTGGGGCTTATGCTTGTGACTGCCACACAATCCTGAC
The DNA here is from genome assembly GCF_014176215.1 of Rousettus aegyptiacus. Lineage (NCBI taxonomy): Eukaryota > Metazoa > Chordata > Mammalia > Chiroptera > Pteropodidae > Rousettus > Rousettus aegyptiacus. The sequence goes on from NW_023416309.1 coordinate 64,191,243, forward strand.
CTCTAATCCAGAATTCCCTAAGGGCTTGGGTGTCCATGGGTAAAGCAGAGTCTCACTCAGGCTGGGCCTCCATATGAAGGTGGGTATTCAGGCATCTGACCTGCAGTAGAAACTGGGGGATAGGTGGGAAAGGGTCAGGGGAGAGCTAGGCAATTCCTAGAAACCAGAGTTTCTAGGACTGACATGGCCCTCAGGGACAAACCAGAGGAAGGAGGAGGGGGAGGAGGGAAGCTCCCCTATGCCCTGTGGGCCAGTCATAGGGAGGGACATGTGTCAGGGAGACAATGATGCTTGGTAGACACCTCCTGTTGCCCTCTATTTCCCCCCTTTTGGCCTCTGTTAGAGTGAGGATGAGCTAGGTCTCTCAGAGATTTCCCCACCCTCCAAAGTGCATGTGGCAGCGGTGTGAGAAGACAGAAATTTCAGCTGAAACCCCAGCTGATTGAGGGCATTCCACACAACTGAGGAGCAAATGAAACAGCTGAATGCCCCAAGACCCCACCTCTCCTTCCAGTGAGAAGGATTCAGAGTCCCTGCCACCTATGGAGATGGATGAGGACGCTGGACAGGAGCTTGGGAGGTGGCCACCAAGGAGATCAAAGTGACCCTGGGGCTGAGGGCTGCAGGGACTACCCAATATGGCTGGGCTCTTTACCCCTGCTGCAGGGGCTTGGCAGTAAAAGCAGGTAAGGCACAGGCTTCCAGGCCAAAACTGGGTGATGCGATCACTGCACCAAGCAGAAACCAGCAGCTGGATCCGGATGTCTCCTTGGCAGGGACAGAAACAAGAGAAACTCTTTAAAGCGTGAGAGGGAACATGAGCCCCTACAGGGAGTGGGGACTTTGAACTAAGTGATTTTAGAAGGAGCCTGAATTGGAGACCAAAGAAAACCATTTTAGGTGGAAAGAGACTGAGTTAGTTTTAATTGGCAATTTTGAAAAATATGGTAGCGATAAGTTATTAGTGACCAGCTATAGTTAATAACAAACACATTTCTGCACATCCGATTTTTAACATATAAGTTTAGTCCTTCCCACGAATTGCCCAAAAAGCCAGAACTCAGAGAGGTTCATTGACAAGCCTCAGGCTACCCAGTGAACAGCACTGGGGTTTGAACTCAGCTCCCAGTGCCTGTAGGGGAGATGCAGAAGGCAGTGGGGCAGTGGGAGGGACCCAGAACAGGGAGTCTGGAGAAAGGGGCCCATTTTTGCTACCTGCATGCTGTGACCTCGGCAAAGCCACTTTTCTCTGCGCTCTTTTCCAGAGTTGGTCAGTTTCCATAAGAAAGGGCTGCAGGAAATAGGGACTTTTAAAATTTCAGCATGTTGCTGCTCAGTGGAGGAAACTGACTTGTTCTATGAAACGAGGTGGTCAAATGGACTCTGGAGGCTCTGATGAGAACCAGAGGCGTCTGTCTAGGTTTGGCCACCAAGTGACAGCAGCACAGCCCACTTCAAATGCAGTGTGTATGTGTGTGTGTGTGTGTGTGTGAGAGAGAGAGCAAGAGAGAGAGAGAGAGAGAGAGAGAGAGAGAGAGAGAGAGAGAGAGAGAGAGAAAGAGACAGAGACAGAGACAGAGACAGAGACAGAGACAGAGTGAGTAGCGGTGGGAGTGCTAGTGATTAGTGAGTACACAGGCAACCATAGGGAAAGAAGGGAAGACCAAATTTCCTAAGCTCCCTTCCGGCCCTCCTGGACCAGCTTCTCCCAGGCTGCTGTGGGAGGTCGGGCCCTGGGTGTCAGGCAGACTGAGGACCTGTATCCAGCCTGCCTGGCTTACAGAAGACCTTGTCTCCAGCCACAAACCTCAAACACCTTCAAGACTCTAAGGTGTCCTGAGAAGAAAAGTCATCCTGCTTCTGAGCTGGGTGTTTGTGCAGGTCCCAGGCTGGCCTTGGCCTGTACCTAACCTGTCACTGGCTCTCTGTTGTGATGAAGATAAACTGGAGACTTCTTAGCACTCAAGAAAAACCTTTCACAAACTGTCCCTGCCCCCCATCCCTCAGACTCCCTGGACTCCTTACAGTTCCTTGAATGCACCTTACCCATGCCTTTACACATACTGTTTGCTTCCGTTTCCAGAGGGCTTTCTGCACCAACCGCAACATCTGACCTCCTGGTGAGGAGGCTGTCACCCTAAGCCCTGCACCATCACTGGAAAGAAGCCTGGTCTGTGTCAGCAGCTGCATTTGTAGGTTTTTTTTTTTTTTTCTCCAGAGCTGCCCAGCCCTTGGGGTTGGACCTCGCAGAGGGAGAGGCAGCCTGAGTCGCAAAACTGCAGTCCTCAAAAGACTAGGCTAAGATTGTGACAAAATGACTCTGAAGGATAGAAATGTGTAGAAATAGGAACCAAATTACCTGTCTAGTGAACACGTAGGCCCTATTGGCAATTTGGATGAGAAAAATTTTTAATACTTCACTGGATTCAGCAAAACTGGTTTAGATGCACAGACTTGAGCCTGGAGAAGGGCAGAAATGATTAAGGTCTTTAAAATTTAGAAGCTGGGAGGTAAGGGGACGCTGAGGAGATGCAGCCTGTGATGCAAACAGTGTTCTTACCCTGCTTCTGCAGCTTCTTCCCAGGCCACATTCTTCTTTTGTGGAAAGACAGATAATAAGTGATGCAGGTTGCAGGTGGAGAATTGCAGTTCACACATATAGCCACAGGATGACGCCAGAGGACCGGCTCTGGCTGCTTGCCTTGTCCCTAGGGCCCTGGAGCAGGTAATCAGCCTCTTGGACCAGACATGCCCAGACAATATGGGCTATGTTCTGGTCCCATACTGGTGTTCTCAACAACTAGCATCTCTTCCTGGAAACTCCTGTGGGCAGGGCTTGGGTTGTGCACAGTGGGGACCTTAGCTACAAATGGCTGAGTTAATAGATGAATCACAACAGCTTTACCCCCACCTTAAACAGCAGGACGTGTGGAGGCATTGCAGGCCCCAGGGACAGACCCAGAGACAGACTAGTCCTGGGTGGACCTAACTAGGGGAGAATGCAGGCAGTGAAAGACCTTATGGGTCTCTGTTCTCATGGGCATCCCATTGCTGTGGGGTCCCGTCCATGCTTCCCATTTCCCCTCCTTCACAAGGCACTTCGTATAAACCAGAGGCACAAACTGGAGCCCTCAGATCTATTTTATTGGTGTTTTTTTCAGGGGAACTTTCATATCCTCCCACTGCAAGCACTCAAGAATCTGGCCCCGAGACAGCTGACAGCTGTTCTGGTTGGGCAGTACTGAGCGGAGCCTTTGGATAAATGTCCTGTCACTCCTCTATGTGTGCTGGAAGATTTGTCTCTACCCCCTCTATGACCCAGGCCTGTTCACACATTCTCCTGGGCCCTGGTGGCATTTTAGTCCCTGACCTCTGACCCTAAACAAGACATACTATTGTCCTATCATTTATTTCAATATTACTCACACTGGACCTTGCCCTGTTCTTGCACCCACCCCACCCCTAGCCCACAATTCCCCCTTTTCCTCTACACATAGCTCACCCCTGCTCACCTCTTTTTCCAGAGAGTTCTCTAGACTGCCTCAGTGCTGGAACACCTTCTTTATTGACCTTAACTGCCTGAACCACTAACTCTACACTCAGACTCTAGGGCAGGCATTTTCCATCAGAGTGAATGGAAAGAGAATGGGAGAAAAGAGGAAGGACCCCACATTTATCGAGCATGTGCTAGACACTTTATCATGTCATTAATCTTCCCGCATGAATATGAGGTGAGGGAAAGATAGGCTTATTTTAATTTTGTGAAAATCAAAGTGGAAAAAGTGGAGCTGGGGTTCTGTTTGAATCCAAAGGCTTTTTTTGTGTGTGTGTGATTCAAAGCTGCCCAGAGGCACAGTAAAATGGAGCTGGGGGACAAGAGAGGGTGACTTGCACTGAAACCTGTTCCATAATTCCCAAGCCCAACCATAATTGACAACGGTGCTGCTGGTGACCAGGAGCTGTGCCTTAAATGTGGAAGGCAGCTGGGCCTGATGGAAGGAGAGAGCTGTGGGAGAGAGGGCTCTTGCAAAATGTGAGAGGGAACATAGGCCCTGAAGGTGTGGGGTCTGGGGACTCAAGAGTGTCCCGAGTCCCTGGAAAGATAATGGTTTAGGGTACCTCAGTAGGATCTGTCAGGTGAGTTGAATCCTCTTCTTCACTACACTCTCATGCACTCATGTGTGCGCACACACACCTGGGTTAAGCTAGAACACGGGTATCTGTGTTATGGGGTAGTGGGGAGGGGTGAGTGAGGGTGCTAGGGTTGAGGAGACCAACAGTGTCCCAGAAGGCTGGTGATACCCGGGGAGAATGGAGAGTCTCAAGCACAGAACACTAGGATTTATCAAGTTGGGCAGTCTACTCCCCCATAAGGAATGGTGGCAGGCTGCAGGAAACAAATTTGATACTTGCAGCTCAATGAACCTCAGATAACAAGATGAGCCCCATGAGGGATGGGCATCGAACTAAACAAGAGATTGACACCAAAGGTAGTTAATGTAATCAGAACAAGAATTTAGAACACGTGTGATCAATATTCTTAGATGTGATAGACTATTGGATCCTCAAAGAGCAACTAGAGAATTTGGAAAATTAAAATCTGATCACGGGGTGGGGGACAATAAATGGGCTAAGTAGCAGAATGGACATAGCTGTAGAACAAATAAATGACTCGGAAGATTAAGCTGATAACTTATCAAATGTAGCACAAAGGACAAAGAAGTGGGAAGTACAAAATAAAAAGAGACATGGAGGACAAAATTTTGTTTCCTAATCCAAAAGGAGACAAGAATGCAGGGAAGGAATTTTCCAGAGCTGAGATGAAGAATGTCCTAGAACTCTGATTTAAAAAGACCACCAAGGGGAGAGGAAGATGGCAGACTAGGTAGAAGCAGGGTTCGCCTCCTCCCAGGTCCACATTGAAATTACAACCAAATTATGAAGTAATCAACATGGAGAATCACCTGAAGTCCAGCTGATAACGCGTACTTCTGATAATATAAGGAAAGCCACATTGAAGCCAGTAGGAGAGGCAAAGTTGCGAATCAGGCATGACCTGCACCCATGGGTGGTAGAGGAACACTGGGAGGGAGAGTGAGGCTGCAGAGGCTTCCCTGAAGGAGAGAGAGGTCCTAGCCTCATTTGGGGGCTCCCCAGCCCAGGGTCGCAGCCCAGGGAAGAAGAGTTCCCAAAAACACTGACTATCTGAGTGAGAAGGAAGGAGACCGAGACCCTACACGCCCCTTTAAAGGGCCCACGCTCAGGCTCTCTTGGCTGTGGACACTCACCGGGGGCACTAGTGGTAGGTCAGAGGCTCGTGCAAGATTCATAGGGGGAAAGACTGCTTTACCTAGTGCCGGAATGAGGGCTGGATGGGCAGCTGCCATTATGCCTTAGTCAGGCCCCACTACGGAGCAATCTACAGACTGTACCAGCTTCCCTGTGCAGATCCCCACCACATGGGCAGTTTAGAAGCTGCACCAACCTGAGGAGATTAGCCTTCCCCACCCAACCTGCAGATTGCCTGGGGTTTTTGTTGCTGGCTGGCTGCCGTGCCCTGCACCATTCCAGGGCCAAACATTCGCAACAGGCGGCCAGCACTATGAGCACACATTTTGGAGACAGTTTCAGACAGATCACTTCTCCCAGCATGAATTTGGGTGGATCTTGGGAATTTGTGGGCCAGTCCCAAACAACAGCTGGTCTTGCTGTGATCTGTGACTTTTGTGGGAACGTGCTAATGGTTACTGGTTACCGAAGTTGTAGCAAGATGAGGCTGTATTGATCTAACGGCCATTGTCTCCCTGAGACCCTACCCCACCCAACCCACAAATTGCCCCATTGACGGTCAATGCCAGTGGCCTGCCCCTCCCCTGGGTCTTGCAATCTGCACAGGCAACAAACTTTGGCTAGCACAGTGTGGGCATTGTGGGGTAATCGGTTTCTGGCAGGCCTTTGCTCCTGCAAGAGTTGCAGTATTGCGTAGGGAGATTACAGGGATCTGTGGGACCACCCCAAATGGCAGCTGGCCTCACTGTGATCTGTGACTACAGCTGGAACACACAGGCACCGAAGTTGCAGCAAAACTGAGGCTGTATTGGCCTGAGGCCTTTGTCTCCCTGAAATCCCACTTCACTCAAGCCAAAAAGTGCCTACAGCCCATTGACAGGCAGCCTCCCTTTCCCTGCTTGGCTCTGGGATTGCGCGTCTTGCGCAGGCAATAGACCTTGGCTAGCACAGTGAGTGCATTTCAGGAAAAACAGTTGTGGGCAGACTACGGCTGCTATATGAGCTGCATATCTCCTGGTGGGATCACAGGGATCTGTGGGACTGCCTCATACAGCAGCTTACCTCCCTGTAATATGTGACTATTGTGGGAATGGGCAAACACAGAAATTACAGAAAACTGAGGCTATTGGCCTGATGGCTCTTGACTCCCTGAGATCCTGCCCATTCACAAAGTGCCTGTGGCACATTGACAGGCAGCTGCCCCTGCCCTGGGATGGCACATCCTGTGCAGTCAACAGATCTCAGGCAGCAAAATGAGCAAAGTTCAGGGAATGCAATGAAGGGAAGATCACTGCTGCTAGCATGAGATACAGTATTGCTTGGGCAGATCTCAGGTGTTTTGTAGGTCCATCAGAGACGGCAGTAAGTTGCACAGTGATATCTGACTTTGGTGGGAACCTGGAGTCCCAGAGCTGGCAGCATATCTGGTGCTGTGTAGGCCTGACAGCTCCCACCAGGTAGTCTTGAGCAATCAAAGGCAGCGGCTGACCTTGGCCTATTGGGGAGCCTCTCCTAACAGACCACAAAATCAACACGGTGTATCACTGAGACAACAACCCACCTAACCCACAAATTACTGGTGGCAAGCCTACTCCCAGGCAACCCAGTACCATCCTGTGCTTTCTTTGAGTCATAAATTCAACAGCAAACAATAGTACTCAGTTCATGCAGCCTAAGCAAAGCCCATTCATGCAGGAGAAGCATTCAGTGGCAGGCCACAAACACACCCACAAGCTTTAGTACTTCTTAAATGGAACTTGGTTGTTTGCAGGCCTGAGGTGGGAAGTAGCTGAATTTGCTATGATCAGAAACTTGTACAAGGAACCACAGAGACAGCTCTGGCAAGTAAAATGACACCGTAGTGGTGGGGGAAATTTGCTCAATAGTACTGGAAGACTCCCCAGAGCCCTACACCACCCAACACACATATCACCCAGAGGCTCTTCCAGTTTCAGAGACTTATGGGCAAATGACAGGCAGTGTCAGGCCTTGAGGAGTACTGGTCCTTCAGCTAAACTGCCCTAGATCACGGATGGGGGATAACCAGACTGCTGCCTACAGCATTGTCTCTTCCACTTACCTATAGATCCACCATAGGCAACAAACATCTGTGGATCTCTTTGTAGCTCCCACCAGGTAGTCCTGAGCAATCAAAGGCAGTGGCTGACCTTGGCTTATTGGGGAGCCTCTCCTAAGGGGCCACAAAATCAACACCCCCAGAGACTGGCACTAGACCACAGCACAGTGACTACTGACTAGTCCCATAAACACTACACACAAAGGGTGGTCTCAACAAGTACACAAGCCTGCTAGGGAAAATCCCACTCAGTGGGATCAGCCCACACACAGCAAATCTTACCCTGTGGGTGCAGCTAATTCCCACAATTAGCCTGAGCATTAATGCTACCCACTGACATACTAACACCAATAAAGGCTTAGCTACAACAGAATATCACACACAACCTGCACATCTGGTCAAGGCTGAGAGATGAAACAAATATTCATGACACATAGAAACAAACACAGAGAGGTTAATAAAATGAGAAAACAAACATGCCACAAATGAAACAACAGGAGAAAACTCCAGAAAATAAGCTAACTGAAATGGAGGCAAGCAACCTACTAGAGACAGAGTTCAAAATAATGGTTATAAGGATGTTCAGTGAACTTAGGGGGAGAATGAGTAGCACAATGAGAACCTCAACAGAGAGAGAGTAAGCACAAAAAAGGACATAGAAACCATAATAAAGAATCAGAAATGAAGAAAATGATTACTGAAATGAAGACTACACTAGAAGGATTCAATAGGAGATTGCACGAAGCTGAAAATAAAATCAGCGAACTGGAAGACAAGATCACAGAATATACTCAATCAGAACAACAAAAAGAAAAAATAATTTTAAAAAATGAGGATAGTTTAAGGGACTTCTGGGACAACATGAAGTGTAACAATATCTGCATCATAGGAGTACCCAAAGGAGAAGAGAGAAAACAAGGGATTGAGAATCTACTTGAAGAAATAATGACAGAAAACTTCCCTAACCTGGCAAAGGAATTAGACATACAAGTTCAGGAAGCATAAAGAGTCCCAAACAAGAGGAATTCAATTAGACCTACCCCAAGACACATCATAATTAAAATGCCAAAGGTCAAAGACAGAATCTTAAAAGCAGCAAGAGAAAGGCAACTAGTTACTTACAAGGGTACCCCCATAAGAATGCTGATTTTTCAATGGAAACTTTGCAGGCTAGAAGGGAGTGGCAAGAAATATTCAAAGTTATGAAAAATCAGAATCTATAGCCACAAATACTCTTCCCAGCAAGGCTTTCAATTAAAATGGAGGGTGAGACAAAGAGTTTCCCAGACAAGGAAAAGCTTAAGGAATTCATCGCCAAGCCAGTATTACAAGAAATGTTAAAGATACTTCTGTAAAAACAAGACAAAACAAAACTGGGGGGCGGGGGTTAAAAAGGAAAAACAGACAAATAATAAAATAGCATAACTATGTAACTATCAATAATCACTTTATATGTAAATGGATTAAATACTCCAATCAAAAGACACAGGGTAGCTGAATGAATAAGAAAACAAGACCCATGTATATGCTGTCTACAAGAGAACCACTTCAGATCAAATGACACTCACAAACTGAGAGTAAAGAGATGGAAAAATATATTTCATGCAAATGGAATAAAAAAAAAAGCCTGCATAACAATGCTTATATCAGACAAAACAGACTTTAAAACAAAGGATATAATAAGAGACAAAAACATTACCTAATGATAAAGGGATCAAGCCAACAAGAGTATGTAACCCTAGTAAACATTTATGAACCCAACATAGGAGCCCCTAAATATATAGAGCAAATATTGACCAGCATAAAGGGAGAGATCAACAGTAATACACTCATAGAATGAGGACTTTAAAACTCTATTGACTCCAATGGACAGATCTTGCAGACAAAAAATCAACAAGGAAACAATGGGCCTAAAAGATACACTAGACCAGATGGATTTAATAGATATTTTCAGAGCATTTTATCCTAAAGTAGCAAAATATACATTCTTTTCAAGTTCACATAAAACATTTTCCAGGATAGACTACATGTCTGAACACAAAACAAATCTCAATAAATTTAGGTAAGTAGCAGGATACAAAAGTAATATTCAGAAGTCAGTGGCATTTTTACACACCAAGGATGACCTTTTGGAAAGAGAAATTTAGAAAACAATCCCACTTACAACTGCATCGAAAACAACAATACCTGGGAATAAAATTAGCCAAGGAAGTAAGAGATATGTTCTCAGAAAATTATGTCATCAAAAAAATAAATTGAAGAAGGTACAAATAAATGGAAGCATATACTGTGCTCATAGATAAGGAGAATCAACATCATTAAAATGGCCATATTACCCAAACCAATCTTTGGATTCGATGAAATCCTTGTCAAAATACCAATGGCATTTTTCAGAGGACTAGAACCAGTAATCTTAAAATTTATATGGAACCAAAAAATACCCTGAAGAGCCATGGCAATCTTGAGAATATCACACTACCTGATATCAAACTATACTACAAGGCTATAATCATCAAAACACCATGGTACTGGCATAAAAACAGACACATAGATCAATGAAACAGAATAGAGAGCTCAGAAATAAATCCATGCCAAATACTCACTTAATATATGACAAAGGAGGCAAGAATATACAATGGGGTAAAGATAACCTCTTCAATAAATGGTGCTGGGAAAATTGGACAGATACGTGCAAAAAAAAAATAAAGAAAAGAAAAGAAACTGAACCACCTTCTTATACCACATACAAGAATAGACTCAAAGTGGATTAAAGACATAAATGTAAGCATAAAACTTCTAGAAGAAAACATAGACAGTAATCTCTCCATATTGCTAATGGTAATTTCTTTTTGGATGTATCTCCCCAGGTAAGGGAAACAAAAGAAAAAATAAACAAATGGGACTACATCAAACTAAAAAGTTTTTGAACAGCAAAGGAAACCGTCAACAAAATGAAAAGACAACAGAATGAATGGGAGAAGATATTTGCTAATGATACATCTGATAAGAGGTTAATATTCAAAATATATTAAGTATTTATACAACTCAACAACAACAACAACAAAAAACAAATAATTCAATTAAAAAATGAGCAGAAGACTTGAACAGATGTTTCTCCAAAGAGGACATACAGATGGCCAATAGACATATGAAAAGATGCTCGAGGTCACTAATCATAAGAGAATTGCAAAGTAAAGCCACAATGAGGTACCACCCGACATGTTAGAATGGCTATCATCAATAAATCGAAGAACAACAAGTGTTGGTGAAGATGTGGAGAAAAGGGAACTCTAAAACACTGCTGATGGAATTGCAAATTGATACAGCCACTATGAAAAATAGTCTGGAGGTTTCTCAAAAAATTAAAGATGAATATACCTTTTGACTCAGCAATTGCACTACTGGGTATTCATCCAAAGAAAAACAAAACAATAATTCATAAAAATATATGTGCCCCTATGTTCATGGCAGCACAATTTACATTGCCAAGATATGGAAGCAACCTAAATGCTCATCAACAAATGATTAGATGAAGAAATTATAGTTCATATGTAAAATGAAATATTACTCAGCTATTAAAAAATTGAAATCCAAGATCTTTGGAAACATGGCAGAAAGAGAGACATCCTAGATCTCTCCTCTTGAAACAACAATAAGCTGAATATCTAAAACTCAACAAAAAACAACCAAACTGCACACCAGTATGTCTGAGCATGGGATCTGAGCATAAGAGCTACCACAGGTTAGAACTCAGGGATTGCGCAGAGGACTGGGAGAAATAAAGAAGTTGCCTCTTGCAGCCGCCAGAGATACCAGTAGGAGGAGAGGGAGGGGAAAAGGAGTGTCAAGTTCCCTGAACAGCCCTGCCTGGGAAAACCGTGAGTTCCCTGTGGCCGGTGGCAGGCCCCAATATCAAGGCAGAAGGCAGAGAAGCGGGATGGCAGGAAAGCAATTGATTTTTACTGGCCGTGGTTCCAAATCCGAGGAAGAACCACGGTCCCCACCCCCCAACCTGGAGGATACCCTCGTCCATACCGTCTGAGACCAAACACCACGAAGCCCCAGGGGAATCTGAGCAAACACTACCAAAACTGTTGCTAACACTACGGGGTTGAAACTGAGGGTAGCGAGCATGATTAAATATCTATCAGAAAATAAAAAGGCATTTTTAAGGCTTTATATAAAGCAGGGATCCAAGAGGCTTAGATGCCACCTACTGGAAACCAAAAGAAAAGCACCTTTTTTTGCATCAGGCTAAACAGAGAGCTTTATATAATAATTCTTCTTTCTGGAAAAAAGGCAGAACACAATTCAATTAATGCTCAGGTGGAGAAATAGTCTATTAAACACCATGAACAACCAAAGTGACAAGGCATCTCAGAAAGAAAGAGAAAAAATTCCATAAAATAAGCTCACATATATAGAAATATGCAATTTAAATGACAGAGAATTCAGGACAGTACTTCTGAAAAAACTAAGTGAATTCCGAAATGAGTCATATCAACAATGTCAAGAATTGAAAAAACTACTAGATGAGCTGAGCAAGGAGATTGAAACCCTCAAAAAGAACCAAACAGAATTTCTGGAGATGAAGAACACACTTTGAGAATTGAAAAATAAAATAATAAGCTTGGGAAATAGAGTTGACCAAATGGAGGAAGGGATCAGTAATATCAAAGACAGAAATCTAGAAATAAGTCAGAAGGAAGAAGAAAGAAACCGAATAATGAAAAATAATGAAAGAGAAATTCAAGAACTAGCTGATACCATCAGGAGAGGAAACATAAGAATAATGAGCATTTTTGAAGGAAAGGGAAAGGAGCAAGGACTGGAGCTGGGAATTCAGGAAGTCAACATAACACCCAATTATCAACCCCAAAAGGCCTTCAGCAAGACATATTGTATTACAGTATTCAAAAAATCAACAACAAAGACAGAATTCTCAGGGCAGCCAGGAAGAAGAAAACAGTAACTTATATAGGAAAAGCCATTTGATTATCGTCAGACCTCTCAGCATAATCCTTACAAAGCCTAAATATCAAAGAGGTGGCAATACTTCTAAACTCATTTTATGAAGCCAATATTACTCTGATACCAAAAGCTAGTAAAGACAACACACACATAAAAAAAACTACAGATCAATATCTCTCATGAACACAGATGCAACAATCCCAAATAAGATACTAGCAAACTGAATACGGCAACATATTAAAAAGATTATACACCACGATCAAGTGGGCTTCACCCCAGAGACACAGGGATGGTTCAACATACTCAAATAGATTAATGTGATACACCACATAAACAAATTAAAAAATAAGAATCATATGATCATATCAATAGATGCAGAAAAAGCCTTCGATAGATGCATCTATTTATAATCAAAATACTTAATAAAATCGATATACAAGGAAACCACCTTAACATAATAAAGGCCATCTATGACAAACTCTTAGCCAACATTATACTTAATGTTGAAAAGTTAAAAACCTTCCCTCTAAGATCAGGAACTAGGCAAGGCTGCCCACTATTGTCACTGTTACTCAATATAACATTAGAGGCCCTGTGAGTGCAATCAGGCAAGAGAAAGATATAAAAGGGATTTAAGTAGGAAATAAAGAAGCCAAAGTGTCACTATTTGCAGATGGCACGATTTTCTATATAGAAAACCCTGAAGACTCCACAAGAACACTACTAGAAACAATAAGCAAATACAGTAAAGTTTCTGGATAAAAAATTAACATTAAAAAATCCATAGCTTTCCTATACTCTAATAATGAAGTATCAGAAAAAGAAGTGGAAAATAGAATTTGTTTTGCAATTGCAACAAAAAGAATAAAATGCCTAGGAAATTGAGAGAATTATTTTACTAACTATGTAGGTGTCTAACCAATGTACCGTATAATTGAACCTAATTAAAATTTAAAAAATAAACTATACAAAAAAAATAAAAAGAAGTGGAAAAATAACTCCTTTTGTGATTGCAATAAAAAAAAAGTAAAATACCTAGGAACAACTCTAACAAAACATGTGAAGGACCTATATCATGAAAACTATAAGACCCTATTAAAAGAAATCAAAGAAGATACAAAGAAATGGAAAGATATTCCATGTTCTTGGATTGGAAGAATCAACATAGTTAAAATGACCTTTTTATCTAAAGCATTATACAGATTTAATGCAATCGCCATCGAAATCCCATTCGCATTTTTTAAAGAAATAGAACAGAAAATCATCAGATTTGTATGGAAGCACAAAAGACCCCAAACTGCCAAAGCCATCCTGAGAAAAAAGAACGAGGCTGGAGGCATCACTCTGCCCCACTTCAAATTATACTACAAAGCGACAGTGATCAAAATAGCGTGGTATTGGCAGCAAAACAGACACACGGACCAGTGGAACAGAATGGAGAGTCCAGAAGTAAACCCATATTTATATGGGCCAATAATTTTTGACAAAAAAGCCAAAAACATACGGTGGAGAAAGGCAAGCCTCTTCAATAAATGGTGCAGGAAAACTGGAAAGCCACCTGCAAAAGAATGAAACTAGACTGTTGTCTATCACCAGACACCAAAACTAACTCAAAATGGATTAAGGACCTGAATATAAGACCTGAAACAATAAAATTCATAGAAGAAAATCGAAACGAAACTCAACGACCTTGGACTTAAAGAGTATTTTATGAATTTGACCTCAAAGGCAAGGGAAATAAAAGCTAAAATAAACGAATGAGACTACATCAAACTAAAAAGCTTCTGTGCAGCTAAAGAAGCCATCGACAAGGTAAAGAGACAACCATCCAAATGGGGAAAATATATTTGCAAGAAATGCCTCTGATATGAGCCTAATATCCAAAATATACAAAGAACTCATACAACTCAATAACAACAACAAAACAAATGATCCAATCAAAATATGGGTAGAGGTACTGAACAGACACTTCTCCCTAGAGGACATGCAAATGGCCAACAAATATATGAAAAATGCTCAACAGTGGTAGCTATTAAAGAAATGCAAATCAAAACCACAATGAGATACTTTCTCACACCTGTTAGAATATGTATTATCAACAATACAAGTAATAACAAATCTTGGAGAGGATGTGGAGAAAAAGGAATTCTCATACACTTCTAGTGGGACTGAAAATTGGTACAGCCACTATGGAAAACAGTATGGAGGTTCCTCAAAAAAATGAGAATTGATCTACCATATGATCCAGCAATTCCTTTACTGAGTATTTAACCTAATAACTGGAAAACCCATATTCAAAAATATATTTGCACGCCAATGTTCATAGCAGCATTATTCTTGGTGACCAAGACATGGAAGTAACTGTAGTGTCTTACGATAGATGATAGGCTAAAGAAGCTGAGGTACATGTACACAATGGAATATTACTCACCCATAAGAAGAGATGAAATACTGCCATTTGCAACAGCATAAATGGACCTTGGGATAATAAGCCAGACAGAAAAAGCTGAAAATCACATGATATCACTTATATGTGGAATATAAACCTAACAGCAATAAATGGACAGGACAAACAGAGACTCATGGACATGCACAATAGACTAGTAGTTACCAGAAGGTAGGGGGTAGGGGAGGAGGAAAGAGGTAGACAGGGTAAAGGGGGTCTAATATAAGGGGGTTGGGGGGAGGGTGAAGTGGGTAAAAGGTATCAAATATATAGTAGCTGAAGGAAACTGGACTTTGAGTGGTTAACATACAGTAGAATATATAGATGTCAATTGATAAGATACACCTGAAAATTATATAATTGTATTAACCAATGTTATTCCAATAAACTTTATTTCAAAAAAAAAAAAAAAGAACAACTCTTGCTAAAAACTACCTTCTTGCCTGAATTCTTGGGGTTTTCCCTTTTTTCAAAACAATTTATATTAAGCCAACTCTAAATATTGCTCTTTAAGAGAGGATTTGGTTAAAGCTGTCCTGTATTTGATAGGCTTGGGCTGGAGGAAGGCAGGGGATAGTCTGGTCCTAATTGGCTATTAGTCCACTCTGTATCCACTTTACGGTCATAGTAATTTCTGCAGCGGTCCATGACTGGTTTCTCCTGGGCCCAACCACTCTCTCACTGTTGTCTGCTGTGTTATTGCAGATTCAAGGTTCTGAGGTAAGGGGTACAAGTTTCGGGCAGTTGGAAGAAAATGCAGAGAGCCGTAAGCAACTGCAACATAGCTCTTTACTCAGGCAAGGGCGCAGACAGCCTCACAGGGTTGCGGCACCTTTTACACACAGGTTAAACAATAGTGGTACACTTGCAGAAGCCCGTGCACGTGTACTGGGCACATGGTTACAGAAGAGGGGAGAAGTGATGAATCACTTCCACTCAGAAGTTAGGTAAGGGTCTTGAGTGGGAGCCTGACTACGGCCATCTTTTTTTCTCTGCACACTCCACCCCTTCAAGGTTCCTCCTATACAACTATGTAGGCTTGGCAAGTGATCGCTGCAGGAGGACAGAGCTCTGTACCCATATGCCACAACAATAATACAGGGAACAACAACATGCCACTAGGAGACAGGCTTAACCTCCTAAGATATATTCTGGCACCAAAGAAACATACACTTTATACAGATGTGGGGATGTCCTATTCCAAGAGGCAAAGTCATAGCTTTGGTTTTAATAGTCTTACTCCCATAACCATCTATATAGGTGGCTGGTCCAGGGAATGTCTGGATTTCCACAGATAGGATTAAAGTAGGCTCTGGTGTTTACCATGCTAGGACTCTTTGCACATTGCTTGGGGGCCGGTAGATTGCCCCATGTGGAAGCCACATGTGAGTTCCAGTCCCTGCCTATCCCCTCCAAAGGGGTACCTCGGCCTTCTCCCTAATCATATAGGGTCAACAGAGTCCTGAGGTTTAAAAAAGTCCAAGGCCACAGGCCTAGTTCTTTTGGTGGGAGGATTCTGCCCATGCCTGAATTGATGTTCAGGTTTTAACTGCCTCCACAATTCTAATAACAGCCTTGGGCTGACGGTCTCTCTTGTCTTGATCAACTCCTGCAGCTGGCAAATCAGTCCACATTTGTGTTCAGGTCACCTGAACAGGACCTTACCCAGGGCCTTTTACCTCTTGCCCCTTGGAGATCTGGGTGTTACCGCACTGTCAGCGGCAAGCTGATAGAGGACGGATTTCAGTGGCGAGACGCCCAGTTGAAAGAATACACGAGAGACTGACATGAGAATGAGACGGCAGGTGCCTACTTTATTGTGGGGAGCGAGTGCTTCTGCGCTAGGGGACCCAGTGGGTTCCACATATGCCAGGGAACAATAGTAGCATTCTGCCACACGTGCGTGATACAATAGGCTGACTCATGCTTACGTGAGCTGGGCGCAGGCGCCCTACTACATTAATGTAACATTCTAAATCCAGGATCCTATTCCTAGCTGCAAGCCTGGATCATAGCCAGACCTGGGACCATCCAGGCCTGGGGCTCACACTCCACCCCTACAGGGCGCTACCTTGGGCCCTCAATCCACTATGTATAGTACATAATACTTGATAATGATAATAAATCACTGTGTTATTGGTTTATATATTTACTATACCCTACTTTTCATTGTCATTTTAAAGTGTACTCTTTCTACTTATAAAATAAATTTGTTATAAAACAATATGCCAGGTTAGGACATCAGCAGCCTCATATATTTCATGTTTACTGTGTCTCTTGATTGCATCTTTTCTCTGTGCTTGATTTAATCTTGTGTTTTGTATAGTAACATGCTGTAGAGGCTTGTAGCCTGGGAGCAAGAAGCTATACCATACAGCCTAGGTGTATAGTATAGTAGGCTTGTATAAATGTACTCTATGATGTTCACCCAAGGATAAAATTACCTAACTGCATTTCTCAGAACACATTCCTGTCTTTAAGTGGCACATGACCTTATATGTATTATCTCATTTAATCTTCACAGCAAGCCCATGAGGCAGGTGCTAATATTGTTCTCATTTTTTTGGATGTGGAAACAGAGGTTCCGAGAGGGTCACCAATTTGCCCAAGACTACATAGCTAGTGAGTAATGAAGTGAGAGTTTGAAACAGACAGTCTGCCTCCTCAGGGGTTAAGACATGTCCTTGGGCTCCTGGGAACAATGGAAAAAGCAACAACCTGGATTTGAGAAAAGGTCAGAGGTTAGAACTTGGACTCCAAAACAGACAGACATAGTAGACACGGTGGCTCTCTGGAGAAGTGCCTCTCTCAGGGGAGTGAGGTCAGAGTGAGGGTCCCCTCGGGAGTGTCAGGGGTTAGATCCTGCATTTCCTAGTTGCTGTGGCCCCTGAGGGCCTGCTGAGCCTAGGGGAGTTGACAGACAGAAGCTGATGGTAGGAAGCACTTTGGCGCTGATAGATGGCTAAGAATTGATGATTTTGTTCCCATGCTGTTAATCGACTTGAACAAATACATGCAATTTTTTAGTGATGTGGTTTGTATCACCATGGGACTGGTGGACTGGGAGCAGAGGGGTGCACCCAGGCCCTGAGTGTAATCTGCAGCTCAATTGTACCTCCTGGTGGTAGGCAGCCCTTAGGTCCATGTGCCACAAACACCCTGGCAGGTGGCCATTCCACAAGCTTCTCTCCCAATGATAAACCAGAAAAGATGGCTCCTCTCCCCCCAGGGCAGAGATTGGCCTCTTAGTTGGTCTCCTGCCCCAGCCAGATCCCTGCAGGCTACATGCCTTCCTTCAGCAGCAGTGCCTTACAGGAAGCCTCAGTATTCCCTGCAACTGCATTAGAGTTGAATCAGGCCTCTCAGTGCCTCCTCAGCCCAGCTTTGCCTCCTTTTCGAGTTGATGTCTGAGAACAAAAGGAAGAGAGGGGGTCATCAGTGTGCCAGGCCCTGTTCCAGGTGCAGGGCCGTGCTGGGAGGGCAGGCCTCATCTCCGCCTTCCTGAGCATGGGCCACGCAAACAGAGAAGGTGGCCACAGGCTGTGAGGATCCCTAGTCTCTCTCCTGCATGGATTCCAGGTCAGCTGCACCATCTCTCAAGGCCCTGGGTGCCCCAGACCAGCAGGGAATGGACACCTAGACCCTTGCACCTGAGCAGTCCAGCTGTTGGGGGAATTCAGCTGTCCCTGTGGATGCACTGCTCTCCTGGTTCCTGCCCCTTCCCCTCTGGGCCCTCAGGAAGATAATTTCTGGGCTTACAAAGCTAAAGATCAGATCTACAATGGTGGACACCTCATTGAGTAGCTACTGCTCTGTGAATTCCCTGAGAGAGAGGGAGAGGGAGGAAGGAGGTAGCTGAAGGTGGGAGAAAAGGAGAGAGGAAAATGAAGGGAGGGACATTTAAATTGGGGCAGGAAGAAAGAGTAGGAATTAGCTAGTTAGAGGAGGTGGTGGGGTGATGGGAAAAGGGGTAATGTGTGAAGTCCTCAAGGCAGGAGGGAGGTGGCCTTGGATGGCTACAATAAAGCCATGTGGCTGCAAATGTAGACAGGGACAAAGAGCCGGTGAGGGAAGAGACAGAGGTGGGCAGAGGCTACGCCTCGCCCCTACAACACGGCTTCAACTTGTTATGGCACCTTCGGGCATCAGCCTGTTGTCACAGTGACCTGCACACATCCTATTCGCCTGGGTGACTGTAAGCATCTACAAGGTCACAGCCTGCCTTTCTCAGCTGCATCTGCACCTGGCACAGGGACTGGTTGGCACCTGGTGAGTGCCTGCAGGATGAGTAAGTAAACAGATGTGCAGATCAACCAATCTCACAGCAGAGCCACAAAAACCAAGGTTAAAAGAGGTCTAGAGAACTTTGTCCCTGCTTTAACCCTGAACTCCCAAGATGCATAGGTCAGCCCCCTGGATGGGGCTTCCAGAAGGCAAAGGGTTTATTTAAAGGGGGCAGAATGGGAAAAAAAAAAAGAAAGCGGGTGTCCACAGCCCTCCTGGGAGGTAAAACATCCTCTTGAAAAGTTGTAGGGCTTCCTGGAAGAGGCAAATTTTAGGTAGTTGGCTTGTTCCATCCCAGCTACCTTAATCCATTCCTCCCAGAACCCAGAGACCCAGTTTCTTCCCCTTCCAGCAGCAGGGACTCTCATCCCATGGTTTAAAAGGCCTGAGAGTGAGCCACAGGAAGTGGGAATGAGACAGCCAGCCCTGCTCAAGGACTTTGGTTAATTCATCAGGCTTTGCCACTTTCCCAAGGTCTGAACCCTTCCACTCAATATTCAGGCCAGCTCCTAGCTTAGCCCTACCTGCGTATGTGCAGCTCTATTTTTATAGCCCTGGGGATGACTAATGAAAACATTTTAAAAGACGCAAAACCTAAAAGCTGGGTGCCAGTTGTTTTGTTTGGAAAGCAGGATGACATCTACATTCTGTCTCATTGAACCGAGTCTTATCCCCTATACCTTCTCCCTGCCCCCAACCATGGGAGGGCCCATGGCCTCAGGAAATCCAGTTCAGGCCCCCTGCTTTGCTGCCTACCACCTATGTGACCTTGGCCAAGCCCCTCCCTGCCTTGTGCCTTAGTTTCCATTATGTGAAAAATAAAAATTTGGACAAGTTGATTCTTATTGACTTTGGGTGATTCAAGAACTTTCTCCCTGCAAAGGATGGGTGTGGTGGGGAGGCAGCTCTCTACTGATTTGTCATCTCCTCCTTCTCTGTCTCTTTGACCAATTATCCTAAAGAAGTTCCACTGTTTATCCCAGAGGAAGGGGTACATCAGGTCCCTTGTGGTGTGTTGGGAAATCTTTTTGACGGGAGTCAGCAATGCCGAGTCCTAATCTTGACTCTGCAACTCACTTGTGCTAATGTGACATTGGGCAACACACATAACCCTTTGGGTCTCAGTGTCCACATCTGTTAAGGGAGTAATGATGACCACCTGGCTAGCCTCACACAGGATAAATATATGTGGTTGATGGTACTTAGAGTCCCTTCAATATCCTCCAGGGCTATGATTGTTCATGTTCTCCAGTCCAGATATTAACTGAGCCCTTAGGGCATCAGAAAACACATGGGCATGGGCCTAGCTAACTGGACGAAGTGATTTCTGAGTTAGTCCTGGCAAATAACAGTGGTACCTCTTAGTTCTCCAGCATGAGGACAGAGTCTCTAGGATATGGCAAGGGTTCAACTCCATGACCTCCTCCTTCTCAGGGTGTGGTGGCCACACTAATATCTCTGTCTCACATGTTCTCTGTAATGTGACTTTACCTCTCCCCTCAAATCTGGGTGGATGTATAACTCATTTTGGAGTAACAGAGTGTGCAAAGCAACCCCAAATCATGAGAGAAAGCAATGCAGTTTCTAGTCCTTTGTACCATGTAAGTGGTGCAGCTGTCTGAAGTCACCATGCTGTGAGGAAGCCCAGCTAGTCTACATGGATAAGCTTGGGGGTCACACCAAGAAAAAGAAGCCTGGCTTTCTCCATAGTGGCTCAGGACTGACACTGCATGGAAGACTGCCCAGTTGAGCCGTTCCAGTATTACTGACACACAGAAATGTGAAAAGCATAGTGTTGTCTTAGCCATTAAGTTTGAGGATCCATTGTTATGCAACAATAGTAGCCAGTTCAGAGGAAGTGAGCTCAGGGTGGAGAACAGGTTCTCCTTCAGAGATCTTGGGAAAGACCATGGTCCAGAGTTGCAGTGGTGGCTTTCGCATGAGTAGCTGTGTGCCCTTTGCTAAAGTGGCCTCTCTAGGCCTCAATGCCTCTTTTGTCAAGGCAGCGATGGGAGGATGATGGCTGGGATCAGCTTTACTAGTGCTCACCAATAGTTCCAGTTCTCCACTCCTAGGCATGCAGGAGATATGCATTCCACTCCTCTACTCCCCAAAGCCAGGTGTGGCCACATGACTTGTTGGTCAATGAAATGAGAATAGAAATGATAGATGCTCTTACTGTAGGAAGAGCCAATGTGTAGTTCTCTATGTTCTCTGCCTGGGCAAACCCTAAGGCCTCATTTTGAGATGGTGGTGTCATAAGACAGCAGAGCATCACTTAGTCTGTGTCTCTGAGGAACTGCAAAGAGAGAGACCCCTCTCATTAAGCCAAACCTTTGTGGTATTAAGCAATTGTCATTGTTATTGTAGCATAAAATAACTATCTTGACCAATTCAATGATAAAAATAAATAATGAGAACTAAAGATTTCTTATTTTATTGTTGAGAGCCTGGGTCATTGTGGGGATTTAATTAACTGCTAGCTCTTGATCAAGATGAACTGGAACTTTAAACAAACATAAACAGTTGGAAAGGCCTATGGGAGGAGCTAGGGCTTATGAAAATTCTTGTGCTCTGTATAATTAATTGCCAGAACCCTACACTAGAGAACCCTATAGGAAGAACTCTGTTTATAATAAAGCTCTATGGTTCTAACTTCCTCTTCCCTTATCTAAATATCTCTCCACTTTGGCACATAGGCCAGAGTATGCAACTGGCTTTCCATATCTGCATGCTCTGAGTTGCAACCTTTTCTTTTTTCCGAATAAATCCTTTTTGATGAGAAATACCTAGTAGATATTATTTTTCAGTCAACACTCTTATTATAATACTAATTCCTATGTCTTAGGTAGATTTTCCCCCAAAGCAACCTAAGACAATAAATACAAGACATTTATCTGGAAAGTGATTCCAAAAAGTCTGGATAAAAGAGTGGAGAAACAAGACAGGGAAGGGGAAGAAGTCCAATTATGGGGTATAGGAATGAGCAGGTTACTGTTGTGGTCAGTTTGGGTTAAGTCCTACTGGGGACCTCTGGGTGACTGTGTTCAATGTGCTTTAGGTCATCTCAACCCAGAGGGTCAGGAAGCTGAGGATTTGGCCATAAGCTCCCAACAGTCTGTGGGTGTTTAGAACAAGTCAACCCAAGATGTGCCTCTGTGGTATAGATTGTTTTGAGGTAAAGCAACTTAGCTTCAGGCTCAAGAGAAACTTCTCCCCCTCCCTTAACTACCTAGAAGAACTTGAATTAAGGACCTTGCCCTTAATAAACTATTATCAGATATAACTTCTTTTGACTTATCTATAGGGCAGGACAAACCTCTATTTACTAAAATAGCTGTTCTTCTAAGCACCTGTTCCTACCATCCTGGAATGACCCTTTGAAGCCCCACGGCACCTTACTTCATCCCTAGCTCAGGATTGCTTATATACCTAGATCCCCCTTTCCATCTTTGAACCTCTCCTACCGAGGGTCCTCACAATTCTGATTTGATTTAAACTGTAGTTTTAAAATAATCATTTTTCTTTCTTCTCTTCCTGGGCACACTTCACTGATCTGATCTTAGTCTCTTACCTTGATTATCACTGACCTCTGAGGCAGCAGAAGACAGCAGCCCTAACCCCCAACAGTCACAAGTTTTAGGCCCCTGGCAGGCTAAAGATAACATCTTAATCTAAATTATGGTTTAGCTCCTGAGCCCTAAAGTGAGATTTCCCCCTGGTTAGCTCCCTCTGAAACCGGTTCTGGATACTGGAGCTAACCTGGAGTTTTCCTCAAGACCTTTAAGAGATGATTTATTACTCTATCTCACTTCTGACCAATCAGCTCCTAACATGACCCAGAACACCCAACCTATGGTGTCTTGTGATTCCACTCTATATAATCTGTAATTTACACACCATCAGGGAGTCGAGTCTTTCAGATCGTGAACTCACCTGACTCCAGACTGGCTGATTCTAAGAAACTAATTCCTTTCTTTACTACAAACCCCAGCTTGTGGATTTTTTTTTGAAGCCAGAGAGCACAAACAGATGAATTTAATTATTGGGGTTTAGTAACTTGACCAGTGCTGGATTTTGGGGGAGCATGAGCCAGAAAGTGGCCTGAATCAGGCATCACACAACTTCTAACCCTGGCTCTATCTTCCTTAACCGTGTGAACTTGGGCTGCACGCTTTGCCCCTATGGTTTTAAAGTTCTCGTCTTTAAAACTAGAATGTCTAGGTTACACTGAAGCACGAGAATATCCTGTAAAGAACTGGCTGAGGAGTCAGTCAGACCTGGGTTCAAATGCTAGTGCTGCTTCTTGCTGACTGTGTGATTTCGGGCAGGAGACTTCCTCCCTCTAAGCCCCAGTTTCCTCTTCTGTTGTGAAGAATAAGTGAGATTATGCATGCCTAAGGGTCTAGTGCAGGGTCTGATACTCTGCAATCCAGTATTCTCAGTGTCATGAATGACTGGGAAGGTCTTGGTACCTCCACCCTTGCTGTGCGACTCTGGGAAAAAAACAGAACTTCTCTGGACCCTGGTTGTAATGTATAAACCTGCCTTGTCCAGATTTTTGCACAAACAGTTGAGATTTTGAGTATGATGTGAGGGATTAGGGCCAATAAAGAAATAACAGGGACAAGCCACGAGTGTTATAATCCATAGGTAGGATTGGAGATGAAGAGTATAGACCGCATCCAAGTTCAAGGGGAACACTCTTGTCTGTCATTCATCCCTGGAGGTGCTCCTTCTCCCCCACCTCTACACCCATATCTGATTTTTAAAAATCAACACCAGGCAATAATTATTTGTTCATACATCCTTTAGACATATTTATTTAGTACCTCTGGGGGAGGAAGATTCAAGACAAGACTTCAAGGGAACATATAATTGAATTGGGGTGAAAAGTATATAAACAAATAACTCAAGATTCATTTAAATTTATGGAGTGCAGAAGAACACTGAAAAATTGCTTCTGCATTGTATGATGCTGTAAAGGCTTACCAAAGGAGAGGGAAGGTCTCCTGTTTAGGAAGGCCTGGGACAAGAGTCTGTACCCTCTTGAATCCCAAGGACAGTAAAAGGTTTTTGGATTTTAGGCTGGAAGAGAAAAGGTAAGGCTGCCATGTACCTAGAGACGTCATGAAAAGGCCTCTGATTGAGAAGTTTGAGAAGGGGTAGGAATGAAAGTCTGGGGTCCCCAAGGTTGGACCAGACACAGACTGGAAGAGCTGGAAGTACCAGACATTGAGTGTGGTCTGAGCAAGGGCAAAGAGGATTTCTTTACCTGAGGGTCAGGATTCGCCCGTGTAGTCCTAGAGTAGGCAAGTTCTCATTTGTTCTATGGGTCTGGGAAAATAGGAGTCCCCAACATTAATTGGTTTTGACTTATCCATTGGCCCAACCATTGGCAAGTGGCTGCTCAAACAGAATTTAAAGTGACTTTAAAAAATAAAGAGGTCCTTAATCTATTTTGACTTAATTTTGGTATGTGATGGTAGACAACAGTCTACTTTCATTCTATGCAGGTGGCTTTGCAGTTTTCTTGCACCATTTATTGAAAGACAAGAGGCTTGCCTCTCTCCACTGTACGTTTTTGGCTTTTTTTGTCAAAAATTATTGGCCCATATAAATATGGGTTTACTTCTGGACTCTCCATTCTGTTCCACTGGTCCGTGTGTCTGTTTTGCTGCCAATACCACGCTGTTTTGATCACTGTCGCTTTGTAGTATAATTTGAAGTGGGGCAGAGTGATGCCTCCAGCCTCGTTCTTTTTTCTCAGGATGGCTTTGGCAGTTTGGGGTCTTTTGTGCTTCCATACAAATCTGATGATTTTCTGTTCTATTTCTTTAAAAAATGCGAATGGGATTTCGATGGCGATTGCATTAAATCTGTATAATGCTTTAGATAAAAAGGTCATTTTAACTATGTTGATTCTTCCAATCCAAGAACATGGAATATCTTTCCATTTCTTTATATCTTCTTTGATTTCTTTTAATAGGGTCTTATAGTTTTCATGATATAGGTCCTTCACATGTTTTGTTAGAGTTGTTCCTAGGTATTTCACTTTTTTTTTATTGTAATCACAAAAGGAGTCATTTTTTCCACTTCTTTTTATTTTTTATTTATTATTTATTTTTTTAAATTTTAATTAGGTTCAAGTATACAGTACATTGGTTAGATACCTATATAGTTAGTAAAATGATCCCCTCAGTTTCTCCCTCCCTCCCCTGACACTCCACTTAGTCAATGTATTAATGCTAATTGCATTCTTTATGCCATATTCCCCATTCCTGTGACCATCCATCAGCTACTAATTTGTACTTTAACCCTTCACCCCATTCTCCCAGCCTCTAAAACCTCCCTCCCCTCTGTCCATCACCAAATATGCACTATATTTGTGAGTCTGTTTTTGATTAGTTTGTTCTTTTTATTCCTTAAATCCCGCATATAAGTGAAATCAGATAGTGTTTATTTTTCTCTGACTTAAATACCTTCATCAAAGCAACAGCTGTTTCCATTTCTTTCCTTTTCATATGTAGAGGTCTTTGTTTTCTTATTGTTTCAGCCACTCTCTTTTAGTTGGAGCACTTAATTCTTTTCCATTTAAGGTACTTATTGATAGGAATGTAGTTGTTACCATTCTTTATTCCTCTTTTTGATACATATTTTTTCTTCTTAAAGAAGTCTCTTCAACATTTCCTGTAATTCTGGCTTGGTGATAAATTCCTTTAGCTTATTTTTGTCTGAGAAGCTCTTTATCTGTCCTTCAACTCTAAATGATAACTTTGCTGGACAAATTATTCTTGGTTGTAGATCTTGGGTCTTCATCCTGTTGAATATTTTTTGCCAAACCCTTATGTCCTGCATAGTTTCTTTTGAGAAATCAGCTGCCAGTCTTACGGGTTTTCCCTATAAGTAACTATCTGTTTTTCTCTTGCTGCTTTTCATATTCTTTCTTTGTCTTTAACCTTTGGCATTTTAATTATGATGTGTCTTGGTGCGGGCCTCTTTGGATCCTTGATTTTTGGAATTCTCTGAGCTTCCTTGGGATTTATGTCCATTTCCTTCACCAGGTTAGGGATGTTTTCTGCCATTATTTCTTCAAACAGCTGTTCAACATCCTGATTTTCTTCAGTTATGCTGATCAGGTGACTATTTGGAGACTTAATAGAGTCCCATATCCTCCTTAAATTATTTTTATAGTTTTGGCATCCTTTTTCTTGTCATTTTGATTGAGTATCCTGATTAGCTTTCCTGTCCTCTACATAGGACATGTGATCCTCTTCTTTATCCACTTTGTTTTATTTACTATACTTCTCATCTCTGATAATGTGTTCTCCATTTCAGACTGGTTCCCTTTTATAATTTCCATTTCCATTTTTATCTCTTTGTTGGAGTTCTCTACACTTTCCAAAAGTTCATTGAGCCTCTTTATAACTACTGTTTTGAACTCTGCATCTGTTAGATTACTTGACTCCATTATTTCTGGATCTCTGTTCTGTTCTGTCACATGGTTTCTGTCACATAGCTGCTTTTCTGTATCTGTTTCTATGTATTAAGCAAAGCCCCTAAGTTTCCCAGTCTTATTAGTGTGGATTTGTGAAGTAGGTGTCCAGTGGCACAGTCCTCATCTTGTTCCTGATCTTAGAAGGAAAGTTTTTAGTTTTTTCATCATTAAGTATAATGTTGGCTGAGGATTTGCCTTTAGTATGTTAAGGTACTTTCCTTGTCTACTAATTTTGTTAAGGGTTTTGGTCATAAATGGACGCTGTATCTTGTCGAAGGCTTTTTCTGCATCTATTGATATGATCATGTGATTTTTAGTTTTTAATTTGTTTATATGCTGTATCACATTAATTGATTACGGTATGTTGAACCATCCCTGTGTCTCTGGGATGAAGCCCACTTGATCGTGGTGTATAATCATTTTGATATGTTGCTGTATTTGGTTCACTAGTATCTTATTTAGGATTTTTGAATCTGTGTTCATGAGAGATACTGGCCTGTAACTTTCTTTTTGTGTGTTATTTTTACCAGGTTTTGGTATCAGGTTTTGGCCTCATAAAATGAGTAGGGAAATATTGCCTCCTCTTTGATTTTTTGGAAGAATTTGAGGAAAATAAGTATTAGGTCTTCTTGAATGTTTGGTAGAATTCACTGGTGAAGACAGCTGGTCTTGGACTTTTACTTTTTGGTAGGTTTCTGATGATTGTTTCAATTTCCATAATGCTGATCAGTCTATTTAGATTTTCCAGTTCTTGATTCAGTCTAGGAAGATTGTATTTTTCTAAGTACTGGTCCATTTCTTCTAGGTTATTAAATTTGGTGTTATGTACTTTTTCATAGTATTCTTGTATGATCCTTTGTATTTCTGAGGTGTCTGTCATAATTTCCCCTCTGTCACCCCTGATTTTGTTTATTTGTGTCCTTTCTCTTTTTTCTTTAGTGAGTCTAGCCAGGGTATTGTAAATTTTATTAACCTTCTCAAAGAACCAGCTCTTTGTTCCATTTATTTTTTCTATTGTTTTTTTGTTTGTTTTCAATTTTATTTATTTATGCTCTCATTTTGATGATTTTTTTCCTTCTACTGACTTTAGGCTTCATTTGTTCTTTTCTAGTTTTTGAAGATGAGCATTAGGTTGATTACTTGGGCTCATTCATGCTTTTTGATGTGAGTAGACCTGTAATGATATGAACTTTTCTATTATGAGTGCTTTTGCCGTGTCCCCAAAGTTTGATATGTTGTACTATCATTATCATTCATTTCTATGTATCTCTTGATCTCTCTTTTTATTTCTTCTCTAACTCAGTTATTCTTCAGTAATATGTTGTTTAATCTCCATGATTTTGTGGTTCTTCCCCTTTTCTTTTTACACTTTGATCTCCAGCTTCAAAGCATTATTATCAGAGATTATGGTTGGCATGATTTCAACCCTCTTATATTTGTTGAGGCTATCTCTGTGTCCCAGTATGTGGTCAATCCTTGAGAATGTTCCATGTGCACTAGAGAAGAATTTATAAGCAACTGTTTTGGGATGGAAGGCTCTGTAAATGTCAATTGTGTCCAGTTGGTCTAATGTGTCATTTACGGATGTTATATTTCCTTACTGATTTTCTGTTTGGATGATCTGTCCCTATCCGAGAGTGCAGTATTTAGGTCCTCTATTACAATAGTATTTTAGTCTGTTTCTCCCCTTAGTTCTGTTAATAATTGCTTTATATATTTTGGTGCTCCCTGATTGGGAGCATAGACATTAATAATTGTTATGTGTTCTTGGTGCATGATTCTCTTTATCATTATGAAGTGTCCTCAGTATCTTTCTTTACCTTTTTTATTTTGAAGACCATTTCATCCAATATTAGTACCACTATTCCCACTTTCCTCTGAATGCCATTTGCTTGATATCATTTTCCACCCTTTCACTTTGAGTCTCTATTTGTCTTTGCAGCTGAGATGCGTCTCCTGGAGGCAGCATATGGTTGAGTTTTGTGTTTTGATCCATTCTGCAACTTTGTGCCTTTTTATTGGTGAGTTCAGTCCATTTACATTTAGTGTGATTATTGAAATATGAGGTCTTCTTATAGCCATCTTATCTTTTGCTTTCTGGTAGCTCAGTGTTTCCATTGCTTCCTTGTCCTTGTGTTTCTGTTTTCTTTATTTTGGTTGGCTTTTGTGGGTTTTCCCTCTGGTCCTTCTTGTTTTATGTTATATACTTCAGTTCTGAATCTTCCGTGTGTGGTTACCATTACAAATATGTAAAGGATAGTTATATTGTCATCCCTTTTCTTCCCTACGTGCCTTATCTTCATTCCCTTTTGCGAATTCGGATCTTTGAATCCTCCCCTTTTCAGTCATTGTTTTCGCTGTTTGTCCCTATGTATGCTGAATGTTCATTACTATCTTGCTATGGCAATTCTCTTCTTATTGTTTAAGCTTATAATGCCCTGTTCCTAGTAAACGTTGAACTCCTCTGCTTCTATCTGCCTGCTAGTCACCTTATTCCTAATTATGGTTTTGTGGGGTTTCTTTTGTTGTTGTCATTTTGTTTTAGGTGACCTGTCCCCTTTCAATATTTCCTGTAGTGCAGGCCTCATAGTGGAGCATTCCCTCAATTTTTGTATGCCTGGAAAGGTCTTTATTTCTCCTTCATATCTAAGGAGAGCTTCTCTGGATACATTATTCTAGGCTGGTAGTTCCTTTCATTTAATAGTTTTATATTTGATTCCAGTCCTTCCTGGCTTGCAAGGATTGTGCTGAGAAGGCTGACGATAATCTAATTGGTTTTCCTTGATAAGTTACTGTTTTCTTCTCCCTTGCTGCCCTGAGAATTCTGTTTTTGTCATTGATTTTTGATAATTTTAAAATAATGTGTCTTGGCGAAGGCCTTTTGGAGTTGAGATAATTGGGTGTTATGTTGACTTCTTGAATTCTAAGCTCCAGCTCATTTCTTAGATGTGGGAAATTCTCATTAACTATTTGTCTAAAAATGCTTTCTAGTGCCTACTCCTTTTCCTCGCCTTTTATAATGCCCATTATTCTTTTGTTTCCTCTCCTCATGGTATCAGCTAGTTCTTGTATTTCTCTTTCATTATTTTTCATTCTTTGGTTTCTCTCTTCTCCCTTCTGATTTATTTCTAGATTTCTGTCTTTGACATCACTGATCCTTTCCTGCATTTGGCCAACTCTATTTCCCAAGCTTGCTATTTCATTTTTTAACTCTCGTATTGTGTTCCTTATCTCCAGAAGTTCTATTTGGTTCTTTTTGAGGGTTTCAGTCTCCATCCTAAAGAACTCGTTCTGCTCATCTAGTTGTTTTCTCATTTCCTAAAATTGTCAATATGATTCGTTTTGAATCTCATTGAGTTTTTTTCAGAAGTACCATCCTGACTTTTCTGTCATTTAAGTCGCATATTTCTATGTGGGTAAGGTTATTTTTGGAAGATTTTTCTCTTTCTTTCTGATATGCCTTGTCACCTTGGTTGTTCATGGTGTTTCTCTACCTGGTCATTAATGGAAGTGTGTCCTGCTTTATTTTTCCAGAAAGAAAATTTATTATATAAAGGTCTTCTAGATTGTTGTAAATAAGGTGTTTTTCTTTTGGTTTCCAGTAGGTGGCATCTAAGCCTCTTGGATCTCTGCTTTATTATAGGTTTAAATAATGTCTTTTTTTTCCTTGTACATGTTTAATCATGCTCGCTACCCTCAGTCTCAGTCCCTGTCAGTATTAGCAACAGTTTTGATGGTGTTTACTCAGATTCCTCTGGGGCTCCACAGTGTTCCGTTTCACAAGGTATGGGGGGATGAGCCCTCTAGGTTGAGGTTGGGGGCTGTGGCTCAACCTCGGTTATGCAACCGTGGGTGGTAAAAATCAACTGTTGTTTTTCTGCCATTCCTGCTTCCCTGCCCATCTGCTTCTCTGCTTTCTGCCCTGATGCCTGGGTACTGCCACCAGATGTGTGGAGCTCACAGCACTCCCAGACAGGGCTGTTCAGGGAATTAGCCACACCTTCTCCCTTCTCCCTCCTCCTACAGGGAGCTCCGGTGTCTGTTCTAAGCAGCTTCTTTGTTTCTCCCAGGCCACCACCTGCACCTGGGGTCTGACCTGTGGTAGCTCTTATGTGCAGATCCCATGCTCAGACATGGTGGTGTGAAATTTGGATGTTTTTTTCTGAGTTTTAGAGGTTCAGCTTATTGTTGTTTCAAGGAGTGAGATCTGGGAATGTCTCTTATTCTGCCTTGTTTAATCCAATCCTTGTTTTATTATCTTAAGGTAAAATTGATATATAGTAAAATGGACAGATTCTAAGGATAGAAATCAATCAATAAGTCTTAACAAAGGCATACATTTTTGTAGCTCAAATCCCTTCAAGACATAGAGCTTTATCATCACTCCAGAAAGTTTATCCTTGCTCCCTCCAGTTATCCTCCCCACCCCCAGCATAGAAATCTACTGTTCTGATGTTTTCCACCATTGCTTAGTTTTGCCTGTTTAGAAATTCATACAAAAGGAGTAATATAATACATGGGGTTTTAGGGAGTTGGCTCACCTTCTTTTGCTAAGCATATTTATTTTGAAATCTATCCCTGTTGTTGCGGGTATTTTTTATTGCCAAATAGTATGCCTCTGTAGTATATACCCCATTTGTTTATCTGCTCATCTGTCTATCCTTTGAACTCTTCCCAGTTTGGGGCAATTATGAACAAAACGATTGGTAAATATTTATGTAGGAGTCTTCGTGTGAACATTTTTGTATTTATCTTGTAAACACCCAGGAGTAGAATTACTGGTCTTCTTTCTTTTATATGATCAAATTTTTTAAAAAAGAAAAAGTATAACAGGTCACCAGATTGCAGAAACTTTGTACAGTCACTATCCTTTTGTCAAAGAAGCTGCTCCCCAGGACAGTCCTCTGCAGGCTATGGAGGAAGGCTTGGTGATGAGATAGACCTGGTTCAAATCTTTGCTCTATCACTTGTAAACTGTGTGAAGGTGGGGAAGTTTTAAACCTCTTGAAGCCTTGTTCCTCTTCTGTAAACTGAGAACAATGATAGTAGTCACTGTAGCCTTGTTGGAGAACCTATATTCCTCCAAGAGAAGCACTATAAAATGCTCAGCCCAGGACATGTCTAACATGAGCTCTTCTTCTCCACATCTAGTAACCCTATTTGTCTTTCAAGGTCCAGTGTTTTCTCAGTGAAGACTTCCTGAAAATCTAGATAAATCGAAAAGTGCAAACACTCCCTAAAATATTAGGAACATTGTGACTCTAAGTGCTTGGTAATATTAGCTCATTTAGTTTTCCCATTAACACCATAAAGCAGCTCATTTATCATCATGCCCATTTTATAGGCACAGAGAGATTCAGTGATTTGTCCAAAGTCATACAGCAAGTAAATAGTGAAGCCAGGATTTGAACCCACTCAGCATGGCAGATCTCTATAGAGTTGCCTGTTCTGGATATTTCCATATAAATGAAATTATACAGTATAGGACCTTTTGTATCTGGCTTCTTTCACTCAGCATGTCTTCAAGCTTCAACCATGTTGCAGCATGTGTATGTACTTCATTTGTTCTTGTGACTGGATAGTATTCCATTGTATAGATAGATCATTTTTGTTTATCCATTTATCTGTTAATGAACATTTGGGTTGTTTCTACATTTTGGCTGCTGTGGTTAATGCTGCTATGAATATCTGTGCATAAGCTTTTGTTTGAACACCTGTTTTGAATTCTTTGGGGTGTATACCTAGGAGTGGAATTTCTGGGTCATGTAGTAATTCTGTGTTTAAATTCTTGAGAAACAGCCAGACTGTGAGCTGTTTCTGAACAGTGTTGGGGATATAGCTGAAGGTGTGGATGATGAACTGATGGTTTTGTACTGTCATGGGCATATTACCTAGTGGGAACACAGTAAAGCAATGTCACTAAACATTCACAATCATCTCCCTGCCCTGCCAGATCCCTTTCCACACCAATTGTCTTGCTGGAGTCAGCAGGGCCTTTTCCAAGCCTCCCTCCCATTCTACCCCTGACCTCCGGCAGGGCAGTCTTCTGGGCCCTGACCCTGCAGGCGTCCGCTCCAGGGGTGGGGTGAGAGTTTCAGCACCTCTTCTGGCCTAGTCCCGCACAACCAGACCAGGGTGTTTAAAAGTGAGTAAGGGATTCCTGGGTCCCCAGATCCCTACTTTCTCTCCCACACCAAGGGCACCAGGAGTCCTCTGACAGTTCCACACCCTACCCCACCTCCCTTCCACCATCAGGCCTGGGAATACAGCTGAAAGCCAGCAGACTTCATTTCATGTGGCAGAGCAGGAGGAAAAAAGGCCAAAGAGATGCCTTATTCAGGGAGCCTGAAAGTTCATTTGTTCACTCAACAATCACAGGACACTTATTGCATTCAAGGGACCTCCTGCATGTCAGGGATACACTGCTCAGCAAAACAGGTTAGGCCCTGCATCATTTGTGGAATCCCTGACTCAAAAATCTTGAGGAATGTCAAGACAAGCAACTTTTAGTTGCACAGGTGGCAGGCAGGCTCATGCCTCGCCCTGGTCCCTGCCCTCAGGCAGCATGCTCTCTACAGTACAATTGCTACCCAATGCAGGGGCCACAAGGATGTCAGGCCTAAGCAAAGACTACCAGTGGATTCTGGGGGGTTCCTGGAGATGACAGTGAGAATGTGGGGCTAGAAGAGACTTAGAAGACACAGGTCATTTCCCACTTTAGAGTCAGAGAGACAGTGGCTAAGAGAGGGGCTAGCAATTTGCCTGTGTCACATAGGGCTATGACATACTGAAGGAATGCTGCCTGGAGCCCCAAGATACCAGGACCACCACCCTTACCCAGCTCAGCACCCTTTGGAGAAGGTGTGAACTATGCACTGTGGGGTTCTGAAGTAAACCAGATTGTTTCTTCCAACAGAGACTGGGTAGGCAAAGCCTTGCCCCGATGGATATTTACTGGAAGAAATTGTAAGACTGGCCTTGAGTGCAAAATGAGAAACAGTTGATGATGCTCATCCCAACAAGGCTCTGACAGTAGCCCAAGAGTTTGCACCACACATGCTTAAAAACAGCAGTAAGGGGTTCTGGGGGAAAATGGCTTAGATGACGGAGGCTTTGTTCATCTCTCTTGCAACCAAATCAAAGCTGTGACAGAAACAGAGAGCAAACAGCAGGCAAAGTTGCCAGGGATCTAGATAAACAGAAGCATTACAACTAGGAAGATAAATAATTAATCGCTCTGCAACGGTAGAAGTTAAGAGGGGTAAAGACACGAGGTTGCCAGGTCTTAAGCGGCTGAGTAGGACAGAGGCTATGGCAGTGGTAGCCAACAGCTGCAGTTACCTCTTAAAGGGGCCGTGTCCTCAATCAGACTGTCACTGTGACTGACCTGCTCGCTCTAAGCACCAGCGATGGGTCAGCTGCACTGGGGGCACCAGGGCCTTACAGAGGAATGCTGAGTTGTTGGAGTGAGGGTCGGAGGTGAGGATCTCTCCTGTGCAGAGGCGCCAGCAGTATTCATTGTTCCTCTGTTGAGCTCTCCCACCTCCCAGTGTGCAGACTCAGTGCCACCATAGCTGAGACATCATCAAACTGGATAACAGAGGTTGCTCCACCCAGAGGATTCCTGAAATTCTGCCTCTCCCAACTCATGGCCTCATTCAAGCCACATCCAGTTGTGTCCTCAGCAAACCCAGTGCACCTTGCTGAGCAGAGCCAAGATTCACACTGGTGACAGCTGGCCTCGGCTTCTGGCACTGCCTCTTGAGGCAACTATAGTAAGCGCAGCATCTGTGGATCGCTTGCTGAATCTTAACAGGTGGCCCCAGGGGGGCACAGACTGGGGCTAAACTTGGCTTGCACCTGAACCTCTCTCAGGACTGTGCCACTGGATACCTACTGTATAGAGCCACACTAATAAGACCGGAAGGCTTAGGAGCTTTGCTTAGTACACAGAAACAGACACAGAAAAGCAGCCAAAATGGGAAGACAAAGAAGCAGAAACTATATGAGAGAACAGAACAGAGATCCAGGAATAATGGAGTCAAGTAATCTAAAAGATGCAGAGTTCAAAACACTGGTTATACAGATGTTCAATGAACTTACGGGAAGTGTAGATGAATTCAGTGACAACCTTAACAAAGAGATAAAAAACATAAAAATGGAAATGGAAATTATAAAATGGAACCAGTTGGAAATGAAGAACACATTATCTGAAATGAAGAGTATTTTGGAGGGAATAAAAGGAGTGGATAAAGAGCAGGATCATGTGATGTTAGAAACATGGCGAAAATATATTTGTAAGCAATGCCTCCAATAAAAGCCTAATATCCAAAATATACAAAGAACTCATACAACTCAATAACAACAACGAAAAAATCCAATTAAAAAATGGACAGAGGACCTGAACAGACACTTCTCCCTAGAGGACATACAAATGCCCAACAGATATATAAAAAGCTGCTCAATATCATTAGCTTTTATGGAAATGCAAATCAAAACCACAATAAGATACTGTCTCACACCTGTTAGAATACCTATTATCAACAAGACAAGTAATAACAATTCTTGGAGAGGATGTAGAGAAAAAGGAACACTCATACACTGCTAGTGGGACTGCAAATTGGTACAGCCACTATGGAAAACAGTATGGAGGTTCCTCAAAAAAATGAGAATCGATCCACCATATGATCCAGCAATTCCTTTACTGGGTATTTAACCCCTAAACTGGAAAACCCATATCCAAAAAGATATTTGGACACCAATGTTCATAGCAGCATTATTCATGGTGACCAAGACATGGAAGCAACTGTAGTGGCCTATGATAGATGACTGGCTAAAGAAGCTGTGGTACATATATACAATGGAATATTACTTAGCCATAAGAAGAGATGAAATATTGCCATTTGCGACAGCATGGATGGACCTCGAGATAATCATGCTAAGCAAAATAAGCCAGACAGAAAAAGTTGAAAATCACATGATATCACTTATATGTGAAATATAAACCTAACAGCAATAAATGGACAGGACAAACAGAGACTCATGGACATGCACAATAGACTAGTGGTTACCAGAGGGTAGGGGTGAGGGGGAAAGTAGATGGGGTAAAAGAGGTTAAATATGTGGTGACAGAAAGAAATCTAATTATGGGAGATGAACATGCATTATAAATATATATATGCCTTACTGTTAAAAATAAGATAAAATAAAATAAGAAGAGAATCAAACCAAGGACACTCAATCAGAATGGCAATAATAATAATTTAAGGAGCCTATGGGACACAATTAAATGTTAAAATATCCATGTCATAGGGGTACCTGAAGGAAAACAAGAAGAGCTATTTAAAGAAATAATGATGAAATGTTTTCCTAACCTGGTGAAAGAAATAGACATAAACCCCAGGAAGCTCAAAGTGTCCCAAAAAGGATGAATCCAAAGAGGCCCACGCCAAGACACATCATATTAAAATGCCAAAGGTTAAATACAAAGAGAGAATCTTAAAAGCAACAAGAGAAAAGCAGTTGGCTATCTACAAGGGAGCACCCATAAGACTGGTAGCTGATTTCTCAAAAGAAACTATGCAAGGCAGAAGGGCTTGGCACAAAATACTCAGTGTTGAAAACCCAGGATCTACAACCAAGAACACTTTATTTGGCAAAGCTATCATTTAGAGTTGAAGGACAGATAAAGAGCTCCCCAGACAAAAATAAGATAAAGAAATGTATCAACACCAAGCCATTATTACAGGAAATGTTGGAGGGTCTTCTTTGAAAAGAAAAAAACATGTATTAAAAACATGAATAAAAGATGGTAATAATTACACTCCTATCAACAAG
Source organism: Rousettus aegyptiacus (assembly GCF_014176215.1). Taxonomy (NCBI): domain Eukaryota; kingdom Metazoa; phylum Chordata; class Mammalia; order Chiroptera; family Pteropodidae; genus Rousettus; species Rousettus aegyptiacus. Next base: position 64,227,645 of record NW_023416309.1, read on the forward strand.
TACCTCAAGTGGAAAAGAAGCAAGTACTCCAACCAAAAGATAGAGGGACTGAATGGATAAGAAAACAAGACCCCTACGTATGCTGCCTCCAAGAGACTCACATCAGGTTAAAAGACATGCAAAGACTAAAAGGAAGGAGATGAAAAAAGATACTGCCTTAATGAATGTAAGGGGTATTATACTGAATTAAATAAGTCAGAGAAGACAAATATCACATTATTTCACATACATGTGAAATCTACAGAACAAAATAAAAAACAACAACTAAAAGGGAAATAAACTCATAGATACAGAGAATATTTTGAGGCTACTAGATGGAAGGGTGGTTGGAGGGAATGGTGAAAAAAGGCAAAGGTATTAAGAAGTACAAATGGATAGTTACAAAATAGTCATGGAGATCTAAACTATAGCATAAGGAAAATAGTAATGTTGTAATAAACATGTAAGGGGAATGGGGAATGAGGGGTACTAGATTTAGTGGAATAAGTTTTAGAGATCTTTAATCACTATGCTGTACAACTGAAATGAATGTATTATTGTATGCCAACTACAACTAAAAAACCTCATTGAATTGTACAACATAAATATGAGCAAGTAATTGTCTATTATATTTCAATAAAGCTGGGTGCTGCACATGTATGCCTGTGTACATGCTAATAAAATCCTATTTTGTTTTCTCTTATTAATAGGTGTTTTGTCAGTCTCATTTACAGGGTCCCAGCTGGAAAGCAAAGGAGATTACAGGGGGAAAAAAGTTAAAGTTTTCCTCTGCTACATGTACCCAAGTGAAAGCTCATCCCACAAACTGAATGACAGCCAATAAGTCATTCAGTGTTAAGGGTGTTAGGGCAAGTAAAAGTGACTTTATTTGGAAAGCCAGTAAGCCGAGAAGATGGAAGACTAGTGTCCTAAAGAACCATCCTGATAAAATACAGAATTCAGGCTTCTTTTATGTCAGGAGAAGGAGACTAGAGGGGTTTGAAGTCAGGGAGTAGTTGATGACCACAGACATCTGGACGCCAGTAATAGTCCAAGGAGGATGGTGAAACTTTTTTGCTTTCTGTCAACTAGTTGCCATGGTCCCAATCATGTTCCTATAAATCTCTTGATAAGAAATCATTATTTTTGTACATACTTTCCTTATTTCCTTGTGAAGGTAATTGCAAGCAGGGAGGTTATTTCAATAATTTCTAGGCTACAGGTCAGATTACTTTAATGATTAATACATTTACGGACAAGACTGAGCAGAAGTTGCTAACCAACAAGTTATGGGAACTGGGGGGAGGAGGAGGATTTGAACAAGATGGAGTCAGAAGTACTGATTATTTTATTCTATTACGTACACTTGGAATTGGAGGCCTCTACATAAACTCATGGTTTTCAATATACATAGGTAGATATATTATCGGCCCAAAATCCATGTGCCAGATGCTTTGAAAGGCCAAAACTCAAAGCATCAGAGTTCGGAGTAAGGAAAGGGTTACTGATTGAGAAATAACCAACAGAGAAGATGGAAGACCTAATAGTGCCTCAAATCCATCTTACTTGCTAGACTAGGTCAAGGATTTTAAGGGGGTGGGGGAAACAGGAAGTGCTGGTGGAGAAGGTTTTAATTGGAGGACCTTGGAACTTCACCATTTATGGATAAGAGGCATCAACACTGGATCTTCCTGGGAAATGGACTGTTGGGTTTTAAAAGGGTTCTGGTGTTCAAGTTCCAGTTATATCCTGGTTCTTTGGTTCTGTGAATGTTGTAAGAGGAAAGACTTTGGTTCCAGATACAGCTAAAAGTCAAAGTTCTCTCCTCGGCACATACTTTGGCTGTATGACTTACAGTTTGGGGCTGTTGTCTCTGAAAAACAACTCAGTATTTCCTTAGCTCGTTCTGTGGTTTACAGATACAGGAACACACATAAATGTATGTGACTCTGCCCACTGCGAGGCCGGGGAGCAGCACCACCCAACTGCAATGAACATACCCATTGCCCAGATCTCAGTTTCTAATATCATCCTCTCGGATTTCAGTTTCTAATATCATCCTCTCTGAATACCAGATTCTTTGGAGAAATGGCTGAATCCAGGGGTGGGACAGGGGAGGCACAAAAAAAGAGCCTGGAAACTCGTATTGGGCCATAATCTAAGTACTGCTCAAAATATGATGGAAATTTATGAAAAAGATATAGGAATTGTCTTGAAAGGGACAAAAACAGGGCTACTGGCCCTAATCAGGGGTAATGAATATCAAAATAAATAAAACCCACAGAATGAATTAAAACAATAAATCTTCATGGACATAAGTAAATGAATGAGTGCATGGAAAGTTTGATGAGCAATGGAATGTTTACATCATTTCAAAGTACTTTTTCACAAAAATGCTTATTAATTAAGAGTTTAGCAGCACCATCTTAATCAAGTGCTCCCCCACAAACACCTCTACTTTTTCACTCTAGGGCTTTGCTCACCTTATTCTGCCACTTGGCATGGTCCCCTCCCTCTTCCCACCTGAAATCCTGTGACTCAGAATCTGGCTCAGAGGCTACTTCTTCTGCACTGCCCTCTTGAATCACTCCTGCCAAAATGACTTTAGAATCCTATTTCATTCATTCATTCATTCATTCATTCATTCAACACCGTTATGCTCCATGCTGAGCAGGAGGATGACACTGGGGATATGGCAAATATTGGTCAGGGAGCTCCCAGTCTGCAAAGGACCATGGAGTGTGACTCTTCTGGGGAAGGGCACCTTTTGTATTTCTGGGTGAGGCTGGCACTACTGCAAAGTGGAGTGGGGATATTTTAGGTAGAGGGTATTGCAAGTCTGTAGGCAACAATCACCCTATGTCTGGGAAGCCACAGGCAGCCAGCCAGCCAGGGACTGGGGGTTGTGGGTGGAGAGGTAGAGTGGGGCTGTTTTGAAGCCTCTGTCAGAATCAGAATTTGATCCCAGGGTTTCTGTGTCACCAAGTATTTTCTTGTTAAGTCATGGTGGCCAGGAAGTCAGGTCTGGAACCTTGTTCACCATCTAACCTTGGGGAAGGTGCCTACACTCTGAGATTTAGCTTCCTTGTCTGTGACAGAAGGGCCATGTTAGACAATGTGTTGACATAAGTTTCCAACTCCTTTGGGTAAATACCAAGGAGTATGATTTCTGGATCGTACAGTAGAGTATGTTTAATTTTGTAAGAAACTATCAAACTGTCTTCCCAAGTGTGTGTACCATTCTGTATCCCTACCAGCAGTGAATGAGAGGTCTTATTCCACAACCTCACCAGCATATGGCATTGTTGGTGTTTTGAATTTTGGCCATTTTAATAGGTGTTATTTTACTTTACATTTCCCTGAAAACCTATGATATAAAGCATATTTTCATATGCTTGTTTACCATCTGTATAACTTCTTTGGTGGGGTGTCTATTAAGGTCTTTGGCCCATTTTTTAGTCAGTTTTTTTTTTGTTTCCTTATTGTTGAGTTTAAGAGTCCTTGTATATTTTGGATAACAGTCTGCTATAATCTGATTGTTTGTGTCCCTTGCCCTCAAATTTGTATGTTGAAATCTTAACCTTCAAAAGTGACGGATTTAGGAGATGGGGGCCCTTGGTCAGTGATTAGGTCATGGGGGTGGAGCCCTCATGAACTGGATTAGTGCCCTTGAAAAAAAAACTGCACAGAGCTCCCTAGCCCCTTCGGCAATGTGAGAACACAGCACGGAGAAGTCTGTGACCTGGAAAAGGGCCTCGGACCAGGCTAGCACCCTCATCTCAGATTTCAAGCCTCCAGAACTGTGAGCAATAAATTTCTACTGTTTATAAATCACATAGTCTGTGGTATTTTGTTATAACAGCCCAAACAGACTAAGAGAAAGACCATTATCACATATGTGTTTTACAAATATTTTCTCCTGGTCTGTGTGGCTCATCTTTTCACTCTCTTGACATCTTTCATAGAGATTAGAAGTTTTTAATTTTGATGAAGTCCAGCTTATCAATTATTTCTCTCATGGATCGTGCCTTTGGTGTTGCAGCCAAAGAAGCATCGCCACACCAAGGTCATCTAGGTTTTCCCCTATGCCATCTCCTAGGAGTTTTACAGATTTGCATTTTATGTTTACGTCTGTGATTCATTCTGAGTTAATTTTTGTGACGGTGTCTGTGTCAAGATTCATTTTTTTTTTTTTTTGCATGTGGATGTCCAGTTGTTTTAACACCATTTGTTGAGAAGATTCTTCGCTGTACTGTATTGCCTTTGCTTCTTTGTCAAAACTCAATTGACTAAATTTATTTGGGTTTATTTCTGGGTGCTCTATTCCTCTGATTTTTGTTTTAAGCCACCAAGTTTTGGAGTAATTTGTTACACAGTAGTAAATAAAGGTGAGACTGTTTCACTATTCCCATATCTTCACTGCTGCTTCCTAAAGTCAGCTGCCTGCATCCAGGCCCTCATCTCAGCTCTGCTTTCGGGAAAACCCAAACCAAGACAAGTCGGACAGTGAAAACTTAGAGACAACCTAATGTTCTCAACAGTAGACTGGACACATTGTAGTATAGTCCTCCCATTGAATCCAATACAGCAGTGAACACAAACCTAATAAAAATGGGAAAAAAGCAAGCTGCAGAAGAATAAATCCATGGGAAACTCTTCATTAAAAGTTTATAAACGTACAAAGTGATATGAGGTAATGTTTATGGACACAAATACATATAGTAGTAAAAGCCTCCAAAGCATTCACAATAATACAAAGTTACTTCTGGATGCAGAGGGAGGAGGTTTGGGACTAGGAGGGACCCAGAGGGGCTGCCACTGTATTTTATTACTTTATGAAAAAAATGAAGCAAATATGAAGATAAGGCTTGTGGTGAGTATACAGGTGTTTGTCATATTATTTTCTACTCTTGGCTGTGTGTTTGTTGAATTTAATAATAGGAAAAAAATGTAACATACAGAAAAGCCTGGGGGGATCTGACACCATTTCAGGCACTGGTTTTAGGGCCTTCCAGAGAGAAGCCTAACTTCATTCCTGCCCTTGTGCTCAGAACCACATGATCTCATCTATCCTAAAACGTCCCATTTTCCTTCACTAGGATAAATGGATTTCTACTACCAACCCTCTTGCCAAGCTCAGAGCAGAGACCCAGGAGGGGTCTGGGGCATTTGGGGAAGGTGCCTACACTCTGAGATTTAGCTTCCTTGTCTGTGACAGAAGGGCCATGTTGGACAATGTGTTGACATAAGTTTCCAACTCCTTTGGGTAAATATCAAGGAGTATGATTTCTGGATCATACAGTAGAGTATGAACATTTCTTCCAGAAATGTTCCTAAGGCCCTTGACCAAGATGCAGAAAAGGGGACAAGAGGCTTGTATACACATATGCGGGCTCCGTGCCTGGAGCCCGTCGCTGCCTCCCACTAACATTTGCTGTTCTCACAGCTCTCCAAGACCATTAGTTACAAGAACTCCCCTTAAGTAGGTCACAGTGATGACTCCCTTTTGGAAGACAATCATCATCATCATCATCATCATCATCATCATCATCATCATCGTGCAGCCGCAGTTGGTGTTTAGTATTCTGTTGTACCCTGAACTGCTTGGATACTTGACAGGCCTGAGTTGGTACGAAGTCTTTCAGAGAGGCTAAGTGTTGGTTTTCTGCTTACCCTTTTTTCTGAAGGAATAGAAGTTCCCAGAGGATAAGTGAATCCTCCATCCTGCTCCAAGGTCACACAGGACTTTTGTGGGGAGACAGGGAGGGAGATGAGTGTGCCTCAGAGATAGAGGCCTACACTTACCCCACCCCCCACCTCCTCACACTCTGCCTAGGGGAGTGTTAGGTGAGCTTAGGTAGGGGATGAGTTCTACTTAGCTATTGCATGGACAGGTTTTATGCCTCTCTGCCCAGGCTCTGGTATTGGCACCACCTGTCTACTCCCCTCCTTCAAGGAATGTTTCCCCTGTCACTCCATGTGGTTCTGAGGAGGCTACTAGGCACAGCTCATGGCCTCTCTTGCTGCAGGGTGAGTAACCCATCAAAATGGGAACATAAGATACATTTTCTAAAAAATACATCAGGAGAGATAAACCCAGGCTATACAATTAGAAGCAGAAAAAAATCCAAGTGTCACAGTGGACCACAAGATAAATTCCAGTAAGCAAAATAATGTTGCTTTTAAGAAAAACAAGCAGGCAGGGCTCAAATTTGGAACATAAAATGTGGAAACAAATAAGCTACTTTTATTACATTCCCTAGAGCTTCAAGAGAGGGGCGCTAGTCATGAATAACAATGAAAATTCCTGAGCACTTGAAGTGAGGATCTTGAGGAATTGATAAGAAGGCAAAGGCTTGCAACCAGGAGCAGAAGCTCCAGATCCTTTGCCCACCCTGGACTTGTACAACCCTGAGAGTGAGAACTTGCCACACCAAGTTCTGTCCCTGACTTTCCTCACCTTTATCACACTCATTTTAGAGTAGAATTAGACCTACGTACATCAAGTTATCACAGTGTACACTTTCACACTTTACTATTTTATGTCAATTATACCTCAAAAAAATAGAATCGGACTTGTAGATGTCTGTCTACCTGCTTCTGGGGGGCTGATATCATATCTTATCTACCATTATTTACTTTTTGTAAATGGGAAAACAGCTTGCCCACAGGTCACATAACTGACTAAGAGACTCCATGGCACTTAAACCCAGGTGGTCTGATGCTATAGCCTGTGTCCTCACCACTGTCCTAAGCTGCCATCTTGACTCACCCTTTCTACCCTGCCCTGTACTCTTCTTGGGAACTTGACTGAAGGTCCCAAATCTGTGGGATATGGATTATGAAGTAATGACACCTAGCTGGTTTTCTGCTCACACCACTGCCCCTCCACCTAAAGCCTGCTCTCATTCCTGAAGCCAGATGTGTCCTGGTAAAAGTAGAATCAACCCTCATCTACACAAACCCCTCCCAGGGCTCTCCCCTCCCTTGCTGCGACCAGAGTCCTCTTGCTCATTTCATGCTAGCCATGGCTCTCATGGTCCTGCCTCAGGGCCTTTGCATCTGGGAGGAGAAGGGGATAGGTTAAGGGGCCAGGTCAGGGGTCTGAGCTTCAAATCTTGGGTCTGGAAGGGAGAAAGTAGTTCTCAGGAGCCAGTAGAAGGAACTCATGCTCCAGGAAAGCTTAAGTGTTGGGGCTCGAACTCCTGGGGTAGGCAGTAAGACTAGAGGCCATCCATGGGGTGGGGCCTAAGAGTCATTTAAAGTGGGCTGTTAGTATACCGGCAGGCAAGAGGGTGACCCATGACCACCGATGGTATTGATAACATGTAGAGCCTAGGTTTATAGGGCAAATAGCCACGAGTGAGAAGGAAGTTCACAAATCAATACAAGAGAATGGCAGAGATGCCTTTGTGCTGGGGGGTGAGTTATGAGGCATGCCACACCAGCTCTGAGTATGCCAAGGGCTCAATGCTGCCATCAGCCCACAAGATGCCCTTGTGTAAAGTTGAAAACATGCCCCTTGGAGACAGACATCCCAAATATGTGGCTTGGATGGCAGAGTGTGGGCTGAATTTCAACCACCTCTCTTCCTTCGGCAGGATGCCCTTGGGCAATGGCCAACCTGAATAGCTATACATGGCAGCCTCATGGGTGGTGGGGCTCATGGAGACACACAGACCCAGATCAGCTCTGGTGTGAATGTGGAAGTTGGGAGGACCAGGGGGCAAGATGACACTGGGGGACATCTTGGAAAGGCCTGGAGAAGCACAAGCTTGTTTATTGCAGTGGTCGCATGTACCTGGCAAGATCAACACCCTAGCCCCTGGGGGTGAAGTCTACACACTCATGTCCATGGGGCCACCACAGCTCCAGGAGCCTCAGATCTGTATGCTGAGCTGGGACCGGACACCATGGAGACCACAGATAGGACCAAAGGCAAGAGAGCCCTGCCCTCTAGTTAAAGAGAAAATATGAACTGCATGATCACATTCCTCAAAAAGTTAAATATGAAGTTACCCTATGACACAGCAATTCTACTCCTATCTATCACCCTCCATCTCCGCCCCCCCCCCAAAAAAAACTGAGAACCAGTGTTCAAACTAAAACTTGGACACAAATGTTCACAGCAGCATTACTCACAATCACCATAATGTAGGGGGAAAAAAACAGTGTCCATCAACAGATGCATGGATAAACAAACTATGGTCCAACACGGTGAATTATCATTCAGTCATAAAAAGGCATAAAGTATTAACACATGCTACAACATGAATGAACTTGGAAGACATTATGCTAAGTGAAAGGAGACAGTCAACAAACAACAAATACTGTATGATTCTGTTTATATGAAATGTCTAGAACAGGTAAATCCATAGAACTAGATAGAGGTGCTGGTCGCCCAACATTGTGAATGTACCAAATGCCTCTGAATTGTACACTTTAAAATGGTTAATTTTACATTGCTTGAGTTTTTACTTCATTAAAAAAAAAATGATCAAGAAAGCAAATGACCAGTGACCATGGTAGCCTACAGAGCTAGTTACAGATCAGGGCAAGGGCAGTGTTCAATCTATTCACCAACTGGCAGTGCAAGAGCACTGACCACACCAATCCTTTTATGATGGCTTATGGAGGAAAGGGCATGTGGCTCAGGTTGGAGGCCAACCTACGAATGTCTAAGTATGAACATATTCTTAAGTGTCAGCCCTGGCTACACATGCCAGTCAAGGCAGGCTCTTGGATGGCCTCTGGGCCAGAGGGAGGCTCAAGGGGCAGAAGGATTCTACAGGTCTAAAAAGCAAACAAGGGGATGAGCTCTGGCTCTAGCCAGGCCTGGAAGTAAGTCTCAGCTCTTCCACCTGCTGGACAGGGCTTATAAGCTTCCTGAACCTCCATTTCCTCAGCAGCCAAAGGGAGCCAGTGATTCCCACTTAGCAGAAGGGTGAAATGAGAAAACTATGATACGGTGGGTCCCAGGGCAGGTGTCTAGCTGGCCTGCCTGCTCTTGATTATGTATCAGTAGCAGCTGGAAAAGGGGACTTGAGGGCCCAGCATATCAATGGGTCATCCAAACTGTTTTTAAAACATGCCCAGGAAAATTCAACTTCCTTGGGTCCACACTCAACCTCAGGTGTATTCATGGGAAAATAACAAAAGTCTGCCTGGCCAAGGGAGGCGAGAAGGATATCTACAGCTGCCTGGGTCACCTCTGCAGCCCCAGAGCCCCAGTCCCCTGCCCACTCAGTGGCTAAGTGGCTTGTGCCACTTGAACACTCTCTTGTTAGCCCACGGTCAGTACACATACTTACTCCCCTCCCTCTGTACCGGCTGAGGGGAATTTGGCAGCTGCTGGGGTGGGTGGGCAGAAGAGAAAAACAAGTTTGGCAAGTCGGCAGCTGGGGTAAGCCGCCTGCTCCACAGGGCAGTGAAATTAAAGGGCTCCCAGAGCCAGGAGCAGGGTAAGGACAGGCTGCCCACACTCTTCCTGTCCTCACCTCACCCTGTACACTCCCTGCCTGTGCTCTGCCCCCATCCCTGCTCCAGGAGGCTAGTTTGCATGGACCCCATCGCTCTCTAGCTGCCACAGGGTTTGACCAGTGAGAGGCATGAGAGCAGAATGCACTGAGGTTGGGGTGTTTATCTACCTTCTCCCTGCGAGACTGATGGCTGGTGGTGGCTGTGTTCCTTGCTGAAGACAGCCTCTCTTCTCCAGCTGCAGCTCTTCCTGGGTTCCAGTGTCTACTCCCTCCTCTTGCCCTTCAGGACTAGGGGTGGAGACAGCCCTGGGCCTTATCAATTTTCCCTGATGGTGCTCACCAGTGCAGCCCTCATTAAACTTTCCCAAGTTCCTACTGTGTGTGTGAGTTTCCTGTTTCCTTCCAGGACCCTGACTGCTGTCTTAAATAAGTGTCAGGGTGGGTAAGGACTGGCTACCTAAGGACAGTGCCTACCTCCACGCCCTACTGCCAGGGGGATTTGGGCAAGTCAAGCCAACCGCTCATCAAGCACACAGTCTTTCAGAGGGGCGACAATGACTATTTAAGACAACTGGTCAGGGACCTACAGGGTGTCTGATATATTATATATTCAGGCTTACTTTTCCCAACTACCTATTCCCGTTTTCTAGATGAAGAGATTGAGGGCTCAAGAGGCTATTGGAACTTGCCCATATCTGAAAGGTGGGCAATGTCAGAGCAAGGCTTGGAGTAATATCTTTATCTCGAAACCTCATATACCTGGCTTGTTGCCCCAGCTGCCCCTGAGGAAGTCCAGAAGTGCTGACATTTGTATTACACAGGCTCAGTCCGTGCATATCCGAGAACAGAATGGCAAACTGTCTCCCTAACTTCTTTGAGCCTCAGTTCTCCAGCCAGAAAATGGGGCAGGTAGAGCCCCTTCGTGTAAAATAGAGATAATAGATGCAGAGTAGAGTGGCTGGGATGTAGTAAGCATTCAATCAAAAATGGTTTCCATCCTACCTCCCCACCTCCCTCCCATCTCCTGCTTCTTTGAGGATCCATGAGACTGCCTGCAAAGAGGCTCCAGAATTTAGCTGGCAGCATCCAGAAAATGGGAAGCATTGTAAAGACTGTGTTTAAGTCACCAATCCAGAAATGCCCTTATGTGTGTAGCTGGGTAATCCCTTTTATCCATACAATGAGGACAGCGGAGGCATTGCGATTTTGGCGTTTGTGTTCTGAACATGGGAGTGGGGCAAATTAGAAACTGGGAAATTTGGATCCTGGAAAGACAAGACAAGGCGATGCAGTGGAAAGATGGAGGGCCAGGTCTACTTCAAGGATGGCCCCAATAAGCACTACTGGGCTCCTGCAGACATTGGATGTTTGTCTGGCTATTCTCCTAACCTAGATTCATTTCTCAATGAAAGATACTACACAAAATGCAAATTACCTTAAACCAATGTCAGTTCTGGCAAGTCAGATGGGAATAAGATGAGCTTGGTAGGGTGTCCTCATGTGGTTCTGCACATGGCAGAGTGGCAGAATGCCCATGGCAGGCAGAGCACCCCACTCACAGCCTACCTTCTGGTGACCTTAGGTAACACTGTCCCCTCTCTGGGTTGCTTCCTATCCTGTCCAAAGGAGTGATTGGATGGAAACTGGATGGTTTGTATTCCTTCCTCCTCTAGAACTGTTTCTTTAAACAAAATCTTGAACGACTTCAGCATAAAGTGCACAGGGGAAACAGAGAAGCCTTTGGAGGCAGAGACGAGGCGTATGGAGCTGCAGCCCCCTCGATAGGGCACCACGGCTCTGAAGAATGCAGCAGAGCCCAAGCAGAGGCAGATTTTCTGAGGCCTGGTGCTGTCTGGGGCACCTGTCTATCCAGGTGACGTAACTCTAGATGGTGTCATGGGAGGTTTGTGTCCAGCCGGCTCAGAGCTAACCTTACCCCATGTTCGTCTGGTGAACTTTGGTGTCCATGGGGACATGCTGTGCAAGGGTAAGGCTGGAGGCAGGATTACAGAGTTCATTTTCTATTGCCAAACACATCTTGGGGAAGAAGAGAGTAAAAGCAAAACAGAGCCACATCCACTCCCTGCTGTCTTGATGTAGAAGCCTTTCCTGAAATAGCTGGGTCACAGGTTCTGGTAGAAAATCCCAAGACTCGAAGGGGATGTACTTACCTGTCTCTGGGAGGAAATGCCCCCCCAGATCTCTGTGGGCACAAAGGGAAATAACCAGCTTGGCAGTGGATCTTCAGTGAATTGGGAGGGCATTGCATGTAGGGGGAAGTTCAAGGAAGTTGATCAACTTGAACACATTGTCATGAAATAAGCTTGAAGGATATTAGAAATCAGTTACACCTTTTCTTCCTGTGTGACTTTGGGTAATATTACTTCAACCTGCAGATACTCGATTTCATCATCTGTAAAATGGGCATGTTGCATCTGACTCACAGGGCTCTAGTAAGGGTTGAACAGTTGATATCTATTAGTCTCCAAGCACAGTGTCTGGCATGTGGAAGAATGTCTGAGCATCTCCTTCCCCGCCCCGCCCCCCTATATACATAGGTGACATAACCAGCAAGGGACTAAGGGAGCCTTGGTTTCCTCATCTATAAATGAGGATGCATGCTTCGGGACCACCAAGATTCCCCAAAGGCTAACATGACCCCAATGTGAGCTTGTCAGTTTCTAGGGCCAAATTTCCCCCCAGCTGTTAGAAAAGCATCGAGATGTTAGACCTAAGAAGAGGTTTTGGGTCTCGAGTCTGTTTGGGAGGCTCAGAATGGTCAATGACATGCCCATTTCAGAACTAGGGCTAGAACTCAGATCTCCTGCTCTTCAGTCTAGATTTTTTCCCACTTCGCACTTGTCTTCTCCTCATTCTTAATTTGTATCCCATCCCTCATGTTTTGGAGAAATGTCCAGAACATAACAAACACCCCCAATTCTGCTGTGTCTGCTGTTTCTCACGTTAAAGGGATAACTCAGCCACACTCATGTTGATTCACACATTCAGTAAATATTAGTTAGCACAAAGATATACTGCATATATTGAGCGGTAGAGCCGCTCAGAGACTCAGAAACATATAGAACTCCATATGATTTGTACTAGAAGAGATGGTTGCCATCTTCTTCCCTTATATCCTCAATCTACATGAGGGTACCTACTGCTTTAGTACCCATCATGTGGCCAGCTGCCTGCATGTGGTGTTTGTATTTTCCAAAATAACCGTATAATATTTCCCATTAGATATTCTCTCCTCAGAATGCATCTTCAACGTGCCTTCCACATAGAGGTGGGATCTATGTTCTCTTTCTTGAACCTGTGTGCACTGCGACCTGGACAGAAATTACATTATGTGACTTCCGAGGCTAAATCACAAGGCAGTTCTGTCTGGCTCTCCTGGGACACTCACTCTTGGAACCCGACTGCCATGTTGTAAGGAATTCTGATCTACATGGAGAGGCCACAGGAAGTGTTCTGGCTGAAAGCCAGCACCAACCACCAGACATGTGAGTGAGGAACCTTGGAGACACCCCCAGCCTTAGCCACTACCTGTCTGTAAATACAGGAGAGACCTCCAGCGAGAACCACCCAGCTGAATCCAACCAACCACTAGAACCAGAAGAGATAATAACAAAATGACTCAACATTTTATGCCACTATAATTTTGGTGGTTTGTTTGCAGTAACATATAACCAAAATCCAAGTCAAGTACCAGGGGCTCTCTTATTTTCTTCAACAACTACTCCCTCACCCCACTCCACTCTCACAGGTACAACTCTGAAGTGCAGGACAGTTAATGCCCCTGGGGGCAACCCTCATCATTAGGAATTAGGAGCTCGCGAATCAATGTTCCAGCCTTGCTACTGTTTAGGGACATAGTTCTCAGAGTGACCCCAGCAGGATTGTATCCTGGTTGCTCACAGCTCTTGCCCTCTCATTAACACAGTCTCACTTTCCCAATTCCTTTCCTAGGATCACCTTTCTTTCAAATTAACCACCTGCACCCAGGGCCTTGTTGCAGGCTCTGCTTTTAGCAGAACTTAACTAAGACATATGGTAAAAGAGATCCCATAAATATGGGGGAGGGAGGTAAAATTTAGTATAAAGTGTTGGGAAAACAGGCTTTCTTCATGGGCAAATAGTTATTGAGTGCTACTCGCTGGGAGTAAAACAATGAATAAGACAGTCTCTACCCTCATGTCACACACAGCCTAATGGAGTTTTGTCTAAGGCAGAAAATATCTTCTCTTCACCTTATTATCTATGGTTGTGTATATGTGCATGCATGCATGCATGCACTCACACACAGAGTAAGCATACTTATAAAACCTCTTACAGGGGGTACCAAAGACAGTGGAGTTATATAAGCCAGAATTTGGGTTCAAATTCTGGTGCCATACATTTTTAACTACTAAAGAGATCAAATCAATAATCAAAAATCTCCCAACAAAGGAAAGCCTTGGACCAGATTGCTTCACTGGTGAATTTTACCAAACATTTAAAGAAAATCAATCCTTCTCAAACTCGTCCAAAAAACTGAAGAAGGGGGAACACTTCCTAATTTGTTCTAAGAGGCCAGAGTTATTCTCATTCCAAAACCAGGCAAAGACACTACAAGAAAAGAAAGCTATAGACCAATAATCCCTTGTGAACAATGATACAAATATCCTCAACGAAACACTAGCAAAACAAATTCAGCAACATATTAAAGGGATTATACACCACGACCAAGTGGGATTTATCCCTGGGATGCAAAGATGTTTCAAAATATGGAAATCAATGTAATACACCACATAAATAAAAAAAGAGGGGAAATCATATGCTCATCTCAACTGATGCAAAAAAAAAATTATTGACCAGATTCAATACCAATGGACAGAGTTCTGGCCAACGAGACCCAAGTGGAAACCTGCTAAGGATTTATGAAAAAAGTTTTCCTCTTCTAACAGAGGTGCTACCCTTCCTTATTCATCTTCCTTCCTGGGCATGTGAAGCCAGAGGTGGGGCAGGCATCTTGTATGTAAAATGTCTGGCCTTAGTGGATGGTCAGTGTGGGAGTTTGAACCATGGCCCCACTCCCTTAAATACGTCCACTTCTAAACCATAAAACTACGAACAGACTGAGAGGGAATGGAAGAGGGACAGGAAGAAACACAAGACACACAAGATGTACAGAGGAAGCAACAGAGAAGCAAGAAGTGACAGAGACACAGGGAAAGGCACTGAGAGGTACACATATGGCACTCTGTCACCTTTCATGGACAAGGGGACTTCGCAGTTGTGATTACGGTAAGGATATTGAGATAGGGAAATTATCCTGGATTATCTAGGTGGGCCCAATGTAATCATAGAGGTTCCTATATGAGAGAGGCAAGAAGATCAGAGTGAGAGAAAAAGATGGAAGCAGAGGTCTGAGAGAGAGAGTTGAAGATGCTACACTGCCGGCTCTGAAGATGGAGGAAGGGGCCATGAGCTAAGGAATGCAAGCAGCCTCTGAAAACTGGAAAAGGCAATGAAATGGATTCTTCCCCTGGAGCCTCCAGAAAGAATACAGACCTGCCAACTCATGATGGGCCAAGACCTTCAGAATGTAAGAGAATAAAGTTTTGTTGTCTTAAACCACTGTATGTGGTTAGTAATTACAACACAAGTAGGAAACTAATGTGAACAGTAAACATCTGTTTTGCCCTCTCTCCTCAGCCCTCAGATGATCTTTTACTCTGTTGCTGGATTGATTGTTTCCACACCACACTGTTAGCTGGGCTATCCCTGGGGTGTTCTCTGCTTTAATAATCTCCCTTCCAGGTGTGGGACCTAGAGATCAGGCTGTGCCCCATAACCCTGCCCCTAGTCACCGCTGATTGAGCCAGATGAACAGCTAGATTCTGGGATGATCAGCTAGAGTCTGTCTCTGGTAAATGTGTAGTTGGGCCCAGTGGTGCCAACTGGGCATCATCTCTGTGACTCCATCATCCTGGGTGCCATTAGTAGTGGGTGGAGACAGGGATGCTGGAAGTGTCAAGAAGGAGGCAGAGCAATGAGGGACCTCACAAGACAAGAGAGTCACAGAGACAGCAAGACACATGAAGAAACAGACTGGGAAGGAATGGAAGTGGGACAGGAAGAAACACAAGACACACAAGACGTACAGAGGAAGCAACAGAGAAGGCAGGAAGAGACAGAGACACAGGGAAAGGCACTGGGAGGTACACAGACCAGAGAAATGGAAAAGGGCATGGTGAGAGACAAGGAGAAACCTAGAGAGAGACCAGAAGAGACACACAGAGACAGAGAAATACACAGAGAACCAGGAGAGGTAGGAGAGAAGGAAAAAAGACAGAGAAACAGAGGCACAAAGAGAAAGACACTGAGAGAAATACATGCACATACTCACATACTCTCACGTATTTCGCATACACATTCTCATATGCACACACAAACACACTCACACACAGTGACTGTCATGGTTTCAGGCTTCTGGTGCACCCATACCCTCAGCTTTGAATAACTTCTCCTTTGCCCCTAAAATCTGGAGTGGGTTTCTGTTTCATGCAAGTCAAGCAGGCGAGAGAACTTAGGTTCTAACACACGTAGTGGCTCCGTATGGCCAGCTTTGAGCCTGGATTCCTTTGCCCCACATCTCTTTAGTCCGAGCATCTGGGCTTTGTTTGTTTGTTTGTTTTTAATTACAATTTTTTTTAATTTTGAAGCAATTTTAGATTTACAGAAGAGTTGCAAAGATAGTACAGAGTTTCTATATACCCTTCATCCAGTTTTGCCTAACATTTACATCTTATATAATGTAATGGATCCATTACAAAACTAAGAAATCAACATTGTTAAAATACTATTAACTAAACTATAGACTTTATTTGAATTTCACCAGTTTTTCCTGTAATACAAAAGTCAGCAAACTTTTTCTGTAAAGGACCAGACAGTAAATGTTTTCAGCTTTGTCAGCCATTTGGTCTTTGTTGTAATCACTCGACTCTGCTATTATACCACAGAAGCAGCCATACATGATACACAGATAAATGGGCTTGGCCGTGTGCCAATAGAACTTTATTAACAAGAGCAGGCAAAGGGTTTGCTGATCCCTGTACCAAGTTCTTTTTCTGTTCCAGAGCTCATATTGCCTTCAGACTCCCTGTCTCCTCTACTCATGAAAGTTCCTCAGTCTTTTTTTTATCTTTCATGACTTTGACACTTTTGAAGAGCACGGGTCAGGTATTTTGTAAAGTGCTGCTCAGTTTGGGTTTGTCTGATGTTTTCTCATGATTAAATTGATGCTACGCATTATTGGAAAAATTATCACAGAAGTAATGATGTTTCCTCAGTGCCTCGTATCAGAAGGTATGTGATGCCAGTGTGTCACATTGCTGAGGACATTAACACAACCACTTAAAGTGGCGTCTGCCAGGTCTTTCCATTGTTATTATTATTTTGTTCTTTTCTAATTAATAAATTTGGGGAGGAGGAATACTTTGCAACTGTGCAAATCTTTTTTCTCCTTAAACATTCTCCCACTAATTTTAGCATCCATGAGTGGATCTTGACTGTGGCAATCATTACTTCAGTATTCTCATGGCAACATGCTGTTTCCCCTGTCAACTGAAAAATAATATAAACCAAGAGCTTTATCACCAAAAGGGACATATTCAGGAAAAAAAAAAAGCAGGGGTTGCAACCCAGTGTGTGCAGACATGGCAAGCCATGTGCATACTCTGGCCTATGTGCCTAGATCGAGAAATATTTATAGAAGGGAAAAGGAAGTTAAAGCCATAGAGCTTTATTATAAACATAGAGTTCTTCCTGTAGGGTTCTTATGTGTAGGGTTCTTGCGATTACGTAGAGTGCGAGAACTTCTATGAGCCCTAGCTTCTCTCATAAACCCTCCCAACTGATTATGTTTGCTTAAAGTTTCAGTTTTTTATCATGTTCATTCCTTCTATGTTTATTAAGTGGAACTCTCTGGAAGGAAAAATTTTCCCTTCTTGTTTCTGTTTATTTCTGAGGTCATTTATTTCTATTGGTATAGACTCATGGATATTTGTTTTATTTGATGAGTTAAAAATATAATGCTATTTACTTGATTTGTTGCTCAAGTCTCAAAGCCACTGTGGCTAAGGCCTCTTTGTTGGTGACTGCACGCATGACAGTCACAATCAAACTTGTGTTTGTTCCTTCGTTCATTAATTCATTCATTGAACAAGCATTTAATGAGCACCTGCTATGTGCCAGCATTGCAGGAGGCATAGCAGTGAGCAAAACAGGCAGAAATTGATGACTGTTCTAATGAGGAGAGATGAACAAAAAATAAATTATATGCGGAAGGAGACATGCTATTCCAGGCTGTTGATGATGAGAGTCTAGCTTTTTATCAAAACAGCAGTCGCCAAGCCCAGAATGTCTCAACGCAAAAGTTGTCTATAGGGGGCAATGGTTGAGGCCAAATCAGGAGCAATTTGACACTTCCTTTTTGTTTACAGCAGTATGACTCTTCACGCGGTTTTGAATGACCCAATAATGCATTTTTATTTTTTCCTTTCAGTCTCTTTCAATGGAAGCAATATTATTAGAATCCTTTCATGTTTGAAAAAAAAGAGAGAAGGGGCCTTCAAAGGCATCTGGCTCAGAGACTTTCAAACTGGGGTCCTGATCCTAGGAATCCCCTTGGCGGCAGGGTGAATAGGAAGGAGTCAGAGAGAACGGAATGGGCTCTCACCCTTACTGCTTTATCAGAGCAACTCCCTCTTATCCATTTTACAGACTGGGCTCCAATTAGTATTTTATTTGAAGAAATGGGTTCTGGTGCTGAAAACCAAAGTTGGATAGCTCCCCATTTTTCCTTTGTGAAATAAGGTAGCATCATAGGTAAGAGCCCAGATCTGAGCTCAGTCCGTGGGGATGGATCTTGGCTCTGCAACCTGTGACTCCCATGACTTTCTGGATCTCAGTTTTCTCACCTGTGAAACAGGAGACAGAAGCAATTTCTATTTCAACAGGGCTATTATCAGGACTAGATAGCACAATCTGTAGTAAAGCTCTTAGGAAACACTGAATTTCTCCTATTTTAAATTTCTAAATTATAAAAAATGGCAATAGTGATCCAAGTTCTTAAAAATATTCAAATACAATGAAAGAATAAAAAAACTACCCAGAAAATTCCCAGCCTCATTCCAAAAAGTAACTATAATTAAACAGCTTGGTATGTATTCTTCCAGACTCTGTTCTATGCATTTGCACACTTAAAATATTTATGTTTAAAAATACTTTTTACAAACATGGGATTTCACTGTACATGTTATTTTACCAAATGCTTTTTTCACTTAGTCATGTATTATGGGCGAGTTTCTTCATCAGATTCAGAGCCAGACCACATTCTTCTTATGGCTGTCTTGTATTCTATTCAGGAATTTTCTGTCAGTTTTAACTAGTCCCCAACTGAAGGACATTTCAGTTGTTTATAAGTTGTTGCTATCATGAACAGTGGTGAATTTACATATTTGTACACATTTTTTGCAGGATAAAGTCATAGAAGTAGAATTGCTGGGTCAAAGGATTTCCCATTTAATCTTTAAAAAATTTTTTTTTTGTAAATACTGCCCTCCCAAAATATGAATCCATACTTCCATCGGTAAACTGTAGAGGTCCCCTCTCTGCACACTGTGCCAACACTGGGGATGATGCTCTCTCTGACCCCTGCCATCTGGCATGTAAAAAATGTTTTTGTTTCTTTGATCATTCATGTGTTTCCTGGCCACTCATCATTGTTTCTTCTAGAAACTGCCTGGTCATAGCTTTAATTTTTTTAAATGAAGAAGCTGAAGTCCAGAAAGTTTGGTGAATCATCCAAATTTATACAATCCAGTTTTCGTCACCATTCCTCTTGCTATCTGTCATGTTTTTAGTTCAGTCTCTGTTCACTTCTCTTTTGATAAAATAGCACCTGTCTTAGGTCAGACTCCCTTAGAAACAGATGCTGAGTCAAAGATTCAAAGGCTCCTGGAAGAAACCTGGCCAGGGAGTGAAGGCAGCAGAGGAAATCAAGGATGAAATTTTAGAAGAAGTCCTCTACCAGGCCTTATCCTACAGCAGTGCCCAGGTACAAGTCACATCTCCCAGTTTGTCCTGCCTAGAGGCAAGGAGGCTGGCCTTCCTCTTCCCTCACCATAAAGTCACTGGCACAGACTACCCTAGGGATGGGGCACAGGGACCTAAACTCCTAGGGCTCTCTTTTAGGACAGGAAATGTTTCAGGAGCCCAGGTGGGAGCCCGAGAGGGCACAGCAGTTGGGGTGGGGACACAATGTATGGCAAAGGGGTGCTCTAAGGACACAATAGTGTCTTCTAAAGCACTCCCATTTTCTTTGGGAACCCAAAATTATTAATTTAGTGTTGGGGCCAGAACACAACTTCTGCCAATGGGAGCCAGCCCAAAATCTGTTTAGAAAAAGAAGTTCTGGCCATTTTCACTGCTACACAGGATTCCAGGTGTGATTCATGTACCCCTCCACCTGCCAGTGCACACATATGTTGTTGTCAGTCTTTGCTATTATGAATGGTGCTGCTGGAAACCATTTTGTGTACATTGCCTGAAGCAGCCATACACCAGGAAGTAGCTGGGTTATAGGAAATGTGAGCATTCCACTTGACAAGACAAGGCTATATTGTTTTCCAATGTGCCTGTAATAATTTACACACCCACTGACTGTGGGAGAGCATTCCTATAATTCTGAATCTTCGCCAAACGATGGTATTGCCAGATTTCTTATGTTTTGCCAATTAAATGAGTATAAGAAGATAGCACCCACTGGCCTTCATTTGCATCTCCCTAATTTATTCACCACTCATTTTGCCCGAGAAGTTATTTCTCCCTGATTTCTCTCCCACTGTTTTTTCTCAAGTAGAACTCAGCTGCTTGTTATGGTTTAATCTCTTCCTTTTGTCTGAAATGCCCCCTGAAAATTTCCTCCCACCCTTCCAGGTAAGGCCATGATGGCAACTCTTCCTTAATTCCTCTAGAAGGAACAACTCCTCTTCAGTCATTTCTGTGTATGTGTAGTCTTCCCAGAGTGCTATATTTCCTGCATGAACTCTGTGAAATCAACCAGAGACCAAGTCCTAATCATCTTTTCTCTCTATCCTTTCCATCCCTGCCCTTCTCACAGAATAGGTTCAAGATTTACTGTTTTCCTCTCTCCCACTTTGGGTTTATGCTATGCCAGTGATAACAAAGAAGTAAACAATTGTATATCAAGTTATCAATAGGAATCAGTTACCTAATATTACACTCCACTCCCACCCTGACAGTCACTTGCCAGAGAAATCTGCAGCAAGAACTTTTCACCACTCCCTCCCCCACTAAAAAAAAGACAAAGTGGTGAGCTAAGCCCATTTTCTGGACTTTTGTAAAGAATAGAAATGCACACACCTTGGTTTGTTCCAGGAACATCCCACTAGAAGGTATATCTCACCTTTTGTGCCTGTTCATCCCCACCCCAATTCGATTCACCAATGGCCTTAAAAGTGGGTGATTGGTCACTGGCTCTGACTCAATGCTGGTATTCATCTGCCTGTGAAAAACCAGGAATTAGAGAAAGGCAGAATAAGCTGTACCACTGTTAATTAAAGACGATTCCTCCATAAGACACAGTTGTCCCTGGGGGCCTGAGGGTTTTCCTGCTTCCATGTTTCAGGGGTTTACATGGAATCAAATGCTCTGGAACAATGCATGTTAATTTGCAAACTTCAAGCTAAACCAAGATTTTCATTTTTTTCTGCTGTGAGTTGTAAAGAAAAAGAGCTTTAGGCACAGTTTCAAAATGAACCAGTGTGAACCAGATCACAGGGTGTTATCTCCATGGCACATGCATCAGTCTCTGTCTCCTTTTGTCCTTTCTGAATCCTAGTCACCTAGACAATGTGGATGGCAAAAGAGAGGATGGGGCTCAGCCATGCGAGCAGTGATTCAAGACTAGATTTAAGTCCCCTCATTTGCCACCTTGTCACTGATATAGACATTCCTAGACTTTGAAGATTTTGAGAAAATGATAATTTCCAATTATTTTGTGCAACAGATATTTGTGAGGCAGCAAGGTGGGGAGGTGAGGGCCTACCAGATATGTTAGGCAAATTATTCAGTTGAGAACAGCCTATTTCTCACTTATAAAGCAGAGATTAGGACACCTGCCTTTTCTATTTCATATTTTTTTTCTAGGGATCAAAATGAGACAGAAGATTAAAGTATTCTGTGTCTTAGGGTGATTTCCCCCATCTTGGGGTTTCTTGTACCATAAAAACAAATAAATTTAAAAATAGGGGGTTATCTGTCTTCAAGATGGTGGAGTTGGTAAACTCTGTGCTTGCCTCCTCCCATGACCACATCAAAATTACAACTAAACTACAAAACAACCATCATTGAGAATCAATCGCCTGAAATCTAGTGAACAGAAGTCATATAATTAAGGATACACAGAAGAAGCCACATCAAGACTGGTAGGAGGGTTAGAGACGTGGAACAGGCTGGTCCCACACTTATGTGGGGCAATTAAAAATTGGGAGGGATATTTTGGCGATGGAGGTCCCACATGAGGAGCAAGGGGTCCCAGCCCTGCAGCAGGCTCCCCAACGTAGGGTTCCAATGCAAGAGAGAGAAGTCCCCAAAACTTCTGGCTGTGAAAACCAGTGGAGATTGTGGCTGAGTGAGAAGAAAGGCTGCTGGAGTCCCAGGCACTCCTCTTAAAGGGCCTGCACATGGATTCACTCACTCTGAGCTCCAGTGCTGGGGAAGCAATTTAAAAGGTTCCAGGGATATATGAAGATAAACTGAATTGTGTGGCTTCAGGGCAAGGGCTAGAAGGGCAGATTTCTCCCAGAAAGAAGTTCTGGGAGAAAGCATTGATCCTTGTTGAGCCCTCCCTCTACCCAGCCTGCACATGCAGGTGGGCCCCCTACCTGAGTCTCCATCAACATGGCTAACACCAATTGCCCTGCCTTGGTGAGTCCCTGAGACCCCGTCCCACACAACTTGCAGGCCCACCCAACCTGCTTCCAGTGGTTTTTCCATACAAACAGTTGTCTTGGCTCATGTTGTGGGCTTTCCAAAATTCTCATGAAGATTCACAACCTCCAAAAAAGTAGCATCTGACCTCAACATACTCCATACCTCTTGATAAGCAGCGGCAAGCCCAGCACTAGTGGCAGCCAGACTCGTTGTACAGCTTAGCCTCTCCCAGGCATCTCCAAACTCAGCACAAGTGGCAACCATCTGCAGATCACTTTGTAGGTCATACCAAGTGGCCCTAGGCAGTGCACAGGCAGCAGCTTCCCTCCCAAGAGGCCCCGAACCAACACACCTGGCAGCCAGCTTCAGACCACACCAGAGGACTACTCAACCACCTCCACAAATAACACACCCAAAGGGAAAACTCGACAAGCACCAGATTTTTGCTAAAGCAAATCCTGCTCTGTGGGGTCAGCCCCTGCAAAACAGCTCCTCCTCTATAGTAGCTGCTAATCTTCACAGTTAATCAGACTGAAAGTCAGTCTCTCGCATTGATGTGCCAACAGCAATCAAGGCTCAACACACAATCTACACAAGGGACACACCTGGAGAACCCAGCTTAGGTGACCAAAGAGACTGGTCCCCTGAGGTTCACGGGACACATACTATATAAGGCCACTCTGCCAAGACTGAGAAACATAGCAGCTCTACCTAACACATAGACGCAAACACAAGGAGGCAGCCAAAATGAGGAGATAAAGAAATATGTCTCAAATGAAAGAAAAGAACAAAACACCAGAAAAAGAACTAAATAAACTGGAGACAATCTATCAGAGTTCAAAATACTGGATATAAGTTTGCTCGATGATCTCAGTGAGAACTTCAACAAAGAGATAGAAAACATAAAAATGGAGATAGGAAATATTTCAAAAAAACAGAAATTAAGAACACAAAAATTGAAATGAATACATTAGAGGGGATCAACAGTAGTTTAGAGGAAGCAGATGATAGAATCAGCAATTTGGAAGATAAGGTTGCAGAAAATACTCAATCATAACAGCAAAAAGAAAAATCAAAAAAAAAAAAAAAGGATAGTTTAAGGAGCCTCTAGAACAACATCAAACATACCAACATTCACATCATAGAGATATTCAAATGAGAAGAGAGAGAGCAAATAATTTAAAAACTATTTGAAGAAATAATGACAGAAAAATTATCTAACCTGGCAAAAGAAATGGACAGAAACACTCAGTAAGCACAGAGAGTTTCAAATAAAATGAACCCAAAGAGGCCCACATCAAGACATATCATAACTAAAATGCCAAAGGTTAAAGACAAAGAAAGAATCTTAAAAGAAGCAAGAGAAAAGCAATTAGTTACCTACAAATGAGCTCCCATAAGGCTGTCAGCTGATTTCTCAACAGAAACTTTGCAAGCCAGAAGAGATTAGCATGAAATATTCGAAGTGATGAAAAAGCAAGGACCTACATACAACTAAGATTGCTATTATTTAGAATCGAAGGACAGATAAAGAGCTTCCCGGACAAGAAAAAGCTGAAGGAGTTCATTACCACTAAAGCAGTATTACAAGAAATGTTAAAGGAACTTCTTTAAGAAGAAGAAAAAAAATTTTTTAAAGAGTAATAAAATGGCAATAACTACCTATCAACAATTGCTTTAAATGAAAGTGGATTAAATGCTCCAGTCAAAAGATAGGGTGGCTGAATATATAAGAAAACAAGACCCTTACATATGCCGCCTACAAGAGACTCACTTTGGATCGAAAGACACAAACAGACTGAAAGTAAAGGGATGGAAAAGATATTTCATGAAAGTGGAAATTAAAAAAAAAACCTGGAGTAGCAATACTTATATCAGACAAAATAGACTTTAAAACAATGGCTATAACAAGAGACAAAGAAGGACTCAGTAATCCCACTTCTGAATATTTATCCAAAGAAACCCAAAACACTATTTCGAAGGGACATATGCATTCATATATGCACTGCAGAATTATTTACAATAGCCAAGATACAGAAGTAACCTAAGTGTCCATTGATAGATGGATAGATAAAAAAGAAATGGTACATATTTATAATGGAATATTATCCACAAAAAAAAAGAATAAAATCTTGCCATCAGCAATAACATGGATGGACCTAGTGGGTATTATGCTAAATGAAATAGGACAGACAAAGACAAAGGCTATATGATTTCACTTATATGTAGAATTAAAAAAAAATAAACAAATAAAACAAAAATAGACTCATAGATGCAGAGAACAAACTGATGGTTGCCAGATAGAAGAGGTTAGAAGATGGGTGATAAAAGGGAAGAGATTAAAAGTACAAATTGGTAGTTACAAAATAGTCATGGCGATGTAAGTATAAAGAATATAGTTAATAATATTGTAATAACTATGTATGGAGTCAGATGGGTACTAGATTTATCGGGACGATCACTTCGTAAGTTATATTTGTCTAGTCACTATGTTGTATACCTGAAACCAATATATTGTATGTCAACTGTAATTGAAAAATAAAAATTGTTTTTAAAAATTAGAGAGACTGCCTTAAGCCTGACAACTTTTTACATCATCAATTAAGAAAAATTGCTACCTCGTATGGTTATCAGTATAGGCAAGAAAAGGCTATTTTTAAACACCCCTTTAAAATTTCCAAGACTGTAGGACATAGTCTCAGAATAAAGATTTGGCAACCTCTCTCTGAGGTGCCTTATGTGATGACACATGCACACAGCCAGGCACAGCGCAGACCACATTGTCCTTAACTGGGAGCTCCTGCAAGCCTTCATCATGGACAACTCATTGGGAACCCCTGGAACTGGGAAAAAGCCCAGGCAGGAAGGACAAGAGTCCCATTCTTCATGTATACTTCCATAAAAGAGATTTTCTGTAGGGCCTGAGATTCCTGAGTGGGGTCTGGCCCTTCTCATTCCTGGCTGATAGAGAGATAAAGAAAGTCTTGTAAAAGTCACCCCACCCCTTCTTCTCCAAGGCAGAGCTCGGATAGTGCCATTTTTCTAACATGCGCACTTATCCCCTTCTACCTCTGCCATCTGCCTCCTTGAACACCTTGCCTCCTTACTACTCTTTAAGAGAAACATCCACCAGCTAGGGAGTATTCAGAAAGGAAGCTGGGCATGCCCCTCATGTCTTTTTTAAAGTGATGAGCTGAACCAGACCAGGAGCCAAAACTGAAATTCCCACAGAGGTTGAGCAGGAATTTCATGAGCACAGCAGGCTGGATATAAAAAAGTGCTGTGACTGTTGACAAGAGAAAAATTCTGAGATGGCCCAAAGTAAATTACAGCAGGTTCAGAAGATAGGAGGAGACAAGGAGAGTTAATTAGTTAACAGAGCCACAAGCTGAAACCAACAAAAGACTGCTCACATTCTTGAATGTATGTTGAAACTTTGAATCAACTTCCAGGCCACTATTTCAGCTCTTACCTAGAGAGAATAGCCAGTCACCAGATGCTAATCCATCCTGCTTACCTGAAATATTCAGTCAGTGGCCCACGACCAATCCAAAAGCATCAAGTACTTCTGCCTTACAGACTATTCCCCTATCCCAGAACTCTTTCCACTTCACCTTTTCCCACTCTCCTCCCCAATGTAAATTCTTTCAAAATAACTTACATCTTTCTTCTCCAAACCCATTGTATAAAAGAGCCCTGTCAATCCCAGGATAGCTGACATGGTATCCTCTCCATCTAGCCCTGCTGCTGGTAGTTTAGACCACGTGACTCAGAATCTGTTTGTTTTTTTTTTCCTGTCCAGCATTTTGCTCAATAAACCCTTTCTTTCAGAAATGCTTTCAGTTTCAAAGGTTTTTATTTAACATGGTCTCTGTTGACATTTTGTTCTCCTGTTTTTATTAGGAATGTGGAAACCCAAAAATACTTTTCTTCTATAAGAAAACAGGTATGTAAAGGCTATGATAAATGCCCAACCACACAGAGCCTCAGCGAGGGAAGACAGCTGGAAGGACTGGAGAGTTACACCCCATCTACAGGGCGAGCTGTGACTCAACTCCAGCCAGCAGCTGCCCATCAACAGTATCTGTCACTTGAATGGATCAACAAAATATGGTATACACAGAAGGTGGAATATTATCCAACCATAAAAAGGAATGAAGTCCTGACACATGCTACAACATGAATGAGCCTTGAAAACACTCTTCTGAGTAAAAGAAGCTAGTCACAAAGGACCACATACTACATGATTCCATTTATAAGAAATTTCCAGAATAGGCAAATCCATAAAGACAGAAAGTAGGTGCCAGTGGCTGGAGTAGGGGAATGAGGGCATGACTGCTATGGAAGTAAAAAATGTCCAAACCTGTAGAGAATTTTTATAAAATTTATTTGAGTCAAACTGACAACATTACTGAGACACAAGATCTCAAATGCTCTAGAGAATGATTTCTTTTATACATTTTTGAATAAAGGAGGGAATGCGAGGAAGATTACATGAAGGTGGGAGAAAGCAAAGTACAGAATAGTTAACAGGATTACATGTTCCCACAAGGATGCTGAGGCCCTCCAAGGGTCTGGAGAAGAAAATTGCTTCTGGCATTTTGAAATTGTGTTAACCTAGATGCACAAGAAAAAATGGACAGGGCTTGCTTAAAAACCTTTTACTAAAGAATTTATAGGTGCAAGGTGTGACTACTTATCCTGACCTGCACAGTTAGGAATTTATAATCAGATCACCCTGTGATTTTACTTTTGATCACTGAACTTGTACATATCCCCTTTTTTGTCTACACTAATGGGCATAGGGTTTCTTTGGGTGTTGGGGTAGGGGGTGAAAATGTTCTGAAGGTAGATAGTGGTGATGGATGTACAACTCTATGGAGCTGCCCCAGTATATGCCACTCTGGCATACAAATTATTTTGGCTAAAACCAGTCAAGGCCCAGAGGCTCATGAAGAACCTTGACCTTCCCCTTTACTGCCAAAATAATTAGACAAAGGACTTGCTCCAGGAAGGGAGTTATCATCACAGATGACTATATTTTACTTATGAACTAGGTGTAGTAGACAGAGAGGAACTTGGCAAGCCCATTTGACCAAAGTCCTCTCTGTGTCCCATTATTTCAAGAGGACCCAATATACATTGGTTTACTAAATTCTTTTTATCTTCCTGTGAATTGCCTTACTTTTCCCTCCTCAGTTCTGAATGGCATATATACCTCATTTTGCCTTACCGTCTTTGGAATTTTCATGCTTATGCGAATTCTCTGTACAACATATTAAAACTATTTTCTCCTGTTAAGCTACAACATGCCATTTGAATTATCTGACCAGCTAGAAGAACTAAGAGGGAAAGGGAAAAGTGTCCTCATCCCTGACACTATACATGGGTGAATTGTATGGTATATGAATTATATCTCAATAAAGCAATATTGAAAGAAAGAGCATTGTTACAGAGAAAAACTGCAGGTCTAAAATGCCATCACTCAGCACTAAAATCCCGTGATACCAAACCTAGATTTAACACTTGATCTAATTGCAGTTTCAAGGTCTCTCAGAAACATAACCTTAATTGACCAGTCTGGAATTTTCTGGTCAGGAATCAGTAAGTAATCTGCTATGTGGCCCTACCCAGCTCCCAAAGAAAGAAGAGGTAATTTGCCTGATAAAACCCTTCCCATTCTTTTCTCTCAAGGAAAAGATATTGGGGTCCAAAAATAATCCTTTCTTTTATTTGTTAATGTCCCTTGCCCCACCTTTTTTCCTATAAAAACCTTCCATTTTGCACAACCTTTCAGAGCATCCTTCTAGTTGCTAGATGGGATTATGCAAATTCGTGAATCACTTAATAAAACCAATTAGATCTTCAAATTTACTCAGTTGAATTTATTTTTTAACAGTAAATAGCCAGATTACTAGATATTTTAATTTTTCAAGAGAACCAGCATCTCTGGATTAGGTTAGCTACCTATAAGAGAAACCTCACAATTACAGTGGCTTAAATAAGAAAAAAGTTTATTTTTTACTCATGGAAAAGAAGTCAGGAGGCAGAGAGTCTAGGGCTTCTTAGAGTCACCAAGGAGACACAGGCTCCTTCTCTCTCCTATACCATCCCATCAGGTGGCTTCTATTCTCAAGGTCCATTCATAGTTCAAGATGGCTGCTGGAGAACCAGCCACTCATCCTTGTTCCAGAAAGCTGGAAAAAGAAAGGAGGGAAGTATAAAAGAGGGGCTCCATCCATTTCCACTTTCATCTTATGGGCTAGAACTGAGTCATGTGGTCTCACCTTGCCACAGTGGTGGGTAGAAAATACAGTCTTTTAGCTGGGCCCTTCCTTGTCTAAATAAGGATTCATAACCAAAGAAACCGGGGAAACAGATACTGGGTAGGTGACCATAGTGTCTACCACAGTTTTTAAGTGAAATCCAGATTTTTAGATGGATTTCATCTTTTCAAAAAAAAAAAAAAAGATGGTGACTAATCTTTTTAAAAAAACACTTTGCAGAATGAACTGAATACACCTGTAGGTGAGGCCAGTAGCCATAGGCCCATGGGAAATCCTAATGGGAAAGTTTGTCTGGGACAGCTTTTCAGGGGTCAGTGGTCTAAAAACAGCTCTGGTTAAAATAAGGACAGTGCTGAGTCACAGTGAGGCTGTGAAGAGACTACAAAAACACTTTGTAAACATGAGGAGCACAAATCACATGGAGAGGTCACAGTGTGGCTCTACCACCATTTGGCTTCAAATGAAAGCTCTGGAACCTGCACAAAGGCTCGCTGGCATTCATACTGTCAATAGATAGGCTGGGAGAACAGGCAGCCCGAGTCATGGCACACTTCCCATTATGTTCTGTGTTCTCATTTTCTTTGAACATAAGAAGAAATGAGTAGTAACCCATAGATGCAATTTGGACACAAAGGAACAAGGACAAAAGACCAATAATTAGTAGCTGCACGTGTGACCCTGCCACCTCCTCACCTTCACTTTTGGCTCCACATGAGCCATTCATGCTATTAATGACATCTTGGGGGAAGACTTGGATAACAAGCCTTGAGTAGAAAGCTAAAGTCTTTGATAGGCAGGAAACCCACGGAGCTTTATTGCAATGTGCTCTACAGTCCGATCTGAGGTAAGCAAAAGAAGGTAGGCTGTTGGGCAGGGTGGCGGTTGGTGTCAGGAATATCTGGTACCATGCATGTGAACAGGAAGACTCAGGGGTACACCCAGAGGAGTGAGAGCAGCCCTGGCCATTGGAGATTAGTTCCAGCATTTCCACTGGTGTTCTCATTTTTAAAAGATGTGGCTGTCACAAAGCTTCCTTTGGAAAGCCATCTCTCTTGCTGTTAAACTGAGCCTCTTAGCTCTTAGGAGATCAGGTTCTTGGTAGTGTGAAGTATTAAAGTTAGGCAAGCTTGGTCTAATTCCTGCTCTAGGCATTTATTGTCTCCCAAAAGGCAGAAGCTTCAAACTGTTAACATTTGATTAGATCACACAGTTTTGAGTCAGGAATTTGGGTAGGGCTCCCCACTGGATGATCTTTGCTTGCATGTGGAGTGGGTCATTCAACAGTATTTAACTGGCTACTGGTGTGGTCTGGAGGGTCCAGGAGAGTTTCTCTTACACACCTTATAGCCTGGAGGAAGTGGCTGGGAGGCTGGGTTCAGCTAGGTCTCTTCAAATGGTCTCTCCAGCCGGGTAACTAGACTTCAAACTTGGCAGCTCAAAGCACTGAAAAAGAAAGAAAATGGACTCAGAAACTGACTCTGAGTTACAGGACCTATATACATATTTATTTACTTATTAAGTATTTCCTCTGCCTTATTCTCAATTTAAAAGGAAGATTGGAAGCAGTGTAAAAGATTGATACTAAAAATTGTACTCAATTCTCCATTTCTCCTATATCCACATCCTCTGAAGGTGACTTTGCAACTCTACCCATCACAAACTGAGCCGCCCGTCTGGCTCAGCTTGTCTGTGGCAGATAGAGGGCAGCAGAAGCGGCAGCGTGTTAATTTGTAGCCCAGTTCTCAGGCCTCACAATTTCCCCCATCTCTCAAACCCTTGAGACTGTCATGAGGATATGCCCAGCGAGCCTGCTGGAAGATGAGGTTTGTGAAGGAGACTGCCTTCATCAGCCTATAGACAGACCTGTGTGTGAGCCATCTGGGACCAGAGCTGCCCCTCTACACTCAGCCGAAATCAGCAGCTGATGAGCAGTCCAACCCATGAAGTCACAGACTTTGTGATGGTTTGTTATACAGCATTAGAGTGGCTGATAGGAGCAGCTTTACACCACATGCTGCCACTGTAATATTTCCATTTGAAGAGAGAAGCACAGGTGATAGGTTGAACCCCAAGAATGGGAGCTTCTGTGGAATCTGAAGCCTTGTGGCAACTAAATAAGAAGATAATCAAAGGGCCAAGAAACCCTCTCTGCTTCTAATCCCAAATGTCCAATCACTATCTCTGCTCTGCAAACCCAATCAGAGGTTTCTCAACCAGAAGTGATATTTAAATACTTACTAACTGATGTGGCATAGACCCTGAATAATCAGAGTAGACCCCAACCAGGACACCTACTGTATGCCAAGTTCTGTTCCAGATGCTGGTGAAGAAAAGTTCAAATCCTGGTCATGTGAGCTATTGTTCTAGAGGGAAAGAGCGCACAATAAACAGCTAAGTAAGTAAAATATCTGTGGTGGCAGTTGGTTGTGATACTGCCAGAGAGCTCAGAGCTCTGGTAATGAGGTTTTTATCTTATGTCATGAGAAAGAATTTAAGGGCAAGATGAACAGCAAGCAGGAAAACAAAAGGTTTATTAAAGCAAAATTATACATTCAAGAGGGGAATGTTGGGGAGAAAGAGAGAGAGACTGTGGTGTGAGGATGTCTCGATTCTAGGCTTTTGTTCTTCTTGGAGGTAGGCCTGGAAACATCATGGCCTTGTCTCCTCCCAGTAGGCAGGGAGCTCAGTTTCCTGCTCTTTCTTTTTTATATGGTGTTTTTGGAACTGTCATGGTATCAAGTACATTGTGAGAGCCATAGTATTTGCAATGCAAATGAGATTATAATTATATTATAATTAGCCAAAGATCATGCCTTACCCAAAGATGGCATCTGAGATGGAAAAGACAGGTTTTGGCTTATCTCCCTTTGCTGGGGCTAAAACAGGGGGAAGTCTAAAGAAAGGAAAAAATTCCAGAGTTATATCCTGGAGGGGGTATTCCTGGGCTATCTATCTTGTCTCGGTAAGAGTCATAGAGAAAATCAAAGCCAGATAGGGGAACAGTGAGTATTGGGATAATGATAGTTCCACTTTGAAGAGCTCATGGAGAAGGTGACATTTAATCAAAGACAAGGAGAGAGTGGAACCACCAAATATTTGGAGAAACAATGTTTCAGGCAGAGGAAACAGCAAGTGCAAAGGCCTTGAAACAGGAATGTGCCAGGATGGTTCAAAGAATACCAAGGGGACCAATATGGCTAATGTGATGAGACAGAAAGGAATAGTGGGAGGAGAGGGAGAGGAAATAGTAATCCAGTCCAGGTAGGGCCTTTTGGGGACTGCAAAGATTTTAGCTTTGATCCAGAGAACCCAGGAAGTCACTGGGGGATTCTGAGAAGAGCAGGAGCATAATCTCATCCCTCTGGCTGCTGTGAGCAGCATCGTCTGTGGGGGCAAAGGAGAAAGCTCAGACACCACTGATAGTACAGGGAATGATGACGGTGGCTTGGACCAGCGTGGAAAAGGTGAGCTATCTCAGATTCTGGCTCTGGGTTAAAGATTGAGCTGATGAGATTTTGGTGATATGTTTGAACTCCTTTAATTTCCACAACAGCCCTATAGGAAGGCACAGGTCAGAGACATGATGTAACTTGCCCAGGGCTTGCTGACAACAGAGTGGCAGAACAGAACCTGAACCCAGACCCTAGTGCCCTGCTCTTCATGGTGGAGGCAAACAGTTTGCTGTAGTGAGGGTCAGAGAAGTCTCCAAGGAAGTGATATTCATGCTAAGAGCTGAAGGACCCTGTGGCATGGCCAGGCCGGGCCAGGCCGGGCCAGGCCATAGTCTCTGATTCCTTAGAAACCAGTCTTCTAGAAAATCCTAGGCCCCTGCTCGTTCCACATTGTCCAGCCTGACATGTGGCCAAAACATGACAAACATTTCCATGGGTGAGCACTGAGGTTGGTGCCTTCATTTGCAGGGCTACGGAGAGGGGAAGGGTGAGTGGAGGGTGCAGGAGGGACTATATTTGCCCTCACAAGCCTTAAAGTACAGTCAGCTAACGCAGAGACCTGGGCCTCCCTCCACTAGGGTTAGTTTGGGGAGAGCCCTTTGGGATGTATAGGAGCCTACCAGTCAGACACAGCATGGACCTCAGGAGGTGTACCAGGCAGAAGGGGTGGAGGTGATGAGGATGGGGCAAGAGGTTAGGGCAGAGCAGATGTCTGCCCGAGGGTATGGAGGTTGTTTCAGAGGCCGCTGTGTGCCTCCCAATTTTGATATTTCTTTAGTAGGCTTTGCTGAAGTCTGACAAGCATGCAGAGGAACACGCAACTCGAGAAGTGTCCTTACACTGGGTATGACGGCGCTGCCAGGTCAAGACATAAATCATCACTAGTCCCTCAGGACCCTCTTGGCCTCCTCCCAGAAGTCACCATGATCTGACCTCTAACACCAGAAGTGATTTTGCCTGTTCTTAAACTTCCTATAAATGGAATGTTTCCATTTGGAATGTTCCCTTTTGTCTTGCTTCTTTCAGTCAACATTATTATATCTGTAAGGTTCAGCTGTACAATGTAGCGTAATTGTAGTTTGTTCACTCTCACTGCTGAGTGGTATTCCCCTGAATGATACAGAGCAGTTAGTTACTCATTTTACCGTTGATGGCTAATCTGGGCTGTTTCCAGTATGGGGCTGTTATTAACAGAGCTGCTATAGCCTTTCTAGGGTTCTCAGTGTCCACACATGTGTCTGTAGGTGTCTACCTGGGAGTAGAACTGCCAGTTCCTAGGCAGACATACGTCCAAGTGCCATCCATACTGCCAGTTCTCCTGAGTGGTTGTATCAATTCATGTAGAAGGATTTTAATCAGATCTGAGATTTTGGAAGCAGAGTCCTTCCCTTTATTGTTCAACTCCCTACACTTGAAGTCACTTGCCCTATCCAAGACCACAATCTGTCCATTTATGAGAGGATCTCCTGTCAGGTGGCTCTTTCAAGGGAAGGCAGGTTATTAGAGTGACTCACAGACAGGGGCCCCCCTCTTTCTGCTTCTTTGTTCCCCTTAAGAATCCTCACTCACTTCAAGGCCTCTCAGATCTGCGCCTTCATCCCAAGCCTCTTTTCTGAGGTCAGCTCTGGCTAGCCAGCTACCACTAAATACCCCTCTTGACCTTATCTTAGATTCTCAAATTCCACTGCCCAAAGCAGAATTCACCTGCCTCCTAATCCTCATCCTCCTCACATTTTCCATCTCAGTGACCGCAAAAAGGGCTGGCAGTCAGTCACCTTGCTGGTCAAGCCACAGTCCTCCCTTGGCTGCTCAGCCTATCACTGGCTAAATGACGTCAATTCCCTCTCTTTAATATTGCAAAGATTTCCTCTTGTCTCTGCCCCACAGCCACTACCTCAGGCCAGACCTAAAATAGTCTCCTCCACCTTCTCCTTAAAACCCTGAGGATGAGGTCCAGTCTGAGCTCTCCACACTATAGCCACAGGGAACCTCCAAAACTGAAGTCAGCTTGTGGCTCTCTTCTACCTCAAACTCCAGTGCTGGCAATATGGGAAAGTACTGACAGTCACCCATTCCCTGACAACTTTTTTTACATGAAAAGTAGCATAACAGCTCTCTGCTCTGCACTTTGACTTTCACTCACAGCGTCCTGGAGGGCTTTTCTCAGCACTGTGAAAAGGGAGATGACAGCCAGACATCACACACCTTCAGGTGGCACGCAGGAGCCAGTGCCCAGAACCATCTATGAAGGAGCAATACAGCAGAAAAATGGCGGGGGGGGGGAGGGGGGAAGGGCGGGGAGTGAGCCTAGATCTAGTCATTTCGCCTTAAAAAAAAAGTTTTAAAGAGTTAAAAACAAAACAAAACAAAACAAAAGTGTCCAGGTTCCCCACCACTTGTAGAATAAAGGCCAAAGTCTTCATCTCCCTGCTCATGTCCCTTCCAGTAAATGTCCCAACTCCCTCCACCCACCCCACTTCCTGCTTCCCAGTTCCACTGACTGATTCAGGGCCATCTCCCCAACCACCTGTGGCTTTCTCCCTCTAATCTTTGTTTATTATTCTTTTCCAATAGATAACATTCCCTGCCTCACCTGTTCTCTACAAATATAGGTAATCACTGTTTCAGTTTCTTGTTTCACCTCCAGAATTTTTAGGCATATACAAGCAAATAGAAACAGACACCCATTCCCTGTCAACTTTATTACATGAAAAGTAGCATAACAACACTCTGTTCTGCACTATGACTTTCACTCACCGTGTTCTGAGGGCTTTTCTGATCATTACATTGTGACGTCTTCATTCTTTAATACAGCTGCATAACATTCCATTGTGCAGACATGCAGCAGTGTACTTAACCAATCTCCTATTCCATTTTGTGGATAGGCCACAGTGTACTTAACAATCTCCTGTTGGTGGACAAGGAGGTTATAACCACTCTTCTGTTCTTGCAAACAGAGCTGTAGTGAACAACCGTGTGGTTGCATCGTTTCCAGTGCTTTCTCTTGACCTACTTGTTGCTTATGCCCCTCTATCACAAATACCTCCCCCTCCTCAAGCCCTCACTACCCTTAAACTTTTACCCATTCAACCCCTGTTCATCCTTCAACTCTTGGGTTAAATATCACTTTATTTGGGGGAGTAAGATAAATATGAGAGTATTTAAGAATAAAAGCTCTGGAGTCAAATAGGTTGGAGTTTGAAACTCACCTCTTCCACTTAAGAGGAAAGTTATTACATTCTTTGAAGCTATTTCCTCTTGGCAAAATGCACATGATGATACTACCTCTCTCATTGGTTCATTGCAAGGATTAAATGAGGTAATGTATGTGAAGAGGCTTTAGAACATTGCCTGGACCATAGTAGGTAATAAATAAATGCTGCTATTATTATCATTGTTGCATAGATGGCCTTTCTTTCAGAATGCCCTTCCTCCAGCTCCCACATACAAATCATATTGTTAAGGCTTAAGTTACATACCTGTTCTTAATCTATTCAACTGAAATAATTTCTCTTTCTTTCAGACTTTCCCATATCCAAATGTACCAGTCTAAAAAGTTTTTGGCTGCAAGTAATAGGAAACTGATTCAACAATGGTCTTATGATATCTGGAGGTTATTCTTCTCACGCACTGAGAAGTTGGGAGGATGGAGCTATAGGCACTGGACAACCTCAAAGCCATTGTCCAGATACAGCAGACAAGGATCCCGACTGGAGAGCCTTCCTGGAAAATCTGAATTGTGTGTGTGAAAGTGACTTAACACTAAGATGCTACCTTCTGCTCCTACCCCCTAGGGCTTAGTTTCTTCTCATGACAATGGGAATCAATGCCCTGCAGTCCTTCTTCCATTCCTCTTTCTTATGCTTATTTCCCTCAGGAACCCTGTGCCTATGTGTATTGGGTTAACCTGGGTCAAAGAAAATGAGTCACCTTGTCCAACATACTAGGAGGAAAGAGTTGGCCTGTGAAGGGCTGTCTCCTAAGTACTCCGCCTGAGGATGGGAGAGGCCAGGCTGTGTACTGCTTTTGGGAGGTACCAGAGTCTTCAATTGGTGTGTGAGTGAGTCACCTTTCATGGCTGTATCAGAGGCAGCTGCCAGGCTGGAGGACAAACCCATTCCTCCACCACCCCTCCATCCCCCCGCCAAGGGGGCTGCTGAGCACCAAAGTCACACTGCCTTGGCCTTCAAAGGCACAAGTGATGAACAAGTCTTTACCACATCAAACAGTGCCCCTCCCCTTTGAGGTGATATATGAGGCAGCCCAGGCTCTGTGTCTGTCTCAGCTATAAATGACACTGTCCATAAAACCATGAAATAAAGATATGGATGGATGGATTCTGCACTTGTCAGTGGCTCATTTTTCATTTGGCTAAAGTTCTCGTAACTTCTTAGGTTCCACCCCCAAGCTGCCCTTCTTCATTCAGAATCAAGACATGAGGCACTATGGTGATAACATATTGAGTGTGCATAGTATCAACTTATATGCCATATTATAGGTTGCCAAAATGCAAAATATTAAAATATAATAAAATGCAATAAGCACTAAAACCAAATCGGAGGCCATTTATTTTTATTTTTTATTTTTTTGATGATGCAGAAGACACATCTGGAATTTTGGGTGGGACCTGACTCTGGTCACGAGGAGTCCCCACCAGCCAGGTGGCACAGCTTATGGATTTTCTGGTGATTGGAGATTAGTGGCCTGGAGTCTGGATAACTAGGAATTAGGTTAAGAAGTCAGTCTTCTCTCCTTCAAGATCACTTGAGAGATGGCATGACCGTGTCCCTCTTCAGTTTCAGAGGGTCAGTGCACACTTGATTCTTGGCCTCTGTCTGGCTCATTTTAGTAATTACTCTTTGTATGAGCCCACTTCACCCTGTGGCCTTGGCCTGGGATCTAGTAAAATCTTCTCCTGGAAGTGGAGGGCAGAGTATTTCATTGCACATTTCAGGTAAGCTTTCAACATAATTCTGTCCCTCTGTGTCCCACCACACAGGTAAGCTAAGGTGTCTAGAGTGGTTAGGACAGGGCCTAATATGGCTTAGGGCTTATCAACGGTGCACTGTCCCCAGCATCATTCAAAACTGCCATTCCCTCTCCCTCCCACAACTGGTCTGATCCAGTAGCATCCTCCTGGGAGTACCCTGTCAGCTACCTCCGGAGTCTGTCTCAGGCATTCTGTTTCAGAGTTTTATTCTCTCTGCGCTCCCATGCAGCTGGTGTGGACTCCACCTAAGGATAGGCTGGAGAGGGCCACCCATTCTCATCAGGCATGCTCTTCTCTCTCTGAAAGACCGGGAAGTAATCCAGTTGGGGCCCAGAGGAAATCAGGCTCAGACTCACGTTAATAAAGGAATTCCTTTTTGAATCACTTCCAATAGTTGGCCATCCAACTCTATGTGAGTCTCTCAGCTAAGCCTGGCCCTGTAGGGTCCTGCTTTTATTAAAGTCGTAGGAGAAAAGATGGTTGCTAGTTTTCACATGCCTTCATTTAACCCACATATCTACAGTTTTTTCTGTCTACATTGTGAGCATCTTGGAGGCTCCCTCATTCCCTCTCCCAACCCCTATCCTGGTCTCAACTGGCACGTAGCAGATGCTCAATCAATGGTTGTTGAGTTGATGTTAAATTTAGCTGGAGATAATATGCTGGTTCCTTCAAAAATTAAAAGTAGAATTAACATATATCCAGTAATCCCACCCCTGGGTGTATACCTGTGATACTGGGATTCACAATAAGAAATACATACTTGTCTTCAACTATTTCTAGCACAGATCTTCTAAAACCCTTGAAATTTCCTAAATGTTGAGAGAGACAAAGATGTCTTTTGTTACATTGAAGAGGCAACTCTTGGACCCCACCTAACGATGGGGGCTGGTTATCGGAGAATCTAACTATGTAATGTGAGGTTAGAACTTAGGGTCCCACTCTTTTTTTTTTTTTTTTTTTAATTTTCCAATTACGGTTGACACTCAATATTATATTAGTTTCAGGTATACATAGTTGTTAGACATTTATATAATTTACCAAGTCATTTCCCCCAATAAGTCTAGTACCCACCTGACATCATACATAGTTATTACAATGTTATTGACTACATACCCCTATGCTGTACTTCACAGCCCTGTGACTAATTTGTGACTGCCAATTTGTACTTCTTAATCTCTTCACCTTTTCACCCATCCCCCAACTCCCCTACCATCTGGCAACTATCAGTTTGTTCTCTGTATCTATGAGTTTGTTTCTCTTTTGTTTGTTCATATATATATATATATATATATATATATATATATATATATTTAATCCCACATATAAGTGAAATCATATGGTATTTGTCTTTCTCTGTCTGACTTATTTTACTTGGCATAATACCCTCAAGGTCCATCCACGCTGTTGCAATCATAAGATTTCATTTTTTTATGGTCAAGTAATATTTCATTGTATATATGTACCATGTCTTCTTTATCCTATCATCTATTGATGGACATTTAGGTTGCTTTCATATGTTGGCTATTGTAAATAATGCTGTAGTGAACAAAAGCATACATACAACTTTTTCGAATTAGCATTTTGAATTTCTTTGGATAACTACCCAGAAGTGGGATTGCTATATGATATCATATGATAGTTCTATTTTTATTTTTTGAAGAAACTTCATATTGTTTTGCATAGCAGCTTCATCAATTTGTAATCCCACCAATAGCGCACAATGCACAAGAGTTCCCTTTTCTCCACATCCTCACCAACACTTGTTTGTTGATTTGTTGATGATAGCCATTCTGACAGGTGTGAGTTGATGTCTCATCATGGTTTTAATTTGCATTTCTCTGATAATTAGTGACATGGAGCATCTATCCATATTTCTAGTAATTATTCATGTGTCCTCTTTGGAGAAATACCTATTTTTTAATTGGATTGTTTGGGGTTTTTTTGTTGTTGAGTTGTATGAGTTCTGTATAAATTTTGGATAATAACATCTCAGATGTATCATACGCAAATATCTTCTCCCATTCTGTAGGCTGTCTTTTTGTTTTGTTGATGATTTCCTTTGATGTGCATAATCTTTTTAGTTTAACGTAGTCCCATGGATTTATTTTTTCTTTTGTTTCTCTTTCTTGAGGAAACGTCAAAAAAAATTAATAAGAGCAATGTCAAAGAGTTTATTGCCTATGTTTTCTTCAGAGGTTTTATATTCAGGTCTTATATTTAGGTCTTTAATTCATTTTGAGTTTATTTTTGCGTATGTTATAAGAAAGTGGTCTAGTTTCATTTTTCACATGTATCTATCCAGTTTCCCCATTACCATTTATTGAAGAGACGGTCTTTACTCCATTGTGTATTCTTGCCGCCTTTGTCATAGATTGATTTACCATATAGGTGTGGACTTAATTCTGGGCCCTCTATTCTACTCCATTGATCTATGTATCTGTTTTCATGCCAGTACTGCATGGTTTTGATTACTACAGCCCTGTAGTATAATTTGATATCAGGTAGCATAATGCCCCCAATTTTGTTCTTCTTTTTCAAGATTACTGTGGCTATTTAGGGGTGTGTGTGTGTGTGTGTGTGTGTGTGTGTGTGTGTGTTGTGGTTCCATATAAACTTTAGGATTATTTGTTATAGTTCTGTGGAAAAATGCCATTGGTTCTTGATAGGGATTGCATTGAATCTATAGATTGTTTTGGGTACTGTGGACATTTTAATGATATTAATTCTTCCTACCCATGAGCATGGCATACGCTTTCACTTATTTGTATCTTCTTCAATTTCTTTCTTCAGTGTCTTATAATTTTCTGAGAACAGGTCTTTTTATCTCTTTGGTTAAATTTATTCCTAGGTATTTTTTATTCAATGCAATTATAAATGGAATTTTCTTTTTTAAAATTTTTATTTATTTTAACTTTCTTTTTTATTATGGTGACATCAGTAATGAAATCCAATAAGTTTCAAGTATACATATATATATTGCATTGTGTGTCCACTGCGTGGATTGTTTTTTTTAATTTCTCTTTCCGATAGTTTGTTATTGATGTATAAAAAGGCAATCAATTTCTGAATATTAATTTTATAGCCTGCTACTTTACTGAATTCACTTATCAGTTCTAATTTTTTTAGTGGAATCTTTAATGTTCTCTATATGTAGTATCATGTCAGTTGTAAATAATGATGTTTTTCCTTCTTCCTTCCCAATTTGGATGGCTTTTATTTCTTTTTCTTGTCTGATTTTTGTGGCTGGGACTTCCAATACTATGTTGAATAAATGTGGTAAAAGTGGACATCCTTGTCTTGTTTCTGATCTTAAGGAAAACACTTTTAGCTTTTTACCATTGAGTATGATGTTAGCTGTGAGTTTTTTATGTAGCCTTTATATAGAGGTTTTATATGGCCTTTATATAGAGGTTTGTTCTCTCTAGTCCCGCTTTGCTGAGAGTTTTTATCATAAATGGAAGCTGGATTTTGCAGAATGCTTTTTTTTTTTTGTATCTATTGATATGCTCATGTGATTTTAATCCTTCGTTTTGTTTATTTTTAGCCCCATTCCTTGACCTCCAGGGAGGGGAGAGAGGCTGGAGGCTGGATTAATTGCCAATGGCCAGTAAGTTAATCAATCGTGCACAGGTAACAAAGTGTCCATAAAAACCCCACAGGACGGGGCTCAGAGAGTTTCCCAGTTGATGAACACATAGAGATTTGAGAAGAGTGGTGTGCCCAGAGTGAGTATGTAAACTCTGCACCCACTTACCATGCCCTATGCATCTCTTCCATCTAACTGTTCCTGAGTTATAGCCTGTGAAAATAAACCAGTCATTTAGTAAGTAAAATGTTTTTCTGAGTTTATGAACCACTCTAGAAAATTAATTGAACCCAAAGATGGAATTGTAGGAATCTCCAATCTGTAGCCTGTAGGTCAGAAGCCCAGGTGACAACCTAGACTTGTGATTAAAGTATGAAGGGCAGGGTGGGATGGGGTAGGATGGGGTTGGGGGGAACAGTCTTGTAGGACTGAGCCTTCACCTGTAGGATCTGACACTGTCTCTGAGGAGACATTGTCAGAACTGAGTTGAATGGTGCGACACCAGCTGGTAACAAAGAATTGCCTGTTGGTGTGGAGAAACCGTTCCTCCCACACTGGAGTTAGGTCCGGAAAACCAAAAGAATTTAAAGAAGGAACACAAACAGATATTTGTACACTCATGTTCATAGCAGCATTATTGTGAGCATTGTTCACAATAGCCAAAATGTGGAAGCAACCTATGTCCATCAATGAATGAAAGGATAAACAAAGTGGTACAGCCATACAACGGAATATTATTCGGTCTTTAAGAGAAAGGACATTCTGACACACGGGTGAATGTTGAAGATATTATGCTAAGTGAAATAAGTCATCACAAAAGAACAGATAGTGTGTGATTCCACTTATATGAAGTCCTTAGAGTAGTCAGATTCATAGAGACAGAAAGTAGAATGGTGGTTGTCAGGGGCTTGGAGGAGAGAATGAGCAGTTAGTGTTTAATGGGATAGAGTCTCAATTTTGCAAGATGAAAAACATTCTGGAGATGGATGATGGTGATGACAACATAACAATGTGAATATATTTAATGACACTAAACTAGACACATAAAATGGTTAAAATGATAAATTTTGTTATGTAAATTTACCACAATCAAAAATTAAATTAATTTTTTAAAATTAGTCAAGTATTTCTAAATGCCACACTGTTTTGGTGCTGCTTTATGTACAAGGGTCAGTATGATACAAAACATGATGGGGAAAGATTAATCTTACTGACTTTTAATTGGGCTTAAGGTAGAAGCTTTGCTATTTTAGCCTTGTCCAAAGTGCGGGGGTCCACCTGCTGGTAGGCTGCCAGAATTGGAAGCAAAGTACTAGGATTTCTTCTGCTTTAGGGGGCCAGAGTGGGAATTTGGTGAGCCTGATTATAAGGGCTATGATAGGAATGTACAAACATCTCACACAGAAACTTGACACATCGCTTCTTGGCTGGCATCACCAGGTCCTGAGAGGTGAAGAGATTCTTTGTTTTGGTTTAGCTTAATCTCCCCAAAGAAAGGAACTAGAAGGACCAGAAAAAATCTGTTCTCCATGCCCACAGCTAGCCATATATTTCCCTTGGCTACTGTCTGCAGGATAAAATATACAGAGGTTTAGGGAAAACAAAGAAGGGGGAGGACAGTGGGTGCTCACCTGGACGCCTGATTCACTGCTCACCAGGAGGCCCATTTGGAGCTGAAATCCTTGCCCTGCACTTTCTTCACTCAGCCCTGAAATCAAAAACAACCCCTTGGCTGGGGTCCTAATGAGCTTCTGACGAGCATAGCCTGCCCTTTTGACACAGAAAACACAATTAGACATGCACAAGTGGCCTGTGAAATACCAGGTTGGGCACCGGACACTTAGCTCTCCAAGAGTTCTACCCCAGGCTTTCTTGGGAAAATACTGCTTGAGCTCGTTAGGAGTAATAATGGCTAATAACAAAGAGAGAACATTGTGTTTTGGTTTCAAGCCCTCTCCTAGCCTCAGACCACCAGGGCAGAAAGAGAGAAGGGTGTGTGAGTGTGTGTCAGTGTTTCAGGGTGAAGAAACTGGAGTAAAACATGGTGTTAAGATCGAGGTCCCACCTCTAGCAGTCTGTGACTTTTGGAAAGTTACCAACTCTTAGAGCCTCGGTCTTGTTGCCTGTAAAATTAGGATAATAATAGAAACTTCCCTCCCCCCGATGTGGTGATTAAATGAAATATTGTACATAAAGCACTTGGCCCAAGGCCTGCATCATAGTTAGGACTCATTCAACACTGGCTATTATTAAGAGAACAAGCTTTATGCGTTTTAGTCTATTTAAGAAGCCATTTTCAAATGTCTATTTGTAAATGCCCACGCTGAAACAGGCTGTGAAAACAGAAATCACAGTCTTTACCCTCACAGAACTTTAGGACTGAGGGGACTTTGAGAAAATCAATCTGGCCATGGTCAGTTTGAACCTGGAATGTTTGGGGGCAAACCATGAGGCAGCTGTGGCTCACTTTCAGGCCTGCTTGCTCTAATTTTTGTTAGTTTCTTTCCTTAGGTGGTGGAGGAAGGGCTTGTTTTTGTGGGCTGGAGAAGCATTGGTCCATTTAAGGCTACAGTAAAGAAGTGAAATTTGCTCTGCACTTGCTTGTAACTGCTACAAAGCCCATTATTTTCTAGTTATGGTGATGGAATTATACATGAAACGAAGTGAAGCAAACACGAACAAGCAAAACTTTCGAAACAGGGACTAGTCACTTTTTGTCTCACGTTGGAGAGAACAAAAATGGATCTACCAGTCAGGTGTTCAAATCTTCCTTCAATTATTCTCTCTCTCTCTCTCTCTCTCTCTCTCTCTCTCTCTCTCTCTCTCTCTCTCTCTCCTCTTTTCTTTCTTTTGGCATTCACTGATAGCGTCAAGCATACACAGTAAACTCTCAGTTCATGATTTCAGACTAAGAGAGAGCCTTTCTCTCTCCCAGAATCCACATACAGAATTTCGTGGAGAGATTCTGATGGCTTTGCTTGGTCACTTACTCTCTCCTTGAACCAATAATTCTGGGCAAGGAAATGGGGCACCACAGTTGGCCTGACCTGGATCCCATGCTCACCCCTGCATCCAGAGGATGGTGTTAACAGTAACTCCACAGGACCCACATGGGACTGATGGAGTTCTGTAGTAGACAAACCTGTCTATACTAGTGAGAGGTAGAAAATGTGAATAGACTCCAAGCACTTCAAGAGCAGCTGATGCAAATTTTATCTTGACCCTTCACTCAATTGTGCTTAAAATGACGGGTCTGGCACAATTTGAAGGGTCAGCCTACTTCTTTGTATTGAAAAGCTGAGACACTTCTAACTATTCTTGAATCCAACCACATGAGTGAGGACTAAGTGTTCCCAAGTGGGGC
The DNA here is from genome assembly GCF_014176215.1 of Rousettus aegyptiacus. NCBI lineage: Eukaryota > Metazoa > Chordata > Mammalia > Chiroptera > Pteropodidae > Rousettus > Rousettus aegyptiacus. The sequence goes on from NW_023416309.1 coordinate 64,271,790, forward strand.
TAACCATACAGCACTGTAGCAGCAGCTCTACGCCTTGTCTCTTGACTAATATTTATATCCTGGTGGAGTCCCCTTCCCACCAAGTAAGATAGACCTGGGAACCAACAAGATATTGCAGAAATGACTTCAAGACTAGATCATAAAATACATTGTGGCTTCTGCCTTGCTTTCCTTGGATCATTCCCTGGGGAAGCCAGTACTATGGAGAAGTCCAGGTTGTAAGGAATTAAGGCCCCCAACCAATAGCCAGCATGTGGGTGAGCCACCTTGGAAGTGGCTTTTGAGCTGCAGTCCGGCCTTCAGATGATGCGGCCCCAGCTGCATCCTTATGCGAGACCCTGAGCCAGAACTATTCAGCTAAGCCTCTTCTGATTTCCTGACCCACAGAAACTGTATGAGATAATAAATGTTCATTGTTGTTTCAAGCCACTAAATTTTGTGGTGATTTGTTACACAGAAGTAGACAACTGATACAGGCATATCATGGTCTCCTCTTTACTTCACAGGGACAGATTCACTTGAAAAGTTTCCTTGGACCATTTTTAAAGCACTTCTCAATGACCTTATTAGTGATTGTTACAAAAAAAAAATTAAATTTTACAATGTCACAGGTGGAATCATGCTGGTACACAGGACTGGTTCTACTGTCAACACTATGAGTTTGCAGATTTTTTTAAAAAAAAACATGTTTACATTTGCACTTCTCCCACTTGTACTACATAGGGAAGGAGTCCAGATGTGAACAGGAAGATTCGCCAGTTGCCTTCTCTGTTAAGAGCAATTGTAGCACACATCTGGGATATCATGGCACAATTGTGTAATTCCACTGGTGACATGAAGCAAGAGTCCCTAGATTCTGAACCCCAACAAAATCCTCCAGGTGGGCTTCTGGCTGAAGCATTGCTTGCCCTGGCAAGTAAACCACAGTCCAAGAAAGTCCCATCATGGGCTATTTAAATTAAGGAAGTTGCATCAAGGGGTTGATCCTGAGCAGGCTCCTCAAATGCCTCACTGCACCACGATGACTTAAATATCCCAGGACATCTCCCACCTAGTCTCCTTGCTTGGCTCTCCATTCCCTCTGGTCATCTGAGCCCAGCCATTTTTTCAGATGAGTCTCTCTCATTCTCCCACAAACCTCTTAATCACTTAGGTGCCAATGTCTGGGCTCCTCCCACAGAGAGCCACCTATGGGCACATTTCTGATCTTGTGCAGTCACTTGTGTGTTTTTTTTCCACCCCCTGATGATCCAGACATTACCATTCATCAGGAACTCTTCTGGAAAACTTTCCAAAATACTCCATCTCCCTCCTCTCCTATCACTGAACTCCAATAATTGAAAGAAATGCCATGTGATTTAGTAATTGCTTGGCATACCAGCCAGCACTCTGCAAATCACAGAAAACCCAGCTCACACAGGCTCATGTAACCCAGCTGGTTCTGGGTTCAGGTGGTGTCCTTGGAACTCCCTCTATCTTCTACTCCTTTTGGCTCTGGTTTCCTGGGAGTGCAGAACCCCAAAGCCCCACTAGGTGGGGCAGGACAATGTGACCCACAGCCCTGCCCAGGGCCACGTGGTAGTGGAGAGGCACTTTCCCAAAGGAAATAGGACTGGTAGGGAGACTCATCTGAAAAATAGCAACAGTTCGCATCCATCAGCACACCCTTGATATTCACTTTTACTGTCAGTTTCCACCCTGTCTCTCTGGCGGACACTTAAAATCCTCAAGGTCAGGGCCCATTTCTTTGGCTCTTATAGCAGCACATAAGTAGAAATGGTCCCCTTATCTTGTCTTTGCTTGCGTAACTTCTGTGACAGGGAACTCATTACTTCCAGAAGTAATTCCTTTTGTGGATTGGTCTCTTCTCTGTGACTGTCACCCATTGGGCCAGTTCTGCCTAAAATCAAAGAACACTAATCACTAATTACCATATTTCTTCTCCCTCCATTCTTTGTTTTCTGCCCATAAGTCAGCAATGGATGGGTTGGATATGCAGGACCATAATCCAGGAGGAGGCATTGTGTTTTGTCCTTCTGACATGGTACAAAGCTCCTTCACTCCAAATCAGACCTGGCTTCCTTCAGGAAAAATCTTGCTATCTCATTTTCCCTTGCCTAAAATAGCCACTTCCTTATTTGGGGACCGAGGGTGGTGGGGAACTGAGAAAGGGATGTGGTAAACCATCCAGAGATGCCTGGTTTGGAAACATTCCTGGAAATGTCAATGTTGGCATCAGCCAAACATTAGGCAAGGCACTTATGGTTGGCCATTAACCCAGTGTAAACAGAATGGTGAGGAAAATCAAAACAGGGGCTGGTAAATCAAAGAGAAATAAGTCATGGATAAATATGTCCTCTGTGGAGTATGACTTTCTTCTAAAGGAATCTGTAGTTGTTTACAGATAATATTGATGTCTGCTATTCCATTTCATGTCTAATTAAGGTGACAGCCAGACACTGTCAAGGTCATAGTAAATGGGATGCATGGTTCTTTTAAGATAATAAATTAAGTTTCCTTCTCACAGTTGCATGAGCAATCTCAAAGTTCAAAGACAATCCATGCACAGCTTTGAGGTGTCTGCCCTCATTTTTCTCAAACCATTTGGTCTCTGGGCCAGGCTTGTTCCTATCTTCTGCCTGATGGGACATTGCTGTACCATCTGTGAGGAGGCAGGCCACACTCTTTTCTAAATAAAAAATGATCATTTCCACCTGAGCTGCATTTAGATCAGCCTCTCCCAGCCACCTCCTGGTCCCTAGGCAGGGTTGACAGAGCACACAAGTCTCCTATCCCCTGGGGTCTCTGTGTCATGCTCTTTGGGTGCTGTCCACCAAGGAGGACAACTTGCATTTGCTGTACTGCCAAGGGCTGTCAGCTTATGCAACTGAGAAAACTACATGATTTTCTGGGAGCCATTGAACATATCCAATGGTCTCTTCCATGTTCTCTGATGATCTTGCTGTCCCTGTGCTGGTCACCTTGCTATACCCTCAGAGTGGTGAGCGAGAAAGCAACTGGCAGAAGAGGCCATGGGGTTGGGAGGATGGAGTCAAGACTCATCTGAGTACAGGAGTGTGAACTTAATTTGAGAGAGGGGGTTGAAGAGCAGGGTTGTAAGAGGGAGAAGGCAGGGAGAATGTATATTTTTCCTGAAAGGTCATTGGCTCTGTCGGAATTCTTAACCAAAGCAGAGGTGACCCTCTGCCCTCAGGATTCCAAAGGCTTCTCTGGAGAAGCAGACTGGGGGTTCAGCAGAACGAGGCTCAGTCTTGACCTGTTCATGATCATGGAAGAGGGGCTGCCAGGCCAGGTTCTCAAGACATGATTGAAGGCTGCCTGCCTCTCCACCCCCCCGGAGAGAATGGGTCTCCTGAATCAGGATTGCTAGGGATGAGACTCAGGTGTTTCTCATGCTCACCAAACCCTTGCTACTCAATGCGGGCCCTGGGATAGCAGCATGGGCATCACCTGAGAACTTGTTAGAAATTCAGACTGTCACGCCCCAACCCAGACTTACTCAATTGGAATCTGCATATTAAATGTGCCTCCCACCCAAATCCTTGAACTCAACCCATGAGAAGCAGAGCATGGATTGGAAAATCCTGTCTCAAGCTTAATACGGGCCATCTCTAACAAGAACCATTCAGAAGTTGATATGCTGGAATCCAGACCTAAGCCAAAGCATATTTTTTTATTCCAAACCCTGAACCAATCTAGGTTCAATGTAGAAATGCACCTTGAACGAAGACAGGTTAGTGGGCTGAGCTATCTCCCCCAAAGATATGTCATATCCCAGAATATGTGAAGGTGACCTTATTTGGAAATAGGGTCTTTGCAGATGTAATGAAGGATCTTGAAATGAGATCATCACGGATTACCCCAGTGAGTCCTAAATCCAATGGTGGTGTCCTTGTTAGAGACAGAAGGGGAGATAGAGGCCCAGAGGAGAAGGCACGTGAGGACAAGACAGAGATTGGAGTGATGCGCCACAAACGAAGGAATGTCTGAAGCCACCAGGAGCTGAAGGAAGCAAGGAGGGTTCCTCTCCTAGAGCTTTCAGAGGGAGTACAGCCCAGCCTACACTTTGATTTCAGACTTTGGGCCTCCAGAACCATGAGAGAATAAATATGTCATTGTAAGCCACCCAGTTTTTGGCAATTTATTATGGCAGCCCTAGGAAATTCATACAGGCGGCCTTTTCTGACTATGAAAGAAAAGAATAGCCAAAGGTAACTCAAGAAAGAAGCAATGACCTGGCCAACCCCAAGTTACATGAATCTTAGCTTTGTTCCCAGAATTAACTGCCTTATTCCTCATTTCCTTATTTCTTTTTAATGTTCCACAAAACCCAGGTATAGCCAAGACCTAGGGTACCTGGTCTTGCATGGCTGGCTGATCACCAGACCATCAAGGCCTCCAAAATAGCTCCTTCAGGCTCCCAAACATAACCATTCTATTTGTACCTAATGTCACCTTGTTTGGAATTTACTATTTAAGGCAGTTATGATACAGTGAAACTGAATCACATTTTAACTGCTTAAGTACACTTAAAAGCAGTCTTTATTTAGCAAGTCTTTCAGCAAATGACGCCACAAGGGCTGAGTTTGCTAAGCTTAGGTGACTGTACATTAGGTTAATGTAAAGCAAGGTATATTAGTGCTAGATTTGAACAGAACAGGCTCTGGAGCATTTGAATAATTTTATTGTGCCCCATTAAAAAGTTTTCAGGTTTGAAAGATAAAGATTCAGGGAAGCAGTTCTCAACTCTGACTCACTTTGGAATCATTTGGGAGAGCTTAAAAATAACAACAGCAGTATTTCAACCTCTCCTAGATCAGTAATTAGAATCCCTGGAGGCTTCTGGGGGAATTATCTGCCTTGTCTAGTAGCGACCACCCTCTGTGCCAGAACTTGCTCTTCACCTCCCAAGGAACCAGGGCACAGGCATGTGTCTGGGGCTGGCCAAACAGACACACTCACCCTGGTGTCTGTGTCTAGGAGCTGCGATGCCAAGGAGCAGGCCATGAGTGGCCCTCATGCCTGGGACAGCATCCAGTGTTGATGGTGATGGTAATACAAGCTGAGAGCAGAGGCTCAGAGAAGTCTGGTGACTTGTCTAGGGTCCGAGAACTAAAGACTAGCAGGGGGATTTGAACCCAGCCTCTCTGGCTCAGGAGCAGCTGAGGTGCCCTCCCTGGACTAGCTCCATGCCAGAATTCCAGCCATTGTTCTGGACTCCAGGGCCCTCAGGTCCAGCTATCTGACCCCCAGAGCTTTTGTGAGTGAACAAAAGTGCCCCTCTTTAAAATCAAATTTAATTTTTTATCCAAACATCATATACTTACAGAAAAGTTTACTAATTCTAAGTGTGCAGCTTTATGATTTCTGACAGAGTGAACACACAGTAACCTGAACCCAAATCAAGAAACAGAACTCGGCCAGGGCCCAGGTGTCCCTCCTCCCACGAGCAGTCCCCCATCTAATTTCTAGATCTGTTTCACTTGTTTCTGAGCTTTATATAAATGAAAGTACACAGCGTGCACTCTTTTTGTACCTGCTTCTTCCACTCAGTATCACGTCAGGCGAGAGACATCCATACTATTGTATGTAGTTGAGGTGTTTTCACTCTCCTTGCTATGTGGTCTGACTGTGCCGCGATCAATTCACCTGTTCTTTTGTACATGGGCATTTGGTGTTTCTAGTTTGAGCTATGACAGACGAAAGTGCTGCTAGGACTATTCTTGTGCTTGCCTTATGGCACCTAAAGTATATGTCAGCATTGTCTGAAGAAATGCCTTTTCTGCTTAAATTAGCAGAGCTGGTTTATGTTACAACCAAGCACCTCGATGGATGCAGTTTATAGATACTATTATTACCTCATTTTACCGATAAGGAAGCTGAGGCTCAGAGAAGTTCAGTCCCTTGCCTAGGTCATACAACTAAGGAGAATTTTAACTGGAGTCTGCCCTTATAGTCACTAATTCAAAAATGTGTGTGCATCTCAATAGTCCTCTTAGTACTGCCACATGCCGTGCAGTGGTGTGATCTTAACATCTACTCCTTGATGAAGTTGGCAGGCCTTGGGGAGAGCGAGGCAGAGAACTGTCCTAGGCTCAGGTTCATGATGTGGACTGGTGCCAGGCTTCCTAAAGAGATAATCGGTCTTCCCCTGGAGAGCTGATGGGAGAGCAAAGGTGCCTCCTCTCAGACAAGAGGGCAAGCTCCTCCACTGAGCAGAGCGACACTGAAGTGGCTGATGGAAAAAGGACATCCCAGGCTTGAGATTCACCCTCTACCTTTCACAAGACTCCTAAGTATGGGTATGACATTTCCTATAGCAGGTGCACATATCTGGAGCACATCCCAGTCCCACTCACCATCTGGCAGCCCTGGGCCAGGGAGCTGTCTCCACCCACTCACTACCACATATAGCAGGATGACATATGGTGGCAGAAGGGAGAGCCCTGAAGGTAGTGCTTCTGCAGAATGGCCCAAACAACAGGTCACTCCTTAACTCATCAGAATAGGGGAGTGATTCTTTGTAGGTTCCTCCTGGGGATGGGCCACAGGCCCTGCACTGGAACCCTCTACAAAAAGCATGTGAGTCAGGTTTACTCCTCCGGAAATCAGGGGTTAGAAGGCCCACGAGCAGGCACAGAGGTGAGAGGTCACCAGCAGCATATATGACAGGACGCTGAGTGGATGTGCTACCCTGGGGTGTGCAGTCTAGGCCTCCATTGTGTTCCTTCCTGGGGGCTTCACAGCATGGGACCGGGGTGCTCACGTGAGGCTATAGTTACAAAGCATGGTCTCTGACTAGCAACAGCATCTGAACACTTGCTAGAAATGCAAATTTCAAGGTTCTACTGAGTCAGAAGCTCTGCAGGTAAAGCTCAGCACTCTGTGTTTTAGTAACCTCAAGGTATTTCTGATGCATGCTCAAGTTTGAAAGCCACTGGCATAGTGCAGCCATATGAAGTAGATAGCATAATCAGTCCCATCTTATAGCTGAAGAAGAAGCCCAAAGTTACAGTTAGGGAGGGGGATTGTATTAGTTAAGATTACGTTAAGCAGCAAATAACAGAAATCAAACCCTCAAAGAACCATAGACTAAAATAAATAGTTTATTTTTCCTTCGTGGTCCAAGAATAGCTGCTGGAGCTTTAGGCATTATGTCCACATTCCAGGCAGCTAAAAAAAGGGAGGAAGGGCAGCACTGTCCCTTTGAGGACACGTCCTAAAATTTTATATATGATTTCAGCTTGGCCACAACTTAGTCAACTGCTTCACCTAGCACAAAAAGGCTGGAAAAATAGCTCTTTGTTTTGACCATGCAGGCAGATAAAACTTTGAGTTCTACTGCTACAGAAGAATATAGATATTGGGAAACAACTAGGCAGTTGTCTTCCCTAGGGTACAGCTGGGAATCAACTAGAACTGATAATATCACCATCTGAAGTTACGTATTTGTTTATATATTATCTTTCTTGTCCCCTTTTAGAAGGCCCCAAATTATAAATCTTGAAAGTTTTCTTGCTCCCTCCTGTATCCCTAGTGCCTAGTACAATACACAGCATGTGGTAGGAGATGGAGATTTGCTATTGAATGTAAAATTTTATAAGATTAAATTAGATAATATATGTAAAAGAAACTCATTTGAGATCTGGCACATAGTAGGTATTCAGAATATGGTTGCTGCTATTTATTTACCTCTGTGCTTCCTAGTCAAACCCAGCTGCACCCTGTCTGCCATGCCCAGGTTTATCTCTCAGACTCTAATTCTCATGTCACCCCCTACCTGCATGCAGGCACTTGCAGCAAGCCCCAGTTCCTGACCTGGGCCCTTCCTTGGGCTGTTAAGATAATCTGTGCTGTTTGATTGGGTCTGGAGAACACTCCAGTCACAGCCCAGGTGAGCAACTGAATCGGTAGAGAAAATTCAACATCCATTCTCTGTCGAAATCTGAAACAAGGCCTCGAGAACAAAGCCAGGCTCAGGCTGGAGTGGTAGGGATCTGTCCCCACTGTGTGTTGGGCATAGTTCATACTCTCCCATTTTTCGTTTGGCCTTTTCTGCTATGGGTACAGGTTCCAGGAGTTTGGCGCCCCTGCTTGCCACACATTAGGCGCTCACCCCATGTCCCTGTTATTGGGTTTGTGTTTGGCCCTATTTTGCTGAACTGGGTCAGGCTGGATGAAGCACAGGAGGGCTGTTTGCATTGGCTGCTTTCCCTACCAAGTGGCATACACTAATGCAGCCTCAGAAATCCAATTTAACATAAACCTTGACATTTAGACCAAGACAAATGGGCCTTACTCAAATGTGAATAGTCTATTGCTGAGCTGAGGAGCAGACAATAGCCTATGTGTATTGTTCAGTTGCAACTGTCCTAATTACAGAAAAACATTAATTTCACAGCACTTTTCAGAGTGAAGTCAATCTTTAGAAAGAATTGTCCTCGTTTTTCTACACAGATAGGGAAGACTAGGAAGGCTCATTTTATTGATAATGTGGACCTTGCAATTGCTGAATTTCATTTATCCCACCTACCTACCTCTCAGAACTATTATGAGGAGCAAATGAAGACAAGGTGTTTGTAGAGGTCCTTTATGAACATCAAAGCAACCCAACATCCTACGGTATCCCTATGCGTTCCACCCTTTGCACCGCGCAGCTGCACCCTTTCCACAATGACCTCTTACTTGGAGCTGGAGCTCCCTGCTCAGCACACCGCCCCCTCCACCTGCCCCACCCCCCAACTGCCACACTGCTGACCAGTCTTCTCAACATTCAGACGAAAGTCAAATGTCACTTCCCTGGAGGAGGTCCAATCAACTTTCGTCACAGTGCTCCACCCCACATTTTTCTTAATCCTCATTCCTATCTGAAGTTGTCTTATGTGTTTGTTGGCTTGTTACTTTCCTCCCACAAGGAGCGTCAGCTCCAGAAGCATAGGACCTCGTCTGTCTTGTTCACACCTGTGTCCCCTGTGTCTAGAACAGCATTGGGCACCCAGGGAAGATGAATATATGTTGACCGAGAGATCACTGGGGAGTCCCATTTGGGGAGAAAGGGAGAAAGCGATTGGTTAACAAATTGATTAATGTGCTCAGTATTATTAGCTAAGTATCTGGAGCAGGTGTTGTGGAGAAGTTCCCAAGTTATCTGGAGGCCCTAAGTACTTGGAGCAGTACCTGGAGAACTGGAGAAGGGCCTGGAGTCCCTGAATGCCTGATTCAGGGTTTGAGTGAGAGTTTCTGATGCTCAGGAAGCTTATAGATTAGTAGGAGGGACAGCTAATTCGCAGTAGTCAAATAACTCTACTAATGCGCAGGTTGTCAAATAACAGAGGCTAGAGTTTTAAAATGTCATGAGGACTCTAGGAGGGACATGCTATGGTGGAGACAGAATTCTCCAGCCTCTCCTTAGGAATAGGGCACCGGGTAAACCATAACTGTTTAGCAGCCTCCTCTGTCACCACTGGGTAATAAGGTTTATCATTCAGAAAATTTAAAAGACTCCACTAAAAACCCATAGAAAATCAGACAAAAAAAATTTTTTTGGAAGACTTAACTGGCAAAAACAAATTTCAAATGTATGGAAATAATATTTAGTGATTAAGTAGTCATAGACATCTGAACGCAGGTGGTTCTTATTGTTTGATGTGTCCCTCTTTGGGGCTAAGTCTTACAGGGCTACACAAGGTCAGAGAGCATTCTCTGAAAGAATGAGCAGCACTAGGCCCCCTTCCCTCACTGTCCCTGTGCTGTTTGGGATCTGGGCGATAGCTGTGTTAGGTCCCTCAGCAGCTACTCCTCCTTCCTGCACCTACTCCCTCCAAATGAGGAAACCCAGGAGTCTCTTCACTCTTGGAAGGTGGGCTGAGAGGAAATGCTAAGACCTACTCAAACACACTCAGGTCCCATTAACACAACAGGTACTATGCTGGTGATCTCCTGACTTAGGGAACTCTAAGTGCTCTAGGGCAAAATCAGTGTTGCCAGAGGGAAAGGCAGGTCTGTTGAGAAGCAAGGTAGAAGCAACAGAAGCTGGGATACCTCAGCACCAGTTTGCTGTTTCAACTGTGAGGGAACTAAGCTGAGGATTGTGATCCAGGACTTGCCCTTGGAAAGTGACTATAAATAACCAGAAGGGAATAAGGCTCAGTCTTTTGTTACTAGCCATTGCTGCCCTTCAAATCCCTTTCAGGAAACCCTGCACTGAATGAGGAAAGAACCTCCTGAGAGAAGTGATTTCTAAAACACCTGTTCCAGCTTCTGTTGCTGAAAACAAACCACTGCAAAACTCGCTGGCCAAAAATAATCCTTCTGTTGTGCTCATGGATTCTGTGGGTCAGGGGCCGAGGCATGCAAAAGGGATTGACTCATCTCTGCTCCACCTTATCAGGGCCTCAGCTGGAAGACATGAATTCAGGCAACTTACTGTTGCTTTAACTCACCATCTTGTGATTGATGCTGGTTGGTGGCAGGGACCTCAGCTGGGTCCTCTCCATGTGCTCTTTCTGCCAGGACTAGTCTGGACTTCCTGACAACACATTTCCCATAGTGAATGTCCCAGGAGAACCAGGCAGAAACTGTACTACTTTTTTATTTTTTAAATTCTAGTTAAAAACACATAACATAAAATGGGCTGTTTTAATCATTTTTAAGTGCATAATTCAATAGTGTTAAATGTATTCACATTGTTGTTAAACAGACTTCAAGAACTTTTGTATCTTATGGATCTGAAACTCTGTTGAATAATAGCTTCCCTTTCCCTCTCCCTCCAGCCTCTGGTAATCACCATTCTACATTCTGTTTTTATGAATCTGACCACTTTAGATACCAACAGTACACAAGGATTCCAATTTCTCCACATCCTCACCAACATTTATTTTCTGGTTCTTTAAAAAGTAGTAGTTGTCCCAGTAAATATTTTGACTTGTATTTCTCTGTCTCTGATTATTAGTGATGTTGAGCATCTTGTGCTTGTTGGCTAGTTATATATTATCTTCATAAATATGTCTATTCAAGCCCTCTGCCTGTTTTTTAATTGGGTTATCTTTTTTTTATCATTGATTCATAGGAATTCTTTATGAATTCTGGATTTTAGTCCCTTATCAGATATACGATTTGCAAATATTTTCTTCCATTCTGTAGGTTGCCTTTTCATTCTGTTGATTGTGTCCCTTGAGGCACAAATTTTTTTTTAAGTTTTATGTGGTACCATCTGTCTATTTTGCTTTTGTTGTCTGTGCTTCTGTTGTGATATCCAAGAAATCATTGCGAAGTCCAATGTTACAAAGCTTTCCCTACATGTTTTCTTCTAGGATTTTTATAGTTTTAGGTCATACATTTAGGTCTTCAATCCATTTTGAGGTAATTTTTGTATGTGGTGTAAGAGAAGGGTCCAACTTCATTCTTTTGAATGTGGATATCCTGTTTACTGAATAAACTTGCCTTTCCCCATTGCATGGTGTTGGTACCCTTGTCAAAGATCATTTGACCATATGTGCTAGGGTTTATATCTGGTGCTATCTCTGCTTTTATGACAGCCTCAGAAGCTGCAGTGTCACTTAAACCATAACCCCAAGCCCATCCAGACTCAAAGGACAGAACACAAATCCCATCTCTTGATGGGAGGATAGTCAAAGTCACAATAAGAAAACATGTGGGACAGGAGAGATTTTTGTAAATCACAAACTGCCATAACATCTTCCTCCTGTTGCCTATCCCCAACCTGTCTTATAAAAGATTATGGAAGGTGATACGGATACATATCCCCAAGATGGTTAATGTGAAAAACAGGTAATATCAAGTGCTGATGAGGATCTAGAGCAATTGGAACTCTCATATGCTATAGATATGAGTGTAAATTAGAATAATCAATTTAGAAAACTGGCAGTATCTACTAAAGCTGAGTACAAGCACATCTGTGGCCCAGTGACTGCATTCCCGGACCTTCAAATGGGCACCAAAAGTCATACACAAGGTTGTTTGTAGAAGCACTATCTGTAATAGCCCAAACCTTGAAACTCCCTAAATGCTCATCCAATGTAGAATGGATAGAGGGATAGTCACATAGTAGGTTACTTTACACCAATGACAATGAATAAATTACAACTACTCACCTGGTATGGGTTAATCTCACAAACATAGTATTGAGCAAAAGAAGCTAGGAAAAAAAATACTTGCTGTAGGATTCTATTTATTTAAAACTCAAAAGCAGACAAAACTCATCTATGGTGGTGTTAGAAGTCAGGAGAGTGATTACTCTTGGGGAGAGTAGTGACTGGGAGGTGACACAAGAGTAGCTTCTACAATGCTTGTCACGTTATGTTTCTTGATCTAGGGGCTAGGTACACGTTTTTTTGCTGTGTGAAAATTTATCAAGTTGCACACTTTATGCTTTATGTACTTTTCTGTATGTATGTGATACTTCAAAGTAAAAAACATAATTATCATGGGAGGGCATGGATGCCCTACAAAAGGACAGTATCAGGTGTTAATCAGGCCCCCACTGTGTGTGTGCAAGTCTGTTCTAGGTACAATGGGCCAAAACAGAGTTTATAGGCTGGATGTAAATAATTGTCAGAGAGAGAAAGTGAGGAATTATAAGCAAAGTACACATGGGCCTTGGGGTTTAGCAGAGGAAGCTTACTATAAACTATATAAATTATACACAAATATATTATTATTATTATAATTGTGTCAAACTTAAAGTTCAAAGATTCACTCTAAACATTCTATATTCCCTTTCCAGAGACTCTGCACAGCATCCTTATCTACCACACTGTCTCTAGAACTATAAGGTCAGGGTTATATAGCCTGAGTGATAAGAGTAGCTTCCACCATAGCCTGGTTCTTCTGTAGAACCTGTTCTTGATCTGGGCTTTACTTGAAACCAGTAATTTTCCAATCCAAAAATGGATTGAAGAAGTATTCCCATGTGCAGTAGGTCCTGTCTCTAAAATCTAGAGTCCCACTGAGCCTCTGTCTTAGTGGTTGGGGATACAGTGTACAACAAATTCTAGCTCTTCCCTTAAAGACAATATCCTGAAATGCCCCAGCCCATTGGGCCTCTTAAAACTTCATCAACGTGGCAGGACTCTGATTTTTCATAGGATTTATCTCCCACCCTCTGGCATGCACATGTCTTACTAGGACATCCGGGGTACCTGCCACCATCCCAAGCCAAAGTATTATGAAGTCATCAGTATATGGATCAGCATGATGTTCAGTGGAATTTCAATGTAATCATGATCTCTGGAGACTGTAGTACAACAGAGAGAAGAATTAATGCAGGAAAGGCAGTGAATGAATGTAAACTTCTGCTGTTCCCTTGTGAAAGATAATTCCATACCAAGGGAGATTAAGAAGAATACATTTACCAGATTATTGTTATACATCAAGTGCTAGAGGCCATGTTGATCTATGCCAAGATACCATCTCTGGTAAAGTAGTTATTATTGACTTACAGCTTGGTTAATTTTATTGATGTCTACCATCATCCACCATGATCCCATGATCCATTTGGTTTTATTGCAGAAATGTTCCAAAAATCAGACCAGTGAGAAACCAAGCAGCACTCGGAGAATTAGAGAACTCAGGTTTATTACGCCAGTGTAATTATTCACAGAGCTAGCGCTCTGAAGATCTGGGGCCCGTGCTCAGATACAATCTTGCTTTTATAGGGCTTAGTTGGCATGGGCTGATTGGTTAATTTGTCCTAAGCTGGTTACAGAGTGTGGGAGTTGCTATGGGTTACAAACAGTTACATTCACTATTTAGACAGAACAAGCAAAAGAGAGGATGAGACTTCAGTTAATTTTGAGGTCACCCTGCCCCACAGCCTCTGTGGGAAGCATATCTATAGAAGCAGAACAAAGAGCTGATTATAAGGTTAGCCTTTTGAGTTAAAATTCCTCTTCAGTTCTAGGAGCCAGATGAGTGAGATATCACATCTGCATCTTGATGGTTGTACTAATCTCAGGAATTCTTCCTGGGATGCAAGATTGCTTCTGTCATACTGTCTTAGCAGGGAATCTTCCACCTGACCCTGTCACAGTGGCTCTTACTACATAGAGCAGAAAAATAATTTGTGATTTCTACCAGTTTCTAAGTATATCTATCCAATTACATAACCAAGAACAGGAAAACAAAGGAGCGGCAGGTGGGGCGGTGATTTAAATCACTGTGAGATGGACTTAGGCCAGATATGACTTCCTTAAGCCGCTGCTCTATCCAGAGGATCCGATGGTGTTTCCAGCCCCCTAGTTTCAGTGTCAGTCAGGACTTGAATCCAACAGTGAAAAACCTGGGCATTCCCCTTTGCCCTTGAAGTGTTACTCTGGTAAATAGCTGCAGGTCCCATTAAATAGAAGACTATTAGGTATTCTTGCAGATCCCTCTGTAAGGGCATCTGGCCTTCCTTCCTTTACATAGGTTCTGAGGCTGTGACTAATTTAGATCTTGAAACCAGGTAAAGAGTTGCCATTCCTACTGCTTCAGCTGACTTCAGCCTTATGTTTACCAGTTCTTTATTTTTATTCATTTTTTTTAATTGTACAAGTCAAGTAATACCTGTGTGGCTTCTATTGCTCTTGTTCCTTGGAATACCCTGCTTTATAAACTATCATCATGTATCCTGTCATCATTGCAGGCTGAGGTGTCCTGCTAGCCACTCCAACCTTGCCACTGACTATAATAATGACATCCTCTGGCCTCGGAAGGGTAAAGGCTGGCCCCTGCCACACAATCCCCATTGATACCAGGGAGTCCAGCTTGATGTACAGAAAACAGCAGCCACTGAGCTTCTCAGAGTTTCCCCCTTATCTTTTTGCATTAGTGAAGATAAAGGTCCTCTGAAATGAGGTCTCTGGTCTCACTTAATGAATCTATTTTCATATACGCACTACCTGGAGCTTTCAGACCCTTTCCTTAATACTGACCCGAGGTAGTTCTTGGGTCTCTGCTTAATTTACTATAGGCTCATCATGAGGGCTATCCCAAGAGGGTATGAGAACCAGCTTCAAGGGACTACCTCATAACATGGATCTCGAGTCACAAGTGAGTGTCTCTGTGTCACTAAATCTCTCCAATCCAGTTTCAGTTTCCACCTCACCCCCATCTCAATGCCATCAGGACCTAGTCTCCAAGTATCTGCTGGTTGGTGATGCTGTGCTGGTCCACATTCCCTTGGAGTTTTATCTGGTAACCCTGATAACCAACCTCGTGGTGGCCTATTTAGAAATTCCAACAGCTTGTTTTTTTAATTCTAGAAAAAAAAAGAAAGCCCTGCCCTTGAGTGTAATTTCTAGTCTTCCCTTTCTCATGTGTGGGTGTGTATTTAGATTATAAACTCACCTGGTAGGAGCTGTGTTTACATTTCTGTTTTAATGGATGAAGATGTGACAAGATGCCCTTCAAATTCTTTCCCAAGTCTTCAGGGATTTGCTGAGCCTACAATGGAAGCCTTGTGTTTTGCTGCTTGCGGCTTGAGTCTTGAAATCCTGTGAGGCTTCTCATGGTTCCTGGTTCTATAAATGACCCTGACTATTATTGCCCTTTTGTAGGAATTTGCTGTTTTTCTCCTTGGTTTAGTTTTTTTTTTTTAATTGAAAATCATGTTGTAAATAAATATTAGCTTACGTGAAAAGCCATTCAGGGCAAATTGTTAAGAGGATACAAAAGCAGATTATAAAATATATGATCCCAAATTGCTTTTAAAAATATACATATACATTTAAAATGTAGGAGTAGACCAACAACATAATGTTAAACATGATATCTCTAAATATTTGAGGAAAAGATTTTTATTTTTTTATGTGCTTTTTTCACTTTTCAAAAATTTCTTCATTAAATATGTATTTTTATTAATAGATTTTAAAATAATTAATTATTTTCATTAAAAATTATTTATGGAAATTATTATTAAGGATGTATTTGAGGGCTAGTAACAGAACGACCTCTTTTACCCACCTAATAAGAAACCTGGAAGTTGGCCAGTGCAACTTTTTAATAATCAGAGATTCAAGCTCTTTCTGTGTGTTCTATCACTTGTTGGCTCCTGACCTCCTCTCACTGCTTCATAGGTTAACTTTGTATTCCTTCCCCCACTGATTCACACCATTAAGAACATTCAGCTTTCACCCAGAAAACTAGCTTGGCTCGAGCACACAGTCTCAGGGCTGACCTGAAGGATATTGTCATCTCCCTGGAACACTCAGCCTGATGCTGGTTTTTTTTGTAAGTTTGGCTGCCAAGTTGTTTTCAAGGAGTTTTCAGAACTTCTCCGTCCCCTGCACAGGATGGCTCGTCCCACACTTTCTTCTCTCCCTGCACTTGCAGCAGTCCCTAATCAGGAGATTACATAAGAAGTTTTCCTCTTGAGTTGCCACCAAGGCCACCTGAAAAATCAAGATTTACGCAAACCAGCAACGGCTTGCCAGAAATGCAACGTCTTTGCATGCTCATCTCCATCTACTCTGAAGTTGTGTTCAAGCTCTCTCCTTATTACCAGCCCTAAGTTTTTCCATTGCAGAGAAAACAGCAACAGTGTGCATTTTCTGTGAATTTAAAACCAGTCAAGGCACTGGGGTGGGGGGGGGGGTAACATAAATAAGCTGGTGTTGTAGCCACCAGCCCCCGAAAGACACACGCACCATCGGAACTCAGTGAGTTATAGGAAATACTCTTTATTCAGCCAGCTAGGTCTGCCAGGGGTACACAGACCCCAAATTAAGCAGCCCCGAAATGTAGAAGTACAGGGTTTTGAAGCCCAAAATCCCATTCTTCATTCTGTCCAAACACAAAGATCTATTCTTCTATTCATTACCTGTCAACTCACAGGTCAGGTGCGTAAGCGGGGTTACAGAAGCAGAAAGCTTGTTTAGAATGTTATGTTTCTATGGGTAACAGTCTATGTTTCTATGGAAATAGCCATGTTCTCATGGGCATTGCCAAGCAGTAATTTTCCTGCAAGTAATAAATTTCTAGCAGTCATTTTTCAGCCATTACACTGGAAACTCTGTTATCCCTAAAAGCAAACTATCTTCTTTGGTTTTTCATTTCTTCCTTACATCCATATCACATACTTATTCTTTCTTATTTCTATGGCCCGGGCTCTTCCACCAACTGGTGCATGACCTTAAGTGAGTCACTCAGCCTCCCTGGGGCCCTGCTTCTCATCTGCAACTGAGGGGATTGTTCAGTTGCTCATGGGCGCCATTATGCCAGCGGGAAGGTGGCTCAATACCTAAGATGGCCGACGGCTCATGACCAAAGTTACAGCAGAGGCTTCCCGGGGCGGTGAGATCAGCCAAACAGAAAAGTCCCCGCCCTGTAACCCCACTGACATCCTGGGCCAAAACCTTTAAAAACCACGCCTATACCCCAGACACGTGCGACTTCTCTGGCCCCTTTCCTCAGGACCAGAGAACCTCGCCCGCAGACCCTAATAAAGCCTGTTTTATACTTCGCTTTGGCTCAGTCTCACCCTCATTTTCATCTCCTCAGGCCGATCAGGGATCACAGGAGACAAGCACCAACACTTCTCTAGTTCTGGAATAAATGGCAAGTCTATCCTCCTGTGGCTTGGCCTGGAGCTCCTCTTTTCCTCTCCCATTCAGCACATCCTGGGACAATGCTAGGCACAAAGCTGCTGCCCAAAACATTGTGTGTGGACAGGCCAGGGTATTTCCTGACAGCTCTTAGGATCACATAGTTTGAGCCAAAGAATTGGCAGGAAATGTTCATAGCTCACAGAACCACATTCGCAGATATATAGTAAAGAGAAGATAAAGAACGATGGGACAAATGCTGTTCTTCTCAATGCTTCTTCCATTTTTCAGATTGGAATTTGTTGGATTCTACAGCTTTGAATATTCTGAATGTCTGTGGTTATAGGCCATCTCCTCTCCTCCCAAAAGGTCTGAAAACACAGACATGGGATAGGAACACAATGCTCACAGGCAGCACATGTCCTATCGTCTTCAGTATTCCAGTTGCATAATCATTCTTAACTGTAATTTTGCAACTGGAGTTAGTAGTCAAGAGTCAAAGCCTTATAATAAACCCAATAAGGGAAACAATGTAACTTCTGGAAGAGACGAAAAGCGAAAAAAACAAAAAGGCCATTAAGGTTGAGGCTTTAGGGGAACAGCTGGTGTTGTGAAAGAGGCCTGCAGTCCTGGCAGGATGCCTGGTGCTTGGAGCAACAAGGTCACACTACAGGGAGGGCGAACGCACCTTACCTATGCTGGGACTTCTTGCTCTAGGCACAAGGATAAGAAAAAGAGAGGGAGTAGCTGATAACATGGTGGTGGCCTTGAGGCTGAAATTGGGAGTTGGCTGTAATCTGTAATTACTGATCCGATTGTAACTAATAATAATAACCAAGCCAGCTTTGTGAAGAGAGAATAAAAAGCCATGGAGACAGGGGTGGAGATGCTAGCATTGCCATTCATCCCCTCTCCCTTATCCATGTTAGTTGATGCATTTCCAGACTCTGACTCCTCTTCCTAACCAGCTCTGCAACAAGCTGGTAGAAAGGAAATAAAACAAAATGAAGCAAAAAAACCCTGGCTAACAAATAATTTGAATGAAAATGACTTAGTAAAGATATCGGAAAGAATATGGTATCAGAACAATAATGAACTAGTTTAGATGAAAACTAGTTCCTGGAATGAATTGCCTTTCATTTGTATTATATCGAAAACTGGGGGAGGTCTGGTTAAAAAAAAAAAAAAGAAGATGAAGGAATAAAGACTACAGGAAAGGACTTGAGAAAATTCTGAGTCTGAAAGAAATATAGGCCAATGTGTATACAGAAATGCTCCAAAATGAGTGCTTCTGAGAAATGAAACCACTAAAAGAGTGAGTTGAGAAATTGGGCATAATGGAATATCTTAAAGTGAGGAGAGGGTGGTTGAAAGGAATAAAAAGAAAAAAATTAAATCGAGTTCAGAAAAGAAGAAAGGCAATCCGCAGGGTGAATCGGAGGAAAAGGCTTTTGTCCTGAGGTGTAAGCAATGAATTGTGACTTAAGGGAGCCCATTTCTGGTGTATGTGGCACTATGTTTGGCCTGAACGACGATTGCTGCCTATATATTTTTTAGCTCACAAAAATCAAATAATCATGGAGCTTTTTCATCCTGCCTGAGACTCAAGGTAATGAAAGAAAAAGATGAATCATCTGTAAGAAGACAGCTTTGATGAAAAAGTCCCCTATCATTCAATGACATGATTGGTTTAACAATCCCCATGATTTTTGTCTAATAGAGAAATGACTATTTTTGGACTCCACGTAGCAGAAATGTACCTCAAGCATATTCATAGGTATTCATGTTGTAAGTCCACTTAGAACATCTGAAAATTCAATTCTTGGATACAGTCTGGTTTTTGTATTTGTTCTCATAGTAACAATTATGAGAGGACTTTTTTGAGAAATTAAAAAAACAGTAGCTGTAGTTACTAAAGTTTAAATAGTGCTTACTATGTAGCAGGCATTGTATGAAGCCCTTACATAGATTAACTTCTTATGGCAGCCCTATTAAGTAGGTACTGTTATGCTTCTACTTTGCAGATGAGGAAACTGGAGCACAGGAAGGTTAAATGACTTGTCCAAGGTCACATATCCAGAAAGGAGAAAAGTCTTGATTCTAGTGTACCAGACTCCCAAGTATCCACTCCTATATTTGAAAATTGTTCATATTTTTCCTATTTGCTTTCCCTTATTTTATGTATAAATATATATATATATATATATATATATATATATATATATTTTAAAAGTAACACTACACAGAAAGTTGCAGTGCCTGTTAGTTCCCATCCCCTGTCCGGTGAATGTGCTTTGTGTCTGTCTCAGCCTATTGATAGCAATGCTATTGCTAGGAATGCCTGGGGCACTCCCCTGGGCCTGTACCTCTTGTGGCAGCCCCCACCAGAACCAATGTTGTGGCTGGACTGGCACTTTCAGTTCTTATTAACTGCATGACGACACATCTCAGCAAAAACCATAAGAGAACTTGGCAAAAACAAGGTTTATTACAAGTCCTGGAAAGTACACAGCATTCCTGGGGTTGTTAAGGGTAGAAAATTTTCAAAGTGAGCCGACTAGCTAAGTCAGCTACAGGGAAGAAATATCTTGAGATACCAGAAGTTGTCCCACTTGCTTGGGTGTGATTTTAGAAAATGTATTGTATAGGACATAAAGATGGCCAGTGTTTGCTTCTGTAATCAGCTCACCTATTAACCAGAGTGTGGTACAAAACAATGTATTTTTATCGTGTTAATGGTCAATTTCTACTCCTGTAACCTGCTTACTTGTTTGATGTAGTTTTAGGTTTTATGAGCTGCCTCTCTTGAGAATGTAAGGATCAAAGCTTCCTAGTAAATCAGAAACAAGGAGATGACTCCTCTAGGCACCAAAGCCCCAGGAAGAGGGGCAACATTCCAGGATAACAAGACTGCCTATCAGGCTAGGTGTGATTTAGTAATCCCCCAGATACATTTATCTTTGTAAAAGACATTAACGGCTAACATTTGTTCTCTCTAATTTCCTTACCCTCTTTGTTCTAGGAAGTAGTCTGAGGCTTTATAAAACTACCTCAAACAAAGACCTGGGGCTGATCTTCTCTAACCCTGCGTGGTGGAGAGTTAGTCTCCGGCGCTAATAAAGGCTCATAATTAATCTCAATTGGCTCCGTGGGTCTTAGATTTGAGCGCACCACAACAAGGGTCACAGGTAGAAAGATAGAATGAGAGAAAACCTGGGGTTCTGTCTTTATTGGGGTCCAGGGTGGGGTGCCTAGGATTTCAAGAGTTTGCTCTCTTTTTAACAAATTTAAAACGTAAGAGGAGGAATTGAAGCACATGAAAGGAAAGCAAGTGATCAAATTGTCAATCTAGGTTACCTAGGGCTTTCTAAAGGTGAATTTAATGGTGGCTCTCTTAATCGTGTAGCTGGCATTTGTTTACTCAAGATGGATGTTTTTGAAATAGATGCCGCAGCAACTAAAAGCTTACTGTTATGCAATCAATCACACTGAAATGTCAGGCACATTTCAGTGAGGTATACCCTTCAGTTCCTCTTACAAATATTTTTACATATATGTCTTGTATCTATAAATAATATATAGTGTCATTTTTCATGTATCAAACATTTGCATAGGTAGTAATATACTCTATTTCCTTTGTGGAACTTGCTTTTTTCTTCTTATCACTATGGTAAGTTCTGTCTATGTTGATACACATTGATCGCTCAGACTGCACCATCCAGTCCTGTGGCCACTGGCCATATTTGGCTACTGAGCACTAGAAAAGTGGCTATTCGAATAAAGATGTGCTGTAGGTGTAGAATACATGCTGGAGTTCTGAGACAGTATGAAAAACAGTAAAATACTTATATTTTTTGACATGAAATGTTGAAATGATAATATTTTAGATATACTGGATTCTAAAAGTATTCGCCAATACTTTTCTAAGTGATTATATGTAATAACCCATTTAGTCCTTATGGAAAGTTGCCTGGCTACACAAAGTGAGGTTGTGCAGTTATGCAACTTTAAGCAGGCTAAGCTGGGACTGAAGTCAGGCAGGCTGGCTCCATGGCCTGAACTTCTGCCAACTTGACTGGAAAGACCCTATGAGAAACAGTATAAATCTGCCCAAGAAAGCAATGACCAAATAGCTTAATTTGGTGATATCTCTAACAATATACAGTCCTTACATAGCATTAGATCATTCATCTTTTTCAACTTATCATGGAATGGTTCTGAACAGATACACATGGCAATTTCAGCTTTAATGAAGCCAGCACAGGCAGTATTTTTTGACATCCACTTGCAATGTTATGAAGTCAGCTTTACTCTTAATCACTAAATATTATTTCCGTACATTTGAAATTTGTTTTTGCCAGTTAAGTCTTTCAAAAAAATTTTTTGTCTGATTTTCTATGGGTTTTTAGTGGTCTTTTAAATTTTCTGAATGATAAACCTTATTACCAACAGTTGATGATGGTTGTGTCTCTTGCTTCTAATCTTTATAATGCTTACTTCTTTTTCTTATTCCATTTGGTTGACCATCATATGGAAATGGCTTTAGGCCAGGCAGGGCCCTTAGAGTCTGAGAGAGGAGGGAGCTTTAGGACAAACATTTTTTATTCTTTAAGAAATATATTAACCAAGCCTGTTTTCCTTTACTTGCTTAGTAGGCAAATCAATAATAGAACTTAATAGATATGTGATTAAATAACAAATTTGTATCTTCTTTTCTTTGTCTAGGGACTGAGGCAGCACTTCAGCAGGAAATCCCAGACCCCCACCTGACTGAGGCAGAAAGGGAAAGAGCTCAATGAAACTCCAATAGGCTGGGACGATCCTTCTCAGCAGGAAGCAGATACAAAAGAAGAGACCTCCCGTCTCTCAGCACCCATACTAATAATAAGGGGGTTCATGGCTCTTAGAAAAGAGTTAGGCAGGAAAGTTAGATAGGGAGTTTCGGGTCTGCCTGCAAAACGCCGAAGACATTCTATTCTAGAAAGGGTCTGCCCCAGTCTGCCCACAATTAAGCAAGCCAGAAGGTATTTTTGGGCTAAAAGTAACTCATGACCTTAAACTCACCTGAGCCTCATTATAGCATCATTATAATATGACGTGTATGCTCAGAAGTTCATTAATATCGTTATAACAGAATGACTTCTGGGAACGAACATACGCAGAAAGCAAATGATGGATCACTGAGTCTTGTCAATCTTAATTGTCAATCAAGGAAGCCCACTCCTCTGAGAAGAGTGACCACCCACAACAAACAGTAATAATAACCCCAAAGGCTTTGTCACCAGGCCTTTTGAGCTTAGGCCTGCTACCATGTCTAGAAGTGTACTTTCCCTTCCAATAAAGTTTTTCTGCTGTATTTTGGTGTCTTGCTCAATTCTTTGTTCAAGACATCAAGAACCTGGACCACACACTGGGAGAGGATCCCTACTCTCTGGTAACAAAATCATAAAGTTACAGAACTGATTGGGATCCAAGGTCTCCTATGTGTTGGTTAAGAGCATAGGCTTGGTGTCAGGCAAGTTGTGTGACCCTGGAGCCAGTATCTTAACCATTGTAAGCCTCAGTATCATCTGTAAAATGGAGATACTAATATCTACCTTCTAGAGCTCTTTTGTGGCTTAAATGAGATGATCGTTGACTGTTCTTTGTACTTACTTTTATTCCATGGTAGTTGTGGTAATTACTATTATTACTATTATGCTGTCATTATTTCCCCGATGACTCCAAGAGTGTATAGCCTCTATGAGTACACCTAGTCCTATCCCAACAGGACTTTCTCTTCTATTCTCAACTAGGACTCTTGAACTCCCTTAGGTGGAGAGATCCATGGTTTACAGGAAGAAAACCCTGCAGCCCTCTTCCTCCACTTGGTCTCCCTCTGGGGTACTCTGGGCAGCTCTTGCTGAAAAAAGCTGCATTGAGACTCTACTAGAGAGCCTCTACCGCACACCCTCCAACATTCCTAATTCATTCTGCATCCTCTCTTAGCCTTACTGCCCTAGGAATGGTCTCCATAAACCCCTCCTGATGCATCTGAAAATGTTAACATTGATGCTTTCCTTGGGATGATCCCCTTGCTCTGGAGTGCTACTGCTCATCTTGCAACCTGAATGTGGACTTCCTTGCCTTTTTAAGGCACATGATGGTAGACTGGAGAAGGATGGGGCTTTCCCAGCTCATGTATTCTTTCACTCAATAGCTAGGTTTAGGATGGGTGTCCTCATTGCCCAGAAATTATACCTGTTTTGAGGAACATAACCATAAACCCACCAGAAGTCCCTACTTTGCCATAGGATGCTAGGGAGTTCTTAAACCAGAACTTGTGAGGTCAGCCATGGATCTGAAATTAGAAAGCAGTTTAGGCTCTGCCATGACCCTGAACTAAAGATCTCAGAGGTGAGGAAACTGGGGCCTAGGGGCTTAAGAGACTGGCCTATAGTTATGGAGAGTACCAGACGTTGACTTTCCTCTAAGATATGCTATTTATTCCTGGCACTAATCCAGTGTTGCATTGTATTAGCTAGAACTGCCTTCCCACCTCCCCCACCACCACACACACACACACATGTAGCACATCATCTACTACCCAGAAGATGCATATTAAATATTAAATTATTAGTTCCTCCTTGTCCGGCCTTGCAGAATCTTCAGGGACGCAATTTCTATGCCTCCGCGTCCTTAGGGCTCGCACAGCATCTTGCCCTATCGGCTTGGTCAGGATTTGCTGCCTCTTCTCCTGGAGGCTCCTGTATGGAGTAAGCCTCTGGATTCTTAATATCCATAGCGCCCAGTGCCTTAACATAACAGGTGCTTACAGTTCAACTTGGTTCTTCCTGAGACCTTCTCTAAGGGCTGGGCCATGCTGAACTTTATTTCAAGCCTTCTTCTATTAGTGGCTTTTGGACCCTCTTCGTCGAGTGAATAAAAATAAAATATTATTTCTGAAATAACTCAATTTCTGACTATTTAATTATTTATGTATCTCCACAACCAAATCCCGGCCACTCTAGACGCGCCAACCGCCCGTTGCCTAGTAACGGCCGCCTCCACCGCTGTGCTTTTGCCCTGACTCGCGCCCTAATGCGCACGCTCAGAGCCTCCATCCAGGTCCCACCCCACGCTGGCGTGCGGAAGTGACGTTAGATGTCTGCGACGCCTTCGGCGGGCCGGTAGCTCAGGTCCTGGTGACTGTTTAACTGGCGGGATCCTGAGCGCCATGGCCTCTGCTGGGGTATCCAGTGGGCGACAAGGCGAGGATGCGTTACCGCCACCCGCCGAGCCACCGCTTCCCGAGACGAAGCCGCAGCCGCCGCCGCCCGTTGCCGCACCTCAGCCGCAGCAGTCGCCGGCCCCGAGGCCTCAGTCACCTGCAGGCGTGAAAGAGGAGAATTACTCCTTTTTACCTTTGGTTCACAACATCATCAAATGGTAAGGAACCAGGAGAGGACCAGCCACGACACGCCCTCCCGCTCTTGTCACGTTTCAGAGCTGCAAAGGTGTAGGCGCTCTCGGTTACTACCCCACCACCACCATTTCATAGATGGAGAAACTGAGACCCAGAGGGGAAAGAGACCTTTCCTAAGACCTCGCTGAGTTGTTCCATGAGTTCATCAGATATTTGAGCCCTAGAGTTGCCAGACCTCATGATGGATGGCCAGTCGATAATCTTAAAAATGAAGCCAGCTTAGGGACTAAAAGCACAGGCTCCAGTCAAACTGCTCAAGTTAGCATCCTAGTGATCTGGAGAAAGTCACGCTTCTCTGAGCCTCAGTTTATTGTGGTTGCCTTTTTTCCACAGATCCAACAGATATGAATCATCTTCCTTGTGTGGCACACTGCTACATGCTGTGGGATGTACACAGTAAAAAGGGCCAACTTTTCATCTCTACGTTGCTCACCAGTTAGAAGGGAAAAAAAAAAAACAAACAAACGGGAATAACCCAAATTCAGGGTTGGAGGGGTGGTGATGGGAAACATGAAAAAAAAAAAACAAAGACACAGAAGTTGCCCATGAGAATTGATTCCTATAGTACTAACTTTGTTCTAACTTAGTATCAAAGCAAGTGATTGTCATCCTTTTGGCCAGTCTTCAGGTTAGCCTGAGTTTCAAACTGATCCTGTAAAGGAAACTAAAAACTACAACCAAAAGTTTCCTTGATCCCATGTTCGCCTAAATTATTTTTACTTTTATGTTATTTATATCCACATGATACTAGGTGTAAACCCCTTTGCTTATATATATATAGCTCTTATTCAACTATTAAAAACCAAAACAGTAAATTGAAACAAAATTACTATTATAGTAACGTTGAAATGAACATTAATGTGTTCTTGGATGTTTTGCTGAAATGGGATTGCTACTCACAGCATGAAAGTATTGGCTGTTAATGGCCCAGCTTCATTTGAGTTTAACCAGACTGGATTCATTTGATGACCTGATGCTTTCTCTGCTTTTCAAACAACTGCAAAGCCTTTGTTCTCACATTAGACCCTGACTTCATTTGGCTTCACTTGGTGTGACCATACTGTTTATAGGGTAGGGCAGACTCTTCTGTTCTCATTACTCTGTGACCATTAAATAGCACCACTCCACAGCAGTAAAATCACAAACACAAATGCAAATGCAGACCCTGTAATCCCAGAGCAGTGCTGGATTACAAATATACTGGTTTTAAGAAAAACATGGAAAAATGAAATCAAAATGTACACATTCTCAGAGACTGTTCTTGGGCCTTGGTAGAACTATTGGGTTGGGCTGGCCTTAAAGATGATACAGTAAGGTACACTACTGTAAAATCAGATAGTCTTAGATTCAAATCTCATGCCGATGCTAGCTTGCCTTGTAATCATGGTGAATACATAACCTTTCTAGGCTTTAATTTTCTTATCTCTAATAGATAATAAATAGTGGACCGCAAACAGTGGGTTCAAAGTATAGCTTTATGCTGTACTGATTGAGTGACCTTGGTCAAATAACAGCTTCTCTGAGCCTGTCTCTTGTGGAATTGGACTAATAATACTTAAAGCATAAAGTTGTTGTGTACTCAAGAGCAGTCTCCGGTGAGAGATATTAGGTTGATTACTCGTGTTTGTCTCTGTTTCCTCTAAGAGGACAGTGAAGAGTTGTTTTGTTTTAAACACAAAACCAAAAAGAACAGGAAAGGAGCTAATTGCCACAAAGAAGATGACCAAGGGCTAACCCACCTACTAATCCCAAGAAGCATCCAGAAGCAGCTGCCTTTGACCAGTGCCTCCCCGCAAATATCAGGCATTGATAGTGCCAGGGACTTCTAGAAATAGGGTTCAAAGTGGGGCTACGAACAGAGGGTTACTTAAAAGTCGATTTAAGAAAGAGATCCCCATAGTTCTTATCCCCAACTCTAAGCAGACAAATGACTACCCTTCTTCTATCTTGGAAGACAATTGAAAGGTTCTGCTTTCCCAAGGTTTTTTCTTAGGAAAGAATAAAGCAGAGAGTATCTGGACTGGAGGGACACCAGGCACATTGTAGGAGTTTGAAGGAGGGAAACTTACTGAAAATAGGGTTTAAGAGAAAGTTCACTGAAAATTGAGACCACACCCTTGTCTTCCCCCACTTGGCTTCTAGAGCAATAGCCAGAGAGAATAGAGGCATCTTTGGCCCAAGAGAAAAATCACTGGGGGCTCCCAAAGAAAGAACCTAGTCAGTTCTCATGACTAGATAGCCAAGGTCACTAAGCATGTGAAGAAAACCCCTAGTAAGATAACACAAAACAGAAGAGCAGAAAAAGCCACTTGGAGGAAGACAGTAGAGAAGAGAGACACTGTAAATGTAACCATGAAAAAGGCTAGGATCTGGTTTTAAAATATATCTAGTAATATATTTGAAGCTAGTTTGTAGGCTAATGAGGGAAGGAGACAGACTGGAAGGACAGTGATGGGAGAGGAGACCTTGTGAAGCTTGGAGGAGTCAGAAAGCTTGTAAAGGGTGATGCCAATGATGAGTCTTAAATTATGAAAGGGAGGAAGGGGGCTATAGGAAGAGCATGGGTAAGAATGGGGTACCATGAAGTAGTATTATCTCATGGGAGTCAACTCAGTTTGGTGAGGCTGGAGTACAAATCCAGCAGGAAAGGAGAGCAGGATAGGTAGGAAAAGCCAGTACAGA
The DNA here is from genome assembly GCF_014176215.1 of Rousettus aegyptiacus. NCBI lineage: Eukaryota > Metazoa > Chordata > Mammalia > Chiroptera > Pteropodidae > Rousettus > Rousettus aegyptiacus. Next base: position 64,299,501 of record NW_023416309.1, read on the forward strand.
GGACAGTACATCCCCCTTAGGAAGTAGGATTTTGTCCTCTGAGGGATTGGGGAGCCAGTAAGGCTTTCTAACTAGGGAGTCTTAGATTTGTGCTCAAGATGGATGTGGCATCTCAGCGTACAAGCTGGGAAGCCAGTTAGGAAGGACACCAACCTGGCAGGCCTGGTGAGAGGGAATGAGGTCTAGGACCAGCTCAGTCACCCAAGCCCTTAGTCTCTTCCTCTTCTGTAGCTTCTCTGGTGGCTCTTTTATTTGTTTACTCCTTGCACAGGGGATGAATAGGAAGTAAAAGCTTAAGTGAATTTAGCCTTCACTAAAGAATTCAGAGTACTACATCAATAGGTTTTTAAAAATATTTTATTTTTAAAAGTAATCATTGCAAATTCAGAAACAAGTAAAATGAAAGAAGAATTCCTTCCCCTACGTTCCCTCATCAGTGAAAACTGCTGCGTTAATACTTTATCCTTCCAGGATTTATATATGCATTTCTTTTCAAAGATTTATACAAATTAAGATTATACTGTACTTTGCTTTTTTCTCTTAGTCTGCTTTGGACACTATGAAGGTCTTCCTCAATAAGGTGACTGCACCATAAATTATGTAACTAGTCTTCTGTTTATGGACTTTTAGGGTGGTGGTCTAATTTTTGCTCTTACCAGCAGTGCTGGAATAAGCATCCTTGTATTTGAGTAAGTTTATGATGAGGAAAATCCTCAAGTAGTGGAAATGCTGGAGCAGACGGTACATTCATTTTTAATTTTGATAGGTATTGCTAAATTTAAAATGCTACATCTTGTAGCTTTTTATTCAGAACACAGTCCAGTAGATTGGACTGCTTCAGTTAACCTAATGGCCCATAAACCTGTGACCCAAAAAGCGCTTTTTAAAAAATTAAAGTTGTAGATGTATTCAGAGTACCCATAGATATAAAATGGCAAGTGAGCCTCTCCCTCCATTTCTCCCAGCTCTCTCCCTTGTCCCCAAACTGCATAATATTCCATTTTATAAATATGCCATTTAAACATTTCCTTGCTTAAGGACACTTTCATTATTTCTGGCATTTTGCTGTTGCATTCAGAGCTGCAGTGTACTTTATTGTAAATGCCTGCTTATAAACTTTTGAGAGTCTCTGAAAGGTAAATGTCTAGCAGTGGGATATGGGAATTTAAAATTTTGATCACTATTAGCAAATTCAGAAAGACTGTATCAGTTTATGCTTTACCAACAGTGTATTTGTGTTTTCTGTAACCCTTCCATTACCATTCACTTTTTAATTTTGGCTAATCTAAAAGGTCAAAAAAGATGTAGTATATCAATCTGTCTTTTATTATTATCAGGTAAAGCATCTTTTCATATACAATTTTATATGTCATTTGTATTTTTTCCCTGTAAACTGCCCATTTTTTTATTAACTCATTCCTCTTTTTATGAGCTCTTTGTACAGTAAGAAAAGTGTGCCTTTGTCATGTGTATTGTAAATATTTTCTCTGAGTTGTTTTCTTTTGACTTTATTCCTGGACGGATCGGTCTTTTTTCCTTTCTTCCATCCATCCATCCATCCTTCCTCCCCCCTCCCCCCGCAATCAGAAGCATCTCATTTTATGTAAGCATATTTGTTAAGATTTTCCTTTATGGCTTTTGAGTTTTGGTCCTAGTTAGAAAAGCCTTTCTACTCTAATAATATTATATTGATCCCTTTTTTTGTAGGACTTTATGGTTTAATTTTTTTACTTTTAATTCTTTGATGCTCCTGGAATCATGATGGAAAGAGTAAGGGAGAAAGAGGTCCAGCTTCTCCCCTAGTTAGCTGTATCTTACACTGCTGTTATTATTACTTATTATTTTTCCTGCTTGACCTGCTTCCCACCATACACTGAATTCCCATATATTTTCTGATCTGCTTCTGGACATTCTATTCTCCAGTACCAAGCTGTTTTAATTCTCAGATCTTCATGGTACATTTAATTCGAGTTTTGAGGAGGAAGAAATGGGAAACTGAGTCCAATATCACCGAGAGGTCACAAGAGGTGACTCAGGTTTAAGAGGAGGTTGGCTTCAGTCTGTGTCTACTACTGGATGTACACAAAAGACGGTCAGGAAGTGGCCTGTCAAGCCACAGCAGTAATATTTTTGTCTACCTTTTAAAAACTACAGTAGGTGGGACCAAAGTGCCCTAAACTTGCTCTTGTTTGTGTGATGTTCGTGCTTCTTGACCTGGCCTAGTCTCCTTTTTTCCTTTCTAAAGTTGGATGATGACTAATGTTGGACACAAAGGCAGGCCCATTTGGAGCTTTCTGCTTTTATTCAAGTCAATATATGGGCCTGTCTCTTTTCTTTTGGCTTGAGTATCTCACAGTCATCCTGGTCTAGCAGGTTCCCACTTGGTTTGAGCCAGTTCCTGAATAGAGTGTTTTCCTCATCCCAGGAGTTCCATGGTATTTACTGCCACAACTAGGGCAGGCTGAAAAGCTTGCAGAGGGGATCTTGCTGTGGGCTGCATGGCCCCCTTTCAGCTCAGCTCCTCTTCAGGCGGACTTTTCATATGGTTCCTTCTTTATTATCTAAAGACTATCTCCTTTACTGACAGTTTACCAAGTAAAGAATGGGCAACCCTTGAGATTTGGGGGTTTTCAGACATGAGCATCTTAAACATGGTTCACTTTTCACTTTCAGAATTAAAAATTCTTTTGGGCCAGGTTATGTTTGTTTCTAGAACTAGATTATCATACTTTCAAATTTTTATTTCATGTATTTTTGTTTGTTTTTACTACATTCTTTCAGACTCATGTAATGTGAATCAGTTTTTTTTAAACTGTATTTTAATTTCAAAACCCCTTGGGACTTAAATCCTTAACAATGTGTTAACACATATGTCATCCAAGTATAATGATTTCAGAAGTTCAAATGGTTTCTGTGCAGAGTTGTGGATGAGACAAAACCTAAAAGAATTAAAAGATGCTCCCTATTTTCTTCCTTCCAAATGATTTACAGTTTAGGGAAACCAATTACTCCTCTCTAGAAACTGAAATAAAGCATACCATTAATTGTGGGCATATGTAAATTAAGGGCATCAAATGACAACAAGAAATGTTTGGCCATTCAGTCCCCAGAATAAATGATTGATTCTATGTACCTTAGCTCTGAATTAGAGCTATCAATAGTGAGCAGGCCCTGGTGGCCAACTCATTTGCCAGGTATGAGCCATAACCAGTGGATTGCCAGGAGAGATGGATATCCTGTCTGCATAAGCAGAGAAATTATGAATAATAAATATGAATGAGAAGAACCATCTGGATTGAAATTTCCCATCAGGAATAAACATTTGTTAAAAGAAAAACAAATGATCATTGACAGTTTTCCCCTCGTATGCCCCAATGAATGGCTTTTAGAACTACCTACTGAATTGGCTTTTCATTTTTTGTTTCAACTACTTGTTTTCAAAAGCTCATCCACTTAATTACTTTTTAAAAATGTATAGGAGCAATTAACAGTCCGTTTCTTTGATTTTAAGAGAAGGTTTTTGTTTTCATTTTGTTTTTAGTAGCGAGAGGGCGGGGTGGGAAAGCATGGATCTCTGGACAGCTAATAATAGCTGTGAGATGAAGTTAATGATCCTGCCTTTAAAATGAGCTTGACATGAAGCCAAGGAGTTTACATGACTGTGGTAGGAGAGAGCTCACACCTGCTGAAAATTTTCCAAAAGCTTGTAACTAATTTAAATGTTATGAATAGCTCTGGAAATTAGTCTTTATGTTAATAAGTTCAGGCATCAAAACTTCAACTACAAGTAGTTCTTGTTAACTGATAATCTCCTGATCGACCTGGAAATAGCTCAGATTAGAAGAAATGTACTATTTCAGCAAGTTTTGCTTGCCATTTGTCACCTGATATTGGCAATGACTTGTTCCTTCATTTAATAGACATTTATGAACTTATTTGCTAAGCATTCATTCTTTCAACAGATGTTACTTGCCATGCCCACAGTGCCCAGGATATAGCAGACAGTGTCCCTACCCTTTGAGCTAATAGACTTTAAGCATCTAATTTTGTAAGCATTCTTTTAAAGGGGCTGCACAGGCACTGGTAGGTGCTGGGCGCTTTTATAGAGCAGCTGTTTCATGCCTGGTCTAAGGCTACATGAAAAAGAACCAGTCCTTGTCCTCTGGGGATGCACAGCCTAGTAAGAGGACAGACAGAAATCAAGGCATTCTATAAGAATGTAGGAAGACAGCAAGTTCTGTGAGGTGCAGAAGAAAGAAGCCAGGGGTTGTCTTTTCCTGTGAATTCTAATGACTGCCCTCTTATCTCCTGCAGCATGGACAAGGACAGCCCAGACATCCACCAGGACCTGAATGCCCTCAAAACCAAGTTCCAGGAGATGCGAAAGGTCATCAGCACTATGCCTGGCATCCACCTGAGCCCTGAGCAGCAGCAGCAACAGCTGCACAGCCTCCGGGAGCAAGTTAGGACCAAAAATGAACTTCTGCAAAAATATAAGAGTCTCTGCATGTTCGAGATCCCCAAGGAGTAGATGAGGCCACTTCCAGGAATGTCCAAGAAAGAAGGGAGAGAGCAAATGGGCTTTACTGCCCCTCCACCCCCTTGGAGTGTTGTACTTTCAGACCTCACATCTGAACTTTGTAGCCAGGTGGGGTCAGGGCTATTATACTGCTTTCTAGGCTGAACTTGGCATTGACTGTGGGAGGAACCATCCCCGGGAGCTTAGCTTTATTGGGGCTTCCTTGTATATACCCATATGTCTAGATGCATAATAACTGGCATGTGTGCTGGTGGAAGGAGGAATGTTCCTGGAGGCTGCAGAGGTGTGGAGGACTCTCCCCCTACCTCTGGGGAGGGGGCCATCTCCTGTGTGTTTGGGCTCCGATGGTGTATCCAAAGAACAAAGCAGGAAAAGAGGCATCTCCTCTTTGCTTCCTACCTTCCCTCTCCTCCCACCACGTAGATATGGTCAATGTGTACCAGGTATATATTGTTACCTAGTTTCACGAAACATTTGCATAGAATTCACTGGACAGGTAAGGCCTGTACTCATATGGCATGGGTTTAAAATGGTAAAAAAAAAAAAAAAAAAAAGCTATGAGAGACTGAGCACTGTTTTGAAAGACTATAAGGTACTTTTTCTCTTAAAACAGTTTGCTTGCTTATATGTTTGAGTTAGCGAATGTAACTGTCCATGGAGATATCAGTCCAGAGCCCTGTCACTTGGCCCCTGCGTCCAGATTCTCTGCCACCTACATGTTCTTATTACTTTAAGCTCTTGGCTCCCCTTGTCTCCTGTCACCTTCACCACAGTGCTTTCATTAGGGCTGGAGGGTACTGTTGTCTCTACACAGATACAAATAGGCTTCCAGGTGAGCAAACCTTGCCTCTTCCAGCATTTCAGATTCCTGGTTTAAAAAATTATTGCCCCTCTAGCCTTTTCATAAAGAGTCAACCATAAACATTACTGCATTGCAAACAGGGGTTCATAATGTGCTTTTTGTTCAGACAGGGGCAGCTCTAGGTGACAGTTCTGATTATCCCTCAGCCAGGTATGACTGTATAGTTCTGATTCAGCTCTGAAGGGTGGGACGAGCTAGACCCAGAAGTTAATCATCAAGTTTGGTTCATAAAACATTTACAAACACCCCTCATTTCCTGCAGGTGGGACATTTTATTTGCATTCTCTTCACTTCTTAAGGATAAGGTGAGCATAGTAACCAAATATTGTTTGGTTGACCAATTCAGGGGCTTAACAGATGCCTGTTGTCTGACCTTGTTGGCAGGTATTGGTTGAAGATGTTTTTAGCAGGAGTTCCATTCATATCAACCTGCAGCCACCTGTCAGTAGATGGCAGGCTTATTGGGAACTCAGGGATGTGTGAAAGGAGATATCAGGTTTCAGTGGCTTTGTACAGAAGATCAGTCTCTGAATTTAAGTGGGTAGTTACCTATTAGACTACTTCTACCTTGGGACTGTTATTTAACTGAATCAGTTATTTACTTCAAATTTTAGAGTAGTGCATGCGCCGGTTTTACGGCTCTGACCAAATACTATAAAATGTGAAGCACACAAATACAAGACCACCAGGGCCTTTCTGCAAGGCCGAAATGGACAAGGGCTCATGGGAGTTGGAACCTTTCCTATATTTCAATGTTATGACTTATGTTTTCAAGAGTATAATTAAAAGAACTTGTGTTCTGCTCTCGGGACATCTTGGTTTGTATACTGAGAAATTCATAGTAGGATGTTGGATATTGGAGAGTTGGGAGGAAATTTTTTTCTTTGCTTAGAGGACACCGAACAAATTGTGAGAACTTCTGCTCTGCACCGCCCCCTTCCTGCAGCCCCAGCTTATACATAGCTAAACCAACGTGAAGACAGTAACTCCTCTCAGAAGCTGGCATCTGTCCCCAAGGACTCAGTTGGCCTAGTGGGTCATCCTGCCTGCCTGTGATTGACCTGAGGGCCATCCCTCATTACAGAAGTGGTTTTAGGCCTGGTGGGGAGCAGCCCTTGCCAGAGCAAGGGAACAGTATCAAATGCCCCTTACAGGGCTGAACACCCTCTTGAAGTCACCAATTATTTGGGTTACTGGGTGGCAGGCACTTGTGCTAAGTGCTTTTTAAACATCACGCTTAATCCTCACAGCAGTCCCATGCAGAGGATGTTTTTTGTATTTCATGAGTAAGTATCAGAGAGCTGGGTTCTGAGTTGGGAGCAGGTGTCTTCAGTTGCTGAGAGAAGGAGACAGCAAGTGGAAGGGTGCTAGACCCCTACCTGGGGCAGCAAGTGTGTTCGTGAGCTGGAGGGGCACCAGAGGCTCAGTGATTTTAGCTTTCTAGGCAGCCATATGGGAGACCCTAGAAAGGAGTTGGGCACCAGAGTCCTGCACCAGCCTAACACCAGATCAGTCTTTCAAGGCTCCATTTCCTTACTTGTGAAAGCAGAGCCAAGTGACACCTAATACACTCTGAGAATTTCAGATTTGATGATCTTTTATCACTCTGGGCCAGCGCTGAGTATGGGACAAAATGGCTGGGGCACTGTCCTAGAGGCCCTTTGTGGCTAAGTCAAAGGGAAAACTAAAGTAAATGGCTAGAAAGATGTGTCTCTGTGGAGGAACCGGACATTATTTTTGTCCTAGCTTTCTAAGAAACTGTTCCCTAAATAGAAGGGCTTCCCCCAGTTTCTGGAACTTTTTTGGAGCCTTGTCTCCCTGGAGAGCTGAAGCTATTTTCAGAATGTTGGGGTTATTTTCCAGTGGGAAAGGTGAATCTAAAATTACACTTAAGTAGAAACCCATCCCCTCCTTTATACCCTTCCCCTTCCAGCAAAGAAAGCATGGTTTTCCATTTTAAATTATTTTATTTTATATTAAAAAACCAGTAACAATAACTTAAAAAACTCTCACAATATTAAACACCTGAATAAGATTTTGTTCATGTTCATAACACCAGAACTACTATTAAAGTGCAAGTTTTGTGTTGTTTTTCCTTTGTGCAATTTCACACATACATGTAAACAAGTCACTTGGTTATGATTGAACCACATCCCCTTAGTTTTAGGAGGGCAAAGTCTTTTTCGGTAGCTGTCATGGCAACTCAGAGTCACAGACAAGATAATGCCCTGTTTGTCAACCCTCCAACGGGCAGAATGGGTTTCTCAAAGCCTAGCAGTGCATGATTAACTTCCACGACCCCCTCATTCTTAGGTCTCTAAGAAAAATTCACTCCCTGCTGGGCCCATCCCTCCCCGTCCAAGTCATGGGGAAGGCAGGTGCTAGTAGGCAATTAGAGGTGGGGGTAGTCCCGGTATAGCCAGTTCTCTTTACTTCCAGAGCAGATGACGGTCCCTTTTTGGTTCGTTTTCACCTCCCCAGTCAGTGGGGCCCGGATCTCAGGGAGGGAAGACGCCAGTCCGCGCGCGCAAATGGCCCGGAGCATACAGGGCTGGCCCGGACATGAGATTTGACAAATCTTTCATGAGTTCTGTCCTCGGGGCGGGTGGAGTGGGGTTGCTTAGGGGCTGCTCCTAACTGATGACGCAGCGCTCCTTGTCTTTGGCCTGGCTGCCGCCTCTGGCCTTTTCGCGGATATACATGAGGTCACTGTGCACGCTAGGCCTGCGGGCGAAGGGCGCCACGATGCCGAAGGCGTCTCCGGGGTCGTCACCGCAGCCGGCTCGTAGCAGCTTCTTGTTCCTCAGCGCCTTCTTGTGCAGCACGTCGCAGTACTGCACTGACACCTTGCGGTGCAGGTCCGGGCTCATCTCACTCGGCAGCTTAGCCATGGCAAAGAGCGCCTGGAACATCTGGTCCAGGCTGCTGTTCTTTTTGGCAGAGATCTCGAAGTAGGCACAGCACTGGGGGTCGTCGCCAACAAGCTGCTCGATCTCGCGCTGCTCCACCTCGCGGTAGAAGTCTCGGTCACCTTTGTTGCCGCAGATGACCAAGGGTACGTCCACGTTCTCCTTGGTTTTGTTCTTGAGGCAAGACTTAGTGTCGAGGATTTGCTGTTTGAGCCTTTGTACCTCCTCGAAAGAGTCGCGGTTGTCCAGGCTGAACACCAGAATGAAAACGTCTCCTACAGGGGCAGAAAGCAGAAGAGAAAATGAAGGCGGCTGCCAAGAGGGCAACATAAGCTGGTTTTGATTTTAGGGTGGCCGGGGCTCCAGCAGCCGCACGCAGGGTGCGCTGAGCTCTCCACGCGAAAACCTGGTCGTGCGGCGGCGGGACTGGTAGACCGCACCTGCAGGCCGCGCTTTCGCGGGCGCTCTTGGACCCAGGGTCTTCTACCCTCCCGATAGTGCAGTTCCCTCCCCTACCAGCTGCCGGCTCCGGCCCCCACTCACCTGTGAGGATGGAGAGGCGCCGCATGGCGGGGAACGGGTGGTTGCCGGACGTGTCAAGGATGTCGAGCTGGTAGACCTCGCCGCGGATAGAGTAAAACTTGCGGTGGAAGTCCTCGATAGTGGGCGTGTAGGCGTCCTCGAAGCGGCCCGTGAGGAAGCGCGACACGATGGCCGTCTTGCCCACCTTAGACGAGCCGAGGATGACCATGCGGTAGCAATTCTTGGCGGGTATGCTCAGCTCCGAGTCGCTCGGACACATCTTCTTGATCATCGCAGCCAGTTTCATTGGGACAAGGGCCGCGGAGGCGGGCACGGGGCCGAGAGAAGTTCAGAGAGTAGCGGGGCGGCACGGGAGTGGCCGGGCGGTTCCGCTCCGACTCCAGTCGGATCTCGGACTGTGGCTGGGTTGGGGATTAGCTTTGGCCGCAGATTCAGATCTCATACAAACTCGCTCGCTCTGGCTCTTAGCGCCCAGTGGCCGCCTTTATATACAGCCTGTGTGGCCGCCCCGCCCCGCGCCCTACCAGCCTCAATGCGTCACACCCCGCGGGCCCCCCGCCTCTGCCTCCCGCGACCTCTGCAGGCCGCTACCATCTCCTGCCGGCTCCTGCTCCCTAGGCGAAGTAAGGAAACTCAAGTCCAGGGTCGGGCAGGGGCCAGGAGTGCGCGGACCCTGCGCTTTTCCATTGCACAAGGGTCGACGCCACAAGGACATCGGAGTCTCCGTCGTGACTCCAATCCTCTGTGACTTCGGCCAAGGTCCCTACCCAAAACACACACACACACGCACACACACATGCACTCTCTTTGAGCCTCAGTTTTCCCAGAGAGTAACAACAGTAATCCCGTAATCGCGGCAGCGTAATAGCCAGTGCTTACCAGGTGCTAGGCAACGTGTCAGGGGTTTGCGTACCTTATCTCTTTCAATCCTAAAAGCAAGCCCACAGCATCAGCCCCCTTCCGGTCCCCAGGCTGGTGCTTCTCACCCGGACGCGCTGTTAGCGCCGAGGTCGGCGCCTCGTGCTTCGGCCGCCAGAGGGCAGTAGAAGGCGCCATACTCAGGGCTGGAGTAGGGACCGAGCTGCAAGGCTGGGGTTTGGAGAGGTGTGGGGCGCAGACCTTGGGGTCCAGGCTGTACTTAGCAGGAATTATCCTCCACCCTGCGCTCTGCTGCAGGCCTCCGTTTTTCTTTTCTTCCAACCAGAGATGCTCTGGGACGTGGCAGAAAGCTGTTTGCTGTCCCCATTCTTTTCCTGTAGAAATGAGAAGGACCAGAAACTTGCCTTTCCTTGTTTAGGCCTAGGCCAATGTCCCTACCTCCCTCCTCCGTATCATTTTGTGCCTTGAGAGTTCCTTGGGCCAATATTCCCATTTAATAGTTGGGGAACTGGGTCTCTAAACCAGAGTGAGCCAGAGAAAGACCTAGACCGACAGCACAGTCTCTTGCCTTCTCCTGGCCTCCTATTCTTCTTCTGGATGATGTTGATTCTGGCTCTGTGATTGTGGATGAGAAAGTGTAGTTTAGAAGGCAGGACTTGGTAGTAGCAACAATAGTAAGTGAGTGACCCATGAGGCTGCAGGACTGAGCAAGTCGATGAGGGAGATCAGGAGCAAAGGAGTGGGGCAGCAGGTTGATGGGTAACCAGGAGTGGGCTGATGCTACTTAAAGGCCTAGAAATAGACTGGAGCTAGCTTGTTCCCACCTGGAGCTCCTGAAAAAGACATCGCTCCTCATGCTGACAGGCAAAACTATGCTGTGTTTTGCTGTGTCTGATATGGAAGAAATTCAGGGAGAGAGCTCTTAGCTGGTGCCACCCTCTCACTCACACGGGCAGTGCCAGAGGTGCCAGCCTGCACCCCGCCCCCCCCCCCCCCCGCTGTTTGCACTGGGCCTGAAGAATATCAGCTGCCTGGGATGGGCCTCTCAAAGGTCATCTCATCCAGCCTTTCTATAACCAGGATTCCAGCAAAATCTTACACCCTCTGCAGGGGAATACCAGGAGAGGGTTTATCCTGTGCCAGGTGCTATTCTAGTCCTTCATCATGGCAACCTTGAGGGATGGGAACTATTACTCTGTTACAGATGGAGAAGCTGAGGCAGTGATTTGCCCAGGGTCCACAGCTAGTAATTGCAGGGCTGGGGCTTGAACCCCCTACTCTCCCCTTCCTCTGCTTGTGACTCTGCTGTGGGGCATGATACCCCATTTTCAGGAGCTCGATGAGGTATTTCAAAGGCACACAGCACATGATGAGCACCCAAGGGCCACCACCCTGAGAAATATCAATAGTTCCAGCCTGGCTCTGATTAATGCTGTCATTTATGTAGGAGTTGTCTGAAAGGCCAGCTGAACTGGGTCCGCCCAACACCACCATTCTTGCCCTTGTTGAGGCTACCCTCCTCTGCCCTCCCTGTCTGAGGTAAGGAGCCGAGCCTGCCCCAAACACAGGGCTGCTGCAGAAAGGCACCAGTTGAGGGTGCAGCAAGTGGGGCTGGTCATAGCACAGGCCTGCATCACCCCAGATGAGGGGCCCTTCTTCTGCCTCCCACAAAGACTGGTCAGCCAGGATCTGAAACCAGGTGGCAGCCATTCTCAATATGGCCCCTAGTCCTAGGAGGGCTATTTTGATGAGCAGAGGCCAGAAGGTGGCAGGATCAAGGATTTAAACCCAGCTCTCCCCAGGGAGATCCAGTGGGCTGAGACCCAGCAGGGGTTCTCAACTACTACGATTCCTGGTCCCTTTTGAGCGTGTCACCCTGCCCTGCAGATGCAGGATTATAAGACTTGTTCTCCTCAGTCAGCCAAGTTCATTAAGCCCTGATGAATGCTCCAAAGCCTGTGTGCCTGCCCATCCATGTGTACAGCTGGGGGCCTCACTCCTGCAGAAGGCAAGCAGAGGTGACACCTGTTAGCTTGGGATGACTTGTTTCCACCTTTTTTAAAAAATTAAATTTATTAGGGTGGCATTGGTTAATAAAATCATATAGGTTTCAAGCATACAATAGTCATATGTATATCGCATTGCATCACCTGTTTTGTTATAGTATATTTCTTTATTACAAAAATAATACATGTCCATGTTTTTAAAATATCCACATGGTTTCAGAAATGAATTGTGAAAGGAACTGAAAGTAGGAACCCCTCCCTGCTCCATCCCATGGGAGTGAGGCTGACGCTAAGGAGGTGCCCTCCCCTGTGCGCAGATGACCCTCTCACAGCTGCCCACCGCCCAGCTCTGTTGCCTTAAGCACCTTCTCTGTTCTCCTTCACCAGGCCCTGCTCCAGGCTAAGCCCAAGTGGGAGTGTTTTCAACAGGTGAGCACCATGGTCAGGCAAGCAGAGACAAGTTGCCATCCCACATTACTGTCAGCCTGCCTGGCCTTGGCCTGGACATTCTGGGCCCCACATTTGGTGGGGGTGAGGACATGTGTACCCCCTACTTTTTCAATTCTGCTGCCTCCCATGTCAGCCTGCCATAGCATTTTTATGTTGTCCAGGTTTATAGTGGTTACAAATAATCTTGTTTTCTGTGTGGCAACACACATCATTTATGAGTCTTAGCCTGCCTATAAATATTTTCTTGAGGTACTGTAATTTTTCTGCTAAGAGGTACTTGTGGAGCAGTGAGCTCCCTGTTTCTTGGGGTGTGCAAACTTAGGCAGAGATTGAAGCATTGGATAAGATCAGACTAGATGCTTCTTGTGGCCCCTCAAGCCGAGACAGAAACCAAAGAGAAAGCCTCAAGAAATTCCAAGGGTGACGTGGGGGCCCAGCCATCACTGCTTGAGTGCCTGCTGTATATACAAGCAGGCATGACTACGATGGCCTTTTTACAGATAAGGAGACTGAAGCTCTGAGAGCTGTGTGCACAGCTGGAGACTGGAATCACCGTCTCCCAACATGAATGTGGGGAAAAGTGATCTTATGTCCTTGGAGGGCTGAGGGCCTATGGCCAGAGCAGGGCTAGCCTAATCCGCAGTCAGGCTCAACCAACAGGCCCTGAACAGCCGGCTCCTTGTGGTGACACAAGGTCTACGAGGGACCAGGAAAAATATCAGAGGTAACTGGAGATGTCAAGTTCAGCCAGAGGAATAGGGGAGGGACTTGGGTGCTAGGCCCAGGTCCTTTGGTCCCATCCAGGAAGCCCTCCCTGATAATGCCAGGAGCCCCCATCTCTCTCCTCCAACTCTTCTTACCCCAGAGAGAGAAGAAGGCATGAGCTCGGGGTGGGACAGACCTGGGTTCCAGTCCATGTGTTGTGACTCATTCATGTGTCTCCTGAGACAAGTTGCCCAACCTCGCTTAGCCCCTCATCCTCTGCTACCAAACAGGGTGACCCCAGCCTGTATGGTCCTCAAGAGACACAGTCAGTGCAGGATGGGCTACAGTGTAGGGGCATACCAAGTACCCATGGTCTGGCCCCACGCATTCCTTCTCCTCCCACCACAGCCTCAAGCATTGCTAGTAAATTTAGAGACTCTCCAGCCACAGCGCCTTCCCATGGTCTGCTACATGGCAACTTCCAGGGGCACATGCATTTCCATCTAGAGACAGGTCCCTTGTAGGCCAAAGAGGGTTGTAGCATTGTCTCACTGGGTCAGGCAGTTGGAGGCACATACGGACTTTTCTGATAAACCTCAGATCACTACACAAATGTGATCTGTCTCCAAGGCCAGTTCATTTGAGCTGGACCTGGTGGCCTGGGGTTCAGAGAACATGAATGTCAAAGTCCAGCTTTCTGCAAATGCATTAATGTTCCAGAGGGTCTCAAACCTGGTCCAACCCGTTGGCCTAACACTCAAGGGGCCAGGTACCTCATGGCTAATGCCCCTTGCTAGCTCAATCCTTTAGAGCTTTGGGCACCCGAGCTTATCCTCACTTCAGGACCTTAGCACTTGCCACTCCCACTGCCTAGAGCACTCTCCCTCCAATTTGCTCCCTCTGGTAATTTGGGTCTTACCTCAAATATCATCTCCTCAGAAAGACCCCCCTGGCCACCACAGCTAACATGGGCTCCCACCCCTACCAGGTACTTTCATGTCACTTTAAAATTTTTCAGAATATCTTTCACTCTGATCATTTTCCCTGAATAGCAGCTCACAGGGACTGGGAGCCCCTGGGCAATATGATGACCCTTCTACCCTTCCATGAAGGGAAAAAGTAGAAGAGGAGAATGCTGGGGCAAGGGGGGAGACGAGTGGCACGGGAAACCCAAATGCCTGGGTAAGTCCCTTCGCTGCCAAGCGTGGGCAGCGGTGCCACTTCAGGGCTGTGAGGCTTCAGTGGAGGGGAGGACTGCACCTGCCTGGCCTGGAGGGAGTCCTTGGGGGAATGGCCCCTCCTGGAGATCCAAGCCCACTCTTTCCTCATTTGGATAGACAGAGACCTAGAAGTGAAGCTGGGGTCAGGGAGCCTTTATTGGTGAGTCAGAATGTGGTAGGAGCGGCGGGGCAGGGAGCTCAGTGACCACATGGCAGCATGTCCAGAGCCCCCAAGGCAGTGGTTTCCAAGGCACTGGCATGGCCCACGCCGGGCAGGCACCAAGCTGCAGCCGAGCACTGTTTCCCTCTCGCAGGGCTTGGCACTTGGGCAGGCAGGCCAGGAGGTCCTCGGCAAAGTCTGGTCAGCTTCTCTTGTGGATCTGGGAGGATTTTTGCTGGTAGATCTCTGCGGTGAAGGGCCTGCATGGGCAGGAGGAGAGGCTCTGGTCAGCTGGTCTTGGGGGGATGCCATCACCCCAGGCTCTGCTTCCCCCCAGAACATGGACAGAGTAAGTGTGTCTGCATGGGCCCAAGAGGGCCCAGGACTGCCCTGTCACCTACTATGGGAACCCTCAACCCCCACCATGCTCACTCTGAGCCTCCTGTCTGCCACTCTGGTGGTGACTGGGCGTGGCTCAGCTGACCCAGCCTGACCGGAGCTGCCCTAGTCATGGGAAGGGCCCTGAGAAGCAGGGCCAGCTTGGTAGTCACACTGATGTCAGACAGCGGCCCTGGCCCCTGGGACCGTGACAGCGCCTACTCACTCCTCATACAGGATGGCGACCACGTAGATGAGGGCCACAACCACGGTCAACAGCAGGCCAGTGGGGCTGGCGTGCCTGCAGAAAAGACACACTGCCGGTCAGCGGGCAGGCCCAGTACGGGGCCCCCTCCCTTCCATACTGGGTCCTGCAGCCAAATGAGCTTGGACAGGCAGCTCTCTTCCTGAGTCCGGCTTTTGCTTACCAGGGCCCCCACTGTCCCAGTCCTGACTTGCTAACCAGCGTGCTGCAGGGAGCATGGGCCCCAGGTAGACTCTGTGTCCTCCAGTACTGCCTCCTTCACAGGAGCCCTAGGCTGAGGACCCCAGGGTGGAGACTCAAAGATACACTTGTACCCTGCAGGGCCCCTCTGCCCGCCCCCACTCCCCACACTGTCTGTCTCCCAGACAGGACCTCATACTGTCTGTCTTTCTGTCTGGGAGCTCCTGGAAGTCTGAGTGTGCTTGATAATGCCCCAACCCCCATTCTGTGGGCTATACTGCCACATGGAGATGCCAAGGTCAAACAGAGACCTTCTAGGGCTGAGATGAAGTCTGCCCTCCTGGAGACTTGCTCACTGGCCCTCATGTGGTTTTCTAAAGCAAGCAGAGCTTCTCATCCTATGAGCTATGCACCCCAGGAGCCAGGGAGTAGGAGAGCAGCAGGCTGGACTTCCACCTGGGTGAATTTGCTGCCAATTGGCTCAGATGGAGTCCAGAGGCTGGGCTCTGTGGCCACAGTGTCCCTAAGACTGATGACCCTCTGCCTGGGAAACCAAGTTAACTAGACGCCATGGAAAACAGGAATGGATGTGGCTCTTATAGCTGACTTTAGCCAGCTCCCCGGGTCAGGGCCCAGAACGTGAACCAAGCAAGTACCCCTTTTTCATTACATCTACGTGAAACTTGGCCACTTTCAAAATGCTATTGCACTCTTGATCTTGACATCCTAACAACCTTGTGTGTAGATAATTATCCAACTCTGCAGATGAGAAAACTGAAGTCCAGAATGACCCACATGCTCAGACCTGAACCTGAGCTTTGGGTGGTGGCGGGGTTGGTCCTAGAGACTAGGCTGTGCACCTTGGGAAGGGAGAGTCTCACTTGGACTACAGGACTGGGAGAGTGGAGGTCTGAGGCCTGCTGGAGGCTCCTGTGCCCTGCCCCCAGGAATCCTACATGCCATGGTCTCAAAAACTCCTGGCTGCTTGGCCACTGGTAAGCCCTATCCATGGGGACAGGAGGGAGACGGATGGGGATACATGAGGCCTGGGAGTGGCCCTGCTGGGTCAGAGTCTCAAAGTGCCAAGTAATGGCTTGTCTCTAATGAGCTCTCAGTTGGAGGATGGCCTGAGGGCCCCATCTCCCAGCACAGCCAAGGCCCTCTCCTCACCACTGCACGGCTGAGGTCCTCCTGAGGGAGCCTGCTGGTGCTCAGGCTTCCTTAGGGTCCCTCACGTGTTCCTGGGAGCCCTGGCCTGACAGTCCTGGGACAGCAGAAACCTTTCACTCTAGGGCGCCAGGCACTGGCTGGGGCACAGAAGGGACCCATGTATGGGCTCTGCCCTTGGAAGGCCCCCCTGGGGGAGCAGTCGGGGAGAGCTTCCTAGAGGCGATACCTCAAATGGGTTTGAAAGGACAGATGGGTAGAAGTGGGAGGGACAGCAGAAGGGAGGGGGCTCAGCATGGGGGAATCAAGAGATGCAGGGAGGACCTGTGTGGGGCTTATCCTGTCATTCCCAGTGGGAGATGCTTTGTGGAATGGGTGAGTTGGAGAGTACAGAGCCCAGGATCTCACTGCCCTACTCCAGGCAAGAGGGCCCAGGCTGGGCAGGAGGCTGTCTGGTCTAGAAGTGGGGCCAGGGCAGCAATCCTTCCTCTAGCTGCTCATCACTCAAAGCCCAGTGCTATCAGATCTGACAGAATGTCACTCCTTACATTCCACCATTTGAGAGTCATTCCTTTGTGTTCTACCTTTCTGGTCTCTGGGAGTACCTGTAACATTCTAGGCAAGTGGTCTTCAAGTGTTAAATAAAAGCAGAACACTTTCCACACACACACAAAATCTTCTATGGAAGAAGCCGGAATACAAAAAATGGACAAATGGGAACTGCTCTGTAGGGGCAAATGGTTTGAAGCCCAGAGCCCACAGCACTTCCTAGTCTGGCCTCCTTGACTTGGGGTGATGCTGGAGCCCCAGGGTCACTTGTCAGTGCCTATAGCTGGCTGAGACAGACAGAAGTCAGTCCTGGGGCCTACTCCTTCCCAAGGGCACTGGGGTTCCCTCTTTCTGTGGGATGAGAAGTTCTGTATCCTGAACACATGCACAGACCAGCTCCCCTGACAGGGCCAGAGGCTGTTAGGGGTCTGATCCAGGCCCTGGGCAGCTCCTGCCACTGTTCCCGTGTATGGGACTAGCACTCACTAGGGGCCTTCCAGGTCTAAGCACAAGGGTCAGCAGCCTATGGTCCACAGGCTAAGATCAGTTTGTACATTTCTAAGTGGTTTTTAAAAAAAAAAAAAAGCAAAAGTAATATTTCAAGACACCTGAAAATTGTATAAAATTCAAATTTCAGTGTCCATGATGATACCTGGCCATACTCATTCATTCACTATCTTATGATTACCATCTTGCTACAGGGGCAGAGTCCTGCCTGTGGCCCTTGAGCCTCAATCTCTGACCCTTGAGGGAAAGTGTGCCAACCCCTGTTCTAGGTGTTATGTCCACAGATCTAGAGGAGTGAAAATCTGACTGATGCTCTTGGGCTCCACGAATGATGAGAAGGCTGTTGTCTTCCTGGCGTAGGCAGCCAGCAGGGAGAATGGGCAGGAAGGCCAGCTACTCACATGATAGCCCAGCCCAGGTAGTTGGCTGTGCTGCCCCAGTACATGGGGTTATCCAAGATGTTGAATGGGAATGTGGTCACTCTTGCCTCCTTGAGGATCCCGAAGTAATCACCTATGGACAAGACAGGGTAGGACCGAGGATCACATCCGGGCCACACCACTACTGAGAGAGGCCCCCCAGGGTGAGCCTGATTCCCAGGAGGCTCCAAGCTAGAGGAGGAGCAGGTTTAACAGCACACCAAGTAAGGGGGTACCCCAGAGCGGGCCCAGACAGTCCATCAGCATGCAGACACTTCAGAGAACATGGGGTCTCCAGAGGCAGAGGGCATGAGGTGGCATTGTGCTGCTCATTGGTGTCCTGGGCCTCTCCCCAGAAATCCCTTGGACCTTTAATCAAAGCAGAAGTAGGACAGCCACAGGCAGGAGGAGCCAGCAGAGCTGCATCATCTATTGTCTGGGGACAAAGGGTGCAGGGGACTGAGAAGGGCTGTGGGAGGCCTTCTACCCAGGAGGCAGGAAATAGGGTGAGGGGCCTGGAGGCAGTGGCACAGAAACCCACTTTAGGGCTGACTCACGGCAGAGCAGTGGCTGCAGTACCCTACATCCAGAGCCTGGCAGGGCCCTTAGTGTTTCTAGGCCATTTCTTATGGGGGGATTGCTGCAGTGGCTAGTGTTTTCAGGCTCTTTCCCACTCCCCTCCCACCCTGACTCATCCCTCCAAGTGAGTCTCCCCATGAGGCCCTGAACATTTGCTGCTTCTACGATGCCCTAGGTTGGGGGCGAGGCTCCACCAGCCCCTTCCTGGCTCTGAGCCCACTCTGCCACAGCTGGAGAGCTATTCACACCTGGTCTCCAGAGGACTTAACTGGCCAGCACAGTGCCCTCCTTACTTCTGTGGCGCTTGCCTCACGCCCTATCAGGCCTACACCATAATCCCCACCTCCTCCCTAGACCCCTAGGTCTCAGCCTCACTCATCCAGCCTCCTCATTATTGGGAGAGGACCTATTCAACCCCTTCTATGACCCCTTCCTCCCTGGGAGTGGAGCTCAGTCCCCTGCAAGGCCTTTGGAAACCCATATGACATGGTCCCACCCAACCTCTAGCGCTGGCCTCACTGGCCCCCTGTGCACCATCTAACCTGCCTGCCTCCCCGCAGCATGCCATCCACCATTTTGCCCTTGAGATCACTGTTTGCTTGCAGGCCTGTCCTCTTTCCCACCTGTCCCCACCTGCCCTCACCTGCCAGATCCAATGCTCCTGACTTCCCCTTTCTCCAGATTCCCACCTGTGTATCTTTCTAGACTGTGGCTCCCTACAGCTCCTGCCTGAGTACTGCATGGACACCAGAGCCCCAGCCCAGGCCTTGCCACAGGGCAGGCAGGAGTACTCCTCAGAGGATGGCCACTCCTCATCTGCCTATGAACACAAGCCCTTTGAGAGCTGTGGGCCCCCTGCTGCAGCTGGCAGTGCCCAGGCCCAGAGTACCACAGAAAGTGACTGTGAGTGGAGATAGCTAGGCAATGTGGGGGTGCCAGATATCGCTCAGGCACTGGCGGAAACTGAGGCCGAGTCCAAGAAGCTGGCCAAGGGCTGAGAGGAATGGAGGACCCAAGAGCCCTGACCCAGCCCATCAGAGAGCTGGTCACTTCCATGTGCTGCTGGTTTGTGGCCCAAACACAGCAGACTGACATCCTGCCTGTCTTGGCAGCCAAGCAGCTATATGAGTATGAGAGAGTCTAGTTTCCCGAACTAACCATAGATAAGCCAAAGCCTAGAGGAGGGTTGGTACCCCAAGCCCCACGCAGATGTCAAAGACAATGGAGCAGTCAGCAGCACTGCTCCTCCCCGGCCCCCAAGTGGTTTGGTTCAGGTCCCCTCAGACCTCAGGGTCTCACCTAGGAAGGTCCCAGTGAAGCCCAGTGCAAAGAAGCTGGAAAGCACCAACATGCTGCCAACTCCCAGGAGCACGAGGCCCACCTGGTAGGCTGTGGGGTTATCCAGGCTGTCCATCCTGGGCTGGCTCAGCATGGCCTGTGTGAAGCTGCAGGCAAAGGGTAGGAGAGATAAAAGGTCACTGCTGTGAAGAGGGAGCTGTCCCCCCTTCCCACTCCCGTCCCCCAAGTGACCCCCAGAGTAGCCAGTCCAAAGATCTCAAACTCGGTGCCTGTTGGGGGCAGGCATGTGACAAAGTGGTTGCAGGTGGGATATGGGTCACCTAGAGAGTACCGTCCTGCCTTAGGGTAGCCACCCTGATGCACCAGCCCCCTACCACCATGAGGGAAGTGACCAGAATGGGAGCCCAAGCCTGCCAGACCTTTTAGTTTTTCAAGAGAAGTCAGAAATCCTGACTTGTATGTGAAATATCCTATTTTTTTTTTAAATAGGCAATTAATGAAAACTCTTTTGGACTCTGTGCATATTGGCTGGCCAGATTCAGCCCAAAGGCCACCAGTTTGCAAACTCCAATTCTGTACAGCTAGTAACTAGTACTAAAGAAGAAAGTAAGGCTCAGAAAATTAAAGATGCATGCCCAAGTTATGCAGCAGTGCCCCAGTGCCTGCATGCTCCTGCAACTGACGTGTGTGACCCGTGGTCTTGGCATACCACTCCTCTAGCAGACTCAATGCCTTAAAGCCTGGGGCGTACTCTGCCCCTGCACAGGGCTGGCCACATTCTGGACAGCACCTCTGAGGTCCAATATGTCTTCCTTCCACACCTGAAATGCCCCCAGCAGGCTCGTTTTGGGGCCAATCCATGGAATGCCTTGTTTCAAGGCAAGTGGGTTGACCAAAAGGAGGTGTCCATGCTAGTGGATTTGGAGATGCAGTTTCTCCACCTGGCTCCTAAAGAATGGAATGCTTGGTGCAGCTAGGGCAAAGAGACTGGGATCACAGTAATGCATAGGAGCAAGGTTCAGGAAGGAGGAGGTGCTGATGGGAGGGACACTCTCCAGGGAAAGATGTGTGTGGGAGCAAGTGCATGCATGTACGACAAACCTACATTTTCCATTACTCCAAGATTGTAACACTCAGAAGAGACAAGATCTCTTGCCTTATGCAGGGCAACTACTTGCACTCACTTTGTGCCATGTAGCAGGGCAGCTCCCTATCCATTCACCCGCCCATCCGCCTGTTAGTCTATCTTCTGTCTACCCATCATGTATCTATCCATCCATCAATCTATCCTTTATCCATCCATGCATCCATCATAAAGTATCTGTTTGCCAGGCTCTTTCAAGTAGAACAAACCCATTTTCATTCATTCATTCCACTGATATATTCACATTATTGTAGAACAGTTCTTATGTTAAGCTAAACCAGCAATCCCCAGAACTCTTTCCTCCAACTACTTTCAGCTCTTAGAGAACAGAGGCTGATTCTGCTTCCCCCTCGCACCTGACACTGTCCAGGCAGAGTGCATTACAGTATATATTCAACTAGAGGGAAAGCAGCACCCCTTGCCCTTCCTCTCTTCCTCCTCCTAGAGCAGAGAAAGGTAAATGGCAAACAACACCTTGCACAGAAGCCTACACAGAAGCCTGACACGTGTGTCAGGGCACACCTGGCCACTGGTCATGCTGCCCACACGCCCAGCTCTCCACCCACCACTGCCCTCCCTTAGCCTTCCTGCTGCCCGGGCTCAGGGTCACCCTGCAGCTCCAAGGTGAGCCACTGGGATTGGCTCAGGGTCATGCACACTGAGTGTTGTGCCAGGTCAGCCTGCCCATGCCCCACCCACCTACATCCCGCCTCTCTATGCTTTCCTGACTTTTTGGTAAACCAGCAGCCCTCACCCAGGCACACCCTCTACCCTGAAGACCCAGCAACTAAGCCCATGGAACAGGCAGCTTTGGCACCTAGCCTCAGCACCCTCCCCACCTCTCCCAACAGGTAGTGGAATGGAAGGCAGGGAGAGGCTGTGGGCCCTGGCAAAGCTGACTTCCCTACTCAGGGCTGGCTGAAGTGCAGGCCTGTGGATCCTTAGTTAGCACTGCATTAAGGGGGGAGGGGGAGGGAGAGAGAAAACACTCAGACCTCCATGTCTCAAGGGCTGGGGTGATGCCTGCCGTTTAGCTCTGGTATTTGTTCCTTCCCACCCAGGCTGCTTCCCAGCCCCAAAACATAGGACAATAAGGCCTACTGGGCCCACAGTCCAGCACAACTATCTGCCTCAAGTTCTCTAGGCATACCCATGGTCGCTGATGAAAAAGCTGAGGGCTCCTGGCAGAAGAGTAGGACTGGGTTTCAGACAGCCCTGGCACCCTGCGCCTCAGTTTCTGCCTCTGTGTGATGGTGACAGTAACCCCTCCCACATCCCTGTGCAGAGCTGCTGCCAGGTTGCTGTGCACATGCTGGTGAACATGAGACACGCCATACGTGGCTATGGGTCTGAACAGTGGGAAGGACAGAAGAGTGAGCCAAGGGTGACACCATGGGATTGATGAACAGGTACACTAGACAGGGGTCCAGAAGGCCATGGTGAGGCTTACACTGAGATGTGATGGAAGAAGTTCTTCAGGGGGTGGGCAGGGAGAGCATTCCAGAAACAAGAATAGCATAGCCAGTGGGGAAGCCTGCAGAGGTGGCTTCCTCTGGGCCTGTGGTAAAGAGTTTGGAATGCATTCTACATGGGTGGGAGGAGTAGGGCGGGGAGACCAGTCAGGTTGTTGCAACAGTCAGGGGAGTACTAAGGGGCTGAGAGAGCCCAACCAGAGCCTGGATTGGAACAGATCTGGGGCTCATGGTGGAGTCTCAGTTTCCCGCTTGTGCTGGGCTGGCTCCAGCTCCTCTGCCAGAGTTCATTTGCACCATCCAAGCAGCAGGCACACTGCCCAGCAGAGTGCACACAGCCGGGCCAGATGAAAGGGAGCATCTCACTCTGATGTGCTGTGCCTGAAGCAGCCTCCGTCAGGGATGGCTCCGTAGAAAAAATGATCTGGCTATAAGCAGATGAGGATTCCTGATGAAGGGCAGATCTAGGGCCAATGGTGGGGAGCAGAAGGCCCTGAAGCAGCTGTGTGGCTGCCCCAGACTTCACCCTGGGTCTTGGTCCACCTGCTCCTTTTCCATCCTTCACAAGTGGGAGGAAAAGGCCCCACAGGGAGAACCTCTCCAAGTTCCCTCAGCACTTTGTCATGTGGTTCCCCACAAAGCACTCCAGAAGCACTCATCCCAGGCTTCTCAGCAGAGAACCCCGGCCAGGACTCTCCAGAGTTCTGTTAAGGAGCCCTTTGGGCATGCGGGCTACATGCTCTGGGACCATGACGAGTGGCAAGTTTACGGGAATGGCATGGTGGGCTCTAGTCAGGTGACCTGTGGTGTTCTAGCTCCTCCATTAAGTCAGGAAAGTATAGTCCATTCCACATGAAAAATTAACAGAGGGACGAGTGGCTCTGAAGGCCAAATGCTCCATACAAAATGAAGTAATAAATAGGCAATTTCCTTTGGAAATATTCTGTACTGGGGATGGGAGTGGAGAGACTCATTCAATTGTCTCTGGTTCTATTTTTAAAACTTAGATTGAGCTTCTGGTCACCAATGTGACTTTAGGCTGTCTGCAATCTGCTCCCCTGAAATCCTGGAACCTGGGTGGAGGCAGGGAAAGATAGTCACCACCACTGTGTCCTAGCCACAGGCCAAGTATCTGGCTCCAGCCTCCTCCCAGAGCACCTCCACTCTGGCTGCCAATGCATCCTTCTAGATCCCACCTCTAACCAAGGCCCTTCCTATAAAACCCCCAATGGCCCCCAAAGCCTACAGAGTTAAGGCTGAGATCACCTATGCCTCCTACTCCTTTAACCTAGAACTCCTTTCTACCATAATGCTGGCAGACCTACTAAGCTTCCCTGGCTCAGGTCCAAGTGCGCAGCTGCATAATCCCCACCTTGAGTGTGGGCTGACCTGTGGACACCAGGCATATCAACTGCTATGGAGCAAGGTCAAGGCATTTCACAGCTGTAATTAAGTTCCCCGGTCAGCTGACCCACATTAATTGAAAAGGAGATTACCTTGGGGAAGGCAGCTTTCAAAGGGGTCTGGCTTGGAAGAAGCCAACCACCATGCTGATGGCAGGGGATGCTGTGGGGGGGATGAGCATGTGTCAGAGAGTGGCAAGCAGGCTCTAGGAGCTGAGGGCCTCAGTTCTCGGTCCTCGGGCCTACAGCCACAAGGAATTGAGTCCTCCCCAAACCCACTAGCCCTAATCACTTGCTCCTTAGTGACCAAATCCTGTGAGCAGTTCCAGCCAGGCACTGGATGAAGCAATCACTGGTGCACAGGTGGCCACAGGGAAGACAAGCCACATGTGTGCTGACGTCCCTCCGATCTGGCGAGCCTATGAGCAGAGTGCACCTGTTCGCGAGCCACACAGAGCGGTGAAGTAAGTCTGCTCCCACCACCCCGACCACAGCCCTACTCCTGCTAACAATGCACGCAGCTCATGAGTGAAAGCTGCCTGCCCCGGTCTCCCTCCCTCATACTTCCAGGCCATTTCCACAAGACCCTGAGCGATTCTGAAGTGTACTGGCATACAGCTCCATCAAGTGACCAGCAAAGAATAAAGAGGCTTCCTGATGTCTAGCACATCTCTGTGCACCTGCCCTGAGGCTTCTATCTGGGCAGAAGTTAGCATGGTGAAGGAGGTACAATGCCAATCCTGCCAAGCCTGTGCCCTGCCTGGCTGTTCATGCTGTGCCATCCCAGCAGACTCATTATTGGTCAGCAGCTCCAGGCCACCCATTTCTGGCTAAGGCCAGCCATGCATAGGGTGCAGCCATGAGGGAGAGGGCTTTAACAGATGCCCCCAGCCATCAGGATGCTTCCTGTTCATGCTTCACAGCCAGAGCAAACAGGTCTCCAGTAACTGTCTCCAGATAACAAGTTGACTTATCCTGCCGGACCCTGCAGACTACCTCTGGCTGCCTGCTAGTGCAGCCAGCTGACACAGCTTCCCAGCCCTGCCCCTTTGTACCTGCTGGCAACCACTGGGCCCTAGCCTCATGCCTGGCAGGCCAGCTGCTCAGCAGTCCCAGACAGCTCTCTGCCTATGGCCCTGACTGCTGCTGTACCCACCATCACAGAGCTCTCAGCTCACAGGAAGGACAAACAAGTTGGAATGCTCAGAACAGGCAAATCCATAGGGGCGAAAAGCAGATTAGTATTTTCCAGGGGCTGGGGAGGGAACAGGGTAGATAGGAGGTGACTACTTAATAGGGTCTACATTTGGGGTGAAAAAGTTCTGGAACTAGACAAAAGTGGATGCACAACGCTGTGAGAGTACTAAATGTCACTGAACTATATACTTCAAAATAGTTAAAATGGTTAAATTTCACGTTATGTGTATTTTACTGGAAACAAACAAACAAACAGAATACACCTCTGAGAATCAGACCTTTGTGTGTAAAAGAGTGCTGGGAAAAATGTTGGGGGCAAGACATTACAGGCAGAAGCTAGTCTTGACGGGATTCTTGCAAGCCCCTCCCCAAAGCCCAGCATCCCTGATGAGGAGAGGAAAGAGACAACTGTCATCAGTCAGTGCAGCCCAGCCAGGGTGCAGGACAGTGCTGGGCTGGGGCACTCTGCCTGGCTGGTAGCAGATGGCTGGTGGAGGGAAGAACCAATGCGCATGAGGAGATGGGAGAGGTCTGGTGCACATTCGCTGTCTGGTGATCTGAAAGGCGAGAAGAGAAAACTAGTCCTGCCTGTGAGCATCCTTCTCTCCTCCCAGAAATTTCTTAGAGTGGCTAGTTCAACTAAGAGAAGGTAGACAGCAGGCCAGGCCAGCACTGACATTGAGAGAGCTGGAGAGGAGGAAGAGCTGGGGGCTACCGTCTATAAGAAGCTGGACATGGACTGACTTCCTCCCAGATCTCCCAAGGGCCCAGGACTCAAGAATGAACCAGAGAGTTTGTTGGTATCTACACATCAAGAGCTGGGCTTCAGGTCAGATTGTCTCCTTAGTCTCCTAGGAACCCGTGGGGGCCTAGAAGAAGAAGGAGGGACTCCTGCCAGGGGACCAGAGACCAGGAGCCCTCTAGCTTTTTGCCTCCTGCTGGCATCCTACACAAGAGAAGGCATCAAATCCAGGCACAGAGGTCCCTCCTTTACCCACTCCTACTGGCTCTACAAGTAGAGCTATGGGGACCTGCTCAGCGTTGATGTCTGATGACTCCTCTACGCCTACACTCCATAGTCACATTCTCTAGCCACACTCCATGGCACTTTCTCTCTTGGGTCCCCCAATAAGCCAGGCTGCCACCTGCAGCAGGGCCTGCCTCCCTTTAGCCCTAGACCAGCTGGGCTGGCTCCCAGGACCCCTTCCATCTGTGACCCAGCCACAGTTGCCAGCACTTGTGAGGTCTGACCCCCAAGGGAGGGCCAGGTCTGCTCAGCCTTGGATCCCCATGCATGTGCCACACACTCACTGAGGAGCTGGTAGGTGATGCATCTTCTCCTGACCACCCTCAGGGGTTCCTGCTCCATTTCACAGAGTCTGCTTGGTGGTCTGCTCAAGGTCAACCCCTGTCAGGAACAGAGCTGAGACTGACAAAGGGCACCTGCTCCTTCCCCAGGCAGCTCCGACTCACTTTCCAGATGTTGGTCACTAGGTGTACCTGGATGCCTGATGGCAGCAAAAGGCCCTTCCTTTGATGGACAGGGGTTGACCCATAGCCTGTGGCCCATTGGCTGTTCTTGTAAATATGGTTTTACAGGAACCCAGCCAATGCTCATTTACGTCTGTGCCACCTTCACCAGAGTTGAGTGATTTTGACAGAGACCATGTGGCCCCAGAGAGTCTAAAAAATTTACTAGCTGGCCCTTTACAGACAAAAGTTTGCCAACACCTGATACAATCAAAATTATATATCTTCTTGAGCTAGAAGGGATGGACCTTAGTCATCAACTAGTCCAAGGTCCACAAACTTTTTCTTAAAAGGGCAGATAGTAAATATTTTCAGCTTTGCAGGTCAACGATATAATGTAATACTTACATAACCATTTAAAATGTAACCATGTATACAACTCAACAACAACAAACAACCTGATTAAAAAGCAGGCAAAGGACTTGAACAGACATTTCTCCAAGAAACATGTATAGATAGCAAACAAGCACATGAAAAGATGCTCAACAACACTGATCAGGGAAATGTAAATCAAAATCACAAGGAGATACAACCTTATACTCATCTGGAAGGTTATTTAAAAAAATAATAAATAACAATTATGTCGAGGATATAGAGAAATTAGAATCCTTGTACACTATTGGTGGGAATGTAAAATGGTGCAGCCACTGTGGAAAATAGTATGGAGTTTCCTCCAAAAATTAAACATAGAATTACCATATGACCCAGTAACCAACCCCACTTCTGGGTGTATATCCCAAAGAATAAAAGCAGGGACTCAAAGAGATACTTGTCCAGCATATTCACAGCAGCATTATCCACATTAGCACTATCCACACAAAAAGTGGTAAGAACTCAAAGTGTTGCACAGATGAATGGGTAAACAAATGTGGTGTATACATACAGTGGGATGTTATTCAGTCTTAAAAAAGAAGTAAATTCTTTTAAAATAATATTTTCGAAGTGCTTTTTTTTAAACCAGTTTTATTGATATAAAACATTGTATAAGGTACACAATGTAATGATTTTATATGTATATACAGTGAAATAATGAGCACAGCCACCTCACATAGTTATCATTTTTTGTATATGTGGTGATAATTTTTAAGATCTACTCTCTTAGCAACTTTCAAGTTTATAAGACAGTATTGTTAACTAGAGTCACCATGCTGCACATTAGATCCTAGGACATGCTCCTCTTACAGCTGGAAGTTTGTACCCTTTGACCACCTTCTCCATCACCCCTCACTGTGCTCCCAGCCCCTGGTAACCACCAATCTACTCTGTTTCTATGAATAGTCTTTTTCAGATTCCGCATATAAGTAGAATCATATAGTGTTTGTTCTTCTGTGGCTGCTTATTTCACTTAGCATAATGTCCTCAAGGTTCATCTATATCGCAAATGGCAGGATCTAAAAAGGATGGAAATCCTAAAATGTTACAACATGGATGAACCTAGAAGATATTATGCTAAATAAAATAAGCCAAACACAAAAAAACAAATACTGTATGATACCACTCAAGTAGAATCTAAAAAAAAAATACTCATAGAAACAGAGAGTAGTGGTTGCCAGGGGCTAGGAGTGAGGGTCGGGAAGAATGGGAAGTTAGTAATTAATGGGCACAGAGTTTCAGTTTGGGAAGATGAAAAGGTTCTGAAGATGGATGGTGGTTGACAGTTGCACAACAGTGTGAATGTACTTAATGTCGCTGGACTATACACTTAAACAGGTTAAAATAGTAACATTTTATGTTACATACATTCTACCAGAATAAAAAATTTCAAAGATAACCCAGTGCAATGTGTGGGCCAGGCAGAAGGAAGGAGGGTACATGTGCCTTTGAACACTATTCCTTTCAAGTAGATCGTGTTTAATACCTGACCCATTATCAGTAAGGACATCTGCAGAAGGCCGAGGGCCCACCACACTCCCCTGTCTGTCTAACTCAAGTCTGTTATCATCCAGTGCCTGAAGGTCCTCAGCTCCTTGAGGCTGAGTGCCTGCTGCCAGAAGACCAGGCAGTAAGGGCCACACCCAGTGCCCACCTGTGCCAGCCCATTCAAGAGGGGCTTCTCCTGAGGACACTGAGGCTGGGAGGCTGCAGTGGGTAGGACAGATACAAGCCTGTCTGGAGCAGGGCTCTCTCTTCCCAGCACCCCTGGCAGCCCCTTCTCCATGGGAGAGCAAGGTGGGAGAGTCAGATCTGCAGTAACCCTGGCACTGTGACAACAGATGGGGCAAGACCTGAGGAGAGAAGGGCAGGGTAAGGAACAAGTGACTTATTTATAGGTCTAGAGCACTTTTTAAACTGTTTTTAAAAACCATGTTGGAGCCTCCCAGCCATCCTGTGACCTTTCTCCAAGGCCAGGGGTTAGTAGGGCTCCCAGTGCCGGCTCAGTCCACTCTGCATTTAGCCTAAGTACTCACTGATCACTGCTGAGCCAGGTGCAGTATTCATCCCTGGGAATAACATGGCTTACAAGACAGACAAGGTCCTCACCCTCCTGAAGCTGACAGTCTGTTAATACAAAGAATCGAGCATGGGTGCTAAGGACTCTGCAGAGGCTTGTCATCACACTGAGGCTTCTGCACACAGGAAGTGGTCAGAAGGGCTCCCTGGGTGACACTGTGGACACAGAGAGCTAACTCAAGAGAAGAAGCTGGACCTGAGAAAGGCAGGAGGGGGAGCTGGGGCAGAAGCCCTGTCATAGGAATTTGGGAAGGTGATCAAAGTTGAATTGGCCAGGCCAGGTGAGGAATCTGGGTGTTAGTTTTACTGTAGTGGGAAGCCAAGGGTTGGGGTGTCAGGCAGTGATGACTCGGTTTGATTCTCACTCTAACAAGATCCTTGTGAGGGTGTGTGGAGTAAGGACATTTATGCATGCCAGATATGGGAGGGAAAAGGGGTGGGTCCCGGAGTGTGAACCCCAGGTTGTGCTGCTGGACTGAGTAGGAAGATCAGGACACAATCAAGGATGTCTCCTAGGTTTCTAGCTGTTCAAGTAAGAAGAGGGAGGCTGCATTACTGAGCTAGGGACGGACAGGGAAACCAGAACTCGGCACTGAGACGGAGAGAAGTTCCCTGGGAAGGCCAGCATGGTCGTGTCAGCCTGATTTGCTTCCTGGCTCAACTATTCATCAGCTTTGGCCCCAATCTGATGAGTGGGCTCAAATACCCACCCTTGAAGTGCTGTCGTGACTATGGGGTGCTGCAGGTAGAAAGTATAGTGGCTACCATCACCTGTGCTTGGTGATGGTGGTGACTCAGGGCACAGACCTGACCCAGTCTGCTGACTTTAGGCTGAGGGCTGTGGGGCACAAGCCCTCTCTTGGCTGTGCGCAGGAGGTGAGGTGAAAGATGGGGCCTTAGGCAACAAGCAGCTAAGACTTGGCCCCCAGTGATGGCTCCCGTATGGGAAGACTGGAATCCTCATGAACCATTTCTCACTTTTTAAAGCACTCCCCAGGCAACGTTTAGTCCATGAGCTAGTGTGGTTCTCATGGAACCTCAGAGAGTAAGAACTGGGCTCAGGAACAGGCCATGCTGGGTGTGGCCACTTGATCCCACTCTTCCTCTTCACAGCCTCACCCCATTCCAGGGCACCCAGCCCTGAGTCTGGGCAGCAGCATTTGTTCTCATGTGCCACAGGTAGTACTTCATCATCTAGTACAAGTTCACCCAACCTGGCCTCTTTCTTTGATGGCAGGAAGCCCCGCTTCCTGAGAGGCACCTGCCTCCTGCCTGGTACTTCTTGGCAGGAACTCATATAGAAGCTTTGTCTATACACCAGAGGCCTGGAATATGAGCTTGGCAGCCATCTAGGTCTTGTCCTCTGTGCCTGGAATCCAGGCAGGTGGCACTGTCCCTTCCCAAGGTCAAGAGGACTCCTCAGCCGACAGGAGTCTAATAGCCCAGAAAAGGAAGGGGTGTCTTGCTGTGGCATGAGGCCTTGGATAGTAGAATTCCCTGTGCCTTCAACACGTCTTGATGGACCCCAATACCCCCAGTAATGGCCTCCCCTGAACCTCAGGTATTCTGCCTAGCCTGGGCGCGCTTACCAGTGTGAGCGTAGAACATTCAGGAGCAGGATGGCCCCTCCCAGCACGTAGCAGGCCAGGTAGGGGGAGCCGAAGGCCCGGCTCAGCTTGCGAGTTTTCTGTTCCCATCTTGCAACCTAAATAAGAATTGGGGGTGGATGGGAGGGAGGGAGAAGAAAGCAAAATGAGATGTGTGTTGGGAGAATCCTGGGGTAAGGGTGGAGGTAGGAGCAGACCTCTGAGCTCCAAGGCCCTGAGACTCTGATTCCGAGGAGGGAGAATGACATGAAAGCACCTGCCACAGTGGATCTCAGTTCAGCTCTGCAGGGATTTCCACACATCTGCAGCCCTGTCTGGGTGGACCACACACTGTCCTGCTGGAAGCAAGCTCTTCCACCAAGCATAACCTGAACACCCCAAGAATCAGAAAGAGACCTAGCAGCCCAGGAGATGCCCGGTGCCAGCATAGGCCTTCCTCCAAGTCTAGAGCTCATCACACACAATTCCAAATGCCCACAGCAGACACAGAGAAGACAGAGGAAAAGGAACCACTGAAACAGACAGAGGAGCTGCCAAAGGAAGCCTGAGGACAGCCAAGCAGGTAGCACAGGCCCAGTGCCTACAGCCCAGCCTGAGGGGTGTTTCGCAGTGTCCTTCAACCGCGGTAAGTAAGGCCGAGAAGGGTTGATTAGGACCCTCGCCCCTGCTTCCCCAGCTCCCCAGAGGCACAGATTTTCAAGCTTTCAATTTTTATTTTATTTTTCAAACAAGTCACATCTACAGTCAATCTTCAACAGCTAACAGTAGAGCAAAGTGAACAATGCCATTTCTGTTTTGTTTGTCTCCAAAGTCCCAACTGCCCTGCAACAAGGTCACTGCCACCTGCACCACACACGTTGGTGAATGAACAGGATAGGAGGTGGGGGGCGGGGGGGGGGGGGAGGTGGTACAAACAGCCAAATACACACAGTGGGGCTGGAGAGGAGACAACTGGGAGTCAAGGTGGCTGTGCTCTAATTATGTGAGCAAGCCTCCCACTGGGACCCTGAATGTGAATATATTCACATATATGGAGAATCTTGAAAGTGCCATCCAGCACTCTGCATTTCTGGGATGCTTCAGAAAACTGGATCCAGGAGCCATCAATCTCTATTATGGCCTCAGCAATGATTCTGCCTATTGCCTGCTGCCCAGCTTAGCTTCCCAAGTGGACCCTTTTCCCAGAAATGAATCATTGGAAAGAGAGATTAGCAGCTCCCAGCCTACCAATAATTTGGCCCCAGAGGCAGCTCCCAGACTTTTTCTCAGATTTCCTGGGAGGAGGCTAAGGGGAGCGGGGTATGGGCTGAAGTTTATGGGAAGGAGAGGTGAGTGAGGTGGCTCCTGGGCCTTCCCCTCAATCAAATCTCTGCTCTTAGTACTAGTGCCCAATTCTCCCAGCAGGTAAACAAGCCCTTAGTTCAGCTCCAGGCAGGCAGGTGGCCTCTGCTAACCCTACAGATGATGGTTTAGTCCTCACTCAGAGAAGAAGGGATGAGGGCTCCAGGAGTTGTGAATGTACCACTCATTGGCCTACAGGTGGTACCCTGGGGCCCTTGGCCACAGACTTCATACTCCTCATGGCCACTTTTTTTTAATTTTGAGATAAAATTCAAAGTAATGTTTAGTTGTGTAACCATCACTATGGTCTAATTCCAGAACATTTCCATCACAACACATAAAAACCCTCCCCATTCTCCCCCTTCCCCCACCCCCCATCTTCTCCATCCCTCTCCCTAGCCCCTGGCAGCCACTAATCTACTTTCTGTCTCTATTGATTTGCTTATTCTGGAAGTTTCACATAAACAAAATCACAGAATAGGTGACCTTTTGGGTCAGGTTTCTTTCATTTAACATGTTTTTGAGGTTTATCCATGTTCGTACCAGGTATCAGTACTTCATTCCTTTTTATGACTGAATAACATTCCGTTGTATTAAAATACTACATTTTGTTTATTCATTCAGCAGTTGACATTTGAGTTGTTTCCACCTTTTTGCTATTACAGATAGTGCTGCCATTAACATCCATGTACAAGTTTTTGTGTGAATATGTGTTTTCATTTCTTTTGAGTGTATATCTAGGAGTGTCATTGCTGGGTCACATGGTAAATCTATTTTTAACTTATTGAGAAATTGCCAAATTATTTTCTACAGTGGCTGTACCATTTTACATTCCCATCAGCAATGTAAGAGGGTTCCAATTTGCCCACATACTTGCCAACACTTGTTATTTTCCATTAAAAAAATTGTAGCCATTCTAGTGGGTGTGATATGGCAAGTCATTATAGCTTTGATTTGCGTTTCCCTACTAAGGAATGACAACACTAAACATCTTTTCATACACCTATTGGCCATTTGTATATCTTCTTTGGAGAAAAGTCTGTTCAGTCCTTTGCCCACTTTTTAAAGTGAATTAATTGTTTTTTGTTGTTGTTGTTCTTGAGCTCTGAGTTCTTTATATATTCTGAATACTAGATCTTTATCAGATAAATGATGTACAAATATTTTTTCCCATTCTGTGGGTAGTCTTTTCCCTTTACAATGTCCTTTGATGAACAAATCTATTTTGATAGGTCACTCTGTTTTGCCCTGTAGGATTCAACCCAACTCAGCCAATTTCCTTACAGGACCTACTGAAATGTGCTTGGCATAACACCAAATGTGGCTGAGGCTCCAAAAATAAATTGCTAAGTGTATCCTAAGGGAGCTCAGAGTTTACCAAGATAATACATGGAGTTGAGTTCCCCTCTGTATGCCTGTCCTTCAGGGCCAAATTGGCCATGCAGATTTTCATTAAATCAGGAGAGTATCTGGGGTAGTCAAACTGCAGGATCCATTGTGTGGCCTATGCAAGGTTCCTTCTAGAGGTCTCCTGGAAGACACAGCCCCCTCCAAACAACTGGACCAAGGAGTAAAGAGAAGCCCTTTCAGAATGACTGCCCATCAGAAAAGATAGTCAAGTACTGAACAATAAATGGGTCAAAGAAGAAGTCAAAAAAAGAAATCAAAAGGAAACTAGAAGTACAACATACCAAAATTTATGGTAAGTAGCAAAAGCAGTTTTAAGAGAGAAGTTCAACAAGGTCACAGGCTTACCTCAAGAAACAAGAAAAATCTCAAACAACCTAACTTTACACCTCAAGGAACTAGAAAAAGAAGAACAAACAAAGTCTAAGGAAAGCAGAAGGAAGGAAATAACAAAGATCAGAGAAGAAATAAATGAAATAGAAAACAAAAAGACAATAGAAAAATCAGTGAAACTAAGGATTGTTTTTTAAAACGATAAACAAAATTGACAAATATTTAGCTAGACTCACCAAGAAAATAAGAGGACTCAAGTAAATAAAATCAGAAATGAAAGAGAAGACGTTACAACTGATACCACAGAAATACAAAGGACCATAAGAGACTACTATGAACTATTATATGCCAACAAATTGATAATCTAGAAGAAATGGATAAATTCCCAGAAACATACTACCTACCAAGACTGAATCATGGAGAAATAAAAAATGTAAACACATTGATTACTTGTAACAAGATTGAATCAGTAATCAAAAACCTCCCAATAAACAAAAGTCCAGGATCAGATAACTTCGCTTATAAATTCTACCAGACTTTTAAAGAATAACACCAATCTTTCTCAAACTCTTCCAAAAGGGAACACATCCAAACTAATTCTGAAGCATTACCCGGATACCAAAACCAAATAAGAACACCACGAGAAAAGAAAATTACAAGCCAATATCCCTGATGAACACAGATGCAAAAATCCTTAACAAAATATTAGCAAACCAAATTCAACAATACATTAAAGAAAATGTCGCATGTATGTGCATGTGTACACACACATACAAATACAATGGAAAATGATTCAGCCATAAAAAGAATGAATTTTGCCATTTGAGACAACATGGATGGAAACTGAATGCGTTATGCTAAGTGAAATAAGTCAGAGAAGAACAAATATTGTATGATTTCACTTACATGTGGAACCTAAAAACAACAACAAGCTCACAGACACAGAGAACAGATTGGTGGTTGCCAGTGGCAGGAGGTGGGGAATAGGCACAATGGGTAAAGGGGTCAAAAGGTACAAACTTCCAGTTATAAAATAAGTAAGTCCTGGGTAATGCACATATGGTGACTAAAATTAATAAAACTGTACTGCATATTTGAATGTTACAAAGAGAATAAATCTTAAAGAGTTTTCATCAAAAGTCTGGGTCAAATATGTGGTGACAGAAAGAAAACTAACTATGAGAGGTGAACACACAATGTAAATATATATATATATGCCTAACTGTTAAAGTATACAGCTGAAACTTATTGGATTTTGTTAACCGATGTCACCATAAATAAAAAAATAGATTTAAAATGAATGAATAAATAAATAAATAGAAAGGAAAAAATTCTATAACAATGTATGGTGACAAATGTTAACCAGACTTACTGTGGTGATCATTTCACAATATATACAAATACTGAATCATTATGTTGTACATTTGAAATTAACATAGTGTTATATGTCAATTATATCTCAATAAAAAATAATTTTAAAAATCCAGTGCATAAACCATAATCAAGTGGGATTTATCTCAGGGATGCAAACTGATTGATGTGACATACCACGTTAACGAAATTAGGGATAAAATCACATAATCATCTACATGTATTTAGAAAAAGCATTTGACAAAATTCAACATCCATTTATGATTAAAAATCTCAACAAAGTGGGTATAGAGAGAATGTACCACAACATAATTTAGGCCATATGTGACAAATCTACAGCTAATATCATACTCAATGGTGAAAAGTTGAAAGCTTTTCCTCTAAGATCAGGAACAAGACAAGGATCCCCAGTCTCTTCACTTTTATTCAACATAGTATTGGAAACCCCAGCCAGGGCAATTAAGCAAGAAAAAGAAATAAAAGCTATCCTAATCAGAAAGGAAGAAATAAAACTCACTACTTGCAGATGACATTACATATAGGAAATCCTAAAGACTCCACCAAAAAAACCGTTAGAATAAACAAATTCAGTAAACTTGCAGGATACAAAATCAATATACAAAAATCTGTTGCATTCCTATATACTAATAATGAACTATCGGAAAGAGAAATGAAGAAAACAATCCCATTTACAATTGCATTAAAAAGAACAAAATACCTAAAAATAAACTTGATGAAGAAAGTGAAAGACTTGCACAGTGAAAACTATAAGAAACTGATGAAGGAAATTAAAGAAAACACAAATAAATTGAAAGATATTCCATGATTGTGGATTAGAACCCAAAGCAATCTGTAGATTCAATGAAATCTTGATTAAAATTACAATGGCATTTTTCACAGAAATAGAGCAATTCTAAAATTCAGATGGAACCATAAAAGACTCCAAATAGCCAAAGCAATCTTGAAAAAGAAGAACAAAGCTAAAGACATCATACTCCCTGATTTCAAACTAAACTACAAAGCCATAGTAATCTAAACAGTACCATATTGGTATAAAAAGAGACAGATCATTGGAACAGAATAGAGAATCCAGAAATAATCTAAACATATATAGTTAATTAATTTACAATAAAGGAGTCAAGAATATACAATGGGAAAAAGACAGTCTTCAATAAATTGTGTTGGGGAAACTGGTCAGCCACATGCAAAAGAATGAAACATAGCCGGTCAACTTGATGAAAACTTTTTTGGATTTGACACCAAAAGCAAAAATAAACAAGTGGGACTGTTTCTGCACAGCAAAGGAAATCTTCAATAGACTCGCTAGCCAGGGTGGACAGGATGTCCAGGCAGAGGGAGCATCTCGGAAAAGAGCAGGGTTCAGTGACTGTCCAAGAAGCCCAGGGCACCAAGACACTAACGACATAAACCACAGTAACCATTGTTGACACAGGACCTGACAATTTCAAAAGTGCTTTTACTTGAGCTCACTGAACCCTTAAAACAGCCTAAGGGGAAGGTAGTGTTAGCTCCATTTACATATGAGAAAACGGCCCCTCGGAAGGAGACTGACTACTTCTGGTAGCGGCAGTCAGAAGGAGAAGCGGCAGGACAACACAGTGGGCTCCTAATCCAGTGGTCCTTGGATGCAAAGAGGCCCCTCTTTCCATCCTCCTTATTAGCCCAGTGGTCTTTGGCACACCTTGTTTCTAGTATGTGATTTTAAGATACAGCTTTAAAGTTCATTGATTTTTTTCCCCTTCCAGTTGATGAGATAAGGCTTTCTAAAGGATACTTAAGGCTTAAAAATTACATAAGGTATCATCTCCTTATACTTAGGAGCCTGTGACCCTCCCACAGGCCCAGTATTGGGGAGAGTCCAAAGCCCTGGCTGCCATGCCCAAACCTGCCTGTTCCTCCTCCTTGTTTGGAGAAGCCAGTTTTGCTCTCTGGAGCTGTATGCCCAGCTGTAAAATGAGGTAGAAGTGGGAGCGAGCAAGCTGTGTTCTGTGCTCCCACTGATGGCTGTGCCTCTCAGAAACCCACCACCTGCTGAAAGGATGCACAGTGCATGGACCGCCTGCATGATGGAATGCTACTCAGTAGTACAATGGGACACAGGATCCATACGCAGAAGAGTGCCTTCTGTCTAGCTCCATTTACATGAAGTTCTATAATAGGCAGAACCCACCCACACTGACAGAAATCATAGCAGTGGTTTTTGGGGCTGGGTGCTGCAGTGGAGAGGGGGAGATTGATCAGGAAGAGCCATGAAAGAATATTTTGGGGAAGGAAATGTTCTATATCATGATCAGGGTGGTGGTTTACAGGGGCATTTATATTTGTCAAGACTCATCAAACCGTGATATAGGGAAGAGGCATGAGAACTACTCAAATTGACTAAATATTAAAACAGGTTGTATTCAGAACATACAAATGTGCTGATCAGCCCTACAGCTCGACCATGAGGAACCTAGTAACAAAGCAAGATTCCTTCTGGAATTACCACACCATTAAAGCTGTATACCACAAAAGGAAAACGGGAAAACAAAGTCTTCAAGCTGTACGCTACACAAAATAAACGCAAAAATTCATTCCCTATGGCCAGAACACAGGGAACCTACTGAACAAAAGCTGAGATTACTAACATGCCTTTAATGTAGCAACCTATAACTTCAAAGGAAAATAGGGAAACAGTCTTTAAACTGTAATTCATAGAAACTAAGAACCACATATAAACTGAATGACTCGAACACTCGGGGGCTCTCTCATTCTGTCTCTGAGAGGAGACCACACTCTGTCTATGGAGAGTTATTCCTTCTCTAATAAACTTTTCTTTGGACTCTAACTCTGGCATGAGCTTGAATTCTTTCCTGCGCTCAGTCAAGGGCGTTCTCTCTCGACACAGAACTTAAGCCCCCATTTGGGGGCATTTGCCCCGTCCTGCGTCAACTGTACGCTTAAATTGTGTACATTCTATTACACATATCCTGAACTGTAATAAAGCTGATTTTAACAAATCAAGTCCTTGATGAATCTGAGCTCTAGGAACAAATTAGAATGGCTGCCAACGTCTGTACCCTGGCAGACTCTTCCACGCACTACACCATGGCATCTTGAGTCTGTCCCCTGAAGCAGTCTTTCTTCTGGTTTTTTTTTTTTTTTTTTCAGGAGTTGTAATAACCAAATGTGGGAAAGGATGAGGAGAACCCGTTCCATTAGTGAGCTCTGGGAATCACATGGTCACTTAGCTCAGGGGTTCCAACCCCTGGGATGCAGACCGGTACAGAGCCATGGACTGTTAGGAACTGGGCAAGAAGTGAGCAGTGGGCAAGTAAACAAAGCTCCATCTGTATTTGCAGCTGCTCCCCAGCGCTAGCATCACTGCCTCAGCTCCACTTCAGATCATCGGGCATTAGATTCTCACAAGAGCACCAGACTCTGGTGCCAAAAAGGTTGGAGACCGCTGACTTAGATGGAGGATCTAGATTTTCTTGACAACGGGGAGTAGTCTGGTCACATCCCTCTCTAGCAGATATACACTGAGGTCAGGGTGTTATCTGACTTCACACCTGCACCATCTGTACAGGTCCTGGCTTGAGTCAATGGGGAAAATTATAACATTGGTTGTCATTTACCATTACCTGGTATTCATTATGTAGCACCAAGATGTGCAGGTCAAATTGTTGGCCTTCCACAAAGGGCATTTGAGGAATTCCCCCCTCACATTTCTAGCCCCCACACTCATGGCTGTTAATCACCACACATTTGCTAAAGTACACTTGGAAGTGAAAGGCGATGCCTGAGTTCTCTTCAGTTCCAGTGATGAAACCCACATGCAGTGTGGGCTCCTGCAGATTTCCCTTTAATTGATACTGAAAAACCAATAGTGAAGGACACATACCATGTGCATGGGATTTGTAGGTCTGACATTATTGTGTCTTCCTCTGGGCAGCTCATTTTCTCTTTTTTCTGTTTTAATGAGGTTTATCAGATAAGCCAGAGGAGGCACAAATGTGAATGGCTGGACCCTAGCCCAGAGCCCACACTCTTCCCACTGCTTCTACAGTCACAGCACACTCCTGGCTGACTAGGAGAGGACCCTGTTCTGCAGCCAAGCAAACCACAGAATTAGATCAGCCAGGCAAGCACTCAGACCTCAGGACTCTCAGGCTGGGCCATCCACTGGGCTTCCATTATTCTGGAAACAGTGGAATACCTTTCCTCCAAGAGCCCTTTAGGGGCCGCTTGGTCTTCCTCAGCATCCTGGATGGCTCCCCCACACCTGCCCCTTCACCTAAGAAAGAAAGGGTGGGATGATAAATGCATTTTCGAGCAATCTAACAACAAAAGGTGGTGGAGCTCAGGCCCAGGCCACATGGGAAAGAAAATAGGAAACAGTGTATCTAAAGAATAATTACTATCTGCCTTCTAGTAGGCCTGTATTAGACTGAGTTGTTATTTCAAAGCAATCAATACTCAGCAGCCACTGGCCTCCTGGATCCAAGGTTAATTTCCCTCCCTGCCTGGTGCTTCACCTTCCCTTCCTCAGGTGCCCAGCTGCACACTTCACCTGATTAGAGGCCAGGAGCAGGTAAAGGAGTATGGTTAGAGGGGCCTGGCTACCAGGGGCTGAGCTGTGGGATGATGCAGGTCACCGTCCTGCAGGCTGTGGCGGGAGGCAGAATGACAGGCCTCTTTGCTGCCACCACTCATGTCTTTGTGTGTCTTCTATATTTTACAAACCCTCCACGCAGAGATGAAATTGCCTACCCCCCAACCCCACCCCATGCCCAAACACCCTCGCCCTGGAGCTACCATATAAATATTGGTCACTCAGGTAAA
Source organism: Rousettus aegyptiacus (assembly GCF_014176215.1). Taxonomy (NCBI): domain Eukaryota; kingdom Metazoa; phylum Chordata; class Mammalia; order Chiroptera; family Pteropodidae; genus Rousettus; species Rousettus aegyptiacus. The sequence continues at coordinate 64,339,219 of NW_023416309.1, forward strand.
CCTGAACTTTAGATAAACAACAAAAAAAATTGAAATGTAAACATTGTCCTAAATGTTACATTTATTTATCTGAGGTCCAAATTGAACTGAGGTTCTGTATTATATTTGCCACATTGCAACTCTGCCTCTCCCACACCCCTGACCAGGGTCACCCAGCTCAGTTCTGCAACAGGCTGGCCTCTTTCTCCAAAATATTAATTCATTTTCTTTTTCTTCTTTTGCAGATCTCTCCCACAGGCTCTATGCTAAGGCAGAGGAGACAGGACATAGGCTGTGGAACAAGAGGAAAACTAGAATGGGATGGAAATCCAAGGATGCCACCTAGCCTTGATGGCCACAAGTCAGCTGCGAGTCTGTAGGCAAACCACTTAATTACATGCTACCTCAACTGAGTCAACTGTAAAATACAAACAATAATAAAAACAATAATTCCTTTATCCACCTCCCAGTATGGTGGAAAGACCAGAGCAGGTAATGGATGAAAAGGTGCTGGCAATAGTGCCTCACTAGGCAAAGGAGACAGTCTCTTCTCCCTAATGCACCCTTAAGCCCCTGGCTCTGAGAGCCAGCAATGAGTCTTTACTTCTGGGACCCCCTTGACACTTTCCAGGGCTCTGTTCTTGGCACCCCTGTGGACTGCATCCTTGGGTTCAGACAGAGATCACAACTGGTAACCTAAGACGTATTTTGGCCAAACTCACAGCATTTAAAAAATATTTGGTCTAACAATTCAACATTCAGAGTTTTCACATTAAAGCTCAGGCATCCAGTTTGCAGTGAAAAATCTGGACAATGAGACCATGGTGGGCCTGCGACCCTGTATGGCAACCCTCGGCTACAGCAGTGCAGCCTACCCGCCAAAGATGAGAAGGAGCAGGTATCCCTGTCATAGCAGGCTACTCACACTTTTGTGAGCTTATGGACTCTGGAGACCTGTACATGTGAAACTCCTGTGTATGTTAGGAGTGTGGGGGGTGGGGCGTCAGAGATGCCCTCCAGGGGGCTGTGCATGTGTTGCCCACATGCCAAGACTGCTCATATAGCCTCCAGCAGACACTGCATAGGGACTTTACACTTCAGGTTTCCAGCACATAGCCCCCAAGATGGGCAGCCCCATTAGCTGTGAAGATAATGCACCTCAGTGTCCACAGGAAAGCAGAAATCTACCAAGTCCTGAAGACAATGTGATATGTTTGAGCCAGGAGCAACCAGTATCAACGATGACATTTCCCTGCCACTAATCCCCAAAGCCTGCTAGGTTTAAGGCCCAGGGACATAGGCACAAGCATAGAGTGTGTGACTGGTTACATCGGTGACTCATGACCTGGAACTGCTGCAAGTAAACCAGCATAGACCCAACCCTGGATCCTGGCCCCAGTCTTCACAGATTACATGCCCTTGGGCCATTTCCTCAACTTGAAACAACAATAATACCTACCACAGAGAGCTGCTGTGGTATTATACAGGATCTACATGATGTGCTTAGCCCAGAATCAGGTAATAGTCAGTGTGTCCTTGGGAAACCCTCACTCAGGGATGTTGACAGCCCAGTGGCATCTATTAGAATAAGGATGTGCCAAGCATCCCGCAACTGTTGGAGCATCTCGCTGGGGACACAGCGAGTGCAGGCGATAGCAACTGAGAAGATGGAAGGGATGTGGGAGAAGGCACAAGTGATAGAGGCATGGAGATATGGGATGTTTTTTCAGTGCCCACAGTCCAAAGACCAGAAAAAGTTCCAGTTTCGGAAGGCTATGAGAAATATCCTTCTACTCAACCCATTCACCCATCCACCCATCCCCACCTCCATCCATCATCCCATCCACCCATCCACCCACCCATCCTCACCTCCATTCACCATCCATCCATCCATCCATCCACCCACCCACCTATACATCCACTCATTCACACATCTATCTACCTATTCCCTCAACATTTATTGGGGATCTACCATAGGCCAGATACTGTGCTAAATAGTAAAACATTTTGAAAAGTAAATGGAGGGGTGAAGGGAGCACTTTAGAAAGTCATTTATAACAGTGGTGCTTATTTTTATGTAATATATTTATTTACATGCAATTTAATAATGATAATTAAAGCCGAGGATGCCTCATTCACTGAAACACCAGTACCAACCCCTCCTCTGGGTATCCAAAAGATAAAAGGCCATGGGAAGAGATTGCCAGAGCCCATGCAGAAGCCTGGAGAGCAGCTCTCCAAATTGTAAGGCCCTTTTCTGGAAATATCTTCCTCTTTGCTGCTCAAATTCCTATATGTCCTGGAAGTGAGGGCCATTAGGGATGAATTTTTTGAATACTTCATTTGAAGTGAGACAGAGGCTCCTTCATGTTCATTAAATGACTAATTGTTGAGCGTCTACCCTGGCACCCAGCAGGACAGCATACTGGGTAAGAGCACTGGGTTCTGGGTTCAAATACCAGTCCCTCTACTTACTGGCTATGTGACCTTGAGTGGATTATTTCCCCTCTCTCTGCCTCAGTTCTCTGACCTGTAAAATGGAGCTAGTAATATACTACCTCATAGCATTGCCATGAAGATTAAATGAGTTAATGTACATAAAATGCTCAGAGCATGTCTAGAGCATGGCACTTTCAGATGGTGGTGGTGCTGTTTGTTTTCTTTCTGGTGTAGACAAGTGGGTAGGAGTTGAGAGGCATAAAGAAAGCCTGGCTGCTGGCCTAATAAGCTGCTGCAACTTGGATGAAGAAAGTCCATTATGGAGGGGGAAAAATGGTGTGGATGATAGAGGCTCTGTTCATCCCTTGGGCAACCAAATCAAAGTTGTGACAGAAACAAGGAGCAGCAGCAAAGAAAAATTGCCTGAGATCTAGAGGAACAAGACATACAACTAGGGAGAAATCCAAGAAATCACCCTACAATGGCAGGAGGTAGGACGTGGTGAGGAAATGGGGCTGCCTGGTCTCGAGCACTGAGTGAGATGGAGGCAGCGGCAGTGCTAGCAGCAGGAGCCTCTTAGGCCGTGTCTGCGAGCGGATTTTCATGGTGACAGACCTGCTCGCTCTGAACACCAGTGCCGATTCAGCTGCACAGGGGGCACCAGGGACTTTCAGAAAGACGTTGCTGGAGTGAGGGCCAAGGCAAGACTCACACAGAAATGCCGATGGTATGCATTGTTCCCTACTAAGCTCTCCCCTATACCAGTGCACTGGACACAGCACCGCCATAGCTGTGAGGTCATCAAACTGAATAACAGAGGTCTCTCCACCCAGAGGATTCCCTGAAACCCTGCCTCCCCCAATTCACGTCCCCACCCAAGCCACATCCAAGTATATCCTCAGTGAGTCAGGTGCCCCTTGTTGAGCAGTGCCGAGACTTACAGTGGAGGCAGCAGGCCTCTGTTTCTCGTGTGGCCTTTTGAGGCAACGATAAGCACAGCATCTGTGGGTTGCTTGTTGAATCTTAACAGGTGGGCCTATAGCGGTAGAGGCTTGGGCTAAATTTGGCCTGTAGTTGAATCCCTCTCAGGACTGTGCCCCTGGACACCTTCTTCACAAATGCCCACTAATAAGCTGGAGACTTAGGGGCTTTGCTTAGTACATAGAAACAGACATGGAAAGACAGCCAAAATGGGAAGACGAAGACGCAGAAACCATGTGAGAGAAGAGAACAGAGATCCAGATATAATGGAGTCAAGTAATCTAACAGATGCAGAGTTCAAAACACTGGTTATAAAGATGCTCAATGAACTTTTGAGAAGTGTAGAGAACTCCAACAAAGAGATAAAAAATATAAAAATGGAAATGGAAATTATAAAAGGGAATCAGTCTGAAATGAAGAACACATTATCTGAGATGAGAAGTATATTAAATAAATAGACAAAGGAATAAACAAAGTGAATAAAGAAAAGGACCAAAATCCCCTATCTAGAGGATGGGAAAGCCAAGGACACTCAATCAGAATGGCAAGAGATAAGATGCCAAGACTATAAAAATAATTTAAGGAGCATATGGGACACTATTAAGGGTCCAAATATCCATCTGATTGGCGTAACTGAAGAAAATCAAGATGTTGAACAGCTGATTGAAGAAATGAAGATGGAAAACTTCCCTAACCTGGTGAAGGAAATGGACATAAAACCCCAAGAAGCTCAGAGAATTCCAAAAATCAGGGATCCAAAGAGGCCCACACCAAGACACCTCATAATTAAAATGCCAAAGGTTAAATACAAAGAAAGAATATTAAAAGCAGCAAGAGAAAACTAGATCGTTACCTATAATGAATACCCATAAGACTGGCAGCTGATTTCTCAAAAAAAACTATGCAGGGCAGAAGGGCTTGGCAAAAAATATTCGAAAGGATGAAGACCCAGGAGCTACATCCAAGAATATTTTATCCAGTAAAGTTATCATTTAGAGTTGAAGGACAGATAAAGAGCTTCTCAGACAAAAATAAGCTAAAGGAATTTATGACCACCAAGCCAGTATTACAGGAAATGTTGGAGGGACTTCTTTAAGAAGAAAACACATATATCAAAAACAGGAATAAAGAATGGTAAAACTACATTCCTAGCAATAAGTGCCTTAAATAGAAAAGAATTAAGTGCTCCAACCAAAAGATAGAGTGGATGAAAGGATAAGAAAACAAGACCCCTACATATGCTGCCTATAAAAGACTCACTTCAGATTAAAAGACACACACAGACTAAAAGAAAGGGGATGGAAAAAGATGTTGCTTTGATGGACCTAGAAGGTATTTAAGTCAGAGAAAGATAAACACTATATGATTTCACTTATATGCAAAATCTAAGGAATAAAAAGATCAAACTAATCAAAAACAGACTCAAAATATAGTGGACAATTTGGTGATGGGCAAAGGGGAGAAGGGTTTGGGGGGTGGGAAAATGGGGTGAAGGGTTAAAGAAGTACAAATTAGTAGCTGATAGAGGGTCACAGGGATAAGGAACACAGCATACGGAATGTTGGCTAGGTGGAGGGTCAAGGGAGGGAAGGAACAATTGGGGGGAATGTTTTACAAATTATATAGATGTCTAACCAATGTACTGTATACTAATTAAAATAAATAAATTTTTTTAAAAAGTCCATTGTAGACTGGTGTCCCCAGGAGAGGACAGATAGACCCTGGGTAACAATGGGCAAAAGGCCAGCTCAGCTGCCAGCCTTCCCCACCCTGGCCAGACCTCCTCTCACTTCCATGATTAAATCCACTCAAAGCCCAGATGTAGCCACAGAATCTCTGAATTCCTCAGCTGAGTCATGTCCCCACAATCTAATCTAGTGTTCTCAACCTGGGGACCCAGAGCATGTTACAGGGCTCAGTGAACATCCCAAAACTGAAGCAGAGGGCAACGTTCTTTTGCATTTTAACTCCTGAGGAGGAGACAGAAATTCCATGAGCTTTTCACAGGGGTCCATTGGTCCAAAGGTAAGAACCACTGATTCAGCCTTCTTCTCCTTCTTTTCAGATGACATGGTCCATGCCCCTACCCAGGCACACACAGGAGCTCTTGCTGTCTTTCTGCCATCCTGCTTGTGCCTCGAGCTCCTCCTGCCTGCAAAAGAGCCCCACCCCACCTGCTTGATTCCACCCACTTCTCACCCTAGCTGCCGTAGGTCACCCCAGCCACACCCAGAACCTTCTCACTCCTCTCAACTCCTATCACATACTCACCTGAGGAATTTTGGACCTGACATACAGTTCAAACAATATCCCACCTCTTTCTGTACTTACAGGTGGTTCCATTTAAAAGTGAGCAAGGGCTCAGAGGGGCCAAGAGAAGACGGGAGAGGTGGGGAGCCACTGATTGGGAGCTGGGAAGCTATAGGAAGAGGGGTGGGGTCCAAAGGCCCTCAGGGAAAGGCAAGGTGTAAGGAAAGTATAAGGAAGAGCCTAGGCTGCCCAGTCCCAGGGAGCACTGGACAAGAGAGAAAGGGGAAAGCAAGCGTGCAGCTAGCTCATACTTGCCCCTCTCTGACACCCAGCTCCGCCCTGTCCTTCCAGGTGCTTAACAGCCCCAAACCCTTTTTGAAGCCTGCCCTGATCTGGCCAGAGTGCCCTTGATCCTCAGAGCCCTCAGTCCTCAGAGCCCTCAGCCTGGACATCCCTCCAAGAATATAGAACCAGCAGCGCAGGATGGCATCCAAAGGCCTCCCACAATTGAGCTGCCCTTTCACTAGTTGCCCATGACCTCACTCAGTCATTAGCTGCTCACTCAACCCTTTGCAGCAGTTTGTCGAATGAATAAATCAGTTTTGAGGTATACCCAAGGTTTCCCCTTGCAGTGAATTCACACCTGGACTTGACTGCCTGGAAGAGGGTCCCCAAATCATACTTTGGAAGCCAGAGTACAAAGCCTTTGTTAACCTGGCACCAGCTCCCTACCCCCAAACAATCCAGGAAGTTCCAGCAGGGCACCATGACCTCCCTCTCATCAAGCCTGAAAGAGCCACGGTGCAGGGAGGGAAACGAAGGCTCCAGGTCTCCTACCTGAGCTTGGCATTCTTGCCTCTTCACACCGCTTCCCATCTCTGCCATTTTGAAGGGCAACTAGTCCAATATTGGCAATTATATAAATATATTACAATTAAACACACAGCACAGTCTGTGAAGTATTCTTTACATCTAATTATCAGCTTACGGTAAATACAGGGACACAGAGGAACATGTTTAAAAGTCTCACAAAGATATAATCACTCCAACCCAGAAAATTCTGCTGGACAAATGACTCAGTTTCTACAATAAATATGTGGCATAGAAAGGAGAGATGAAACATTACTCTAGACTAAAAGGGACTGAAGAATCATGTCAGCGAAATGCAATGGGTAGACTTTATTTGGATCCTGATTCAAATACACCAACTATAAAAAGATGCTTTTGAGATACTCAGGGAAAATTGAACACAAGCTGAGTATTCAGTGATATTAAGACATTATTGCTGTCCTTTCTACTTCTAACCACAATGGATGGAAAAGCCACAAATATACAATGGCTTTCTAAACATTGGACATGAAGAAATGAAGGCCTGGATTTAAACCTAATATATCAATTAAATGCCAATGGCCTAAACATTCCAATTAAACAACAGAGATTGTCAGAATAGGGAGGAAAAAAAAAAAAAAAGCAAGATCCAACTATATGCTGGCTATAAGAAAAACAAAGAAACAAATTGGTTAAAAGTAAAAGAATGACACCATGCCAACAGTGGTCAAAAGGAAGCTGGAGTAGTTATATTAGTGTCAGACTAAGTAGATTTCAGAACAAACGTTATTACCATGGATAAAGATTTTTTTCCTAATTAACCAAGAGGATATAATCCTAAACATTCATGCACCCAAATCAGGGCTCTACTGTACATAAAGTAAAAACCGATAAAACTGTACGAAGGAATACACAAGCTTTGATTATGGTCAGTATTTCAATACCCCTCCCTCAATTCTGGTAGAACTAGCAGAAAGAAAATTAGAAGGATACAGAAGATTTGAATACTATCAACCAACTTGGTCTATTGATGTTTACAAAATAGGTAGTCACCCAATGACAGCAGAATACACATTCATTTCAAGTGCACGCAGTGCATTTACCAAGTCAGATCATATTCTGAGAAATAAAACAAGTCACAATATTAAAAAGAATCCAAATTACACAAATATGTTCTCTGACCACAGTGGAAATAATGAGAAATCAATTACCAAAAAAAGATCTCTGAAAAAAATCCCCAAACATTTGGAAACTAAGTAGCACATTTCAAAAAACAAACAAACAAACAAACAAACAAACAAACAAAAACAAAAAACAACTCATAGGAAAAGGAAGAAGTCAAAAGGGAAATTAGAAAGATTTTGAATTGAATGAAAATGAAGAACACAACATATCAAAATATGCTAAAGCAATAATACTTAAGAGGAAATACTTAAATCTATGTTAGAAAAAGAATAAAGGCCTCAAATCAGTGGTCTCAGCTTTCACCTTAAGAAACTAGATAAAGAAGAGAAAATGAAACCCATGTAAGTTGAAGATAGCCTGGAGAAGAAATTAATAAAATTGAAAATATCTGAGAATATGAATAAAACCTCCAACGAGACTGATCAAGAAAAAGATACAAATTCTCAATATCAAGAATGAAAGCTAATAGAATAAACAGATGTCAAATAATAATGTACACCTGAAAATTACGATTGTATTAACCAATGTTACCCCAATAAACTTAATTTTAAAAAAAATGAAAACTATCACACTACAGAGTCTGCAGACATTAAAGTATAAGGAACTATGTGAACAACTTTACACCAATGAATTTGATAGTCTGGTCCAGGTCCAGACAGCTTCACTGGTGAATTCTACCAAACACTTAAGAAAGAAATAACACTAATAATAACACCAGCATTAACTGCTACCAAAATCTAGGCTATTACAAGAAAACTAGAGACAAATAATGCCTTCTGAACATAGATGCCAAAATTATAAATGGAATGTTAGCAAATTAGCTAATGAAATCCAACAATATAGTAAAAGGATAATATATTATGAACAAGTGGGTTTCATTCCAGGAGTGAAAAAGTGGTTCAACATTTGAAAACCAATCAATGTAATTCACCATATGAACAAACTGAATAAGAAAAACATGATCACCTTAATAGACACAAAAAAGCATTTGACAAAAATCCAACATATACATTCTTGACAAAAACTCAGCACACTAGGAATACAAGGACATTTCCTAGTCCTAACAAAAGCATCTGTGAAAAATCTACAGCTCATATCACACCGAATGCTCTTTCCTTAGATGAAACAAATAAGACAGCTGTCTGCCCTCCCCATCCTACTCAACACTGTACTCGTAACAGAGTGAAATGTTGTCTCTCTCTGACTCCATCTTATTCAAGCCTGCATTGTTCCCATGGCCTTCAGGCTAATAGCTTCAGCTTAGTCTTGCATATAGACCTGAAAATTGACAGAGGAATTCTTTCAGTTTGAGTTTCACACACACAAAAAAGCCCCTTCTATTTCCCCTCCCATGACAAAAAAGAAGCCTGAACTGTACTTTGGTTAAGAGGATTTGAGGAACCACTATGGCTCCCACTGTCTCCACTGGTAACTTCTCCACTGATAAACCTTTTGTTACTCCAAATTCTGAAGTTTTGAGTTTTGGCCTTTTTAAGCATTGGGCACATGACTTTGGATCAGTAACATACTGAAGGTTTAGGAGAGTTCAATCAAGTGAGGGAAAGAAGTAAAAAAAAAAAAAATCATAGAGGAAGAAGTAAAATGTCTTTTAATTGCAGACACATGATCACCTCCGTAGAAAATCTGATGTAATCTACAAATACATGTAAAACTGGTACACTGAAAACTGTGAAACATTACTGAGAGAATAAGCCCTAAATAAATGAACGGATCTACAGTGACCATGGGTCTGAAGACTCAATACAGTCCTCAGATAACTATGGTTCCACTAAAGATTTTTCGACTTTATGATGGTGCAAAAGTGATGTGCATTCAGTAGAAACTGTACTTAGAAGTCTGAATTTTCATCTTGTCCTGGGAGGGGCTCGTAATATGCCATACAATACTTTCTCCTGAGGCTGGACAGCAGCAGTGAGCCACAGCATTATGCAATGACTTCTTAAACACAGCACAAAAAGCTTTATTCATAGAAGAAAAACAATTGATAAGTTAAACCCTAAGAGTTAGGTTCCTTGTCTGAGCATCACGTCCTCCCCTCAGGTTCTGAGGAATCCTGGTACAGTGTCTGGCTGAATAATTGGAGAGGCTATGGTTCCTATAATCCTCCGCATGTGACCATGGCCTCTGGGAAACTCTCTCATCCAGAGTGAGGGCTCTGGTGGGATAATAACAATCATATCTCTCAAAATGGCAGCTAATGCTTACACAGTACTTGCATTCATATACCTTGCCATTTAAACCACACAACTCTACGAGGGACACATAACTGCAGGCCTGTTTCACGGAGATGACTTGCCAAGGGTACACAGTGAATAAATGTATGCTCACCCAAGCATAGAAGATTTGTGCCACCCCTCCCCAAGAGAGACAGCCTTCCCTCAGCACCTTCTTGACCTTTTACCATAAAGACTCTCCCACAAGGGGCCTGGCAGAGGCTTGAACTCAGGCAGCCAGGATCATTAGCATCTCACCATTGCCCCTATGGGCTGCAGTGTGGGGCCTTCCCAGGAGCTGTGAGGTTGAGTGAGGATGACAAACCCAAGACCCACCATCCCAGTGCCCTCTTCCTTCACCCAGACTCTAAGCCTCATCCAACCACTTAAGCCAAGTCCAAAAGCCTCCTCCACCCACCCCAGGTTACCTGGAGAGAGCCAGCGCCTCTGGGCCCAAAGGATACCAGGCAGCTTCCTTACCTGTCCTCCTAGGGGAGGGGGCCCGAGGACACTTGTCATCCTCTGTTAAGAACTTATACTCCAATGGCATCCCCTGATTGAGGCTGGCAGGTGGGGGATAAGAAGGGAGAGTTCATCAAAACGTGGCTCCTGTAGGTTTGGGCAGGGCCAATGGCATGGAGTAGCTGTCCCCTCACAAGGGCCTGTCACACCTAAGGCATCTGAGTGAGGCTTGGCGGCACACCCCCTGCATTGGTTGGGACAGGATTCGGGGCAGTCTGGCCTACTGGGAGACTGGGGCTCGTCAAGCAGGGTCAACTCTTCCTCTGAGCTACTCTCATTAGTGGTGCTAATGGTCTATCTGAGCCTGAGATGGAGTCACAAGGCCCATACCTCACAACCTGTGGCAAATCTGCCCTTAGCTGGTGCTAAAACCAGGCCCTTGTAGGTCAAGGAAGCAGGTGATCTGACTCTACAGGTAAAACCTGCCTCAGAGACCCTTCGCAGCCAGGGAGCAGACCAGAACTGACTCAGAGAGATTCAAGGCTGGAAAATGACCATATATTTGGCTTCTTTTCCTGTATCCATCTGAGTTTCAAACTGTAGGCTCTAAGCCCATTTACAAAGATGGCCATGTCCTGAATATTGGGCCAGTGCTGCCCTGGAAAAAAGGGACAACAAAAAAACAAACAATACAATTCAAAAATAGGCAAAGGACTTGAAGATACTTCTCCAAAGAAGATATACGAATGACCAATGAGCACATGAAAAGGTATTCAACATCGCTAATCGTTAGGGAAATGCAAACCAAAACCATAATGAGATACCGCCTCACACCAATTAGGATGGTTATTATCCAAAAAAATTTTTTTTGGTAAGGATGTGGGGAAATGGGAACTCTTGTGCCCTGATGATGGGATTGTAAATTAGTGCAGCTGCTATGGAAAAAAGTATGAAAGTTTCTCAAAAAATTAAAAATAGAATTTCCATATGATTCAACAATCCCACTGCCAGGTATATATCCAATAGAATTGAAAGCAAGATCTAGAAGAGATATCTATACAACCAATTCATAGTAGCATTATTCACAACAGCTAAAACAACTCAAGTGTCCATCAAGGGAGAAATGAATAAACAAAGCATGGCATATACATACAATGGAATATTATTCAGCCTTAAAAAGGAAGGAGATTCTGACACATACTCCAACATGGAAGACCCTTGAGGACATTGTACCAAGTGAAATCACAAAAGGACGAACACTGTATGATTCCACTTATATGAGATACCTAGAATAATCAAATCCATAAAGACACAAGGTAGAATGGTGGCTGCCAGGGGCTAGGGAGAGAGGGGGTAGGGAGTTAGTGTTTAATGGGTACAGAGTTTGTTTTACAAGATGAAGAGTTCTGGAGATGGTAACACAAGGTGAATGTATTTAACACCACTGAACTACACACTTAAAAATGGTTAAGATGGTAAACTTTATGTATTTTGTGTATATTACCACAAAATATACTAAAAAATTTTTTTTTTCAAACAAACAGGATGGAGTCCTTTGGGGGCCAGCTTCGAGAGGAGCCCTATAGCCACCTGCCCCATTCCCATAACAAGGCCTCTGTCCTGTCCTCTGCCTTCCCCTCGCCCTGCTGTTGATATCTCCAAAAGGGCAGATCCCATTCTGCAGGCCCAATGGCTCTGCCCCACTAATGGGAGACCATTGCCAGAGCAGAAGTCACCTCACCGGAGGACAGAGCGCACCCAACACACCTGCCCCCTCCTACACCCAACCTCACTTGAAAGCCACAAGCCACCCCAGTTCCAGCAGCCTGCAGCAGCTTCTCCTTGCACTGGGCCTAAACAAGATAACTGTTTATACAACTCCTCTGTAGACTATTCATGCTCTGCCTCCTGGCTACTTCTCCTGTCCCTGGTGGTTTTTATCTTTTGAGGGAAAGTAGGAGGAAAGATAAGGCAGTGCAAGAGAACGAAAGCTCTGGACCATTCTTGGCTCCAGAGCCCAGAGGCTCTATTCGGCAGGGAGACCAACAAGCCCTAGACCAGGCAAGGTAGGGAGGAGAGAGGGCCTAAGTTCAGGGGCCTTGGATGAGGTACTCACCCTGATGAATCTTGGAGGGGGATGGCATTTTGGATGTGGTATGGCCTGGTGCAGGATCCTTCCTCAGAGAATGTTTGGTCACACAGGTGACTTGGGTGGGACTATACCCTGGCATCCAACCTGATGCCTCTGAGAGGGTAGGGGAAGAGGGCCAGGAAGCTCTCAGCTGGCAAATGCCTTCAGGAGGCATTTGGTTGCAAGAACCCAAAGTGTGGCCCATCCTGTCTGACCTGTTCTCCCCTGTCCCTGTAACAGGGGATCAAAATAAGTCCTGGCTCCCAAGATGGTACTGGGTTGCCAAAGGGATGCCACCAGTCCCCACCTTGACAGGAAGCACAGAAGCCACCCAGTTTATGGTAGGAAAGCCCCTGGAACTACTGATACTCACTGGATACAGCTTGCGGCTTCATAGGTCTTGAGAGCCCCAGGCAGTTAGCAGAACAAATCTCTATTTTCAAATTTCACTAAATGAAAAGGGAGAGATTTTTGCTTTATGAAAAGATTCACTCTGAGATTCATCTAAATATGTGTGTGGGCTTTCCTACTGAACTTACAATGTTGGATTTATGTACAGCTTTTTTAGGATCTTTTTTTTTTTTTTTAAATGAAACAAGGCCCACCAGTACAAAACCACTGGAAAAACAGACAAAGGGTTAGTGGCTCTTCAACTATTAACCAAATATAGTGCAAAACGTGGTCTGCCTTCTTTGGTCAATATTTACATGGACTTCAGCCTGCCTCAGAAAGGAAATTTGAAAGTATCTGGTACTCAGCCAGAGTGGTTGCCTGGATACGCAGGGTTTCCATAAGCAACTGGACCTTTCCTAGGCATCAGAGGTGGGGCCAGGTAGGGAGATGCAGGATCAGATTCAACATTGCCATAACATTAGCACCTACAGTCAGCCGGCTCTTCTTTTTTTTTTTTTTTTTTTTTCCTGTAAAAAGGTTTATTTTAGAAGGGGAGACTTAAAGAAATTCACATAAAATAGAAAAGTAGCTTTCTTAATGTAGAGTTCTATGAGTTTTGACAAACTTATATGGTTAGATAGCCACCACCAAATTGAGAGAGAGGACAGTTCCATCACCCTGAAAAGCATCCATGCCCTTTGCAGCCTAGATAGCTCCTCACCTGTGTTCTTCCCCAGCCTAGACAGCTCCTCACCTGTGTTCTTTCCCTTTGTTGTGCCTTTTTTATTGTGTCACACAGATGGACTTGTCTAGTCTGTAGCCCACCCTTCCTCAGTAGGGACCTCCGAGACCTGTCCAGAGAACTCCGTGCACCAGCAGTTTGCTCCTTCTCATGGCTACGAGGGAGGGGTTCCACAGTGTGGGTGGGAGAGCCCCGTTGGTTTATCTTTTCCCAAGTTGAGAGTCACTTGGCTGCCACCAGACTCTGCTATTATAAATAAAGCTGCTGTGAACAGATGCTTACAGAGTTTGTGCACACATACATTCCCTTTCATTCCCCCTGAAGCCTACCTGGTCTCTGCTGGGAAGCTGAGGCCCTCCGGGGACTGGTCTATCAGCTCCATGACCCCCTGACACTCTCTACAGGAGGTCTTTGCTGTCCCATCCCCACCCACTATTGTGTGAGCCCCCAGGAGGGTGGGCAGGAGAAAATGACCAGGCAGACAGGGAACACAACACTCAGGAAAGCGCTTCTTAAATTCCACAGGCCCAGGCACAGGTGTGGGGATGTACATCTAAATATTAGGCCACCAGCCAGGATAAGGAACAGAGGGATTTGGGGGTAGAGGGGTCAGGGACACCCCTTCATGGAAGAGAATCTGAGCTTAGACTTAAAAGCAAGAGTCCAGTGCAGTGGCCTGCAGAAAGGGGAAGGCATAGAGGGTTCCAGTGGGGGTGGGGGGGGGGCTGCAGGAAGTTGAGGAGGGAGCCATGGGGAGCTCACGGGGTAGGGAAAAAAGCACTGACTGGTCTGAGCCCCTCAGCCTCAGACATCTTTCCGCTCCCAGCACCATGCCCCTCCTTGATCCAGGCTGCCTACTGTCTGGGAAGCAGGGACAGTGCAGAGCCCTCTGCAGCTATCCAGGGCATGTGGCTGCCTGTCACCCACTTAGCCAGGCAAGTGAAGATGAGCTGTCTGCCTACTTGCAGAGTGACCCTGGGATGGCCAGGCTGCAGCAGCAGCAGACTGTAGGTGGGCTTTCATCTGGAGGGGCCTGGTCTCCAGATCCAGCAGTATCTGCCAGGAGGCCAGTTACTGGGCCCCAAACTTGGGGCTGTAGCAGGGGAAGATGCAGAAGCTAGCCTACGTTTCTCAGAGGTTCCCGAAGTAAATATTTCCATGCCCATTTTCTAGGTAAGGACTATAAAGTTCAGAGATAGGAACTGACCTGCCCAAAAGCATACAGTGACAGGGTAGGACTGTGTCCCGGTCTGCCAGGTTGGTCTTCAACTACAGAAAGGTCTCCTCTTGAACTCCCTGCCCTGAGAAAAACAGGCTGCCAGCCCTGGCTCCAAAGCCAACCAGAAGGGCAATAGCCACTTGGACCTAACCCGAGCACCTAACTGTCCAGGGCTGCCTTCGTCTGAGAAGGTGTTGTGGTGCCAGTGAAGTCCCATTAGTGAATATTAGACTGTGAGTGCCTGAGCCAGAAGGGCACAGCTAATCTTGTTATTCTTTAAGGCAGGCGCCGTGCTGAGGAAATTAAGCTTCCTTGCAGTTAATACAGAAAGGAGACTGGTCTCTGTAAATGCATGTAACACAGTCAGAGGGACCCTGACTAAGGACAGAGAGAGCCTACTCAGGTGACTCCAGATAAGCATTCTCACCTCACCATGGCCCCAGATTTCCTCTCAATCTCACCCCAGTGCCACCTCCGATGACCCACTCAGGGTGCCCACAAGGCTAGGAGGGGCGTATCTCTCAGATCATCGGCCTTCCAGAGAGTAAGGTGAACTGCAGTGAAGACACAGATGGATCAAGGGCAATATCTCTGTGTTCTGAATGGACTGTCTTTTATGGAAGAATGACAGCCTGGTTTTACCCTTTCAGCCACAATAGCACCACAATCCCAACACGTGTTATCATCTCTTGGGTTTCTGAGGCTGTTTTGCATCTACTGTCTGTCTGATCCTCAGTGGACCTGAAAGGTGATGGGGATGATGTGAGCCAAGGCTGAACCAGGACCAGGCCTGTGGACTTTCTTCACTGCCCTGGGTATAGTCATTGGGGTGCAGGGCACAGGTCACAAGGGTCCCTCTCAAGGATGACAGGGGGCCATGCTTACATTCCTACAATGCCATGTCTAGAACATCCTGATGCCAGAGGGGTTTAGGGGGCACAGTTCTGTTCTTCTCTGGCTACATGGCCTCTAGACCAGCAAGCATGGGCATCACTTGGGAGCCTGTTAGAAATGTGGACTCTCAGGCCTCACTCAGACCTGACGAGTCAGAGTCTGCATTTTAACCAGACCCCCAGGGATTATGGAGAAGGGCTGTGCTGTTCTACAACATTCTGAGGACCCTCACACACCCACTCGGTTACTGACCAATCACTGCCAGAAAGCTCTCCTCAAGGATCACCACTGCAGCTCTTCTTTTGTATGTCCCATCATTATTCCACAATTTACTCTCCCCTCCTTTGATTTCTCCAGGCATGTTGCTGGTGTGGGAGCATTATTTCCATTGTATGAATGAGTCCCACAATGAGTCATGACAGGGTCACAACTGGGACAGTTTCATGGCCCTTCACCAGGCCCATGGCACTATGAAAGGACCACTCCCAGGCACTCTGCTCCTAGAAGCTGCTGTCCTTTGAAGCAGTCACTGAGGGCAGCAAATACTCCCTGAAGCCCAGGCCCTCTGCTCAGAGCACAGCTGTAGCCTCCTCTCAAGAAATGTCTCCAGGCTAGTTCATGAAGCAGAGGGCAAAATCCAGCCATGTCTTTTCCAAAAGAGCTTCACTGCACATGATTTGCTAGAAGTGACCCTAGTGACTGTCAGTTACTTGTAACAATATGAAGCTTTGCCACCATGGACAAGAACAGAGCTAAAAATCTGAGCTCCCTGATTTGAGGAATCTCAGTAACCTAGCCTTGCTAGGAGATGTCTTAATTCCTCTTGTAGGAAGGGCCTAAAGGCAGGCATAGCTGGGGGAGAGGAATGTGCTGGAAGGCGTCAGGACAGCTGAGCACCTACTGTGTGCAGCCCAAAATTGGGGCAAAAATACAGGCAGTTTGAGCCACCACACTGCAACCTCCAGTGTTTCCAGCAAGGGATCTAGAAACATACTTTGGAGGAAGAAGAAAGGCTAAATCGAGGAGACAGAAAGTGGCTACTCCTGTACTGCGCCTTACTGAGTGACCCTGCCTTGGCCCAGTTGGCCCAGGCCCCCATCAACTCCACAGGGCATTTCCCATTCCAAGGGCTATTCAGTGTCCTCAGCTTTCCATGGGGCAACCACAGTGGGGCTATCTGGCCTGCATGACTCCCAGTCCTTTGCCAGGACAAGACCCTGTAAAGCCTAACCTCTCCTAGGCATGTCTCCTGGGCAGGGACCTCAGAAACATCCATCCTTCAACGTCACAGCATAGGCCATGAAGGCCTGCTATTCTGTGAGACCTCACCCACCTAAGTGAGTCACCCTCATAAAGTCAAATGCAAACAGGCCAACACCGTGAAGCCTCACACTGTCCAGGTGTCCCAGATCACCTTGCACCTGGTTTGCCCTGGTATATACCCCAAGAGGCTTTGAGCTTCCTGTCCCCAGCACAATCATCCCATGACTCTTCTCATGCCGTTTCTGCCACCTGGAGGAGCTATCCTCTGCCTTTTGTCTGTCAACATCACACCCATCCTGACAGGCCATGCTGAAAACCCTCCTCTTGTAGCCCCATGCCCAGTGGGTCTAGGCCCTAAGAGTCATTCCCATAGGCCTGAGGAGCAACCCTATTTGTCCTTCATCCAGGATCTTGGCCTCATCTCTTCAATCAGATCCTTAACAACAGTGACACTAGACCATCCCCCTCTCATCCCTCCTAGGGGCTGCATACATCCAATGACTCATTCATTCATTCCATTTCAGAACAAACCCTACTCTTGCCTGCTTCTAAACTTTTGCTCAGAATGTTCTCTCTTGTGATAATGAAGTTGTGCTGAGGTAGAACATGTCCTTAGTTTTAAAAATGCTACAATAAATGGTTGAAGGGGTACATGTCATGGCATTTGGGATTTCAGCAAATATGGCAAGATGTTCTGGAATCTATTTGACAGTGTGAGAGGTTTGTTCTCTGCTTTTCTATGTGCTTGAAATTTGTCCATTAAAAAAGTTCCCTTCTGCCTGAGAAACCCGTTCCTCTCCTGCCCGTCACTTCCTGCTAAAGCCTGTCTCTTTCAAGGGGTCTGTGCCTTCAGCTTGCTCTGCTCTGTTCCCTCTCTAAGCCCCTGAGCTGCCTTGTCTGTGTCTTAGTCACAGCAAGGCATCTTCTGAGCTCTGAAATCTCTTCTGTACCTACTTCACCTCCTCAAGCAGCCTGTGAATACCCCAGGGAGAGGAGGCCATGACTTGCTCCTATGCACCTCCCAGGGGTCCTGCACTAGGACATGCTGGCTAAATCCCCAACATGCTAAGTGTGCATGCCCAGTACCACTTCTGCATCTGTGGTGGCCTGGGCAAGCCATCACTCATGGGAGAAGAAATGACAGGAGGGAGAAGAGAGTGTACTACAGCCAAAGTGTAGCCAAGAAACTGCTGGACACCACTGTCACACTGGCCTGGCTGGCCCACACTCTCCCCAGGGTCCTGGCGCCAGCCTGGGAGTCCTGAACCCACCAGGCACACATTCAAATGGCCTGGGCTCCCTCGAGGAAGCAGGTAGGCTTTCTCCAGGACATTTGCAGAAGCAGCCTTCAAGCTAGTGCTAACATCACATGTCTAGGCCAGTGGGTAGTGGGTATAATAGTATTTAAACAATGTGGAACATTTCTGACATTTGCCAAATTTGTAAGGGCACAGAAAGAAAATAACAAGACAAGGAAAACAGCACGGCAGGGCTATCGGCAGCAGCGTGGAAGAGACTTGTGTCTCTCTGTCTGTCTGTCTCTCTCTCTCTCCCTCCCTCTCTCTCACACACACACACCCTTCGCACACAGTGGGGAGGTCAACAGCTGTGTTTGTCACTGCTGGGGGGTCTGGGTGTAAGAGGGAGGAGTGGCTTCCATTCCAGGGGGAGGGCTGAGGGACAACCTGGTCTATGGCCGAGGGGACAGTGTGGGCTCTTGGTGGCCCAACAGGACTCAGTCTGGAGGCAGACCATGAATCCTAATTAGCTTCCAATAATTACCGAGTTTATATGCCAATGCAGCCCACCTCATTATCCTCACAGCTGCTGTCAAAGCTAAGTTAGGATTATTTCATTTACCACATGCTGACCCAGGCCTCTGCCCACTGGGCTTAGTTTTCTTTCCTCTATTTTTAAAGGACAGAAAAGAGGTGGTCAGGGGCTGAGGCTAAGTACCAAACGAAGTCAGGTGATCTGTTAAAGAGGCTTGGGAAGCCTGTACCTTTTTCAAGGGCCAGAGCTGAACACCACTCTCCCACTCCAAGTGTGCTCGCAGCACAGCCTGGCTCCTTCTTGGGTGGCACCTAATGTTCCCTATTAGCAGCTCCGCTGTTAATGCAGGCAGTATTTGTAGAGATTTGGGATAATTAATTCAACAGGAAATAATTCAGCAAGAGAGGAGTACCGTGATGCTATTTCACACCTGCAGAGGCCAGGTGAAGTATTTATAAATAAGCCCAAATTCGACTGCAAATAAAGGCCAGGTTTAGGCTTCGCATGCTGCAGGTCAGTTCTTTGGGCAGCTATAGGGCATCTGCCAAGTGCCAGGCATGGGGGCACTAAGGAGAGCAGGTAAGGTGTGGCCTCTGGCCTCAGGAGGCCTGCAATATGCGGCAGGGGTGTCAGGGAGGCCTCTCTAAAGCCTAAGGAATGAAAAGGAGACACCACACCAAAAACAGAAAGAAGTGTCCTCTGGGCAGAAAAACAGGGCTGCAAAAGTCCCTGGTCTCCTGCCCAGACCGACCTGTTTCCCATGTGGTCTCCCAGGCCTGTTGGTGCAACTGTGCCAGGCCAGGCTCTACTTAAAGGCTTCATGCTTGCCTTGTGTGTAAATCCCAGGCAGCAAGAGTACCTGGGCCACCGGGACCCCCAATGCCAGGGATTTAGAAAGGGAGGGGAAGTGAGTGGGCTTGGTATTTAGCAAGGTTAAGACGAATTCACATGATGGAAGCCAAAGGCGCTAAGGAGGAACATTGAAAATCTAAATCACACTACAGACAGCGATCGAGCTCTGACTAAAAGACTTAGCTTTGACAAGGGAAATTGGATATAGGGGATGGAGGAGGCAGAACAAAGGAGCTAAAAGAAGGAAATTTGAAACTCAGTTATCATATCAGAAGCACCAGCAACTAGGCCTATGCAGAGAAACCCAAGAGGAGACAAGTACAGGTGCTTATTCTATCAAAGAGCCAACCAATGACACCAACCTACCTAAGGGAAGGGAACGACACCCCCATCCTCACAAGAACACTTTGAGGTAGATCAGAACCAACAGGCCACAGATAGCAAGCTCAGGCAACTATGAGCTGCACACACCAGGCCTTCTGAAAGGACTGCCCGTGTCTGGGGGCGGGGGGTGGGCAGCAAATAGAAGGTCAGGAGTAATGAGGAGAGTCAGCCCCATAGGCGATGGGCAGTGATGAGGGGAGAGTTATTTTGAGAGGTGTTGAGCAAGACTGGAGATCATCTCTCCTGAGCCCTCAAGGGATCCAGAGGGTCCATGGTCTGTAGCCAAATTTATCCCAGAGTCCCTGAGGACTGTCAAACAGTGAGATACAGAGGTGGCACAGGCCATAATACATGCCAAAACTCAGTAACATTTGTCGGACAAACTGACCAGGCAGTAGAATCAAGCCTCTGCAGTGACATGCAGCCATGCCATTTTTAAAATAAACGTTAATTTTGGAATACTTTTAGATTTCCAGAAAAGTCGCAAAGGCAGCACAGGGAGTCCTCATGTGTCTGCAGCCACCTCCACTGAGGGAGACACCTCCTGGACCCGTAGTCCATTTGTTACCACAGCTGAGACAATTCATCCATTCCTTGGGCAAAAGCAGTGCTCTTCTACTGGGTCTAAGGACTCGGCAGGTTTCCAGCCCAGCAGATGGGAGGGAGGCATGTCCTCATCACAGCTACACGGCCACAATGTGTCTGCACTGCCATTCAGTCCCCACACACCACTAGGTCCCCTTATATCCACCAAGTCCCCTTGCCATGCCCTCGCCCTCTCAGAGACTGTGAGGAGGGCAGCGGGGCAGAGCAAGTGCAAGGTGGGGAGCTAACTTGCCTAGCAGCAGGGAGGAACATAAAAAGGCAGTGTCCTGACAGAAACCCAATCCCCTTCACAGTATGGTGCGACTGTTCCTGAAACAGACTCTGACAGCCAAGAGGACAGCACGCTGGGCACGGGGACTCTCTCTTCTCACTGGGTACAAACAGCCTGGGTTCAAAATACTGTGTTCTGTGCTAATCCCCTCACCCACCAGAACATTTCCCATGACCTCTGAGGACAGGGACATTTATGGTTCTCTGTCACTCAAAGGAGGGACAAGACAGAACAGCACAGTCTCTGCCTACTACAGGATGATCTCTCTGGGGATGAGCTTATACAGCTTTCCTATGCCATTGATTGGGTTGAGTTTAAACAGGAGCCCCTTGTTGGCTTTGTAGATGAATAGCTGGGACATGGTTCAGGGTCCCCCATGGCACTCAGGGATCAAAAAGCACAAGCCATACCAGGGCAGTCTGATTTAGGACACGGTATCTGGGCCTTCACAAACACACTGGCCTCCCTGACAATCTCCCTCACAGTCACACCCACACTGGTTCTCCAACCCAGCAATTTTGGTTCCAAAAGCAGACCTTACATGCACTTATCCATGTGTGCACATGAGCAGTATAAGAACATTTACTTTAGCACTGTTTATGGAGGTAAAATTCTGAAACAAACTAAATCTCCATCTGTGAGAGAACGAAGAAAAAATTATAGAACATCCATGCAGTGGAATTCTACACAACCACTGAAAATAATGAAGTAGATTTGTGGATGCAAAAGCAAATAATCACCCAAATCCACTGAGAGCTAGTTATAAGATTAATTAGAACAAGGTCTGGCACTTAGGAAACACTTAAAAATGGTAGTTCCTATTATTTTTCTAAGATCGGCATCCTCTGCTTTTAGAGAAAAAAAAAAATGCGGGACGCACAGAGGCTGCCATGCATGCAGGAGGGGAAGTCTATATGCAGAGATGATCTTCCATGCAGAGGATATCTCAGGAAGGTCCCCAGAAAACTGATAACGGGGCACAGGGGGAAAAGGTCAGGGAGACAGTTTCACTATATGTCTTTTGGTACTCTGTTTGAATTTCTAACATGCACATTTATTACCTATTCTAACATTTAAAATTTTAAACATAATAACTGCAGAGATACTAAAAACAAATTAGCCCTGTCCCCGGGGATGAGGGACAGGTGGCTACGTTAGGAAGGCAGGGACCTGAGGCAGGAGCTGAGACTGATCACTGACCTTTGAAGTGATGAACGTTATGCAGCTTTTCAAAGGTCTCTACTCTCAAGAGCATCCAAGCCAAGGGCTAGTATGGGAATGCTTACTCCTGCATCCCAAGGTGACATGCCTGATTGTGTGGCCAGCAGACAAGTGGCAGATTGGGAGGGAGATGGGACAAGTGCACTCAGGGCAGTGAGACAATAGCTGACGAGGTGCAGAGTTCCAAAAAGTGCAGTGTCTGGGGCCACTAGTGCAGGGGCAAGGGGGGCCCGCATCCCAGTGGCCCAAGAGGAGCTCTGGGCCCCGTGTCGAAGCTGAGGAGGACAAGGCCACCATGTGTGAGTTTAGGTAAAACATATGTGTGATTTAAAAGACAAAACAAAAATAACTCAAGGCATTTAAATTTTCACTAAAAACTGTAAAGTTCACTGATGAAAAACTTCTGGATTCCTCCCAGAAAGTACTGGACCAATGGTCATCGCATCTGCCTAGTTATTCTCGAGTGTGCCTGGTCTTCTCTCTCCCAGGGTGGACGTCACCACCTACGAGTGAAGCGTGAAGCGCCACTTGTCATCGTCTTCAAGGTAAAATGGGCAACTCAGCACAGCCAGCCCACCCACTCCGGGCAGGCAGAAGTGCGGCTGCAGCAGCCCTGCCCTGGGAAGTTCCCTTCCCCAGCGCAAATGTGCTCGCTTCACACTCAACACGGGGTCAAAGCTGGGCGGTCGTTGCTCTTTTCTATCATTCTAATTATCTTGCTGCTGTTTTGACATGGAGACCCAAGGTCTAAAATTAGGCCACTGGATCTCACACTTGACTTTCCAAGCTCCCAGGGAAGGCGTGTCTCTGAAGGTGTCAAATCCGAGCCCAGGGAACACTGTCTTCTGAACACATTGCTCCGGGCCGCCTGTCCCTCTGTGGGCCTGAGGAAATGCTGAAGCTGGGAGGCTACAGGATCCCAGCCCCTCACTCACCAATTCCAGAAACCCCAATCTTGACCCGTTCTTCATAGAAACCAGTACGTAGGTTTCTGTTCAGGTGTGAGGGCACCTGGCAGGCTGGGGATTAGAAAGGCTGTGAGATCCCCACCCTATGTCTTCAGGACCAAGCACTCAGGGCCCCAGCACACACTCTCCATGCAAGTCTCATGTCAGAACCGAACCCAGATAACAAGGGATCAGGGTGCCAACAGACCCCCAAAAGAGAGACACCTGAATTTCCTTCTGCCTACCACCTGGAAATCGGTTGAGGAAACCCCAACGAGTAGCTGTCGCAGCTCAGAGCACTGTCCAGGGCTTAGCTGTG
This sequence comes from Rousettus aegyptiacus, assembly GCF_014176215.1. Classification (NCBI taxonomy): domain Eukaryota; kingdom Metazoa; phylum Chordata; class Mammalia; order Chiroptera; family Pteropodidae; genus Rousettus; species Rousettus aegyptiacus. The sequence goes on from NW_023416309.1 coordinate 64,362,592, forward strand.
GGAATGCTCTGACTTTCCATTTTCTCACCTGTAATTAATTATCCCTGGAGGCCACTGGAGGAGTGAGCATAGGCTAATACGTTCCACACACTGAAAGCACCTTTCCCAACTACGCACAGATTTTGTTTCAGTGATTCCTCAAAGGAAATTCCACTCCTGTCTCCTTCACCCACTGGAGCATCCCTAATTATGTAACCTTTAAGCTCACACATGCTCCAGGCCCAGGAAGGGCCCTTCCCCTGCTCTTTCATCTCACTGTGTCCTCCTGGAGAACCACCTCCGGGCCTTCCGCAGCATCCTTCACCACAACATCCTTCACTATCAGCTACTCAACAAAGTGAAGCTCATGACTCCTTCTCTTCTCGCTCTGTACTTCTACTTAGGAAGTCTAGCAAAATCTAGAAACTTCTCACATGGATAACTCTCCTCAGTTCTCTTTATTTCTTTTGCCTGTTTTGAAAGGTGCCATAACCCACAGCAGGTGATGGGTTGCATTTAGGAGAGTTGGTTCTTCCTCCCTTCCACCTATCCAACACACGCTCAACTCCAGACTGGATAGAGTCGTCTATGGGAGGGGGCACTTGACCTGGGACCCAAGAGGCAGGCTGAGGCCAAGCCAGGAGGAGGCCCTGTAGCAGGATCCTGTAAGCCAAGAGCAATCCCAGGTGCTTTCAACATCTCCTCTTATCTGCTTCTCTCACAGACATAGCTTGTGCAGAGGTATTTGGCTTTCAGGATACGGAGAAGACACTGGGAGATCTGGACCCCTTCACCTCTGCCACCAACCATGGTGTAAGATCAGGGCCTCCATCCTTCAGTAAACAGGTGACATGCTTGATAGTCAATGACAAGGCTGAAAGATGTAAACATCCTCATCCTGCATTACAATGAACTGTAGTAGGCTTCAGAGGCACAGATATGGCACCTTTGCATATGGCTAACCATGCAGTAACGTGTTCTGACAGCCATGATGCTCTGTCAGCAGGAGTTGGGGGAGCTGGCCTCAAGCAGGGCCCAAGCAAGTAAGGCCCTTTCATTGCAGTTTTTCATCAGTATTCACTCAGTGTGATTTCGGCAGACTTTTTAAAAAGAACTCACAGCACAGAAGTGAAAGGAGGGGCATAATATCTATTCATTCATTTATTCAACCAACATTTACAGAGCATGCACAATCTCTATGCAATCTGAGGATGGGGTTCCAGAGTGGCCACAGCACACATCCACATGAGCACCTACGAATGGGCACTGTTCCAAACCCTGCACAGGGAACAAATCACTGAATTCTCACGAGGACCTTGTGACCAAGTGGGTTCTTGACGAAAAACCACACTCAGCCAAAGAGAGCAAAGGGACTGGGCACATTCCCGGGACTTAGCAGCCATACACAGTGTGACCAGCAAAGGCCAGAACCAGTGTGCGCCCTCTCCTGTCTCCTCCTTTCCTCTACCTCCTTCCTTGATCCTCCCTCCAGACCACAGTGAAATCACATGATAGATAGGACCAGCAGGCAGCCCAGTCACCAAACATTTCCTGGGCGCCAATCGGACAGGACCCAAACAACAGCTTACACTTATCTAGCTTTGACTCTGCACCTGGCACTGCTCTGTGTGCTGCACGTAGATTATTTAATTAATCTCACCACAACCCTGGGGTAGAGCCCATAGTGAACCTGACTCACAAATGAGGAAACTGAGGAAAGGAGCTTAGGCAAAGACCTTGCCTGAGGTCTGTGGTCAGTAGCCAGCCTCATATTGGGCACAAGCAGTCAGATCCAAAGCTGGGTGGTAGGACCCTGCTGCCCTGTCTGAGCCCACCACAAAGGACTAAAACCTCAGGACAATTCCATAACAGAAGCCCCAAGGCAGCCAGGCCATGAGGAATTGAGAGGGGTGAAGCTGACAGTAAATGCTGAGAGCAGAGAAGAGAGAAAAGATGAGCTTGACAGCTGCTGAGCAAGCTCCAGCACTGTTTTATCTATGATCTTGTCCTGTTCTCAGAATATCAGGGAGGCCGTGACTGCCATGCTTATATTATGGATGACAAAACTGAGGCTCAGAAAGTCAAAGATCTTGCCCAGGCCCCTTGGCCAGGAGGTATCATGAGCAAGACAGGCTCTTCATGCTCAGAAGCCCAGGCCCCCCTCCACTAGTCTGGTGAGTCTGAGCAGGGAGGAGGGTGGGGCAGGTGGACCCTGACTGTGCTGGGATTCTGGGGTTGAACAGGTTGAGGACAGGCCTAAGGACACCTGTATCCACCCTGTCCCAGGCAGAGGCATCCGTTCTAGGTGGCTGCCCCTCGTGGCAGCCCCATGTGAGGTCCCGCCCACAGGAAGTCCAAGTGCAGTTATAATATTGACACAGGCAGTGCACATACCAGCCAGGAAGCCAGGCTATTAAGAAGTCAGTGCAGACGCATACCTGCACCCCAGGCTCCAGGGCAAGGGGGCCACATGTGCTCCAAGGGCCTCTTTCTGCCAGTAGGCCCTTGCATTCTGCCCCATCTGAGCCAGGCCATGCTGTTATTTAGGGCTGTGTTTGCCCCAGGCAAGCCCTCCGAGGGGTGGCCTGGGGTGGGGATGGATGATGCTGCCAGGCCCAGCTGTGTGCTCCCAGCTGTGAGGCCTGGGCAGGTCAAACAACCTCTCTGGTGCTCAGCTGCTTCTTCTGAAAAATATGGGGTTGGCTCCCCCAGGGTTCTACCAAATCCAATCCAATCAGTGGTGGTGGTGGTGATGACAATAAGGCTCACTTTCCTGACAGTCAGCACTGAATGCGCCCTTGAGAGCAGGCACTGCTCCTACCCAGGGTTCTTTGGACCCTTCCCTGCAGGCAGAAACCCCTCCGCCTGCTCTCAAAGGTTGGTGGGGAGATAGGCCAAGAACGGAGCAATGCCAGCACGCTCACCCACACTGTCTGTGACCATGTCCAAGATTCCCACCCTCCTTGAAAAGGGATAAATGCTACACGGAAGACAACTCTAACAGTCACCCTTTCTCTCAGGAGCACTCCTTTCTTCAATGTCCTTCAGTGCTAAGGGAAGAAAACCTCAATAGGTGCTAGTGCCTCTGATACCTTATAAAAGCACACCTGATCTGTTTCGGAGCAACAGGAAAGAGGGTGAGCATCAGGGGCAGGAGGCCACAGCCAGCAGGCAGGACAGACTTAGTCCCCAATCCTGCTGGGCACAAGCAGCTGGTGAGGTGTAGCTCCATGCTCCACACAGGGAGAGCACTCCTCTACCCCAGTAGGCAGACAGTCCCAGAGGCAGCACGGATGGTCCCATCCAGGGGAAAATAACTTAAATGCTATGCCCTTTTATAAGTGTTTGAGGATGGCAGGTGAACTACTGCACAGCAAGCTGCCTTTCCAAGGCAGTACTTCCCCTGAGGGCTCTCCAGGGCCCTCTGCACAAATCTGACCCCGAAATTGCTGGGGCACCTCTTGAAAGACTAAGCCAATTGTTGGTAAACACACAGCACTTAGCCACGGCTCTCGGGAATTGGTGACTTTCACCAAGCTAGCAAGCAGATAGACAACCAGCCTCCTGAGCTGCCCAGTCCAGCAGGAAGGGGTAGGTACACACAGGTGGGCATGGACTTTCCTGGACAGCAGGGGGCTTCTGGGAAAACACCTCAATCCCTATGGGTATAACTATTAATGTCAGCAGGCAGGGGAGCCAGAGGGAACCCTTCACTCTCTGAGCATTGTAGCCCCTCCTCATGTGCTGGGCAAACCCTCTCACCATGCTCATCCCCTCATAGGTATGTGATCACCACATGGGCTCCATTTCCTACCAAGTTCACTACCAGAACAGGATCAGAAGTGCCAGGGCACAACTCAGGAAAAGGGCAAGTTTGGGGCTGAGATAAAAGCATAGTCAAAAAGGCAATTAAAACTTCATGGGCAAATAAAATTAACATTAATAGTAACTTACGTATGTTTTCCAACACTATCAAGCAATTAACTCAATTCTAATACCATCTACCTAGATGTCACATCGGATCCCAAAGATTAAGGCCTCAGTCTTATAAGACTGTCTCCTCACCCCAATTCAGACACCAATTTCGAGTTGTCACCAGTGCTCGTGACTGACAGGTATAAACTGGGGGTTCCCACAGCCCTTCCTCATGTTCTATTAATTTGCTAGAGTGCCTCACAGAACTCAAAGAAACATTTTACTTACTGGATCACTGGTTAATTAGAAAAAGATATAACTCAGGAACAGCCAGATGGAAGAGATACATAAGGCAAGGTAAGAGGAAAGGGCCAAGAGTTTCCACACTCTCTCCAGACACTACTCTCCCCGAATCTCCACGTGTTTACCAACGAGAAAGGTCTCCAAACTCTGTCTTTTTGGGTTTTTAATGGAGGTGTGATTAATTTATTTTCCATCAATGACTCAAACTTCGGCTCCTCTGCCCAGCACTCTGGAGGTCCCTGTAAGGACTGAAAGTTCCAACCTTCTAATCACATGGTTGGCCCCAAGGGCCACCAGCCCCACCTTTAGGTGACCTAGGGGCTTTCCAAAGTCACCTCATTAACATAACACTTGATCTCTCTCATCACTTAGGAAATTCCTGTGCCAGGAATTGGGATATAAAACAAATATATATTTATTACAAATCATGAAATCACATAACCCCGTCTACTTGTACTGAGCTTTATTGCTTACAAATTGCCTTCACGCCTGTTATTCATTCGGTGCCCAGGACAAATATGTATGCAGTAAGGGTGATGCCTATTATGGGCCTAGAGCATGCCACCCTCTTTCCACTCCATATTTCTTTTCTAAGCCTCAGAATAACCCTGAGGAAGAATAACCCATCCAGTCAGGGGGCCGAGGAGATGAGGCCTTTACTGTCCCCGCCATCCTCCCCTTCCTCATCCCAGGCCCATCTGCCCGGGAGCACAGCCTTGGTAGCCAGGAGAACCTCACACCTGTTGTGTGGCCATTCTGTGGCTAGCCAGGGTCAGCACAACTGTCATGCTGCAGTGGCAAGGAGGGTGATGTGGTCTCCCCTCTTTCACCGCTCTGCACATCAAGGGGGCTGCCTCCCCAGCTGCACAAGTGGGTCCACCTCAGAGCATTTTCAGCACGGGGTGGGCGGACAAAACAAAAAGGAACAAAGATGTGTTAGCAAGCAGGTGATCACCTGTACACCCACAGAGCCTTGTCCCGATGTATAGGGGCCGACTTTTCAGGCTGGACCAGAGCCTCGGACAATAGGCACCTGAGTTTAGAAACTACAGGTGGGAAATTTTGCAGGCTCCACCTCCCACTCTCTGCACCAACCCTTACACCTCTCCTAATTCCCATTTTCCATCAGGTGGCCTGATTCTCCACCATTCCTCTCTGCCCAAGACCTTCTGACTGGGCTGCTCAGCTTTGGGTCCAGCCTTTCTTCATGACCTCTGCCCCCTGTTCAGTGCACACCTTGACAACTCCCAATGAACTCTCTAGTCACCAAAATTTCAGAAGCCTAGCACCCCAGGCCAACGCTGGCGTCCCCTCTTTTGAATAAATTACTAGAATTGCTCTCTCAGGAATGGCAACAACACAAGCATAGAAGCCTTCCCTGAAATGTAATGGGTCATCATCCAGGGTCTCTAGAACCTGGCTAAGCCCCACTTTGGGAATTGGGGACAAAGGTGGCAAGAATGGGGCTGCCTCTTGGGCAACTGGCAAACCAGAACTCCACAGCCTGGCAGCAGCGCCCATGACACTGGAGGACCCGACATCACCCAGCATTGCGTGGCCCTGTAGCATTGGCCAACAACGTGCACAACATGCACTCCCATCTATCTCCCAAATCTCAGTGTCTCTCCCTGACTAATTCCTGACTCCAAGCTGTGAGGAAGGGGTCACCAGCTATAGAAATACTCTCCAAGGTGTATCCCTAAGCCACAGACATTTTCTGGGCATAAGAGCCTGGAAGAAGTGAAAGCACTTGGCCTGAAGCTGGGGAAGCGGCTGAGAAGATAAAGCCTCTGGGAGCTTCCGCTGATGCAAGAGCTCTTCTGGATGGGTCCGCAGGCAGGCGGCTCCCACAGCTGTTTCCAAACCTTTTTGCACCCATTCCTCCCACCCCCAACAGCTGCATTGCCACATCATGGGGAAAGCAGGGAAAAGGCTATTTCCCCAGACCAAAGATGAGGCAATGAAGGTCCAGGGAAATAAAGTAACTTGCCAGGTCACAGAGCAAGTTAGCAGTGAAAAGAGGTAAAAACCCAAGCCTTGAAAATTTTCCACAGAATCTCAGCTGGGCTCAAAAGAAGACCTGAGAAGAAGAGAAGCCAAGGGCACAACCAGGCTAGCCCCAAGGCTGCTAAAGCTCCCAAATGCATCTTATTAATTCCTGATGGTACACTCATGGGGTCAGAAGAGGACCTACTGCCCCCTCACAGATGGAAAAAGGAAGGCACGACCTTGCCTGGCCCATTGCTCCCCAGTCTGCCCAGGCCTCATCCTCAATAAAAGAATTACACCTATCCATCCATCCTTTCCAACACCTGGCTAAGCTCTGCCCTCAGCTCTAAGACATGGTCCCTAGTCCTCAATCTAAGGGAGGAAGTGAAACATAAACTCACAATGAACAGAATTCACAAAGCTGTGGGTTAGCAATGCAGCAGGCTTGGGGAGGCACTAAGGAGGTGCTCGGCCATGCCTGCTTGGGGTCAGGACTCAGGGAAGGCTGGCTAAAGGACAAGCATAGGCCTGTGAGGGGAATGAAAGGTACCCAGGCAGAGGGAAGAGAGGCCCTTCTAGGAAGAAGGAGTAGACAATATACAAAGGCAAGGGGCGAGAGGGAAGCCTGCATCTGAAAAATGGGAACGGCAGGAGGTTACAGGTGATGCAACTTATGGAGGTGAGTGGATGGGTCTAGGTAATTAATAACCTCTCAAGCCACTCATCTAACCTGAAGGCCACAGGCTCTACAGAAAGGTCTAAGTAAGAAGACACAATGTGCTGAGAATACACAAGAAAAGAGGAGGTAATCTAACGCTGCCCCACCCCACTCAGTGCAGGAAGGATCCCGCAATCATCTTCACCAAACCAGGCAGCCAGAAGCCAAACCCACTGAGCTTCAATCACATTTATGCCACACATGGTACTTAAGGTCCTCACGATGCTGTAGAGGCCAGAACACAAAATCAATCACCACAGGAAGACGTGCTCAGACCTTACCCACACACAGCATCAACTTTCTAAGAAAGCTCAAATCACACCTCTAGAATATTGAGAACTAAGGGGAAGAATGAGTTGATGGAAGAAAACCAGCTCAGTCAGGGTTTCACCTGGGCCTGGACTTGGGTGGGGAGAGAGCCTTCCTTCGCTTCCCTCCCTTTTGTCCTTAACTGTGTCACTCCAAATGATCCTGGCAGAGACTGTGAGCTGACCCAGTTTGAGGTGCCACATACACTTTATCACCATGTTGCCCAGACACTGAGATTCTAAAGTTAGCCCTTGCCGATGGCTTGAGGCTCCCCTGCCAGGCTGCTGCCAGCAGCCCCACAGAACTGCTGCTGCTTGGTATGGCTCTCCATTCAGGACAAGGTTGCAGGGGTAGGCAGGACTGCTTCCAGCTGAAATACTCATCTATCTCCTCCCTGGCTCAGATAAGTGCATACACGCAGAATATCAGGGAACATCTTGCACTTGAGCCAACATCGAGGACAGGGGAGTGAATGTGGGACCCTGGTGACAAGGAGCAGACTGTCCCCAGCCATGGAGCCGAGGCCAGACATACCATTAGTTCTGTAGGAACAGCTGGGGCAGGGGTGAGGGACAGGAGGTGCTTCAGTGTCCTAGGTGACAGCAGTTGTAAGGGACAAGTGGCCAGCCAGCTAGAAGAGCACTATGCTCTCAGGCTCAGGCAGCTGGCTAGCTCTGCTCAGAGAAAAACACTTCTTGTGCCACAGGCTACATCAGTAAGCCCAGCTAAGCATTCCCACAAACGCAATACATCCCCTGGCAGAGGAAGATGTCTTCTGATCCAGGAACACCAGCTCAGAGCCCAGTGGGTAAGTGGCAAGGCCCTGGGTGCCAGATTTCTGAGCCAGATGGGACGAGAGTCTCAGACAGCCTGGTTCACGCCCCTGTCCCAATTGCCCCATCTATCTGACACAAACATGTACATTTAAATGTGCACATTCACATTCATGCCCACATAATACATTCGCACTCACACTTTCACACACACACTCACATGTACACACACTGGCATACTCATATTCATTGCCAGACTATAGCAGACAATCAGGGTTGTAGGCCAGCATTCAGGGTCCTCCCTCAGGGGACCTGGGCCTGCTGTTCACCTTCCTTCCAAACACATCAACCCTACTTTGGTCTTCTCGACTCTTGACCCCGCCCCCATGCCTGCTGCTCCTCTGCAAACCCCAGCCATCACGTCAGCAGACCCTGAGCAACCCTCAACCAAGAAGCCTCATGACCTGCCCTCATCACCTGTCTTCTGAATATGTTCTCTAATTGAGAGCTTTATTATTAATCAAATTCCAACTTTTAGATTGCACTTCCAATATCCAATCTTACCTTCTTGGCCTGAGCACCACTTCCAAGAGGGCAGGGTATATGTTCCTCTGGGGCCAGAACAGAGCCACCCGAGAGTAGGACTTGGTAAAGTGAATGGGTCCCTGTGTTTCAGAGCTTGATGGGACCTCACACCTCAGATGGAGAAATCCAGGCCTAGGGGGTGATGTGAACACAGGAGATGACCTGGACCTCCCTCCTAGTGCCAGCCTAGTTCTCTCGCTTTAGCCAGAATCATCTGTAAGATTGGCTTTCTGGCACCTGTAGGAATCCCATGAAAAATCCCCAAATGAACCAACTGATTTCTGGCTAGAGATCTGAAAGAAACTGAGGCAGCACAGCCAATGCACACTAACGATTGTCAGGCAGGGCAGAAGGTGGCGAGGGGCAGGACAGGCTATGGAGCACACCCACCTGCCCTTCCCTCACTACCTCCTCTTCAGTCCTGAGAGTGGAGTCTGGAGAGCACCTCGCCTTGCCCACAGCGCCACCTACTGTCCTGCTGCCCTTGCTCGCTCCAAAGCCTGCAGCCACCAGCCCATGGGCCAAAAGAGGATAGATAATCCCTCTGCTAAGGGATCCCTCCAAGCCAGATGGCAAGTGTCCCACTTCCTGGAGAGGAAGAGCCACCTCCTCCCAATCTCACCCAATGGGGAGGCCTCGTCTCCCTGCAGACTAGGGAAACCAGCCAGGACTGGGGCTCCTGGGATACAAGACTCTGAGGGCTACACCTAGGAAAGCCCAGGGTCATTGGGGCAGGTTTCTGTCCTGCTGCAGATATGGGACCACCATGTACATATCAGCAAGGCCCAGGCTGGGGCTTTGGCCGTGGCTTGGTTGGGAAGGCAGTGATATGTCTCAGCACCTGACCCATCAAATAACTACATTCACTCTGTGAGCACATGTGAGAGAGCTGCCTCAGACTCCAACTATAGATCCCACCCTCAAAGAGAGGGGTCTGAGGCCCAGATGCACCTGTGGGGGGAGGAGCCCGTCATGAGTGTTGCACACTGACACTGGAAGGATGGGTGGTGGGTCTCAGGCAAAAGAAATAGTAAGCAAGGACACAGTCATAAGCAAGTGGGCATGCAGGGGTATGGAGGGGTGGGAGCAGACAATGGGACTGAGGTGAGGGGCATGGAAGAACACAACCTCCGAAGCACACCCTCAACTCTGAAGAAACCCACTTGCTAGGCCAGTCCCAATTTACACCTGCTGTCCTGACCAGGTTGTTAATAATGCCCCTTTCACTCTCCCAAGGGTCCCCATGTGGAAGACTAATGATATGGTCACTCTTGTCTATAAACCCACCCAGTTTAGCCAGGGTGTCCAAACATGCTGACGTATCTCAATCAGCTTGATGTCCATGACAAGAAATTTGCCTTTAATAATAGTTAAGACGGCAAAGCACATGAACAACTTTCTTTCGTAAATAGGAGAGCTCAAGGCAACATTATAATCACGTGTGTTGACAGAGGGAGTTCTAGGGAGCCAGAATGGCGCAGGGCTGCCACCTATCTTACCACTACTGTGATGCCATGAATAGCTGGACCCATTTGTGATTCCCTTTCTTTACACAGTCAGGGTATGCTTACACAAACATCACAGAGGAAGATGGACCTCCTCCATTGGGTGCCATAGTAGAAAACTGGGAAAGAACCCAGTTCATGAACCCACTAAACACTGCCTGCAGGGCCATCCCTGCAGGTGGCACTGGGCACGAGCCTGAGGTGGAACAGATGCTCTGCCCTCCATACAGCAGGCCAGGCTAGGGGTAGAGGAGGGCAACGCAGGTACTGCTTCAGCTCTCTCAGAATACTTGGGCTAAGGGGAAAGCTGAGGGCTAAGCAGTGATACAGAGGGCACATGGGCACAAGCAGTAGGCACAGAGGGCTGCTTCACTCAAACAAATAGGGATGACTAAGCACCTCAGGAGACCCTGGTAATATCTGGAGACACTGAGACTGTCAGAACTTGGGAGTAAGGGGGGTACTACTGACCCCCGGGAATGGAGTTAATCATCCTGGAGTGCCCAGGACAGTCCAAAATGTCTACAACACTAACGTCAGCAACCCTGACCTAGAGGGTAGTTTGGGGTGGGGGGTCGTAGGGAGCAAGGATGACTGCCTGGAAGAGGTGGCACAGGTGTGGGGGTGAGAGAATGAATCATTCAGGGAAGGGCAGGGACCCAAGGTGACTGAGGGTACAGGTGAGAGGGTGCTCACTAGAGAGTGGCCTCACGGGCCAGATGAAAGTGCTTATACTTTTTCCTAGATAATACAGGCACCTCTAAGCAACTCCGTGTGTTGGGGCACTGGGTAGGGGTCAATCCCTGGCCTTGTGCTTATGAGGTGTGCATGAGCAAGTGCTCATGTGAGGAAGGCTGGAGAGGACAGAGTGGCAGGCAACCTGGCTAAAATACTACTGCGCCACCCAGTGATAGTGGTGGCCCCATGTTAAGCATATGGACCTGTGAGGGCAGCCTTGGAGGGCAGGCTAGAGAAAAGAGTGGAGGCTGGCCCTGGAGCCTCGCCCTAGGACCCTGGGGCAGGTTTGCCTCATTCTCGGAGATAGTGAAGGACAGCACATTAGGGAAGTCTTGCCAGAGTCCAAACAGTGAGCTCCTTTTGGAACCTGACATACTCAGTTGTGGCCACAGCACCTGGACCCAAGCTCTTGGTACTCTGAGATGATTCTGGGCCAGAGGTTAAGACACAGATGACAAAGGAGGAAGCTCCAATTAGTTCCTCTGTAGCACCTGATCTTTTCACGATTTTAATTATGAACCTATTTGTGGCCTCAGAAGAAGCCGTGCAGGTGTTTCCCTGGCTCCTGCAGGCTCACACAGTGCCTGGCACACAGCAGTCCTTCGTGAACATCTGTTGAATGAATGAATGATGGGCAGAGGAAGAGGAGTTCCCAAAGAACAGTAGAGATAGAGAGTAAACCAGAAAAGCAGGTGGGGTGCAGGGAAGGCAGGGTTTCAAGAAAGAGCGAGGGTCAGCAATGTTAAAGTTTCCCCAGAGAGCCAAGGAGAAAAAGCCAGAAAGCCTCCCTTGGACTGAGCAACAAAGAGCTTGAGGCCTTGGTAACAAGATTCTGTACTCGGGAGACACAAATTGGCTGCTGGGAGTGGGGGTGGGAAGAGAGAGAGACGGGCTAGGAGGGGCTGGTGGGAAGGTGTGCCAATGGGCAAGCATACCACTCCGGCCAACATCATGGGAAAACTTCCAAGACCCATGCCCCAGGGAGGCAGATGATGCCCTGAACAGTCATAAGGTTTGGGTCTAAGGTCAGATTTATCCCTGGGCAGCCACTCTCTCAGGCTTCAGCCATCGTCTCCAGCCCCAAACACTTCTCTGAATTCCGGACTCACATGGGCTTCATTTCCACCTGTAGTCTCATGGACATTGTAAATCTGACAGCAGAAACTGAACTCTCTTCTTCCATAACCCTCTCCCCCTTCATTGTCCCATCAAGGCAAGTGGCTATGCCCTCTATAATTCTGCACCCAATTTCGATGTGTGGGTTCCCCCCACACACACACACCCAACCAAGTCTATGACACCAGCTGGGTGTCCTACAATTCAATTCAATTCTGATGCTATCTACCCACCTTACAGAATTCAAGAAACTAGATTATTCATTAGATTATCAGTTTATTACAAAAGATATTAAAGAACATGAATCAACAACCAGATGGAAGAGATGCATAGGGCAGGGTATAAAGAAAGGATGCAGAGCTTCCACATCCTTGGGGTGCACCACTCTCTCCACATCTCTACATGTTCAACAACCTGGAAGCTCTCTGAAGCCAGACCTTTTGGGTTTTTATAGATGCTTCATGATATAATCATGATTGATTGAGTCATTGGACCTTTGTGATTGAACTCAATCTCTAACTCCTCACCCTTCCCCAGAGGTCAGGGGTGGGACTGAAAATTCCATCCCTTTAATCACTTGTTTGGTTCCCCTGGCAACCAGCCTCCATCCATAGGTTCTTCCAAAAGTCAGTTCAGATAGCAAAAGTCACCTGATTGTACTCAACACTAAGGAGATCACATGTATATTTCTTACTATAAGTTACTCAGGCCCCAACCATAGAGCTAGCCATGCCTACTCTCTTGCACTTACCAACCAAACCATAGTGTATACAGGTGACTCTTCCTCAAATCATGCCTAGAATCTTGACTACTTCTCCCACTTCTGCTGGTACCACTCTGTCCAACCCACCTTCTTGGGCCTCAATTACTATGACAGCCTCCCAGCTCCACCCTTGCCCCCTCATCTGTTCTCCTCCCAGAAGCCCAGGTCAACCTCAAAAACCTGAGTCAGGTCGAGCTACTCATCCCATGGCTGCCAGCTCAGACTCCAAAGTCCTCACCGTTGACCTAGTCACTTTTGCAGCCTGTCCTCCATTCTCCATCTGTCAGATTCCATATAGTAGCTGGTCCTTGAAATCACCCAGGACTTTTGCATTTGCTGTTTTCTCTTCCCCCCAGATACCCAAGGGCTCACTCCTGCAGAGGGGCAGGTTTCTGCTCAAAGGTCTGCCTTGCTCAGCCCTCCCTGTCTCTAGTTCCCCTTCCCCTACTTGTGTTTATTCATCTACTGCCCACCTAGAATTTCAGCATCATGAGGCCCAGGGCCATGTGCTCCAGTGCCCAGGAAAATGACTAAATGAAATTTCCAAAAGGGAGAAGAGCAGTTTTACTGTGACAACTAAAATACAGCATGAAATGCACTCAGCACAAGCACAGCAAGGCTTGCCAAGTACTGTTTTAGCTATAATGAGGACTGAATTAAGTGGTTTCACAAGTGCAGCCTCTCACTGCTCGAGACTAGGATTCTGGTCCCCATAGCATCACAGAGCTGGGGTCCAGCCTCACCCAGACCAGTGCTTCCTGCCCTACAGTGTCGGTCCACTGTTCCCACCAAACCGCAACATGTTTTCATAACTTTTTTCATTCTGAAATGACTTTGAAGAGCTCTCTCTCTCTCTCCCACTAATGACCACAAACTGTTCCAGTGAATAATTTTTGCCAAAAACAAGGAAAATGAAAAACTTATGACAAAAGAAAAAAAGCCTTATGACAAACACACAGACATGAGCTGCCTGCCTTCAAAATCTTATGTACCTTAACCATGCGGCTGTTATAAATGTTGCTGTAGGCCACATTCATAAACTCACAAAAACATGTTGTTAGAGGGGCCAACAAGAAATAACCAAAGGGGCATGTGCATTACCAAGTGTCCACAGGACACCTTGTGTACTTGTCAAGTCAAGTCCCCAGTGCTGGGAGACCAGAAAGACTGTTGGTCAAGGCCAAGCCTATAGGGAGAGGCCCGTGGACCAGAAATAGCACTGTCAACTCCCAACAGACCATGATGTCTTCTAGTAGGGATCAACAGCCTTTTAATACCCTGTATTAGTTTCCTGTGGCTGCTGTAACAAATTACCACAAACTGGGTAGTTTACAATAACAAGAATATAATCTCTCACACTTCTAGAGGCCAGAAGTCTGAAATGAGTATCACTGGGCCAAAATCAAGGTGTGGCAGGGCCTTACTTCCTTCATAGGTTCTAGGGGAGAATCCATTCCTCACCTCTTCCAGCTTCTGGAGGCTATGGCCTTCCTCAGTTCGTGGCCACATCACTCCAATCTTCAACACCAACATCTCCACATCTCTCTCTCACAAGGATACATGTGACTGCAGCTAGGGCTCACCCCCAAAATCCAGGATAACCTCCCTATTTCAAGATCCTTTACTTAGTCACATCTGCAAAGGCCCCCCCACCTTTTGCCATTCACAGTAAGCTTCACAGGTTCCAAGGATTAGAACTTGGGGAGTCATCTTTGGGGAGTCATTTTTCAGCCTGCCACACCCGCTTCATTGTCTGGTGCTGCGGATGCTGAAAAGATAGAGGGGAAGGTACATAGGTGGGGAGAGCAGAAGTGAGCAAAGAGGGGCCGAGGGGCTCTGAAGGTGCTCTGCCCACCTATGCTAGCTCCTGTGGGGAGGCCTGTGTCAGGAGGTCAGGGTCAGGGCAGGCACAGAGGTGGGGTGGGACAAGGCCTCTTGGGAGTGTGGCAGGAGTCCAGGAGGCCTGAAGAATAGTTTTGGACGAAGCAAGCTCTGGACCTCTGTCCCTCAGAGCTCCCTGCTCTCCTCAAGTCCCCTCCCACCAGATCACCTCAGCGTAGGCCCAACATATTCAGGACATGAGGGACAGTGCATTCGGAATATGGCTTCTTTGAGGTGAGCAGCCCCGCCCCCATCTCCATCTCCTCCGATGGAGAAAAGACCTAACTCATAAAGCAGATGAAAAACATGTCCTGTTCTACCCCTAGGACAAGGGGTCACCTGAAATGAAAATAGTCTGGAACAGTGTGTTGTTAACACTAAGCTTAGCCTTATTCTTCTAGCTACCCTCAAGGGTGATCACAGGACGTTCGCGGCTCTGCATCAGCAAACCCAGGCACGCAGCCCCAGGGACCACCAGCGCAGCTCCCAGAGCACCACTGCTGCCCCTTCACACCCCATCAAAGATGGCCGCACAGGAAAGCTAGACCAGAAACCCCAAGAATTGCCCCCACACCTTGACAAGAGGAAGCGTTTTGGAGAAAGGTTGCAGCAAGAGGACCTGTCCTCCCTCCCAGGACCACTTCAGGGCCACTTCCCATGCAGCCTGAGGCCCCACCCTAGCTCTTGTCCCCCCAGTGTCCTCTGTACCCACAGAAGAGTGGGGTGCTGCTGTCTCCTGTTTTCACTTCTCATCGGTTTGTTATTGCTACCCAGCACACCTCAGGCCAGTGGTGTGCAAACCATTTTGCAGGAAGCCTCATTTAGGAAAAATGTTTATGGAGCACATGAGGGGGAGGGGACTCATAAGAGTGGCTTCATTCTGTGGATGGCGAAGAGAGAAGAAAGCCCGAAAGTGAAACAGTCTGCTTCACCAACTAGAAGACTGAGTGAGATCGCCAGACACAGGTGGGCAGCCCTATCACAGCACAGCCCTGCCGCCCCAGCCCAACCTGGCAACAGCCCAGAGCCATCTGCAGATGCCAAGACATCTTGAGATCCCCATGGTGAGGGGCTTCCCTGGTCAACATCCCCTAACTGGGTGCCAACCTCAATGGGGAAACAGAGAAGATGATTCCACACTGGCCACAGACAGGCAGAGGGGAAGGAAGAGTGGTTCGTCTGTCTGTGCAGCCCGCTGGGACAGTGTCAGGATGAGGACACTTACCACATTCCAGAACAGAGGATTGAAAGTAATGGCGAGAACGGCAGCCACAAAGCAGGGATCTGAAGGGTCCACGTAGCCCAGCAGCCAGGTCATAACGCAGAGGTCTGCCTGCAGGGACAGAGCCACAGTCAGCAGGAAACTTGCCAGCTCTCACTGGTGCCCCCAGGCCTATACATGGGGAGCCTAAGAAGTGATAAGCTCCCAGAACTCAGAAACAAAGTTACCCTCTGAGAACACACTGGAGGCTTGGGCACATCGAAGTCCAGCAAAGGTTACTACAGTGCAACCTCATAAAACTGAAGATAAAAAGCAGAAACCCAGTCAGCTGTGTCGTGCCCTGTCAGGAGTCGGCAAGCCACAAGAGTAGTGTGCAGGGACACTAGATGAGGAAATCGGCAGCTCAGATAATGAGTGTCCAGCATCCTGAGGGAGAAGGGACTCCACTAGGACCAATGTCCACATCACCAGGATGCTGTGACCAGGACCCTGAAGAGGTGTTCAGAGGCCTCAGAGCAAACCTAAGGAACTGACATCGTGAAGATATGCACAGCCTCACCAGCAATCAGATAAATGAAAGCTAAACAATATGAATGTGCCTCTTCTCACAGACAGTCCTGAGTGTTGATGAGGCTGTGAACTCCCACATGCCCGTAGTTCTACTCCCAGTGAGCTCCAGAGAAACTCACACACACGTACCATGTACACGTGCAAAGATGTTCCTATCAGCACACTTGCAATGAAAAAGAATGTCTATGCAAGAATGAATAAACGAAATGTGGCCCATTCTCCTAAATTAGCTAAGCTACAGAATGTAAATGAACTAGATGCATCGACACGTGATATTCTCAAAGGCATGTCAAATG
This sequence comes from Rousettus aegyptiacus, assembly GCF_014176215.1. Taxonomy (NCBI): domain Eukaryota; kingdom Metazoa; phylum Chordata; class Mammalia; order Chiroptera; family Pteropodidae; genus Rousettus; species Rousettus aegyptiacus. The sequence goes on from NW_023416309.1 coordinate 64,379,254, forward strand.
AACATAGCAAGATGCAGAATTCCTAAAGCATACATATTCATTTTTAGGAAACAACACACAACCACATAGAATGAATATTCTTTCTCTGTGTATTTTTTAAAAATCTGGCATGTGACAAACTAAATTCAAGATACTTGTTGCATCTATAGCAGGGTTTCTTGTCCTCTAAACCATGGGTACTTGAGGCTGGATCCCTGTGGTGGGGCCATCCCCTGCACGGCTGGGTGTTCAGCAGCACACCTGGCCTCCACCTACCAGATACCGATTGCTCTCCCCAGTTGTGGCAACCAAAAATGTCTTCGGACATGCCAAAATGTCTCTTGGGGACAGAACTAACTGCGGTTGAGAACCCCTGTCTCTAGGGACAAGAAGAGAAAACAGCTGGACTCCTTCAATATTGATTTGTTTCTTTAAAAAAGATGAGACACCTCCAACATTTTGAGTGTTAACTATTTACTGAGTCCCTGTATTATTCTTTGTACTTTTCTTTTTAGAAAGGATTTTAGAGACCCAAAGCACTAAAAGTACTCGGGCAACTCTCCACATGCAATGCAAAATAAAAATAGGTTTAAACTGTAAAATGAGTCTTAAGACCACGAGAGTTCTGATCTTTCCCATGTCCACTGTGATAGTGTTTTTTTGTTTTGTTTTATTGTTTGGGATATAGTACATACTTTCAAGAAGTGTTTGTCTCCTACTTTTGGGGGGCTGGGAAAGAAATGATGCTCCTGATTTGGTCTACCCCAGAGTCCCCCCTAGCTGGTGGGCAAGCAGCGGTCTCCATCCCACTATTGCTCCATCAAGACCTTCTGGCATAATTCAGCCTTGCCATCCAGACAGTGCTGCTGAGTGTAACAGTGAAAAGATTCCAGAAAGTCACTAAGTACAGAAGATGTGGCCTGGTATGTCCTTCACATGTGTGGGCCTCCTATCCCACTCAGCCTGTATCTCTCAAGGGTAAACCTTTACCTCAATGTGGCCAATAGCAGAGCTACTTGAATAGCAGGCACTCCAGTTCAGACTCGCCTAAGAGTAAGTCAAGAATGAACAAACTGACAAAGGAAGCAAAGGTGCACTGTTAGGTGAATGTGTGGATGAAATGACTGGGGGAAAATGACCACATGAGCATCCAAGTACATTAATAAATGAATGACAAAGGAAGACCCACTCAGCCAACAGTGAGAAGTGTGATATTGGAAGCAGGCCTTGCCCTAGGCTGACCACAGCCTCTGGGAACCCAGTGGGCACTGCCAACACCCACCTGGCAGGCATGTAAACACACACCTGGCCTTCCAGATTCCTTTTGTCTTGTCTCAGGTGATATCCCAGTCTCAGTGAGAGCTTCCAAGCCTTGGAGGCTCACAGAGCAGACACCTTACAAAGCCCCAAGCTATGATAGGAAGTTTTAAGTTTCCCTGGAGACATCAGGCAAGGTGAAGCCACTTATGATGGATGAAACAGCTGTTAACTGGCCTCAGAACACGCTGCACTGCCCTAGAGGGAGACATCCAGGCCTCAGCCCCAAAGCCTCTAAAACCTGGGACTGAACCAGAGGATGCTGTAGCTTCTGTCTGAAAAGAAACATTTATTAAGCACACCTGACTGCAAGGCCCTGTCCATTGAGAATGTTTGATGGAGCAGGAGCTATGGGGAAGGAGAGAGAAAGCTGGCCTGGGGAACCACACAGAGGTCTGCTCTGATTCTGCTCAGTTATTACAGAGTGAGCTGAGGTAAGGTACCTGCCTCGCTGTGAACAGCAGACCTGTTAGCAGCTGGAAATCTCACTCACCCCTTCCCCTTCCACTTGGTCTCCATCTCAACCCCCAGCCAAAATTTGCCTTGCCATTGCACTCCCTTTGTCTTATCCAGAAGTCCAACCTGTCTAGTGACCCCATTGTTCCCCTGTTCAAAACTCCTCCAACACATCCCACTGCCCTCAGCATGGTGCACTCATATCCAAGCCAGCTCCCTGAGCCTCACTTCCTGCAATGCCCTGCATACCCCAGGCCTCCTCATCTACACAGGGCTCAACCTTCCCAGCACTCACTGACAGGTGATGAAGTCATTTCCATTCATCTCAATTGTCAGGCTTCCTATCCCACCCCATTACCCACAGACATGGTGCTCTGGACCCCTTCGCAATAGCATTTACACATGTCTGAGATACCTTCTATCCCTTTTAACCCCCTCCCCAGCAAACTCCTATTCATCCTTCAAGACCCAGCTGAAGCATCTCCTCTACCCTCACCCATGGCACCCTTCTGTCTGTCCTTAGTGCAGCCCCAATTAGAAATATTTGGTTATCTGTCCCTATATTGTATTTGCTCCTCTAGGCTAGGGGCCATTTTTTTCTCCATCTTTAGTATCTTCTGTCTGACACAAAGAGTAAATGTTTGCTAAGGGAACAGTGACCCTCATTTCATCATCAGTGAAAAGCAGGGGCTGAAGGTACATCTCTGAATGGCGCTCCAGTTTGGCCACCTGTGTTCCTGGGGACTCTGATCCCCGCCCTTCTGGCTTCAGACTGGAGGCAGAAAAGAGCCCAAGGGGCCGCTATGGGGATTCTGCAGGTGAGCAGCCTGAAAGCTGCTAGCAGACCCCTCTAGACATGGAGGCGTGGCCTCTGCTGAGCAGAGATCCTCCAGCTGCCCAGATGCTACACTTTATAATATTTACTTTTATGGCACCTTTTAAGCAATGTTCATAGCATTGGAAGGAGGTGGGATGGCCAGACCAAGGAGAGGGTAGGGTTAATTCAGGTTTTTAGAAACACCAGAGGTGGAATCTATTGAAAGCAGGTCAGTCTCCCAGGTTGAGGCCTGCCTGTCCCTGGGGTATGCAACTGGGTGCAAGGTGTTTAGGCAGAAGCCCTGGCCCTCCCTGAATTCCAGTACTCACACAAGCACCACTATCCCTATTCGTCAACTCCATAAGCTAGTCATCCCCACCAACCGACCACCCAGCCTCCCACAGCTTCTATCAAGTTCCTCAAAAGCTTGGGCTCACCCTGAGTCATCAGATAGAGGAGCTCAGGGCCAGCACACCTGGAGCACGAAATGGACTTTTTACCACGTGCTAACTTTCACACTGACAGTTACCCCCAGTTTATATGGCAACTCTATACATAAAACTTTTAACGTTAGCCAGACTCCCCTTTATGGAGAGTTCAGTCCAAGGATGCCATTCTTCTAAGCCCGAATTCTCTCTTCTACATCCTCCCACCCTTCAAAGCAGTCAGGCAGCACAGGTTCATGATGTTGAAAACGCCTCCACAGTCAGGGTGTACAGCTGGCTGTGGTCCAATTCTCGCTAAGCAGAGAGAAGTAAAACATTCTCTCCCGCAATCCCCCACCAACCCTGAAAGTTACCGTTCATCATCCTCAGCATCCTCATGTTACAGATCAGCAACCTGAGGCCAAGGATTAGACCCCCGCATGCCTGATTGTCAAGGCCCCATTGGTGTTCACACAGCCTGTGCTGTCTCAGGGTTCTCTGGCCTTTATCACTTTTAATTGTGAACTAGTGGGACGCCTGGAGCTGGATAACCTTCTTGAGGACAGGAAATACCTCAGTCCCAGGCAAACTTGGTGTGCCCTCAGCACTGTGCCTCTAAGCAAGAGGATTAAGAATCAAGTATGAGGTTCAGAACAGAATCCCATCAAGCTGGGGGGAGGGTGCAGACACAAGTGGCTAATGGCCAGCCAGAAACCCAGCCTTGGGGATGCAGAGCAGGAAGGAAAGAGCCAGGTAAATGATTCAGGGGAGGTCTAAGAAGGTGCAACTACCCAGACAGTGGCTGCGTGGGGATCAAATTGAGAAGCTGATTGGGAGGGAAACAGGGACTTTTCTGGGGTGATAGAGCTTGGGTAGCTGGGAGTGTGCATATGTCAGACTTCTGGGACGGGGCACTAAGGTCTGTGCACTTCACCTCTGGAGAAAAGAATGTTAGCACATGCCTCAGCACTAGGTACCGGGAATGGTATCCCCTATTTTGCCGTCAGGCCCTTGGGAGAAGCTGTCCTCCAAAATGCTTAAGATTTTTTTAAGAATTCAACTCAGTGTCATTCAACTGACACTGAGCATCCACTAAGAAGGCCTTATTCTAGGGAAGTGTGAGACAAAATCAATGGACTGAGGGCTAAGGCCCCTAAAGAGACTTTGCAATGCCTTCGCAATGCCAGTTATCACAATCAGTGAGCATTTATTTAAAGTTCAAAGTTCACATACCTCATTTCAGTCAGTCCTTTCAACCACCCAGAAAGGAAAGCACTATTGTTCAGTCTACTTTGCAGATAAGAAAGCCAGAGGCCCCAGACTCAGGCCCCAGGCTGAGAGTAGAACATGACTTGACTAGCCCAAACCTTTCAGATTCCTGATAGAAACTTGAGTTTCCACACAAGACCTGGAGCCACTGATGCCAGAGGGGCAAGGAGAAATATGCTTCTTTTATCTTTTGTGGGAATAGAGGTAGAAGAGAGAACCTGAGGCACTGAAAGGTTAACCAGCGAACACTAGCTGAAACTGGCAGAAATTAGCACCCAGCCAGGTCTCCCAATTACGGCTGAAGTGGTTAAAACTGGAACCTCAAACCCCCTACTACCAGGTCCCAATGCCCTGGGATCAACTTGTCTCTGTGGGAGGGAAGTATCCAGTACCTTAGAGACTGGGAGGGAGGGCGGGGGTTGCCTGGAGAAGGGCCCGCTCAGCAGGAAAGGATGAATTACAGCTCACGGTGGCATTCCAGGCAGCAGAGGGGAGTGCCTCCTGAAAGCTAAAAGTCCCTTCCTAATTGCTGTCACTTCTCAAAAGAGTCTTGAAAGGGCAGACGCCTCCCTCCTGAAACTGGACAAACAGAAAAGAACCAAAAACCCCAGTCAGATGTGAGCAGAGCAGGTGTGTGTGGTGGTGGTTGGGGGCGGGTGGTCCCTCTGGCCAACCCTGCATACCTGTGAGCCGCCTTGACTAAGGGGTGTATCCCCCACCCTCAACCCTCTCCAGCCCAACCTTATTAAAGTAGCAGAAGTCCTGGCTTTCTGTTTCAGAGTAATTCTAAGAATGGGATCCCACTCCAAGGTCACAAACTGCAGAGTTCTCTGTGCTTGAATAGGAGAGTGGTACCTACCGCAACCAGGAATAATTCCCCTAGGTCCGATGGATGGGCTCAGCTATTGCAACCACACGGGGTGGTAAGGAAACGGCTCATAGCAAGTTCACTTTACCGAGGGATTCCAGAACTTCAGGTCACTTTGCTGCAGGTCAACAGCACCCAGGGTCACATTGTGACATCCAAACAAACAGCAGGGCCCAGAGTCAAAGTCACATGGATCACAAGTGGAATCCACATATCACATACAGCAAAGGGCAGGAAAAACGGGGTGGGGGTGAAGGGCCAGAGGGGACAGGGGTCCTCCTCCAGTGCTGCAAAATATATCTTTTGAACCACAGTTCCTCCTGCCTCTCCCTGGGAAACCCAACATGCCCTGGCATTCTCAGTTGATTTGGGCAACTTTTGGTTAGAGCCCTAGGCTTGGCACAGACCAAGAAGAAATGTGTCAGACTCTTTTTCCTCGAAGAAGTTTTATACTAAGGCAGCCCACCAACCTCATATTTCTACCCTGCAAGACAGAGGGTCAGGGGGAGGTACCTGGCTCAGAAGGTCTCTGGTGAACACACAATCTGGGCTGGAATCAGGGTGCTCCCACTCTAATTGCTGTCACTTCCCAAAAGCCACTTGAAAGAGCAGACTGAGGCACTTGAAAGGTTAAGGATACAAGCAGGCCTCCCATGACCAATCTCAGATTGAGGTTTCCCTTTGGTGGAATGGGGGCCCCCAAGGTTACATTCTAGACAGAGGGGAGAACAGGTGTGAAAGTACAAAGTGTGAAGGGTGTTTCTAGGGCCTGGGTTATTCTGCCCCCTCCCTCTGTTTGCTTAATACTAACTAATACACAGACATCTCACCTCTCTCTTTCTGGGAATATATACTTCCTAAGGAAAAGCCAGAGAGAGAAATGTGGGCCCTATACTGGAACTGGAGGAGAAGCAATCTCTGGAAACCATTTAAGGCAGGAGGCTTGTCTGAATGTCACAATGTGACAGTGATCAGCTACAGATAATGCCTGGAAAAACACTGAAGTGTTCCTAAATCCCAAAATAAAAAGAAATGGTCAACAGCTGCTCTGATTCCCTAAATCCATAACTCCCTTCAGGAAGGAGAAAGATGTTTATGCATTCTTCTTTATTCAAGAACTGTGTCCTGGGCTATGTGCAAAAGGCTCTGATGGCTCACATGCTCCCAGATCGGTGGGGCCAAAGTGAGTCCCTTCTTAGGAGTGGGATTTGTGGCTGGGCCCTGTGCTTCTCAAGGCCCTCATCTTCTTCCCCTTGGGTTCCCTCTCTCTTCTCTGTGTGATTGTGAGCTGCAGAACCCTTTCGTTTACAGTGACCCTCGAGTACCCCTACAGGCCCTACAAGGTTGGCACTACTGAGTATATTTATTTAAGTACCCATTATGTGTTAAAGGCAATAATAACAATAAGCCAGCTGACCTTCACTGGGCACCAAGCCCTGGCAAAGCGCTTTATTGAGGCAGGGCAGAGAATGGTTCTGAAACAGGGTGTGCCCCAGATTGGCCGAGCTTGATGCTCTTTGTAAACTTAGACATGTCAAATGCCCTCCATAAACTTTGAATGAAAGCGGTACTTCCTTCATAGGACTATCAAAAAAATTAAATGAGATAATGCAAGGAAAACACTTAGTATAGTGTCTGGAACATAGAAGAGCTTAGCTTAATAGATGTTAGCTGTTATGACTATGTTATTCAGTCCACACCACATCCCTGAGAGGCATGCCCATTTCTCATATTAAAAAACTGAGCCTAACACATGAAGTAAAAACTGGCAGAAACAAAAGATGACACAGACAAATCTACAAGTTGGAGTCCTCAATACTTCTTTCTCAGTGACTGATAGAGAAGACAGACAAAAAATTGGTGTTGACCTAACAATACTGCCAACCACTAGGACTAATTGACATTTACAGAACACCCCACAACAGGGGAAGGCACACTCTTCTCAGGTATATATGGAACATTCAACAAGACAGAGCACATTCTGGGCCATAAAACAAATATTAAATTTAAAAGAATAAGTAAGCGTAAAAACAGGTTCTCATACCATAGCACAATTATACTAGAAATCAATAACATAAAGATACTTGCTAAAGAACAAAGTTCCAAATAATTCACAGGTCAAGAGGAAGTCTGAAGGGAAATTTTAAAGTACTTTGAACTGAAATGAAAATATAACATAGCAAAAATTGTGGGATGCAGGGATAAGAGGGAAATGTATAGCTTATATTAATGAAGAAAAATCTCAAATCAGTAATATAAGCTTTGTTCTTAAAAAATTAAAGAAGAGTAAATAAAACCCAAAACAAGCTGAAGGAAAAAATAAAAGAGCAAAAATCAATCAAATTGAAAACAGAAAAATAGAGGGGGGGGGGAATCAACCCCAAAACTCTTCTTTAGGAAAAAAAAATTGATAAGCTTCTAGCTACACCAATCAAGGGAAAAAGAGAACACACAAATTACTAACACCAAGAATAAAAGTGGAGCGCCCCACCCCACTGACCTCACAAACATTACAGGGATAATAAGGAACACTAAGAAAGAGCTTACACCCACAATTCAATAACTCAGACAAAATAGTCTGATCCAGGAAGAGCACAAGCTACCAAAATTCATTCAAGAAGATATAGTGCTATATCTATTAAAGGGATTGAACTCATAGTTAACGATCTTCCAAGAGAGAAAGCTCCAGGCCCTGAAGGTTTCATTGGATGAATTCTACCTAACACTTAAGGAAGAAATAACAAGTCCACAAAATCTCGCCCAGAATTCAGGAGGGGCCACTTCCCAACTCACATTAAGAGACCAGTATTAACTTAATACTAAAACTAAAGACACTACAAGAAAACTATGAACCATATTTCTCATGAACATAGCCACCAAAATCTTCAATAAAATAATGGTAAGTCAAATCCAGAAATTTATACAGGGGATAACATGTCAGGACCAAGTCAGGGTCACTTCAGGAATGCGGGACTGATCTGACAATCGAAATATCAGTGTAATTCACCATCTCAACAGATGGACGAGGAAAAGCTATATGATCATCTCAAAAGAAGCAGAAGAAACTGAGGTTCTGTGAGTTTAAGTGACTTGCCTAAGGTTAGGCAGAGGAAAGCCCCAAACCTGCTGTCTTGATTCTGATCCAAAAAATACTAAAGACAAACGATGTCCTTGAGAACTTCACAAAGTAAGTCATCAAATAAAATGGCCTGATATTTATTCTAACTAAAGTGATAACACCAAAAGATTCTTTAAAACAGTTTTTTACAGAAGGCAAACCTCTTGCCCTGAAAGGCAATCTAGATATCCCACTCGTATCTGCCAGCAGAATTTTGCTTCCAATGGTTTACTCAACCTCCCATATCACAACTGAGGACTGGGTGACTAAAGGAGCCAACATGGCCTCAAAGCTTCTCAAGTACAAGGGCTTTTGCTTCAGAAGACCACTCTCAGGTGGGATGCACATGACAATTTATAAAGCAACTCTGCACCCTTATCTTGTGGTCTTCACTAGAGCCCCATTATTACACCCATGTAACAGAGCAAGAAAGTGAAGTATGCCTCTTGACAATGAGTAAGTGACACCACCCTTCTGTTCACAAGAGAAGATGTGTCCACATGGAAAAGAGATCTGATACCTGAGCATGAAAAGGGCTCACCTTGACCTGGGTTCTCCAAGAAGCCAGCACCCCTAAACCTCACTGAAGCCATCCTCTGAGTCCTGGAGGTGCTCTTGCCTATGGACAGCAAGTTGGCAGTCCCTGCTCCAATCCACCTACCTACCAGTCAACTTGCTTCATGCTGTTGTCAAGCTGAGGAGCAAGGCTCTGAAACCCCATGATAGGAAGAGAAGGGAGGGCAAAGAAGAGCTTTGGTCAATAAGGCTAAAGCAGGTACACTTCACATCCCAGCAGATGATTTTTTAAGTTAAAAACAAAAACAAGTCTATGGCCATGCTACCCTGAACAAGCCCGATCCCCTCTGATCTTGGAAGCTAAGCAGGGTTGGGCCTAGTTAGTACTTGGATGGGAGACAGGTGCTGTAAGGTGTAAAAAATAAAAGAATAAGGGATTGTAAACTGATAAGGTCCTTGCAATCTATGAGGTCAACCAAGGATTGTCTCGCCTAAAAAAGAATAAAATAAAAAAATAATAAGATTCCACATCAGCTGGTGAACAGGCCCAGAAGGCATGGTTGAAGGCATTGCACCCAACAGCTTCACTGCTCAGTACAATATGGCAGCCACTAACCACATGTGGCTATTGAGTGCTTACAGTGTCACATGACAAAATAATACTTTTGATATCCTAGGTTAAATAAAATATGTTAAAAGTAACCTCACTGATTTCTTTTTACTTTTTAAAGTATAGCTACTAGAGAAGTTTAAATTATGTGACACATTATATTCTTATTGGCTGGCATTAGACTAGTACAGTGAGACCCTGCAGTTCAGATGCCCATGGGGTGATGAAGCTCACTCAGGCCAGGGACTGATATCTTTTAAAACCAGGGATTTTGATTGTGGAAGGAAAAGAACTACCACATAATACAAATACATAATGTATGTTATTTTGTTTTGTTTTGTTTTGTTTTGTTTTTTGAAGAAAAATCCCTTGGCAACAGGAAGCTTAACCGTACCAACAAGGTCAGCAGTGGAAAAAACTGAACATTAGTCCACTAGGGTCACCCTGACCTGTCCCCTGAAATGCTCCCAGTGCTCTCCAACTGCACAGGCCCAGCAGGCTCTGGAGGGAAGGGAAAAGGGCAAAAGGGCAGATAACACCTTCCCACACAACCCAGTTAATCTTCCCCTATCCATGCTGATTCTCACCTCTCGCTTCTAGGTCTAGAATATAGGACTTGCTCAGATACCCAAGGGCAGGACTCTAATCCTCCAGCTGGGCTTGCTATGGGCCCACTGCCCACTTACATTCTGCCTCTGGCTCAAAGGTTTCCCCACCTCAAGTTAATGGTGAGCTGCCCTTCCACACAGAGCCACACTTCCATGAAGTATCCACCCCCTAAACCAGGCAATGCTGAGGGTCCTTTGGCATTCCAAGTGCTATCTTCGTCTGAGATTTGCAGTGATAAAAAACATGAATCATAGTACTACCACTGATCATGTTTGTCCAGAGATTTCGTAATGGCCACTTACAATTTAAGATTCTAGGGATTCCATCAATACAATTATCTCCTAAGGATGGCTCCCCAGGGGTGATAATCTGCCTTGATCTGGGTGCTCATTACATAGGAATGTCCAGTTTGTGAAAATGCCTGAGCTGTACCCATATGATCTATCACTCATCTTAACTGTACGTTCTTCAGGGAGAGTTTACTGAAAAGATAATACTCGTCTTCTTCTTTTCTGCTTCCCTCCCACCCATTTCCACTCATCCTGAATCCCTTGGGGCCACATGCTACCCTTTTTTTCCTGTCTTGAATACTTTCTCCTGAGGCCTCTGCCCTGCTGTCCCTCTACCAAGAGCATCTGGCCCCACTGGTTTATCACTCAGGTCTCAAAGCACCTCCTCACATAGGGAACAGATATTTCGGATTTCAATCCCACCTCCCCACCAGCAACTCTCTAAAACACTGACAAATTCTACCTCTGTCAGAGAACTTTCTATATTTCCAGGCTCTATATTTTCCTCACTAGAATGAAAGCTCAGTGAGAGCAGACCTTTAACTGTCCCCCAACACCAGATTCTCAATAAAGATCAGCTGTATCAATGAATGAATAAAGGGAATGAATGGACTAGGTTGAAGGCTGCTTCAGAGATAGATATATATTATGGGCTCCACGGAAAATGGTTGGTTGGTTGATGAAGAAGGTGAATAAGGAAGCTTTGATAGAAGGAAGAATACAGGAGAGAGGAAAACCCATTGGAATTGGAGCCTGGGGAGAGACGCCATGAAAAGGCAACTTTCTGGCCTATTACTTTACAAAGGGGCTGTCACCTCATCCAGTCAGGTTTCCAGACACCAGGGCCTATCTCATCTCACTCAGTCTAGGCACAATGGTTTACAGGTTGTAAACCATTTCCACCTATCAACCCAGGAAGGACACGTTCTGCAGCTGGCTGAGAGCCAGTGAGTGGAGAAACCAGGGTTCAAACCCGGCTCCTGCCTCAGCTGCAGAGCTGGCCTCCTGCCCCAGGGGAACTGCGGGGGCAGGGGGGAGGAGGAGGGAGGGCTTGCCCAGAGGGATTAAGGGGCATCAGGGTCTCACGGTTCCCACACATCACATGCCCCTACCACTCATACTTCCAAACACACTAACACATGCTCAGTCACACACCGTGTTAGTCATACACACTCACACACAGATTCCAGGACACACTCTCAGAGCAACTCTGACCACACAATCTCAAAGGCTCACAATCTCAAATTATAAAACCTCAGAGACAAACAATCCCAGAGGCTCACACGCAGACACACACACAACCTCAGAACTCTCTCTGATATACACTAACAAATCTGAGGTCCTCTATCCCGCTTACTCTTACACACACACAGGCGCGCGCGCGCGCACACACACACACACACGCACGCACGCCAAAGCCCTCAACACGCAACCTCCGCCCCATACTACGCCCCGCCCCCGTTGCCTGGTAACGGTGGGCCCGCCCACCGGGCGTTGGAGGCGGTGCCCGCAGGCCTGTACACCTGACTAGCCACCCGGATCCTTTTTCCTGTACCCCGGCGCCCAGCGCAGTCAGTACCTGCCTAAAGTCAATGTTTCCGAGGCCTCCGCAGCAGTCCGGCCTCGCCACGGAGTTGATCATAGGCTCTGCTCCGGGCCCCCAGATCTTTTGAACCGGGGGACCACCTCTGGAGGGACCACGCGGGGGCCTCGTGGCAGCTACTTGCCCCCAGGACTGGCCCCATTGAGCCGGGGAAGCGCTGCTAGCTGGGGTGCTTTCCCGGTGACCCCTGCTTCTCCCTGCCTTCTGGGAAAAGTAGTTCTCAGTTTCTGCGACGCGCCACTTTCCTGGAGCTCGCGACGATCTCTCGAAGAGCCAAGAACTACATGTCCCAGAGTCGTATGCTTCAGCGAGTGCCGGTTTCGCGGCGGCCACTCGGTTCGGCTTTCCCGTTTGCCCCCGTGGTCCTTGGGTCCCGCACCCGGCCCGCCAACTGACCTGGCGTCCCTGTCCTTGGCTGGCGACGGTGGGGCGTACATATAAGTAGCTTTCTGCGCAGCCCCCTGCGGACTTGGCCTCGGTCCAGGCTCGGGTCTCCCGCCCCTCTCTGAGATTTGCGTTTACCCAGAGGCGGCGCAGACTGAGCACACCCTGTAGCCTGCAGCCGAGGCTATTCCTCAGGACACTGGGCTCCCCAGCCCACGCGGCCTCCACTAACTTAGCCCCAGTCAAAGACACCTCCACTCCTATGTTCCTCCACCTTATTCTCTCGTTCACTCACAGAGTATTTGCTGAATTCGTCTGTGTGTTGTAGTACAGTAGCTGGCAACACAAGGTCCTGGCCCTCACTGTCTTCTAATAAGAAACAAAACAAGAATAAAAGATTATAACTTAGATAAGTACTATGATGGAAAAAACTAGGGGCTAGGTCAGATGATAACAAGGGATACTGCCTTAGAAGGCTCTGAGGAAGGCCAGGCACCTGAAAAGGTGCCAGACATGCCAAATATGGGGGCAGGGCAGAGTAGGAAGAGGAACTGCTTGCACTTCAGGAATCTAGAAAAGGCTGGTGAGCTGTAGAGGAAGGAGAGGTAGAGAAATTGAGAGTGGGAGGGCAGAAGTTGAAAAAAGTAAATGGGATTTTAGATGGTTGGGTTCCAAGAGAGCCGCTTTTGTAGGGAAATAGACTCAAGATTCCCATATTTTGCACGAAGCCACACAGCCAGCTGGGAACCTGGGTAGAACATACACAATGCTAACTGCTTCCTAATTCAAGCGGCTCAGTGCTCTCCCCCTTGGTCCTAAGCACATACTAATCTTGAGTGTTTACTGAGCAGCCACTGGATGCTCCCCCCTCTGCGGAGGGCTTTACAGATAGGCCCAACCTTCACGACATCCTTAGGATGAGGCAGGCCCACCAAAGAGACAGGAAGGACACTGGCTTTGGAGTATGCACTAGCTCTGTGACTAGGCAAATTGTAGTTTTTTTCCAAAAGTAAAAGGGAAATAAATGTTGATAAAACTCACCACACAGGACCTAAACTCACTACAAAGTGCAGTGGGAAGTGCTTAAATGACAACTGGCCATAACAGGGCAGGGTACACAATAAATGCTCAAGGGCTAATTTACCTACTGACCACTGTTACCAAGGGTTAAGAGCTCCATTCCTCAGGGTGTCCAGGGAGGGCCTGCTGGAACCAGAGCCAATTCTGGGGAGCCTGCCAATGAGGAGGGCTCCTGGTGAGCATTCTTCCTGCCCGCCATTACGTGTCTACTTCACAGAAGCCCAAGCTTTCTCCTGACCTACTTGGCTGCTCCTATGGTTATTAAGCCAGGAAAATGAGTTTTTGTGTATTTGATTTATCTGGAAACAGAAGGTGTTGCAGGAAGCAACGCCTGACAGAGGAAATTGGATGCTCAGACAACTTTGTTAGAGGAAGGAGAATTTAATGCCAGTGGAGAGCATGGGGGTTTCAATAGACCCAAAGCACAGATTTAGATTGCTTACAGCTTATATATCCTTGCAGTGTTCATGCAAGAGGCACATGATTGCTTTATCTGAGGTTTCACTTTTGCTTCATGACTCAGGATGAGAGGGGAAGCTTCTGGTAGGGGGCGGGGGCGGTTGGTGGTGGGAGGGGAGCTGTAAGCAGGGAGGAATTTCCAGACCACCGGTCTTACAGGTCGTTTGTTTTGCGACCTTGATGTTATCAGCACTGTTGCAGGATTCTCGAACAGAGAGACAGGACACTGAGGCTATAGATAGGAAGTATCACTTAAGGCCAGCACCTGCTCAGCGGATTCCTATGCAAAGGCTGAGCCCTGATTGTAACGTAACAAGCAGTTTTATACAGTCTCCTTATTCCTACACAGCTCCAGAGATAAGGAAAGACATTAGTTGGTTGGCAAGCCATGAATCAATAGATGTGAACTGGAGAGTCCTGGAAGGGGGAGAGAGGGCAGTCAGGAATGGGCTTTAACTGGCTGAGTTGGTCATTTCTGCAAGCCCTTTCCCCTGCACTCTTTCAGATGACTCCTCTCCTCTCTCAAAGGTAAACCTCAGAGGTCACACCAGAGCTGAAGCAACTAGAGGAATACGCTCCTCCACCCCAACACAGCCCCTCTCCCTCTGTGAAAAGGAAACACCCAGACATGCAGAAGCCAGGCTACAGCTTCAAATGTGATTAGGTTTGTTCAGATCAAAAGCCTCCTGCTGAAGATATTTTGGGGCAGAAGTCTTTGCCTGACCCTTTGAAAACTCCCTGGTCCAAGAGCTTGCAGGGAAATCATCCAGGCCAACATCTCTCACTAGAATATTCCTTTTTTGGCATCTCCAGCAAATAGAAAAATCACTTCTGCTTACATGCCTCAAGTGATGGGAGGTTCACCACCTCGAGGTAGCCTGCTTCGCTGTTGGACTGGGTGTTTATTCATGATACAGACTCAAAATCACCCTTTCTGAAGCTTTAACAAATAGAGCTGCATTCTACTCTTAAGGTTATCTCTCTTTGCCCCTTGATAGCTCTTCAGATATGGAAAGCCATCTATCGGGGAATATCTCCCAGTGGGCTCCAGAGCAAACATCTCCAGATGACTACTCCAGCCAGGAGTCTGACCCTTGCTATAAGGGGATCAGAGCTAAAAGCCATTTCTGCATTTCTTCATTGCCTGCCTTCTTCTCCCCTACTTCCCCTAGTGGCACTGGATCTGGCTGCATGGCTCCCAGCAATCATTAAAATAGGCTCTTATTACTAAAATTAATATTTGCTCATTGGATGGCTTTGAGTAAAACCTAAACCTTTTCCTACCTGAATCTATTTTCTGTTCATAAAATATGTATAATCTCTTGAGCACAGCTGTGGTAAGGATTAAAGGTAATACGCACAAAAGTGCCTAGCAAACAGTGGGTTCTCAATAAGTGTTTGCCTCCCTCCTTTCTGTACAACTGAGACTCAGCTGTTAAGATCACATGACACTGACGAACACACTAGGGCAGTACTGGGGCCCAGGAGAGCTGCCAAGTTTCCAGGAGGACAATGAGGTGAGGAACAGGACAAGGTGACCAGAGCTGCTCTCCCGACAGCCTCCCCTGAGTCACTAGAAACCACAACATCAGCAGTTCTTTAAAACCAGGAGGGTGATCATGATGTCCAGTGCCTATCTCCTAAATTCAGTCCCAATTGCCTCCACACTGCTCGTGGAGGATCCAGGAACTAGAGTGGCAGGTTCAGCAGGAGCCGGGGTAGGAGCTGGGGCAGGGCAGCGCTGTTGTGATGAGTCAACCTCCCTTCCACCCTGGGCTTAGGAAGGAGCCCCAGTGACCAATTGCTAGGAAGAGAACTCAGGAGTGGACTCACCTGGATCCAGTAGTCCAAAGTCCAGAAAACACCAGTAAGGACATTGGTACTGGTAGGGCCTCTTAGCTCCCTCAGCATCCACATTGCAGACAACTCTCCCGCCTTCTGCTGGCCTCTCTGCTGTTCCTGGAACACCCCAGTCACATCCTCACCTCAAGGCCTTTCCACAAGCTGTGCCCTCTGCCTGGAATGCTGTTCCCTCAGATGTCCGCATAGCTCTCTCTCTCACTTCCTTCAGGTCAAGCATCACCTTTCCACTTTATTGAACATATTGACTTCTCCCTACACTCTCCATCCCCTTCCCAACTTTATTTCTCCCCATAGCCCTTATTATCATCCAAAAAATTTATTTAGTTCACTTATTTATTTTCTGTAGTGTCAGTCTCCCCAGGTAGAATGCAGCTTCACAAGGGCAGGGATTTTTATGTTTATACACCATTCTCTTCCTGGCACCTGGCTTATGCCTAGCACACAGCAGGTATTCAAGAATGAAGGAATGAATGAATAGTTCTGCCACTCCCAAATTTCCTCAATGACCCTGTCTATGGAATGAAGAGAGTGGTAGGATCTGTAACTAGCAAATTAAACCAACCACAAGAGACTTGAGGTCCCCCACCTCTTCCCAGCTGTGTGGCCTGAGCAAGTGACTTATTCTCTCTGACTCTCAGTAGAAGAGAAGAGAAAATCCTAACCATAAAAATGACAGCTAGGGTGTTTGAGCTCTTAAAACTGCAGGCTCAGCACTCAGCACTGTTTCCTTTAAGTGTCATAACAGCCCTGTGCAGTGAGATGTGTTATTCTCCCTTTCCAGATCATAGAACTGACTCATGTAGAAGTTACTGGCCCACAGTCACACAGCTAAGTGACAGATTTGACAGCTACCAGCCCAAAGTCAAGCATGGCCTTCTATTGCCATTCAATCCTACCTCCCGAGGATGGGGGACATGATATAAAAAGCCCAGCTGGATCCACTGCAGGATCCGGCACTTATTCAAATATTTCAGTGCTCAAAACCCATCATGTTTCTTCCCCCCTTCTCTGCTTAATATCTTCAAATCTACCCTTCAAGGCCTAGTTAAGATTTCATCTTCTCCGAGAAGCCTGATTGCTTCTTTAAGGACAAAGGCAAAGCATTATTTCTCATCATGGCCCCAAGAAACAATACAGCCTGGGTGCAACCACCTCTCCAGTTTTTCCTACTCTCTGTGATCCAGCTACACTGGCTTTTTCTCAGTTGCTTACAGCCACAAGACCTTTGCACCTCAACTTCGTCTGCCAAGCACACTCTTCCCTCCTTTCTCAGAGTGCAAGGACCTTTCCTCCTTAGGCCACCACTGCATCTCCTGCACTTGGCACACTCAGTGCCTATCAGGCACTCATGGATTATTTTACCAAAAAAAGGAATAAATGAATTAATGAAGGCCAAAACTGAATTTTAATCTAGTAAAATTATTTCTCAAAAGTTGAGACAAATTAAAGATATTTTCAGACAAACAGAGGCTAAGAGAATTCATCCCCCCTGCAGCCAGAGGAAGAGGATCCCAGCCAGAAACCTAGGACCATAGAAGAGATGACGGACACAAAGACAATTCTAATGTTAGATGTTTATGACAAAACAAATATCTCGGATGTGGGGGGTTAAATATTTGCCTTGATAACTGAGAGAAAGACAGGAAAACTCTACGGAGCTACAAATTTGAACAATATGATGAACCAGCTCTATGTCATTGATCTCCACAGAACTGTCTTCTCAACAACTGCAGAACTCACCTTCTTTTCAAGGTCACACAGAACATTTGCCCGAATCGACCAGATGCTGAGGCATGAAGCAAATCTCAGTAGATTTCAAAGAACTGAGGTCCCATAGTTTGTTCTGCTAAACACAGAGGGATTAAGCTAGAGAACATCACCTGACAATTTTTGTTCAAACCCCAGAAACAAGGTCCTGTTTGTTCCACCTGGGCCAGGTATGCATCCATGGCCCAAATAGGGTGGCTGAGGGTATGGGTGCTAGACCTGGCTGGAGTGGGTCAGGTAACCAACCCTAGTTAAGCAACAGTAGACAAGGAGAGGGGCAAGTGACCAGACTCTAGGAGATGGCATTTCTCATTTAATAGTTCAAGAAGAGGAGTAGTAGGGGTGCAGGATGGAGCACAAAGTGCTGCTGAGTTCTGGATTAATAATGCTGTGTAAGTGTGCAATGACAAGTGGTCCTTGCCCCCACAGCTCAAAGGTGACTAGAGAATAAGCGAGTCTTTACAATAGCATGAAAACTGTTCAGCAAGGGGGTAAGCACGGGAAGGAGGCAGGCAAGGGCGAGCTGAAAGCAATCATAATTAGAGCTAAGGATTGGGTAGGACCTCAGCAAAGACACTCTCTCTTATGGTACGTGGGTCAGCTTAATATGTGGAGTACAGTTTAAGATTATTTCTTTAGGATTGACCCCAGAATCACAGAGAATACAGACAGCCAAACTGCTTTCTAAAGATTTTGTGCTTCAGCAGAAGAAATTCCCATTTCCTTGCATAATCACCAGCATAGAATATTATTAATGTAAGGAGGAGGCAAGAGAATTAAAATGTTAATTAAGCCACAATTAAAGACTGCAAAACACTGATCAGCCCTGCAGCCAGGCCAGGAGGACACCTTCAGAACAAAGGAAGATTTCTGCTGGATTACTAACAACCCATTCTCCACACCCATAAAGGAGAAAGAGTCAGGCTATGAACTACCAGCAGACCTTTCACTCTACATAGTGTTACCTTTTCACTGCTACGTATTCTTTCCCTTCCTCACTGTATATCCATATCAAAGAAAGTGGGTTAAAGTTTTTTAAACACTAACTCAAAGGAACTAAAGAATGATATATAAACTGAATTCCCTTGAAGAGGAATTTTCCACTTGATTGGCCAACAGTTCTTTTTTTCTGCTTCTGTAAACATGCCTGCTGCATAGGCCAAAGATCTTGAGGCCAACTGAGAACTCACCTTCCCCTTAAAATATATTGCTTTTAGTGTTTAGACAGATGCATCTCCTCCCTTTAAAATGTTTTGTTTTAGTACTTGTTAGAAAATCCCATGCTCTGTAACTGCCCGTGGCCCATAGCAATTTCAGGGGTCTGTAAATCAGCCCGTGCCAACTGTAACAACATGGGTATAAAAGTGAAATTGCACCTAAGCTCTGCGCCCAGATTTTCAGAGCACAAGCTCTTCTGGGACCGCCAGCGTAATAAAACTGAGTTCTCTTTCTCCCTGGGTTACTGCTTGGATTTTCACTGGCCTGATTTTTGGAGCTTTGGGGATTTTTCCATAACACTCTGAACACTTTCCCCCTGCTCACTGTTTCTCAATGACTTTCTGGGTCCCACTCACTCTCTGCCTCTAAGAGTCTGTCTGTAGAGTGTTACCACTTGTCTAATAAACTCTCCTTTGACAGTAACTTTGATGTGTGTTGAATTCTTCCTACTTTCTCTGCTAAAAGACCCTCATTTCTCTCAGTGCATGGCTTGATCTTTCCCCACCAACTTGGGGAAATTTGCTCTATCCTATATCATCTAAACTTGTGCCACCCAAGTTTGCCATGGCTTCTCTCATCTGAGAATGGCTGGTATTCATTTCCCCATTTCTTGCAGATCAATTGACCTTGGGCAAACAGTTGACGTTTCTAGAGGGCTGGTGAGAGACTTGTTCTCTAACAAGCAGGAGTTTACCGGTCCTGTCTACTTTTCTACTTTTCTTCCTCTATCTTCCCTGACTTGGCTTCATCATTGGTATTGCAGAGAAGACCTGCCGAGGGACCCTGTCCAAACTCCAAATTAAAATACTGCACTGCACCTTTCCGCCACAACAGGTCTTATAAGCCCACATGGGTATACTCTGTTCCTTCCTCTAGGCCCCTTGCTTTCTTTTTTTCTGGGGGCTCACAACTAGGGAAGCAGTGGGCTGCGGAAGCTTGTCTGTGCTTACTCCCCGAACTTACCCCTTAGTCTTTTCTTTACTTCCTTTCTTTCTCCAGCGGGAACTCTAACAGAAAGGAACGGGGTCACAGTAGCAGCTCCGGTGAAATAACTCGTTTCTTATCTATCTTGTCCTCATTTCATGACTGGCTCCTGGACACAGGAGCAACCTGAGTGGACCCAAATAGCTCAGAGCTGAGCACCGAGCTGGCCAGCCCCAACTGCATCAGGTTCCCTGGCCTGTGTCCCTTACAGTGAGGGACTTCAAGATAGTTTTTCCCTTAAAAGGTAGACTTCTGTTGCTATCTCTGAATTTCGGTGTTTCTGTCTCTCTCCCTTGGAGCCACAGGTAAGTTCCTATGCATGCTCAGGGCAGCCCCGGGCTCAAACCTGTGCTGCACCCCCACCCCGCTCCGCCTTCCCAGGCTGCGCCATGCAAAAGGACGCACATGTACCCCTCTCCGGGGTGGAGTAACATGCTCTCAGATTCAGGCACAGCTAGGATTGTGTTCCCTGGTGTCTTGGGATTAAGGTTCTGTGCTTTTACCCAGAGTACCCAGGTTCAATTTCCAGTAAAGGAAGAATATTTTCCTCCTTCTTTCCAGCTTGCACCCTGTGGAGAAGGTTGGTACCACAGCCCCACAGCCCAGCTGTGGTAAAACAGGCAACAGCAACTCCTACCAGAGAGGACCTATAGGGGCCCCGCTTCCTCTCTATACTAACAATGGGAGGGGGACCAAGCATCCCAAAGGACTCTCCATTGAGAGGCATCTTAAATAATTGGAATCAATTCAAATTAGACAATCTTAAAAGGAAAAAAAACACATTTTTTTCTGCAATTCCCTCTGACCACAATATAGGTTTGGGGATCAAGAAGTTTGGCCCGTAAACAGTCCGCTAAACTACAGTACTCTTCTCCAATTAGATCTTCTTTGTAAGAAACAGGAAAAACAGGAAGAAATCCCTTATATAAGGGCTTTTAAACTTCTTTACCAAGACTCAGACCTCTGAGACAGTTATAGAATGTACCTGGCCCATATTAAGACTAAATCACTGGGAGGCCTTCAAGAGCCAGACATTTTAGATAGCCCAGTGATAGGATCCCCTCTCCAGAAACCCCCAAAGCAGAAGTCAAGTACTCCTATTTGACCCTCACATTCTGAGGGGTATCAAGTTCTCTGAAGACTCTACCTACTCCACCCCCTGAAGAAACTCCTGCTAGCACCCCTCCTAAGTGGTGCCCTGTATCAGCCTACCCTGGATGATAAACTATTCCCCCTCAGGGAAGTTGTAAATGCTGATGTGGGAATAATAAAAGTACATGTTCCATTTTCTATGCCAGACTTAGCTTCATGCAAAGAAAAATTTGGTAGATTTTCTGAAGATCCTAGCAAATTTCTGATGAATTTGAAAAATTTACTATAACTTAAGACTTAACCTGGCAACATTTACACATTTTAGTATCCATATGTTGTACTGTAGAAGAAAAATAGAAAATTATTGGAGCAGCTAGGGATCGCACTGACACCATTGCTGCACACAATGAGGGTCACGATGTCTACTGAACAGAAGGGAATGTGATCCCAGACCAGGACCCCCAATGGAATTGCCAGAATGGGGGCTTGGGATCTGGAACACAGAAACCATATGATAACATGCCTCACAGAAAGAATGAAAAATTTATTATTAAACCTGTTAATTATGACAAAATGAGAGAAATCACCCAAGGGAGAGATGAAAACCTTGCCTTATTTCAAGGCTGTCTAATGGAAGCCCTTAGGAAATTTACTAATGTGGATCCCACATCACGGGAGGGACAGATGTTACTAGGGACTCATTTTATCTCCCAGTCAGCTCCTTATATAAGGAGAAAATTACAAAAGACTGCTCTAGGACACCAAACTCCTATGAATTGACTTTTGGACATAGCCTTTATTGTCTGTAATAATTGAGATAGAGCAGAAGTAGAAAAGACCCAAAGAAATAGACAAAAGTCTCATATGATAGCTGAAGCTATGAGCCCTCTGCCATGTCAGGGAAACCTCATTTTAGTTATAGAACATCCAATTATAACATGAGGGAACAATCAGCGTTCCTCACTCGTAAGGCTCGTGGCAGTAACTGCTGCAACCAACACTGGGTTAGAAGGGTGCTGGAGAAAGGACCTGCCCTCAGCTCCGATACCAACAAGGACCCGTGGGCCTTGCCCCCTGTGCAAACAGGAGGACCACTAATGGTGGGACTGTCCCAACTCCCCCAACTCCAAAGGGAGTCGGGGACTCCCAAGTCAATAGTAGCAGAAAGGGGAAGCGACTGACAGAGCCTGAGTCCCACACTGACTCCTGGCTCATCTCCACTGATGAGCCTTGGGTGACCCTTGATGTGGCAGGTGAGAATATTGAATTCTTGATACGGGAGCCACTTACTCTGTTCTAACCCAATTTTCTGGGCCATCGTCCTCACAAACTTGTTTAATTACTGGAGTTGACGGCCACTTCAAAGTCGAAAGATTTACAACCCCCATGCATTGCCTACCAGGAAACCTTGTGTTTACCCACCAATTTTTACTTATGCCTGAATGTTCAATCCCTCCATTAGGATGGGATTTACTGCAACTGATGCATGCCACTATTCATGTTGGTGCTCCACAAGCAAATTTATTAGCTCAAATTTCAGGATCCTTATTCCAATCACAAGATCTTGTACAATTGATAACCCCAAATATTAGTTCACAGGTTGATCCTAGAGTTTAGGCCACAAAAGTCTCTGAAAGAGCTATTAATATTACTCCTATTAAAATGCAACTAAAGACTAACGCTAATTATCCACATAAATAGTATCTACTCAAGACTGAGGTACAATGTGTGATATACAGCCAGTGGTGCAATAATTCTTAAAATATAGACTGCTAAATCCTTGCCAGTCACCTTGTAATACCTCTATCCTGCCAATAAAAAGGCCTAATGAGAAATACAAGTTTGTCCAAGATTTAAGAGCAGTAAATGAAGCTGTAGTCCCCAATCCCTACACCCTTCTGACTCAAATTCCAGACAACACGCATTGGTTTACAGTTTTAGATACTGATACCGAGCCCCTTAAAGATGCTTTTTTCTGCGTCCCTCTACATCCTAATAGCCAATATTTATTTGCATTTAAATGGACTGATCCTGACATGCATAAAACCTCTCAATATTCTTGGACAGTCCTACTCCTAGGCTTCCGGGATAGCCCCCATTTATTGGAAATGCTCTAGCCCAAGAACTCAGGAGTTTAAAATTGACAGATGGTTCTCTTATTCAGTATGTGGATAATTTTTTAATAACCAGCCCAACAAAAGAAAGTCGTGATGCTAACACTATCCAAGTTTTAAATTTCTTTGGAAAACAGGGATACCGGGTGTGTCTGTAAAAGGCACAAATTTCCCTCCAGAAAATTAAATACCTGGGGTATACTTTAACACCAGGAGCCGGGCTTTGGCTCCTGAACAAAAGGAAGCTATATTAGCAAGAAAATCTCCCTAGACGAACAATTAAGAACCTTTTTAGTTATGGCTGGGTTTTGCAGAATATGGATACCCAATTTTGAGATAATAGCTAACTAAGTCTTTATACGAAGCCATTAAAGGTCCTAATACTGAGCACCTTCTTTGGAAGGGGTCATGTGATGCCACTTTCAATACCCTAAAGGAAAAGTTGAGAACAGCTCCTGCATTTGGCCTTCCCAACTTAGAAAAGCCATTTCTCTTTATATAGCTAAAAAACATGGGATAGCTTTAGGACTGCTAACTCAAAACCTGGGAGACATCACAAGACCAATTGCCTATTTTTCAAAATAATTAGATCCAGTAACTTGAGGCTGGCCCAGCTGCTTACGGGTTATGGCAGCCACTTCCCTGTTAGTAGAACCTTCTAAACTTACTTTAGGACAGTATCTTGAGGTGTTAACACTCAATCAAGTACAAAGTGTATTAGAGACAAAGGACCATCAATAGTTAACAGGAGGGAGCCTATTAAAAATATCAGGTCCTCTTATTAAATATTCCTAACCCATCCTCAAGTTCTGTCAAATGATAAATCCTGCTGCTTTGATGACTGTTCCTGATTTAGAGATCCCTCTCTACCACTGCGTTGAGATTGTAGAGCAAACTTAGTCAAGCAGACTTGATCTAAAAAACCAGCCCTTACTCAATCCAAATGCTGAGTGGTTCACAGACAGAAGTAATTTTATAGATAAAGGGCTCAGGAAGGCAGGATATGCTATTGTAAGTTTATCAGCCATCATCGAGGCTCATGCCTTACCAGTCAACACTTCTGCTCAAAAAGCAGAACACATAGCCCTAATTAGTGCATTACAATTGGAAAAAGGATTCAGACTAAATATACATACTGACTCTGTGGATTTATGGTGCTTCATGCACATGCTACTGTTTGGAAAGAACAAGGCTTCCTTACTTCAAGGAGCTCCCCAATTCAACACAAAGCTGAAATTTTACAACTCGTAGAAACAGTGAACGAACCTTGAGAAACAGCATTTACTGCAGAGGGCACCAAAAGGGGGATTCGGATGTAATCGAGGAAGATAGAACAGCCAAAACTGCAGCAAAAACTAATCCCCCTATCCAAGAGACCCTCATACCAGAGGCCCCAAGCCCCAAATACATACCTAGTTATACCTTAGAAGAAGCCACATGGGCAAAACAGAAACCTCATTCTCAACCCATCGGAATGGTTTACAGAAAAGGAGCGATTATTCCTCCCGGAAGCCCAACAATGGAAGGTTAGTAAACATTTACATGGGTCTTCTCATTCAGACCAAGACTCCTTATATAAACTAGCTTCCCACATCTTCGCTGGAAACAGATTATTTCAGCCACTAAAGAAATAACCAGAGCTTGTGAACTTTGCACTAGCAATGACTCAGGAAGCCATCCCATACCCTCTCCTTTGTTAAAGCCAGTACTGCATACGGGATCATTCCCTGGAGAGGATTGGCAAATAGATTTTACTCAAATGTCATCTTGCAAAGGATTGAAATACTTAGTATTGATCCTTTTACTGGGTGGGTAGAACCCACCCAGTCAGAAAAAGCTTTAGAAGTTTCTAAATTCTTAAAGAAATCATTGCTAGATTTGGGCTGCCCAGGAGCCTACAAAGTGACAATGGGCTGCTAATATAACCCAGGGAGTAGCTGTCTGCCTTAGGAATTAGATATTGCCTTCATTCTTCCTGGAGGCCGCAATCCTCAGGTAAAGTACAAAAAGCTAACCATGTTCTTAAGGAAACACTAGCCAAATTTTGCCAAGAAACCTCTGAAATGTGGATAACTCTTGTCTATCGCACTGCTGAGAGTCTGGATAGCCCCAAAGGATACCCTGAGGCAAAGGCCTTTTGAAATGGTTTGTGGAGAGCCTTTCTTAACTTCAGACTTATATTTTAATGAAGAAGTACAACATACTTTATTATTAATCTAGGTCAAGTCCAAAAGGCGCTTCAGTAATATAGTAATAACATTCTACCTAGCCTTCCTAAAACTCAGACTCCAGTACAACCAGGAGATCAGATCTTACTAAAAACTTAGAAGGGCTCCCAGAGAGCCAACTTCAGCCTGTTGTGGCGAGTTCAAATCTAAGACCCATGGAGCCAATCGAGATTAATTATGAGCCTTTATTAGCCAGCCAGCGACTGACTCTCTCCATCACGCAGGCTCAGAGAATCAGCCCTGAGCTTCCAGAGGAGGCAGCTTATAAAGCCTGAAACTATGTCTTGGTGAGCTTTGATCAAGCAAGCAAGCAAGCAGATTACAAAAGCAGAAGTTAGCTGTTAGCGTCCAGTACAAAGATATCTTGTTTCTGGGGGACTCCTAAATCTTATAGCAAATGGGGCCTGGTAGACAGGTTTGTTGTCTGCACCTGACAGCAATGTCGTTTTTTTCTTGGGAGCTGGTGCCTGATGATATCACTCCCTGTCTTGTCCTTGGGACTAGCTTACTGGAGAATTTTTTCACTTTTACAAGCCCAAATGGAAAGGGCCCTATCAAGTCTCGTTAAGTACCCCAACTGTTATCAAATTACAAGGAATCAACCACTAAGTACATTTATTTCTAATTAAACCAGTTTCTTATGAGTCCTCACAATTTCCTCCAGAAAAGGAATTGGGAAGTGTGATCTATTCCTGTGAACCCGTGGAA
The DNA here is from genome assembly GCF_014176215.1 of Rousettus aegyptiacus. Taxonomy (NCBI): domain Eukaryota; kingdom Metazoa; phylum Chordata; class Mammalia; order Chiroptera; family Pteropodidae; genus Rousettus; species Rousettus aegyptiacus. Next base: position 64,405,028 of record NW_023416309.1, read on the forward strand.
GATTTTAAGATCTTGTTCTGGAAAATAGGTAAGTCCACAAGTCCTAGAGAATCAGGGAACTTATCTGAATAATTACTCTTTTAGCCAGGTATCTATGCCATTACTCTCTCTTCAAAATGATTCAATTTCTTTTCAGTAGATATGTTTACCTTTAATTAACAAACTGCCATGAAAATGTAACCTTTTTTGCCGACTACCTCTACTATTAATTTTGACTTTTGTCTGTTCAATTTTTTTGCTAAGTTTACATCTTCTAGGCTGCAAGGCTTCCTGGCACTTCTACATCTTGGAACAACCTCATATTTTCTGCCTCTGGGGGTCTTAGAATAGGCTTTCAGAGATTTTTATTCCCGGTAGGCAGGGACCACAACCCTATCTCAGCTTCAAAGAAGTTACAGAAAACAGACCTTCATTCTTCAACATCCCCCTAACAATGAAATCTCTGAGGGGGAAATAATGTAGGAAGGAGGCAAGAGAATTAAAATGTTAATCAAGCCTCAATCAGAGACTGCAATATGCTGATCAGCACTGCAGCCAGACCAGCCGGACACTTTCAGAACAAAGGAAGATTGCTGGATTACTAACTCATTCTCCATATTCGTGAAGGAGAAAGGGAACTAAGAGTTATTCCTTTTGGCTAAAACCTTGGGGAACCTATGGATTAAAGGCTGGGAACTGCCAGCAGGCCTTTCACTCTACATATTCTTACCTTTTCATGCTACAAACTCTTCCCCTTCCTCGCTGCATGCTCATATCAAAGGAAATGGGTTAACAAAGTTTTAAACAATAACTCAAAGGAACTGAAGAATGATACATAAACTAAATTCTCTGAACACCCCCTACCCTACTACTGTCTTTCCACGACTCCCTGGGTCCTTCTCACTGTCTCTGAGAGGGGAACACACTCTGTCTGTGGAATGTTACCCTTTTCTAATAAACTTTCCTTTTGACTCTAACTTTAGTGTGTGTGTTGAATTCTTTCTACACTCTCTGCCAAAGGGCCTCTCTTATCTTGGTGCAGGGCTTCGTCTCCCTTCCACCAGCTTGGGGATATTTGCCCTGTCCTGCATCATCATTATTCCAAACACATTTACATTAAGTCATTAGGTGAATAATTATGACTTGTTTAATTGTTTTTTTCTCCATTATTTGTGACATTTTCTCATGTGCTTTTCCTTATTAGAATAGTATTTTATTTGCACTATTTACCAATGTACCTCCTGTGCCTTCTTTCAAAAAGACTCAGGAATCTTAATTTCAGCAATCTCCTGAACTTAATTAGTTAAATAAATTGGGATGTTGTAACTTTTAAGTTATTAAAATTTTACCTTGAAAAATTTCAAACTCATCAAAAATTGTAAGATTATATAATAAACACCCATATATCCTTCACCTAGTTACCTATTGTAATTTCCCAGCCTTTGCTTTATCTGTTTAAAAAAAAAGTTGTTTTTTTTTTTTTTTATTAACTATTTGAGAGTAAATTGTAGGCTCTTCATCCCTAAAGACTTCAGTGGGTGTCCCCTAAGAACAAAGAAGTTCTCCTGTGAATTCTCAACACAACAATCAAAATCAGGAAGTTTGTCATTTATATAAGAACATATCTAACATAAGCCACATTTGAATTTCACCTGAAAACACTTCCAGGTGTGTTTTTTCTCAGATCCAGGCTCTAGTGCAGGATCATGTGCTGCCTTTAACCAGCTTTCATCTGGAACATTTCTTGGTCTGCCTTTGTCTTTCACACTGACATTTTGGGAGTATAGACCAGGCATTTTACAGACTGCCCCTCAGGTGGGTTTTATCTGATACTGCCTTGTGATTCCTGCAGGATATGCATGTCACGGCTCAACATTGCTTTCTCAGCATGGGCTGTGATCTCTGAACCTCAGGTCTTCTCTGCAGATGTGTATGGGGTTCAGCTCTGTTTTCCACTGGCGTGTTATTTTTATTGATTCATAAAACTCCTGGGGTTTTATAGCCTAGCTCAGGAGGGCAGCTCTGACACAGCCAGGTTCCATTAGTGTAGGGAGGAGGCAAGAGAACTAAAATGTTAAATCAAGGTACATTCAGAGTCTACAATATGCTGATCAGCCCTGTAGCCAGGCCACAAGGACACCTGCAGAACAAAGGAAGATTTCTGCTGGATTACTAACAATCCATTTCCCACACCTGTGAAGGGGAAACAGGAAAAACAGTCTTTAAGAGGCTGCTCTACACATAGCTAAAACCATGGGGAACCTATGGATTAAAGGCTGGGAACTGCCAACAGCCCTTTGACTCTACATATTCTTACCCTTTTACCCTACATACTCTTATCTTTCTTCACTGTATATCCATATCAAAGGAACCGTGTAAACAAAATTTTTAAACTAACTCACAGGAACTAAAGAATCATACATAAACTGAATTTCTGAACACTGGGGGGTCCCTGTCACTGTCTTTACTCTGTCCCTCACCGTCCTCCTCTCTGTTGTCTCTATTCTTTGTCTCTCTTAGGCACTCTCACCCTCTGCCTCTGAGAGGAGACCATGCTCTGTCTATGGAGTGTTACCCTTTCTCTAATAAACTTTCCTTTTGATTCTAACTTTGGCATGTGTTTGAATTCTTTCTACACTCTCCTCCAAGAACCTTTTTCTCTCAGTGCAGGGCTTGGTCTTTCCCCTTCAGGGCAGTTTGCCCTGTCCTCATCACCATGTTGTTCAGGCCAACAATAAGATAAGTTGTATCCTAGCCCCTTGCCAGCAGCTCCTGCTACTTGGTCAGTGCATCCTTGTTAATGCTGACATCCCCCGTCCCTCATGAAGCTAGGCAGGACAGAAGCCAGTGCTTGAAGAGGAAAATTACCCACAGAGGAGCCACCATTCCGGCAGCAGAGACTCATTGGATTTATGGAAGATCCCAGGGCCACCTCCTGGTCTAGCCTCTGCCCCTACCCAGGCCTCAATCTCTCTATAGGTTACAGGAGGTGCCTGGGTGGGTTAGAATCTTTCAGGTTTCTTGATGAGAGCAATCACATTGGAGTGGGACAATTCTTTGTGGTGTAGATTGGTCTTGCAAACTTTGAGCATCCCTGGTCCTCACCCTTGAAATACATCCCCAACATGAAACACCCCACAGACATTTTCAAATGGTTTGGAGGAGGGGGTTGTGATCCCCCACCTGAGGACAGCTGGATTATAGCTAATAATAACAGCTACTATGTATTAAAGACTTTCTATGTGCTGGCCTTGTGCCAAGCACTTGATATACATTATCCTATTTATACAATCCATTTTACAGATGGAAAAAGTGAGACCCAGAAAAGTTAAGTAACAGCCAGGAAGTGTTGGAGCCAGAACCGTAGTCCTAGTAGGCCTGACACTTAACGTCCTATCCTGTTCACTGCTGTGCACTAATGCTGGCAATGTCACATATTAATTGTGACCTCAGGTTTCTGAGTTAAATAAACCTAAGTGAGAGGTTGGATTACTGATCAGCAAATATCCTCACTCTTCCCCTCAAACTGTGGGCAGAGCAGACCTCCACGTGCCATTGACTTTGGACCTATGTGACTGGCTTTGGTTAATGGAATGAGATTGGTTGTGACAAAAGCAGAGATCTTATGTGCTTATGTGGTTTACTGTGGCTTCTTGTGCTTTGGTGGCTACCATGAGAAGCACATAGCCTTGGTCATTGCCGCCACTTTAGTCTGGGCCCCAGAACAAACACATGAGGAGGAGACCTGGACTTTGTTCAGTCCATGTACCTGCAGACTGAAGCAGAGCCACCCAGCCAAGCCCAGACCAGACCAGCCAACCCACACTCACCCTGCAGACCCATAGCTGAGCTTAAACACTTGTTGCTATAATCCCTTGAGTTGAGATGGTTTCTTAGCAACATTGTTGCAGCGATAGCTGACTGATATACCCTGGGTCCTACGACCAGCTTGGACTGGTCATTTGGCCTCTGCAGATCTTTTCTTCCCTGTCTGTACAATGGTACGATAATAGTACTGGCCATATAGGCTTGTTGTAAGAATAGGCAAAAAACCTCTTAGTACAGTGCATGGCACATAGAAAATATTTAGTTAATGTTCCTTATTCATTGTTACTGTTATCACTGCTACTATTGTTACCCTTAATTGTGACCTGCAGGATCCAATAAGGAGCCTTAACCTCTACTCTCAAAGACTCCCAATAGCCCTAGGTTAAGGTGGTGACCCCAGGAGTACTCTGCCCTGGTTCCAGAGCTGCCCCCACCCCCTGACCCATTCCCCTTAAGCCAGCTAGCTCTAGAGCAGGCTGCCTGAGCACAAAATGGCTAAGGGCCTGGTGGGGCCTCCCTGATCAAAGTGACCCACAGCCACGGGAAACTCAGAGCCAGCCTTGCTCCTCCCCAAAGGGCCTCCTCCTCCTCAGCCCAGGACTTAGGAAACCAGCACCTTTAACTACAGGCCAAAACCCAGCCCCAGGTGTGAATGTGAGTGTCTATGTGAGTTGTGTGTGTTTCATTGCATGTATATGTCTGTGTGTGTGAGAGAACAGATGTGACTGCTTCGGGGTGAGGGCGTGTGAGTCTGTGAATGTGTTTGCCTGTGTTTCAGTGACAGTGGGTGTACGTATGATCTGTGTTTGGGGAGTATGTATCCATGTTTCAGTGTACATGAGTGTGCGTCTATGTTTCTGGGGCAGTGACTGTATGTCTCCAGACTCAGCATTGTTGACTAGAGGCTACTCAAGAGCAGACCCTACAGCAGTGCCCCTCTCCTGCCCATACTGGGGCCAGACACATCAGGGGTCCCATCTAGCTCTGCCACTTACCCACTGACTGATCTTAGGCAAATGTCCTGACCTCCCCGAGCTCCCATTTCCTTGTGGGCTTGTCATCAGGATCAAAGACAACTGCCCTTTGTCTGTCTCTAGGCAGGTGGCCTTGCAGACTGACTGGCTGACTGTAGGAAGTTCAGTCTTCAGAAAGAGGAAGGGATGTGTTCTGGTGGGGCTGAGGAGTCCCAGGCTGGCGGTGACATTGAATGCATAAGTGGGGTCCAAACGGACCAGCTGCCTACATGTGACACTGAAGGACCCAGGGCCATGGACTTCGCACTTCTCACGGTCATTTCATGTTTTGTTAACTAATAGACTTTATTTTTTTAGAGTGCATTTGAGGTAGGAATTACATTAGGACCCCTCCCCAGAGTCGCTAAAATGAAAACAGCCTTGAACAATAAATTTGATGTGGTGAAACAGTTTTGTGGGTTTAAACTTCCTGCTACAGTGGAAAATAAAGGGGCTAGGGAAAGTCTCCAACATTTTCATCACCCCACATAGAAACTCCACACCCATTAGCTAACCCTTTCCATCTCCCTCTCTAGCCCCTGGCAACCACTAAATCTACTGTCTGTCTCTATTCCGAAAGTTTCATATAAACAGAAGCACACAATATGTGACCTTTTGCATCTAGCTTCTTTCATTTAACATATATTTTCAAGGTGCATCCTTATCACAGCATGTATCAGTACTTTATTTCTTTTTATGACTAAATGATATTCTATCATATGGTCACACCACAGTTTGTTTATCCATACGCCTGTTGATGGACACTTGGGTTGTTTCTATCTTTTGGCAGTTGTGAATAGTGCTACTATGAACATTTCATGTACAGATTTTTTCTTAATAGACACATTTTTTTCTTTTCTCTTGAGTATTCTCTAGTAGCAAAATTGTTGAGTCATATGGTAACTCTATATTTAGCCTTTTGAGGAACTCCAGACTGTTTTCCATGGTGGCTGCACTATTTTATATTCCCACCAACAATAACACAAGGGTTCTAATTTCTCCACACCCTCATCAACATTTGTATTTTCTGGGTTTTTTTTTTTTTAATAGCCATTCTCACATATGTATTTCACTGTGGTTTTGATTGGCGTTTTCCTGGTCCCTAGTGATGCTGAACATCTTTCTTTGTGCTATTGGTCATCCATATATTGCCTTTAGAGATATGTCTGTTCAGATCCTTTGCCCATTTTTAATTGGGTTATTCACCTTTTTATTATCACATTCTAAGAGAAAGAGTAATTACACATCGAGAGGCATTTTAAACGTAATGTACATAGCTTCTCAAGGTTGTCAGCCCTTTCACCAGGAGGAAACCCCTGTTGTGTAGGCCTGCTCCAGCCCTCCAGCATTTGCACCCAACCCGCCCCCCAACTCCAGGGAAAACAGAGCATTCGTTCCCCTGTGAGACTGCTTCCAGGCAGACCCAAGGATTTTCAACTAATCAAGGGCTATTTAAAGTTCTTTCCAGAGAAGAGCTGCTCTTTAAGTGTCAGTGCTGCTGTTGCCTTGCACGTAGACAGAAATAGTTGCAGCCAGCTTCTTCTCTTTTCCCTCCCTCTCTCCATCCTCCTTGCCCCCTCCCCTCCCTTCATCTTCCCCCTCATCCTCCTTAGAAACACATGGGCATTTCCCCAGTCACTATACATCGATGACTCCTTATTTTCCATTTCTGGGTTAGATTTCTCTTTCAGACCTTCCACCTACTGAACTCCTCCCGTCCAGGCATCTTCCAGGCCCCTTGCCCCCAGACCTCTTCACTCCCTAGTCCATGACCGCCACCCCACCCTCTCTGGTGCACTCTGACTCCTCCCTCTACCTCTCCCTCTCCACCACAACTAGTTATCATCAACTTCTGTAACTGTTCCTCTGAAATAGCTCTGCTCAGGCTTCATCATCTCCCACCTGGACCATCTTGACAGCTGGTTTTCTAGCCTGCACCTTTCCCAAAGCATCCTCCACCCAATAGCAGGTGACTCCTCTGCTCAAAACCTTGCAATGGCTCCCTGTTGCCTAGACCAAAATCCAATCCACTCAAGCTGGCATAGGAGACCTTACATGAATCAGTTTCTTCATTTATAGATTCATTTATTCAATGTGCCTACTGTGTGCAAGGGACTGTAATATAGTAGAACAAAAGACAAGGTTTTGAGGTAAAGCAAGCCATTTCAGGGTGGCCAGCAGAACAATAGGCCTGTAGAGGAACAGTGGAAACAGAGAAGAGGGGATCAAACCCAGCTTGAAGAAGGATTCCTGGAAGAGGTGACTACTCAGTATCTACTCACACTCCAGCCACATCAAATCACCTCCAACTCCCAGAGTACACCACATTGTCTTTGCAAATCCACTGAAGACCCCTCCCTCCTCGACTATGCCAGTTTTCATGACCTATTTGAAGCATCCCCTGTTTTGTGAAGCAACCTACCCCCTTGCAGAGCTGACCCTCTGGTCCTACCTTTGAAATACCCTAGCCCCGCAGAAACCTCATTATAATGCTTTTCTCATCTAGGTATTATATCAACTATAATTTCCTGGAAAATGAATTGCCAGCTTGATTTTATTTTCTCTTCTACTATAGACACACCAGAATACTGTGAGTTTCTTTCCCTCCCTCCCTGCACCTCAGACCTCCACCAAACAGAAGGCTGTGTCTTTCCTATCTAAAGTTCTGGCTTCTGCTAATCCAGTGTTCTTATTGCCACATATATTCCCCAGGGGATATTGGGCAATGTCTGTTGGCATTTTTGGTTGTCACAGCTGGGAGCTACTATGAACATCCAATAGGTAGAGGCCAAGGATGGTGCTCGACATTCTACAATGTGCAAGACAGGCCCACAACCAAGAATTATCCAGCCCAAAAGTGCCAAGGATCAGAAAGCCTGTTCTAACCCTAGGTGGAAATAGAGGTGTGTGTGTGTGTGTGTGTGTGTGTGTGTGTGTGTGTGTGTGTGCGCGCGCGCACGCGTATGTGTTTCAGGGCAAGGGGGCAATGATTGGGTCAGGTAGGCTTCCTGGAAATGGCCCATGCTCAGTTTTTTATGTTGGAAAGATCCAGGAGCTTTGAGATCATTGGCTGGCTGGTCTGTGAAGAGAAGCAGCCGCAGATAGGGGCTTAGAGAGACGAGGAAGGGAGCCCACTGCCCACCACCTCTGAAGGCCAGCTGGTGTCCACAATATCTATACTCTCTTTCTGGGCACACAACGAGACTATATCTCCAGCTCCCACTTGAAGTAAGGTGTGGCCATGTGACTGAGTTCTCGCCAATGGAATGTGAGAATTGATGTCATCACTGCCAAGCTCAGCCCACAGTGGATTCTTCCCCCATCTCCCCAGTGAGTGAGAGGACCCCGAAGACCTAGAAAAAGTCATAGTCACAAGATGAAAGGGGTCTAGGTGCTCCCTGGCCCTCACCTACTCATATCATACTATGACATAAACAAGAAATAAATCTTCTTTGTATTGTACCCTGAGATTCCAGGCTTTACTTGTTATAGCAGCTAATCTTATTTAACTAAAACCAGACTGGATCAGCAGGAACATCAAAGGTAGAAAACAAAGTTTCCCTTCATTTTTTTAGGGCTGGCCAAGCCCTAAGATCCCAGTTATTTCTGAGCAATTCCGCCCTTCCCCCATTACACTTCTTTTGTAGTTGTTGCCAGCCTTGGCACATGGGCCCTTAACTATGGTTTAATCCAATTTTTAAAAATAAAAGGATTTCTTACTTTCTAAGAGCTGCGCAACAGTTTCTACTTGTTACACAATTTCTATCATAATTTTTAGTGTACCATGACCTCCTTTGAGGAGATGGTCTGGGCCTGATTTGTCAGATGTCACCAAGGTCCAGTAGAAACCTCAGCACAGTCCTGAGGCACTATTTATGGATATCTATGAGCATACAATGTCTCTGTTGGCCCATCCTACACTCTGCCTTCATGTCTGTATCAGTTGAGAACACATTCACTTACAAAAAAACCCAAAATCCAACCAGTAGAGGCTTAAACAAATAGATAAGAGTTTCTTTTTTTTTTTTTTTTTTCACGTAATACAACTAAAGGCAGACAATTGTTAGCATCAGGGATCCTAACTCCACCATCTCTAACATAACCGACCTTTCGTCCTCATGCTTTGGCCTCATAGTCACAAGATGGCTGCTATAGCTCTAGTCACCATACTTGGGTTCAAGAAAGACTGAAGGTAAGGAAAAAGCAAGGGCCACACTAGTCTCATGTCTCTTTTCATCAGGAGAGCAAAAGGTTTTCCAGAAATATTTTCAGAAGACTTCCACTTTAGGATTGAATGGCCAGAACTGGGTCACATGACTAGCATGAGTGGCTGAGAAATTTGGTTTAAAAAAAAAAATGGTCATGACTGGCTCAGAACATTGTTTCAAAAACTAATTTATGTTTTGTTAGAACAAAGCAAATAGCTATGAAAAAATAGGCCGAAGATGTCTACCTCAATTGTCAGCCCTCATTCCTGGGGCTGTTGCCAGGAAGTCCCTTTCTCCTATGACCAAGAGGGCTACCAGGTCTGGGATTCCCCCGTCCTGAGGCTTTGAGGAGATCAAATGTCGGGAGAGTTCATGGCTTCCTTGCCTACCTTCCTACCTTCACCTGCTGCTCTGTCCTGGTGCTTCTTTTCAGGAAGTCTTCAGCTTAGCCACCACATCCAGATAACCTCTCCCAGCACAGACCATCTCAGTCACTCTGGCAGTGCCGGACTCTGTCCCCAGTAGATAGGAGCGTCCATGAGTCACTCTCCCAGCAAAGGTGTCTAGGTCAGTGTTTTCTGCAGAAAAAACACAGCATTCCCAGTCACTCCCATTTGAGAAGCTGTTACATCTCCCCAGAGCCCTGGTCTTCTCATGTGAGCTGCAAATAACCACTGAAATTCATATATAGAATCCGGAATTCTCAAGAAATGGAACTGAAAATAGGATGGAGGTTGTGCTCCCAGGCAGACAACATTTAACCAAGTATGGGAAACAAAGGGAAAAGTCAAGGAGACTAGGAACAGGGCAATAGTAGCTAACACATGCCAAGAGCCCACTATGCACCAGGAACTGAACAGATCACATCACAGGCATCAGTGTCTTACTGGATCCTCGAGTCAGCCCTAAGAGTACTATAACCACTGCCACATAGTGAAACTGAGGCTCACTAGAGTAGGGTCCACCACAATGTGAGCTCTGTGGTCAGATCAGGTTTCTTTCCCAGCTTGGCCATTGTCTAGCTGTACTTAAACTCCTTATGTCTCAGTTCCCTCACCTATAAAATGGGAATGATAGTAGTACCTACTTCATAGACCCATTGGGAGAACTCAGTGTAGCAGTGTATGTGAAGTATTCAGAGCAGGGCTGGCATAAAACAAGCCCTCGATGTGTACAAGTATTATAATGCCCATTATATAGAGGAGGGTATAGATATTCACCAATAATTATGCATTTGCCCATGGTTATTTAACCAGTAAACAGTAGAGCCAGGGCTCAAAGTCAGGTTTCTCCAACCTGAGCACCCACATTCTAAACCACTGACTAGTCAGCCTGATGCCAATAAGTACAAACCACTGGCATAAAAGACAGGAGAAGAGGTCATATACACATCAGGCAGTGTAGCGGGTCCCTTTAGGAGAACAGGCAAAGCCAAGGATGGGCAATGAGGTCACAACAGCTCTTTTTGTATCACAGACCCCATGATGTGGCTCTCTGATATTGTATTCTTCATTTCTGATTGGCTCCCTATTCTGTTATATATATATATTTTTATGTTTTTTATCTCTTCATTAACATTCTCACTGAGTTCATCTACTCTTTCCCTATATTCCTTGAGCATCCTTATAATCAGTGTTTTGAAGTCTGTATCTGTTAGATTGCTTGACTCCACTTTGTTTATATCTTTTTCTGGAATTCTGTTCTGTTCTTTCATGTGGAACATACTTCTTTTCTCCCCATTTTGGCTGCCTCCCTGTGTCTGTTTCTATGTATTAGGTTGGGCTCCTATGTCTCTGGTCTTAGTAGAGTGGCTTTATTTAGTAGGTGTGCTGTGGGGCCCCTTGGCACAGACCTAGGAGGAGTCCAGTTTCAGGCCAAGTTTAGCTATAGGCCGTGTACCCCCTGGACCACCTGGTAAGAGTCACCAAGTAATCCGCATATGACTGCCACCCATGCTGAGCTTATGAGTGCCTCCAGGGGCCAAGACATAAACTGAGGCTGGCTGGCAGGGGCTGCTCAGCAAGAGGTACAGGGCACACTGAGGCCACACGCTGCTTCTTTGGGTTTTGTGAGCCTTTGGGAGATTTTATGAAAGTTCTCAGCAGAAGGCAAGCAGCCCATTTTTATGGTGGAATAAATCACTGAAAGTGGCTTGGGTAGGCCTGCAAGTTGGGAGAGGCAGAATCTCAGGGAATCTCCTGGGCAGAGCGACCTGTGTCATCTAGGTTGATGATGCCTGCGACTGCAGGCTGGGAGTGGGGAGGGCTCAACGAAGGAACAATGGCTTCTGCCTGCACCTCTGGGAGCAAGCTGCCCCTCCAGCCCATGCTCTACAGCCCTTGCCCTGCAGCCTGACAGATCAATGCCTTCCCATATGTCCCTGGTGCCCCTGAAACAGCTGCCCCAGCACTGGAGCTCAGAGAGAGCGAGTCCATCGGCAAGTAAAAACAGGTGTGGGCCCTGCTGCTTCCCACAGCACATCATCTCACTCAGCCACAACCTCCACTGGTTTTCATAGCCAGAGGTTGTGGGGGCTTCTCTTCCTGGCATTGGACCTCTAGGGTGGGGAGCTCAGCTTACAGCTGGGACCCCTCACTCCTCAGCAGGGGAGTTGGCTCTGCAGCCACAATAGCCCTCCTGATTTTTGAGTGCCACACACAGTTGTGGGATCGGGCCATTTTGCGTCTCCTTCTTTCCTACCATTTTGAAGTGACCTATTATTTGAGGTGACCTAGTTGTAGGGCTGCTGTTCAGCCACACCTCTGGAAACTTTGCATACGGGTTGTTCTGTAGTTTTGTCATAATTTTCGTGTGGTTGCTAGAGGAAGTGTGCACAGCCTCTACCTTCTATGCGATCTTAAATCCGGAAGCTGGAAGTCTTTGAGTGGGACTCATAGACCCTCTTTATAATAGAGGCAACTAAACTAAGAATATCTTTTTGCTTTTTCTCCTTTCTCCTTCTTCTTGCCTATAAAACAGATGAGATAGCTGAAGCTCGAGCAGCCATCTTGGCCCATTAGGTGACTTTGAGGATAGAAGCTATATACTGAGGATGTTGGAGCCTGAGTCTCTGATGATTTTGTGGAGCTACCAAGCCAGTCCTAAACCCTACCTCCAGTCAGCTTTTATGTGAAAATGAACCCTTAATTTATTTGAGGAACTGCAGTCAAATATCTCTTACTTACTGCCAGTTACAATTTCCATCGTATTAGTGTCACCTTTAGAACCACCCAGAACCGGGTTTGAATTATGCCTCTACTACTTATGAGCTCCATGACTAGAGCAATTCACTTGATCACTCTAAGCCTCACTTTCCTATATGTAAAAAGGTGATAATACTTCTTTCTGCAGAGCATGGTTGTGATAAGATAAGCCACGTAAAGTGTTTAGCAGAACACCCTATAGTTGGTGTTGTGAACCCTGACTTGCTAGTTCCCACCCACTTCTGTGCCTTTGTTTAAGCTGTTACCCACTCCCACAATGGCCTGCCTTTCCGTTGGAAGGAGGGGTCCAAACCATTCTCACATGTTAAGTGCCAGCTCTACACTGACCTTCTTAGAGGACACATTTCTATTGCTGGCCCCAAAGCCCATGGACCAGGTGTCCCCAGGAGAGTTGTCCTTCAGATGCAGATCAAGGTCACTCACTCTGAGAACTCTGAGAGGTCCTCTCTGATTACCCAGACCAGCAGAGCACTCCTTTCTTCTCTGGTCTTACCACACCCAGGTCACCCTTACATTTATGCAGTTTCCCGCTATAGCAGGGAGCTCACAATCGAACACCTTTAGGTATCTTGATACGAAGTGAGTGATATGGTTCTGCATCCAGGGAGAAAATGCAGGCCCTTCTGAAGGTATTAGCCTTTAAAAACCACAGTGCAACCACAGTGCAACTGACAAAATACATCAGATGATGAGGCTAAGACCTCTATGCTAGAGACTGTGATAAACCCCTTGGAGAAAGAAAATTGTTTTTTTCAAATCTGTGTTTGTTCAGGGTTGTATCAATATTTGTAAGTTAAACTAAAAGGAGGTAAATTTTCTCAGGGGTGCTCCTCCTGAATGCACTACGTTCCACCAGTCTCTAATCTCAGATGTGCCCTTTGTGCCCTGCCTCACTCTACAAACCCTACACTTTACTCAGCTGTTTCTCCTTCCCTGAGTATCCTTTCTCTCACCTTTACCCATCAAACCACCACTCCTCTTTGGGGGCTGGGGGAGAAGTCTTTACCTCTGACTCCTGGGAGCCAGAGTGCAGGCCGCAGAGCCTTTCTGTGGTCAGAAGCACAGTCTTCAAGTCACAGGTCCTGCTCGCCAGTCTCAGGAACCCACAATGCTGGGAGGAGCAAGCACAACCTTTGAGAACCTGCCTCCATCCCCACCCCACCCCAGAGCCCCAAGAAACACCTCACAGACAAGCAATGCATCCCGCAACAAGCCAGAAGCAGGCAGGGCCACCAAGATGAAGCCTGCCAGGAATTAAGGCAGGTGCTGCTAACCTCACAGACAGGAAAACTAGACACCATGTACCTCCCGATGGAAGAACGCAGCACTGCCTCTGAACCACTCACCAAAAACAACTGAACCTGAATCTGTACAAGCACTTGACCTAACCGCCAAATTTCAGAAAGTACAAGAGAGAGGGACATATGAAACACCACCACAGGCATGCAGTGAGGAAAAACTCAGACTGTGAGAGACCCCAAGAGCGATAGCTGGCTTCTCCAACAAATAAATCACAGTGGATCAAAGAGAGATGGACAAGGAGTCCACAGATTTAAGAAGACATATGAGTATTAATCAATTATAATGCTAGGCCTTAGTTGGACCCTGGCTCAAATAAACTGTAAGCAACAACAGCATGTTTGTGTATGAATGCATGCACCAACTAAAGAAATGTGATTCCCAGTGGGCTATCTGATGATTTTAAGGAATTATTGTTACTTTTTTTTTTTTTAGGTGTTATAATGGTGGCATAGTTATTCTGATAAAGGGACAGTTTTTGTCTTTTAAAGATAAATGTTGAAATATTTACAGATGAAATAATGATATCTGAGATTTGCTTCAAAGTATTAAGTGAGAGGCTGCGGGTAGGTACTAGGGACAAAACAAGGGTTGATAACTATACAGCTGAGTGTCAGGTCCTGGGGGTTCTTTATACTGTTCCCTCTGATTTGTATCTGCTTGGAGTTATCCGTAAGAGAAAAGCTAATGGGTATATGAGCTGATGGTCCTTACTCATTCATTGCTTATTCAGCAAACCCACATTGACTTCTCATGGGTGTCAGGCACCAAGGTCCCCCATCCACTGGGGACCATAAATGCTAGCTAGCATCAGTGAGTTCAGTGTTCTCATGGGAGACACATGGAGGGGCTATGGTAGGACCGAGGTGGACCCCCTAATCCAGCCTGAGGTCAAGGAAGTCTCCAGAGAGAACAAAAGCCAAGCAGATGCTGGTAAGACAAACTGGGAAAGGGAAGGTGGAAAGGCATCACAGGAAGTGGAGATAACGTGTGCAGAAGCTGTTGGGACCAAGGGAGCCTGGATCCTCTGGGAACCTGAAAGCAGCTCCACCTGGGTAAGGTGATCAGGAGAAAGGGCCACACCATAAAGTCATCATTTTAGCATAGTGAGTCTCAACCAGGGGTCATTCTGCATCCCAAGGGATGTTTGGCAATATCTAGAGACATTCTTAGTTGTCATAACTAGGGGTGCTACTGGCATCTTGTGGGTTGAGGCCAAGGATGCTACTGAACATCCTACTATAAAGGATTATCCACCCCAAATGTCAGCGGTATGGAGGTTGAGAAGCTCCCAGTTAGTGCTAAGCTGGGTAGTGGGTATAATAGGCTCTGTATTTGGGCAGCCCCCACTAGGGAGGTCTGGAGGCAGGAAACCAGAGCAAGGAGCTACACATGGGGCAGGGGTGACATTCCTGAAGGAGAAGGACGAGGCTGGGCACAGCAGGGAGCTGCACTCTGGATGGGATTGAATGAACAAGGGCTACTCTGGACCGGGGCTGTGGGAACACAAAACTCCCTGCTTTAGCAAGGTCGAAATGCATGAAAGAGATGAATAGTTAAAATATCGGGACATCAGATGGTAGAAAACTAAGGCAGGGAGGGGGCGGAAGCAGGGGTGCAATTTTAAGTAGGGAGGTTCCTACACTGAAAAGGTGACTTTTGGGTAAAGTCTTGAGGGTATATAGAGACAGCCACAGCAGCTGGCAAGGTACAGATGTGCTTGTCCTACAACCTAGGAATTATCAAAGGTATGCACAAAGGAAGATGCCAGAACAAGCCCCAGTCCCAACCTGTGGCATTATTTCAGCTGTAGTCATTCCATTCTCACCTGTCCAGCCTGTAGTGTGTGCCAAATGTGGATCTGCTTCTGGTTCTCTGAACATCTCCCCACAGCCAGAAGACATCAGAAGTGATCCAGGGCACAGATGCCGACAGGAGGTGACACAGAGCCTGAAGGATTGTCAGAAGCAGAAAGCCGTGAAGCAGACATCAAGACTGCTCGTGCCAAAAGAGTGAGTCTTTCAAGAGAAGAAAGGTTTCTGAAGGGCAAAAAGGAAGCCAGGCTCCGGGAGGTCTATGCTCGGGATCACCTCTAACGAACCCATGGGAGAATGAAAATTGACCAGCCTGAGGACCTTGAACCAGCTGCTGGAAACATGGGAGAAGCCCGCTCAGCTGGCGTGTTCTACTTACCCAGCACACAAGGCTCCCACTGTGTCCCAGGCACTCGGGGATTGGCAGCAAAGATGGCAAAGAAAGCCCTTGCCACTAGTTGAAGTACCTTCTGGCCTGAGAAAGGGAATTGCTAGGTCAAATTATAAATAAACACCATCATTTCAAGTAGGGTATCTCAGAATAAAATATGGCCCAGGAATGGGCTGTGGGGTAGGGGGACTGTGGGCTAGGAGATTGAGTTTCTCTCTGAGAGGGAGATGTCCATTAGGTATTTGGGTATAAAGGATCCCTGAATAACCAAATAAGATCTTGGCTCTGAATGTCACACCTTGGGTGCCTGTCTGGGCCTTGGTCTCCTCATCTGTAAGGTAGGGCAGTTGTTCCAGGCAGCCTCTGAGGAGTCCTCTCCAGCACCAACTGCAAAAAGTTCTTGGACAGTCTGAATTTTGGACTTGAATTGACACCAGGGAGCCAGGAGTGCAGAGGAAGTTCTGGGGCCAATGCCACTCAAGAGGACAGAATTATTGGTTTTTGCTCCACTTCTGTGGGAGGAAGAACAAAGGTATGGAAACTTTCTGGCACCCTCAAAGCTAAATAGGGAGGCCAGGATGCTCCAACTTGTCACAAGTATCCATTTCCTCCACCAAACTAGGCATATGGACTTTTATATATTGTTGTCCAGGAAAATACTTTCTACCAGTTTGTCACTTGTTAATTTTTGTGTGTGGTATCTTTCACGAAGCAGACATCCTTGATGTAGTCAGATCCGGTGGTCTCTCTTTTGCATCTCTCTCTCTCTCTCTCTCTCTCTCTCTCTCTCTCTGGAGGCAAGAAGAGAGAGAGAGAGAGAGAGAGAGAGAGAGAGAGAGAGAGAGAGAGAGAGAGAGAGAGGACGAATATATATGATATTCAAGGACTCTTTAAGACATTTTCCCCATGCCCTGGTCACAAGTATATTGGCCAATGTTTACTTCCATTAGCTTTACCTCTTTGATAAAGTTTTACCTAATTTTAGAGTTAGATCTTAAATGCACTGGGCCTCTTCTTTGTGGTGGTGTGAGGTGGGATCCCCATTTTGTTCCACAGAGAACCATTGCTGCCCATTAACCACACTTTTCTTTCCCCGCCTGTTATCCCAACTAAAGGCCCATCCTGAGGGGAATGGAAGAAAAACACTGTGAGTGTGTCTGTGGGGCTTGTGTGGCCATGAATAAATAACAATGCAGAACGTAAAGAGGGGCTCTCAAAGCATAAGACACAGCACGAGCTGTAGAGTGACATTAGTTGAAAGCAATGCTGTATTGTTATAAGTAGGATAGATACACAGTTAAGGACTGTAAGAGAGACCACTGGATTTGACTACATAAAAATCAAGGATGTCTGCTTCATGAAAGATACCACACACAAAAATTAACAATACGGTGGGAACTTTGGGCATGAGGATGGGAGATGGGGTTGGAGGTTCAGGGGAATTCATCATGCAATAAAATAAAATGAGAGGCGTTCTATAACAGACCAGTGATAATAATGTGCCAAGACGTGACTCCTATATGGCAGCCCAAGAAGTGCAAAGGATAAGACAGGACAATCCCTGTTAGCATGAGGTGCTCCAGAGAGATGAAGGCATAAGTCTGAAGGCCCTGATGGGTTCTCCAAGGGCAGGAGGTGGATGAGGGTTGTTTCTCTGCTACTTGTGCAGCCATGGGACCAAGGCTCAAATTGCCTGTAAAAAATCACACCACGGGATCGTTTTTACAGCCCAAGAAGGACCTTTAAAGAATCGACTATTTCATGGATGTTGAAATTAAGGCCGGAGAAAGGTGAACCAAACTGCCTGGGCTCTTTCTCTGCAGACTGCCACAGACCTGACGCTGTATAGACAGCTCCAACCCAAAGACCTCTGGCTATGATTCTCTCTGACTGCTCTGGCCGAATGCCCAGGCTCAGCCCTGGCCCCAGAGTGATGAAACAGCTGCCCCTTGCCTTCCAGAGCTTCTATAAGTAGGTCTAGAGCTGTGGCCCGAAGTTCTCCTTGCAGAAAGCATGAGCCACTGGAGAGGGCAGTCCAGGCACCCTCAGTGGGCCCTGTTCTTCTGTATCTCTCGGGCATTCAGATAGGCAGCCTTCTCTCTACCATCCTCTTTCTGGCTCTCACTCTCTTACTCAGTCTTTTTTTTTTTTTCTCACTTAGTGTTTGAACACCTGCTGGGTGCCCAGCGCTGGGCATTCGACAGTGGGTAAGGCAAGCATGGTCCACATATGAGTCAGTGCTCAGTCAAAACGGTGTGAAGGGCAATGAGCACTTCCATTTTAAGAAGGTGATATGACAGAAAGGGATTAGGTGATAATGTTAGCTAGGGTGTCCAGGGAAGGCCTCTCTAAGAAGGTGACAGCAGAGCTGAGATTTGCAGACAAGAAAATCAACTTTGCAAAGATGTCAGAGCAGAGATGTCCGGCCAGAGGAAACAGCAGATGCAAAGGCCTGGAGGCGGGGACAAAGATCCTCTGAGGAACATAGAAGAACCCAGAGTGGCTGTGGGACAGTGAAAGAGGCGTAGAGGGGCGAGATAGGAGGGTGGAAGGTCAGTAAATCTAAACCTCAGCTCTGTTGGCAGGGCCGAATCGCAGACTAAGGCTAGATGCAGAGGAAGGCCAGAGTTAGGCGGCAGGGAGAGGGCCAGGCTGGCCAAGATAGAGCATCTACTCTCAATGAACTCTGACCTGTCTGCCCACACCTGGGCCTAGCTCAGAGCCCAGGAGCATCTGCTTTCTGGAGTGAGCAAGCTCTGGGAGTTGTTTCCAAGAGTTGCTCACTCCTCAAGTACTCAACAGCCCCCAGGCAGTGGGGCATTGAAAATGCAGAGGCTGGAGGGGACTATAAGGGTGGGAGCCAGCCCATGTTACTTTAGCGTCCTCCAGACTTGGGCAATGAAGAAACAGAGTCCCCACTGCAAGCCAGGGTAGCTCGGAGGGACAGGGGACCTGGCTGAGAACTGTCACAGTTCAGTCTCTCCAAGGTTAGGAGAGACTATTATCCCTCTTTTACTGATGAGGAAGCTGAGGCTCATAGATATCCTGAAGTCTGGGTGAAGTCACCAAGAGAAGTGGAATTCGAATCAGAGCCCCTCAGGAAGGATTCCCCCAGCATGTTGGCTGGGGCCTAGGAAACTTCACAGTTAGTAACCATCCAGCACCCAGCTAGTACCCAGCATTTTCTCCAACTGGAAACTGAAATGTTCTGGATTCAAATGTCGAGGAGCCCAGCTGGCAGGGCTGAGGGCTTCCTACCTTCCTCACCTCAACCTGTGGCTCTGTGAACTTCCTAGCCCTGGAAGACCTGGCCAAAATCCTGGCTCTGCTCAGACTCATCAGAGGTCCTAGGGTGGGTATAGGCCCCACCTATAAACCCCCACCCCACCCTGCCCCAACAGTGCCTTTGGGCTGTTTCTAGCTAGTGCTATCACTAGCAGTGCTGCTGAGAACACTGAGGAGCACGTGCACACAGTCTGCAAGCTGCTCAGAAAGGCAGGCTCTCTGGGCTCACCCAAACCTCTTCAGGCTCAATCTGCCATCTAACAAGATTCTTCAGGTAATTTGTAAAAGTTCTTGAAGCTCTGCTCTGGAGCCCATACCTAGAAGCAGAAATGCACATCTTCAACTTTACTAAATAAGGCCAAGTTGTCTTCAATTGGCTGCACCAAATTACATTGTTTGATGGCTCAGCATCCTTGCTGACACTTGGCATCAGCAGATGTCTTAGTTGTTTCCTTTCTAATACACAGAAAATGGTCTCATACTATCAGTCACTTCATATTTTTCTTTCATTTGATTCACTTCCTAAAATTTGGTGTCCTCTCAAGCAATAATACCATGCAATCACATTTGATGCTAGATATATATTTTTCTAAAACATGTAAAAAGAAATGTTTAACTATGCAGCGTTTCTCCTTGCATCACTGAAAATAACAACCCCACACCCACTTGGACAACCAATGGTCTCCTTAGCAGCTGATGTTGGCTTTTCCCTCTCCGTGACCTGCCCCTCATCCTCCAGGGTCACATAGGCAAGTGGCTTGCACAGTGAGAGAGGGTGGGCAACACACCAGAGGTGTCTGGCCTTGCAGCTCTTCCAGGAGGGGCTGAGTAGGTAGCAGGGTGCCCCAAGAACAACATTTTTTAATACTGTACCAACTGAGCCAAGAGACCAGTGCTCTCTGTGTGATGGAACATTGTCTGGCAGGGAGAGGTGGGTTTCAGCTAGCCCTCGAAAGGGACCTCCAGGACTGGGGACCTGGCCTCTTCAGAATAGGCAGGGCAACACTGGGGGCCCAGTGCCTGTCAAGAAGAACCACTTTGGGGAAGTGAGTGGGCCATGGTCTCCCTGGCCTGGAACAGCAGATAGCTCCCTCTTTCCTCAGTACCCTGGGGCACCTTACCCCACCAGGCCTGGCCCTCTGGAGAAACCTCAGTTGCTGTACTCCCCTGCCTAGCCCACCCGAAGTACTTGTCCCACTGAGCCCATATATCCTGGGTACATTCTGAGAAATCCAATCCAAAGCCTGATGGTATAGCCAGAGGGACGGCACAAACTGCCCAGTTGGGTTTGCAGGTCTTTGAGGCCCAACCCTGCAGTCTCATAGCCATGTTGTCAACGCCCCCACAAGCCAGGTCAGGTGCTGACTAGGAAGGGGCTGTTGAGGAGTAAATGAGACAACATATGCCAGCACTGTGTCTGGCCCGCTGTAGCATCTCGGGCTAGGTCCCCTCGGAAGCAAACCTGAGATGAGGATTCCAGGCAGGTGAAGCCTCTGCATCTCAGAAGCACTGGTGGGAAAGTCAGGCAGGGAAGGGAAGAGCCAATGAATAGGAGGCAGCCAACATAGGCCCTCAGCCCCCTAGCCCCAAAGCTGCTCACCAGGGTCATGAACTCCACTCCTAAGCCTTCATCTCTTACAAGGTGAGATCACTAAGGAATGTGAAGGACGGCAAGGGCATGCGCAGGGCGCAAATAGCTCTGGATTCAGGCCGGCCTGGCTCAGTTCCTGACTCTCCTGCTTCCTGGCCATTGACCATGGTGGGTTATCAAACCTCTGTATTTCTTCCCCTTGAAGATGAGTTCATGCCTACTAGAGCAGCTGTGGGAGAGTAATGAGAGAATCAGGCCCAGTGCTTGTGATGGCACAGGCCCATGGGAAGTGCTCAGTGAGTGTTCCTTATTATCAATAAGGCTGGTTGGTACAATTCACCAGAAAACCCTGGCAGGAGTCAGTTGTGGTTCCAGGGGCCTGGACCTGCTGGGAAAAGCTGGAAGGTGGCAGGGAAATGCGTTTTAAGCATAGAGCCTCTGAGGTCCACTCCTGGCTCTTTTCAGCACCGGCTGGGGAAATGGACACCGCTTAGAGGCTGGCCTAGCCCACCAGTTACTGGGCTGTGTGTCCCCCAGCACGGCCTCGTGTCCACCCTTGCCAGCATCCAGAAATCAGGTAGCCTTGTGGAGCAGTGAATCTAGTGAAGCATTAGAGAACTAGGCATCAGGCTTGAGGGGCATCTGGATTGAAGACCAGAGAGAATGGGCTCCCTCAGGGAACCACTGAGACCCTGGTCTGGGAGGTGGCTGGTACTCAGTGACCAGAAGGGAAAGGGCATCACTGTGCCACACAGCAAGGACAGAAGCCAGGCCCTGCCAACATTGGGTCCCTATTCTTGCCCTGGCCTCCATACCCTTGCACACTGGTAACCTTGTAGCATTAATGCTAGGGGTGCCTACAGCTGTGGGGAGGAGCCATCAGTAAACATCAGTATCTGCTGGAGCTGTGGGTGGTCCTGTTAATGCTTAGCTTTGGCCAGGAAAATATAAGCCACAGCCATCCTTGCTGTTCACACCTGGCTCTTTGGGATATTGGCCAGTATTCAATCATAAGCTGTGGCATGTGTTTATATTCTCAGAAACAGACTTATCATCAACCTGTTCACTCACGTATTGATTGAACAATGAGCTGGTCAACTGTGCTCACTACCACATGTCAGGCTGATGCCTCCTGCATGGCCATCCCACCGCATCCTTTGGGCCTCTGCTTCAATGTCCCCAGAACTGGAATAGTGCCTCCACTCTCCCAGACACTTTCTGTGGCAGGATGGAAAATGGATCCCAAAGATGTCCACCTCTTAATCCCTAGAACCTGTGAATGTTCCCTTTTAGGACAAAAAAAAAAAAAAAAAAAGAAAAGAAAAAAAAAAGTGGGGAGTGGCTAAATAAAGTGTCTTGAGATAGGGAGATTGTCCTAAATTATTGGGGTGGGTCCTAACTACAGTCACATGTATCCTTGTGAGAGGGAGGCAGAGCGGGGGCGGGGACGGGAATGTGGAGTTGCTGGCCTTGAAGATTGGAGAAAAGTGGACAGGCACAGAGGAAGGCCATAGCCACCAGAAGATACACTGGAACTGGTGTTTCCCGGAATTTACCCCTAGAGTCTCCAGCGGGAGTGCTGCTGTGCTGACACCTTGATTTTGACCAGACAATAATGACTTCAGACTTCTGGCCTCCAGAGCTGGGAGAGATTAAATTTCTGTCGTTTGTGGCATTGTGTTACAGCAGGAACAAATACACTGTCTACCCCCTTATTTTGCTTCACCAAGTACCATCACGTGCTTATATTTATCATAGCTCATTCTTGACTAGAATGTCAGATCCTCGAGGGCAGAAATTTTAAGAGCCTTGTTTTCAACTGTACCCCAGTGCCATAAATAAATGAGTGAATGGATGTACCAGTATGTTTTCACATTTCGAAAGTAATAATAATTTTTATATAATGTGAGATTAAGTATAATCTTAGGAAAAATTCTTCGGGGAATCCACACCAAACTCCTAACAGAGCTTATCACTGGATGGAAGTACGGAAGGCTTCATAATGTACACTAAGCACTCTTGAGGGATATAAGAACCTCTATTTATTTTATCAACAAAACAAATAAGAAAGGCAAATCCATGAGGAAAGGAGCACCATTTTTTCCAAAAGACTGATTTCTTGATTTCCTATGGAGTTGGTTGGGGCCAGGAAAGAATCTACATGAGTGCAGTCAGCAGCTGAAAAGAATAGCCTGGCTTGGCAGGAGTATGGCTGGCCTGGGAGTGCTACTGGGACCTCTGAAGGAAATGGAAGGTCCCAGCATGGGACTAAGGGACTCAGTTAAGAGAGAGACCACCAAAGGCCTCGGGGAGCCATTTGGATGTTGAGAACTTGGCTTTGGTGAACTGAGAAGGGCTGTAGTGAGAGTTCTTATTGAAAAGATCTCACACATGTTCAAGAGCTGCCCTGTTTGATTGACAACCTGCTATGCACTGGGCACTATGGACCAATTCTAATCCTCTGAGTAAAATTTCAAGACAGTACCATTTCCTGATTTATGAAAGAAGGAAACTGAGACTTTGAGGGGTGACTTGCTCTAGCATTCCCCAACCTTTTTGGCACCAGGGAACCAGTACTCCTATGAGAATCCAATGCCTAATGATCTGAAATGGAGCTGAGGTGGTAATGCTAGTCCTGGGGAGTGGCTGCAAATATAGATGAAGCTTCGTTGGCTCTCTCACCACTCACCTTCTGCTGTGAGGCCAGTTCCTAACAGTCCACTGACCAATACCGCTCTGTGGCCCAGGGGTTGGGGACCCCTGATTTGCTCAGTGTCACACAGCTAGTAGGTGGCAGGGCTGAGATTGGTCTTCAGGTCTACTTTGACCTTTTGCACAAGGCCACAATTATGCCCACTCATGTCTGAGTTCATGGCTGATGCTCTGCAAGGATTTTCCACACTTTGAACAATGTTTCATCTGGCCATTCTTTTTGTTCCCAGTGCTTTTAAAAAATTTGTAAAAGATTACAATTCTGCCTCAACACCAGGTGAACAGTGTCACCTGGTGGAAAATAGGGACACTACAAGCACTACATATGCCTGGGGAAATAGACCCAAGTGCCCTTGAGATTCAAGGCCAAAGGCAAAGTTTTCTCTTGAATTCATAAGAGGAGTAGGAGAGAAGGACCAGTATGTTATTACAGCTGAAAATCAGAGGGCTGGTCTCACCTGGGTGCTTCTAACAGTGAACCCAGACTTTCAGTGTGCCCAAGCATCCAGTGCAATACTTGAGTTCCCTCCACAGTATCCTGCCAAGAGATCCAGCAGCTAGGATTGAATATCTCCAGGGATGGGGAGCTTACTCTCTGAATGGCTTCTTTGCAAAGTTTTTTTGTTTTTGTTTTTGTCTCTCTTTGTAACATCCACTCCGTGTTCTTCTTCCAACTTTCATGAAGAGCTTGTCTGATCCCTTTCTTCTCTGGCATCCCCTCGGAAGTTCAAAAGAAGCTCTGTTTTTCTCTTCCAAGCTAAGCTTCTTCCATCATTGCTCTTGGGACCTGAGTTTGGCTCTTCTCCTCAAGGTTCTCCTCAATTCAAGTGCTGGTGGCTTGAGAGTAGGAAGAAAAGGGCAGTAACACCACCATCTTGTTGTTTCCTTTAACTGGCCTACTCTTCCTCTAACATTGGCCATGGCTGAAATCTTCTCAAATGTCACTTTCTCAGCGAGGCCTCCCTGACCACCCTAGGCTTTTTAGCATCTCCAGACACACCCTTTGCCATTTCCCTGCTTGATATTCTCCAGAGACTTCCTGCTATCTAAAATTTCATTGCGTGTTTGCAGTACGCCTCACCACACCCCCATTCTAGATCATGAACTCCACAAGGGCAGGGATTTTGTCTACTGTGTTGAATGCTGAGTCCAGGGCTTTAGGCACAGGAGCCAGTGTATTGCAGATGGTCCAAAAACACTGCATTTGCTCACTTGATCTTCACTAACACTAGGAGCAAAACAGGGCTCCAGTGGGCTCTTAAGAAGCAGATCTTGAGGCAAGGATCCGATGGCCAGAAGTTAATTTGGGATTTGTTATGAGTTGAATTGCATCCTCCCAAATTCATATATCGAAGTCCTAACTCCCAACACTTCAGATTGTGACCTTATTTGGAGATAGGGCCTTTTCAGAGGTGATCAGATTAAGTCATTAGTCATAATTTCATTAAGTCACAATAAGATCATTAAGGTGGGCCTTAATTTGATATGACTGTTATCCTTATAAAAGGGGTAAATTTGGACAAAGACAGACATACACAGAGGGATGTAAAGAGACATAGAGAGAATATTGCCATATACAAGCCAAGGAAAGAGGCCTGAAACAGGTCCTTCCCTCATGGCTTTTGGAAGGAACCAGCTCTGCCAACACCTTGTTTTGGACTTCCAGCCTCCATAACTGTGAGATATTTCTGTTGTTTAACCGAGTGGGGTGATTATGACCTTTGTTATGGTAGACCTAGGAAGCAAATACAGACATCTACAAAACCTGCCACAGGCAGGAGTTTGGATCCCCCTGGGTGATAAAGCTATGCCTAGAGATAGGAGTGACTTCTCCACAGCCACCCAGAACCAGGCCACAGACCCAAGTCTCTGACCTGAAGACCAGGGATACAAACCCCCCATCCCAAGCCCCTCCTGACACTAGTAGCCTGAATGATAGATTTACCATATGATTCAGCAATTCTACTCCTAGGTGTATACTCAAGTGACTTTAAAGCACATGTCCACACAAAACCTTGTACATAGTGTTTGTAGCCGCAATATTTTCAATAACCAAAAGATGAAAACAACCCAAATGTTCATCGATGGATGAATAAGTAACAAAATGTTCATCCATACAGTAAAATATTATTCAGCCATAAAAAGGACCCAAGTACTAACACGTGCTACAACATGGATAAACCTTGAAAATATTTTCTTAAGCAAAAGAGGCAGACACAGATGTCCCACATTATATGATTCCATTTATATGAAACATCTGGAAAAGGCAAATTCATAGGGACAGAAAGTGGGTTGGTGGTTGCCAAGACATGGAAGAAAGGGGGAAATGAGGAGGTACAAGTTTTCTTTTTAGGGTAATCAAAATGTTCTGGATCTAGATAACGGTGGTTGCACAACATTATGAATATACAAAAAAAACCCCACTGAATTATATGCTTTTAAATGGTTAGAATACGTTTAAAGTTATTTGAATTTTATCTCAATTTTTAAAATTTTTTTTAAAAGGAAAGAAAGACAGGAAAGGCAAACCAGTCAGTGGAAACATCAAAATCAAAGGCTTTGACGGAAGCTATGTGATATCTTCCAGGAACCACAAACCATCTGGAGCAGTTGGCATGAGAGGCTGGTGTGTGGCCCTAAGAGCCAGGAGAGGGATTTAGAATTTAGTCAGATCCAATGGGCAGTCGAGGTGGCTCCTAAACAGAGGAGTAGCTGGGTTCGGAGTTTGGGGAAGATTCAGGGCCTGTGAGGGTGAAGGGGAAATGAGTCTGGGGAGGAGTTGGGGCAGCAGGACTAAACAGGAGAGGTAAGACCTGACAAAGGCCAGAGCCGGAAGGACAGTGAAAGTTGGGATGAAGGAGAGAAAGGACTACCAGCCAAGTTTTAAGTTGGGTGACTCAGTGCCCAGGGGCTCAAGGGTAGGAAGCACTGGGCAGGAGCCCTCTGGGAAGAAGATGAAGAGTAGGTCAGAATTTGTTAGCTTGGAGGTGTCCAATGGACTCTAGGTGGGGACCACCCTTAGGCACCTGGTCACATGGGTTGGCAAGCTAAGAGGAAGGTCTGAGCAGATGACAGAGAACCCACTTAGAGAATAAAGCTGCTAGGTGGATGAGATTACCTGGGACAGTACCTCTGAAATCTTGATGACAACGTACAGGAGTGGTTTGACTCATGGGCCCTGAAATCAGATGACCTGGACTCAAATCTGAGCACTGCTATTTATGAGCAATGTGGCATTGGGTGAGTCACTTAATCTTTCTGAGCCTTGTATCCCGTTTGTAAGGTGGAGGTCATCACAGTTCCTATTTCATAGGGTTGTGAGGAAGATTTGATGAGTTAATGTTTGCAGGGAGCTTAGATAGGTACCCAGATGTGTGACTACTATGTAGTGTGTGTGAGAGTCACTTAGGAAGATTCCTGGGTTCCACCCCACAGGTTCTGGTTTAGAAAGCTTCAGAGGAATCCTGGCAACCTGGCTTTTTAATCAGCAACCCACCCACCTGTCTAGTGTCACCCTGTTGCAGGAGGTCACTGGACCCTACAGCCCTGGCAGAGCTTAGTAGGGAGACAAAAGAGCTGAGTGAATGCCCAAAACATGAGAGGCAAGCTGAGGGTGAGAAGTCTGGGAGCCTAGGACAGAGCAGACAGATGGAGGAGCAAAGTTGGCAAGAAAGAAGACCAAACATGAAGGGCGGGTAAACATTCAGGGAGGATCAAATGAGCCATAAGGTCAAATGCTAAGGATGGCCCAACTAGATGTGGATAGAACAGCCTCTGTCCAGTGGACAGACCACAAGAGGATAATTGGTGATTTTGGGAGGGCCATTTCCATGAAGTGGTGGTAACTTAGCCAGAGAGATAAGGATTCAAGAGCATAGAAGATGTTATGGGCACTGAGTTGTGCCCCCCAAATCCATATGTTGAAATCTTAATGCCTAATATTTCAGAATGTGACTGTATTTGGAGGTAGGATGTTTGAAGAGGTGATTAAGGTAAAATTAGGTAGCTAGAGTCCATTCTAATTCAATCTGACTGATATAAGAAGAAGAGATTAGGACACAGATATGGACAGAGAGAAGATCATGTAAAGACACAGGGAGAAAATGACCATATACAAACAAAGGAGAGAGGCTTCAGAAGAAACCAACCCTGCCACCACCTCAGTCTCAGACTTCCAGCCTCCAGGACTGTGAGTCAATTAGTTTCTGTTGTTTAAGTCACCTAGGCTGTGGTAATTTTTAATGGTAGCTCTAGCAAACTAATACAATAGGTGATTCAGCAATACTCTTAAAGATTCTAGATATCACCTGAAATCTGGGGAAAGCCTCTGAAGAGAAAGAAAGAAACCAAGATCAACGAACATTGCAAACAACTTAGAATAAATGGAGACTCTACAGAAAGAAGAAAACTTCAAAAATCAGTAACAATTTCATTAATAACCTCAGAGAGAAAAGGGAACTGCAATCATAAAACAAGAATAGGATGCAATATAAAATATTCACAAAACAGAAAAGAGCCCATGAAATTTATAACTTTATATTATGTTAATATACATTATATTATTGATGAGAATGGCCGTAGTCCCTGCCTACAGGGGTTTCATGGAGCTCTTTCCCTTTCTGCCTCAGTCAGGGTGGGGTCTTGGGTTTCCAGCTGAAGTGCCACCTCAGTCACTAGACAAGAAAAAGAAAATACAAACTAATTATTTAAGTCATACATTTATTAATTTCTATTATTGATTTGCCTATTAAGTGAGTAAAGGCAAACAGGCTTGGTTAGTAGATTTCTTAAGGAGTAAAAAGAAAGACCTTTGGCTTAAAGTACCCTCCCCTCCTCAGACTCTAAGGGCCCCACCTGGTTTAACACCACTTCTGTTTAACAATGGGCTGATGACCCTTATCAATAACCAGAGGGTCTGGGTCACCAGGGCAATTATCAATATTTGAGGGAGAGGGCCTTTTTCCCAAAGAAAGGAGGGAAGAAAACTTAACTAGGTTTACTAAAAATATTAACTCTGCAAGAGATGTCCTATTTCATTTCCTGCTAAAAGATTAAGAATTTACAAGTGTTGTCCCATCTCAGTGCCCTTAAAGTTGCTGAAGATAAACTTTCAAACTTCAATTTTATACCCAGCCAAACTGCAAAACAAGTAGGAAGGTAGATTAAAGACATTTTCAGACATGAAAATGTCTCCAAAAAATTTACTTTCCACATGCTTACGCAGGAAATGTGAAAGATATGCTCTACCAAAATAAGAAAGAAAACCAAGAAAGAGGAAATCATGAACACAGGAGACTAAAAATCCACATTGGGAGAGATAAGGAGTGACCCAAAGGTGACCTAAGCTGTGCACCAGGCAGAAGGACAGCCAGACCAGATTAGGGCAGGGCAGAAGGCCCTAGAGAAATTTCTTCAAGAAGATGGATTTGATGAAACACAGGACATATGTGAAGTAAGTGAAAGTTGGTTTATCTAAATGGCAGAAGCTAGCGGTTGAAGTACATACAAAACAAAGCAATCCATTCCAGCTGCAGAGGAACAAGGCGCTGTATGGGAAAGTGTGTTTCATCTTAGGACACTGTGTAACTTGGCTGTGAGCAGCATTTACTTTAGTATTATAACGTGCACACAAAGTGTTGCTTATGTAGGTTCATATCCTCCTGAAAGCAGTCACTGAGATGATTTTCAGAGCATATAAGTTTATTGGTGAGTAAAGCCTATGGGTGGTAAAAGGGGGGATAGTAAAACTGGGCAGAGAGAATGTGGAGTCTTGGTCAACCCAACTGCGAGCTCCAGAGC
The DNA here is from genome assembly GCF_014176215.1 of Rousettus aegyptiacus. Lineage (NCBI taxonomy): Eukaryota > Metazoa > Chordata > Mammalia > Chiroptera > Pteropodidae > Rousettus > Rousettus aegyptiacus. The sequence goes on from NW_023416309.1 coordinate 64,434,171, forward strand.
AAAGACTCCATTTTAGGGGCCCCACATGGGACAGGACCAGCTCCAGAGCCCCCTATGTGCTTAGCCACTCATTGGGGGCTTTTCTGAGAGCATTGCTTCAGCTCTAATGCTGCCCCAAATCTCAAAGTTGCCACAGTTGGAGCCCTTACCTTACCGCACTCCTTGCAGCTAAACAAGTTTTTTCTTCAAGGGCAATCTGAGCAGTGCACCTTCGTGGCCAACACTTTGATCTAATCTAAACCATGACTTAAGTCTGCTGGAGGGTGGGGCTCAGGAGGGTACGTGTGGGTACTGAGTGGGAGAAAGGAGAGTAATATATCTTTATGTTCTAGAGTAGGAAGTCAACAGATAATACCGAAGTCTGAAAAAACAAGAAGCAGCAAGATGAGCTACTTATTTAGAAATGTGGAGATAAGCAACAAAAGAACAAAAGCTACACAGCTAAAAAAGTTCTGAGAGTCATTTCCTCTGGGGAAGAGGGCAACTGGGGGAAGAGAAGAAAGACTGCCATTGTTCCTAGCAAACCATTAGAACTATTGGACTCCTTAAACTTAAGACGTGCATAATTCTGAAATAAAAATCATCAGAACAGTACACCTGAAATTAATATAATATTGAATGTTAACTGTAATTGAAAAAAATTTAAAAAATAATAAAAGAGTAATTTTCAATATTTAAAAAAAAATCATTGGAGCAGGACTTTGGTTAAGAGCTCTCGGAGCTTTAGCTAACTTAGGAAAATCATTCTGGGGCGGTAGTATTTGAGCTGAGAACTAAAGGCTGAGAAGGAGCCACCCTAGGGGAAGGCATGTGTGGGGCTTTAAGTAAAGGAGTGACATGGCCTGTTCTCATTTTTAAATGACTTTGCCTGCTGTGTGGACTTTGGGGGAAAGAAGGAGGCACCATGATGATGGGGCCATTCATGGTGATAGCAGAGGGGTAGGGGATGGTGACAAGTTAGTGACCTATTTTCAGGTCAAATCAGCAGAACTTGAAGGACTGAACTTGGCTGTGAGGGACATCACAGAGACACCATAGCCCCAGGCTCCCTGTCTCACTTAGGCCTGTGTCCAGGCTCTGCTCACTTAGGCCCACAGGCACCTGCGGGCTCTGCTTCCTCTTCCTCTTCCTCCCTGGGGCTCTCCCCAGATATGACCATCACCCAGATCCCTGGGCTTCTGCTCTAGTCTGAGTTTTTTGGTGCCTTTGACCAGTTGTTCCCGTGGCAGCCTCTATGCCCACCTCAGTGCTGACTAGAGCCACAAATGTCTTTGATGAAGAGACAGAGGCTAGAGTGGCCCAAACAACTACATACCTTTTCTTTCCTGGGACAGCCTAGTTTATGTTCAATTGCCCAAACTCCTTTCACTTCAAGAGTGTCCTCATGTGGATGGCAGTTATATAAGGGGTCAGCATACTTCTGTAAAGGTCCAGATTGCAGATCTTTCAGGCTCTGGTTACATGAAGTGGGCTGACTGTTTGGCCCACTGTCAAGGCAATAAGGCCATCATACATGATACATTAATGAATGGGCATGGCTGGTGCCAATAAAACTGTATTCACAAAAACAGGTGGCAAGCTGAACTTGGGCAGTGGGCCATAGTTTGCTGACCCTGAATTACCTAACCTTCAGTTGGGGGAGAGGAATAAAATGTTCTGCTCCCTTACGAGAATTCCCAGGTCTTGGAAGACAAGATTCTGGATAAATTCATTTCTCCGAAATTCTGACATGCTGACAGGTGGTCCCCTGCTCACCTGGGTCACTTACTCACCTGTGTTCCCCAATCCTCCCTCAAGAATGGCGATGACTGAGAAGACCACAGTCCCTCAGCCCTGCCACACCCTCAAGACTTCTAAAATCCTATCTGGCCTTATCTCACTGGGTCCTCCCAGTAGCCTGAGGGGGCCATGACTTGTTCACAGTCACAAAGCAAGTTAGGAAAAGCTAACAGGTGTTAAGAGGTAGAATCCCAGAGAGGGGCCAAGGCTGGAAAAGAGCCTCTGCCTCCCCTTCCAGCTGTCCTCCTGCCACCTCCAGCAGCAAGAGGACCCAGGCCCACACTCAAACCCAGTCCCCTTCCCCCAAGGGTCCTGAGACCCCTGGCTCTGTCAAGGCTCTCTACCCCCAGGAACAGACAGGATACCATCGGGCTCTGATGAGTCACAAAACCTCCCCTGGAGTGCCCCCGAAATCCTTCTTTCCCCTCCGGGCCTTCTCACCCGGCTCTAGCATGACCTCCCATTACACCAGCCTCTTGGGCAAGAAAGCAGTTGCTGGGTCAGGATATTCATTTTCCTGTGCTTCTGCAACAAAGTAATATAAACTGAGTGGCTTAAAACAACAGACATATAATCCTTCACAGTTCTGAAGGCCAGAAGTCTGGAATCGAGATGCTGGTGGGGGTTGCACTGCCCCCCCCCCCCCGCCCAAGACTCTAGGGGAGGATCCCACCTTGTCTCTTCTAGGTTCTGGAGGCTCCTGACATTCCTTGGCCTGGGGACAATCCCTCAATCTCTGCCTGTCTTTACATGGCCTTCTTCCATGAGTCTCTGTGACCTACCTCTCTTCTTATAAAGATACCAGGCATTGGAGATTTAGAGCTCACCTTCAATATAGAATGATTTCATCTCGAGATCCTTAACTAATTACATCTGCAAAGTCCAAATAAGGTCACATACTGAGGGCCAGGTGGACATGAACTTTAGGAAACATTATTCAACCCACTACGGCAGGATCAAACTATAATCCACCTCTCCTCTTTTTCTTGTTCCATCCCCAACTTTCTTCCCTCTCCATTGCCAACATTTGCCCTGACCCTCAGTACCTGTTTCCTTTTGACCCTCTGCCACTCTGAGCCTCTTCTCTACCTCCTGTCAGTCTCCCCACCCTCATTCTCTGCCTCTTCTTCTTCTACAGCCTCCTCCTTTCCATCCCCCATTGTATTAACCATGGTCAAGTGGCCCTCAGCACCTACCTCTACCTCCTTCTCCTGCACCTCCCTGGATGGTGAGGATGGAAAGCTAAAATCATGTTTCCAATCCCTTGCAGCTAGGTTTGAATGTGAAATGGGATCTAGCCATCCATGCACTGACAAGTCAGACCAGGAAGAAGGAAATAAGGAAGGGGCTCCTCCAGCTGGGAAGGCCCTTGCCGAAGTCTCTGCCCAAACTTTAGGCTAGAGCTTTGTTGAGTGTTGAGAGGTTGCTATGGTGGCAATGGATTTGGCTACCAGGGGGAGTTCCTGATTCCCACTGTTCTGACTGTAGCAAAACTAACAGCTTTTTTGACAGTCTGTTCTGGAGCCTGATTCTGCAGGTTAAGCAACATTTCTGTTATTAATTGCTGCATTCAACAGGACAGGTGAAGTTATGCTGTGGTAGCAAGCAACTCCAAAATTTCAGTGCTTTTAAGTCTTAAAAGACCAAAGGTTTATTGATCACTTTTTTGATAAAGCACCAAAGGCATAATCCATCAAAAAAATAATAGATAAATTGGACCTCATTAAAATTGAAAATTTCTGCCCTACAAAAGACACTGTCAAGAGAATGAGAAGACAAGCCACAGATTGGGAGAAAATATTTGCAACAGATATATCTGATAAAGGACAATTACCAAATAAACAAAAAACAAAAAACCAAAAGAACTCTTAAAACACAATAATAAGAAAACAACCTGATTAAAAAATGGACAAAAGATCCTCACATGGAAAATGAACATATGAAAAGGTACTCAACATCATATATCATTAAGGAATTGTAAATTAAAACAGCAGTGAGATCCCACTACACACCTATTAGAGTAACTAAAATTCAAGGCAGAGATAATACCAAATGCTAGTGAGGAAGGATGTGGAGTAACAGGAACTCTTCATTGATGGTGGGAATGCAAAATGATATGGCCACTCTGGAAAACAGTTTGGCGGTGTTATGGATTGAGTATTTGTGTTCTCCAAAAATTCATATGTTGAAGCTTTAATCCCCAATGTGACTCTGTTTGGAGATAGGGCCTTTATGGAGGTAATTAAGGTTAAACAATGTCTTAAGGGTGTGGCCCTGATCCAATGGATTCATATTCTTATAAGAAGAGACACCAGAGAGCTCCCCTCCTCCCACCACATGAAGCCACAGTATGAAGTTGTGCCTTCAGAACTGTAAAAAAAAATTTTTTTGTTGTTTAAGTCACCCAGTCTATGGTATTTTGTTATGGCAACCCTAGTTGACTAAAACAGGCAGTTTCTTACAAAACTAAATGTAATCCTGCCGTATAATCCAGTAATCACACTCCTTAGTGTTTACCTAAATAAGCTGAAAATTTATATCTACTCAAAAACATGCACATGGATGTGTACAGCAGCTTTATTCATAATTGCCAAAATGTGGAAGCAATTAAGATGTCCTTCAGTAGATGATTGGATAAACTGTAACATACAGACAATGGAATATTATTCAATATGAAAAAGAAATGAGCTATCGAGCCACAAAAAGATATGGAGGAATTTTAAATACATGTTACTAAGTAAAAGGAGCCAATCTGAAAAGGCTACGTACTGTGCAATTCCACCTATATGGCATTCTGGAAGAAGGCAAAACTATGGAGACAATAAAAAGATCAGTGGTTGCCAGGGCTTCGAGGGAAAGGAGGGATGAATAGACAGAGCACAGAGGATTTTAAGGGCAGTGAAAATTCTCTATATGACACTATAATGATGGATACATATCATACATTGTCCAAATGCATAGAATGTACCATATGAGACATGAACATTAATGTAAACAATATCCTCCCCTATATGTTGATGCTGGGGGAGGCTAGGGAGAAGGATATATGAGGAATCTCTGCTCTTTCCACTCAATTTTGCTCTGAATCTCAAACTGCTCTAAAAAATTATCTCCCAGCCCTTGGCAACCATTGATCAGTTTTCTGTCCCTATAATTTTGACACTCCCAGAATGTCACATAAATAAAACCAAATAGTATATAGCCTTTTAATCAGGCTTCTTTCCCTCAGCAGAAAGCATTTGTGATTCCCTGATGTTTTTGCATATACAAGTAGTTCATTCCTTTTTATCGCTGAATAATATTTCATTGTATGGATGTACCATGTTTTCTTTAGCCATTCATCACGTTGATGAACATTTGGGTTGTTTTCAGTTTGTGGCAATTATGAATAAAACTGCCATGAGCACATATGTGGACGTGTGTTTCATTTCTCCTACAAGTGGAAAGGCCGGGTAGTACAGTAAGTATACATTTAACTGTATAAGAAACTGCCAGACTATTTTCCAAAGTGATTGTCTCAGTTTTCATTCTCACAGTAATGTATGAGAGTTCTCTCTGTGTCCTTACCAGTACTTGGTGTTATCCACTTTTTACACTGTAGCCATCCTATCAGGGTGTGGCAGTATCTTCAGTAGTTTTGACTAGCATCTCCCTGATGACTACTGATGGTGGGAATCTTTTCCTGTGCTTATTGACCCTCTGTGCATCTTTGAGGAGGTCTATTCAGATATTTTTCTCATTTTGAATGGGTTTTATCTTCTTATCATCCATTCGTGAGAGTTCTAGGTTTGCTTTGCCAACTTAGCATGCAGGCGGGACCAGAGCAAAATCGCTCAGGATAAGAAAGGAGGGGCACTGGTTGTCACCAGCATCCTTTCTCACCCACCTCTCCAGCCCCTCATTCATCTTCCACACCAGCCCCCGGCTTAGTGGGCCTTTCCGATGTGAAAAACTGTCCAGGCTTTCTCGGCATAAAACCCATTCTCCTTCTTAGCATCTGAGCCCCTGTCCTGCCTAGAACCTGTGGACTGCCCTAGTCCCTCTTCTCCCCGTCTCCTTCTCCTTCCCATCACCACCTGTTACCTGACAGCCTTCCCACTATGAAGTCCACACTACTCCAGAACATCTACTGTTCCATGGACACCTAAATTTTGGCCCTGCCTCAGGACCTTTGCATTTGCTGTTCCCTCTGCTCTTTCCATGACTTTGTCCCTCCTTGCTTTAGGCTCTGCTCAAAGGTCACTTTCCTGACCACACCATTCAGTATTCACCCCCATCAACTCAGTACCCTCATCTTGTTGCTCTTTTTCACAGCACATACCTGGCATCACTGTGCTTTTATTTGCTTACTTGTGCATCATCTATCTCCTACCAGAATGAAGATACCCAAGAAAGGAACTTGGATTGCACTGTATATCCCCAGGGCCTGGCACACAGTCAGTCCTCAATAAATGTGTGTTGAATGGATAACTTTGCTGCCACAGGTCTCATAGGAAGACTACATGAAATAGCAAGTGAGATTGCCTGTTGCAAATTGCTGTGTTTACAGATGAGGAAATTGAAGCTCAGAAAGGTACAGTAACCCACCCAGGGCCACATAGTCAGAGCAATGGACACCTGAGCCTGTATCCTTCTCCCTGAAGCACCCTCCTCCACACCTTCCTCAGGGCCAGTATCAGCATCATATAGACACATTATACACATCCCCAATGCACATGCAGACCACACAAATCAAATGCAGCTTACACACAGTCGCCCACAACACAGACACACCTAGCAGCACACATGCAGGAATTCTGTTCACATACCCATACACAGGCCAACAGTCTTGCACGCTCAGAAATTCCCTATGCACACAGGCACATGTCCTCTCATACTTAGGAAGTCCATGCACAACTGACACACACCCTGCTTCCCACACACACATGCCAATGCACCCACAGCAGCAGACCTAGGTGACTGGTGGGCCCAGGACTCCAATGAGCCTCCATTACCATGACAACTGACAACTCCTACATGCACAGCAGCCAGGGGGAGGATTTGAGCTTGGATGTGTATCACAGCTGCAGAGGATGCTTCCCAGAGCAGGAGCAGCCTGACCTCACAAACCCCAGTTCCATCCCTTCATGGGTGCAGTTTAAGACACGTAGAACATACACTGTCATTATCCACATAAGGGACATGGCTTTCACTCTTGACCGTCCCCTTCTTGTCAGGCGTGAGTGTGCACCAGCACTTCACACACATTTTCTCCCCTAATCCTTATAGTGTTCTCACCAGATAAGTGCTGTCAGGGAATGCATTTTGCAGTTGGTGAAACCAAGGCTCAGAGAGGGTAAGTCTATTGCTCATAGTCACACAGCAAGTTACCAGCAGGGCTGAAACTTGAACCCAGGTCTGATGGACCATGAAGGGTCTTCTTTCCACTGCTCTGCACTGCATCTGAACCAGGCTTCTTCAGGAGCAGCCTGTCCATCCCCTCATCTTGTCTCTCTGCGCACACCCTTTCCAGACAGGAGCAATTAATTATCAGCTTTCACTAGTGCCAGTATTGGTTCTGCCCTGTGGAGCTCCCTTAGGAGGTAGAAAGATCCCCATCATGAGTGGCATTCAAGCAGAAACTGTCAGAGCTGCTATGGAGAAGGATCATCAGGGCATCAGGGAACAAGGGTTTGGATACACAAAGAAATGAGGTACCAAGCCCAAGGCAGGGCTGGAGCCACACAGCCCCTTGACAAGCTTAGTTGAGGAGGCTGTACCTCCAAAGGAGGGCAGGACTGTTCTCCTAAATTCATTTATCCCCAAGGATGCAGAGGATGGCACAGGTGCATCACTCAGCAGCTGCCATTGGTTAGTTCCCATTCTGCCAGGCAGCCCTGGGGTTACTATGGTGACTGAGCCAGACACAGCCTCTGCTTTGTGGAACTCGAAGGTCTCCACTGCTCTGAGTTGCCTTGGGAAAATCATTGTCTGTGTCTGCTCCTAGCATTCCCATCTATAAGATGGGCAGATTCCTCCGTTCAAAAGTGTAGTACTCATGTTGGTCACTATGCTATATAACTTAAACTGGTATATTATTGTATGCCAACTATAAGTGGGGAAAAAACTCACTGAATTGTGCAACGTAAATGCAAGCAACTAATTGTCTATTATATTTTAATAGAGACATCTATGTTGAGCAGTGCAACTCTAGAGTTCTAGACGAATACCAAATATTAATTTTGGTTTTGTTCTATTTTTCACCTATTCCTACCCACACTCCAATTCCAGATAGAATGACCCCTAGCTTTTTCTTTTGAAGGGAGTTTTTCTGGTCTTTACCCCAGCTGGAAGAGGTGGTCACCTGTGCTTATCGAAAGTGCTTCAAGAGGTGATGGCCAGACTTGAAGTGGCCCCAGGATCTTTGGATTACTCTGAAGAAGACAGGAAGCCCCAATAATGGCTGAGATCCAATTTTCCATCAGCCAGCCAGATGGGAACTTAGAATTTAGAAATTTAGAGAAAAATAAGAAAGCGGGTTGTTTCCAGCACAACTGGGTTTTCAGCTGGGTCCATGCCAAGTGCACACATATCTGCTCTCTAGCAGTGTGGGAGTGCTGCACATCAGTAATCCCACAATCTGCGACATGTACATGCACCCCCGCACACACATACACACATACACAGGTGTGTGTAGACACGCAGGCAGCTGCCTCCTGCACCGGAGGCTCCCAGCTAGCTTCTGCAGGTGACTTTCTGTGCCTTCTTGTCTGAGGCTTCAAGGGAACCTGCAGCCTTCTTTGAGGAAGATCTCAGCTCCTCTTTGACCACAAAGGAGCTGTCCAGCTCAGCCACTACTCTTGGCTTCCCTGGGGAGTCCCGGCCTGTGAAGAGGCTCCAGCAGCTCACAGAATGCCAACGTGTTCAGGCTCCTGGACCCCAGGTGGCCTCCCTCCCCTCTACCTGTCTTATTGCTCACCATCCCCTGGGCCTCTGCTGGCCTGCAGGAGTGAATAACCATCCCCTCACCCTACCCACTTACAACCAGCTCTGGGTGAGCAGTAGGCAGGGAGGAGGCCCACAGAATTAGCTAAAGGATACTAAAATGTAAGTGTATTTGTTTCCTGTGGCTGCTGTACCAAATTGCCACAAATTTGGTGCCTTGAAACAATAGACATTTATTCTCTTGCAGATCTGGAGGCCAGAAGTTCCAAATGAGAATCACTGGGCTAAAATCAAAGTGTCAGCAGGGCAGTGCTCTCGGTGAAGGCTCAGGAGAGAGTTTGTCCCCAGCTCTTTCAGCTTCTGGTGGCTGTGGCCCTCCTTGGCTGATGGCTGCATCACTCCAGTTGCTGCCTCTGTGGTCACATGCCCCCCTCCCCCCGTGTATGTCAGATCACATTTGTGATGGCATGTAGGGCACACCTGGATAATCCAGGACTATCACCCCATCTCAAGATCCTTAACTCAATTATGTCTGCAAAGACCCCTTTTTGCCATATAAAGGACATTCACAAGTTCCAGGAGTTAGGACGTGGATATCTTCTGGGGGCCATTTTCAGTCTGCCACAGTGAGTCATGTGAGATCTGAGCTGCAGTTCCCATCGCTTTGTAGCCAGCTCCTAAAGCCAACTCTGGCTCTAACCAGCTGGGTGATGGGGTGGGGCCATGTATAGTGGCAGACCTGGTATGGACATTATGTGCCTCGTGGGTCTGTGGTCATGGATGAGCACTCCCCGGAATAAGGGGCAGGTGTGAGTTCTCAGAGAAGTAAAGTGGAGGACATCGGGAGATGAGGCTGGCTTCCATGGGAGGAGAAAGGAATGAAAGTGGGGAAAGGCACACCACAGCCCAGGCGCTGAGTAGTGCCCCGTGCAGACACCATCTCATTTCTTCTTCCCACAGCCCCACTTCACAGATTGAGGCTCGCAGAAGTAACAGCTGAACAACCCCACAGAACAGGTGCTATCAGCTCCAAGTTACAGAGGGAGGAAGTGTCAGCTCAGAAAGGCGAACTGACTTGCCCCAGATCACACTAACAACAGGTGGCAGAAATGGGAGTCTCTGACTAACTCAAGTATTCACCTTCTTGGTGTCTCATCAGGCTCCTGAAGCCAGGGTTTGAGCTGGTCTCAGACAATGGAAGGATTCGGGAAAGTGAAGAAGCTGAGAGCTGAAGAGACCAGTGGGATTCTTTCTGACTTGGGGGATGCAGGCCAGTGTCTCTGCTGTTGGGCAGCTTCCTCCTCTCAGAGGCACAAGGATGAACCCCAACAACAGGTGGTCCCCAGAGAGGTGTTAGCTCTAAAGTGTCCGTATTCAACCCATCAATATTTCCCAAAGGCCTGTCACAGCCCTTCCTTCCCTCTGTTTCCTCTCCCCTTTGCTTGCTTCCAGCCCTCAGGCCTTGTGAGGCGGCAGGGGTGGGTCAAGCAGGGATCTGCTTGGCTGAGAGCACCCTTATGCCTAGCATCTAGGACAGCAGGAAGGCCTGAAGAGCAAGTCCCTTGCCTTCTGAGGACACACACAGAGATGCACAAGCCACGCCCGTGTACGCAGACACATATTTCTGCCCTTCTACACCTGGACCTGGTAATGACAATCAGTCACCCACAGAGAGCCATGGGCTCCTTGACTCAGGCAAGCACGTTGCCAGTTGCTCAGGCCAAAAACTCTGCAGCGCTCTGGGCTCCTCCCCTTCTCACCCCACGTCAGCAAGTCCTGTCAATTTTACCTTCGAAATATATTTGGGATTGGAAACTTTTCATATCTTGTCTGGACTCATGTAGCAGCCACCTCGCTGGCCTTCCTGCTTCTGCCCTGACCCATGTTTGTTCTCTGCGCAGCAGCAGGGGAGATGATGCTCCACTTCATGTTCCTCCTCACTCTGAGTCAAAGTCGCAGGTCTGGCTATGGCCACCCAAGCTTTTTCTGACCTTTTCTGCCCAATGCAGGCCTCCTTACCATCCTGGCACACTCCTTTCTCAGGGCCTTTGCACTGGCTGTCCCCTAGGCCAAGAACATTTTCTCTAGCTTTCCACAACTTCCTCCCATCACTAAGAAGCCACATCCCCACTCTCCTGCCCCATTTCTGCACTTCTCCACCACACATCAACTTCCATAGTCTATATATTTACTTATCTATTTTGTTTGTCTCTATTCAGATGTAGACTGCCTGGGAACAAGGATTTGTGCCTGCTTTGGTCACCTTTGCACCCCTGTCCAGACCAGTATCTGGTGCACTGCAGGCTCTAATACTTGTGGAGTGTAAGAAGCACATAAATGTGGACACAGGCGGACACTCATGGAAACTATCAGGACAGGTGTCCCATGCACACCCGTACACATGGACTGGGGGGCTCAGTGGCGCACATGCACAGCTGCACACAGGCACACAGTCATGCACACAGAGGAGCCCTGAGCTGAAGCTTCCCTTGCTTCAGTGAGGCTATGGACAGTGGGCTTAGTCCTGCCAGTGTTGGGAATATTTGTCCCCACCTGAGGCCACCAGTGGAGGCCGAGGCCCCAGGTGGGCCCCTGGCTAATCTTGCCAATTCTCTGGAAGAGGAAGGACAAACTTCCTGCAGCCAAACCTCTAGGTGAAGAGAACAGTGTCACAGTCTCCAACATGCCATCCAGATCCTAGACCCTGTCTCCTCCTACCTCCTCATCCTGACTCATCACAGCACCAGAGGTGAGGGAGACAGCTCAGGTACAATTGCCTCATTGAGCAATAGGGGAGACTGAGGCAGGAGGCCAAAGTAGGTGAATGTAGCTCCCTGCCTAGCTCCACCATGGCTGAGGTGGTCAACTCCCAATCTGACTCTGGCCCCGATGGGCACCCTGGGTACTGTAAGCACAGGAGTGTACAGCCACCATACATACTCCCACCAGCCAAGCCCCTCCAGCTTTGTCTTGGCTGGAAAAACTTATCACCAATGACTTTCCCAACAGAGATCAATAGAAAATGTTTTATCTCCTTCCCCAGGGGCAGCTCAGCCTCAGAGCAGGGCAGGCTGCCGTTACTATGACGACTCTCCTGGACCTTCTTGACTTTCTCCCCCTCCTTCGTCTTCCGTCCCTCCTTCTCCCTCCTTCCTCACCCCTCCTTCTCCCCTATCCTCCTACTGCCCACTATCCCCTCACCCATCCACCCATACTCTCCTTTCCCCTATCCCACAGCCCAGGTCAGGGCTGTACCAAGCACTGTCCTCAGTATTCTGTGACTGTTCACTGTATATTAAGCTCAGTTTCTCATTGACAATCAGAGGGATAATAGTACCTCCTTTCCAGGGGCCCTGAGAGCACTACGTGAACATGAACCTGTGAAGTATGAAGCATAGGGCTTGGCTGTGGTCAAGACTCAAGAAATGCCAGCATTGTTGATAAGCCTCACTCTATGTATCCATAAAATGTGTGATGAGGGATTATGGTTGTAAGGCCTAAATGAGAAATGGAAACAGTTTGGCCCACTGCCTGGCACAGTCAAGAAGGACCATAGTCTAGGCCCTGCTGACCACTAGGAGGTGTGGGGGATGGGAGGAGGTGGGAGGGACAGGTGTGCCGGCCCTATTTGGAGGCTACTTGGTCACCCCCTCGAGTGTGACAAATTGTGGACAGAGATGCCTCATCAGGGTCCAGGTAACTTGTACCTCCCCTCCCCCCACAGAGCTGTGTGGACTTCCCTCCCACACTGCCTCTGCCTCCCTGCCCACAGACTGTTCCACCCTCTTCCTTTTGCCTGGAATGCTTTGCCCCATGAAGTCAGCCAGTTGGCAAACCTCCTGGGCAGGAGGCACCCTGGCACTGGGATATGGAGCCAGATTTTCTGGGTCGGAGTCAGTTCTGCTGCCCAGGAGCACTTTTGTGTCAACTGAGTAACGGCCCCAAAGACCCTTGTCCCCATCCCCAGGACCTGCGAATGTGACCTTAGTTGGCAAAAGAGAATTTGCAGATGTGATTAAGGTAAGGATCTCGAGATGGGAAGATTATTCTGGATTATCCAAGTAGCCCTAATGTAGTCACGAGGTGACTTATGAGAGGAGGCAAGATGGTCAAAGGAGAAAGTAGAAGATGTGACAACAGAAGAAATTATTTCCTTGCCTTTTCCAGCTTCTGGAGGTTACAAGGGATCATGAGCCACAAAATGCAGATTGCATCCAGAAACAAGTAAAGGCAAGGAATAGATTCTCCCTTAGAGCCTCTAAGAGCCAGACCTACCAACACCTTGAACTTTTAATTTCCAGACTGTAAAGAATAAATTTGTGTTGTTTTAAGCCACTGGATTCATTGGTCAATTGTTACAGCAGCCCCAGGAAACTAATATACATAAAAGGGATCTGGCACATAATAGGTGCTCAGAAAAGGCAGTCACTAGGATTTGGACCCAACGTGGTCTCCTTCCCCTAGAGGCAACTCCTCTTCTTGCTGCCCATTGACATTCCCCGTGCTGGGCTTTCCCTTAAGTTCTCCCCAGGAGCAGGCTCAGGCAGGGAGGGCAGGAGATTGGACCTTGCTAGGAGCTAGGAAGCCCCTAAACGGATGAAAAGGACCATTTCCACACATCTAGCGTCTGACCTAAAATGCCAACAGCGTTCGCTGCATACCAATCTCTGGGCTAAACGCTTCACACGCCCTACCTATCTCATTTAATATTCTCAACCCCAGAAAGTAGGAACTACTACTTTCCTATTTTACAAATAAAGAAACTGAGACTCAACAAGTTACCTGGTTTGCCCAAAGCCACCCAACTGGCCACAGAGCAGCCAGATTTAGAAATCAAGTCTGCAGTGCACATCTTGATCCGGCTGAATAGCTCATATTCACCCTGGGAGATGGGTGGCTGAACGTGGTGAGAAGGGCTCTCTGGGTGCAAGTCTTGGCTCTGTCACTTTAGCTTGAGAACCAGATGGGTGACTTCACCCATCTGCTCCTCAATTTCCTCATGAGCAAAATGTGATGAGCCTGCCTGCAGAGGGGCTACAGGATCAAATGAGACAATTATAGAAAGGGGTAGAGTCATCTGGTACCTACAAGGATATAAGGGCATTGTACCTATCAACCCCAGTGCCTTATTTTACAGATGAGAAAACTGAAGTTTGGTAGAGGAACTCACTAATCCACAAGTCACCCGAGAGCTCTGATGCCTTGACCCCCCTGTCCCCTACCATAGGACCATGGCTAGGTGGGTGTGGGAGGCTTCCTAAGCAGGTGGCTGCAGGCTTTCTGCCTGAGCTGCTGGTCAGTTGAAGCCTTGGAGCAGCAGTTATCAGGGAGTGTGTGTAAGTTAATAGGTTCATTCACTCATTCATTCAACATTCCTCTGCTTAAAATCTGCCGATGGCTTCCTTCCCATAGCGCTAGAATTGCATTCAAATTCCTCCCCGAGACCCTATGTAGCCCTGAAGACCCCGGTCCTCCATTATGGCTTTGCCTTCATCGTGCCCAATGCTCATCCCCTTGCTCATTATGCCCCAAGCCCTCTCCTGCTTGACGGCCTTTGCACTTGCTCTTCCCTCTACCAGGGATGCTCTTCCCGTGCTCCACCCATGGCAGATCCCTTTTTGCTATTCAGTTCTCTGCTCTGATAGGCCTCCTACTCACACTCCCAGCTAAGTAGTCCCGTTGTCTCTTCAGTATCTTCGTCCCAGTACTTGTCACTCCCTGTAATTATCTTTTCATATGTAAGCATTCCTTCGCTGTCTCTTGCCACCAGGACACCAGCTCCATGATAGCAGGGGCCACATATCTTTGTGTCAAGTAAATGAGAAAATTATGGTCAGTCTATTGGGTTTAGAAGTAAAAATGATTCAATAGAAGGTTACAGTAAAGGCTAATGGTGGGGTGAGGGTGGGAGCCTGGCCCAGAGACCAGGCCAGAGACTGGAAGCACCTAAGAGCAGGTTCAAATCCTCTGCCCGAGACTCCAGCCGTCACCCCGGCCCTCGTCCCGAGGCGTTCCAAAGCCCCAGGCAGAGCGTGAAAGTCTTTGAGGTCTCTATCTGGACCCCACAGCCAAGTCTCTCTTATCCAATGCGCTGGAGCAGACTGTGAACGAGCGCCTCCAGGCCGCAGGGAGGAGCGCAGACCGCCAGGGGGTGCTGTCGGGGCGCGCACGGCCCACCTGGCGCCTGGGGCGCGAGCGAGCGCCGCCAGACCGCCCGGGAACTTTTTCCCTCCCGCTCTCGCTCTCCTTTTCCCCCCGCGTCGCCCGCCCGCTCGCTCTTCCTGTGCGGAGGGGATCGCCTTTACCCGCGGCACCCGCGGACACTAGGCAGACCCGGCTGGGTGCGCGGCCAGGGCCCAGATCCAGCGCCGCCGACTCCCCGCGCCCCCGGGCGCCGCCCCCGCCCGCGGCTGGGCAGGGTGAGGCGAGTTGGAGAGCGAGGCGGCAGCGAGGGCCAGAGGCGAGCCGAACAGGCCGCCCTGCCCGCGGCCCGAGCGCCGGCGCGGGGAGGGGGCGCCGCGGCCCACCCTCCTTTCTGCCTGGCCGCGGGCTGGCCGGGCCGCTGCGCCCTAACCCCCAATGGCCTGCTGGCCCTCCGGGCCGCGAAGTCTCAGCACCAGACCCAGGGTCCCCGAGTGAGTGCGGGCGCCGAGGTGAGCACGGGGTGCGGGGTGGGGCGCAAGGCATCTGGATCCGAGGCAGGGTGAGGAATGGAGGAGGATTCGGGGGCGAGCGCGCGTTGGACCCGCATATAGGGGTCCGCGGGGTCATTGCTTTGTGTGGCGTGGGGGGGGTGCGCGAGGTCACCGGATGGCCGTCTGGGGAGCTGCAGGGTGGGGGCGCCCTGCGCTGCAGATGAGGGTCTTTAGGAAGATTTGTGCCGCGGGCTGGGGTCGGTTCGTGGCGTGGGGGCGCCAGAAGCGCGGGTCCAGTGTGGCCAGGGTCTCTGCGCGCGCTAGGGCGCGCGGAGTGTTTGCCGAGCGTGGGGTGGGGACGTGGGGGGCATTCGCCTGGCGCTGGGAGCGGAGCCTTGTGAATGTGTTGGGTAGGGAGGTGGGGGGCGGGGAGCGGGGAGCCAACGTTTTCTTGTGAGACTGGGGGCCTGGTGTGGGCCACGGCGTTTAAAGAACGGCCGCGAGGGGAGAGGAGGACTTGCTGGGGGAGATGGGGCGCAAAGGTTCAACGCGTTACCCCGTCGCGGGTAGCGGCGCTCGGGCCTGTGTGCAGGCCCCGCGACCCCGCAGGGAAAGGCCTCAGAGGCCCGGGAAGCTCGGACGCGGCTAGGCCCCGGGCGCGCAGGCCCTTCGGAGGGTGATATTACGGTCGGGGACGCGGGACACGCGAGCCCTGTTTTCCCAGACAGTATTGCGCTGGCCAGGCCATGGCCCTCGCGGTTTGGAGGCAGGGAACCCGGGAGAGACGGACGTGAGGACCCGGCGCCAGGCGGCGTCGCTGAGTGCGGCGGGGGCGAGGGAGTGGCAGGACACGGGGGTGACATTTGGAGCCTTGGTCGCGGCGGGGGCTGCCGAGAAGGGGCAGAGGGGAAGCGAAACATCATCTAGGCCTGAGGCCGCTGCGGCCCCAGCTTCCTGGGGCGCCCGTTTTCTCATTAAACGGTTTACTTCTTGGGGCTCTTGGTACTCCTCAAATCCACGCCAGGAACTGGAGCCGTGCCCTCTTTTTAGGATCCCTGAGTGTGGGGAGTGCTGAATGGATAAACCGAGTGTAACAATGCGCTATTGGGGGGCTGGGGGAGGGGAGTCAGCGTGCTTGAATGGCGGACCCGGGCCCAGAGCTTCCCACCTCGCAGCACTCACTCCTGTAGGGCCTTTCTCATGGTTTTGGCAGGCCCTTATTTAAGGACCCACGCGGGTCCGCACGCCTCCCTCCCACCTAAAGTGCCTACCCCACCGCTGCACCCCTTATTTTTCTTCCAACGTAGCGGTGTGTTGAGGATTCAAGGGCATTACATCTGGTTGCAATCCAGTTTCATGCTGCTGCTGGGCTGTTAAGACCTCGCGCTGACGTCAGAGCAGGGAAACTACTTTTTATTTTATCTTTTTTTAGTTGTCTGCTGCCCTGGGAGGGGAGGCGGATGGGTCAGCCGAGTTCTGATGTGGAGACGCCAGGGCCATGGGAGCCTCTGGCCGGGGGCTCTGCTTCTCTCCCCCTACACCATCCTGCATTCAGACCTGGCTCTCCCTAGGGTGAGGCTCATCCTAGGTGGAGGCAGCCCTCTCTGCAGACTAAGTGAAGGCCTCTCCCAACTAACCACACAGCTGCCTTTCCAGAGGCTTCCCCGGGACGTGGCAGTCCGCATCTGGAATCTGGAAAGGAATCTTCTAGTTTCCCACTCCTCCTACTTGACAATGACGGGATGTATGGGTCCCAGGAGCATCCAGGAGGAAATCCTTATCAAGGAGAAGTGGCCTTTTGGGTGACCCACGGACATGGACATAGACATTCTGGTCTGGGGGAGGTTAAACCCCAAAATTTTGGCAAAGGCTCTCAGGCAAAAGCCTTGGAGGGGAAAGTATATGGTGATTCAGGCCCCAGACACCCACTGTGGAGTGGGCTAAATAGGACCTTTCCCAACAGCAAGGTGCCCCACTGGCTTCCTAAATAGAGAGAATTCACCCTCTCCAAAACCTTTCTTTCTCACTAGGCCAAGAGGTCCTTGCAAGCAGGGCCCTTGTCTTATTCCTCTTTAGACTTCCAAGTCTCCACCAATGGCTTTCAAACTCTACCTGATGACCTGTAGAAAGAAATACATTTTAGGTCACAATTCCATTCACTCCACTGTATATGACTGAAATAAAGATTTCGTGAAATAATTCTTCTACTTCCTCAGTTGATCTGATACTTTCTGTTCTAGTTTATTTGATTTTTTGAAAAATTACTGTTTACAAGTCATGAAATTGATTTCACAATCCACTAATGGGTCTTATCCAGACTGAAAAAAGGTCTAGAAAATGAATCTGGCTTCTATTCATTCAACAAACATTAAAAGGCCCTAACAAATTTTCTCTATTTTAAATTCCTTAAGTAACACATGGATTTTTCTTTCTCATTATGAAAAATGCAGAAAAACCCAGAAGTATATGGAGTAAAAATTCTCTCCGCACTTCCCACCCTCCTCACATGTAATCCCAGTTAACAGTTTGAGCAAATCCTTCCATACATTTTGCTACTCATTTATATATGCATCTATCATACATACCTAGTTTTCTTTTTCCCCAAATGAAAACACATGTTGGGCTCCTACTCTTCAATTTCTTTTTTTATTTCCCTTTGTCCCTGCCAGGCCATAGGGTGAGGTGCTTCAGGGCAAGGTTTTGGGTTGACTCCTGGCTTCACCATGCACAGAATGCATTATTTACCTCTCTGTGCCTCAGTGTCCCTATCCTAACAATGGGGAAAATAACTATCTCGGCCTCACTGGACTGTGGTAAAGATTTAATGAGTCAATCCATATAAACATATGGAACAGTACTTGTCTTTATAAATGCCGGTTTCTACCACCATAATTATTATTACTGTTCTATTTCCATGGCAGACCATGTATGCACCTCACTGCTTTCAATATCTGCTTGTAGCTGTGGCATGGATGTTTCTTTCCCCCAATTTCCAATGTGCTGCTTTGCAGGGAGGGAGGAAGTAGAGGCATATGCACAGCCATGTATACTGGGCAGTGTCTGTAGGAGAGGCCCCTGGGCTTACTACCCCCAAGGGAACAAGTTTTTTCCAGGGACCCACTGTTTTTGAAGTCCTGTGCTTAATGTAACTGCCTCCAGGAGGTCATAGCCAGTAGGTAATTGAGACCCAGATAATACCTGAGGGGATCAGCATTGTTATGGGAGCTCATGTGAGGGCTGAGGGCTCCGGCAGGAAAAAGAACCCCAAAGGACCCCGGTGAAATCACTGTTCAGGTGTTAATGGAGATGATGAAAGACTGTAGGGCAGCATCTTTGGTAAGACTTGCCAGATAGCAGAGGGAGATGTTGTATTATGATTCACTTCAAAGACAGGTGGGACAGGAGACCTGAGCGCTAGCATTCAAGGGCAGGTGTACCGAGTCTTGGCCAGAGGTGGGGCTTTGTGGACGTGGAGGCTTTATGGAGGAGGGGTCTTGGAGCAGTTGCTTCAAGCACAGGTATGTAAGAATGAGGAGTGTTCCTGTCAGAGGGAACACATCAGCATGTCTTTGGAGGCTGAAATGGACATGGCCTGTTTACCATAGCCAAGAGAGAGAGAGAATTGGCTGTTGCTGGGGCCACCTTGCTGGCCTCCCTGTCTTCATCTTGTCCCCACTCAGTGTGGGCCACACTACCAGACCGTTCTTTCTCAGCCACCGTTGATACTACAGGGGCTCATGCTGCCTTCTGGATAAAGGTGCAGTCCGTAATCCTTCCCATGCTGCGGGGGCCCTTTCTGGCGTCCTGTGCCTATTCTGTCCCCATCCCCTTCTCTGCCACAGTACAACCCTCCTTCCCAGGGTCAGCCATGTACATCCCTGTCTCTGTGAATTGACCTGGCCTGTTCCTTCTACCTAGGATGCCCTTCACATTCTTTCCTGCCTCCCAAGACCAAAACAGACATCTTGTCTCCCCCTTCTCTGACCTCTGAGGAAGAATGAGTCATCTCCCTTTGTCTAAACCCATGGCATAGCATTATTATCGGTAATTCTGTCAGTGTCTGTCCTCCCCAGGAGGCTGGAGCATCTAGGCCTGAAAGCAACACCACCCACCCCCAGCCCCATTGCCAAGGGCAAGGCCTGGAACACAGAGATGCTCAGAAATGCTTCCTGGTAGTAAGGGCCAGGTGAGGTGCGCAGATGAGAGCCTGACATTGCGTCTGTGGGCCCCTGAGATCCTTAGCAGCAATATGCAGGATCTGCTGGTCAGGGGACTCTGTTCTGTCTGACTTTGGTGGAGACAAGGGAAGCCAGAGAGGGGCCCAGGCCCCCCCACCCAGGCTGCCCTGAGGGGGGCTGAGGAGAAACTGGCTTATCCTGTTTCCCCTGGTATTGAGGAGATGGTTGAGCCAGAGCTATGCCCTGTGCCTGGGGTGGGGCAGCGGGGGGCGGGGGGGGGGGGAGCACTGGGGATCTGAGACTGGAATGTGCTACCAGGGAGGGGCTAGGGAGGGTGGGCCAGGGGCTAATAGCACATACTAGGGCTTGACTGGCAAAGGAGAGATTTCGCTCTATTGGTTCTTGAACCTATGTGAATATGTGTCTGTGATGGTAAACACTCACACATACACACACACACACACAGAGGTTGGTGGTGGGGAGGGAGAGAGGGATGAGATAGGTGGGAAAAGGAGGCAGCCAGGGAAAGGGGAAAGGGAGAGAGAGATGGTGTGGGGGAAGGAGACATGAGAGTGAGGGGAATGTTCTTTTTTAAATTTTTTAATTTAATTTAATTTTTTTGGTATTTTAGTTAATTATTTTTAACGTTATTTTTTATTTATTTTTAATTTTTAATTTAATTTAATTAATTTTTCAATTTTAAAATTTTTCCCCCTCCCCCCAAGACTGAGGGGAATGTTCTTGTTGCTGAATATTTTCTGACTTGGAAAAGTAGTATCCAGGAGTACTAGGGTTCCTGCGACACTGAACAGTCATTTGTTCATTCATTCATCTGACCATCCTTTCATTCAGTAGACATTCCTTCAGTGTTTTCTTCCCTCGGCCAGTGTGCACACTGGTCCAAGAGATGAGCGAGCTTGTGGTCTGGCCTTCTAGGCCCTCTCAGTCTGTGGGGCAGGTGGACAATGAAATTCAGTTTGTGCACAGTGATCAGGCTCAGGAGAGAAGGTGCCCAGGATGCTGGGGAGGGGCAGGAATGAGTCCTGTGAGTGAGGAACAGATGTGGTAGGGCCAGGTGTGTATGTGTGTTGCGGGGGTGAGGGGGCGGTGGGGTGTTCCTAGGAAGCCACTTGTTAGGAGTTGTGGGGAGGAGAGCCTAGGCTAGTTGGGGACATCTTTCCTCTCCTCTTGGGGAGTGTCAACTGCTTGGGCTGAGAATGTAGGGGACCCAGTGGAGAGGGCTGACAGAACAGGGGCAAAGGGCTTGCTCATAGTGTGAACAGGCCCCAGGTTAGGCATCTTGAAGAAGGACATGTGGACTCAAGCAGAGTTCCCTCCCTGGAGACTACTGTGCTAGTCCACAGGGCAGTATGGTGGTAGAAGCACTGGAATTGGAATCAGGAAGAAGTTTAGTTTCAACTGCTACTCAGGCAAGTCACTTCCCTCTCTGAGCATCAGTTTCCTCTCCTGTCAAAATGAGAACATTAAGTGCTGTTAAGCATTAAATGTGATGATGCAGTTGGCATGGAAAACACAGAGGCCCTGAGCTTGGAGTCATAAACAGACTTTGGGCTTAGGCCAGCCTGGGTTCAAATTCAGGTACCTGCTGTCCTCTCTGAATCTCCATTTCCTCACTTTAAAATGGGCATGATTACAGGCCCCTCCTGGTTACACTCAGCATATGGCTTTTACTCTTATTGCTAAAGGACTTTGCAAGAGGAGATCGCTGTTCTTCCTTTCCTTTTCATGCCAGGTTCCATCTAAACTTTCCATGAGATAACACTGGATAAAACAATTTTTCTTTTCCAGTCAGGTTGAGGCAGATGGATTGAGTGGGTCTTTGTTACACAGTGGGGCAGGTAAGAGTTATAGTTTTCTGGCCAGTTTCTGTTTCCAACAGAAAGTTTGCCCCAGTGGTGTGGGTGGACCTGGAGAATGCATCCAGCAGCTTGTGACTTCGGCTTTCAGCAGCAGTGAATGTGGTTATACAACCACAAACTCATTCATTTGTTCACTCATTCGTTCATAAATCACATTGCACACCAGGGTCTGGAAAACAGCCATCAATGTGATGCATTTCTAATACAGCGTAGTGAATAAGCACATGCATTTTGTAGTTCATCTGCCTAGGTTCAGATCTGGGCTCTGCCACTTACTGACTTGGGGAAATCATTTATTTCCTTTACTCAGTTTCTTTATCTGTAAAATATGGGAAACAATAGCACTTATAGGGTTGTTAGGAGAATTAATGAGTTAATGCAGATAGAAGATTTAAAACAGTGACTGGTATATGGAAAGTACTAGAGAATGGTTCCTCCTCCTCCTCCTCCTCCTCCTCCTCCTCCTCGTTTTTATTCCTGCCCTGAAAAATCTCACAGGCCAGCTTGATGCTGAGGAAGGTCAGCCCCAGCGAGGGATTTCCTGAGACGGATGACACCCAGGAAGGGAATAGTGGTACTCCAAGCCAAGTGCCTGCCTAAGCAGACCAGCTTCTTGAATCAGCACTCCTGGCTGCCTCCTGGCCTTGTCTGGTTTTTCCATAGGGACCTGGAACATGTTCTCTGTAGCAGGAGCTCAGTGGGTAAGGGTGAGGCCTGATGGTGGGGAGGCCCTGCAAGGACGCTATTTGCCTAGAAAGGTCTAACTCTGCCTGACACTAGGCAGGCTTCAGACTTTAAGAAAGAATTTTAGTATCAGGTGTTGAAGCTGAAAGTGTTTTCTGATTGATGTCTTCAATTGGCAGAGGTCACCAGACCATATCTTGGTGTCCTTAGGTAGGTCTTTCCCACTCTCTGAGCCTCTATTTCCTCATTTATCAAACAGTAAAAATAATAGTATCTACTTTATAGTTTTGTTTTTAAGAGGATTAAATGAGATAGTACCTCTAATGTACTTAGCTGTAGTTGGCACATAGCAAAGTACTGAATAAATGTTGACTATTGGTAATAATTCTCAGAAAATATAAATGTAAATTAAAAATCACCTGAAAGATTTCTTCTTGGGGGCTATAGCCTCTTATAAACGTGAAGTTGTAAACCTTCACTAACCCATAAACCTTCACTAACCGGGTAGGACAGGGAATTATTACAATGACTGAAAAGACACTGAAGCCCAGAGAAGTTTAGCAACAATAGCAAAATCACACTGTAATCCAGGGCTGGGTAGGAAGGGGAACCACACTGGGTTTTACTTCTGTGCCTTCTGATGCTTTGGTAGTTATTCTTTCAGCAAATAGTTATGGGCAATCAGCACTGATGTATAGCTGAGATCACATGGCTCTGTATTCTGGAAGCTTCTGGTCTGAGAGAGAAAATAAAAATTTATACATGATTATAATAGGTAAAGAGGTAAAATAAAATCATTGGGGGGAGGGGGTAATCATGCATTCATTCATTGGAGGGAGGGGCACTGTGCAAGGCCTTAGAGCCGTGGTTCTCATGGTGCAAATGTCCCCTGAAGGACAAAATCGTCAGGGGACATTGGGACCATGTCTGGAGACATTTTGGTTGTCTCAGCTAGGTACGTGATAGCATACTGCTAAACAACCTACAATGCACAAGAGAGCCTCCACAACAGACTATCTGGCCCCAAATGTCAACAGTTCTGAGGGGTTTGAGAAACCTTGCCCTGGAGAAACAGTAATGATCAAATGGACCCTTCCCCTGCTGTTTTGAAGCTTACAGTCTGGTAGGTGAGCAAACATTAAGGAAATAAGTGCATAGATGTGGATTTGTAATTGTGTTGCAAGCTAAAAAGATAAAGTGCAGAGTGTGAGAAGAGGGTTTCTACTCCCTAGAGGGGAGGCCTTGCAGGAGGCCTTTCCAGTCACAGGGCACAGCTCAAGCAAAGGCTCAGGGGCAGAAATTGAAAAGGTGTGTGATGGGATGGGCAGACACTTGATGTGTCTGAGGAGAGAATAGAAAATGACCCTCAGGGGCTTCCAGAGGTATAGAGAAGTTAAAGGCTGGAGGAACTCTCACCTTTGCTTGGTTTGAGGGAACTACAACTCAAAGCCTGCTGTGTTCTGTGGGGGGGGGGGGGGGGGGGGGGGGGGGGGGGGGGGGGGGGGCTGAGCCTAGGAGACCTGCAGAGGCCTGGTGGGTGGGAGAGAGTGCTAGGGGCCTGACCTCTGCCCCTTTTCTTATGTGCATCCCTCTGATAGGTGGGGAGAAGAATCAGGAAAAAAAGAGAGGAGGAAGAACAATATTTTCATTTCAAACACAGATAGGGGTGGGGGAGGTGGGAAGGAATCCAGTTTAGGATACCTTCGAGACACACAGAAAATCCCCACCGTGGCCCGAAATAGCACAAAAAACAGACGTTTTGCCAAATCAGACTTAATTGAGTGGCTCTTGAGTCCAGCAGGATGTGGATGGAGCTGGCTTTGTTCCCTTGGGGTGACATTGTCCCCTGGGGCCCCGCCCTGGCTAATTAAACATACAGGCTCTGGTCCCTCAGGCAGAACAGAAGCCTGGGGAACTCAGTTTAGCAGCCCTTGGCCTCAGCCTGAGTGTTCCAGAGGGCCAGAGATGGTGACTGGGGGGTTGCCTGGCAGGCAGCAGGGCTAGATGGATATAAGCAGAGGTGGGAGAACCCTGATTCTTCTAATAAGTGAATGTCTCTTTGGAGACTGAAAGGGATCATGGAGAAAGGCCATCATTTAATGAGTGCATGCTATTGTTCTGGGTATTGGGTGGTCTTCTCTAAGCCTTATTAACTGCCCTGTACAGATTGTCAAGGAAACTGAAGCTCAGAGAGGTTAAGTAACCTGCTTGAGGTTACATGGCAACCAAGTGGCAGAACTGAGATTGGAGACCACGTCTGCTGGGCTCCAAAGTCAAGCCCTACCTGCTGCTCACTCACCTCCTCATGGTTGTCACTCATTCATTTGGCAGATAATCACTGACTCTAAGTTTCTGGGGCTTAGAATCACAAGTAAGCTTGAATTCTGACTGAGGCAGTTTTAGCCCTGTGGCTTTCTTTCCTGGAGCCTCCTGTCATTTGTCAAGTGGGCATAATCATGCCTTTATCTTAGAGTGGCTGTAGGGGTTAAACTCTGCGTGGAGAACAGGAAGGGGAAGAAGGAGGTTCAGGGAGGGAGGGTAGGACCTGCCCCTGGTCACTCAGCATGGTAGGATGGTGGTAGGGCGCAGTAAAAGTACCCTGGGTAGAGGGAGTTGGTGAGATTGTGGTATCTCTGTGCAGTATCAGTGTTGGGTTTCTTTATTTGAATAGGGAGAGAGGGCAGCCCCCCTCTGCAGGTAGAGAAGATGGTGTGGAATGTGGGTGTTTATTTTTCTTTGCCTGTGAAAGCCCTGTTTCACCTCAGGCTGATAGGGCTTCCCAAGACACTGCAGAGATATCTGCCCAGGGTGGGCACTGAGAGGGCACCCACCAAGTGAGGCTCCCAATGCAACCTATAAATTCTCCTCCCAGAGCCTGGGATACCTAGGAACCCAGTAAAGAATGAGTGGTAGTTGAGGGCCATGAAACCCGGGAGTCCCTCTGCCTCCTCCAGTTCAGCCCTCCTGGTCCCATTCATTTCCTTATCTCCTGGCAGCCAGTGGACTGCTGGGAAGTCAGGGGCAGCCTTCCTGACAAACAAAACAAGCCTTGCTCACAAAAGAAGAGGGGATGTTGGCTGGACCTCTCTAGCTCCCCTCCCCCTGCCCCAGCCCCTGGCTGAGACATCACTCTTGCTCCACTCAGCTGGCACCCTACAGTTTGAGAGCAGTGAGGGGGCTGCAAAGCCATTGTAGTCAGCCCGAATGGCTAGGCATCCCTTGCACTGGGGAGGTCTGAGGAACGATGGAACGGCTGTGAGTCAGGTTTGCTGGAATGGCTGCTCCCTCCTTCCCTTCAACTGGCTGGGAAGGCAGTTTGGAGAGGAAGCCAGGCCGGCAGGTAGCAGAGAAAGACATCAGATCCAGAGGGAGCAGCAGAGAAAGCAAACAAACAGGGCTTTGTGTGGCTGCAGATTGGCGGCTCGGAAGGGAATCCAGGCCTGTGGTGGTGAAGAGGGGGAGGGGGAGGGGAAGGGAGGGGAGGGGAGGGAGGCCAGGCCATTGCTCTGGACCAGAGATAAGCGGCTGGAGCAGCCCAGGCTGGGCGTCCAGTTAGTAGGGAGTGCCACTCTATGTGGACAGGAATCACAGCCTGAGTCTCAGCTCTGCCACTTCACTCACTAAAAGATCTGGGCCTGTTTGCCCACCGAACCCGGGCAGAGTCACTCACATGGAGGTCTCTGGAACATAGTCATCTGGCCTAGTGTAAGCTCCCATCCTACCATTGTCCCCATTGTTGCTGGGAGGACACAGGGTAAGAGGGGATCAGAGTCTACAAGGGAGCTGCCAGCTTAGCTGGGTCTCTTGGAAGGGCAGGGATGGCTGCTCAGCTGTAGGCACTTTAGAGGCTCTGATGGCAGCCATGCTGAGGGGGAAACAGGTTCATGTTGTCTAGCAACACACTTGGGTGTAGGTGCGTAAAAGCTGGTATCTCAGGCCCCTAGGTCTGGGGAACCAAATGTCCCGCCTTCATGGGAGTTGGAGGCGCACTGGGTTGGGGGAGAGACAGCCTGGAAGACAGGCCCTTCTTGCGGAGAGGGTGAGGAGCCATCTTGGGGTTGGGGGTGTCAAATTGTGGATACTAGTGAGGGCAGTCCTGCTTAGGAAGGAGAGCTATCAGGTCAGACATATAGGCAGCTCGACTATCGCCTCCGGGCCATTTCCTCTCCTCTGCCCGACCTCAAGGGGATGGGGACAGCGAAAGAGCAAACTCCCGAGTTTCCTGCCCTCCCCTCTTCCCTCCCACGGCGCCCACCATCTTGGTCGCGCTGGGGCCTCTTTCGTAGCGTTCTAGCAGACTAGCCCTGCCCCGCAGGCGTGCCCGCGACGCTGGGAGGGGCGGGGCGCGGCGCGGCGCTCCCGTCGCCATGGCAGCGCCCCGTCCCGGCGTGCTCCGCGGGGTTGGCGAGCTGGGCTGCCGAGGCCCCTCCCCTTCGCTGAACCAGGGTCTTTCCCGGAACCTAGGGCTGTGGGCGGCGGCTTTCAATATCAGGCTGAGGCCCGTGGCTCTCCCAGTGACTGGTTCATGTGCCGGGTGACCCTGAGACGGGCTCTGCTCACCGGGCCCGGCAATCTTGCGTCAGGGGCAGTGGAAAGACGCTTCCTAGGGCCAGGATAATGGAGAGGCTGCACCGCCCCCACCCCCCCTTCCCGCTGTAGGGGGCCACTGAAAGTGGAGGTCGGTCTCCAGGACCCGCTTCTCTTGAGCCGCAGTCTCTGGGCCTCCATCTTTGCTCTTCTTTGGGGCTGCCTACGGGCCAGCCATGCCTACCCCAGCCCTAGTGCCTGGGAGAGGAGAGGCCGGGAATGCACCCCATTATACCACCTTGTCCAGGCGGCCTGGATCCTGCCTCCCAGCCGGCCTCTTTCCAGCACAGGAGCTGAAGCACAGGCTTTCTCTTGTTGGCAGCTATTTGTTTGTACTCTGGCGGGGAGGCACATTCCTACCTCCTGAGCTCGGGCACCTTGCCTGTCTTGGGGGCAGCCTCTTATGGAATTTTGCTGCTAACCTATCCCTGTCTCCACCCCCACCCCCCTTTTGGTGTCTTAAATGCCCAATTGGTCACTCCAGGGCCTCCTTTTCCCAGGCTCTATAGAGATGCCTACTCACCTGACCTCTGTCCACTCCTACCTGGACTGCCTAGCTAAATTTAATGGCAGCTTTTGGGTCACGGGAGGGAGACTGTGTGCCTGTTGAGCAGCTGTCCTTTGGCCTTTCTCAGGCCTCAGCCAGGACATCCACCCAAGGAAAGTGAAAAGGGGCTTCATTTGCAGCACAAAGGACTCAGTAAAAAAGAACTTCCCAGCCCTAAGCATTTTTAAAATTAAATGATCTTATTAATATGTTGATTTCACAAAAACTTAAAAATAGAGGAAAACAAGTAAAAATTTCCTGTGATTTCACCCTAGGACATAACTCATCAACATTTTCTGTAGACATACAGTAAACATGATAAATATAAAATATGGAGGCATGCTGTATGTTTGGTTTTCTAAGGCACTTGTTGGTTTTAATAACTTTTTCTCACTATAAAAGGACAGGTTTATTATAGACTTTGAAAATATGACAAGTTAAAAGCAATTCATCTATACTCCCAGCGTCCAAAGTTAGCCACCTTTGACTACCCGCTCGTCTCCCCGTTCATGGGGGTTTTGGTTTGGTGTTTTTGAGCATGCCATCACTTTCCTGTATATACCATATGATATCCTGATTTTCTCATTTAATGTATAAAATGCTCCTTTTCCCTGTGTGAGAGTCTTGAGAGAACTAGAAACACATTCTTGGGAGAGCTTCAGAAATGAGCCAGACTGGATGATGACTTTAACTTTGTTCATCCTTTCCCTATTTATGGACCCCAGGAGCCCTTCCCCACTGCCACTAACTTCGATAAGCAGGTTGGGCCAATAAGGCCTACTTGCTGGGGCCCAAGAGGCCATTCAACCTGGACAGGGACATTAAAGACTTATGGGTCCAGTTGAAATTCAGACTCCAGTGGCAAGGGGCTCTAATGGGCCCAGAATGGGCAAGGCTGCAGCAGGGTCTTAGACCTCAGTCTCACCTAGAGCCTCCTTTGCCTAGCTGTGCTCAGGCTCAAAGACCCCTTGTTGGTTCTGTGACCTACCTATTGCTCCCTCTCTGTGTCCTAGGAGGCAATATCTGTCCTGGGCTCCTCAGCCTCTCCCTGGGGACATGTAGGCCTGGCACTCGGCATAGCCTCCCTCTGCCCAGCTGTCTCTCAGGCCCAGCTACAAGCTGCCCTTGCCCCACACATCCCTGCTGCCAGGCCTCTTCTCCCCCATTCCCAGACAGTTTGATTCTAACACATTCAAGCCCTGCATGAAACAGGCCTTGGAAAATCAGAGTTGCCAGGGATGGATTGGCATTTAAAAAGCATCCAAGGCTTGAGGGGATAAGCTGAAGAGACAAGAGAATGCAGGGCCCTGTTCCTGAGCAGCAGCTGAATTTAGTGAATGGAAAATCACAGAATACCCGTTTTCCTGGGAATAATATCCTTGACAGAGGGGTGGCGGGTGGGACACCAGACGCCGTGCCCCACTGGCCATCACCTGCCACCACTACTGTCTGCTCTTTGAAATGAAAAGATGTAGAGGGATGTTGTGAGCCTGCAGCCAACAGCCCAGTAAATTATATTCTCTTAACAGGTTTATTTATTTATAAAATATTTAAGACCCATTTCACTTTACCTGTAGCAAGGAGACAGCCAGGTTGGGGCTGAGATTGATGCTCTGAACATGATTTATTTATCTGGATTTGCTCTTCTGGGTGCTGCCTGCCCTATGGAATATAACCAAGTTGCAAGATGGGTGTGTGTCTGTGTGTTTTCTGGGCTTCTGGCCTGTGTGTGTGCAATGTGTCCATGTCTTTTAATTTTTTTGGGGGGGGGGCCGCACAGAGAGGTTCTGTATGTGGAAGGAGTGATAGTTCTTGCATGGTTGCTGCATCCAGACATGGTATGAGTGAGTCTGTGTTGGATTGCTGAATATGTGCCTGTGTATATGATATGTGTATATAGTGGGGGTGTCTGTGTTTGTGACTGGGTCTAACTTGTGGTTGTGTGTGTGTGTGATGAGTAGGGGAAATGAGTAGAGAGGGTAGGTTTGTCTGAGCAGGTCTCAGGTGCTCATATATGTGGTGGTATCCACAACATTGGGGGCACCTGTGTTCCTCTGTGTGTGGTATATCTGTGTTTGTGGGTGGGAGACCTGAATGTGTGACTGTGTGGTCATCTGTATGTCCTATGGTGTGAGGCCTTTTCTTGTGTGCATGTGGAGTGTGGTGTAGGATTTCTCTTACGTGCTCTGTATCAGAATTGGAGGCAGTGGCCACTGGCTGTGCTGCCTAGCATCTGCTTTTCCCCCTGGCTCTGGGCACTTGGAGGAACTTGATGCCTGGTAAACCTGAGTTCTTTAACTGCTATGTGGCTATGGGCATTGGGCTCCAGGAAGGATTGGCTTTGGGGGCAGAAGGGACACTGACCATCCCTGTCCTGTAGCTCAGAGACCAGAGGGAACTCCAGGGTCAAAGTGCTTGAGGCCCACATTTCACAGACTGGGAAACTGAAGTCCAGAGGGCATAGAGCCTGTTAGTTGCCAACCCAAGACCCTAGTGCAAAGTACACTTCTCCCTCCAGTACCCTGCTCTGGGGTAGCACCCCCTGGGCCTCAGTTTTCTACCACATGAGGGTGGGTTCCCAGGTCCCTGTGGTCCTCTCACCCAGAGCACCAGGACTGGAATGGCGAAGGCACAGAGGAGGCAGGGGTTTGCCAAGGATCACTCAGTGAGTCGAATCCAGTCAGGAGGCAGGCAGCAAGAATGAGGAATGATGGGAAGATCCCCCTACTCGGGGCCTTGAGTCCCGGGAGCAAGTTCCAGCTCTGGGGACAACTCTGCACTTAGGGTGTTGTCCCTTGTCCCTTCCCCAGCTACAGCCCCTGGCCCAGATAGGGCCCAGTATCCCCGAAAATGGCATACATTTGGTTTTCCTCAGCCTTGTGACTGCCCTCAGCTCCCCCTCCCCTCACCTTAGCAGCTAATGTGTCTGTCACTACTTTCCTAATGAGGCTGCCTAGGGCCCTCCTGGGACAGATACCTTTGCAGGCCAGTCAGCAACTGAGGGGTTGGGCTGGTCTCAGGGTCAGGTCTTGGAAGAGGGGAGCCAAGATCCTCTTCTGCCTGCACCTCTCAGCAGCTCAGGTGTGGGGACATTGAGGCTCATTCAGACCCCTGAGATAGCTTTGTAGGGGGTGTTTGAGGCCTCTAGGACCCATGAATGCCCACATCTACACTCACTCTTCTTTGGCACTTGACTATAGTAATAATACTTCATCTGGTTGACAAATATATTTGCAGGCCTACTGTGTGCCCGGACTGAAATCAGCTATGATCTTGGTGTTCATAATTCCTGCCCTCGGGGAGGTGTGGTCAAGGGAGGAAAGAGAGTTAATCAAATAATCAAGTTATTTGTGTCATTACATATTCCTGTATGGGAATGCACCTTTATCACAAGCCAAGACAGAGACATGCAGGACACATGCAGAGCTTCTTTAGGCTGAGGGTGCTCTCAGGCACCTGAAAGGCTCAACTGGGACTTGAATGAGTGAGGAGATGCAGATTTCTTGCTGTGTGTCTCCAGGCTACTGTCCCCCTTCTCTGGGCTCTTCAGAGGCTAGAAGTTTCCTTCTAGCTCCATCACCTATGAGTAGAACTCAGGCAGCCTGTGCCTCCTTTCTCAGTGCTCTTTGCCCTCCCTACTAGGGCCCTCAAGACATCTGCTGGCAACAACCTTGACTTTGGAATGCCTTAGGCACTGCCCCAGGGGATGCTGGGAGCCACAGCACAGCGCAGCTCCTGCCTCAGGCTCCACCTGCCATTTTGTCTTAGCCCTTTTGCTCTCACAGAATCACCCCCTTGGGCCAACGGAATCTCGGAAGAAACAAAATGGGAAAAGCAGTCCCTGTTATCCCATGATGACAGAGGGAGGCATTTATTTATTCATGCACTCATTTGTTCAGTTGCTAGATGGGTGTTTCTTAACATCTATTAATTGCCGTGCACCGTGCTATGTGTTAGACTGAGGTAGCAAACTGGTTGTCCTGCTGCCATGTCCAGCCCACAGACCCATTTTGAAGGCCCACCCAGTGTTCGAGGAGAAAAATCAAATGAGTTGGCAGTGAGCAGTCCTAATTTCCAGTTTACAGCTCATCTGGCTTTTTACAACCTGATTTCTTCAAGACCACGATCGTTGGCACAGACTTAAAGTCTGATGCAGTAGGGGTAAGATGGCACAGCCTCCAATTAGCCACAGTTCCCACTCCTTGGTCACAGCCTGGTCACAGTCGTGTTTTTATGAGCCCAGGCTGCCCAGGTTCAAGTCCTCCCCTTGGCTTTTTTACATACCATGAGACCTCAGGTAAATCAAAATCCCTCTCCAAGCCTCAGTTTCTGCCTCTGTAAATAGGGATCACAATAGTAAGTAGGTACTCACAAGCTCCTGGAGTTGCTGAGATCACAGAGAGAAATTTTAAGTGCTCAGCACTGGCTTAAGTGTTGGCTGCTACTACTGTTGTGTTGAATAAATGAATCATATGTAGGCTGAGACTTAGGTTTTAGCTCCCTTGTTGGGGGACCCTGTGTAAGTCACATGGCACCTCCAGATCTGTTTCCCCAGTGGTCTCTTTGGGATAGAGACACCTGCCTTGTTGGACCTCCACCTTTGCCGTCCAAAGACCTATTCTTGGGACCTAGCCTGGGCCCCCTCCCAGACTGGCCTGCCCCAACGGGCTTCGGGGTGTAAGCTGGAGCCCTGACCACTTCCTGGAGCCCGGGCTGGGCAGGCCGCCCCTGCGGCCCCTCCAGCGCTCGCCCGCTGCCCCTTGGGGTGTTGCCGCCATCCAAGCATCTTCTCGTTCTTATGCTAATGAGCTGTATTAAAGCTTAATGGCGGCGAACGCGCGGGTTTAATTGCACCTGCCCGGGCCGCGGGTGCGACCGGCCGCGGGAGCAGCTGTGCGTCCGCCCCACAGCCTTAATTACCTGGAAAACGGCGCCCACCAGGGCGGGAGGGACGGTGGGGCCTCTGGCTGAGCCTCCCTCCCGACGGTGGCCCAGGTTCGCTCATCTTCGGAACCTGGTGCTGGGTGGGGAACGGCTGGCGGGGCAGGATCGTTTATTTAATTTATCGCCCTCCCTTGGTGGAGACGTGCTCTGCCGACAGCCGGGTTCAATCACTCCGCCCCAGCTGCCCGCCGGCCTCCCGGCTGCTGCCTGCCTCCCAGCCCTGGGCCGTCACTAGCTTGGCATTCAAGGCTCTTTGTGACCGGCTGCTGCCTACTGACCCAGTGCCACCCTGCTCTGCACCAACAATAGTTATGGTGGTCGCTCAGTATGTGCTGGGTACCTTGGAGCGCGTCCCATGTGACCTCTCAGAGGCCCTGGAGGCCTCTCTCTGCCTCTGCTTTACCTCCTTTGCCTTTCAGAAGCTGTTCTTACTTCCTGGAACAAAGCCCTCTTTCCCTCTCTTGCCCTTGAAATCCATTTCTGTTCCTCCAAAGGGAGCCTTTGTCCTGGGATGAGTCTGGTCCCTCCGTTGGGGGCGGAGCAGCCCATGGTGTCTGAGTGTGCCCTGCCTCTCTAGACCCACAGTTCCTTGAGGACAGTCTGGTCCGACTGCCCCCTTTCTGCTTCCACCTGGGGATGGCACAGGGGTTGGAGGCTACAGTGCTGCTCTGAGCCCTCTGCCCAGACTGGGGGCCCTGGGAACTGGGGGGAATGATGGGAACCTTAGGGAAGCCTTAAGACTTAAGGTGTGCTCTGTGGGACTTGCCTGTGCCCCTCCCCACTCCTACCAGGTCAGCCACTGGGTGGGGCCTCAGGCCCAGGGGGGCCTGTATCCCCTTCTCTCTCCTGTCCCTCCTCTCTCACTCCCCTTCTTTCTTTCTGCAGAGCGAAGGAGGAAAGAGAGGAGAGAGTGGGTAGGTGAACCTGTTAAGGGGTTTCTCCAAGATGGCCCACTTCTCCTTCCCCTCTCTTCTGCACTCCTCCACTTACCCCAGCCCCTCCTTTCTGTCTTTTCCAGTTTCTTGTCCCCTCTGGTCTGCACCAACTACATGGTCTCTTCATATGTCCTCCTGCATTGTCTTTCTGTGCCATCTCAGAGACAGAACTCTAAAACAAACCACAGTGTCCACCTGGAGACCTCTGATCTTGGCCGTGCCCTGGGTTAGGCAGAGCTGGGGCACAGAAGGAGTCAGACTAGGGCTCTGCCCTCCAGTGACTCCTATCTAGGCAAGGTGGCCTTAGAAAGGAATTCTTGTTCTCTAATGTAAAAAGGACCAATTTAGAGGAAGCAGAGTACTGTCTTTGAGCCCAGATTGGGAAGGTTGGCAGAGGTTTCTAAGCTTGGCCTAGAAGAAAAATAAATGTTAACTAATCAGAGGTGCTGGAAACAGCATTCCAGGTAGGGGGACAGTTGGAACAAATGCCTAGGGCACAACATTGCCTGATACAGTAAGGGACTACCACAAAAAGCTCGAGCTCACTAGGGAGTGAGGCATAAAGCTAGAGAAGTATGCAGAGGTTCCTGTGCTACCCAACAACCTTCAGTGGTTCCCTATTGCCAAGAGCACCAAATCCAGGTGCTCTGATCACAAACAAGCTCGGACCATCCATCACATCTTAGGACACAGCCTAGCCTCAGCCTGGTTCCTCACCACCAGTCCAACCCTCAGATGTTTATTGTGGGCTGACTATGTGTGCACAGTTGAGGGTGGGGAGTTGGCAATGACCTGTGTGGGCTCAGTGGCACTGGTACATGCTGGGTAGGCCTCTTCTGGTTTGCTGGGGTCCCAGCATGTCTGGCATTCCGCCAGAACTTGGCACGTTCCATCCCTGTCCCCAGATGTCCTTGCAGACAAGATGGAGGTGAATGGGCAGACTGCCAGGGGTATCAGGTGGCATCACAGCCGGGTGGACAGTCCTTCCTGATTAATGAGGTGGTAGAAACCTGGAGGGAGGTCTTTACTGGCATGCCTCAGGGCTTTGCCTTTGCCTAGTCAAGGCAAGGAATGAGGCTTACATGGGTTGAGCAGCTACCATTTGCCAAGCTTTGCATGAAGCTCTTAGTACTCAGTAGCTTGTCGCTACCTGTCAGGTGGATTCTGGTACTATCTCATTCTGCAGATGGAGACACTGAGGCAAGTGGGGGTGATGCAGTGTACCCGAAGACAATCAAGCTGGGAGGTAGCAGAGTTGGGCCTAGAATACAGGTCTGTACAACTTCAAAGCCTGTGTTTGTAACCACTGGGCTGTGATATATTGGTAACGCCTATTATGTTTCTGCTAGACTGTGGGCTCATGGAGTAGTGGGGCCATGGCCTTTTCAACTTTTTCTCATCGTGGTTGGCATGGTGCTTTCCATGTAGTAGGTGCTCAATAAATGCTTATGAACTGGGTGGTTGGGTTTGTGAGCTATACATAGGGTTCCTCACTCTGCCTTTCTGCTTCCACCCCCCAGGAGCTGTGGGGTACGGGGCATAGGAGGCAAGGAGACTTGGAGACTCCAGGCTTTTAGGCAGATGATAGGCTCAGAGGAGGCTGGGGAAGACAGCTGCGTTTGAAGCCCGAGCTGATGGGGCTGTGAGTCAGGGGTTCTGAGGCATGGATGCTGAGTTAGGGGTTTGGATGCAGGGCAGGAGCTCTTTCTGATCAAGGTCCTAGGCATGGAACCTTTGGGAAGGACCATATGAGAGAAGCATTCTTTTGACAGGCAGAGCCATGGTCCTTTATGGTGTAGGTACTCACCTATAGCTCTGGAAAGATGTTAATCATGGTCTGGGGCTCAGGTTGATGGGTGGGGGTTGGTAGACAAAGATAATAATAATCATCATGACAGCTACAAGGTTTATTGAACAACTACTATGTGTCAGGTATTGGGTATGTCATTTTTTGGTGATAACCCCATTTTACAGATGAGAAAACAGGTTCAGAGAGGTCAAGGTCACAGAGCAGAGCCAGGATCTGGCTCCAGGTGGGTCTGTTTTCAACTCCACTGACTTCTTTTGTTCCATGCCACTCTCCACAGACCCCCATGTGGCTTCTTTGAAGGCCCTACGACCTTGTTTTCAGAAGTCCTGGATGTGGAACATCAGAGTAGAGATGTACCTCACTCTGTCTCTATTTGGCCTCTCTGACTGAAGTTGTTCCTGGGAGCAGTGAAGTACCAGGAATAAGTTTGTTGGGCCAGGAATTGGGAACACTACCTCAGTGGACCTGCCTGCCAAGAAGATGGGGTATACATGACCACACTCACTTCCGAGTGGCCTTGGCTGAGACTGAGCTTGCTCCCAAAGCACCCAGTGCTTTCAAGGCAGTTGGGGAAACTCAGGCCACAATGGACAGAGACTCGTGATCTCCTCTTGGCCCTGCACAGCTCTAATATGCGACCTTGGCCAAGTCACTGCTTCCTCTGAGCCTCAGTTTTTCTCTTAGTAACATTTGGGACTGGCCTCATCACCTCCAAGTGTTCTATCATTGGAGATATCTGGGAATAGGATCTAGTAGGTGCTGTGTGGTAGGCGGTAGTGTGAGGAGGCTCTTTCATGTATGGCCTCTGCATGGGGGCCTCCTCATCTTCCTAGGCAGTCCTTAACCCTCAGCTATCTTGGCAGAGGAAGCGGAGAGCCTCTGCTGGGCAGCGTGATGCATGAGTGATGGAATTACACAGCTAGCTTCACCACTTACAAGCTGTGTCACCTTGGCAAGTGCTTCACTGTCTGGGTTTCTGTTGTCTCATCTGGAAAACGGGCATATTCCTATTATTGGCCTTAGAATAATGCTAGGAGTATTAAGTGAAACTCCAAGTCCTCAGAGTCCAGGGCACAGCAAGTACTTGATAAGTGGCCTCTGCTGTTTGAATTGTTGTTAGTGTCATTAGAGGTGGCTACTTAGAGCTTTGGCAAAAATTTCCAGTTCCTTTTCCTCCCAAGCCCATGGTAGGATCACACTTCCTGGACATCTTGTGGCTCTGTAGGATCACGTGGCCAGTTCTGGCCAATGAGATGCATGTTTCTCCCAGGCTGAGCATTTCTCTGCCAGAACTCTTTCCCTAGGCAGCCCAGGGTGTGACTGTTCAGTGAGCGGGTGCCTCCCTGCCATCCTGCTGGATGTGTGGTATGAATGAGAAACAAACCTTTGCTGTTTTAATCCCTGGAGATTTGAGTGTTTTATTACTGCAAAATAGCCCATCCTCATTAATACACCTTGACCGTCATTATTATTTGTGACACTCACCAGGGGTCCATACAGGAGAACAATGAGCTGTAGAAGAAACCTGGCCAAAAAAAAAAAAAAAAAAGAACTTTATTGCTCACCTCTTTCTAGAATTGTTCCACTTAGACTCTCATTCATTTATTTACAGTCTCACTAATTTGTTTACTTCATTCATTCATCAAATGTCTTTTGAGCATCTGTTTCATAGGTTCAAGGGAGCCCACAGGAAGGCGGGGAGCTAGAGATCATACTGCAGAATGGCAGGCATTGCCCAGAAGGTATAGGGGCTGAGAGGTAGGGGATGCTGAAAGGGTGGGGTGGGCATCAGACTTGCAGAGCTGGGCAGAGGGAATGAATGGCATTCAGGGCAGTGGGTCCTGCTTGAGGAAAGGCCAAGAAGTGATAAAGAGGCCTGGACAGTTGGGTCTGGCCAGCAGTGATAGGGCCAGGTAATGACCAGGCTGGAGAGAGACTTTGGCCTTTAGCCCAGTGCTCTGGGGTAAAAGATGATGAATCGTGCATAAAATGAAATGCCAGCAGTCAGAGATAGGGAGACCAGGTAGGAGTCTGGGCCAAGGATCCAGGTGGGCAAGGACCAGACAGGGGTTGGAAAGGGTAGTGCAGGCATAGGAAAAGCTCAGGGCTAGATGGCCAGTGCTTAAGGGTAGCACCTGCCGCGTGGGAGAGAAGTGGGCTCAATGGGAGTGCCTTGCACAATGATAGAGAAGGACTGGGGTAGTCAATGCAGAGTCAGTGCTTGAGCAACATCCAGGGAGATGTCCAGGGTGTGAGTTGGTTAATGGTCTGAACATTGAAGAAAATGAGACTACCTATCCCTCCTGCCCAAGAGCAAACCATTGGTTTGGGGGTGGGGCCTAAGCTGGGAAGGGGTGGTACATGTTTCTTCCTTGTCTCAGGAAAAAAAAAAGAATTGAAACTGCTGCAGGGGAAATGACTTATAAATATTTCATTATTCGAGGGGAGACTTTCCTGTCTTGGATAACGGGGTGTTTTACTTATTCCACACGTGTTTATCGAGCTCTTACTGTGTGCCAGGCACTGTTCAAAGTGCACATCAATGAACAGAGCAGAGGTCTCTGTCCTCGTGGTGCTTTTGTTCTGGTGGGAGACTGTACTATAGAGGGTATTAGAAGGTGGTAAATGCAATGAGAAAAAAATAGAGCAAGGAAGAAAGAAGCTCAAGAGTTGGGGGAGGTGTTTGCAGGTTTAAATTAGGGAGTTAGGAAGGCCTCACTGAGCAGGTGACTTGTAAGTAAAGGCCTGAGAAAGGTAAGTGAGCCTTGTCCGTATCTGGGGGAAGGGCACTGCAGGCAAAAGGAATGGCTCTGTAAAGGCCCTGAGGCAGAAATGTACTTCACATGTTGCAAAAATAGCAAAGGCCAGTGTGATTGGAGTTGAGTGAGGGAAAGGGTTTATGAAAAGTCTCCAGGCCATGGCCAGGACTTTAGTTTTCATTCTGAGTGAGGTGAAAGCCACTAGAGATGCCCTGAGCTGATTTAGGAGCTCACAGACTGTAGGAACTTGAGGCTAGAGAGAACATGGAGAGAAGAAGAAGGTTCCTGGGGTCCTCAGACCTCACAGCCCGACACAGGCCTCAGAAGCTGCAGCCATATGGGCCCTACCCCTCCATCTCCTAGAAGTGGAGAAGTGGGTCCCCTGACCTCTCAGGCCTTATCCCTGCCATCCTTGTCCTCTTCCTGCCTCCAGCTACTGCCCTTCCCTGTACCCTCCTCTTGTTCCCTTTGCTGCCCACCTGACTCCCTCTAATGACTCCTCAGCCTGTGGATCCTCTCCAAGTATATATTGTCATCGAGGTGGCAATAGAGGTGGGGGCTGGCCTCCTCCCCAGGAGGAGACCCCTTGAACTCTGGGAAGCTTAGGAAGCCCCTTGTTTCTCTCACAACACAAGGGTTATTGGCCTAGGATGAATGAACAAGGAATTGGCTTCTGCATCTTCCTGTCCTCCCCTCTGGGCTGATTTCTTGGGTGAGGCTGGGGGAACCAAGTGGAAAGTACCCCCCTCCCCAATATAGAATGGTGAAATCTTAGTGTTCCTGAGACAAGATCTGGACTCAGTGAGTGAATGGGTCACTGTCTCCCACACTTTACACAGCTGCTATCATATCCCCAGGCAGCTTATTGCTTGTCACTTTTGAGACTCAGGGACTCTTCATTTCCCCTGTGTTCCCAGGGGAACACTAGTGGCCATCTCTTACCCACATTCCCCTTCTAATGACCCAAGGATTCCAGACAAGGTGAGGGGCACAGAGCAACGGCCCATTGTCTGAAAAACCAGGTTGCTGTCCATGGGTGAGTGCCAGTTAACTGACCGGAGTCTATCTTCTTTCTGCGTTCCAATGATTAAGCCCACCTAGAAACACCCAGAACATTCCCGCTTTATAACTAACTGTAAGGGTGTGGAGTTGAACCCTTGTTGTTCTCACTCCAAGTACAAAGTGAGTGCTTTATCTTAGAGTTTTCTGTGGGCCTTTCCTACCCTCAGGTGCAGAGTGAGCCAGCATATCACATTTTACAGGTGGGAAGACTGAGTCCCATTGAGTGAAGGGGACTTATACCAAAAGAGGAGCCCACACCTGGAGTTCTTCCCATGTACTCCAGGAACAACCCAGAACCATCGCTGTAACAACTGTGACCACTCATGGAGGGCTTGCTATTTGCCAGCTGCTTGCTGCCCTGGGAGGAGGACAGGGTCCGTGTTCCAGTGGAGAAGGCAGCTGAGGCTGAGTAGGTGACTCAGCCTGGGTGAAAGGCAGAGCTGGGAGCTGACTGGAGCTCTCTGAGCTCACCGCTCTGCAGTTTGCTGTGTTGCTAGTGGCAGTTTGGGGCAGGTTCCTCTTAGTCTCCCTCTGTTTTGGTTGCTCCCACACACTCAGAAATGCCCCCTTCCTGGTCTCCAGGCATCCACTGCCTTGACTTCCTTCTTATTGCCTGCCCCTCCAGAAGCTCTGCCTGCCTTCTAGCCTTCAGTTCTGGTTATCACTGTTCTATTGTGCCTATAAGCTGACCATCCCTGCATGTGCCCCAACATGCAGACCACTGTGGGGTATTCCAGTCCCAGGCTGGAGTATCTGCCAAGCTGTCTCCTTCCTACAAGGCCTGGGACTACCCCAAACCCCCATGCTCTTCTAGGCTTCTGGCCTCACTTTGGCCCTGGTCTCCCTCCCCTGGGCCAGCTGTGGTATCCAGGCCTGAACTAGAACCTGTTGGGCCTTGAGAAGGTAGGTCCCCTGCCTGGGCTCTATGAACTCTAATACCAGGTCCAAAGGGATGTGTGTCAGGGCATTTGCTTAGGTAGAGGGCCTGGAGCTTTGCTCCAAATCTTAAGGGGCCCACAGATGATAAGAGTCCTGTGCCTGGGGCATGTACACGTATGGGTGCAGCTACCAGAATTGGGATACCTGCTTGCCATGGAGCCAGAGAGAATGAGGGAGTCCAAAGCAGGTAGTTCCAAGAGCTGGTATTTTCAGGAGAAAGTCCTCTTACATGCACACTCATTCCTAGATGCTAGCCCACTGTGGCAGTACAGACACAGCCACTCAGCCACACACACACACACCCCCCTGCCATTTGCGGTCACATTCATGACACACCCCCTTCTCATACCCTCCAAAATCTGTCTCATACACATAGACATGCTTTCGACTGTCAATTGGCCCTTGGCCATGTGACTAGGTATACACTCACTTTGGGGCTCTGAGAATACAAACAACATGCAGATACATGTGCTGTTGCATATACCCATGGGTCAGAGGTAGTGGTCGCAGTGAGGGTGACTCAGAAGCCAGCTTTTCAGGAAAAACAGCCACTGACTCCTGGGGAACCTGTCTTATGAACACATGCATGTGTGCATGTATACACACGCACACGTACACGCAGCTACAGCCAAGGTTCAGTCCCCACTGCTGGTATGGGTATTTTTTCTCCTTTTTTCAGTAGTCTCATCCCCCACTCGCAGAGCTGAGGTCCACCCAGAGGCCCTTCTCACAGCCTGGACCCTGGCTGTCAGTCAGAGGACTCTGGTCCTCCCCACCTCCTGGGAAATAACCTGCACAGTGTGAGGAATTGGGACTTTCAGTGGCAGGCCTCACTGGCTGTGTTGGAGCTGGCGGCTAGCCTGGGCCCTGTGATTGGCATAAGCTGCCCTGCCTGTGCCTCGGCCCCCTGCCCAACTGTACCTGGTACATGTGTCCCCCTGTCCCCTGTGTCTATCAAGGATTTGACCTCTCCTCATTTCATAGGTAAGGAAACTGAGACAAGGGACTGGGCAGAGGCTCCTTCAAGGACATCCAGGGTACACTTTCCTGCCCTACCTCATTTGAGACTGACAGTCCCCTCAGAAGCTCATGTGTCCTATAGGTGGGGACCTTCAGGGTCATTTTCTTCTGAAGCCCAGAGAGGGCAAAGGTCTTGCTCAAGGTCACACAGCAAGTCCATGACACAAGCTGACCATATACGTCAGAACTCTCCTGGTGTGGGAGGGAACATGTGTGCATGGGAGAAGGTGCTGAGGGGGAGCAGGAGGGAGGGAGGAGGTAGGGCCAGGTTTGCATCCAGCCTCCTCTGTTCCCTCCCCTGCTCCATTCTCTCCCTCCCCCAGATTTGTTTGGAGAATGACTCACAGGAATGCAGCAAAATCCTGATGGATGGAAAAGAAGTACAGGAAAACCTCTTCAGGGTAGGGAGGCGGGGCTGAGCTATGGGGCTAGAGGCTGGTGATAGGGAGCCTGTGTGCAGGTGGGGAGACTGAGGCCCTAGGAGAATTCCAGACACTGCCCTCTCTGGAGCCCTCTTTCACCAGCGTAACACACACGCATGCACAGACACACAGAAGCCCAATTGCAGCAGCATATCTGGGCTCCAGTCCTTCTGCCTTCTTTCTGGACCTGTGTTCCCAGAATAGGCTTTTCCCAGCTTTTCTATCATTGTGCCCCTGTGCACTAGTGCACCGTCAGTGACGAGTTGCATATCCCTTAATCCCTCCTGGCCCTTAGGGTGGGTGCTCTTCATTCGGTCCTTCAACAAAGCTTCCCAAGGGCCTCCTGCAGCTGGGCACTGTGGGGAGTGGGTATGAAACTACACCCCTCTCCTCACTTCCAGCCTGGATGGGCCCTGGGGTGAGGGGGCAGTGAGGTCTGTAGAGCCTCTTAGAAAACACAAGGATGAAGTCGAGAGCAGGCACAGGGCCCAGCAGCTGCAAGGGGTGACAGAGAGCTTGGTGAACCTGTGAAGAAAAGTTTGGTAGGAAATGAAGCTGAGGTCAGTCAGGGAGCAGCTGCAGGAGGGGACTTATATCTCTCCTGGAGGGAAGCTCTCC
The DNA here is from genome assembly GCF_014176215.1 of Rousettus aegyptiacus. NCBI lineage: Eukaryota > Metazoa > Chordata > Mammalia > Chiroptera > Pteropodidae > Rousettus > Rousettus aegyptiacus. The sequence continues at coordinate 64,475,894 of NW_023416309.1, forward strand.
TCCCGGGCACCACATCTGGGGCATCTCTGAGGAGTGACAAGACATTTGCCTCCCAGGACCTCACAGCCTCATGCCTGTGGAGTGCCTGCCTGGCAGAGGCAGCCCCAGACCTGGCCGCATACCCCAGAGCCAGGACCCCATCACCCTCCAGGGCCAATCTCTCAGTGTTTGCTGATGGTTGTCATGTGGGTATGCAGCCCTGGATGACCAGCTCTATGTTTTCAAGAGAAGCAGGAAGTTAGATTTTTATGGGAACTCTTCTGGCTCAATTAACAAAAGGCACAGTGTGGTTTAAACCGTACATGTCCACAGGCGAAGGGCTGCCAGTTCATAACATCTGCTCTGTGAGCACTTGGGTTTTGCATTTGCTCCTTTTACATTGCTTATATTTTTGGAAACAGCCCAAATATTCACTGAGCTGCAACTCCATGCTAGGCGCAAACAAGACATCATGTGACAGAGCTGTCATTTTAGTGGGGGAGAAGACTGGATGGAAAGATATGTCAGGTGATAAGTCTTATGAAGAAAAAGAAAGCAGGGCTACAGAAATAGAGTGGTGGGGAAAGCTAAGCAGACATGCAGAAGTGTGTTCTAGGGGGAAGGAACAGCCAGCCAGTGCAAAGGCCCCGAGGCAGGACCATGCTTGATGTGTTTGAGGAGCCACAAGGAGTCCAGAATGGCTGGAGCAGAGTAGCTCTGGGGAGAGTAGGAGGAGATAAGGCCAAAAAGTAGCAGGGGTCAGACTGTGTAGGGCAGGAGTACCCAACCCCTGGACCGGTACTGGTCTGTGGCCTGTTAGGAACCGCGCCACATAGCAGGAGGTGAGTGGCAGGCAGGAGAGTGAGCAAAATTTCATGTATATTTGCAGCTGCTCCCCAGAGGTAGCATCACTGCCTCAGCTCCACCTCAGATCATAGGGCATTAGATTCTCATAGGAGCACTGGTCCCTGGTGCCAAAAAGGTTGGAGACCTCTGGCATAGGGGATTGTAGGCCCTGGCACTGATCTGTAAAGACAGAGAGTAGGTGAGTGGTTGACAGGGGCTGTGGTATGGGGGAGAGTGGGGCATGACTGCTAATGAGCATAGGTTTCCTTTTGGGAGGATGAAAATATTCAGATATTAGGTAGTGATGTGATGATAGTTGCACAACTCTGAATATACCAAAACCACTTAATAAGGGTGTTACATTTCAATAAAAAACTTTAGAGCACACCAGGATTTCTAAACAAAATCGATAAGCACAGAGAAGATTCAAAGGAAATAGTAACTGTCACAGAGAGAGGGGGCTCTGGATTCCTTTTTTCCTTTGTACTTTCCAACTTTTACAGTTAAAAGTAGGTATATCTAAAAAACAAATGCTTTGTGACCTGGGGGTGGGAGGTGAGCAGGGAATTGATTTGGAAGGGCTGCTCACTCACTCCAGCCCATTGAGCTCTGCCTGTCCGCTGGGCTTTCACATAGCAGGTTTAGAGTTGGAGTGCTTGCTCTGACCCCTGGCACTGACCTTCTGGAATTCCACTCCTGTTCACACGGCCTTGGTGAAGTTACAGGACCAGAGATTCCAGCAGTCCTCCCATGTCTGGTGTCTGAGCTGCCTGCATATCTCCACCCAGAGACCACCTTTTTCTACTTGCACGCCTTCAGCCACAGGTTGCTCACCACCTCCCAGGGCAGCTTGCTCATTCCATTTCTGGGCAGCTCTGCGTGTTAGCAAGCTCTTCCTTATATGGAGGTGAAATCTGTCTTCCTGTTGCTTCTACCCCTCCTCACTTCCCTCTCTGAGCCCCAGTTTCTGGTCTGCAGTATGGGGCTCTGGAGCCCCTCCCTGTCCCAACCCCTGCTTGGCCTTCGGAAGGTTATGAATGGACTTGAGGATTAGTAGCCCAGAGCACATGTCAGTAGTTATCTGGCACTGGGAACAAAGTGTGGCCTTTGTCCCAGCGGCATAACCAAGTAGTATTTCAAAATTAAACATTCAGACCATCACCATGAAGTTGGAATTTGATACGTATCCCAGAGATTGAAAACTCAGCTCTCTCCATAGGCCAGGAGGGAATAATCGTAATCAGAACTAACCTTTATCAAAGGCTCATGATGTGGCAAACCCCACAGTGACTTTCATGTACTAATTTCCATCAATCGTCTATACAACCCAGGTCTTACTATTCTCCCATTTTAAAGGTGAAAAAAACATATTCAGAAACATAATGTGAAGCAGCTGGGTTTGACTCTTGTCACATAGTTTGTGAGTGGTGTGGACTGTATAAGAAAGACCAACGCACAGACTCTCTAAAACAGAATGTATGGAAACAGTATTAGAAGGACATACTAATTGTGGTTGGTTGGACTTGGTTTGGGCCCTGGAAGTTCAGAGTGAAGGATCCTCATATTTGCTCTTATAGCTGCTTTGTATCAGGTGTTGGGTTTGGGAGAATTCTCCTGGTCTCAGATTGTGAGCTTTTTGCTAAGTTTAGGGAGAAAGTATTACATGGCTTAAAAGTTTGCTTTCCAGCCCATATAACACCCTCTCCCCATGAGGTAAGCTGGAGCAAAAGCATTATCCTTATCTCTCTTCTCAGCTATGGAAACTGGGCCCAGAGTGGGTGTGGAGCAGCCAGGATGTGACAGAGCTGGACTTGCACTGGGGATGGGCAAAGGCAGCACCTTTCCTGAATTAGGGTGTGTTGGGGAGGATGGGAACCATGAGTTCATCCCCTAGTAACTCTCCTTGGAGAGCCCAGGTGGGTGTCTGAAGCCAGGGCTCTACTTTCCTCCACACGTGTACTAGGCTGGATTGCTGAGCTGGGCCCTGGGCATAACAGGTGAATAAGAACAGCTCTGTACAAAGCTTACAAGACAGGGCAGGGGTTGAGGCTGGACCTGAAGTCACTCAGGCCTTGTGCCTTTCACTTCTGCTCTCTGAGCCTCAGTTTCTACATCTCTAAAATGGGTTAAAGACACTTACCTCGAAGGATTGCTAGGAGGATTCCATGGGGAGCGCTTGGCAGAGTTAGCACCATCTTTGTATGCCACCCCCATATCCTGTGGTACAATCACTTAGCTTCCACCAGGGAGTTTGGGATAAAGCCAAACTAGGAGGAAAAGTACAAGAACAACAATCTCCTCCCTTTCCCCTTCCTCCTTTCTTCCCTCCTCCTCGCCCTCTTCCCCATCCTCTATCTCCCCTCCTCCTCCCCTTCATACACTCAAGTGATAAAAATTTACAGAGCGCAATGAATGTCCCAACCACCCCCAACCCTCCTTTTTGATCAGCATTTTCTTCTCCATCCTTCTAGAGGCAATCACAGCAGATCCAGGCACCCCTGAAAAGAGCTTCCCAGTGGAATGTTCCCCAGGACTGCAGGACTTCCCTATTCCAGAAGCAGCTGAGCCCCTGGTCTCTAGCATCCAAGGGACTGGGTCTCCTTTAGCAGGGAGGGAGCTGACCAATCCAGCCCAGGTCCAGGCAGGAGCTGCAGCTGTTAGGAGTACTTCAGGGATCCTCACCTGACAAGGGCCAAGGACTGAGGCCAGGAGAAACCTTGGGCCAGCATCTGTGGTGCCACCACGTCGAGGGAGGGCAGGGGCCTGAGGAGCTCTAAGCTGAGCTGGGAAGGGTCATTTGAGTAGTGGTTGAGCTACCCAGAGATTCCCATGAGCTCTGGGGCTCTTTGTCCCAGGATGTCTGAGGTCAAAGTAAACAAAAGTATAGAGACAAGTAGCTGCTACTCAGGTGTTTGTGTGGGTTTATGTGTGTACTTTTACACAGAAGAACCTGTATGTGTCCTTATGTATGCATCCGTCACATGTAGATATGTAAATGTCCCTGTTTATATTTCCTGTGTTCATATTATTGCATGTGTATGTCTCTGATCTTGTGAGTGTGCGAACACACAGATGGTGTGCCATGTAGTTCCACCTGGGGGAGTATGTGTGTTTATGCATGTCCTGATGGCTCAGATCTGCTGTGTGATGTGGGGCCTCTCTGTAAAGCTGGGGCGTCTGCAGTCACCCTGAGTTTGGGGGATGGAGTAATGCTTATCATCTTGTGGGGTTTCCTTCCAGACAGACAGAGGAAGCTTCTGGGGCCCAGGGAAGGGTCTGAGAGTTCTTCAACCTCTCAGAAGGGGAGAAAGAGGGGGGATGTTGTCATTCCCTTTCTCAGGCACCTGGGGAACACCTGGGCCTGGGTTGAAGGGATTGTGTGTCCTGGTGATAAGGGGCAGGGAGTGTGGACAGTCTTTGTGTGCTTGGGTTCTTTGGTTAGCACATATGTCCTGGTCCCTGTCTCAGGCTTTGTGTGTCTCTGCATGTATATTTGTATGTGAGGGTCTCAGGCTGGGCCTGTGGGTCTTACTATGAGTGTAGGTCTGTCTGACTCAGGGTGAGTCTATGTGTGCATATGGCCTGCTTGCACTGGCCTCCTCCTGCTCAGTGGCACTGGACTCTCAAGGAAAGTGCCAGTGGCCTTGGGCCTTCTTTGGTCACCATGGACCTGAAGTCTCAGTGTAGACCATATTCCGCGGTTGATGGTACTTCTTACTTCAGGAGCGGGATGGCTCTGAGCTTCCCACATGGTCCCTGGTGACCTGATGGAATGTGTCCACGGGATGGTCACTACAGTGTGCTTCTGCCAGCATCGGGGTTCAGACTGAAGCCGGGGCTGGGGTCAGAGATCACTCTATAGCTGGGGCCAGATGTTGGTGTGTGGCTAGGGACTGTGGCTAGGGTTAGAAGTTCATTCATGACCAGGGCAGGAGTCAGTCAGTGGCTGGGGTCAGGATTCCATCTGTACTGGCACAGAGGACTGGATAGGCCTCAGCCACACCATTGCCCCCAGCCCCTTGGTGGCTTCCTGGCCAAGAATGTGGATTCAAGCCCTGGGCTGCACCTAGGGAGATAGGGGCACAGGCTAAAAAGGCTCCTGTGGGCCCTGCCCAGCACAGAGCAGGTATGTGGTTTTATGAACTGCTCCCATTGATATGACAGGATCTTAGCCAGGCCATATATGCTGGGAGTCAGTGATCTTGGTCATAGCCAGGAACCAGGGGGTAACCTCTGAATCCAGGACCTAGCCTAAGAGCGCAGAGCAGGGCTAGCACCTCTTCACGCTGAGAAGAGGCTGTGGAGATGCTTGTGGGCCCTTCTCCTGGAGCCTCCCCTCTGGGTCTCTGGTGCCCTCTACTCTAACCTGCCACCCTGTCGCTCTGTCTGTCATTCCTTCCTCTCCCCACCTTTTTTTTTTTTTTGCTCCTTTTTTCCTTTGGTCTTCTCTCATCTCTCGTCCCCCTCCCTTTTCCATCCCCTCTGCTTCCTCCCATTTCTGTCTTCATTTCCACCTGTCCAATCCTCCTTTTTCCCATTAACCCACCACTCCCACCATCCCTGCCTGCAGCCACAGCCCTCTAAACCCAGGATCTTGCCTCCTCCAAGCTCAGGGACAGAAGTTCAGCATTTTCTGGTACATTCAGATGCTGTGAAACAAATGTCAGTGGGGGTGGGGTGGGGCCTTAGGGCTTTGCTGGTATGGACCACTCAGGAGAGGAAGGCTACAGGGGCTAGGGGTGAGAGGTTACAGAGAGGTCTAGGTTCCAACTCCAGCCCAGCCTAGAGAAGAGGATCCCTAGTGGATAGGTCTGCCTTATTGAGTCTGAAGTTGTATGACCACATCTGGTAGCCTCCCACAGTCTAGTAAAGAAGGATGGACAGATAGATGTCAGAGAAAGCCACAGGTAGCAGAGATCAAAGGTTGTACAGATCAAAGGCAGACAGAAAAAGAATTGGTCTCAGTCACAGGCATTGGTGGGCTTTGGTTGGCAGAATCTAGCCCAGCCCATGTAGAGCCAAGGGCCATCCCAGGGCAGAGATTGTGATGTGCACTCCTCACCCCTACTCCCAGGGTGGGAGAGGTAGATGCCAAACAGACTTTCTCTTGCCCTGACTCTGGCCAGAACCTAAATAGGGAGATGTGCAGATCTTCCTCTGACCTCTAGGCCATCCCCTGGGATGGGGAGGCCGGGCAGGGGGTGGGATATACCAACTGTTTGAAAATGTAAAAACTTAAGCAAACTTGGATATTTAAAATCCTGATGTGCCTCCACCCTCCAACTAAAACATGAAATTCTTTGCTTTCAAAGAAAAACATTTTTTCTAATGTTTTGCTCTCAGTCTCAAGTGGTGGCCCGGCTCGCAGGAATTGCTGGGCATCAGAGGGTTTTGGTGTAGGAGAAAAAGGAATAGGGCTATAATTGCTTAGTGACCATGCCAGCCCATGAGGGCAGTGTGTTGTCTGTTCTGTTCATTGCTGTTTCCCTGGTGCCCCCCAAAATACTTGATACTTAGTGGGTGCTCCATAATCATACCCTAAAGGAGAAATTTGTGGAGTGGAGCTTTGCAGAGTAGATTCACTCAGTTGGTCTGGGTAAACAATAGGAGCTATGACGTACGAAAGGCAAACAGGGCCCATGGCCACTGACCTAGACTGACATGTTCATAAAAAAGGGAAACTCAAGTTTGGGGTGGAAAAGGGACTTGGTAGATCACCTGGTGCTGACCCAGGCAGTGCACTGCTCTTAGTATGTCCACTAAAAATAGAGCCTATTCAGTAGTTAACAGATTGGCATGAAGGTTATTAACCTTTCAGAAGCAGGTAGAGTGGTTCTTTCCTGAAGACTTTCCCAATCACTTCATGACTTCTGTCTGATCGCTGCAGCTCCATCCTAGTTGCTCAGGCCAAATGCATCAGCTGATCTTGTTAGCCCTGCTTCCAAAATAAATCCAGAATCCGATGCCTTCTTAGCTCTTCATGACCCCCACCCTGGCCAGGCCCTGTCATTGCTTTCCTGGACTTGTGTAGGGGTCACCTCAGTGGGCTTTCTGCTCCTGCCCTGGCCCCATGCCTGTTCTTTTCACAGAATCCAGGGGGATACTCTGAGGACCTCAGGGAGATCACATCCCTCCTGTGCTCAAAACACTACAGAGACTCATCTCACTCCCTGTAAAAGCCAAAGTTCTTACAAAGATGTGTCACCTCTCTGTCTCAATCTCTTCTCACTCACCCCATTGCTCCTTCCACTCCAGCCACAACAGCTTTGCCATTCCTTGAAAATTCCTACCCTGCTCCTGCCTGAGAGTCTTTGCACTTGCTGCTCCCTCTACCTATACAGCTTTCTCCCCAGATAGCTGCATGCTTCACTACCTTAGTCTTTCAAGTCTGTTCTCAAATGTTTTCAAATGTGAGTTCCCAGACCACCGAATGTGAAAAAACAGTCCTCCCCAAGATGCTCCCAGACTTCTTCCCTGGCTTTATTTATTTTTTTTTTTACAGCACTGCCCTACCTAAATGAAACATACTACACGATTTACTCATTCATTCTGTTTCTTGTCTGTATCAGGACTAGCTTTGTCTCATTCCTAGCTCTGAATCCTCAACACTTAGAACAGTGCTTGGAACATAGGTGCTCAATAAATATTTGGCAAGCAAATGGGTAAATATTTCTGCAACCGTCAAGTTGTGTGACCTTGGGCCAAGTCAGTTGTCTGGACATCAGTGACCCAGTCTCTGAAATAGGGAAGGTAACCGATCTGAGGAAAAGATAGAGATTACAAATCACTGGCTGACTACTCCATAAACATGTGTGGAGTAGATGTTGAAACCTGCCTGGCCCACTTCTGACCCCAGGCCTTCATACTTACAGGTCAAGTACCTGACACTCTTGTCTTCTCCTTGGAAAGCCACGGTACCCCAAGGCCACAAGGACCTAGGGGTTACCAGACAAGGGCTGAGCTTGAATGCAACTTCTGGGTCTTAGTGGCACCAGCCTGGCCTGGTGAGTAGAGTCCAGGACCCTCTTCTCTGCCTCTTGTGCCCAGCTGAGTGACCCCTGGCTAACCCAACCCTAGTGACCTGTCACTGAGCCCAACACCTGGCAGCCATCTCTACTGATGATCCCTTTGCCTGCACTCCCCATATCCCTGCCTGGGGTCCCTTCCTTGGTTCCTGTTTATTATTTAACCCTGGAATAGCATTTGGACATACACTTTGCAGGAAAGCAGATAGCGCTAGGCAAACAGAAGGGCGACCTGTCCAGGCCCGTACTTTCCTGGAAAGATCAGGTGCCTTGAGACCTGTGAACATCCCTACCCCAGCCCATAGAACTCTCCTACCAGCCAAACGAATGGGAAAATCCCTTTTCCCCACTTAGCCTGGGACAGGACTCATGGCGGGTGGTGGAGTCAGACCCCTGGCCAGAGCAGGGAGCCTGTCAGCCAAGCAGCCTCCCCTGCTGATCATTCTCTCAGCATTTATGGAGTACCTGCTGGGTGCTGGGTGCTATCATTGTGATCCTGCCAGTAGGGTCTGATAGAATAAGCAAGGGTTTGGGGGCCACGAAGACCTAAGTTTGAATTGTGACGTCACTTCATTCATTTGCTATTCATTCACTTTCCACATTGAGTACCTGCCCTGTGCCACGCAGTGGTAAGCAAGATCTCCCTAGAAACATATAGTCAGAGATCAGATTGTCTTGCTGCATATTCTTAATAAGTCCTTTTATGGTTCTGAGCCTCAGTTTCTCTTCTCAGAGATGGGCAGATCCCTGCTTGGGGAGCTTTCCTGATGACCCTCTGTGATAACATTTGTAGAAGGGCCCTGGCCAGGTAGGGGGTTTCCTTCCCTCTTTGGCAGATGTGAATCTGGACCCCTCTGTCAGACTGCCTTCAGGAACAACATAGAGGTCCCTGGAACAGATGAAGGGCTCTTCTGTCCTTTGGGATAAGCTATATGAAGGGCACTCACTGAGTGACCTCCAGTGAGGTCCTTTCACAGCAATCCTTTCATGAATCAAGTGACCTGTCCTTGTCCTGGTATTCTCCATCCCCACCCCATCCTCATTGTTCTCCACAGGGGCCGTTGGTTCAAAAAATAGTGTTGGGCTGGGCCAGGTTCACAGGAAGAAGACTTGGGTCAGCCTCATTCATTCATTCGCTCACTCATTAATTCAATAAATGCTTATTAAATGTACAAAGGATACACCAATGAGCAAACAAAAATAAATACACAAGTAAATTATATGGTAAACGAGAAAGTAGGGAAGAGCATGCCAGTCAGAGGGACCAGCAAATACAAAGGCTCTAGGGTAAGAGTGTGTATGATAAATTCAAGGAACAGTGGTGAGTAGGGGGTGGCATGAGGTCAGAGAGGTGGTGGGGCCTGATTGTATGGGATCTTATCAGCTACTGTGGGGACTTTTTTCTTCTCATTACCAGGGAGGGGAGGGGAGCCTGTCCCTGCTCCCACAGGAGAAGGGGGCACATACGACCATCCTCCTAGTCCCATCTGCCAGTCTTGACCTTGTGGGTGGCTGTGTGGAAGAGGTGGCTGAGTCAGGATGTGATAGGAACAGTCTGAGGCTGAGGGTCAGGTGGCACTGTGATGGGTTAAGGGTCTGTCTATAGCTGGGTTGGTGGTCCCTACCAGGGATTTGGGCTTTTTTGTCTAATGGTGCACACGGTGGGCCTCTCCTGGCTCACCCAGCAGCTTCAGAGCTGAGGGACCCTGGTTCCCAGGCCAGATAATAGAAAGCAGAGACTAAGCAGCCTACCTTTTAAACACGTGGAACCCAGAGCATAGAGCACTGGGCTGCCCAGGGCCTGCTCACTTAAGAGTGAGTGCCAGCAGACCACCCCTCCCCCCCCCCTTTTTTGCTATATCTTTAGTAGGTAAACCAGAGGTCAGCCCAAAGGGCACATTTTGGGTCCATTTCTGGGAGAGAGCCCTGCTTTTTGTCCATGGGTGGCCACACTCAGAAGTCTGGGTGCTCCAGGCCTGACAGTAAGATGTTGATCGTCTGGCAGAAGGAATAGCATGTGCAGAGGCTCTGTGCACTTGGATTGATTAGGTCTGGGCTAGAGCCCAGGAATCTGTTTTGTTTCCCAGTTGACACTGTACATATGGTAGGCGTGGGAATGACACTGTACCAGTGGTAGGTTTGGTAGCCACCAGGCCCTGCACAGCCTTCAGCCAAGAACCTGGAGGTATAGCAGTCCTTTCATGAAACTCCTCTCACTTGCTCCAGCCCTAGCCCAGAGGGGCCTGGGCTGAGGTAGGCACTCAGGCAGTGGGGTGATGTGCCACCAGCCACTTTGCTCTTTAAAGGGCCACCAGGACTCTGCAAGGGCCAAAGAGGGGGTGGAGCTCTCTACCCCGACCTGGCTGGACCTATAGCGACTTTAGTAGAAGCTGGGAAGGGGGGTTAGGATTTGGGAGAAGGGGGCGATCACTGAACAGCAAAACTTAAGTGTGATAGAGGTCATGGGGTGCGTTCCTCTCCTCTTACCAAGAGAGAGAGGGGTCTGAGTGGGGTATCGTGGTGGGGATTGAGAAGAGTGACGTAGACTAGAGAGCGAGCAGGAGAAAGTGGAGAGAGCCAGGTCTGACATGTGTGTATGGTCCCTGGCTCAATAATCGATAATCTAGTGGACCGACAATAGGTCGGACACGTGTTTGGAGAGAAGGATGGGTTGAGTGGATGGAGAGACGAATGGATGAATGAATGAATGGCTGCGTGGGCGGTGAGCAGCCTGGGGAGGGGCGGGCCAGCCAGCGTTCAATCACAGCCGCGTGTTGCAGCTCCCGCCTGCTACGCTCAACCCGCCTCCCCCTACCGCGGCCCCGCCCGGGGTGCGTAATTCTGTGCCCCGGGAGCTCTGGAGCTGCTGCCCTTGGCGGCTCCGGAACTGGGACGGGGGGGGGGGGGGGCGCTGCGCCACCGCCGCTGGGCTCCACGCGCCAGCCTTTAGCGCACAGGCTGGGCCACCCCTCAGCCGCTGGGGCGAAACTGGAGGTGCTGTCCCTCCTCGAGGACCCTGGCCCCACGCTTCTTTGTCTTGGCCTCGTCCTCCGCTGTCCGCCGACCACTACTAGCCTCTTAAGGCAGCCCTCGCCGCCACTTTCCGGGATCTCCGAGTGTCAGTACTCGATGCCCCTAGCCTTTAGGCGGCTCTCCCGGCCCAGCAGGATTCTCCAAACCCATTGCCTTTAGGACCACGGGGCCAGCAAGTGCCAGGATCTCCAAGCTGCTTCTCTAGTGCAGAGAGAAGGCGCGGGATGAAGGCCCCACCATGTCTCCGCCTTTTCTCCCGTGCCACTACTTGCATTGCGCCACGACCCCAGTACAACCAGTTCGCGCCTTAAACGGCTCATCTGCGGCTGTGTGATCCCTGACGCCATGTGGGCCACCCCCTCACCCCGCCTGCCAGGCCTCAGACCCACACGCAGAACACAGCCCCACGCAGCCATACACCACAGCCTCTCGCCGACCCACAGCCCTGCACAGGCGCACTGCCCCCTACACAGCAAACCCACAGCCCCAATAACCGCAATCCCACTCTCAAACAAGCCCACACGGATACACAACCCTCAGACACACTCGGGTCCATACAGACACAATCCCCACCCCAACAACCTCACGCAGTCACAGCCCCGCACAGGCGCAGTCCCACCCACGCAGTCACACAACCCGCCCTATAAACAATCACACACAAACACGACCCCACACAGTCACCGCATCACTCAGTCCCTCCGAGACCTAGAGACACATTTACAGCTCGCAGCCATTCACAGCTCGCAGCCAGACCCGCACACCCCGTGACATTCACACGTAGGACAAGCCAGAAATATACAGCCACATCGATGATACACACACGAACGGAACGCGAAGCCAAGAGCTCACCTACCGGCTCATAAGTCACTGGAAAAATATTCAAGCGTTCCCTCCCACCCCTTCTATCTCTGACACGCGCGCGCGCACACACATACACACAAATGGAGACACTCACCCTCCACCCCCTCTCTCTAAGCTCCTCAGAGCCTCGGAGCCGGTGACCCCGAGCCCCCACGGTGAGAGCCGCAGGAGCGTCTCCCCGGCGCCCCCTCCTCCTGCTGGCGTCCAGAGCTCACCACTCCTCCCCCATCTCCTCCCTCCCTGCCCCCTCCTCCGCCTCCCCTCCCCCGCGTCTGGGGCGCGGGCTGCGCGCAGCCAAGCCCCCTCGTCGCGCGCCCCTCCCGGCGCGCGCCCCGCGCCCGCATCGCGCTTGCCGAGTGGATGCGGCCACGGGGCGGTCTCTAATTACCTCCTGTCCCCCGGCAGCCCGTGAATAATGGCTACTGAGGGCGCTCGCTGGGGCTGCTGAGAAGGAAACGTGGGGCGCGAGAGGCGCGGCGCGCGCGGGAGCGCGAGGGAGAAAGGAGCGAGCCCCGGGCTGCAGCGAGCAGCGGGTGGAGAGAAAGGAATTGTGCGAGCGCTCACATTTTTTTCTCCTAAGGATCTCATCTGGCCGCCGCGTTCTGGAAGAGGCGAGGGGGAGAGCGCGCGCGCGCGAGGAAGAGAGCTCTCAGACCGCGAGGGGAAAGGCAGACGGCAAGACGCGCAGCGCCGGCGCTTGGGAGACCCAGGAGGAGCCCGCAGGTATTGTTGGCGGCAAGAGCTTTGTGTCTTTTGGGGAGCCGTTCCGGGGCGCAAGGGCTCCCGGATCCCCCAGCCCGCCGCCGCGCTCAGACCTGCTCCAAACCCGGAGCTGCCCGCGGGGGTCGCCGCCCGCCGCCGGCACCCCTCCCGCGCGCCGCAATCTTGGCTGCATTTGCAGATTTGCCTGTTTTGGGGGTTTTCCACGCTGGTTGAGGGAATCGGCCTCAGGAGGAGGAATTTCTTTCCCTTTAAAAAACATTTTTTGGCCGATGTTTGGTTGCGTTGGGATTCCCCCATCCCCTTTTCTCCACGGTCGGCCGAAGGCAAGGGGCTTAGATGGCGGGGCTGGTGGCCGCGGATGGGGAGGTGAGGGATGCTGGAGAATGAAGGAGTTTTGTTCAAGTTCGCAATCTGCACCCTGCAAGCTGGTCAGGCGGAGAAGGGCCGTCTGCGCGCCCGGTACTGCTCAGGATAAGCGGTGGGAAACTTCCCAGGAGCGCAGACTCCCGGGGGATTCGGCGCCCCCGACGCCTCCGGGAGCTTCCTCTGGCCGAGGCGGCCCCTCCTTGCTGCCCGCAAGCGCTTAAGGTCGCGCTCTCCCCATCCCCGCCTTCCTCCCTCCCCCGGCGGCTTCCGGATCTGGACAGAACTGGAGGAGCAGCTTCAAACACTTCCCCTGGAGACCCCTCCCCACTCCCCGCGCCAGAGCCTGCCCTATAGCCCCCCTGCCCTGCACCTCCGCCTCACGCGCGCCAGAGTGGCCAAGCTGACAATGAAATCTCGCGCTTCTGCTGTCGGGGTCGGGGGGTGGTCGCAGCTCGGTGTCTCCTGGGGCTACTGACCCAGTGCAGGGGAAGGGGAGGGACTCCTTAGGGGGAGAGGCTTGTTTGGGTTGGAGATGTTGAAGTCGGGTGGGGCCTTGAGGGCGGGGGTGGGGGCCAGGTGGGGCGCACTGGGGAGGCCGGAGGCTTGGGTTCTCTGCAACGGGTAGCAGATTCTAGCCCCCCTTGGGCTTGGTGATTGGCTGGTGACTTCAAGCACGTCGGAGGGCTCCCCCACCCCCCCGACCTCAACCTTCTCCCCCCAGCTCTGCCTCCTCCCCTCAAGTACAATGCGGGCTTCAGAGGTGATCTCGAGGGTGGAGAGAGAGAGAGAGAGAGAGAGAGAGAGAGAGAGAGAGAGAGAAAGCGCGAGCGTGTGTGTGTGTGTGTGTGTGTGTGTGTGTGTGACAGAGAGGGAGAGACACGAAGTGTTTGCCTCCTGCGATCCATAGCAGACACTGCTCTGGTGACTTGAAGATCCGGACGCCTCTCTCCCTCCCTCAGGGAAGGGGGGAGGGGAGTGGTGGGAACTTCTTTTCCTACTGAGGCCCTGGGAAGGGAATGCTAGGCCAAAGAATTTCTGGGGATCGCAGTCCTGCGGGGGACTCAACTCACAGTGAGGTCAGAGGCTTCTACTGCACTCTAAGCGCCCAGATCCTTTTCCTTCTTTGTAGGGGGTGGGGTGTGTGTGTGTGTGTGTGTGTGTGTGTGTGTGTGTGTGTGTGAAGGGCTAGTTGAAACGGGAGTGGGGGTGGAGGATAATCAATGGAAATCTGCCTTAGTTGGATTGCCAGGCTGAGCAGCTCAAGGGCTAAAGGGGGAACCTTTTCCTGGGGTAGGGAGCCAGGCCCAGGGACCCCAAGTTGGACACCTGGGCAGGTGAAGGCAATTCTTTTCCATTCTTAAAAGAAAGGATTCCTGGAAGAGTGGGGAGGCATCTTTGGGAGGGGCAGCTGCAGACAGTTTTCGGGCCATTCTTTGACTTGGCCCAGTAATGGAAAGAGTTAACCCTCCCCAGAAATCTGTCAGCCCCCACACAACAGGAACAGGGAGTCTGACCCTTCTACATGCTAACTGTGTGTGGTTGGCTGATAGGAGCTAACAGATTCTGTGCCCTGTGCTCCCTTAGCAGCAGCCTAGCCAGACAGGACTTGGCTGGGTGGTGCCTTGTTCAGGAACCTTAGGGAAGGCTGAAATCCGAGCCCAGAGAGACTATCACGGCCAGGTATTAGCCTTGTGGTGATGATGGAAAAGGGGTTACTAGCCAGGGCCACCGGAACTGGAAGCCTTGGAGGCTGGGGAGGCCCTTCTACACTTGCCCCATTCCACCCTCACCCTCACCACCCACAGCTGGAAGCTTGGTGGTTAAGGGTGAGTTTCTGATCTATAGGCTAGTCTGTGAAACCCTAGGAACTGAGAGCAGGCCTGAGTGAGGCCACAGGAGGGCAGAGCCCACTAACAGGATTAGTTTCTCCTCACTTGGAGGGCCCCATTATAACTCCCCTTGGTGTGGAGTTATTTAAGGGGCTGTCTTCCCTCTTCCTCACCCATCCTTCATTCCCATTTCCTGCAAATGAGAAACATTCCCTGTGGACCTTAGATTCCCTGGGTCTGGCACAAGATAGGCACTCAGCTTTGGCTGGACAAACATAAGAGTGAATGAATCAGTAATGAATGAATGGACGAATGAAAGGAGAAAGTTTCTAAATCGGAGGCATTTACTCATTGTTTTTATTTAAAAACAAAACAAAAACAAAAACGTTTTTGCTGCACACATTTTAAAATATGGTTTGTAGGAAATATAAAAATTAAAGAAAAAGAAACAAAGTTACTAACAGTCTTAGTGGGCTATGATAACATTAATATTTTGATGTCGTCCTTTGCAGTCTTTGTCCAGACTTGGTGGTTGGTTTGTTTTTTTCTAAGGCTTTGTCGTCATTCTCTGTATTCAGATGTATATCCTGCTCTTTCCGTAGGCGCTAACGGGAGTCTTTTCCTGTTTTGTAACCAGCTCTTCATAAATACCACAGTTAATGTCTTCAGGCTTTTCCAATCTGGTGGATGTACCATCATTTACTTAATATTCCCCTTTTGTTCAACATTCTGGATACTCCTGATGAATGAGGTAGTGGATATATTTTGGGTAGAAAGCTTTTTTTGATGCTTAAGATGATTTCCTGAAAATGATTCTGCTGATGCCAAAGGCTCCAACATGCCTGCAGTGAAAGAAATGGACTTCTCTTTTTTTCCTGAAGTGGCACACTGTTCTTTTTTCCAGCACAATCTAGAACCTTCTATCAGAACTAAAAAGAACCTTGGTGATGAATCACCTGTCTGACTCCTCTCGTTTGACAGAGGAGAATATGGGATCCCAGAGAAGGGAAGTGAGTCCCAAGGTCACACAGCAGCAAGAATGGACTACCAATCTGCCAATTTTGTTTCTGTATTCCAGAAGAGTCCCTAGGGCTTTTTTAAGGCTGACCTTTTCCATTTCACAGATGGGGGTACTGAGACTCCAAGAGAGAAGCACTCAGTGTGTCCCTGGATTCACTAACTGGAGCCCCAGACAGACTCCTAAGCCCTTGGTGTCACACACATTAATCATCCATGGGATCAGAGGTCACTCAAGTTACCAGCCTGTGATTGGTCAGCCATGTTGCTTTTACCTACAACTCACCTTTCCTCTTTGCCCTCCCATTTTTCCAGAAGGAAAAGCTGAGGATCCAAAGCAGGTGCAGTGAGAGGGGTGGGACTGTAGATGTCAGAGAACTCCAGTGTTGTACCTTTACTCCTGTGCCTCAGTTTACTTGTCCAAAGAGCTAGCTCCAGGTCTGTTCAGGAGCTACAGGCCGGTGTTGGCACAAATATCTACCCTGGGGATGTGGGGAAGGACTCTTAAACTCCCATTCTGATCTTGGGTTGACCTCCAGAGGCCCCCTGGGGAAGAAGGGGAAAGAGAGAGGGAGAGAGAGGAGAGAAAATAATGGAAAGGGGGACAGTGGGAGATAAAGGAAGGTATTAGGGAGGGGAGGTCGGGAAGGAAGAAAATGGGGGAAGGAAAGGACCTACTTAAAATAAAGAACGAAGACAGCCCTTTCCTCTAGTCTCATTGAACACCCAGAGGAGACATTGGGAGACATCACTCCTAGTGTGAGTATTGGGGATGGTTAGTGCTGGATGGCCAGGAACAGCTGGACATCCGAGGTGGGCTCTGTCAGGACTGAGTGGAACAGCTGTTTGGAGAGCTCTTGGGGTCAGAAAGATCCAGACCAGGTGGGTGTCAGGGAGGCAAGACCTTGGTGGTTTTTCTGTTCATGGGTTCCCCCATGGGGCAGATGGCAGTGCACATACATGTTGGGGACTGGGGCCAGGGTGTTTGTAGGGGGCGAGGTGATTGTGGCTCTGACTTCCCATCTCAAGGCAGTGACCTTTTGTTTTCACCGCTGCCAGCACACCCACCCGCCATGGAATTTAGAGCAGTCCTCCCATGAATGTGGGTATTTGGGCATTTTTTTAGTGTATTCTGTGCTTGGACGTGTCCCCATGGGCACATGCACATCTGTATATCCTATGTGTGCGTGTCTGTGTGTCTGAGCCTGTTTGTGTATTAGTCGGGATTGGTGTGTCTGCCAGCCTGGGCCTGTGTGAGCCCATGTTTGTGTGCTTTAGATCCTGTTTGTATAAGGAGTCTGTGTGTCTTCCAGCTTTGGCACATATACGCGCACACATGCCTGTGTATGAGAATCTGTGTGTCCCTGCGTGTGTCCCTGTCTGTGAGTCTCTGATCCATTTGTGCATTTGGGGGGGGGGGCGGAGGGAGTGTGCCCCTAAGCTTGGGCATGTGCATGTGTGACTGTGTGTGAGCACACACTTTCCTCCTAATGGCCCCAAGAGGGTTCTAGGCAGCATGCTTTGTGCTGCTTTCAAGGTTGCAGCTGGGTAGGTGAAAGGGGGGGTGGCCTTCCACTTGGCAGGGTGGGTGGGGGGAGGCAAAAGAAAATCTTAAAAGACCATCTTCCCTCTGGTCTCCAAGGAGATCAGCCTGTGAAATGATCTGCACGTTAATTAAAAACGATTATATCCTGATTGAGCCATTCCTGCTCATATCCCTCAGCCAGAGAGAGGATGAGGCTGAGACCAGAGGATACAGAATGGGGCAGGGTCCAACTGCAGGGCACAGCCAGCCAGAGCCCCACCCAGCCCATGGAGGAGAACACACCTTGGAGGAGGGGGCTACTCCTTTAAATTTTAAAGACGTGCTCCCCCACCCCCACCCCGCAGGTGGTGCTCTTTGAGTCCCAGGAATTGGGTGGCAGCCATCAGACCCTATGGATTCCCACTCATGTGCTAGGCACTGGGTCTATTGTTTGCACAGATCCTGCAAGTCAACATTTCTGGTTCTAGTTTTACAGAGAAGCAACATGCTTAAGATCAAAGGGCCAGAAGTTGGGGACCCCAGGCTGGACTCAGCCCTCTGACCCCAAAGCACAGACCCCCTTTCTGGCTCCCAGCTGCTTCTAGACTCATGACGAGGGGTCCTCACACTGCAGGACCCTTGGGAAACTGGGGCATCAAGGATAGGCCTTCTGATTCTCTATGGCACCCCTGAGATTGTTTCTTTCTGAGGTCCAGATTGGCCAGGATGTATATCTGTAATGTCCATTTGTGTGGGGAGCCTGATGACTTGCTGGCCTAATGCAGCTCTGGTCTGACTTGTCACCTTTGCCAGCCTGGGTAGGGCCTGCTCCCACTTCTTTCCACTCTCCCCAAAGGTGGCTGATGATTCTGTAGCAGACCAGCCACAGGTGCCCCTTGGAGCCTGCCAGCCACTGCATACCCACACTCCTGGGTATGTGCCCCAAGATTTTTCTGGAAAAAGTCTGGGTCTGGTTATGCTCTGCCTTGCCTAGTTATTTCATGCCCCCGGACAGCCCTGGAAGGACCGTAGTGTTAGCAAAAGTAGTCATAATGATAATTAACCAGGTGGCCCTTTATCTGTACCCTGGAACTAAGTGGTGGTGTAGTTCAGAGTGTATAGGTGTTCAGGTGAGCATGTTCACTTCAGGGTTTGTGGAGATTGGTGGCCTGCTACCCTATCCCTTCCCTATCACTCTGTGCCCAGGCCTGGTTTCTCTGAGAGGAGACCCGGCTAGAGGTCAGTCACATCCAGAAGCACATTAGAGCTCTGGCCATGAGCAAAGGCTTTTCCCACTTCTTTGAGCCTGTTTCTTCTTTGTGCAGTGGAGATCATAGCTTTTTCTTGATATGACTGTTGGAAAGTAAGGAAAACCAGGTCAAGTTTGTTCAAGTGCCTGGCAGCATCTGGATGCACCGAGGGGCTCATTAAGTGTACATCTCTGCTTCTGTCCTTTCAGAGCACCTATGTGTTACCATGGCAGGTGCCTTGGGTTTGCAGGCTTCTGTGGAGGGAGACACATTGTTATTCATTCTGTGCTTTCTAGGAGACAGTCTAGGGTTGACATCTCAGTAGGAGCATCCAGAGGGCTAAGAAGTTCATTGGATGCCCCGTAAAAGAAGTTCATTGGATGCTCCATCCCCCACATTATCAAAGGTAGAGTGTCTGGGAAAAGGGAGGGGATGTTTCTCCTGGACCGGGTCACACATTCTTAGGGGGAACTTGACCAAAGGTAAAGTTTTGGGTATAGAAATAGTGTTAAGAGGAATTAGAAGGGGCAGAAAAGTTAACATCCAAACATTCTCAAGAGCGGAATTTGGCGAGAGGCTGGCAGATGTTGGCTCATCCCACAAAAAGCTTTTTGCACTGAAGCAGAGAGACCCTATCTGCCCCAGGTATCCCTGCAGGGCACTGCCTCCCAAGAGTTCCTTGAGCCATATGGTATCTGCCTTCTTGCAAAATATTTCCTTGCCTTTTCCAGGTCTGAAATGCCTCCTTTCCTCACTGTGAGGGGTCAAAGCATTGGAGACCCTGCTTAAAATGTAAACATGTTACCTTGGAGGAGTGATCAGAAGATGAACTCATGTTTGCATAACACAGGGGCCACCAACCTCTAGGCCCTACAGGGCCAACAGGCAATGCTAACGAGGGTGTAGGGGTTTCCTGGCTTTCCTGGGGTATGGCAGATCAGCTCTGCCAGGGTGGCAAATTGGATATCCATCAGCGAACTTCTCAGGAACCAGGATTCAGATGTTTTCATGACATCCCGTTTGTATATGTTGTCCCCTAATACAGCAACCCACCTATGGCTAGATTCAGACCCTGGCCCACCAGTTTGCAGCTTCCAGGCTTAATAGCTGTTACTCAGGGGTCACTATAATCTCCCCCTATGTCTGGCCTTGAATCTCCACCTGCATTCCCTGAGAACTGCATGGTGCCAAATTCATGTATGTCCCACACCTACTCTGGCCCTTGTTTAGCCATTTTAGAGGTGAGGGTATGGGAAAAGAGCTCACACAGGGGTGCCGGCACCCAACTGGAACGGGTCAGCCTGACCCTGCCTTCATGGCTCACAGAGGCCTGATCCAGTCCTACGTGATGATGGAGTTTCCACAGTTGTTTCCATTGACGGGGTGCAGCAGGGCAGGTTGTCAGGAGGCATCTAATGGGTACCTGGTTGACAGGTCGAGTTTCCTTTCTTTCATTTCTTAGTTCAGTGTTCAGTATACATTTGCTGGCAGCCTTGTGGGTCTGACCCAGAGGAGGCACATCTGGGCTCTGCCCAGTCAGTGTGGGCCTCCCAGAGAAGGGGACTTGAGCCCTAAGTCTGGAAGGGGGAAACATTTGACTGTAGGAGGCAGCACTATATAAAATGTTCAAAGGCCTGGAGGTGTGAAAGAGCCAGGAGAGTTCTAGAAGGTCAGATGGTAGGTGGGAGTGCGGGAGTCAGAGGCAGGAGTGAAGGCTGAGAGAAGTCTGGGGTCTTGACTGCTGTGAAAAGATTTACTGTGAAGGCACTGGGAAAAGAAGGGTGCTCCATGAAGATTGTGGCTGGAGCAAAGACTTGGAGGTGGGGATTCATGGGGCCAATGAGGAGAGAAGCTGGGGAGAATCAGACGAGGACCTGGGTAGGGTTGCATGACCCCCATGTGTTCCAGTTCTTTGTAGGGCCGCAGTTTCCTCCATCAAAATTCTTGATTTCTCTTGTTTCAGAAATTTCCTGACTTCAGAACTCTTGAATTCTCTGATTCTAACCGGTGGGTCCTAAACTAGACAAGAGCTTCTTCCTCCTTGCATTCCTCCCTTGTGGCCTCCTTTTCTACCAAGCTGTCCAGCTATCATGTGGACCTGGGACATAGCTCCAGAGGGAAGCAGGGACCTGGCCCAACCTTGCAGCCTGATACTGAGCCCTGGGAGGGATTATTAAGTCTTGGCTAGGGAATGAGGTGGTGGTCCTCTGAGACCAGTAATTAAATCCCAGCAGATTGTCATTCCCTAAAAGAAGGCTTGGCGGAGAGGGAGAAATGCACCCAAGCCCTGGAGAGGGCCGGAAGAGGAGCACTGGGAGTGAGGTAGCCTGGTGCAGAAGTGGGGGTGGAAAGAAATGATATCTGGAATCCTACTGTTCAGATCATCTTGGCAAGGCCCCTGGTACTAGGCCCTGAGCACTTTGTTATTTCCAGTCTTCAATCCCTCCCTGCTAGGGAAGATTCCTGCCATCCCCATTTTACAGATGAAGAAACTGAAGCTTGGAGAAGTCAGACAACTCTGGTTCAAGGTCCTGTGGGCTATAGTAAGAAGCTCGGCCAGGGATGAACCCAGGGCCATGTGCCAGCATTGCCCTTTGTGCTGGGTATTTGTGGAGGGGCCGGTCCGTACAGCTTAACTCCAAGGGAGGTGAAGTCCCAGGTGGGGTGGACTTTCTCACTCTCCTCAGAACACTTCTTGTGTTTGGGGTCTTTTGACTTGGGGGGAGGAGGCGGCAAAGCTGGGATCATGGGTCACCCTGTGGAAACTAGAGGGTGCAGGCTCCGCAGGGCCTCCAGCTGACACTGTTCTTTATTTACTCTCCTGCTGGATGATTTGAGGCAAGAGCGGCCCCTTTCTGCATACTTCCTCATTAGTATAGGGTTTGGATTATCTTGGGGTTCCTATAGTCCCAACAGTGGGATTTGCCAAGTGGAGGGAACTAACTTGGAGAATTCCTGCTTCTTCCTCCCCTTCTCCCGCTTCCCTCTTTATGCTGCTGGTATCTTCTGAGCCTGTTCTCAAGTGAGGGGCTTTGGTCAACTCTTCCTTTCTCCACACACAGCAGAGGTGGACTCTGTTATTGTCTCCATTTGACAAGAGCACACTGAGACCCAAAGAGGCCACCACCACTGCTTGGCAATTTCCTTGCCAATTAAAACACACTTTTTTTTGCAGTTCTACTGCCCAGCTTTTGCCCCTGCCTGCATTCCCCCTCCTTCGCATTCAGAGCTACCCTTCTCTGAGTAGACCTCTGTCCTCGGAGGAAAGCATGAGAGATTTGGGCCTGAATCAGGCCAGAGGTTGTTCACTGACAACACCCTCATATAGACACAGTTTGGCCAGCACAGGGTCTTAAAAATAACATCAGACTTCACATAAAAATCCTACTTTTTGTTTTTCTTAAACTGGCAGGTTGCAATAGGTGGCCCTACATGCCAACAGGGCACTGCAGACAGCTAGAACAGGGCTGACACCTTCCACTGGTTCTATGCAGTCCCTACTCTGTCGAGTGTGCCCCCTGCTTAGACCTGGGTTTACACCTGGGTTCCCATCCTGGCACCTTGGCTTAAACTGGTCATATCTTTGAACCTTATCTATAAAATTTCAGAACTGAGGAACTGATTTCAAAGTAGGTCTTTAAGGTGTTTTTAAAAAATTCTCCAGGAAAAAAAAAAAGGAAAGTATGCACCAGGTCGGGGACTGACTGCCTGGGGAAAGGTAAGGAGGTATGAAAGGGCTTAGAGTGCTTGCGGAGTAATACCCAGTTCTCCTTGCCTGTTAAAATGTGCTTGGCAAAGCCTGAACACTAACACTGGTTGGACTCTGCTGGTTCTATACCATGATCCAGTCATTCATATGCCCCTCACAGCATCCCTGATAGAGTGTCATTGTGGGGACTTTTATTCCACTTTTAGTAGATGAGAAAAGTGCGAGACAGAGAGGTAATGTGGCATGCTCTGGGGCCCAGCAAGGCCAGAACTCCAACAAGGGGCCCTATTCTTGACTCCCAGTCCAGTGCTCATTCTGATCTGAGCTACCATAAAAATTGGCTCTTAAGCGAACTGCTTTTTCTTGTGCATTTTAAAAAATGCTTTTAGTTAATATGCGAGAGGGATTTCGACGTTCTCGTACATAACCTTTTGCTGAAGCGACAACGTTCGATAAAAGGGTCCCAGGAGAGCCAGTGTAATTTGGGTTGTGAGGGACAGAGAATACCAATGCAGATGCTTCTCCAGAAAGCTCAGCTGTTCCCGGGAGCTAGGAGACCTGGGAGCCCCTCTAGCCACCTCATGCCAAAGCCTGGCCCCTAGCTCTTTCCTGGCCTGGACCCCATGACCATGTGTTCATTCAGAATCATGTTTGACTATTTCACTTTTTCCCCTCACATTTTTGAGTGAGGATCTCAGTTCCTAGAGGAGGGAGGTGAGAGGTTTCTGTAGAGAGAAAAAGCGTCTCCAGAAACGAGAGGGATTGAGAGCAGGAGTGGGTAGGGGACAGATGTGGAAGCCCTATTTCTAGGCAAGAGCTGGCCAGTTGTGGGGTGGCAAACAAAGGAACCCAAACTGAGGGCAAATTGAAGGGCATGTTCAAGGTCTGTTCACATTTGTCCTTGGCCCCAAAGGATCAAAATGGGCTTGAGGTTCCAGTTAATTGAGGCTGATTCTAAAATGGAAGGATTAATAAGTGATGACTGTCCTCCTATGGGAGCAGACCAGAGCTAACTGGGAATGGAGATTGTGAATTTAGAGCCCTTTTCCCCTCCCACCTACCTAGAGGCTCTGAGAATTTCTATCCACTGAGGATCAGGGACAAACCTGATGCAGGCCTCTTCCGTCCCTGTGTGTGGGTTCAGGACATGGAAGTATATTACCTGCCTGCCTGTGTGTCTGCACCTGAGGTCCTCCTCAGACACACACAGGGCACATCTGTGTGCATGCGCACGCATGTTGGTACTGCCCACCCTCCACTCAGCTACCTCCAGGCCTCCTTCCTACAGAGCAGCTGTCCCTGTCACCTCTCCTTCCTGTCAAGAGACAAAGAGATCTCCACATGTAATCTCAGCAGGATGTGACTTTGCGACTTCTTCAGAGAGCAGTGCCTGGCTACGTGGACAGAGATGACATTGCAAGGCTTCAGTTCCACCAGAAGAGGAGTGGCCCATCTTAGTAGGTGTGCAAGCAAATGCCAAATGAGCACCTTCCTCTCCTTTTTGGTCCCTTCTAAGCCAAAGTCCTGGAGCCCTGAATTTCCCCAGCTGACACACAGCAGCTACTGAGGCTGCCCCGCATTGCCAGCCTAGGCTGGCTGGGGAGCCTGACGGAGGGCTTCTCCCCTTTGGTGGCCCCAGAACCTGGCCTAGAGAGACCCAGGGAATGTGGGCAAGGATGATAGTGTGTGTCACAGTGTGTGTGATGTTTGACCTATATGTGTGTCTGTGTTGTGTGGGTACATTTTTGTGTACTGTACACACATGTAGGGCTGCAGGTGTTGAGTGTGGATTTCCATGTTGTGAGTGTTGTGGATGGCTCTGAGGGGTGGGAGGAGCAGTGAGAGTGGGTGTTCCTGGGCACTGTGTTAGGTATTGACCAAACAGGAGTGTATGCACTTGGGCTGGTGGATGTGTTGGTGTTAAGGGTGTCGGAGGTGGCTCTCTCAAGGCCCCGTTGAGTCCCCACTCAGTCCTTTCTGGCCCATTCCTTCCCAACCCAGGTCCCTCTCACCACCCCTGCCTCCAGGTCAGACAGGCTCCCAGTTACCTTAAACCCTGACTATCCATGCTTCCCCTTTCCAGGAACAGCACAGCTCTTGACTTCATCCCTGTTCTTTCTATAAGAGTGGGCCTAGCAGGTTGCCGAGAGGTCCCCAGAACCACAGGGACAAGGGAGAAGGAAGAGGAGGCTGCCCAGTCACTTCTCAACCTCTCCCTAGGAGATCCTGAAGGAAGTGGGTTTCTGAGTTTTCTTCTGCATCTGGGCCACACAGTATACCTTTCTGGAGATACCATGGGCATTTCCAGATATGAGCTAGAACAGTTCCAGAGATGGAATATTTTTAGAAATAAGAAATGGTATTTCTGGAGACAAGATAAGGATGTTCCTAGAGACAAGATGAAAAACATGTATGGAAGAGGGGCATTGCTGAAAGTGAAATTGGTCTTTTTTGGAGTAAAGATGAGGCCTTTCTTGATTCTAAATATTGTTAGAGATGAAACATTTCTGGAAATGGACAATTTCTAGAGATAAACTGTAGTATATCTAGAAGTAGAGTGGTTTTTAAAGTGGATGCTGGAGTATTTCTGGAAATAAAATAGGGCACTTCTGGATTTGAGATATTTTTGGAGTTGAAATGGAACATCTCTGGAGATGGGGTGTGATATTTCTGGAAGTAGAACATTCTTGGAGCTAAGATGGAGCCTTTATAGAGAACACTGACATTTCTAGAGATGGATTATATTTGAAGATGAAAGGGGATTAGTTATGGAGATAAGATGGAGCATTTCTAGAGCTGCAACATTCTGGAGCCAAGAATTTCTGGATTAAAATGAAGCATTTCTAGAAAGGAAATAATAGATCATTCTCAGAGAAGGGGCATTTTTGGACGGAAGATGGGATAGTTCTGGAGATGGGATTTTTTGGAGATGAGGGGGACATAGCTAAAACTGGCTGTTTGAAGACTTCTTACATAGATGGGAGAGGATCCCACAGGGGCCCAAGAGTGCCCCCTACTTATGACCCTTGTTTTGCAGGAGATGGGCCTCAGGCCCAGAGGGGTGTGGCAGAGCATGCCTTCTGGGGATCTTTCCAGAGCTACCCCCTCCCACAGGCCTGTGCTGGAATCCCGCCTGAGGGAGGCCAGAGCCCTCTCAGTCCTATTCTTAGGGTCCCTACCCTGGTAGCCTTTAGGCTCACTTCAATGACTGAATAGTTTAATTCAGTATCTTTGAGCCATCTGAGGCTTATTCCCCCAGCCCCTTCTGCCAGAAGCCTCAACCCTTTTTTGAGCCCACCAGTATACCCCCTACCTTAGAGCAGCACTGAAGTTGGCCTTGTTTTAGCAGAAGGATGGGAGCTGGGTATAAGGCTGAAAGTGGGCAAAGGCCTGGGTCCCTCCTTCAGCCCAGGCTGACGAGTGAGGGCGTTGGGCCACATCTCCCCACTCCAGGGAAGTAAATATTGAGGCCTGTCATTACTTGAGCCAGCCATGAGCCCTGGAATAATTATTTCTCTTCCTTAATTAAAATTTTGACCTCGGTGATCCTGCCTCAGAACTATGAGACCCTGTACCTGGCCAGTCTGGGGGAGGGTGGGGAGACCCCTCCACTGCTCCCAGAAGGAGTGAGGCAGTGTCAGGCTTTGTGCCCCAAACGCTGGTGATGGGCATGGGGTGTAGGGCTGCAGCTCATGGAGAAAGGGTCAAGGGTGGGCTTTGGTTCGGGATGGTTGTTGCAAACTGAAGTTCAAAGCCTGAACCATTTCCCGCCCCTGAGAGTTTGAGGCTTAGGTTTAGAGGAAGAGAGGGGCTGGCTTGAGGCAGGCATGGAATTGGGGGCAGCCAGCGTTAGGGGCTTCTGAGCTAGGGTAGCATGAGGGCATGGGCTACCAAGAGAACCACTGCCCCCTCCCAGATCTGGTAGGGATCTGAGGGGGTAGTCTTGGGGGCTGTGAGTCAGGCAGAGCAGGCGATGGCTGCAGGCCCAGTTCCTGGTTCAGGCCTGGGTGAGGTGGCTGTCCGGGCCGAGTGGGGGTGGGCCAAGCTGAGGAGCCTGTTTTCCCAGCTGCGGTCAGGCTGGGCCGGGAGCTGGGTCAACACACACACACACACACACACACACACACACACACACACACACACCTCCCTCTCTCTCCCCGTCCACTTGGGTGGTCCTCTCAGGGCCTTGGGACTGTCTGCTGGGGCAGAGGACTCCAAGGGCTAGCAGGAAACGGAGAAACTGGGCTCTAGATGGGCCAAGGGCCTCCCTTCCTTGAGTTTCTTACAGGCAACTGAGATGTTGGGGCAAAATGGCAAGGCTGCCAGCTTCTACCCACATTTGTCCAGACTTAGTCAAGCCCAGGTCCTCTCACAAGGGATTAACTGTGATTACCCCCTAGCTCCTGGTATTTGCAGGGGGCCAGACAGCCTGCTTGTGGGCCCCATGAGGTCTCAGTCTTCCCAATCTGGGAAATGGGATCTGTGGTCAGCTTTGGTGGGAATTTTTAGGGCTAAAATACCTGCAGAGTGCTTAGCGCTGCCAGCTTGGGCTGTCCTCACTGTTGTTGTTGTTATTAAACGTGCCCAGACTTGAGTAGTCCCAGCCCAGTACCCCAAACATTTCAGGAGCTTGAGAGATGGCAGCATCTGTTTTCAGTGTTATTACTGAGGTGGTGTTTCTCTGATACTGAGAAATTGCTTGGGGAGCTCCCTGCCTAGGGGCTCTTCCACCCCCAGGATGGGCAGATTTTGTGACAAGGGACACTGAGGTTATTTAGAGTGAGGAAGAGGTTGGGGGGAGATGGGGAGGTGGCTTCCTCCTTTAGGTACACTAGCACACACTGAGCAGTCACACACCCATTAAGTGCTTTCTGGAAAAACCATTAAGATGAGAGCCCTTCTCAGCAAGGCCTGAGTGCAGCAGCTTGCCTGGCCCCTGGCTCCTAAGAACTCACAGCAGGTCTTTGGTAGGGGGATGGGCTGCTGCTGCCCTCCAAAGGGGAAGGGGACAGAGATTGCTGGATGAGAAAGGACAAGTCGACCCCAGGAACTGAGGAAGCAAAGAAGGCGGGTGCAAATGAATATGTACCATCCCATTTGCAGTCCATTTGCTTAGAGGGAGAGGAGGAGGACAAACACAGGGCGATGGGGAGGGATGTGATGCAGAGAGAGAATTTAGCATCGAGGTGTTGGGGCCTGTGGCCATGGAGCCTGAATTCAACCCAGCTTGGGAACACCATCGCTTGCCTGGGCTGTGACCCCTTTTGCCTGCAGAGCTGGAGGCAGCTCTGCTGTCTGAGCTCCAGATAGTCCCAACACCTGCTTCCTCCCCTGACCTCCAGCTGTTCCCACTAGCTTTCTCATTCCTACTGCTTGAGTATTTTGAGGCTTTAAGCCACTACCCACCCTGAGCTGGGCCTAGTCCTTCCTGTAGTGGGAGTTGGGCCCCAGAGGCCACCTGGGGTGGATCCCAGGTGCCAGCCCAGCCCGCTGGTCACTGCTAAGCTAACCTTGTCACCTTGGGCTCAAACAGGGGGCAGCCCTCCTCCATACACACAGCTGGCTTAGCTGACATGACTGACCTTACTGGTGCAGAAGACTCGCTCTCCCTCCTGGGAGGGAGGAAGAGGGCCACCCCTTCTGCCACCCCTCACCCTAGGAATCAAGGCCAGGCTGCATCCCTTATAAAGGGGACAGCCAGAGATCTAGACCTCAGTACCCAGAAGACATGGAGATGGCTGACTTACAAGTGCCAGGCTTTGGGCTTCGTGTCCACACAGAGGCCTGGGAGACCTTTCAAGACCTCTACATTTGGGGGAAAGGAGCTGTGGAGACACTTTGGAGTCCTGGGCCAGGGCTTCTGCCTGCCTCAAGCTGTTCCTACGGCCTCCCTTTGGGGAGGACCCTGGCCAGGTTTCCCCAGCTCCTCCTCCATTCCAAGAAACCCTAGGTCCCAAGGACTATCGATGTTCCTACTGTCTCTGAAACACCTCCCAAAGGCTGAGCCCCACACAGCCACCCCTGGAGAATTGGGGTCACCATCCTTCCTGTTCCCATTCACCCTAAGGGAAAAAGTATGCCTCCTCTCAGCCCTGGAGATGGCCAGCCAGGTGGGAGAGAGACCTGACTTTGTGCCAGGGACTTTCTATGAGTTGTCCCATAAGGCAAGAGAGTGAAAGAGTTTGCCAAAGGCCATGTGGCCACCAGCAGTGACCCAGAGGGAACTCGAACTGGTGTCTTCACAGGATCAGCCCTTTGGCTGTGCCGCCCTGGACCATGGCTCCCAGGCAGCAAGGACCTGTGGGACAATGCTATTTTTGTATTTATTTCTGACCCCTACCCAGTCACCCACCCCTGCAGGCCCCGGAACAGACTCCCATCTGGGTTTTCCCCAGAACAAAGCTGCCTCTGCTAGACATGCCAAAGCAGAGGCTTCAATGAGAGCAGGTGAAAGAACTCCATTTCAGCTTTTGTTACTCAAAGAAAGAGTGAAGGGAATGGATCTGCCCTTGAACAGGGAGAGGGGAGGTGGGGTGGGGCCTTGCGGGGAGAGGGCAGGGACAAACGTACCTGAGATGAGACACCCCACCCCCATTAGGCGTCAAGAGCATGGTCACCATTTCAGTATTCAGCATACATATGTACTCATGCATACACTCACATGTCACTCCGCCCTCCTCCCTACCCTCTGAGGTCCCCTCTAAGCCAGGAAGGTAGCATCTGACCAGCAGAGAAAAAAGAGAAAAGGAAAGAGAAAAAGAGATTAGTGAAAGAAAATCCGATTCTGGAGTTACCTTAGTTACCAGCTCGGCCACCTTCCTGTGTAGGAGGACCCTCCCTCCTGGGCCCCTCCATCACCCCATTAATAAGACAGGGCCCTTGTTCGTGAGTTCTGTGGCAGAAAAGGGAAGAATCAAGGACTTTTCAATAAGAGAGAACTCCCTGGGTGGTTTTGAATAGTTGCTTTTTGTGTGGCAGTGAGGGACTTGTCCTCTCCTCGGCGCTCTGCCCTGCCCACCTCCCTCCACTGCTCCCTGCACCCGCCTGCTCCTGGGTCTCCAGATGGATGAGCTTGTTTCTCAAGAGCCCAATCCTTTATTGTTCTCGCCTTTCCCTCATGACACCCTCAGCTTAGCGGAGGCCACGGGCAGCCTTTACATCTCAGGAAAGCAAGAGAATCCCTGAAGTAATTCTAAAAAGGCTTAAACTAAGGTAGTGGGGCCCAGTGCAGAGGTTCCTATCCTGTTCAGGGAAACAAAGGCATGCTCCCTGCATTTGGGGTGCTGTCCCTGCCACCTTGGCTAAGCTCATGACCATTGCTTTGGTGCCAGTGGAAGAGGCATGAAAGGAGGAAAGCCTAGTTGAGGGGGGGATGATGCTGGAAAAGGAGGGAGACAAGCAAATCTTTTATCGGACACTATATATCTTTGGAAAGCACATTTTATTTAGCTCTTTTGGCTTTTGGCAAGCTGGTCCTATCCTTTAATTTTCTAATAAAATGGAATTATGTTTGCTGAAAAGGCAGTAACCAGCTTCATGTTAGTGTCTCTTGTAGAGGCCATAATTCCCATCTTGGGTGCCTGCCGGCTTGGGGCTGAGAGGTGGTCTTCTGTGACCACAGGTGACACTATGGGGGGAAGGAACCAGGAACATTGGAGGCAGAGTGGACAGCAAATGGTAGGCAGTGCCACATGGCTTTGCCCTGCCCCGGGCTGTCTACCCCCAGCTTAGCCTCAAGCCAATGGTTCTAGGCCCCAAGATTCACAGCAGACACAATAAATATCTGTGGCATGAATGAATGAATGAATGGATGGATGCCTTTTTACTGCTGAGAACTGGGGTAGCTAGAGTCTGATTAGATGGTGGGAACTTTGTTGAATGAACGAATGAATGCATGTATGCCTGCTCTCCAGAGTTGAAGTCACCTATTTGGAAGGACTTACCAACCCTGTACCCCTCAAACCCCTGGCACTGAATTCAACGGAAACTGCCAAAAATCATATCCTTAAAAAAACAAAAAAAAAACATGTTCATTTTTTTTTTTTTTTTTTTTAAGGGAGAGAAAGCAGAAGTGTGTGAAGTTGGAAGTTTCCATCCCCACAGCTCCATGTCTGAGTCCTTTGGAGTCACTAGAGGGTCCCCATCCTTTAGCTCTTCTTCCTGTCACCAGAATTCTGTGTGTTTTTCATCAGGTTTGGGGTTTTACTCCATAGGACCCTTCCACATACACAGTTCTGTAACTCCATGGGGCTCGTCAACCATCCCCCTGCACACTCTCCAACCTGGGACACAGGAAGGAGGCGTAAATTCTTATGTAAGTGCCCTGTCTCTGCTGGGCAGACACGTGGACAACTTTTTTTGCTGTTACAACACCTTCATTCCAGTCCCAGTTTTAAAGAAGCTCATGTAGGCAAAACACTTACTATAGGCAGGCACTTAATAAATGGTAATCTTTGTGATTTGGAAGGAATGTATACTCAGTTCTGTGCCCCAGTCATTGCTTAAACCCCTCTGTATGCCAGGCCCTCAGGCCCAGTGACCCCATGGTTCAGGAGGGGTGAGGAAGCCCCTGAGCAGCAGCATCTGAGAGCCTGGCTGTCCCCCTGCCCTGCAGCGCCCCCGCTGCGGGCACCTGGCACCAGCAGACCAGTGTGTGCTGCTAGAAATGCTGGGGCGTGTGGGGTGGCAGACTTCGCACCCTGTGTTCTCTCTGGAGCTGCCTCCTGCCCTTGCCCCACCTCTAGCCCTCAGGCGCCAGGCCGCCGTACTCCAGCCAGCAGACCCAGGAGCAGCATGGGGCTCATCTGATCTGGCACTAGGAAGGACATATATACAAATAAACACCCAGCTTACCGTTCCTGTCCTCAGACCTGCCTGAATCACAGTCCCGGTGCGTGGCTCAGAAATCAGAATTGTCACAAACCCCTTAGGTGCTGCCGATTCTGGCCAGGACTGGAAACCAGCTTGAGGCGTAGTGGGATCAGGGACATCTTTTAAGCTGACCAGGGCCCAGTCCTCTGCAGCCCCCTGGCTGGGCAGTGAGAGAACCAAACAGCTGGGGTGGGGAAGGGAGATGCTAACTTTGGGGTTCCTGTGGATCAGTCAGCGTCAGCCCCACTTTCTGACACCCAGCTTGGGGGGGGCCAGACCCAGCAGCCATCTGGGGTAGCATAGAGTTTGAGTTCCCCTGGGGCCCAATGCTGGCCCATCGCCACTGCGCTCAGCTTCCATTAGCTATTCTATAAGTGGGCCAAACCATCCCAGCACACCCAGGGTGGCAGTGAGGGTTAGCAGCCAGGGAGGCAAGGCCCCTGCACAGAACAGGGCCTGTAACAGGCTGTTTCCCCTGGGCAGCCTTGGGGTGGTTTTCATTTAAAATCATTTTTTTTTAATTACAAAAGGAAGAAATGGTGATTATAAGTAGAAAAAGGAAAAATGACGGAGGTACATAAAATAATAGGTCAAAGTCCTCCAAGCTTCACTGCAGGTCATTGCTTTTACTAGTTTAATGTAGGCATTTGGATTCTTTTTCTGGTGCATTTGTGTGCATGCATGTGCACTTGCATGTGTACACACACTCAAATCTTCATTGAGCACCTGCTTTGTGTGGAGACCTGAGGATTTAATTGACTCAGGCCTGTTGAGACTGGTAAACTGATGAGGAACCCTTTGACGGGGACTGCTTCTAAGGTGATTAGGTAAAAGGGGTGCACAAAGGAAGGGGATAACTGGGTAGCAGAGTTGGTGGGAAGTCAGGAAGGGTTTGACAGGGCTGTGCAGTTTCAGCTGGGCTTACACAGGTTCTTAGAAGTTTTTAGGTAGAGAAAATGAGGGAATCATGGAAAAGCATTTGGTGAAAGGGACATGGGGACTTAGGGGTCCCTGCCAGACTGCCAGATCAGCCACTTCATGCGAAGCCCCAGTGGGAGCGTGACTGTTGTGCACAGTGTGTGTGCGGAGGGGCGGGGCTGGCGGGGGGTGGGATGTGTATTGTATATGTTGGAGGGCAGGCTGAAGGAGTCTCCGGCCCTGGAGGCCTGGCCTGGCGATTCTACTTTATTCTGTAAGTGATGGGAGCTTTCAGGAGGGTGAGAGGGTTGCTGGGGCGGTGGTCTGGCAGTGCGAGCAGCCAGCAGCAGCGATGGTGGCTGGGATGTGATGGGAGGGAAGTGGAGGGGCAGGCTCAGCGGTGGGGGCGGAGCGCAGTGCCCAAGGTGATTGGGTGCAGGCCATAGGGTCGGAGGCTGGGATGGCAAAGGAACAGTGAGGTTCCTGACTTAGACAGGCCCTGCCTGTGGGGCTGTCCTTCTGGGTTCTGGGAGCCCCTGCCCATCAAGACCCCATTCCCATCTCCAGAGCAGAATGCTCTCCATCCACACTTGTCAGCCTTGTGCTGCAAACAGTAGCAGGTGGAAGCCTTTGTGCTTCCCAGGTCCTCTTCCAGGAATGCTGGTGAAGACAGAGCCATCAGATGCCCCGCTGGTGCCACTGCCCCCACTGGCCACCCTCGGATGCTCAGCTGCTCCCCAGACACAAAGACCTTGTCACAAATGGAGAGGACGTGATTCTGCCATGCCAGCCCATCTGGGAACTGAGGTTCTTTTCCTGATGCAAGGAAACATCTGTTGGTGCAGGGCAGCAGACCCAGGAGGAGGGGAGCCTCTGGGCCGAACCCAGAGCTCTCTGTCCTAAGGGGTTTAAGACTAGCCACCACTGTTCTCTGATTTCCACCCACCTGCTGCCTCCTGGCCTACCTGCCTGTCACTGTTCCTCTGTGGACTCCTGGTCAGGTGTTCCCACCATCTCCTTAAGATGCCTATAGCTGTTACTGCATCCTCCCAGGTATAGGACTCTCGGGGCAAAAACTATAGCCTCCCCCAGAGTGCCATATGTGTTTATTGAGGGACCTCTTTCATTATTTCTCATACATATACAGGTACAAACATGAGCCATGTTTTTGAAAGATATGGCTGACAAACTGCATTTATTACATAATGATTAATTCATTGCTCCCATTTCTTATTAATCAAAACATCCATAACTACCTATCTGAGCTTTGGGTGAGGGGAGATAGAGCCAGTGGGGCCCTAAGCTGATAGCCTCCCAGCCCAGACAGGGGCATTGCTAGATTTGTGTATGTGGCCTTGTTTGGGTAAATGCACAGTACCACTGGGGTTTCTAAAAGAAACAGAGATAGCTCGTGGTCCCCCACACATCAGCTTCTCAAGCTCCTGGGTCCACTGGGGATGTTCTGTCACCCTTCTCCAGCCAGCCCTGAGCTCAGGCTGACCACTTAGAACTTGCCCACTGAAGGAGTTGGAGTGGGCCTCTTCCCATTCCTGGAAGCTGCCATTAGTGTGAGCTTGGGGAGGAACCTGGGAGCCTGGGCTGAAGGCAGGATTACTCTGGGAAGAGCTGGAGGGCAGGTGACAGAGGACTGTCCTGGCAAGCTGGTCCTGAGCACAGAGGCTGAACATTGGGTTCTGGGACATTTGAGATGCTCGTCCTCTCTCGTCTCCCAGGGACACAGCAGGCTTGTGTTTTTAGCTTTTAGGACACATGAGGAGGCTGAGGTTGGGCCCGCACCATCCTCATCCACACTGACCATGTGAACAGTTTCCCTGTTCACAGTCTAGTGGGAATAGGGGCAGATGCTCAAACAAGTAATTGCTGTCCTATGTGGTGTCATGCTAAGGGTTGCCCAGGGAGCTAAGGACCAATAAGAAGGCACTTAAACTAGGTGTAATGAGGGAAGGCTTCCTGGAGGAGGTGGTGTTAAAAGAAGATTAGTTGATTGGGGCGGGGGGGTGGTGTCTATTTTTAAATAAATACTTTATGCCATATGCCATTAGGTGCTTTTCATAAATGCTGTCATGTTTAATTTGCACCAACAACCCTATGAGGCAGGAAATAGTTTCCACATGTTCTCAGTGAGTAAGCTAAGGATCAGAAAGCAGGTGGCCTGGCTAGATTGTTCAGCCAGGGTTAGAACTCCAAGTGGTTCTTAAAAGATGTAGGGGGAATGGAAGGTGAGTTTAGCATGCCTGACAGAAAAAACATTGAATGCAAAAACATGGCAGTGGGAGTAGCTGTTGCATGGAGGTCTATAGTCCTGCAGTAAGCAGAGGAGAACTTGCATCATGGAGAACATTGAATGCTGGCAGAGCATTGAATGCTAGAGAGCTAGTGAGCTGAGGAGTGATGTGGTACCGCTGCAGGTCACCAGGGGCTCCAGCTTCTAGGCAGATCTCCCTTGCCAAGCACCTCACTGTCTCCCCTTTTAGGTAACTGGTGGAAAGCATACTTCCCAGATATGGTGCATATTTTCCTGCTTCAGACCTCAAGAGACAGCATCCGAGCTGGCATCGAGCATCAGGAAATGTCTAACACCTGGGGGCCTTCTGGACCTCCCCCCAAATCCTGCAATGCCTATCTCAGCTGTCCCTGTGTGGAAAGAGGATGAATGGTGGCCAACATCTGCCCCTCAGCAGAGAGTTTCCACTCTTAGCACCAGTTCGCTGAGCTGCCTCCAGGGACAGTCCTGCCCACCTCCCCAGAGATCCAGCACTTCCGCTGCTACCTAATAGCTCTCCTGGCTGGAGACATGGTTGATGTTTAGTCTGTGTGGCAGGAGCCTTATTAGTAGCAGCTCTTCCTCCCTGCTCCTGCCTCCTGAGCCCCAGAGACAGCCCTGTTCACCTCTTGAGCCAATGTCACACACACGCGCGCGCGGGTGCGCGTCCTGCACGTTATAGGCATTAGGGCTTTCTGCCCACTCTTGGTAATAGCAGGAATGAACAAGCATCCAGGAGCACTTTTTATGTGGTATTTTCTCCTGAGATCCCTGTGAGAGAGTGTTAGTAGCATCACCTCTATTTTAAAGATGGGAAAACTGAGGCTCAGAAAGGGGACATGAGAAAAGACAGACCATGTGGCCTCATTTTCCCCCTTTTGGTTCCAGGAAATGGACCATGTTCCTTCCCACCACAAGGCCTTTACTGTTGCTGGTCTCTGCCTAGAGCTCTCATTCTCTCTTCTCTGTCCTCTCTTTTAGATCTCACCTCAGGGAGGCCTTCCTACCCGAGCACCCCTTCCCCTAGAAATTTACTAAGGATGGCCTTTCTCAACACACTAAGCTCCACGAGGGCAGGACTCACCCCTTCTGTATTCCTAGCACCCAGCATGAGGAATATAGAACCAGAGGCCCACATAAATATCAAATGACTGAATGAGTGAATGGGTAAGTGAAATCATGTGCTAGTGAGGATAAGGCTAGTTGCAGTAACAAACCCCACCATTTCCAGAAGTTTATTCTTCACATGGATAGACAGTAGCCAGAATTTCTGGTTGGTGGACAGTTTCCTCTATGTGGTGATATGGCTGTGCTTTCCCCTGTAACCTTAAGATAGCTCTCATGCCTGAAAGGGGCACATCACTTCCACTCATGTTCCAATGGCTAGAACTTGGTCATATGACCATGCTTAATTTCAAGGGAGTCTGGGAAGTGTAGTCCGGCTGTGGCTCTAAGGGAAGGACATCTGTTTTTATTGATTCCAAAGCCTCCATTCCAGGTTACAATATTAGTGTCTCTAATCACCAAAGCCTACCTTTACCTAGTCCTTACATAGTTCTAAATACTTTTCTCACATTGGCCCATTTAGTTTTAACAACATTCCTGCAAGGAAGGTGATACTGTTAATCCTGTTTACAAATGAAGAGGCTGAGGCACAAATGACCTGTTGGGAGAGGGGGGCAGAGTTGACTGGAAGATCCATGTTGTCAAGTACAGGCCTACCCTCTTTCCTTAAATTTCACTGGTCCAAAGTACTTTGTAGGAACACACCACCGGTGTCCAGGTGAGATCCTCACCCCTGAGTCTCTATACAACAAACACCCATGGGTATTTAGACAGGCCAGGATCCAGAAGAAACGAATTGTATGCAGGCTGAACTGCAATTCCTGGCTTCCCTTTTTCCTGGTCTTTATGACAATTTTGCCCTTGCCAAGGGTACATCTCTCTGAGGGCTCAGCATTCTCCATCGTTTCAGCGGTTCCATTTCTAGAGAGCTGTTCCTTCCTGCCTCGCCAGCTCTGGGCCTGTGCTGGGCACCTATGGGTGATGAGTAAGGCAGGACTCACCCTCCCACATGGTGAAAGTGTACGTGGGGCTTCCCAGAGCCTTATGATTGACAAGTACAATTCTGCTGGCCTTTCTGCCACTTAGCAGCTGTCTGCTTCCTCTACCCCATGGGGGAAGAGGGGCACTAGTCAGTGCCATGATAAGGTCTGTATTGGAGGGTATCCCCTCACCAAGGAGTGATGCATCACCAAGCCAGGTAGCCCAGACTTCCCAGGAGGAGGTGACATTTGACTGGCCCTTGAGTTAAGGTGAGAGTTTGTTAAATTGAGAGACAGGAAGGACATGCCAGACAGAGGGAACAGCTTGTGCAAAGGCTGAGAGAGCCTGGCTTCTTGGCTCTAGTCTCTGCCTTAGTCCTAGAGCCAAGTCTGTTGCCCAGACCAGGGACTAAGGTCCTAACCTTTGCCAAAGATGGAATGTCTCCTAGTCTGTGGAGGAGAGGAGGTATGAGAAGAGAAGGACAAGGAGGAACTGAATGGCACAAAAAAAGAAGGTGAGGAGGAAAAGACAGCAAAAAGGAGCATATATTGATTGGGCTGAGCACCTTCTGAGGCCCAAAAGGGTCCTGGATCTTTTTGCTGTCACTTCTTAGGCCTTGTCTCCTCTTCTCACCTTGTCCACTCAGCTATGGACATGGTGGCTTCCTTGTTCTCCTTCATGCACACTGATGCCTCGGGGCCTTTGCACTGGGTTTTCCCTCTGAGTCCAATGCTCTTATTGTACATAGCCACCTAACTGATTCTTTCTTCCCTGTATGCTTCCCTTAGACGTCACTTCTTAATGAGACCTACCAGATCGCTCTATTTAAAACTACAAACCATCTCTCTCACATTCCCTACTCTCCTTATTCCAATCTGTGTTTTCTCCAAAGCACTTAATCACTTTCTAATATCCTGTACAATTTTCTTACGTTTTCGCTTATTGGCTGCTTCCCTTCCACACCTCCTCTCCTTCCAATAATACGCCACCCAGGGCAGAATTTTTTGTTTCTTGTCTGTCTTGTTCAGTGGTGGATCTCCAGCCCCTGAGCTAGTAGGCAGTCAGTGAATGTTGAAATTAATGAGGGAAATGTGACCTCAGTTCACAGACGAAGGAGTGGAGGCCCAGGGTCTCTAGCCACATGGTGGAGGGCGGCACAGCGCACTACGGGAGGGATATAGACTGGTCTCCAGCCTCCTGCTCCCCCTGCCGGAGGGTAACTCCCAGAACTAGACACTGGGCGGTGCGAGGGCTCAGGTAGTCATGGTTACAGTGCCGGAGACTCTTTGCATTTCCTGCCTTTTGTGCTTGCATAGGCCCCAGCCCCCAATCCAGGCCTCCGCCCTTGATTGGCCGTAAAGCAGCAGAGGGGCGGAGTGGCTCCATGAACCCTGCCCGGCCCGGAAGTGGGCGGGATCAACCCTTGTGGGCGAGGTGTGTCTTCCTCTGGCATGCGTGGCTTGTGATTAACAAACTGCAGCGGCTGGGCTGCTGGAAAGGGATGGGGCTTCTGGCACCCA
Source organism: Rousettus aegyptiacus (assembly GCF_014176215.1). Classification (NCBI taxonomy): domain Eukaryota; kingdom Metazoa; phylum Chordata; class Mammalia; order Chiroptera; family Pteropodidae; genus Rousettus; species Rousettus aegyptiacus. The sequence continues at coordinate 64,513,696 of NW_023416309.1, forward strand.
GGAGCGTGAATGGGGGGATGAGTGTGCATTGATGGCGGTCCTTAGAACAAAGGACGCCTAATATCCGGGGCTCCAGCTCTTGTAGTTTTTTCTGGCCCCTCGGAGTGTGAGAGAGGCCCATCTGGGTCAGTGCCTCTTATTCTTGCCAGAACTTGATGCCCTGCTGACCTGTCCCCTAGCGCCAACCACCATACTAACCACGCTGGCATCTTTTCCTCCTTCCCATCACTGGGCCTTTGCATCATTCTCTGTTCCTTGGAACTCTAATTCTCTTTTCTTGGTCCATCCCTCGCCCCTCATCAGGAACTTTACGCACTCACCTTGATCTGCTTAATTCTTGTCTACCTTGCAATTGTACCTTTATTTGTTCATTCTCCCACACTAGATTGAGTGCCATCAGGGCGGGGCCCTGCCTGTAGCCTGGTACACAGTAGGTGCTCAGCTTATATTGTTGAATGAATCCATTCATCCTGCCATAAAGTCCTCCTTGGCAGGCCCAGTGCTGGATGCAGGGACTTGGAAGAAAGGAAGACAGATGCCCCTTCACTCCCAGACACAGAAGAGCTTGTGTCCAATGCTAGGACTTGGGGCAAGTGTCTGGCCTGGACCGCAGGCCGGAGGAGCCTCGTTTGGTGTGTGCCATTGGTGAATGGTCCTCTGTGATGGCCAGATGGGGAGCCCTGGGGCTGGCTCTAATTCAGGAGGCAGGCATCATCCAGAAATAGATTGGTGAGGACTGTTCAGCACACTTTTGGAACAGAGACCCCTGGGAGGCCCAGCCATCTTGACTCCTCATTTGTGGAACACTTACTGTGCCCTTCCCTGGCTTGACAGGGTCAGTGTGAGAAAACCTCCATGGCACCTTGCCTCATGATGCTCCTGCAACAAAAGGGAACTTAGTCATGAAATCAGTTACACAGTGCTACATGGATACCCCTTCTGGGGTTTTGATGGACTTTGGGGCATATGTATTGTTCTCCACCAATACCAAAGGAAAAAATACCATACATCAAAGCAAATAATAACAGTGGATTAAGCGCTGGGAGCTTTGGTGCATTTTATAAACCACCCTAGGTTTGTACCAGGGGCAAATTCCTGGGCTCAGGCCAACCCCCAAATCACAGATTTTAAGGGTTAGGGCCCAGAATCTGTCCTTTGTCAAGCCTATGTGGTTTTGATGTTCAGAATCTTAAGTTCAATTTTTGAGAAATAGAGTAACAAATGTTTGTATCCTGAAATACATTCAAACCCCTCCCCGAGCTCTAGCAAGACCCTTCTACTACTCCATCCCAGACCCCAGGCCCAGATTCAAGTCTAGATTGCAGGGACTCTGGACCCTTTGGGAAATGAAAAAAAAAAAAAAAAAAAAACAACTCTGCATCCTCTTCAGAAAAATGTACATGTGCACACACATATACACAAACTTTGCATTAGATTTCAAGTTCTCACACCTGGTTTGAGTTTTCTGAAAGTCAGGAAGACCTGTCTGGGGAAAGGCCTCCATGCTGACACTCACTTGAACCAAGGACCAAAGCGTACAGATTTATAGTGTACACATTGCACAAGGGTTTCTGGTAGAAATCCATCCTACACAGTACTGGCTAAGCTGTGCAGCTTAACATCTGGGTGTCTTCCTATTTTGTACAAAGATATCACATGGCTTAGCTCCAGCCCCTATCTTTATTTGCCCTCCTGCCTCCCATGACAACTCAGGTTAGCAGCACGTATGAAGTTACTGAAATTATGTACGTTATCATTGACTAGTTGACTTTACATAAACTCTGTTATTAAAGCCATAATGAATGACCCGGCAGCCTTTGGTTCCTGGTGCTCCCAGAGTCCTGGGCTTTTATTGGGCAGTGGTTGGGAGACTGCCCATTAGCCTCACTTGCAATAGGAAAATGATTAAGGCAGCAGGGCCTGTCTCTCAGCAGAGAGTGGGGAGAAGAGTGGCGAGGGGAGCACCTACTGTATAAAATTTTTCCAAATGACATGAGTGATTCGTTGGGTCCATTTTATAGATCAGGAAAACTGAAGCTCTGAGAGGGCTGGTAACTTGGAGTGGAGAGGGTCTGTCTTTTTGGAGAGACTTGATGAACAAAAGCTTTAAAGTGGGACAAGAAGGAGGCCAGGGAGGGGGAGAGGAGTAGCCAGTCTTACCCCACAACACCTCACATCATGCAGCTGGCCTGCATAAGTAATGCCACCTACTGGAAGGCATCTCTGACTTTGGGCTGGTTTAGAGGCCTCTTTTGCACAGCCTGGGCTTTCCTGTCACAATGCTGCCACCCCGATTTGGTAGGCCTCTTTATGCACTGTTTCTTCAACAGCCTGGCAGCACCCCAGTGCTGGACTGTGAGCCCTAGACACAGGGTCTGGCACATCGTGTAAAATACAGCTTTATTGAAAGAATGAGTGTTAAGTGGCTGATTAAGTAGGCTCTAGGCTCCTAGACAGCCATAGGTGAAGCTCTGGAAAGTGGAGTCAGTGAGTGCAGGAGGACTGAGGGGTCTGGGCTGGAGGTAGGAGGCTGCAGCAGAAAGGAGAGGCACAGGCTTGGGGTTGGACAAAGAGGCCAAGGGAAGTGTCAGGCACTAGAGCCAACTCAAGGGTGAGTTGGCACTTCCTGTTTGCTCAGGCCCCTGTGGCCACCTTCACTGACCTCTCACCCCAGGTCTGCCTGGCTGAAGGACAGTGGGGCTCGGACAGTAAAACTCTGGGAGGACAGAGACTGCCAGGCAATGGGGCCAGGCTCTCCACACTGGGGTCTCTTTATACCAGAGACTCTTACACCCTCAGAGCAGTGTGCTTCCCACCTGCAGGCTGGACACAGCCTCTTCAGGGATCCCAGCCCTCTGGGGACTTGGACCCTAAAAATACTGGAGATTATGACCCTTTAAAACCTTCTCTTCAGGCAGAACTCTCAATTGTCATCTGTCAGGGTCACCGCCAACTGAGTTTGCTTCCTTGAGCTGGAAAAGGGGACGTCCCCCAGTCCTCTTCCTGAACCTAGCCATGCTGTCTCCCAGCCCCTTTATCCTCGGATATGACTGAAGTCAACCCATGGTTCTCTGAATACGGCCAACTCCTAAGTTGGCACCCAGTGCCCCGCAAACCCTCTCATGCAGATACTAATCAGTGTCTACCCGGGTGCCCCCCAGGTCGGGACCATGTCTGATTCCTCATTGTCCTCAGCATGTCTCCCATAGAGCCTGGCTCAGAGAAAGGCCTTAGAGAATATTTGGTGAGTGAGTGAGTGATACCCATAATTCCTGCAGGGAGTGAGGTGTGGTCTGGCAGTACTTCTACTTATCCCCAAGAGAGGCCTCTGCCTGGATGCAGAGTCCAGCGGCCCTGTGAGCACAGGCCGGGGCTCTCCAGGTCCCAGGGGAGCAGAATGGCTGTGTCTACCAGTGCAGTCCTTGCACAGGTCCCAGCCACTCAGGAGGGCCAGGGCAGCCTTCCATCCAGGGTGTGGGTGAGTATTCAAGGTGCTGCTGGTGGGTCTAAGTGTCCTGGCTCCCCTTGGGATGAGTACTCCAGGGTTGCCATTTGGGAGTGAGCTGGAGCCTGGGACACTTAAGTGCTCAGCACAGAGCCAGGCATCAAAGGTGCCTAGGGACACCTGAGCACAGCATGAGTGGATGAACAAGTGATGGAGAGAGGGCTCGTGATTATACCCAGATACTCCTATTCCCAGTGCTGGTCCCATGTCCGTAGGTGGTCCTGTTTACCAGAGGACATGATTTACCCACTCATTCCTTTTTCCAATCAGCCTTCAACAACTACCCATTGAGCACCTACTATGTGCCAGTCTGTCCTAGGTGCGAAGGACACAGCAGTGATCGAGACAGACAAAAATCCTTATTTGTTTGATGCTTGAGTTGGGAGACACTGAGCAAAGCAGGTCAGCCAGTCAGCAGTGAAGCAAGGAGGTGGGCTTGGGGGCTGGGGGGAGAAGTCTGTTGTAGAGGTGGTCAGAGCAAGCCTCTCTCCGAGGAGGCACTGTTCCCCCCACCCAGGATTCAGTCTTCTCACCTTTTGAATGGGGATAATAGGCTCACCTGTGAGAATGGTGTTCTGGTCTTAACTGTTGTCATCATTATTGACAGCATGCCCAAAGTCCATTAGAGTTTGTGGACCTTCACCTGCAGCCCCAGAGGTGTTGGGAGTTGTGGTGGGTTGGTAGTCACTGTCCTCCTGTTGGCCCCATGGCTGCTTGTGGGTCCACACAAAGCGTGTGCTAAACTCTGGGCATTGAGGCCCTGTGTTAACTTCTCTTTATCCCTGTAGGGGGAAACAGGCCCTGTGTGGTATAGGATTCTCTCACCTGCTTGGAGCCAGGTCAGTGAGTGCTCCTGGATGTGTTCAGGGCCTGAGGGGTGAGGCAGGAGGACCCTGAGTCCAGACATACCCCTATTTGGAAGTGGGAAACAATGTGGCTTTGGGGACAGAGCGGTTGAGGCTGCAGTCTGGGTGTTAGGGTGCTTGGCCCCAGGCCCAGTGTCTCTTGCCCAAAGATTGCTTCTAGAGAAGAGAGGGAGTCCAGCTGGCTGCAGAATCAGAAAGATTTCCTAGCCTTGACTGAGAGGCCAAGGAGGGTTGGAGGAGGCAGGAGAGAATTCCAGGTGAAAAGACCAGCATGGATGAAGGCTTGGAGGGTGGCGGGGGTTGGGAAAACCCAAGGAAAGGCTCCTGTCCTCCTTAAGACCAGCTCAATTTGGAGTCGCCTCAGCGGGGGTTGGGGAGGGGGATGGAGGAGTGGTGTGTATCCATGCGGTATGTCCATGTAGTGTGTGCAGTCATGTGGATGAGGGATATACGGCCATGGTGGGGCCTGGCCCCAGGGCACTCTCCTGTTGGCTTCACAAACAGGACAGCCCCCTAAGCCCTGGCCTCAGCTCTTTCTCCCTCCAGCCTTCCAGCTCTGTAGCTTCTCTGGGCAGCAGGAACTGAGCCAACAGCCCTGCTTCCTGCCCAGCCTCGTGCCTGCTCTCCACGGAGGACTCCACAACAGCTACCACTTGCAGCTAAGCAGAAGGGAAGTTGGGACTTGTGCTTTGCCTCTGTAGAGCCTGTAATCAGCCCCACACAGCCCCCACCACAGGCGCCCATCAGTGCCGCTTCCGGAGACTACTTGAGATACACCTGCTGGCGCTCAAAGGAGAAGCAGTAATCCATCAAAACAACCCAGGCGCAGAGCGGGAGGGGCCCACACTTCGTTTCTCCTCCCGTGGACCCAGGCAGGGTCGGGCATCTGAAGTCCCTTGGTTCTGACATTCTGGAGTCCCGTGGCTCTGTCACTTCTCCCCCTTGGGCTGCAGTTTCCCCATCTGTCAAAGGTGGCAGGGGGCTGAACTCCCAGCTCATGCCTCTGAGCCTCCTGCCTCGCCCCCACCCTCATCTCTCCCTTTCCAGAGACATTATAAATCAAACGGCTTAGAACGTAAGGCATCAAAAATTCTGAAACCTTCATCTATTATTAACGCTGACAATAAATTCCCCCTCCGAGCATTTTACATAGCAACTGTTACCAAGACTCGCTGGTGGAGCTGCCGCTCCAGCCCACTGCAGCTCACAGCTCTGGGTGGGTTGGTGGCCATCACCCTGCCATCTCCACACCTGTACCAGCCGGCTGCCCACCAGGCTCTCCCCTCGGGTAGGTGGGAGGGAATCCTTATCAGGGAAAACAGTTGACTTCCTGCTGAAAGGAGGTTCAAACTGCTCTTGGTAAGCTCAGCCGAGGCACCTGGCAAACCTCGGCACCTGGTAAACCTCAGCACCTGCCCAGGCAGAGAGAAGGGGTTCCCAGGCCCTTTGGAGCTCCTGTGGTCAGGGATGGGACCTGGGAGCCGCCTCTTCTCACTTCCCCAGTGAGAGGAGTCCAGTGAGATGGAGGACAGGAAAAGGCTTCATAAACTGTAAAGGGCTGTGCAGATGTTGTTTACCGACTCTCCCACCTGTCAGCTAGACATTCTTGAGTGCCTTTTTGTCTGCAGACAGTATCTAGGCACCAGGGATTTAAAACAAAGACAAAAAGGCCCAGTCCCTGTTGTGTCCGGTTTGGTAGGAGACAGACGCATCAACCTCTAATTGCATTGAATGTGATAATCAATGTGTGTACAAGGAGCAGGCACAGGAAGAGGAAAGGGATTAGGAAGTGTTCTTAGCAGGGGCGCGTGCCTGAACAGAGTTTTGAAGAATGAATATAGATGGGAGTACCTGTTCTGGACAAAGGGACTAGCATGTGCAAAGACCCAGGGGCATGAAGCAGCCCTGTTGGCAGGTGATTTATAGGCTGACCTGTTTGGGTGGGGGATGGGGGGAACCTGGAGGAGGAAGCAGAAATTAGATAATGCAAGACCTTGGATGTACAGCTTGTGGGGGAGGTTTATTTGGGGACATTGGGGAACCATGGAAGATTTTAAATTGGGGAGAAACGAAGTCAGATTTGGGTTTATAGACGAGCCATAGATGTTATCTCTCTGGTTCTAGTGTTTAAGGATCTTAGGGTAGAGGGGTAGCTAACATTTATAAGTGTTGTTATTAGCATGCTTATTGGCCTGGAGAGGTAAGAACATTTGCCCAGGTGGGAGACAGAGGTGGTGGCCCTTTCTGCAAGCTATTACACACTTGATGTGTGTCCTGCCCCATGTTGGGCCTGTGGTCCCTGTCACAGGGAACTTGCCATTGCAGTGGGGGGCCAGACCAGTACAGACCCTCTGAGAGAACAGTAGCAGGGGGAGGATGTGAGGCCTTGGTGATCACTTGGAGAAACATCCAGTCAGTAGGGCCCACCTGTGAAGAGTTGTCTCACTCCCTGCTACTCCAGAAAGCAGGATACAACCCAGGACACAGACTTCAGCCCAGTTCAGTGGAAGTGTCAGTTGGCAGACTTACCCCGCTAATGACAAATAATATATGTTTATTATAGAAATTCAGCAAATAGTCCCAAGAAAATTAGTCTCCCCTGGAATCTCACCCCCACCAATGGCTGGGTTATTTTTTGGGCCCGTTGCTCCGGAACCAGCCATGGTTCTACATTTTTAAAAACAGAACTGGCATCATATTCTTTCTGTTATCCCTTTGGTGACTTGCTTTTCTCACGTACTGTATTGGAAATAATTTCCCATGTCCTCACATATCCAGGGGTGAAACTTGCCAAGAGCTGAGCTACCCAGAGGGGACCCAGCTGACCTACAATGTCCAGTGCTTGTTTTCCGGTGCAGATGCTCTGGCCGTCTTGCTGCTTCATGCAAAACCCAGCACAGAGATTGGCACCCAGTAGGTGTTGAGTGAAGAATTGTAGAAAGAAGTGAGCACTCTGTCCCCAAAAGTAAGTGAGCAGAGTTGGGTGGAGCCCATGGGGATGCTGCAGTTTGGACCTAAGGCTAAATCTTGGGATGAGATTTGTGCTTACTAAGGGCCCTGGGTGATTGAAGAAGAGGGGCAGGGTGTCCAGGGAGGGCTTCTTGAAGGAGGCCCGCTGTGGAACATTATGGAAGGGAAGTGACGCATAATGGTCTGTTCACTCATCTCACACATCTGCTGAAGGTTTCCTCCTGGCCAGAACTCTGTGTGGGCAGGGCTGGAGATTCAGACAGGGTTTTGTCCCCACAGAACTAGGCTGAGAAAATCTCTAGGGAGAGGCCCTCACATCCCAGCCAAAGAATTTGGGGATCGATTTATGGGAGGAGCAGCTTGGCATCACGATGTGGCTGTAAATAAATGGTAATGGGGGAGCTTGGGAGGCATGCTCAATAGATGCCCCTCTTGCCAGAGCTCCAGAGCCTCCTCAAACTGCATGCTCAGGTGACAATAGCTTGTCACAGTTGAAGGGCACAGGTTTTGGAGTCAAATGGACCTGGGTTCAAGTCTCAGCTCCTCCACTTCCCGACTGTGTGACCTTGGGCTAGTTTCTTGTCTTCTCTGTACTTAGCATCCTCATCTCTACATTGAGGATAATAACACTGGTGTTGTCTTGGGGGCTGGAAGAGGTGATCCATAGTGAATGGCCTCAGCACAGTACCTAGCGTACAGGAAGCAAATGAAAGCTGCTGCTATCATTTTTATGAGTGCCCACGGAACAAGGATGGAAGCTTCCTCGCCTAAGAAGGTCTCACTGGCACATGTCCAATCACCAGCTTCAGCCTCTGGAATTACACGGCACCAGTCCATTCAGCAAGCCCACATCACTGACTTTCTCACACCTACTGTGTGCCAGGGGTTGGGGGCACTGTGATGGAACCAGAAGCTGCAGGCTCTCTGGGAATCAGAGTGATCAATGCCATAGTGGGTCGTGGCCGGGGGCAGGGAAGGAAGGCAGGACAGGCATCTATTAGAAAGTCATGGTGAGAGCTGAGAAGTGATCCTGAACTGAAGTTAGAAGGCTTGTGAGCATTTTGCCAGGTGAACCAGAAGAGGGGAGTGTACCCCAGGATTGTGCCTGGTGTATGTGAAGGTCGAGGGGCACAGAAGAGCTGGTAGGTGTAGGTAGCTCCTTCCTTGTGGTTTCGTGTTGTTGGGGCATGAGGTTTGGGAGCTGGGAAGGTGGGCGGGGGTCATGTCTGAAGGCCAGGCCTAGGAGGCAGGGACATTGTCTCATAGGTGATGGGAGCCAGGGGAGTCTAATTGGGGGTAGGGTTGGTTGAGAGAAATATGGTGAAGCCTGAGGAGCAAGGGAGGGGCAGGAGAGATAGAGAGGACTCAGGAAGTAGGCCAGCAGGCACAGGGTAAAGGGAGGGAGGATTCCTGGCACCTGAGGGCCTTCAGGATGAACCAGGAATTCCTGAGTGAGGACTACCTGAAACCTGGGAATAGCCACAGGTCTCACTCCAGGCCCAAGCGCCACACCTGGCTCAGGACTGGGAGTGCCAGCACCACCATTTATTCAACTTGCCATATGCCCTGACAGGACAGATAGGACCCTGCTCTCATGGAGCTTACCATTCATGGGGCAAACGGACAAGCCAATCAACAAATCATGAGGGAGGTGATTCCAGAGAGTGGAAGGAGTGGTAGGGGTGGGGGCTCCCTTAGGTGGTCAGGGAGGGCCTCTGGGAGGAGGTGTCTTTGGGGAGCAATCAGTAGATTTAGGGGGATGGTGACCCAGGCAGAGGGAATGGTATGTGCAAAGGCATGGGGGTCAGGGCCTGCAGTGAGAGTCAGTGCGGCTGGAGAATGTGCAGGGAGAAGGGTGGGAGGTGAAGCTAGAGAGGGGCGCCCCTCACATAAGACAATGCAAGCAGAGCTGAGGGGTTCTGTCTTACCTGAGGGGAAGTTCTACCCCCCTGGCAGCAAGGGAGCCCCTTCAAGGCAGGAGAACCAGCCCCCACACAGAGAAAGGGAGTCTTCCAAGCTGTGACCGCTGGGGATTTAGTCCCACCTACTCCTGCTTCATGCGGTGACTTGTGAGGAGGGGCAGATGAAGAGCACTCAGTAGAACCCAGAGCCCTCTGGACACAGGGTCCATGGCCTATGCTTTTGTGGTTGCTTTGCTTCTTGATGCACTCCCAGACCCTTGCCCACACCATCCCTATTCAGCTCTCTCCTCTCACTAAGGCTGGAAGCAGGCCATAGCCAAGGCTCCTCTGGGGATGACTGGTGATTGGCCACTCGGAAACCGTATTGCTCCCCATGATGGTCCAGGAGGTTTCCTGGCAGCATTTATAGATAGGAATCCAAATCCTGTGCTGGGCTGGGGACATTTATCACACAGCCTCAAAACAAGGCCTTTCTGGGAAAAAAAAAAAAAATCTTTCCCTGGGGTTCTGATCTGTATCATTTAAAATAGGTAAATTGGTGGCATCATGTCCCCTGAGTACCCTCAGATCCTTCCTTGTACCCCCCAACTTTTCCCAGCCATTAGGAGGCCCTCTGGTTGCATGGCAGCCCTTAGAAATGTGGGGAGGTCTAAGACAGCCTGCAGAGCTGCAGGAGGAGGCGGAGGGGCTGTGGACAGTGCTGGAGGGTTCCTAGAGATTGGCCTGGGCGTCCACAGCCTTCTGACCACCTGGCTTTGTGGTCAAAGGAGGAGGAGCTGGTGGCCAAGCCCATGTCTCATTATTCCCCTCCTTGCTTTTTCCTGTGGAAATGATTGCCCAATGACTGATGCCTGTCCTCAAGGAGCTGCTGACAGCAGCAAGAGAAGGTGATATAGGCTTGGCCTGTAGGAGCACCAGCTCTGCCTGAGTGCTCAGAGAGCAAGCGGCAGTCTGTCTAGGAGGCAGGCCAGTGGGAGGGATGCTGAGTAGAGGTGTAGAGGACATGAAAGAACAGGATACATTAGAACAGCTTAGAATCCCATCATGCCTAGAGCAGACTCCATGGGGCACATGGTAAGAATGCCTCTATTTTGCAAAGCCACAGAGGTTATCAAGGATTAGGCCACGAAGAGCCTTAAATTCCTTGTGTGCTAGTCAGGAGGTGATAGTCATGCTGCATAACAAACATCTCCCCGAGATCAGTACCTTAAAACAGTGTTTATCCTTCACTGGTGGTATGTGTCTGAGACCAGACAGCAGAAGGACTGCTAACTGCTGTCACTCAGGGACCCAGACAGATGGAACAGCAGTCTTCTGGAGCACTTGCATGTCACAGAGGGAGAGAGACAAAGACATATGGGCTCATGGAGCTTCTTTCCTAAAGCAGCAGTTGGCACTTTCACTCAAATTTCATTGACCAAAGCAAGCCCCCACCTGATTTTTGGGGGGTGGGGATGTGCGTGCTATCCTTGGCCAAGGAGAACAGGAAATATTTGGTGGTGGGCTGACGCTGGCCTCACAGACCAAACTGGGTTCTATACTTCACCATGATCAAAGAGAGGAGCCTCATGAGGCATTGCATGGAGAAGGCTGAAGTATCGTTTGTTTTACTTTTTAACTTTTTATTGACTTGCATACCAATCTAAAGTGAACAGCTGATGAATTGTTACAAACTGAATGTGCTCAGTGTATAACCAGCACCCAAATCAAGGGAAAGAGCATTACAGCCCCCAAGGTCCCCTGTGCCTCCACCAGGCATTGCCCACCCAGGATCCATTCGTCAGCTTTTGGATTTCATCCACATGAATCTTGTACTTGGTTTGCCGTTTCTGAGACTCAACCATGCTGTGTGCAGTGGTTGTTTGTTATTTTCCATTACTGTGTAGTATTCCATTGTGTACATATCCTGTGATATGTTTATCCCTTCTACCTTTGATGAACATCTGGGTAGTTTACAGTTTGAGGATCTTATAAATAAACCTGGCAAGAACATTCTGAAACACATGGTTTGATGTGGGTATGTAGCATTTCTATTGGCTATATGCCTGGACGTGAAAATGACTGTAAGTGAAATTGCCATGGTCTCATGGTATTTAAGAAGGTTTCCCTGGATGGGGAGACACCAAGGCAGTGATCCAGGCCAGGGGAGGGGAAAGGGTCAGAGGGTGGGCGAGGCCCTCGGCCCCTTCGGCCTCAGAATACAGAAATGTCCTCAGCGCTGTCTCATCTGACATGGGACTTGGAAGATGAAAACCACATATAGTCAGTACCCCCAAAGTTCTATAAAGTAGGCCCATTCACAAGGAGTTGTGTGTTCATCCCTAAATGGTAACATGTAGGCCTTACTGTATGAGTCATGCAGTGACATAGCACATTCTAGTACACAGGTAGGAATAGTCATCACATGCATCATAATGCATAGATCTCGCATCTGCCAGGTGCGTGTGTGAGGAACACCGCTCAAGTTCCACCCCCTTGCCCATCTGATGCAGGAAGATTGAGCCCATCCCATGAGTCAGCAGAGGGGACTCTGGGGCAGCCAGATGGGTTAAACCCCACTCTACTTCCTGCTCCTTCCTAGGCATGCAGGAGGAAGGGTTTGGGGTCATTAGATCATGGGATGGTAACACTAGCCCCGTTACCTCTTGAAATGGCATTTCTTAATAGAAGTGCCAAGAGAAAGTAATTCTTTGCCCAAAATGAAGCCAGGGGAACAGTTGGGTTTTAGGTTTTGTCCATTGGAAGATAGGACCGTTTGTGAGCTTCATCTGGAGCCTGTCCAAGCCTCCACGTGGCCAGCCCCTCACAAGAGCCAAGCAGAAGAGGCCATGGGCACTGCGGCTGGTTGCTTCGAACTTGAGCCTCATTGCTCAAGACCTGGTCTCCAGGCCTTGTCTGGATAGTTGACTTGCTCAGTGGGGCTGTCTCACAGGTGAACTCACACAAGTGCACATGAAGTCACCGTGTGTGGCCAGCCCTGTTCCTGCCAAGATGTTTTTTTCTGCCAGAGGCCAGAACGAGGCTCTGCTGAGATCCTTAGACCCATGTGGTTGATATATGGCCCCACCCTCAAAGCCCTTAAAGGTTGGTTAGTTTGGGTTCTTGTTTTAATAAAGATAAAGCATGGTTGTGCTTTTGGCTGGCCTCCCCCAGGCACAGGGTGGTCCCTGAGACACCTACTCCTAGGGAAGTGAACCAGGCATCGTTGGGGCATCTAGAGAAGCCGAGTGGGATGCTGGCCAGCCATGAGAAGAAATGCATCTTTGTTGCAGACACATGTGGGGCTCTTCATGTAAATTGTTTCAATGTCTAACAGGAAGAAGAAAAATGAGACTTTGATGTAAGCCGCCGCCTCTCAGCCAGGCATGATGTCACTCAGGCGCGTCTGTAGCCCGCTTTTATTAAGAAGCTATTAGCTCTTCTCAGGCCAAAGACCCAGGGGGCTCTCAGGGCAGGATGTAGCTCAGAGCTGTCTACAGAAGGCCCAGCATCAGCATGGGATGTGCTGGGTGCCTTAACGCAGCCTTACCTCCAAGGGGCAGAGGGTATTGGTAGTGGATTCCCAGAGCACGGCGCTAGGCCCTGGGGGCTGGGGTAATGGATGAGTCCAGTAGGGTCTGCCAGGGGTGACAGGCACCCAGGCGGGCCCACCATGATGTGGTTCTGATCACCATACTACAGCCACAGTGTGGCAGGGGATGAGGGGAAAGGCTATCTGCTCTGAGCCAGGCAGGGCAGGTACAAAGGCGGGTGATTCAGGCAGGGGACTTCAGAAGTGTGAAGATAGGAACCTCCACCATAGGGAGATGAAGCTAGAAAGGGTAGCAGGGGCCAGTTTGGTGGTGTCGGGTAGGGAGAGTCTGGTCTTATGGATCTTAAGTGGATGTGGGGATCTGATGGGCTGTGAGCAGGAGAGTGAGGGGTGGTGCAAATTTGAGGAAGGACAGAGGGAGGTGGGGATTTGTGAGGGCCAGAGTGGTGGTCCAGGCAGGAGGACAGCACTGTCAGTGGACACCAGTATACATTGGGACATGCTTCCTAACCAGCTAGGGTGACACCAAGACTCTCAGCTTCTGGAAGTGCACACGGCCCTTCCCTGGGACCCACACCGTCCAGAGCCCTCAGACTTTTGAGGGGAGCCAGGCAGGGATGTCCTAGGGCCGACCCCAGGTCCCTAGGTCTTGAGGAGCCTTCTGAATCCTCAACAATGAAGAAAGAGTGTTCCAGACCAGCATGTGCCTGAAAGTAGTCTGCTGTGCTTTGGTTCTTAGGGAGCAAGTAAATCCTTCCTTGGTATCTATGGCAACTCTCTATTAACCAGAACTTGGCTCCACAAACTCCCGTTCCCAGTTCATTCTAAAACACTCAGAGCTGTTGGTCTTTTTAAAGATCTTATCTCACTGGAGAAAATAAAAAAATAGCAAAGAATATAAAGAAGAAAATAGAAATCACCTCCAGCCCCTCTGATGAGAAGGCACCGATGTTAGCATTTCTGTGTTTCCACTCAGTTTAACAAAATCAGGATCATGTTGAACATCTGCTGTTACATCCTTTTTCATTATGCATCCAGTCATGTGCATTTGCCTAGGGGGCAGAAAAGGGTCTTTAGAAACAGGGCTGCTGGAGGCTGGGATTTGGGGGTATCCTGCTGTGCTGTGTGATCTTACAGGAGTTGTCACCCTCTCTGAGCTTCAGTTTCTGCACCTCTGCAGGGAGAGGTTGTAGGTGGTTTCTCAGGCTCCATTCAGAGCCAACAGCAGGGGGTCACAGTGTTTTAACTGCAGTAGCAGCCCTGTTGTTCTAGCCTCTCTCCCAGGAGAGAGCCTGGTAATGTTTGTGGTGGGGTGGACACAGGGTCACCACTGCCACTTGGCATATGGTACAGTTGGGAGCCAGCTCCTGGAGTCAGGGCAGCCTGGACTCACTCCTGCCTCCAGCAGTTTCCCACTGTTTGATCTTGGGCAAATTACATTGCCTCTCTGAACCCCATCTTATAAGCCATAGAATTAAGTAGCTGTGATAGTTTGTTGACTTAATATATACAAAGCATATATATTATACAAAGCTCAGGATATGTGAACTATTGTTACTCTTATGATTATTGTTATCTGTGACCTGTCAGGTGATTTGTGGATTAAATCATGATCCTCTTACAGTATTCAACAGTGTGCCTGTGACCTAGGGAACCTGTAGGGTGTAGCAGCTGATTAGTGACCTTCTCCTAGCTAGGGCTGGCTTCATGGGCCTGTGACCTGTGTAACCATACAGGACCTACATTCAGCAGTGCCCTGAATTTGGTCTAAATGCCCTATCACTGTTTTGAGATTAATACTTTTTGAGCAGGGGCCCAGCATTTCATTTTGCACAGCGCCCCACAAATTACGAAGCTTGTCTTGCTTTCCACAATAGGCTTCCTGGCAATAGTCCATAGGATTGCCTGCCTTGGCACCCCACGTATATCTCTGTTCAAGAGCTATTTGTGAGATAAAGGCAGGATTAGGATGGCCCCATTCAGAGGAGAACACTGCCCATGAGGTCAGGTGCTATGCCTGGGGCACACACGGAGAGGCAGGCACCAAGCAGTGCTCTATCAATCACTCTAGGGGCTGCCAGTGTAGAGGCAAATCCTGCCAAGGGCAGGAAGTTGTCTGGATAGAATGCCAGCTAGGGTGGGCAAAGTGGAATAGGGGGCCTGCCAAGCTGTGGCCAAACTCACCGGGGAGATGCAGGACGACTCAGGTTGGAATCGACTGAAACAGCCATGCGCTTGGGCCGCCAAGTGCATGTGAAGAGGAGAGGGCAGCAGCACGGGCATTGAGTCTGCTTTTCTTGGGAGGGCAGATCTGGATGTCCCCTAGTACCTGTCCTTGCAGGGAGAGAGGAAAGGAGCAGGACCAGGCCATGTGACAGAAGGCCAGGTGACAAGACAGTACCAGGGGTTCAAGGGGTGGAAAAGGCTGTAGCACAGGGTAGCGGCGGGGGCCAGAACGGCATCCACACGACAGGTGGGACTTGGGCCACCTGCATGTGTAGGCAATGGGTGTCTAGGACACAGGCAGATGGGCCAGCAGGGCAGCTCAGCAGAGAGGAAGAGAGGAAATTCAAGAAAAACAGAATGACTGCTATGCCTTCGCAAGGTGCACAGGTCTCCTCTGGAAGGAACCAGGGTACTGGGTGGAGGGGGAGCCCGTGCCTCCCTGCTGGGTCACCCCTGGGGATGTTCTGAGCCCCGGAGTGGGAGTGGTGGAGGATAACTCAAGAAAGAAAAGTGAGTTTAAGGTGAGGCTGTCCGTTTAAACATTCTGTGTCAGCCTTTGTAGGTAATTCTGACATAGGAAGCCAGTCTAGGGGGACAATGGACTTCATAAGCTATAGGAGCCATAGAAACAGATTGTGTGGATCCAGAAGGGAAGAATTGTTTCTACCTGAGGAAATCAGGAAAGACCCTCAGAGGTCCCTGCTGCCTTGAATTTGGACCTGCAGAAATGGGGAAGAGCACCCCAGGAGGTGTGAACAGGACAAGATGGAAGAGCCCCTGCTGGGGACAGCTGATCTCATACTGAAGAGTACAGGGGTAGCAGGAGCTGGTTCCCTTCAAGGCGCTGGGGCAGGAGATGTCAGAGCACTAGCTGAGGTGGGAACTCAAGTTGGTGACAGTAATGGGGAGCCATTGAAGGCTTTATAGCAAGGGAGTGCCCTGGGCAGAACTTGTGAGAAGGCACTTGGGACAGAGGCTGCTAATAGGATGGGATTCCCAGTGGGAGGTGAAGAAGCCAAATTCTGGGTTGTAGTTATGAGGATGGGAAGGAGGGGTCTGCTGAGGAGACCTTGGGTGAGGGGTCCCAAGCATTTTGGGGCCTCAGAGACAGGTGCATGCCTGTGGAGTTCAGGGGGCCTCAAGACACTAGGTATGGTGGATCTAGGGATCTGGGCCTGCAGAAGGCCATCTGGGTGGTGGAATATGGGGGAGTTTTGCCCTCAGGAGATGGCTGGGCCTCTGGGAGGACAAAGGTCAGCTAGAAAAAGAGGCCAAAAAATGGAGATGAGGAATAACCACACTGGGGAGGGCACATGGGCCAGAGGACTTTGCTGGGCTCTTCAGGACCCTGGCGTGGACCTGTGAGACAAGGCCTGTTAATGGGACGTGATGAGAGGATGAGGGAGTTAGTGTCAGGAAGGCCTGGTGACCAGAAGTCCCTATGCTCAGGGCTGTCTTGAGGTCCTTGTCCACCTGCTGGAGGTGGACAGCCGTCTCCCAAAGGGCAGTGGGGCTGCCTGGCCTCAAGGACAAAGGCAGGTGGGGGCAGGGGAAGGAGCTGTGGCTGGGAGCTTAATGGCCCTGGAAAAAAAAAACATAAAACTGGAGAATTATGGGGAGACATAAACAGAGCTGTCAGGCATTAGCTGCAGGGAAACTGCTCAGCCTGGGGAAGAGATGTCTGTGGCTGAGCCGAGATCCTTATGTGTGTATTAAAAAGACAGAAGTTATAAAAGGAGGGCGATTAAGAAGATGCTGCCTTTACGCTCGGGCTCCCTGCTCCTTTTCTCACACTGCCTAGGCTGGGCCCTAGCCACACGTTGATTCTGGGGGCCAGGCCTTTGTGGCCTGACCAAGGCAGGGACAAAGCCTGCCAGTTATGCAGGGACCAGTGGGGGGGACAGGAGGAACCTCAGGGTCCATGCTGGCGGAGGGGCCAGGGAGCTAGGCCCAAGGACGAAGGCAGCGCCAGCCCTGACAATTTATGGGCACTCACACACGCTGTCATCTTCATTTTCACCGTCGCTGCTGATGTCATTAGCCAAGCACTAATGGGCTTAAATTTCATCTTAAACCTTCCCTACTGTCCTCAGCACATGACAAATGCCCTGCTCTCTCTGGCTCTGCAAAGCTGCCAGACAGGCTCTGCAGGCATGCACCCCTCTCTTGTATATCCCTCTGGCCCCCAATGAGAGCCTCCCAGGGACCCTAGGCCTGGGGACATTTACTGGTCAAGGGAATTCCTGGGAGTCTCTAGGAGTCCCCTGAGGGAGCAGGACTCAGGAAAGGGGGCTTCTAAGGGAGCTTTGGAGGATCTGGGATGACATAGCATGTGGAGGTGGGAAACTGGGGTCCAGTGCCCTTTCTGTGCATGGCCTGAACAGGGCTGTGCCCTTTTGAATTTCCCAGCCCAAGCATCATGAAGGGCAGCTGCAATGGGGACCCATGGGACCCTGAGAACTACCTGCCACATTCTTAAAAGCCTTGAGGAAATTGTATTTTTCTTGGGGATGAAATTCCATTTCATCCACTCATCTACCACCCACCTGTCCATCCATTCATTTACTCATTTATGCGAGAAACATGTGGCCCATAAACCCCTTGTTTGCTCTTGTCCATCAAAGGCCCCAATTAGCTGTTCAAGCCCCATGAGAGAGAACAAGTGAGTGATCTCTAAACACAGTTTGTTTGGGAGACAAAATCTTTCCGGCTCTGGAAGAGGAAGTGACAAAGTGGCTCCGGGGATCCTAGTGGTGGCATGGACTTGCTGGCCCATCTGGTCCATGAAGGTTGTGTTTGAAAAGGAGGGGCCGAGAATAAAGACAGAGCATGGCAGAAGAAACATAAGGTCAGGTTATTTGAGGGTTTCCCTGCTAACATTTGCACATGTCCATGACCACCACCCACAGCCTTTGTTTCCTAGGAAAGGGGCAAGTAGCCAGGCATTTGGCTGGGGCTTATCTGCCATCAAAGTTGGCCTGTAGGGAGCTGGTGCTCAGAGCCACCCGACCCTTTCCCATTGGAGTCTCCTTTCCATACTCCAGCCTTTCATCACTGTGCTAGAGCTATGTCCCACCCATACCCAGACAGGAGTGCCAGGGGGTACTTAGCCTATGCCATACTGTCCCCACAGTGAGACAGTGAGAGAGAAGAGGGTGATGCAGGTCTGGGGGTGGGAGGAGGCTCTGAGCCACTGTGCTTCATGGCCTCCTTGCCCTCACTGGGCCTCGTACATTCAATCTGCCACTTAAAGGTGTTGACCCTGCCCAGTTCTGTCATGCCAGGGGTGATGAGGCAGACTTGGGCTGGCTTTATGCACTGGAGGCTTGGGCAAAGGAGGCCTGAAGATGGCGAGAAAGGCAGTCCCTCTGGCCCCAAGAGGGTGCTTTTGCTTAGTAGTTGGGAGCATGGGCTGTGAAGAAACCATGAGGGTCCTTACCCCTTCTCCCCACCAGTATTTGGAATTGGCTGTTGAATCCTGAGGTACTCCATTCCTGACATATCTAGAATTTTACTCCTCCTCTCCAGCCCTCTGCCACCACCTTGTCTGGCTCCCTTCACTGTTGTCTGGGGAACTGTCCCAGCCTCCTCACTGGTCTCCTGGCCTCCACTCACCTGTTTCACCAATCCTTTCTCTATCCCAACAGCACTGGGAACCTTATAACACGTGTGTCTGTTAGTGTCACTCACTCCCTTGCCTACCTTCTATAGCTCCCAATTGCCCTCAGCACAGAGTCTGTGGTCTTCATGTGGCCCCTAAGGCCTCATACCATGTGGACCCTGCCTATTTGTCACCTCCTGCCTCTCATATCCCACTTGCAAGCCACTTTTTCCCTCTCATGCTCTCCTGCCTCCCAGGGACTTTTCCTTTCCCCTTATCGACTCCTCCACATCTCTCAGGTCTCAGGGGAGAGCTTTCCTCTGGGTCATCTCCTCTGACACTGTTCCCACTTAGATATGATTTAGGGCCCTTCCCCGTACTCCATAGGCTCTGAGCCCATGCTGTCTCTGGCTGCTCAGTCCCTAGCATTATATGGCATATAGGAGGCACTTAGTAACTGCTTCTTGGGTGGATGGATGAATGGGTGGTTGTGTATGAGGGTGGATGAAGAGGCTGTGTGGTCTACAAAGGGAGCCCACAAGAAATAAAGTTGCGAGTCTTGGGCAAGTTCCTGCCCCTCTGTGGGCTTCGATTTCCCTGCCTATAAAATGGTCTGCCCAGTTCCTATGGCTAGTAAAGAGGCTAAGGGTAAGCTAGAGTGAAAGCAGAGGCCCATCGACAGCAGATAGGTGCTCCAAGGAGCATGAGACAGAATAAGTTCTCCCCAGAATCCTTACAATCCTTCGAGTTTCCCAGTCTCTAGGGGGAATACTGATGCCTACGATTCTTGCTTGTGCCCAGGATCCTTGCCCTAAGGAGCAGACTTGCAGCCAAACAGACTGAGTTTAAATCCAAATCTTACTGCTCACCAAGAAATTCCCTTTGGCTCTAGGACTTAATTGTGCTATCTGTAAAATGGTAGTGTTCATGTGTTCCTTGCACAGTTACACTGGGGATTAAAATGATGAGACAGGAAAGAAGGCACTTCCCTTGATGCCCAGCACAAAGAGGGCACCCAGGAAATATGGGACTTGAAGTCTTGCTGCCTAAGAGAGTGACTTGTACCTGCCGCTAGGGTCACCCCAAACCATAACACAGTGCTCCCCCCCTCCTGGGTCTTCCTACCTTGGCCAAAGTTGCCTCTGGAACTAAGTTTGAAGCTTCCAAAACCTAGGCCAGACCCCACAGCATCACTATCATAATAATAACATTAAGCCTCCCATTATTTACCTACTACAGTGCTTCTGTCCCAATAAGCTGTGTGCTTTCGTTGGCTCATCTGCAGGATGAGTTATAATGTACTGACTGCTCTTTAGAGCAGGGTCCTACACACGGAAGCACTGTGTAAGGACTGGCTGTGAAGGTGGTGATGACAGAGGACTTTTATGTTCATCTTCTCATTGGTTCTTTACGCAGTCCTATAAGGTGGATACTTATCACTATCCCCATTTAATGAGTGAGGAAGTGGAAGCCCAGAGAGGTGCGGTGACTCACCTGAGGTCACACAGCGAGCCAGAGGCAGGGCTTCAAGTACTGGATGTTCTTCCAAAGACCTATGAGGCCCTGGTCTGGAAAAAGCCAGCCGTGGAACAGGGTGGAACACAGGCACTTTTCTGAGCTCTCTTTTAACAGGCCTGGGGCTGCAGGGGCCTCTGGCCAGCCGGCCAAGTCTGTTCCGCCTCATGTGCCAACTAGGGAACACAGACGGCTGGGCCTTGCTCTGGCTACTGCCTTCCGGGCCTCTGTGCCAGGACAGCACATCTGCCAACCCGGGCAGGGACCAGCTGCTCCTGGGGCTGGAGGCCAGAGCCACGTTCCTGTCACTCCAAGGAGCCCTGCCTTCTTGGCCCCACCTCCACAGCCATTTAGGACCAGAATCAGGGATTTTCCTGAACTTTCCCTGTGTTATAAAAAACTATATAAATATTTACCTTTTAAAAATAACAGCTCACTTATTGGGCCCTCCTCTGAGAGGCATTGCTCAGACGACTCTGGCCATTATCTCGTTTAATCCTTATACCACCTTCTGAGGGACATACTCTCATTCTTGTTTCACAGATGAGGAGGCATGGGCACTGGAGTCACCTGCCCAGGCCCCACAGACTGGGGGGTGTCCCAGCCAGGATTCAGCCCCAGATGTTCCTGGACTGACTCTCACAGTCCAAGAGTCCTAGGACCCCATGGAAACCTAGAATGGCCTCTGCTTTTAAATTATATAACATGTGTTACTATTGTTCTGATAATTAAAGAAAAGCATATTGCTGGATAAAAATGGAGTGGAGAGGACAGTGACATGTAAAACCAAAAGTAGTCACTGTAAACATTGGACCTGTGATTTATCAATGGCCTTGGTGGCAGTGGCTGCCCATACAGCTTAGGGCTTGAGCCAGTTCTGGATTGTGCAAAATTATGCACCCAGAAGTGATAACACAGCCTATGTGGGGATTCAGGTTTGATCTCTCCCTAACTTGGGGCCTCAATTTCCTCATCTATAAAGTGAGTGGATGTTCCCTGTCCTGCTTATTGCCCAGTGCAGGATGCAGGTGGGCTGACTTCTCTTGGCAGCTGGCCCTCCTCTCATCCTACCTACTGATAAGGAAACAGATCACTCCTAGAGTCAGCTATGACATGGCTGCGCCAGATTAGAACCTGAAACTAGGCTCTTTTTTCAAACATCTTGCATAGCCTGAGGGCAGATATTTATCCATTTAAATTTTAAAATCTTTGCTAGGTGTCATGTGCTCATGTAAGAAAAATCAAATACACCCTCCTATGCAAATAGGACATCTCCATTCACTTTCTACACTATGCTTTTCTCACCCAACTTGAAGACTACACGGCATTGGTTCACAAAGCCCTTCCTCACTCTCTAGTAGTGCTCCACTATAAGGAATTCCCCAAATGTATTTTTCTCATCCCTCTCAGATAGACACTTAGGGGATCTCCAGTCTTTTGCTCTGCAAACAACACTGCAGTTAATCGCCCTGTTCAGATGACTCTGAGCCTGGCTTGGGAATAGGACTGCTGGGTAAAGGGCATATGTAGTTTTTATTTGGGTCCATATTGCCAAAGAGCTCTCCAAAGAGAGCGTGCTGGCTTACCCCCACATCCTCAACTGGACTAGGCACCTCTTTCCCTACACCATCACTGGCCAGGTAGATACAGTGTGCCAAGAAAATCAAACGGGCCATTTCCCCAAAGGAAATCCTCAAAGGCCAGGTATGTTTGGGGGCCAGGTCGGAAAGAACCAGAATCAGGCCCCTGCAGGCCCTGCACCCTGACCAATAATGATGTGAACTCGGCGGTGGGCTTCCAGTCTTTGGGATAGGTTTCCACCCCTGTAAAACAAGGGTGATAATGATAGGTACCTACCCATAGGGCTGTTGTGAGGATGATATTTATAGATAAAAAGCACATAAGGCTGTGAGTGATAATTGACTGCTATTTAGTCTAGGTGAGTCATGTATCCCAAGGACTGTGGCCCCTAGGGTGGGAGCCAAGCCCCTGGAGTTGATGCTTGGTTATCAGATTTGTTGTACCTTTCAAGGGATCAGGGAAGGGAAGAGGGGATGGGGAACCATCAAGGAAAAGAGTGGAATCATTGCATCTCAGCTTCTTGCTATGCCGATGGAGACACTGAGGTCCAGAAGGCATGGACAAGAAGTGATTACAAGCTTAGCAGAGTGAAGTAGCCAGGAAGCAGCGTCTAATGCAGAATTCCTGGGTTGCCCAGGCCACTGCAGCAAACCAGCCCTGAGACACAGGGTTCAGGGATGCCAATTCTGGCCTCCAGGACTCAGAGGGACCTGGAAGGTTGCAGTAATTGAGATCTTACAGTCCATTGTGTTCCACAGGCCAGCAGCGTCAGCCTTACTTGGGAGTCTGTAAGACTGCAGATTCCTGGGCCCAACCAGCACGGCAGAATCTGCATCTTACTATGGTGTGCACACTAGTGTGTGAGAAACACTGCAACTCCAGCAGGAAGATAACACACCTGCCATGGGGGATAGACCACTTGTCCAAGGACAGGCCTTAACCCTCACTCCCGGCAGCCCTCCTCTGCTTTTGGTGGTGTCATTGTCCCTTGTAAAGCCCTTCTTGAAGACCTGCTCTGTCCCAGACAGTCACAGCTCCCCGGGAGACAGAGAAAGTACAAGACTTGGTCTTTATTCCCCATGGACAGTAATAGGGCAGAGAAAGTTACTACCCTTCACTGAGTCTCCACCAGGTGCCAAGCAGAGTATCTTATTCAGTCTCATGATAACCTTGTTGGTGTGATGTTAATAAGAGCAGGTTTCAGCTAAGGAAATGAGGTTCAGAGAGATTAAGTGAATTGCCCAAGGCCACACAGCAGATACATGCAGAGCTGGGATTTGAACCCAGAGCTGTGTGGGGTCAGGGGCTTAGGCGTTTACAGTCAGGGTGTAGTAGGGGCAGATGATGCCTCCCTCACCCTAAAGCTACACAGCTAGCCACCTGTAAGTCCTCACAATTGGCTGGCCTAACCGGCCTGGCTGATGTAAATCTGATACCTCTCTAGAGAGTTGCCACCCCCATCTCCAAGAAGAGGCCTGCCACTCTCCATGTCAGCACTGAAGAACCAGCCAGGAGGGAGTCTCCTGCAATTTACAGAACAAGTCAGCTCTGGGAGCAAGCTGAGTTAGCTATGTATAGCTGGAAGAGGGTCTCTCTCACGATGCTGATTGACTGGAAGCCAAGGGAAGGGAGTTCTGGAAGGTCTGGTGCAGCTGGAGGTGGGCCTGGGGAAAGAGAATGGTCTTTAAAACCAATGCACAGAATACTAGCGGAAAGTCTCTTATTCACTCTGGAAGAAAAACAGTGCTATTCAAGGTGGCCAGATACTGGACTCAGACAGACAGCATGGCCTTGCCTCGTTTTTACTCTTAAGCACCTCCACATTTCACTGCTGTGTGGAAGAGAGGAAAATCAGCCAGGATGAGGCGGCAGCTGAAAAACCAAAGGCAAATATTTTCCATCCTGAAGAAAGACTCCCCAGGCTGCCTCTGGAGCAGCGGCTAGTGGTTTGCTTTCCCCAAAGGTCAGTGCCTTCTTGTCACCAGGCTCTGTGTTTAGGGGGGCAGCGGGGGCTGGCTAGAATCCACCCCCACCCAGTAGAGCTGGTGGGAGAGGGCCATCCATCCAAGCCATGCCCGGAAATGGAAATGCCTTTCCCCACAGAGGGGACATGGGATACAAGGTAGTCCCAGCTGTTCATAGACAGGGTTCCCCCTCGAACCCAATCTTGAGGCAGAGACTCCTTATCAAAATAGGAGCTGTTAGTCTGTGTTGGAGAGAGAAAGATATATCCACACAAAGCTGCTAGTCCTTAAATGAATTTGTAATTTATTCATCACGATAATAGCTACACACATTTGAAGAGTAGTGGTACATATCTGTGTAAGATTTACATTTGGGCTACAGATGAAAATGAGGCCTATGTGGACTCAAGGCCTCACTACCACGGCTTGGCTCCTGGGGTTGGCAGCTCCAGGAACCAACCCCTTACCTGGGAACCTTTAATGAGGGGCCTAGTGCCTTGGACAACTGGATCTGCAGGAGGAAGCAGGTGGGGGGAGTTGTTGGCAGCATGACTCCTCTTTCCAGCTTCCAGCCACACCAAGCCCCTTGCCCTTTTTTTCTCCCAAGAAAACCAGTTTTCTGAAATTTCCAAAGCAGGACCTCAGCCCCAGGGCACCTCCCTGATGCCCAGCTGCCAGAAAGCAGAGCAAACAAGCTTGAGGCCCTGCCCACAGCCCAAGGCAGCGTCCCCAGAATGGCCCCTTTCCCACTCTGTAACTCAGTCTCCATGTCTGAAATGAGTGGTGATGTCACTTCCTAGAAGGGCAGTGTGAGGGTTAGAAATAAAATATATCAAGGTATCTTGGCTGTAGGAGGGTACCAGATAGCATGCTGTCCAATGCTGCTGCTGCTGCTGCTGCTGCTGTTTGTTATACCTGCTCCAATAGACCAAAGGTTACTGAGAACTTTCTAGATCTGAGGGAGGCCCTAGACCCTGTGTCTAGGATGGCTGGGAGGCTGAAGCCTACTCAGCAGAGCTAGGCCCCGCATGTGCTCCATCTGGCCCACTTTCCCTTCTTGGCCTGCTTTGCCTTCAGGGCAGTCTGGGACCCACAGCTCCAGCCACTGGCCCACGGGTGTCATCAGGCAAGCCTAGGGCAGCTACTGTCCTCACATCTGTATTACATACACATCTCCCCTACCCCTTGCCTGCCTGGCTTCTTACCTCTCTGGTAATCCAAGCTTCTCCCTCGGGTAGAGGCCCAGCCCTCCCCCACCCCCAGCTAAACTCAGGAGAGAAATCCAGCTCAGGTTCGCAAACAGGCTATGTTCTTTCCTGCCACTAAGCCAGGCAGCTCCTTGCCGCTGGAATGCCCTTTTCCTTTCTTCTTAGCCCACACTTCCTCCAGTTTTCTTGTTTTGCAGCGACCGTCTCTTACCCCAACCTCAGTCAGTCAGGAGGGAGGTGCTCAGGGGGCCCTAGCCTTTGGACTCCAGGATTGGGCACATAGCAGAGTCTGGAAAATGTCAAGTGACTGATCTAGTCAAAGCCTGCAGGGGGTTTCTAGGCCTAGCCAGCTTCTCTGCTGCCCCCCCTCCTTTTGGGGAGAAGGACGGGTTGGTGTTTGGGTGGGTAGCTTTTTGGAGAGTAGAGTAAGGCGAGTGGACTTGAACTTCCTGCTGCCTCTTACCCCTGAAGAAGGGGCGGGGTCTGAGCCGAGCTAGCAGGGGAAGGGGCTGGAAGGGAGGACGAGGGTAGGCCTGCGGGGTGGGGCGGTAGGGCAGAGAAAAGAGACCCCTCGGTCCTTCCCGGCACAGTCACGGACCGGGGCTGCCTTGAAGTTGGTGTGTAAGCCCACTGCAGTTTAAATGCTGTTTGTTTGCAGAAGCTTAGGAAGGAGGCTGGAGGTGGGGTAGGCGGAGGGTCCGTGTGATAGAGCTCCAGCTTCGTCGGTGACTGAAGAAGGGTGGCGTTCAAGAGAGAAGGCGGAAAACCAGAAGGGTGCTCGGCGCCCTGGGCCGGTCGCCCCCTGTTTGCGGAGGGAGAGCTGGAGCCGCCTCTCGCAGCCACTCTGCGAGCGGGGAGGGAAGCGAGGGGACGACAGCGCCGGGCTCCCCCGCCCCCACCCCACCCGGTTCCAATATTTCGCAGAAAGGCACGCGGCTCCTAATCGGTCCTTTCCAGGCTGAGATTTAACCGCGCGATGCCAGCGCAGGGGCGAGGGCCGAAGGTCGGGGGAGGTGCTCAGAGTCCGGAGCTGCCAAGCGAGGTGAGGAGCTCGCGGCCTCGGCTGGTGGAGCGGGCGGGCGGGCGCGCAAACCCGAGAGGCAGCTATGGAAAGGGGGGCAAGTTAAAAATAATCCTCTCCGTCTGGGAAGCTCTCGTGCGCTCTCTCGCCTCGTTCGGTGCCAGAGGACTCCAGGGGAGGTGGCGTCGGGGAGGGCAGAGTGGGATTCCCCCTCCTCCGCGGGGCGGGGTGCCTGCCTACGCGCCGCCGCCGCACGTGTGCGGGGCCGCGCGCCTGAGCCCCCTGCACCCGGATGGGGGCGCCCCCTCCCCAGGACCCCGCGCAGCTGGCAGTGGGCCCCCACCGGCAGCCTTGCGCGGTTGGAGGGAAGAGCTCCATTATTTATTATTTACTAGCCTTAACAGGTTTGAGTCATGAAGGTTGGGGGCCAGGACGCTGGGAGAACTGAGGAGTTAGAGGAAAGGGTCGGCAGGGGGAGGGGCGGCGCTGGTGGCGAGGACGAGGTCTCTGCCTAGGCCCGGTGTCCTGGGCGCACCTCCGTCCGGCCTCGCCTCACCGCCGGGTGCTGGGGCGGCGCAGCACGCCGGGAGGGAAGTGTGGGCCTTTGATTTTGCCTCTTGGCCTCTGTCTTTTGCGTCTTCGCCCTTCCTGGGGTGTGGGGAGGGAGCTGCGGGTCGTATGCCCCGCCCTGCGCGCCCCTCGCGGCCGCCGCCGCGTCCCCGACGCAGCCTGGGCCTCATTTATCATCATCTTTGGTCAAGTGGAGTGTGCAAGGAACAGCTGCTTCACTCGGCTGACTTCCGAGGGCGGGAATCAGGGAGATGAATGATGCGGGCTGGGGGGGGCTCAGCACCCCGGGGTCCCAGCGCAGGCAGGAGGGAGGTGCGGAGCGTCCAGCAGCGTCTTCGCCTTGTGGAGAGTGCAGCACCCCCTTCCTCTCCTGGCGCCTCCAATTACCGTGGATCGCGGACGGGGGTCGCCCCAGGAGGCAGCTGGGCGCGAAGAGGTGCCCCTCGCCAGAGCAAGACCTGCAAGCGCGCTGCTGGCGGAGCCAGAGGTCGAGGTGACCTTGCTGGGGTCAGCGGGTTCGGCTGCGAAGGAGGCGGTGTGGCGTCTTTGGTGGCGCTTTTCGGATTGGAGCAGAGGGAAACAAGGAGGGGCAGGCGGGGGTGTGAGGGGGAACACAAATAGAAGGTGAAATTTTACCTGCCCCTGAGGGAGTCCTGCGGATTTTCTCCCGGCAGCAGCAGGCGCTCTGCCTTTGTCTTACACGGATGAAACATCTGTTGCAGAGGAGCGGTGAGGCCACAAACAACCCCCTTACGTCCTGCGTGGCTCCCCCATCCTCAGCTTGGCCCTAGCCGGCCTCCAGGACTCGCAGCGCCGCGTTAACCCTGCTCGCGCCAGGCACACTCCCGGCAGCCCCGATGCAGCACACACCTCCGTGTGGGGCTCCTGGCCCCAGAATGAGCTCTCGCGGGGGCGCCCAATGACCCGCCCCCACTTTCAAAGGGTTCGGTGGTATCCATCAGGGGCGGGGGCGCAGTCGCGGAAAGGGTTAATGGCCTAGTCGCAGACCCTAATTGTCAGACCTGGGCCCGCTTCGTTTCAATTACCCTAAGTAGAGACTGAATGTGCAATTAACGAAGTCAGCTTGCCAACTGGAAAGCCATCCCCGCTTTCACATTGAGCAGAATACTCAACCAGCTGACTTGGACTAAGCAATTTCCTCCTCTCTCTCCCTTTTTCTCTCTCTCCCAACCCCCTCCCTTTTTTTCTCTCTCCTTAATAATAAAATTATACCAAGCAGTTTGCGGTGTGGCAGGCGGCCAGAAAAGCGTTTCTTTAAACGCCGCCGTCTCACAATTAGGCAGCAAGAGGATTTGACACGCAGTGTCAGCCTGACAGGCGGCTTCCTCCCCTAGGGGATGGGGGGAGGAAAGGTAGCCAGTTCCCCTGCTCTCCCATTTGGAACTGGTCTGGAGGGGCTGGCGTGCTTCTCCCAGGTTGTCAGGATGCTGCAGAGAAGGGGTGGTTCCCACACAGGCTGAGGAAGGGGGACTTTCCCTGACTTCTGAGAAACCAGGCTGTCCAGGAGGAGGACCCTCCCACCCCCACCCCCCCCACACACACACCATCTATTTTGGCCTTCAGCTCTCTAAGTTCATTTTCTGGTTGACAAATATAGGCACTTTGGGGCTCAGAGTTGTAGAGGGATCTTAGCCCTGCTGGACCTCCTGGACAAGTCATTGTCTCTCTCTGGGCTTCCTAATCCCTCTGCAAAATGAGAGGGAGATTTGGACTAAATATGCTCTGCAGACAGTGGCTTCTGGTGGGCCCTCTCCTTTCCTCAAATAGGTAAGTTCGCTTTATCCTAGCCTCCCATGACCACATCCTCTCCCCACTCCCACAGCTTCCTGGGAGTCACACCTGGATAGTTGTCTGTCTTTCTGCCTTAGGAGGGCAGGGGCCATGCTACTTTTTCCTCTGTATCCCCAGCACCTAGCTATCCCCCCACTTCCAGCAGAATGTAAGCTGAGCAGAAACAGGCTTGACAAGTGAGTAGGCAAAAGCACCCGGAGAGGTTGCGACCCAGGGGATTGTGGAGGGCAGAGCATAAGCTTCATCTTTCCTTCAGTATTGGCTGTTGCACATTTCCTGGCCTCCAAGCCTGTCATCATTAATCTTCTCTCTGAGTGGCATCTTTTAGGGCTGTGGTGAGGGCTAAGTAATGCACCCACCCCAGAGCAGACCCCCTCACTCATCCAGTCTGTCCATCCATCCAGGCAGTAGGCAGTTTAATAGGCACCTACTTGGGCCAATTTCTGGGCTTAGAGTTTAGGATCTAACAGATCCTTAGGCTATAACCCTCATCAGTCTACATTCTGGTGGGCACATGTAAAACTGTTCATTATACCATTAATTATGCAATTACAGCTGTGATAAGTGGCACCAAGGAGTCATGCAGGGACCCAGCAAGGTGGGGGCAGCAGGACCTCATCCAGTGCCTCTGTGGGCCCAGGCCTCCTGCCTCCCAGCCTTTGCAGCTCTCCCACCTCTCTGCAATGCCTTTCCAAGGCTACTAAGCTCCTCCTCCCTCCCACAGGGCCACAACTGCACTGGCCAGCCCTGCCTCCACCCAGAGCCTGCAGTTGATGCTGGTGTCAGGGCTTCTCCCAGGGGTCAGGGAAGGTTCTGGATGCCCCTCCTCCTTTCATCTCATTGAGTGCCTACCAAGTGCCATTAAGAATATACTAGGGGCTCAAATTCCTCACCCAATAAGGCCCTGCCTTTGCCCATGCCAGGTTCCATCTGTGTCAGTTACATCAGTGTGTGACACCTGGGAGCTTATGATCAAATATAGCCCACAGACAGCTTCTCTTGAACTCAAATATTAAACTTTACTGATTGATAACATTTTTTAAAACAAGAAACTTCCCTTTTTATAAAATTCTGATTTTGGGGTTTTTAAAGGAAAACACACAAGCTCTGACACCCTGGGCCTTCATTCCCATGAGGCAGCAATTCATTGGAGCTGAGTGGGGCTCCACCCTCACTTTGTGACCAGGCCCCCTAGTTTGCCTCCACCCTCGCCTGCCCACCTCACTGAAGTATGTTACCTACCAAGCTGGAGGGAGGACATTCTTTGTCAAATGAATGAGGAAGAGTTGTGGCCATAAATCCCTGTCCCCATCCAAATATTCTCAGTACTGCTACCTGACTGCTTGTTCTAGATATTTTCATAGGGTTAATATGATATTTAACACATCATTCATTCAATAAATACTTATTGTTATGGGAAATGGGGATAAAGCTGTGAACAAACCAGGCAAAAATCCTTGCTCTCATGGAACTTTTGTTGTAAAGAGGAGAGACCAATAACAAAGCCAGCCAGCTAGCCATATGGCTTATTACAAGGAGATAAGCTCTTTGGAGAAGAAGTAGAGGAGGGGGAGTACATGGGGTGCCATATCAAACACATTAGTCCAGGAAGGCTAGCTGAGAAGGTGACATGAGTAAAGGCTCTGAGAGAAGCCATATAGATATCTGAGAATGGTATTCCAGCAGAGAAAGCAGGTGTGCAAAGGCCCTGAGGCTCAGGGAAGTTAAAATGCTTCCCCAAGGCCACAAAGCCAGTCAGCAGCCACATAAGCCATATGCCTTGGTGCCTCCAATTTTCCAAAGGAAGTTATTGTATCTCTGGGCATACGGGGTGATGAGGATAAGGCTGGGTGAAAGATTGGGCTTTTCTTTCATTCTTTGCCTCTCAAAGTCAGCAGACACACAAATCCTATATCAACCATATTGTGCAGTTGCCTAGAATGTCAGGAACTTCTGGGGAGATGCAATGGAGGGAGGAGAATGGAACAGACTGGGAACCCCTGTAGGTCCCCTCAGACCCCAATGCCAGCCCCTTGATCTTGCTGCCCTGGGTCTCTGAATGTGTGGGCCACCAGACCCCAGCCCTCTTAGGTGTCTGCACGCCAGCAATTGGTCCCACCAATCTCTTATTCTTTTATTCATTTTGACAGAGATGAGTAGAGGGGGTGATGTTTTTTGTTCAATAAAATGATCTAAAAACAATTATTGTCCATAAGAGAGAGAGAAATCTGGGACTGATAATAGGTGAACTCCCCTGCCCCCCATCCTGCCCCAGGAGGGCTCCTGAATGCCAGCTGCACAGCTGCTGCAGTATCTCTTCTTCTTACCTCCCCTCCCTCACCCCACAGCAGAGAGAAGCCAGGCTGGCCCTGTGCCCTTTACCCATTAGGTAGGGAGCAGTGTGCAACTTTCAAAGGCAGCTAAGTTGAGATCTCAGCTCTGCTGCTCCGTCACTAAGCTGTGCTAACTCCAAAAGTTACTGACTCCTCCTGGAAATAGAGTCCTGGCTTCCTAACTGGGCAGGGTGCTTCTGGAACTATCACAGCACAGCTCCGCACAGCGAAGCAGGCGGTGCCTAGACAGCTAAGTGGGGTGGGGCACCCTCATGGTGGGTTAGACCCTGAGGGTAAGATTCATTCAGAGGCTTAGGAGCTGCAGCTGGATCCTTGGAGGAGACAGTATTGGTGGGCTTTGAGGGAAGGCTTTCCAAGTATCTGAAGAGTCCAAAAGCCTCTGCTCCCCATTCAGATATCCTCTGAAGAGCCGAGACCCCAGCCTTATCTCGGGTCCCTAGCCTGGACATCTGGAGAGGGTGCTGGGGTGGTCTTCCTGCTCCAGACCCCACTCACACCATTGCTTGCCTCTTAGTATTCAGGACCTCCAGTCCCAAGGCCTTCCCACTGAGCCTGCCCACCCTGGCCCTCCAGAGAGGGGCATGTTGGACTCCTGCGTATTTCTCCCATAAGCATACTTAGGTGCCCATGAATGAGGAGGGATGCCTACCAAGAATGTTGCTCACATGCGGTAGTCTCAAGAAGCCTTACTTTGGGGTGGGGGCTGCCTTGTTATCTGGGCTTCCTCATGCCCCAGGGTGTCCCCCCTCTGCCCCAAGCAGGGCTCTCGCAGCTGGCACCTGTCCCTACATTTTCAGTAGCCCCTGGCCCAAGGACTTTACCTGTCCCAGAGGCCTGTGGGTACTGGGCTATTAAGTCTTGTGGATTCCTTGGAAGCATCTCCCTTCCCCCATTCAAGCCAGGCCCTTAGGATTTAACATAGATACCACAGGACAGCAGTAAATCTGGCTAATAGTTTATCATTTTATTGGAGGTCTTGTATTTAGTATTCATCACAGCAGATGGGAAGGCCTGAGATGGCTCCCCTCAGCTCCTCCTTGGACACCCCTATCACCCACCCCAGCATCCTGACTCAGGTGACTTTCTCCTTCCTGTTCTCAAGGCTTGAGTGGGTTGGGTTTTTAATTTTTTTTCTGCAGCTACAAATCAGGAAACCGGGTCATAAAACAACCTTGGGTAAGTAGGTGGGATGGAACCACGGCCGGAGCAGCTGCAAGAGAACAAAAAGCTTCCTTCCCTGTCTCTCCCTTCCTCCCTTCTTCCCTCTCCCCCTCTCTGTTATTCTCTCCCTCTTTTCTCTTTTTCAGTCTCTATTTCTCCCTCTCCATCCCCCATTTCATGTCTCCCACCACCCCCTCAGAGTCCGCTGTGGGAGCTGCAGCAGCTGTAGCCCAAACTGCACCCATTTACCTGACCAGGGACTAATCCTGGGGACTGGAGAGGCTATGGGCCAAATGACCTCTCTCTGAGGCTATAAAGGCGACAGCAGGCACCGATAACCACCATTGCCCAGGAGTGGACCTCCCTAAGGTGGGTCTGGCTCTCCGAGTAAAAGCGGGGGCCTGACCTGGCTGTCAGGGGACATGGGAAGTATGAACTGTCAGCACCCCCGTCACCTCCCCTCACAGTACCTTCTTGTTATCATGCTCCAAGATGCCCTCTAAAATGGGAATTCTTGGTGCGGGGTCCAGGTAAGGGGGTGTCCACTCGGCCTGGTCACTGTTCCTGCTGTAGGCATCCCCCTGTGGGGGAGTTCATATGCGGGTCTCTTGCCTCTCTGAATCTCACCTTTTTCTGTAAAAAGGGCTGAAAAACACTAAGCAAACCTGTGCAGAGTAGGTACTTACAGCCAAGGGTGCCCTCTTTCACTCATAGTGCCTTTGCAGGGAGGGGAGGGCTGAGGTCTTTGTCTCAAAGAATTGCTGAGCCCAGGTTCACCAGCTGTCAGAGGCCCTTGAGGGCTGCTGGCCTTGCACTGAAATGGTGGGTGGGGTTTTTTCATGCCCCCAATCTCTCCTTCCTCTCAGTTCATGGCTGCGTGGATAGCTGAGGGAACAGTGAGACACTAGCTGTGCTAAGGAAAGTCCTGGGACCTTTGGATTCAAAGCCTGGGACCCTGAACCAACCTCCAGTGAATGTCCCTCCTTGAGCCTGACCTGGGAAGACCAGCTTCCAGGAGTTGTAGAGAGCGCTAATGCATCTCTAATGCATTTAGTGCTTAGAGGACATGCAAGACTGACTTCCTCCCTTCCTTTCTTCCTCCCTCCATCCCAACTGGGCAAGGACTTCAGAGATAAGGCCTTGACCAAGTGTCTAGAAGAGGCAGGTGTGGAAACAGGGATGGAGAGCTGGGCTGGACCAGGAGGAGCCCCATGGAGATATGTTAGGGAGTACCTTCCTGTGACCCCCACCCTGTCTCTCTCCAGCTGAACCTACAGAGGCCAAACCCCCAGTTTGTCCCCCTCTACCCCCTTTCCCTCCCCCAAGTTCGAAGGTCACTATTTTAATATCAAAGGGGCTTCTTTGCCCCCTGCTTGTGATACTGCCCACCCCAGCCCCCTCCGGCTGCCTCTTTCTTCCTCCTTGTCCTTTACTAGTGTTCTTGAAAAGTAATCATAATCATAATAATTAATAACAACGGAGCCAGGCACTCTTAAAGACGCCGAGTCCCATTTTCTCCTGGCAGAACTTGCAGGGCCTCATTGGCTCTGAGAGGTGCCTTTGATGCCTTGCCTTTGTTCCTGCATCCCTCCCCTCCTTCTGCCTATGGTTGGAGGGTGGTGTTGGGGTGAATATTTTTGCCTACGTTTCTCCATCAGGCGCTGGGCTTTTCGTATTCTAATTGAACTGTCTTTTCTTAGAGATAGATGCTTTCACCACATCCAGCTGCTCGTGTGTATTGGGAAGCCTGCCTGCAATACAGCTCGTCTAAATTAAAAGACACAGCAGCTGGACTGATTAAAGGGCGGTGGGGGGGGGGGGCGGGTGAGTCGAGGCGACACTGGTCATAGCACTCTCTCTTTTTAAATAATGTTTCTGGGGTAATGTATTTTGGAAAATGTGAAAAAAATAAAAGCTGTAGAAATGTTAATGATATCCACAGGACACTCAGCAGGAAATGAGAGCGATCTGGGACTAATAAAAGCAGAAATGTAATTTGTGCAGATATACGAGGAAGGCGAAGCCTTCAGATGAGGCCTGGGTTTGTGCATTCCAGGCTCATAAACACAACACGGGGTGGGGAGGGCAGAATGTGGGCAGTGGCCTCCACCTGCTAGCTGGGGTATGGGCAGCCTAGGGGAGTGTGTTTACCTGGGGGAGAAGGGGTCGCCCTTTTGGACAGGTCTGTGGTGGTCTGGCCAGCACCCTTTTCCTGGTCTTTTCTGTGGAGGTTGGGTCAGGAGGCACAGGACTGTTTATTTGGCAGGGGCCGCCAGGCCAGAACCCACAGTGTCTCTAGCTTCTTTGGGCTGTCGCAGCAGGCACCTCCTGTAATGTTTGATCCAAGCCGCCAGGGGTGGGATTGAAGTGGGTCAGAAGGGTGGGCGCTTTTCTCCTTTTTGGGGATGCCTGAGATAAATCCAGGGAGAGGCGAGAAGGAAGGCCACTGTCCGCATGAGGTCTGCTGGCGTTGACATGCCAGGTGGCCAGGAGTTTGCCTTGTGGGCCATTGGTTCCCTCTCTGCAGCTGCGGTGTTCCATCCTTGAGTCAGGGCCAGCTGCCTGCGGAAGGCCAGGGAGGTAGGCTTCTGGGGGCTGTCTGGCTGCCCTGGGCTTGCCCTGCTCAGCTGACTGAAGCACCCCTCTGTCCCCCTCCCTGGTCAGCCCTTGACACTGAATGAAGAAGACACTGAATAAGGAAAGCATTTAGGTGAGATCCTGGTGAAGAAGAAGGGTAAGCTGGTTCTATTGGGGCAGCTCCTCCCCTCCCCTACTCCACATCACTCTGTCTCTTTCCCCTTCTCACATCTGCCTGTCTCTCTCTCTTCCCTGCTTTTTATTCCATTCTGGTCCCTCCCATAACCCTGGAATCTTGTAACCCGAGGCAGGCCACCCCTTCTTTCTGAAAGGAAAATACAAAGTCCCCTGTGTCCTCCTGGGGGCTTGGGATGCGCAGGCTGACCTGAGCCTTGTTCTTTCTGACTCCCCCACCCCCGCCACAATTGGCATGATTGTGGGTAAATCCCAAGCGCCCCAGGTCTCTCCAGCCTGGAGCATTTCTTGCTTCTCCCTCCCTCCAAGGAGGGTCTTCTGGGGTGACCAGACCTCCAGTCAGTTGGTAGAACCTGTAGCCTTGACTTTGAGGGCCTGCCTGTTTGGTGAATCCAGCTACTTACTCTGCCGAAGTGCCCCCACGCTCTCAACCTCGTGGTCATTTCCTGACCCAGGATCCTACTTTGGGGTAGGTTGGACCCCACTGGGGCCCCAACACCTAAAATTGTAAACAGATGGGCTCTGGGTCTGGTGTGACCTGGTCCTGACCCTGTGGAAGCCACAGGGGCCAGCTAGGACTTACTGGGCTGTTTCACACGTGAAGGGACTGCAGCTCTGTCCCTTATTAGCATGCGCTCCCTCACTGTGGGCCATGTAATCGGTTTCTGCACCTACGATATCAAAACAGGAGGCAGGTGCCACTGTCCTGTGTTCTTGGGAGTCATAGAAGGAGATGTTTTATGCCTACAGTGGTTCGGAGGCCACTAATCGACGTCTGCTAGGAGGAACAGAGAGATTCCAGATGGCATGGAAATGATAAGGGTGTGTGTGCGTGTGTGCGCGTGTGCGCGTGCGCGCATGCATGTGTCAGCGCGCGTGCTTGCGAGCAGCTTCTCTGGGGCAAGAGCAAACCTTCCTCACCCCTGGCTTGGCTGGGTCGTGCTTGAGCACTGACTAGCAGGGACTAGATTACAGGATCCAGTGGCCCCAGGGGACAGGGGAGTGGGAATTGCTCTGCTAAATGATTTTGAGCTGTTGGAAGGGCTGGAAGTGGCGGGATGGGGAGGGAGGGTGAACTGGCCACAGGGAGAGTGGGGTGGCAGCTCCCTGGCGACCTAGTGCTGGGCAGCCAGGTTTGCACCTCCTTCTCTCTCTCCCTCAAGAAGCAGCTGTCCTTGTCAAGGCTCAGGCGTCGTTGGTGGGAATTATAGAGCTTACCTCCCTGACACAGAAGTTGTCAATATATGCACAGCTGGTGGGGAGGCTCAGGCAAAGGGGGTACTATTAAGAGCTTTGGGGAGAGGGCAGGGCAG
The DNA here is from genome assembly GCF_014176215.1 of Rousettus aegyptiacus. Taxonomy (NCBI): domain Eukaryota; kingdom Metazoa; phylum Chordata; class Mammalia; order Chiroptera; family Pteropodidae; genus Rousettus; species Rousettus aegyptiacus. Next base: position 64,549,589 of record NW_023416309.1, read on the forward strand.
GGAGAAGAGTGAGGAGGCAGACTTTCTGAGCTGAAAGGAAACGGTCCATTTGAATTTCTGTCCTTCCATGCCCTCCCTCCCCTCCCCATGCCTGCTCCCACTCCCCCTTCTCTTTTCATAGATAACCAGCCGAGTCATGCAGTCTTTTCGAGAAAGGTGTGGTTTCCATGGCAAACAACAGAACTACCAGCAGACCTCACAGGAGACATCTCGCCTGGAGAATTACAGGCAGCCGAGCCAGGCCGGGCTGAGCTGTGACCGGCAGAGGCTGCTGGCCAAGGACTATTATAACCCGCAGCCCTACTCAGGCTACGAGGGCAGTGCTGGCACGCCTGCAAGCGCTGCGCGCGGGAGCAAAGGACTGACATCGCAGCAGGCCCTGCAGGGGAGGCCGGCGTTCTCCAGCTACAGCGTCCAGGAGAGCAGCCCTTACCCAGGCCGATACTCAGGCGAGGAGAGCCTACAGGCCTGGGGGACCCCCCAGCCACCACCACCCCAGCCACAGCCCCTGCCAGGGGGGGTGGGAAAATATGATGAGAACTTGATGAAAAAGACAGCAGTGCCCCCAGGCAGGCAGTACCCAGAGCAGGGTACCCAGCTGCCCTTTCGGACTCATTCCCTGCACCTCCAGCCCCAGCTGCCACAGCCCCAGCAGCCCCTGGCCTACCCTAAGCTCCAGAGGCAGAAACTGCAAAATGATATTGCCTCACCTCTGCCCTTTCCCCAGGGCGGCCACTTTCCCCAGCAGTCGCAGTCCTTCCCCACCTCCTCCACCTACTCCTCCACTGGCCAGGGTGGTGGGCAGGGGGCCCACTCCTATAAGAGTTGCACAGCACCGTCTGCTCAGCCACATGACAGGCCGCTGACTGCTAGTACCAGCCTGGCCCCAGGGCAGCGAGTCCAGAATCTTCATGCCTATCAGTCCAGCCGTCTCAGCTATGACCAGCAGAAGCAGCAGCAACAGCAAGCCCTTCAGAGCCGGCACCATGCCCAGGAAACCCTCCATTACCAAAATCTTGCCAAGTACCAACACTACGGGCAGCAAGGCACAGGCTACTGCCAGCCAGACTCAGCCGTCAGGACCCCAGAGCAGTACTACCAGACCTTCAGCCCCAGCTCCAGCCACTCACCTGCACGCTCCGTGGGCCGTTCACCTTCCTACAGCTCCACCCCTTCGCCGCTGATGCCAAACCTGGAGAACTTTACCTACAACCAGCAGCCGCTCAGCACTGGGGCCTTTCCCACAGGTATCACCGACCACAGTCACTTCATGCCCCTGCTCAACCCCTCCCCGACTGATGCCACCAGCTCTGTGGACACCCAGGCTGGCAACTGCAAGCCACTGCAAAAGGACAAGCTCCCCGAGAACCTGCTGTCAGATCTCAGCCTGCAGAGCCTCACAGCCCTGACCTCACAGGTGGAGAACATCTCCAACACTGTGCAACAGCTGCTGCTCTCCAAGGCTGCTGTGCCACAGAAGAAGGGTGTCAAGAACCTGGTTTCCAGGACCCCAGAGCAGCACAAAAGCCAGCACTGCAGCCCTGAGGGCAGTGGCTACTCAGCTGAACAGGCAGGCACGCCACTGTCGGAGCCACTGAGCAGCACGCCGCAGTCCAGCCACGCTGAGCCACCCGAGGCCGACTACCTGAGTGGCTCTGAGGACCCACTGGAACGCAGCTTCCTCTACTGCAACCAGGCCCGCAGCAGTCCTGCCAGGGTCAACAGCAACTCAAAGGCCAAGCCTGAGTCTGTATCCACCTGTTCCGTGACCTCACCTGACGACATGTCCACCAAGTCCGATGACTCCTTCCAGAGCCTGCACAGCAGCCTGCCACTTGACAGCTTCTCCAAGTTTGTGGCGGGTGAGCGGGAATGCCCCCGGCTGCTGCTCAGCGCCCTGGCACAGGAGGACCTGGCCTCTGAAATCCTGGGGCTACAGGAGGCCATTGGTGAGAAGGGTGACAAGACCTGGGCTGACACACCCAGCCTGGCCAAGGACGCCAATAAGCCACCCTTCTCACTGGAGAACCACAGCACCTGCCTGGACTCTGTGGCCAAGAACACCTGGCCACGACCAGGGGAGCCAGAGGCCCTGCCCGAGTCCTTGCAGCTAGACAAGGGCAGCAATACCAAGGACTTCAGCCCAGGGCTGTTTGAAGACCCTTCCATGGGCTTTGTTACGCCTGACCCCAAGAAGACAACTGGTCCCCTCACGTTTGGTACCAAGCCCACCCTTGGGGCTGCCACTTCAGACCCCACTGCAGCAGCTTTTGACTGCTTTCCGGACACAACCACTGCCAGCTCAGCAGACAGCGCCAACCCCTTTGCCTGGCCTGAGGAAAACCTGGGAGATGCTTGTCCCCGGTGGGGGCTGCACCCCAGTGAACTCACCAAGGGCCTAGAGCAAGGCGGAAAGGCCTCGGACAGCATTGGCAAGGAGAACACCCACGAGGCTGCCGCTTGCCTGGGCTTCCAGGAGGAAGAGCCCCCTGGGGAGAAGGCTGCTGTGCCCCGGGACTCCAAGCAGGAGGAGGCAGGCGGGGTGAAGGAGGAGGCAGGCGGACTGCTGCAATGTCCTGAGGTAGGCAAGGCCGACAGATGGCTGGAAGACAGCCGGCACTGCTGCTCTGCCTCCGACTTTGGGGACCTTCCATTGCTGCCACCCACCAGTAGGAAGGAGGACCTGGAGGCTGAGGAGGAGTACTCGTCCCTGTGTGAGCTCCTGGGCAGCCCCGAGCAGAGGCCCAGCATGCAGGACCCACTGTCACCAAAGCCCCCACTGATGTGCACCAAGGAGGAAGTGGAGGAGGTGCTGGACCCCAAGGCCAGCTGGGGCTCCCCATGCCACCTCTCTGGGGAGTCGGTCATCTTGTTGGGCCCTACCGTGGGCACTGAGTCAAAGGTCCAGAGCTGGTTTGAGTCCTCCCTGTCCCACATGAAGCCCAGGGAAGAAGGGCCTGATGGGGCACTGGCTCCAGGAGACCCTGCCACCCTGACCTCGGACGCCTCCTTGGCCCAGAAGCCAAATAAGCCTGCTGTGCCCGAGGCACCCATTGCAAAGAAAGAGCCTGTGCCACGTGGCAAAAGTTTACGGAGCCGGCGGGTGCACCGGGGGCTTCCTGAGGCAGAGGACTCCCCATGTAGGGCACCAGCTCTGCCCAAAGACCTCCTGCTCCCCGAATCCTGCACAGGGCCACCCCAGGGACAGATGGACGGGGCAGGGGCCCCAGGCCGGGGGGCCTCAGAAGGGCTCCCCAGGATGTGCACCCGTTCTTTCACGGCCCTGAGTGAACCCCGTACACCTGGACCCCCGGGACTGACCACCACCCCAGCCCCCCCAGACAAACTGGGGGGCAAGCAGCGAGCTGCCTTCAAGTCCGGCAAGCGGGTGGGGAAGCCCTCCCCCAAAGCGGCATCCAGCCCCAGTAACCCAGCCGCCCTGCCTGTGGCCTCCGACAGCAGTCCTATGGGCTCCAAGACCAAGGAGACAGACTCTCCTGGCACTCCGGGCAGAGACCAGCGCTCTATGATCCTTCGGTCCCGCACCAAAACCCAGGAGGTCTTCCACTGCAAGCGGCGGCGGCCCTCAGAAAGCCGGGTCCCCAACTGCCGTGCTGCCAAAAAGCTCCTTGCCAACAACCATCTGCCCACCACATTCAAGGTCTCCTGCAGCCCCCAGAAGGAGGGCAGGGCCAACCAGCGGGCAAGAGTCCCCAAGCCAGGTGCAGGCAGCAAGCTCTCTGATAGGCCCCTTCACACACTCAAAAGAAAGTCCGCCTTCATGGCACCAGTTCCCACCAAGAAGCGAAACCTGGTCTTACGGAGCAGCAGCGGCAGCAGCGCCAGCACCAGCGGGGTGGACATGAAGGAAGAGCCGGCTGAGGGCTCCCTGACTCTCTTCAAGAGGATATCTTCTCCCAAGAAAGCCAAGCCCACCAAGGGCAACAGTGAGCCCACTGAGAAGCCCCTCCCCCCAGAAACCCCCGACACCTGCCTCAAGCTGGCCTCTAGGGCAGCCTTCCAGGGGGCCATGAAGACCAAGGTGCTTCCTCCCCGGAAAGGCCGGGGTCTGAAGCTGGAAGCCATTGTGCAGAAGATCACCTCACCCAGCCTGAAGAAGTTTGCATGCAAAGTGCCGGGGACCCCTTCTGGAAATCCTCTGAGCCCGTCCCTCTCTGAGAAGGACCGTGGGTTCAAGAGTGCTGGAGGCAGCCCGGTGGGAGCAGAAGAAGGTCTCTTAAATGTGGGCACCGGGCAGAAGCTCCCAACAACTTCGGGGACCGACCCATTATGCAGAAATACAGCCAACAGATCCTTAAAAGGCAAACTCATAAATAGTAAGAAACTGTCCTCAACTGACTGTTTCAAAACTGAGGCCTTTATGTCCCCAGAGGCCCTGCCGCCCAGGGGTACTGCCCTGGCGCCTAAGAAGAGAAGCCGGAAAGGCAGGGCTGGAGCCCTGGGACTCCCTAAAGGCCCTCTAGAGAAGCGGCCGCATCTTGGCCCTGCTCTGCTCCTGACTCCCCGAGACAGGGCCAATGGCACGCAGGATAGCAATGAGGACAGCTCTGGTGGAGGAGGCAAGAAGCCAAAGATGGAGGAGCTGGGCTTGGCCTCCCAGCCACCTGAGGGCCGGCCCTGCCAGCCCCAGATGAGAGCACAGAAGCAGCCAGGCCACGCCAGCTACAGTAGCTATTCTAAGCGAAAGCGCCTCACCCGGGGCCGGGCCAAGAACACCAACTCTTCACCCTGTAAGGGGCGTGCCAAGCGGCAGAGGCAGCAGCAGCTGCTGCCCCTGGATCCTGCAGAACCTGAAATCCGCCTCAAGTACATTTCCTCATGCAAGCGGCTGCGGGCAGACAGCCGAACCCCGGCCTTCTCACCCTTTGTGCGGGTTGAGAAGCGAGATGCATTCACCACTGTATGCACTGTTGTCAACTCTCCTGGAGAGGAACCCAAGCCCCACAAAAAACCTTCATCTTCTGCCTCCTCCTCCTCATCTTCATCCTCCCTGGATGCGGCCGGGGCCTCCCTAGCCACGCTCCCTGGAGGTTCCGTCCTGCAGCCACGTCCCTCCCTGCCTCTTTCCTCCACCATGCATCTGGGGCCTGTGGTTTCCAAAGCCCTGAGTACCTCTTGCCTTGTTTGCTGCCTCTGCCAAAACCCGGCCAACTTTAAGGACCTCGGGGACCTCTGTGGGCCCTACTACCCCGAACACTGCCTCCCTAAAAAGAAGCCAAAACTTAAGGAGAAGGTGCGGCCAGAGGGCATCTGTGAGGAGGTCTCACTGCCCCTGGAGAGAACATTCAAAGGCCTCGAGTGCGCAGCTGCCGTTGCCATTGGAAAAGCCCCCAAATCAGATGTCCCGTCTGACCCAACCAAGCAGGGCTCACTGCGCACCAGTGCCCGGGGCCTGTCCCGGAGGCTACAGAGTTGCTACTGCTGTGATGGTCGGGGGGACGGTAGTGAGGAGGTAGCCCCAGCTGACAAAAGTCGCAAGCATGAGTGCAACAAGGAGGCACCATCAGAGCCTGGTGGGGACACCCAGGAGCACTGGGTGCATGAGGCCTGTGCCGTGTGGACGGGCGGGGTCTACCTGGTGGCCGGGAAGCTCTTTGGGCTACAGGAGGCCATGAAGGTGGCTGTGGACATGGTAAGAGGCCAGTCCAGCTGGGATGGGGAGCTTAGGTTCCACATGACAGGCAGGCAGGTAGTCGGGGAGCCTTCTTGTCTCTCTAGCACTATAATTTAGGCCAAACATACAGCGACAAATTAATATCTGGGGAATTAGGGTGGATATAAAGCATTCTCCAGGCTGAGGCAGAACACACTCTGTCCCAGACTTCCTACTGCAGCTGCTCTCAGCCTGCCCAGCCCATCGGCCACCACACATCCTCCAGCTCCAGGGCCTACCTGGCCTCATCTGCTGTGTAATCAGCTGAGATACTGATGCTGAAGCCCCAGAGGATAAGAGGCCTTCTAAATTGAATATCAGGGCATCCCACAAAAGCAGGCTGCCCAAACTTGGGTACCTCTGAGATGGAGCTAGAGGCTTAGGGGACAAGCCCCTCAAACAACACAAAGTTAGAATGTGTTCCCTTTACAGGACAGCGCCCAGGACCACACTGCCCTCATTGGGTAGGGTGGTCCAGAGATTTCTCACAAATGGTCCTATAATGGCCCTTGAGGGCCTCTAGTCACTGAAGTCAATGAGCAAGAATTTGGGCTGGCTTCTTGGTTCAGATGCCAGCTGCCCCTCACTCTGTCCTGGACTTAACATCTTTGTGCCTCCATTTCCCCATCTCTAAGGTGGGCATATTCGTTCCCAGCACAGAGGGACTGTGAGGATTAAATGAGTTAATATCCATGAAAGTTAATCAAGCCATGCCTGACTCGTCTGAGTGCTGCTGACATTCCTGAGCTAGAACCAGTGACAGTGGCAGAGGCCATGTCACCACCCACAGTGTTCCTGCCACTTAAGTTACCATGGGGCTGTCATTCCTCACACTTCCTTCTGAGCAGTGCCGAGGACGTGAGAGCAGACAAGAGCTAGGAGGCCATTCAGAGCCCCGAAGACCTGGCAGTAGTCAGCAGAAGGTACCTGGAAAAAAGTAGTGGGGCAGGGAGTCAGCGTTCTTGCCCTGAGGCTTGTGCTCCTGCTCCCAAACCCTGACACACACATTCAGGGATAGTCTACTGTAAAGCAACACTCCCTGGCACTACAGCACTACCCCAACCCTGCCTCTGGGGACCCTCTCCCTTGCCTGCTCAGCCCCACCTCCCTATGGCTGCCCCTTCCCACTGCCTGCATACTTGGTTCTTTGCTTACACCACCCATTAACCCTAGCCACTCTGACCACCCCCAGTGCTAACTGTCCATTATGGGGCTATTGTGGATGGGTGGCTGCAGCCATCAGGTGTTGCCAATGATGCTTCCCTATCTCTCACACTTGACCTTTCACTACCTGGGGACACTTAGAAACCTTTCCATGCCCAGATGCCCCACCCATTGACCTCCAGCCTGACTGAGGAAACCCAGCCCCAACAGGACTTCTGCTACTTCCCTAAACCCCCTCCAGCCCATAGGCCCTGGAGCTCTCCCTTCCCTTCTCAATTATTATTTACCTCCCTTATGCTATCTCTACTTTTCTCTCTGTCACCACCACCTTCCCAACCATCCTGAAATAAGTTCAAGTCTCTCAAATCATTGAAAATTTAATACTAATCCTCAGATCCCCAGCCCCAGCTTGCTGCCTGCCCCACCTACTCCCACTCCCACTGTTCATAGCCTGGCTCCTGAAAGCATCCATGACTCTGTGTGTTTGCCCGGCTCTCAGCAAGCCCTCCCTCCCCTGACATGCACACCCCATCAACAGCATCTTCCTGCCTCACTCAAGGCAGCTCAGGCATGATCTGAAGGACTTCCCTGCCAGAGAGATGGTTCTGGGCCTTGCCCAGGGGGCTGGCAGCCAGGGTATGAGGCTCCGAAGGGCTTGTTAAAGCTGAACCCCTGCTGGAGGAGCAGACCATGCCCACAGAACACTCTCGAGAGGTGGGGCTTTCCGGGGTCACCATTTGCCCGCCCCTCTCTGATAGCCCAGGCCTTCTAGGGCTGTCCATCCCCTTCTCCTTGAACCCAGCCCTATTTGACCCCTTCCTGCCTCAGCAGCTCAATGGCAGACCCTGGTTCGAAGGTGGGTTCTGTGACCCCAGGCAAGCCACTTCCCTTTGTGAGCTTCAGAGTGCCAAACCCAATTAGCAGAGTTTGGGGGCCAAACAGGTGGTCTGCCCTCCCCAAGTGCATCCAAGTTCTCAGCCCCTACCCCATCAGGCTTGGTGCTTTGGTCTCACTTTTGGTCTCTGGAGGAACAACTACAGGCCCCTAGAGATGCCCCTCTTTCTTCTGTGTCCCTTCCTGGGAACCCCACACATAACCTGTTTCTGATCCCTGCCATGCCCACCTCCTGGGACCTCAGTTTCCCAGTCTGTTCAGAGTCTAGCCCTCACCCAGAACTACTGTGGACCCCTTCTCCTCCTGTCCAGGTGAGGCCTGGCCATAGATGCTGACAATATGGGCATTTAGCTGTGATGGGATGATGTTAGCCAGTAGCATCTGCTGAGGCCTCAGTTTGGGCCCCTCTGCCAGCCTGGAATCTTTAGGCAGGTTCACAAGCTGCACCCCTTCTTGGGGTATTGTGGTTAGAGCATGAGTGCTGGGTTCAGAAGGGCCCAAGGTATCTGTCTCTTTGTACCTTTGTTTCTTCGTCTAAAACATCTGCTTCAAGGGCTGTTGGGGGCCTTAGTGCAGGAGAGGTAGTGAGGAGCCCCTCTAGCTGTCACCCTTTAACCATTTGAACACCCAAGGGCTGCTTGTGGACAGGATGGGCCTAGTCTGGGACCTCCACGCCTGCTTCCTCTCCCCTTTTTGGGCCAAAAATTGGGATATTAGGCCCCAGAGCCCCAAGGAGTCTCAGCCCTGACAAGAGTCAACTGCATGTCCAGAGGCATTGTGCGAAAACCTGATGTTCCAGAATATACCCCAGCACCCCACCTTTCACCTCCCCATTCCCAGCTTGGTGACAGCAGGAAGATCCCCAGAATTTCTCAGGCTAGGCCTAAGAAGGCAGGGAGAAGACCTATTCATCCCTGGCCCGTATCAGTGGCTGGGGGTGGGGTCTCCTGCAGTCCTGGGGCCTAGAATGGAGCCCACGCCTGCTCTGAGCAGTATGTAGTAGTATTTGCCAGGCCTTGCTCCAGCCAGGATGCCGAACTCAAAGCTCAGCCCAGAGATTCATGAGCTGTGTGCCCTCAAGTTACTTAGCCTCTCTGAGCTCTCATTGGAAACCTGGGTAAAATAATACCAATGTCAGAAGGTTGTTATAAGGAGGTGGCTTCCAAGCATAGTAGCACATCATAAAACTATAGTTGTTTCAGTGGCTTAGCATTTGAGTATGGGCCTGCCACCCTCTCTACTTCCCTCCTGCACCTCACTCCCCAGCGCCTACAGTGAGGGCTATGGTCTGGCGTCTGTATGATCTGAGGCCCGACCTGTCCCTCCTCAGACCTCAAATTTTGCCTCACTCTTCCAAGGGCCTTCCTGGCCTTGTCACCTGGTCCTGGCCATATTTCTCTCCAGGCAGCCTGGGCAGGCATAGGGCAGCCCCCAACCCAGCAGGCCACATTTTCGAGACCCAGAGTGGGCCGGCCACCATGCTGGATGGCATAGATTTACATTAACTCAGCATCTCAGGATTGGCTATGTCATCTCACTGGTCCTAGGGAGGGTGAATGGCCCGTTCTCAAGTGGCCTATCAGATTCTGGGCTCAGTGCTTGTTCTGCTGCCAGAAGAGGTAGGAAACAATGCTTACTTTACTCTCCTGGGGGAGTGCCTCAGTTTCACTGTCTGTGAAGTGGGGCTTATGAAAGTTACCTGCCTCTAAGGGCTATTGGGAGGAGTCAGTAGGCGAGGACACATTCTGCATGCAGAAGCCCTACCAACACTGGCTGGTAGCCATGATCATAATGGTGACTGGCACCAGGAGTTCTTGTCATCCATTGGGCACACAAAGTCTCATTTAATATTCATGACCACCCTGTAAGGGAAGCATCATCCCATTGTGCAGCTGAGGCGTAGAGGGTTTGAGTGGCTCGGCTGAAGATTTGAACCCAGGTCTTTGTGAAGCCAAGGCCCATATGTTTATCCACAAGTAGTCATTACACCCCCCTTCCACAAAAGGGTCCCCCGCTGCTGCCTGGGGGTTGCCATAGAATCAATCCTGTAGGCACTTGCACCCCATTCTGAGCCTCCTTCTGATTTTCATTGGAAGGAGGTGGGGACTGTGGGGGGCCCTGTCTGTAAAGCCCACCTGCCCGACCCCTCAGTAGCAGACTCACCTGTCTTCCCTCTCTCCTCACCAGACTTGTTCCAGCTGCCAAGAAGCTGGGGCCACCATCGGGTGCTGCCACAAAGGATGCATCCACACCTACCATTACCCGTGTGCCAGCGATGCGGGTAAGAGTCAGCCTGAGGGCACAGGAAGGCCCTCCGGGGGCATCCTGGGCATAGCTCCTTGAACCCAGCCAGCCCTCTTGGACCCCCTGGCTCCTCTCCTCTCCTGCCCCAGTAATCCTTTATCTCTTCATCTCTACTGGGACCTATGCTGAGCAATGCTAGGGACATGGAGATGAGTCCGTCCCCAGCCACCTGCTTGAGGAATGCTCAGAGGCATAAATTACAAGATGGAGAGCTGTTTGAAAAGCTGTCATTGTCAAGGGGTGGAGAAGATTTTGGGTCTCAGAGAGGAAGAGGTACTGGGGCTGGGGCTTTGAAGGCTAAGTAGGAGTTCCCCGGGCAGAGAAAAGGGGAAAGGATATACTTCAACAACAAAACCGAATGAGATGGGAGGCAATGAAGCTTGAAAATAGGCTGTGGCCAAATCATCTCCTACTGGCTGCAGGGAATAGTTGTAGAAGGTTTTAACTCAAAGACAAACCTTTTTTCATCCAAGGAAAGAAATTGTTTATAGTGGAATTTTAGTCATTGATGAGGGCAATATTTTAGCGGGGGCTTAGAGATAGCTTTGGCCTAAATTCAAACCCTGGTGGCATTCTTAATATGTGGGCTTGGCAAGTCCATTGATGTCTCTGCACTCAGTTTCCCCATCTATAAAATGGAGATTATAATGATCTTTTCTTTCCCTGAGCTGTTTGGAGCATAGAATGAAATAACAAATACTGCCCAGCAAGTGCAGCTTCAGTCCTATTTGGGGGCCAGCCTCCATGACCTCCCCCTGTTTCCCTTACTCACTCTTCTCTGGCCTGGAGTGGCGGTGAAGTTATGACCCTGCCTCATGGAGAACCTTCCCACCACCTGGGGACCAACTGCCCCTTCTCTCTACCTGGCTCTGCTCTGGGCAGAGGCCGCTCCCTGTGCCCTGCTGCCCCCCTCAGTTCCAGGCCAGCATCAGCCCCAACCAAGCTACCCCTAGGAGCACACACAGAGTGATGACAGTTCCTTGGCAAGAGCTGAGGTGCTAGGAACCCTGCAGGGAGGGAGCTAGCCAGAGCAAGGATGTTGGGTTCTCACTGGCTCCACCCTCCCACTCTGAGCAGTATGAACTAGATTTTTATGTGGACTTCACCACTTATCAAGACACATGCTCTTACTCCCAATAATAGCTACCATGAGTTGCATCCTTTCTATAGTGATGCATGTAGCACCCACTCCGTGGCACGACATACATCGGTCCTGCACTATCTGCATGTGCATTTTTATGAACAGGCTGCCTTACCCATGGCCACACAGGGCGCATGGACAAAACCAGGGTGTGACTCCTCGTCTGTCTTGCTCCATATCCTGTGTTCTCTGTCCCCCTTCGTACTGACCAACCCCTTGAGGGGGCTCACATGGAAAATCACGGTCCTTGCGCAAAGTTATGAAGACCAGATGAGGAGAGTGTGAGCTGGGAGGGAATCCAGAAGGAGGCAAAATTTGAGCCAGACCTGGAAAGGTCAGTGGAGGTGGGCAGCAGCTGGTTAATGGTGGGATATATATACCAGCCTAGGACTGACAGAACTTTTGTTTCAAATGAAGTCTTCAAAGGAGTCTAATATAAGAGGGACCGCTATAGATTCCAGGGATTGCTACAGGAAGGGAGCCTGGAGGCTGGGAGATGAGGCACTGACACGATCAGAGCGTGTTTAAGAAAGAGCTGATGGACACTGCAGTCATCCAGGCAAGAGAGGAGGTTTGCCGGGTGCAGGTAGAGCCTGTGTCCCAGAGACTTCATTGGCACAGAATGCACAGGCCTTGGGATGAGGGATGAGGGAGAGGCGGTGTCCAACCTGATGTCCATCTTCCCCAAGTGAGGGCAGGTCCGAGGCAGGATGCCGATAGTAGCTATTGTTGCCAAGCTACTGACCCTCCCAGGCCCAACTTCATTGCTTAAATACCACGCCTTTGTTATTTCTCATGAGGGCACAGGTCACCTGGCAGACTCTGATGCGCTCGTTCATCAGCCATGAGCTGTTGGGTCGGCTGAGGCAGGATGATCTCTCGTCTCTATGTGGTCTCATCCTCCAGCAAGCCTCAGCTTGGGACCACATAGTCCCTTTTGCTGAATTCTGCTGGCCAAAGCCAAGTTCCACGTCCAGCCCAGATTCACAGGGTGGGGAATGTATACCACTTCTCCTGGATAAAAGAAGCTGCAGAACCACACTGTAAAGGACAGCAGTATAGGGAGGGAGCTCAGGGCCCTTTGGTCAATCCATCTACCACATGTGGCTGCTTCCCTTCAGGTAGGTTGCATTTGAGGCCTCTACAGACATAAGGGGAGCTGGCCTAGCTGGGCTCAGGACAGAGACTCAGCAGCCATCAACCCAAGGGGTCATCAGAGCCCCTGAAGGGACTGTGTTGGGGAATGGGCATCATCATATAACAGCTGGCAGAGGAGGAAGGGATGGAGCCCTAGGCACCCAAGGAGCAGCCACCAGAGGAGGTGGGAGAACAAGTGAGCCAGAAGGTGAGGGAGAACAGGGCTTCAGGCAGCAGAGAGTAAGGGAATAAGCTGAGCAGGCATGAGCCCTAGGCCTTTTTGTCACATCTGCCCAATGCCTGGGTCTGCCAAGTAGCGGTCCATGGGCTTCTCCAGGTGTCTGGGTCAGGCTCTTAGACCATAGGGGACCAGGGCTGCTTGCCTTAGCCCTTCCCTGCCGCCCTGGCACAATAACCCTGTCCCCATTCAACCCTGTTAAGGAGCACCACCCTGGATCTAAGCAGTGACTGAAGGACTGGCAGAAGCTGGAATACCATATCTTCCTGTCTAAACCTTTCCACACTGAGGCCCCAGGGCCACCTTGTCAGCTAGATCCCAGGTTCTCCATGTGCAGACACCAAGAGAGGGGCCAGGAACTGATAGCTCAGCTCTTCCCAATGGCTCCCCTCCCCACATCCAGTGTGGTTTCTGGAGGATTGCCGAGCAAGCTGGTTTTGGAAATGGTAACCTCCTACCCTTTGCTTCTGGCAACTCAAGTTCTTGACTTTAGGGCTTGTAGCGGAGTGGTGGGGGGGGGGGGGAGTTGTCCTGTGTGTGCTGTAGGGAAAGTCTAGGTTTCAGCACAATGCTCTTTAGAAAGTGAATTCAGCCCCAGAACTATGTCTAGCTTGCCTGAGCTCAGGGGAAGCAGGAAAACCGATGATCTACTTCTAGTTGCTGGCCTAACGTGCAGAAACTCATGGGCGACTTTCAGGTCTGAGGGCCCCCCAGCTTCTGGCAGGGGCAGACAGAAAAAAGAGGAGCCAGCCTGAGAGGCCTGGAGCCTTACCAGCCCTGTTCTCAAGGATGCAGATCTGCCCCTTCCTCCCTGCCCTGCCTGCTAGCCACCAAGCTGTCATGAGGTCACAGCACAGAGCCACTTCCTGGAGCCCAGAGGTACCACTAGTGGCCACAGTGTGGACAAGAGGACTCTTTGGCTAGCTTGAGCCTCCAGCTATTTATGGGTTTAGGGATTGTTCAGAACAATGACAGTTGAGGCATATGAGGGAAGGGAATGAGTCTAGCACTGGGCTCACTAGGGGGTGGTGGGTGGAGATTTCAGGTGAAAATACCAGGGTCTCCTGAGCTGTAGCAGGCAGGGGAGTGGAGACTGAGACATCAGTGCACCCCTGGGCTGAGGTGGGTATCAAGGACTGGCCATGCTCACCCATCCTCTCTCCTTGCCCACCGTGGGCAGTGCCCTGGGCACTCACATAGATATCTGCTGGCATTTGCTCAGAACTGAGACCTCAGTCTGCTTCCCCTATCCCCACCCTCCCCTCTGGGCCCCACAGGAACAAGTCTTACATATGCCCTCCTCATCAGTCCCCATGATGGGCACAAAGTAGATGGTGTAGTGCCCATGTTACGGATGTGGAGTCCAAGGCTCAGAGAAGTAGCCGACGCTCAAATCCAGATCCATCACTGCACCAACCAGTCTGTCAACATATGTTCACAGAATGTCCACCAGGTGTCCAGGCCCTCTTCTAGGGGATGGCCATGCACCCAGGGAAGAAGGCAAAGCTGGGCTTGGAGCTTGTCTTTCAGTGAGGTAGACACCCTGAGTGAGAAACCCATACAGGAATCACTAGGAGGCAGTGATGTGTGGCCAGGCACAATATGGCAGGGGAAGGGGGAGAGACTGGAGAGTGGGGTCTGCATAGCTAGGGAGCCAGGGAAGGCCTCCCCAGTGACAAGGAGTTCCAGGTGAGGTGAGAGTAAAGGACAGACCCCTGTACTCCTGCTGGAGTACGGATGGAGGCAGAGGGCTAGAGCAGCTGTGATGCAGTTTAGATCGTAGAGTTCAAGCAGAGTCTGACTTACTCTTTGCAAAGAACCCCTGCAGCCTAGGGCCTCATGGGCATTAGGGCCCCTCCCCTCTTTGCTCCCTGGAAAGACACCAACATATGTCCTAACCACCCAAACTTCTCTTTGGTTACAGGTTGTGTATTCATTGAAGAGAACTTTTCTTTGAAATGTCCCAAGCATAAGGTAGGTGGCCACAGGCCTTCCTTGGAAGGGGTCTAAGCTGGAGAGGGTCTCCTCCCCACTGCCCCGCTGGCTCTTGGGCCCCAGCAGGGCCCAGCCCATGAATGGGGAAGTTCTCACCCACCCCCAGGAGCTCCAGCCCCCACCTGCACACTGCCTCCATAACCGCTCCAGCCTTATTCCCGGTTAATCAGCAGGGCATCTCGGCTGGTGATAAAGACTGCTTTATAAACCTGACAGGTCCTGAAGTAGGGGGCCATTCCAGATAGGAGGCAGAGGGAGGGCAGGGTGGGTGGGAGCTAAAAGAAAGGAAAAGGGACCCCAGCCGCCCTCTCTCAGCGTGGGGTGGGGGCGGGGCCTCTTGGGGACGGGGCGGGTCTAAGGGGAATTAACCCCTTGCACAGGTCCACGATCATCAATAACGGGAGGTCGGGCGTGAACTCTTCTCCTGCAGAGGCTGCCGTTGTAACCCACCCCAACGGCTGGAGAAGCCGCCGGAGCCCGCTTGCCCGCCCGCCGCCGAAGGAGAGGGGCCGCCTGTGCAGCCCCCGGGCCTTTGAGATGCTCCCAGCGCGGGGTCTAGAGCCGATCCTTGATCCGGACCCCGGATCTTGGATCTGGCTGCCTAAGGCTGAAACGTGTGGTCCCGGGTTGGGAAGAAAACACGATCAGGAGCCGCCTGCTCCTGGAATCGGACGACATAGGGCGTTCCTGCCCTCCCCCCACCACTCACCCAGGCCAGGCTTGGAAAGGGGGAGCCCGCGGAGCAGCCAGACTCCTTGGGGCACCCAGTTTCCGGCGAGGGTGGGAGACGCCTTTAGCCTGGGGACACGTTTCTCCACTGGAAGTTCCAAGACAAGGTGGCACGCATATAATACTTGGGTGCTGCAGCCACTCCAGTCGGTTGGTATGCAGCTGGGAACCCTGAGGGTGGGGGTCCAAAATGGCCCTAGAAGTTGCAGAAGGCAGCTCCAGGCTCATTGAAGGGAGGGGAGGGGGTTATCGGCTGGTGAAGCTGAAGCCTTTCTAGAGAAGGGTAGGCAGTCTGGAAGTAGAGGATAGGGGGAGCAGGCCGGAGGCTTTGGAACAAACCATTCAGAACGCACCCAAGCGCCCTTCTCACCCAGCATTTGCCAAAACCTTGGGGTTTGGGCACAGCCAGGGAGTCTGGGGCCCAACGTGAGGGGATGGAAACTCCCTGGGTGTAGGTGGGACTGGGGCACCCCTTTGGCTTATGTTCATCCCTTTTTCAATCCCCTACCCTGGAGCCCAGTCTGGGAGCGCAAAAGGGAAGAATTCTCAACCAGAGCGCACCCCCAGCGGACGCGTGATCTTCCCTCTCTGCACGACCACCCCCATCCAGGGACCGCAGCACCTATTCAGCACGGGAGCAGAGACAGCGCTAGATTCGTGTACAAACCTGTGTACCCCTCTATATATGTTACATAGAATGTATATATGTTGGGAACATGCTCGCTTATGTGTGTCGCTGCCATGCGTCCTGCGCCCCTCAGCACGGGGCCCTAGCTGGGAAGGGAGCCACACGATGCTCTCCTTACCCTAAAAGCCACCACCGGCCCAGGCTAGTCCCTGCCAGTACGTCTGCCTGTCCGTCTTTGTCCTCGGCTCTGTCCACGCTTCTAGTCCTGAGGCAGCCCCCAGATGGGGGAACCCTAGCAACTTCCTGTACATATGACTGTAAAATGGTAAACGTGTGTATTATATCTGGCCTCGTTATATAGTGTATATATATGTATACATATACATATATATAATATATATGAAGACTGTAAATGTTAAGACTAGTGTTCTTATTAGTATATTGCTTCACACTGAAGATTGTGTGTATTGAGCTGTTTCTAAAAGATGTTTATTTTCCTTAAGAGTAAAAAACAGTCATTGCATTCAGAGAAAAAAAAGTCAATAAAGATACAGCGATTGTTTTGGAAGTCTGCAGCCCGTGGATTCTGACCAGATTCCGCTGGGAGAGGGGCCAGGCTTCAGGTGGGGGATGGAAATGGAGGGCAGGGGGCACAAATGGGGAGTCAAGGATTCTGGCAGTTTCTGTGGGAACAGGAAACAAGCCCCTGATCCAGAATCCACCCCCACCCCATGCAGCCGCAGGTCCTGACAAGGGTGGAAGGCTTTCTTAAGTGTGAGATAGATGACTAGGGGGGTCGGAAAGGTGCGATTGACACTCCATACAGGGATACCATGTTGTAGCTCCTCTTGTCAACAAATCCTTAAGGACACTTGAGTTGGGCACCATGTTGCCCTGGGAGCTGGTGGAGGTGGGAGCTGGGAGCTGGGAGGGGATAGCTGAGACTTTAATGGATTTAAGGATTAAGGGCCCAAACTTGTGGCCCAGAGTGGGATCCAGGTCAGCTGGAGGTTAAAACCCACAGGCCTCCCATGACATCAGAAGAGAGAAATCTAGTCCCTTATGGAGGATGGCTGTGGGAAGACTTTGCCTAAGTGCTGCCGGGAAAGGCCCAAAGGACCCCCTGTGGTTGGCAAGGACATTAGCTGAAGCATACACCCTCCTCCTCCTCAAAGAAACAAAATGCAGATTATAAATAATTCCATTTTTTATTCTTTGTACAAAACTTCTCAGCCTATGAAAATAGTTTGCAAAAGACAAAGGAACACTTGAGCTCCAGAGGCCAGAAGTCTGGAGCACCCTAATCTACACTATGTACAGACCTCCCCAGAAGGGAAGGAGGCACCTTGGAGCTACACACCCTTGCTAGCCAGGAAAACCAAGTCTATCCCCTTCAGCTGAGTAACATGTACCCCTCTCTCCCTTTAGCCAGGAGAGGGAAAAGCCACTGGTTGCAGAGCAGAGGTGACACCGATGGGACCGGCCCCTGCAATCCTCCCACCGGCCACCAGAGGTCAGCACCCACCTGGCCACTGCTACTCCGGTTGGGGAGCCAGCAAGGGTGGCTGGGTCGCACCCCATCTGGCCTCCTAGGTCCAGAGACAAAAGCCCCCGAGGGTCTCCCATTCCCCCTGCGCCCGCCAAGGCAATGCAGTCCATGGGTAAGCCGTGGACATTGGGATCTCTTGTGCTGCCTTTGGCCATTGAGGCTCCCACCAGGGACATAGCCAAAGGGCGTAGAGGCTGCCAGTGGGGGTCTAGCTGGAAGTGACCGTAGTCCCACCGCCCAGGCGCAGGAGCATCTGCTGGCAGTCGTGCAACAGCCTGCGATCGCCAAGCTTCTCGAGCATACGCTCCGCCTCAGTCAGCATTCCCATGCGCTGCCCAGGAGCCGACAGGAAGCAGGGCGGCAGGTAGCAGGAGGCTAGCAGCAGGGCCTCGGCATGCTCCCGCCCTGTGGGCCTCGGCTCCAGCTCCACCCCGGCGCAGGTGCCTGTGCATAAGGGCCAGGTCAGAGGGCTGGGCCACACTAGATGAAACGAAGCTCAGGACCCAGCCAGCAGGCCGCAGGGTCCCCCAGTGGCTCCACCTCTACCATCCCCACCCCAGTCTTAGGCACAAACGTGGCACCTGAGGCCCCTCCCAGGGCCAGGCACAGACACGTGTACAGTTGGGAATCCCACAAATGACAACTAGGTATCCCACAAATGACAGTCGCCTCATTGGATATCTCAAGTAGATTATCACCAAGAGTTCTCCCATCTGTCTGTTATACAGTGGCCCTCAGCATCCATCACACCTGTCTGAGAAGTTCTTGCCTGGGTAGAGGAAGATGAAGCTAGACCAAGGAGCACCCCTACACACCCCTACAAATGCCGCTGCCCCCTCACCTCCTTTAGTGCAGGGACCTGCCCTCCTCCTCAGATTGCGGTCCAGGAGTTGGTGTGTCCGCGTGGGACTGGCCCCTGCCATCAGCCGGGCTGTGGCCTCATGTAGGAACACCTGGGCAGGAGGGGGCCGGGAAAGCAGAGGCTCAGACCAGGGCCCCACTCTCTCCCCGCACCAGCTGCCTCATGTCCCCACTGTGAGGTGAGGAGTCCATGGGCACTCACCCTCCGCATGGCAGGCCGGAAGCTCTGCGCCAGACGCCTCAGGCCACTCAGGTCTCGCTGAAAGCCACGTAGCTCAAGGGCAGAGGCCTGGGCTCCATTGCATGGGCCCTGTGAGGCCTGGGCTGGTGCAGGTGGCTGCTGTCGCCGCCACAGGCTGGTACGCACCACAAGAAGCAGATCGCACAGGAGCAGCTGCATAGCCTGGAGGTAGTGGGCAGGGGTCATGGGGGGGGCTCCAGTTCTAGGAAGGGAAGGGTGGAGGCCCACGGTGCCAGGGGCCGGCTCCGGGCTGCACTGCCGAGGCACTGCACCCGCCTCACACACATGCAATGCAACAGCAATGCACCGCGGGGCCGCCCGCCTCTCCAGGCCCCCATGCCCACCATCTGCCACGGAAGCAGCCTCCAAGAAGACACCTGAGGCCATATCGGGCAACCACTCTCCCATGGACCTATACCTTAGCCAGAAGGCAAGGCTGGCTGAACCCTCAGTCTTGTGCTGTTGGGTTAACCCCAGTCTTCTGCAGCTCAAGGGGGGGACCAACATGGGAGTGGAAAGGCCATGACCGTGTGAACCTGCCAGGCCCCTGGCCCCAACCCTCACCTTGTCAATGGAGCTGCCAGCTGGTGTGGTGGCCAGACTGTCCTGCAGGTACCCACTGGCCTTCTCGCAGATGGCCAGGCTGGCCGGGTCAGACTCTGCCTTCCCACGGCCAAGCAGGGCCCTGGCAGCCTTGAAGGAGTGCAGAGCTGCCCTGGGCAGGGGTC
Source organism: Rousettus aegyptiacus (assembly GCF_014176215.1). NCBI lineage: Eukaryota > Metazoa > Chordata > Mammalia > Chiroptera > Pteropodidae > Rousettus > Rousettus aegyptiacus. Next base: position 64,568,872 of record NW_023416309.1, read on the forward strand.
TCCTGTTGGGACCAGGGCAAAAGAGTGATGGTCAGACCAAGCCACAGGTCCTCACTGAACCCTGGTTCCAGCTTCATGGGGAAGAAAGAATGGTGATCTCAACTGCACAGAACAAAGGTGGGAGTGCAGAGTGCTGCTGGAGGCCGGGAGCATCTGGCCTGCACTCACTCAGACTCCTGCAGGGTGACAGGCAGGTGCTCCACCAGTGGGTACAGTCGCTCAGCTGCTTCCTCATCCTGCCGCAGCCAATGGATCACCACAGCTGTCAGCGAAGCCCACCACTTGGCCACTGGGTCTGTGCCTACAGCGGGGGGGGGGGGGGGGGTACAGAGGGAGGTGCTCCCTGAAACTCAACCACACTACACCTGAGGCTGAGCTGCTATGGAGGTGGGGCTAAGTGGGGAGTCACAGGGCAGGGCGACTGGGAGCTCACTGGTAGTGGTGGCCATGCTGGAGTGGATGGAGAAGCTGCAGGCTGGAGCCCCAGCAATATCGGAACAGCTGTTCAGCAGCTGCAGGTATCCGAGGGCATCTGAGAATTCCCTGTGGCAAGAGAAACTGGCTGTTAGGACAGGTAGCAGGGTTCCTATGAGTCCAGGGAGGGCACTGGCCCTCCTCACCTCCCCACCAGAGCATGGCCTGACTTCTGGGCTCTATAAAATGCTACTGTCTCATCCTGCCAGGCTGGTAGGTAAACTAAGACCCAGAGAAGAGCTGAGATCTATCTGGGGCCACACAGCAAGTAGACAGTTGCCTGGCTCTGGGTACCTACACAAGTCCCTGAACACAGCCATTCCTAGACCCACAGTGGAGGGCTCTTGCCGTAGAGGCATGAGGACACTCACCTGTCCCCATCAGCTGATGCAGGGCTGGGCTGGGCCACACAATTCAGTGCTCGTTCTAAGAGATGTTCACGGAATAGCTGAGTCACCTGGGCCAAAGGGTCCACTGTAGGGGGAAGTGAGTGAGTAGGGTGGCAGGAAAGGGCCCCCACTCTCCATATTCCCCTCTCCACACCAAGAGTTCTTTCCTGGGTACACAGATAGGCTTGGCTCTGGGACAGATAAAGTTGGTGGATAAATACCCCTGCCACTGCCTTTGGATAGGATAACCTATCTCAGACAATGTAATCTTATCAGCTCTGTCCCTTCCCTGTCTATCTTCCTCACTACACAGTAGTGTTGCCTGGGATGACCTCCCAAATCAACCACCTGCCCCCATATCCTATTTGCTTCAGAAGAGCCCCAATTAAGAGACCCAGATCCCAAAGCAACAGATAGCCAGGCAACAGACAGGGGTGGGCAGGGACATCTAAAGATGTAGGGACAAGGGACAGGGCAGGGATGAGGAATGGGGGACAGAGGATGAGGACAGGGACTGGGGAAAGGGCATGGGCACAGGGGTGAAAGAGCACCTGGGTTCCTGGCTGAGCTGTACAGGCTCTCCCTCGGGGGACTGCACACGGCCCAGTCCTCATCCACGAAGAAACGGTGGCCCACAGGGTGACAGAGCCACTGCATAGCAAGTGGCACTGAGCCATTCTGTGCCAGGCAGGTCTGGCGGGCACTACTCAGGAAGAAGCGCTGTGGGGGTGGGGAGCTATGCTGTCACAAAGGATCCAGACAGGGGCTCAAACCCAGACCCTGGGCTGAGACCCCCGCTAGGCCTGGAGCCCACCCTACGATCAAATGCCTCATCCTGTGCAGCCCCTTCCCCAGGGAGCCATGGTGAGAGCTGTAAAGACTAAAGACAAGCCCCTAGCCCTGTCCCTGACAACCGACCAACCACTCACTGTCAGAAAATGCAAGGCCCGCGGGAGACTGGTCTTGACCCTCAGTGCGGCAGCCACGTAGATCTCAGCCAATGTGGCCACAGACATGGTGTCCCCTGCGCATTCTGCCAGGTTCAGTGCACTCAGGGCCAAATTAGCAGCAGTGAGATGCCCCCCTGTGTACTTTCCTGAAAAATGAACAGGACATGAGGCCAGGGGGTGGTGCAGAGGTGGCAGGAGCCCCTTAGGCCCAGCTCTTTGCCCATCGTACCCATGGTGTGAAGCTGATGCAGCTTGTGGTAGACAAGGGCCGCATCTCGGGCACTGGTGCGGGCATCTGCCTGCAGAGTACAGTCCCTTTGCAGGCCTCCTGCCTGGCCTGCCAGCCAACGGCCTACCCAGAGACGTTGCAGCAGGTGGCGGATGAGGTTCCAGAGCAGACTACAGGTCAGGTCCAGGTGGGAGGTGGGCAAGGGCCGGCCCAGTGCTCGCAGGGCCAGCCACAGCTGCTGGGTGGCCTGGGCAAAGTCCCCCTGAAGATGAGGGTTTTCAGGGTGAAGTGGGGTCAGAGCACCCTAAGCGCATGATATCCCTCTAGTTCTGAAGATCCCTCCACCTTGAGCTCTCTGCCATAACTCCAATGTCCCCAGTAGTGCTAGGCTGGGCCCCCAACAGTCAATGTGGGTCTGAAGGGTAGACAAGAGTGGGGAGGGCAGGATATATTCATGGTGTACCCAGAGGGTAGGGAGAGCAGATGACACCCGGCACCTTCCCAAGTGCTACCCAGGAACCTCCCTGCCCCACCCTTCACCTGACCCTCAGGGTCCAGCCCCTTACCCGGGCCAAGTCCAAGTCAGCCTGCTTGCAATGCCTCCAGAAGTGTACGGCAGGGCCTGAGTGGGGCCGAGTGACTGGCTCTCCATAGACAAAGAGAAGCACCAAGGAGATCAGTACGAGCAGCCCATTAGTCAGCCAGACCAGTGGGAACAGCAGCCATGGGGCCCAACCAGGGCCATCTGGGGGCAGACAGGAGAGCTGAGGACACAGCTCCCACGAAATGCAGAATCTGAGCCCATAGGCCTAGAGCCTACACTCCCAAGAGTCCCCCTTCCCACCTCTCCCATAGATTTCCATGCTGGCCTGTCCTACCTCTGTCCTCAGTGCTCAGCATGTTGCGCCCAGAACCCTGGTGGATGCTGGTGGTATCTGAGGGGCTGGGGAGACCCCAGCTGCCCAGCAGGGATGCCAAAGGATTGCAGGAGAGACAGAAGAAGATGAGTGTACACAGGGCCAGGCGGGAGCGGTCCAGCATGCCCCGGCCGTGGGAGGATGGCAGCTGCTCTGGCTTTACCTGGTGGGGGCAGCAGGGCAGTAAGGACAGAGCAGGAGTGGCCCTGAGAGCATGGCTCTGGAAAGGAGGGATCAGCCTGTGGGACCCCACACGGCTCTAGGCCTTAGATTTTGCCAATAAAATTAGAGGTGGGATATGTTAGGGGCTTCTTCCTGACCCAATCCTGGGGCTCAGAGGGTATAACTGGGAGACAAAAAGGGACCACATTGCAGGGCCCAACCTGGCTATCCTTGAAGACTGGGCTGTCAGGCTCTGAATCACTGCCACTGCCACCACTGCCACTACTCCTGCTGCCAAGGGACAAGGGGCTGCTCTGGGAGGGCGAGCCTGCGTCCGAGGGTGGCGGGCTCAGCGTATCCACCACCTCAGGATTTGTGCCCTCCATGGGCACACCCGAATTTCCTCCACTGCCACAAGCTGACACCAGGTCCTTCAGAGATTCTGTAAGCGGGAAAGGAGCAGGGCTGGGGGTGAAGGCTAGAGACTCCACCCTACCAAAATCAACTTAGGGCCCTGGGAAGAAGAGGAGACTGAGAGTTGGCCTAGCTTCTGAGGGCCAGTTTAGGGCCAAAGGAGAGGCTAAAGACTCCTGTCGAGTCCAAACAGGGGGAGACCAGAGCTAGAGGCAGGGCCAGCACCAGGGATGATGGAAGGCCAGGACTCACTGTTTTTGTGGGCAGCAGTTCGCAGACTCAAGTTCTCCTGCTTGAGTTTCTGGTTGCTCTGTTGTAGAAAGTGAATATAGTCGATGGCCTTGCGCAAGACGGCAGATTTATTCAGCTGCAGCGGGTAGGAGGGAGACAGTACAGGTGGCCAGTCAGGCCTGGTAAGTGGGCACCTCAGCAAGGCAGGGTGGGGCTACTTTGCAACACAGTTGCCTCAGGACTTGTGCCCTTGCTGTTCCTTCTACATGGAATGTTTCTCCCTTAGTACAACCTTCCTCCCAGTATGGGCGTAAGGATTAATATGTAAAATACATACAACAGTATCTGGCTAACTGCTATAATTACTATTTCCATCTTTATGCCTCATTTACTTACCTCCTTTAGGTCTTTGCTTTATATCATATCACTTTCATGAGGGCCCCCCTGACCACCTGATTCAGATTTGCAACTCTCTTCCTGCTTTATTTTCCTCCAGAGGACTTATCATCACTTGGTATACTCTAACCCTTACTTATCTTGTTTATTGTCAACCCAGCTAGAACATCATTTCCTTAACAGCAGCATTTTTGTCTGTCTGCTCACTGCTATATCCCCAGTGCCTAGAATGGCCCCTGGTGCAAAGGGGGTCCTTCACAAAGTTTAGCTAAATAAATGGAGCGGCCAGGCCTGAGTAGGCTGAAGTCCAAGGTACTGTCTGTCCAGGCCCAGTCCCAATCCTTCTCTTCCTTCCAGTTGCCTCCTTCTCCGGGGTCATCCCAATCTGTGCCTATACAGGTCTTTATCCACACCTTTGCCTCAGTGCCCACCACCAGGTCCTTGAGCTCGACAATCTTGTCATTGATGGAGGATCGGTAGCGCTTCTCAATGGCGTTGTGGGCTGTACGCTTCTCACCACGCGTCTGGGCAGAGCCCAGGGCCTTGCCACTGGCCACCAGCCGGTTGATGGGCAGCTTGTCAGTGTCCACTACCAGCGGCACTGTAGCCAGGATGGTTCCACCACTCACCAGAGTCTGCAGAGCCAGGCACGGGTTACCAGTTGGGCATGTATATGTATAGATTCCATACTTCCCCCCTGCCCATGCCACCCACCTGCAAGGGCCCTGTCTGCACAGCCGTGCCAGGGGCCAGGGAGCTGACACCTGCTGCCTTCACAGGGGCTCCCAAGTCTGTTTTCATGGTTGTCAGGAGCAGTGAGTCAGCCTTGATGAAGTGGGGCTGCAGCAGAACCTGGGAGTAGGGGAGGCCTTAGCTATAAATTGTGTGGTCCAGTGGCTGTCACCTCACCAATACCTGGCCAAACCCCCTTACCGGGACCTGCTGAATCTGTGAGGTCACGGTGGTTGTTCCAGGGCCCACTGTGGGCGTGGCTGTGGCTGTCAACGGCTGCTGGGGGGCGGTACTCTGGACCTGGGTTTGCAAGGAGACAGGCGGAACCCCAGGCAGGCCAGGCAGTGGTTGTGGGGTACTTCCTGGAGGGGTCCCTGCAGAGATAAAGGCTGAGGCTTCAGGTACAAGATTCTCTAACCCACTTTCAACCTGCCCCTTAGGTCCCCATCACTGTGACCTTGGATAAGTCATTACCTCTTATGGCCTCGGTTTCCTATCTGGACAGCCCCTGCCTGGGGTTCTGATGCAAAAGTGCTAGCTTTCTAGCCAGGCATGTATCTTTGGAAGGGGAGCATTGATATGGATACTCCCAAAGAGTGAGAGGCAATGCTTAACCCAACAAAGAGAATACAAGTGCTGCTAGTAATGGAGGTGTCTCAAGCAGCAGAGCGAAGACCTAATTCCTAAAGCCTGCAAATTCCTCTACTGAGACCACAGCAGAGCCATCTTCCTGTGCTCCTGCTGTGCCCCCTCCCTCCACACATCCCCTTACCTGTGGAAAAGCCTCCAGGTGGGCTGGGATAGCCCAACACAGGGGTAGAGCGGAACTGTGGTGGAGTTGGGGCCGAAAAGTTCTGGGGCAGGAGGGCCCCCAGCAGTGGCTGCGGGGTAGAGGTCTGTAGGATGGTCAGTGGCACTGGCTCTTCCTTGATACCAGGCCCGGGGGAGAAGGCAGGCACAGAAGGGTACATCTTCAGTGTAGGTGTAGGCTGTTGAGGGGACAAGGGTGGAGGTGTTGCTTTGGGCGCCCCCAGGAAGCCTTCAAGTGGGGAGCTCATCATGACATGAGGTGGGGACAAGCTGCCTGGGGAGCTGGCATCGGTGCTGGAGCCGCCGCCGGCGGTAGAGTCTGTGCTCCCTGCTACGCTCCCAGCATAGGGTGGGTCAAACAGGCCCGGGAAGTCGCTGTCTTGGTTGTTGATGAGCTGAAGCATATCTAGAGAAAGAAGAGGCTGTGTGAGTGACAGTGGGGCAAGGGTTGACCCTGTATAGGGCATCACACAGTTGCACACCCCTTGTCCACACTGCTGTACACATGCAAGCAATACCACATGAGCCCATGCTCCTGGATACACAGCCATTCCTTGGATACCTGTGACATCTGAAGCAATATTTAGTGCTTCATATGTTATCAGATAGCCCTTGCGACAATTAGACAAGGTCAGTGACATGTAGGGCCAAGACCCCATGAGGCCCATTAACTTGCCCCACACCTAAGCTGAAGCAGAACTGGGGCTTAGGCCCAAGACTGCTGACTTCAGAGCTGCCATCACCAACCCATTCCTCTGTGGAACAGACCAAGGCTTGGGCAGAGCCAGCTGCTGGCCACATGTGTGCCAACTACTGTATCTCTGCACGTTTGGGGCACAAGCCCAGACTCTGCAGCCACGCAGCCACGGGACCCAGCCATTCAGGGCTTTGGTTTCCCCTCTATAAAAGTAAATATTGTCTGTCCTGATTCCTTCCTCCTCATATAGACTGGGACATATTCCCTGTCACAGTCAAGGCTTGGCCATAGGTCCTCTCCCCCAGCTGGCAACTAGTAGCTGGCTGGGTCAGACTGGGGCCCTCTAACCCACTGAGGGCAGCTATCCACTGGGTCAAAGTGCTCTGCAGGATCCATGAGCTCCAAGTGCCCCTAAATTCCCCAGCCTCAGCTTCCCGTCCTGTCCACACTGACTTGAGGTGGGTCCTGAGCCAAGAGTCCCCTCTCACTGGGTCTCGATTTCCCCACGTTTTTAACCAAAAAGATTAAACCTAAACACTTTTGTGGGGCTGCAGCAAGGCTTTGCCCGGCAGGCAACTAGCACAGAATGCCAGCTCCTTCCTACTGATAGGTGCACAAGCAGGAAAGTTACTGCAGACCTCCGTATGGCCTCCAACCAGCAAGATGGGATTCCAGGCTCAGCCTTCTGGATCCTCAAATAGAAACACTTTGTGGGCCTCCCAGGTTTATGCAGGTCATAAAGCACTTTCGCTGGCATGATCTCTCATCCCTCACTCCAGTCCTCATTAAGCCTTTTTGATAAATGGGGAAACTGAGGCCTCAAAAAAAAAAAAAAAACTGATTGACTCCAAGGCTGGGATCCGAAATTCGGACAATCCAGAGTTCCCACTGTCTGCCTGGAGAGCCCAAAAATGCCCCTCAAAAGGGGAGCCACCCGGGACAACTGGTCTTCCTCTCTGCTTTTTTTCCCCTTCTGCCCCAGATGGGGAGCAGGGGGTGTGGGAAAGCCATCACTTCACTCCAAACGTTGGGGTGGGGGTAACTAACGAGGTTGGGGGGGTGGTTCACCACCCGTCCTGAAAGCTAGAAACTGTTACACCTGCCCCTCAGGAAATGGCTTCTTCCCATTCTGAGATCCATCGCCACTACTCACACACATGCGCCGCCCTACGGAACCGGCAAAAGTGACCCCGCAGCGGAGATGTAAAGAAGGGGTAAGAGGTCCTCCACAAAATACCTTCGAACGTGCAATCCATGGCTCCGCAGCCCGCGCCGTCCACCCCTTCGGGGCGTCCCGGCGCCTGGCCTGCGGGTCTAGGGGCCGGCCTCACCTGTCAGGGCTCCGCGGCACTTTAAAGCCTGCGGAGCGCACCACCCGGCCCCGCCCTCCGGTCCGCCCCGCCTTCCCAGGGGCCGCGGGCCGGGCATGGGGTGAGCGCGCGCAGCCAATCAGCGGCCGCCCCACCGCCTCGCTAGGGCCCCGCCTCGGCCCCCGCCCCACCCCCGACGGCGGCTCAGGCTCAAGTTTCACCCCGCGGCGCTGATGGGACTGGGGTTACCCGCGGGCGCCGGCCTTTAACCCACTAGGCGCCGGCATTGGACGGGGTTACTGGCGGTCACAGTCCCCCAAACCACCTCCGTTACCACTTCTGAGAAGTGCCACGGAATGGGAACAATGATGGAAGAACCCGGGCTGAGATACCCCAACTCCCAGGAACTCTGTTGGAAATCACTGGCTCACTGACACCCTGAGCCGGCCTCCACCGCTCTAAGCCTCAGTTCAATCCTCTAGAAAATGGAACAATTACATCTCTCTGGCATAGAATGAGAGAAGTAAAGAAGATATGGGTTACAGGCTTAGTACCAAGAAACGCTTAATTAAGGGTAAGGGCTGCCTGGTGGTGGGTGCAGGGACCTTCCTTTCCTGGAGCAGTTTAGCATGGGGCCACCTACCCTGTGAACCCGTGATAACAGTTCACTGCTAAGGAACAGGCCCAGAGTGAGAAAGGGAAACCCCTACCCAAATACATATTCAGGTACTACTTGAGTCTCCTGACTCCCAGCACAGAGGTCCCTCTGGGTCTGGGATGGGGGATAAGGGGTGAGATCAGTTAAGTCTTCCCTGCCCCCTCCCCAAACCTCACAAATCCCCCAGCAGTCACCAGGTAAAGGTGACTGTAGCGTCCTGGGAGGCCAAGAGGTGACCCAACCCCTAGGACAGAAGGTAAAGAAGGCAGGTGTCAGCCCTAGGGTGAGAGGCTCTGGGGGTCTTTTGAGGTGGTACCTAGACATATCTCCCCTTCTGTGTGAGGTCTGAGTTCGGCAAACATGCAGAAAAACAGCCTGGCCAGCAGGCGAAGTTTGCCAGCTGGGGTTTTTGTGACCAAGCAGACTACCACCAAGGCCTGACCAGGCCTCTAACCACAGCACCTGCTCATCCCTCTTCCTGCTCCCAGGCTACTGCCCCCTTAGAGAGGGACCAAATCCTGGTCAGGCAGGCATGGTGATTGAGCAGGTGGTGCTGGGGGGCTGGAGCCCTCCTACCCCTGGTTGCTGTACCTCTCCAGGAGCCTAAATGAAGAAACTTGGTCTCATCTTCCACCCACACACCCAGTTCCCCCTCTTTCCAAGTCCTTCCATGGCCTTGCCGGGAGTGCTAAGGACAACAGAATTTTCCTCTAACACTTCTACCTCCACCTCCACCTCCTTCTCTCTTCGACCTGTGGGTGCTCACACTCTTCCTCACCCCCGAAACACAACCAGACATTGCTGTTGTAAAGGCCCTGAGCTCACCGAGTGACTGAAGATGGGGAAGACACAGGCCTGAGTCCAGACTTGAGTTTCAAAAGCAGACCTCATGGCTCTGTTCTTTCCTTACTGTGTTCCCCAGTTTTTGAGCCCCATCCCCTTCCTGCCCCATCTTTCTCTTCCCTTCACTTTTTTTTTCTTTTCTTTTTTTTTTCCTTTTCTTTTCTTTTCTTTTTTTTTTTTTTTTTTTTTTTTTTTTTTTTTTTTTTTTGCCTCTCTGTTTTCCGTTTCTCAAATCTTTGTATTTTGCCCTCAGACTGTCATCCAGACCGAGGAGGTAGGAAGAAGAGGTCAGTCACTCACTGACCCTCCGATGGTAGCAGGAGTCAGGCTCCAAGAGGAGGCCTGGCCTTGGGACAAAGGACACAGTCTAAGCTAGGACACAGCAAGTAAGAGGGCCTGGGTGCCACAAGGTACCTGGTGGCATATGGAGGGGCCAGCCATCCCCTGAACTCTTGGCCTGACCAGCCCCTATCTTACTCTCTCCTAGAGCCAGATCTGCCTGCCAATCTCTGTAGAAGCTCTGGGCCAGACCTAAATCTGGGAGATGAAAATTCAAGAGCCAGTCCCACAGTCCCCTCCTACTCCAGAACAGCCAAGGGCGCACAGACCACCTCTATCTCTTACTTTCTGCATAACCATGGGCAAGTCACCCCCAGTCTTTGAGCCTCTACCCTTGGCCTCCAGAGCAAAGATTCTAGGAAAGCAAGTGTGTGAAGCACCCTCCACTCAGCAAAATCTTAACAAAGTTTAGTCCCTCTGCAGCACCTGAAATGGTCTAGAACTGGGAAGTCAGGAGATGAGCTGCCTGATACTTGGAACGTTCAAGTCAGAGCTCCATATCCATTTAATGGAGACTGTTTCATGGAGAGTTAACAGGGCTGGGACTAGGGTGGGGCAGGAGAGGCACCAAGTGGGCACAGTTTAAGGAAGCTCCTCTCCTGACTCACCTTGTCCTGGCCCTGAGAGGACAGCAGTTCCAAAAGGCTGGGCATGGCTCCCAAACTGGACCATCCTCAAACTAGCTGAGCACTGGGCCTGCCACATGAAGGTGGACTCAAAATGCAGACTTGACTCCTATGAACACTCTCTGAACCTTGGGAAGAGGAGGAGGCACAAACTCTGGGTCTCAGTAGGCCCATGTCCTACTCCCCCACACCTACACCCGTTTTTCACTCTCTCCACCCCCTCCCTCAGCTTGGAGTACTCCTTTTTCCTCTCCTTCCTCCTCTCCTACTATGATTCTATCAGGACCCAACAGGAAATCTGAAACCCCCTGCCTCCTTCCCTCCCTCCCTTCAAACCTCCGTCTGAAGGCAGATGTAGGGCAGTCTTTTATTCTCTGGCCTGTTTATTCTGTGAGGCCATGGTGGACATTCTGGGAGGGCCTTACACCATGAACTTGGAGGGGCCCAGTTCTGACCACCACGGGAGCCTGCAGCCCATCCAACTTGGCCTTGGGCCCAAAACAAACGCTGTTTGCATACCTCCCCAGCACAGAGAGCTCCCAACATGGCCTGGTCCATTTAGCCCAGATCTATTTCTCTGATATCTACTGCCCTTTCCTAAGCATCTACTGTGTGTCAGGCCTGTGCCAGGCACTGGGGATACAAGAACACAGCACAAAGACCTTCCCTTGTAGAGCTTATGTTCCAGTGAAGGAGACCAGCAATTTGCAAATACATGAAGGAATGTGGGTACAGGTGGTGATGAGCACCATGAAGAAACTAAGGCAGGGTAGAGAGTGTGAGGGATCATTACAGATTAAGTAGTCAGAGCAGGCCTCTTTGAGAAGGTAACATCTGAGTAAAGACATGATGAAACGAGAAAGTGGATTAGGAGGGAAGAAAAATGTCCTGGGCAGAAGGAATAGCAAGTGCAAAGGCCCTGAGGTAGGTGCAAGCTTAGTGTGATGTCAAAACAGCGAGGCTAGTATGATTGTACCAGGGCAGGGCCAAGGGCAGAGAGAAGGAGGTCAGAAAGGCAGCCAGGATCTGGGAATCTAATTCAGGTTTGTCTGTCACCTGAGCGAAGGATACCAGTTCTCCAGTGAATGGGCAGGAAAAGGATTTGCAAATTGTCCCGTGCAGTGCAGATCACAAAGGCTGCATGACTGTGAAGAATGGAAAACAGTATAAAGCAGCACCACCACACAGGAGACATGAGACATAGCTTGTGGGACCCCTAGGATGTTCCACCTCTGTCTGCTTGATGGAGGGTACAGGGCAGGAATGGGGTGCTTACCCAACATTCCAGGGAGCTGGGACTGTACTGTGCCTGCCATCCATCCCTGCTGCTCCCACCAATGCCTCCTTGTTCATCCTGAGGACTCAGGTCAGCAGGTTTGCATGTCCTCAGAGGATTATGTATGCAACAGGGGCACAGGCTGCCCTTTGTGCACTCAGGGCTGCCCTAGGGGTATAATTGTGTGCCGGCTCTTCTTGGAATGGGATGGGACCTCTAGATGGACAAGGAAACTAAGACTCAGAGGGCAGGCATGTACCCAAGGTCCCACAGCTGCCAACTGGAGAATCTGGGACTCAGATACAGGCCCACCAACCTCAGAGGATTGCCAGGGACAGGAGCCCCAACTCCAGCTACATTCTGTCTGACTTGCTGTCACCACTTGTCTCAGGTCAGGTAGTGTGTACAGAAGAGGCAACACAAAGCTCTTTAAGGCTCAGCTCTGGCACTGCTCTTAGAAAGCCTTCCTAACTACCATTAGAGCTCAGGTTTCAGCTGGGTGCCCCTCAAAGCAGAGCCAAGGCCTGAACCAACCCTGTAACCCCAGTAGCACTCAGTACAGGGCTGAACACAGAGGGGATTAGAGTTAAGGGTGGTATGGACTGCCAGCCACCACCTCATTGCTCTGCTGGTCTCTGGCCATCTGAGTCCTACTGCTTCAGCTCTCACTATGCCTCACTTTTCTTGTCTGCTTTCTGAACATATCATTCTATTTAACACTACCATACATTTGCTCAGGCTATATCCTCTGCCAAGAGTACCCTTCCCACTACCTTCTGTCCACCTGACAACCTCCTATTTCTCCTCTAAAACTTTCTTTGATGTCATCTTCTCAGATCCTTCCCTTATCTGTGCCACTCCATATACCAGCTCCCAATCAGATCAAGGGACCCTGAACATGGCTGGTTATACAAGATGCCAGTCAGCATCAAATCAGATATCTTGTCCTAGGTATGGGCTTGAGGCACTTATTATTCTGGCAGCTGAAAGACAACCCATGGGCCTGATACAGTAGCAATTTTGGGAGTGGATAGTCCTCTCCTGCTGAGCAATTGTTCTAGTGTAAGTAGTACTGCTGTGCATTTTTTAAAATATAAATTATATAATTTATATATTTCTCCCTTTTGGATTGTTTCCCTGCATCATGTTTTAAACCTGAGTAGATATGTGAGTCAAAGGCAGCATGCTCATTTAGAGCCACCAGGCTACTCTAGAAAAGAAAAACCCCTTTACAATCACCCATGCAATGTGTCCCATTTCCTCATAGCATCACTAGCACTGGGTTTTATTGTTTTTATTTACTTTTGGTTGCTTCTTTCAGTCCCAAGAGTAGTGTGACTGGAACCTCCAAGGTGCTTTAATTTGCATTTCCAAGGCTGCCTTGAGGTGTTTTGTATAGAGAACCATTAACTGTGGCCACTCAGCAATACTGTGCTTCTTAGCAGCTTCTTTGTCTGAGAAGCAATCCCTGCAGGGCCTAGCTTCCCTGCAGCTTCTCATAGGTCTCCAGCTCCTTTACCCCTTCAGCTGCCCCTGTGGTGAGTCAGGTGTCTTAAGGCCTCTTTTCCTCATCTGTACTCTGGGCAAGGAGATGCCAAAGGCATTTATAAGGTTCCTTCCAGCTCTAGTCTCTTTATCTTTAAAGACAGTAGGCCTGTTCCTCAGGGGTGAAGTGGGTGGAGGGACCAGGAGCTTCCCACTGGCCTTTCCCAGCCCCACCTTGTCTCCCAAGCAGACCCAGAATCACCAAATGGTGGATGCTCAGAACTTGGAACCACAGCCTAGAACATCCCAGAAACTTCCAACACAGACTCCTTGGATAACCACTGCTAATATTTGTTTAGGAGGTCCTAGTTAAGTGCTCTAAATGATAATATCTACTGGCATCGGTTGAGGGCCTACTATGCGCCGTGCATTGCTTGATCTCTTGACCTAAATGAGCTCATCTGATGGCCACAATTCTAAGAAGCTGGTTCTATTATTATTCCCAGTACACTGATGAGAATCCGAAGGTTAGAGAGGTTAAGCCACTTGTCTATGGCCACACAGCAGGGGCTGAATTTGAAGACCTCTGGACCACCAGCCTTCCAGTTGCAGAGAGAATGGGGACCCTGAAACCCTGGGAGGGGCAGGCCTTAAGTGTGACTGGGATGGACAGGCTGGCTAATAGCTAGGATATCAGTTGGGAGATGGGAGGCTTGAGCAGGGTTCCAGGTCAGAGTGGGTCTCTCCAAGCCACAGACTCTCCCGGGTGGAATGGAACCCCACATTACCCTACCTCCCACCAAACCGCAAACCCAGCATGGGAATCACACACTTGAAACCAGCCTCCAAGACTCCCTTTCCCAGGAGCCCCTATGCCCGTTTCTAGGGCTCTCTCCTCCCCTGACATAAGCCACTCGGTGGGGCTGCGTGGGACATGGGTCTCACATGTATGCGGTCTCAGTCGGTTCCTAGGCTCAAAGGGGGCACATCCACAGGGCCTACTGCTGACAGTAGACAAAGCCAGAGACACTTCCTCAGGCCAGCACAGCCATTACCACCTAGGCTGCACCTGCTGGTGGGGGAAAGTCCAGATCCCAGGCCTCTGCCTGGCAGTGACCCCTGCCTAGGGCTGACCAGGTCACTTAGGATGTTTGTGTACAGCGAGGTGAACATCGGGCAAGAGGTAATGCTCAACCACATGACTGCCTGCTTTTTTGGACCCACTCTCATCATGCTTCTCTCTGTTCCCCAACCCTGTCTGCTTAGAGGCATCAGGGGGCTCAAAGGCAGCAAATCTTACAGCCTTCACCTCCTGCTTTCCAGGGGAGGCCCCTGAAGTTCAGAGAGGGCAGGGTACTTTCCCTAGGAAAAACAGCAATGTATAGTCACCATGAGAGGGTTTTCTGCTTTCTGCTGCCCTAGGTTGGGCACACCAGACATCAAGAGGCAGAAAAAAATGTATGGGAAGGGGAACAGGTCTGATAGGAGAGGTCTCTCTTAGGCTGTACCCCTGAGGTGCTGTGGACACGGGAGCATGGGAGGAAGGGCACCATACTGGAGCAGAGTGTGTCTGGGGCATGAGGAGTGCTTGAGGGGTAGGCTCTGGATGGAGAAGAAATGTCACAGGAGGGGCAGGTCTGGCAAGCCTTGCAGGTCTTGAATGCCATGTTGAGACAGGTAATCTTATCTTGGGGACACTGAGGGGCCATGGGTGGTCTGGGAACTGAGGAGTTATATGCCTGGATCAGGGAGCTGGGCAGTAGGCAGTCTCCAGCTGTTTTCTAAAGAGGCTCCATGCTTGCTGGGACCAGGGAGGGAACTGGGCACGAGATACTGTGGGAAGAGGCATGGAATGGCAGTGTGGCCTCCAATGTGTCCCTACCACCAGGACTGGCATGGACCCAGAAAACAGCCAGACACACATGGGCTGGAACCTTGGAAGCAAATCTCTCCCATAGTTGATTTAGATACCTTGGGAGGGACCCCAGGGCCAAGAAAGCTGGAGAAAGCACTATCAAGAGGAGGTGGTGGAGGTGAGATCCAGGAAGGCGCTGCCTGAGTTTGGCAGAACCCTGGGGTATGACAGACAAAGAGTAAACATGGAAGTATCCAGGCAGAGGAGAGAATGCGCTGTGCCAGCAAAGGCTTTGAGCAAACCAGAGCCTTCAGGTGACCCCTCAACCAGACCCACCCCCATGGTAGATGAGGAGGCCCTGATCAGAACTCCATCTCCATTTGCCTCTTCTGTACTTAGAAGCATGTACAAGATCTGATAAATTAATCGGTGGGGAGGAGAAGCAGACCACGGGTTTAACAATAATTCCAAACATGTGCAACAAGATTGCTATCAATTTCTCTCTGCCCATGGCCTCTGGATACCCCAAAGCACAGAGCAAGAAAGGAGGTTCAGGGAGAAGACAGAGCTCATCGGAGGCCATTGTACATTGCAGCCAGGGCAGTGCCTTCACCCACAGAATCCAGGACTCTGTGCTGGCAGTTCCACCCCAAGAATGTTCACATGACAGAGGGCTTGGCCAGGAGGGTAGGATTGAGGGCCTGTGGCTGACTCCCTGGTGCCAGTCCTCAGTCTCATGACTCCAAAGCTGCTCTGGGCTGGGAGGGATAGGTGGCCTCTTGGCCTCTGACTCTTCTGTGACCTACTCCCAGGCCCCGGCATAGCCCCAAGTGGAGCGGCCTCCTGGATTCCCTGCTCTATTCCCCTAACCCCACTCTTAGGATCTCAGGGGTTAAGAGCTAAGAGTGTAGGTTTTGGAGCCCGCAGTCTGGGTCTAAATACTGGCTCTGTCATGTTCTGGCTGTGTGAACTTAGGCAAGTCACTTAACCTCTCTATGCCTCATCTGGAGATAAAGATCTTAAGTCTATGCATTTGGGGTTTTGGGGAGGACTCAATGGTCAGCACAGTGCCTGGGATACAGTAAGTGTTCAATTAGTTCCCCATTCCTGATGTGATCCTCCACCCCAGCTGCCAGGGGAAACTTCTGACATATAACCCAAGCATAGTGATGCCCTGATCCAACCCCTCCCCAAGACTCCCCACAGACACCCAGATTTGGTCCAGCACTACCTCCTGACACCTGAGGCCCGCATCCTGGCATTGCCTGGCCCATCTCTCAGCTGTTGTTCCTCTCAGGGAACTTGGACACCCCCCAAGTCACCTCTCTCTAGACATTAGTGAACCTGCATAGCTCCCCAGCTCTGAGGGCAGAGTAAAGCCTCAGAAGTACTGGCCTTAGACTAGCAATTCCTCTCCCAGAGCCTCAGCCTATTTATGGAACTAAACAAGGATATGAGAACAAAATAAGCTAGATATCCATCAACAAGGACCAGAATTGGGTGGATAAGCCAGAAAATCTGATTGTTGTCTGGCCGTTGACATGGAACAAAGCAGGTTACAATGGGCCCTATTCTAATTTATAAAAGTATAGATTAGTGGTTGCCTGGGGCTGGGATGAACTGGGGAGCACTTATAAATAGGCATGAGGGATATTTTAAAGTAATGAAAATGGTCTACAACTGGTGATGCTCACTCGGTAAATTTACAAAATTCATTGAATTATATACTTACAATGGGTATATCTCATGGTAGGTAAATTATACCTCAACAAAGTTGCTTTTAAAAAGATCAACAAGAGTGTACAGCCATTCCAAAAAAATATGTACATACACATGGGAAATAATCCCCCACATAATTAACAGAGATTATCTGTGGGTGGTGGGTTTAAGGAAGATTTTATTCATTTTGCTCACCTGCATTTTCAAGTTTTTCTACAATGCAAAGAGATTGTGTAATTGGGGGAAAGAACAGAAAGTCTAAATAAAAAGCAAGAAATCCTCTGCTGCAGTGGGCAAACTTCATGTCCATTCTAGCAAGAGGCCCCATTGGTTCCCTTTTTCTCACAGATGAGAGGTGGGGCCTAGTCAATAGCTGTCCATTGGTGGTGGGGGGGGTATGTTTCTATAAATGAGTTAACAAGAAAGGTAGGTGCCAGACCTATATCCAGATACACCTATTTTGATTTGATTGTCCCAACTACCCTGGGAAGGTGAAAGGGTTTGCACAGGATGGCCAAGTAAGTCAGTAGTGTGCAGATTCAAGTCCTGACCCCCAAAGCCCAGGTCTTGTTCATGGTGCCTACCAGGCTCTACCTATTCTGAGCTCTTGGCCTGAGTTTCCACATCAACCAAGTGCAACTTTGCCAGTGTTGCCGAATCGGCAACCATAGAGGGCAATTTGCTAGAGCATTGGTTTGCACAGTCTACAAAGTAAAAAAAAAAAAAAAGTCTCATAAGGGTACCGGCTGCACTGTGGTCCCCAAACCCCTTCTCCGTATAACAACCAGCGTGTGTTGCTTTAAAAGATGTAAATAAACTGGCGTCATGCCGCTTGTCCTTCCCTGGACGACAAGGCCAGGTGATCTTTTGGCCCACCTTCCTAAATTCACCTCCAGTCCGCCGGGGAAACATCTTTCCCAGCCGGTCCCAAGGCTGACTCTTAGGTCTCAACTGCCAGATTTAATACTTGCCCCACCACTGTACCCAAAGTAGCCCCACCTCTACTCTACCGAAGATGTAACTAAGTATCCGTCTGCGGGTTTCCTTGGAGATTTTGATGCTCTCAAGAAGGGGAGAAGCCCAGGTCTGTCTGTAAACTCCCGGACAGAGCCTGGTATTCAGAAGATGCTGAGGCGACGCGGGCCTTGGACCTGGACAGCCAGACCCTAGGGGGAGGGGAGGAAGGACGCGCCGCGCCTCCTACACGGAAATGAACTTTCAGGCCTGAGGGAATGACCGTGAGTAACCCCGCGCTAACGTCATCGCTTGGGCAGGGGCGGGGCTTCAGCAACGCCCGTGTCCCAGGCTCGCGCTGCAGCATCTACGCGGCTGAGGACTCACCCGCCGCGCAGCGCGGGGCCTGGACCCGAACCTCCGAGGGTCCCCGCACGGCGCAGCCGGAGACGCCAGGGCGGGCACAGGGAGGCTCCGCGCGGACTGGATACCGAGGCTCGCACTGCCCAGTCCAGAGACCAGGGGAAGCCCCGCGCGCGCAGCACAGAGCCTGCGCCCCTGACGCACCTTCTATGTCAGTCAGCAGCGCCGCGTCCAGGTCGCAGGGCTCAGCCAGCGCCTGCCCCAAGGCTGCCTCGGTGAAGGGCGTCTCGTCCATGGCGTAGTAGCCTCCTCGCGGCCCTCCGACGCGCACGGACTTTCGCAGAGAGCGCTGCGTCCGCCGGCCCGCGCCTGCAGTTGCCGCCACTCAGCGCGTTCGCGTCCCGCGTCCCGCCCTGGCCTCGGTGGCGGCCTGGCGCCCGCAAAAAGTTCCTCAGAAACTGGGTTCCCCAGCCGCGGCTCAGCCTGGCGCGCAGAGTGGGGGCAGGGCCCTGCACGGAAGGCCCCGCCCTTTGGTAGACGGCCCCACCCCATCCTTGAGAGCGTTGACCCAGCTCCCGGATCGCTCTGCAAACCTACTCCTCCACTGGAGTCCCCTCCAATCATTCATTTCATCCAGCTTCATGCACAGCTGCCTCTGGTCTATTGCTAAGGGGAACTCGGGCAGACTATAGCTCCTCTCTGGGCCTCAGTTTCTCCAGCACCAAGCAAAGCGGCTGAGTAAAAGCTCCAGGACTGGGCCCGTCCAGAGGTCTCTGGACTTGGAGGGCTGCCCTGACGAACGTCATATATAGATCTGGCTTTTAGAACAAGACAGACCCATCTCAGTTATAACTCCAATACCTACTGTGTGGCCTCAGGTCAAATTATATCACCATTCTTTCTTAGTTTCCTCAGCTATAAGAAGCCTGCCGATGCCGCTCCATAGGTAGGCTGGGATGTTAGTGATGATATATGGAGGAGGGCTGGGACTGTGAGATCAGCCTGCCCCAACTCAGTTTCAGATCAGATTATCCCAAGGGGAACCTGAAAGAAGCTGGAATTTCTCATCCTGATTTAATCTGCTTCCAGATCCAGCTGTGGGGACGGCGGATGGGTTTGGGGACCAGTAGGCCCAGTCTAGGCCCATTCCAGCCTCTGAAGGTGGGCTGACATCAGTACCCAGAAGGACAGGAAGACCCAGAGAGTTATATGGAGCCAACCTGCCCATGGTCACACAGCTAGCTACTTAGTGATAACAACAGGTTGGGCTCCAGGGCTATCTGACTCCAAACTTGGTCCTTGTACCTGAGAGCAGCCAGGATGGGGCAGGGGGTGGGTAGGGAGGGCAGGGGGAGGGTATCAGGAAGAGGTGGATTGTGCTTTAGATCTGAGCTGAGCTGGGGTGCCCTGGATCATGACAGGCTGGGGCCGGGTCAAAGAAGGCAGCTTGGCTGGGGAAAGGGGTGGAGACTGAACCCTGGGCCCTGTGGATTGGGGACAGAGCTAGGTGGCAGAGGAGGGGTCCCAATGAGGTGAATTTAAATGAATCGGAACATTCAGGTATCTGAAAATGGGACAACAGTGAGCTTTCTGTCCCTGGAGGTGTGCAGGCAGAGAAAGTACTCTTGGAAGGCAGCCAAGGAGAGACTTATCAGAGGTCTGAACCCCTAGTCTCTCCTAGCCACTGGCCTCAGTGAGTCATGTCATCTGGAATACTGCCTTGCTCAGATTCCAGATTTAGCATGTCTGGCCACACTGTCTGAGGGAGTAATTGGTGGTGTACTTTAGAAGGGGGCTGCCCAGTCCAAGAGAAGCCTTGAAGGCCTGAATCCCAGGGGCTCATCTTGGACATGCAGCTCTCTTTGTTCCCCTCCCAGTAGTGGCTACTGTGGAAAATTACTCAGAACAGAAGGGCCAGGAGCCGTGGGGGTCTCCAAACCACACTTCCCTCCCCCATCCCCCAAGTGCCCCTGCTCAGGGATCCACCCAGGGCCTGGCCCCCCAGGAGGCCTTGGGAAGCTGGTGACTTCTCTGAAAATTCTAACAGCCTTTCCTAGGAAGAGAAGTGGAAAGAGAAGGGGTTGCTGAGTGAACTTAAAGACTGCTTTCTTCAGATTCAGGAAGCCGATCTGGTTTTTCACTTGCTTGCTTGCGTGACCTTGAACTACTTTACCTTTCTGAGTCTCAGCTATTGGATCTGTGAAATGAGACTAACCCTTCCTGCAAGCAATCTGCAGAAGCAGATAGGGTGTATTGGAATCATTGTCACAACAGACTTGCCTCACGATTCTTTAAATGAATTTACCACATATATAAAGAGCATAGCTCAATAAATATGCATGCCCTAACTGCAGAAATTAAGGGAAAGAGGGTAAGGCAAGTTCAGTAAACAACCTGAAGCCCAGACTAGAAAATCCAGTTGAAACTGAAGCCTGGCTGAATCCTCTTTACATATGTGTTATGGGGGATGGGTGTGGGCAGGGAGGTGTTATATCTTTGCCACCAAGGCTAGGAGCTGAGGTTCTTCAGGGGAACCTGATTTCTCTTTGTGATCTTGCCTCTCAAGGATCCTGAGATGCCCAAACAAGCCCCTCACGCCCTCTTGGATGGGATATGAGCTCACACAAGGAACGTGTACTAGGGCTCCCAGTGGCACAAATTATGGTAGTGGGCCCCTCTGTCCTGGTGTGCCTGAGGAGTGCAGGGCGTCCCAGCCTGGATCACAGTGATGCTGCCAGCTGTATTTTCACTGGCTACTATCCTTGAGCTTACCCATATTAATCCACTTAGTACTCCTAACAGTCCCAGGAGGACTGGGCTATTATTCCCATTTTACAGATGAGGAAACCAAGGCAGAAGGAAGTGAAGTGACTTGCCCAGGACCTCGCAGCCCTGTTGTCCCTTATTGACTCCAGCAGGCTGCGGGAAGACAGCCACTGAAGACCCAAGGGAGTTGGGGCTTCAAGCCAGAAAAGCCCCGCCCCTGTGGGCTGCAGCACAACCAATGGGCACTCAGCCCTGAGTGGGGTGACAGCAGCGTCAGCTAGAATCTCCTGGGAGCCAGGCCCTGGATCACATGCATCCTGCTTGTTCCACAGGAGGCTGGAGGCCGGGGGTTGAGGGGTGGAAATAATGCCTGCTGGCAGAATCTGGGTCCCTGGGGCCAGTTGGGTTTGCTCTTTCCACAGGGCATCCAGGGCAGACACCTGTCTGGGATTGCTACCAGGTGTGCTTTCTGGACACCAGGGATGCTCCCCTACCCCCACCTCTAGCCCTCAGACGCCAGCCCTCAGGACTGCGGTCAAAAGGCCTAGCCTCTCCCTGCCTGACCTTAGTTTTGACAACTGTGAGAAAGGGGGCTCACATTTTTCCTCTACCCTCTCCGGGAATCCCAGAATGTCTTAGAGATTGAAAGACATCTTCTGTAGGCAGTTGTCCAGCACTGGCCAGGCCTCTGCCAAGGCCACAAGTGCCCAACCATTCCCACCATGGGTAGAGGGGCAGGCATGGGAATTGCTATAGCTGCCAGCACTGGGAAAAAACCCTGGCCTTGGCCACTTGAGCATTGCCTAGAAGTCTTCTGAGACCCTTCTTCACTACTAAAGCTCCTGATCCCATTTATACCTTATTTCTGTAATGGCTAAGCTGGGGCCTGCCCAGGTTATGGCTTAGGGGCCTGTGTAGCACCAAGCCAGCCTTGAGCCCTGGGTCACCCCTCCCTGCTGTTCTCCATCTGGACATAATGGAACCAGGTGGCCATTGACGTGGGTGATTCTGATCCTAGATGACCCTATGTTCACATTCCAGATTGACCTCTGCTGTGCACTGACAAGTTAATTCTAGCCCTCTCTGAGCCTCTCTGGGTCAGCTTTGCCCAGGGAGGCTCGCTCATGGTAATCACCTTCAGGGTCATCATGAATCACTCAATAGACCCTCCACAAAAAGCTGATTGAACCCCCAAAATCTTCTGCACAGTGAGGGGTAAGGCTCACAGACATTACGGATAAGGGGGGACATCTGTCCCCTAGGAAGCAACTGGCTATTTGGGGAGATTGAGGAGGTGTCACAGATTGGGTGGGTGGAATTGGTGGCAGGGAGAGTGAATGGGGACTCCAGATATCACCTGACCCCCACAGGCCAAGTCCAACTATACATGGGTTCTGATATTTAATTAATTGTCCAATATAGATTTCACCCGAAGGCTAAATCTAGCTGTTCTTTAAAAATGGGACTTTGAGCAACACTGGGCTCAACAACTGGGTGCCTCTTTAGCTAGCCAGGGCTATGAGCTTCCCCATAGTCTCCATCAGTCCCTAGGTAGAACACCTAGCCTGCTTCACTCACTGTAAATGAGTGTAACAAAAGGACTCTATAGGCATTCAGTTTGTCATCCATGACTCGCTTTACAGATCAGGAGTAAAGACCAGAGAAGGGCAGTGACTTGCTCAGGGACCTACAATGAAGCCTCCAACCCTGAGAAGGGTGCTCTTAGAGTGGGCATGGGGGTGGAGAGGAGATGACCCCAGAAGAGTCCACTTAGTTTCTAGAAATGTCCCACTGGGTGAGTCATGCCTATTCAAGGCCACTAGTTCTGCCTGCCCCCAACCCCTAGTGACCCAAAAGAGACCCTTTTCTTAGAAAAGAGATTGGTTGGAACAAAACTCTCCTCAGTTGCTTCCGTGGGGAACCAGCAGGCAGGGAGACCAGGCCCAGGAGCCATGACAGGACCCACATTGCTCCTATGCTCCCTTGCCCCAGATCTCTGGAGCAGGAAACTATAGCTGCAAAGCAGCTCCTCTGAGGACTCCAGTGAAGGGAGACCTCCAAGGGCTGAGGAGGCAGCGCTGAAGGAGGAGCCCAGAAGCACGTCTCTGTTTAAGTCTCCCCTGACGTGTGTCACTCCCACTTCTGGCCCTCTCCACTCACACTGCAGTGACCATCTATTGTTTGTGCCCCTCTAGATTTCATCCTCCCTCTGCTAACAGTCTAGTTTTTCAGGATGGGTTCTTGGACTTCTGCTGAAACTATTGGGAAAGAGGCACTCTCTGCTAGTAGAATGTCAGGCTGGAGCTGCAGGCAGCCTTCAGTCAACTATGTGGAAGAGCCAACCCTGTGGAAGCAGAGGCAGACTCCTGACCAAATCCCTAAGCATCGAGCTGTACCTGAAGCTGAACTATTGGAACTTTTCACTTACATTAACCAATAAATTCCTCTTTCTGATCAAATCAAACCTTTTTCTGCCACAACCAAAAAAGTTCCAATATGCCATCTCTAAATGAGAAGTTTGGGCTACAACCTTACCCTTATTTTGGACAGAGGTCCCAACACTGCTTAACTTCTCCAGAAATTCCCAAACTTCTTTCTCCATAGAACTCCTCCTTTTAAGGAACAGCTGTTAATGTATCGCGGAAATGCATCTTGGCAAGTGCCCACCAGAGATCTTGAAGCTCCTTTCAGGAGACTGGTCAGTTGAGTCACAGTTGCATGACTTCTCTCTCCTCCCCCTGTGGTTGGCCTGCATATGACAACACCAACAGCTTGGCTGCTCCCCCAGGGCATCCCTGCCCCAAAGGCCCCAGGAAGGGGCTCCAGCACTTCCTGCCTGCAGAGTGCCCTTGAGTCTAGGAACTAAACCAGGCTGTGAGCTTCCCAAGGGCAGTAGCTGAGCAGCCCCTTTTCTCCAGCACCCACCCGGCACATGGCAGGCTCTCAGGTACATGGGCTGAAAGCACAAGTGAATTGGATGTCCTGGTGAGTCCATGGTGGTGTCTCAGGGCCCACACGTTCTTCACAGAACAGGAACACAGCTCAGCCTTCTTTTGGTGCCCACAGTGCCTCCTACAGGGCTGGGGGCAGGGAATGGGCTCAGGGTCTACAACTTCTATTTACAGGGACTGGGGATTGTGGGTCTCCCACATTTTACAGGTCTACTCCCATATTTCCCCTGGTGTAGGGGTCTTGCTCTGGCCGGAAACAGGCAAGGACCCTGCAGAACTCCCTAAAGCCCAGGGAGGCAACTGGTTGATGAGAGCTGGGTACTGCCACTTCTGGTCTGGGCTCCTGACTGTCCCAATGTGACTCCTGGTCATGTCCACCCCGCCCCCATACACACCTCCTTACAGCAGACAGGGTAGCCCCTCCCGAGCTACCCTCCCAGAAGGGCTGGGGTTCAGGGTAGATGCGGCAGCCTCACTTTCTGCTCACAAAGATGGTGTCCTTCCTGCCCACTCCTCCATGGCCCTGGCCTGGGAGGCCTGAGGTTTGGGTTTTTTGAGTGCTGGTTCTGCTGCTGACCCCCCTGTGAACTTAGCAAGCATACAGCTCTTCCATACCTCATCTCTTCACCTGGTTTACCTGGAGGCTTGGTGAATCCACCCCATTTGAGGTCCATCCTTGAACCCTGGGAGGTGAAGGAATAAAAGGACTCCCAGCCTCCCTGAGAGGCCTACTTCCTGGAGGCCCACTGCCTGGTAGCAAGTGCCCAGGGTGCCCAGCTCCCAGGACAAAAGGAGAACTTTTTTAAAATGGAGAGAGGGTTGTGGAGGAGGGAGGTAGTAGCTGCTAAAGGGTAGGGGTTTCTTTTGGGGGTGATTAAAATACTCTAAAATTGACTGTGGTTATGGTGCATGACTCTGTGACTATACTAAAAACTACATAATCGTATACTTTAAATGAGTGAATTGTATGCTATGTGAATTACATCTCAATAAAGCTGTTACTAAAAAGAAGGCTGGTACTTGGAGCAGCAACTCTCAAATTAAGTGCCAGGCACAAGCTCTACAGAATATTTGAAGGCCAAGCCAAATTTGGGGAGCTTAGCAAAGGGGTTACTGTGGTGGTGGCTCAGTGCTGCTTGCTCAAGATCTTGGATGCTCTGTGTGGGGATGAGTGCCTTTCTCCACACACCTGGGACCAGGAATAAGACACAGGAAGAACCACAGCCCCTGGTCCTAGAACTCTCAGGCAGGCCATGGCAGGTTTACAGCTGCTACGACCAGTGCCCCAAACCTGGGCTGTGCCCCAGGCTTGGAGATTCCCCTGGCAGCTGGGCATGGGGGGAGGCTGTGGAATGAGCTTCCTTCCCCGGCTGCTCCCACTAGCAGGGTACCAGGGGGGCCCCTGCTTAAAGAAAATAGGGGGTCAGATCTGGCCAGCCCTTTGACAGTCACAGGCAACGCAACAGAGATCACATAGGTACAGTTTGTTTGTTTGTTTGTTTATTATGGAGTATTTTCCATGCAAGAATGCAAACTAGAGAGACAATATCTGGAAGGAGAGCCAGCGGGTGGATGGATGCTTGGGTGTTGCTCCGAGCCTCAAATGCACTGACCTACCTCCAGAACTGGCTCTGCCTGCAGAAGCACACAATGACAGAACACCAGACTTCTGGGACAACTGGACAACAAACTCAAAACATTCCTTTTCTTGGTAGCCCCTAACAATCCTGAGAACTCTCACAAATGAATTGCAAACTTTAGGAAATAAATATCTATCCCCTTTTCTCCAGGAGAGCCTGAAGGATTTTTAGAGAAGTAGTGTGGCTCTGGGGTTGACAGTTGTGAGGGGCAAGGAGGGAGCTGCAGGGGAAGACTGGCTTGGACCCCCATGGACAGGAAGGGTTGGGGATGGGCACTGAGAGCAGCAGGTACCATAAGGGGCATCCTCTGGGCACACACAGCCATGGGTGGTGAAGCCGGCTGCTCCCCGCATGGGTGGGCAGAGGGGAGGAGCCCAGAGTTCTAACAGGAGATGGTGGAGAGGCTCATGGTGGGCCAGTCGAAGCCAAGCTGAGAGAACGGCACTCCTCCATGGTGCTTTTCCCTAGCTGGCCCACAGCCCCCCTGGGCCAGACTGAGTCTGAAGCATGTGTATGTGCAGAGGCGAAGTGAGGGTGTGGTGGCAGGAAAGAAGAGGAGGAGCAGGAGCGTGAGTGGCCAGGCAGCATCTGCCCCGTGATGTTAGAGGAGTCTGAGTGTCTGCTGCCATCCAGTGTCTTGGCCACCACTCTTCCAGCTGGAGGCCTTGAGTGACAGCACAAACCTCACCTGAGTGGCCTCCCGAGGCCCCCTTGCTCTGGACCCCTGGGTGAGGAGGGGAAGGGCAGTGAGCCAAGGCATGGTCCACGACAGGCAACACAGTCACTTACACTGAGGGGGCTGATCGACAGAAACACAGGAGGACAGAAAACAGAGGAACAGTCACCTTTCCCTCTGGCCCAGGCCAACAACAAGCCCTTTCAGCTCTGAAGCCCCTTGACCCATGCATGAGGATAAGCGAGTTGGTCATCTCTGCTTGGTGCTTGGGAGTCCTGGGTAGGGACTGTTCTGGGGCACACTGGCCAAGGCCCACCAGTGCCCTGGGTCAAACTGCACTTAGTGCCATCCCTGCTGCCCACTGCCAAAATGGTAGGCAGGAGGAAAAGGTTAGTTTTCACATCTTGGTTTTCACACAATGAAACAGAAAAGGTTAAATACATCCTCAAGAAAATATTTTGATGAAATAAATATTTTAACCTATAATCAGGTATAATTAGTGTTTATGAGGAATCTCAGCAATAATTTAGGGTAACTAAGTACATACTGTATCTGTGATTTCTAATACTTGTGGAGAGACTAGTGGCTCACGAGGGTCTCCCTCTCCTGGGGGTAGGCTCTGGCCAGCTTTCCTGCCAGAGCTCTGCTCCCCAGTGGCCCAGGATGCCTATGGCCTCAGGACAGGAGGGGCTGAACAGTGCCCCCTCAAGGAAGCCTGGGCCTGTACTTGCTTCCTATGCAGGCCTCAAGCAATGTCACCTCAACCTCCAGATAGGGGCAGGCTGCCTCTGGACACGATGTGAGAGCAGAAGGGGCGGCTCCAGACCAGGAAAGCAGGTGACACTTCCCTGCATGGGGAAATGCCTCCTGCCAGCCCACAGGAATCCACCACCTACCGTTCGACTGGAGTTGGGGGGCCGGAGGGCAGTGCAGCTCTGGACCATGGATATTAACAGCAGCTTTGCTGGGATCTCCCTAGGCAGGCACATGTTTCAGCTTCACTCACCACCAGAAGTCTCCTCTCCCCAGACCCTTCAGGCTCCTGGTCTTGTGGAAACTTTCCCTTCCTCAAGACAGGGGGACTGGTTCTTCCCTCAGAGGACACTAGACAGCTGCTGTAGTGCTGCAGCTCCTGCAGGACTGACCACCCAAGGCCCAGCTGCCCATCACCATGGGCTGGCAAACTGGAAAAGGCAGGCCTCTGGCTCTCAGAGACAATCCCTTTGGACAGTGCCAAAGGGCTGGGGTTACTGAGTACGACTGGGCCATCTTAGCCAACTTCTCTGCAGCTCATGTCAAGCCAGCTGACTTCAGACATTTTAACATCCAAGCTAGCCTCAGGGGGCTCTGCTTCAGGAAAGGGGATTCTTCCCTCAAGAAAGTTGAGGAGAGAGGTGTGGGCTGGCCAAAGTCCAGTGTTAGGGGTGTGGCACGAGCTGCCAGAGATGGCAGGGCTGGAATCAGGCTGGCTGAGTTCTGGGGAAGATCTTCCTGGGTGTCCTCTAAGGAACTGGAACATGATGTCTCCAGCTGCTCCTGACAGATGGACCTCCCAGCCAGACCCCAGGCCTCTTCTCTGGAGGAAGCTGCAGCGGTGCTAGACTGGGCGTGGGATTCCTGGGCATGCAGTGCCTTCTTCCACCAGAACTGTTCCTGTTGACGCTCAGCACAGCCCTCGGCTGGTCCTAAATGTCCCCCTAGAGCCTGTGGCACTGGTCTCTGCCTACATCAAGCCCAGCTGCTTCTTTCTGCTAGGGCTGCCAGGTGGGAAGAGCTGGCCACATTATGGGTCACAAACACATGGTGGCCTGGCTAAGTTTTGCCCGACACCTGGGCAATGGAAGCTGAAACACTGACCCAGGCTCCAGAGATCACCAGCTAGTGTGAAGCAGCTGCACAGCACTTTTGTTCTGGGCAACAGCAGCACAGGAGTGGTTCAGGCTAAACCCGGCCCGGGCCGAACCAAGAGCGCCTTACCCATAGCCAGGACACACATGAGTGTGTGGAAGCGGGTGTTATCAGCCTCTAGCTGCTCAGCCCCAGGCTCTGTTGCCTTCTAGGTTGGCTTTGGGAGACGATACAAATCGGTGGCCTGGGAGGATCTAGGGTGGGAGGTCAGGCTGTCAAAACGATCTGTGGAGAAGGCTGAGGCCCATGCCAAGGAACGGTACAAGGACCTTAGTGTCGCTTTGGCCCATCAGTCATTTGGATCTCCAACCGTGGTGCAAAGCCGTCTGCTGCTGGGCTCTGGAGGTAGAGGCATAGAGGCTGCCACAGACCAGGCTAAAGCCCTGAGCAGAGCATGCTTGAAAACCCACAAAGCTTTCCCAAGCAAGCCAGACTGGGCCAGCTGTGTGAGGGGAGCATGTAGTGTGCAAGGGGGCAGTTTGATTTATGGTCGTGTCATCTTGGCAGGAGCTAACCAGCATGCCATGTAGCCACTGTCCATCGGTCGTGTGCTGCCCTCCCAGCACCCCTGGCTCTCTCTTCCCATGCCAGGAGCATGTGGGTCCATGAGAGGCCCCTTTGGTCCCCAGCTTGGCTGCTGAACGATGGAGAGTCAAGAAGTTGAGAGACCCCATACATGGGCACCCCATAGAGCATTCTAAAGTGCTGAGCACACCAAGTGCCGCAAGGTGACACACATCAGGAAGCAGTAGTCCAAGAGGGAGATCGGGCCCGCAGGTGTAGATAAGCCCTTTCTGGGTCAGAGGGGAATGGGAAGGCAGGCCAGCCCACGGAGACCCACTAAGCAAGACAGGGGGCGGGATACGTGAGGCAAGGAGCCAGGATCTGACCCCCTTCTCTGTGGGCAGGTGACAGGAGGAGAGACAGTCCTAGTGTCCATTCAGGAAACAGTCCCAAGGAGACTGCCTTGTCTGAGGCTGGGCTCTGCTGTCTGTTCTTCCTGGGAGGAAACATGGACAGGGGGAGCCTGTGGGCAAGAGAGGTGGATTGGTTGGGCCAGGTGAGGGGCCTCTGGCTGCAGTGATGCCGTCCCACCACCAGAAAGAAGGTGGCTTAAGTTGGTCCTGACTAATGGGAGGCCTGGGAGCAAACACAGTGGTGTTTCCATGGAGACACAGCAACGCAAGACCAAGTAAGGGCTGGGGATAGGAGTGGCCAGTGCCTGGTATGGACAGGGACAAGAGGTAACCTGCCATCAGGAAGCCAAACCACAGAACAGCTCACAGGGCGAAGAGGGCATCCTCTGACCGCTCTGTCTTCTTCCGGCTGGAGGGGTTTGAGGCCAGGGTTGGGGCCTCCACTGGGGGCGAGGGGAGGTTGGGAACCATTTCAGCAGCTTTGGCTCTTTCTTCAAGGAATTTATCAAACTCTGCAACACAAAACCAAGGCAAGAGCCAGGATTGGTGGTGGGGCTAAGCCCACACTGAGGCTCAAACAGCCACATCCTATCTGCTCTTCACACAGCCCCACTCGCTTGTGCTCACAGGATCACCTCGGCATGAGTCCCCACCCTTGCCACAGTGGCCTGGGACACCTACCAGGGAGGAAGCAGTGAGTGACAGGTGAGCAGCCAGCCAGAGCCAGAGGTGCTTCTGGGTGTTCTGCTGCCTGGGAGCCTAGCCTCAATTTCCCTCTGCCACCTCCAGGATAAGTAGGAAGCCCAGCTATAAGCGGGAGCAGCTTTAATTTCTGCCCCACCCAACTTGGAGCTTTTCCATTCTCCTTATCAGCACTAAAGGCAGGGCTGGAGCAGGGAATCCTGCTTAAACTAGGGAGGGAACATCACTCCTCCCCCTGCACGAAGCAAGGTTCTACACCTGAGGAGGGGTTCTGACCAGATGGTCTGGATGAGCCAGGAGGCAGTGCAGAGGAAAGGCCTGTGGGCTGCAGGGGAGGCAGGGAGAGGCAAGATGGGAGGAGAAGGGGGATGAGAGAGGGAGGAGAATGGGAAGACTGTGATAGGAACTTCCCCACATGATCTATATAGCTGGCCCCCAGAAGTGAGGTCACAGGACACTAGGCCTGGAGAGGCTCCCTGTGTACCCTGTGGACCGCACGGCATATGTCTTGCTTCTGCTGGATTGAGCATTTGGGGGCGGGGCAAACTGGTTAGGAGTACAGGTTTTGGGATCATGCTAACCTAGGACCCACTATTCACTAGCTCTGTGACCTTCCAATTGTCACATGCTCTTTCTGACACTTCCCTTATCAGCACGAGGCCTGGATGGAACAGAGTCAAAAAGCTTCTGGCTCAGAAGACCTGGTTCAGGCTAGGTACCAGAAGGTGCTCCGGTAGTGGAGGCTCCAACGTGGTGGGAGTGCCAGCCCCTGTGCACCCCAAGAGTCTGGGGCAAGAGCAGGAAATGAAGGGGGCAAGGCCATACCTTCACTCGTGACACCCTCCTCCAGGTCATCGCCCTTCTGTGGGAGGAGCAGAGAAAATGCATTAGAGCCCCACCAGCAGCCACCCCACGGCCGCAATGCCCACGACAGCCCAAAGAAAACGTCCTACTTCTTGTTCTGGGTTCCACACTAGCAAAGTACTGTTTATCTTATTGAAGAAACAGAACTTTGTTTATAAAAAGCAAAAACAAAAATCACTCCAGTAGGTTCTAGGTTTTGATCCCCCAGAAGGGCCCAAAAGAAAAATCCAAAAAAAAGGTGCAGGCTGGCTCTCTGGGCTGAGCTGTGGGGCAGAACCATGGTAGGCCTCTGCTCATCCATATCTCCCAGAGGGGGTCACAAGGAGGCTGAGCCTGAGGCATGCTGAGGGCTCCCTCAGGCGCTCCTCTACTCAGTGTCCCTTTGCAGTCAGCTGCAGGGTTCTGGGAAGTCACTGTTCATGTCAGTGGCTGGGAACCACATAAGGCCTATAAGGGACAGAGTCATGAAGCCCATGGCACAGGGCCTAACACTAGGAAGTGCTTGGCAGTGGAGCACTGTCCGGCTGGAAGCCATGTCCCATGGCCTCCTAGGAGCTGAGCCAGCCTCCTCCTGTGGCCCAGATTCTATAATCTGCTGCTGGTCCTGAGGAATCATGGAGGCTCTGTGAGCTCTTAATGAGAGTGGATCAAACTTGATCTTGTTTGGAGAATGTGGTGGTCACTGGAAACTCACTGCACAGTGACAGGGAAGGGAACCAGATGGGAAGTGGACCAGGCCCTGGGCTGGGCCAGGAGAGCTGGCTTCTTTCTTGGCTCTGCCACTAAACTGCTGTGCAGCCTTGCCAGTCAGGTCCCTTTCCCTTTCTGGACCTTGGGGGTCCCCTTTGTGAGCTGAGGACCTTGGCCCTTCCTGCTTTGTTTCTGTGAGAGGAGCTGTTTCTTTCCTAGGCACTCCTTTGGGAAAGATATAATGAGGCATTTTCTTCTCCCATGGCATGGCACCTTGGTGACCATAAGTGTCTTCAGAAAGCCTAGCCTTCCAGGGAGGTGGCCCAGAGCAGTGCGAGGCCCTATCTGAGGTCTGTTGTCCTCCTGTGAGAGGGGACCACATCAGCAGCCCACAGCCAGTTAGGGCAGCCCTGCTCTGGGGACAGGGCTCCCTGAAGAAGAGGCAAGAAATGAGGTGCCTTTAGGTCTAGGGGAGAATCCAACGAGCCCATGACCTTGGGCAAGCTATATCCTCTCCCAAAGTACATTTCTTCATCAGCCTTTAGCCAACAATCTCCACCCTGCCTCCCTGCACAGGCTTCTGAGAGTGAAAGTGCTTTGTGAAAACCAGAAGGAGGGACTGGCCACTGAAGCTCTCCTTTCTCAGGACCTGCTGCCATTTGCAGATACATGATGTCCTCAACTTCCTGCCCTATCTCTGAGTACAAAGACAATGGTCTCTGGAGCAAGGGTTCTTTTAGATTCTAGATACCAGATGATACTGGGGAAGAGAGATAACAGTGAATTAAAAAAAAAAAAAAAAAGCAAAAAATCCCCCACGTCATCTCTATGTGTATGTCACAATTAAAAGAAATGAAAATAAAACAAATATCTCAAAACAAACATCTCCCTCCTCTGCCCCCCCCCAAAAAAAAACCCCAAGAATATACACTCCTGAAATTAAAAAGTCATAGGAAAAAGTAAATGTGTTTTGGAGCCAGATGGAGCTAGCTGAGTCCCAGCTCTGCCTTTCACTGTAGTCCAACCAGTGGTTGAGGGCAAAGGGGCTGTGCCCAGCTCAGGACTCCAATCTATCTGGCCTCTGCAGGTCACAGGTGTCAGAGGGGAAGTCCAGCTGTGAGGATTTGGTGGCAGCAGGAGCCATGCCTGCCTTAACCTCCCTCCTCCGCCACTCCACTCCCTAGGGGAGTGGCCCCCTCCAGTGTCCCCGAGGCCTTTCCTCAGAAGCACTTTTGCCTTGTTACACCCCACAGACGAAAGAGAAAAGTCAAGTCTCACCAGGTCCGTCCCGAGCCACACCTCAATGTCGTCCATGACAGAGGACTGCGCAACGGGGATCTATGGAGGCGGCAAGCAGCAGGCCAGGCAGCCCCACAGCCAGGCGAGGGAAGACAGAACACCGAACAAAGTAAATCGTCAAAAGCAACCCCCAAATAAAACTAAAACGTACAGAGCAAAAAAACACATTAGCACAGCAGGCGCGAGCAACATGAGGCAGCCACATGAAATGGCAAGTGAGGAAAGCGATGAGGTGGCCAATTCTAAGAAGCAGGACTGACCAGTGGTGGGGAGGGAGGGCGGCAGTACAAGTTCTTGAAATGGAGAACTTTTTGACTATGGTGTCAGCTCTCACATCATGGGCCTCTCAGTCCAGGCTGCAAAGAATCCTTTAATCTCAGGAATGCACTGCTCCTGCAGGCTGATTTTGAACTCATCATTGATGACAGCTGGAGGAGTGCTGCCTTTCTACGGTCAAGCCCAGGCCCTGGGGGTTACTTGAGGAGCCGCCAGTGGGCCCCTGATGCCACTGGGGAGGTCAAGTGGCAATCTGCCCAGGAGTGCACATGGTCAGGTGGCACCGCAGCCAGCCCTGAGAGCCCACTGGGGCTCTATTTGCTCACTGAAAGTATTTCAAAATGTGTCCCGGTGTACCTCTGAGTGGGAGAAAAACAGGGTGTGGCCTGGCCAACAGAAGGCAGGCACATTTCACCACTAACAGAAACTCAGCAAAAACAAAAGCTTTGATGGCAAAAGAGATTGCCAGGCTTTAGTCAATTTTGTGTCTCTTTAGGAGAAAAATCACTGAGCAGGTCTGAATTCAATAGCTTCCTTTAGTCTTGTCTTTTCTTCCCTGCTTTCAATGGCTGTCTATGCTTCAGCAGTCAAAGAAAGAAGTTCAGCTGAGATCTGGGGAGCAGTGGCCAGGGGGGTGACTGGGTGCCTGAGCAGTCTTCATGCAGTGGTTGGTCACCTGTGCCAAGGGCCTTGGAGATAGTGTTCTGAAAAATGCATTTGGTTAGGAATATTTAAGTTGCTGTCAGATACAGCATGATAGGAAGTAAGAGTAACCTTTAACCTTCTAAAAGCCACATTAATGAAATATTGCTTCCCAGCCTAGAGAAATGAGTCTTGATTGACCTTAATTGAGGTGACCTACCTCCCCACCTAGCCTGGGTTTGAGAAGTACCTCTCAGAGGCTCACTTGCAAGCCCAATATTTCTACAAGAAATTGCCAGCATTGAGTCTATAGCTGGCTTCACCCTCAATGTCACAATTTAGGGTAAGAATAATGTTAAAATAAGCAGTGAAAGGATTGTTTTAGTGTTTTCCAAATCTAAAAAATAACATAACCTTAACAAAAGAGGAGGAAGATTTCATATCACCAGCCCTGCCCTGATGTGAGAAGCTACCACTAGAGGTAGAAACCTGCCGCTGACGGGGTTTGGGGCAGGTGGTGGAGTGATGACCCCCAAGTACACTTAGCAGGTGTCTTTGATTTGGCTGGAGTCCTGCACACACTCAGCGAGGCTGAAGACCCCTCACTATGGTGAACTGAAGTAGCTTCATATGCTTGGGCCTAACTACAGACCCAGCGTGGGCAGTTCACATGCATTTTCATAAAGGCTAAAGCCAGCCCTGATCAGATTAGGAAAACTCTATGTTTTCATTTTATTTCTTTGACTTACAAGGGACTTAAGAATGTTGAAATAAAA
Source organism: Rousettus aegyptiacus (assembly GCF_014176215.1). Lineage (NCBI taxonomy): Eukaryota > Metazoa > Chordata > Mammalia > Chiroptera > Pteropodidae > Rousettus > Rousettus aegyptiacus. Next base: position 64,602,808 of record NW_023416309.1, read on the forward strand.
AAATATCAAGGAGTTCAAATCAACCTGAAATGACTCCTAGGGACAAAGATGTGATTTGTACTCTGGAGGGCACAAAGGCCCAATGGCTATGCTAACAGCAGTGAAGGCAACACCCACCTTCCTCATCGAAAAGAAAGCAGCAGGGCAAGTGATCTGCTAACTTTATGCTCCTGGAAGGACTTATGCCTTGACACGTTCCCATGACAAGAGATGCCAATTTTCATCATCTTGATGCTTAAAAGTCAGAATGCCTGGCCTCTGGGAGGATGGGAACCACACCAAGTTCCCAGACCTAAAGCTTGGAAAGTCAGCACATCTCCAAAGAGAAAACATGCCCGGCAGTAGCTGCTGGAGTGCCCACTGGGTTTTTTTTTTTTTTTTCTTATTTTTAAAAATCCACCCAGCTTTAGTCCACCCAGGAGAAATGAAGATTCCATGGAGAGCTTTCTGATGTGTTGCAAAAGCTTGAAAAAAGCCATGAATGGGCCATAGGCCCTAAACCTTCAGATTTTGCTCATAATTTTTTTGTTACTGTTCAAAAATACATCCGTTGAGCCTGGGGATCATGTTCTAGTTTTCTTCTTTGAGGACTAATCTTGAGAGCAAGTGTGCTCAGAAAATAAACATTGACATTTGAGAAATTCATCACCTCAAAAAAAAAAAAAAAATTCCAAGGCTAGATCATAGGAATACTTTTCTTCCCTCTCCTAGACTTCTCCAAATAAGTAGTGTGCTTACAGAAAGGCATCCTCCAGGCTTGGCCCTGAAGCAAGTTGAGGAGAGAGCACTGGATTAGAGACAGGCTGGGCTCAGCTGGCTCCCAGCACTCACTGGTGTAGACCCTGGGGTGAGTCGCTTTTCTCTGGAACTGCTTCTTCACCGGGAGCAGCTAGCCTCTGCTGTCCTAAGAAGCCTCAGAGCTTAAGGTGGAGAGGCAAGAGGAGTTGCAAGGACTTGGGCAATTCTTGGCCTTGGTTTCCTCATCTTCCAGGCCTTATTTAGTTTTCACCACTCAGGCTTCTGAATCCCTTAACTTCTAGTTTGGTCTGCATGTTTTCAAATTCAGAAACTCCAGGATGCCAGAAATTACTGGAATTAAATCTTTACAGTCTGAAAGGCACTTTGCCTCAGGGCATGAATCAAGGAAGAGCTTGGGTGTGGTTTAACAGAAAGCTTATATAAGGGAAGGCAGGGATTGACTTGCTTGTGATTAGACACAACACCTTAGCTATATAACTCTCCTGCCCTAAGGTAAATCAACTCTTTGAGTATCACACCAGGGTAAAGTCCCTTCTAATGATGTAGGCACTATCAGACACAGACTAAACATATACATTGCTCTGCAAATAGGGACTGGAGAAACTGTGAGGGAGGAGAGGAAGCTTCCACATCCAAGCTGATGGAAGAGAAGCAGAGGACTTGACTAAAGAATAGGGCACTGGACTCTGTCGCTGCCCTGTGGCCTCAGGCACGTCACCAGGCCCCTGTGAGGCCCAGTGTGTCCCTTAGAGACTGTGGGCTTTGACCTGCTGTGGTTTTAGTATCTTCCTGGGCAATCATCCAAGCTGAAGGCTGGTCCAAGTGGTGTGAAGAAGAGTGTGAGTTGAAAGGAGGAGACAGAAAGGGAAAAGAGATGTGAAGAGAGAAACATAAAAGAAGCTAGTCCAGGAGCTCCCTCCAATAAAGACCAGGGCCTAGAACTAACTTGCTCTAAAACTAGGCTGGACAGGGCCAGTTTGGCGGAGGCAATGGCAAGATGAGCCCTGTTCATCTTCAGTCCAAAGAGAAACAGGCATATCGGATGCCAGCAGCAGATTTTGATAGTAGTGGTGAATGAGCTGTCTAAGAGCTGACCCTCACTTGGGCGCCGTCAGGGCAGCTCTGCTTAGGGAGCAGTAGGGTCACCTGCCCAAAGGAGAGAGGTGCTGCCACTGGCTCGGCCACAGCTAGTGCCTTTGGTGGCCTCAGGCTTGTTGTGTCTGGGGGTCCTCCAGGTATGAGTAGGGAGTCCCTTTGCCTCCCATCCCAAACCTGGGCTTTGGCAGCAGCAGACTTTTACTAACCTACTTCTGTTCTTGTGCCTTATATTTGTTCACATCTGGATATTTTCCTGGCTGCACTTGAATATGGGGGACACTTCTTTCTGTTCACCAGTCAAAAAAAGGTCCACGAGCTGGAGGCAGGAGGGTCGGGTAGGGAGAAGAAGAGCACATGCACCAGCATTCTCTAAGCAGGCTGGTTCATGATGGTTCAAGGTTTTCTTCAACTGGTAATGAGCCTGGTATTGTTAACTTCGTTGCTGAATATCCAAACACCTAAAGTCCCAGGAGAGTAAGGCTTTGTCTCCCACAACTCCAACCCACAAGGAAATCTGACTCTGATTTCCAACACAACAGGAGCAATTTCTGTTGCTCGGGTGTGCTATTTCCAGTGCAGTCCTCCCTACAGGGCTTCCACTGCCACCCCAATGTGAGGAGTGGTCTAAGCGCCCTTTGGTCTCACTCAATAGTACAAAAAGTTTCCAAGTAAAGAATTTGTACCTGGGAGGTTTGGAAAGACTCAGGGTTTTATGCTACAGGAAATAGGGCAAAGCAATTAATGCACATCACTTAAAAGAAAAAAACATTGTAGTCAGGCAAGTGAGACACCAGGTTAGCTGTTAGTCAAGCTTGTTTCTGGGAAGTCAGAGACTGGAGCTCTAGGTGGGGATAGGACAGTGTGTAGGCAGAGGCAGGTACTACTACCAGCTGCCAAGGCCACACTCAGGGTAATTTTTGTGGACAGTATCCTTTTTTTGCAGGATTAATAGGCACAAGGACACATGGCTGGATCCCCCCAATTTGAACAATGGCGTGAACATGGCCTCTAGGAGTCCTACTCTAAGGCTACCCAACATGTGGGCCAGAGCCCCAGCCTGTCCCTAAAGAAGCAAATGAGGGGCCCAGGTAGCCCGTATTTCTAAGAATGGCTGTGGGGTCTGGTGCAGGAACAAGATGAAGTGCCTGCTGCTCTGACGGAGGGAGATGGGCCCCATCTGAGCATGTGTAAAGGTCACCAGCTTTAAGCCAGGTGACAGGCAGATACCCCTCTTCCAACGGTTCTGATGGCCCTGAATGGCCCATATCCTTGCATACCGGTAACATTTTGTTCAGGCAGGTGACCCTCTGTGCTGCCTAACATGCTGGCCTTGCTTGAATACACCTCTCCTAGCCACAGCCTGGCATGGTCTCCAAGGGTCGGTTATGCTTCTTACCTGGTATATGTCCAGTGTCTCCCCACCCTAGCTGCAGGGCAGAGGCCTACGCTTTCTTTGCTTTTCTCATCTTCCCTTTAGTGCATCCTCTCCCACTCTAGCCCACCACATATGCACAGACCTTTGGTGTCTATGTTAGAGGTACTTGGTGAGGGCTGTGGGTTCATTAGAGGTGATATCATTACTCCAAGGCAAGCAGCCTGGAACGAGGTCACTCTCTCTATGCACCAGACTCAGGGATACTTGATGAGGCAGGAGAGAACCTCTCAGGCTTCTGTGCCTAGAGAGCTCTGCTTCCTCAGAACTAACTGCATTTATGATATTAAACTCCTCTGGCTTTGTGTTTTTATTCTGTTCCGATTGTGTTTGTGTTTCTTTAAGAGGTTTCAGATCTTCTGGGGGACATAGTAAGCACAAATAATTACATTATTAAAACTCATCTGCCTAGGACCACCAAATTCATAGGCTGGAGGGGGCTTCTCCTACCAGTCAGATGCTTTGAGTCTGTTTTCTTAGAAATATCCCCTCCCATGCAAAAGCCACAGTAACTTGTGCTCATCCTGGAAAAGTGAATACTATTGAGCACTCCAGAGACAGTAAAAGGAGGGAAGCCTCCCCCCCACCACCCCCATTTCTGAAAATGCCCCAGACCCTTAAGACCCAGGGGCATGGAACTCAGCAGAAAACCAGTGGAGGTGCTCCTGAGGCTGGATGTCTGTGGCTTAAGGAGATTATACAAAGACAGGAGGGGAAAATTTGGCACCAAGTTAGAAGGAGAATGGCCTTGTACTGTCTGACTCACAAGGGCTCAGCAGGTGACACAGGTAAGCGCTGGGGTAGACAAGGGGCTCAGCTCAGCTGGTGACTTCTCACCATTCCTTGGGTTATGAGCCAGCTGTCTATGGGCTCCAGGTCAGAGTCCCCACCTTTACCTCTCTTCTGGATGGAGGACAGAAAAGTCCCAGAAAGAAAGGTCACAGTAAGACCCATGATAAAGAAGCAATAGTATATATTGTGGAAACAGAAAAGCCCCCGTTCAGAGTTGATTGTTTGTTGTATAAGGAGATGTGACTTGAAGCACAAACCCCCTGCCCCCAAGCATGTCCCCCTTACCTACCTGGAAAAGAGAAGAGAAGTTTAGTAACCAAGAATCCCAGTGGGGTAACATGTACTCATGCCAACCATTCCCATACACTTGGAAAATCTGTGAGGTCACAGAGATCACCCAGGGCTGCTTCTCCCAATTAGGGCTCTTGGGGTTGGCGAAGGGTCAACTTATCAAAGAACTCACTTTTACAGAACCATTTCTACTTTTTTTCTAACTTATTTCTACTTTTTCTTCTCTTTTTCCTCTTTCCCAATTACCTGTGTATTCTTTTTCCAAACTCTTAACTTGAATGCTGAATTTGGCTATATTGTCTTTCTTTAAATTTAAAGACAGGAGTATTTAAAGTTAAGACTACTGATTTGGTTGCCCTGTAGAGGTGTGGCTACACAAACTGCCCTGCCATCTTTACTGTGTTCTTAGTTTCTACAGTTTTCATTTCCAGGCCAGCGTGGTTTAAGATATGGAACACCAGAACCTGAAGCACTAGCCTGAAGATATATATGAGTCAGTGTGTGTGTACAGATACAAAGACACACAGAGATACACACACACAGCTACACAGACGCACACAGTGATATACAAATACACACATAGACACAGGCGCATACACACAAACACAAGATTATACAGACTGGCATACACAGAGATACAGAAACACACCCACAGATATATACACAGATATACATACACACAGGACACAGACACACATAGAGATATACAAACACACATAGACATACACAGATACACACACACAGACACGCAGCTAACATGAACTCTGCTTCCCCTCACTGCCCCATGGAGCGGTAAACATGAAAAGCAGTATGTCTACCATCATGTGGAAAACGTGGTGGAGTCATCAAGAACTTTGAAAACAGGGAGACTGGCCAAGCCATACACCCAAAAGGTGAAGGGCAGGAAGGTGGCCACATCGCCTATGCTCAGACCCAGATGTGGGCACTGATAATGGCAAAGGTGTGCTAGGACACACGTTGGCATGGACAGGGCAGGCCCTGGAGGCAGAGTGGAAAACAAACCAGGTCAGCCTTGCTGAGGGATGGGGCTGTAGGCCAGGACAGGGTGGGGCAGGGGGAGGGAATGTCCTCATCTGGCAGTGTGTTGGTGGGCCATCAGCTTAGCTCCCTAACGCCCTCCCTGAGTTAGGTAGGAAAACATTCTAAGTAATGCGAGGGACAGAACCACAATTACTGCATAGATTTTGGGAGTCCCAGTCTCAGGTTCAGGCACACTACCTACCCTTCTGTGGAAACGCAGGGTACAGAGAAACCAAGGCAGTGGGGCTGGCTCTTCTGTGCCCCCTGGTGGTCAGTGCAGTGGGACGTACATCCTACAGATGAAGGAAGGAGTTCCTTCCCCCAAGGAGGACTTCCCCGCAGAAACCAGGCTGCAGCACTGCTTCCTACCTAGGCCGGTTTGGACAAGGGCTGCAAGAGGCCAACAACTGGCATTTGGGGAGCAAACCTTCCCATCTAGTGGACAGATGGGCACTGCCCCTTTCTAGCCCAACTGGGAGACTCTGAAAAGGCATTCCAGCAGTTCTGGGGCTATTGTCCTAATAGCCCTCCCCTTCCCCGCCCCGCAAACAAACACTCATTCTCACACTGCCACATGCATTTCTTAGGCAAAAAGGGGAACAATCTCGTGAAAAGCATTAAGACACAAATCCCCCCCCCCCCCCCCCCCGCCTCCCCAGCTGCCCACACAATGATCTAAAATCTTACAAAAACCAGGGCTACATTTGGGGGAGGGGGGGGGTTCTAACAAGCATCATTCTTCACTTCAAAGTGGCTCTGCATTTAGTTCTGCTCCTTCCAGGCATAGAGCCTCCCAGAACACCCTCATTCCTAGTCACAGCCCAACTGCTCCTCCCATCCCTCCAGCCTGTTTCCCCAACAAATCCAGACCATCCACTGCCTTCTAATGGGGCTGGTACTGTTTCTCTAGGGCAGCTACAAACGATCAGTAGAAATATGGCTCAGATCAGCATTTCCCTTCCTTGTAAAGGTCGTTATTACGTCAGAGCACTGGCCACACCCAGGGCACTGTAACATTTGGAGAGAGACCCTAACTGGCCATAAGAGACCTGTGCTCTGAGAGCTTGTAGCCACCAAGATAGGAAGAGCAGGGATTCTGGAGTTGGACCTCCAGGGAGTGGACCCCAGCTTGTTGTCTGCTTGCTGGCATCACCGCCTCTCTGGGCCTGTTTCCTCCTGGGTGAAATGGGAAAGCTGACCTGGGGTGTCACCCATGGAGTGGGGTGAGAACTCATTGAGGTAATACAGTACTCTCATCCCAGTCTGCTCTCTACGCAAGCCAGCTTCTGCTTAATTATCCAGCCAGCTTTACCAAACTGCCTGACTTTCCCTCCAGAGGACTCCAGGCAGTAAAACAGGGTTAAAGACCTACCACTTCAGAGTTCTGTTTCCGATTGTCTAGTGCAGAAGCAAGTCCTCCAACAGCCTGGGGATCCTCATAGGTTACCCTGGAGACAAGCAGCACAAGCAGAGTCAGTTTCCCACAGTGGTCAAAGCTGTTGACCTGTAATCACTTTCTATCCATGGCACCTTCCCTACATGTACTTGGAAAAACATTTCCCACAGCCTTGGCATCTGGGCAGAGGCTAAGGGCTCATCTGTCAGTCTGACTGCTACTGAAGCTAGGAGGCCTGCCTGGGTTTTAGCACTGGCTTAGCCACTCATTTCTTCTGGGGTCAGGACACTGCAACTCAACGTTCCTTTCTTGAGTAACACTAGGCATCTCTAAAGCTCAATGACAGGACGTCAGACATGCCCTGAGACTGCTCGAAGGGAGGGGCAAGATAAACCCAAAGTAATATGACTTCTTATTTTAAAAGAAGCAGCCTTAGTGGTATTTAACAAGGAAGGTCTGGATTGGGGTCTATAACTGATTCTAAAGGTTGTCTCCCTCTGGTCCCTTACTTCTTTTACTGTATTCCTTTTAAAGGCAACTTTTGCTGGTAAAGGGTACATGGGAGCTTGGGCTTCTGGTCAACCTGTTGATTCCAGAGCATGAGACTCAGAAAGCTGAATGCATCAAGACGCTGGACCTCTAGGAAAGGTGGGGAAATGTGTTCCTTACCTCCCTATAGGCTGAATAGAAAGCTCGAAGCCTATTCTGGTGCCTGAGATGCAAGGTATTATCTACTTTGGAATAAACTCCTCCAATTCCATATGGCTCATTCTGGCTAGAGCTGCTGTCAGAGAAGCCTCTGTCCACACCCTTGGGCCAGAACACCACGCTGCCTAGAACCAGTTCACTCCCTGCCTGGCTGCACCCTCCAGACTCCCAGCTCCTTCTACAGATGAAATTCTTGCAGCAGCAGCAAAAGAAGCAAAGAGAACAACAGGAGAAATCCAACTACAATTGACCCAAAGGCGGGAGTGGGGGTGTGGGTAGGGGAGGTGGGGAAGGGTTAGTATTCATTCAACATCTCTATCTACTACCAAGTCCTTATAGCCATATTTCAAAGTTCTTGGCAGTCCTGGCCCTGGTAAATAAAAGTCCTCTTTGTGCTAGCCGGTGACCAGGCCTGGATCAATCCTCCCCCAGTATCTTCTGAGAGCCACTGAAATAAACCCAACATACGTCTTGCGTTGCTCAGCCAAGGAGTTCCCTCTTGTCTGGGCAAACATGTCAAAGCCGTCACTAGGATTACACTGCTGAAGTGAACTAAGGGTGCCACTGACGCTCTCTGTCCCCAAGTCTGTAACAACAAAACAAATGAGAGGAGGATGAAAACAAAATGTGGATCGTGGACTTAATGAAGGGTCCTAAAGTTAGGATGCCATTTGAGCAAGTTAAAGTTCTAGTAGGGTGGGGTGGGGGGTACTGTCAGGGGGACACAAGACTTTCCTCAGGCACTCCCAGGCCACCACATGCAGGAGCCACAGGTGGGGCCCAGATGGGGGCCACTGACCTCCAGTCTGCTCAAGGTGAGAAAAGAGACATTATGAATAAATGGGAGATTACTGGCAGCAAAAAAGCGGGGCCTGGGGTGAGTACCCCTGCAGATTGCCCTTATCAGTGTGCTTCTCATTAACTCAATCACAATGTCTAAGGACCTGGGTCATTGAGTTATTTGACAAATATTTCACAGGTACCCACCATGTTCAGAACTATATCCTGAGAGGACTAAATTGAATCTGAGGTGGTCCCTGGGCTCAACAGTGCACAGAGTATGTGGGAGACAGACAACAGCAATACTTAGCTTGAGATATCAGGAAAGACTCTAAATTTACACAAGAACAGGTCTTTAAGGACAAATGGGACTATGCTGTGGGAAGAAGGGGTAGGTAGGTACAAAGGCACAGGGCCTGGAAGTCCAGGGCGTGTGAAGCAAATAGTGCTTGTGGAGAGAGGTTAATGGAGGATAAGGCTGGAAGGGAGGTGGGAGATGGCTGGTGGAAAGATTCAAATGCCAGTTAAAGGAGTTGATGGGAATACTCTAGACTTTTTTAAGAAGGGAGGCAGCACAATTCAAGTTGAATTTTGGCTATTAAATCTGGTGTCCAAATGCTGGATGGAGTGAAGGCAGAGAAATCTGTTCTGAAAGAGAAACAAGAGCTACAGATATATGAGATATTGAAAAGCCAGGATTATATCAACTGACAGATCACTAAGTAAAAGCTCAAGTCAACTGAAATGAGATGAAGATATAAAAATATTAAGAAATAAGAAAACAGAAAAGGAAAGGAGAAGAAAAAATTTTGAGAGGACTGCGCCTATTAATTACTTTAATACTATAATTTTGTTATAAATTGGCATCATCCAGTGTATTTGCAGCATCTAGAGTCATCTATACACTTTTAAACTCAATGAACTGTGGAAAAATGATAAGTTTCTTGTTTGAGGTTTTAGACAACGGGACGCTTTAGGTTGATGTTAGTTCAAGGAGAGCAAGTATGTCAGTGCTATAACGACCTATTTCCAAGCCCATGGCAGACATCGCCAGTCAATCGCTAACTCATCTTTCAATCCCTGATGTGGCATGACTTCAATGTCATTTTTAGACCTGTGTTCCAAGCAGCACATGAACTGAAACCTATTTGCCATCCTTGGCCTACTTAATATGGAGAAAGAAATTGCTTCAACCATAAGGAATACTCTAGATAAAACCCAGCAGCCACCTTTCTTTAAAAAGCAAACAAGTTCTTGTTCCTGGGAACTCCCCCAACCCCTGCTTTCCAACACAAGTTTAAACTTTAAGTTTAGGGAAAGAAATTATGAACTGAAGGTGGTACAATTGCCCAGGACTCAGGAATATGCTTTCCCATGGATTCCCCAAAAGGTTCTCTTCAAATCTTCGAACAGAGAAAGTGAAAGGAGCTCTCAGACCAGACTCACAACCAGGCAGTGGCCTGCGAAGGAGGCCTTGACACCCCTATGAGACACTCACCCAAGCCTGCAAGCTGGGAAGAGAGGGAAGATGGGGGTGCCGTGTTCCCCACCATTGGGCTCACCACGGCTGGAGACCCAGGCCCCAGATCTATTAAGTTGTCTTCGGTCACTTCATTCAGTACCTGTCAGAGCATGAGATGGCAGTGAGCCTCAGAGCTCTTGTACTGGTCTCTAAGATCAAAGCAAGCAGGCACTGTGCAGGGTTTCAGTGCCATACCAGTACAGGAGCAAGGTAGTTTCTCTTACAACGACAGCAGCGGTCCACTGTGGGCCCTGGCTGTCAGTAAGCCCCTGCCCATTAGCTCCCCCCTCCCACTTAAATGAGGCAGAGCTGAATCAGTTACCAGCACAGGACAGGGGCTTCCTTGCAACCCACCCACCAGGGATGCACCTGTTAGCTCTTCCTCGGTATCCCATCAGCCAGAGCCTGCTATACAGTTACCCAAATATTTAAACCCCAGTTAGAAAAACCAAACTGAAGCAGCTCCCCTGACCTCCAGAGATGAGAGAATTCTGAAGGGATACTTACTCCATTACTGGCATTTTGAACTGATCGGCCCGACCTGTATCGTTCAAACCTAACGGGAAGGGAAAGAAGCAGAGTAAGGAGAGGGGGGTGACAGGGTACCATGATGCTTATTGGTCCTGTGGAGAACTCCTGGGGACTGACAGCCCTGGGAGGCCAGCAGAGACTGAGGCTATGGGAAAGGAGACCAACCAGACCCATTTTGGGGGCTAGTGGGAGTGAACCCATACCTGCATAATTTCTCCAGGCCTTTCTCTGTGTGGGGCTGCCCTGAGGAAGACCGTTCTCCTGGCCTCACCCTGAGAGGTAAGGGAGGAGGGTGCTGACTGACACGCCCCGGAGGCCATTATAAGCACCCCCAGCCATCCCCTCAGACCCTGAGCCCAGGTGTTCCTCTTGTACTGTGAAGGGTAGGTTGGGCCAACCACTTTACCTGGGGGCAAAGCCAGGCAAAAAGTACAGCCCTCCTTCCTATTTCACAGAGCTGTGCTGGGGAGTAATTATCTGAGGTGACTGAAATGCCCTAGCTCAACTTGCCAGAGTAAAGGCAGTAGGGCATATACAGGGCAGATACCTAGAGGAGGAAGACAGGCACAGGCCCCTGGCCTGGTGAAAGGATCCCTGGTGGCTGCAGAAAGGGTTAGACCAACCAGTAACAGGCTGCCAGCCAGTCTCCTACTCCAGCCTGTTAGCTACAGACTGGCCGTGGATGGGAGTTGGCTTGAAATAACGGCAGAAAGCCTCTCTCTTGCCTGTCATTCTCATACCAGGTGAGGAATAGAAGGGCAATTGTGTGTGTGTGGGGGGGGGGGGGTGGAAGTGGGCAGCTCTTGCATTGAAAAGTTCCCGAATGTGATGGGCAAAGAGGTAGCTAAGAGATTTTCCCCAGCTAGAGCCTGGAGAAATCAGGCTTCACTGAGATTCACTGCTGCACACTGGTCTCCCCACTTGCTGGGCTCTGTGCCTGGTGAGCAGGTTTCCCCACAAGGGATAATCTGGTTAGGATATGTGTGTCAACTGTGTTTTGAAGACTTATGTGGTTTTTCAACCATGGTTTATAAGGATAACAGGAGTATTAATACATCTGAAAAAATTTTAAACCTAAAACAACTTTCCCATACTCTCTTTCAGGGACAATCAGTCTTATCAAAGGCACTCTAGCCAGAATGGTACCTCAGGTCTGTTGGCCTCAAGCTTTGCCTCTGAATTTTTGGTAACACTGGGACTGGGAGACGCAGGTGAAAATGCCCACATTAGTTCTTGTCATCTTATTCTAAACGGGGTTGAAATGGGTCTAACAGGTTAAAAGTCTAGCCCATTTAAAGTGAAGAAATTAGAACCACATGGCAAGACCAAGACATCTAAGGCTGGGAGTTGAGGTGCCTCAGATAATGCTCCTATTCTTCAATTGACATATCCGTGGGTGGCCCCATATTCACACTGCAGTGGCTTCTTCATCTGTCAGGTGGACACAGGGCTACCCCACCCTACTGCCAAAGTCCAGAGTTGTGACAACAGCAGCAAAATCACCCTCTATGCCCCCAGATGCAAATATCTGTCACACCAACCCTAACTGGTGCCAGCTCATCCTGCCATAAGTCAGTGAGGGACCAGTGCCCCAAGTCTTTGGGGACTTGGGGCTTAGATTTAGAAGAAGGTAGGCTTGGTCAAGGTGCTTTCTGATGCTGACACTAAGTAATTCAGGAAATTCAGGAGAGCTCGTTGAGCATCCATCAGTGATGGGATGGGAAGAATGATGGGAAGAGAACTGCCATTAAACCACCTAAAAACTACATCTGAATAAGATGCTTTACATTTTCCCCCCAGGGATGGCTATGGAAAGGGAAAAGAATTTGCAAGTTAGTTACCTCAAACCCCAAAATGATTTGGCTACAGAAAGAACTGAACGTGTTTCCTTACACAGCTGTGTTCCAGCACTTACACCCTTCCTGCTTCTGAACACTCTAGACGCAATGACATTTGCAAAGGGAGGGAAAATAATCTGTTTTCTTAAAGATGGGGGTAAAGGAGAGCTTTTTTCCTTAGCAGAGATTTTTTCCCCCTTTAATCCTTTTCAAATTCAAAGGATCTTCAAAGGAGCAGGTGTCCCAGTCCTCCCCCTCCAGGAGCTAGGGTGGGTGGAGAAGGCAGAGCAGCCTGAAGCTTACAAAGGGCAGAGCCGAATTCTGCAGTCACCTTCCTGCTGCAGGGCTCCCAAGAGAACAAGCAGCATTTTCCCTGTCTTCTGGGAACAAATTAGCATCTCTGATAAGTATTTTCTAACTCTAATATCTCTCTCTCTTCTCTTTGTTTATGAAAGAAATTCCTCTTATGGCAATAATTTTTCCAAGGGAAACAAAAGAACCCTGGCTCCTACCTCTCATATCTGAGGAATACATTGTTGAGGTCGTCGTTGACGTGCAGCAGCTCCTCGGTCACCTCCTCATTGGATACTCTGGAGATGAGCTCCACGATTCGCTGCTGCATGGCCCGGCAGGTCCTATTCAGTTCCTAGGGGACACATGCACCTCTGGCTAGCCTGCTGGCTATGCTTTTTTTTTTTTTTCTTTTCTTCCATATTCTATTTCCTTTGGGAAAACATGTACCAATTCTTAAAAGTCACAAAAGGAGTACGTGCTAGTGCTAGTCCGTAAAGCCGGCCTGTGTAGGATGCAAAGTAGAAGGCCCTCCCTCCTGCCTCCTCCTACTCCAGAGGAAACCAGTTTTTTCAGTAGACAGACAGATGTCCATACCTATCTAGATACTGTTGTGTGTACATAAGTACATGTTTGTACAAATTGTTTTTAAAATATATATGATTCTTTGCAGCTTGCAGAGTATTCCAGACTCTGCCCATCACTTCTACAGGCTGACTCATGTCTTTGTATGTGTATTATAATGTATCGCTCCATTCTTCTATTGTTGGGCATTTAGATTGTGGTCTCTCTTCTTTTGGCCAACCCAAATAATGCAGCAGTGAACATTTGTATACATGTATGCTTATGCATTTGTGCCAGCACATCCATAGGACAAATTCCTAGGGGAAAGGGTACAGTCATTTAGAAAATTGATTGGTAATAGTAAAAGACCCTTCAAAAAGATGAGATCGGTTTATTTATACTCCCAGCAACAGCATGAGTATAATTTATGATGGCATTACAGACATTTTGGTGGTATGTCTGTCATCTTGCTGAGGTCTCAGAAGTTCGGCAAACTCCTACATGGCTCCCAGCTAACCAGAGATGTCTCTCATGAACTCCTAGTCACCATCAGAGCCTTCTCTACCCTTGGAAACAATGTCCTGCTGAAGACAGGCCCTTATCACTTTATGGTCTGGCTTCTGTGGGCCTCCCCTACTCTGACAACAGCCTGATTCATGCTCTCATTGAAACTTGCTGTGGCGCTCCTTCAAATACCTGCCAAGGCTCCTTGTTATCCTGGAAACCAGAATGAGGATCCCTACAGAGCAGAGAACTAACGGCCCTGCCGGGCTGGCCCCACAGCATCTCTGTCTACAGACAGTCCCTGTGGAAAAAGCTCCAACTCCTAATGGACCATATGGGGTAAAGCAGAGGTGAGACGCTGTCCCCACTTACCTGGACACTGGAGGCAGCTGATAACCCAGTGAGTGAAGGTGATCAAGGATAAAGCAAGAGTCCTTTCTTCTCACAGCTCAACCTCAAAACTACTTCCTTTTGAAAATATTTCCGGTGGAAGTAACCACTCTACTCACTGCAGACATACACGATCTCTACTGAGTTCTGCATCCTGTCTCATAATCTGACTGGCCTGACTAGAAGGCTTCCCCTACTAATAGATCATAAACTCCATGAGGTAGGTGCCATCATTTATCCCCTGGGGATGCCACACACAGAGAAAAGGCCCAGTAATCGTTTGCTGAATCTGATTGCCAAACCAGTCAAACACAAAGTAGAAAATTGAGGGTCCCCATTCATCCTCAGCCCCAAATACCCCATGGTGCTCACCACACAGGGGCATTACAGTTGGGCTTATCTACCTCACTCTCTAGACCAAAGCTTCTTGAGGGCAGAAATGGCATCTCTTGTCCCTGTTTTCCCAGTACCTGTGACTGACACATAGGAGCCAGTCCTTCAGTGCTTTTGAGAGAATTAACGGGGGCAAGTTGTGTTCCTTCTATCCACGCTTAGTCTAAGGTATACAAGAGTGTTCCTTATATGTGCATATGTGCACATACCCCTCATTCACTGCTGAAGGGCAATGAATGAGAGTGCCTAGGCTTGATCCTGTAGGTAAGAACATGGTGGGGACCTTGACAGACATGACTTGCCCATTACAGAGTAAGTAGATCATGGCCAGCCAGACACAGGCCTGGACACTGCTTTAGCTGCCACTCCTCCATGGCTGCTCAGACTGTAGAAGCTCCTTCCCTGAGAGCAGGGGCAGCTGAGGAAAGAAGCCTGGCCCATGTAGGTCACCTCAGAATGATTCCAGTACAGCTGTATTTTTCAATACGTAAGATACTTAGATTTAGGCAGTTGGATACAAAAAGAGTCTGATGTTCAAAGGAAAAAAGCTTCATCCAGAGATTCTCTGGCTTGCTGGGCGCTTTGCGTTGGTTATGGAAACACTGCCCTTTGTTTTGGTTCTACCCTGTTGCTAGCCCTGTGCACAGCCAGAATGGTACTGTCTCTCTTGATCTATGGGGATAGCAAGCCCAGTGTCTGGACCTTCTGTTTTTTCCTATGAACATAGTCTCACTCTTGGTTCTACTAAGACTAACATTCTAGGTTTTGGTGAAGGCAGGATCATTTCTGGAAAGATGGGGGGTGGGGGGCCTTCTAGTGAATCACTAGATACTCACAACCCCTCTCTCCCTTCCCATATTCTCTTCAAGTTTCAGGTTCCAGCTGCGCCCAGGCCAGGCCAGCCCAGGCAGGTGGTAGCATTCCCATCAGCAGCAGAGAAACGGAGGGGCAAGTCAGAACCAGGCTGGGGCTGGAGGGGAAAAAATGTGGACCTTGACTCTAAAGTGCTCTGAACCCTTGGTCCATTCAAACCACTAGCTCCCCATCACTGTCTTCACTAAGTTATCCATATCAGCTCAGCCTTCTTCCCAGCACCCTTCATTCAGAGAATGGAAAATTCTTGTTCATCTAGAATCCAATTTTCCCTTTCTACAACTCATCCCAGGCCCCAGTGACCCAGTAGTAAGAATTTATAAACACAAATACAAGTATTAGAATTACTAACAAGAGGTGAATATCAAAAATGAATTGCAGAGAATGCTAGAGTCCCGTAAAGAACAGAACACCACAAAAATGCCCGCCCTCTACCATTGTGAATGGCTCATGTCACCGGGCTAGCCAGAAGAGGGACACTCGAAAACTGGCCTGGGCCTCTGAGCCTGGCCTGGTCTCAGTAATGGATTGCCACACAATAACTGCCATGGGTGCCAGTGGACACTCACAGGGCAAATCCAGTCACTACAAGTAAAAGCACAGCACACAAAAGAGCCAAAACCACAGTGGAAACCCTAATTACAGAAATAAAGTATGCTCATGAATGATGCTAAAATGAAGTCAGACCCTTAACATTAAAACATATATAAAAAATAAAAAATAAAAATGCCAGAACTTGTGAAAGAAGCAATCATATTAGACTATGTGAAGGATTCTGAGAGCCAGGACTGAAGTGATAATGTAAATCATCAAAGTATTTACAATACATGGTTAGAGTGTAGGGAGCGGCTCCTTAGCACTAACAAAGGAACACGAATCTAGGTTAACTTTAAAAGACCAATACTTGGGGAGCAGATCTTGCCCAGCGCTTTGGAAGAAATGCTGGTGACCTGGCCAAAGATCATGGATGGAAGACTGGAAAAGCTAGAACTGGGGGACAGAGGAGACTAGGTGGCAGGACAGAGGAAAGAGATACAGTGCCTGCCTTTCTGCTGTCTGCCGCGAACCCACTGTGCATGTCACTCCCTCTCCCTGGATGTGCATGTGCCTGGTGCAAGTGAGACCAGTACTTGAAGTGTCTATAAAAAATAAAAAAAGATCTCTTATGAACAAAAGGATCTTGAGTCTCAGCTATGGGCACACTCTCTCCAGCAAAGGCAGCCCCACCAGACAGTCCCAGGACATGGAAGTGCGGCTGTGTCTGGTGCTCGTGGCCAAGGAGCAAGCCTGGGGTTCCTGGGTAGGGAAGGGAAAAGGGAAGAGGTCAGTCACTTCCCATCCACATTGTAGGCCAATTCTAAGATGTAGAACCTAGAAGCCAGGGTAATGCGGCAGTCACGGGAAACAGGTCCGAGGCCACTCCTGCAGAAGCTGGCAGCATCACCTCTCAGAGCCCATGGGTTTTCTCCAAACACACTTCAGACTTTTTAGAACAGCAGATAGCTTCAGGCACTTGCCCACATGGCTCGGGGGTCCCTGAGAAGTCAACCCTCTGCCTGCAATGTCCCTCTCTTCCTTTTCCATCGAACAAATTCCTACTCATCTTTTAAGGCCCTAAGATATTTCCTCACCCCAATACTTAATCGTAAAATTTTTCAAACATAGATTCGCACTGTGAGGAGGAAACCAAAATAGCGTAGATGACAGAGGTTCTGTTCATCCCTCTGGTGACCAAATCAAAGTTATAACGAAAACAAGGAGCAGCAGCAAGGAAGAAATCACCTGGGATCTTGAACAAGCCATACAACTAGGGAGAAGTCCAAGAACTCACTCTGCAATGGCAGAAGGTAGGATGGGGCGAGGACACAGCGCTGCCTGGCCTCGAGTGGCTGAGTGAGACTGAGGCTGCAGCAGAGGCAGAAGCCTCTTAAAGGGGCTAGGTCCATAGCGGATTTTTGCGGTGATGGACCTGCTCGCTCTGAACACTAGGGCTGATTCAGCTGCATGGGGGGCACCAGGGACTTACAGGGAGACATTGTTGGAGTGAGGGCCGAGGCAAGACTCATTCCATACAGAAGTACCAGCCGTATCCATTGTTCCCTGTTGAGCCCTCCCCCTTGCCAGTGCACCGGATACTGTACCACCATAGCCGTGAGGTCATCAAATTGGATAACAGTGGTCACTCTACCTAGAGGATTCCCTGAAACCCCACCTCCCCCAACTCAATCCACACTCCACCTAGAGGATTCCCTGAAATCCCACCTCCCCCCACCCAATCCACATCCAGGTGTATCCTCAGTGAATCAGGTGCTCCTTGCTGAGAAGCACCTGGACTCACAATGCGGGCAGCTGGCCTTCGTTTCTGGTGTGGCCTTTTGAGGCAACTATAAGCACAGCATCTGTGGATTGCTTGCTGAATCTTAACAGGTGGATCCAGAGGGGCAGAGGCTTGGGCTAAGTTTGGCCTGCAGCTGAACCCTTCTCAGGACTGTACCACTGGACACCTACTTCACAAATCCACACTGATAAGACCAGGGGACTTAAGAGCTTTGCTTAGTACATAGAAACAGACATGGAAAGGCAGACGAACGGGAAGACAAAGAAGCAGAAACCGTATGAGAGAACAGAACAGAGATCCAGATATAATGGATTCAAGTAATCTAACATGCAGCGTTCAAAACACTGGTTACAAAAGATGCTCAATGAACTTTGGGTTAAATTTAATGAGAACTTCAACAAAGAGATAAAATACAGAAAAACAGAAATGGAAATTATAAAAGGGCACCAGTCTGAAATGAAGAACATATTCTCTGAGATGAGAAGTATATTAAATGGAATAAACAAAGGAATAGAGTGAATAAAGAAAAAGATAAAATGC
The DNA here is from genome assembly GCF_014176215.1 of Rousettus aegyptiacus. NCBI lineage: Eukaryota > Metazoa > Chordata > Mammalia > Chiroptera > Pteropodidae > Rousettus > Rousettus aegyptiacus. The sequence continues at coordinate 64,620,889 of NW_023416309.1, forward strand.
CCTATCTAGAGGATGAGAAAGCCAAGGACACACAATTAGAATGGCAATAGACAAGGCCAAGACTATAAAAATAATTTAAGAAGCATATGGGACACTACTAAGGGTCCAAATATCCGTCTGATTGGCATAACTGAAGAAAATCAAGATGTCGAACAGCCGTTTGAAGAAATAATAGTGGAAAACTTCCCTAACCTGGTGAAGGAAATGGAAGCTCAAAGAATTCCAAAAATCAGGGATCCAAAGAGGCCTGCACCAAGAAACATCATAATTAAAATGCCAAAGGTTAAATGCAAAGAAAGAATCTTAAAAGCAGCAAGAGAAAAACAGTTATTTACAAGGGAAAATCTGTAAGACTGGCTACTGATTTCTCAAAAGAAACTGTGTAGTACAGAAGAGCCTAGCAAAAAAAAATTCGAAAGGTTGAAGACGCAGGATCTACAACCAAGAATAATTTATCCAGCAAAGCTATCATTTAGAGTTGGAGGGCAGATAAAGAGCTTCCCAGACAAAAATAAGCTAAAGGAATTTATCACCACCAAGCCAGAATTACAGGAAAAGTTGGAGGGACTTCTTTAAAAAGGAAAAACATGTATCAAAAACAGGAATAAAGAATGGTAACAACTACATTCCTATCAAAAAGTACCTCAAATAGAAAAGAATTAAGTGCTACAAATAAAAAAGTGGATGAACAGAAAGGAAAACAAGACCTCTACATGTTGCCTATAAGAGACTCACTTCAGATTAAAAGACACACACACAGACTAAAAGCAAGGGGATAAAAAAAGATATTGCTTTGATGGACCTAGAAGGTATTTAAGTCAGAGAAAGATAAACACTATATGATTTCACTTGTATGTGGAATCTAAGGAATAAAAAGAACAAACTAATCAAAAACAGACTCATAAATATAGTGGACAATTTGGTGATAAATAGAGGGGAAGGGGTTTGGGGCGCTGGGAGAATGGAGTGAAGGGTTAAAGAAGTACAAATTAGTAGCTGATGGAGGGTCATGGAGATGGGGAGCACTGCACAGGGAATCCAGTCAACATGAATACGTTGGCTAGGTGGAGGGTCAGGGGAGGGAGGGAGCAACTGGGGGGATCGTTTTATAAACTATATAGATATCTAACCAATGTACTGTAATTACAATGAAATTAATTAAAATAAATTTTAAAAAAATTTTCAAACATGAAGCAAAGCTAAAAGAATTTTATGGTGAATAGCATGTACCCAAAACCTCGATTCTATCATTAACATTTCACAGTGCCAGCTTTACCACTCGTCTACCCAGTTATCATTTCCTTATACACCCGGAATGTTTTCTGGAGGTCCTGCCACCACTCTCCCTCCTCAACTCCCACAGCAATTTAGACACTCCTCTAGTCAGCACTGTCACCCCATGTCAAGGGAACTCTTCCAGCAGAGCCTCTGGCTAGTACTTATCTTCAATAACGGAAGACCAGCCCCTCTCCCACTCTAAAGGCAGAAGCCACAGGACAAAGAGTAGGCCTCAAGGATAGTCCACCAGAGTCAAAGGAGAATGAAGCCAGACCCTTGAGAAGACTGCAGAAATGTCTCAAAAAGATGGCTCCGAATGCCCCCAAACACAAGGACCAGCAGATGGAAGAGAGTAGGGTGAGATCCACGCTCCCTGACAAAGTCCAGTCTTTTCTGGATGCTTGGGACCAAGTAACAGGCAGCAGGCAGCTATGAAGCAAACCGCTCTTGCAGGCCTCCAGCACTCTCCGGGCCTGTTTTTCCCTGGGTAAAACAAGTGTATCGGAGAAATGGTGAAGCTCTGTGAGGGCCACCAAGATGCCTCCACAGCATGGGGTTTGGAGCACCCCAACTTATGGCAGCTGGGGTGGCTCTGCTTTTATCTGTTTTAAACATTGCTGTTCTCTGTAGAATTTTGTTTGTGGAGAAAAAAGTTCTATCACTTTACGGAAATGTTTGGGGAAATGCTAGATGATTTCTGAGACTTCTGCTAGCTCTAACAATATGACCTCAGCTTGAAAGAGGAGAGAATGCAGGGATCTCATGAATTGTTAGCACCAGGTAAACAACTGCTTTGGCCTTGCATTTGCTACCTCTCCCTCTACTGCCTTGAGCTGGGTGAGATGGCCCAGGACCTCACAGGCAGAGCCTTGCATGCTCCAATATCAGAGGCGCACCCAGGGCCAGGCCCAGAGAGTCTGGCCTGGGGCTTCTGAACCAAGGATCTCTAGAGATCTCTGCAGAGAGAGTTTTACCATCTCTGTGCTTTAACCTTTTAAGTTACTATCTTAAAAAAAATTAAATAGGAAGAAAAAAGACAAAGAGATCGAAGGAGAGAGGAGGACCAGAATGTTAAGATTTCTGCCACCACAAATGCCAGCCAGACACCTGCATGGTCTCCATGGGGTCATCCACAGCCAGACCATGACAGGTGCAGCTGGGAAGTCTTCCTCTGCCTCTCTCCACCTCCACACCTCTTAGACACAGTGACTCTCCTCTAGTCCTGAGACACTAAGAAACCACAGCTTGCCCAGGTGGTCCTTCCCACTGTGCAACAGCTGGGACAGGAGTTTCCTAAATGCTGAAGATTTCAGCTTTAGTCTCTTTCTATATCTGGTTCTCAACAGAGGGGAAGAACAGCTGGTTACTGCTCTTTATGCAAAAGCTCTCCATCTATCATAACATCTTATTAAAATATCCTGTCTTTTCTAATTAATCCCAATGCCTTTATCTTTTCTTCAAGGGACATTCTCATCCCCACCTCACAAACCACCTTTTAATCATCATTACAGATGTCCTCTGAACATTCTCTAAGTTCTAAGGAGTATGGAATAACATCCTGAAGATCTGCATCCTATAGCTGTAAAGAAAAGGGGAGGGAGAAAAAATTCTTTGTTGGAGAGAAAGGGTAATAATGAAACTAAACATGTAGAATAAACTAGAATTCTCTAGAGAAAACGGTCCTGGACATTCAGTCTTTTGTTGAAATGAGATGGAAGAAGCAAGAAGCAAGAGGGGGATGTACCATCTGCTACTTGAAGAAACAACATGGAGGAAGGCTTCTTTTTTTTAGCATCATTGAATTAATTAAGTTATTATTAATTGAAGACAAAGCTCAAGAAGCTAATTTGGGAGAGACAAAAAGCTGGACTCACAGGCTTCAAGTAAGGGCAAGAACTTTAGCAGACATAAATTTTAGGCCCAGACCCAACTGCCCATGCACAGAGTGGGAAAGATACGGTTTTAACAGCCACATGAGAAAGAGATGGAGGGTTTTCAGTTGATGGAAGCTATTGATTTTATAACGTCTGCCTCCTGCTGAGAACTGCCAACAGCCACATCTATGCCACACAGAGACTGGGCTGTGGGCAGTCTTCAGATATTTAAGGACCTCCCATGTGAAAGAGGGATTTGTTTTGTTCTGTTGTTAATGAAGACAGACCAGGACAGCAGTTATAAGGAGACAGACTTTAGCTTGATGTGTAGAAGGCTGTGCCAGTAATAATCACAGAAGACTTGTAGATGACTTGCCTGCACTTGGCACTGTGCTAGCATTGTAAAGAGATGATTGCCAATCCTGCCCACGTGTCAGTGATTACTCTGGGCTCCTAGGGATAGGGGACTTGCTGAGAGCTACCCAGCTCTTCAGTGGTTGGACTCAGATGTGAACCCAGTGACTCCTCAGCCTTTTACATCCTGCCTTGCTGTGCTGCTTCCCAAAGTGTAACCAAGACATGTGATTGGAAATGGAAGTCCTTCCATGGGTTGACCCGAATAGCCTGTTGTTGAGGATGTTAAGAAAACTGAGGCAGGCACTAGGCAAGCTGCTGTTGGAGGAATCTGAGCATAGGTATAGAGCTAGACTAGTTGCCTAGAAGGTCTTGGCCAACTCAGAGCAGAGTTCCACACACTGACAGGAGCTGCTATGTTCCTTCTGGGCATCCTTCCTTACTTACCCTGGGGGCTCCAGCTAAGCTGAAAGCAGTGTAGTAGAATGGCCTCAGCCTCTCTCAACCACAAGTTAGCAACTAAAGAATCCTCAGGCAAACAGCTCTTCCCACCAAGCTTCTTTGCTGCTCTGCTGGGCTGTGGCGAGGCTACACCTGACAGTGCTTTGTGATGTGCAGGAAGCAATCGGGACATGACCCACTCATAATTATGGTTGGTCACACCAGTGCATCCTGGGGCTGACACCTCTAATTTCCTCTCTTCCCATTTCCTCCACCTACTACCCAGCAATTTACACTTAAGTGGGGAGCAGCTTCTGTTGGCGTGAATATTTGGGTTGGTGACAAATGTGTTTATTTCCATGGCTCTGGCCAGCACTGCAAGCTCTGGACAGCTTCTACCCTCAGCACTGGCTGCCCTCCAACTCGCCTGAGGGGTCTTCGGGGCATATTTGGATCCCTTTACTTTCCAAGAAGACCGTTGGGTGTGGCCTGACCCTTGGGGGACCCCGCCCAGCTGGTTTCTGACTACCAGGAGAAGAAAAGGAGGAAAGATGTCAGGAATAACTGAGGAGCGAGGCCAGTAGCCAGGGGAGCTGTGTCTGTTCACACAGAGCTGCCGGACTCCTTAATCTCCCATGCTGAAAGGACAGCCTCCCACTGGTACCCTGACCATTCTTTCTCTCTTTGATTTATAAGATAGCAGTTAGGGCTGGTAGGCTTAGAGTTGGAACAAAACAGAGGGAAGGAAACGTCATGGGAAGCAACCTATTTTTGAAAACTGAGCTGACGCCAGGCGATTATGTTCTGTTTGTCTTGGCTGATGGGCTTGTTTAAAAACACACACACACAGACACACACGCACACACACGGAGTATTCTTGCTGTCTAGGTCTGCTCTGGCTGTCTGGAAGTATGTTGGCTTTGTTCAGCCTACCCCCTGCTGCCAGGAGCTCAGCTCTGTCCACTGCAAACCCCTTGTCAGCAGGAATTCTGATGCTGACACAGCACCAAGCTGCCTCCAGAGGCCTTCTCAGTTTCTGAACTGTTTCTGGACTGACCTCAGATTCCAGTGCCTTCGGTACTGCTGGGAAGAACCCCTGACTGCAGGCTGGGAATGGTGGCCAATGATGTATTAATGGGATGCTGGGTCCCATAGAGTGTGGCATGTGGACAGCTGGATCTGCTCAACTGAGGTAAGCCAGGTCTGCTGCAGGCGTCAGAGACTGGAAAGTAGGGAGGAGCCACTTAGGGCTCCTCGCTCAGGCTGGCAGAGAGTACTCATCTTGGCTTCAAAAGCAGCCTGATATCATAGTTTCGTGGAGATGAGCTGTTCTTCTGTCTCCTGCACTAGGCTGTGAGCTCCTCCAGAGCAGGGATCTCAGCCCATGTATCTCTGTGCTTCTAGGGCTTTGCTCTGCGTTAGGCCCAAAACAGGCCTCCATCTGTCCTCGCCCCCAGGAGCTGATGATAGCTTTCGAGGATGAGGGGGGCACAATAAGAAACAGCTTGGGACCAGGTGCAGCCACTCTGGCTGTGTGCTTTACTGAAGGACAGAGCCATCAGAGCTGAGCTTTCACAGGCTGCAAGTGTGTGCCAACAGCAGGGTGGGAGGTGTAGCACTTATGGGACCAAGACTCTTGACTCTGAGTGCCAAACAAGAATAGCAGCAGCAGGTATGTCATGAAGCACTCAGGCCAGTTAGCCAGGCCAGTCTGGCTCCTGGCCTGTTTACTCAAGAACTCTGCCACTTGCAGTTTACAGTACCCTTTCTCCACTCCTTCAGGGTCACTGCTTCTAAGGGCAATGTCGCTGCCATTTTCTACAAATTCCACAGTCATCTGAGATGAGTATGGTAGAAATCTGGTTTCTAGCTCTGGGCCTGGCTGGCCTGGGAAACAGGCCTGAGGCAAGATCTCCTGCAATAGTCTGGGGACGTCCCCGCAGGTCAACCCTGCTCCTGGACCCCTCTCTGCCATGATCCCAGATCTGCAGGGAGCCCAGAGGTGGACAGCCCAGTGAGCAACCTCAGCCTGGGAATCCTTAGTGTTCAGGCAAAGGAAAGGAGATTCATCTTCATCTTCATCTCAGTCTCAGGAATGTTGGGGTAGGGAGGGTGGGTAAGGTGTGACTAGACAGGCTCCTATGTGCAGGAAAGGTTGAAGGTCCTGTTGCAAATGCTTGTGACGTAATGTTGAGGGAGCAAAGTGACACACACAATCGTACAAATAATATCATCTCAACTACATTTGAAATAAATATAGTAAAGTCTGAAAGAAAATATATCAAAACAACAGTGGTTGCTTGTTGGCATTAAAGAATCATTTTCTTCTTCGTACTTCCATTTTCTTTCCATGGCATATATTCTGCAACTGGTATTTTAAAGTCAGGAAAAAAATGTTATTGAGGTAAATAAAAACGAGAAAGCCTGGTATTAACCTCTAACCATTCCTAGGAAGTGTGAGGCTGAGTGTGGGCCTACATGGACTCAGTCTCTCCTTTACTGCTGCATCCTCAGGCCCGGAGCGCCCAAAAGATGAGGTCCCCCTCACCTGTAGCAACTCCAGATCAGACGAATCCTCCTGCCCCGGGACCATTTCTGTTAACATCTCGGACATGACTTTTGTGTTTCCTCGAACAATGTCCAGTTCACTCCGCAGCCTAGTAATCTGTTGAGGCCAGGAGAATGGAAGCAGGAAAGAGAGGTCAGTCAATCTACACCTGGCTGGTGATAGTTCCACTCACTGTGACATCTAGGTCATACTTCTGAATGAGTACCACAGATGAAGGCTTCTCGTCTCACTCTGGTCTGCATGTGAGATGAATGCAGCTCTGAGAGAGGACTGAATGGGAGAGTGAGGCCACCTCAGAGAGCTCTGGTTTCTAAAAGTTTGTCGTTGGGGGCTCTGTCCATGACACTGAGGCGGTGCCATGCAGAGAAAGCATATTGAGTCCAGAATGGACTGAGCTGGTTTGCAGTCCCAGCTCTCCCACTACAGAAACTCAAGTAGAGAATTATTCTCTCAGGCCTGTTTCTGCTTTTAAAGTGCAAGTGATGGACTGCATGTGGTCCTTTCAGGGTTGGGATGCTTGTTGAGGGACCTGATAGTTAGAGACTCTGGCACCTAGGAGTTTATGATCTAAATACTGCGGTTCTCTGAGAGGCTGGCCAGCATTAACTATGCTTTTCTGGTGTGGCAAGAGTGAAGGAGAGGGACCAAGAGAAGACTACAGAGGAGACCCTCTTCCCATTCAGCACCCTACCAAGGGATAACACGACCCCTTGAAAGCTACCCAACCTGCCCATTCAACAGAGCTCCCCAAAGCCTGGGCCTGGGCCATTTCTCTTGCAGCAAGGACCCCATAAAAATAAACCTTAACTTCTCTGAGCCTCAGTTTCCTTACCTGTGGAAAGGCGATAATAACATCCATACTTTACAGGGTTGCTGTGACTGATGTGAAAATGCTCACACAGTGTCGACACATACATATACTCAATATTGATTAGGTCCTTTTCCTGCTAGAATGTCCGGAGAGCTGGATTTTGCTATTGCTCTTAACTGCATCTGACCCCTCTCCTCTGCCTCTCCCTGAGGTGCAACCTAGCCCTGCCACCTCCTTCTGCAGGCCCTTCCCTATCCTGTGCCAAGCTTCTGGGGCCAGGGACTCTGCTGGATTGAGGTCTGTACCCTTAGTAAAGGGACAGGGACAGATGCCTCGATAAATGTTTATTAGATGGACAGATGGATGAATGGTCAACCAAGGTGATGACCCTTCTGAGAGGCTCTGCTCTGCCTCTGCCTCTGCCTGACAAATGGATGGCCTGCATCTTGGCTGAGAAGAGGTTTCTGGCAAGGGAGGTCTAGGGCTGTGACAGTTAGGAACCATGTGGGCTTTGAAGCCCTGGGGTCCTCTACATCAGGCTGGCTCCCTGCTTGTTTCTGTTTTCATTTTCCCCCAGGGGCAATACTCTGTTCACTCATCCATTCTAAACCCTCCTCTCCACTGTTCTGGCTGCTGGGAGGGCCCCTCCAGAGCTCCCATGCACGTTAACAGGGACTTAGCAGAGGGTCTCATGGCCATCTAATTTCAAACACATTCACCCTCCCCCTAAGCAGAAGGGGGCACAGTTTGCCCATGGGAGCAGAGCCTGGAGCCAGAGATCTTCTTCCCAGAGCTTCCCTTTGAAGCCTGATTCTGGCCATTCTGAGTAATGAAAAAAGGCAGAGTTCAGTGAAGCAAGGCTCACAGTTAACAAAAATCCCAAGTTTCATCTGTAGGTTTCAACTGCCCCCCGCCCTGGGTGATTATTATGAGGCACTCCTTCAGTTGCCCCTCAAGCCCATGGCTGCTTCATGGGGTAAGAAGGAAGGACTACTGCCCTATTCTACTGACAGGAGACTGAGGCTAAATGACCTGCCAAAGCCTCACAGTAGGGAGCAGAGTGGAGACTTAGTCCAGGCCAGTCTGACTTCAGTTCACCTCCTCCTGCTCACACCATGCTCCTTCCTCGGAGCTGGCAGAGTACTGAGATGTGCAGGGCCCTAGCATAATACTTCCATTAGCCAGACAGAATTGCTTGACCCTTCTGTTTAAATGAGGTTCTGTAATAATGACATTGTTACAGATACTAAATAAGGATTTAAAAAATTTAACATTAAATAGATTTATTTTCAAGTCTGACCAATCTTCAAGTTTTAACAAATGGAAATTCTAGAGATTCACCTAAAGATCGGTCTCCACAAATCACCTTTAAAAAATCCAGTTTGGAGTTAAACAGCATTAACTTCTCAGAAAATTACTCATGAAAGGCAGGCGATGTTTGGGATAAAGACAGGAAGAGTACTTCCTCAAGGCCTCCCTGTCTTAGCCTCTGCCTCCACTGGTACCTGGCTGACTGGGTCACTGGCCTCTCGTGCTTATTAAATCGAAACCTCTCTGTATGACACACAGGCCTATTCACAACTCAACTCTACTCCTGTGCTTTTGGCCTCACTTTCTGCCATAATTTCCTCCCCATCTGGACCCTGTACCTGCACCTATCCTCTAAACCATCCACCTGCTAGTCCCTAGAGCACCACGTTTCTCTGTACCTCTGGACCACACCTCGCCTGACAAGGCCCTACTCCAGCTTCAAGAACCTCAGCAACATCAGCTTGCTGAGCTGCCTTCAAGGCACTGCTCAACTCTGGGCTCAGAGCACTCAGGTACTAATCCTACCACAGTGTGACCACAATGTCCTGATTATCTTTACCCCTGTCTCTCCCACACAACTACGAGGCTCAGGAGAGGAGGCTGAGTCCTTCCATCTGTGTGTCACTGGCACTTAACACAGTACCTGGTCTGGGAAGAACTCTGTACGTGTCTCTTGGAAAAGTAAATGAGGACAGTTGGCTGGCAGCCTATGGCCTAGAAGTATGCAAGTACCTGTTCTGAATTGGCTGTGATGGCGCCAGTCACACTCAGAGCCGGGGCCTGTGGAGCGGAGTAGGGAGCAGGAGGAGGCGAAGAATAGGAGCTGGTGCTCGTCCTCTGCTGCGATTGGGACCTGGGCATGGTCGTGGCTGGATCCACTTCAGGGACACTCTGGCACGGCAACAGCAAAGTCCTCCATTCACTTGGGCTGCCTGTGCAACTGGGTCTGGCATCTACCCCACCCACGGCAGCACTTCCCGCCATAGCTGCCTACAAAGAGGTGAGGGCCCAGCTTTACTGCTGACCTGTTATGCTCAAGGAAGCCCTCTGCCCCCTGTCTCTCCATCTGAGAAGGGGGTTACCAATGGCTCCTCCCTCTACATACCTCACAGCCAAGCAAAGTAACTCCGAAAGGCAACAGCGAGAGCACTCGGTGAGAGCTCTGGTCATGGCTTCATTAGGACCACCTAGGGATCCCAGTAGAGGGGGACTGCTATTAAGTTTTGCTACTCATGAATCCTTATTTGGTACCAGAAAATTACATTTTGGCCCTTACAAGTGGAATACTATAAATAGTAATTACGCAATTTACTGAACGTCCTTTGTAATTATAGAAACAACAACACTGTTCTGTGTCATTATTAGAAGAAGAAAACAGGTTATGCGTTTAGTCCACAAAGCATACTAAGTGGTTTGGAGGAATCGTAATGAAAATACTGCTTTGAAAAACTACAATTCCTGTGTTTGTTCTTTGGGCATCTCCAATAACCTCCTGAACATTGTGTTCACATGAGAGACCTACACAGACATGCTGTCCTTCTTACTGCCGTTTCAAAGATGGGCAAATAGGGGCCAATAAGGAAGAATGTTCTGAGACAAGGTGCCTCTCCCAGACCCTGGAGCTTCCTGGCTCTTCTCCTGGCTGGGGCTAATTCCCAGCTAGCAGAGGTAAGTACTAGCTTATCTGGAATAGGATGAATGGTTTGTCCTGCATGTTTTTAATCCTGAAGCACAGAGCTGCCCCATGTTGTAGGAGGTCAGTGGGAGGCCTCTAAATGGGCTTTCCATGGGCTTTGAATCTCAAGGCTGATGGAATTCAGTGATGTCTGGGGCTGATGCTGAAGATTCATAGCTCAAAATAAATTTCAGATCCATTTGATAATGGCTCTGGATCTATTTAGATCCATCTGAGTAACTTGTACATCTGAAAAAAACAAAAACTGCTCTTTGCCCATGCTCAGTGACACAGTCAGCAGCTCTGCACTGCGACCACTGAGGTGCTCTGATATCTCAAAGGGAGATGCTGGCATCCTCACACCAGATTTCTGGGGCCTCTGAAACGCAGGTGTTAACGACTCTCACAGGATGGCTCCGCCCAAGCAATCATTTCCATGGAAAATGTCTGAACTGATCCCTCTATTATATTCTTCCACAGTTAGTGTGGAAACTGGGGGGAGACACTGCTGCCACTTAATCACCAGTCAACCAGCTGTCTCACTCCTGCAATCCCCTTGTTATGAAAAAGAAATGCCCTCAAGCTTTAAGAAAGCATGATGACAAGCTGAATAATTCAAATGAAGCGGCAGAAGGGTGGTGGCAGTGGCTTGCCTGTTCTGCAATAGGTCTTCCTAGAAAATGCCAGCTGGAAGCTTACCCGCTGTGGTGTGTGTATGGGAGACAGAGCGTCCAAATCCGCCATAGGAAACTCGACCCCTTTCCTCTTCAGCTCCTCGTATATATGCACAACACCTGTGAGGTCAGGACTGCTTCGAAAGGCATCAGCCCAGGCCTGGGAGGATAAAAGAGGTCTATTAGGAAGCCTTTCTCACCAAGGGCTCTCACAGTGCTTGAAAACCCAAAGCAGCCCAGGTCCTCTTTCAGAGGCTGGTGCTGTCCTACACTAGAACGCCAATCACCCTGGCCAAATCTATTCTGTTTCTCTCCTGCCAGCACTGCTATGATGCGGTGGGCAACAGCTTGGTTTTTAATGGTGCTGTTGAGCGTGAACAAAAACACAAAACTTAATTCAGTATGTAGTATTTCCTTGGAGAAGCTCTGTGGTGCATTCTAAAATGCAGGCATTTCCTTAATATCAAGAAAATAAATTCCTGGTGATGTTCAGCTGAGAGGCATGAAGAGGACACCCCCTTGCTGTGCCCTGAGGCTACCACTGGACCTCGGTCTACAAGCATGTTTACCTCTGTACTTTGCTCCGCAGAGCTCTCATCAATGGAGGCAGAAATCACAGGCAAATTGAGCAGAGAGAAAAGGAGAAATTGATGTATGACTGGAAATAAAGGCTAATTCTAGGTTTCCTTAGTAGATGAGAAGACTAAAGCTGAGACTGCCTAGTCCAGCCCCGCCTCTGACAGGTGAGATGACTGAGGCTCACGGGTGGGGGTGCCCTGTGCTGCCCACAATGTCAGCACACAGGTGCCCACATTGAAATTCCACTGCTTTCCCTTAGATGAAAACACAACAGAGAGGAAAGACAAATATTGAATAGATTGCAAATCATCACTGATTCATGAAACTCTTCAAACGAATTTTTTAAAATATTCTATTCTTTGGAAGTTACAAACTATATTTTTAAAAAGAGAAATAAGCCCGAAGGGCTTCCCTAAATGAGGCCCAGCTCTTCAGAGCTGTCCTGTCACCATACCCACCCAGAGGAGAAGGCAGAGCCTCTGGCGCCTACAGTTCTGCTGCCAATTCTATTGTCTTGAGCATTTAACTGCCTCCCTGGCTCCAGCGATGTGTTCCAACCAATCCCGAGACAGCCGCAGAAACTCTATCTCTAACTAGCAGACCCATTTGAGTTAAAAGGTCAATTTCCCAAAAGCCTTGTTAATTATGACTGATGTATCTTCTTGATTTACTTATTTAATTTGCAGACTCAGGGATTTAACATCCTGCAACAAGACAGCCCCTTTTGGACAACACTTTCTTTTGGATTCCGAGTAGGTCTGAAGATGCCTGCTGAGGCCTGTCTGGAACACCAGCTGTTGAGCAGCATTGCAGGAGGCTTGTCCCTGGAGAGTGCCCCAGAAGCCCAGCCCTCTATCAGCTGCTTTGGCTGCAGCCACCTGATTCAAATTCCAGTTGAGTCCTGTAACTCCAGCTTCAAAATGTGCTAACATCTGAGTTTAGTGTCTAAACTTTAGCATCTAAGGCTAGTTTCACAGCCTACTATGGGAGGCTGGAGAGACAAAAGCATGATAGTTTTTCCTAGAGCTGCTTTAGGCCTCTATGTCTATGTGAGGACGAAGAGCTGAGGGGACCCCTTTCAATTTATTTCAATCTCCATCCCAGGTAAATATGAGATAAGAAGAATGAAGATTAAAGAACCATCACTCTTCTCTCCAGTCAGTGTATAATTCTTGTGCTATCTGTCCAAATAGCAAGTCAATAGGCCCTCTTCTATGGTACCAGGAGAGGAGGGGAAACTTATCCCAAGTTGGGCCAATCAGCTTCTCCTCCTCACAGGAGCTTGGTCCGGTCCTGGGGATTGCTGGGCTGCTTTCTGGGTAGGTAAAACTGTCCTCTATAGATGCAGACCCTGGGAGGCAGCCATGTGCCAGCTCAGGACCTGTGCACTTGGAAAGGTGCAGGTGGTGTACTGAAAGGGGCAGACATACAGGAGAGGGGTTTGAGGATTTCTTGATCCCTTCTATCCCTTCTCTAGGCCTTGTCAAACTCCAGGGTTGTAGGAAGCCCTGCCTTGTTATGACATACTCTCCTCTTTGCCTAGGCAAACTGGAGTTGGCATCTGTTATTTGCAACCAAGCAGTTTTGACTAATCCACACCCTTCCCACCAGCTGCTATTTCAAACCCCTGTATAGAACCCCTGTGCAGTTTAGGTGAGGTGGCTGCTAAGAGAACATATGTTCATGGTAATATTCTCTACTGAACAAGATTCTGATGCCAACAGGGGAATGCGGAGGCACTTTTAAAGGAACAGTCATATGTAGAAACACAGAAGAAGAAGAAATTCAGAGATGCTGCGTGACTTTAGCATCTTCCTAGGACAATGCCCAAGTACATGTGCTCCTGTCTTCTTCTCCACCAGGTCATACCTTTGAAGGCTCACATCGAGTTTCACCCTTGCACAGATAAGGCAGTCAGTCAACATTTGTCAAGTTAGACTGAATTTTGTTCTCACAGTTACTAACCAGCCTTACTGTCCCATTTCAGAGAACAGAGTAAGATGGCCACTTAGGATGTCAACAAATAGAGGTGACAGTGATAAAGCAGGAGCCCCACAAGACAGCCAACCCAGCTGAGAATGGAGAATCTGCTCTAGGGGAGTGATGGAAAACTTTAGGAGGTCTGGTTCACTCCACGTCCCCAAACTGAAGCCAGGGAGCCATAGTGATTATGCTGGCAAGCTGCCCTATCAGAAAGCAGAGTGACGAGTCAGTGCTGGCACCCTCTGAGGGGTCCCCGTCACAGGCACTGGTTGGTGAATAACTGAGTGGCCACCTCACTGTTCTTTGTGTAATTCTCCCTTTTCCTGCCTGTGCCTATAGTGTCATGGGATTGAAACACCCTGAAGAAGGGCTAATGAAGAAAAAAAAAGAAAGTCATGCTTTTTATCCTCTTGATTCCTTTTAGATTATATACCAAACCTCAGACTAAAACCTTATACAAACATGAACCATATCCTATTCACATCTGTATCGCTCAAGTTTTGACAATTTTAAATCATCAAATTTCAGATCAATAAACAATTACCGATTTAAACTATGGTTCTGTTCTTTGGATAAAGTAAAGTTTGTTATGTTCTGCTTATGCCCCTGGACCAGCCTTAATGTTCCAGCGACAGAGTCCCCAGATAGCTGCTGGTCCACACAGAATCTGACCAAAGGCCACCAGATCTCTGACACCTTCTGAGAACACAATACCTCCAGTTTCTCCTACCACGCCCGACCCCACTGCACCCACACCCCCATCAGCTTACTTTTTTCAATGGAAACAAAAACTTTCAGTGGAAAGAGTATTTTTAGACTCTATTGCTGGGGCAGAGGTGCGGGGGGCATGGCACAAATGGGGAAGAGAAGCAGTAGAGGCATGGCCACAATGAGGTTACTCTAACAGGATGACATCATTTCTATTTCTAAAAACAATTTCAATGGAAGGCTGAGGGATGGCATAGAGTGGGAGGATCCTTCTTGTCTTCTCAATAAACAGGACTTAGCATGAGGAAACAGAAAGGAATGTAACCATGGGATCATGAGTAGGATAAAAGCTAAAAGTTGTGGGAAGTTTGAAGGCCAGCAGTGAGAGAGTTGGCAAGTTGCTCATAAGGTTGCTCTGCTCTCAACATCTTTCCTCCCATGCTACCAAAGAGACAGGCTCCATCTCAAAAGGTCAAACACCCACAGTGGGGTAGGCCCACTAAGCCCTCACACCTGGGTCGGGCAAAGGCTTCTAGAATCATACTCCCTGAGGGCAGGGCTAGTACTGACCCAGCTCCACTTCCGAAAAGCTGGGCTCCAAAGAGAACCGAGAAATGTCCTGCTAATAAGGATGATGAAGAGAATCTGTCAAGAGCTCTGGCACCCACATATTTAGCTGAACCTCTCTTCAGTCTAGCTGTATTTATATGATGGCCTGCTGCCATTCCCAGGCTAGCAAGGAAGCCAGTGGTCTGTCACCCCCACCTCCATTCTTTTTTTTCATTTTTTTCCCCTCTTTAATCTAACCCCCCACCCCAACTTTGACCCTTAATCAATGGATGTTGCTGTTTCCCCTTAAGAATTGGATCTCTGAAGGCGGGGTGTCCCCTCCCACACACTTGCAGTGTGCACCCAGGGTCTGACGCCCCTGGCGTCACTCAGGGGGCCTGGCGCACCTGGGGTATGACCCGTGGCTCCACCTGGGGCTCCACCTGGGGCACGAACCCAGGACCTTCTATATGTAAAGCAGATGTGCTAACCACTACACTATGGAGCCACTCCCCATTCTTTTCTTTTTTAAATTTAAAAATATTTTTTAATTTTCGAACACAGTTGGCATAACCACCCACCTCCCCACCCCCCATTCTTGTCTCACAGTGGGGGCAGCACTCTCTCCCAGGGAGGATTATCAGCCTCTCTGGGGGAACTTGTGCAGTTTTTAAAAGTATATTCGACTTGTAAATAAAATCATCTTCTTTCTCAAAGGGGTTAAAGAAGGTTGACAGGATGCAACAATACTTCTACATACTCAATAGACAGGCTGTAATGAAGAAGATATCGTGTTGGTAAGGATGTGGAGCAGCTAAACTCTCATACTGGTGGGAGAGAGCTGCTGGTGCAAGGACTAAACGAGCGCCTGGGCATTCCCTGCCACTCAGCAATTTCACTCCTAGGTGTTAGTTAGGTTGAACCACATGAAATTGCTAATACTCGACCATTTCTTACCAATGAAGATGGCAATATCACATATTCAACTTAATATATATCCAATAAAAATGAATATGTATGTTTACCTAAAGATATGTGCTAGATGTTCATAGCAGCATTCTTCATAATAGCCTAAAACTGAAAACATCAAGTATCTAACAACAGTGGGAAAGATAAATAAATATGATGAATTCATGCAGCAGACTCAGCACAGTGATGTGAGCAATGGGAACCGAAGGCCCAGGATACCCAGTGATGAGGTGAGGCCCCACATGCAGTGGAGCCAGACACACAAACACAACAGAGCCCTGGTGCAGAATTCACACAGACGAAATTTAAGAACAGGAAGAACTCACCTATTCTGTGTGAAGTTATGTGAGTGGTCATCCCAGGGATATGGGGGCTTTTGGGGTGTGGGTCCTATTCTGTTTCATGACATAGAGGTTGGTTACATGGGTATGTTCAGTTTGTAAAAATTTATCAAGTTGTATATGCTCTTTTAATATGCAATTTCCTGTATATATAATTCAATAAAAAGTGAAAGAAAAGAAAAGGCTGATCCTATTTATTCTTTTGTCCACCCTATCACAAAAGCCAAGCCATTCGCCAGCTCTAAATTCTACCTGCTTTTCTCTGCATTGGTTGGCCATAGCCAAAGATGAAAGTTCTTTAGGAAGCTTCAAAACCTGGACAGAAAGAACTCTCCCCAGTTAGGTACTCAAGCCCACCTGGAAGTACCCTTACTTAAAGTCCCTTGTGTTTTCCCAGCTGGTCCTGGGAGACTTTGTCCAGTATCCTGGTTTGATAGGAGCCTGTGAGGCCCTCAAGGCCCCATCCTGCTCCAGTCTCTGAGGGTTAGTGCACATGTTGCTGCCAGGCCAGCAGGGGGAGGCATCAGAACATGGGTGTGGGCCACTGTGCTGCTCTGGGCTGATCTCACAAACAGGGCTGGGAGTAGAAAGACAGGATTGCAGGCCCATTTTATAGATAAGGAGGTAGAAGCCCTGAGAAGTTAAAGTATCTGGTGAGATTACACAAGGGCAGAAACAGTGCTGGGAGGAGTTAATGACCCTGATGGGAAAAGTTTTGGAGGTCAGGTGCAGGGTGGGCGAGCCTGTTGTCTCATGGGGAGAGCCATGTGCAATAGCAAGTGCAGTCTTTGCTCTCAGCCAGATCCTCACACAGTCAGTAAGGGGGAGCATAGGTCATGACCTTTGCCATGACTGTGCCAACTATACCCACTGGGCTTGGGCATAGGAAGTATTCTTTCAGGTCTGACTCCAGAGACAACGCCTTGCCTGTGGCCACTGTGGGCTTGCACAGTTCAGGCTGGGATGCCCCATCTTTTGAAAAAAAGTTACTATTCATTTTCCAGACATCAAATAATACTGGGAGTGTTGAGAGGCAGGGGAGTATACTGGGGAAGTCCAGAATGAGGGGGTTGTTGGGGATGTGGGTTGGGGTGGGAAGGGTAAGAGGTGAGATGATTTGTACGTGTGTGTGTGTGTGTGTGTGTGTGTGTGTGAGAGAGAGAGAGAGAGAGAGAGAGAGAGAGAGAGAGAGAGAGAGAGAGAGAGAGAATGAGAGGTGCTTGATGGGCAGAATGAAGGGATAGGCACAACCTAAAGAAGCATGGGAGGGACTGGGCTGTCACCCACTCTTCCCTTTCTTAGAGTTCCAGCAAGTTACATTCATCCATTCATTAATAAAAACAACAACTTATTGAACACCTACTCTACAAAGTCAACTGCTCTAGACCCTGGGGATATAATGACCCTGGATTCTCAAGGAGCTCAGAGTGAGGCAGATGATAGAAAAGTTAGCAGAGAAGTACCTGAAGACCATATAAGAAGGTGACTGAAGAGAGAATGTGTGATGTGTGCTATAAACTGGTTGGTGGGAGGCATCTGAGGGCTGTCTGAATGATGGAGAGGAGCCAACTGCCCTAAGAACTAGAGAGAATTTTCAGGTACAGGGTGTAGATAAAAAGGACAAAGCCAGCAGGCTCTTTGGCTCTCCAGCCTCAGTTGCCACCACCACCTCTAGAGCCGCTGTGCTTGCCCTCTGATCACACTGTCCCCTGCCTTCTCAGCCCCACCCCCATCCCCTGGGTTGCTCTCCCCTCTCCTCAGCTCCTGTGGCCCTCATTTTTTCTCAACCACAGCACTAATCACCCCATATTAGATGTGCTCTTTGACAGATGTGCCTTTCACCTTGTCACCAGGATTTTAGACCGAGTTCTAAAATCCAGATCTGACTTTGTACACCCAGCTCAGAAACGTTCAGTGGCTCCTCACTGCCTATGGGGCAAAGCACAAACTCCTTGGCCCATAAGCCCTGACCATCCTTCTTGCCTCATCTCCTGGCCCCCGACATTCATTACACTCGACTTTCCATGTGATAGTTTTAAAACATCCTCTTCTCTTCAGAGGTGTAGCTTAATTCCCTTACTTTCGAGGCTGGACCTGGAGACTCCCTTCTAACAGACTATGACTGAAAAGACAGCGTATGACTTTTGAGACCCAGTATGAACAGGCACTGCAGCTTCTTCCTCACTTGCTCTTAGATCACTTGTTCTAGGGAAAACCAGCTACTGTGTCACAAGGACACTCAAGAGGTCCACATGGTGAGAAACTCAGGCCTCCAACCAATGGCAAAAAACTGAGGCCTCCCACCAACAGCCATGTGGGTTAGCCACCTTGGAAGTAGCTCCTCCAGCTCCAGCTGAGTCTTCAGAGAAGGCAATCCTGGCCAATATCTTAATTGAAACTTCATGAGAGCTCTTGAACCAGAATCACCTAGCTAAGCTGCTCCTGAATTCCTGACCCAAGAAAACTATGAGACAATAAACATTTGTTGTTTTAAGCTGCCAAGTTTTGGGGTAATTTGTTGCAGAGGAATTAATAATGAAGACATTCCAACTGTGTCAACTGCTCTTTTTGATGCTTCTGGGCCTTTGCACATGTTATTGTCTTTGCCTGTGATGCTTCTCACACTCTGAACTTTCCACTAAGTTCCTCATTATCCTTCAGGGTCCAAGAAAAATGTCATCTCCTCATTAAATCACTCCTTAACACCATCTACCCACTACTTCTCTGTCTGCCCTAGAGTTGGCCCCTACCCTGTGACTTGCCAGCCCTGCATATGGCTCTAATATGGCCCTTCCTACTCTCCATTGTTCCTGATGGCTCAGAGGCCTATCAAGTTCCCCCCCCCCCCACCACCACACATACTTGCCCTTGTGGGCGGCAGAGGGCCAGATACCCAGAAAACTTCAGTGAAGGCTGTTAACTGGCTGGAGAGCCACTGCTTAGGGTTTCATTCCTATAGGATGACTGTAAAAATGAAGTATTTTGCAACAAATATCTAAACTCAGAAGCCTCCATTCTTTCCTCCAAAGTATAGGCAAGCATGAGGACTCATTGATTAGAAGTATCACCTTACTCCATCCCAAAAAACTGGACAAGAGGAGTCCACATACCTGGATCAGAGCGAGCACCTTGTCCTGTACAATGGTGGGAGGACTATTCTTGGGAGAGATGATTTTGACCAGAACACTGTCAATGAAATCTCGGTTGGCCACCAGGATGTGGAAGCGATGACCACAGTTCTTCACACATGTCTCTAGGACCTGATGTGGGAGGGAAGGAAAGAAGTCACTACCGTGGGAGGCAGAGGAGCCATCAGGAACTGAGGAGGGCAGCTGAATTTCCACCACCACCACCACTCCCCTTTCCTCCTCCCAGATGATTTTTTCTGATGATGATCTCATTTAGAGCTAAATCTAAATGGCACAGGCATCCTCACACTCTAATTCAGTTGTTCCTGGGGAATATGGGCAGCCCCTTGCTGACTGAAGTCTCCAGTCTCCGCACAATAATCAGGCAATTAGTTGGTAATTGAGGCACCGGTTTTGCATGAGAAGGATGCTGGTGTTTCAATGAGATCAAAATGACTGAGTGGTCCCTGAAAATTAGCATTTTAACTCCTCTCTCTGTGCTACCGAATGTGAGACATTAGCCAATGGGACGCACACTCTGACACAAGAAAAGACTGCTGTGACAGCCTGAATTACTCAATGAATTATTGCCCCTTGTATGTGAGGAAGCAAGCAAACACACATACATACACACACACATCACACACATCGCACATCATACATCACACACCCCACACAACCCTGCTTCTGCAACCAAAATTGACAATGACAAAGAAATTTCCACGTTTAATAAATGATTTGTTGGTCTCAGCTGCCAGTTGACCTTTAAACCCTGCCTATTCTGGAAAAATTAGTTACACAGGCCTTAGCCATTCAGAAAAACATGCTGTGTATGGATTCTGGCCAGATGGCCAGTGTGGGCTTGAATCTCAGCTCCATCACTTTCTCCCTGAATGGCCCAGGACCAGTCTGTCTGAGCCTCAGCCTCCTTGTCTGTAAAGTAGGCACAAGAACACTCCCTTGCATGACTGTAGTAAATATGAGAATGTCTGAAGCCCCTAGTACAGTGCCCTGCACAGGTGAGGGGCCAGTAAATGAGAACTACAATAACATAATTACTGTTAATAAGGCTGTGGTACACACCCAAGTAAAGGCGCAGCTTCTCAGTCTCTGCAGGACCAGGGAGAGTGAGTCCCCCTGGAATTCAGAGGTATTAACTGAAGGTCTCTCCAGTCTTGAACACAGCTTTCTGAATTCTTAGCTCTCTATAAACCAACTCATACGATTATCTGGCCATTCCCATGCCAGCATCCCCCAATGCCATAGTCAACTAGTGGGGAATGCCTCCTTGGACGTACATAACCAGCAAAAGGAGATGTTTCTGACTGCTTCAGTTATTCTCATTTGCCCAAACTGACCACTGGTTACCTTATGCAGTCATTCCACAAGGCTGGGTTCATACAGTAAGGCATTACCTTGACAAAATATGGCCATAAAGAAAGCTCCATAACTTTAACATTAACTGAATGCAGACTACATGCCAGGCACCGTAAAGGATTCTTGCACACTACATATAATTTAATTCATTTCTTACAACTAATTCTCTTTAAATCGGTATTATTACCATATTTCCTTACAGTTAAGAGGCTTAGAAAGGTGAAGAGACTGGTCTAGGTCAAAGCCGCTGGTCAGTGCCAGACTCAGGATGGGAATGTCGACCAGCCCTCCCTGGAGCCCTCATTTTCTCACCCACAGTGAGGCCATGGGGCCATCCCTCTCTCACAGCTTTCTTCTAAGAGAAAATAGGCAAAATATGCTAGATTTCTTGTTCCCTCACTTGGTCTTTGAAATAGCCCTATAAGGTGGGTATTATCCCATTGTAGAGATGAAGAAGCTGAGGCTTGGAGATGCCAGTTAAGTTCACTGAGGAGGCCAAAGCTGGAAGTTGTCCTGAGTCTGGCGGCTCCACACCAGTTATAACCATTCCTTCCCCACTGCTGCCTGCTCTGTGGGAGATTCTGGGTTCCACTCAGCCTGCCAAGGAAGACTCTGAAGCTCAACATCCTTGTGCTGCTGAGGTTTTCCTCAGCCAAGGGGGCATTCTCTTTTTCAGACTCTGCTCATGCTGGACTCCAGGTGACTATGAGGTAACCAGTATTCTCTCTCACAGCGGGAGCTGCCTAAATGAATGACAGGGATTCTTTCTGCCCTTAAGGAATTCACAGTCATCCTTCTTTTTAGGATCTTCTAAAACCCTCCTCCTAACTTTACCTATGCAGGCAATGGGCTGCTGGGGCCAAGGTAGGTGGCAGGAAAAATGTTTTATTTCATGATGAGCAATAAGAAAGGAAAGATAAGAAGCTGAGGAAAAGCAAGGGTGATGAGAAAGAACATGGGAAAAGAGGACCAGGAAGCCTGAGGTGGCAGGGTGGCTAAAGCTCTGCCTCCACGCTCAGGGCTACAGTGGGCCAGGATGTACTCTTCACCTTCAGGAAGCACATCCTTGCATTTTCCTGTGCAGCAGACTTTAAAGTAAGACACTTTGGGGCTCAGATACACAGACTTGGAAATGCCCTGGACAGAGGTTGGGTGTGCTACAGAGCAGCCCCAAAGCCTCGCAGAAAAGGAGATTCAGGAGGTACTCCCTGGCTGGCAAGGGCCACTCAGCCTAAGGAGGCCCAGCGACCCACTTTAAGCCACTCTACCAAAAAGGCCCTTGGAATATCTGCTCTATGGGTTGTAGGAGATGAAACATACAGTGGGAATTTTCTAGTTGCAGCCAAAGCCTATAGAGTAAGCAAAAGGTGCCTCTAAGCAATAAGAAACAGATGTTCTAGTCCATACACTAAGGCCCGAGCAGTGAGCCCCTCAGGGCTCCTATTTTGAATAAATATTAACAATTTTGATGTGTACAGATATGAAGTGAGGAAAGGCCCACAATGAGCAGGACTGAGAGTGACTAATAGAGTAAGTGAAGACAAAGACAGAGAAACCATAAAAATAGACATGAGACCATGCAACATGCACCAGGCTGAGGCCTTTGCTGGAGGGACTAAGGATCTGCATATTTCATAATTCTCCCAATGGCAGGGAAGACCTGACCACTACAATTAAAATTAAATTAAATACTTAGGAATAAATTTAATCAAGGGTGAGGAAGATCTGTACACCAAAAATTGTAATTATAAGACATTGATGAGAGAATTAAAGATACAAATAAATGGAAAGATATCTAGTGTTCATGGATGGGATGAATTAATATTGTTAAAATGTCCATACTTCCCAAAACCATCTAAAGATTTCACAGAAATAGAAAAGCAATCCTAAAATTTGTATGGAACTACAAAAGACCCTGAATAGCCAAAGCAATCCTGAGAGAGAAGAATAAAGCTGGAGGCATCAATTGCCTGATTTCAAACTATATTGCAAAGCTATAGTAATCAAAACAGTGTGGTACTGGCATAAAAATAGATACATAGACCAATAAAACAGAATCGAGGGTCCAGAAATAAACTCACATCTATGTGGTCAACTAATCTATGACAAGAAAGCCAAGAAGACTCAATGGGGAAAAGGATCTTCAACGAATGGTGCTGGGAAAACTGGATATCTATATGCAGAAGAACAAAATCCTACCCCTATCTTATCGCTAATAAAAATTAGCTCAAAATGGACTAAAGGCTTAAATGTAAGATCCAAAACTGTAAAACTACTAAAAGAACATAGAGGAATAGCTCCTTGACATTGATCTTAGCAAAGATTTTTTGGATATACCAAAAGCAAAGGCAACAAAAATGAAAATAAACAAGTGGAATTACATCAAACTGAAAAGCTTCTGTGCAACAGGAGAAACAATTGGGAAATTGCATAGGCAACCCACAGAATGGGAGAAAATGTTTGCAAACTATCTGATGAGGAGTTAATATACGATATACATAAGGAACCTATACAGAGCAATAACAAAAAACAAACAAACAATTCTATTTAAAAATGAGCAAAAGACAGCTGAAATTTACCAGATTTCATTAATGAATGTTGCCATAAAAAATAATTAATTATTTTAAAAATGGGCACAAGAGTTATATAGATATTTTTCTAAAGATACATAAATGGCCAACGAGTACATGAAAAGGTGCTAGACTTAACTAATCATAAGGGAAATGCAATTCAAAATCACAGTGAGATAATACTTGTAAGAATGGCTATTATCAAAAAGACAAGAGACAAGAAATGTTCACCAGGAAGTGAAGAAAAGGGAACCCCTGTGCACTCTTGGTGAGAATGTAAATTGGTGCAGCCACTATGGAAAACAGTACAGAGATTCCCCAAAAAATTAAAAACAGAACTACCATACGATCCAGAGATTTTACTTCTGGGTATTTATTTATTCAAAGAAAACAAAAAAACTAACTTGAAAAGATATATGCACCTCCATGTTCACTGCAGCATCATTCACAATAGTCAAGACATGGAAACAACATAAGTGTCTATTTATGGATGAATAGATAAAGAAAATGTGGTATATACTACATACAACAAAATATTATTCAGTCATAAAAAGGAAGGAAATCCTGTTTTCCCCAACAACATGGGTGGACCTTGAGGTCATTATGCTAAGTAAAATAAGTCAGATAGAGAAAGACAAATACTGTCTGTTCTTGCTTATATGCTGAATCTAAAAAACAAAAACAAACCTGAACTCATAGAAAAAGAGAGTAGAATGGTGCTACCAGGGGGCAGGGGGAAAAAAGAGATGTTGGTCAAAGGGTACAAACTCCCAGCTATAATATGAGTAAGTCCTGGGGATCTAATGCATAGAATAGTGACTACGATTAATAATACTATAGTACATATTTGAAAGTTGTTAGGAAAGTAGA
The DNA here is from genome assembly GCF_014176215.1 of Rousettus aegyptiacus. NCBI lineage: Eukaryota > Metazoa > Chordata > Mammalia > Chiroptera > Pteropodidae > Rousettus > Rousettus aegyptiacus. The sequence goes on from NW_023416309.1 coordinate 64,644,950, forward strand.
TCTTATATGTTATTACCACACACACACACACACACACACACACGCACACACACACACACACACAAGGTAATGATGTGAGCAGATGAAGGTGTTAATCAATACTGTGGTAATCATTGTGCAATATACATGTATATCAAATTATCACACTGTATACCTTAAACTTATATGTATTATATGTCAGGAGAAAACAATACTACTAAATGAGACCTGACCATCAGGAAAGGTTAAACAAGGCTCACCCTTGTTTAACCTTGTTTAACCTGCTGTAGGGAGTTAAGGCAGAGACCACTTTAGAAAGATTTCCATCCGATATGGTTACCATGAAGGTAGGCATGTAAAGGAATATGTCTTAGATACCAGGAAAATGTCCTGACATGTTAGAGTTCATTCCCTGGTGATTTTAATTACTTAAAACAATTCATTTCAGTAGGCTCTGGGTGCTCTGGGTTTAGTGAATATAGTGGCTCAAATTCTGAGGAAAAAAACGCCTTCAATTCCCTATTTCTTAACCAGTCTTTTTCTCCTTTATTATTCAAATCCTAATTCCCTGGCAGAGTGAACTCTCCTTAATAAGTCTTGGGTTTTCACTTGAGAAAAAATTCCAAACAGTTTCTGTTTTAAGAGGAAACATGTTATAGCAGTTTTGGATAAATAACAAACTATTCAAACCTACAGAGAAGCCCAATGCTGACCTGTTAGAGTTTCCATTATAAGAATTCGCTATGGCCCGATTTTGCCACATCTGAAAATTTTAACTTTCAAGACAAAAATAACACCTGAAGTTGCCCCTTTTAATTTTCTAACATTTTAAGGAAAGGGGAAAATCTGGTCTGTCCCTTCCTAAAAGGAGTCACTTGGCTGACTTTTTCAAGAACCTGCCAGCGATAATCAGTTTTATTCCACAATCCACAGCTGGATACACCTCACTAGCTGTAAAATCTAGGCAAACCCCTTGACCTCTCTGAGCCTCAGTTTTTCCATCCTTCTGAGGGGAATGATGAAACCTATTTTGGAAGATTATTGTAAACGTTTGCATTAACATCTGAAAAGCTCAGCAGAGGGCAGGTACTTGGTGGAAGTTACCATTTTATAGGGGAAACTGACACCTGAAGGAACAGCTAGGCTTAGCAGGGGTTCCCAGTATGGTCCTTAGCCTGTTAGGAACTAGGCCACACAGCAGGAGGTGAGCTGCTCCCTAGGCTTCAGCTCTACCTCAGATCATCAGGCATTAGATACTCATAGGATACACCAGATTGAAGCTCATGCCCCACTTCAGAGGAGGTAGGAAAACCCAAGGGGACTACGGGAAGGCCCCCCTGGACTTCAACGGCACATGCACCAAGCCATCCAATGGCACACACCAGGGGCTGTGCTAAGTGGGCAGAAGGAAGGCCCTGTGAGTGGGGCCTGGTCAGGAACATGGATTTTCCCAGATGCCTTCCCACCCATTAACAGTACTCACTGTTAATGCCAGCATCACTTCTCTGTAGTTCCGGTTCCCGTTGAGCCGCTTCTTCAGGGCTCGAATAGCATCTTTTGGCCTGGAGAAAAAGAACATATTAATATCCTTGCAAATTATACTTTGGGGCACTGTCCTACAGATTCACTCCCATTTGTGTGAACTAGCATATTTACAAGGTTATTTGCTGCAGTATGTTCATAAATGGAAAAGGTTAGAAATAAACTAAATGTCCATCAATATGAAATAGGTTAAATTAAATCGTGTTTATCCACACAATGGAATACTATACAGCTGCAAAAAAGAATGCATCAACATGCAGCAAAATCAAAGAGATGGAAATAGAGTCATCGGAAGAACAGTTCATAAGGTAAGATATTATTCGAATTATAAAAAGACAAATACATACATAGTGCACATGCCAGCATTGGGAAGAGAATCTCTGGAAGGAACCACAAGAAGCTGGTAACTTTGGCTGTCCCTTAGGAGAGCTGGGTGACAGAGAGGAGGGGGAGGTTTTTCACTGGACTATCTATTTGCAGCCCTTTTGAATTTCTGTATCATATGCAGGTATTATTTATGCAAAACAATAACTGGCCTACTGGTCCATGGGTATACTGAAAAAACCACAGAGAGGAAGGAAGGGAGAATGGCCAGGTCCTTGCTTAGGCCTGGATATTTAGTTCCTACCCATTTCCATGGAATTCCCTTTTCTCTGAGAAAAATTAAATCTCCTCAAAACCCAAGGAATTGTGTGCTTTTAGGTAATAAATCTGATGTGGATTCCCAAAGAGCATCTCATAGTTTAGGCAGCCCCTGGGTTAAAATGGGCCTTGTTCAAAAGCTTGCTCATCAGCTGATTATTTGGAACTTGGAACACATAAACTTAAATCACTGTTTAGAGCTGGGTTAGAGTCCCCAGCCAGCCCTCTAAGAGTACCTAATAGGTACAGTCCTTGTGTCTAACATGTTATCTAATTTATTCTATGCCGGGGTTCAACAAAGGTGTGGGGCTAAGAGCCAACTCTGGCACGAAGCTCCTGCCCCTTGATGTCCCATCATTTGCATTATAGGGAGTCCCCAGTCTGGCTGCAGGCCTGCCTTTTGCTCTCACAAGTAGGCTCCAGCCTTCTACAGATTGACATGTCAACATACCTGGGTCTTTTCAAAGTTGAAAGTCAGTAAGTCAGGGACCTCGTATTCCTATAACTCTGAAATATTTATCACCTTTCAAATGTGTATGAGGAAGCTGAGGGAGGGGAGGGTGGAAGCTCTGCTAATCAGCCCAATTTAGACAGAAACACAGCAGTGAGGCAAGGCTTCTAGAAGAAATTTAAAATACCTGAGACCTATTTCCCATTCCCAACTTGAAACATGGCTGCCTGCAGGATTCTTGGCTCTTGAGTCCAAGGACTAATGGGATGAGGCTCTCTGGGGAATGAGTCCCTGCCAAGTGTGTTTGCAGTGTGGCTGCAGTTTCCAAACAGGAATGCTGATTTCTGCAAATATGGGACTTGACAAGCTCTCGGCTTTAAGGATTGTTTGTGGACTTGAGCTGGTGAAGGTCAGCGGCTGCTGGCCAGTAGCATGGATTGATTTCCTCTCTCTGAAGAGCTCTGCCAAGCCTCAGTTAGCCCTGACCCACAGCTGCCATCCCTCTCAATCTAGTCTCATTCCTCTCCCCTTGAACTTTCATGGTGCAGAAAAATGGGAACGACCTCCAAGGGCTGCAATCACTTATAGCTCACAGAGCATAGCACACTCGGAGCTCTCCTGGTGTGGGGGTGATGGTGGTAGAGGGAAATCAGAGAGTCAGCAGGCTCCTGGGTTGGAGTTAAAATGAAAATTCATCCTTGGGAAGTACCGACTGGGAGTGACTGGGTGAGCACAAAAGCAAGTATTTATCTCTCTCCCTGGGGGAGAAGCTGCAGAGAGGAGGATCAAAAGCATGTCAGAGGAATTGCAAAGTTTCAAGAAGCAGCAGCAGATTACACAGCATGGAGCTGGAAACAAGAAGAAAGGAGAGAAGGAAAAATCAAGAGTCATGACGGAGCAGGAAAAACTGAGGGAATGACACATTTGAGGTGCCCCAAACACCCTGAGAGCTTTCAGAGAGGAGGTCAGGCCCCTTAGGGCTGCCACCAGGGCCTCAGATCTGGCCTCTGGGCCATCCTCAGCCTCCCAAACTCACCTCAGACCCCAAACTCATACATAAGACCCCTTCTTTCCAGTAATACTGAACTCATCTTATCCTTCAGCTCCAGACCTGCCACTTCTGAGATGTCTCCTCCTTATTCCTCCCTGGGGGATGGCTGCCCTGTTGACCGGGAACCCCTACTCCCCCTCCTCTCACCCCTCTCAGCTATTACCTCTATTTCATTTATGCAGTGGTTACTCCTCTGTGCCCCTTCCAGCTTAGAGGCTGGGGCACAGACAAAGTTTCAGTGAGCTGGAAAAGGCCCAGAAATGGTCATGAACACAACCCAAGTCAGTGGATCCACATCAGAGCCTCACATCAGAACTGGAGAGCACTTACCAAGTCTATGTGCCTATGCCCTAATTAGGTAGGACTGGGTGAGGCCTGGTAAACAGGGTCTAAAACACTCCTGGGTAGGCTACTCAGCCAGGCATTCCTGCCTAGTGACCAATGATCCAAGACATAAGGGACTGCCACACAAAACCTCAGGCTGGAGGTGACCTTGGCTCTGAACATTAGGGAAAGCCCATTGAGGGGCCTGTGGGCACCCAGCCAGATCCAGCCTTCCAGAGGAAGAGCTCTGAATAAATCAAAGAAGTACAGGCAGAAGAATTTCAGTGGATGAAGCTAGATGCACCTAGGCTTGTACCCTGCATCTGTTCTTCCTAGCTGCGGTGTGAGACGTTTGGCAAGTGACCAAACTACTCTGGGCCTCAGTTTCTTCAACATTAATATAAATTGTCCCTACCTCATAGGGCTGTTGGGGGTGGGAGGTGTGCTGCATGAGCTGGTATAATCCAGGGCTCAGGATGGGGGCCTGGCACATGACAAGAACTCAGAGAATGGCAGAGTAAGGGCAGTGAACACATGAGATAGATACTATTGGTACCTCTATCTGTTAATGAGGAAACTAAGACACAGCGAGATTAAGTAATTTATACAGGGTTACACAGCAAGTGAATAGAGGACCTACGATCCCAGCCCAAGCTGGTGGCTCCAGGTTCCATGCCCCTAATTCCATTACACTCCCCTTTCTATGTTTCATACACCTCCAGCCTGGGAGTCTACCTGCCTCCCCTGCCTTCTACCCCCTCTCTTGGCTGATGGAAGACTTCACTTGAGTGCTACCTCCTCCAAGAAGCCTTTGCTGTTGACGGCTCCAAGGCCAGTCAGCTGCTCTAGTCTCTCTCTTGTTAATTCTATAAGCTTCTCTCTCAGAGCACTTGTCACATTGTGTTAGGATCATGGTCATATGCTTGCATTCCTCATAGGGACTTCATTCATTTATTCACTTATATAACAAATGTTTGTCTAGAGCCAATTATATCCATATTATGCTAGGTGCTGGGGATAAAATGGTGAGTAAAACAGAATTTCTGTCCTCATGGTGTATAGTCTAGGGAGTTTGGGAGTGAGACAGATACTCTAACAAACATCACACAAATATATAAGTTTAAACTGTAATGAGTGTGAATATAACACAGAGTATTATGAAATCACATAACGGGGTGGGAGGGGGGTGTGGAGAGTAACTTGTCCAAATCAGGAGGGAGGGGTCTCAGAGAAGTGAGGTTCAAACTGAGATGCAGTGAATGATAGAATTAGTCAGTGAAAAGGAGAGGTGAGGGGGGAACAGAGGGAATACCAGGCCCAGAACCCTAAAGCAGGATGGAGGAGGAGGGTACCAACTGTTAGCCAGACTTATGGGGAAAGATTTTGGCAGTCACCTCATAGCACAGACAAGGACAGGAAATCCCTGGGTAGCACTAAGGGGCTCTCACTGAAAAATGCAAGAACAAGAGTATGGGCCGTTTCAGGTAGAAAGCACGTTGAGGACTGTAAAAAGCAGCTGACCTGGCTCCCGGACCTTGGAAGGAGGCCTCGTTCTCTTTGGAATGAGCAGGTCCCATTCCCACACATGTGTATGTATGACTCTCACATTTGTGGAGAATTGCAAACTGGGTACAGGGATGTGGAAGTTTCACGAAACTGAAAGATTAGTGGGGCTAACGGGTGAGGACAAGGGGAAAGGATCCTAACTGGAGCAATAGAGGGCCAGGTTATCCAGCAGGGTCCATGTAGGATTTTTACCCTGAGAAAAGGATAATTAGCAAGGGAATAACATGAGTTCTGAGAGTTTAAGAGACTCTCTGCCTGCAGCATGGAGAACAAACAGAGGGATGGGGGCAAAGGTAAATGAACCGCCTCAGGGTACAGACCAACTCTAGAAAATGATGCAGGAAAAATGCTCTTTACAACCTGACCTGAAGCACCTTTCCGGCCTCTGTTCCAGACATCCCCCCTCCCCACTGCTCTCCCCGCCAACTTCTTCCTTGCACACCGACACCAGCTGTACCCCCACCACGCTGCCCTTTTTATGCTACCCATAGCTACACAGTATACTTCTCTTCCTTCTACCCTTGAGGCTCAGCCCAAAGCCTAACCCTCCAGAAGGCATCCCCACTGCTTCTCCCTCTGAGTCTGAAGCAATGGGCACACGCCTCAGCCACAGCTCGTCTGGTTCTGCCCGATGAGTGCCTCAAGAGTGGCCATGACACACTCAACAGCTGGGCTTTCATCCAGGATTAATAAATGTGGCTGAGCAACTGGATAAATGAATGAATGAGTGGTGTCTGGGGGGGACATGAAGAAGGATCCCAGCTGGGTCTGCAGGAAGATGACCAAGTGATTATGGCGTTAGAAATGTGGGGTTCCTGCTAATTGTGTGATTGCCATCTGTGTGCCAGACACCAAGCTAATCACCTACACTGATATTGCAGAAATATCATGGTCATCTTTCAAGGAAGACTCCCAAACACACAGGCCACTGCCCTAACTCCAGACCCTTTGGTGCCATTACCCTATCAGTATTACTTGCTGGAGGTTTCACTGGCAGCACAATCTAAAAGATTTTAGCTGAATTGGTGATCTCTGCACCCCTAGCTTGCTCAATCCCTTATTCTTGACTCTTCACTCATACACACATTGCTAAATTTCATTAGTTCCCCTTCTAAATATATTCAGAATCTGGTCACTTCTTACTCCCTCCTCTATCATCCTAGTCAAAGCCATCACCATTTCACACCAGGATTATTCTAATAACCTTCTAACTGGTTTTCCTGTTTCTGCCCTTGGCCCACCCCTTGCCTGGCTATTCTCAACATGGTAGCCATTTTAAAGAGTGATCTCTTTAAAATGAACATAGACCATGTCCCTTCTCTGCTCAAATCCTCTCAGGGATTCCCATCACTGAAGTTAAGCCCTGTGGTGCCTGTGTTATCTGTATCCCCGACATCTTTGACCTCACCTCCTGGCACCCTCTTCCTCACTCACTCTGCTCTGGCCCCATAACCTCCTTGCTATTTTTTAAACACCTAAGACATCCTCTGTCCCAAGACTTTTGTGCTTGCTGTTTGCTCTGTTGGAAAGTTCTTCCCTGGTATAATCCTTACACCTCACCCCCCATCTCCTTCACGTCTTTGTTCTATGTCACCTTGTGAGGCCTTCCTTGATTACTCCATTTAAAAATGGCTAACTCCCAGCCTCTTCCTCCCAGCTTCATTTCCTTCCAAAGTCTTGTCACCAATACAGTCTTGTGTTCTAGTTTTGTTGCTGATAGGCTGCCTCCCCACTCTGGCTGGTTGGCTCCCCAGGGAGAAGGAGTCTATCTGTCTTGTTCACTGCTGTGTCTTCAGGACTTAAACTAGGGCCTGGCACAAGGTTATCACTTAGAACATATCTGTTTAATGAAAGCAGGGCCTACCTGAAAAGGCTGGTCCCCAGTTTATATATGACAAAACTGTGACAGTGTTACGATGTAAGCTCAGGACTGCCTCAGTCAAGGGTGTTCTCACAGCTCTGCAGATGGTTTAAGATGGCATGGTGACAGTAAATTCCATTTTTATGATGTGGACAGGAAGCCAAATACAAACTACCTTGAAAGAAGTATAACTAGAATGTTGTAATGTAGAAGAAGAGGATCTATCATGCAAATCAACAAGAACAGATCCAGCAGCACAAGGATACGTGCGGGGCAGCCTGTGGGTTAAGTCCACCCATGCTAGAAACACTCAGCTGCTCTATACCTCATGCTTATTTTCTCACTCCCTTCCCCACTCTGTGGACACTGACTGCTGGGGCTCTAGTCCAGCAAAGGAGGGAAGAGACAGACTCACATCTGTGAAGGGGAGGCAGTGATTGAGAAGGGAGAGTGAGACCAATGACCACTGGGGACCAAGTAACTAAGCAACTTCATTTTTACTTGTCATTAAAAGCAGGTTATTAAAAGAGGTCACCACTGCTCGAACTCAGCACTGCCACTGGGGAAGTAGGGGCAGATTAAATGGAAAGAGAAAAAAATAATTAAGAGTGTCAGTGTATTAAATGCCAAGGCAAACAGACTAAAAACAAAACAAAAAGCAAAACATCAATACCCTTAAGCCCCAACAGGCTTTGAGTGACACCCAGTAGCTGACAAGCTTCATAGGAGGGAATGAAGAGAACACACGTACCCTTCCTCCGTCTCATTGATGATGTCACAGATCTCCATGTTCAACGTCCAGTCCTCGCTTTGCAGGGAGCCATCTGTTGCCTTTTCTGTAAAGTTAAGAAACAAAACTGGTTTACATTTCTCCTGGAACAAAGGGGTCCTGGCAAGAAACAGGAAGTGACCAGAACTACCACATTCTCCTACCTAGCAGATGGGCTAAGCCAACAAAGGAGTTCTGGGGGTGCTGCTTTCACAAGAGAACACCCAGCAAGAGATCTGGGCCTGAAGATCAATGTCATAACATGGTCTGTCCTTCATTTACCAAACTCCAGACTGAAAGGCTCATAATAGGTCTAAGCTATTAAAAATCACCCAAAACAGATTCTGGAGCCAAACTACATAGGTTTGAATACAGGCTCCACCACTTAATAGCTATTTGACCTTGGGCAAATTACTTAACTTCTATGTACCCAATTTTCTTATTTGTAAGCTAGTTAAAACAATGGTACCCAAGAATACCTACAATTCAATGCGTTTATTTATATATGTAAAGCCCTTGGAACAGCGCCTGGCACACAGTCAGTACTATTAGGTATTTGCCATTCTAATTATTAAAAATTTACTTCAGTAGTTAAAAACTATATCTCAGATAAGGGGGAAGTAGAGGAACAAACATTTTTTAAGTCACAGCTGGGTATAGTGTTGGGCGCTTCATATATAGTATTTTATTTCATCTACAAAATGCCTTCCTGACCATTCAGTAGGAAAGCACAGTCTTTTCAACAAATGGTGCTGGGAAAACTGGATATCCACATGAAAAAGAATAAAATTGAACCCTTAGCATATACCATAGACAAAAATTAACTCAAAATGGATAAAAGATTAAACCTATAAGTTAAAACTCTGAGAAGAAAACATAAAAGAAAAGCTTCATAACACTGGATTTGGTAATGGATTTCATGGACATAACACTGAATGCATAGGCAACAAAAGAAAAAAATAGATAAATGGGACTACATAAAAATAAAAAAACTTTCTGTGCTTCAAAGGACACAATCAATAGGATAAAAAGGCAACCTATGGAATGAGGGAAAATATTTGCAAATCACATACTGATAAGAAGTTAATATCCAGCACATATAAAGAAACTTTGTAACTCAATAAAAAAAAATTAAAAAATGAGAAAAGGACCAGGACAGATATTTCTCCAAAAAAGATATACAAATGGCCAACAAGAACATGAAAAAAATGCTCAATATCACTAAGGATTAGGGAAATGCAAATCAAAACCACATTAAGATACTACCTCACACCCATCAGGATGGCTGCTATCAAAAAAACAGAATGTAACAAGTGCTGGCAAGAATGTGGAGAAATTAGAACCCCTGTATGCTGTTGGTGGGAACATAAAATGGTGTAGCTGCTATGGAAAGTAGTATGGCAGTTCCTCAAAAATTTAAAAAGAATTACCATATGATCTAGCAACTCCACTTCTGGGTATATACCCAAAAGAATTGAAAGAAAGGTCTCAAAGAGATATTTGTCTACCCAGATTCATAGCAGCATTATTCACAAAAGCCAAAAGGTGGAAGCAACCAAAGTGTCCATCAATGAATGAACAGATGAACAAAATGTGGTATATACACATAATGGAATCTTATTCAGTCTTAAAAAGGAAGAAATTCTGATACATGCTACAACATGAATGAACCCGGAGGATATTTTGCCAAGTGAAATTAGCCAAACAGAAAAAGACAAACACTGTATGATTCCACTTATATGAGGTACCTAGAATAGTCAAATTCATAGAGATACAAAGTAGAATGGTGGTTGCCGGCGAGCTTGGAGAGAGTGGAATGGGTGTTGTTTGATGGGTACAGAGTTTGAGTTTTACAAGAAGCAAAAATTCTGGAGACTGGTTATACAGCAATGTGAATTACTTAACACTTAAAAATCATTAAGATGGTAACTCTTATGATTTTAACACAATTTAAATTTTTTTTTAATTAAAAAAAAGGACCTACTAAGGTTGACATTATTTCTTCCCATATTTAAAAAGAAAGAAATGAAGTTCTGAAAGGTTGGATACTTAGCCAGGATCACATAATTGAATTGGTGGTACTGACACTCAATCTCAGGTCTCTCTGGAGCCTAGGCATTTGCCTGATACTGCCCCAGCTGCTAGCAAAGGCAGAGTTCGGATTTGAAGTTGATATCTTAGATGAATTCTAAACCTGCCCTATCCTAACTATACAATTCATGAGAGGGATACTCACACTGATACTTGAATCATAAAACAGATGATCTCTGTACATGCTGTAAGTGTCCTTGTTTTACTGGATGTAGATACGGAGAAGCGACACTTGTTTTTTACATAACATACTAGAACTGGCACACTCAAACAAAGGCTGTACTTACAAGCAGTGACAACGCACTCCAACAATATAGCTACTGCTCAAAACATTTGTGCAACAGCCCTCAGCTTGCATTAAAAAGCCTCATTGTTTTAATTTTTACCAAAAAACATATATCCCCAAGTTTCACTCTTTATTCATCACCTTGGCACCCAAAGACTCTTTAACTCATAGAAGCAAACCCACCCACAAATGGTGATCTGCCTCGGGCGAATTCCATGCCTGCAGTGGACTGGGCAGGGTACTGGGAAGACTCCCAAATTTGTGGAACCTTAACCCAAGTCTACAGATGGTCCAGTCTGGCAGGGACAGAGGCAGTATTTGATGTCTACCTGAAAGAGGAGTTAAGTGCATATGCAGTGAGGGAGAGAAAGGATAAGAACCCACATCAGAGTCAGGCTCCAGAAACACTACCCCCTTCCCCCACCCACTGTATGCACGTGAAAGAGAGGCCACATCACAAAGCCAGTAAGTAACACTGCTGGGTCTATAGGGGAAATGAGAGCCACGAGGGTGACAGGGGTGGGGGCAGACAGGGTGGGAAGGGTAAATATAGGGGTAGGCACCCAGGAAGAATAGCTCAAAGCACCAATCTAACCTAGAGAAAAAAAAAAAAAAAAACTGAGGGCAGAGGCTACAGGAAGGCAGACAGGGGCGGCAGGTGACAGTATCTAACAATAGGCAACAGTGTGTTGTCTTCCCCTTGAGGGCTTCGTCTAGAGGCCAGAGAGGCCCCAACTGTCTGGGAGGCTGCAGGAACCTCAGGCCAGAGGTTCCTGAGCAGGTAGGTGTGTAGATGAAATGATCTGTGCCTCCAGTCCCCTCCTCTACTTGTCACAATGTCTCTGAACAGCCCTTTCCCGCTTCAAGGGGCATATCCAGACAAGGTGACTCACTTCTGGGGTCACACACAGCAGGGGAGTATCTGTGACCACAAATTCAGCAGTCTCCTCAGGAAGAGGCCAATCCTAATAAAGCAGCTCTGCCTGCAGGACCTTGGCTTGCTACCCTTCTAAGCCAGAGAGGGGAGATGCCAGCTGGCTAAAAGGGCCATCCTGCACTTATCTGTCCCAGTCACAGCCAGAGCTGCAGCATAGACTCTCAACGGAAAGAAAGTACCAAGATTGTATTTTGGTAGGGCCACAAGGGACACTGTCTTGGGAGGCTTAATAGAGGAAATATTAAATCAATGAAACCTCATTTCTAAGTTCAGTTTAGCAGCAGAATCCATTAACCTTATATTCACCCTCTTCCTTCCTCTAAGAATACCAGGAAGAGGTTCAAAGGCATGATAACTTATCCTCGGGGTCAGTGCATTCTATTCAATTATTGGGATTCTGAGTTTTCAAGCTACAAGATATATACTTGTTTTGATTATAAAGAACCGACCCCAAAAGAATGCTTCGTTCCTTTCATTCTTCTGGAAATGCCACACAAACACGACTGTGGATATCTGCTGAAACAGATGAGGGAAGTAAGGCCGACAAAGGAGTTCAAACCAGTTCTTATTTTTCTCTCTTCATAAAACAGTTCCCAGCAATGGGAACAAAGTTGTATCTGATTGCTCCTGGAACTGCAGCCACTCAGTAGAGGCTCCCTCACTTGGTCCTGTCCCCAGGCCAGAGGAAACAAACTTTAATCTCATTTCTTTGGTCATATAATTGTCAAAACCTAAAATAAATCCTGGTGCAACAGCAGTAACACAGTATTCCAGGGAGCAATGAGGCAAGTCATTCCTACCAACCAGCCCTTGGGATGGATAAAAATTAAAACACCAGTGACCCTGGTTGCAAAGGGCTGACCTCTCAGAGGTCTTGGTGATATGCTGTTGGTCAGGGGTAAAACAGGACTGGGCAGGGCTGAGCAGAGCTCAACAGAGCAGGGCTGCAAAGGGCTGGGTAGGGCTGAGCAGGGTAGAGTAAAGCTGGGCAGAGGGAGACACGATTCCCATTAAACATTCAGTGCAAGAGAGTATGTCATCCTGATGCTGTTGCCATGACATTTTCTCCACTTAGAATAGTTGCCTCCAGCCTGGTGTAGGATGAGGGCCAGGATGCCCTGAAGCCTCATCCCTGACAGTAGTGATAGTGCTCTCTCAGGCATGGTTTTCCTGCACTCCCTCCCCCCACCCGCTCCCAGTCTGAAATCCTAGGCAGTCCTGATGGGAGGAGTTTTACAACCCCATGGCTTGCTTTCTTGGCTGCTGCTTTTTACACTTTGATGTTAAATATAGTGACTTCAGAAGCAGCCAGCACCAGAAGGCAAAAGAGGGCTGATTTTAGCATTTTGCATTCAGTAACATCCTTTCATGAGAATGGAGAAAAAGTAGCCAAATTATCTACCTCTCCAGCCATCAAGGCTGTGGGCAGGAGCCCAGAGGTGCTGGCACAAAGGAATGGCATTCAGGGTTACTTTGTGCCAGATGTAGAGAAAAAAAGAAAAAAGGGTTTGGATGGGCAGGAAGCTCATCTGCTATCATGCGCCAATAATGTGAGGTGAACATTCTGGATTACTATATGCTAGTGAGGCCGGTTTGCATCTACCTGTCAGGTGGAAAGAAAAATCAACTCCGACGTTCTACACAAAACTATTATTGCCTATTGCTTCAGATTCCTAACATGCTTCAAGACAGTTAATTGCAGCTGCTTCTCTTCCACTGTGGAGACAAGAGAATGAATTCCAAATACATCCTACTTCATAGGATGTCCCTTCCTATGACAGCAGTCCCTACTACTCCTCCCTCATCCCTCTTAAAGGGAAGAAAACAGGGCCAGAAGAAGGTATACAAAATAAAATCTGACCAGCCTGCAGATCAGATAGGCAGCTTTCCCTGTAACTTTAAGGTGAAATTAAACCCATGGTCCCCATGACATTTACTCAAGGGCCTGAGGTGGGATGTGCCATGCATTATCCCTGGAGCTGAAGACAGTGAGATAGTTAAGACCCTGACTTAAGAGGTCAGTATAATTGGAGAGGCAGATAGGCAGTTGGTTATGATACAGTCTAGCCTGATCTAGAAGAGCGGACAACCATGGCTTTGATACCTGTGCCCTGGTGCCGAGTAGCTGGGAGGAAATTAATGGCAGCTCCCACACACACACTTTGACATGCCTCTGTAAGCAGAGCACACAGGACAAGAGAAGCCAGAATGAACCAGCCAGAGACTGTGTGAAGTTCTAGAGGAAGCTACTAAGCCTCTGCCCCTCACCCCCAGCTGGAGAGACTACTGTGGGAAGGCATGATATAGAGTAGTGGTTCTCAACCTTGACTGCAGGTTAGAATTACCAGAAAGCCTTTAAAAAATATCCTTCCCTGGACCTCACCCCATACCTTCCAATCAGAACCTCTGGGGCACAAAGCCCAGGTAATGACATGCTCTACAAGCTCCCCAGGTGGCTTAATGTGCAGCAGGGAATGAGAACCCTAACTCAGGGGAAGGAATGCCACCACAGTCATCCAAAAGACACAAATGAACTAACTACACAGCTACCAAGTGCTGGACACTGGGGACAGAGTAGAAGGCAAGACAGACCTAGTTCCAGCCCTCAAGGAACTCACGGCCAAGAGGAGGACAGGGGAATCAAGTGACCCTGGTTCTAGTTCTGGCTCTGCCACTGACAATCCCAAGCTCTTGAACTATTTATCCCTTTTTCTTCTTCAGCCATAGGTTTTCTGTCAAATGAGGTAACAGCCCAAACGATGTCTAATATCAACCTGTGCCCCCATACTCTTACTCCCCCACTATACTCTGATAGGATGTTGGGCTATGCAATCTTTCTTTGTGTATGTGTGTGATTCTGTGGTAAAATATACATAAAATTTACCATTTTAAGGTAAGGGTCCAACTTCATCCTTTTGCATGTGGATATCCAGCTTTCCCAGAACCATTTGTTGAAGACTATCCTTTCCTGCTTGAATGGTCTTTGCATCCTTTTAAAAATCAATTGACCATAAACAGGAGAGTTTGTTTCCAAGCTCTTTATTCCATTCCATTGGTTCATATGACCATCCTTATGCCAATACCACACTATTTTGATTACTGTAAGTTTTGAAATCAGGAAGTGTGAGTCCTCCAACTTTGTCCTTTTTCAACGTTGTTTTGGCTATTTGGAGTCACTTGAGATTCCACTGAATTTTAGAATGGCTTTTTCTATTTCTGCAAAAAAACATTGGTGGGACTTGGATTGGGATTGCATTGAATCTATAAATCACTGTGAGTAGTATTGTCATCTTAAAAATAATAAGCCTTCCAATCCTTAAATACGGGATGTCTTTCCATTTATTTATGTCTTCTTTAATTTCAGCAATGTGTTATAGCTTTCGGTATACAAGTCTTACCTCCTTGGTTAATTCCTAGGGAATTTATTCTTTTAGATGCTATTAGAATTGTTTTCTTAATTTCCTTTTTGGATTGTTCATTATTAGTTTATACAAACACAGCTGATTTTTGAGTGTTTATTTTGTATTTTGCAACTTTGCTGGATTTGTTAGTTCTAACAGGTTTTTCTTTTTTTTTCATAAAATGTTTAGGGTTTTCTACATATAAGGTCATGCCACCATCAAACAAAGATAATTTTACTTCTTTCTTTCCCATTTGGATGCCATTTCTTTCTTTTTCCTCCTTAATTGCTCTTGCTAGAACTTCCAATACCGTGTTGAATAGAAGTGATGAAAGTGAGTATCCTTGGGCTTACATGTATATTTTTACAAAACCTCATCATACACTGTGAAAGTAAACAAAGCTGAAGAAAAGATGTATCTGAGTCCTTATTCTACAGAAAAATAGGTTATCTGATGGAAGGTGAAAGCGGGAACCATATCAGGATCTGGAAGGCTCTGCAGGCCAAGGGTCCTGTGTCTCTACTTCTAGACCTGAGGAAATAACCTCAGACTTCTTTCTGGTTAGAAAGCCTTCACTCCAGCCTACCTGTCCATGCTTAGTTTCAATCCTATCTCTTCTCCAGAGCCTCCTTTGATACCATCCCCAAGTGATGCCTTCTGATAGGCATGGGCACCTGAAAGTATAGTCCATGCAAGGACTAAGCTTGTTCTGAGAGGTCCTTCCAATCTTTCTGGCTTAATGAGCCATGAGTATATTCCATATCTAAACCTGAAGCTGCCCGAAGGCAGGACATCTTCATTTCCTCAGGAGTGCCCAACCTTATGCTGACAAGAGCCCTTTAGAAATGAAATGATGAGTGTAAGCACTCTGAAGTCCCTGGGTAACAGGCATTGGGCAGTCTGGTGAGATCAGAAATGGGCTCACAGTTGTCTCTGCATTTTCCTTTTGGACTCAGAAGCAGGAGAAATGGGCATCACAGTTGAAAGTATGAGCAAGGGGGTTTGAACTCAGACTTTGTTTGGTCTTAGTTCTGCCAATTATTGTGTGACCCCAAACCAGTAACTTGACTTCTCTAACCCTTTCTGTCATCTGTAAAATGCACTACTAATAGCACTTTTCTTACACACAGTTGTGAGAGTAAATTCAATAACACACATAAAGCACTTGACAAAGCCTCTAACACAAAATAACATTGCTCCATAGGCCATAATCATCACTATTACTTTTATTATTACTACAGGTCTTCTGAACAGGGTTCTTCTGCCAGCATTCCCCTCAGCGCCCGCCTTAAGCATTCCTGTGTCACCACTGCCACCTACAGGTAAATAGCCACCCACAAGCTATGCCCAGCAGATTCAATGCCCTCGGATCTTGCAAATGTCTCCAGCTTTTCTGATTTCTGGGTTTCCGAGCCAGAGAGCTCCATGCCCGGAAGAAGCACAAGGGCTTCCATACTGGAAGGAAGCCCCCAAAGGGCTTGACCTACCTGCAAGATGAAGAAACAGCCACAGCACAATTTCCTGAGGAATATAAATGTCAAAAAGCCAGTGTCTCAGAGGCCATCTAGTAAGAAGATTCCCCATAAGTTACTCAAAACAGATGTCACATTTCCTGGACCTATGGAAATAAGGCATGTGTGGGGAGAAGGGAAGATAGTGTTGCTGCTCGCTCTCCACTGGCAGCTTCTTGACCTCTCCCCTTTTTAATTTTCTATTTTCTTTAAAGACCAACAAATTCACAAAATCACTACTAACTTATTCTCTGGTCTGGAGCACTCAGTTCCAAAGGGCAGTTCTGTGTGAGCCACAATTCCACACAGCCAAATTAGGACACCACATCCTCCCACTCCCCAAACAAAGAAGCCCTTCAGGCCAGCCAAACAACAGAGAAAATAGAAGCTTGTTAGCCACACAGGCCCGAGGCTGCTGATCCAAGTCCTTTTTTAACTGAAATTCCCTTGAGGGGAATCCACAAATTTAAAATGCATTCGGGGTGTGTTCTCTACAAGTAGAGCCACTTGTTTGATGTATTCCCATCTTTGTACTTAATGGAATATTTTATGTGTGGAGTAAATAAGTATGTGAGAGAGGAGTTGGGGAGAGACACAGATTTAGGGCTGGGATGACAATGGGCAACTGGAGGAGGGGCCCCTGCAGGAGCCAGGCCCAGGCCAACAGGATGGTGCCAGTGGGTTGTCCCAGCCCAGCGGTTGCTCTCTAACAGCCAGGCAGGTGGGCCAGTTGACTGGGAAGATAAAAGGTCCCCTGGGAGCTGGTGCTCAGGTTAGAGCTGCATTAAAGCAAAGTGGATATGCTGCCAATTTTCTTCTTTCCCCAGAGTGCCTCTTGGAGGCTGTTCACCTTGCTCATGTGCACTCTGAGAGAAGAGAGGTGTGCCTACAAATTTAACTGTGCACTGCCCTAGCACCAGCCCTTGTTCCAGCTGCTCCTGATTACAGAGACATACAGACTCAGAGGAGACTGGAATGCCAGTGCTCGGGGTGGGGGAACAGGCAAGGTCATCCAAAGGCTTCCAAGTTCAGTATAAAACTTTAATTGAGAGGCTGTCCCCTGCCAGGCACTGTGCTAGGGTGGGACTGAAAAATAAGCAAAACGGAGCCTCTACCCTTAAGGAAGTCCCAGGCAGGAGACCTGCAAACAAGCGGCTAGTACACAATGTTATAGTAGGAGCCTACGGTTAAAAAAAAAAAAAAAACCTCAAGGGCCAACACATGACAGAGGGATAGTTAATCATGCTGAAGAGAGGGAGGGGAAGGGTTTGTAAAAGCTAAGGAAAGGACCCGGTAAAATGGAAGAGCAGCAATTTGGATGAAGCGGAGAGGAGCCTCACAGGCAGTAGAAACTGGCTAAGCAGAGATCTGAAGGCCTGCCAGGGCTGAGATGGAAATGCTAGGATATGGTGAAGGGAAGCAGTGAGAGGAGGCCAGCTGGGGAGAGTCCTTTCATTTTCTGTAAGGAGTCGGGTTTTCTGCAGGAGCCAATGGAAGGGGCTTTCCAACAGGAGTGACGACAGTATTTATGTTTGAGACAGATCACTCTGGTAACAGCGTGGGGGCTGTACTGGAGTGCAGAGACTACAAGCAGGAAGCAGGGGCAGGTTATCAAAACTGCTCAGTGAAAAAGGGAGACAGGACAGCACTTGGTCAAGGGCATGGTTTTGAATTTGATGCACTAGGGGTCAGTCCAAGGTCATTTGACCCTGGGCAGATTTCTTAACCTCTGAATTTCAGTTTAGTCATCTATAAAATAGGCAAAATAGTCAGAGCTCCTTAACAGAATGGTTAAAAAGGTAAAATGAATTAGTGACATAAAGCACAAAACAGGGAATCTGGCACATGGTGAGTGTGCAATAAAAATGAATTACAATTCTTAACACATGCATATGCGAATTGGGCCTCCGGAAAGACTGAATTCACGTGGGGAAGGCAAAAGGAAAGATGACTGTCTCCACAGCTTTTACCACAGCCTTCAGACAGAGAATGCAGATGCCACCCTAAGTCCTTCCTAGAGTATGGGCAGACGGGACCATCACCAGGCTGTTTATCAGGCACCAAATCAGCCTACCAGACCAGCCGGGGATCACAGGCATCATATCACCATGAACCAGTCTAAAAAGGAAGGTCTCCTTTCTGCCTCAAAGAGCAATTATAAAATTCCAAGCCTGGAGAAAACATTCCAAAAATTCCCCAGGGCTCATACCTGCTGTGCTCAGCAAAGCCAGAGTGCTTTGACAACTCCTGCCAAGATCTGTCTTTCAGAACTAGGTAAAGAGAAACATTCTCCTTGCCACCATCATAGCCTTTGTAGTATTCAAAGGCATTTGTGGGGAGCAGTCAAAAGCAGCCCATCAGAGTAAAGCTCAAATATTAGCTGGTTTTCCCATCCAAAGGCCAAGTCTTAGAAAGAATGGCAAATAATAATAGAAAACACCAACGTTAAAACAACGAAGTTAAATTCTTACTCTTAATACTTAAAAAAATAATAATACCCACTGCTGGGAGGGTTACAGTGAAACCAGAACATTGCATTATTGAAGGTAGCATACATTTAAGAACACATTGAAAAAACAACTTAGGCAATAGATATCAAATATCATGCAATAAAAGGTTCTTATCCTTTAACTTAATAATTTCTTTGGAACTCAGCTTAAAAAATTCTTGCTAAGAAAAATATTACCCAACCTGGCAATTCCATTCACAGGTATACATACCTAAAAGACATGAAAACATATGTCCACACAAAAATTCTAATAGTGAAAAAGTTGAAACAATGAAATGTCCATCAACTGATGAATAGATAAACAAAATATGGTACATCCATACAATGGAATAGTATTTGGCAATAAAAAGGAATGAAATTCTGATACATGTGGCAACATGAATGAACTTTGAAAACATATGCGAAGTGAAACCAGCCAAACACAAAAGGACAAGTACTGTATGACTGTATTTATGCTAGGTATACAAAGCAGTCAGACTCATAGTGACAGAAAGTAGAAGGGTCTTGACAGGGGCTGAGGGAGGAGAGTTGGGAATTAGTGTTGAATGGGTAAGGAATTTCAGTTTGGGAGGATGAAAAAGTTCCAGAGGTAGATAGTGGTGATGGTTGTACAACTTTTGAATGTACTTAATGCCACTGAACTATACACTTAAAAATGGCTAAAATGGTAATTTTTGTTACGTACATTTTATCACAATATTTTAAATGGGAAAAAAAATACCACAGGTTTATGATTCTATTAATAGAAAATGTCCAAATTAGACAAATCTATGGATACAAAGTAGATTAGTGGTTGCCTAGAGTCAGGTGATTGCTAACGAGTATGGGGTGATAAAAATGTTCTAAAATTGACTGTAGTGATGGTTGCATAACTCTGTGAATATACTACACTTTAAATGGGTGAATTACATCTCAATAAAGCTGTTAAAAAAAGGGGGAAAACTACATACATGTTCAATATAGTATTATATATAGTATTATTTAAAATTCTTAAAACTTCTCAAATATGAAATAGAAAAGTGATGCCTAAGTAAATTATGGTATAGATAACAACTCAATGGAATATTATATAGCCATTATAAATTATCATTAAAACATATAGAAACATTTTGTAATGATGTAAAAACAAACAAGACACAAAATTGTCTTTTTTAAAAAAATAGATGCACATGGATAATGCCTGGAAGAGAAATATTAAAAAGTGAAAATAATCAATGTGTTAAAGTATTTGGTTTAGAAGCAAATCTTTAAAGGGTATATTATAAAAACCAGGAATAAAATATAAAACTCAAAATCAAAGCTATAATCCAGTTATTTAATTCTTTCATCAAAAATAGCTAGGCACAGGGCAAAGGCTGTCCTGAACCTTTTGTAAAGTAAAAAACCTTTTGACTATAAAGACTATTTTCCATAAGGATAAAAGCCTTCTAACCCCAATATTTTTAAAAAAGCATTTTTATCCTAACCAGGCCTTAGTATTAACTCCTTGTCCTGGTGTGGGTTACACCCATGATTTGATTTTTTGCCACCTGATACAATACCCAGCTAGTCAAAGAGGACTAAACTGAGAGCCAGTCCAGGCTGCCGCAGGGGGAGATGCAGATGTAATATACATATGTGATTTGCATTCCAAAGCCACAAACAACAGAGTTGTGAATCATCTGGGAATTTACTCCTATCCATCAACAGAAAGATTAGGAATATCAACAGTGAGAACAAACAGGGAGATTACATTTAAATGCAACCATATTTAAATAGGAAAAAGAGACCCAACACAAGCATGTATTCCTACTTGTACAATATTTGGAGCTAACAGACTTATCATACACAGGTTGTATAACTTATTAATGACAATGTGACTTTAAACAGTCGTTCTAGCTGGGTCACCTTGAACAATACCAAACAAAACTTGCCAAGGTAAACATGCAAATAAGATGATTAAACTCCAGTGGGAATGCGCATTTTCCTAGCATCTTGGTATTTTTACTGTAGAAAGATCATAGTTTCTATCCAGCGTCTTCAGCACTAAAGAAATAGCATCATGATACTTCATTCTTCAATGAAGTGGAATCAAAAGGGAGGAGTGTGATATTTTCCATACATCGCGCCAAGTCAAACAGTGTGTGGATATATTGGCACAGCCAGGTTTACCCAAGAAAATCTGAGCAATGGGTAGACAGTATCCACCACCTCCTGCAGCATAAACCACAGGGAGCAAGTAGCAGAGGCCACAGGTAGAGGCCTCCCTCTCTCCTTCCCTCTCTGAGGCCAGGACCTGTAGGCAGCATACCCTTCCCTGTAAAGAATTCCCAACCTAGGGATGATATGCTAATGAAACCATCCCTAGAGAACACAATGGTGTAAACAACCAACCTCCTGAGGATGGCCACAGAAAACACTGGAAATCTTAAACTTTAGTTAGATGACTAAATATTTTATCATATTAAGAATTACAGTTAATTTTTTAGATGTGATAATGAAGCTATGGTTATACTTTTTAAAGGATTCCTTATCCTTTAGAAATACACACTTGGATATTTATAGATGAAATTATATGATGTCTTGGGTTTATTAAAAAATAAACTAGGATAGAAGTGCACGGCACTGTAGATGAACTAAAGCTGCCATGAGTTTGGATAATTGTTGAAACTTGCTGATAAAAAATGAGAGTTCATCATAGCAATCTTTCTCCTTTTGATTATGTTTGATATTTTCCATAATAAGAAGAAAAAAAGCATTCAGTAGGAAAGGAGTAAAACCATTCATAACTTTGACCCAGTAGTATGCCCCTAAGGAATAAGTCAGGGGGAAGGGGAGAGCTGATTCTGCAAAGATGTGTATTTGGGAAAAACTCTGTTAATCCCTACAAATGAGAGGATAGCTAAGCAACCAGGGCTCATCGATAAGGTAAAAAACAAACAAACAAACAAAAAACGCTCTATGGCTTTAAAAAATGATAAATACTTTGGCCAAATCACTAGGTGGGAATTGGTATAGGAATGCTAAGTGAAAAACTGGCAGCATAAAACATTATGTGCATACCAATCACCACAAGGTAAAAAATGCATGCTCACATAATGAAAAGGGTCAAAAGAGAACACAGGAGACTACATTCTTCCTTTAACTCTCAGCTCCACTGCCTCCTCTCAGCGAGGCCTTGACCGCCCTTGCGTGCGCATGCATATACCAGCTGAATTAATTGTGCTCTTCTGGGACCCACAGCCCTTGATTGCCGATTCTCTTACAGCCCCTACTGCAGTGTAATAGCTCCTCATGAACCAGCCTTCCCTGACAGACAAGAATTCTACCAGCACGTAGTAGGTATTCAACAAAGCTTGTTAAACAGAATAGAATATAAATAGCTGTTGTCAATGTCTTAGGTTTTGTTTTGCTTTTTTTTCTGTAGAGCTATTCATACCCACTGCAGCAGTTCAGGAAAGACATTCCTCAGTGATTACCAGAGAACAATGCTTCCATTTCTGATTCACAAAGTGTTTTTGCAATCGTGGGCTTGGGAAGAGAGCAAGGCAAAATAAAATCAAACGACTCCCAGTCCAGATCCTCACTGGACCACAGAAAAATCTAATTTTGTTTTGGGAGCTTGTTTTTGCTATGGTTCTAATACCAAGTCTGGAGATATTCCCCAAGTACAGCTTGGAGAATGGGCCTTTACTCGGCCACTTGAAAGGGAAACACACTGCATGGCTGCTCTCAGTGGCTGGCGCAGTGGCGAAGGGCAAGAGCAAAGAGTGCAGCTGGGAAACATAAAAGCTGGACAGCTCCGGGCTGGGAAGACAAGAACTGCCCATCCACACTGGAAACTGTACTTGAATTTAAAGGGCTTCTGCAGGTGGCTGCACAGCCAACGCCACCACCCTCCAGTACTGATCTCCCATGCTGGATGTTTGGATGTCTGGATGTCTCTGTGTCCCTGCTGCTTAGAGCTGCTTTGAGCTGCAGGCTTTGAGGAAAGTGGTTTGATACGGATATTCAAGAATGTCAGGAAGAAAGCCAAAGAAGGTCATTTTTTAGAGCAATGGTTCTTAACTCTTTTGGGATAAAATGTTAAAGGAAGAATATATTCCTTTTGAGAATCCAGTAAGACCTTTCCAGAAAAGTGCACACACACACAATTCTGCACACACTTTCAAAAGGTTCTTCATGAACCCCTGACCTGTGTCAGATACCATTCTTACCCTAGAACATCTCAGGTGCTTTAGCTGCTGCTTTAATAAGAATACTTTAAAAGCTAAAAACACATGAATTTTCGCAGCAGCAATGCAGCTGCAATATGTGAGGTGCCAACAGAAAGTGATATGCAGTGGCTCAGGGGAGGACCCTGTGACTTCATGAAGACTACTAGCATAGAAACAGAGCCCATGTTTGAGCATGCGGAGGGAGGCAAGGGCACTCTACCTAAGACACCCTGCTCTGGGTCTTCAGAAGGGAGACTGCCAAGGTTGACATCCTCAAGACCATCAGACCATGAGGCAGCTTCTTCCTGTTGGTCTGGGATGCTGACACTCTACTTGTCATGCAGAGTCATTTTATTGAGGGTTGCATTAAATAATCCAGAAAGGGGAATATAGAGAATTGCCAACTTAGAATCTTTAGTCCATTTTCCTGGTAAGAGCCAAAAAAAGTGGTCTAAGTGGTTCTAGAAAATGACCAAATCAGAGACTACTATGAAGATGAAAGAAAAGGTAGTCTGCATGTGAAGGACATGATTTCAAACTTGGTAGGAGCAAGGAGGGCTTCAGAGAGCCCCCATGGCAGACACACACCTGGCAGGCCCCTCCACGACTCCAGGGATTCCTAGAGTAATTCCATACCTTGTTCAAGAGGTAAAATGCCCTTCCCAGTGGTCTCTTGCAAGCAGTTCATCAATATGCCAAAAAAAGCTTTGATCATATCACTGCCCTGTTCCAGCCCCTTATTGGTAGTACAAGAATCAGTCAAAGTTTCTTCTTATAAAGCATGAAAATATATTTAAAAGATATCCTACCTACTTCCAAAAAGAATTTATAGAAGTTTTTAATAATTATTTGTACCCAAGGCAAATAAAATAAAGTAAAAGGAAGACTAGAAAATACACGGAATAAAAGGAGAAATTTTTTTTTACTGAGAACCAGGGCGATAAGACAGTTAGTACAATTAGACATTAAATCAAGCCTGGGCTTCGCAGTAGCCTTGGCAAAGAGGAAAAGACAATGAGTTCCACAGTCCTCACTTTCTGATTAAAAGCAGACTAAAAGACATTGCACTAGGAGGGGGAGAAATTTTTTTTCCTGAGGCTAAGTTTTAAGATGAATTTATTGCAGTCATTTTTATATTAAGGAATAATGAACAGCACAATAGATAACATTTTCAAACAGTTTTACATAAAATGCAAAATGTTCTTCCTATAACTTCGCCCGACATTGAGTACCCTTCACAATTTGTCTCAGTTACTTTCCCAGCTTCATTTCCTTCTTCCTGCCCTTCTCCATCCTCTCAAGGAAATATGCATTTCAATCTAACCAGAGTCCTCCTTATTCTCAGAGCATACCCCAGCCTTCTCATTCTTATCTTTAGTTACCCTAAACTCTTTAAATATACTGCCTCTTCTACAAAGATTTCTTCAATTCTCCCATTCAAAAGAGGTGTCCTTCTATATTTTCCAAGTCCCTGCCACCACACAGGGGCAGAGCACCATGAAGGCAAAATCACACAGAGGTTCAGGATATTTGGAGCCAGACTGACCTGAACTCAAACTTGATTCTGCTGTTTACTGGCTGTGTGACCCTGAGCAAGTAATGAAATCTTTCAGACCCTCAGTTTCTACATATACATAACAGTAATAATAATACCTATACCTTGCAAAGCTTTTGTAAGAATTAAGTAAACATCTTTAAAGGCCTGGCACAGGACCAGGCACATAACAACCCTCGGGAGAAATAGGAGTGGCAATATCGGCTATTGCAGAGACTTGGATATCTGTCTTCTCTCCCCTACCAGAAAAGGAGATCCTTCAAGGCAATTTAGTAAAGCATCTCTCAGAATGCTTTATACACAGGAGGACCGCAATAACAGAGTGAAGTCTAAAAGTCTGACTATGTGGAATTACGTAAGAGATCCTGACATGCAGTGGCTTCATGCCAGACCCCAGTCTGGCACACAGAACTTCTAACTCCCAGGCCACACTTTATCCATACAATCCTGCCAGCCCCTTGAGGGTCAAGTACACTGACCTCCTATTTCACACAGTAAAGATCCCCTTCCCCACAGAAAGTTAATCTTATTCTACAGGTCTCCAAATACCCACGCGAATCACATTATTATAACCTAAGGTGGCCACCTTACCCAAAGATCCTATTCTAGGCAAGGTGGTGTGTATTTAATTGTTATGAATGTATAGCACTGACCAATGCCTTTGTGAACTACAGATAAAATCTATCAGCCCTTGATGGCTAATTTGGTATAACATGAATACTGCAGAGTTCTAATAACTCACAGGAGACTACTTTAGCACTTAAGAGCTATATGTCTTCCATAGTCATAAAACAACCATAATCACCTTTCATGGGTGAGATGTTCTAGTAATTCTTAAGTGACTTAACCCTAGAAAGTCTATGGAAAATAACTAATTTCAAAGAACTTTTGTTTCACAGCCTTTAATTGTTCCCTTCTCCGTATCAGGTTCCCGTAACCCTGAGGGCATACAGGCCAGAGGCAGCCCCAGGAGTAGGAGGTGGGGGCAAAAGAGGAGCAGGTCTGCGGGTCCAAGTGTCCCCTGGTGCTGTACTCACTGAGAGTGAGAGGAGGAGACAGCAAGGACAGGCCCAGTTCCTTCTCTTGTCTCCTAGGAGCAACAGCATCCAAAGAGGAACAAGCAGAAAAAAAATCTCCACATGGAAAATGACAACTAGAAAAATGAAAAAAAGGATGAAAAGAAGAAAGATGCTAATAAAGGAGAGCCCTTGGCCCTCCCTTTGGATCTGGTGAATACTGTGCTTAGAGAAAATCGTAGGCGGTTCTGTATTAGGCAGCCCATCCTGCAGTATAGATGGGATATGATTCAGAGGCTTGGAGAGCCACAAGCAAGGATGGGAGAAAAGAATATGGAAAGGCTTGGGGAGGAGAAGAAACAACTCATGTGAGAGCTGAGGGAAAAGTAGTTGAGTCATAGTCTGCAGGCAGTTAGCACTGACCCCCTCACTAGGACTATCATGATGAGTTTTGCCATATGCCTTGAATGCTGATGTTTTCCCTGAAATTAATAGGAAGACACACCTGCTTCCTAGACTTCCATGTTTGTGATGTATCTTCATTGCAAACTTGTTCCCCATGGGTCTCCTATTACCAGCTTCTAATAAAATGCTGTGTTTTGACTGAATATGTAAGTTTCTGTCAGCAGGAGAGTTTTACCTATTGCATGGAAAGATGCTCATTGCATACTGTGAAGTTAATAAAGTGATTTTAAAAAGTCAAAAAAAAACCACAACTTTTGTTTCAAAGGCAGAAGACAAGTCCAGGAACTTATGAACCTGCTTTTTAACAAACATGCCAGAAAACATATATCTCTTCATTTCTTGGGGTACATGCATTGCAGCGATGCTGTCCTTGGACAGTAATGTGAACCTGTGCCAAAACAGTTTTGAATCTTGGATTTTGGAGTTCCCTTCAGAAGTAGCATGGCTGTGTTGTGGGAGGAAAAGCCAGAGCCTCCCTGGGGTGGGAGGGTGCAGGGTGCACTTTGGAACTAGACAGTATTGGATGCAAATATCACTTAGAGATGTTGAGTAAAGTTGTTTAACCTACTTGGGACTCATGTTCTCATATATAAAATAGGTATAATAACATTAATGCACATGGAAATGATTCTCACATTTTATTGTGCATTAGAATCATCTGGAGAGTTTGTTTAAAACACAGATATGTGAGTCCCATCCCCAAAGATTCTGTTTCAGTGAGTCTGATATGAGGCCCAGAAATCTGTGTGGATTTAAATTATTTTTCATTTTTAATTACACAATATGTAAATACATTTCCCCCTTGTAAAATATTAAAACATTGCCTTATCAGTTATGATTGCATTCAGCTGCAAGCAATTAAAAAACCTAACAGTCACTTCAACAGATGGGTTATTTTTCTCATGGAACAAGAAGAATGCTAAAGGCAGGCAGTGCAGAGTTGAAACAGCCGCTCGAGGACTACATGAAGGATCCCGGATCTCGTTGTCTTGCTCTGTCATTATTGGCCTGTGGCTTCTACCCCTATAAGTGTAAGGCTGCTGCTGCTTTAGCAGGCAGAGTCCATGAAACAGGCAGAAGACGGCAAGAGGACCAAAGGGTTTTGCCATTTTATTTATGAAAAGGTGTTCTCCCTAGTGGCTTATGCCTCCATCTCATAGGCCAGAACTGTGTCCTACGGTCACTCCTAGCTGCAAGGGAGATTGTGTAAGAGAATTTTTTAGCTGGGCACATAGCCACCACAAACAAAATCAAGGAGAAATGAGGCACAGATATTGGGTAGGAAATGAGCGGTGTCTACTACAATTACAGATAAGTTCATGTCCCCCTCAGACCTTCTCTCCCCTGTACCCTTATTAATCTGGGCCTCATGGGCATTTTGATCAAGCTTCTCAGCAGATTCTGATGTTCTCCTCAGTCCCTAAGGTTTGAGGACCACTGCCACACTTACAAAGCTTATGCAGCAGTTACATCTGTCTTTCAAGTGTTCAGCCTAGTGCAGCCATTATAGTTGTCCAATCAAACACAAGTTGCCCAGAAAAACTTAACCTTATTTGCTATAACCACATCTCAAATTTGGTCTCGCCCAGCACATGACTGTAGGGTGTGAAAAATTATTGGCTTGTTTTAAAAATCAAAGCTACATTTCAAAAGATGATGATCTGCTACCTATGACAATATTTAAAGAATGTGATTTGGGACCCAAAACCTGAAGCTATAAGACCCTAATTGAGATGACAGCATTATCCCACAAGGTGACATACTGCCTAGAATGGCTTGCTTGCACTCTGAAGACATTTGGCTACTGGCTAAGGTAAAAAAATGTTTTGGTGGGCAAGTGTTCATCACACTGAAGTGGGGGGAAAAGTCAAGATAAAAATAGCACATATTTTTATATTAAAAAGTATATACCTATGCAAAAAAGAAAAGCCTGGAAAGCTAATTCCAATACAATAGCAGTGGTAAATAGCTTAGAGGTGAGAGTAATTATGTCTTATTTAATTTTGGTTTTGTTGAAAAAGGAGGGTAACTTTCCAAAAATTTGTACAAAATATATAGAACCAGTTTATAATTAAAAAAAAAAAAAGTGTCGACCTATACATTTGTCATCAGGAATCATATAATAATTTTTGGAAGGCTTCTGGTAGCCCAGCTTATCCAACCTTATGTCATATCTTATCTGATCTTTGTGTAAAATTAAATGGCAACTAAGGAGGACTTCAGCTAAAGCAAAGGCATAACCATGTATGTAGGGCACCATGACAAGGCTGCCAGCTACGAAAGCAGCATTTTAAAAATCTGAAGCCATCTAGATTTAGCAGAGGAAAACACTCTCAAGTGAAAAGCAGGCTCAAGGTCCCTGTGATTTTCTAATTGAGAAGCTGCAAAGAGAAATGTGGATTCATTACTCAGCCACCATACTATACTCAGCTACCCTGCACAGAGCAATTAGGCTGAAACTCAGGGTACCATGTGCACTGCATACAAAGCCACCCTATGAGAGGAACCAAAATGCATAAGACTCTGCAGCATGGCAAGCAGCCAACTATCAAGAAAACTTTTTCCAACCAGAGTACATTTTTGGCAAACCCCTGCCTGCACTTAACTCAGGAAGCCTATGTGGCTATCAAATAAGCAAGTTAATACATATATTCATAGGCAAGATCTACAAGTCGGATGCTGTTAACTTTGGGGAAGCAGCTGAACTGTGAGTCAGGTCTGGGGAGGTAACTTCACACCGAAGACTGTATTCTCTACTCATCTTTTTCACTCTAGCAAATGCTTATGGACTACTTTCAATAACCAGCTTTGGCTGAGCTTCTTTTAAAACAAAGCTGCCCCAGGTCAAGATGCCAGAGTAGGTAAATGCTATGCTCACTTCCCATGACCACATCAAAATTACAACTAAATTATGGAATAACTACCCTTGTAAACCACCTGAAGACTAGATGAATAGAACACCTATAACTAAGGATATAAAAAAAAGCCACATTGAGACTGGTAAGAGGGGGAAAGATGCAAAAACAGTCTCACACTCATGTGTGGTAGTTAAGAATCAAGAAGGTTATTATCACTGCAGAGGTTCCAGCACCACTCCAGGAGCCCCAACCTGGGGCATCAGTGCCTGGAAGAGGGGTCCCCATAACACCTGGCTATGAAAACTACCAGGGATTCTATCTGGTGAGACAAAGGGCTTCTGTAGACCCAGGTGTCCTTTTAAAGGGTCACAGCACAGACTCACTTACAAACACTTGCCCTAAGCTCCAGAGAAGGGACAGGAATTTGAAAAGCACCAGGGACTAATAGGAAAGAACTGAATTGTTTGGCTTCAGGGTGAGGGCTAAAGAGGTAGCTCTTCTCCTGGACTAAAATGCTGGCAGGCACCATTGTTCCTTTATTGAGGAACATACATAGCCTGCAAGTGCAGGTAAGAGCCAAATGTGAATCTCCATCAACCTGGCTAATACTTTTGCTCCATCCTGGTGATTCCCTTAGACCTTACCCCACCCAATTCATGCATCCTGCCCAAACTTCTTTCAAAGTCTAGTACACACAAGCAGCCAGCCTGAACCTGCACTGCAGACTTTTCTAAAATCTCTCAAAGGTTCACAACCCCAAACAAGCAGCAGCTGGCCTTGGCATACCCTGTATCTCTTGCTAAGTGGCCCCAAGCCCAGCACTAATAGCAACTGGCCTCTGTTTGCAGCATAACCACTCTCAGGTGCCGCCAAGCTCAACGCAGGCAGCTACCAACTACAGATCACTTTGTAGCTCCTACCAGGAGGCCCCAAGCTGGGCATGGGCTGCAGCTGACCTTAGCCTGCACTAGAGGCCCTCTCAAGAGGCCCCAGAGCAAACACATTTGGTGGCTAGCTTCAGACCACACAGAGCACAACCCAATTAGTGCCACAAATGACACATGCAAAGGGTGGACTTGGCAGACACCAGAGTCCCACTAAAGCAAATCCTCTTCATGGATTCAGCTCCTGCACAATAGCTTATCCACTGAAGTCACAGCCAGTCATCACAGCCAGTCAGCTTGAGAGTCATTCCCACCCACTGATGTGCCAACAACAATCAAGGCTCAACCACAACAGGAGAGCACACACAACCCACACAAGGGACATCCCTGGAGCACCCAGCTCAGGTGAACAGAGAGACTGTGCCATTGGGCCCTGCAGGACACCTAGGACATAAGGCTACTCTGATAAAACTGGGAGACATAGCAAATATACCTAATACATAGAAACAAACAGAGAAAGGCAGCCAAAATGAGGGGACAAAGAAATATGTCCCAAATGAAAGAACAGGACAAAACTCCAGAAAAAGAACTAAATTAAATGGAGGCAAGCAATCTAGCAGATGCAAATTCATAACACTGTTTATAAGAATGCTCAATGAACTTTGGGGAAGAACAGATGATTTCAGTAAGAACTTCAACAAAGAGATAGGAAACAAACAAACAAAAAGTTCAGAAATGAAAAATACAAAAACTGAAATGAAAAATACGTTCAATGGAATCAACAGCAGATTAATGAAGCAGAGGATCGAATCAGCAATTTGGAAGAAAAGGTAGCGGTAAATACCCAATTGGAACAGCAAAAATAAAAAGAATCCCTCCCCCCCCAAAAATGAGGATAGTTTAAGGGACCTCTGGGACAACGACCAGTGTAACAACATTCACATCATAGGAGTACCAGAAGGTAAAGTGAGAAAGCAAGGGACTGAGAACCTATTCAAAGAAATAATGACTGAAAACTTCCCTAACTTGGTGAAGGAAATAGACATACAAGTCCAAGAAGTGCAGAGTCCCAAACAAGATGAACCCAAGTAGAGCCACACCAAGACACATTATAATTAAAATAGCAAAGGCTGAAGACAAAGAGAGAATCCTAAAAGCAGCAAGGGAAAGGCAGCAAGTTACCTGAAGGAGTTCCCACAAGACTGTCACTTGATTTTTCAGCAGAAACTTTGCAGGCCAGAAGAGACTGGCACAAATATTCAAAGTGACAAAAAGCAAGGACCTACAACCAAGACTATTCTACCTAGCAAGGCTGTCATTTAAAACTGAAAGAGAGATAAAGAGCTTCTCAGTGAGAAAAAGCTGAAGGAGTTCATCATCACCAAACCAGTATTACAAGAAATGTTAAAGGGACTCGAAGAAGAAAGAGGAGGGGGAGGAGGAGGAAGGGGAGGAAGGGGAAGAGAAAGGGGAGGAGAAGGAGAAATATATATTAACAAGGAAATGTCACAAAGAAAAAAGAATTTCACTGAAATAGATAAGCACATAACAAAAATAGTGGATCAACAAGTAAAGTTAGAACAAAGGTTAAAAGGCAAAAGTAAGACGATTATGTGTAATTACAACAGTAAATTAAGGAAAACACACTAATCCATGAAAGAAGTAAAAAATAATGGCAAAAAATAAACATGGAGGAGTGAGTAAAAATGGTAGTGATTTTTGAATGTGTTCGAACTTAAGCAATAATCAACTTAAAATAGACTGCTATAACACAGCTTGGTAGATATGATGCACATTGTCCACAAACCAAAAATCTGTAAGAAATATACAAGAAATAGAGAAAGGAATCCAAACACAACACTATGGAAAGTCATCAACATACAAGAAAAGAGAACAAGAGAATAAGGAACAGAGAAGAATTACAAAAACAATAAATAAAATGGCAATAACTACATGCCTACCAATAATTACTTTAAATGTAAATGGATTAAATGCTCTAATCAAAAATGAATGGATAAAGAACTGGTATATATAATGGAATATTACTTGGCCATAAAAAAGAATGAATCTTATCATTATGACAACATGATGGACCTCAAGTAAGTGAAATAAGTCAGAGAAGGACAAATGATATATGATTCAGTTGTGTGTGGAATCTAAAAACACAAAATAAATGAACAAACAAGATAGAAAAACTCGTGGATATGGAGAAAAAATTGATGGTTACCAGATGGAAGGAGGGTTGGGAGACTGAGTGAGAGGAGTGAAGGGATTAAGAGGTACAAATTGGCAGTTACAGAATAGTCACGGGAATATGGAGTCAATAATATTGTAGAAGCTATGTATGGTGTCAAGTGGGTACAAGACTTATGGAAGGATCACTTCAAAAGTTATATAAACTTCTAACCACTATGCTATACACCTGAAATTAATATAATATTGAATGTAAACTGTAATTGAAAAATAAAAAATAAATTTGAAAAATAAAATAAAGCTGCTCCAATCACCAAGGACTCCCTGATTTAAATTAAGTTGCTGCACTCTGAGCCTCTTCCTCTAAATCTAATGGCAGAAAAGTGACCTCCACAGCCACTCTTACTGTTCTTTCAGGTCAGTAGGTCCAGAGCTTGTTGAGTTGTGCTTTCTAAGGACGTGGTCCTGATACTTTAGTAGGACTGGAGAGAGCAGAGGATGAAGGGATCCAGGGCATCACCTCACCTTGCCTGGTCTCCAAAGGCTCCGATGCAAAGCTGACTTATGTGTCTGACCACACCATTTCTAAAGTCTGCAATGATGGTGCCTCAATGCTCCAAGAGCCTTTAGGACATAGAGTTAAGTCACAAATGATGAAATACAGTTGGAAAATCAACATAAAAATATCCAACCTCAGCAGGAATTAAAGAAATGGAAATTTCAATAAAATGTAATATCTCCTATCAATTTAACAGTCTGAGAAACCCTTCTTGTGCAACAGTCCTAACTAGTCTCCCGGCATCCCTTCCTGCCCTGTCCAACCCACCTTCTACCTAGCAGTCGGAATAAACCTTTCTCAAATGCAAGTCTCATCAGGTAACTGGCCTGCTTAAAGCCCCTTTATGGTTGCCAACTACTGTTAGAGTAAAGTCCACATTCTGCTCCTGCCCTGCCTTCCGTTCCTATCCATTTTACTCCATCCTTTCCATCCTCTGGCCTCAGCTCCTCTAGGTCCATGCTCATTAGCAACTCTGGAGCATCTGTACATTCTGCTTCTCTGCCTGGGTATCTAGGACAGTCTCTCCCCTCCATCCCCATGTGCATCCACCTTAGTTAACATTCAACACCTTCAGAATGTGGCCTAAAAACCCTTCTTAAGAAAGCCTTCTTCGACTCTGTTCCACATATGAGTCCCTCTGTCAGAACCCAGGTTGGGTCCCAATAAAGCTGAGCAAATAGAAAGCAATACACATTTTTTTTGGAGAGTAGTAATCTTAAAAATAAACATACCCTTTGACAAGATAATTCTATTTAAAGGAATTTATTATAGTAAATAATCTAAAATGCAGACAAAGATTTAAGCCCTACTATGTTAATCACTGCATTAATAATAACTGAAAGGAAAAAAGAACCAAAAAGAAACAATCTAAATGCCCAACATAAAGGAAGTGGTAAATTACAATATATTCACATGATGGAACATTGTGGAGTCATTTAAAAACTATATTTATAAACTTTTTTTAACTTAAAATGCTTATCATGTTAAGTGAACAAAAAAACAGAGCACAAAATTATATTTATAGCATAATCTCTGTAAAGAAAAATACATTAACAATACAGGAAAGAAATATGGCAAAATGTTTATAACAGTGACCTCTGGGTAGTAGGATAATGAATATTTTTTTCTATTTCTCTACATTTCTTCATGCTTTTCAAATTATCAGGGGTTCAACCTCTTCTAATTCTCCTGTCTTGCTCTAAAGCTACCTGTACCACATGGGCTAAGACAGAATAAATGGGCCTCTCGTCCTCTGCAGCACTGACCTCCTGTGACCTTTCCACTCAGGACCTCCTGATGCACAGGATGTGGTGACAAACATCAGGACCAGCTGAGGCCATCTGTGCCTGCACCTCAAAGATAAAGGAGAGTAATACCTGGTACATATTCCCAGAGTTATCTAGTCACCCCAAAACAGGCTATACAATATGACCTCTTCCTCTCACGGAAATGTCAAAAAGCCTAATTTATTACTCTGGTTTTGGAATGGGCGTTCCACTATAATTGAGGAATACTAGAATTTTTACTGTTGCCTTTGATAGGGGTCGACCAACAAGGAAATGGCAACCTGTATGTCCATATTCACCCCTGATGAATAACCATCTGGTCCCATTAAGGATTCAGAATTAGGGGAATTTCACAGGTATGCATGGTAAGGGCCAAAGATCTTTAGCAAGTGGGTCTGGTACAGGTGAAAAGAAGATTCTTTCCTGCTTTTCTGTGTCACCATTGTAGGAGGGCATTTCCCAGGAGCCCAAGGAATGCAGGCTCTGCATCACTGCTGGTATCATGGGCTTTCAGCCCACAAGCAGCTTTCTAAGGCTGACAAACTGCCAGGCATTGACACATAGCCTACATGTTGCAATCTCTTTTCCTGCTGGCTGTAGGAATGGGAAAGTGCAAGGATGAATGGCATTAAGTAATGCAAGGGTGAACACCACTCACGTGGGAGCATAACAAAAGACATTTGAGAGAGCTGCACAGTGGAGGGGGGCATGTGGAAAGGTTAACACCTCACACTAGGCTCCAATCATAGCTCTTAAGCTTAAAGGCAGTTCCCCAATCAGGCCCCTTCATGTCTTACCAAACTACCTGAATTTAACACTGCCTAATAGGGAATTATACTCCCATTTCTGACACTTACAGAAAGGTCTCTACCAATGTCCACACAAAGGCAGTGCCACATGCTTGGCTGGGATTTGCTATGTGGCATATCTGCTTTGGGGAGCTCTCTCTAGAACTCAGTGCCACTAGGAGCAGAGGCTCCATCTACATTACTACCCTGCTCCCAAATCACCCCCTTCCATAGCAGTGTGGTACAACGAAAAGAGCACCAGAACTGACAAGTGAAAATAAGAGAGAGGCAGATTCCAGATAAAATGAAGAAAGGCCTTTCTATTTAACTGCAGAAGAGGCCAACAGTGAAATAAATGTACTGCCTGAGAGACAATGAATTTCTCATCACTGGAGGTATATATATAGGTCTGGGCTGGTAGCCACCTGGCAGGACTCTCTAGAAGGGATGACTGCTTTACCAGAGATGTTGCTCTTGGTGACCCAAGGGGCTCCTTCCACCTCTGAGACCCTGTGTGCCTTTAATTTCACTGGAGTGGCCAGTAGCTGGCTTCTTCACTCAAAACATAAGGGTGACAAGAGTCTTATATCTGACTAGGATATTCCATACAATAAATGACTGCCAGGAGAAGCACTGGATAAGAGTAAAGGAGTCACTCAAACTTCCACTAGGGAAAGGAGTGGTGGGCCACCCTGGAAGAAGCCTGTGAAACTCAAGACAGCCAGGAGGTTGCAAATCTCTCCAGACTCCACTTCTACCTACATATGTATAAATGCGCAGGGAGTCGTTCCAGGAGACAGATAATTGTAAAACACTACCATCTAACCTTACTGATTTCTTATAATATCCTACCTAGGTGCCTTATCTCATTATTTCATCCTCACCATAACACGAAGTTAGACACTTTTTATTCTCATGCTTAGTACACTATGAAAGTGAGCCTCAAAGAAGCTAATGACTTGCCCAGACACATACACAGATAGCAGCATAGCAGCAGGACCTGGACTAGATTCAATTCTGTCTGATTTCTGAATCCAAGTATTCTACCAGTAAGTCTTAATGTAGTGACCCAGGAATGGGATGCAAATGATAAAATTAAGAACTCTAATATGTAAACAGTCTCTATATGATTTGTTTTCACTCAATACAAAACTAAACCTTTCCCAAGCCTTGCAAAGTGAGGCCAGCCCTTGCCGTTGTGACTTTTCCCTCTCTTACACTGCCTGCCTTTTGGAGCTGAGACTAACAGCAGGCAAAACACTGGCAGCTGGCTTTTAGAGCTGAATGGAACCTTAACTCTCATCTATGTAGAGGTCTCTGAGATAGATTGTGACTGGTCACTGCCTGAGTTCACTGGGATCCTGGCAGATCCCAGGTTAGCACCCAGCTGCTCAACCACTCTCAGTGCTCTTCCTATCATGCCACACACCAAATGCTCTCAGAATGACTGATGGTTAAAGGAAAAAACACAAAGAGCACTGAGCCCATGGTGTGGCTTCTGAGCCAAGGGGACAATTTAATATCTCTTCCCAGGGAGAGCCCGCCCTCCCTTCCTCCCTCCTTTCCTTCCCTCCCTCCCTCCCTCCCTCCCTCCCTCCCTTCCTTCCTTCCTTCCTTCCTTCCTTCCTTCCTTCCTTCCTTCCTCCCTCCTTCTCTCCCTACTTTCCTTTCTTTCTTTTAGGGCCATTACTTAAGGACCAATCAGTGAGTAAGGATGTCTAAGAGAAGCAAGAATTCAGTAACTAGTACAAATTCTCACTGAAGTCTTTTTTTGTGTCCACCCTGGGATAAGCATCCTGAGGAACGGGCCCTCAAGGTAATTAAAATCCAGTTTGAAAACCATTTTACAATCTCTAAAGAATCAATGGATCTAAGCACTGATCATCAATGGCTGGGAAAGACGAGACATGATGTCCCTCCGAGAGAGAAATACATCACCTCTAAAGTAGTCTTGCCGAAAAAGTAAAGCTAAATTTGACTGGACCATAGATCCAATTTCCAGTTTACATGAAATACAGAGAACAGAGGAACACATGAACATGTTAAATACTACCACAGAGATGCAATTAGCAAAATCCAGACTGGGAAACTCTACGGATTGGTTTCTTCGACAAATAAATTGCAATGAAATAAATATGAAGGAGGAGCCTATAGATTAAAAGAGACATAAGAGACATATCAACTAATTATAATGTCAGACTTTATTAGATCCTATTCAAACAAACAAACTTAAAAATATATATATAACATTATGAGACAAGTAGAAGTTTGAATACTAACTGAATATGTAATATTAGGGACTTATTATTAATTTTTAAGTACAATAATATTATTAAGGTTATTTTTTAAAAGAGGTCATTTTCTTTTAGAGATACACACTGAAATATATGACTAAAATAATATGATTTGGGGAATTTACTTCAAAATATTATAGGCCAGGAGAGGGAATAGGTAGAGATATTGACAAAATAGGTCATGAATTGATAAAGGGTAAGTAGAGGTTCATTATACTATTTTTACATATGTTTAAAATTTCTATAACACATAGTTTAAAAAGTAAACCCAGATTTGAAGATAATATTGATATATTCAATATTCTCAGAGGAGAGTTGAAGTAGAAACTATAAGGCATAGATTGTAAATGTAGCAGACATTTAGGTGAGGGAGGTATTCGGACTCAATAAACATTTATTGAATGCTTACTATGTGCTAGACTCTGTAGTAGGCACTTTATTTATCAGCAATGTGATCTCTGCACCTCAACTTCCTCATCTATATAATGGGGATGGTAAAAAGTCTGATTCATCTGATTGTTACTAAGAGGAGATAAGCTTATACATATCACTTAGAATAGTGCCTGTCCTACAATATACAATAAATATTAGACCCATTTTATAGTTAAGGAAACTGAGGTTCAGAAAAGTAAGGTAACTTGTCCAAAAGATCATGCTGCCATAAGAGGAGGAGCCTAGATTTCATAAGCAGTTCCCTTACCCTCAGGCTGGGCTCCCTTGGGCATGCCACAGGCAGGAGAGCCCTGTGACTATTGGAGAGCATGGACGATGAAGGCGTCAGGGAATAAATGAGCTGTGACTCTTTGAACAAAGAGTAGGAATAAGGTAAGGCTGAAAGGAGTAAGGAAAAATAATATTCAAGACCCTCAGAAATGCCATTCTGATGAAGTTCCTAATTAAAGACTGTATACCATAGCTGTCATTGGGGTGACCTCGCTGATTCAAATAAATAGCCATGAGGTTTCTGAGGGAACAATTTTAACTCTGCTTTCCATAATAAAGATTCTGGATTACAGCTCAAAGCTTCAGCTAGTTAAGCGTGTGGGTCAGTCACACTAATTGTTTTCTTGGCTGGATGCCAAGAAAGCCAGACTGTCATTCCAGCAATGAGGTGATCAGTTTTGCATTCCTAGCCAAAAAAGAGGCTTCTCCACA
Organism: Rousettus aegyptiacus; assembly: GCF_014176215.1. Lineage (NCBI taxonomy): Eukaryota > Metazoa > Chordata > Mammalia > Chiroptera > Pteropodidae > Rousettus > Rousettus aegyptiacus. Next base: position 64,683,119 of record NW_023416309.1, read on the forward strand.
GAGCTTGCAAATCATATCTGTAAGATCTATACACTTAACCTTCCCCTAAGATCTGTTCGAGTGTTTTATTTGGGGAAAACTACAGGGTTGAAGATGGCTGTGCAGACATGGCACCCAGAACATGCCCAGACCCAGAGAGGATACCACTTCTCCAGTTAACAGGTAGACAAAGGTCACCTCTGTAGCAGGGCCTTGTAGATTCGCTGTCACTTCTCCCACCAGGCCTTGCTAAGCACTTGACAAGCCCATTCCAGGGGCCTTTGTAGAGGTGCAGAAATAGGACTGGTCATGGCCTAAACATGCCATTCAAGTCCTCCCTCTGCCCTCCAATGGCTACGGACAACTCATTTATCTACTTGGCTTCCTTGTTTATAAAGAAGGATAACAGAGAACCTCACTGCGACAGGAAAATGAAACATATGTAAAAAGCTAGACAAAAAGTTGAGAACTTGTATGATTATGCTGACTTCCCATTAAGCCAGAACTAGATCAGATCTTTCAGAATGGTATTCTGAGGGTCTCTAAGTTGTCTGGCCCCAGAGGCAGTACAGAACAATGAGACTAGCCAGGGAGTGAGTTGATCAGGCCTGGTTTTGATTTCTGGCTCTGCCATATTATCTTCAAATTTTCCATTCCTAGAAAAATAAGCCCCATCTACCCCTCACTATCTTGACTGACTGGAAAACAAAAATCCACAGATAACCTATGAACCTCATTTTACCTTAGGGTTTTAGCCTTTTTCCACTAAAACACAACACAAAGGGGCTGATGTGAATTTTTTTATTTTTAATTTTCTTCCTCATCCTGTTCTCTTTATTTCTCTCCTTGCAGGTGCTGATGATCACTAACAAGCCCCCAGAATGAGAAGTAGGAAGAAGGCAGGAGACACGAACAAAGGGGTCTAGGGAAAATCTACAACACAGCTCATCAGCTTCGACAAAACCAGCGCTGGCTTAAAACATCAGAGAGAGGTAAGGACCACATGACCTTGGTCTGCCTGATCCAAGATCAGTATGTTCTTTTTCACAAGGCTGCATAGTAAGCTCAATAAAGCATTAGCTGTAATGAAGGCGGGGCCTTAGGGGCCATCAGACCCAGGCGCAAACACCTGGCTCTGCAATTTATTTGCCCCAAGACCTCAGGCAAGACCTTATTCTTGGTTTTAAGCCTTTGTCATTTCACTTGTGAAATGACGACAGTAGCTAACACTGTGGGATTGCTATGAGAATCGGAAATAATATATATATTTAAAGGATGTTTAAAATAAGAGCTGCCATGTATTAAGAGCTGTGCTAATATATAAATTATCTCATTTAAACCTTAAAACCAACCTATGAGGGAGCTATTACTGTCTCCATTTTTAAAGATGAGGAGACTGAGGTTCTGACTGAGTAATGTGCCCCCAAAACATAAGTGGTGGTGAGTGCTGGTTGAAAGTTTGTTTGCCCCTGACGTTGTGTTCTTAGAGCCTGGTATACAGCAGGTCATTAAGAAAAGGTAGCTGTTAGAATTCTGGCAAAGGCCTTCATGAGCCTTACAGTAGCCCTGAGATGAGGGCATCATCATTCTCATTTTACAGATGAGGAGGCTGGGGCTCAGCTAGTTCAGACTCCTACAGTTCAATTAAAAGCACCTATCTCTCAAAATGTACAGCTGAAACTTACTGGATTTCATTAACCAATGTCACCATGAAAAAATTAGTTAATTTACTTTCAAAAATTAAATAAATAAATAAATAAATAAATGCCCCTATCTTTTAAAGACATATACTTCAGTAATTATGGATAAAATTATATAATGTCTGGAATCCACCTCAAAATAATGAAGAGTTGGGGAGGGGGATAATGAGATGAAACAAGACTAGATTGGCCAGATGTTGAGAACTGCTGAAGCTGAGTCATGGGTACACAGAAGTTCATTAAACTGTTTTCCCTATTCTCATTTATGTTCACAGCTTTGCATAATCAAAAACAAAAAAAAAATCACCTCATCTCCTGGAGAATGTATAAGGTAGGTCTCAAACTGATGTGTGTTCTGTCCCCAAATTCTGAGTCCCCTCCAGTTTCCTGTAATAATCACTTTAAAGCATTCCTCTTCCTTTCCTTCCTCACCATATGGTCCGGCTCTGCTAGGGGACTGCCATCATTCTAGAGCCCAAAGTGCTGCTAATCTGATTTTGAAAAGCAAGGTAGTCTCCACTGAGGGCCAAATGGTGGCAGCCCACACTGCTGCAGGGGTGCAGGGCTAGGATGAGCCCTGCTAACTGGAGAGTCCAGGAAAGACTCTTAGAAAGGAAGCATGACTTGGCTATGAAGAGGATTTGAATGATCTGAAGGAGAATGTAGCAATAAGAAAGAAAGGAAGAAGCAGTGAGTGCAGATGCATGGACAAGGGCCACACGGGCTGTGCTCCGTCTCCTCAGCTCCCTCCCTTCTGAAAGTACTACTGCAGCCCCCACTGGCATCACTTCCACCAGTCTCCCTTCCTGTAACCTACCCTCCCTCCAATAACCTACACTGCCTCAGGATGATCTTCCCCAAATAGAAATCTGATCACATCTTCCCCTTGCATATTAAAAACCTCCCCAAGCTCCCCAATTAACTCCAGATAATGTCTACACTCCTCACCCCAACTTTCAGGATGATTGTCACTAATCAGCCCTCACTGCTACCTCCCCCTTGCCAGGTGCCTACACGGACATCCAGAGCCTACAGTCTAGCTCATATACCTTTTCTCTAGCTTTCTCTCTTCCTAGCACGTCCCCACCTCCTGATAAACTCCTGTAGGACCAGCTCAGACGTCATCTCCTCACTCTGCCCCAGCACAGCACACCCCTGTTATCAGAACACCCTCACACTACACTCATTTGTGAGTCTACCTCCTGAGAAGAATGTGGGCTCCGGGGCAGTAAAGGCCACCCCTTACTGCTTTCTGTCTACACAATGGGCGATGAATATAAGGTGGCTATTATCACTATTGGTGACTTATAAAACATGGGCCCCGAGCAGAAAGGCAGGGTGCCTGGCACTAAGCAGCTACTGGGAGAGGCTGCTTCATGAATGGACAGTTGAGCATGGTAGGATGCTGAGCAGAGGGCTCCTTTCTGACCTTGGCTGAGATAGCCTTACTGCAGTGCCCTTCATGTGTGTGAAAAGCCCATGGCTACAGGAGGCTTATTGAATGCCTAAAATGCAGTAACAGTTTCCTTCCAAAGGTTCCAAACAAATGGAAAATGATAATGACAACTTGATGCTCCCCTTACTTCCATGGCTGCAAACCTAAAGAATATTTATGATCCATGGGATCAGAGATTTGGTGTATTAGAAGCAAAGAAAGGTCACAAAATGAACTGATGCAGACCATCTGCTCCTGGGTGGGGAAAGAGATCCCATATTCAGTTATTCTCCCCAGTGCACCAGGCACCTGCTTCTCTCGTGAAAATCTGAAGCCAACACGATTTTTATTTAACTTAGAATAAAAACTGACATCTACAAGGAGGGGTGAAAAACCGAACACAAATGTGCTGACTTACAGGGAACTGGGGAACCTTCTGGTAGGGTAACAAGAGACCATACACAGGGCCCACAGCCCTCTCAGGAAAGGGGCACTTGTGCTCTCCATAGTAAATTCTTAGCAACAAGGTTTAACGGAGGAGAACAAATGCTTCAGGAGATGTTTGCATCATTGCAAATGGAGAAAAACTCAACAGGGGCTAGCGCTAGAGGAGCTTCTCTCCTCTTACATTTTTCATGGGCCTGATGCTCCTGCAATTCCCAACACCACGCTTCTGACATTATAGCAGATGCTGCCCGCTGCCGCTGCCGCCACCACACTAATCCTTCATCCTCGGGGGCCAATGGAAATGTAGGATTTCCCATTAATCAGGGCTGTGGACACCAAAATAGCTCATCTGACCTTTGCAAATACCAAACAGTGGATTTAAAGCAGAAACTGACAAAAGGTAATGCAGAATTCTTTAGCTTTCCTTTCAAAGATGATTTTATGTCATTAGCCAAGAAACAGACTGACTATAGGAACAACACAGTTAGAAATTGGGTAGAAACAGTCAAATTGGAAGTGAGGTAGCCACCAATGTTTCAACACACACATTCCTTGATGAATTATTTAACATATATTAAAAATATATATGGCTCAGAAATCTGTTGGCATTGGATTGAAAACAACGTCAAACTTGGAACTAGCAGTTTTCTGAGAGAACACACACACATCAGAATAAACATGGATTTCAATGCCTGACACCAGTTGGACTCCATCAGACAATAAAGAACTAATATTGCCACAAAGCACAGATCTGTTATTGATGAGAAGACAGACCCTCATTTAGGAGTCCCACATTACAGCAGATTGAACTCATTAAGCTTCATCACATACACACCCATTTTCTCTCTACTTATAGCCCTGTAAATCTTAGTCAGTGGTTGATATATTAGGAGCAAAAGTGACTGCTTAGTATTTCACAGAGAATTTCTTTGCATGGTTATAATTCAGTACCATCTTCAGTACCACTGGATCCCACGTAATTGTCATGAAATGCAGTGCTCTGGGTGTTTTCCACTTAAACAAAGTAATTACGGAAAACTTGAGGAACAGAGCAAAAAAGAAAAGCTGCTCACATAAGCTTGCCACCACCCTAATTCAATTCTTTAATAACCACTTTATTGAGATATAATTCACATAACATAAAATTCACCATTTTGAGGTGTATAATTTAGTGGGTTTTAGTATATTCACAGAATTGTGCAATCAATGACACTATTTAATTTCAGAATGTTTCATCATCCCCAAAAGAAACCCTGTACCCATTAGCAGTCACTTCCCATTCATCCCAGGCCCCCACAACACTAATCTGCTCTCTCTATATATAAATTGGCCTATCCTGGATATTTCATATAAATGGAATCATACAATATGTGGCCGTTTGTGTCTGGCTTCTTTTACTACCATAATGTTTCACTTAATTCAATTTTTGTTTGTACTTTGCTAGTTTTCCTTCCCATTTTGATTCTTATACATTTAAAGCATAATCCTTTGCTAACTTTTATAAAGTCAAGCCTGGGTTTTGCTGAACAATGAGTTATTGACTTTTAGCTGGTAGGCATTGTGGGTCCAGGAGCTAAGGAGGCCTGTTTTGCTCTCTAAATGAGAGCCTACCACATTGGTTTAATTTTAACAGACAGTACCTGGTGGTTAAGAAGACACCAAATAGCTCTACCAGCCTTCAGGATAACTACACAAAGCATCAGATACAATCTGCCACAGAATAGTAAAGAACTCAGGAACTCATAGGAAGAACTAGGTGCCATCCACTGAGTTCTCTGTTTTGCAAATGTTATAAGCTAACTTATCTATGTCCCCCACCCACACTCCATGCCCACCAAATTCATATATTGAATATGACTGTTTGGAGATAGGCTCTTTAAAGGGGTGATTAAGATAAAATGACTAGTGTCCTTATAAGAGGAGGAAATTTGGACATACAAAGAGACTCCAGGTATGAATGCCAACTAAATTAGACCATGTTAGGACACAGCAAGGTGGCCATCTGCAAGCCAAGGTGAGGTCTCAAGAAAAACCAAACCTGCTGACATTCTAATATTTGACTTGCAGCTTCCAGAACTATGAGAAAATAAATTCTGTTGTTTAAGCCCCCTAGTCTAGGGTATTCTGTATGACAGCCCCAGCAAACATCTCATTTAATGTCCCCAAACGTGCCTGAAAAAGTAGGACTGAATCTCCATTTAACATGAGGAAGCTTAGGCATATAAACAGGTTAACAGAACTGAGAATGAAACTGAAATTAGTCTGATTTCAAAACTTTTGTTATTTACAGAAAGTACACATGTTGAAATTTATTTTTAACTTTTCTGTAGCACCAGGGGTCAGACTATTAAAATAAAATAAACAAAAACTTTTGTTCTATGCTTAGGAAGACAATATGTACTCTTCCTAGCATATACCTTCCAAATTCAAAATTCATTCATTTCAGAAATATCTTTAAGAGAGAAAAAAAACATTCAGCAAGTAAAGTGTTTTATATACATTATCCAATTTGAGCTAAGAGATATGTAGTAACCATAACTGAGGAAACTGAAGCTCAGAGACATTAAATGTCTCTATCACAGCATTATATTTGTCTTTCATTAAACTCCCCAGTCTAACAGTTTCATTTTGAAAGACCAATTGAATTAAATTCTATTAATCAACCTTTCATTGAGACTGGCAGTGTTGAGTACTTTGGATACCAAGATGAATGCACCCTAGTCCCTATCTTAGAGGAGATGTAGAGCCCAACAAGGAAAGGTGGCAGCGTTCCAAGGAGCTTTGAGCAAATTAGAAAAAGGTGACCCTTTCTTCGAGTGAATCAGCATTAGCGCTGCTGAGCGGGCTGTAGTACACACCCCTTCTTGCTAAAGAGTGAGATCAGTAGAATGGACAGAGAGCAATAGGAATCCTAGGGAGTATTTGGTTTTCTCTCCCCCACTGGCCACCTTGCCTTGCTCACACAACCTCCCTGCCGTGCCCCTCTAGACCAAAACCAACCAGGCCGTGAGGTATGGGCATGATGACTCTGGAGAGGAGTTGGTGGATGGACCCAGGCCTATTCGCAGTGGGTAGTGGACAAAATAAAAAGGTGGCAGTGCCATGTAGGGGTTGAAATGCCAGAGGGGGGCACATGAGGAGGGGACTATCCCAAAGACCAGGCGAATGGGGAGCTGGAGCCAGAAAGCCAAAGCAGGTAGAAGCCAAGGAATATCAGGGCCCCAGAGCATCTACAGAGGACCTGGTTTTAACAGTGTCAGGAACCCTCCATAGGGGCTTCATGTCGTTCATTTCTCATCCAGATGACTTTCTACCCCAGACAGCTGCTCTTACCACGTGCCACTGAGGGGCCCCACATCCACCTCTCCGCAGTGCTAGGTGCTGCTCTAGAGTGGGGAGTGGTAGTTGTTGAAAGCCTTCCAGGAAGACCCAGTTCTCCAGCAACATTTCTGAGCATCCAGCACTGGAGAACAGAGAGCTTGGTGCAGTGAATAGCACATCCCCAGGCTTCGGTTCTAATAAGAATCTGCCCCAAGCCCCAGGAGCTTCTGATTGAGATGGGAGAATAAACACTACAAAGCGCCCCTTCCCACAGCTTAGAGTCTCACAGGACACACACACACACACGCACGCACGCACGCACACGCACACGCACATGCACACATACATACACATGCCTACTCTACCATCTGATCTGTGCCAGGATGGCTATATGGAAAAAGTTCCAGGGAATAAACTGGGACACCTGGGGTGAGGACAATAGTGGCTCTGATCAGAGGGTATGTCTCAGTAAGTTTGGCATTTGAGCCTTGCCTCACAGGAGAAGCAGAATCTAACCACATGAGCAAGAGAAGCAGAAGAAGGAGCCATCGCGATGAAGGCCAGAAGGAAAGGTCCAGAGGCAGGTAGTGTGCCCCAAAAAGGAGCACAGTCCAGGGTGACCAGAAGCTGTAAGAGTACTTACCGAAGAGTGGGCTGTGGACCACCAGTGGGTGGCCTCAGGTGGGCCAGGGAAGTAGTGTTCAGTAACACTGAATCAGTTCTCTTGAGGTTCTCCTGCTTCTTCCCCAGCATGGTCATTCCAACTCTATGAATGTTATTCTAACAAGGGTATAGGCCTCGGCCAGGGGTTTGGGGAAGGCAACAGGATCCAGCTACAATAATCTTGTTTTGATTTTATGGCATTTATTATTTTTATTAGCTTTATGTTACTTTAGATTAATGCCAAGTGAAACTGATTTTCAATTTATAGTAGTGATAAAAGTCCTTTAAAAGTGAATTTGCTCAAGTAAAAAAAGTACGTCAATATAAAGAAAATGTTTTATAAATAACAGTATAGGTGGCTCATGGACATATCAAAATCATGAATGTGGTCCCCAGAGTGAATGGAAACAGTGATATCTGGGAAACCCAGGCCAGAGCCTAGGTGGGCAGGGAAGGGAAGGAGAAGAAACTGCAGTTTCTTCTTCCAGGTGGCCAATGGGCCCAGGAGGCTCACCAGGAAGAGGCATTAGTCTATCTTCACCTCTAGGGGGAGGATATCTGGGATGCTATCGCAGGGATCTGCTTGGAGCCAACCTATGAGCAAGGGTAGCAGCTTTGGGATGGGAAAAACTTGGGTTCAAGTCTTGACTCTGCCACTTCCTGGCATGTGACTCAGTCTCACTGTAAGTTAGAGAAAATAATACCACTGCTTGGGGCTGCTGCAAGAGGAATGACCATCAACCCTCAATAAACGGCAGTTTCCTTCTCATCCACTCCCTTTCCAGCTCTCTGGTATGGAACTGAATCTGAAATCCAGTCTCTAAGAATGCTCATCAGACTTGAGGGAACAGAACTGTACTCCTCTGTTCTGACCCTATTTAAAGAAAGTACAAAATGCCTGCTCTCAGTTTATATCATTGGGTTAGAGACAAGGAGGGAGATCCTGTGGATTCTCAAGGCTAACAAGTCACCAGTAACATGCAGGGAGTGTGAGTTTGAGCATCAAAGGTTGCTATCCTGGAGCAACAATAGAAAGATGTGGTTCACTCACAGCTGGCAGGCAGATGGGAAAAAAAAAATGAGGCGCTTATATATTTCATATGAAAGCCAACTGGGAAATAGTTACCGAAAAGGTTCTTAGGCAAAAAGCTTTCAACAAGAAAAGTAAAGGTCCTATCTGGCCTGATACAGGGAAGAGGGAGGCCAAAGATACAGGAGGAAAAGTACATCTCTGAAGCTCCACCAGTGGGCATTGTCTACTCTGCATTTCCACAGGACAGTGGTGCTCAAATCAAAAAAAGCAAGTTATGAATGTGGTTCCATAGTGTAGCGGTTAGCATGTCTGCTTTACGTGCAGAAGGTCCTGGGTTTGTGCCTCAGTGGAGCCATACATAGTCCATGGTCTATGGCCATGCCACCCTGAACAAGCTCAATGTCTGATCTCAGAAGCTAAGTGGGGTCAGGCCTGGTTAGTACTTGGATGGGAGACCACCTAGGAAGATCAGGTGCTGTAGGCATAAATAATAATAAATAAATAAATGAGTTACTAGTTTTATGTTACTTTAGATTAATGCCAAGTGAAACTAGTTTTCAATTTATAGTAGTAACACAAGTACTTTAGGAAGTTAGCCAAAAGCAGCAAGCTTTAATCCACAGGTCTCAAAGATGGTTTCCCATTAGCGAATGTAGACTGCCACCAACCAAATGCCTTTTTCCCCCTTAGATGTGCAGAAATGTCAGACAGCTAGCACTGATGAGGGTGTACGGAAAATAGGTACTCTTGGGATCTGTTGGTGAGTCTAATGCAGGACCCCCTCTTAGAAGGCAATTTGGAAGTCTCTATAAAAGTTTTAAATGCTCCTATAGTCTGACCCAAGTTTTTACTTCTAAGAATCTAAACCATAGAAATGTATAAGTGTACAAAGATATACTGCCACAGCATTGTTTAGGAGGACAACAAATAAATATGCAAAATCTCACTGTCTCCCAGTAAAAGAATGGCTATATAATTGTATATCCACTTGGTGGAATGCTATGCACAATGAAGTAGATTGAAATATGCTGCCATGGAAAGATCTCCAAAATATACAGCGGCAGGACAAAAGCGAATTGTAAAATGAAACTTAGAGTAGGATCCCATGATACAAAAGAAACTTCATGGAACAAAGACCACACATTAAGCAGCTGTTGGGGTTACCTCTGAGGAGCCAGGAGGTTGGTGGCAGTGTGTATGGCGGGTAGAAAATATACTTCTATACTGCCTAATTTTTAAAAACGATGTATACATTTGTTACTTTCACTTTATATACTTATCTAATTCTAAAAAGAATGGGTATACTGTCAATACCGATTCACTAAAAGGCAAACAATTAGCACAGAAGACCAAAAAAAGGTATCCTCTAGGGTAGAGGAATCCTGGAGTACGATGATTTGAATGCTGGCCCTGCTGTGAGAAGGCCCTTTTCCACCCCAAGGTGCTGCTTCCTTCTCTGTTCACCTACGAGAAGGCTGAGAGGGTGTGTGCACCCTTCTCAAAAGCAGCTTTCTGATCACCATAATGAGGGTTCTGGGAGGCCATACTCTAAAGGCTGGTACCCTTTCATTTACCCGCCTCCATCATGTTCCTTGGCGGAGCTCTGAAGCACAAATCATTTCATATCCTTCTCTCTAAGTCTATCAAGATTTTTTTTTACAGTATTATTGAAATATAATAGACGATTAGTTATTCATATTTACATTGTACAATTCAATGCGTTTTTTTCAATTATAACTGGCATACAATAATATATTAGTTTCAGTTGTACAGCATAATGATTAGAGATCTATATAACTCACAAAATGATTGCCCCACTAAATCTAGTACCCCTTCCCCTTTACATATCAATAACAATGTTGTTGGGTATTTTCCTTATGCTACACTTTATATCTCCATGACTATTTTGTAACTATCCAATTGTACTTCTTAATCCCTTTGCCCTTTTTCACTGTCCCCCCAATCACCCTCCCATCTAGTAGCCCTCAAAATATCCTCTGTATCTGGGAGTTTGTTTCTGTTATTTTGTTCTTTAGATTCCACATGTACATGAAAATATGTAGTATTTGTCTTTTCTATCTGACTTACTTCATTCAGCACAATATCCTCTAGATCCATCAAGGCAATATCTTTTCTCATCCCCTTCCTTTTAGTCTGTGTGTTTCCTTTAATCTGAAGTGAGTCTCTTGTAGGCAATATATGTAGGGGGTCTTTTTTTCTTATCCATTCAGCCACCCTGCCTTTTAGATGGAGCACTTAATTCTTTTCCATTTGAGGTACTTGTTTATATGTAGTTATTACCATCTTTATTCATGTATTTGATACATGTTTTTTCTTCTCAAAGAAGTTGCTCCAAAATTTTCTGTAATACTAGTTTGGTGTTGATAAATTCCTTTAGCTTTTTAATTTGTCTGGGGAGCTCTTTATCTGTCCTTTGACTCTAAATGATAGTTTTTCTGGATAAAGTATTCTTGGTTATAGATCCTGGATTTTCATCACATTGAATATTTTGTGCCAAGCCCTTCTGTCCCGCATAGTTTCTTTTGAGAAATAAACTGCCAGTCTTATGGGAGCTCCCTTGTAGATAACTAACTGCTTTTCTCTTGCTGCTTTTAAGATTCTCTCTTTGTATTTAACCTTTGGCATTTTAATTATGATGTGTCTTGGTGTGGGCCTCTTAAGGTTCATCGTTTTGGGGGATTCTCTGAGCTTCTTGGGATTGTATGTCTATTTCCTCACCAAGTTAGGGAAGTTTTTCAACATTATTTTTCAAATAGATTTTCAATTTCTTGTTCTCCCTCTTCTCCTTTAGGTACCTCTATGACATTGTTACATTTAATTTTGTCGCACAGACTCCTTAAATTATTATCATATTCTTGGATTCTTTTTTCTTGCTCTTCTGATTGGGTGTCCTTGGTTTCTCCATCTTTTATATTAGTGGTTTGATCCATTTCTTCATCCACTCTTTTGAGTCCCTCTAATACACTCTTCATCTCAGATAACATACTCTTCATTCTGACTGGTTCTCTTTTATAATTTCCATTTTTTATGTTTTTTTATCTCGTTGTTAAAGTTCTCACTGAGTTCATCTACACTTCCCCTAAATTCATTGAGCAACCTTAGAACTGGTGTTTTGAACTCTGTATCTGTTAGATGCTTGACTCCATTATCCCTGGATCTCCGTTCTGTTTTTTCATATGGATTCTGCTTCTCTGTCTTCCCATGTTAACTGCCTTTCTATGTCTGTTTTTATGAACTAAGCAAAGCTTCTAAGTCTCCCAGTCTTATTAGCGTGGCTTTGTGGAATAGGTGTCCAGTGACACAGTCCTAAGCAGGGTTCAGCTACAGGCCAAGTTTAGCCCTAGCCTGTGCCCCTCCAGGGCCACCTGCTAATATTCAGCAAGCAATCCCAAATGCTGTACTTATAGTGGCCTCAGACACCGAGGCCAGCTGCCACCAGTGTGAGTCTTGGAGCTGCTCGGCAAGGGCCACAGTATTCGCTGAGGCACAACTGTATGTGGCTTGGGTAGGGCCACAAATTGGGGAAGGTGGGGTTTCAGGGAATCTTCTGGGTGAAGTGACCTCTGTTATCCAGTTTGACAATGTCTCAGCTATAGTTGCACTGTGTCTGCACACTAGGAGTGGGGAGGGCTCAGCAGAGGAACAATAGATAACACCAGCACTTCTGCCTGGGAGAAATCTTTGCCTCTGGCCCTTGCTCTGAAAACTCAGTGTCCCCCATAAGTCCCTGGTGCCCCCTAGCAGCTGACCTGGTGCTGATGCTTAGAGCAAGTGAGTCTGTCACCGCAAAAGTCCATTAGTGGACATGGCCCCTTTAAGAGGAATGCCGGCAGCTGCCATAGCCTCTGTCCCACCTAGCCCCTCGAGACCGGGCAGCCTCACACCTTCGCTCCTTCTTACCTCCTACTGTTGTAGGGTAATTTCTTATTTCTCTCCCTAGTTGTAGGGCTTCTGTTCATCCAGACCCCAAGTGTCTCTGCTTGCTGTTTGTTCTGTTTCCATCACAACTTTGATACAGTCACAAGAGGAGATGAACAAAGCCTCAATCATCCATGTCATTTTGCCCAGTCTCCTAAGCCCATCGAGTTTGAAACTGAAGATTCTTTGGGACATTCTCTCAAACAAGAGTATGCATTTAATAAAGTTCAAAGACCAGCTGAAAGGCTTGTTCCCTCCAACTCCCTTCTCTCTCTTTCTGGCCAACTCATACTCATCCTTCAAAACCAGGTCCAGGCAGTGTCTCTCAAGAACCTTCTTTCTGCTTTCCTCTGAGCCTCTTTTATGACCTCATCTATCACAGGACTCACCCTGGGCACTATAATGATGTGTTTATTTCCCTCTAAGTGGAAACTCCCTGAGGGTGGTGATTGTGTCTTACATATCCCCAGCACCAAGAAGGGAAGGTTGGGTGGGGGGGGGGGTGCTATCCTGTCTTCCTCCATCATACTACAACCTTCCTGATTATACCCGGGGCTGTGAGCTGCCCCCAAGACAGAAGATGTTGCCTGAAGAGCATCTATTTACTAAGGGGTAAGATAATGCCACCAGCCCAATTAAGGGCTATAATTTCGGCTATGTCACTTAGCCACAAGTGACCCCTCAAGTCTCTCTGTTCTATCATTGCCTCTAAATCCATATAGCATCACCTAGCAAATATGAAATGCTGAAAAATGAACATATTTGCCATAAAACTGATGCTCTGCCTTCCTCCAGATACACATCCTTCACTTAGGTTCCGAACAATCCTGAACCTATATGGGTGCTTAATAACATGGCCCCCAATAGTATGCAAACACCTCATACCCATTAGGATGACTACAATCAATAAAATAGTGTCAGTGAGGGTGTGGAGAAATTGGAACCACTGCTGCTGAGAATATAAAATGGTGCTGCCACTATGGGAAACAGTATGGAGGCTCCTCAAAATAAATAAAAATAGAACTACCACTCCATTTCTTAGTATATACCCAAAACACTCTAAAATGGGAACACCAACAGATATTTGTACACTCATGTTCATAGCAGCATTATTCACAATAGCCAAAAGGTAGAAGCAACCAAAGTGTCCAAAGATGGATGAATGAATAAACAAAATGTGATATATCCATACAGTAGAATATTATTCACACTTAAAAAGGAAACTCTGATACATGCTCCAACATGGGTGAATCTTATAGATATTATGCCAAGTGAAATAAGCCAGTAACAAAAGGACAAATACTATACAATGTTATATGAGGTACTTAGAGTAGTCAAATTCATAGAGACAGAAAGTAGAATGGTGGTTGGCAGGGGCGGGGGAGGGGAACAGGGAGTTGTTTAATGAGTACCAAATTTCAGTTTTGCAAGATGAATGAAGTTCTGGATATGGATGGTGGTCTTAGTTGCACAACATTGTGAGTGCACTTAATGCCATTTAAAAATAGTTAAGATGGTAAATTGTGTATATTTTGCTATATTTTTTAAAGTATATAGAGAATTGTTCTGTACTTTGAGAGTGAGTGAGTTAACCAGAAAACAGAGATTTGGTTTCAAAAGTCTTCCTGAAAATTGCTGGAGATAAGCAGGAAGACTATGAGGTCATGTTCCCTGGCCCTAGGATAACAGAGAAACACAGTGCCTCCTCCAAAGGAGCTCAGCCATCCACTTTAGATGTAGAGAACAAACAAGGACCCTCATGGAGGCAGAGACCTTGAATGACCTGGCTTTGACTTAGGAAGAAAGTTGCACTGGCTAGCACATACACAGATCGAGTACAGAGATAGACAATACCTAATTCACTGACCTGCCTCAGTCCCACTCAGCACCACACGGGGCCAGGTGGAGTAGTAGGAAGCATAAGCTGTGTTGTGTACCTCAGTGGCTTTTAATCTTGCTGGTTGTGTGATTATGTGAAAGTCACAACAGAGGTAAAAATGCTCAGCTCACAAGGTCAAGGGGATTAAATAAGATAGAACCTTAAAAAGACCCAGCACCATTCCTGGCCCATGCAGGCACACCATAAATGTCAGTGCCCTTCCCTCTTCCTTCTATTTCATACAAGGATGCCTCCCTTTGGGCCCTGCACACTTAGCTCCTCTCAGGGCAGATACTGAATTGAAAAATCCCACCACACCTTACATGGTGCATTGAAATAAAGAGGCAGATAATTATTAAATACATATAAAATATAAGTGCCACTGTAGTTCAGGGGCTTCTGGGCCAATTCTGTGTAAGCGGGAGGATCTAAGGTAGGTCTTGAAAGATATATGAATCTAAACCATGAGCAAGAGAGAAGTAGGAGTGCCACGCAGGGGGAAAGAATATGGTGAGCACAGGCAGAGAGGGAGTGGGAATGGCAGTGCTCATGCAGAGTCCTATTAAAGAGTGGATAGGAAGAAGCCCACTCAGTGAGGGCTTAAACACCAGGCTATGTTTCTAATTCATTCTGAAGGAGATAGGGAGTTCCAAGAGATATGTCTGAAATTTTGAGTGGCCACATTGTAGAAAAGGAGGGAGCATAGAAGGAAAGAGACCAGTCGAAAGGTACCTACAATAGCCCAGGTATGCCCAAAGCTAGGCTAAGTTAGAGGAGGTGAAAATTAAGAAGAGGAAACAAAGATTCAAGACATTAAGAAGAAAAACAAACAAAACTCTTCCCACAGACACTAAGCTCCATAGTCAAGAGAGGCCACAGAACCTACATACACAGTCTGGCTCCTCCATCTATCTGCTCAGCCCCTTCCATACCTCCCTTACTTTTTGCTTGCTCCCTGGAGCAATCTTGCCTGTATGTTTAAAAGTATTTGTGAAATTGAAATGAATGTATCTTATAGGCACCTTGTCAGAAACATGCCATTACAAATGACATTTTTGGGTGTTGGGAGTTCTTCTTTTTCATCTGCTGGTGGGTCCAATTTGCCCAGTTGACAAGTGAGAAAACTGTGACACCAACAATTATAGAAACAAATCTAACCTAGTCTCTAGAAATCAAGCTGTTCTCTCCATCACACTCAGCAAACAATATGGTGGCCCACTGGCAGTGCAGGAGAACCAGCAGGACCCCAAACCACATGACCTTTCGATATGGCATGTGGAGAAAATAATATATATGATTTCTCAGAATGAGGGGAAGAAGGCAGAAAACTCTTCAAAATACTGCTGGGACTCAACACAAATGAGCACCTATGGTATGACTCCACTAATAGGAACTTCTAGAAAGGCAAGACTAATCAGTGATAGAGTTAGAATCAGTGGTTACCTCTGCAAGGGGGAAGGAACTTTCTAGGGTGATGGTGAAAGTCTGTATCTTGATATGGGTGTAGATTACAACTGTGGATGCGTTTGTCAGAACTATAACAAAATTTATGCACTTCACTAATTATAATTCAAAGTAAATTATACCTCAACAAAAAAATATTAGAATATATAGAAATCTCTACACACACACACACACAAACTGGATTCGAAAGAAAGCAGAATCTCCTATGGAGGCTAAAGATTTTAAGAAAAACTAAAAGCTACTTTGATCCAGGACTTAAGCTTAAAGGTGAAAATGAACTTAGAGATCTTGTTATTCAATCCATGTTCTTCAAATGAGTAAACAGGTAGGAAGTGACTGACCTAAAGTCACAGAGCAAATCAGTAGCAGAGCAATGACCTCTCAAGACCTAGCCTGGGATTAGTTTCTCTGTTCTGGATCGGTGCCAGAAAATGCAGAGAAAACAGAAGGCCAAAGGTGATTTTATGAACTAATTTCATTTTAACAGTCAAACATGGAGCTAAATAATCACTCCCACCAAGCCAGGTCTAAATCAGGAGATTGTATAAAAAAGCATTTACCTTCATGAGTCTGAGTCAAGAATAGCCCCTCCAATGAATAGCAGATTTACGACTACTTTGCTTAGCCTCCCTGCCCATGTACAAATATCCAAATTACTGGCAAGCGCCCTTAGGTAAGTGAAAAACTTGGGCTTTTCCCCCAGTTTTACCAGACTCACTGTGCAAAGTTGGTAAGTCACCTACTGTGATACAAGAGTAAATAAATATTTGATCTTTGTCCTGGATTCCTGGCACGTAGCTCCTAAAACCCTTGGAATCTCCAGGGGATAAGTGTCTTTTGTATGATAATGACATAACTGGGGATGGCTTCAGGACTGGGGCTGGTTATCAGAAAGACCAAAGCATTAGAGGGCTGGGAACTTTAAGCCCACCCCCAACCTCCAACCTCTAAGCGAAGAGAAGGGATGGCAATTGAGTTAGTCATCGATAGCCAATGACTTAATCAATTATGCCTACGTAATGGGGTTCTGAGAACTGCCCAGTTAGTGAACACTTTGAGGTGCTGGGAGGATGGCGCACCCAGAGAGAGGCGTGGAAGCTCTGCGCTCCTTCCCATCATATACTGCCCCTTGCAGCTCTTTCATTTGGCTGTTCTTTATTTGTATCCTTTATAATAAACCACTAAATGTAAATAAAGTGTTTTCCTGTGTTCTGTGAGCCATTCTAGCAAATGGTCAAAACAGAGGAGGGGGTCATGGGAACCCCCAATTTATAGCCAGTTGGTCAGAAGTACAGGCAGCAACATGGGACTTGCCACCGATGTCTGAAGTGGGGGCAGTCTTGTGGGACTGAGTCCTTAATCTGTGGGGTCTGTGATAATTCCAGGCAGTTATGTAAGAATTGAATTCTAGGAAACCCAGTTGGTGTCAGGAAAAAAGCCACATGTTTGGTGTCAGAAGCGTTGTCAGGCTAAAAACAGTACAGATCTATCCTCTTTGGGCCTCAGTTTCCTCCTGTAAAATGAGGGAGATGGATCAAATGCCACTAAGGCCCTTTCAGCTAGAATTCAGTAATTCTTTGAACTGCTGGTTTAAAAATTTCCAGAGTAAACATGAAGGATTCTCACTCTCTGGAAGCCACTAGCAAATTCTGCTTTCCAACACCAAGTAACATCATTTCTCAGGCCTCATTTTCTATTTTGACTAATGATATGCCAAAACTATGTGTGATTTCTCCTTTAAAGAGTGGCAAAATCTCAACAGTGTCCTATTACAGGATCTTGTCCTTCTCCCCAGCTCTCAGACTTGCAGCCCAATTCTCTGAGATGAAAGAATCAGTCTCTCTCCATTACACTCAATTTTAAACCAAAACCCAAAACAGAATTTTTGACATGCCTGCCAGACTATGAGGCTTGGGCTTCATTAATAATTAAAACAGCAGCTAGTAGAGTTCCAGGCAAGATGGCGGAGTAGGTAAATGTTGTGCTTCCCTTCTCCCATGACCACATTAAAATTACAACTAAATTATAGAACAATCAACCTGGAGAACCACCTGAAGTCTAACTGAAGAGAACTCCTTTAGCTAAGGATAAAGAAGAGGCCATATCCAGACTGGCAGGAGGGGTGGAGATGTGAAACAGGCTGGTCCCACACCTACATGTGGCAGTCGAGAATTGGGAGGGATATATCAGCCCATCTAAAGAGTGAGGGGCCAGCCCCACACTGGGCTCCCCAGCCCAGGGTTCCAGTGCTGGGAGGAGGAGTCCCACAAAATCTGGCTGTGAAAATAAACAGGGATTCCAACAATCCAGGTAAGAAGGAGGGCTGCTGGAAACCCAGATATCCCAGGGCTCACGCACAGACTAACTCATAGGCACTCCACCCTGGGCTCTCACGGAGGGAGAGTGACTCAAAAAGCACCAGAGACATATAGGAAAAGACTGAATTGTGAGGGTGAGGGCTGGGGAACAACTTCCATTAACCTTGGGTTGAGCCCTCCTCCTGCATAGCTTGCAGGCCAGCGCCATTTTTCCTGTGGTGAGCCCTCCCCTTAACACGGTCAAATCTAAATCTGCACTTGCCCAATAAACTCCACTCACTCCACCCTGGTGACTCCCTGGGACACGGCCCCACTCTCCTTCTCCAGCCGGAGGTACTTTTGGTGTCTGGGCAACCAGTCCTGTCTCCCCAACTCCTCTACCTCTGCAGGGCAGGAGACTCTTTCAACAACACTCAGCAGGCTTCTGCTTGATTACCACCAGAGACGCTTTTAGTAGCAGATAACCAGCTCCAGCCTGAGCTGCAGTCTTTCTTGGACAACTCTCGGCAGTCCATGGGCCCAAGGCTGACAGCAGTTGGCTTTAGTATGCTCTGGGCATTTTGCAGAGTGGCTCTAGGCTCAGTACTGGCATCAAACCTGAATCTGCACTAACCTGGTGAACACCACTCACTTCACCCTGGTGACTCCCTGGGACCCCACCTCACCCAACTTGCATACTGCCCATGGGTCTTTTAGTAGCTGAGCCTTACAGGCAGGCAGCCTCAGGCTTTAGGATGCCATGAGCCTTTTGCTGAGTTACTCCAGGCCTGGTATTGGTGGTAGTTAGCCTCAGTTCATAGTGTAACCTCTCCCAAATACCTCCAGGTCTACCACGGGCAGCAACCAATTGCAGATAGCTTTGTAGCTCCTACCAGGTAGCCGTGGGCAGGTCACAGGCAGCAACAGACCTTGGCCTGCACAGAAGCCACTACCAAGGGACCCCAGAACCAACACACCCAGAAGCCAACTGAAGACCACAACAGAGCACTATCCGATTAGCCCCACAGGAAGCTCACCCAAAGGGTGGTGTCAAAAGGCACATGAGCCTGCTAGGGTAAATCTCACTCCATGAGGTCAGCCCCCACACAGCAGCTCAAATGCTGTCAGCGTGACCACCATTCACAGCCAGTCAGTCTTAGAGTCAATCCCACCCATTGACCAGCCAACAATATCAAGGCTCAACTGCAACAGGAGAGCACATACAACCCACACAAGGGACACCCCTGGAATACCTGGTGCAGGTGATTGGGGAAACTGTGCCAGTGGGCCACACAGGGCACCTACAACATAAGGCCACTTGGCCAAAACTGGGAAACTTGGTAAGTCTACATAATACATAGAAACAAACACAAAAAGGCAGCCAAAACGAAGAAACAAAGAAATAAGTCCCAAATTAAAAAACAGGACAAAACTCCAGAAAAATAACTAAATGAAATGGAGGAAAGCAATCCACCAGAATTCAGAGTTCAAAACACTGGTTATAAGGATGCTCAATGAACTTCGGGGAAGAACAGATGATCTCAGTAAGAACTTCAACAGAGGGGTAGGAAACATAAAAAAGAAACAGACAGATTGGGGGAGGTGGGAAGAGGAGGGTAGATGGGGTAAAGGGGGTCAAAAATGTGGTGAAAGAAAGAAATCTAACTATGGGAGGTGAATACAGTGTAAATATATATATGCCTTACTGTTAAAATATACAGCTGAAACTTATTGGATTTCATTAACCAATGTCACCATAAAAACATTTTTTTAAATAAAAAATAAATTAAAAAAAAAAGAAAGAGACAGAAATGAAAAGCACAAAGACTGAACTGAAGAATACATTAGATGGAATCTACAGAAGATTAGATGAAGCAGAAGACTAAATCAACAATTTGGAGTAAAGGTAGTGGTAAACACCCAATCGGAATATTAAAAATAAAAAAGAATCAAAAAAAAAAATGAGGATAGTTTAAGAGACCTCTGTGACAACATGAAGCATAACAATATCCGGATCATAAGAGTACCCAAAGGAGAAGAAAGCAAGCAAGGGATTGAGAATCTATTTGAAGAAACAATGACAGAAAACTTCCCTAACCTGGCGAAGGAATTAGACATATAAATTCAAGAAGCACAACAAGTCTCACAAAGAGGAATTCAAACAGATTCACACCAAGGCAGAGAAAGGCAAATTCTATGTGATCTCATTTATATGTGGAATCTAAAGAACAAAATAAATGAATAAACAAAACAGAAACAGACTCATAGATATAGAGAATGAACTGATGATTGCCAGATGGGAGGGGGGTTAGGGGTTGGGTGAAAAGGTGAAAGGATTAAGTCCAAAATGGTAGTTACAAAATAGTCACAGGGATGTGAAGTACAGCATAGGGAATACAGTCAGTATTATTGTAATAACTATATGGTGCCAGGTGGGTACTAGACTAATTAGGGGATCGCTTCACAAATTATATAAATGTCTAATCAACATGCTGTACACCTGAAACTAATATAAAGTAATACTGAATGTCAACTCTAATTGAAAAGAAAGGATACCAGGAAAATACATACATACATACATACATACATACATACATACATACATACATACATACATATATATAGCAGCTGGTAATGTCTTAAAAGCAAGTTGGTCAGTTAGACAACTTAGCATTTATTTAAATGTCCTCTTTCTCCTTCTGACACTATAGTTTCAAAGCAAATCCAAAGAAAAAGGATTTGACAGGGACAAGGACTTTGAATTACACTAAGAGGACTGAAACTGGGTTAATAATTTATAAATACTAAGATCTGAATTTGAGAAAACTGTTACCAGATTTTCAGCCACCAAGTTCATTCAAGTATTAATTCACTTAATTTCACAAATAATTACTGAGCTATCCAGTTCAATAGTTAAGAATGCCAGCTCTGGAGTCCACAGACCTGGGTTCAAGTCCCTGCTCTGCCACTTATTATCCACAGACCTTGGGGAAGGTACTTAACTTCCAAACCTCAGCTTCCTACTTGATAAATAAATTATAGCACCTGCATCACAGGGCTGCTGTGGGAATTAACGGAAACGATGCATATAAGGTACTTAACCCAGTACTTGGTGAGGAGTAATACTGACTAGTACTATTAGTATCACTGTCCTTGTCTTTAAGGCATTTATGTGTTAGGCTCTACTGAAAAATAGGGGACTGACACTAAAGGCACAGGCAACAAGGAAAAACAGGCAAACTAGACTTCATCAAAATGAAAACATCTGTGCAACAAAGGGCCCAATCAATAGAGTAAAAAGTCAACCGAAAGAATGGGAGAAAATATTTGCAAATCACATAACTAATATCTAAAATATAGAGAGAATTTCTAAAACTCAACAACAACAAAACAATCTGATTTAAAATGGGCAAAGGACTTGAACAGACATTTCTCCATAGATATACAAGAAGCCAAGAAGCACATGAAAACATGCTCAGTATCATTAATGATTAGGGAAATGGCGAGGATGTGGAGAAATTGGGATTCGATGCACTGTTGGTGGGAATATAAAATGGTGATGCCACTATGAAAAACAGTATGAAGGTTCTTCCTCAAAATATTACAAATAGAATTACCATATGATCCAATAATTCCACCTCTGGATACATATCCAAAAGAACTGAAAGCAGGGACACAAACAGATATTTCTACACTCGTGTTCATAGCAGCATTCACTATTCACCATAGTTAAAAGGTGGAAGTGTCTAAAGATGGATGAATGGATGAACAAAATGTGGCACCCATACAATGAAATACTAATCAAACTCAAAAAAGAAGGAAATTTTGACACATGCGCTAACATGGGTGACTCTTGTAGACATTATGCCAAGTGAAATAAGCCAGTGACAAAAGGATAAAGACTATACAATATTATATGAGGTACTTAGAGCAATCAGATTCATAGAGACAGAAAGTAGAATGGCGGTTGCCAGGGGGAGGGGAACAGGAAACTTCCTGTTTAATGGATACAGAGTTCCATTTTTGCAAAATGAAAAAAATTCTGGAGATGGGTGGCGGTGATGGTTGCACAATAATGTGAATGTACTCAATGTCACTGAACTTAAAAATTGTCAGAATGGTATATTTTGTTATGTATATTTTACCACAATTGTTTAAAAGTAAGTAAATACATACATACATACATGCATACATACATACATACATACATACAAACAAACATAAAAACAAGCACCCTCATGGACATTTAATCTAAATGATGCATGGAAAGAATTTAACATAGTAACATATTTTGCTGTTACATACAGTATCTCACTGATTCTCTTAATGACCCTGTAAGATATGACAGAACAAATATTCTTGTCATATACACATCCTTTCCCTGTTTACAGATCAGGAAACTGTGTATTAGAACAGTTAATGGAATCACGTACAAGGAGTCACACTAAGAGGGAGAGGCAGGACTGACCAAAATAAAAAGTGCTAACTGTTGAAAGGGAACAAAGAGAGGGCATCTGTGCTGCTCTAGAATTCATTGTGGAACTATGCTATCTTCATGGAATTCCCATGCGGAATCAGTTAAGGCCCCTTCTCATCTAAATGGAAACAGACCATGCTTACTGTCTAAGGGTAGTTTGACCAAAAGTTCTGAAGCTAGACTTCCTGGGTATGGAACATGTTCAGTCTACATGAGCTACCTTGGGCAATTTCTTAACTTCTCAGCCTCTATTTCTTCATCTGTAAAATGGAGATAATACCACTGACTCAATGGAATTTTCAGAGGAAAAAATTTTCATGAGACAATGTGTATAAAGTATTTAGGGTGCTTGGTACATGGTAAAGGATCAGTAAATTATGGCTAATATTTTTAGCTTCGAAAGATGTTAAAAAATATGTGATAGAAAAAGAATCTTTGGAGTGAATAACTGTGCAGAGTATACTTACCCTACTATACGCAGTGATGGTCGCAAGGAAACAGAAGTATGCAGCTAGCCCTGAGGAGACTCCAGTTTTAATCAGAAGGCAACGAATACATCATAAGACACAAGATAAATAACAAAAGAAATAGCATAGGAAAGAGAAAAGGAATCAACAGGTTTGAGTATGTTAGTGGAGTGCAGGACACTGTACTAGGGACTTTTTTTCATTTAAAAACAAAATTTTCTCAAATTCATTGGAATGACACTGCTTAATAAAATTATATAGATTTCAAGTATACAATTCGATAATAGATCATCTGTATATTGCTTCATGTGTTCACTACCCAAAATCAAATCTCCTTCCGTCATCATATATTTGACCCCCTTTACCTTTATCTACCTTTCCCTCCAATCCCTCTCTTCTTCTGGTAACCACTATACTTTTGTCTGTGTCTATGAGTTTTTGTTTGTTTGTCTGTCCTGTTCATTTGTTGCTTTCAGTTTTATATACCACATGTGCTAGGGACATATTCTCATTTGGTTTTCAAAAAAGAACTCTGAGGGTAAGTAACACACTATTTTATAGGCGAGGGAAAAGCCAAATGAATGATATGGAAACACTCTGAGTTCAGAGAAGAGATTCAGCATCATAAATGGGGTAGTCTAGGAAGGCTACATAGAGGAGGCAAGTGCTGATAAGACAGCAGCTTTGATAACTAGATGGAGAAGATCCAAAAGATTATTCTAGGGAAGAGGAATTAGAAGGAACACTAAAATAAGCACCAAGTCTGAGATTGATTTTTAAAAGGCCACTCTTCTAACTACATCAAGCTGGGTCAGCAAAAAAACAAAAAACAAAACAAAAACAAAAACAAAACAAAAAAACAAAAACAAAAACAAAAAAAGCTAGAATATTATTTATATCTTTTCAGACCACCAGGTTAGCCTAAAAATTCTGAGTGACTTATCTGCAGGTCAAGAACAGAAATCTTTAACTGATACACGTTTGGGCATCATATTTATACCCCCTTCCTCATCGTATATTTCCCCTTCAGAAAAAAAAAAGTAGGTATATAGAAATGTGCTAAGAATGCATATACAACGTTGCTTCTCCAAAGCATGAGACAATGAAAAATAAACTACGCAAGTATTCCACCTATTCTAATTATTATATGAAATGTTTATAAAAAAGCACATTATGATTTTTTTCTCCATTGAATTTTTTGTACCTTTTTCAAATTTTCTACATGAGTAGACATTATTTTTTAAAAAGCACAATCATATGAGAATTTTTAATATCCCAAATAGCCCACTCTACGCAGTGGTACCCCTTTAGTAAAGCCTTATGAGTGTCTCATCTCCAGTTCTTGTACATGGAAAGCAGGGCAGGAGGAGGAGCAGGCTGACCTCACCACGTGATATTCGATGTCTGGTGTTTTATAACCTGTCCAGTTTTTAGAAGCCCAGACTTCTTCCCATGCTCCATCAGCCTGCCTCAGTACTTCTTCATCTCTGATAGGGACTCACAGGAAGGTCCCTAGCCCACATCTCGGAGAAACTGGCACTGCCAACTGCTGACTTCCTTGTAGGATGCTCATTCTGCACAGATAGGGGCTTTGATGGTAAGGAAAAATGACTTTGGTAACTGTCAAAGAGAAATCTCCCTGTATCTGTAAAGACATTCATATCATTCCCCTCCCTAGAAATCTTTCATCGCCTCCAGTGCCACCAATGAAATAGTGTAAATTACTTGGCCAACATTTGAAGCCCTCCACAATCAGGCTTTTCCTTACCTTGTCAGTTTCATTTTCCATCATTCCCCTTGCTAGGTAAATAGAACCAATGCCATTATCCCCACTCACCCCTTAATATTCAGCCTTTGCTCAAGCTGCTTTCTCTACTGAGAGAGCCCGCCAAGCCTCCTTTTCCATTTCTACATGACACAAATCCTACTCATTTGTCAAAGCCCGGCTCATGGGCCACCACTTCCTGAGACCTCACTAGTTCTTCCTTCCTTCCTCCTATGATCTTCCTCACCCTAACCCACTGCATAACAGAATGCTGGGTTCCACCTCCAGCTCCCTCATTGCTAGTTGTGTGACCTCCTCCTCATTGCCTGTCTGCAAAATGAAAATAAAAACAGTGCCTTACCTTTAGTATTGTTGTGAGGATTAAAGGACTGCAGATATATAAAGTACCTACCTCAGTCTCTGGCACATATTAAAACAATACTGAACTTCAAAAAAACCTTTAACTATTATTATTACTACTGGGGGGAATTCTTTTTCTCTTCCATTCCCTTACTTCAATTATCTGTTCAATCTTACGCCGCTACATTCTATCATACCTGATTTAGGTACCTGTCTTAGCTCCCTTACTAGATTGAACATCCTGGCAAATGCTTAGTTTGGTTCTACAGAAAGTCAGTATAGAGTTACTGAATAAATGAATAAATTCTAAATAATTGTACTTATCATCTGTCCATAAGAAGACCCACATTTAATGTTTGAAGAAAGATAAAAAAGAGATTAAAGAATCAGAACTTTTTAACTACAGCAATAGTTCTCAAAGTGTGGTGCTTGGACCAGCAGCATCGGCATCACGTGAAAACTTGTTAGAAATGTAGAAAGCTAGTTCCCAGCCGGCACCTACTGAATCAGAAACTCTTCAGAGTGGAGCCCAACAATATGTTCTAACAAGTCTTACAGATGATTCCGATGACCCTGAATCATGGGATTTATCAGAAGCAACATAGCAGCACTGAATGGGCACTGGATCAAGAGTGGATTCTGGGCTTAACTTTGGTATTGACCTTGTACAAGTCTCTTAACCTCTCAACTTCCTTACAAGCAATACAGGGACAACAGCACTCAAATAATTAAATGTTGTGAGGATTACATAAGATCAATATATGGAGTCTACATATAGTAGGTGCTTAATAATTATAAGTTCTTTTCAGGTCTCTTCCTGCATCTCTCACAGGGTTGTAAAGACTAAATAAAATGACTGAATCGAAATAACTTTGCAAATTGTCAAGGACCACAGCACCTGAGTGAGGACTAACCATTATTGGTACAAACAACCATGCTATCATCAAATACATAGTGTTCACAGGGCACTAGGAAACGGTTTACGTCCAAGACCATCCAATCTACACACAAACCCCACAACAGAATATTTGCTTCTTACACGTTTATTAAAGTAGAACTATGAAAAGAATAGATGGTCTTCCCCTGCCCACCCCATCCCCCCACCCCCCGCCAAATATTCTGGTCAGAATTAACTAACTACTCACTGATCTTTTAATCTAAATGAATCCAAACTTTACTCTTAGAAAAGGATTATCTAAAAATGTTTTCCAGCCACCACAAGGAAAAGTGCCAACATTTGCAGAGCACCATGGTCCTGACTAGGGAACTCCCGATATACATCTAACTCCAGCAGACATTCAGCTCCAGTGGAGGGTTGAGATTAAGACAATAACATTTTGAAACTTTTAGACAGTAACATTTTGAAACTTGTTTCAGAAGAGAAAATCAGGAAATAAAAGTAAGTACTTTTTCTTCTTCCACACTTCTTAGCCTCTCATTCCACTCACTGCTGGCTCTCTCTCTGACCCACACATGCTACTCAGGAGCCACCTTCCAAATTAAAGAGCAGGATAGATGCAAGAAATGCACAGGCTGTGCATATGTCAGACTGTGGGCTTAGCTGCTGTTTGAGATGGGCAGGCTATGTGTTCGACCAAATAGCACCAGGTTAGAATGTCCATATGAGGCCTAGGCAAGAGACAGAGTAATAATTACTCTACTAACACCTCCTACTATGAGCCTAATGCTTTGCAGCTCCAGGACACCTTTGGTGGGTATTTTTCCTCTACTGAAGGCTCCCTGAGAGCAGCTTTATAATATTTGTATCCCAAGGCCTGACACCTAACAGGCACTCAAAAAGCCTACTGAATTGGACTGAAGAAATTATTTAGGTACAAGCCCCATGAAGCCATTGAGAAGTATTATGAGGAAAATGAGTCCAGAGAGACTAAAAGTTAAAATTTGCTAAGGAAACGTAGTCTTTGATGCCACTCACCAAGAGCAAGGCTTCGTACTGGGTCCAAACCCTACTTGCCACACTATTCCCCACAGCCACTACATCTTGTTCCACTCAGACTGGCACTCACAGATGTGTCCACACTCCCCTCCTTGCCTCATTTACCTGTCCCCTGGAATAGGGTACCCTCTTCTCTGGCTCTGGAATTCCCACCCATCCTCATGAACAGCCCTTAGATGTGAAGGAACCAGTCCCATCATCCCAGCTCTTCTGATTTCATTTGGACTACTAACAGCACCAACAATTCCCACTATTCCACTGAGCACTTAACTATGGAGTGGCCTACTATTAATCATCATTGTTCCATGCATCTCTATCCTCTCTCCTGATCCATAAATCCCTCGAGGAGAACAACAACTATGAAATCCCAACTCTCCCTGCCACTGGCTGAGCAGTCACTTCACTCCTCTGAGCCTCAGTTTCCTCAACTCTAATGTGGGAAGACAATAAAATGTCTTCACAGAGCAGCTGTAAGGAGCAAATGGCTATAGAATTGCTTTGTGTAAACTATAGCTGCTGCTTTTAATCATTAGCTTTGTTATTGTTGTTTTTATTTCTGTATTATTCTACCTCCCATCAACCCCCGACACACTTTTAAAAGAATACTAACAATACTAAATGTCATAAAAATCACTTTTATAATTTGTTACAACAATACAGAATATACGTTAGAACTGAACTGAACTGTAAAATTAGCACTCAACTGGCAATAAGGAGGCTTCATTCTCTTTATGGTCAAATATCTTTTATTAAATGATGGTGGACACTGGGGCCTAGAAGGGTATTTTCCTTCACAAGTCACAGATGGGCCAGTTGTCCTACATATCCTCTCAGATAGAAAATTCAAT
The DNA here is from genome assembly GCF_014176215.1 of Rousettus aegyptiacus. NCBI lineage: Eukaryota > Metazoa > Chordata > Mammalia > Chiroptera > Pteropodidae > Rousettus > Rousettus aegyptiacus. The sequence goes on from NW_023416309.1 coordinate 64,711,150, forward strand.
CCTAACTTAATTATTCTGTTATTAAAAGCAACGGCTACAATTTACTGAGCCTCTACTATGTTCTGGGAACTATGCTAAGTGTTTTATATCCCTCATCTCACTTAAACCTCACTCTTCTATAAGTACAATCTTTCTCTTAGCAAACTAAGGCTCAGAGGAGCTATACAATTTTCTGGGGTTCCACAGCCAACAAATATACAAGGCAAAATTCAAAAGCTAGGTCTTCCTGACAGAGGCATAATGTTCTATCCACTCACTACATACCCCTAAATCCCTTATATTTGCATATTTTTAAATATCTTCTAACTTCACTCCTTCATCAACTACCTTAGATTTTTGAAGGTATAGAGATTCTTATTGTAAAGGATATAGAAAAGAAAAGAACCCTCCCCCCATCCCCCAGCTTACTGGCTCCCTCCAATAAAGCTGAATTCAAAACCCAACTGAGTTTTAGAAATATGGCTTCCAAATGCCAGTTAGCCAATGGGAGAGGCTGCAGTAATTTCACAAGCCCGACTAAAGGCTGAAAAGTAAGCTGGAAATTTTTAAGTAGAGCAGGAAATAAACACAGCACTACTGCCTAAACGATCCAGATCCATAAGGACTCCAAAGGTCCCTGCTCATAAAAGACATTTTACCAGTCCTTCCACCAACCAGGAGGAAGCCAGTTTCAAAAGAAACTAATCAGCATTCTCAACTGATCACTTGGCACAAGCTCCTGCCTTGGGTGAAAAAGCAAGTTGCTTTTTAAGTAAGAAAATCCCATACAGTGGCCACTCTGTGTTCCCTCACTAGCCTTGGGATTTCTTTCCTTACCCATGATATTAGTCACCTCTGGTGCCCTTTTCTAGGTGCCCTGACCTCCTCTATAGGATTAATGAGTACTGCAGAGTTCCTCTATGCTGCCATCAAAAAATTTCAACTTTGGCAAATTTAATATAGCAGGAAAGCAACAGTCAATGTGCAGAGACTACTACAAGAAATATCAAAACTTTAGAATTTGAAGGAACCTACTATATCTCACCTCCAAACACCTCATTTGACAGACAGGGTAAACGTCAAACCAGAAAAGGCAGTGACTTGCACAAGGTCACAGGGAAAGTCACCGGCAAAGCCCCTACTGGAGGTCCAGGCTTCCTGTTTCCCAGTCTAAGGCTCTTATCATTAAATAACGGCCTTCCTTCTTTCCTGGAGTCAGTGCAGGCATGCCATCGCCACCCTCCCCACCCCCGCCGCACCCCCTCCGCTGCAAAGTTAATTATCTTTTAGGAACCCCACCCCCAATCCCAGTCCCTCCTACAGCCTAGCGGAGTTGCAGAGTCAGCAAATTAATTAGCAAATCTTAGAGCAGGGAGTATTCTCTGGGAGGATGCCCATTCTGAGGGCTGCTGGTACTGTTAAGGAGGGACAAGGATGGAGGGAGAGGGGTCTGGAGAAATTAGATCCTGACAGCAGTGGCAGAGAGCTGGAAAGGGTGCATGCAGTGGCATCTTCCCACTGGGGTAGCCGACCAGCAGCTGGCACCATCTCTAAGGAGTCAGGAAGGGCTGGGCCCTGATAGGTAGGGACGCGTGGAGCATCTTCAAGTCCAAGGTGGGCCTCCGGGCGCCGCCTGGCAGGATGTCACTGGCGTCGTGAGCAGGCCCAGCCTGCCCGTGAGCACAGGCCCGACGACAAGGATGCCCAGCCTGAGAAGTGGCACCAGTGCCCCACAGAGGCCCGGCAGTCCTCACCAGCCCCGCCGTCGCCCACCCAGATGCCCGCCCTTCGCGCGGCCTTACCGAGGCACTGCCCCACCGGGGTGCTGAACGGGTTCCCCAAGAGGAATTCCATCTTGGGCGGACAACGCGGCAGTGGCCCAGACACCCTGTCAGCCGCAGGGGTCTCAGCTGTCCAGGTTGCGCTCCCTACCTGACTGACACTCGCTCCCACCCCACCCTCAGGAACGCTGAACGCCCGGCCCCTGACACCGCCCCCTGTCGCGTTCCTATTGGGCATCACCTGCCCAGCCTTCCTCCGATTGGCCCCCACGCCTTCCTCAGCGAAGCTCCACTGACCCCACGGCGTCCGATTGGGCGGAGGAGCGAGCTAGGTCACAGGAATTTTCGTCCGGCATAGCGGCATCGTCCATGGCCCGCCCCCGAACGAGAGTCTGAGTCTTTTGATTCATTTACATATTCGTCGATCTAGAATCTCCACTATTATTGGAGAACAGGCCAGTCAATTTCTTAAATAAGGCGAAGAAGAGGTGGGGCTAGGAATATCCCCGCCTACAGAAAGTGCTGATTGGAGAAACATTTGTTTTTTCTCCTGCTGGTTGGTGGTAGGAGTATTTCTCCACCCAGAAATCTTGTCACGTGACCCAACTTTCACCCAGGATGTCTACCTTCTGACTTCCTCTTAGCAACGGAGCGGCGGCTCTTGGTTCCCCTAGCAACCAGGGGAAGCATCCGCTGCGCAAAAGCAGCTGGTAGCCTGTGATTGAAAAGGTGAGACCCAGAAGCTAAAGTTCTAGGAGTACTACCAAGGGCAGAGAGCGCCTCAACTTAACTCTTTCCTCTGACTTTTTTCTCCGAGGAGTCAAGCCCGGCCATTCTGCTCTGTAAAATGAGCACACAAGTTCTCTGCCAGCCACTTTATAGTCATGCTGGGACAGTCAAAATACTAGTCCTGTGCTATCTGGCCTGTAGATGAGACAGAAGTACTAAGAAAGCATTTCTTCAGGGGAGAGGGTCCGAAGAGATTTTTGAGGGGTTCGATTCCTCAGGCTTCTAGCCCTTTTATAGAAAGGTACCCAAAAGAAAGGTACACTGATAACTTCTTCAAAAATTTAACCCTTATATCTGACTTAACTATCATTAAATTATTTCTTTTATTTTTATTCTTCATCTTGGTGCTGTTTAAAGTGCTTTAGGACTATAGATACCTGAGTTCTATGTCTATCTCTTGTCAGTAGTTTGTTGTATGTCTTTGGACAATTTCCTTCCCCTCAAGGGTCTCAGTTTCCCTATCTGGGAAATTTGAGCATTAGGATTCCCTTCTCTAATGGCTTCCAGAGCTGACATGTAATTAAATAACGCATGTGCACTTAGTACACAGTAAGTATTCTGTAAATGGTTGATTTTCTTCTTAGTAATTAATGGCTAAAAGGGGCTGTATTTTTCAGATCCAGTTGATCCCAATTGTTTCCCAGGACAATTCTTGGTCTGTTTCTCTGTGAGAAGCCTATTCCGTGGACAGTGGTGTATTCTCCAACTCCTGCCAGTGGTCTTCACCAACACAGCTATCATCAGGCAAATCCACAGGAACCCAGGTTGGGTGGTAAATAACTGATAAAGTCCTTTTAGGGGAGGATTGTTCAGCCCTTGGCTCTGATCCAGACAGCTGTGAGAAACAGTGTGTGCTATGACAATGATTGTTTCCAGTACCCAGGGCACTGGAAACAATCATTGTCACATGATTAAGAAAATGGCTCTAGAGTCATGTTCTCCTGCTCTGCCATATACTAGATGTGTAAACTTGGTTATGTTACTTAACCTTTCTAACTAGCTTTCATATTCTTATCTGAAAACTGCAGATGACTAGTCCTACATATGAAATTCCTAAAGATCTCTCAAATCCACATCTTACTACCATCTCGATCATCTCTTGCCTCATGACTCTTGCCATTTTCAGTAGTACAGCCAGAGTGAGCATCTTTAAATTAAAATCTGATCATGCCACTGCTGTTATTAAGCCCCAGGAGTTTCCCAGAGATCCTATGATAATAATAGAACTCCTGTAGGCCTCTCCAACCTTGTATCACCAAAGTGGAACATGTCTTGTTCTCTTCCACCTGAGGGTCTTCACTGCACAGTTGCCTCTTCCTTCTTTCGTACTTGTCCTTCAGATCCCAGCCCTAATGTGTGCCGTCATAGTTCCCTACACCTAAAACTTGTCATGGTTGGTAATTAAATATTTGTATGATTATCTGATTCATGTCTGAAACAGGTAAGGAGATCTGTCTATTGTAGTCATAACAAGTAGTAGCTATTACATGTGTGTGGACTAAATAAATGATCTTAACAAATGTAAGAGAGGAATTATTTATCTTTTATAGATGGGAAATCCAAGACTTAGATGAGGAAAGTTGTCACATGATGCGGAGTCAGGATCCAAATCCTACCCTTGTATGCATGACAGCTATTCCACACTGCAGCGATTGTTGGGCTTGACTGAAAGCAAATTTGATATGCCATGGGTGCCAGGCCTTGATGACATGGGAGGAATGGGAAATCAAAGTTTGAAATCAGAATTAAGAATCATTTCCCAAAGTACAGCACCTTTCTTTGAAAAAGCACAAACATTGCAGGTGACATTTGCCAAATATAGCATATTAAAATTCCCCCAAAGGCAACTTGGTGTCAAGTTATGGGAAATTTTAGAAAAATTAATTTCAGAAGAATGGGGAGATAGAAAGAGGCAGAGGACTGGAAACATTAGGGGAGGGGGGGCATGGTGAATCAGTTACCCCAGGGAGATGGAGCCAGTGTTGACAGATTGGAGAGAATGGTAAGGTGGAAGGTGTAGGTGGAGATGGAGCTGGGAGTAGGGTTGTGGGGATGGGGTTGGGATTAGGGGAGTCTGTGCCTTCTCTGGGGATAGAAGGAAAGGATGTATGTGAGTTGAAAGCACTGGCACATTTGATTGTGCACAGTCCAGAAATGGAAGATGCATATTTGTATGAGGTGCATTCAAGTGGATAGTGGGAAAGGAGAGAGGGAGGGCAGCTGGGCAGTAGCAGTCTCTAAGGCCAGGTGGCAGGATTGCCAGGTCTATGGAGGTTTGTGGTAGATACAATCAGCCCATCACCAGGAATCTTCCCAAGCAGCACTCAGTGGACAAAGGGCAGAGCACAGGGGTTGCCTATAATCAAGGACTAGTAGGGGAGGGAGGACAAGAGGTTCAGGAAAGGCCCAGATATTGTGGACACATGCAGGCAAAGGTAGATGATGAAGCCAGAAAGGAGGTGAGGACAGTGGTTGGCAGGCATTCTTTCAGAGCACTTTGACAGCTAAGGACATGCCAACTGCTGTATCAGGGGTGGAAAGTAGAAGGGAGGACTGAGTTTCCAGAGGATTCAGGAGGCAAAATCTGGGAGTTTCCAGTAGACTGACAGGAGAGTGTGCCTTCCTGCAGGTCCGGCCCTTCTGAATGTTCTTGCTAAGAAGATTGGTAATGAGATTGAAGTTGGGTGCCCCAGCTTCTCAGGGGTGTGGCTCTGTCCAGCTAGGAATTACATCCCAGGGTCAGCCTTGTATTGTATATGACTGACCAAATCCACAGCAACCCCCTTTGCCTGCATTATCTCTGCCAAATTCCTTTGGACCATTAGCAACAAAAACCTACTGGAGTTAAAGTACAAGAGGATTTAATGTGAGAAATCAGGAAACTCTAATAGAAAGCGACAACAGAAACCCTAACAGGGCCTGAAGTTAGGGACATTAGGGCCAGAAAGCCAGCAAGAAGGCAGCCTCTGTGTGTCAGTTTGTCTTTCCTTTTGTCTCTTTTTTCCTGGATCACCCAAGTTCCTATCTGTGCTTCTCTCTGTCCATCTGCCTCATCCCTCTCTGGCTCTCTCTGTTTAACCATGTGCCTGACCAGCCCACAGCCCCTCAGTTCCTCTCCAGCTCAAGCAGCCAACTCTGATGGGCACTCTCATCATGCAGCCCAAGCTCACATTTCTTGGAGAACATGAATGATCAGCTTGGATCGGTATCTACCTGCACATTGGGCAGCTTATGGTGTGTGTGTGTGTGTAGAAGGTGGTATAGACATTGGGCAGCTTATGGTGTGTGTGTGTGTGTAGAAGGTGGTATAGACATGACGCCCCGAAAGGGATGAGACTCTCAGAGAAGAAGAGCTGTGGGCTGATATGCCTGGCTGGGGCTGCCAAGGGTCTCTATCAGTGGTTGGTGAACAAGGGTGGGCACCGAAAGCCGAAGACCCAAAATGGCCATGGCTCCCATAAAGGGACCTGAACTCCAAAGGCTCAGGAGACAAGTGTGGACACTAGTTTACTTGTCTGGGGTAGGGTTACAGCTATGTTTGTGGGGCCAAAGGGTATACCCCTGAAGAAGGACAACAGATGGTTGCCAAGGGAAGCCCTGGAGCAGCCTTGGTACAAATGTACTAACTCCTAGGTGCAGTGGGCCAAGGGGTGGGAGGAGGGCAGCGGTTGGCATGTCCTTAGCTGTCACAGTGCCCTGAAAGAATGCCAGCCAACCCCCGTCCTCAGACAAAGGGAAAAGCAGATTGTGGAAAATGCGATGTTTTTCAGAGATGATGAACCGGCTGTACAACTCATTAGAACCAAGAGTGATGGATGACGACATGCTCAAGCTGGCTGTTGGGGAGCAGGGCCCACAGGAGGAGGCTGGGCAGCTAGCCAAGCAGGAGGGCATCCTTTTCAAGGATGTCCTCTCCCTGCAGCTGGACTTTCAGAGTGAGTATTGCAGGATGGGGCGGGGACACCGGACAGGGCCCTTGGCTTTCTCCATTTCACATCTTTGCCCTAGAATTCTATGCATAGTCTGTATAAAAAGATAAAATTCTTCCACTCCAAATCTAAGTTAACCATAACGGCCTTGGAGTAAGGCCCTTAACAGGTAGAATCTAAAAGGGTGGTCCCAAGCAGTCAGGTAAAAGCTGTGAGGAGGAGGAGGAGGATATGCACTGGGAGAGCAGCTTCAGAGGAGGGGCAGGGAACAGGAGGAGCATAGGGCCATGAGGTAGGGAGGTGCCTCGAGAGTGGCAGGACAGCCTAGTAGAAAGATGTGGCTAGGGGCCACATAGATCCTCAGTCCCTTGATATCCCCATCTGTGAAATGGGAGGATTACAGTCCCTGTCTCTAGTGATGGTTGGGAGGACAAGGTAAGACAACATGTACACAGTGTCTGGTTTACTCAGAAAGGCCAGTGAGGGGTGTGAGAGGTAGACAGGAGTCCTGCAACCCCTCATTGTGCAGGCAGAATGTATTATGCACACAGCAGAATGGCCTGGACAGATTCACATTCCTGCTCTCTCCTGGGCTCCACTCAACAACAAGAAATTCTTTTTTTTGTTATTGTTGTTGGCTGGTTTTGGTGGGGGTTTTTTCCCTTCTTTTAAGATTGATTGGGGTAGCATTGGTTAATAACATAAATTTCAGGTTTATAGCTGTGTATAATACAACATCTGCATAGTCTGTTGTGTGCTTAGTACCTGAAGTCTTGTCTCCTTCCATCACCATACATTTGACCCCCTTTACCCTCTTCATCCTTCCTGAGGCCCTGCCTCAGCCAGTCTCTGCCAGACCCTAAGGATACAGCAGTAGGCAAGGCCCTGGCCCAGCCTCATGAAGTCCACAGGCCTCCCCAGAGCATGGCCTCCAGAGCTGGTCATAGCTCTGTAGGAGCCAGTTGGCCACCCAGAGCAGTGAGGGCCCCTGACCTCAGCCCCTGCAGTGGTAAAAGGTTTAAACGGGTTGCAGAATGTTTGTCACCAGAAGAGACTTTAGTGTTGACTGCCTTCTATTTCCTTCCCCTACCTAACCTAAGGTTCATTCATCCAGTATTCATCAAGTGCCTGTCATATGCTAGGGGCTATTCTAGGTACTAGAGATTCAACTGTACACAAAAAAGACCAAAAAAAATCCTGTCTTCATGGAGCTAACATTCAAGTGAAGGACACAAATAAAATAAAAATGGAAGGAAAATAATAGTGTATGCTAAAGGTAATATATACTATGGAGGAAAGTAAGGAGAGGAGAAAAGTAGAATGGGGTTGGGATGCAGTGTTTTATTGGGTGGTGGTCAGAGACCCCACTGAGAAGGTGAAAATTGATCAAAGACTAGAAGGAGGTAAATAAAGAAGCCACGTGGAGATCCAAGGAGTGTTCAAAGAAGAGGAAATAGCCAGTGCAAAGGCCCCAAGGTGGGAGACCTGTGTGGAAACAGGTCATAGAGGTCATGGGTTCAGCCAGTATCAGCCTTGGGGGCTAAGAGAGGGTGTTTGGCTTGTATAGTGAGTGAAGTGGGAGCCCTAGGAGGGTCCTGAGCAAAGGAGGGATAGGATGGGATTTAGGTTTTCACAGGATCGTACTGGCTACAGGAGGATAGGCTGTAGGGGCCAAGAGCCAGAGCAGGAAGTCTAGGGAGATGACCACTTCTGTGGCTCAGGGCACAATGATGATGGGCTGGAACCTGAGATGGGAGCAGTAGAGGAGGATTCCCTGTCTATGTTGAAGATTAAATTGGCTTTTTAGGCAGTTCTGTCATGCTGGTAACTCATTTACGTCCTGGTTTTGTTGTGTTGTATTGGCTTTTCCACATGAACTGCTGATGTGTAGGGGAAAGCCAGCATACAGGTGTGCCAAGCAGAGCACCCAGATGTATGAGAGCCACCCAAGAAAGTGGTATCTGCAGGAATTCAGCCATAGCCAAAGGCTGTCAGTCTAAGTCCAGGGAGAGAGAAGGTACCAGAAGGACAAGTAGGGATGGTAGCTGGTATCATTCTGGGAAATCTGGCCACAGAGTGTTGAGGAACAGACACCAGTCACACCTGGCTCTGGGGCTTCAGGAGAGGTAGGACCTTGGGTCAGAGAAATGCTGTCCACCCACCCCATGGAGACAAGACTTAATGAGGGCAGCTGGGAGGGGTGCTCTGCCTCACAACCGCAGAGCAAACCCTGCCCCTCTGAATGAATATTGAAACTGCTGCCCCAAATGTGTAGTTATTATGGGTACTTTTTTTTTTTTTTTTAGCCCTTGCACTTCAGTATTATTTTAGCCTTTTAGTGAGCATATTTTAATTTTATAAGTTTTAGAAATCATTACATATAGAGAACATTAAATATAGAGAAAAGGGGCATATAAGCAACAGAGTTATTTGTGACTTCTAGAAAAAACTGGGGACAAGTTTAGGCCTCTAGAATTTTACATACATAGTATATACTTATTTATACTTACGTGTTTTCAGAACTCTTCTGGCTGCCAGTGACAGAAACCAAACTCTGCCTGGTATAAGGTGCAAAGGGACTGAATAGGCTGCGTAACTGTGAAGGTGGTCTTCAGAGACCCACAGGGTCAGGTGCCTCAGTGATGTGAGAAACCTGTCTCTCTATTGTATGGGCAAGTCATCCCATTCTCCATATATGAACATTTGGGGTTCCCCCTATCTTTCTGCCCTTCATGTGCCTATAGGTATTTCTTTGAGCACATGCACAAGTGTCTTTGCAGACAGATTCCAGGTAGAGAAACTGCCGGGTCAAAGGGTATAGACATTATATATTTCAGTAAGCATGGCTAAATCGCCCTCCAAAATGGCTGAACTAGTTGATTGACCCTCCCACTAACAAAGTACAAGGAGGCATTCAGCCTGCAGTGTTGATTTTATTTGTTGCACTGCAGAAGGAAGAAGAAGGACCCCTGACTGTGTCTTGTAACCTGTACACCAAGTTGTTCTGGCCTCCCTGGCAGTCCCTCAGCCTGGCTGTAGAGGCAGTGTGAGTGAGTCCTGTACCCTGAGCAGATTTAGCCCACCTTTACGCCGAGCCTCCTACACTCTCCATGGACTTATTAGGCACTGCTGTGGCCCTGATCACTGCCCACTGTGCACTAACCGGGACTCAGAGCTCCCCAATGCTTGGCCCACATTTCCAGGGCACCCATATGCTCCAGGGCAAGGTAGCAGAGTTGTGAGACCTTATGTATGGTTAGCACTGGTCATCTCAATCCTCCAATACACTGGTACTAAACTCTAACCCTAAGCTGAGGTTGGAACCAGTTGCAGTGTCTCTTCTGATGATTTCAGACATCCTCCGTATTGACAACCTCTGGCAGTTTGAGAACTTGAGGAAGCTGCAGCTTGACAATAACATCATTGAGAGGATCGAGGGCCTGGAGAACCTCACACACCTGGTCTGGCTAGGTAAGGCCCCTTCCCATTTGTGTCCACCCTAATGAAAGGTGACACCCTGGAAATACTTGCCAAGTTAATTGTCTCAGGCAATATGCTGCTGCTGGTCCACCATTAGCCCAGGTGCAGCAGAAACTCTATCTTCCAGGAGCAAGAAAGCCGCACTTTTTAAAAGCGTGGGGTCTATGCTGGGTAAACATAGTAAAGATGTGCTTGGACCCACCAGGGCAGAATATTCTGCTTTTACCTGCCAAACCTCCCAATTTGGGAGGAGGTCAGGGAGCAGCCTTGGATTCCTTCTTGTTACTCTAGACTCAGGCTGACAGATAACCCTAGGTCCCCCCAGTCAGCCAGGCTCAGATAAAACCAAAAATAGTCATCATAGCTGCTAGTTGTACTTACTACCTGCTAAGCATGGGCCGGTATGCTTTCCACATGAGGTTTTTTAACCTATATAGCTCCCTCATTGTAGACATGAGCAAAATGAGGTCACAGCAAGCAGTGGGGGCACTAGGCTCCAGCACAGCTCTGTCTGACTCTAGAGCTCTGGCCCTCACTGCTAAGGCCACAGGGGTCTTGATGAACTGTGTCCATCTGCTGTAGGCAGCCTTACATCAGGTGAGAGGCAGGTGGGCATCTAATGGGGAGAGAGAACTGGCTGTAGAGTTCTTTATAACTTTGTCTCATTTAGCCCTCACAGCAATCCTAAAAGATAGGTGTTTGTTGCGATCACAATATACAGAAGAGGAACTGAGGCCCTGAGAGGCCAAGGCATTTGCTCAAAGCTCCACGACCAAGAAGTAGCAGAGCTGGAATATAAACCCATACCAGTTTGACCCCAAAGTCCCTGTTCCTTCCATCCTGTCAGGCTGCTTCCTCATAATGGGAAGCTTGGACATTGGTGTACCTCCCAAATTGCAAAGCACTCTCAGCTACGATTGTGCTGTTGCCAGCTCACAGCAACCCCACAGGTAAGATTATGCTGCCATTTTGCAGATGCAGCAACCGAGGCTGAGAGGCTGATGGGCTTGATGGAATTACATGCTACAGGCAACAGAGGCAGACCACAGCCAAAGCCCCTGACTGTTAGGCCTAGGTCTCTCATCCCAGGCCCCACTTCCAGCACCCAAGCACTTGTTTATGCTGAGTCCCAGGCTTGGTGGTACAACTGCATCATCATGAGTCATCTGTCTCTCTAGGAAATGAAGGAGAAGAGGGTGCTGGGTCAGCCCAAACCCTGATCCATATCACCTCCGGAAGGCCTGTCAGGCACTGGCTATCTGAATGCTGTTCTTTTGGGCAAGAGCTACCAGGTCCCTTAACTAAAATAAATCCCACAGGTCCCTGTGAGATGCTCCTGTGATACCCAGTGTTCTGTGGTATAGGGGTGAGAAAGCAGAAGGGGAAAGTTCTGGTAAAAGATCAGCCTATACGCTCACAGAAACAGAAGCCAGCCTTTGTCAAGCCATGGCACTGGTAGTCCAGGGACCCAATCACAGCCAGGAATAGTTGGATCCCTAGGATGCAGGGGCGGGGGGGTGATGGTGCTCTCTGATGATGATTCAGCACAGTCCTGCCCACCACATACACATATGCCGGTGGCTCACCACAGTCAGCTGCCCCAGCATTGAGGATGTGCTGGAGCTGGCTAGTACTGGCTCTGGAAAGCTGATTGCGCACATCTCGGCCCACTTTTGCATTCAGCGATGTCTTTTTGGTAGACTGAAATTGGCCATGGTGGGAGTGTTTACACCACAAAATCAGCAAGCACTACAAATCAGAGCTTTCTTCACCTTACCCCCTACTGTTAAACTTTTATCTGCAACATACCACTGGTTCTAGTGCTTGTGGCCAGGCCTCCAAAGAACAGAACCTGGCCACACAGTCGGAAAGCAAGTGGGCAGACTTGGCATTTGGCAGACTCCAGTTCATATCCCTGCACTGCCCATGTACTAACCAATTTTGTACAAGTTATTTCAGCCCCCTGAACTTTAGTTTCTTTATGTGCTGTGTGATCTTGGGCATATTAATTACTACCAGGCCCTTTTGAATCTTAGTTTCCTCATTCATAAAATATGGGTGGTGATACCTATGCTTTGAGGATTCAATGAGGTGATGCACTTAAAGGGCCAGACATAGAGAAAAGGACAGTAAATTATCATTATAGTCTCAGCTGCCAACAGGTGCGCATTCCCTGATATACCAAGGAGGCTAAATTAAGATGTGAATTAACTGACTTTCCAAATCACCTTTTAAATGAGATAGCTTGCAGCTATCATGATTATATTTCCAAGTTCATGAAAAATTCCCAGTTTGGGCCTCTGGATCATTAGTGTTCCAGGACAGGGTTGTAGCCTTAACCTCAACCAAAAACCTGTAGTGGAGAAAATTCAACAAAGTTTTATTCCCAAAGATGTAAAACTTGGGTTAGAGAGGATCCTGATATCTCAGTTGGGGTTGGGCTTGCTGGAGGAGCCTGAGTCAGCTGTGACAGAGCCCGAAGAACCTGGCCTGCCACCTGTCCAAGGTGGAGTGTTTGATGAACTCTGGTACCGCTATAGTTAGCTGTGTGGCTTTCTGAGCTTCAGCTTCCCAACTGAGTAAATGGGGAGAGAAATTCCAAATTGCTACTTAAGGTCATTGTCTGGGGATATACACACAAGCACTTGATAAACTGGTAAATGCTAAGCATACAGTAGGTATCATTACTAAAACACTTGAAGGAATGAAAGAAAAGAACACTCTACAACTGTCTCCCCACCCCAAGATGCACTGCTTTGGACCTACCAATAAGCATTTCCATCTCAAAACAATGATAGCATGGATGTATTTGCCAGAAAGATGAGTGGCAGAACTGGAGAAGGCAATGAAAGTTCAAGGCCATAAGAAGGAATCCACACATGACTTCTAGAAAACCATAAGCTGTCAGACAGTGAGTCGGTTCCTGACTTGACAGCTTGGTGCTGGCTCACAGAGCATGAGTAGCCCTGATGGTTTTGTTTCAGGATAGTCCACCCCCTAACCTGTCACTTAAGCCTCATGGCCATCTTTCTTCCAGACCTGTCCTTCAACAACATCGAGGCCATTGAGGGGCTGGACACATTGGTAAACCTGGAGGACTTGAGCTTATTCAACAACCGAATCTCCAAGATCGACTCTCTGGATGCCCTGGTCAAGCTGCAGGTGCTGTCGCTGGGCAACAACCAGATCAGCAACATGATGAATGTGAGTTCTAGGTCTGAGCAGAGCATGGCCAAAAGCTGTAGATTGGGGTAGGAGCTGGGGGATGGGGGTCTGTGGCAAGGGGAAATGTAGGCTCCACCTTCCAGATCTTCCCTTTTTCCTAGAAAAGCTAGAAATCCAGATTATTCTACAAGAAATCTGATAATGTTTAAAGAACATGCTTAATCCATGAAAGCCCATCTGTAGATGCCACTTTGTGCCCTGACTTGGTGGGGTCTTTCTTTCCCCGAATCTCACATGCACTTAAGAAACTTTTGCTGAGGTGAGGACCTATTGGATATTGCTCATTTGGCCTGTGCTCAGTGGGTACACAGACCCAGAGGTACAGTCTCTTTGGGAGTGCCCAAACATACCCACATAATCAAGACACACAGGTGACAAGAAGTCAGTATCTGCCCCCGGGGTGCCAGAGGTGTGTATTTGTGAGAGAGCATGGGCCATTGGTCTTTTGGGGGAAGGTGGGCTGCCCCTTGGCCCCTTACCACAAGTTCACAGCAGCAAGCTGGGGTCGAGACCCTAGTGGCTGGTGTGTAGCAGCATTCACAAGGGTCCTGTGTCAGAGATGACATTACCAGACTGCTCCTGGGGTAGGACTGTGGCTGGGACCCACTTCTCTAGCCTTCAGTCAGTCCTGAGAGCTGTCCAATATCCTTTCAAATTCCTTTTCTACTTAGGTCAGTCAGGTGGCCTGGGTCCAAATCCCATCTGCATGTTCTAAGGCTTGAGTCTTCTACACCTGTTTTCTCTTTGTAAAAGGAAGATATTGCCCCAAACCTGCCTGCTAGGAATGAAGTGAGGTGATAAACATGAGGCATTTCATTTGGTGTCGGGCTAGATTGTGTTCTTAACAAAGAGAGGACTGTCATAGCTGAGATTCTTCCTGAGCGAGTTTCAGGAGAGGTGAGGTGACTTTTGAATCAGACTCATTAAGGGATGATTGGAATTTTACCATTGAGCAGAAGGAAAGGCTTCCTGGGAGGAAGGAATGGCATGAGGAGGTATGCTTGGGATGGGACAACCCCAGAGAGGAAGAGGAAGGAAGAACGTGCCTGGGGAGAAGCTTACAGGGAGTACTAAGATATCTGAGCCCAGATCTCATTGTTCTAGGAGTGAACATCCCCTTGAGGAGGCCATGGTCACTGTGAGAGGTCAAGGAGTGTGGTGCAGAGTGGCCACAGAACAGCAGAGGGGAGCTATGGAGGCTTTTTTCCTGTGGTGTGTCCACGGCAATACTGTCTTTTGGAAGGAAACCCTGCTACCATAAGGAGGGACTTGAGGAGGATCGTGCGAGTGGGTGAAACAAGGATAATGCCCTTTGCCTGCAGAACAGGTGGGCTGAAAGCATCACTGAGGCAAAGACTTGGGTGTGGAGCTGTGTTGGGTAGGTGATCTCAGGAAGCCAGAGGGCAGGAAGAACCAATGTGCAGGTGTGTTACTGAGATTGCTGCTGTAGGTGATGGGGGCTCCATTCTGCTGGGCCCTCAGGAGTGTCCAGAATGCCTCCCAGAATTGAACACCTGTAAGACTAGCAGTTGAGGGAGGCCCTGGCTATTAATTCCCTCCTGCCTTTGCTTCTGGGTGGGCCTCAGAGAGCTGAGGCAGAGAGCAGAGATGAGATGGGCACTATCAGCAGGAGTCCATCGCAGCTGCAGCTGAGACCAGAGGTATACCAAGTGCCTACCACAAACAAACGGGGATATTTAGCACCATTAATACTGGTGCTGCAAAGAAGGGCAGGCTTGTCACCAGGGCTTCAAGGACACAGGTTCCTCTTGCTCTCGGCCCTGCTGTCCTCAGCATCTCCCTGGGCTGATTCTTTTCATGGTTGTAATCAAAAGTCAAGGCCACAGGCTTCCTCGAGCGTAAGGTATCTCCCCTAACAGTGACCCTTCATTATGATCAGAGATCATACCCACCTTTGATAAATATCAGAGCTGAGGGATGGCCAGGCTGGGTGGCTTAGATGAATGGTCTGGAGTGGGTCAGGCACCAACTTCTTACCTGCATTTAAGTATGTCCAGCGGGGCCAAACCCGAGAGGTTATGTAGTCTAAGCAGTTTGCCCTGCATACGAGACAGGAGGATATAAACCCAATCGGTGCCCTTTTCAGGGTTCAAGTCCTGATTACTCAGCCTGCCCTTCACTTTATAGGGCCAGGCAACCAAATGCTGACCAATGGGACAGCTGATACATGGAGTGTCCACCTGAACTGAATCAAGACCTGAGATTTAATCAGCTACCGACTGTCTGACCTTGGGCCAGGGACTTAGCATTCTGGGGCTCATTTGCCCATCTGTAAAATGAAAATAACAGTAGTCTCTCCCATAAGTTGTTGTGAGGGTTGAATATATTAGACTATTAGATGGCTAATACAGGACCTGGCACACAGTCGGTACATGGAAAGTGATGGTTATTCAGGAACTTTCAGATCCAGGGCTACCCCAAACAGCCCTAAATCTTGCTGTTTGAAAATGTTTCTAAGCATTTAGTGGCTGTTGCTGCCTTGGTAGGTCCAATACCTCTAGGCCTATCAATAAATTATCTCCTCTCACTTGCTGTCCCTTGGACATTGTAGACTTCAATGGACCTGAGACCCTTTCCCTTACAAGGGTCCAGGCCTAGGCTTGGAAGTGGATACTGATTCACAGTCCATGCCGCAGCCCTGCTTTCACCTGATTTTTGGGGATTCTCCCCTCCCACCCTTGCAGGGACTGGGTAGGAGGAAACTCTATCCCCCTTTCCCAGTGGGATGCTGAGTGCCAGGCGGCCCCCTCCTGAATATGGGAGAAAAGCAGGTAAAGCTGGTTTCCAGAGAGAAATAGGAAGGAAGAAATTACCTGGGGAGAAGCTGCCAGGGAGTACTGAGGTATCTGGGCCTAGATCTCATTGTTCTGGAGGACTGGCCATATACCAAAGATGCTGGAGTCCCTGCATCTTCTTCACCTAATCAGGTACCAGTCTCCTTGGTGACTTGAACTAGAGAGTCCTGACTTAATAAGATGCAAACCCTGAGCATCTATGATTTTAACCCTTATCTGCACTGTGTATCTGACATCTAATTATATACTTTCTTGTTATTTATTTACTAGGCTTACTTTAATACCTGTTTATTGTATTAAAAACAAGCAGATGTTTCAGCTGAACTCAGGGCACACAGGGAAGAACCCCTCTCACTTCTGACCTCAGCCCATACTTCCCTTTCCAGAGGCCACAGCTGCTTCTAAGTTGTATGTTTTTTTCGAAGCATCTTATTAAATGTTTCATGATTATAACATCTGTCTGGCTAACCTCCAAGAGCCTGCCTTTGGTCATCCCTTCTCCTTCCAATTCATCAGTTCCCCCGTTGCTAGATTATTCCACCATTTAGATGTGGCATGATGTATTTTTCTAGTCTACCGTAGGTAGACACTGAGGTTGTTTCCAACCTCGTATTACTACGCACAGGCTGTAATGGATGTCCTTGAACCAGGCTTACTTTGCACCTGGATGAGTCTGTGGGCAATGTAAATTTCCGGAGGTGGAATTGCTGGGTCTGAGGGCATGTACATTTTCTATTTTGATGGAACTTGCCAAATCGTCATCTATAAAAGTGAAATTCTTTACAAACCCACCAACAATTATAAGGCCTGTTCCCTCTCACCATTGTTATCAAACCATTTTCTCTTTAACAATCCAAAAGATGAAAAATGGAATTTCACTGGAAGATCTCTTAAAAATTAAATCACATCCTATCTCCTCACCCCATATACACTTAAAACTCCGCTTCCGTTGTCCTTATAATAAAATCCAAACTTGTGACTGGCTGACCTTGTTTCTAATCGCGCCTCAGGTCTTGCACCCAGCCCCCTCCCAAACCAAGCTGCAGCTACCCTGGCCTTGATTTGTTCCTGGTATACTGCGAGTTCTCTTCTGCCTCAGGGTCTTAACTTGTGCTCTTTTTGCTTCTAGGAATGTACTCTCCTCTGCTCTTCTAGGGCCAGCTCCTTCAGGTCTCAGAGACCTCTGAGTTCCCTGATTATAAAAGTCCTCCCTATTGTTTTCTCTTAGGGCCCATCTTTATGTTCGTATAGCACTTACCCCCAAAAGTAATGATTTTATTTACTTTGAAAAAGATTCTTATCCCATACCCCTAGAATGTAAGCTCCTGTAATAAGGGCAAGGAATCATGTAGATTTTGTTCCTCCGACTCCCCACGGCCCAGTATGTGCCTGAGGCCTAGTAGGTGCTTAAGAATGTTTGTGGAATGAATACATAAATGACTGGAAAAAAATTCTTTCAGAAAAGCATGCTAGGTTTCTTTTCTGTCTTTTGCACAGGACACTGTGTAGGTGTTCAGAAGATGCTATCAAATGAAATACAGGCATACCTCAAAGATATTGCAGGTTTGGTTCCAGATGACCTCGATAAAACCAGTATCACAGTAAAGCAAGTCACATGAATATTTTGGTTTCCCAGCACATATAAAAGTTATATTTACACTATACAGCGGTCTATTAAGTATATAATAGCATGTCTAAAAACAATATACATACCTTAATTAAGAAATATTTTATTGCAGCAAACTCATAGATACAGACAACAAACAGAATGGTGGTTACCAGTGGGGAAGGAGTTGGGGGAGGATGAAGATGGTAAAGTGAGTCAAATACAAGGTGACAGAAGGACACTCTAGAATTCCAGTGATGAGCACACAATAGATGTTGTATTTTAAAGTTGTATACCTGAAATTTATATAATGTTATTAACCAATGTTACCCAATAAACTTAATCTTAAAAGTTTCACTATAAAAATACTTTATTGCTCAACAATGCTGATCATCATCTGAGCCTTCAGTGACTTGTAATCTTTTTGTTGCTGGAGGGTCTTGCCTCCATGTTGATGGCTGCTGACTGCTCAGGATGGTGGTTGCTGAAGCTTGGGGTAGCTGTGGCAATTTCTTAAAATAAGACAACAAGGAAGTTTGCTACATTAATTGACTTCTCCTTTCATGAATGATTTCTCTGTAGCATTCAATGTTATTTAACAGCATTTTAACCATAGCAGAACTTTTTCCAAAATTGAAGCCAATCGTCCCAAACTCTGCTGCTGCTTCATCAACTAAGTTCATAATGTTCTAAATCCTTTGTTGTCATTTCAGCAATCTTTACTGCATCCTTACCAGGAGTAAATTCCATCTCAAGAAACCACTTTCTTTGCTTATACATAAAAACAACTGATCTGTTTAAGTTTTATCATGAGATTGCAGCAACCCAGTCACATCTACAGGCTCCACTTCTAATTCTAGTTCTCTTGCTATTTCCACCACATCTGCAGTTACTTCCTCCATGGAAGTTTTGAGCTCCTTGAAGTCATGCATGAGGGCTGGAGTCAACTTCTTCCAAACTCTTGTTACTGTCGATATTTTGACCTTTCCCATGATGCATAAAATGTTCTTAATGGTATCTAATATGGTCAATCATTTCCAGAGGTTTTCAATTTACTTTGCCCGAATCCATCAGAGGCATTACTACCTATGACAGCTGTAGCCTTACAAAATGTATTCCATAACTAATAAGACTTGAAAGTCAAAATTACTCCTTATCTATGAGCTGAGTGTTCCGTTGGCAAGCATGAAAACAACATTAATCTTGTACTGCTCCATCAGAGCTCCTGGGTGACCAGGTGCATTGTCAGAGAGCAGTAATATTTTAAAATGAGTCTTTTTTTCCAAGCAGTAGGTCTCAACAGTGAGCTTAAAATATTCAGAAAACAGTGTTGTAAACAAATGTGTTGTCATCCAGGTTTTGTTGTTCCATCTACAGAGCACAAGCAGAGTAGATTTAGCATAATTGTTAAGGGCTTGAGGATTTTCAGAATGGTAAATGAGCACTGGCTTCAACTAAAAGTGAGCAGCTGCATTAGACCTTTACAAGAGAGTCAGCCTGTCCTTTGATACTTTGAAATCAGGCATTGACTTCTCTCTGGCTATGAAAGTGCTAGATGGCATCTTCTTCCAACATAAGGCTGTTTTGTCTACATTGAAAATATGTTGTTTAGTGTAGCCACTTTCATTAATTATCTTAGCTAGATCTTCTGGATAACTTGCTGCAACTTCTGCATCAGCACTTGCTGCTTCACTTGCAGTTTTATGTTATGGACACAGCTCTTTCCTTAAACCTCACGAACCAACCTCTATTAGCTTCCAGCCTTTCTTCTGCAGCTTCCTCACCTCTCTCAGCCTTCACAGAATTGAAAAGAGTTAGGGCCTTGCTTTGAATTAGGCTTTGGCTTAATGGAATGTTGTGGCTGATTTGATCTTCTATCCAGTCCACTAAAATTTTCTCCACATCGGCAATGAGGCTGTTTCACTTTCTTATCATTTTTATGTTCACTGGAGTAGCACTTTAATTTCCATTGAGAACTTTTCCTTTGCATTTACAACTTGGTTAACTGCTTTGTGCAAGAGGCAGAGCTTTTGGCTTATCTTGGCTTCGAGACACCTTCCTCACCAAGCTCAATCATTTCTAGCTTTTCATTTCAAATGAGAGATAAATGACTCTTCCTATTACTTGAACCCTTTGAGGCCACTGTAGGGTTATTAATCAGCCTAATTTCAATATTGTTGTGTCTCAGGGAATTGGGAGGCCTGGAGGGGTGAAATGGCCAGTCAGTGGAGCAGTCAGAACACACACAATATTTATTGATTAAGTTTGCCATCTTATATGGATGCGGTTCATAGCACCCCAAAGCAGTTACAATAGTAACGTCCCTGATCAAAGATCACCATAACTAATATAATAATAGTAATAATGTTTGAAATATTGTGAGAATCACCAAAATGTGTTACAGAGACATGAAGTGAGCAAATGCTGTTGAAAAAATAGTGCTGATAGATTTGCTTGATGAACAGTTGCCACAAACCTTCAATTTGTGAAAAATGCAATATCTGCAAAGTGCAATAAAGTAAAGTGCAATAAAATGAGGTATGCCTATATTAGCTACCTGGTTGACATTTTCCCCTATTTTAATAAAGATAGCGTATAAGACAGCTCCAAGCCCTGCACTGGGGGCAGCTGGCCTCGGTTTCTCGTGTAGCCTCTTGAGTCAACTATAAGCATAGCATGGGTGGCAGCCATCTGTGGTTTGCTTGCTGACACATACTGGGTGGGCCAAAAGGGATACAGGCTAGGTATAAACTTGGCCTGCAGCTGGACCCACACTCAGGGCTCTCTGGGCCCCACAGGACTCATACTACACAAAGCCATTCTGCAAAAATTGGGAGACTTAGAAGCTTTACCTAGTGTGTAGAAACAGACACAAAAGGGTAGCAAAAATGGGTAGGCAAAAGAAGCATGTCCCACATGAAAGAATAGAACAGAGCTCCAGAAAAAGATATAAACAAAGTGAAGTCAGGCAATCTGCAACAGATGCTGAGTTCAAAACACTGGTTATAATGATGCTCAGTGAACTAAAGGGAAGAGTAGATGAACTTAGTGAGAACTTAAACAAAGAGATAAAAAACATAAAAATTGAAATGGAAATTATAAAGTTAAAAAAAGGGAACCAGTCAGAAATGAAGAATATGTTATCTGAGGTGAAGAGTATATTAGAATCAACAGAGTGGATGAAGCAAATAATTGAACCACTGATATAGAAGATGGGGTAGCAGAGGACACCCAGTTAGAATAGCAACGAAAAAAAGAATCCAAAAAAATGAAGATAATTAAAGAGCCTATGGGACAACATCAAGTGTACCAACATTCGCATCATAGGGGTACCAGAAGAGAGAGAGAGCAAGAAGTGAAAACCTTTTGGAAAAAATAGTGATGGAAAACTTCCCTTACCTGGTGAAGGAAATAGACATACAACCCCAGGAAGCTCAGAGAGCTCCAAAAAGATGAACCCAAAGAGGCACACAACAAGACACATCATAATTAAAATGCCAAAGATTGTATACAAAGAGAGAAACAAGGGAAAAGTAGTTAGTTATCTACAAGGGAGCTCCTATAAGACTAGCAGTTGATTTCTCAAAAGAAACTTTGTAAGACAGAAGGACTTGGCACAAAATATTCAATGTGATGAAAACCCAGGATCTACAACCAACAATGTTTTATCCAGAAAAGCTATCATTTGGAGTCAAAGAACAGATGAAGAGCTTCCCAGAGAAGAAAAAGCCTACAGGAGTTCATCACCACCAAGCCAATATTACAGGAAATGTTGGAGGGACTTCTTTAAGGAGAAGAAAAAAAATATGTAACAAAAGTATGAATAAAGAATAGCAATAACTATATATCTATCAACAAATATTTCAGATGAAAAAGAATTAAATGCTCCAGTCAAAAGATAGGGTGGGTGAATGGATAAGAAAACAATACCTTACATAGGAAACTCACTTCAAATTAAAAGACACACACAGACTAAAGGGATGGAGAAAGATATTATATGATGGACCTAGAGAGTATTGTGCTGAATGGAGTAAGTCAGAAAAAGATAAATGTCACATGATTTCACATACATGTGGATTCTAAAGAACAAAATAAACAATAATAATAACAACAACAAAGCAGAAACAAACTCATAGGTACAGAGAATATTTTGAGGGTTACCAGATGGGAGGGGGGTTGAGGGGGTCAGTGAAAAAGGACAATGGGATTAAGAACAAATGCGTAGTTACAAAATAGTCATGGAGATATAAAGAATGGCACAAGGAATATAGTCAATAATATTGTAATAAATATGGGGCAGAGGAATACTAGATTTATTGGGGTAATCACCTTGCAAGTTATATAAATCTAATCACTATGCTGTACAACTGAAACTAATATAATGTATGCCAACTATATTTAAAAATGAAAATATTATTTACTCAGTCATAAGAAGAGATGAAATACTGCCATTTGCGACAGCCTGGATGGACCTTGAGATAATCATGCTAAGCAAAATAAGCCAGACTGAAAAAGTTGAAAGTCACATATTACTTATATGTGGACTATAAACCTAAAAGCAACAAATGAACAGGACAAACAGAAACTCAGAGACAGGGCCAATGGACTAGTGGTTACCAGAGGGTAGGGTGTAGGGAAGGAGGGAAGAGATAGGGTAAAGAGGATCAGATATAGGGGAGTTGGGAGATGGTGAAGTGGATAAAGGGGATCAAATATATAACAGCTGAAGGAGGACTTTACGTGGTAATCACACAATAGAATATATAAATGTCAAATTATAACGTACACCCGAAAATTATATAATTATATTAACCGATGTTACCCCATAAACTTAAAAAATTAATAAGAAATAAAAATAAATATTAAAAATAAATATTATTAAAAATAGAGTATAAAAAATAGCAGTTAATGTTCCACTAGCTGTTATCCAGTTAATTCAAGGTTAATTATAAAGCAGTTTCCATTTAATTTAAAAGATTTGGACCTTTCACAGGGCTTTACAATCTAAAAGCACATCTATTCTGAGTGACTAATAAATATGATAACAACAACTACCACCATCTATTGAGTAGGTATCAGCACTCTCCTACATGCATTTCATAGCTCATTTGTTTAGCCCTTACAACACACATAACATCTCTATACCCATTTTACAGGTGAGGGAATTGAGGCTCACATATAATGGGTAACTTGTCCCACAGCTAGCATTTGAACCCAGGTCCGCTGATTCTTTGGAAAGCCCAGGCCTTGCCCAAGGCCTCAGTACAGTCATCCAGCTTAAAACCCCCAAGCCCTCCTCTCCTGTCACTCCAGACAGTGCTGAAGGCTCTATGGCCAGACTGCAAATTCTGGCAGAGTACCAGAGATAGAGACTTCTAGGGGTGTTTTCAGCTCTGCAGCAGCCACGAAAATGGGTCTTCTCCCCTCTCCTCCCCAGATCATCTACCTGCGGCGGTTCAAGGACTTGCGGGCACTTGGCCTCTCTGGGAACCCCATGGCCGAGGCAGAGGATTACAGGATGCTCATCTGGGCCTACCTTCCTGACCTCGTGTACCTGGACTCCCGGCGCATTGACGAGCACATGGCAAGTGTCTCCCTCTAGGTTTCCCAGCTGTGTGAGACAGCCGTCAAGCTCCCCAGTTTTGTGGAAAGGGACATTGAGATGGAGTTCCCCATCCACCTGAAGAGAGAAAGGACAACTCCCTCTTCTTAACTCCTTTTACCTGCTTCTGTCAGAGCTATTCCAGCAGTACCCTCATTGTTAGTATTTAGTGCGTGCTGACAGCAGCAGGCTCTTTCCATGTGTTGCCTCTAGGACATTTTGTACTGTCTGGTTTTCCTCATGAAAAAGATGAGGAGACCAAGGGTCAGTAACTAGCCAGGATCAGCTGCTTGTGGCAGAGCCAGGATTCACCACTACTTATGTGACCCCAGAAAAATATTAACAACTAACTGTGGTGCCAAGCACAATGCATTATTTCATATTGTTTCCACCACAACCTATGATGTGGGCCCTGCTCTTATACCAAGCTTGTCAACAGAAAGCTGTCACAAGGGAAACTCGGCTCATCCAGGATCTCATGGTCAGTGGTGTTCAAGCTGGGAATTGGACCCAGGCAGTTTAGCTGCAGAGCTTGTGCTTTCAGCTTTTGTGCAGGGCTCGCCCCAGTGCATAGGGCTTTCCCCTGTCCACCACATGGACCTGTCTACTGCCTGGTCTATCCACCCTATTGTCTGTCCACTGCCCAGTCCTTTCCCATGTCCCATGCTATGAGCTAGTCCACTTTTACTTCCTTCTTACTCTTTGCAGTGTGATCAGTTTGTGGGTACTTTCCCCATTGGAAAAAAAAAACACTCTTCCCAGCTTGTGAGGCTTTAGCAGCAGGATTGGGATGTCGCCTATGTGTTGGGAGCCAGAGAGACCAAGGACGGTTTGACCAACCCATTCTTCATAGGAAGCTGGTACCTTTCCTGGGAGAAGAAACCTGTGTTTGGGGCACGCTGAGTTGATGTGGGGAGCACCCAGGAGAACCCAGTGGAAGCAAGGAGGAGGGCTGGGGCACAGGCCCCAGCACTGATCTTACCAGGCCTGGACTATGGAGCAGAGCCCAGCCCCTAGGTAGACCATCCCACCTTCCAAGTCTGGAGCTCCACTTGCTGTCAGGGTGCATTTCACTCATTATAAAATAATGGGACAGCCTAACACAGTTCCAAAGCCTCTCCCCAGGCATTCTCTCCTTTGTCCCTAGAAGTTTACATAAAGGACAGGAAGCATATAAAGGGCAGTTGCCTGGGCAACCCTATCATGCTGTGAGGAAATGAAGAGACTCCTTTCACAGTTCAGAGATTTACCTAGAAATATCAAGATAAATAAGTAAAAGGTGGTAAAAGCAGAGTTCTGCAAAGCAGAGGTGCCTGAAACTCTCCTGTCCACTTTACAGTCTGTCCTGGGGCCAATCACAGCCTGCCCCAAGCCCTTGACCTCTTGGTGATGTAGGATTCAGGCAGCAGCACAGCCAGGGCCAACCACAGGCCACCAGGGGACAAGGGTAGTCTCCCAGGGGGCCTCCCAGCTCCCAGGAGCTCTCCCCGAGGGTTATTTCTGTTTCTGTGAGGTCACTTTTAAGTTGAGCCCCTGGGCTATGCCTGGAAGCCAGCTCTCCCCTCAATCCAGCACACAAGATGGGCAGGGGCTGGTGAGCGCTAGGGCTTTGTGCGGGGTGGGGAGAGACAAGCAAGAGGGTCGAGGGTCCATCAGCAGGGCCATACTGGGGTTTGGGGCTTGTCCTATTGAAGATGGAGGTCTGGGGAGAATCTTGAGCAGTTTTTAGCAGAATTCATGATTTGTTCCGCAATTCAGGGAGAGAGAGGGGATGGGGAGGCAGGAGCTGTGGTCCTGAGACAAAAAGAGAGAGAAAGAGAAAGAGAGAGAAGAGGTTGTGGCCTCACCCAGGGCAGGGCTGTAGGAATGGAGAGGAAATGAAGGGCTAGATGCTAGAGATTTTTAAAAATGTAAACTTATTTATTGAAGTATGAATATGTAAGGAAACAGAATGTAAGTGTACAGCTCAATGAATAGCAACAGATCATTAGAAGGATTTCAACTCTGTACAATATAAGCTGTTTGCAGCCATAGCCCCTGTTAAGGCATAAAGCTGCACTGACGTGTACTGACATCGTGTTCAGGAGGAGACTGGGATGGACCTCAGACAGCACAGGACAGTGGAAGGCAAGCTCAGGCTCTGGAATTGTACAGACCCTGGGGAAGCCCTCGCCTTCCTTTGTGCAGTCGACACACTATTAGATTTTTTCATAGATACATAAAGATGCCAGGAGGGAAGGACATGGACTGAGATAGATGTACAGGATGGGGTTTGGTGGTTATGAGGTAGCTTCCCCAAGGAATTG
Source organism: Rousettus aegyptiacus (assembly GCF_014176215.1). Classification (NCBI taxonomy): domain Eukaryota; kingdom Metazoa; phylum Chordata; class Mammalia; order Chiroptera; family Pteropodidae; genus Rousettus; species Rousettus aegyptiacus. The sequence continues at coordinate 64,736,663 of NW_023416309.1, forward strand.
GGTTTGAGCAGGGATCTATGGGATGGGCAAGGGTTGGCTGTGTGAAGGCAGAAGGCTGAGCATGTGCAGAGGCCCTGGGTTAGGAAGCAGCATGATGAGCAGGTGAGTGGCTGGAGCTCAGAGAGCTGGTGAGAGCAGGGGAGGCAGGTAGGGCCTTGCAGGCCACAGCAGGAGCTTGTTATTACCCTACACCCAAGAGGAAACCATACAAGGTAAGTGAGGGGCCGGCAAGATCAGGTTTGCATTTAACAGGTTGCTCTGGCTGCTTGCTGGTGAGGGGTGGACAGACTAGAGGGGACACGGTACATAGGGAAGACCAGCTAGGAGGCTGATGCAGCAGTCCTAGCAAGAGATAATGTGACAGGCAGTCAAAAGGTAGCATGGACAGACCTGGGCACAGGCCTGGGTCTGAGGGAGTTGGGAAGATCCAGGATGCTCCTGGGTCTCCAGCTTGGGTGCTGGCTGGCTGGGGTGGAGGGGCGCTCACCTCGACAGGACTCTGGGAGGACAGAGGTCCATTTTGGACAGGGTGAGTTGGCAGTGTTCTTGAGGCAACCAGGAGACATGAGGCCATTAGTAACAGGTCTGGTGCTCAGAGGTAGTGTCTTAGCTGGAGGTAGAGACCTGAGTATTGTCAGAGGATGAAGGATCTTGTACTTGAAGATTTAGCATGTGTGTGTAGAGTGAGCCCAAAAGGGTGAGCAGCAAGCCCTAGGGACACCAGCATTTCTGGTGGTGATAGGGGAATGAGCCAGAGGGGTGAGGAGAGCCAGGAGATGGCAGAGCACAGAGCCAAGGGCCAAAACCCTTGTGACCAAGCTGTGACTTGAGTTTTTCATTTGACTTCTCACTCGTGCATCCCTAAAAGTGAGCCAGAACACTTGCTGTAGAGGGCTGTGGAGGGCCAGTGAGCCTGTGCTGCCTACCCCACCCCTCTTGGTCCTTCCCTAATTTCCTTTAGACTCAGAATACTTGAAAAGATCTATGAGGCAACAAGCCATTCTCATGACACCCCTGCCCACATGTAGGATGCCCACAGGATGGCAGAGGCCAGTGTACCTCAAAGTGACCAAACATCCCCTGGTAACATTTTCTCCTCCTCTGGTCAGAAAGAGCAAGCAGAGATTAAGCACCAGTACAGCATTGATGAGCTGAAGCACCGGGAGAACTTGATTCGGGTCCGGCTGGAGGATGAGCAGGCCCGGCAGAAGGAGCTGGAGGAGCACAAGGTACACTCGTCCAGAGGAGCCCTACTCCTTACCTCTTTCTGCCCTGGCTCCAGGATGCTGGCCACAGGGTATCAGTCTAGTTCAATAAAGGTCAGCAGGGCCCAGGCCCTGAAAACCCATTTTTTTAATTGAAGACAGATGCTGTGCAGCAACACCTAGCGCTGATGAAGCATGGAAACCATGTTCCATCCACAGGGCTTGGTGCCCCGTCACTACATCACTCTGCCTGCCACCTGCCCTCAGGGCTAGCTCCACCTTAGGCCCAGACCTCACCGCCTTCTCTTCCCAACAGGGCTGGCAAGATTGTGCTGAAACAATCTGACAGTGCCCCATGGGCAGCCAGGAAGTTTCAAGTCCCTGTTCAGCATGCCCCTAGATTCAGAGCTGAGCCTCTGCTAGTCTTCTCCCCACAGTCACCATCCTTCCCTCCAGCCAGAACATGCCATGTGCAGCTTTCAGTTTTATGCCTCTGGACCTCTACACGTACCTACCCTTAGCCCAGCATGCCCTTCCCTTCCTTGCCCTCCTTGGAGGGTTAAGCATCCACCAACCCCAGTGCCCAGCACAAAGCCTGTGTGAATAATCAGTCACCCAAGCTTGGCTGTGTTTCTGACCACAGGCTGCATTTGTTGAGCACCTGAACGGCTCCTTCCTGTTTGACAGCATGTACGCCGAGGATGTGGAGGGCAACAAGCTGGCCTGCCTGCCCAGCGTTGGTGAGCTTCTTGAGGCATATCCTTCAAAGTTCATGACTGTTTTCTCTGGCAGAGCCTAAGCCCTATGCCACCAGCCTGCCTGGGTTTAGTTCCTTTCCACTCTGGGCTTCAGTTTCCCTAGCTCTCTTGGAGACCCTGGAAGATAAAACCTCCACTCAGAGCAATGTACCCGACATGCAGTACAGAGCCAGATTAGCTAAACTGCACAGAGAAAGCTGTCTGGATTTCAGGGAACACACTGAGGGTCTGGTCAGCATGGCCCATGTCTATATGCTTGACAAGACAGGTTGTCAGAGATGGAAATTTGACACGTGGCACTAACTTTCCTTACCATATTTACTAGTTCCTGCTGTATGCCTTGTGTACTGTATTTATAATTTTCTCAACCACTCCACTAGATGAGTGCTGCTATTAATCCCATTTTATAGTTGGGGAAGCTCACCTTAGAGAGGTTGACTTGTCCAAGATCACACAGTTTCAAGCTGGGATTTGAACCCTAGTCTATAGGGCTAAGAGCATGTACTTTTTCCCCAGTTGGCCAGAGCCAACAGGATGTGACTGACAGTTATCATCAAGGTTGTGGCCAGGACGGCCAATCAGTTGGCTTAAACTATAAGTCTGGGGACTCAGGATAGAATCAAGGGGTACCTGGTTTGAAGGTGCTAAGATGAGGCAACGAGTCACAGAATGGGTCTGTGGAGCCTCCATTTCTGAGTAGAGAAAAAAAAAAATCACTTTTAAAACCCCAACATTCTGAAAGAAGTCGGGGAGGGGTGGTAAGAGTGTAGGGCTGACTGAGCAGAAGGTGAAGAGTAAGACTCTGGGCCAGACAGATGGACTCCCTCTTGGCTCTACCACCTACCAGATGGGTGACCTGGGCTTACATCAAGGCTGTAGCACCTGTCTGACTTTAAGATCCTCTCAAGGATTCAATGTAGCCGGCTCTGTCATGTCCTGACATGCAGGTGAGGAACCTGAAGCCCTGAGAGAGAGAAGCAGTAGCAGAGCCAGGACTTGAACCTGGATCTCTCTGCTTCCAGCCCATGGTCCCCCTGCGCCCCCCTGACCATTGCAGTTTCCCTCAGCGCACTTGCAGCACCTGAAGACAGACCCTCAACAAAGGTGCCATCTATATAACACAACAGAGACAAAAATACACATTGCCTCGCTCCCAGGCCAAGCAGGCTTCCCCGGGCTCCTAGCCCCTCCCTTTCCCATCCAGGTCCCTCAGGAGTCTCTTAGCATGTGTCTCCTCTGCTCTGTAGTCTCCTCCTGTAGCCCCCTACCTTCTTCCCTCATGCAGGTCCTGTGTCTGAATCCCTCAGGCCAGGGGTAGAGATTCCTCAACCATCACCTTATCCTCCAAATATCAACTCCTGACTCTACCAACACCAAGTCCTGCACCTAAAACAACCTCAAGTTTCCTTAACAGCCACTCACCTACAAGGACAAATTTGTCATCATTTGCCTGAACATTTTTGAGTATGGACTGAAACAGCAGGAAAAGCGGAAAGCAGAGCTTGACACCTTCAATGAATGTATCCACGAGGCCATCCAGGAAAACCAGGAGCAGGGAAAACAGAGGATTGCCAAGTTTGAGGAGAAGCACGTGCTGGTAGGACCCACCCTCCCTGTTCTCTTTCCTGCCTCCTGCTATGTAGGTGCTCGTGCAACTGTGGGCCTGAACCCAATGGAGGGGCAATAGCCCCTGTACATCTGATGACCCCTGAGGCCCATGATCCTTGTTCCCATTTGCCAGAGCTAACACAGCTCACTGTCTGAGCCAAGATTCAGCCTTCCACTGACACTACCAACCACAGCTCCTCTGCTGGCCAAGGCTAAGCTATGGGGCCTATGTGTCTCCTTCACCTAAAACACCCCTCAGGTTCAAGGTACCATCATCATTACTATTTAAATGGTGTTTTTATTACCACTACTATTATGGTGATGATAATGACCATATGAAAAAATGAAAGAAAAAAAAAACCTTCCTTTTTGTTCATTTGTTTATTTAGCAAAGTTTTCTGAGCCCTGCACTGTGCCTGGCTCTGTGCTGGACATGGCTTCTGCCCTGGGACAGCTCCCATCTGGTGAGGGGCATAGACCCAGGCCCTCCCAGAGTGGTCAGATTCCCAGAGTGGTCAGCACCAACCTTGAGGGAAGCCAGGAAGCCTTGGGGGTTTCCAGAGGCACCTTAACTTGGGCTGAGGCTTACAGGACACAGAAGAGTTTTCTAGGGGTGATAGAGGAAAGAAAAATGGTTCACAGGCATATGGGACCTGCCTGACCCATGCCACTCAGCCCAGCCCAAGCAGGGGCCATGTGTACTTGATGAGCATTGTTTCTTTAGTTAGTATTGCTTTGGAAGGCCAATCCCTAACTTGTTCTAAGTCATAGAACTTCTGCAACTCTAAGGAAAGCAATGGACTTTCTTTCTCCTCAAAAAACTGTTCAGCGGTAGCTCCATAATGTAGTGGTTAGCTCATCTGCTTTACATGCAGAAGGCCCCCCTGCCCCGTGCATGCCACAGGCGTGTAGAAGGAGACGCCCTTCCTTCAGAGATCCATTTCTTAAGGGGAAATGGCAAAATCCATAGGTCAGAGGTGGAAAGGGGGGAGAATTAAAGAGGGGGAAAAAAACTGTTTACACACACCAAGTTTGTGAACACTTGCCTGTAGTATCAGGGGCCCATAAAGCCACTCCTGGCTGAGAACTCTAAAGTAGAAAATCCCCTGATGATGCAAATTCAGATATAATAGGGTTGGTGATAGGCTCCAGTATGCTTCCCGGCCCTCCCACTCCCCAGCCCCCTTTCTCTCCACCCACTTATCCCATTATGGGGAGGGGTGTTATGCATTCAACCAGAAGTTAAAACTTGTCAGCAAATGAACACATTTGGTACACATACATATTTTGTTTGGCCTGCAGAGGGTTTTAAAACATTTTGAGTATCCTGTTGACATTAAAAACAGGAAGATTTCACAGAAGAATTGTGGTTGCTAGCTTCTCTGGAGGCAGTTGTCAATAGGGCCTGAGCATCAATTGTGCCCTCTGGACAGGCCAAGTCTCAAGTCCCCCAGGCCCTGTCTGGCACATCCTCCATAACATTCCTTATTTAGTCCCTGTAGCCACTGGATTGGGGAAAATTGGATGTCAGCCAGTTAGCTCCTCCTGAACCCCCTGCCTGGGGCCCAGGCCTCTCAGCAACAAATCCCCCTAGAGAAGCAGAACATGAGCCAGGCCACAACCAGTGTTGCACTCCTGCTGACACCAAGCCCAGCCCCCTAACAGACTGCTCCTTGAGCTCAGGTCTTTAGACCAGGCCAGCTCCTCTGTCTTCATGAGGACCTGGTCTGCATGGTGGCACCTTCGAAGTCTTTCTCGGGGTGCACCTGGCACTGGGATTTTCCAGTGTGCCTCGGTGCCTCTAATGTTCAACCAAGTTGAGCCCACTTGTCTTGGAAGTTCACAACTCCATGGGCTGTAGGCCCCAGTTCCCTTCCCTCACAGGCTGTTCCTGTGAGCTTGTCCTGCACTCCTCTCACCACCGCAACTAGACCCAAGCCTACACAACACTCCTTTCCAGTGTCCAGCAGGGGTGGTTCAGGTGGACCCCTCACTGGTGACCCTCTCCTGGCCTCCATTTCCTCAATGAAATGAAGATGATAGTCTATGTGTGTTGCAGAAAAGTTGCAAAAATCAGACCAACAAGAAACCAAGCAGCACTCGGAGAGTTGGAGAACTCAGGTTTATTAGGCTGGTGGTTCCAGTGGACCTAGTGCTCTGAAGATCTGGGCCCAGAGCTCAGATGCAACTTTGCTTATATAGAACTTATTTGGCATGGGCTGATTGGTTAATTTGTCCTCAGATGGTTACAAAGCGCAGTAGTTGCTATGGGGTACAGGAGTTACATTTGTTACTTAGACAAAACAAGCAAAAGGCAGGATGAGTCATTAGTTAATTTTGAGTATGGCCTATGCAGCAAGCATATCTATAGAAGCAGAACAAAGAGCTGATTAACCTTTTGAGTGTAAATTCCTTTTCATGTGTAGTCATAGTTACTCTAGTGACCAAATAGTGACCAGTAGTGGATAGATAATACAAATGTGAGCACAGATACAGAATGAAAAATGTATACACGGGAGTATAGTCTGCATCCAACCCATGTGTGCACATGTGTGTCGTTTTCATGTGTTAGTCATATGCACATACATATGTTATGTGTGTTTGTGTCTCTAGGTGCATATTTATGCATGTGAGTGTGAACATATGCATGCATGTGTGCTCATGTATGTATCTGTGTGCATGTGTTTGCATCTGTGTATGCATGTGTGTGCACATGTGTGTATATGATGCAAGTGTAACATGCATTGTTCTACACTTTACTATTTGTGCAGTTCAGCAATCCTTCTAAAACTTGAGTTGCTTCATGTTTTTAATAGTTGTAGTATAGCTCATTGCATGGATGAGTCATAATCTATTAAACCCATCCTTGTTGATGGACAATTTCTTTTCCAATCTCTCGCTCTTTCAAACAGTGTTGCAATGAGTAACTTGGTGCAAGTGTGATCTGTAGGATGGAGTCCTAGAGGTGGCACTGTACATTGCTACTTTTACTAGTTTTTGTCCAATTGCATTCCACAGAGGCTGCACCTTTTGCAGCCCTGCTGGCTCCCCTGTCAGGACAGTGTTAGCAAGCTTTCTCAATTTTGCTAATCTGATATTTTCTCTTAAACAGGGGTGAGCATGATATGTTTTACAAACATCTATTTATTCTGTGAACTATTTGTTCTTATAATATGTCCTTACCCATTTTTTATTTGGTGTTGCGCTCTCTCCTTCTCTTATAAAAATTATTATTTTGTAGGAACATATTATAAATTCAGAAATTGGCCTTATGTCAGTGAAATAAATTACAAATATTTTCCCCACTTTGTTATCTTATTTTGTCTATGGTGTTTTTACAATTCAGAATATTAAAATTTTTTCCGTGGTAGAATTTATCAATCTTTTCTTCTAGTTATACTTAAAAATGACTTCTCCACTCTAAGATTAGTTATTAAAAATCCTTCATTTTTTCTTCTAATACTTGTATGCCTTTATTTTTTACATTTAAATCTTCGTACTGACAGGAATTTGTTTTCGTGTAAGGCTTGAGGTAGGAATTGAATCTGATTTTTCCCCAAAGTAGCCATTATTATAAATATCATTCGCCCCCCTGAATCGTATCCAATTACTCTTCCTTCGCAACTAATGCCGAATATCAACAGAAACAAGTTTACATTATATCCAGTGGCCAAGTCCCCAGGTCTTTTGTTAGTGACCCCCTGGTATTCAGTGGGGGTGCTTTCTAGCCTGAGAGCACCCTTAAACAGGGGTGACCCCAGGGTGCTTTCTAGCCTGAGAGCACCCTCTCATTCCAAATGCTCCAGCTCTGTTTACTACTAACACATCCACTTTCTCACTAGGGTTCTGTGTGGGTCTTACCGGTTTCCTCAAAGACCGACTTATTTTTCCAGTGTCTCTCCCTACATGTGCCTGATGTAGGCTTTTTATTGAGTCTCTATTAGTCAAGCCCCCACTGTGAGCCAAGACTCACATACACTGCCTAATTCCCAGGACTTTGTGAAGCACAGATTCTCTCTCCGCTTACATGGGGAAACGGAAGCTTATAGAATGGAAGTGACTCATTCAAGGTCACACAGCTAATAAGCGACCCAGAGAAGATTCAAATTCAGGTCCACTTGACTCTGAAGCCAGCCACCTCAAACAAAAACCAAAGTTAACGTGGATTAAGCTCATGCTTGCCAGTGCTAGCATCTGCCCTAACAGCCTCCAGACATGTAGCTTCTACGAGCTCACAGAGCTGGCAAGTGGCAAAGCTAACTCTTGAGCTTTGGGAGACTGAACCCAGAGTCCCAAATTCTTACCCACAAAACCAATTGCCACCCGTCATTAACTAATTACAATTACTTGTAGATTTCCAAAGCCCAGGCTTTTATTTCCAGAGTTTAAGTGCTATACGTGATGAGTCTGAACTGACCAATGTTGAGACGAAGATAGTGGAATACAGTGAGGACATCACTGAACTGTACAACGGGCTCATGACGCTGGAGATGCAGTTGGTAGAGCAGCTCGAGGTGAGACCGGGCCCCTGGGCACAGATGTGACATGACCATGCTCTGGTAGCCTCATTTACAAGAAGCTGGTAATGCAGCTACAAAACCACACTCCAGCTGGAGTCTTCCCAGGCATTCTTCTTCTGGAAACATCCAGTGTGACTCAGCATGTCAGACTGATGTTTTCCTCATGAGTCCTTTGCTTGCTTTTAATACATTTCAATCATTTACATTGCAGGTGATTCTTATGCAGCATGGGAGGTGAGCTCATTCCTCCTCTGGAGTGATTCCCCATCCTGCCCCTGATCCTGGAAATGCCCAGAGCCTCAGCAGGGAGAGGATTTTTATTAGACCTAGCTGCTCAAAAAACAAAGTAAACCCACACTCGAGTACGAAACAAAGGCTCCTCCGCATCTCAGCCTGTAGTTGCTGCATGTCAGGGAAATGCGAGGAGCCTGCAATTTAGCACTAAGTAGTAAGGGAAAAAAAAAAAAAAGCACTGCTATCTAAAATTCCTTAGGGGCCAAAGTGACTGGTGTATTCACAAGGCAGCTGAGGTGAGGAGTCTAGAGTGCTGCGATGAGTCAAACCTCATTGGATGCTGCCATGGCTGGGCCAAGAGATAGCACCTGATCAATTCCTCACATGTCAAGTGACATCTCAGACACAGGATAGATTTCCCCATCACATCACATAGCAGATGCTCATGCCCTGCTGGGGAATGCTCAAGCACTGCAGAAGGCAGCATGCAAGCCTCAGGGAAGGCTTAGGCAGTGGCTTGCAACCTTTTCTAGCAAATCCCCTTTTCAACATCCCCAAATTCCCCGGGACCCATGCACAGTGGCCAAAAGGCTATAAATGTAGTTATGCTTTTCAGTGACCTTAGTTTTATTCATTGCAAATAGTGTTTACACACATTTGGAACATGTATAATTGGCTCAGCCCACAGACTATCTCCAGGCGCATGTAGACTCCCTGCACCATCAGCCCACCCTGCAGTTCTTTAGTCTGCGGTGGATCTTACTGGGGCTCATAGGGGGTAGCTGGTTTCACCATGGATCCTCCATTGTTTCCTCAATCAACATCAAGTCTCATTAGGCCCTGGGTGTCTTGCTAAGGTGCTGGGATGCAGCAATGCAGGAGTGCCTGCAGGGCACCATTAGTGAGAGGTCTGGGGTAACAGCCAGCATTACTGAGGGTTTTCCCTCTGACAGGCATAGCATTTTGTGTGAAGTAAACCATTTAAGCTTTTTTTTTTTTTTTAAATGCCTACAGCACCTGGTGTTCCTAGGTGATCTCCCATCCAAGTATTAACCAGGCCCAATCCTGCTTAGCTTCTGAGATCGGATGAAATCGGGCACATTCAGGGTGGCATGGCCATAGACCCATTTAAGCTTTACCACAACTCCATGAGACAGATATTATGAAGGAAATCCATTTCATAGATGAGGAAGTTGAGGCCCAGGAAGATTAAATAACGTTCCCAGAGTTATACACACAGTGGTGGAGCTAGGATTCTGACCCAGGCATTCTGGCTCATAATGACTATGTCCCTGTGTTCTCTGGAGGTGACAGACATATGCTACTGAGAAGCCCAAAAGAAGGGAAGTAGCTCTGTGTATATGTGTTTGTGTGCAGGGGTGTAAGACCAGGACATATGTTCCTGGCCAAGGGAAAATGGGCACAGGCCTGGAGAAAGCATTGCATTAAATATCTAAGGGGTGGTGAATTGAAATGGTCAGAGAGTAATGGAGCTGTGGGACAGAGGTCAGAAGGAAGAAGTAGGATCAGTTCACAGACATCTACTGGGAAAGCCAAGGTAGTTGGTCTTTACCCTTAAGTTCTGTGATTAGAGGAGGTATTGGCTAAGTTCTAAGATATGCCTTTTGCTCTGAGGCTAGATCTGTCAAGTTCATGTCTAAATGTGCATGTTAACTGTTCTTTATAATTTCTAGGAGACTATAAACATGTTTGAAAGGAACATCATTGATTTGGTGGGGCTCTTTATCGAAAATGTCCAAAGCCTATATCCTTTCCTTGGTGACCTTCCATGGGGAGGTGCTACTGGGCCCGTGGGGTTATCCTGGCCAATACTGCTGCTCCCCTTGTCTCCGGGAGAGGTAGGGAAGAAGTGCCTACATTTTTAACACAAGGCAAAGAAAGGTAATGCTTCTTCACAAACTAAGCAGGATGCAAATAAGTGGATCCCCTTGGCCACATGAGAAGTCAAACACCTGCCCCCTCCACTGCCACCAGTGCCCTAAACATGTTGGCAGAGATAGTAAAAAGTTAGCACTTTGCTTTTTACCAGAAATACTTATGCCTGTTTGATTTACAGGAAGATCTATACCTCTACCAACATGATATTAAATTCATCACAGGATCCTACTGAGTGGGAATCTCCACCTTGGAAATTAGAGAAATGTAAAACGTCCATTTTTTCACCAAAGAAAAAAGATCACTTTCAAAGGATGGAGATTTGGCAACCACTTTGACTTAAAGAATGTGCCTCCAGGTCTGAGAGTTTCCCCACCCTCAGAACAATGACAACTTGTCTGAGTAACCCCTGCAGTGTTGCCTTGCTGGGAGAAGGAGGTCTTGTTTGCAGTAGAAATCCTGGCAAGTTTTTTCTCAAATGAATGACACTCATGGGAGACAACACCCCAGAATCTCCACTGCCCCACAGGTATACATGTGGGGGAGGCAACCTCCAGTTGAAGACACTGACAAATTATTCATAATGAGCTCAGTAGGTTAGGCGCCAACATTTGGAGCATAATCAACCCTTCTGCCACATGAACTCAGGGCCCTGCCATGTGGGGCAAACTGTGTTCCAGAAATAATCCCTGGTCCTGCCTTCCTGATGAGCCCATAGTTCCACAGGAGACAGAAGTGATGGAGAGAGTGAATAGCAGCCAACCCAGAGACCAGGGCTTGGAGCCTTTTTGAGTGATGATTTGTGGGCGAGCCAGAGGGACCAGGTGGAAAGGTGGGGAGGACAGGTGGAAGAGGCAACCCGTGCAAAGGTCCTGAGAAGAGCCAGAGAGTTCTGGGCCAAGAGGAGGCCCTTAGGCCACAATAGAGAGCGGGAAGCTCCTAGAGTGCTGTAAGCACAGGAGGCATGGGGTCCTGTTCACCTACACCTTCATAGCACACTCTAGCTGCTTTGGGGAGAAAGGGCTAGAGTAGGAGACCAGGTCATAGTCTACAGCCAAGTCAGGAGGTGGTGGGATGGAGAGAAGTGGAGGATGGAGGGACACATGGGAAGTCCAGTGCCAAGAGCCAAAGATGACCAGGAGTTGCCAGGATGGCCCTGGGGTTTGGTGCACACAGGTAGATGGCTATGAAGGGGCTACTCAGTATTTGCCTTTTGGCCCTTAAGAGTCTGTTCTCTCATCTAGCAGCAATGGCCTGGCCCTCTGAGCTCTTGCCGAGGTCCCAGCCCACAGGTCAGGGGCGTGTTGAGTTGGCTCCACCTTTGGCCTTTGCTTAACTTGAGGCTGCACAATGGCTCAGTGTCGGGACCTGGAGACCCACCACCATGAGAAGCTTCTGGAGATCTCCATCAATACCCTCGAGAAGATAGTCAAGGGTGAGCTGGACGAGGACCTGCCTGAGGACGTACGGGCGGTGAGTGTGGTGGGATGGGGCTGGGAGCGTGGTTGGGAGTGGTGGGCCCAGTGGGTCCTGGAGCCAGGCAGACACAGTCCAGCCAAGCTCTGTGGCTCCAATAAGCCTTAAAACCTCCCAGGGCCTCAGTTTCCTCACTTGCAAAAAGGGAAGATAGCCCCCTTTGCCGGGTGGTTGGCAGATGAAATGTGCTAACAAAGTACCTGGTTAGGAATTCAGTAGAGCCCAACTAAAGAGGAGCTCCTGATAATTAGGTAGTTTTAACTTACCAACAGGTTGGTTTACAAAAGCTCATTTCTGTGGGGCTTCTGGAACTTTCTAAGAGAGGCAGTTACAAATAGAAGCTAAGGTCTGGGATTTCCCCAAAGGCCTTCTTAACTCTCAAGTCTCTATGATGAGAAGCACTGCGGGGGTTTGGGAACCAAGCACCATTTCTGATCCAGCACAATGCTATCTCTCATTTCCCACCAGAGCACCCAGTGATAAATGGTCATGGACCAGCAGGGTCAGCCTGGGTGCCTGGGTCTCTGGGTCTCCTGCATTGGTGTCCAGTAGCAGTGTGTGTTGTCTCTGGGAAGAGGCACAGGCAACAACGGGAGGGCCCAGGCCTAGATATTTTCTTGTCGAGAGCATTTCATTCATTCATCATTCACTCCAGTAGCAGTTTCTCAACTTCTCTTCATTGTGATGTTACCACCAAGTTAAGACATCATTGCCCTTTGCCTGGACCACTGGTCTCCTTACTGCTTACCTACAAGTGGCAGAGATATCCTCTGAAAACCCAAACCACAGCATTTTGTGCTTTTGCACAACACCCTCTAATAGCTTCCCATGACTCTTAGAGAAAGCTCTTCGCCCTAATCCTCCAGACCCTCATGCCTAGCCTGTTACCCCAGTGAACTCCTCCCTTCGCCCCCCAATCTCCCAGGCTTGCTCCTTTGTGTTGCTATTCCTCCTCACAGACATGTTCTTCCCTCTGGTCTCCATGTGTCTGGCTTGTCCATGTCATTCAGATCTCAGTTCAAATGTCAGCTCCTAGAGAGGCCCTCCCTCATCACCTTCCTGAAAAACCTGTCCATCACACACTTCATTTGTCATCATCAGAGCCTTTATCACAATTTCAAGCTGTTTACAATTGCTTTGGCTCTGTGACTATTCGCACTACATATAGGGAAGTGGGGATGGCCACTTCACCACCACATACCTCCCCAGTGCTGGCAACGGTTCATGGCACAGCCGAGGTACCAGAAGTTCCGCTGTTATGTCCCCAAGACCAGCAGTCCCCAACTCTCATAGCCTCTCTCTGGGCTGACAGACACCCAAAACAACAGCATGGAGGTGGGGCCACTGTGTCACTAGCCTTTTTCCCTAAACACCCACTAAATGCTGCTGTTGTTCATACACAGGGGGCTGCCATCTTCCCCATCCCTGAAGTAAGACTGCCCCCAAGAACCCCATCTGGAATCCCCCAGATGGACCATCAAGAGGTAGATAGAGTTCCCTAATGGCACAGCTTCCAGGTCTGTGACATTCAGCAGACACAGAACTAAAACATGCTCCCTAATGACTATGACACAGAAAAAGGTAGGCCTTTGTCCTTTTGGGAATGTATGTGGTTGCAGTAAAAGACATTGCCAGGACCTTACGCTGCTGCTTACGTCTCCTTCGAGTTAAGCAACAAAACGTGGTATATTGTTCTCAGGGGGAGAAAAGCATACCGTGACTGTAAAATGTAATAAAAACACAAATAGCTGAGAGTTCCTGAGAGCCTCCCAAGCCAGCTGTCTGAGAAGCACTGGACACATATTTGCTCTTTTAATCTTCATATCAAAACAGTAAAATAAGTACATGATGAATCCCTTTTACAGGTGAGGAAACTGAGGCTCAAAGATGAGAGTAACCCACCTAAGACGCATAGCCTGTAAGCAGTAGAGTTGTGATTCGAACACAGACAGTTTGACTCAAAGCCTTTGTTAAAATGTCTACTGAGCCTGTAGCAAGATAAGGATGTTCGAATGAGGGAACTTAGGCAAAAAAAAAAAAAAAAAAAAAAAAAAAAAAAAAAAAAAAATCTGGCTTCTGTTTCATAATTATCAATGAGCATATCATGATAAAGAGTCACACCGATGAGGTTGTTTCTTTAAAATTCATTCAACTGCATGATTGTGACCAACTCATGCATACTTAGGGCCAAATCTGTATTTAAAAATCTTTCACCACTTTGGAAGGAAAAGCAGAACATACATGCTCAAGGAGAGCCTGCAGCTGGCAATGAGGGAAGGCCTGAGTGGAGCTGGCAGGCACAGCTACCCATGGCAAAGTCAGTGGGGCAGTAGCATACTACTGCTTTCCTCCACCATGGCTGAGAGCACAGCCTCATGCTCCAGTGAGCCACTGCCACATTTAGGAGGCAGCAGGAGGCCAGACATGATCCCCAGGTGCTCTGAATATCCATGTGAGCATCCAGCTGCAAGGGTAGGCCTGGTATTCAGGCCGGTGGACCCGTGAGTCCCCAAAGAGTCTGCTAAGTGACAGTCAGTGTTACCCAGGTTATCAGTCCCTTGATAGGGTGGCTATGACAAGATTCTGGCTGGGACCTAAAGGCTCCCCCTTGGCAGTAGGGCTGGCAGCACAGGTCACTGACTGACCCTTTGGCTGAGCAGGGACTGGGTGGGGCAGGTTGTCTGCTCATTTCTCTGTGGCAGAGGTGCTGTAGTGTCATCATGTGCCCAGGACAGGTGTGATAGAATGATCTGATTCCACCTGGGCATGGGGCAACAAATCGTCAAACCATCAGCATCGTGGTCGTCCTGGGGAGGGCACCATCTTTGCCCTTCTCAAAAGTACCCCCGAGAAGTCTCTTTGAAAGAAATGTGTCTTTATAGCCAAAAGGCCCACAGATAAGGTGGGATGGCTCAGGATCCAGGAATAGCTGCCACTCCGTAAGGACTCTGCACACCCGTCTCTACTTCAGGGCTTTTGACCTGCAGAAAAGGGGGGTGGGGAATCTGAAATCTTATGGGTAGATTATTATGGGTCTTATTATTATTATGGGTAAGATAATCTACCCATAAGATTATACCCATAAGAACTATTTTGAAGGCACACTGACATAGCCACCAATCTAGGCTACCTGGTGTCTGGAAACAATTTGAAACTTGCATTTTAAAATAATTTATTTAAACCAGATTCCTTTCATTTATATTTTACAAATGTCAGTTTTTCATAACCAACTCTTACCTCATCCATTCCAAGCAGACTTCACTTCCAACAGCTTCTGAAGCTGTCTTCTACATATCCAAACTTTAGGGAGACAATTTCTGTGCTTGGCTTAGGAGATCAGCTGTGATCCACTAATAAAAACGAATGAGGAACTTTTCATGAGGGGTTAATGTTGTGGTTGTGGCTGTTTTTGAAATAGCTGGCACAACCACTCTCGTGCATGCTGACTGATGCTCATGGGCAAGCAGGTTGTACGTCTTTGAACCCTTCCCAAAGTCTAGCCTGGGACTTTTTATGCACAGAGGAAGAACTTAATGACTTCTAATCATTTCTCCCAAGTGACAATGCTAGTTGGTCCCCCAGGTGCCCCATTCCTCACAGCAGCTAGCCTGGCTTTTCCACATGGGATTCTGTGGAAAACCAGTATCCCACAAGATAGTAACAGGCGTTACTCTAAAAAAAAGTCTGTGCTCAACAACAAAAAAATCCAATTAAAAAATGGGCAGAAGGCCTGAACAGATACTTCTCCAAAGAGGAAATACAGATGGCTGACAGACATACGAAAAGATGCTCAAGGTCGCTAATCATCAGAGAAATGCAAATTAAAACCACAATGAGATATCACCTCACACCTGTCAGAAGGGCTATTATCAATAAATCAAACAGCAAGTGTTGGTGAGGATGCGGACAAAAGGGAACTCTCGTACATTGTTGGTGGGATTTCAAATTGATACAGCCGCTATGGAAAACAGTATGGAAGTTTCTCAAAAAATTAAAAATGGATGTACCTTTTGACTCAAATTGCACTTCTGGGTATTTATACAAAGAAAAACAAAACATTAATTCGTAAAGATCTATGCACTCCAATGGCAGCACAATTTACAATAGCCAAGATACATAAGCAACCTAAATGCCCATCATTGGATGATTGGATAAAGAAGTTATGGTTCACATATACAATGGAATATCGCTCAGCCATTAAAAAAAAAAAATGAAATCCTACCATTTGCAACGACATGGATGGACCTAGAGGTTATTATGCTGCGTGAAATAAGTCAGTCAGACAAAGATAAATACCATATGATTTCATTTATATGTGGAATCTAAGGAACAAAAACAAACTAATCAAAAACAGATTCACAAATATAGTGGATTATTTGGTGACAGAGGGGAGGGAGGTCGGGGGGCTGGGAGAATGGAGTGAAGGATTAAAGAAGTACAAATTAGTAGTTGATAGTTGGGCATGAGGATGGGGAGCACGGCACAGGGAATGCAGTTAGCATTAATATGATGGCTAAGTGGAGGGCCAGGGAAGGGAGGGAGCAATTGGGGGAACCGTTTTATGAACAATATAGATGTCTAAGCAATGTACTGTATACTTGAAACTAATTTAAATAAATTTCTTTTTTTAAAAAGTCTGTGGCCAAATAAGTTGGAAATTTGAGAGAGACAAAGTTAAAAGGGTTTATTTTCCATAGGACTTTCCAAAGCCATCACTGAAAAAATGCTTTGTGCACTATGAAATTCAAGAGGGACTTAGTGCATCCAGACTTTCCCAAACATATTTGATCAAAGAATACTCTTCTTTTTGCAGAGATGTTTAGAACTCAAAATTTCACAGAACATATTTTGGAGACATTAAGTTTACCGCTACTGTACAAAAGAAAAAAAACAAGTATACATCCACTTTCAGTCCTTTCTTCAATGTTGAACATTCAGGTCCTGTGCTGTCCGTGGCATTGCAAAGCACCTCCCTTCATAACAGAAGTGACTACGTGCTAAGTGCTTCGGCAGCCTTCCCTTGCTCTGGGAAATGATTCCATTTGATTTTTAACTTTGCCAGGCACACAACAGCCACAGTGTGAACATCTAGAACCAGCCAGGCCTAGTAGAGGGTGGTCATTTTCAACAACTTTTTATAAGGCAGAAAACAAGGTCAGGAATGAGAGAAGGCAGGAGACCTCAAGTGCAATCCAAGTTTGATTTGGCTGATGTGAAGGGCAGTAGGTAGATATGGGGTGAACACCCGTTGGTTTGTAGGGCCTCTGTCCTCAGAGCAGCCTCAAGACCCTTGGCTAGCCTCAGACTTCCCACCTGGCTGGCAGGCGTTCAGGCAAGTCAGTCTTGAGGGCAACTGAGAGAGAACCATTGTGAGAGATGTCCTGAGTGAGCAGATACTCCTAACTAGGGTCACAGTCAACATCCTGGTTGGCCTTTCCCATATAACACTGGTATTGCTCAGGTCTGGGAGGGCTGTCACCGGAAGATAAGCTGTGATAAAAGGTGGGCTCACCACTGGGCAGTGGGCAGCCACCTGCTTGGCACTGCCTCCAACAGCCAGGGGACTCTCAGGTGTCCTTTCTCTTCTGCTTGCTGACTTTGTGCTCAGGGTGTAATGAGACACACTTACTCATTTGATCTTTCACTCACCAGCTTTTTGTGGACAAAGACACAATTGTTAACGCTGTTGGGGCATCGCATGACATCCACCTCCTGAAGATTGACAATCGAGAAGATGAGCTGGTGACCAGGATCAACTCTTGGTGTACACATTTAGTGGACAAGGTAAGTAAATGTAATTGGTCTAGCAGGTTGCACCAATTCCTCTAGCTACCAGCCAGGGAGAAAGTGGAAATCTTCCCTAGGGGGTGTATACTATTTGCAAAAAGAAATGAAGAAATAAATTTAAGGATTGCAGAATTCCACACTGGAGACTTCATGTTGCTTAGACTTTAAAACCCATGTGCTTCATCATTTTTCTAACTCATACCTCAAATATATAGATAAGCATAACCCAGGAAGCTCTGAAGTAAATGAGAGACATAACTATGCAAACTTCGAAGAACTATTTTTCCTTCTCCCAAACTGGACTTAGTGAATGATATCAACCAGTAACCTGACTTAAAAACATTGGGCTTTGATTTCACCCCCCAGATTCACAAGGATGAGATCATAAGGAACCGCAAGCGAGTGAAGGAGATCAATCAATATATCGACCACATGCAGAATGAACTGGACAACCTGGATAGCAGCGACATTATAGATTAGGGGTGTGTCAGCACAGAGGGTTCTTTTTGAAAGCACAGCACTCGGCCCTGACCAGGATAGTGCCTGCTTCACTGACTGCCTCGGAAGAGAGTTACTGGAGACTTCTCAACCTACAACCCCCATAATGACATTCTTTCCCCATCCCTGGAAAAACTTCCAAATGTAGAGAAAAATAAAGGACTTATGTCACCTTTTCTCCATTATTTAGAGAAATAATCAGAATTCACATTCAATGTATGAGCAAGAGAAAAAGGCCAAGAGGAGCAGTTGGTCAGTCTGAGAGCAACCCCTAGGGGGTGCCCAGTGGGCTAGACTCTTGTCTGTGGACTATTGTCAGCTGTGCACCATTTCCTCTGATAAGCCCAGAGCAGGCTGCTGGCTGTAGGCAGTGGCAGTCAATGTGGACTGAGCCCTTCTCTCCTCTAGGTGCTTAGGAATGAAGCCAGAGAGGCTGCAGCACAGCACTGGGGCCTGGGCCGGCCCACCAAGGCAGAAACTGTGGCCCCATGTCTCTGAGCTTGGCTATAGGGACCCAAAGAGCCTCTGAAGGTTAAGAGCATAGGCTTGGCATCCCATGTCACCTATGCAGCCTGAGCTTCATCTGTGTAGTGGAGATGTGGCAGTACATTCTCTGAGCATGGTCAAGGGGTTCAGGGAACGCACATGGAAAGAAAGTGTGAAGTATCTGTCATATGGCCAGTGCCCCATGAATGGGAGTGATTCCATTTTGTTACTCAGGTATACAAGGACAGACAGTGCAGAAAGCCTTTGCTGCCTGAAACCAGACTCCAGCTTCTGTCTCACTGGGCCTGGGCACCAGGACACTGTACTTGCCTCCGAGCACTGTGCAAGTAGCTAAGTCAGGAGGATGCTTTGGGCTCCCTGAGTAGGACACATGCACACATCAGGTGGCCTTGCCTAGGCCCGCCCAGGATTTTAACTCAGAAGTAACATAGGTTTTCTATTTTTAAGAGTAAATCATTTTTTCTAAAATAGTAGGAAAAAGTAGAAACAACCAGCTTAGACCAAAAAGGACTCACTTTTAAAAGATCATTTGATTAAAAAACAGGGGAAAAAAAGGCTTTGGCCTGAGGGTTGAGGGCAACACATAGAGTTGATGTCTGTTGATGACGTGATAATTGGGGACAGTATGAGGTTCTCAGCCACAGGCAGCAGATATAAGATCGTGCTGTGGGAGGTAAACTGTTGGGTCTTGGTGAAACCCAGACATAACAAGAGGAATGAAGAAATACAGAGGTGCAAATGAAAACAGGGCTCAACATCTTTCTAGAGTGGAGAAACATTTAATAAAATCAGAGTCAAGACAGTCACTCGTATAACTTATCTCCTTGCTCAATGCTGCCTGAGGCAGAGGCATCTAGGTTAGATTTAAGCTGACCTCCAGACAGTCACGCTGTGTCTTAGGCATCTCAGGGTGACGCCACGTAGAGACTGAGCCAGGGTGTCCTGCAGGCTGGTAGAGCCCGTGGCTGTCCAGACACTGTCCTGCCAGGTTTGCAGTGCATACTACTCAGGCTTCACTCCTGTAAGAGCTTGTGCTTGACCGTGGTGCTCTCAGAGCAGAGGTGGACAAAGAGGGCGCCTGCGGCTGTACGTGCCCGCAGCTCCTGTAGCTCATAATCATGAGCCCACTCAACATTGCCCCACTTCTGGATCTGAGGGGAAGACAAGAAATGCTATTGAGTGCTAGTGCCCAGCTGCCTGCCAAACAGAGCCACATACCATCCCTATAGCTGGGTTGAGGGCCATAGGCTTCGATCATGACAAAATATGCAAGGCATACATGGTGGGGGAGGCAACAGGTAAGAACACGCAGGTAGCTAGAGCAGGCACTGTTTTCTACAGGGTATGGATGGTCTGCGAGGAGTACAATCCAGGCCCAGGGCCAGTGGGTGACCACTACTAGGCAGGCCAGGCACCAAAACCACGTGTGTCTCCCCTGAGGCTCGACCTGTATGCCACCCCTTCTCTCACACTTCTTCCCACAAAGAGGCGGGCATGAGGCAGCCTGTAAAATGTTATCCCTCTATAAGCTAGCTGCCTCACCAAGCTGGGCTGCCAGCAGCCCCGACATGGGTGGGATAAAAAAAAAAAATCACCAATGCCATCTGGCCACTTCATTTCTAACTCCTAGGGGAAGCCTCTCTGCTCTGCACACTGGGGCAGCACTGCAGATTCTCCAGACTCTAAGAACTATAGGGAGAAACCCCGGACACAAAGTGTGGCTGTCCAGATGTCAGTGTGATTCCAGTTCAACCCTGCTGGCTCCTCCCTGGCCAGGGGCCCAGGTGGCCTGGCCCACTACCCCAGCTTATGCAGGAATTAATAATCTGCCATGCCATAGAAGCTATCAACATTTCTGAGTGGCCCAATCTCGATCTGAAGAGCATTTCATACTTTCAGAGAATCATGTACATAATCCAAGTTACTCTCCATTTTTGTGGTGGACCAAACCTTAAGTCCAGACAATGATGGCCTGGTTCAAGTCTCACAGTCAAAAGCAGAGCCCAGACCAGAAACCAGGTTTCCTAGCTCCCTACCTCCCACAACCCTCACAGCCTCATATCTGATCCACAGGTCACCCCTCTTCCCATTTAATCATTTCTAACATGCAGAGAATAGATAGCCTTTTTTGAGATACAGAAAGTTTTTTCCCAGAGATTTTTTCAGAGCAGATGACTAAATAGATTTGAGCAATACTGCCATTACAAAAAGGTTTCATTGTGTTAGGAACCAAATTGTAATAGCAATTAACCTTCTGAGGTTGGAGGAATAACAACAAAAAGAAAGCAAAGACCGCCATAATTTTCAAGAGTTAAAAAATGCAAATGACAGCATAACAAAACCTTATTAATTCTTGGCTCACTAAATCAGAACTCGTGCACAAACAGCAGCTCTCCTTGTACTCCCAGCCAGCCAGATGACCCACTGTGTGAATGTCAGGGTGCAGAGGCTCTGACTCCAAAGAGCTCAAACATGGCTCCCAGTCATTTTAGCAGGCCCATTCTATAGGTATGCCAGGCTCAAATGATCTAGTTCTGTCCATGAACCTCCACCTGCAGTGTGGGGGTGAAGGCCTTGGCCTGGAGTCATCAGACCTGGCTCCAAACCCTGGCTCCGTCATTTTCCAGAGGTGTGACCTGTGCCTTGTTGTCGTCCTGTGTAAAATGGGGATAACAACAGTCCCCACCTGACCAGGTTGTTTAGAAGAGGGAAGGGAATGAGGGGAGAGCTGAACACAATGCTGAAACATAGGGGGAACACTTATTATAAATATTATTTGACAATACTTTGGCCATTAGTTTTGGTTTCTGTTTGTATACAAAATTAATAAAAACCAAGTTTACATAAAAACAGATAGGTTAGCAACCCCCTACCCCTAGTTAGTCTGAATCTGAGAAGGGTGAGGTGGGGACTCGAGGTACTTGTTTTTGGGCCAGCAGCTGAACCTCACCTGGTATTCCTCTTCCAGGCGTGACAGCAGCACAGCCTGCTCCACTGTCAGGCGTAGGTCAATCAGGCCTAAAGTTAGCACCATGGACTTGAGCTGGGTCACTACAAATTCAATCCCTGCAGGAACACAAGCCAAGTTAGGACTCAGGGCACCTCCACTCCAAAAAAGGGCAGTTGCTAGACCTACTCTTTATGAGGCCCTATAACCCTGACAGATGCAAAGGCACAACGTAGGGGAGACCAACCATAGGAAGCGTTGCTTTCTGACCAGCTCTGTATCCATTCCCCATTCTTTGAGAGCACTCTGGTTTTCCTTGGGGGAGATCCCTCCTCTGTCCCTACCTAGGGTGGGCCCATGACCTAAACCTGGCATATCAGAGCATTTCATCCCCTAGCCCAGTAATTGGTTCATGGATGGGCATGGGACTCAGGCCAGGTCAATGAGACTTGAACTCCTGAAAGAAAAAAAAAAAAACCAACTTTCTCCTAGAAGGGCGTGAGCCTACTGTCCCCTCAGACTGAGCAAAAGGATTAGCATCAGAGCCACCACCTAAAGTGCTCCTATGACTCTCCGGGCTTCGGATGCCCACGCCTATCCTAACTCCCACTCCCAGGCCCACAGGAAGCACCATACATACCTTGTAGGGCCCACATGTTGTAAGATGCCAGGTGGCTGATGAGCACCTCCCGAGTCCTGGCTGGCATGCTGGGCCCCATTATACTGGTGGAAGAGCCAATCTCTATGCCATATCTGAAAGGAAAAGGTTTGGGCATGCCCCCAGGCATGCTGTACAGCACAGCTTTTGTCCAGAAGCAAAATCCTAAACTACTGAGTAGGTGTGTACCCCTTCAGGGCATGTGGCCAAGGGGTCAGTCTTAGGGATTCTGGGAGCAATGGTCACTTTGGTCAGTGACCTGCTGATATAATAATTCTATCACAGGCAAAGCCAGAGGACCAAGAAACTGCCCTGAATGGAGGCATAGTTAGCATGCCATGCAAGCAGGGGTTTCTCTTATACAAGACTGCTGAAATTCTATTTGCCTGGAATTTCCATCAAAATCATGGTCCACCTGCTTTTTACACTTTTTAAGAAACCTTTTCACATTTGAGGTCATAAAAATTTTTGTTTAAATACTGTTTTCCTTATAATAATATTTGTGTATGTCGTATACCATTTGATTACTTTTTCAAATATTTGTTAAGCCTCTATTATATAAAAGGCATTGTTTTTGGTCTGGGACATGAACTGGCTTCAAGGATGCATTTTTGAGAATAATCATAACTATATAAAATAGAGGAAAAACATTGGAGTAAAAGCAATTTTTGTAATTTTGTTTCTTGTATCACTGATTTTTCCCATTGGTTTAGAAATATTCTTGCTAAAATTTTTAACATTACAAATGGAACATAGGAAATAGCCAAATTTTTCTAAAAATTATTAAGGACTGCCACAAAAAGCTGATTATTTTGTATCACAGCAAAGGTCTCCAGGCACCTAAATTACTGTTACATTTCATTAGACTCCAAAATGACATTGTATCCTCATAGTTCTCACACAGTACTACAGTTGTTACATTTTACTTGATCCTTTAATGTACTGGCTATGCTTTTTACTATAGCACCCCAGGATGCCTGGCATGCTGGGGGCACTCAGGAGATATGTACAAATGAGACAAACTGGCTGTGGGCACTCAGGAGATATGTACAAATGAGACAAACTGACAGACATCACTTTTGTGAAAAATGCTACACCAAAAAGTAATCTACATAAACTTATAAAATACTGCTGTAGGGTCAAGGTAGTACTGAAGCAGTAGCC
The DNA here is from genome assembly GCF_014176215.1 of Rousettus aegyptiacus. NCBI lineage: Eukaryota > Metazoa > Chordata > Mammalia > Chiroptera > Pteropodidae > Rousettus > Rousettus aegyptiacus. The sequence goes on from NW_023416309.1 coordinate 64,759,921, forward strand.
CTTTCAAAGTCCCCTTGGAATAAAATGAAACTGAAATTTGTCACCACATCAATAGCTGCTCAGTTTGCAAAAAAGAATCTTCTTGTTAAAGAAAAACATGGAGTATCATTAATTCCTAGACACCCTATATCCATAGGATGTTACATATAATTTTGTAGGATGCTATCCAGACTTTTCTCCATGTGTATATGTATCATATATGTCATTTTATGACTAATTTTAACAATGTAGGAATTGTGACAATGGTAAATATGATAATTGCCAGAATGTAAGCATTTACTGTGTGCTAGGCAGGATGCTGAGAATCACTTCATTTACTCCTCACAATACCCTAAGAGGTAGGGATTGTGAGCCCCATTACAGATTAGAAAACTGTTGCTCAGAGATAAGTCACTAGCCCAAGGCCACATAGCCAATCATGGCAGAGCTGGGGCTCCATTCCTACACTCAGCACAAGTTGTACTAAGAGCAGGTACTTGGTGCATGGTGGCTGAAATAAATCTGAGGAGTATTTTTTCCAAGGTGGCCCTATTCCTGAACATATGGGAGGTGCTAAATCCCAAGGGTGCTCTGGACTCAAGAAGTCCACTAGCTGAGGGCTCTGCTTATTCAGTGTACCCGCTGATCCCAACAGCCTGCCAACACTGTGGGGCTGTGCATCTTACCTCTTTTCGGCCCATTCTATGATTGGGTCCCACTCATTCTTTTGAAGTTCCACTAATGTCTGTGGCTCTTCCACCCTGTAGCTAATTCATTGCAAAAATCACCTTCATTAATAAAAAAGTACAATTCCATCATTCAGTGACAGACAATGGAAAAACACAAAAGGCAACAGCAAAAAGAACTTCACCGACACTGCCACTGCCCCAGCCCCAGCCCAAGTCTTCCCCTAAAACAATGGTTCTCAAGTGTGACCCCTGGGGCCAGTAGGGGAGCATCAACTGGGAACTTGTTTAAGTACAGATTCTGAGGTCCCAGCTCACACTTCTAGAAAACAGAACCTCTGGGGTGAAGACCAGCAATCTGTGTCTTAATGAACATTCCAGGGGATTGAATGTGAGAGCCACTGTTCTAAATGTCCCCAATTATTTGATGGGTCAAGGCTTGCAACACTATATTAGGTACCATTCTAAACACTAATATTGTAACCCCAGATCCACACCCACTTTATCCTAGGATGCTAGGTGTGAATGCTATATAGAAGCTCTGTCACTGCATCCCTACTACTCGCACTCTTGAAGATAGCGTGGTCCCTGGTCACAGACCAAGTTGCTTGTTTGTACTTCATGAGCCCATCTGCCTTCTGGCTATAGATACAGCTACTGCCATGGAAGCCTGATACCACCTGCTGCCAGGCTATGCCACTTGTTTTGACTAAGAGATATAGACAGAGTCAGCTGAGGGGAGCTCAGTTGCAAGGCTTTGTGGGACTGGAACCCAAGCAGGCACTGTGGGAAGCCGGTCTGGTGTTAGCAGAGGGAAGAAAGATCATAAGTGTGCAGGAAAAGCCGGGCTGCTGGGCAGACAAGTGGGTGGACTCTCCCCACAGGGCAGAGGGAGGCACTCTGGTATACTATCTGGTGACTTATTGTCCTTTATTTCCTATCAGGGTCCCTGTATAGTTTTCAAGAAAACCCTAGATTGAATGGGTTTCTTTTCACTGCAATCAAATGGCCCCTAACACATTTGAACTTTCTGACTAGCAACGCAAAATCGGCACTGCTGGGTGCCTCTCTAGGAGCATCTTTGCCCCTCCTCAGCCCTCAGTGCTGGTTTCATGTGCCACCTGTGAGATAACTCAAGATTGTAGAGCACTTGGGCCGGCAGACACGGTGTTGCTCAACTACTTCAGTTGTTTCTTCAAACTTTCCTTCAACATCATTAATTAGCTAAAGAACATAAAGAAGGGGACTCCTGCCTGAATGCCGTAAACTGAAACATCAGTTCTTTTCCTGTCTTTGCACTCCAACAGAAATACTGGCTCATTCTAGTTTTCAATTCTGCTGGCAGTCAGACTGGAACTTACAGCCCATCAGCTCTCAGGGGTATCCAGCTTGCTGACTGAAATCTTGGGACTTCTCAATCTCCATAATCCTGAGAGTCAATTATTTATAATAAAATCTCTTTATGTATGTGTATGTATAAATATTTTTTCAGACCTTCAGACCTAGAATGAACTATGCCACGGGCTTTCATTCTCTAGCTTGCCGATGGCAGATCATGGGACTTCTTGGCCTCTAAAATTGCGTGAGCCAACTCCTATTTTTCATGTGTACGTATATATGCATACGCATACACACACACACACACACACACACACACACACACACACATAAATAATAAATAGAAACAAGGTGGAAATTTTAGAAGTGGAAGAAGCCAGCTCCTGAATATCAACTTCTAGCCATCTGTGTCCAGGCTGACAAGTAGTGATAAGAATGCCTACATGAGAATGTGCTGGTAAGCAAAAATCCAAGGTCAGAGGCCTTGCTGGAAGTTGGAAAGTCACCCCTTGGTCCTAGAGCCTGCTAGAGCTGCATATGCCACCACTCTACCCTGCCCCAGACTAAAGGAAAGCTGTTGGGCTACAGAAGAGGAGTGCGCATTGCTCCAACACCATTGCAGCCCAAGGAGTCCTCCCTTTTAGAGATTTGCAGAGCATCTAAGTGCTGATGTCAACTAGACTGCTTTCCCTGCCCTGTAAGATAAAGGAAAAGGGCCTGCCTCTTCTTCCACTGATAACTGTCTGGGCAAATGAGGCAAAACAGCCAAGGGACTTGCTTGGTCCAAAGGGAATGCCCTTCTAAACATCAATTACCAGATGGTATCAGTGTCCAGAAACTTCACAGCTGCTCGGATCAGCTGGTCCTTGTTTCGCTGGGTTGGGTTGTCCAAAGATGTGTTGCACAATGTAGTCTAAATCAAAAGACAGAGAGCCCTGTCACCACCTGCTAGACCCCGCAAAGCACCTGTGCTCCTGAGGATACTAGATCCAACCCACAGCAGCAGGGAGAACCAGCCAGCACCACTCAGCGAGCAGCAGCGCCAAGCCAAAGCCTTTGACCCAAGGTGTCTCCGCAACCTCAGCTGCAGCTCATCTACTGAGAGCTTATTACAGCTAGGCTCCATGCCAACAGTGCACTACATGTGATAGCTTGTGTGACTCACAGGATTCTTGCCATAGCTCTAGGATTAATGAACTTCCCAAGGTCTCATATTCCTTACTACCAGGCTCTTCCATATTCAATTTAATCCTCGCAACAATCCTTTGGATAGGTACTATTATACCCAATTCAGAGATGTGGAAACTGAGGCCCAGAGAGTCAGATTCGGTAAACACAACATAGAAGCATTACTGGAATTCTAATCTGACGGAAAAGCTTAACAGCTGGCTCCCTTAACACCTGAGAAAGCAGGGGGATAAAATGGCCGAACCAGGAGCAGGACTGTTTTCCAGATTTGTGTTGTCAATAGGAGTTTGCTCAGGTACTGTTATTATTAGTTTGTAGTCTTGTCACCCTAATGTTATCAAAGGAGCAGGCCAGCATTGCAGCAGGCTGTGAAGATGTTGAGGAAGCCCATCTGGGTCTATATTGTAAGGCTGAGCACAGCAGTAACAGAGATGATAGTACTAACTCCTATGTTGACTGAGTACTCTCTGTGTCAGGGACCACACCTAGGGCTTGTTATGTATTAGCTTATTCTAACCTGACACTACTTTATGAGCAGATACTGTTATCACTCACTTCTCACAGATGCAGAACATGGGGCTGAGAAGGGGGAATAACTTGCCCAAGGTTACTGTTTGGAAGCTGTGGAGCTTGGATCTCAACAGTCTAGGCCAACCCCTTTCCCAGGCTGCTCTAGCACCCCAGTAAGTCACCCTGTATGGATGGGGGCTGGCACCATGGGGCTGGGGAAGGCCTCGCCTCACCCACCTGCCCCCACTGGAGTCTTCCACTCAACCGATAGTTAATGAGTGCCAATTAAACGTCATGCTAGAGTTGGCTTGTGCTGGTAAGACAGACATGGTCCTGCCCTTCTGTGCTTACAAAGCAGTGAGGAGACAGACAATAACCATACAAACATGAAACAGACAATTACAAATTTATAAGTGCCGATGAAACAAAGCAGCAGCTACCATGATAGAAAATAAGACAGCTGGGCAGTCAAGGAAGATGACATCTGCCCTGAGACCAGAGGAGGAACCAGCCATCCAGCAGTACTCTGAGCAGGGAGCTGCAGGTGACCAGGCCACAAAGCAGAACATTTGTTACATCCGAGGAGACAAGCGTAGCTGCAGCCCACCCCCCAAGGGTTTTATTGCAATTTGGTTAGAAGTCTCAAATTTCTTCCAGGTTCCCTAGGAAGCCAGCAGCAGGAATCAGGGTGTAGGTTTGTGAAATTGTTACCAGGTGCATGGTGTAGAATTTGATGGTGTCCTGCTGGGAGTCCCATTCAGTGGCCACTGCAATGGCCAGGGCCTCACTGGGGACAGTAAAGAGCTTGGCTTGAGGAGTTTTCAGCTTCCTGTGGTCCAGGTTTATCTCAAAGCCACCTTGAAAGATCAAATGAAAACCTCTCAGGGATTGTTAAGTGGAATTGACTGACCATTCCTATATTTAGCTACTGGAACTGGTACAGACAAAGACAACCCTGAGTCCCTTCACTGAGGGCTTACAGAAACATATCTGACAAAAGCACAAAGGGTAGTCAGTCTTACACTGAACTGGTAGGAGATGAAAAATATTTCTATCCATTCACAGAAAAAAAAGAAGAAAAAGAGGCAGTCAAAATTTCGGATACTTACCTTCACCCTGTGTGATGCTGACATTCTGATAAAACCTCTTCCTTTCTGTGAGAAAGATTTTTCAAAAAGGCAGTTTAAAATCACATGGAGACAGCTCAGGAAGTAACAAGACCAGCTTGTACCATTATTGCTGATGCTGACTGATTGGCTTGATTTCCAGATCACCATTCAAGGTCTGCCCTACTCTATACAACATATTCAATGTCTTCTGATTAAGCTGGGAAGAGGAGGACATTCACTCTCTAGGGATAACGGAGGAACCCACTGGTCAAGCCCCCTGTAGCCCAGAAACCCAGGGATATGCAGCATCACGAACCTGCAGACTGACCCAACAGACTTTTCCAGCACCTTCTGCTTTAACTTCTAAGCATGTTTCCCCCACACTATCCCCACTAGAGCTGTCCCCATGTCAGCACAATGTGCCCAAATCTAAAGATGGTGTCTGAATTTGATAAAGCCAGAGACAAATTTCAGGCATGAATCCAATGCTTCTAAGAAGGCATGAGTGGAAAGCCAGTATGAGCGTGAATGTGTGTGTGCACATGTGTGGTGCACAGGCAGTAAGTAGAAATCCCAGGAACATTTCCCATCCTCTCTACCAATTAATTAACCTAATTAACCAGCTTGCCTGTGTATTCAAAAGGAACTCCAAACATTTCCCTTAAGAAGGGGGAAAATCTGTGTCCTGTGTTTCCTTCTGCAAATAACTTGAATAAAATCTTATATAAAAATGGAAATACACTCCCTCTCTTTTCTTGCAGGAATTAAAAACCAAGAGCACTGCATAAGGAATTATGCAGATCCTTCAACTAATAAAGAGCAAACAGGTCACATTTTGGAAGCTATAAACCATAATCCAGTCCTTACCATTCACTCGTTCATTCATTCATTTTTTCATTCCTTCACATACTCATTAGGTACTAAAAGCCTTCAGAGTCCCTGACTGAAGTTATTTATTGGAAATAATGATGCGGCATGTGAAGGAAAAGAAGATTCATTAGTTTCTAATGCTTTTTAACTTTTACTTTTTTTCAAAAACCAAGCTTGTTAGTTTTATTAATTTAAATAGACTATGAAACTCAGGAGAACTTGATTTATGTGCATGGGGGAAGGAGGTAATGAAAAGAGAGTACCTGGTCTTACTCCAAACATTGTATTTTTATGTTTTCCACATCATATCAGTTTTTTCATAAATCTCATTTGCTATAATTAATGCTTACACAAAAAGCCCAAAATTGCATTTCCATTGTTACGCTTACTAAACTAAGACCCAAATTATTTCCCCACAAAATATATTTGTGCCTACTATGTGCCAGGTCCTGTTCTAGGTACTTGGGATAAAACAGTTACTAAAATAGACAAAACTCTGTGTTCAGAGTGTAAATTTTTTTTAAGCAATCAGATCTAGCCACCGAGATAATGATGTGTGATTATGGCACAATTTATCATCTATGTCCAAAATCATAATACTGATTCTCTCACACATTTACACCAAAATAGGAGGTTTATACCACCCTGCTGCTTTTAAATTTCCCTACTTTACATGTTGTCTCAGTCACACTCAGATGGCAGGTGCGACACAGGTCCAGGGGGCCTCCTTGTGAATGTCTGGATGGAAGCATCCAGATTATATCCACGATGTTCTCCAAAGCCAGTCCAGGCAGCAAGTGGGAAGAGATTTGAAAGTTCTGACTCACTGGGCGCGGGAAGGATCTGTTCCTCAGCAGGAAGTGCCAATGGAGAACACTATGGCACACAGCCCCACAGCCCCAGGAAATTGGTCCAAGAGAGCTGGGGGCCAAGGGATGGACTCTGACGACACAGGCTTAACTATTCAAAGTTGCCAGGACAGCAGGGTTTCCCACGAAGGAAATCTTTTGTTCTGCTTTGCTAGTCAGGCTGTGGCTCCTCTGTCCTGGTCAGACCTACCTCCTTATCTGTTAAGAGGAAGAGAAAACTGGAAGGACGAGGAATTGACAGAGGAGCAAGAAAGGGGCAACTCAAACTGCTCAAAAAAGGAGAAAACCCTGCATAAAGAGATGACATCTGGACAAAAGGAACGCAAAGGCTGCCAGGCCTCAGTGGAAGGTGGGTCCATATGTGGGTATGTTTTAGAAAGGTGTTCTCCTGAATAGAAAGGTGACAGGTAGAGGGCAAACTTCAGTCTTCGAAATTTTTTTGTTTTGTTTTGTTTTAGGTGAGGCAACCCTTGGTCGACCTCACAGATTGCAAGGACCTTGTCAGCTTACAATCCCTTATTTTTTATTTTTTATACCTATAGCACCTGGTCTTTGTAGGTGGTCTCCCATCTAAGTACTAACCAGGCCCGACGCTGCTTAGCTTCCGAGATCAGACGAGATTGGACTTGTTCAGGGTGGCACGGCTGTAGACTCTAAGTTTTGAAACAAACTTTGGTGAATATTAATCTTGTTCCAGGAAGGGTGGTAAGTCCTGGCAATAGGACTCAAAGCTCACCCCTATCCTTAAGGAACTAACTAGTTAGGAGACAGACATTAAGCCAGCCAAATGACAGCGTGACCATGATGGCCAAAGTATAAGGGACACTGAAATACATGCTGGAGAAGGCTAATCTCCTCATGGGCTAAAGAAAGAGCTCCCAGGAGTCAGATGCCATCTGAGACCTAAAGCAGCAGGAATTAGCCATTCTGCATTGATGGATTTGTTTTTGGAGAGGGTGTGTGTGAAAGAGTTTCCAACAAAAGCAGCAGCTTACACAAAGGTCCAGAGCCTCATGGGAACAGGGTTTTGGTGAACTAGAAAAATGGTCAGAAGGACAAGACTGTAGCTATCCAACAAAGAAAAGTTGTAGATGCCCAGAGAGGGCAGTGGGGACCAAATCTGGGGACAGAAGGCCAGATAGATCACAGTAAGGAGGACAGAGAGAGCCAAGTAAGGGGTTTACATAGGTAAATATGATCTGGAAAATTCATTTGGTGGGAGCCATGATCCCCAACAATGTCGAAAGATGAGAGTTCTTCACCTGGGCCCTCAAAGGTCTTGGGTCACGTAAGACAAATCATGAGGCTACTAAGAGTCTGTCAAACTTCCATATTCTCCATGAATATAGGGCTAGCTGACAGCAACAAGAATATCATCTTTAAAGACACCAGAAATAGTCTAGTCTTGTAGGATCATATGGAACTCAGGTCTGTGTAGAGTATGAATCACTCCCCTTACAAAACATCTGTTTCTGTAGCAAAAACACACTCAATGACTTTGAAGAGACAATTTTGTGGACTATGTAGGTAAAAGGAAATGGGTATGTAAAAAAAAGTGTTGAAAGTAAAAAGCTAGCCAAAGAAAACAGGCTATTAAATAAATACAACTTTAAAAAGTCTACTCATGTGAAGAGAGCTGAATTGGAAATTAATGTCTATCGTGTCCCTTTTCCTGTGAGGTTGCTTCAATTCATATAAAGAAACAGGCTGTTTTCTGTGTCACTTCCCCCTACACTGCTCATCCTGTCCCAAGCTTCATGGACCAGTGAATGATCTTTCTTTCAGCTTCAATTTCCGGGCAGGCCTTTGCTTTGTAAAAACTCAGAGCCTCTGAACTACAACTCCCACTGTGCACCAAGCACAGAGGCCGTGCCTTCTCGGAGCTATCTAACACCGTTATCTTTTTAAACAGTGCCATCTGGTGGGCCTTAAGCCTTAAAGTTGAAATCCTCTCTCAACGTATCTCTTCATCCATAATCCTCAGGCAGCTCCAATCAACTGTTTCTGGTATCAAAATTCTTCAGGCCAACTATATAAAGAACAGCTCAATAATAAAAAGACAAGTAACCCAATTAAAAATGGTCAAAGGATCTGAATAGACATTTCCCCAAAGAAAATGTACAAACGTCCAATAAGCACATAAAAATATGCTCAACATTATTCATCATCAAGGAAATGCAAATCAAAACTACCTCATATTCACGAGAATGGCTCTAATCAAATAATAACAAGTGTTGGTGAGGATATGGAGAAACTGGGACCTTTGTACACTGCTGGTGGAAATGTAAAATGGCATAGCCACCTAAGAAAGCAGTGTGGCAGTTCCTCAAAAGGTTAAACAGTTACTATTTCACCCAGATACTCTACTTTTAGATACATAACAAATGAGAACATATGCCCACATAAAAACTTCTATACAAATGTTTATAGCAGCATTATGGAGAATAGTCAAAAGATGGAAATAACCCAAATGTTCATCAACAGATGAATGGATAAATAAGATGGAATATTATTCAGCAATAAAGAGTCCTGATAACATGTTACAACTTACATACACCGTGAAAACACTCTACTTGAAACCAAAAACAAAAATGACCACATTCCATATACATAAAGTATCCAAAATAGGGAAATCACCTGTAGAGACAGAAAGTAAAGGAGTGGTTGCCTAAGGCTGGAGGGATGGAAGGGACAAAGGGAGCGTGATAGCTAAAGGGCACATTTTGGGGATAACAAAAATATTCTAGAATTGATTGTGGTGACAGTTGTGTAATTCTGTGAATATACTAAAAACCATTTAATTGTACACTTTAAATGAGTGAATTGTTATGTAAATTATATCTCAATAAATCTGTTAAAAAATTCTTCAGGACAAATATCTGTCATAGCAATTAATGTAAATGAGCTAAATGACTAAGCACATTTTTCCCATATTGCTCCAGCATGTAAAGCAGGGGTTGGCAATTTTTTTTTTTTTCCTGTAAAGGGCCAAACAGTAAACACTTTAGGCTTTGTGGGCCATTCCATCCCTGTTGCAACTAGTCAACTCTGTTACTGTATTGAAAGCAGCCCTATGTAATATGTAAATGAATGTGGCTGTGTGTCAATAAAACTTTACTTACAAAAACAGGTGGCAGAATGGCCACCTTATCTACAGAATCTCCCTCAATCCACCACAATTACTCTATGTGGAAGACAGGGCAGGTGATGCCTCTGAGGTGGTAGACTTTGAGAAGCTAAATGATTTGTTCAGGTGATAATTTACAAACAGAGTAGACAAGATTTCCAACATTGACTTTACTGGGCATTTACAGTCAGCCAAAAACATGCTGCTTTTCCAGAAGACCTCCCCTCCAAGCAGCTGGTACAGAGCAGGACCACCAAACAGCCTCATACAGGTCTCTTTGCTACAATATCTCCTCCAACAATCCAGTGACCCTTTCCTAATCCCCAAATTCAATATGCCTGCCAATCGAAGGCCTCACTTAGATTTAACCTTCCACTACTCTCAACAGTCTCAGAATCTCAAAACGAGAAGTCTTTGTAGAGCATTCAGAGGCTTGATTCACATACCTCTCTCCCACTGTGCTTCATTCTTTCATTCATTCATATCTTCTTTCACAGTTAATTACCTACCATGTGCCAAGTACTTTCAATAGCCTAAAACTATTAAGTTTGCAGTAGAAAGGAAAAGGATATGGCCGATGACATGCCACCATAACGGGAAGTGGCATCTTCTAACCTAAATTAACCCTCTGCTTTCACCAGCTTATGTGAATGCCTAAATGTGTCACCTTTGTTTATACTGTGCCTCCCCAGGATGTTTTAAAGAAAAAAAAAACCAACCTCTCATTTTCCTTTACAGACTCACACAGACACTCTGTGCTCCAAATGTGTAGTTTTCCCACCAGTCAACTCTGTAACACCAGCTGAGTACAATTCAATTAAGTTTCAACACTACCCACCTGGAGTTAGCAGATCTCACATGTTAAGGGCTCAGTCCTACAAGACTGCCCCCTACCTCTTCAGACTCCAATCTAAAGTTCAGGTTGTCACCTGAGCTTCTGACCAACCCAACCAACTACAAATTAGAGGTTCCAATGATGCCTCATCAGGTTTGATTAATCTACTAGAACAATTCACAGAACTTAGGAAAACATTTCGCTCACTAGATTATAAAATGATACAACTCAGGAATGGCCAAGTGAAAGAGATACATAAGGGAAAGTAGGAAGGGGCAAGGAGCTTCCATGTCCTTTCTGGACACGCCATTCTCTCAGCATCTCTACACATTCACAAACCTAGAAGTGCTCTGAACCTCTCCAAACTTAAAAGTTCAGGGAGTTTAAGGAAGCCTCATTAGGTAGGCGTACAGGCCATTAGTGATCAAGACAATCTGCAGCTTCTCTCTCTCCTGGAGATCAGGGGGTGGGGCTGAAAGTTCAACTTTCTAATCACAAGGTTGGTTTCCCTGGCAACCAGTCCCCATCCTTAGGGGTTTTCCAAAAGTCACCTAATTGACATAAACTGAGGCTCGTTATAAATAATAATAATAATAAAAAAAAGACTCCTTTTATCTTTATCACTTTGGAACTATTCGAGGAAAGACAAAATATTTTAACAAAAGAGTCTCCTATAGTTCTTATGGCTTTTAAGAGTTGTGTGCCAAGAAGAGGACAAGACCAAATGTATATATATTTCTTACCGTAATCACAATTATCACAGATGCCCTTCCTTCTCCTTCCTTACTGGCTCTTCAAGACCCACCTCCCAAGCCCTTCACTTGGGCCCTGAAAGGTGAAACCTCCTCCCTATAACTTTACAGAAAAACCCTTAGGGGCAACCTAGTCCTTCAACTCAGAGAGGAAAATGAGCCACGATCATAAGGTACCTCAGAGGTTCATCCAGCACTAGACCCCAGACTTGTACTCCTGTCATGATGCCAAACTGCCTGTAGATTTTAGTTTTCTAAAGCAGGGAGTATTACAGCAAGGTCCCGCACACCCCAGTATCTCCTAAAGACGTGTTCTAGCTGCCAACACTCTTTTTTCTCCTTTACATCAAACTCCCACTCATAATCAACTTTCAGTTTAAATGCCTTCTTTTAAAAACTCAAGACCCTTTCTAGGACCTGAACACCCCAAGATGGAAGTAGGTGCTTCTTTGTGGTCTCAAAGTTTCTTTGTACATCCCTTATCACAGGGCATTAGAAACTACTGTTTAACCAGGATACAACCTTTTGCACTTGACAATGAACATCACCCAGGTGTGGACCACACCTGTCTGTTTTGAAGACGACCGTGCTTTCTGCCTTCAGCACAGAAAAACTAATTTAATGGAAAGAGAATATTACTACTCTTCACTCATTTCAGTCACTCCCACTCTTAGCCTAAAATCTCTCCACAGGAGTAATGAAAGAGTCATAACCTTTTTCTAGGCCTCATCAGAGTCAGAAGTGGAGGAAGAAGAAACGGAGTTATCAATTAACTCCTTAGTAGAGGTGGCAGTGGTTGTGGTAGGACAGTAGGAAGTATGGCCAAGAAACCTACAGAGAAAGTGGCCGACTGAATTCCTGGGTTCTAGACCTCTACTGTTCGGGCTCCTAGGACACAGATAGGTCAGACAAGCAGAACTTTGACCTCCACTAACTTATCAGAATCTACTCTGACCGTGTAGTGCTGTTACAGAACCTGAATTCCCCTATCTAAAAACAAGGATGATACCTGCTTTCCTTATTAAAAAGCCAGAAACTGTGAGAAACGCCGCACATGCCAAAAGTCAATTACTGTCTCATGCCGTGACGCGACGTGTGCGCTCGAGTTGTCCCTGCCCTAGTCTGAGCTTCTCTTTCCCAAGACTACATACCCCCATGAGCCTGATCCCTAACTGGGTTACCCCACCCGGCAAGGCCGAATCCCTCAGCCCACCTTAGCCTGCCTCAGTCCCTGGCCAAAGGGGGTGGGTGTGCCCTTGCCTCCCTCACCTGTCGGGGGAACGTAGGCCCGGGATGGGGACGGGGTGTTTGACCCCAGCCCCACGAAGACCGTGGGGCCACCGGGGAGCCGATTCAGGAGACGGCGCCCGCCGTCCCGCAGGCGGAGGTAGCTTCTCCACATTGCGCTTGAAGAGCTGGGAAGACAACCGGTGCGAAATCTGAGAGTAGGAAACACAGAGCGAAGGAATCCCCACACTGCACACTCCGACTGTACGGAAAACTCTCACTGCCTCCCCAGAGCCCTCATACTCCCCTGGACGCCGCCATCTTCCGCATGACGCCAAAGGCGCGCCGGGTAACGGCGCGCCTCCTGCACACACCCCCAGTCAATCAGCATCACAACACACTTCGCACCGCCCCTTTTATGTCGCGCTTCGGGAAGACTACAAGTCCCAGAGGGTGCCTCGCGCACCCCGCCACGTGTTTTCTCCGTTCGCCAATGGGTGGAAGAGCCGCGTGAGCCTGATCCCGCCCCCCTGGAGCGCCCAGGCCAATTGGAAGCGGTGCTGTGTGTGTATGTGTGTGTGTGTGTGTGTGTATGTGTGTGTGTGCGCGCGCGCGTGTGTGTGTGCGTGTGTGTATGTGTGCGCGCGTGCGCGCGCGCGTGTGTGTGTGTATGTGTGCGAGTGTGTGCGAGGGCAAGTGGGGAGGGGACTCAGCTCAGGACAGGGAGGCCCTGCTCTCAGGTCCCGGGGTCCCGGTGGCGGCCGGAGCCCTAGGTCCGCAGGCTGCGGGTGGGTGGTCCACCCTCCCGCCCCTACCCCGCGCGTGCGCGCCCCGGCCCCTCCCTCCCTGCCACCCTCCTCGACTCCCGCGCGGCGGCGGCGGTTCCTCTCCCCCCTCCCCCCAGCCCTGGCTCCGGGGGACCCCGCAATGCCGGTCCGCACCGAGTGTCCCCCGCCGGCCGGTGCCTCCGCCGCCTCCGCGGCCTCGCTCATCCCGCCGCCGCCCATCAACACCCAGCAGCCCGGCGTGGCCACCAGCCTGCTCTACAGCGGCTCCAAGTTCCGCGGCCACCAGAAGAGCAAAGGGAACTCGTACGACGTAGAGGTGGTGCTGCAGGTGAGCGCCCGGCCGTGCCGGGCCGGGGCCCGAGGGCCTCCTCGCGGCGCTCACGGGCCGTGCCTGTCCCCGGCTTCTCGAGCCCACAGCCGCGGGACAGGCCCTTGCCACCGGGCCTCCAGCACCGGGCACTTCACCCCCGGGACCTGCCCAGCTGGTGTCTCACACTCTGATCCCCAACCCTGATCTGCCCCCTCACATGCGGGTCCTGTTGTGAGCAGCTACTGGCAGTACCTGAACACTCTGCCAGACTTGAAGCCTGCCTGGGATCTGGAAGCCCCCCACGACTGGCCACCCTCAAACCCGGGTCTTTCCCACGACCTGTCAACCCAAAATCAGCCCTCCCTCTTGTCCCTCTCTGACCCTGAAGAACTCTCCTTTGGTTTCTCCTTCTCGGGACCCTCCGCATAGTGGGGTCCCATGTCAAATTCTCCCAGACCTGAGACATGCCTCCTTTTCCCACTTTCCTCAGTCCCAGGAATCTTCAAACCCTGTGGTCCTCCTCCTCTTCCTAGGGTTTCCTCCTTGAAAGAACTTAATCAGCTCCCCCAGACCTGGGAGCACCCTCCCTCCATTAGCCCTTCAGCCTGAGAGTCCCCAGCCCACAACTGATTCCTGGTCTCTGACCCCCACTAACTCCAAGACCAGGCACACATCCTGGGTGCTGCTAGATGGGCCTCACAGTCTGTTAGGCTCTTGCTCCTGTGCAATCGCCCCCACCGTTCCAGTCTCTTTTTGATCTCTAAACCCACCTCCTCACAGCTGCACCGCCACTGGGCTTCTTGTCCCAGGCTTCTAATCCTCCTACCCTGTTCTCTGGCCACTTCCAGTATGCTTCCAGTTTTTCTGGCCCAGACATTCCCACCCCATACCTTTGTCTTCTTCCTTCCTGGCTCCAAGGGACCCCCTTTCCGGTTTCTTAATTTTTATCTGCAGAGCTAAGGCTTCCTCCCAGTCTCTGATAGTCATGTACTGGGAAACCTAACTCATGCAGTTTTATTTCTCACTCGTATTTCCTTCCCATGTCTTTCCACCTACCCCAATTTGACCTGGATTTCTGAGTACCTGCTGTCAGCCCCTGATAACTTTGGAACTACAGCTTCACCTGCCCTGGCCCTTTCCTATACCTCACCCCTCTCACGCAAATAGTAGTGCAATTGACATTTTTTTCCCAGCCAAAGGAGATGGCAGTGGTTAATACTCCTCTTTTGCTCCCTTCCTTACAAAAACATCCCTCCTCTGTAGCTACCCTTGCCTGCCTCAGGACCCACTTTCCCCCTCCCTCTGCCCCCTTTGTCCTTAGCCTGACACCCCACCTACTAGGCTGTTCCCAAAAGCCCCTCCAAACATCTGTCCCATTGGAAGCCTTACAGAACCTTTGAGATGTGTTATCTCAGTGCTGCCATGTGTGAAAACAGAACATAGGACGTGTCATTTTCGTATTCTCGTCCTTTGCCCTTTTAAATTTTCAGTATTCCAAGAAAGTAGGTCTCCCACCCAAAAGACAATGGGAATACATTTTCTTTTTGATAACTAGAGCATTCATCAGTCTCCTTTTTCTTACCGTTTTGTGGGAATGAATGATTTTTGATTAGGAAAGCTGCATCTTCCTGTAATTGTATCTTTGGTCTATAAACTTAAATTTCTATCGTGATCTATGATATTTATTGTAATTGAAAAACTATTGTGGCTGAAGTATTTCAGTCTTCATAATTATGTGCTTCATGTGGTGATCCCCCTTCATTTGCCTAAAATGTGAGAATTTATCTTGAAGTTAAAAGTTTTTTGTTTTGTTTTTTGCAACTAATCCTAAAATTCTGGAAGTGAGACCCTGGTGTGGGCCATGTTTGGAATGATCTTGAATTTGTGCCTATTGTTTAATTTGATGGTTTCTGATGTGATAGGGGACCACTGGCAGGGTAGTTAAGTGTCAAAGAGAAGTCTGCTTTGGTTACTGCAGCAACTGCTCTTTTGTCAGTAGTGTGTTGTTTCTGAATTTCTGTCAGGTACCAGTTTCCTTGTGAACCAGTGGAAGTAGTGATTGAGTTGGTACACAACTGATAAGTCCAGGCCAATGGCTGGAAGCCAGTTGAGTAGGATTTGTGATAATAGGGACAGTGGTCATGCCCAGGAATGCTGCCCTACATCTGGAATGGTGAACTGCTTTTCCATCATTGAGAGTCATTGGCATGTGAATTGCCCCATCATCTGGTTTTTCAGCCAGGACTAGTTTTTTGGACTCAGCCTTCTTCCAATACTGCTGCCTTTTATAACTCATCCTCTTTCCTGCTTTCTTTTTTTCACAACAGCTTTATTGAGGTATAATTTGAGATATAATTCACATACCATACAATTCATCCACCTAAGGTGTACAGTTTAATAGTTTTTGGTATATTAACAGAGTTATTAAACCATCACTGTAATCTAATTTTCATCACCCTGAAAAGAGACCACATACCCCTTTAGCTGTAACCCTCCTTCAACCCTAGGCAACTACTGACTTTTTTCCTAAGATTTGCTTATTCTGGACATTTCATATAAGTGAAATCTTATATGTTACTTTTCGTGTCTAGTTTCTTTCACTGACTACGATGTTTTCAGTGTTCACCCACATCATATCATGTGTCATTGCTTCATTCTTTTTTATTGTTGCATAATAGTCCATTGTATGATATATAGCATTCTGTTTATCCATTGATCAATTGATGGACATTTGGAGTGTTTCCACTTTTTGGCTGTTAAGAATAATGCTGCAGTGAACATTCGTGTACAAGTTTTTGTGTTGGACATATCTTCATTTCTCTTGGATAGATGCCTAGGAGCAGAATTGCTGGGTTACATGTTAACGCTATGTTTAACATTTTGAAGAACTGCCAGACTAATTTCCTAAATGCCTGTGCCATTTTACATTTCCACCATCAGTATATGAGTGTTCCAGTTTCTCCACATCCTTGTCAGTACTTAACAATTGTCCATCTTTTTTATTTGTGGCCATGCTGATGGGTGTGAAGTGGTATCTCATTGTGGTTTTGAATTTCCCTAGTGACTAATGATGTTGCACATCTTTTTGTGTGCTCTTTGGAGCACTTTCTTTTTTGAGATTCTAGTTTAAAAAGTTCTTCAAACTTTGTGAGATTTTGACTGGGTTTGTTGTTGTTGTTGTTGTTGTTGTTGTTGTTGTTGTTTATTACTGTGACTATTCTATTTTTCCTCTGCCATTCAAGAAGCCAAGAGTAAAATGAGGGTCAGGGTCACTGTGAAAGGAATAGTAAAAAGAGCAGCTGTTGGACACAGCTGTGCTGTGAGACCTTACTAAACATTTGCCTTGTTATTATTCTCATTGAGATGCTAGCCTGTTGTTTAGTTAATGCTCTCTGCATTGTGGTGTATTTGAGTTCACCAACCGTCATCAAGATCAATTTGGGCAGAATGGGAGAGAGACACATGGTTGAATGGAGGCCAAACTGAAATTTTGGTTCTTGAGCATGTGATAATCCATGCAAAATGTTAGCCAATTTACAGTTCAAATTTTAATCTTATTAGCAAGTATCCTTGCCACCTGATACCCTTTCCGGCATCTGTGAAACCCCAAACTATATTGAATTCAGTGAGGACTGCATACGTGAAATTTAAGGCCTCAGATTAGAATTATGTATCTTTTAATAAAAGTTCTTTGCTGAACCTTGTTAGTGCCGATCGCTGCTTTACATAATGTTCAGTGCCAACGTCAGCAGATGAAGATATTTAAAATTCTTTGGCAGTTTTCAGATGGAATACCTTTGTCAATAGTATCAAACTGTGAGAGCACTTTAGCTTCATTGAAACCCATTTGCTTTGGTGCTGACCTCATCTGGCTGAGTGAGCTCATTACAGTTTTTGAGGATTGCCTTATTATTTCATTTATGGTGTATTGGAAGTAGTTGAGTACCCAAATATGATAAATTCCCCAAAACTTTTCTAGTTTCTTAAAATGAGACCTCACTTAACATTAAAGTCTCAGTGTGATACAGCACCATTGTACTTTGTTTCACTTTAACTCCAGGGGTTCACTTTGTAAAAAAATCAAATTGTCATGAAATCTGAAAATCTACCTATTCAGGATGAACCTGTATATATTGGGATAAAATGCACTAGTTAGTATGTGTTCAGCTGCAAGTAACTATATTTATTTCAAAATAGCTTAAAGAATAAGTGAACCCATTATCTCACATTGTGAGAAGTTTAGTGGGGGCTTCTTCCAGATTGGCTCATTCAGGGCCTCACTTCTTTTCATCTTTCTGTGCAGCCATCCTTGGCATTTCCCAGCCTGTTTCTCCTCATAATCTCTAGATGACTGCCACAGGACTGAGCACTGTATGCAGATAGTGCTGCCACTAGAGAAAGAAAAAGAGCTTCTTTATAGGCCAGAATCTTTCCTGGGAGACTTGTACACATATCTAGGTCATTCACCTCTAAACCAATAACTCGCAGGGGGACAGAGGCACATGTTGGCCTTGGATTCATCAGGGATGACTAGGTCTTGTGGAGCCAGGGTAGGTGCCAGAACAAGATCTGGGCCCTGCCAGCATGGAAAAGTAGGAAATTGGTTGTTCAGTAGGCAGCCAGCAATGTCTCAACAACCAGTAATTGGTGGCTGCTAAACCTCAAAAACTACTCCTTTTACCCCTGTTTATTTTAGGCTTCTCTTTTCATCAAGAAATACAAGCATTGTACATGAAATGGGCAGAGGAGGCACTCACAATGTATTCTGATTTGGGGTTGGCATTTCAGCTTATAACTGAAATTTATATCATATAAGTCTTTGAAAGTTTCCTTTCCTGAATATTTGCCTATTTTATAGAGAAATAATTCAGGATGGTGCTTAGTGTAAATACAGGGGAGGAGTGGACTTGCTAGACCAGTGACTGAACAGTATGGAGATAGAAATAGGCCAGAAAGGGGCTTGGGTGTGAAGATATTCAGCCGAAGGAAGCCGAGAGGATCCTGAGATCAGTTTGCTTTGTCTGAACAGGCATGTGGATGGTGAAGACTCAGAAATGTCTCAAAGGCCATTCATTGATCCCTAGGCTGTGCTGGGCATGCACTGGCTTCCAGGCCTCCCTTTACCCAGCTGGTCTCAAAGGTGCCTCTGAATACTGGACACATGGATTTCCAGAATACCTTCAGCTTGTCTCCTGATGGTTCCTCTATTTGTAATGAAGCTGTTTGTCCTTTCTTTCCAGCATGTGGACACGGGGAACTCTTACCTTTGTGGGTACCTCAAAATTAAAGGCCTTACTGAGGTAAGCACTCATTTAAATGAACTAGAACTGAAAAGAGGACTGACTGCATACTCAGCAGTCTTAGATTGTGAAGGGCAGGTAGTTTTGACTCTTTGAGGCTTGATTAAAGTGCCCTCTTTTTATGTGTTGTTATATATGGTGAACATAAAGCATGCAGTTTTGATGTGTCCTGTTGGAAAGTATACAGATTCACAAATATTTAAATGTGACCAATACTATTGATTTCATTTTTAATCCTTCTTGAGAAAAAAAAAATATATGGTAAGAATATGGCTATCACCCTCATCATAAGTATAACACCCTCATCATAAGTATAACGTAAGGATTGAGATAAGCCTCAATCCTTCAAGAACCGAGGTCTTCGAAGTTCTCTCAACCCAGTAGTTCACTGGAACAATGAAAACTGATCGTCTAGTTTCTAACAGAAGTAGCTGCTATTTAAACGTAGAGTGTTTTCCTTTGAACCAACTTTTTAAACCTCAGAACTCCTGGGAATATAGAAAGCAAGAAAGAGCATTCTTTTCCCACTAGTGAGTAAACAGGAAGAGGAAGGAAATGACTGAACTGGCTGCTTAACTCTATGATGAGGGCCTGGACTTGTCCTAGCTATAGTGTCCCATTAACCTGATTGGTTCTCACTGTCTTGATGGCCCAGCAGTGTTTGGAAATGGTGCATGGAACCATGGAAAGGGGCTGGGTGACTATCACTCTGTCCTTTACTGATTCCATGACCTTTAATTTCCTTTCAATTTCCTCATCTGTATAATGACAATTTAAAATACCTGCTCTTTCTATTTAAGGGGCTTGTCCTAGCAGGGAGGAAACAATGTAAGAATAAGTGGTAGACTGTAACGCGATACAATATGGGATACAAACAAGGCACTGATTATCCTCAGTCTGGAAACAGTTGTTTCTGCCTCCTTGATTTGGTGTGGTTCTTCTACCTCTCTATTAGAATTTTGGTTGAGAATTTTCTATGAAGTTTGTTGTTGAGATGAAAAAGTAACCTCTTCATTACCTCTGGAAACTTATTCAGTCAAGCAAGGATAGGAAATTATAGAAAATGAAGGATGCTAACCATTGAATTTGTGATAGTATAAAACATATACTAAATAGAATATATTCAACTCTTAGGCAGTCAAATGTATTTATTAATTGAGTGCAGAACATAAACATTTAACTTCATAGGAAAACCAAGAAAATTTGTAATATGAAATGTTTAATGATGATTCTAAAAGCTACACAGAAATGGTAAGTAGCATTAAAAATGCCAAAACAGTGTACAGAAATGCTAGGAACTTTCCATCAGGAGCAAGTAACCCTCATAAAGGGGAAAGCCCCTCTGAGTCACAAAGAGCCAGGCTCCCTTGAGGAAAGGGTGCTAGCACAGCCCTTCATTGGACTTAGGCTCGTGGCCAGCACTCAGACACCACCCTCCTGACGAGTCCTTCCTACCTGTACCCGGGGTGCCCTCATGAGCACACAGCCTCCCCAGAGTGGATTTCTCCAGGTCAGGTGGTGGACTGAGTTATGGTGCTGAAGTGGCATTTAGTTAGAGAAAGGCCGATGTGTTTCCTGAGTGTCCTGAGTCCTGCTCAACTTCAGGATTCTTTGAATTTATCTTTTTAAATAATGTTTTTTAGTAACTTTACTGAGATATAGTTCACATACCATATAATTTACCCATTAAAATATATAATTCATTGGCTTTTAGTATATAGACACAGAATTGTGCAACTGATAAATAGCTTTTTAAATTATATCTGATACATGGTCACTATAGGTAATTAGTAAAATGCAGAAAAGGGTGATTATTCTTTGAATGGTTTTATACCTGTATTATAAAATGCAATTATTCATTTTTGTTTGCTTTTCTATTGATAACTGTTAAAGTCTAAAATACGTAATTTATTTTCATAAAACTATGTAAATAGTTTGGGTTTTAGTTATAGTCTTCCTCATGTTTATAATATGGAATTAACTACTCAGTTGGAGATAATTTGCCTCTTAGCTACCTCACATTCACAAACAAGCACAGCTTTAAGGTTTGTGTGCCTTCTGGAAATGAAATCCCAGAATTTTGAAGAATGGGTGTCAAATAACATTCTCTTTGCAATTCAGAGCCAGCCTCCAGTAAGGAGGGGGACCCTTCTGGGCTGGCAGTTGGCACAGGGCCTGTGAGGAGCCCAGGTTTGGGGGAGTCACGTCAGGCCTTCCACTTATTCGCTAGTTTAGAAGGGTTTGGAAAATTCTGCTAAAATTGTGCTACATTTGCTTGAAACTGGGGAGACAGATCACACTAAACTCAGACCAATGTGTAAACAGAGTGCTTAGTTTACATATTTACATCAAGTTACATGCATGTTCTAGAAGTTCTCTTTGACTTATTGCCAATTGAATGTTGATCCCCTAGAAGGCAGGTCTACATGGAAAGCCAGACCCATCCCCTGATAGTTTTTGGTGAACCTAGAATCAGTGAGGGAAGTGGGGTGGACAATTTAAGTGCCTGGCAACAGCCAGTCTATCATAAGAAGCCCACACCTGCTTATAGAGGTTGCGGGGGATGCTGGATATACCTCTCTCTCTAACTCATTTTCCTGATATCCCCTTCCTCTTGATGACAGATTTTTCTTTGGCTCTATGAATTACTACCAAGTTGGCTGTAGTCAGGTGCTTGAATTTCTGTCCTGCACCATGAAAGAGTTTATCTTTTTGGTGATATCTGTATTTGACTTTCATTCATTACATATTTTATTTCTCTGAGTTTGGGGGTACTAGGTAGTCAACCTAATGTGCCACCTAAAATGTTTTTATAGAGAAGTCTGTACAAACCATTCATTAGGAAAACTAGTGATTTGAACTATAAGTGTTTTCTTTGTATTATATAATAGGACTACTTTATCATTTTCTTCTTTCTCTTTTATGGAAGTTTTGAAAAAATATTAAAGTTTGAAACTCAGAAAAATCAATATTTTAATTTAAAACCTGAAGTCAGGTGCTGATTAATATAGAACTTTTTTTCTTAGTAGTCTTCCCTAAGACAGATTAGTAATTTACACCTTTAAAATCGGATTTCCATTTAGAAAATGTCCTTTCATTTCTTCATTCTGTATAAATATTAATATGAAGAGCCCAGGAACAGTGCTGGGGTAAAGGGGCTATGGTTTTGGGGACATTAAATTTATAACACTTGAAAGTTTACTGTTGAGAGAACAGAATGCCCCGTGGTACATCGCGAAGCAGGCCCCTTCAGTCACTGCAGTGGTGATGGCGTTGCTGATTCCTCACAGGCACTGCGCTTGTGTAGTGGCGTTTCTCGGGAAGGTATCAAGCCACATGGCAGTGAGAAGAGTCAAAGCCATTGGAAGATATTTATTTTAAACATGTGTAGGTGTTTGTTGCAGAGCAAGAGGGGCTTACATAGGGTCTGAAAAAGAAAGTGGGGCCTCTGTGGTCCCAGGAACATTAGGACCATAATCCACGGTTTACCAGGCACTGCCATCATTACCATGCTCCTTAGAAACCAGGGGCTTGGCAGGCTGGGCTGATGCCAAGCAAATGCCAAGCAATGGTAGGGTTTTTATAGTGTTAATTTTTCTTTTGTTAATTTGGTGCCTCCTCATTAGCAAGATGAACAAATAGCAAATTAACAGGTGTATTCTAAACACTCAGGATGACAGTTTACTTATTTTTTCCAGCAATATTTTTTATGATTGTGATTTACATATATTTTGTAGTCATGATTTACATACAGTTTCCTAGTTTAAATTGTCTTTGTTTATATGATAGAATTAAATGTATCTAGTATATCAAGGTATTCTACAAAAAAATCCACTTGAAGAATTGCCACAAAAGGGACAAACCATTGAGCCATTGTGAGAACCAGTGTGCCAAGCCATGGCTTAAGGGAGACTACTCTGTGAAGGCTCTGATTTTGGAACCTCTTTGGGTGTTTTCCTTGGGAAGTATAATCTACTGTTATCATCTGCTTTATATGCTGGAATATTCATAATTACTTGTGGGAATTGTCCAAATTCTTTTCTGAGTGATCAATACATAACAAGTGAAATCAGAGAAGGATTCTCTGCTTCTGACAAAGTCTCCGAAGTCCAAGAGACTCCCCCACACACACTCTTTGGGACCTTCAATTCAGGTTCTCGATACAGCGATAGGTAAATCACTGGGCCTAACTCTGGTTCAGATTGTTGATTAGCAGTGTGATCATTTTTTCAAAGTACAGAGAAGAAGTTAAACAAGGTTGATTTTTCTTTTATAAAGGGTTAAAATTCCTGGAAACAGTGGCTATCCTCACCAACAGTGCCTCAGCATCTAGCATCTAGGGTTGTTCTTGGGCGGTGAGATACTGCCTGCAGAGGCCTTAGTTGGATGGGAAGGAGGTGCAACATCCAGGGGACAACCTGCCACCTACTAAGTAACTAGCTGCCATTGGCTACAAGACCTTCTCCACCTCCATGGTTCTTCTCACTGTGTGTAGGGGTTACCTCTGCAGTGTCCAAGCCTACCACTATTTCCAGCAGTACAGCTCTCAGAGCCAGGCTGCAAAAGAATAGAAGACATTAGGAGTCCTATAGAGTGGGTTTTTTTTTCCTGGATCAGAGAGGCCTGAGGCATGCTGTGGAAAGACCTCACCTGCAATCATATCTAAATCAAGAGAACTAGGGCCTTAATGGTTTTCGAACCCTGCTAAGGAAAAGTGCCCCTGTTTTCTCTGGAACTGCAGTTTGGAGAGGCTATCAAATCATAACAGGAATGGGGGGGGGGGGGGCGCGGCGAGGCATACCTACAAGCATTAAATATTTTGCCATAAAAAAAAAAAAAAGATTAAAACTGTTCAACATCTTGTTTTGATATCTGGGTTTTTTACCATAGGAGTATCCAACCCTTACAACTTTCTTTGAAGGAGAAATAATCAGCAAAAAACACCCTTTTTTAACTCGAAAGTGGGATGCAGATGAAGATGTTGATCGGAAACACTGGGTGAGTAAATCTTTGATTGCTATGGGCCTCCAGGGACTGCTGGGGAGCTGAGGAACTTGGCTCTAAGGGTCTTATCACTATCTCCCTGTCCTTTCTGTTTGTCTATCTCCTGTCCACTATTTCTAATCTGTACTTGAGGGAATAGGATCATAGTAGCTTTTTGGCTTAGTCAACCATGGCAATGATGAATTTTGGTTTAAAAATGAGAAAGTCCAGTGTGCTCACCCTCTAAGCCAACCAGAAATGACTGTTGTGTCAGTAATGAGGATTCTAGAATTCCTCATTCTTCCCACAGCCACTCCACCTGGCTGTTTACACTCTCTCCTGAATCTGGCTCAGTGGTTCTTGGAGAGGACCCCTACTGCAGACACCCTCGTCTAAGTTAACTTCACTGTAGATTAGCTGCTTTTCTTATTAATGTTTTCCTCTTGAGTTAGGAAAGGAACATCTATCAAATGCTGAGTTTCAATTAAATTTAAATTTAAACTTGAGCTTTTTAGAACATTTTTTGAAAGTTAGTTGTTTTGACTGTTGTAGCAACGAGACACTAAAAGTTAGACAGTCAGTCATTCTTGTCTCTATAATAAAAGAGAATGAACAAGGTTTCAGTATGTTTCAGTGTCCAGAAGGTTGGAAGAGCCCTAGTGGTGGCTGAGGGTGTCTGTCTCAGAAAGCAGCGTTGGAGGGCTCCTCTGCGCCATCTGGTCCCACCTGTCAATGCCAGTTCTTTCTCTATGGCTTACTACCTCATGAGATGGCTCCTTTCTCCCTGTACAGCCCCAGTGAGAAGAAAATTCTTTCTTCCTTGTAACTCAGCCTGCCTCCCATTCAACTTAGTTTTCTATCTCAAATTGGTCCTGCAAAAAGCAAGGTCTTTGAGGCCCAATAAAATCCCAGTTTTAGGCTAGGTTGACTAAAAATTAAACATCTGCAAAGCATCTCTTATTTTCACATTGACTTTCATTAGAACACTGGAAAATACTTGACACTCCAACCTTTGTTAAGCTGGATTGAAATTTCTCGAGTTGTGTATGGCCATTCACCCTGAACGTACCTGATCTCATCTGAAATATTTTTAGTGGAAAAGGGATAAAGAAGGCCAGGCTACCCTTGGCACTGATATACTGGGTGTTGTAAGATAAGAAGCTGGGCCTGCAGACTGTTTCCTCACCCAGCAGTTCTAGCTCCTGTTGCAGTACTCAGCATTTCTCATTAGTTTCCCAACCCATGGAGGACTCCCAGATTCCCTCATGGGACTTCTGGAGGTCTATATTGTTCCTCTGTCAGGGATTTATAATGTCTAATTAACTTTACCTGATACCATTTTTTCATTGTATACTAGAATCAGAGACATCATATTTTCCTGAGTGGCATTTAAAGTTGGAATTACAATGGTACTATATAGTCAAGATTCCATATACTTAATGAACTTCAGGTTCATATTCTATATCCTAATTATTTAAGATGTTTTCTTATAAAATTAATGCATACTTATTTTAAAATACTTGAGAAAAAAAACAGAAAGGAAAAGGGGAAAAAATCATCTATAATGGCAACACCTAAAGCAAAAACAGGTAAAGCTAAAACCTTTTCCTGAATCTCACTTGAGTATACTTTTTTAAAAAACAAAAAACATACCATAAGATACAGTTTTGTAACCTACTTCTGGTCTTTTATTTTTTTTTAACTTATCCATATACTCCCCGTTTCCAGTTTCTACTTACCTAGATGACCCCAAACCACTATATTGTGTCAGTGAACCTGCTCAGAGGTCTGGTTCTGTATGCCTTTTTGCTATTGATGATTCACTTACAGGAATCTTTTAACTAATCCTCACTTTGGCTGTCCATGGTAAGATATTCTGAAAAAAGGCCCCTGAAATTACATTTGTTCCCATTCTGTGGCCTCTCCTCAGGCCATGTTAACTAGGCAAGCAAAACCCCATGGTGCCTAGGCTGAATCCAGGCATCTGCCCCAGAGTTCAGGTCTTAGTTCAATGGGGGCAACCAAAGGCTCACTTGCTAATCCTCAGCCTTTGTTGCTCTTGCCAGTGCCACAGCCACCAGCTGTTGTGCCTTTGAGAAGGTGATTGCACCTGAGCACCAAATGGTAGCACTGACTAGTTCTCTTACTCTATTTTTTGCTTTTAGGGCAAGTTTCTAGCTTTTTATCAGTATGCAAAATCATTTAATTCAGATGACTTTGATTATGAAGAGCTGAAGAATGGGGATTATGTCTTCATGAGGTGGAAGGTAAGCTCCCCTCCCCCCACCCTGCCAGGTCCTCCAACTGTGTCCACTCCTGTAGTGTACCACCCCCTTCTGCTCCCTTTGTCCAGTGCCTATTACAGTTGTCTTCTTGTCAGTGTCTTTACACACTCATAAAAGACAGGCACAGCTCCAGGGCACAATGGTTTACTGCTAACATCCCGGACAGTTTGTTTCTGGTGAAACTGTTGAGTGTTAGCAGATGAATTCATGCCTCAGGGTGGTCACCCATGACATTGTGTTCGTGTCTTCTCCCTTTCCTTTCTCTCACCCAAAAATCCCTTCGGTTCTCCACAGAATCAGCCCTAGTGTTCTGTGTACTTAGGGTAGAGCCAAACTCTCTTTGAGCTCAGTCATCTTCTATCCTCTATTCTCAGCCACAGGCTTAAATGTCATTTAAGTGACTGTTCCCTTACCACATCCTTGTCCATGGCTCAGTGCAGTCCCCCACTCATCTGGTTCTCTCCAGCTCAGGACATGAGGGACCAGGAATGAGATTCGAGTTTTCTACTCACCAGCCCTCAGAGAACTCCATCTGGCTGTACTCCATGGATTAGCTTTGGGCTGAGAGATCATTTGTGCTCCCTGGTTTGATAGCACAGTAGTTACTATGTTATGGCTGCAGAATAGCAAAATCATGAAGCAATTTTGTTAAATCACTTTGTGAACAAACACCCGCTTCCAAGCCCTACTCCCCAATCTGTAGGAAAAAGCTCTTTTATCTTGAAATCTTGCCAGCTTTCATATAGACAAATCATTTAGAGGAGTCATTCCCAACTTTTACTTTGTGTAGCTAATATTTTTGAAGAGTGGGGATTGTCACTCATTTAGGAGACAGTTGCTAGTTGCTTAGCCCTTCCCTCATGAGCTTGCCATCTAGTGGGAAATAAGCCAACTAACCTGTTAAGGAAAGTATCTTGTAAGGTTCTAATTTTAAAATTAATTTTAAAAACTATAATTTCAGAGGTTGAGGAAAGAGAAAAGAAGAGTGTCCTAAGATCGAAAAAACAATTGTGTTGTTTTGTTGCCAAGGAATTTCTCAGGGTGACTCACCTGTGGGCTTTTAGTAGACCTCTTCGGGCCCTGGGGCCTCTGACCTCGTCTCCCTGGGAAAGTAGGTAGCAGGACGCAGTCTTTCACCTCTTGGCTCTAACCAGAGATAAAAAGCTTGCTTCTCAAGGGGCCTGGTCAAGAACAGTATCATTCTGGCTGCTTTCAATGAAGTGTAGAGTTTTTTAAGGGGATATTACTGGGGCTACTGGTGATTGAGCTGCCTTCAGAATGATCCACAGGCAGAAGTGACCCTCTGTTCTAGAGGTGATCAGGAACTTAGTGACAGCTCCTGGAGTTGAGCAGAAAGTTATTTTTCCCCAGGTAGTTCTGTCTGCAAGCTCTGAAAGATATGTAGGTAGGTACATAAATAGGTGGGTACATAGGTAGGTAGGTAAGTAGGTAGGAGGTAGGTAGGTATTGATTCATTTATGTAATGTGCGGATAATGGTACCATGTCTTAGTTACTGATTCTAGTGAGCTCAAGACACGGTTTGCTGCATTAGAATGTAGAATAGTCGAGTGGTACATGAATGCTATTCACAAGTCAGGTTGAAATAAGAGGCTTGCCATCGCCCAGCAAGTCTTGTCTTGACCATGTATTGGTGGAACCTTAGAATCATCTGATGGTTAACAAGGAAGCCCCAGAGGTGGTTGAAGCACACTATTACTGACATTCTCCATCTGTGTGCAGGAACAGTTCCTGGTCCCAGACCACACGATCAAAGACATCAGCGGTGCTTCCTTTGCTGGGTTCTACTACATCTGCTTTCAGAAGTCGGCAGCCTCCATAGAGGGCTACTATTACCATAGGAGTTCAGAATGGTAAGGAGCCCCAGTGGCTTACCCTTGGCTCACCAAATGCTAAAGGAAATCTCTGCCTGTCTCTTTGTGGATTTTATGCTCTATTTGGATGCTGAGGACCTCTTTAAATGATCTTAGTTGTTCACACTAGGAGCTCATCTCCATCCATAGAGCAGAATAAACAGGATGAAAATGAAGTGCTAGGTAAAGGAACTCACTGCTAAATGCTTTCAAGCAATCAAGCAGTACTATGTTTTCAGCATTTTTATCTCAGTCTTTGCTGGTTTTGTATTTAGTCCTCCAAAATTTAATGAGTAACTAAAATGTCAGCTGTGGTGCACAGTATGAATTTCGTTGTCAGAAGCCTTTTTAATTTTGTGGTCACTTTCAGCTACTAGTGCCACTTGCACTTGATTTCATCTTGGTGACCCTAGAGGCCCATGGGAATTGACAGTCCTGCCTTGCGTTTAGTTCAAGATAAAAGACCAAATGCCACTGCAAGTGCTCTTTTTTCACCTTTTAGGGGGTTCCTCCTCCTTGCTGCTTTTTAAGCACCTTGTTATACCTGAAGGGTGAACCATATCATAAAATACCTGATTTACTCTCTGAATGTAGAAACACCTTATTTCCTTTCAAATTTTTTACTTTTGTGGCTTGTGAGTGATCCTACCCCAAATTTCTTGTACAGTGGCAGCAAACTGATATTTGCAAGTCAGTGCCCTTGGGCTGACTTGAGAGCCCCAGTTATTAGGGTTTCAATAATCATTTTGTTTTCAAAGGAGTTTTTAAAACTTTTCATAATTTTTTAAAATTATAGCTTTATTGAGATATAGTTTGTATACCATATAATTCACTTATTTAAAGTGTACAATTCAGTGATCTTTAGTATATTAACAGAGTTGTACAGCCATCAACACAATCAATTTTAGAATGTTTTTATCACCATAGGAAAAAACCCTGTATCTCCTTAGCCATCATATCCCAACTCCCTAGTCCTTCTCATCCCTATACAACCATTGATTACTGTGTGTGTGTGTGTGTGTGTGTGTGTGTGTGTGTGTGTGTTTACCTATTCCGGATATTTCACATAAATGGAGTCGTATATTATGTGGCCTTGGTGTCAGACTTCTTTAACTTAGCATAATACTTTGAAGGTTCAGCCCTGCTGTAACATGTATTAGTACTTCATATTTATTGCTGAATAATATTCCAGTGTAAGGATATATACCACATTTTGGTTTTTCATTCATCAACTGATAGACACTTGGTTGTTTTCACCTTTTGGCATTATGAATAATGCTGCTATGAACATGGGTATACAGGTATCTGTTCGAGTTTTAGCTTTCAATTCCTTTGGGTTTATATATAGGAATGAAATTGCTGGGTCATATGGTAATTCTATTTCCAACTTCTGAGGAATAGCCAAAGAGCAACTATGCCATTTTCCACAGCAGCTACACCATTTTGCATTTCCCATCAGCAGTATATGAGGGTTATAATTTTTCCACTTTCTCCATATGCATATCCTCCCAACACTTAATATAATGTCTTTATGATTAGAATGGGTATAAAGCGTTATCTCGTGGTTTTGATTTGTATATTCTGATGCGTAATACATAATCCTTTCTTGTTGATATTTTGGATAAGACACAAATTACTTTTCCTATGTTCCTCCTCACTTCTATGTGAAACAAATTAGGGAAGAGCTAACACCCACACCAGCAACTGACAGCTTCGGTGGGTCATCACCTCCATATGTGGATTGTCCTAGCCTCTGTTTCTCCTTCATCTGCTCATCTCCTCAGAGTACCTGCCAATGGGGAAACACAGACACCACCTCAAAGTTCTCTAATGTTCTTAAAGTCTAAGACATGTCTGGGGAGTGAGAAAATGAAAATGAATGGTAAAGTAAAGGTTAGCTATGAAGTTATCTTTTCCATTCTATCTTTGGATTCTGTGAGGATTGGGATGTGCCCATGTTATCTATGAAGCTCTGAGGATATTACAGCTTGACATTCCAGAAGGAGCTGAGATGCTGGACATCAGAGAGAGGCAGAGTGAGCAGTAGGGTAAGAATGAGCACCAGGATTTCGGTCTGTGTCTTTTCTCAGAGTTTACTCAGCCTCTCATTTTATAAGACACTCTAGAATTGTTTCATGATTAGAGCAGAAGGCCTAAAAACAACTCATCTTGTGCATAGTTCAAGAGGACTAACCAAAGAAATAGAAATAAAACCAAACTTGGTTTACCTAAAGAAGTCTGAGATGAATTTGCATTCCCGTCCAAATATGTGGTTTGTCGGGGGCTCTGGTTGGGGGTTCTTTAAAACATCCTTTGTTCAGTTTTCAGGATGCAGAGACAACTGCCTTCCGTTTCTGTTTTTTCTCCCATTGCAGGTATCAGTCGCTCAATCTAACTCATGTTCCTGAACACAGCGCACCCATTTATGAATTCCGGTGACAGTGGTTCAGAACAGCAACCAAATAAAACTGAACTTGGCAAAAAAGAACTTTGCCAAGAAAATCGTGTACCTGCCAGAACCAGGAGAACATGTGTTCCTGTTTCTTCACAAGCAGACTCTCATCAGAAAGCATGAATGTTAACCCACAGAATCCAAGGAGCATGGCTGACCGGCAGGGCAGGTGGAGGAGGCTGTCTCCATTCTTCCTCCCTCTCTGTGGCAGTTTAGTCTTAATATGTTTTTAAAGCTACCTTATATGCACTTTTCCTTCCTGCACAGCTAACTTCTGTATCACTAAAATGCCCATTCCTTCTTCCATTCTCGCCTCTAGCCTAGTAGGTCAGCCCCCGGTCACCCTTGGCCTTGGTGCTCAGTGGTCCCCATCCAGGCCCCCTCAGTTGCTTAGCCTGGTAGCTTAAGAAAAGGCAGAACAGAGCCCTAGCACATGTGTGGCCCCAGAGCTCTGTGCAAGGAGTTGGTGAGCTACAGCAGTATCTGCCAAAAAAATGTGAGGCAGAGGCTGATTGTTTAACAGGGTCAACTGGCACTGCCCAGCCCTGTGATGTTCACGACAAGCTAGTCAGTGGCTAGTAGGTTCCCTGGGCCTGCCATCGGGGGTCACTGAATTTAAGGCTTCCAGATCCCTGGCAGGAACAGATTCCAATCCTGCTTACTCAGCACGTTTGCTCCAAAATTTTGAACTTGAGGGCAATACTAAACTTAAAAAAAAAAAAAAAAAAAAAAAAAAAGAGTTTTTTTATTACAAAATTATTTTTATGGTCCCTTTAACAAGGACCCTATGGCAAATGCACAATTATTCAGAATTACATTTTATCGTTTTCACATTGAAAACAGCAAATGTTGACTTAGTAATTTTTATACCTATATATGTAAATGTATATTTAATCAACCAGCAGTTTGGAACTAGTCATCCTGGTACAAAAGTTTTGCAGCATTGCATAAATTATAATGCTAAACATGAGAACTGTTTTTGAGGCCAGTTTAGCATTTGTACCTCCTCCTTTTGCTACTCAAAACAGCAGTGCTTCGTGGCGACTTCTTCCATCCGGCAGAAGGAGCCGTCTTTCTCCTAAAACAGTGACTCTGAAATGGGATAGGGGTGGGATGGGAACATGAACACGCTCAAATAACTCAAGGCTCATGTGCCAAAGTAAGTGTGTGTGTATGTGTGTGTGTTTATTTTGTTTTGTTTAATGTTTAAAAAGCTTAATAGGTTGGCATCAGTTGTGGACCACAGATAACAGGCAGGGCTTTGGGGAGGGATTGGCATTTTCTGATGGTTTACAAACTTAGAGTACAAGAGGGAAAGCTTTAACAACAAGATAGCATTATAACCCACAGGAGCAAAGCAAACTAAGAGTCGTATATCATGGGCAGTGTAAAACAGCACAAAGCCCTTGGTCTAGATGAGTGGCAAGAAGTCCTCTATTCTTAAAAGAGTGGCTTTCCTTTTAATGACATATGTACTGTATGTTACTGAGGTTGAATGTTAGAGGAAGCCTTAAAGAAGTACATGGGGAAATAGTCAGCATTGGGACATCTAGGATGTGTAATCCTAAGGCTTTGTGCAGAGGTGTGACCAACCCATCTAGTCAGGCCAGGGCAATGGAGCCCTAAAAAGTTGCCTCAGTGACTTCCATGGAAAAATGATTCATGTCATTCTCAGAGATGAGTCACAAATGTTTTTCCTGATTTTAAAACTCCAAAAGGCAACAAATGGGTAAGTCTGGTTAAACCCAACTGAAGGCACAGTAATTAGATGACACTCACTGTAGCTTCAGTTTAGCTGATGGGTATCACTTAAGAATAAAAGAGGCAGCAGGGGTGTGCTGGCTTTCTTTATGCAGCATTAGCCTTTGCATTTCACTTCCATTCTCCCACAGCATGCTTATAAACATCGTCTGCATTTTGCAAGCTCCTTGAAGGATATAGGCCCTACTTAGAACACTGGGCATGGTGAGGTCACCTTCTGGAGCTTGTCAGGGCCTCTGTGTGGCTCTAAGAAGTTGGTTGATTGGCCAAATGGGTGGGGAAGGACATTTACCAATGTTGATGGTATTCAGCTAGCCAGATGGCCCAGGTTCTATGTAGGATTTTTTTTCATTTTTAGCTATGTAATGAAGGGCACCCGTTGTTTTGGGGGAAATGAAGAAGTGATACCTTTATTAGCTCTTTCAGACACATCTGTAATGTGTGTGTAAAACCTGTCCATTGAGGGCAGGGAAAGGATTGTTTTCCACCTCCTCTCGGAAACTCCCATGTAGTCCACATCAACTCCTTTTCTCTTGCTTGGTTCCCAGAAGCACTTTGGGGATCGTCTCCATCTGCAATTATTCTTTCCAGAATCTCAGTGGTTTACATGCCTCTGGTACTATGTGCAATATTTTTGGTTGACATTTGTATTCATCATTCAGAAACTAGTGCCGGTTGCAGATTTTCTACCATCTTCCTCTACCCTAAACAAGCCTGCCAAGAGGTGGGATCCTGGAGATTTGGCTGTTCTCACTCCACTGCTCAGAAAACTTCCATTCTGCAGTCTCAGCCTCATCACTCTTCTGTGCTGGAATTATCCCTCCCCACCCACCCGTCCTTTTACACTTTACAGTTTTTCAGCTATAGCCCAAAAGTACCTGAGCAATGCCTAATATGAAGTAGAAAGTCCATCTGTGGGCTGGTTCTGTTGATGTGGAAATCAGAAACCCCATGGGATCAGAGGGGCTTTTCAATGTCATTTGTTTTCAGAACAGGGAATTCCTATTCTAAGGCCTTGAAATGATTTTTTTTTCCCTCATAAAATAGTCCAATAAGCTAATTTTTAAAAAGAAATGCCATTAAGTATGTTGCATTGTGGTTTAAAATTACTAACGAGTTCTGGAAAAGAAAATATTCAATTTTGAATCCTAATGTGTTTTTAAAAATTAGGTGTGAATGGGTGCAAAGTGTGAATATTTTGTTTCTTTAGGGAGGACATGTGGAAAGGGTTTGAGGGTTTGGGATGGGAGAAGTATTTTGCAGAGCTATCAATGTCCAAATAATTTTTTTAAAATAAAGGTATTTAAGCAGTGATTCTGTCCTATTTCTAAATCAATATCTTTTAGTTAGAAGATACCAGCCTCTTTCTGGCCCTGTGAAGGTTTCTGGGCCACTTGAGACCCTGAGACCCTTGCAGACTGCGAACAGGCTGAGGCCTACTCAGGAAGTGATGCAGTTCCATGCCCTTATTTTCTCCTCGTTCTGAATGTTGTCAGACACTCAGTTCTTCTACTTGAGCTGTATTTTGTTGATTTCTATATTTTTTTGCACGTGTGCAGAATTTATACTTTTATTTAACACAGAATAGGCAAATGAAGCTATATGTTCACCATCTGCTTTGCAGTCTGGCACTGGCACAGGTGATATGGACGGACAGGCAGTGGCCCCTCTCCCCTCAGTGCTTGATCCTCGGAGGAAATACTTGAGCCCCAAAGAACCTCAGCTCCTGAACAGCTGCACCAGCAATGCCCTGAAGCCAGATGTAGGTGGCAAGTTCTGGCCCTTGATTTCTCTGCACCCTGTGACCCAGGGCCCTAATCCAGCCTTTTAAGCTTGATTTTGATTTTGACAGATTATGCTAATCTCATGGCAGAACACCTTATTAAAGTGTTAGGTTTCAGGTGCCACCTCCCTAGGCAGCACCCAGGAACATAGCTGTAAACATCATTTGAATTTTTGAGAAAATGTTTACAGTGTTGAAAAGGTTTAAATTTTAAGGGAATTTACGTTATTTGTCAGGGCAGAGTTCCTCTGTGTGTATAAAGTATCTGATCTCATGTTGTTTGAGCAATAATAAACTCTTCTCCCAAGATGTGTTGAGAAAGGAATAGACTATTCACAATGCTAGACTCTTGGTCGTTTTGTAGTGGGAAAAGCCTTCAGACCTAGGTCCTTCCAGATCCGCCTCTAAGTCCTGAAGTGACTTCCTGTGGAATAGGTAGACTCTGAACACAAATTTCTTCACTTAGAAAGTGGAAAAAACAACCTCTACCTGGGTCAAAAAGTTGTTGAGAATTCATTGCTTTTCTTAAAAGCACTTTATAAGCTATAAAGATCCTCCGCACGTGTAAACTGTAGTTCTTGCTTAGTAATAATGCTACAAAATATTGACTGAGGCTTGCTACATGCGGTGTGTCATTCTAGGTATTGCGGATAATGCAAAAATAAGCCATACTCCCCACCCTCAGGGAACTGATAGTCTGCAATAGAATGGAAATTGGGGTTTTCTGACCCCCAAAGCTAATAAAACCTTGCATATCTCAGTTCTTAGATCCCCAATTTTTAACCTTAGTTTGCTTTAAGCCATCCATAGGAACAGTAGAAAATGTGTAGATTATGTTAAGTGTGACACCAACGGCAAGACAATAGAAGGAAAATCTTAAATATCAATGCTGTTTCCATTGATCTGAACTATACTGGAGGAGGAAGGCATTAAAATTGCTCAGTTATGAAAAAGGCAGCTGGCTTTGACACAAAAAAGTGCCTGGAAATTGAATTGCAGTTGAGCAGCTTTTTCCTCCAGATTTTCCCTTCTAAAACATCTAAAGATTGACACTTCCCATTTATACACAGGAGGAAAAACACATAGGCTTTTGATTTGTAGAGAAGCATATGCTGAAGTTCAAGTTTATTTTGCCATTTTTTTCCTTCTGATTTTTCAGCTTGCCTCATCATTTACTGCATTAGTCATTTTTCCTCTCCATAATTGCTCAGTGGTCCCCTTCCTCCACACTATCTCTAACTGGCACTGATTGGAGTGGAGTTTCTCAAACTTGGTTGCACATTGGAATGACCTGGAAATTTATTTAAACTTATGTTTGTCAGCTCCCCAGACCAGTTCTATTATGACCTCCAGAGTTCCTTAAAATTTTCAGGTGGATAATATGCAAAGAAGTTCAAGTAATTAAGCGAGCCTTCCCCACCAAAAATGAGAGGAAGGCTTTTAGGCTTGTAATGTTGGTTCAACTGAGTGTGCTGTTCACAGCACAGAGGCAATGCAGGTTTTCAGTAGCATGACATCAAAATAGGAGAACATCAACCTGGTATTCTTGGTTAGTGTGCAGATGGAGCCAATGAAAACTCACCCCCATCCAGAACTTCAAGACCTTGGAAAATAAAAAGAAGGGATGATACTATCCTTCACATGCAAGTGCTTATGTTCAGCAGGACTTTCATTCATTGAGCAGTGCTAACCACTGTTCTGTGTGCTAGGGATGCAGATGTGTACACCAGATAAGAGATCCTAAGAATGGTCTGTGTTTCTATGGAGGTGGGCATACACAACAGACATCATAAAGAATTCATGTAATAGTAGATGTGATGTTAAGTGATAAGCATTACAGGGGAAAAATGCAGAGCCAGAGGTTTGAGAGTTTCGGACTGCGGCTGGGTGCAGGTTGCAATTGTTTAAAAGGTGATCAAGCTGGGCCTCATTAAGCAGATGACATTTGAGCAAAGACCTAGAGGTGGGGGAGTGAGCCAGCTGAGCTAAAGGAACAGCAAGGAGGTAAGTAGTAAGAAGTGAGGACAGAGGTAACAACATTGTTGGTGGCGGGGAGGGGTAGAAGAGTCAGACCCTGTGGAACCCTGTTGGTCTTTGTCAACATAAGGATTTTGGCTTTTACTCAGAGAAAGACTAGTCTTTAGAGGATATGAGCAGAGGAGGGACATCATTGAATTTAGGTTTTAAAGGATCTGAAAGGGATCAAGCAAGCAAGCAAGAAAGAACAATGAGGAGCCTACTGCAAAACCCAGGGAGCGGCAGTGGGTTAAATAGCAGAGGAGTGGTGGGCGTCTGCATGTTTTGAAAGTACAGCCATAAGGACTTGCTGGCAGACTGGATAGGAAGTCTAACAGAACAGTCCAGGGTGATTGCAAGGTTTTTGGCCTCCGCAGCTAGAAGGATGGAGTGGCCGCTGTGTTAATTAAGGTTAGAGTCTCATTTGCTTCTTTTGGAATTTTAATTTATGGACTAAGTAAAGACATGGAGAGATCAATGCATTGGAAAAATATTTTTATTATATTTCTCAAGAGGCGGGAATATGCCATGCCACCACACAGGGCCACAAGGGGAGTACCAGGTTTTGGCCCAGAAGTAAAAGGAGCTAGGGGAAAGCTGAGGCCAGGGTCCTTACTGGCGTTTCCGAGAGAAAGGCGATGCAGGGCAGAGCAAACAGTTCAAGACTGGCTAGTTTAAATAATTCCAGTGGGCCTTGGGGCATGAGACTGTTCCTAGTTGTCTGGTACCTGGGTCTGGGTTAATCAGGGCAGGGGGAATATTTATTTGGTATATAAGAGTTTGATAAGGAGGTGGCAGGGTGCATGGGCTTCAGCTTGGTTATATGCATATGAAAAGCATACTGGGAAGTGGGGAGCCCTGTGCTCTAAGAATTGGCTGGACCTGGATGGTGGGGGCAGCAGTATCTCCCCAGTCAGTAAGACCACAAATGCCAGAGTATCAAAAATAAAGAAAATAAAAAAAAATAGTTAAAATAATTGGTCCTGTGATGAATGGATGCCAAAAAGATAAACCCAGAATGTAAGAAAACACAGAACAGTTATGTGTACCAGCTACTAGAAAGATATACCCTGAACTCTCAGTGGCTTGACCTAGTAGAAGCTTATTGCTCATTCACATCAAGTCTAGTTGGCACAAGGTGGGGTGGCGGCTCTGCTCCATCAGTCGGCAGGGACTCAGCCAATAAAAGCTGTGCCTTCTGAAATTGCCCTGGGCAGGTGGTGGATTGAGTGGTGAGTTTTTGCAGACCAGGTCCAGAAAGGGTGACATTGTTTTTGCCCATTCACATGGACACATCCAACTGTGGGGAAGAATGTTGGGGAATGGGTGCCAGAGGACAAAGAAATAGATTTGGTGAAAAATGGGTCATTTCTGGGGGGCAACAGCTGTGAATAGCAGAGATCTGAGGAGAAGAGCAGGAAATGTTAAGTCTGAGGTAAATACACAGTAGACATCCAAGTGGCAATGAATGTATGTATCTGAAATTTAGGAGAAAGGTCTGGACTGGAGATACAGATTTGACAGCTGTCATTATCTAGATGGGGTATTTAAAACTATGAGAAGGAACGAGATCACTAAAAGGGTGAGGGAAGATGGAGGGGACTTTCCGACATGAAAAGCTCATGGATATAAGGAGGATCAGTAATGGAGAGAGAAGGAACAGCCAATGAGGCCAGAGGTGGGCCAGCAAGCTGGTGACCTGAAAGCCATCTGACTGCTGTGCCTTTAGAAGGATGACTATGTCAATGACTGTTGATGATGCTGAGGGTTGACCCTGGGATACAGCTATGTGAGGTTCACTTCTGACCTTGATAAGAATGGCTTCTGCAGAATGGAAGGGGCAAGTCAGGATGGTAGAGGGTTTAGGAGAGAAGAGTGGAGAAAGCAGAGACAGTGAGATTAGGCAACTTGGAGTTTTTTTGCTGCATAGGGAAAGCAAATAAATAGGAAATCACTGGGGGAGATAATGGTCAAAAGGTTTTTGGTGGTTTTTTCTTTTTGGCAAATTTTTTTTTTGGCAAATTACATCATCACATGTAATGAGTTTTTTTAAATTGTAGTAAAATATATAAAATTTACCACTTTAACCATTTTTAAGCGACAGTTCAGTGGCATTAAGTACACTCACATTGTTGTGCATCTGTCACCATTCGCCATCTCCAGAAATTTCTCATTATCCCAAACAGAACTTCTGTACCCATTAGACACTAACTTTTTCTCCTCCCTCCCCCAGCCCCTGGTAACTTCGAATTTACTTTCTGTCTCTGTGAATTTGATGACTTTGGGTACATCATATAAATGGAATTGTACAGTATCTGTCCTTTTGTGACTGGCTTATTTCATTTAGCATGTGTCAGAATTTTCTTCCTTTTTAAAGCTGAATAATACTCCACTGAATGTACTTATCACATTTTGTCATCCATCAAACACTTGGGTTGCTTCTGCCTTTTGGCTATTGTGAATAATGCTGCTATGAACATCAGTGTACAAATATCTCTTTGAGACCCCGTTTCAATTCTTTTGGATATATACTCAGAAGTAGAGTTGCTGGATCATGTGGTAATGCTTTTGAAATATTTTTGAAAGTTCCATATTATTTTCCGAGCAGTTACATCATTTTATTTTCCCACCAACAGTTCTAATTTCTCCAAGACCTCCTTACCAGCACTTGTTATATTCTGGTTGTTTTTCTTTGTTTGTTTGTTTGTTTTTGGAAAGCAGCTATTCTAATAGATGTGAGGTGGTATCTCATTGTGGTCTTGATTTGTATTTCCCTAATCCTTAGTGATCTTGAGCATTTTTTTCATGTGCTTGTTGGTTATTTGTATATATTCTTTGGAAAAATGTCTGTTCTAGTCCTCGTCCCATTTTTTAATTGGGTTGTTTTTTATTGTTGAGTTATAAGAGTGCTTTATATATTCTGGATATTAACCCTTTATCAGATATACAATTCACAAATATTATGAGACATATAATTTATAAATATTTTCTCTCATTCCCCAATGGATGCTTGAAACCCTATATATACTATGTTTTTTCCTGTACTTACATATCTTTTCACCTAGTGGAAGCACTTTACAGCTTCTCTTTGGCATATCCAAATTGCCAGCATCACTACTCTTGCTCTTTGGGGCCATTATTAAGTAAATTAAGGGTTACTTGAACACAATCACTGTGATACCAGGACAGTCCATCTAATAACTGAGAAGGTAAGTAAGTGAATAATAGGCAGGTGTACAGCCCTTGTGCCGGACAAAGGGATGATTCACTTCTGGGAGGGTTGAAGTGGGATTGTGCAAGATTTCGTCACACTACACAAAACAGTGCACAATTTAAAACTTATAAATTGGTTTCTGGAATTTTCCTTTTAATATATATTTTCAGATTGTGGTTGTTCAGGGTAACTGAAACCACAAAAATGGCAGATAAGCAGAGACTACTGTGTCTTTTGAAGTACAAATCAAATGAACCCTCTCCAGAAGTTTGTAAACTCTGTTTTAAAGATTCCTTGGGCAGCAGGAACAAGCAAAGTTCAGAGCTGGCTTCCCAGCTGGGAAGAGGGCTCCAACCACACTAAGCATCTCCATTTTGGACTTTCAGCCTCTAGAACTTTGAGAAAATTAATTTGTTGTATAATCCACTCAATGTATGGCATTTTGTTATGGTAGCCTAAGCAAACTAAGACAACCCCTAAATACCACAGCATGCATCTGCTAAGAATGACATTCTTCTACATCATCACACTCAGGAAAATTAGCAATTACTCCATAATATCTAATATCCTATCCAAAGTCAACTTGTCCCTAATTGTCCTAAGAATGTCTTTTTATAGCTACTTTTAAAATTTTCAGCCAGAATCTAAACAAGGTCTACACATTACATTTAACGTCTTTTAATCTAGGACAGCCCCCCTGCCTTTTTGCCCGTCATTAACAGTTTCGAAGAGCCTAGGCCACTTGTCTTATAAAATGTACCACTTTCTAGATTTGTCTAATGTTTCCTCATGTCTAAACTCAGATACAGTATTTTTTGGCAAGAATTCCACATAGGAGATGCTGTCTACGCTGCATCATATCAGGAGGTATCTGACCGCAGAGAGTAAGGCTAAACTGGAACTCGTGGTTAATGTGGTCATGGGGACCCGCTTTTAACCTCTACACAAAACAAGAACCACCAGGCTCAACGCTTTTTTTTTTATACACCTGCAAAGTCAGTTATGCTCGGGACCTGCAGTTCAGGGTTCATCACGTAAGATTCCTTCTCTGTCTCCCACAGCCGGTTCTTCCCCATCTTAGCCCCGGTCCAGGAGAGCACGACCCCGCCCCCCGCCCCCCCGCCCGCCCGCCCTGCCCGGCATAGCCCCGACCCTGCCCATCCTAGCGGCTCGAAGCCGCCATAGGCTCAGGGAGCGGAACCAATTGTGTCTGGCACTCCGCTGGGCGTCGCACACCCGGACTCTGAATCCCGGAGCGCGCGGCGCACGAGTACGCTGTTTTTCGTGGGTTTCCGGGAGCAGGCTGTTCGGCTACTGTGTCGCCTCGCCGCCGCAAGGCCGGAATTCCCGGCTTCGCCGCTGTCTCTCTTGGTACGCCCAGCTCAGCCGCAGCCATGGGGATCCTGGAAAAGATATCCGAGATAGAAAAGGAGATCGCTCGGACGCAGAAGAACAAGGGTGAGGGCCTGCCCGACGGGGCCTTCTTTCTGCCCGCTTCAGTTTTCCTGTCTGTTAAACGGGGGAACAACTCCAGCGGTAGAGCTGGAGGCCGGCTCCAAAGCCGAAGAGAAGTGCCGGATTTGTGCCGAGGCAGGCAGGGCCAGGCAGGGTCTGGCCCCAGTCGGACTGCAAACGGCCTCAGAGAGATCTGATCAA
The DNA here is from genome assembly GCF_014176215.1 of Rousettus aegyptiacus. Classification (NCBI taxonomy): domain Eukaryota; kingdom Metazoa; phylum Chordata; class Mammalia; order Chiroptera; family Pteropodidae; genus Rousettus; species Rousettus aegyptiacus. The sequence goes on from NW_023416309.1 coordinate 64,800,831, forward strand.
TACCAGAGAAATCTGATCAATACCAGAGAAATCCCAGCTACAGCGCAAGCATCAGTCCCAGAGAGAGGCAGAGCCAGGGTTCACCTGGTGGCTGGGCTTGGAGGGTTTTTTCTCTCCCCTTTTGTTCTGAGAAGGGTGGGAGAAGACAGCTCGCAGGTACAACCTTACCCAGCAGCCGGGGGACCCTGGGTGTAATTGTGGTGGCAATCAGAACTCGAGTCTGGCACACCTGGCTTTGAACCCACTTACCTGCTGTGAAACCTTGGAAAGTCGCTTCACCTCTTTGAGAGCTCAATGCATGCAAAAGGGGACAATAATCCCCTGCCCCATCTTAACTCACAATTAAATTAAACTAGATAGCATATGCAGAGCACTAGGCACATAGTGTGCACTGAGTATTTAAAGTAAACCTCCAACATAGATAGCACATAATGAAGCATCAAATCTGGATTTAAGATGGTAAAGGCTGGAGGAGCTCAGAGAAGAGAATTGTGGAGGAAAATGGTGGCACCCAAGAAGGCTTCCAGGAGGAGGTGGCACTTGAGCTGCTGGAGGGTAGGGTATTCCAGGCGAAGAGCATTCCTGAGGCATACAAATGGGAGTCAAGGTGGAATGCTGAGGAGAATAATCTAGATTAGAAAAAGGGTTTTGAGTAATGGGGTATGCGATTGGCCAAGGCGGGTGAGGCCGGGTGGGTGAGGCCCAGTGCCTGGCCATACCTGCTGTGGGATTACAGGGCCAGAAACCAAGGAATGCTAGGTGGCTAGTCTCAGTGACTGCCCTCCTTTGGCACCATTTAGTTGTAAAGGCTAAGAAGTTGAGGGACTTATATCAAGTATTTTGTAAATTTTTACTGAGCCCTTACTGTGTGCTAGGCACTATGGTTAAAGCAGTGAACACAGCAAGAACATCCCTGCCCTCATGGAGCTGACCTTCCAGTGGACAGTCTGTAAATTAGTAATCAAATAAACAAGATAATTTTAGATAGCAATAAATTTCATGAAGACAAACCAGAGTGATATAGCAGAGTGTTGAAGTAGAGGCTAGGTTTACTAAGGTGGAAAGATTCCAAGATGGTGAGCAACTGTAGGTATAGTTTCAAATAAAACTTCCCTGAACATACATAGGAGTTGCATTCCTGGAAATTTCAGCATTTATTCACACTGCAAAAAATGTTCTGTGTTTATATGTGAAATAGATTCTATGCCTCAGTGATCCTAACCCAGGTTTCCCTCTGGATGTCTTTGGGACATGAAAAGACACCAGACAATTCTAGGCCATGCTGGACTAACACCTTGTACAGCAGTTGACTTCCCTGACCCCTGCCGGATAAATGCCACTGAGGACTTTACCATCAGAGTGACAATGGAAAACATTCTTGGGAATTTCCAGAATGCCCCCATGGAATGGTGCTTCCCCCACTGACAGCCACTGACATGGGGTATCAAAGTCTCAATAAGGAGGTTTGTTTTTATTCTAAACGAAGTGAGAAGCCAAGGGGCATTTTAAGCAGAGGCGTCTTTTCTTTCCTGATCTCCCTGACAATGATTGCAGATGGTTCTGATATTCCCAGCCAACAGCTGATTGTGTGTGGGGCCCCACCTGACCATGGGGCTTGGCTACTTTGGACACTTACCTTCCATTTTGCTTTTCATCCTTTAGCCACCGAGTATCACCTGGGCTTGTTGAAAGCAAAACTTGCCAAGTATCGGGCCCAACTCCTGGAACCATCCAAATCGGCCTCATCCAAAGGAGAGGGCTTTGATGTCATGAAGTCAGGCGATGCCCGTGTGGCACTGATTGGATTTCCTTCTGTGGGTAAGGTCAGTGATGATCAGTGTGGGCTTTGGGCAGAAAGGCAGGATGTGTCCATTCAAACATGACTGTGCCTCTTCTCACTGCCCCTCTGGATTATTTCCACGGACAGAGAAGACCCAGGATAAAGTCTCACCGCTGTATCATCCTAACATGGAGAACATTCTTGCAGTTCTAGCAGAAGTAGCTCCACTTAGCTCATCCACTGTGCACATTTATTAAGTGTACACTATGTGCCAGGTGCTGGAGATACAGCTGGGGATGAGACAGTTCTATACCTGCCCCTACAGAACTATCATTCTCAGGGGAGAAAAGACAGTAAGCTAATGGAGAACCAGGTGTATTAAGTGGCAAAGACTGTTTTGGAGGGGTATGTGGGGTGGGGGTTGAGGTCCCACCAATTTATGTTGGGGGTCCGGAAAGCCTGTTCTGGTAAGCAGATATTTGAACAGAGGCCTGACTGAAGTGTGGGAGCTTGCAGAGTCCTGGGGAAGGGACATCCCTGGCAGGAGGAACAGTGAGTGCAAAGGCCTATAGGCGGGAGCTTGCCTGGTGTATTCAAGGGGGTTAAGGTAGCCAGGTCTGAGCGAGCTGCAGTAGGAGATGAATTATAAAGGGTGGATGACCTTGGGGGCTGCCACACAATTTTGGCGTTGAGTGAAGAAGAGTGAATCGGGGAACGCTACAGAATTTTCTAGAAGGTTTCTTCTGTAAGCATTTTAGTTTAGTATAAAATCCATATTTTTATGTGAGGAGTAAGATAAACATCACTGAAGGGTTTTGAGCAAAAAAGGCACTGAGATGACTGGTTTCTGTTTTTTTTGTTTTTTTTTTTTCTTTAATAAACTTTAAATTTTAGAAGAGTCTTGGATTTATAGAAAAATTGCAAAGCCAGTGCAGAGAATTACTGTATACCCCACACCCAGTTTCCCCATTACTAGTACAGTACATTTGTCACACTATGACTCAGTATTTATCTGTTACTATTTATTAAAGTTCATACTTTATGCAGATTTCCTTAGTTTTACCTGTCCCAGGAGACCACATTATACTTAGTTGTTATGTCTTCCTCAGGCTCCTCTTAGACTTGCCTTGATTTCATGACTTTGATAGTATTGAGAAGTGCAAGTCAGGTATTTTGTAGAAAGTCCCTTAATTGGAGTTCGCCTGATGTTTTTATCATGGTTAGACTAGGGTTATAGGTTTTAGGAGAAAGACCACAGAGGTAAAAGTGCCATTTTTATCACATCATATCAAGGGTACATGCTATCAACATAACTAATCACAGTTGATGTTGACCTTGGTCACCTGGCTATTGACCATACAGTGCTGTAGTGAATGTCCTTGTGTTTGGAGCTTTGCGCATTGAAGTTGTGTTTCTAGAGGAAGCATTCCTAGATGTAGGCACAGTGGCTCAGGGGTTTTGGGTTTTTAAAGCAGCCATCAGCTCTGCCACTTACCCACTGAATGCTCTAGCTGTCCCCATCTGAGAACAGCTGGGAACATTTCCTAGTGCACCCACTATATACAGTGCTGTGTCTGGGCAGGGTTGGGTGTGCTGGGGCAGATGCCGATTGGACTAAGACTAGGCTCTGCTTCAAAATCTGCAGGATACCTTCCTGGTGGCATTTAAATGTTTCTTAATCTTAAGGAACATTCTTACCCTAAGTAGATTATTATCAATACCTAGCTGCTTGATTTTCTCCTTGTCCTCTAACTGTATGGGCTCAGGAAACAATGTCATTTTAGTTATCATCTAAGCCAGGTAGAGTGAGGCTGGGAAAGTTGCTGTAGATGAAAGTTATAAAATGCTCTGGAAATCAGGTGCCAAGCCCCTTGTAACTCCTACTCCTCCAAGCCTTTTGCAGTTCATCTAACACATCCCTTTCAACCCTTTCATAAAATGTGAGCGCTCCTTTGACATGTAGTTTTCTGGCCTGTGCATGAATTCCTTTAGTGATGGGGTGCTCATGATTCTCCAACTTCACAAAAGCGGAATGTGGAATGGCTCAAAGGCCTCCTTAGAAGGAGCAGGTACTCTGACTTCAGGAGCCCCTCCTGCCAAGAGAGTAGAGACATCCCCCAAGGGTGCCCTCTGCTGGCTAAGTACCCTCACAGTTTTCAATCCTGGTATGGTTTCCAGATTGCTCTGTCTTTTTGGTCCTTTCTCATTTTTCTCAATTTTATATAATAAAAATTTTAAAATATGCAGAAGAAATGAAAACAGATACAATATGCCCTCCATCTAGATACATCACTGACTGACATTTTGCCATATTGCTCTATCTTTGTGTGTATGAGTGTGTGGGGTTTTGTTTTGTTTTGATTGAACCATTTGAGTAAATTGCAAGTGTCATGCTTAATGACCCTTTACCCCTAAATCTCCAAGAATAAGAACATTTTCCTACTTGGCCACAAACTGTTATATCACACCAAACAAAATTAACAGAATTAACAAAATTAATTATCTAATGCCTAGACTATATTATGATTTCAGTATTTACCCCAAAATGGCCTTTGCAACTAGTCTGTCCAAACTAGGATTCATTCTGGAACCACATGTAACCCGTGTGTCAGTTGTCCCTTTGTGTGCTTTAATCCCTTTTGTCATGACTCTGACTCACTGAAGAAACTAGACCAGTTGTCCTACAGAAAATTTCATGCTCTGGAGTGGTCTGCTTGCTTCCTTATGCTGTGCTTTAGCTTGTTTGTCTATTCGCTATACTTCCCGTGAACTGAAAGCTGGGACTGCATTGCCCAGGTTTTATGAGATGGTGCGCACCTCATTTTACACCATGCCAGAAAATCTCTGAGAGCTAGTTGTATTTCTGAGACCACTGGATTAAAGAGGGGACACCCTGTGTTCCCCTCCATATAGTTACATTCTCCCCACACAAACAAATTAGAAAATCACCTGCGGGGTGCTACTGTTGTGGCTCATACAAGTCAGGCCCTGTCAACATCCTTTCAGTGGCTTTGGCACCAGTGAATTGTCTTTGCCTGCAGATTTTTATTAGTGGTCGTAAAATGGCAATTTTCTACTTCCCTTCTTCCTCATTTAATAGCTGACATTCCTCAGTAAAGCAGCACTGTGTCTCATCAGTGTGAGCTGTTTGGTTACTCCGAAAAGTTCCACCAGGAAAGGTAGGACAGATGCTTACCTGTTGCCCTTAAAGATAAAGCATGGCATTGGGCGCACAGCTGTCCAACAGATGACAGATAAAGATTTCTAAGCTTTAACTGTTTGGGTATTATTATGAGCTCATTAGTTTTAGTCTTTTCTTTTGATTTTACTTTCCAATCTGCCAAAGGCTTCTTTACCAGGTGAGAAGCTCAAGTTGGAAGAAGCTACTTTAGTTCCCAAGGTCTATGCCCCTTGTGGTCTGGACCCTCTGGCCAGACCCCACTGCCCTGGTAGAAATCTAGGCTCTCTGGCCATGGAAGGGCCCAGGCCTCTTCAGCAGAGGCCAGACAGGATCAGGGACATCTTCCAGCAACCACTGCTCAGTGTTTCGGCAACCCTTGCATCCCCCTGCCCTCCTTCCAAGAGGTCCCCAGAGTGTTTTTGGATTTGAGGCCTGTGTTTCCTTCATGTGCCCCATTCTGGGTTTCAGAAGTCCAAGGGTGTGTGAGTGAGGTATGTGCTCAGACTTCCTGTCTGCCAGTGAGGGGCAGGGTCTATACAACACAAGCCCCAGGTCCAGATGGCACTGTCCTCGTCACAGCTGCTTCTCAGGCTTCTTATTCCAGGTTCCCTGCTGACTAGATGGGCCCAGGATGCTGGGGCTGGGTTTCCTCTATTCTTCATGCTGCCCACTGCTTTGCACTTGCCCTCTGGGCCATAGCATCCAGCACTGTGGTCTTGGTGTATCCTGGACTCAATGTGCCCTGTGCTTTGTCATCTCCATTAATCTCCATGCAGCCCTGGTTGGATGCCCACTCTACATATGAGGACTCCAAAGCTTAGAGGATAAAGTTTCTTGCCCAGGGTTCTCCAGCAGAGGCAAGGTTCAAGGCCAGGTCTCTGTCATCTAGCCAAGCCACAGCTCCATTCCCACTGTGAACCATGGCTTAAGTGTTCCCATCTAGGTCTTTCCCATCTCACCCCTCCCTTTCTCTCAGCATCTTCTCCCACCATCTGGCTTTGTCTCAGACCAGAAGGTGAGTATCTCTGTGTATATCTTGCCTCTCCCTGGGTGAGCAGCAACTTCAGGTGCCATGGGGCTGTTGCCAATTTGAAGTTCTCTGGGGCCCAGGAAGGTTTGGAGGGTTTTGTAGAGCTAGGGAAGGGCCCCTGATTTAAGAAGCTAGGTCCCTGTGTCCTCTTGAGACAGGCCTTGAGTCCTCTGAGGAATGGAGGGGTTCTCTGGTGCCCATCTCCTGGGTGGGGCTAGAAGCAACTTTTCCAGGTGTTGGTCTCTTCACAGCCCCTCCAGTCACCAAGCCGAGGGTGAGGAGAGGATCTCCCTGCTGCTCGCGGCCTGTGGAGATTCTCTAAGGAGGCTGGGACAAGATTTCTTGATACAATGGCTTTCTTTTTCTTCTAGTCTACCTTCTTGAGTCTAATGACCTCCACAGCCAGCGAAGCTGCATCCTATGAATTCACAACGCTGACGTGTATCCCCGGGGTCATTGAAGTAAGTTGGAGTTTGCTGGATCCCAGGAGGGGAAAGGGTGTGTGCTTGTGTTTGCAATTGTGTATATGTTATGTGCATGCTTGTGCAGGTGTGTCTGTGTCTGTTTCTGAGGAATGGGTGTCCCTGTGTGGGGAAAGGCTCTGAACTGAGCTTCTTTGCCCTCAAGCACTGGCACTTCTGGGATTCTGGCTGCTAAGACTCTAGAGATGCCTGGCCTATCTTGCAATCCTAACTGGTTTCAGGAGTCAGGCCAGTGTATAGTGCCTTTTGTGCTCCACTCCCCCACACCACCCCAGCTCAGGTCATTCATTACTGCTTGGCTGGATTCCGTTTCCTATGAAGCTTTAGAGCCGTGGACAGCCCGGGTCCTGTGGCCTTGAGCCTCTCACTATGAAGCACTTAATTTTGTGAAGCGCTGATATCATCAGCAATGAATGTTATGAGACTAAAAACTCTAGAGCCCTCCCCAGGTGGCTCTTCAGCTCTCAATGAGCAATGAGGCTCAGACAAGGCCATGAAGGCTGACCCCAAGGTTCCTACAGCCCCTAGCTATAGGCTGTTGTATGTGTCCTGGGTTCAGGTAGGCCCTGCCCAGCAGTGGCCCATCCTCACCTTACCATCTTCTCTTCTGCATCCTAGTACAAAGGAGCCAACATCCAGCTCCTGGACCTTCCTGGAATCATTGAAGGCGCAGCACAAGGTGTGAGATGGGCACCCAGATCCTGTCTTCTCTCTCAGGGGACTCAGGAAGCCTCACTGTTAAAATTGGATGTGGCTGTTAAAGATTGATGGATGGGGCTCACAGCTCCTCACACTGCTCAGTATTCTATTCCTAAGGGATGCTTTTCCCAGGGGAAACACATCTTAAAGCTGAGGAAACTGAGACAATGAAATGTCTTGCCCAAGATTGTTCAGCTTACCAGGTGGGCTTGAATCCCCACTTCCACTCCATGTGTTCCACCATGCCCTGCTAAGATACTTATTAGCTGGTGAACTCAGACCACGCTCCTAGTCCTGGAGCTCTGTCCTTTGTTGTTTTGGGGGTTTTCATTTTATTTTATTTTTCTGAGATAGTATCATGCCTGTGCTTCTGGTGGCAGGTGGCTGCATCCAGCATTTGGAGAGATGATTACTAACTGCTGGTTATCCAGCACTTGCTAAGTGCTGGGCTATGTGCTGACCATTATCTCACTTAATCCTTAGATAGTCCTATGACTTAGGGGGCATCATCATTTCCTTTTAATAGCCAGGAGGAACCCCAGGGACAGAAAAGTTAAAGGTCTTCCCTAAACAACTATTCAGCTGTTAAGTGCCAGAGCTGGGATTGGAGCTGCCTCTCTGGTTCTATAGCCCCACGGTGGCTGGCAGTGAGGTGTCCTCTCTAGGTATTCAAGTGCAATCTCTGCTATACACCCTCCCACGCCCCACCACTCCCATTGTAGTGAGATCCTGCCTGTTTGAATTGGTTCGTGGGGAGTGGTGATGGTTCTTCATGCCATCCCAGCCAGCATATGGGGGGTCTGGAGGTGGTCTGGTCACATGTGTTGGAAGGGCATGGGCCGGAGGCAGAAGGTAGCTGGCCCATGGAGATAGATCACCTTGTCCAACCTCTTACTCTTAGAAGAGGGAGGCAGGTCATAATTGAAACCCATACTACACAGATCCTGGTACTGCTGCTTTGGTCCCTGACTTTGTGTGATGTTGGCAAAGTTCTTGACTTCTTTGGTCTAATAGTAATGGAGTCTGGTTTTTGTATAGTAGTTTCTAAAGCACCTCCTCCTATGTTGTCTCCTGTGATCCTTTCTGCAGCCCTGGGTGAGCATTCTAACACTTTGTTTTCTAGAAAGGGCAGACAAGTTCAAATCCTGGCATCACATTAGCTTTGTGTTCTCGAGGAAGTGATTATCTCTAAGCTAAGCCTCAACACTAACCATATGGGATAGTTTTGAGGATTAAGTGAGGAAATGTTCATGAAGCACTTAGCACAGGGCATGCCACACAGTAGGGGGAGAGGGAGGATGTAACTTCTCCCAAGGTGGTGATGTTGGATTTCCTTCTAAAACAAGTCTCCATGAGTTGGACAGCATCTAGATTAAAGACAAATGCCAAAGAAATCACAGCCAAGAAAGTGACATGTGGCAGGTCTATAAAGGACAGCAGTCCAGGCGCTGTGGACTGGGTGGGAGTCACATGGGTCCTGTTTGTGTCACTGTGTAACATCCTTTCTACCTGTCCAGGGAAAGGCCGTGGCCGGCAGGTGATCGCTGTGGCACGTACAGCTGATGTCGTCATCATGATGCTGGATGCCACCAAGGGAGAGGTGCAAAGGTCTGCGGGGTTGGGTAGGAGGCAGGCTGACATATCTAGTAAGGCCTGGGTATGGCGCTGGGACACCTTGGCTCCTGCAGATGTGTCCTGGAGCTTCTGGGTGGTCCAAGGGGTGCTTGGCCCTGTCACATGGAAGTAGTGATAGGACTGACCACAGGCTAAACCCAATGCACTGAGCCCTGGAGAGACGCATCCTCTCCAAGAGGCTTCCATCTAGCACAGAGGCTGTCCTGGGCCCAAGGTCTGTGGCCTGGCTCTGGCTTCTGCTTGCAGAGGGTCAGTGACCCAGTCACTGCCCAGAACCTACTAGGAGCCTAACCCCAATCAACAGAAGCCTTGTTCGTGCCCTAGTCTGATGCCTAAGGGGCATACCAGGCCTGCCTTTTCACTTGGATTACAGACTTGGCTGGTCTGCCCTGGACTGGGCAGAGGGTCCAGAAGCTCCCCCTCTGTAGCTCTGAGTCATTGGGTAGGAATGTTCCAGGTTGTTGATGTAGGTGGGCAGGGGCTTCCTGTATAACATAGAAACTGTGCAGGCTGCCTCTGGGCACCTATGAAAATTTGTCAGTGCTCTGCCCAGGTCTCTGCTGGAGAAAGAACTGGAGTCAGTGGGCATCCGCCTCAACAAGCACAAGCCCAACATCTACTTCAAGGTGAGGCCCCTCTCACCTTCAGGCTGCAGTGTGGGTGGTTTGGGACTGGGTCAGTCAACAGCTGAGGCACATGGGGCTATTGCTGCTAACTCTTTGTCAGCATCTCTTCCCCTTTCCTCCTCCAGCCCAAGAAAGGTGGCGGCATCTCCTTTAACTCAACAGTCACACTGACCCAGTGCTCAGAAAAGCTGGTGCAGCTGATCCTGCATGAGTACAGTATCCTTCCTGAAAAGAGCAGTGAGAGAAGGCCCACAGCCTTCAGAGCAGGGGAGGAACAACCAGAGCCAGGGCACCCTGTGGCCCAGGGTCACAGTAGACCACCCCAAGCCTCCCTGGATCCACTGAAACAGGCTCCAGGAAAGCTGCAGTCGCTGACACAAGGCGCTTCCTGTTTGCTTTGCCTTTGTGCATAGTAAGTTCCAGCTGGCTGGGCCACAGCCATGCACTCAACAGTGGCTTCCTTGCTTCTCACTGACTACTAGGTGCTGTGGCAGCCAGTCACATCTGGAAGGAGATGAGATGTTGAGGGAAACAGCCACTGTGGTTTGGCCTCCTGGCCTAAAGAAGCCTCAGGGAGAACCGGGGTCCTGTGCACACTCCACTAAAGTATTGTCGGGGCTGTGTGGGATCTGGGGCTCTGAAGGACAGGGCAGGGCTCTAGAGTCAGTTGAGCTCAGCATAGAGAAAACTCATGGTAGGACAGACTGCCTAGCAAGGTGGTGAGGCCCTCGTCACTGGGGATATGCGAGCAGAGGCAGGGTGGCTCCTGAGGAGAGTTGTGCATGAGGGGCAAGCCGAAGTTAGACCAGAGCTTTCAGACAATGCTCTTAGCACTGAAACCTGAAGTTCCACTGAGGTGCTTTGGGGATTCTGGCGAGTAGGTTTTCTTGCATAACAGCAAAGATTTAAACTGCTGGCTGAAACTTTTACATGTTGTGGTTCCTTTTGGAAAAAAAAAAAAAAAAAAAAAAAAAGGACCCTCATCAAACTTTAAAATCTGGTAAAACCTCACAAGCAGATGACCTCTAAGGTCTCTTCAGCCATCATATTTCCTGATTGGCTGTTTCAGGCCCTCATCTGAGTTGGCATAGGAACTGCTGGTGCACAGTCTGCCCTTAATCTGAGCTTCTCAGAGATCTTCAATGCGGAAGTACTCTTCCGAGAAGACTGCTCCCCGGATGAGTTCATTGACGTGATCGTGGGTAACAGGGTGTACATGCCCTGCTTATATGTAAGTGGTACCAGCACATCCCTGGGTGCTCTTGTAGGAGGGGAGCCCTTGTTCCAGGCCACATTTCCTGAGCCCTCTTGACCCAGATGGGATCTGTCGCCACTCTATTTCAGTGTCTCCTTGAATCTTGCAGACTCAAGTCTCACTTGACACTTGGGTTCTAGTCCACCAAGCCTTTCCTTCTGGAGAGGCTGGGAGCCTAGGCCCCTTCAGCCTGGGAGGGGAGGTAGGACACTTAACATCAGCCCATGACCATGGTGTGCAAAGGAAGGAACCACAGGCAGGGCCATGGCTGTTTGGGGACCCTTGTCCTATACTACTTTGTCCTTTTCTTCCTTTTAATTCCAGGTTTATAACAAAATTGACCAGATCTCAATGGAAGAAGTGGACCGCTTGGCCCGGAAACCCAACAGTGTAGTCATCAGGTGAGACTCTGCCATCCTTTCTGTGTGTGAGGCTATCAGTGAAGCCTGCCAGCTGCCTTAGCCAGGCAAAGCCTCCACTGCACAGCTCAGAGCAGATGGAACCCTCCAAATTGCTGGTCACACTCTGAATTGACGTGAACAGTGTGGGTGATGTGGGGTGGGTTCTGGTTAAGAAAACAGATTTTGTCCATCAAGGTAATGGTTACGAATGGTTAAGAGGCTTCATACTTAGTAGTTAACCTCAGTTCCCCAGAAAGCCCTAGGGTGTGAGCTAGTATCTTGATATTCTGGAAGATGTGGCTCTGTAACCACAGATGAGAGGAAAGAGGGAACTGAAGTCTTTAGGTGGGTAGAGTCATCCTTGGCCACCTGCTCCCTGCCATTCTTCAGGAGTGGGTCCTGGGAGTGCAACTTGCACTCTGGCTGATGGCTGCTCATTCACTTCCCATCATTGCTATGGGGTTCCTCTTTTGAGGCAGACTGACTCGTGCTTTACTGTCCAGTTTCCCAGCTCAGCCAAGGTGCTTTGTAGCTTCACAGTGAGGCTTGGCTTATGAGGAGGGAGATGCTCAGGGACCAAGTGGAGGTGACTGTTACAAATGATGGGTGAAGGTCCTGGACTCAAGAAGGTCCCTCCTGCAGGATAGCCTCAGCTCATCTCCTCCTGCTCCCTTCAGGGGTGGCCTGAGGACATGCCTGCCTTCAGGGTGTAAGAGCACCTTTACTTGCTCATGCTCACAACAGCTCTGCAGAGGGCAGGACACCCATTCAGGGTAAGACGACTATAAACCATCAGCCAGGGGCTCCCCCATTACTGAATTCTGTGACGGGCAGCCCTGGGCCACTTCGCAGCTCCTCAGGAGAGGTGAGCTCTGGATTGTCATCCTTTGCCCACAATCCCATCATATCCCCTCACCATTTTCCACACAGCAGGTACCAGAAGGGAAGCCAGAGCTCCAGTGACCTGTCTCAATTACAGATGCCATCTGTCCTCCACAGAGAGCAGTTGTGACCCCCAGGAAAGATGGCTAAGTTCCATTGGGTGTGATTGTGATTGCTGACCAGAAGCATTGGCAGCTAAAGTACAGGCTGCCTTCAGAACTATAGGCTTGGTTCCCCACAGGCGCCAGCTTGGCCATACTGGCCTTGGTGCCTGTGCCCAGCCTGGTGGAGGTTGTCCTTTGTAACAGTGAGAGAGCAGGGACCACTGGTCTCTGAGCCCATTGGGCTCTTCTAACTAGCTGCCTTCCTCCCTGGCAGCTGTGGCATGAAGCTGAACCTAGACTACTTGCTCGAAATGCTTTGGGAGTACTTGGCCCTGACCTGCATCTACACCAAGAAGAGAGGACGTGAGTCAAGCAGCATGCAACCCAAGAAACAGCTGAGCCTTACCCTCCCTCAAGGGCTGCCATGCTATGCATGTGGTCCCCTGAGGGGGGTGGGGGAGGATGGGAGTAGGGTTGGGATGCAGTGGGGTAGAGTTCCCTACTGGCTACAGCAGTAAGTGCCTCCTGACCTCACCCAGCAGTGACAGGCCCCACGTCACAACTTTAGGCAAGTAAATACACAAGAGCCTTTTCCTTTTCCCTACCCCCTGTACACATACCTTACATATTCAGGGACCTAGCTGCTGAGTTCTGGCAATTTTCATTGACCTTGATCTTGTAAGCAAGGGGAGAGATGTGGCTGCCTCTGACTGGATTCCAGCAGCTGTCATATCTTGCCAGTTCAGTCCACATGCTTCACATGACTCGTCTCAGTTTTGGGGCTTTCACGGCAGACTAGGTTACAGGCAGTTTGAATCCTGGACTTGGTTGGATTCATTTTGATTTTCTGTGTTAAGTTCAAGGTTGTAGAAGAATGTGTGAGGATCGATAGTGAGGCTGTGCCTAATATGACGGGAAAGGTTAGTTCAAGGCTGGAGACTGGAAGGGCCTCTGTTCCCTGTGTAAAGGAACTATATAGCATCAGGCTGTGACTTTGGTTGACACTCATACCCATCTTTACCTGTTTAGAGAGGCCAGACTTCACAGATGCCATAATCCTCCGGAAAGGGGCCTCCGTGGAACACGTGGTAAGTTAACGAGATCTGCCTAGACTAGGGTCTCAGGGACTTCTCTCTGTCACCTCTCAGGGCGTGGTGAGGGGGTCCTGCCTGAAGTTCTCCCAGCCCTCAGCTGACTCTTGGATGACACGTGCTACAGTGGCAGAGTTGGTGTTAGACCTGAGATGCATCCCAATCACCCTTCCTAGCTGCACGTTGAACTTCCATCCTCTTATAAGATGAGGATGGTGCTGCCCACCCCCTGGTAGTTAGGGAGTGGCATCAAATGAGGTCAAGCATGTAAAGCACTTGGCACACTGCCTGGTACATGGTAGATGTCCAGGAAGGAGTTGTCCTCATTATCCTGTCTTATCCCAGTGCTATAGGCTCCTCAGGGCCATTGAGATCTTCTCTCAAGGAGAACTACTGCCCCAGGGTACTCCTGTGTTCATTCCAAGTCATGTCTCCCCAGTGCTGGTCTAGGGCTCAGAGTTGCCACCTCCCATGCCCTTGGCCCTTACTGGCTTCCAGGTCCCCTTTGTACTCCCAGTGTGGCCTGCCCCTTCCTGCTTCTACATCCCACCCCCAGACAAGGGATGGCTTCGAATGCTTCCCACACACAATGTGCTTTATTGAGCGTCAGCAAAGTACCCTTGGTTCCTGCCAGAACTAGGATCCTTGGGGGTCAACAGATGCAGATATCCAATCCTGGAACTAAGAAGTCACACATAAAGGTGAGGGCAGTAAAAGAAGAGGACAGTGAATGGGAAGATATGGCACCAAGTCTGCATAGGACATCTCAGAGGAGGTGATGTAAGTGGACCTTGTAGACCAAGCAGGACCTGACTGTGAAGAGTCAGGCAGGGGAAGCTCCTCAGACAGGATGTGCAAAGGCCGTGAGGCCAGGGACTCTGAGCTGAGCCTGTGGGTCAGGGAGAGGAAGTGTGTGTTTCTGTGTCTGGAGCTCTGTCAGAAGCACAGGGATCACTCTATCCCCTGAGTTTATCCCTGCACCATCTTTTTCAGAAGGCATTGTGGGACCTACTGGAATAGGTGATGGCCCAAGAGCTTAAGACAATGCTCCATGTCACACAGCCCTCTTCTGGGGCTTTTGTTTTCCTCTAGCTCATTTCTTCTCAGGATCTGTAATCTTGTCAGTAGGTGGGCATACAGTCTGGTCTTATGCATTCCTTCATTCAATTGCACACCCAGCCTGAGGCCTCTGCTGGCCTGGAGATAGATGCTAACACAAACAGGGCAGGGCTTGAAGGCCTGCTCACCAGGTAGAAGCCAAAGAAACTCAGGATTACCCTTGCAGACCCCTTAGATCAGGGGTCCTCAATCCCTGGGCCACAGACCAGTAGTGGCCTGTTAGGAACTAGGCCTCGCTGCAGGAACTGAGTGGCAGATGGGCCAGCGAAGCTTCATCTGTATTTATAGCCTCTCCCCAGCACTAGCAACACTGCCTCAGCTCCACCTCAGATCATCAAGTGTTAGGTTCTCATAAGAGCACTGGTCCCTGGTGCCAAAAAGATTGGGGATTGCTGCCTTGGAACACTCCAAAGAACTCTGGGAGTCCCTGTTCCCTGGGCCTGTTTTGGAACCCTGCTGGGTTCCAGCAGGCCATTAACACAGGTGCCCACATGTGCTGCCCCTCCCTGGGGTTACTCTACATCTTCTGTGAGCATTTTCCTCAACCCTCTCAGGCCCTTAGCTGTTTACTCAAGAGGATGTGGGGCTTCGGCCACACCTGGGAGGAAAACAGGAGATACCAGGAACAGAAGGATAGTCTAGGCACTGAGAATAACAGGTGCAAAGGCCCAGAGGCAGGAGTAAATGTGGGGAATGCTAGCTGTTTGCTATTAGCTGGCATGGAGGGTCAAAAGCAGCAGGTGAGGAGAAGCCAGCAGGGTGGGGAGGAGCTTTGGGGGCCTTACTCCAGAGCCTGGACTTTGTCCCAGAGAGGCCTACTCTTAAGTGGTCAGCCCCTCCCCACTCACCCACCCTCCCATGATATCCACCTCTCCCAGGTGCCAAAGAATGTATATAAAGGCCTGCCTGAATGCTGACAACAGAGACCCAAAGTAGAGGAACCAGGTAGACACTGGAGCCAGGCAGACCTGGGGTAATACCCTAGCTCCTGATAATGTCAGCCTTCCTATGCTTCAGTATTCTCATATGGGGGTAACTGACCCAACCCCCAGGGTCTTTGAAATACACCTAGCCAAAGCCCTGGTACATTTTCAGTGAGTGGTAACAAGCCTGTCTACAAAAGGGTCATGGGCCATAAGCCCCAGAGGTAGGGAGGACCATGCAGGTCTCAGGAGTGAGAGGCACAGTGGACTCTAAGGAGCAATAGTCTCCTATCCCCAAACCATATACTGTCTCCTACATTGACAAGATAGCCTTGGATGACCTTTCATTCTCTCCCATTACTAGAGATGCAAATACAGAGAACTTCTATGAGAACCATAGAGCAAGCTCTGTGGTAAACGGTTTCTACTGATAACACTTGACTTTAGTGTCAGATCACTAGGGCATGGTGGGGCCTGTGACAAACTGGAGAACACATTCCCAATCTGCCTCAAGGGTGTGAGTGCCAGCCCAGTGCTCCCAAAGCTCTCAGGGTTCCAGGAGAATCCCTGACTATCACCCTGTTCTGCAAACTTTGCCAGTAGGTTTAATTTAGTTGTTGGGCAAGCCGAATAAACTTAAAAACCAGTTCGCAGGCCAGAGCTGACTTCTGAGCCATCAGATTTCATTCTCTGGTGTAGGAAACAGTATTAGAACTAATTGTGTGGGTATCTCTGTTTGCCACAGACAGTAGCATCCTCTCTGCCACGGCTGTGGCATCCTTGGTCACCCAGAGGAGGCCCAGATCAGGTTGGCTCCTTGGCTAATGTTCCTGCAGGCCTGACGTTGGCCTCTGTCCCCACTGAAGCTAAGCTGAGGCATTTGGTCTCTAACCAGTAAAGCTGTGGACACATGGGAAGAGAGGCAACATTGCACACTTTTCTCTGTAGCCCACCTCTACTGCACCCATCCATCGTCTTACACCCAGGGGTCCACATTCTCAGGGGAAGAGCTGGCTGTCCCTCCCAGACTGCCTCCTGGCCTCCTGACAGTGCAGAGATTTTCATGACCTTCATCCCTACCTGGGAGTGCTAAAGAATGTAGGCTGTCTTGGGGGTCGGGAATGGATGATGTGATATGCAAGAGGCTCCAGGTCACAGCTATGGACAGGAGGCATGAGAGACAGTGACCAAACGTGGTGACTTGCTGAGATGAGCAGGGGATTGGGTGTTCTGAAACTACTCTCACTCCTCTGAAGGGTCATCTGTCAGGGCTCTTGTTCAGGCAAGGTGCACAGCCAAGACCCATACCTTTCTTCAGTGGCTATGAAAACATTCCTAACTGGATATCAGTTATTCCAGGTATTCCTAACTGGATACCTTGGACAGAGCTGGAAGCAGGTGTGTCAGAACAACCTACAGCCATGAATATGAGGCTGTGTATGGACAGTGGTGTTCCTTGACATGAGGCCAATGCTGTTTGAGCACTCACCTTGGGAAATGCTACTTCTTGGCATGTGCTCAGGGCTTGGTGGGGTTGGATGGAGCCTCATCTCATTATCTGACTCTCTCCTGTCCTCCCACTAGTGCCACCGCATCCACAGGTCGCTCGCCAGCCAGTTTAAGTATGCACTGGTGTGGGTAAGTTTGGGCAGAAGGTGGGCCAGGGTTATACCCAACATAGCCCCCAGGTTAGGCAGGAGCAAGGGGTTTACACTGCTCTGCATGGTGTCCCTGTCCTGTATGGAGACCAGAGTGTCTATGTGTCTCACTCCATAAGGTATGCATGTTGTCCCATACTGGACAAAGGCTTCTCCATCTTTGGGATCCAGAGATAGTCAGACCACTGGGGAGTCCTGCTGTCTGAGGCCTATGGGGTTTGCTGATGCTGGGACCCCCACTTAGACTCTGGCATTCAACACACCCCCACCTCTCTCCACTGATAGCTCCATCAGCCTTGGCCTTGGTCAGTACTGATGTGGCCCCTCTGCCCTGTTCCCTGCCCAGGGCACCAGCACCAAGTACAGCCCTCAGCGGGTGGGCCTGACTCACACCATGGAACATGAGGATGTCATCCAGATCGTCAAGAAGTAGTGACCTGAGGCCAGGCCACCCATCTACCCAGTCTCCCTGGGGCGTCAAACAGGAAAAGAGAAATACACATACTCCAGGAAAGGGTCTTTCAAGTCTCTGCTTTTTCCAGAAGTTTCTTCAGTAGGCAGGTGATGAAGAGTGTGTGGGATAGAGGGACAAGGTTGTAGGCCTTGGGCTGGGCTGGGGGTATTTCCCATGAGACTTGTCCCTTATACAGGGATTCTAAATTTGGAACCCTGGGCCTCTACCCTACCCCTGGCCTCCTTCAGGCACTGACAGAGCAAGTTGCCCCTTAACTTCCCAGCCAGCGTCTAAAGCAGATGGGTTGCTCAGTGCAAGGGTGGGGAGCTGGGCCTGCCTGGGTCCCTAGAGGTAGTAGTTACTGTTGGGGCACCTCCACCTCGGCTCCTGCAGTTTCTCTGGTACTCAGGGAGGGGAGCTCCAGGACAAAAATTCCTACCACCCTCCCCCTCCCAAGGCTGCCCTGTGTTGGAAACTAGAGGTCAGTGGCTTTAAAGGCCTAGCTCAGGGCCTCTGCAGCCTGATGGATCCTGAAGTGCTACCCCTTCCCATGGCAGCCCCTGCCCAGCATAAAACCCCAGGCCCCAGGCCCTATACAAACACCTGGGGAAGTGACTGGAGTTTGGGTTCTGTATTTTCTCTCTAAGCCCCCTTGATCTCAGCTCTCTGTGAAATAAAGAATGAAAACAATTCCTGTTCAGACTGAGGTCAGTTTTGTAAATTTGCTGAACTTGGTTACCAGGCCTGGTCAGGATGCAGCAATTAGCCTGGTAATCAAAGTGAATGGAGCCTAGGCTCTAGGGGACCAGGCCCAAGCCTGGGGTGCAAAGGGGAATGTAGAGACTTCAAGGACAGGCTCTACCCTGGAGGGTTGGCCAGGGGCTGCAGACCCCAGACTTGGCACCTCCTTAGACCAGGCTTGACTGCCAATGTGGGCAGCATCCCCAGAAGGCCCTTATATTTTGTGGGGTGGCAGGGAAGCTGCCCTGTGAGAGTAGGATAGCCCATATATTTCCTGTTGCCTCAGGAGGCAAGGGTGAAAGGGCCTCATCATGGTGCCAAGGAATGGCAGCCAGTGTTCACTGAGTCCCTACTGTGTGCCAGGGGCTGAGTGGGGCCATCTCCCCACCAGCCTATTCTCCAGGGGCAGTGACTTTCCCTGGGCTACACAGCTTGTAAGTATAGAACTGGTATTTGAACCCCAGCCTGAGATGTCTGAGCCATTGAGAAGGCTCCTGGAGGAGGTGTGCCTTTTAGGATTGAATGTTAACAGGTTTTGTGAAGCTGCCAGGCACTGGGCATGCAGGAGGAGTAGAGAGCTCCCCTGGGGGCTGGAATATGGAACAGGCCCACTGTCCAGCTCTCCAGGATGTTCTTGGCTCCTCTGTCAGCTGGTCAGGCTCCTTTCCAGAGACAAAACAGGAATAATAGACATCATCAAATATACATGGGGCCCCAGGCGGTCGGCGTGATGAGCTGAGCTTCCCTTCCCCACAACACCGAGCTATTCTGTTGGGCTAGCCATGTATCTGAGGCCAACCACAGGACCCCCATTAGGCGGCATGCAGTCAGGGAGTAGGCCACAGGACCCAGGTAAGGAGACCGTCCCTGTTCTTGGGCCCTTAGGGTCTGCCCCTAACTTCCTGCCCCCTGTTGCAGATGGGAAGAGGTTAGGGGGTGGTGGCAAACCTGGGGCCTTGCCCCTAACTCACTGAGGTCCTTCTCTGGGCCTCAGTTTTTCTATAAAATGGGTATGATGATGCCCATGCAGTACCCCTCTTGGCATTAGTGAGATGCCAAGATGGGTATGTGCTCAGTGGTTTAATTCAACTCCTCCTAACTGCCACAAGACCCGGCCATGAGGTCCTAAATAAGGGAATCTGCCTGGTTGATGGTCACTACCACTTTCTGCCTCAGGTAGTGAAGGGCTGTGGGTTCACAGGGTGTCAGATCCAGGCCTGTTCTGTCCCCTAAGCTGGCTGGGAAAAAGGAGGAGATGAGACCAGAGGTCTGGACATCCTTGGGCAGTGTGGGCTCAGGGCCAGTAGTGTCAGAGGCTCTAGCCACTGGGCTGCCGTTTTCCTCACCGAAGATGGGCTTGTATCCTGGGCAGGGTCTGTGTGTCCATGTATCAGAGCTGTCAATGCATCTCTGTTGAGTCCTTGGCCTTGAATCTATGGTCAGCATAGTTATGCTGTCTTAGCCTGAGTGAGAGCCAGAGGCACTGTATGCATTGTTCACCCATGTTAGTGTGAACTGGCAGTTTGCAATGCCCTTGTACCAAGGATGGTGTGTTTAGGCCTGGAGAAGCCTCCCCTAATACCTCCCAAAGGGTCCTGTCCCAGGCAGCCACCCGATTCTCATTCCTTACCCACTCTGGGCCTTCTGTGCAGGGAGGCTATGACAAGGGTGACCTGAAGTTCTTTCCTGCTCAGACAGCCTGGTTGTCTTCGTGAAGGTCAGCAATTCCCCTACCCCCCACTCAGGCCCACTGCTGAGCTACAGAGCTGCACTCCCAGAGGGTGGCCCTCCTGCAGCTTTTGAAGATTTGGGTACAAAGGAGCCTCAGGGCATGAATGACCATCATTTGTCCATGTGTTCATCTCTATGTCCAGCTTAGATTCCATGGGTCCTCATTTTAGAAACCTCCTTTAGCAGGAAACCCTGAACTCATCTGTCCTCAAGATCCCATCCAGCTCTAGGAATGCTGCTGGGGGCACTTGTATTACCTATGGCTGGGCGTCTCCCCACATCATTGACTGCCCTAGCTCCCCCTTGGCAACTCTTCTAAACCCGCCATGCTCCCCTCAAGCCCAAGCTAGAAAATTTGTCTCCCAAAACCCCATACTCATCTGCACTCCATCTCCCTCCTCAGGGCCTCCACATGCCATGCCACAAATGGTTCAGTCTCCTCCCTCACTCCCTCCATCCCTTTCTCCTGGATCAGTCCCCTTAATTCACCAACTACAGTTGACCCTCGAACAACACAGGTTTGAACTGCATGGGTCTACTTATACATGGATTTTTTTTCCAGTAAATATATCGGAAACTTTTTGGAGATTTGCAACAATCTGAAAAAGTTCACAGGCAAACCCTATGATTTTAATAACATCTTTTCTCTAGCTTACTTCATTGTAAGAATATAGTATGTGATACGTATAACAAACAAAATATGTGTTAATTAACTGCTTATGTTATCAGTAAAGCCTCCGGTCAGTAGCAGGCTATTCGTAGTTAAGTTTTGGGGGAGTCAAAAGTTATACACGGATTTTGTACTGCACAGGGGTTGTCTGTGTCTGTACTACACCTTTGTTCAAGGGTTAACTCTAATCCGTATTCCTTTGCTTGGGCTTCCATAACAAAGTACCCCACACTGGGTGGCTTAAACAATTTTTTTTTCTGCCCTTGTACTATAATTTATTTTTTTTATGGTGACATTGATTAACAAAATCAGCTGTACAATGTAACAATAAGACATATATATATATATTGCATTGTGTGTTTGCCTCCCATAGTTAGATTTCTTTCTGTCACCACATATTTGACTCCTTTTACCCCATCTATCTTTCCCCTCCCCGCAACAACAGAAATTTACTTCCTCACAGTTCTGGAGGCTGGAAGTTCAAGATCAGGGTGTCAGCAGGGTTGATTTCTCCAGAGCCCTCTCTCCTTGATTTGCAAACTTTCTTACTGCATCCTCATATAGCCCTTTCTTTGTCCGCCTCTCCCATTGAAAAAATCATGAGACCCCTAAGCGCCTCATTTCTATGGCCACCTCCTTTTCATGGCTTAGCTTCTGCAAGTCCACCCCTGTGTCAATTTCCTGATGCCAGGCCTCTCTAAAATGCCATCAAAACAGGTACTGCCAAACCCTAATGCCACACATTGCTAAACAGCGAACATTTCTAACCCCATTTGCTTGGGCAAGCTTGTCATAGTTTGGCACATCTGGTGTCAGCCCCCTCTGGCAGCTGCTCCTCCTCGCCTCCTTCCCACACAGTCTTTAAGGACTGGAATCTGAGGCCCCCTCCTTCTCATTCTCTCCCTCTCCTAGACAGCCTTACCCCTACCTCCCTGAGCCTCCATCTCACCCAATCTGTGAGTCTAAACCACATCCTTCACTCCACCTGGATGTCCCTACACCCCAAACCCTCCTTGTCCCAGACCAAATCTGTGATATTCTCACACCACCCACCTCACCTCACAATAATTCTGCTCTCCATCCAGCTGCACCAAGCCAACCCTGGGGGTCCCCCAGGTTCCACTCTCATTCAGACCCCCATGCAGCCCCTTACTGAGTGTGTCCACTGTACTCTGTCACAGCTGTCCCAGGCCAAGCTACTATCTTCTCTCTCCCTGCCTCCACTGTGTATCCCTTCCTCATCCTTCACACAGTGGCACAAGAGCTTTTTCTAGAATACCTTTCAAGAAGTAATATGAGGCAATGCTTGAGAGCATGGACACTCTGGACCAGACTGCCTGGGCCTGAATCTAGTTTCAAGCTGTGTGGCCTCAGGCAACTTACTAGACCTCTCTGGGCCTGTTTCCTTATCTATAAAGTGGGGAGGATAATAGTCTCTACTTCCTGAGATTGTAGCAGAGGTTGAATGAGTAGTGTGTAGCCTGGTAGTTCTCAGCACAGGCCTCATCATTTTCTCACTGTCGGCTCTTTCTTGGCTGAGTGACCTATCCTCTTTAAGACTGGGCCCTTCATCTGTAAAATGGGAATAGCAGTTCCCATCTTGCATGTTGTGAGAATCTAGTGATTTTATTAGAGGAAAGCATTCAGCACTGAGCCTGGCATATAGTAACACTTGGCAATGTTGGTTATTTTTATTTTCGAAATGAAAATCTGGTCACATTTCTGACAGCTTTTAAACCCCGCCATGCCCCCCGCCCCACTACTCTAGGGCTGGGGACCAAAGTTCCATCCCAGCCTCTATGGCCTCATGGGGCTGGTCCCTCCTGCCATCCTAGCTGCTTCTCACTCTACATGCCCCCGTCACTCTGCCTCTCTCACCCCTTGGCCTTTGCATCTGCTGTTCCATCTGCCTGAAACACCATTCCCTCTTCAATTCAATTAGCTCCCTCTTATCCTTCAGATCTCAGCTTAGGGTCATCAACTCAGGACAACCTTCCTGGCCTTCTGATGCCGTGTTTGCCTACCTGCATTGTGGCCTGGCCTTCATAGCTCTTCCCATAGCTGCAGTTTCTCCCTTTTTGGTTTGGCTCTTTGCTTAAAGTCTGTGTTCCCTGTGACATTGGGAGCTACATAAGGGCAGAGACCATGCCTGGTTATGCTCTGCTCTGACCCCACAGGTGCCCAGCACAGTGCCTGGCACATAAGTGCACAACCAGTATATGAGGCATAAATAAGAGACTTATTCCCTGATACCCCTCTGTGCCTGCTGTGGAGACTGAGGACCCTGAAGAGGAAGGGGGATCCTGAACCCACCAGAGAAAGGGCAGCTCAAGATGACTGGAGGGGTGGGGCACTACCTACATAGCCTGGGGGCAAGCCTCGGCCCCAGAGACCAGAAAGGGTCATGGGGGCAGGACCTGCTGCCAGCAGTCACCCAGACCACCTTCCCGCAGCAGATAGGAGTAGCAGCCTATAATACTGATGTCAGCAATAATAACAGTAACGGCACTTTATTACAGGCCAGGCACTGTGCCCAGCTATTTCTCTCTTAATGCTTCCATCAGCCCTGGGGGTAGAAGGCAATATTAGCACCTACACTTACAGATGAGAAGAACCAAGTGTAGAGGCTACACAATTTGCTGTGGTCTGATCCAAAACGGGAACCGGACCTGACCCAGAGTTCTGAGCCACCTGGCTCCATATCCCTCTGGGCTCCTCTAAGTGCCTTGGGCTCTCCTATAGCTACGTTCACCTCTCTGAGCTTCAGTCTCTTCATCTGAACAATGGGGCTTCAGAGCCTAAAGATGCCCACTGAGTGTGCCATAGGCCCCAGTCAAGCCTATTGGCCACTTGCCATGTTGGCCTCTCAATTATTTTCCTGGACAAACTCTAGGAGGCTAAAGATCCCCCAACTTGGGGCAGACAGGGGGTGTGACTGTGGGAGGTGTCCTTGAGCCCAAAACAACCCTGCCCTTTTCCCCTCCTCAGTTTCCTCAAATGTCACATGGAGCCTGGGGGTGGGTTTAGACCCTGCAGCCCTATCATTCTTCTGGGAGCTCTTCTGAAGGTATGTTCCCACTCACTCACTTTAATTCCTTTTTTCTGCGTTTTCATTTTTTCGTTTTAAATGTTACATTTTTGTTCATTTGAATCAAATGTATTCATGTTTTAAAACTCAAACCACAGATGTATAGCAAGATAACCACTTTGATCAATTTATTGTGTATCTTTCTACTATTTCTACATGTAAATAAAAGGAAATGCAAATTTACATTCTTACACACACACACACACACACACACACACGCACACACACACTCTTCATACAAAAAGACAAGCCTAGGTATATATTATAGACAATACACCGCTCTGTGCCCTGTTCTGTTTATTAGCAGATCCTGGGGATCTTCCCTATCAATACACAGAGATCTTTCATGTTTTTTATCATAGCTGTGTAGTACACTGTGGAATGTACCATGGTGAATTGTAGCAATGAGTAATTTGGTATGTAGGCCATTCCCTGTGTACATGAGGCTCTGTAGGATACATTCCCAGCAATGGGCTCCTTCCGCCCTCCTTTGCTCCTTTTTTTAAAGAATAGCTTTATTGAGATATAATCCACACACCATACAGTTCACTCACTAAAGCATGTATGATGCAGTGGGTTTTGGTATGTTCACAGGGACACACACCCTGTGACCACCACAGTCCTTTCTTCCCTGAACTCTCTTCCATCAGGCTGTTAACCCCCTTTCCCCCTTTACTCTACTGGACCCCCCGCCCCACCCCTGCTTGTCGTTCTATGTAGCTGCTTCCAATGGTCGGCTGTCCTTAATTAACCTACCCATGTGCCCATTTGCTGCAGCTGCCCTGTCCTACTCTTCAGCCACTTGCCACCCCCTTGGGCCCCAAACAGTGCTCATTCCTTGGGTCTCTCCGCTATCTGCACTCATTCCCTGGTGTCATCCTTCAGAACTATGGTTTCAACACCACATAAGTGCCACTGACTCCCTAACTGATGTTGTCAGCCCTGAGCTCTATGATGCCTCCTCCCCAACTCCCTGGCTGTGCCCAAGAGACGTCTGAAACCAACATATCTAAAGCTGACATACTGGCTTTGCCCACAGCCATCCTCATCTCAGATATGGCCTCTCCATCCTTGCCCTTGTTAAATAAGGATATCTTGGAGATACTTATGACTCCCCTATAAATCCTGTTGGCTCTACCTGCAAGATAATCAGGATCTCACCACTTCTCTCCATCTCCACTGCCCCCAGCATGGTTCAGGCCCCCTGCAACAGCCAGAGAGATCCTGTGAAGACTGAGATCCAATCCCATCCCATCTCTGCCCAAACCCTCCCATGGCTCTGGCTTCACATGCAAAGCCAAGTCCTTACTATGGCCCACAAAGCCCTATATGCCTAGCCCCAACTTCTGGCTTCACCTCCTACCTTTGCCCCTAAATTGTACTCCTGTCACCCTGGCCTCGCTCTTCCTCCATCATATCAGGACCATGTGCTTCCCCCAGGACCCCCTCCCTCTCCTCCTACAGCTTTTGACCCCAGTGTCACTTCCCAGCAGGTCATCCCTAACCTTATTTAATGTTGCACACATCTACTTCTTCACGCCTCTTCTCTGCTTTATTACAATCCCAGCACTTATTGCCACCTAACCAATTACATCTTCAATTACATCTTTTACTTATTTTCCTGGTTTGTTGATAACCCCCCCCCCATACATGTAAACTCCACAAGGGTAGAGTTTTTATCTGTTTTATTCTTAGCTGTATCCCCCATGCTTAGACAAAGCCAGATGCACAGCAGGCTTTCAAAAAATAACTTCTGAATTAATAAATGAATAACCAAGCAAATGTATATTGGCTATAGGACCCTGAGGGTCAGGGTCCAGGCCGACTGAGGAATCCAATTTCCCTCCCACATGATGGCCCAAGTATCCAGGAGTCCAGCAGGCAGGAGGGTGTAGCAGGAAGGACTTTGGACCCACCAAGGCCTTGGTCTGAGCCCAGTTCTACCCTCCCAAGCTGGGTGATCTTGAACAAGTCACTTTACCTCTGAGACTGTTTTCTTATCTGGAGAATGGAGATGGGGCCTCCATCTCATGAGAACCTCATGAGATAATAGTGGCTGGGACCTCAATTTGGAAATCAGCTCCAGGAGGGAAAGGGGTGGCTGTTGGCATTTCTGGGCTCAGATAGAATGACCCCCTACCCTCTGTTTTTCCTCAAGCGGGGAGCAGGCACAGCCCAGAACAAAGCAGGAGAATGGGTAGTATAGAAGGTGATGTGGAGAGTGGACATCCCCTCAAAATTCCACCCTGCTCAAGGCCCAGTTCTTGCATGACCCCCACCTCACCCTGGAAGCCACCTGATTGCTCCAGTTTCCATCAAGTTCCCTTCCACTCCCTGGGGTTGCCTGAAATAGGTACCACTAGCCCCTGGCACGACCCCCTTCCTGAATTACTGGGCACCTGACTGGCTTTCAGTGAATCTTGGGGGAGGAACAGAGACAAGAGAAAAAAAAAAAAAGCGAATAGGCAGAAGAAGTGAGGAGATGGGGAGAAAGAGACCTTGCTCACTCGCAGATTCACCTCTCGGTTCCTCGCCTCTTGTCTGAGAAAGGCCTCTCACTGTCTCCATTTCATAGCTGAGCAAGCTGAGGCTCTGAAACCGCTCGAAGGCATGGAGTCAACAAGTGGCAAAACCAGAGCTAGAACCTCTCTGCCCTGGGTTCTCCTATGCAAAACCTTAAAGGACCAATTTGCTTTGGGACCCGAAGACTAAACAGAAGTTCAGTGATATTAGCTGGAGGTCTGTCTTCAACCACCCTGGGCCCTGTGTGTCCTGATCCTTGATCCTTGGAGAGAGGGAGAGGGAGAGGTGGAGAGGGGAAGAGTGGGAGGGAGAGGAGAAAGAAGCCACAGCTCCTACCTCTTACAGTGCAGATTCTCAAAAGTGGACTGGTCACTGACCAGACAGTGGTCATATGGCCTTGTGTCAAGTGTCCACTCTGGAGCAATCAGCTGTAACCAGAGAGGGAGGGGTCCACTTGGCCAATGACTTCTTAGCAAGGGCAGAAACCGGGAGGAGAGGCCAAGAACCTCAGATATGAGCCACACATGTAGCATCTCCAGCCACTTACGTTTCTCAACAGTTCCATCAAGTCTTGGTTTCTCCTTGTGAAGAAGACAGGGCACAGCTTATCACTCCCATCCTACAGATGAAGAAACTGAGGCCCAGAGGGGGCAAGGGCTTTCCTGAGGCCATACAGCCAGTCAGTGGCAGAGCCGAGGATCAGAGCCAGGCCTGACCCATCCTCTGTTTCTGCTCCCCCAGCCCCCTGGCATATGGTCTCACAAGGCCTTGCTGAAGTTCCACTGAAATGCCCCCACCTTGCCCTGCCTTCTGAGCTGGCAGCCTGGTTCTCAATGCATTATTCATGCTCCCGAGAGCCCGCCAGCTCCAGTTACACTGACCAAAACCCTGGGCACCTGCCCTTTTCACTCCCCTCTACCCTCTCCCAGGACCTGGAGGGTCCAAGGTTCCCCTCCAAGGCAACTATGTGGGTTTTAAACGTCCTACCCTGGCTCAGGAGACGTAGCTCCACTTCCTGCACAGACAGATGTGCTGGGTGGTTTAGGGCAGGTGGTTTCCCCTCTCTGGGGGTCAGTGTCTTCCTCTGTGAAGTGGCAGTGACCCAAGCACTCATTTTGGTGGGCTAAACTGGCTGAGGCACAGGGAGGGCTTGATCCAGGGTGGTCCTCGCTGTGACTTTAGAGCCAAGATGGTCACCCTCAGCATAGTCCTCAACCAGGTTTCCCCTGCTCTCGGGTAAATAACACCCACGCACTTTCCACTACTGCTTGAGAGTGAAACCCAATGCGGTGTCTGAAGGAGATGAATTATGGATCCGTCCTCTCGGAATCCTGGTCCCAGCCAGAAGCAGCTTAGCCGTTCCTCCCCAAGCCACCCAGTCCTGGCAGCTCATAACTAGAGTCTGCGTGTGCCACCACAGGCAGGAGACCCGGGACGTCCCCTTGTCTCCAAGTCCCTGAGCTTGTGACACTGGCCCCAGCCCAGTGAGTAGGCTGTCACCATGGCGAAGGAGGAAGATGATGATAAGAAAGCCAAGAAAGGGAAGAAGGGGAAGAAGGCTCCAGAGCCGGAGAAGCCTAAACGGAGCCTGAAGGGGACTTCGCGGCTGTTCATGGGCTTCCGCGATCGCACACCCAAGATCTCCAAGAAGGGCCAGTTCCGCAGCGCCTCAGCCTTCTTCTGGGGCCTCCACACCGGCCCACAGAAGACCAAACGCAAGAAGAAGGCACGCACTGTGCTCAAGTCGACGTCGAAGCTCATGACGCAGATGCGCATGGGCAAGAAGAAGCGTGCGATGAAAGGCAAGAAGCCGTCCTTCATGGTCATCCGCTTCCCCGGACGTCGCGGATACGGCCGCCTCAGGCCGCGCGCCCAGTCACTCAGCAAGGCTTCCACAGCCATCAACTGGCTTACCAAGAAGTTCCTCATCAAGAAGGCCGAGGAGTCTGGCAGCGAGCGGGCCACAATGGATGCCTGGCTCAACCGCTCTGGCTCCCGTGTGGGCTCCCGCAAGCTGCCCTTCCCATCAGGTGCTGAGATCCTACGGCCCGGAGGCCGCCTGCGAAGGTTCCCCCGCAGCCGCAGCATCTATGCGTCGGGAGAGCCCGTGGGTTTCCTGCCCTTCGAGGATGAGGCCCCCTTTCGGCACGCGGGCTCCCGCAAGTCATTGTACGGGCTCGAGGGCTTTCAAGACCTTGGCGAGTACTATGATTACCATCGCGAGGGCGACGATTACTACGACCGGCAGTCGCTCTATCAGTACGAGGAAGAGCAAGAGCCCTATCTAGCCGCCTACGGTCCCTACAGCCCGGCCTGGCCACCCTACGGAGACCATCTCCATAGGTATTCGCTCGAGGACCACTATGACTACTACCACCCTGACTATTATGGTGGCTCCTACTATCCCACATCCACCTACGGCTACGGCTATGACGATTACGAGCCCCCTTACGCGCCCCCAGGGGGGTACACGTCTCCCTACAGCTACTATGATGGCTATGGCTACGAGGGCGAGCCGTACCCATACAGCTACTACCTGGACCCTTTTGCACCTTATGAAGCACCATACCCACCCTACCACCTCCAGTACAACCTTCCATATGATGTACCTGCTTTTGATTCTTATGGAGTGCCCTATGCTGCTCCCTACAGCGTCCCTTATGCAGAAGGCATCTATGCAGGTGGGGACCAGGCCATCTATCCCCCCGAAGTGCCCTACCTTTATCCAGAGGAGTCGACCTTCGAGTACCCGTGGGTGCCGCCACCCATCCTTTCGCCCCACAATCCTTATGCCCATCCCATGGATGACATTGCAGAGCTGGAGGAGCCAGAGGAGGCAGCTAGGGAGCGGCAGGGCACCTCCTTCCGCCTACCCAGCGCCGCCTTCTTCGAGCAGCAAGGCATGGATAAACCTGCCAGGTCCAAGCTCTCCCTTATCCGCAAGTTCCGCCTTTTCCCGCGGCCCCAGGTGAAGCTGTTTGGGAAGGAGAAGCTGGAAGTGCCCCTCCCCCCCTCCCTGGATATCCCCCTGCCCTTGGGAGATGCAGAGGAGGATGAGGAAGAGGAGGAAATGCTTCAGGTGCCCACCGGGCCCTATGGCCACCCTTTCTGGGGCTTTCTCACACCGCGCCAGCGCAACCTCCAGCGTGCGCTATCAGCCTTCGGCGCCCACCGCGCCCACCGTGGCCTGGGCTTCAGCCCTGAGTTTGGCCGTCCTCCACCTCGCCCGGCCACCTCGCTGGCCCGCTTTCTCAAAAAGACGCTGTCGGAAAAGAAGCCGGTCCCGCGGCTCAGGGGCAGCCAGAAGGCCCGGCTGGGGGGCTCAGCAGTCAGGGAGGCGGCCTATAAGCGCTTTGGCTACAAGCTGGCTGGCATGGATCCCGACCGGCCCAGCACCCCCATCGTGCTGAGGAGGGCCCAGGCGCGCGCGTGCAACAACAACAACTCACACTGTGCGCCCACACGGCCTGCCCACTGGAGTGCGCTGATCTCCCCTCCCGCGCCGCAACAGCCCCCCAGCCTCAGACCCCCGCCCAACGCCCCCTTCTCCTCTGCCCTCTCGGGCCTGCCCCGACCAGCCTCGCCCTATGGCTCACTCCGCCGCCACCCACCACCCTGGGCTGCCCCGGCCCACGTGCCGCTCACACCACAGGACAGCTGGTGGGCCTTTGTGGAGGCCCCTTGCGTGAGCCCTGAGGTGCCCCCTGACCTGCTGGCCTTCTCTGGACCTCGGCCACTTTTCCGGGGCTCCCACCGAAGAGGGGCGCCCTTTGGCTTCCCTGGGCCGTCCCCACCGGCGTCGCGTAGGCGGGTCTGGCCGTCTCCCCAGCCCTCTCTGAGGAGCCTGCCGGGCCTAGGCTACCGCTCCCCTATGGGGCCCGGGTCCCCTCAGCCTTCCATTCGCTCCGGCCCCTTTCAGCCGCCTTTCTCTCCCCCACTCCGGCGTTTCCGCTCACTGCGAGAGCCCCTGACCCCACGCCGAGTCTCTGGGCGTCTGGGCGCACCCCGTTGTTCACCCACGCTTGGCGACTCGCAGCAGCCCTCACCACCCCCTCTGCTGGGCCCCAGCCCGAGAAGCTGCTCGCTCAACCTGCCCTCACGCCTCCCACACACGTGGCGCCGTCTCAGCGAACCTCCCACCAGAGCTGTGAAACCCAGAGTGCGCCAGCCCTTCCACCGACCAACGAGCCCTGGGCCTTGGCAGGCAGCAGTGGCTGCAGCTGCGGTTACCCCTGATCCCCAGGAAAGCCAGCGTGAGTCTGAGGATGCCGAGACACCCTGGACAGTACCCCCGCTGGTCCCCAGCTGGGACGTGGACATGCCTCCCACTCAGCGCTCACCCTCACCCTGGCCGGGAGGTGCTATCAGCCGCCAGGGCTTTTCCAGGCCACCCCCTATACCTGAAAACCCTGTGCCAGCCCCTGCCTCTCAGCTGGAGGACCCAGCCTCTGACTTCACCAGTGTCTTCCTGGGTAGACACCATGACCTGGGGCCTGGACAGCTGGCCAAATCAGCCAGCCCTGGCCCTGAGCAACCCGAAGAAGAGGCTCCCTGGGGGGACCACCAGCCACCAGCAGAGCCCGAGCCCCCAACCCAAGTGCTCCCCCAAAAGTCCCCCCCAGAGCGGAAGGCACTAAGGCTCAGCCTCTCCCACCCACTGGCTGCATGTGACCAGATGAGGTCTGCATGGCCACCATGGCGCCGCTGGGGGACGCTAACCAGTGCCCCAGCTTCCTTGGCACCCACTGGGATCCCAGGGGCCCTGCCCAAGGCAGGTGTGCAGCACCAAGCAGGTCCTGGGCGTTTTGCTGTGGTTATGCCTCGGGTGCAAAAGTTGAACTCTTTCCAGCCAGTTGGTCCTGCCACCCAGCAGCCCCCTACCCAGCTGACCCAAGATCCAGAATCCAGCTTCAAGCCAAGAGCCTGGAGTCTGCTCTGGTCCTGCCTCTGGCTGCCAGCAAAGACCCACAAACCCTGGCCACAAGTACATGCCTACCCCCAATCCTGCCGCCTGGACTCTGGAGCTGCCTGTCTGTCCCATGGGGGCCCCTGGGAAGAAGTTGGCCCCAAGAGCTGGTGGAGCAAGGTATGGGCACAGGTCAGAGGGAGGGCTTGGGGGTTGTGTCCTGGGAAACAGGCAGAAGACAGCCTCAGGACCTTGGTGAGCTGCTGCCTGTATGGGCCTCAGTCTTCCCATCTGTAACTTAGGGAGAACAATTCCAGGCTCCCCAAGCCTCTGGAGGATTTAACAAGCGGATGCCTAGGCACAGAACGGAGGCACCAGAAACTCCTCCCAGGTCACTTTGGGAAAGGGATCTTGTCCTAGCTTGGGTTCTGAGCAGCCCTGTCCTGGTCCAGTCTGGATGGCATGTTGACCCCTTCCTACCCCTCAGAGATTTTGGCTGAGTACAGAATTGCAGTACTTGACTATCCACCCTGTCCCATCCCACATTAAAGGCCATGCTGTTCCTCTTGCCTCCTCCTGACCTTCCCCTCAATTGGAGTCCTTTCTCCTGGGTTCCTGCTTAATGGCAGTCTCCTGAGCTGGAGGATTCTGGACTATCTAAGGTTAGGGACTCAGGAACCAAACTTCCAGCCTCTTCATTGCACTGTGGGGAAACAGAAACCCAGAAGGTCACAGTGCATCAGGACTGAGCCAGGAATCTGGCCACCTGTGGGATATTGGGCAAGCAGCTTGTCTGAGGGGTGCCAAGCCTGTGCCTGGCTGCCATGTTAGTGGTGGAATGCGAGTCTGACTCTGAGTGGCCATCTGCGAAGGGGGGTGGTCACCGGAGCCTCCCCCGGGATGCCTAGGGTGGGCGGGGCATACAGAGGCAACAGGCGTTTCTCAGCCTATGCAGACGGTGCCCCGTGGAGCGGGCAGCCAGCTGGCTTGGCAATGGCAACAGGGGCAGCTTGGCTGCTGGGGGGGCCTTGGCCCCGGCGGCGGGTACCCCAGGCCGTGTGGGCCGCAGCGTTGCGGGAGCGGGCAGCAGGGCGCCCTGGGGTGAGGGGCAAGGATGCCTGGGCTCTCCTCACCCTGGAATACGTGAGTGGTTGAATTATTCAGGGTTTGTGGCCACTGGTACACATGGGTAGACGGGTGGGCAGGAGGCCAGGGCCTCAGGGTGATACTCACTGTGGCCTACTTAGTCCTCAGGGCTCCCTTCTGGTGTCCCCTTTCGTCACCTGCTTAGGGAGGGGTTTGGGATGGATCTGAGAAGCTGGAAAGGTAAGGCACACACGTGCACTTGCAGTCATGTGAGTCACGCGCAGGCTTGTGTGCCTGGGATGTATGCATGGGTATACTACAGCCAAACAAGGAAAGCATGTGTCTGTGCTGCAAGGTCTGAGGAGCTGTGGCATCCATGGGGTCATGTGCACATGTAGTCAGGCACAAAGGAGACCCGGCAGCCAAAGATGGTATCAAGACTTCCATGTTGAGCCCCCCAGGTATGGGGACAGCCCCAGACGTCTATGCACACAAGAACATGTCAAATGGACTTTGAAAGCATATGCCTCCAGCTAAGTACCATGAGCTTTAACACATGTCCACAGGCATCTTGCAAAACCACAGCTGTGCATGGGAGTTGTATGAGCAGCAAATGCCATTGCATGTAGGTCTGTGCTTCTGGGTCTACATGATTGCCCTGGCCTAGGCACAGGGTTATGGCGTGGAATGGGACAGTATTGGTCTTGAACTTGCTGGAGGTCCCATGCACCAAGATATGAATGTTCATCGAGTTGTCACATAAGCAAAGATTTGGGATCCATTCGGAAAAGGGAGAATACTGAGAGAGCATGGGAACACATGGGCATAGGGCAGCTGTGTGTCTCTGTGAGTAAGAGCTACATGCAGGCTCCACAGGCCATAGCATTCTAAGGCAAGAAAGCCCACAGGACCTACCTGACCTGGACTTTTCCCTCCTTCACAACAGGAGCAGGCAACAGTGTGCCCAAGCTAGGGGGCCGTTCATGGAAACCCTCTAACTGGGTAACCATAAACTCTCTCTCTCACAGATGCACTCCATTCGCAACCTGCCATCCACACGGTTCCGTGAACAGCTCCGGGAAGATGGTGTGGAGGACATGACACAGCTGGAGTGAGTAGGCAGGGTGGCAGAGTCAGTGACGGGTCACAGAAGAGTTACCACCACACTCCAGGGCGGAGCAGTCCTCCTACCAGGGGCGCCTCTCACTTCCTGGAACACTTTCGGAGCCTCAATTTCTTCTGCAAAGTCATGTAGTGTCACAAAAGCCAAATGTGTGCATAGTATCTCTGTGAGTCAGACAGGCCTGAGTTCGCGCAGCCCTACCACTTACCAGCTGGGGGACCCTGGGTAAACCACTTTGCTCTATGTGCCTCAGTTTCTCATCTATAAGAGGGGGATGGTACGGCTGTTATTATGAGGATGCTGGCACATTGGAGGTACCCTAAAAATGAGGGTTATGCTGGTCAATATCATTATCTAATCATGGTGACCTCATATCTGCTAGCTAAGAGCATCTCCAACCAGTGAGGTAGGGACAGTGATTATCATACCAATTGGATAAGTGAAGAAACTGAGGCACAGAAAGTTTAAGCGACTTCCCAAGACCTCAGAGACAGGACTTGAACTCAGGCCTTTCTGACCAAGGCCTGCACTGAGGGAAAGAGGGCCCTGACTATATCTATCTCCCTGCCCTCCCAGAGACCTCCAGGAGGCCACCGTGCTGTCCAACCTCAAGACCAGATTTGAACGGAACCTTATCTATGTGAGTCCTGGGGCTGGCGCTGCCCTGGGCTCAGGTCTGGCAGGCAGCCGCCTCCTGGGGCCCTGGTAGGAGGCATAGACTTCTGCTGGGTCACAGACTTGTGACCTCTGGTTTCAATTCTGGGGTTTCTATTATATAAGCATAACCTACTGAAGCTTGGAGCTCTGAAATCCAAGGTTCTAAAGATAGAGTCTTAGAGTGGTGGGTGCCAGGGCAGAGACCTAGAGACAGGAACTCAATGGGTAAAGCTTCTGGAGTCTTAGACTCCATTGACCTAGATACCAGAAGTGGGGAGGCCAAGGGGAGGAAGGGAGCTACTGGCCCCAGAATGACAAAACAAAGGCCCAGAACCACAGGGGAGGCGGCAAGGCCACCCAGAAGGGCTCTGGCCACCTCAATCCCCTGTAATCCCAGCCCTTCCCCTCTCCAGGCAGTAGAGATTTAACTTCACACTGAGGCAGAAGTTCCTCAAGCCTGGCCCTATGAATAAATGAAATAGGCAGCAGCTGACACAGCCATATTTGCAGAATCATAGCTGTGGGGCTTTGCTCACTCCAAATTCCTCCAAGCCTGAGCCTGGTACAGTACCTGAAATAGCAGATGACCCATCAAGCTGTCAGAGGGCCCAAGGTTTGAACATTCAGGCCAAGCACCTACACATCTGTCCCCATAGAAACAGGGATCCAGGCTGGGGGAGCAAGGGAAGGAGGGACCCACAGGGCTGCAAGGAGCCACAGGCACTGAGGCCGCTGTCTGTCCAGCAGACATATATCGGTAGCATCTTGGTGTCGGTGAACCCATACCGAATGTTTGGAATCTATGGGCCGGAGCAGGTGCAGCAGTACAGTGGGCGGGCCCTGGGAGAGAATCCCCCGTAAGTGTATCTGGGCTTGGGGAGGGAACTGTCCTGGCTCTCCTGGGTCCCTGTCTGAGCTTGGTGAGCCCCTGGCTGCCCCTCAGCCATGAGTCAGGGCTGATGGTGGGCAGCCCACCTACTCAGCCCAACAGTGTTTCCCCAAGCCTGGCCACAGCCCCTACTGGGTTGTAGGCCACTGTGGCTCAGACCACGGTGGGGGGCATTGCAAGGAGTGTTTCCCCAAGGGTAGGGGATGGAGCAGATTGGCTGCTTGGCTGGACACAGATGCCTCCACCTATACCCTGGGAGGTTTGAATACACAAAGACAGGCTTCTGCCCCAGTGCCTTCCCCCCATGGCCTGTTTCTCCAGGCATCTCTTTGCAATTGCAAATCTCGCCTTCGCCAAAATGCTTGATGCCAAACAGAACCAGTGCATAATCATCAGGTGAGCAGCAGGTCAGGCTGGGGACCTTCGTGCATGCTGGGGGGAGAAATGGAGGGGGACCTCAGGCAAGAGGTTTGCATCAGAATAGACCTGCTGGGGAACCTGGGGAAGTTACTTGTCATCTCTGGGCCAGCCTGCCTGCCTGCCCATGTCCTCTTATATCATGGCTGGTCTGGGGGAGTCCAGAAGAGGAAGCTTACTCCGCCCCTTTGCTTGGTCAGTGGAGAGAGCGGCTCTGGAAAAACTGAGGCCACAAAGTTGATCCTACGCTACCTGGCCGCCATGAACCAGAAACGGGGTATCATGCAGCAGGTGAGTCTGTGCCCAGGGCCCTCAGCTGAATGCTCCTTGTGTTCCCCAAAAGGCAAGACTTCTTGGCCCCACTTGGAGAATGGGGAAGCTGAGCCCAAGTTTGCACTGAGAGGGTACTTAGGATGCAGGGTCGTTGCTGCCACCCCTCCCAGGGAGCGTCTGCAGGGTTCCCTCCTTCCTGTATCTGTGCAGCTCTGGGTTTTAGCACTCCTGGGTCTGGCCCAAGTAGAGACCACATGGGCAAGAGGAGTCACTCCACTTCCCTCACCTGGCCTCACCTTTCTGTTAATGGCTCCTGGTCCGTAGTCAAAGAGGCAGGACAGGCCTGAATGTAGGGGAGGTTTGTGCGGGTGGGGGTCAGTAGATGCTGAGCAATGAGGAGGCCTGGCCAGGGTCTACAGGATCTGAGGTCTGCTGAGAGTGCAAATCCTCTGAACCTGAGACTGTTCAAGGTTTCCTGAGGACCTACTGTGTGCTGGGCCCATGCTAGGCTCTGGGGAGGCAGACAGCAGCAATGCAGACTGAGCAATGTTCCAAGCCCTGTGGGAATTGTAGTGGAGAAGACAGAAAGAAAAATAATACACAAGTAAATTATGTATATGTGAAAGGGTTATAGGCCGTGGAGAAAAAAAGCAGGGAGTAGGATAGGGAGTGTTAGAGGTTATATTTTGAAGTGTGGTAGTCAGGGTAGGCCCTACTGAGAACTGAGGGACTGGGCTGAGGATGTCTGGGGGAAGAGCAGATAGGCAGAGGAAAGAGCAAAGGTCTTGGGGTACAAACAGGTTAAATGTGTCAGGGGACAGCAGAGGGGCAGTGTGGAGTCTAGATGAGGGAAAATGGTAGCTCAGGCCAAGGAAGTGGACCCCAGTGCAGTTCAAAGGACAGCCATCAACTTGCCGAGGGACCAGATAGGGTTGTAAGAGAAGAGGGCAGTCCAAGGGCAACCCCAGGAGATCAGCCTGAGCCACAGGCAGCATGGAGGAACTGTCATCAGCTGGACGAGCAGAGCTGCAGAGAGAAGACAGTGGTGCCCTTGAGGTGTCTGCTGGGCATCAACACAGAGATGGTGGAGAGTCAGTGAATGCACCATGAGCCTGGAACTCAGGGAAGGTGAGGCTGGAGGAAAAGGCCCACCAGATCAGAAACTGACTCTCAGACTCCCTGCCCTAGGCCCACAATCTCAGCAGGTGATCTCGAGGGCATCAGGTGGGGCTACTCAGCTCTCAGTGAGGAGTGGGTCAACGCAGGCTTTGCGGTCAGGACATTTACTTCGTGGCAGGCCCCCTCTGATGCCTACCTTGGCCTGCCAGCCCCTCCCATCAACCTGGGTCTCCTGGAGGCCAACCAGACCATCCCTCTGCTCCAGGCAGGGTTTTCAAAACCTCTCAGTTAGACATCTGCAAGTACCAACTAGGTAGGCAGGCAAATCTGTGCATCGAGTCCCTCCTGTGTGTAGGTGATTTTAATCATGTCACTCTAGAGCCTCACGGCAGTCTGGGGCAGATATGTTGGTGTCCATTCACAGATGAGGAAATTGAGGCCTGGGAGGGAGATTACTTACCCAGTGTCTCAAAGTGAGGGGGTGGAAGACTTTGAATTTGAAGTTCACGGCAGAACGCTGTCTTAGCAGGGGTCAGGGAGGAGGGTCAGAGCTGTGGGACACAGCAGGTTTGTGAGTTTCTGTGCCAGGCATACAGTAGGTGTGATGATGTGTGTGTCATCTGGGACAACTGTGAGCTCATTTCCTAACAGCTGCTCCTCCCTTCTCATGTAATCATACAGGCTGGATCCAGGGTCTTAAACAATGCCCCTTGTCTTGGCTCCACCCTCCCCCATGTATGAGCATTGTACTCAACCAGTCTCCCATTGGTCAGCAAAATGGTGCCACTAAGCCACAACCCATACCTCCCAGCATGCCAGAAAGTCTCAGGGCTCCCTCTTGTTGGACTGCTTTTGGCTCTGTGTCCTCACTGGACCTAGTCATGCCTCGACTAGTTAAGGCCTAGGCCACAGGGCTAGAATGTGATTAGGATACTCCAGGGTAAGGGGGTTGGCTAGATGCTGTGCACCCCGAACCACTGGCACCGCCTTACCTAGGGGCTGACCTGATGGCCCCACAGGGCCAGATGTTCATCTACGTGGCTCACCTGTCCTTGCCCCTGGCTTCTGGCTATGTGCTCCAGCCCCATGGTAGGCACTAGGAGCAGAGAAGCTGCTGACCTACCCTCAGGTACCCTCAAGAAACTCCCAGACTAAGGGATAGTACAGGCCACAGCCCAGGCAGACCCTGACTCATGGAGTAGCCTCGGGCTAGCCCCAACGCCTCTCTGAGCCTCAGTCTACTCCTCTGTACAATGGGCACATATTTCTTGGACTAAACAGGACTGTGGGAGTGACCAGATGGAGGAAACTGGCACTGTCTCCAAGGTAACTTCTGCAGAGACCAGGCTTCCTCTGCTTCTCCCCTAAGAATTTATCCTAAAGAAATGAGTCAGCGAGAGAGAACACACGACTATCCACATGCTTGTCACAGTATTATGCTCTCTCTTATAGACACTGGCATCCAGAGATAAGACATTACCTTATCTCTCCAAGTCTGAGTCTCCTAATCTGCAAAACAAGGGTGATATTAGTGCCTGTTTCATAAGATTGACTATGATATAATTTAAGTTCATAGTAGGTGCTTAATAAATGGGAGCTATTATTAGCTATGTGTGCCCTGTGTAGCTCTGCTCTCATAAAATACTATTCCTCCTTGCATCCATTTAGCAGATATTTGTTGAGGGCCTTGAGTACACCAAGTACTATGTAGATGCTGGGGACCCAGAGGTGTGCAAACAGACAGATTCCTGACTATATGGGGTGACATTCTAGTAGAGAGAGATAAGATACATAGAAATGAATTTGCCGCTGGTGCTGAGGGCTGCAGAGGGAAAGAATTCTGGTGCTCAGAGGGTGTTAAGGGCACAGTCAGGAGGGCCATGGTGCTGGGCAGAGTGACGAAGGGGAGATAAGAAGATGAGGCCAGCAGGGGCTGGGTTGTGCAGGCCCTTGGAGGTCACTGTGAGGATTTGTCTTTGAGCCTGAGTGAGGTGGTAGAATGTGACCTATTCAAGTTTTCAAAGGACCCTTGGAGGGAGCACAGCAGAACCAAGAGCCTAGATGGTAGCTGTGGGGGTGAAGAGGACATCCCCAGAACCTTTTGGCAGGTAGACCCAGCAGACTCTCACATCTGGCACCTCACTGCAGTCCCCAAGGCTCAACACCTGGGGTCTCTGAGGCTCATGGCTTTACTCTCACCTGGTGGCTCTCCTGCCCACCACAAGGGCCCAAAGGGGTCAGCCATTTCTTCCATGGTCTGAAGCCCCTGGTGTTGTCGGAAGAAAGGTGGTCAGTCCTACAGGTGACCTGTTTCTGTTCTTGTCCCTCTCTCCTTCTCCCTCCTGGCTGCTCCTGAAGATAAAGGTATTTGGAGTATGTGTGCATGCGTGCGTTCATGTGCGTGTGCATGTTTAAACCCCTGTGAGATGCATGCATGGGTGCGCATACTCATATATGATGGGCAGGAAGTAGCATTTAAAGGCCTGTCCTGGCCCGGGGCTGCCTTGTGAAAGGCTGGAGCTGGTTGAGAGGTAGCTGGGTCTGTGTGTAAGAGTTGAACAGCATGAGGTGGGAGCATTGTGGGACAGTAGGGAGACCCCAGGGTTCTATAGGGAGCCCACCTCTAGTTTCCCCTTCACAAAGGGAGTTCTTGGGGAGATCTGTGTCTGGGAAATCCTGTGGTGGCCCTCCCCATGTCCCCCACTCTAGGCCCCCAGAACAAGTTCCACATCTTCTTTTGGGGTCCAGATCCTGGAGGCAACACCCCTCTTGGAGTCCTTCGGTAATGCCAAAACTGTCAGGAATGACAACTCCAGCCGCTTTGGGAAGTTTGTGGAGATCTTTCTGGAAGGGTGAGTGGGACAGTGAAGGAGCCTCCAAAGGCCTTGCAACATACTCCATGTCCTGGCACAGCCTCTCAGAGCCACCGCCCCCCACATCCTGCCTGCTGACTGCCCAGGTGAGCTGACTGTGCTTCCTTACCCCAGGGGCATGATCTCTGGTGCCATAACCTCCCAGTACCTGCTTGAGAAATCCAGGATTGTGTTTCAGGTGAGCAAGGCCTCCTAGGCCCTTGTGTGTTGGTTGGGACATGGGATGGGGTCAGGGGGTGTGTGTGTGTGCGCACACACATGTGTTTGCATGTGTGCACTCATAGAGCCTGGCACCTGGAAGGGCTGGGTAAGTGTTGAATTAATGAATAAACATGTGTGTGTGTATGCACGTGACTGAGTCTTCTACCCAACCCCACCCCCGCCTTCCAACTACATTGTCTCATCCCTGTCCCTGATGCACACTGGGTATGATCCTGCCTCAGGGCCTTTGTGCCTACTATTCCTTATACCTGGAGCACTCTTCCCCTAGATACCTGCATGGCTGAACCCCTCACCTCTTCTTGGTCTTCCCTGAAATGTCACCCATGTAGGGAAGCTATCCCATTTAAAAATGCAACCCCCTCTACCCCACACCAGAACTCCCCATCCCCTTCACTGCTTTATTTCTCTCCAGAACATGTCTCATTACTTGACATATTTTGTATTTTAACGAGTGATTTGCTGAGTGACTGTCTCCCCAGCTAGCAGGTGGGCTTCTGTCTGCCTTGTTCTCTACTGTGTCCTAGAACAGGGCCAGGCCCACAGTGGGTACTCAGCCACTCTGGCTGAATGAGCCATTAGGAGGCCTATGTGTACATGTCTGCTCTATGGATACACATATATGTAGTTATATGTAGCCAGTACACATGTGAGAATGGCCACTTTCTCTGATTTCTCCAAAAAAAAAATTAAATTCTGCCCAGAGCCTCCTACCCACAAC
Organism: Rousettus aegyptiacus; assembly: GCF_014176215.1. NCBI lineage: Eukaryota > Metazoa > Chordata > Mammalia > Chiroptera > Pteropodidae > Rousettus > Rousettus aegyptiacus. Next base: position 64,841,187 of record NW_023416309.1, read on the forward strand.
CATATCAGGGCTTCTCCACCCCCGCCCCTACTCCTAGCTAGTGCTCACTGAAAGCTCACTTAGCACAGAGGTGCCTAGGCTTACCTACAGGCCCATGTGTGTATTTATATTATGGCTATACTTGGGTCTGTGTGTCTGGGGGTCACATAGGTAGGCAGGCCACCTCTCTGCACCCATCTACCTGCTCTGCAGGCCAAAAACGAAAGGAACTACCACATCTTCTATGAGCTGTTGGCTGGACTGCCTGCCCAGCTCCGGCAGGCCTTCAGCCTTCAGGAGGCCGAGACCTACTACTACCTGAACCAGGTGAGCACCAACAGGCATCTGAGAGTCCTTAGCCCTGGTCATCCTACCTCATCACCCCAGTGGGATGAGAGAGCCAAGTTGTGATGTAGTGATGGGAAGTGAAGGTGATGGAGGGTTGGGAGGGCAAGTTTGGATTTCAGGTGTCTCATAACAGCAAGCAGACAGGCATCTTTGGGGTCCAAAACCAGAGTAAGAGTCAGGCCTACTTGACTCTTCATTTTCCTGGAGTCTGGAATGAAACTAAGCAGCCTAGAGCTACTATACTTCTCCTCTAGTGCCTCAGTTTCCTCATCTGTAAAGTGGGGACAGCACAGTACCACTTTCCAGGGATGTGGTGAGGATTAGAGGAAGGAAATGTATATGAAGTACTATCACAATACCTGCCCAGAGCCTCCGAGCCCATGGGAATGGAATGAGAGCTGAGTGGACAACACAGGACACACTGCCAGTCAGGACGGAGCAGATGCCTCGAGGGGTCCCAGCACCCCTCTAGGTTCCCTGACCCCTGGCCCTACTCTTGCCCAGGGTGGAAATTGTGAGATCTTGGGGAAGAGTGATGCAGACGACTTCCGCCGGCTCCTGGCTGCCATGGAGGTGCTGGGCTTCAGCGGGGAGGACCAGGACAGCATCTTCCGCATCCTGGCCTCCATTCTACATCTGGGCAATGTCTACTTTGAAAAGTATGAGGTAAGAGAATGCCACAGCCTGCCATGGGGCCCTAGGCACACAGGCGTCTTTTCAGAGGCCTAGGAACCATCTGCATTTGCTTTTCAGGTCACGTCATGCACATATCATTAGTTTTCCCCTCACCCCAGCTCTGGGGTTGTTCATCCTTTCATTATCAGTGTATGAGAGATCTTTACGTATGTTAAGGAAATCAGCTCTTTGTCTCTGATATGAATTGAAAATATGCTTCCTGGTTTGTTATTTATATTTTAACTTTTTTACAGGTTTTTTGGTGTTTGGGTTTTGTTTTTTGTTTTGGCCACACAGATTTTTTAAATCATTTTCAGGCATTCATTTATCAATCTTTTCTTGTATAAATTTTAGAAGTTTTATGATTTTTTTTAGAGAACTATTTCTCTAAAATTATAACAGCCTTCTCCCATAATTTTTTAAAGAACTTTTATGGTTCGTGTGTGTGTGTGTGTTTTATAACATTTAAGTCTTTGGTTAAAAACAACCAAAGGAATTCATTTTAGTAGGTGTGAGGTAAGGATCCAGTTTCTTTTTGTCCAGGCAATTGCTTAATTATGCTAATCCTACCTCTTGAGAGATACATATTTGTATCTAATTCCAGACCTTTTATTGTGCTTCATTAATCTATTTATACCTATTATGTGTCTATCATCATACTGCTTTAATTATTATAACTTTATAATGTATTTTACCATCTCACTGGGCTCCCTGCTATTCCTATTTAAGAATTTGCTTGGTTCTTCTAGCTTGTTTATGTTTTTTATATGAACTTTAAAATCAGCTTATCTAGCTCAAAACACACTTCTGTTGGTATTTTGCATAGACGGACGCACAAGAGGTGGCCTCGGTGGTGAGTGCCCGAGAGATCCAGGCTGTGGCAGAGCTTCTTCAGATCTCCCCTGAGGGCCTACAGAAGGCCATCACCTTCAAAGTGACTGTGAGTCTCTGGGCACTGGGGACTCTATCAAAGCCTCCTGCAAACACCCACATAGATCTTCATTGTGCCCCATCCTGTGGGGGCCATCTTTCCCTCTTCCCTCCTCTCCTGTGCCATTCATCTGTGTTGGGCCCAGAGGGGAGTAACCTCAGATCCCAAAGGCATTAGGTACTCAATCTCCAGGCTGTTTCTTCTGCCTGGAATGCTCTTCCCCTTTCATACATATTCCTCTTTCAAGACCTAACACAGGTATCCCCACCTCCATGAAGATGTCTCTGACCCCTAGTGGAATCAGTACCTCCTCTGGCCTCTCACGAACCCTGGCCCTTTCTCCCTTCCCAGGGCTGATCTCACTGTGTTGTGTCTGCTTATGCCTCTGTCTCGCCCATTAGACCAGCAGCCTTCACCCTCACCAGTATAACCAGGCAGAAGGGGGGACAAAGATGACCTATTCCACCCCTGGCCAACTATATGCCTAAGACCATTTCCCTTTCCCACACATACTCCCTAATCTTCTGGAGACTTCCTGGAGGTGGTGGCCAGTCTTCTGTCACTCAGAGGCCATATCCTTCCCCAGGAAACAATGCGAGAGAAGATCTTCACCCCTCTGACTGTGGAAAGCGCTGTGGATGCCAGGTGAGTCCATACTCCTTACTCCTCCTTGCCTGAGCCTCCAGATGCTTCGTGCCCACTGTGTTCACTCATCCCAACACCATCTCTCTTCAGGGATGCCATCGCCAAGGTCTTGTATGCACTGCTATTCAGCTGGCTCATCACCAGGGTCAATGCCCTGGTGTCTCCACATCAGGACATGTTGTCCATCGCCATCTTGGACATCTATGGCTTCGAGGTGGCACTTCGTGTGTGTGTGAGGGGCAGGGGACATAAAGCTTCATCTCTCGCATTTCTCTGCCTATGGCGCAACCATTATCAGGGCCCCCTTCCCTTATTATTTTCTCTCTTGTCTTCTACCATTTTCTTCGCTTACCCACACTGTCAGGCACTATCTGAGGCCTCTGGGTGCCAGACCCTGTGCTGGGCAACACGAGGGACCCTGGAAAGGACCAGACCTGGGACCTTCTCTTAGGGAGGTTCCGGGAAGGACTGGGTGGAGATGGGAGACAGAAATTAACAAACATATTTGGTCAGAGCCATAACAGAGGCAGCCTGGAGCTGGAGGAGCCTAGAGAAAACCCTTATTTGGGTAAGGATCAGGGAAGGCTTCTTAGAGGATCAGAAGACATCTCTGAGCTAATTCCTTAAGAATCAGTAAAGGTGGAGGGAACAGCATATGCCAAGGATGGGGCATGGTGTCTGGGGAACTGGAAGTCATTTGTAGGGGTGAGGAGGTGTAACTCTGTGTTGAGTGCATGATGGGGGAAATGGTGAGAGACAAAGCAAGATCATTGTAATAAAAGAGATAGCTAATACTCACATGGCACGTATTATGTACCAGGTACTGTTCTAAGCAAATTATGTTTATTAATCCACTTAATCTTTATAACCACCTTATGAGGTGATATTGTCATTATCCCTGTTTTACAAATGGGGAAACTGAGGCACAGAGTGATTGTCAAAGGTCACATGGTTAAAAAGATTGGCAGAAGGTTCCAGAACGTGGGCCTTTAACTATTACCTAAGCTGCCTTACATTGGGACCTACACTGTCAGACTCTCACCTGTACATAGCAGGAGCCATAGAGGCTTCTGAGCAGAGGATCTGTGGTCCAGGCTCCAGCTTTCTGAAGCTGTGGCCATGGAAGGCAGGGATGGCACTGAGCCTGGGCATGGGGGATGGGTAAGGCCTGGGAGGGGCCAGATGGGCTGCTGCCAAGGAGGGGCCAGGCCCAGCTTCACCACCCGCCTAACAGGACCTGAGCTTCAACAGCTTCGAGCAGCTGTGCATCAACTATGCAAACGAGAACCTTCAGTACCTTTTCAACAAGATCATCTTCCAGGAAGAACAGGTGTGGAGGGCCTCCATTAGCACTCCCATCCCCATCTTCACTGGCCAATGGGCTTCCTTGGTGGCAGACAGGATATGCTGGTTCTTTAAGGGCAAAACAGAGGTTGTCAGTAGAAATAGAGGGAAAGGCATTGTAAGGTGGGGACCAGAACATATGAAGGCCTCTATTCTGGAAGGGAAGGTGCTAGGGTGCTGAGCCCAGAGAAGAGCCCTCTTGGGGGATCCTTCTCACCCTCCAAGGGCTGTCCCAAATAGAGGGAGGAGCAGAGCCCCAAAATGGTTCATGTTGCCCTGCTGGGGACTGAGTTTCCTATGCTAGGAGGTGTGCAGGCAGAGGTGCCCCTGGCCTAGTTTCTTCAGATGGATTTGGCCTGGGAGGCAGGGTGGGTGGGACCTGGGCAGGGCTAGGAGGCTGATCCCCTGCTGCCTGCAGGAGGAGTATACCCGTGAACAAATCAACTGGAGGGAGATCACATTTGCTGACAATCAGCCCTGTATCAACCTCATCTCACTGAAGCCCTATGGCATCCTACGCATCCTTGATGACCAGTGTTGCTTTCCTCAGGTGAGCCACAGACACTGTGTGAGTCTGGACAAGTTGCTCAAAATCTCTGAGCCTCGTGTCATTAAGCCTGGGTCTTACATTCCTCTCTGCTCTGGCCCGGGAATGGGGCTTAGTATACCCAACCTGCCATTTATAACCTGGGATAATTGCAGTTGAATAGGGAGCTGCAGGTGTCCAGATGAGGAGCTACACAATCTGGGAAATCATAGAAGGCTTTCTGGAGGAGATGACCTTGGGATTGGGCCTCACATTCTGACTGGAAAACACAAGGGTGGGATGGGTGCTCTGGGCAGTGGGACTAGAGCAGTGGTCCCTAACCTTTTTGGCACCAGTACCAGTTCTCCTATGAGAATCTAATGCTTGATGATCTGAGGTAAAGCTGAGTCAGTGATGCTAGCACTGGGGAGTGGCTGCAAATACAGATGAAACTTCGCTTGCTCACCCGCCACTCACCTCCAGCTATGCAGCCAAGTTCCTAACAGGCCACGGACTGGTACTGGTCTGTGGCCAAGGAGCTGGGGACCCCTGGACTAGAGAGTGCAAAGGCAGCTGGGCTGGAGGGGAGGCAGCTGGGAGCTAATCAGACACACCTGTCTGCAGGGGTCTGCTTTAGGTCTCCCCGCCCAGGGCAATGGGCAACAAGGGGAAGCTGTGACTTGTTCCTTCTCCCCAGTGCTCACTGGGGACCAGTCAGGGCTGGAGAGTTTGCTACTAGACCAGGAACAGGGTGCCCAGGTACCCTGCCCACCCACTGACCCCTACCTATCTCCAGGCCACAGACCACACATTTCTGCAAAAGTGCCATTACCACCACAGCACCAACCCACTTTACTCCAAACCCAAGATGCCACTGCCAGAGTTCACCATCAAGCACTACGCAGGCAAAGTCACCTACCAGGTGAGACCCAAGATAGCCCGCACGGCCTCTGGTGCCACAGTTCCCAGCCGTTGGAGGCATAGAAGCATGACAGGAGGTCCAACATTCTCATCTGCTTCCAGCTCTGGCCCTGTTGATCCTTAGCTGTGTAACCTTGGGCAAAGCACTTTACCTTCTAATCCCCAGTTTTCTCATTTGAAAAACAGGGTTAATGATAGTGCCCATCTCATGGGTGAATGTGAGAAGTCTAGCACTAGGACGGATTTGACAGAGTAGCTATTACTAGTAGTGATAATCACTGTGATCACTCTTATCATATTATCTCAGGCGCATTCCTACCCTGGAGTTGTTTCAGGCCAGGATTCTAAGCCTCTCCCCATTTGGGCCTAATTTTCCTCATCTGCAGCGTGGGCCCCAGACAATATCTTCCACTGAAGATGGGGCCAAGACCCAGACTGAGCATGTGAAGTGGCTAGTGCCTCCTTCCCCTGGGAGTGGGGAGGATAGTAGGGGCAGGAGGAGAGGGGAACAAAGCAAGGGAACTGTCTAGTTCCTCTTACGACAGAGTGGGAGACAGCGGCCTGGATGGGCTGGGCCAAGGTTACCCACGGGATGTAGGGTGGAAGGGAAGAATCGGGGAACAGACTGGCTGGCGTACACAGAGGTGGATTAGCCTTCTACACTGCCCCCCAGATGGCATGGAGGTGGGGGCGGGGTCCAGCCTCAGCTGTGCTGCCATTCCCCCTTTCCAGGTGCACAAGTTTTTGGACAAGAACCACGACCAGGTACGCCAGGATGTGCTGGAACTATTTGTTCGGAGTCGGACACGGGTGAGCAAGCGTTACCTCCTGCTGCTCTGGCCCTGCCCCAGAGCACCCAGCTCACCATCAGGCCACTCTCCTCGTCTTTGAAATGGGGAGGTACCCTAGCCTAATCCTTCCTCTTGTTCACCTCAGTCCTAGCCAGGCTCTGACCCCATCCCAACCCTAACCGCATACCCACTTAGCTTTGCTTTGCTCTGTACTTTCTCTAGTTCCTGGCCCCACACCTAAAGGGCCATGCCCCTGGCTGGCCACACTGGGTTGCCCTATCTATCTCCTAGCCCTTCCTGGCCACGCCCACACCCACCCCATCCCCTGGCTGAGCCGTTCTCCCATTCTGCCCCCATATTCTCAGCCACCCACCCCAAACTCTGGGTCTCCATTTCCTCCTATGGCAAATGGGTACATTGCCAAAATTCATGACCTGTGTAACAGGCCACCTCGGGCCCAGGCACACAGTCAGTGCCTGTATGTCCCCCAGACTGAAGAAAAAAGTCATTACAAAAATAGGACAGGTTCCTTGAAAGGTGCTGAACTCCCTGGCTTGAGATATATACAAGCCAGGAGGACAGTGGCCTTGCAGAGAGGGCAGGGGTTCAGTTGGTTAGTTTTCTGGTCCCTCAGGTCTGGAGACTTGATTCCTTTTGTTCTCTCCCTTTTTCTCTCTCTCTTTCTGTTTCTCTCCTTGTTTCTGTCTCTTGGTCTCTATCTTCCCCTGTCGCTTGGTACCTCGACCACTACCCTGGGCCTGCTGCCCACCCCTGCCCAGGTGGTGGCACACCTCTTCGCCAGCCATGCTCCGCAAGCTGCCCCTCAGCGCCTGGGCAAGAGCAGCTCTGTCACCCGGCTCTACAAGGCACACACAGTAGCAGCTAAGTTCCAGCAGTCGCTCCTAGATCTGGTGGAAAAGATGGAGAGGTAGGTGTGGCAGGTGGGTGGGACCTAGCCTTACCTCTGACACTCAGGGATAAGCACCTTTCTTCTCTGAGGCCTCACACTGCTTTTCTTCTCCCCCTGCCCAGATGTAACCCTTTGTTTGTGCGCTGCCTGAAGCCCAATCACAAGAAGGTACATGATGGCTGAGATCCCTGGGAGAATCAAATGCTCTCCCCCATGCCTTATGACCTTGGACAATTGGCTTTGCCTCTCTGGACTTCCATTGGCCCAGCCCACCATGAGGACAATTTGCTGTTGTAATGTCCTTTGCACAAGGGTGGGACAATGTGCAGACTTCCTATCCGGGTCCTCCCTACAGGAGCCAGGCCTCTTTGAGCCAGAGGTGGTAATGGCACAGTTACGCTATTCAGGGGTGCTGGAAACTGTGCGGATTCGCAAGGAGGGCTTTCCAGTGCGGCTGCCTTTCCAGATGTTCATCGACAGGTACCTCAGTCAGAATAGTTCCTGAGCTCCACAGACCCCTACCCAGCCCATCGGGATCCCAGGAACATACAACTTGGGCGGAAAAGGGTTTGCTATGCAGTTGCCCAGGTCATACATTACACAAGACCACCACATGCTAGCTGTTATATGGCAGATATATTTATTGTTTTGTATTTTTTCATGGTTTTCTTATGTATTGATTCCAAAGAGGAATAATTTTAAAAGTTATTATGATGTTTCCAGCAGATGACAGTAAGGTGTCTTATTCTACTGAAACCATTTTTACAAATTTCTGACTCTGAGAAGTAGTCTTGAGGATGGAGTGCCTATTTATTATTAGAAGACACTGAGTAGAGCCACTGCTGGGACTCAGGCCTCCTGGAGAGAGGGGATAGAGGTGGTGAATCTGTGATCTAGTGGGCAACTGGGGTAGGTCCCATAGCCCCAGGCTGAGTTTTGGCCCCTGCAGGTACCGCTGTCTAGTGGCCCTCAAGCACAACCTGCCAGCCAATGGGGACATGTGTGTGTCGGTGCTGAGTCGCCTATGCACAGTCATGCCAAATATGTACCGCGTTGGCGTCAGCAAGGTGAGTCTCACTCCACATTCAGCCCCTGCAGGCCCCAAGTTGAAGGACTCCAGAACTGGAGCCTGTGGATTCAGAAATGCCCAAGCTAGAGTTTACTGTCCCAGAAGCAGTCCAGTTGAGCTTGGTAAATGGAATGCTAATCCCGCCTCCAGACCTTTGTTCAGGCAGTTCCCATTGTCTAATTCATCTTCATCCTTTCTTCCAAAACCCAACCCATCTTCCACTCAGCTCCAGCAGGCTGCCCTATCTATTCTGTCTCCATGGATTCTGGAGAGGGAGGGAGACCCCAGGCCAGTCACCTGGCCCTTACTTGCCACATTACTTATCTTCTATCCTCAGCTGTTCCTTAAAGAACACCTACATCAGCTCCTGGAGAGCATGCGGGAGCACGTCCTGAATCTGGCAGCCCTTACTCTGCAGCGCTGCCTTCGTGGCTTCTTCATCCAGCGGCGTTTCCGCTCCTTGCGCCGCAAGATCATCCTGCTGCAAAGTCGGGCCCGAGGCTACCTGGCCAGGTGCAGCCCAGATAGGCAGGACTCCCTGGATCCCTATGGCTAAGCTTGGGAGAGGTCTTGCCTGAACTTGGGTAGTAAGCACCCTGATCCTTAAGGAATGCAAGCTGAGAGTTGGGGCCTCTGCAGGAAGGATGATAAGATTCTCTGTGTTTCTGCTTTTGGAAATTTTCTGTCCTACTTCCTGTCCCTTGTGACTGGTGGGTGGGACTCCATCCAGCCAAGAGGGACCCCACCCTGCCTTTCAAGGACCCCAGGACTTTAGCCTGTTGGGAAATCCATAGGCAGTTTAATCCAGGCTCTGCCACTTAATTTGCTGTGTGACTTTAGCCAAATCCTTGCCCTCCTCTGACCTACAATTTCCCTTTGTGCCAAAGGGTCCGAGTAAAGTGTGGGTACTGACACCCAGACCAGGTTGGCATGGGCATCTCTGCCCCTTGTTCCCCCTTGACCCCAACCGTTAAACTCCCCTACCAAGACACTCCTTTTCTCCCCACCTCACAGGCAACGGTATCAACAGATGAGGAGAAGTCTGGTGAAGTTTCGGTCCCTGGTGCACACATACATGAGCCACAGGCGTCACCTCAAGGTGCAGGCCTCCCCCTCCCCCTTCTAGGAGCCAAGCCTACCCTGTCTGGGTCCAGGGAGCAGCAGGGGTGGGGAAGAGACACTTAGCCCCTAAGAGGAGACTGTCTTGGGTTTGAATCCCTGCTCTGCCACTCACTAGCTGTGTAATCTCAGCCCCTCTCTAGCCCTGCTTCTCCCATCCACTCGTTGGGGTTGTGGAGAGGGTTAAATAAATTTTGCATGTAAAGGATTTGGTCTGGTGCTGGGTTCACAGTGGTATCTTAAGTTATTGGGTATAATTAGAATGTGGTGAGTAGACCAACACTGGATATGATTTTGCTCTTACTTTGATGTCAGTCTTGACCCATTGTCATGTAAACCAGAACCAGAAAGACAAATGTCATACCTAAAGCATCAAAAGAGTTTGTGGCTTTTACTAAAGGTTTTGTGGAGCAGCAGGGGAGGGAGTTTCATCACACATCTCTCAGCTACTTCCTAGAAATCCTTCTGCGTATCTCTCCCTTTTCCCTAAGTGTTACTCTCTCTGCCTTTTGCCTCAGTCTCTCTCTTGCTTTGTCTTTTTCCATTCCCCTCCCTCTTTCTCTGGCCACACTTCTGCCTCCCCTCATCTACAATGTGGGGCAGTTACCTCTAAACATCAGGCAAGCTCACCCCCTTATTTCTTGTGCCGGACTCCTTGTGTGAGCTGGCCTGGCTTGCCCCTGGCCTGTGGCCTGCCGTTGCCTCTGCCTGCCATTCCCTGCCTTGACCATCTGCTCTCCTGCAGCTAAGGGCAGAGCGGAGGCTCCGGGTGGAGGAGGTGCGGCTACGGGAGCAGGAGGTGGGTGTGGGGGTCTGGGTGGTAGCCGGGGACAGGAAGGGAGGCCAGCAGGTGGGGGTTGTGACAGGCCTGTCCCCTCACCATGAGCTGTCCTTCCAGGAACTGAGCAAGCGGCAGTTGGTGGCTGTGGCTCACCTGGAGGTACCAGCAGAGCTGGCTAGGCTCTTGCAAGCAGTGGCAGGTACATCAGCGCTGGATGGTGTGGTGGGAAGGGCGTGAGTTGACAGGGGAGTCAGGTACCTCATGCCCTCCTCTCTCCATAGGCCTCAGGCCAGCCCAGGTACCCCGGGTGGCCCCTGTGCGAACTCCTCGGCTCCAGGCTGAGCATCGTGTCACACTGCCCTTAGATATCAACAACTACCCCATAGCTAAGTTTGTCCGGTGCCATTTCAAGGTAAGAGGGGCATAGGCTCAAGCAGCCCTGGCTGATGGGCACTGACCAGTTAAAATTGATACTGTCCTCAGCCTGGGGGCAAGCTCCTAGCTGTGCCCTGTGAGACCTGGTACAAGCCCTTCAGTTTCTGTATCATGAGGTGTCTCAGGGCTCCACAGGGGGCCTGGATAGCAGTGGAGGGGGGAAAGTGGCTGTTTGTCAACCAGTTTGGAAATACTTTAGAAATTTAACCATCAGTGGAGCCATGGATCGTCATCTCTGCTTTAATTTCCTGCCCTCCGGAAAGGGCCTAGATAGGGGCTCAGACTATCTCTACACCAACTCACTGAGGGCTAGTGTCCACCCCTCTCCAAGCCTGAGTTTCCTCATCCACAGGTTGAGAATAGGAGTCCTTGCCTCCCAGGTTCTTGTGTCCCCACCTGGCACAGAACAGTGGATTCAGAGGTGCCTGTCAGTCCAGGCTCTGTCCCTATATGTCTGCCTTGTACCTTTAGGAACCTGCCTTTGGGATGCTGACAGTACCACTGAGGACGCCTCTCACTCAGCTGCCGATAGAGCACCATGCAGAAGCCGTGAGCATCTTTAAGCTGGTATGGGTTTGTCAGGATCACCTTTGAATTCATTGGCCTGCCCCCGAGGTCAGGCCACAAAGCCCCATGTCCTGCCCTCCTGGACCCTTCAGTAGCCAAAGCCATAAGCCAAGGCCTCTTTCTTGGAGGAGAGACTTCTCTCAGGGGTGGTCTGGCCTCCTCTCTGGGCTGGGATCTGGGCATTGGGGGATTTTCTTCTTCCAGCCATCTTCCTGGCAAAAGGCCACCTCTCTGGAACTTACCAGAGATACAAGAATAGATCCAGGTCCTCTCCTCGAGGACTTCCTAGTCTGAAGGGGGTAGGGGGCAGAGCACCCCTGACTAGTGGCCACCAGTATGGACAGAGGGAGCCATGGAGTCTGTGGAGTTCAAATGGGGTCCCTAATCCAGCCCTAGGCAGGATCCAAGAGGGCTTCCTTGAGGAGAGGACATTTGAGCTACAGTGGAAGGAAGAATTGGAATCTCTCAGCCAAGGCAAGTGGAAAAGGCTCAGAGAGATGAGGAAATCGATGTGGTTAAATTAGAGAATCAAGAAAACAAAGGCAAGAAAGATCACAAGGCCTGGACTGACAGACCAGGAGTTCAGAGTTCATCTCAAGGGCCCAAGGGAGCCAAGGAATGTGCTTCCATAGGAGGCATGTGGTCCCATGTGTGACCCCTCTTGGGCCTGAATGGAGCAGGAAGTGAGGCACTTGGTGGAGGCCAGGGTACAGAGCAGAGCTGGGGCTGTATGGGAGCTAGAGGAGGTTCATGAACAGGAGAGAGAGTCAATATGTACCTTGAATCTTGACTTTTCCCATTGTTGGTGTGAACTGCCTAATCAAATAGTCATTTGATTATTATATTATAATTTGGGGGATTTTTATATGAGCAGGGGAACACATGGGAAGGACATGAGAGGGATGCATGTTGGGGGTAGGGATCTGGTAGGAATGACTTTCCAAGAGTCCCAGGAGAGTCTGTTTGTGGCCCAGATCCTACGTTTCATGGGTGACCCCCACCTGCATGGTGCTCAAGAGAATGTCTTCGGGAACTACATTGTACAAAAAGGTCTGGCAGTACCTGAACTGCGGGATGAGATCCTGGCACAACTGGCCAACCAGGTGTGGCGCAACCCCAGTGCCCACAATGCCGAGCGGGGCTGGCTCTTGCTGGCTGCCTGCCTCAGCAGTTTTTCGCCTTCCTCACGCCTCAACAAGTACCTGCTCAAGTAAGTGGAACTGGGTGGGACTGGGATGAGGATGGTAACACTGGCACTAGGCCCCAGGGCACAGTGTTAAAGGTCAGGCCAGGAGTGAGGTCTCTGCGTTCAGAAGGTTAGCCAGGCCTGGAGGTCAGCCAGGGGCTGCTCTCTGTCTCCACTGAGCTCACTGTGGAAGGTTGGAGTCAGGTGAGACTCAATAAAGGACTTCTAGAACTCAGCAAGTGGTGGGGAATTTGGAATTGAGGCATTGACCTCTCAAAGCATGGAGGTATAGCAGGGTGGCTAGGAGTATAAACTCTGACAATTTGTGCTCAAATCCCAGATCATGACCTTGGGAAATTACTTAACCTCACTGGGCCTCAGTTTTCTCAGTCTAAAATGAGTATAATAAGAGTATCTACTACATCTGTGTGAGGATTAATGTGTAAACACACGTGAAGTTCTTAGAACAGAGCGAGCATGTGATAAGTGCTATGTGAGGACAGCCATCATCAGCATCCTGAGGAGGAAGAGGAAGATGTCACACTGCTGGGTGACAAGGATGATTTACAAGGAAAAGAACTCAAGCAGGCCCTGGGTGCAAATTCTAGCTATGATGCTTACCTGCTGAATGACTTGGGGCAAGTCATTGCCTCTGAACCTCTTTCCTTACCTATAAATTAGAGATGATAACAGGACCCACCTCACAGGGTGGCTGTGAGCTGCAGAGTGTACAGAGCTTCACCCAGGCCACATGTAGTAGGTGGGCAGCTCACTTGCCAGTCCTGTGAATCTATGGCAGTAGGGTAGCACCACCTGCTTGTCCCTCTGTAGAGACTGCAGACCTGCTCCTCTGTTGCTCTCAGCCAGAAACCCAGCAGTTAGGAGGGGTACAGGGAGCCAGGCATGAGGAGAGCCTGCAACTGGCAGGGATCAGGCTCATTGGTCCTGGGCCAAGTTGAACCCTCACAGCCATCTCTTGAATAGGTGAGAACTTGGCGACAGGCTCAGAAAGAGCAGATGACTACTCAGGGTTGCTTGGTGAAAGAACAGAGGGCAGAGTCTTCCAGAGTCTAGGCTCTTCTCCACACCATGCTGCAGACCCCACCCTGTCAATGACATTTTGCTCCAACAAGCCTAGGTGGGCCGACCTGGAACCTCTTTGGCTAGCTTCAGACCCTCTCCGTTTAGCATTAGAACTCTAGGCTAGCCTGAGATCATTTACAGCCTAGCCTCAGAACTCTGCGATAGCCTGGGACCATTTAAGCCTCACCTTAAAGCTCTGGGCTAGCCTGGGCCTCCTTAAACTACCCTAAAAATCTTCCCCCACCTCAGATCCTTCTTCATCCTGGCTCCAACTCCTACCCATCAGGTTTGTGTCTGATTATGGGCGGAATGGCTTCCAGGCCCTGTGTCAACATCGCCTCATGCAGGCCATGAGCCGGGCCCAACAGCAGGGCTCTGGGGCTGCCCGCACTTTCCCTCTGACCCAACTTGAGTGGATAGCGACCCAGGAGAAGGCCAGCATGGCGCTGGATGTGGGCTGCTTCAATGGTGAGCTGCTTTCTCACACCTTATGCTGCCTTTCCGCCCTCCCTCTTTCACGGAGGAGCAGCTGGAATCACCAGGCCCCAGTATGTCCTGGGGTCTGGAGAAGCCATGGGAGGTTCTAGAGTTGGGGAGGGGCCTGCTGGATTTGGCCCTGAAGAGGTCTTCGTGTGGGTGTGGGGCTGGACCTGGAATGAGGGAGAGGGGCTAGGGCAGAGAAGATGCAGACTCAGGGTCCTAGAGGAGAATAGAAATCCTAAGCACAGGATGCAGATGGGGAAGCAGCAGGACTGGACTGAACGCAGATGCCGCAGGCTGAGCTCAGCACTTGCTGCCATCCCAGGTGACCAGTTTTCCTGCCCAGTCCACTCCTGGAGCACGGGAGAAGAGGTGGCTGGAGACATTCTCAGGCACAGGTTGGCTCCTGGAATGCCCAGCCCAGCACACCCTTGTGTACTTGGGAAGAAGGGAGGGAGGAGAAGGAGGCCAGATCCTTTGAAGAGCCCCACAGGGTCCACTCTGGTCATGCTTAGGGGCTGGCCCATGTCCCAGGGTCTCCACAGGTGTTACTTCTTGGCTCTGTCCCTCATTTGTGTCTCTTCACATGCTGTCACCAGGGGGCTGGCAGATGGCTGGCGGGGCTGGACAGTGGCTGTGAAGAATGGAGTCCAGTGGGCAGAGCTGTCAGGCCACGACTATGTGCTGGACCTGGTGTCAGACCTAGAGCTGCTCAAAGACTTCCCACGACAGAAGTCTTATTTCATTGTGGGTGCAGAAGGGCCCATGGCCAGCAAAGGAGGCCCAAGAGCGTAAGTGGCTACCTAGGTCCCCTTGTACAGATGGCCTCTCCCAGCACAAGGTTCCCCCTCCCAGCTGCTGGGAGAGACTGTGTTCTAAACTTAAGCTTCAAGGTTCTCAGGGAGGTGGGGCTCACCAAAGGGCCCTAACTTCAAAGGAAGAGAGTCACCCAATTCCAGGGTATAGAGAATTGGCGTGAGTTCTGGGAGGGTAGTGGGTCTCTCTGGGGGTCAGCTGCTCCATGTTCCCCTTCTCACAGGGTGTTTTGGAACAGCTGGGACTCAGATGAGGATGCACTCACTAAGCCCCAGCCAAAGGGGTGCATGCCCAAAGTGGCTGACTCCAATGGGTACTGCGGCCACAATGAGGACAATACAAATGAGAAAGCTGAGGACCAGAGAGGGACAGCGACCCATCAAGGTCAAGTCAAGCAGTGGTGGCAGCTGTCTCTAGTGGGGAGGGAGCCTGGGGGCTGTGGGAGGTGATCAGCAAGAGAACAGAACTTGAGATTTCTTTTTAAATTAGTTTCAGGTATATAGTACATTGGTTAGACATTTATATAGTTTATGAGAACTTGACTTGTGTGTGTCCCCCCACTGCCAGACTCAGACAGCCTTGGAGAGCCCACTGCACCCCACGAGGGACTGGACTGCTACCTGGATAGCCTCTTCAGCTCTGTGCTGTCCTGTGGGGAGATGGTAGGGATGGGTTGGGTGTGTGAAAACAATAGGCACAGCACATACACACCAAGTCACACACACCCACAGGGTGACACAGCCAGGGCCATGGGATGGCGTAGCTCATCTGGGTTCTGCTGGGGGCCAGACGAAGGATGAGGGTATCCTCGTGACTAGAGATATTCCTGGCTGACTCTGGAAGAACCCACAGCTAGAGGCCCAGGACCCCCTGACACACACACCTCCTGTGGCAGCCAGCCCCCCGAGGTACCCCTGCTCACTCTGGGAATTCCCAGGAGCCCCTCCATGGCATGATGTTCAGCACTGAGTCGGGCACAGCCTCTCTTTGAGCCTCAGTTTACTCCTCTGTGAAAGGAGGGAAGGGGAGTTGGGAGCTTGCAAGGTTGTAGGTAGACTGACGGGAATGCATGTGGACAGAGGGCGGGCATACAGCAGACACTTGACTGGTGGGAGGCCCCTGGGATGGCCCCTGGTGTCAGGTGCCCGTTGCCTTGGAACCTTGGAAGGACAATATTGAGGCGGTCACTCGAGCTACCTGCTGCTCCTAGGACCTAGAGAAGCCAACAGCCATTGCCTACCGCATGAAAGGGGGAGGCCAGCCTGGTGGAGGTGGCAGTAGCAGGACTGAAGACACCCCCAGAAGGCCCCCAGAGCCAAAGCCAAGTCAGTGCCTGCTTTTGGGTTGTTTTCAGGGTTGGGCAAGGCTGGGGACCCCTCTGGTTCTCTGGACTTCTTCACATGCTAGAATGGAGGTAGCCATGGGCATGTTGGGGGTAAGATGACTGTGGGGGGGGGCATGGTAGGGAATTCCCATTTCCCTCATCTCTTGCACCTTGGGATCTGTGCCTTCTGACCCGACTCCTGTAGTCCCAGGCCTGGACTCCTCCACGTTGGCTCTGCAGCAAGCTTTCATCCACAAACAGGCCGTGCTGCTGGTGAGTGCGAGAGGGGTTATGTGGGAGTCCCCTGAGCATGGGCCTGCCTGGTCACCACCACCTCTCTCTAGGCCAGGGAGATGACCCTGCAGGCTATGGCACTCCAGCAGCAATCCCTGAGTCCTGTCCCAAGGCCCTTGCCTCCAGAGGTGAGCTTGGCCTGCCCAGGTGAGTGTTATGCTGCTCCAGGGCATCATTGCACCTCTCTGAGCCAAGACTCCCACAGCCTATCCTGAGCAGACTTGGGGTCCCTGAGAGCAGGCTGGTGTGTCCCAGGAAGCCCATCTCATACCCTGCTCTCCACAGAAACCCCTATCATCAGAGACACAGCCAAAGCTCGTAGGCACTGGACCTCCAGCCAAGCCTGTGCTCCTGCGCTCCACTCCAAAACCTTTGACCCCAGCCCCCCTGGCCAAGGCCTCAAGGCCCCCCACCAAGCCCGTGGCTGTCTCCATTCTAGCTCAGGACCAGGCTTCTCCAGAAACCAGTGAGTGTTATACCCCACCTTTTGTCAGGGGCAGACTTCCCAGAATGGGACTGGGAGTGTGGTATCACCCTGTCCCCTACCCTCACCCCTTGCCACAGCTTCAAAGTGCCCAGAGCTGGTTCGGTACTCAACACTTAACTCGGAGCACTTCCCGCAGCCAACACAGCAGATCAAGAATATCATCAGGCAGTATCAGCAGCCGCCAAGGGGAGGCCGGCCCGAGGCCCTCAGGTCAGCTCTGCTCCAATCCCAGCTTTCCAGTTCTCCAGACTAGGGGTCTCCTTACCATCTCTGAGTTCCCAGTGACATTCAGGGAATGAGTCTATTTATGCAGATGGTCCACACGAGCACTTTAGGCAGAGGGAATCCCATACTGTTCTCTAGGTTGTGCTGTGTGGTCTCAGGCCAGTTTCTGATCCTCTCTGGGTTCTCATTTATAATGATATGGGGTGGAGGAAGAGGTTCCCTATTGTAGGAATTTGTGGCTAGGAAGAGGAGACTCAGTGTCCAACCCACCAGGAAGGACGGCGGGAGGGTGTTCGTGAAGCGGCCAGACCCCCATGAGGAGGCTCTGATGATCCTGAAGGGGCAGATGAGCCATGCAGTAGCAGCACCAGGCACCCAGGTAAGGGGTAAGGTAAAGCTGGGCCCAGACAAAATGGAAGGTAAAGGGGAGTCTCCAGGGGAGCCTCAGAAACCAGATGTACCTATAAGTGTGGTCCTGATGCTGCCCCCCTCTAGGAGACCCACCTGTTGCCCCCTGAGCACTCTCTTTTTTTTGGGGAGGGGGGACAGGTGCCCAGAGAGGCCGTGGCCCTAGTGAAGCCAGTGACCAGTGCACCGAGGCCATCCATGGGGCCTACTCTAGGTGAGGGGCCAGGAGAGAGGGAGGGAGTGGCAAGGGACCATGCATCCAAAGTGTATGAGTAAGTCTGTGTGAACACAGATGAGTCTTGGTTTGCATGTCAGTGGCATGTGTATGTTTATGTCCTGAGCCTGTATGAACCTATTATGTGTACTTTTGTGTTATTACATCAGCACTTAAATAACACTAATTTTAGGTTAAGCCGGCCTTGCTAAATCTTCACTAAAGCCCTTTGACACAGTACTATTTGTAACTACAGATGTTAGTTACAGATGAGGAAACAGGCATAGAGAGGTTAAATGACTTATCCAAGATCACACAATTCAAAAGTGTCAAACCAGGGATCTAAATCCAGACCTCCTGATATTACAATAGGAGACCTAATCTCTACATCCTTTGCCTCATGGCAGCCACAGAGATCTTAAGAGATATAAATCAGTTTACATCATGTCCCTGGTAAAAATGCTCCAGTAGATCCCAGGACAAAATCCCTAATTCTCACCGTGGCCTTTGAGTCCCTGCGTGACCTGCCCACCTCACCAACCTTGTCTCCTTCTTCTTTCCCCTTGGCACACTTTGTTCCTCAGTGTTCCTGAAACACACCAAGCCCACTCCTGCCTCAGGGCCTTTGCACTTGCTTTTCCCTCTGCTCTTCTCTAAAGATCTTTGCATGTCTGGCACCTTCTTATCATTCAGGTCTCAAATTCTGCCTTCTTAGAGAGGTCTGACAAACCACCTGGACTGAAGGACCCTTACACACCAGCCCCCCCACCCCCCAGATTCTTTCCTAAACCACCCAGTTTTTCTTCTATCCCATAGCTCCTAGCACTAAGAGCTTTCTTGTTTTCTAATTGTTCCACACACACCTGCCAGGAGACTCTGAACTCAAGGCAGGCGCCTTATCTATCCTGTTCATGATGGAATCCTCAGCCCTTAGCACAGAACTGCATACACTAGGTGCTCTGTGTATGTGTCATATGAGGAGTTGGGCTGTATTAGCGTTCGTATGTGCACATGATGAGGTATGTCTGTGGCTAAGAGTATGGGAGACCACTCTGCCCCAGCCTCTCCCACAATATAAAGTTGCCCTGAGTCCCCTCATCAACTGGCCCTGTCTCCCCCAACTCAGGCCTCCCCAATTCTCTGTGCTTTCCAGTGATACCTTCGAGGTCGCTGGAGCCTGTGGAGGAACCTGTGCAGACACGGCTACACCGCCTCCTCAACCCTAACTTCTACGGCTACCAAGACGCCCCCTGGCGGCTCTTCCTGCGCAAAGAGGTACCTGTAGCCAGAGGAGAAGCGGAATGGGGGCTGAGTTGCCCACTGGATCAGATCATGGGGTTGGGGCCAGGAGAACAGGGTCAGGGCAAAGCAGAGCTAGAGGACCGCTAGCTGGTACAGAGCGAGCAGGTCTGTATCCAGGAGGTGGGGCCGGGTGTGAAACAAGGTGAGGGGGCCTTGGGAAGGTCCTCATTGAAGCCCTGCCCCCACAGGTGTTTTACCCAAAGGACAGCTACAGCCACCCTGTGCAACTAGACCTCCTGTTTCGGCAGGTGAAGTCCTCTCTTGCCTTTCTGCCTCAGTGTACTCAGCAGGGCAATGGACACATAGATTAGCTGTCTGCATTTCTGCTTCTGCACTCTTGGAGTTGGGTCCTTGACCATGGTAAGGATGGGAAGTTGTTCTACTGCATCCCTCACTGCCATGGAAAGGGTCAGCGAGCCCACAATCCCATCTGACCAGGTTCAGTTTGTCTGAGTTCAATAGGGCCCAGAGGTCAAATCCAAGTCCCACTGTATAGATTAGGAAATTAAGGCCTGGGACGGGCAGTATAGAGTGTGGAGGTGAGGAGAAAGGAGAAGGTCCTTATAAGTGGGATCTGTTTACCCAGGATGACTCACTGCTGTATACATGGGACACCCCCCACATTCTCACTCATCCTAGAACAGTCCAGCCTGGGTTCTTGATTGGGGTGCCCCAGGGCCTGCCTGCATCACAGCTTGTTCCCACAGATCCTGCATGACACGCTCTCTGAGGCCTGCTTGCGGATCTCCAAGGATGAGAGGCTCAAGATGAAGGCCTTATTTGGTACCACAGAGGGAAGGAAGGGAAGGGAGGAGCCTAGCCCCACTTGCCCACCAGATACCCATCCTTGCTCTGCTGCTGGTCTCTCCTATGACCAGGCAACAAAGTTTGAGGTCAGCTCTGCCTAACAGGCTGGATGGCCCCAGCCATCCATCTGTCTCTGGATATCAGTTTCCCAGTCTGGACACTGAGACGACAATGGTCCCATACCTTTTTGCTGAGTGTCAGCCTCCCTCCCCGCAACATGGGCCAGCATGGGGAGCAGGGAGAGTGTCCTGACCCAACCTGGTGTCCCCTTAGCCCAGAACCAGCTGGACATGCAGCAGCCCCTGGTGACAGAGAGCGTGAAGCGGGCCGTGGTCAGCACCGCACGTGACAGCTGGGAGGTCTACTTCTCCCGCCTCTTCCCTGCCACGGTTGGAGCCTCTGCCACCCCACCCCCACCCAGGGGCTTTAGGTGCCCTTATCCCCTTATACCCTCACGTGCCCTTATCCCCTCCCCAGGGCAGTGTGGGCACTGGTGTGCAGATCCTAGCTGTGTCCCATACAGGCATCAAACTCCTACGGATGATCAGGGGCAGTCGGGAGGCTGACAGGCAGCTGCGGGTCCTGCGTACATATAGGTAACCAGCAGGCGGGTAAGAATGGGGCTAGCCAAACACTGGGGCACTGACTGGCATAACATTTCCTCACCGACTCTTTCCACAGCCAATTACTGAGCATCTGCAGTGTGCTAGGCTCTATACCATGCTGTTTAATCTAGCCCATTTTCAAGATAGGGAAATGGGCTCAGGGAGAAAGGGTACTTGTCTCAGGTCACACAGGAAGTAGATGAGCTAGGAACTCACTCTGCCATCCTACCACCCAGACCACACCCCAGCCCTGCCCTCACAGAGCTCACTGTGTAGTGGGGCAACTGTGTTGTCAACAACCAAATTTTGATGCAGCCCAGAAGGAAAAGGGTGCTCCAGTGAGACTTTACTGAGTCCCATGGCCACTGCCTGCCAGCAGCCCCTTTTGTCCTTTATAGCACAGGACAGGAATAGAGCCTTGTTCACCTTTTGGGTGAAAGCTCCTTGCTTTGAAAGATGGAGAGAATTTGGTCAATGAATGAAAAATAAATTTCTGTGAGCAAACCCAGGAGCTTAGATCAAAAGGCAAGTAAATAAGTAAATAAATAAATAGCAGAAGGTAGGGAGGATCTGGAATGTTGGTGCAAAGGGCATTGGGCAATGAGCTGGAGCCACTTTGGGATCAGGAAAGGGATGCTGGGGCAGTTCCTTGGGTCTCAGGGTGCTGGTATAATAGGGCCGAGGTGGGCATGGGACAGGGCAGGGGCAGTAGGAACAGGATGAGTGGGGTAGAGGGTATCATTCTGGTCATGGGATCCTGTTCTCATTCCACCATCCCATCCTCCAGCTTTGCAGATATCCTATTTGTGACTATCCCCTCCCAGAACATGCTGGAATTCAACTTAGCCAGTGAGAAGGTCATCCTCTTCTCAGCCCGAGCTCATCAGGTCAAGACTCTGGTGGACGACTTCATCCTAGAGCTGAAGAAGGTCAGGGTCCTCCTACAGATGGCCTCCCACCAGTGGCCAAGTGCCCAAGAATAGGGCTCTCCTACCCGATACATATCAGTCATGCCTTCCTGGGAAGTATGAATGTGTGTTTGCACGTCAGTGGCTGTTTCCATAGGCTTTTGTAGGCCTTCGGGCCTTTGCGCAGGTTTTACCTTCCACCTGGAATACTTTTTTGCCTTTTGCCCGTTCTTTAAAAAACCTTTACTTTTACCCTCAGCAGGAGTGTCATGGCACCTCCTCTGAGCTCCGCAGCAATTGTATTCCTCACCCTCCTGCAGTGACTGTACTGCCTTCCACTGCTCACTGCAATTGCAGTGTCCAACCCCCACTTACCCTCCAGACTGGGGAGCCCCCAGGCCAAGAGCTTTGCACCCTCCTGAAGGTTAGTACAGCCAGCTTTGCCCAGTACTCTTTCCTGCTCTGTGGCTCAGTTCCCCAGCTTCTGGCCTCAGTGGGGAAACTTTTGTGAGCGATGGAAGGGGTAAGGTATATGTATGTACTCTAACATCCATCCGTGTTCATCAGACACCTTGTGCAACTAGCCCTCTGCAAAACCATACTTTGTACCCAGAATGTCCCACCCTCTTTCACCTAGAAAATATTCCCTAATGAATGGGGAGAAATGCCTGTGGATGTAAGGGACAGAGAAGTGGCCCCAGGCCTCTGAGGGAGAGGAGGATGGGACTGTGGGGTCCATCACTCTTCCCCTGGCTAACTCAGGACTCAGACTATGTGGTTGCTGTGAGGAACTTCCTGCCTGAAGACCCGTCACTGTTGGCCTTCCACAAGGGCGACATCATTCACCTGCAGCCCCTGGAGCCACCTCGAATGGGTCAGTGCCTTGAGGTAGAGTGGGTACAGGAGGGGGAGGCTGGGCATGGGGGCCTCCCTGGCAGATGCTGACACAAGCCTGGACCACAGGCTACAGTGCTGGCTGTGTTGTCCGCAAGAAGGTTGTGTACTTGGAGGAGCTGCGACGTAGAGGACCAGACTTTGGTGGGTACCCCAGGATCCCTCCTCCAGCCTTCAATGCTTAAAAACCTGTAAACCCCAAACAGAGCTCACCCTTGTTTCATGTACTTATACTGCGAATGCACAATGGGGGTTTCTCAGTGCCCCAAAAGGATCTGGCCTGGCCAGGTCTCCTAAGGTGACTCTTGGTGGCCATCCAACCCAGTCCTCTGACTGCTTTATCTGGCTAAGTGTTTCTGGGCATTTGTGTTTCTATGTTTGTGCCCAGTCTTTTTCTGTGTCACAAAGGCTGCTCCACCTCCTACTGAGAGAATGCCATTCATCCCTTCCTGGAGCCTCTAGTTTTCTCATCTGTAAATAGGCTCCCAGGCATGTCTCAACCTAGGGAGGGGCCAAACTACTGGAATATTTCTAGTTTCAAGAGAAGACCCTCAGGTTTGCCTCAGACCTCTTCCCTGCCATAGGCTGGAGGTTCGGGACCATCCACGGACGTGTGGGATGCTTCCCTTCTGAGCTGGTGCAGCCTGCAGCTGCCCCTGACTTCCTGCAGCTACCCATGGAGCCAGGCCGGGGTCGCGCAGCCGCTGTGGCTGCCGCTGTGGCCTCCTCTGCTGCTGCGAGGGAGGTGGGCCGCAGGCGGGAGGTGAGACTACTGGGGCCAAGCCAATGGGGCAGAGTCAGCAAGGGAGTCAACCTGACTGTGAAAGTGGTTTGGACCAAGGTCAGCCTAGGGCGTGACTAGTCCTAGGATAGGGCAAACACGGTGGACTAGCCAGAGGTATGAACTATGAGATGTGACTAGAGGTTAGGGGAGTGGCCAAATGGGGTAGAGAAGGGTGGAGTCAGCTGAAGGGTTGTTGACTAGGTCTATGGGACAGGAGCAGCCCAGAAATGGGGCAGGGCCAAGCAAGTGGGATGGGGTCAGGTATGTGAAGTGTGCTAACTAGCTGAGGAGTGAGGTAAAACTAAGTAGTAAGGGGCAAGGTCAGCCCTACGAAGCAGCTGGGTAGGTCAACACCTGGGGAACAGCCTGGTGGTAGGGCGTGGCAAAGTGGGGCAGGAGGTGGGATCAGGTGGGCCTCTAGGGTGTGACCAGGCTGAGGGGCTAAGCTAATCGAAGATGGGAGGGCAGGGACAGGGGTGGGAGGAGGGTCAACCTGCAGCAGTCCGAGCTCAGTCTGCCTGGGGTACTCTTGAGTCAGCTTTAATGGAAGTAGGGTGTGGTGGGATGTGGTAGACAAGGCCCTCCTAGCTCCTGCCTTCCTGCAGGGTCTCCCAGTCAGAACTGGCTCAGCTGACCGTGGGGAGGATGACCAGACTCTCCCACCATACACAATGCTGGAGTTTGCCCAGAAGTATTTCCGAGACCCTCAGAGGAGACCCCAGTGAGTGGTGGCCCCACCGTGAGGAGGGTCCTTCTGGGGTTTCTTGCAGTGGTCCAAGTTGAAGGCCCCACTTTGGGTGGGGGGATGAGAGACCCACCTGCAGCCTCAGCTTCTGGGAACCTTCCTACCTGGTGGACTGACATTGAGTCCAGAATATTCCTGTGTGGGAAAAGGATGTAGTCACAGGCTGAGATGCAAGACTGGTCAGGAGCATGTATTTCCTGTCGCAGGGACGGCCTCAGGCTGAAATCAAAGGAGGGCCGGGAGTCCAGAACCTTGGAGGACATCCTTTGCTTCACCAAGGTGCCCAGCCCCAGGCCTCAGTTTCTCCATCTGTAAAATGGTGATGATGCAGGAGCCCTCTCTCAGGCCGCGGGAGCAAGCAGCCTTTTCCTCAGAGGGCCTCCAACTCTCAGCACCCTGAGGGCCTGATTCCTCCCAAGGGTGGCATCTGTCTGCAGTGTCTGCCTAACTCCCATTTCATGAATTGGACCCTCCTGTCATGAGGCAGGACATACCACGTGGCCCTCTGCTCTTTTCTGATATGTCCCTCCCTCATCATGACACCGCCTCTCCCTCCCTTTACAGATTCCACTCCACGAATCCCTCATTGAGCTCAGCGACAGCAGCCTAAACAAGATGGCCACTGACATGTTCCTAGGTGTGGGGGGTGGGCCCTGGGCCGAGTGGGATCCAGCACTGTGTGACCTCTGCTCATCACCACTTCTCTGGTTCTCAGATATTTCCCCTCCCCCAACTCAGACATAGGCCCCTTTAAGATAAAGGAAGTCCCAAGCTGCCCTTGGCCTCAGCCTTTCAGGGAAGGGCCCAGTGCTGGGGTCTCCTGAGGTGGGTGGGCAGCAGGGATCTGGTGGCCTAAGTGGGGTAGGTGTTTTCTACAGCTGTGATGCGGTTCATGGGGGATGCCCCGCTGAAGGGCCAGAGTGAACTGGATGTCCTTTGCACCCTCTTGAAGGTCAGTACAGCAGACTTTGCCAGATACTCTTTCCTGCTCTGTGGCTCAGTTTCCCCATCTGCCAACCAGAGTTGCAGGCCTTTGAGGTGGGCTGCTTCTCGTGTGGCCCAAAGAGAAGTGCATCCCACTGGTGGGAGGGGACTGGGGAAAGGCCATCAGGCCTATCTCCAAGTACCCACTCTATTCTTATGTGTCTGGTATGTGGCATGTGACCTGGCATGCCCTCCTACAGCTGTGTGAGGACCATGAGATCATGCGGGATGAGTGTTACTGCCAAGTTGTGAAGCAGATCACAGGCAACACCAGCACCAAGCAGTGAGTGAGCTGGGCCTTTAGCTCTGTCTTCTCCTCCTCCACTGTGTCCATGTCCAGGAGGGCAGCTCAGCCTCCCACTTGCCAGGGCTGTCCATTCCTGGATTCTCTCCTCAGTCCTCTTCTTCACTCAATAGATAGAGCACATGTATTTGAAATTGCTTGTTCTGGGACAAACCATTCCCGTTCTTGGAGTTTCAGTTTCGCCATCTGTAAAATAGCAGTGATAATGTGTGAGTCAGATTCTTGGTGGCAAGTGACAGAAACCCAATTCAAGTTGGTTTAACAAAAGAGGATTCAGGTAACTAGAAAGTACCACATATGACTTCAGGCATAGCTAGATCTAGGAGTCATCAGGAAACAAGCTTTCTCTAGATCCTGGCCCTCCTTTCCTTTGTGTTAATACCATTCCCAAGCAACATTTCCCGTAGACTGGCAAGATGGTACTCAGGGGAGACATTTCCCAGCTCAGTAATCCCAGGGAAAGCAAGATTGACCAGTATTTGCAGTGAAAATTCCCAAATCCAGTCTTATCAGCCTGAGTTGGTCCCATGCCCATCCCCAAACCAACCACAATAGCTAGAGGACACAGAGATGTGATTGGCTAGACCTGGGTCACATTCCTGCCCCTAAACCATCACCATAGCCAAAGGGAGGGTGAACTCTAATTAGCCAGGTGTGACTCTCATGCCCATCTCCACACCACACAGATATAGGGAAGGGTGGGTGGTTTTCCAAAGGAAGACCAAGAGCTGTCCCCAGACACTAGAGGTCTCCAAAAGTGAAATTCTCACACCTGGTCAGTGTAAAGGTGAATTACTACAGGTTAGGAGCAGCACACAGCAGGTGCCCAAAGTGTGTGCTGCTTTCATTACCACAGGACCAAATGACCTGTTCCCATCTCCTCCACTTCCACCACATGCTCTCCACCCCCCTGGGAATTTTAGAACCATCCTGCACATCCTCTTGCCCCTCAAACCCTACCCCAGGCCTTACCTGACATTACCTCTATTCAGCCCTAGAAGGTTCCCCCTTGCCCTCCTTCAAGGACCTTTACCCAGAAGCCTCTCCAAAGAGATTCTTCTACCCAGGGAAAGCTTGTTTCTTCGTGCATTTTTAGAGCCTCATTCCCTTTCTTCTCTGCCTCCCACCTTGGCTTCTCATGCAGAATATACGTTCTGCATGGCTTTGGGGCCACCTGCCCTGCTCTTCAGGCAGGGAGGAATATCCTCAGAACACAGGAGCTTCCTGAGAACCAGAGACCTCCAGCCCCATCCAGGAGACTCCTGGGAATGGCATTCTAATGCTGTGGCCACCTGTCATGTGGTCCTATGTGTGTGTCCTCACAGGGACAGCTGCCAGAGAGGCTGGAGGCTGCTGTACATTGTGGCTGCCTACCACAGCTGCTCTGAGGTCCTTCAGCCATATCTTGTTCGCTTCCTCCAAGATGTGAGCCGGACCCCAGGCCTGCCCTTCCAAGGTGAGAGGCCAGAAAGTGGGGACCCAGGGCCAAGGGCCTGTCTGCATGGGCAGCCAGCAGGAGAGAAAACCCAGGGAACCTAGCCCTTCGCAGGTGCCTGGGCATTTTTTTCTAGAATTAATTCACTCCCCAAACATTTGTGGAGGTCCCACAGGGGCTGATGTGATGGGTTGTCTGATCCAATGAGGAGGGTGACATGTCAGGGAAGGCCTCCCAGAGGAGATGTTGTTCTGGGTAGTGAGCACATGGGAGAGATTTCTAGGTGGGCTGAGTGGCAGGAGCAAAGGTCTAGAGGTGGAAGTGTGGCATGTGGAGGAAGAGGAAAAGGAGGTAGCAAAGCCTAGATTACTGGAGTGAGGCCCTGCTTCTTTGGTCTTGGGAACCAACAAGGGTCTTAAGTGGGTCCAAGTGGAGGCAGGCCCAAATCTGGTGTCAGGGTCTCAGCTTTTTTCCTCTTGGAGTATAAAGGAAAGGGGCTGTGCCTCAGCCTCCCCTCCAGCCTTGTTTCCATAGCAACTCCTGGGTCCCCCTAAGAAAAGAGGCCAGGGCCCCTGTGGTCAACACAGCAGCCAGCCGTAAAAGAAACAGGCAACCTCTTTCTCTCTTCCTCTGAATCCCCCTCTTTGATTTGGTTAACAGATATTCGCAGGCTTAGAGGTGAATAGGCCCAGCTCTAGGGAAGGGCTCCCGGAGTCATGAAGGTGGCTGAATGTGCCCTACAACTCTGGATTTGACCCCTCCCCAGAGCAGGGCTAGGGTACTGCTTAACCAGAGAAATGGAGAAGCAGATGGTGGAGTCTTATATACTGGGACTTTAGGTGAGGGAGGGAGGTTGACAAGGGGGTCCTAGCTAGCAAGGGCATACCTGCATCACCATAGTCACACAGCCTGTTAGGGGCAACTCCCCCCACCCCACACACACACACAGTCAACAGCTCAAGGTGACAGCTATTTCCAGGGCTCATCAGTAGCCAAGGGGACTGTGTACTAGACAAAATGCCTTAACCACATGGAATGTGGGCAAATTACTGCCCCTCTCTGAACTGTTTCCTACTATCAAATTGGAACATAAAAGCCTGTCCCACAGGTTGTGGAGAGAACCCAGTGGGCTTGTGGCTGGTGGCCAGAAGAGCCCCTTTCTCTTACTGCTCACCCTGAGCAAGACCTTGACTCTGTCTCTATAGGGATTGCCAAAGCCTGTGAGCAGAACCTGCAGAAAACCTTGCGCTTTGGCGGCCGTCTGGAGTTCCCCAGCAGTGTGGAGCTTCGGGCCATGTTGGTGAGTATGCAGTGGAAGCAGGGGTCAGGATGAGCACGAGACTCGAGCTCTGTCCAGAGACCCCATCGTGCGCTTGGATACATGCAGATGAACTCTGTGAGGTTCAGATGTACAAGTGTTCCTCCATGTGCCTGCCCAGAACCTCTTGGCTTGGGGACTCCAATGGCAGGGGCTAATGGCTGACCCAAATCCCAGGACCCAGCCTCTCCTGTCTCCTCACCCTTCTTTGTCCCAGGCGGGCCGCAGTTCCAAAAGGCAGCTCTTCCTTCTCCCTGGAGGCCTCGAACGCCACCTCAAAATCAAAACATGCACTGTAAGTGAAGGACTATCTCTAGCAGGCAGCTGCTGGAGGGACAGGGACACACCCCAGTCTCCAGAATGGGTCCTCAAGGGTACTGAGCCCCTCCCAGGTGCTTGCACAGCCCCAAAAGGCAGGAATTATGTTTCAGAAGAATAGACTAAGCCTTAGAGGGGGTGAAGCTTCCAGCTCAGGATTGTATGCAAATAGTGAGCCTCTCAGACTCCAAAAGTTGTGCTCCTTGCCTGTGTGAGGCTGATTTTCAGAGACCTTAGAAGATCCATGCCTCTCTGCAGAGGTCCTAAGGAACTCTGCACTTGGCCTCCTGGGGCCCGGGCAGGCTGGGAGGACAGAGCCATCTCATCACGGAGGTAAGCCTCACTCTTACCTCTGCCCAGGTGGCCCTGGATGTGGTGGAGGAGATCTGTGCTGAGATGGCTCTGACACGCCCTGAGTCCTTCAATGAGTATGTCATCTTCATTGTCACCAACCAAGGTAAGTGGCCAGGAGGGCTGAGCATGCTGGGCTTACGTCTACCACCTAGCCTGTAAGGTCCAGGACAGATACCACTTCCTCCTCCCAGAAGCTCCTTGACTCCCATGTGGAAGGACCACTCTGTGCACCAAGCATCCCTCAGTCCTTTGTCCCTCTCTGCTCTGTTGTGTATAAGTTTGTCTTGCCTACCAGACTGGGAGTTCATGGAGGACAAGGCCTTCTCTCCGATTCCTCTGTCTGCCCCTCCTTCTGCCCCAACTCCTGAAACCCACGAATGCAAGCATTTTTCTTGCTACTTATACCTTAATATTTGCCATAAGAGCCCCTTTTCTTCATTTCACCAGGCCCTTCTCATGCAGCCCAAAGCCCTTTCCACCTGCTGTCCACCCACTCCAGACCATGGTCAGGCCTATAACCACCTGGTTGACTCTATCTACTTTCAACCAGCTCTCCCCACTTCCCCACTGCTGCCTCATTCCTGAACCATGTGTCTTTCCTCAGCCCTCCTCCTTGCCCCAAGTCCAACCAAGAAATGGGGGGAGGGGAAGGTGGTAATGAAATGGTCCTAATAACTGACATTTCTGGAGCAGATACTATGTCCCATGCACAGTTAAAAGCATTTAATTCTATCGACTCCTTTCACCCCCACTATAACCCTATGAAATGGAAACCGTTATCATCCCCATTGACAGATGGGGAAAATGAGGCCCACAGAGGCTGTACTAGTTTCCTATTGCTACTGTAACAAACCACCACATATTTAGGGGCTTAAAACAACACTTGTTTCTTATCTTATGGTTCTGAAGATCAAAAATCTTGAAATCAGAGTGTCATCAGGGTTGGTTTCTTCTGGAGCCTCTAGAGGATAAATTATTTTCTTGCCTTTTCCAGCTTGTAGACGCTGCCCAAATTTCTTGGCTCATAGCCCTTCCGCCATCTTCAAAGCCAGAAGCGTGGCATCTTTATATCTTCCTCCCTCCCTGCCCCTCTCTATCTCTCTCTCCCCGATCCTTCTGCCTCCTTCTTATAAGGACCCTTGAGATTACATTGGGTCCACTTAGAACCCAGGATAATTTCTCCATCCTAAGATCCCTAATTTAATCACATTTACAAAATCCCTTTTGCCATGAAGGCAACATAGTCATGTTCTAGGGATTAGGGTATGAGCATCTTTGGAGAAGGACCATTATTCAGCCTTCTATAGAAGTTAAGGGACTTACCCAAAGTCACACAGTTGGAATTTAAACCCAGGCAGTCAGGCCTTAAGAGTCTGGACTTTATCATCATGCCGTACTCACCTCTTTGGTAAATTTTACTGAAGGTGTGGAACAGGGAGCAGAAATGTCCGTGCAGGAAATAAAAACTTAAGTCTCTCCTATAGTCTCAAACCCATTCAGTGCCAGACCCAAGTCCTTCCCAACTCCCACCTAGGAGCCCAGCATAGGGTCTCTCCTGAAGGAGCTCTATGAAAAGACACCCGTTGGGTTTCATGATCTGAGGCCTGTTGTGCTTGTCCTTGTCCCTAGCCTCCTCTGGAAAGGGACTAGGCTTTCTCTGAGCATAACCTGAGACACTTTCCTAGACCTAGGGGACTGTAGCTTTGAAGTGGAGGTATTCCCATCTCTGGTCATCAATGTTCTACAAATGCAGGGCACTATATTCCATAACATGCTCTCTTCTACTGAGGGTGCTGTGTACCAAAGGCAGCAGGGGGCTTGCCAGAGGTGATGCCTCACCTGGGTAGCAGTTTGGGATCTGCACATGTGCTCTGCAAAGGCACACACATGTGCACATGTGTACCCCTACTCAGCTGCCCCTGGCTCTCTGCAGGCCAGCATGTGTGCCCTCTCAGCCGCTGCACCTACATCTTGGATGTGGCCTCAGAGATGGAGCAGGTGGACGGTGGCTACATGCTGTGGTTCCGGCGTGTGCTTTGGGATCAGCCGCTCAAGTTTGAGAATGAGCTGTATGTGACCATGCACTACAACCAGGTCAGCACGTGTGGGCCACTCTGATGCTCTGGAAACTCCCAGGTTCCCCTAGGCATCT
The DNA here is from genome assembly GCF_014176215.1 of Rousettus aegyptiacus. Taxonomy (NCBI): domain Eukaryota; kingdom Metazoa; phylum Chordata; class Mammalia; order Chiroptera; family Pteropodidae; genus Rousettus; species Rousettus aegyptiacus. Next base: position 64,871,655 of record NW_023416309.1, read on the forward strand.
AAGGTCAGACTGTGTGGCCTTGGCATTTGATGCCTTCATTATTCAGCCCTGGCGCCTCTGCTTCTTTGTGTGGTCTCCTTGAAGTACTTAAACGATGTCACTCTCACTGACTAATTCTCAGACCTTTGCAGGTCCGCCTGGCCTGCCCTTCCTGCACCTACACTTTTCTAAGTCCTCCCTAACAAGGCTGTCACAAACAGCACCTCTTCTATAAGGGCTCTCTGACTTCACCTCTCCTGATTTCCTCCTGCCACTTGGCCAGTTCCTCACTCAAAGGCCTAATCAGATGTTGGCTGGCATTGTTATTTTTATCTTTGTGTTATTCCCCTTTGCTACTTGGTCCTCTAAGTCAGGATCCCGGGTTTTGCAAAATCTGGTTCTCCCCTCCTGTGCTAACATTTGTGTAAGTGCTTAGACAGAGAGTGCGTGTTTTTATGGAAATGCCAAAGCTTCAGCAATTCTAAGTACAAAATACAGTCACTTGGCTTTTGTGGCCACGTGGTGTCACTGTTGCCCTACTATCCCTAGCAGTCTAGCATAGTGCTGGTCAAGATAAGGCCTGTAGGCCAGCAGTTTAGCTGGGAACTTGTTAAAATGTAAATGCTCAAGTCTTGCCCCAGATATAGTGAATCAAAATCTGGTGGTGAAGCCCTTGCATCTGTTTTAGTGACTCTAGCATGTGCAGTTTTCAGTAACTCTAGCCAACAGACACTCCCACACACTGTGGCGTGGATGTCCACAGTCTTTCCAGGTCACCATGGGAACTACTATGTGGTCTTCAAGGCCCTCACAGTTCACCCTCACATGCCCTCTGTCATCCTTACCCAAAGCCCAGGAAAGTAACAGGCCACTCAACCCCAGAAGCAAATGGGACTGGAACCATTAAAATTTTGTATTGGCACATCCTCTGTGATTAAATGCCCGAATGCGTGCCTGGCTGCAGGCTCTCATTGCAGTACTCCCCAACAGGTCCTGCCTGACTACCTGAAGGGCCTCTTCAGCAGTGTGCCAGCCGGCCAGCCTAGTGAGCAACAGCTACAGCAAGTGTCCAAGCTGGCTTCGCTGCAGCACCGGGCCAAGGACCACTTCTACCTGCCCAGCGTGTGAGCACCTATTCACTTGTCAGCCCTCCCACCCCTACTCCACCACATTCCTCAGAACTGGCCTTCCCAGGCTCCTGTGTACCCCTCTTGGACCAGCAGGCAGACTGGGAAGGGGCTGTCCTGGCCATGGGGCTAAAGTCCTCTAACTCGCCATATGAACTGGGACCACCTCTTCCCACAACAGGCTGCTTCCAGCTGGTATTAATAGCTCAGAGCAAATCTAATGATGAAAAGGCTTTCAAGACACACACACACCCTGTGGTCCAGGAAATACACATGGCCATGAAGAAAGGTTTAGCCACAGAAACATTCACCACAGTGTCACCTACAACAGCAACCTCAATGTCCAACAACAGAAGGTTCCTTGAATAAATCCTGGGTGTTAGGCAGCCTTTAAACTGATGTTCTCAAAGAGGTGATAAATTAGTCCTTCTCAGATTTGGTCTCAGGAGCTTTTTACTTCCTGAAAATAGGACCCCAAAGAGCTTTTGTTTATGTGAATTCCATCTATCAATATAGTGACCATATTAAAAATTAAAGCAATTAAAAATATTTATTAATTTTAAAATAAAGATATTACATTTTAATGTAAATAACTATAATAATTATATAAGGAATAATTATAATACAAATAACATAAATAACTTATAAAAAAATTTATATTTTCCAAAACAAACTTAGTAAGAAGAGTGGCACTGTTTTACATTTTGCAAATCTTCATCATCTGGCTTAACAGGAGAGAGCCAGATTCTAGTATCTGCTTCTGCAGTCGGTTTGTTGTAGGCTCACATGTCGTGTAGCCTCTGGCAAACTCCATTGTACACTTGTGAGAGAAGGAGAGGGAAAAAAGCAACTAACATCTTAGTGTTATTATGGAAGTGACTTTGACCTTCCATGCCCTAGGCCACACTTTGAGAATCCCTGGTGTGAATAATAGTAAGATAATGTATGTACAGTGTATGTCCTAGGGCTCATAATGAAGTAAGGGCTTAGTATGTTATAGTTTCATGCAAAAAGCACAAGAAGCACATAAAGGTATAATTCCAACCCTGGATAAAAATAATCATTGAGTTCTTAATTTTTGCAAGGCACTCTGCATGCATTATCTTAGCTAATCTTCCCAACTGCACTTTACTTCCTCTTATACAGATGAGGCAACTGAGGCCGAAAGAGTTTATGTGGCTTTCTGAAGCTTATCGAGCTAATGGGTGGTGGGGGGGTGGGATCACGATACAAACTTGAGAAGACTGGGTCCAGATGCCAGGCTCTGATTCCAGCAGTGTGAAGAAGGAAAGATGTGCCCAGTGGGGGGGTCTCTTGGGGTAGGGGGCTTCCTCGGATTTTCTCCTAACTGTTCCCCAGTCTGCAGCCTAGGGCAGCCGGAATGTACTGGGACTGCTGTTGGTATTTTCCAGTTGTCCTGAGAGCCAAAGGAGCTGCCCTGAGGGAACCAACAAGTCAGAGAGAAGGGACTGGAATGGGGGTGGGAGGCTGATGGTCCCTCAGGAGGCGAATGGAAGGCGGTATTCTTGGCCTTCCTCTGCTCCATGCTCAGACCTGTGGTGGTGGTGGTAGCTTTGCCTACCGTGTTATTTCCACCTTCCCCGCAACCTGGTGACCTCTGGCCTGGGCTTCTCCTTGGAGGCAGGGACTATAAAGGATGAACTCACCTTGGGTTCAAGTCTCAGTCTCCTAACTCAGACTCACTTGAATACTGTGTGACCTTGGACAAGTCAGTGAACTTCTCAGAGCCTCATTTTTCTCATCTTCAAACAGGGAGCCTAGTGGTGGTGGCCAGCAGTAATTGAACACCTGCTGTGTGCCGGGGTACCATGTGAGCACTTTACCACCCATCTTCAACTTATCTGCATTCCCCAGCATTTAGTCTTCCAGGAAGGTGCAAAGATCGCATCTGTTTTGCCTAACACCTGCCTTGCAGTGAGGATTGAATGAGACTGTGTGCAGAATACATGTAGTGACAATAATGGGCACTCAGGACCTCTTTTCCCACCATGTCCAGGCGAGAGATACAGGAGTACATCCCAGCCCAGCTATATCACACCATGGCCAGTTCGGCCTGGCTCAACCTGGTCAGCCAGCACCGGCAGCAGACACAGGCACTCAGCCCCCACCAGGCCCGTGCCCAGTTTCTGGGTAAGAGTCAGGGGCTGGGGGAAATAATTATAGGGGATTGTGCTGAGGAGGGGATTCTAGAGGGTGGAGACAGAGAAAGATTTTTCTTTGCACAAAGGTATTTTCAGTGTTAGCCAAGCCGAACTGCCTAGAGAGAACACCTTTCTAAAATTATCACCAAGGCATCACCTAGGCCCTGGGTGGCCTTGGGCAGAGAGAGCTGGCAATTGGGGAGAATTGCTACAAGTGGAGAGAGAGGACAGTGCTGAGACATGAGGCTGGGGAGGCAGGAGAGGCAGGAGGAGACCCAGAATGAGGACTCCTTTGCCAGCCACAGTGAGAGAAGACATGGGCAGCAGGCAGCTGTGCAATTGAGGGCTCTGGTTGCCACTGATGAGTCCCTCCCTCTGACTGCCCTTCTTGCACTCTAGGCCTCCTCAGTGCCTCACCCATGTTTGGCTCCTCCTTCTTCTTCATCCAGAGCTGTAGCAATGTTGCCGTGCTGGCCCCCTGCATCCTTGCCATCAACCAGAATGGCCTCAACTTTCTCAGCATTGAGACCCACGTGAGTTGCACCAGCCTGACACTGCCCCCTCACCTGCCTCCTCTGAGCCCCACCCCTCAGAGGAGCTGAGATCTCCAGGTGGATGCCCAGCTCCACCACTTATACCTGTGTGACTCTGGGCACATCCCCCCTGCTCTCTGAGCCTCATTTCCTCCTCTGGAGCATGGGGTTGATAGAACCCACCCCATGGGGCTGTTGTGAACCTAGAATGAGATAAAACACATACTAAGCATTCAGATAGTATATTTGTCAGCTCCAGCTGCCATAACAAGGTACCACAGACTAGAGGCTTCAGCAACAGAAATTTCTCACAGTTCGAAAGTCTAGAAGTCCAAGAATCAAGTGCCAGGAAGGTTGGTTTCCTCTGAAGCCTCTTTCCTTGGCTTGCAGATGGCTGTCTTCTCCCTGTGTCCTCACACAGCCTATTTCGTTCAAACTTCTTTTCATAAGGACACTAGTCAGGTTGGATTAGGACCTACTTCTTTAAAGGCCCAATCTTCAAATATAGTCACATTCAGAGGTGTGGGGGGTTAGAGCTTCAATATATGGATCTGGGGGAACATAATTAAGTCCATAACAAATAGGACCTGTTACCCCCTTTTTTAGTTCTTCTTCCAGAACTGGAACCTGAGATGAGGACTCTGGGGCAAGTGGTTTATGGAGGTGATTCTAGGAAACAGTGGAGTGAGAAAGTACAACTAGGAAGGGATGTCTCACACATCTTGGGAAGGGTGTTTAGCAAGCAAGTTCCTGCTTTGGTAACTGGAGACCTGGGAGACAGCATGGAACACATCCCTCAGAATATGCCCTCTAGCCTAGGTACAAGGGAGCTGGAGTGTCTAGCCACCACATTAACCAAGGCATTCACTCTCATTGCTCTGGCTTTCCCTTTTTTGCTCCAAGTTTGCTCCTGGGGATTAAAAGAACACTCCAGACAAAGAGGTACATGTGTTAAGCAGTGGCTTTGATGTGAAGGTCAGGGCAACCCATATCTACAGCACTCCTAGATCCCAAGCATTTAGAACAGTGCCTGGTACACTGTATATCTTGTTGAATCAGTTTTATAAGTGAGATCCAGAGAGGTAAGGCATTGACTTGCTCCAGGTCATATAGTAAGTCACTGGGGAACTGGTACTCAAACCAGGGCATCTTGCTTCCTACTGATCTGATCTGCAGGGGAGGGAGGGGTAAGGGTGGGTGAGATCATCTCACCTATAAGCCTGTCTGCTCCCCTCCCCACCAGGAGCTGATAGTGAAGCTCCCCCTGAAGGAGATCCAGTCAACACGGACCCAGCGGCCCACAGCCAGCTCCAGCTACCCCTATGTGGAGATTGTGCTGGGGGATGTGGCAGCCCAGTGCACCATGCAGTTGCAGCTGGAGCAGGTGGGTCCTGCCCCAGGACCCAGGCCTTGTCACCCAGCCCCTCACTCCCTTATTCTGCTCACCGGGCTCTTCTCTGAGCCTGGCTCCAAGATAAGTCAGCTCCTTGCTATGACCCAGGGAGCTACCGCCGGCCCAGTGCAGGGGACAGAACTAACCTAATACTGCACAGAATTGCAGGTCATTAGGGTAGTCTTCCAGTGAAGCACCTTAGTGGTGGGATCATGGGAAATAGTCCAGGGTTTTTACAGAATAGTGAGGAATTTGATGGAGAACCTGGTAGACACAGCCAGGGCAGGAGAGGTCTTAAAAATCCTTGAATGTCAAGCTAAGACTGCAGATTTCTCTTGAGGGCATTAGGAAGCCATAGAAGGTTGATGAGAGAGCAGGAACACAGAAAGTCTGAGGAGTTCACCAGGGCTAAGGCTTGGAAGATGGTTTGTGGGGCCTGGGATTGAGGATGAGGAGAGTGGGGTCCCCATGTGACAGACAGGGAAACAAGCCCACCTGCCCTGTCCCTAATCATACATGCAACAACTATGGCTGCTCCCTGAAGGTATGGCTGACCTCTAGGCTCCTGTCCAAGTATCACAGATTGCTGGGGGTTGGGCAGGACCAGGGTTCTCGCCCTGTTGAAAAGATGATTGAAGCTCACAGAAGGGGTAGAATTGGGGCTGGGACCCACACTCTACCCTTGCCAGTCTACCACATTTGTCCTCAAGATCTGGGCCCAGGACCATACCCCTTTTCCCCCATGCCAGGGCCTGCCTTGAAGGGTCTGATTTCTCAGGGCAAGAGAGAAGAGTTCTCATGGCCCCAGCCCTGCCTCTGAAGGACAGGACCAGAAAAGAACCCCTATGGCCTCCTGTGCCCCTTGGTGAACCTGTGACTCAGGGCTAGGCTCCCCAGTCGGCTTTCTACTACACTCCAATTCTTTTCCTGCCATGATTACCCTAGTTCTGGCTTTACCCTCTGGCCTTGCTTGCATCCCAGAACCTTCCTCTCTCCCACTTTAGCAAACCTGCCTCCTTGTACCTGCCAACAACCTTTTCCTACTTGGGCTCCTTTCCTGGGGCCTTCTCCCCAGATAGCCTCTGAATGTTACTGAGTCTTGGCCTGTCCCCCAGCACCCTCTCTGGCCCTGAGGCTTCCAAAACCATCTGTTGTCATCAGCCCCCATACTTCTGTCTCCTGCCGTGAGCCCCCTGCATCTTCCTTGGAGACCAACAGTCCTCTTCATCTTACCTCCCAACCCTCCCGAGCACTCGGGCCCCCAAACCCAGGAGCCCTTCCCATCGCTGTCCCTCCTCTCATTATCTCCATGGCCCTCTGCTCACTCTCCCCAGCTTCCCTGGCCTCTTCCTGCTCCCTGATGCCAAGTTTGCCTTCCCCTCCCACCCCAGACCCTTTTGCACTTATTGCCTCCTTTACTTGGAATGTTCGCTCTCCTCCTCTATTCATCACAGGCCTCCTTCCCTTCCTTTATTCGAGTTTCAACACTAACATCATCTAGAAGTCTTCCCTGACAATCCTCTTTTTTTGCCTCAGTAGCCCTGACTATGACTTGCAGATCATTTCATCTAGTTATTTTTTTGTTTATGTATTATTGTCTCCCCGACCAGAATATCAGCCCCAAGAGGGCAGGGCTGTGTCTATTTTGTCCATACTATGTTCATAGCACAGTACCCAGCACATAATAGATGCTGAATAAGTGGATGGATGACCAATGGAGTCCTTTTTGGCTTCTCTACTTCCTTGCAGCCCCACTGACCTCTTTATGCTACCACCTCTGCCTCTCACATGTAGAGTGGGGGACACATCCATTCATTAATTCATTCAATACATAACCATTGAGCATCTCTCTGTAGCAGGCTCTGCACCAGCTGCAGAGATACTGAAGTGATTGAAATCCCCTGATCACTGGCTCTCACAGAGCCTTGAGTCTCGTGGGAGAAATAGATATCAAAGAATTTCTCCAATAAACCACCATGATCAGTGCTGAGACAGTGTACTTGAGAAGTACTGGGAGGTAATCAGGAAGGCTTCCAGGAGGAAGTGATATCTTAATGCAGCAATGATTCAGCCAACAGATCTGGGTCTCTATCCCACCTACCTCTGACTGTGTGAGGGGATCCTAGTGATGCCTGGAGCACTGCAGCATGTGGATAGGAAGATTGGCTGGAAGAGAAGGTCCCCATTTTATACTCTCTGATCTCATTAGCTGAGGTGGCCCCAGGGTGGAGCAGCCACAGCTAACCTCAGCAAGAGCACTTCAGAGTGTGGCCTTGGGCATCCAACCACCTGGGTTCAGTCTCTACCACTTACCAGCTGTGAGATCTGAGGCAAGTGGCTTCATGGTTCTAGCCTGTTTCCTAGCTTGTGGAATGGGATCTAAGAGTGTATGCCTCATAGAGACACTATTGGGTTTAGAAGGGGTAGGAGACAGGAAGCTCTCAGGACAATGCCTGGCCCACAGCTGCCTTTCAGTAAGTGCTGCCCTCATTATTTCTACCCTCTCTCTGAGCAGTTCCTACTGGCCCTCTGGACATTCTCAGGGGGATTCCAATTGGCTGTGCTCTGAGAACCACTCACAGATAGATTTTCCACGGTTCCCTTTTGCTCCCCCTGCTCCAGTTGGGAGCTCTGAGGCTGGGTCACTGTGTATTTTGAGCTGTGGGTGTCAGGTGGTAACCATGGCAACATATAGTTAGAAACTGTTACCATTTATTGACTGGACTAATATTTTTAAGATCGAAAGGATTCACATATAATAAAATCCCATGGAATCCTCACCACAGCCTGTGAAGCAGGGTAAATTGAAACCCTACAGATGAGGCCACTAAGGCTTAGAGAGGTGAAGTAACTGGCTTCAGGTCACACAGCTCACATGAAGCAAAGCTAGCAGATGTTCTTAGTCTCCTGCTTGCTTACCCCTTCCAGCCTGCAGCCCAGCATTCCTCCTTCTAGCATCTCATGCTCCTCCCAGGACTCTGGAGAAAGTAGGGAGGCTGGTCTCCACCTCTCTCCCAACCACATCTTACCCCAAGGTGCTAGCTGGGGAAGTGTTGGGTGGGGTGTGGACTCTCACTGTCTCTCCTGCAGGGCCTGGAACTATGCCGTGTGGTGGCCGTGCACGTGGAGAACATGCTCAGTGCCCGGGAGAAGCGGCTCACATTGCCCCCCAGTGAGATAACACTGCTCTAACCCAGCCCCAGGCATGCAGCTGCCCTCTGATAGAATGCTTTGCTGTGTGGCCCTGGGGGAGTTACTGGGCCTTTCTGAGCCAGTGATCCTTGTAAAGGGTCAGAACCTTGGGGGAGACCAAGAGGTGGTAGGAGGAGTGACCCAAGTCCCCAGGAACCCGAGAAAAACCATCTAGAGTTGGGAAAGAATAGCAGCATGTAACCTAGGGTCAGATAGCTGGAGGAACTTCCAAAGGCTGGCCCATAGGGCCTCCTGCCACATACTCACTGAGAGCCCTGCCCCCAACTCCCACCTGAGGCAGGAAAGCCCCACACCAGTGGCCTGGATGAACTGGACTTTGCCTTTAGTTTACCCTGGGTCTGATGTTCAAATGTGTTCTACATCCCAGCCCCTCACATGTCTTCCTTGGGTGCCCCCCGCACTGCCACTCAGTTTGGATTTGTGACCTTTGGTCATTTCGTGCAAATAAAAAGGTTTCCCTGGCAGCCACCATTCCCTCATGGAGTTGCTGAGTGGCTAGAAAACAAGTCTGAGAGATGAGGCACGAGTTGGAGGCCTAGTTGTGCTCACTGCCCATGAACAGACTTCCAGAAGAGACATCTGTCCTTACCTCTCCCTGCAGACCCCTGTGCTCCTGCTCTACACTCCTTGGGTAGCCCTAACCCCAGGCTCCCATCACTGGATGGGCCACACAAGGTTCAAGAGTGGTCTAATAGAGGGAGCGTGAAGTTTCATGTCAGGGGCTGGAGAGGGAGAAGTCTGGGAAAGAGATCCCTAGAGAATGGGACTCTGTGGTTGAGTTTCAAAGAATGAATAGGAGTTTGCTAGGAATAGATGGAGGGGAGAGGAATGAACATTCCAACAGAGAAAATAGTGTTTGTTCCCTACTATATCGCCCAGAGCCTCTAAAAACAATGCCTAACACAAAGTAGGCACTCAAAAAATACTTGTCACATGAATAAAAGAATAAACGAATGTTGCTGGTGCTTTGGGGAACTTGTGGGGGAGGGGAGCAGGAGTCTTGGGAGAGGAAATCTGGATAGTTATGTGGGGGCATAATTGGCTGGAGAAAGGATTTATTTACTTATTTGATACCTATTAAGCACTTATTGTGTACTAGGCAAATGCCGGTCACTGGGAGTTGCTCGGTTAAAGTATAAACCAGAATAAAATCTCAAAGTGGGAATTAGCTAGGTGATTAGGGTAGGAAAACAGCATGTACAGGAACCCTGAAGTGGACATTACTTAGGGGATGGACATTACTAGTGCAAGGACTTGAGATTGAAGAGGCTGGCAGGGGTGGATTGGGTAAGGTTTTGCAGGATACACTACGGATTTAGGATTGTATCCTAAGAGCCATGAAGACCCTTCAAAGGTTTTTCAGTGAGGGCAAGGGGCAATCTGCTCAGTTGTACTCTGAAAAGGTCATTCTGACTACAAAGCAGGGTGCATGTAGGAGGCAGAGACCAGAGGGGAGGCTGCCGCAATGTCAGCTGGGAAACAGTGGTATGGGCACTGGTGGTGGTGACAAGGGTGGGGAGAAGTTAACTTGGGAGAGACTTAGGAGGTCCAATGGGCAGGACTGGGAAATCAGTCAGACCGTCCTGAGACAGGAAGGGTCAAGGAAGAGATGCCACAGGACCGTTCCACTTTTACCACTGCCTTAGGTTGGCTTCCCCCAGAAACAGCCCCAAAATGAAGAGTCCAGTACACATAGCTGATTTGGGAGGTCAGGTAAGTGGGGAAAGAGCTAGAAAGAACTACTCCTGCTGTAGTAGCTCTGCCCATGTGAGAAGTGAAAGACCTTTTGGGATTCAGAATACGACTAGGCTGTGTGAATAAGGCAACTTGAAAGTGAGTCCTCCAGGTCAAGTTGCCCCAGGTGAAACACATGGAACTGAAAGGAACCTCTTAGCCCATCCCTAGCCAGACTACAGATTTATGAGCTGGATAAGTGACTGTTGTCTCAGTTTTGGGGTACTTTGTTACAAAGAATTGGATAACCAAAACATCAGGGCTTTTGGGCTTCAGGACCTGGGCCTTAAGGCATAAGGCTCATGCTTTAACAGCTGTCGTGGTGACTAGTGGCATCAGTGAATTGAGCTCTTTTAAGAGAAGGTAGCAATTCCTGTGAGGCAGAGTGGAGAGTTAGGGGTGGCAGGAAAGTCAGACTCCCTACCCCAGACACCCTAGGGGTACACACTGGTCTAGAACTCCAGGTAGATGTGGGGAGATCTAGAGAAGAGGGAACCAAGTCCCAGGGTTTCCAGCCTAGCATGGGGTTAGAACAACACAAGGGAAATGTCTGGGTGCCATGGGAGCCTGAGACAGTCAACTGGTGAAAGCTTGCAATTACAGCTGAGTGTAGCAGGATGTACCATATGCGCATGCTTAAAAGTAACTGGAAGAACCTCTGCTGCCTCTCTGTGAGATAGGGGGCTGACTTGGCCAGGTTCCAGTATCTACATACTTAACCCACTGGTCTTCCTCTGCCCAGGTGTGCCTCCTCCTGCCTAGGACCCACAAGAATCTTAAGAAAATTTTGGTTTGGTAGTTAAAGGCCCAAGTTGTGGAGCCAGAAATCCCTGCGTTCAAATTCCACACCTGTATGCTGGTTAGCTGTATGGTCTTTTGCAAGTTGCTTGCCCTCTCTGAGCCTCTGCTTTCCCTCTCTGAGCCTCTGCTTTCTTCTTTGGAAGCATTGACAGAATCTTTAGGACAAGTGCTTTCTAAGTGGTCATCATTATGTTCCACATGGGATTCAAATGGATGTCTGGAGTGGGAAACTTTTTTTTTTAAGAAAGCTAATTTTCATCAAGTTTTTACTCTATACTCTGTACATGTACTAACCCATTTAATCCTCAAAATATCCCAACGAGGTTGGTACTATTATTGCCATTTTGTATGTGGGGAAACTGAGGCCCATAGTAGTGAAGCAAGTACCTACTTAGTGGCCTAGCCAAGATTCAAATGTAGGCAGCTGGATTCCACAGTCTGTGCTGTCTGTCACTGAGGCTCAGAGAAGGGAGGGCCCTGATTCCAGAATACAGTCAGGTAGGAGCACATGGTAGCTTCCAATGAGAGTGTCTAGGATGGGAGGGGCTGTTAAAATCTAGAAAAGAGGTGATTTGAATTTTTGCCGGGGCTCCCTAGGGGAGTCTCTAGAAAGACTTTCTGATTCCTGAGGTAGTGAGCTCTCTGTCAAGCAGGTGTGTGAACAGAGTATAATGTCCCCCTGTTGGAAGGCAGTGTAGAGTTGGGTGCTGGGCTCCTGAAGGGCGTGAGGCCTCCCAGCCAAACAGCCTATTATGAAGGTAAGGAGCCCCTGCCCAGATGTTCACTTAGTATGGCACAGGCAAGACTGGAGCCATAACCTAGGCTTTGCTGCCCACTGGCTGCCTTCTCACTACCTATGGCTGCCTTCCTACCACCCCCACCACCACCAGCAGCACCCCAGGACAGGAGCCAAAGTTACTATAGGCTTCATGCCTGCCTCACTTTTCCTCTGCACCTGCTGCTTGGAAGGGAGGGTAAATCAGCAGGGAACCTGGGGACAGAGCCCAGGTGTCCAGGATTCCCCATCCCACAGACTTTGCTGGCCTGGCCTTGCCAAGTCACTACACAATAACCCCCACCTCCAACAGGGACTGGTAGGACTGTTTACAAATGCAAAGACTGAAGCCAACTCTGCTTAACATACATGACTTCATTTCATCCTCGAACTACCATAAGAGGTGTTATTTCCATTTTATAGACCAGAAGACTGTGGTTCAGAAAGGGGAAGTCACTTGCTCAGAGTCGTACAGCCATACAGCCCCTCAAGAGGTCAAGATTCAAATCCACGTCTCTCAGATTCCAGAGGCAGGTGCTTATGCTTTGACAAACTGCTGAGGGGATCGGGGCGGTGGAGAGGGCTCAGAGACACACTAGCTGGGAGCAAAATGGCCAGGAAGTTGAGGCTGAAGGCAGCCGCAGAGGCCAGGTCATGAAATCTAAGATGCATTTCATTTCAGTGAGAATCTGGGAAGTTTGCCAAAGAGAAGGGAGCTGAGCCTCAAAAAATCAAAACGAAGATGGGTGGAAGGGAACCAGTATCCTAACTTGGATAAAGTCCAGTCAGTGTAACAGGGTATATATCTGAAGACTTGACAGTGTCCAGGTGAGGCTGGGTGGGACTCAGTGTTCGCGGAGAAGGGCAGGAAAGGTCTTCAACAAAGGCCTTGAACGCCAAGCAAAGCAGATGAACTTTATTTTGAGAGGTTGACCAGAAAACCCTACCCGTGGAGCCGCCCCTGCACACCCCGAGTAGCCTGGCCTCTGTTCACACCGATCACCTTGTCCGACCGCACTATTTCAAAACTTATTATTATCTCGAGTAATGATCTACAATTTTGCCGTATCCACGAGCTTATTCTTCCCCTTGAGTTTTCTTCTGCCGTTCCCGAAAAGAGGTGCTCTCATACTTATCTCTATGTCAAAGGAAAAGCTATGACAAACCCAGCGGCGCAAGCGCCCGAAGCCAGCCGGACGTGACTTTTGGAACGTTCGCTCCGGGTGGGGGCGGAGGGCAGCTGTAGCGGTGGTGGATGGAGTGGACAGGGAGATGTTCCGTCAATGCCTCACGTTCTGCGAACGTTGCTGCCTGGGTTCAGAGCTGGGACGCGGTACTCTTGACCCTGCAATTTCAGCAGTACCCACTGGTTTCAGAAGTTTGCTTAAGCGTCTGAGGGATTTCTTCCGGTCGGTTCTCCATTCAGGCACTTACTTGGCCACCCATTCACCCTCAGGGGTCCTCAGCGCCCTCCCGACAACTAATTAAGTGACGGACGCAGTAGCCAAGGCAACCGCCTGATTGACAGTTATGGTTACCAACCAACTTGCGGAATCTCCCGTGTAGGACCGCCCTGCACGCAGCCGGTGGCCCAATGAAAGAAGTGAAAGCGTCAAAGGGGACGGTAACGGGGTAGCCTAGGTTGTGGCGGTTCCCCGGGAGATTGCGCGCCGGGGCCTAAGGCGTTTTCGGGCAGTCGGACGATGCTATGACGCAGCATCGCGACACCGTTGGCACTGTGAGCGCAACACTGTGGAGGGAGACTTTCGGTCGTGGAGGTGGCGCGGCGTGGAGGCAGGTTGCTATTTGAGGGTGCTCCCTTGGAGCCCTTCACGAGTGGGGGAGGGGCGACGGCCGACAAGCAGTCCCCGTCTGCGCATGCGCTGGCACCTCTGCTGACCCGGCTCGCACGCACGCGCATGCCTGCTGCGCGTGGAGCCGCCGTGATCGGCAGCATTGCGCGTGCGCGCTAAGGAGCCCGCTGAGGAGCGGCGCTGGCGGACGTCGGACGGTCGGCGCGTGACGTCGTGAGAAGCGCTTTAAAGTGCGGGTCGGGCCGGGTTTCTGAGGGTCTGGCCGGGAGTCAGGCGGAGCCTCCGCAGTGGGCTTCTGCGGCATGAGGCGCTGCGGGCGCCCCTGCTCTCCAGGACGTGGAGAAGGTGGTGGAGGTGGAAGCTTCGTTGCTGCGACCACTGCATGACCCGCCGCCCCTGAGGTTCGACCCTGCGCCTGGCCTCTTGACTCCCTCCGCCGGGCCCTCAGGCCTCGCATGGGGGCCTGGCGTTGAAAATCCCCTTTCCTCCGGGGGCCCCGGGGCACATCCCCCGAGAGCCATGCCCGGCCGCCCTGCCCGCCCCGGAGGACCCTAGAGCAGCGTCTTGGGGCCATGGCGGCCGCCAGCGGTTACACAGACCTCCGTGAAAAGCTCAAGTCCATGACGTCCCGGGACAATTATAAGGCGGGCAGCCGAGAGGCAGCGGCCGCCGCGGCCGCTGCTGTGGCCGCGGCCGCCGCGGCCGCCGCTGCCGCCGAGCCTTACCCGGTGTCCGGGGCCAAGCGCAAGTACCAGGAAGACTCAGACCCCGAGCGCAGTGATTACGAGGAGCACCAGCTGCAGAAGGAGGAGGAGGCGCGCAAGGTGAAGAGTGGCATTCGCCAGATGCGCCTCTTTAGCCAGGACGAGTGCTCCAAAATCGAGGCCCGCATCGACGAGGTGGTGTCCCGCGCCGAGAAGGGTCTGTATAACGAACACACGGTGGACCGGGCACCACTACGCAACAAGTACTTCTTCGGCGAGGGCTACACATACGGTGCCCAACTGCAAAAGCGCGGGCCCGGCCAGGAGCGCCTTTACCCGCCGGGCGACGTGGATGAGATCCCCGAGTGGGTACACCAGCTGGTGATCCAGAAGCTGGTGGAGCATCGCGTCATCCCCGAGGGCTTCGTCAACAGCGCCGTCATCAACGACTACCAACCTGGCGGCTGTATTGTGTCTCACGTGGACCCCATCCACATCTTTGAGCGTCCCATCGTGTCTGTGTCCTTCTTTAGCGACTCCGCGCTCTGCTTTGGCTGCAAGTTCCAGTTCAAGCCTATCCGGGTGTCGGAACCTGTGCTTTCCTTGCCGGTGCGCAGGGGGAGCGTGACTGTGCTCAGGTAACCCACCGGGAGGAGGGGGCAGTTCAGCTTCTTTAGCTGCCCTCCCTGACCCAGGAGGCAGTAGCTTCTAGGAGCCCGTGCTTTATCATACAGTTCTGGCCCATTCTGTTTTGCGGGGGTGATGAGGGGCAAAGGGTCTGCGTTTAAAACATGTAGTAGAAAAGCAGGCAGGGAGGGCTGGGGGAACCATCTCGAGGGTAGGTTTGGCATGAAAATTGAAGGCATCTTTCTAGAAGGCTAAGATTTTAGGAGTCTCCGTTTGTGATTTTAGCAAATTACTTTTTAATTCTGGGCCTCTATTTTCAAATTTGTGTTTTAAAAAAATGAGTTGAATTTATTATTTCAATCTTTCCAACTCTGCTGTTCGTGGTTTCCTTAACAGTGTTCATGGACTCAACAGAAAATACAATGGAAGGCCCTTGAGCATGTTTAATTGATACACATTCTCCATTGAACAGAGTTGTGATTGGGCCAAGAATCGAGTGTAACGCACTCTTAAAATTCAGCCCCTGTTGGCTGCAGAAGAGCCCATTGGTGTGTACCTTTTATCAAGACTAAATGAAATAAAATAAAGCTGGTTTCTTTACCTGGAATTTGGTCTTTTGGTTATGTCGGCAGCAGAACCTAGGTTCTTGGCCTTTTTGGGGCCCCACATGCTGCTGAGAATTAGTACCCTGACCCCCAGAGGAGATTGCCTGCTAAAGGAACACTTTTGCTCTTTATATGAGGCAGAACATTTATTTAGGAGCTACCTTCTTCCAACTCTGAAACAAGTAAATCTAGCAAAGTACTTCCATAAATCCCCAAAACCTCTTAGGAGGTCTAGACTCCAGCTGTTCAGAATGGCTTGGTTGACCACCAAAGTCTCCTACAGGATCTGGACACACTGAGCTCTTGTTGTGAGCAGTTTAAGTTCCGAAATGCAGTCAGTGCCATAGCCCATGGTCATGGGGAGAAGCAGCCAGGGTCCCTGGAACCCTCCTAATATCATGAGTAGGTCATCTATCTGAATTGAACAGCCCGAGGCTGCTTTCATATCTGGGATGGCAACAGAGCCTTGTGATATCCAAGGTCCCCTGATGGGGAAGTTCGGGAAGTCAGTGGCAGCAGAAGCAGTATTTGGCCTCCTTATGCGGTAGTTGCCCTTTTCATCATTTGGGCTTTAAAGTTTCTCCGTTGACCTATACCTGGTACTCCTAGATTGATGTCTTAGCAGAGCTCTTTAGGATAGGATTTCCAGGGCAGACCCTCCCAAGTGGCTTGCTGTAGAAGAGTTTGGTGTCTGACTTCACTGAAGGGTAGTAGATGCCAAAAGGACCTCATACAAGAGCCATTTGGTCTATTAATGAGATATTAATATTTCACGTCACAGCCCTCAGGGTTGTCAAGAGGTCTAAAATAGTCAGCTATGTAATGGGGCAATCACAGGAAGCAGTTTGACTTTGAGACTTCCCACCCTTTTTCATATGGGCACCCGTGTATTGAAGAGCAGAGTTTCAAGTTCTTAAAATGCAGGTCTGTTAATGATCAGAAACAGGATTGCATCATCAGGAAAATTTTCTTCATCTTTCCCTTAGAATAGTAAAGCCCTAAAGCTTTCCTAGTCCCTTCCAACTCCTCTTGAATTCTGACTTGGCTATGGAGTTGGTGTGGGAGGCTCAGCCATGTCCTGAAAAGTGCTGCCTCAGGCTTTGAATCCAGCTCTCATTTGCTTTGGGATTTCCTGGGTGTTCTCTGATCTGGGTTTCCCATCTGTAAAATGGGGGTGATGCAAACTTCTAAAGCCTATTAGAATTAAGTGATGATTTTGTGTCCTGGCACGAGGTGGGCACTTAAATGAGTGCTCACTTTCATGCACAACCATTTAATAATTCCCTGCTCTCTCTTTGGAGAAGGGGCTAGGGATGTGGTGGAGCCTAAAACATGGCTTTTCCCTTCATGGAATTCACAGCCCATTGGAGGCTGCAGACAGTTAACATTAAGCCCAGAAAGGTAACTGCAGGAGTGCATTGAGGGAGGCATCCTAACCCACTCTGGAGTGCTGGAACTTGAAGGGTGACTAGGAGGTAACCAAGCAAAGAAGATTTTGGCAGCAGTAGCAGAGAATAGCTATAGGTAAGGGGATGGTGGGGGGCGGGGCATAGGTGTGTAGATGCTGACTTGAGGCAGATGAAGTTCATTATTAGTCCTCACATCCAACCTGGACTTGAAGTAGAGATTCTGGTGAAGCATGTCTTGATAAATAAAGCCCTAGTTCAGAGCTTTTCGATACCAGTACTATTGACGTTTTTGGGTTGGCTAATTCTTTGTTGTATGGGAGCTGTCCTGTGCATTGTTGAGTGTTTAGCAACATCACTGCCAGTAACACCTATGACAACCAAAAATGTCTCCAGACATTGCCAAATGTCCCTTGGGAGGCAAAATCATCCCCAGTTGAGAACCACTACTCCAGAGTTCTGAACACCCCCACTCATTTAAATCTTATAACACCTGCTCACTTAGCACTGTCAGCTTACTCGCTGTGCAGGTGGGTGAATACCTTCCTTGTTAGTAGTGGTTCTTTTCAAATCCTGCTTGAGCTCCTAGTATGTATTCCAGGCCAGAGATGAGGAGCCTGTTGTTCTCTGCATATGGGGAAGGGCTGTAGTGATTCTCATCTGACTCAGACTTCATTTGTTGGTGGCTGTGGTGTCTGTACCTGTCCAGGACAACATGGCAGGAATACAGTTTGATATTTAATAGTTGTTAGCATGGATGTTAGTGTGTGACACAGGTTGACTCAGCAGTGTCCCAATGTGAGCATTTAGAGCAAGGCCTCACAGAACCTTCTGGAGGTACTTTAAACTTCTTTCCAAACCCATTTGTTTTCTTTGTAACCTCACATTGGGCCTGGATGGATCCCCTCTTAATGCTGTTCTCTAGGGAAGTAATATATTTTACCTCCTTTTCCTATCAATTCATACCACCTATCTTCTTCCCGTTCCCTGTAGGGTGAATGGGCAGATTAAAACATATTTAAGTTGGATTAATTGTAATAATTACTTCAAGGCTAATTGCTTAGTTGCTGCTACTTTTTAATCATTGCTATATGGGCAGTGGTTTGGTGGCCAGGTGCCCAGAGACCCAGGCCCTAGCCACCTGTCTGGAAATGACTGTATTGCCCAGCCATAGGATATACAGAGGTGAGCCTGTAACTCCTAGTTAACAATTGATAACTGGGTGGAGTGAGTACCCCTGTCAGTTCTGGGCTAACAGCTGATCTTCAGCTGGTTGAAAGCAAAATTTAGCTTTCTGGCTTAAAATAGTTGGGAAAGTAGGGCAGATAGGTCTGGGCCACATCTCTTGTGTGGAATCTTCTGATTCCATGAGAGGGGGAGGAACCTCAGGATGAAGTCAGGGCAGTGCATTCTCAGGAGGAGCTTTGGGCCAGCAGAGTTGGCTGACCTTGGTTCTGCCAGGCCTGATAAGAAGGCAGAGGGCAACAAAGGAAAGGAAGCTAGCAGGCAAGCCATGGTCTTAATCATGAAGCTCAGAGCAAGCAGAAAATAAACAGGTTATAAAAATTTAAGGGCTGGATGGCCATTTTTACCTGGGCAGTTGGTGTGCAGCCATTGTTTAGGTAGGGTGCTTGCTTTTTAGGGACCTGGGCTCATCTTTGCAGACTTCTTCCATGGGGGTCATTGGTATATCTGTGGCCTTTGCTGAGGCCAGTGAGGTCACCAGGAAACAAATGGGCTTTTCTTTCTACCTCTTATTACCTACCAAAACCCAAAAAACATCTTCCACTCAAAACCCCCCCCCCCCAAAAAAAAAAAATCGATGTAGCATAGACACTAAAACTAAGAGTTTTGGTTGGAGTTCCTGTGTCACCACTTTAGCTGTTTGACCCTGGGGAGGGTACTTAACCTCTTTGGGCCTGAGTTTTCCTCTGCAGAATGGGGCTATTAATATCATAGAGTTGTTACCGAAAATTGAATCTCTTTCACATTACTGAATGCTTGAAGTTTAGGTAAAGTGTCTCAGAAAATGAGTTGCCTTCTCTGCTTAGCTACTAGTGTCTATCTGTATCTTGATGTGTACAGAATTGGGACTCTGAGCAAATAGATAGTGTTCTTTCTAGATTCAGAAAGTCCTAGGACTTCTAATAGTTAGGGCATGTGTCATCTTGGAGGTTTGGGTCTGCTTATAACTTGAGCCTGAGCTCACCATCCAAACCCTGTCTCCAAGTAGCTGGCCTGCTTCCTCCAAAACCTCAGCTTCTCAGTCCTGCAGGCCTATAACTGGTGAGGTAGGCTTGTGGATGCTGCCCATAGCCGGTATCTCTAACCAGAGGGAGGCTGTCACAAGGCTGATACCTTGGTCAATACCTCCATCTCTGGTTCTGTCCTGTGCCAGGTAGGGCACAGAGTAGATGGGAAATGGTGGCCATCTTAGAAAAGTGCATTAACTCAGTCTCTAAGACTGTCCCCTAGAGCAGAGATATATAGTCCCTTGTCATTGAATTTTTAAGATTTTTTATTTAACCTGCATCCTCTGAGGACTGACTTGCCATGATTTCTGTTTTGCACATGTAGAAACTGAGGCTTCAAAGCCGTAGAACAGTTGAGCTCGACACACACATTTATCTACTGTATGCAGAGCTGAGGAAGAACTTTGCAGAGCTTCGTCTTGTAGGGAAGACAGTTTTCACAAAACCGAATGTAGTAGTAAAGAGGCGTGGGTGGATGGTGTGGGAAAAACCCAGCCCTGGGGAGGCGAGAAAAGCTTCTTAGGGAAGGAGACTCAAGAGTTACTGTAAGGCACAGCTAGTGGATGACAGAACCAGGTTCTGTCAGTCTTGATGCTTGGGGCATGTTAGTCACTACCGCAAGGGGAGGGGGGACTCCAGGGGGTTCAGCACAAGCAGGGAGCGGGCAGGTTGATCAGCACAAGGTATTTTCCTCCTTACTCTTCCCTGTGAAAACAAAAGAGCAGGAAGCACTGGAACTTTTCTTCATGCCAAGGGTAAGACTGGATCCAGGGTGTGTTAAATTTCAAGCCGGCTGACTGGGAGTCTCAGTTTCTCTTGTAGCAAGTAGGTTCCTTAGTAGTAAATAACCTGGTCTCTACTGGACATTTTCTGATGAAGTTTAGCCAGACAAGCATCCCTTGGTCAGGACTTTGAGCCTCTTGCTCCCAGAGGAGCCTGATACTTTGAGGAGGTATCCGAAGGCAGTGGTGTCACAGCTGCCAGGAAATTCTAGAAGACTAGTGCCGATGAGCTCTTCTGGTGGGGTCAGTGCCAACAGTCATTTCTGTGGGCCTCTGCAGTTCTACCTTTTCACTAGTTCTTCTGAGGCCTGGGCTCTGTGGCAGGAACCTGGCATGGCTTATTTTTCATTTTAGAACCCTTTGGGGGTGGGGACAGTTAAGATTGACAAACATCTGGATTTGCTCCACAACTGTATTAAGTGTAAGACAGATTCATAACACTTATTAACAGTAGAGAAGGTTGCCTGTATCCAGTACTGTAGATTCAGTCTTAGAAATGTGCCTTGGAGTACCTTTGAGGAATTGGACTTAGCTTTTTGAGGAAATCCTGTGTTTATATGGAGTTGTCTTACAGTCCAGATCTGAATGTGGAGTGTCAAAAGCATAGGAGGAGACCTAGAGATCCTAGCCCTGGAAATAGGGCCCAGGAGGCCTCTGCTGCTGGCAGATTCTTGCAGGGGGAACGTGGATCACATCTCCTTGGCAGGTGCTGAACCCAAAGCTCTGGCTTGCCCCAGGGTGGTCCAGGGCCCTCTGGTTTGTGTCAAGTGTTTAGTAAATGAAGGTGGTGTACCAAGCACCCTGCATTATCTGACAATTCTCAAACAGCCCTGCAGGTAGGACTCCACTGCCCCTTTCCAAAGGTGCCGGCTGTGTAGTGTTAGAACTATAATTCTGCCTGGAAGGGAGGAGGCACTGTCCCCATCTAAAAATTTTTATAGTTATCAGTGGCCACAAAAGAGGGCCTACATTATAAAGCATAAAAAATGAACACCCAGGAACCTACCGTTGTCCATATTATGGATGAAGAAACAGGTTTAGGCCCAGCAAGTGACTTAACTAAGGTTACAAAGCTAGCTGGTAACAAAGCTCAGGTTTGAACCCAGATCTCTTCAACTCCTCAATCCCTGTGTGGCATTTCTCACCATGGGCCTACAGTTATTAATAGGTGTTAAATTTGAGAGAAGGTTCTTTGGTCAGTGCTCAGTTAAAGTCAGCAGTTTCTTTTGCTACAGTAATTTTCAGATCCTTAACATACTAATGCTTTTTTAAACTCCTTAATACTTTCTAACTTAATTTGACTGTAGACATTTGTCCATAGTCTCTTGTGTGACTGATACAGAGAAAACTGAAAAACTCTGGTTTAGGAGCAGCTCTAAGGGGAAATCCCTAAAACAAATGTTCTTTTCTCTACCCCTAGTATGGCATCAAATCAGATTTCCAAATCAGAGGTACTTTCCTCTCAGACTTACTTTTTACTTGCTTTTGCTTCTAGTTCTTGTCCACAGCTGGGGCAGCCTGCTGTGGCCATTTTGAGGAGTCCTCCCCTTGCCCACAGTTTTTCTGACAAGTTAAGCATGTGTCTTTACAGCTGCCCTCAAAAGGGGAGATGATTAGCATCCAGGTCAAGGAAGATTTATGGTCCAGGGATGGTCAAGGGAATCTTGAGCAGGAGGAGAATATTAAGAAGGTGCTCACCTCCTACTAGACCTGTGGCCAAGTATGTTTCTGGCTGTGTAGAACTGCCTTCGCTCAGTGGAGGAACTTGGGATGGGGTACCTCTTGGGTGCCATGCTCCCAATTAGGGTATGCAGTGGGGCTCAGGAAGCTGAGTTTGCTTTTATAGTGTCAAATCAGAAAGATGTTAACTGTGAAGGGAACAGTCATCTATGTTCATTGGTTTGGGAGGATTTTTAAAAATCATGTAACTTGATGAAAATAGATATTTGTGATGGAAATTCTTAAAATATCCCAAACACAGCTGTCTTCAAGATTTCGAATCCCCGCCCCCTAAATGGAGGTTTTTTGAAAGCTTTTTCCCAAGTAGACAAAATCTCATTTTGAACATTTTAGTCTTAGTTCTCTCTGGTGACTCAGTGCTATCAGTGTCTGCCTCGGCTTCCTCTGCAAGCCGAAGGATGAGGGGAAAAGGAGGGAAGGAAGGGTCGGGGTAAAAGGAGGGAAGGAGGAAGAGGAGATGTTCTTTTTTTGTCACCAAGGTCTGGCCTGAGTCACTCCAGCTGCCTCCAAAGCAACTAAAGGTGTACCCTCTTGGAGGCCTTTTAAAAGGAGAGCTCTTATAGTCTGTGCAGGGAGTTTCCTGCTTCGGCTTCTGCCTTCAGGCTCTCCTTTGCCTCATCCCAGGTCTTTCTTGCATGGTTTCTGGGGAGAAGTGTTCTGGAGCTTAACATGTTATTTCCTTTCCATGTGGATCCTTAAACCTCTCAAGGCAGCCATAAGACCTGAATCATATTTTTCTCATTACCCCCCACCCCTTCCCAAGAATTTTGTCCATTCTCCATGCTCACATGTTTTGTTTGTTTTCAGTGGATATGCTGCTGATGAAATCACTCACTGCATACGGCCTCAGGACATCAAGGAGCGCAGAGCAGTCATCATCCTCAGGAAGTAAGTGCCCTGGTACCTGATACCTCCAGGCCTCTTTGAAGATATAAGTATGAGTTTTCTTAGAACTTAGCTGCTCCGTATCAGTAGCATGGCATCTGGAAGCCTGGGAGAGGAAAAAGGCTGTAAGTTCTCTTTTTGATTTGACTTCTGTGAGGATAAAGCTGTTTTATATTTTCTTCATCAGAAAATTAATTTCTGTGGCTATTGAGAGAGTTTAGGGCTGGGTGAAAGCACATGCTCTCAGTGTTATGAGAACAGTATTGAGACAGGATTTGGAGAACACTTTTCTAGACACCTCCCCCACTTTTCCCAACTTCCTTGGTTCTGATTTATCACATATGCTCTTGCTGATTATTTTTAGACTTGCTTTAGCAGCCTGCTTTAAAAATGCCTGGGTTTTCACTTCGGGGAGGAGCAGGGAGTGAGGAGAGGAAAAGAAGGTGGGAGGTTAGGCTATATAGTGTTCAGCAGGTACATAGCTGTGCCTGTCCCTCTTCTCTGGCCAGGAGTCAGGGATGTACAACCAGCTTTGCCAAACTCTTCTTTCTTTCTGCTCATGGGGTGAATGGATTGAGTCAAGCAGACACTGGGTTAAGATAAGCCTACCTTTAAGAATGGAGTCCTGAGAGGCTAAGTGATTGCCTGGGGTTAGATAGACATCAGTGAGCAGAGCAGGACTAGTAGTTAGACCCAGGCTGGAGCAGAATGCCCTATAGCTTGCCATCTTTTTTTTTTTTTTTTTTATAAACTTTATTTTTTTAGAACAGTTTTAGATTTACAGAAAGTTGCAAAGATAGTATTGAGAGTTCCCATGTACCCCACTCCCAGTGTCCGCTATTGTTAACATCTTATATTGGTATGGTATGTTTATTATAACCAAAAATCCAATATTGATCCATAATTATTAAGTAAAGTCCATACTTTATTCAGATTTCCTTATTTTTTTTCCTAATGTACTTTTTTTGTTCCAGGATACCACATTACATTTTGTCGTCATGTCACCATCGAGTCTTCTTGGCTGTAACAGTTTCTCAGACTTGCCTTATTTGTAATAACTTTGGTCAGGTTTTTTTATAGAACATCTCTTAATTGGGCTTTGTCACGTTTTTCTCATGGTTAGACTGGGGTTATAGGTTTTGGTGAGGAAGACCATAGAGGTGTAAAGCATCCTTCTCATGTCATATGTCCAGAGTATAGGACTTATAACTGTTGATGTTGACCTTGATTGCCTGGCTGAGATCAACAGATTTCTGCACTCTAAAGTTAAATTATTTGCCCCTGACCATACTGTCCCCTTAGAGGGAAGTCACTGTGTGCAGTCCATACATAAGGAGTGGGGAGTTAGCTCCACCTCTTTAAGCAGGGAATAATCTACACAAATTATTTGGAATTCTACACAGGAATTGTTTCTTCTCCCCCATTTGTTTGTTTGTTTATTCACTCATTTGCTTATATCAGTATGTACTCATAGATATTTATGCTTAACTTATTTTAGGTTTGGCCATTGGGAGTGCTCTTTAAGTATGTCCTTATTTTCTAACTTGCCATCTTTTTAACTTCAGTCGATAACTTTGGTGTCTTGGCCCTTTGGGCCTTGAACTCCAGAATAATGTGGTGGTGAAGTCTCTTTGGCATGGCTCTGCCACTTTGTCGAGTCAAAACTTTGAGTCTCCGTAGAGTGGAGATGATTCAGACCTGTAGGACAATCCTGTGGTGCAGGCAGAGCAGACTCAGGTCTGCTCAGTGTCGGCGCCCGAGACACAGGTCTGCTTGGCAGCTGGCAGCCTCTTTGCTCTAGCCCAAGAATGTTCTCAGAATTCATCAGAAGAAAGGTTTTTATCTACCTTTCCACCTTTTTTTTTTCCTGTGGTGCCCAGCACAGGCCATATCCCAGAATCTGGAAGTGATAGAGCCTAGCGTGTAAATCCCTTCTGGTCTTTCCTCCCCAGTCATTTCTTCTCAGTAGCGCCTGGCACCTCCAACTGCAGCCACAGATAGGTGGCCTGCTCAGGCCAGGAACCTGGAGAGAGACTCCCAGGGTGATGTAGAACCAGAGCAGCAACTTCGCCTGTGTTCCCTCCAAGCCTCTCAGAATAGGTTACCTCAGGAAAATCTTCACTGGAAATACAAATGGAGGTGGCCATAGCCAGAGTATCAGTTACTCTTCAACTGTTAACTTCCTCTTGAATGGTGTCTCTCATACCTGGCTACCTAGGCTGGCTGAGTTGCATGCTTCTCAGTAAAGGTAGGTGTCTTCACTGTTACCAGTTCCCCCAAGAAGCTTGTTAGCCAACTGGGCCCCTGGCAGTGGTCTGACCTCAGAAAGGCTGTTGTTGGTAACTGAGGCTCTTTGATGTTCTGATTTGAGTGATCCCAGCAGCCAGCCAGTGAATAGGCTGGAGGGCAGACATACAGAGCTTTGGGGTGAGAGGGCTGAAGAGGAGTGGGAGGATGCCAACCAACTTTCTCAAGTACCTGAGGCACAGGCATCTCTGTTGCCTGCAAGATAAAATTCAAGCTGCTTTGTTTGGCTTTGTCTATTCATCCAACCTGATCTCTTCTAGTCCTCACTTATGTATGTTAAAGTACTTGAAATTCTTAGTATGGTCTATGGACTTGTGTCCTAGGCTTTTTCAATAGTGTGGCCTCTGTTGGGAATGCTTTCCTATCTAACATGTTCATCTTCTGATCCCTACCCTACCCCCCAAATGACTCATATACACACACTGAAAGTTCGTTAACCTAGCCATCCTTCAAAACTCAGGTGTTGACTGTTTTGACATGCCAGAAGCATCATATACACCATATACACATCTGTAGCCCTCTTAGTACACCCCTTCCCCCTTTAGACTGTCATAGCCCATATACTTGACATTTTGAATTTCCAAATCTGTCTTCTTTTGGGAAAGAGAGATTCCTGTTCATCCAGGGTTCAGCATGAGGCCTGGCCCAGAGGAGGACAATTAGGCTGAGGAGGAGAAGCTTCAGAGTAGCTGTAGGGTCTTGTCTTGATAAAAGACAGGCTCGTTACCAGATAAAAAGGGGAGCATCCTGGCCTAGACACTGCCTTGATATCAGGGATATGGCCTTGGTGTGTACCTGGCTGGCTTGATGTCTTCTGGTGAAGTCATGTCCAGATAGGTGGAATTTGGGCATTGAGCTGGCCCTGCTTCTCATAGGCAGAGGAGTAAAGCTAGTTTGTCTTCTCAGGATTAGATAGGCTGCTGAGAGAGGGCCTGGGGGCTCTGTCACCAGCTCAGGTCAGTCAGGGCAATGGCCTCATGAAAATTGGGTTGGCAGCTGCAGAGTTCTTTGTGGTTCAACAAAATGTGGCTCCTTGGAATGTGGATGATGCTGAGTCCTCATGAGTGTGGTGCCATCACTTCTCACAGGGAAGATGGGCTGGGAGTGACCTGAGAGTTTCTGTAGGAGTGGATCCTTGGGATACAGCTTAGGTACAGCTTAGTGTAATAATCTTTTGAGGGGCGCTAGTAAATGGCTGAGTGAGGCCTACAACCTGGGTCTCCTGATACTAGGTCTTGTGGTCCCTTGGTGGATGGCACAGTGGCTACCCCAATCCCTGCTTCTGCCCCACTGTATCATTGGTGTGGATGCTGAGTTTAAGAAGCAAACTTATATGCAGATAGGCTTTCTTGTCTCTATTGTGCAAGTAGAAAGCTGATTAGTGAGAATGTTTTGAGTGGCAAGAGAGCTACTCTACAGAGAGTGGAGTGAGGCAGTAGCTGCAGGCCGGTTAGCTCCTTAGCATTCCCAAAATTCCCTAAATGTCAGTTTCCAGCCCACCCAGGGCAAGCTGCCCAACATGCATCTTTATTAAACACTGGTACTTCTTTTAGGGAAACTGGACCTAACCTTTTTAAAGCTGTGGTTAATGTTTTAAATCACTGGTTAGAGAATGAAGGGGCAGTCTGAATTCTGGGGTATAGTAATTCGTCAGAGCCGAGTGCGGGGTGATCCTTTTTTTTCCACAGTTTCCTAATGTGCAACCTGCTGACAGACCATGTGAGCTGCCCCATGCCAAGCACCTACTAGGTGCTAGGCACTGAGTAGAGTGCTGCATACACATTAATCCTCAGTGTGTGAACTCTGTTTGGAAAAGAGCACAGGTAGGCAGTGAGCTGCCTTAGGTGATCTAGTTTGGAATGATCTTTGAGCAGAGCTTCCTTACTTGGAAACATTAAGCATCTACCATGTGCAAACCGCACAAGGCAGGCATGTGGGAAACTTAGCTCCTTAAGTGCTTGGTATGTGGTAGGTGGGCAGTTTGCATGCCCATGCAACACAAGCAGAGTGAGCACTGTCGTAGAAGGACAGAGTATTTTCTGGGGCCCAGCAAAAGAGAGAGAGACAGAGACAGAGACAGAGACAGAGAGAGAGAGAGAGAGAGAGAGAGAGTGTGTGTGTGTGTGTGTGTGTGTGTGTGTGTGTGTGTGTGTATCCAACTTAAAGAGTGGGGGGGTGTTTAAATTAGGCTTGGCAAATCTGGCTTCTGAACTAGACACTGCTTGCTGGGCAGAAATGGTAAGCTCAAAGACTGGAAGGCAAGAAATACAGAGGACCTCTGTAGGTGAGGGGTGATCAGGGAAGGAGACCTAGGATCAAAACTTGATCATTAGGAAAATGGCTTCTGACTCCTTGGATCCTTCTAGTTGGTGGCCCAGGCATCCAGTCTCTTAGCCTTCAGGAGGCCCCCAGGGCTGCACCAGGTCTGCGTGTAAGACTTTATTCTTGCAAAGTTGCCGCCCAAGTTAACTAGACAAAGTGGCTCAGCAGTGTAAATACACTTCTTGGTCAAGTGGTGCTCAGCTCAGAGTAGGCTGAAGCTGAGAAAAGCAGGTAGAGATTGATTTGCCAAGTATTAACCAAGGCTGATGTGAGCTAGACTCTGCTAGCTCTAGGAATGTGGTAGTATGGTCTCTTCTCATTCCCTTTGTCTTTTTGAGAAAGGCAGACATTTAGTACCTCACTGAGGACTGGCCAAGGAAGGCTTTCCAGAGAAGTGCCATCTGAAGGTAGTCAAGGATATATGGGCTTCAGGCATACACAGAAGAGGCTTAGGGGCAAAGATAGTTCAGGCAGAAGAGATGCTCTTTACAGAGGCTTGGAGTCTGGAAATCTGTTCTGGAACATAGTAGAGATGGAGTGGAGCAATTGAAACAATCTCAGCTCATCAGAAAAGACTGTGCTGTGCCAAAGAAATCTAGAGGGCATTGCAGAGCCATTGAGGGCGAAAGATTTATATGAGAGAGATTGTAGGAGGCTGAAATGAATGGCTTATCAGGACATTCAGGCCAGAAGGCCTCAGGGGTCAGGGGGAGACCTTCCCTGAAAGCAGAGCAGCTCAGATGTGAGACCATGTGTGCCAATGAGCTGAGGGTAGGTGAGAAAGAAGGGTATGCTCTGGGGTTCATCCCTCAGATGGATGGGGAGGAGTGGCCAACTCTTGGTTTCCTTGACCCTGACCAGGCCTGAGACATACCCCCACCAAGACTCCTGCCATTGATTCTATCTTCATGATTCTTGTCTCCTGTGCTAAGAGTGAGGCCACTTTTGTTGTTCACTGGTCCAGTGGGTGTCCACATGCATACACCCTATCCATATGGCAGCCTGACTAGCCTATTGTGTCCACAGCTGACCAGTGAATCCAAGGGGACAGTGAGACTACCAGGGGATGTGACTGGCTTGAGCTCCTGGCCTGACTTTGTCCTTTTCTTGCTCAATACAAGTCAGTTACCTGAGCCCTATGTTCTCACTTGTGAATTGGGACAATCATGCTGGGGATGGTTCAACTCCAGAATGCCGAATGTGCTTTTCCTAGCCCCTTCCTTACCACACCTCCCCTCTGATTTTGCTGGATCAGGCTAGGAGCTGAGGAAGGCTGTGCTCAGATGATGCACAGTGAGCAGAGGCACCTGGAACAAGAAGAAAGAGATACCAGGAGGTGTGTTGTTTAGTGGCTCAGGTTGGGGAAAGCAGGCTTGGTATCTGGCCTCTGAGTTCCTGGAAGATGATATCTAGACCTTTCCAGGCCTGAACTAGGGGGATCCCTGGGCGCTTGTGGTGTGCTGTTGTCTGACTGGCATCCATGGAACCCTGGCTCTTGGAGCTCTGGGTTGTGCACTTGTGTATGACATGGTGGTAACCAGGCTGAATGATTTAGAAAGACTCCCCTTATCGCCTGGGTATCTTTCAGGCTGTATATAGGGGGAGGTCTTCTGGAAACTCAGGACTGTGCTTGGGGTACCCTCTCTTTGGGTAATACCCTCACATGGCTTTTAGACTCTTCTGACCATAGTAGGCTTCTACACCTGTCTCAGAATTAGCTTGTGGGGAATAGGCAGGAGTTGGAGAAGAGGTTATGTTGGAGGGAGGTCGGTGGAAAATGGGGAAGTGGGTAGTACGAGGAGGGGGTAGATACTGTTGAAGGAGAGACAGTGGTGCAGGTCTGGGATTTGTGGAATCTGATACTTAGAGGTGCTAAAACTTAGGCCTAGGGGCCCAGGTCACTTGATAGATAAGAAAGTGCTCAGATATGCCTGCCATACTGCTTCTTGCTTCCTTACTCCTTTGGGAAAGCCAGACTTTGTAGCACAAGAGTGCTTGGTGAAGGTGGAGCCAGAAGTTGGGGGAAGTGGTGGCATCAGGGCCTGAAGTGCAAGCTGATTCACCATCTCCCAGAAATGGTGGTACCTGGACAACTCTCTGCTCTGCTGCAGTGAAGCAAGCCCACCTGGGCTTCAGGGACCGTCATCAGGTCATAACTATGTGACAGACCAGTGACTTGGTCTCTGATTTAGCCTTGCTTTTCACCCCCAGTGGATATAGTCCTACCCAGCAGTTTTCCAAGAAAACCTGGGACAGAATCAACTCCTTCCCTTGCCCTCACCACACATGGTGGTAATGCGTTACATTAATGCTGGCTCATCCTCTTTTTTTTCTGGCTTCCCCTATACCTAGGCCCAATCCCTGCTTTCCCCAGCAGGTTGACCTTTCCAGGTATGGTAGTCTGCCTCATTTCCCATGCCTGGGGTACCTTGCCGTGACCCCTGCATGCTAACTCAGATTTATAACACAGGTCTTTGTTCCTGTTGCCAGTTGAAGAGTCCCAGGCCCAGACCTTACTCCTAAAACTGGGCTTTCTTACTCCAGATTTGTGACTGTGTACACTGAACCCTTAAGGGCCTGGCCTGCTCCTGGGGAGTTCACTGCCTTTAAGAGGGGCATGTTCTGGAGTTAAGCTGCTGGTGGACTCTAGGGTTGGGATCTGGCTCTAGCTTGGCTTCCTACAGCTTAGTGGTGTTTTGAAAGTAGAAGGAGGAGCTTCTCCAGCTGTTCTGAGATGTACTTGTAACAGCCCCAGGGGGTGTGTAGGAAGGCCTTTGCGGCCCCAGAACTTATGCTGTTCCCGAAGTGGGTAGAGGAGGCTGGGATTCTGGTAGGGCCACCTCTGATCACCACTCCTTTGAGGGTGGCCCGTTGATGGCAACAGCTATCGTGTGGGAAGAATACCCTTCCCTCATTTAGGCAGGTAGAGAGCAGCGGAGCCCCTCCATGTCCCTGGCCTATCTGTTCAGTCTCAGCTTGTCCTACCTTTCTCCCCAGCCTCTTCAGGAGTCCTAGACCCATAGTAAGGGGCTACCACCACTGCCTCTCAGCTGCCCAGGCAGGCTGCACCAAAGAGTAAGCAGCTTAGGAAGGGCGAGGCCACACCAGGTTTGGCCTGTGTCAGCTGTGCCTGCGTGGCAGGATGTGCTTATGTTTTCCAGCCCCAGAGGTGTGTGGGTCAGGCTCTCCTTTTGGTGGCTCTGTTGTTCTCTTGCCATCTGTCATTCACCCAAGGAAACAACTCCAGGGTGCTAGGCTCTGTCCACCAAGAGCTTTGGGCACAAAGGGGCTTTCCTGCCCAGAGTATGTGCTCCCTGGCACCTGTGGGTTCTTAGTGTAGGACTTAGCTCCATGGTGCCAGAAGGGGACATTCCATCATGAGGTTTTAGACCCTTAGAGTCCTCAAAATCAAGCTTAATCGCTGATTTCTCATTTAGTCTGATCTTTGCCACACCTGGACCTCTCAGCAAGGGATAGAAGGCCTGACTGACAAGGAAGAGCTTGTGGCTCAGGTGATTCTAATTCCCACTCTTGTGTCTAGGTGTTGCCCAGCATCACCTCTTCCTGGTGCCCCCGCTTCAAGAGTCCTTGAAGGAGGCAACTTGTCTTTGGTTTCTAGACCCTCAGAACTGAAAGAGGCCTTTGAGACAATCACATTTCTTTCTCCTTTGCTTAGATGGGGAAACTGAGGCCCAGAGAAGGATGGTGACTAGCCTAGACTCTGAGTGGTAGCTTTAGGGCTGGATCTTCTCTTGCTGCTAGGTCCTGCTTCCCTGAATCTGGAGTCCCTAGAGTAGAGGCTGAGACTGGTGGGCCAGTCAGCGCAGCTGTGCTCCTCTGGCCTCTGTGGCCAAAACAAAGGGGCAGGAACCAGTTGCCCTGCCTGCCCACCAGTTTGGGCCTGAGAGCTTCAGAACGTTAGTTCCCAGCTAGAAGGCACCCCCTGTTGGCCTCAGGAGAAAGACCCCTGCCCAGGTTCAGAGTCCTCTGGCTTCTGCCTGTCATGGTTGGAGTCTCACCTAGGCTTAAACCTTTCTCCCATGACTTACAGGGCACGTGACTTATTATCTTTCTGACCTGGTTTTCCCCATCTGTTTACAGCAGGCTAGCTAGTAGGGGTATGGGGAGCTATGAGGACTGGACACAGTTATTAACTAAGAACACCAGGTGGCCTAGGGCAAGGAAGCTCTCTGATGTCCTGCCATTCTCTTCCCCTCAGAGTTCTTATGAGCATGTCCTTTGAATACTGCCCTAATCACAGCACTTGCTTCCTCAGAAACAAGTTACTACTTTGTACCCAGCAGCCAGTGGGAAAGGTGCCTCAGAGCCTTGTGCCAACTATGCCCCCATCAATCCACATTCTTGGCTTCTCTCCTGCCCCTTGGTGTACTCGCCTGACTTGCCAGCCTTCTTTGTACCATACAAAGAACTTCAGGCTTCTTCGAGGTTCCCCTGGCTTGGCTTTATAAAGGACTCAGATCATTGCCCTGGGTACCTTTCTGCCCAGCTTCTCCATTCCCTCTTCCCTGTCCATGCTTGCATGTTCTTCCTTCATGAGGCAGTATATTCCTCGAAACTCTACTGTTGGTAGGTGGGGACTTTGCCTTCAAATGCCCTCAGCTTGGTCAGTATCCTGGAACAAGCAGAAACTGCCAGGTGGCCATGTTGGAACCAGAGCCAAGTGCATGAATGTGGAGTTGGGCCTGGGCTATCCTTCTGGCCCTGCCACAGCCTCAGCATGCCTGTGTAAGGAAGTAGGGAAGCTCTTAACTCTGTTCCCCTCCAGCCCTCCACAGGCCTGGGCCAGGGGAACCCTCTTATCTAGGTAGTGTAGGCAAGGGTGAAGTTGTCTGTTGGAGTATACTGGTACCAACCAGTGGGCCCTCAAGTCCTCTGGCAGGTAGAGTAAATAACCCTGGAGAACCTGTGGGCCTGAAGTGGTACTGACTTGTCCAGCTGAAAGAGTACCCTGGTATCTTTTCCCCTGGGGCAGCAGATCTCTATCATGGAAGTCTTCAAACAGAACTATTCTTGTTCCCTGCTTCTAAGCCTGACTTTAAGAAGGAGTGTCTTTGGAATTCAACCAGACCAACTTTAGTTGAACCCCAAGGAGACTGAGGCGCAGAGCAGAGCTGCTGGCCTCCTCACTCAGCTTGGCTGGAGAGAAAATTGGTCTGATAGAGTCCCTATCCCCACCAGAGGCTGATTGGTGATCCCATGCCTGTTTCCTTTGCAGGACAAGATTAGATGCACCCCGATTGGAAACAAAGTCCCTGAGCAGCTCCGTGTTACCACCCAGCTATGCTTCTGATCGCCTATCAGGAAACAACAGGGACCCTACTCTGAAACCTAAACGTTCCCACCGCAAAGCAGACCCTGATGCTGCTCACAGGTACTTAGCTTAGGACTCTCAACAAAGACTAGCAAAGCAGCCCCATGGCCTAGCTGCAGTGTGAGAGTGGTGGGGGAAGCCTGGGGTAGGTCATTAGGAGCTTGGCATTGCCCACATTTCTAAAGCCTTCTGTCTAGTTCTCCTGGGTTGATAACATTGGTGGCATTCACACTTTATTCCTAATCGATTACCTATATCCCCAGAGAGAAGAGGTTGGGTGAGACTGACAGGTGGGAACGCTTCATGGCCTGCCCATGATTTCCTTTTTTCAGTCCACCTAGACAAATGCTCTTGTGGGTTATACTTAAATGTTAGGAGGGACGTTCAGGGCTTGAAAGATAGTGAACTAGGGACCCATTTCAGAAGGGAAGGTTTCTGAGGAAGTACAGTTTCCGCTAAGACTAGAAGGATGAGGAAGACCTATTGGAACGGCAATCTAGGCAAGAGGTACTATGTGGGCTGAAACACTGAGGCAGGAAGAATTTGGTGGATTCAGGGGCGAGTGGAGTTGGTGAGCAGAAGAGGGGGTGGGCAGGGAGAGAAAGTGGGAGTAGAGAGGAGGATTGAGAAGTAGAGGGAAAGGGCAGGATTGCAGGGTCTTGAGGCTATAATAGGGAAGGTCTCTTTCCGTCTGGCAGCCTTAACAGTGTCTTGAGGCACTAGACTCAGAGCCAAGCAGACCCCACACTGTACTTAGTAATGTCTCAAATACTAGGAGTGGCCACTGGCTCTTAATGGGCAAAGTCTACATTGCCTGCCTGTGCTTTTGCCAGTACCACCCCTGTGGAGGGCTACTGAGCTGGAGTGAGCGCCATCCTGTAGATGAGGGTCAGAGCCAGGCACAGAACTGGGAGGCCCCTTGGCCAGCCTCTCTTGGTAACCCCCTTTCCCCATAGGCCTCGGATCCTGGAGATGGACAAAGAAGAGAACCGGCGCTCAGTGCTGCTGCCCACACACCGGCGGCGGGGGAGCTTCAGCTCTGAGAACTACTGGCGCAAGTCCTACGAGTCAGGGGAGGACTGCTCAGAAGCTGCAGGCAGCCCTGCCCGAAAGGTGAAGATGCGGAGGCACTGAGGCCCTCCTCATCATCCCGGGAACTCCAGTTAATCCTCACATAGCTGCCCCTTTTGTTTCGTTTTGAGGAGTTTTGTTTCTTTTTTTGATCCCTGTATTTTTTTTCTTGGTTCGTTGCCTGGTAAGGCTGAAGAACAGAATTGGCTAGGACCTGGTTCTCATGTTCTTGATTTTCCTCTTGAACAGAAAGACTGACAGAAGCTCACGCTGGAGTGGCCAGTAGAGGCATGGGGGGCAACCATCCTCAAGTGGGGCTGTGTTAGGCTGGTTTTATTTAAAAGCAACAAAATATTTTGGTTAAGAAAATTCTTGTTTTGCTTTAACTGTAAATCCTCTCAATGTTGTAAATGTAGTTCAGTCTCCTGCCCCTCCCTGCCATGTCTATGCTCGATTGAGGTCTCCTGGACCTTGTTCGCTCCACAGGGGTCCTGCTGTCCTCCCACCTCTCTCTCACCTGCTCTCCAGGCCCGGAAACTCATGAAAACAGCAAACACCCTCTTCTTCTGTGGCAGAGTCATTCCGGATGACTGGGCAGGGGCTTAAACAGTGCTAGCCCCCGAGAGCTATTGGCTGCGCCCTGGGCTTCTTCCACGCCCACTGGCCTCCTCTACCCATGGGTCGCTGGCTGCAGTTGTCCTGACCTCTCTTGCCAAGAACACACCTCTTTGCTGGGTTGCTCCTTTCAGGCATATGCGTGATTGTATGAAACAAGACTTGCCACGTTGGGGCAGTTTTAAGAATTGTTTCTAGCTAGAGGGACAGATGTCCTTCCAAGTCTAGCATTTGGGGTATGGAAAATTGTTGTGGTGTGTGGTAGGGTTTTTGTTTTGGGTTTTTATTTTTCCTTTGGTCTCTTTGCTTTCCCCTTCCCTTTCCTTTTTCCAACATTGGCCAGTTTGGGCCTTCTCTCCATGTCATCCCCATAGGAAGGTGCCTGCCCCCTGTCTGCCTGCAGCATGCAGCCAAGGCCAGCGCTCAGGCCTGCAGACTGGGTGCCTCTTCTGCCTCAGAGGAGTGGGAGCTGGGGAAGAGGTTTTTTAAAAAAAATAGCAGTGAAAGGGAAAAAAAGTGAAGTCTGCGGCAGTTTTCCCCTTACTCAGATCCTTGAAGGCTGCAAGATTTTCCTATCCAGATTCATTAGAAATGTTTCCTTGCCAGCCAGAGCCAAGACCTAGGCCTGCTAAGAGCAGAGGCTCTCCCAGTCCCCAGGCTGCCACCACCCCATGAGGACCTTGTTTTACAGAGGCCTAGGCCTGAGGCTGCAGAAATCTGAGGCAGCCACCATCAAGAAGGCCCTCTCAGGGGCCAGAACTCCTTTGCCAGCGTGGATTCCTCAAGTTGGGACTGCATAACTAAAGCAGTTGCAGTTTTTTTTTTTTTTTTTACAGCTTTTTTCCCAAAAATGATTTGTAGTTGTGTGTGCAGCACTTTGCCCTGATATGTGTGCTCTACAATAAAAACCAAATCTAATATATTTTGAAACAGTTGTCTGATGTTATCATAAGAGAGGGCTTGCCTTTGGTGCTTCCTTAAACCCTTTATTTTCTCAAACCTTAATCCCTTTTATTTCTCAACGGGGGTTGGGGGTGGGCAGAGCTCATTGCTCACCAGGGCCCTAGAGATGATCAGTTGCTTACACAGGCTGAGGGCTGAAGGTGGACTTGCCTTCTGCCTACTGCCTTCTCTCCCGCTCCCATGAGGATGGATTTCATAACCCATGTGTCCAGGTGCTAAGGGCACCATGGGCCCACAGGAGCCAGGACCATACCCTGCTGAGTTCTAGAAGCATCTCAGGGTGATCAGAGAGGCTTATTCCAGTGAAGGAAGGACAGCATGAGCAAAGGCAGGGGAGAGCCCAGACTTTGTAAGATGTGCAAGTGGTTTCGCACATTAAATTTTTGAGGTCTTAACTATATATGCCAGCCAAGCCTACAGTGTGGCCCTACTAGTGAGCAAAACACTTCTGGTCCCTGTTTTCAAGATGCATACTGTAGGGTTATGGCATATGGATACAGGCATGAGGCAGACATTCTGGGATGGACTGGGATTGAGGACCAGAGGGTTTTAGTCCCTCCATGGCTTGGGCCTGGTTCCAGTTTCTGGTCAAGGGCTTTGGTCTAAACTCCCCTTCATTCACTTTCAGTCACTCAGAGCCAGGCTGCTTAGCCAAATTTTTGCTGTGGAGATCTGGCAAGCCACTTAACTGCGCATTTAACAGGAGAGAGTCCAGAGGGACTAAGTGACCGCCAGGTCACAGCAAATCAGTGACAGGATATACAGAAAGGGCTAGAGCCTCCATATGGTCTGGCTAGACTGAACTGTGGATGCCTCAGAGAGCAGACATTAGAACTGAGAGGAAAAGTGACTTGCCAAAGATCATCCAGACTACATGGTAGAGGTGGATACCTACCATTCTATGCCTGGGTCCCTGACTCTGGGAGCATGGAATGGAGCTTACATGAAAAGCTGGGAAGCTGGGAGTGACTCTCTTCTATAGCTGTCACGAAGCCAGACCTGCATTATTCCTAGGCCCTAGGTTAAAGAGGCTCTTTGCCCTGCGGGATCGAGAGACAGGAGAGGCTAGAGGAAGTGGCTCCAGCCCTAGCAGGTCCTGCTGTCATTGGCTTTGATCTCCATGGTATCCCATTTCTGGAACTATGATAATCCTCTTACAAGTCCCTAAGCCTTTAGAGGCCTTAAGGAAATGGGAGTGGGGGTCCCCGTACCTGATGGCTCCCTGAATCTGACTGTTCTCAGCCATCTGGGGCACCAGCTGTTTTAGCCAAGTGCTGACCTCCATCAATCTCTGCCCCTAGCCCAGTCTTGCACACAGTAGGTGCATCTGGCACCAGTACTGCCCACCTGGGGAGTCCATTCCCATTCTTCCAACCTTGTTGTGTGGTGGGGGAAACAGGTCCAACATCATATTCATTCAAAAAAATATTTGAGTGTCCTATTGTGTGCCAAGCTCTGTGTTGGGTGCTGAGGATATAAGACAGACTTGGAATATGTCATATACACTCATAAAGTTATTATAAATTGTACTGATAGAAAAGATGTGTAGCACATAAATCACAAATAATAAAATGTAAAATACTCTTATAAATTCTGTATAGCTGGTTATTTCTCACAGAATTTTTTCTGAATTCTTGTATTTCTGGCTTATCTGTGGTTGTGATTCAACCACGATATGGCAAATGAACTTGCATTCCATTAACTCATATTAGTTTCTTATGGCCGCAGTAACAAATTACCACAGACTTGGTGGCTTAAAACAGAAATGAGCTTTCTCACAGGTTTGGAGGTCAGAAATCCAAAATTGCTATCACTGGACTGAAATCATGGTGTTGGCAGGGCCATGCTTCTTCCAGAGGCTCTAGCCCTTGCCTCTAACAGCTTCTGGTGGCTGTTGACATTCCTGGACTTGTGTCCACATGGCCTTCTATGTATACCAAATCTCCCTCTGCCTTGCTCTCATTAGGACACTTTTGTGATTGGATTTAGGACCAAGCTGGATAATCAAAAATAATCTCCTATGTAAAGATCTTTAATCATTTGCAAGGTAAAAAAAAATATACAAATGTTTGTGTGTAGTGCCAGATGGGTGCTAGAGTAATTGGGGGGATCACTTCATGGATTGTATAAATATCTTAACTCTTTTAAACTTAAAAAAAAAAAAAAAAGGAAATTTATAAGTTCCACAGATTAGGAACCAATTTATTGTTACTAACTCTGATACATGACCTATTGATTTCTCATCATTGAACAAATTGTTGGATTGAAATGTCTCGGCCTCAACACTACTTTTAGATTTAATCTGCATCATTAATATTTTCTCCATCTAAATCTAGACCTGTGCTGTTCAATTCAGAAACCACTAGACAACTCGAAATGTGGCTACTTTCAATTGAGATGTGCTTTAAGTATAAAATACACACCAGAATTTGAAGAGTTAGTATGAAAAAAAGAATGTAAAATATTAGTTACTTTATATTGATTACGTGTTAAAATAATATTTTGGACATACTGGGTTAAATAAAATATGCATTTTAATTAATTTCACCTGCTTCGAATTTATTGTTTTAAATCTGGCTACTCAAGAATTAAAATTAAATGTGGCTTGTATTATATTTCTATTGGATGGCACTGGTCTAGAAAATCAACAAAAAATCAAGCCTGATTTGTGTATGCTAATTTTCATGGTATAAACTTTCCCGTCATGGCTGATTTCAGGCTAGTAGTAATGCAATGTAACTGGAGTGGTGAAGAGATGTGCAGAAGCATACCATTATAGTGTTTCCATCATACAGCTATAATAGATGTAATTAAAGCACAGACAGTAGTAAAATATAGTAACAGGAAGCGCTTAGTTTTGAACATTACCTTTATTTTTAATATAATTTAAATTTAATTTTTAATAATGGCTGTGTTTCAAAAAACTGACTTGCAAAAATTCTTAAAATTTGAGTTGGTTCTTGTGAGTGGCTTTCCATGAAGAGCAGAGGACATGATCAGACTTAG
Organism: Rousettus aegyptiacus; assembly: GCF_014176215.1. Lineage (NCBI taxonomy): Eukaryota > Metazoa > Chordata > Mammalia > Chiroptera > Pteropodidae > Rousettus > Rousettus aegyptiacus. Next base: position 64,909,803 of record NW_023416309.1, read on the forward strand.
AATCCTTCAAGATGCTGTGTCAAGGACAGTCAACCTCAATAAGGGAGCCACTACACTGGAAAGAGATTAAGGGGCTCCAAACTGGGGCTTGGGGCCCAGGTTGGGTGGGATTGGAGCCATTACTGGGCATTGTGAACTGGGGTTCTCCAGTTAGGTTTCAGGGCACTTATTGGTGCAGTTCTCCCCTCTTCCCACAGTGGGGCAGCAGAGTCTGAGCAACAGTACTTCACAGTGGGGCAGAGGACAGCTGTCCTTTGGTTTGGATGGGGAGCTGAAGCCCAGAGGCAAGAATTCAGGTTCCCCACTGCTTCTGCCCTGCTCAGCCAGGGCCCCCAGGGTTAGCAGAGGGGCCACAGCTCACTGGGGCTTTATACCCTTAAGACTGCACATACCAGTGCCCTCTGCCTTAGGCGTCTCCTGCTGAAAGCCACCTTCTTTGTCTTCCACCCAGCCACCTCAGGGCTGCCACTGTGCTCCCCAGACCCTGGCTTTCCTCAGCACAGCTCAAAGTGTACGGTGTGGTCCCAGTGCTTCCACTCCAAACTGGGAGACTATGACCTAACTCCCACCCTCTCCTGGACTCTCATAGTGAGTGAAGCCCTTTACAAATTGTTCCATTAAATTGTTGGCACAATTTCTAATACCTCATTTTGAGGCTTGGGTTCAAATCCTAACCCTGCCACATACTAGCCTTGTGACTTTAGACAAATAACTTTATTTCTTGACCTCAGTTTCTTCCTTTGTTAAATGGGCATAGGATTAAAGGAATGATTATAGTGCCTGGCACAGACCAAGTGCTCAGTGCCATTAAGTGGTAGCAATTAATATTCACCCCCATTTTGCAGATGAGTAAACTGAGGACCAGAAAGATGAAGTGGCAGAGGCAGGATTAGAATTCGGGACCACAGAGGAATGAAGCACAGAACCCCACCTTCTAATAGGCCTGTGACAATGCCCACCTGCTCAGCCTCTGGAGCCTCAAACCTGACACTCTCTGCTAGAGGCAGGTATACCTGAATCCCCAGGTCCTGTAGCCTAGCATGAACAGAGGAAAGCATAGCACAGGATACCAGCTCAAGGTGTCAGGAGTGTGCAGGTGGGACACTTGCACTCAGAGATGAAACACTAGGCTGGAGGTCCAGAGACCCAGGTATTATCCCCCCATGTGACCTTGGGCAGGTCACTTCTCTCTGAGCCTCAGTCTCCTCCTTTATAAAATGAGGAAGAATTAGGTCTGCCCAATACTCCACTCCCCCTACCTGTGAGGCTTTTCTTTTGCTGAGGCTCAGCACACTGTCCACCCTGTCAAATGAGGGGCCCAGATCCATTGCCATCTCCCCTATCTGGGCCCTAAAGGGCACCCTTAGAGCCAGCTTCATTTAGCACACTACATAGGATGAGGGACTCACCCCTTCCCACTGGCTCAGGCTCCCCAGTGGTCTCCCAGTCAGTCTGTACACCCCACTTGCTTTCTCTTTTATCTTGTATGCCAGGCCCTGCCTGCCTCTCCTGCCTCTGCCCTGCTTTTAGTCAGATTCCACTCCAGGAATCCTCTGGTCTACCAGGACCCTGGAGGGACCTCCAGTAAGAAGAGGCTTGTGTGGTTTGGGCACCAGAGGAGGGTTATGGCCTCAGCAGGGATCTGGGCAAGCTCCTAGAAGGCAGGGCCCACCTCCTTTAGCCAGGTTCTCCTGGTTTTCCTTCCACTCTCTTGCTGCCCCTACTCTGCCTCCACTTGGGGCTTTCCCCCTTATCACCCCCTTTCCCCTCCTTCCCTCCACAGGCAAGTCACTTCCTTACTCTTAGTTTCCATTTACTGTCTGTAAAGCGGGATCGTCCCTGTATCTACCTCCACCATTGTTGCAAGTATTCAAAGAGAGCAGGCACAGATCCATTTATTGGGGTGCCCGCCTCTGAAGATACCTTCAATGCATGTCAGCCTGGCTCAGGGACACCCCTACTCACACATCTATCCCCACATATCCCATTAAACCACCACTTCCTATGGACTTGACTCCTACTAAACAGTGTGGACTACTTGTAGTTTTTTTTAAATGAAATATTTCAAACACACTGAAAAATAAAATCTGAGGAGCCACATAAGCACCCACCACCCACATACATTAACATTTTGTCATTTTGCTTCAAATCTTTTTTAAAAATTAACATATATTTTTTTCAAACTGTTGAGTACCTACTGTGTGCCGGGCACTGTTCTAGGCACTGGGGGCACAGCAATAAACAGCTTTAAAAACCTAGCCCTCAGGGAGCTCATTTCTCAAGCTGGAAAGACAACAGTATGCACAAAGAGAAGTCGAATAGGTAGTAGGTGAGAAGAGGTAGTCAGAGAGAACCAAGCAGGGGAGGGCATCCAGAATGGGGGAAATGGAGAAGTCAGGGAGGTTTCCTGGAACAAGTGTTGTTTAAGGCAAGACCAAAAAGATATAAGGGATTGGGCTAAGTGAAAATCTAGGGGCAAAGTGTTCCACACAAGGAAACAGCAAGTGCAAAGGTCCTGAGGCAGAAGCTTGTCTAATACATGTGAAGAATGATGACACAGTATGTTCTGAAGCAAGAGTCCTAAAAATAACTGACCTCACTAGGTACAGCCCCTGCAGGACCCTGTGCTCAACTCCTGTTTTGAATCATCTCACTTAGTCCTTACTACATTTTACAGATGAAGCAACTGAAGCCCAAGATGGACAATTGGCTTAACTGAGGTCACCCAGCTAGCAAGGGGATATCTTGGGATTTGAAGCCAAACCTGGGTTCTACCTCACAGCTAGGGTAGGGCCCTAGGGTGGCATAGGAGGAGGAGGGTGGTGGGAGAGGCCACTCCACCCAAGAAAGCAACAGTTCCTCTCAGGCCTGAGGTTGACCCAGAACTAGCTTTCCTTCCAGTGCTACTCACTCAAGCATCCTCCTGCCTCCTGCATCTGCCAAGACAGGTGTGGAGGCATCTGAGATCACTGAAGACCCTTTGTTCTCATCCTTGCTTGGGCTCCCCTGAGAGTCAGTTTCCTGCTTCAAGTAATGAGCAGACTTGGCCTGGGGCCTGGTCTTGCTGCCTTGGGCTACCATGGGGAGAGACAGACCCTCCAGACTGGGAGATGCTCCCCACCCAGATGCCATTCCTACCCCTGGCCGGCTGTATAGATAAGCTGGGCCTGTCCACCCACGTCTCAGTTTACTCATTTGTACCTCAGTGTACCTATTTAACCCCCTTCGATCTGACTGAATTGGGGCAAGCTGGGCCTCAGAGTCACCTTGGAAAGGGTTGGTTTAAAATCCAGATTTTGGGGCCCCATCCACAAGCATTTACATTTGGTGGACCTAGAATCTGTATTGTTAACAAGTGTTGGGAGTAGTTCTGACCATTTGGGAACACCGACTTTCCAGGAGACCATTCTCTAATCCCCTCTCTACCTGTTATTGCCCTGCTTGAACAGTGCCCCCTCCCTCCAGGCTACCTGCCTTGGGATCAAATGCCTCTGCTGGGCTCCCACAGCCCCAAAAGATTCCCCTAACACAGCAAACTCCTGGTGGTTGTGGTCTCCACTCAACTCTGTCCCACTCCTCAGATTGTGAGCTGGAGGTGGGGGTGGGATGGGGATGGCATGGTTGCTTACTGCCTAATGACTAAGCCCCATTTCAAAGAATGGAGACTGAGGAAGTGTAGGGACTGGCCCAGGACGATAAAGAAGAACTCAAATGACAATTAGTAAGAACTCTACAGCTAACGCATAGTTCTTCATGTCTGCCTGGCACATTCTAAGGGCTTTAGAAGTACTAATTCATTTCATCTTCACAATCCTTTGAGGTAAGTCCTAGTATTACCCACATTTTTACAGATGAGGAAACTGAGGCACAGAGAGCTTTAGTAAATTGTTCCAGGCTGCAACAGCTTTTAAATGGTGAATTTGAGATATGAATTAACAAATTCTTAACACTTCCCTGTGTGAAACCCTCATTTTGTGGAAGAAGCAACTTGTCATTTGGCCAGTGGACAGCAGGACAGGTACCAGAACCCTGGCCTCAGAGCTGCCTGTACTGGGAGTGGGATGAGCAGTGGTTTGAGGAGTCTGACCTTTCTCAGCCCAGCCAGCTCTGCACATAGCCCAGGTCAAAGTCCTTCTTGCCTTTGCCCATCTGTCTTAGCTTTCTCATTTGTAAAACTGGGATAATATTGTTGCCTCCCTCACAGAACCATTGAGAGTATTAAATCAGTTGAAACCAGGAAACGGTTTTGAATAGTGCCTGCCACACATTGGGCATTAAAGCTTTGTTGTTCTTAACATTTTTCCCATGCTCATCATCCTCCTTCCCTATCCAACCCTCTTCCAGATCCACCTACAACTTCAGGGAAGGGGATGAGCAGTGCTGACCTGGGTTGAGAGGGGCAGCCAGGCCACCGTTGCTTGACAGCTGCCTCTGGGGCCAGGCCCCAGGCCAAGTCTGCTCATTACTTGAAGCAGGAAGTCAGGACTACCAACCACCCTTGATACCTACCGCTGGTGGGACTGGGGCCCCATCTAAGTTTCTGGGACCTTGGACCTGTCTAGCCCTGAGCCTAGGGCAACCTATCCTTAGCCTGGAAGGAAAGGTTCAGCCTGGAGGCCATTGTCCAGATGAGAAAAAGAGGCCCAAGAGGTAGGTGGGCACAACTCAACTGACCCCAAGAGAATGGAGGCAGGGTACAGCTTTGTTCATACACTGTTCTCAGGGGAGGGGAGGCCCTTCTTGCATCTTGGAAAAGCCCCAATCCAATCTCTGTACCTTCCCAATTGCCACCTCCTGAGAAAGGGCCTCTTCTCTCTGCTGGGTCTCTGTCCCTCTATTTGGCTGATGGCACTCCTAAGCACCCCCTGCGCTGCCACACAGAGCCTTTTATGTCAGAGCCTGAAGGATGTGTAGAAGTTCTCCAGAGGGTTGAGGCTAAGGATGGCCTTCCTGGGGACTGGCAACACAGCCAGGGCAAAAAGCATGTCGGTAGGTGTTTTGGCACGCTGGAGAATAAAGTGGTGTCCCGCGAACCTGGTAAAATATTGGGCCAAATGGCTTAGATGGAAAACCTGAGGCTGAGAGGCCAGGGAGTTGCACCAGTCAGAACTCTACTGGCTTTCGGGACAGAACTGTCTTATTACTTGAATGTGCATGTCGTTTGCTCGCTAGAGGAGTGAAAAAGAGTCTTTCAAATTCGGGAACACGCAGTGACCCCTCCAAAACCTGTCTCCGGCCGCCCACGCTGCAGCTCTAGCTCGAGGACTGCAAGTCCCGGCAGGCCCTCGGCCGCAGCGCATGCTCGGTGGGTGTACTTTCGTGAGGCTGGAGATGCTCCAGGCCTTCTTCCTCCTTTGTCTGGCCGGCCCCGGCGGGGCGGGTTGCACGCGGGCGTGCCTATTGGTCAGGTGGTGCATCAGTCTCGCTCCGCGGCCCACCCCCGTGAAGGCCCGCTCCGCGCGCTCGCGCCCCGGACGCCTGGCGCCCCGCCCGCGCTTCAGGACCCGCGGGGCCGCGCCGCGCATCTTGCGGGCGGCAGAAGCGGTGGCGGGCGCGGCGCCGGCGGCCGTACGCAAGATGATGAAGTTTCGGTTCCGGCGGCAGGGTGCCGACCCGCAGCGCGAGAAGCTCAAGCAAGAGCTCTTCGCCTTCAACAAGGTGAGGCGGCAGCAGCGCCCGGGACTGGGTGGGAGGGGGCGGGCCGGGAACTGGGGCCGGGGGCCTGGGAGCCAGAGCCACGTCGGGCTCGGGGGGAGGGGACGCCGGGCTGGGGCGTGGCGTCGGGATCATGCGCCCCCTCGATGGCCCCCACTTTTCGCCTCTGCCTCAGCTTCGGTCTCTGGGTGGGTCTGGGTCTCTCGCTCACTTTCGTGTGAACCTCTCCAGATCTCTCTGGGCCTCAGTGGCCCTGTCTCTGCGTCTCTGTGCGACTCTACAGGTCTCTGCGTCTCTGCCCTTTTCTGACTATGACCGCCACTCTATCCTCAGTGTATGCCAATGTGTCTGGGGAGGGGGGGGGGGTTTGCCTCCGTCCCTGTGTATCTCTGCGTACCTCTTCCCAGTTTTCCTTCACCTCTCCGCCTCTTCATTTCTCTGTCTTTGCATCTCTTTTGAGTCTTTAACTCTCTTCCTTTCTGCCTCTTTACGCCACCATTTCTGTGGGTCTCTTGAACTCTCACGCTGTCTCTCACTCACCACTATCTCTTTATCTTTCTTTGGGGGCTCCTCCATACCCATGTCAGCCCGTGGGGCAGCCCAGAGCCAGGGATTGTTTTGCTTTCACACCCAGTACGGGTAGGAGGGGTGAGAAGAGGAGGCAGATGTTGCAAGGGCGGGGTGAGGGGGTGGGAGGTGGAGAGGTGGGGCTGGGAAATCCCTTCCATATTCCTCTCCTCCCTCCCGCACAACTTAAGACTGCCTTGCCCTGCTCTGTGGAGGGCTGTATACCTAACTGCACTTCGGATCATGGAGCCTCAGGTTTTTTTTTTTTCCCCTGTGAAATGGGGCCGCTTTTCTCTCTGCTGTGGGCTATGGCTCCCTGTGTCACAACCAAGAGGGAGGTAGAATGGAGGGCTGCTCCTCCTTTCTTTCCCTAGGTAGGTCTAGAGGGGCCATGGGAAACGAGCAGCCTTCAGTCTCCACCGCCCTCTGCACTGATGTGTGGTAGTGTGAGCCCTCAGCCGGACCCTTGCTAACTTCTCCCAGTTTGTTGATTCTGGCCTCAAAGCCCTCTGATTGTACAGCTCTCACTGCTCTGGGGGGATCTGAGTTGTTATCCCCATCATACAGGTGACAAAACTGAGGTTCAGAAAGGGGCGGTGCCCTACCCAAAGTCACAGATGAAGGTGGGGCACTTTATCCTTGTGTCCTGTTGTTGGTGGATTTTGACTTTAACTTTGAGGGGCTGCTGTGGTCCAAGAGGAGACTCTTGTTCAGGAGGAAGCTCTGGAATACTGGGTCTGTAGTGGCTGGGGCACTCCAGCATATCTCTGGGGCAGGCAGGGTTTCCAAGGTGGTGATGGTTCGGGTGGGGGCTGCCAGGACCCTCAGACTCAGTGGTCAATAACCTGCCAGAGGCTTGTGGGGCCTAGGGTGAAGGCTGGTGCCCAGGTGCTTCCACGTGGCCCTCTTCCTGTCCAGGGTGGCTCTGATGGTGAGCCTCTGTGGGGTGAGAGAATGATGAGGGCAGGCACTCAGCTAAGGTGTCAGTTCCTTAGCCAATGATTTGGAGTGTGAAGCGGGGACCTGAGACAGATGGTAGGGAGGCTCAGTTCCCCCTGGCTGGCCCTGGGTTGGCAGAGGGTGAGGACTCCCCACTAAAGAGAGTGAGGTCCCATTCTGAGTGGGCAGCAGTGGTGTGAGAGGCTAGTCTTGGGCAAGGAGCTTGCTCACCAGAGGGGGTAGTAGGTGATCACTAGAGAATAGGCCCTATATTCCCTAGTGGGTGGGGCAGGTGAGGGGCAAGCATGGACTTTGGACTCAGTCTTGGGTCCATATCCCGATCCTGCCTACAAGTTGTCTATGGGATGTCCATTCTATGTCAACAAATACTGAGCTCCTACTGTATGAGTTCTTTTAGGTACTGAGGACACTGAAGTGACCAAAAGGGACAAGTACCTCTTCACTATGGGGGCTGATGTCCTAGTGGGGAAACAGTGAAAAGCTCAAACAAAAGAGTAAAATATGCAGTAGTTTGGATGGTAGCTGTGGATAAAATAAATTAGGATGAGGGCCTGGAGCATGTGCATGGATCGTTGCTATAGCCAGTATGGCTTGGCGGAGTTCCTCTGAGGAGTTGACTTCTGCACAGTCAGAGAGATGGAGTGCATTCCAGGTAGAGGGACAGCAGTTGAAAATGCCCTGAGGCAGGAGCCTGCCTAATATGTTGGAGAAGAGCAAAAGGCCACTGGGCCTGGAGTCAAGTGAGCTGGGGGAGAATGGGAGGAGGAGAGGAGCCAGATGTGAGGACGTGACTTTGACTGACTTAGGTGGGAGCCCTGGGGAGGTGGGGGTGTCCTGAGCAGAACACGGGACTATGCAGACACAGGTCCAGCATGGCCATGGCAGTCCTGGTAGGAAAGAGAAGCTGCCCAGCCAAATGGACAACTATGTCCTCAGGTGGACTCACTGCCCCCAGTGCTCAAATGAGAAATTGAGGCTTGAAGAGTGCTGTGACTAGCCCAAGGCCAAACCAGCTGTCCAGAAGGCTCAGTCCCTCCCTGCATGGGCTGAGGCAGGAGGGAGGCCTTGGAACCAGGGCTTCTTACAAAATTTGTGTCTTGCCGAGGCAGTAGTCAGGAGGTTTTAGTGGCCCACAAGTGGTATCCCACATTGGTGTTGAGGACAGAGGGCCGGGGGTGGAAGCTTCCCAGGGGAGGGGCCCCCAGGTAGGCCTCAGGGGATGCATAGGAGCTCCTTGGGTGAGTGGGCAGGCAACAGAGGAAAAGCCCAAGCCAAGCTGGTGGGGGTAGGACCACTCTGCACTTGGATTGGCCCTGCCAAGGGCAGAGGACCAGATGGGTGTTGTTCCATCAACACCACCAGTACACAGGTCCTCTTCACACCATTCCCACCATTGGTGGGGTGGGAATTATGTTGCTCAGTTTCCAGCTGGAGAACCCAAGTCTGGGAAGTGGGTGTCACCTTCAGGTGCTGGGCAGGAAGCCTCTCTGGGCCTCAGTCTCCCTGTCTCTGAGTCTGGGGGTTGGGCATAGAGCCCTCTGTGGGAGGTGTCTAGAGCCTCTGCCTAGATGATCTTGAGTGTTGGCCTCTGACCTCCACACAGGGCCTGTGTTTGGGGAGTGCCATGGTCTTCATGGGGGTCCCCTGGTAGCATGGTACCTCATTAAGCTTCTGTCTGTGCCTCTAGGAATGGGGCGTGGAGCTCCGCCCTCTGGGGCAGGTGGGGTCCACTTCTGAGCCTGCAGCTTGTTGAACCTTGTTCTTCCTGTTTGTTGCTGGAGCCCTGGGCATAATGGGATGGATACAGGTGTTGAGAGGCATGGGGACTTGGCCAGGAGTGGGCCTCTAGTGGGACCCAAAGGTTCAGATCCTTCCATACAGACTGGAGGTGTGATTGCCCATTTCACAGTTGAGGACACAGACATAGAGCACAGGTGGCCCCAACTTGAGTCCCAATTTGTAGCAGCAACAGAGCCTAAAAGGTACCTTGGGGTAGGCCTTGGTAGGCCAGGGGACAGCTGTGCCTGTGCAAGTGCTCTTCCCTCTCCCACAGACCGTGGAACATGGTTTCCCCAACCAGCCCAGCGCCCTGGCCTTCGACCCCGAGCTTCGCATCATGGCCATTGGCACCAGGTCTGGGGCCGTCAAGATGTATCCTTTGTGGCCCATGGCCTTTGAGGCTGTGAGGACCTGCTTGCAGCTCCCTGTGTGCTGGGCCTCTTGGGTAGGGCCCAGCCTGGGAGGTTGTGGTAGGTGCCTGGATCCTGGTGGAGGCTAGCACAGCTTCTGCCCTGGGATACCTCTTCAAAGAGATAATGGCGAGGTTCAGTTGCAATGGCCACAGCTGTCCCTTGTTGCATTTCAGCCAGCCAGTTACCCAGGTGTCTCTGCGATCCATCATCCCAGCAACTGTGACTAGGGAGGCTGGCTGGCGCTGGCCAATTGAGGTACCTATTGAGGGTCACACAGCCGGCTTTGCCATAGTAACTGGGCATATATACATGTGCAAATGTGAAGAGACCTGTGTTCAGCCAAGGGCTGGAGGCAGTGCCAGGCTCGGCATAGTGAGTATGGCTCTGCCCCCACCTGGATGCTGGCAGCTACACAATGGGCCATGTGAGCCACACAAAGCAGGCATTTTCCCTGCAAGTGCAGAGTTGGGGTGGGGTGAGGGCAAGCAGACAGCTGAATGCCTTCTTGCCTGCCATGGAGCATCTCATCCCCACTGCCTGAAGTGAAGCCCCCCACTCGGGGAAACTGAGGTGCAGAGTGTCTGGCAGCTGCTTGGTGAGGGGTGTCCACCTCCACTCCTCTCCATGTGACCTTCTGGGTCTCAGTATCCTCATTGGGAACATTGGTTGACACAAAATGAGTTATTCCCAGTAAATAGGAGGGGAGGAGGGGTGCTGGGAGCACTGACCAGGCAAGAGTGTGTATCTGGGCCTGCAATTAATAAACTTGCCTACTCTAGGGGGTGTGGCTGGGCCTGACGCTCCCCTCTCCCATGGGCGTCCACTTCCTGGCCTGCTGTCCCTGCCCCTTGAGGTGCTGTCCTGTTCTACATGTGTGTTGTATTCCTAAAGTCAGTATCTCATAGTATTCAATGCTATGCGTCTCTGTTAGCTTTTCGAGCTGGCCCTCCTGGTATTCTAGGCTTTCTTGGGCACTGGCTCCTCAAAAAGAACCTGTTGTACAGTCTAGGAGACAGCCTTGGAGAAGGCCAGAGCTCTTCCCTGGCTCCTTCCTCCTTTCCCCAAATCACCCCAGCCTGGAGCCTGGGTCTGGGAAACTTTGGACCCCTGTTTGAGAAACTGAGGCTGGAGAAAAGGGACCTAGACACAGAAGCTGCCCCTCCCCCTCAGGGCTGTCTTGTCTCCTTGGTGACTCTTGAGTCCCGCCCAGAGCTCCTGCCCTCTCTTTTGTCCCCTCTTCTGTGTTCTTCCAGTTCCTGCAGGGAATCCCAGCTCCAGCTCCAAGCAACGGCTTGGCTCCTGCGTTGTCCCCAGGCAACGTCGCTGACCCCTTCCTTGCCCTCCTTCCTAGGGCCCCCTAGGCCTTGCCCATTCACTGTCAAACCCGGAGTTGCTGGGACCCTGACACTGACACCAGGCACTTGAAGCAGGTCACACAACCCGTCTAAGCCTCTGTGTGCTGGTCTGTTTCATGGGCAGGCTGTAGCCTCTCCTTCCTTGCGGTAAGGGCTGCTGGCTGGCTGCCTGCCCCAGAGAGAGGTTGGGTTCCTTGCCCATGGCTGAAGTGGAGCCTGGAGCTATGGGAAGGGACAGCCTGGATTCTCTGCCTTGCTTGGCTTCTCTGCCTGTGTGATCCAGCCTGCAGGGCTGGCTCTTGTGCATACAGACATATGTGAGACTGACAGAGAGCAGAGCCCTGGCTGTGTGCCAGGCCTGGGCCAAGTGTACTAGCATGTTTTTATTCTCACTTGTCCTTTGTTAGCCTTACAAGGGGGGAGTCACTACCCCATTTTACAGATGAGGAAGTGAAGGTCATGCCACAGCATGACTTGTAGGAGCTGAATGGAGCCTCTACTCTGAGCCTGGGGACACCTTGGGGTTGCAAGATGGTGCTTATTCAGGGAGGGAGTCCACATGGACTTAGGAGGGCTCCTGGATAAGCAGGCCTAGTTTGGGGCTGTCAGAATGGTCCTAGAGGAGGAGGAAGCTTGGGCATCTTGGCCTGTACCTGCCCTTGACCTCTCACCCTCAGCTATGGTGCGCCTGGTGTGGAGTTCACAGGCCTGCACCCAGACATGGCCACTGTCACCCAGATGCACTTCCTGCCTGGCCAGGTGAGCCTCTGCCCCCACCAGCCGGCTCATGGTCCCCAGGTCCCCTCCCAGGCCCCACCAGCCCAGTCTTGGTCTCTGCTCACTCACCAGGGCCGCCTCCTGACCCTCTTAGATGACAGCAGCCTACATCTCTGGGAGATCGTCCACCATAATGGCTGTGCCCAGCTGGAGGAAGCACTCAGCTTCCACCCACCTAGTCGGCCGGGTTTTGATGGTTCCAGGTATTAGTGGCTGGGGACCAGCTCCGGGCATATCAGCTTTGCAAAGGCATAGTAAGAATGGGAATCAGCCTAGGGCTGGGGTTCAGGGTTGTGGGGTATGTTGAGCTGAGCCTGGGTCCCCAGAAAGCAGCATTTGGACATGGTTCACTGAGATGTACTTCATGGACTTGGCGGGTGTTAGAAGAAGGGGAGTTCCAGCTGAACCCAAGGTGAGTAGGTGGGGTCTGTACTACAGGACCACTGGGGCACTAGGAGATCCAGGATGGGAGAATGTGCACTGTGTCCCAGACTTCTCTTACCTGATGCATGGCCCTGTATTTCTAGCAATGATATAGGTATCTGGGGCTGTGGGGCAGGTTTTAGCTGAGCCGACATCAGCAAAGTTTCCCTAGTGTCCCAAGTTGGGGGCGGGGCAACGGGCTACAATGTACACAGGTGAAGAGACAGATTGGGGTAAGGAGGGTCCTGTCGGGCTGTGCTGCTTAAGGTGCTGACAGGGCACCTGACAGAATGCCCCAGGGGGCAATGGTGTGGCGTGGACCTGTGTGAGAGTGTAAGGGACCTCTTGGTCCCTGACCTTGCTGGTCCTCACAGAAATGGCTACTGTAGGCGAGTTCTTCATGCTACAGAATGCCTGTCCTCAGCTCAGCGAGAGGCTTGTTCTACTTCTGCTGGGCGCTGGGTGACAGCTCTGTTCAGTGCTAGTTCAGAGGTGGATTACTGGGGTCTCCCAGCCTGTGTAGGAAGGGGTGATCTGGGGCCTTTCTGCAAATTCAGGGAGGTACCCAGAGGGCAGAAGGCAGGGTTTCTGGGTGGAGCTCGAGAAAGCCTTGTGTCTTGGACCTCCTGGTCTTGGCCCAGGCACTGGCCTGGTTCCTGCCTTCTCCTCCTGGTGGGTGAAAGGGGAGCTGGTCTCCAAGACCTGGGGAGCCCATTTTTATCCCTCTCTCTGCCGACAATGATGAATAATTGAGCAAGCTAATTATGATGCCCACAACCACTATTATTGCCTTCCTGGTTCGCCAGCTCACTTGATAATCAGCCCCCAGTGAGTGCAGAGCAGCCATAATGAGCTAATAGTAGCAACTCAGTACCCTCTACCTCCCTCCTCAGTGGGCGGGTGGGTTAACACCCTCACCCACCTCCCTTCATTTCCTTCAGTGGCCCACCCAGCCTTGCCCGCATCACAGTGGTCCTGCTGGTGGCAACTGGTGACATGGCAGCTCTGGGCTCCGAGGGTGGCAGTGTTTTCTTCCTGGATATTTCTACCCTGATGCTGCTAGAGGGGCAGACCCTTGGCCCTGATGAGGTTCTGCAAAGGTGAGAGGCAGATGGACTTCCCACACTCACTCCGTGCCTAGGCAGTGTTCCTACCAGCTCACTTGCGTTCCCCCTGCAGTGTGCCAGATGATTACCGGTGTGGGAAGGCACTGGGCCCTGTGGAGTCACTCCAGGGACACCTGCAGGACCCCACCAAGATCCTCATCGGCTACAGCCGGGGCCTGCTGGTCATCTGGAACCAGGCTGCGCAGTGTGCAGACTGTGTCTTTCTAGGGAACCAGGTGTGTGGGAGGCTTGTGGTCACAGCTGGGACCCTCTGCTAATGGCCACCTCGCTCATGCCTCTGCTTTGCCCCACAGCAGCTGGAGAGCCTTTGCTGGGAGCGCAGTGGCAGCACACTGGTCAGCTCACACAGTGATGGCAGCTATGCCATTTGGTCTGCGAACACCAGCAGCTCCCCAGTAACGCAGCCTATGGTAGCTACCACACCCTACGGTAAGTGCTGGACAGGCTGAGGGCAGCCCCACCGCCCAAGCACAGGGTTTTGATGGGTGATCCCAGCTCAGACACTCGGGGTTTCCTGGCCTTTGCGGGGGCATCCTGGAAGACTTGTGGAAGGCGGCAGTGCCAAGCCAAATCTGCAAAGGCGAGTTCCACCCCCACCTCCCCAGGGGTCATGGTCAGGAGCAGCGGGCTTTCTCCTTGGGGCGGCAGGAAGCAACTTCCAGGCAGAGAATGATGGGGGCAGAACGAGAGTGGGATAAAGGGTGAGAGTGGAGAAATAACAACCCGAGGCTCTTCTGGTCTGGGCAAACAAGGGAGTTTGACACTGTTCCATTCCTCCAGGCCCCTTCCCCTGCAAAGCCATCAATAAGATTCTGTGGCGAAACTGTGAATCTGGGTAGGTGGGGAGCCGGGTCTCAGGTGTGGGTTGGGGGCCACATCTGGCTGGCAGTGGAGGGTGGGCTCTGGGGCACAGCTGGGTTGGGCAGTATTTGTTCCAGGCCCAGGTGGCTCATGTGGCTCCCCTGCCCCTGTATAGGGGCCACTTTATCATCTTCAGTGGTGGCATGCCTCGTGCCAGCTATGGCGACCGCCACTGTGTAAGTGTGCTCCGGGCCGAGACTCTGGTGACGCTGGACTTCACTTCCCGCATCATTGACTTCTTCACAGTGCACAGCACACGGCCGGAGGATGGTGTGTGCCCTGCCCTCCCCTGTCCTGTGCCCAGTGCCACCTGTGGCCATGCTCACCCCGCCCCATCCCACAGAGTTTGATGAGCCCCAGGCCTTGGCCGTGCTGCTCGAAGAGGAGCTGGTGGTACTAGACCTGCAAACACCTGGCTGGCCAGCCGTGCCTGCTCCATACCTGGCCCCACTGCACTCATCTGCTATTACTTGCTCGGCCCACGTTGCCAACGTCCCTGCCAAACTGTGGTCCCGTATCGTGAGCGCTGGCGAGCAGCAGAGCCCCCCACTTGCCACTAGTGCCTCGGTGTGTGCTCGGGCATCCTGCAGTTTGGGGTCTTGGGGAGGGAGAGTATTCCTATTGAAGGGCACTGCCCAGGCACAGGCTTGGAGGTGGGAACATGGTAGGTGTACACCAGGGACCCAGAAGTAGCTTGGTTCCTAGATGCCAAAGCTCAGGATGAGGGGCAGAAGACATTTGTCCTGACCTGCCACTGACATCTCTGTCTCCCTGTCTCCCTCTCCCAGAGCTGGCCCATCACTGGGGGCCAGAACCTGGCCCAGGAGCCATCGCAGCGAGGTCTGCTGCTGACCGGGTAGGGCAGACCTCAGATCTCATGGCCAAGCACAGTTGTGATGTGTGTGTGCATGCATGCATGTGCAAGTGGGGCCTGGTGTAGCCCACGCAGGTGTGGGAGAGCACAGTCTAGGACAGGCAGGCACTGACCTGCCTAGTGACTCAGGCTCGGCTCCTGGTGGGACCCAGTCGCCCTCTCTAGCTGGGTAGATTGGATGTAGCTTCCCTAGACCCCTCCCTGCCCTGCCTTTTGGCTTGGAACTGAGCTCCACCCACCCAGCCTACCCTGGGACTGGAAAATCTGGGCTGGCCTAGGGCAGGTGCAGGAGAGCCCAGCCTGGGCCTGGCGGGCGCTGACACGCCAGGTGACTCAGGCTTCAACTTCCTGCCCTTCCCCTGCTGCCTGCCTGTGCTGGGACCCTTGAGTCTCTGATGCCTGCATCCCCTCACCTGCTTAAAAACTGGCTTTTGGGGCTGTTGGCGGTTCCCCATCCAACCCAACAGACTCCTCATACCAGGGGTTCCCACTTGAGGCTATCCCAGATTTGCTTTCTCCTTCCCTCCCTTCCTCTCCCTGCTTCCTCCTGGCCTCTCAGTTTTCCTGCTGCCTTGCCCGCATGGTTGCCTCATGCCTCAGCTGATCCCTTTGCTCTGTGGCCAGCTAACTCCTGATTACATTTTCTGGATGTCCCAGTGGGGGAACTCCCTAGTCCTTTGTTCCGTTTTTTGTTCATCATGCTGGTGATTGTTTCCATATCTTCTCACCCTGTTTGAGGGGTCCAGGTGCATGTGGCTTGGCATATAGTTAGGCACTCAGTATATGTTTACATTATATAGTGTGTGCTTCCTATTTGCTATATGCAGTAGGAGTCTGGTCAGTGTTTGGCATATACAATAGGTGCTCAGTTGAGTGGTCACTGGATGAGTGGAGTGAAGAGGTACGCTGGGTCCTGGTTTGAACCTAACATTACCCTCTCTGCAGCCACGAGGATGGCACTGTGCGGTTCTGGGATGCCTCTGGTGTAGCGCTGCGACCGCTCTATAAGCTGAGCACAGCTGGCCTCTTCCAGACAGACTGTGAACACGCTGACAGCCTGGCTCAGGCTGCTGAGGATGACTGGCCGCCCTTCCGAAAGGTGGGCCCCTCCCCTGGCCCTGCGGAGCCTGGCCCTGGCTCTGCCCCATGTCTTTACTCCATCCCACTCCCCAGGTGGGCTGCTTTGACCCCTACAGTGATGACCCCCGGCTTGGTGTGCAGAAGGTGGTACTCTGCAAGTACACAGCCCAGATGGTGGTGGCTGGCACTGCAGGCCAGGTAGGCTTGGGGTAACCCCAGGGATGGAGTCTTGGAGGGCTTTCGGGAAGAGGTGGCCTGAACTGGAGGGTCTGGTGAAGTGGTAGAGGGACCTGCATTGGCAGAAGCCGAGAGGTGAGAATAATGAGGCCTCAGGTGGGGCTGGCTGGAGTGAGGCCAGTCAGGGAGGGCCTGTTGTTGGGGCCTTGAGTCCAGGCACTGGCTGTAGGGAACCATGGAGGGATGGGGCCGGTTGGGAGCATAGGTGTTAGATGAACCCTGGGAGGGCAGAGACCAGTGGGTCTTGGTCATTTTGCCGTCAGCACTTACACAATATACAGAAGGTGCTCAATGTGTGCTTATTGCTAATGGGAGACAGGTGTGGTGGTGGGATACTTTGCTCCAGGAGAGCAGGGACCAGTGGGTCTTGGTCCTCAGTGCTCAGTGAGGGCCCTAGTGCACAATAGACATTCAGTAAATGCTTATTTGGTGGATGAATTGGAGACAGTTGTGGAACCACCCTAGCAGTGGGTTTGCAGGCTCAGGTGGGACATGGGTGACCCCATTCTCCATGCTGACCCCTCCCCCTCCCTGGCTTCGGGTTCAGGTGCTGGTACTGGAGCTCAGCGACATGCCTTCAGAGCAGGCAGTCAGCATGGCCAGTGTGGACCTCCTCCAGGACCGCGAGGGCTTCACATGGAAGGGCCACGAGCGGCTGAGTCCACGCACGGGGCCCCTGCCCTGGCCCATCGGCTTCCAGCCCCGAGTGCTGATTCAGTGCCTGCCACCAGCTGCCATCACCGCTGTCACTCTCCACACTGAGTGGAACCTCGTGGCTTTTGGCACCAGTCATGGCTTTGGCCTCTTTGACTACCAGCGCAAGAACCCTGTGCTGGCCAGGTGTGGGGTGGGGCAGGCCCAGAGCCTGGGGAGATGGGGTCTGTACCTCCACCTGGCCCTAGCTTTCTATGAGACCTTTGGTGTTTCCCTACGCCCGCCTAAGCCTCAGTTTCCCTTATAAGGCTCTGTGTGGTGAAGGTGACTCTATTCCCTTTGGTAGCTTTGTCCTTATATGATGTGCTACTGGTGGCATTCTAAGCGCACCAGCTAGCTGCTGGGTTGATGGAGTGGCAGAGAGGGACTTGAGTTTCTTTATCTGGGATCCTTAATGCCTGGCTGGGGGCCAGCGGGAACATGGAGGCTGCTCCAGGAGGTTGCTCTATAGCACAACTGGTACCCGTCTTCCCCCAGGTGCACCCTTCACCCCAATGACTCCTTGGCCATGGAGGGGCCACTCTCCCGGGTAAAATCGCTCAAGAAGTCGCTGCGCCAGTCTTTCCGGCGTATCCGTAAGAGCCGAGTCTCAGGCAAGAAGCGGGCCACTAATACCAACAGTAAGGTGAGCTAGGGCCAGGCTGCCAGATGCCGCCTCTCCAGATCCTGCTGTACAAACATAGAGCCAGGCCTGGGCCCTTGCCCAGAGTCCAGTGTCTGCTCACCTTTGCTCATCTATCCCTCAGCAGCCCCAGCCCCTGGTTATCAGGGTGAGCTGGGGAGGGTGATGGGATATTGGGTGCTAGGCTTTGTGGGAAATGACAGTGTCCTAGAGCCCCATGGCTCTCCAGTTGCAGGAGGCCAACGCGCAGTTGGCAGAGCAAGCCTGCCCCCATGACGTGGAGATGACACCTGTGCAGCGCCGCATTGAGCCCCGCTCAGCTGATGACTCTCTCTCGGGTGTGGTTCGCTGCCTGTACTTCGCTGACACGTTCCTTCGAGATGGTGAGGCCAGGAGAGGGACAAGGGTTAGAGAAATGGGCCTCAGGTGTCCATCTAGGAAATGGGCAGTGGTGGGGGTGGGACCGCATATTCTAGTGCAGTGGTTGCCAACCTTTTTGGCACCAGGGACCGGTGCTCCTATGAGAATCTAATGCCTGATGATCTGAGGTGGAGCTGAGGCAGTGATGCTAGCGCTGGGGAGTGGCTGCAAATACAGACGAAGCTTCCCTTGCTCACCTGCCGCTTACCTTCTCTGTGGCCCAGAGGTTGGGGACCCCTCTTCTAGGGGATTGGAAAGCATTATTGGGCTAGCATCAGGGCGCCCCGGCTTCCAAACAGCCTCCCTGGAATTTCTGATGGCGCAGGGTTGGTGAGTGAGCCAGCAGACCCTCTGAGACCTGAGAACTCAAGATCTTGAAGTGAGCACAGGGTCTACTAGTGTCAAGGCCCTGAAGTAGGCATGTGCTGGGAGACTGCCTGCATGGTGTGTCTGCAGCAAAGGGCAAGGGCTCCTGGAGGTGCTCGTGTTCACTGCCTCACAAAGGGGCTGGCTTTGACCCTGAGTGAGTGGAGCCCCAAAAGGGTCCTGCACAGGGAAGTGAGGTGGTCAGGTTTATTGAGTGATTCACTGATTGATTTTTAACTTGTATAATGGGACTTTGAATCATACACAAAAAGAGTACAAAAATAGTCACCCTATGTACTTTACCTGGTGCCACTTCCACTGCACACTCTGTTGTTTATCTTGCTAGAGTATTTTAACTGAAAACCCAGTGTTAGTACTTCGGTGTATATCTAACAGATGTAATTGTCACACCCCATGGAGCTGACACTGATCCTGGAGTCCCTTGTCACACTTGGTTCATGGACAGCTTTCTGCTTTCATCTCAAAAATACCTTTTTGTGGTTGCTGCTGGGTCAGCACCCAGTTAGTTCAAATGTGGCGTTTCACTGATGTTTTTCAGCCTCTGAGTCTGAGAGAGGGTCCCCTCTTCTGATGGTGTTTGTCGAGGGCACTTTGTCCAGATTTTCCCATTTGGATGTGGCAGCCCCAGGGGTCTCTACCTTGTTCCATGGTTCCCAGTTCTTTTGAGAAGGACTGTGGGGCTCAGTTCCCAGCTGGGTGGGCATTGGGGTGTTGGCTACATGTTAACTTGCTCACTAACTTGTCACTGAGCTTTGGCTCCCCCTGATGGTTGTTGCTGAAGTCATCCATTCATCCATGGTGCACAGCCATGACTACCATGGGCCAACTTTGGCTCTTGGGTTTTTAGCTGACTTTTCTCAGAGGTTCAGTTCGCAGAGAAAAAGCAGGCAAGATGGTCTCAGTTCATTTAAGGCCAGGCCCAGGACTTCATGTATGGTGGCTGCTGTCTGGAGGACAAACTGAAAGGGGTGGGGGTGAAGCAGGGGGTGTGGTCAGGACCTTGATGCACCTTCGGGGTGAGAGCTTTCTCAGAGGGTCAGCAGGACTAATGATGGGATGTAGGGGGTGGAGAGAGTTGGGGCTTTGTGATAAGGTTGTATTACTGAGATGAAGCTGAGTGAGGGTGTAGTGGGTTGGGGTTGGAGAGATCAGGATTGTGGTGTTGACATCTCCACAGAGATACACAAGAGGCTGTTCCTGTCTTTGCAGGAGGCTCTGATTGTGATCAGCAGTATAGAGAAGGTGCCTGAGGCCAAGAGGCTGGCTGAGGTCACTAGGGAGATAAAGGACAGGAGAAAACCAGTCCTGGGTCCCCAGGCATCAGGTGAAGAGGGGAGGATCTTGTAGTGTACGGCCAGATGCCCCGCCTCACCAGCCTGTTACCCCGCAGCAGCCCATCACGGACCCACCATGTGGGCAGGCACCAACTCAGGCTCTGTGTTTGCTTACGCGCTGGAGGTGCCAGCAGCAGCAGCAGGCAGCGAGAAGTGGCCCGAGCGGGTGGTGGAGGCTGTGCTGGGCAAGGAGGTGCAGCTGATGCATCGTGCGCCTGTGGTGGCCATCGCTGTGTTGGACGGGCATGGCCGGCCACTGCCTGAGCCCTTTGAGGCCTCGCGGGACCTCGCACAGGCACCCGACATGCAGGGTGGCCATGCAGTGCTCATTGCATCCGAGGAGCAGTTCAAGGTAAGCCACCGCAGAGAACACCTCAGGCTACTGCCTCTTAGACATCATTGGACCCCCTAGAACCCCTGCCCTGTTTCTCCCTCTCTGCCTGCTGAGACCCCCCAAGATACCTCCCAGCTAGCAGAGATGTCCCTGAAGAACCCTGATGACCCTTCAGCTTGCTGCATACCTGCAGGATCCTTCTACCTCACCAAGTCCTCACCAGGACCCCTTGACTGCTTCCTGGGCTCTGTCTGGCAGAAAGTGATGGTTTGGAGGGGATACCAGCCATTTAACCATTATAACCCAGTGACTGGTTTTGCCAGATTCTCCCAGGAGGTGCCTTGGGAGGATTCTGGGAGCAGTGTGAAGCTAGCTAGGTAGAGGTGGTAGCGTGGCCAGGGGCACAAGCTTGAGCAGCACGCTGAGCTCCGGGTGGAGGCTGGCACTGGCAGCTGGGAAGAAGGGGCCTTGGGGGTGTGGCAAGGGCCAGACTCTGCTCATTGGCCACCTGCCCGCTGCCAGGTGTTCACACTACCCAAGGTGAGCGCCAAGACCAAGTTCAAGCTAACAGCCCACGAGGGCTGTCGTGTGCGCAAGGTGGCACTGGCCACATTTACCAGCGTGGCCTGTGAGGACTATGCAGAGACCTGCCTGGCCTGCCTCACCAACCTGGGTGATGTGCATGTCTTCTCGGTGCCTGGCCTGAGGCCCCAGGTGCATTACCCCTGTATCCGGAAGGAGGACATCAGCGGCATCGCCTCCTGTGTCTTCACGCGCCATGGCCAGGGTGAGGCGAAGGCTTCCTGGGGCAAGGGACCCGAGCAGGTCCAGAATTGCCAGGGAGTGTCAGCAAAAAGGGTGATCCAGGTTGGGGGGCACACCACCGGCCATGGTGGGGTAGGGCCTGCCAGCACATGCAGGGCAGAGACCAAGTGAGGGGCTGTGCTTAGAGTCACATATCCTGACTACACTGTGCTCATTCTCTCCCACCCCACCCAGGTTTTTACCTGATTTCCCCTTCGGAGTTTGAACGTTTCTCCCTAAGTGCCCGGAACATCACAGAGCCACTCTGCTCTCTGGACATCAGCTGGCCCCATGATGCTGCCCGTGCCAGGTGTATGGAGCGGGTAGCCCCTGGCCCAGAAGGCCTGTGGCCAAGGCTGGTCTCAGCTCTACCCCCAGATTCTGCATGGAGCAGGGGTGGCCCTCCCTGGTGTTACCCCTCTGGTTCCAGGGCTTGGGAATGGGAGGACAGGGATTTGGCTCTTCAGCCTTGAGGTGCCTGCCTGTGACCCCCATCATGGCCCTGTCTCTGCAGCTGCAGGCTCCAAGAGTCACCGAAGCGGAACCAGGCTAATGGGACCCCGGGCATCGTCCTGGCCCCACAGAGCTGTGATGGAAGCCCCAATCCTGTCCACAGCAGGGGAACTGGTGAGGAACTGGGTGTGAAATAGGGGTACTGGGACACTGATCCGTTCAGACATGAGGGCAGGACTTGTAGGAGGTAGCAGCTGAGCCAAGGCTGGAAGCTTGGGGAGGGGCATGTCAGGCAGAAGAGGGGTAGGGGTCTATTGTTGCCATGTCCCACCATGGGCTGGGTTTGAGACTGAGTCCCCAAGTTCAAAGGATGCCTAGGATCCCTGGCAGAAGTCTGAATACTTTCTCCCTGCAGACACCGCAGAGCCACCTGAGGCCACGCTCTCACCTATGTCCATTGACTCGGCCACCAGTGCTGATACCACACTAGACATGACAGGGGACGTCACGGTGGAGGATGTGAAGGATTTCCTGGGGTGAGGTGGGCGGGCAGGATCCACAGGAGGGGCTGTCCCCACTCACCAGCCTCCCTTCCTCACCTCAGCTAACCTAATATCTAAGCTGGGTATGCAGGACCAAGGAGGGGGCGTAACCCCAGACCCTGATCACTACTCCCTCCTCCCAGCTCTTCAGAGGAATCTGAGAATCTGAAGAACCTGGCAGAAGACGAGGCTCGAGCCTGCGCCATTCTGATTAAATGAGGTGCTGCATGTGTGGGGGACCCTGTGTCTACCTGATCTTTACCTTTCAGCCTTAACCCCTGTGGGCTCTCTTGCCCTACCTAGTCTTGAACCTGAAACCCTAACAGGTCCCTGTGATGGCAGTACTCCCCAAGGCCCACAGAGACATGATGTTCATAGTTCTGTATTTTAAAAAATAAGGCTACCTATCAGCCCCTAGATGTCATGGGTGGTATTTGGAACAAGGCCAGGTTAAACCAGCCTGGATTTCAGGGTCTGGTTTGGCCAACCCATTTCAGCAGCTGAGATTACCCAGGTACATAAGGTTGGGCCCTGCCAAGTGAACCTCAAGACTAGGGTCTGGCCCCCTACTCCCAGTCTTGGTGTGGCCTCCTGCCCAGCTCTGGGTTCCATCGGTCTGCCCAATCTATTTGCTACCTAGTACCTCCACTTTCTCTTCATGTCTTGCTTGTGACACCCCTGGCCTCAGTGGGCCAGATGTGGTCTTCGCTCAGACTTGGCCAGCCCTTTTGCCTGTCCTAGAGAGGCTGAATGGTGGTACTTGTGTGGCCACCTGCCCGTTTTGGTCTCCCTAGCTTTCTGCTGATCCTTCTCTTCTTATACTAGGAAGGCCCAAACTACCTGGCCACCACCTGCCCTGCTCAGAGCTGGGATCCAAGACCCCTGGTTCCTGCCCGTCCTTCGCATAGGGGTATATCTGCTAACCTTCAGGCTCCAGTGGCACCTGCCCACCTTGATCCCCAGGCCAGCCCCATGGCATAGCCCTGGAACTTGGCTCAGAGTCTCCAGGGCAGATTTGAACTAGACCCTGTACAGGCAGTTGGTTACCCTGGAGGCCAGATACCACAGGGGAGGACAGTTGGGGCTGGCAGCCCATGCTACCTCCCGTTCCACACACCATCCTTCCCCTAATTCCTTTGCAAAGAATATTTTTCTAATGCCTGGACTGGATAGTGCCAGGCTGGACACTCATTTCGAAAACTATTTTGGTACTCGCTCTTTGGCCAACAACTCTCTTCCCCCAGCCTGAGTACACAGGTTATGTGTACATGAGTAAGTGGGGCGGGGCGGGGCGGGGTGGGGTGGGGGTGCGTGATTGGGAGCTCCTCGGACATCCAGGACTGGGGACTAGCCAGGTGTGTGTGTCGGGGGGTAGATTGGGGGGGCGGTCACTATGGGTTTTCCTGTAGATTGATTGTATCTTTGGGATTTTTCTGTCATTTTGTTAAATTTAGTGTTGTTTTAATATTAAAAGTACTGATTTTCAATATTGAAAATAAAAGCATTTAATATCTCAAAAGGACAACCACATCTGCTTTATCCCTGGCAGGGGAAGAGGGGTGTTACATGTGAGCTCACACCAAGAGTCTAATTTCCCATACCTCTGTGGGCACCAGTCAGGGTTACCCCCATCGGTACTGCTTGCGCTGTGCTGCTGGGGACTGTGGCACTGGAGGGTGATTGGAGCAGGGGCTGCCACCTGCATACAGCCTCTGCTGGCAGGTGGTGGACGGATAGAGGCCCTTCCTCTTCCTCACCCAGAGCTTGGGTTTTCGACTGGGACAGTGCAGGCTGATGGTGGTCGCCCTAAGTCAGGGCCTTGCGGAAGGTGCTCCAGGCATGGAAACATCGAGTGAAGGCATGCTGCTCGTTGCCCTTACGGACAAGGCGCAGGCGGCGAGGATGCTCGTGCTCTTTGGCTCGCATGTGCTGGATGTACACCTGGTGAGCAGGACGTGTGTGAGCCTCAGGCCTTTCAGATTACTAGGGTCAGCCTTGGCCCTTCCCTCTACCCCACTCACCTGGCAGGCCTTCAGACTCAGCTTGATCTCCACCTGGCTTGTCTGGGTCCCTACCCACATGTAGACCTGTGGGGATGGCAGGGGAGGTGGTCTCATGAGGGACTCAAGAACTCCCCTGTCTTCTGGCCTCAGAATTCCTGTTTGCAAATGAGTGGGCTCCTTGAACAGGTAGGGGTCTCACCTCTTGGCCGTTGTCTAACAACATGATATCGTCATCTGCCAGGTCATCTTGGCAAAAGTCAGAGCATTTTTCTGTCACTGCAAAGTAGCCCTTCTCGTTGGAGCACCTGGGGGTTAGGGGTCAGGGAGAGGCTAAAGTCATAAGCAGTAGTGCCGGGACTTGGGCAGAAGCTGGGGCAGGGGTCTGCGCCCGGCCTCACCGGAAGAGCCGGGTGTGCTTCATGTATTCGGCATCATCGTCGTAAGGCTTCTGTGCCCCGATGCCCACCCAGAAAAAGTTCTCAGGCTCCTCACCTTCATTGATGACCTGTGGGGAAAAGGTTGGTCCAGCCCAGGGCCCCTGTCTGCCCTTGCTCAGTTACCTGCCCACAGCCCACCGTGGTCACCTGCTTGCTGTAGGAGGTGTCAAACATGGTGTTCAGTATATCCTCTGCCAGCTTGGCCTCGTCAGGGTCTGATGCCCGGCCCACCCATGCATACACAATGCCCTGGTTGTCCTCACTCTCAAAGGGAACCTGGGGAGTATGCAGCGGGTTCAAGTCAGGTCAAGCCTACAGCCCCTCACCCAGACCCATAGTCCTGGTCACATCCATGACGCTACCTTGAGGATGAAGCAGAACTCAGAGTTGAGGAGGCTGGAGTCGGTGTTGATCTGGATGCACCTGGGGGAAAGGGAGTGTCAGCAAGGAATCAGGGTACCTCAGTGACCTCACCTGCCCACCTGTGCTGCTCTCCCAGCCAGGCACCGAGTGCAGAGGGCGCTGCCATTGGTTCGAATCTGGTAGAGGCTTGGCTGCAGGGTGCCCTGGGCCACCTTCCTCTTGCCCCGGTGGATGATGAATTTTCTCTTGAAATGGGACAGGAACTTCGGGTTCTCTTGCTGCTGCGTCATTCGCACCACCTGTGCGTGTAGAAGTGTTTTGAGTAGCACCCCATCCAAAGGCTTTGGAGGTACGGTTCTGAGCAGGATGCAAGGGAGGAGAGCATGGCAGGCGCACCTCTAGCTTGCCCGGAAAGAGGCTCTCGAACTTCTTTTGCAGGCTGAAGGTGAAGGTGAGCCAGCCCATGTTGGAGGCTTCACGGCCCTGCCAGAAGTACACGATGCACTGGAAGTCCTCCTCAGGCTGTTTCTCCTCTGCTTCAGCAGCTGCCTCTTCACCTTCTTTGCCCTCAGCCCCAGCCTTTTCCTCCTCTTTCTCTTTCTTCTCTTCTTCCTCATATTCCACAGGGACCCAGTATCTGCAGGGTCAGAGGGCAGTGAGCAGGGGCCCCCAAGTACCAGGGTAGGGGCCTGCCAAAGGAGGTGTGCTGAGACAGTACCTGCAGAGGAAGACGTAGCAGTCCTGTGTGTAAAAGTGGCCAAACTCTTCCTCAGGCAGCCGTGTGAACTTCTTACCCTCAAGCACGAAGCCTTCCATGCCATCCAGGTCCTCATTCCACTCCTCCATCAGCTGCTCAGCCTGCATGTGAAGGTTTCTGGTGGGCTGGGGCTGGCCCCTCCTCAGTGACAAGGGACACAGAGCTCCTCCCAGAACAGGCCTCGAGGCTGTCAGCTCAGGCCAAGTCCTCCCAGCCCTGCCCTGTCCCAGGCCTAGCCCCCACCTCAGCTAGTGCCATGGGCGGCTGCCGGGGCAGGAACAGCGCAGTGAGGTCAGCCTTCATCTGATCTTTCTTCTCGGTATCACGCTTCACCTTCCCGGTAAGTCCGGAGCCCTGCAGCACGGCTTCTGCATTGCGTGTGTAGTCCACCGTCAACACATCATCCCAATTTTTGAACTTGGCTTTGAACACCTGCCAAGGGGGAGAAAACAGGAGCTGGAGTGGGGGTCTGCCTGGTTAAGGTTGGGGTAGGAGGTCAGAATGCGGGCACAGGGATGTGAGGGCGGGATCTAGGAACCAGAGCAGGAACAGCAAGTTACAGAAAGGTCAGGGCCTAGGTATCAGTGTGAAAGTGGTGGGCTTGGGCCCAGCCAGCTCTGTGGGGTGGTAGCGGATCCACAGAGTCAGGGCCTGAACCGGTCTGCAAGATCAGGGGCGTGGCCTGCACAGCTGGGCTACACTGCACACCTGTGCCTCAGTGCCCTCAAGGCTGCGGCTGACCGTGGCGTGGCGTGGCCGGTGCAGCATCCCGCACAGCTCCTGGCCCAACTTGAGGGCTGCAGCACGCACCAGGCGCGGCGACTTGCGCCCAAGCCAGATGAACACATCAGACCAACAGTCCAGGATGTACACGCATCGCGTGTCCAGTAGGCTCTGCAGCTGTGGAGCCAAAGGACAGAGGTCAACCGGTGCCAGGCCATCGATGAGGGAGCCCAGCCTCCCCCGCTCACTTCCCGTGTGTCTCACCAGCCGCATCCTCGGCATCAGTTCCACCTTGGGCCGCGTCTTATGTTCCACAGACAGCTTGTAGTTGATCTGTGGCAGCTCCAGGTAGCCTAGACCCAGGCCCACCTGGCAGGAGAAAGGTGAATGTAACAGAGGTAAGATCTGGAGACAAGAGCCCCACCCACAACAGCCCCTAGTTTGGAACCTCGCCCAGCCTTGCTGTGTACAGTCAGGTCCACTGCCTCTTCCTCTCTGGGTCTTAGCTTCCTCCTCCTCCCCAAGGTCATTTTAAAGATATCCTATTAGTGGGCGGCTTTTAAATGGTGCTTTCCTGCCTTTCCTCCCCCAGTCCTGTCATTTCTAATTCTCTAACCTGTCCAT
The DNA here is from genome assembly GCF_014176215.1 of Rousettus aegyptiacus. Taxonomy (NCBI): domain Eukaryota; kingdom Metazoa; phylum Chordata; class Mammalia; order Chiroptera; family Pteropodidae; genus Rousettus; species Rousettus aegyptiacus. The sequence continues at coordinate 64,936,428 of NW_023416309.1, forward strand.
TTTTTCCTGGTCACAATTCTCTATGATTTATTGTCACCTACAGAATTAAGGCCAGCTTCTCAGGCCTGGCACCCTGGTACTCTGGCCTCCATCTCCAGCCCCACCTTTCAGGAACCACACACCCTAACACTATTCTCATGGCTTGACTCAGAGCAAACCTCCAGACCTTTGCTCAGGCTATTCCCTGTCCAGAAGGTGGCACCCTCTCCACACCAAAGTCCAGATGGAGACCACAGTCACCACAGTGGTGCATGGCCCACTCTCCCAACTTGACCACTGGTAAAGTCAGGCCAGCCCTGCACCCAAACTCACCTTATACAGCTTAGGCTGGGGTGGCCAGAAATCATCAGGCACATGCTTCTTGATCTCAGAGGGCTCACCACCCAGTGCCTCCCAGAACTCTGGGGGCTCTTGGCCCTGCATCAGCAGTGTGATCTCTGCCTTCCCTTTCCGCTCGTTTTTGTTAATTTTTTCTGCAAAGAGCCTAAGTGAAGGTGCAAAGCCCTCAGTAAGGCCCATACCCCTTCTTAGGTGACAGTTTTTCTTTGCACAAAACCCCCCACCATGTTTGAGCAGGGTGTAGTCCTTGTACCTGGCCTTGGTAGTGCTACTCAGTGTGGCCTGGGCCCCCCGCCACACGTAGATGTCCAGCCCTTGGTCCAGCAGGAAAACAAACCTGGACAGAAAGGGCAGGAGGGGTTGTGAGGGGTATAAGACAATGACTGCCCCCAGACCCTGACCATGCCTCTGGGGTGTTACCCCCTTGCTGGTCCTGCTAAGCTCTGTGGGACAGGGGTTAAAAGGGCTGCTGGAAGGCCACTTCTTCTAGAGCCCACATCTGCCCCTCACTGGTGGGGAGGAGGTTCAGGGTCAAGGACCCCAACCTCACATGAGAACTCACCTTGGGTCCAGAGAGGCCCCCTTGAGTGGCACAGGCTCCAATTTGATGTTCTTTTTCCCATACACACGGTACATCCTGGGGGCCGGAGTAAAAGTGGCTTGGAGGGGGTGCTAAGGGACCAATTTACCTCTTAACACCCTTCCCTCAGTCCTTCCCAGCTGATTCCAGGTCAGTGTCACTCACCCACACACACTCTCACCTGGTGACATAGTGTGTGTCCTCTACCGTGTAGAAGCCACTGGCTGTTCCACCCTCGATGTAGGCGATGTCGTTGTCAAACACCTGTGTGAGAGTGCAGTCCATCACTGAGCTGCCCCTGTCCCCCTTGTGTACAGGTGCCTCAGGTGCTACAAACCCACGATAAAGTTAAAAAGGAAGAATAAGATCTATCTATAAATAGATACATATTAGAGTGTTAAGATGTACAAAAATAGGAACGTGTTCACTCTTGTGCCTGTTTGGATCTACATAGCATGTTCAGATATATGCAAATCAGGGTACAGAGGCAAGCAGGTTTACGGAGGGCAAACTTGGGTGAATCAGTAAAATCCCATGTGTGTGGCCTTGTCTACACGTAACCAGCTGGCAGGTGGACCAGTTCAGCTCACTAACCCTGCTCAATGGACTCAGTCTCAATCTTGGCCCTGCCTCCTTGGTGCTCAGCTTGTGGCCCTGCCCCTAACTGCTATTGGCCCCAGCTTCCCATCTCTCTTCAGGTCTCCACTGACCTTTGGCCTCATCTGCTGCCTCTAACCTCACCCTATTTGTCCCTACCCTCTCTGCTTTAAGTCCCAACCCAAAGATCTTTGGTCTTAGTTTCCTGCCCCCTCCCATTAACCAAATGCACCACCCTTGCCCGGCTCCTCCAATCCCACCCCTGCAATCCTACCCCTCCTCAAGGCCCTTCCAGCCCACTGGTACCTGCAAGAACTCCTCGCTCTCATCTCCCATCTCCTCCCGCACAGTGCGGCACTCCGCACCCAGGTAGTTGCGCAGGTTCACCGCGTGGATAGCAGAGCAAGCCTTCTTGTCGAGTGTGGCCTCCCCACCGATCCAGTAGTAGATCTCCCAGTTCAGAGAGCCACTGTCATCCAGAAAGGTCTGGAAGACAACCATGTCAGCCCTCACCAGACAGTCCTGGCTTCCCAGCTCATGCCAGAGAGGCTGCTCTGATGGGCAGAGGCTCCCTAGCCCCAGGAGAGGTGCACTGCCACACTTCTGCCTGGGCCATGTCCACCTGGCCTCTTTGGCAAAACCTTACCCTCCTACCTTGCCTCAATGAACAAAACTGTGAGACTGGGGATTCTGAGTTATCTAAGATGAGGTCACTAGGGGGTCATGTAGCTCCAAACAGTGTGCCTCTCACCTTGAGCACGATGTAGCAGTCAGCCTCATAGAACTTGCCATGTAAGGCTTCCTCCACCAGCACAGGCACAAAGTTCTCGATCTGCCAGATGGTCAGGCCAGGCAGTTGGCCCACATCCTCCGTGAAGAACTCTGAGTAGTCGAGGCGAGGCTTCTCCAGGCCCTGGTCCCAGCGCCGAACCTTGCCCCTCGGGGCTCGGGTGTCAGTACTCTCCTGGGGTCACAGCAACAATGCATGGATTGACTCTGTGACTCAGGTTGGTCTCTCTACTTACCACCCACCTCAGGGCCTTTGCCCAGGGCCACCTCCCTCTCTTGACCTGTCTCACAGTCTGTCTTGAGCAGAGCCTAGGGCTACCTGTTCTGCCCCAACCACTGGCCTGACTTACCTCCTGTTTTTTATTCTTCTCCTGGGCCACGTCTGACATGCCCTTCAGCACCTGCTTGGCTTGGTCATCCTGGGCTGAGTCTTTGCGCCTCCGTAGCCGCATCTTCCGAGCCAGGGGGTCCTTGGGCCCACCCCCTGCTTAGGGGAGGGGGAAACAGCAGAGCTCTGGCTGCCCCCTGGGGCATTCAGCACACCAGGAGCCAACCCCATCCACCAGGGTCTAGAGAGCAGTGTCTCACCCAACTATGGATGGATTAAATAAAGCACCAGAAAAGAACCCCCGACTCTTAGGCCAGATTGTCACCTGCTTACCAGCTGCTGCAGCAGCCACTGTGGCAGGAGAGGCACCTGCTAGCTGTAGCTGGTTCTGCAGTGAGAAGTCGATGTTGTACCACTCGGCAGCACGGTCAGCAGGCTTGGGAGGCATGACCAGGCTGGGGTTCTCCCGCACGTCCAGGACCTGTTTCATGGGTTGAGCAGAGGCGGCGCAAAGCCTGAGTCTTATCTCCTAGCCACACCAAACCCAGTTTCTTGCTCTTTGCAGGCCTGAGAGGTCCAGGGCTGGGGTCAGGGGCCTGGATTCTCATCCCAACTCTGTGCCTGCCCATTGTGAGCTTTAGTTTTCCTTCTGTGAAATGTGACCCTGTGGGTTGGCTGTGGGACTTAAATGACTCTGTCCAGCATATGGATACAGGGACGTGGCTTACCTTCTTCCCAAAAGCACCCTGGCACTGGCCACCCCTCCAGGAGGCCTCTGCTGGGTTCCGCTCACTCTAGTAATACTTTTGAACTTGGTCTTTCCTGAAGCTCTGTCTGTACTTCTGCCCTCGTCACCAACTCCCACCTTAAACCCCACCCACTGGCCTGGGCTTGCCCTGACCTCTATCTCCGTCAGGAAGTGGATGGCCTCTGGGAGGGTCACCAGGCGGTTTTTGTTCAGGACGAGTTTCCTCAACTTTGTGCACCTGTGAAGACAGAGCCAGGGCCTCAGAGAGGTGAAAGGCGGGCAGGGAAGCTTCCATTCTTAGGAGAAGGGAAACAAGTAGGGCCAGGGAACTGAGCTGCCCGCTTAGTTAAGAAACCAGTGGGCTATAACATGTGGAAAGGGAGGGAACGCTGGAGCACATGGAACTGGAGTATCCTCACAGCTAAGTGACCAGGAAGTTCTTTTTTGACTTTGATGGAGCACAACTTTCCCAAGTGGACTTCTGCAGATTAAGGGCCCCTGGATACAAACAAGAGGGCACCAAAAAACATGTTCTGTCCTCAAATTACTCTGGAAGTTGCTGGGGGCAGGGGTTCTCTATTCTCTGCCTGAAGAATTTCTGAGAGCCAGGAGACCACACTAGTGGACACTGTGGCCTCCAGAAGGGCATGGAAGCAGCATTGTGTCTGCAACTCACACAGCAACACCTCTGGCCTTGTCCCTATCGGTGTCCTCCCAAGGAGTGCTCTGGGGAACCCAGATTGGGCTTGCTGGCACAGGACTGTGGGGGGGTTTTTATCCATGAAGCCAAATTAACCCATCTCTTTTATATGATGCACAAAGACCACAAGGTGGGTTCCTGTTATGATTCTTGGGTTTTCAATGCTGTGATCCCTCTGCCCCACTTGCCCAGCCTTGTCCCAACACCTGCAGAGGCTTTCAGGAATCAGCTCCAGGTTATTGTTGGCAGCCATGAACTCCTCCAAGCTGGCCAGCTTGCCAATGCCTGAGGGCAGCCCATCAAAGTCCAGTTTGTTAGAGTTCAGGTATAGCTTCTTCAGCTTGGTCAGCTTGCAAATGGCCGACTGCGGGGGTGGGGGAGGGGAAGCAGACAGGGGCAGGAGTTAGGGGTAGCAGCCAGGGTGGCACAGCATCCTTCCCATACTCCTCCCCAGGCTGGGACGCACAGGCAACGAGGTGAGCTGATTGCGGGACAGGTTCAAGGTCTCCACATGCACCCACTGGTCGATGCACAGGGACAGCTCTGTGATCTGGTTACTGCTGAGGTTCAGGCGGCGCAGGCTGGGGAGGGTGTATAGGCACTCAGGAACCCGTGTCAGGTCGTTGCAGGACAGGTCCACATCTAGGGTACAGGGTGGGGCACATCAGCCAGGGCCCACACAGCCAGCAGCCCATCCTAGTTTGAACCCCAGCTCTACCATCTCCAGGCTCTGTGAATTTTAGCAACTGACTTAACCTCTTAGAGCCTCCATTGCTCCATTTGGAGAAACTTCCTTGCACCAGTGGGTCTAAACATGAAGTCGGTGCTTATAACTTGGTGTTACTACTAGTCATGATAATGACGGGGATAATCATAACCATGTCCTTCCCTTCTGGGAGGTGGTCAGAGAAGTGAGGTTCAATCCCTTCCTCCACAGGGACCTGAGGGGACCAGAGCCCAAGGGGTCACCCAAAGGATTGCCAACCTGCAAGGTTGCTCAGGCCCTCCAGGCTGGTGGGGAGGTTGCCCTGGGTGCGCTGGGTGTTCCTCAGGTGCAGGGTCTGCAAGGCCGTGAGAGCTGGGAGCTGCCTGCAAGGAGACATGGGTGGTCAGGCCAGATGCAGGGCCAAAAGCATGGGTCCAAGAGGGTCTGAGGGGACAAGGCCAAAGAGGCTGTGCGGTGGAGTAGACGAGACAGGGGATTGAGATGGGGCCTGGTTGCGGGGCACAGCCCACACCGAACCCAAAGCGGGAAGGGCCAGGGTCACTGGGGAGCTGAGGAACCAGGCCAGATTCTCCAGGGGTGAGTTCTGGAAGGGTGTGGCCTGAGCGGTGCCAACCGGAGCTGTGCATGTAACAGTGGGTTCCCGTTGAGCACAAGTGTCTGTAGGTGCACCAGGCGGCGCATCTGTGGGGGCAAGCTTTCCAGGCAGTTCTCGCTGAGGTCCAGGTACAGCAGGTCGGTGAGGTTGATGAAGAGTTGGTTGGGAATGGTGTCAATGCTGTGGGCAGGAGGGAGGGAGAGAGGGAGTGAGGCAGGCAGAGGCTGCCCAGTCAGTGCCACATGCCCACTTCCAGGACCTGCCTGCCTCCCACTGTGTTGTGGCCCTGCCCGATTCCCCTACCCAGCCTGACATGCACCTGTTGTGGCTGAGGTTCAACACCAGCATGTTCTTGGCATTCTCCAGCTCCCGCGGGCACTCTGTCAGCTGGTTGTAGCTCAAGTCCTGAGTAGGAGGGGTGAGGCGAGGTCAGGGGTGTCAGCATTGATCCCACCTTGCCAGTCCTCTGCCAGGCTGGGGGATCAGCCAGGGCACTGAGGGGAGTAGATGAGGGGGGTTCAGGGCCAAAGGAAGACAGCAGGACCCTGGGAGGAAGGGTGCCTAGGCTAAGGATCTGAATAACCTTGGGCAAGGCACTGTTTACTCTAAGCCTCTGTTTCTCTGTATGTAAAATAGGATAACGATGGCCCCAGGGACCATCAGAGTGGGTGGGTAGTCACTGACCAGGACTGAGAGATCATCCAACTTGAAGATGTCATCAGGGACTCCAGAATTCTTCAGGCTGTTGGCTCGAGCCACGATGGCCTGGGGATAAACCATGGGAGTCTATGACTCTTGACTTCTTCCTCCAGGAGAAGCAGAGAAATGAGGGACAAACACCTCCTCAGGAAGTTCACTGGAGACCAGGCCTGAATGCTCTTCCACCTTGGTCTTTACTCATAGTCCCTCCACTTGGCAAGCTCTTCCTAGCCTCCCTGTGAGCTCCTATTCACACCTCAAAGCCCAGCTCAAATGTGCCCGAGAGTCCAGCACAGGGTCCTCAGGGAAACTTTTCCCTCATCTCAATTCCAGAGGGCAAGATGGGGGTGTAGCTCTGAGTCATGGGCTTCTAGATCAGAGGGAGAAAGTTGGCCCAAAGAGAAATCAGATACGGGCTAAGCAAGTCTGTTTTCTCTCTCCTTAGGGCTGAAATCTCCTCATACTACAGACCTGTAGAAAGTTTAAGGGGGAGAGAGAACAGGCCAGGGAATAGTGCCTTGATGGCAAGTAACAGCAGGGCACAGGGCTGCTGCTGCCTCTCCTTTGGCCCTTATGTCTGTGTGGTGCCATGCTGCTTTACAGCGGTTTCCCACTGAACCCCACCTCCCTCCCTCCCGCCCAGAAAGTGGACTAGACTGAGGTTATACATCCAGGAAGTGGCAGAGCTGATTTGAATTCAGATAGCCTGAGTCCAGAGGCTGTGCCCTTAACATCTCAGGGCTCCAGCCGTGGATGGAAATGACCTTTGCCAAGGCCCGGAGGGTCTGGCCAGGAGCCTGATAGTCTGGAGTGTCAGAAGCTCCATAAAGAGCAGAAAGGTGAGCAAGTCACCCTGACCACCTCTGCCCCTGGCTAAACCCCACCCTAACCCAGCTCTACCACTGCCTGGCTGTGTGACCTCTGGCAAGTGACTTGCCTCTGTGGCCAAGTGTCCTCAGCTGTGAACTTGGTAGAAGTCAGAATTATAAGAAAAAACCCACACAGAATAGTTGGGTTTTAGCCACTAACAGTTGTTATTGTAGTTGTTTTAAAAAAGGGTGAGACTCTGGATTTTTTTACTTTGTTTTCCCCATAGGTTACTTAACACAGGGCATTATTATATCCTCAAGCTCCCCTTAGGAACAAGCCTTTGAGTCCGACACAGGGATGGACACAGGTGCTAGCCTAGCTTGGGATCTGGCCCTGCCCTCATATCTTTTGCTGGACTCCAGTCCTCAACTCCAAGTTTGGTGGCCTCCAGCAGCACTCACCCGAAGTGATGGCAAGCTCGACAGCTCTCCATGAAGTGTGGTCAGGTTGTTGTGGCTCACAGACAAGTGCTCCTGGACCGAGAGAAGAGAGTAGAGGCTCAGTGGAGTAGGCAGGGTGTCTATATAGAGTCCCCATCTGCCACCACAATCCTGCACCATCCAAGGTGGCCCTCAGCAACAGAGGCCCAGCCCACCTCTGCAGCCTCCCTCTCTCACAGACCCGGCCTTCTCGTATACCTTACAGGATAGCGTGCTCTCTCTGTCTCTGCCGGCTCTGCTCACGGCTATCAACATCTTCTATGTCTTCTGCTTTCTGCACAGGCTCTGCCCCACCCGACCTAGCCCCATCCACAGAGACCCACCCTGTCTGCTGAAGCCCCTTACCAGCTTCTGTAGGGAGCCCAACTCCTCCGGCAGGTAGCAGAGGCCAGTGCGGTTCAGCTTCAGCCATCGCAGACTGGTCATGGCTTTAACATTCTCAGGGAAGTAGCCTCCCTGTGGAGTATGTCATGGTGAGGCTGGTCTGGGAGAGGAATGTCCCTGCTATACCACCCTCTATGGCCCCAGCTGCCCATGGAAGCCTTTGGGGGAGCAACAGAGCCAACTCTCTCACCAGCTGTGTGACCCTGGACAAGTCACTTTGCCACTCTGTGCAAGTTCCTCATCCATAAAATAGGGCTAATAAAAGCTCTCTCATGACAAAAGTGTTGTGAAGACCAACTAGTTATCAGGAGGGCTGCTGGCTTAAATCTGTCTTGCTGGTTTCTGAGCCCCAGGAGGGTCAGGATGAAACTGGCTTGTTGCATCAGGTGATACGCCAGCATCCAGCTGTGTGGTTAGCTTGGGTCAAATGCCTTCACCCAGATTTCTAGGACATGTTTAGGTCACCTGGGATGGGGGTACCCCCTGAGCCTCTGTCCCATCTGTGCCCTCACCCTTCCATCAATATACAAGCCATTTGTGGCAAGGTCCAAACTCCCAGTGCAAGGCCCTAGCTCCCCACCCTTCACAGGTACTGTCTCATTCATTCGTTTATCCATTCATTTCCCACATTTGAATGCCCACCTCAGTACCTCCAGCCCTTGTGGCAGGGAGCCTGGGGTAGCACGTGCCTTCGGTGCCCTCGGCTGATGTCCTCTCCCTTTCCCCTGAAGCCACACTTCCCACCAGTAACTCAGACTCCCAGTCTGGGAGAGCATTTGGAGATACCATGTGAGGATGGTGGGGAAGGAGGCTGAGAAAATGATGTAGTCACTTGTGCATGGGGTCAAAAGTGTGTGCACCTGTGGGTAAATGCAAGCAGAACTTGTCTGCCTCCACAGCCCTGGTCTGACCCCTGACCATAGCCAAAGCCTGGGCTCCCAGACCCTGTAGAGTCAGGCTGACACTAAACTGACTCTAGTCTGAATCTGCCCACTCACCCACCCTGAAGCTTGGGCTGACCCTCCTAGTACTAGGCCAACTCTCACCTTCACTCCTGCCTTGCCTCCTCTGGTCACTTCACTGCTCACCTCATCCTTGACTCTAGAACCACCTCACTCACCAACTGGCTGGAAAGCTGAGCTCAGGCTCCATGTGGCCCTGGTCTATAAGTCCAGCAGGTGCTCAGACGACCACCACCCAGGGCTTTGCACTCCTCACACGCTCTCCATACCCACTAATCCATGCTTCCAAGGGGACTATTTTTAACCTCCTGCACTGGATGAGAAGACAGAGGTTCTGAGAGGGGAAGTGACTTGCCCAAGACCACACAGGATGGCGCAGGCAGGGCAGTGGCAGCGATGAGCCACAGACCCGCCCCAAGACAGCCGGCAGCGCGGTAGTGAGTCAGGGCCTGGCTTGGGCGTGTGACCTCAGCGGGTCGGGGAAGGGGGGCTGCGGGGACAGCAGCAGTACTCCATGACTCCCGCTCTACTCTCCGGTCGGGGCGGGGCCAAGACCCCAAGACAGGGACATGGGGTGGGGGTTCCCGGCCCACGCCCTGGCGTGACTTTGAGCCCACACGTCCGCGCCGGCCCAGTCTTCCCATGAGGGCACTGGGCGGAGGCCTCGAGGATTCGTTCGAGGCGGGGGACTCGAGCCCCGGGAGAGCCCCACCCAGCCCCGTTTGCAGTCCCGAGTGGCACTGGGCCCGGAGGCGGGCGGGCCAGGAAGCGGAGACCGGCGCGGGCCGGAGCGGAAGAAACAGCCTGGAGGAGAGCCCGGCCCCACCGCCAGGTCGGCTCACCTTGAAGTCGTTGCCACTGAGATCCACGCCGCGCACAAACGGCAGCACCCCGGTGGCCTCCATGGCGCCGTTCGCGCTGCCTGGCCGGGCCAAGCGCGGGGGGGCGGCCGGGAGAGCCGCGGGCTGGGCCATTGCCGACCCCGCCCCTTTAACCCGCCCCCGCCCGGGCCAGGCGCGAAGGCGGAGTCCCGGCCGCGCGCTCCAGCCCGGGCGCCCCCAGGCACATTGCGGGAAGCACTGGCACTCTCTCTTAGGGGCTTTAGGCCTCTCCGGACCTCAGTTTCCTCGTCTGTTCAAGGACTTGAGGGGACTCGAGGAGTCCGGGTGTCCCGTGTGCTCGCGCAGGAGACTTCATAACCTACAAGCTAAGTCCTTGACCCCCAGAGCAGGGGGTTTGTCACACGCTCTGCAACACCTGTCTCCTGCGATGCAGTAGCTGAAGTTGGCTGTGGCCCTGAAGAGATCCTGGACCCAGGACCCGGAGCGCAGCGGCTCAGGGAGTTTCTCTCTGCCAGCCAGGCCCTGCGTGGCTACCATTGGTAGTAGGAGCCTACGCCCTTGGGTCCTAAAGCTCTGGACAATCCCAGGCCTGCTCCTGGCCTGTTTCCTCATCTGTGGAATGCTTCCTAAGGTTGTCACCAGAAACACATGAACAAACGCAGGTGTAGCTCATGGCATACAGCAGGTGCTCAATAAATGGCGTTATTATTTTCAATTAGAGTCACTACCCCCTGTCCATGTATATGCTTCTCGCCCTCCCTGGCTGGCACATAGTAAGCCCCCAATAAATGAATGCTGAATGAACAACAAGTTATATGCACAACCAATCATTCACAGGGGTGGAGGATGTCTGGTGTTCCCATTTCACAGGAGAGAAAACTGAGGCCCTGGTAAAGAAGTGGCCCACCCAAGGTCACACGGAGCAGGAGGCAAGCATAGGCCCCTGACTCACGCTGTGTGCCCAATGGGCCAACAGATATTAACGGGGACACCAAGACACTCTCACAGAGGCAATCAAAAGCGTCAGACCTGCAAGCCTCTGGGCCAGGTACCGCCTGTTTGCCCAGCCCCTGGAAAGAACGTGGGCCCAGACAGCTTTCTGCACGCTAGAGGCTCACATACGTAACAAGCGCACGCACTTTACGATGGGCCCCAGGTGCTGGCTCATTCCGCAAACTGCCACCACACGACTGGACTAAGAGATGGAAACTCACTCCTGCTCCTTTAAATTAGGGGTGCGTCGGAAAGTCCCGCCCCGAGGGAGCGCGCAACCAGGTTAGGGGGCGTGGCCTGGCCACTATTGGCTAAACCACGAAGTATTTTGGAACAAGGGCGCGGGCCTTGAGCGCTTCGATTGGAGGTGGGCCTTCGTCCTCTGCGTGCGTTCCGGGCCTCAGCGTTCGGTTCTCGGGTCTTTCACATTCCATTCCCGCGCAGGTTCGGGGTGCGGGTCCGAGAGGACCGGCTGCGTCTGCCAGTCGGCGCACTGAATCCGCGACGCAAGTACGTCCGAAGCGCGGTAGGGCTGCCCGGGTCACCTAGGCCCCGGCGTTGAGGGTGCCCCCGACGCCTGTCTGGGGCGTGGCCTCCGCTGGGGCTCGCAGTCTGGGCCAGAGAAGGAGGGAATGGCTTTGGGCCCCCAGGCCGGAGTTCGAATTCCGCCTTGGGTACTTCACTGAGTTTCTCAGGGCCTCGGTTCCTTCTCCTGTGAACGGGGCCCTCACAGTCTCTTCGGAGGTGCTGTGCAGCCCGCTCAGCCCGGCCCTAGGTTTGTCGGAGGAGAGGAAGGACAGGCGACATCCCAGGGCTCCTTGGGGCCCAAATGCGCAGAGTCAGGTTATTTTTATCCACGCGCACCCATTCTCCCTTCCCGGAGTTGTAATGCTCCGAGTTGGGGCCAGCGCGACCCCGCTAGGATTTGGGCTGAAACCCAGGTTAAGACAGGTGGGGGTTGTTGAAAGCGCTTTAGTTTGCACTCTGTATTGCTGGTCCTGGCGGAGGAGGTAGGTAACGGTACCGATAATCTATGCAAGAACAAACTGGCTGCTGGGCTGTGGTGGGCACACCATCAACCTTTGACCAATCCAGGCCCCAGAGCCTATTTTTAGTTTGGGCAAATGGGGGGGGGGGCGGGTATTGGGGCTGAAGTTCCCAAGTGCTTCAGGCTTCAGCTGTTCCAGGAATATGGACATCTGGCACTCACAGCCTGGCAGAGAGGGCTGAAGTCCTTGGTGCCCCAGCTGGCTTTGAGCTCAGGGTCATCTGCTTAGGGGCTTTCAGTGAGACACTTATGCCTGGTCCCCTGAGCTTGCCCTCTTGGACACACACACCCTCAGCTTTCAGAGCTTGAGGGCAGGAGTCCCTCTGGAAAAACCGGAGGCTGGGGCTTGGTGGGTGGGGCCCTGGGAGAGGTCTCTTCCTCTACTTCCCAAGTGCTGTGTCCCACCCATCCTCACTGTTCTGGGCTCCTCACTTTTAACCCTTTCTCCTTGCTGCCTGTGCCACTTTACAGGTGTGCACATAGCTGGAGCTTCAGGTCCTCCTCAGTTTACCTTCTGTGTTACTTGGGCTCCCCACAGCTGAGGACAGCTCCCACACACACACACACACACACACACCATTGTCCCAAGTGGCCCAAAGAGGCCCCTGTCCACAGGCATTGGGCCAATGCTCTGTTTGGAGTCTTTGTGTTTAGAGTTACCTTGCCAGCTGTCCTCACAGTGGGGCCTTTGGCATTGACTGGCACATATCTGTTGACATCCTCCATCCCATCCCACCCCCAGCAGCCTGGGCCATCTCACTGTCCTTCGACTTGATAGCTATGCTTCTGGGGGCTACCCTGTTGAGATTTGGAGGTAACTGGCCACACTGAGGTCCCCTAAAGGTCTGAGAGGCCCTTTAGGGCAGGCTCTCTAGGACCTCAAGTTGTGGTTTTTGCTGGACCTTGTTCTTGCCGTGTCCAGCCCTGATTAGGAGCCAAGGCGAGTCAGCCTCTAGAGGCTGATCATAAGGCTGGGGAACTGAGAGGACTCTGGGGGTGGATGAGAGTGTAGAGGCTTTACGATTGTGGGTCCAAGTATCCACTGCTCAGCAGCCTGTTTCTAAAATTGGGGCGATGATGAAATCCCCCTCGTGGGTCTTTGGTGATGTCAGGAGCCCTGGAGGGTAAGGTTGGGGAGATTGGCCCTCTTCTTTGACCTGCTGCAGGGCCTTTCTTTGAGCCATCCTGTCCAGAGGATGGGTAGGTAATTTGCAGGTTTAGGGAAAGGGGCGTCAGAAAGTCCCGCTCCGGCCGTTCGCTGTCTCCTCGCCAGAAACCCTTCAAGTGGTCCCTTTCTTCTGAAACTCAGGAATCCCCCACATGGGCTTGACTCACAACTGCAGCATGATAGCAGCCAGAGTGCCTACCCATGCCTGCCTCATTGCTAGCCTGGCTGCCCCACACTTTGTTCCCTACACCCTCTCTTATAGGCAGACAGACATGGCAGAGTTCTCTCAGAAACGGGGGAAGCGGCATGACGACGACATGCTGGGCAGTGCTGTGGACTTCCTCCTGGCCAATGCCCGCCTGGTACTGGGCATGGGCGGGGCTGCCGTGCTGGGTATTGCCACCCTGGCTGTGAAGAGGGTAAGGCCACGCTGGACCAGTTACACCTGGGGCTCCCAGAGGAGGATGACAGGGCTGGAGCCTACAGTGGGGTCATGGGTCGTGGGGTAAGGAAACTGGTTTGCTTTGCCCCAGGGCTTTGCCATGGTTCCCCAGACTTTGGATGTTCTGATCTGTCACTCTGCCTGCAGCTCATTGATAGGGCCACCAGCCCTCAGGACGAAGATGACACTAAGGGGGATACCACATGCCTGGAGGACAGTTGGAAGGAACTGAGCCTGCTCAAGGCCACACCACGCCTGCAGTCCCAGTCCCCACCTGCTGCCCTCGGCCAGCCTGTGCTGCTCCCAGCCCCCTTGCCCTCTGCCCCAGGTGAATGGCACCCCTTCCCCTATAACCTGGGTGGGTACCCCTTTGGAGGTCACATTCAGGAAATGCAGCCCAAGCCCTGCCACTGACTGACCTTGCGACCTATGCAAGTCCCTGCTTCTTCAAGCACACGGGCTCCCTGCATGTTTAGGGTGGTGTTTCTCTGCCCTCAAACTTCCTGTATGGTGCTGACGCCCCAGCTACTAGGACATGTGGACTTCAGGGGTGCTACTGGAGCAGGACAGCAGCCATATGATTGGGAGGCCTCAGATTGGGGAAACTGCATGAAGCTGTTTTGACCCCAGAATGTTGGGCATTTAGGGCAATGTGAATTTGTCATCAAATTCTTTATAAGTGAGGACCTGAGCTAAGTACTTTCTCAAGTGGTCATTTTACAGGTGAGGAAAATGAGGTCCAGGGCTGGCACACAGCTAGTAATCGGGTAGAGTTCTCTTGGCTCAACACAGGGACTTCTGACATGTTCCCTGGCCCTTTCACTCTGCAGAGGGGCCCACAGATGCCGACCCTCAGCCATCGTCTCAGCTTAGGTCCCCAGCACCATTGTGCCTGACGTTCCAGGAGAAGCTGCTGGTGTTTGAGCGGGAGCATGTGACCATCTCATTGTCCCATGTGGCTCTGGCCAAACAGTTGACCGGAGACATTGCCCTGGAGCTTCAGGCCTACTTGAGGAGCAAGTTCCCTGAACTGCCCTTTGGGGCACTTGTGCCTGGGGGGCCACTCTATGATGGCCTGCAGGCGGGGGCTGCTGACCATGTGCGTCTCCTGGCACCCCTGGTGTTGGAGCCAGGCCTGTGGAGCCTGGTACCAGGCATCGACACTGTGGCTAGGGACCCTCGCTGCTGGGCTGTGCGCAGGACTCAGCTTGAGTTCCACCCCCGTGGAAGCAGCCCTTGGGACCGCTTCCTGGTGGGTGGCTACCTCTCTTCCCGTGTCCTACTGGAACTACTCCGCAAAGCACTAGCTGCCTCCGTCAATTGGCCAGCTATTGGCACCCTTCTTGGGTGCCTGATCCGGCCCTGTGTAGCTTCAGAGGAGCTGCTGCTGGAGGTACAGCATGAACACCTGGAGCTCACTGTTGCTGTGCTTCTCACAGTCACTGGTGCCAGTGTTGGAGACCACTTCCTTTTGGCCTGGCCCCTGGAGGGGTTGGCTGGGAACCTCTGGCTGCAGGATTTGTACCCAGCAGAGGCCGCCAGGCTACAAGCTCTGGATAACCATGATGTTGGGACCCGCCGGCGGCTGCTGTTGCTGCTCTGTAGTGTCTGCCAAGGCCACCCAGCCCTGGGGCGGCTGGGCCGGGGCCACCTGACCCAGGTGGTTCTACGTCTTGGGGAAGAGGAGGTAGAATGGGCTGAAGAGGCCTTAGGGGAGCGCTTCCTTCAGGCTTTGGAGCTGCTCATCATTAGCCTGGAGCGGGCCAGCTTACCCTGCCATTTCAACCCTGGTGTGAACCTCCTTGATGGCCTGAGTGAGGAGGAGATTAATGACATTGGCTATGCACTGTACCTTGGCCTGCAGGCCCCTGAGGTGCTGCTGTAGGTGGGTGGGAAAGGGCAGCCAGCATGTGTTCTGATGCTGGTCAGCTACACACTCCTCGTTCCAGGGATTTGGAGAGCATTTTTCTTTCAGGCAGAATAAAAGGGTGCATTACCTAAGCCCGCAGGATTAGCATGTGTATAGGTGACAGTTACTGGAACCTTGACCTGAGCGAGCTTGGGTTGCTGTCACTTGAGTGTGGCTAGACTGCCTGTCAGGTGTCCCAGAGTACCAGCCACTCACACAAAACACCCTCAGCCCTCGGCCTGACCCCAGGACCTTGAGCTTGGGTCTATCATCACCAGCAGTGAATTCAGTGACAAAATATGGCTTCCGCCATCCTAAGCAGGGGATAAAGTCAGCTTCATTTTTCTGTTGAGAGGGTTAGTCCTTTCCTCAGGTGCCAGCTCCCAAAGCTTCTGGCGCTAATCGGTAAATACCACATAATCTGCCCATCCCTCAGGGGCTGGAGTCACCTGGTACCTGCAGAATGCAGCTTTTTGGTTGATCTAAAGGCTAATGTTTCCCATTGTCTGTGGTCTAGTTTGCTTGTCGAGCTCTCTTCAGCCTAGAGTGGGTGCTCAGCCTGATGTGCTGCCCACCTCATACCTCTGGGGAAGGCCCTTTTCCCCCTAGTCATGCAATTTTTCTCTTTGGGCAGTAGAGGCCCCTGGTAGAGCTCCTTCCCCACTCAGTGGGGAGGAGAAGTTGAGGTTCTATGCCGCCTGCCTGTCCCAGTGTCCTGATAGCTGCTAATGGGCCTGGCTGGAGTATAGAGGCGAGACCCTCCTAGAGAGGCCTGGTGTGCAGGCCAACTTCCTCAGTGCCAACATGAACTGTTCTCAGCCAATGTTTATTTCCACTGAAGCCTAGCAGAGGTGGAAAGGCTGGAGAGGGGAGGATCTGCCTTTCCTCCCAGGTGTCCCTCCTAAATTTGGTATCCTTCCTGCTGAAGCAGAGCTATGCTTCAAAGAATGTGAACAAAAATTAAAAAATTGAAACGTCTGTGTGACTCATTCTAGGCTCTCATAAACAGCTGTTTGGAGTTGGGGAAGCTTGGCCAGAGGGGCTTGAGATCAACCTGGAGATGGTATGATTTAACTGGAAAAGTAGGTTATATGGAGGGAGACTATTACAAGATTCCTGGTGTGATGTCTTGCTTTAATAATGGGAACCAGCTAGTTAAGGTTTTGTTTCTTTTCAAAGCCTGAACTTTTGAGCCACCTTGTGCTTTCTGGGATGGCTGAAACAGCCCCAAAGCCCTTCAAGCCAGTATTGTCAGAAAAATGTGACTTCACCTCCTTTGTTTCTCCTTGGGGTCCCACAAGTGGGGGCAACCTTCCTACTCCGCTTTTACAGATAAGGAAGCAAGTGTTTCTCAATATCTCCACAGGAGTCAAACCTGGGGCTCACTACCTTTGTCACCACAGATGACAAGAGAGGCCTGTGGAAAGCTTCAGGTGAGGTGTACTTAAAGTATGGCTATGCCATTCCTATCCTGCTTCTCTTCTTCCCATCACATTGTACTTCCTAAGGTGACTGCCCGCCTTCCAACTGTGACTACAAGGATGGGGGATAGGATCAGAGTCCTGCCTCATCTAAGGGACCATTGTCACACAGGACAGATGAGATGCTTGTGTTCCTCTGGGTATAGGACCCTGGGCTGCCTCTGTAGCATTCAGATAGCTCAATGGCTGCATGCAGAGGCTATAGTGAGGGTCAGAGGGCAGGAGACTGGCTTCGCTGAGGGCCATTCAGATAACTTTGCCCCAGAGCTGGTGCCAAGAGAGCCTTAAGCAGCTATAACTGCCACTGAGGGTCAGCAAGGGAACAGGCTGGAGACAGAGGCTGTACCTCAGTATTCTCATTTAAAAAGCAGCAAATTACATAATATACTTCCAAGGGCAGTTGAAAGGAGTAACTGCTGGTGGGAGTGTTAACCCAGACCTGGCACAAAGTGAACCATCCCTGAACCAGAGACTGTTGGGCTTTGGTGCCTCCCTTACTGACCAACACTACAGAGCTGAAGCACAAGGAGCTCCCCCACTGCTAGGACTGCATCTGACCGTGGCTGTACTCCACAGAACCACAGGGTGACCTGGTGAAGGGCTGGCCTAGGCAGCAGTCTGGAAAGTGAGCTCAGTCCAGAGCCCCTCTTCTCAGTTTGACTAAACTCTTACGTGTTGTCCCCTCTAGGGAGGCCTTGTGCTTCAGGTAGCTTTGAATTTTCCCTCACCATACTTTCAGTAAGAAAAAAAAGTTGAATGAATTAAAGGGAGAGAAATGAAGTGTTCATGGTTATATCACCAATGCAAGGTTAACGTCTGAGACTTCAGTTTCTAGCTAGAGAACTGGAAACCACCCACCATTTTGCTAGGAGCCTTTGCAGGAGCTTCTGTCTGGGCTGGCTCGGTCCCAGGCTGTGCCAGCTGAATAAATAGTTAGCTGCTGCTCAGTTTCACTCGCTCCTCTTTGATGCAAGGATGATTCCAACTCTGAGCCAGATGCGGTCTCAGCCCAGGGTCTAAACATTTGAATGTTTAGACTCTTTAGCTGTGGTGGAAAAATCTGGCAATCTGTGTCCTTGATTTAACTTTATCAGGTGACCTAAAACCTGGTGTTGTGATGACTGGTGCAGCAGTGATACCTGCTAATGAGGAAAGGATTGTCAGAGCAGATTAAAAAAACACAAAAATGGCAAATAGAAACTAATTTCAAATGTCACCCATATTTCCTTTACCGTAACAACTCAAAAATAAATTTTAATTAAAAAAAAAAAAGGATCATTTTGGATATTCACTAAACATGACTCCTCGGGAATACTTAGTTCCAAAATATTCTATCAAGTGGGAGTACCAGTCATCTCCTTAGAGCTGACCTGTCCAGTTGTTTCTTTGCTTAAAAAAAAAAAAAGCCTAAAGAAAGTCTTTGTGCACATGGGCTTTCTCATTAAAAGATTCCTGGGAATGGAAAGTGTTCAAGCATTCAGATCCTGAAGGATTTCAGCCAGCAGGCCGGAACCCCACCCCCTGCCCCTGGCACTAAATGCAGAGCCATGACTGGTTAGGACTGGTGCAGAAAGGGAAAAGTGGCTGCATTTGGAAGACAGAAGCACGCAGCCCACCTCAACTGACCACCGACCTTCACTTCCACACCACTGTATTCTTTTAATCTCCTCTCATAGGATCTTACTACTTTGGGAAATGGAAGTGCAGTTCCTACTTCTAGGAGCAATGCCTGTGTCTGTGGCTCCCCACATCTGCCTTGTATATGCTGAAGAAAAATGAAGTCAGTTCAGTGTCAGCTGAGGAGCTAGTTGGTTTGGGAGCCTTAATAGGCCAGAATCTATCTCGAGAATAACTGCCCCTGAGCAGTGTAGTGTATAAGCCACAAAAGGAAAGCACTTCTTGACTTTTGGTTCCAAATGGGCCTTTCCCCTTAGGATTCCAGGGACTTAGCTGGCCACGAGGCCAGCCTTGGAGCCCGAGGGAGCAGACACAGAACCTGAAGAGGTTCTAGAGCAGGTGTGTACCTCCTCCAGATATAGAAGACACTGGGCCCAGGGTCATGGTTAGGGTCAGGGTCAGAATTTGGACAGCCACCTTGAAGCATATAATCCAGGGCCACTGTTCTACCTCAGCCTTGCTCTTTCTAAAATGAGGGGCCGTCAATCTGGCATGTCACACATCTGCATTTTTCAAAAGTATATTTTGCTTTTCTAATCAGGGTCTTTAAAAAACCCAATAACATTATAATTTGGTTGTACTTAGTTCAATGAGGAAGCTAAAGGTCTAGTGGATAAAATCAAGTGTATTACAAAAGCCAACACCAAGTGACCCTGAGGATGCTGTTTTAGATCACTGCACTGCTGCCAATTTCCTGAGACAACTGTGGCCTCAGGCTGGCAGGAAGGCCAGACTCTGAGGCTCTTTTGCTTATGTAATTTCACACCGAACTTCCCAGGCTGCCCCCAGTATCACCTCCCAGTGTAACCACAGGTGGTCTAAGGTAGGGATGGAGTGCACACACGTCCCTAGTAGTGACCACCAACAGGAATGAGCAGCACCACCCCGGCATGCTAGTTGACCCCATGCTACCTTTGATTTCTAGACCAGGGATCCTTGGGTCTGAACAGCTTAAGTCCTAGGCTGCAACAGGCCTTGCAAGGAAAGGCAACCGTGAATTCACCCCAAAGGGCAACAGGGTCTCCTCTCAGAGTCCCAGGGCTGATACCTGTTGTGAGCACAGTGCTGCTGGGCACACTGGGCCTAGGGCTTGGAGAGTGGCTGGTTGTGAGGGTAAATGGGGCTTATGTTTAGCTTCCAGATACTCCAAAAGCAGTAAGCATCAGTTCCCCTCAAATACCAGCAGCTGTGCAGGGCGGCCACTCTTGCTGTTTCTCAGATGGGCAGCAGAGGCACTGTGGGAAGGAAGTTCAAGAGGCATCAGAGAGGTTTCCTCTTCTCCAGGGGGATGGTAGGTGGCTCTTGCCCTGCCATGCAGGCTCTCACCACAGGATGGAGAATGGTGTGGATTCTCCAAAAGCTTTGAGGTATAGACATGGAGGCAAAGACTGTTTTAATTCCCACTTAGCTACTTGTAGGGGAAGGCATTTTATCCATCAGAGCCTCAATTTCCCTTGTAGGGAAGCTGAAAAACATGGTGTCAAATACCTGGCCTAGTTCCTAGTCTCGGACAGGGCTCATTTCCTCTTCAATTTTACATTGTGCAAGCTGTAGGAGACAGGGCTCAAACTTTTCCTTCCAGTCACTACTGGAGGGGGAAGGATTAATTTCTTGGTGCACTAAATGCTTCTAGCCTGACTGGGCCACCAAGAGACATGGAAAACTCCCTCACAGGTTATATTTGTGAAGTTTTCACTGCAATTGGGCCTGAACATTGCCATCCACCAGAGAGCCTCTGGTTGACTACCACATGTTACAGATGAAACCATTTAGGCTCAGTGGTGAAGGCACAAGCCCAGGGAAGCACAGCAGGCTGGTGGAGCGTCAGACCTGAGCTGGGTCTGTCCTTGATACAGCCCAATCCAGCAGTTCTTGACCTTCGCAAGCACAGGAGTTACTTGTGGAAAGATTACAACCCACAAAAGCATCTAGTATCCAGAATCTATACAGAATGCCTACAGTTCAACAGCAAAAAGACACAACTGAAAAATGGGCAAAAGACTTGAATAGACGTTTCTCCAAAGATATATTTCTCCAAAAATGGCCAAAAAGCACATGAAAAGATGTTCAACATCTGTGGTCATTGGGAAAATACAAGTCAAAACCACAATGAGGTATCACTTCACACACACTAGGGAGGCCATAATAAAAATAAAAAGAAAATAAGTACTGATGAAGATGTGTAGAAAAGGACCCTAGGGCATCATTGGTAGGAATATAAAATGGTACAGCTGCTATGGAAAATCACTTAGTAATTAAACATAGAATTATTACCACACGACCCAGCGATTCCACTCCTATACACCCAAAAGAACTGAAAATAGGTGTTCAAAACTTTTTTTCAAATTCTTGTACATGAATGTTTATAGCAGCACTATTCACAATAGCCAAAAGGTAACCCAAACATCCATCAGTTGATGAATGAACAAAATGTGGTCTATCCACACAATGGAATATCATTCTGTCTCAAAAAGAATAAAGAACTGACACATGCCGCAACATGGACGAACCTTGCAAACACCATGCTTAGTGAAGGAAGCCAGACAAGAGTCATATTCTGTATAATTCCATTTATATGAAATGTTCAGGATAGGTAAAACCAGAGACAGAATGTAGACTGGTAGTTGCCAAGGCTAAGGGAGGAGAAAACCCACAAATGCAGGGCCATAACCCATACTCACTGATCAGGTACTCCAGGAGCAAGTCCAGGCATCTATCTGCACTTAAAAATTCTCCACGCTGCTGTCCAACAAGGGCACAGAGCTATTGGTCTAACTGAAAGGCATAAGGCCAGGAGTCCCAAGACCTGAAGATAGTTCACTTCTTTACCAGCTAGCAATGTGACTCTGCACAACTCACATCCCATTTCTGTTTACCTTCTGAACCATAAAATGAAGCCAATATGGTTATGTATCATTCACAAGCCTTTTGCAAAGGCAAATAAAGAAGGTGGCAACCTCTGGAGGTGTGGAAGATGAAGAGTATTTTGAATCTTGCATCAGCTTTCTCTGCTCTGCTTAAAGTTGGGCTTGCTATTTAGCATGTGAACAAAGAAGAAGGGCAAGGGCTGGGAGGGGAGGCCACGAGGGCTAGAGGCTAGCGAGACATCCCTTGGGCATTGGCTGGTGTCTGTACCTGCTGTTCTTGCCACTGTTCACCAGATACTGCACCGTACCGACCAGAGTAAAGGGGCAGAATTCTTTATTATAAGGCACATGAGCTGGAAGTGTCCTAGCCATAGCAGCTTCTAGATAAAAGAATAAAGCTTCTTCCATAGATATAATTTTAGGACAAGAGCAACTTCCTTGAATTGTACCCTCCATTCTCAGAATGTATCTATAGAGAGAAGCCCTTTCCAGGCTGCTCGGAGCCTGCAATGGGAGTACCAGTCCCTCAAAGGGGCTTTCTGGTGGCCACAGCTGCGGAATGCACGGACCTCAATGCCAAATGCTCTGCCTACCAGCTTCTCTACAGTGCTAATTGCGACAATTCGTGTGGGATCACAGGGAAGTTTCTGTGACTTCTCAGTGGTGGCCATGGTCATTCCTGAGCCCTGGGCAGAGGACCACTGTCCAACAGAGGTGGACTTCTTGAGAGTGCAGTCTGGATCTTGACTCCTTAACACAGGCAAGCCAGAGTCCAGTAGCTCTCACTTTCCTCAGTGCCTCCAGGCAGTGAAGGGCCATCTGGTCCTAGTGAACACAATTCATTCCTGGAACAAAAGGGGCAGGTCTGAAGAAGTGGCCCTTTCTACCCTACCGTGCCCTCATCTATTCTGAGGACAGAAAGGACGGGTGTGTCCAGGCTGGTGGCAAAGGCTGCATTTCCGGGTTTTTTTGGCCGTGGACCCTGTGTCTGAGGAACTGGCCCGGGGCCTTTTGCTTCTGGACTCTGGTCCCTGGGTTTTTCCTCTGCTTCCTGGCCAGGGTAGGGCTCCAAAAGTTCCTGTGAGAAGAGTCAGGGGAAGGCTGAGTTTAGAAGGACACACTGAAGTGGAAGGAAAATACAAGTTACCCCAGTGTGTGGAGAGTATCCTCTCAACCTTTATGTAGTCACACCTAACCCACAGGCCAGGCTCCCTTCACTCTGTGTCAACACAAAATGCGTCACTACCTGAACCCTGAGCTCTTGAAGGCCTTGGTCCACTCTCACTGTTCTGGTAAAGAGGGCACTGTTGTCACTTCGCATACACCCTTTTTACAGAAGCGGAAAACAAGCAACTGGCCTGAGGTCATGTCGGTGAGGCAGCAAAGGGAGCCTGTGACTGACAACCTGCTTCCCACCTCACCCGAGTTCTGGACCCTTGCAGTCCTTAAACAGACCCCTTACTACCGACTGCCTGATTATCCAGAGCAAGTGATCAGCTGTCCTGGAGGTCAGACACTACTTCCTTCCAGTTGAGGAGACAAGTAGCCCTTCCATACCTGAACTACCTTTCATACACTTCTAATGTGGGTCCATCACTTCAGTGGCTGTCTCTGGGCTCCTCTGGCACTGGAAGCCAGCCCTATGCTTTTACCAAGCCTTCTAGGTTCTTCTTGTACATGCAGAGCTGGCAATATGTGTCTGAGAACCATAGTCTGAGACTAACTAAACTCCTTTATAAAACAGAAATCTTAACAAAGGTAGGCAGGTGCCCATCTTATTGAGGAAACTGAGGCTTAGAGGCCAAGTCATTTGTTCAGGGTTAGGCAGCTGGGCTTTGAAACTAGATCTATACAATGACAAAGCCACCACCAGGTCTTTTGGTATTCTTGGATATTTTAATTAAACTTCCGCTATGTACTGGAGCAGGCAGGGACCATTTCAAAGTGCCTTCAGGTGGATCTACTTTGATCCAATGTCTGGGTGCCAGTTCTCACATACCCATTTCTAGGGTGCCGGACTCAAGCCGTGTAACCTTAGATAGGTTCCTAGACATTAGGACCAATTTTTTCATCTGAAGAAATGAGGCTATTGATTCTGCATGGTTTACAAAGGCTACAGGAGCATAGGACTGTGGGATTAGGCTGAACTATATTCAAATCTTGGGCCATGCTGTGTGACTCAGAAAAATCACTTTCTTTGTTGGGGCTTCACCTTCCTCATTTGTAAAACTGTGATTGCATACTTACCTGGTAAAGATGGACGATGCCTACTATATAGGCTACTTAGCATAGTGCTAAGCACAAAGCAAGCTACTCAACTCATGACAGTCACCCTCTGGTTTGGAATGAAGACTGCCATTCACTACCTTGCTGAAAATGATCATGTGAGGAGCTGGAGGAGCAAGGCAACCCAATCACTTTCCTGCTTCCACCACTGCCCCACCCTACCTTCAGTCTCTGAGGCAAGGATCTGAATGCCCCACGCTAGGCCCGGCTTTGGAGCTGCTCCCTGCAGTGGTGCTACAGGGAAGGGTCATGATCCTCACCTGGGGCCACATTCTCGTCCACCCACTGGAAGAAGCCGCACTGCTGCTCTCTTGGCTTGGAGCATGTATGGAACTGGCGTCCCTTGTTGGGCCCATCCTTTTGCACAGTCAGTTTGACAGCGGGCTGGCTGCACAGGCAGGCCATGCCACCACCATCATTACCAGGGTTGCCAAACCCACCTGGGTATTTCCCTAAACCTGGTGGGTGCCCCAGTGAGCCATCTAGGGGTCTTGATGTGGAGGAAGGAGTCCTCCCTGCTTCTGGATGGCTGCTGTCTGCCCAGAGGAAGAAGTTGCAGCTGCCACCATGGCATTTATAAAACTGCCGGCCCTGATTAGGACCTTCCTTCCGGACAGTGAGCAGAATGGCCTCCTGGCCACAATTGCAGGTCACAGAGTTGCTTTCACCAGCAGTAGAAGGCAATGGTAGATTCCGGGCCAGAGCCTTTGAAGGCCTAGGATGCCTGGTGTCAGGAGGCAGAATGTGGCTGTGCTGGCTGCTGTTGATTCTGTTCAGGGACTGGTTAGCCTGGAGATGGCTAGAGGGCTGGTTGGCTGGCTGGCAAGTTCTGGAGGTGCCCCGTGAAAACCTTAGGTCCAAGATTTCCCTCAGGGTCTCATCACATCCACCGATGCAGCCAACAAATTCAAGAGGCATGGTTGGGGGAAGGCTACCACGTTTAAATTTTAACTTCAACCTAGTGAGGCCAGAAGATGAGAAAAAACATTAGCAGGTACAAAAGTCTTCTTGGTCAACAGAGGGCTGTTACCATCCTAGGTCTCCACTTGGCATCCCCATGACCCAGAAAGCCCACATAAGTCACCAGCCAACCACCCACCCCCTCCAATCTTCATAAGAGTGCAGAGTGGGAGAAAGATGAAATCTAAGACCCTAGTAAATCACTGCAATACAGAAGCCTCTAAAAGATTCATTCCCCTGTACCAGGTTCTCAAACTGTGTTTCAGCAGCCTCTGGGGGCTCCTGGGCCTTTTCAAGGTGAGGTAAAAACATTTTGTAACAGCACTAAGAAGTTACATCTATTGTACTCTCATTCTTCCAAGTGTGTGCAGTAGAGTTTTCCAGAGGCTACAATACATGCAATAAACTTAGTTGACTGATTGCAAAAGCAGATGAGAATCACCTTTCTCCTATTAAAGACAACAGACTTGCAAAAATGAAAAACTATACATTCTTCTAATTTGGGGGGGGGGGTTAGAAAATAGGCATTTTAGCCTAAAAACATGTTATTTTACTATGCAGTGCAGCTGTTATGAACAAATAACCTAAATTTTAGAAGATGTCTCCACTTTAATTTAGTATATGGTAAATAATGATAAACAGAACCTACAATAAAAGCTCTTTAGGTTCCTCAAATATTTTTACACGTATAAGGGGTCCTGTGACCAAAAGGTTTGAGGATCAGTTTTAAATGAGGACTCTGGGCTTTTGGAAGGTGCTTGGAAATGATATTAAACATATAAATATTTTCCTACACTCTACACAGAGGAAATCTAACAGGAGGACAGGGAAATGGGGCCTTCATGGTTTTTCTCCCTGAGCCAGTCCAGGAACCTGTCCCCAGGACTGGCTTCCTTGCCTACAAAGGCATCTATGGGACCTGAACCAATTTAGGCCTGTTGACCTGGCTACTGCTGAGCACAGAGAATACACTTCCTAACTAGGCATTAAAGTCCCTGGAAATTTTCCACCTGTGCTCTTACAGCTGACTCAGGCACCCTGCTCACCTGTAAACAGGGTGTGGCTGACACACTGGACACACACTTTCATCCCTGCTGGCCTCCAGCACAGAGTCAGGGAACCACATGGCTGATCGACATTCTGGGAAACCCATGCAGCTGAGGTAGAACCTGGGGGGGCATGGGGACCATGGTGAACAGGAGCCGTTAGACCACAGGTAACGGGAAACAGTCCTAGGCTAGTGCCCATCTGGCAAATTTGTCTTCGGCTGATTAAAGAAGACATTCATTTTTCTGGAGGATACTTAAATGTCACTGTTAATGAATGACTCAGAAAAACTAGCCTGCACTTATTTCTCATCTCCCTAAAAAAGTGGAACAGCTACAGCTGACTCTGCTTTCTATTGGAAAATAACCAACCCACCTACCAATACCCAGACCAGCAAGTACCAACGGTTCTGTTCAGACTCCGTGTTGAGTGCTCTCACACCATCTCTAACCTCTTCCTCATCATACTCCTCAGCTGCCACCACTGTCCACCACTCTTGCTGTGAACTTCCCTCAGCAGCCAGGTGTTGGCTTGGACAGCTAGGTCAGGCCAGGTAACCTGAGCCTTGGAGTAAACTGCCTACTCTGACTCCCTGCACTGAAAAAGAAGAGAGATTTGAGATGTTCAGCCTCGATTCAGAGCCAAAATTAGGAGAGAAATGAAGCAGTGTTGTTGAGTATCTCTAACGTATCAGGCTCCGTGCTAGACCCTTGACCCTTTTCACTGAATCCTCACCTGTCCCATAGCGTTGTGAGGTAAACACCACTGCCCTGAGTTTGTAGAAGAAAAAATTGGGGCTTGGAGTAGTTAAGTAACCTGCTTTGGGGTACAAAGCTTATATGTGGCAGAAGTGGGATTTAAACCCCACACACACCTAGGTCTGAAGCTCATACTTCTCCACCATTCTCCACACACTGGCTGAGTGAGGTGCTATCTATAGGGAATACAAGCCCCACCACCAGCCAGTCCCCCACCTCCTCTGAATCCCACAGCACTTCATGCCTTTAGGACCAGGTCCCAGTCGGATACCATTCCATACCCAACACCCTGTCCAGGGGCTGGCAACAGCAGCCTACCTTTAAATAGTGACACAGAAATGAATGATAGGGTCTTACAGAGAGCAGTATGGCAGGTACTGAGCAAGCAAAGGAGGGGGTGGGGCACAAGCTAGGTACTGACCCGCCATTCTTCTTGGTCTTGAGGACCATGTCTTTATTGCACTGCGGGCACTTCCTGATAGGCTCTGGCACAGTTGGGTAGATGGCTTCTTGCTGGGCCACCTCTGCCCCTTCCCCAAAGTACTGGGACAAGGCTTCGTCCAACCTGAAGAAACAGCAAAGCATCTGCAACATTCTTACCTGCACACAACATGTGTGTGACCTGGGAAACCAGCTGCAGGTCAGCCATAGGTCTGATACAAAAAAATGGAGGCAGACAGAGAGCTGCACTAATCAAGTAGCCCTGGCTCTTCTTACTCCTGACAGTTCCCAGCAGGGATCCAACTACAGGGCAGGTATGTCTGCCTTGTCACTGACTTCACATCAAACAAAACTGCACAAGGTCCATGTACACACTGGGTTGAAGTGTGCTTGCTAAATGGCCACCTCCAAACACTCCAGAGAGCAAATGGGTTATACCCCAGCACTTGGGTTTACTGATATATGGTTGTGCTGCCTACTGATTCAAGACAATTAAAATCAAGAGAATGGTATTTCTAAAGCCAAGAGCCCAGAATAACTGGATCAGTTCTTTCTGTTTATTGTTTCTATACTGACAAAACTTTATGGAAAGTAACAAACAAAACTCAGGAGGAAAACCTGAAGGGGAGGAGCTGTATGTGGAAAGCACGGCCAGGTAACAAGGCCACTGGCAAAGAAGAAATGGGCTGGTGGGGCTTTAACAACCTGAAGGGCTGGGGTTACGAGGAGCTACACCTGGTTTATGCTGAATCGCCCCAAGAACTCCTATTCTCATGGAAATGTTAGGGCCAAGGTCACACAGCCAAACCTCCACATGCACAGAAGAGCAGGGCCTGGTACTCACTTCTTAGCTTTAGCCACTGCTTCAATGAAAACCTGCTTGTACTTCTGGACCTGCTGTCTTAGAACCACAAATTTATCCTTCTTTCCCTCACAGATCAGCTTGAGATCAGCTTCCAGCTCAGCCCGGAGGTCAGGCTTAGACATCTCATAACCCATGGAGTCATAACCTGCAGGAAAACAGCAGTGTTCTGTGCAGCCCCAGACAACACAACTTAGGGACTTTAGCCACACGGCCTCCCCAGCTACCCACTGCAAGCTCCCTCCTCTTTACCTTCCACAAGTCCCATGCCCAGATGCCCAGGGAGAAACCGCTTGTCAGGGGTGAGTCCAACGTACGTTCGGGCTTTGATCGTCTCGATGTGTTCCGCATGTGTAGCATCAGTACCTGAAAGCCACTCCTGGTTACTCAGGTTAATCCTGTCCTCCTCCCAGGTGTCCCATGGGCCCCTTCCTCTATGTGGATTTCCTATTCTCAGTAAGACATTTCCAGTCACATCTGGCCCATGTAGAAACCATGATGGCCCCTCACCTCTCCCTCACATCCAGGTACTCGCTAAAGCTGTTAACTCCAGCTCTGAGTTCCTTTTTCAAGTCTTTCTCCTCAGTTCCATGTGTCAGAACCATGGCCAGGAACAATCTCATCTGCATCATTACATCCTCAGTCTCCTAGTTTCTGGTCTCTTCTTCCACCCACCCCATTCTTCATATTGTTGCCAAAGGGACCTTTTAAAATAGAGCTCTGCCATCAGAGAAATGTAAACCAAACCCACAAAGAAATATCACTTCATGCCCACCTGCATGGTTATAATAATAAGGACAAATAATAACAAATGTTGCTGAGGATATGGAGCAACTGGGACCCTCATACACTGCTGGAGGAAAGTAAAATGGTACAACCACTGGGGAAAACAGTCTGGCGGTTCCTCAAAAGGTTAAAAAGAGTCACCACATGACCCAGCAACTCTACTCTTAGGTATATACTCAAGAGAACCAAAACTATGCATACAGAAAAACTTTTACACAAATGTTCACTGAAGCATTATGGAAATAACCCAAAATGTCCATCACTGATAATAAAATGATAAACAAAATGTGGAAAATATTCAGTATCGGTATATGCCACAACCTGGACGAACCCTAAAAACATGTAAGTAAAAGTGAGTTACAAAAGGCCACAAACTGCATAATTCCATTTATGAGAAATGGCTAAAATAGGCAAATCTATTGAGTCAGAAAGAGGCAAATCTATTGAGTCAGAAAGATTAGTGGTTGCCTAGGGCTGAGGGTTAGGATTGGAGAGAAAGGGAAACGGGGAGTGACTAATGAGTATGGGGTTTCTTTCTGGGGTAATAAAAATGTTCTAAAATTGATTTGTAGTGATGGCCATACAATTTTGTGAATATACTAAACACTGAATTGTAAATCAATGAATTGTATGTATGAATTACGTCTCAATAAAGCTGTTAACTTTTTTTTTTTTTTTAATGTAGCTCTATGGTGCTCTTTTCCTTAGAAATCTTACATGACTGTCTGCTGACCGCTGGCCAACATCCAAACCCCTCTGCCTGGACTGGCTCAAAACACCCTTCTGGCCTCATTTCTATGACCACCCTCCAACTCCCACCCAGCCACCCCAGTCCCAGCGGCATGTGCTTTCCTGTCCCTTAGTCCTTCCTCAGGCCCTGACTGCACTGCTGGGCTTGCCTTTATTCATTGGGAATTCTTACTATGAGGTTTTAAGGTCCCTGTCTGTTCCCTGTAGAACCCATCGCATTGTATCTAACATGTCAGTTTGGTTTGTCTCTCCTGCTATACAAGCCCTTGAAGGGAAGGATTAAACCTTACTCCTCTTTGTGTCCCTAGGACCTAGGCCTCATACATTTTTAATGAACAAATCACGGTGGGAAAACTATCTGTAATTCTGTCTAAATATATGGGCTTTCTGGATAGTCCAGTGATGGCCAGTGGACTCCAGGTGGGAGCACATCTATTTAAGTCACAGAACTATAAAACTCATTTAGTAGTGAGGCAGCTTTGCCCAGAGGAAACAACTTGCTTCTATAACACATCCAAGGAGCTTACCTCCCCCTTCACCCACTTCTCTCTCCATCAAGCACTGGCCCTTATGGACTAGGCTTGCCAGACACAATCCTCAGAGTTGTGGTGAAAAAGGACAAGGGGCAGCAGGTTTGTCACAAGGGAGCACCCTGTAAAGCTTGGGCTATATAGGACTTAGCGGGGAAAACAATTCTGGCCTAATTTTTTTTTTAATCTAATTTTTAATTCCAAAACAATTATAGGAAATGCTTCAACAAAAATCTAAGAATATGGCCACCCATGGCTAATAGCAAGATGGCAAACAGACCCCACAGGGGCCTGGCATGTAATGAGTAGGTGAAGGAAGCCCAGTGTGAGCAATGGAGAATGACATCTAGAGGGGATGGCTGCTGCTCAAATCCAAACAACTGTCAACGCGGGATAGAAGGCTCAGGCCGCCAGACCTCATGATAGTTTAAAAGACTGAGAGAGAGATTTTTATGTGGCATCTCTCAAGTTTTAAATGTTGGTACCTTATTCAAAATAAAACAACATACCTCTGTGTGGGCCCAAAATACTGAGTCTATTGAAAGCACCTGCTCCCAGGTGGGTTATGGGAGATGCCTGCCTTTATAGGCACACCTCATTTTATTGAGCTTTGCAGATATTGTGTTTTCATCAACATCGAAGCAAAACTCTACCAGTAAAAACATTACAATTCTCTAGAGGCTCAGATGATGGTAAGCATTTTTTAGCAAGTATTTTTTCTTTTAAGACCTACAGCACTTGGTATTCCTAGGTGGTCTCCCATCCAAGTACTAACCAGGCCTGACCCTGCTTAGCCTCCGAGATCAGACGAAATCAGGTATGCTCAGGGTGGCATGGCCATAGGTAAGCATTTTTTAACTAAGGTATGTACAGTTTTTCAGACATAATGCTATTATATGCTTAAAAGACTACAGTTTGGTGTAAACAACTTTTATACGTATTGGAAAACCAAAAAATTCATGAGACTCTTATTGGCCTGGAACCAAGCCAGCAAGAAGTATCTCTGAGATATGACTGTATATGGATGGTGAAGAGCTTGGGTGAAGAGCGCTGACTGCAGTTATTTCATTTTGATCTAGGTTTTAATAACTCAGATACTTTGTGACTTTAAGTTCTTATTTTTTCAAAGCCTCATTTCAGCCATAAACTGGGGTCAAGAATATGACACCTACATTAGAGTTGTGATCAAGAGCTACTAATTACCATAACAACAAGCTACTGACCAATGCCATGCTTTTCCATGAGAGCAATGAGGTCGGCTTCGGTGAGCAGCTGGGGTGGACTGGTCTCCCCGTCCACCATTTCCACAGTGCTGGGTTGAAAGCGGGAGCCTCTCTCATAGATAGGAAGGGTCTACAGAGAGCAGCAGAAGCATCTGTCAAATCATTCTGCCATGGCAGTTAAGGCAAAAGACAAATCCTAGTTCAGAGAACATGCCTGGCCCCATACAATGACACTAGATTCAAGAATATGACTGTCTTCCCCTCTGAGGCCCATGGGGTGAGACATGGATTCTGCCCTTTGACTGGACCTATGATTTATCACCTTGTCACTCCAGCGATCATATGGGTACACATCCAGATAGTTTCGGGCCAGAATCACGAGGCCATGGGCTACGAAGCGTTCCTGAGCAATGTCAATCTCCACAGTGGTCTCCTGCCCCTGAGCATCCTGAGAGCAGCAAGCTAGGAAATGGCGAACGATAAACTCATATAGTCGCTGTTCATCTCCCTATGAAAAAAAGAAGAGTCTGAAAATCCCTCCAGAATATTACCACTCAAGGATCTCAGCATTATTGGTAGTGTAACCTGGTTTAGGCTACCCTTCAGCCTGAAGTTGTGACTAGAACAGGGCATGCCACTCCTGTAGCCCTCTGCACAAATGTGGAGTGCCCGGCAAATCTACTGTGAGTTTATGGGTTTAGGCTGATAAAACGCATAACTCTAATTAGGCAAAGATAAGCAAGAGAGTCATCTTGCCCTCAAGACTGGAAAATGATTCTTTTGACATAAACCCAACCTAAGCAGAAAACAAGATAAAAGCATAAGACACCCCTTGTGTATGAGACACATATAGTAAAGATGCATCTAGTAGCCTCAGACCAACATCATGCACACAGGGTTGATGGTGATTTTCTAATAATTCAGTAATCAAGCATTTGGTGAGGCTCAATCTATCAAAAGCTCGTTAAGATGTTCATACTCATATCCACTAATTTTCCTTCTAAGAATGTATTCCAAGGAAATAATAAGAGATCCACACTAATATTTATGTATACGAGTGTTTAATATAGCATGTATCAAAAAGTTAGAAACAAATTAATCCTTTAAAAACAGATTTGGCAAAATATATTAGGGTATATCTATGCAATCATTAAATATCATACTTAAAATATTTCAGCATATAGGGAAATGCTCATGATATAAAATGGGAAAATAGTTTATAAATCCAAGTTAAAATTTTATTGTAAGAATATTACATACATACATAGGAAAAAAGGCAGTTCTCAGTAGGAGGTTAGATTATAGGTATTTTTTTTTCTTCCTTACAATCTTATATTTTCTAAATTGTCTAAAATGAACATGTATTATTTTACCATCAGGAAAAAAATATATAAAAAAAAAACCCAGAATTCCTTAGATTTATAATAAGCCTGCGGATGTCAAACAAGCCTTATTAGCTTGGGCCTCACTGAGCTTATTCCTCAGCTGAGAAAATGACTGAGATGTGGGACATGCTCAAGCACAGGTGTGTGAGAGAGCCCTACCATGACTGGTAGATGACAGGAGGGTGATGCGAAAGTTTCGGAAAGTGGTGGAAACCAATCCAGTCTCAGGAGGATCAACAGGATTCTTCCAGTTGACAAGGGACCAAGAAGGCCAGGTGGTTCTATGTGGGTGTGGGGGCTGTGTAAGGGAACGAGGAAGGTGAACTGCCTCGTTTGGGTGTGGTGGGATCAGTGAAGCAGGAGAGGAAGCTGACAGAGAGTGAGGAAATGGGTGGGGCGAGGTAGAGAGCAGAGCCCACCATTAGGGTCTTTCATAGAAGCCAGACAGAAGATTGTGAAATAGGAGAATTTTGACACTGACATCTCTTTTCTGAAATGGAAGTGATATTTCAAAATCACTTAATTCCTACAAGAGCCCAGAGTAAATTCAAATCCCACTACTGACCCCTCACCTCCCTCTGGGTTCCAGCAGACAGAAGTCAAGGAAACCAACCTGTAAGCTGTTTGTGTATTTGGTGGGGTGGATGGGAGGGTGAGCTTGGTCAGACTTGTTCCCGTTGCGGGGGGTGGGGACACCCCGCTCTAGAATGCTCTGGGCAAAGGCCCCCCATCGTGGATCTGGGATCTGCTGCTCCACCAGTGCTGTCAAGTTTAAGTCTCTGGGGAAAATATTTGTTTCAGTTCTTGGATAGCTAATGTACCTAAAACAAAGGCAAACAAACAGAGTAAGAAACTGTTCTATAAACAACTGAATTAGATTGAATATACCTCGTGACACCTGCAATAACCCATCTGACCTAGCCAACTCAACTGAAGGAAACCCTGGTTACCTATGTTGAGAAAAATTCTGAGATGTGTCATGCAAACAGGAGAGAAGCTTTGTGTATCTTGCTAGGACACACAAAGAAGCCAAAGGATAAAAGGGCAGCACAACATAGGGCACACTTACTATAGCTCAGCTTCGCCAGCAGCTGTATGTCCTGGGGCACATCCTTGGCCCACTCTAGCGTCAGTCTGACAGTGAGCCCAGGATGAGCAACATGGCTCTGACATGTACAACAGTGTGTCCTTCTTAAAAGTATAGAAACAATGATGCTGCCCAGTAAACTATAAAGTGGACCCTATATATAATTTAAAACTTTCTATTATCCACTTAAATATTGAGATTGTTTGCATTCTTTTTTTTCATATAAGTATTCAAAATCCAGTACATATTTCACACTTAGAACCCATTCTAATTCAGACAATCCAGATTTCAAGTACACAATAGTCAACTGTGGCGTGTGGCTGCCACACTGGTCTGTGTGGTACACACTGTCACTGGATGACACTGGGGTGCTCACGACCCTTGAGGCAGGATTATTTACAATAGGCAAACAACTCCTAAAGGTGCTGCCTGTCACCTGCCAGAGCCCCAGAGGGAGCTGCTAAGGAGTCTAGTTTACTCTATGAGTGCTTGTTTTAGGAAAGATTTTGAAATGCCTTTTCAAAAAAGAGAAATTAGTGTCAAAATTCTTTTACTTCAGAGCTTAGGTGATATCTAGATAGTCTGTGTTTCCCCATAAGCCCTCTTTCTAAAATATTTCATGCTGATAAACATGTATCAAATTCCATTCCCAAATGTGGAATATTTACCCCTGAGTGTAGAGTTTTTCAGCAATCCTCATGGTTTCCTTAGCATTTATTTTCAACTTTCGAGAAGCCAGCTTCTCAAGTTCCTGTTAAATGTGTCAACAGGCACATTAGGGTATAATGGGTGAGTCAGAGGGCATCACACAACCACATGACACACCTTCAGAACTGTCTGGCCCCAGTCACTCCAGCTGTTGTCACACAGAGGGAGAAAGATTATGCTGAAGAAAGATTTCTAGGCCTGCCAGGCAGAGCCAGATCCTAGTCCAGTGGTTCTCAGCCTCTGATGTACAGAAGCAAGCAGACTGCCAGGTCCTGAGCACTAGGGATTCTGACAGAGATGGGCAAGGTAAGAGGCCAGAAATCTGTACTTTTAAGTAAGCATCTAATATACCAAGTCTAACACAGGCAGTCTGAGAATCACACTTCAGGAAACCATCTGAGCCCCAATAAAATCCCTCTTCCAGGCATCCTGGGAGATAACCAGCTGTCTTTTCCCCTTGATGACGATACTGTTGGCTACATGTCAAACATACTTAACCAGCAAAGAATAAAATACTCATACCTACTAGACTAATCCTTAATTTTCCCGTCATCCCTCTGTGCGCACGTGTGTGAGCGGGCACACACGTCACACTCGAGATAAAGACTGTACTGCCCACCACTCTCTCCATATTTCTGAACTTACACATTCTGCATGTTCAATCTCTAGAGTTAGCCCCGACAGGAATTATACCCTGAATTTTCCTGCAAAGAGGTGACTGGGAAGGGACACCCCTCTTTACTCAGACATGTCCCATGGGGTGGCTCTTCTTGGGGTCAAAAAAGTTTGAGAAGCCCTGTTCTAAGGGAGGCTCATAAAGTAGATATGTAAAATGATGTTTACACAGATTATGAAGAAACAAAAAAATGTTTGGATGCAAAAAAAAAAAACAATTTCAATGATAATACACTAAAAAATAAGCATATGAAATAGGAAAAAAAAGACACCAAGATTATATCAGTGATTATATAAGGATAGCAAGGTGATGGGTGATTTATCTTCCTCTTTTTTTTCCCCAAACCCCACATTAAGCAGCTTTATCATATTCATTAACTTAAAAAAAAAAAAGGCATTGAGACCAAGCAGGCCCATGTTTTGGGGTTTCTAGCGTTTCTGTTTTTCCCAAGCACTTTCCTGTGTGTCCCTGTGAAAGGTGATGCTTCCTGTCACTGGGCCAACATCTACAGAAGAACCCTGGTCCCAACAACAGGAAGTCGGGGGCTGGTGCAGTCCCTCTACAACATACCACAGTGTCCAAAGCTTGAGGCCTCCACTTGCTCTTTGCTTTAGAACTGACCTCGACCACAGTCGCCATTGGATCCTAGAAAGCCAAAAAAAGCAGAGGCCACTTCAACTTGCTGGTGCATCTTCCCCAGCTTTCTTATGATAGCCCCTCCTCATCGTTCCAGATGACACCACCAGCAGAGGCCCCTATTCTAGCCTGTGAGAGTGGCCCACGTAATGTAGCCCACAGTGTGGTGGACACCCTCACCACCTTCTCACTCAAACTAAGACTTTGAGGGGCAGTTTTATAGTCTCTCTGGAGCCTATGTGTCTTCTAAGCATAGTTTCCTTTCTTACGTTTTCAAAAAATTCTCGTAATACAGAGTTATAAACAGAAATTATATAAGCTGGAGAACTTTAATCTTAAGACCAATTTCATACTTTTAAAAGACTGCAAATGTACAAACAACTCGGCTTAAGTGATTTGTTAATGAGAATATTTGTATATCAAAATCCAAATTTCTCTCTACAAATAGATTGGGATTAGGTACTCTTGAAAAGGAGTTCAATGTATCCCACCTGCCATATTTTTTATGCCACATCCTAGTAAAGCAAAAAAAAAAAAAAAAAAAAAAAAGGGCAGGTCTTTCTTACTGAACGGATAAATGTGTAGTGTCATAGACACATCAGGTGGCTGTGTGGCCTTCAGGTTCAAAGGCTGATATAGCAAACAGACTCCTGAAAGGCAGTGTGGTCTGTGGGAGTTGAAGTCAGCCACACTGGGACCTAGTCCTTGCACTGTCCCTTATTAGCGCCACTGTGTCTGTACACAGTTCCTTTACTCTCTCTGGCATCCTCATCTGTAAAACTGGGAGTGCATCACCACCCACATAGGCACTATTAGGATTAAAGAAAATCACATGTAAAAATAGTGTCTGGCATGGAGCAGGTGCTCAATAGTCATTACCCCACCTTAGCAAATCAATACTAAACCTGCCAGTGGGCTACAGCCAGGAGCACAGCTGACTCATCAAACCTAGAGAGCACTGAGTTTTATTTAGGTTCCACTGTATGCAGCCTCTGGGTTAAAAGGAGCTGACTGACAGGAAGCAACATCACAAAGTGGCTAAGCAGTCTGAGGGATGAAACTTGGCCATTGACTAGTCATGGTCCTTTGCATGTGCTGCTCTCTTACCACTGACACATGCATTTCCCAAGTCCCACTGTAGTTGCCTCCTGCTAATCACTCTGGCCTTTACTCAAATGTCAACTCTGAGATATCTTTCATAACCACCATGCCTGGAAGAGTCCTCTACTGACCCTCCTAGGCCATTCTCGGTTCCTTTACCCTAGTTTTACTTCCAGTCATGTCACATTGTATAAAATACACATGTTCACTTATTTGTAACTTTTTCTCTCTAGACTTCACCTGATCAATGGCAGAGTGAGTTGGACCAGATGCTGTCCAAACTCCTTCTAGCTTTAGGAAGCTATGAACTAGACTGGTCTAGCTGATCCTTATAAATTGCTGACGATAATACACTGCTTCGGGGAGGGATTTCAGCTATACACGTTTTTAAATTTCTGCTTTTACCTAGAAGTTCCATAGATCCTTTCCTTTAGTACTATTTTCATGGGGTTCTAGTCTTAACTGGTCGCCGAAAAGTGATGCCCTGCGATGCAAACTGAAAGGTACAGTTCAGTGGGAAAATGGAAGAGAATCACCTCTGCCAACAGAGATGGAGTGGCTTGGAAAATTACAGTTTTCCTAGGTCATTAAGATTTAAAAATATTACTTACCTCCATGCACAGCTGATAAAGGACAAGACAAGCTGTATGGTTAAAGAGACGATGTCTTTTCCAATTAAATTCTACAATGCCATCTCTGTGGTCATGAGTTACTGTTGGGGAAATACAAACAGGAAGTCCGTGACTCAGAAATCCACACGATATGATAGATAACAACAGGAGTAAAAGTCAAAGGATTATAAAATAGAGATCACTGAGGAAACTTTAAGTGGATTCTGAATACTGTAATGGGGTAGGACATAAAGGGCAGTGAGACTGAAAAAAAATCACACATTTCTTTAGAGCCAGTGATGTTCCATGGTGCCCTTGGTTATTCCTGGGCCCTTAGGTTACATATCATAAACAATTTCCACAGCCCTACCTTTAATTTTGTGAAAAATTTCTGGCACAAAAGACTGAATGGCTTTAAACCTTTCCACCACAAACCCCAGTGTTGGGAACTGACAGCTGCCATAACTGATCAGCTGCTCTGCCAACACCTCAGGAAAAATCTTCTGAAGCCTCAGGGTCTGGAACCTAGTGAATGCAGCTCCTGGAGGTGAGGATGGAAGAAAAGAATAAACAAACAAATGATGGACTTCAAGATAAGAAATAGCTGCACATATTTACATATGCCCAATACCCAATGGCCATGTGGGCCATCAAAGGAGTTCATGCAGCTCCTCACCAATCCTGAGGTCCAGTTCCTGCCTCACGTCCACAGCATCACTCACTCTCTGATCAGGCTCGGTCAGATTTTCGCAGGCCATTCTCACGGCTCGGGGGGTGATCTCAGAAAAACGTGCTCTCAACACCTGAATAGTGGGCTTTACTGTGGAACAGAGTCACCAAGGTTAAAATTAAGTCATACTGCCCTCTCATCTTTAACTGCCTTGAACAAAAAGAAAACCAGTTCAAGAAGCTATAAGGTGTCCACTTTAATGGTTAGGTTAAATAACATGCTAAGTGGGAAACTTCACTATAACCGCCAAATTCAAGTGTTGTCAGAAATAATGGCAGAGCAAATTTAGCTATTTACTAAACTCTGTCAGTGAGCATTTTCAGACTTTAATTTCATTTGCTTTCTTAGACCTTTAGGGAAAAGAATTAAAAGGTCTTATGAAGAAATTTCCTGTCCTGTCATGAAAATAAGATAGGACATATACACTGTCCTGAAAATTAATGTATTTAAGTCCCAGGAATTATAGCTTCGAACACAAGAACACTTAGGGAAAACAGCACCCTCCCACACACACACTGTTTAAAGGCCTGCATATCACTTCCTCTAAGTTATCTGAAATCATTAACCCCGTTAAGAGTTGTTTAAGTTCATTTCAACAATTATTAATGTTTGGGCACTGTACAAAAAATATAGCAGATAAAGAAACAAATGGAATCCTGCACACCTGAAAATTCCTGATAACAAATAATGTTATTACCAATGTTACCCCAACAAATTTAAAGAAAAAGTAAAAACAAAAAACAAAACAAATGGAACATTCTAGGATTATCCTTCATACTTTACATAGGGTATATACATTCTTTTGTAAATATTCAATATGCAATTAAAAAAAAAATACAAAGTCCCTGCTCTGAAGGAGATGGCAATCTACTTGAACATAACATGTAACAAGCCCTGAGCTACAGGATCTACGCCCTCATGCAGCCTTTGGAACTGTGTCAGACTGGCTTTACTTTTCAAACGAGGAAGCCAAAGCTCCCAAGGGTTCAGTGATTTGCTCCAGGACATACAGCCAGTCAGACTGGTATGTAGATTTAGAAGGAAGAGTAAATGGGAA
This sequence comes from Rousettus aegyptiacus, assembly GCF_014176215.1. Lineage (NCBI taxonomy): Eukaryota > Metazoa > Chordata > Mammalia > Chiroptera > Pteropodidae > Rousettus > Rousettus aegyptiacus. The sequence goes on from NW_023416309.1 coordinate 64,975,247, forward strand.
GGAACTCAGGCAAAGCCACCTGCATACATATGCACACTTATCATCCATTTATGTGGTACCGAAGTACAGAAACTTAGAAGCAGTATTGCTTACCAGCCTTGCATACATGGATAATCTCAAACCCGATATTTTCACCTTCTCTGTCACAGTCGGTCCAGATCACCAGGGCCTGGCACTGCCGAGTCTCTCGTTCCAGAGTTTTCTGAAGTTCCCAGTGGGGAAGCAGTGAGAGTACAACCCACAGAGCAATTAATTTACACCTCTACATTAAACAGATCTGACGGTAACATCAACAATGTTCTCAGAATAAGCCAACTTGGTAAGAAAGAGACCAGAGAAAACAATTCCTACCAGTTCTAAGGATGGTGAAGAAAACTAGTATAATCCAGCTTAGAATGACACTCATTAATGAGTTTCTAGAAGATTGAGGGTTTAATACAATTACGTAAGCATGAAGAGACCTAAAACTCAGCTCTAACATATGACTCTAGTGATTCTGATTAAAAAAAAAAAATGAACTCCTAATTGAGTTTCATCCCAAAGTTTCCCAATTAGAAGTGAACTAACTATAGGTGCCCTGACTACTTGAGAACTCACAATTTATTGTCAAATGACTATATATACTTTGTAGTCTCTTCACTGTAACTAGGAGAGAGGTGGGAACCAGAATTAATTCTCAGAATTTAAACAATTACTATTCCTAAAAAGGCTTATTCAGTCCCTTGGCCACATAGTTTAAATGGCCTCATTTATACAATGTAGGGGAATCATTTTTTAAATCATGATGATTTGGTGGAAAATCTTATCTCTAAATTCTAATGCATTCGAAATACAGAAATTATTTAGTTCAATTATTTTGTGATTGTTCAATTCCAGGGCCATATGTCTTTTAAAAGATCCTACCTTGATGTCCACAAAGTTCTCTGGGCAGTACTTTTCAATTTCTGCTTCAAAGAGGACAAGGGGATTGCAGCTTTGCCTAGAAAAGAAATGAAAACACAAAAAATCCCACCTCAGCACAAGTCCTCCATTTTAATGAGAAAAATTTGCTCCAGTGTACTCATGGATGGATCCACAACAGAAAATGCCAGAGGACTAAAAGCAGAGCTCTGATCCTCTGCACGATACACTTTTCACTTCCCATGATGATTAACAGAAGCTGCTAAGAAGTTCTAGAACTCTCTCACACGTCTGGAATAGGATAATAAATGCAATCCAGTGACTAGACAAAAAAGTTCTGGCCATAACTAAAAGTGGCTGTTTATTCTAAACATATGGTAAAAATTCACAATGAATGAATTAATCCTAGGTCACTGCTATGGTCACTATGGCTGTGTTCCCCCAAAATTCACACGTTGGAATCCTAACACCAAAGATATGGTGTTAGAAGGTGGGGCCTGTGGGAGGTAATTAGGTCATGGATAGAGCCTCACAAATTGAATTAGTGTGCTTATAAGAGATCCCCTAAAGTTCTGTAGACCCTCTACCAGGTGTGGATGCAGTGAGAGGTCAACAGTGTGCAACTGGAAGAAGGCTCTCACCCAGCCACGCTGGCTGATCTCCTATATCCAGCCTCCAGAACTGGGAGAAATAAATTTGTTTTTATAAACCAACCAGTCTGTGGTATTTTATTATAACAGCTTAAACTGACTCAGTCAGTCATCTTAGCATTATAAGTTACACAGTAAGACCAACATGCCTCAAAATTCCTGTAATATTTTACAATTTATTGTAATAATCTGAAAGTCCCTCCCCTGGAAACAGTACTGACCATTTACGAAACTGCATCTGGAAATCATGAGCCAGCAAATGTCCAGTAACTGAAGTCATTATCATGGTAACGTTCTGAATAACAAAATTCAAGTTAGTCTTTTAGCAATTATATTTTACCAAATCATTCAAATAAAAAGGAGAAACTTCTATTAAAGGGAAAATAGTGGTTGCAGGGGAGGGGGGAAGAATGAATAGGTGGAGCACGGAGAATTTTTAAGGCAGTGGAAATACTCTGTATGATATTATAATGATGGATATATATTTATACATACATTTGTCCAAACCCATAGAAAATACAACATGGAGTGAACTCTAAACTATAGACTCCAGGTGATTATGTGTCAAGATAGGTTCATCAATTATAACACATGTACCACTGTGGTGAAGGATGTTGCCAATGGGGGAAAAGCTGTGAATGTGTGGTGGCAGAGGGTATGTGGGAACTGTTACCCCAATAAATTTAATTTTTAAAAAAGAAAAAAAGTGAAAACAAGAAACAAAACAAATGGAACATTCTATGATTATCCTTCATACTTCACACAAGGTATATACATTCTTTTGTAAATAGTCAATAAAAAATTTTTAAAAATAAAATATGGAATCCCTGCTGTGAAGGAGCTGGCAATCTACTTGGACCTAACATGTAACAAGCCCTGAGCTACAGAAGCTTGTTAGCTCATTTAGTTCTCACACAGAGCTTGGAACTGTCATACTGGACTGCCTTTCAGATGAGAAAGCCAAAACTTCCCTTCAATTTTCCTATGAACGTAAAATTGCTCTAAAAAAAAAAAAAAAAGTTATGTAAAAAAACCAAAAACCAGTTGAAACAAACATAAACACAGCTCTTTGAAGCCCAAAGTCATAGTAATACAATCACCATTCTAATGCTAGTACCATGATGTCTTTTGTAGCATTTAAAAATTTCCTCAAACTATTGGACATTAGCTTCTTTCTTGTTATAAAGATGTGACCAAAATTCACTAAAAAAGGACTTCCTCATAAATTATAAAATGATTGCCTATGACCAGGTCACCAGAGTTATCCTTAAAATATAGTGGCAGTCTAAAATGGTCAAGCTAATTCTTCTTTATTAAATAATTCTAAAATATAAGCAATTTAGGGAGGACTTATAGTAAACAGCTGCTCTTTTTAACCATAACAAAAAACCTGAGAAATATACACCAAAATGGCACATGGATCTGAAAGCACACTTCAGTTGTATAATGCAAATACTGTAGCACCTACCTGGCCATACAGATGATAATCAAATTCATAGATCTTATTGAATTTAGAAAGTCCTTCCCTCTATAAAACAAAACAAAAATAAAAAATATATAAATTACATAAAAAAGATTCCTTAGCATAAAGATCAAGCAAAACCCTGCTAAGTGGGAATATTAAAAATGCAACAGCCTTTCCTATAAAAATGAGGCTAAATTACTAGTAACATTTATTAAGTGGTCCCTCAAAACAGTAATAAGCATATATTGACAGAGTCCACGGAGTTTTTGTGTTGGAAGGTAACCCTGAGATCAGCTAATACAATATTTTTTATAGATGAGAAAAAGACTTGTCTGAGGTTGCATACAAATTAATATCAAAGACAGGATTAGGGCATAACTTTCTTGATTTTCTCCTTCCTCCTCACACATTTCTACCACTTCCTGGTTGTACAACTGCACCAATGGACAAGTCACTCACTTTTCTGAACCTCAATTTATTCTTGAATAAAGTTATCTTTAAGGTCCCTTACGACTGGAATCTAGTTTACACAGCACTTCTTCGGCTGCACTTATAGATGAATAAAACCCTAAGTAGATCCCACCATCTTCACAAAGGGGTTAAAAGTACAGCTGAGCTCTGAACAATGCAGGGGTTGGGGAACTGAACCCCCAAGCAGTAAAAAAATCTGTGTATACCTTTTGACTCCCCCCAAACTTAACTACTAGTAGCATACTGTTGACCAGAAGCCTTACTGACAACAGTCGATTAACACATATTTTGTATGTCACATGTATTATATATTGTATTTTATATAATATATATAAACTAGAAAAAAAATTGAGAAAATTGTAAGGAAAATATATTTATAATACTGCATATATTTACTGAAAAAATCCATTCGTGTGTGGACCCCTGCAGTTCAAACCATATTGTTCAAGGGTCAACTGTAGTTATGAATTTGAGTTTCACATCCACATTGTGCAGAAGACAAGAGAAAGGCAAACTGGTAACTGGGGAAATACTGGGGCCAAGAAAGATCAATGTCAAAAAGAGTCTCCCTCAGCCTCACAAATACCATTTTTCTGCGTGGAACAATGAATGTGGGTCTCTGAGGGACAATGGCAAATTTAAAGAGGGAATTTATTTTAGTATCTGATAGAGTTCACTGCTCTGATGTTGCCAAGAAAACCCCCCTCTATAAACTCCAATGACTACTAGATAAGCCCTTTTAGTACAGTAGTCCCCCCTTATCCTGGGGAATACATTCCAAGACCCCCAGTGGAAACCTCAGATAAGAATGAACTCTATACATACTGTTTTCTATGCATACGTACCTTTTCATTTAAAGGAAGTACTTTTTGGCTTCTCTGGCATACCTAAACTGCCAACATCACTATTATTGCACTTTGGAGTCATTATTAAGCAAATAAGGGTTACTTGAACACAAGCACTGTGATACCACAATAGTCCATCTGATAAGTGAGATGGTTACTAAGGGTGGGTAGTCTACACAGTGTGGATATGCTGGATAAAGGGATGATTCACGTCCCAGGTGGGATAGAGGGGGACATTGTGAAATTTCATCATACTACTCAGAAAGGCATGCAATTTAAACCATATGAATTGTTTATTTCTGGAATTTTCCATTTAATATTTTCAGACTGCGGTTGACCGCAGGTAACTGAGCCCATGAAAAGTGAAACCTCCGATAAGAGGAGACTACTGTAATAGAAAAAAGAAATTGTCTAATCAATGGTTTCTCTCTTTTTCCCCCTACTTCTTAAGAAAGCATTGAAGCATTCCCAAACAAAATCTTATATGGACCCTGACATATAACAAGGCTGAGGTACCCTTGGCTGAAACAAGGCCGTGTCCTGCTAATGCAACCTTTCCCCAGTCCAGCCCCAAGTGGCTCCCAAAGTGCACATCCATCGTCCCTTGGGTCTCTTGGGAACATAATCTGAAAACTACCATTTTGATCCTCTCCAGGTAAGTGATTTGTTTAATAACATGTGCAACCCCAGGTCCAGGGCTCTCCTTGGCAGCCTCCTCTATCAATGGATAGTCATAAGGATGTAGAAAGTTTTTCCTGATGTTTCAAAATTTCCATCTAAGGATAGTACACAACTGTGATTCCCACTCTTGGGTGAGGTGCTCAGGCGTTCTGGGCTGCTCCCAAATTACAGTGGCATTTTGGAGCCTAGAGAAAGAAAAAAACCTAGAATGTAGCTTCTGTGATCTCTTTGGCAGTGCTATCCATTCTATTAAAAAAAAAAAAAAAAAAAAGAACAAACCTAAGTCCCATTTTCTTTATGCAAGCAATAGAAATTGATCACATTGTTGCCATTAAATCTTTAGCAGGATTCTTTTTTAAGGTTTCTCCTTCTGAATATAAAAATAAAACCATGTAAAAATCATGTACACAAAAAAGTTCTCGAATTTCTTTAAGTTTATATCATACAATTAAAAGTCTTTTCCATAATAGATGTCTAATAATCTATCATAACTACATACAATTTAACTATTCTATTTCCATTACTAATTCTTGTTATTTCAATTCCTTGCTATCATAAAGCTGCAAAGGCCATCGTTTGATTCTGAGTTGTGTGTCTGCATGCCTTAGCACCTCTATCAGAATCTGATATGCACATTTACCATGGGATTTTCATGTAGCAGGCTCTGAGGGATAAATGAATGAATAGGACCCGTCACTATTCTTAGGGATGTGACACATCATGGGAGAGACAAACAAAACAACTACATAACTTGACCCATGACGACTGCAATTATCAAGACAGATGAAAATGCATCTCTCTTGAAATGGATGGAGAGGACATTTAGGAAAGGCGTTACGAAAGAGAATACATTTAGGTTGTTTTTTGTTTCTCTTGTAAAAGAGGAAGAGCTAATCAGGAAAAAGGACCAAAGTTTGTAAAGCATGGTGAACTTTAACCTTTTACACTCTGATGGTTTCTATCATTCTCTTCCTTCCCATTTACTCTGCTCCTACTCAAACTGTTCCAAGGGTCTCTAGAGTTCAGGTCTCTGATCTCTCCACAGGGAACTCCAACATATGTCTCCTTGACTCTAGCTTTTCGCTCTTCAAATTTTCTGCTGCAAGAAAGATTTTATAAAACACAAACAGGACCCCAGTACTCCTGCACTTAAAATCTACATTGCTCAATTCAATTGATGCAGAAAAAGTATTTACTAAAAATTCAACACCCTTTTTGATAAAAGGCATTTACAAAAACCCCACAGCTAACATCATACTCAATGGCAGAAAACTGAAAGCTTTAAGATCAGGAACAAGACAAGGATATTCATTTTCATCACTGCTATCCAAGATTATTAGATTCTAGCCAGAGCAATTAGGCAAGAAAAAGGAAGAACATCCAAATCAGAAAGGAAGCAGAACTATCTCTAGTCACAGACAACATGATCTTATAGATAGAAATCCTAAAGAAGTCATAAACAATTAGTACTAATAAACAAATACAGCAAAGTTGCAGTATATATTATATAAGATCAACACACAAAAACTGGTAGTAATGAACAATCTGAAAACAATTAAGAAAACAATTCCATTAATAACAGCATCCAAAAGCACAATGAAAACTATAACACATTGCTGAAAGAAATTAAAGACCTAAATAAATGGAAAGATGATCCATGTTCTGATGGGAAGATAATATTAAGATGGTAGTACTTCCCAAAGTGATCTACAGATTCAATGCAATCCTTATGAAAATCCCAATAGTCTTTCTAGGGAATGGAAAAGTTCACAGTAAAATTCATATAGACTTGCAAGAGGCACCAAATAGCAAAAATAATCTTGAAAGAGAAGAACAAAGTTGGAGGACTCACACTGCCCAATTTCAAAACTTCTTACCAAGCTACGATAATCAAAACAGTGTGGTACTGGCATAGGAACAAATATACAGAGCAATAGAATAGAATTGAGAGTTCAGAAATAAATCCAAACATCTACAGTTAACTGATTTTTGACAAGGGTGCTGAGACCATCCAAGGGGAAAAGAACAGTCTTTTCAACAAATGATGCTGGGAAAAACTGGATATCCACATGTAAAAGAATGAAGTTGGAGTCTTACTTACACTCTGTAGAAAAATTAATTCAAAATGGATCAATGACCTATATATAAGAGCTAAAACTCTTAGAAGAAAACATAAGAGCAAATCTTCATAACCTTGGATTTGGCAGTGATTTCTTAGATATGACAATAAAAGTGTAATCCGCAAAAGAATAAAAGATAAACTGGACTTCATCGAAATTAAAACCTTTTATGCATGAAAGAACATCATCAAGAAAGTGAAAAGACGACCCATGAAATGGGATAAAATATTTGCAAATCATATATCTAACAAGGATCTAGTATCCTGAACTCTTACAATTCAACAACAAAAAGACAAACAACTCAATTCAAAAACGAGCAAGAGACACAGAGAAACATTTCTCCAAAAAAGATACACACTGGCCAATAAGCACATGAATAAGCTCAGCATCATTAGTAATTTGGGAGAAAAAAATCAAAACAAGATATTTCACACCCACTAGGATGATGGTAATCAAAAAAATGAAAAAATAACAAGTGTTGTTAAGGATGTAGAGAAATTGGAAACATTGCTGGTGAAGATGTAAAATCTTTCAGCCACTGTGGAAAAGTTTGGCAGTTCCTCAAAAAGTAAAACATTAAGGGTTAACTTATGACCCAGCAATTACACTTCTAGGAATTTACACCAAAGAACTGAAAACAAGTATTCATACAAAAACCTGTACATGAATGTTTACAGCAGCTCTATTCACAATATCCAAAGGTGGAACCAACTCAAATATCTACCAACGAATGAATGAATAAATAAAACATGATCTATACGATGTGATGTTGTTCATCCATAAAAAGGACTAAAGCACTAATACAAGCTACACCATAGATGGATTTCAAAAATATCGTGTTACATAAAAGCCTGACACAAAAGACCATGTATTACATGATTCTTTTTATATGAAATATCCAGATAAAGTAAATTCTTGGGGACAGAAAAGCAGATTAATGGTTGCCAGGGGCAAAGAGAAGTGAGAAAGGAGGGTTTGGTTCATGTCTATAGGGTTTCCTTTTGGTGTGATAAAGATCTGGAACTAGATAGAGGTAGTGGTTGCACAACAATGTAAATATACTAAATGCTAATAAATTGTATACTTCAAAATGGTTTAAATGGCAAATTTTATGTGTACTTTTAACACCTGTGCATAAAATAAATAGCTCTCTAATACCCTTATGATCTACCTTCAACTGACTCTTTTGCTTAACTCACTGCTTCCTCCTCCTATCTTCTCACACTCTTAACTTCTCAGTTTTTGAACACGCCAAGCCATTTCAAGCCACTGGCTTGTTCTTCATACATACTGTTTCCACTTCCTGGTAAAACTTTCAAGACTCATATCATTCATTCCTCCAACAAACATTTACTGAAAGTCTCCTGTATTCCAAACATTATATTAGGCACTAGGAATACCACAATAAACAAAAGACATAGTCCCTTTCCTTTGGAGCTTAGAGTTCAAGGAGTGGTAGTGAGGGACATCAAATGAATAACTGTACAGTGCATTATTTGTCTGTAATTGGTAGGTGCCTTCCCAAGAGAATAGGTACCATGACAGCATATCATAAAATGTTCCTGACCCAGTTAGGGGGAGAATGTGAGGAAAAGGTTCCTTGCAGAATAGACATTTAAACAGAGCCCTGAAGGATACAGAACTAAGTTAGTTAGGTGTAGATGGGCCAATATAAAGAGGCCCAGAGCCCTAGAAGTAGGCAAACCTTGGGGCTGGTCACCAGGACTCTGTACTGGAAAGAAGTGAAGCTCTTAGTTAGCAACCACACAATCTTGGCTCCTGCTCCCATTCGTTACATTCTGGAAACAGAGTTCTAAGGACCCTGGAAGTTGAGCAGGAACTTCTACCCCATGCTCTTGGAAATGTTCTTCAAAAAACCATTTCAGGATCCACTTTTGTTCTTTGAGAGATTTTCCTGAACAGCTCTTAAGGCCTCCGTTGTCACTTCATTTCTGAAACCTTTCCTTACCTTCCCCTTTCCAAGCCCTGTGTGTCTAGAACACATCATATCTCTTACTTGCCTGTCTCTCCGAATTGGTTTGTAGGAGTTAAGAGAAGGGCTGACATTGCCTCTAATCCCCAAACCTTACACAGTGTTGATCTATCAGTATGCACTTACAGACTGTAAAGTCAGTGTGGCTGCAGAACACATGGAATGTGGCAGAAGACAGGGAGGCTAAGTTAGCTGAGAATGATCTCTTAGGGCTTGAATGTCAAGTTAAGGGAGTTTGGTCAGTGGTTCCCAACTTAACCAAGTTTTACAATCATGATGAAAAAAATGTTAAAATACGTATTTCCTCAGTCTCACTCCAGGTCACAGAATAGCCAGCCAGTGCCCCAGGTGGGTCCCAAAATTAAGACAAGTTAGGCAACCGTTCCTGTGGTCAATGAGGATCCAAAGTTTCCAAGTAAATGAGTGAATCGTCTTAACTACATTTTAAAATGCTCATCAGTCCGAAGAGAAAGCAGGAAGCCACTGCAATGGTACGCGAGAGATAGCAAAGACCGAAAAGCGGGAGAAATGGCTTTCATCAGTATTCCCGGCGCACACAACGCTGTCCCGCTCGGTGGGTCTCCCTCATCAAACACAGCTGATCAGAAATGCGCCTCCTTACCCGCCTCATGCGACCGTTGGACAGCAGATCCGCGATTCCCTTGGCTGCGTCGTTTTTCTCGGCTACACAGAGAACTTTCCGCACGCCTCGGAAGGCTACCTCCATGGCGGAGGAGGAAAAGGTCCGGCCTCCGGGACGATGTAGCCACCGGAGCACGCAGCGGGAGACCCGTAAGATCATCCCTAGGCCCCACGCCCGCAGCCGCTACCTGGCTGCCCGCGCATGCTGGGGAAGCCAGAGGTGAGGGCCGCCCGACGGTTACCCTAAGAGAACCACATAGATGTTTCCAGGAGCTGCCGGAGACGCCTCTCGCCTTCCCGTCACCTCCCACCAGCCCGCCAGGCTTCGGAACCGCGACAGCAGGCCCTCCTGGTCACGCCGCCGCCTCTGCACAGAAAGCCGCACTCGGGCGTCCCGCCACAGCCTGCCTCGCGTTCCGCCAGGCGCGAGTCCACGGGACCGCGAACTACAACTCCCACGCTGCCTCGCGTACGCAGACCCCTCGCCCAGCACGTTTCCGCTCCGCGGCCTCACTTCCTTTCCTTCCGGACTATGGGTTGGTTAATCGATTCGTCCTTGGGAGAGGCCTCTCGACAGTCCCGCCCAAGCCTCTTGCGGCTCACAATCCTTTTCTCTCGTGCTGGGAAGTCTACGCAGACGCTTTCGCGTCACGCGGCGCCGACACCGCGAGTCATGTGATACCAAGATGGCGGTGCCACCGTAGCTCCCCCTGTTTGCGGCGTCCAAGGAGTCGCGACGGTTTCTGCCCTCGGGTCGTAGGGGCGGCAATGCTTGGCCGATCCCTGCAGCGGCCCGTAGCCTGGTGTTAGGCATCGGTTCAGGAACGGGGCTGTTGCTGTCACGGTGGGTTCAGGGGAGTCCCGGTGACCTCGCTGCAGTCTTCTGCGTCGGCAGCGCTCGCCGGAGGAGGAGGAGGAGGAGGAGGAGGAAGGCATCCAGCCTCCCGGATCTTCTGGACCTGCGGAGTTCATGAGGCCTCCGAGGATCTTGGCAGAGCTACACCTTTGAGAGGCTGCAGGAGTTCGAGTTCTCTGGATTGTGAGAGGCAGCCTTCTACCCCTGACAGCGCAAAGAAGACTGCAAGGAGTTTGCTTCCTCTTCCGGAGGCCTGGCTTCCCCTCCGCGATTACACCACAATTCTTTGCCATTTCCTCTCAAATGTTCTCTCCATATATCTGTAAATATGATTAGCGCCCCTGACGTGGTGGCCTTCACCAAAGAGGATGAGTACGAGGAGGAGCCTTACAATGAGCCGGCCCTGCCAGAGGAGTACTCGGTGCCACTCTTCCCCTTTGCAAGCCAAGGAGCTAACCCGTGGTCCAAACTGTCTGGAGCCAAGTTCTCTCGAGACTTCATCCTTATTTCCGAGTTCTCAGAGCAAGTGGGACCGCAGCCCTTGCTGACTATCCCCAATGACACCAAAGTTTTCGGTACTTTTGATCTCAATTATTTCTCCTTGCGGATCATGTCTGTGGATTACCAGGCTTCCTTCGTGGGCCATCCCCCTGGTTCTGCTTACCCCAAGCTGAACTTCGTGGAGGACTCCAAGGTGGTGCTGGGAGATTCGAAGGAGGGAGCCTTTGCATATGTGCATCACCTTACCCTGTACGACCTGGAGGCCCGTGGCTTCGTGAGGCCATTTTGCATGGCTTATATCTCAGCCGACCAGCACAAAATTATGCAGCAGTTCCAGGAGCTTTCAGCTGAGTTTTCCAAAGCTTCTGAGTGCTTGAAGACAGGCAACAGGAAGGCCTTTGCTGGAGAACTTGAAAAAAAACTGAAAGACTTGGATTACACCAGGACAGTGCTGCACACTGAAACAGAGATCCAGAAGAAAGCCAATGACAAAGGCTTTTACTCATCTCAGGCAATTGAGAAAGCCAATGAACTGGCTAGTGTAGAGAAATCCATCATTGAACACCAAGACCTGCTGAAGCAGATCCGCTCATACCCTTACCGGAAGTTGAAGGGGTTCGATTTGTGTTCTGGGGAGATGGAGCACACCCAGGATCAGCCTGACCAGGCAGCCACTACCTCTAACCCTGATGAATATACCAACACAGACCTTTACACCTGCAGACCCACCTACACCCCAAAACTCATCAAAGCAAAGTCCACCAAGTGTTTTGACAAGAAGTTGAAGACCTTGGAAGAGCTCTGTGACACTGAGTATTTCACCCAGACCCTGGCTCAGCTCAGCCACATTGAGCACATGTTCAGAGGGGACCTGTGTTATCTCCTTACCAGCCAGATTGACAGAGCACTACTGAAGCAACAGCACATAACAAACTTTCTCTTTGAAGACTTTGTGGAGGTCGATGACAGTGTGGTAGAAAAACAAGAAAGTGTATGTCCTAAGCCCAGTCAACACAGGCCACCTTCCAGGTCTCTAGAAGAATGTCCGATCCCTCAAGTGTTAATTAGCGTTGGCTCTTACAAGTCCAGTGTGGAGTCTGTGCTTATCAAGATGGATCAGGAACTTGGAGATGAGGAGTACAAGGAAGTGGAGGTGACAGAATTGAGCAGTTTCGACCCCCAGGAAAATTTGGACTACCTAGATATGGATATGAAGGGGAGTATCAGCAGTGGTGAAAGCATTGAAGTTCTAGGCACAGAAAAGTCCACCTCTGTGCTGTCTAAGTCTGATAGCCAGGCCAGCCTCACGGTGTCATTGAGCCCCCAGGTGGTCCGGAGCAAAGCGGTCAGCCACAGGACCATCAGCGAGGACAGTATTGAAGTCCTCAGCACCTGCCCCTCTGAAGCACTCATCCCTGATGACTTTAAGGCCAGCTACCCAAGTGCCATTAATGAAGAAGAATCATATGCAGATGATAGTGAGGGAGCCATTCACTTTCAAGCAAGCATCAGCCCACCAGAGCTAGGTGAAGCAGAAGAGGGCAGCTTAGAAAACACCTTATCACAGACAGACTCCTGCTGCATTGGGAAGGAGAATGACAGTCTGCGGATGCCGCTCTCCAGTCCAGTCCACCCACACACTGACGAGGATGCAGTAGTGAGCGTCCCCCCGCAGCGCTACAGGCAGAAGGAGCAGGAGTTCCATGTGGATTTTGCAGTAGAAAACGTCAACCCTTCCCGAGACAACATTTCCGAAGGTTTTCCTGTTTATGAGCTGGACCCTAGGCACCTGCTGGCTAGCCGGGATGTCAGTAAGACCAGTCTGGACAACTACTCAGACACCACCAGCTTTGTGGGCAGTGTGGCCTCCACCAGCTCAGACAGGACTCCTTCTGCTTATCCTGCTGGCCCCTCTTCCGAGAGGCATAAAAAGAGGGCTGGCCAGAATGCCTTAAAATTCATCCGCCAGTACCCTTTTGCCCACCCAGCCATCTATTCCCTGCTCAGCGGGAGGACACTTGTGGTTCTGGGGGAGGATGAGACCATAGTCAGGAAGCTTGTGACAGCATTGTCCATCTTCGTCCCCAACTACAGTCGCTGTGCCAAACCCGTGAAGCACTGGGTCTCCTCCCCTTTGCACATTATGGATTTTCAGAAGTGGAAGCTCATTGGCCTGCAGAGGTAATTGGTTACAGATGGTGGGGAAGGGCCTGTCTGGTTAGAGATGGGGCTTCAAATGTACAAACCTCTGGGTGAGGTTAACAAATTGTTGTGGTGGACCCAGAATCAGAAGGCATGGCTTTCAGACTGGGCCCAGCACCAACTCCCTGTTACTTTTGGCAACTTGTTCCCCTTCACTGGCCTTCTGTTTCCTTATTTAGCACACGAGGGGGTTGTAGTTCCTAAGTAGTTGCTAACCCTAATCTGTACCTTGTTGTGTCAGAATTATTTGAGAGAATTTTAAAAATCTCAATTCCTGGGCCCCACCTCCAGAGATTCCGATTCGGTTAGCCTGGGGTAAGACATGGACTTTATTTGTTATACGGCAAGATTTGGGAAAGACTGGACTTACAGATCTCAGGACCTTGCTGACTCTCAGATTCACACTATGGTGTAAATGACTGAGGAGAGATCTGCTTCTAAGAAAGGGCTGTGGTGGTAATAGGAGAGGGAAGCCATCACTAGTGAGAGGAACATCAGAGGGCTCCAGTGGCTTTCACTCCACTGTCCCGTTTGCCCTTGAAGGCTGTCCTAATAAGGAAATGCAAAAGCCAGTTTCTTCTCCCTCTTTCTTGGAATGTTTTCTATTTCATTTCCCCATGTTACTCACTTGTGCTTTAGTAGATTCCTTTTGTTTTTCCAAATACTGCTTGACAAGTTTTCTGGGTCAAGGGACTCTTTCCCTTAGCATATGCACTGTGTTAAGTTTCCTCATTCCCTTCTCTGCACACCACTTTGACAAAGGTGATCGTCTGAGTCCCTGCTGATACAAGACAGTCTGTGCTTCCCATACCACATAGGAGGGCAAAAGGAATTTCTTCCACAGTGCAGTCAGCCACCATTCTAATTTTCCGATTTCTCCTTTATATGATTCCTTGATACCAATGAGGTAACCATCCCAAGTCTCCTTATGTTCACCCCTTACAGAAATCACCTGGACTTACTCTAACCCTTGCTTCATTAGGCTTTCCCCAGGGTTGTGGTGGTGGAATTTAAGCAAATACCACCTCCATGCCATGCTGGCAGTGCTGGAGTACCAGCTGGAGGTACCTGAGCAAGGCCACTGCACTGGAAGAATTTGTAGTTTAGGAAATAAGGCAGACAGGTGACCAGAGCCTTGCCAGCAAGATGAGAGTTCCAACAGTGGGTGCTTTGTGTGTTCTAAGAAAACAAAGGGAGTAATTTAGTGATGGATGGATGGGATGGAGGGGAAAGATGGGAGGTTTGGAGTCTTTGGTTTGAGTGATCTGGAGGGCTTGCCCTTGGGGTTGAGTGACAACATAGAGACTTGTTGTGACATGCCTGAGACGCCTGGACAAGCTCATTCCTTGGGCATTGTAGGAAACTGCCAAGTCCTTGCTTACAGATGCTGAATCTGGGGCTCAGTAGATGAGATGGCTGCTCTGAGTGCTCTTCCAGGCTTTGTCCTTCCTCCTGGGCTCCTTACCCTCTGCTCTGCTCAGGTTTAACCATGCCGTCCCAGGAAGGGAAGGGCTTTTCGGGGATTGGGTTTTGCTACTGTTCTTGGTGGAATGATGGGTTAGTATCCCTTACACACACACATATACCTTCTCCAGCTCAATCCCCTCACCCCATTAACACATTAATCTGTTGATACCTGGTTTATCGAGGAACAGGCTCAGGATGGTCTTGCCCTTTTCAGAGGTTTTCCCTGAACTTCCCTCCTTAGAATGTGCCAGAATGGCAAAAGAGTTTATCCCTTATGCCAACTCTACTCCACTGGGCATTTGACTGGAGTGCTGTGTTGAGAATGATTCTGAGGCTTAGTTTGGGGTGCGCTGGAAATCCTGGTCAACTATAATATCTCTATGGGTACAGGAGAGGAGAGCTAGCAGGTGGACAGTATATTTGGCACCCTGGTGTGGAAGAGGAGGTGCGAGGTGGTCTAAGTCCCTATCACTGTCCATCCACACTAGGCACTTGGGCAAATCACTCCTCCATTTGAGGCTTTGTTTATCCTGAGAAAATAAGAGGGCTGGATCACTGATCATTTGCCAAATATTTATTGAGGGCTGTGTGCCAGACACTGTGCCCAGTGCCAGAATTTTCAGGTGAGTCAGCAGCCATGTTGCATCCCATGACAGGGTGAACATGGCCTTCGTGGTCAGTTCTAACTTCAGCTGTCACCACTGTCAGTCAGCTTGACTTCTCTGAGGTTGTTTCCACCTGCAGAGGGAGCTACAAGACCTGCCTCATGATAGCAGAGGTCAGAGGGCCTATCACATATGATCATTGCCTGATCAGTGTGAGCACTCCTCTGATATTCTAGCAGGGGCACAGACAGACTGCAAGGAGGGCAGGCCAGGGTGGCCCTCACTGCAGACTTCAGAGCCTCAAAGCAGCCCTCTATAAAGGCGAGAGGCCTGTCAGAAGTGATAGTTGAGATCTTTCCAAGAATCCCAAGTGAGAAGTGAATAATTACTTCTCCCTTGAAGCTCTTCTGCTTGGACCTGCTAGGAATTGGGAACATCGCCTCCAGGGAGTCCTGCTCAGGCATGTGAGGAATGGTAGATAAGGATTGGAGGCTATATTCCCTAAGGAACCTGTCACTGGAGGGTCAACTGAGTGAAGGTCTAGAAGTGGAGTGGAGACTGAATTTGCTTCAGTTCACCTGAAAAAAAATCCTGGGAGGTGAACGGTAGGCAAGATGTAAAGGTTTCATGGGATGAAAACCCATGGAGTCGTTAAGAGGAAGGCATTGGGTATTCTGAATTGAGGTCCTGGTGTTAACACTACTGGCTGTGTCAATTTGGACCATTCATCTCCTTCACTCACTCAACAAAGCTTGTTGAACCTGTCTGAATGGGGCTTTATAGTAGCCCTCATACAGAGCTGGAAGCAGGCACATCTAGGATATGTATACAGCCCTTAGAAATGCTCAGAGCTGTGGATAGATGCTGAGTCACCGCCCCCCCCCCTCGCCCCCAGACTCAGCATTGAAGTAGGGAGCAGATTGAGGCCCTTCTGAGATTCAGCATTAAAAGTTGTGAATAAAAGAGGTGCCTTCCTGTGGTCATGAACTTCCTGTTCATGGGTGCTCAGCTGTAGAGGGGCTTGGTCTCATGTAGTAGGTCAATCTGGAATCAGAATTGTTGACTCTGCAGAGTCCCATTCTCAGTTGTTTTGACTGAAACCAACTCACATAATGAACTGTTTTTATGGACTCCTACCCTAGAACTGCCAGTTTTGTTGCCTCTTGATTTTTTTTCCCACTAAAGTAGGCCCTCTGCCTACAAAACGGGTACAAGAGATGGATAAACAATCAAGTCAGTCTCCCATCATTTTAAGTCAAAACCAGGGATTATTTTATTGCTTACTAAGCAGCAGTAATAAGCCCTGGACTGTTTGCAAACAACTCAATTCTGGTGGGAAATGTGCTAATGTGGGTCAGAGGCCCTGGGTTGAGTCCTAGCTCAGCCACTTACTAGCTAGGTGACCTTGGACAGCCTTGTCTCCTCTCAGAGCTTCAGTGTCCTTATCTGTACGGAGGAGTTGGTCGATATCCTAACTTTGGGATGGGCTATAATGAATCTAAATAGGTATGGGAGGTGAAATGTGAGGCTCTTGGGTGCCTGTGCTGTGCAGCCAAGGGACAGGCCTGGGGCTTGCCTCTTCCCATGTCATCTGGCCTCCTGATGAGGAGCTTTGAGGGAACCAGAAATGGAAGAAAAGTTAGAAGGAGCATCATCTTCTCAAAGAAGTGGTGCAGCCATAGGTAGGAGTTGATAGGGTTGTCAGAGCTGCCCTGGGAGAGGCCAGTGTGAGACTAGTGTGTTACTACAGTTGGACAGGTGGCAGGAAGATGAAGTAAAGCCTTGATTGTGCTGCTGCAGTGGCACCCAGGTGGGCTGGATGTGCCAAGCTCAAGGAGGTATTTGGATGTGGCCCAGGCCCCTTGGGGGAGGTATGGATGTCTTCTACAATTCCCAGGGCCCACCTTTCTTTCAAGGCCCGGCTCCGAGGCCACTCCTCCGGGACTTTCTGGCCCCAGGCCCCTCCTATGGAGACGAAGACCACATTCCTCTTCACTTGTGTGCATGTTTTTTCTTCCCAGACACACCAGGCTCATTCTTCCTTGCCTGCTCAGTCCCTGGGTCACTGTGGGAATATAGTAGATGCTCAGTAAATGATTAACTACACAAAATAACAATATTTAGGAAAGAAAAAATATGAGATTATCTTGGTCCCAAATGACTGTCAGTCCTTTTTACATACCACTTTAGGTCTTACACAAGCCCTAAATTGTAGAGGTATGTCAGTCTGAAATCTCTGGTCAGCCAGCCATTTGCCTGACTCCGCAGAGTAATCCTGGCTCCTTTGGGAAAACTGATAGAGAGGAGGGTTTTAAGTGGTTGCTTACTAAAACGGATCACTCTGACTTCCTTCCCTCACTGAGCAGACCTTATGTGTCTGCCTCTGATATGCTAGGGAGCAGGGGCAGGAGGCCACATCAGAAACTACAGTGGGCAAGACAAGAAGACAGGTTGCTGTCACCACACTGGTCAGTGCCAGGCTGGTGATACTAAAGGCCAGGTCCTCTTTTGAACACAACTCATTTTGTCTCCACAATGACCCCATGAGGTAGGTAGGACCTATTATCTCTGTCTTACAGATGAGGCTCAGAAAGTTTAAGGAACTTGATGAAGGTCACATAATGAGAAAGGAGAGGAAGAGGGAAGGTCTGTAAAAGGTTTCAGCTGGCATAAGCCAAGTACAAAAAAAAATATGCCCATTATTTTGAGGCTCCACCAAAAGCTCGGCATGGCTACAAGGGAGGGTCACTGGGGAAGTAACAGATGAGGCCTCAGAGGTCAGCAGGAAGCAAGGTTATACAGGGCCTTGTGGGCCATGCGAAGGCACTTGAACTTGGTTATGAGGGTGGTAAGGAACTCTTTGAAGATCATGATGACCAGAATTGCCTTCTAGAATAAGCCAGTAAGTGTTGGCCAGTGGGAGCTTGCTTAGATACAGGAGGCCCCACACCCATGCATCTGCCTTCATCTTCCTGGCCCTTGCCCTTACTAACCTTGACCTGTGTGTTGCAGAGTAGTGTCCCCTGCCAGTGCTGGCACACTTCACGCTCTGAGCCGCTACAGCCGCTACACGAGCATCCTGGACCTGGACAACAAAACTCTGCGCTGCCCTCTCTACAGAGGCACACTCGTGCCCCGGCTGGCAGACCATCGTACTCAAATCAAACGGGGCAGCACCTACTACTTGCACATCCAGAGCATGCTCACCCAGCTGTGTTCCAAGGCCTTCCTCTATACCTTCTGCCACCACCTGCACCTGCCTGCCCATGACAAGGAGACGGAAGAGTTGGTTGCCAGCCGGCAGGCAAGCTTCTTGAAGTTGAATCTGGGTCTAGTGAATGAAGATGTCAAGGTGGTCCAGTACCTGGCTGAGCTGCTGAAGCTGTACTATATGCAGGAGTCTCCTGGGACCAGCCACCCCATGCTCAGGTTTGACTATGTCCCTAGTTTTTTATACAAAATATGAGGTCAGGCCCAGCCACTGTGACCAAGACCTGTGACTCAGGGCACGGGGAAGGAAAGTATTGGCATGACCAAGCAGTTCTCTGAGCTGTGTAGACTTCTGGTGTCATAGGTGGGAATGAAGCAAGATGGCAACTGTGGTTCCCAGGTGGTTCTAGGCAGCTTGCAAATTGGACTTGAGCAGAGGGGGGAGCCTGGCTCTCTGAAGGCATCTGGAAAGACAGTAACATCTCCTTTGTCTCCCTGGTGAAGTGGCCCCAGGATCGGTAGGGGCCTCATTAGGGCTGGTGGCCATAGCAGAGGAAAGCCTCAATGGGGTGGCATGATGGGCCGGAGGGCGGGATGATGGGCCGGAAGGTGAAGCCCTAATGGGAAGGACATGGTGACCACATTCAGCTCTGCTGAAAACTTGAGCGGCAAAATCAAGTGAAGCAGCCTGTTAACTAGAATGACTTGGTGGAAAACAAGATGATAGAACATCCATTGCCTCATTCAGATCCCAGCTGAATGGCCTGGAGCCCATCATCCCAAGGGAGGCCCCTGAATGAGTGAGGTGGAGGGGAGAAAGCGCTGCCCCAGCTGGATGGTGGAAAATGCAAAAATGCTCAAAGGAGAGTGAGCCAGCATCCTGTGCCTATACATACTTCCTCACCAGGCACAGAAGTACCAATGGATGGGCCTTGGAAATTGGAACCCACAGGTCAGCAGAAGTGGCTGGAGTACTCACTAGTCCTCAGTTGTCAATGAGAATGCTTTCAGAGGTAGACAGCCCAGGAGACAGGCAGAGCCAAGGTGCCATGAGGCCATCACCACTGTGCAAGTGATGAAGAGCCAGCAGCTTTCTGGGGCCTGGTCTACCAGCCATTCTGGCCAGGGTGAGTTAGCATTGTCCTCTTGAGGAAGATCTGCAGCTATATGTTGGAACTTGGTAGCGATCACACCATAGTCGACTCTCTCACCCAAAGCAAACATTTGCAACCACTTCACTACCTCTGGTGGGGTCTCATGGACACTGTGACAGTAGAGTTCTGTTCAGCTGGCTGGTCTGGATGGGCAATCCAGCTGGTGATAACTCATGGCAGGGATTTTCTTCAGGAAAGAGGAACGTTTTCTTGTGTGGCCGTCTTTATAGATCTGCTTTGGGAGGCTGTGCAGGCCTAGAGTATGCACACCTAACGGCAGCTCACTCCAGTCCCCACAGAATCCCCCAAGTATACTCACCTCACTACAGCTCACTTCCACCCTTATGTGAGTAACCCCAAGTGTGCTCACCTCAAGGCAGCTCACTCCCACCCTCATGAAGCCCCCTAATATGCTCACTTCATCACAGCTTACTCCCACCCCCACTGAGTACCCCTTAGTCGACTCACATCACCACAGCTCTCTTCTGCCCTTACATGAGTCCCCCAACTTTTTCAGAAGATGCTCTCTGGTTCACCCACCATGATCTCTCTGAGGCTTCTTACACAATTGCCACTGGTATGTAGATGGTTTCTTGCAACCTTGAACGTTTAATAGTTTTTTTTTTAAGCTGTTTTTCCCACTAAGTAGGGAGAACTCTTAGTATTATTTTTTAATTTGTTCCCAGAAAATTGTGATAAAACAGATCTGAGCCAGCCACGAGTGGTACTCTTGAGCACATGTATGCATATCTCTTGGGGCTGTGTTCTGTGTATTTGGCATCCTGCTATTGAGAACTGGTGTACCCATCAGTTTGAGGCACATTGTTGAAGTCAGAGGAGAGGCAGAGACCCCTGGTGACTAAGGAGGGTTTGTGTCACAACACTCCTGTGGTCCCTTCTTTGCCCAGGTCCTCTGCAAGAATATAGCCTGTTGGCTGCCACCCATCAGCTTCTGGTCAAGGTCCCCATTCCTCTCATGGCAGGGATTTCCTCCAGTAAAGAAGAAAGCCTTGTGTGGCTATCTTCATGTATGTGATTTTGCTTCTCAGGCTGTGACCAAGAACCTTTTATGGCAGATGGTGCTGCTTACATGTCATCACTTTTTCTTGTATATATTGCATATACTCACTCAGTCAAGTCTCCAGGAACATCTTGGCACCTTTGAAATGTGAAGTGTGTTTGCCAGTGGGGGAAGCTGAATAGGAAGCTTGTTTTTCTCTGTGAGCTCACCTTGTGTTACCATCTCCCCTTTCTGGTCTTGTACAAGATGCTTTGTTTTCTAACTGGGTAGCTAACTGTTGTCTACTTAGGCCTCCAGGGACATGAGCTTATGACACTTTGTTTCCAAGGGAGTAAAAGTCTTTGGGGTCCCAGTGACAAGATAGAAAGTGATCATTGGCACCACCATAGCTACTTGTTCTTGTGTTTCACACTGACATAGACTCTGCAGGTAACACTGTTCTCATCTTGGAAACTGATACAAGCAGTTCAGTTGGACTTGGCCTTCTAGACATACAAGCAACACACTACGATAGACCTTTGCTTTGAAAGGTGTTTGCTCAGCTCTGCCTCAAGGATGATTCTGAAGGCCCTGAGGATTCTAAGGTGAGACCAGTTGGATGTGAACAGAACAGACTCGTGCACGGTCAGCTACAGAAAGAGCAAATGGGGAGCATCTCACTGGAGTTGTTTCTTCATGAGGAAGGCAAGTTGGCTTCACTGACCAGTGAGTGAACTCCAGGATTTAAAGTTTGGCTAAAATCTAATTTTTGGTGTGGCAGTTTCAAAGGATTGCTTAAAGCCAAGTACGTTTCTTTTCAAAGGGATCTTGAAGTGGTATTTGGACTGAGGCAGTTTGGGCAGAGGCAGTTGAGACTGAAGCTGTCCCTCCGTAGCCCTACTCCACTTGGAGAATTGGAACCTCCTAGAAGATGCATCTATAAATCTTAATGGTGGGGAGCCCGATGCAATGGGACTAATCTCTTCAAGAATTTTCATTTGAGGTTTTTCTCTAGTAATAGGTCAATAAGTGTTGTTAAAACATTTAAAAACACTTCCCAGAAAATAAAGGACATCAGCACCTCTTATTTCTTCAGTTCTATCACTTTAAAGGCCTAGGCACTGAAATTTTGAGGATTGTTTCAGTTTTACTTCCAATTACCTGCCCCCTCCCTCCTCCTTCTTCTTTTTTTTTTTTTAAAGCAGTCCAAGTTAAGAAAAATCTGATTAGGCTAGCAATTATGCAGTAGTGATCTCCAGAAGCTCCGTTTTAGAGATCAGCTGAAGCTTTTTATAGTACCTGTGGCACTTGGGACACTCAAGCCTGAGCTGCTGCCTTCACACTTCACTGTTTCCTTGCTCCTTTAATGAAAACGTTGATTTTAGAAGTTGTGACTTTTCCACAATTGACTGCAATGGCTGAAATTACACACATTGCACCAAAATTTGGAAATGGGCCATGGTAACTCAGCTGTCATTTTCTATGTAGCTTTTACTTCATTTCAAATCAGTTACTATATGAAAAATATGGTATACTTCAACCCTAAGTAAACAACAAATCCCATTTCAAAATCCAAGGAAAGCCAATATATTCTACCCCAAATGCCAGGGCTTCTGTGTTTCAGTGACATGTCTGGAGGCTAAGAGTAGTCTTAAAGATCTTGCATGCACACTTCTGTCAGTGTTGTATACATGTGACCTGATGTTGCCATGTCATCTTTGCACAGGTGGTAGCACTCAACTGGTAGGGATCTATGGGTATGTGTGGATAGCCTTCAAAACACTGATTCCCCAAGCCAGCAATCAGATTTTACTCCCCATCTCCCTGGAGAACTCAGAAGCAAGTGCCTTGGTTCGTGCTTTGAATCAAACCAGCCAGATTTCTGGCTTTTCTCCAATACTGTCATAGGGATAAAACTGGAATCTTTAAAAGAGATATGGTGTTAACAGACTGCAAAAAGGAAGAAGCATCAAATTTTCTACTTCTGGTTGAAAGCAAAACCAGTCTCAGCTGATAAGGTTTGAGCACACCAAGTTTTCCTGAGTCCTTTCCCCATGGAACACTGACCTAACTTGGCCTTATCTATTAAGGTTTCTTATGGCCACGAGGAGGAGGAAGCAGGAGTCAGGGAAGGATGAACAAGCATTTTTCAGTGAACTAAGCTGCAATTATAGGGCCCTGGCTTCCTGGGAGTGATTTTTCAGCTCCAACACGGAGGCTACACAGCGAATCTTGGAAATGTTCATGTGTTCAGCTGGGAAAGAATCAAGCCCCTGAGGATAAGGCTGTTTTGGCACCATAACAGCTCCCAAACTGAGACAGAGATGTGGGTACTGGCATGTCACTCACACCCCAGAGAGACTGCAGCAGCTGTCCCTACTGTGCTGGAGTAAATGCCAACAACATGCTGGACCCTAGGCCACAGGGGCACCTTCCAGGCAGGACCACAGGGTGCCTCACCCACCGACTGCCTGACACTGGCTGGCTACAGAGGTTGGGTTAAGAGAAATGCCACCTTTAAGGTTGCAGTGAAAAGCATAGTCTGTGAGGAAGTCATATTTATTATTTTTTGAGAAGTATTTTATTACTGCATGTTCATTCCTCTGTACGTGTGAATGTGAATCTGACCACCATGTGAGCTGCAATCATCATCACGGTGGCAAGGGCAAGAATATGCCAGACACATGCGAGAGCAGCTTGTAGGTATGGCTGCACAGTTCAACCAGAGTAAATGCCAAACAAATAGTATGAAAAGTGTACTTTTTAAGAAACTAATTTATTTGAGTTGAGATATTTTTGAAATATAAAAATTAGTTGTATTTTTTAAAGCTATAATTCTTGTAGACAGTCTGTGTTAAACTCTGATTGTGCTTATTATTAAAAATGGTAATTTGTTTTGCACTTCAGCTTTGTGAAAAATAAAGTTTCTTTTGGAAGGTGACATTTGGTTTCCTGATTACAGGAGGGAGTTGGTTCTCTCACACAGGGCAGGAAAGCCCCAGGCTGATGCTGACATTAGGACAGGACTAGGTACCCCAAGCTCTCCCACTTTTTCAGGGGTGGAGGTTGAAGGAGACCATTTTCATGGTGCGCTAAGCTGCTAACAGTGAGACCCACAAACTGGCACCTTCTAAAGACTTCTCTGACTTAGACTTCTAATTGAAAGCACATAGCAGAAGCTTCAGGAGGAATTTCTGTCTTCATTTGTAATGTCGTAATTCATTTCTCCTTTGATGTCCCACTGGGTAACAAAATACTAATAACAGGAAGCTTTCACAAGCTATGAATGTGGGTGTTTCTTATCTGCTGCAGTGAGTTGGAAGAAGCCCAGTAACTCTTAAGAGAAAGGTGAGTAAAATTATTGGAATCTTTCCGATACATCAGTCCTACCCCAGTGTCTAAATGAATTAAGGCTAAATAGTATTTCTTTTCTCCAGAATAACTATTTTTGTAGTTCTGAGAAAGTGAGGTTCCGATTTAAACTTCTTAATAACTTGTCCCAGAATTACTAACAGTGGGCCTTATTAAACAGATTTTGATTTGTGAAGATAACATGGGCAAAGTCTTAAAAGAACCCCTCAGACAACACATGGGGGTCCCATGGGGGCAGTGCTTCTCTCTCTCTCTCTTTCTCTCTTTCTCTCTCTCTCTCTCTCTCTCTCTCTCTCAGTCCTTGGGCAAGCATTCCTGGGCAGTCCCATTCCTGCGCAGTCCCAACACTCCGGCACTGGGATAGGTGCAGCCTGGTGGCTCCTGGTGGCTCCTCTAAAAGTCGGGCAGTCCAGGCAGGGGGAAAAGAGACGCGAAGCTCTCCACCTCCTCCCTGAGAGCTCTGATGGCCCTACGGTGCTTCTCGTCCCCTGCTAGTTTCTCCTTGAACTCCTTCAGGGTGGCCTTGACACCAACGTCGCTCTGAATCTGCAGAGTCAGTTCTATCCCTGTGTGGTAGAGACAAATGAGTCCTCTAGCCTGCAAGACACACCCAAGGCCCAACTGCCCAAATGCCCCAGCAACTGGAGGTGAGACAGCCGTAAGTATTGATGTTTACCACATAAGTGATCCTTGTATGCACCCTTCCTCGTACAGGACAATCTTACAAACCTCTCAGACCAGATGGTTTGCTAAGTGGTTTCTGCTGTCTCCAGCATTCAGCCTTGACAGAGAAATGTCCTTCAGTAGGTGGGTCTCAACCACTCACAGACTCCATACACACAATATGATGTGGCAAACTTCCAACCTATATCCTTACCTCTGTGAATAAAATGGGCTACTTTTTGGAACTCTTTTTCCAGAAGTCCTCGGGATGTCAGTGCTGGGGTCCCCAGGCGCAGCCCGCTGGGTCGCAATGCACTTCTGTCACCTTCAACATAAAGAGGCTCTGTACTTGGGCTTTACCCAACTTACCACTGACCAGTGTGCATTAAAAGGGACATTTGGGCAAAAAGAATAGATGCCAGCTCAATCTAGAGAGAAGAGTACAGCTGATGTCCACAGTAGAGGTGGGAGCAAAGACACAGGCTGGGAGCACATTTTGACTACTGTACTTTAAATAGTAAGAAAGTCACCTTCTGTGACATGGCCTTTGCTCCATAAAATGAGGCCAGCATCTGTCTGGGTCTGAGGTATGTCCCTATATCTTACTAAACTCACTGAGAAACCTAGCCTATTTTCCAGAGGGCCCTGCCTCCCTCACCCAAATGCCTTCTCACCTTTAAGCACCCCACCTCAGTCCCCTTGTCCTTGGCAGGGTTAGAGCCTGTCAGAAGGAGGGCAAGGAGAGAGCCATAACTTACCTGCCATCCAGCATGATGTACCTATCCCCCTAAATCATCTGAGGTCTGTCCCCAGAGCCAATGATCATCGGCTATAACTGGCCATAGCGCAGACAGGAGAGGTGTGGAAGAGGAGACTAAGAAGGATTCTCACCTGGGCAGGTGTTCTTGTTGCAGGCAATAGAACAGGCTTCTAGCACCTTCTCAGCCCTGCCGCCATCCGTGCCTTTGGAACGGAGATCCACAAGGATCAAATGGTTGTCAGAACCACCTGGAAACCGAGTTGGACATGTAAGTATGTAAAAGGCTGATACCATGTCAAGCAAAGGAATTTCTTCCTAAGAAATGAGGATGGGGGAGGAAGGGGGCTAAACCAGATGAAGTCAGGAAGGTGTGTCCTGGAAGTCTTTAGTCATCTTTAAAGAAAAGATGCCCCAGGGCCTAAAAGTTTGACAGAAAGGTCAGAGTAATGGGAGCCCGATGATGCAGAGAGGGGCTGAGGCTGAAGGGAAAATGGCTAGACTGCAATGACCCAGCATCCCAGGTGCCAGTAAAGGGCCTGGAAGCTTGTCTGGGGAGCGACAGCTTGCTCAGTGCCATTCATGGCTTCTGTTTTCTCTGACATACCACTAGGAAGTTCCTATGCATCTCTGAAATTAATCTTCAAGGCTGAGGCAACATCAGAGTAGCAGGTAATGGTTCCGTTTATGGCAACCATGGGTAATTACTACTTTCGCTGAACACATATTAGACACCAGACACTACTAGCCTGTCATATACTTTATCCCTAATGCTGTGAGAGTGGCAATATTATCAAAGCAGATGAGGATATCAAGGCTCTAAGAATTTTTTGGAACTGGCCCAAGACCACTGAGGAGTCTTCAAAGTACTTTATCTTTCCACTTTGAGCTCTCATTAATCCCAGGTCATTGACCTGGGCAAAAGTAATAACTCCAGATACAGGTAAACTAAGTCAACACTTAGCTCTGGACCCCAGAGCCTGAGCTTTTAAGTCAGTCTCCACAGTCTCTCATTTACTAGCTGTGCGGCTTTAATCAGGCAGCTCAAAATTTTGGAACCTCAGATGCCCATTTGTAAAATGAGACCAACCATATACGAGGCCCTTGTGAGGTTTGAATAAGAAACTGTATATAGTGCTTGGCTACCACCACCACACAAATGCTGGCTGTGATTACGGTCATCACTATCTGTTTCAGCTGCCTGTACCGTGTCCTCAGAGCAGAATTAACAAGATGTAGGGACAGGCCTGGAAGCTCAGGAAGGTGGGGAAGATTCACTGGGAGGCTCACAGCAGCTTGGCCGACAGGGCTGCTGGGGGACGCCTGCAGCCAAAGGGAGTTTGGCCTAAATCTTTGTAGTGCCAAGTCGGTTCCTAGGCCAGCATTACCTGGGAGCTGGTTAGAAAGGCAGTCCTCACCCCAGGCCTGCATTTAACAGGGTGCCCAGGGATTCATATGCACACCCAAGTCTGAGAAACAGTGATCCAAGGGACCTTGAAGGTCACAGTCCAGACTGAGATTTCTGGGGCTTTTTGTGGAGGATTAAGAAGAAAGTAAAGAGAGAAAGTAAAAGAAAACAGAAGAGGTGCTACCTTTTCTCTGAGAAAATGATATTTGCCCCGGCTCTACCACTCATAAGGTTTGGTGGGGAGCTCACTCCTCAGACTAGGGCCGGGCCTATAACCCCTGTTAAAGGGCAGTAGGCAAGGAGTGGGCACCTGTGCCTACAAGGGACTGGACCTATCTTCCTGGACCATCAACTGCTAGCACAGATGGCAGCCATATGAGCAGAAGAGTAAAGCTCCTCTTCCTTGAGATAACAAAGTATACTCTCTGCCAGAAAAATTTTGCTAACTATGTGAGCCTGAAGTGACTGAGGTCGATGGCACTTCTGAATGGGGCCCACACCTGGAAAGTCCATCTCAGTCAGGGTCACTCAGTGCCACGATCTTCATATTAAAGCAAATGCTGACATAGCAAACTCTCATGAGCTCCCAGCAGGACAGCCTATTGCGCTTTGACCCTCAAGGTGAGTGGAGACACTCTTGCAGGACAGTGCACAGCATTGCTGTAGAGAAAGCCCTGAGGTCCTGCCCACTCACAAGGTTTGTTTCAAGTCTTGGCTCTGCTACCCACCAGCTGTGTGACCACTGGTATCTAACCTCTCTCAGGTGAGACTCGGGTACTCCTTTCAGAAAGCTGTTCTGAGAACTTGAGGCCTCCCCTGCCAGGTGACAAAGAGCAGCTATTATTACCATCATCTCTGGCTCAACTGAGGAGGCAGCTGTCATCAAGTAAGGAAAGGGGGAGACCATGACAGCCACACCAGCTCTCTGGAGGTGGTCCTGATTATACCTCAGCTGCAGCTGTAGCTGCAGTGCCGGGGCCACGACCCTACAGCCACGGCCTGATTGGATGAACCGGGATGTGAGGCTTAGTGCAACCGTCAGGAGCAGGGTTGCATCCTGGTGTTGGTGGGTGTTGCCCAAGTTTTTGATGGTACCTGTTACTACTTTGTAGCCCAGCTCCATCAAGGTCTCAGCCAGAACCCTGCAGTTGGCCACCACCTGGTGCTGATAAACTCTGAATTCCGGAGTCATAGCTTGTTTCAGCGCCACAGCAACCCCTGGCAGGAAGAGATAATGGGTCAGGAAGAAAGGACAGGATCAAAAGACAGATTGAGAGTCAAAAACACTCCTTGTCCCCACTCCGGCTTGCCTCTCAGTGTCAGTGAATGGGGTGGATTATATTTTCCTCAAAAAATGACATACTATTACCTGGCTAAACCTCCAGACCTCTTCTTTGAGTAAATGCTTTTTTTAAAATTTATTTTTTAATTTTTTAACTAATCAATTATTTTAATTGAAGAAATGATTTAAAATTTTTTTTCCCTATCTCTTCACTTCCCTCTGGTAACCACTAGTCTATAGTTCATGTCCATGAGTCTATTTGTTTGTCCTGTTCATTTGTTGCTTTTAGGTTTATATCCCACTTATAAGTGATGTCATGTGATTTTCAACTTTTTCTGTCTGGCTTATTTCACTTAGCATGGTTATTTCAAAGTCCATCCATGTTGCTGCAAATGGCAGTATTTCATCTCTTCTTATGGCTGAGTAATATTCCATTGTATACATGTACCACAGCTTCTTTAGCCAATCATCTATTGTAGGACACTTTGGTTGCTTCCATGTCTTGGCCACTGTGAATAATGCTGCTATGAACATTGGTGTGTAAACATATTTTTGGATATGAGTTTTCAAGTTGAGCGAGTGCTTTTGAGGTAGCCTTTCTCTAGGCATGGAAGTGTCGTGCTAACAAGATCACCAGAGGAAAGCTGCTCTTAAACAAGATAGATTTTACAGTCCTTTCTAAGCTCAATATGTGAAAATAATTATTGAGCTACCGTAAAAGCTGATGTTTTGATGTCAAGTTATGCAGATCTTTCAGCTTAGGGTCCAGGTAAGAGGTACAGGCTGTTCTACCCTGCACATCCAGATTTATCTGGTACCTTGTGTTCAATTCTGAGGGCTAATGACAGGGCATGGAAAATGAAGGAGACAGAAAATGAAGGAGAATGCAAAATGTATGTGCCTTAGTCCTAGTACAGAAGCCTCCAATCAGTGTGTGTGGAAATGACTGGAAAAGGCCCAGAGTGGCTAGAGGCTGGGCAATCCCATCATCTGAGGGTTGAAGAAACTGTGGATCCTGAGCTTGCAGATACAAAGGGGGAACATGAAAACACCCCCATGGACATCCAGCCCCGCCCAACACCCACGTGCCTAAATTCCCCATTCACTGCTTGCTTCCTCTACTCTCCTCTTTGGAAACACTCGTGCTTCCCTTAATGAAGAAGTTACTCCTTCATCCTGGGCTCTTATGTCTGCTGCTTTGATCCAAGGGAGACAGTGGAATAACCCTGAGATCATCACAAATTTTCTAAGCCACTTGTACAAAAAGAGAGGGAATAAGTCAATGACTGCTTGCTGGGGGATCAGAGAATCAGATAGACCCAGGAGCTACTGTTGCAGCCCCAAGGTCAACAGCACAAGGATCAGACACAGGTGCCTTTACCCCACAGAGGTGAGGACCTCAGGAGAAAGGCCATTCATTTTTGCTATGCCTTCTTCTAGTTGTCAAATTCCTTTTCTGTTGGTTCTTAAAGAGGGCTACACATAGAACCAGACCTGACTCTCAGTTTTGCCTAGGGGTGGACACACATGTGGATTGGCCACCACTCCCTCTTGTCCCTACCTTACACCAATCACCACTGTTTTCCTTGTCTTCATTGCTAGCATCTCCTAGACAGAGATATTCCTCTATTTTCTCCCCAGTGTGGAAGTCTTGGCATACGTTTTGGTGGACAGGTGAGATGGGAGTTAGGGGTCATGGGATGAGCAAAAGCAGGAGAACCCCCAGAATGACTGCTTGGGAACCATCAGGGGTGAAGGTACACTCTCCAAAGGCTCAGGGTTTGGTGATATTTTACCAGCAATGGCATGGTTGTGGGGACCTCCCTGCAGGCCTGGGAACACAGCAGAGTTGATGAGTGACTCCAGGTTGTACAGAATCTCTCTGCCAGTTTTGGGATCCAAGCTGCATACTCCTGAACAAAGAAAAGCATCAGAATGGGAACGTCAGATTGTCTGTCCCCCCCGTTTTCTCCCTGCCTGGATTCAAACCCAGACTGGCTATGGGGATGCTAAGCACAAGCCTGGCCTCTACTCCTGGAGGCAAGACCTGATATGAAATGCTGCGAGGCAGAGAGGGTGGTTGCTTCCAGGGCGGGTAGACTGCCCTTTCACAGATGAAATAAAAGGATGAAAATTTCCCTCCGTTGAGAATGTAACAAAGAATATGCCTTGGGCATATTTCCCCAAAAAAGTATCAGAGAGTAGTCAGTCTTCCAAGATGACAGGGAGACATGACTCATGTGGCTAGAAATACAGAATAAAGTTCCTTTTGGAGAAAAAGTTAATAGTCAGTAATAATAACAACCATCTCTAAAGAGCTTGTGGGCCAGAACTGCTCTAAGCACTTTACCTAAATTAACTCATTTAATTCTCACAACAACAGTCTGAAGGGATGGCTGGGTCAAAGAAATTACACCAACATACAGTGGGAAAAACAAACGCCTTCCAGGTAAGTGGGAATGGCTACCTGCCTCAGAAACCTCAACACAACTAAAGAAGGACCTCAGAAGAGTTTGGTGGCTTCAAGTGAGCATATGGGTGTGTCCATCCTGGCCAGAGGCTGGGTGAGAAGCCCCTAATTCGGAGGTAAAGAGAAATCCAGTCACCAGAGGGCTGGTTTCTCTGCTGATGCCAGGTTCATGCACAAGGTCCCACTGTAGGCTGAATGATGGCCTGATTACTACTCTGGCTTTCTCAGGTATATGAATCCCCAAATAAGGGGAGTGCCTACATATAGGCTGTAAGCATATCCAGTACTGGAAAGAGAAATTCCTTACTAAAATGACAAAACGTGCTAGAATTTATACATTAGTATCTTATGGTTTGATTACTGCGAGTCTTTCTCTTGGAGAAACATGCTAGACTACAGTAAGTTCATCAAAATAATGCTGTACCATGAGGCCTCCACGTAGTCTCTGGTGAGTCATTCTTTCACTCCGACACCTGCCTCATGAGGAGAAGTAGTTGAGCCAAAGGATATTGGCATCTAGCATAATACTCTTCTCCCTTTCCCAGGACCTGGATAGCTATGCTCAGGGTTTCTTTCTAGATCTCTTCTATAAAGCCTGTCATTGTCTCCTCTTAAGTAGCTCTTTAAGGGATCCTAATATCTTCAAGGGATCCCAGGTCAGAGTTTTCCCCAGCTTCCAAAAAAGCATGTGAATGCCTAGAGGAGAAAGGATTACCCAGCACCCTGCCTGTACCCCATGCTCAAAAGCACACCTTTCCTGTAGAAGATCATGCCGGCTCGGCAGCCTCTCAGAGTTTTGTGGGTGGTAGTAGACACCACGTGGCAGTGTTCGAAGGGGGATGGCACCACACCAGCCGCCACCAGCCCGCTGATGTGTGCCATGTCCGCCATGAGATATGCCCCATTGTCATCGGCAATCTTCCGCAATCGAGCGTAGTCTAGGTTTCGGGAGTAGCAGCTGGTTCCTAAAATGGCAAAGGCAACACCATACATATCCATGGCCAGCTGAGAGTCAACTGCAAAGTGGTCTCTGGATATGCGTATTTGAAAGCTTGGAGATTTCTCCCTCTAAAATCTGAGGACAGGAATGAAGAATGTTCTCAAAAAACATCTTTGTGTCAAAGGTAACCACTCTGGTTTCTGCCTCTTCAATGTCATGGTGGTTGGGGTGGCCCTCAGCTATAATTACCACCCCCAATTAGTAAAAGATTAACATTCCTAGATGCTTCTCAGAACAGCCTCAGATCTTATTTTACCTAGTACTAATGGTGGCAAACACAGACGTTTGTCCTGAAAGAATATACTTAGACTAAAGCAACTCAGCTATCCAAGGCAGAAACTAGCTGTGAGCAAGGACAAGGTAGGGAACGTCACTCGGTAAGAGGCCTGGAATCTGCTAATACAGTGCTTTCTACCCAACTCATCACCTGCGATAATCAGCTTCGGGTGGAAGAGGCGGGCATTTTCCTCCAGTTGGTCATAGTTGATGTAGCCAGTGTCTGGGTTCACCTGTGGAATGTTATGGAGAAAGCAGGCTCAGGCTGCCCCCTCCAGCCTACCCTCCCATCCAAACTTGAGCCAGCTGTCAAGGATAAGATGACTTCTTCTACCTACCCAAAGCTATTTGCGTCACTCCACCATGAAAACAGAAAAGATATCCTAGGCCAGGACTTGGTGGCGAGGTGGCGTATCAGAGTATTTGGCCTGCACAAGTGGTGTAGATAACCAAGTATCACTCAATGACTCGCGATGCCCTCAAGGGTACCAGGGGGAAAAGTAAGCCCCTGCTCCTAGGGCTCTCCCAGGATGAAAAGAAATCAAAAGGCCACTGCAGAATTAAATAGGAGTGACAGACATGCACCATACCATGCAGGTACTATAACACACAGTTACCTTCAGAAGTGAGAGAAAGTGCCTGCCAATACCACTTTCTAGTCCAAGTACAATGAGGCCAGAAAAAGAAATAAAGAAAACATAAAAAAGCAGACATTACTCAGAGACATCACGATTATATACCTAGAAAATCTAAGACTCTAGAGGCAAGCTATTAAAATTAGCAACTGAATTTAGCAAGATCATTGGATGTAAGGCCAAAAACCCCAAATCAATTATGTTTGTATATTTAAACAGCAAAAACTAGAAAATGAAATTTTAATAATTATTAGTTTCAAAGCCATAAATCTTTAACAAAAGATGTATAAGACCTAAAAACACTTAAAAAGTTACACTAAGGCAGTATGTGCTTGTGGAAAGACAAGCTGAAATAGAACTCTTTGTGACAGATGGTCATCTGATCAATGACAGCAATGGGTGGCACTTCAGAGAAACTATGGTCTTCCAATAAATGGTATGGGGTCAACTGGATATCTACATGAAAAAATACATTATCTGGATGCCTACCTCACCCACATAAATCAATTCTGGACAGACTGTCGTCTGGAACAATGTGAAACGTAAAACAACTTTTTTTTTTTTTTTTGGCTATACATTTTTTAGTAAGTTTAGTTTACTAAAGCTATGTTAAAACATTTCTGATAAGGAGAAGTAAAAATAATTACAGGTGATTACTGCAGGGGTGTAGGATATGGGAGCCCTCTAGGGAGGAAGTGGTGAGAACTTCCTGTGCTAAAGCCCCTGCCCCCCACCCCTGCCCTCTGAGGAAAGGGTTTTGAATTAGGTGGTTACCCCTTCAAAAAACAATAACAAAAACAAAAAGATTTCAAGCTATGGGAACCTAGATGTCATCCAGAAAGGTAGGCTGAAGGACGATTTGTGGTTTTGTTTTGGGTTTTAAGGGTGTAGCTGATGCTTTCTCAGTCATCTGAACTCAGCAAAGAATCTGCTGTCTTGATGAAAAATCAATAGCTGATCTCCAGTAAATAAACAAACATAATTCTTAAAAAATGTTTAAAGACATAGTCACCCAAAATAATCTGTTGCTACTCTAAATTTTGCTTTTGAAACCTGTGGGATTTTTAAAAGGTTTTTCTTTTTTAATCTTGAAAATGAGACAATAAAACAGCTCCTAAAAGAATTCACAGGCATTTGCAACAAAGTGTGCTGGGGGCAGGGCAGTACAGAGGCCTTGGACAGGAAGGATGGAGCCTCCCGCTAGTAGTTTAGGAACAGCAGCGAGAGGGAATCCTTAGTCACAAAAGAGGAGGGGGAGTGAGTTCATGTTGCTGTTTCTCCACAGAGAGATGAAATGTCTGGCACTGCCTGGGGTGGCTGCCCAGAGGGTGAAAGAAGTCCCAATGAGGGGAGGGGCCCAAAAGGCTGGGCAGGCCGACAGCCCAGTGGGTAGAGGAAGGGTTGTGGTGGCGGCTGCTGGAGGCCAATTAGCTCTGTGTCTTACTCCCCTGCCCACCAAGCTGTTGCTCACACAAGCCACTCCAACAAGTGAGCTGTGTCTTCTGCTGTCCAAGCTGGCCGCAGTCTCAGTCCCCACCATGCCACGCCCCCTCAGGCCTACCACTGGGTGGGCCTCTCCACTGCATCAATGGGGCTGCAGCCTGCACAGTGCCTGTCAAAGACAAGGGTGGCTGGGGGGATATCAGGTGGAGCCCAGGGCTTGTTAATGCCTGGAAGACTCTTCGGTGACAGTAGACATTGAGCTAAAAAGCTTGAGGCTCCCCAAGCCCTTATCTAAGGTCA
Source organism: Rousettus aegyptiacus (assembly GCF_014176215.1). Lineage (NCBI taxonomy): Eukaryota > Metazoa > Chordata > Mammalia > Chiroptera > Pteropodidae > Rousettus > Rousettus aegyptiacus. The sequence continues at coordinate 65,009,615 of NW_023416309.1, forward strand.
GAAAACAAGTCAGTGATTACTCTGCCACCATTCTTTCCATGGTGAGAGAAACTATGTTCTAAGTGCAGAGAAATAACATTGTATTACTATTGTCATGTTTCAAAATCCATTTTCAAGGTCAGCATTGGCCAATGAGAATAATTGTGACTGGAAACACAAAGGCTTGGCATGAAAAGAATTGAGCTGTCACATGCACACAAAAAGCATATGTGCAATTACTAGAACTGAGACAAAGGCTATTAAGAAAAACCGCAAACGTTCAATGATATGCAACAATGACTATAGAATGCTAAGAGAGAGCACTGGCTTGATTTTCTTAAAATGATAAAATTATGTGTCTGATATTCAACTAAACATAATGATATATGACTGTCTTTACTCCTGGTAAGACAAATGAAACTAATGAGGAACAGCCCACTTGACAATAAACACAAGGAGATGGTTTCTGGACACAAGGCAGAATCAACACATGTACAGATGGCACCATGAACAAGTACACAAGTTACCTTTTTTCTACCTACTCCTCTCACCATCTTTATAGATAAGTCACTATGCCCATGAGACCATGAATCTCACATGCATTTTCTTGACTGAATTGTTTATAATGACAAGAGTCCCCACATAAATACATGCCAGTCTCGTGACTGGGCATGTGGCCTGGCTCTGACTGGACTGTGGAAAGCTGACTGGGTGCTGATGGTGGGTCTCCTGGCAGTGGTGTTGGAGCCAGAGATGCGATGCTGTCAGTAGGGGTCTGACTGTAGTGGATCTAGTTACTGGGAGGTGCCATCCCAGGTCTGGATCAGCCAGCAACCTGCTGCAGCTGAAACCTCCTGGGCAGTTGTCTCCCCTGCCCATCTCCCAATGCCTCAGCTTAGCCCCTTGGTCTCCATCCCAACTGTCCCCAGCCTTCCCTGTATGCCCAAGGAGTCCCCCAGGGAAGGGAAATGACAAGTAGGGAGAGGAGGGGACTTCTTGGAGTGCCACATGAACAAAACTTATTTCTGTAGGTGCAAACTCTGAAGGCTTTCTGAGGAGATGGACTACAGAGCTACGGAGAGGAATTCTTACCTTATAGGGCATAGATTCAAAGAAGATGGAAGTAGCAGAGATTTTCTTCTTGTCTGTCATAAACCCATGGGTCAAGTGGCCTCCATCAGGCAGATCCAGGCCCATGATGCGCCCATGGGGTTCTACCAAGGCAGTGTATATTGCGAAGTTGGCAGGGGAACCTGGAATGGACAGACCAGAGGAGGTACAATTGTTTCTATCCATGAGGCATCAATCAGGACCCCAAGCTTGGACACTAGGCCATCAAACCAGAAGTAGCCAGAACTGGCCTGGTTGCCATTACACATTTCCTGAGCCCCGAGAATCCCCTGTATCAATCCCCCTGAAAGTAAGGGAAAGGGGACATTCAGAGATAGGGTACTGCCCAGGAGAGGCAAGCACAACTGGGAGTCAAGGGCGACGGAAAAAGATGCACATACCCAGGAGGGGCTTAGCTTATTTTTAACCTTCATTATTGGGCAGTCCTAGGACTGCTCTCTGTGAATGTCAGATGCCCCAGGAGTCTGGTTTCAGAACTGTCTAGATGTGATAATTACCTGAATAGGGCTGGACGTTGACCCCCCAGCACTGGGGGTCCAGGTCATAGACCTGCAGCGCTCGCTTCTGACAGAGGATCTCCAGCTCATCGATAAATTCAGTCCCACCATAATACCTGTGTGAGGAAAGCAGAAGACTTAGGCCCATTCTGGCACTGAACCTTTGTGCTTAATACAGAGGCCAAACAAAGAAGCTCAAGTGTGGGACAGAAGAACAAAAATGGAGACCTGGTGAGAACCCTTGACTCATCTTCCATTAGTGCCAAGCTGTGTCACATTGAGCAAGTATCTCCTCTCTATAAAGAAATTCTGATGTAAACTACATGGATGAACCTTGAGGACATTAGCATCATGCTAAGTGAAATAAGCCAGTTACAACTGTATGGTTCTCCTTCTATGAGGTACCAAGAATAGTTGGATTCATAGAGACAGAGTGTGGAATGGTGGTTACCAGGGGCTGGGGGAGGAAGAGGTGGAGTGTTATTGATTTTTTTCATATTTCTAATAAAATTTTACTTTTCGTTTAATAATTACATGTCAAAATTTATCATATATTTGATTTTTTATCTGTAATAAACTAATTATAACTCAATCCAGAAGAAGTATTTAATACTTAAGTCTTATGGTCACAAAAAGCTTTAAAAATTTTAAATTAAATGTATGTACATTCTGATTATAGTAAAAACACACAACATAAAATTTGCCACCTTAACAATTTTAAAGCCTACATTTCGGTAGTGCTAAGTACCTCATTCATTGTTGTGCAACAGACCTCTAGAATTTTTTCATCTTGCAAAACTGAAATTCTAGACCGATCAAATAACTTTCCATTTCTCTCTCTCCCTAGTCTCTAGTAACCATCATTCTACTTGCCATTTCTATGATCTGACTATTCCAGATACTTCACATAATTGGAATCATGTGGTATTTGTCTTTTTGTGCCTGGTTTATTTCATTTGGCATAATGTCCTCAAGGTTCATCCTTGTAGCATGTCACAGGATTCCCTTCTTTTTTAAGGCTGAAGGACCTTCTGTTATGTGGCTATACTACATTTTGCTTATCCATTCATCCATCAATGGACACTTATGTTGTTCTTACCTGTTGGCTATTGTGAATAATGTGCTATGAACACAGGTATACAAATATCTGTTTGAGGTGCTGCTTTCAATTCTACTGAATATATATCCAGAAGTAGAATTGCTAGGTCATGCGGTAATTTTATTTTTAATTTTTTGAGGAACCTCTATACTGTTTTCCACAGTGGCTACACCATTTTACATTCCTACTGACAGTGCACAAGGGTTACAATTTCTCCACATCTTCACCAACACTTGTTTTCTTTTTATTTTTTCTTTCTTTCTTTCTTTCTTTCTTTCTTTCTTTCTTTCTTTCTTTTTTTTTTTTTGATAGTAGCCATCTTAATGCATGTGAAGTGATAGCTCTTTGGCTGGAGTTGTTAATGGGTACAGACCGTTGTTTCTGCAAAATGAAAAAGTTCTGGAGATGGATGGTGGTGATGGTGGCACCATATTATGGATGTACTTAATGCCACTGCACTGTACAATTACAAATGGAAAATTCTGTTATGCATATTTTCACAATAAAGAAAAGGGTAATGAGAGGTTCTTACTCATATCACTTCTGATGCCAAATGTGTGTGGTTTTTTTCCTCACACCAACCAATTCTGACACCAACCGACTATCCTGCAATTCAATTCAATTCTGGCTTGATTACCCAGAGTTAGTATCAACCCCTCAGGTTAAGGGTTCAGTCCCACAGAATGCCTTCACCTCAGAGGCCAGTCACAACTATCAAGTCCCCAGGTTATCCACACTTCCGACAAACTCCAAGAGTCACCTCTATAACATAAACTCAGGTATGCTCAAAAGGGCTCATTTTGATTAATAAAAGACATTCCTATCACCATAGATTCCAAGAGTTTTAGAAGCTCAAGTGAAAGAAACCAGGGACAAAGACCAGATGTTTATTTTTTATCATACCAAAGTTTGAAAACATCTGGATTCAAGTCCTAGCTCTGCTACCTGTGTGCAAACTTGAGAAGTCACTGAATTTTAGTGAGTCTCAGCTTCCATCACTTTTTCCTATAGGGCAGCCGTGAGGATCAAATGAGATATTAGTTGTGAAAACAATGCAAAAGTTATTCATTCACAGCAGGAGAAAGACAATGCCCTCAACTTGGTTTTCAGCCCTTCTAAGGAGAGATTCAGAGTATCTCAGGGTAGAATGCCAATTCAACTCCAACGGTGACCTCTTATTTCCCTGTGTCCTTTGGGACACAAATGTACAAATTTGCAAAAACCACGTCAAATTCTGTAATCATAACCTTTGCCTGATGTTGACTGTAAAAAACAAATGAAAATAACGTCTTATGGTTCTCAGGGTTAAGGAGTTGACTGAAATCATGGCATATGTAAATCCAACATTTATAATGCAGAAATGGTTTCCAGTGCAACAGATTCAGTTTCAACTTTCAGGTCTCTCCTGATACAGAGTCGATTATTCATATAGCAACCACCACCTTCTACAGCATCATTCAGAGTACTTTTTTTTTTTTTTTTTAGGTGAGGTGACCCTTGGCTGACCTCACAGATTGCAAAAACCTTGTCAGCTTACAATCCCTTGTTTTATATTTTTTATGCCTACAGCATCAGGTCTTCGTAGATGGTCTCCCATTCAAGTACTAACCAGGCCCGACTCTACTTAGCTTCTGAGATCAGACGGGATCAGGCTTGTTCAGGGTGGCATGGCCATAGACTCAGAGTACTTATTGACCTTTTTCTAGAGGCTCAACGACAGTCCAACAGCTCCATACTCCTTATGGACTGGCCTGTTATTCTAGAAAGCCCCCAAAGAGATTGTTAAAGAGACCCTGAGTATACCTGCTTCTTGGACATCAGTGTTACCACACACCGGGCATCATAAAAGACTTATGTCAGAGCAGAGTGGAATAGAAATCCTCACATGGTTTGGATTCTATACTGATTCAGTACCTTGCATCACTATGTCAGAAGCATGCCTTTGACGACATTCACATACCTCTGGCCTGGATACCCCTCAGAATACTTGTTATTTAAGCAAGAGCCCAGGGCCTCCAAAACTGCTCGGCTAGCAAAATTTTCTGAGGCAATCAGCTCCAATCCAACCTTCTGCCGGTTACTCTCTTTCTTAATGATATTGTACACCTGATGAAAAGAAAACAGATGCTAGACATTCAGATCTTTTAGTTTAATATTTTGCTTTGATCAAAGCAATAACCTAGTAAAGGGAAGAGCCAATTTGGCACATTATAGAGGCATATTTTACCCTCAGAAGCTGACCATAACTCAAATAACCAAACTCAGAAGACTCCCATAGCACTTAAGGATTAGAAGAGATCTTCCTCAAAAATTTTGCCATTTGGAAAGGAATAGAAGACAATGAATTAAGGAAAATTAAGTGATGGAAGAGAAAATGATCTTTAAACACCTCAACTAATTTTTACTTGTACACCATCTTGTCATTTTTATCCTACATTTCACCAAGTTTTTCTTTTCCTGAACCTTACTCCTTGCTTCTCTTCCTTAAAATAAAAGATGCTTAGATAAATCCAGAGACAGAAGGTAGACCAGTGGTTGCCTAGAGTTGGGGAGTTTGGCAGGGCTTAGGGATAGCTGCTAATGGGTTGAAGGTTTCCTACTGGGAGGATAAAAATGCCCTAAAATTGACTGTGAAAACACTAAAAAACACTGATGACTTGTATGGTCATAAACGCGAATGATATCGCATGTATAAGACTGCTATAAAAAATACATAAATAAAAGATGCTTCTCAGTGTCTTCAAATTATAAGGAAGGGGTCAAACCTCAGTGATCCCTCTCCCTCCTTTTTCCTCCAGAACAGCCAGCACAGTGCTCTGCGATTTGTAGAAACTCAGAAATATTTAAATTTACCCTAGAAGGTCTTTTAGCATGTTATCAGCTATTGCCTCTAAACCTGGCTCTCTTGTACTAATTGCAAGGCCATTCCAAAATGAAGTTAATTTACGATTAGAACTAGAGACTCTGATTTAGGAACACCTATGAAGACCCCACAAACCTTACCTCAATGTCACTGTCTTTTAGGGGCTGTGCCAGCATTTTATCATGAGAGGCCCACAGGTCGGCATCCTTGTGCGCCCCGTTGACTGGAGTTGCCATTGCACTGGTTCAAAGTTGCCTAAAAATGGAAGAACTTCTAATATTAAATTTAGTTAAAGCACACCACGACCTTAGTTTTCTGAGTTGCTAAAGTACTAACACTTTTTTTTTTAGCCTTTCCCTCAGAACTGCTTGGTAAACGAAGATATTCTATTGCAAAACCAGTGTGGAACTTCCAGTTCCTTTCTGAACTGTGTATGTCAGCTTGTTATCATGTTAATAATGAGAACTATCCCTGCTCCCTATAAAGCCTGCCCGAGCTGACAGAGAGCCCTGTGCCGCCTCTTCTCGACTGAACTTTTCCTGGTTATGGCTTATCTCCCTAAAACTTCCTTGAAGGCAAGGACTTTATGTTACTTTTATTTTTTTGAATCTCCCACAGAATCCAGCACAGCCATACTGAAGTAATATTTGCCGAATGACTGAACAAATGAGTTGCTGACTTAAGTGTGATTTTCTATTTTTCACGTAATGAAAACGAGGCTCAGAGAAGTAAAGCATCGTGGACCCATGGCTGCCCAGCAAGTTGGCCATGAAGGTTTGACTTGAAACTCCAAATCACATGCTCTAAGTACCCCATCAGGGTTCCTGTAGAAACTTCAAGTTTAAGCACTCACTTGCTTAAATACAAACCCTGCTGTAAGAATTACAGGTCAGACTTGTGTGTTTACATTTTTCATCAGAAAACTATCTCCTATTAAAATACTGAAAAATGTATGTTTCTTAACACATGTTTCTACAAAGAATGAGAATTTGTGATCAGTGGCATCTCTCCTAGTGTGAAAGTTTAAATTATTACAGGGACTAACCTCCCTTAACTAATAGTTGGCAGCCTTTCAGTACTTTTCCATTAACTTAGTAAGTTTTCTGCTAAAATTCATTAATTCAACAACTATTCATTGAAGACCTTCTCTGTGCTGGCCATGGCGTTGCTACTGAGAACATGATGGTGAACATGATGGACTGGGCCCTGCATTCATGGGACTTCCCTCATGGGGAAGATAAGCAGCAAACAAAACAAGTACACTAAATGCAGATGTATAAAATGAGCAAAGTACCAGGAAGGACAAGAGCTAGGTGCTGGGGTAAGCAGGGTCCACTCTGGACAGCTGCTCCAGGAACCTGAGAAGAGGACATCTCTATTGATTGATTGAGAGAGATCCTATCATGAGGAAAGAGCCTATTTTCCAATAGTACTGTGAAATAATAAGAAATATATATTGGTCTCTGCTAAAACCCTTGTGATTTCCTAAGTGATAAAAGAACTAGGAGCATCTTTTGTTCTCTGGGTGGGCCTGGTCACCAGAAAGACCAAGTTATAATTAGAAGCTTGAATTTTCAGCCCTACCCACCAGGTCTTCAGAGAGGGAAGCGGTACTGGAAATAGAGCTAATAATTGATCATGCTTACAAGGGGAAGCCTTTGTAAAATCCTAATAGTATGGGGTTCAGGGAGCTTCCAGGTCAGTGAACACATCCACACCAGGAGGCGACCCACCCCAGCTAGACAGGGATAGAAGATCCTGTGCTTGGGACCCTCCCAGACCTTGCTCAATGCATCTATTTATCTGGCTGTTCGCCTGTATCCTTTATCATGTCTTAAAAAAAAAACAACTGGTAAACATAAATGTTCCCTGAGTTCTGTGAGCTGCTCTAGTAAATGATGGAATCCGAGGAGGGAGGTCATGAGAATCTCTGATTTATAGCCTAGTTGGACAGAAGTTATGGGTAACCTGTGGATCTACTACTTGTGATTGGCATCTGAACTGGGGGGGAGGGTCTCATGAAGCTGCATTAATATCAGAATTGAACTGATGTGTAGGACACTCAGCTAGCATCACGAACAGATGTGTAGAAAATCCCCACATATCTGGTGTCAGAGTGCTGTGAGTATGATAGTGGTGTGAGAGTAAAAGAAAAACATAACAGAAAGTTGCAGTTTTTCTATACACATGCACATAGTATAATTTGCTAGACTAATACTCATTAAATAAAATAGTCTAATAGTCCCAAATCACAGTGATCCTCCTTAATCTCTGGTAGAGCAACTAAAAAGAAACTGACAATAATCTTTAACCATGAAATTCCTAACTGGGGCTTTCAAAGCAGTTTTACCATGAGTACATGATTAGAAATTCAGTTATGCCTGCAAAATGCAAAGTAAAGGTGGAAGCACTACTTAAATGTGGCAACACCAGTATCACCTTGCCAAGGGTAGGCAGGGAGCCTTAACAGTGGCCAGCCATGTCTATGTTACTATCAGAGGTGGAGAAACAGACATATAAATGGTATGGACACCATGCCCACAGCTTCTTCATGCTGATGTCTGCACTCACGAATGGCCAGTGCAACCCATGGACTTTTGCATGGGCCAACAGGCATGGCCTCAGCAAATGGTAAGCCCACACACAAAAGCACTGGAGCCAAAATAGGTCTCCGGTCTTAGAATCTCAAAGAGAAAAGCTTCTTTTAAATATTCTAGTCAAGGTTAAAAAGGATTTGAAGGTGGCAAGCAGCACAGAGAAGATATTTCTCAACCAACAAATAATTAAAGTGCATTCAGAACCCTCCTCCTCTGAGAACAAATAGATCTATAATAATATCATGAAAGGCATTCAGTTCCACTCTGCTCAGGAAAAAGAAAAAGCCTCTACCTTCATCTGTGGTCTTACCCATTTCACTTCAGCATAACAACCTTCTGCCTTTTGCCCTGGATGCAAATCTTTTCCTTATCTACCAAGCTAATTCTGAGTCATAGTTATTTCTTAACCCCCAGGGTGAGTGTATGTGTGGCCACCTCCTCCTCCTTAGGCCTTCAGTGCCACCCTTATTTCATTGCTCGCCCACTTGAAGGAGTTTTCTTCCCAGCATCCTGTTACCACTCAGGATTAAGTCATCCCTCAAATGGAATACTTAATCCATATCCTCCTTAAATCCATACCCTCCTTGAGTCCAAATTAAGCTTTTTTTTCCTTAACCAGGAAGACATTTGAATTTCACTCAGAGCTTGAGATTCTTTGTCCTGTTTCAATTAAATCAATTACATCTATTATAGATATAATCTAGCATATCTATTAAGTCAATTAACTTTATTATATTCAGGGGCATTCTGAATTACAATAACACAAAGATCCTGAGTGTGATGGTCAATTTATGTGTCACTTGACTGGGCTTAGGGATGCCCAGATAGCTGGTAAAACAAGTAAGAAAGATACAAATCCTGAGACAGTGTACTTTTTAAGATGCAGAGAGATCATCATGTTTAGCTAATGAGACATACTCAGCATCTTTTCTTGAGATCTGGAGGTTGGCTGAAAAACAATGTATCTTTAACTTCTCTCACTTTTTAAAAACTGTGATAAAACATACATAAAATGTATCATTTCAACAATTTTAAGTGCACAATTCAGTGGTATTAAATATTCACGCTGTTGTACAACCATCACCACCATTCATCTCCAGAAATCTTTCATCATCCCAAAATGAAACTCTGTGTACCCATTAAACGACACTCCATTCTCTCCCCTAGCCTGTGGTAGCAACTATTCTACTTTCTATCTCTACGAATTTGACTATTTTAGGGACCTCATGTAAATGAAATCACACAATATTTGTCTTTTTGTGTCTGGCTTATTCCACATAGCATTTCTTTGAAGTTCATCCATGTTTTAACACGGGTCAGAATTTCTCTCCTTTTAAAGGCTGGATAATATTCCACTATACATATATACCATATTTTATGTACCCCTTCATCTATTGCTGACATTGAGTTGCTTCCACCTTTGGCTATTGTGAGTAAAGCTGCTATGAACTTGGGTGTACAAATATCAAGTCCCTGCTTTCAAATACCCAGAAGTAGAATTGCTGGATCATACAGTAATTCTATATTTAATATAAGCATATAGTAATTAATTCAAAATAAGCTTTTAATATTTAAGAGCTCTACTCCATCATCAACCTACAGTGAATTCATTCATTCCTTCAACAAATATTTATCGGGCAACTCCTATGTCCCAGGCACTGAACTAGGAACTCAGACTACAAGGGCCAACAAAAACAGAGGTCCTGTTCTTAACACTACAAACAAGTAAACAAGAAACATACAAGATAATGTCAGGCAGTGATGAGGACAATATATGGGTTGCAGCGGGGGGGGGGGGTGGAGGAGGGGTGTAGTTCTTTAGATGGGGCCTGGAACATGCCTGAGCTAAGAGCTGAACAGTGGAAAGGAGTCAAGCTTATAAGATCTGGGAAAAGAGAGAATAATAAGAGAAAATAAACACCAAGCAGAGCAAACACCAGTGCAAAGGCCCTGACATGGGAAGTTTGATTTGTCAAGGGTCAGAAATCAGGCCCATGTAGCTGAAGCCTGAGGACTAAATCAGAGGCACTGGAGATGAGACTCACAGGCCCTAGGGTAAGAGCAGGGATGGGAGAACAGATTTTTTACCTTGACAGTACATATTTTACAAGTTTCAACTGTGTTCCAGAAATCTCAGTCTTGGGCTATTTCTCAATCCAACTATGAAACCTGATTCCTCCTGTTTCCCAACAGTGAAGTTCAGCCTGCTGGACTTCAAATCTCATTCTCCACTACTTAATGTGCAACCTGGGTTACTGACACCTCTATGCCTCAGTCCTTTCAGTATTACACAGGGATGATGACAGTTCTGAAGCTGGTTGTCAGGATTAAATGACATATAAGACAAAGGGCACTCAGAACAGTGCCAAGCATAGAGTAGGTACTCAAAAATTATCAGCTACTATTGTTATTTAAGAAACATGAGGACCTTAGGGCCATTTTCATTACCATTCGGTAACCCCTACTGAGCACTCCAGGGGAACACAACTCACTCAAGCCTTAACTGTCATTACAGTGTTTGATAGCTGCTGGGAAAATGTCACTCATGTGTGGCATAATCCTCACCTCAAATCCAGGGAAATAGACTTAGTACCTGAATTCACCAAGGTCACCAGTCTCCCCATACCTCCAAATTTTCCCTGGGCCTTTGTCACCCAAGTGAACCAACCAGTGCTCTGCAGAGGGAACTACCCTGTTGAATACCATCTGTCTCACATACAGATTTTGTGATCTCTACAGAGGAAACAGGCTCAGAGAGCTTCGTAGTCTAAGGTCATATGAGTCAGAATCTGACCTTGTTTACCTCTTGGTCCAAAGCCCTTTTTCACAACACTGCTCTAAATAAAAGCACAATTACCCACCTCCACTGCATGCTCCCTTAAGAAAGAAATTAAAAATATGATTCCATAAGAATTTAAACTGGTGTTTCCAGTCCTGCAACTGCCTGACTGATGTCACATGTTTGTGCTGGCCTCAGCTGACCAAGGTTCTCTTAACTCCCAGGACCTGGAAGCACAGGGCACCAGGTCAAGAAACAGAAAACACGCGCAGCCCCTCCCTGCAGGGATCTGGTCGCACACTCCAAAAGCAGAGCGACCACATAAGTAGTGGTTGAAACCTTAGGCTTGGTTGATTCCCGGCAGGGCCGTTTTGCTAGATGCAGGGTCGCGCCTAAGTCGGTTCTTCTCTCTGAGCCTCACCTTCTTCATCTGTAAAATGGCTATTCGATAGCTTTCAATGCAGCTTTGTTGTGAGGATACTGGAGTGAAGTGAAGAGCTGCACTTAAAATGCTCGACCAGGAAAGTGATCAGTAGAGAGCGGCAATTTGTATCAGCAGTAAGCCTTCGTATCTGTGTTAAACTGAGGCCACCACCCCTACTGCACCAATCTGCGAGCACGGAACTGGCGGTCCGGGCTCCCCTCAACCCAAGCACTAACAAAGCGTTCCTCACATCATCCGGCCCACGGGGTGGGGGTGGGGAATGCGGCTAGGAGCTGACACTAAAGCGCCCTGCGAGTGCCACCGACACCGAGGCCCTGGAATCCGAAGCCGCCCACCTACCGAAACAGGATCCCGCGCACCAGCCTAAAGACACCTCGGCCCCACGTTGCTGCCCGCGCGACCAGAATCCGAAACCTGTCAACCCGCGTTCGGCCGCGCACCCGCCACGTGACCCGCTGCGCGAGACTTTGAACCGTGATTTTGGCGCTAGGCAGCTGGCATAGTCCACTCGTACCCGGCGCGCACCGGGCCTGGCCCCGCCTCTCGAGGCGCCCAATCAGAGTGCGCAGGTGCTGGGGGTTGCCGCAGAGCGGTGGGGGGCGCTCACCCCAGGACGGGGAAGACCTCGTGGTGAGCTGCTTACTTGGCCTAAGGACTGTGGGGCGGTCGGGGTTTGGCTGCTGGCGGGGGGGCTAGGGAGCGGGATTTTCGGGAAGACAGCGGAGGGCCTGTCTCAGTTAACTGGGGCAGGCTGTGGGATTGTGGGTGAACTTTGTTGCTTATATTTGACTTTTGCATTATCCTACTTACATTTTAATACAGTGGTTATTTAAATAAGACAGACGTGGGTTCGAAATCCGAACCTATTACTCTGTACATATGGAATCCTGTACGTCACTTTATTTTTGAGTTTCATATTGCTCATCTTTGAACTGAAAATAATTATATCTGCCTAGCATGGCTATCAGGATGAACAGATGTATCTAACACAATTAGGGCTCAATAAATATTAGCCATTGATAAAGATAATAAAAACGATGGGGCCACATAATAAAGGGAAAAGAGCTGACAAAGACCACATTATACTCAGGCTCCCCTGAACTCTTTTTCAGCTAAGACTGCCTTTTAGACTTCTGTGGTTGGCTCTGCATTGTCCAATTTTAGAAAAGACATTGCGAAGTCAGTATGATAAGAACCCCTACCCTCCACACCTGGTTGGATTCCTCATCCTTCACCATCTGAGTGATGTCTGATCACCCTGACCTGGTTAGTGTAGCCAGAATTCCCCTTACCCTTGATTTTTCCTCCTAGTAATTTTCCATGCACTGACTCTTACCCTGCTCCTTGGCTATAAATTCTAACTTGCCCATGCCATATTCAAAATTGAGCCAAATCTCTCACCCACTGAAAGGTTCCATCTCAGTGGTCCCAAAACCTATTGTAATAGTCCCCCCTTGAATAAAATATTCTTTATAGTGTCATTGAATAATTTGTTCTTCAACAGCTCCTAATAGTTCAGTCCTCAGTGTATCCACGACACTTAACCTCCTCCAATGTCAAGCAATTTCATCTTAGTAACAAATTTTGTGACAAATGTGCCTAATGTGACAGTTAAAATTCTCCCAGTTTAAAATAAGAGATTTACCTCTGCTCCATTTTCTTTGACTATGTTGATTTAAGAATATCCAAACCTGTAGAGAATTTTTATAAGAACTTATTTTAGCCAAAACTGATGACAACGCTGGGAAATAAGATCGCAAATTCTCCAGAGAATGACAGTTTGGAATTTCTTTTACACATTTGGAATTAAGAAGGGAATATAAGAAAGATTAAAAGAAGGTGGGAGAAAGCAAGGTATGGATTGGATTACAGGAGAGTTAACAAGAGTATGTGTTTCCTTGAGGGTGGTTATGCCTCTAAGGGGTCTGAACTGTTGTGACTGTGATAGTGGTGTAAGATGGATTAGCAAGAGAAAATAACCAAATTTAATACATATATATATATGCATGGGAACCCCGCATACATGAGAGAGTCAGAGACCCCACATACATGAGAAGTTCAAAGACAGAAAAAGAAAGTGTGGTATATGTGACATTCTGAGCTAAGTATGAGGAGATAAGGTGCCTTGGGGGCTTCAAAAAGTCATTGCAGGATAATAAGAAGGGGAAATGTTCAGTAATTATAAATTTGCCCTGCTCTATAGGTAGGTACAAAGATTATCTCTGATAATCTCTTATTATGGGTAAAACTCCTAATTTGAATTCTTCTAGATAGTTAAGTGGGGACAGAAGTCTCTCTTGAGCCCACAGTGTCCTGGTTGTCTCTATCTCAAAACAATCCTCAAACCACAGAGGCACATCTTGGGGTGACTCGTCCTGAGCCAACTGTATAAGAGGGTGAGGTTCCTTTCTCTCTTTGCAATCTCTTATGGACCAAAAGGGGTCCTATGGAAGGTAACCTCACAGGGTGATCTGATCATAAATTCCTAACTCAGCAGGTCCTGGTGGATAGTTACGTCCAGACATATAACTTCTTTAGCGAAAGTTTTACCTTTGCCTTAAGCAAGCCCTGTCCATTGTTTTTGTGCATCTAGTTTAATATACCTTTGAAATGAGAGGTAACCACCCCCAAGAGAGTCCATACTTTTAACTATCATGTAATCTAATCCCACCTTTCTTTCTCCTACCTTCATGTAATCTTCCTTAAGTGTCCTCCTTAATTATTTCAAATGCATAAAAGAACCTGCAAAACTTATTTTCTGGAGCATTTGAGAAGTTGCTTCCTAGCAGTCATCAGTTTGGGCCCAAGTTAATTCTTACGAAAATTCTCTACAGGTTTGGACATTCTTATATTGCCAAAGGCCACAGTCCTAGGTCTCCTTGTCTTGCCTCTCTCAGCTTGGAGTCCTAGCCTCAAGAGCAAAGGCAGGGATTATGAGTGTCTAAGGTAGAGCCTTGGTCTCACAAATGGGGTTTGGGTGAAAGAAGGAAGCCCCACTCTTTGCACTCACCCAGAACTTAGCCTAAGCAACTGGTAGGTAAGGGCAGGATGAGAAATGTTGAAGTCCTGCCCTCCTGAGAGGATAGCCCAGAGAATGGGAGCTGGGGAGGGAGGAAGTCCCATTCTTTTGACTATACCAGTCTGTGGTGGGATTTTTCTCTCTGAGCTGGGAGGAATGAGGAAGTGTGTCTTGGTTCAAACATCACAGACTTTTTTTCTCATTGTGCTTTTGTAGATTTTCTTGAATAAATATTTCTTCATTTGCTGTGGGCCCTTAAAACCATTTCCAGAGACTTAAAAAATAAGTAAATAAATTTCACCAGCTTCTCTGTGGAGCAGATTCACAGAGCTATTTTTATATACCATCGTGCTAGAAGTGGAATACAATATACATAAATATTAAATAATGTTACCATAATGTCCTTTTTTCTGGTTCACAAGCCATTGAGGATATCAGATTATATTTAGTCATTGTGTCTCCTTAGGCTCCTCTGATCTGTGACAATTTCTTATATTTCCTTTGTTTTTGATGACCGTTTTGAGGAATATTGGTTGGATATTTTGTAGAAGGCCTTTTAGTTTGGGTTTGTCTGATGATTTTCTCATGGTTAGACCAGAGTTATGGTTTCTTTGGGAGGAAGACCACTGTGGTAAAGCATCATTCTCATTCTGTCATACATGGGGAGGTGCCGGAGCCAGCCGGCTGAGATCGAACAGCACCTGAAAGAGGGGGGTGAAGCCTAAGGGAAAAAAGAGAAGACAGAAAAGATCTTCCCGGGAGAGCATACAGTCAGAGCTGCAGCCCCGAGTTTATTTAGCATACCCTTTTTATGTGATTTTTGAATACCGTAATCAATCACCACGTTACCATAGCAAAGCATACCATACATATCTAAAACAATGCTTGTCAATTACATAAGATCCTACACGTTCTTGTTTCCATGGTAGTATAACATTCCATTACCATAAAAGGTGGCTTTATGAGGCTTACCAAGGTGACCATTGTTTTAAACTCATCAGCCATACCATGGCTTTTAGCTACGTGACCTCTTCAGTGCCTCATAATGGCTTCTCAAAATGGCTCCCAACATCTCCCCCTTTTTTATTATTTAAAATGCCAAAGCTTTCTCAGCTATGGCGCGGATAGACTGTGCTTGTCTTAGGCGACCGTTCACAGACCTGGACCTTACCCGTCATTGGCACATGAAAGTCTTGCAATCATGCCCTGTCTTAGGTTGGTCCCGGGCCTGAAGGATTCTTACCCATCTTTGACTACCAGCCTCTGCAAATGGGAGATGTATTATTAGTTTATAGCACAAACCTGAGCCTGGAGCCTGAGACCATGCAGCTCTGCACGAATCCTCAGCAGAGAATTGAAGAAGTATTTCATCAAAGGTGGAAGCAGACATAGGCCTATAATTATGCAAAGGCTCAAGGCTAAAGCCGAGATAAGCAAATGACCCAAAGGAGACCAGGATAGTAGAAAACTTTTCAGGTGTTGTAAGAATTTTGAAGCTTCCTCAGCTGCATCAAACTGAAGGGGTCCCGCATCCTGCAGCCCCTGAATTTCTTTATGCAGCTGTATTAAATCTAGGGATGTGTTAGCATCATGCCAGACACCTTGGAGATGAAAGCGCACGTGATTCCATCCATGTTGACTCTCATTATAAATTTTTGAGGTGACACATCCACTGATATGCTGCATGGCATTCTAAATGAAATCTCACTTTTAAACCTTGGATTTCATCTCCTAAATACATAACTAAACTGTATAAAGCATCGAGCTTCTGTTCTAACTTGTTATCAATGTTTTCCTGGGTCCCTAAAGCCATTGTAACATTTTTAGACAAATTATTAACATAATGAGCAGTTTGAACAGTCTGAGATAAAGCGACAGCAGCAGTAGCAGTAGTAGCTATAAGCGACATGAGAGCGGTAATTTCAGCAATGATCAATCCTATTACTCTTCTGTCTACTCAAAGCCTTATTGATTTTTTTCTAATACCTGTAAGCCTCGATCTACATACCAAGGTCCCGATGTGTTAACAGGTAACATTACAAAGAGGGTTGATGAAAGACCATTACAATAATTCCTCCTGGAACAAAAGAAATACAGTTAGTTAAAATGTAATCATAACATGTGACATAGAAATTTCTACCTTTCATAGTTACATTAATTCCACCAATCATCAACACATGCTGTGGGGTTATACGTGCAGTTATGTTTGTGTCTGCTATCTGAGGGATCCATCCCGCAGGGTGTAGTTCTCTCATGGCTGCACCCAACTTCCAAATATAAGTTTGAAGAAATTCTGTATCTGTCCACCATAGTCCCACTGTCCAGCTGGTACATGCTCCATGTCCTCCTATATTTCCCCATTCTCCCCCAGACCAGTCCAAGATGTATCGATCTGTTCCAGTCACATTATACCTGGCAGGAGCAGGGACATAGCATCTTTTCCAGTGAATGGTCCGACTGGAAAGCTCCTCTTCCCCACAAGGAAGAAAAGACTGGGGAGAAGGTGGAGGCGAGTTCACTTGTGCCCCCTTTGGGTAATTAAATCCGAAAAGCAGAGGCCTTTTTTTCCCTATCATTTCCAATTAAACTGGAACCGTACACTGGCAGGCATCCAGTAGTAGCTGACCAGCTTTTTGAAAAGCAGATAGGCAAACCAATCCCCGATCCTGTATAGTTGAATCTCCTTTCTTCTCTTTTATCTCCTTGGCCCGTTGCTGGTTGGTCTAGCAATCGCGTGTCATTCACCTTTACCATAATTTCTGGACCTTCCCAGATAGAAGGATGTAGAATGGGTGGATCAGGTATGTAGGCCCAGTACAATTCTCCTTTAACCAGAGGACTCAACATCGTCACCATTATCAGGAGCAATCTCTGGAGGGGGAGAGGTCCCGTGAACTGGACCAATCTTTCTGGCAACCATCTGGCATTTTCAGCATCCTGTGGAAAAACACAAGCATGCCCTCGTCCGCATATTAGTACCGGATCAGGGCCATTCCATGTGCTTGTGAGAGGATTCTTCCACCTCACCTGCGCGTATGTGGTCTGAGTTTTTGGATGCCAGAAATGCTCTGCTACAGAAAATCCTTGAGCATCCACAGTTAAAAAATTAAGATAAAAAGAGCATGATTTAAACTGTTTTGTGGAGAGATAGGGTATAGCTCTCCCTTTTTTATTTTATTTAATTGATTTCTGAGAGCACCGTGAGCCCGTTCCACTATTCCTTGACCTTGAGGATTATAAGGAATGCCTGTTTTATGCATGATAGAGAGTTGTGAGCAAAAACGCTGGAATGCCTGACTAGTGTATCCTGAGCCATTATCAGTCTTAATCACAGAGGGTAGGCCTATCATAGCAAAGCATCTGAGGCAGTGAGAAATGACATGTTTAGTAGCCTCTCCAGTTTGAGCTGTAGCTACAATAAATGCAGAGTACGTGTCAACTGTTACATGCACATACGTTAGCTTTCCAAATTCTGGAATATGTGTAACATCCATTTGCCATAACTGGTTAGGCTTCAAGCCTCGCGGGTTGACGCCATAATGGGGTCCAGTTTGATGCTCTGGGCATGTGGAGCACTGTCTAACAATTTGACGAGCTGCCTCTCTGGGAATATTGAACTGCCTTTTCAAACTTTGACTATTTTGATGATGCAATGCATGTGACTGCTGGGCAAGCTCCAACTGAGTGAGACTGATTACCTGAGTAGCTCGATCAGCAAGAGCATTTCCCTCTGTTAAAGGTCCTGGGAGTCCTGAATGTGCTCGAATGTGACCCACATAACATGGATGGACTCGTGCATGCAAACACCTTTGCACCTGAGAAAAAAGTTCCTTTACTTGATTATTTGCAGTGTCAATGTAAGCTACTATTTCTAATACCTGTAAAGTTCTAGCAATATAATGACTGTCTATGTATAGGTTAAAAGAACACTGACCCATAAGTGTAAATACGGCAGCCACTGCTCTCAGCTCTACAATTTGAGCTGAGGCAGGAGGTGTATGCAGTATATGTGGCTGATCTTGAATCACATAAGCAACAGTGCCATTAGAAGACCCATCAGTAAAAATTACCTGAGTATCCTTTATAGGAGTTTGCTTCATAATCCTAGGAAAAACTAAAGCATGGTTATTTACAAATTGCAACAATCTGTCTCTTGGAAAATGATTATCTGTAACTCCGGGATAATGGGCAAAGGCAATAGCCCATGCATCATCATTCTGAAATAACCAGCCTATTTCTTGTTTAGTAAAAGGAACGCCAATTAAAGAAGGCTCCGCTCCAAAATATTTACGAGATTCTTCACGAGCCGGTTGTACTAAGCAAGCAACAGAGTCACAATAAGGTGTTAACAGCCTAGCGGGTGACACAGGCAAATGCAAGCAAAGCGGAGGACCTCTCTTCCATGACACCACAGTGGGCGTGCGTGCGGTAGCTAGGACATGAGCGGCCCATCCCTGGGAGTAGTCGACATAAGTCTCCTGTCCTTGCTCTATAGCCAGTTCTACCTTCTGTAATGCGAGCCGACCATTTTCTGTGAATTCTCCTTGAGAGGCAGGAGCAGGGTCCCCCTTGAGAATGTCCGACAGAGGTTTTAATTCACCCGTGGAAAGGTTTCAATACGGTCTAAGCCGATTGATATCACCCAAGAGTTTCTGGAAATCATTCCAAATTAATAACTGGTCCTTTCTCAACTGAATTTTCTGATGCAATATAGTCTTTGGGTATAATCTATTTCCTAAATAAGAATAAGGAGGCTCTATCTGGGCCTTTTCTGGAGCAATGACTAATCCTTGTTTCTTAAGAGCTTTTTGAAGGTGAGCATAAGCTGCTAGAAGTCGTCCTTCCTCTATTTCTGCCAAAAGAATGTCATCCATATAATGGATGATGTACACCTGTGGATATGCTTGCCTGGTTTTACTCACTGCTTGAGCTACAAATTTTTGACACAGAGTAGGCTTTAATTGTCTTTCCCTGCAATGCTGCGGCCATGGCCAGACCTTGCGTATATGCCGGCCCAATATCAGAACACAACCGGACATAGTCTGCCATATCTCCTTTCTTTCTATATGGCCTGAGAGCAGCCTGACATGCAGAATTGGCGTTTTCATAAGCCAGTTGCTTTACTAAAAGCATACCTGCCTCTGCATCCCCTATCAGTCTTCGAGCTGTTTCCATAAGCCATGCTACAAATTCCTGAAATGGCTCATCAGGTCCCTGCCTTATCTTAGATAAATCTTCAGTTTGCCTTCCCGAAACGGGCAATTTATACCAAGCCCTTTTTGCAGCAGCACTTATTTGTGCATATGCTCCTTCCTCATATTTAACTGCTGATCATTTGCAGAATATTGGCCTTCTCCCGCTAACATCTCAAACGTAACTTGTACTGGGGGATTCTGATTTCTATTTATCTCCACCGTTTTTTCACATTGATCATAATACTCTGATTTCCATAATAAAAAATCCCCAGGGGTGAGACAAGCTAGAGCTAAATTCTTCCAATCAGCAGGAGTTAGGGCTTCTAAAGATAATGTTTCTAGGATAGCCTGAGTGTAAGGGGCAGTATGACCATACTGAGCACATGCCAATTTCAACTCTTTTATAGATTTAAAAGGGATAGGATTATGCCCTCTTATGAGAACCTGTTGACCCTGCGCATCTTGAGCCTGTTGTTCTGTTACAGGACAGGTCAAATGAAACCCCTGTATATCATCACCTCTTTGTATTGCCTGATGTAACGTACTTTGTAAAGGTGAAAAAAGTTTAGGCCCCCGAGACTGCTTAACAACAGCAATGGCCGGTTGTGACTCCTCAAACGGAGGCAGAGGATCTATCCTATAGGGGTCTCAGCTAGGTATTTTAAGTGTTTTTTCCTGATTTCCCAGTTGCAGAGTTAATTGTTGTACTGCACCTTGCAATCCCTGAACAACTTTTTCTGGATCTTTCGTTTTATTATCAGAGCCAACCGCCACCACGAGGGGAATACAACCTCCTTCATTATGGTATTGCGTGGCTTCTCCCTCTAGTTGTTCTGCATCCCCCAGATCCAATAGTTCCTTTCCATGTCTAGAAAATAAAAACTCAAAGAAAGGCTCAGGGTGTGTCGGCGGCACGGAAGGCTTAGTTTCATTTTCCTTCCCGGTTGCCTATCTGTCTTCATTTGCTTTTTCCCTCTCATGCCTAGGATCTAGACTATCTCTAATTAAAGTCCACAAGCTAAAAGTATGTACAGGCACTTTGCCAGGTCCGTGGACATCATAATAGTCTTGTAGTTTTTCTCCTACCTTTTTCCATGTCTCTAAATTCACTGTTCCCTCCTCAGGGAACCAGGACAAACTTTTTCTATAAATTCTAAAAAATTACACAATTGTTGATGCCCTACCTTAGCTCCTCTAACCTGGAGCATATTCTTAAGCATATGTACAGAAAGCTGCCGGCTATTTCCATTTCCCATTTTTCTTTTATTAAGTCGACTTTTCTCTTATTTCTTTGTATTTACAAACACCGCAACCCTTATTTTTCTGAGCGCTCACTTCACGCAGTGTCTTTCTTACTCCTGGACTGTACCACTGCACCCACCTCTGCCGTTTACTCGGCTTTTTACTCAGGGACCCCCCCCCCCTTTTTCCTGCGGTGGCGGTCTTCACCTCCACGTTCAGTCAACGTTCTGTCCCAACCTTTCAGGTCACTGTTCGGGCACCACTTGCCGGAGCCAGCCTGCTGAGATCGAACAGCACCTGAAAGAGGGGGTGAAGCCTAAGGGAAAAAAGAGAAGACAGAACAGATCTTTCCAGGAGGGCATACAGTCAGAGCTGCAGCCCCGAGTTTATTTAGCATAGCCTTTTTATGTGATTTTTGAATACCATAATCAATCACCACGTTACCATAGCAAAGCATACCATACATATCTAAAACAATGCTTGTCAATTACATAAGATCCTACACGTTCTTGTTTCCATGGTAGTATAACATTCCATTACCTTAAAAGGTGACTTTGTGAGGCTTACCAAGATGACCATTGTTTTAAACTCATCAGCCATACCATGGCTTTTAGCTACGTGACCTCTTCAGTGCCTCATAATGGCTTCTCAAAATGGCTCCCGACAGGGAGGTATAATGACCTCAGGATGACTAATCACTATTGATATTGGCCTTTACCACTTGGCTGAGGTAGATTTCTCCACTGCAAAGTTACTCCTTTCTTCAAAGTTATTCCACTGTGAAGTTACTCCCAACTCCCTTACTTGTCCATACTCTATTCTCTGTGTGTGCACGTGTGTTTTTAATAAAATGTTCCTCTTTTGTGTTTATCTGATGTTTCTTCATTATTAGATTCTGGTTATGTGTTCTCAGCCAGAATACCCTGTGTAAGTGATGTTGGATACTTCTCAGGGTATCACATTAGGAAATACATGATGTCTATCTCCCTCACTAATAATATTAATTTTGATGACTCCATAAAGATGTCTGATTTCTCCACTGCACAGTCACTATTTTTTTCTGTTTTTAACTGATAAGCAATCATACACAGAGTTTTTAGACACTTTTTCTTGTAAAATATATAGAACATAAAATTTACCATTTTAACTATTTTTAAGTGTATATTCAGTGGCATCAAGTACGTTCTTGTTGTGGTACAACTATCACCACTCTTTCCAGATCTTTTTCAATATTCCAAACTGAAACTCTATAGCCATTAAACAAACTGCCTCTGAAATGTTTTTATTCCCAACACTTCTGACACCAAATGTCTAGGGTTTCTTTTTTTCCCCACGCCAATCCTCCAACTCTCCAACTCTGCATACGTTTTATTTCTACAACTCATTTTAATTTTGACACCACCAAGAGTTATTGCAGACCCCACAGGTAGAGAAGGCTCAATCCTTCAAGACTCTGCTCACTTCAGTTGCCAGTCACAAGTACCAGGTTGTCACCTATACTTCTAATCACAAGCCTCAGGTTTGATTATTTGATAGAATGACTCACAGAACTCAGGAAAGCTCTTTACTTACTCTTAGCAGTTTGTTATAAAGGATACAACTCAGGAAGAGCCAAACACAAGAGATGCAAATCAGGCAAGGTGTAGGGGGTGTCATGCCCAGCCAGATAGCACCTCAACATGTTCCCAGCTCAGAAGCTCATTGAATCTGGTTCTTTAAGGATTTTTATGGAGCTTTAATCACCTAGGCATGATTGATTAAATCACTGGCCACTAATGATTAGCTCAATATCCAGCCCTCCTCACCTCCATGGACTCTGGGTGTTGGTGCAGAGAGTATCAACTCTCTAATCATGCCTTGGTCTTTCTGATGACCAGCCCCCATCCTGAAGCTATATAAGGGCCCATAAAGAGTGACCTCTAATGAACAAAAAATACTCTTTCACCCAGGATATTCCAAATGATTTAGAAGTTATGTGTCAGGAACTGGGGAATATATTTATTTATTTGTTTGTTTATATTATAAAATTCACTCTCTATTTGACCCTCTGTCCAAACTCTGGTAACCACTATTCTACTTTCTATCTCTATGAATTTGACTATTTTAAGTACCTCATATAAGTGGGTTCAAACAATATTTGGGTTTTGGGGGTTTTTTTTTTGTGAGTCTGATTTATTCTACTTTACCATAATGTTTTCAAGCTTCAGTCATCTCGTGGTATGTATTATAACTTCAGTTCTTTTTAAGGCTGAATAATATTCCATACATTCCATTAATGTATGTACCATATTTTGTTTATCCATTCATCTGTCAATGGACATTTTGAGTCGTTTTCACCTTTTGGCTATTGCGAATAATATATTGCTATGAATATCGGTGTGCAAATATCTGTTCAAGTCCCTCCTTTCAATTCTTTTGGATACATATCTGGAAGTGGAATTAATTCTATGGATATACACCTAGAAGTGAAATTGCTGGGTCATATGGTAACTGTGTTTAACTTGTGAAGGAACTGCCAAACTGTTTTCCACAGTGGCTACACCATTTGATATCTCCATCAGCAATGTACAAGGGTTCCAACTGCTCTACATCTTCCCAAACACTAATATCTATTTTAATTGCCAACAAATATTTTCTCTCATTCTCTGAACTGTCTTTTCAATTTCTGGATAATGTCCTTTGATACACAAAATTTTTCATTTTGATGAGTTCCATTTTATTTTGATGAGTCCTTTTCTGCTTTTGGTGCTTGTGCTTTAGGTGTCACATTTATGCACCCATTGCCATATTCAAGGTCACAGAGATTTACTCTCGTATATTCTTCTAAGAGTTTTGTAGTTTATGCTCTTATATTTAGGTCATTGACCCATTTTGAATCAGTGTTTTAATCTGCTGTGAGGAGATCCAACTTCATTGACCATTGATGTTTAGGTTTACTTCTGGACTGTCCATTTTATTCCGCTGGTCTATATGTCTATCTTTATGTTGGTACCATATTATTTTGATTACTATAGCTTTGCATTAAGTTTTGAAATTAGAATGTGTGAGTCTTACAACTTTGTTCTTTGTTTTTAAGACAGTTTTTACTATTTGGGTCTTGCAATTCCAAGTAAATCTGAAGATTTATTTCTCTGTGTCTACAAGATAGGCTTTTGGATTTCAGTAGAAATTGCATTGAATCTGTAGATTGTCTTGTGTATTATTACCATGTTAACAATGTTAAGTCTTCCAATCCATGAACATTTATTTAGATCTTTAATTTTTTTCAGCAATGTTTTGGACTTTTCAGTGTACAAGTTTTACCTTTTTGTATAAATTTATTCCTAAGTATTTTATTCCTTCCTTCCTTCCTTCCTTCCTTCCTTCCTTCCTTCCTTCCTTCCTTCCTTCCTTCCTTCCTTCCTTCCTTCTTTCCTTCCTTCCTTCCTTCCTTCCTTCCTTCCTTCCTTCTTTCCTTCCTTTTTAACTGAGAGTTTATCTTCAAGAAATCTACATCAAAGAAATCTTTTTAATTGAGATATAATTGATGTACAACATTGTGTACGTTTAAGGTGTACAATGTATTGATTTGGTACAATTATATTGTAATACGATTGCCATTGTAGCATTAGCTAACTCCTCTTTTGCATCATATATTTATCATTTCTTCTAGTGGTGGAAACTATATCTAGTTTCTTAGCAAGTTTAATGTTTATAATGCAATTTTGTTGTCTATAATGGAATTGTTTTAATTTTTGAATTGTTAATTGCTGGTACATAGAAACAAACTGATTTTTTTTTCTTTTGATGTATATAACAAGAGAAATGAAATCCTGATCTCATGAAATGAGTTAGGAAGCATTTCTTCCTTTTCTATATTTTGGAAGAGTTTGAGAAGTACTGGTGTTAATTCTTCTTTAAACGCTTGATAAAATTCACCAGTGAGTCCATATAGTCCCAGACTTTTCCTTGTTGGAAGATTTTTGATTACTGCTTCAATCACTTTACTTTTTATAGGTTGATTCAGGTTTTCAATTGTTTAAAGTCAGTTCTGTTAATATTGTTAATGTGTGTTTCTAGAAAATTTTCTATTTCATCGAGGCTGTTTAGTTTGTTGGCAAGCACTAGTATTGATAGTATTCTACTATAGACCTTTTAATTTATAAAAATGTTTGTAATATTCCTGTTTTCATTTCCAATTTTAGTTATTTGTTCTCTTCTTTCTTTTTTTCTCGGTAAATATTACTAAAGATTGTCAATTTAGTTGATATTTATTATTTATTTATTTTTTATTATGGTGACATTATAGGTTAATGAAATCCAGTAAGTTTCAAGTGTACAATTCAACAGTAAGGCATATATATATTGCATTTTGTGTTCACTGCTCATAGTTAAATTTCTTTCTGTCACCACATATTTGACTCTTTTACCCCATCTACCTCCCTGCTACCCTCTGGTAACCACTAGTCTATTGTCCATGTCCATGTTTGTTTGTTGCCTTTAGGTTTATATCCTACATATAAGGGATATCATGTGGTTTCCAACTTTTTCTGTCTGGATTATTTCATTTAACATGATTATCTCAAGGTCCATCCATGTTGTTGCAAATGGCAGTATTTCATCTCTTCTTATTGCTGAGTAATATTCCATTGTATATACATACCACAGCTTCTTTAGCCAGTCATTTATTGTAGGACACTTTGGTTGCTTCCATGTCTTGGCCACCGTGAATAATGCTGCTATGAACATTGGTGTGCAAATACTTTTCGGATATATGTTTTCAAGTCTTTGGGGTAAATACCTAGTAGAGGGATTGCTGGATCATGTTGTAGATCAATTCTTAGTTTTTTGAGGAATCTCCAAACTGTTTTCCATGGTGGCTGTACCAATTTTCAGTTCCATCAGGAGTGTATGAGGGTTCCTTTTTCTACATATCCTCTCCAACATTTGTTATTACTTGTCCTATTGATTATAGCTATTCTAACAAGTGTGAGATGGTATCTCACTGTGGTTTCGATTTGCATTTCCATAATAGCTAGTGATGTTGAGCATCCTTTCATATGTTTGTTGGCCATTTGTATGTCTTCTAGGGAGAAGTGTCTGTTCAGGTCCTCTGCTCATTTTTCAATTGGATTGTTTTTTTTTTTTTATTGTTGTGTGAGTTCTTTGTATATTTTGGATGTTGGGCTGTTATTGGAGGCGTTTGCAAAATATTTTCCCATTTGGATGGTTGTTTCTTTACCTTGTAGATGTGCAGAAGTTTTTTAGTTTGATATAGTCTCATTCATTTATTTTTGCTTTTACTTCCCTTGCCTTTAAGGTCAAATTCATAAAATTCTCTTTAAGTCCAAGGTCCATGAGTTTAGTTCCTCTGTTTTCTTCTATGCATTTTACTGTTTCATGTCTTATATTCAGGTCCTTAATCCATTTTGAGTTAATTTTGGTGTGTGGTGATAGAGAACAGTCTAATTCCATTCTTTTGCAGGTGGCTTTCCAGTTTTCCCAGCATCATTTATCAAAGAGGCTTTCCTTTCTCTGCTGTATGTTTTTGGTTCTTTTGTCAAAAATTATTTGTCCATGTAAACATAGTTTACTTCTGGACTCTCGATTCTGTTCCAGTGGTCTATATGTCTGTTTTTCTGCCAATACCGTGCTGTTTTGATTATTGTCGCTTTGTAGTATAATTTGAAGTTGGGCAGAGTGCTGCCTCCAGAGTTGTCTTTTTTCTCATAATGGCTTTAGGGATTCAAGGTCTTTTATACTTCCATACAAATCTGATGATTTTTATTGTATTTCTTTAAAAAATGCTGATGGGATTTTGAAGGGGATTGCATTAAATCTGTATAATGCTTAAGGTAATATAGTCTTTTTAACTATGTTGATTTTTCCAGTCCAAGAACATGAAATATCTTTCTATTTCTTTGTGTCTTCTTCAATTTCTTTTAATAGTTTCCATTATATGGATCCTTTGCATGTTTTGTTAAATTTACTTCTAAGTATTTTACTCTTTTTGTTGCAATTGCAAAAGGAATTATTTTTCCACTTCTTTTTCTGACACTTCATTATTAGAGTATAGGAATGCACTATGGATTTTTGAATGTCGATCTTGTATACAGAAACTTTATTGTATTTGCTTATTGTTTCTAGTAGTTCTTACGGAGCCTTTAAGGTTTTTTTATATAGAGAATCATGTCATCGGCAAATAGTGACAGTTTGACATCTTCATTCCCTATTTGGATGTCTTTTATATCTTTCTCTTGCCCGATTGCACTCACTAGGACCTCCAATGTTATGTTGAATAAGAGTTCTGATAGTGGACAGCCCTGTCTTGTCCCTGATCTTAGAGGAAAGGTTTTTAGTTTTTCACCATTAAGTAGAATGTTGGCTGAGGGTTTGTCATATATAGCCTTTATTATGTTAAGGTACTTTCCTCCTATACCAATTTTGTTAAATGTTTTGGTCATAAACGGATGCTGTATCTTTTCAAAGGCTTTTTCTGCATCTATT
Source organism: Rousettus aegyptiacus (assembly GCF_014176215.1). Lineage (NCBI taxonomy): Eukaryota > Metazoa > Chordata > Mammalia > Chiroptera > Pteropodidae > Rousettus > Rousettus aegyptiacus. The sequence continues at coordinate 65,036,947 of NW_023416309.1, forward strand.
GATATGATCGTATGATTCTTATTTTTGAATTTGTTTACGTGTTGTATCACATTAATTGATTTGGATATGTTGAACCATCCCTGTACCTTTGGGGTGAAGCCCACTTGATCGTGGTGTGTAATCTTTTTAATTATTTAATTGCCATGTTCAGTTCACTAGTATCTTTTTTAGAATTTTTGCATCTGTGTTCATGAGAGGTATTGGTCTGTAGTTTTCTTTCCTTGTGTTATCTTTACCAAGTTTTGGTATCAGGGTGACATTGGCCTCATAAAATGAATTAGGAAGTATTGCCTCCTCTTCAATTTTTTGTAAGAATTTAAGGAGAATAGATATTAAATCATCTTTGAATGTTTGGTAGAATTGACTGGTGAAGCTATCTGGTCCTGGACTTTTACTTTTTGGTAGGTTTTTGATAATTGTTTCCATTTCCATACTACTGATTGGTCTATTTAGATTTTCCAATTCTCCTGGATTCAGTCTAGGAAGGTTGTGTCTTTCTAAGTACTTGTCCATTATTTTTAGGTTATTAAATTTGGTGTTATATACTTTTTCATAGTATTCTTGTATAATCCTTTGTATTTTTGTAGTGTCTGTCATGATTTCTCCTCTTTCAACCCTGATTTTGTTTATTTATGTCCTTTCTCTTTTTCCCTTAGTGAGCCTAGCCAGGGATTTGACAATTTTATTAAACTTCACAAGGAACCAGGTCTGTTGCATTTATTTTTTCTACTGTTTTATTTTTGTTTTTGTTTTTTCAATTTTTTAAATATTCTGCTCTAATTTTGAATATTTCTTACCTTCTGCTGATTTTAGGCTTGACTTCTTCCTTTTCTAGTTTTTTAAGATGAAGTGTTAGGTTGTTTATTTGGGCTTGTTCTTTTTTTGAGATAGGCCTGTAATGATATGAACTTTCCTCTTATGACCACTTTTGCCATGTCCCAAAACTTTTGATATGTTGTACTATCATTATCTATCATTTCTATGTATCTGTTGATCTCTATTTTATTTCTTATCTGTCCCAGTCATTCTTTAATAGCATGTCGTTTAATCTCCATGTGTTTGTGGTTCTTCCCACTTCCTTTTTACAGTTTATCTCCAGCTTCAAAGCATTATGATCAGAGAATATGGTTGGCATGATTTCAACCCTCTTATATTTGTTGAGGCTATCTCTGTGTCCCAGTATGTGGTCAATTCTTGAGAATGTTCCATGTGCACTAGAGAAGAATGTATAAGCAGCTGTTTTGGGATGAAAGACTCTGTAAATGTCAATTATATCCATTTGGCCTAATGTGTCATTTAGGGATGTTATTTTCTTATTGATTTTCTGTTTGGATGATCTGTCCATATCTTACAGTAAGGTATTTAGGTCCCCTACTATGATAGTGTTTTGGTCTGTTTCTCCCTTTAGTTCTTTTAGTAATCGCTTTATATATTTTGGGGCTCCATAATTGGGAACATAGATATTAATAAGTGTTATGTCTTCTTGGTGTATGAATCCCTTTGTCATTATGAACTGTCCCTTAGTACCTTTCTTTACCTGTTTTATTTTGAAGTCTGTTTCACCCAATATTAGTACCACCACACCCACTTTTCTCTGAATGCCATTTGCTTGGAATAGCATTTTCCATCCTTTCTCTTTGAGTCTATATTTGTCTTTTGAACCAAGATGTGTCTCCTGAAGGTAGCATATGGTTGGATTTTGTTTTTTTATCCAATCTGCAACTCTGTGCCTTTTTATTGGTGAGTTCAGTCCATTTACATTTAAGGTGGTTATTGAAATATGAGGTTTTCCTATAGCCATTTTATCTTTTGCTTTCTGGTACCTCAGTGTTTGCATTGCTTCCTTGTCCTTGTGTTTATATTTTCTTTATTTTGGTTGGCTTTTGTGAGTGTTCTCTGGTTCTCCTTATTTTATGTTATATACTTCAGTTGTGAATCTTTGGTGTGTGGTTACCATTATGAATATGTAAAGGATAGTATGTATACACACACACACACACACACACACACACACACACACACATATATCCATTTTCTTTTGCATGTGCCTTATCTCCATTACCCTTTGCTAATTTGGATCTTGGAATCTTCTCCTTTTCTGTTAGTGTTATCTCAAGTTGTCTTTATGTATGCTGAACAATCATTACTACCTTGCAATAGCAAATCTCTTCTTATTGTTTAAGCTTATAATGCCCTGTTCCTAGTAAGAGTTGCACTCCTCTGCTTCTATCTTCTGCCTGCTAGTCGCCTTGTTCGTAGTTATGTTTTGTTTTGTTTTGTTTTTTGGTCATTTTGTTTTAGGTGAGCTGACTCCTTTCAGTATTTCCTGTAATGCAGGCCTGATGGTGGAGAATTCTCTCAATTTTTGTATGTCTGGAAAGGTCTTTATTCCTCCTTCAAATCTAAAGGAAAGTTTTGCTGGATACTTTATTCTTGGCTGGTAGTTCCTTTTATTTAATAGTTTGAATATTTATTCTACTCCTTTCTGGCTTGTAAGGTTTGTGCTGAGGAGTCCAACAATAATCCAATGGGTTTTCCTTTATAGGTTACCTTCTTCTTTTTCCTGGCTGCCCTGAGAATTCTTTGCCATTGATTTTTGATAATTTTAATATGTGTCTTGGAGAAGGCCTTTTGGGGTTGAGATCATTGGCTGTTCTGTTGACTCCTTGAATTCCAAGCTCCAGCTCATTGCTTAGATTTGGGAAATTCTCGTCAACTATTTGTCTGAAAATGGGCTCTTCCCCTTTGAGAATATCCATCATTCTTATGTTTTCTTTCCTGATGGTAGCAACTATTTCTCTTTTGTTATTTTTCATTCTTTGGTCTCTTTCTTCTTCCTTCTGATTTATTTCTAGATTTCTGTCTCTGATATTACTGATCCTTTCCTCCATTTGATCGACTATTTCCCAAACTTGCTATTTTATTCTTTATTTCTTTTAGTGTCGTGTTTTTCATCTCCAAAAGTTCTATTTGGTTCTTTTTTAGGGTTTCAATCTCCTTGCTAAAAAACTCATTCTGCTCATCTAGTCATTTTTTCAATTCCTGGAATTATTGATATGAATTATTTTGGATCTCCTTGAGTTTTTTCAGAAGTTTCACCCTGAATTCCCTGTCATTCAAGTCAAATATTTCTATGTCTTTAAGCTTATTTTCTGGAGATTTTTCTCTTTCTTTCTGAGCTGCCTTGTCATCTTGGTTGTTTATGGTGTCTAATGGACTATTTCTCTGCTTGGGCATTAGTGGAAATGTATTCTGCTTTTCTTTCTTTCTTTCTTTCTTTCTTTCTTTCTTTCCTTTCTTTCCTTTCTTTCCTTTCTTTCCTTTCTTTCCTTTCTTTCCTTTCTTTCCTTTCTTCACAGAAAACTAATACAGGTGGCTTGAACAAGATAGAAGTTGGTATCTTTTGCACATAAAAGAGTGTGGATAGCCCAGGGCTGCTATGGTGTCTCCACAGATGTGTGATTCAGGCTCATTAGTTTTCTGCTCTCCCATCTCTAGTGTGTGTTCCTGTCTTTATGCACCAAGAAGGTACTCCAGCTTGGCACTTCGTTTCTGAGTAATAGGGAAGACAAAGGGCCCCCAAGAATTGTCTTTTTGAGAAAACTTCTTAGAAGCTGTCATGAAACACTGTGTTTTATCCCATTGGCCATAAGTTTGTTACATGATCACTCTGGCCATTGAAAAGCTGGAAAGTGTGAAATGTAGTCTCTACTTCAGCTGAAAGTCAGAGGATCTAAGATGTTAGCATAGATATTGGGGTCATCAACTAGCTGTCTCTTTGTGCTATTTCTTTGCCCTTGTATTCATTTTATAAGTTGAAAATATTTTTTAAAAATCACCATGCAGAGGTTATTATGCTGAGTGAAATAAGTCAGACGAAGAAAGACAAATACCATATGATTTCACTTATATGCAGAATCTAAGGAATAAAAGAAACAAACAAATTAAATGAAACAGACTTGTAAAGAGCCAGATATGAGCCTGACTGGTGGCCAAAGGATTGGCAAGCCATGCTTGACTGTGTTGCAATCTGCCAAGAGCAGAGAAGCAAACAAAGAACAGACAGTTGCTTGTGATTTAGCACAGAAAACTGGGTACTTTGGGAGATTATTGTTGCCATCGTTTCAAGGTCCGAGAACAAGACTCCCATCCCCTCCTTGATTCTTAGCTGTATATAATAAATGCTCTGAGCTTGCCTTGGGGTCACTGTATCTCCAGCATAGTGCAGTGTCCCACCTGGCCCCAGCTTTTGTATATACTGTCTCTGTGTTTTTCTTCATCCTTCCATTGCTTCCTCTCAGGTATATTAACCCTCTAGCTGTGCAATTCTTGGCATAGACTCACAGGTAGAGAGAACAAAGTGGTGATTGCTAGAGGGGAAAGGGTTTGTGGAGCTGGAAGAAAAGGTGAAGGGATGAAGAAGTACAAATCGGTAGTTACAAAATAGTCATGGGATTGTAGAGTACAGGAAATATAGTCAATAGTATTGTAATAATTACATATAGTGCCAGATTGGTACTGGACTAATCAGGAGAGCACTTTAGAAATGATGTAAATATCTAACCATCTGTATACCTGAAACTAACATTAAAAAAAAAATCGCCACACATTATTTGTGTATTTTTTAAATGTTTGAAATGAAAAGGGAAACCAAAAATGTTTTTAGAACTGTTTTAACCATACAGTATTTGTGAAAAATAATGAAATGTTTGAATCAGCAAAAATATTTTTTAATTTTTATAAAAATAACCATGCACTATTTGTGTACTTTTTAAAATGTTTGAAATGAAAAGGAGAAAGAAGTTAGGGTGTAGTAACTTACTGCATCCAGGGCTTGGTCCTCCATACGGAGCTCATCTGGAAGCATCCGCGAGGAGCTGATTCTAGGAGAAAACTCAAACTGAACCCAGGAGACTACTGTGAGCAGCAGACATGATCTAACCGACTTCCTGGAACCCCTCATTCCCATCAAAGTGGCTGTCACAGTAAAGCCAGCAGCAGGCTCCAGGGTGAGTATGGGGATTGACAGGCATTTCCAGCAAACTTTTTGTTGAGTATTGTACTAGATTGAATAGTGTCATCCTCTCAACACGCATTCATGTCCATCTGGAACCTCATGATTTTGACCTCATTTGGAAATGCTCTCTTTGCAAGTATACTTAATTAAGATAACCTGAACTATTTAGTGTGAGCCCTAAATCCAAAATGATTGACATCTTTAAAAAAAAGAGGAGAAGAGACACAGAGACACAAACACAAAAATGTCCTGTGACAACAAGGCAGAAACTGGAGTGATGTCAAGGAACACCACAGCTGTCAGTAACAACCAGAACCAGAAGACAAGGAAGGACACGCCCCACCTCCTTAGAGGCTTCAGAGGGAGAAGGACCCTGACAACACCTTGATTTCTGGCTTTGAACCTCCAGAATTGTGGGAAAATAAATTTCTGTTGTTTTTATGCACCACCCCCTCCTCAAATTTGTAGTACATTTTATGTCAGCCTGGGAAGCTGATACAAATAACTACCATGTGCTAGACCCTGCGCCATACCCTGTAGACACAGTAGTGAAGAGAGACAAGACTATTGTGCTCAAGAGCTCTCAGTCCAGTGGGAGAGGCAGACTTGTACCGAAGACCAGGAGGTTACAGGATAAAGGGCAGAGACACCTAACCTAGTCCATGGTCAAGAAAGTTCTCCTAGAGGAGGAGATGCCTGCGCAAGGCCTAGAAAACTCAGCTCTTCTTTGGATGGACATATTTTTCTAGGTGATGGCCAAGCTGAGACTCCTCTGTCATCCCCCATTTGTAGTGAAAGCTTCAAACACTCTCAACTCTTTCTGGGTCATAGGCCATGCTGCTCTGTCTTCCCTGAATCACAGAAATTGGGTTACATGTCTGTTTCCTCTAGGTTGCAGGGACCAGGAGTCTTACTGACTTTTTAAATCACTCATATTGCTTAGCAAAGTGCCTGGATCTTAGCAAAGTTTCCAACATTCAAAGAATGTTGAGAAAAAATGAGGTTAAAAACAAAGCTAAAATCATCATGAAAGAACATTTTGAAGTGATGGAAATGTTCTAAAATTGATTCGCGGTGGTAAGAACTCTGTACATTTACTACAAGTCATTGAATTATACATGTAAAAACAGGTGAAATTTGCAGTACATAAGTTATATCTCAATAAAGCTGTTTTAAAAAGCACAATGTCTAAAGTACTTGAATGGCTAAAAGGGAAAAGATGGAAAATATCCAGTGCACCCGTAATGCTGCTGCATCACTGTGGGGAGTGAAAATGGGCTCAGCTGTGTTGGAAACAGCTGGGCAGTATCTGCTAACCAAATATACACAACCTATAGACCAACAATCCCATTCATACGTACACACTCAACAAAAATGTGTTACATATATCTCCAAAAGATGTGTCGAAGATTCAACAACATCACTAGTCACAATTGCCCTGAACCTGAAGTTACCCAAATGCCCATCAACAGTAGAATGCACAAATGAATGTGGGACCTACAGAACCATTTGGACAACTTTGTTCACTCAAAAATACAGCTACACAGGATTGCATAGTTGAAGCTCTCAAGTGAACATTAAGTGAAAAAGCCAAAAGCAGCACATACTGTATGATTCCATGTATATAAGTGACAAAACAGAAAAGATCAGTCCATGGTCTTGCTATAAGTCAGGTGAGTGTTTATTTTAGTGAGAGTGGAGGTGGGGGGAAGAGTGGCTGGAAAGGGGCATGAAGGGAACTCCCGAAGGGTCAATCATGTTCTATCTATTGAGATGGATGCTGGTTTTTTCAGTTTGTGAAAACTCCTTTAAGATGAACACTTAAGATGCACTTTTCCATGTTTATGTTACACTTCAATGACAAGTTAATGAAACAAAACAAAATCTCCAAACACTGGAGACTGGTTTCTTGCCTTTCCATTTCCCCCTCGTGGTCACTCTGTGAATTAGAGCACCCAACCAGTGAATGCTCCTGACATGGGCAGAACTGAGCGTGAGGGAAGCTGGTTCACTAATGCTTTCAGGAAAAGACAAAAATCCAACCAACCAGCCCAACTCTTTCTGTGTCCAAAATATCTCTTTGAAGACTTACAGGATAAAAAAGCCCTCAGAACCAACTAAGACCCAAATGTCCTCTGAAGTGGGTTGAGACAAGGTCACCAGCTAAGTGACATCCCTTTCTGTTCTCATCTCTCACAAAAGCCTTGAACTCCATCCTCCAGAGTTCAGCCACACTCAGCTTCTACTCCTTTGCTCAGGTCTGTGCCCATGCTTTCTCTACCATATGGAGCATATGACTCAGAGCAGGTTAATCAGTGGTGACACACCCTGGCTTGAGTGATTGCTTCAGAGGTGAGCATGTAACTAAGCCTAGCCAATCAGAGTAAATCTTGGAACTTTTGCTTAGAATGCTAGGACAAATTCTTGCTGACTGTCCTTGTAGAAGGAGACAGACAGCTCCAGAAGCTGTTGACCACTACCCAATCTCCTGTCTGCAAATGGAAGCAACACTGAGATGACTACCCAAGTGATGGAGAGAGAGAAATGGAGGTTGCTCTCATCTTTTGATCTCTGGGTCAAAACTTATCTGAAATAGAATCTAGGACTATTTAGTTATATAGGAAAACTTTCCCTTCTTTCCTCCCTCCCCTTCTCACCTTTCTCTTGCTCTCTACCCTACCTTTGTTTAAGGCAATTTTTTGGTTTATTTATGTGCCTTGCAACCAAAAGAAGTCAACAGAAAGAGTCTGATGGCATGTGCTTCCAGAAGAATTAGCACTTGGATTGGTTCTATGGTCAGGAGATCAAGGGGTGCTCCATGAAACACAAGGGATCTATATTATGACTTGACAGCAGGGAGGTTTAAACAGGCAGAATTAACTGACCAGTAAACCACACAGGAAATAAAAGCAAGAGGTGAATCCCTCCATTTCAGACTTTTTACTCTCGATTTCCTGTAATGAAAATTTTCAACCACAAAAGCACTAGAAGAATAGTTTTACAAACATTCACTTTCTCACTTCCTAGATTCAATAATTGTTAGCCTTTTGTCTTATTTATATTTTTGTCTTTTTTGCTTTTTTGTTAAACCACTTCTAAGGAAGTTGCAGACATCATGTCAAGAGGGAAGGTTTTCACAGCTAAACCGTGAATCCCTTCTCCAATCTTATCTATTTGTTATTTGGTCTGAATTTAGATAGGATTCCTGAAGGACCTAGTGTGTGCTGTTAAATTGACCCAAGAATGTCCCTCAGCCTGTTGTACTGGGCTGACAGGGTTATTCCTGGTATAACTTGTCATTTATGGACTGTAGCTCTACTTAAGAATGGGAAGTAACCACTTATTTTTACAGAGCTACTCAACTAGCAGGAGACCCCAGAGCCAGTTGTTGGTTCATAAACTGGTCCCTATACATGAAGGACAGAGACCAAAGAAAGAGGAAGACCATTACAGATTGGAAGGTGGCAGTTCAGTAAGCAAGGGAATATCTTGGGTGACTATAAGATGAAGAGATCTCTATACCTGCTGCCAGATTTTCTAAAGTGTATATAGAGGCCTTAGGTGGGTTTAGTCATGTATTCAGTCCAGATGTTCTCAACAACATCTTACTCTCTTAAGGCTGCACCTTTGGAACAGCTCCCATTTTTGGAATAGTGGGTGGAATATATATTCCAAAGACAGGGAGTGGCTGAGAAGCCTCCAATCCTGGGGTCCAGCTTGATGGTCAAGTGGTGATGACTTCCTCCAACACTCCACCCCTTGTGACTGGCTCTTACAGTCTTATACACCCCTTTTCCACAGTGTGCCCTGAGCAGTCAGCAAGCAGTTTCATTAGTGTGGAGGTGGCTCGTTTTTGGTGGTTATATGGCTGTATTGGAGGCAGATACCACAGCAATAGTATACAAACATGCAGAAGAAAACACAGATTAAGACAATGATTCCCCAAATAATCACTGAGTTATTAAGTCCTTTAGGCTGGGGGTTGGATCACTTGGGGCATTCATTTGTGTCATGTTGATGAAGAACACTGAGAGAAGAGGATTCTTTGGTGGAGAATGTAGAAAGAATTCAAACACATGCCAAAGTTAGAGTCAAAAGGAAAATTTATTAGAGAAAGGGTAACACTTCATAGACAGAGCATGATCTCCTCTCAGAGGCAGAGAGTTAGAGAGCCTAAGAGAGATTCAGAGAAACAGAGACAATAGAGACGAGGACAGTAGAGAGACAGGGTAAAGACACTGAGAGTAAAGGCACCGAGAGAGATGGAGAGAAAGTCACTGAGAGGGACATTAATGTGTCTTAATAAAGAGAATGCATTAGCAGACTCATTAGGTCTGAACATTCAATGTTCTGTTTCGATAATGGCACAGGTGTGTCTTTGCAAGGCAGTAATAATATCCAAGGCCATCCTGTTTTGGAGGTCAGCTTTTTGTATTAGACATTTTAGTGTTCAATAAGGTCAGGCTTTGCTGGCTATCATTTAAGTCTTGCTGGGTGAATTTTTAGTAAGGGTTTCCATGTGTGCTATAATGTACTCCAAAGCAATGGAGGGGACAAAAACAACAGCCAAATGATTGTCCTAGTAGAGTACAGAACATGCACACCTGACTCTGAGGAGAAGGGAGGTTGGCAGATTTAGGACTTGACCTGGTTGTACATACCATACATATTGGCTGCAGGAGCCAGCACTGTTAAGTATGAGGAGATGGGCAGGATATGCCAGACCAGGATCCCCATCTTCTTCCCTTTCAATGGTGCATGTTCCATTCTAAGAATAATGAGTTTTAACAGGTCTGCTTGCAACAGGGCAACGGGATCCCAGTAGAGACTGAGTAGTTCCCCCTTACCCAGGGTATAAAGTAACTCACCCATCCTAATGGGTGTTGATCCATGGTGAGAAGGCCTCATTGGTCAGCAAAACTGTCCACAGTAGAGGCCAGCCCACCATGGCAGTCATTTGTTTCCTTTTTTTTTTTTTCCTACAGTGTGCTCTGCACAGTTTCTCAAATGCATTTAAGAAGCTGGTATTTTGGGGGTATCCCAGTACTTAGCATCAGTACACAAATCTAACCTAGGGGCCACCCCTCCCCACATAGAGGTTTATGGCCAATCCAGAATTTTCACCAAGGATGCCTCTTTCCCAAGATCCATTTCTTTGGTCTCCTAGCTGGCTCACCAATTGTTGGTTCACAAACTGGCCCCATACACAGAGGACAGAACAAATAGAGGAAAGAGGCAGGTCACTCCAGATTGGTAGATGGCAGGTTCAGTAATCAAGGGAACTTGCATGCAAAGCTTGTCTGGAGCACCTGCCAGAACCTTAGAAGTTTATATAGAAACCTTAATTGGGGCTAGTCATGTATAGTGTCCAGGTGGTTTCAACAACACGGTACTTTCTCAAGGCTGCTTCCTTGGCACAAATCTAATTATGGGAAAGGTGAGTGGAAAGTACATTCCCAGGACAAAGGAGAGGGTCAGAAACCTCTGATTGCCTGGTTATGTCATCTTGATGACCTCCTCCAACAACAGTGACTTCCCTTTGCTGAAATTACCTGCAACTAGAACATATCCTATTGGCAGTAATTAAGGACATAGAAATCTGTATGTGAGGATTCAATTTCTCTATTAAGCTGCTACTGTGTTCCTTGTTGCATATCCTTTCTAATTGAATTAGGTGCTGGATGAGCCACTGTATACAGTGAGTTTGATTGTAGCTCTAACCTCAAACTCACTCCTGTGGTTTTGAAGTAAATTTTCATCTCCAAACACTTAAGCATGCATCTCCTAAAAATAAGTACTAAAAAGACATTAATTGCCACATTTAAGAAAATTTAAAATTCTAAAATATCATCTCATATCCAGTTAATTTTCAAGTTTCCTCAATTGTTTTGAAAATCTTCTTTATAGCTGATGTTTAAAAATAAGGACCAAATGGAAGATCGTTGGCAGAGATTCTATCCTTGACTAAACTTTAGTCAGGCTCCTCTGAGCTGGACTTGGTTCTGTCCTTGGACATGTCCTCAAAGAGCCCAGTTTTAGCAAGAATTCTGCTAAGTCAGTTTAGCCAGAATTTCTCATCCTCTATAGCTGATTACCTTTGATATATGACCAAATTCCTCATCTTCTTCACTCCTCAAGTGATGTCTATCACCCTGGCCTATCTTCAGCAAGACTTCAGTTGCGAGGGTTTACCCAGAATCCCTAATCCCCCCTGATATTTCCTCCTAATAATTTTCCTTCTGTTGACTCCCACCCTGCTGCTTGGCTGTCAATTCCCACTTCTCCTTATTATTTGGAGTTGAGCCCAGTCCTATAATGAGGTCTCTTTTATCCTATCGCAACAGTTCCTAAGGAAAATCTGTTTTTACCACTTTGACCACTGTCTGGCTCTGGTTTTTCTTTGACATTGTGAGATTGGGATATTTTTATGGGCCAAGACTCAAAGCAGTGGAAACCACTCACATTCCATTGTTCAGAACACAGTAATATAGTCTCACGACAAGGAAACTGGGAAATATAATTATCGGTATGCCCATGAAGACACTTACGGTATTGAACCAGGAGTTGTTATCATTGCAGGAGTTCATAGAAGGGACAGTAAGAAGAACATGTCACAGTGATAAATGTAATGGCTATTACTAGTCATTTTCCCAGTACACATTGTTACCCTCCTAATATTACCCCACTTGCTATACCTCAAGGGAAATTGGCACTGCCTTTTAGTACAACTGGAAGAGAGAATGATGAGTTGAGACTAGATTTCTTAGGTCGGAAATTGGAAGCCATTGTAGGTTTCTTTCCTCATAAATTCATGATAAAGATAATTTTTAAAAAGAGGAACTAATTAAGACTCATACATAAAATGCCTTTTGAATCTGAGGCAGGTTACCTTCATCGCATACAAACAATCTGCCCCAACAGAGAGATTTTGTGACTCAATTCTACCCCTCCCAACCCGCACCCCAAGCTGAGTTAGGTGACCTTCCACTCTGGCTTGAGGAATGGGTATGTAAACCAGAAATGACCAAATTCCTCTAGGAACCAGTGGATGAAGTGATTAAAAAGGGGTTAGAGAGAAAGAGCTTCTGGCTCTGCCACTTCCAGGTTCCGTGACCTCAGGCAAATGACTTTCCCTCTCCCCTCTCTAGTATCTTGTTGTGTGAGACCTAAGGGACAAGACAACTGCCTTGGTGGGGTCTGTTTTCCAGACAGTTGTTTCCTGATTTCCCTCTCAGAGCAAAATGGTCGAAGATCATGTTATTATTCACAAGCGTGCACTGCCACCTTCTGGAGAACTCTCTTCCCTGCTTCACTAACAGCAAGCTTGGCCACATGACTTCCTCTGGCCAATGGATGTATTAAAAATTATTTATATTGATCCTTGTTAGGAAACTGTAAGGTAGGCTTTATTCAAGAGGGGCTATTGAGGTAAATGTAGAGACCATTCCAATGGGGCCCTGCGGTAGGGTGAGAGATTGGCTCAATTCCAAATACAACAAGGAAAAGTGGGAATTTATACAAATGAGCCAAGGAGTTAGGTGGGGGTCAGTGGATAGAAACTTACTAAGAGGAGACATCAGGGGTAAGGGAGTTCTGGCTAAACTCACCTAGCAAGAGTCTTGCTGAAGGCAGGACAGGGTAATGAGATATGACCTGAAGGGTGGTGGGGGGAATCTGATCAAATATCCAGGGGGATCAGATATCAAAGTGGTGGTTCTGGCTAAACTCATTTAGCAGGATTCTTGCTAAGTGTGGACATTGCAGAGACAGACACAGAAGCCCAAAAGTCAAGGCATAGTTGAAAAAGAATTCAGAGGTGTCTGAGTAGAGTTTGATCAAGGAGAAAGTCCTTGTCAGATGTGAAAAATGACGTGTCACTTCCCAGCAGAAGCATTAAAGGTTCATGCATAATTAGCAAAATTCTCTTTTCATTCTGCCAAGAGATGGGCAGTGTCCCATGTAGAGGCTACTTCTTCATGCTGGGCCATCGGGTGTAGGTGATGTGGATTGGAGCTCCCAGATGACCACAGTGGGTACATAATGTGAGAAAGAATTCTTCTTGGTGTAAGTCAACAATAATTCAAGGTTCATTTGTTACCGCAACAGAACCCAGCCTAGCCTGACCTATAGAGAAATCTTTATTGCCGCCCATACTGGTACCTTCCCAGGCAGGACAGGCCTTCTGTTGGCAGCTCTGAACAGTTTCCTGAGGATGAGATGGATACTGTTCCCTTGCAGCCTCTGTCTTAGCCCCAGCTCTGGCTTTGGCCTCTGGTCTGTGCCAACTGCTCCCTCCCATGATACAGTCATGCAACGATTCATACATAGGTGGAGGCGTCTCTGCAGGGTCCATGCCTTTACTTCCAGGAAGAGCTCTGCTTTATTTGGCAAGCTCTTTTGGCACCAAGCCCAGGACTTAAGACTGTTTTGAGGGCCTTCATTTATATTTGAGACCTAATTATTAAAAATTACACCCCTCCAAATTTTAAAAACCTTCAAAAATCAATATTAATCAGTATTTAATTAAATGCCCACAAAACTTTCAATTTCTTCTTCATTAAACCTAATGTTCACAAAATATTCATGACAGTGGAAAACATGTAGCTTAGGTTTTCTCTTTGCAAGAATTCCCTATAAATTAAGATGAAAGATAATTACTTAGAAATCAATCATAAATTGAGTAAATTACTTGTGGACAAATGATTTTAGAAGCAAAAGCATAAAAATCCTTTCAAATTTTAATATTTAGCTAAAAGTTATACTTTCTGCGATATGTGGGTGTGTTTTTTATATATGGTAGGGGATGTTGGAGTTAGCTTCCAAAGGTGAACCTTGAGAGGTCTTAATGCTGTTAGCAGTTCTTCACAGGACCTGAGCCACCTCCCCAGCAGTGATGGAGATAGCTAGCAACTCCCCAACATCACTCTCTTCTTCCTCCTCAGACTCAGAGCTCCTAGCTGGTGGTTCTCAAAGTGTGACTGCTGGATGACAGCATCGGCCTCCCATGGTAACTCGTTAGAAATACAGATTCTCAGATTCCACCACAATCTTACTGAATCAGAAACTCTGAGGCCAGGCCCAGAATTCTGTGTTTTAACAATCCCTCTGGTTGAGTATGATGCTCACTCAAATTTAAGAATCACTGCTAACGCTCTCTGGGGACAGCAATGAACTCAGCAAAGAATTTATTTCCCAGCCTCCTTTGTTGCTGGCAGTGGCCATGGGGCTAAATTTTGACAAGATGTAAGTAGAGGTGTTGGGACTTCTAGGAAGTCTGCTTAAAAGGAAGAGGCCCTTCTTTGGACTTGTCCTTCAATTGCTGGCCAGGAATGCAGTTGTAATGGCCAGAGCTCTGGCAGCCATTTTGAATCATGAGAACAAAGCCTAATATATAGGGATGGTGGAGCCTGAGTCCCTGAGAGTTTGTGAAGCTGTCATATATAGAGAAATACCCTTCTGTCTTATGTAAGCCACTTTTATTTTGTTTTCTGTTAGACACAACTGTATCCTAACTGATACACCATCCCAGTTGCGTTCTCAAGCTCAAAGGTTGAATCAACAGGAGCTCAGATTCTTGCTCTTCTGAGCCCCAAAATCTGGGCCCAAGCCTACCTCCTCCTCTGTACCTGCACTCTCCTCCCAGGCCTATGACTCTGCCCTTACCTTCCTTTTGGACACTATGCTAAAGAGGTGGTTATTGTACTTTCCGTCCATGCCCCCAGCTCTGGGTCTGTCACATTCTAGCCTCTCCAACTTTGTTTGTTTTCCCCAGGCCTCCCTCTCTTTCCCCTGGTCATTGCCTCACCATGGGTGGCCTGGCCCCAGGTTATGCCTCAAAGTTCCAAAAGAGAAGTGAAAGTCACATGGTGGGGAAGAGGACAGGGTGAGGAAGGTTTCCGGAGCTATACCTCGGTGGGAGCAGAATTTCAGCAAGCAGAGAAAGGAGGGGAAGAGTATGCCAGGCAGCAAGTACAGCATAGACAAGGCACAAACATGGCTAATCTGGAGGCATGATGTAGGAAACAGATACAGACAAGTGCCTAGGGACCAGCATGTGAGACAAAGGATCTGCCCTTCAGGTTTCTAAAAATAAACTTTATAGATGTATAATGTAAAATAAAATATAATCATTTAATGGGCTACTATCACACCATATGACACAATAGAACTTTACTGTAATTGTGAAAAGTTTCTTCTTGTTCCTCGTGGGTGTCAGGCAACCACTGATCTACATTTTGTCATTGTAGATTAGTTTTATCTTTTCTAGAATTTCCTATAAGTAGAATCATACAGAAAGTAGTCTTTCTTGTCTGTCTCCTTTCACTCACATAATATTTTTGACATTCATCCAGGAGCAGTATTCCATTGTACCTATTCCTTGGCTGAAGGCATACGGGTTGTTTCCAGTTTGGGAGACTATGTATAAAGCTGCTATGCATATTCATTTACAAGGTTTTTAGACAGACTTTTTTTTCCATTTCTCTTGGGTAAGTACTTCGGAGCGGGATCACTGGGTCTTATAATAGTTTTATGTTTAACTTTATAAGAATCTGTCAAACAAAGTGGTTGGAGCATTTTAGATCCCTACCAGCAATATGTGAGTGTTTTAGTTTCTTGATATCCTCATCAACATTTGGCATTGTCAGTCTTAAACTTAGCCATTCATGCATGTATACTGGTCTATCGTTGAAGCTTAATTTACACTTCTCTGAAGACTAATGATATTGAGCATTTTTCACATGCTTTTTTTTTTTTTTTTTTGCCACACATATAGCTTCTTTATTTAAGCATCTGTCTAAATCATTTGTCAGTTTTGCAAATTGGATTATAATTTCCTTCTATTGATTTTTTGAGGTGAAATTCAAATAATGTGTATTTAATCGTTACCCACTTTAGAGTGTATAATTCAGTAACATTTAGTACTTTTATAATATTGTACAACCAGGACCCTTTTTATTTTGAAGATATTTTCATCGCTCCAAAATGAAACTCCATAACCATTAGGCAGTAGTTTCCCATCTTCCTTCCTCCTAGCATCTAGCAACACCAATCTGCTTTCTGTCTCTATGGATTTACCTATCCTAAATATTTAATGTAAATAAAATCATACAATACATAGTCTTTTGTGTCTGGCTTCTTTCTCTTAGCATAATGTTTCTGAGGTCCATCCATGTTGTAGCATGTGGCATATTTCCTTTTTGTGAATGATTAATATTTTTTGCATGCATAGACCACACTTTGTTTATCTTTGGTGACTGAGAAGAGTGCTGATGTTCATCTTTGCATATGAATATTTGTTTAGATATCTGTTTTCAATTCTTTTGGGTAGATACCACCTAGGAGTGGGGAGCGGAAATAATGAGTCATTTGGTAACTCTGTGTTTAACTTTTTGAGGAACTGCTAAACTGTTTTTTAGAGTGGCTGCTCCATTTTACATTCCCACCAGCAATATATGAGAGTTCTGATTTCTCCACATCCTCAGCAATACTTGTTCTTTTTTTTTTTTAATTACTTTTATTATGGCCAAATTAGTTGGTGTAAAGAGACCCTTATAAGAGTGCTTTATATATTCTAGATATAAGTCCTTTGTCAGATATACATATTGTGAATTATTTTTTTTTCACTGTGTCTTTTGATAATAAGCAGGTTTTTAAAATTTTAATGTATTTAATACTTAAAAAGACTCCGCACTATTTTAAGAGAATGAGAGTACTTCATTCGGTTACATACCAGATTTAAAGTTCCCTGGTTTATGTAAGATGTATGTGTATGCCTGAAAAAAGTAACATATAAATTAAATCTGAATGAGTTAACCCTTCGAGGGTGGGCATTTGTGTGACTGTAATTTCTAAGTGGGAAAGATCTGAGTGTGTGTGAGACATCTGTGTGAATATTGAGTCACATCTGTGTAAGGTGGGTGTATGATATGTGATTGCACATGTAATGTATGAATCTGTGTGCCATCCACATGGGAGATCTTTGAGTTTGTAATTTTGTCATGGAAGAAAAAATAGAAAAAATAAGATTCCAAATATTCTCCAAATAAGCAGTATTCAATTATATACATGTAACTTTCAAATTTCATCTTTAATTATTTTCTTGAAACTAGTTTAACCACATAAATATGAATCAGGCTTTTTAGGTTTTTGTCTTTTAAAAAAATGTTGAATTCATTATGCAAAATTAAGTTTTTCTGAAGGCTTATTATTAGAACCTAGTATATTTTACTGTACATTTGTAATTCTCAGAAAAAAATATGAAGAATGCAAAAGGTAAACAAATCATTTTATAGACCCATTTGATTAATATATAGAAAATATAGAAAATATATATCAATATGAACATAAGAATGGTATAGTCATACTAATCAATTTCACTGAAGTACATGGGAAATTACTCTAACAGGATAGTGAACATTTAAGTGAATATGTAATAAATCAGAGTTGTCTCAAGGCAAAATAAAAAAATAACCATTGTTTCCTATTAGATTTTACTGAGGAAAGAGTTCTGTCTAATGAGCGGTAAGAGACAAAACACAAAGATAATGAGACGAAGATCATTTTCTATATTTTCTATTTCTATATTTTCTATATTTGTATGTTTAAACAACCTAAGTTATAAACTTAGTGAAGATATTCCTAAAAGCAATGTACTTTAAGTTTCAAAATTTATTTCAAGATATTTAATAGGATTCCATTTAATTCATGCTCTTTTAAAACGGTTTAATAGGAAAAAGAAAATTTGTTAACTTCTGTTTGGCCAACTGCAAATTTCACTGTTTCCTATGATTAAAGCAAAATTTACATGATGAAAAAGAAAAAGCCCAAGAAACATTAACTGTCCACCTGGCCATGTTAAAAAATGGATAGTGCCTGGTGTTAGTGAGGATGAGGAGAAATGGGCACTCTTCACTTACCTGGTGAGAATGTAAATTGGCACAAAATATCTGGGGGACACAATTTTAAAAGGCATACCATTTGACCAAATAAGTTTACTTCCATAAATTTAATGTGAGAAAATACTTTAGCGAAGGTGCAAAGACAGGTTGTATAGATTAGTAAAAAGTGTCCAGAATTAGAGGTTGGCTAAAACTGTCATGATTCAAAAGTTGGAGTAACACAAATGCTACACATCAAAGCATAAACCTGAGACACTTTGGATGAGAAGGTATTAGTAGGTGAGGTTGCTAACATCCCAAAACAAGAGACAGCCAGACACTACATGCTTTCTGGTAGAAGTTCTCAACACCACCTATAAAATATTCTTGTCCTAATGCTGAATCTGAATTGGATCAAACCTCAAGTTTTAAAAACCAACTTGCAAGCAATGTAGGAGACAGAGGACCATGTTTATGACATCAGGGGGATGAATTCAGCAAATTCAATATATGGGAGATTCTCAGGACACATAACTTGGTTTCCTCAACAAATAAACTACAAGGGAAAAAAAGGACGGGAGCTTCTAAAGAAACTTCGTGTGTGTGTATACTGACTTGAACCAACTGATAAAAGGAATCCAACAAAACAACAAAACAACTTTACTAGTCAATCAGTAAAGTTCCTATACTGACTAGATATTTGATATTAAGGAATTATGTGATAATGATGATATCGTGGTTATATCTTTTTAAGAATCTTAAAATTTAGGCCACCCTGAACAAGCCCGATCCTGTCTAATCTTGGAAGCTAAGCAGGGTCGGGCCTAGTTAGTATTTGGATGGGAGTTCACCTAAGAAGACCAGGTGCTGTAGACATAAAAAAAAAAGAAAAAAAGAAAAGAAAAAAAAAAGGATCTTAAAATTTAGAAATGCATTCTGAAACATCCATAGATAAATAATATGAGGTCTGGATGAAGCAATAATACTTCAGCCGAATCATGGTTACCTGGAGGTTCATTATACTATTTCTTATATAATTAATTTATTTTTCACATGTAAAACAAAAAGTCATGGTCCATTCATATAAAAACAGTTCATAATAAGTATAGCTAACAGAAAGTGGTTGGCAGCTGTGTGACTGGTAATAACTCCCTTGGTCACCATGACAGCCTTACAAGTAGACACTGTAGTCATTTCCATCTTATAGTTGAGGAAGCAGCTGTGGAGATGAAAAGGAACTTGCTCAAAGTCACATAGCTGGTTAGAAGAGGAGAAAAAATTTGGATGCAGGCTATCTGGTTCCCAAGTCTTTACTCTTTAGTTCTGGTACTGACCTAAGTTCATTAATATGGAACTATGTTGCAATAAATTAAAAAGGGAGGTTAAAAAATGTCAAGAGTGATTATCTCTCCATGGTGAGATAATGGCAAATATCTTTTTAATTTTTTCTTTGTTTAATTTTTTACAACATGTAAATATTAATAATCACAAAAGACAATGTGGCTCTTTTCTTTCCAGGGGGAAACAGAAAAAGGAGAAAATCCAGAGGATGAGAGAAAGGATTCAATGATGGAAACGTCAAAGTTCCCCTTGACTAGTAACCAGGCCCTTGGCCTCTGCAGCCTCCCACAACCAGACAAGCTGCTATTATCCTCCACTTGGGAGAAAACCAAAGTCTTGTTTATTCATTTCTGATAGCCAGATATGTGAGGGTGAAGATGCAGCTGCAAAAGAGCTTCCTTAGTTGGCCTCTTACTCATGAACTCCACGAAATCCCCATACAGCTGCTAATCTTAGTGCCCACTTTTTAGGTGAAGGCATCTATCTCAGGTCATTTCTTCAATGAGGAGGCAGGATGCAGACCCTGGTTTTAATGACTGATAGTCAAGTCCCTGCATTTTTATTTCAACAATTATATGAAGGAGAAGTCTGTATTTTCTGTCAGACCCTGCTGAAAACTATAATCTTTACTATAAAACTAAGTAAAGATTCTTCTCCTTCCTTTAAAGAAAATATTGAAGGGAAATGTCTTCAACTTGGGCATCATAATTCATATCCTAAGTGCAGCGGTTTGACTCTCGAATATGGTCAATGATGCAGTGCAGGCAAGCTGAACACTTCCATAATATGCAAAGAGTTTGAAAACTGAAAATAGGCAAGGGATTATTGAGCTTAACAACAGACTAACCAAAAACTGCATTGGAATGGAACTGACCACAGGTTTTAAATCCTGGTCTGCTTCTTTCTTGCTCATTACCCATACCTGTGTAATAAAACATCTTCAAACTCAGTGCCTTATAACAAAATTTTGTTATCATCTCTCAATTTTCTGTGGTTTGGGCTCAGTTGGGTGGTTCTCACTTGGGATCTCTCATACAGTTGCAGGTGGGTGGTGGCTGGGGCTGCAGTCACTGGTGGGTTGTCTGGACTGGATGTCCACCACGGCTTACTTCTATGGCCTTAATCGCATGGATAAGGAGAATGGGAAGTGAGACATCAGTTTAAGACATATTCCAAAAGAATCTTTGGAGAATGGAAAGTGAGTAGAATAGTGGTATCTGATATAACAGAACAAAAGAAATTGTCCACAAAGAGGAGAAACTGATGAGAAACCGGCCATTTTTCTGCAAAACCCTGGAAGCAGAGATATCCAGGAGCTAGCTCAAGCTGGATCACTAGAACAAATTTATAAAATTTTAGAAATATTGTCTCTGTGTGGTGCGAATACTATACAGGCATACCTGGGAGATATTGTGGTTGGGTCCCAGACTACCGCAATAAAGTGAATGTCACAATGAAGTGAGTCACACGAATTTTTTGGTGTCCCAGGGCATATAAAAGTTATGGTCACATTATCTTGTAGTCTATTAAGAGTGTAAGAGCATTATGCCTAAAAAACAATGTATATATCATAATTTAAAAATATTATGTTGCTTAAAAATGCTATCCATCACCTGAGCCTTCGGTGAGTCACAGTTTTTGTTCTTCTTTGCTAGTGGAGGGTCTTTCCTCCATGTTGATGGCTGCTAACTGGTCAGGGAGGGTGGTGGTTAACGAAGGTTGCGGTAGCTACGGTAACATCTTAAAATAAGACGACTATAAAGTTTGATGTGTTAATTGACTCTTCCTTACACAAATTCTTTCTCTGTAGCATGTGATGCTATTTGATAGCATTTTACCCACAGTAGAACTTCTTTCAAAATTGGAGTTAGTCTTCTCAAACCCTGCTGCTGTTATATCAACCATGTGTTTATGTAATAGTCTAAATCCTTTGTTGTTATTTCAACAATCTTCACAGACTCTTCACCAGGAGTATATTCCATCTCAAGAAACCACTTTCTTTGCTCATCCATAAGAAACAACTTCTCATTTGTTAAAGTTTTATTATGAGATTGCAGCAATTTAGTTGATTTTTCAGGTTCTACTTCTAATTCTAGTTCTCTTGGTATTTCCACCACATCTGCAGTTACTCCTTCCACAGAGTCTTGAATCCCTCAAAATCATTCATCAGAGTTGAAATCAATTTCTTTTAAACTCCTGTTAGTGTTGATATTTTGACTTCTTCCCATGAATTACGAATGTTCTTAATGGCATCAAGAATGGTAAATCCTTTCTAGAACGTTTTCAATTTACTTTGCTCAGATTCATGAGAGGAATCACTATCTATGGTAGCTATAGTCTTATGAAATGTATTTTTTCAATAATAAGACTTAAAAGTCAAAATTACCCCTCGATCCATGGACTGCGGAGTGGATGATGTGTTAGAAGGCATGAAAACATTGATCTTGTTGTACATATCCATCAGAGCTCTTGGTGACCAGGTGCATTGTCAGTAAGTAATAATATTTTGAAAGAAACCTTTCTGAGTAGAAGATCTCAACAATGAGCTTAATATATTCAGAAAACCATGTTTTAAACAGTTGTACTGTCATCCAGGCTTTGTTCTATTTACAGAGCACAGGCAGAACAGATTTAGCGTAATTCTTAAGGGCTCTAAGATTTTTGAAATGATAAATGAGCACTGACTTCAACTTAAAGTCACAAGCTATATTAACCTCTAACAAGAGAGTTAGCCCTTCATTTGGAGCTTTGAAGCCAGGCATTGACTTCTCTCTAGTTATGAAAGTCCTAGATAGCATCTTCTTCCAATATAAGGCTGTTCTGTCTACATTGAAAATATGTTGTTTAGTGTAGCCACCTTCATCTTAGCTAGATCTTCTGGATAACTTGCTGCAGCTTCTACATCAGCATTTATTGCTTCACCTTGCACTTTTATGTAATGGAAATGCCGTCTTTCCTTAAACCTTATGAACCAAATTCGGCTAGTTTCCAAATTTTCTTCTGCAGCTTCCTCACTTTTCTCAGCCTTCACAAAATCGAAGAAAGTTAGGGCCTTGCTCTGGATTAGGCTTTGGCTTAAGAGGATGTTGTGGCTGGTTTGATCATCTAACCCCACTACTAAAACTGTCTCCACATCAGCAGTGAGGCTGTTTCACTTTCTTATTTTTACATTGTAGCACTTTTAATTTACTTCAAGAACTTTTCCTTTGCAGTCACAACTTGACTAACTGCTTTATGCAAGAGGCCAAACTTTCGGCCTATCTTGGCTTTCAACATACCTTCCTCCCTAAGGTAATCCTTTAAGCTTTTGATTTAAAGTGAGAGATGTGTGACTCTTTTTTCACTTGAACACCTAGAAGCCATCCTAGGGTTATTAATTGGCCTAATTTCAATGTTGTTGTGTCTCAGGGAATAGGGAGGCTCAAGGTGAGAGAGAAAATGGCTGGATGGTGAAGCAGTCAGAACACACACAATGTTTATCAACTAAATTTGCCATCTTATATGGGCATGGATCCTGGTGCCACAAAACAATTATAATAGTAATATTAAAGGTCATTGATCACAGATGACCATAACAAATATAATAATAATGAAAAAGTTAGAATTTGTGAGAATTACCAAAATATGGCACAGAGACACAAAACGAGCAAATGGTGTCGGGAAAATGGCACCGATAGATTTGCTCTACGCAGTGTTGTCACCTACCTTCAATTTGTAAAAAAAGAAAAGCAATATCTTCAAAGCACAATAAAGTGAAGCAAGTAAAACGAGGTATGCCTGAATAATTCTGTGCTTGAGGGGTAATTCTGAGATCCCTAATTTTACTGACATTTCTTGAGTATCATACTCGTGCCAGGCCAGGTGCTGGGTATTGGGAAACAGTGATCAGCAGAATAGACAAAGGGCCTGCTTGCATGGGGCTTGCAGTCAATGAGGATATTTATAAAACAATCATCCAAATAAATACATAATTAGCAATAATTAGCAACCATAATAAGCTTAATGAAGAAAAGTACATGAAATAGGTTTCTTGAGGAGGGGCTGGAGTGAATTAAGGAAGGCTTGAAAATGACGATTCAGCTGAGAGTAGTTTAAGTAGGAGTTAACGGGGGAGAAGCCTGCTGGGGGAAGTGCATTTCTAGAGGTAGGCACGGCATATGCCAAGGCCCTGTAGTTTAGGAATGGAGCAGCAGGAATGGTGAGAAAGAACAATGAGAAATAAGGGGGAGAACTGGCCAATGACAGAAACCCAATTCACAGTGGCTTCAGAGATTTGAGGGGAGAACTTTATTGGCTCCCGTAATTGAAAACTCCAGGAACCTACTGACTTCAGATTTAGTTTCAATTCAACTGGGCCCAGCTATATCTTTCCCTCTCCCTGTCTTAGCATCTCTCTGCGGTTCCCCTCCATGTATGCTGACAGGTGCTGCAGAAGAGCAAGCCTCTAAGGTACAGCTCTATACTCTGCGGGAGATTGCGTCTTGTAGGCTTTGATTGGCTCCTTGGAGGGAATCAGCGAGCTGAAAGGGATGAGTTCCTCTGATTGCTCAGATACAATCACATGCCTACGTGTGTGAATTGTGGAGTCAAAGCCAGCAAAAGCGGGGAGGTGAGCAGGGAGGTGGGGTGGGTCTGGAGTTAGATCAGAGTGTACAAGTGAAGTAAATCCAACAAAATTACGCTGGGAGGGATTCAGTTTTGTCACGCAAATTTATCAGTGGGCTCAGAGGCCTACTTCTTTGCAGAGGTGTGTTCCTGTACAGTTATCAGGCAAAGGAAATATCTTAAACGACTTCATTTCTTGACGTATCACCTAAATTATAATTCATGAATTGAGATGCTTGTATTCCTCGACTGTAAAATAAGAGGTTGGACTTTGAGGACTGGCTGCTTCTAGCTAGCTACACAACCACAGATGTATTACGTCATACCTCACTTGTGAAAAATCAAAAACAGAATCGGAGTTGCAGTGCAGTCTAGGGGTTAGCCTAATACAGACGTTGGTGCAGGCAGTCTGGATTGAAATTCTTGTCCACCTTGTCATTCGGCAAGTTATTTAACGTCGGTGTCTCAATTCCCACAACTATTAAAATGGAAATAACAATAATACCTGCCTCATACTCTTGTTACGCTTAACAGATGGTAAGCACTTAAGAGAGCCTGGCCTGACCCGGGTAAGTGCTACATATGTGTTTGCTATTATTATGTTACAAATATAATAAAGGGTAAACATACTTAAATTATAAAGAATTCAGGCAATAGATATCAAAAGCACAATTCCTTTATAATAAAAGAAGAAAGGGCAATAAAGCAAACAACGATAACAACTGAGCGTTTATTACATACCAGGAACTGCTGAAAGCTCTGTAGGTGTTACCTCACTTAATCGGCATAACCACCCTACGAGATGGGTGGTACTATCATCTCTATTTTTCAGGTGAGGAAATAGAGTCTCAGAGAAAAGTGACTGTGCCCAAGGTTAGAGGCCACTAAAAACTTGAACCCAGACATTTGTAATTCCAAACATCATACTCAGTGCACACACAAATTCCTTGAAACCTGCCTTTCGCTTTCACAGCTGTCGTGGGGTTAGCAGCATCGCGAGCAACGAGGCACGGCCCCCACATCTCCCCACCCCTTGCGCTAGCGTATTCCCACCTCAGGCCAGGCCGGAAGGTGCCTTTCCTTCCCCTCGGCGGGCCACGCCCACAGCCCGGAGCCAGGTGCCTCAGCCGTCCCAGCGCCTGGCCCCGCCCCCTGCCTCGCTTGCGGCCCCGCCCACAGGCCTCGCAGTCTCTGCAGACGTCCTGCTTGCGCGTGGAGTCGCCATTTTGCTCCAGTCGTCGTCTGGAGACCCGGTCCTTTCTTCCTTCGACAGCCGAGGCTGCGACGGGGCCAGGGCTGGGGTCGGGGCCAGGTAGGCGGGCGGGGGCCAGCAACGAGTGGCGGCGTGGACCAGCGGGCTCCGCGTTGCGGGACGCAGGTGCAAGGGGCGGGAGTCCCTCGGCGCCGGCTAGCGGACGGGTCACGATCTCAGGGCGGCGGCTAGGGAATGCAACCGGGAGACCCTCGGCCTCACCACCGCCACTGCCTTCTCCCTTCCTCCTCTCTCGTCCGGGTCCGCGCGGCCTGGGCCAAGCGCGAGGCCTGCGGGGCTCCCCTCTCCTGGCGCTGATGTTAAGCCCTGATTACGGGACCTACGGCTGGGCAGCTAAACGAGCCTCAAACTCTGTCGTCACCGATCCCCAGTCCGACAGGGCCTCTGATTTTAATTCGACTGGCATTGCTAGTCGCGGACATTTCTTTACCACCCCAAACGATGTTTTTATGCCACTCAGGAGTTCACCCAGCAGAGGTTGAGGGAGGACCTCAATGTAATTTTTAGATTCTGCTTTAAAACGTTTTTTTCCCCCAATATATTACATTAATGACAGATTTTTCCTCATTTTAATGTTGGAGCAGTTTGGGTGTTTAGCTTTTTATAAGAAACAAAGAAATGCAGTATGGGAATTTGGGACATGAGGAAGTGTGATTTCTAAAGTTAAAAAAATTTGGATTCACAAATAAACATAATTCACCCACATTATGAAACCCACTGAGTCATACATACCCTTCTTGTCTGTATTCTTGTTCTGGGCTGTACCATTATTACAGTTTTGATTAGAGACTCGATGCTGCTCTTATTCACTAACAGCACTTTTATATAGTTCCGAATATTTACAGTTTTTAAAAATATCGATTATATATTTAGAGTTTTACTTAACTACTCCATTATGGAACCTTTCCTTATATCCAGTATTCCTCTTAAATCGTGCAGTGACTATTATTGAGTGAGTACACAGCCTTTTCTTTTCCTTGGAATAAAGTCCCAAATGCGAAATACTGAATCAAAGTTATGTGTTCTCTCTCTGGCACTTTATAGAAACTGTTTTCCAAACAAAGTATATTTATAATCAGTGTTTTTCAAAATCCGGATATTTGACCAATTCCACTGTTATGCGGAATTCAGTGGGGTGTCAAGCTATTTATCGTGGTGTTGGGAAAGGCTGTGCAGCCTGCCCTTGTATACAACTGTCTGTATGACAAGTCAGACTGAAACGGATGTCTGCTGCTTAGAGACCCAGGCAGCCTCCAATAAGTTTCGACTTATAGTACCTGCTTTATTGAGTTGTCCTAAGAATTCAGAGCATTCGGAAAATGGTGTTAGCCATAAGAAAACGTACTGATGGAGAGAAGAGCAAAGTGCCTGGGATCATAGAGGCATGGAAGATTAATTCACTTTAGGTTTTGCCGTTCTAATTCTCTTTAATGCTGACATTAAAAACAGCTTTTCTTTGAGGTACATCACTAATAAAAATAATTATTTTGTGGTGCCTTTTAGTTTGGAAACTACTTTCAATTCTATTAATCATTGCAATTGTGAGGTCAGACTTTATTAAAAGACATTTATTATTTAACAAACATTTGCTGAGCTTCTACCACGTGCCAGGTGCTCTTCTAGGTATACAGCAGAGAATATAATAGTAGAAACAAAACAAAACAAAACACCTCTTGTTTTGAACCTTAAATTCTGGTTGGGAAAGCTGTTTCTACCAAGTGTCTATCTCTTGTCAGGAAGGGAAAGGCTGAGGTCTGCAAGGTCAAGTGACTTGCCCAGGGCATGGTAACTAGTAGCTAGCTATTGAAGGCTAACTCATCACATTCCTACTCTAGCCATATTTAGATAGGTGTTTTACACAGTAAACACTTAAAAGGGAAAGCAACACTTTAATTTAATACAAGCCTTCCTCATCCGAAATATGGATGGGTGGTTTTGAAATGATTGCTAGCATGTCCAAAGCAAGTGATTTTTCAGTGTGGTTTCATTTATGAAACTTAACAGTTGTTAAATCTCATTCAAAGAAGGGTATGATTTGCTTTTTTAAAGATGCCGAGATTCTCTGAAAAGGATGTTTTTATATATATGTGTTATAAATAACTCACATTCTCAATAAATTTAGGAAAATGTAAAAGCAACTGTAGTTTATGGGGAGAGTAATGAAAGTGTTCTTTTGTGTGTGTGTATGTATGTGTATATGTGTGTGTGATTCTTAAATTTATTTTTCATTTACAGGTGACAGTCATTAGTTTCATATGTACAACATAATGATTGGACTTTTATATATATATATATATATATATACATACACACACACACACTCTTTATGAATTAATCTGCTACCCATCTGACAACAAACATAGTTATTCCAATTCCGATATTATTGTCTATATTCCCTTTGTTGTACTTTTTACATCCCTGTGGCTATTTTAATAACTGGCAATTTGTACATTTTAATCCATTTCACCTTTTTCACCCATCCTACTAAACCACTTCCCATCTGGCGGCCACCAATTTGTTCTCCATGAGTTTATTTTTGTATTGTTTACTTTGTTGCTTAGATTCCACATATAAGTGAAATCATGGTATTTGTCTTACTCTGATTTATTTCATTTAGCATAATACAAATGGCAAGATTTCAGTCTTTTTTATTGCTGAGTAATAGTTATTGTATATATGCACCACATCTTTATTCTTTCATCTTAGGTGGCTTCCATATCTTGGCTATTGTAAATAATGCTGTAATAAACATAGTGCTGCATATACATTTCCTAATTAGTGTTTATTATTCTCTGGATAAAAACCCACAAATGGAATTGCTGGGTCCTATGGTAGGTCTGTTTTTAATTTTATGAGGAAACTCCATACTGTTTTCCATGGTCGCTGCACCAATTTACAGTCTCACCAGTAGTGCCTGAGGGTACCAATTTGCAGTCCCACCAGCAGTGTATGAGGGTTTTTTTCCTCTGCATCCTCTATTTGTTGTTACTTGTCTTGTTGATAACAGCTATTCTAACAGGTGTGAGATGGTTATCTCATTGTGGTTTTGATTTGCATTTCCGTAATAGCTAGTGATGTTGAGCATCCTTTCATATGTTTGTTGGCCATTTGTATGTCCTCTAGGGAGAAGTGTCTGTTCTGGTCCTCTGCTCATTTTTAAATTGGATTTTTTTTTTTTTATTATTGTTGTGAGAGTTCTTTGTATATTTTGGATGTTAGGCTGTTATTGGAGGCGTTGCTTGCAAATATATTTTTCCATTCAGATGGTCATATCTTTACCTGTTGGTGGTTTCTTTTCCTGTGCTTTTACTTTTTTTTTTTTTTTTTGCTTTTACTTCCCTTGCCTTTGAGGTCAAATTCATAAAATCCTCTTTAAGGCCAAGGTCCATGAGTTTAGTTCCTCTGTTTTCTTCTATGCACTTTTATTGTTTCAGGTCTTATATTCAGGTCCTTAATCCATTTTGAGTTAATTTTGGTGTGTGGTAATAGACAACAGTTCAGTTGCTGGTTGCTTCCCAGTTTTCCCAGCACCATTTATTGAAGAGGCTTTCCTTTCTCCACTGTATGTTTTTGGCTCTTTTGTCGAAAATTATTTGCCCACATAAACATGAGTTTATTTCTGGACTTTCGATTCTTTCCACTGGTTTGTGTGTCTGTTTTTCTGCTTATACAAGATGCCATTTGATTATCGTCACTTCGTAGCATAATTTGAAGTCGGGCAGAGTGATGCCCCCAGCCTCGTTCTTTTTTCTCAGGATAGCTGTGGCAGTTTGGGGTCTTTTGTGCTTCCATACAAATTTGATGATTTTTATTCTATTTCTTTAAAAAACGCTGATGGGATTTTGATGGGGTTTGCATTAAATCTGTATAATGCTTTAGGTAGTAAGATCATATTACCTGTGTTGATTCTTCCAATCCAAAAACACGGAATTACTTTCCATTTCTTTGTATATTCTTCTTCGATTTCTTTTAATAGGGTCTTATAGTTTTCGTTATATAGGTCCTTCACATGTTACATTAAATTTATTCCTAGATATTTTATTCTTTTTGTTGCAATTGCAAAATAAATTATTTTTTCCACTTCTTTTTCTGACAATTATTAGAGCATAGGAACACTATGGATTTTTGAACATCATTTTATATCCAGAAACTTTACTGTATTTACTTATTGTTTTTAGTAGTTCATGTGGAGTCTTTAGGGTTTTCTATATAGAGAATCATGTCATCTGCAAATACTGACAGTTTGACTTCTTCATTTCCTTTTTGGAAATATATCTTTCTCTTGCCCGATTACACTAACGAGGACCTCCAATGTTATACTGAGTTAAGAGTGGTGATTGTGGACAGCCTTGCCTTGTTCCTGATCTTAGAGAGAAGGCTTATAGTTTTTCACCATTAAGTATAATGTTGGCTGAGGGTTTGTCATAGATGGCCTTTATTATGTTAAGGCACTTTCCTTCTATACCGATTTTGTTAAGTGTTTTGATCACAAATGGATGTTGTATCTTGTCAAAGGCTTTTTCTCCATCTATTAATATGATCATATGATTCTTATTTTTTAATTTGTTTATGTGGTGTGTCACATTAATCAATTTGCATATGTCGAACCATCCCTATGCCTCTGGGTTGAAGCCCACTTGATCATGGTGTATAATCTTTTTAATATGTTGCTGTATTTGGTTCGCTAGTATCTTAATTAGGATATTTGCATCTGTGTTCATGAGAGATATTGGTCTGTAGTTTTCTTTTTTTGTGTTTTCTTTACCATATTTTGGTATCAGGGTAATATATTGACCTTATAAAAGGTGTTGGGAAGTATTGCCTCCTCTTCAATTTTTTGGAAGAGTTTGAGAAAAATAGATATTAAATCTTTTATGAATGTTTGATAGAATTCATTGGTGAAGCCATCTGGTCCTGGACTTTTACTTTTCGATAGATTTTTGATGATTGTTTCAATTTCTATGCTACCGATAGGTCTATTTAGATTTTCTAGTTCTTGGTTCAGACTAGGATGGTTGTATCTTTCTAAGTACTTGTCCATTATCTCTAGGTTATTAAATTTGGTGTTCTATACTTTTTTATAGTATTCTTGTATGATTCTTTGTATTTCTGTGTGTCTGTCATGATTTGTTCTCTTTCATCCCTGATTTTGTTTATTTGTGTCCTTTCTCTTTTTTCTTTAGTGTGTCTAGCCAGCAGTTTGCCATTTTTATTAAACTTCTCAAAGAACCAGCTGTTTGTTGCATTTATTTTTTCTACTTATTGTTCATTTTTAATTTCATTTAATTCTGCTCTAATTTTGATTTATTTTTTTTTCCTTCTGCTGATTTTAGGCTTGACTTGTTCTTCCTTTTCTAGTTTTTTTAAGATGAAGTGTTAGGTTATTTGGGCTTGTTCTTGTTTTTTTGAGATAGGCCTGTAATAATATGAACTTTCCTCTTATTACAGCTTTTGCTGTGTCCCGAAAGTTTTGATATGTTGTACTATCATCATCAATCGTTTCTATGTATCTCTAGATCTCTCTTTTTATTTCTTCTCTGACCCAGTTATTCTTCAGTAGTATGTTGTTTAATCTCCATATATTTGTGGTTCTTCCTGCTTTCTTTTTATAGTCTATCTCTAGCTTTAAAGCATGATCAGAGAATATGGTTGGTATGATTTCAACCCTCTTATATTTGTTGAGGCTATCTCTGTGTCCCAGTATGTGGTCATTCCTTGAGAATGTTGCATGTACACTAGAGAAGAATGTATAAGCAGCTGTTTTGGGATGAAAGACTCTATAAATGTCATTTATGTCCAGTTGGTCTAATGTGATTTTCTGTTTGGATGATCTGTCCATATCCCACAGTGGGGTGCTTTAGGTCTGCTACTATGATAGTGGTCTGTGTCTTCCTTTAGTTCCTTTAGTTCTGTTAGTAGTATTTTATTCTTTTGATACAATTGTAAATTGGATTGTTTTCTTAATTTCTCTTTCTGATAGTTAATTATTGGTGTATAAAAATGCAACTGGTTTCGAATATTAATTTTTTATCCTGCTACTTTACCGAAGTCATTTATCAGTTCTAATAGTTTTTTGGGGTGGACTCTTTATGGTTTTCTCATATAGTGTCATGTCAACTGCAAATAATGACAGTTTTACTTCTTTATTTTTAGCATAAGGATGTATATTATGTTACCTTTTATTTCTTTTTCTTGTCCGATTGTTGTGGCTACGATTTCCAATACTATGTTGACCAAAAGTGGTAAAAGTAGATATACCTGTCTTGTTCCAGATCTTTAAAAAAAGGCTTTTAGCTTTTCACCATTGAGTATGATTTTAGCTGTGGGTTTGTCATCTGTAGCCTTTATTATGTTGAGGTATATTCCTTCTGTCCCCACTGTGCTGAGAGTTTTTATCATAAATGGATGTTAGATTTTATCATATTCTTTTTCTGCATCTTTTGATATGATCATAAGAGTTTTTATCCATCACTTTATGTGATGTATCAAGTTAATTAATTTGTAGATATTGAACCAACCTTGCATCCCAGGAATAAATCCCACTTGATCATGGTGTATGATCTTTTTAATGTATTGCTGAATTTGGTTTGCTAATATTTTGTTGAGGATTTTTGCATCTATGTTCATCGAGGGTATTGGTGTATAATTTTCTTTTTTTTGTAATGTCTTTGTCTGGTTTTGGTATCAAGGTATTGCTGGCCTTTTAAAATGAGTTTGGGAGTCTCCCTTCTCTTCAAATTTTGGAATAGTTTGAAAAGAATAGGTATTAATTCTTATCTTAATGTTTGGTAAAATTCACTTGTGAAGATATCTAGTCCAGGGCTTTTGTTTGTTGGGAGTGTTTTGATTACTGATTCAATTTTATTAGTAGTTATTGGTCTGTTCAGATTTTCTTTTTCTTCCTGAACCAGTCTTTGAAGATTGTATAGCTCTAGGAATTCATCCATTTCTTCTAGGTTGTTCAATTTGTTGGCACATAATTTTTTGTAGTATTTTCTTATAATCCTTTGTATTTCTGTGGTGTTGGTTATCACCTCTATCTCTTTTATTTCTTATTTATTTGGGATCTCTCTTTTTTTCTTGATGAGTCGGGCTAAAAGTTACCAATTTTGTTTATCCTTTCGAAGAAACAGCTGTTGATTTCATCGATCTTTTCTTTGTTTTTGAGATTCCACTTCATTTATTTTCACTCTGACCTTTATTATTTCTTTTCTTCTACTCACTTTGGTCTTTGGTCTTTTCTAGTTCCTTTAGGTGTAAGGTTAGGTTGTTTATTTGGAATTTTTGTTTCATGAGGTAAGCCTATATTGCTATGAATTTTCCTCTTAGAACTGTTTTGGCTCTGCCCCATATTTTTTGGGGGAGAGGGGAGTTGTGGTATTTTCCTTTTTATTTGTCTCAAGATATCTTTTGATTTCTTCCTTGATCTTATTAATACATTTATTGTTTAATAGCATATCACTTAGCCTCCATGTCCTTGTGTGTTTTCCAGTTTTCTTATAATAGATTTCTAGGTTTGTGCCATTGTGATCAGAGAAGATGCTTGATATAATTTCAGTCTTAAATTTATTGAGACTTGTTTTGTGACCTAATATGTGGTCAGTCCTGGAAAATGTTCCCTTGAAAAGAATGTATATTTTGCTGCTTTTCAGTAAAATGTCCTAAAAATAACAATTAAGTCCATCTAGTCTAATGTATTATTTAAGGCCACTGTTTTCTTGTTAATTTTCTGTCTGGATGATCTATTCATTGATGTCAATGGAGTGTTAAAGTTCTATAGTATTTAGTCTTACTGTCTGTCTTTCCCTTACGTCTGTCAATATTTGCCTTTTATATTTGGATGCTCTTATGTTGGATGTAAATATTTATAATATATATTCCTTTGTTGGATTGATCCCTTTATCATTATGAAATGCTCTTGTTTCTTGTTACAGCCTTTTAAGTCTATTTTGTTTGATATAAGTATTGCTACCAGGCTTTTTGTTTATTTGTTTTCATTTGCACAAATGTCTTTTTCCATCCTTTTACTTTCAGTCTGTGTGTCTTTATCTTGTTTATTTCTTGTACCTGAGTTTTCTCCTCATCTCTTATTTGGTACATATTTCTTTGTCTCCTCATTTCAGCTGACTCTCTGTGTTTGTTTCTATGTATTAGATAGATCTGCTATGTTTCCCAGTCTTGACAGAGTGGCCTTATGTAGAAGGTGTCCTGTGGAGCCCAGTGGCACCATTTCCCTGGTTACCTGAGTTGGTGCTCCAGAGGTGTCCCCTGTGTGGGTTATACATGCCCTCCTTTTGTTGTTGAGATTCGATTGTTGTTCACACATCAGTGGATGGGGTTGACCCTCAAGTTAACTGGCTGTGAGGGCTGACTGTGACTACAGCAAACAAGCTGTTGTGCAAGGGGCTGACCCCATGGGACAGGAGTCACTTTAGTGATGCTCTGGTGTCAGCCACATCTGCCTTTTGGGTATATCATTTGTGGAACTGGTTGTGTGGTACTCTGGTGTGGTATGAAGCCAGCCAATGGATATTGGTTCTGGAGCCTCTTGGGAGGGCCTCTGGTACAGCTAAGTTCAGCTGCTGCATGTGCTGAGCTTGTGGCCTCTTGATAGGACCTACAAAATGATCTGTGTTCAGTTGCCACTTGTGTTGGCTTGGAGGTGTTTAGGAGAGGTTATGCTATGATTCAAGGTCAGCTGCCACTTGTGCTGGGCTTCTGGTTGCTTATTTGAAGCTACAGTCCAAGGCACAACTGCTGCTGCTTATGCCAGACTTTGGACCACCTCGTGGAAATGACAACACAAGTGACCAGTCGCTGCTTTTGCTGGGCTTACGGCTGCTTAGCAAGAGCTACAAGGCACGCCAAAACTGGCTCCTGCTTGTTTTTGGGATTTGTTGGCCTTTCAGAGATTTGGGGAAAGTCCGCAATGTGAGCTGAGGCAGGCCGCTTAAGTGGAGGAGCCACTGGAAGAAGCTCTGGCCTTGCTCACAGTTGAGTGGAAACTCAGGAATCACCAGAGCAGGATGAATGGTGTTAGCCAGGTTAATGAAGAAACAGATTTGGTGCCCACCTGCTCCTGCTGGCTGGGTGGAAGGAAAATTCATAAAAGGAACAGTTGTGCCTGCCCATGCTTCCATCCCCAGAGACAGTTGCCCTGATCTGTGTTTCTCTAGCCTTCATCCTGAAGTTAGTCAATTTAGTTCCTCCCCGTATGTCCCTGGTGCTTTTTGAGCTGCTGCCCCTGCTCTGGAGCTCAGAGCAAGTGGATTTGTGAGTGAGTTAGTCTGTGCACAGTCCCTTTAAGAGAAGCACCTTGATCTCTAGTAGACCTTTGTCTTTCTCAGACACAATCCCTGCTGGTTTTCACAGCCAGATGTTATGGGGCTCCTTTCTTTCTTGGTACTGATACCCTGTTTTGGGAAGCCTGGTGTGAGGCTGGTACCCCTCGCTCCTCAGGGAGGAACTCTGCATCCGAGATATCCATCCTGATTCTTGATTACTACCTCTAAGATCTCCTGATTATCACCTCGAAGATCTTATATACTTTTGTTCTAAATGTTTGTTGGATCTGCCTGTTCTGAATCTCCACTACCCCCGCCCCGCCCCCCAGCAACCAGTCTAGATGTGGCTTATCCTTTATATCCTTAGTTATAGGAATTCTGTTCAGCTAGTCTTCAGATGTTCTCTATAATGATGTTATTCTATAGATGTTATTCTATAATTTAATTGTAATTTCGATGTGATCATGGGAGTAGGCAAGCACAGTCTTGGGAAGTCTGGGAGTGTTCTCTTTATTCTTCATTTTACGTTAAAGCTTATGCTAATGAACCTTCTGCCAGCCCTATCCTGGTGATTATCATGTTTCTGAGGATAATCTTTAAAGTTCACTTTTCTTAGTTTGGTAAAGAGCACAACCTGAATTTCCAACAGGAGAAAGAAGAACTAAAACTAGCTACAGTCCTTATGTTTGAACTTTTTGTGAAGTGAATAGTCACAAAACATGGCTGTTGATAACCATTTCGAGTTGAACTCCCTGCCTGTGCCATTTTGAGGATAGGTTGGGTTTTGATTATAGAAACCTACTATCTAAAGATTGGAACTTCCGGAGACCACAGCCAGAGTGATGAAGAGCATTTAAACCATGATAGATAATGACAGGCTCAGATAAGGAAATAGCCTGGAGAAGAGAATACAGAGAAGAGAGCCATCTTGAGATAGGTTGAGGACTGTCCTTCAGCAAAGCAATTTGATATTTCCTACAAATCTTCAAGGAAATAACAAGGACCAGTGACTGGAGGCTCCAGGGAGAGGAATCTCAGTGTGTTCTAAGGAAGAATTTGGAATGCATGAGTTCTCAGAATGTGGGCATAAGGATCTTGTGGCTGTTTAAGCATCTGTGGAGTGCTTTTTTTTTGGCAGGAGTCCTGTAGTTGGGCTGAATTACCTCTAAGATCTCTTCCTACCCCTCAGATACTTTTGTTGTAAGTGTTTGAAGTCCTCTTAAAAACACTTATACTTTAAGAAGCTTCATATTGGAATTTGGTGGTGCTGGTGGGGGGGGGATGTGAAAAGATTGCCACCTCATACATATTACTGTACTTGTTTGGTAGATAGCCAAACTACTATAAGTTGATATATATCTAGCTTGCAGTTACCAAGCATATCTTGTATGTGTGGCACAGTGTTAGGTGCTATACAGAAATTAGTTTTATAGTAACCCAATTTCACAGTTGTATGGAAGAGGGAACTGAGGCCAGGAATAGTTAGGTAACTTATGTATGCCAGGACTCGAAGTGAGTAAAGGAGAAGTAGAAGCCAAGATGCAAACATGAGTTTAACTCCAAAGCCTATATTTATAACTACAGAATGAATTTTGTTTTTATTTCCTTTTCCAAACCTGTACTCTGTTCTTAAATATAGACATATGTTGTTTGAGAGATGGTGTTAGAGCACACCTAAGATCTCTTCTAACTCTTGAGTATTGATGGTTAAATATGTTATTTTTTTAATTTATAATGACCACTTTGCCCCACACTATGCTATAAAGCAGAGGTCAATAAACTTTCTGTAGAGGGCCAGATAATAAATATTTTAAGCTTTGCAGCATATACTCAACTCTACCATTGTATCAATAGATAGTCTGTAAACAATGCATGTGGCTGTGTTCCATCACAGTTTTTTTAACAGAAATAATTTTTGAAGGGACCTGATTTGGCTTATGGGCCATGGTTTGCCGATCCTGCTCCAAAGCTATTTTCCATGGTAGACACCAGTGGTCCTCCTTGGTCTTTTTAGGTCTTTGGTCAGTTGCGCATATGTTTCTGTTTGTAATTCATAGGTTTTAGGTACATCCATTGTAGTGGTCCATATTCCCCATTGTGGAATGACCCTTAAGAGAACACCCCATGACCCGGTGTTCTCTCCTTACAGTAACTGCAGAAACATGCACACAGGTACAAGGAAGCCTGTTATAGTAACCTGCTAAATTTAGCGTATCTGTGCCATGGAATACTGGCAGCAGTTAAAATGGACACAGTGGATTTCATTTTCTAACCTGGATTGTCAAAATTTATTGTATAATGAAAAAGTAAATTAGAGATAGATTTGTGCAATACCTTTTTGGTTAGTAATATAATATATATATATGTATATATATATTACATAATATATATATATTATGGGGTTCAAGTGTGTGAATGCATAAAAGGTCTGATGGTGTTCATACCAAACAAATAAGAACTGGGGAGGTGTGGGGAGGAGGAGCCTGGGGATTGGGGCTGGTGATTGTAGCCTTAACTGTCATGGTTCTGGTTTTTGTTTTTTTTTTTTTTAACGAGAATGTGTTTAATTGCTTGTGTAATTATAATTTAAGAATAACAAAAAAGATCTGCTTGGCTTCAGCCCTTTCATAATCTCCGCAAGCCTTCCTAAAGCCATCCTAAGTAAACATACAACTGCAGAAATGCAGTGGGTTTGCAGGGAAGGTGCCTCCCTCCCCCATGGCCTATTAGATTGCTGCTGTTGTATCCACTCAGCCCAGGGAGCGGAAGATGGAAAGTTATTACATAGTCAATCTTGTGTTGCAGTTGAGGAAAATCAGATGACAAGGTCAGTTTTAGACATGGCTCAGGGCATTTGAGAGGCTGCTGCAAGGCTAGGGGGAGGTTTTATGATAACAGATATTACAGGAAAAGCTGGGCATAGGCAGGTAACTTATTTATTGTTTAAGGATCAATCAGTCCATGTCCTTGCTAATGGCTCTGCCATTTTTCTGTGTGTTAATCCAGGAGGAATTTTGTTGTCAGAGACTAAAAGGAGGTTGTCCATAATTGACTTTAAGCAGCAAACAGTAAAACACTGAGCTCTTCAGCTCCGCCTTTCTTGTAAGTTTATTATTTATTCCCAGTGGTCATAAAAACTAATTAAATCATATGATAACATATTTCCATACATTTGGAACCTTAAATTTAATTAGACTCTTTATTTGTCCATGTATATTTAGTATAAAAAATTCCATTATAATGAAAACTAATTTCTTTCAGCTAATGCTATTTGCTATTTTAAAAAGTCCATTCAGGTGTATTTAATATTATAGGGCAGTTTTTGATACATTTTATATTCTTCTAGGCTCTGAGAATTGGAAAACCAAGAAGGTTTTGATGTTTTGTGTGGCGCCACCTGAATTAGAAACCAAGATGAACATAACCAAAGGAGGCCTGGTGTTGTTTTCAGCAAATTCTAATTCATCATGTATGGAGCTTTCAAAGAAAATTGCTGAGTGAGTTATAATTATACCTTTAAAATCCATATTCATTATGTGCTGTTTTAAATTTGATAATCAGATTAGCACTGATCGTTAAACTTGAAATCAGCAAATGTTTAATAGTTAATATCCATATCGCCTGTATATATTTAGGGCTAGGCTTTTTGTAAACTATCTTAACACACTACACATTCATTCAGCAGATGTTTATTGAGTGCCTCATGAGTGCCAGGGATTGTGTTAGGTGCTACATATGCATAGAATTATTTGAGCATAAAAAACAGTGAAGTGGATACTATATGGAAATAGTTTATAGATTATAGTTCAGCATAATTTTAGTTATTAAATAAATATTGAACCCTTACTATGTACTAGTCCTTGATCTAGATATTAGGGATTAACAGTGAACAGCTAGAGAAGAGCCTTCTTACATTTAGTAGGGTTCCAGGCAAGAAGCAAGTCAGCAAAATACACAAGGTAATTTCAGATGGTGATAATGCTTTGAAAAAAATTGTGAATTGATGGGGTTGGGTTGTTCTGTTTTAGCTTGTATGCCCAGGTGCCTTTTAAACTGAAGGGATGAGTGTGAATTAAGAAACCTGAATGAATCACTGAGTGAAGGTCTGGGGGCAGAGCCCTCCAGGCAGAGGGAACAGCAGGTTCAAAGTCCCTGCGGTGTGCAGCAGGAGGTGTTAGTGTATCTCAAGAACATGGTTGGGGTGTTGAGAATATAAGGAAATGGTCAGTGAGGCCAGCAGCAGAACTATGTAGACCTTCTTGGGTAGGCATAGGGTAGGGGGGAGCGGTTAGGTAATGGCATGACAGTACAATTTAATATTGATTTTAAATTTTGTAATAAGACTGCCTCTCTTTTTATTTTGTTTTATTTCATTTTTATCAATTTATGAATCATCCTTAAGTAGTAAAGATATAGAGTCTGTTCGATTACATTTTCAGCTTTTCCCCTTTTCTCTTCTCTAGGCGGCTGGGGGTGGAGATGGGCAAAGTGCAGGTTTACCAGGAACCTAACAGAGGTGAGCTATCTGTGACGTGCGTAACATTGATCTTTTTGTGGAATATGACATTCTGGCTCAGTTCTTCATCTTCTCTATTGAAACAGTTAGTCTCAGTGTCCAGTTAGTTCCATTAGCAGAAAGCCAGGCAGGCAAGGTGGGTGAAAGTGATGTTTTACCCCCACTAATACCAACCAGATATAGAATCTTAAGGCAAATCACATCTGTGGGCTTGAATGCCAGCTCTTAGACCTCATTCAATAAAAACTGCATAGATATGTGAACCAGATGGTTGACTGCATGGAAGCATTAGCTCAGGTGTTGGTTGAATTTTTGTCACCTTAGGTGGGATGAGTAAATCCTGTGTGGGCACAACATTAGTTAGTTGTTACCTCTATGTTATAGGTTAGACATGAAATCTTGTTTGGAAATATTTTTTACTAATTGATTTATGTCATTGCATAAACATCTCAAATTGTAAAAAACATGTATTATTTAACCTTTGTAATTTTTGTAGTAATGGTGAAATTCTAGCAGGGGTGGTGGGCAGCTTGCATGGGTTTGGGAGTCAGACAGCTTATCTTTAGCAAGTTATTTAACCTTTCTAAACTGCAAATATTTAGGGCTGGTTGAGGATTAAAAGGGATAATTTGTATGCCTAACACACTTCTTGGCACATACTAGGTAACACAATAAATATTGGTTCCCTTTCCTTTTCCACTGTAGGATTTTGTTAAGTACATAAGTATTATGGAACTTAAAAGGAACTTTGATGAAAAGGCACAAATTTGCTCTTCCCTATTTATTTCTGTATTAATGCCTCCTCTTTCCTATCTTCCAAATTGCCCCATGTGGCTTCAGTAGGAAAAAAATATAATTGAAGAAAATATGCAGGGAGAGTTTGGAGAAGATTCTGCTACTAAAGGGAATTGGATGATGTCCTTTGTCTAGTCTGGCAGGGAGGGCTAAAGGGAGAGCTTGTGGTGGAAAACTTGGGAGGAGGTAGGTCCGCACTCCAGGTTCTTGAATGAGGGCAGAGGAAGTACTTGGTGTGTGCTGGGAAGTAAAGAGGGAACTACCATTTGTGGATTCTTTCCTGTTACCAGATTCTGAAGAACTGAGTTCAAGGATGATGGTAGGTAGGATGTCCCAGAAGTAGCAGGGTCAATATTTGAATCCAGTTCTCTTACTCTAAAGCTCATTTTCTTTTCATGACGTCACATTCTTTTGTAAACACACACTCTATTTTTTCCAACATTTGTAATGAAAATGTTCAAATGTTTAAAATAGTTGAAAGAATAGTACAGTGAACACCCATGTGTATATCTACTACCTAGATTTGACAGTTAACTTTTTGCTATATGATTACGTATGTTTACAATTAGGTTGTAGACATCAAGATACTTAACTACTGAATACTCGATCATGCATCTCCTAAGAATAATGACTTTATCCTACATAAATACACTACCAATGTCACATTTAAAGATGTTAATGATACCTCTAATCACCTAATGTCTAGTCTATATTCACATTTTCTACTTGTCCTAAAGAGCCTTTTATAGCTGTGTTCAAGTAATGTGTTTGTAATATCTTTTTAGTTTCTTATAATCTAGAACAATCCCTCATTTTTCTTCCCATGACATTGATTCTTCAAAGAGGTGGTCTTATTCCATTCTGGATTTGTCTAATTGTTTCCTTGTGGCCGATCACAAATTTTTTGAGAGTAGGGATATCAAACCTTATTTGTCTTTGTTATAACATTTTGTTCTTAATAAGTTTTTAATTTTTGCTGTTTGAGTATATAATTTCCTGTAAAGATACTATGCTCAGAGTGCTACAGTGTTTACTGCTTACATACAGGAGGTGAGAAGGGTAGATTTACTGGGTTCAAGTCAGAAGTGTAATTCTGTCCTAAAGATATTATTTAGCTAACCATGTTTAAAAGTGTGATTAATGGCAGT
This sequence comes from Rousettus aegyptiacus, assembly GCF_014176215.1. Taxonomy (NCBI): domain Eukaryota; kingdom Metazoa; phylum Chordata; class Mammalia; order Chiroptera; family Pteropodidae; genus Rousettus; species Rousettus aegyptiacus. Next base: position 65,077,804 of record NW_023416309.1, read on the forward strand.
ATGTTTATTATCCTTTTGTAGCATCTAAAGCTTAATCTGTTTTGTAACAGGTCCACTTTCCATATTTTATACATTGGAGAATGATGCAAATTACATATTTTTAAAAATGTAAATTATATGTCTTCTTCACTTCTCCCTATTTTTTCCTTTCCTGCCAGAAACAAGAGTGCAAATTCAAGAGTCTGTGAGGGGGAAAGATGTTTTCATCATTCAAACTGTTTCAAAGTGAGTACTTATCCAACAGAAGTGTTATTGCTTTCTGGGTTTCAATTTGGGCATGAGTGATTTGGCTAGACAGGAAGAATAAGATAGTTTTATAATTGATATAGCATAATCTGCTAAGTGTTTTGACCTAACTGCTAACGTTTATGTGTTCCTTTAGTATTCTTAAAGAGTGGAAATAACCAGTTATAGTAGTCCCCCCTTATCCATGGGGGTTATGTTCCAAGACTCCCAGTGGATACCTAAAACTGTGCATAATACTGAGCACTCTATATACTATGTTTTTCCTCTAGATACATACCTATAATAAGGTTTAATTTATAAATTAGGCATAGTAGTGGATTAACAACAATAACTAATAAAATAGAACAATTATAATGATATACTATAATAAAAGTTATGTGAATGTGGTGTTTCTCTCTCTGTCTCTGTCTCTAATAACAAGATGGCTTACTAAGTGACTAATGAGCAGGTGTCATATATAACCTGGATATCTGGACAAAGGATGATTAATGTCCCAGGTGGAATGGAGTACGGTGGTGAGAGATTTCATCACGCTACTCAGAACGGCATGCAATTTAAAACTTAAAACTTTAAAACCTTAAAATAAGGTCTTTGTAGTCCTTTTATCTCTCCAGAAACAGTGTGACTCCATTTGGAGAAATGTACGGAGGTTGTGTGCATTACCCAAGGGGATAAGTAGGCACTGAAGGCCAAATTTGGACTTAGAATTCAGGACTTCAGAAGGGTAACTTTTGTTATTCCCATTTTCAAGTCCTTTTATTTCTCTCTTTTTATTTATTTTTGTTTATTTCAACACATCGATTTCTAACCCTGCCTTTTGTCAGTTAACCATTCCTGTAGCCAAAACCATATCCTTGATTTTCTCCACATGTCTTATTTTGCATTTTTCTGAACTTTGCAGTAGGCTTGTGTTAACTCAGTGATTCTTACTCTTGTCCATGTTGCAGAAAGCCTGGACATCATAGTCTTTCTGAAATACTGTGAGGTAGTTAGCATTGAGATTTCGTATTGTCAGATACATCTTATACTTCATTTTAATACAGACTAGTGGTAGGCACTAAAAATATAAGAAAATTTTTAAATAAAGAAAATACTGTCCGTTAACTTTTCCTATAATTCAAATAAGTTTATGATTTGACTTTAGTGATGGAAAGCTGTATACCAGCTCATAGAAAAATGGTGGTCCTAGGAACATAGTTTAGGAACTTCAGTGTTACTTAAAACTCACTATTGGTTCCTCTACTCTTACCCTTTTACATAGAACACTTTTCTGAAAGTCTGCTTTAAATCTTCAGATGTCAGAGTTATTAGAGATTAACAGATAACCTACTCATCCAAATGTTCTGTGTTTCTACATGTTCATTCATTTATTAACAAATAGTTATTGAATATGCTAGTTCAGTGTGTGAGATGCATTAATTATTAAAACATAAAAATCCCTGTTCTTATGGAGTATATATTCTAAGACTTTCCAGTTACATACTGAATAAGTAGATTATCTAGTTTGTCAGAAGGTCAGATGAGTGCTTTGGAAAAAAAGAACCAAAATAGCATGGCAAAGAATTGGGAGTGATGGTGGTGAAAGCATGGAGAAAGGACAGGGTAGGCCTCATTAGAAGTTGACATTTGACAAAAACTATAAGAAGGTGAGGGAATAAGCCAGATGGGCAGTTGGGGAGGAGAGCATCCCAGGTGGTGTGAGCACCTAGAGTGAAGGCCCTTGGGTGGAAGTAAGCACTTACAAATTGTTGAGTGTGGCCAGACTGAGAGGGGGCTATGGAGTAGGAGTGGACAGCAGAGAAATGGGGATGAGGGGCAGATCATGAAGGGGCTTTGGGAGCCATCATATGGCCATGGGCAAAATGGGAAATCATTACTGGATCTTAAGCAGAGGGCTGCATGATCTGACTTTCATTTTGATATCTAGTTGGATGCTGTGTGGACAGTGGACTGCAGAGGGACTGTTGGAGGGTGGGGGGACCTTTGGTAACAGGCTGTCACAGTCACCTGGTTGAGGGACAAGAATAGCAAGGTCCTAGTGGAGTAGTGAGACACTGTCATTCTCTAGAAAGGAGAACAGTTAAGGATGCTGCTGAGGTTTTTATTCTGAGGAAATTGGAAGACATTCACATGGAATCATCAAGTAGCAGTTGAATTTGTTAGACTGGAGTTGAGAAGCTTGGACTGAAGCTATAAATTTGAGTCTTCAGCATTTATAGAGCTGTGAAATTGAATGAGAAGCCCAAGGGATGAGACGAATTAGAAGGGGAAGAGGACAAATGAATAAGTGTTGGGGCAAGAAGTTAGGGAGAAAAGGAACCAGCAAAAGAAACCAAGTAGGGTAGAAGGAGAAGAATTAGGGAGTTCTAGAAATCAAGTGAGTCCAGTGTAGCAGGGGTGGAGGTGAGCAGCTGTGTATTTTGCTGCCACTAAGTCAGATGAGAGAAGTACTGGGATTGACTCTGATTTAGCCATGTGGAGATCATTGACGACCTGGATTGAAATGCGTTCAGGAGAGAATGAGTAGATGAATTGGAGAGAGTGAGTGTAGACAACTCTTCTGAAATGTACTACACAGGGGAGCAAACAAATGGGACAGTGGGAAAAGTGGTCATGAGTTATTTTTAATGGAAAGAATAACAGTGTTTATAGGCTGATGGGTATGAGCCATGGGAGTTAGAAATTGAAGGTGGAGGCAAGAGAGGGAGCATTGCTAGAGCAATATTTTCCAGTAAGCAAGAGGGGATAGGGATGAGTGTAATTTGGAGGGCTGATTTTAGAGTAACTTTAGTGTGAAAAATTCATCTCTTATAGGGTATATATAGGGTATAGATGTATGTTGCAGTAGGAGCCTGTGGCACCTCTTTTCTGAGTTCTTTTCCCAGCGAAAAAGGAAGGAGGAACATCTTCTGAGAAGGAATATGGCCTGAGGAGAGGAATTTGTTGTTTCTTTTTTGTGCTTTGAGCCTTAAGTCTTGGTAGAGGCATGGGTAGCACATTGCTGACACTTTGTTTGAACATGGAGATATTATCAAGTGTCTTACATTCCTTGCTGAGATTTCTGTCTCTTGGGTTACAGGGACGTGAATACCACCATCATGGAACTCCTGATTATGGTGTATGCGTGTAAGACCTCTTGTGCCAAAAGCATTATCGGTGTGATTCCCTACTTTCCTTACAGCAAACAGTGCAAGATGAGAAAAAGAGGCTCGATTGTTTCTAAATTGCTGGCTTCAATGATGTGCAAAGCTGGTAAGGATGGCAGATATTTTATGATTATTTGGGTGCCTGAGGATTTTATTTTTAGCTTAGAAATTATAATGCATTGTTTTAACTAAATTAGAATGCATGCTGAGTAAAAATAGTGATATAGCTTTTAAAGATAACAAATTTATAATGATAAAATAGTGTAGAAAACTCTCTCTTGTTCCCAACTCTCAAAAACACAAAGGTAATGAGAACAACTTATTTTTTCCTAAATCCTTGGTTTAAAAAATTATATTGAAATGACAAGTTATAATAATATTATGTCATTTTTAGAGGGGGAAAAGGCATTTGAGGCCAACTATTCTAACACAGCAACTACTTTTATTTTAGCCTCTTCCCTTTCCCAGGACAGATTGGTATACTGTGTAAACCATATGTATTATTTTGTGTTGTGTATTTTCAGGTAACATCTTAAGTGCCTCCCCCTTGTTTCTAAATAATCTTCAGAATTGCTATTGTGTTTGTGTGTGTGCATGTGTGTATATGATTATAGAAAACACATATCACAGAGCATTTACACAGAGAGAAAGGAATAAAAAGTCCTCATCACTATATTTTAACACTGACACTTAACTGTAGAATATATTTTCTACTGTAGCGTCTAAAGAAGGCAAAAATAAAACAAAATTTGATAAAGCCCAACCCCAGCAACCTCAAAAGCATACCCCATTGACAAGTGGGGAGCAGGCAGGCTCATAGAGCCTTCCAGAAAGGTTCTGCTCTTTCCTTCTAACCTTGATCCTAGGAAGCCATTAGGCTTCCTTTCCTGCTCTTTTGGGAAAGTTTTCTTTAAAAATTTTTCCAATTATATTTTTCTTATATTTTTATAGTGATTATATCAAATATTCTTTAATGAGCCAATAGATGAAGGTTCTTCATTTTCATCAATTCAAGTCTTAACTGTTGGTCTTAATATTTTAAGACAGTATTTGTGCTAAGATGATTTTGCCATGCCTATTAAGAAAACTTCAAGGAGATATAATTTGCTGTAATATAATTATCATAGACGTTCCTTCGTTACTATTATCTTTGCTATTTTAAGACAAAATTGCTGTGAAAATTATGCATCTCTGCATAGGGAAAATCACCCAGTCTTTCCCTTCTGAGTAGGGAAAGACCCAGTTCTCTACCTCCTGAATATTTCATTTACTACTCAACACAGAACACTTAACTTCTGACACTTCTGATCACAAATATTTTCTCTGTAACATCAGCTGGATGTCCTACAATTTAAGTTCTGACACTCTATCTGGAGATAGTACCTGATCCCATAGGTTAAGGGCTCAGTGCCACAAAACTGCACACCCACCTTTCAGATGCTAGTCACAAGTCCAGGTCGTCACTTGTGCTTCTGATCATTTGGCTGTAAATTTGAGGTTCCCACCATCCTCTCCTTGGATTTGATTAATTTGTTAAAGCAGCCCACAGAACTTAGGAAAATGGTTTGCTTACTATTTATCAGTTTATTATAAAAAGATCTAATAAAGGATACACATGAACATCCAGATGGAAGAGATGTATAGAGCAAGGTATATGGGAAAAAGGGCCATGGAGCTTCAGTGCCCTCCCAGGACACAAATTCTTCCAGCACCTCCACTTGTTCAACCTGGAAGCTCTCTAAAACTCATGCTATTGGGATTTTATGGAGGCTTCTTCAACTAGGCATGATTGATCATTCCATTTCCAGGCCTTCCTCTCTAGGGAAGGGTGAAGGGGGTGAAAATTCTAAGCTTCTATTTATGATTTGGTTTTACTAATGACTAGCCCACATCCAGGAGCCATCCAGGAGCCCACCCAGAGTCACCTCATTAGAATGAAAGATACTTCTAGTGCTCTTATCACTTAGGAAATTATAAGGGTTTTAGGAGCTCTCTGCCAGGAACCAGGGGCAGAGACCAACGTATGTATTTTCTGTTATCTCACAATCTTGTACTAAAATATCTGAGAAATAAAGATGCTACGTTTTTTTCGATGAGAACAACTTTTTAATAGTAATTATATATAGTATTCTATTTTACATAGTGCTTATACAATGCAACTGGTTGTTAAACTATTTATGTGTTTGTGTCTGCTTTACTTTGAAAGGTTTAACTCATCTTATTACTATGGATTTACACCAGAAGGAAATTCAAGGCTTCTTCAATATTCCTGTTGATAATTTAAGAGCATCTCCCTTCTTATTACAGTATATTCAGGAAGAGGTGAGCTAGCTCGGACTTCTTTATTTTAACATTCTGTTTAAGGTTGAAAGACATTTCCATTTCCTTCGGCTGTCCGTAAAGGATTAAAACATGATATATTCTGCTTAAAGTACTATTTACTTTATAAATGTAACTCAATGTATTTTATAATTCTTAATCTGAAATTTATTTATTTTGCTGAAATCTTAATTGCTTTTCCATCTTTTGAACCTCAGGTGCCTAGAATTGGACTAGTCGTGATCATGATAACTCACTTATCATTGGTTCATGCAGGGCCCTCTTTTATGTGTTCAGCTCTCCAACCTTTTCTCTCTGTTCATCCAACTATAGTAGTCAGCATCCATGATCCTACTACCCAGCAAGTATACTAGAGTTATCATAATAACTTATATCCACTCATGTGGTCCTTCTGTGTTCTATCCCTCTGCCTCCTCCCATCTGAGGGAAGCATCACCCTGAGTCTTGTTTCTCCCAATTTCATTTTTATTTGTAATTTTATCTCATTTATGTATACACACCACACACACACACACACACACACACACACACACACCCACACACACACCACACACACACACACACACACCATGTATATATTACTCAAAGACAAAAACAAACAATATATATGTATTTAAACTTTATAAAAATGTATCAAACTATAATCTTTTGGGAATTTTTTACTTGATGTTACATTAATAAAAGTCATCCATATTGTTGTGTGTCACAGTTAATCCATTTTGACAACCGAGGAATACTCATTGGGGGAATGTTATCACAGTTTATTCATAAGATTTTTGCTGTCGTGATAGTATTCCTGTGAACATTCCAATATGTGCCTCCTATGGTACTTAAGCAAAAGTGTATCTTACTTATAAACCTAGAGTGGAATCGGTAAGTTGCATAGTATGTAAATGTTTAATTTTCCCAAAGTTGTTATGCCACTTACATTCCGACCAGCAATGAATCAGATATCCTGTGGATGCAGCCTTTCTTCAATACTTATATTATCAGAATTTAAAATTTTTTCCAGTTGAATGGCTGTGCTATTGTATCTTCTTGTCACTTTGATGGGTATATCTCTGATGCCTTAAGAAGTTGAACATTTCTTAAATGTTTCCTCTTCTGTGAAAAGATGCTTAATGTCTTTTGTCTTCAGTAGTTTTGTTTCTTTGTGAGCTATAGGCATTCTTTTTTTATTCTTAATTCTAGCCATATTATTTAGTATTTGTTTCACATGTATTTCTCAGTTTGTAACTTTTCTTTTAATTTTCTTTAGGGAGTCTTGATAAGCAGACATGTTAAATTTTTTTTCATTGAGGTGAAATTCACATAACAAAATTCACGATTTTAATGCAATTTTGTGGTATTCAATACATGGACAGTGTTGTATAGCCATACCTCTATCTAGTTCTGAAACTCTTTCATCACTCCAAAACACCCTGTACCCATTAAGTGATCACTACCTATCCCTCCCTTCCCCCATCTCCTGGCAGTCACTAATCCACTTTCTGTCTCTGGATTTGCCTACTCTGGATATTTCATATAAATAGAATCATATGTTATGTGAAACCGTTGTGTTTGGCTTCTTTTACTTAATACAATGCTTTTGAGGTTCATCAACATTATAGCATGTATCAGATCTTCCTCGATCTGTACCAGGATTTTTAAAGAATATTATGAAGAGGAGGGCTACAAGTATATTTTTGTTGTGTAAGTAGGGATCCCTTCCTATCCTATCAGTTTTTAAAATAGGAACTTCTAGAGTTATCCTGTTTCTGATGGCCCCCTTCCGTGTTCTTCTTAGTGTCTTTATATCAAGCTACTCTAATTATCATAAAAATGAGATGTAGCAGGAAATGGAAAATTAGGGACAGGGGTAGAGGTAGAGCAAAGGAGTTTGGATATAGGGCAATTTGAGTCAACTTCATTTACTCCAGAGAAGACTGATATTTTAGTTATTTTCTTAAGGGCTCTTGATATCTTTATAAAACAACACTGGACTGATTGTCCTTTGACAAATTAATTTCCTCAATATGTGACTGAGATACATTAAATAGTCATGTTTTTTGATTGCACTAATTTGGAATTTGACGATCACCTTAGATTTAGATTGGATGGTTATCATCCTTGCACTGTGAGATGACAACTTCCTGTTGATTATAAAACTGTGTTTATACCACATTATCCATATTTGCTGGCGCATAGATATGACCTAATCACCAATTAGCCCTACTTTTTTCTTAAGTCTGTGAGGCTCATACCTTGATATTTTTCCCTAGTTATTCCTTTATTTTCCATAGGAGAAATTTACTTTGAACTTTTCTCTTTCTGGAAAACTTTTAAGTGACCAGATGACATTTTTGAGTCTGTGGAAATGTTCCTTTTTATTGATTGTTTGGTGTTGGTATGAATGAATAGCCTTGTGGAGACATGGCAGTAACCCTGATCTCTCGTCTGTCACAGATCCCAGATTACAGGAATGCTGTAATTGTGGCCAAATCTCCAGCCTCAGCCAAGAGGTAGGTGGGCGCTCACGATTGAACGCTCCTTGGATTTTTATCCTGGGATCATATATCTGATCATATCTCAGGTGTTCTGGATTATTCTTCAGTAGTTCCCACTGGTGTCCCCTATTTTTATTTTGTGGACTGATAGTTTAAAAGATTGTCTGCTGACTCCATTTATTAAGTGATGATTGATTTTCCTCTTGTTTTTTTCAACCCCAATTCGTGACTACCAGTCATATTTCATAACTGAAGCCTTCCAGGTCTGGAGAATTCCAACCTAGTGCTTTCCTGCACTTGCAGGTTGGTGGCTGCTTGTTGTTAATCTTCAAATCTGGCATTTAAAATATTAGCAAATATACTTTGTAGTTGTTGACTGCCTTTTATTCAGAGAACTCAATAATTTATTAACAGAATTGTATCCATCCCAGAGGCCACTTACTGGTATGTAATAAAATGTGGTACTTCACAGAGCCAAAGCACCGTGAGGAATATAAATGGGGCAGTGTAACCTGGAAAATGTAACCTGGATCAGGCATACAGAAGTTAGAGTTGTTTGGGGGCTGAGAGGATGTCATATATCAGTGTTTTCTGGAAAAGTCACTCCATCGAAGAAGGAAGGACAAAATCAAATGTAGGAGTAAAGCCTTTTTCCTAAAGAAGCTCTCTTAAAATTGTTTCTCAAAATTGAATATCTTTGCTCACTGGTTCATTGTTGAGTCCTATGGAATGAAAGCATAGGTACCTCCATCCCGGGCCTATGGACTGTTAATTTTGAAGGATGAAGGAGAGCTTGCACATAGTAAGCCATTGATTTAGAAGATTACAGATAAATAATTTTCCATTATCAATTTAAGAATGACATTGAGTATATTAAATCAGATTGCCACTTGTGATAAAACTATGAAGTTGCCATGTTCTTAGAGATGCCCTCATAGTCCAGCTAGGTCTGTGCCCACACACACTTCCTTTAGGAATGAAGTCTCATCAGAGTCTCGCATTGTCCATTTGATGAAATTATAGAAACTCACTCATGTTGGAATATAAGCATTTTAAACAACTTTTCTAAGTATTTGTGCAAAGGCTGAACTAATTTTAATTTAGTAAATTTTTTTGACACACAGGCTTTTAAAAAGTTTAACGTGAAAAGCATGTAACAATTAACATTTTATACAGTTCACTGGCATTTAGTATACTCACCACCCCATACTCATTATGTAATCACTCTCCATTCCCTTTTTCGCCCAGCAGTTGGCAACCACTAATCTGCTTTCTCTGTGGATTTCTTATTCTGGATATTTCATATAAAGGGAATCATACAATATATGGCCTTTGTGTCTTGTTTCTTTCACTTAGCATCATGTTTTCGACGGCCATTCATGGTGTAGTACGTGTCGGTATTTGACTTCTTTTTATAGCTGAATAATGTTACACTGTATGGATATGCTATCCTTTATCCATTCATCCATCGGTAGACATTTGTATTATTTCTACCTTTTGGTTATTTTGAATAGTACTGATGTGAACATTTGCTCATAAGTTTCTGCACTGAAATATGTTTTTATTTTTTGTGGATGTATGCCTAAGATTGAAATTGCTGGGTCATTTGGTAATTCTATGTTTATATTTTTGAGGGACCACCAAAACTGTTTTCCAGAGCAACTGTTTTCCATTTTACAGTATCATCAGCAATGTGTAAGGGTTCTAATTTTTCCACATTATTTTCTAGTTTTTATATTATAGCCATCTGGTGGGTGTGAAGTGATATCTCATGGTGGTTGTGGTTTTGATTTCCTTAATGATTAATGATGTCAAGCATCCTTTTTTTTTTTAAACGCCTACAGCACCTGGTATTTCTGGGTGGCCTCGCATCCAAGTACTAACCAGGCCTGACCCTGCTAAGCTTCCAAGATCAGACAAGATCGGGCACATTCAGGGTGTCATGGCTATAGATGTCAAGCATCTTTTTTGTGTGCTTCTTGGCCATTAGTATATCTTTGGAGGAAATGTCTACTCAAATCTTTTGCTCATTTTTTAATTGGATTGTTTGTCTTTTTGTCGTTGAATTGTGGGAGTTCTTTATATATTCTGGATACTATGATTTGCAAATGAGCAAATCAGATTTGCAAATGAGCAGATCAGATATATAATTTGTAAATATTTTACTCCCATCCTGTGGGTTTTCTTTTCCCTTTCTTCATGATGTCCTTTGATGTACAAAACTTTTTAATTTTTATAAAGTCCAGTTTAACTTTATGGTTGTTGCTTGTACTTCTAGTGTTATATCTAAGGGTGCTTTATTAAATCCAAGGTCATTAAGTTTTACCCCTATGTTTTCTCTTAATAGTTTAGTTTTAGCTCTTATATTTAGGTTGTAGATCTACTTTGAGTTGATTTTTATATACGAAGTGAGGTAGGGATCCAGCTTCATTCTTTTCCATGTGATTATCTGCTTTAGTTGTCCAGCACTGTTTGTTGAAAAAGCTTTTCTTTCCCCCTTGAATGGCTTTGGCACCCTTGTCAAAAATCAGTTTGCCGTAGATATTTGCATTTATTTCTGAACTCTCAGTTTTATGCTGTTGTCAGTATGCCAACACCACCCTGTTTTGATTACTGTAGATTTATAGTGACAATTAGATTAAAACAATCTGAAGTAGGTGAAAGTGGGAGTATAGACTCCTTACTTGTCCTCCACTGACACCAAGAGGGGAGTGGCCTTGCTACCACTATGTTGGTGAACGTCCTGACTCCACTAGGCCTATTCTGACATGACCTCATTGGGGAGGGGGAAATGTACCTCTTTACTGCTGAGTTGGGGTAGATGTCCAGGTTTCACTCTCCACTGACACCAGTGGACGGGGGTTCATTACCACTGAGTAGGAATGAAAGTCCCAGCTCTGTGTTTGGCCTTCTCTTAATCACCCATTGCAGGTTCGGGCTACATCATTTTGCTTGTCAAGAAAGAAGTGTAGACCCTCAACTTGGTCTTTGCTCGGCTGGGGAGAGGTACAGCTGTATTTTTTTCTGTGGTGTTTGGCTAGACTAGGGCAGTTATTATCTTACAGTTTTCTGACTTGAAGGCTACACCTTTCTTGGTCTTTTGGATAAAGAGAGTGGGTTCTTTTGAGGCTCTATGCCTGTTGGCATGTTTGGGTTGCCTGTTTCTCAGCTGCAAGTCTGGCATAATGCAAACAGAAAGCTTAGAAGACTCATCACCAATGTCATTTTTCCAGTCCTGAGGTCCCTAACCAGTCTTCTTTCTCCTCTCCACCATCAGAGTTTTGTATTTGTTTCATATATATAATATCAAGGGTTTTGGTGTAATTAGTGGGAGGAGTACTCCATATTAGCGGAAGCAGAAGCTGCAGCAATGTATTTTGATAGTTTTTTGTGCTCACTGAATACCAGAAGAATGATGAATTTTCTTTTGACTCACCCATCTGGGCAGGCTTCTGGTAACTTCTTTAATCCTCATTTTACATCTAACATCCTGTATTGATGAAATGGATGAATGAGTGGTAAAATTTTTATCATCGTAATAACCTTTTGCTCAGTTTATTTGGCATTTATTAGTACTACAGTGATATTTGTCATTTATCCATTCAGATGTTTATTAAAAACCTGTTGGGGTGAGTCTGATGAGGCCTAGAAAGGTGCCCTCAGGGAACTTGTATTGCATGTCAGGTGTTTTATCTACTATTGTGGACTGGATATTTGTTTCCCTCCCAAAGTTCCTATGTTGAAATCCTAACCTTGCCCAATGTGCTGCTATTAGGAGGTGAGGCCTTTGGGAGGTAATTAGGTCATGAAGGTGGAGCCCTCATGTATGGGATTAGGGCCCTTATAAGAAGAGACTAGGTAGAGAGTTTGCTCTGGCTCTCTGCTTTCTGCCTTGTGAAGATACAACGAGAAGATGGCCATCTGCAAACCAGAAGAGCACTGGATCTGCCGATGCCTTGGTCTTGGACTTCTAGGCTCTAGAATTGTGAGAAATAAATTTCTGTTATTTAAACTACCCAGTCGATGATATGCTGTTTGTAGTAGCTGGAACTAAGACATCTGTATTATCCAGTTTGATCTTCTCTACTTAGGAGGTCAGGGTTTATCTTTCACAGATGAGTTAAATATACCCAAGGAGACAAGAAACTTATCTAAGGTGATTCAGCTGTATGTTGTTTACTGGGAGGTAGTGGCACAACTGATTACTTCTTAGAGTATTTTCCACACCAGTGATTATCAGATTTGGACGTTGGCCAAATATGATTGAAATTGATTTGCCTATTTACTTGGTTGCCTTTACTTAGTATATATATGAGTGCTAGTCCATGCCTGGGGCTGTGCCAGGCTTTGTGGATAAAATTTACTATAATGGTTTTCTAAGTTGGTGAACAGTGTAGACATTGCTACTCTCCTCTGGAGCTTATGGATTGCCTCATGTGCTGTTTGGCCAGTAGGTCATTAGGTAAATTAGAATGAAGTATCCAACCATTTTCTCCCTCGGCTTCTGTTATTTTGTCCATGTAGGTTATACTGCATTAAAGAAATGTGTTAGGATGGAGATGGTTGCTACAAAAGGCTAAGTTATGGCTGGTAGTTTGTTCTCCATATTGAAGATATTATGAGAGCTCTTGTGGTCAGTTGCATCAAACATGGTAAAGTAGACTTTGTGGGTGGCTGTGACTCCCACAGCTATGTTGTGGTGATTTTGTTTTTAATTCTAATGTTAGAGTTTGAGATGGCACTTTCTGGCTTAGTGACATGCCATTTTTGATCTGATTGTTTCTAGCTTCTTCCTCCAGTTTTCCATTTGGCACCTAGCTTTAGAAAACTGTTGTAGTTAATTTAAAGACACCCTAGAGCAGCAGGAAGATAGTTAAACTAGGAGTTAGTTTAGATGGGCTTCCGATTGCGGCTTAGCTAATCTTTTGAGAATGTTGAGAACCATAGTCTGGGCAGTCTTTCCAAACCTCAGTTTCCTCACCAGTTTGAAATGAGGATAACACCTGCACTGCTTATCTTGTCTTACAGAGTTGTAATAAGCATTAAAGAACTTCAAAGAATTTTACAAATTAAAATACCTCTATGTAGAATGGTGGTTGTTAGTGCCTTTAGAATTCTGAAGTTATTGATGAGTAGGTCTAAATGTGGAGCTATGGTTTTATAGCGTTCTTTGACAATAAGCAGTTGTTTTGAATAAAAGTGGTCACCTGAGAATATAACATTGCTTTAATAAAAAACAGAACTGCTTCAATGAGTTGTTTGAAATTGTTTTCTTAGAATAACTGAGTGAGTAGGAAATAAAATGTGAGATTCTGTGTTGTATTCTGACCCGTGATTGTAAATTAACCTTCATCATCGTACCACCAATATAGCAAGATTGAGTTGCTTTGGAATTTATCTTTGACTGTTCGCGCGTATAATGCAATATGACCTAGAGGAACCATCCTGATTCTTTTTGGAATCAGGTGAGAATTCAAGTTACATAACTAAGTTGTATAGAGTATCCAGAAACATCAGTGTGCACGTAATGATTTTATTTATCTCGAAAGTACAGTTGATTGTCAAACAATGCAGAGGTTAGGGTCTCCAACCTTCTGCATTGAAAATCTGCATGTGACTTTCGATTCCCCCAAAACTTAACTGCTAGTAGCCTACTGTTGACCAGAGGGCTTACTAACACTATAAACAGTCACTTAACACCTATTTTGTATGTTGTACATATTACATACTCTATTCTTGCAATAAAGTAAGCTAGAGAAAAGAAAATGTTATTAAGATAATCCATAAGGATGAGAAAAATACATTTACAGTATTTATTGGGGAAAAAAAATCCATGTATAAATGGATCCATGCAATTGGAACCTGGGTTGTTCAGGAGTCAACAGTATTGCCTTTTCAAAAGGTTAGTAGTATTGAAACAGCATTATTCTAGGAATTGGCAGACTTCTATGGATCCCAAGTGGAAAAGACTCTCAGATGGGTTATAAGGTACGAAGGTTAAGGTACGAAGGTTCCAGACGAAAAGAAAGGAGAGGCCCCTTCAAGGCCTTCCAGAGCCTGAGGGACACAATCTCCTCCCGGGTTTCGGCACCAAATGTAAGGTAAATGTGGGACAAGCCGAGAAGTTTTAAAAGTAAGCCTTTATTGGGAGAGCACTCCTGGGTGAAGGTTCTCTGGTCCAGAGAGGAGAGGGGCCAGAGAAGTTGGGCCCTGGGACGGGAGGGCGTAGTTTTTATAGGGTTATGTGGGGGTAGGGTATAGAATGAGGAATGTCAGTTGAGCATCTGGATTAGGGCGTGGCAGATTAGGGCAGTGGCAAGGCTTTAGGATGGGCCGTTGTCCAGATTCCGATGTCGAGCTGGGAAGCCTCCAGGCAAGCCCCTGCCAACCTAACATGGGTGACTAGGAGTTCAGTTCTTTTGACAAAGCCTATTTTGAATTTGAAGGAGGAACTAATCTCTGTGATGCCAGTCTTCATGAGGTTAGGATGGGGCATAAGCTAGTGAAGACTCTGCCTTATATTTGTCTGAACATTTTTTTATCTGAACATTTTTTTGAAAGTTATTTTGAATTTTTAAAAAGATGAATTTAAAGTTATACAAATACTACATCTTATATAGCCACATTATTATCTCAATAAACCCAAAAAGCATTTGGCAAAATTTAATTTCTGTTCCTGGTAAAAACTGTGTGTAAACTAGGAATATAAGGGAACTTCCTCATCTGATAAAGGGCATCTATGAAAAATGCATAGCTAATATCACACTTAGTTGTCAAAGACTGAAGTCTTTCTCCTAAGATCAGGAACAAGATGAGGATGTCAGCTCTCCCTACATCTTTTCAACATTGTACTGGAGATTCTGGGTAGCACAATTTAAAAAAAAATCCAGCATGAAAAAGAAGTAAAACAGTCCTAATTTGCAGGTGGCATGATTATTTATGTAGAAAAATCTGATGAAATTTATATAATTGTTGTTAGGACTAGTAAAGCAGTTCAGCAAATTTGCAGAATATAAGATCAATAAACAAAAATCAATTGTATTTCTATATAATAGCAATGAACAGTTGGAAATCAAAATGAAAAATAGAACCAAATAGCATCAAATTAATGAAACAGGAATAAATCTAAGACATTCTAGACGTATACACTGAAAAATACAAATACACTGAAAAACATAGCTGAGAGAAAGACCTCAATGAGTGGAGAAAGATACTGTTTTCATGGATCAAAAGGCTCAATATTGTTAAGATATTATTTCTTCCTAAATTGGTCAATAGAATTGACACATCTCAATCAAAATGTCAATAGGCTTCTTTGTAGCAGTTGACAAAATTGCTGATTCATATAATGCATAGAACCTAGAATAGCCAAAACAACTTAGAAACAGAGCAGAATTGGAGATGTA
Source organism: Rousettus aegyptiacus (assembly GCF_014176215.1). Lineage (NCBI taxonomy): Eukaryota > Metazoa > Chordata > Mammalia > Chiroptera > Pteropodidae > Rousettus > Rousettus aegyptiacus. The sequence goes on from NW_023416309.1 coordinate 65,093,428, forward strand.
ACACTGCTTTAATTCAGAACTTCATATAAAGCTAAAGCAATCATGAGTATGCAGTATTGGGATAAAATAGGAAAACAGATCAGTGGAACAGAATAGAGTCCAAAAATAGACCCATATGTATCTGTAATAATGATTTTCAACAAAGGTGCATAGGCAATTCAGTGAAGAAAGAATAGTCTTGTAGATGGGAAAAAAATGGTAGAAGCTTTGTTCATCCCACTTGCGAGTAAATCAAAATTGTATTAGAGACACAGAGCAAATAGCAAGGAAAGTTGCTAGGGATCTACACAAACAGAAGCACTACAACTAGGGAGAGAAATAATTACCCTGCCACTGTAGAAGGTAGGAGCGGGCAGAGGCACAAGGCTGCTTGGTCCTCAGTGGCTAAGTGGGACTGAGGCAGTGCAGACACCTCTTAAAGAGGCCATGTCTGCAACTAGACCTTTGTGGTGACGGACCTGCTTGCTCTGAGCACCAGTGCCTGGTCAACTGCAGGGATGGGGCACGAGTAACTTGCAGGGGGCCACTAAGTTGTTGGAGCAAGGGCCAGAGGCAAGACTTTCTCTGGGGCAGAAGTGCTAGTGGTATCCATTGTTTCTCTTTTGAGTTCTCCCCTTCCGAGTGTGCAGACTCAGCGCTGCCATAGCTGAGATTTCACCAAACTGGATAACAGAAGTCCCTCTGCCCAAAGGATTCTCTGAAACAACCTCTTCCAACTCATGGCCTCACCCAAGCCACATCCAGGTGTGTCCTCCGCCAGTCTGGTGCTCCTTGCTAAGTAGTGCCAAGATTCACACTGGTCGCTGCTGACCTCAGTTTCTGGCGTGGTTTCTTAAGGCAGCTATAAGTACAGCATCTGTAGATTGCTTGCTGAATGTTAATAGGTGGCCCTGGAAGGGTACAGGGCACGGCTAAACTTGGCTTGCAGCTGAACCCCTCTCAGTACCATGCCACTGGACACTAACTCACCAACTACGCAAAGCCAGGCTAATAAGACTGGGAGACTTAGGAGCTTTGCTTAGTACATGGAAACAAACAGAAAGGCAGATAAAACAAGAAGATAAAGAAGTAACCCATATGAGAGAACTGAACAGAGATCCAAGAATAACAGAGTCAAGCAATCTAACAGATGCAGAGTTCAAAACACTGATCATAAAGATGGTCAGTGAATTAGGGGAAATGTAGATGAATTCAGCGAGAACTTTAACAAAGAACAAACATAAAAATGGAAATGGAAATTGTAAAAGAGGACCAGTTAGAAATGAGGAACACATTACCTGGGACGAAGAATATATTAGAGGGAATCAACAGAGTAGATAAAGAAGAGTATAGAACCACTGTTAAAAGGAAGAGGATGGAAAAAGATATTGCATTGATGGACCTAGAAGTTATTGTGCTGAATGAAATGGGTCGGATAGAGAAAGACATATATCATGTGATTTTACATACATGTGGAATCTAAAGAACAAAATAACAAAAACGGAAATAAACTCATAGATACAGAGAATATTTTGAGGGCTATTAGATGAGAGGCAGGTTGAGGGGACGGTGAAAAAAAGCAAAGGAATTAAGAAGTACAGATGGATAGTTGCAGAATAGACATGGAGATGTAGAGTGTAACATGGGGAAGATGGTTAATAATATAATAAATATGTAAGGGGAAGAGGGGCACGTAGATTTAGTGGGGTGATTGCTTTGTGAGTTATGTGGATCTCTGATCACTATGCCGTACAGCTGAAACTGGTATATTATAGTATGCCAACTATAATTGAAAAAAAAAATGAATTGTACAGTGTAAATACAAGCAATTAATTGTCTATTATATTTCAATAAAGTCCCCAAAAAAGAAAAAGAAAGAGTAGTCTTTTATACAAATGATATTGGACTAATTGGATATTCATGTGCAAAATAAAATGAATTTTGAGCCATATCTTGTATCACATATAAAAGTCAACTAAAAATGAATCATATACTTAAATGTAAAACCTAAAACTATAAAATGTCTAGGAAAAAAACAGGAGAAATTTTTTATGACCATGATTTAGGCAAAGATTTCTTAAACATGATACCAAAATCACAGTTCATAAGGGAAAAATTGCTAAATTGGACATTGTCAAAATTAAAAATTACTCTTCAGAATACATTAAGAGGATGACAGAAGAAGGCACAGACTGGAGAAAATAGTTGTAAAGCATATATGATAAAGGACTTAGAATATATAAAGAATTCTCAAAACTTGATAAGAGAGCTAACAACCCAATTAAGAAATTGGCAAAAGATAAAGAGACCCTTTACCAAAGAATATATATGGATGGCAAACAAACCACATGAAAAAATGTTCAACACCATTTGTCTTGAGCGAAATCCAAATTGAAACCACATTGGAGTTATCACTACACACCATTAGAATGGATACTATTAAAATGGCTGACCACACCAAGTGTTGGTGAGAATGTGGAGGAACTGGAACTCTCATGAGAAAATAAGGTGGTATAACCATTTTGGAAAAGTTTGGTTGTACTTTAAAGGGTTAAATATATGCCTATTGTATGAATCAGCCATTCTACTCTTAGGTATTTACCCAGAGAAAAGAAAGTGTGATATTTGTACATGAATGTTCATAGCAGTTTTGTAATATCTTAAAACTGGAAACAATTCAAGAGCCCATCAGCGACTAAATGGACAAACTGTGAGAGACCCATAAAATAGACTTGTTACTCAGCAACGTAAAGGGATGGCCTGTTGATCTACAGTATAATGTGGGTGGGTCACCAAAGCATTATGCTAAGTGAATAAAGTAAGACAAAAAAAAGACTGCATACTCTAATTCTACTTGTGAAAATCTAAAAAAGGTAGACTATGGTGACAGAAAGCAGGTCACTGGTTGTCAGGTGCTAAAAGGAGAAATTACAGAGGGGCACAAGGAACCAACTGATGATGATAAATACTTTAATCATTTTGGTGGTGCTCATGTTTAGATGGATATATACATACATCAGAGCTTATGAAACTGTATAGTTTAAATATATACAGTTTATTCTATCTCAATTATACCTTAAAACTTAAAAAAAATGATAATACTTTGATGAGTATTTAATATACTTTGTTTTATGTGGTTGGTTCTCACTATTAAGTAGAGAATTAGCAATCGCAAGTGAAGAAACTGATGCTTAAAGGGGGTTAACTAACTTATGCAGGCTTACCCAGCTCGCCAGCTGCTGCCCACCATTGGTACTTACTGCCAGATGGGATCACCATATCTCATCCTGGGTTCTAAGACGCTAGGATTATTTTATTCTTTTTTTTTTTTTTCTTTCATTAAACCTTTGGGAAACTACATTTTATTTATGTTCTTTTAATGTTTCTCCCATAGATACTGGCAGAAAACAGGTGCCATGTAATTTTTTTAACTGTGTCTCATGCTCTCCCTCAGGGCACAGTCTTTTGCTGAGCGCCTGCGACTGGGAATTGCAGTGATTCATGGAGAAGCTCAGGATGCTGAGTCTGACTTGGTGGATGGACGGCATTCCCCACCCATGGTCAGGAGTGTAGCTGCCATCCACCCCAGCCTGGAGATCCCCAGTAAGTGTGCTGCCCCTCTTTTTTGCTTTCCTCTTTGATTTTAAGGGTGACAGTTTTATTTTTTTCAAATATGAATTACTTCTTCGCTTTTTTGTTTTTTAAGTCGGCAAAAACTGATCAATACCTTTCCTGGCCTGGTTGTAGCAAATGTACTTCTGAAGGCCCTGTAGACTGTAGAGCCTTTTACAAGCAGCCTGTTTGATCATAGCCAAACATATGAAAGTGCTAAAACTATTTTGACTCAGTTATGGCACTTCAGGGAATTTCATTCAGTAATCTATCCTATAGTTTAACATAAAGAAAAGGCTTTTTATGCACAAGTTATTCACCATAGTGTTATTTTTATTGCAAAATATTAGAAAAGTCTAAATGGTTTATCAGAGGGCAGGGCTTAGTAAACTATGTTAAATCACTATAACTAATTATGCGGCCCTTCGAAACAAGAGATAATCTTATGAAATATATGTGAACAAGACAGAATACAAAGTGTATACCTATCTTTGTGCAAGGACCAGGAGGGACCATGAAGGATGAAAATCTATTATGATGGGATGGTAAGAGTTATGTATGAATTTGTTTTTTGTTTTTAAGAAACTTCCCTCATGCTTTAGTAACGTCTTTCCAATTAAAAAAATGCCTTTGTTTGAGTTTGTTGGTGAGGAAAATCTTTTCTTCCACCCTCTTTACATTCAGTGTTTAGGGGCCTGTAAATGAAACTGACAAAAGATAGATTAGCAAGAGAAAATACAGATTTTAGGAAGAGGTTAGAATTTAGGGCTATGTCCCATTTTAATAGGGAAAGAAGATGGGGAGAAGGGCACTTGGGGGAAAACTAATGACCTTTTGGAAAGATAAGTGAGCCTTTGGAAAAATATTTGGGAGAGATGATCCTTGTCTGACAGTATCTGTTTGGTTGTGGTGCTGATTTCTAGTGTAGGTGATTTGGGAGGCTGATAAAAGTTAAGCAGATTCATGGTGGGAGGGCTTTGATCTCGAAGACTAAGCTGGGCAGTGTTGCCATGTGTGGCATCTGCCCACTGGAATGGGGTAAGTGAGAGATGAGGAGTGCTGGGAGTGTAAAGGACATGCACTTTTGATGTGAAAACCATAGGTGAAATATCTTATTAGTCATTTTTTTATTGATTACATGTTAAATGATATTTTTAATACACTAGATTAAATAAAATATATTTAATTTTGTCTGTTTCTTTGTGCTTTTGTAATGTGGCTATTAGAAAATTTAAAATTACATATGTCCTTGCATTTGTGGTTTAGTGTACATCACTGCTCTACAAGGGGTTGGGGAGTGGCATTGGGTGTGAGGGAGAGCTGGGGATGGAGCCAGGGTTCAGAATTTGTTAATCAAACTTTCCACTCATTAGTGTGTGTGCTTGTGCTACAAGGTTGCAGGCATCAGATCTGTGGCCAGTCCTCCCTCTCAGAGCCCTTGCCTGCTCAGTGAAGGGCTTGTGTTAGGAAGCCCTACGAGAGCCCTACAAAGGCCCATTGGCCTATTGGTGGGATGAGCCATTTCCCTGAGCACAGAGGAAATTACGTTCCTATTTTGGGATTTTGCAGGCTGTGTTTAGGAACATGTCAGCAATCTTTAGGTGAATCAGCTCCTTTGTAACTTCTGAACATTAGCTTTGTGTGTTGTCTTAGCTAGTCATTTCTGGACTATAGAAATGGAGCTGCTGTTTTCCCATCTGAAAATGAGGGGGAAAGACTGGATGATTGCTAAGTTCAAACATTCCTTTATCTACTTACTTGTGTTCACAATTTTAATTTTAATTATAATGTTTCTTTGTTTACATTTTGACTCAAATAGTGATCACTAAAGAACTTTTGGGGTGATATACTAGAATTTTAATTTCACAGATCTTAAATATTGAACTTTTTTGCACATTTGATGGCTCAACATCCTATGTATGATGCTTAAGTTAATAGGAAATAGAAATATTAAGGGAAAAGAAAGCATTAGTTCTGTGGCATCTCAGATATATATTTTAACATTTTGATTATATCAAAAGATTTTGATATTTAGCATTAGATTTTTAAAATTTTGTATCCTCTGGTTTCTTATAGATGAAAAATGCCAACTAAAGGAAAATGAAAGTACTTTTTCAGAATATAAACACATTATGTAATTATTCAGGACATTATAATGCATAAAAGTTAGAAGAAAATCAGTGCTTAGAGATTCAAGATGACGTAGAAGGTAGAGGCTATACATGCCTCTTCTAGCAACCATACCAAAATTATAACAAAACTGCAGAGCAACCAGTACACGACTCATCAGAGGTCCTACAACTGGGTCACCTCAACTAACATGTCACCTCAGAACAGTAGGATGGGCGGAGACGCGAAAAGGCCCTATCCCACAACCGCGTATGGCAATCAATAATCGGGAGGGTTATTTTGGCTGCAGAGCCATCTACCCTACCTAAGGAGTGAGGAGTCCCAGCTATACACTGGACTCCCCAGCCTAGAGGTCCAGTGCTAGAAGAGAAGCCCACACAACTTCTGGCCGTGAAAACCAGAGGTTGCAGCTGAGACAGTGTGCTGTGGGAAGCAGAGACCTTCCTCTTAAAGAGTCTACACCTCGTCTTACTTGCTGATGGACTCATTAGCTCTGAGCTCCAGTGCTGGGGCAGCTGCTTGAGGGGCACCAGGGCTATACAGGGAGGTGCTGAGTTGTCAGACTTCAGGGAGAGGGCTGGAGAGGTGCCTTTCTCTCGGATAGAAGTACAGGCAGAAGCCGTTGCTCCTTTGTTGAGTCCTCCCCACTCCCAGACTGCAGACACAGGCATTGCCTTCAACCTGGATAACACAGGTTGCTCTGCTCAAGGGGATTCCCTGAGACTCCGCCCATCCCAACTTGTGGGCTCACCTAAGCAGCTTCTAGTGATTTATTCCATACAAATGGGCTGTCTTGGCGCCCGTTGCAAACTTTCATAAGACCTCTCAAAGGCTCACAAAACTCAGCATCTGGCCTCAGCATGCCAAGTACCTCTTGCTGAGCAGCCCCAAGCCCTACGCCAATGGTAGCCAGCCTCAGTTTCTGACTTGGCCCCTCAAGGTACCTGTAAGCCCAACACAGGTGGCAACCATCTGTGGATTGCTTGGTGACTCTTACCAGGTGGTCCTGGAGGTGCACAGGCTGTGGCTGAACTTGACCTGCAGCTGGACCCCTCCCAGGTCTTTGCCAAGGAGCCCCACAGCACACCACTCTACGAAGACCCAAGACTTAGGAACCCCACCTAATACATAGAAACAGACAGGGAGGCAGCCAGAATGGGGAGACAAAGAAGAATGACCCACATGAAAGAACAGAACAAAGCTCCAGAAAAAGATTTACCAAAATAGAGACAATCAATATCCCAGATACAGAGTTTAAAACACTGCTTATAAGGATGCTCATGGAACTTAGGGGAAGAGTAGGTGAACTTAGTGAGAACTTTAATGAAGAGATAAAAAACAAAAATGGAGATGGAAAACCTAATAGGGAACCAGAAATGAATACTACAACATCTGAGATAAAGAATATATTAGAGGGAATCAACACAAGTGGATGAAACAAGTGATTGAATCAGTGACAAAGAGGATGGGGTAGCAGAAGACATGCAATCATAACAGCAACAAGAAGAAATAATCTAAAAAAACGAAGATAGTTGAAGAAGTCTCTGGCACAACATGAAGCTTACCGACCTTTACATCATAGGGGTGCCAAAAGGAGACGAGAGAGAGCAAGGAATTGAACACTTATTTGAAGAAATGATGTAAAACTTTCCTAACTTGATGAGGGAAATAGATATACAATCCCAGGAAGTTCAGAGTCCCAGATAAGATGAACCCAAAGAAACCCACAACAAGACACATCATTATTAGAACGCCAAAGATTAAATTCAAAGAGAGAATCTTAAAAGCAGCAAGAGGAAATCAATTAGTTACATACAAAGGAACACAGGTAGACTGTTAGCCAATTTCTCAATAGAAACTTTATAGGACAGAAGGGCTTGGCACAAAATTTTCAAAGTGTTGAAAACCCAGGATCTACAACCCAGATTACTTTACCCAGCAAAGTTATCATTTAGAATCAAAGGACAGATAAAGAGCTTCCCAGACAAGACAAAGCTAAAGGAGTTCATCACTCACAAACCAGTATTACAGGAAATGTTGGAGGGACTTCTTTAAGAAGAAGGAAAAAAAAATGTACCAAAAGTCTAAATAAAGAATGGCAATAACTACTTATCTATCAATGAGTACTTCAGATTAAAAAGAATTAAATGCTCCAGTCAAACAATAGGGTGGCTGAATGGATAAGAAAACAAGATCCTTACATATGCTGCCTGCAAGAGACTCACTTCAGATTAAAAGACAGACACAGACTAAAAGTAAGGGGATGGAAAATGATATTTCATGATAGACCTAGAATGTAGTGTGCTGAGTGGAGTAAATCAGATAAGATAGAGGAAGACAGTGCCATATAATTGCATGTATATGTGGAATCTAAAGAACAAAATAAACAAACTCATAGATACAGAGAACATATTGAGGGTTACCAGATGGGAGAGGGTTGAGGGGGGTCAGTGAAAAAGGGGGAAAGGATTAAAGTACAAATTGGCAGTTATAAAATAGTCATGGAGATAGAAAATATAGCATAAAGAGTAGCCAATAAATTGTAATAACTATGAATGATGTCCGATGGGTACTAGATTTATTGGGGTGATCACTTTGTGAATTATGTAGATGCCTAATCACTATGTTGTACACCTGAAACTAATATAGTATTATCTGCCAACTATAACTGAAAACTAAAAAATTATTCATTAAAAACAAGAAGTTTCAAACAAACAAAAACTCACAGACACAGACAACAGTATGGCGGTTACCAGAAATGGGGGTGGTGGGAGGTAGAAAAGGATAAAGGGGGTCAAATATATGGTGACAGAAGGAGACTTGACTTTGGGTGGTGGCTATACAATGCAATATACAGATAAGGTATTATAGAATTGTACACTTGAAACCTATATGATCTTAACCCATGTCACCCTCAAAATATAAAAGAAATCAGTGCTTAATCCACTGAATCCGTTCTTAATTCGGAGACACCACTTTTATATTTTAATGGGCCTCATTTCATTTTTTTTCCTTTCTTGTTTTCATTAGAGCTGTGATCCATACTGATTACCTAATTGTGCATAGCTGTCTTCTCCCAGCTTTATAACATATCTTTTCTCCAATCATTAAAAACTTTTGTAAATTACATTTTTTAGTTTCAGTTGGTATACGATATACTAGTTTCAGGTATACAACATAGGGATTCGACATTTATATTAAATACAAGTGCTTACCCTGGTAAATCTAGTACCCATCTAACATATACATAGTTATTACAGTATTATTAAATATATTCTTTATGCTATACTTTACATCCCTATAACTATTTTATAACTACAGATTTATACTTAATCCCTTCCCCTTTTCACTCTCCCATCCTTTCTGGCAGCCATCAAAATGTTCTCTGTATCTATGAATTTGTTTCTGTGTAAACAACATTTTTAATGGCTAAAATCCCATCTTACTGGGTGTGGCTTAGATTGCCCAACAGGAGTATGACTGGGTATCTGTGTTTTCTCCTGGTCTTTGCCAATATAATGTTGCAATGAACATATGTGGCGAAAAACTTTTTCCATATTTTGGCTTATTTCATTATAAATATCTGAAGGTGAGATTAATGAATCAAAGGTATGATTTTTTATATGGCTCTTTATCAAATTGATTTCCTAAAGAACTGTACCATTATTCTCTTTCACCAATATTGGGGTCAAGTGTCTGGGAAAAGGAATGTTGAAAATGTAAAAAATTACTTCAGTTTTGAGATTTATCTTGCTTTGTTTGGCTTTACATTTCTGTCCCCTGCCCCCCCCCCCCCCACACCAGCCTCGGTTCACATATTGCATTTAATTGTCAATTGTTTTTCATTTCTTTTAATCTAGAGCAGTGGTTCTCAAGTAGGGGAAGGGGCTATATGGATTTTTTCCTCTTGAAGACATTTGGAAATGTCTGGAGACATTTTTGATTGTCACAAGTGAGGGGGTTGCTACTGGCATCGAGTGAGTGGAGGCCAAAGATGCTGCTAAACATCCTATAACACACAGGACATCTCCTGCAACAAAGAATTATCTGGTTCAAGATGTCAATGGTCCTAAGGTTGTGAAGGACCGATCTAGAGCAGTTCTACTTTTTTCTTTAGTGACATTGACTTTTTTAAAAAACTGAAGTCACATAACATAAAATTAACCATTTTAGGATGTATAGTTTGCTGGCATTTAGTACAGTCACAGTGTCATGCAACTACCATTTCTTTCTAGTTTCAAATGTTTCATCACCCCAGAAGAATACCCCTACCCATTAAGTAATCACCCCCCATACCCCCTTCCCCCATCTGCTGGCAACCACTAATCTACTTTCTGTCTCTATAAATTTGCCTTTTATGGACATTTCATATAAATGGAATCATACAGTATGTGACCTTTCATGGTAGTTTCTTTCACTTAGCATAATGTCTTTGAAGTTTATCCAAGTTATTGCTTGTCCAGTACTTTATTCTTTTTGATGGCTAAATAATATTCCATTGTATGGATATGCCAAAATTTGTTTATGCAGTCATCCTTTGATGGATGCTTGAGTTGTTTCTACCTTTCGGCTATAATACTGCTATGTGCATTCATGTACAAGTTTCGTGCAGACATGTTTTATTTCTCCCGGATCTATACTTAGGATTGAAATTGCTGAGTCATATGGTAACTTTATGTTAAACTTTTTGAGGAACCACCAAACTTTTCATAGCAGCGATACCATTTTACATTTTTACCAGCAATGTACAAAGGTTCCAGTTTATCCACATCCTTACCAACACTTATTTGCTTATTTTTTGATTGTAGTCATTGTCAACTGAAAAATAATACAGGCTAGGTGTTTTGTCACCAAAAAAGGATTTATTCAGGAAAAAGAAAGGGTTGCAACCCAGTGCATGCAGATGTGGCAAGCCACACACACACTCTGGCCTGTGTGCCAAGATGGAGGGGTATTTATTTAAGGGAAAATAGGAGTTAAGGGAAGGGGAAGTTGGAATGATAGAACTTTATTACAAACATAGAGTTCTTTCTGTAGGGTTCTCGTGATTACATGGAGTGCAAGAACTGCCATAAGCCCTAGCTCCTCCCAAAGACTCTCCTGACTAATTGTTTAAGTTTTAGTTAGTCTTTATTATCATCCAAATGGGTTTGAAATGGTACTTCTTAGTAATTGTGATTAGCATTTCCCTAATTGCTGATGACATTGAGCATGTTTTCATGTGCTTTTTGTCCATTTGTTTATCTTCTTTGGAGGAATATTCAAATCCTTTGCCCATTTTTAAATTGGGTTGTTTGTCTTTTCATTGTTGAGTTGTAAGAGTTCTTTATATATTCTGGACACTAGATTCTTATCAAACATATGATAAACAAATATTTTCTCTCATTCTATAGATTGTCATTTTACTTTCTTGATAGTGTCCTTCAATGCATAAAAGTTTTTAATTTTGATGAAGTTCAGTTTACGTAATTTTATATATTTGTCACTTGTCTTTTGATGCCAAATTCGAGGTCATGAAGATTTACTCTCAGGTTTTCTTCTTAGAGTTTTATAGTATTAGCTCTTATTTTTAGGTCTTTGCATATTTTGAGTTAATTTTTATATATGGTGCAAGTAGGAGTCCAGCTTCATTCTTTTGCATGTGGATATTCAGTTTTCTCACCACCATTTGTGGAAAAGACTATTTTTCTCCACATAACGGCCTTGACACCCTTGTGAAAAATCAGTTCTAGGTTGTCCATCACTGGATGAATGGATAAATAAAATTGTGTGTGTGTGTGTGTGTGTGTGTGTGTGTGTGTGTGTGTGATGTAGTATTACTCAGCCATAAAAGGAAATTCTGCCATTTGTGACAACATAGATGGACCTTGAATGTATTATGCTAAGTAAAATATCTTAAAAAAACAAAAAAAAACAAAAAAAAACCAAACTCATAGAAATAGAATGGTAGTTGGGGAATGGAGGGGCAGGGGATTGCAGAAATGGGGAGATGTTAGTCAAAGAGTACAAACTTCCAGTTAGATGAATAAGTTCTGGCCATCTAATGCACATCATGGTGACTACAATTAACAATACTGTATTATATACTTGAAAGTTGCTAAGAGAGTAGCTCTTAAATGTGCTCATTACACAAAAAAGTTGTAATCATGTGAGGTGATGGATGTGTTAACTAATTGTATTGTAATTATTTTGCAAAATATATATGTGTATTAAAACTTCAGTTTGTACACCTTAAACTCACACAATGTTATGTGTCAGTTACATCACATAAAGCTGGGGGGAAAAATCAATTGACCGTAGGTGTTTGGATTTCTTTCTGGACTCTCAATTCTATTGCATTGATCTATGTCTTTATCTTTTTGCCAGTACACATTGTTTTGATTAATAAAGCTTAATGTCAACTATAATTAAAAAAATAAAAATAATAAAAATTTTTGTAATAAGTTTAAAATAGAGAAGTATGAGTCTTCCATCTTGATCTTTTTTTTGAGATTATTTTGACTTTTTAAGGAGTCTTACATTTCCATATGAACTTCAGTATCAGTTTATTTCTGCAACAGAAGTTGGGATTTGGATAGGAATTGCACTGAATCTCTCGATCACTCTGGGGAGCATTGCCATCTTAACAATGTTAAGTCTTCTGATCCATAAAAATGGGATGTCTTTTCGTTTATTTATGTTTTCAATTTCTTTTCCCAGTATTTTATAGTTTTCAGTGTACAAGTCTTTCACTTCCTTGGTTAAATTTATTCCTAAGATTTTTTTTTTTCCCTTGATGCTTTTGTAAAAGGAGTTGTTTTCTTCTTCACATTGTTCATTGCTGGTGTATAGAAACACAACTGATTTTTGTGTGTCGATCTTGTATCCTGCAACGTTGGTGAAGTTGTGTATGAGCTTTAGTAGTTTTTTTTGTATATTTCTTTGGTATTTTCAATATGTAGGATCATGTCATTTGTTAATAGAGATAGTTTTGCTTCTTTATATCCATCTGGATGCCTTTATTTCTTTTCTTGCATAGTAGCCCTGGTTAACACATCCAGGATAGTGTTGAATAGCAGTGGTGAAGGTGGGCATCCTTGTCTTGTTCTTGGTCTTAGGGGAAAGTTTTCAGTCTTTCATTAAGTATGATGTTAGCTCAGAATTTTTCATAGTTGCCCTTTATCAGGTTGAGAAAGTTCCCTAATATTTCTAGTTTCTTGGGCCTTTTTTTCATGAGACATTGACTTTCTGAAGGCTTTGACTTACCTTTTAATATAGAAATTTGTGTGTGTGTATGTGTGTGTTTTATTCTGACCAGTGCTGATTCCTAAAGAAAAGCCTCCAATCACAGTTGTTGGCGATGTGGGAGGAAGGATCGCCATCATCGTGGTATGCAAACCTCTTTTATTATTAATTGTTATATTTATAATTGTTATTCTGTTGACTTACTTGTTAATTATGTGGGAGTAGTGGTATGGCCAGGTAAGTCTCAGTTAAGTTGGTACCTTGTGCTAAATATTTACTTTGGTCCCCAAATTGTTAATATTAGTTTATTAAGAAATTGTTAACTGCTTAGCTAAATATTGTACAGTTGTTTATCATAACATGAAAAATTGTTTTGTGATGAAAATAGGGTACAAAATTGATAACTGTTTAAAACACATCTTCTCACACTTCACAAAAGAAGTACATTTAATGCCTGTATAGTTTAAATTAGAATAAAATGGACACATAGGTACTCACGACTCAACTTGGAAACAAGACATTGTCGGGTACCCTTGCAGCACTTCTGGGCTTTTCTCTGCTCTCTTTCTTCTCCCCTACCCTCACCCCCTCCAAAAGGTTGTCACTTGGCCTGAGAGTTGTCATTCATGCCCTTACTTATCCTTACAGTCTACAGTGAGTACATGAGTTCTAGACACTATATTGTTTTGTTTTGCATGTTTTTGTTGTGTATATAATGGAGTCTTTGTAGACTTTGCGACTTTTTTGTTCTCACTGTTTTGAGATTTCTCTGTATAGTAACATGTAGTTGTACATTATTCTTTTTCACTGTATTATGTTTCGTGGTATAACTATTACACAACTTATTTTCTCTGGGCATTGAACATACAGTTTTTCCTATTTCCAAATAATACTGCTTTGAACATTTTTGCACCTATTTTCTGGCGCATACATGCAGGACTTTCTCTGTGCCTGCAAGTGGCGTTATTGAGCCTGAAAGTACACACATTTCCAACTTTACTGGGTGGTGTCTGATAGTTACCGAAGTGGTTGCACCAGTTTACCAAGCCTCCATAGTCAGCTCCACATTCTTCCCAGTGCTCGTAATTTTGTTAGAAAATCTCTGATGTCACCATACAGGGGATAGCTGTCCATTAATTTATTTTTTAGTTAAGTCCATAGAAACAAGATGCTATGAATTCAATATAACTTTTTTTTCCTTTTCTACTATAACTGCATTAAAGAAAAAAGTTTTATTTTGAAGTAATTATAGATTCATAGGAAGCAGCAAAAAAAAAAAATGTACAGGAAGGCCTTGTATACTCTTTATCTAGCTTCCTCCTGCTTGCCCAACTGTAGTATAGTAACAGTCTGGAAATTCATATCACCACTATCCACAGAGCTCAAGATAGCACCAGGCTTACGTGTGTGTATAGATGTGTGCAATCTTATCACATGTGTAGTTTTGTGTAACCACCACTGCAGTCAAGATACGGAACTATTCCTTCACAAAGCTCCCACCTGCTAGCCTTTATAGCCACATCCACCTCTTCCCCCACCTGATCCTAACTCGTGACTGTCACTAATTTGTCCTCTGTCTTTATAATCAGGATTTTAAAAAAGTCTCAATAATGGAATATATGGTATGTAGTCTTTTGAGATTGATTTTTTTCACTTAGCATGATTCCCTGAAGATCCAAAGTGTTTTGTGTATTAATACAGTTCGTCCTGTTATTGTTGAGCAGTATTCCATGTATGTAGGTACAGCAATTTGTTTAACCACTCATTTGTTGAAGGAAATTTGGATTATTTCCAGTTTTCTGCTATTAGAAATAAAACTGCTATGTACATTTGTTTATGGGTTTTTGTGTGAACAGAGTTTTAATTTTTCTGGGATAAACGATCAAAAGTGCAGTTGTTGGCTTGCATGGTAATTGCAAGTACAGTTTTATAAGAACCTGTCAAACTATTTTTCAGAGTGGCTATACCATTTTACCATTTTAAAGTAATACACACACACACACATATTTTCCTTTGGTCATAGTAATATCAGTATACATTTGAAGAGTTACACATGTATGTTTATATGTGTGTGTGTGTGTGTGTGTGTGTGTGTGTGTGTGTGTATAAAACCTGAATGTTTATTCAACCGTAGACAATGCTCGATACCCTAATGGGCTTAAAATAACTTTGGTAGCCTGATTGTAATAGGAAAGACTCGGTTATCTACCTCGTGTGTGTCTTCTTTACTACTCACACAAAACACTTTTGGTCACCAAATGTGTAGAGATTTCCCCCCCCACACACACACACACTAAGCAGTTCTCTGTGACACTAGCTGGCTGTCCTACAATTTAACTCAGTTCTGACACTGTCTACTTGGAGATAGTGTCACATCCCACAGATTAAGGGCTCAGTCCCACGAGACTGCTCCTACCACCCTTCACATGCCTTTCGCAAGTAGTAGGGCCCCAGGTTAGTCATAACTTCTGTACGATTTGGTTTCATATCTGAGGTTGCCGTGACCCCCTCCTCAGTTGGATTAACTTGCTAGAGTGGCTCACAGAACTCAGAGCAACACTTAACTTACATTTACCAGTTTATTAAAGGATGTGATAAATGATACAGATGAACAGCCAGATTAAGAGATACTGAGGGTGAGGTCTTGGAGGGTCCCAAGCAGAGGAGCTTATGTCCCTATGGAGTTTGAGTATATCCCCTTCGTGGTTCATAGTTTTGTTCACTGACCTAGAAGCTCTCTGAACCCCTTGATATTGGGATTTTATGGAGGCTTGCTCACATAGGCATGATCAATTATTAACTCCATTTTCAGCCCCTATACTCTCTCTGGAGAAGTGGGGGCGAGGCTGAAAATTCCAGAGCTTCTGATCATGACTTGGCCTTCCCGGTGACCAGCCCCCATTCTCAAGCCATCCAAGAGCCCACTCAGAGTCTTCTCATTAGAACAAAAGACAGTTCTGTCATCCAAGAAATAACATGGGTTTCAGGAACCCTGTGTCAGGGACAGCGTCAAAGATCAAACAAATATCAGAACAAAAGATGTTGCTAGTGCTCTTATCACTTAGGAATATACCATGATTTCAGAAGTCCTGTCCCAGGAACCACGGGCAGAGACCAGTATATATATTTTCTATTATCTCACACTGGGAATCTGTGGCCCATAGACTGGAAACTACTGGACTGGGTATACTGTTAAAAATAATAAGTATTTTTCCTATTATAAAAACATGTAAAAAGCATATTTCCCATATATGCCCAGGGAGAAAATTTGGAAAATAAGGAAAAGTAGCAAGAAGAGAGGAAATAACCACCCAGAGTCAAAGCATTTTCTAACAAACAGTTCTACTATGTATTTTTAAAAAGCATTCAGTGAACATTTCTGGAGCACATCATGGTGAGGCCACAGTTTGGGACATCGGTTTATAGAGATGGAAACTCTAGGGAGCATCAACTATGGTGGAGAGACAAGACAGAACCATGCAGGAGAGTTGCTGTAAAAGGCTTGGAGGGAATGCAGTGGGAGCAGTGACAGAGCCATGTGACTGTGCCATCTGGACATGTTTAAACAGAACAGCAAATCTGTCATTGTAAAATTAGACCCCTTTTCCTGGTTGTCTAAACCCGCTTTTGCAAAAGTGTTCATGTACCTTTCGCTCAATCTGTAATTTGACAGGATGACATTATCGATGATGTCGACAGCTTTCTTGCTGCAGCAGAGACCCTGAAGGAGAGAGGTGCATACAAGATCTTTGTGATGGCAACTCATGGCTTGTTATCCTCAGATGCTCCTCGACTGATTGAAGAATCTGCCATCGATGAGGTAACAGAGCCAGGCCATGCATGGGTGCACCTGCCCTTCCACTGTGGCATCTCCCAATATGTAGCTACAGAGAGTAGGTGAAGAAGGAGTTATTTTGTAGTTACAAATGGCTTCTAAACGTGGGTTATGTTTGTATTTCATTGACTATAAGCCTCTGTCTTTTGTTCATGATAATAGTTAATAGTTTTAATAATCTCATAAATGGAGCACACAGTCTGTGCTGGCTCTACCCAGTGCTGTGCACATACCCTCTCTGAGCTTCATCACAGCCCTGCAGTGTCTACATCAGCACCCATTTTAGAGAGATGAGAAATTGTGCATCAGAAGAGTTAAGTGACTTTAAGTCAGACAGCTAATAGGCTGAACATTTGGGTTCAGACCTTAGTTTGCCTGATGCCAAAGCCCATCTCAATCCCTGGTACAGCCACCCATGGAATAAAATTGAGAGAGGAAGGCCAACAGGGCAGTTTTTCTCTGCTGTCTCCAGCTCCCAGTGTGGCTGATGCAAGGCTGGCCGGGTTTTTTTGCCTTGGTTTGTGCACCTCCTTCATTCCAGAGGCCAGCCAGGCAGCCTGGGGGTTGATTGTACAAGTCACATTTTTATTATTATCTCTTAAGTAGAAGCACCATTCTCTCTAGATTCCTGGGTATTGAATCTTAAATTA
Organism: Rousettus aegyptiacus; assembly: GCF_014176215.1. Taxonomy (NCBI): domain Eukaryota; kingdom Metazoa; phylum Chordata; class Mammalia; order Chiroptera; family Pteropodidae; genus Rousettus; species Rousettus aegyptiacus. Next base: position 65,110,858 of record NW_023416309.1, read on the forward strand.
GTCAAACTCCTTTTACTTTCCTGAGTATCACTCACATTTTTACTCTTCACATAGATCTCCTTAAATCTGGCCCTGTGTTTGTCACCTCTGAGGGCTTAAGATGCGCTAATGCAGTCAGAAGGCCAGACATGGCTCTCATCAATCCAGCCTCCTCACTCAGCTGGACAAAACTGACTCAGAACCCAGAATGGCGTTATAGGCATTCAAGGAGGCAAAATCAACAATACAGAATTCACATATCAAGTAAAGTAAGAAGACTTCAGGCCCAGGGCAGCTCTCACTGGTCTGTCCATGTGGCACTAGGCAGGGTTCTCATGGGAGCTGTGTACAGGCAGATTAAAAAGAGCAGACCAGAGAAAGGTGGAGAGGGGACTGCTGGAGCCGGGCCTCTTAGAGCAGAGTGGATTTTGGAGAGGAGGCATAAAAACTGGCAGAGGCAGATGCGAGTCTAGCAGCAGAAGCTCTTCAGTGGAGATGCCGCCTCTGTAGATGCCTTCGCGTCCCTGAGAGTGCTATGTCCCTGACATGCTTAAGAGTCGGGGCAGTAACCAATGTCTAGACTAAGTTCCTGTGCTCACTCTGGTTAGGAATGAAGGTTTTTCATATAGACCTACACAAAACATAGTTGCACAGTAGATTATAAAGTTTTGAACAATGTAAAAGTAATGGAAGAATCAACAAGTTAGGAGGTGGGAGAAGTGGAGAGAGACTAAATTTCCCCTTTTTTCAGAACAGGAGCCAGTAGATAGTGCCTTGGGTTGATAAATTACGATTTGAAGTGTTTCCTGAAGGGTAAGGTCAGGGAAGGGAATTGGGAAGGGAAGGGGAAGGGAAGGGAAGGGAAGGGAAGGAAGGGACGGGAAGGGGGAAGGGAAGGGGGAAGGGGAAGGGGGAAGCGGAAGGGGAAGGGAAGGGAAGGTAAGGAAGGGGGGGAAGGGGAAGGAAGGGGGGAGGGAAGTGAAGGGCAGGTGTCCTTTCCTTTCCTTTCCTTTCCTTTCTCCCTTCTTTCTTTTCCCTTCCTTTCATTTCCTTTCCTTTCCTGTCTTTTCCTTTTCCTTTCCTTTTCCTATCCTTTTCCTTTCCGTTCCTTCCTGTCCTGTCCTGTCCTGTCCGTCCGGTCCTGTCCTGTTCCTGTTACTGTACTTTCCTTTCCTTTCCTTCCTTCCTTTCCTTTCCTTTACCGTTCCCCTCCTTCCTTACTTTCCTTTTTCCTGTCCTGGGCCTGTCCTGTCCTGTCCTGTCCTTTCCTTTCCTTTTCTTTCGTTCCTTTCTTTCCTTTCCTTTCCTTTTTCCTTTCCTTTCCTTTTTCCTGTCCTTTCCTTTCCTTTCCTTTTCTTTCTCCCTTCCTTTCCTTTCCTTTCCTTTCCTTTCCTTTCCTTTCCTTTCCTTTTTCCTTTCCTTTCCTTTTTCCTGTCCTGTCCTGTCCTGTCCTGTCTTTTCTTTCTGTCTTTTCTTCCTTTTCGTCCTGTCCTGTCCGTCTGTCTGTCTGTGTTTCCTTCCTTCCTTCCTTCCTTCCTTCCTTCCTTCCTTCCTTCCTTCCTTCCTTCCTTCCTTCCCTCCCTCCCTCCCTCCCTCCTCCTCCTCCTTCCTTCTGCCTTCTTCCTTCTTCTTCCTTCTGCCTTCTTTCTTCTTTCTTCTTTCTTCTTCTTCTCTCTCTTTCTTTCTTATTTGCAGTTTGTTTATTTTTATTATGGTGACATTGGTTAATGAAATCCATTAAGTTTCAAATGTACAGTTCAACAGTTAAGACATATATATATTGCATTGTGTATTATTCACTGCCCATAGTTAACCATTTTCTCTCAATCCATTCAGCCCCTAGGCAACCACTAACCTACTTTCTGTGTGTATAGATTTACCTAATCTGGATATTTCATGTAAACAGAATCATATAATATTGGTCTTTTATGTCTTGCTGCTTTTACTCAGTATAATGATTTCAAGGTTCATTCATGTTATAACATGTATCAATACTTCATTTCTTTTTTATTGCTGAATATTTTATTGTATGGATAGGATACATTTTTATCTCTTCATAAGTTGACAGAAATTTGGGTTATTTCTGCTTTGTGACTATTGTGAATAATGATATTAGGAACATTCAAGCTTTCATATGGACAAATGTTTTCATTTCTCTTGAGTATATACTGAGGAGTAGAATTGCTAGGTCGTATGATAACTCCGTGTTTAAACTCTTAAGGAATTGTCAGACTGTTTTCCAAAGCAGCTGAACCATTTTACATTCCTACCAGCAGTGTATTAGGGTTCCAGTTTCTCTACATCCTTGCTAACACATTTTATTGTCTGTCTTTTTATCTGTAGTTGTCCTAGTGGGTGTAGGGTTATTAAATCTTAATCTCTAAGAACACAGGTAGCGTTCATATTGACTGAAAACATTGATGAAGGTATGGTAGACCCACTGTCTTCCTTAGAAATTTGAGAATATATAAGATTTTCAAATCAAGCCAGGAAACTCCTTGATTTTATGATGCTTGATGCTCTTGTTTTTTTTCTCTTGTTTTGAAGGTGGTGGTTACCAATACAATCCCACATGAAATCCAGAAGCTCCAGTGCCCCAAAATTAAAACTGTGGACATCAGCATGATTCTTTCAGAAGCCATCCGTCGGATTCACAATGGAGAGTCTATGTCCTACCTTTTCAGAAACATAGGTTTAGATGACTGAACAGCTTTTCTTTCTTACAACTCCCAAGGGCCAAACTGGAAATGCGAGAATGAGTACTGTGAAGGATCATGCCTGTTTTGATGTCTTTCCCTGGGTCCATTTGTGTTTTGTTCTTTTCTTCTTGTTAATTCCTCTGAAGATAGACCAACATTTTATGTCGGTTTGGGTATTTGTGAGTTTTATGGGCAATTTTTATAAGAAACTATATTCTCCTCTTAAATAAAATAAGGCTTCATTGTACTATTTAAAATATAACTTGGAATAAGATTTTTAAGCTCACAAACAGCCTTTTTCCAAAATTGTTGGAGCCCAAGTGCTTAAAAAATTTAATGAAACAATCTACTGTATGATACTTGCAATTGAAAACCAAAATATTAGATTGTAGAATCCAATAAATGACATTTTTAGAAATGCTTTTATAGACAAGCATATGAAATATGTGACCATTATTTATTTTCTGCAACAAAAGAAAGAATAAAAACTTACTGTGTTTGTGTGTGTGTGTTTAAATTTTGTATTTTGGCAATTTTATAACTAAAACGAAAGCTGAATATGCATGCCGTAGATATTGAAATGTTCATCAGCTTGATTAAGTTTTCTCTTCTACAACTTTTTGGGGGATACAGTAGCCTCTTGGAGATGTAATGTTCTCTTTTCTACTTGTCCAGGACCCTGCACATTCTCAGTATGTAGTCATTTGTGGCAAGAGAGGAATTTGAATTCCAGGCCCATGGGAGGTGGGGTGGGTGCTCCTTGTTTGATGGCACAGCCATTCGCCAAACAAAATGTGCCAGTGCATGTCCTTGGGGATGAGATGCTGGGGGAGGGAGGTCACAAAGGACAAGTGACTTGACCCTCGTCAGTGTCAAGCACCTAAGTATTGTCTGTCCTAGAGTTCAGAACTCGAAACTTAGACCTTAGAGTTTATCAGCCTATGAGGCACTGGGGTCCCATGAGTTATGCCAGTGTGTTCTCCCACTAAGGTCACATATGGGCAGTTTCATCTGAGTCATATCGAAAAAATTAAGACTTTCTTACCAAGAAAAAGATTGCCTTTTCTTCAAAAAAACCTCAAACCTTTGTTTTCTGCCTGTTTTTTATTAGAATGGCATAAAATAGTTGACTTAGCACAAAGTTAAGATTAGTCACTTACTGTTTGCTATACTGGGGTTTCTTGACTCTCCCCAGAGGGCAAGATGACTCCTGGGAGCTTGCCCCAGAGCAGGCCTGAGGCCCTGTGTGTACATTGCATCTCCCACAAGAAATGGACTAGTCCAGCAACTCAGCCATTAAGCAACCATGGTCATCACCTTGAACTTTGGCTTTTCTCTATGAACTTTCATTCAAAACAACCCCTCCCAATTTCCTCCATTTCTCTACAAAATAATGTTTCTCTCCTTTGTTGAACTTGCCTATCTATGGCTTTGGCTATAGCTTACTTGTCCTGAATTACATTTTTTTGCTGTTTCTAAAAAAAAACTTTTGTGCTGATAACTTTTATTTTTAAGGTAAACATGACCAAATTTTCCTTTTACTTCAAAAAGAATAAGCTGGAGATGTCAGAATAATGGAATGGAGACTCAAAAGTCTGTCCCTACACAAAGCAGAGAATAAATTGGCAAAAATTGTTACAATCAACTTTATTAGAATAATAGAAATAAATCAAAAGTGTATAGCAACCAAGTAAATGGCCATACACATGCACCCACACACAAAGATGAATCCCCATTAAGAGCTTTGTGGCATTTTACCCTAGCCCCCCAGTTTAGCGGCAGCATTGAAGATTACAGCCTGCATTCCTGATACAGGTTCCTAGTCCCATTGGGAGCAGATAGACCTTGTTCTCAAAGAATTATGGTTGTTTAGACCTGTCTGGTGGCTCCTTGAAGGAATGGCTCAAGGAATTATCTTTATTTTACTTAATAAACTCTCAGAGCAGAGAGAAACAATTGTTGAAAAGTTTAAAGGCAGATGTATTAGCCATTGCCTTTTGGAGCAAACAATAAAACCAAACAGCTTGGGAAGAAAGGCTAGGGAATGAGATGTTGTAATGCAGGAGCCCTAGGCTTGGGACTTGCACCTGAGTTTGGATATTCCAGAAGAATCACCAGGAGAAACGGGTGGGAAATGTTTATTACTCTCAAGGCAGGGGAAATTTCAGCAGCGGCTGGTCTGAGCTGTAGGAATAAAGTTGCCGACTAAGAACAAGCAGAGTTTTTATGCCCACAAGCAAAGGAGGGGTTATCTCATTGGGGGAGCAGCCACCTCCAACAGATAGGAGCAAGATGTGCTGCTTGATTAGAGGAGCAAATAACATCCTTAGGAGTAGGCACTGCTGAAAGCTCTTTGTGTATTGCAATCATTGGTTGCTGACATCAGCTATCAGTCTTCCGAGTATGTGGAGGTGCTACGTTCTAAGTTAACACGACAGATGCTCTGAAGGAAAAGGGCTTTGTAAAGTTCCCATACATTCTTGGGGAATCTAGAAGGCCACACGATTGCAGAAGATTGAGTGTATTCTCAGAAAAGACCTGAGAAAGAAAGCCATGAGATCTCATCTCTTACCGACCATCATGCTCTGCACAAGCTTAGTGGGAGTTGTGAACTGCCTGACTGTTGAAGGCATGCCCCTTGGCACATAACAGAGCCCGTCTGGGAGACTTTTTCCTTTTTTGGGTTTCAGGCTTTTTAGGAACTCTGTGATGACTCACAAGCTGACAGCTAACTGAACAGGGATTTCAGTTGCTACAAACAACAAAATCAGACTACAAAATCAGTTCAGAAAAGCCACTAAACAAATGCAAAAAACTACAAGCAGCACTAAATATTGGGGAAGGAAGAGAATCTGATTTCTAGACTACCCACATTATAATATGCAAAATGTTCTTTTTTTTTTTTTTTTTCTTAGCATTTATTTTATGCTGAATTTACTTCTGGGCCATATCTTTTACTTCTGAGCAACCTCCTCCTCTGGTTTAGGAACAATCTGCTTTTTTTCAGTGAGGATCGTCTCAATATGGCAGGGAGAGCTCGTGTAGGGGTTAATCTGCCCACAAGCTCTATAAGTTCTGCTCTGTATCTTGGGAACTTTATTCATTTGAATGTGCTCAATGACCAGAGAATCTTCATCTAAACCCTTAGATTCATCATTACTATCTGCATTTTTAAATACATGCACCAAAATTTAGCACTCTTTCTGGGCCACCGACTCTTCATCCAGCCCCACTATTTGGCCTGGGCATCCTATCAACTCTACCATTGTAACGACAGAATGGCACACATTGCTTCTGTAAAGTGACATCTTCAGATACTTAGTGGCTTTTGGGATATGCATACTCTTGATGGCCTGGGCAGTTTCACAAGTTGATGAGTGGTTGCCAGGGGGTGAGGTCAGGGGATTGGGGAGTGACTGGTTAATAGAAGTTTTTATTTGAGGGGATGAAAAACTCCTAGAACTAGATACTGGTGATGATTGCAGAACATTGCGAATGTACTAGAAGCTAATGGATTGTATACTTTACAATGGTTGAAATGATAAATTTTATATATATTTTATGTATTTTATAAAAATATTGAAAGAAATTAAAGTAAACCTAAATAAATAAAAATATGTCCCATGATCATGGATTGGAGGATGACAATATACCTAAAATGATTTATATATTATCTAATCCCTAAACCCAAATCTCTACAGAATAGAAAAATATATCCTAACATTCGCATGGTAGAATCTCCAGGGACTTCAAATAGCTAAAACACTCTTGAAAAAGAACAAAGTTGGAAACTTAAACTTCTCCATTTTAAAACTTACTATAAAGCAACAATAATCAAAGCAGTGATTACTGAGGAGACAAGTAGACTAATAGAATATAATTAAGGGTTCAGAAATAAACCTTTGTATCTATGGTCTATTCGCTTTTGACAAGGGTGCCAAGACCTTTCAATGGTAAAAGAATGTTGGGCTTTAAAATAATTTTTTAAAAATTTAAATGCTGTTTTTAACAAATGGTGCTGAGTTAACTAGATATACCCATGTATGAGTGAAGCTAGCCTCTTACCTCACACCATTATACAAAAATTAACTCAAAATGGATAAAGACCTATATATAAGAGCTAAAATCATAAAACTTTGGAATAAAATGTAAGGGTAAATCTTCATTAACTTGGATTTGGCAATGGTTTCTTAGATCTAACACCAACAGAAATAAGGGATCCATTGGATTTAATTAAATCAAAACTTTACTGTGTTAAAGCACACTAACTGATAATAGTCTAGTACACACACACAGTTTTCTTCCCATTTGTTGTACAGTTTACCCACAGTCAACTTTAGTTCAAAAATATTAAATGCAGGTGTGGCTCCATAGCACAGTGGTTAGCACATCTGCTTTGCACACAGAAGGTCCTGAGATCCAGTTCTTAAGGGGAAACAGCAACGTCCATGGGTCAGGGGTGGAAGGGCGGGGGTGGCATTAAAGAGGGGAAGAAATATTAAATGGAAAATTCGAGAAATAAACAAGTCATAAGTTTTAAATTACTTGCTGTTTTAAGGCACTTAGTAGCCATCTCTGTTATCAAATCAACTACCATGGTATCATAGTGTTTATGTTCAAGTAAACTGTATTTTACTTAATAATGGCCTCAAAGCCATTCACATAACTTCTATTACAGTATACTGTTATAATCAATCTATTTTATTATTAGTTATTGTTGTTCCTCTCCTACTCTGACTGAATTATAAGTTAAACTTTATCACAGGTATGTATGTATAGGGAAAAACATAGCGTATATAGGATTTGGTATTATCCCCAGCTTCAGGCATCCACTGGGAGTCTTGGCATATATCCCCTACGAGTAAGGAGAGGCTACTGTACATATAATATATAATTAATAAATATGTAAAACTATACAATTTAATAAAAAGACAATCTAATTAAAAAATGAACAAAGGACTTGAACAGACATTTCTCCAAAGATATACAGATGGCCAAAAATTACATGAAAAGATGTTCGACATCATTAGCCATTAGGTAATGCAAATCAAAAACCACAGTGAGATACCACTTCATACCCAGCTGGATGGTTATGCTGAAAAATAAAACAAAACAAAAGCTAACCAACCAAAAACAAATCAGAAGATAACTAGTGTTGGCAACAATGTGGAGAAATTGGAACCCTAATACACTGATGGTAGGAATGTAAAATGATGCCACCACTGTTGAAAACAGTCTGGTAGTTCCTTAAAAAATTAAACAGAATTATCATATGACCCAGCAATTCTATTCCTAGGTCTATGCCCCAAAGAACTGAAAACAGGTATTCAAATAGGCAGGTGTACATACATATTCAGAGCAGTGCTATTCACAACAGCCAAAAAAATGGAAACAGCTCAAATGTTCATCAGTGGATAAATAGATATACAAATTTTAGTATGTACATAAAAAGAAATGTTGTTCATCCATATAAAGGAATGAATTAGTGATACAATATGGATGAATCTCCTAAACATTAGAGTAAGTGAAAGAAACCAGATAAAAAAGGCCAGATATTATATGATTCCATTTATATGAAATATGTAGAATAGGCAGATCTGTAAGAGACAGAAAGTAGGTTAGTGATTGCCAGAGGGAAGAGGGGTATGGAGAGAAACCTAGATGGGTACTGGGTTTTGCCTTAGAGCAAATGTTTTGGAACTAGATAGATGGTGATTATGCAATGTTGTAAATATACTAAAAACCACTAAATTGTTCAGTTAAAAATGATTTATGTTATGTGCGTTTTATCTTGATAATACAAAATAATGGGCTTTTGGGATTTAAAGTCTTCAAGGCCTTGGCAATTAAAGATCCCTTAGTCACCTGACATCCTGCAGAGATATACTTAAGAACAGATCCTATGCTGGTCATGACAGAAGTACAGGTGATCACCGAGAGGTGCAACGGCACAGCCCATGAATTAGACAGGTACAGGGAGGGATGCACGGAAGTGATGATAGCTCAGCATAGCCTTAAGGATGGCTAAAGTTCACCAAGTAGACCAAGTAGTAGAAGGACATTGAAGTTTGGGGTATAACAGTCTGGTTAGTGTGGAGTTGGGAACAGCAAGAAATGGAGCTAAACAGGTGCTGGGCCCAAGGTCTTACACTGGATCTTATAAGTAGTGAGCGCCATTGAAAGGCAGTTTTTAAAATTTATATATATATATATTTCAATTATAGTTGACATACAATATTATATTAGTTTCAGTTACAACACAGTGATTAGACATTTATATACTTTACGAAGTGATCACCTCGATAAATCCAGTACCCATTTGACAACACACACAGTTATTACAATACTACTGATTATATTCGCCACGCTATGCTCTACATCTCTGTGACTATTTTGTATCTACCGCTTTATATCTCTCAATCAACTACCCCTTCACACATCCCTTCGCCCCTAATCTGACAGCCATCAAAATGTTCTCTGTATCCATGAGCTTGTCTCTGCTGTTTATCCTGTTCTCTAGATTTCATACATGACATTTGTCTTTATCAGTTTGACTTACTCCTCTCAGCTCAATACCCTCTAGGTTCATCCATGTTGTTGCAGATGGCAAGATTTCATTCTTTTTTATGGCTGAGTAACATTTCATTGTATATCTCTACCACCTCTTCTTATCCATTCATGCATTGATAGACACCCAGGATGTCTCCATATCTTAGCTACTGTAAATAATGCCACAGTGAACATGTGGATTCACATACCCCTTCAAAGTTACGTTTTGTATTTCTTCAGATAAATGCCCAGAAGTGGGATAACTGGGTCCTTCTTTGTCTCTTGCTATAGCCTTCCTTTTAAAATCTGTTTTGTCTTTGTGCCCAGATTCTGGCACACGGTTCCTTTAACCTTTGGAATTTCCAGGGATAAGAGTATCTTTTGTATGCTAATGAGATGACTGGCTGTTGGGGGCCCCTAGGTAACTTAAAGATGGGGGATGCAGCAGAAAGACTAAGGCATGATTACAGGGTTGGGAAATTTCAGCCCACCCCCAACCCAAGCTCCAGGAGGAGAGAGGGGCTGGAAATTTAGTTAGCCACCAATGGCCAAAGACTTAATCAATCATGTCTACATAATAAAGCTTCCATAAAAATTCGTACACAAAGAGTGAGGTTTGGAGAGCTTCCAGGTGGGTAAACACACCCACATGACAGGCAGGTGATACACCCCACCTCCACAGGGACAGAAGCTCCTGTGCTAAGGATCTTTCTGGACCTTACTCTACATATCTCTTCATCTGGCTATTCAACTGTCTCCTTTACAATATCCGTTATAATAACCAGTAATAGTAAGTAAAGTGTGTCCAAGTCAAGCTCTTTTTTGGACCTATGCACAGGTGGCTTCACTTGTTCCTTAAAGCCCTTGTCACAGGTTCAACTGTGACAGCACTTTGCTTGATATACTTAAATATGAAGAGCCCAGCGAGACAACTAAGTAAGGATGCAGACACACAAATAAATAAGATTGCAAGCATGCTAGGGTTTATTCATACCAGATCCTGATGGTTTTCAGTCCTAGCAGACCACCCGGTGATGCTGGCTGAGACAGACAAACACGATGAGCCGATTCTGTGCTGGGCTAGTTGCTGGTCGATCAACCATCAATAGGCGAAGAGGCCTCTCGTTTGGATGGGCAGAGTCTTAGGCCAAGAAGTAAATCAAAGGACGGAGGAACACACTCTTGTGAGACAGAGAGAGAGCTCTGATTCAGGCAGAGAGTCCTGGAGATTTTATGTGTAGCAGTGACGTCTTCAGTGTCTTATCAGCCAGGTGTGCGGGTGTCTGGTTATCACTCTTGGTCAAAACAATTTCACTCTTGGGGTAAACAACTTCAGTTCAGCAAAACAAGTTGGTTACATTTCTAAGGTTTAACATTAGTGGAGACATTTTACACACATGTAATATAATTCAAATCTATTTCACACTAGTTCACATGTAACAAACCACTGCAACAAAGTGTTTCCCTGAGTTCTGTGAGCCATTCTAGCAAATTATCAATCTGATGAGGGGGTCGGTGGAAGGTATGGGAGGCCCAGAACTTGTGACTGGTGTGTGAAGTAGGGTCAATCGTGTGAGACTGTGCCTTTACCCTGTGGGATCTATGCTAACTCAGGTAGACAGTGTAAAATTGAATTGAACTGCAGGACACTCAGGTGGTGTCCAGAGAGATGGAGAATTGGTCGGTGTAATCCACTCTAAGACCCACAGAGCCAATTGAGATAAATTGTGAGCCTTTATTAGCTGGCCAGCGACTGACTCCCTACCACGCAGGGTTAGAGGAGATCAGCCCCCAGCTTCCAGAAGAGTTAGCTTATAAAGCCTAAAACCACATCAAACAAGCAAGCACGTTTACAGACGCAGAAGTTGGCCATTAGCATATCTTTGCACAGAATATCTCCTAGAGCTATACCCTGTTTAACATTAAACAAGTAAGCAGATTATAGAAGCAGAAGTTGGCCATTTAAAAATTTTCCATCCTTAACACCTACACATTAGGTGTCAAAGTAGTGTTTAAAAACAGGTAGGGGCTGCCTCTTGGGATGGATGCAACTTACAGGGTTTATGTAATGTGGATGGATGGCTTCTTGGTTGACCAGGTCCCAGGCATTCGGTACTGGGTGAGTTGGATCAGAAGAATTGGATCTGTGAGTGTGGTCATTTTGGGTTAAACGTGGTATGAATGTGGAATGTGATTGAAATTTCTCCCTTGTGTTCTCCACCACCACCTTCTCCCTGGCCCTGTCCATCAGCTCCTCATGACCAAGTCCAGGACTTTTGATCAGAACAGAGAGTGGGGTGGGATTGTTATCTCTAAGTGGTTTATTTCCTTCTGGGACCCAGGCTAAGTAGAGGAGCCCAAATATTATTTTTATCTTCAGAAGACAGTTTTAATAAACCTGAGTCTTTTATGGGCACAAAGCTAGCTTTTGATTTATGATACCTTTCTAGCAATCGCCTTGGGCGTGGGGGACAAAATGTCATTTGAGAGACTAGTTGGTTGAAGGCAAGGGTGTTTGGGGAGAGGGCAGTCTGAGTCTGCTCGAGTTTACTATAAGCCATGCGAGGGGATTAATCTTTAAACTTTCCACCTCAGGTTACCGAATAACAGGCAGAGTTGTTTTTGCAGGCCAGCATGTTCCCTGTAGCAGCCACTCACTCATTAACACTTCTGGAAGGGCTAAGTGTCCAGGTTAAACTCCAAATGCATTGCAAAACTATAGACCATGTCACTGAGACACCCACATGGCTATGAACACTGATTTAATTAGTGTGTAAATATCAGAGCAGAAAGGACCTGATGGCATCTGATGGAACCAGAGCTACCACTGCCACCAGTGTGGGAGGATCTGGGGTCAGATCCAGAGTTAATTACAACCTTGCCTCTTAAGTGGATGAGAAGTGACAGATGGCTCAGCCTCCTGGCCTCCATTCCTGACTGTGATGTCACCTGCTTTGAGTGGTTCGCTGAGGACAAAATGGGACAATGTGCAGAAAAGCTAAGCATGGTCCTCAGCCTCAGGCAAACACTTGCTAGATTTTGGATCCCTCCATAGTTCTGGGGAGACCATGGGGACCTGAACAGATGGTCAAGATAAAGGGCTTGGGCCTGTTTCACTGGTCTCGAAAGAGAGAGAAAATTTGGCGGCAGGTCTTTATTGCCCAACACGAGACCTTCTGGAACCAGGACTGTCATGGCTAGAAATGAATCATGTAGTGAAAGAGTCGCCATCCCAGGCCCTTCTCAATCTGCTTACAGCCCAATGGCCGCAGGGCACAGCTGCCCATCAAGGCAGTGTACTCAGAGGTGAAGCATCTGTCCCCAACCCTCCATGCTTTTTATAAGAATTAAGTGTAGGTCGAGCCACCCATTAGGTAACTGAACTCTTTCTGGGACTATTCTAATTGCCTTTGGATCCATTAAATGCCCTTTATTTTCCCAAACCTCCTCTGAATGTAAGGAGGCTCCCCTCCTCCTCCCTCCCTTTCAGCTCTCCCCAAAGGGGAGGGGTGAGGAGTGGGGGAAACCGAGATGCACTTTGAAGCAGCTTCCCTACACGCGGCTACACCGTGGGCTAGAGGTGCCACCTTCCTGCTCGGTTTAATGATCAATTTGTTTTTGCCAGGAAGTCCTATCCAACCTGGTTTGGCCCCCATTCCTTCTAGCTCAGAGTGTGTGCCTGCTACAAGATGACAGTGGACAACTCCACCGGTGGCCCCCACGCTCTTGGGCCACAGCTGCTTGTTGCCGACATCATCGTCATCGCGGTGTACTTTGCCCTGAATGTGGCCGTGGGCATATGGGTAAGAGGACTGCACCCAGGTGTGGGAACTGAGCGGCACATCCCTGCAGCATCTGCATCGTCTCCTGGGGTGGCCTATACCTGCTGGGGTCCTGTCCCCAGCCCTGGGGTAGATTTGTCGGAGACTTCGACCAACCTCCTTTCCCTCTCTGGGCAATGGTTTCTCGACCCACGAAATAAGGAAGAGGAAGGCCTCTCAAAAAGGGGCAGAAGTTACAGGAAGCTCGTTGGGCTTTTACATAGCTGGGGACCCGGGTGCAGAACGTCATCTTCTTGACCTCTGTCTCCTTGATGTTAAATGGGCTACCAGGGCAAATATTTGCCTGAACAACAGGGTCACAGGGGCTCCCAGCTGAGTCAGAATCCAGAGACCGGAGGAGCATGCTGGGCTTGGTTGTCTTGATTTTTAACAAGTTCTCCAGAGCGTCAGTGTCTGCCACCTAGTCCAATTTATAAGCCAGTTTCTCTCATCCTTGATTTTTAAAAAAAGGGATGTGATCTGAGCGCATCGCAGAATTCAGCGGGATGGGGCCGCTGCTATGCAGGTGCCGTGCACATCGTTTGTCCTCCCATCGCGGTGGTGGGTTTTGTGGCGGTGGTGGTGATGTTGGTACTAGTGGCTGTGGCGTTAGTGATGGTGGTGGTGATCACAGAGGTATTGTTTTGGGCGGTGGTAGCCGTGACGGTTGTGGTGGCGATGGCAGTGATGGAGATAGTAGTGAGTGGTCATGGTCATAGTGGTGATTGTGGTGGGGGCGGTGGTGGTGTTGGTCATGATGGTGGCGGTGGTGGCAATAGTGGTGGTTGTGATATTGGTGGTGACAGTGGTGGTAGTAATAAAAGCAGCAACAACAGCAGCAGTAATTCAAAGTTATTCTTTTGTAATTAAGTAGTAAATCGCCATTGTGGCCATCAGGAAAGCTGGGCTATAGTGCTGACTCTGTCTGCTGCTTGGAGTTCGTTAGTTAACCTCTCTGGCCCCCAGTTTCCTCAAACGCACAACATGGATGTCTGTGTAGCGCACCTCCTAGGGCTCTTCCAAGGAGCATTGGGGGCTGGTGGATATGAGAATCTGGTGCCAGCCACAGACGGCAATGTTCCTAGGAGTGTCAGTGGCTGGGAATTCAGAGGAGGGGCATTTGCGTGGTACAGAATAGGCAACTGAGCCTTTCTGGATCAGAGCAGGTGAGAGCCGGGCCAGGAAGCAGAGTGAGAGGGCTTTCATGGCCAGCACTGGTGGGGGATTTAGTTGGAAGCGCACACCTAAGAAAGGCATTTGGGCATTTGAACCTGGGCCCTATCTTGCTCAGTGACTTAGCCCTTGCTGGCCTGGACTCGCCTCTCCCAGCTCAGCCTGATTGGTGCCCAGGCAGCAGGGTCAGTGGGGTTGTGAAAGTTATGACTTGTTCCTTCACCAGCCCAGCTGGGCGTAGCTGGCAGAGAGCTATGAGCATGTGCAGAAAAGAGCCACACGAGGAGGGTGCGGGAGCCAGATCCCACAGGCATCAGGTACAGGTGCTCGTGGCCCAGAGGCAGACAGCAAGCTGGGCAAGTACCACTCTGCAAAAGGGCTCTGATTGTGAGGTTAGGAGTGCTAGGGGAGGGCCTTCGAGGAGGTGTTCCTGGGGGAGAGGACCAAGAGTTAAACTTTTACACCTATTAGAGTATTTGTTAACAAGTGACAGAAGCCCTATTTCAAATGAGATTAAATAGCGAAGGAAGTGTAATGGCGTCCTGCTGAAAGTCCAGCAATACGGAAGACTTCAGGTGTAGTGTGATCCAGGGGTCTACGGTATCATCAAGGCTGTGGCTACACTTCACTGTAGTTCTCTTAGTCTCTGTCCGTGTGTGGCCTTGTCCTGGGCCCAGTTTTCTTCACGGAGGCAAGTTGCTCAGCTTAGTGATTGAGTCTGGATTTAAATTCTGACTCTACCACTTACTAGCTGGGTGTCCTTTCACCTCTGAAAGCTTTGATTTCCTTGTTGGTAATATGGGAATGATTATGGTACCAGCTTCATGGGGCTGTCATGAGGACTAAAAACTTCATACAGGTAAAGCACTTGGAACCAACTCTACCACAAAGGGGCTCTCAGTGGACATTAACTAGGTATACATGGCTGCCAGCAACCCCCAGAGCCTCAGCTTCCTTGTCTATCTCCCAGGAAACCAGGAGCAATGCCAGCTACACTGACTACACCCCCTTAAGTAAGTGACTTTCCCTGAACCAAGAGTGACAGCTAAGGAATGTGATAGGCTCAAGGCCCCTGAAGGCTAGAGGTTGGGTTGGGACCATTCGAACCCATTGCTGGGAAAGACAGGACCCCTTGGAGAAGAAAAAGGGAAATAAGGAGGCAGTTGGCAATGCTCATTGTATCCTTGAGAGATGAGAAGACATGTTAGAAAAAAGCACAACTTAAAGCCAGAGCTAGTCTGGACCTGTGCAGTTCATAGCCTAAGCAGCTGGATGTGGCTGTCCTTGCTAAGACTGTGGGTGTCTTCAGTACATTTGATAAAGCTGGATCACAGGGATGGAGAGAAAGTAGTGGGAGCTGAGGCTGGAGAGAGGCAAGAAGGAGTCGCATCAAAAGCTTTGAATGACAGATCCAGACAATTTGGCTTAATCATCTTGAAAATGGGATATCAGGCAATTAAAGTCAGGAAGAAAGTAGCCTATTTAGTAATTGATATTTTGTAATTCAGCCTTATGTTATATGTACCTTGTGAAAAAGGAATGAGAAATATATATCTAAATACCCCTCCTGTATTTCAAATTTCTCCTGTTTTCAATTTCATATCTTTTCAATTTCCCTCATCCAGATAGCACTAAATGGGGGCTTGACAAAGCCACCTAATCACTGACCATTACTGAATGCTTACCAGGTCCCAGGTGCCATTGTCAGCATATGACATGTATCAACTCATTAAACCTAATAAAAGCCCTAGTAGACCCTTGTTACAGAAGAGGAAACTGAGGCACATAGGTTAAGTCACTTGCCCAAGGTCACGTGGCCAGGAGGAGCCAGGATTTGCTTCCAGGCAAATTTCAGATTTTTAATTTCACACACATGGAGCATAAATTTCTATACTCCACTCAAAAGGGCATGTAGGAATATTCAATAATTTGTTGACAATTTGTTGAAATGTGGTAATTTGTTGAAATTTATCAGGAATATAAATATTAGAAATAAGAAATCAAGGCCAAAGGACTCGTAGATTCTGTGGCTAAAAGTCCTCATCAGTAGGCAAAAAAAAGACAGCCCAGCTCAGCTGCTCACTATGGAATGATCTCAGGGAGGTTGAAACTTAGACTTGACCTTTAGGGACACAGTAACTGCCCTGAGGTTGTTTAATGGGTCAAGGATAAGAAACACGGGGGAGCCTGGCTCGGCCAGCTGTTCACAGTCATCAGCTCTCTGTGGCGTCTATGTCCATCTCTCTCTCAGGCTACGAGCTCCCCAAGGGGGAGCCACTCTGGAGGGTTGGGCGATGGTCTGGAGTAGGCTGGAAATGAGTGAAGTCCTGGAGAAGCTGACTGCTGTGCCCAGGGGCAGGGGTGGCAAGCTGTGGGTGGGGAGCTGGCTGGCTCTCTTCTCTTTTTAAAACTGAGTAATATTCACAAAACATAAAACTCACCATCTTAACCATTTTGAGATGTACGATTCAGTGGCATTTAGTACATTCACAATGTTGTGCCCCCATTACTTCTGTCTAGTTCCAAAACATTTTCATCACCCCAAAAGGAAACCCCATACCTATTAGCAGTCATTCCCCTGCCTCAGCCCCTGGCAACCACTAATCTACTTTCTGTCTTTAGGAATTTACCTATTCTAGACATTCGTATAAACGGAGCCACACCACATGTGGCCTCTCTTTTACTTGACAGAATGTTTTCAAAGGTCACCCATGTATTAGCATTTCATTTCTTTTTATGTTTATATAATATTCCATTGTGTGGAGAGACCATGTTTTATCCATTCATCAGCTGATGGACATTTGGGTTGTTTCCACCTTTTGGCTATTTTGAATACTGCTGCTATGAGCATTCATGTAGTTTTGTCTAAACACCTGTTTTCAGTTCTCTTTGATATGCACCTTGGAATAGAGTTGGCTAGGCCATAGGGTAATTGTATGTTTAACTCTTTGAGGAAACACCAGACTATTTTCCACAGCAGCAGCACCATTTAACATTCCTTCCAGCAATGCACAAGGGTTCCAGTTTCTACCTCTGTTCTTTCAGTCCTCCTGTCGAGCCAGCAGGAACACGGTGAGTGGCTACTTCCTGGCGAGCCGAGACATGACATGGTGGCCGGTAAGTGCACCCTGACTCCTCCTGCCCCTCCTTCCAGTGGGGCCACATTTGACCTCTAAGTCGGCCAGAATCTGCATCCCTGAGGTCACTTCCCAGGCTGGCTCAAGCAGGTGGTGATGGGGCAGGCTGAGGCTGGCAGGGGGTCCCAAAGCTGAGGGTGTAGGAGCGGGGTGCTGGAAATTGTATGAAGGGCAGGGACTTTGGAGTCTGGATGGGCCTGCAGCTGATTCGTTTTGTTCTCTCTTCTCCAGATCGGAGCCTCCCTCTTCGCCAGCAGCGAGGGCTCAGGCCTCTTCATTGGACTGGCGGGCTCTGGTGCAGCTGGAGGACTGGCTGTGGCAGGCTTTGAGTGGAATGTGAGTTCCAAGATGGTGGGCATAGACTAAGGGAGGGCACAGCTACATTGGAAGCCCTGGATAGGGGCTCCATCGGAGTTGTACCCCTGGATGGCCAGAGGGGCATCTTCCAGCAAACTGAGTCAGCCAATCAATGTCCAGATGGTCTGTGCAGTGGTATTCGTGGAGAAGTCTGGTCTTCAGAATGTCAAAGTACTGGACAAACTGGCAGGAAAAAAGCTGTTAGCCTTGGCCCCTGGTCATTTGTTTACAGAAATGCAAGGAGGGGAAGGGGCTGCCCCAGGTTCTCATGGCAAGTCGGGCCTCTGCACCCCGCTCCCAGTTTCATTTCTGGAGTAGGGCTTGTGGGAGCTGTGCCCACTGTCCTTACCTGCCTCTGTCCCTCACAGGCCACATACGTGCTGCTGGCCCTGGCGTGGGTGTTTGTGCCCATCTACATCTCCTCGGAGGTAAGTCTGTTCCTGGGGCCTCAGGGTGGTCTTACCTGGTTCTGGGCCTTGGTCCAAGTTGGTGGTGCGCAGGACTCCCTGGCTTCATTCACAAGTCAGTGTACTCTCAGAGCTTGATTTGTTATTAATCCAATTAACATTCCTATCAACCCACAAAGGCAGGTCCTCGGGAGGTCAGCCTAGGTACATGTCTGCTGGTTTCAAATGCCCTTGCATGCTGCATCTCGGGGTTGATGCCCCATCTACCTGGGCACATAGCACACACCTGAGCTGCACACCTGGGCTGCACACCTTGTTGGCACACCTGGGCAACACTGTCTTTGACTCTGCCCACTCCACTGGCCCCAGGTGAGCAGTCTAAGTCTAGCAGATTCCATTTCCTGGATCTCTCTCAGTGTGTTCCCTGCTCTGTCCCTCACAGCCACCTTTCTCATCCAGCCTCAACATAACTCATCTGGATTTGTCATAACAGCTTCTAAACTCATCCCTCTGTCCCCAGACATGAACCCTCCAATCAGTTCCTCATATTGGCCCTGAAGAGGCAATGTAAGCCTGCCAGTCCCCTAAAACCTTTATGATATGGTCAGAGCCCTTAGCCTGGAGTTCAAGGTCCAGTGTGGGCCTGGGCCTTGCCCTTGAATGGAGCTCCCAGCCCTGAATGCTGAGCATGGTCTCAGGGGAGTGCTTAACCACTGCCCCTCATGCCTCCCCCAGATCGTCACCATGCCTGAATACATTCAGAAGCGCTATGGAGGCCAGCGGATACGCATGTACCTGTCTGTCTTGTCCCTGTTGATGTCCGTCTTCACGAAGATATCGGTGAGCCGCCCCCGCCTCAGCTTCCAGCCAGCATTGCCTGGAAACCTCCGCTGTGGGAGACCCTCAGACAGACCTGACATCGTCTCACCCATCTCTGCCTTGTTTAACAGCTGGGGAAACTGAGGCCCAGAGGGGGACAATGACTTGCTCAGGGTCCAACTAAGTTTGTGACAGCTGGTTAGGGCCCTCACAGTGTAGGCTCAGCAGCCAACACACACATAGGTGGGGCAGGATTTAGGTCCCGTCGCTCCTGCTTTTCCTCAGATTCTAGAGAGGGGGGTTCTGTCAGGGGGGTTCCCAGCATCAGGGTTTGGAGGTGCGGTCCCAGCTCCGCCTCCCATCTTCCCTGGGCCTACACCGAGGTGAGCCAGGACTTACCACTAGGGGGCGCGGAAAGCCTTCGCAGTCCGGCATTTCAGAGGCCACATGAAGCCCTCGCTAGTGGCTGGTCAGCACCATCACAAACTGATTCTTAGCAGCACTCTCCTGGTATTGGGGTGCAATTGCAGTAGGAACCTCCAGGATTCTTTTCCTTGGGGGTCTGGCTCTGGTCCTGCTGGAAAGTTAAGAGCAACAAGCACACCAGAATGTCCATCAGAACTCGCTGATGGCTTGTTTTGCCCAAGTCCCTGATTTTATAGATAGGGAAACCAAGGCCCAGGGAGGAAACGTAACTTGTCCCAAGCCTACTGGTGACTTCGTGGCAGTGCCAAGCCTTCTGGTTCTCATTCCTTCAGCCCTTGGCCCCTAGGGCTTTCCAGCCTCCTTCTGCCCCAGCTTCTGACAGGGCTCAGGAGGCGGGGGTCCTGGGCCTGAGGCCTGGGTTGGCCTGCTTCTGGCTGAGAGAACCTGGACAAGACCCTGAGCCTTGCTTACCAAACGTGGAGGATTGGGCATGCCTGGCTCATGCAGCTTCTGTAGGGGGGGCGATGAGAGCTGGAGAGTGCTTAGTGAGGCCCAGCTTTCTCCCCAGTGGCAAAGTCACCGTGGGTCCTCTTTAAGTTGGCTTTGGGACTAGGCAAACCCAGAGATGCCATCGATTTTGTGGAGGCTTAGAGGCAGAGGCGTCAATGGTTGTCCAGGAGCTGCAGGCAGGGCTTCCTAGAAATAAGACCCTGAAAGGGTGACTGCTTCTCAGTGGTCCCAGGGCAGGCCTGGGGTCTACCTGGAACCCTCACTGGGCCCCAACTTGGGGTCCGACCCGGCATTTGGCCTGCCCTTCCTCAGCCTTGAGCATGGGAACAGCAGATGGTGGCCCCTCTGCAGACCCTGGGAGCCTTGGCCGGGCCTCCACCTGTGCTGCGCGCATACAGGAGGACTCCACGGGGGCCCAGAGCATCTTGTCCTTGTGAGCAAGTTTCCCGGGTTAGTTAGCAAGCAAACGTCGTACAGCCTTCCATATTAGATGCTGTCAGAGTATCATTAGGGGTTTTCTTTCTTTAGAGACCAGAAGGACCTGGCTCTGCACTGCTCTTGAGGCCCAAGTCAGAATTTTCCATTCATTCTCCTCCTTCCTCTCACACATTTCCTAGCCCCCTATACCAGCCATCTCCCTAGAACAAGGGATACAGAAAAAATAAGACCTGGCCCCTGCCCTCCATGGGCTGGCACTGCAGCGGGTCGTGGATGTTTACATAGGGAGGACAAGAGTGGATCTCAGAAGAGGAGTTGGCAGAGCTTGCTGAAGGTGGCATTTGAGTAGAGCGTTAATGGAGAAAGGGACACAGATGGGGGAGTGGGGAACAAATGCCAAGGAGAGGTGGCATGGTGTGGGATGTGTCTGGGGATGGTCAGGTCAGGACACCTAGACTCTAGGGGGTCTCTAAGTCAGATATTTCTGGGGACCAGATAGGAAACTGTGAGTAGGAGCTGGGAGTGAGGTGATAGGGAGTAGTGGAGACTGAGGTGAACCAGACACAGTGTCCCACCCCTGGCCTAGAGGGCTGCAGTGAGGGATGAGTCTGGGGTTCTAATTAGTAAGGGGTTGAAGTACCCAAATGCCATTGGGGGCTTTAAGCAGCGTAGTGACATTGTCAGGTTTACATTAACACCTCTAGCTCCTCCCAGAGGACAGACTGGACGGGATAGAGATGAGAAGAAAGCGGGACCCCAGTGGGGTCTGGTGAAGCAAAGCTGTGGGCCTAGGGCGTTCTGTTATCCCCAGTTTCATCCCGTTGATATTCTGTGGTAGGGTTACTATCTCACACTCAGAGCGAGCTAAAGTGGGTGTTTGGGTGAGACTTCTAGAATGGTGGAGAGTTTAAGCAGGAGAGTCCTTAGAGACTATCTTGTCCTGCAACTTTAGTTCACAGATGAGACAACTGAGACCTAGAGAGTGGCTGTCACTTGCTAAAGGTCACAATGAATCAGGCAGAGATCATAGAACCCAGGCTCTGCCTCCCAGGCCAGGGGCCCAATCACCGCCAGGACATAACACTTCAAACTTTACTTTGTGATGAGGGTGACTCAGTTTACCCTCCTATAAAATGGGGAGCAACCACTGACATTAAGGCTGGAGCTTCAGCATCAAGGCTAGGGGCTGCCTGGATGAAGGAGAGAGGGAGCACTTATTGTTGGGCTTGGTTTGGGAGGACCTGGGGTCATCCTGACTGATGGCCTGGGCTGAAGCTGTTTGAAGTGCGTGCACCTCGCCAGCCCCCAGAGGCCCTGACTTCACTGAGCTGAGCTCCAGGAATGCCTCATGTGTCTGTACTTATAGTTCCCATCCCAGCTGCAACCTGTCCAGACAGACACCACGGGGCCCCCCTGCTGCCAGCCCTTGGGGGGGACCCTGGTCTGCAGAAAGAACATGCCATGGCAGGATATAGAGATTACGATACTGACCCTCAGACGGGCTTAGGGGGAACCAGGGGGAACCAGCTCTATCATGGTGTGGCTCCGGACCATTTTAACCTCTTGAAAATAGAGAAATTTGGCATGACATCGCAGGCCACTTGGAGTAAAGGCCAACCATGGCCTACAGAGTCCATCAAGACGCAGTCCCTGCTACCTCACTGACCTCACTTCTCTCTCTTCTCCCTCTTGCACATGGTGCGTTAGCCACACCGGCTGCCGTGCACTCCCTTGAACACGGCAGCCGTGCACTCCCTTGAACACGGCAGCCACAGTCCTACCTCAGAGTCTTTGCACTTGCTGTGGCCTCTGCCTGGAGTCTTCTTTCCTTGGATATCTACATGGCTCCCTCTCTCACCTCTCTTCAATCTTACAAATTTCACCTCAATGAGGCCTACTCCTGCCCTAGCAGGTCCAGATGCCCTTACCTGCTCCCTCTTTTTCATATATGTATTGTCTTCTGGTATGCTGAATAATATACTTAGAATGTCTATTGTCTGTCTCTCTTATTTTTTCGCGTTGCTCATTGATGTATCTCTAGCCCCATCTCATGGGACTGAATGAAATAATATATATCAAGGATCAGCTAATTTTCTTTTTACTAAAGGGCCAGATAGCAAATATTTGTGGCTTTACAAGGCACATGCAAACTACAGCTGACCCTTGAACAGCATGGGCTTGAACTGCACAGATCCACTTATACACAGATTTTTTTTCAACAAATATATAACTGGCCCTCTGTTTCCCTTTTGCATCCACGTTTGGGAGTCCAAGGATATAGAGGGCTAACTGTATGCATTGTTCTTACATAATTTTATATAAGGGACTAGAGCATTGGTGGACTTTACTGAGTACCTGCGGTGTGCCCTGGGTGAGCCTGGATGATGAATGTATTTTTTGCTCTTAGGGAGCTTATGTTTCAGATAGATGAAATAAGTAAACAGACCAATATTATTACAATAAATAGTAAAAGTGTGATTTAAAAAAATGTAGAGCTGAAATTTAAAATGAAGGAGCAGGAGTAGGGACCAGGCTTGCCTTAGAGAGAATGGTCTGGGGTGAAAACGCTGGGCTCGCTGTGGCTGAAGGAAGCTGGTGGGCTGGAGCAGTGGAACTAGGAGCTCTGGGAGAGGATGAGCAATGGCAGCGGGGGGAGGAACAGCCAGATGGTGCAGGTGGTGTGTATGGATTTTATTCTGCAGAGACCTCTGCTTTTCCTCTGAATAAGCCAAGTGCTAGAGGGGCAGTGAGGGGCTTCTAAAAAAATGGGGCCCAGGGTGGGGAGAGTGGAGGTGGGAGGAGTATTTTGGTTAGACAATCAACAGCAGTGGTTGGGTGCAGGGAGCGTGGCAAGGAAGTTTCCAGAACCCCAAAGAAACGGCGACGGCCTCTACAGAGAAGGACAAAGTTTGGGAGTGGGTGCCACCGGAATGATTTAGGGGGGAATCACATGGTAAACTTGTGGTAAATGTCAGTACAGGGATCATCCCAGCTTCTCTGCTACCTTATGAAGGAAGGGGAAAAGGGGGTGCTATGTAGCGAGGTGGCTAGTGTAGGGGCAGGGCGAGGGCGAGGGAAAAGGGTGGCATGTGCTCATGGGGAACTTGGGGCTCAACAGATAGTCCAGCCTGCAAACTAACTCAGTGGGACAGCTCCCCTCTCACTCTCTCAGCTTGGCTCCATCCTGTGTCCGGGGCTCGTGGTTTTTGCAACTCCGTGAGATGGTTCCAGAATGGGGTCTGCTTTCTCTGGGGACCTAGGAGCTCATGGTCCCCAGGGTCAGCCCAGAGGGAAGGCTGCATCCTTGGGCCCTCCCTCATGACTGTGGGGCTTTGGGGAAGTTCTTTCACTTCACAGTTGTGTCTCCTCTGTGAAGGGGACTAGATCATGGCAACCACCTCGAAGGAGGCGGAGCATTGGATGAGGCACTGAGCTCAGGGCAGCGTGTGGCACACATGCAGGTTTACCAAGTACCTCAGCGGAGACTCCCTGGAAGAAGGCACTCTCAGAGGGTGGCACAGTTTCTGGGTATGAGATGAGAGGAAGAAGCCTCTGAGGGTAAGAGGTGTTGCATGGGCACAGCCTGAGCCTTACTTACATCTGGGGAAGAAGGCACAGGAGATAGTAAGGACAGTTGGTGAGGAATGAGTTTGGGGTCAGATCACAGGAGCAAGTGGATGGCTCTGAACATCAGCCTGTAAGCAGTGGGGAGCCACAGCAGGTTTCTGTGTGAGGGTGGATCAGTGGTGCCGGCCCAGCAAGACCTTGGCTTGCCTTGTGCCCTTGAGAGTTGGCCTTCCTTTGAGACTTGGTTCCCTGCCGCCATTCTTTTAATTTTCTTCCCAAGGTTTTGCCACTCTGGACAAGTTCTTCGGTCTTGGCCTCTCCATCTGTGCCCACAGGGAGGTAGATGCTCCTGGGCCACCAGGGAGGGAGACACAGGAGGGTTAGCTCCCTCAGGCGCCACTTCCCTTCCCCTTCTCCAGCCTCTCCTGCTGGCAAGGTGTCTGCAGAGGGCAGCAGAGATGGAGGAGACTAAGTGCTCTTGCCACTGGCACAAATTCCAATGTTCTCTCCACATCTACTCCCCCATTTTAGATAAGGGCCACTGAGGCTTAGGATGTGAAATGACCTGCTGGAAGCCACCTGGCTGGGACAGAATCCACCAGGGACACAAACCCTAGTCCCTATGGCTCTGGGTTTAGGGCTCTTAGCTTCTATCAGGCTGCAGCTTGCTTGGGGCCCCAGGAGCTAGAACTCAGCCTCCAGGAGAAGTCAGGTTGGACTGTGTGATGGGCCAGGTGTCACCTAAATTTCCTCATCTGGAGAATCCCTGGAGCCTGCAGGCAGCTGCACACTCACCGGTATCCTTCTAATAGCAGCAGCAGGCCCTCACTAGATGCCGTGTAGGATCTCGGGGGGAAGACAGCAGTTAACGTCCCACCTCCACACCTTTGTCTATGCTGTTCCTGTTGCCTGTCAGACTCCTCATCGTTCTTTGGGGACTACCACCATGGAAGAAGGAAGGAAGAACTGTCTCTGAGGGCTAGAAGGGTGAGGGAGCAGGGCATCTGGGGAGACTTGAGCTCTGAAAGATGAGTCGCAGACTGTGAGTCAAGGCCTGGAGGCAGCAAAGTGCTGGTGTGGAATGGAGCCCAGTGTGGCGTGACCAGAGTCAACTGCGCTAAAAGGGGTATGTGGCCTGAGCCTGAAGGTCAGGCACACAGAATAGGCTTTGTTCTGAGGGCAGCTGGGATCCATGGAGGAGTCTTCAACAGTGTCTAGAGATAACCAGGTAGAAAGAAGGGGCTGCTTTCTAGAGCCCCTCTACCCTTGGCCCTCTCTTACCTGGCAACTCCAATCTCTGGTATGCACTTGGTTCTGATCTTGGAAAAGTCCTTCCCCTCCCCGTGCCTCTGGTCTCATGGGGGCTGGAGGCAGAGATCCTCCAACACACACACACACACACACACACACACACACACACACACACACACACACACAAATGCCGAAGCCACAGCCAGAGTGAGAGGCCACTGTTCTCTACACTGGCTGTTCTCCTTTCCAAGTGAAGATGAAGGAGGAGTCTGGAGGGAGAGGTACAAGAACGTAGGCTTTGGGTAAGACCCAGTTTCCACCTGGGCTCTGTGTCCCTGAGGTCTGAGAAGCAGGAGGTCCATAAGCCTCACTCTGAGCAGTGCTGGGTGGCTCCAAGTTGAGCCAGGTGCTGGGGTGGCTTGAAGGGGCTAGGGCCCCCTAGCCTTGTGCAGATTGGCCCCATAGCCTCATATAGCCTTCTCAGGAACTTCTTGGCTCCAGAGAATTTATTTCAGGTTGAAATAAAGTCTATTGAGCCAGCACAGAATAGCAGGTTTGGAAACTTGAGGAGGTAGGTGGAGCCCTGTGCTCAGGCCCCAGGTCCCATAGGGTGGGGTCCTGCATCCTGCTCTCTGGGTGCCCACTTCACAGCTGGGGAGGAGTCTAGTCTAGAAGGCTTGGTCCAATGCTCACCCTGGGGCTATGATTTCTGACCCACATGCATCCTGGGACATCGGGGGCTGTGTCTAGTCCAGCCCCTGGGGACCAGCTTCGGCCCAACAGAAGGTCTTGGCTTCAGTTCCAACCCTACTGGGGGAGGGGGCAGTAAGTAAGACTTGCCTCTGTCCCCCCAGCTCGCCCCTGGCACATATCTGGTCTTTTCTCAGGGGACTCTGCCTAACAGGGAGCAGAGAACAGGAGGTATACCCAGACAGACCTGGGCCTAGAGACGGAGACATATGCAACTGTTTTCTGAGGCTCACTAGTTTTTGCAGCCCTCCCCCAGGAAGCCCTCCTCATCAAGGACCTCCTGGGTACTGAAGGGACAGAGTTCTTCCCATCATATTCCAGGCAGCTGCCAGATTGAATAACAAAACTGCTTCCTCGTGGGCATTGACCACTTAGGACTTTATTAACAATAGCCACATCCTCTGCACACAGCTAGTCCACAGCCAGGACCTCCTCCCACCCTCAGCCAGGCCCTGGTGTGTGGGGAGGGTATCCCCTTTTCATCCAAGGGCATTGAGGCCAGTGGGTGAGTGGCAGAGTCGAAGCTTACTCGTGCTCCGAGTCCTGAGGTCACCTCAGGCCTTGGCACAAGACTCCTTTCCCATCGCAGATCGACCTGTATG
The DNA here is from genome assembly GCF_014176215.1 of Rousettus aegyptiacus. Lineage (NCBI taxonomy): Eukaryota > Metazoa > Chordata > Mammalia > Chiroptera > Pteropodidae > Rousettus > Rousettus aegyptiacus. The sequence goes on from NW_023416309.1 coordinate 65,137,343, forward strand.
CGGGGGCTCTCTTCGTGCACATCTGCCTAGGCTGGAACTTCTACCTTTCCACCATCCTCATGCTCATCGTCACAGCCCTGTACACCATTGCAGGTATGGCACCTGGGCAGGGTCGGGCAGGGGTCCCGGAGAGACGAGGCCTGACCACTGGGCTCAGCATTGGTGCAACTGGGTGGACATGTGCTGGAATATGAGAGGCTAGGGGCGTGAGCAGGAGGCAGAGGGCCACCTCCTCCCACAGCCTGGGACATGGCCAGTTTACTCAGACAAGAGATTTCTAGTTAGGCTCTGCTGGCCTAGCTGCTTTGTCCTACAGCTTGCCCACATGTGGAAGGTCAGGGAACACAGATGTGAACAGCTGTCCTCCCTGGAGCTCTGGAGTTGCTTCCCTGTCCCTCTTCCCTCAAGGCCGGGGCTCCCTTGTTTCCTCCCACAGGAGGCCTGGCTGCTGTGATCTACACGGATGCCCTGCAAACGATCATCATGGTAGTGGGGGCTGTCATCCTGACTATTAAAGGTGAGAGCTTGTGGGCTGTGGTGGGGCTGACCCCAGCAAGCCTTCTGAGGTCTGGGTGCTGCCCTTTTGGAACCCAGGTATCAGCACTGCAGGGAGAGGATGGCTCACACAGTCATGAGGCAATTAGCTGGCCTTCGCTGCCTTCTCTGCCTTCGCTGGGTGATGGAGGCTGCCTGCTCCTCTTCTGCCCATGCTGCTCAGCTGCATTTCTGTCACCAGCTCCTGGCCAGTTAGGGTCTGGTTCAGAGCTGACTAAGGAACGCAGGGCTGGCCGCATCCGCCCTGCTCAGGGCTTGAGGGTGAGGTGGGGCCCAGAAATGATGTGCGGACACAAAATTAGGAGACCACAAAACTGCTGGGGCATCCACTCCAATCGTTTAGAATGATATACGAGATCTCAAGAAGTGCTGCTACAGCCTGCTGCACAAAGTAGGGGAGGAGAGCAGGGAGTTTAGACAGATTCTGTGATACTGGTGTGGGAACAGAGAGGAAGCTCAGAGGGCTGTCCAGATAGGTAGTGGACTCTCTGTCCTTGGAAGTATGCGAGCAGAGCCGGGGGATCCCAGAGAGGGTGAACAGAAGCGTTTTAAGTCTCTTCCAGACTCAGAGTCTAGAATCCCGAGGCTTGGCAATTTCCAGCTTGTGTAGTGTTTGTACCTTTGCTCTGAGCACTCATACTAGCCTGGCCTGCAGTGATGCTGGGGGCCCAGACTCCGGGCAGCAGGCTTCCTGGAAGGGCAGGCGAGTGAGCTGAGACTCTTATGTTCAGGCTTCTGGATGTCTGCCTCATTGGATCAAGGGCCTGTGTCCCTGTAACTCACTGCAGCAGAGGGACCCAGGCAGCCAGGCCCAGTCTTGATGGAGGGGAGTGATCACAGACACAGCAGAAGCCACAGATGGGCCAGGACTTGGCCATGCAGGGCCGGCCTCGAGGTAGACAGGAACAGTGATGGGCTCACGAGGAACCACCCCTGGCTTGAGCCCCAGCTGGCTGGCTGGGTGGCCTTGGTCATGTTCCTGCCCTTCCTGGGACCTCTATTTCCTTTTTAAGTGCTACATCACTGCCAGCCATTCTCAGCTCTGCCCAAAGTATGTGCTTCAGAAGCCCCTGCATCAGGACCTTAACACTTCAGACTCCTCAGAAGGTCCTCCAATGTCAAGAAAAAAGACTTTTGCTTCCTTAAATTATCAATATGAAGCCTGGCAGAGAACCCCTTGCCCAAGGTGTACCAGCATCCAGAAGCCACAGGACACTGGGCAGGCCATGTGCAAAATAATTGTTTAATAGTATTATTTTAAATACAAATAAAATAGTCATTTGAATTCACCTTTTCCGAATACCCTCTACCCTCCACACCTTTCCAGACACTGGGAAAGGTGAAGTGGGAAAAAGTCAAGTTTGAAGTATTAGGAAGTTCCTTGTGCGATGAGGACAACGGGGGCTACCAGCCACCAACCCATCCCTGTCCCGCCCCAACCCTACTAGCTTTCGACCAGATCGGTGGGTATGAGCAGCTGGCGGCAGCCTATGCCCGGGCCGTCCCATCCAAGACTATCACCAACGCAACCTGCCATTTGCCACGTGCAGACGCTATGCACATGTTCCGAGACCCCTACACAGGGGACCTCCCATGGACTGGAATGACCTTTGGTCTGACCATCATGGCCACCTGGTACTGGTGCACCGACCAGGTAAGTGTCACCGTCGTTGCTTGCACCACCTTCCTGTCTTCCAGGGAGGGCTCTTGAGGGTCTGGTCAGCCCATATGCCAGTCCTTTGTGCGGCCCCACAAACATACCCCTACACGGTGAGTCTGAACTAGGGCAGAGGCCGCAGATGGCCTGGCTCCAGGCCTAGGGACAGGGTATTAGGGGTCTTTGTGGTCTCGCGGGGCCTGAACCCTTCGTTTAGAATCAGATGAGGCCCACTGGCCACCACCTGTCCTGACCTTCAGATGCTTAGACTGGGAAAGTTTGGAGTATGGGATTCCAAAAGGACTTGGATGTGCCTCAGTGGCCCTGCCATCAGTCAGAGGCCTGGCATTTCGGGCCAGTCTTGGGCTCCCAGGATCCGGCAGTGTGCGGGGCATGAGGCCACCCTTGGCCTGCCAGTGATGGGGGCCTGCTTTCCTGGTAGAGCTCTGGGTGCCCTCTGTAACGGGGCGGTACCGTGGGGGTCCTGGGGTCCTCAATGGCCGTGGGAAGCCATCTTTATCCCTGGTACTTGAGGCAGGGACTCCATAACGGTGTGACTGCTGGCCCTGAGAGAGAGAGAGAGAGAACAGACAGAATGAGATCCCAAAAAGTATCTTCATCCCTCCCCACGGGATTCTCGCTAAGTAGGCTGCAGTCGACACACCTGGGTTTGCTTCTTGGCCCTGCGACTCATTAACTGGTAGTCCTAGACAAGTTTGTTTCACTCCTTTGTGCCTCAGTTTATCCCTGTGTCATATGGGTTGTGATAAGGCAAGTTCCCACTGTTCCTCAATGCCCCTGCTTTAGCCTCTTACTTCTGTAAATGGAGCTGAACCAGGTTGACGGAGACAGTGCCTTGATCCGGGCTCGTAGTTCTGGTGAGTGCAGCGGGGTAGGTCTTCTTCTGAAATCTGACTCTAGAGCTCTCTGAGTCATAAGTGCACCAGGTGACCTCAGTCACTTCCCTTCTCTAGGCAGAAACAGATGATGCCCCCTACTCTGCTTGCCTTGGAAGGCCTTCGGTAGTTTTAGGTACCACTTAGGCTGGAAAAGGCCTTGTGAAGTAACAGCTTCAGTGAGCACAGGCCTGATGACCGTCCTTGCCTCTGGACCAGCACCCCTGACATCCCCAGCATGGGAGAGAGGCAGCCAGGCCCAAGGACCAGCCCAGCCCAGTCACTGCGGAGTAAATGGGGACAGCCTCCCTATGGGTTGGGTAGGCTCAGCCAGTTCCATTCATAGGCTGCAACACTGAAACCCAGAGGGCAGGACCGGGATCTGCGCGCAGAATAAGTGACTTCTCATGGGGCCACGGCTGCCCATACAGCGAGAGGAGTGCTCAGAGGGCTCTCCCTCTCCCAAGAAGTAGCTGCTCAGTGTGCATTCACTGAAAGACCCTCCCTAGGCTATTATAGTGGGAAGCAATCCAGGTTCGGAGGCTTTAGAAAACCCAGGATGCCAGGCCTCAGTTTCCTCTTTTGTAACGTGGTGCCCCAAGATTCCCACATCAGCAAGCCTAGGTGGGTGAGGAGCTGGTTGAAAGGCTGGCTGTGGAAGGGTGTGCTAGGGGTGTCTTAACTGTCCTGCTGGGCCGGCGCCTTCACCCGGGCACCTGTCATTTCCTCTCCACTCAGCACAGGCCTGGTGTGGCACTGGCATCTCTGGGTGGGGTATCATTCAGGAGATTTTCCCATGAAGGCCAAGTGAGTCAGCACATTGGGCCTAGCCTCGAGTTCAGGGCTGATTGGGTCTCACTGCCTAGACAAGAGAGTCACACAGGAAGGCAGAGGTGAGATACCATTGACCCCCAAGGTGGTTGGTCCAGAGTACCACTGACATTGGTGGCCCACAGCCTCAGTTTACCTCCCCATCCTCCTCTTGCTTAGTCTGGGTCTGCCTGAGGATAGCTGTGCCTTGGTCCAGAACACTCACAAGGCAGGAACTGGTGCACTGAGTCCTGCCTGCTTGGTCCTTCTGGTCCTGCTCTGCTGTAACCCTCACTAGCAACCGAAGGCTCTAGAGGGCTAAGTTTACTCAGCCCTGGGCCAAGGCCCCCATCCAAGATGCCCAGTCTGGTCAGTGTCAGGTGGAGGCTCTGTGTGCTGGGACCATGAATGCTTCTCATTTTCTTCTTTAGACTTTCTTCCACTATCTCCTAGCTCGTGCACAATGCATAGGTAACACTCTTGTAATCAGAAACAAACAAAACCAATAACTGGGAGATCCGATGGGGTACTGAGCCTCAGTTTCTCTACCTATAGAACAGGGCAGCAGTACTAGTCCTGCCTGCTTCTCAGGGCCAGCCACCAAGAGCAGAGAACGAGATAATAGAATACAATGTGCAGGGTTTTAGGGAAATGCTTCTCTTCTCCCATGAAGAGTGATCCTGGGTTCTTGTAATCATAAAATATCAGAGGGGAAGGGTCTACAGAGAACCATGTCTAACTCCTTCATTGTCCAGACAGGGAAACTGAAGCCCAAAGCGAGGCAAGGACTTGTCCTAAGTCAATGAAAGCTGGTGGAAAAGTGGGACTGAAATCAGCTTGTCCCATATACCCGGCACTACCACCCCCAGCCCCCTGTGCAATTCATGTGTCCGAGAGCCACACATTAGAGGAAAATGCTGGGAGCTATCAGTTAAAGTAGCATGTTTGGAACATAGTTAAAATCACAGATAATTCCTACTTCTGAATTGCTGGTGGTGATTTAAACTACAGAACAGCAAAAGGGAAAACACATTTAAAAGTTATAGATTACACAATACTGTGAACATACAAAAAACCACTAACATGTACACTTTATGTGACTGAACCATACATAGGTGGGTTATATCTCAGTAAAGCTGTTTTAAAAAACAGTTGTTATTTTTTTTTTAAAAAAGCAGAGTCACAACCTGAGAGGTGGGAGGGATCTCAGATGCCATCAGTTCCTATTGCCCCTCTCCTCCTCCCATTCTACAGACCTGGGAAATGAGGCCCAGCTAGGATCTGCCTAGGGCTACCTGAGGAGCTGCCCTCAGGCAATTCTAGCATCCCTCCACTACTGAACTGTAAGCTTCCCCAAACCCAAGGTCTGAAAGCTCCTGACCTCCGCCAGTGACATAAAACACATTGCCAATGTCTCCTCCTGGCACAGGTATGAGCATGCCAGCCACTCTAGTGGGCGAAGGGGATAGGGGGAGGGTCCCCTGATACCATTTCACCCAGGGTCTCCTCCAGCTCTGCTAATTGCCAGGTAGTGGGTCAGGCAGGATCTAAACTTTCCCTATTCAACAGATGGGGAGATTGAGTCCCTGGAATAAGAGTACCTTGGCCCCAGCTGTTTGGCCTATCAGACTGAGCTCTCCTTTTGGAGGGAACCATCAGGTATCAGGCTCAGGCTGCAGTCGTCTTGGGTGGATCTGGCACTAGTGGGAGAACATCATGTCTCATGCCACACCCTGTGGCTCACCAGGGAGAAATCCTTACACAGGCTCCCTGGGGTGGGGTTGGGGGCCTGGCACTCACTTCTTTCTTGTGCCCCCAGGTCATTGTGCAGCGGTCACTGTCGGCCAGGAACCTGAACCATGCCAAGGCGGGCTCTGTGCTGGCCAGCTACCTCAAGATGCTGCCCATGGGTCTGATCATCATGCCGGGCATGATCAGCCGTGCACTGTTCCCAGGTAGGACAGGTGTCAGTGGCTGGGCTGGGATTGCAGAGGTCACCAGGAGGAGATGTAAAGGATGAATGTGAGCTATATCCAGCTTGGAGGAGCGGGAAAGAAAGTGGTCCCCAGGACTATCATCAAGGTGACAGACACAGAGGTGGTTTGGCATAAGGCCCAGACAAGGACCACTTACTACTGTGTGACCTTGGGAGTGTTATGAACATCTCTGTGCACTGCCATCTCCTCATCCAAAAACTAGGTGTCGACTTCCTATAACACCATGTGTCTGAAACCTCTGGGTATATTAAGTGCACTTCTATTTGGCTCCCAGTAGCTGGCACAGGTTGCCTTTTGGGGATACTAGGGCAGAGGGCCTCCAATGCTGGTAGTCACATACCACATGTGTGGTCTTGGGTGGCTCCCACCCATTCCCCACCCCGTATATCAGTTTCCCCATCTGTAACAAGGAAAGAGTCTGAGCCAGGGAGGAGGGACCACAGCAGATAGCCACTCTGGACACTCAGGCCCGAGAGAAAAGAAACCCAGACCCCTGGTGCACAGGGACCCCAACCTACCTGTATCTCCTTGTCTGTGGAGTGCAAGGCCTGTGTCTTCCTCAGAGTGCCTGACTCTTCTCTCTCTTGACTCTGAGCCCATGGTGAGCCACGCAGGGGTCCACCAAAGGTCCCATGGGTCATGTGGGGGGCACTCAGCTGTCGGCGGGGGGGCTGGATTGGCCCGTTGGCGACCTGTTCTGAGTGGCGCCTCTGGAGCGTAACTGAGCGATCCCTCACCTCAAAATACTCATCTGACACGGAAGAGGCCACTGAGGGCCGCCGGGGCCCAGGGCCAAGGCCAGAGCTACCCGAGAGGCTGTCCTGGTCACTGAGAGTTATGTAGTCATCGTCGTCTTCCTCCTCTTCCCCATCTAGCCCATTGAGGATCACTGCCCCCCTGCCATCAGGGTCATCCTGGGTCATAGACAGCTGTCGCTGGGGTGGCGCCTGGCTTGGGCCTGGCGTCCTGCGTAGCCCACAGTCTGTCCCATTCTGGGAAACCTCCTCTTCTCGGCTTTCCAGGGCCCAGCCAATACCACTGCCATCCTGGGCGAGCACATGTGCCACAGGGACTGTCCGGGGCTTGGGCATGGGGGGCTGTGACTCTGGGTCCTCCGGGGAGAGGCCATTCCCAGCTGGGACCTGGTCCTGGGGGCTGCTGGTCTCTGGGGTGGGGCTGTAGTCCTGGTTCTGCCTCCACAGCTGGGCACCAGTCTGGGATGTGTCTCGGATCTTGATGCGGTTTATTTGGCTGGGCTGGGGGTTCCAGATGTTGGGGTCGATGATATTGATGTAGCCCAGAATGTCACTGCCCGGCTCTGGGTCTGGTTCCACCCACGTGGGCAGGTATTCGAACATGTTGGCCCGCTCTAGGTTGAGCAGCCCTGGGTGGACAGGCAGCAGTCTTTCAGGGAGGTCTCCTGGCTGCTCAGCCAGGGTTGGGCCCCGCAGCCCCAGGGGCCTCTTGACCTCCTGCTTCTCAGAGGAGAACCTGGCAATCTCCTCAGCACTCTTAGCCTTGACCAGTGCATACTTGGGGTTGACGAGCTTCTTGGCCACGGTGTCTGAAGGCACCAGCGGGACTACGGTGGGCAATAATATGATGGGCTCTGGCTCAGGCTCTTTTTCCATGGGGATACCCTTGAGACTGACACCATGTGACATGAGGTACAGCTCCTGGAACTGCCGGTCAAACGTCTCCACCACCTGGCCGGACAGCACGGAGATCACGTTCCGGTCAGTCCTTGCAGCCGACCACGTGAAGCTGCAACACAGGGGAAGGGGGCTTCCTGGTGAGTCACGTGGGGCCTGCCTTCTCCCTCAGGCCCAAGGTCCCCTTGCAGTGGGTGTCCAAGTGAGCTGCCATGTACCCCGCAGGCTGCTGTTCATCAGACTGGCTAAGGGGCCCTGGGTGGGACTGAGCAGTGAGTGGGGACATAGGACAAGGCACAACCTTAGGGCCAGACCTTAGTCTGGGATCTCAAATGAGTCACTGATACCAAGCCCTTTCCCACCTATGCAACACAGCACAGTGCTGCATTCCTATGGGGATTACGACACTCCTTAAGGCCACTCAGAATGCCCAGAGCAGCCCTGGACACCTTGTGTCTTTGTCGCTAGCAATATCCTGAGTGGCCGTGGACAGCACCCACCCTGCCACCCCCTGTGTGGCAGGCCTCTCAGGGCTGAGCCATGGTTGTCCTCATCCTGGCCCCGGACCTGAGGACAGCATTCAGAATGACCACCCTGTGGGTCTGGGAAGACGCAGCCTGGCCTGGCCCACACCCAACCTCCAGGCTGGTGACATCTTGAGGCGGGAACAACAGTCTCAAAGACAAAAGCCTGCTTCTGGGGATAGGTGGGTGGTGTGTGGGTGTGTCCCAGCCCTGCTCACACCTCAGCAGTTTTGGGACCAATGAACTGGAATAACCAGGGTGTCATAAGGCAGGATTAAGGGCTGAAACCTGCTGAGGACTGGAGCCGCCTCTTCCCCCAGCCCCCAGAAAGCCGAGGAGTCACCTGTAAGAGCCACAGATGGCCCGGTCTCCATCCACGAACATGAACTTCTGGGCAAGGGCACCCTTGAACTTGGTGGCTGACCTCGTGAAGAACTCTGTTCCCCCACTGCTTCGCACCCTGAGATTCTGTGTTGGGAGACAGGAGATAGAAATACAGGACCATAGCACTGACCACACTGGGGTGGAGGGGTGGGGCAATTTCTGCCGGGGCTTCAGGGGAACTTGGGTAGGGAAGGACGAAGCAATAACGCCTAGAGAAAGGTAGTGATGTGTTTGGGGACTGCGGGGTCTGAGTACAGGTGGGAAGTGCTGGAATTTGAAGCTGGAGAGGAGGGCGGGTGGATGATAGGCGAGACCTGAATGGCCAGGCCAGTTTGGGGAAATGCTCTTGCAGGTGGTGGGGGCTATTGCTGGGCCATGAGCAGGAGGGATGTGGACACATTTTAGAAAGATCCCTATGATGGCTGGTGGCTGCATAGCTGGGTAGATAGGGGTCTTCCCTAAGGGGTCTGGGTCTTGCATACTGGCAGACCTGTGGCCTTCCCAGGTTGAATGACTGCTGGGCTTCTCTCTGGATCTGCTCCACATGGCTGCCTTGTTGTCGAGGCTGAGCTCAACTCACCAAGGGCAGGGCTCCCAGCAAATTGCTACTTTCCAGTAGTTTGATAAATGGCCCAGTCCCATTCCTCATTGGGCCTACACTGTCCTGCTCAGGAGAAAGTCAGGAGACCCTGAGGGATGACAGAAAGGGGAGCTAAGACCCAGACAGAGGAGAGGGAGGGGTCTCCCAGGGGTCACAAGCAGTGCCTCAGGTCCAAGGCCAGGCCACGCCTGCCCTTCTCTGGACTCTGGCCATGAAGAGCCATCTCTCCATGGTGGAAAGTCTGTGGATATCCAAGTGTTGGGTCCTTTAGGGCTCTAGTGCTGGCTCCCTACCCTGTCCAATGGGAGGAGGCTCTTGCTCTGAGGGAGAGGCAGGTGTGAAGAGCCAGTGGCGAGGCATGGCAGACCACAGGAATGTCAGGATGAATCTGGCTGAGACCCAGGAGTTGATGGGATGGCTGGGGGCACCCCAAACCTCATGGTGGTCAGGAGAGTTGGGTTCATCTGTGCAAGCACTGCCAGGGCAGTGTGATAAAAACACAAGCTCCCAGGTGCCCCCAGAGAGTCAACTCAGGAGGCCCATGGTCAGACTGGGAATTTTATATTTAACACAAGGCCCAGTGAACCTAACAGCTGCCCAGGGCAGAAACCCCCTTAACAGCATCGTGACACGTCTGCTTGCATGTCCCCTGGGAGTCTCACTCTCTCTGGAGGGGCACCATGCCAGCTTTGGGCACTGGGCTGTTACACGTCCTGTGACTTCGGTCGCCCTCGCCCACTCACTGGCTCCAGCTTATTGACTGCCCACTCTTTCTCTCATTTGACCCCCGCTAAGGCTTCCAGCTCCAGACACAGAGATGACTGTGATAAGAATCCCATTTTGGAGGCGATAAGGAATAACCCCAGCTGTAGCAGACTGGGTAAAGCCGATATGTGAAAGACAGGAATGAGTGGGTCAGGGTTAGCATTCCAGACATAGGACACAAAGGCCTGGTGACAAGAGCAGCAGTCTAAGACACATGAGGACTTCGGGGGAGGAAGGCGGGTGATGGAGCCTGCAGAGCGGGCCCAGCCGGATGCTGATGACAGACCCTACATCTGATTAAGGGACTGACTTGGCCCTTGGAGCAGCAGGAGCCATAAGAGGATTCAGAGCAGGGAGTCACAGAGTTGGAACTGTACCTTAAGAAACCGATATCCAGTAGGAGAACACATGAAATGAATGAGAAACTGGAGGAAGAAGACAGGGAGGGGGCCGCTGTGGGTGAGGGAGAGGGGTTCGAGCCAGGGCAGGGGCAACAGGGAGAAGGGGATGGGCCCGAGAGAGCCGGAGCTTGCTCCCCACTCCCGACCCCGGCCCTCAGGTGCTCCTGCTGGAGGTCCATTCTATTATGGATTCCGATCCCTCTGCTCCCAAGTGGCCCAGGGCAGTATCCTCAGAGGTTGAGGGGTGGGTCTCCATGCCCATTGATGCCCACCCAGTGTGGAGTGAACAACGGTCAGGCCCAGCCTAGAATGCAGATAAGCCTCTGCTCCCAGAGCCAGCTCTCCCTGGTCCCCAGGCTGCCTATCTGCACACAGCCAGCTCAGCAGGAAGCCGGCCACAGCCCAGGATAATTAGTGCTCATGACTTTGTATCCAATACAGAGCACGATCAGGGACCAGAAGTCAGCGAAGATCTTAGAGGCCTTCCCTTGTCACCTGTGCCCGACCATAACCTAGCTCTGCAGCTTCTGTGGGTTCCTGGCCTAGTGCTCTGTGTGCTGGGACCACAGGCCCCTCCTTGGCCTGGAAGAACAACCATCAGCCTCAGTTTCCCTCACACCAGTGTCTGCCCCTACCCACCCTAAACCTTGCCCTGATGAAGGGCTCCTACATTTCAGAGTGACTCAGCTCTGTGTGAGAGGGAGGCTGTGGCTGTACCAGATTCGCTGTGTGATTCTAAGCAAGTCTCTGGCCCCTTCTGGACCTTAGTTTCCCTGTTCGCAAACTAGGGGCTGGCCTCAACTCTAAAACCCATTAGCCCTGGGGCTCAGCAGCAGATGGGGCCTTGTGGCAGCTGCCACCCCCCACCCACCTCATGTCAGCTCCCAGGCCTGTTTTCCTGGGTGGGCCCCACCCCATGGGGCCTAGCCCAGATGAGGTAATGTCTCAGGAGTCAGGGCTTGGGTGAGCAGTGGAGGCTCCCACAAAGCGGCATTGTCTCTGAGCCCCACGACACCTCTGGCAGAGGACATGGCAGGCAGGGGAAAGACACCCTGGGTGGCCCAAATGCGGTGCCATGGGCAAGTCCTTGGACCCCAGGGAATCTGTTTCCTCATACCTAAAAGAGGACAGCGATAGGACCCTGAGAGAATGTCAGGGGAGGACAGCTGGGCAGCATGTCACCTGCTCAACCGTGTATGGGGCAGAGTGGGGTGGACTAAGGGCTGGGGCAAAACTGCAGCCGCCTGCTCCACTCCCCTCTCCAGTCCTCCTGTGCTCATACAGAGACACAACTTGACTGTATACCAAGTCCGCTGGTGCCCAGGTCTGGGTTGGTGGGAGGTGGAGGGGACAAACCCAGCCCCCTGTCTCCCCACCTCCCCTCTCCCCAGAACAGGGTGGGTCTGGGACATTCTTAAGCTCTGGACAAACATAGCTCCAGTCCTGGCGCAAAATGGATGCCGACTTGGCCTCTCCACACCTCAGTTTTCTCATCAGTGAAATGGGCCTACCTTATGCTTCAGGGCTGCTGTGAATACTGAATAAAGCCATGATGCATGCAGAGGGCCAGGAAGATGCCTGGCACTCAGTGGGTGCTCCATAAATGCAAGGCGACAAAGTGGGCTGTGATTGCATATACTAGGTAGGATGTGATCCCTTCCACTGGGGGGACAGGTGGGGGACCAACACAGAGGACCAGAAAATATCTGGAATGGCATGGACTCAGGCTCACAGAGGCCATGACTGTCAGTGATACATGATGGCCAGGTGGGTTCAGAGAGGAGGAATGACTTACCCACAGTCTCCCAGTGGGTGGGGTCCAGCCCCCTGGGATTGAGGACAACTTCCAGTTGTACCATGGCAACTCTTTTGCCCCCACCCTCTGTAGGGGTCTGCTGTCATCTCCTGAGCCCAAAGAGGAGTAGAGAGGCCCAGAGCTGCATCCTGACTCGGCCTGGCAGGTGACAGCAAGATCAGGCCAGGTGTGTGGAACACAGGGTACAGAGGATCTATGTCCCCATGTGCTGGGTGCCCAGCCAGCCTCTGCTCTCTTTTAAAGGGTCTGTTTCACTCTGTAATGGGGAAGGGGACCAATACCCACCCTGGCTTCTGCTGCACTGTCGTAAAGCTTTGTGAACACACCTTTATGAACCACCTTTGGGGACAGGGGATGCAATAGGGCTGAGCCAGTCCAGCTCCAAGACCTTGTTGGAGGGACTCCTGGCTCGTCCCCTAGGCTGAGTTGCTCAGTCTTGGCACCGTTGATATTCTGGGCAAGGTGCTTCTCTGTTGTGGGGGTGCCCTATGCATCATAAGAAGTTTAACACCATCCCTGGCCCCTAACCACTAGATGCCAGGAGAACCATCCCAGTCATGACCATTAAAAACATCTCCGGACACTGTCAAATGTCCCAAGCCAGGCAAATCCCCCTGGTTGAGAAGCACTGCCCTATACCTTGAATCCATTACAGAACCAGGCCAGTGTTAGAGAAGCTAGAAGGGGAGAGGAGGAAACCCTGGGGACCGGAAGGGGGCTGCCTGTGGAATGTGAGCTGCAAGCTGAGTCCTCTTATCCCCACTAAGTGCCTTCCCGTGGCCACGCTGGCTGGGATGTTTTTGTTCATCAGAAATAGGCCCAGCCTTTGCCCAAGTGGATGCTGGTTTTTCCAGTTTGGCTGTACAATGCTGACAAACTTTTCAAATCAGCCAGGCATCCCATAGCTCCCGTTCTGTCCTAAGCTATGAGCCTCGAGGCCCAGCCTAATTCCCACTGGCTCTGGGGCATCCCTTGGCACTCAGTCTTACCCCCAAATGTGTCCTGGTCATGTGGCCTGGCCCTGGGCCCTGGTGGGGGGTGAGATGGTGGGGTCTTCTTCTTAAGGCCTATTCCCCATTTGGAATATGGGGCCATCATTCCCATGCTCTTTTCCTGATGGCCCATTAGGGGCCAGCTGAGCCAGTAGGCCGAGGTACTTGGCGAAGGTGGGAATGTCACACCTGGGGAGATGCTGATGCATGTCCTCCTACCTCAACTGGGAACCAGGAATGGGGTTGGGTCGAGCAATAGATCAGTGCTGTTTGCAGAACATGCTGGTGTGAGCTCAAAGCTCGGGAGGCTGGGGAGGCGCTGCATGAAGCAGAGAGCGTGAGGGTGGTCCCCAGCCAGACCATGGTTCAAATGGGAAAGAGAAGCCCCTTGGCACTCAGACCAAAGCTGGAATCTCATGGGAGGAGCCACACCTGTTCCCAAAGACAAGATGGGAAGAAACTCATTACTGAGTGTCCTGCCCACGTGGTCTCCTTTACTCTTCAAAGCAGCCCTGCCAAATAAATGACAATGACAACATTCCCACTTTTCAGACAAGAAGACTGAGGCCCAGAAAGATTCAGTGTCTCTGTTCAAGGGTTTACAGCATAGGTGGTAGAGCTGGGAACAGGTCTGGTTCCTAGTATTGCCCCCAGGCTGGCACCTGACATTGCCATGGTCACAAGTATAATCCCACCATGTGCAATCTGTACCCTGGGCCAGCAGGATCTGAGGGCAGGTCACGGCAGAGCTTGGCAGGGGTGGCAGGCAGCCAAGGGAAAGCCCAGGATTACTGGCAGAGGAAGTGCTCCTGAGACAGGTCTGGGCCTACCCAGCCCTTAGGCAGGGAGGTGGGCCATGTGAGCCGGCCTTCGACAAGGTGACACTTGGCCAGGGCTGGGCCCATAGAAGTCTGCCCTAGCTATAAAGGGGGCAGGCTCAGAGGTGAGAATAAGGAGGCCAGGGTCACACATTCTTTCCCATGAGGGTGCCCAGCTCCTAGGCACAACACACTGTAGACCCTGCCACCTTCCCCAGTACAGGGAGGTAGCTAGCAGAATAGGCTAGGCCAGGAATCCCCAGTACAAGCTGTCCCTCCTGTGCCCCCAGCTATAGCTTCATTTTCAAGACATCTTCAGACAGGGGGTGGCAAGGGGAGGCCTCACACCCACACCTCCTCCCATGCCCAGGGCCTGGGGTTTATAATTTCTTGTTATTGCCAGCAGCTGCGTAACTCCCCTTAGCTCATAGAGCACTTTTATAACCACTGTCTCCTCTAATTTCATCCTCAAATGAGGCATCATTATGGCCATGAGGCACTGGAGGCTCAGAGAGGTGGGGTCATGCACCATGTCTCATGGAAGCCCTGATGGCAGGTGCAACCTCAGCCAGGGACATTGGGCACCAAGGGTCTGTGCCTTCCTTGTCCATGCAGATTTCTTGCTATTGGCTTTTAGGTTCAGCCTGACTTGGGAGAATGCCTCTGGGCAAGTCACAGCCTCCCTCAGGGCTCAGTTTCCCCATCTGTCCTATGGGAGCCTAGTCTAGATGGCCTCAAGGCATTCTAGGCTCCCACAAAGTTACAGGGCTGCAGCAGGTCCCAAGGGCCCCAACTAGGGTGGGTGAGCGATGTGGGGCCAATTTCACATGGAGTGAGTCATGCAGCCTCTGGGTCACATTTTAAGTCCAGCTCCAGCTCCACCTGCCCCCCGCCCCCCACACTTCTGGGAGCTCCAAACACTCTAAGACTTGCATTTGAGATTTCCTTACTAAGAAGGGGCCTGGACAGGGGACAAGGCCTCTGGAGTAGTCAGCCCGGGTTTAGGTCCCCACTCAACATGGACAACCACCTTCCTGCCTCATTGCCCACACACTGGAAATGCAAGGCGGGCTGAGTGATGTGACGTGTGTGCAGCAACCACTAGACATGTGGCAGGGGTGCCGTGGTGGTGGGCCTGTGGGGTCTCTTCCCGAGCATGTGGAGAGGGCTTGACAGAAAGCCTTGAGGTTCTCTGATCTGCTACCCACAGGGCCAAGGTGTCTCCTGCCACCTTCCAAAAGACGCCTTTTCCACACTCTGGACCTATCCAGCATGAGCTGTCTGCCCTGGCGGAGTCGGTCCTCAGTGCTAATTACATGGCAGGCAGTGCGGCGGGTGAGCGTGGGGCTTGGGGTCAATCCACCAACGAGACCACATTAAAATATCTCAACAGCCAGCGACTCACCACCCAGGAAGCTTGCACCCACTTGAAAGGGCTCAGTTGAGATGGGGGGACACACTTGACAAATACTGACAAATTACAGGCATGGGAACCTACCAAGCCCCTTGTTAATCGGCCTAGTGTCTCCTTTTCTCCTAGGACTTTGTTCAGATCATAGGCCTAAAACCCAAGGAATTCTGACCTGTCAGAGGATGTGTTCAGCCAGAGGGCTCTGGTGCTGGCCCCCCACTCCCATTCTCTTTAACTTTCTAGTCATGAGTGACACCTGGGCATGCGCCTCCTCATCTATAAAATGGGAACAACTGGATTGTCATAGGAGTAAATAAGTTAACCATGTAAAGTGCCTAGGACATGCCTGGCACATGTCCAATACTGTAAAATTATTACCTGTCTTTATGCACACTGATCTGTACTCTCTGGGAAAAGTGCTGCATACAGTAGGTGCCAAGCTATACCAGGGTGGAAGGAGTGCTCCCTCTATCCCCAAGCAAGGTACCAGATGCCAGGGCATCTGTAGAGAAGAGGCCAGCCACACTGGCCCACATGCCCCTCTGTTGGACCAATGAGACCCTCGAGTCCAGAGTGGGGAAGTGATGAGCTCAAGGACATATAGCAAAGCAGTGCCGAGAACCCAGGCCCATCGTGACCCCCTCACCTCTGCTCCATGGTGTCCCCTCTAGAAGGATCTTTCTATTCTGCTCTTATTCTTTTAATCCATTTTAACTCTACAGCTGTTAAGGAAACCTTCCCTGACCTCAGCCCAAGGGAGCTTCCTCTGTCAGGGCCAGGTCCTAAGTGTGTGGGTAGACATTATAGGCAGACTTTGGCTTAAACCCAAGTAAAAACTTCCTGGGAGTCAGAGCTCTCCAGATAAGATATGAGCTGCTGGAGCCAGAGTAGTGAGCACCTTGGCACCTGAGGTGTGCAAGCAAAGCTAGGTAACCCAAGTAACATGGACTGCTTTGATGTAGCACCTTGTGTGGGCTCTAATGCCTGGTCGGTAGGGCCTTAATCAATGTTTATCTTTGACTTTTGGAGGTAGTTACTGTCCAGTTCCTTGGAGGATTTAAGCAGAGGCCAGGGGACATCTGGCAGAAGGCTCTAAGGTTACTGAACTCTGTATGCCTGGCGCAAGGCTCTGTCCCTAGAAAGCAGGTGCCTGAAGTGTTTGTTGACCAACTGTGATGAGTTGGTCATTCATGACCAGCCAGCTCACCTTAAGGTGTCCCAGGTGCATGCGGGCCCGCTCACACATGTGCAGGAAATATTTGACATTACTCTCGTCCACGATGATGTACACAGCCACCTTCCTCTTGAAGCCGGCGTCTAGTAGGTCCTTGAAGATGTCCACATCGGTGAACATGTCCATGACCACAGCTATCACCTGGGAGCAGGAAGAGAGACCAGGGCCGTCAGTCGGTGCAGTAGCGGAAACAGGTGCTTCGCAGGACGCACAGCCCTCCTACGGCCCTGCCCCCTGCAGCCTCAGGACAGGGACTGGGAAGTGACAGGCTCAGAGCCTCTCTGGCCCTGAAGTTCTAGGCTCAGTATTCCACACTTAGGACACAAGATTCTCAGTTGGTGGCACAGACTGGAATCTGGCAGCAGGGAGTAGAGGGGGAAGCACATTCAACATGCCTGCTAGCACAAGGCTATAGAGAACAAAGCCCAATAACCTGGCAGGTGAGGCGTGTAGGTGGAAGAGTGAGAAAGCTGCACAGGGAGCCTGGGAGGAGCTGGCTCTCAAAAGTCTTAGAGTTTGCCTGTTACCCTGGGATACTGAGATGAACCAGATGTGTCAACAGCCAAAGGGCAGAGCAGCAGTGAGCACAGTCACTGGATGACGTCACCCATGTGTCCCTGGCTGGTATGGACTTTGGCAGGCTCCCTCACTGACCGACCCAACACATGTGCTCTTCCTGTCATCTGATGACTTCTGCCCACAAGAGCTGACCTCTACCCTCAATGGCTGACCTCCACCCTTCTGGACCTGGCTTAGGGCAGGACCCCAGAAGTGAAGGAATACCTATTCCACCCCCAGTCCAGCCACAGGCCAATGTGGGCAGTCTAGTAGGTCCTGAGGAGGGGAAAGGCACAGGGAAAGAACAGGGCAGTGTAGACAAGCCTACCAGCCTCAGGGGTAGTCAGCAGGCACCTGGGCCCATCAAGCACTGGCCTTCAGTCTCCCCCCGCTCCCTGTCCTACTGCGCATGTCAGACCAGGGCCAGATACTGATGATCCAGACAGAGGTCCAGCCCCTTCAAGGCCAGCACCATTGCCCCATCTGGGGTCTGAGAACCTCCTGGAGGAGCCTTACACAGACAGGTGGGAGACATGCTCTGGGCCACACAGTGAGCTGGTAACACTTAGAGCTGGAAACACTCAGGCTAGAACCTACCCAGGTCCCTGCTCCCAGCATGAAGGTGGCCTGGCAGGCTCCTCCTGCTGGGATCTGTAGACACAGGGTGACAGGGAGGCGGCCTAGGGCCTGTTGGCGATGAGTCTGCATACTCCAGTGAGCTCACCAGGCTGGCCCCTACAGGCTATCTAAGCTCTTCCGGGGCCACAGGCCCCTGCCCTGCCATGCAACAATCTCTGTGTGACTGTGAGCAAGACATCTAGCTTCTCTCATCAGTATGAGAAAGGGCCCAGCTTTCTTGTTGGTACAATGGGTGCAGTGGAGCTGTGGGACCCAGCCAGGGTTCCCCGATGGTTGAGGGCCAGGGTCCTCTCTTCTCTGGTTGACAACCGCTCTCTGTCTTTGAGTCCCTGAAAGAGTTTTCCAGGTGGGGCAGAGGGAGATGGTACAGTCCATGAAAGGGCTGGGGCCTACAGCGGAAAGCCAAGGTGAGGCAGATATCGACACCAGATGAGGAAGCACTTTCTGACTCAAAGTTAGGCAGGAGTCTTGAGAGGGCGCGAACTCCCCATCCCAGGAGATGCTTAAGGAAAGGCAAAATATTATTTGGCAAGGGAGTGGTAAGAGGACAGACAACACACGATGTCAGAGCTGAGTGGATTCACTTGGCCTTGGATTTCACCAGTCGAGGATGAAGAGAGCCTGAAATGGGTGAGGTGGTAGCAGGGACTTCCATGCCTGGGACCCCACAGCCCCAAAGCCACTCCAGCCCTGGGATATCCTTGGATAATCACTCCTGCAGGCAAACAACCTCACGTGCCACCTTGGGAAGGGTGCAGCCAACACACTTCTCCCTGGAGGCAGCCATCCCCACCCCAACCCTTCGCTCCCTGACCGGATTGGTCAGGCCTGGTTCCAGGCCCTGCTTGCTGTGGCAGATGGGGGCTTGCCCTGGGCCTGGGATGAGGGACGTGCCCCAGCAGGACCCACTCCATGTGCGTCCTTCCCCACATCACCCTTGGGCAGGCAGGATGCCTGATTCAGGGACCATCTGCTGTCGGGCTGAATCTGTTGGGGCCTGTCCTCTATGGCGGATCCTCCACAGGGTCCCAGAGCTGAGCACTGGCTCCCTCCAGGCACTGAGCTTATGCTGGGGTTGCTCAGAGAGGGCTTATCACTGGTGTCAGCTATAAAGTTGGGGGGAGGCTTGGTGCTCCCCAGGGAGGCCCCCACAACTTGTTCACGGTCAGAGCCCCAAAGGTTTCTTGGCAGCCCTTCAGTCCTGCATGTCCCTCCTTGTTTTGAACATGGGAAAGCTGAGGCCAGACTCAAGACTAGAACACTCCACCCAAAGCACCTTTGGCCTAGGATAGTATAAACCAGTTCCAGGCCTTGTGCTTCATGAGGGTTTATAATGACTCCAACAACATCTACCTGTTCAGCCTTCGCAATCATGCTTAGAGGCAGTGGTTATTCTTATCTTACAGATGAGGAAACTGAGGCACAGAGGGGTTCACTCTCCTTGTCTAATTATCTGTTTGAGTGGCCCAGCTCGCCTGTGACACTGTAAGCTCACCAAGGGCAGAGCCCCCATCTGGGCCTAGCATGGGGTCTGGCCTAAGGAGGTCCTCAGGGAACTGCTGTCAACTGAGAATGAGATCAAATGGCTTGGGTTGCAGGAATGAGAGCAGCCCAGGACAAGTCACAGCCCGTCCTGAACATTTGGTCTGCCATCTGCCAATGGAGATGTCAACCTGGCTCACTCCAATGGTCTATCCAGGTCATACATCCATGGCGTGAGCGGGCCCCACCCAGAGGAAAACACCAGCCACTTCATGTAGTCCCAACCCACACATACCCCACAAAGGTCCTGGGCACCACCAGGGCCAAACCAGTGGAAAAGTCAGAGGGGAGGCTGGAATCTAGAGACTGCTCCTGCCCTGATGGGTGTTAGGAGACCACATTGGGCATTGAACCTCGCTCCTTGTGACCACAGGAACTGACTGTGTCCATGTGAGCACTGGACCAACTGCCTGGTTTCTACAGGGTAAGGACAGCAGGCATGTGTATGTCCCGTACTCTAGGCCTGGCATCGCCAGGGAGCTGATGGGGCAGCACTGGCCCCATAGCCAAGAACTTGCACAGTTCTCAAGGGAAGGAAGGAGCCCGGTGGTTCCCGTTTCTTATTGATGGGAAAACCCTTTCTCAAAGATACAGCCATAGAACTAGGAGGAGCCAAACACCGTGACAACTATCCTGGTTCCCAGCCCCAAAGAGCAGCAGAGTAGGGGCTGGATGATGCCTGGGGAGCATGGGAGGATGGCATTGCCAGGGCTGGAGTGTGGAGGAGACACTGGCAGGGATTGGTATCAGCACTAGGCTTGAGTGAACCTCGTACCCAAATGCATCCCCACGTCTCTTGGGGCGGGGGGCAGGGGAGAGTGCAATATTTGTAAGCTCCCAAAGTGTGTTCTTCCAGCAGCTCCCACATCTCCCTTTCCCTTGCCACACTCTTCCCCCATCCAACAGATCTGCATCCTGCCTCCTACCAGGTCTAAATCCCCTGCCCCTCTCCACGTGGCTAGGACTGCTCTCAGGCCTCCTCTCATCACCCCCCTGCCCAAATCTCCTGATGGTTTCGGAATCCCCAGACTATCCGTGAGATGGATAACATCCAAACACAAATGAAAGATGAAGATACTCTGGCCTAGAGAGGGGAGGGAACTGACCTCGGGTCCCACCTCGAGCTAGTAGAATGGCAGGCATGGTATCTGGCCCAGGCCCCCAATGTCCCACCATGAACACCTCCATCTTCCAGGTGGCTACGAGGGTGGGTAAACCTTGAGCAAGGGGGCAGCATCTGAGCCACAATGGAGCAACAGCACCCCACCACCCCAAAAGACATGGCCTGACGCCTTTAACACCTGTTGCTGGTGCTGATGGCATGGGCCAGGGGCACTGAGGTGAGTTTCTTCCTATCCTCCCAGGGCCCCAGCAGCAGTCTGAGCCCCTGCGCAAGAACAGAGTGGGGCCAGGGCTGGAGCTCTGGACTCCAGGCTACAGTCTAGCTTTGGATGAGCCATGTCCCTCTCTGGGTCTCAGTTTCTTCATCTGTAAAAGGGGGAAGGTTGATGTGACGCCAAAGGCCATCCCTGCTGAGGGATCCCCAACTCCCTGTGTGGTAACGTGGGCTCTAGACTGTCCTTCCAGAAAGGTGTGTGACCTCAGACAAATGCCTTAGTTCCCTCATGGGGTGATAACAATGCCCACTGCACACAGCTGTTGGAGGATAAAGTGAATTAGTGAGGACACAGAGCCAGCATAGGACCTGAGAGCCCATGCTTAGGAGACAGCAGCCACCACTTTCCTGCCTTCTCCTCATCATACCAATCTGAAAACTGTTCCATCAGATTCACAGCACCCTCTGGGGCAGATAAGCAGGAATCATCGACCACCTGCTTCCCTCCTCCCTCTGTGCCCGCTGGTGAAAAGCGGTACCACACAGAAATGCTGCAGGGAATGCTGCACACACAAGATGAGAAAGGCCATCAAGATCTTAGATTCAACTTCCATTTCTAGCCATGACAGAATAACAGGGCCTGCACTTACTCCCCTGCCTTAGCAATAAAAATGCCTGGCAAAATCTATGAAACCATGGCCAACAGGCAGCACAGCAAGCGTAGTGATCCCTGCGAAAAGGGAGACAAGTGAGGCAAGTGTAGGGTTGCCTCAGCTACCTCCAGGCCATGGCACGGGGAGGGAGCCCTGGTGGAGTCCAGCCGTCCCCTGAGCTGAGCAGACAGGGTTTGCTGAGAATTTGCAGGGCAGAGCACTCGACGGGAGAGGGCTGCACAGAATGAACACCAGAGACCTGCAGAGGGTCCCCTCTTGAGCCTTCAGCTAGTCACCGGGCAGCATGCTTGTGGGAGGAAACCACTGAGGACAGGAGAGAGGCTAGAACAATTGTCCATGTTCACACAGGAGCAGGGATTGTTTATGTCCCGCCAGACAGGGTGCAGACCCCTCTAACACTTGGGATCTTCGGGAGAGTCCTCAGAAGGATATTGCATAAACAGTGGGGACAGAAGCCCTAGACAGGAGTTGCCAAACTTCTTCTGTAAAGGTCAGATAGTAAATATTTCAGGCTTTGAAGGCCATATGGTTTCTGACACAACTACTCAGCCCTGCTTGTAATACAGAAAACAGCCATAGACAGTACATAAACAAATGTGTATGTCTGTGTTCCGTTATTTACAAAAGCAGGCAGCAGGCCAGACTTGATCCATAGTTTGCAACTCCTACCCTGGACTAAATCTGCTCTGGTTCCATCTAATACAACTTTAAAAAAAGCCTCAAAAGCATTAAATTGTTTCCAAGCAACTTCAGTGAATCCCAGAACAAAGCTCCAAAGTATTTAAAGAAAAAAAAAAAATCAAACTCCAGCACCTCACAACATAAAATTGTCTTCTATCCGATAAAAAACTACCAGATACACGAACAGGAAAATAATGACCCACATAAGAAAAAAATCTATGGAAACTAACCCAGAATGGATGCAGACGCTAGAACTGGCAGATGAAGACACGAAAAACAGTTAAAACTGTAGTCTATATGTTCAAAAAGTTACTTAAAGACATGGAAGATATTTTTTAAACACCACCAAAATGAACTTCAAGAGGTGAAATAATTTAATGTTTAAGACGAAAAACACACAAGATGAGAATAACAGCAGATCAGACACTATAGGAGAAAAGATTTGTAAACTTGAAGACAATCAATAGAAATGATCCAAAATGACACATAAAATGAGACTGAAAAAACAGGACGAGAGCATCAGTGAGCTGTGGGTCAACATCGAAGGTATAATATATGCATAACTGGAGTCTCAGAAGTTGCTGAGGCAGAGGGTAGGGAAGAAGACAGACAAACACTGAAAAAATAATGGCCATAACATTTTCACATTTAATGAGAATCATACATCCATAAGTTCAGGAAGTTCAATGAATTCCAAGCAAAAGTGACATGAAGAAAACCACACCAAGGCACATCATAATCACATCACTTAAAACCAGTGATAAAGAAAAATCTTAAAAGCAGCCAGAGGGAAAAAGACAATTGAATATTGAGGAACAAAGGTAAGCAGGTTTCTTCTCAGAGTCAATGCAAGCCAGAGGACACTGGAACAACAGCTTCCAAAACCAAAGGTAGAATAAGAACCTTTACAGACATGTGAATGCTGAAAGTATTCATCTCTAGCAGACCTGCACTCCAGGTACTGCCACCTCCTGTAGAGATGGAGGGGCTGAGACTCCGGGGAACTGCAGCTGCCTCTATGGTAGAAGCACAGCACTCCCCCACCGCCTGCCACTGGGGGTCTGAAACAGACAGGAATTGCAGCTCTCTGGCCCCCAAGCCCCTCCTCTAGCAGGAGGGCTGAGGCAGACCTGGCTGCAGCGCCTCCGTTGCCTATGTTCTTGACATGGCCCTCCTCCCCTCCCCCTTCCCTGGTGCAGGCAGAATTAATGCGATATTGTCTGAAAGGCCTAGAAGGTTCTGCAGGCATCGATATCTCCTGGGAGTCCCTGGCCCTATTATAGGCAGTGTTCCCTTGACTACTGGTGCTCTCCAAACCGGTCTGCCTATTGTCTGGCTCTAAAGGTCTGTCACCAAGTTTAGTCTGCCTCCCTGGTAGATAGGGATGGAGTCTGTGATTACAGTACCAAATGCTGACCCAAGTCAAGGCCAGCTTGCTGACACTCGTATGGGTGTCCCTTATCGAGGGACCAGGGAGGGGTGGTGATGACCACTCACATTTTCCAGAGGAGTCGTCACTGCCAGCTGGTGTCAGGGGCCTCCTGTTCCTGGACTGGTCTCCTGGTTGGGGGGATCCTATGTATATTCTTGCTGTAACTCCACCTACTGCCTCCCAGAACCACCCTAGGTCCTAAAACAAATCCCTGACCATTAGCACTGCCCAGAGGGTAAATGCCCCAGAGCCCTTTGGCTCTGCCACTCCTTCCCTGGGTGGCCTATGGCTGGGCACATCCCCACTTGAAGTCTCAGTTTCTCTTCTCTGGAACATTAAGAGTTTAATTGAATGACCTGAGGTCTCTCCCCTCCAACATTCATCAGCTCTGTCACCTTCCCCATCCTCTGCAATATTAAGACAGAAATCTTATTAAGGCAAAATAAAGAAAGCTCAGGCCCCCTGAGAACCAAATGGCTGTAGCAGGAGGGGCTCAAGAAGCACATACTGATCCTGTCCAGAGCTCTCTGAGTAAGAGGCCTGGCCCAGCGCAGCCATGTGGGGCCCTGCCCTGAGCCTCCAGGCTTCCCCAGATAGACATCAGTCTCCTCACTATGGCTCAGGAATGCTGCAGAGACAGAGGCTGGCAGAGCATGGGGAAAGGCTATCAGGTGACCAACGCTGTGCACTATGGATGAGACAAGAGGACAAGCTGCTCCCTTTTCCTGCCAGCCTCAAGGGGCCTCAGAGTCCTCCAAGCTTCCAGGCCTGCAGACCCAGGATCCAGCCAGCCAAACTGCCCCACAGTAGTCAGCGAACGGCAGCAACTGAAGATTTTCAAATTGGAAAACCCAGAATCATAAATTCAAAGCCTTTAAAACCTTAGCTTCTCCAGGGTCCAAGACACTGTGGAGTCATCAAGCATCCCAATCACCCAGGAAGACTGGCTTGGAAAAGACTTACCCAAGGTCACACAGTGAGCCAGAGCAGAGCTGAGGCCCCCCCCCCTTTCCTGGGCCACTTGATGCCCACATCCTTTCTACCACATTCCACCAAGCCCCTGCTTAAACTCCTCCAGGATGGGGAACTCAGCACTTCCCAGCCGAGACTTCTGCAGAGAGAGGCTGTCAAGCGATGGGTAAGGATATAGAGGGAAGGAGGGAAGAGACCTGGCATTTACTGAATGACAGCTCCACGCCAGACAAGTACTTTACACATTGCCCTTTTGCTATTAATCTCACGACTCTGAGGCAGATGTTGTCATCATGATGTCATTGAAGGGGAAGTAATGGAGGTGAAGCAACTCTCTGGGTGGCACGGCTGGGGCTCAGGCCTGGGTCTGCATGTTCTTGAAGCCTGTCCTCCTACTGCCTCATGTGGCATTTAACCTGGGAAGGTGCCTGAATCTGGGGATCATTCAGATCCCAGGAAGGAGGCTGGTGTAGCCCACCCAAGTCAGGGCCTGCCGGGACATAGGGTATGGCCCTGGTGCGCTGAGTGTCTTGAAGGCATTCGCAACTATTATCGTTCCATGACAAGTGCCCAATCCCCATTTTACAGATGAAGAAAATGAGGCCCAAGGTCATACAGCAAGGAGGTGGCTGAACTGGGCAGATGAGCGAGAGGTCTCTGAGAGGACCACACCCCCTCTGTTGGTCCAGGGGGAGGACCCTTGGCTTCAGCGTGAGCCTGCCAAACCAGAGTGACTAGGGTTCCGTGGAGGCCAGTACAGACTAGCCATGCCAAAAAGCCCGGTGTGACCTTCAGCAGGCCCTGACCTGCTCTGAGCCTTGGTATCCTCATCTGTGACATGAGTATGACAACAGGCCCACCTCACAGGGTCGGGGGAGAGCACTGCCTGTAGGTGTGGGGCTACCTGCTGGGTTGTTCCTGGAGTCAGGCATGTACCCAGCCCATAGGTGCCGGCCCTCCTTCCTGGCAGAGCTGCTCCTGGCTCTCCCTAAACTCTCAATTAAGATGCAAATGCCATTGGGTAGGAAGCTTTTGCAGAAAACAGGAGCCAATATCTGGGATTATGTTATCAGATGGTCCCCCACCTGGCAGGAGAGGGCCCTGGGCCCTGGGTTGGGAATTACCAGAGCAGGCATGGGGCTGCTCCCCAGACCCACTGCGTGCCCATGGGAACAGATGACTGGGCCACCCCGAGTCCTCTTGAGGTGTTGAATTTACCCTGATGCTGCCTAGCTCAGGGACACTGAGAGCCTTCCCTCCTGGTCCACAGGGAACCTGCAGTGGCCTTGGCTCCCCATCACTCTGTCCTCTCCAATCTTTGAGTGGACAGACTGTTGCCCTCTCCCAGAGAGTTCAGTATTTAAGAGCCTCATGAAAATGCTTTTACTATTCTGAGTCAACTTGGGGGATGGCATTGAAGCTCCAATGCTCTCATGAGGGGCCAGGCTCAGAAAGAAAAGCCAAGACGCTGCTTTTCCCGGGAAAAGGGGGCTCAGAGCCTGAAAACCTGGGCCCAGATCCTCCAATTACCAGCTCTGTGACCTTAGGCAAGTTATTTGCCCTCTCTGAGCCCCGCAAGGCCTCATTTTCCTCATCTGGACAGTGGAGACAACATCTACTTTATGGAGTTGCTGGGAGGATTACAGCGTAGGTAAAGCGCTCACTCAGCAGTTGGCATATAGCTGGTATTTAATAAATGCCTCATTAAGCTGCTTTTATTCTCCTGGAGCTAAGCCATGAATCAGGACTTTAGTATATGAAGGTGGGGACCTGACAGAAATGATGTAGGCTTAATCAGGCATCTTGAAATCTGGTTCCTGTCCCTTCCTGCTGTGTGGCCCTAGGCAATAAACTTAACTTCTCTGTGTCTCGTTCCCAAGTCGTAGCCTGGCCAGCATGAGATCTGGGTACTAGTCCCGCCTCTGGCACTCACTGTCCCTCAGTTTCCTCATCTGTACAAGACTTGCCCCTGTAACTGGGGCCTATCCCCCTTCCTAAGGCTTTGAGGCTGATGAAAGGGATCCTACTAGGGGACTTGGTCCCAAGTGGTGAGTATGGAAACACACCCTTCCCCGCCCCTTCCCGACCCAGCCCAGCCTCACCCCTGTCTCTCAGAGGCTGAAGCTGAGTGAGGTCGGGGCTCATCCCTCCTAGCATGATGCTACAGGCCCAGACTCTGGTATGCAGCTGGAACCCCAAAGCAGGTTTTTTCCCCAGATAAATCACTGGCTCCTGGGGGTTTGGGGAGGGGCAAGTAGATGACGGCCTTCCATTTAGGTAAGTTGGAGCCCATGGGGGTTGGAAAGTATCTCTGAGAGTGCAAGCTGCCTGCTCAGAGCTGCACAGCCAGTAGAATCCTCTGAGACCCAGGACCCACCTATCTCTTGTCCCTAAGGAGTCTAGAATCATAGGGCAGCAAAGTGTTAGAGCTGAAGGGACCCTAACAGTCTTCGATGCCTGTACCCATTTTACAGATGGAATGACTGGGGCTCAGAGAAGAGCTTAGACTTGTACCAGCTCACACAGTGATGGAGGCAGAGCAGGGCCCTGACCCCAGCACTCTTGGCTCCTTACACTGCGGTCCATTAGTTCTATTCCAGTCTTTTGAGAAAAGGGGGACCTGATGGTAGCCTCGACAGGAACACAGCCTCCAAGGTGGTTGAGCTGGGGCAGGCTTACTGCGTTATGTCACTTCCCTGCCCCAGGGTCTGCCTGCCCTGCTAATGACAGGCCAGGCTGAGGAGGTGGTGGGCTGGGCCACCCTGACTCAGTGCCAGCAGCCCCAGGTGCCCCAGAGGGAAGAGGTCCAGTGTTAGGCCAGGCGGCTGGACACTGGGGTCTCCATTCCAGGCCTGGGAAGGGGGGAAGTCTCCCTCCACTAGTATCAGGGGTGAGAAGAGGATGCGGGGGTGAGGTGAAAAGAGGTGATTCATAGGAGAGAAGGCAGGGAAAGCTCCCAAGCCAGTGGGCCAGGCAAAGGGCTCCGTCAGCATTTGTCAACATCCGTCAGCGTCATGGACCAGCCCCGGTGAACCTGGGAAGCAGCCGGAGCAGAGGAGATGGGAGGATTGCAGGAGCTTGGATAAGCTGCCCCTTCCTGCCCTGCCAGGGCCAGGCAGGATGGGCAGGGGACCCATCCTAAGAGTCTGAGGACAACACAGGCCAAGTCTCTACCCCTCCACCCAAAAAACTAGCTAGGTGACCTTGGCAGGGACTAACCAGTCAGGCTTCAGAGCAAAACAGAGCAAATAATGCTACTTGAGATTATGAAGTGTCTTGCACCCAATAAATAACAGCCATTGTTATTGCAGATGGCCCCCAAACATACCATGTTGGTCTCGGATCCCAGAATGGATGTGACAGGGAAGCAGGTGGGCTGGAAAGCAGGGACTTGGTGCACCATAGTGCTCTTGGGTGTGAACAAATCCCTGTCTTCTCCGTGTGTGTGTCCCCATGTTCAGGATGGGGCCCTTGGCCTCTACTGCTTCTGAGACCTCTCCTATTGGGCCTGCAAGGCTCCCTGCTGTCTGAGGGAGCAGTTTCAACAGTAAGCCCCCACTCTTAGAGAGGTGAAGGATGGGGGCAACGCATACCTGTCAGGGGAGTTGCAGGAAAGCAACTGTGGTGCCACACAGACCAGGGTTCAAACTCGAGATGGACTTCTTCTTGGCTATGTCACTTTAGACAAGTGACATTGATAACCTTATAGGGCTTTTGTGGGAACAAATGAAATTGTGGGGGGAGGAGGGTCCATGGAACTACATGGAGTGGCTGGTTCTCAGCCGTGGCTATAGAGACATGAGGAGGCTGCCCTGAGCCTAGTGTGGCTCCAGGCACACCTCTATCTAGCCCATCACTAGGCCAGGCCATATGTCTTTCTGTCTGGGGGAGATTAGACTCTGGCTGTTCCCATGCCAAGCTGGGATCTGATGTCTGCCTCCTTCCTACTTCTGGTGGGGAGAAGAGGAACAGAAGAGGGGGAACCCTGGTACAGCAGGTCAAGTTTCCTTGGGCCTCAGTTTTCCCAATTTTAAAAAGGGGGTAGAGGCTGGGTAATGAAATCCCAACAGACCCTCCCAGGGGACTGGGTTCCATGATCTCATGTCAGGCACCCACGTCAGCAGCATCTTCCTATCCCATGCAGGTATGGAAAGGGTTATTTTGCTTGAAAACCACAAAGGCCCCTTCCTCCTCCTCTTTCTCCTCCTCTTCCTCCAACTCTTCCTCACTCCCGTCACCTGATTCCATATTCACAACAGCCAAAGACACAGCTTTTATCCTCATCGCCTCCATTTTACAAACCAGAAACCTGAAGCCCCAAAGCTGCCTGGGACAGGACAGGCTCCCTAACACAGGCTATCTGACTCAGCTGGCCCCCTCTGGGGACAGACTCCATGTTTCTGGATACCTAATCTGTGGCCACCTCCTCAGCTCCTGACCCACTTCTAGTTTCTCTTCCCAAGAGTTCCCTCAGGCCTTTTCTGTCAGCCAGGATGGTCCCAAAGCCAGTGTTCGGGTCTTGTGTGATTTGCTGCCCTGCTCTGGGCCTGGAACAGTGAAGGGGTTAGATTTCACTAGTAATACCTCACCCACAACCCAAGACTAGGCCAGACATTGATAATCACTCACTGCTCTACAGAGCCCAGACCTGGCCTCAGATTCTATCTCAACACAGCTCACTAGGTAAGCTTCATCAATCATGTCAGGATGTGCTTTGAAACCATAAAAAGGCAATTCCGCTCAGCAGAAAGAAGTACTTGCTCAAGGTCATGGCTGTCCAGCAATGGCCTGGCTATCTCGGAGAAAAGCTTCTTTTCTCAGAATATGTGTCAGTGTGTCATCCAAGAATGGCTACCCACACTGGGACATTGCACGATTCAGCAGAGGTTGGGAAGGGGAGGTCCAGACAATGCTTGAGGTCCCTTCTGGAGGTGAAATTCAACCCAGGTGGATAACCCTCAGCTGAACTCACTCCGGTTCTACCCGAGGATCAAGCCATCCCCACCTCCCACATCCCTACTTGAAAAAGTTCTGCCATTCAAAGTTCATGAAGGGGCTCAGAGAGGGTGAACACCTGGCTCTCAGTTGCCTGGCATACCCAGGAAACAGGTACATTTGAACTCAGACCTCTAGGCTAGCCTTAAATGGACCCAAGCAAATTTTCAGTCTCCATGCTTACTCCCTCACTCAACAAAAGCAACACCAGAGAGCTCATGATGTGTGTGAGAGCCTGCGCTTCTCGGGTGAATCAGAGTCATCCTCAGGAATAGTGAGAGAAAGCCCCGCAATTCCTTCCTGCCCCACCCATTGCAGTGCCTTCCTCTGGGGAGCCTACTCACCACGACCGTGGAAATCAGAACACCCCCCACAACAAGGCACAAAGGCCCTTTGAGATGAGGCAGCCCACTGTTACATGCCAGAGGACCCAAGTACCCTATCTCTTTGCAAAGAATGAGGAACCTCACAAAGCCAGGAAGGATGGCAGCCAAGAGACCCACAGGGGACTGTGGTAGATTCTCCACGTTGGGCTCTGAATGAGCATATGCATGGGGTGGGGAGATTCTGGGGGGTCAGTAGGCCCACTAGGCTAGCTTCCTCTCCGAGGAATCCCGCCAGCAGCTGGCTCACCTTCTGGGCCTGGCTGATCATCTTGCGTACCACCTCTTTGATGTGGGCTTGCCCATCGATTGGGGGCTGCATGTAGACGCTGGCCCGGGTCACACCTCGGTAGGCGATGGTGTCAGGCCAACCAAGGTCCAGCTGTGGGATGGAGCGGTCTGACTTCTGCGGCCAATACTCCAGTGAGGGTGGTGGCTCGGCTTCAGTGGGGGCCCCACCTGCTCCGCTGGCCTCCTCACCACCCCCGACTCCATTGTCCTCGGACCCTGGGGAGCAGCTCAAGTCCCGAGGGTCCTGGGAGCCTGGGTCATACACCTCAATGGTCTCCAGGATGCGCTTGAGCTCCAGCTCTGAGAGGAAGTCTCGGATATTCTCTCGCTTCAGCACGTCATAGAAAGCCTCAGGGCCATGGGCCACCAGGGCCTCCAGCGCCAGACGCTGCTCCTCACTGTAGAAGAACTCAGGCTTGGACTCGCTGGACCGCCAGTTGACGTGGCTGTTGTCCAGACACTGCACCTGTGAGAAGGCCATGATTCCACCTGCCCAGTACTTCCACAGGGGTGGACAGGAAACAGAATGCTCAGCAAGGTCAGGATCTTAATTTCAGCCAGGCGGGGGCACAGCGCACTCTGGGGCCTCAGTACTGCCTCTGCCCATAAGGAGCCTGCCAGAGAGACAAGGTGAATGCAAGGGTCAGGTCGGAGTACAGGTAGGACTGGAGAGAGGTGAAAGAGAAAGGTGGGACACAGCCCAAGGCTCAGTGTCCTTTATCTGTAGGGGACAGGACCCACATCCTGTGGCAGGTAACTTCTCAGAAGTTTCTAGTAGTGGGAGGCAGGGGACTGAAATCAGATGGCCTCTGGCCCTGCTCAGTGAAGTCCCGCATTCCCAGGGCTTCCGGGAAGGGAGGGAGGGTGGGGGGGGGGTCTTAAAACCCCTGCGCGCCAGGATCGGCAACCTGAGGGACCTGCCAGGAGGAATCTAGAGAAAGCGAGGCAGGCAGGCGGCGGCGCCCCGGGGGGCCGGGATTGGGGGAACGGACCCGGACTCGCTTACCAGGCGATCGTGGGCGCGGCGCAGAACCGGCAAGGAAACCGCGCGAGCCGAGCGGTGCGCACAAGCAGCGACTGACCCGTGACTAAGTGCGGTCCCGCCCACCGTGCCGCCGCCGCCACCTGCGGTCACGTGCGGCTCCGGGGGCGGGGCCGGAAACTGATTCACCTTGCCGACGGACACAGACGTCCTGAGGGTGTGCGCCCGCCTCATCTGCCGCCCCTAGTCCCGGGTGGTGGAATTCTGAAAAGCTCAGGGACCGAAGTCCAAGAGCTCCTGGAACACTGCCGCCCAGAGAGGGACAGTGTTCTTTCAGAGGACACAGCATGTGAAGGGTCTTGGCACCCTCTTTCCACAGGGCCTGTTGGTAACCCTGGTCCAACCCTACCTGGGTCCAGTTTCCCAGGTGGGATGGGAAGTCCGCGCAGATGACCAGCTGTCCAGTTATGGAAGCAGAGTTGAGGGTACTAGGTTGGGAGTACTAGGAAGCAGAGTTGGGGGTACTAGGCAGGGGTAGGGCACCGTTTGACCCAACCTTAGGAGCCTTCACAGAGCTTGGTGGGGACAGAATAGGTACCCAGTTCTTAGGAACCCCTCTCCCAGGACATAATGAGTACCACACCTGAACCGTGGGGCAAGGAGAACTTGAGAAGGCTGCTATGGGTTGGGGTCAGGCCCAGCTCTCTGCCCAGCATCCCTGGAGTTTGGGACCCTGGTTATAGGAGGTGTGGGGACCACATCTGAAAAGCAGTCTGCCAGGGTGGGGACAGCAAAGCCCATTAAACTTGGTGGAACAATCCACCCCCATCCCACTGCATGCCATAGCCAGTCAGCCAGGCACCTGGCCCAGCCCTTCCCTCCTGTCCCCCATTCCCTACCACTTGACCTGGATGGGGCTGTTCTGTGCTGTGGCTGTGACTGGGCCCCTGAGGAGACTTCTCTGTGCTGCTGAGGGCTGGAACCCCTGCTCCTCCAGGACCCTCACTACCATCTGTCCACCTATCAAGCCTTCTCACCTAGGTCCACTGTCCTGAGTCACTACTGCTCTCCCCCCACCCCAGCACCCCTGTGGTTCCCATCACTGACCCCTCAAGCCCCAAGTCCTGCATTTCACCCTGGCTCTGGGGGCATCACACGGTGTCTAAACATAGTGGCCCCAGAGACCAGGCCCCTGCACCTCCCTGAGCACAGTCCCACAAGTGACCCTAACTCCTCCCAGGTGCAAGCACATATACTTGCATCCTTCCCACCAAAGGTGGTCTCGGTTGGCAGGCAATGTCCCAAAGCTTAATTTATTAGCCTCTTTGCCACAGGGGACCCAGAACATGACCCTCTCTGGGCCTTGGCTTCTTTTTTGTTCTTACCACAGCACAAAGGCCCTGGAGATCATAAGGGAGTCCTGGCTCACAGGGCTGAAAAGCCTCTAGCTCTCCAACCTCTGCAGTTAACTGCCCATAATTATAGATTCACAGGAACTTGTTTTAAAAAACCAGCAGAGAGCTCGCATGCAGACTTCATCCAGTTTCCCCCAATGGTATCATCTTGCGTAACTATAGTATAATAACATCACAGCCAGAAAGTTGACATTGCTTTGATCCAGAATTTGTTCAGATTTCACTAGTTTATGTGTTCATTTGTGTGTATGTGTAGATATATGCAGCCTTATCACATGTGCAGATTTGTGTAACTGCCATCATAATTAAGATGCATCACCAAGCTCTCCCTCACCCACACCCCTATCCTTAGCACCTGACAGCCACTGACCTGTTCTTCCCCTTTGGGATTCATCCAGGTGGTTCTGTGAATCAATAACTTGTTTCTTTCTGTGGATGACTGGTACTCCGTGGTGTGGATGGACCACAGTTTGTTTAACTATTTCACCGGTTGAAGGACTTTGGAGTTGTTTCCAGTTTGGGGCTATTATGAATAAAGCAGCTATGAATATTCACGTACATATACATATTAAGTTAAGTATATTTTACATTCCCATCAACAATGTATGAGTGATCCAATTTCTCCACATCCTCACCAATATGTTATGTTGCCACTATTGTTTTATTTTGGCTATCCCAACAGGTGTAATAGTCTCCTACTGTGGTATTAATTTGCATTTTCTTAATGACATTGAACATATTTTTATGGGTTTATTTGCTGTCCATATGTACTCTTTGGTAAAATGTCTGTTCATGTGTTTTGCCCAATTTCTCTTTATCCACGTATCTGTTGATAGACACTTAGGTTGTCTATGTAACTTGGCTATTGTGAATAATGCTGCAATGAACGTGGGAGTATAGATAGCTCTTAGAGGCAGTGATTTCATTTCCTAAAGATATATAACCTAGAGGTGGGATTGCTGGATCATATGGTAGTTGATTACTTTTTTCTTTTTTTGAGGAACCTCCCTGTTTTTCATAGTGGTTGCACCAATTTACACACTCACCAACAGTGTGCAAGGATTCTCTTTTCTCCATATCCTCTCCAACGCATCTTATCTCTTGTCTTTTTGATGATAGCCATTCTAAGAGGTGTGAGGTGATAGCTCATTGTGGTTTTGATTTGCACTTTTCTGGTGATAAACGATGTTGAGCACTTTTTCGTGTACCTGTTGGTCAATAGCATGTCTCCTTTGGCGAAATGTCTATTCAGTTCTTCAGTCCATTTTAAAATCAGGTTTATTTTATTTTTATTTGTTTTTTGCTATCGAGTTATATAAGTTCTTTATATATTTTTGGATATCAACCCTTAATCAGACATATGGGTTGCAAATGCTTTTTCCCAATCATTGTTTCCTGTTTCATTTTATTGATGGTTTCCTTTGCTGTGCAGAGCTTTTTAATTTGATGTAGACCTACTCATTTGTTTTTTTGTTTTTGTGGGGGTTTTTTGCCTTTGCTTTTGGTGTGAAATCAAAAACATAATCTCCAAGACTGATGTCAAGGAGCTTACCTCTATGTTTTCTAGAAATGTTATGGTTTCAGGTCTTGTGTTCAAATCTTTGATCTATTTTGAGTTTTTTTTTTGTTTATTTGTTTGTTTTTTTTGTTTGTTTGTTTTGCTGTTGTTACTGTATGATGTAAGATAAAGGTCCATTATCATCCTTTTGCATGTGTCTAACCAGTTTTCCCAACTATATTTATCGAAAATACTGTCCTTTCCCTATTGTATATCCTTTGTCATAAAGTAATTAACCATATATACATGGGTTAATTTCTGGGTTCTCTATTCTATTCCATTGATCTATGTATCTGCTTTTATGTCAATACTATACTCTTTTGATTACTATAGCTTTGTAATACAATTTGAAATCAGGAAGTGTGATGCCTCCAGCTTTGTTTTTCTTTCTTAAGATTACTCGGCTGTTCAGGGTCTTTTATAGTTTCATACAAATACTTTAGGATTGTTTATTCCATTTCTGTGAAAAATACCTTTGGAATTTTGATAGGAATTGCATCGAATATGTAGATTGTTTTGGGTGGTATTAATATTTTAATAATATGAATCCTTCCTACCCACGAGTATGAAATATCTTTTCATTTATTTGTGTCTTCTTCAGTTTCTTTCATCAATGCCATATGAGTTTTCAGTGTACAGCTGTTTCACCTCTTCGGCTAAATTTATTCCTAGGTATTTTATTCTTTTTGATGCAATTATAAATGAGATTGTCTTAATTCCTCTTTCTGATAGTTCATTGTTAGTGTATAGACATGCAACTGATTTTTGTATATTGATTTTTTATCCTGCAACTTTACTGAAGTCATTTCCATAGCTTTTCTTTTCATCCTTTCACAGGTATCTTAGAGCAAAAGCTTTCAATTTTGATGAGGTCAAATTGGTCAATTTTTCCTTTTATGGATCATGCTTCCGATGTCAAGTCTAAAAACTCTTCACCTTGCCCTAGGTTTTGAAGATTTTCTCCCATTTTCTTTTTCTTTCTTTCTTTCTTTCTTTCTTTCTTTCTTTCTTTCTTTCTTTCTTTCTTTCTTTCTTTTCTTTCTCTCTCTCTCTCTCTCTCTCTCTCTCTCTCTTTCTTTCTTTTCTAAAAGTTTGATAGTTTTACATTTAAATCTGTGTTCTATTTTGAGTTAATTTTTTAATAAAGTGTGAAGTTTAGGTTAAAGTTGAGTTTTTGATCTGCCGATGTCCCCAGAAAGGTTCTACAGAGGAGAAAACAGCCTCAGAGAACAATTGGCCGGGATCGCAGAGTAAGTGCTTGGGAGAGCTGAACTTGAATCCAGTTCCATATACTTTTCTGCTGCTCCCAACTGTGACGGCGGCTTCTGGACTGACTCCCAGGAATTAGCCAGACCTCGTCGGGGAAGGAGGAGCACATTGATTAGCCCTCAGAGTGGTATTTCCAGTGGCCAACTTTGGAAAAGATCATTCAATCAGTCAACAAACCCCAGCAGAGCCTTTCATGACTTGGCTTGTCCTGGGCACTACTGGGGCCTAGGCTCCTCCTTGGGCCCCGTGGTCATAGACTATAGGGAGCCAGGATAGACAGGTCACAGAGTTATTGGTGCCATGGAGGATGTTGCCATGGAGGATGTTGCCCTGGAACCTTGGGAGTCCAGATACTTAGAGTTGATAGGAATGAGTATGAGCTCCCTGGGTTAGAAATGAGAAGAGGGTATTCCAGGGAGAGGGAATAGCAAACTCAGAGGCCCAGAGGTGTGGGTGAAATTGGTGGGAGTGAGGGTAGCTAAATAGGTGGAGGGCTGTGAATGGCACAATTAAGAGTTTCTTAATCCCTCCTGCAAGGGATGGGGAGCCACAGAAGGCTGTGAGCAGGAAGGGGCATGAGCAGATAGGTTTCAGAAATTCCCTGTCCTGCTCACAGGGAGGGTGCTTAGAGAGGGCAAGGCAGAGTAGTGAGGAGGCAGTGCTGTTCCCCTGGTCACTGAGCCCAGTGGCCGGATTTGGCATTGGCTGCAGGGAGGGAGGACTTGGGAGAAAGGAAAGGAGCAACTCCCAGGATCCTAGTGTGGGCCCTTGGCTGGATGTGGGTCCTGGTGCAGATGTGGAGTCCAGTGGAGGAGCTCCCATGTCCACAGAAGGTGCTCTGGCAAACCCAGAAGCCCCCTCCCCAGTTCCCTGGCCCTCACCATCCTAGGGCTACTCACTCCTGAGTTGGCACATTTGGGGGACTTTGTTTAAGTGGCAACACCTCTGCTGCTATCATGAAGGAGAGGTTGTTTTTTCTTGCTGTTCAGCACAAACACTTGGGTAGGCGAACTGAGCCAGCCGTGCCCAGAGGCAGTGCCCCATGTTGGGAACCTGAAATGAGCTGAATAAACACATAAAATCTCCTGACTCTGGCTTTCTGAGCCATTATGTGGCTGTGACTCTTTATCTGTCCCTCCCAGGAGGGCTGGGTTGTCCAAGCACTAAAACCAGCCAGCCCAAGCTCAGAATCTGTCAGGAGGAGTCTATCACCTATTCTCTGAATGCTGGACCCCAGTGGTCCCAGAGTCCTGTCATGAGTTCCTGGGCTCTGTCCAGGGTCTGACTGTGTGTCCCAGGCAAGTTATGCCCTTTCTGTTCCCCAGTTCTGTCATCTGCACTACTGGTGGGGGCGGAGTGGTAGGGTATGGCAGCTGGATCAAACAGTGCCAGAATTCCTTAATGAATCTTTCTTGGATACTTTCTCCCTCTCTTTCTTTTCTCTCATGCCTTTCCTCCTTCCTCCCAACCTTCTTCCTTTGGGCTTAGCTCTGAACTAGGTGATACCTGGGACTGGGAGATGATTCAAATCCATTGTCCGTTCTTGGGGAGCTCCCAGTCTGGTAGGGGAGGCAAAACATGCAGGCAAACAATTGTGATTTAATCGTTGGCCTACTGAGCCCATAGAAGGAAGCTGCTCTACCCTGGGGGCGAATGGGGAGAGAGTCAGGGAAGGTCTCAGAGGACAAGCCCTTCGCAATGGGCCTCGAAGCAGGAGGTAAACAAGGGTAGGGAGAGCACTGGGAGGAGGAGAACCAGTCTGTGAAAGCATGGAGGTGTTAAAGTGCTGGGTGTGTATGAGAACATACCAACAGGTAAGGGTGGCTCGTGCATAGGCGCTGGATGGGAGGACTTGGAACCAGTTGTCAAGGGCCTCGAATGCCATGGAAAAGATATTTTTCTCAGGCAGCCATGGGCTCTAGAGGTAGAGGATGTGGAGAGAGTTCCTGAAAAGTAAATGTTATGAGCAAAGCTGTGATTTTCAAAGGATAGAGAGGATGGAAAGAAGGCAGTGAAGAGCTGGTGCTCAGGTTGTATGGAGAGGAGACGGAGCCAGGGCAGGAGCTGAGTGAAGCCAGCAGGGTGGTGGCCGGAGAAGCCGTAGGGCTAGGGGCTGGCAGGAGGTTAGGGAAGGGAGGAAGGAGGGTTAGTGACCATTGCTGGGACAAGGAGGAGGAGGGAGACAAATCTGCTTGGACACATTGAGTGGGAGGTGCCTGGGGGATGACAGGGAGCAGGTGTCCTGGAAAGCTGGAGCTCAAGAGAGCCTGGACTAAATTGGGACGTGGGGTCGTGGAGTGGAAGGTGACACTGCTCCAGCTCTTCTGACCTAGAGGAAAAGATCCGAGACATACACCCTGCCTCCGCGGGTTAGGCATCCAAGGAGGGACCTTTCAGAAAGGGCATTTGGAGGGGATAGTGCTTAACCCAGGTATGCTCTGTCCTCACAGGGAGCATCAAGTCAGGAAATGCTGATGCCCCCGTGTGGAGACTTTAACCTCCCCCAACCATAGGACCCTGCGGCCCAGCAGCTCTACTCTCGTGCCCTCTGGGCCCTATCGGGCAGCTTGTTTCTGAGCTTTCCTGAAATTTCCATCTCCTCCTTTGCTCTCTGCTCCATGGGCCTCTGAAAATCCTAGGGGGATAGGAGCCAAAGTGTTAGTGTTTACTGAAGGAACAAATGAACATGGGGTTGGCTCTACCCATCACCTACACCATGCTGGTGAGCAAGGCAGAGATGAGCCCCCAACTGCCATGGGTGGTGGAGGAACAGATCCATGGGAGCTGCATCAGAGCCAGAATGAGGCTCCCAGGTGGGCTTTCCCACGAGGTGGCACTGAGGTTCCTGCCCCAGACAGGATTCTATTTGAAGGCTTGCTAGGGAGACCTGGATTTAGGGTTCAATCTGGGTCTGGGCTGAGGTCTGAAATACCCATAAATTCCTCCGTTCACTCACCAAATGAGCAGTGTGGCTGCTCTGGCCACAGAGGATCTGAGAGGATAGCTACAGCGACATCAAGTCCTCACCCTTACTGGGCTCCCCGCCGTGAGGAAGAGGCAAGAAACGAGCAAACATGTCCAAGTCATCCAGGGGAGGAAAAGGGATGTGCAGGAGAAAATAGGTGGGAAAGCAGAGAGGGGTTATTTTAGCTGGAGAAGGTGATCTCTGAGCCAGTCCCTGGGAAGGTGTGGGAGAGCTGCTCCAAGCAGAGGAGCTGCAGAGGCCTCAGGTGGGAAGAAGGCTGCTGTCGGAGGAGAGGCAGGAAGGCCAGCTGGCTGGCACCCAGTGAGGGTAACAGAGAAGGAGAAGAGCCCTGAGGGCCCAGGCAAAGGTCTGGGTCATGGGTGATGGAGGGTCTTTTTTATACCCCCCTCTTTAATCCCCGCCACCCACACACTTCCACCCCTGACCTATGGATGTTGCCCTTTCCCCTTAAGAACTGGATCTCTGAAGGTGGGGTGTCTCCTCCCACATGCTCATGGGGTGCACCTGGGTCCTGGCATTCCCAGAGCCTGGTGCATCTGGGGCCTGGTGCATCCGGGGCCAGGTGCATCCAGGATATGGTCTGTGGACCCAGCTGGGGCACGAACCCAGGACCTTCTGCATATAAAGCAGACATGCTAACCACTACACTATGGAGCCACCCCAATGGAGGGTCTTATAAACTGCTGAGAGGGTGAGCCTCCAGAGAGCTCTGGGCAGGGGGTGATGAGCTCCTCTCATGTTTTCATAGTCGCCTGGAAGCTTCTGAAGGTAGCTCAGGGTGTCAGTCAAGAAAATGTCCTTGCCCCAAAGCTCTGACCCCAGGAGTGGGGGAAGGCTCCCCTCTCTAGCCTCCATCTGCCCCTTAGGGGCCAGGGGCAAGAGGGGCGAAAGGAGACTAATCAGGGCCTTAGGCACCAGAATAGTTCTCAGAGGCTGGCCCCCTCATTGTCACTCAGACTAGGAAACTGAGGCCCAGTGCCAAGCAGCAGCTGGTCAGAAGCAATGACAGAGCAGGTCCAGGCCAATCTCCTGTCCTTGGCTCAGGTCTTGCCCATCCCAGGTACTCACGTCTGTCTGGAGGGGCAGTGCGGGGCACGTGTGGGACTCTGGGTATCTCTCTCATGCAGATGACGTGGGCTGCGTGGTGCCATCTGAGTGCCTGCGGGCCTGCGGGGCTGAGATCGGCTGCTCCAACATTGCCTACCCCAAGCTGGTCATGGAACTGATGCCCATCGGTGAGGCTCTGGTTGGGTCCGGAATGGGGGGTAACCTTGAGTGGGAACTAGAGTGAGGGGCCCTGGGGGCTGAAGGGGTCACTCTGGATCCAGCGTAATGCTGTGTGACAACCATGTGGATGTTCTGCTCATCAGGGAAGAGAAGAAAGTAATAATAAAAAGTACTCATGTGGCACTCGCCACATGACAGGGACTGTTCCAAGGGCTTCACATGCGAGCAGCTTGCGTCTTCCTCTCAGGAACCCTACATGCTGTTATCGTCCCCATTTTAGAGATGGGGAAATTGAGACCCAGAGACGTTAAGTGACGTGGCCAAGATCATGCGACAAGTGAGCTGCAAAGCTGGGGTCTGAATCCAGAGAATCTACCTCCAGGGCTTGTCTTCCTAACCTGTGTTGTCCCATCCCTTGAGAAAGGGTACAACTTTCTCTCCTTTCAGGACCACTGGGTGCCAGACTCTTTTACAAACTGCTTCTTCTTTAGGGCTGTGAGGTAGAGTTAGTACCAGCATCTTACAGATAGGAAAACTGAGGCACAGAGATGGGGTGGGGAGAGTGCTTGTCCAAGGCTATAGAGTAGTTGAGACAAACTCCAGTCTGTCTGACCCCAAGACCACTGCTCACTCTGCTGGGATCAGGAGCTCAAGCCATTGTGAGCCTGCACCTTCTGCGTCCCCTCGAGACACTGTGGGCCCACAGGTGAAATTATGAGGCAGGTTTTGACCTTTTCCATGTTTCTCATGGCAACAGTGGCCCTGACAGTGTGATATGGGGTGGTAAGGTCCCAGTCACAGGAGGTGTCCAGGAAATTGACGGTGAGGGTGTGGGAGGTCCCACCTAAACAAAAAGAGCAGACAGCTTTCTGAGACACTCTACAGCCCAGTTTTACCTCTGGGTTCTCAGACCCTTGAGTGTGTCCACCTTCTCCCTCTGGCCTCTTCAGTGGAAGTTACCTGGCCCCACCCTGCTCCTCCTTCCCTCCCTCCCAGGGAGCCAAGGCCCAGGGGACATGAATGCATAGACCTGGGATCAGATTTCTGCTGCAGCTGCCACTTGTTGGCTGAGATATTTGGGGCATGTCACTTCCCTGCTCAGAACTTCGGGTGTCCTCATTTGTAAATTGGAGATAATGACGGCTACCCATCCCTTAGTGTTGTTGCTGGGATTAAGTATAACAACTTAGGGAAATTGCCTGGTGTAAGGCTTGGCTGCAGTGTGGGTTCCCACCTCTGGGCCTCGCCTTCCCCTTCTGCTCTGAAAGGGCTTGCTAAGCCCCCATCTGTTACTGGGCCACGATCTCTCTTTAGGACTTAAACTCCCTGTCTGAAAAATGGTTGGAGAATAAGCCCTGAGTTAATCTACCTTCCTGAGCAAGGAAAGAAAGGTAGACAAATGTTTTGGGGAAAACACTTTTTTGAACTCACTTCCCTTTGGGCCCCATCCCAGTCAGCCTGATAAATAAACAGGGAGGACCATGGGATGCCTAGAAGTCTCACAACTGGTCAGATGCAGAACTTGGGCCAAGCAACGCAGCCAGGCAACAAATGGCACGTGTGAGGCTGAACCTTCTAAAGGGGGCCCTCTCAGACTTATCCTAGGGCAAGGGGTGGAAGATAGATAGGTAGGGAATTTGTAGAAGTGGGAGCGGGGGTGCTTAGACACTTGAAGAAAAATCTTAAGAGGCCTTGGAGACAGGCTTGGACCAACACCCAGAGAAAGGAGGTGATCAGCCTGCAGCCACACAGTGCTGAGCCCTCTCAACCCCTAGCCCCTCTGCAGCCCCGGACTCCTTAAAGGCTTTGCACAACAGTGTCTTGCCCACCTCAATGAGAACACCTTACTCTTTTCAGCCAATAAGCAGGTGGATTTTTCTGTTCTCCCAAAGAACTACATCTCCTCTTCTACAGAGCCATAAGAAAGGAGATTCTCTGTGCTTGCCGGGGCCTGCCGTCAACAGGAAGTCCCCAGACGCTGGGCCACTGCTGAGGGCCCCACCTGAGGCCTTCTTCACTCCCCAACTCCACCCCAGGGTTCTGCCTCTGGCCTGCCATGGGTCCCTGAGCACCTCTCTTCCCTTCTCTGAGCTTCCACTTTCTCCTCTGTCAAACGGCTTAATAATCCTTCCATCAAATGAAGTCATGGGTGTGAGAGTGCTTTGTTCACTGCAAGGCTCTGTAGAAACGTGACAGCCGACAATAGTACAGAACAGAAGCAGTTATGTTGTGATTCTTATTGCCAGCAAGCCGCAGGCTCAAGTAGCACCTGTCCCCGACCCGCAGGTCTTCGGGGGCTGATGATCGCCGTGATGATGGCTGCACTCATGTCATCGTTGACCTCCATCTTTAACAGCAGCAGCACACTCTTCACCATGGACATCTGGAGGCAGTTGCGGCCCCGTGCTGGGGATCGAGAGCTGTTGCTGGTGGGACGGTATGGTGGGTGGGTGCTGGTACCAGGGAGAGGCTGGGGAGCGGACTTTCCTAGCCACAAAACTGGCTCACAAGGCCCCACCAGCGGTGGGCTTTGAGGGATGAATAGGAGTTTGCTGGTTGGAGAAAGGAGGACGCCGGAAAGGAGAGGAGAGAAGAGGCCAGAATATCCTGTCCATCCTACCTCCCACATCACTCTCCTGGATACCCCTTCACAGTCCCAGCTTTCATCTTGGATGCATCTCTTACTCCAAGTGGCACCTCTGAGTCTCAGCTGGGGAGAACCCCCTCCCCTTCCAACCATTCCAGAGCTCTTCTCGTCCCAAAATCTAAGCCCCTAGCCCTCCCGATGTTTCCCAGCTGCCCCAAAGAGAGCCCCGAGCCAGAACTCTGGACTGGCCACACTCAGGCTGCGGCTGTCCCTCCAGCCTCTGTGCCTCTGACCCCAATGAGCTTCCGCTCGTTTTCTCCTTGTCCCCTTCTTATTACCTCAGTAACTCACCCTCAAGTTTTCCCTTCTCCATGCAGCTCTGTCCTTGACACCCTTGACCAAGGAATGAGCCTCTTTCCCCTCAGTGCCTCCCACAGGGGACTATCGCCATATTCCTTCACAGCGCATGTGGCCTATATAGGACCAACTTGTCTCTCCAGTGCTCCTCCTCATGGAGACAGGCAGGGGCTGTGTCTGGCCCAGTCCTCCATCACCATATTCAGTCAGGTACTTGGTGTCCTTTGGGGTGAACTCAACATTGGTTGATGAGGAGTTGGTGGTCTCTAAGTGTGGGCATGTGTGTGTGTTTGGGTCCTTTCCTAGGTCCCTCTCCTCCTGTCTCCCTCTGAGCCTATAACCCCTA
The DNA here is from genome assembly GCF_014176215.1 of Rousettus aegyptiacus. NCBI lineage: Eukaryota > Metazoa > Chordata > Mammalia > Chiroptera > Pteropodidae > Rousettus > Rousettus aegyptiacus. The sequence continues at coordinate 65,180,086 of NW_023416309.1, forward strand.
CTCTGCTGGTTGAGGGGCCCAGCCCTCTGGTGCTTAGCTTGGCTAACAGTGCATCCTTTGCCTGGGACTCCATCGTCAGGGTGGGGTCTCACCCAGAGCTCCAGGTAGTTTGTCCCAGTGATGCAAGTGCAAAGCAGCCAGCTTCCGTCAGAAGGGCCCTGTTGAGACATGCCAGATAGCAGGCAGGTGTGAGCTCATCTTCAGGCTCATAGCCTCTTCCAAAACAAGGAGCCTCTCCCTCCTGCCTCGCAGGACGCTTCAGTGTCAGCACTCCTCCCTTTGACCGCCTCTCTTAACTGCCATGTGGTTCTCCGCCCTCCTCAGCTGTGGCCTGGAACCCACTCCTGATTGACAGATTCCTCCCTAAGCCCTTCCATGCTTTGCCATCCTGGAAACTGGAATCTGTGTGCTTTCCTGTCACCCAGAATATGCCTCAGCCCTCTGGCCTAGGACACTAATAGCCTCAGTGCCTACCTAGTGGCCCCCATGTCCCCTGCCTCCTGCTTCCTTGCCTCCTTAGTAGCAGGCTTCTCTCCTGCTTCTACCTGAAGCCAAAGTCCTGTACTGACCTCTCGTCTATGCCAGCTCACCCTAGCCACTGTACTCTTGACCCTCCTTTCCAACTCTTCTACCAAGTCCAGCCCTACCCCACCCTTCCTCAGGACCTGCCAGTCTCCTTCAGGCACAAGGCTGTGTGATGTGGAGCAGATTGCTCACCCTCTCAGGGTCCCAGTTCCCTCAGTTGCCAGTTTGGCGGAGTGGAAAGGGCCCAATGATGGGTGTCAGGCCGGCGTTCGGCTCTACTACACCTCCCTCTTAAAGGGCGGGACACCCCACTCCAGGTTGGGATAGAGAGGCCAAGCCCCACCCCACCACTCCTCCTGCACAGAGATGCTGAGTCTGATGTTGGACTTCGGGAGCCTACGTGAGGAGGGTGGAGTGGGGCAGGTGTTAATGGAGTCTGCCTGTGCCTTTGAAGAGAGCAGTGCCCGCACCTGCCAGACTAAGGGTTAATTAGCCTTAATCAAGGTGGCACCTTCTTCCTCCATCCTATCCCTCAGGCCTGGAAGGGAAGAAAGGGAGGTGGGTGGGCTGGCAGGTGGACAGGAAGGAGGACCCACCCCAGCAGCACACACAGCCTCTGTCACCCCTGCTGCCCTGTCCAGGGTTCCAGGGGTTCTCATCCACTACCCACCTCAGGGATGAGGGGTACCCAACTGACATGAAGTGAGAGGTGCTCAGCCAGGGAGAAGTAGATGGAATACCTTGTCTGAGCTCTGTCCCCTTAGCTGAGTCACGAACTCCTTCAATGCTCCAGGGCCGTCTCCTTCTGGAAGCTCTCCTAGATTGATGCTTTCTCTAGGCTCCCTTAGTCCATCCCTGAGTGCAGGGTGACAGACTCATCTGCTTTCTTTGGTCAACTCTGAGTGCTAGGCAGGACCCAGGGCCCACTCATCAGCAAGTACGGTCTTCTAGTACAATTCCCTGCATTCAGGTGGGCTCTTATTGAATAGTTTGTTGACTAAACAAGTGAAACATGTTTCTGCTATGGGTAGACCTGAGCCAAGAGAGGAAGCAGGCAGAAGCTGAAAGGAGTTCATGCAGGGTGGAGAGGAAAAGGGGCTCACTCTGGCTGAAAATGGAGGTCTCAGGCTTTGTGGCTGAGGAGTCCAGATCCTAATCTAAACCAAATTGCCTGGCTCCAAACCTTGCATTCTTAGGACAGAGGTCGCCCTGTGGATGAGTCAACACCCAAGAGCTGTAGGGGGCAGATATGTGCCAACTATAGGTCACAGAGTTCGTGCAGGCTTGCTAGTGTGAGAGCACAGTGTGTTAGAAGAACCACCAGGAGGTCAGTCCAGCCTGAATGTGAAGGCAACAGTTCATTCATGCAGTCCCTGAATGTTTATTGAGCACCTACTGTGTGCCAGGAGATGTGACAGTGAACTAAAGAGCTGAGCCTCTTGCCCTTCTTGTGCTTCCAGCTAAGAGTACAAACAGTAAGCAAGTAAACACTCAAATATACGTGCACATAGAAGGTAGGACAGGTGCCTTGAAGACAAATGGGAGACCCTGGGGGATCACCAGGGGTCTCTCTGAGAAGAAGACAGGCTGAGTCAGGAGCTGTTCCTGTAGGCAGCTGGGAGCCAGAGAAAGGTTTGAATCAGGCAGGACTGGCCGTGTCCCTCTGCAGGAGTGGACCACAGGCCAAGGAGGAGGCTGGAGCTGGAGCAAAAGGGGACGGATGGAGAGCAAGTCCTAGTGAGCAGGGGGAGGTGGGAAAGGGTGGAGGAAGGGTCTCGAGGGACAAGCACACCCATTGCCTGCCCACAGGCTGGTCATCGTGGTGCTCATTGGTGTAAGTGTGGCCTGGATCCCCGTCCTGCAGGGCTCCAACAGTGGGCAGCTCTTCATCTACATGCAGTCGGTGACCAGCTCCCTGGCCCCTCCTGTGACTGCAGTCTTCATCCTGGGCATCTTCTGGCAGCGTGCCAATGAGCAGGTGGGACAGGAGGGTGGGAAACCTAGGGTGGGGACAGAACTTGGGGATCCCCTCCTTGGATGGGCTGCAGCTTGTTTGCATCTTCCCCTACCACCTGTGTGTGGCTGGGAACATCGGCCTTCCTCCAGTGGCCCCAGCTGCCCTGCCTCCTCCTCCTCAGGGGGCCTTCTGGGGCCTGATGGCAGGGCTGGTGGTGGGCGCCTTGAGGCTGGTCCTGGAATTCTTGAACCCAGCCCTACCCTGTGGCAACCCAGACACGCGGCCTGCCATTCTGAGCAGCATCCACTACCTGCACTTTGCTGTCGCCCTGTTTGTATTCAGCGGAGCTGTGGTGGTGGCCGGGAGCCTACTGACACCACCACCCCAGTGTGCTCAGGTGAGCCTTCCCTGACCCCTGATGCCTGACCCTTAACAACTTCTGACTCAGGTCCCATTCTGACCCCTGACCCTCTCTGACTCAAGAATTGCTAGCTCTTGACCCCTAACCTTGTTTGGCCCTGGCCCTTTTTGAACTCAGCTGCCCTCTTTCATCACTGGCCCTTGATCCCGTCTGGGTCCACCTTGCCCCCAGCTTGCATCACCCCCACCCCTACCCATTCCCTGCAGATCCGGAACCTTACCTGGTGGACTCTGGCTCAGGACATGCCCCTGGGAGCCCAAACAGGTATACATGTGACCCTCGCACTCCCTCTCACTCCCCCGGGCAGGGGCTTGGAGGCATGGGTACTGGATGTGGCCTTGTGACCCTCATCTGTCCTTCTTCTTCTCCCACCCATTCCAGGTGACATCCAAGCAGCCCAGAAACATGCTTTCTGGGCCCGTGTCTGTGGCTTCAATGCCATCCTCCTCATGTGTGTCAACATCTTCTTCTATGCCTACTTTGCCTGACACTGCCCTGGGCAAGAAGGTCGGAGCCCTCAGAACCCTCAGGTCCCCCCTCCTTTCCCTAATGAAAACACCGAGGCCCAGAGATGGGTGACATCCCTTAGAGCTACATGGCGGGTTAGTGCCCAGGTTCTGGCAAGCCAGCGAAGCAGGAACCTTAAAAAATTAGGGAGGAAATGGGAGAAAAGAATGTGATACTTTAAAAATGGTAGTCATAATTGGAAAGAAAATTAGATTTCTGATGGATATTCTTACTGTATTACTGTTTTTATTTTGAGTATGTGGGTCCATGTCAGGAGCAGTACAACCTGCCAGAGTTCAGGGCTCGAATGGTCTCAGTCCAGGACTTAGGCAGAGGAAGAACTGCGCCCACCTTGGACCCCTCCCGATCCTGCCTCCTCTCAAATGTCACAGGAGCCTCTTCTCTCTCCCTCCCTGCTCACCACGACCCCCACCAGCCTGGCATTCAAAGACCTTTCAAGTTCCCCTTATGCTTCCTGCTCCCAAGGGTGCTCAGGCTCTGGGAAGGTGTTGCTTAGTACCCCCTACTAGGTATACATTCCATGTGGACACCCTGCCTTTTCTCAAGCTGGGGCCCCACCCAAACTGCCCATCGCATTCTAGATGTTGCTGGACCTCAGATTTCAGCTCTGGCTTCCAATTTGCTACCTGGCCTGTAGTTCCCCCAAGCTCTCAAGGGTCTGGGCAGAACCTGGGCCTGAACAAACAAGAGGTGGTACAGCTGAGCCTCCTAAGTGACTGCATCCGGGGCCCACCCCTCAGAGCTTGTCCATTTCGAGAGGAGCAGGTGCCTCCATTTTTTTCACCACTGCTGCCCCTTTCACAGGGCCTCAGGGCCTCTGGTCCCTCCCAAAAGTGTCTGTAGTAGAGTTTGGTGTTGGATGCCCAAGTGGAGCCCGAAGTCATTGTGGGGCTGCTGAGAAGTCAGTCTCTACCTGGAGTCTGTCCAGTGATACCAGGTCAACAGATGTATAGTGCCCTTACCAGTCCCTTATACCTAAGCCACCTCCCCAGTAGCTAGAATATCCGGAGGATCCTTCTGAGGGAGGGGCATGCAGGCCCAGTCAGTGGTGGTGAATCCAAGATGAACCCATCAAGGCAATGTTTCCTTGGGTTGAGCTGCCAATGGGTAGAACCCAAGAGCCCTTGCTGAATATGGGGCCATCGAAGACTAGAGTGGGTAGGGCCTCTGCCAGCCCACCCTCAGACATCACGAAGCTGGTGACCAATGGAAAGAGGCTGGTGTAAGTCCCCAGGAGCTCCCCTTGCCTGATAGGCACTGAACATCATGGTTGTGAGCCACTGGGGCTGTCCGACTCACATGGAGCAGCAGAGGCTGGGCCTGGCAGTGAGGAAGCCCACAGTTCACTCCAAGGCCCTCGGCTGAGCCTCATGGGACCCAGGGAGAAGGGGTGTCCGTGGCCTCTCTATGGAGCTCAGTGTCCAGTAGACAGATGGTCTGCTGACTCTGCCCCCTGGGCCCTGCTCTGGTCAGAGCTGCACCGGTTGGACATAGCTCCGCGGGAAGAAGCCAATGCGCCCACAGTACCGGCCCCGCCACCAGTGGGGGTCCAAGGACTCCAGGACCTCGATGATGTCACCGCGGCGGAAGCTGAGCTGTGAGGGGTCTTGGGCCGAGAAGTCAAACTGGGCCTGGGCAAAGCAGGCCCCAGGCGACTGCAAGAAGAGGAAGTAGTTAGTGTGGCCCCTTCAGGAAGCCCTAACAAGACAAATGATTTGCTGCAGGTTGGGGAGGGCAGAATTTTCGAGACAGAAACGAGGCTGAACTTGATTCTGCCTCGAGTGCCAGGTGGATGACCACTACCCCATGGACTTCCTGCTGCTTGCCCCCTGCATATCTGCCACACAAACACTCTATCTACACAGAACAATATATATGACTGTCCTGGTGGCCCAGCTGGGACCTGAGTCCTGATCCTCAGTGAGGGACTTTGGATAAGTCTCTGCCCCTCTTGGGGTCTCATTTCCCTGGCTCTGCAGCAACCATAACTTTTGACTCCAGGCCCTGGGACCACAGGAACCACAGGGCCTTATAAACTATAAAGAGATATGTAGCTAAGAGCAGAGTTTATTGCTGTTGCCCTTGGCCAGGCTTTGAGGGAAAGGCTGTCATTTTGAGCTGCTCTCAGCTCTCAGGCCTGGGTTCCAGTCCTACCTATGCCACCAAGTGACTTTGGGTAAGTCCCTGCCCTTCGTGGGACTCAGTTTCTCCACCTAAGAATAGCAGCTGGACAAGAGTTCTCTACAGGCATGTCAGCCTGGCACCATGATGATTATGCCCAGTACCCTGGCTCTGCCTGCCTCACCAGAATCTCTGCTCCGAGCCTTTGGAATCTTATCCAGCATGGGTGATAGGATCAGTGGACAGGCTGTAATTAGCGGTTCTTTGCCCAGGAAGGAGGAGGTAGCATGGATCCCCGGAGACTGAGCTGGCTCTAGAGTTGCCAAACAGCGTGGGTGATCCCAGGGCTGGGTCAGAGCGAGGCGGTGGGTGTGGCAGCCCCCTAGTTCCATCCTGGCTTCCTCACACTCTTCAAGGTCAGAGCTGGCCGAGGCAGTGAGGTGGAGGGGATGGAGTTGGGAGACAAAGGCCCAGAGGAGAGCTCACAGCTGACCTGGCCCCCAGGGTCAGGCTGAGGAGACCAATCATCCTAATGGGACAGAGGATGCACTAGTACACCGCTTGACTCTCCTGGGATATCAAATCCCAGAGCTCATCTTATCGGATAGAGAGGAAACTGAGGCCTAATTGAGGGATGAACTGGTCCTAAGGGTTACACATGGCAAGGGTGTGGGGGGTCTAGGAACAGGACAGGACTTGAGCTTCTCTGAGGCAGTTGGTCAGCACCCTCCCAAGGCCTCGGCCATGGTCATTCTCCCTATACCCTCTGCAGAGCACAAGTTCAGCTGGGCTGTTGCAGAGTCCTGACCTCCAGCCCCAGGCCTTGCCAACACCCCCTTCCAAGGAAAATAGCATGTTGGGGCTAATAACCCCATTGGCTGGTGTCATCATCCTAATAAGAGTGAGAGCTGGTCCTCAGGGCCCCTTGATGAAAGGGCTGGCTGGCAAATTGCTGTTATTGTGAGGACAAGGGGTAGCTGGACCGCCCCCCACATACATGCACACGCCCTGTGTCTGGCCAGAACCTTGCCCACAAATGCTCACACTGCCCTGCACTGCACCCAAGGCCAGCTCCTCAGGAGCAGAAACCAGGACTGAGCCTATGTGGTAGGTGGCCTTCGATGAGTCACATCACTCTGAGCCCCAGTTTCTTCACCTGTACAATGGGGACAATGAACCTCCTGGTGTACAGAGCACAGCTCAGTACATGACACACAATAGGCTCAGTAAGTGTCAGTACCTTCATTCACTAAACAAACATTTATTGAGTACCAACTGTGTGCCAAGTACTGCTGAGGAAAAGTGAGAGATAGTTTGCCTCGTGAAATTTCTATTTTGTTCCTTTTTTTTCTTTCCCTCTTCTCCTTCCCCACCCTTGCTTGTTTTGCTGCAGTGTCACCAGAATAGAACTTTACAACCTGGGCTGTTCCCCTCCTCCTGGGACATGGGGGCTGCTGGGGGAAAAAAAGGAGGCCAGGCTTGTACCAGGACCCTGGGTATCATTGCCCCTGAGGATGGCAGGAGGCACAGAGGCTCGCACTTGGGCCAGCCTGCCATCCTGGCCTCTGCCTACCTACCTTGAGCAGGGGCTCCTCATCCCGCAAGAAGATCTGCCGCTTCTTGGCAATAGTGGTGGTGCGGTAGAAGTCGACCAGTTCATTGAGGGAGTTGAACTTCTCTTCCCACAGGAAGTACTTTCCTGAGGCTTCACGCAGTACCTTGAAGTGCTGCACCTGGTCCCCGTAGCTAAGGGAGAGAACCCATGGCCACCTCAGAAGGTCCCACAATGGCCAGGGACCATTCCCAGCTTAGCAGAGCCCTGGGTCCTCCCTTCTCACCACCATCTAGAACCAGGCCTTTCTCTTTCCTGATGACACCTGGAGTCATGGGAAGGTGCAGATGGGGGAGGGTAGTCCCAGGCCTCACTGACCTGGCTCAATATGAGACCTGGTTAGTACTAGCTGGCAGTGGAGTATAAAGAGTTAAGGCTGTGGAGCCTGGACCGGGCCACTTATTACCATGTGATCTTAGGCAAGTCACTTAACTTCTCTAAACCTCATAACACTACCCTTCTGGGTAAGTGCTCAGAAAATTCTGACTATGGCTTATTGGCAACATTAAATGGGTTTTTCTGAGAGAGGTGATCAGACAGTATTTCTTTTCCTTGACATCCCCCTCAACCTTGACATTCTTCTCCTTCTCCCCACCCCTTGCAGCCCTTGCAGTCCCTCGAGGAGTGAGTCCTAAGACTGTCCTGACTCAGACCAAAGCCTGCCGATGTGAGAGGAGCTTAGGCGTGTTGGGTGCTTCATGTCCTTCTCATCTATATTTGCACCCACCTCAAAAACCTTCTACGGTGCTCCATTGCCCTCAGGATAACATTGTGACACTCAGACTCAAGATCTGGCTTCAATTACATGTCCAGCCTCATTTCCTTTATTTACTCGCTAATGCAATCCATGAGCCCCTTGCTCATCTCCCAGCCTTTGGCCCGCCTTCCACCAAATCCTCTCACGTGCCTTCTAGCCCAGCTGAGGAGACAGCCTGTCTCTCCCAAACTGGCTGGCGGGGTGGAGCCCTCCCTGGCTGCGACTGGGCAGAGCGACCTGCCCTGCCGGGTGCCTTCCCACACACAGCCTATCCCACCCCAGGACAGGCCATGCAGGATTGAGGCCAGAGGTGGTGCTGGTGTGGGTAGGGACAATGGGCAGCACAAACCATCGTCATTCCCTTCCTTGATGCACGGGCCAGGAGAAACAAATCATGCCCCTTGTACAGTGGAGAAACTGAGGCCCTGAGTGCAGCCACGACCTGCCCAGAGTCACACAATAGCAAAGGCCAGAGCTGGGGCCGCATCTGAGTTTCTACATGTCAAGTGTCACTCCAAAGTGCTCCCCGACTGGTTATCATTGTATAACAACAACCAATAATACTGATTCCAACTGTGATGTTGATAATGTCCCAGATCTTGTCATTTAAGTCCAGCCCTACTATGCTGTGTTGTGACCTGGGCTGTGATTCCCAGGAGGGCTTCCTTCTCTCATCCTCTCTTCATGGCCAAATCACAGCCACCCTTTCCAGCTCCACAGTAAACCTGCTTGGACGTATAGTCCAGCTCACCATTCTGGGCCTCGGCTGATGTACTCCTCACAAGTGAGATGAGGGAGGCTGGGACCCTCAGCTGTGCAGGTGCCATTAACAGGGCCACCTTGAGCCTACCTGGCCAGATTGGTGGCCTCAGAGGAACACAGAATAGCTCCAGCTCCCCCAGGAAGAAGCTAGTTTAGGAACCTGCACACAGGTGGGCATCTTATCTAGGCTGGTAGAGCTGACAGCAGGGGAAGCCTGAGGACCTGTGGGCATGGCTAGGGGTATGTGCTGGGGGCAGAGATAGCCACTGGGAAGGAGATGGCCCCTTGACCCCCTGAGCCACAGGCTGTGTTCTCATTTTGTTTGAGATTAAATGAGAACCAAACACTGGTCTGGAAACTTGATAGTAAGAAAAAAAAAATTCTGGGTTCTAAATGTAAATTTTGTTAAACAATTTTGGACACAGTGCATTTACAAGCCAGAGTTTGACAATAGCCTGAGTCCCTGAGGCCCACAGTCCAAGTGCTCCGAGGACCTGAACAGGAGTGTGCGTCTGTCACCCCCAGCTGCCCAGGCCTGCTGCTCACTTCCTCCACCTGTCAGCCCTGGGGCTTGTGTGCTGCTTTGTTAAACGTTTAAGATTAAAGATTTGCAATAAAGAGCCGTTTAAGATAAACACCCTCTAGTTTGAGGGACAGTGGACAAAGTGGGATTCCCCTATCCTGACCAAGTCAATGGGTCAAAACAACACAGAACCCTTCTCCACTTTCAAACACATCTCCAGGCCTTTGCATATACTATTTCCTCCAAATTCTTCTCGAGTTAAACTACTCATACTTCAAGGCCCAGATAAAATGGCCCAATTTCTGAGAGCTGCTTCAGACCGCCCTGGTCAGAGTCAGGGGCTCTGTGGGTTCCTCAGCTCTTGTACAGCCTTCTTGTAACCAACTGCTCATAAAGGCTTGTACGCTAGACACCAAAAAGGTAGGGAGGGAGGAGTAGGTCCTGAGGGTCTAGCCTAGTTGAGAGAGACTAGACTCAGGAAATAGAATGTCACAGCCCAAGGCTTAAGTGTTCATTGGGGTACTTTGTTTTTGAAACCCTCTTCTGTCAGCTCTGAGCTGTGATTCCAGCCCTCTAGGTGTCCAGACCCAGAAATAGGCCTGTTGTCCTCTCTAAGATGGGACTAGTTCTCAGGGTGGCTTACCTCCAAAGGGAGCCAGTTTCCCTAAGGAGAACTGAGGCTAAAAAATGCCTGAGGGTCTGTGGTCAGATAGAACAGTGATTCCAGAACCTGAGACAAGGCTGCTCCTGTGCCATCAGCAAGCATTGTTCCTAGGTGACTAAGCCATGTTGTCGGCTGTGGAATAGCCGTTCAGAGTCACAGGCTGTCCACATTCCTGGATGGAACAGAGGGCAGGCAAGCAGACAGTACCTTCTTTCCCATCTGGCCTGCAGCTCCTGGAAACCACAAACTTCCCTTGAGGCAGCCTCTGAGCCTAGTGACTTTCTAGTGAACTATCCCTGGGAGTGCAGGGTTTCCTGGCCCCTAGACTTGGCTGTGTTATACAGAAATGTCACATCCAGTAGTAGAGTGAGAAAACCAAAGGCGGGTGAGAAGCCAGGAAAAAGGGACCCTAATAACTCTACATCTGGGCTACCTGGTACAGAGGCAGAAGGCCCTAACTTGACGCTGGCCCCAGGGAAGATGCTAGGGTACAGGTGGCCTCTCTCCTCTGGGTAAGGGGGCAGACAGGTTGCGGTAAGTTTGAAAAAGATCTCAACTCCAAAGGACCACAACTTTGAACATTTTAGTGTTTGAAGGTTATCCTCAGTTACCTGGAAAGTTACTCAGAATGAAGCCTCCTTCCCTGATCACGTAGGAGGGGCAGGGAGGGGAGAACAGGAGATGAGATGTGGGAATGGGGCAAGAGACCCAGAAATTCTAGAACCTTCCAATGTGAGAATTCAAGAATTCTCAAATCTGGGAAGCTTATATATTCCACCTTCTAGCTCATGTGCATGGTACTCAGTAAATGGCAAGTTTTGTCCCTTCTACCACCTGGTCCGAATTTCTTGTTCTATAGCCAGGAAAGCAAGCCCAGAGAGGAGAGGGGCTTGCCCACAGCCAGGGGCAGCAGTGCTGGCAATGCTGCTGCCATGTGTGACCCAGGTGTGGTCTCTGCTGCTGTGACAGCCCCTGGCCTGATTAGTTACCACACCTGTCTGAGGCCAAGAAGGGCCATGCCCATCTGACAACTCCCAGGACTCAGCACCTGGAGCAGTCTCTCTCTCCCAGCCATCCTGTCTCCCAGACTCCCCAGGCCCTCACCTGTGACTCACCAAGAACACTTTTTCCTTTTTTAATGCTTGGTCTTGGTCTTAGCTATCCTTCAAGATCCAGGTGGAACTTTGAGGTATCTGAGAACCCCTTAGACTAGGGGTTGCCCTCTGGGGACTCTCTAGACCTTGACCCTCACCCTGAGACCTAGGGGAGCTGCAGGACATGTAGGAGGAACTGAGTCTGAGTCTAGATGACCCCTGAACTGACAGGGATGACTTGAGTGCAAATGGCCCTGCTGAGCCCTCCTCATCTGGAAGACAGTATGGCAACCCAGAAGGGGTCTGAGCCTGGATGTGGCCAGAAGAGCAGGCACTTGGAGCTGGTCCATGACATTGGGCAGTACCTGGGGGATATGCCTGTGTCCTGGCCGTGTGTGCCAGGTGTCTGTCTCCATTGCGTCTGGGTGTATGTGTGTGCCTCTCTCCTCGCTCTGTGTGAGTGACTGTATGTGTGCCTCCTTCTCTGAGCAGTCATCGATGTGTTTGTCTCTGTGTGTGACCCCTACACACACCTACCTAGGGGGATGAGGAGCTGGGCCTCAAGGACCAAGTCAGGCCTGATGCTAGTAGCAGTCAGTCCTGCCCAGCGAGTTTTTCTGGCCTAGTGGCAGTAGCAGCAAAGGTGACAATAGCAGCCCAGAGAAGAAATACAGGCTGGGGTAAGGTCAGAAGCCCCAGGACTACCCCAGCCAGGGCCTATGGACAGCCCTGGGTACAGAAGCCTGGGTGCCAACTGGCTGTTAGGTGGTCTCTAATAGGCATGGCCTTTCTCTAGCCTCAGTTTTCCCATTTGTGAAAAGGGAGAGGGTCATACCTGTATTGCAGCAGACATGAAATAGAATCAAACTGACCTTGGAAGGTCTTTGGGTCTCAAGGAGAGTGTGTGGAAGAGTAGACCCAGTCTATCAGAGTACAGAGGGTCAACGGATCCCCAGCTCTGCTATTTGCTGTGTGATGTTGAGCAAGTTACTGCATCTTTCTGAGCTTGTTTTCTCACCTGCGAGCTAGGTTTCTGGGGATCACTTCCTCCTTGTCTTTGCATGCATAAAATTGTGTTCCCCACTTCTTTCCTGCTTAATTTCCCAAGAGCCTTTATCATCTTTCAAGATTCTATATAACTTATTAACCATTTATTGTCTGCCACCCCAGTAGAATGTGACAGCCTAAAGGATAGGGAGCTTTGTGCCATTTTGTTTATGGCTAAATCCCAAGCACCTAGGACAGGACCTGGCTTACAGTAGGTACCCAGTGACCAGAAAGGCAGAGCAAACACATGTGCATTGACTCCAGGGCACCTCTCGCCTGAAAAGAAGCAGAATGTCTCACTTGGGAATAAACGGTCATTTGTAACAGAGGAGTCCATTGCAGCCTGGATTGAAGTGTGGGGCTCAGGCATTACACCTCGGCCTTGGCCCCTGGCTTTCTGGCTGCCAGCTCAATCACACTCCTGAAGGTGGAGGGAGACAGCATTTGTAAACTCATAAAGGGCAGCCAGCCGTGGCCACCGTCGCTCCATGAGGCCCATAAACTCCACTTCTGACAGCTTTATGGGGCTTGGCATGAGCGTGCAGGAGATGCCACGTGTAGTGGGGTGAGAAGCCCTGAGAGCCAAGCCAGCGAGGGTGGAAATGCTCTCACTCACAAGTCTGTGTAACCATCATTTTTCTAGATGGCCATCAGGTCACTGTCTTCATGTTATAGATGAAGACATTACAGTCAAGAGAGAGCAGGATCTCCCAGAGGTTACACAGCAGGTCCAGCACAAAACCTGGATGAGAACTGGGTTTCCTGCTTCCCATGCCACTGCCCCTTCTCTAATAGCCTTGGATTTATGAGGCAGGGCCAAGAAGCACTGTGTGGCCCTTGGAGGTTCAATATAAGGACGATCGCTATAACTAGCCTCTAGTAGGCGCTTACTATGTGCTAGGCATCATACTAATTACTTTACATAGATGTTCATTTTACAGAAGTGGAAACTGAGGCTCAGAGGGTAACTTGCTCAGGGTTATATAACTAGTAGGTATCGGAGCTGAGATCCTTACTCAAAAGCCTATACTCCTAGCCATGTATGTGTCTCAGTTTCCTATTCTGATCCCTGCATGGTGGTCCTTCAAGAGCCACTGAAAGGCTCCTGTGAGAGATGACGAACCAAGAGTGACAGCCAACAGTCCTGACCCAGCTGGGAAGAAAGCAAGGGTGGACACCACCACCCTGTGGTGCTGTGCACAAACCACAGCTGGCGAGGCACCAGAAGCTCCTGCTGGTTCTAACCTTGGGGTTTTGGCTGGCTTGCCTTGTGGGAGGTGCTGGGGAGCATGTGCAAGGATTTCTCTGAGGGACACTCTCAGTTCACTTTCCAGGACAACATTAGTACTGGCTCCTCTGCTCAAGATTTTCTCCCTAGAACTATCCAGCTCCCCTCCTGGTTAAACTTGTTGCTATCCAAACCCACCCTCACTGACCAACCTTCAGGTATTTGCACATGCTGTTTCCTATGCCTGGCATACCCTCTCCCCTCTTTGTGCACCAAACTCATACTCATACTTTAGGGTCCAACTCAGAAGTCATCTCCTTTACCATGAAGAATGTGTCTGCTGTCATTGACTTTCCCTCATTCATTCATTCATTCATTCATCCATTCATCATAAAAACCTCTTGGCCAGGCCATGTATACTTCCCCACCACACTCCTTGGATTTCACTCCTGTCCCTGTCCTGCCCTTGGTTCACACACACACAGTAGGTTGAGATATGTTTGGGTCTGAAACTATATGCATGCACAGGTGGGGCTGCATTTACAGAGAGATACCAGAAGAGGGCAGTGCAGCCGGTACTAATGATGGAAGTTCAGGCACTGTGATTTGTTATAAGGAGAGGGAGGATCTGGTAGGGGATAGAGAGGGCCACCACCCCTCCTCAGCTCGGAGTCCAGAAGCTGTTCCCGTGACTCTCCTGTGCCCCTGCTTTGCTGGATGACCTTGGGCTTTGGAGCTGATTCCAGGAACCATTCAAAGCTAGACCAGCCTGCCTGGCAGACACCATTCCCAGTTGACAGAGTCCCTGAACAGCCAGCACATGGAAAACTACCATTTCCTGCTTTTTCAGAGAACTGGGTGGGAAGTAGGGGCTGGGCTGTGGAGGTGGGGAGGTGAGCTGGGGGCACTCCAGATGCCCACAACTGTCCTAGGAGGGAGTCAGGGCAAGAATTCACAGTACCACCCCCCCCCCCCACACACACACGTACTGACAGTGCTCCCATTTTAAAAATGGGGAAATAGAAGCTCAAAAACAGTAGGAGCCATTTCTATCCCTCAGGATAACCAGCCTGTTTCCAGGGGGAAAGGAAAGTGAAGAAACCTGATGGCTGGTTACGTAGAGTGGAAGAGATCAAGAGGAGGAGCTTTCCCGACCACAGCGATCCCCCTACATGGCTGCCTCCAGGCCCAAAACGGGAGATGACCACCTCTCAGCTCTCCAGCATGCTGATCACAGGCCACCCACAAGTTCTTAGTGGAAATGGACAGCAAGCATAGCAAGTAAGAGCTTACCACGGGGCCCTAGGGAGTCCAAAAGTCATCAACTCGAGCTATATTTCTACAAACAGGAATCCTCTCATGGGTCATTATGTCCCAGTCTGTTCAGGGCTGCCGGGGATACCATGAGCCCTTCGTGCCCGAGTCTTTCTTTCTCTGCTTTATTGGGATTCCCGTGAATACAGCGCCCCTCACACCCAGCCCCTGTGTTAACCATCAAAGTGGTCCCATGTTCATATATCCTTTGGAAAATCATTGAGCCACTGGCATGAACCAACCCAGTCCTAGGCAAATGGTCATCCTGGTGGAGCCACACAATACACTGAACAGCTACCACCTCTCAGAGGCCACATGACTAAGCTCCAGGGTCCACCACTCATTCCTCCTTCCAGCAGGCAGCTTCTCCACCCTGATACTGTTCTTTGTAACAGTAAAAGCTGGCACAGTGAGCGCCTCCTCTATGTAGACTCCGCTCAGTGCCTTCAGCAATCCTAACAGTTGGTATTGCTGGTGGTTTCCACTTCAGAGATCCATGCCACTTCCAGACTCTGATACTTTTTTTCTTCTCAGTCCCCACCATAGCCCCAGATACCATCTCCTCCCACCTGGCTCCTCACTGGTCTCCCAATGCTCCCACTTACTCCCAACTGTCCTTCCTCATAGTAGCCAGAGGGGTTGGTGAAAAAATGGAAGCTAATCAAATCTCCTCCTGCCCAGGACCCTCCATGGCTCCCTATTGTACGGAGATAAACCTGACCTCCTTGTCAGGATCTGTCAGGCCCACTCTTTGACTGTAATCCCCACTCCTGTCTCCCTTGCTCCCTTTGCCCTGGTCATGCTACCTCCTGTGGGTTCCAGTGCACCCCAGCACATTTCCACCTCAGGGCCTTTGCATTGCTGTTCCCTCTGCCTGGAAGTTTCTTCTCCCATGTCCTCCTTCCCGGGGACCTGGGCAGCCTCCATCTACAGGTTCAGATCTCTGCACAAATGCCACCCCTCAGAGAGGCTGTCCCTGACCACCTTGGCACCTACTGTATTCATTTGTTTTCTGTTCACAATCCATCTATTGAGACATAAACTGATAAGGGCACCAACTTTGGCTTTCTTGTTGTCATTTCCCTAGTCCCTAAAATAGCTTGGCACATAGTATGTAGCTCAATGAATAATCCTTGAATTTATGTATCTAGATCCTACTGGTGCAGGTAAAGGGAAGCAGAGATTGCCACCTCAAAATACTTCTCTTTGGGATATTGATTATTTCAAGAAACAAAAGTCTCAGGAAGAAGCTTTGACTTCCTCTACTCCAAACTGCCTAAAAAAATTAAGATAGAAGACCTGCTCCAGGAAGGGAGCTATCATCATAAATAACTATAGGAACTAGGTATGGTATGGAGGAATCTAGCAAGGCTCTTTAACCAAAAGCCTTCTGTGTCTCCCATTGTAAAGGTGGTCTAGAAAACATTTATTTACCAAACAGATGTGTTTCCATCTCTAAGTGAACTGCCTTCCTACCCTTTGAAACCCCAAACCACAATCTTCCTTTTTCTTTAGCTCAAGATGGTATATAAGCCTTAACTGCCCAGTCTGAGGACAGAGACCTGACAAGGGTCTGATCCCTTTACTCCCACTCCTGTTCCTGCCCCTACCTTCCAGCCTGGATTCTTCCATTGCTCCCATGTGGTCTCTGGGACTGGGTTCTGTATTGCTCAGAGGCTGCCTGAGGAGCTGGACACTCACGTCACAGCCATCCTGCCTCTAAATAGTGCCAGGCACTATTCTAATTGCTCTAAATATGTTGACTTATTTATTCCTTGTAATAACCTATTTTACATATGAAGAAACAGGGATAGAGAGGTTAAGTGACTTGCCCAAGGTCACATAAGCCAGGAAGTGGCAGAGCCAGAATCCGAACCCAAGCAGCCTAGCCCCAGGGTCTATTCTCTCAACTGTGTCATCATATAGTGGGACCCTGTCCAGAGTATATCCTAGACATCTGCCCTAGTGCCTTGGTGCTCTCCTGCCCCCAGTCACTCCCATCACATCACTACCAGCGTCCTTTCTCCCCTGCTGACAAATCTTTGGTGGCTCCCGAAGCCGGATATAAGGTAATGTCCAGATCCCCCAGTTTGGAACTTGAGGTTTTGCAGTCAGCCCAAGCCTACTTTCTAAGCACATCCTCACTGCTCTGGGCCACATCCTGGGCTGGGTGTCCTTCCCAACCCCCATATGGTCACATTTCCAGGCATTTGCTCGGGCTGCTCCTCTCCAGGGATGCCGTTCCTGCCATCTCAATCTGTGAGCCCGTTCCATGCTTGGAGACTTAGCTCAGCTGTCACCTCCCTGCCCCCCCTCCCCCCGCACCCACCTCAGGTCACAACTCACTTCACAGAGATGGAGAACTCCCCTGGGGAGCTCTCACTCTCCCGGATCAGGAAGGCTCCCAGGTGGTTTCGCTTCATCAGAATCTCTTCAGCCAGCTGCCGGGAAATCCTGCCCAAGTACCACCTGCAGAGAGATGGGGCAGGTGAAGGCAGCAGGGAGTCCAGATTACCCACTCCCCCATGCCCAGGTGCTCAACATTGCTGATCCTTACAGTAGTCCTGAGATGCAGGAGATATGATTGCACCCGTTTTACAGATGAGGACCCTGAGGCACACACAGAGAGGCGAAGCAACGAGCACAAGGTCACATTCTGTGGCAGGGCGGGAGCTGGGACTCAATCCTAGCATTTTGGTTCCCAAGCCCAATCCTTTCCCATCATGCCAGGCAAACACATACCATTATGAAAACAGAAATAGCAAACCTCAGTGAACCTCTACCCATTGAACCCCAGCTGAGCTTTTTGTTTTAGATGGTAGATTCTTAAAAGTGAAAAAATATAAAAACAAATGACAGACAATAGCAGCTTCGACCTGGTGTGAAGGCTCTCTCCCTGTACCCATCTCACAGATGCTCAGATTGAGGCCATTTGGATTTTTTTCTCATAGGTATAAGTCCCTCTTACCGCTGACCAGATAGTACTGGGTATATAGAAGGTGCCTGGTAAAGGCTCAGAGTCTTGCAGAATCCTCACCATTCCGAAGGCCTGGGAGTGAAAGGCAGGGATCTTGCTGCATGGCTCCAGGCAGCCCTGTGCCCCACTCCCCATCACCCGGCATATGTAGGTCTCACCCACCCTCAGAGGGTCCAGGTGGTCTCTGACTGCCTTTCAGGTTAGCTAAAACACTGGGCTATTGTTTAGATGGGGAAAGTGTGGCCCAGAGCCGCCAAAGTCTCGTGGTGGGACCTTGGGCGAACAAGGGTAGGGCTCAGAGCTTCCGGCCCAGAGCTTCCAGTCCAGAGCCTCCATCAAGGTAATGTTTCCCTTCTCTCTTTTCAGCAAATGCTTCCTGAATCTGAGCTTGGCTCTCAGGGATGGGGGAGCGGAAGTGAGGTGGGACCTTTCCTGTTGTCTAAGGATGTTGATGAGCCCTCGAGCTGAGAGCAGAGGGCATCAGGTGCAGCAGCAGATGCTAGTGGTGTCCTGCCCATCTCCCCACTTCCCACTCATGCTCCACACAGCCTCCTGTGAATGCAAACACTGGGTATTGTGCCTGAGGGCTTTTCCTGGTGACTAACATACTTGGCCTATGTTCTGAGCCCCTGGAACATTCTCAAGTGATGACTGAGGGGGCAGGTGGATAAACAGCCAGCTCTCTGCCCTTCCCACCCCCGTCGCCACTGACGGAACACTCTCGGGTACCTGTGCTGTCTCCCCCACTTCCCCAGCCGGATGGCACACTCAGAAGCCGTATCACTAACATACCCTATTGGCTCCTTCCCCGCCCACTTCTCACTCCAGAATAAAGTCTTTGTTCTCACTTTGTTCTTAGGTACTACTTCTGGGGAGCCCACAACCCCAGAAGTGATGTTCCAGCCAACTTTTGCTCCCCGAACTGATGGGGACCCTGGGCCCATCTCATGGCGGTGTCCCCAACAGGGGAGATAGTGAAAGAGGTTGCTGAGGGTGGAGGATCAAGGCAAACATCTGGAGAGTTTGGTCTGGTTCTCTAGAGTTTCAGAGTCCTAGGTGGAGGCCCCGGGCCAGAGGCTGAGCTGAGATGAGGAGGCCCAGGGCTCAGAGGGGCGGAGAAGGGAGCACCTCTACTTGGAAGCCCCAGCAGGACACAGGTACAGGGCTATGCTGCAGGAGCAGAGGCCTAAATGGGCCCCAAGTAGGCGTTTCCTGAGGGCTCGGGTGTCTCTGAAGAACCCACAAAACCCCATGAGAGGCATCAGCATGTGGGCGGTTGTCATCCTCAAAGGCTGTTGCAACCACACCCTCTGAGAAGGCCGGCCCTGCCCCCACCAGGGGTAGGCAAAGCTGGTCCTCCAGTGGTTTGAAGGACAGGGCGCAGGAGAAGCAAGCATTTCCTGCTGCCCCAGGACCCAGTTTTCTCAGCTGCCAGAACCACTCCACTGGAGGCCATCTCGCCTAGTCCCCCATTTTACTGATGTGGAATCTGAGGCCTAGAGAAGGTCAAGGATCCCCTGAAAGGTTGCACAGCAAGTCCCTGGTCTTGAACTCCCCCAGCTCCAGCTGCTCTTAGGGGCTCCCCAATTCCTCTGTGCCTCTGTTTCCTTGTCCGTGAGACAGTGACGATAGTACCTAGCTCACGGTGCCCTTGGGATAATGAGGGCCTTGCTAAACGCAGTGTTTCCTGCTGCTGCTGCAGTGAGGTGGTTCACAGCCCTCCTCCCACGCATCTCTCGGTTAGGTCTGCCTGCCGTCCTTCCTGACTCTAACTTCCAAGCCCAGCAGAGCATGCCCTTCCTCTGTGTAGTCCTTGACCCCCACTCGCCATGCAGCTGGGTCAGGTGCCTCCGTGGCCCCTGCTCTGAGAGTAGCTGGTTTGCCTCATTCTTCCCCCAGGGGCCGCCTGGGCAGGCTGGGGTGACAGTGAGTGCTCAGGGAAGAGTGGGCCTGGTGTAGGCACAAGGCCTTCTGGGACCCCAGTTCTCCGCCTACCCTACACCCTGGGGCCCGATGGGCTGAGTCAGGCGCCAGCTGGAGTTTCCCCACCGCTATTTTGGGGCCAAGATGGTGCTGAGGTTAGCTAAGGACCCACCTGGGCATGACTTCGGTAAGTGGGTTGGGGGCCTTACCCCCATTCCTGCTCTGTCCCAGACACAAGTGGCCAGAGCTAACCCCAGGAAACCCAGGGTCATCGGAGACTGAAACCCTCCACAGTTCCCAACTTCCCTGGCGAAGTCTTGCCTCAGCCACTGGCACTGTCCTGACAGGTCTGGCCTAGTACCACAGCCTTTTGTGAGCTTTTCTGCCGCTCTGCTCAGGGCTTCTCAGCAGCTGTGGGCATTCCAGGTTTCTAGCCTTTGTCAGACATTGCCTCCACCTGGAGGCCTCTTCCTGACCTGCCAGCTCATAATGATGGCTCCTGCCTGTCCTCCGTTGGCCTGTAGATGCCTGCAGCACCTGGCCCTGGCTTGTGGCCCTGGGCTAGGTTCTTGCCATCTCTCTCATCTTCACTCATGCTCTCCCTTTACTGACAGGAGGACTGTAAGGCCAGAGGGCCAGACACCTGTACAATGTCACACAGCCCAGAGGGAAACCACAGGGCCCACAGCCTAGGATGTCAGCTAGAGGCTGCAGCCTCTGTAGGGTAAACTGGGGTTGCCTGGAGCCCAAAGTAGCTGGGGACCTGGGTGTGACGGGGCCTTTCCCAGCACAGGAAGCCAGAGGTGGTGGCAGCTTTGGAAATAACTCAAAGACAGATAAAAAGGAAATACCCTCAGGTTCCACCCCCGCTCTGTACCTCCCTCCCCTTCGACTCTACAATCATACATCATGGCTCCCAGTCTGCCTCCTCCAGCCTCCCTGGCCCTGTCACCTGCCTCCATGTCTGACTGAGTTCCTTTCCTGATCAAACACCTCCATGGCTTCCTACCACCCTGGGCCTGGCATCGGAGGCCTTCCTGCCAGTCCCACTGCCATAGATTCTCCTTCATTGCTTTCTCCACCCCCTCTCCCAGGAATGTTCTCTCTCTCTCTAACTCACTCTCTCTCTCTCTCTCTCTCTCTCTCTCTCTCTCTCTCTCTCTCTCTCTCTCTCTCTCTCTCTCCCTCTCCCTCTCTCTCCTTAGCTGACTCCAACATATCCTTCAAAATCTCACTCATCGTCTTCTGAGAGCACTTCCTCAGTTAGTTACCTCAATACTGGCTGTCTTCTCATGTTGTACTTTCTTTATGTCCTGTTACTTCCATAGGACAGGGCTGACCCCAGCATCTTATCATGTGTTTCCAGCACCATGCAGGTTAGGGCCCTGGAGCCGAGGCTAGTATTTGGTAACTGACTGAGTAAGCTGCTATATCTTGGAGCCACCTCAGCCATCATTTCAAGCGTATCCAGTTGATTTTCCATAGATTCTTGGCCACTTAGGCCTGTCCTGGGGCTGGACTCTGTCTTAGCCATTCTCAGGGCAGCAAAATTGAATGTCGCTAAATGCTTGACTGGGGGCTTCCCTGGACCAGCAGGTCCCAGACCTCAGGATACCTGGGCCCCATACATAACTCCTGCTCTGCTCTGGTCCCAGACTCTGCTTGACCAATGAATGTCCAGCTTCCCCCTCATACCCCAAAGGCAGGGACCACAGAATCTGCTTCCTGCCTAACCCTCCACCCCTGCATTGCCTGCCTCAACCCCATTCTCACACAGGGATGAGCTGGCCTCTTAGAGAGAACTCTAGAATCCTCTACAGATTGGAGCCTCAGGCCTCCTTGTGCTACAGATAGAGAAACTGAGAAGGCGAGAGCAGGGACCTGCCTGAGGCTGTACAGCAGCCAGCTTAGCGCCGAGGGCCTTCCTCTCCAGGGCTTTCCTGGATATTATCTTGTGTTTCAGATCCCCAGTATCATAGCCTGGGCTGGCCCTGACTCTGCCACCCTTTGGGCAAGTCCTCATATCTCTGTTCCCTGTTTCTGCCTAGGGTAGAGACTAGAGACCCTGGACAGATGGACAGAGGCCACGAGTGAGGAGATCCTGTGTCCAAGGAATCTACTGGGCAGTGCAGCTCAGCCTAGGCCAGGCTGGTTGGGTACATTTGGCTGCAGGGGTTGGGAGGGGGGTGCTTTGAGGTCACAGGGCTGGTGTGACGGCCACTTACGGGTGGGGCTTGACACGGATGTAGTTCTTGGGAATAAACCCCTCGACACCCCGGAGCTCAGCCTTGTACCAGTTCTGGTCATCTTCCATGTTCAGGATCTGTGGGCAGGAGGAGAGACAGTTGTCACCTGCTGAGGGCCCACTGCTCAGGTGCCCTGCAGGCTTTACCCAAGCCAGCCCTGGGCCCATTTCACAGAGGAGGGCCTGGAAACCTGTCCAAAGTAGCAAGGGCCATGCCTATTTCCTCGGTTCTGCTTATTCCCCCAGAAGGGCCACAGCTTCCCTGGGTAGGAGAGTTGCAGACCCAGAGGAGGTTTTGATCCATAGGTTAAGCTTTGGTGGGGCTGGAGCTAGATTCTCAGGCTCTGCCACCCAGACCCCCAGCATGCTGAGGGGTCTTGGGGACAGGTCTGAGGTCCCTTGGTTCCTGAGCTATACCCCCGAGCATGGGGGTCCCAAATCATTTGCATACCAGGCACTGAGAAGAGGTGCAGAAGTCCTCATGGAGGTCATGGAACTTCAGCCTGAGCTCAGCACCTAGTGCTCACTTTGGGTCACTTGCATTTAAATAGCCCTTACAGTCTGAGTTCAGCGGTAATATTCAGGGACCAGGGAGCTGATGAGGGAGACCTTTGGGCTTGGCTGAGGCTGAGGCCCGGCTTGCTCACATCACAGTACTCTTTGTCCATGGTGTGAAGCCCCTACAGCCCCACAGGTGGGCCGAGAGGAACTGAAACAGCCAGAGCGTGGGTAGGACTCATGGGTAAGCAATTGAGCAGCTGTAGGAGAAGTAGGCCAGATCTGTGGAGTAAGTACAGCATGAAGCTTAGGGCTCCCTCCTCCCTTCTCTGGGCGAGCTTTCGGTATGTCACCTCAGTTCTCATACAACCTTCTGTGGTCAATATCACCAAAAGCTATGTAACAGATGAGGGAACTGAGGCACAGAGGGAAGAAGTAAGCCAGGCCAACAGGAGGGGCGAGGCAGAGCCCACGCAGCAAGCCAGGACTTCGCGGGCTGGGGTCTTTGGCTCAGTGGTCTAAGGGGGACACTGATCCACCAGTTTTTACACCATTCTACCTCCCACTTTGTCTCTGGACTCAAGCCCAGGGGGCAATCCCCCCTGTCAGCCCTGTAGCAGGTTTCAACATTTGCTCAATCCTAGTGGAGATATTTATTGAGAAAAAATATTAGATATAGAACAGCATCCCAAGTAGGCACTACTACAGGAACAAAGGCTTGGGGGAGGTTGACACAAAAGCATCAACTCAGGCAGTTTGATTTTGCCAAGAGTAGCTAGGATTAAATCTCTTGGGCCCAGGCCTGAGCCCTTACCCTGCAGGCAGGCACCCTCTTGTCTGTTCACCAGACCCTTCCTTCCTTCCTCCATAGCCTGAGCAAGGTCAGCAGCCCCAGGGACAGACGGAAGCAGGTGGCTGACTTAGAAAAACTTTTGCTGAAAACAAAACAAAACAAAAAATTCTCCCAACTTAGTAAGAAAATTAAAACCTGTAGGCTGCTTTCCATGGCCACAGATTCAAGAAAGATGCCCACGAGCCTGGGCTATATAGACCACTCTCCCTGCCCCTGACTCTCTCCATAGCCTTGGCTTCAGTTTTCTCATCTGTGAAATGGGCACATATATGGCCTACACTGAATGTGGCAGCGTCTTGTGAACTATAAAGTCCTGTGCAGACATTCGTCTAACCCGTTTTGTTTTATTTTCCTATTATCTTTACTCCAAGGACCCAGAAATGTTCTCATTGTTTATATTAGCTGAATTCTTACTGTTAATGTGATTCAAAAGCCTCAGACCCTTTGAGACCTGGGAATTCCCACAAAAGAGAGAGCCTTTCCCCCTGGTGAAACTCACATCCTAAGCCTTTGGCCCTGCGGTGCTGTCCTACTTGTCTGTGCCCTGGTTAATGCACTCGCTCATCAGCTATTTACTGAGCACCTACTATGTTTCCAGCACCATGCTAAGCCCTAGCAATATAGCAGAGAATGAATAGCTTAAAGGTAACAATGGACAAGGAAGGAAACAAGTAAACAAGGTAACTTAATGTAGTGGTAAATGGTCTGAAAAATATGTCAGGATGACATGGATGGAGGATGACTGGCTGGGAACAGGGGTACTGCCAAAAGGAGTCATATGGGGTGGTCAAGAAAGGCCTCTTTTGGGGATGGCTCCATAGTATAGTGGTTAGCACATCTGCTTTACACACACACAGAATGTCCTGTGGAGGCACGGGCCTGCTGGGTGCGCGCTGGGCCCCGGGTGCATGCCACAGGGGAGACGGCAACATCCGTAGGTCAGGGATGTGTGTGTGTGTGTGTGTGTGTGTGTGTGTGTGTTGGAATTAATTAATTTTAAAAAATGACCTCTTTGAGGAGGCAACATGTGAGCTAAGGCCAAAATTATAGGAACCAGACATGAGAAGATGTGGGGAACAGTATTCAAGACAGAGGGAACAGCTGGTGCAAAGCCCAGAGGTGGGAGCAAGCTCTGTCCTCAGAATAGAAAGGAGGCCAGTGTATTTGGAGTTGAGGCAGGAGGGGCAGCACTGGGAGATGAATGGGGAGAGGTGGGCAGGACCGGCAGGGCGAAAGCGTGTAGGTCTTGTACGCCAGGGGAAGCACTTCAGACTTTATTTTAAAAGCTAAGAGAAGCCATTGGAGGACCATCAAGGGAGAGTCAGGTTCTGAGTATGGCTGCTGTGTGGAGACTGGGCTGGGGAGCAGAGGAAGCAGGGGCAGTGAGGAGCTTCTGCACTAGCCCAGGTGAGCAACGATGGTGGGGGTGGCACATGATGGCGGAGGTATCAAGAAGTCATCATATTCAGAGGTTTTGGCAAAGCCACTGACAGGACTCAACAAGAGGGTGGATATGAAATGAATAGGGCATAGCTGAGACAACTCTGAGGGTTTGGGCCTAAAGCTGGCAGGCTGTCACGGCCATCAGCTGCTATGGAAATGGCTATGGAGGAACAGGTAGAGGGAGCTCAGGGTTGGCTGTGTTGGGTCTGGGGTGCCATCAGCCTTCCCTGTGATGCTGAGGTAGCTGTAGGATCTCCTAGGTCTTGAGCGCCAGGTCATTCATGGAGAGATGGGGGTGAAGCCACCACCCACGCCCTTTATCCAGCCAGGAGCATTGAGGTACTGTGCATCCAGAAATGCCTGGTCCATCAGAAAGGGAGTGTCTTTTTTCTAGAGAAGTAATGTTTGGGGACATTTATCCAGAGTGGGTCAAGGTGCAACCGAGTTTTCCCCCAAGACTAAAGGCCAGACATTTTTCCTGTGGGCTCCTAGAGGCTGGGATCTATCTGGTGAGCATGGCTGTGACAGGCCCTGGTCCACAGGTAGCACTTAGGAAAAGCCCATTGGATGAATAAATGGGACAGGTCATGGAGCTTGGTTTGCACCCCAGCCCTGCGCAGTTAGGGCTGGCCACCAGACCCATGCACTGTGGCCCTGACCTGAGAGAGGAAGAAGGGATGTAGTGGACTTCACAGTCACATTTTTATAGTTACAGAAAGTGGGCCCTGGACTAGTGTGAGATGGGCGAGGCACTTTGGGAGCAAAATTTAAAGGAGCTCTAAAAACTCAGGAATCAAGATAAATAATATTTTAAGACGATATGTTAAACAATAAAAATTAATGCAAAAACTCTGAATGTGCTCATTAGTTAATAATTTATTAATATTTATCCTTAATGTAACAAATGTACCATGCTAGTAATGGAAGATATTCTCAACAGAGGGAGCTGGGCATATGGGTATCCCTCCATATTATCCTCTCAATTTTTCTGTAAATCTAAGACTGTTCTAAAAAATTAAGTATATTTAAAAGTGAATGCAAAAAAGAAATCTATCCAAATCTGAAATAAATCCAAGATTTGAACTTGTACAAACTGTGAGAGTGAAAGACCTACTACCTCAAGGCTCACCTCCCAGAAATGACAACTGTTAGCTTATGAGGACACTCTTTTTAGTCTTTTTTCTAGGCAAAGTTTCAGTGTGTGAATGTTAGTTTTCCCTCTACAAAACTAATGTCTATTGATTTTCTTTGTGAAGTTGACTATCTGTGTATATACATTTATGTCCTGTTTTTTTGCCACCTAATATTGCATCATAAGCGTTTTTATGTCGTGAAACGTCCTCCCAAAATAGCATTTTTAGGGCTGTATAATACTTTGTACCATACTGAACAGGCAGTCTAGGTTGAATCGATATTGCTAACTCTCACCCACATTCCCCACCTCCCACCTGCTTCATTTTCTCCATGTACTGTCTCCACCTGACAAACTCTCCGCATTTTACTTATTTACCTGGTTTGTGGTCCATGTCTGCCACCAGAATATCAGCTACATGAGCAGTGACTGTGTCTGTCTCCTTCCTGCTGATTCTCCAACCCCAGGACCCAGGACACACTGCACATCCCCTGAGCCTTTCCTCAATGAATGCACAGACATCTCTGATTACACTGCAGTTTCCCAGCAGCAGAGCTTCTGGGTCAGAGATGTTCAGAAATTTTTAAGGCTTTTTTATATGTTTTCCGAAAGCAATTCAAAAATGATTGAGTCACTTTATCTGTCTACTACCCGTATGTAAAAAAAGTACACATTTTTCTACACCCTCAACAACCTTGGAAATTCTTTTTAAAATAAAATTTTGCTGATGTGGCAAATGGAAAACAGTTACTTGCTTTAAGTTGAACATCTTTTGTTATTGGCGAAATTGGGCATGTATTTGCTTGCATTGCTTCTTTGGCAATTTTTCTGTTCATATCCTTTGCCCATTTTTCTATTATGCTGTTTGTGATTTTCTCATTGATTTATGAGAATTCTTTACATATATAGTACATAAATATTTCAACATTTTTGTCATGTATTTTTTCTTAGTTTAAGCCACCTTCATTTCTTACCCAGTAAATTGCAATAGCCCCTCCTTGCTTCCATTCCTTTCCCCTTTCTTATTTTTTTATTTTTATTTTTTTAGGTGAGGCAACCCTTGGTTGACTGCACAGATTGCAAGGACCTTGTCAGCTTATGATCCCTTATTTTTTTAAAATTTTTACGCCTACAGCACCTGGTCTTCCTAGGTGGGCTCCCATCCAAATACTAACCAGGTCCAACCCTGCTTATTTTTTTAAAACATAGATCACAACAAGTCTTTTCCCTGCTGAAAGCCCTTCAGTGAATACGCCTCACATTTAGAATGAAATCTGCTTTCTTTACAGGCCCCGATTCCTTCATACCTACTAACATCATCCTTACTTCCTCCTTCTTACTCACTGCTCTTCAGTCGCAGACCTTTCTTTCAGTTCTTCAAATGTATTAATATGGTCCTGCCTCAGGGCCTTTGCACCAGCTGTTTCCCCAGCCCAGTGCTCTCTGTTCTCTGCATGGCTGGTTCCAGCTCAACCTTCAGGTCTCACCATAGGTGCCACCTGTTTTGAGAGACTACCCTGGCACCCACTGGTTATTGTGCATTCCATCTCCCTATGATGATTTCTTCAGTCTACTTAGCACCTCCTGATGTCACTTACCCTCTG
Organism: Rousettus aegyptiacus; assembly: GCF_014176215.1. Lineage (NCBI taxonomy): Eukaryota > Metazoa > Chordata > Mammalia > Chiroptera > Pteropodidae > Rousettus > Rousettus aegyptiacus. The sequence goes on from NW_023416309.1 coordinate 65,207,314, forward strand.
GAATGTCAGCTCCAGGAGGGCAAGGACTTTGCTTTGTTCATTGCTGTATCCTCAGTACTTAGAACAATGCCTGGTACAGAGTAGGTGCTCAATAGCTCAAGAGAGAACAGATAGGTGGTTACCAGAGGCAAGGAGGGGGGTGGGAAATGGATGAAGGAGGTGAAAAGGTACAAACATCAGTTATAAGATAAATAAGCTCAGGGGATGTAATGTACAGCATGATGATTATAGTCAGTTATACTGTGTTGTATGATTTGAAAGTTGCTAAGAGAGTAGATCTTAAAAGTTGTCATCAAAAGGAAAAAATTTAACTATGCAAGGCGATGGATGTTACCTGAGCTAATTGGGTGATCATTTTGTAATATAGACATATATCAAATCATTATGTTGTATACCTTAAACCAATACAATCTTCTATGTCAACTATATCTCGGTAAAACTGGAATAAGTAGCTCAAGTGTTTGTTGGATGAATGATGGAAAAGGCAGCCACTCCCACTGTCTTCATTCCTCCATCATTTTTTTGATCTTGAAAGGTCCACTCCTCAGTCTCCATGGACATGAGGTGCAAGTCCCACTGGGAGGTGCCCCAGTTTCAACTAATATTTTAAACCAACCTTCCTTCCTTCCTTCCTTCCTTCCTTCCTTCCTTCCTTCCTTCCTTCCTTCCTTCCTTCCTTCCATATTCCATGTCTTATTGAAAGCTGGCTATGTATCAGGCACTGTTTATGTCTTGGGGCTCCAGTGTGGTCCCTACCCTCAGGCACTTACTTCTTCCTTAGCAGCCAGCACCTCTGTTAGAAGCAAACATGCTCGGAGTCCGCTAACACTTAAGCAAAGTTTAGTGGAAAACTTGAATAATCTTGGGATTGGGATGGGGATGCGGGGCACAGGAGTCTGGGAAGGAAGTGAGAATATCGCAGTCTTTATAATTGCTTACTGATTGATCGATCACTCAGTCAAAGCCCATCACCCAACCCATTCCTATTTCCTCGCGTTCCACTCACTCCCAAGTCTCAAATCCAGGTTTTGAGACCCCAAACTCCTCTCAGACTGGTAAATTAGGTCTCTGAACTAGACTTGACTCTTGCGGAGTCTCATGCCCTGCCTAGACAGTCCTAGTGCTAAGCCTGCCCCCATCCCAGCTGGCCACATGTCCATGAGACCCAACCGGTAGCTCAGATGCATGCAGTAACCAGCATCCTGGCATAGAGAAGGGGACGGTGGGGGATTCCCTCAAGGGGATGTGGTTCCTCCTGGGGAATTCAACCTTCACAACCCCTAGCCCAACCCATTCATTCTCACAGGGGACAGAACACAGTTTCCAGAGTCAAAAGACATATGTCCAAATTTGACTCCATACTAAGCAAGTCACGTCACCTCCCTGTGCCTCAGTTTAATCACCTATGAAACGGGGGTGCCGATCTTCCCCACCTCAGCAGTTTAAACACGACACTGACACACCGCCAAGCTTGGGACTGGATATAGCAGGATGCCAGCAAATGGGAGTTCCTATCCCTTCCTATGTTTGAAGCTTTGGGCCAAGAACAGGGCCCAGGGCTCAGAGTGAAGAGACATCCAGTCTGATGCTCATTGCTCCAGTGCAGAGATTGAGTTCCAAAGAGGGGAGTGACTTTCTCAGAATGATTTTATGGAAACTCCAGTGCCTAAGTAGTGGAGTGGCCATTCCTGAACCCAGTCCCTGAGTTCTGCTTTCATATGCAAACTTGTAAGCAAAGACATTTCCAGAGAGAGATCCCACAGACTCATTTGCCTAGACAATCCTTGGAAGGCTGCAGTGTTCATTAAAAGGGCCCAGACAAGGAAACATGAGCTGTGGTGGGAATTGATTATCCCTTTTCACCATGCTGCTGGGAACCTCATTCTTAACACTTAAATTACAGCTATTTTCACCCTAATAAATTAGCATATATACTTATTTCTTTCCTAAGAATTTCTTCCTGTCCTCTCTCTCTCCCTCCCCCGTACTTTGTCGTCTCTCCCTTCAGGTCTCTCTCTCTCTCTCTCTCTCTCTCTCTCTCTCTCTCTCATTGCGACAATTGTCTTTTCAAATTCCCTCCTGGAAAACTGCATGTGGAACCAACTCCCACCAGACACTATGCTAATGTCTCCTTAAATCCTTGCAATGGCTCCCAAAGGAAGGATCATGAATTAGCTCCTCATTTCCTAGATGGAGAAGCTGAGACTCAGAGGAAAGAAGCGGCTTGTCCTGAATCACACAGATAATAACTGGAGAAGCTAGGCCTGTCTTCCTCTAGTGACAGGACTCCGTTTGGGGAGGCCTTCTAGACTCCCGGTTCTTAAAGCTCCCCGTTCCATATGGGGCCCATTCAGCCGGTTCCAGTCACCCTACCTTGAGTGTGTCCCCCTTGTTGAAGGCCAGCTCATCGCTCTCTGTGGCCTGGAAGCTGTACAGGGCCACGGACTCCATCTCGCTGTCCCTGAGCCCCAGCAGCTGGGCTGAGAGCAGGGCTGGCAGCTTCCTGCTTCCTCTGCAGTCGAGGACCGTCTTCCTTTGTTTTGAGAACGTGTTTGTTCTTTTGATGCTGGGACTGAAACTGCCCCTGACAGGGGAGAAACAGGAAGCAGAGATATGTTACAGAGCAGGGAGAGTATGGGAACTGGCCTGGCCCCACCTCAGACCCCAGAGGTCAAGTATGGCCCTTGGGGAGTCTCTAGGCAGCCCTGAGGCGGGGGGGTGGGGGGGAGATCTCTTTCCTTGTACCCGAGTTATAGATGATACAACTGAGGTCTCCTGAAGAGAATGCTGCAAAACCATCTTGCCAGCTCAGGCATTGTGTTGTGGTCCCAGCTACTCCTACCACTTTGCCAGTCTGTCCACCACATTTTCTAAACTCCAATGCCTCCTGTGTCTCCCAATGCCCACTACATCAACCCAAGCTCTTTTCCTGGTATTTAAGGCCCTTCCAAGACACCATCCCCACGCACCACCACACAGCTTTTCAGGCTTATTCTTTGTTATTCCCCTTTCCTCTAAACAAACCCTGGCCTCAGCCCCAGAAGTTGGGACACACCATACTTTCATTTTATTTCTCAGGCTTTTGCACATGCATATCCCTCTGCATGGTGCTCTCTCCCTCTTTCAACTCCCAGGAGACTCTTATTCATCCATCGATCCCCAGCTCAGAAGGAACCTCTTCTGGTTTAAACACAGAGCACCTTCAGTGAGATGAAGATCCTATGGTCAAAAAGAAATGTAAATAAATCTTGACTTTTCCTCAGTAGGCTTGTTATGGGCAGTGGTATCAGCGTAGCATTTCTGACACAATTGCGTGAGTATTGTGGAAAAGAGCGTAAATGGATAAATATGGTGATATTTTTCTCTCTGGGAAAGAAAGGAAATGTAAAACTGGAAGGCGAAAGTAAGGAAGAACCCTGTGGTAATTGGACAGATAAGTATGAAGTGAGACTATTTTTTTTCTGTTAAAAAGTTTTTCCTCCTTTATTTATATTAATATGGTTATATCATGCTTTCATATTTTAGTTAATGGATGACAATCCATCACTATCATTTATTTTGATGCTTAAATTGTCCCAGATTTGGCCAGCGGGACCACTTCAAGCTGCTTCCTTGTTTTTCTGACAAGTTTCCATCATTCACTGAATACTTTTTAACTTTCTGACAATATATTCTAGGCTCATCTAGGACTTTTCTACCCCAGCCCTGGAATCAGCCATCTCTCCAAGGAGATAGAGAATGGTATTTTAAGTAGAGAATGGTGTTTAGAAACCAGGATTTAGCTGGTGTTTGGTGAGCTTATTGCTATTCCTTCTAGACCTTCTCTGCAGACAGAGCTAGGGGGAAAAAAATATATATATATATATGTATATATATGCTCACTATATATACATATGTATACTCTTACATATGTATATATATACATATGTATACTCTTACATAAACATACTCATTTTACACATAAACTCATTATATAAGTAATATATACATAAATTCATATATATAAACTGCATGTATAGATGTATATAATGAGTTTTTAGAAATATATTTCCTAGTAAACAGAATATGTCCATATTTCTATATTTATTTTTATGCATGTCTATATAATTACAAATAGTAGATTTAAAAACCATAAACTCAATCAGATATGAATTAATGAATGCAGACAAAGGGTATACCATTCTTACAGATTTTCTGAAGGTCTAAATTTTTTCTATATAAAAAGTTGAGAAGATATCTGTGAATCTGCAGTTATCTCAAAATAAAAAGTTTAGTTCCAAAAAAAAAGTTGAAAGGAAAGAAGAGGAAGATGACAGAAACTTGTCACCAGTCCTGGAGCCCCAAGACGGCCAGGCAGGTAGAGCTGCCCAGACTTTGATTTGGCCCCATCCCACAGCCGGCCACATGGTCTTCCTTGCAGCCCCTCCTTGTCTTCTGTCCTGCCCCAGACCTCAGGTGACAGGATGTTGTAAGGTGTTTCTTTCTGGCTCAGTTTCAGTGAGGTTTCAAAACCTCAGAATGATGCAATCGGGTTTGGGATCCACCCCACCCCAAATCTGAGGCACGTGGAGGCAAGGGTGCAGAGGGTTCCCTTTATGAAGCTGAGCATGTGTCCTTTGGGGCTTGTGGGCCAGGTGGATGGTTTATTCTATGTTTTTCAAACTACTTATTCTCTGCCAAGTTATGCACAAAAAGGTGAGTATAGCTCTTCCCAGTAGTAAGTGGCAGGGCAGGGTTTCAAATCTAGGCATATCTGAGCCCAGGTCTATGACACAGCCCCCGTGCTACATAGCCTCAGCCTGGAACCTGGGCTCTCTGTCACACAGTGAGTTGAGAGAGCCAAGTGGGAGGTTAGCAGCAAATCTTCGGGGGGGGGGGGGGAATGGGAAATGAATCCAATTCTGAGACCAAACAGTACCCCACAAATAAGACTTGATTGAGAGGACCCTTGAGGGGTTCAGGCACCCAAACTGAGGGTGGATGCTGGGTCCTAGAACAAGGGGGCATCAGAGTTAGCAGCTAGGAGATTATCAAGCCCATCATGCAGCTGCAGCCAGGGTCCCCATGGGAAGTCCCTCAAAAGCTGCCGCAGAAGGAAAAAATCAGCGTTGACCACTGGCCACAGTGAACCAGACACATAAGACTGTCTCAGTCCTTAGGCCCTATCCCCTTGTGGGATTAACGGTCCAAAGACATCCAAGTCCTAATCACTGGAACCTGTGAACATTTCCTTAGATGATGAAGGGATTCAGAAGGAGCCACCCCAAGGTATGCCTCAGTGGTATGCAGATTATTTTGGGCTAAAGGCAATTTTAGCTTTAGGTTCAAGAGAAATTTCTACCCCTACATTTAACTACCAGAAGAACTTGACTTAGGGGCTTTGCCCATAGTAAGAGATTATCAAAGATAATCACTTTTTGACCCACCTATATGGCATGACAAACTTTTATTTACTACTTATCTGCTTTTATCATCTTGCAATGACCCTTTGAAGCCCCCAAGGCACCTTACCTCAACCCTAGCTCAGGGTGTCTTATATACCTAGATCCCCTTTTCTGTCTCTGAACCTCTTGTGAATGTGTGGTCTCTGACTTGCTTATGTATCATGTATAAATTTTGTTATTTTCTCTTGCTGATCTGTCTCATGTCTATTTGATTATTAGACCAAAAGAACCATGAGGGTTGAGGAAAGTTTGTTCTTTCCCCACAAGGACAAGGTAAGGACCTTGAGATGGAGAGGTAATCCTAGATTATCCAGGTGGGCCCTAAATGTCATCTCAAGTGTCCTTATGAGAAGAAGATTGAACACAGAAGAAGCAGGTGATAAAACTGAAGGAGAGGCCACACTCCTGGCTTTGAAGATAAGGGAAGAGGCCAGGAGCCAGGAATGCAAGGAATGTGGCGTTAGAAGCTGAAAGAGGCAGGTCGGGTCTCCCCTGGAGCTCCAGAAGGGCCAGCCCTATGATGCCTCAACTTTAGCCCAGTGATAGTGGTTTTGGATTTCTGAACTTCAAAACTGTAGAGAACAATTTTGTGTTGTTAAGACTATTATGCTTGTGGTGACTTATTACAACAGCCACAGGAAACAAATACATGCCCTCTCCCTTGGGCTGATCCCAGGGGATGACAATCAGAAATAGCAGCTTGAAACTAGGAAGTGGAGACAGAGAAAAAATTGACTGTGACCTTCCATTCCAGGCCTAGGGCTGAGGCGGTGGGGCAGGTGTTAGGGTACTGCAGTTTCAATGAAGGTTAGAGTTCTGTAATTATTAGATGAGACTAGACCTTTGAATATTCCAAAGAGGCTGATGGGAGACTTTTTAGTATTCAAGGTTGACTGAGACATCTTAGGGACTTTCTTGAGTTTTCATCCTGGAGTAGGGAAAGAAGTATTTGTCAGGGAAAGTTTAACAAGAAAGTGGACAGAAAGAAACAAGTTGTTTTCTGCTGCTCACACATTCAAGAACTATTTCTCTATAGCCTCTATTCTGTGCCTGGCTCTATGTAAGATTTTGTACATATAACAGTGAAAAGAAGGGGAAAAAAAGACACTAACCTCTGCCTTTCAAGTTCAACATCTGGCATGACCAGCCTGGGGAGCTCTGCTAACAATTCCTCCATAAAACTGGTGAAAACTAACAAACAAGCAAATGTTTAAATCTTGTGGGAATGGTCCTATGTCATGAATAGAAAATGAAAAACATCTATTTAAGAACATTTATGAAAACTGAGTAAGAAAGGCAAGAGTTTATGCTATTTGAACCAAGACTTCTCCTTCCCTTGACCCTCCTCCTTGCTCAGTGAAGCAGATTCTATTTCAGATTGCTGTATCCAAGAACACAGGGCCCCTCTCCCACAAACAAAGGGTCTCTCCCCTAGACCAAAAATACAGGACTCCCTTACTCCCTAGATCCCATCTCCCTGTTGACGAGGCTAAGTCCAGGTGGGTATGGTCAAGAGGTAGGGGCTCTCTTTTGCTATCAAGCCTCCACTCAGGGGATAGAGGCTACACTGTGGGTACAGTGTGTTGAGAATACTGAGTTCTTGATCACCCCTACCCTGGCTCATGAGGCAGTGGCTTCACACTAGGAGAGGTAAGCCAAGAAGACCTCAAGCTGCAATCCAACTATCTCCCCACCAGTGCTCAGCTCCTAAAAGAAGGATAGCACTCAGCGAGAAGTCTGCCATTATCCCCATCCCCAGCTCCAGAGCCCTGGCTCAGAGATTTTGCCTGGTGATAGTGTTGAAGGTCAGAATGATTCGCCCGGAGATGTGGCTCTGTCATATGCAGATTGTATTGAGCTAAAGGCAACTTTAGCTGTAGGCTCTAGAGAAAATCTCCCCACACCTCCCCCACCCCCATACACTCCCTAGAATAAACTGTATTAGGGGCCTTGCACATAATAAGAGATTATCAGAGATAACCTCTTTTGACCTCTCTCTAGGGCAGAACAAACTTCTATTTACTAAACACCTGCTCTTCTTACCATCCTGAAATGCACCTTTGAATTCTTCAGGTTGCATTACCTCATCCCTATTTCAGAATGTCTTATATACCCATGCTTCCTTTCTGTCTTTGAACCTCTTATCCATGTGAGATCTCTGACTCTCTCATGTATGTGGAATTCCCATACAAGTGTATGTTTTATATTTGGTAATTTTCTCTTGTTAATCTGCTTCATGTCTATTTGATTATCAGATCAACTGAAAAAACATTGAGGGTAGTGGAAAGTTTGTTCCTTCCAAATAGAAACAAGCCACAAAACAGATAGCTCCTACTCTTTTGCCAAAGGAACTGACCTCATTTGCAACAGGGAGTAAAGAAGTTCAAACCTAAATGTGTTCTCAAGAACAGTGGAGGTTCTGGAGAAAGGCATTTTGGAGGAGATTCAAAATACAGGCTAAACTATAGGCTGGCTAGTCTGCAAGAGAGAACAAGGCAATAATACTGATAGGAGCCCTCCCAGAGTCAGAACAAATATCGAATATGGACCTCATACACTATTTCTTCAAAGGAGCCAGAAGCTGATTGGATTCATTTGTGGAGCAATTTATACCCCCAGGGAATTGTTGAAAACGGTAGTGACAGAAGAGGGAAATTAGGAGAGCTGAGCTGTGTGGGGTCAAAGAAAAGAGAGGAAGAGAACCCTACCAAAATCATTGTCATTCCAGGGTGTGGGTATACCCAAAGCTGTGCCTCTCTGAGGAACAACAACAGAGGCTGAACACAATGGGGAAGAAAGAGACTTTCTTAAAACAATCCAGTCAGTCACTAAACAAATAAACAAGAAAATAACCATAACAAGCCCCAGAGTAGGGAAATCCATACCCAAAGTTACTACAAGATATTATCTGAAATGTCCATTTATGACCAAAAAATATGTATGACATGCAAAAAAAAAAAAAACCCACAAAAACAGGAAAGCATGATAATACGCTGGAAAAAAATCAAACAACAGAAACTGCCTGTGAAAGAGACCAGATGTCAGATTTATCAGAAAAAGACTTTAAAGTACTATATTCATTTTAAACATGTTCACAGAACTAAAGGAACCAATAATTAAATAAGTAAGCGAAGTCATGATGATATGTCTCATCAACTAAAGAATATCAAGAGAGAGAGAGATAAATTATAAAAAAAGAACCAAGTGGAAGATATGAAGTTGAAAAATATAATAACGAATAAAAAATTAAATAGAAGTGTTTGACACTAAATTTGAACTGGCAGAAGAAAGACTAAGTGAACTTGAATATAGATTAATAGAAATTATGCAGATCAAAGAAATGAACAAAAATGAAGAGAGCCTCAGAGAAATGTGAGGTACTACTGAGCACCATCACCATTCACATAATGGGATTACCAGAAGAAAATGAGAGAGGGAACAGAAGAGAAAAAAATATTCAAAGAAATAATGGCAGAAAATTTACCAAATTTACTGAAAAGTAGTAACTTGCACATCCAAAAAGCTCGACAAACCTCAAACAAGATAAATATACAAAGAGAGCCACAAACAAGCACATCATATCAAGAATGGTGAAAGTCAAAGACAAGGAGAAAAATCTTAAATGCAGCAAGAAAAAAAAACAACAAATTACCTACATGGGAACCTGAATAAGACTTAGCCGACTTCTCAGCAGAAACCATGGAGGACAGAAGGTAGTGGCATAAAGTATTCAAAGTGCTTAAAGAAAAAGCTATCAACCAAAAATTTTATATCCAGAAAAGCTTAATTCCAGCAATATAGAGAAATGATGCCATAAGGCAACCACTAAAAAAAGACTTGAAAAAATGAAAAAATTATTATAATGTTACATTAGAAAATATTCACTTAATACAAAAGAAAGCCATAAAGAGGACTAGAGGACAAAAAAAGTCTGAAATGTACAATTAAATAAGTAAAATGACAGACATAAATTCAACTATAACAATAATAACATTAAGTGAATGGATTAATATACATTCAATAGTTAGAGATTGTCAGACTGAATTTAAAAACAAACCAAACTGTATGCTATGTACAAGAGACATACTTTCAATTCAAAGATACAAATATATTGAAAGTAAACAACAAAAAAGATAAAAACGATATAGCCTACGAACAATAACCACAAGAAAATCTGAGTGGCTATAGTGATAGCAGACAAAATAGACTTTAAAACAAAAAAAAAATTACTAAATAAAAAAGGATATTTTATAGAGTCAATTCATCTGTAATAATAATTACAGACAAATATGTACGTAATAGCAGAGCACCAAAATACATAAAGCAAAAACTGACAGAAATGAAGACAGAAATAAACAATTTTTTCAAAATAGGAGACTTCAATAACCCATTTTTAAAATAGGTAGAACAACAAGATCAATTAGGAACTAGGAGACTTGAACAATACAACAAACCAAAGTAATCTAACAGACACCTATGGAACACTCCACTAACAATAGCAGAATATACATTCTTCTCAAGTTTACATGGAACATTCTCAAGGATGAACCAAGGCCATAAAACAGACCTTAATACATTTAAAAAGATAGAAATAATGCAAGTTATATTTTCTAATCACAATGAAATAAGAAATCAATAACAAGAAAAAATTTGGGAAACTCACAAATAGGTAGTAATAAATAACATACTTTTAAATAATCAATGGACCATAGAAGAAATTAAGAAGAAAATCAGGAGTGACATCAGAAACATGGCAGAGTAAGAGATGTCTCCAAATCTCTCCCCTTGAAACAACAGTAAGCTGAACATCTAAAACTCAACAAAAAACACTCAACCTGCACACAAGCACATCTAACAACAAAAAACACTCAACCTGCACACAAGCACATCTAACAACAAAAAACACTCAACCTGCACACAAGCACATTTAAGCAAGGGATCTATGCCTAAGAGTTACCACAGGAAGCTAATTGAGGATGAGGACCAGGAAACGAGATCCAACAAAAGAGAAGAGAAAGGAAGACCAAGGACTTGAGATTTGTAGACTTATGTAGCAATCAGTCTAGATTTTAGCAAAAGTATAAAAGATCCAGGGGTAAAAATGAAATCAATCAATTTGTGTTTACTTGTGGCATCTGGAAAATAGTATTAATAGAAATTTGACAGATCCATTGGACTTCAGTAACTATTAGTGATACATACTTAAGATTAAACAAATGAAGGAACAGGCAATTAATTGTAATTATGTTCCAATAATTAACTGTATTAAAAATACTGTTCAAGAAAAAAAATATAATTGTAGCATATACTTAACTCAACAGTGAAAAAATATATATATATATATATATAATATAAAAACTGGATATTGATTTAACCAAAAAAAGAGAGAAGAAAATCATAAAATACTTTGAAATGAATGAAAATGAAGACACAAGATGCCAAAATTTACAACTGAAACAGAGTTTAGAGGGAAGTTTATAGCTGTAAATGCCTATATTAAGAAAAAAGAAAGATATCGAATCAGTAACCTCACCTTCCACCTTAAGACACTGGAAGGTCTACAGCCATGCCACCCTGAACTTGACCTATCTTGTCTGATCTCAGAAGCTAAGCAGCTTGGGCCTAATTAGTACTTGGATGGGAGACCACCTAAGAATAGCAGGTGCTGTAGGCATTTAAAAAAAAAAGACACTGGAAGAACAGCAAACTAAACCTAAAGTAAGCAGAAGCAAGGAAATAACAAAGATTAGAGCAGAAATTGAAGAAGTAGAGAATAGAAAAAATAGAGAAAAATAATTGAAATAAAAGCTGGTTTATAAAAAAGATCATTGAGGGAATTTTCATGCATACGTGAAATCCCCATCCACATGTATTAACATTTGATTTTCTCCTGTTAAAAATTTTTTTAAAAAATTGACAAACCTTTACCTAGACTGACCAAGAAAAAAAGAGAACACTCAAATTACTAGAATCAGAAATGAAAGAGAGGACATTACCATTGACCTTACAGAAATAAAAAAGATTATAAAGGAATGCTGTGAACAATTGTACATCAACAAATTAGATAACTTAGTTGAAATGGACAATTTCCTTGAGGTATGAACTGCCAAAACCAAATCAAGAAGAAACAGACAATCTTAAAGACCTATAACAAATGAAGTGTTTGAAGTAGTAGTTAAAAACAAAAACAAAACAAATAAAAAAATATCCACCCAAATGGTTTCATCACTGAATTCTACCAAATATTTGAAAGACAAATACCAGTTCTTCACAAACTCTTCCAAAAATAGAAGTGGAAAAAATTCTTGATTGATCTCTCCTCTGAGCTTCAACTGCCTTCTGGATGTCATCCCCTGAACGCTCCTCAGATAGCACAGCTAGCTAGAATGCATTACTTTCCCTTCCTCCAGCCCTCTCTCCCTCACACAATTGAAGGCTCTTCACCCACACAGTTGCTTGAGTAGGGTCCTAGACCCCCCTGCAGGCTCTCCCATCCCTCCATCAAGTGGTCACTGTGCCTGAAACCTCACTAATCCCACATAATTTGAGTCTTGTTTTGTTGTCAACACCCCCATTCCCCTTCTTTCCAGGAAGGATGCCAGACTCTTTAATACCTCAGGGCAATTTTTAAGGCTCAAAGCTAGAAAATGGTCTCTCTTCCTGATGTTTGGGTCCATGCAGGAGCTTATGGTAGGTATATAGAGGGGAAGGGAAGAGGTCAGTGTATTTAGTGCTACAAGCAGGAGGAGCAAGGGTGGGATAAAAGAAGCCTTCCTATGCTAGAGGAGGGGGCAGAGCTCAACTAGGAGTGGGAACTTAAAAAGCTGTCCATCTCACAGTCAAACTAATATAGTATGTCAAATGTGATTTAAAAATAAAAAAAATATATATTTCAAAAAAGAGGGAAGATCTAAAATCAATCATCTAAGCTTATACCTGAGGAAACTAAAAAAAGAAGAGTAATTTAAATCCAAGGTAAGCATGAGAAAAGAAATAATAAAAATTGGAAAAGAAACGAATAAAATTTAAAACAGGAAATTAATAGAGAAAAGCAATGAAACAAAACCTAGTTCTTTAAAAATATCAGTAAAATTGATAACCCTTTACCCAGGTTAACGGAGGGGGTGGGAAGAACAGAAATTTAATATTAAAAATGAAAAAGGGCCATCACGCTGATCCCATGGACATTAAAAGGATAATAAAGAAATACAAGTTTCTTTATTATGTCCCCAAGTTTGATAACCAAGATGAAATGAACCAATTCCACAAAAGACTTAATCTACCAAACTCACATTATAAGAAGTAGATCATCTGAATAGACCTTTCACTATGAAAGAAAATGAATGAAGAGTTAATAACCTTCCCAAACAGAAAGTCCCAGCTCAGATGAATTCACTGGTGAATTCTACCAAACACTTAAGAAAGAAATTATACCAATGTTCTACGATCTCTTCTAGAAGATAGAAGTAGAGGAAATTCTTCTCAGCTCATTTTATGAGGCCAGTATTACCCTAATACAGAAATCATGCAGACATTACAAGGAAAGAAAATCATAGACCGATATCTCTTGAACATAGATTCAAAAGTTTTCAATGAAGTATTAGCAAATCAAATCCAACAATGTATAAAAAGAATTATACACTATGGCCAAATGGGATTTTTCACAGATATTCAAGGCTGCTCTACATTCAAAAATTAATTAATATAATTCACCATATCAGCAAGCTAAAAAAGAAAAATCATGTGTGTAGTGTTATATCCAGGTCTTATAAGTAACAAACATGTGTCTTTTCCAAGTTTCCTAATGGTTATGGCTGTTGGATGTCTTGAAATTATAACAAGAACCTCAAGGGTTCATTCAGTTGTAATGTTGGTTTAGTAAGGGGGGATGTCTGAGAGAAGCTCATCTGGGTCCAAGTGAGTGTCTCTGCTGGGTATTTCTAGTCAAGAGTATTACTGTCAACAGACAGAGACTAGCACAAAACAAGAGAGATATTCCATGTTCATGGATAGGAAGACTCATCAAAATGTCAGTTCTTACCAACTTGACCTATAGATTCAATGTAATCCTAATAAAAATTCCAGCAAGTTATTTTGTGGATATCAACAAACTGATTCTAAAGTTTATATGGAAAGGCAAAAGACCCAGAATGGCCAACACAGTATTGAAAAAAAATAACAAACTCAGAGGGCTAACATTACCTGACTTCAACATTTACTATAAAGCTACAGTAATCAAGACAAAGTGGTGTTTGCAAAAGAATAGACAATTAGATTGACGGAACAGAATAGGGAGCCTAGATATAGACCAACACAAATACAGTCAACTGATCTTTGACAAAGGAGCAAAAGTAATTGAGTAAAGAAAAGATAATTCTTTTCAACAAATGGTGCTGAAACAACTGGACATCCACATGCAAAAATAAAAGAAGAACCTAGACACAGATCTTACACCTTTCACAAAAATTAGCTCAAAATGGATGATAGACGTAAATGTAAAATGTAAAACTATAAAATGCCTAGAAGATATCATAGAAAAAAATCTAGATAACATTTCCAATTATATGATATTCTGGAAAAGACAAAACTATGGAGACAGTAAAAAATCAGTGATTGCCAGGGGTTCAGAGGGTGGAAGGGATATATAGATAGAATATAGGAGGATTTTAGGGCATTGAAACTATTCTGTACGATATAATGGCAGATACGTGTCATTACACATTTGTCAAAATCCAGAGAATACACAACACAAAGAGTGAAACCTAGTGCAAACTATGGACTTGACTTAACAATTATATATCAATATTGGCTCATCAGTTAAAGAAATGTACCACACTATAATGTGAGTTTTTAATAAGATGTATGTGTATGAGAATTCTCTGTACTTTTTGCTCAGTTTTTCTGAAAACCTAAAACTGCTCCCCAAATTCTATTAATTAATTTAAACACACACATGTGCACATGCACAAGCAAGTAAGCCATTAACTGTACACAGAGAAAAATAGCATGGATCATGATCCTAGTCTTAAAATCATATCCGTGCATCTATCTATTCAACCTATAGAGATAAGATGAGGCTGTGTAAAGAGAATTCTGCAGGGATATTCATGAAATACAAAATCCCACTTATGATGGTTCATTGTTTATTTTCTTTGTACTTTCTAAACTGCCTGAATTTATTTTTTCTGTTGAGCATGAATTACTTTTATAAAAACAAGTCACAACTCTGCGACTGACAGCCACAAAGCAGATCGGATTCACTCCTCGCCGCCTCGCTGCTTCGCTCCGCTTCCTCTGCAACCATGTCTGACAAACCTAATATGGCTGAGATTGAGAAAGTCAGTAAGTCGAAATTGAAGAAGACAGAAACGCAAGAGAAACACCCACTGCCATCAAAAGAAACGATTGAACAGGAGAAGCAAGCAGGCGCATGGTAATGAGGCACGCACTGCCAATATGCACTGTACCTTCCAGAAGCATTGCTCTCTTATTTTACTTCTTTTAGCTGTTTAACTTTGTAAGATATAAAGAGGCTGGATTAAGTTGAAATGATTGTGCTGCCCCTTTTTCACACCCAACGATTGACAACGATGACCGCACCTGCCTCTCCCACCTGCCTGTCTGGCTGGCAGGGAAGGAAAAGAACTTGCATGTTGGTGAAGGCAGACGCTGGGTGGGACAGCAGTGAAATCGGGTGAAAACCAAGCTGATTCAAGGTGTCCTGCAGGCTGTAAAATGCAGTTTAATCAGAGTTCCATTTTGTTGTTGTTGTTCAAATGATTTTAATTATTGGAATGCAAATTTTTTTAATATGCAAATAAAAAGTCTTAACACCTGAAAAAGTCACTATTTAAAGTTTAATAGAAAAGAAAATGAAATAATGTGACATTTCTTGCACCCCTGAGATTGTGAGCAAATATTCATATATTTATATTTATTTTGTATATACGTGTTTGCAGGGGAGAAAAAAAAAGACTGCAAAGTTTTATACCAATATCCACTGTGGTTATTGGTGAGGAGTAGGATTATAGGTAGCTTTTTAAAAATGCATTTATTCTTTTTCTTTCTTTTTTTTTCCTGCATTTTTAAAATCACGTCATTCCCCTACTCACAAGCTTCCTGTATCACGCACCTGCTAAATAAAAATTCATTAAATTCTTCTAGTTCACTAAATGGCTTAAAGCCCCTGTGGATGGTCCACAGTTCTGATGTGAGATGAAGTTAGGAAAAACGGGTTCATAAACGAGGTACTTTATATTCACATTATTTAATCCTACAGTAACCGATTTTACTAGGGGAGAGATTAAGTGGCAGCTTAGGAATTGGAGGGACGCGGGTTCCAACCCAAGTCGCTGTGGCGGAGGGGTGGTGCCGCGGGGAGTGGTCAGGATTTGAGGTTCTTCCCAGGGGCTCTTTCGTTTATTTGTCTGGGCCCCCCCGTCAGCGCCTACTCTCAGCCCCTCACTGGTGGCCGCCTCTGCCCTCTTGTGTCATCTCTCAGAACTACAGGTCTCCTTGGAGAAATGAGGGGGTCAGCGAGCTACCCACCTACCAGGCTTCTCTAGGAAGGAGGGACTGAATCCTCAGTGCCCAGGCCACATAGACACAGAACCCAAGGACTGAACTCACCCACTCTCCACTTCCCACACATGCAGAGACAGCGGCAGAGGGAAGAAGGGATCTTGCCCAGCAGCTGGCTGCAGGCAGAACCAGAGGCATGTCTAGAATCTAGCCTCCAGAATCCTTCTTCAAGGCTGGGTCCAGAGTAGCCCCAGTGCAGAGTTACAGGAGTCAGAGGTTTCCAGAAAGAGGCCTGAGGCAGGCCAAGGACAGTAGCCTTTCTCTCCCTTCATTCTCCTGCCGCTGGGATCTTCACCTCAGCTCCCCGAACTATTTACTACTTAATAAAACTTAAAATTGTTCTAAATACAGATGACTTTTCTTAAGAAAGTCTTTAAAAATGTCAACAAACCAATTTAAAGGGGAAACTTGCCTATCACTTCTCTTAAGTGAAAAATTTGTGTTATTTTTATATATAATAATGAAGCTACGAAAAACAAGACAACGTTATTAAATGCTGTTGGATATTGTTTCTCACAAAAGCTGTGCATGGCCATAAGGAGAGGGAAGGTTTTAACCTTAAATAAGGTAGTGAGGGAAGGCCTCACTGAGGAGGTGACATTTGAGCAAAACCTGAAGGAGATGAGGGAGTCATAATAAGATCTGGGGAAGAGTATTTTGGGCAGAAGGAATAGCAGGTATGATGGCCCTGAGATAAGAGTGCACCCGGGGGTTTGAGGAGCAGCGAGGAGGCTAGTGTGGCTGGAGGTGGGTGAGGGGAAGAAGGGAGGAGGGTGGGCGATGAAGCCAGGAGGTGACAGGGCCAGGGATGGGGCTTATTCACTGAGAAACTAATAAAGCTTATACTGTAGTCCCCTCACCTACCCAGGCTGTCCAAGGTACTGGCGGGGGCCTTGCAATGTGTTCACATGATCACAACGTCTGTAAAATGTGCAAAAGTAAGTTCAGTGCCTTTTCTGAAGCTCCCTGTGGTTTATATCAAACCATTAGAAAGCCAATTTAGACATCCTCGAGAAACATAGCTCAGTTATTGAGATGTAATGTGTTTCATTTTATTTCATAATATTTCATTAATTTACTATATTTAACTCATTTTATCCTCTTAGGAAACTTTTCTAGCGAAATATGATATGCACGAAAAAGGGCACACATCATAGGTGGACAGGTCAATGAAATTTCACAGAGGGACCAGCACCAGATCAAGAAACAGAATCTGACCAGCTCCCTAAGACCTCCCAGGGGTGACCACTTATCCTGACTTTTCACGACACAGGTCAGTTTGTCCGGTTTTGAACTTCATGTGCATGGAAGCGCAGTGTGCAGTTATCCTACTTGCTGGATATCACTGTGTCATCTGTGGTATGAAGAGGCCACCACTCAGCTTCCCTCCTCTACTGATGGGCATTTAGTTGATTCCAGTGCAGGGCTATTACGAATAGTGCTATGAACATTCTAGAACTTTCCTTTTGGTGCACACACCTGCCATTCTTGTGGGTATTTATGCAGTGGAATCGCTGGCTCTGAGGTAGAGCCATGTGCTCTACTTCACTGGGCATTGCCAAGTTGTTTTCCAAAGTGGTCATATCAGACAAGCAGGCTGTCTTACTCACAATTGGTTAAGACCACTCTTCCATTTGGATTCCCTTTCACCCCGGATTCTCTTATTTTCTGTTCATAAGATTGTATTCTTTTTCTTAAAGGGGCCTCCTACATTATAGAAGCTTCAGGCCCTTAAGGTATGGCTAGGCTGTGAGTGAGCTGGGAGCCCAGAGGGTCCTGAGCAGAGGAGGAATGTGGGGCTGGGAGTGAGGACCAGACTGGGTGGGGACACAGGTGGAGGGCAGGACGCAGGTGAGGAGGGTGCCATGCTAGTGCAGGAGAGTGGTGGCAGGAGCCTGAAGGGGGATGGGGCCTGAGTCAGGATGTACCTCTGGGTAGCCAACAGGATTTGCTGGCAGGTCAGATGCAGGTGTGTGAGAGAGATTTCTTGCCCTGAGCCAATTGGCAAGAGGGGGTTTGAGGAGATGGAGGAGACAGAGAGTGGAATAGGTCTGGGAGAGAGATACAGAGCTTGTTTTCAGATGTGGAGATGTTGGAGTGTGAGCCTGGAATTGAGGGGTGACGGCAGGTCTGAGGATGATGTTTTCAGAATCTAGTCAGGGTATAACTGGTGTTTAGAGCCTCTAGATGGAAGCCCCCCAGGAGTTAGTGTAGATAAAAAAAAAAAGGCTCAAGATGTGCACAGGGGCAAACATTAACAGGTCAGAGAGGAGGAAGAACCATCCAAGGATCCACCAGGGAACTGAGAAAGACTTCTGTAGGGAGTGAGGGACAGTGTGTTACACATGCATGTCACCCCTGGACAGCCCACTGATGGACACTGATGTCTTCACCTCCTTGTGAGGTCGTCCCCAACATCCCACCCAAAGGATCACAAAGTATCTCTTGGTCCCCTCTCAGTTTATTTCTTTACAGCACTCACCCTGCTCAGTAGGACTGACATTACACTTTGTATTTATTTATTTATTGCCTGTCCCCTCCGTGTCTGCTTCCTGAAGCAGTGCCTTTGCTCATCCTTGTCATTGCTGTAGTCTCAGTGCCCAGTTCAGTAACTAGTACCCAGTAGATGTTCAGGAAATAGCTGGGAAACATACTTTTGCAGAAGTGCAATAGGCTTAGAGACAGACGCCAATTTTCCAGAAGTTACACGGAGAAGAGAAAGCAGAACAGGGTCAGTGGCCCCAAGGCCGAGACCCCTCTGATGACCTTCCTGGGTTTCCAGCCTCCTTTGGTCGTCCGGATTCTCAGACCCCTGACGGGTGGAGCCCTTCCTGGGCAGGGCTGGGTCTCAGGCGGCGGGAGACTACACTGCAATCTGGGAATCTACGGCAGAGGGCGCTGCTGACGCGAGAACCACGAGCGTGGTGGAGCAGGGCGGGCTGAATCCGGAAAGGAATGAGTGCAGGGTCCGCACTGAGGGTGGGATGCGGGCAGGATGAGTAGACCCAGGTCAGAACGGGGGTACGGGAGCCAGTTGGGAGCCCTTTGCCAGCCTGGGAAGGGAAGCTGGGTAAGAGCAGGCTTCCCAGACGATATTTTAACTGTATCATGAAAAATAAGTGGGAGGTGGAGTTTGAGAAGGGCAGGGGTTCTGGTGAATGGCCCCAGCAGGTCTCCAGGACTGGTTAAGCACAACTTGGGCAGGAAGCGATGATCTGGTCAGGACCGCATGAGTGCCTCCCTGATGGGTCTTCAAGTCAAGAAGGAGATAAAGAGGGTAAAGGGTGGACAGCTCCTGGCGCCCTGTCTACCAGATGCAGCACTTCCTGGGAGCATTAGCGTTTAACCTCTCCCCAGTGATGATGTATCTGACCTGAGTGTGGGGGACATTGATGCCTTCCACAGCGCGGCCTGCCTACCAGCACCTCCCCACTCCGGCAGCTCCTCTCACCCTGCTCCCAGGCCATCTAGTAGAGTGTCTGAACAATGGGATACATCTTGCGTCCGTGGAGGGGCGATTAGGGCAGAATTACTGCTGTCTGCAGACTGGAGTCAGAACCCGGAGGTCAGAGGTCAAGGCTGTCAGGGGACTATGAGCACTTCTGGGAGGTCTATGGTCACTGCAGTGTGATAGATGCTAAGGTGACCTCATCCTGAGACTGGAGAGATAGGGAGTGGGGGTGGCAGGGGGTCAAGCAGGAGGCGGCCTGAGGGCCTGGCAATGGGGCAGGTACCCTGGATTGAGTGGCCTAGACCCAGGGGCCACTCATCACCTGTAGAATATTTTCAGAGAATGGTCCGAAACCCCTTCCAGGTCCAAGGTCAACAGGAAGGATTTGCTCCTAGGGTCCCTTCTCAGCAAATTGTCCCTCCCACTTCCTGTTGTAAGGACTTCCAGGGACAATGTTTTCAATAATGATAATAATAATGGCTTTTTTTTTTAATGTTTGTATATTCCAGGAACTTTCCTAAGTGATGTGTATATTGATTAGACCAGTTAGTTCCCTAACTACACTATGAGTGAAGAGCAATTACAAATCCCTTTTTGCAGATGAAGAAACTGAGACTCAGAGAGGGAGGTTATTTGTCCAAAGCCAAACACCTGGGAATGAGCAGTCTGGCTCCAGAGCCTCTTGTCCTTAAGGTCACTTGATTGCCCAAGCCCCATACCAGTGATAAAGAGCCCCCAAACCTGCCCTGCTCCGAGCAAAGAGACATATGGGTTTCTAGATGTCTCCTCTCAATGCAGGGTGACCTGGAGGGCCCAGAGAGGGGGCCCCCTTCAGTCTAGGGACTTCCAAGCCCCAGGGTTCAACTGGATGTGGGCAGTCAGCCCTAGTTCTGGGGATGGTGCCTGGTTGCCTGGGTGCCAGACTCACAGCTGTGCATTAAGATCCCATCTGTACCACTCTTTGTTGTGTGATTCCAAGCAGGTCTCCTAGATGCTCTGTGCCTTGTTTCCCTTGTTTGTAGAATGAGCTAGTAATAGCCCCTCCCTTAGAAAATTGTTGTGAGGATTAAATAAAACGGTGCAGGTAAAGCACTTGACTGCTATTATTCCATGGGCTCTCCTCGGTACCCCCGCCCCTCCTAGTTCTGGAAATGCTCTCCTCACATTTAGCAGTGTGGCCAATAAGCCTGGTCTCCAAAACTCAATGACATCATGGACCAAAGCTTCTGAATTTTCCTGCTGGTCCTCTGGTGTTGGTATTATTAGTCTCACTCTATGAAGAAGGAAACAGAGGCTCACAGCCAGAAAAAGAAGTGAAGAAAATATCTATGGATCGATAGGAAGTGATCTTCTAGGTAGTTAGCTATTGTAAATGGGAGGGGAAAAAAAAGCCAAGTGCAGAACAATGTGTAGTATACACTCACATTTGAGTTGAAAAGAGGGAGAGAGGGTAGAAAATATAGGTACATTGCTTATATGTGCATTAAATCTCTAAAATTTATAGTGAGGGATTGATTACATTGTTTAGCCCTAGAGGAGGGAACTAGGTGCCTGAGGTCTGTGGTTGAAACTTTTTGCTGCACATTATGAAATACCTAAAAGGGATGTTTTCATGTTAGCTTCCTGAAATAAGGGCGGGGAAGGGGAAAATTCAGGGATTCAAATTCCAGTAGCAACAGGGCCCAGGCAAGGAACGTGAATGAATAAAATAATCAACTGTGAGACATTAGGGAGTGATGGGTACTGAGGCAAACAGTCATGTCCTACTTACTCTGTACCAACAGATCATTGCCCTGCGAAGGTACAGGTCTAGAACTGTCAGAGTTTCCAATTTCTGGAGAGAAATGGAAATGGAGTTGGATGAAGGAAAAGGTTAGGGGTGACTATGGTAAGCAGGGCCTGGGGAGTGGTGGAACCAGAGGGAAATGGAGGGGAAAGATGTGGCAGACACCACTGGCTGGCTAACCTATCAGCCATCCCAAACCCCTTCTCCCCCGCTGTTTTCCACTTTAGAGGCTTAAAAAGAGAAATGACTCATTCTCCCAGTCTCCCTTGCAATCAGGAGTGGTCATGTAACAGTTCTGGCCAATTAGATCTAGTCAGTGGGGGGTGGGGGGTGGGGGAGTGAGGTGTAGTCTAGGAAATTCTCTTATTGTAAAAGGGACAAGTGCTTATAGTTAACTGTAAACTTAACTATCCTTTTTCCTTCCTGTCTTAAATGTGAATATGAATACAGATACAATGCCAGGAGCAATAGCAACCATATTGTAAACCCAAAGAAAAAGCCAAGAGAATTGCAGAAACACCAGCCCTGAAATATTTGGTCTGGCAAAATATTGCTCGTTGTAGCTGACCTCCAAGCTCACTGTGATGGGGGAGGGGGGAATAAACTCGTATATTTCTAATCCACTGTGATGTCTTTTGTATTTTTTGTAGTCAGACACATTCTTAACTTTACAGAAGATGAGTATTTGAATTCAGAAGACGGGGAAAGGAGAGGCTGGGCAGGAGTCAGTGGAGGGTAAACAAGGGGAGAGACTTTTGGTTTGAAGGTGGGGGAAGCCTGAGCATGTTTCTATTGTAATAACGAACATTTATTGAGCACACACTATGCGCCGGGCACAGAAATTTATATAGATCCTATTTCTTACCACAATCTTCTGGACCAGGCCTGACTTTATCCTTATCATACAGAAAAGGGAATTTTGGCCCAGAGAAGCAAAGCAATTTGCCCAAAAGTCCTAGAGCTACTAGGCAGTACAGGCGGGATTTGAACTTGGGCAGAGGGAGTCCAGCCAAAGATAGATTCTGACTCTTCAGTCAATGTAATGGGTGAATAAATATGTGATAAATTAGTGTTCCTGCCCTTCTTGGGGCCTCAGTCTCCCATGTGTGAAATGGGCTGATTGTCTCACCTTTGTGCTGGGACACGGAGAGCCTGCCTTTCTGTGGCCCCAACTTTATGAGGCCTGAGACTAAAGAAGGTGGCACTGGAGGGAGGAAGGGGGCTGAGATGTGCCAGCAAGGTGGGTTGGCATCTGCTGGCCCAGTAGCCAGGTGGGGTGGGCTGTGCTCTGTGGTGCTAGGGGTCAGTCAGGTATCTACCTCCCCTTTAGGCTCCACCTTCTTATCCCTCCACCCTGCCAGGAGCAGCAGCCACCCCCTGGGATGAAAGGGGTTTGTGTTTGTTGAAGTCCTGATGGAGGCCAGGGACCTGTAGAGAGCAGCCTGGCCCTGGCGCAGTGGGTCACTGAAATGTCGGAGGCAATATGACTTTGCTGGCCCTCTCTGTACCTGTTTTCCTCCTCTGTAAGATGGGGATTGAACAACACCTCCGTGGCCTGATAAGAAGATTTACAGGGATGATGGCAAACCCTCAGCACGGGATGGGGGCGGAATAGGGTGCACAGTGAGCCCCAGAGCCGCACGTTGGAAGGAAGTGTGCTAACTGTGTGGGAGTGTGGTTTCCTCCCAGGCAGATCCCTCTCCTAGTCTGCCCGTGTTCCAGCCCCAAGCATTTCTGGGCCAGCCTCAGGAAATATCAGACCCCTGAGGGTGTCGCCTCACCTCAAGGAGCTGCCATCCAGCTGCTTGCCAGCCCCTCAAACTCCACTGACCTTTGTTCTTCTCTTTTCCAGAGGGGAGTGTCAGCTCTCTTGGGCAGGGCCTTCAAGATTTCCCTGCCACCACTGAGTCTTCCAGACAGTCTACGGCCACCTCCTTCCTTCTCTCCCAGCTCTCTGGGAAAGGTCGATCTAGGGGGCGGGGCTGAGGTCCAGTTAACTGGGCTGCACTCTCCCGCAAGGCGTGGTAGTTATGATGTGGACGAAATTCTGAAAACCCAGAGGAGGAATCAGGGAAGCAATCAGGGAAGGCTGCCTGAAGAAGGTGACATTTAAGTCCAGATCAGAAGAGCAAGGAGTTAACTAAGGACAAATATTTCAGATAATTCATTTATTCAACAAACATTTATTGAGCACCTATCTTGTTCCAGTCTCTGTGCTAGGCCCTGGAGTTTGGGCAAGAGAAATTTGTGCTCTAGTGCATTTTGCAGTGGGAGGTCAGAGGAGGAGGCAAAGAAGTAAATACCATCTCAGCAACTGGGTTCAGAGCAACTGAGGAAGACTATCATGGAGGGAGGTGAAAGGGGCCCTGTGCTAGTCTGCAGGAGATGGTCAGTAAGGGCTTCCCCTCCCCGAGAAGAAGGCATTGGGATGATTGCTGAAGCATCAGCTCCCATTACTTAAGCAAAGAGGGAGAGGTGGAAAGGAATTTCGGATGGAGAGAACAGCAAGTGCAAAGGTTGGAAGTTAGGAGGATACAGGAAGGTATCCTGTTAGAGCTGAGACTGCCAGGGTACAGTGGACTAGTAACTCCATTTGATCAGTGAGGCCAGTGAGAATCAAGGCAGTGAAATGACTTGCCTGAGGTCACAAGTGGTAAAGCAGGGTTTTGAACTGGGAATGCAGGGATGCAGGGACATGAGCTCCTAGTCACAAAAGTCTCCATGTCTTTTAAAGCAGACGCACTGCTGTACATTCCTCCAGGAACAGCTGCCAGCCTCCCCTGCAGTAACCATTGCCAGGCTGTTGGACCACCAGAGGCAGGTGCCGACAGAGTGGGGACAGCCAGCTGTTGGTAGGAGATGCTGCCCGAGGAGAGGCAGCAGCGGAAATTGTCGTGGGATGGTGGAGGCTGTGGTGGCCGTGATGTGGTTTCTCCAGGGTCCCTGTGGTAGCAGCCTGGGCACTGTGCCTGTCTCCTGTGGCTTCTTCACCCACAGAGAGCCTTCACTGGGGCATGTTGTTCCCAGAGCTTGGGCTGGGGCTGGGAGCCCAGAGGGGACTCTTGTCAGTCCCTGGAGACCTCCCGCTCTTCACCTCTTGGGAGAGTGGGGCTGGTGTTTTATAGAAGAAACTCAGGTTCAGAAAGGGACCATGGCCAGTCCAGGACCACACAGCAGAAGGGCTGTGCCAAGCGTCCACGGCTATTGGTGTTGCCCCTTTCCTATCTGATTTCTTCCTTTTCTCCTAAAGGCGATTATTGGGATCACTTCCAGAAACTTGCACTTGAGTCCTTGTTCTCAGTGGGTTTCTGGAGGCGCCAAATGAAGACATTTAGTCAAATGTAATTGAGCTCCTACCCTGAGCCCTACCCCCAGGCACACGGAACAGGCTCCAAGAGTGTTATTTATAGCCCCAAATAGAGCCCCCATTTAAGAGAGTTATCTATGTGGAGAGGACCTGTAAGAGTGCAGACTTTGGGATCAGATCCCTAGTCTACCACCTACCCAATCTGTGAGCTGTGTCACCTCACCTTTTGGTGCCTCAGTTTGCTCACTAGATTAATGGGATCATGATGGTGCCTTCCTCACTGGACTTGCATGGAGGATAAAATGAAATAGCATGAGGAAGTGCTTAGGCAAGGGGCTGCCATGGGGGTCTCTAAGTGGATGGCACTGTGCATGGGGTACCTCCTACATGCTACAACCCTGCACAAAGGAGTCAACTTCTGAGGCCTGATGAGGCAAGTACTTTCACACTTCTGCTTCACAGATGCCAGATGGAGGTTCAGCAGGATTTAGAGGTTGCTCAGAGTCTCACGGCTGGTAAGAGGTGGTATTGGGACTGGAATCTGGACCAGTCTGAGTCAGACATCCCTGCCCTACCCTCAAGGTAGCTATGACTCAAGTTTGCAGGAAGAGGAGGAGAAGAGTGGGGTAAGCCGGCACCAAAGTGGAATCCATGACCTTTGTTTTCTCAGAAATGAAAATGCTCTTGGCAACATCTGTACATGGTGTGGTTAGGGCTGGCACAGCTGAGAAGCAGTCAGAAGCAGTCAGTGGCAGGGCCTGGGAGTCACTTAACAGCCAGCTTGACAAGACCGTAGGGAAATGTATGGTCTCTGCATCAGCAGCTGGTTCTCAACCTGGACCTTGACACCTCAGCCAGGTCACAGTTGCAACTTGGACTCAATCCTCTAAAGTGTAAGGGTTGCCCAGGCTGACACAGGAGTCCCAAGTCCTCTGGTAATGGAAGAAAGGCAAGTGACTGGGACAAGTGGGTCCTCTGGCCCATCCTGCTTGGAGGTCTGTGCGTCTGTGGACTCAGAATTTGGAGGGCTCTGGGGTGAAGCCAGAGCCTGGGCCAGGGAGGGCCTGAATCCCCTGGGTAACCTCTACCTGTAAGCCAGGCAAAGCAAAGCACATACCCTACACAGGAGCTGGTGGCTTGTCCCTCACCCAGACCCTACACACCTTAAACAGCAGGGACAAAACCTGGTTCATCTGCTGGGTGGACGGAGGCTTTCCAGCCCGGGCCTTGAACTCTACTCACCAGCAGGCACCTGGACTCATGGGTGCAGCCTAGACAGGGGTCAGAAGACATGGTCCAGAGCACTTCTCTGGACCATCCATCTATCCATTCATTTCCCAGATCTTTACTTAGCACCCAACTGTGTGCTGGGCCATGATCTAGGTGCTGGGGACAGAAAGACAGAAAGCCCGGCCCTCTCAGAGGGAAGATAGACAATGAACAGAGAAATCAATGCATAACATAACTGTCAAGTAATGATCACTGTTGTAAAATCCACACAAAGCAGGGAGGAGGTGGAGAGAGCTGTTGGGGGAGAGGGAGGAGGGCACCATCTCAGTAGTCAAGAGATAGATAGAAGGGAATGGAAGGGCATTTGGATGTCTGGGGGAAGGGCATTCCAGGCAGAGGGAACAGTGAGGGGCCTTGTGAGGGAGGCTCAGTGTGGGAGGAGGGGGAGTGGGGGAAAGGGCAGGGTGTGCAGGGCCTTCTAGTCATGAAGGAGCAATGGATTTGATGCTAAGTGTGATGCAAAGTCTGAGAAGTTTGGGAAGAGGTGACACAGTCTCATTTGGTCTTGCCAGCAACTCCCTGCCAGCAAGGGGCAGCGCCCTTGAAATGCAGTGAGGAAGCTGAGGCTCTGAGAGTCTTCCTGCCTATATCCGAGGTCTCCCAGCACAGAGTTGCAACTGGAACCTGTCTCCCACCCCAAACTGCTGTTTGCATGAGGTGCTGGTGCAGCTTACAAGCTTGTCCCCACTCGACCATACTTGATTAACCAGGGGCTGACAGAATGGCTTCCCCGAGGGATGTCTTGTCTTCCAACCTTTACTCAACAAACACTCAGACATTAGGCTCTATGGCCAGAACCTTGTAGGGGTAGGAGACAGAGATAAGTCAGGGCCAATCTTGGCTCTCCCTCAAGAAGCTATAAGACCACAGGGTGACAAAACCTAAACTGTCTGTCACTATCCAGGGGGCAGGTCCTGGGATGGTAAGTAGCCAGAGAAAGCCCTGAACATGGCCATCAGAGCAGGCTCCCAGGGCAAGATGCCTATTGAATCTTCCAAGCCTGTTAGAACTCAGCCAGGCTAGCTGCTGAGAGGGTTGGAGAGGGAGCTCCAGACAGAGGGAACAACATGCACAGAAGCTCTGAGTTGAGCATAGCAGACTGCCTAAGAACCCCCAGATCATTGGTGGGGCTACTGTACAGGATGGTGAGGGAGCATTGCCAATATCCGAGCCCAGAGAGGGTAGTCCTTTCCCCACTGTGGAGCTCAGTCCCTAATCTAGTCAAGGGACGATCACAAGAAAGCGGTGAGACAAGGGATGGGAAGGGGCTCAGGGAGGGCCTTGGGCTGGTTGGGCTGGTCCCAACTGGCAACTTGTCCTTCCTGCCTTTGTTTGAGTGTGTGGGAGGCTCAGATCCAGCAGTCCAGATGAAGAGAACTGAGATGCAATTTTGTTCTCAACTTTTTTTTCAGTGTCTCTCAGATAAGCACATTTACGAAATTTATGACAATATTTGTTTTATGGTCTTAATTTGCATTTCCTTCAGATTAAAGATGAAGAAAGAGAAAGAGGAAGGGAGGAAGTGAGAGGGGAGGGGGAAATAAGGAAAGGGAAATAGAAGCAGAAAGAAAGAAAAAGATTTGAGGCAAATTTTTTTTTTTTTTGCATTTTTTGGAGTAATACATCTCAACCTTTGCATCTTCTCGCCCCTGGCAGTCACTGGCATTCTGCCCTCTTTTGGGATCCCCATATCTTGGCCTTTTAACTGCTTTGTCTGTGTGAGATTCCCCCATAGCCTGGTGGCCCCTGGGACAGTCCTGCTTCAATACGAGTCCCCAGCACCACACAACAGGGGCTTAGGAAACTAGTGGTTGAATGAATGAGTGGAGGTGAGTGGGAGGAGAAGGCAGCAGGGAGAACCAGTCTGGAGATGTGTTTCAGCATCTCTGGATATACTGGTAGATCCTGATACTCCACTCTCTCAGTCTTGGCCTAGGGCACTTTCCAGCCCCAAGCTGGCCCTCTTGGATTCTTTCAACAACTTTGAGTTATGAGTGTATAAGTGTCTACTCTGTGCTGGGCCATGTACTACATGTTTCCCATTCATTATCTCAGTAACTTGAAGTGATAGTACTGGTCCCATTTTACAGGTATAGAAGATAGAGGCTCAGGGAGGAGCAGTAGTAGTGACTTGTACGAGATCGCCTAGCTGAGAAGTGACCAAGTCTAGATTCAAACCCAGACCGCCCTGTCCCCAGTATCTGTGTGTTTTAACCACTGATGTGGCCCCTATG
Organism: Rousettus aegyptiacus; assembly: GCF_014176215.1. Classification (NCBI taxonomy): domain Eukaryota; kingdom Metazoa; phylum Chordata; class Mammalia; order Chiroptera; family Pteropodidae; genus Rousettus; species Rousettus aegyptiacus. Next base: position 65,235,407 of record NW_023416309.1, read on the forward strand.
TGGGACCAGATTATGAGTGTGTGTTTGCAAATGGAAGAGCATCCAAATGGAAAGGCTGGAAAATTCAAGCAATTTTCCCAACATATCAGAAAATTTTATTTCTCCTCCCCTTTCTAAAAAGTCCTGGTTTCTCTTTGTGCTTCAACTTTTCATCCATGAGATGGGCCAGTAATCCTGACTGGCCTCCTCCTTGTTTTGTGTGAGAATACTTCTGGGAGGGCCCGCTGATGGGTGCTCCTGATTCTCTGGGGATTAGCCAGCGGTGTGGGTCCCAAAGCTCTGCACCGCTCCACACAACCTCACACAGGCACATGTACTTCCCTGCTGCACAGCACTTCTACATCTTGTATAATCCGAGCCATTTTAAGTAGACAATGCAGGAGTTATCACTATCCTGTCCATTTTAGAGTAAACAAACAAACAAACAAACAAACAAACAAAACCAAAAAACCTGAGGCTCAGAAAGGCAGAGTGATATGCCTGAGATCACAGAGCTGCCAAGTCCTACCTTGTACCCTGGTCTTAGGCATTCCAAATCTCTGTGCTTTTGCACATAGCACTACCACATTAGCTTGTTTTCAGTCTTCTCAGCCCCCTCAGGTTGCTCTGGAATCCTTCAGGCTGCAGGCTCTCTACTCAGGCCCACCCCTTTTTCTTCTGGGGAGAAGGGGTGGGAATCAAGGCTCTGGAAGTATAGCAGAAAGGGAGGAGCAGAGCAACAGGGCAGCTGAATACTTTTCTCCATTACCCTCACATGATTCTGGAAGAGATTGAATGATGGGCACAGGGTTAAGAAACATAGATGACAGGTTGGAAAACTTGGGTCCTCAAAAAGGTGAAATTCCTTCATGTGTGGAAGAGCTGGGGTTTGAAACCTGGCTTTCTGAATTCCAATTTCATTCCCTTGGCATTGAAGGGGACCACACACCTAGAGAGTTGACTGTCACCTCAGTCTTGACTTGGACTTTTTTACCTAAGATGATCAGCCGATGCTGACAGGAGAGTGTGATGGAGTCCAAGAGTGGTCAGGAGCAAGGCACGGTCCCCAGCATGGTGACCAGTCTTCTATTTCTGCCTCTTGGTATCAAAGACAATAGCATTTTTGAAATACAAGCAGAAAGTGATTTGCTATTGCACATATAATATGGTTGGAAGGACACTAGGTGAATAAAACTAAGATTTAACATGACTTCAACAAATATTTATTAAGAGCTGAATCGATATCAAGAAGTAATAGAGAAGCACTCAGAACAGGGAGAGTATCGCCAAGCTAAGTCTTGTTACATTACTTTATTAATGGAGGCACCATGTGGGGACATCTGTTTATTAATCTGTGCATGATTTAAAACAGGGATGGAGAAGGTATCAGGTAGGGTTCTTTGGTTGAGAGCAATAGAAATGGATTCAGGTTAACTAAAGAAAAAATGGTGGGAAATTTAGTAGAAGGAAATAGAGTAACGCAGAGAATCAAGGCAAGGTTTGGAGAGGTCACCTCTCAAGGCAGCTCTAGGATCTCAGAAACAAGAACTGATGAGCAATCTTTTGAGGATGACACTGATGTGAGTAGTTCACAAAGGAAAGACGGAGGCTGAGCAGTTAATTCACTGGAGGACCTTTTCAGGTGGCTAGGATGTTGGCTGATAGCATCCAAACTCCCAGAGATCTCACCTGCAATGGCAGGTGGGACATGACTGAATAAGAAGTAATTTTGCCTAAGTAAACTTCAAGTCTTATCTTCAAGTATGAGAATCCAATATAGGTTGGGGATACCTGGCCTTGCAGTAACCTATAGACAAAACTCTGCGATTGCTCTTAGAGAGCCTCTATAAGGAATCTGTAGGCGTGCAAAGACATATGATAAAGGACACATTGTATATGATATTGTTTCTAGAAACAGAATGCAGGGGATAATGTTCACCATTCATTGAGGACTGGTTGAATACACTATGCTGAAGTGAAAGAATCTCCAAGAAATATACCATTAAGTGAAAAGAGGAAGTTATCATTTGTGTAGAATAGGGTGGGGGGTAGATACGTATAAGCCTGCAAGTACATATAGAATCCCCATGACATTGTAACAGCAGATATCTCCAGGGAGGGGGACTGCAGGTCTGGAGGAATAGCAGGAGGGACACTTGTTTTCACTGTATGTCCTGATGTACTGTTTGAGCTTTTTATTAAAAAAAAAAAAACAACAACAACCTTAGGATGATTTTAGATTTATAGAAAAGTTGCATACATAGCACAGAGAGTTCTCCTCTATTCCTGTACACCAATCACTGCACATTACTGTGGTCCCTTTGTCAAAACAAAGAAATTAACATTGGTACAATACTATTAACTATGCTATAGAAATTATTGAGATTTCACCAGTTTTTCTACCAATCTCCCTTTTCTATAGTAGGATCCTATTCAGGATACTACATTGCATTGTGTTGTGTTCTTAGTCTCCTCTAGTCGGTGACAGTTTCTTAATCTCTCTTGTGCTTCATGACCATGATGGTTTTAAATTGTACTAGCCAGGTATCTGTAGAATGTATGTATGTTTTTTTAAAAAAATGTTTTTAAAGATATTTATTAAATAAAAATAGAAATAGAAGAGAGAAACAAAGAGAAAAAGAGATATGGAAAGAAAGAGAGGAGGTATATGAATAAATGAAAGAAAGAAGATATAAAGGAAATAGACTGAGCTTTCTCTCAAAAGAGAACTTTGCTTGAGGCAACAGTGAATATGTCCTTCCAGAAAGCTAGAATGAGGCCAGCCTGACCCAACAGCTCTGGCCGCCTTTTCTGTGGCTGGTCTAAATTAAAGGTATTAAAAATCGTCTCTGAGGGGGGCGGTGAAAAAGAGAGCTCCTAACAGCTTCAGGCTTCCACAGTCCTTGCCACCTATAATCACAGAAGCAGAGAGGGCCAGTGTCCTAATAGTTTTAGCTAAAATCCTGGAGAAAGCTTTTATTGGCTGGGCTTGGGTCACATGCCCATCACTGAATCAATCACTATTGCTATAGAGATGGGCTTTCTCATTGGTCATCCAGGGATATGCCCACCCCTGGACTGCTAAGGAGGAGGGTTGTTCTTCATCTGTAGAGCAGGCAGAAATATATGTTCACAGCACCTTCCAGCTATTCTCTCCTGATTCACCCTTGCTTCTTTCTTCCATGCATCCTGCTGTCCAGCTAAACAGCATCACTGGTCTGTGATTTTCTGCCTCCTGGTCTTTGCTCAGCCTGTTCCCTAACTTGGGTTGCTTTCCTGCACTTTCTGCATTGCTAATAATTAGCCATCCTTAAAGACCCAGAGTTAATGCTCCTCTTATGGGCAGACTTCTCTGTGTTAGCATTTAGGGTTATGTTTCAACTCTCCATCCAAGCCAAAAGCTTTATGAAGATAAAGTGTGTTCAACTTGTCTGTAAATTTTTTTGAAGAAGCAAGCATGGTACTTTGGCATCTCCAGGCCATGGTGCAAGTCTCTGGCAGAAAAGTAGCATGCATATTCCAGAGGAGGGGTGCTTTGCAGGAGAGCACAGTGGACTATGCCAGTTGATGCCAGTTTCTGATTCCCATGAACTTGGGTGAAAAGCTCAACCCTGTCACTCACCTGCGGGGCCACAAGCTATTGCACCTCTTTGTGCCTCACTTTGCTTCTCTATAAAATGGTGGAAACAAGTGTATCTGTCTCACAGTGTGGTGGTGACTGTTCTTTGAAATAATATGTATAGGATGTTTGTCCTTATGGATTCAAGAAAACATTTTCAAAATGGCCTTTCTTGTTTGGAATCTTCATTGTTGGAGGGGGAAAAGAAGATAAATGGTCAATAAGAAACAGAAATGTGTCATAAGAGTAGAAATTATATCATTAAATGGATGCTGTTTTTATAGTTACACATACTATCCTAGAGAGGAAAACTGATACAAGTCATTGAAACTTTTTTTTGATGAGAGCTTGAAAAGAAAGGCATTATGTAAACCTCAAGCAGTACAATCAGTTTACTGACTGATTTAGAAAATGCTGTAAGTATAAAGCCTGAAGCTTTCAAAAATTAAATGAACTCTTTCGAAATGGGATTGATGAGCATTATTGTCAGGAATCTGGGTACAAAGTCAATTGGCTGAGGGAAGAAAGAGAGCTCATTAGAGTGGTAGGCATTGTTGTACACCTCTCCGCATTTGTTCCCCTCCTATAACTCTGCCTCCAACTCCATGGGTGAGCCCTGATTGACCTAAGCCAATCACCCTTATTCTTCACATCAAATTCTCCACAGTTGGCTCAGGAATGGGCAGGGGATCCAAGATCTTCCAACCAGAACAAACCTCAGGTATCAGTTTGCTGATTGGAAAAAAGAGACAGTTTGTTTCTGGGTGGTGTAGTTACAGATATGAGGCATGGATTTGCTGCAACCAATTTACAGTCAGTCAAGACATCAGCCAGGGAAAATGATGACATGCCTAGGAAGCATATGTCAAAGAAATGGAGTCAGAATCCATGATCATACTGTACCTGAAGCCATAGCTTTTGATATTTTAGTTAAAAGAGCAAATTGATTCCGATTATCATTTAAGCCAGTTTGATTTTTTTTCTATCAAAATAATTCCAACTGACGTGTTGGCTTGTATGCTAAAAAGTCTGGGTGAAAGCTTCAGGCATAGCTGGTTCTAGTCAGCAGAAATCTGTCTTTTCTCTCATCTCTGCCCCTCTTTGTGTTGGCTTTATTCTCAGCCTGGCTTTCCCAGTATAGAGCTGCTCCAGGCTTATATTACATTAGCTCAGAAACCCGACGGGAAGAGAAGTGGTTTTTTTTGTTTGTTTTTTGTTTTTTTTTTGTTCTTTTGTTTTTTCAATGGTTTCTATAGAAGTACTAGACCTGGTGCTCACTGGCCTGTCTTAAGTCATGTACTCATTCCTGAATCAATCACTGTGACCATGGAGAGATGCTGGGTCTGGAGGAAAGGGGGATCTCTTCCCACAGCCTACTCAAATCCTCTCAAGAGTTTGGCTTTGAAATTAGACAAGCCTGGGTTTTCCAGCATTGACAGTTTTTATCTGTGTGATCATGGGCAAATGGCTGAATCTCTGAACCTCATCTGTAAATTAAGGATAACAGTGGTCTCAAACTCAAGATTGTGATGAGGAGGAAATGAGATAATCCATGCAAAGCATTTGCACAATGCTCACTACTTCGTTGTTATTGTTAGTATTACTATTATTTCCTAGTTCTGGTACCTCCACTTCCAGAAAGTCTGTCCTGATCACCCCCTCCAAACAAACTAGAAGGAAACTTCCTTCTTGAACTCTCACAGCCCTTTCTTTTGCGATTTTCTATGTGATTTCAGTGTTTCAGTTTCTGCTCGTGTTCATGACTCCTCTGCCTTATTAGACTTTCAGCCCCAAGAGGGGCCAAAATAGCTTTATCTGTATATCTTAATAAGAATCACTGCTAACACCTGTCTAAGGCTTTACAGTTTCCAAAGTATTTCCTCTTCTGTTTTTCCATTCTGAACCAAAGTGGAAATCCCACAAAGTGGGATTATTATTACTACTTTGCAGGTGGGGAAACTGAGGCAGCAGTGGGGACAGAGCAGTGACATAGCCAAGGTATGCAACAAATCAATGGACAAGAAGTCAGGTGTTTTTGGAGTCCTAGCACAGGGCTCTTTTTGCTGGACAATGGTTTTGAATGTAGATTCACCCCTGGGACCTCTTTCTCCACCTTTACTTCGTGATTCTTTTCACTCAGTATACTCTTTTTCCCTACCTGAAGAGCCTTTCCCCCTGAAGCCTTCCTTCTCTAGCTCCAGAGATATCTCTGGCCTTCACAGCCATCTCTTTCTACTTCCGAAACACACCACTCAAGCCAGCCCCAATCACTCTGCATCATTATGCATCTGGAACCAACCTCCAAACCCTAGAAAGGGCAGATGACCATGTTTGCTCCAGCCCTGTGCCCTGGGACTGCTTTGGGTCTGGGCAAAGTGTCTGGCTTATCCTGTACCCTACTCTGTAAGACTGTTTACATGCTGTGGACTCAGTAGTATCTGGCTTTGAATCTCAGCACTGCAAGTGTTACCTCTAATTTTTCATCTGTAAAATGGGAATAGGGCTGCTGATCTCAAGGACTACTCTTGACCATACATTGAGAGAGAGAAATGAGAGAAGGTGATATGCTTCAAAGGGGGTGCAGGAAGGAGAAATGATTTCAAGGAATGTCAGAATGTCCCCTCTGACCCTGCACATGGGTGGTGATCTTCCAGCCTCTGGAGGCCCTCTCCTAGCCTGGCTCAATCATTAGCTTTTTAACTCACTTTCTGGGTTGTAGTTAGCTCATCGTCTCTTTATCTGCATCTGGTTTTCTTTCCTAAGCTTGCATCTGTCTCTGTGACTATACAGACTTGGTAACTGGGTGGGGAAGTGAATGGGCTCTGCATGAAGAAAACTCGGCCTGAGTAACAAAGACCTGGCATCACCCCAAGCCTCAATTTCTTGGTCTATAAAATGTGGACAATTAGAATGCTCACCTTGTAAGGCTGTGTTGAGGTTTTAGGCCAGCAGTATTCAGTGTGTCACCATCTAGCCAATTGTAGCTATTTAAATATATTAATTAAAGTTAAATAAGGTCTTAAAAATTCACCTCCTTGGTCACATTAGCCACATTTCAAGTGCTTACATGTGTATGGCAGAGCTAGAGAACATTTCCATCATTGCAGGAAGTTCGACCACGTAGCACTGTTTTAGATAATTTGTGCAAAGCACTCAAGCCTGCCCTGGGCACCTGCTGTGTGTTGGCATAATTCAACTGAAGTTGCAAATTCTTTCAAGCCAGGGGCCATGATTTCAGGTAAAGTTCTGCTCTCCTGGACCAAGTTCAAAACAAGGGGCTCAGGCTCCTGCCTCAAGGCAAACAACAGAAGGTTTAATTTACTCTCCTGGTGGAGAAGGACCACTGAGCAGTGGGAGTGACATTGACCAATGGGAGAGCAGCACACTTTGGGAGGGGTTTCTAGCATCTAGAACCAATGTGGAACTTTTTAAAGAAGAAAATCGCCTGTGAGTTTGCAAATATATTAATTTCTTTCCCTCTCTCTTCTTCCTCCCCTGTCTTTTCCTCTTTTCTCTTCTCCCTCTTATATTTTTGCCAGAGAAGGGAAGTCTAGATCCCAGCTTGTGAGAACAGAAGGGATGCCTTGGTCCATCTGGCTCCTTCATACAAGGCTGGGAGAAGTGCAGTGACTTGCTTTTAAGTTCCCTTAGAAAGTGAGGCAGAGCGGAAGTTCTGGACACAGCTTCCCTGAAACCAGAGTTTGGCATAGTGTTGATGTCACTCCAGCAACAGGAATGGTGCTGTCTGCCAACCCAGCAAGTCCTGATCCGCCCCTAGACCCCACTGTGAGGGGTTTCTGTTGATGCCCACCCTGACTGGAGCAGGTTAGCTGTGAGGTCTTGAGAACCTCTCCAGCTTTGCCTGTCCTCCTGCTTTGTTTTTGTCTCCTATGTCAAGTACTATGCTTGGTACACAGTAGTTGCCTTTGTGGCGCTCGTTGCACCGAAGAGAAGAGGTCGTTCCTGTTACTCCTGTCAGAGTGTGAGGCCCTGTGAAGGGGTGAGCCTTCACCAGGTGTATCTAATAACCCTTCATGTCAGAGCTCTGGTGAGCCAAGGGATCCCATCTTTTTAGTGCCTCCACCCCCTTGGCAGTCCAGCAAAGCCTATGCACCTCTTCTCAGAATAATTTTTGAGTGTGTTTTATTGTAACATAACATACATTCATCAAAGTGCACACATCTAAAGTGTACGTCAGTGAATTTTCACAAAGTGAACACACTGTGACCCCGGCACCCAGCTCAAGAAACCGAGCGTGACCAGCATCCCAGCAGTCCCCTGGCCCCTGCCAGGAACCGCCTTCCAAGAGAGACCTCTATCCGAATACTGTTTATTAATGCATATTACAGGTGTAAGAACCTGAGTTTTAGCTTAGGATGGAGTGGTCCGTGTGTGCGAGGGAGAGTGGTGAGGTGTGTGAGGAGTTGCGGTATGTCATGGGATGAGGGGATTTGTGGGGGACCTGAGTGCGTGGTTTCGGGTATGAATTTTCCAGGGTAAGTGGGACGATTGGGGGTCCCCGGGACGCGTCTGCGGTGTTTGGGGGGTTGCTTAGGGTATCCGGCGTAGGCGGGGACGGGGCGGGGCTACGGGGCGGGGCGGGGCTGGCGGGCGCGCGCACGCAGTCGGCGCGCCCCCTCCCGGCCGCCATGTTGGCTGGTGTGTGGGTGTCAAACTGAGCTAGACGCGGCGGCGGCGGCGGCGGCGGCGGCGGCTCCGCGGGCTCCTGTCGCTCCCGCCTCCCCAGCGCTGCCGGCGGCCGCAGCTGCGCAACCGGCGGGCCCGGAGGAGCGGAGGTGAGCCGGGGCCCGCGGGGCTCGGGGACCGGAGAGGGGCCTCAGGGCGCGGACCCTCCCCCTCCCCCAGGGGGCGGACGTCCCCAGAACAGAGGCTTTCCCAGAATCAGCCCCGCACAGCATGCACCCCGCTGCCCAAGCTGGATCTCCACCTCAGGAAGGACCCCCTTTCTTCCAACCGGGCCCCGCCCCACGGGCTGGAGGGTAGACCCCTCCCCAGGTAGATCCCTTTCCGCTGCTGGGACCCCCACCCCATTTCGCTATCTGGGGGCCCTTCCTTTTACATCCTCGGAGTCTGGGGCTCCCCTTACTCCCATCCCACATCGGGAAGCCCCTCCAGGCCCTCACTTTCGCTACCTTTCTGCTTGGAATAACCCCGCCCGACCTCTCCAGAGCACTTTCCGCCCCTCCCCGGGCCAGGTGCCCCTTTCCTCCAGAGCTGAGTCTGGTCTCACTCCTACCCTGGTGCAGAGTCCAGCCCCCTTTCCCTCCAGGAATCGGGGGAGGGGTGCCCTGTGTCCAGGATCCCGCCTGTCCCCTCTCCTCTTGGATCTGGAGCGGGGCCCCTTCTCCCCAGGGACCAGGTTCTCGCTCCTAACCCCACCCCCACAGCACAGCGGGGCCGGGGGCGGCAGAGTCAGGCTCCAGCTGCCTTTTGTTCCGCGTGGGATGGCAGAGACCCCGCCCGGCTGTCCTATTTGGCTAATCAGGGTGGGTGCATGGGTGCGTGGGAGCCGACCTCTTCAGGAGACCCTTCCTCTCTTTCCCGGTGGTATGGCTCGCGAGCAGCGGAGCGCGTTGGGAGAGGCTGGCCCTTCTAGAGGAGGCCGTGCCAACAGGTTTTTGTTTGTGACCTGGAGTTGGCCAAGTGACTTTGAGGGATGGGCAGTTTGTTGTATCCAGAAACCCCAGGAGGGGCCTATGAAAGCCCATTCCTCAGCCCAGGGCCTCCGTGTGGGGCCTCTTCAGAGTTTTGCTGCGCTGGGGATACACCTGAGGTCTGTGCTTGAAGAGAGGATGGAGCTTAACCATCATTAGGGTTCAGATGGGGGAAGACTGAGGCCCAGAGATGAAGTGATTTGCTCAAGGTTACACAGCAGTACTACTGTGGCAGTGCCAGAACTAGAAACTCAGTCTCCAGGGCCCTCGCCATGACATTTTAGATTTTTTTTTTAAAGAGAGAGGTTCAGCATTATCCACCTCCTCTTTTACTTTTAATATTCACTCAAGAAAATGGGCAAGAAAAGATGAGAAGTATGAGTTCTTCATTTCCACCTCCAGAAAATGTCCTGTAAAGAAGAGATTGGAATAGGGGGTTAAAATGATTTTAAAAGGTTAATTTTAATTATCCTTCCCTTCTTCTCCCCCTCACATCCCCAATCACATAAGATAATGAAGATTTTGCAGAACATATGTGCATTTTGTAGCTCTACACGCCAGATGACAAAATCATATACTGAATCCAGCACAGCAGTGATTGAATTTGCACTGATAATTTTCATATGTATTTAAATGAACATCAAAAGGAACTATAGTTTATTTCTGAATAGTATTTGTGTTTGGGACAAGTGGTTTTGTTGGAGAAACCACCAGGATCTTCTCATTTTTTATCTGTATTTTTATTTTACATTTTAAAAGCTTATTTCTTTCTTTAGTTTTAATATTGGGTTAGTCATCCTTAGTTTCACTGGGCTATTCTTTTATAAGCATTAAATGAGATACTGGTTGTTAAAGAGTTTAGTAAAGTGCAAATTACTATAAGGCATGATTCAGGACTGCATCCCACAAGTCCCTGGACCAGGAGCAAGTTTGGATTGCCCTCTGGGATGTACTGATCTCTTCTGATTTACCCAGGCTTTTTGCCTCCCTGAACTCTGAGCATGGCAGATGGGGAGCTCTGTGGAGAACTCTCACAGCAATGTGTGTTGTGCCAAGCACGTGTGTGAGGTGTGAAGACATGTAAAACTTTTAAGTGGTGTATGCAGTCTAGATAAGTGACCCATCCTTTGTAGAAATTCTCTGTAGAAATACAGTTGCCAAGATGTGGATTTCCTAAGAGTTGGGATTCTGATGAGTCCTGCAAAAGTAGTTGAGAAGTTTTTGGGACTCCGGATTGTTTTAATGACTTGCCTTTTCCTGAACTTAAAGGGTAGGCGGTGGTGAGTGCCCCTTTCCCTCCTTCTCTAAGATTTTATTAGGAGGAGTGGTAAATTTCTATTCTTTGCGAACTGAAGTGCTAAGAATTTTCATGCATGGGATTGTCATTGTCATACTCTTGGGAAGTGCATTAAAATTTTTCAGGTTTTTTGGTAATTGCTCTCACTGTATCCCAGGGCCTTCCTATCAGATTAATGGGTCATGGAGGTTGTCATTTTATGGCATGAGTTCTTGGTGACCCCTGAGCCTTGGAGAAATCAAGAGGCTCAGATTTGGGGAATTAGAGATTTGATGTTGGGGAGGATATGAGGAAATGTCTAGTCCTGCTCCCTGTTTTCTGCTGGATTTTCAACTCATGTCTTCAGTTTAAACAAACAACTTCTGTCAAGCTTTTGCCAGCCAACTCCACCAGTGTTTGGGCCCCTCTAACTCTACTCTCTAAGCCTCATCACACTGAACAGTCTCTTGGAGTGCTTATGTTGTCTGAGTATCTGAGGCTCTTGTGACATTTTGTGACATCTTTGAGACTAATGATTATCCTGTATTTCTTTACTTCTGCAGTACCAACTCAGTCTCTGACACATGGTAAGTACTTAGTAAAGGTCTGGGGGTGCGAATAAGCCCTGGGGGCAGGAAAACAAACTTTTATTGATCTCTTACCTTTTACAACAGGCTCCATTGTTCTGTCTTGTTCTTGCAAAAAATACTGCTCTTGGTCTAGCAGTCATATGTCATTCATGGATATTATTTCCGTTCTGCAATTGAGGAAACCGAGACCCAGGGGCTTAAGTCATGTGCTCAAGATTACACACCCAGTAAGTGATGGGCTGGGATTTTAACAAGTCTTCTGGATTCCAAAATATTATTATACTTGTTACCTCATTTGAAAAACCAAGTCTTATAGGGATGAAGAGACTAGTTTAAAGCTTTGTTGCAAATTGACAATAGACTTAGTACTTTGAGATGATGTAATTAAGATTCGTGAGGGTGAGCGAAAGCACATTTTATTTTTGTTAGATGCATTTTGAAATGACTATGCCCATTTGTTGAGTTTTTGAAAATTGACAAGCTTTCTGATAAGTTCGTCAATGGATTTTCTTTTTTTTTTTTGGTTTAATTAGCTTGTTCAAGGTGTCTAAAAATAGAAACTTAGAAAACAAATACAGTGAAATAAGTGTACCTGTGGTTGAGCGTGTTCAGTGGCACCCGTCTATGGACTTGTTTGCCCATTCCTATTTTCCAATCAGGCAGTTAAGTTTTTGACGTCTTGAAATGCAAGCCTGTTTCAGCAGCCTTTTTTAAAAAACAAAATTTTTTATCTTCGCATTGACGTATAACATAGGGTTTACCATCCATTCGTGAGTGGAAAACCTGAGGTCCGGAGACGTTAGGTAACCTTCGAGGAACTGGCATAGCCAGGAGTTAAACCCAAGTCTCTGTGATTCCCAAACCTGGTTTCCTCCTATTCCACCAGCCCCTGTAGGAAGCCCCACAGTATAATGAGTACTCATTTAAATTATAGGCTGAACTTGTGATCTGAAAATCACCATCAAGTTTATTTAGAAGGCTGAGAATTATAAATGAGAAGATTTGTGTCTTTCTCCTAATTTTAGGATCTGTGAAAGCACTGAATGTCAGGAATTTAGTGGACCACTTGAACTGATAGCTGCTAGGTTTAGGATTTGATTTAAAAAATAAAAAAGATTTGCCTCCTTTAAACCAGATCTGCAACATTGTTAAAATGCTCCCTGTACATGCATTGGATTCTTTACGGTGACTCATTCTCAGCTTACCCAGGTACTAGAAACTGCTTTGTGCCTGGGCACAGAAAAGTCTCCCTGTTGGTTCTGGTCTATGCAGTGTCTAGGCTGCGCTTTCAAGCCCTTTGGAGACAGAGCAGGTAATTTAATTCTTGTATTCAAAGCAGTGCTAGGAACTGGGTACACACAGGGCTATAATTGAAGGGACTGCCTGTGTTCTCTTCATGGCAACCTGGCTGATAAATAGATCAGAGAAAAGCAGGCTCATTCTGAGGGATGACTGACCATCTAGAGCTGATGCATGATGTGAATTTAAAAGCATCTATAATTAATCACTTTCTGAGTACAGGCTTCAATCTTCTTCTCACTCCCACCCCTCTTAAGGTAATATCATCATGGTGGCTCACTAGCTGAGAGCACCAAATGGTACAGATAGTTTGAGTACAAAGGCCACGTGACAAAAAGCTTTGGAATCTGATGTGGGTACATATTGGCCTCCTGGCTGCGGGGCTTTGGGCATTTTAATCACTGAGGTTTGGTTTCCTCATCTCTAAAATGGGCCTAATAATAACCACTTGGCAGCAGAGTATCAGTGTTTCACAGACTCTGGTGTGCATCAGAATCACGCAGAGAGTCTGTTAGACACATTGCTGGGCTCCATCCCCAGAGTTTCAGCTTCAGTAGGTCTGGAGTGAGGCCTGAGTGTGTGCATTTTCAACCAGTTTCCAGGTGCTACTGATGCTGCTCGTTTGGGGACCAGATTTGGGAATCCTGGCCCAGAGGACCAAATGAGAAGGCGTGTAAGGGGTCAGTACTGGCTGGCTGTGCAGGGGAAACTTAAAAAATAGCAGTTCCTTTCTGCTTCTGATGTGCTTTTGAGTATTTTTCGAAGATGGTGGCATGACACTTGAGAAGAGAATTTGGTTTCTCAAAAAGATGTTTTCACTTGGTTTTAATTTGGACTGTGGTCACAGGTCTTATCACTCTGTGGGTTAGTCGGGATGTTTTCCTTGATGAAGGGAATGTAAGACGTCAGTGCCCTTCGAAGAGGCAGTAAATCTGAGATTCTGTTTGTAAAACCAGTTCATTCCCACACATCAAGCAAGTTGTTCACTGACAAGGCTTTTAAGAAATGCAGCTGGGAAAGGATAGGGAGGTGTGGTGTTGGGCACTGAGCAGACTCCCACAGGGTCATTAGGGATGGCCACTGGTGTTAATGGAAGTCACTTCTCCCCCTACAACAATTCAGATTGATTTTAATATTCTTTAGTGTTTAGAGTTTGGCAAAAAAAATTTTTTTCTCCAGTAGTAATTATCAGCTTGTCCATCAAAACCAAACACATGGGTGTGTGTGTGAGCCCTGATGGTTTTTGAATGTCTCCTGTGTATCAGACCCTATGCTACTCCTTTATGCACAGTATTTAATTTAATTTAATTTTTTATCATGATCCCGCAAGGGCTGTCATAATTTCTCTTTTTCATACACAAAAACTGAAGCTCAGAGGGGGTTAGCAGCCTGTCCCAGGCCACACAGTAAGTGTCCCAGCTGATATTTGCTATGACCGATATCAGATTCTGAACCACATTATTTCCACTACCTCACTCCGTAGCCATTCCAGGTGCTCCCATTGTCTCATGTATCCTCGCAACAACCCTGGGAAGTAGGCATTTCACAGATGAGCAAGATGGGGCTTGGAGGGGTCAAGATCATTAACATGCACCTACTCTGAATTCAGTCCCAAACCTGTCTTGATTATGGAAACTTATGCAGCTGTTTCTATGACAATACCTTACTTTTAGTGAGGACCACAGAAGTAAATTCTAAGACCTAAAGCTGCTTGGATGAATATAGCAGGGACATGGTGGGACTCCACCTGGGTTGGCTGGGAGGAAGTCCGTGTGGGCTGGTAAGGGGTTTTTTGTTTGTAAAGCTATGTTAAAATAATTGCTCAAACTGCTCTTTGAGGAAAGGGACTATTTCTTTTTACTCTAATTCTGAAGCTCTGTACATTTGTTCTCCCAACATGACACATGGCAATTAAGGACTAAAAATCCTCTGGTCATGCTGTTGTTAAAATGTGATCAGATTCAGACAGAAGAGCTTGATAGTCTTAAACAGTTACATGTAAATAAAAATAAAGCATCTCCTTTTTCAGTAGGCTGTTAATACATGACTTCTAGCAAATGGGTCATTTTTCCAGTCTTACAGTGTAGGAGGAGGCTGGGGTGTGATCACTTTCCCAAGGTTTGATAATTGCCTGCAGCTCCCAAGCCAAGGGTTGGTAAACAGCTATGTGTCAGTACCTGCCCTGTGCTCTTTGGAGGCCTGGAGGTTTGGACTCAAATGTGTTGTTTCGTAAACTCTTTAAGACTCTGAGGTGAATAAATCATGAGAGCTAAAAGTTGCTGTTCAGAATCTGCCCCCTTTTCCACCCTCCCCACCTTTCCCAAATTGTCAAAGCAATACAAGAATACTGACAGGAATACAGTCATTTTTACTTGAAAGCAAGTCCTTCCTGAGTGCTTGTTTGATACCCAGAGCTGGGCTATAATGACTATACTTTGGATCCCTAAATTTGGAAAACATGATCAGAGAAATAATGTTTATGCCACTTTATGAGAGGCAGTCTGGTTGATGTAAAATTATGAGCAGCAAATTAAAGACAGTTTTATGATACTGGGGTAGAATATTTGAGATCAGTGTCAGCCTGGAAAATATGCAACACATGGTTTTTAGAGTCAAAATGATGGGTATATGTGAAATGCCATGGGTTTTTTTTTTTTTTGCTACCAAGAACTTAGTCTAATTGAGAAAACAAAGTTAACATTTGTGAGACAATTAGAAGCTGGTGGTTTGTTGAGCTGTGATCTTGATCCTTTGTCAGAAAATCAAACATGGAGGAAAGTCTAATAGAGTCAGGGAAGGCATCAGGGAGAAGATGGGATTTGAGCTGGAACTCAAAGGATGGGAAACAATTTCAGGAGTGGAAGGCAGATGGGAAGGCATTTCAGATTGAGGCAAAAGTAGGAAGCCAAGCTTGGAGTGGGTTTAGGCCAGTGCCTTTGTGAGCATGGGGTGTGTGCATGGTATGGGGCCCCAGAAGCAGCTCTGCCTAGTGGATGCCTGGGGGTAGCAAGGACTGAGGTAGCCAGATGGCTGGCCACTGGCTCTGATGAAGCAGGGGCCTTGGGATTTGGTGGTGCTGGCAGTAGGAAGCTCAGGTGTTTGGGAAGGAACCCTCTGGCAAGGGCCTTGCAAAGTGGCATAATTTCTGTGGGCGAGGGCCTGGTCATGAGACTGGATAGGTTGCAGTTCTGGAGATAGTACAGAGGTGTATGTGTCACAGTGAAGGGATGCTAGAGTCTGGTTCTGTTTGAGAAGAAGTGACGGCCTCAGGGTCTCAGTGCTGGCTGGAAAGTGAATGTGACACCCTTAGAGCCTGCTGTTTTTATCCTTGCTGCACCTGCAAGTCACATGGCCTGGAAAGCTTTTTAAAAAATGCCTATGATAGGGCCCCACCCTAGACCATGGCGGGGGAACCAGTAATATTTTCAGAAGTACTCCAGATGATTCTAATGATTTGTGTAGGCTGAGAAGCTGAACTGTGTGCTCAGAAGAGCCTCTGGGAGTGTCAGGAATTAAACGATGGGAGAAAATTGGAGGCAGAGAGCAAGAAGCCTTTCCAGTAATGAGGTAAGGGTGCTGGAGCCCTGAGCTACTGTAGAGTAATTGTGGAGGCTTGAGAAAAGAGGGAGGGGGTGGCAGATGAGGTGGAATCAGATGACTACCTGAGCTGCTAAAGTTTGCCTTAGTAAAGGGTGTAAACAAGGTGAGGGCAAGAGAAGAGATTGTTACCCACCTATTTGATAATTCTCCTTCAGCCTGATTTTTAGCGAGGTCTAAGGGGCAGGCATAGCATGTTCTAATCTACTCATTCACACCTGCAGCCAGGTTCCTTCCTATACTCTTAATTGTAATAATGACTGCAGCAGACCTTACTTGTAAAATTTAAAACTACATTTCCTTAAAGTAATTATATTAAAGATAGTTGTAATTTAGAGTTCTTAATTTAGGTAGATTCACTTCATTAGAGATTAGAAGTGAGGTTTTACTTGGTATATTTAATGCATATCACAATATCATAATTTAGAGCAGTTATAGAAAAAATTTAGTTTATAGGCCAGTTCATTCAGTCTTTATTTAATGTTTACTGAGCATATATGTATTATGTGCTATAGGCTTGGAATACTTAGGTAATAAGCATTAAGTTCCTGCCCTTAAGTAGCTTATGGCCTACAGAGAGTGGCTCCCGATACAGGGACGGGTAATGTTAACTCCTGGAGAGAGAAGTTTAGAAGGTGGTGTCAGGCACTGAGAATGAACCTGGGTGTCAGAGAAGGCTTCAGAGGAAATATGTAATGGAGTCTTGAAGGAGAAAATAGAGTCTTGAAGGGAGTTCTTGGGGACAGAGACAAGAGGGCTGTTGGTTGAGGGAACAGCTTTGTGTCAAGCCTGAGCGTGAAGTGTCAGGCTTAAGCTGAGTAAGGAGAAAGGGCTGAACATGTGGCAGAGGCCCAGCCACAGGCTGACCCGGCAGGACAGGTGGAGAGGTTAGTGAGATTTGAGTTGGGCTATGGTTTTCACACACTCTTGGTTGTGAGTGGGCAGGGCCCTGGGTCCTCCACTCTACCTCTAATCAGAGCAGCTCCGCTCTGATATGAACGTGGGAGAGTTAAAAGGAGCTCCTTGGAAAAGTGTTCCTTCGCTGTTTGAAAAAAAACCAAAGTGATCTCATTGCAGTGGGTGCTGGGGAGCCATTGAGAGCAGGTGAGTGCCCTGTCGGTAGCTGGGAGGGAGGGCCTGGAGGCTTCCCAGGGACCTGAATAGCCCTCACTTCTTTCTGTATGTATAAGAAGGTGGAGTTGAAAAGGATTCTGTTTTATCTTTAACTCCTAGCTAGTTTCTCAGGTCCTGTGGTAATGACTAGGCAGTGTGCTGATACTATGCTTAATAGGTCCCTCGGGAATAGAATTCCTTACAGTCAAGCAGTTCTGTTTTCCAGAAATCCCTGGAGAATTTTATGATCAGTTTGTAAAGGTAAGTGACCTAGTATTTTACTTGGAATATATGCCAGAGAGTGACTGTGTGCCAGGCTATGTGCCAGGTACCCAGGAGATGGCCCCAGCCCTCAGATCTCCTCAGTGTAGACTAGACAGAAATGGTCTAGGCCCTCTCCAACCTACTGATGCGTTTGGGCTGTACTGTGCATCTTTTTAAAAATTAAAATTGGTTGCTATATTAGTTTCCTATGGCTGCTCTAACAAATTACCACAAATGCAATGGCTTAAAACGTTGCAGTTCTGTAGGTTAGAAGTTCAATGTGGGTCTTGGTGGGCTAAAATCATCGTGTAGCTAGGGCTGCATTCCTTCTGGGGGCTGTAGGGGAGGATCTGTTTCTTTGCCTTTTCCAGCTTCTGGAGGCTGCCCACATTCCTTGATTCATGGCCCCTCTGCCATCAAAGCCAGTCATACCCAGTCCTGCCTTTCACATTGTGTCACTCTGAGGCTGACTTTCTGCTTCCCACTTCCACTTTTAGGGACCCTTGTGATTACCTTGAGCCCACTGAATAATCTAGGATCGTCTCTATATTTTAAAATAAACTAATTAGAAACCTTAATTCCATCTGTTACCCTAATTCTCCTTTACTACGTAACCAGGATTACAGTGCGGACATCTTTGGGAGGCCATTATTCTGTCTACTGCAATTGCCAACATGAAAATCAGGAGATCTTACATAGCAATCCAGACTCGCAGCTCCATTGACAAATCAGAACACTTGGCAGCTGGGAGCCTGCACTGTTGCTTGGCAACACTGGGTCAGCGCCAGTGTTGGCACTGTCTCTGGATGGGATTGCATGCACCAGTTCTCCAGAGCCCCTACTCTTCCCATAGTGCCTACTCATTTGCCTTTGTTGCCTGAGCCCTGCACTGGAGGACCCAGGGTCTTAGCTAGAAACCAGCCATGGCATCGTCCAGTGTTCAGGGTGGTGGAGCTTGCTTATCTCCCTGTTCAGTGCCCTCCTCCTTGCCCCTGTGCCCCCTCCCTGCCTTCAGATCCTTGTCTCACACCCTCCTCTGTCTGGCACACACCCATCTCTTCTCTCCCTGACCTAGAGCTCTACGTTCTGATGCTATTCTAGGTGGTATTTTTTGTACCATAACTCCTTGTCTCCTGTGCCCTTCTTTTCTGGCACCCCAAACTATTACATTCTGGTGTCTTCCATTTAATGTCTTACATTGGCATTTGTAAAAAGCACGTCTTTATACTGTACCTTCGGAGCAGTATCCATCAAAAATTAAGATCATACAACAAGCATTTAGTTGAACATCTACTGTGTGCCACACACTTTACCTAGACAATGGGAAATGAGATAGAGATACCTGCCTTACCTCCCCCAGAAATCTAATTCTAGATGAGGGAGGAGGACAAACAATAGGCAATTGCAATACTAACCACTTACTGCATTTAGGGAGGGTCTGATAGCATCCTTCTTCCTCAGACCCTAGACAGGAGATAAGCTATGTCTTAGTGGTCGAGGATTCGGAGGAGGGGGGTGGTTGTTGAAGGCATGTTGGTGCAAGGTTCCCTCATTTCCAGGCATCACCTAGACCCCAGTTGACAACTGAATTTGGGGCAGGCATCTCAGAGGCCCATGTAGCAGATAGGTTTGCAGTGTAAAGGACTATGTCAGACTCCTTCATGTGCCACTGTCTGGCGATCTGAACTGTGGCATGGTTATTTTCTAAGGGCCTCTTTGTGTGGCCTGTTGTGGATGGTCCTGCCTCGAGTGAATCTGCTCTGTGGGGCTCAGTTGGAGGGTACCAGGTCGAGTCACCAGAATTTGATGGTTTAAAGGCATTCAGTTCTTTAGCATGTTAAAAGATCTTTGGAAACTTGCTTGAAAACAAAGCAAAACTTTTCATTATGGAGGATTGCAAACATAAAAATAAAATAGTTCAGTGAACCTCATCACTCAGCTTCAACAATTTTAATGTTGGTGCCCTCTTTCCCTGATTGGATTATTTCAAAGCAAATCCTAGACTGACTTCACTTCAGTGCTAAATGCTGCAGTATCTTTAACGATATGAACTCTTTGGAAACTTTTAAAAAGTCAAGACCTACCACCAGGCATCCTGATTCTGATTTTCATATGCTCTGGGGTTGAAGCTGATATTTTTCAGTTGTGGAATAATCGTCTTCATGCAAAATCTTGATTTAGGTTGAATTTTATTAGCATTTATATTCGGGCAAAACAAGGAAAGTTTCGCCATTTTAATTTTTTCATTGTAAAATATATATAAAATTTACCACGGTCATCGTTTAAAATGTAAAAATTCCGTGGCATTAAGTACATTTACAGTGTTGTGCAGTCATCATCACTGTCTAGTTTGAGAGCTTTCCATCACCTCACAAAGAAACCTGTACCCATTCAGCAGTCACTCCCTACAGCCCTCAGCCCCCAGCCCCTGGCAACCACTGATCTACTTGCTGTCCCTATGGACTTGCCAGTGCTGGACATTTCATGTAATGGAATCATACAGTATGTGACCCTTTGTGTCTGGCTTCTTTCAGTTAGCATAGTGTTTTCCAGGTTCATCCATGTGTTAGCCTGTTGGTACTTCTTTCTTTTTATGGCTGAATAATATTCCACTGTGTGGATAGACCACAGTTTGTTCATCCGTTCATCTGTTGATGGACATGGGCTGTTCTCACCTTTGGCGATTGTGAGTAGTTGCTACTTTAACTCATCAGTGCTTACTTTGAAATGTGGTAATGTAGTGCATTGATCAAAAAGAAAATATGTATACAGGGACGGGAGGATGATTTACTCTTTTTCTCTTGTGAATTTGTTTTTATTGGGGTATAGGTAGGGTATGGTATGGATTAGGCAATGTCACTGTGGGTGGTTATGCCGCAGTAGGGTACCATTTATTCTAATCTTCCTAGGATAGCTTTTGGAGCTTTTTCTTTTTCTTGAAGTTACCACTCTTGCTGCCAGTAGCCTCTTCAGGTCTAGTGCTGAGCGGCTCCTCCTTGGAAGAGAATTTCCTCTTTTTCTTGGGGACACTCCTGTCTCCTGCCTCTTCAGGGTCACTAATTGGTTCCTCTTTGGGGAAAGAGTTCTTCCTCTTGATTTCATTTATTTCAACACATTTTAAAAGAACTTATTACTGACTTGTAATATATAGAACACAAAAGCATATGGTATGTAATGTCAATACAGAAGTGGGCTCTGAGGCCTATTCTGGTAGTTTTTTGGTTTTGGTGGCTGTGAGGCCTGCTTAACAGGTTGCTATCTGGGGGATGTACCCTGCTCTTTGTAGACCCGAGAGACCACAGCAGTGGGTCTGAGGGTGGGCAGTAGCCATTCTGAGTGCTGGCATCAAGGGAAATGCACAATTGCTTCTGGGACTTTACCCCCTCCTGAGTTGTGGGGACAGACTTGGTGTTCTTGGTGTTTTCATGACAGCCATGACAGAAGAGCCTGTTTTCCTGGATACTGAGTCAGTGCCTTTATTTACATAGTAGAATAGAGTCTGTGCCCTTGTGTTTTCATGACAGCATGCTAGAG
This sequence comes from Rousettus aegyptiacus, assembly GCF_014176215.1. Lineage (NCBI taxonomy): Eukaryota > Metazoa > Chordata > Mammalia > Chiroptera > Pteropodidae > Rousettus > Rousettus aegyptiacus. The sequence continues at coordinate 65,256,353 of NW_023416309.1, forward strand.
TTCAGGATGGCAGGTTAGATACATTGTTACCAAATGTGGAAAATAAAGTACATTTGGTAGCATGCTTTATATGCAGACATTGGCTTTTATTAGTTTATTTCCAGCAAGGAGTTAGCAGACAGCCCCAAGTAGCCCAGTGCTGACTGATGGGCACCCTTCTCAAAGGCTGCTATGTGGAGTGAAAAGTGGCCTTAGGTGGTTACGGTCATGGTGTTGGGGGGCACACTCTTCACTGCATCATGCTGTGTGCCCCGTTTTGGAGGGCACGAGGGAGGTGTTCATCTCAGGTCCCAGGACAAGGAAAATCTTCTCTTGTGATTCTGGTTTATTGCTATCTTGTAGACAGTGAATCCTCCTTGCTTTGGCTACCAGGAACTCAGCTCAGAGCCAGTAGTTTGTCCCAGCTCTAGTGTGGCCTGCACTTTGGATCTAACTTTGCTTTCTGGCCCCGATTTTTTTTTTCTTTTTCTCTTCTATTTCCCTATTGCCTGTGTTTCTTTGTTTACTTGATTTCATTATGTTCTCTGGATTTCTGTAAGCCAGTGATTCTTAACTTGTCTACTTTAATTAGAATCACCCAGAGAGATTCTTTTTTAAAGTGCCAGTGCTCTGTACCCCCAACCTTGTGTTTTAATTGTTCTGGGTTGGGGCCTGAGCATAAGTAGTTTCCGAAGCTCCCCAGAGAGTGGCTAGGACTGAGAACCACTGCTTAAGGCCATTTCACATCTTTTTAGCAACAGGGCAGGGACAGCCTACCCAAAGGACAGTAGAGGTCTGAGTTCAGAGAAGCTGAATAAAGAGGATTATGTAACTTCCAGTGGTTTTCTTGCCAGTGGAACCAATGGGAAAGCTCTGAGGGGCTCCTCTCCCTGGCCAGAACCACAGAAGGCTCAACTCCTGGATTGGAGTGGGAGGAGAGACTGGAGACTTTGCTCTGCAGATCTCCAGCCTGCCTAGTGGTAGTACAGCTTTGTAACAAGGTCTTCTGGGCTATTTAGGACCCAAGTCCCATACTTCAGACCTAATTTATGCTGAACACCATTTGCTATAGAATGTAATTATGGAGAAGATCCAGTGTACAAGAGAGAAAATTTAAAACATGGTCTTTGCAACTAATCCAATACTTCTTGCACTTTAAAAAAGCATTTTCCCTGCTCTAAAGAGAAACAGGAAATTATGAAAGAAAACACATTCTTTCTTGATTTAAAAGCATGTATTTTATTGGCAGAAGAAAATGGCAAGTAGCACAAGAAATCACTGTGTAACCCGACTGCAAGGTGTTGGTCAGATTTCAACATTTGAAGAGGGAGAAACAAATGTTTGTTTAAAAAACAGAACCGAACCCATATCCCCCCCCCCAAAAAAAAAACCCCAAATCAGGTTATTTTCATTTTGTTCTTTTGCTTTTTAATAAAAATCTTAACTTTTATTTTTACCATCTGATTATCAATTTCCCAAAAACTGTTCAAGTCAGCTCTACTAGAATAGACTACGTGCAATGTAATGCAATGTAATATTTCCAGGCTGATTTTCTTTTTTTGTGTTGTCTCATGGAGAATGCTTAGGATGCCTGTTTTAATGGTCATCAAAAAAAGTTTAGAAAGTTGATATAAGTAAGAACTTAACTAGAACTTGATCTGTAGCCTTGCCATGGTCGTTGCTCTTGGTAGTTTGGTTTATTTTGTCTAAGTTGTTTGATGTTTGTTTAGTGCCCAAGGATCTTCATGGCCTATGTGACCATCATTGGGATGGCTCAGAGCCATCCGTTCTGGGAAGAGGTCAGCTACTTCCTGTGATTTGTCCTCTCCTCCCTTGCTGCAGGTCGTGGCGGTATACAGCCCCCAGAGACTTCTGGAGGCCAAGAGGTAACTCTGCTAGGGGAAAGGCTTTGCTGAATTGATAGGCTTTATTAACTAGTTGGTTGTGGGTTGTGGGTTAGGGAGGAGGAGACTATGACTCCAAGGAGGCTGTTGGTTCTGGTGCTGAGATGTGAGTCTAGAGGCAAATGGTCTGGTGGGGAGGAGGATTTGGGGGCTGGACAAGGGAACTAAAGACAGATAGCACTACATGTACTTCAGAGACTTCCAGAGTGAGGTGGACTGGCTTCCTTGGGCAAAGTCACTTAATGCTCTCTCGACTTCAGTTTCCCCACCTATGAGCTAAAAAAATGAGAGTAAGAATAAGTGATATCCAAGTCATTCCCAGTACCAAGATGGTTTGATTCTGTGTCTTGAAGACCTTCCATTCTTAGGTAAGAGTAGCATTCAAGAGGGCAGATGTTTTATTGTTTTTCTTTTCCCTCTGATAAAGTTGAGTTGGGTTGGTGATGAGAAGTTCCTAAAGGATGGTTTATTGCCTCTCCTTTCAGCAGTTTCCAGAAGAGAAAGGCCAGTTCCTCAGGAAATGTGTTTGCCTGAGGCTTACTTACTCTGATCCAACCCAGAGAGCTAATTCAGGCTGTGGGTCAACCTGATCATTGCAGGGTGACCCATGACATATTAATGTCTAATAATTTCCTTCTGGGGTTCTTGGCATTGGCGCTGCATGTGCACAGTCAGAGGGGTTGTTTGTGCGTCATTGTGAGCAGGTCTCCTACACTAGAAAAAAGGTCCCTGATTCCTTGCCCACTGGTGTTAAGCCCACCTGCCTGGTCACGGAATCAACTCCAGTAAAAAGATGTCAGCCTTCCCACAAGACTGCACACCCCTGGATGACAGCAGCCCTGCTCTGGGCAGCATCCAGTGCAGGGCCTGGTGATGACGGATGGCTTCATACAGACTTGTCAAGTGCAGGTTTGTATTTGTGTGCCATAGAACACTACAACTGGTGGATATTTAAGAAATCCTTTCCATAGAAATTTAAAGGCTACTATGAGGATTATTTTTTTCATTTGGAAGAAAAAATTGGTTTAAAATTTGAAAAGGGGAAACAAATGTCTTTTTTAAAAGAAAAAACCTCATTTGATAGCACACCAGCTTCTGAATCAAGCTCTCAGAAATAAGTGATTAAAAAAACAAAACAAAACTGCACTGTGAGGCTTATGGAAATATAATTTGGAATTGGTCAGCCTAATTCTTTCCTTGTAGTAGATGATGTGGAAATATGGTTTTGCTGTTGTTTTTATTAAATATGAGTGTGATACCTTGTTGATTTGGCATCTTTTGAGCATTGAGTCACTGCAGAGGGAAATTTCCAGACAAATGAATATCACCCCTCTGAGGACCAAAGCCTTTCCTTTTCACTTGCATCGTTTGTTTTTCCTCTTTACACGTGTTCCCGGATTCCACAGAGGCCATGTTGGATGGACAGGCATCTCACCATATGGATCTCTGGGTTCCAGGTAAAAGGCCGAGATGTGCCTGGAGAGATGTGGATTAGACTGCTTTCATAATGGGCCTTTGAAATCTTGACTCCCCTCACCCCAGTGGCTGGAGGAAGGGTCCAAGTTCTCTGACATTGGCATCCAGGGCCCATCCCTGTTTGACTTGTCTTCTCTTCTGGCCTCACCTCTTACTGCTTTCTCTCTTTGCTTGCTGGGCTAGGTATTGGAACACGTTTTGTCTGCTGCTCACTTACCTCGACTCTCCCCTTGTACACTCCACGCCTGGCTTGTACCCTTTAGACCTCCATCGTAGGGCATCATCCATCTGGGTTTCCGTGTTCTCTGTGGGCTATGTCATGTGAGCTCTGCAACTGGGATTGTGTCCGACTGATGTGTATCCCTTAGTGCTGTGCCTCTGCCCAGCAGGTAGCAGATGCTGAAGACAGAGCTGCTGCACAAGTGGCTGCTCAGAGCTTCTTGTTCTTCCCTTCCTTGACCCTGCTCCTGATAACTGGGGAGACAGACCTGCTTAGGCTGCACTGATGGATGTGTGTGTGTGTGTGTGTGCGCGCGTGCATAAATCTGTGGGCAGTGCAGGGGAGAGTGCAGAAGGACAACTCAAAATCAGCTGAATGAGGGTGTGGACAGCAGAGGAAGCCACTGCAGGCCATTTTCAGCCTTCCAGGTGTGAAGTCCAAGGGATCTGAAAGGGACAGACACAGGACTGTCTGGTGGTCTTTGGCCTCCAGCTGTTGGTTGAGGGCTCTGACATAGATTTGACAGGAGGAAGGAAGGGGAGAGCTGGGCTAACAGCTTTGCCTGTGCTGCTCCTGGCACTGGTATCTGAGACCTGTTTGCCAAAGGCTTTTGTGTGGCCTTGCTGTGCTTTTTTTTTTTTTTAATGAGGATAGGACGTTGTTTTTTTTTTTTTTTTTTAAATAGTGCTCTTTGAGTAGACACTACATTCCTATAGTTCTAAAATGTAAAGGTATACTTTGAGAAATCTTGTTCTTTGCCTCTTGATCTCATCTGCCCCATCCCCTCCTTCTGTCTAGTAGATAACCCTTATTAGTAGTTTGAATAGCCTTCCAATTTTTTTTATGCAAATAAAGCAAATACAAATTTATTTTCTTCTTTCTTTCTTTTTTACTTACCAATGCAGTTTAGAGATTTTCCATGTCAGTATGTGAACAATCATTGACATTCTCTTTCAGCTATTAGTATTATAAAGTTGTTATTTATTTTGGAGGAACAAAAGTTGTTCCTTTTGTTTTGTTTGGTTTGTTTGTTTTGTTTTGTTCTAAACTTTATCTCCTGTACAAAGGCATTTGGGCATTGTTTCCGACATGCTGTTGTTTCCTAACATACTGCAAGGAGTAATCTTACCTCTGCACCATTTCTCACAGTTGAACATGGATCGCTCCCCGGGGACATTGCTGTGTCAGAGAGGAAACACATATGTAATTTTGATAGATTTGCCAAATTTCTTTCTACAGAGGTGGTTCCATTTTGTACTTTCACCAGTAAGTATGAGTGCCTTTTTCCCCACAGCCTCATCAACAGAAGGTATAGTCAGTGTTTGGATTTTTGCCAACTTGACAGGTATAGTTTTAATTTGTATTTTACTGAAGTGTGAGCTGATCATGTTGTCATGTTTAAGGACCATTTATATTTTTCTGTGGATGATTCTTTTCCCATTTTTCTCTTTGGTTATTGGTTACCTATTTCTCAATTTCTGTGAGCTCTTCATAATTTTGGAAGGTTATTAGTTCATTGTATTATGAGTTGTAACTATTTTTTTCAGGCTAGGAATTATTCTGATCTCGTTAGAGTCTTTAAATTACCATCCCCCCTACACACACTCACACATAACCCAGCCTCATGTGTTTAAAGATTCAGACTGTGGCCTTGGGACAGAGTCTGGTACTTTTTGCATTGGAACTACAACCTTGGCTTTTTTCCAGGATTTTTAAGTTAATGGCTACAGACACATGTTCAACATGAACATACAGTAGTGTGGATGTGGATGTGGATGTGTTTGAGTCTGTAATCAGGATGGGCTGCATGCTGCTGTGAAAACAGCCAGCCCCTCACATTAAAGTGGCCCAACATAGCAAAATCTCATTTCTTGTTTGGGCTGTATACCTTTTGTATGTCATCATCATAGTCATTCATGGACGCAGGTCGAGGAAGGTGCCATCTTTTTTTGGTTGTTGTTAACAACTTTATTGATATATAATTTAAGTACCATGAAACAAATTTCACTTTTTAATTATACAGTTTAATAGTTTTTGATATATTTAGAGTTGTGCACCCATCAGTCTGATCTTATTTTAGAACATTTCATCACCCCAAAAAGAAATCTTGTGCCCATTAAGCAGTCATTTCCTTTCCTCCTCTTCACCCAGCCTCTGATGACTATTAATCTACTTTCTATCCCTGTGGATTTGCATATTCTGGACATTTCCTATAAATAGAATCATATAATATGTGGTCTTTTTGTGGCTTCTTTCACTCAGCATAATGTTTTCAAAGTTCATCCATGTTGTAGCATGTGTCCATACTTTATTCCTTTTTAAGGCTGAATGATATTTCATTCTTATTTACTCATTCATCTGTTGATGGATGAAATTATTTCCACTTTTTGGCTATTATAAGTAATGCAGCTATAAACATTGTTGCACAAGTTTTTGTGCAGACACATTTTCCTTTCTCTAGTTAATAAGGAAGTGCCATCATCACCACCACGTTGGGAAGGGAATGTGGAGAATTACACATTGCCTATTAAAATATTTGACAGAAAGTGACACATCATTTCTATCACATTGACTGGCCAGTGCCATGGCTGACTTCAGAGGGATGGGAAAATGCAATTTTGTCACAGGCCCAGAAGGAGGTGAACTGGAAGTACTTGGTGTATAGAAGAAGTAATTCCTACGGAGAAGAGAAATGGACATTCCTGGGACCAAGGAGTGTGATTCTGTATGGATAGGTCACTCTGCAAGGGTTCATTAATTAGGTGGGAATTCCAGGGGAGAAATTACCTAGAACTAATGGGTCAACCTTGAAAGCTGGTGGTTGAAAGACCTTGAATGTTTTAAGGAATAGCTTAGAAGTATGTGATGATATTTATTGGAGAGGAAAGGGGGCAGTCCCATGGAAGTAATATTAAATTGGTTTAATACTGGGTTCTTCAGAGTTTTCACAGGGGGCATTGTGGTTCAAGAGAAGGAGCACAGACCTCACCCCAGCTCTGTGATGTGCTCTGTTACCATGTCTCTTCTTACCTGTACAATGTCTCCCTTGCAGAATTGTAGCACATAGTAGGCACTGAGTAAATTGCAGCTAGTATCTTGGTGAATATGACCAGCAGCAGCCAAGCCTGCGGTCACTGAATGAACAAGCCTGGCCTTCCCCAGGTTTTTGGTTCATGTTTTCTTCATGAAGCATAAATGTGCTAAAGGACTGTCCTGTTCTCGTTGCCCGGTTTCCCTGGTGTGGCTGAGGAAGAAGAGATGGGTGACATTGATGTGGCTAGTGAGTATTCCCATGCAGATGAAGCAGTTCTTAGTCTCTGGCATGAGTTTCTAAACTGGAGCATTTTCTGGGTACCGAGCAGAGCTGCATACACACTTAGTCTTCAGTGCTGGAAACACAGCCTTTTATTATTATTTTTCTAAACAAAGCAGGACAATGGCAGTGTAAACATTGTTTGAACAGAAGTGTTTGGCTATTGGAGATAAAACCAAAAGGAAAATAACTTTAATTTCTTTTTGGTTTTTGTGTTTTGACATTTGGCAGCATTCTAATCTTTTAAGAATTAAACTGTATGCAACTGTTATTTGTCTGCTTATTAGATTTAGTGTGAAATCGACTAAGAAATCCCCCTGTCAGCCAACTCCCATTTTTTGCTTTTCTTTTGGAGGGAGTGGTGATGGGACCAGTGGTGCCTGAGGAGGGCCAGTCAAAAGAACGCAGGCAAAAGTGGACCCTGTAGTAGAAGTAAAAGCTTTTGCTCCAGTTCACCCAACTCATTCATGTCCTCTTATCAGCTTCTGTGACTTGCCGGATGCTATTCCCATTTCCCAGAGGTGGAAACTGAGGGTCAGTCAGGTGACTAAAAAGTAGTGGGGAGAGCAGCCATCTTTCCACTGTACTAAAGTTGTTATTTTTAAACTACAACAATTGGCCGTGTTTCGTATTCCATAAGAACATTTGTGGGTCCTTGATTTTGGAGTTTGATGAGGGAGTGGAGAGGAACAGAGAGATTGGGGCGGGGTTCTAGCAAGTGGGGTGGACTAGGTTCTCTGTGAGTCATTCATTCCTGCGGCAGATGTGTGCAAGGCACCATGCCAGGCCCTGTGAGGCAGGCAGCAGTGCAGAGACAGTCAGGGCTTCTGTCTCCGGAGGGCCTGCAGTCCAGAGGTCGTGAGAGGAAAAAGGGAGAGGGGGAGGGAGAGCCGGAAGCCTTGGTGGTCAGCAGGTGGCGGCTTCTTCAGTAAAGCATCCCTGGAAGAAAGGGGAAGGGGAGTAGGCAGGGAGTTGAGGGTGGTGGGTTCAGTTTTGTTCTGAGACTGGAGGCAGAGTTGGTGTACCATAGAAATGTGGACCACAGTGCAGCAGGCCTGGGTGGTCTCCCCTGCAAGATTCTCTGTGCTATTTATTGGTGTCCTTAGGAGAAGGCATGGCTCTCCCCCTGCCTTGCATGGTACCTGAAAGCTTGCTTCTTGTCACATCCTTTGGACTCTTCTCTGTCATTGTGATTAACATCACTCCCTGAAACCTCTCCAGTCTCCCCTCCCCTGCAGTGGATGATTCTCTTGTGTCTCTCCTGGCCCTTCTTGGACTTTGATGATGGCCTCTCACCTCCTCCCAGAGAGACATGCTGGCCTCAGCAACCCTTTCTAGCCCTAGGTGCCAGCTGCTATCTTCATTCTTCATGCCTGACTCCAGCCACATCTGTCTGAAATAAAACTACTTAATCTGTCCCTTTGCTTCTCCTGAAAGCTGCATATCCTCCCTACCTTTACTTTCTGTTAAGGGTGTCTCTCTCTTTCCTGGCTACTCCACCCCCTGTTGCCCTACCCGACACTGACATGTGATTGTCAAGGATCGAGTCTCTTGCTCTATGTTTGTATGTCTGTCTCCTGCCTTTTCCCATTCTATTGCTGCACCTGGATTCAGGGCTTAGTCTATTCTCATTGTTTCTGTTATGGGCTTCTAAGTGGTTATCCTGCCTTCAGTGTCCTCCCTTTTCCCACAGTTCTCTCACTCTACTGCTGCTTGATCAGAATTTCCAAAATACCATCCTGACAGCGTCACTCCTCTACTCCTAAACAAAACAGAAACCAACTTCAGTAGCTCCACCTTCAGCAGTATTTTCTAAAATAACTTTAAGTGGTACACAGTTGAATGTTACTCATTTTAATAGTTCTTTATATCTTAAAAATGCCATAGTACTTTGGCATTTCCTCACAAACCTAAAAACATAGAGCTGTTATATGACCCAGCAATTCTACTCCTCAGTAGATACCTGGGAGAGCCGAAAACACATATCCATGCAAAAACTTGTCCGCAGATGTTTACAGCAGCAGCATTCATAATAGCCCCCCAAAATGGAAACAGTCCAGATGTTCTTCACTTGATAAATGAATAAATAAAATGTGATGTACTTATACAATGGAAAATTGTTCAGCCATTAAAAGAAATGAAGTACTGATATATAATGTAACATGGATGGACCTTGTGAAATAAGTGAAATAAGCCAGACACAAGAGGCCACATATTGTATGATTATATATATATATGAAATGTCCAGAATAGGCAAATCCATGGAGACAGAAAGTAGATTCATGGACCTGGGTATAAAGGGCAATGGTAGTGACTGCTAGCAGATACAGGGTTCGTTTTTGGGGTGATGATAAATGTTCTGGAATTAGACAGTACTGATGTTTATACAACATTGTAAATATACTGAATTATAAGTGTGAATTGTATACTTTAAAATGGTGAATTTTATGCTATGTGAATTATATCTCGAAAATAAAAAGACATCTCCCCTAAATGCCAAGGCAAACAATAGTGCCACTTATAGTCAAAATTTAATGAGATAATTCTTAAGACAGTGCCTGGCACATAGTAAGTTCTCTGTATGTGTTAGCCATTATTATTATTTCTAACATATGGCAAAGATATTGAAGATGAATAACCAAAATTGGCAAGTCCAAATTTCTTGGTGCACTGAGTAAGGCCCTTATGGTGCGGCCTCAGCCAGACTGCTCCTGTCCTCCCAACCCCCGCACTCCCACACACCTGCTGTTCTCTTGCTCTGCTTGAGTGATCTCCTCTTTATACACTGCTCATCGCTCTCATTCTTTAATGGCATTGCCTCAGATGCACTTGACATCCCTCAGCCTGTCGTGATATTCTGGATTGCTGCCTGGAGCACCCAATTTGGAATCTGCTTTTGACGTCCCACGTAGGGTTATTGTCCCCCCAGTCTAGACTGGAATCCCCATCTTCTGCTTCTCTAAATCCCTAAATCCCTGTGCCTGTTGGTATTGTTCTTTACACACTGAGTGTGTCACATCTAGCATCAACTAAACCAGTAATACATCCTTGCACTGTAATGATAAAATGGCGTTATAACAAGACAGCAAAAATATTTTTAAAGTATAGTGCAAAGAACATTTGTGTACCCTATGAATGAGCAATTCTTCTAGGAATGTACTCTAGAAAAACTTGGCATTTGTGTCCTAGGAGACACACATGTACATACCAGCACAATTCACGATAGTCCAGATATCCATTGATGAGAAAGAGTGGGAAAATTGTTAAATATGGACATAGTCAAATATACAGCAGTGAAAATAGATGAACTAAAGCTAGCTGTATGTACATAGTAACATGAGTGAATCTCAGAAACATAATATTGAGTGATAAAAGCAAGTTATAGAAGACCATATATTGTTTAGCTTTACAACACTTTTATAAAATTATTTTCTTTTTTAAAAAGCAGGATACCAAAGAACCCAGAACTGTAGCAGTTTTCTTAAGGTAGAGTAGGTGGGGAGGGGGAGGATGCCCTGGGTGGGCATCATGGTCATGCTGTAGGCCTTGAGGGAGCCATGGGTCATAGGCACTCATTTTATTTGTGCCTCACATGTGGTTTGCACTTATTCTTTTATATATACCCAACAGTACATAATAAAAATTTAGAAAACAGAGGAGCAGCAAGAAGACATTAGGGTTGGCTCACACCTTTTCTGGGGCAGATGCTGACATAAGAGTTAAAAGGAACATTTCCTCCTAATGTAGCCAATCAGTGTTGCAGAGTAAATAAAACACTGGGAATGTCTCCAGCAGAGGAGGAAGGAGGGAAATATTTTTATTCTGTACCAAAAAAGGAAGTTTACCTTTCAGCATTGAGACCCATTTTTTCCCTGAGTTGAATTTCAGATGATGACAGCTATTTCAAAGGAATGCAGACTTGGGTTGTTAAAGTTGATGTGACTGATTTAGTACAAGACATGGTTATAGCTAGAGAGACATGATTTCTTAAGGACGTGAGTTCTAAAGAACAAATTTTTAAAAATAGTTATGGAGTCTTTGTGGTATTTCAGACTTTCACCCTGACTGATTTCATTGTATTGCTAGTCTGTAGAATATTACACATTTCAAGATGAAGCTTTCTTTGAAGAACATTAAAGCTTCTTTCCTTTTGTTTGCCTCACTAGAAAGAGCTGGATAGGCCAGGGTCTGGTCCTAGTACAGCACTAAACCTCTCTAGGCCTTGATGTCCACATGTGGGCAACTACGAAGGTCCTTCCACCTCCAGCATCTTTGCCCCTACTTGCTTGACTTGGTGAACTTTCTGGGGAAATGATCTCCCATGGCCAGCTGAACAAGGAGATGGTGGGAAAACAGTTGCTTCTCTGCCACCTCCTGGCCTCTTAAACATCTAGACAAGAGGAACCTTTCCAGACCTGCAGATTGAGCAAAGAAAAATTCATTATTCTTGTGACTTTAAGCACTGAATTTGTCTAAAGCCAAATGGAATAAGAAGTTGGGATTATGGGGATGGGATCAGAAGCCAGAGGTCTGGGATCAAGTTCTGGTCCTGGCATTTTCCGGCAGTGTAACTTGGGCCAGTTACTTAACCTCTCTGTGCCTCAGCTGCTACTTCTGTAAAATGAGGATAATAACAACTCCCTATGGGACTATCAGGAAGATTCAATGAGTAGACTTGTGAAGTTCTTATAATATGCATATTGACAGGGCTCAGTGTTGGCTAGCTTCTAGTTAGAGAACCTCTTCTATTTTCTATTACTCTTTAAGTCTATCCCATTATAATTACTAATATAATAATAATTTCTGAGACCTTTCTTGGAAATTCCAGCCACAAGGAGAAGAGCTGGTTTTGGTGACAGTGTTTAACAGGTCGTATGTATGTGCAAGAAAGAGATGCTTGGATGATACCATTTGCCAAACTGGGAGGCAGTTTCTACCCAGCATGGTTTTTTTTTTTTTTTTTTTTTTTTTTTTTGGTGGAATGCTTCTGTAGGCTTTTGTCTCTTGCCTTGGAAGTTCTCTTTGAGTTGTCTTAGAAACATGCTGAGAAACATCCTTTTAGACTTACCTTGGCGGGGCTAGGGAGAGGAGGTAGATATTTGGACACCTGGTACTTGATTGTTGGTCCTTCTCTAGGTACCTCCTCACAGTAACCCTGAGCAACAGCTGTTGTTACCTCCATTTGACAGAAATAGAGGCTCAGAAAAACTCATCACTTCGCTGGAAAGGATGTAGACCTATGTGGTCAGAATGAGAAATATCCATTTTAGCCTCAAATTCTGCCTGAGGTTGGCTGGCTTTGCTTCTGAGTCCAGGCTGTCCATGGCATCCAGTGATCTCTCCTCTGTGGCATATGTGCTCTCCTTTGGGGCCCAGGACTCTGTGGCTCTTCATTCACGTAGTGAGCATTTATTAAACAGCAGATATGGACAGTCCCTGTCCTCAGGCAGTTTATTGTTGGGCAAACAATGGAGTACTGCAGCTGTTTTCAATTCAAGTGATAGAGACCAAAACGGAAACAGAAACTGGGAGACAAGGCCCTAACGTGTTAACTCTAGTGGTCTCTAAGTAGACAGGATTAAGGATATTTTTCTAATTTTCTTATTTTTTGCCTCTGTGTTCATTAACTCAGCAAATGTTTATTGAGTGCTCACTGTGTGCCAGATTCTGTTCTAGGCACTGAGAAGACAGCTGTGAAGACAGGCAGGGCCTTGCTCTTATAGGGGGCATGGAGGGCACAGGAGATTAACAGGAGCATAAGCAAGAAAATGCCCAATGGAGAGATGGGCTCGGCTGAGAATTACCAATGGAGAGATGGGCTCGGCTGAAAATTAAAACTGGCGATTCGATAGAATGATTGACTGGTGGTTCCAAGGCGATGTTTAAACCAAGATCTAAATGACAAGAGCCAGTCACAGAGAAGAATGGCAGGCAGAAGAAATAGGTAGGTAGAGCATGAATTAGGAGCCAGTTTGGTGTGCTGGTTTCTCTGAAGTGACAGTGAGTGCTTTGTTTCAGTAATAAGGAAAGCAGGAAGAGAATACAGTACATTGGTGGCACATAAGAGTTAGCCTTCAAGTCTTATCTAGCATCCAAATTTAGAATAATTTGGCTTTTATCCTTTGACCTTTTTCTGAGGTGAGCCTGTCCCTTGGGTTCTGGCTTACCACCCTGTGGTGCTCAGGGTTGGGGTGGGGACGGGGCCACCCTGTGAGGATTAGCAGATATCAGCTATCACTACCTGAAGTCCGTGGAAGTAACTCCCTCAGCTGCCTACAGAAATCTGCTTCATTCCTCCACAGCTGCCATGGGGAGAGTTTGACATGACCTCCGAGAACTGCTGATTTAAGGTCAGAGGTGAGCAAACTACACATTTTTCTCATGGCTTTGGTTTTATATTTATACAGTATGGAATTACCTGTTCTTTACCTGCAAGGTTCTTCTTGGCTAGTGTTTTGTGCACCTTTTGAGGAAAATGTTAGGTCACTGCCATGCCCGAAACAAAGTCTGTGGGGTTCAGGTCGAGGGTATCCATAGCTCACCCTCCCTTTGTGCCTACTCTCTCCCTGGTTCCTTAGGAGATAGCGACAGCCCAGCACTTAGCGTCACCACAGTGACTAGCCAGGTCTAAATTAAGTATGAAATCATGGGAATGCTAAAATTTCCCATGCAGCTGTGCATTTTTAAAAAATGTCTCAAGTTGGAAAATTGTACTGATCAAATCGTAATCCATAGCTGGGCACTTCCTGTGGGGTGGGGTGGGTGCATGAAGCCATCAAATTCCCTATTCTGTGGTTCCCAGTTTCTGGGTGGCATTGCTATCTGTCATTAGTGGGTATTTCGAGTCAAAGTGTATTAGAAATGGAGACTCTCTGGCTCAGGGATCACACACAAGCCCCTGTCCTTGGAGGAGGGAAGGGTCTGAGGGCTGTGCTTCATACTTCTTGGAGACCAAGGGAAGCCCTACCTTTTTGCCCACCACAGAGCCCCTACAGGCCAAGAGAAAAAATCTTCCATAGGCTTGTGGCTGGAGTTCCACTGATGACTGGGGCTGGTTGGAAGCTTGGGCTCTCCATGACACTCCAACGATGGCAGGGAATTGAGCTATTTGTCAGAAAGGGGGTCCTGGGAGTTGAGAGTTTGGAGAAAGCATCTGGTCTACCCTATTATTTTAGAAGTCTGGTCACTGGCTTACCTGGTGTCGCAGAGTGGTCACAGTGCTTGACTTAGATCCCTGGTTTCTTGTGTTCTGATTTTGTGTGCTGTGCCACTCCACACTGTGTGCTTTGTGGCATGATTTTTTAAAGAATGCTGTCCATTTGCAAAACTACTTTGAGGAGTATAAGGGGGGTATGAAAGATTTTTTTTTTTTCCTTTATGGCATGATTATGCATCCCTTTGGCCCAGTCATCAGGGTGTTTGATCCTCAACCCTGTGAGGGAGGCATAGCTTGTTACATCCGCATTTTCTAGATAGGGGAATGAGGCTAAGTGACCACATCAGTTACCCAGGGTGCAGCCAAAATGGCCAGAATCAGGTCTCCTGACCGTGGTGCTTGATTCACACAATCTTTAAAAATGACTGCATTTCAACACCTGTGTAGTCTATACCTGCAGGCTGCTCTTCTGAGAGACTAAATGGTCTATACATTGGTAAAGAAAATTGAAATTCCTTATGTGTATTTTCAGTACTTGATTTCTGCTTTTAGAAAAATTAAGGACATAGGAAGTCATAGGAAGCTGTCTGACATCTAATTTGAACTCTCCTGTGCTTGTTCCAATGACTGTTGAATCCTGGGAGAATCCTCTCAAGTGGCTCTTTGCGGGAAGACCTCCTGCCTTGTGTGAAGGATGGCATTGGCCAGCACGGGGACAGGGTGTATTTACTTGGTCAGTCCTTTAGGTCTCCACCAGACCCTAGGTTAACTGACACCTCCTTGGGGCTCTTCCTCCCCTAGAAGAGAGAGGAGAGTGCATGGGTAGTTCAACTTTACCTGCTTTATTATGTACAAGTCAAGTCTAAAATGTTTCTTTTCCTTCAGAATTCTTTAAGCATATGAATGCAAATTTTTCAAAGTACACTTTTTGTGTAGCGATATAAATTTTAATTCCCTACCCAACAAGAGATCACTGGAATTTAGATGCTCATGTTCAGTTAGTGAAGAGGCCTTTTTTTTTTTTTTTTGGCTGAATCTCACTTTTTCATTTCTCTGGTTTGCATGAGTAGTAGTTATAGGCTCTTAAGTTATTGCTAGCTTGGCTAATGCAGAGTCATAATAGTCCTTTCTCTTTAGGCTGAAATGATTATTGTGGAGAATAATGTGGCACTGTCCATATTGTCCTAACTGGACTGTTGTCTTATGGAGAGTCAGCTCAGTTTAGTCATGTGAGCTTCAATCTTAGTCATCCCCTGACTGAGCCTCCTTGTAATGGTTGTGGTACCCTTTTCCCCAGTAAGAAGGTGGAGATGTTGCCTCACTCATGGACTGCACACACAGGAAGATTAAAACCATCCATCAAGGCTTGCAAAGCATTTCACAAACTTAGTGTTTCTGTATGTCATGCAGTGACACATGGCACTCACTTCAGTATGCCTATAATCATTATGAGAGCTTGGGAAGAGTTATGTCCCCTCAGCATTATCCCCAGTTACTTTGTGTATGGAGTTTTGAACAGTGTCCCCAGCAGATTCTCATGTATAGGATGAGTGAGCTACACCAGTGTGATGCTGCAGGAAAGGTGGCTATATACCCTCTTCCCATGGCTCTCCCTGTTGTCTGCTTGGAGAAAAATGAAGTACATGCGAAGTCACAGGAAGCTACCAGACATAAATAGTATGAGCTAAAGATTTTTGGGGTGAAGATTTTCAGTTCATTTCACTCAGTAATATTTATTGATTATGACTGGATCGTCATAGTCATTATCGATTGACCTGTGGCCATTAGCTTTTGTGGGGAGGGAGAGACAATTATTGTTATTCCCTCATTGCTGGTCTTGATCCCTACTCCCTGAAAAGCCACTGTCCAAATCTGTAGACCCTGACAGGGTGACCATCTTTGCACATGGTCAGCCATATGCCTTGGCATGACAGAAGCACATTGGCAAAGCACATGAGCTTTGACCAGGAACTCATCTGTGTTGCTGGGAACCATGAAAGCCTCTTTTTTCCCCCGCATAATGGGAACTCTAGATTTAGAAGGAATTTCCCCACCCAGCTCTGCAAGTCCTTGGAGCACATTTTTATGGAATTCTTCTTGCCTCTAGGGGCCTCATTCTAGCCTTGGAATTTTTTGTTTGTTTAGTTTTGTTATGTTTGCTATTTTATTCAGTCTACTTCCAGTCTCCACTGTCTTTCAAATTCTCATTGTATTTTCATATGTTCCAGAATTTTCTTCCCCAGCTTGTCCCCTGTAAATGTGATGATCCAGCTAGTACTTGATGGTCACCATCATAAGCCACTCTCAAAAAAGAGTGATGATTCCAGACTTTCACTGTAGGTGCCTGAATTTTGAGGAGTGACTAACTTTTCTGGGAGGACACAGCTCCTCAGTCAGACTGGGGCCATGGGTCAGGTGTGACAGGAGAGTCTGGTTGGTGTCCCGGTACTTCTGCTTGAGGCCACATTGGAGGCTCTGGAGAAGCCAGTGCTCTCTGTGTTTATTGTTTGGCTTTTGCTGGTTTTCTTTCTCTCAGGGCACTCATTGCACAGGGCTCTTTGCACATGTGCTGCAAAGATGTTCACTCTGTCTGTCAGAGTCTACACCAAATCTCTAAAGAGATTCTGGCACTGGCTATTCAGGGATCAAGGATCAAGACCTGTGATTAGGGAATAGCAGTAATCATCTCTCTCCCCCCAAAACTTAACAGGGCTGATGTTGCCAATGACAAAAGCACATATTGCTCTAGGTTACAAATGACCACATTGGCTCATGAAGCTGAGAAGTCCAAGGGATAAATGGCTTCAGGCATAGGTGGACCCAGAGTCCAGAGGATGTTGTCTTGCTGCTCTTCTTGGCTCCTTGGTTGCTTTTGTGCTGGCTTCAGATTTAGGTAAACACTGGCCCTGTGGTGGCTTCTAGCAGCTTAGCAACCTGCTGGTTTCTCAGTGGTTTCAGGGCTCATCCAGACAGGTGTCCAGGTGGTCTAGGCTGGATTGTCAGCCTGCCCCTGATCTAGCCACTGTGGGCTGGCTAGCCATGGTGGTCTGACTGACTTGGCCTGGACCTGCTCCTGGCTACTTCTCCCATGGAATGCCAAGGCTCTTTCTAAGTCAAGGGGATATGGATGATGCATAGGCAGAAACAACAGATTCCACCTCCAGAAAGTATTCTTTGGTTTAAAGAACCTTCCCTAGTACTGGGATCTAACTGTAGAAAAGCGAGTGTCCCCTTCCATGAATAGACTGTGACTTTTGATGTCTAGTCTCTCCAGAGTTCTCGAGGTCCTTTAGGAAGACCTGACAGAAATACGCATTGCCCATGGTGAGTCTTCCCCATATCAACTGATATGTTCAGTTTCCTTGTTGTTGGTTGGATTTTATCAACTCAGTGTGGTTACCAGTGGTTATCTCATATGCATCAGAAACCTCATTCTTAATAAAATGAATTCTGAATTAATACAGTTTCAAAACAGGCTTTTCAAGGCGGGGTCTGGAGTGGGGCAGTACAGGGGGGAGTTGTGGTGGTTGGGAGTTCCTGGTTATCTCATCCAGGGAAATCAGTGGGCATCCTCTAGTTCCAACTCTGGTATGTGAAGAAATATTTGTTTGCCTTGCATAGTAAATCCTAACTTGAAGTTATATTGTTGTCTCCATTAAAAAAAAATATATATATATGTATGTATAAAGCTGTAACAGAATTGTATCAACTCACATGCTTCATTACCACTTATCATAAAATATTTCTAAGTAATACCTGATAAGAGAAATAGATTTCTAAAGGCATTTTTAGTTACTGATACTCTAATGGCATTTGTCCCTTCAGCTGTCAGTATATATTTTATGAAAACGAATCCTCCCACTTTTTTTTTTTTTGTACTTTAACACAGTTTATTTTTCTTCCTTTTTTGACAATGTCCCCATGCTTGCTGTCCTCCCTATATCTGGAGGTCCTTAATAAATGATTGGATGTTTGTGAGCTGACCGCATTTCCCCAAGCTCGAGTGAAGAGCCCAGAGGTAACAAATTATGCCCAGCGGTAACAAATTATGCCATTTTAGTTGCTTTTGTATGTACATTAGTTCAGGCTCAGGAGGTTGGAAACAGAAGAAACTGGCAAATTAAGAAGGAAAGTTTGGAAAGTGGACCATGCAATCTATTAAAAAAAGAGTGAAAACAAAACAAAATTCAGATTTTAGAAATAACACAGGATGTGTACTTGAGGATGGTGTGTGTTTGGGCTGACTTTTGGGAGAGAATACCTGGCATATGTTTGTGGGCAGGGGAAATGTTTGTTTATCTGCTTAATATTGAGATTGAGGGGGAGAAGTTTTAAAATAAGAAAATGAGGTCTGAGGTTTACATGGACAAGTGCAACAGAACCACCAAGGTCCACGTCTGCCATTGGAGGTGGCTTGGAGAGCCAAGTGCCCAGGCTGACACTGTTGTGGTCCTGCAGTCCACTCACCTATCACTGGGTTCTCAGCCAGCATTGGAAGTTTCAATTGGCAAAGTCTCTGGTGAGGCATGTAATCAATCTAGTTGGCCTTTAAAATAGTTTCTTGGAGGTGCATTTGGTGTCTTATCTCCAGATCTTGCCCTTCTCACCATTTGTCGGTCCTGAAAATGGCTCCTGTCTATGGCTTTAAGAAAGTGTCAGGCAGCCATTCAAATTATATAGACTATATATTTTTTTCTGACTATAACAAATATTTTATTAGCTTTTTCCTTCTTCTCGAAGCCTATTTCAAAGAGACTGCTAACAGGTATCTTTATAAGTTGAGCTTATTAGAGGAAGCCCCCTGCCTTGGTCTATAGCCCTTATTTTTAAATTGTTTGGAGCTCCTTTCCCAGCCTCTATCTGGGAGAGCAGAGGCACCTCAACCCTTGCTAACAGGAATTGCTGCCTTTCCTTTGCCATCAAAGGCCTGAGAGGCTCCATAGGTGCCCCACCTGGGCCTCACAGCCCCTCCCTAGCCTCTCCCTGGGATGACAACAGGTCTACCGTTTTGGTCCAACCCCCCAAGATGGCAGGACTAGAGGAGGGGCAGCAGAGCCCAGGGCATCATTTCTCCTTCAGGATATGTATATATTCTTTATTATGTTTTCAACCATTTTGGGGCCCTTTTATAAGGACCATTTGTTTTCATGCTTAATAGAAGCTGCTTCCTGACCTGGAGTAAGGAAGGTGGCCCATGGTCTCTTCAGGGGTATATTCCTGCTTCTCCAAGAAGTGGAGTAGTTGTACCTGCTGCGCACCAAATGGAATGACAAATGGAAGTGCCTGGCGATCCTGGGGACATTGTAGAGCCTCTGGGCATTAAATACATCTGAATGTTACTACTGATTTTGATGCATATTTGCACTTTAAGCTGGGAGGTACTCATTAAAAATTAAAGTGTTCGTTTTTCCTTTTTGAGACCCATTCCATCTCTGCTAGCAGTGAATGTTGCTGTGAATGGAAAACCTAATTAAATCAACTGTGCAGGTCACTGTGAAAGTTTTTATCCCTGGTCCTTTGACAGGCTTTAGAGGATTTATGAGAGCTGGTCAAATAGTGTAGAGGCAGAAAATAACTGCCTTCAGCTGAAGCCCCATTCTGTAGAGGAAGAAGTCTTGTCATATTGGAGGGTGGAGTTGAAGGCCTTGTTGGCCAGAGCAGATATATTGTCACCTGCTCTGTTGCTTTCTTATTTGTATGGCTACGTGTGATGAATGATCACTAATTGCATTTCCTGACACCTGACACCTTTTGTTGACTTATTCTTTCGAAGTGCCCATTACCTGTCTCAAGGTGGGGGGCATTCATTGTTTCTCTGAAAGAAGCACCCCAGCAGCTTGGCAGAGAGTAAGGGCCACTGCAAGAGGAGTAAGGAGGGTTCTAGCCAGGCGGCCTCAGGTTTCTCATCTGTACCAGGGAATGAATAATCTTTACTCGGAAGGTTTTTATGAGTCTGTCTTGAGAACTCCAGTAGGCAATAGTTGGGGATGGGGCAGTAGATGCTGGGGGAGCTTTGTATCAAGACCTCAGCTGTGCCGCTTTATCTTTGGCAATCTCGGGAGTCTTCTGAGCCTGTGTCTTCATTTTATAGATGAGGGGTAATCTAAATTGCCACTTTCATTTTATCCACTCAGGTCTCCTCAGCTTTGAAGACCATACTGAGGGATATTTCTGGCAAAAGTCCTTTCTGTGAGTGCCTTTGCAGCCCCCAACAGCTAGCTGAGGCAGTTGTTCTGGCTTTCCAGCTTCAGCTCCACTGTGCTCACTTCCATCTCCTGCCAGACTGTGGCCTTCCTGAGGAAAGAGACACTGTTTTTAATCCATTTCATACATTTATTCAACAGAGTTTATATCCATGTCAAGCACAGTGCTAGGTGCTGGTTGCTCATTAGTGAACAAGACTAATGGGGGTCCTCAAATTTGTGGACCAGAGCCCATTGTCGGAGACATGGATCTCACTCTAGCTTGGTAAATGTTTCTTTCTGGAGAGGGAATTGGTGTGTTTGTGGCATAAGACTGGGTGGACCAGTTAATGCATAATCCTGAGCCTCAGTTTTTTCCTCTGGAAATGAGGGGATTGAGATAGAGCCAGGTTATTTCTTAGGTATATTATACAGCTTGGGCTAGATGTTGGAGACTTTTGAAAGCCCAGTGGAGAGCCTTAGCTGGGCTCTGAAAGAATAGTTGGGAACCTTTATAAAAAGTTAAGAGGAAAGTGGTACTCATCCAGTAGTCCCTGGGGCAGTTAGAAGCACTATGGACCAAAGCCAACTGTTAAGCAATTTTGAAGAGGTAGATAGGCATCTTTAAGTTAAGATAGACCTGAAATAAGAGGCTTTCTTTCTCCCAAAGATAATTTAAAATTTGTCAGGATCTACTTCCCCCAATGTTATGATTCTTCTATAGCTGGCTTTGCTATGCAGTGAAAATACAACCCATAGAAGAGCCATTCCAATGGAAGCATTTTGAAAATAGAACAAAAATAGAAAATAGTCATAACGTTTACTTGTTTTCTTCCAAAGGCCTAAACTTGAGTTTAAATTTTATTCAATAGTAACCTGTAATATTGATCTTATCTTAGTTTTGAAAGAAGAATGGAATCTCTTTCATCCTAGGGAAGCTGGATATGTCCACTTACTGCCTCCCTGACGTACCCCAATACCTGCTGTTTACAAAAATATCTGCACCAGAGCCTCCTACTGTCTCAGAGGAGCTCATGGCACAGTGAGTGTTTTTATTTCTTTAGGTCATGGCTTCTGGCTTCTTGGACCTGAACCTCCAGCAGAGGAAATGACTGTCAGGGATCTTGCTCCAAATCTGTTACAGAGACTGAACCTGAACCTTCGCAGGGTGCAGACTTGTCCAGGAGAGGGAAGTTTCTCTCTTTGAAAGGCTTTACATTTGTAACGAGGAAAATAAAGATGACGACATCATCTATCAGACGCCAGATGAAAAACATTGTGAACAATTACTCAGAAGCTGAAATAAAAGTTCGAGAAGCCACCTCCAATGACCCATGGGGCCCATCTAGCTCTCTGATGACTGAGATCGCGGACCTGACCTATAATGTGGTGGCTTTCTCAGAGATCATGAGCATGGTATGGAAGCGGCTCAATGATCATGGTAAGAACTGGCGGCATGTGTACAAGGCTCTGACACTGCTGGACTACCTCATCAAGACAGGCTCTGAGCGGGTGGCCCAGCAGTGCCGAGAGAACATCTTTGCCATCCAGACCCTGAAGGACTTCCAGTACATCGACCGTGACGGCAAGGACCAGGGCATCAATGTCCGCGAGAAGTCAAAGCAGCTGGTGGCCCTTCTCAAGGATGAGGAGCGGCTGAAGGCTGAGAGGGTCCAGGCTCTCAAAACCAAAGAGCGCATGGCCCAGGTCGCCACAGGCATGGGCAGCAACCAGATCACCTTTGGTCGTGGCTCCAGCCAGCCCAATCTCTCCACCAGCTACTCGGAGCAGGAGTACGGCAAGGCTGGGGGATCACCAGCCTCCTACCATGGCTGTGAGTAGTGGAAGTGCTCCCCACCCCTTGCCAGAGCATGCTGGCTGCAGATGCAGTAGCGCTAGGCAACAGGTAGGGTGGGTGCCCTTGGGCTGAATAAGATCTTACATCTGTCCTCCATTCTCAGCTTATGACAGCCCAGACAACATTGCTGTTGGTCTGCATCCAGTTATTGTTATGAAGGGACTTTCAGCCCCTTGGCTGCCCTGGCTTGGGAGCGTTGAACCCTCTGCTGCTCTGTGGTCTGGTTCTGTACACCTGAGCAGGACTGGCCCTCAGGGAGAAGATAGGCATAGAGGCAGGTCTCTCCTGCTTCCTCCTTGGGGAAGGACTATAGTGAAGGGGTTGGATTACCACACAGCGGGGAGTTGACTGTATTTGGTAGCTAGGAGGAAACAAATGCTCTTTCTAGATCACCTTGTTTCTTTACTCCCCTATCAAATGTTTTTCTAATGGCTGGGCTACAGGTCTCCTGACTGGCTCAGTATTTTTTCAACTTCAACATCACAGGGCATGAGGTGGTATGTTTTGTTCTCACTTAAAGAACAAGAAGGGGAAACCTCTTCAGGTGTCCGCATGGGCAGGGCCTCTTTTCCCAACGGGTGGACAAGAGTTCTTGGTAATTTGGTTGCATGTCTGGGTCTGCTGGGTAGGGCTACTCTGTTTTCTTGTTTTGCATGTCGGATTACTCTGGGTCTTTCCCCAACATTCAGAAGAGATTTCAGAGAACAGAAGTAGAGTTTAGGGCCTGATGGAAGCTGGTCTCTCTGAGCTACATTGGCATCCTGGTTGCTCATTGAAAGAAGTCCCAGGAATGGCACCCCTCTGCCTTCATGGTGCTATTTTGAGACAGGTGGCCCTGGTCGCCTGCAGTTGTGGGCTGGGGTGGGAGATGCAGAAATTGTGTGTTCTGTCTGTTGACATAAAAGTGCAGGTCCCCATACCCATTCTTTTTGGAACCAGTAACACTATGTCAGCACAACAGAAAATTTTTTTTAGAGGAAGTTGTTTGTAGTTTGACAAACCCCTGTAGACCCTTACCTAGTCAGTGGTTCTCTTACCATACCAGTTACTAACATTTCTTGCTTTTGCAGGTTTTGATTTGACATTGTATAGCCACCAGCAGCATTTTGAGAAATGTGTCAAATAGTTGATTTGCATAGTAAAGTTAGGACTTCCTGCCTCTAGGAATTCTAAATTATTATCAAGCTTGAACAGGTTAGCGTTTTCTTGTCTGATTTTTAGTTATTGCCGTTTCCTCACTTAGTTTGAATGGCTCTGCTTAAACAAAGGTTGTGACCTTTGTGAATGCGCTTGAAAAAATGCAACCTACATCTCTAGAGGTCCCCCTCTGGGCTAGGGTGCCCCCCCACAATGAAGCTTGCCCTTTAAGAAGTAAAGTTGTCTGTTTCTCTCAAGGAGCCTCTTTCCATCTGCCAGAAAAGCCCCTGTGGGTTGAGTTGGTCTCCAGCCTCCTTGGCTCCCTCTTTGGAAAGTGGCTGTGCTATATGGCCATGGAGAGCTGCTCCTCTGCCTGCCTTTTGCAGTCATTGTTCTTAAGAAACTAAAGGATACAAAGTGAGGAGCTGAAATAATGTCCCATTTCATCAGTAGTTTGTGGGACGTTCCAGGTGCAGGGTGTGAAAGGGTGCAGGAGTCCTGGAGGTCTGAATCGTGCCTCTGGTTATAGGTCCTACCTGGCCTTGCACTGGTCTGCCTGATGCTCCCAGCTCCCATGACCCCAGCTCTAATGGTTTCATGTTTCCTCAGACCTTGAGCTTGAGCTGCATGTTCAGGGTCAGAATGTGGTCAGCAGGCTATTCACTGCCTCCGAGTTAGGCGTTGGCCTTGGCTCGAACTCTGCTGCTCCCTCTTCCTCTAATGGCTTGTCTCTCTTCTGTATGTATGTGTGTGTGTCCCTGCCCGACAGCGCCTGAGGCCTCGCTGTGCCCCCAGCACCGCACAGGGGCCCCGCTGGGTCAGAGTGAGGAGCTGCAGCCGCTGAGCCAGCGTCACCCCTTCCTGCCGCACCTGGGGCTGGCCTCCCGCCCAAATGGTGACTGGTCCCAGCCCTGCCTCACTTGTGACCGCGCAGCCCGAGGTGGGACGGCGGTTTGCTTTTCTCCTTCCTAGAAATGCTGGGCAGCTTGCTGGGGTGTGCTTGTCATATCAGTACAGCCAACTCTCTCCCTGTCTCCTCTGGGCCTTGTGGTCCATCCTCCAGTGGACCTAGAACCCTTTTTTTCCTCTCTCACTGGGAGCTCATGTCCTGGCCATGCTCCCCTTGTAGAATCCCACATCACTTCCTAGAAGTTCTGCTGAAGGTTTAATAGGGGATCTGCTATTTGGGTCAGGCATGGGTGGTTGTTCATGCTCTCCTTGTGTCCCCACACCCTGGAAAATTGCAGGGTCCTCTGCTATCTGCCAGACCTAGGTGTGGTAGAAGACCTGACTACTTGGCTTCTTGAGCCAGAAAAATGTGGTTTAACTCTCACAATGCCAGGCAAACCTGAGGGCCTCAGTAGATCGTTGTTGGAAGTCATGTCATCATCCTTGATGCAGTGATACATGCCTTGCTGGGGACAAAATGGGGCTGTTTTTGCTTCTCAATTAATTACTGTCCTTCTTGAAATCCCCATTACTGTGGTAAACAGAGAGTTAGCTGTACTGTCAATTCTAGGTCACAGTGTTTGAAGATACCTATTCAGTGGGTAACTAAAAATGGGGCTTCTCTTTTAACTAATTATTAACGTATTCTGGTTGGAGTCTACAACTGTTGCAGGTTAACTGAAAGTAGATTTCACTGTCACCTACAAGAAAGTGCTCTCAATCTAATCTACCTTTGGTCCCAAGTAGAGCCCTGTTACAGAGAAGAAAGCTGATACTAGAAGGGGCACTGATGAAGGGCCTTTGTGCAACTTCCCAATAAAATAGCCAGCCTTTCTTCATTCAGCCCTGGAAACAGTTACTGTTCATTCATGTCTCATTAATAGTACAGCTTGTTTGACTTGGGCATTTGTGTGATCACCATAGTTTAGCTCTGGGATATTTTCCTTCATTTCCCTGTCTTCCCCTAACATTTCATACAGGATTTTGTAAGGAGGGATCAGCTTTGCACTATAGAGAATGCAAAAGGTCAAAGTGTGTTTTCAAAGACCTCCAAATGCACTGAGTTACATGTCTGTTTCTCCCGCTAGATTTCAGAGGTTATTTATTCCTGGCAGGTTCTCAGTGTTCCCAGAACTCCAGGAGCTCCCCCCCCCTTTTTTTTTTTCCCTGAGTTCTACCCATTCAGTGACTGGGTGACTGGGAAGGTCTGTTTTGAGTCTAGTGGTTATCTTTGTGTTCACCTGGCCCTCCAGCTCTCCTGGTGGCAAGCTGGCTCTCCTGGGACATTTGCATATTAAAATCATGCTGTCATGCTTCAGCCATCCTGCCACTTTCTCTCACTGTGGCCAGAACCAGACACCCTGCTCCATCAGGCCAGTCTCCTCTACCTTTGCAACTTTGGCCATACAATCCCCTCCATTTGGGGGCCTCTCCTGAATATCTGGCTCAAGGTATACAGCCCGTGTAGATTTCTCTTCTCCTTCAGCTCTGGTGGATATTAAGGATACAAATGAGTTTTGTTTTGTTTTTCACAATTTCTCTCGCCCTGCCCTAGGTGAGTTTTGGGCAAACAAGTATTGCACGGTATCACCTTTCATCCTTTAACCGTTTAGTGTATGCATTTTTCCCCATATTTTATACTCTCCCTGCGATGGGGGGTGTTGGAGGGCAGGACTCTACAACTGCTTTCTGTTCTTAGCACCTAACAGAATGCTCACTGTAAGGTAAATGCTTAATATATGTACATCCACAGTTTTGCTTTGAACATACTAGCTTGGAATCCAGCAGTGAAGTAGTCAGACTGATACTAGCCATCCAGAAATGGTTTCATGAAATGCAGGCTGTGATTCAGGGAAGATATTTGTGAGGGGCACACTTAGGACCCCAGAACCTGCAGGGAAGGCCTGATGGGCATGAGTGCAGTCTCAAGGTGGGGGGCGGGGGAGGCCGACTGCTGAGAAGGCCCCTTTGTGGTGCTTTGGCTGCTGTTTTGACTCAAAGTAATCATGGTGATGTTTGAGGACCACTTCCTTTTCTGTACCATATCCATTTACTCTCCCTGTGCCTCCTCTCTCCCTCTCACCTTCCACATACATCTGTAGATCTAACCTTGGAGACCTTTCAAATGCTGTCCATCTCTAGTTCCATGGCCTTGATTCAGTGCCAGCTTTCTGACTGGTGTCCTCGCTGTTAGCCTCCCTGTTTTTATCCACTCTCCAACTTTATAATTGATGCCCTGATCCCAGGACTCAGAAGACTTCTCTGGATACCAAGGGTCCCTACAGAGTCCAGCCCAGAGCCTTTGACATGGCAGATAACTCCTTCCTCTGGTGGTTCTTGGCTGCTCTCTGCCAACTCAGGTCTGCTAAGGTCTGCCTGGGGGCAGTACTCTGAATGAAGCCTGCCCCAGATGCACTCTGGCTCCCATGTTCCTTTGTTCGTTCAACAAGTATTGAGTTCCTCTTGTGTGCCAGGCACTGTGCTATGCACAAAGCAGGACTTGCTGGAGGACTGGACGGAGGTGAGAGGAGTTTTAAGATAGCTCTGATGACTGCCACTGAACAACAGGGAGAAGGAGCTGTCACCTGATGTCAGTCAGGGTGGCTCTTAGTGGAACTGGTTTGAGCAGAGATGGGGTTATGTTCTGTTCATGTCGAAAGAGGCTAGTAGACATGCAGGTAGAGGTGTGGAGAAGGTCTGAGAATTCTAGGGCTTGGAGAGAATTCTGGGCTGCAGATGCCTTTGGCACTTTGGCCTCACTCGACATGTTTCATTGTCCCTGGTACGCTTGCTGTCCACCCTACCAGGGCTTGGTCCTTGGCTCACCTGTGTTGGCTGCTTCACCAGGATCACCAGGTGATCCTGGTATATAGTTGGTGCTCAGGACTGCTGTGTGTAGGTGAAGTCGTGGGGCCCAGAAGAGGCCTTTAGGCCTGAGAGATTGGGATTTGCCTGAGACCACACAGATAGGGCAGCTGGTTTCGATAGAGTGGAGTATGAACAGCCTATCTGTTCCCTCCCACCGAGGGTTCTGTCCACCCTCCCGCATTTGTAGGGCCAGTCACAACGTTTAGCAGGCTGTGGAAAAATTGTAGATGTTCTTGGAGTGGCAGGAACTCACATCAAAGGTGCGACAGGGGTTGGGAGAATTGTCCCTGTGAGTCAGGGTAAAGGTGTGGAACATAGAAATTTCTGCTGTCTTCTGATTTGGACGCTCCAAGGTCAGGGGCTAGAGCCCCCACTTCCTTCATCTTTATGCCTGGGTTAGTCTCCTTGGAGGAAGTGCTGATGAAAGAAGGAATTTCCACGCGCCTTCTCAGCTTCCTTTGTTGCGCTCCCTGAGTCTGTCCAGAGCCAGAGCTGTGCTTTCTTTGCTGCAGTATGATCATGTCCCATGTTGTTGGGTGCCTTGGACTAGCTGTGAGGTCAACTGGCAATATTCCTATTCTTAGAAAAACAAGACAATAGAAATTCTTGTCACTCTCTAATTCCCTCTGGCGAATCAGAACCAACCTGAAGTCTCAGAACCAAAGTGGCATGCTTTGCATGGAGTGAGTGCTGCCACCTCTGGCCAGTTTTCTTGAGCTGTCCTGATGGACTCCCTGTCTCCGTGATACCTTCAGCACTCTGGCTCATGCAGAGAAGCTAGCTATGGTGTGTTCAGGTTTATTCCCAGGAGAATTTCAGTACTTTCTCAGGCCAGCCTTTTCTTTGGGCTCCACATGTAGGGTTGCTCCCTCTCAAACACCATTGACAGTGATTCACCAAATGATTGCTAGAGATTATGACTATTTCATTTACTTGCCCTGCTTCTCTCTAGAAAGGATTGGAGTTGTCTTACACAAGACATGCAATATCAGGGGATTAAATTGATACCAGAAACAGTTGGGACAAAAGAACACAAGGGTAAGAAAATAAGATAAGGCCAGGGTTACGTAGAACTGCTGGAGATGAATCCAGATTTGGCTTTGAACTTCTCAGCCACTGCACCAAAGAGGACAGTTCCCCTTTAGTTGCTGGACAAGAGTTCAGGATCCAGCTGAGGTCCAGGGAGGCTGGATGCTCACTGTGCAAGAAGAGGAGCAAGGCCTGAGAGCAGTCTACACAGGCCTTAACAAACAGGGAGTGCTGCAGGCACTCTGTTCTGACTGCATCCTACAGTCTCCATAGTCTTGCTCTCTGCTGGCCTGGCATAAATCCAGGGCAACATAGGCTCTTGTCAGGAGTAGAGGAATAGCATGGCTCTTCTGCTTCCTGATCAGCCATTCTTAAACTCATTGGAGAGACTCTGAAAGCTTCTCTGTGCAACGTTTCTTTCACACATGTGTTTGGGAAGGCCCCAGAGACAGCGGGCCCTCCCAGGGAGCTGGTTCTCTACAACATAGGAAACTCGGGGATGAGGAAGAGTCGCTGTGGCCCCAGCCCTCCCAGCCAAACAGTGGGAGTGGAGCTGGAGCATATATTTTGTAAGAATTAGTCATCTGAGAAAGGGAGTCTAATATAGGTCTTTTTTTGAAAATGTGAGGATGTGGGAAAATATATTAATTGCTTTAAAAAAAAAAAAACAGTCAAACCCAGCCAGCATGTGCCTCAAAAACCCTCCTAGGGTGTTGACTTGGAAGGAACCTGGGTTAGTTGAGGCCTCCAGAGAGTGTGGGAGGTGGAGAGGAGTAAAGTTCTCAGGTGCAGGCCTAAGTGACACTATGCAGGAACAGGTTCAGGAGGGCACACCCAGGGCTGAAATGTGGTAGCTGCCAGCCAGGTGATTCCCCAGTGTCTGGAAAGGCTAGATACAGCCAGCCCTCAGGAACACCTGGTTTTGGGCTGCATCGCAGTAGATTGTTTTTGAGAAGGGTAGACTAGGAATTTGGTGGAAGCTGGGATTCATTTGATATCCCATTTTGCTGGAACAAATGTGTTCTATAAGTCATGGGACCCCGGAATCTTCAACAGGTACTCAGTCCCAGCAGTAGAGACGGTTGCTGGACTATCAGCATTAGCTTACTCTGGAGAGAGTTAATCTCTTCATGTGGAAAAGAGAATCACAGAGGAAGCTGGTGGGTGATGCCAACAGATACTTGGAGGTAGCAGTTTTATTGACATATCTGTCCAAAGGTCAAACAAAAGGTGCTTGTTCTTGCCACAAGGGCATGGGTCTTCAGTGGGATCCGAATGTGCCGCTGTGAGGCTGCTGAACGGCTGACCTCCTCAGGTAGGCAGTAGTCCACGGCAGAAGGCGTAAAGATTGCCCCTCTTCTGCTTTCCCTTTGTGAGGGGTCTCTCTGTTTCTCATGCTTGCTGGAGGAAGTGGGCAGGACAGGTGTTGTTAATAAGGACTCTGAGATGGACTCACCCAAATCCACTCACTTATCAGTGGTGAAGGCAGAATTTGAATCCAGGTTTTCTACAACTCTTGTTCTCTTTCTTCTATCTTTATATAAAAAAGTAGTTTCTAAATTGTTTTACAAAATGCTTGAATATACAATGTATACCTAATGCAGTTTTATGATTGTGTACACCATCTCATGTAATGCTTTTTTCCCTTTTATGGTTTTTAAGGGCAGGAATACTTATGTAAACTTTCTTAATGAGGACCCAGATCTTAAGGAGCTCCTCTGATTGTCAGATAGTATGGTATAAAACTGAAGCACAGCTATCAAAATTGCTGATTGGGGCAATTTTGATCATTGTTTATTAAACAATTGATCTACCATATATTGAAAATTGGAGTTATGAATACAATATTTATATCTATGCATTTGTCTTTAAAGCATCCTTTGTAGTGTAGGTAAACTATTTTTTATAAACATCAAGAGTGGAGTATGAAAAAGAGAAAAGGGGAGTTTGATTCAGATTCCATTACACATTCCATTACACATAGCTGTGACAGTGTCTGGTTCATAGCTGTTTAGTGGCTAATTTCAAATAATCAATTTCAAGGGGACATTTAAAAATTAAAAATAAAAGGGATGATCTAAAGATAGATTTCTCTGGGAGTATAGAGCACATAATTTACATATAATCTCTAAGTATCATGTTATTCCGTTGTTTTATTTTCCCTCAGTTGTTTTCACTATCTGAAATTATGTGTTACTTTATTTTCTGTCACTGTACTAAAAAGACACTGTAAGAGCAGGAGCTTTGTTTGTACTCAGTGCACAGTGCCTGACCCAGGAAAGGTGTTCAGTAAACACTATTGAAGGAATGAATGCTAAATAAACCTTTTGGGGCGGGGGGTGTTATTTTTATGTGATGTGCTCATCTCTATAGGTGTCTGCTCAAGCATGAGCATTAGTCTTTGGAAAATATATTTTGTAGGCTTTTCCAGCAATATAGAAACATTTTACATATCTGTTTCATTTCTTGAGTTTAGCAAGAGTAGGATTCATAGTTGCTAGTTATTGTTTAGTAATAAAATGCTGTTCCTCATTTGCCAGCTTTCTTTTCTCTTTTCCCTAAGCTACCCACTCTGAAGCTGCCGAGGAGCTTTTAAATGTCTTAAAACCTGACCTGCGTGTCTAACCAATCAAGGCAAAACCTCTGGGATAGTCCCAGGCATCATGGTGGGTTAAAGCTTCCGGCGATTGCAGTGCACACCTGGAGTTGTGCACCTCTGCTCTAGTGGTCAACTCAGTGTAAGGTTTTGTTCAGCTGAAAGCTTCTTCCTCCCCTTTCCCTTCAATTGGTGATTGATAACCAGTAGCAGTGCCCTTTGACAAAATTATTGTCAGCAGGGGATACTCTGACTTTCAGCAGGTGGAAATTGATGTTGCCGTTTGAATTAGTCTCCTGCTGCCTGCTAGTGGAAAGTTTAGTCCTGTCAGCAGAATAACCAACACCCTTCAGATCAGTTCATGATGGCTCACTTCTCTAGTTCTAACTGGTAAATGTGATATGGACATGAAATAAGAAACTCAGCTAGTTTTTTCATAATAAAAGTAATGCATGACCATTCATGATAGTGTAGAAAATGAAAAAAGGAGAAAGAAAGAAATACCCCATAATCTTATTGCAAGAAAAACACACTGTTGTTTACATGTTGGTATATTTCCTTCTGAAAAAAAGTTTACACATTTTCTTTTTCATGGTTGCAGTTATGTTGTAAATGCAATTTTGCATTCCTGCACAGTAAGCATTTTCTCCTTAATTCCCAATCCTGTAAACTTTTGAACAGTTATACTCAGCATTCCACTGGAGGTTCCTAACTCCTTACTTGATATTTGATGGTCAGTGACTCCTTATGTTCATACCAAACAGACCAGTCATTTTCACTGCCAGGGTCCCAGCTGCCTGGACTGTGCGCATGGGCAGTCTGGAGCCCCCGGTTGTGAAGTTTTGCTGTGGCCATTGGTTTGTGGGCAAAGCAAGCAAGTTCATAATCTGGAGAGGAATTGTACACCGCATAAGGATCCACATCCACCAAAGGTGCTGTAGTGACATCTGAATCACACAGGTTTGACTAGTATTCCATGAAAACAATGAATTTAATATTTTAGGTTATGCAGATACCAGGACAATATTGTACAAGTGTCATTCATAATCACATGACATTTTCAAAGCACATTTTTCAAAATGTTAGTTTATTTTTTAAGTCTCTGTGTGCTAGGGCTGGCACTGAGCAGTGAGGGGTTGTTGAGACCTTGCCCTAGGTAGGCTTCCAGTTTAGGAGAGGCAGACACTTTGACAGTGCCTGGAAGGGGGCTGGTTTAGAGCTTCCATGACTGTTGAGCTGCCCTAACCCTAAGCACTGTGGGACAGGGTGAATGCAGGCCCCAGTGTACATTGCAGTGGCTGCAGAGGCTGCCCTTTAGCTGACTACTTACCACCGGATTCCCAAGCCTTTAGCTGACTACTTACCACCGGATTCCCATGAGAAATAATGTAGTCATGCAGACTGATTTTTTTTTTTCCCACCTAACTTTCTATGTGCATTTTCCATGTTGTTTCAGTTAAACACTTGGTTTTAAAGGTTAAATCTTGGCTATTTTACCAAGTTCTGCATGTTTAAGTCTTTTAATCTCTAAAATGACAGTCAGGATAGTACTTCCTCTTGGATTATGGTATAAATTACGTATGCTAATATATGTACTGCACATACTGCCTTGCACAAAAGAAATGCTCTATAAATGGATCATTCATTATCATTGGTCTGATCAGAGTTGTTTTCTGGTTCTCACTGGTGTAAATAATGCTGTGGTAAATGTCTTTGTGCAGAAAGCTTGCTTTTCTAAGGATTCTTTAGATTATGCCTTCAATTTAGAATTCCCAGAAGTAAGATTAGTGGGAAAAGTCTCTTGAAAGACTGCAAATGCTTTCTAAACAAATTGTGTTCATTTGCAGTGCCCCCAACTTTAGATGAGTGTTCAGTTGATAGCCCTGAGCCCAAAATGGGTACTGTAATTTTTTTTTAAGATTATTACTAATTTAATAAATGCAAATTACTATCAGCACACTAATTTTAAAGGCGAGTTTCTTGTTTTTAAGTATTACTCTAGGAAACTGCTCTAGGCATTTAATTTCTTTAAGTTTGATTGAATTAAAAAAAAAAGAGATAAATTATGTCTTTGTTGAAATTCATACCTCGCCCTGTCCTTTGCCTGCTCACAAGTTTGGGTGCTGGTGTTCAGAGTTCCCTCCTTCCTCTTCTGATCCTGCTTGGAGAGCTGTGGGTGGCTCTCAGCTATGAGGACCCTTGTGCTAGTGCTCCACCTGAAGAGCAACTTGCACTGTGGATGAAGCAACAGGAACCCTGGAAAAACAGCAATGAGAAAAAGTTGTTTAAAGTTTTGGAAAAGCCCTCCCTTCCCCACCATACAAGCTGGTGATCTTGTCATGGAGAAGGCTTAATCTGTAGCCCACAGAGAACAGCACAAACTTGTTCTTTTCTTTCAGACAGAGGCTAGGCTTTGAATCATGCAGATGAATAAAAGGACTACCTTTTGTTTCTGCTCCACCCTCCCCCATTTCAGTCTCCACCCCATTCCCAGCAGGAACATGGCCATTGTTCTGGCTCTACCTCCTTCCTCCATGGGTTTCAGCTTTTGTGTCTGTCAATGAGGTGACAGCACCAATATCTCAAGGTTGTGGGGACAAGTCTGTGAGGTGCACTCTTAGAAATCACAGCCATTGTTTTCACTGGAAACGAAACTTGAAAATGAACTAGCTAGTATTTGACTTCCTGCTTTGTGACTAGAACAAAGCTAACATGGCCGTCTGTAGAGATTTTGGCCACGGGTTGGGGAGATGGCTGGACTGCAAACAGGTCAACAGTGTAGAATGCATAAGTACTGATTGTGAGGAGTGAAGATGAGGGGCCCCGAGGGCACACTTAGCAGATGCTCACTGTGTGCTCCTACAGCACCTGGATTGATCTTGGTGCCCCGGGGTGGGGCGGGGGTGTCTGTGGCGAAAGAAGCTGATAAGAATGCTGCTGGTAGAGCACCCTGATGGCACTGTTGGGGAAGTTGTGCTACAAAAGGTGGCTTTGGAGCTGACACAAAAGAGGACAGGTTTCGCTTTCCAGTGTGAGGAATAGAGGGAGAATACACAGTCCAAAGGTGGAAAGAAGCTGGAGGATTTTAGGAACTGATTGGAGGCCAGTGAGGCAGATGCCCAGGGGGAGGGTGGGCTGGTAGGTAGGGCTGGGGCAGGTGATCAGCCTTGGGGAATAAAGAGTCAAGATCCGAGGAGGGTGGTTCCATTCCGTGGATGAAGGGGATACCCACTTTGGTGTGGGTGGGGAGGTGGTGGGAGGGCACCAAGGTGTGCACTGGGAAAGACTGACCCAGTAGCTTCCTAGGGCTGCTGCAACAAAGTACCACATGCCTGGTGGCTTAAAACAACAGAATGGATTGTGTCACCCTTCTGGAGGCGAGAAGTCCAATATCAGTGTATCCAATATCACACTCCCTCTGAAACCTGTACGGGAGAATCCTTCCTTGCCTTTTTCTAGCTTCTGGTGGTAGCCAGTAATTATCCATGTTCCTTAGCCAGCAGCCACAGCTCTCTAATTCCTGCCCTCGTGATCACATGCTTTAGGCCCTTATTTATCTGTGCCTATGTCTCTTCTCTTCTTGAAACGACACCAGTCATATTGGATTAAGGGCCCACGCTGCTTCAGTATGACCTCATGTTAACTAATTACACCTACAACAACCTTATTTCCAAATGACGTCATTCTGAGGTACTGAGGGTCAGGACTTCAACATGTCTTTTTGGGGGACCCAATTTTGCTATAAACCCTGGTCAGAAGAAAGCGCTCACGTGCTGCACTCTGTTAGTAGGGGAAGGGTGAGGTCATGTTGCTGAGGTCAGTATGAGCCAGGCCTTGGGCAAGGAATGTTTCTAGGTAGAATAGAACCTCAGTTAATCCAGAACCTGGCCATTTCTTATCTCCTTCAAAGCTACCGTCCTGGCCCAAGCTCCCTCCTTTGTTCCTCTGACCACTCAAATTTCATCACTGATCTGCTTAGACCTTCCTAATGCCCCTGAAAGGACCCCTGGAACTGCCATGACTGTTCCATCATGACCCTTTGGTCACCCTCTACCTATACCAGCCTCAAAGCTCTCAACCCCATGAGTGAAGCTCGCACCTGCTTTCTACGTGACCTCCTCACTGCCCTGCCCCAGGTCTCTGCTCCAGTATCTCATATCAGAAAGGCTTTCCCTGACCTCTGAACACAGAGTAAGCTCTCCTCTGCCCTGGCACTCCCCTTTCTCTTCCCTGCTTTATTTACTTATGCATTGTCTTTTCTTACTAGAACACATGCTCTAGGGGAACACGGACTTTCCTCAGGCCTAGAAGAGTGCTGGGCATGGTGTGTGCCAGTGTAAAGACAGAGGATCTCAGAGTCCTGTTAGGGTGCTGGGAACAAGCATGGGATTTGGCTGTAAAACTTGGCTTTGAGTTCTCTGGCCAGTTGTGAGTCATTTAACCTTGCTGGGCCCTAGTTACCTCCTCTATGAAAAGGGTTGATAATAAAGAGCAAGACCTTCAGGGTCAGACTTTGTCTCTCACTGGCTAGGTGACCTGGGGCAAGTCACTTCACCTCTAACCCTTCAGCCATTGTCTATAAGTTGAGCATGGCGGGGACAGTACCTCCTCCTAGACGGAGGGTTCATTGAGATACTATAAGTGTGCCATGTCATGTGCCAGGTGCACACACAAGGCAACACACAACAAGGAATGGACATGGTTCTTTGTGGGTAAATGCCAGAGAAGTGTACCCATACACATCTACACATGAAGTATGCTTTAAAATTTTTTTTTCTGGGTGGAATCACAAGCAAATGACAACAGCTGTTTCCTCTTGGGAGACGAATGAGGAGATGAGTGGCTCTCAGTTCTTATGGGCACCATCACATTCTACACATCAGTACTGCAGTATGCATCTCTTCCTAAAAAGTGAGTGACGAAGCCATCATCATCACACCTAACAAAACAATCATACCAATATAATCTAATACCCAGTTTATATTCAGCGTTGCCAGTTGCCAGTTGCCCTCAAAGTGTCTTCCACCTGATCTGTCTAAACTGAGACCACCCCAGAACTACATGTTGCATCTTGTTGTCCTGTCCCTTTAGTCTTACAGTGAATTCTCATTTTCTCATGACTCAAATATACAAGAGACCAGGCCAGTAGTCCTACAGCATTTCTTGGTCTGTGTTTGTGCTCTACCTTGTGTAGTGTTTGGCTCAGTCCTCGCCCTGTACTTTAGTGCACTGGGAATCAGATCTGGAGTCTGGTTTGGAATCAGGACAGGTGTTGCCAGGACCATCATGGGTGGTGGGGTGATGTCACATGACAAGCAGGTGTTGGCTACAGCACCAGGTGCATATGGTTTGTCCCTCTCTTGTTAAGTCACCCCCCATGCCACCTAGCAGCCTGAGAGTGACCTGGCTGTGATGGTACTTTGGGTACACTTCTCTTCTTGTTTTGGCTTTTCCAACATGTATTTTTATCTTTTTTCTCTTTCAATTTTCCCTGGGGTAATCTGAGCTTATTTTCTCATAATTTGTCTCATTCAACTACAAGCAGTCTATCTTGCTCCTCCTTGTTAAAGTGGTAAAGTGAAGGTCCTGGAGGACCCACGGGGAGTAGATTTAGAAGCCGCAGCTCAGGCCAGGTTACTGGATGGGAGTATCCTCAGTGGCCAAGGGTACCAACTCAGGAAATGACCCAGGGAACCCCAGGAACATGTTGTTACATTGAGAAAGGCCCAGTAAGCCTATCACTGAAGTTCAGTAATGAGGAGGGAACTTAGCTAGACCAGGGAACTGGTCACCAGAGTCAGACACTGACCCTGGACTCAGCAGCTCTCCAGCCCCTCCCTCAAAGGACCATAGCAGCAAAAAGAGGAGCGTAGAAACCACAGCCTAGTTGGAGCCACAGTCCTGTCCCCATTAAGGCCTTAGTCACCACTGGCTACCATTTATGGTGTCTACCGTGTAATGGAATGTGAGAGTGCCAGACAGAGCACTCACCCCCAGGTGGTCTGGTGGTCATGGGATGGAGCAAAGAGCAGTGACCTGGGGCAAAACATATGCTCAGGGGAGAGCCAGCTGTGACCTAGGTACTCCTGACCCTTCCACAGGCCCCGTTAGTCTCCATTCATAGATGTGGAAGCAGGAGCCCAGAGAGGTCATTTGCGTGTGGTCTCACTGCTAGTGAATAGTAGTGACAGGATTTGAACCCTCGTATCCCTGTCAGCTGATGGGCACAGGGTTATAAGTGGTGACAGCAGTGTTTGAACTGAGATGGGGTTTTCTTAGGTCCCCAAAGTGTGGCGACCTTGCAGTTTTGCTAAGATGTCAGATGTGCCTGTGTACCCAGCATTAGCTGGGGACACATGGAGATGAGACCCCTGCCCTACATGAGGACCAGGCCCAGAGAGCTTTACCAGAAGTCATGCTGGTCATCTCACCGAGCCGTTTGCCAGTAGGGTTGTATCTCACAGTCTGTTCCCTTTAATCAGCACATGTGATTGCAAAAGCTACTTAAGTACTTTCTAGGAAAATTACAAAAAATAGCTGTGATGAGAAGCAATTTCCTGTTTTTCTATTACCTTGACTGCTTTGCTTCTTTTAAAATTACCCCAAATCGGCCATCTGAATTATCTTTGTTAGGAAATCTTTCAGTCATTGTTATGGGAATACATTTGGGAAATGGGGACCTTCCTGCAGCAAAGGGTGTAGGCATGCAGGCTGGGCGCAGGTGGTCCCTGGAGCAGGAGGAGTGGAGTGCATGCACGAGGGAGGCCCTTGTCTGCCTGCACTGGGAAGTCTTCCTCTTAGCCTGTATTTTGAGGGAAATGCTGGGCTTTTTACAGGCTCTCTAATCAGCCTCTCCCCTCAGGCTTTCTCAGCGGATGGGAAAGGGTAAAAATGACCTTACTGGTGTTTATAATTCTCTGCCGCAGCAAGTGAAAACTTTGAGCTCTTCTAGGTGGCACTCATATGCAAAAGGGTGTCTTAGTGGTAGGAGAAGAGTGATGATGCACTTGATGCTCCTTTAGTGATTAGCTTATACTCAAAATTCCAGCTCTTCCCTCCAGAGAATGGCTGGGTAAGAAAGCAGCCGGCTGACCCAGAAGTGGGCTGTCTCTAGGGCACTTGCTTTTCCTGAGGGTCCCTGTGAGTTGTGGACTTTCAGATCCTCAGAGCAGGGCCAGGGCAACAGTCAGGTGGTCAGAAGGGTCCATTCAGGCTCATCTTATAACTATGTCTGTGTTCACTGTCATGTGCATGGATACAAAAGGCCTTTTATGGGGCTGAGATGCTGTCACTAATGCAAGAACATATCTGCTGGAATCCTCCTTCACAGCTGACACCTCTGTGTGCTCAGCTGATATTCAGGGCTGGTGGCTATGTATTCTGCTGTCTGCAGAACTGAGAGCTGTACATCTGTTTTTTAAAAACCACAGCATTTAGGGGAATACCCTTTGTCTTTAATTTCCACATTGATGTGGTAAGCTATTTCCACATGTGCTTGTGCATTTTTCTAACAGCATCATTTATGGTAGATTTAAACATGTACATTTGCATGAAGCCAGTTTGGCCTTGCAGATATAACTGAAAGGCCCAGAGGACAAGGGAGGCCTCATTTCTCCAGAAGGTTCCTGTTCAGAGTCTTGTCCCATTCATCCCTGGCCTGTTTGAATCATGCTCTGTGGCAGTGCAGCTAAGTAGCAGCCTTACCTGCCAAGATGGGCTCATTTTTCAGAGCACTTTTTGGTGTGTAGGGTAGGATACGAAGTCTTCTCCTTTATTCTCTCATGATTTCCATTTGGTAGTAAATGAAGGATATCAGATGTGCCGTGTTTGTTATAAACTGAGGGTTTTGTGTGAAGCAAGCCTCAGATTCTTTATTAGGAAAGAGGCTCGGACAGGTGGCCTGAGTGGTTAATGATCCGGGCAGTAGAGCCACATTCAGTTGAGGAGAGTCCCCCAGAATTGTCCCCAGAAACATTTTCCAGAACCATCTGGCTTCCTTTGTTTCCATCAACCTGGGTGGTGATGTCTTTGCTTCTAGAGCACAAGAAGACCCAAAACTATGTACTGTGATGGGCATAGGTGATGTTTGGGAACAAAACCAATAAAAAATGTACTTTTATTTTGGTATATTATTAAGAAATCAAATTACTAAGATGGATTTGAGAATATTTTGTTACCATCTAGCTTTGTTTGTGGGTTTTTTTAAATAATGGCAGCGTTTTTTGTTTTTTGTTTTTGTTTTTTTTTTCACTTTTATGTAACAGAGTAAACAGGCAATTGGTTGCTGGCTTTTTCGGGGGGGGGGGGGAGGGTGGAGATGGTTTTTAGGTTGACAGTAAAT
Organism: Rousettus aegyptiacus; assembly: GCF_014176215.1. Classification (NCBI taxonomy): domain Eukaryota; kingdom Metazoa; phylum Chordata; class Mammalia; order Chiroptera; family Pteropodidae; genus Rousettus; species Rousettus aegyptiacus. The sequence goes on from NW_023416309.1 coordinate 65,295,360, forward strand.
CATAACAAACACACTGTGTTTCACACCACCGAATGTTCCAAATGAAATCTTGCTTCTATATGTTTTATGTGTTTTTTAAAAATTGTATGACAGAGCAGTGCTGTTTATAGTCTCCTTCCTTGCACTGCCCCAGCCCTCTGCCCAGAGCTCCTTGCAGCCTTGCCTGGTTCTTCATGACCCTAACTGTGTCTAGCCCTCTTCTCTTGTTTTAGTCACTGCAGCCAGAATCCAGCCATCTAGAAACCTCATCTTTCAGGAATCATTCTCCACCTTTTACTTTCTCTGAAAGAGGTATATCTTAAGAAGAAAGTTAAGTTTGGAGAGTTGGGCAGAAGCAGAATTTGGTTGAGTCCTGATGGTTGGGTTTGCTAGAAGGTACATAATGAAAGAAGGAAGCAACCTAATACACAATTAGAACGTTTCAAACAGCTATTCATCAGCTATGAAATTGAATTCTCCATCTGTGTCTGTCCATCCATCTGTACATGCATGTATGCATCAATCCATTCAGCAGGTATTTGCCAGCTGCTCGGTCAAACTTTGGGGGCGGATATAATGGTAAGAAGACAGACCTAGGCCTTCCCTAAGGAGTGTACTTTCTGGCATGACCTACTGAATTGCAGAATGGGGGTGAGTGCTATGAGAGAGAGGAGAATGCTGACCCAGCCCCAGCAAGGAGGGTGTTCCTGGAGGACCTGGAGTGGGGAAGCTGAGCTCTGAGAACTGTGGAAGAGTTGGGTGGGCTGAAGGAACAGCATGCACAAAGGCCCAGAGGAGGACGGAGTGTGGAACCATCCACGACAGTGATTCCATACCTCTTTCACTTGGCAGGACTCGCTTTGAGAATTTCAGAGAAGCTATGGACCCTCTTCTGGAGTAAGAGCACACACTGAGGCACATGCTCCCAAAGCTTTACATCTAATTTCTGGAGGCACCTAGACTCCCTGTTGTGTAAACATCCCGATGGCCTGTAAGCCCCAGCATTTTTCACATGCTAGGCCCAGCCTAGCTTACACTGTGATTGCAATCACACCTTTCTCTGGGGTTCTTTACATCAACTAGGAATTCATGTCTCATCCCTTCAGTAAAAGCTGTTTTTTCAGGAGCTGCATGTAAGTGTTTAAATGAGCTAACTACTTAGAGCAAAAAAAAAATTTCCCCAAGTCAATGCACATTTTTACTTAAAAAACAAAAATTTTCAGGGTTACTGCAGAAACATGTGAGCTTCATTTTCTATGCTGCTTATTGCCATGAGATACAAAGTGAGATTCTTCAATTCTGTGGAAGTCTTGAGTGGAATTCTTGGTCCATAGATGCCCTGTATTCGTTTGAATGATGTTTTTTGATCCAGCTTTTCAATATCTACTTGATCTTTTTTAAAATGAGTTTTTCTCTTTGAAGCAGTGCAACTCTGCAATGAAGATTGAGGTTCTAATCCTCGTGAGGCATGCACCCGATGGCATCTTTTCTTGGTCAGTGCCATGTGGCAGTTGTGAAACCACATTTGACGTTACTTCATTTTAACCTTGAAATAATTCGCAAACCTTTCAATCCCCATTTGTTGGGTTATTGCCAGACTTTGTGAGTGTGAGATGGAAATGGGATGTGGTTTGATGGGGTAACTACTGAGCTTGAACCTCTCCTTTTCATATGGTGACTATTCCTTACCCCTACAGCCACTTCCCCTCGGGTGTCCTCTGAACTGGAGCAGGCCCGGCCCCAAACTAGCGGAGAAGAGGAGCTACAGCTGCAGTTGGCACTTGCCATGAGCAGAGAAGTAGCTGAGCAGGTCGGTGCCCAGGCGGGGGTTCTTGTTAACTACTGCCCCCAGTCAGGGAGGGGTCCTGTGTAAAGTTACATTTAGAAAAGATTTTCAGGGAAGTCATTGCTAAGGGGCAAACCAGTCAAAAGTGCTTCTCAGAAATTTTGCAGACATAGCCAAGCCTGAGGGCTCTCTCTGAACGAGATGAGTATTCATAACCTCCTCCGTATACTGTGTGTGGGCACACAATCGGACTGGGAAGCTTGGTAAGATGAATCAACAATATCCGAGCACTGAGGGGGAAAAAAAAAGGCTAGAAGGAAATTGCTCCAGGAAATAAGAGTGCTTATATTTAGATGACGGAAATGTGTATAGTTTTAATTTTTTTTCAGTTCCCATTTTTCTTTAATAAGCACAAATTTCTTAAAAAGAGCAGGAAGGAAAGGAGTGATTGACATGACATTTCAAAGTTGTCAGCCCTTTGGTTGCAGTTATCAGATCTGTCTTTGTTGGCCTTTGGTTAAAAAGGGTAGATGGGGTCAGATGTAGCATAGGGCCTCCTCTCACTTAGAAGTGGTGTCCAGAGACAAATATTAGAGATAGTTAGGTGGAAATACAGATGAATGATTCTAGTCTATTTTAGTTAAAAGCTCACATCTAGGATTTGTTTTATTTATAATAAGTATAATTAATATACTTATTTTAAGTTAATCATATAAGCTAGGACAGCCCAGTCTTTTGCATATGGTGGCTGTGCCATAAATATAAATTAAATATAATGAATCATTTTTGTTAGAAATCATAGAAATAAATATATAATCATTTTCTGGAAGCATATACATTGAAGGGGGGGATGATGTGATTTTCAGCCTCTATCTAATTCCAGTCTGGGTCGTCGGATTTTTTAGTTTTATAAGGAGACATATCGCTTCTATTATTGGAATTATAAAGCCATTTTCATTTTGAGAAAAAATATTTTAGAATAAGTATTCCCTTTCCTCAATTTGGTAGTGTCTGTGCCCCAGTCTCCCTGGTGGGACCCCAAAGCAGGTGGAAGCCACACAAGGTGGGTGGGGCAGAGAGTTAAACTGAGTCTTATAAATTGTTTCTGAATCCTCCTTTGAAATAACACATAATACAATCTTGAATTTCCTGCTTCTGGCCAGGATTGTTTTGTTCTGTATAGTGATGTCATTACATTTACCACCAGCTTCAAGTTCCATTGTCCTCTACAGGAAGAGCGCCTCAGGCGGGGTGATGACCTCAGACTACAGATGGCCCTAGAAGAAAGCCGAAGAGACACAGTTAAAATTCCAAAAAAGAAAGAGGTGAGTGCTTTTCTGAAAAGGTAAGTGTTTTGAGCTGTCCCGCAGTTGTTGCTAAAGTGTCCCAAACCCAGCCCTCAGTGTACATGTGACATATGTAGAGCTCTCATACATGCTAGTTTGTTTCTTCATTCAACAAACAGTCCTAGGGCCTGTGATGAGCAAGAGTGGGATTAGGCCAGAATTGAAAACACATCCACCTTGGTCATTACTGGCCTCTCCTGAAATCACCCCAAGAGAAGATGGGCATGGACGAGGGGCCTAGTAGCCTGGGTTCATGTTACCCCCACTAAATGTCAGCTAAATGTCAGGTGCTTTGGAATAATTTCCTGGTACAGGGTCAGCCCTCAGCAGTTCTGGTCTTCCTCACCATCATTATTACTCTGTGCTAGGCTTCCTGCTTGGGACCTCAGGGTGACCAGGACACACGTCTGTTCCTGACAAGTGAATTATCCAGTCAGGAGACAGGTCCCCCTCACACCACAGTGCCAGGGGCTCCAGTGGCCTCCCATGTTACAGTGCCCTGAGGTGTCCCTGATGGCAGTCATGGGAGCTGGAGGGTGAGGCAGCCTCCACGAGTAAGGGTCCTGAATGATGGTTGGCAGCTGGGAGAACAAGACAGGGTGGGGAAGACAATGTCCTGGAAGGAGGATGAGGCCCAGGACAAAACCTTTGGTATTCTGGGAAACCCCCGAGGACTGCTTGAAAGGGCGTGAGGGCTTGGCACATAGTAAATAGCTAGAGTGGTTATGGTGATGGGGTAGGCTGGTATGGACCAGGGTAGTAGATGGAGAGGCTTAATTTCCAAGGTCCTTTTGGCACCTCCTGGAGGGCCCCTACTCTATTAAGAGGCATGGACAATATTTAAGGCCATAACTGTAGCAAAGTAAAACTTGCCCCCTTCTCTTTGTCTCAAAAGCCTGGTGCCCACCCACAGCAGACCACTCTGTTGGATTTAATGGATGCCCTACCCAGCTCAGGCCCTGTTGCCCAGAAAGCAGAGCCTTGGGGCCCGTCAGCTTCAGCTAACCAGGCCAACCCTTGGAGTGGGCACACAGCTCCAGCCAGCACTTCGGACCACTGGCCATCATTTGGTAAAGGTCCCCCCTCATTTGTCTCTCATGCTTGCTTGCTGAATGGGTGAAGGGCAACAAATCAGAGCTTCTTGCTCTCTCTCACCTGGCAGAGGTGGGAGTGAATCTGGTTGATGGTGGTGGGTTGTCCAGGCTTCTTTAGTCCCCGACTAACATCTAGCAGGCTGCTGCTCTCCTCCTGAGAACCATGGTACAGTGCTCTCTTTCATTCTTTTTTGAATGGTTTTCTGCTTTGGTAGAGGGAAAGCTGACTTCCTCTCTGTCTACCACGCACCTCAGAAATGGCTTATCTCTCTTCTGGGACACATGTCAACTCTCTCAGCCTCCGAATTGTACCCAGCACCCAGGTTAAGAAACTGTAATGCACAGCATCAAACATGTAAGTCAAGTTGCTATAATTAGCTGGAAATTATGATATACTTAACATGGTTGCTAAAGAAAAGGGGATACGTTTGCTGCAATTCTTCTTATTTGTTATTTAAAGCAATAGCAAATCAGTTTGCTAGGCTAAATGAATATTTTAAAGTTCTGTTTAATGCCAAATGTAAGAGAATTTGTGATAAGAGATTTGAAACAAATGCAGCATGATCGGTGTAGTCTGGGTGGAGATCTTTGGCACATGAATTTTGGATCACTGGATCCAAGGCTTGGCCTGCAGGCTTCATAATGGCTTCCTGCCCAGCCTGCACTCTGGGAGGCCCCTCTGGGTTCTCTGAATCTTGCTGGTTATGGGTAGTCTGTGGGTTTTCTGTCTGGGAACTCTGATATAAGTGTGCTTATATCTTTTGGGGTGTCTGTTTCCCAAACTGGAACCATCTTTGGCATTCAGCTCAGTTCCCTTGATACTTGCCGAAGTATGCCGAATGCCAGTCTATGTCCTGCCATGCAGGGACCCAGACATGAACAGGTAATGGTCCTGCCCTCAAGGTCCTGGGCTGGTGTGGGCAAGACGGGAACAGCAGCATAGTAGTGTGTGTGGGTTGGGCTTTGGTGGCAGTTCTTTGAGAGCATCTTTGGGCAGGGCTTAGCTCAGGAATTCAGTGGGCGTGAGGTAGGCATTTTGGTGGAGTCTCTGAGGAAGAGCAGGAGTGGCTAGGCCAGGAAAAGGAAAAGGTGTTCCCAGCAGAGGCACAGCTCGTGAGAAGCACGAGGGCATGCTGTGGTGCAGTGAGCATAGGTACAGAGAGACTTGCCTGGTGTGAATCGGGCAGCAAGAGAATGGGGTGGGGCTGAGGAAGATGGGGAGGTTAAGGGAGTTAGGGAGGGGGATGTCCTGGTCACTCAGGGCGGGGCAGCCTTGCCAAGTGCTTGGACTTGTCTAGAAGGCAGTTGGCCTCAGATGTCCTTGATGCTGTTGGTCTCAAGGACCCAGGCAGAGCCCCACATCTCTTTTGGCAAGAGCCCTCTGGCCTTAGGGCAAACTCTAGGTCAAAAGGTCCACAGTTCTCACTCACTGAAGGCCAGCGCCAGAGCTGCCAGGAGTTCGGTTCACATGGTTCGTGGCCTGTGTGCTGTGCCCTGGACAGGGAGCCTGTGGTATAAAGTCTTGCTGAGCACATCTGGGGACAGTGAAGGTAGGCCTACTGGAAATGCCTACTCAGCACTGCTTATGGGAATAGCAGGCCCTTCCCGAGAGTGGCTTGACTTTATTTTTAAATCTGGAAAATAATTCTTCTGTAAAGGGATGGCCACCTTAAGTTATGGATAGAATGTTCTTCAGGAAAGACTGTCAGTTGTTTTCAAAATTATAATTGATCATTAAACTGATGGGTAGTTTTTTCAGTGCCCTGAAAAAAACGTGGTTACCCCGGGAGCCAGGTGAAATTAAGATGATTAAATTATACTGAGTCAGCTGCTGATTCTGGGGAGGGGCTTTGGGGACCAGGGTATTGGGAGGAAGACAGACTTTTCCCTCTTTACCCCTTTTTTACTGCTTGTATTTCCTGCTCGGAAGAGGTAAAATAGATATTTTTTAAATGAACAAGTTTGCCCAGCCTTTCCTTTGCCTGGTGGATAGAGCTCTGCCTTGGAACTGAGTATATTGATTGAGCCAGGGACACGACCCTTATGGGGAGCTGGAGATTCTCCTGTTGATGGGCAGGACCATGTCCAGCAGTTGGGGTTCTCACATACCTACAGGCAGCATAGACTAGGAGCTGGCCAGAGGAAGGAGCACAGCTGGGGAAGGCACCTGGTGCCCAGAGGCAGGAGAGTATCACGTGGGAATGCCACTCACATAGGTCTGTTCTTCCAGTATTTTTTTGAGGTAAAATTCATGTAATGTAAAATTCACCACTTTAACCATTTAAAAATGGACATTCAGTGGTTCAGTGTTATGCAGTCATCAGTACTGATTCCAGCAAGTTTCTATCACCCCATTCCCATTAAGCAGTCACTCCCCACTGCCCCTCCCCCAGCACTGACAACTACAGTCTGCTTTCTGTTTCTGGATTTCTCTATTCTGGACGTTTCATATATGTAATAGAATCATACAACATGTGTCCTTTGTGACTGGTTTCTTTCACTTAGCGTGTTTTCAAAGTTCATCCACATAGTAGCATTTATCCCGCCTTCATTCTTTTTTATGGCTGAATAATATTCCATTTCATAGATAACACCACATTTTTTTCTATACATTTAGCATTTGATGGGTATTTGAGTAATTTCCACTTTTTGGCTATTGTGACAACTTTTTAAGAGAAGATTGAAACCTAAATTTCTTGGAATCTATTAATTTTTAAATATTGACAATGAATGTAAAAATTAGAAACATGTTTGGGACTAATCAAATTATATCTACAGGTGGCCACAGGTGGCTCGTGGATTGCCACTTGCCCAGCTTAGGGCCCTCTCCATGGTTCTGATGCATTTGGCATTTTTACCTTGGGGTAATAGGCAACCGAAACCCAGAGAGGCTGTTCATCCTCTGAGGTCACACAGCAAGTTAGGGGCAGGCTCAGTGCTTTTATGGTCCGCAATGCTAGAATCATCATACCATCTTAGACTGCTGCAAAGGCCTTCTGTGGTGGTGCATGTCCTGGAAAAGTCACCTTAGACTCCAGCATTGAGAGATAACTAGTGTTAAAATCCTAGCTTCTCTGCTTCCTGGTTTTTCTGGGCACTTAATGATTTTATGTATTCATGGTCATATTATGTATACAATTTGTGTGCGTGTGTATTTAGGGTGGGGTGAGAGAGATTTCCGTTTACACTATATGATGAGCATTTCCAGGCATCATTAGACACTAAACAATGTGGCTCCAGTGAGAGGGTATGGGGCTTTACCACCATTACCCAGTGGCCCATTGTTGTACATGAGGTAGTTTTGCACTTCTAACACTCTGCTTTCAACAGAGCTGCAGGAGACGATCTAATACCAGCTCCCAAGTTCACTGGAGCATGGTAATAGTCCCTTGCTTTCATCTTCCAAGACACAACTCCAGAGCAAGATGTAGTGTCAGGTTTACTGATTAGTCTCTTGTAAAATCCACTAGTGTGTGTTTTCAGGGCCACGCCACTGCCCTGAAACACATTCACAAATTAGAAAGATTAGAGGGTCTCTTTTCCAGCATTGTTAGTTGCACCCTCTGGATGAAAGAAACACTGTTGTGAAAGCTACTGTTTGTAGTGAACCCTGCCATTGCCAGTTCTTTCCAAGCAGCACTTGGGGCAGCTTGGCCAAGTGGCCTTGGGAGGAAATGCTAAGGGCTGAGAGGAGGGAAATTGGAGCCTGCCAGGTCAGCGGGGCACTTCCTCCACTGTTCAGACACACAAAGAAGCCACCTGGTATGAGGACACAGCCTGGTGATTCAGAAGGCCTTGGCCAGCTCAGGCCGTCTCTCCGCCCCAGCTAGAACAGAGGCCATCTTCCGTTCTGGCAGCAGCAGGTGATGCTGCTGGTTGTGACGTGCCCACCCCCCCACCCCATAGTTTAGTTCTGTGATTGCCTCCCTGTGCACATGAATATTCATGTGTGAGGATAGGGATGAACCAGGCTGGCCAATGAGAGGCAGTGGCTGCCTGCTCCATATGAATGGGCCCACAGAAGAAGAAGTTAGAAGCTGCTTGATCTTTCCGGTCTTGGTTCCATCCTGCTTTCCTTTCATTCACTTGAGCTTTCAACAGGCATTTATTTATCGAGTGTGTGGCATAGACTGGGCCCTACAGAGGATGTGGAGGGCAGAGCACAGAGGAGCCTTGCAGCAAATCTACTGTTCATTCATGGAGGATGAAGATGGAGTGCTATCAGTACACTTTCGGTGGGGTGGGTACTGTGCTGCACCCCCTATCACTCAGTTTCTCACAGGCTAGTTTATGTAGGCCGTCAGCACCCATGGGAAGGTGAAGGAAACTATCTGTCCCCAGGTTATATTTGAAGAAAGTGTGGTGACACAACACGTGGCCTCCTGTTGGCATGGCGTCCTTTATACACATAAGTCCCCAAACACCACTTGCAGGATGGAAACCTGACACAAAGCTCACTGAGGCTAAGAAGCTTATCCATGGTCATCTGGCTGATTTGAGGGTCGCCAGGATTTCAACTGAATGTATCTTTCATTCCACATCCAAAGCTCTCTGAGCTGTGACCAGCTTTGTCCTTGTGCTTGGTGGTACAGGAGCAGGAGGTTCCTTCCGGGCCAGAGCTTACAGATTTCAACATCGTGCATCATATAGGATGATTTTTAAAGTTTGTAGCCATGCTGTTACTTTTGTTGTTTCAGCAGATTCTAAAGGGGAAGCAGGGCTCATAGAGTATAACTGGAGGTGTCAGGAGAGGCTCTTGAACAATTTCAGGGTGGTGCTGTACAGCAGTGGGAATGCTCTGGGTGGAAGCTTTGCCTATGAGCCTGGGATGATGGAGGTTCAACTTGATGCCAATTCATAAGAAAGTATTTTATACAGCTTCACATGTCATAGCATTTATAGAGGAAGAGCCCTTCCAAAAATGTTGTAATACTTTATTTTATCTCTTAGTGATATGAGTTAATCAGTTTGGGGGAAAACTGGTGTGTTTAGATCCTCATGTTTCAAGAATAGATCTGGATGGAGAAACAAGTCTCCCTTTTTTTTTTTTTTTTTTTTTTGGCACATGCACATGTTTGCAGTTGCTGAGGGGCTTGCCCATCTGAGGTCAGGAGAGCTGAAGCCCATGGCGCTAATGAGTAGCTAAGGAGAATTCCAAGTCTTGTCTCTGCTTGGTGGGGCAGCGTGGATTCCCTTAAACATCTGATCCTTACTTTATATTGTGTCCTGTTGTCTGCCTAGCAAATTCTTGTTTATTTTTGGAAATGCGGCTCAGATGTTCCTGCTCAGGAAGATGTGGTTTCACTCTGTCCTCAGGACCACCTCACCCTATCCTGTGGTCACTGGCTGCCCATGACTCCCATGCTAGGTACAGTCACATATATCTGTGTTTCTCTCTCAGAGGAAGGGACTGGGCCTGGGCCTGGTGAATGCTCTCCACATGTTGCTAAGATAGAGTGAGGTGATTCCAAGTACCACTGTCTCTCAGGAGCAGGGCTGGACCCTACCAGGTTTGCATCCATTCAGGCCTGTGTGTCTGACTTGGGCTATCAGATGATGGGCCTACCCTCTGAGGAGGGCTTGGCCAAGGGTATGTGTGCTTCAGGAGTTTAGTGGTTCTCACGTATCCTGGCTGCTCATTCCAGTTACTTGAGGAGCTTCAAAAAATCCAAATGCCCAGGCTCTCCCCACAACTTGTGTGAGGGGTGGGGAGGGATCAACACTAGTATTTTACTAAAATCCCTCAGGAGATTCCTAGGGACACACAGTTGAGAACTACCGGTCTGGTGCTCCCCAAGCTGCATGGTGAGTGAAGTCCCCCTAAATCTAAGATATTTGAAAGCTTCATGTGTAGACTCAGAATTTAGAAACAGCTTTTATCTATATGTGTTTCTAGCACCTGACTTAGATGTTTACCTAGAACCTTCTAGAGATGGTCCTTGAACTCCAGTATTCACAGATGCCTTACTAGAGGAAGTTAGAGCAGATAAACTGCAAAGCCCCTGCCAGCCCTGAAGTTCCATGGTTTTCTTTGTTGCCTCCCATCAGTCCACAATTAGTTATCAAGCACCTTTTGTGCGTCAGGCTCAGTTCTAAGCTCTAGGGAAGCAGTGTAGACAAAGCTGACCCAGCCCCTACTCCTGTGGAACTCACGCTCTAACTGGGGAGATGGACAGATTCTCACATGAGCAAGAGCAGTGGGTAAGTGCTTTGAGAGGGGCTCTGGGCTGGGTTTAGAGTGGGCAGCTGAGAGACAAGATGATGCAGAGGCTGCAGGGTGGGGACTGTGCTCTCTCAGCAAGACTACACACACACACACACACACACACACACACACACACACACACAGTGTCTCGGGGAGGCAGTATGGTCAGGATGCTGCATTGCAGCTACAGTAGAGACAGGTAGCTTTGTCTTCAGGCCAGCTTGATCCAGATTTCTGGGTCCTCTTTGCACTGCCCTACCCTGGGCCCTTCCTCTTTCCCCTCCAGCCTCAGAACTCAAGGTCCTGCTGTTTTGGGTGCCCACATCATGTTCCAAGTTCATAGCCCAGGGGATGGGGAGGACTTCTTTGTAGCTTCTCTTCCTTTCTGGGATTTGGGAGTGGGGAGTTGGGACTGGGAGACTTTGCAGATTTACTTTAGCTGCTGAAAACCTTCCCCTGTTCTTGGGGCAAGGTTGGTCCCACTCAGACTGGGGCTTGGAGTGGATGAGGGAATAATTCTCCCAAGGAAAACCAGAATATCCTTCAGGAAAAGGGGGCAGTGGGCACCAGAAAGTGACCAGGCAGTGTCTCCTGATGGAGGCAAGAAGAAGGAAAGGACAATAGTTGTCCATCTACAAGGGGGAAAGTGCTCACTGTGGTCAGGGGAAAGAGTATGAGGCTCTTGGTCTGTGTGTTCTGGGCAAAGACAAACTTGGGGGATGTAGACTGTGTAGCAGGGTCCTTCTGACCTGAGCTTGTTGAACTCTCATGGTTGCTGATGAGCAAGGGGAGGTTGAAAAGGTGTGTTAATGTCCCTGTGATTCCATGGAGAGCCAGAGTAGCTTGGTACCAGATCCTAGATCTTTCTGTGGACCAAATACCATGTCCTTGGGCAGCTCTGAAGACACTTCTCAGCTCCGACTTGCAGTCCAGCTCTCTATGCAGTTTCTACCACATCACTTCCTTCCAGTTGAGATGGAGAACTGAGGCCCCATAAGGCTGTGTGCTGGGGGCAGAGCAAGGGTCTTTACGCACTGTGTGATTCCAGCCAGGACCATGATCAGTGTCCTGATATGCACTTTGTATGTCTGGCAAAAGTGGGCCTGGGAAGAGTGGCATGTGTGGGAATGGAGGCCTAGGAGATGAGTCCCTAGAGGCTTAGGGGAGCATTCCTGGTCTTCTCTAAGACTTTCTGGTACAGAGGGAAGAGATAGCCCTTGTCCCAAAGGAGTTCACAGTCCACGGGAAACTCTTAAGCATATAAGTAGTTATGGTGCTATATGATAAGTGCTCTAAAAAGAAAGCCAAGTGGAGGGAATGGAGAAAGCAAGAAAAGAGAAAAGATGGAGGGATTTGGAGGCCAGAGGTGGCAGGTGGTGGATGTATCTTTTGGTGTGTTTGGGGAGCAGTGGGGAGGTTGATGTTACCTGGGGAAGCATGGAGGCATAATAAGGACATCTCTTTGGAGTTCCAGAAAAGTTAATATTCGAAAAGGTAATACTGAGGCTTTTCAAGAATTTATATCAAGGTATTACTTCTCAGATCCCAGAAGCTTAGTGAATCATAAGCAGGATAATAAAAGAAATCTCCACCTACACACATCATCTGAAAACCAAAGAAAGAGAATATCTTAACCCTACAGGGAGCAGATGACCCATTACAAAGGAACAGCAGTCAGACTGACAGCTGACTTCTCAACAGTGATGATAGATGCCAGAGGACAGTGGAATGATGTCTTCAGTGCATTGAAAGAAAACCACTGTCAACGTAGAGTTCAATTATAGTGAAACCATCTTTCTTCCAAGAATGACAGTGAAGTAAAGCTATTTTAAGTTTTGAAATGCCAAAAATAAAAACTGTCATCCTCCAGAATTCTTTATTCAGTGAAGGTATTCTTTAACAGTAAAGGTGAAATGATAACATTTCTAGGTAACAGAAAACTAAAAGAACCTGTTGCCATCTTATCTACCCCCTTAAGAAATGCTAAGGAAAATTCTTCAGGCTGACAGAGAAAACAACCAGATGGAAACTCAGATCTTCAGGAAAGAATAAAGAACACTGGAAATGGGAAATAATGTGGGAGAATGTTTAAAAAGTCATAAGAATATAAGAAAATTTGAGCAGCACGATTCATGAGCCTGTGAACTTACTGTTCCCAGCAACTGGAGAATATGCATTCTTTTCAGCCACATGCAGAAAACTAACAAAAAAGTTAGCCTCCACAAATTTCAGAAAATTGGGATCATATAGAACACATTTTCTGACCAGACTACTGTCAACTTAAGTCAGTAACAAAAAGATAAATAAAAAAATTCCAAGCACTTGATATTTTAAAAACACTTCTAAATTCTTGAGTCAAAGAAGAAATTATCATGAAAATCAAAAATATTAGAACCAAATAATAATGTAAATACTTTCATATCAGAATTTGTGGGACAACCGAGGCAATAGTAAGAGGAAAATTTATAGCTTTAAGTGTTGATATTAACCAAGAAGAAAGGCAAAGCTTAATAAGGTAACATTAGAGGTTAAAATAGCATTATACTCAAATAAGTAGAAGGAATGAAATAATAGAGGTAAGAACAATCAAATTAGAACACATAATAATATCCACAAAGTTGCTAATTGAAAAGAGTAATAAAATAGACATCTTTGGTGAGATTAATGTTTTTTAAAAAAAGAGGAAAAGCACATTGTTAGAAATGAAACAAAGAACATAACTGCAGATACTGCCAAGATTTAAAATAGAGTAGAGGCTATTTGATCAATTCTTTTCTTACAGATCTGAAAACTTAGATAAAATGAGTAAATTAAAAAAGATAATTTAGCAAAATTGAAGAACAATAGAAAACCTACATATAGGGTAGTCTTATAATCATTAAAGAAATTGAGTCAGTAATTTAAAAATCCCCATTACCCCCCATACCTACCTAGATGGCTTTACTGGCAAGTTCTAACATCATTCAAAAAACAATTCCACTTGTATACAAACTCCTTCAGAGGATAGGAAAATAGGAAGTAATCCTACTCATTTGATTAAGCTAGCATAACCTTAACACCAAAGCCAGACAGAAGATGTGAGAGAACATTTCACGTCAGTCTTGCTTATGAATTTAGATGCAAAGCCCTAAGCAAAAAAAAAACAAAGTGCAAAACCAAAATGAGAAAAATATAAAAATGATATAGTACACCATGAAAAACTGTGTGTGCAAGGACCAAGTCATTAGCAAATGAATTAATGTACCATATTAACATACCCAAAAAGGAAAATCATGGATCATCTTAGTAGAGGTGGAAACAGGTTCATAAAATTCATCAGCTATTCATGGCAGAAATCTTAGCATACTTGGAAAAATGGAGAACTTCCATAACCTGATAAAGGGCTTCTAAAAGGGAAAAAACCCTGTTATGGCAAGTGGTAATGTTGAAGTCGATCACATAAGAGCAAGACAAGGACATTGACTGTCCACACTCTAGCTTTATTTTAGGACTGGTGATTGTAGCCAGCACAGTAAGACGGGAACATGAAAGAAGAAGTATAAGGACTAGAAGGAACTAAACTGTCATCATTTGAAAGTGATATGATCATATACGTAGAGTATCAAAACTTTCTACAAGAGTTTAATAGAATTAAGAGCTACTGGAATTATAAGAATAAATAGGATGCATTCCAATTAGAATCAATTATTAGAATTAAGAGTAGCAAGATTTCTGGATACAAAAATCAGTATACAAAATTAAATTGTTTTCTGCATAATAATAAATAGAAAATGAAATTTAAAAACTATACCAGTTTTCACTGAGACCCCATCCCACCCAACTTGTGGGCCCACCCAACCCACTTCCAGTGGATTTTCCATTCAAACAGCCTGTCTTGGCTTATGATGCGGACTTTCCTAAAATCTGTCAAAGGTTCATAAATACCATATAAGCAGCATCCGGCCTCGGTGCTGAGCAGCCTCAAGCCGGCACTAGCAGCAGCCAGCATTGGTTTGCGGCTTGGCCTCTTGAGGCACATCCAAGCCCAGTGTAGGTTTTGGCCATCTATGGATAGCTTGGTAGCTTATGCCAGGTGGCCCCAGGCAGGGCACAGGCTATGGCTGAACTTGGTCAGCCCATTGGTCAGCTTTGGTCTGAGACAGAGCACTACATGGGCCACATCTGAGGACAACGTACTGAAAGGTGGACTGGGCAGGCACTGGATCCCTGCTAATGTGAATCCTTGCTTCATAGGGTCAGCCCCTGCACAATAGCTTTTCCATTTCGTTGCTGGCCAGTCCTCACAACCAGTCAACCCAATGGCCAGTCCCTCTCATTGATACGCAAACAGCAACAAAGACTCAACTATAACAGGAAGGCACATACAACACATACAAGGGACGTGCCTGGAACACCTGGCTCAGGTGACTAGGGAGACTGCCACCAGGCCCCACAGGACACCTACTAGGTAAGGCCACTCTACAAAGACCGGGAGACATAGCAGCCCTACCTAATACATAGAAACAAACACAGAGAGCCAGAACAGGGAGACAAAGAAATATGTCCAAATGAAAGCAGAACAAAGCTCCAGAAAAAAATAAAATGGAGACAATCTATCAGATGCAGAGTTCAAAACACTGATTATAAGGATGCTCAGAGAATTTAGCAGAAAAGTAGATGAACTCAGTAAGAACTGTAACAGAAAAAAAAAAACATAAAAATGGAGATAGAAACTATAAAAAAGTCAGAATAAAGAATACAATAACTGAAATAAAGAATACCTTAAAATGAATCAACAGTAGGTTAGATGAAGCAGAGGATCAAATCAGTGATCCAGAAGATAAAGTAGTAGAAAACACCCAATCAGAACATCAGCAAGAAAAAAGAATCCCCCCCCCCCATAAAAGACACTTTAAGGGGCCTCTGGGACAACATCAAGTGTACCTATATATACATCAGGGGTGCCAGAAGAAGAGAGAGAACAGGGAATTGAAAACCCATTTGAAGAAATAATGACAGAAAACTTCCCTAATCTAGTGAAGGAAATAAGACATACAAGCCCAGGAAGCGCAGAGACTCCTAAACAAGAGGAATCCAGAGGCCCACACCAAGACACATCGTAATTAAAATGCCAAAGCTTCAAGACAAAGAGAATCTTAAAAGTAGCAGGAGAAAAGCAATTACTTACCTACAAGGGAGCTCCCATAAGACTGTCAGCTGATTTCTTAACAGAAACCTTGTAGGCCGGAAAGGCTTGGCAGGAACTATTCAAAGTAATGAAAAGCAAGGACCTACAACCAAGATTACTCTACCCAGCAAAGCTAGAATTGAAGGATAGATGAAGAGCTTCCCAGATAAAGCTAAAGGAGTTCATCACCACCAAACCAGTATTACAGGAAATGTTGGAGGGGCTTTTTAAAGAAGAATAAGAAGAAAGAAAAGAAAAAATATGAATAATAAAATGGCAATAACTACACGTCTATCAACACTTTAAACGTAAATGGATTAAATGCTCCAACCAAAAGATAAAATGACTGTATGGATAAGAAAACAAGACTGTTATATATGCTACCCACAAGAGACTCACTTCAGATCAAAAGACACACACAGCTTGAAAGGAAAGGGATGGAAAAAGATATTTTATAATAATAGAAACAAAAAAGCCAGGGTAGCAACAGTGCCAGACAAAATAGACTTTAAATCAAAGGCTATAACAAGAGACAAAGAAGGACCCAGTAATCCCACTGGTGGGCATTTATGTGAAGAAACCCAAAACACTAATTCAAAGGGATATGTAAGTACATACATTCATCACCGCATTATGTACAATAGCCAAGATATGGAGGCAACTTGGGTGTCCATCAATGGATGAATGGACAAAGAAGAGGTGGTTCATATGTGCAATGGAATATCACTCAGCCACAAAAAAGAATGAAATCTTGCCATCTGTAACAACATGGATGGACCTAGAGGGTATTGTACTGAGTGAATAAGGCAGAGAAAGACAATGCCGTAGATTTCACTTATATGTGGAATCTAAAGAACAAAATAAAATAGAAACAAACTCATAGATAACAGAACATTTTGATGGTTGCCAGATGGGAGCAGCGACGGGGGGCGGGGATGGGGAGCGGGCAGGGAGTTGAGGGGAATGAATGAAAAGAGGAAGGAGGTTAAGAAGTACAAATTGGTAGTTATAAAATCGTCATAGGGATGTAAAGTATAGCATAAGGAATATAGTCAGTAATATTGTAATAACTATGTGTGGTGTCAGGGTACCAGATTTATCGGGGTGATAACTTTGTAAGTTATATAACTGTCTAATCACTATGTTGTACACTTGAAACTAATATATATTCCAACTGTAATTTAAAAATTAAGAAAAGTTTTTTTAAAGTACGTGTCGGCAGTCACAAAATAGTCATGGGGATGTGAAGTACAGCATAGGGAATATAGTCAATAATATTGTAATAACTATGTACAGTGCCAGGTGGAGACTAGATTAATGAAGGGATCACTTTGTAAGTTATATAAATATCTAACCACTATGCTATATACCTGAAACTAATATAAAATAACATTGAATGTCAACTGTAACTGAAAAATAAAAATAATTTAAAAAATACACCAATCCCTAGAAATAAATTTTTAAAAGTTGTACAAATCCCTTACAATTAAAAAATTAAGTTTTACTGAAAGATATTAAAGAAGGCTAAAGTAAATGGGGAGATATCCTGATTTTTGTTTGGAAGACTTGCTGTCATAATGATAACAATTTTCTTCAAATTGAGCCGAGATTCGATGCAATTCTGATCAAAATCCCAGCAAGGTTTTAATTTTGTTTTTATTTTTAATCTGACAAGATGATTTAAAAATGAATATGGAAGTGCGAAAGGCCAGGAATAGCCAAGACACTCCTGAAGAACAAGACCAGGGTTGGGATTTGCTGTACCAGATATCAGGATTTATTATCATAATAACAGTGAGGATAATCCAGAAAGTGCAGGGATAGATACAGAAATGGGTCATGGAATGGAACAGAGAGCCCAAGAATGAATCCATGAAGACTTGACACTGATAAGGGAGGTAGGTACTATGTGAGTTCATCATTCATATAGGAAAACATGAGATAATCGTTTTATACCATATGTAAAAATCGTAATTACTAATGGATCAAATATGGAAACATGAAAGGCAGACTAAATCTTTCAGACATTACTATAGAAGAACAACTTTGTAGGGAAAGATTTCCTACATGTCAAGAAAAGCACAGATTACACACAAAGTATCCTACGAAGGTTCTCCATTAAAGTTAAGAACTTATCTGTTCATCAAAAGATACCTGACATGGAAACCATGACTGGCGTTTCTCCTTGAAGGGGAAGGTGCACATGTCTACCTGGGATGGAACAAGGACAAAGCACAGAAAAACCCAAACCAGACCAACGCCTTCAACAGACTAACAACCCATTGCAGCCTTCTTTTTTCATAGAGTGGAATATTATACAGCAGTAAAAATGAACACATTTCAGCTACACCTCAACACAGATGAATCTTCCAAATAAAACGTGGAGTGAACACAGCTCGTCAATAAAGAATGTGTACAATATGTTTCCATTTATATAAAGTTCAGAAAACAGGCACCTCTTTAAAGGTACCTCTACATGGTAAAACCAAAATGAAAATGAAGAGAAGGTCTAAGAAAATCCACAATAATGGGGGTGGGAGTGCCATTGGGGGAGGCACTTTCTGGTCCCTGAAAATAAGCAGTGGCTTTTAAACATTTCTGATGCTTCACTGGAAGGAAAGAGATGCATGATGTGTTTTGTGTGGAAGCACATATACACAAAGACACACATATCTACATGTACCTGAAATGGAAGATTCGTACAGGATTGACACCATATGTTAGTTTCCTCAGGTGTTTTCTATTCTACTCTTTTAAAAAAGCCGGTGATGGGTGACCTAAATTGATTTGTCACTCGCAGTTTAAAAACGTTTTATTGCTTAAGCTGGGAGGTTAGTACAGAGGCATTTGTGTTATTCCTCTTTATGCTCCACTCATCTGCTTTAATCACCCTTATGTTGAAAGCAGAAACCAGTCAAAGCAGGTGGGGAGAGGGTACTGCCAGGGTCTGAGGCTCCAGCAGCCAATCCCAGGGCAGAGCTCTTATCTGAGGAGGAAGCCTGTGGTCTCTAGGGAAGTGGGCTTGAATTTAGCCCAGGGAGCCCTTTGTAAGACCACATGTGGCCAGGAGTTTGGAAGGATTCTTAGCTGTTTCCTCTCTGGTCCCTTCCCAGAGAGATGTCCTGGCCAGGTCTCACGCAGGACTCTCCCCAGGTGAAAGGCTCCAACAAATGTTGGTTCTGGGCTTCAGCTCTGTCCAGCTTTGCTGTTGTGGGACAGCACCTTTTGGGCGGTTGCCTTTCCTGACATGGGGCACAGATCCTGGTGTGGCTTCCATGGCCCACAGTGTCCTTTCCCTTCTCACCCCAGCTGCTCAGAACTGAGAGGTTTTCTGAGCCCTACCCCACCTTCCTACAGGTGCCAAGCCAGCTGCCTCTGTTGACCCATGGGGAGTGCCCCCTGGAGCCAGCACACATTCCATCTCCAAGAGCTCAGACCCCTGGGCAGCCACGCAGCAGCCTGCCCCCAGAGCTGGGAAAGCAGCTGATGCCTGGGCTGCGGCCTCGGCCGCCAAGCCTGTGTCCGCCTCTGGTGAGACTTCATTCTATTTGGGCCCTAAGAGCCCCTTTGGGCCCCTCCACTTTCTCCCCTCATGACTCCTTGGCATGGGGCCTCTCAATTTGCCTGCACTTGCTACCCTTCTTCCCCATAGCCTTTGCCCCTGACCCCCTATGCCATGTACCCAGTGTGTGGTGTGAGCTCATGGGCCTTCTGGGTATCTCCCTCCAGAGGGAGCTTCCCCAGAGCTCTTGGGCAAGCTACTCTCTGGACCCTGCTAGAGTCACTTCCAACAAGGTCCTGTCCCACCTTCCAGACCCAACTCAGATGTGTCTCCACTACCATTAGTCCCTCCACTTTGGGGTACGGATGGTGGGAGCAGTGGCAGGTGAGTGCCCCACTCTGCACAGGGAGGCCAAGGTCCCCTCACAGACTGCCAGTTGACCCAGAGCCCAAATTGCTCCCTGGCTCTTGGCATTCTCCCCTAAGAAGTGGGATAAAGATCCACTTTCCCTGCCCACTGTCCCCCCACCCATGGGTTGTAGACTGGGAAATAGAAACATGGAGAAGTCATGATGCACCCAGTCACTGGCCTCTCATGTTCACCCAGGGGCCTTTGATCTCTTCAGTAATTTGAATGGGACAGTTAAAGATGACTTTTCTGAATTCGACAACCTTCGAACTTCAAAAAGAACAGGTATGTAAAGGTGGTAGTGGTTTTCATAATGTTTCATGTATTTGACCAGCCCAGGTATTGCAGAATTAATAATCAGCTTTTAAAACCTATCAACTTCATGCATTTTTTTTGCATTTTGCTCTTGGGAATTGTAAGCATCTAATTACAGGAATTCATACATCAACAGTGAAAAGTCATTCGATAGAGGTTTTCTTTCACCCTCTCCATGTATTGGGCCCCATGTTATTTATACCTGTGTTTCCTGTCTGGGTCAACTCTGTGTCTTGATCTTACTTCCCCTGGGACCCATTGCCACCTTACCTCCCCCCAACCCCCGCCGCCCTCCAGCTCAGCATGGATCCCCCACCTTCAGGTCTGAGCCATAGTTTTCATTCACCTTCTTCCTCCTAATCCCAAAGGTACCACCTTTTCCAGACAACCCCAGATTTGGGCATGGTGTGTCTGGTCCACTATATCATCCCAGGTTGTGGCTCCTGCCCAACCTGTGTCAGAGCCCATTTCCAGGACACCCACAGTCAAGTCTCCAGGCCTAGCTCTTCACTGTGCACCCCTGGGCTGGGAGAGGGTCAGGGTGGCATTCAGAGAGTCTTGGCCTGGAGGGAGAAGAGGGAGGAGGCCTGGGATGCTTTCTTCATACACCCGTAAATGGACCCGGGGGCAGCCAGGCAGCCTCTGTCCATCTCAGAGCCATACATCCCACTCAACAGAGCAACTTCTCTCCTTTCTTTCCTCTCTCAGCTTCTCTCCATGCCATCCCCATTCCCCACTTCCTTCCTTCTACTTTCTCTGCCTCTCCCCCCAGCTGCAGCCACAGGCCTGGCTGGTCCTGGTCAAAGGTATGAGCAGCCTGGCCCCACCTCTCAGCTCAGGGGACCAGAAGCAACTTAGAATGTGCTGCTTCTCTGGGTCTTTCTTTTGCTGCATTAAAAAAGCAACAAAATTCTATGTGTCTCCTTTGTAGGTCAAAGTACAACCTAACTGTCCTTACCTGCCCTCTGTGCTTCAGTGAGAAGGCAGTGTAGCTTGTTACATGAACATTATCCTTAAGTGGATTTGCAAAGTATTTCCCGTCAATTCTAGAAGTATTCCAAAAATTTGGAAAAGTTTATGAGAGAAAATGAAAATGATATATAATCCTTCTACCTACCATCAGTCATTGTTTGCTTCTAGTATTTTTTTCTGAGCTCTTACATACAGTTCAGCTCATACCATCAGAGTTGAATCCTGTCGTCCTCCGCCCGCCACGCTTTTATGGAATAATAGATTGAAAACATTTTCTCATGACATTGAAAATTCTTTAGAAAACATTTCACAACTATGTGGTATCTATTGCTCAGCAATAATTTATTTAATCTTTAATTTTTTGGGAGGACATTTTAGGTTGATTTCAAGTATTGCTAAAGTAAATAATGCTGTAGTGAACGTCTTTGTGCTTAAATCTCTGTTCATATTTTGCATTAGTTCCTGAGGCTGGATTCCTAGAAATGGGATTACTGAGTAGAGAGTATGACCATTTTTAAGAACCTCTATACCACATTGCCAGCTTGCATCTTGGCAGAGCAACGACATTCCCACCAGCCTGTTTCAGCACACCCTCTATTGGCTGAATTTTAAAAAATAATTTGCTTTCTTCTTATTGTCAAAAAATTCATGTTCATTGTAGAAAATTTTCAAAATGGAAAAAATAAGTAAATTACCCATGCCTAGTCACCAACCCAAGTGACATCTTACTGTGTT
This sequence comes from Rousettus aegyptiacus, assembly GCF_014176215.1. Classification (NCBI taxonomy): domain Eukaryota; kingdom Metazoa; phylum Chordata; class Mammalia; order Chiroptera; family Pteropodidae; genus Rousettus; species Rousettus aegyptiacus. Next base: position 65,316,869 of record NW_023416309.1, read on the forward strand.
GGGAGGATTGTGCTGTACATACTATTTAGTCCCTGGTTTTCTCATTTAATATGTTGATACAGCTCCCTCTCCTCCTCATCTAGTCTCTTCTGTCCTTACACTCCAGCTTGGTTACATGGACAGTGGATTATGTAACCTGCCCTGTGGATGACTGTTTGTCTCCAGTTTGGGGTGGTTGGAAACAACACTGCAATGAACATCTTCACCCTCCGTGCAGCCACATGGGGAGTCTCGGGTTGGTTTTTGCTCAGGATGCTCCTGGGGTTGGCTGGCAGCATTGGATACACCAGTCTCAGGGCCTGCCCTCTATGCTCACCGTACTCATGTGTGTCCTTGTCTTGTAGCTGAGGTGGTGGCCTCTCCACCATCCCAAAACAATGGAACTACAAGCCCTGACCCCTTTGAGTCTCAGCCCCTGACCATGACTGCAAGCAAGCCCGGCAGCGCCCGGAAAACACCGGAGTCCTTCTTGGGCCCCAACGCAGCCCTGGTGAACCTGGACTCGCTGGTGACCAGGCCAGCCCCGCCGGCCCAGTCCCTCAACCCTTTCCTGGCACCAGGTATGCTTGCTTCCAGGGGCTTTTGCTGGCTGTCCACTCTTCCTGAGAATGGGTTTGCGGGAAGGCCTCTGGGCCCTCACCTCTGGGGGATTCTTTCCACCATGTCCCTCATGTGAGCACCATGCTCAGGAGCGTACCCAGCCTTGGAGCTGGGGTGTAGTGGAGCCAGCTGGGATACCTGGACAGTACTTCCAGCTCTCCAGGGCCTCAGGGGATGGAATGTGAAAGTAGCTATTCAGTTTGAGGGGGCGGGGCGGTGGGGGGTAGAAAACAGCCCTTCTCTCAGTTGAGACTACTAAGCAGAATTTGTCCCTGACTTGGTCCCTCACCCTGGGAGACCATTAAGTGGCCAGCTGGAAGAGGTGCTAGGGGTATGGGAGAGCGGGGTTTGGTGCCCAATATCCTCCCCCAGCCCCATCAGGTGGACTATAAATGGCCCTTAGTTGGGCCATCTTGCAGGGACCTAAGGACCTTCATTTCATCCCTGGTACTGGATTCTGGCTTTCCTGGGGCTAGGAACTCTACCTTCCCACTCCCTAAATCCATCCTTCTTGCTGATGGGCTCTGTCTAAAAACCTGCTCTCCACCCTTGGTCTCCACAGGAACTGTAAGACAAGCCCCCAGCTCTTGCTGTAGTGTCCGAGGAGTTGCAGCCTGCCCCCACTGTCCTACTTTCTCCCTATACACTTAGACCATCAGCTGTACCAAGCCCCTGACACTCCTCATGCATACACATTCTGTTCCCTCTGCCTGGAATGTCTTCCTGTATCAGTAGGAAATCGTATCTGTCCTTCAGCACTCAGCCCAGACAACCCTCTTCCTCTGGGAGACTTATTTCTTCCCTATAGATTTCCCAGTGAGGCAGGCCTTTAGCTCCTTAGAGGCAGAAATGTGTCACATTCAAGGTATTCAGCCCCAGACCTGCCCCGTGATGAAGGGATCTGAAGATCTGGACCACTGCCCCTGATAGAACTCTGCAGTGAAGGACTCAAGGACTTTGAAAGCTGAGGTTGGGGACCCTAGAGCAGAAGTGGAGTATGTAGAGGCCCTGCGTCCAGCTCTGTGGTGCTAAGATGGATGAGGATGTTATTTTCAGGGGAGGGTGGCTCCATAGCTCCTTGTTCCCTGGGTGGAACTTAGATCAGAACCCAGGTTCCTAAGCCAGCATGGAGCCCTGTTCTGATCCCAGGAAATCTCCTGCTGCCTTTTCCCAGAGCACCCTGGGGTGCCCTGCTGGAGATCCACTGGCAGTCTGTGTCCATCAGCGACCTCCTCCAGGCTTTCTGGGGGAGGGAGGGAACCTTATCAGGACCTTGGGGCAGCTGTGATGTCTGCAACAGGTCATGGTCCCTGGGGGCTGCAGCCAAGATGGAGGAGGTTCAGGTAGCCTTGCTGGATGGACCTCCAGGGCCATTTCCCAGGCCACACAGGTAGCTCCAGGCTTTTGTCATTTGTGGGATCCTAGTTTTGACCCTTCCAGGCTAGGGGCCTCAAGCAAGTCATTGTTCTGCTCTGTAGTCTCAGTTCGGTTGTTTCTTGGTCATCTCTAACTGGGGGTGATCTGCAGAGCCCGACTCCTAGGGTTACTCGAGGAAAAGCTGATGCAAGAATCTTGGGTGTGCCCTGAGCAGGGCCTGCCTCCCCTAGTGTGGTACAGGGGACAGTGCAGCATCTCCTGGTGGTGGTGACTTGGAGGGATGCCTTTGCTGGGAACCCTTTTGAGAAGAGGCTGGGCTGCAGCGAAGACCCAGTGCTGGCAGCGTCCATGTTTTTTGGCAGAGTGCCAGTAAGTGTTTTTGCTGAAAGGGGGAAAGGCTTTCTGATATAAGACAAATTCTGGAAACACTAGGTAAGACAGAGCTGCAGCTTTCTTGACTATTGGACTTCACAGAGCCTTTGGAGTCCCAGGGTACATTGTGCGGCCTGCCACTCTCAAGCCACATGCTGCAGTTCCCACCTTCCCCCTTTCACTCCTCTGTCAGGCACTTCTGGTCACAGAGCTCAGCAAACAGAATAAGGGAGCCAGTTATTAGCTGCCGAAGGAATCCTAGGGTGCCAGCACCAAGCAGGAGCCTGGCACATTCCTGGCACTGTCTTGTTTAGGCTTTGTGACCCTGGACAAGTCACTTGGCTTCTTCAGGTCATAGCCTTAGTCTTCTCATCAAAACAGTTGATTCATTTAGTCTTCCATGTGATGGCTGGTGCTGCCACAGGCTCTTTGGCACAGCAGAGACCAGCCCGTGAGGGGCTGCCTGAGTACACATGCTCCTGGTGGCTATGGTCTTCCAGCCCTTGGACTTGGGGATGGATGTTGTTCTGACTCTAGCCACTGTTCCTCCTGCTCTCTCCCCAGGTGCAGCCACGGCTTCGGCCCCTGTCAACCCCTTCCAGGTGAACCAGCCCCAGCCGCTGACACTGAACCAGCTGCGGGGGAGTCCAGTACTAGGGACCAGCACGTCCTTTGGACCTGGCCCAGGTGTGGAGCCTGTGGCTATGGCCTCCATGACTTCCACGGCCTCACACCCAGTTCTGGGGCCCAGCAGTTCCTCCCTGACACCACTGGGCCCCACCTCAATGAACATGGTGGGCATTCCCCCATCGGCAGCTCAGGCCACTGGCACAACCAACCCTTTTCTTCTCTAGTGTCTGGGCCTGGGACCTGCTGCAGAGCGAATGCCCTGAGCACCTGTGCCTGAGGATGTGGAGCAGGGACTCTTGTTTGTGGAATGGTGTCTAAGAGTTGGGGGTTGGTGTTAGGGCTTTCCAGTTCTGGCTTCCTGATAGAAGGATTGTTTTTACAGCCTCAACACTCAGAGTTGAGTGGCAGCGGGCTTGCTGAGACTGTAGACCCAGCACGTGGCTCTCCAAACCTTCCAGCAGCGCGCTTGCCCATCCCCAGTCTGCAGTCCATGTCTTGGAAGCGCCCTGACCCAGCCTGGCTACCCTTACCACCTCCTCCCAACTGCAGGGTCCTGGTTCCTGTGGAGATCAGCTGGTTCACCAGGGCCTTGGATGAGGAAGTGGGAGTCCTGTATTGCCCTTGCCCCTAGCCTCAGCCCGAGGATCTTGGGGACACTGCCTCGTCCAGGATTTGGGATGAATGCTTCATTTTTGCCCTTCACTCCTAACCGTAGCGACACCTCAGGCAGTCCCAGGTGTGGACAGAATGAAGTGCCGACTCCATTAGACACTGACGTTTTGGGGACGTGGTTGTGTGTATTTTATTTTTCTTTGACTCGTGTGTGAGGTCAAAGTAAACACCACCACCGTTGAACAACTCTTGAATTAAATTCACTAGAGCAAGCTTTAAACTAATCTGAGCATAACCCTGCCACATGGCTCTATGCTTGTATATGTTTGCACATATTTTGTTTAGTACAGTTTCATATTTGAGTTTGCAGAATTATCTAATAGTCTTTTTTTGGCTAATATTTTTATAATGTGGTTCTTATTTAACTGTCTAGTTTTGATAGAATTTACCAGGTCTGGCTGAATTAAGATATTGACACATGTCATGTTAGTAGTTTAAATTCTTTTATTTATGGTTTTAACTCTGTAAGAAAATTTAAATAGGAAGAGACAAAAAATGCCTTATGGAAAAACTAAAGCAAATTCTTTATAGGAAAAAATATGGGAATTTGATTATACATAAAAGATGATGTTTATTTAAAAAAAAACTACAACAGCAACAAAAAACATCTTATGCCTCCAGTTGCCTTTTCCTTTCTTTAACTCCATTTTTTGGTGACTTACCAACTGATTGACTTTCAGCCTTTTTGGCTAGATGCTAAGACAGAGGCTATTTTTCTTACTGATATACCAACCTCAAGAAAGTTAAAGAAAAAAAAGCTAATTTAATGTATGAATGTGTCTCACTAGTTTTTATCAGCTAATTTCTTTTTGCAACTGAAGGCATGCACAGATTAACAAGGACTTCCGTTTACAATGGGAATCTGAAATGGAAGAGACATCTTGGACCTGTGTGTCTGTGATCTTTATTTTAACCCACACTCAGGGTAAAGATGGGGATAGTGTAGAGATGGCAGTTGTGTGGGGGGCAGTGGCACTTTTGTGCCTCTGGCTCCCTGGGGGGTCTCATGGCTGAGAAGGGGTGAGGAACCAGGGCTGGCCTTGACCCACCCACCTGCTGACTCCAGACACACATTGCAGACTTAAAAATCATCTCTTATTTTGGAGAGAGAAAAAAAATCATTCTCTCACAGATTAGATCTTTAACAAATATGCACTAATATTACCTCCTACCCACCTCCTTCCTTCCTCACCCTAACCACCACTACAAAAAAAAAAAAAAAGTATTAAATCACTAATTAAAGACCAGAAACAACTAGAAACAACTTCTCCACAGGGAAGGGACATTTCCCCCAAACCTTGTGTCTATTCAGCTTGCCTCTCATTCCACGTGGACTTCTCAACTCACATCCCAAGGGCAGCTGACCACTGGGTGGTCCCTCTTGGGGAATGGGGCCTCTCCATTCCTCTCTCTGGTTCTAGGAGATTTGGCCTTGGGCAGAGGAGAGATGTAAAATGCCAGGGGGGTATGCAGGCTGATTCAGAACGATCTGCTCGGCCCCTCTCCTGTTTCTTACTTCAAAGCACTCACCCATTTTCCGAGTTCATACTCTGGCCCCAGGAGCCAACTGCTTCTGCCAGAGCCGGAGACCTGAGGTTGAAATGTGGGCTCTGAAGGCTGTGTCTGGGCTCTTCCATATTGGGTGTGGGTGAAGGCAGGCTGACTCTGGTAAGGTATTTCCCCAGGGAGGTGCTTTAACTCAGACCATGCCACCCTGCCACCTCCCACGTCATACTGAACTCGACTCCTTGGGTCGGTAATTCTTGTAACAGGAGCCCTTCCTGCCATGACTTTGGGCCCCAGTATCACAGCTACTAGGCCACTAAGGCCCAAGAAGACCCCTTCTCTGCCCCGCAGCACAGGCCTGTCCCAAGGCGTCTTGTCCCTGTTGCCTGCTGCACTGATCATGAAGCCACTGGCCACTGCCATGTATGTTGTACACATGCCATCATGCCCCCTCCTGATGGTACCATGGTAGGGGGTGGTATCACCCAGCCATTTTCTCAGTCCCAGGGGCCAGTGGCTGGTTTTGAACTTGTGTTGACTATTGATACTTATTTACTGTGTAAATATAATTTATCATTTGTATCATAATGTAGTCTCTATATGTGTCCTGCCCCCATCCCCATCTTTATCAATCCCATGACACAGGAGAGGGGTGGGCAGGCTATGGAGTTGGGTCCCACCTGGAACCCAACTTAGCCTGTGGTTGATGAGGCCACTGACTTGGTCCTGGTGCCTGAGTGAGCCTCTGAATGTCAGGGAAGGAGGGGCTGAGGGGCTGGGAGGCAGCCCTTGGGATCCTACACCTGGTGGTCTATAAGAGTGTGGAGGTGGAGGTAGGTACTGGCTGTAGTCCTTTACCCCTTGCTATGTTCTCATCAGTGGGTACACTTCATTGCCTGTGTACTTTGGACTTACCCTATCCACAGACTTGCTTAGAATGAGGTGTAACAGCCTGCTGGGCTCTGCTTTCTCTTTGGCATCCATGCCACCTGGAAAGCTAGCTTCTGGTTGAAAAGCTGCCTGGCCAACCTGTGCATTCTCGAGATAGCAAGAGCTGCTGGTTCTTGGGTGGCTTCTGCAGTTGTACTGTGGTAATAACTGACTGGTACAGGGGCCTTGTCCCCTGGGAACCTGTGATCAGAGGAGGCCAGCAGCTGAAGGCCAGAAATTCCTTTGCAGGAAGAGGTGCAGAGGTTCTGATTGTGGGAGAGTATACAGCAAAGGCAAAGATGGGCAGAGACAAAGATGGAAAGGTAGTGAAGGAAGTAGGAGGCAGGCCAGCACCTTCTTTTCTGCTCTAAACTCTGCTCTGGGGCTGCTCTGCCCACCCATCTTTCTGTGCTGAAGACCTGCCTTCCTGGTGCCCACTCAGGGAGCAGGACTTAGCAGGGGCCTGGGGAAGGTTTGCTAGAGCCTGGAGTAGCTGGGAGTCCACTTTCGGGACAGGTGAGGAATGCCTTAGGGATGCTCTAGGTTATGCCTCGCCGGGCAGCTCTCTGAGCAGTAACTGGGGGACCACAGCTGCTTTAATTTTGTGACACTGCCACCTTCAACACGCAGCCTTGAAAGTTGCCATGAAAGGGAACAAGTGAGCAAAGTGGTAGGTATAAGATTTCTTAGGGGCCAGACCTGGAAGTGCATGACTTCCTCCCTTCTCCAAATGCCAGAACTGGTCCCATGGTTCCATCTGAGCGCAGGGAAATTAGGAAATGCAAGCTTCTTTGAAAGGATGGGAAATGGATTTGGTTAACACATGGCCAGTCTCTATCACAGATGTCCTTCACAGATGTCACCAAATTTTTTTTTCACTTTTTCCCCACACACAAACCATATGCCCGCCCCCACCAAAGGAGACATCCTTGGGTCCTGTCCAGTCAGTCACTTACAGAATCCTGAGAGAGAATAAATGGTTGTTATGGTACCAAGTTTTGGGAGTAGTTTGTTCCACAGCGATAACTGGAACATACACAAGATTCTCCCCTAGACATAAGTCTGCTTTATTTCCCTGCTGCCAAATTTTCCCCATTTCCCCCCCCCCCCCAACTTATTGGTAGCTACTGTGAGGCTATTTGGGATAATGGTGGGATTGGCCATATTCTTAATCTGATATTTACCAAAATGAGTTTTACTAGGCCTTTATAGATCAAAGCATTCTCAATATTAGCCTTTCCCATATGAATTCTACAAAGTTTCCTTTTTTATCCTTTTGATGACACACATTTTTGGATTATCTTTATTTCCTGTTCTTTATTTCCAGTTCTTTCGTGAGCTCACCTCTTTACTGTGGTGGCTTTCCACATGCAGCCAACAGTAGACAACATATACCATACCTCCTAGCAGCTATTCCTTTCCTCTGGAGCTGATGGCTCAATAGGCACAAGCCTGCTCCCCAGCCACGTCAGTAAGTGTCTCACCTGAAGATCTACACTCACGTAATGTCCTGCTGTCTAATCTTTTATCTATTCTTCCTACCTGCCACCCAACCACTAATGCACATATGCTGTTTATTTTATTTTTATTATAGCAGAAACTCACTTGTGATACCAGTTTCTGTATCAGAATAGAATAGGTTCCACGGAAACCCAAACTCTCTGTGGCTGAATGCTATAAGTTTCTCACAAAATGCCCAATGGGGGATGTCCCTGGCAGCTCCCTTATGATGTGCCATCTTCAACACCTGGCCTTAGGGGTGTTGTGGGAAAGGCAGAGTAAGAAGGATCGCCTCATGGGAGGTTTTAAATGGGTCAGACCTCTGTGTGGTGGACATATTTCAACCCACATTTCCTTAGCCGGCTACTCACATGGACCCACTTAGATACAAGGGCCCTGGAAATGCAGTCTTCCTGTGAGCCCAGGAGAAAAAGGAAGTGGCCTGGTGACACACAGCTTTGTCATAGTGGAGGACAGAATGAACAGCTGAGGGGTGGGCTTGGGGGCAGTAAGCCTTGACTGTTCATGTAAACAGTCAAAGTTCCCCACCCTACACCCCAGTTCCCAGACACAGATGCCCTCAACCTCCAAAGTTCCTAACTGTACTGTTGTGTTGGCTTGACTGGGAAGAGGCCAAGGGAACTTTTGAGGTGATGGTGACATTCTGCACCTTGATAGGGGCTTGGGCATACGTTTGTCAAAATTCAGTGCATAGTACACTTAAAGATTTATGCATTTCATTGTAGGTAAATGTTTCCTCAAAAGAAAACCACCTAAAAACATTAAACTCTAGTTAATGGTAAGCATGCTGAAATATTCAGGAGGTGTACTGATGTTTGCAGTTTATTTTGAAGTGCACTAAAAATAGGATGGCTTGAGCAGAGATGAAGAGTTGTGGTTATGTGAAAACAGGAAAATGGTCACGGTAGACTCTGGTGGTTGGCATATGGGTGCGCCCTGTGGAATTATTTCAACTTTTCTATGTTAAAAATTTTAATAAAATGTTGAAAAATAAATGTAAGAGGATGAACCACCATGTCAAAGGTGCTGACACACTGGGTACTGCAACCTGAGACATGCACCTGGACTCAACAAGAATAGTGTTTTCTGGGCAATGACAGGCAAAAAGACTGATAGGCATGGGTGGAGGTGAGGAAGTGGACAGAAAATTCAGCTCTTCATGGAGCTGCAATAGAATGAGGCAGAGAAGTAGAGAAGCATGCACAGAGGTCCAGTGTTTTTTCTTTGTATGGTTGTTCTGTAATATAAGAGCACGCATGGAGGCTGATAGAAATGATCCTGCAGAGGAGGAGAGCACATGGTAGGGAAAAGCTGTGGGAGTGTCACCTGTGAGAAGGCAGAGAGCATGGGATCTCGTACACATGCGAGGCAGCCTCATGTAAGACCCTGGGCATCTCTGGAGCAAATGTTGGTTGGTGCCAGATGTGATGGTGGGAATGTGAGGGGACCCTCTGGTCATTTCCATGTTCTCATAAGCACTTCAGTTGAGGGGCACAGGGGACTGGAGGTTTGAGAGGAGAAATGGTGTGAATGATGCTTGGCAGTGTTGAGACCTGGCCAGGGACATAGCAGAGACAGTCCTGAGGGCACTGTGACCTGTCCCTGGCCATCAGCAAATGGCTAGATTTCCCCAGGGCTGAGGTTGGCCAGGTGAGGATAAAGCAAGGGACAGGGCACAAGAGCTAAGGGTGAATTGAATGAAGAGAAGGTACATAAATGACTGTATTCTAAATTGGGCAGGGTAGAAAGGGCTGTTAGCCCAAAGGGGGTTGGCTGGTGGCTGGGAGGACCTGGATGGAATGAAGGACTGCTGGAGTGGGAACCACAGGAAAGAAACTGCATACGGAGAGGGAGTGGCTGGTGGAAGGGATGCTTAGATGCACATTTTAGAGCCATGAAGGCATTGGTCACAAGAAACAGGCTTTGCCCAAGGGAGTGGGCAGCTGTTGAGAGGCACATGTCAAGGTCATTGCACCGGAGGCTGAGGAAGAAGCCAAGTTGTGGGAAAAATCATGCACATGGACAGTGATGTTGCCATGAACAGCTGGAGGAAAAGACAAGGTAGTCAATCAAGTCTTTGGTGGACATAAGAAGTGTGGTCTGATGGCCCAGGCATCGAGAGAGCTGGAATGGGGAAGGAGGAAGGTTTGCTCAGGGGCAAACCCCATCTCCAGGGCCATGGTACGTGACATTTGGGAGCCTAAGAGGGCTGAAGGGAACAGTGTGGGTTTCAGTAGGGCCAAAGGTGGAGGGAACTTTCCAATCAGAGAGGGTTAGAATCAGGGATTTTGCTGATGACAGATCATAAGTTCCAGAGTGCAGTGAGTTGGGGGCAGAGGATGAGAGTGCCCTAAACAGCTAAACTTCTAGGGCTGAGAGAACAGATACAAGGCAGACAAGATCAGGTCTAGTAGTCTTAGATCAAGTTCCAATAACAGCCAGGACAGTATGCAGCAGTGGGGCTGACCAGGAGCCCCGGGCAGGCACTTTATGGCTTCCCTTAGATCCTGCTGAGGGTGGTGTGCAGGCTGGGGAGAATGGGCAAGCTCTGTGTCCCATCCCCAGAGGGTTCACCTGAAGCTACGGTGGGGAATGAGACAATAGAAGGATGCTGCCTTTGCTAGGCCCAGGGAGTGTACAGGGAGAAGGTAAGAAAGCCCGGCCTTGGGCTGAGGGCTAGGTGAGACAGTGGCTCCACCATAGTGCCATGGGACGTATGTGCTGAGAGTGCTCAACCCAGAGTACAGGGTGTTGGGCCACGAGGCTCATCTTTCTCTCCTGCTGTGAGACTTGCCACAAGACTAGAATTCTAGTAGCTTCCCTGGGTGGGAGGTTTTAGTCCTGTCCTCTGGGCTTCGCTCAGGGGCAGGCATAGGGCTGGCTGGGGGCCTCCCCATTCCAGTTCCTCCTCACAGGATATTCTTCTTGCCAAAGGATGCTGGCGATCATGGAGCATGGATGGCGTGACAAGTGCTAACGTCCCCCAGGTAGTGTCAGAGAGTAGCAGTGTGAGAAGCTCAGAAAAGGCTTCAGGCTGGGTGGTAGCCTGCTCTAATGGGGGAGGTGCTGAAGGGGAGAGAAGACAGCCCCAGGCCTGGGCTCTGTGAGAAAGCAACACTTTTATTTAATAAAAATACCCCCCTGCACACACACACACACAACTGCACTTCAGTCGGGTAGATAGATGGATCAGTGGCCAACTCCTGGCATTATGGAGAGCTGCCTTGCTTGCACAGTTGGTCACCCAGTCTCACTGGGCAGTGGAGGGGCTGCTGCCTTCACAGGGGGAGGCCTTGGGATGGGCTGGGCCCCGAGACACCCCGTGTATCCAGAGGCCCAGTGTCATAGCCCAGCTTCCTCATGTCCTTGGTCACCACATTGAAGAGGAGAGTAACAAAGCCCTGGGAACGGACACGGGTCACTGGAGACAGAAGGGAATGTCAGAAACAAACAGGCAGAAATAGAGCCAGGCGGCTCTGGGAATTTCAGTCTCAGTGTTCTCTTCTATAAAATGGGGACAACAGTGCCTGGCCCATACCCCTCAATGTGGGGTAAAGGGACTGTAATGGAGACAGAAAGACATGACAGACCCTACGTGCTCCACCCAACCCATGTCTGGGAAAAGCTCTGGGAGAATTCCTGGGCCCTGCTCCTGCGGCTCCAGTGTCTGTATGCCTGGCAGGCCCTGGCACCCACCCCGTCTGTTTCCAGGGGGCCCACCTTGTCCCTCCTCGGCTCCAACCTGCCTGTGGGGTGGGAGGTGGGGTTGGGGGATCAAGCTTTACCTTCTCGGCCTTCACCCTGAGCCACCACCTTGGGGTCTGTGTACTCAGGCCGCCGTCCCATGAACCAGCTAGGAAGACAGAAGAACACCAGGTGAGTAATACCCTGGCCCAGATACCCCACAGACAGACACTAGACATGGGCTGTCTCCTTGCCTCAGAAACCAGCAGTCTTTCCCCAGGGCCAGCTCTAAGAAGAAGCTTGCCACAGCACCCTTCCTTGGCCTGTCTGAAAGGCAAGGCCAGGCGCTACAGTCGCGACGGTCATGGAGACATAGTGGGGCTTCCATCAGGCCTGCAGGACTGCAGCCCCTCTCCTTAGCTGGATGCCAGCTTTCCTATCAGTCACCCCATGATTCATTGGGGATGAAAGCTGAGGGAGATTTGGGGCTGGAGTGCCAGGGGCACATCCTGAACCCAGGTGGAAATTCTGAAAAGGTAACAACAATTGAAATTGGGGAGCAGTGGGAGACCTGAGGCCAGTGTGACCCCACTCCATCCTCCTTGGGAAGGAAGGTCCTATCCCAGAGTCTGCAAAAAGGCCAGACCTGGACTTTCCACTGTCCTCGTAATAGTGTGAGATCCAGGACAAGTCACTTACCATCTCTGAACCCCAATATTTTCAACTGTAATAGGGATAATAATGGTACCTACTTCATGGGGCTCTGAGGTGAAGGCACTCTGTCAACTGCCATAGAACCTTACTATCTTGCCCTGGGATACACCAAGGATATGCTTGCTCTGCACTGACACCATCATCTATCTCTAGTTACCCTGGTAACGGGCACAGCACTCAGCAGCAGTGCCCTGACACCCCGCTGTCTACGTGACCCTCCAGGAGCCTACAGAGGCTAAGAGAAATCTAGAGACTTGCCCAAGGCCACAGTAGAGGGCAGTGAGGCAAGAAATCACTGGGGCCTCTGAGCTGTCCCCACCCTCCCCGCTCCAGGCTCCCTGCCACCCTAGCCAGGGCAGCTCCTTCCGGAGCAGCAGCCTCGCCTCTGACACACCCACTAAGCCGGAAACAAACATGGTGCACTATTCCCGGCTGGGTGGGTCAGGCAGACACGGGCTTAGTCCCAGAGCCACCTCAGAGCCACCTCTCCAGTTGCTTCGGGGACCATGTAGGCAGTGCAGGTGCCTGGGCAGCCTCTAGGCTTCCCATACGGAAGGAGAGAGGCACTATGAGCCTCAGAGGTAGGTACCTGTGTCCTGGAGAGGCCCATCTTCTGCAGCCTCCCAGGACAGCAGCTGACCTGCAGGTCTCCCTCTGGCCCAGCACACCTTGACATGCTGGGACCCCTTCAGGGAGGGCACCACACCCACCTGTCTGCCAGCTGCCACTGCTGGACAAAAGGGAGCAATTGCCCAGTCTGTCCACAGGCTGTGTGGAGACGCAGCAAGGAGCTCAGGGACTCCCAGTCCCTACGAAGGGGACTGGGAGAGAGAAAAGGAACCCACATTCCAGCCAGGGCTGGATGGATGAGTCACTGCCTCTTTCTGCCTCAGTTTTTCTATCTGAAAAGTTGGGTTCTAACAGCACCCATATCACAGGTTGCTATGATGACTAAGGGAAGCAGCCCCATGAACCCTGGCACACCCCAAGGCACAGAGTGACTACAGCCACTGCATTTTTCTCTCCTGAGGTCAGCGAGGGTTGTTTGCTTGTGGACTGGGGTAAGAGAGAAGAGGCAGACTATTCAGGGGACAGCGTTCCAGGCAAGAGCCCAAGGCAGGGAAGGAGCCAGCAGGCAGGGGAGAGGTGAGCGGGGAGAGGGCACGAGACCAGTGGGGCCAGAGAATGCAGGGGCCAGGCCTGGAAGCCTTCTTGTTGAAGTTAATCCTAAACACAGAGAGATATGCCTAAGTAATTTCTAAAGTTGTGTTTTAGAAAAATCTTTTTTTGTTGTTATGTGAAGACTAGATTGGAGGTGCTGTTGTAGGCTGAATATTGTTCCCAGAGACATCAGGTCCTAGTCTCTGGAACCTGTGAATGTGACCTTATTTAGAAAAAAGGATCTTAGCACATGTGATTAAAGTGAGGATATTAACATGGGAAGATGAGTCTGGATTATCCAGATGGGCCTTAAATGCCATCAAAAGTATCCCTGAGAGAGGCAGAGGGGGAGCTGATGCACACCAGGGAGGCCACGTAATCACAGAGGCAGCAAGTGGAGTGATGCAGCCATCAGCCAAGGAGGGCTACAGTGACCAGAAGCTGGAAGAGGTGAGGACAGATTTTCCCCTACAGCCTGAGGGCAAGAGTGGGGTACGCAGCCCTTCTGACATCTTGATTACGGCCCAGCAATTCTGACTTCAGACTTTGGCCTTCAGAACTGTCAGAAAATAAACTTCTGTTGTTTTAAGCCATCAAGTTTGTGGTAATTTGTTACAGTGGTCACAGGAAACTAATGCAGGCCAAAAGTGGAAATGGGCAGGCCAGTTAGGCTGAAGAAAGGAGGCACTGGGGAGGCAGTGGGAGAGCAGAGAAGGAAGCATTGGAAGATGCCTGAGACGAAGGGAGGGAGGGATCGATCATGATGACCCCAGGTCCCTAACCTGAGCAAAGGGGGCTTCTGGAGCCAGTTATTCAGTGGCCTCCCTGGACCCCCTTGTCAGGGAAGATTTTGTCGCTCAAACTGCCTTCACTAATCAGACCTTTCCCCAGTTTCTATAATCCAAGCACATACAGCCAGTTGAGATTCTCTGCAAAGGGCAGGAGATGGCCCTCTGCACTGAGGCACTGGCAAAAACCACAACTGCTTTGCAAACTCTGAGGTCTAATTTCTTTAGCAACAAAACCCTTTCCTCAGTGAGATCGCACATGGAGGCCTAAATTCTTTCAGAGCTGTGGGATGTGCAGCAGCACAAACGCTCAAGCCAGGATGGCTGTGTGGACTCTCACAGCCCTCACTCAGCCTTCCTTGCTTCCACTGACAGGCACTGCCGCACCCCTCCCACCACTGCTCGCAGAGAGGCTTCTAGGGCTAGCAGGCAAATTCTACCCTCCCCAGGCCGTAGAACTCAGTGAGGCCTCCTTGGTTTAGGTCCAATGCCGCCCCTCTGCTGAGGTCTCACCCTGATACTGACCAGGTCTGCAAGGGGCTGCTTGCCAGCTGCCACCCTGGAACACAGTTGGTCCCCCATTTTCCCCTTGTCCTAGCTGTGAACATAGGGCCCAGGGCCCATTCCTTGCTGACCTGCTAGTAAGCAGAAGTGGCTTATAGCTGAGCTGGCTGAGCTGATAGAAGCTTCTGTTCCCAACTCTTGGTCAAGTTAGCCAGGGCCCAGCTGGCCCTCCTGCTCCTACTTGGATGTGGTGAGGGGCATCAGGCTCAGTCTTCCCTGTCATCTGGCCACAAGCACTCCCTGTAAGCCCTGTATCCTTGTCCCCCTGCTTCCTTGCCATCCCCCAGTATCCCCCGGCCCCACATTCCCCTGGGCTTGCAAGCCACATCCACCTCCTGGCTGCTCCTAACAGGCTAAGTTCACGTTCTCCTCAGGGCCTTGCACATGCTATTCCCTGTGCCTGAAACACTCTTCTCCCAGATCTCCCATGCTGTTCTAGCTCTAGTCTCTACTCAGATGTCACTTCCTCATAGAGGCTCCTAAGTGTGAGAGAATTTAGCAACTGATAGAAGTTAACTATTATGATTATTCTTACTGTTTTACATTGTTTGGCTCTTACTGCTGTATCCACTTATATCCTACCATTTTAATGTCACATTATGTCATCAACATTTTCCCATCTGACAACAGTTTTTCCTCTGTTCTACCTGACACAAAGATTTTATCAGGGCACAGAGTAAAAGTGCACCTTATGCTGCTGAATAGTGAACAGTGGCTGAAGGGAGCCCGGTAGCCCGCAGCAACTCCACAGAACTCATTTCCTTTTATTCCCCAAAGCTGGAGCAGCTTGAAGATCTGGTGAGGTTACCTGGCACAAGTGAGGAGTAAATGTGGCATCCCTCCCTCCACTCCAACTACCTAGGCCAGAAGGAGGGATTTGGGGTGACATGTTGAGAACTCACCTCGTAAACTTTTGCAGCTTAGATGTAGATTCTGGGACAAACATGGGGATGGTCCTTTTGTGCCTGTAACAGATATTTTCACAGACAGATATGATGAGTAACAGAAAAGCGATGGAGCTTTCTGAGTCTCCTGTGAATAGGAGCACGCACAGACCAGGTAGTGCCCAGTCAAAGTCTAAGCCAACCAGTCCAGCCCGCACTGACTGTGTCTGCTGGGCCTGGGCTTGGCACTAAGTGCTGGGACGGTGAGACGGACACAGCAAGCCAGGCCCACCTTCATAGCTCAGACTCTTAGGAGAGTTTTGTTTCTTTTAAGGGGTCAGGAGTATGCTGAGAGTTATAAACCTCAAACCTGAGGTTCTGGCACCCACTGTGCCCTTCAGAGAGCCCTTGTCTTTTACCAAATGTCCAAATGCTCCACCATCTTCAAGGCTCAGCTTGGATGCCCTTCCTCCAGGAAGCCCCTGACAAATCCCTGACTTTACTCCCACTGTGGTCGCCTGCACAACACAGTCCAATCTCATCCTCAGAGCCTGGAGTCCCACCGCTCCTCTCCTGGTCCCTTCCTCCTCTCCACACCCCCTCCCTTGGCATCATGCACTTTCTGTTTCAACAATACTCACAGCATTCAGTACATTGCTGTTCTTGCTTCTCCCTCTGCTTTCTCTAGACGGATTCCCATCTTTTCAAGGCCAGCTGACTCAGGACCTCCTTTATGCCCCAGAATACCATGTTTGTACCCTGTCAACTGTGCTTACTGTCTGTCTGTGTTCACTACTCTGGGGACTTCTGAGGGCAGGGCCCATGTGGTCACACATGTGTCTGGTACATCTGTGCTCTCTGATGCCAGCAGAGGTGGGCAAAGAAGGAACATTGGTAAAGGTTTGTAGGACACTGAGGGAGGGAAGAGATGAAGTAATGTGTCTGAACTCCAGACTCTAACTGCCCAAGACACTCTGTAGTGGGCCCACCCTCTCTCAGGATGCCCCAGTGTTCCCTGTTGAGTCCTCTGGCACTCTTTCCCACTCTAGCTGGTGTTTGGGTGGCAGCATGAACCTCACCCACTTAGGTCTCCTCCCAAATATGGGCTGCGCCCTCACCACCCAAGCCGAGCAGCCCAGGTCCTGGGGCATCCCAGCACATTCCTGGCCTAGAAGTGAAATCTGTCCCAGGAAAAGCCCTGCTGATGCCCAGGGCCCTAAGCCAGCATGGCCCAGTGAGGAACTGGCTGTGGCCCAGGGAGCAGGTCAGAATAAGGACCTACCTGCCAGGTGAGAAAGGCACATGCACTGCCCCATAGCCTCGGACCACGTCGTTCCCAAACACATCTGGTCCATACACGCTGAGTACAATCTGTGGCCCTGTGGAAGAATAAGGCAGAGGTCAGCATGTGGGAAACCTGGGGAAGGTAATGGGCAGAGAGGGAGGAGGGCGCTCAAAGCCCTAGGGGCAGGGGCTTGATGGGAGGACAGGTGGGAACATGGGACTCCCCCCAACCCCACACCAAGGGCTTCTACCAACCTAGAATCCAGGGAGGTGGGCGGGGAGAGGACCAGAACCTGCTGGCCAGGCCTCTTATTTGGCCTGGGTACCTGGGAGTCACAGAGTCAGAACGCTGTCCCAATTCTGTCATTGGACAAACAGAGGAAGCACCTCCAGAGGCTCTGTTCAAGGAATAGGACTCAGCTGTGAACTATGCCAAGGGCCTGCTCTTGGGAGCTTCCTTTCTGATGGAAGCTATAACACTCAACTTCTTAACACACGGCTCATGGGCCAGGGAGGTGCTGGTTTTGGGGTGTCTGTGGGAGAAGTCAGAGAGAAAGCAAAGGCCTTCTATGTAGCTTCCTTTAAAATGTTAACAATCAAACCTGTTCCCTGTTCATATCAAGGCATTTCAGGTTCTTTCATCTCCATCAATATTTGTCCCCTAGTTGCAGGAAAGAGATCATTGCCCAGGTGACAGGTGAGGTGGTGAGGCCTGGGGAGGGCCCAGGAGCCAGCCTGCCAGGCTCTGATCCTGCAGCCACTTGCACTGGCCTCAGTCAACTACCTCACCTCTCTGCTCCTCAGTTACTTCATACCTAAGACATTTGGAATAGGGCCTGATGCAGAATAAGTACTCAATAAGTGTTAGGACACATTGGTACTCTGGCTTTACCCATTTTTTTTTTTTTTTTAAAAAAACAATATAAATGGAATCATACAGTAAATATATTTTTGAATCTAGCTTCTTTAAGTCAACATGTTTGGGAGATTCATTTATACTATTTCACATAAAGGAGTTTGCTTGTTTTCAGTGCTGGACCACATCTGACTTCTGAATACACCAGAGACTTGGCTGACAGACACATGGATTGTTTCTCCTTTGAGGCTCTCACAGATGGTGAGGACAGGAGCATTCTGGTGCTCCTGTACAAGCTCTTGTCATGCACGTGCACCTTTCTGTTGGGCATATATCCAAGAAGGGAATTGCCCAGGGCATGCACATGTTGTCTTAAAAGATAACACTAACCTGTGTTTCCAAAAAGGTGGTATCTCCCACACTCCAGCCAGTGTTAGATCTGAGTCCCCATTCCTCTACATCCTCACCAAAGCTTGGTGCACTCAATCTAATTTGAGTTATTCCAGGGGGTGAATAGGGCAGTTCACTTTAGTTTCAATTTGCATTTTCTGTGATTGTTACTATTCTTTACTAAAGTTGAGACCTTGTCCTGTTTCTTGGTTACTTGGAGGTCCACTCTTGTGAAGTGCCTGCACAAGTCTCTTGCCCTCTTTTCTATGGGACGGTCTTTCTCATGGATTTGTAGTATGTGTGAATTTTGTGGCTTGTCTTTTCACTGTTAATGTCTTCTGATGAATAGCCCTTAATTTTAAGTCAAATATATGAAGCTTTTTTAAAGTCTTCCCTTACCCTGATTATCATGGCTCTAGACTTCCATGCTCTCTCTTCCTGAAGCTTTATTATTTTGCTCTTCACATTTCTATACCCATTTAGAATTGACCTGCATATGGGTGACATGAAGCGGGGATCAGGTTTCATTTTCTTTCTCTGTGCATGTCCAATTGTCCCAGCACTACTTATCAAAAAGACCCTCTTTCCCCTATTGCTCAGCAGTGCCCCTTTGTCACCAATCAACTGTCTACACAGGCTTAGGTATGTTTGGGGCTCTTTATGGATCGGCTTGTTTATCCTTGTGCCAAAGCTACACTCTCTTAGTTACTGTGCTTTACAATTAAAGTTCAATACCTGGCAGAACAAGTTATATTTTGATATTATTATAAAGAATTTATTTTAAAAATATTTTATATTTTTGTACAGAATAGTCTATTTACTCTTATATGGAAAGTAACTGATTTTTGTGTATGAATCTTTTATCTGGCATTCATGCCAACATATTAATTCTAATAATTTATCTGCAGGTTATTCTGGAAATTTTACATAATCATGTCACCTGTAAATAATGAGAGTTTTGTTCTTTCTTTCTAATCCTTATCCCTTTTATTTGTACAGTGTTGGTGGCGAAAACAAGCATCGTGATCTCAGAAGGAAATCTTTCAACAACAATTCACTAAAAAAAAAGTGATGTTTGCTCTAAGTTTTTTGTAGATAAACTTTATTGAATTAAGGAAGTTTCCTTTTATTTCTAGTTTGCTAAGTGTTCATCATGAATGGATGTTGAATTTTATCACATTGTTTTCATTTATGGGAATGATCATGACTTTTCTTTTAAATATGGTAAATCACATTGGTTGAATTTAGATGCTATACAAACTTTGTATTTCTGAAATAAACACTACTTGCTCATGATGTATTATTATTTTTGTATCCTCCTAGATTCAGTTTGCAAATATTTTGTTTGGGAGTTTTGCAACCATGTTTAGGGTCTGGAATGGTCAGCTGGACTGCAATTTCTGTAAGGGTCTACCTACACTTCTCCCTCACTCCCAGGGCACAGCTCTTTAAGGTCTTTCCTAAGTTGCAAAGATTTACCTGAGGCACCCTCCCCAATCCCTTCTAGAGTTCTGAACACCAACTTGTGCTGAGTATTGAGAGAGACTGTCAAAAGTCTTGACCCTCCTCTCAGTCACCTCTATTGGACTGGTTTTCCTGAATTGGTTTCTCCTGGATCCAGGCCTGGTAAATCACTACTTTGCTAGCTCTCTGATACCTTCGGGTAGTCATTTTTGTTTTTGTCTTTTAACATTTTATTTGCCTCTCCTAGCTGTTCTCAGTAGGAGGAGGTTGGTCATTATCTAGTGCCCTGTTCCAGGAAGCCTATGGAAGCTTCTTACTCCTGGCAGATGCCAGTAGGATGGCAGTTCCTGCCCAGGAGGACAGCCAGAGAGTCCCTGCTCTAGGCACTCTGTACTCTGTAAGCCTCCACTTACTGGCCACATGAAGCAGAAAGGGCTGAACTATGAAATCAGATGGTCCTGAAATCAAATCCATACTCAGCTATTAGGTATAAAGCTGAAGGCAGCCAATGTCTTTTTTGAGTCTCAGTTTCCTAATACAGGAAAAGAAATGGAGAAATCTACTCACCAGATAGGATTAGGGAGCTTGGACAAGCCCATATAGAAAGAGTATTCATAGTTCCTATGGTGTTAACCCCAGGCTTCCCACACAGTAGGCACTTATTGAGAGTAAACAATAACTACCAGACAAGGCAAAAAGTAAATACTACAAGCAAGAAAGGCAGTGGGAAGGAGGTCAGAAGTAGGATGTGGGAACGGTATCCTAGGCAGGGGGAATGGCATGAACAACAGCTCAAAAGAGGGGATGTTAGGGACTTGCATAGGAGGAGCAGGTGGTTCGGGTTTGGCTAGAACAAAATCTGTGATGGCAAGTTGAAACATCAGGATCAGCTCTCCAGATCACTGCAGCCCTGGACACGAGGCTCTGCCCTTCATAGGCATGGAGCTATTCAAGGCTTTGGGCTAGTGCCTCACCTGATCCACTCTGACCTTCCAAAAGGTCAACTGCACAGCATGGAGATGAACTGAGGTAGGAGGAGGAACAAGTGGAGGGAAATGGCCAGATGGTGTGACATTATAAGGCTGGTGTAAAAGCCTAATGGTAGGCAATGAAGGCCTGAGTGCAGATGGTGGTGGGCAGCATGAGGCCAAGCCTAGCCTGGGGTACCACCTCCTCCCCATCCCTGCAGGGCCCCTGCAGACTCACAGCCATAGGGGTTGGTGCTTTTAAAGGTGACGTCAATGGGGAAGTTCCACACCAGTGCTTGCCGCGTATCTTGGCTCTTGGATGTGATCTGTGAGATCCCCTCCTCCAGACCCTGTGAGGACAGTGACACAGCTAGGATCTAAGCTCCAGGCTGCCATGCTTTCCCCTTATGCTGGTGGGCAGTTGGAAGGGCTGTTTTATTCATTACCTTCTGCCAAGACACTAACTACCAAACAAAGCGAACTAAGAGATACCAGAGCAGCTCTTAGGTCTTTAATGTTTTATTTCATTAGAGATTGGCACCCTCAAAAGCCAACCTCTACCTGTTTACAAGATCTCATCCCTTCTTGCCTTACTGAAGGAAATGGCTCCAGCATGTTGTTACTTTCTTCTATAGCACCAGTTTTACCCAGATCCTTCCCTTTCAGCATGCATGTGGCGTTATTTTCTCTATCACAATTCTCTCTTGACTCCTTCCACGCACCCATCCACGCCTGTTTCCCTTTAGAGCAAGGCTCCTTGAAAGTTGTCGATATTCGCTGGTTCCAATTCCTTCTTTGTTTTTCTTTCATGAACCCACTCCAAGCTGACTACCGGCCCCTAGTCTACCAAAGCGTTTCTGTAAATGACAATAGTGACCTCAGCATTGCTATATTCTATGGCTACTTCTCTGTTCTCATTTTACTGACACAGCTGATCACTTCCTGACACCCTTCCTCCATTTAGTGTCTTGGGAAACATCACAGCTTTGGGTCTTTCCTTTTCCTGGTGGCTCCTAGTCCATAGCTCTCGTACATCCTATTTCATGTGGAAGCTCTGAGGCTCAGTTTTTGGATGCTTCTTTATCTGTACTTGGGATCTCATAGGTCCCTGGGCTTTCAATGTGGTCTATGTAGACAATTCCCAAACCTGTTATCTTTAGCCTGGTCCTCACCTCTGAACTCCAGATCAGCAGTATGATGTCTGCACTGCCTACTCCACATCTTCACTTGGATATCTAGTGGGAACCGCAACCTTAACACATGCCTTGCCAAGCTCTGGAGAGTTTTCCCAAATCTGCTCTATCCACAGTCTTCTCAATGAACAGCAGCCCTGCTTCCAAGTGCTCAGGCTAAAAAGCTTGGTGTTATTCTTAACTCCTCTTCTTTCAGGCACCACATTGATCCAATAAAAAAACCTGTTGGCTCCATCTTCAAAATATACTTGAAATTCAACCACTTCTCACCATCCCACTGCTGTACCTTGTCAGCACTGCCATCTTCTCCCATTTGTTGACTGTAATATGGATGGTCTTCCTGCTTTGGCTCTGCTCTTCCACACCCTGCCCTGTCTAATCTGAACAAAGAAGCCAGAAGGATCTTTTAAAAACACAAGTCAGATTACATTTTTTTCTGTTGAAACTCTCTGAGGGAGTCCCATCTCACCCCTAGTAAAGGTGATAGTCCTTATTCTGACCTACCACACCCTCTTAAGATCTGCCCATGACCTCCCTACTTCATCTCCAACCACTCTTCTTGCTCACTCTGTTCACCAGCCACACTAGACTCCCGCTGTTCCTCAAACATGCCAGGCACACTCCTGCCTCAAGACCCTTGCACTCTCTGCTCCTTCTACCTGGCAGGTTCTTTCCATGGATTTTCACATGGCTTGTTCTCTCACTTCCTTCAGGTCTTCAATCAAAAGTTACCTTCTCAGTGAGGACTTCCCTGATCACTTTATCTAGATTCCAACTGTTGTAAGAATTAAACCAGAGCTCTGTAAACAGTAAAATGTGATGCATGCCCAAGTCATCATCACAGTCCCTCTCCTGGTGGAGAGAGACTGTTCCTTGGGAAGTCTTAAAAGGAGAGCTCCTGAGTCTTCCCCATGGGCTGAGGAGAGGCCAAACAATGAAGGGACTGGTGCAGAGTGTCTACAGCTCAGCTCAGCTGCTTCTGGGACGGCTCTCTGGGGCCTGCCTGTGCTGCCCATATATTTCTGTTTGCTGCCATGTGCAAGCTCCCAGGATAGGGTATAAATGAGCGCAGCCTTGTGGGATCGATCAGTGAACACAATGGTGTTTCATTCTCCACTCCAGATTTATCAGGAACTAACTCATGTTTGGGTCCCCCCTGAACTCAGTGTCTACCTTTCAAATGGTTCTGAGCTGGGAGGGTAAGGAGTATGATGGACACCTTCAGAAACACAAGTAGTCACAAAGGCTGTAAAAGGGGC
This sequence comes from Rousettus aegyptiacus, assembly GCF_014176215.1. Classification (NCBI taxonomy): domain Eukaryota; kingdom Metazoa; phylum Chordata; class Mammalia; order Chiroptera; family Pteropodidae; genus Rousettus; species Rousettus aegyptiacus. The sequence goes on from NW_023416309.1 coordinate 65,339,686, forward strand.
CGAAGAGTCCAGCTTACCGCTGTGGGGGCCCAGTCCTGGCCATACACAAAGCAGTACTTGCAGTAGAGATCATCATACTCAGGAAACTGTGGAAACAAATACACACAGGATCTGTTTATGGGGACTCATGCTGAGCCTAACATGTTGGCTAGGCAGGGGTAGCCAATAATAATTTTAAACATGAGAAACCTGGGCTGGTATTTAAGCAACAGTTGGGGACGTAGACATGAAGTTCAACACTGGGGCTCAAGATGTGGGAGTCCAAGGTAGAGTCTTGAGTTGCTACTGCCCCTGGGCCTTTGCTTAGGCTCTGCCTTTTGTCTGACATGCCCTTCCCATTCCTTTATCTGGCAAACTCCTGCTCATCCTTCAAAACTTACCCTTCCAAGCTGTTTTAAGGGCCACTTCCTGGCTCCTTCAGTCCCTGGTGCTTCCTTCTACCAAAGCATTCGCCTGTCAACCCCATTGGACTGTGAGCAAGTAACAGGTGTGACACTTTTCTGTGTCCCCAGCACCTAGCACAGGGGTAAGCACTGAGGATGTCCAAGGTAAAGGTGCTGAAGTGAAAGATGTGAGAACCCCAGGGTGCTATCAGGACACAGAGCACATGCAAGGCCGGAGCTGAAGGCCTGAAGAGTAGGAGGGGCAGAGCAGAAGCTGGGTGGGTGCTGAGAGTACATATATGTGATGCAGCCCAGCTGGGAGGCCCTTATGGGAAAGGAAAGAAGGGAAGATGGTCTTGGGCACTAGGATAAGGGGAAAGTGGACAGAGTGGGTATACGACGGAGCATCTCTGATGAAACAGAAGGCAGAAAGACACCTACTGAGAATCAGGCCCTGGCAGATTTACCTAAACCATCTCAGTTAATCTTCACAATACTATAATAATAAACACTATCTCCAACTGCCTGGAAAGGCAGTGCAGCAAAGCTTTGGTGTCAGAAAGACCTGGGTTCAAATTCCAGCTGTTACACTTCCTTTGGGCAAGTTTTCCCACCTGTAAAATGGGGATGTGAGTAATATCTACCTCACGGTGTTGTTGTGAGGACTGAATGAGCACCGAGTTTGGCACATAACGAATACTTGGTAAACTTTAAGGAAAAATTTATATTGTTTACATGTGTACATATACGTAAATAAAATGATTCTTATAAAGTGTAAGGACAATGGAGAGTAGCGTCAGCCCTTGCGTCTGAAAAACACACCTTCCCTGGATCATTCCAGGGCACCACCATCGTTGCCTCAGATTAATCAAATCATTTCCATTCTAACCCAAGTTCAAGGATCTGAGGGTTCAGAGTGCGAAGCACTCACTGCGCAGACGCCTCAGGCTCCATCACTGAGAGGATGAGGCCCAGGGTGGGTGCCCGCCCCGCTTCCACTCCTTTGGTGAAACACCCGTTAGGCTCCCTGTGATTCGACAAAGTGCGCACGATCCGAGTCCGGGGCCACAGGCTTGGCTGAGCGTACTAGCTCAATCTCTCGAGGTCTATTTCCACACCCGCACATTGGGGTTGAGGATTCCCAGGAACTTCGCGCCAAGCCCTCCCCCGCCTTCACTGAGGAATGACATGCCTCTTCGGGGATACGCAACGGGCCCCCGGGGAAACCTGGGGTGCAAGCCCGGCGGGGTCTACGGCCGCTCACCTGGGCGCTCTCCACCTGCCCGTTGACCATGAGTAGGAAGACGCTGGGGCCGGCGGCCGCCATGGCAGGGGGCCCAAGAAAACTACCCAGGTTGCGTGCGCGATTGCTAAGAGGCGCCAGGGTTGCCCTGGAAACAGACGGTATGGCGCGCGGGACACGTTTCTTGGAAGCTGGGTCTTCGCGAAGTCGGATGCACGTAGGCGACGGTGCGCAGGCGCAGCCAGCGGTCCCTGACCTCTCGGAGAATGCTGGGAGAATCCATGCGAGGCCCAGAACAGGAGTGTGGGAGTGAGGTTCGGAACCCAGCCCACCGCCTGATGCGGTTACGTCCGCAAGGAGTTCGTGTCCTTTAGAACTCGGACCTGCCCCCGGCCGCGAGCGCTGACTCAGGCCCTTCGTACGCTAAGTGGTATAGTTGGCCCTCGGCCACGAGATGTCGCTGTGGTGTTACCTCGAGGACGCGGCGGGGACCCCCCCCCCGGAGGGAGGATCGCGAACGCAAGGTGAAAGCGCGGAGGCTGGGGGCTCAGGTGAGGGTCTCGGCTGTCTGAGTTCTGAAGCAGCTCCGTCGTCGGGGCAAGGGAATGCTCCCTTGAGGCATTCGAGACTGTCGTCTCGAAAAAGTTTATTCAACTAACTTGGGAGGAACCTCAAGAATCCTTAAATCCAAGGTACCACTCCTCAGTGTGAAGCGGGGAAACTGAGGCCCACAGATGGCCAGTACTTGGCATCCCAGTCACCCAGCCATCAAGGGACTAGTGAGCCGGAACCCAAGGTTCTGTCAGGACACTGTTCAAGTGACAGTTACTCCCTGACCACCCCAGGTAGGTCACAGCTTCTGTTAACACACTGGCCTGGTTCCTCTTAGCTCTCATGGTTTGTATTCGCACATTATTTTTTATTGTCATAACTTAGACTGATGCTCACCTCCTTTCCACCCCCAGTCAGGGCCACACCCATGTTGTGCCCCCCTGGTACATCTTTAGTAGTAACAGCTTGTTGGATGAATGAATAATTGAATTCATCTCCATTACACAAAGAAGGAAGCAGATTCAGAGAGGGAAGGTGACTGGGACACAGTTACAGCAGATAAGATGGGTCAGGATTCAAAACCAGGAACTGCACAGGCTAAAGACCTCTTTAGCCTCCTCTTTCCGGTCCTGAGCCAAGCCCGAGGGCGCCTCTTGGATGAGGTGGTGTTAGGGACCTTATGCTGGATCCAGGAAATGAAGGGATACACAGGCCTGTAGACTTAAGGGAGGCAGAACCCCAAGCAGGGACTCCAGGTTATCACTCTGCAGCAGACAGCTGCTACCTTGGGAGGCAGACTCCCGTGCAGGAGAGGAAAAGAGGGGTTACAGTCAGCCCAGACCCATTGACCCCTCCCCTCTAGGTGAACACAGACCTGATTAGGGGGACCTGGGCAGCCAGGGTTCAAACCTCTGACCGGAGAGGCTGAGGCTTGGGAGGCCTGATGAGTGGGGGCCCAAGTGCAGCTCAAGGAGCTCAGACAGGAGCCTTCTACCTTCCCAGGAACTTGGTCATACTCCCTTCCCCCACCCCTCACACTACCTCTTTCCAGTTAAAATGCTTTCTGCCACCCTTGCCCAACATTTTTGTCCTTGTGGCTTTTGAGGCTCAGTATTATAAAAAAGTCAGTTTTCAACAAAATGCTTGTGATTATCAAATAGCCAAGTGGCTCACAGTAGTTTACAATCTGGCTGTGTCAAAAATTGCCCATTTGAATAGGACCTAAAAGGAGAGACTACCCAAGCGGGTGGGGAGCTCTGGGGTGGCCATCAGGGGTACAGATAAGCCAGTTCCCTGGTTGTTGTGGAATGAGAGGCCCCAGTTGAGAGAGTGGTCTCAGGAGGACACTATGCAGCTCTTGGGGTTACACAGGGAACTGAGTGGTGTGGGAACAGACCCTCAGCCCTGACTGAGATCCAGCAAGTTTGCTCCAGTCCTGTCCTGCTGGTTGTTAGCATACCGCAAAACTCTACCTACCCAGTCTCCCTACTCCCCAACACCCTCCTGGGCTTGTAGTCCTCCCTGACACTCTCCCCGCCCCCCTTAAACAATCCTCTTTTGGATTATCACAGTTCCCTCAGGAAAGTTTCAAGCCCACTGAGATCTAAGACACACTGCACCTTCAGGAGGGAGTGGCAGAGTGCCCAGTACCAGCCATCTGGGCTGGGTGGTGCTGGAAGCTGACTCAGTTTGTCAGCACCCCGTTTCACCTGCTAGCCCATGTCCAAGGTGTTGACCAGCAGCTGGTCAGAGCTTGGTTGTTCTCTAGGGCTCAGAGACTCAGAAATACTACCTCTGCAGGGTCCCAGCTCCACCTTGGCTGTTTCCCTCTTCCAGCCTAGGTGTCTGCTCCCATCTTTACTGAAATCAGGCTCAACCCCTTGGGCCCAGCAGAGCTGCCACTGGAGTAAAGGTTGAGGCCAGGTAGCCAGAGGGACAGGCTGTAAAGCACTGCTGAGAGATGGTAACCTTGCCAGCTGGGCCAGAGCCAGGCCACTGGACTCAGAGTCCTTGGGTCCTCCTGGGAACAGGAGCAGTAACTCCATGCCAGACTTGCTCTTACAATCGTCTAGTGCCAGTCAATCTGGGCCCAGGGTCACACTGTAGTGGGACTGAGGCCAGCCGTGGAGAACGGACGTAAAGAGGCTGGGGGCCTCCCAGAGCCACCATCTCTGACCCTGAAACCACCTTCCAAAGTAGTTGGTGCTTGTGAGCACCCACTCTCGGGAGATGAGGGCTCCCTCACAGCATTACTGGGTATCCAGGAAGATGCTTGCCTGCCAAGGCCATGTGTCTTAACCCTTTCTGTTGTAGGCCTCAGCCAGCCTGAGCCCTGCATCTCGGGAGATGAGGCCTCACAGCTCAATTCTGGGTCCATTCATCTCTTTCCTATCTGTCTCCCCATCTTTCCATCTTAGTATCTCCTAACCTCTGCAGCCCCAGCTCCCATCTCTTGCCCCTCCAGCTTGAAATCATACTGCCTGCTATGGAATCCCGTGTGACTTGGAGCAAGCTACTTAACCTCATCATACCTGGAGAGTCGTTGCGAGGATTAGACGTGACAATTTATGTCAAATACTTAGAATGGACTGAAGCTCAATACATTTTTAGCTATTCTTATTAAAGGTAGTTCTTGGAATACGCATGCTTTTTTTTATGCTTCCAGGTTTGCACATGCTGTTCCCTCTACCGAGCATATCTTCCCCTACCTCCTCTACCTAGAGAACTTCTATTTGACCTTCAAAGCCCACCTTTGTGAAGTCTTTCTTGATTTCCTCTCCTCATGCCCCCACAGTCTCCCCCTGAGAAGATTTCATCCCCTTCTTACGTAGCAGCTCATTATAAGTGGGGGTCCAGTTCTGCTTGCTTTTCTCTCAAGACAAAGATCTCTCTCATTACTAAGGTACCTAGGCCTCCTTTAGCTGTCCTCCTCTCCTGATCCTTCTTAATTAGAAGGTCAGGCCCCATCAACATGGAGTTCCTCCCTACAGGCCAGACACCCCTGCTGCCTGTCACCTCTGTCCTGCACCTGGGAGAACTGGACTCTGAGCCCTCAAGGGATGGATCCCTTCCATTCTATTCCCCAGGCTCCCTTCTTGCAGCTCCTTACCAATAGCAGGAGCAGAAGGAGTAGCAGCATTTGTAGAGGGGGCCCTGGGTCTCATCCCCACTGGGACTGGTGGCTTTCCTGTCAGCCCAGGAAGTTTAACCACCCCAATGTCCCCCTCTCTACTTCCCCCAAGAGGCCCACATCATGAAGTAAAGGGGAACTGACTTGGGGAAGATGAAGGTGCCAGGCAGGGGCTGCAGCATAGTGCAGGCATCCTGCTTACAGACCTTGACCCCTCTTGGTTATGGGACAGGGACCTCCTAGCACTGTCTTGCCTTCTGTCTCAGGTGAGTGCCAGAGAAGCCTGTTGACTAAGATCAATAGCAACAATAATAATCCCCCACTCTCTTTCCTTCCCACAAAGCTCTGTAGCACACATGTTAATGGGGCTTCTCACAGTGACTCCACAAAAGCAGTGCTACCAGCCCCTTTTACAGATGGGGAAGTCAGAGCTTAGAGAAGTGAGGTGACTTCCTGAGATCACAATGAGTTGGAACCAGAGTCAGGATTCAAACTAGGGTTGTTGTGATGCCAAGTCCCCAGATTGTTCCTCTCATAGCCCTTATAGGTCTTTCTTCCTGGCTCAGCCTCCCAGCTTTCCAGTGGAGGGGACTGTTGGTTCCCTGTGGAATGGGGTACAGGCCATGCCCACAGCTGAATTTCACAAGTTATGTAAAGCAGGGGTCCCCAAACCCAGGCTGTGGACCAGTTTCAATCAGTGGCCTGTTAGGAACCAGGCCACACAGCAGGAGGTGAGCAGCAGTCAAGCAAGTGAAACTTCATCTGTATTTGCAGCTGCTCCCCAGCACTAGCAGCACCCCCTCAGCTCCACCTCAGATCATCAGGGATTAGATTCTCACAGAAGCACTGGTCCCTGGTGCCAAAAAGGTTAGGGACCTCTGATGTAAAGCCAAGGCGCTTTGTGACCTGTCAGGTCCTCTGGCCCTTCCTACTGCTGTCCCACCTCTCCCTGCCCCTCACTCTTGCAGTACTAGATACCTGCACACACACAATCTTAAAAATTGTATGTATGTATCTTTTTTGGGATTCAATTCACATAACCTAAAACTAACAATTTTTATGTGTAGTTCCATGGCATTCAGTATATCATGTCTTTGTGTGTGCTATTCCTTCACACCTGGAATATCCCTTCTACCTTCTCTGCCTGAAAGCTGCTTTGAACTTCAAGATCCAGATAAATGTCTCCTCCTCTGGACTGCCTTTTTCCAGGCCCCTCACATTGGTCTAGGGGCTTTCTCTGGACCCCTCATCCCCTCAGTCACAACTCTACCCAAAAGAGGCTGTGGTCTAACTCTGTCTTCCAGACCACACTCAGAGCTCCTGAGCACCCATGGAGGGCAGACACTTAGGAGCCACTCACTAAATACTTGTCGAATGACTGCATGAGTTAGTGAACAAGTGAATGGAGGTCTTTGGGGGACACTGGGCGGTGGAGGGGGGGGTGTTGGGCACGGTGCTAGGACCTTGTGGATCCTCAGTTTCCAGCCAGAGGGAGGGTCTGGAGTTGGGGAGGGAAAGAAGAAGACTCCTAGACCCCAACCTCCAGCATTACAACAGAATAACCAGGTCCGGGTCTGGGGCAGAGCCCAAGACAGGGGACAGGACCCTCAGTTTCCATCTCTATCTTGTCTCCCAATTTGCATTGTGCCCCTGAGCAAGTCATTGTCTTAACTCTGGTCTCAGTCTCTATATTATGAAAAGGAAAGCATCGCCTGGATCATCTCTTTCTTCTATTAAGTCATTTGAAGGACTAGGGGAATCCCTGACCTCTCCAAACTGGCCTCAAGGGAAGGGCATACTCTCTCTACTGAAGTTCAAGGAAGGCATAGAGCAGCTTCTTTCAGGAGTTAACTAGCAGAGGGAGCTGTAGAAAAGTGAGGCAGACAGCCCTGGATTCCAACCCAGGCTGCCTCTCACTAGCTAGCTGTAGAATGGCATAACTTCTTTGAGTCTCAGCTTCCCAGAAAATGGGGATTGGAAGACCCTTTCCTAGCAGGGCTCAATAAATAGTAGCAACAGTGAAGATGATGATGTAATTGGATTCCTTGTTTGCAGACAGGCAAGTTGAACTGCTAGTTAAATTCTGGAAAACATTGTAAGTCTTTAAAAACCATTCATCTTTAATCCAGTGGATACAAAATTTCAGCCAAAGCCAGGCAGATAAGTGAAGCATGCCAGTTCACATATTGGGCACATGGCATGACAATTAGGCTGCCAGTTAATAGAAAACCCAATTAAATACATAAAGGTCATTTACCTCAAACATCAAGGCAGTCTAGAAGTAACAGTATGACTCAGCTATGCCATCAGGGACCCAGGTTTTATCTCCCTTCTCCACTTTACAGGTGTCTTTTGTCCTCATAACTACAAGATGGCTGATTCAGTTCTAGGTTTAGTGCCACATCCCAGGTGGAAGAAGGTGGGAGAATTTAAGGGTGGGAGGTGTCCTACCAAGACTTCCTGTATAATGGGACATCGTACACAATCCATCAGTTGGTTGGGGACTTTCATATACAACCATTAGTGAGAACTGAGTCATGTGGCCACTTTTAGCTGCAAGGGAGTCTGGGAACTTGAGCATTTTTCTTTCCAGACTTCATAGACTAAAACAGCAAGGCAAGGGCAGTTAGAATGAGTGTTGAGTTAACCAGTTCTTCACTTCTATGAGGAACCAACCATCTTTAACTGCATAATTCAGTGGTATTCAGTACATCACATTATCATTGCACATGCTGTTCCTTCATACCTGGAAGATCCTTTCCACCTTTTCTTGTTTGCTTCTGTTAATCTTAAAAAGCACATCTCCACATCCAGCTTTTGTTTTCCTCCTCTGTTGAAAGACATAGCTACCAGAAGTGTTTCTCTGCTTTAGGAAAACACAACAGTTGATGGGTGGAAATTATCAAGGGAATAATGGGGCATGCTTAGCCCTAGGCAGTTAGTGAGGATATGGGTGTTATTTAAAATATTGAATAGTTCATGTGGCAAGAGCACTAACCAATCTGATCAGATGCCCAATTGATCAAAACATATGCCCAACCAATCTTCATGGATGCCTGCTGATGAACTGGCATCCGTTCACGTACACCAGCAGAATACCGGCCCTGATTATAGGCATTTGATCCACAGTTGCCTGAACTTCTGCTTCTTACAAAACATGGGAAATCTCCATGTTTCTTGAGATCTCCTAATTTTGTCATGTTAGTTGAATTTTTAGATAAGACTACATACATCAAAAAAAAGCCCATTTGTGGCCGTTGATAGTTAATCTCTCATCTTTGGGTCAGGTGTGGCATAGGTGTGGCCCGCCTAGCTGGTGAGAGGGAGTGGCAGGCACATGCTGGCCATTTTCCATGGCCCTGGAGAGATGGTTCTCTTCCTCTGAAACACCACTCCTCCTCTCTCAGGAATTCCAGCTCAGGAGAGACAGGTTGTGAAGGGAAGGGAGAAAGTGGAAGAGGCTTCTTAGTAAAAGAGACTGCTGAAAAGTAGAATTTAGAATGACATTTTTTAAAATAGAGATAACATCTGCTTATAACATTATACAGGTTTCAGGTGTTCAACATATAATTCAGTATCTTTATGCACTACAGTGTTCTCAGGTTTAGTTTCCAAAGGTTTGGTTTTCATCCATCACTATACAATTGACCCCTTTTTCACATTTTATCCTCTCTCTCCCCACTCACCCCCAGTAAACACCAATCTGTTGAGAATGACAATTTTTCAATGTACTGAAGTTACTAAGGCTGGGAAAAGGGACAACAGAAAGATGACTTTTAAGTGTCACAGATGAGACAAAGCCACTTAAATGGCTCTATGTGGTGGTTGAGAAGAGTCTAAGTAGAGATTGTGTCATTAACGTGACCTCAGTGTTCTTTTCCATTTGATGAAAATTTGTGATATTTTCAAAATGCTGTTACAGACTGAACCCAATAAAATGTAATTCAATATTTATTTATTGACTCTTTTTGACAGATTGTTGAAATTAAAGGGATTGAAAGGGAAGAAAAAACCTCAAACTGTGTTATGTTTTTATATCATATGTAGCTGATTATAAGTATTTTTGACAATTCTAGGATATTTCTAATAGCTATAAAATTTTTCCTTCTGGGAAATGGTGGGGTAGATATAGTTCCTGGTGCTATACTTCAGTGGCTATAAATATTGCAAAATGCTTTCTCATCTCAGCCACACAATCCCCATGATTAACCCAGGGAGTGAAAGTAAATAGCTCCCTCACAGGGGACAAAAATCATAAGGTTCAGAGGTGGACAGAGCCTCACCAATGTTGCACAGCAAAGTGAGAATGCAGCTGGTCTAGAATCCTTGTCTTTGTTTGGCTGCCTTCTGTGGGGGAAGTGGCTTTCATGAGGGATTGGAGTAGAAGAAGTGCACACCTCAGGTGGGACTCTCATAGCTGTACTGAATTGCTCCAATCAAGAAGAAAAAAATGAACATCAAGGTGATGAAAGCCAAGCTTACTGAGACTAGAGTTATCACTCACTCGATAGATATTTACTGAGCACCTACTGTGTGCTACTCACTGCATATGTGTTCAGGATAAAGCTGAAAACAAGACAGACTCAGCCCCTGCCCCCCACAAAGCTTTCTAATAGAGTAGACAAGTAAACAGATGTTCAAAATAATTTGAGACCATGATAAGTGCTATGAAGGAAAAAATAAAGCAGGGAAAAGGGCTGAAGAATGATGGGGGTGGGGAGGGTTACTGTAGATGGCTGCACAAGGAAGGTCTTTCTGAGGAGGCTTTGAGTAAAGTTCCAAAAGAAGTGAAGGAGTGAGTCATGCAAGGACCTAGGGTGAGCACTTCTAGACAAAGCACAGTAAGTGCAAAGGCCCTGAGGTGGAATATGCTTGAGTAACAACAGAGAGGCAGACAAGAGCCTGCTTGCACTGGCTTGCACTGACTCACAGGAGACAACTGTGTACAACTCTGCCTTCAGTCATGTCACATTGGTGGCTCAAGATCAGCCATGGAAGGAATATTTATACTACAGAAATCAACAAAGGCTAAAATCAGGGCCTTTGATTTTTTATATTTTATTTTTTTCAGAGATCCCTAGGGGTAGGGGTAGGAGGTGGGTTTAAAGAGCTCACCAGGCCCAGATCAACCAAGGCCTCAGAGTGGCTGGAGGGTTTTGAGTTGAGGAGAGATGTGAAACAACAGGGTTTTAACAGGGTCTCTTTGGCCACCATGTGGGAACAAGGGAAAGCTGGCAGGCCAGTGAGGAGGCATATGTGGTCATTTAGGTTGGGTTGCCAGATTTAGCAAATAAAAATACAGGATGTATGCAATATTTGGGACATATGTAACTAAAACATTATTTAATCTGAAATTCAAATTTAACTGGGCATCCTGTATATTATCTGGCAACCCTACTTACAGGTGCCAGGAGAGAGGTGAGATCCACAACTGTTTCTGGAAGGCTTGCTGCTTTATTCCACCACCCCCAACCCCCAGTCCTTGGGGGAGCTCCCCCATGGCCATCCCCTCCCCCGGGAGTATTCAGAGGATCTGTGACAGCCCTCCTCTGACCCCTCAGCCCACATTTCAGCTGACCTGGGACTTGCACACACCCTCAACCATTTTCTCTGAGCTTTTCCAGCACATCTGAGAGAGGAAACCAGAAAGGGAGCAGGTCACAGACGGGTGAAAGCGATAATCTCACAGAAAACCACATGAGCTGGAGTTGCTATCATACTCTAGACTCAGCCTCGGAGAAGTTGGTCTTTTCACTGACTGCCATCCCCTCCATCTCCCTTTTATTCTTCATGAGTAGACCTTGGAGGCCTGGATGATAGACTTTATTCCTTGAGATGGGGATTCTATCATAGGGACATGATGTGATCTGTGGTTTTTGAAAGATCACTCTGGCTGCTGTGCTGAGACTAGGTTATGGGAGCAAGAGAAGTCAAGAGAATGGTAGAAGGCGACTGCAATAATTCTGGTGAGAAATGATGGTGGCTGGGACCAGGCAGTTAGCAGTAAGAATGGTGCTTCTCCTATTTTGTCTTCCCTACTCACTCAGCTGCAGCTTCCTCGCTGTTTCTCAAATATACCATGCACACTCCCTGCCTCAGAGCCTTTATTCTTGCTGTTTCCTCTGCCCAGAATGCTCTTTCCTCAAATTTCTCCACAGGGCTCATTCCCTCTCTGTCAAGTCCTTGTTCCAGTTCACCATTTCTGTTGTCCTTCCCTGACCATTCTATTTAAAGTGATAACCACTCTTGTCATCAGCACTTTCCACCTCCATTCCTTTAGTTTTCTGCATGGTGCTTATCATCTTTTAAGACACCAAGAAATTGAGTGATTTTTCTTGTTGCTCTTTTCAACCAAAATATCAGTTCCTCTAGGATGGAGATTTGTGTCTGTCTTGTTACTGTCAAATCCGCAGCACCTGGAACAGTGGCTGGTACATAGTAGGTGCTCAGTACTGTTAGGTGAAATAAAGTTTGGATTTGGGGCCTGCTTTGGAGGAATTGGCTGAAATGATAGATCAGATAAAGGTGAGTCCCAGGTGTCTGGCTGGGATGGAGGTGCTGTTTACTGAGATGGGCTCTGGGATAGGGGAAGTTGGTGAGCGTGGTATTAGTCACAGGAATTGGAAGGCCTGTGGGGCATTCACTAGGGGATGTCTGAGGACCACTCAGTGTTAAATCTGGATCTCAGAGGAGAGGGCCTGGCCAGAGCAGAGTTCACAGTGGTCTGCACAAACTCGGGGAGAAGAAACGGAGTGAGGAGTGGTTCCTTGGCCAAGCCTTGAGGTACCAACCTTCCAGAGAAGGGCAGAAGACCAGAAAGGGGAAAATTAGGAGAGGCAGTTGGCTATGTGGTTGACATCCATGATGGCATTTATTTTGTATCAGTCTCTCTTGCAGACCTGGGATCTTTCTGAGGACAGAGAGCAGCAGATACAAGTACAGGCAGGCCTTGGAAATGTTTTGGGAAGGGCAATATCAGTCTCAATGTGTTTGCTCAACTACTGGGACCACAAAGGACTGCAGTGCCACTGGTGGCAATCTAGGCACTGTCACAGAATGTAACTGACCTCCTTCCCCCAAGTCCAAGGTCGCCATGGTGGTGCTGGATGATGAAAGCAGTGGTGAGAAAAGGCTTACTGAAAAACCACAAATGGCCCAAGCTGGAGCCATCTGGTCATAAGGTCACTTGCCCAGGCCTCTGGAAACCAGGGACAGCCACTTCCCCGCAGTATTCCTGCTGCCCCCTCCACCAAAACTATAGTCAACCCACAGGCTGGCTTTGGGGTAGTCTATTTCCTGTGGGGAAGCTGGCATGTAAATGCTGCTGGCTGGGAGGCCCGACTCTGCCATGTCCTGTGTCCTATGGGCCCATCTGCTCTGCCATCAAGCCACATTGCCTGGTTGCTGGGTCTCAGGCAGCAGTCCCCTTGAACCCTCTCTTGGCTCCCCAAGTCTGGGAATTTATAAGCCCTGCCCCTTACCGGGCTTTGGTCTCTCTAGGTTAAGCACTGCCCACCCCGGTCTCCTGCATGTAAGGCACCTCTGGGCAGAAATCGTTCCTTCTTCTTTTCCGAAGGACTGTGGAAGTGAAGGTTGTTCTGGCCACTCAGACCAAGTAGAAACAGTGGAGGAGTGTATGTTCCAACAGTTTGTGTATCTGTACATGTCCCTGTGTACATACCTATGCAAACTTCTGCATGCTTGTGTAAATGTGTATGAAACTGTGTATCATCTGTGCGTGTCCCTACATTCCTGTGTACGTGACTGTGCATAGAGGTACTCCTGTATCTCACGTACCTGTGTGTGGATATAAGCATGTCTTTGTTTTTGTGAACCTAAGTGGACTGTGTGCATGTGAGCACTATGGTGTGACTGTGTGGTCTGTTGGGCTTGGCAGTGCTGGGTGAAGAATGGAGGCGCAGGCTGAAACTGCCAGCCAGTACCTGCTTCACACCCACACCTGGCCATACCACTTGTCACCTGGGAGACACGAGGCTCTGGGCCAAGTGAGGCTTTGGCACCTGCCCCCTTTTGGAAAGAGCATGGGAGCCCCCAGGACTGAGAGAGATGAGGAGGTTGGTTGCACTGATGAAAAGATAGACCCTGAGTTGGAGAACTGAGGTCCCCCACCTCTGCTGGATGCCAACTTTCAAGGCCCCCTAGAAGAGGCCTATCTTGGTCTTAGGCACTAGAGAACCTCCCCCTTGCCCTCTTGAGCAGTAGATCTGGCTTTACCTTTTACTTGTGAGTTAGCTACTCAATATCTGATCTCCACTTCTTCCTTCTTAACGAACCCTGATTTGGGGGGCAATATGCATATCTAAGGACTTGATTTCTGGGCCTCTCTTGCATCTTAGGGTGGCCATGTGATATAGTCCTAAGGAGGTAGGGAACAGATGTAACACCATGTCCTTCTCTTTCCTTTAACCTGTCTGGAGCATGAATGAGATGGCTGGAGTGTGGTAGCCATCTTGCAGCCATAAGTTGAGAGGCCAAATGGTATTAGCATAATGGCAAAGCAGAAAGATAGAGCATTAGTCCCTGACAAGCATTACTGAGCAGCTAAACCAAGGTCAACAAAGTCCTTTGGGTTTCTTACGAGGAAAGAAAAATAAATCTTCATGTGTTTAAACCATAGTTGTAGGTTTCTGTTACTTGTAGCCTGATGAAGTCTTAACTGATCTTTCCAGGTTGAAGGCAGGGGCTACCCTCTCCGATAGGTGACACCAGAAGCTGGACCAGGAGTGCTTGCTGAGGATAGCAGAAAGAAGAGAAGCCCCTCCCACCTGCTGCAGACTGACAATTGTTTGTTCTTGAAAGAGTCGGGCACCAGGAGCAGCTTCCTTCGGCCTCTGCAGATGTGGGTGTGATCTGTGGTCTGGCCACATGGGCTTTCCCCCAACCCCTGCCAGATGCCCCATTCACTGGGCGACTGAACCAGATTACTCACAGCTGCTGGAGTTAGTCAGAGAGGTGTGTCTGCGTATAAAGAATGAGAACTGGGTACAGGGAGTGGTGGAGGCAGAGGCAGCCCACCCCCACACCCATGCTTTGTGGCTTTGGATCATTCTCTCCCTCCCCGATGAACCCATTTTTTCAGCTATATACCATGACTCCCTCTCGAAAGAGAAGGTGAAGGTAGAAATGTTTAAACACCCAAGATACTACTGAAATGCCTCCAGGTCTGGGGGGTGTCCACATGAGTAATGATGGTTAGTTCAGCATCTCTGGAGGGCCAGGCCCTGTCCCAGGTGCTTTCCTGGCTATCATTTCTCAAATCCATAATACAACCTAACCAGGGAGGTCTGAATATCCCCATTTTATAGATGAGGACATTGAGGTCCAGTCCCAGGATCCTGCATGATCAGGCCTCTGCCTACCTCTCCAACCCCCTTCCCTCCTCCATTTTCCTGGCTCCTTTCCTGGCACATACTTGTCTTTCAGGTCCTGACTTAGATGTCCACCCCTGACTGGACAAGGGGCCTCTCCTAGCTCCCCAGTGCCTGCACACCTCCCACCTTGGCAACTATCACAGGGGACAGTAGCTGTCTAGGTAAGTTTCTCCCCCTTGTGAGAGTGGGCTGGAACTGCATGTTCATGGTTATGACATTAGCATACAGCACAAGACAATGAAGGATGCCTTGGCCGCAATGTGGTGGAGCAGGATTCAAACCCAGGTGTTTGACTCTAAACTGTGTCTTCTTAAAACTAAGTAGCTTCAGGATTGTAGGGGAGGCAGTTAACACCAGTATAGCAGTTTCCCCAGATGAAGGTCCTCAAACTTTACACCTTTTCTGGCAGCACAGGGGTGCAGATGGGTAGGGCACACCTGCTATTTCTATCGGCCCAGCATCCATTCCACCTTCCTTAAAGCCCAGATTTCCAGTGGGAAAATGGCCTTCAGCCATTCAGTATGTGGAGTTTGGCTGGGGCTGGAGTCCCCTCTCCTTCCAGAGACAGACAGGTGACTCAGGTCTGGCCAATCAGCATACTCCTTCTACTGGCTGAGCCTGTCCAATGAGAGGTCACCTTTGCAGGGATTACTGATAAAGAGGTGGGCCCCACTGCCATAATGGGAGCCCACTGAGGTTGTTTGAAGGGGTCTGACAGTGGGAGCTCCCTGATGCTCCTAAAATAATGAAGGTTAATAAGCTCATTAAGGCCTCTAGGACTTGGATCAGAGATGTAACAGGACATGACTAAACAGGCCTCGAAGCATCTATCACTGAGCTCATCACCCACCATCGAAACTCGTTTTCTTCCGGGGTCTCCATGTTGGTGACATCTCCACTGTCTACCCAGAAACTCAGACACCATCCACACTTCCTGCACTCACCTCTCTCCACATACCTTTGAAGGGTCGATGCTTTATATTCCTGCTGCCACTGCCTAGTTCAGACCCCCATCAGGGCTGTCACAATAATCTCCTTGCCTCCAGCCTCCCTTCATCAAGGATACCTTCCACACTGCTTGCCAAAAATATTTTTCAGGAAGGAAATTCTGAAGGCATTTTTTCTTATTCAAAACAATGATTAGGCAGAAGGCATGAGCCTAGAGAGTTGAAGATGATAGTCTTCATTCCTACAAAAATATATGCTTAATCTTGTTCTCTCTCTCTCCCCACTCATGTCTTCTCAGCCTCTTTTGTTTCCCTGCTTTTAATAATATGTTATAAAACAGTGGTGCAAATACAATGATAAATGGCATCTGACGCTTGATCTGTGCTGGGGAGGTCATTAGGGAGGGGTAGGGACTGTGGTGAACTGCAGAGTTCATGCCCTTTCAGTGGCAGAGCTACTGCTCAGTTATAGCTCATTATTACTATGTAGGAATGATGGTCTGATGTTGATAGACTTTCCAATTTTCTGAAAGAAACCAGAAGTCAGGATTTTTATGAGATATTTCCCCAGTTTTAACATAGGCTAATAATTCCATACTTTCAAGAAAAGCACTGTGCGAATCATTCCCCCACATAACTGGTGAGAATCTAAATTGGTACACTGTCTAAAGACAAACATTTGACATTATTAAAATTACAAATTCAATATTCTTTAACTTGGTAGACCCATTTCTTGGTATTTACCCTGCAGTTATATTGTCAATGTGCAAAATGATGTGTTCAAGATCATTTATTGCAACAGTAAAAATTTCGAACTAATCGAAATGTCCACCAATACAGTGCTGGTTAGATTACACTCATAAAGGGATACTATGCAGCTGTAAAATAGAATGACAGTGACATACCACTTCACACCCACTAATATAGCTATAATTTTTTTTTAAAAAAAAGGAAAATAAAAATTGTTGTTGAGAATGTGGACAAATTGGAACACTCAAACATTGCTGGACAGGTTGTAAAATGAATGGTGCAACCATTGAGGAAAATTTTGGCAGTCCCTCAAAAAATTAAACAAAGTTTACTATATCTCCCAGCAATCCTATTCTTAGGTATATACCCAAGAAATAAAGACATGTCCACACAAAAAACTTGTACCTGAATGTTCACAGCATCATTATTCAAATAGCCAAAAGGTGGAAACAACCCAAATGTCCATTAACTGACAAATGGATAAACAAAATATGGTATATCTAAAGAATGTAATATATTTGGTTTTAAAAAGGAATGAAGCTTTGGTATATGCTACAAGGATGAACCATGAAAACATTATGCTAAGTGAAAGAACTCAGACACAAAAGGTCACAAATTGTAAGATTCCATTTACATGGATTATCCAAAATAGGTAAATCCACAGAGACAAAAAGTACATTAGTAGTTGCAAGAGGCTGGGTGAGGGGAAATGAGTGAATACAAATGGGTTTTTCTTTTTAGGGGGATGAAAATGTTCTAAAATTAGGTAGTGGTGATGGTTGTGCAACTCTGTCAACATACTAAAAAACACTGAATTAAACACTATAAAAGTTTTAAAGTATGTGTATTATATCTCAAAACAGCTATTAAAAAATGAGGAACTACTTTCTGATTATTGATACTTAATTATCTTAAAGAAAAATTTGTAATTTACTACCTTTATACATTAAAGGGGAGGTAGATGTGTATTTGTATTTGCTTTTGTTGAATTTGTATTGCTTTTTTCTTCCAGTAAGAAATTATTATAGCCTGGGAGTGAAAACAAGATTTTTCTTTTAAACCTTTTGAACTATATGAAACAACTTTTTTCTTAAAGAAGTAGTCAGTTGTGTCATATGCAGCAGAACTCAGTAAGGCAAGGACTGAAGAATGTCCATTGGATTTGAATATAGTTAGATATTCGATAACTTTTCCAGGACAGAGTCAGGGCCTAGCGGGGCAGAGCAAAGCAGCTCATAGTGGACTGAAAAACAAATGAGAATCAGCGAGTTTTTGCCAAAGAATGTTGAAGTCTGTAACTTGTATACACAGCCTAGCTGAAATACTTATAGAGAATTTAAAGGATACAGTTTGAGTTTCTTCTGGTATTTTGTTTTACTCTTGGATCAGACAGGACTACCACACAGCTGTCCACTTGGTCCCCTGAAAAGATGTGCTTATGTGTCCTGCTTTTGTATGCCCTCTACTTATACTGAGAGATACCACAGGCCTTATACTGCGTGTATTTCAGGTTAGGGAAGACTTTCTAGTGTACCACCTAAAGAAAGGCCATCAAAGAAATATTTCCAGACCACAGTAATAGAAAATGCTCATTTCCCATGAGTACGGTTTCTTTATTCATGTCCAATGCAAATCATGAAACAGATAATGTTTTCTTGCTATACTATCAGGAAAATCAGGAACAAAATCTCAACCTTAATTCAGGAGGCCCATATGATTTTCATGTCTAAATACTAGATATCTATTTGTCCTAACACTGACCTAATACTACCAAATATATTTTTCCTTACATTGAATTTGTACAAATAACGGTATCACAATGTATGGATCCCAACAAACCTCTCAAACGTCAGTAAATGGAAAAGAGTTAACAAAAAGAATCAATCATCACTAGAAAAGAGAAGGGTCTTCTGAAGTGCTGGTAATGTTTTTATTTTTCTTTTCATCTGAATTCAATACACTAGTGTATTAAGTTCTGTGAAGAGTAGTGGAATATTCTATATGTATGCCTTAGTAAAAAGTAACAAACAAAACCACAACAGTGGGGAATGTAAACAAAACAAAATTTTTAAAAAGTATGTAGTCTTATCAAAATTCATTTCTCGTCTGGATCCACTCTTTGCCTACTAGTTCACAGTGTAAGGAATAAACTCTCAATCTGCTGGCACTCTGACTCTGTTGGGTTCCATCAACCAGTCATTATTCAGGGCAAAGGTAAAACCTACAGAGACTGCATTCCTTTACTTCTAGACTTCCATACTTTTAGTCAGTTTCCTTAACATTCTTTCCCTTCCCACTTGGTGAAGCCATTTTTGTGAGACAAAAAGCCAACTTTCAGATGTCAAGTCAGCCAAGCCAGGTTGAACAGACAGGAGCCATCTGCTAATACTTAGGTAACCTCCCCGCCCCCCCCACGTCCGCCCCATCCCCAACGACACCAGACTTTGGGAAAACAATCAACATTAAAGGCCCCAGGGTTGCTAACAATAAGGATCTGGTTACAAGGGCTGAAAAACTTTCTCTTTGGCTCCGCATGCACAATCAGGCTCAGAGGTGCTGGCTGTGTGACCCTTTCCTCATAACAAAATATTCACGCCCAGGGGTAGGGACTTAACATGCCGATGAGACAAGCAACACATGAAGGGTGTAGTCATTCTGCTCAGGTGCCAAGAATCCTCCGCCTCCAAATGCCTAGACACAGTTCTTTCTGTTTAGCTCCCTTTAACCCATTTCCCAGTTAGGAAAAAAAAAAAAAAATGCAATTCTTTGCCAGCACTAATTTAATTTTATATAAACACGCTCTTTGAAGCTGAAGCAAATCTGACTGGTTTTCAATGTAAAAAGATATAAAAATTGTTCTTGGAATTATTTCTAAACAGAACTTGTCTCAGCCTAACGTAACAGAAATGTAATATGATCAGTATTTAATAATTATTTTTCATGTGGTAAATTTCAAAACACTGAATAACACAAAGCAAAACATCTAGGATTGGACATTTTCAGCCATCAAGAATTACTATATTTTGTAAATGGAAATACCACTACTAAAAACAGAATGCTATAAACAGAATGATGTCATTTGTTTCCAAAAACTATTGATATACTAGAGCGATGCAAAAATAATAATAAAAGAGATATTTCGTCACAAACTTTGGGGGTTAAGAACTGTAATCCCCAAGTTCTAGCAGGGTAAACGCTGTAGCTGCAAGGGCGCTGCTGGCGAACATTCTGGGGGTGGTGATGAAATGGGTTAAAAACTCTCCTTCAGCTTTTCTGGGGGAACCACCTATCTCTTTGATGGTACCGGTTTCCTTATGCTCAATACAACTTTCTTTTTGTCTACTTTGGTGATCTCCCTTGATTTCCATGCTGGGAGACAGCAAGGACTCAGTGCGCCAGTAGCATCTCTACTCTCAACTCAAAAAGCTTACTTAGAGCCCTGCTTCGAACTCCCTAATGAACACCTTTCTGCCAGCTCACACTGCCTACCATAGCCACCTCTGCCTCAACACTGAGCCTTAGAGGGTTGGTGCTTGATAAATATTTACTATTTAAATGAAATTAACTATGGGGCTCTTGAGTGGGTCAAGGCACCTGGGTTCCAGTGCTGGTTCTGCCCTCTCCCGGCTCCTTGGAGGGGTAGAGGGTAGTTGGGGAGGGCACCTTGGAGGGGTAGACGGTAGACGGCCCGTTGGCTACCCCGTTGACTCCGCTGCAGCCCAGAGTCCACGATCGTTCCACAGAGCCAGGACATAGAAGGACGGCGCCGCGGAAATCAGGAAATAGTAAGCGGAGGTCCAAAGACGCCGGAAGTTGTGCGGAGAGGACCAGCCACCGGAAGTTAGTGGCGGCTTCAAGATTGACGCTCTAGAATCCCGGAGGACCGGCGACTCTGTGGGTAGATGTGACCGAGCACCCTCTACCTGGGACGATGCATTCCCAGAACCCAACTCCCGGGACCGAACAGGAAAATGGCGGGGCGCTATTCCACCAAGCGATGGGAACTGATATGGGAAGAGGGGCCTAAAAGTAAGAGTCCCATGCATGTCAGCTCCTCCGAGCTCCCAAGACTAGCTGCAACTGGCTAGACGAGAGCAAGTCAGTCGATTGGGATGCGCACGGGCACGCAACCGGGCGTTGCCTTCCATTCGCGCGTCGCCTGGGGATGCCAGCGCGCATGCGTAGGAAGACGGCGCCCGGCTCCGAGCGCACCCCTGCGAAGCGCCGAGCCGACTTTGGGCGGCTCCCGCCCGCGAGCTGGACAGCGGCGCGCGCGCGGGGGCAGAGGCGTGGCTTCCTATGCAGCTGTGCTCGGATTGGGCAAAGCAATCAGAAGGGCGGGAACCTCCTCAGAAATCGCGCAGCGATTGGCTAGAGGCTGGAGGGAGCGTGGTCTTGGGAGGCGGGGCAGGGTGACTGGTGGCGCTGAGCGCGACGCTGAGGTGGTGGCGGCGGCCTTAAACAAGTGAGCGAGCGACTCTGGGATTCCCCCTCCACTGGGGACGGGAGGCCAGGGAACCCTGGGGACCCTGGAGAGCCCCAAGGAGGCTTCGGGGTGAGGCGCGATTCGGTGAGTGTAGACCGAGGAAAACGAAGTGCCCCGCCCCTCCCTTCCTGGACCTCGCCTCGCGGCACCTCCCCCACCTCCGACCCTGCGTTGCACTCGGACCTGAGCTTTGGGCTCCGAGTCCCGGGCGAGAGACGTCTACTGTGTGCCAGCCGCTGTCTTTTTCCCCTTACCGGGCTCCCGTCTGCTTAGGGGACTTGGAAATTCTTCCCTGGTCCTGCTCCCCAGCCTCACAGAGGGGAAACTGAGGCCCGGGGCGGGCTCCACCTCACCAGTGTTACCATATAGAGGTCATGGCCGAGCCCCTGAAAGAGGAAGACGGCGAGGACGGCACTGGAGAGCCCCCCGAGCCCGTGAAGGCGGAACCCGCCAACACCAATGCCTCTGTAGCGGCCAAGAATCTGGCCCTTCTTAAAGCCCGCTCCTTCGATGTGACCTTTGACGTGGGGGACGAGTATGAGATCATCGAGACCATAGGCAACGGGGCTTACGGGGTGGTTTCCTCTGCGCGCCGCCGACTCACTGGTGAGCTTCCCTATTGTGCTCCTCTCATAGATGTGGAAACCGGTTCCCTGAGAGTGAGAAAGCTGTCCCATCTCAAACATCCAGGAAGGAAAGCTGGGTCACACTTTATGGTCCAAGTCAACAAATATTAGTTACGTGCTATCTGGGAGCCAGGCTCCGTGTTGGGCAGTTCTCAGAAACTCTGGCATGGTGGTTTTGCCAGCACATCTGCCTACTTCCTCCTTAGAAAAATGTCCCAATTGGACCAGATTGGAGATCCTGTCCATGGTTTCTGAAAGAGAAATGTGTTCTAGAGTCAGAGACTGATGAAAGGGATTAGTGGTAGGATGGTTGAGGTCTGAGATGGAAAGAGAATGTAGAGAGGTAAAATGAATAGGCATTGGAGTCTAGAATCTACCACTAAGTAGCTATGCAACCCCCAGTAAGTTCTTGAGACAAGAATCCCTCATCTCTAACTTTGAGCTATCAGTACCTATCCTAGGGGACAGATGCGAAGGGAAAATATGATAGTGTATGTAAAGTGCTTAGCACAGGGCTTGGCATGTAGTAGGTACTCAGTATATAGTAGTAGCTGTTGTTATTCAGTATCTGGTAGCTATTGACATCATAGATGGGAGGTGTTGCATGGGGCCTTTTGCCACTTTGCAGCTATCCCAAGGTACCTTGTAGTATCTGCCTTTTCTTTGCTCCCCAGGCCAGCAGGTGGCCATTAAGAAGATCCCTAATGCTTTCGACGTGGTGACCAATGCCAAGCGGACCCTCAGGGAACTGAAGATCCTTAAGCACTTCAAGCATGACAACATCATCGCCATCAAGGACATCCTGAGGCCCACTGTGCCCTATAGCGAGTTCAAATCTGTGTAAGGAGCAGGGATGGGAGAGGAGGCAGAGTTGGGACCTTTTTGGAAGGCTGGGACCATATTGCTGAAGTTGTGGAAAGACAGCTGAACATAATGAAAGGCAGGCTGGGAAAAATTTTATTGTTACAGGACCAGTGCTCCCTTAGGGTTTTGCCAGGTACAACTGTGATTCCTTAAGAAAAGTACAGATGTTAAAATTTTATAGACTCAGTATATAGGACACTTATTCTATAACTGCACCCTGCTATTACCAGAGCAGACATCACTAATCAATCACAGAACAGTTTTCTACAGAAAATAGGCAAGCCATCACAATTTTCATTACAGTCTTTGAAACAGCCACTACCAAACAATGGAGACAGCCTCAAAACTAAACCTATTGGCCAGCTCTTATTTAGTCCAACCTCATTTTTCTCTGATGAGGAAATAGATCTGGAGAGAAAAATGATTTAAGTTCGTGGAAAAGTTGTAGACAGTTTAGAATCTTAATACCATGCCATTGGTCTTTACATAGTCGAAGGGTAAGGCCATTTCCTATCTGGAGCCAGGAGGACGTGGTAAGGTTGGGGCTGGAGTGTAGGCAAGACAGCCCATGTCTCTCTCCCCTATGTCTTCTAGCTATGTGGTCCTGGACCTGATGGAGAGTGACCTGCACCAGATCATCCACTCCTCACAGCCACTCACGCTGGAGCATGTGCGCTATTTCCTGTACCAACTGCTGCGGGGCCTCAAGTATATGCATTCAGCTCAGGTCATCCACCGCGACCTCAAGCCCTCTAACCTGTTGGTGAATGAGAACTGTGAGCTCAAGATTGGTGACTTTGGCATGGCCCGTGGCCTGTGTACCTCGCCTGCTGAGCACCAGTACTTCATGACTGAATATGTGGCCACTCGCTGGTACCGTGCCCCTGAGCTCATGCTCTCACTTCATGAGTACACACAGGCTATTGACCTGTGGTCTGTGGGCTGCATCTTTGGTGAGATGCTGGCCAGGCGCCAGCTCTTCCCAGGCAAAAACTATGTGCACCAGCTGCAGCTGATCATGATGGTGCTAGGTACCCCATCGCCGGCTGTGATTCAAGCTGTAGGGGCTGAAAGGGTGCGGGCGTATATCCAGAGTCTGCCACCACGCCAGCCTGTGCCCTGGGAGACAGTGTACCCAGGCGCTGACCGCCAGGCCCTCTCACTGCTAGGGAGAATGCTGCGTTTTGAGCCCAGTGCCCGCATCTCAGCAGCTGCTGCCCTTCGCCACCCCTTCTTGGCCAAGTACCATGACCCTGATGATGAGCCTGACTGTGCCCCACCCTTTGACTTTGCCTTTGACCGTGAAGCCCTTACCCGGGAACGGATTAAAGAGGCTATTGTGGCCGAGATTGAGGACTTCCATGCACGGCGTGAGGGCATCCGTCAACAAATACGCTTCCAGCCTTCCCTACAGCCTGTGGCTAGTGAGCCTAGCTGTCCTGACATTGAAATGCCGAGTCCCTGGGCTCCCAGTGGGGATTGTGCCATGGAGTCACCTCCCCCAGCCCCACTGCCATGCCCTGGCCCTGCACCTGACACTATTGATCTGACTCTGCAGCCACCTCCCCCTCCAGCCAGTGAACCAACTCCTCCAAAGAGGGAGGGTGCCATCTCAGACAACACCAAGGCAGCCCTCAAAGCTGCCCTGCTCAAGTCCTTGCGAAGCCGGCTTAGAGGTGCCTTGTGGAGGCAGCCACTGAGTTGGGAATGGGGTGGCACAAGGGGGACTTTGGGCTTGAACAGGGCCACAGGCTCTTACCTTCCCCTTGTCTAACTTCCCTGCAGATGGCCCCAGTGCCCCCTTGGAAGCACCTGAGCCTCGGAAGCCAGTGACAGCTCAGGAGCGCCAGCGGGAGCGGGAGGAAAAGCGGCGGCGGCGACAGGAACGAGCCAAGGAGCGGGAGAAGCGGCGACAGGAACGGGAGCGCAAGGAACGGGGGGCAGGGGCCTCTGGGATCCCCTCAACTGATCCCCTGGCTGGGCTGGTGCTCAGTGACAATGATCGCAGCCTGCTAGAGCGCTGGACTCGCATGGCCCGGCCCCCAGCCCCGACCCTGGCACCAGCCCATGCCCCAGTGCCAACACCCAATCTAGCCCAGCCCACCAGTCCTCCTGCTGGCCCTAAAGCCCAGCCCACTGGACCCCCACTGCAACCTATAGGCTCTACTCCTGGTCCACAGCCTGCCTGTCCACCCCCTGGCCCTGCTTCCCACCCTGCTGGCCCATCTGGGCCCATTCCTGGCCCTGCTACACTCCAGACCGCCACCTCTTCCAGCCTCCTGGCCCCCCAGTCGCTTGTGCCAACCCCTGGGCTGCCTGGCCCCAGCACCCTGGGGGTTCTGCCTTACTTCCCATCTGACCCACCCCCTCCAGACCCCAGGATGGCTCCTCAGTCCTCCACCTCAGAGTCACCTGATGTCAACCTGGTGACCCAGCAGCTGTCCAAGTCTCAGGTGAGAGAAGAGGCCCAGGCTGTGAGGACACCTGGATCTGGGCCCAGGGAAAATGGGTTTGGGGAGTCCTTGCTGTTTGGTGGGGACAGGGAGATGAAGGAGGCTTTGATGTGTCCTTGTTTCATGAAAACAGCAGCAGATAGGGCTTTATCTCTGAACTTATTTCCTTGTAGAAGGAGCATAATGTTGAGCAGTTGTTGGGAGACAAATATAATGCTTCCTGGGACATGCCTGGCCTGGAGATGGGCCTCTAGCCCTCACTGATTGTCGAGGCTGGCATTGTCAACCATGGATATCCAGGCATGATCACTAGTAGCATCAGGACAAGGGGTTGTCCTGCAGACCTCACTCTGCTTTTGGTGGTGCTTGCATTATAACCTGTCATTATCTCTTGCAGGTGGAGGACCCCTTGCCCCCCGTGTTCTCAGGCACTCCAAAGGGCAGTGGGGCTGGCTATGGTGTTGGCTTTGACCTGGAGGAATTCTTAAACCAGTCTTTTGATATGGGCGTGGCTGACGGGCCACAGGATGGGTAAGATGGCTGTACCCAACTTCTGGAGTGGGATTGTGGGTAGTAGTAGTTCCCGGTACAGGAGGAGCTACCTGTGGGATGGGTGAGGAGCCAGCCTAGGCTAACAGCTCTTCCTGTTCCCCTTTCCCCTGCAGCCAGGCAGACTCGGCCTCGCTCTCAGCTTCCCTTCTTGCTGACTGGCTCGAGGGCCATGGCATGAACTCTGCTGACATTGAGTCCCTGCAGCGTGAGATCCAGATGGATTCCCCGATGCTGCTGGCTGACCTGCCTGAACTCCAGGAGTCTTGAGGCCCACAGTCCGTGCCTTGCTGCTAGGGGCAGACTCAGCTCCAAGGCCCACAAGAGCATTCTCAAGGGCTTGTGCCTTGGGCCCAGCAGAGGAAGCTCACCTTGAATTATTCTGCAGGTTCATCTCAGACCAACCCTGCAGCCTTAAGTAGCCACCTGAGCCACCACCGAGCTGTGGCAGGATTGGGAAACCTCTACTCCCTAAGCAACCCTTTTCAGTATTTTATTTTTATTGTCATTATTATTATTATTATATAATTTTATTATTAGTCAATCTTTTTGCCATCAAAATGAGGCTAATGAAATATAAGGTTTCCAGGTGTCTTTGGAGTGGAGGGCAGGGTACTGTCAATAGGGGAACAATAAGGAGCCAGGTGCCTACTTTTGGGGGCCAAGCAAACGCATTTGCATGCACAATAGCCAAAGCCAGTTCATTCAGGTCCTGAGGTTTATTGAGACCCCCACTCCCCACCTGCTTCCAGCCCCACAGAAGTTGTCCTCTGCCCCTTCACATGGTCAGACCTCAACCCTAGCATGGGTGGGAGGACCTTATGTTTATGCCTACCTTGATTGTGGCTGTTCTCAAGGGGCGAGCCGTAGCTGTGGTAAAATACAGTTTTGGCATTGAGCTTTGGGGGCCTGGGACAGGCAGGTGGGAGAAGCTGGATATGATAGTGAGGCAGGGCTGGGAGGGTGTGTCCATGGTGCTCACCGCTAGAGAATAAGCTTGTGGGAGGGAGGCGAAGGATGAGAGAGATTCTAAGAACAGCTAGGGAGGTTGCTGGGGTGTGGCAGTGGTGGCGACATGCAGGTGGTCTGGCATACTCTGTGGGTGTTGGTCAGACTGTACCAGCTCAGAGTAGCACACTAGGGTGGCCCCAGATGAAGGATCCCATAGTAAGGAAGCTGGCTAAGGTAGAACACAAAAGCTTGCAGCCTGGGAGAGCAGCTCCTGACTCTCAGCCTTTGGAATAGGGTGGAGGCAGCTAAGAGTTGTGTGGAGCCCAGCCAGATCCAGGTTGGCTGTGCCTTTCAGAGGAGGCCTGGGAGGCTGCTGGCACTATGGCCTCAGGTGGTGAGCAGTGGAGGCTTGGCCCAGGGTATTATAGGATCAGCTGAGGCTAGAGCCATAAGGCCCCCTGTGAGAAGTAGGTGCTAAGAGCAACAGAACTGACAAAGGTGGGGGTGGCTACAGCAGAGGAAGCACTCATGGAAACCCAAAGCAGCCAGGGGAGTGTTGGGGCCTGATGGGGCCAGCCCCTCAGGTTCGGCGGATTTTCATCTCAGTGCGCTTGAGGGAGTAGTAGAAGCCCTTCCACTGGGCCCAGTTTATGCCATTGGCATAGGAGAGGTGGGAGCCACCCAGGTAGAAGCCATTGAGATTGGCAAAGTGGCAGCTGCGGAACCAGAAGGCTCCTGAGGAGAGTGCTGCACAGTTCTGCACAAAGAGGTCCTGGTCCCGGTCAAATGTAGAGAACTTCTGGCCGCTGTGGTAAGATAGGGAGTCGCCTGGTGGAAAGAGGGATGGGGTTGCTGAGGCTGGGAGCTGAGCCCCTAGCTGGCAGGGAGGGAGGTGACAGCAGTAATGAGTGATGCTGTGAGAGACATCACGTGTCAGCCTGGTGGGATGGGGCACCCTCCCTGAGCCAGATGTTGGGTAGCTGTGCTCTTGCAGTGAAGAGAAACAGCTGCTCCTCACAGGGCTGCCTAGAGTGGAGTGGATGCAGCTGAGGCCCAAGCTGGTTGGAAGCCAGCTGTGGCCCTTCTAGGCCAGGAAGGGGAAGGGCCTGAAGGGGGTCAGAGGCCAACCGGCAGCGCCAGCTCTGCCTTTTCCCCCACAGCTCCTCCTTAGGCTGGCGGGAGGGTGATACCTGCCCCGCCGTCCTCAAAGCCTGCCACGTAGAGGGTGTAGCCATCCTCCTCAGCACTGACCGCGTTGGGTGAGATGGAGAAGTCGACGTATCTGGCGTAGGCTGTGTTGTTCTCAAAGTCCTCCAAGTCCACTCGCAGCTCGTACTTCTGCTTCAGCGTCAGGAGATGCAAGTTCTGCAGCCCTGGGGAGGAGGGACAGCTAGTCAGCAAGGATCTGGCCCTGGGGCAGCCCGCAGCCCATCTGGGCCCCACCTTACCCAGCCAGTATTCCCCATCTGCGCGGCCAAAGCCTAGCTTGTAGTCGTTCCAGCCTCGGAAGAAACTCACTGAGCCATTGAATCTCTTCTGGAAAACCTGAAGCAGAGAAAATGGGCCTGGATTATCAAGGCTCCAGTGGGAAAGGTCCTCACCTAGGCATGGACCCTGTGATGCTGAGGCAGTTTGTTAAAGGACTGAGCTTGGGGCCTAAACCAAGGTGCACACTGGCATCTCTCAGCAACTGCCAAGTCCTGGGAAGAGGTTAAGAGGGCATCCTAGAGTTCAAACGCCTGGGTGGAAGTCCTGTGCTGGCTGTGTGACCTTTGGCGAGTTACTTCACCTCTTGGGTTTATTTCAGCTCCTTGTCTGTGAAAGGTACCTTCCTCCCAGGATTATTGTGAGAATTATATTCACTATCCTGCTTTAAGCACCTAGAATTCAGTGCTGGCAGCAGCTCACAAACTAGCTGTGGGTATTGTTATCCTCATTTTAAAGATGAAGAAACTTAAGCTCTCAGAGGTGAAGCTTGATCACAGTTGGTGCTAGAACTGGGCCTCTTTTCCTCTCCTCCCACTCACCGTCCACTTCCCGCCCTCAGTGGTCATGTCACAGAAGACAGGCACAGGCACGCTGGGGCCCAAGGGGTAGATGAGGTACACGCCGTCTGCCTGGTAGCCCTGGGTGTAGATGTCGTCACAGTCCAGGGGCTGCTGAAGGCAAGACTTCTCCAGAGCTGGAGGATGGAGGAAGAAGGGTGAGGAGAAGGAAGGGGACTAAGACATACTGCACACACCTTGGCACCCCACAGTTTGTCTCTGTCCCTTGGGGTAGGGTGCTCTATCAGGTGAACAAGATGATCTTCAAGTATCCCTCCTTTCTTCGAGAGGGGGATGTCTGAAGATCAACTTGTTCACCTGCCTCATCTTACAGAGCAGGAGACAGTCCTGCAGATCTGGGCCTCAGCCTTGAGGCCTGACTCCCAAAAATGATGGCTCAGAACAGCTTCTCCTTACCCAGCCTGTTAGTCAGGCCACATTTGCAAACATGTGCTGCTTACCATCTCCCCGGATCCCGGAAACCTGGGTGGTGCAACGGGGAATGGAGAGAAGCAGCAGCAGCAGCGGCAGGGCCAGGAGGGCCTGGTGACAGAAAAACAGGGTCCCATCACAGGGCCTCCCTCCAGCACCAGAGTCCCCCCTACAGGAAACCCTTTGCTTGCCCTCTTACCCCTCCCAAGAAACCTCACTCTGGGACAACCTTAGCACCCTCATAGCCTAAAAGTTTCAACTGGATCACGAGAAACCCCTGTACCTCCATAAACCCCTCTCAGTTTCAGGGTCCTTTTAACAGAATGGGCTCAATCCCCCAATGCCACGCGTCCCCCGCCCCAGGTCCAGTACCTTCATGCTGCCAGTTCAGCTCAGAGCGGCTGGGTGTCTGCTGCCCCAGACTGCAGCCGCCCAGAGTTATGTGCTGGGCCCCAGCCAGCCGCCTGAGCCCCGCCCCCTAGAGTTGCAGAACCCCCTCTCCCCGTCCCAGGCACTGAACCAGCATCTGCTGGGGCCAGGGCACCACCTGTATCTCATTAGGCCTGTCAGGGGCAAAGTACTGCAGACATTAACTCCTGCTGGCTCAGACTGCTCCCTGGATCCCCTCTGCCATCCACCCCCCCGGACTTGTGGGCCCCCTGGCACTGGCAGCCTATCCCTTGTTTCCTGATGCCCCTCCCCAGAAGTGTTTATTTTCTCCCCCTCCTTCCTTGGTCTATCTGTCATCATAGGGATCGTGGGGAGGGTGTGAGCATGCCTGAGTTCTGGGGAGGGGAGGTCCATTCTGGGGGTGGGGAGTGCTGCTTCAGAGCTTCTGATGTCAGGGCCGGCCTGGGGTTGGGGAGCGGGGAGTGAAGAGGCAGCAGGGGCCAGGCAGGCTCCTGGCAGGACTGGGACATTTCTGAGCCATGAGCACAGCCTGCAGGCGTCCAACTGCTGTCTGCCCTAGCTCACGCCAGGGCCCCTCTCCAGCCGCCCCCTTGCTCTGGTCTCCTCAGGCCCTCTTCTTTCCCCTCCCAGACTCCCCTGGGGATCTGTCTGGCAAGCATAGGGCCTCTTTTTGTTTTTCTTTACCTCCCCACCCCACCTTCCTTTGAAACCTCTCACTTCAGCCCCCATCTAACCTCAGACTCCCCTCTGTGCCCCTCTCAACCACTGTCCCATCACCCCAGCCTCAAAAGCCCACCTCTTACCTTCTTGCCCACAATGAGCTGTCGTGGCAACCTGCCCACCTCCCAACCACCCCTGAAGCCCATCTATTTCTTCACTCAGGTCCTGGCCTCCTTGTAGCCCTATCACCACGGTGCTCCTCCAGCCTCTTCACAGATCTCCCTGCTTCTGATTCCCCACCTCCTCTCATCCTCTGCACAGGCTGTGAGAATACTCTTTCTAGATAGGTGCTCTGTCACCCTTGCTTAAAGCCTCTGGTGATTCCGTATTGCTTCAGGGATGAAGCTTAATTTCTCACTTTGGACTTGAGAGGAATTTTAAGTCTGGTGTACCTTAAGGACCTTATCCCTTATTGCTTGTGACTCATTTATGAGTACAATTTGTCTGCACCAGACTTCTGCCCCTGCCTTTGCCTGCTCTGTTCTCTGTGGGACCCACCTGTTGGTCTTCTCTGCCTGGCCATGAATGCCAGTGGGCACGTCTGTGTCTCATTCTTGCACTCTCAGCACCCATAACAGAACCTGGCACAGAGCAGGCATGGCATGTGCCCTTATTCACAGATAAATACTTTTTGAGCACCTACATTGTGCTGGCTGCTGGGGATACAATATCTGCCCCCAAGGAATGGCAAATAGGCATTAGATAGTTTATTGCAAATGTAATGCGTGTTATGAAAGAACTTTTGATGAATGAGTGAAAAAATGAAATATTCAGAGGCACAAAGTAAGAAAGCAGCTCTGGCTCAGGTCTCCTCTCCTTACTCCTGAGTCAATAAGCCCCTTAGACAAGTCCAACTGGCCTCCTTGGGTTGGTTCTGTAGTTGCTGAGAGGAGTTGCCTCTTCATAGTTGTCTCCTGGGGGCTCTAGAGCCAGGCTGCCTGCGTTAAATTCCAGGTTGTGCCACTGGTTGGCTGGGTAACTTCGAACAAATTATATAGTCTCTCTGTGCCTCAGTTTCCTCAGTGAAAATGAAGATATTAATAGAACCTCCTCCAAAGGTGCGAGGTAAGGATTACATAATCTTTTCAACACATTGCCCACAATTGGTAACTATTTGCCAAATACTATCTTCATCATAATGATTGTTCTTACATGAATGGATTGTCTTTAACACAATTTTTATTCTTATCTCTGGAAGAGAGAGTTGTCTAACTCTCAATAGCCATTCTTCCTTTAGTCCTGAGTAATAAGATCCTGATTTTTAGCAGGACTGATTGTGAGACCACATGTCTGAATTTTGGCCAACAAAATGCAAACAGATGTAAAGGTAGGAGCTACTCCCTCTTCTCCCTGTTATCTGTCCTGTTGTTGGGCATGATGGCTGGAGCTCCAGCTGCCACCTTAGGTTGAGGCCCTCATTGGGATGGTGGAGGGTTGATCAAGGAGCTGGGTCCCTCACAACCTCATGGAATGGGTCCAAGGCCAGCTCTGGACTACCCTCTAGGCCTCTTTTATGTAGAAGAGAAAGAAACGTCTATCCAGTTTAAGCCTGTTGTTTTTCCTGTAACACACAGCTGAATCTAATCCAAATACATCTCTCCTTTTAGCAAATGCCAGCTAATTTTAGCACAGGCTACAAAAAGGAAAATAATGAAAAATCAGCCGTCAAAACAAATAATGAAATGTATCCTAAGTCAAGTATCAAAGACTTTGCAGAATACAAATAATGAACATAGGAACCCCTCCCCCCCAAAAAATATGCTATAAGGTATCAATCATATTTTGCCTATTGGCTTTAAAAAAACCCAAAACTTAATGTATGTGGTTGTGGCAAAGCAGGCACTCTGTTTATTGGATGTGATCATGAGGGAGTTTAACTCTTTAGGGAAAAAATTTGGCAATACATACCAGGAGTCAAAAGAGTCAGTAATCCTTTTTGGAGGTACTGTCTGAAGGAAATACTCCAACATTGAAAAAGGTACATGTATTTGTTAGTGGACATTGTTGGCTGCCCAGCATGGGAAACTTCTTCCCATGTTTGGGAGTTCCCTCTAATTGGAATGTGGGGTGCTTGCTTTCCTGTGCTTCCTTGCAGTTTTGTTGAAGGCACGTGACCTGGGTTTAGTCAAACACACTACTCTGAGCTTTGTTTTGGGAGATGTCAACTTGAGAAGCAAGAGCATATAAAATCCGTTTTTGGAATGGTAGTAACTCCAGAGGTGTCTGAGGTCTAGGGTCTCTGGCTGGTTGGTGGTGACTTTGCAAGAGCAGTGCTGAGTGATATTGGCTCCATCTTGGGCTACAATGCCCTGAGCTTGGTTCTCAGCCCTCCTGGCAAGTGATTTGCTCTGCCCGTTATCTGTTTGAAAAAGACCCCAGCTCATATGGGTAAAGATGTTTACCAACTCTGACTGACTTTGTCAGGAGACTCAAGGCCGCAGAGTTGCTGGGAGACTGGAAAAATAGCTTGACTAGGGGTGGGTAGGAGCTGAAGCTGCTCCTGGGCTCTGGGAAACAGGCCTTCAGTAGTGGTCTTATAGTGGGGACAGTCTGTCAGAATGATGCCGTTCACTGCATAGGGCTGTGGGTTTGTCTGGTTAAGAGCCAGATTCCAGGAGTTGGGAGCACTCCATTCCATTGGCCTTCTTTGGATCACTTGCCCACTGCCTGGGTATTTCCCGCTCCACTCTGCCTTTCTCCATCCTGCTTTGTGCCCAGGGCATCACTGGGTTCCCATGGTTTCTGGCTCCTGGCTGGATTTGACAAATGTCAGGCTCTGGCAGGAGATGGGAGAATATAATAGGTTGGGATATTTCTTCCTGGCTCCTGTCCTGCCTAGGACTACAGTTTTGGCAATGGCTGTGTCCCCTCTCTCTTATAGCTCCTGACATAACCCCCTTCACTGGCCCTGATAACCCCATTTCTTCCCCTTACTCCTGGAGCCTGAGATGGTAAGGACTCCTTCCCTTCATTGCTAGTCCCAGGGTGCCTCAACACCCATGCTGGGTTCTTTAATGTCCACACCCTTCATTAAATTCTCTTAAAAACAAAACAACTGAATCTGCCCTTGTTTCCTGCCAGGACCCCGATTAACAGAAGGTCTTTGTTCTAAAAGCCCAGTAGCCCGTGGAATGTCTGGGACAATAGCTAAGGACAAGACTTCTGATGACTATTCTTATTATCTCCCCACCTTCAGCCTGAGCCTAAGAAGGCAGAGCAGGGGAGTTTTGGGAGGGAACTCCTAGGAGCGGAGAGCACTCATGGATGGGAGAGAGTGTGTCTCCCACCTCAGGCCAGTGAAAGGGCTCCAAGGGAGATGGGGTTGTTTGGAGAGAAGGAGAGACTATGGCTGAACTCCCGAAACCCAGGCGAGACTCCTCTCCAGAGGCTGCTACTATAACAGTATGGGAGGAACTATTGGGAAGACAGATAGGCATGAACACCAGGGCTACCACAGGATGGGCAGGGCAAGGATATGGTGTGCCTTGGAGCCTAGCGGACACTAGAACTTCAGGTCAGATTGGATTAGGGCCCACTCTAGTGGCCTCATTTTAATAACCTCACCTCTTTAAAGGCCTTGTCTCCAAACAGAGTCATATTCTGAGGTGCAGGGGGTTAGGGCTTCAACATGTGACTTGTGGGGGACAATTTCTGCCCATAACAAGCACCTACTAGGATGCGTCAGGCAGTCTTTAATCCCTATATTGGCAGTAGTAACCAGACAGCCCTCCTGGAGCTAGAGAGGGAGAAAAAAAGAAAAAAAAATGATAATAAGTGCTGTGAAAAGGAAAGAGATTGTGGGTGGGGTGGGAGGGGCCATGGTGAGGAGAGGCAGTGGCTTCATGAGGTCCAAGGTTCAACACGGGGTCTTTCATAGTGGGAAGCCCATCCCTCCCCACACTTTACTTCTTTGTAAAGAGGGAAATAAGGAGGGATTTGGTATCTCCACTTTTTTTTTGTATTTCAGGGATAGTTCAGATAACAGAGCTCAGAGTGTGGCCAAGAAAGGAAGCAGGTTGGCAATGGGGAAGGTATTCGATGCCAGGCTAGGACATTTAAAGTTGACCCTGAGGGCCTTTGAGTTTAGGGTATTTTGAGATATGACCTTCTGTCCCATTAACCTTCTAGAATTTATGTCACCTATGTGCTTTTTAATGTGCGAGATCTGTGGATACTGTGTAATGGGGAGAAAACATACAGATGAAAGTGTTTTGTTTTTTGTTTTTTAAGTAATCAAATGAATGCATGCACATAGTTGGGTGGGGGCGGAGGGCAGGGAAAGAATACTGAAAAGCCCT
This sequence comes from Rousettus aegyptiacus, assembly GCF_014176215.1. Lineage (NCBI taxonomy): Eukaryota > Metazoa > Chordata > Mammalia > Chiroptera > Pteropodidae > Rousettus > Rousettus aegyptiacus. The sequence continues at coordinate 65,373,918 of NW_023416309.1, forward strand.
TATAGAAAAACAGAAGTCCCTCTCCTGGCGTTTGAGGAGTCCTTGGGGTGGGCCTTTGCTATTTCATTGTGTGGCACTTGATGGCTCTTTCACACTGGAGGCTTATGTCCTCATTCTGAGAAAATTCTTCTCGATTACCTCTTCTCTATTACCTCAATTTTCTGTGTGTTCTTTCTGATAATTTTATTAGTTAGATTTTGGACCTCCTAAATCAAGCCTTTATATGTTCTTATCTTTTCTCTGACATTTTCCATCTTTGTGTTTTCAAATCTAAATTCTGGAGCACACACTTAATGTTCAGCACTCCTATTGAAGTAAAAAAGTTGGCTATATAATGTTATTTGTATTTTTCAGTTCCTCTTTGTTTTAAGGCTTTATTGGGGGTATAATTTCCATGTTGTAAAACCTACCCACTGTAAGTGTACAGGTGAACAGTTGCTCCTTTAAACAAATAGATTTTATTTTTTAGAGTACTTTTAGGTTTGCAGCAAAACTGAGGAGAAAGTACAGAGAGTTCCCTTACACAGATTTCCCCTGCCCCTACACATGCACACCATACCCCACTATCAACATCCCCCACCAGAGTGGTACATTTATTATAATTAATGAACCTACATCGTTATACCTTTTCCAAAGTATCATATAGTTGGAATCGTATAGTATGTAACCTTTTTCAGATTGGCTGCTTTCACGTAAATATGCATTTAAATTTTCTCCATGTCTTTTCATGGCTTGATAGCTCATTTCCTTTTAGCACTGAATAATATTCTATTGACTGGATGTACCACTGTTTATCTGCTCACCTACTGAAGGACACCTTGGTTGCTTCCAGGTTTTGGCAATCATGAATAAAGCTGCTATATTTGGGAGTGTGATTGCTGAATTGTATGGAAAGAGTACGTTTAGTTTTGTTAAGGAACTGCCAAACTGTCTTCCCAAGTAGCTATGCCGTATTGCATCCCCACCAGCAATGAATGAGGGTTCCTCTTGCTCCGTACCCTCGCCAACATTTGGCATTGTCAGTGTTCCAGGTTTTCACCATTTTGTAGACACTGAGAAAGAAGATACCCACTGAGAAGGGCTCCTGGTAGCTAACTGGGTTCAAATTTAAAACAAACAAAAAACAGAGCCTACCAGCCATTTCTACACAGGGATTTCTCACACAAACCACGCTTCAGGGAGAAGCCTGCACTAAATTGCCTGGCTCCTGCACTGTGTTTCTGCCATCTGAGCCAGCTTTTATAAAGGAGTTCCTGGAATAGTATTTTACCAATAGGACTGAGGCTTTCCCCATCCAGTTGGAGCTGTGCAGCTATTTCCCCATCAGTACCTTCATCGATCAATCAGAGCGGCTCCATTCTGACCAATCAGGCAGTACCTTTTGGACCAATGAAACTGTGAGGATTTGGAGTCCTTATTTGCATGAGGATAGACCAGTCAGAGACCAGGGATGGAGACTTCTGTCTGTCTAAGTCAGCTACCCTCTGGCTCAGAGAGCACTGTCTCTTTCCACTGACGAAAGAAGACTGTTTTCCTGGCTGGAGCTGAAGATACTAAAGATAAAATACTGAAGATGTCTCACCAGAGCAGAGTAGAGCAGTCTGGCACAGGGCAGAGTAGAGCTGGCCTGGCCAGAGCAGGTGGAGCAGACCAGCGCAGAGCTGAGCAGAGCAGAGCTGTTTAGCAAGAGAGGGTCCTGGCCTCAGGGCTGCCTCACAGCTATGCTGCTTCATAACTGAGCTGCTGATTTGTTCAGATTTGGGAGGAGGCTCTGAAACCTGTTAGAGAACAGTGTTCCACAGCTGTTCTGTATCACAGTTGAGCTGTTTGCACTGAATAAAGTTTCCCTCTCCACTGTACCCCAAATTGGGGATTCTTGTCGGCATTGAATTGGCGCCAATGACCATCAGTGGACAATTCTAGTAGGTGTATAGTTTTGTTATTTTAATTTGCAATTCTCTAATGACATGATGTGAAGCATCTTTTCATATGCTTATTTTTCATTTGCATATTTTTTTTTGGTGAGGTGTCTGTTCAGATCTTTAGCCCATTTTTAAAATCAGGTTCATATTCTTATTGTTTAGTCAATTCCTCATCTCTAACATCATTCAGTATTTTGTCTTGTTTTATAGATGCATATCTTTTATTTCTTTGAGGACAGAAATAATCTGTGACTTTTTCTTCTGTTACATTGTCTCTCTTTAGTCTGTTTGATTAATTATTTGGTCACTCTCTCTTGTGTTTGAAGCTTTTTTCAAATGCTGCTGATTTGTTCAGATTTGGGAGGAGGCTCTGAAACCTGTTAGAGAACAGTGTGGGCCTATGTGGGGGCTGTGCCTTGCTGTCGCTGATGGATTAGAAGTTTGTTGTGCTCCGCAGAACAGAAAACCTACCATGGTGGCACAACCAGATAGAAGCATTTTGTTTTCACACAACAAACAAAACACAGAAATGGGCAGTGCATTTACAAGTTTTTTCACTTTCTTACTGTCTTTTCAGTGGGTTTGGGAAGAACTTGGATGTGAGTATTAGATATGAATCCACCAGATTTAACCCCCTGGGTCATTTACACATCTCATCTTATTTTAAATAATTTCCTGTTGTAGGCACAGCATCCTGCCTTTTATAAATGAAGAAACCAAGGCTCAGAGAGGCAACAGGACCAGGATTAGAACCTGAAATTCATTTTTTCCCTCATTCCTGAGAGCCCCAAGAGACTTCTGACTCCATGGGACAGGAAAACATCAGGTCCTTGGGGACATTTCTAGGAGCTGAGTGGGCCACATGCAGTGAGGACGGTTAGAGGGAGATCCAGGCAGGAAGGAGAGCAAGAGCCCACAGCCTATGTACTGAAGTTGGGGAGGCTTCTTAGGGTGCTGGGTGACGGGCGTGTCACAGGCCCACCTGGGTGGGTACACGTGGCACTTTCTGTGATGCCTGCCCCACAGTGCCCCTCCCTGACACCTAGTTGGCCAGGTTCTGGGTTCTGTTGCCTTGTTTCCTACACCTGCCTGGCTGTCAGTTGTGGAGGGCAGGTGTTGGCCCTATGACTGTGCCCAAGCACTTGGCATGTACCAGGGAGCCACCTTGAGGTGCTGATGGCTGGGTGGGAGCATTTCTCCATCCAGATGCCAGCACCTGTTGAAGAAAGAAGCCTTGGTTGTGGGACCCAGAGGAGGAGGAAGGAGCAGTGCCATGGAGGGGATGGGAGAGTTCCAGGGGCCTAGCAGAGGGGAGGGTCAAAAGGGAAGGAGCAGGTGCAGGGGTTGGCTCATAGCACAGGGAGGCTGTAGACTGGAAGGAAAGGTATATTGCTTTGTGACTATAAAGTACCCTACACATTCAAGAGCTTCTTCCTGGAGATCTTTTAGTAAAAAGAATAGAATCGAAGAACATAGGTTTGAAAATCCTGCTCTCAAGTTCCAAATGTAATTCCTACTGATGGAAAGGACTAATGGGCTCAGAATTCTATTTCCAACAAGTTCTCTCATCACTAAACTTTCATTTTTAGTTCTGTATAAGTACATACACAAGCACACACATTCCTCTGCACATTCATCTCTTTATTCCTTCAATATTGCATTATTTATGGAGCACCTGTTTTGTGTCAGTCACTATGACAGCAGGATTACAGCACTCAAACGTGTAGGCCCCACCCAGGTGCTTACAATGCTGAAAGTTTAGGGAGAAAGAAATGAAACAAACAGTTCTGCACATCCATATCCTCATTCATTTTATTGAGCCCTGATAAACTGCCCCTCTTGTGGCAATGGGGATACACCAAGGAACGAAACAGATGAAATCAACTGCCACCTTGGAGCTGATATTTGGGTGGGGGGACAGACAAAAAAAAAGACATGTAGGTCGCTTATATAGCTTTCTGGGTGGTGAGTGTAATAGAAAACAAAATATGCAAGTGGAATTGATAGAAAGGGATTAAAATTTTATCTAGCAAGGGAGAATGTAAGATGAGATTAAAGCAGGGGTCAGCAAAGCAAACTTTTTCTGTAAAGAGCCAGATACTAATTATTTTAGGCTTTGGAAGCTATTTGGTCTCTGTTGCAACTCTTCGACTCTGCTGCTGTGGTACAAAAGCAGCCATAGACAATCAATTCATAAACACATGAGTATAGCTGTGTACCAGTAGAGTCTTCTTGACAAACAATGAGTTTGGGGCTGATTTGGTCTACAGTGTGCTGAACTGTGGAATAAAGACCTAAGGGAGGTGAAGGAGGGAACCATAAGGATATTTGAATAAAGAACAGTTCAAGCAAAGGAAGCAGTATGTACAAAGGCCCTGAGGTGGGAGTGTGCCAGTGTATTTGAGGGATAAGGAGTCAGCTAGGGTGGTTGGAGCAGAGGGGACAAAAATGAGAGAGTAGGAGGAGAGTTCAAGAGGAGACGGGGCAGATTCTTCAGAGCCTTCTCCATATAAGAAGGACTTTGCAACTGTAATTGTAAACCATGGGAGAGAAGGGCTATAAAGAAGTCCAAGGCCCATGCATAGTTACATTGATCTTAAGTGTTTAGTTCCTGCCTGAGGTAGAACTACGAGCAGATTCTTTTCTTCCTGCCAAGAGAGTTGGTTGTGAATCAAAGAGAAGACTCACCAGGATAAGAAAAACCAAAGCCAGTTTTAAGGCCATCCTCTACTCTCCAGACCTGTTGGGAGCATAGGGCAGGCACCCCTGCCCAGGGCCAAGCAGAGAGTGGGGCCAGGAAGGAGTGAGAAAAGGATATGTCTTATCCAGGCAAACTGTGTGTCCCCGAGGGACTGGGTTTCCCTAATCCAGCAGTGGCATTGCCAGGTGAGTGTCCTGTGACCTCTGAGTTCTGCCCTGGCTGGATGAGGGTGATCTTGGCACTTATGGGAAGTGATCATGCCCTTGGAGGCTGGGACTCCCACAGGTGACTTCTGATCCTTAGAAGCTAAAGGGCAATTAGATCCTGGCATATCATGAAGCTGAAGCCAAGTTCAGCCTGATGTGATTATTTTCTTTTATTGAGATATAACAATGGTATGAGATAGGGGACAGGATGCATTAAGTGTGCAGCTCAAGCAACTCTTACATGGGTAACAGTCCCTTGTCAAGAAATAGAACACTTCCAGCCCCTAGAAAGTTCCTTTTGTGTCCCTCCAAGTCTATATGCCTCAATCCCTACCTGAAGTAGCCACTACTCTGACTTCTCTCATCTTAGCATTAGTTTTTCTTGTTTTTGAACTTTGTATAAATTGAATAATTCAGTATATATTCTTGGGTGTCTGGTCTCTTTTGCTTAACACAATAGTCTTTTAAAAAATATATTCTATGCAGTGGTTCTCAGAGTGTCATTTGGGATCCTTTGAGGATCTTCCCTGTTGTCCGAGAGATCAAAATGATTTTCACAATCATAGTAAAATACTGTTTGCCTTTTCCACTCCAGTTTTCTCATGAATGTATAGTGGAGTTTTCCAGAGGCTGTGCGATGTGTGGCACTTAAACAGACTGAATGAAGGAGCAGACAAGAGATTGATTTTAAGCCTGATAGCAAAAAGATTTGCAGAAGTGTAAAGCCAGTGCCATATTTCCCAGTGTTGGGAAATATGGTTATGTGTTTGTAAATACATAATGGATTTATTATTGTTATTTTAAACAAATTGATAAATACAATTTTTTAAATGTTAGTTTTAATTTCTAACCTGGTAAACATCAGTGGCTATAACTGCTGGATAGTCTTTCATCGCATGAATATGCTTTAATTTATTTCTCTGTTTGTTTTCCTCTTGGTGGGCATTTGGGTTGTTTTTAGTTTGGGTTATTATGAATAAGGTCTCTGTGAACATTCGTGGACATACACCTTCATTCCTTGTGGCTGTTTGCACAGGCATGGATGTGGGGGTCACAGGCAGCTGGTGGTTAGCTTTGGAAGAGGCTACTACATGTTCTCCGCAGTGGCTATACCAGTTCACACCCCCAGCAGTGACTCAGGAGAGACAACCCGTTGTTAATTCAGGCTTGCCCACTGCAGATAATTTAGAGGGTGATCTGGTCCTTGTAAAGAGGGCACGGTAACATACAGCGTGGTCTTTTGGGGGAATTGTCCTAGTGTCCTACCAACATACTCAGTGTAGCTAGCCTTATGTGCAGGCCCTGAATTGTCACAAGTGGTGACAGAGGGTGAATGAAGTCCAGTGTGTGGCTTCTGAAGGGCTGCATGCTGAGAGAGGCATGGGGGGACTCCATCCGACTAAAGGGTCAGGGCAGGCCACATGGGGGAAGGGAAATCTAAGCAGAGATCTAAAGGATGAGTTAGAATGGGCCAGAGGAGGGGAGTAGCATTGCAGGCTGAGGGAGCCTCTCATGGGCACTGCTTGCTGTGGTTGAGAAGCAGCGAGGAGGCTAGTGTGCTTGGAGAAGAGTGAGCGAGGGGTATGGAGGAGGTGAGGGCAAGGAGAAAATGTGCGGTGGTACACAAGCCATGTAGGGCCCTGGTGGCCATGGAGAGAAGTTCACATTATCCTAAAGGCAATATAAAGCCATTGGAGAATTTGAAGCAGGAAGGGTCACACTTCTTTTAAATTTTTATTTATTTTTATTTTTCAGTTAGACTTTTTATTTTGAGATACTTGTAGATTCACATGCGGTTGTGCAAAAAAAATATATATATATAGAAAGATCCCACATATTTTGTACCTGGTTTTCCCCAGTGGTAATGTTTTATAAAATAATAGTTCAGTATTACAAGCAGGATACTGGCATAGAAGCAGACAAGGTGCAGAGCACTTCCATCACCACAGGGATCCCCCTGTTTCCCTTTTGTAGCTATGACCACTTCCCTGCTCCCCCACCACTTCCTTAAGCCCCATCTCCCAGCAACCACCAATCATTCTCCATTCATATAATTTTGTTGCTTCAAGAGTGTGTACAAATGGAATTATATAACACATAACCTTTTGGGATCGGCTTTTTCATTCAACAAAATTCTCTGGAGTTAATCCAAGTTATTGTGTGTATCAATGCTTCATTTCTTTTTATTGCTAAGTAGTATTCTGTATTGTCCATGTACCACTTTGTTTAATCATCTACCTATTAAAGGACATCTGGGTTGTTTCCAGTTTAGGACTATTATGAATAAAGCTGCTATAAACATATGTGTACAGGTTGTTGTGTGAACATAATTCTTTATTTCTCTGGGATAGATGCTCAGGAGTACAGTTGCTGGGTTGTAGGGTAGTTGAATATTTAGTTTTTTAAGAAACCGCCAAAGCGTTTTTCAGAGTGGTTGTATCATTTTACATTCATACCATCAATGTGTGAGTGATCCAGTTTCTCCACGTCTTTGCCACAATTTGATATCATCATTATTTTTTTTAACTATTATGATAGATGTATAATTATATCTCATTGGACTTTTAATTTGAATTTTCCTCATGGTAATAATGTTGATCTTTTCATGTGCTTATTTGTCATCTGTGCATTCTTTTCAGTGAAATGCCTGTTCGTGTCTTTTTTCCATGTTGTAATTGAATGGTTTGCTTTTTTTATCCAAGTTTTGAGATCTTTATGTACTCCAAATAGTAGTCTTTTGTCAGATATGTGGTCTGCAAATATTTTCTCCCACTCTGTGACTAGTCTTTTCATCTTCTTTTCAGGATTGGTCTTTCATAGAGCAAACATTTTACATTTTTATTAGGTCTAATTTATCAGTTTTTCCTTTTTATGGATTGTGCTTTTGGTGTCATGTCTAACGACTTTTTGCCTAGTTCTACAAAGACTTTTCCTATTTTTTTTTCCTAAAAGTTTTATAATTTTACATTGAGGTTGACGATCCATTTTAATTTTTATATAATGTGCGAGGCTTATGTTAAAGCTATTATTATTTTTGCCTATAGCTATTCAATTGCTCCAGCACCATTTGTTGAAAAGGCTGTATTTTCTACACTGAATTATTTTTACACCTTTGCCAAAAAGTCAGTTGGATGTACTTATATGGATCTATTTCCGGATAAACTAATTTATCTCACTTTATTTTTCTTTTTCAAAATTGTTTTCATGGTTTTAGTCCCCTTGCTTTCCCATATAAATTTTAGAATAATCTTGTCTGTATGTACAAAAATATTTCACTGGGATTTTGATAGGAATTGCATTATAACTGCATGTGAATTGGGGACACTAAATAACATCTTTACTATCTTGAATCTTCCAATTCATGAACATGATATGTCTCTTCATTTATTTAGATATTTAATTTTTTTTATTGCAAAAACCTAAGTATTTTTTGAGTAATTATAAATACTCAAATATTGTAAAATAATTATTTTTAATTTCAGCATCTATGTGTTCATTGCTAGTATATGGAAATAAAGTTGATTTTCGTATGTGTTTCTTGTATCCTTCAATCTTACTGAACTCACTTATTTCTTCTAGGAGGTTTTTAGTTTTTAGTTTGTTTATTTTTGTAGATTCCTTGGGATTGGGATTGTCTACATAGACGATCATATCATCTGCAAATAGGGACAGGTTTATCTTATCCTTTCCAACCTGAAGGCCTTTTATTTATTTTTATTTTTTATTGTTTTTACTTATTGCACTGGTTAGAACTGCTAGTACTATATTGAGTAAGAGTAGTAAGAGCAGACATCCCTGCCTAGTTCTTGAGCTAAGGAGGAAGCATTGAGTCTTTCACTATTATGTATAATGTTAGTTGTAGGTATTTTTTTTATAGATATTCTTTATCAAGTGGAGGAAATTTCCCTCTATGCCTATTCTTCTAAGAGTTTTTGTCATTAATAGATGTTGAATTTTGTCAAATACTTTTTCTGTTCCAACTGATATGATTATGTGATTTTTTAATCTGTTCATATGATGAATATTATTGATTGATTTTCAAACATTGAACCAATCTTTCATCCCTGGAATAAATTCCATTTTGTCATGGTATGTAATTCTTTTTTTTATATTGATGGATTCTATTTACTGATGTTTTGTTAGGGATTTTTGCATCTATTCATGAGACATACATTTATATTTTTAGAACTGTCCTTGGTTTTAGTATAAGGCAGTACTAGGTTTATAAGTAAATTGGGAAGTGTTTCCTCCTGTTTCTATTTTTCTGAGTGATACCATGTAGAATTCACATTAATTCTTCTTTAAAAATTTGATAGAATTCTCCAGGGAAACCATGTGAGCTTGGAGATTTTTTTTCTAAAAAATATTGTGCTCCTTTCTTCTGGCCTCCATGGTTTTGAAGAAGAATTTGGTGTCATTTGAATTGTTTTCTCCTATAGATAGGTGTTGTTTTTCTCTGAATGCTTTAAATACTTTACCTTTATTTTCAAAAGTTTAATTATGATGCATCTTGCCTTGAATTTCTTTGGATTTATCCTATTTAGGGTTTGCTCATCTTTAATCAGTAGGTTTTTGTCTCATTAAATTTGGGGAGTTTTCAGCTGTTATTTCTTTGAGTAAATTTTCTGCCCTTCCCTCCTTCTTCTCTCCTTCTAGGACTCCAACAATAAAATGTTAGACCTTTTGTTATAGTTCCACAGTTTCCCGAGTCTCTATTCATTTTTTAAAAATCTTTTTTTTTTTCTATTGTCAGATTGGGTAATTTCTGTTGTTTTGTCTTCCAGTTTGCTGAGTCTTCTCTGTCCCCTCCATTCTGCTGTTGTTCTTAGCCACCGAGCGTTTTATTTCAGTTATTATATTTTTCAGTTCTAAATTTTTCATCTGGTTCTTCTTCGCAGCTTTTTTTTTTTTTGCCGAAGCTCTCTATGTTTTTATTTGTTTCCACAATGTTTGTAATTGCTTGTTGAAGCATTTTAACATAGCCACTTTGAAAGCTTTGTCAGATAGTTCTAACATCTCTGTCATTTCAGCTTTGGCTTTAATTGATTTTTTTTTTTTTTCCCATTTAGTGTGATATCTTCCAGGTTCCTAGTATGATGAGTGATTTTCAAATGAAACCTGGACATTTTGAATTATGTTGTGACACTGGATCCTATTTAAACTTGTCTTAGCTGGCTTTCTCTGACACTCCTCTGGCAGGGGAATGGGGGTGCTACCTCAGTAGGCCAGGTGAAGGTAGAAGCCCAGGTTTCTCATTCTACCTTGGTAACATAACACCCCAAGATAGGCTCCCTGTGACTCCTAGATGGAGTCAGAGTTTTGGCTCCCCATGTGACCTCCACTGACACTTTGGAGTTGGAGAGAGAGCTTGTTACTCACTGGGAGAAAAGTCAGGGCTCCCTACTTGGCCTTCTCTGCCACCACCTGGGTGAGGCGGTACATCTGAGATCCTCACATGGCCTCTGCTGGCGTGGGTGCAAGTGGAGCTGTGTCTTCTCTGTGGTGTCTGGCTAGAGCACGGTAATTATTGTCTAGGAGTTTTCTGTCTTCCCGGGCTGTCCCTTCCCTGGCTCTTTGGCTAGAGAGAGCAGGCTTTTATTGGGGCTTTCTTTGTCTGCGCCCAGTGGCTCTTCCAGGTTGCCTGATGCTCAGTCCCTGTTCTGGGACAATGAGACAAAAGAACACCTGGGCAAGCACCTCCCTGATGTTCCGGAGGTCCCCAGCCCATCTGTCTTCTTCTCTCTACCTTTTAGAGTCTTTCCTTGTTATATATATAATGTCTAGGATTTTTAGTCTTACTTTTCTCAGGAATAGAAAAAAGCACATCTACCTTATTTTCTTGCAGGTGGAAGTCCCTTAAGAAAATTGTAATGAGGTATAACTTCCATACAGTGCAATGGACTCATCTTCATGGACATGTATATGTGGTTACTAACACTCAGCTGAAACATACCAGTGGCCCAGCAGGCTTCCTTGTCCTAGAAAGGACTCATTTTGATTTACATGCTTTAAAAACTGGGCTCACTGCATGTGGAGAGTGGATTGGCGAGAAGCAAAGGAGAGAGTGACCTGGGATTCTCAGGCCTGTCATCCGTTCCCAGTGGCCCCTGTGAGTTGGGTGGGGTGACCTGGGCTGTGTGGATGCTCCCGAGTCTACTCAGGTCTCTCAGCTGACTACCTCCTTCCCTCCTTCTTTTTTGGCACTAGGACATCGTGGGATCCAGAAGCCCGGTCTGTCCGATTCAGGTGGTGGGGGGATCTGCTCTTTCTGCCATCAGACTCATTGTTGGAAAGCAGAAGCAAACTCCAGCCTTTGAACATCCTCCTTTCTGACTTCTGGGGTCAGTTGTTAATTTCCTATCACCTAACCTTGTTTCACAGTGGCTCCATATTCATTTCATCAACAAACATACTATATTGTGGATTGCTCAAGCCCTGCCTGGCTGCTGTGGCCACTTTGCTCTGCCCAGCTCTGGATAATGGGGCTGGGAGGTGGAAGCAGTTGGCCAGGGAGTTGAAAGAGGAAGGAGAAACACTGTGTGTGTGTGTGTGTGTGTGTGTGTGTGTGTGTGTGTGTGTGTGAGAGAGAGAGAGAGAGAGAGAGAGAGAGAGAGAGAGAGAGAGAGAGAGAGAGAGTATGTGAGTATGTCTAGACAGAGATACAGAGGGACAGACAAGGAGGGAGGGAGGAAGACTAAGCACAAGATAAGCTTGGCTATGAATCACTTGACTAGTCTCAGTTTCATTATCTGTAAAATGGAGCTGATATTTCCACCTTTGAAGGAATTTGGAGAGACTTGAAAATTCTATTGCATAAAGGACTCAGCATATTTAAGGAGCCCAGAAAATATGTGTGATCATTATTATCAATGTCATAAATTAACTGAAATTGGTACTTTATCTGTTGGGTATCTGTCTTCATGTGACTCCCTAAGGTCCTGCTTCTGTAGAAATCTTTTATTTGACAAAGAAGAAAAAGTGAGGCCTTGGAGAGGGAAGCTGAGACCCAAGGCTGGGGGTTGGAGAGATGTGGGCGTAGTGCGGTGAGTAATGCAGGCTTGCCCCAGCCTTCAAGGCTGATTGTCAGCTAACATTTATTGAGTGCCAACTGCATGTCAGGCTCTCTGCAATAACCTTGCACAGGAGTAACTGTTATTTTCAGTTTAATTCTGGAGAAACTGAGCTTGAGTGAGGGGAGTGACTCAGCTCAGGGAGCTGGGCTCTGCCAGTATCTGAACCATGCCTGGTGCTGTCCCTATGCTGAGGTCTGGACTGCAGTGGGCCCCAACTCTGTTTAGTCTGGCTGTTTGCCTATGTCCAGCTGTAAGGCACTGTTTCTCACTTTGAAGGGGTCTAGGGGACCTGGGTCCATCCAGCTGGGCAGAATTCATGATGGGGAGTTTGCTCTTCAGGTGCCAGCTGGCCACATCTCTCAGCTTCCTGGCTGACTTCCCAGGGTAGGCAGCATGGAAGTCAGAAAGAGGGTGGTATAAAGGAGGGGAGAAGCCTAGACCTAAGTCTATCTTCTGATTTGGGGAGGAAGATGAAGTGTAAGGGCGGGTTGGAGCCAGCAGCCAAGCACCCCCTACCAGCCAGTGTGAACCTCCAGAAAGTGTGGGGTCTTCCAGCTTTACCACTGTCACTTCTTCCTTCCTCTCCTGCTGTCCCCCACATCAATTAGTGCTTCCCAATCTGTACATTCTGCTTGACCCTTCCTCTGCAGCCCACCTTCCTGTCCCCCTACATTTGAATTTCATCTTCTCTGCTCTTTTCATTACATTGAGCAAATGTCTGTTGGGCTACCACAGACCTTACTGTTTTAGCTGTTAAAGCTTCAGTGAGAAACTGGTGTGAGCATTGGGGAAGTCATTTAAGCTCTCCCAGTCTCGGTTTCCATGTCTGTGTAATGCGAGGTGGGGTGTGTGTGTGTGTGTGTGTGTGTGTGTGTGTGTGTGTGAGTTATTAATTCCCATCTCAGGGTATTGTGCGGGTTAACAAGAGGCGGCTAGAGTCTCCAGGTGCCTCCTGCCCCTCCCCACTAGCTGGTCCTCAGCTTCCCTCTCCTTCTGACCTACCACACCAACTGCCAGGGTGAGGGTCTAAATGCTATACTGAAATCTCCTTGTGTTTTTAGAGGATGAAATCTAGTTTTCTTAGCCTGAATCCAGGGCCTTTCTGGCCCCTGTCAGCCCCTCTAAGCTCCTCTCCTCATCCTGTCCACATTCATGTGCTGGTTAGCCACTTGGGGTCTGTTATGGACTGAACTGTGTTCCATCAAAATTCATATGTCTAAGCCCTAACCCCCAGTATCTCAGAATGTGACTGTATTTGTAGGTAGAGCCTTTAAATAGGTAATTAAGGTGAAACGAGGTCATGTGAATGGGCCCTAATCCAATGACTGGTGTCCTTATGAGAAGAAGAGATTGGGACACAGAGGGAAGATGATGTGAAAACAGTGAGAAAATGGCCGTCTACAAGCCAAGGAGAGAGGCCTCAGAAGACACCCAAACTGCTGGCATCTTGATCTCGAAATTCTAGCTTCCAAAACTGTGAGAAAATTAGTGTCTGTTGTTTAAGCCATCCAGCCCGTGGTACCTTATTATGGCAGCCCTAGCAGGCTCACACAGGGCCTAACGCAGGCCAATTACCGAGGGCCTCGCATTTAGACCTTAGATGTTCATGACCAAATGAAATCTTTGTTGTTTAAAGCATTCATTGTAAACTTTAAAAATATGCCTCAGCTTCTGTAACCTCATTTTGCCATTACTTCATTCAGTAATATGCCAGAAACCTCTCAAACTGAAAGTGGCTGGGGCCTCCCAACCTTTGCTGGGATTCCTCCCTCTGCCTGCAGTGCCTGTTACCCCTTCTCAGCTACCCTCTTCTCCTGAGGTCCACTTGGAGTGCTCCTCGTTGGGGCCTTTCCTGCCCACCACTAGCATGGCAGGGGCCTCTGCCAGGGCATGCTCCTGAGGCCAGGCCAACTCTACTGTAAGGAAGGACCTTATGGCTGGTACAGGTGCCACACGTATACATCATATGTGAGAATCATCAATGGCGTGATTCTAATTGGGAATGGACTCAGTCCAAAGGACAGGCCTCGGAGTGCCCAGTGATCAGCAACAGTGCTGGCTGGGTAATCCAGGGTCTACAATATCTAGTTATTTAATCATCAACGATTTATGTATAACTGGACATTTAGAATGATTTAAATCTTCCCCTTTAATTTAAAAAAAAAAAGCTTCTGTCTTGGCAACATGGCAGATGGATAACCTCAAAACTGCCGAGCAAACTAAAAATGCTGAATAGACTATAAGATGCACGCTTTCACATTCATAGCGAACATTGGCAAAGTTCAACACACTTGATGAAGCGCTATGTTGTGAGAACATCCTTCAATCATACACACCCGGGGGGAAGCGGCGTCAGAAAAGGAACATTTGTTACAGCATGCTTGATAGCAAAATGTTAGTGCCACTCTACATGTCTGTCACTAGAGGACTGGTTGAAAAACTCATTAAATACTCAAAGGCACCTAATCGGATGTGGCTGTCTAAACCAGCAAAGGGCTCCTCCAGTCTGTCCACGTGGGCAGAGTTATGGTTTAGGGACACAAATCTGATCTCATGCCTCCTGCTTAAAATTGCTTATGGCTCCTAGTGTCATGCAGGTAAAATCTACAATCTGCCACATGGCCTTCTGTAATCTATGTTCACCCTGCCTCTACTCTTGCTGACCCCAGCCCTCTCCCTATGCTATACCTACCTACACAGGCCTTGGCACATGCTGTTCCCTGTGCCTGGAATTCCCCTACCCCCAATGCTTTTCATGACGGAGTTAACTCTTACTCACCCTGCAAGACTGAGCCTCAATGTTTCCCAAGTCTGGATGAGGGGTTTCTCCTGGAGTTTCATGGTTCCCACACCAACCATGCTAAGGGGCAGATGTCTGTCTCCTTGTTTGAGCACAGCCTTTGAGCTCCTGAGGGCAGGGACTCTACCTGTTACTTGGAACCCCTGCATCCAGCTCCATGCTCGGTACATAGGAGGCATTTTCTAAACATGAGGAACAAAAAGGAGGAGACATACAATGAGGCAAGTTCCTTGCAGGAAGTCTAGGCCAACCTGTACCTGGATGAAAATGGCAAGGGCATCCCAGGCAGGGGAATGGCAGGGACAAAGGTTTGAAGCGGGGTATGTTGGGAGAGCCTCTGGCCTGGTAAAGTGCACAGCACACAGTCCTGGGGGACAGGGCGCCTATTCCTCCTTCTGGTTTTAGCTCTGGAAGGTCTCCTCAGCTCTCTGAGCCTGTTTTCCTGTTCAGAAACCAGAACTAATAGTCACTGTGTTGTGAGAATCAATTGAGGCAGCTCATGTGGCAACACATTGTGAACCGTACATTGCTAAGAAAATGTTGGTTAATGTTTTATTTTGAAAATTCTTTTAGGAAGCCTGGGATCGAATTGATATTGGGGGCTTTGGACAGGATGTTGGGGAACTTGGACTTTCCTCCAGCTGCTAATGGGAAGTCCCTGGAAGCTGGCCAGCAGGAGAGTAGGTGGAGTTAGGTTTCAGGGTCAGAGCCAGGGTCAAGAGCAGCCACATGGGCCTGGCCTCCCTAGCATCTGGACTGTCTCTTGCCTAGCCGCAGAGTTCAGGGACTGGCCTCAGTGTCCCTCTCTGCTGAGTGCACCTCACCAGCTCTGAACATAGGGGATGAAAGTAGACATCATTTGTAAAGATGGCCATCAATGGGATGGGGGACATGTGGCCTCATTCATGGAGAGTCTGACTAAGCTGACAGCTGCCTCCCCAATTCATCAGGGTGTTAGGCCTCTGGGCTATAGCCTAGAATGGGTCTTTCAGTCCTAGGGGCTGACTCAGTGCAGCCGGGGCCACCTGTGATGAGAGAGCGGACTGATGATCCCTGGGAGGGACTGTCTAGGAAGTCAAAACTGTGTTTCCTCTCCATAAAAGCAGGAATTCCACACAATGCTTGGCCTTATCTTGATCTTTATTTGAAACCAAAAGATACTGGCCAAATATGGCAGTGGGTGGTGGAGCTGGCCTCTCCCTCCAATTTTGTTGTTTCTGGTCTGGATCTTGTCCCACTGCTCCAAGACCCAAAGGAGGCCTGACCCTTCAAGCTCAGCTACTTGGGCGGGGTCTCTGATGCTCACACAAGAAGGCCTGGCACAGATGCACCTTGGTCAGGGCCAGGATGAGAGCAAGGATGGCCAGAGGGCCTGAAGGGCATGAGGAACACATTCTGCTGCACCTCGAGGGCCAGAGCAAGGCCTCCAGAGCATGGGGCAGTCATGTTGGTTGGCATAGGCCCCAGGGCAGTTGGGGGTGCTGCAGCACACACACCCCCAAAACCCAGAGGCCATTAGTTCTACAGGACAGTGGCCTCCTTCCTGAACTCTGCAGGAGAGCACTATGAGGCAGTCTGTGAGATGATGTATACCTGTATGCCCAGACCCCTGCTCTCTTTGCTTCCCTTCGCTTTGCAAACTACACGGCTACATTCCAGGTAGGCTCTTTATCTTGTATCTCTGGTTTTTTTCAGGTGCTGGTCTTACTGCTATAAATGTTGTCTTTTCATCCCCACACCTTTGCTGTCCAACTTGTGTTCATCCTTCAGACTTAGCTGGGGCATTGCCTTGTGGAGTGCACCTTCCCAGACGTCCAGATTCGAGTGAGGTGCCTTTGCTCGGTCCTCCTACCTCACCTCCCACTCACCCTCATCAGAGAGCTTTTCACTCAGGACTTGTTGAATGACCTTTCCGCCTTCCCCAATAGACTGGAAGCACCCTAAATTTTCATCAGTCTACTCCCAGGGCCAGTATGATTCCTAGTGTAGAGTGTACAATAAATATTTGGAATATGAGTGGATAAGTATAAGAATGGATGATTGGATGGGCAGACATGTGGATGAGTGATGGATGAGAGGTTGGATGGGTGGGTGGGTGCGCAAACAGATGGACTCCTCACTCACTTGGCAGACATCAGGGACCCCTTGGGTAGAGTGAGCACACAGCACATACGACCCAGTGATCAGGGTCTTCTCTGGGCTCTCCTGGGAACACCTGTCTTAGAAAGTCTCACAGGCTACCAGGTCTATGAGTGGCAGATGGGCCTGCTGAAGAGACTTAAGAGGAGGAAGAAGCTCTGAGAGAGAAATGGAGAACAAGGAATGACAGAGTCTTGCCTTAGCTATATCCAGAGAGAACTATTTGCATTTGAGGAGAGGTATTGTGGATGGGGATATGGGGATGGTGAGGTAACTGGAGGCTAATACTAGGGGTGTTGGGAGCGGCTTGGGGAGGAAGAGTAGAGAACTGCTGAGCCTGGGTTCAGGGTGTTAATGGGAAGAGGGATGTCACCTCAGCCCCAGGGTCCCAGATCTGGGCTTGTATCCTTCATATTCTCCCAGCCAGTCACCCAGCAGTAAGTGCCCATGGGCAGCTGGGTGGAGGCTGGGGGAGAAGGGCATAGTCTGAGAGCTGCAACAGGGCCACAGCTGAGTTGTGAGGGAGGGGTATGACGACCTGTCACATGGCCTGCACCTCTCTGGCAGAGCTGGAGTTGTCCAGGTGGTTCCTAGGAGCACAACGAAGGGAGAGGCTTCCAGGTGTCAGGACCAGAAGAGAAGGGATCCATTGCTCACCAGTGCCTACAGTGCCAGGCTTCCTTGTGAGGACTAGCCTGCCCCCATGCCCACTGGAAACTCCCAGGCTGGAGAGGTGGGCAAGGGGAAGGACACTCCCACAGAAGGGAACTCCGGTCTCATCAAGCCCTTCTCCATGTAGGCATTAAGAAACTGAAGCCCAGAGAAGATCAGTGACTTGCCCAAGGTCACATAGCAAGCTGGGGTCAGAACCATTCAAATCTCATTTGTCTGATTCCAATACTTTATGTAAATGGGCTGAGAGAATTTTTTTCTCCCCTCTGACGGCATACTGAGATATGGAAACACTACAAACTCCTTCCCAGGCTTGTTAGCAGAATTAACATGACTTCCAAGAAAACCATAGAATGTAGAATTTAAGATCCTGGCTGTGGGAGCCTGACTGCCTGGGTTTGGATTCCAGGTCTGCCATTAATCACAGTGTGACCTTGGACAAGTGATTTAACCTCTCTGGCCTCAGTTTCCTCATCTGGAATATAGTACCTCCCTCATAGATTGTGTTGTTAAGGGTGAGTTTATGTACATAGGGTGCTTGGAACAGTGCCCTTGGGAAAGAGTGTTTGAGGTACATACACGTGCATATGGGAGTGCGAGCTCATGTGTAAGTGTGCATGAGTGTGAGGGCCTCTGTAAGCACACAAATGTTTGTGTGTGAGTGTTAACAAGTGAGCATATGAGAGTCTGTGGATGTGTAGTTGTGAGTCTAAGTGCAGATGTGTGTGAACCTGTACACACATGTGCAGGAGTGTTTGGGGGGTCTATACAGACAAGAGAAAGTAGTGAAAGGGTATGTGTACACAGTGTGGAGAAATGAGAGTATTTTCACCATGTATGTGTGTGAATTTACATGGAAGGGCAGGAAGGGAGGCGAGTGGGTGAGTGAGTGTGTGTGTCTGTGTGTGTAAAGCAGCTTCTGCCTGCCTCAGGGTACCCAAGAAATCTTCCCCAACAGGGAATTGAAATTTTTTGCCATAAATTTTAAAAAGAGGATTTGTGTAGTCTTTACATTTTTGAATTTAATAGGAACCAACTGCTAATTATTGTCATAGCCATTTTTTCTGTTTTGGTCACCCCAACATTCCAAAACCTATCTCAACGCCTGGCACTTAGTACATGCTCAGTAAATATTTGTTGAGTCAGTGGCACTCATGATTTGAATCTGACTTAACAGAAGATAATGCTGGCTGAGTTCACTGGATGACATAAAGTCAAGGGCAGCAGATACTGAACTAAGCAGGTATTACTTTTGATATTGCAGTTTTCTTTTTGTAATGTGGAGACTCTCATTTTCCCATCAGTTTTCAATCATCCTCAGAGACTGTAGAAACGCTCACAGGCCTGTGGGTCCTAGTGGATATAATGGGGCTGTTCCCTTCTGACCCCCACAGCTGGCTGACCAGGACAAGAGGTAGCCCTAGATATGAGCAGGGGTCTCTGAGAGCAAAGGAGCAGGGTCTGGGCCTTCCTTCAGGAGCATAACCTCTCAGGCCAAGGAAGCACAGTTCTTCTCCCACCCTCGCTTCTGCTGGTGGGCTCCCACTGTGTCCCTCACAGTGAAGCCCCTCAGGTTGCTGGGCTCTGCTCTTGTGGCCTGGCCTCCCACCTACCTCCAGCCCTGTCTTTCTAATTTGATGTCCACACAGTAGCCAGAGTGACCGGGGCTGGCTTCTTAGGTATGTGGCCAGTGCAGTTGCCTAGGACTAGTCTTCAGAAAGGCAGCAGGGCTCTGCAGTCTCCATCTGGAAATGATTCATAACTTGAGCTTTGAGTTTGTGTTTTGTTAGTGAACTCTGATGGGGAAATGGAGCAGGCACTGGGACCTGAGAGCCTCGGCCCCTCTGTGTCCACCTCTCTTTGCCTCCCTAGGATGGATTTCTGGCTGCCCACTCCCTGTCCCCTGGCATCCCTTCCACCCAGAGGCCTGAATTCGGGCTCAAATAAAATTGGGGACCTCTGGATTGGCTCTGGGCATCTTGGGGTGGGACAAGTGACAGCCATACCCCTCCCTGGGCCTCCCTCGGGGTTACCTGTAAACAGTGAGTTGGGGATGGTGGGCCCATGGAAAGGGGAGATTGACTTTCAATCAAAATGCCTCTGGTGGGGTCTCTGCAGTTTCATTTTGTACCAGGCCCTCAAATGGCATAGCCATCCCTAGACATGATGTTTCTACAAACAACATGCCTTGCTAGAGCCTTCCTGGGACACCTACTGATGTCCCCAGATCCCTTCCTTTGACTCATAAAATCCTACATGCCCTGGCTGCATGGCTCTTTGGCCTCCCTCAAACCCCAATCCTGTTTGCTCTGCCTGGAGCAACCTTTCCCTGCCCCTTGGCTTATGGGGATAGCCCTGACACCTCCAAGTCTGGGTTTTCCCTCCATCATAGTGGCGCACTTCCATCACCTGATTGGTCCCTGCCCCAAAGAGGACAGCATCTTTGTCTCTCCTGTTTCCAGCTGCAGCCCAAGTGGGGTGCCCAGTGAGTGTCGCTCAGGGAAGACCAGGTGCCCATCTGCTTTCCAACATCTTTGCCTGGCAATGAGAAAACAGAGGCTCACTGGATGACACAGAGGCTCAAAGAGGATGGCAGCTTACCAGGGTCTCCTGTCGGGATAGGGAAGGTATGGAACTTCCATGTGAGTCCAGTGCCCAGCTTTTCTCTCCCCTGTACCTCTCTGCCAGGGATGCAAGGCCACAAGGTTGAGAAGACCTACTCTCTGCAGGGATGAAGAGCAGTGGGCAAGGCTCTGCCAGGCTCCTCCCCTAGAGAGGCTTTGCTGCCAGCCATGGGGAGGGGTTGCCGGAGTCATAGAGCTTCTCTGGCTTTGACTCATTCCCACAAATAGAGGCACTCCAGTTCCTAGTGTGAAAGATTGGCGTATACAAGATCCAGCCCCAGCTGCAGGGGCATCCCACTTGCTGGGGGTGATGTCCGCTAAAGTTTTCCTATGTATGAATCTCATCCTCCTCCCTGCATTCTTGCTCTTAGGGCTTAAGAATAAATCTGCCTGGGCACACAGATTTCTGTATGTAATTGTAACCCCTCAGAGCTCAGAGAAGGGAAGCACCCAGGGCCTCTGGCTTGTATAAGTCATCTTGGAATGGATATTGGAGCAGCATGGCTCCAGAGCCTGGACCACACAGGATCTATCACCGGTCAGGTGCCTGAGCCATGTCCAGTTGGGAGGAGTGAAGCAGGGAGGGTCCTGCAAAGGAATGGCACCTTAGATGGGCCTGTGAGTATCTCTCAGGGGTGTAAGGGGAAGTCCCTTTATAGCCAGAGGGAACATGAAGCAAAGGTGCAACGGCAAGAAAGGGTAGGAGAGACAAGACTGGAGAAGATGGTTCAGGCCCACAGATGTAGCCAGGTAATTTGGATTTTGGTCTGATGGTTAGGGAGTCATGGCAGGTATCTGAGCAACATGGGGTTGGCTGTGCTCAGGGGGATTTATGCTGGCAGTGCACTGAGGAGTGGATGGGAGGAACCCAGTCAAGCTGCAGTTAGAAGGTCTGGAGGTGACTGTCCCAAACTTGAAGCAGAGTGAAAGCCATCAGAAGGAGGAGACACCAGGGGACATGCAGTCAGTGTCACAGAAGCCAAGATTGCTGAGGAAAGCTGCAGGTAGGACTTGGCACCAGTGAGGTAACCCAGGGCAGGGGGCAGCATGCAGGGCCACATGCAATATGGTGGCATCATGGAGCCTCACAAATAGTAAATGCTCGGTAAAATTTTCATCCAATAAAGAAAGGGAGGCTCTCTCTCATTTCTCACACCTCTTCTTTTGCACACCCTGCCTGAGGCCCTGGAAGGGCCAGTAGGGGCAGTACCTGCCCATGGTTCCCTCTCTGCCAGCACACCCATGTGGCTTCTCTCTCTCCATCCACCCTCCCCCTCCCTGTCCTTATCTTTCCCTTCCGTCTCCATGGCGACTCACCACTTTGGCTCGCCTGCATCCCAGCCTCTGCCAGGGATTCTGAGCCCAGCTCAGTCCCTCCCTCTTCCAGAGCCCTGGTTCCCGCAGTCCTGTCTCCTCCCCCTGGGGTGAGTCCGGAGGCAGCCTCCTCTTCCCGACATCTATTTTCCAGCTCTGACGGAGTCAGCTCCTCTGGGGAGACCAACCCCCCACACCCTCCACCTGCCACAGCTCTACAGCTCTTCCATCTTTACCGCTGGCTGAGGGGCTCGTGGGCCTCAATTCTCGGCTTCCGGACCCTCTCCCTATTCCCAGCCTCCCATGCCGAGGTCTGCTTTGTCAATCATTTCCTTTTGTCACTGGCTTGGCAAACAGGCGAGTCTTGAGATCTGAGGAGGAGGATGGGGGTGGGAAGGGGCTACCTGGGGATGGGGAGTGGGTGTGCGGAGTGGGGATGAGGGGCCACTGAAACCAGGATTCTCTTCTAAATAACGTTTTTGTGTGTGTGTCTTCCCCACCCCCACCCCCCAATTTTCTCTCCAAGGAGAGAAAACGGAGCTTCATGGGAAACAGTAGCAACAGTTGGTAAGTGGCAGGGCCTGCTAGAAGGATTGGTGTAGTGGGTCTTGTCGTTGGGTGGTCCAGGAACAGAGGTGCCTGTGGCTGTCCTAGGGGAGGGAGCATGAGGCTGGTTTGCCAGGCTCTGGAGGGTGGGTTCATCAGGGAGGCTGATTCTAGCTCAGAGTGGGAAAGTGGAAAGAATCTTCTAAGAACCAGAGCCATCTACCCCACCAGTGGGGGGCTCCCATCTTCTCCTTATGGTTCCACCTTGGGGTGTGTTTAAGCTGTTGCGGGAGGTTGTAGAAGGGGTCGCTCCTTGGGCAGTTCAAATGAGTCAGTAACTCTTTGAGGGAGCCCTGGTAGCAGGAGGCTGTGGGAGAAGATTTTCATGAGCATTTGTGCCAGACACTGGGCAGGGTGCTGTGAACGCACTATCTCATCACATGGCTCTGACAGCCCCACGAGGTAGGCGCTCCTCACCTTTCCTCTTGGACAATTAGGAAACCGGGCCTGAATGGAGGCAGGAACCTGCCCACGGTTGTACTTGGTAACATAGCAGAGCCAAGATTCCATCCATTCCAGGCTTTCTCTCTCCCAGGATCACTTTCACCACTGCTCTGCGGATCCCACTCTGGAATCTCCAGGTTCTGGGATGCAAGTCAGTGAGAAACAGGCCAAACATGGACTCTCTGGGAGCAGCCTGTCCACCCCCAAATCCCTGGCCTAAACCCCTGCACCCCACGTGCCGTTCTCAAATGGCCTGTTCTGACCCCCAGGTCCCACACGCCATTCCCCAAGTTGGAGCTGGGCCTGGGTTCCCGGCCCGCAGCGCCCAGGGAGCTTCCTGCCTGCTCCATCTGTCTGGAGAGGCTGCGGGAGCCTGTCTCGCTGGACTGCGGCCATGACTTCTGCACTCGGTGCTTCAGCACTCACCGTGTCCCGGGCTGCGAGCCACCCTGCTGCCCAGAGTGCCGGAAGATATGCAAGCAGAAGAAGGGCCTCCGGAGTCTGGGGGAGAAGATGAAACTCCTGCCTCAGAAGCCACTGCCTCCTGTGCTGCAGGTCCCGGACCAGGCCTCGCTGCGGGGTGGAGGGAGTGGGGAGCGGAGAAACCTGAGTCCAGTCCAAAAGGGGTGTATAGCTTGGCCCTATTCTAGAATGTCAGGGTGAGAAACTAAGTTTGAGGTTGGACACGTTCCAGACTGGGGGTCCGACTCCCACAGTCTGGATGCTCAGGGACTCCTCTTTCTCTTGGCTCAGGAGACCTGTGCTGTGAGGGCAGAACCTCTGCTGCTGGTACGAATCAACGCGTCCGGAGGCCTCATCCTGCGGATGGGGGCCATCAACCGCTGCCTGAAGCACCCCCTGGCCAGGGACACCCCTATCTGCCTCCTTGCTGTTCTGGGGGAGCAGCACTCAGGGAAGACCTTCCTCCTTAACCATTTACTCCAGGGGCTGCCAGGCCTGGTGAGGGCGAGTTGGGGAGAGGGGCTGGGGACAGGTTAGAGGTCCCAGCCTGGCTTTAAGAGGAGAATGGAGGCTGGATGCACCAACTGATGCTCTCCTCTGTCCTGTAGGAGTCCAATGAGGGCGGCTGGCCTAGAGGAGGGGGATCCCTACAGGGATTCAGATGGGGTGCCAACAACCTTACCAGGGGCATATGGATGTGGAGCCACCCCTTCCTTCTGGGAAAAGAAGGGAGGAAGGTGAGGGGGAGAAAGGGCAGAGGAGGTCAAGTTTGGGTCAGGGAGGGGGAAGGGAAGAGAGAGAGCAGAGATGGGAAAAGAGGAAGAGAATTGAGAAAAAACTTTGAGGCAAGGACAAGAAGACAGGATAGGCAGAGGTGCTGAGGCAGTCTTGACTCCTTGGCTTGTCCCCTCCGCTACACAGGTGGCCGTGTTTCTGGTGGACATAGGGGACGCCATGAGCTCTGAACTGAGCAGAGAAACAAGGACCAAGCTTTGTGCCCTTACCACGATGCTGAGCTCCTACCAGGTGAGGGCGCTGTGATCTGACACCCCAACCTCACCTGCCCTGACTCAGCTCAGCTTTCTGCAAACCTGGAGCATCTCGGCTAGGTCTGGCCCTCAGAACGCAGGGGCTGGTCACCTGGCAGGTTCAAGGGGTGTCCCTGCAAAGGAATGAAACCCCAAGTTGGTGAAAGCGGGAACAGTTTGTTCTAAAGGTGGGTCAGAAGTCCCTGGGAGCAGCTGAAGGCCTGCAGGATCATTCTCCAACCTACCTTCTGCCCCTCATAGACAGCCAACTGCTTTATAGCCTGTGGAAGCTCCTGGGCTGATCTCTCCCAGGTCCGAAGCCCCACAGTTGGCCTGTGAGTTCCTCCCTCACTGAGGTCTTCCCAGTATCTCTGCCTTTGCAGACCCTCTTCCATTTTGTTCTCCTTGGTTCCAGATCCTCAACACCTCTCAGGAGCTGAAGGAGACAGACCTAGAATATCTGGAGGTGAGGAGACATCTGGTGTTGGGGTGCCACCCCCATCTCTGCCCTGACTATAAGACTAGGGGACTGGACCAGCTGGAATCAGATGCCTTTCAGTTCTGGCCTAGGATTTTATGACCTGGAGCTGGGTTGGGGGGTTTGAGGGTAGAGGGCAACACATGAGACACCTGGTTGAGAGGAGGCCAGATAGGCCTGGAGCTGGGAGCCAGGAGCATGGATTGTACAGTGAACCTAGTGTGGAGGGGAGGCACAGAACTGGAGTGTCCCAGCCGCGACCCTCTGTGTCCTGCTTCTAGATGTTTCTCCATATGGCTGAGGTGATGGGCAGGCATTTTGGGATGGTGCCAATCCAGGTGAGATACCCATTTCTGGACTCGTCACCTAGACCCAGATATCCCCACCCCACCAGCTGCTGGTGTCAGGACCTCTTCTCTTCTAGCACATGGATCTCTTAGTTCGTGACTCATCCCATCCCAACAAGGCAGGGCAGGGGCACATGGATGATGTCATCCAGGTGAGTGTTCAGAGGGAGGAGAGAGGGGAGGGTAGGCAGGGCAGAGTTGAGGGGTCCTGTAGGCAAACTAGAAATGGGGCTCGACCCCTAGCCTAGAGCTCTCCCCATTCGTCTCTTAGAAATCCAGCAAATACCCCAGGGTTCGAGAGCTGCTCCAGGGGAGGCGAGCCCGTTGTTACCTCCTGCCTGCTCCAAGGAGGCGGTGGGCCACCAAAGACCACAGAAGCCCAGGCAGTGAGTATCCCCAGCAGCAAAGTCCTCCCCAGCTTGCCCTTCTCTGGGCAACTGGATCCTCCTCACATTAGCCAGTGTCTCCTAGCCTCTGACACCCTTTCTCTTCCCAAAGCCCAGTCCTGTTCAGCCCCTGGTCTCCTTAGCATGAGGAATCTTTTCCTCAGACACAGATGACAATTTCCACCACCTCCGAGCGTACGTCACTGATGTGCTGAATGCTGCCCCCCAGCATGCCAAGAGCCGCTGCCAAGGGTACTGGAGTGAAGGGCGCCCCATGGCCAGGGGAGACAGACGTCTGTTCACAGGACAGCAGTTAGCTCAGGAAATCAAGGTGTGAAAATTCCCCAGAGACCCAGGAGAGCCCACTGGCTTCCCATCCCCCCCTGATCCCTCCAATGGTGTCTCTGCAGAACCTTTCAGGCTGGATGGGGAAAACAGGGCCTGGGTTCGCCTCTCCAGATGAGGTACAGAGCTCCCTGGAAAGGCCCACGGGGCAGGAGGGAGGCTGGCTGGTGTGCCCTGGGATCTGGGAAGGAAGGAGGGAGGCAGCCTGGGTTTTCCCGTGGACAGATGGCTGCTCAGCTGCACGACCTGAGGATGGTGGAAACTGCCAAGAAGGAGTTTGAGGAGTATGTGCGGCAGCAGGTGAGTGCCGGGCCCGCATGCGGGCCAGGTATCTTGCCAGGCAGGCCCACATGGCGGAAGGACTCCGGGTCTCCTGGTCAGGATGCATTCTTTCTCCTCCTGGCACAGGACATGGCCACCAAGCGCATATTCTCAGCGCTCCGGGTCCTTCCTGACACCATGCGGAACCTCCTCTTCGCTCAGAAAGACGCCATCCTGGCTCGCCACAGAGCAGCTTTGCTGTGCCGGGGGAGAGAGCACGCCTTGGAGGCCCTGGAGGCCGAGCTGCAGGCTGAGGCTAAGGCCTTCATGGACGCCTACACCATGCGCTTCTGTGGTCACCTGGCTGCTGTGGGCGGTGCCGTGGGGGCGGGGCTCATGGGCCTGGCCGGAGGTGTGGTGGGCGCAGGCATGGCCGCAGCAGCACTGGCTGCGGAGGCTGGGATGGTGGCAGCTGGAGCGGCAGTGGGAGCTACAGGCGCTGCTGTGGTCGGGGGTGGTGTGGGTGCTGGGTTGGCTGCCACCGTGGGCTGCATGGAGAAGGAGGAGGATGAGAGGGTGCAGGAAGGGGACCGAGAGCCCCTGCTCCAGGAGGAGTAACAGTCCCCAGGAGACAGTAAAGGGAAGGAGAGACGTGAGGTGGGAAGAAAGGAAGTGGGGGAGGGGGTGATGTTCCGAGGACCCCCGTTTACTGCACTAACCAGTGTGCCGAATGCGCAGCGTCTGGGTGGCTGGCTGAGCTGAAGAATCAAGGTGACCCCAGGAACCTAAGGAGGCCTTTGAGGTCCAAGAGGAAATATTTGGGGTAGTAAATAGAGTATAGGGCCTGTTGCCGATTGTAGACGACTGCTAGCCTGCCACTAACCTAAATAAACTTGACCACAGTGTCTCCCACCAAGAGTTAGGCTCCACCCTCCCCACCCTGGTTTATTTCCCCAGGGTTGTAGGAAGGCTGAGCATTCTGGAAGTCCTTCCTGCAGTGGATCCTTTCACAGATGGGATCAACCCCAGGTCGAGTGTCCTTGGTGTTTAGGATTGGGAGCACTGATGAGAGGCTGGTGAAGAGAGAGAAGGAGGGGGGCCACTGGACAAAACCAAAGTGTCTGGGTGTGGTGGACAGTGGTCTAACCCCTGAAGTGGAAAAACTTGTCCCTGTGACTCTTCCTAAAGCTGCCCCCGAGGAAGGTGGTACTCTAGGGAGTCTGCATGTGCACCTCAAATGGAGTCCCTGTAGGTGTCCCTCACGGCTATGTCCTTTTTCATGCCTGGTCAGGTACAGAGTGCCTATGTTTTTTTGTGGAATGCCATCCCAGCAATGGGTTAAATGCCAAAGAAAAACACCTGCAATTGCATCTGGTGCTGAAGCAGACAGCCCCGGGAACAGTCCATGAAAGGCCTGCAAAACACCAACAAGGGAGCACATTCTACTACACACTCCACCCAGCCTGTGAGAAGATTCCTCTGTTCCAAGTTAGCAGAAAGCCTGGGTGCAGCCTCTACAGAGAACCTGAGGGCCCAGAGCCCCTCCCAGGGGGACAGGCAAGTCTTACTAGGAAGACTTTTAGACTATTAAACTGTAAAGGGTTAAAGGGTGCACTATATGACAAATAAAATGTGTGTGCTTAAATGTCACCTTCCCAGTAAATTCTTAAAATGGTTCTTGAATTCAGCTCCCAAGAGGGCTCTGGAGCAGGTAGAAATGAACCAAGGTGCTCCATTATGGGGACTCATGGATGGGAAGAGGGAGACTGAAATTCAAGAGATCTGGGAGCTCAGTGTCCAAAGCCCCTGCTCAGGAGGGCTCAGGCCAATGGTCAAGGGCATGGCCACCCTCACAGGCTTGTCCACTAGGACTTGGGGTCCTGCTCCCCGGGGCCTTGTGAACAGGCAGTCACCTGGCATCTGTCTGGGCATAGGAAAGAATGGAGGCATAGATGGGGAGTCCTTGCTAAAGCCATGGAGAGAGGAAGAGCCCAGGAATAATTCTGCAAGGCCAGCCAGCTGGGGGCTCACCTATGGTTTCTCCTCCCTGCCCCAGGCTCACATCTCAGAATTATAGCAGCGGTCACAGTGTCCAAACCCTTCTTTTTACAGATGGAAACCCAGGGAGGGGAAGTCTCAGCTAATGCTCCACAGCTGTCTGACAACAGATGCAGGGGAGCCCTGGACTCCCGACCCCTCAGTTGGTGGGTGTTCTTCCACAGACATCAGTAGAGATTCTGTTAGATTTGGCTGTGCTGAAATCAAGACACTCCTCTTTGGTGACTTCTGACCGCCCCCACCTCAATCCAGTCCAGCTCTGGGAAATGGTGTTGGGAGACAGAGGCCGAAGGATGTGGTCTAGGACACATGGCTCAACAGTAGAAGTTGTAATTAGCAAGCTGGAGACAAAATAGTGATGCAGAGAAATCCCAGGATGAGGAACTGGTGGGGTGAAGACAGAGGACTGAGGATGACTCTAACTTTTAAGGACTGAGCCGGAGGTGAGGATAGGGTCCACATTCAGAGAGGTATTTATTGAGAAAGGCTTCCTGGAAGCATCTCTCTGGGTCCTTCCTTCATCATCTCTGGGCACGTAGCTACAAAACCTCCCAGACTTTGGAGCTGGCAGGCTGAGGACTTGGGGAGGGCTTTAGAGAAATCACCAAGGGAGGGTACTATCTAGCTAGAGTCCCACCCAGTGGCTCTGGGAGGAACTGCAGTGGCTACTTCTCCCTGCTCTTTGGACAGAAGGGAACACTGACCTAGAGGTAGTAGTACTCTGCAAAGGCAAGACAAGTCATATTAGGTAGTGTGTGTCTTGTGCCTTAAAGCTTTCGAAGCATCTTCCTAAACATCATCTTCCCTAAGCCTCAAAACCATCTCATACAGTATATAGAGTACCCATTTTTACAGAAGCTCAGAAAAATGATGTGTCTCAGTTGAAATAGCTAGTCAGAAATAAGCCAGGACTTGAACCCAAGATTTCTAATGCTAAATTCCTTGCTTGTGAGCCCTCAACTCACAAGTCTCTCCAGACTCCAAGACCAGGTCTCTGGGTCCTAAACCCAATTAGGGGGCTTCCTGGGCTTCCAACATTGGCTCTATATATTTCACGAGAGCCCGAGCGACTCTTAGCTGCATGCCGAAGTCTGGCTGGTTTCTCTTTTATGACCTGTTGAAGGTGACTCCAAGATTCTCTAAGAGTCTCGTGTTAGAGATCTGGTGACTGACTTTGGGTTCCTGCTTCTGAGGCCTCCCTCATATTGAAGATGGCAGTACCACAATACAAAAGGAAACCGTATCCTTCATCCCTCCTATAGACTAAATGTTTGTGTCCCCTGTCAAATTCATATATTGAAACTCTAATCATCAATGTGATGATATTAAGAGGCGAGGCCTTAGGGAAGTGGAGCCCTCATGATTGGGATTAGTGATTTATAAAATAGGCTCAGAGAGAACCTCAGAACCTTCTATCATGTGAGGACATAGAATTCTATGAACGAGGAAGAGAGTCTCATCAGCTATCACACCAAATCTGCCAGCATCATGACTTGGGCTTCCTAACCTCCAGAATTGTGAAAAATAAATGTTTTTAAGCCACCCAGTAATAGTATTTTGTTATAGCAGCCCCTTGACTGCATGGAGCAAGGGCCCCCTGACCTGCATGAAAGCAAGTCACAAGTAAGGAAAAACCTTTCTTGCATTAAGTGGGAGTGATATGTAGGTTTATTTATTACTACATCATAGCCCGTGCTACCCTAAATAACACAGAAACTTGTTTCTTGGTGATGCCCTAATAAAAACCTAAATTATCAGTGGCTATCTGGAAGGCAGTAAGGAAACACACTGTTGAATTCATTTTATGTCCTGACATAACATTTGGTAAAAACATTGCCTACGAGAACCTAGAGGGTAGACCCTTGTGATGTCAAGGAAAATAAAAACCCAGAAAATCCTCCTCACAAAAGTAGAAAAGAAATAGTTCTGTTATCAAATAAGCATTAAACCAGGCTGGGCCGCATCATGCGTAATCTGCTGTTTAGAAAATGGGATTACAAAGAGAGAAAAGATATCCCATCATTTTCGTATAACCAGGCAGATACAGCCCAGCACATGCATGTTCTCATCTGTGAAGACTTGTCCTCAGATGAGAGGACTTGACAGCACCATTTGCTATAGGTGTTTTCAGAGTTCACCTTAAATTCACCAGGTAATTTGGGTGGCCATCTGTTCTGGTTAATTGACTATCTGAAGGAAAAAGAAAACTTGTATTTCTATGACAAGCAGGTAGTCAAGGTGCCTCGGCAAAACTCCCAGGGTGCCAGAGCCCTATTTTCCTTGACTCCCAGGCCCTTCTGAACAAAATTCCTAAGTTTCAATTATGGTAAGAGCCTTCTTTAAGCTTTTAAAAGATTTGCATACATATCAAAAGGACAGAGGAAGTATTTACAAACACAAGTTTTCTCCAGGGAAAGAAGGGGGAGAAAAAGATCTCTTTACTTTTTATAACAAGGAAAATTCAGTCTTATTTTTATTTACTATTACAATTTTCCACTTTTGTCACTCTCTTATAGTAACACTATAATTTCGAATGACCTCCATTGCTGTTTCTACCTTTCTGTGGGCATTTTGTAGCCATCAAAATATTCAGTGATTCTATAGTAAAATGCAAAGCAATTATCAGACTCACAATGAGGTGAATTAGAAAAGTAAGTACAATATGTGACTTGGGAGAAAATCTTTAAACATGTACACCCCATGGTAAATATCTAAAACAAGTTATTGGTTATATAAGAAAGGGAAAAGTATCTTTTTCTTCTACTTGTTAAAAGCAAAACAGGTCCAAAATGGAGTCGCTTATGCTAAGCTCCACATCATCAAACTGAGACTTAATTATAGTTTGGGCCTTTCCCAGAAATGGAATCTTAAACGAGTCAATCAGGAATCACCTGGTCAGCACTAGTGAGATAATCTGCCTGATAAGACCCTTGCCATCTCCTAAAGGAAAGTAACCTTGCAACAACCAATTTTATACCTTGTATTGTGGTGGCTGAAAAATTGACTCTTACTGGAAATTACTGTTTGACTATTGCTATGGGCACGTAGGCCTTTAGTTGTAGGAACATAACATTCTAAACAAGCTTTCTGCTTCTGTAACCCCCGCTTGCACACCTGACCTGTGGGTCGACAGGTAATGAATAGAAGAAAGATAGACCTTTGTGTTTAGACAGAATGAAACATTAGATTTTGGGCTTAAAACCCCTGTACCTCTACATTTCGGGGCTGCTTAATTTGGGGTCTGTGTACCCCTGGCAGACCCAACTGGCTGAATAAAGAGTGTTTCCTATAACTCACTGAGTTCCCGTGGTCCGTGTGTCTTTCGGGGGCTGGTGGCCACAACAGTATAACTTCCTTGTTGCTGCTCTCCTCTGCTTATAAATGTCTTCTATTTTCTACAGGAGCTTGGAGCTCCTTTCCATTTGCTGGAAAGGATACAACCCGATTCGTGAATCATTGAATAAATCCAGTAAGATCTTTAAAATTTGAATTTTTTAAAACATTCTTTTCTAAATTCTTGGTGTAATGGCTAAAAAATGATGGCTAGAAATTTATTACTTGCAGGAAAATTACTGCTTGGCCATGCCCATGGGAACATGGCTATGTCCATGGGAACATAGGCTGTCACCCATAGGATGATAACATTCTAAACAAGCTTTCTGCTTCTGTAGCCCCGCTTACACACCTGACCCGTGAGTTGACAGGTAATGAGTAGAAGAAAGATAGCCCTTCGTGTTTAGACAGAATGAAGAATGGGATTTGGGGCTTAAAAACCCTGTACCTCTACATTTCAAGGCTGCTTAATTTGGGGTCTGCGTACCCCTGGCAGACCCAGCTGGCTGAATAAAGAGTGTTTCCTATAACTCACTGAGTTCTGGTGGTCCATGTGTCTTTCGGGGGCTGGTGGCTACAACATTGGCTGGGCCCCTCTAACAAATGGTAGATTAGTAAAAGAAAAGCATGCAAATGTATTTAATATAAATTTTATGTGATGTGAGTGACTTCGTAAAGAAATGAAGACCCAGAGAAGTGTTTATGCCTGGGTGTCTTAATGCTAGGTTCGATGAAGTGTGGAAAGTTGTGGGAAAATGTGATAGAACAAAGGGTATGAGCTAAGTGTAGTTAGGGGAATGCTGGTTCATTCAGATTTCTCTCGTCCTCCCTCCATCTTCAGGGATAAGGATGCTCTTTTTCTCTCTGTAGAGGGAGAAGACCTCCCACATAAGAGTTTTATGACTTATTTCATGGAAAGTCCTCTCTGAACCAGCCATTTCTCAAATTCTTTCACTTGAGATAAATTCAATATGCCAGGTGCTATATTTTGGAGTAGTGCGTCCTGATAAGCAACATGCAAAAATTCTCCTATGATGTCTCTTAATTTTACAAACTGTGTTGATTTTATTGTTTGCATTTTCACACGATTGACTATTTGAGTATTATTTGGTATTTGCTCACAAAGTCTTACTCAGTCCCAGCCTAAGGAATAACATAAACCCAGAGCCTGATAAGCTAACATGTTAAGAATTTTCTTCTAAGGCCCAATAAACTTGTCATGAGTTCCCATCAATTGCACAAGTAACTTCACAGTTACCTAATTAAAGCTGTTTAGTAATAATCCTAGCATCTTAAATAATATTTCCCATATGCAAAACATAAAGACACCATGGCCTTTACATACTATCAAAGCCTTCTTGTGAAGCTCCCTGGAAGGGCACAGTTCAGTTTCCAATGGTTACTCTCCATGGCTCTAGTTTTAAGTCTTGAGGACATACCATATGCCATTTTCTCATCAGTACAAATCAATTGTTATATTATTATAGCAGGTCTGTCATGCTGAACTAGAGAGGATATCTTAGTGCTGCTTCGTTGCTTACTGCTAAGCTGTTTTATCACTGAGCATCTCTGAGTCCTTTGTGGTGAGTTTTTGTTCCACCATTAAAATATTCCCAAGAGTCCAATTTCAGATTTTCCCCATTTCCATTACGATTGTATTATATGTTTTTCATAATTAGCCAAAAAGCACTGAGTTTATTAGTTAAAGTATTAATATAAAAAATCACTGGTGAAAAAGGCAAAGGGATAAAGACATACACATTGGTAGTTACAAAACAGTCTGTGGAACGTGGAGTACAGCATAGGGAATATAGTCAATATTACTGTAATGGCTCTGTGCAGAGCCAGATGGGTGCTAGTGTAATTGAGGCAATCACTTCATAAATTATTAAATGTCTAACCATTGTACTGTATACTCGAAGTTAATTTATATATATTTTAAAAAGCATTAGCTGGACCTTGCCTGTTCTATTACTCCAAGGATTGTAGCTAATATATTTCTTTGTTTTTAGATGGTCCCAAAAAAGCCCATTATAAACAGTTTCATAAAGGAAGGGCCCAGGGGACACAATTCCACTTATAAAGACTATCAGCCTCAGACATTTTGTGCCAAATTTTGGGTTTAAGTAATGACAAATATTCTCTCCTTGACCAAACTCTACTCTGGATCTTCTGAATTCTCCTCAGCTGGGCCCTGACTTTTTGCTTTAGTGTTTGTCTCTGTGCAATATTGCGATTTATAAGAAATATATCTTTTTTAAATATATTTTTTATATTTATAAGAAATATATCAGATGACCAAAATATATTTCTCATATTTATTTAGTCTTCATCCATAGTTTCTGGCTCGCAGCTCCCAAACCATTGGAATTTCCTAAGTAATAAAAGAGATTTTTAAAAAAGTCTTTGTTATGTCAATGAAATGACATAGCAGCACCTAAGAATGAAGGCTGGTTGACCAGAGAACCAACAATGTGCTGAGGGGTTGGAACTTCCCCACTGGAGAGAGGGACTGGAAGTTTAATTAGTCACCAATAGCCAATGATGTAATCAATCACACGTATGTATATATGTATGTATGTATGTATGTATGTATGTATGTATGTATGTGTGTAATGAAAAGCTAAGAGGACGGGGTTCAGAGAGCTTCCTGGTTGGTGAACTCATGGAGATGTGGGGAGAGTAGCGCCGGAGAGAGTATGGAAATTCCTTGCCTTTTCCATCATCTCTTCTATCTGACAGTTTCGGAGTTATATCCTTTTACAATAAACCAGTGCCCTAGCAAGTGAAATATTTCTCTGAGTTCTGTGAGCTGTTCTAGCAAATTGATCAAATCCAAGGAGGAGGTCCTCATTCTCAGTGAGAACCTCTGATTCATAGCCAGTTGATCAGAAGCACAGGTAACAACCTGGACTTGTGACTGGTGCCTGAAGTGGGTGAAGGCAGTCTTGTAGTACTGAGCCCTTAAACTGTGGAATCTGATACTATCTCTGGGTAGATGGTGTCAGAATTGAGTTGAACGCTCAGACTCCCTACTGATGTCTAAGAATTATTCGTGGGTTGGAGGAAAGCCCACTACATTGGCAACTGAATATCAGAACACCAATTTACTCTGCATTGCCTAATTTTAGCAAGAATCCTGATAAATCGGTTTAGCCAGAACTCCCACCCTTGATATCTGATGACCTTTGATATCTGATCAGTTTCCTCAGTCCTGCTACCATTGCCCCAAGTGATGTCCTATCATCCTGATCTGCCTTCAGCAAGACTCCTGTTAGGTGGATTTAGCCAGAATCCCCACTTACCCCTGATGTTTCCTCATATTAGTTTTCCATCCATTGATCCCCACTCTGCTCCTTGCCTATAAATTCCCAATTTTCTTTGTCGTATGTGGAGCTGAGCCCAATGTCTTCCCTCACTGTAAGACCCCATTGCAGTGTCCCTGCACCTATCACCATGATCCTGAATAAAGTCTGCCTTATGATTCTTAAAAAAGTGTTATGAAGAATTTATTTGACAGTACCAACATGCATATTAGTTACTTTTGCTTTAATATTATCAAAAATAACTCATGAAGATGGTCCTGTGGGGGTCCAGAAATGAGCCACCCCAAGATATGCCTCAGTGGTATGCAGATCACTTTGAACTAAAGGCAATTTTAGCTTCGAGCTCAAGAGAAACTTCTGGCCCCTCCCCCACCAACTACCTAGAAAATTTTGAATTAAAGGCCTTGTCCAAAATAAATTGACCAGTCTATAGGGCAAGAAAAACTTCTGTTTACTAAACATCTGCTCTTGTTATCATGCTATACTGACTTTTGAAGCCCTCAGGGCACCTTACCCCATCCCTGGCTCAAGATGTTTTATATACCTCAATTCTCCTTTCTATCCTTGAACTCTCTCATGTATGTGGGATTCCCATGAGCATGAGATTTTCTTTAATTTAATTTTTTCGATTATAGTTGACATTCAATATTATATTAGTTTCAGGTGTAGAGCATAATGGTTAGACATTTATATAATTTCAAAGTGATCCCCCTGATTAGTTTGGTGCCCACCTGACGCCCCACATAGTTATTACAATATTATTGACTACATCCCTATGCTGTACTTTACATCCTCGTGATTATTTTGTAACTACTGAAGAAGGGCCCAATTGGGACCCCTGTAGTAGAAGACTCACAGTGACCCTGGCTTCACCTTTCTTACTCTATAGTTTAGCAATAGATTGTCCCCTGTGGCTTGACCCAGAGCTTGGAATGTCCCTTGCCATACAAAGTTGCCTTGAAACTTATGATTAGTGCCTTTATGCATACTTATCACAATTTTTATGATCTTGAGCATTCTTTCTAGATGACTCCCATCTTTATTTCTGGGTTCCTAATGGGCCACTGGAGGACCACGTTACCAGAGGGAAGGCTCTGTGAGGCACGATAGACACGCCCCAAACAGTCATGTAGCCTCTGGAATAATGCCCAGATTTTCCCTTAAGTACCCTAAATCGGACTGAAAAAGTAAAGCAGTTTTTAAAGGAGTTAACCTGCTGCTTTCTCAGATCATTTATGCTCTGACAATAAACATTTATCCTAAGAACTCCTGTGTTGGTTTATTGGCTGAGAGGCACAGGCAGCACAAACCCGGGGAGTCATTTGTTTCCAATTACTCTAATGATTTGTACTTCTTAATCCCTTCACCTTTTTAACCTCTCCCAGTGACCCCCCTCTCATTTGGCAGCCATCGGTTTGTTCTATCTATGAGTCTGTTTCTGTTTTGTTCATTTATTTTGTTTTTTAGTTTACACATATAAATGGAATCGTATGGTATTTGTCTTTCTCTGTCTGACTTATTTTACTTTGCATAACACCATCTAGGTCCATTCAAGCTCTCACAAATGGTAAGATTTCATTCTTTTTTATGGCCAAGTTATATTCCATTGTATATATATACCACTTCTTTATACAGTGTTTACTGATGGACACTTAGGTTACTTCTGTATCTTGGTTATTGTAAATAATGCCGTAAAAAACATAGTGTTTTGAATTTCTTTGGTTAGATAACCATAGGTCAAATTACTGAGTCATAAGGTAGTTCTTTTTAAAATTTTTTGAGGACTCTCCATGCTGTTTTCCATAGTGGCTGTACCAATTTGCAATCCCACCAACGGTGCACATCCTCATCAACATCCTCATCAACCCTTGTTTGTTGATTTATTAATAGCCATTCTCACAGGTGTGAGATGATACCTGATTGTGGTTTTAATGTGCATTTCTCTGATAATTATCTATTAATAATCATAAACTATTATTATAGTTACCGTTGAGCATATTTTCATATGTATATTGGCACCTATATGTCCTCTTTGGAGAAATGTTCATTCAGGTCCTCCACCCATTTTTTAAATTGGGTTATTTGTTTGTTTGTTTGTTTTGGTGTTGAGTTGTTCTTTTAAAGTTTGGGACATTAACCCCTTATCCGATGTATCATTCCAATAAGTGAGTATCTTCTCCTATTTGGTAGGTTGTCTTTTCTTTTTCTTTTTAAATTAAGTTTGTTGAAATAAATTGGTTAATACAATTATATAACATTCAGGTGTACATTATAATTTGATATCTGTATACTCTATTGTGTGTTTACCAACCAAAGTCCAGTTTCCTTCAGCTACCATATGTTTGATCCTGTTTACCCACTTCACCCTTTCCTACTACACTATATTTGATCCCTTTTACCCCGTCTAGCTCCACCCTTCTCCCCCATTCCCTACCCTCTGGTGACCACTAGTCCATTATCTACGTCCATGAGTATCTGTTTGTTTGTCCTCTTCATTTGTTGCTTTTAGATTTTTATCCCACATATAAGTGATATTATGTGATTTTCAACTTTCTCTGGCATATTTCACTTAGCATGACTGTCTCAAGGTCCATTCATGTTGTTGCAAATGTTAGTATTTCATCTCTTCTTATGGCTGAGTAATATTACATTGTATATATGTACTACGGCTTCTTTAGCCAATCATCTATCGTAGGACACTTCGGTTGCTTCCATGTCCTGGCCACTGTGAATAATGCTGCTATGAACATTGGTGTGCTACTATCTTTTCAGATATGAGTTTTCAAGTCTTTGGAGTAAATATCCAGTAGAGGGATTGCTGCATCATATGGTAGATCAAGTCTCAGTTTTTTGAGGAACCTCCATACTGTTTTTTATAGTGGCTGTACCAATTTGCAGTCCCACCAGTAGTGTATGAGGGTTTCTTTTTCTCCGCATCCTCTCCAACATTTGTTATTACTTGTCCTGTTGATTATAGCTATTCTAACAGGTGTGAGATGGTATCTCATTGTGGTTTTAATTTGCATTTCCCTAATAGCTAGTGATGTTGAGTATTTTTTCAAATATTTCTTGGCCATCTGTATGTCCTCTAGGGCGAAGTGTCTGTACAGGTCCTCTGCCCATTTTTTTGATTGGATTGTTTGTTTTTTTGTTGTTATTGAGCCATAAGAGTTCTTTGTATATTTTGGATGTTAGGCCCTTATTGAAGGTGTTGCTTGTAAATATATTTTCCCATTTGGATGATTGTCTCTACCTTGTTGACAGTTTCTTTTGCTGAGCAGAAGCTTTTGATGTAGTTTCATTCATTTATTGTTGCTTTTACTTCCCTTGCCTTTGACGTCAAATTCATAAAATCCTCTTTAAGTCCAAGGTTCTTGAGTTTAGTTCCTATGTTTTCTTCTATGCATTTTATTATTTCAAGTCTTATATTTAGGTCCTTACTCCATTTTAAGTTAATTTTTGGTGTGTGATAGTAGATAACAGTCTAGTTTCATTCTTTTGCAAGTGGCCTTCCAATTTTCCCAGCACCATTTATTGAAGAGGCTTTCCTTTCCCCATTGTATGTTTTTGGCTTTTTTTGTTGTTGTTGACAATTATTTGCCCATATAAATATTGGTTTACTTCTGGACTTTCTTTTCTTTTCCACTGGTCCATATGTCTGTTTTGCTGCCAGAACCATGCCATTTTGATTATTGTCACTTTGTAATATAATTTGAAGTTGGGCAGAGTGATGCCTCCAGCCTCGGTCTTTTTTCTCAGGATGGCTTTGGCAATTTGGAGTCTTTTGTGCTTCCATACAAATCTGATGATTTTTTTGTTCTATTTCTTTTTAAAAAAATGCTGATGGGATTTTGATAGGGATTGCATTAAATCTGTATAACACTTTAGGTGATGTGGTCATTTTAACTATGTTGATTCTTTCAATCCAAGAACACAGAATACCTTTCCATTTCTTTGTATCTCCTTCAATTTCTTTTAATAGGGTCTTACTTATAGTTTTCATTATATAGGTCCTTCATATGTTTCATTAAATTTATTCCTATATATTTTATTCCTTTTATTGCAATTCCAAAAGGAATTATTTTTTCTTCTTTTTCTGACACTTCATTATTACAGTATAGGAATGCTATGGATTTTTCGAACATTGATTTTGTATCCAGAAACTTTACTGTATTTGTTTATTGTTTCTAGTAGTGTTCTTGAGGACTGTTTAGGGTTTTCTATATAGAGAATCATGTCATCCACAAATAGTGACAGTTTGACTTCTTCATTTCTACTTGGATGCCTTTTATGTCTTCGTCTTGTATGATTGCACTCACTAGGGCCTCCAATGTTATATTGAATAACAGTGGTGATAGTGGACAGCCTTGCCTTGTTCCTGATCTTAGAGGGAAGGTTTTTAGTTTTTCAACAGTAAATATAATGTTGGCTGAGGGTTTTTCATACATGGCCTTTATTATGTTAAGGTATTTTCCTTCTATACTGATTTTGTTAAGTGTTTTGATCATAAATGGATGCTGTATCTTGTTGAAGGCTTTTTCTGCAACTATTGATATAATCATATAATTCTTATTTTTTAATTTGTTTATGTGGTATATCACATTAATCGATTTGCATATGTTGAACCATCCCTGTGCCCCTGGGATGAAGCCCACCTGACCATGATGTATAATCCTTTTAATATATTGCTGTACTCAGTTTGCTAGTATCTTATTTAGGATTTTTGCATCTGTGTTCATGAGAGATATTGGTCTGTACTGTTCTTTTTATGTGTTATCTTTACCAGGTTTTGGCATCATAGTAATATTGGCTTCATAAAATGAGTTGGGAAGTATTGCCTTCTCTTTGATTTTTTGGAAAAGTTTAAGGAGAATAGGTATTAAATCTTCTTAGAATGTTCATTAGAATTGACTGGTGAAGCCCTCTGGTTTTGACCTTTACTTTTTGGTAGGTTTTTGATGATTGTTTCAATTTCCATACTGCTGATCAGCCTATTTAGATTTTCCAGATCTTCTTGATTCAGCCTAGGAAGGTTGTATTTTTATAAGTACTGGTCCATTTTTTCTAGATTATTAAATTTGGTATTATATACTTTTTCATAGTATTCTTGCATGATTCTTTGTATTTCTGCAATGTCAGTCGTAATTTCCCCTCTTTCATCTCTGATTTTGTTTATTTGTGTTCTTTATCTTTTTTCTTTAGTGAGTCTAGCCAGGGGGTTGTCAATTTTATTAACCTTCTCAAAGAACAAGCTCTTTGTTGCATTTATTTTTTCTATTGATATTTTGTTTTCAATTTCATTTATTTCTGCTCTAATTTTGATTATTTCTCTCCTGCTGACTTTAGGCTTCATTTGTTCTTCCTTTTCTAGTTTTTAAAGATGAAACATTAGGTTGTTTATTTGGGTTCATTCTTGTTTTTGGAGATAGGCTTGTATTGATATGAACTTTGCTCTTATGACCGCTTTTGCCGTGTCCCAAAAGTTTTGATATGTTGTACTATCATCATTCGTTTCTATGTATCTCTTGATCTCTCTTTTTCTTTCTTTCCTGACCCAGTTATTCTTCAGTAGCATATTGTTTAATATCCATATATTTGTGGTTCTTCCTGATTTTTTTCTGCAGTTGATCTCTAGTTTTAAAGCATTATCATACCAACCATATGAGAATATGGTTGGTATGATTTCAACCCTCTTATATTTGTTGAGGCTATCTCTGTGTCAGAATGCGGTCAAACCTTGAGAATGTTCCATGTGCACTAGAGAAGAATGTATAAACAGCTGTTTTGGGATGGAAGGCTCTATAAATGCCAGTTATGTCCAATTGGTCTACTGTGTTGCTTACGGATGTTATTTCCTTATTGATTTTTCTTTTTGGATGATCTGTCCATATCCGACAGTGAGGTATTTAGGTCCCCTACTACGATAGTGTTTTGGTCTGTTTTTCCTTTTAGTTCTGTTAGTAATTGCTTTACATATTTTGAGGCTCCCTCTTTGGGGGCATAGATATTAATAAGTGTTAAGCTAAGCAGGGTCAGGCCTGGTTAGAACTTGGATGGGAGACCACCTAGGAGGACCAGGTGCTATAGGCATAAAAAAATAAAAAAAGAGATTGTAAGCTGACACAGTCCTTGCAATCTGTGAGGTCAACCAAGGGTTGCCTTGCCTAAAAATAAATAAATAAAATAAGTGTTATGTCTTCTCGGTGCATGATTCCCTTTATCATTATGCAATGTCCCTCAGTATCTTTCTTTATCTTTTTTATTTTGAAGTCTATTTCATCTGATATTAGTACCTCTACTCCTGCTTTTCTCTGAATGCCATTTGCTTGAAATATCATTTTCTACCCTTTCACTTTGTCTTTGGAGCTGAGATGTATCTCCCAGAGGCAGCACATAGTTGGGTTTTGTTTTTTGATCCATTCTGCAACTCTGTGACTTTTTATTGGTGAGTTCAGTCCATTTACATTTAGGGTGATTATTGAAATATGAGGACTTCTTATAGCCATTTTGTCTTTTGCTTTCTGGTAGTTCGATTTTTCCATTGCTTCCTTGTCCTTGTGTTTCTGTTTTCTTTATTTTGGTTGGCTTTTGTGGATTTTCCCTCTGGCTCTTCTTGTTTTATGTTATATACTTCAGTTCTGAATCTTTGGTGTGTGGTTACCATTACAAATATGTAAAAGATAGTTATATATATTATAGTCATCCATTTTCTTCTGTGTATGCCTTATCTCCATTCCCCTTTGCAAATTTGGATCTTTGAATCCTCCCCTTTTTAGTCATCGTTATTTCAGTTTGTCCCTGTGTATGCTGAACCTTCATTACTGTCTTGTTATAGCAATTCTCTTCTTATTATTTAAGCTTATAATGCTCTGTTCTTAGTAAGGGTTGGACTCCTCTGCTTCTATTTGCCTGATAGTCACTTTACTCCTAATTATGTATTTTATTTTATTTTATTTTATTTATTTTATTTTATTTTATTTTATTTTTTTTTGTCATTTTATTTTAGGTGAACTGACCACTTTCAATATTTCCTGTATTGTAGGACTCGTAGTGCAGAATTTCCTCAATTTTTGTATGTCTGGAAAGGTCTTAATTTATCCTTCATATCTAAAGGAGAGCTTAGCTGGATACATTATTCTTGACTGGTAGTTCCTTTCCCTTAATAGTTTAAATATTTGATTCCATTTCTTTATGGCTTATAAGATTTGTGCTGAGAAGTCTGAGGATAATATAATGGGTTTTCCTTTATAAGTTACTATTTTCTTCTCCCTGGCTGCCCTGAGAATTCTATCTTTGTCATTGATTTTTGATAACTTTAATACAATGTGTCTTGGTGAAGGCCTTTTTGGTTTGAGATAGTTGAGTGTTCTGTTGATTTATTGGATTCCAAGCTCCAGCTCATTCCTTAGATTTGGGAAATTCTCATCAACTATTTGTCTAAAAATGCTTTCTAATCCCTGCTCCTTTTCCTTACTTTCAATAATGCCCATTATTCTTATGTTTCCTCTCCTGATGGTATCAGCTAGTTCTTGTATTTCTCTTTCATTATTTTTATTCTTCGGTTTCTCTCTTCTTCCTTCTGATTCATTTCCAGATTTCTGTTTTCAATATCACTGTTCCTTTCTTCCATTTGGTCAATCCTATTTCTCAAGCTTTCTATTTCATTTTTCAACTCTGCAAGAGAGAGAGAGAGAGAGAGAGAGAGTGTGTGTGTGTGTGTGTGTGTGTGTGTGTGTGTGTGTGTGTGTGTTTATCTCCAGGAGATCTATCGTGTTCTTTTTGAGGGTTTCGATCTTCTTGCTCTGCCGATCTAGTTGTTTTTTCAGTTCCTGAAATTGTTGATATGACTCGTTTCTGAACTCACAGAGTTTTTTCAGAAGTACCATCCTGAATTCTGTCATTTAAGTTCCATATTTCTATGGCTGTAAGCTTATTTTCTGTAGATTTTTCTCCTTTTTTTCTGAGATGGCTTGTCACCTTGGCTGTTCATGGTGTTTAACGGACTTTTTCTCAGCCTGGGCATTAATGGAAATGTATTCTGCTTTTTTCCAGAAAGATTTATTATATAAAGGTCTCTCTTTAACCTGCTTCAAAGAAGGCACTTTTCTTTTGGATTCCAGTAGATATGTCT
Source organism: Rousettus aegyptiacus (assembly GCF_014176215.1). NCBI lineage: Eukaryota > Metazoa > Chordata > Mammalia > Chiroptera > Pteropodidae > Rousettus > Rousettus aegyptiacus. Next base: position 65,416,574 of record NW_023416309.1, read on the forward strand.
AAGCCTCTTGGATCCCTGCTTTATACAAAACCTAAAAATGACTTTTTAAATTTTCTTGTAGATATTTAATCACACTTGCTACCCTCAGTTTCAGTCCCTGTCAGTGTCAGTGACAGTCTTGGCAGCATTTGCTCAGATTCCCCTGAGGCTCTGCGATGGTTGGTGTCAGAAGGTATGGAGGAGGGACCCTCTGCGTTAGGGGTTTAGGACTGCGGCTCATTCTCGGTTTTGCAACCAGAGCTGGTAAAAATCAACTGTTGTTTCTCTGCGGTCCCATCCCACTTCTTTGCTTTCTGATGACTAGACCCTCCACTGGCTGCATGGAACTTGCAGCACTTACAGGCAGGGCTGTTCAGGGAAGCTGGCACACCTTCTCCCCTCCAGGGAGCTCCAGAGTCTCTGAGAGGCAGCTTCTTTATTTCTTCCAGTCCACTGCCCAACACCTGGGGTTCTAATCTGTGGTAGCTCTTATGTGCAGATCCCACGTTCAGATGTGGTTGTGTGCAGTTTGGGTATTTTTTGTTGTTGTTGAGTTTTAGATATTCAGCTTATTGTTGTTCCAAGGAGAGAGATTTGAGGATGTCTCTCACTCCATCATATTTCGCAGAATCCTTGTCTTTTCTTTTTTATTGATGGCTTCCTTTGCTGTGCAAAAACTTATTAGTTTGATATATTTCCATTTGTTTGTTTTTTCTTTTGTTTCTCATGCTTGAGGAGATATGTCCAAAAAAATTACTAAGGGCAATGTCAGAGAGTTTACTCTCTACGTTTTTTTCTAGGAGTTTTGTGATTTGGGGCTTACATTTAAGTCTTCAATCCATTTTGAGTTTATTCTTCTATATGGTGTATTTTTTTTTTTACATGCATCTGTTCAATTTTCTCAACACCATTTATTGAAGGGAATGTCTTTCCCTACTGTATATTCTTGCTTACTTTGTTAGAGATTAACTGACTATAGAGATGTGGGTTTATTTCTAGGCTCTCTATTCCGTTCCATTGATCTATATGTCTCTTTTTATGCCAGTACCATGTTGTTTTGATTACTATAGTCTTGTAGTATAATTCGATCAGGTAACATGGTACCTCCTACTTTTTTCTTCTTTCTCAAGATTGCTGTAGCAATTGCTGTGGTTTCATATAAATTTTAGGATTATTTGTTCTACTTGTGTAAAAAATGCTATTGGTATTTTGATAGGGATTGCGTTGACTCTATAGATTGCTTTGGGAAGTACGGACATTTTAATGATGTTAATTCTTTCTGTCCATGACTATGCATACAAGATTGATTTTATTTTTTCTTGTCAATCTGCCTCTTGTTGATTTGGTTATTCAGCCAGCCCAAAAAGAACCAGAGGAAGGAAAGGGAAAATTTTCCTATTCCCCACAGTTTTAATGCTGTGTGCAGGATTTTCACTGGCTGGTAAAAGTCTTCCTGGCTAGCTGAGAAATTTCTTTCCCTGGCTGGTGCACTGGGTTGTGCCCTGAAGAGTCTGGAAAAAAGGCATTATTCTGACATTCTAAGAGTATGTTATTTTAGATGCAAAAAGACAAGAGATGGTTTCACTTAAGGTTACAACTGACCTTTGTCAAGAAAGCTACGGGCCTAGGACTGACTACCCACCATGACCCACTCTTAGAAATTATTATGTTCAGACATCCTATGTGGTTAATTTCAGTCTCTGAGTTTATAGGGCCCACCATGCAGGCCTTCCATGAGCTTGTCAGATTTAGTATGTGGCCCCTTTTTTTGTCCACATAATGTAGAGTAAAACAAGCCTTCCTGCTCTTTTTTGGCAACTCTTGCACAAGTGACCTGCATACCCTTAGCTTGGAGGTCAGGTCTGAGTGTGTTCTTTATATCTTCTAGAGAAAGGAAAGTTAAAATAGGTAGTTGGATGTTCTTTGGAAAAGTTGGAGTCTTGAGATCTGGCTGAGCTGACTGAGCCAGGTTTTGAGAATGGAGGTTTAGACAAGACACTATGATTATACTGAAGTTATTAGACAGGACAGAAGGCTCCCTGGAGAAAACCTCCCACACAGGAGAATTAGATGGCCAGACCCTCTTCCATACCCTACTACAAATGTCCCGGGTAATGGCTCTGCTGGAAGCTGATATTCAATGTGACATAGGAGCCATTCTGGAGGTCTTTCCTTCTAAAGTTAATTGGTCAAAAGTTGAATTATGTATGCAGGAAGAAGAACATCTAAAAGCATTCACTGAATATTTTATATAAACTCTCCAAAGACATACAGCATTGAATCTGGAAGCTCCACAGCACAGAAACCTCGTAATATCCGCTCTAGTGGGAAATTTTCTCACAGATTAAAAAAAAAAATCAAAATAGCATAGTTGGGTGGTCAAAGCTACTGCTAATTGTGATAATGGAAGCTGCCATGCAATTCTTTCAGAATAGTTTACAGGAAAGCTGAAAAAAATAAGAATTAAAGTAACAATTCTTGGTCTGCAACTTGAATCTTTAGAGAAGCAAAAATATAACTCAGAATTAATCAGATCCCACTCAGAGCTCTTCTTATTTGTCTCCAGACAATTGCAGGTATTGCAAGGAACAAGGACGTTGGATAAGAAATTGTCCTGCACTTAAGAAGAAGGAAAGTCTGGGAAGCAACTTCCCTAAGTACATGCACTCTCAGAAGGTATATTTTTCTTCTCCTGAGAGGGAATTGCCCATCAAGTGATGGGGTCAGTGGATCCTCAGTTGCAACCCAGAGCCTACCATTAAACTTAAAGTAGAGGATTGGAAACTGAATTTTTTTACCACTTTTTTTTTTTTAACATTTACTATGAAACAAACTTTATACTATGTACTTTCTTCTTCCTTTGTATTATACCTTTCAGATTGATGTCCAGGACTGGTATTATTAGATCTTGAACATTTTTATTTGCACAAGAATATGGAACGCTTTACAAATTTGTGTGTCATCCTTACGCAGGGGCTGTGCTAATCTTCTTTGTATTATTCCAATTTTAGTATTTGTGCTGCTGAGGCAGCACTGGAACAAAATTTATTAATTGACCCTGGTATGACTTTCTATACTATCTGTTCACATCTGATTTTATTCACGCTATTTCATTGCCCATATCTCAGCCCACTCCAATATCTTTAGGCCTTGATAACACCCATCATGCCTTTTTAGTTTCAAACTGCTCACCAGCAAGTCTCTATGGCAGAGATTTGTTATATAAATTTAATGCCATTATAAAATGTAATGAGAAGAGCATTTTTATTTTCTTGCACTCAAACCAAGCCCCAAATCTCTTACTTTCTTTATTAGAAAGTCATCCTGACTTAAATTTCTCTGACGAGGATGAATTTTTAAAAGATACCCTTTGGGCCACACATGCAAATGAAGTCAAATTGCTACAGAATACAGAGCCTATGCACACGACTTGGAAAAAGAATAAACCATTTTTCATCAGAAGCCCAATATCCTCTCTCTAGGGAGGCAGAGTGAGGAATTTTTTTTTACATCTTCACCCTGTAATACTCCAATTTTGGTAGTAAAGAAAGAAGACAATTTGACTCAGATGGGAATCGAAGTTATTGATTTGTACAGGACCTAAGAAACATAAACTCTTTTGTAATTGCTCACCACCCACGGGTCCCTAATCTGCTACTATTCTTACTATTCCAGCCTGGTTTATAGCAGTTGGTCTCTGCTCAGCATTCTTTTCAATCCCTGTCTATTCTGACTCCAGGTTTCTTTTTATATGTACTTTTAAAGGGACAGAGTAACATGGACTCTATACTTCGAGGAAATCATGAGTCCCCCTCAATGTTTTTCCAAATTCTTAATACAGATTTAGACTCTTTAGCCTTTACCTAAGCTTCTATGCTTGTTCAGTATGTAGATGACCCTTTCCTCTGTAATAAAACTAAGCAGGGAACAGTTATAGACTTCCTCATTCTCCTAAAGACACTACCTGAAAGAGGCCATAAAGCCCCCAGATCTAAATTTCAGTGGGTAAAGATTACTGTTACCTACTTAGGACATGAGATATCTCAGGATATTCAAAAGCTAACCCTAAATGCCTTGAGTCAATTTTGTCTACCCCTTTCCCCAAGACAAAAAAAAAAAAAAATTGTTTTAGAGGCAGCTGGCTACCGTTGCCAGTAGATTCCTAATTTTGCAGCCCTTTCTAAATCTCTGTATGCTCTTCTCCCTGATAACATCTCAGAGCCTATTTTCTGGCCTTCAGAGGCACTAACCACCTTTGAAGACCTAAAATTAGCTTTGTCCCCACCCCTGGCTCTTGGTTTACCTCACTTTGACAAATCCTTTGATTTATACTGCCATGAAAATAATGGGATTGCTGCAGGCATTCTAAGACAATCTTTGCTTTTCAGACATGCTCTATAGCATATTTCTCATGCCAATTAGATCCTGTGGCATCAGGTATGTCCCCAGGCCTACATTTTGGTGGCTGTAGCTGCTACCTTGATTGACAAAGCCAGTACTCTAATGTTTGACTTCTGCATTCACCTCTATGTTCTCCATGCCACGTCTGCTATTTTACAAGTTCATAGGACACAACACCTCTCTACACGGCAACAGACCACCTAAGAACAGGGACTTTTAATTAATCCTTCCATCATCTTACATCATAATACTTTGGATCCAGCTACTTTACCACCCCTTCCTAATGATGGAGAGCTTCACAATATCCCACTTGATTGTCTGACAGGTACATACATGGGATCAAAGCCACGAGAGGATCTCTCAAACATCTATTTAGACAACCTGGACTTACTTTTATTTTGTAATGGCTCCTGTAAACAAAATTTCTAGGGAAACATAATAACTGGCTATGCCATAGTTTTCCCACACTTGAGGCATACATATTTTTTGCCCCCGGTAAAATTAGCCCAAGCTGCTCTTAGCTCTTACTCATAGCTCTTACTAGAGTTTGCACATTGACTGAAAGAAAAACTGCCACTATTTATGAAGACTTCAATACGCCTTTGGAATCTGTCACATGGTTGGCACAATTTGGAAATCCTATGAATTCATAGCTTCTGCAGGTAGTCCTATTGCTAATGGGCATATAATTGCTGACCTACTTCAAACCCTTCACCTCCTTTCTAAAATTGCTATTGGTCACTGCTCGGCTCATACTAAGGAGACATACTGTTTTGGAAAACAATAGTGCTAACAGAGTTGCTAAATATGCAGCTCAAAATGGACCACCTTAACCTTTCTCCACCCAGTTTTTAAATCTGCTTTAAACTTCATCGATGTTATTAACTACCAGGCAAATGTCCTACATTCTGAAAAAGAAAAACATACAAAAGGGTGCCAAACAACTATCTGGTGGATAATTTGTTGGGCCAAACAGACTTTCCATAGCTCTTTTTCCTTTAACCTTTTGGCTTGCAGTTATATCCCACTAAGCAGGACATTTGTGCAGATGTGAGGCTGGAGGAGGGTGGGGATAATTAAGGAATTAAAACAGGACAATTGGTTTTTCCCGGCATCCACAAAATTTCTATCCAGAATATTTCCTAGTGTGCACTTGTAAATCCCACCAAATCCCTGGGAGAAATAATGTACCTCAAGACTGCCCTTTGGGGCATTCTAAATGGATTTTATAGACTTTCCCCCCCAGCTATTGGGTATTCTCACTGTTTGATGATTGTCTGCATGTTTAGCGGGTGGACCAAATGTTATTCAATTAGATGTGCTAATGCCACTTCAGGGGTAAAGAAATTAATAACTGAGATTATTTCTTGGCTTGGTATTCCTTTACAGATTGAATCAGATCAAGGTACTCATTTTACAGCCAAGATAAACCACTTGTTTGCAAAACCTCTGAGGTACTCAATAAAATTTCATACCCCATATCAGATATCCTTAAACATCGGGACAAGTGGAACCTAAAAATCTAGAGGTACAAAGGATTCTAGGAAACATCTAGCAAGAAACTGGACTTAAATGGCCAGAAGCATTGCCCTTGACCCTTATAAAGATCTGGAATACTCCAAATAGGAAACATTGATGAACTCTTTTGAAATAGTTTTTGGGCACCCAGTGTCTACTGGTTTCTCTAAACCTTCCATTTGTGGAGTAAGTGAACATTATGGGAATTTATGTGAACAGTTTGATATTATGACTAGCTATATACACGAACTAACTAGTATACTCGAAGCATATCATCAACAGGCAAAAGAGATGTGGCCCTTATCAACTGACAAGCCTTACCATCTCTTTCGACCAGGAGGCCAGATGAATATCAAGATCTTTAGAAGAAAACGGTACCTGTCACCTCAATGGGAAGGACCTCATGAAGTACTGCTGACCACCTACACTGCCATCAAAATTAAAAAAGGTCCTCTTGGATCCACACAAGCCATAGCAAAACAGACACAGATTGTTATCACTCTCTAGACAGCTGGGAGTCAGTCTCAACAGGTAATCATAAAGTAAGGATCTTAGGACAAATTCTTAGGCTCCAGAAGCAGACAGCACCACAAACGAGGCAGTTTTTCTAAAGATCACTGATCAAGAAACTGCTTCCACTTATCCTCACTTCTTATTGACACTCCTCATACATATATGCACTAAAAAATATACCTATCTTTTTATTAATAATTTTCTACATTTATTAATAAGAAAGCTGACTGGAGAGTACCTGACTTCATTAACCCTACTTCTTCACTCTGTAAAGCTTCCAGTATGGGCTCCCTATCAACCTGTATCTTGCTCTTACTAACCTTCTCTTTTTCAACAAGTCTGATGCAGACCAAACACTTTCTTATGCTAGTTTACCAAACCTCGGCCACGTTAACTAATCGATCTAACTGTTATATCAAAATCTAGATACTGCAAAAGGGCCTAAAATAATCTTTGTGCCTGCAAATGTGAACACCTGGTGGACTGAGCATGGAAGATGAATAAGCGATTGGGCATGATATCCACAGCAGGAAAAATGCCACTGTCTTTTCTTCTTCTGGTGTGTCAGTTGGGCCCCAGAAAACCCCTATAAAAGCTCAAGGACTGTCCATTGCTCAGATATAGACAATAGGCAAAAATTTTCCCCTTTGCATTGATAACAGACATGACACTGAGCCTTTTTTTAGGTAACATACCAGATAATAATGCAATCAAACTCTGTAGTTTGACGCCGAGGGTGCCATCTTTGAATTTCAAGGAAATTGTAAGTGACTCTAGCACTACCTTTTTTAGAACAAATGCCTGCCAAATCACCAAATGTTCTGGATGGCTCACAAACCACCTTTGTATAACTTGGGGTATTACAGTTGTGTTCTGCAGGTTCAGGGTACTGACCTTCTGATGCATGGTTCTGGCAGCTGGAAGAATATGCGAGGAGCTGCAGGCAGATGTAACATAGCTTTATTCAGGCATAGCAGGACACAGCAAGACACAGACACAGCTCCAGCTCCCCCACCTGCACAGGAGGGACTGTTCTTGTAACAAGGTGCACATTAGTGGCTTAAGGCCAGGTAGGATAATCAATCACAATCGATCACAGTGAGTATGTATCCTACAGGTTGTATAGGACACTGTATCTAAAGTTACCTGGGACGCTGTAGCTAAGGTCATCCGGAAACCACATGGCTTGCTGGGAGGGAGCCTGACCGCATCCATTTTGTTCGTCAGTTCCCTCACCCAACAAGCTGCCTCCCTGATTAAGTGGACCAATATCACAAACTATGTGTGGGCGGATCAAAAAGTCTTGACTTAATGGTTAGTTGATAGAACCAAGCTTTGCAGCTGCTAACACCAGACTAAAGGCCTCCTATGCCAGCGATTTTACAGTCTGTTTTGCTCTTACAGATTGATATGAACACATGGAAGATGAAGGTATATGGATCACATAAATCATGACATATCTCAGGTCCTAGGAATTACAGATTCCACTTTAACCTTGACTGTAAATCACAGTGGTCTTTTTATCTTATGTGGTGATAAGACATATAAAGGGTTTCCACCTAAATGGTCAAGATAATGTGGACTTGGATACATGGCTCTTTCTGTCACCAAACACTCCACGCTAAAAGCCAGCCAAATTGCATTCACAGAATTGTGCCACATTAACATGCCAGTTGAGAAACTGTAGAAAAATCCGCTTGTGTATCACAACTCAAAGAGGATAAGAAATGGAGAAGGCAATCCCAAAACTCTCCATGGTTACAGAACAAGAGTTTAATAACTCTATGCAAACTCTGAAACTACTCCAGTTGGAAGTTGACAGCTGACACTGTTGTTCTCCAAAACTGACATGCTTTGGACACACTGAATGCTCAACAAGGAGTTGTGCAATCATTGGTGAAAAATGTTGCTTCTATGTAATACAAATAGGACAAGAGTGTCTAACTTAAACCTGTTAAAAGACAGGATTAATATCAATCATCAGATAAATAAAGCAAAGACATCTTATTGGACTGATGTTCCCGGGCTTGGGGAACTGGTCAAATGGGGTGTGGGGTGTGCTAGCTGGGAAATTACTGTTTGGCTATCGCCCATGGGAACATAGCATTCTAACAATAAGCTTTCTGCTTCTGTACCCCGGCTTGCACAACCGACCTGTGGGTTGACAGTAAATAGAAGAAAAAAGACCTTTGTGTTCAGACAGAATGAAGAATGGGGTTTAGGGCTTAAAAACCCTGTACCTCTACATTTTGGGGCTGCTTAATTTGGGGTCTGCGTATCCCTGGCAGACCCAGCTGGCTGAATAAAGAGTGTTTCCTATAACTCACTGAGTTCTGGTGGTCTGTGTGTCTACCGGGGGCTGGCGGCTACAACAGGGGAAGCATGCTACTGTTCTTTTTGCTTATTCATCCCCATTCTAATCTATGTTCCTTTCTCCCTTTGCAGATCCCTTAGCTCACAGGTTACTCTCTCCTCCACAGCAGCCAGCTCAGCTTTTAACATGTGAAACTTCCAGGGAAGTATCAGAGAGGGAAACCATGTGGGTCCATAATAAGCCACTCGAGATGTGCCTCAGGGGTATGAGGATTACTTTGGGCCAAAGGCAAGTTTAGCTTCAGGCTCAAAAGAAACTTCTGCTCCCCACCCCTCCACCATTACCTAGAAGAATTTGATTTAAAGGCATTTCCCATAAGAGATTATCAGAGATAACTTCTTTACCTATCTGTAGTGCAGGGCAAACCTCTATTTATTAAACATCTACGTTTCTTAGCATTCTGCAATGACCTTTTGAAGCCCCCAAGGTACCTTACTTCAACCCTAGTTCAGTTTGTCTTATATACGTCAATCCCCATTTCTATCTCTGAATCCCTCGTGCATGTGGGGTCTCTGACTTTGTCATGTATGTGGGGTTCACATGAACACGAGATTAAATTTGATCTTCTCTTGTCAATCCGCTTCTTGTTGATTTAATTTTCAGGTCAGCCAAAAAAACCAGAGGAGGGAAAGGAGAATTCTTTCCCTTTCTCCACAGTCCTAACTTCACTTTGCCATTAATTGGATTGTTAGACTTGTATGTCCAGACTATATCTAGCCTGTGAATACAATATGGAGCTGATCAGAAATATATAACTGTGGAGACCATTCCTGGAGGACTGAAAAAATAGCCGTGTTATAAATAACGTTTGTTTCTAGTAAATTCTGAGTCTTAAATTGAGATAATCACTACGGTTGAAGAAGAACCTGGTTGGGACCCCCATAGTAGAGGCCTCACAGCACCCTCATTTTCACTTTTCTTTACCCTGTAGTTTAACAGTAGGTTGTTCTCAATGGCTTGACCCAGAGCTTGGAACATTCCCTGCCATAGAAAGTTGCTCTGAAATTTATGATTAGTGCCCTTAGGCTTACTGATCACAATCCTTCTCATTTAGCATTCTTCCCAGACTGCTCTCATCTCTGTGCCTGGGTTGCTAACAACACTGGAGGACCCTGGTGCCAGAAGAACGGCTCTGTGAAGCACAACAAAAACCCCCACCCCCAACATCACGTAGCATCTGGAATAATACCCAGATTTTCCTTAAATACCCTAAGCCGGACTGAGAGGGCAAGGCAGTCTTTGAAGGTATTAACCTGCTGCCTTCTCAGATCACCAGTGCTCTGACAATAAATGCTTATTCTAAATATCCCAACTCCTGTGTTGGTTTATTGGCTGAGTGGCACAGGCAGCATGAGCCCTGACTTGGTTGCCCTCCAGTTTCACTGTGAATAGGACAGCAGGGCAGTTAATGATAAACATAAGAATTTCAGTTCAGTACCAATATCAGTGATTCTAGAAAACTTAAGTTTCAAGTCTTTGTGGGAACCTCAGTTCATTTCTCTTGAGGTTCTGGCTTCAAATGGGAAGCACGAATCCAGCTGGGTTTTCTTTCACTTTGGTAGCCATATCAAAATACATGTCCCTTTCCATGTAGTGACAGCCCTTTTGCCTCAAGGGCACCTTTACCTATGTGAAATCTCCCAGCAGATAGGGGTGGCAGACCTCCTCCAATGGGTCTTTTCAGGTCTTTATGACTTTATGTCTTAGGGTTTCTACAGAGAGAAGCCTTCTTAAATATTTAACATGGTTATGAGAGGACTCAGCAAAAACTGGGCCCAGGACACGATCTCAGACTCAAATTCCTAGGCCTGCAAAACATAAGTTCCAAAGTTCAAAGGGAGTGATACTGCACTTTCTGGGACAGTCGCCCTCATTCTTAACAAGGGTCACGGTATAGCTGCAGGCCATTCTTACTTGCTAGCCTTTATTGTGAAGTGTTCCAAGTCAGATTCAATGTTGTACTTGCCCAAAGGGCTGAGGGCACAGTCCACTGAATGACAGTGGACTTCAGGCCATTTGGATACCCTGCAAACCCTAATGAGACAAAATCTCTTACCTTCCACAGGCCTTGATTTTATGGAATCTAAATGCCATCAGGTGCCTGGCAAAGCCAGTCAAGGAAACCTGTTTTCACCTTGGCTGTGGCCTATAAAGGATTCTACTGACAAACCATACATCTCATACATTTGGGAAAATGTCACCTATTTCATAGACGTGGTAAGAGTCTAGTGCTTTCAGAGTCCCTCTCAGATGATTGATGCAGATGGTTCTGTCAATGACACATTACTAATCTATCAGATGGGAAGTGTGGTACAATAAATACTTTGCTAGCTGATTCCCAGAGTCCAGTCAAATTTCTTTTAGCCCTTTTCTCCAATTTGTCCATTTTTTTCTGTGAAGCATCTTGTTGCTATAAACACTGAACTCTTTTACAGGTAAAAGCAACTTAATGAGAATTTGGACTCATTAGCTAGAGGTACAGAAAAAAAGGAAAAATGCAGAACATAGAGAAAAAACTATGCAGACGGCAGAATCAAAATCAGAAAAATGGCAGGGTATACAAACAAATGACGTCCCCCCACCCCCTGCAAACTTACAGATACAGACAACAGAATGGTGGTTATCATAGGAGAAGGGAAGTGGGGGGAGGATGAAGAGGGTAAAGGGAGTCATGTACATGGTGATGGAAGAAAACTAGACTTCAGGTGCTGAGCACACAATAGAGTATACAGATCTTCTCTTATAAAGTCGTACACTTGATATTTACATAATGATATTAACTAATGTTAATAAAAAATTTAAAAAAAAATTTAGGGTTAGGGACTATAGGGGTTAATGAAGCAACAGATTCATTTACCTCTCTAAGATTTGGTACAAATCTCTACAGTGGCCAGCCGTCTTTCTCAAATGTATCTTCCTTGCTTGCTAGAAGTATGGGAATATGACAGGGTGAGTGTCCCTTTTTAAAAATTATCTCTAGTGTTTCTAATTTTTTTTTTTTTTATAACTAGTTCGATTTCCCCTAACTGAGCCATTGAAAAAAGAGTGTTTTACACATGACCATGGCTTATCCTTTGGTAAGCTATTTTTATTGGTTTTATATCCAAGTGGTGCATGGATCTGTTTCTGCCCAGGTGCTTTTTAAGCATGATGTGAGACTGCCACTTTGTCATTACCCCTTTCTAGTGGAATGCACAAAGAAACCAAGTTAAAGACATTTTTTCCCCCCAGGGGCCTCCACAAATACTCCATTGGAGTGCAGAATATAGTATCTTTCTCTCCTCTATGGGTTTACGGGAGAATCAGAAGAAAGTAAGAATGTCTGTTCTTTAGAGAACCTGTCTGCTTGGAAACTGCAGATAAAGGGTAACAGTTGAAAAGAATTCTGTTGTTGGATAGAGTCTTTTAAAATATTTATTAGGTCAATATGGTTTATGGTGTTGTCAAAGCTATATCTGTACTGACTTTATGTCTACTCAGTTATCAGTTACTGAAAGAAGAATGTCGAACACTCAAACTATAATTGTGGATTTGTTTCTTTTTCCTTGCAGGTCTATCAGTTTGTGCTTCATATATTTTGAAGTTCTGGTATTTAGGTGTATGCACATTTAGAAATGTCATATCTTCAGCATTTTGAAATATTTCTTTATAATCCTGGTAATAGTCCTTTTAAAGTCCACTTTGTCTAATAGTAATATAACTACTCTGAGTATGTTTTATTTAGTGGTTGCATGGTATATCTTTTTTCATTATTTTACTTTTAGCTAGCTGTGTCTTTATATTTAGAGTGGGTTTCTTATAGAGAACATATTTGTCTTGCTTTTTACCCAGTCTGATAACATCTGACTTTTGTTTGTAGTATTTAAGCCATTTATATTTAAAGTAATTGTTAATAAGATGTGCATTGGTATGGCTTTCTTTGTTTCCTATGTTTAGGGTTCATTGAGCTTTTTGGATCTCTTGGTTTCCATCAAATTTGGAAAACTGAAGGATATTATTCTTCAAAATTTTATCTGCCCTCTCTTATTCTAGGACTTCAGTAACATGTATGCTGAATTAGTTAATCTTGTCCCATGACTCCTTAATATTTGTCCCTCTCTTTTTCATTTTTTATTTCTCTTTTCTTCTCTGATCTTTTCTCTGTAATATGTACTCTGCCATAAATCTCATCTAACCTTTCTTTTTAAAATATTTTCTATTTCTCTTCTGAAATTCTATATTCTTGAACATACTTATGATATCTGGTTCTATGTCTTTGTCTATTAATTACATTATCTTTGTTATTTACTAATCTGATTTTACAATATATTTTTTCCTGATTATGGGTAATATTTTCCTGCTTCTTTTCATGTTTCTTTTTTTAAATTAAATGTTTATAACATATCTATATAATACAAAAATTTTCACTGTAACCATTTTATAAGTGCACAGTTCAGTGGAACTAAGTCCATTCACATTATTGTGCAATCATCACCACCATCCATCTCCAAACTTTTTCATCTTGCAAAACTGAAACTCTGTTCTTATTAAACATTAACTCTTCATTTCTGACCCCACTCCACCCTTCCCTGGCAACCACTATCCTACTTTTTACCTCTATGAACTAGACTACTCTAGATACCCCATATGAGTAGAATTGTACTTTTAATTGTGACTTTTACATTGTTGGGTCCACGATGTAGTTGAATTCCTGTAAAGAGTGTGGGATTTTCTGCTAAAAAAAAAACAGCTTGAAAGGATCAAACCGATCTTTAGTAGTTTAGCTGTGCTCCAGAACAAAGTGCAATAGTCTTTCAAGAAAGACAATGTCTAGTCCAACATATTCAAGGTCTTTCCATGCTGGACCCCCTCCCAGCCCTGAGTGAGCACCAATAATATTCAGTGTCCAAGTTCCAAATCAGATTACTGGGTGAAGAAAACTCAAAAGCACTAAGCAAAAGGCCAATTTGAAATACTATATGAGTATCAGTGAAGCCTTAAGATGCCCTTAATCTAAAAATACATGTCCAATTGACTCATTCCTATTATAATAAATTATATTTGTACTTCCAATATATTCTAGACTCCACCAGGATATCACTTCTCCTATGGACATCACATTTATACTTGTCTATCATACTCTTAACTTATTCTGTATATTATGAGTAATCGTTAGAGGTATCCAAATATTTAAAACTAATCCCCTCCAGTTAATCATATGTCCTAAAAAAGATATCTAAAATCTTATAAAACAAAAGAAACAAGTTATTCTTAAAGTTGTCTCTAACCTTCACAAAAGTCGTAAACGACAACACTTCTGTTCCAAAGGCCCAATAAACTAATCTAAATGCATTAACTAAAGTGGTTATGAACATTTGTATAGCCTTTGATTTGCTCTTAGCCAGTCAAAGGGGAGTTAATGCTATAGCACATACTTCTTGTTACACCTACTGAAGTACTACAGGGCAAATAGAACAGTCTGTGAGTAAGCTGAAAGGAAAAGGACCTAACTCTCTAAAATAGACTCAACTAGATTCTGGGACCTATTGGCTTTGAAACTTACGCAAGCATTAATAGTCATTTTGTTTGCATTATCTGTCTATTTTAGTCAGTTTATATGTCCTATTCATAGTTTTAAATGCTACTGCACAACCATTGTCACATCAGGTGGTTTAATAATGCATCCTACAACAGAAAGAAAAGAAGAAATTAACCTTGGATCAACAACATGTTTAATACATATGTTTCTGATATTAATCAATGAAATTATGATAAGGGTAAAAATCTGTACATCACAAATTAACATCATGTGGCCTGATGTTATTTTTTCTTGCCTAAAAGAGGAACTGAGAGAGAAAAAAACAGATATCTGGAACAGATCTGACTTTTGTAACTAGATCTCAATATGATCATGAGCCTATCTGAGGTTCACAGACAGGCCATTTTGTTCTATTGGACATAAAATTATCATAGACTGTCAATCTCAGGGGTTACTCTGAGACCATAATTTTATCTAAGAACAGGCACAAATAAGATCACTGTGCCACCCACACAGTACCCAACTATAGAACTGTCTCCTGCTTTGTAATCTGCAACCAATATGGAGCAAATTCTTGGCTTCCTTGGGCCCTCCATCAAATCACCCACCATAACACCCAAATCCCGTCACAGGTTCTTTCTAACCCCATATCACTAACACACCCCAGAGGTCCCCTGGTGTGCATTCTCCTTCCCTGCAGCCAGTAAAAAGCCCAGTGTGGCCAGTTACACATATGTTCCTGGCACTGGCTGAAGGACACTGAGAAGTCAATGAATACAAAGGCAGTGGAGTGGACTTGGCCAGAGTTCTGACACTTCTTGCTGTGCACCCTTGTCCCATTCACTACTATCCTTTGTTTACCCAAATGTGTAAAACAGGAGCATTCTATCATGAAAGGGGCTGGTATGAAGAATAATGAGATGAGCCAAACAAAACAACCCCAAAAGATACAGTGACTCTTACAGTAACAGTACAACTGTAATTATTCCAAACACAACTCAAGATTTGGGGTCTAGAAATAGAAATCTTCTAGGGGACCAAATTAATTCAGACCTCATAAAAGGACTGTGGCTAACCAGGAACAGTATTGTATGCATACAGCTAGCTGCCCACCACCTGTGGTCTTCACAACCTCCTCTCTGGTGTGAGCTGGACAAAGCAGGTCAGCTGTTAGCTTGCTCCAGGAAGTGGGGTAGGGCTGGTTGCACTGGCCACAGTCCTCAGTGGTTTAGGCACAGCAGCCTGTAGGGCAGGTCCCCAAACCCCATAGCCATCACTGCGGCTCCATAGGCTATCAAGGTGGGCCAAGCTAGCTCAGAGTGACTCACCCTCCAGGTGTAGCAGAGGAGCCCACAGACCTGTTTCCCATCCATCTCACTGGGGAACTAGGCCAGCCTCCCCAGTGCCCCTCACTTTTACCCTGAACATTAGCTTTAATGTCTATATGACCAATCCCTTCTGGGACCTATAGATTATCTCTTAATTACACTTTTTAAAGGAACAGATGGTAAGACTCCCATCTTCTGCTGGGGACTAGACCCTGTCTTTAGTCCATTCTTCCTGTGGCAGAAGAAAGAGGGTTATAATGAATGCATCCCAACTCCGTACCCTTCACCTTTGACCCAGTGATGGATTGCAAGTTTTAATTCACCAAGCTCCTTCAAAAGTTTTTTTCCCATGTGAAAAAATTAATTTATTTATTTTTGTTGTGCCAAAATATACATAACATAAAATTTACCATTTAAACTATTTTTCAGTGTACAGTTATTTGGCATTAAATACATTCAAGTTTAAGTGATGGCAGCGTCATGGAGAAGTAAGATGCTCCTTTGTTTCTCCCCTTCAACCTACAACTAGTGGGGACATCTATAACTCAACAAAGATTCCTATGCTAAACACGATTAGGATGCTTGAGAGATCTACTATCTGTACGTCTGAAGGTGGGTGAATAGAATGCACAGAGGGGATAGAACTGGGGAAACAGCAAGGATGGGGCCTATGGCTCCAGCAAGTGCAGCAGCAGTGGCAGAAATGAGGTCTGTGACTCTGTCCCTTACCACCTTCCATCATGGCTCCAAAGCAAAAAAGGGCAGCAGCCACTACTTTGGCTTTCTCCCCTGGCTGTGGCAGTGCTTGGTAGCTGAAGCAGAGGCAGCACAAGTGACTAAGACCTTCCAACTGCAGTGGCACCAGAAGCTACAAGGAACTGAGCAGCAGTGGCAGCAAGCTTGAGACACTGCTTCCTCCCCATCCCCGCACCATGCCCTTGGTGTTGGAGACTCAGATCACCCCTATAGCAGCAGAGACACATGCTGTCCTGGTGACCCTAGTGGTGATGCCTGCAACACAATGAAATCTGTGACTGCAGTGACGCTGGCAGCAACAAGGCACCAAGGACTCTGGAGGCACAAACGGTGACAAAGAGGGCACCTGTGACACCTTCGACAGAAGCTGAAGAAGATGAAAAGTGCTGGCTCTCAAATACAACCAGTCAGCACAGGTAAGAGAAACCAAAAACTTGTGCTGTAGCATCACCTACTGGAAAACAAAAGAAAGACTTCTAATTACCAACCTGCTGAATTGTTAAAATTAAACAAAGCTATACCTAAATGAGAAAAGGACTCACTACTTTAAATGTGCTGATGAAGAAACAAACCTATCGAACACCATGAATAACCACAGTAATATGGTATCACAAAAAAAAAAATGACAGTTCTCCAGAAACCAAACTTAAAACCATGGACTATTGTGATGTAAATGACAGAGAATTCAAAATAGCTGTCATGAAGAACCTCAGTGAGATACAAGAAGGCTGAGAAAGGCAGTTCAATGAGCTTAGGAATAAAATTAATGAACAAAAAGAGCACTTTACCAAGGAGATTTAAACTCTAAGAAAGAACCAAACAGAAATTCTGGAGCTGATGAACTTAATAAATGAGATTTTAAAAAATGCATTAGAAAGCAATAAAAATAGAGCAGACCATATGGAAGAGAGAATTAGCAAGCTTAAAGATAGAAATATAAGAATGACTCAGGTAAAAGAGAAGAAAGAACTAGGATTTTTTAAATATGAAAGAACGTTGTGAGAAGGGGCAACAGAAGAATAATAATATCCCAGAAAGAGAAGAGAGGAAGAAGGGAACAAAGAGAACCTACTTAAAGAAATCATAGATAAGAAATTTCCAAAACTGGGGAAGGAGCTGAACATACAAGTGCAAGAAGCTAATAAAATACCTAATTATCTCAGCATTAAAAGACTTTCTCTAAGACAAAGTATATTAAAAGAGTCAAAAGTCAATGATAAAGAATTCTAAAAGCAGCTGAAGTGGGGGCATGTTGGGGGAAGACAGTAACATACAAAAGAACCTCAAATCAGGTTATCATCGTATTTCTCAGCAGAAGGCTTACAGACCAGGAGAGAGTGAAATAACATATTCAAAATATTGAAAGATAAAAACTTCCAACCAAGAATAATCTATCCCACAAAGTTATACTTCAATTACAAAGGAGAAATAAAGGTTTTCTCAGTCAAATGTTGAGTTACCACAACGAAACACAAAATGTTGAAAGAAGCTTTTCTTCCAGAAATAAAAAGAAAAGTTACATGAAACTTTGAGTAGGCAATAAACAAAGAGACATAATAAAAAAAAATTGCAACTCCATTACAAAATTGGATGTTAAAAAATTATAGCATAAAGGTTATAGAGGGGGAAGTATTAAAAATAACTATAGTCAATTCAATTTGGTAATAGTAAGAGACTTTAATATCCCACTTAAACCAATGGATAGATCCTCCAGACAGAAAGTCATCAAGGAGACATTGGCCTTAATATATATATCACAAAAGGAACAGAATACACATTCTTCTCAAATGCACATGAAACATTCTCAAGGATAGACCATAGGTTGGAACATAAAATAAGTGTCAATAAATCTAAGAAGATTGAAACCATATCAAGCATCTTCTCTGACCACAATGTATAAAACTAGAAATCAACTACGAGAAAGGTGGAAAAATCACAAATATATGGAGATTAAACAACATACCACTGAACAAATATTGGGTCAATAAAGAAATCAAAGGAGAAAATTTTAAGAAATACATGGAGAGAAATGAAAATGAAAATATGACACACCAAAATCTATGGGATGCAATAAAATTGGTACTAAGAAGAAAGTTTATAGTGATACAAAGCTACCTCAAGAAACAAGAAAAACCTCAAATAAACACTCTAACCCTACACCTTAAGGAACTAGAGAGAGAACAAACAATCCCAAAGTCAGTAGAAGAAAGAAAATAATAAAAATCGGAAAGGAAATAAATGAATAACAACTAAAAAGACAATAAAAAAATCAATGAAACTAAGAGCCGAGTCTTTGAAAAGATAAAAAAAAAATGGACAAATCTTTATTTAGACTCACTAATAAAAAAGAGAGAAGGTTCAAATAAATAACAGAAACAAAAGAGAAGTTACAATACCACAGAAATACAAAAGATCATAAGGGATTACTGCGAAATTATATACACCACAAAATTGGACAACCTAGAAGAGAGGGATAAATTCTTAGAACCATACAATCTTTCTAGACTGAATCATAAAGAAATAGAAAATATAAATAGACTAATCTTTAGTAAGGAAATTGAAACAATAATAAAAAATCTCCCAAGAAATGTAAGTCCAGGAATCAGATGGTTTCATTGTTGAATTCTAACAAACCTTCAACGAAGATTTAATATCTGTTCTCAAACTCTTCCAAAAATGATGAGAGGGGGAACATTTTCTAGCTTTTTTATGAGGCCAACATTACCCTGATACCAAAACTGAGAAGAGCAACACACACACAAAAATAAAATTACAAGCCAATATCTCTGATGAACATAGATGCAAAATCATCAACAAAATTCCTGATATATATAAAAATAATAATAAAAAAATAAAACGAGCAAAACAAAACCAAAAAATTAGATACAGACAACAAATCAGTATTTACCATTAGGGAGGAGAGTAGGGAAGTGTGAAAGGAAAAAAGAGGGCCAAATGTACGGTGATGGCTGAAAATTAAACTTTGGCAGTGAGAATGCTATAGTGTGTACAGATATCAAATTATAATGTTGTTAACCTGAAACTTATAAGAGTTTTATGGTTTCAGCTCTTATGTTTTGGTCATTGATTTAAAACATTTTTTTGTAATTATAAACTGCCTTTGCTGCTCTCTCTCTCTCTCTCTCTCTCTGAATTTCCATTTGGATTTAGTTGCTTTCAGCCCGAAGAACATTATTTAGCATGTTTTTAATGTGGGCATGCTAGCAATGATTATCTTACTTTTTATTTTTTTCTGGGAATATATTTAGTATTCATTCTTGAATACTAGAATTCCTTCTTGAAATTCTTGAATAATAGAAGTCTTTCTTGAAAGATGGTTTTGCTGGATATAAAATTTTTACTTGACAGTTTTTTCTTTCAGCGCTTTGAATATGGCATCTTACTGCTTTCTGGCCTCCATTGTTTCTGATGAGAAGTCATATTAGGGTTTCTTTTTGTGTGATGATTCCTTTTCTCTGACTGTTTCCAGGATTTTCTCATTGACTTTCAGCATTTTTACCGATGTGTCTGGATGTGGATATCTTCGTATATATCTTATTTGGAATTTCTTGAGCTTCTTGGACATGCAGATTAATATTTTCCAGAAAATCAGGGAAGTTTTTAGCAAGTATTTTTTCTGTTCCTCTTTCTCCTCTCCTCTGACACTCCTATTACATGTATGTTGCTATGCTTAAACATATCACATATTTGTTGGGGGCTCTGTTAACTTTTATCTATTCTATTTTCTCTCTGTTCTACAGTTGCATAATCTATTAATCTGTTTTCAAATTCTTTCTTCTGCCAGTTCATATCAACTGCTGAGACTCTCTAACAAAATTTTCATTTTGCTCATTGTACTTTTTAACTCCAGAATTTCCACTTGATTCTTGTATATAATTTTTATTTATTTATTATTTTCCAATCAAAGAGATAGGTGTACCTTCCTTTATTTTTTGGCGCTTCCCCAAAGTGTAGTTTGTTTTTCAATAAATCTGAGAAGTTTTCAGCCATTATTTCTTTAAACATTTTTTTTCTACTCTTCTCTCAACTCTCCTTGTATTTCCATTACATGTATGTTTGTGCATTTCATGATATTCAAAGTTCTTTGAGGTTTTGTTCATTTTTTTCTCTTTTGTTCTTTGGTTTGTATAAAATCTCTCAATCCATCTTCAAGATAATTAATTCTTTCCTCTACCAGTTCAAATATACTGTTGAGCTCCTTTAATAAATTTTAAATTTCAATTATTGTACTTTAGAATCTCCATTGGTCGTTTAAAAATAAATTCTATCTTTATTTCCCAATACATATGTCAAGCCATTATGCTATACAACTAAACTTATACAGTGCTGTATATCAGTTATATCTCAATAAAACTGGAAAAATCATTTAAAAAGAAATTATTCAGAGCAATAATTTAAAAAATTTCTATCTCTTTATTGATATTTTCTATTTAATGCAACATTGTTATTTTACTTTTCTTTACTTCTGTAATTATGGTTTCCTTTAGTTCTGTGAACACATTTGTAATGACTACTCAACATCTTTTCACTCCCACAGGCAATTTACTTGCCTGTTTTTTCTAATGTATGAGTCGCACTTTCTTGTTTCTTTGGAGGTGGGGGGTTATATTTTTTTGTTGTTGGAAACTAAAAAGTTTAGGTAATATATTGGAGCAGCCCTAGTACTACTCCCTCCTCCCTTAGGGCTTCTTATTGTCATTCACTGCCTTATATTTTTAGTGACTGGCTGGATTATTTTACTGAAGTCTATGACAGAAGATGTTAGGCATCTTCTGTTGCCCCTCATAAAGATGCAGCTTTGGGTATACACACAGTCACCCTGAGGTGACAGTGGTATTGATAGAGTTCTTTTCTCCTCTTTCCCTTACCACACTGAGCTTTTAAATTCACTAATTGTTGGCTGATTGCTCTATTGTTTTAAACAATATCTCAGGACATAAACTGTTCTACAAACTAATCCAATTAAATTTAGGCTCCATTGAAGGAATATTTCTTGATAGCAGTGTTTGATATTTATTGACTTTAGAAAGGCTCCTCCTACTTACGTTATTCTCTAGTTCCCTCCTGCAAACTAACTTGCTTATAGTTTAGCTTGTATCTTCATTAAATTTGTGAGTATCCTCTTATTTGCCTTTCCCCACAACCTCTGCTGTTCTTGAGAATATTTTTAGCCTTAAACTTCTACATGCTTTGTTGAAAATAAAGTCTGTTCATTTGGGAAGAGATTAGAAGAGATCTGTTTCATGACCTGCTGGCCCTTCCCTACAAAACCTCTGAGCCAGGGCTCTTGAGCTAGGAGTAGGGACAATGGAAATCCTTTCTATGACTGGACTATAGCATGCTCTTCCACTCAAAGAGCTGAAAGTGGGGTTCCTACTCCTGATGTGGAACCACTATTTCATGAGTTGGCATATGGGTGATTGGGGCTGCATTATTTTGCGCACACTGTGTTCCAGGTATAGGTTTCATTCCATGAGTAGGGAATGAGCAGAAGAAGAGATCCCCGAGCTCTTGACTGAAGTCACCTGGGACTTAGCCTCAGCAACAGGTAGCTGCAAGCAGGATAAGAAACACTGAAGTCCTGAACTTCCTGGGAAGAAAGCCCTTAACTGGGAGGTAGAGGGAAGGGAAGTCCTGTGTCCTTGGCTGAAGCTGTCTGGAGTGGAGTCTCTAAACTGGGAGGGAAGGAGGTATGGTCTTGGTTCATATACCACAGACTCACATTTCTTACTGAATAGTCATAGATTTTTTTGAATAGATATTTATTCACTTACTATTTGCTCTTAGGATCATTTCCATAGGCTTGTCTTTTTTTAAAAAAAAAATAATTTTCAGCAGTTTCACTAAGGAGTGGGTCAGTGGAGCTCCTCATGCTGTCATGCCAAAAGATAATCTTCCCATTACTTCGTTAAGCATAGTTTCCATTAAAAAATATATTTATAATGGTTACTTTGAGGGCTTTGTTAAATATAATGTTATTTGTTACCTTTGTTAAAAAACAAAATTGAACTGCGTACATATGAAGATCTAATTGTCTTTATCAAGTGATTCATGAATCTAGCAGTGTCCTATCTAGCAATTAGAAGGGTGCTCTGAGGGGCTGCACAAAATGGAAGGTATTTATAGAAAGAAAGGTGGAGTAAGAGAGCTATTACTGAAAGAAAAGAATGGATTATTTGGGGGCTGGGATGTCTTTTCTTTAGGGGAAGAAAAGAGGAGGGTTTTTATCATGCAGAAGGCCTCTTCTTTCTATGAAGGATGGAGAGGGCCCATATGACAGATTACCTTAATGGTTCTTGACCAGAAAAGTTCCATACTGATTAATTAAGATTATGTTTCTAAGAGAGGTTGAAACTGCAGTTAGATCAGGTATTAAATTTAGGTTTTGGAAGGGAGGGGAAAAAATGGCATAGATGATAATGGTTTTGTTCATCCCTCTTGAGATGAAATCAAAGTTGTGACAGAAACATGGAGCAAACAGCAAGCAAAGTCACCTGGGATCTAGATAAACAGAATCACTACATCTATTGAGAGAAATAAGAAATCACCCTGCGACAGTGGAAGGTAGGATGGGGAGAAGACCCAAGACTGCCTGGTCCCAAGCCAGTGAGTGAGACAGAGGCTGTGGTAGTCAGTAGCTGCAGATGCCCCTTATGAGGGCTGTCTCCATGATCAGACTTTCATGGCGATGGACCCGCTTGCTCTGAGCAATAGCACTGGTGGGCTTCATGGGCACCAGGGACTTACAGGGGAACACTGAGTTGTCAGAGTGAGGGCCAGAGGTGAGGCTCTCTCCTGGGCAGAAGAGCCGGAGTATCAATTGTTCCTCTTTTCAGCCCTCCCCTCTCCCAGTGTGCTAATGCAGCAGCACTATTGCTGAGCTGTCATTAAATTGGATAACAGATGTCGCTCTTCCCAGAAGATTCCCTGAAACTCCACCTCCCTCAACTCGTGGCTGTACCCAAGCTACATCCTGTTGTGTCCTCAGAGAGTCCAGTGCTCCTTGCTGAGCCAACTCCAAGACACACTGCTGGCAGCTGGCCTTGGTTTCTGGAGTGGCCTCTTGAGGCAACCATAAGCACAGCATCTGTAGATTGCTTGCTAAATTTTAACAGGTGGTCTCAGAGGGTCAGAGGCTGAGGCTAAAATTGCCCTGCAGGTGAACCCCTTTCAGGACTTTGCTAATGAACACTTACTACACAAAGCCATGCTAATAAGACAGGAGACTTAGGAGCTTTGCTTAGGACATAGAAACAGACACAGAAAGACAGCCAAAATTGGAAGACAAAGAAGCAGAAACCATGTGAGAGAACAGAACAGAGATTCAGGAATAATGGAGTTAAGCAATCTAACAGACGCAGAGTTCAAAACACTGTTTATAAAGATGCTCAATGAACTTAGGGGAAGTGTAAATGAATTCAGATTTAAAAAATATAAAAATGGAAATGGAAATTATAAAAGGGAACCAGTCAGAAATGAAGAACACATTATCTGAGAATAAGAAGATATTAGAGGGGATCAACAGAGTGGATAAAGAAGAGGATAGAACCACTGATATGGAGGATAGAAAGGCCAAGAACACTCAACCGGAATGGCAGGAAAAACGAAGCCACGACTATAATAATAATTTAAGGAGACTAAGAGACACAATTAAATAGAAAAATATTTGTGTCACAGGGGTACCTGAAAGGAAAACAAGAAGTTGAAGAGCTGTTTGAAGAAATAATGATGGAAAACTTTCCTAACCTCGTGAGAAAAATAAACATACAACCCCAGGAAGCTCAGAGAAGCTCAAAAAAGATAAACTCAAAGAGGCCCACACCAAGACACTTCATAATTAAAATACCAAAGGATAGATTTGTAGAGAGAATCTTAAAAGTAGCAAGAGAGAAGCAGTTAGTTACCTACAAGGGAGTACCCATAAGACTGGCAGCTGATTTCTCAAAAGAAACTATGAAAGACAGAAGGACTTGGCACAAAATATTGAAAGTGGTGAAAACCTGGGATCTACAACCAAGAATACTTTACCCAGGAAAGCTATCATTTAGAGTCAAAGGACAGAAAAGAGCTTCCCAGACAAAAATAAGCTAAAGTAGTTTATCAACACCAAGCCAGTATTACAGGAAAAGTTCGAAAGACTTCTTTAACAGTAAAAAAACATGTATCAAAAACATGAATAAAGAATGGTAATAACTACGTTCCTATCAACAAGTACCTCAAATGGAGAAGAATTAAGTGCTCCAACCAAAAGATAGAGTAGTTGAATGGATAATAACATAAGACCCCTACATATGCTGCCTACAAGAGACTCATTTCAGATTAAAAGACACTCACACTAAAAGGAAGGGAACAGAAAAAGATATTGTCTTAGTGGACTTAGAGGGTATTGCACTGAATGAAATAAGACAGATAAAGACAAATGTTGCATGATTTCGCATACATGTGGAATCTAAAGAACAAAATAAAGAACAACAACAACAAAAATGAATGGAAATAAACGCATGGATACAGAGAGTATTTTGAGGGCTACTAGATGGGAGGGGAGTTGGTGGGGAGTGAAAAAGGGCGAAGGGAATAAGAAGTACAAATTGATAGTTACAAAATAGACATGGAGATATAAAGTGCAGCACAAGTTAATAATGTTGTAATGAATATGTAAGAGGGAAAGGGGTACTAGATTTAGTGGGGTGATAACTTTGTGAGTTATATAGATCTCTAATCACTATGCTGTACATTATGCCAACTATAACTGAAAAAAAACTCATTGAATTGTACAATGTAAATACAAGCAACCAATTGTCTTTTATATTCCAATAAAGGTCCCCGCCCACCCACCCCCCCAAAAAATGAGCATCTCTCTCTGCTCAGTTGGGAACTCTTACTTTCAAGTGCACTTTTTAAATTACTTTATCTAACTGAAATGCTTCTCACAATGGCCAAGCAACTCCAGTAAAATTTTCCTTCTTTGAAAATATTTGCACTTTCTGGGACTATAGATCTTAAACATAAAATAAGCAGGTATATCACTTCTTTTGATATAAAAGATCCTGCTTCTTAATATTTTTATGAGGCCTCTGTTTTGAAACCCAAATATTCGAGTCTATCCACCTGTGTACCCTGGCCAAAAGAAATGCATGAGCAGGCATTTGCATTGAAGAAATGAAGTAGTTTATTATTGGGTTGGCTAATTCAGAGAACAAGCAAGCTTGTGCTCTGAAAAAAAACTGACTCCTCATGTCATATAAATTACAGATTATATAGGGCAAAATCCTAAGGAGTTTGGAGTTGTGTTAGGAGCTGATTGGTGGGAAGTAAGGTAAGGGTAGTAAATCATTTCTTCAGGTCTTGAGAACAATTCTGAGGTCAGCTCTGGTATCTACCTGTCTGGGGGTCATTCCACCTTAAGGCTCAGTTGGAAATTTAGGGCTCAGGAGCAGAAACATAACTTAGGTCAAGATGTTATCTTTAGCCTGCCAGAGGTCCAGCTCTTGTGACCACTAGTCAGATAGGTCTGGGCTATTGGCTTCTATTGCCTCAGGGGTTAATGATTATCAGGAGAAGAGACTAGGTGTATGAGGTATGCAGAGAGAGAAGGAAGAAAGTGATTTCTAAAGCTATAGTCACAAATCAATGAAAAATCAGGAGGCCCCTCAGTTTTACCTCCTGCTAGACCCAGTCCAACTCTAGCCAATAACCAGCAATAATTCCTCCAGAAGTGTAGGTTGGTAAAAGGATCGAATGTCCATAAAGGACTGGGAATTATCAACTGATTACAAACAAAATGGAGAACTGCAGCTGCCACCAACAATTCTCTGTGGAGTCTGGGGGACTGATTCCAAACAAATGGGAAATTGTAGACTAAATTGTCAGCAGTTCCCAAAGTGGAACTCAGAGACAGAGCTAAGAGCTGGGGTTTCCACCTGGGGAACTGTAGTCTGAAAGGCTAAGGGCTTGGCTCAGGATAGACCTCTCTGCCAATTCAGTTGGCTCTGAGCAGATTCTTCTATCAGCTCAATTAGCTCTGGGTAGATTTATCTATCAACTCAAGCTGACTCACCCTGTAAAGGAAAGCCAATTAGATTGGGAGCTCCACTGCAAAGAAAGAGGCAGAGCTCAAAGCAAGAAGGTCTTACCGACAGCCCTCATAAATGGCGAGAAAGAAGATGAACTCAAAATGAGGTTTGCGTGTACCATGCCTGTGTTTCTCGTCCCCAAATGACATCAGAAGTTCAACTGCACAGCTGCCACCAATCTGTTAAAAACAACTCCTCCAAGTAAATGTGAAGATATAATTGGCTTTAAGTGATTCATGAATTGGGCAGCATCCCATCTAGCAACTGAAAGGGTACTCACTCAGGGGTGTACAAAATGGAAGGTTTTTATAGGAAGAAGTGTGCGGCAAGGGAGCTATACGTGATTAAAGAAACGTTTACATGAATTACATGGCACTAAACTCTATGCTACACAGAGAGGCATGCTACACTGAATTACTTGATGCACCTGACTCTAACCGAGTTTTAAGATATGTCGTTAGAGAGAGAAGTATGTCCACCAAAAAAATCCTACTAGGTATAATGTTTCATAAAGATATCACTATGCTGAATCAATGATACATCAAGTTCTGTTAACCAGTGTTCGAACATATGTCGTAAAGAAATGAATTCATGTACTACCCCTTGCTAAATACACTGTTTCACAGGAGAATAATATACTGAATCAATAATACACCTAGCTCTTAATCCAGTGCCTTAGACTGGTTGGCCACACTACCTCTTATACTTAGCTTTTAAAAAACCGGTTCAACATATGTCACTAAAGAAAAAGTACATGCATCACACAGCACTAACCAGAGTGTATCACAGAGATAGCACTCTACAGAACCACAGACACATCTATTGTGTTTAGTAGTGTGTGGTGGGTGTGCTCCTTTCTTTGTGACACATGCTTAAACTCTGTTTTAAAAAAAGCCAGGTACATGATTGATTCTGGGAAGTGAAGTATCTGTGAGAAACTGTGTCTGCAGTGCATGGTGTATGTCACTAAGTGACATATGTTGATATCGGAATAAGAGTCCAAGTCTCATGACTTATTCCTTAGACAGATATCCCTGTGAAAGAGCATGTATGTGATACATATACTCTTTTTGTGTGTGCATGACATTAGTGGAGACTCTTTTTATAACAGAGCTGAGTGCCTATTATCAGTTCAATATAGGGATGTTCGTACGACATTGTGCTGAGCCCTGTTTGGTGCGTTGGTTCCCAACTTAGTGATATATGTCAAACCTTTCATATAACTATGTATGGTGAGTGGTGATTGATTTGATACATAGATGTCTGTGTGAAACAATGTGTGCAACATTATGTGTACATGTACTCATTTATTTAATACTGTATGTTGAAACTCTTATGTTTATCAGAGCTCTGTGAATGACCAGTCAGTACAATAATGATTGTGAAACACAATGTTTAGCTCTCTGTCATGCATGTTCTCTTTACTTTGTTGACATCTGTCGAAGCTCTGTCTTACCAGACTAAGTGCATGCTTTCTCTGGCACAGTGATGTCTCTGAACCATTGTGATTAAGAATGTATACATTGTGAAAACAGATGGCCAATAGACATATGAAAAGATGCCCAATATCACTAATTATCAGAGAAATGCAAATTAAAACCACAATCAGACACTACCTCGCACCTTTCAGAACAACTATCATCAATAAATCAACAAACAAGTGTTGGTGAGGATGTGGAAAAAAGAGAACCCTCATGCACTGTTGGTAGAATTGTAAATGAGTGGAGCCACTATGGAAAACAGTATGGAGGTTCCTCAAAAAATTAAAAATAGAACCAGCAGTTCTACTTCTGAGTATTTATCCAAAGAAATCTAAAACACCAATTCAAAAAAGTATATGTACCCCTTTGTTCATTGCAGCATTATTTATAATAGGCAAGATATGGAAGCAATCCAAGTGTCCATTGATAGATGAGCGAATAAAGAAGTGGTACATATGTACGATGGAATATTACTTGTCCATGAAATAAAATGGAATCTTACCAAGTTGTCACATGAATGGACCTAGAGAGTAGTAGGCTAAATAAAATAAGTCAGGCAGAGAAATGCAAATACCATATACTTTTACTTATATATGGAATCTAAAAACAAAATAAATGGACAAAACAAACAAACATAGATACAGAGAACAAACTCATGGTCACCAGATGGGAGGGGAACTTGGTGGTTGGATGAGAAAGGCGAAAGGGATTAAGAAGTACAAATTGCCGGTTGTAAAAATAGTCATGAGGATGTAAAGTAGAGCATATACAATCAATAACATTGTAATAACTATGTATGGTGTCAGGTATTATACTAATCGGGGTAATCAATTTGTAAGGTATATAAATATCCAATCACTATTTTGTACATATGAAAATAATATTATTGTATGTCAACTGTAACTAAAAAATAAATTTTTTTAAAAAAGAATATATGTATTGTTCGCCCCTCTTTAGTGATGTGTTATCACAGAATGGTGCATGCACTCCATTTTTAGTGATAAATGTTGACCCTCTGTGTTTGAAGAATTATGTGCATGAATGATTAAATATAGCGATGTCGTTGTGAAATAGTGTTTAACATTGTATGATCTGTGTATTTTGTCACTTGTGACACATGTTGAAACTTGATGTTTGAAAGACCTTTGTGTGAGATTGATTCCATGTGGTGACATCTTTGTGAGACTGGTGAGCTGTGTGGTTTGAGTGTCCCTTCCTCTCTTACTACTACGTGCAGAAACCGTACTCACAGGAGCCACTGCATGGTTGACTCAGGAGAGTGGCATATCGGAGAAATGAGTGTTTCACACAGGCACTATTTTGCTTAGTGTCGTATGTTGAAACCTGTATTTAATATCTAGATGTGTAATAAATTCAGCTTAATTATGTCTCTACTAAACACTCTAGGACTGTGTCATGCTTGTACAACTCTCTAGTGGCATGTGTTGAAACTGTGTTCAACTGAGCTGTTTGCATGACTGAGTCAGGAGTGATAGATCTGTGAAATGTTGTTTTGTAGTGGGTGGTGCTTGTACTTGGTTTTTAGCAATGTTACTAAATACTCTTACTTAGCATGTAGTATGTTACTACATAATTAACAAAATCTGCATCTTACAGAGCAATCAGTACAGTTTCAGTGAAGCACTGTGTCAAGCACCGTGCTGCCCGTGCTCATTCTTTAATGAAAACCATTAAAACTCTATGTTTAATAGAGCTAAACATGTCATTGATTTAGTGTAGTGATGTCTTTTTGTAACAGTTTTTAGCACTATGTGATACACATACTTCTATGTTTAGTGAAATATGTTGGAACTGTGTGTCTAACAGAGTTAGTTGCATGGTTGGCTCAGTATAGAGAGGATCAGTGACATACTGTGTTTAGCATGAGGTGGTGAGTTTACACTTTCCTTTAGAGTCAAATATTGAAGCCTATGTAACAGAGTTAGGTGCGTGATTGATTCAGTATGGTGATGTCTCCGTGAAACGCCGTGTTTAGCATTATATGGTGCATGTGCTCCTTTCTTTGATTACATACAACAAAACTCTGTTTACACTAGCCAGGAGCATTTTCTCCTCAGTATAGTGATGTCTTGATCATTGTGCTTAGGATTGTTTGGTGTTGTAGTCCTTTCTCTAGGAACAAATGTTGTCTGTTAGAACATAGCTCTGTGTTATCATTTACTAGCATAGTGATGTCTCTGTTATACACTGTTTTTAGCCTTTTGTAATGCATGGACTTCTTTAGTGTGACATGATGAAATTCTATGTTAAAAGAGCTCAGTGCATATATGAGCACTAAATATTGATTCTATATGGTACTGACACCGTGTGGTGCATATAGTTCTACCTTTAGTAATATATATTAAAACACTGTGTTTAAGCTTGGCAGGTACATGATTAATTCAATATAGTGATGTCTCCATGACACACTGTGTCCTTTCATTAATGACAAATGTTGAAACTCATGCTTAACAGATGTCTGTGTGAAACACTATTTAGGAACATGTGATGCATGTACCGCTTTCCAATGATCTATGTTGAAGCTGCATTTAACCGAATTCGGCAGTGTTTGATAATGTGATAACAGAAATGATACCATTTTTCTTACTGCGAGTATTAATATTTTTTCCTGCCACTTAAATTATATGATGATAAAATTTCATATTAAAGGTTTGAAAAAATCACTTAAAGAGGATTAAAAGACACACAGAGTGTTAAGCACAATGTTTCAGAACATAGCTGTATAATGAATGAATCAATTATGCACCTAGCTTTGTTAAACACACAATGTCATATGTCACTAACAATGGAGTACACATACAATTCAATGGTTGCACAATATTTCACAGAGATATCTCTACACTGAACCAAATCTGTTCCTAGTTCTGCTAAACAGTTATGACATATGTCATTAATGTAAGGAGCACATGAATAACACAGAGCTAACCAAAGTTTTCAGAGAGAAATTATTATACTGAATCAATCATGTACCTAGCTCTGGTTAAACACGTAGTTTCAGTGTGTATCACTTAAAAAAGGAGAACGTGTACCTTGCTGTGCTGAACACACTGCTTCACAGAGACATCACTATCTGGTATCAATCTAGCACCTAGGACTATAAACATAGAATGTCAACTATGTTACTGTATATAGGTACATGAAACACACAGTGCTGATGAAAGTGGTTCACATGGATGTCCCTATAATGATCCTATCACATACCTAATTCTGACAAACACAGTTTCAGCATGTGTCACAATGGAAAATAATACATTCATCAGACATTGTTAATTACAAAATTTCTAGAGATTTGACTTTACTGAATCAATCAAATACCTATCTGTTTTAAACTAGATTTTCTACATGTATCATAAAAGGAGTCCTTCATTCCACAGTGCCAAACAGTGTTACATAAAAATATCACCATACAGAATGATGCACCTAGCTGAGTTAAGCACAGAGTTTCAGCATATATCACCACAAGAAAGATAACATGCACCAGAGATAAACACAGTATTGAGCAGAGACAGCTCTACACACAATCGACCATACCATTAAGTTAAACACAGATTTTCAACACATGTCACAAAGAAAAACAATACATACAATATACATTGCTAATCACAGGGTGTCAGAGACACATCAGTACTGAGTGAATAATGTACTTAGCTCTGTTAAATACACAGTTTCAACATGTCATTAAAAAATGTTGTATTTGCTCAATGCAGTACAAACAATTTTTCCCAAACATATCACTATATTGACTCAATCATGCTTCAAGCTATGTTAAGCACAGAATTTCAATATATGTCACTAAAAAAGCAGTACATACATCACACAGTACTAAATACAGTGATTCAAACAGATATTACTATACTTGATCAATTATCATGCAGCTCTGCTAAAGGTAGAATGATAACATTTGTAACTAAGAAAGTACAAGAACGCACTTTCACAGTCATATGGAATCATATGGAATCAATCAGCAACTAGCTCCGTTAAACACAGTTTCAACACATCAGTCAAAAAGCTTATATGTACCACATAGAGTTAAATGTAATGTTTCCCAGAGACATCATTGTGGTGAACAATAACACACCTAGCCTGTTATACAATTTCAACACATGTGACTAAGTAAGGTTACACAAACTACAATTTGGCAATCACAGTGTTTCACAGGACATCATGATACTGTATCATTTATACACTTAGCTCTGTTAAACAGAATTTCAACTTGTGTTAAAGAAATATTACACGCAGAACACAGAGCTAAACAGCTCTTCACAGAGACATCACTAGACTGAATCAATGAAGCAACTGCCTCTTCTAAACATGGAATTTCGACACACGTCACTAAAGAAAGGAAGACATTCACTGCACAGTGCTAAACACTGTCTTTCATAGAGACATCATTACATTAAATCGTTCAGATGCATAACACTGTTAAACACAGTGTTTCAACTAATGTCACTAAATAAAACACATACCACATAGTTCTCAACGCAATTTCACAGACACATTGCCATAGAGAATGCATCAGAAATCAAGCTCTGTTGAACAGTGTTAGTAAAAACTACACAGTTCCAAACACAGTGCTTCACAGATATATCACTATACTGAATCAATCATGCACTAAGCTCTGTTAAACACGGGTTTAGACATATTTCACTTAAAAATGAGTATATTCACCATAAAGTGCTAAAAATTATTTTACATAGAAAACACTAGACTTAGTAAATCATGCCTCTATCAAACACAGAGTTTCAACATATGTACTAAAAATGGAGTACATGCTCAGTATAATCCTATACAACGTAGTACATGGGCAATGCACTGCCAAACACAATTTTCATACATCTATTACTATGCACAGTAACACATACGTCTAACACTATTGAACACAATGTTTCAACTTATATTATATATGACTACACAAAGTAGGACATGCACCACACACTATTAAAAATAGTGTTTCACACATATATCAATATATGCAAAAACACATGTAGGGCGAAATCAACAAAAATGACAGAGTATGGATTTCCAAGGGCTTTTCTACCACAGAAATGCTAAAAAATCTGTCAAGAACTGTTACAATCACTTTATTTGGAACTCCGAGAAAAGTCACATGTTTAACAGGAACCTTGTTAATGCTAATTCAGAAGAAGACTACAGCACCTGATAGGAGAGCCTGTCTTATATTAGCTGACCCTATCTCATCCCAGGCACAATGGCAAGATTTAAGATCATAGCCTCTTCCTGGTGTGCATTCTTGTTTCTTGAGAGACCAGAGCAGACCACGTTCTCAAGGAATTGTAGTTTTATATTTTGACCTGCCTGGTGGCTCTGTAAAGTTCACACACACATACCTTACCTTTATTCACCTATTTTAGAATTCTCTCAAAGGAGAGAAGTGGTTAACACAAAAGCCACTTGACAAAACATTTAAAGGTAAGTGAATTAGTCACTGTCACTTGGGGTAAAGGATATCAGTTAGGGAAAACAAAAGACACAGAAAATTGTAAAACAAAAGGCTACAGAGTTTGATTTATTGGAGAACAGGGGCTTTGAAAAGCTTCCATATATGTCTATGAATACAGAAGACCATATCATGCCCAGGGTGGGGCACATCCTCAGAAAAGTCCAGAGAAGGCCCTAAGCCTTCACCTCTGACAGATGTTCAAGATTTGTCCAAGCAGGAAGTCAAAGTGAAGTCAGAATTGTGAGCCGCACAGCTGAGTGTTGAAGGTGTGTTCCAACACAGACACAAATCTCAGCTGTAAAGTCTCAGGCAAGGTATTATTGTTGGATAGAGGAATTCAGGGAAATATTCATAAAATCTGAAAACTGAGCTAATGGAAAAGAGATTTCATTGGGCACATGAGACAAAAATACAGCCTTTACAAAAATAACTTAGAGAAGTCATTGAACAAACAACTGCAACCTATAACGAGCAGCAAAAACAAAACCTGGGGATGGGGAAAATCTGACTTCCAGAGTTACCTGCTATGATAGTCAAAATGTCCAGTTATCAACAAAAAATTACAAGGCACTATTAAAAAATTACAAAGAAACAATAATTATAGTCTAATGAGATCATGAATGTTAACTGAACTTATGGTGGTAATCATTTCACAGTATGTGTAAGTCAAATCATTATGCTGCACTCCTTAAACTTACACAGTGTTTATGTCAATTATATCTCAATAAAACTAGAGGAAAAGAGAAAGTGTGGCTCATTTATAGGAAAAAGAGAAAGAAACAGAAACTCTTTGAGGAAATACAGACTTCCTACACAATGACTTTAAATCAGTTGTCTTAGTATACTCAAAAAGCTAAAAAAAAACCATTGGGAAAAAAACTAAATGAAACCAGGAGAATATGTCTAAACAAGCAGAAAAAATATCAGTAATATCAGTAAAGAGGTAGAAATGATATGATGGAACCACATAGAAATTCTGGAGTTAAATAGTACAATAAGTGAAATGAAAAATTCACCAAAGTGATTCAATTCTAGTTTGAGTAGGAAAAAAGTAGTAAACCTGAAGATGGTCAGTCCACTTGAAATTGTCCAGTCTGATGAGCAGAAAAGAAAAATAATGAAAAAAAAATGAGCGGAGCTAGGAGAGAAAATGACAGTGTAGGAGGCTCCAGGGGCCAGTCCCTCCAAAGAAATGACAAACAAACAAACAAACAAACAAACACAGTCAGAATCAACTTTTTCAGGTTCTGGAAAATAATAGAAGTTCTACCACAACTGAGCAATGGCTCAAATAAAAGAAAATTGACTGAGACGTACGGTAAGAGTTTTGTGACATTTTAACTTGCCATTACCCTGCTGTCTTCTCCCTCATTATCAGTCTTAAAGATGGTGACCCGTGTTTCCATTGTGGTTCCCACTTCAAGAGGGAGCAGAATAGGTCTTTGAGTTTTCTGGGACTGTCAAAACAAACTACCATAGACAGGGTGACTTAAACAACATAAATATATTTCTCATTATTCTGGTTAGAAGTTCAAGATCAGCACGGTTTGTTTCATTCTAAGGCCCCTCTCTGTGGCTTGTAGATGACTGTCTCCCTCTAATGTTTTCACATGGTCCTCCCTCTGTGTGTGCCTGTGTCCTAATCTCCTATTATTATGAAGACACCAGTCATATTGGATTAGTGTCCGCCCCAATGACCTCATTTAATTTTACTTATTATTATTTTTTTTAAAGATTCTATCTCCAAATAAAGTCACATTCTGAGGTACAGGGGTTAGGAATTTAATACATAAAATTTTGAGGGTATACAATTCACCCATAACAATCTTTGAATAAATAGTGCTTCTGTGTTTTGACATATTTAGAAGCTTTCTGACCTACCAATACAAGAAACGTGCCTTCATTTCCATAACTCAGAACTCTCTTAGGGTGTAACAGTGGCTATATACTATACATAAGGGCATTCCTCAAAAACATTGAAAGGCAAATGAAAAACCTACTGCTATCTATGGCAAAAGATAACATTTAGGTTAATGCCAAAAGCCTGAGAGGACAACATATGGAGTCAAATACTTTGGGTAATAATGGCTTTGAAAGACACTTGCATATATTATGGAATCTAGAAAGGCACAAGAATGTCAAGGGCAAAATGCATACTCAGAAAAGGTCTAAGAAGACCATAATTTTCACTTCCTGTAGATGTTTAAGTTTACCATAAGCAAGAAGTAAAATCTAAGGCAGCATTGTTAACAGACTAACTAAGCTGTGATGGAGTACCCCCACAGAGCCTATCTGCTTATTGCAGAGAGAGTGTTTTATTTTTCTTCTATTCTCTCTAGGTGTTTAAGAAAACCTCTGTTGATCAACTAACTGATCACTAAACTAAAGGAAAAGATACTTTAGAGACTGAATAAATCCATACAATAAAGTTGCAAAATGCAAGATCAACACACAAAACCAGTTATATTTCTATACAATAACAATGAATAATTCAAAAAAAAATTAAGAAAACAAGTGCACTTATAATAACATCAAAATGAATGAAATACTTAGGAATAAACTTAACCAAGGAGGTACAATACTCATACACTAAAAAGTAGAAAATATTACTGAAAGAAATTAAAGAAGACCTAAATAAATGGAAAGATATCCTGGGGTCATGGATTAGAATACCTAATACAGTTAAGATGACATTACTTCCTAATGAGGTACTGATTCAATGCAATCCCTCTCCAAATCCCATTGGCCATTTTGGAAAAAATGAAAAGGCTGGCTCTAAAGTTCACATGGATCTTGTTTTGCTTGACTAAGTTGACTATCAAATCTCTCTAATGCAGTTATTTTATTCTTCGGTTCCAGAATTTGTTTATTTTTGTTTAGTTTTTATCTCTTTGGTGTTTATCTCATTGTTTATCCAATTTTTCCTGATTTTTGTTTAATTGTCTGTGTTCTCTTGTAGATCATTGAGCTTCTTTAGCACAATTATTTTTAATTATTTGTCAAGTAATTAATAGATCTCCACTTCTTTTGGTTCGATATTTTTTTGGGGAGTTGATTTTTGGAGACTTATTTTGTTCTTTTGATTGGGGCATGTTTTCTTGTTTGTTTATGTGCCTTGTGATTATTTGCTGAGTTTTATGAATTTGAAAAAACAGCTATTTCTCTGTCTTTACAGACTGGCTTTGTATAGGGGAAGACTTTCATGAATTAGCCCAGCTAGAGATTCTAGGGGGCTTTGAAGCCTTTTCTTGGGATGTAACATCACTGGGCTTGTTGGTTTAATTTCCCAATTAGAGAATTTTGTGTCTTTTTTCAGGAGCTCATAGTCTCTTACTCCCTCTGGTGTCTATGGTACTGAGGTTTCTCTGGTACTATAGCAGGAAGCCACCAGTTTATCCTCCTTTCTCAGTGGCCCCCAGGCATTCAAATTATGACAGCTCCATGTCAATTCAACAAATCAAGTGAGACAGATGCCTCAAGGAGCTCTTCCAAAAGTCAGAATG
Organism: Rousettus aegyptiacus; assembly: GCF_014176215.1. Classification (NCBI taxonomy): domain Eukaryota; kingdom Metazoa; phylum Chordata; class Mammalia; order Chiroptera; family Pteropodidae; genus Rousettus; species Rousettus aegyptiacus. The sequence goes on from NW_023416309.1 coordinate 65,453,521, forward strand.
CTAGCTCTTCTTCTCCCTTAGGGAGAAGCTACTAAGTTAGGTTCCTTCTCCTGATGAAGCCAAGCCGCCCTGGCCTCTGTCTGGTGGCATGCCCAGGTCCTTCGATGTTACAGAAAGTTGCTTCAGTTCTCTCTTGCTTTTGGTATCCCCCAGCCATTCAAACTATGCCATTTCTATTATTTCTATTAGCCTTCCCAGTCAGGAGAGAAAAAAACTAGTCCCTCGATCATCCCTCTGAAATCGAGATTGATGAATGCACATTCCACACTTCCCTCACCCTGAGGGAGAAGCTGTGCTGGCTTGGGGTAGGGGTGATCACTGATAAGCTCAAATGGGGTACTGTAAGTTTTTAACTGGTTCCTAGAGTTTTCCTGAAGGTATTTTGGTCCGCTTATTGTTAATTTTGTGTCTCTGTTGGGGAATGAAGGCTGACTTCTTATTCCACTGCCTCTCTGACATCACCCCTACCCCTCTATTTTCCAACTAAGAGATCACATGAGGTGATCAGATGTATAGAACCTGGTGTCCAACACAAACATAGTAAATGAAAGGCTAAATGAGTGAGAAGGACTATACAAAGGTCACACCTCTTTTAAGTAGTGAGGAAATCAAAGATCAGAAAAGCTACGGGATATGCCCAAAGTCAAAGTCTTATTCTGTAGCAGAACAGCAAGCAGAGACCTAGAACATCTGCAAGCAAGAGATAGGTCTGTAGCAGGTTGAATAGTGTCATCTAAAAAGGCATGTCCACCATTAACCTCAGAATGTGAACTTATTTGGAAATAAGATTTTTTCAGATGTAATCAAGGTAAGGATCTCAAAATGAGATCATCCTGGATTTAAGGTGGGCTATAAATCCACCAAGTAGTGTCCTTATAAAGGAAAGGAGAGGGATAATTGAAACAGAGACACACAGAGGGAACATCTCATAAAGATGGAGGCAGAGATTGAAGATATGCCTCTACAACCCAAGGAACACCAAGAATTGTTGGCAAACACTAGAAGCCAGGAAAGATATGGAATAGATTCTCCCTCAGAGCCTCTGGAAATCAGTAACCATGCTGACACCATTGTTTTGGACTTCTGGTCTCCAAAACTGTGAGAAAATAAATTTCTGTTGTTTAAAGTCACTCAGCTTATAATTCTTTGTTACAGTAGCCCCAGGAAACTAATATAGGGTCTAACTTCCCTCTCAGAGCCATCACTTCTACCCTCAATCCCACTACAGGCCTTGAGAAGGGGATAGGGTCCTAGGCACTCTCGTATCATGTTGATTGGATAGCAAACTTGTGAAGACATTTTGTAGGACAGTTTGACTTTACACATCAAAAGTAAATTTTATTTTATTAGAACTAACAATTACAAAAATTTTAGTCTAACAAGATCATGAAGGATCAGGGTCAGCAAGAATACTTGAGGAAACATCCTCTAGAACCTAAGACCATCCAGCTTAGTGGACCAGGGCTTTCTCTTCCTCCATTATTACATTTTATAAGCATTCTCTGCACTTGGTCATTCTAAAAGAGAGACCAGATTTTCTCAGAGGCAAGAGGAAAAAATCCTGATATTCCATTTGAAACATCACCCATCCCACTCATCAGAAGCAGGAGATAAAACTATGAAAAGAAGAAAGAAAGAAAATTTAACAACTGGGAAGAAAACAACAACAAAAAAAATGGTGCCAGAAAAATCCGTGCCATGTGTATATGTAGTTGTAAATGCTTCTGAAAACTGAAGACTTGCCTGCTGCTAGTGGATTGTTTCTTCACTGGACAAGGGACAGAACAAAAGGTATGTTTTCTAGGTATTGGTTTCATGGAAAACTAACTAGGGAAACTTTCTCTGACACAAATAATGCAGTAACTTGTTTATCTACTAATAATTAAATAAATGGCGATGTATGGAATTATATAACCTAGAATTATATAACCTTCTCTAGAGGTATTAATTGTTAGAATTTTTGTTTACATGATCTTGATACTATCTCATTTATTTCATATACTTAAAACATGCACAAATGTAGAGTTTAGGAGCAGATTGCATGCATAGTTTTTCAACTTGTTTTAAAGCATATTAGGTTTTAGAAATATTTTCAGGTAACAAAATAAATGTACACTTATCCTTTTTCCTATTATTTTTAAGTTCTACATAATATGCAATGAATGGCAGTAATTTATTTAAGTATTCCCACTTGGTGGGCATATAGAGTATTTTTTCCACTTTTGCTAATACAAGCCATTTAGACTGAATAATCTCTACATGCCTCTTTGTTTACATATATTAATTTTTCTCCGGGAGAGGTCCCTAAATAGATAACAAAATTATTGGTTCTAATGACAAAAAAAGTTTATGTTTGATATATACAGACCTGAATACATTTATTTTTCAGGTCAATTATGACCTGATATTTGGTAAACATTATTCTGGTTGTATCTTTGTGGGTGTTTCTGGATGAGATTAACATATGAATTGGTAGATTGAATAATGCAGACTCTCCTCCCCAATGTGGTAGGCCTCACCCAATCTGTTAGAGGGCTAAATAGACCAAAAAAAAAAAAAAAAAAAGAATAAGGGAGAATTGCTCTCTCTACCTGCCTGTCTTTGACCTGGGACATGTCTTCTGCTTTTAAACATGGACTATAACTGGAGTTGTACCATCAGCTTTCTTGGTTCTCAGACCTTTGGACTCAAACTGAAACTACATATCGGCTCTCTTGGGTATCCAGCCTGCTGACTATGGGTCTTGGGACTTCTCAGTTTTCATAATCACAAAAGTCAATCCCTTCATTTAAATGCAGAAATCTTGAGTACAGAAAGTTTTGGTTAAGATGACAAAGTAGGTAAATGTTGTGCTTACCTCCTCACATGACCACATAAAAGTTACAGCTACATTATAAAACTATCAACCTGGAGAACTATCTGAAGGCTAGCTGAACAGGAGTCCTATAACTAAGGATATAAAGAAGAAGCCACTTCGAGACTGGAAAGAGGAGCAGAGATACAAAATGGGCTATCCCCACAACCACATGTGGCAATTGAGAATCAGGAAGGATCTCTTAGATGCAGAGATCACCCCTGAAGAGTGAGGGATCACAGCCCTACACTGAACTTTCCAGCCTGGAGCACCAGTACCAAGAAGAGAAGCCCCCACAACATATAGTTCTGAAAATCAATGGAGATTCCATCCATCTGAGTGAGATGAAAGGCTGCTGGAAACCCAGACGTCTCCTTAAAGGGCTCATGTATAAGCTCTCTTGCTCCCAGGCATTTACCCTGGGCTCCAGCAGAGAGATGAAAGCTCAGGAGGTACCAGAGACATTTAGGAAGAGATTGAGTTGTACAACTTCAGGGTGAGGGCTGGAGGGATGGCTGCCACTGTCCCTGTGTTGAACTCTCCTCCCATGTAGCGAGTGGGTGGGCGCCATCTTCCCTGAGTTGAGCTGTCCCTCAATGTGGCCAAATCTATATCTGCACTGACCAGGTGAACTCTCATTGCTCCACCCTGGTGACTCCCTGGGACCCCGCCTCACTCAACTTGCACACCACCTGAGGCTTTTTTGGCAGCTAGCAGGCAGTAGTGACCTGGGCTACAGTCTTTCTTAGACAACTCTTGAGGGTCTGCGGACCCCAGGTAGCAGTTGGCCTCATTATGCTCTCTGTCTTTTGCTGAGTGGACCCAGGCTCAGTACTGGTGCGAGATTTGAATCTGCATTAACCTGGTAAACACCACTCGCCCCACCCTGGTGACTCCCTGAGAATCACACCTTACCCAATTCACATACTGCCTGAGGCTCTTTCAGTGGCTGAGCCTATGGACAGCAAGCAGGTGGCAGCAGGACTCGAGTGCTTTGATCCTTTTACTGAGCTTCCCCAGGCCTGGTACTGGTGGCAGACAGCCTTGATTTGCAGTGTGGCCACTCTGATGTGCCTCTATGTCCAGCACAGGCCAACCGTGGATTGCTTTGTGGCTTCTACCAGGTAGCCTAGGGCCTGTCATAAGAAGCAACTGACTTTGGCCTGCACAGGAGCCGCTCCCAAGAGGCTGGCTTCAGACCACATCAGAACACTACCTGGTTAGCCCCACAAGTGGTAGACCCAAACGGTGGTCTTGGCAGGCAGCAGAGTGCTTTAGAGTTAATCCCACTCCATGGGGTCAGTGCCAACACAGTAGCTCATATACTGTGATCACGGCCAGTTTTCACAGCCAAGTCAGCCTGAGGGTCAATCTCAACCATTGCTATGCTAACAGCAATCAAGGTTCAACTGTGACAGGAGAGTGCACATAACCCATACAAGGTATAGTCCTGGAGCACTAGGCTCAGGTGATCAGGGAGATTGCGCCACTGGACTCCACAGGAGACCTACTACATAAGGCCACCCTGAAAAGACTACAAGACATAGCAGACCTACTTAATATATAGAAACAAACATAGGTTGACAGGCAAAATGAGGAGACAAAGAAACATGTCTCAGATGAAACAACAGATGAAAATATCAGTAAAAGAACTAAATAAAATGGAGTCAAGCAACCTATCAGATGCAGAGTTCAAAACACTGGTTATAAGGATACTCAATGTGGGGGGAGAATAGATGATCTCAGTGAGTACTTTAGCAGAGAGATAGTAAGCATAAAAAATGACATAGAAACCATAAAAAAGAACCAGACAGAAAGGAAGGATACAATAACTGAAATGAAGAATACACTACAGGGAATGAATAGTAGATAAGATGAAGTAGAGGATCAAATCAGTGATTTGGAAGACAAAGTAGCAGAAAACACCCAGTTGAAACAGTAACAAGAAAAAATAAAAAAACATGAGGATAGTTTAAGGGGCCTCTGGGACAACATCAAGCATATCAATATTCACATCATAAGTGTACTAGGAGAAGAAAGCAAGGAATTGAAAATCTATTTGAAGAAATAATGACAGAAAAACATTTCTAATCTGGCAAAGGAAATAGAAATACCAGCCCAGGAAGAACAGAGAGTCCCAAACAAGATGAACCCAAAGAGGCCCACACCAAGATACATACTAATTAAAATGCCACAGATTAACGACAAAGAGACAATCTTAAAAGTAACAAGAGAAAAACGGTTAGTTACCTACAAGGGAGCTAACATAAGACTGTCAACTGATTTCTTAAAAGAAACTTTGAAGGTCAGAAGGGATTGGCATGAAATATTCTAAATAACGAAAAACTAAGACCTACAACCATGATGGCTCTACCCAGCAAGGTGACCATTTAAAGTTGAAAGAGAGATAAAAAGATGCCCAGGCAAGAAAAAGTTAAAGGAGTTCATAACCTACAAGATATGTTAAAGGGACTTCTTTAAGAAGAACAAGGAGGAAAAAAAGAACATAAATATGAATAATAAAATGGCAATACCACATACCTATCAGTAATCACTTTAAATGTAAATGGATTAAATACTCCAATCAAAAGACGTAGGGCGGCTGAATGAATAAAAAAACAAGACCCGTACATATATTGTTTATAGGAGACCCACTACGGATGGAAAAAAAATGAATAGACTGAAAGTAAAGAAATAGAAAAAGCTATTTCATGCAAATGGGATCAAACAAAAAAAGTTGAGGTAGCAATAATTGTATAAGAGAAAATAGACTTTAAAACAAAGGCTATAATAAAGAGACAAAGAAAGGCATTGTGTAATGATAAAGGGATCAATCCAACAAGAAAACAGGGCCCTAGTAAACATATATGCACAAAACATAGGAACATCTACATATATAAAGCACATATTGACTGACATAAATGTAGAGGTCAACAGTAATACACTCATATTATGGGGACTCTAACACCCCACTGACACCAATGGACAGACCTTCCAGACAGAAAATCAACAAGGAAACAGCAGTCTTAAATGATGGGTTTAACCCAAAGGCACCAAAATATACATTCTTTCAAGCACACATGGAACATTTTCCAAGACAGACCCCATGTTAGGCCATAAAACAAGTCTCAATACATTTGAAAAGATTGAAATTATACCAAGCATCTTCATTAACCACAATGGTATGAAACTAGAAAACACTTACAAGAAGAAAACAGAAAAACACATGGAGACCAAATAACATGCTATGAAACAATGAATGGGAAAATAATGAAATCAAGAAAGAAATTAAAAGATACCTTGAGACAAATGAAAATAAAAACACAAAGACCCCAATTCTATGGGACACAATGAAAACAGTCTTAAAAGGGAAATTCATAGCAATACAGGCCTACCTAATGAAACAAACAAAATCTCATATAAACAATCTAAATTTATACCTAAAAGAAGAGAACAACAAACAAAGCTCAAAGTGACTAGGAAGGAAATAATAAATATCAGAGTAGAAATAAACAAAATAGGATCTTAAAAAAAATAGAAAAGTTAAATGAAACCCATAGCTGTTTCTTTAAAAAGATAAACCAAATTGATAGCTCTTTAGCCAGACTTATCAAGGAAAAAGAGAGACGACCCAAATAAATAAAATCAAAAATAAGAGAGAAGTGACAACTTATACCACAGAAATACATAAGATTATCAGAACATACTACAGATAATTATATGCCAACAAATTGGACAACCTGAAAGAAATAGATAAATTCCTAGAAACATACCACCTCCTGAGGCTGAATTGGGAAAGAACAGAAAATCTGAACAAACCAATAATTACTAAGGAAATTGAATCGGTAATAAAAAAAAAAAAAACAAACTCCCAACAAACAGAAATCTTAGACCAGATGTCTTCACACGTGAATTTTTCCAAATATTCAAAGAAGAATTAATACCTATCCTTCTCAAACTATTAAAAAAAAAAGTTCAAGAGAAAGGAAGACTCCCAAGTTATTTTATGAGGCCACAATTACCCTGATTCCAGATAAAGAAATTACAAAAAAAAGAAAATTATAGGCTGATATCCTTGATGAATATAGAGGCAAAAATCCTCCATCAAATATTAGCAAATGGAATTCAGCAATACATTAAAAAAATCATATACCATGATCAAGTGGGATTTATTCCTGAAATGCAAGTTTGGTTCAATATTCATAAAATAAGTAATGTGATACACCACATAATCAAAATACAGGATAAAAATTATATGATCATATCAATTGATGCAGAAAACACATTTGACAAAATCCAGCATCTACTTATGATAAAAACTCTCAGCAAAGTGGAAATAGAGGGAACATACCTCAACATAATAAAGGCCATATATGACAAACCCAGAGCTAACATCATATTCAATGGTGAAAAGCTGAAATCGTTTCCCTTAACATCAGGAATAAGACAAGCATGTTCATTTTCATCACTTGTATTCAACATAGTGTTTGATGAGAAAGAGAAATAAAAGGCATCCAAATTGAAACGGAAGAAGTAAAACTGTCATTATTTGCAGATGACATGATACTTTCTATAGAGAACCCTAAGGATTCCACAGAAAGAAAAAGAAAGAAAGGAAGAAAGGAAGGAAGGAAGGAAGGAAGGAAGGAAGGAAGGAAGGAAGGAAGGAAGGAAGGAAGAAGATAAATGAATTCAGTAAAGTAGCAGGATACAAAATTAATATTCAGAAATCTGTTGCATTTTTACATAATAGTAACGAATTATCAGAAAGAGAAATTAAGAAAACTATCCCATTTATAATTGCATTAAAAAAATCAAATACCTAGGAATAAATTTAACCAAGGAGGTAAAAGACTCGTATTTGGAAAACAATAAGATGTAGAAGAAAGAAACTGAAAAAGATACAAACAAATGGAAGCATATACTATGCTCACAGATAGGAAAAATTAACACTGTGAAATTGTCCATTCAACCCAAAGCAATCTATAGAGTCAATGCTATCTCTATCAAAATACCAATGGCATTTTCTAACAGAACTAGAACAAATAATCCTAAAATGTATATGGAATCACAAAAATGCCCTGAATAGCCATAGCAATCTTGACAAAGAAGAACAAAGTTGGAGATATCACACTACCTGATATCTAACTGTACAAAAAGGCTATAGTAAACAAAACAGCTTAGTACTGATGTAAAAACAGACAGATAGATTAATGGAACAGCATAGAGAGCCCAGAAATAAACCCGTGCCTATATGGTCAATTAATCTATGATAAAAGAGGGTAAAGACAGTCAATTTAATAAATTATACTGGCAAACTGGATAAATACGTACAAGAAAATGAAACTGGATCACCTTCTTTCACCATATAGAAGAATATACTCGAAATGGATTAAAGACTTAAATGTAAGATCCCAGATCATAAAACTCTCTGACATTGTCCTTAGAAATATTTTCTTCTGTTATATCTCCTTGGGCAAGGGAAACAAAAGAAAAAATAAACAAATAAGACTACATCAAACTGAAGAGATTTGCACAACAAAGGAGACCACCAACAAAATAAAAAATAACATACTGAATGGAAAAGATATTTGCCAATGATATATCCAATAATATTCCATTGTATATATGTACCACACCTTTATCCAATATTCGAAATTCATAAAGTATTTATACAACTCAACATGAAAAACAAACAATCTGATTTAAAAATGGGTGGAGGACCTGAATAGACATTTCTCCAATAGAAATATAAAAAGATGCTCAGTGTCACTAATCATTAGAGAAATATAAATTAAAACCGCAGTGAGATATCACCTCACACCTGTCAGAAAGGCTATCATCAATAAATTAACAAACGAGTATTGTCAAGGATGTGGAGAAAAGGGAACCCTCATGCACTATTGGTGAGATTGCAAATTGGTGAATCCACTCTGGAAAGCGGTATTGAGTTGCCTCAAAAAATTAAAAATAGAACTACCTTATGAACCAGCAATTCTACTTCTGGGTATTTATCCAAAGAAATCCAAAACACTAATTTGAAAAGATATATGCATCCCTATGTTAATTGCAGCATTATTTACAATAGCCAAAATATGGAAGCAACCTACATGTCCATCAATAGATAATTGGATAAAGAAGTGGTACATATATACAATGAAATATTATTCGGCCATCAAAAAGTATGAAATCTTACCATTTGTAACAACATGGATGGACCACAAGGGTATTGTGCTAAGTGAAATAAGTCAGAGAAAGACAAATGGTGTATGATCTCACTTATAGGTGAAATTTAAAAAACAAAATAAACGAACAAACAAAACAGAAACAAACTAATAGATACAGAGAATAAACTGATGGTTACCAGGTGGAAGAGAGTTTGGGAGGTTGGGTGAAAAAGAAATGCAAATTGACAATTCCAAAATAGTCATGGGGATGTAAAGTACAGTATAGGAAATATAGTCAATAATATTGTAATAACTATGTATAGTGCCAGGTGTGCACTAGACTATTGGAGGGATCGCTATGTAAATTATATAAATGTCTAACCACTATGCTATACACCTGAAATTAATATAAAATAATATTAAATGTCAACTGTAATTGAAAAATTTTAAAAAAAATGAACGCGGAAATTCTGAAACTGGAAGCTGCTTCCTGTGAAGTTGGAGCTTGTGGTATAGCCTCAAGTTTCTCTCCTTTAAAGGGCTTTCTTCAATTACTTCACTCATAGGCTGCAGGTTTAAAACTACAAGGTATCTGAGAAAATGGCACTAGCCTGAGGCAAATCCAGTCCCTCAGTTTTTCTAACCTGTGCAACACCTGTAAATGGAAGCCATTTGAAAATCACAAACGTGGAAGGAGATATTTTCTTTGTCTGCTTTGGGGGTGGTCCAGTTAAAGTGGGATGCTAAACACATGATCTTGGTGTCTTAGAGTTTATAAGCCAGATGCAGGGGTAGAGCAATGAGGGCCAATGGAGACCAGACAGGGGATGATTTTGACTTATCAGCCCTAAGTTATGGGCTCAGAAAGCACACTCCTACAGTAACATTTTGCTCTAGGAGCAGGTTTTTATCATTTATTTTATGTTCTCTATGAATTGTTCTCGCTCTTCCTGCTTCTCATGGGAAATCCGTAGTCTCATTCCACACACCAATGGCCTGGTCAAGTGATTTCATTTATCTGTGAACACTAAGAGGAGGAAGATAAATAAACATAAATGAACCCCATAAATTACACCTCTGAATGAGATGTGGTGATATCAATCAAGGGATAAGGGCCCTCATTTGGGAAAATGTGACTCTAAGTTGTGATCCCAGGGTTGTTTTAAAAATTGGTGATCATAAAAAAACAAAACAAAAACAAAAACAAAGAAACAGAGCACAAGTATTGTTCTGAGTGCTATATTGATGCTTACATTAACCTCACAGTATCCCTGAGTAATGCTCTGCTGTCATCCACTTAATACATTGATGGGGAGATTGAAGGAGTTTAAGACACACCTAAGAGACACATGAAGGTCCTCCGGTCAGAGGTGGGGACTCAAATTCAGGTAGCCAAGCTCCAAAGTAACTTTAGTACATCTCTTAGGGTGTGAGCACTATATATTCCACCTCATTTACTTCCTGGTGACTTTCGACTGACTGTAGAGGAGAAGAAGTGCTGGGTCAGTTATAGTGAGCAACACTTACAGAAAGAAAACTGCAAACATTTCAATTATCACTTCCATCTCTTGTGACATGATATAGATTCCTTCATGGAAATTCCTCTGGGAACACAGGGAGGGTTCAGGATCTGATACGACATATTTTGCAATTATTCTTATTTATTTACTCTGTGGGGAGGATGTCCACTATTATAGTAGGAGTTAACATGAACAATTTTCAAGAAAAAGGCTCGTAAAACTCCACACCCTTTAGATAAGAGTTGACTTTTGAGAGATAGCACCTAATATCTTGCATTCTTAAATTTCCTTCCTAGCTTTTCTCTTGTCAGCACATCTGCAATCTCATGGGCAATAGGACATAATAAATTCAACAGTAAATTCAATAACAAACTGCTGACATCTCCTGACTGCCTAGACAGGAGTGGAGGCTATGTGAGATGAAGAAGGGAGGACTCTGGGCAGGTAGGGAGGACTTCTGCAAATGGTGTCATGTTGAGAGGGGACCACATGACATCACAAATGTCCCATTGTGATCCATGCAGAGCTTCAGCTAGGATTGGCCTGGCAGGTGCCAGATGGGGATAAAAGCCCTGGTTCTGGGCTGATAACAGACCTGAGTGGGTGCAGAGAGAGGGCTCTTGAGCTCCTCTCCTCTGACTGGGTGAGTCCTCCCCACACCCCCAATGCCCACCCTGTCCCTTCTTCAGGGTTCAGGTATAGACTTAAATCTCCCCCTTACTGCCCACATCTATCCTCTCCATCCTGAGGTAGCTAAAGAAGCAGAAAACACTAAACTGGGCTTAGGAAGGAAATTAAACTTGGAAGCTTGTAGAGCAATGACGAAAGGGAAGCCCATCACAAGAATGAACAATGTTGTGAGTCCAATGACCCTCATTAGTATCATGGAAAGCCAAGGAGAATGGAAAGCAGTCTGTGATCATCCATGCAACGGAACACTACTCAGCAATGAAAAGGACATGCTACGGATACAGGCTATAGCTTTATCCTGAGGGAAGGAAGCCTCATCCAACACAACACATATTGTACGATTCTATGAAGTTCTAGAACAAACTTTATGCATAGTGGAGGAAAATCAGAACAGGTGACAATGAGTGAAACAGACACAAAGGGGAGATAGCACCCAACTACAGCAGAACCTATGGACAGAATACCTGAGTAGAAAGGGGCATGGGCCAGCTGTTTCTGGGATCAACTCTTAACGGTTTAGTAAAAGATGTGCCTCTTTTCCAATCCCAAATGAGAATAGAAAGCTCTTCTGGATGACACCTGAGGAAGTTGCAACATGAAACATGTTCAATGCATGGGGTACAAGCCAGAGAGGAAAACGTAAGGAAAACACTGGAATGAAAATCATAGCCTTAAATGGAGCATCATCATCAGAGATTCTGGATCTGCAGAAGAAAAAAGTGTGCCTGGGATCAGTTTCATTTAGTACATTTTCTTGCAACAATGAATGAACCTGTGAGTTCATAAGAATGGTTTATTCATGGGGGAGCACCCAGTACAAGGCCTTTCCCATCCTGTGATATTAATAATTAACCTAACCAGGCACATTCAGGGAACAGTGTATCCTGCAGGTGGTCATATCCATGCTTTTAGTGTTTTATGGCTCCCTCTGATCTGGTAAGTCCTCTGTCCCCACAAAGACTACACTGTTCTTTCTTCCACTATGCATAAGTTTGGCCTGTTCTAGAATTTCATATTTGTGAAATCATATAGTATGTGCTGTGTTAGGTAAAGTTTCCTTTGCTCAGCATAAGGTATTGGTACCACTTTTTTTTTTTACTGCTGAATACTATTCCATTGTATGGATGACCATGGATTGCTTTACCTCCTCATATTAATGGAAACCTGGGGTGTTTCCAGTTTGGGGATATTGAGAACAAATCTGCTATAAATCCTGGTGCCCATCTTTTGGTGGGGTTAAAGCATTTGGAGACTAAATACTTTCCATCGTTTATTAGTGAGATGGAAAAGTTAGTAATTGTTAGGCAGAACAGGGCAGTCCATGGTAGGAACACACAGTTCAAGGGCACATCCAGCCACAGGGCCTGTGCCTGCACCCTGAGGCCAACTGATCAGAAAAGGGCACATAGAGACCTTTATATCAACCACAGAAAGAGGCACACCCCATCAGACCACGTCTCATCAGACCAGGACCAGTAGCTAGCATAGAAATCTATAAAAGAAGAAGTTTTTATTTCTATTTGGGGGCATCCCACTTTCAGGTACCCCCGGTACCCCATCTCGCAAAAGATTTATAATTCTGTGCTTCAATAAATCCTATCACTTTACCTTTTCCTTTGTGTCCATGTCCTCATTTTGGGGGCTTGCAAGATCATGAATTCTGGTTGGCTATGATTACAAGCACACCAAAAACCCTAACATTGGTAATCTAAGGACCAAGGAAGACCTTACCCAGAGCCACACGACAAGGTGGGGAAGATACAGGAAAGCTGTTTCTGACAGGAGTGGTTCTACTCCTGGCACGTCTTGGACAGAGTCAGAGTCGTTGAACTTTATTGCACCGCAATCTCAGGTTCCCCATATTTCTTTGCAACTTTAAGATTAGCACACAAACCTAAGGTGACCTTTAGCCTGGACTCAGGCTATGAGCAGGTTGGAGAAGGGCAATGATATTGAATTTCTGATTGATCATGTGAATATTCCTTCCTCTCTGAGCCTCATTTTCCCCATGTACCAATAAAGGGGAATAGCTCCATTCTGGGGCTCATTATGGGCCTGACAGTGTGTGTCAACTACTACACCCAAACAATCAGTCCTGGTTAAGGTGAAGATGGGGCATTCTTTCCCACTCTTCTCTCTCCAGTCATCTGAAGTGCCAGGATGACCCCTCTATGAAAGCTCCATCTGGGCACCTACAGTGCTTCCCCCAGGGCCCACCTCCTCAGATCCCATGATGGGTGGTGCTTTTAAATGTATCCAGGATTTTTATTTTATTCAGGTATAGTGAGGCCAACATATCATGAGATGATTGCCATTGAAAGACAGTTTATTACTAACAGTTCCTAAGGGGAGGGATATATACCACACTATGCAGGGCCACATAGGGAGGCACTCAGGTCAGTCAGGAAGCAGGAGTGAGGGGGAAATGTGGACAAAAGCTTTAATTATGTTGTTTTCTTGAAGAACTGGACAAGGCAGGGGGAGCAGGGTTAGGGATGACCAGTTTTAATAATTTCAGCAGGCTCTGGTATATCTATCTGCTGCCCCAAATTATCCAGAACCTGGCCCTGAGGTGGTTTATAGCAGGGGAATAGTCTCCCAGACTGCAAGAACCTAAAAAAGGAGACCTGAAGGTGTGGACTCAGGGTTGGCTTGCATATCAAAAACACATTCAAAGTCAAGTTGTTTACTATCTCTAGGAATTAGCTAACCCTGAGAGGAGCAGTCTCCCCCTGGCCCCACAAGGGCCCAGGATGTCAAAGCATCATAAAATATAGTAGTCTTGCATTATATATGGTTTCAGTTACCCCCAGGCAACTGTGATCTGAAAATACTGAATGGAAAATTCCAGAAATAAACAATTTATGAGTAGTACGATGATACCTCATAGCACTGACATAAATTATCCCTTTGTTCATGATATCCACCCGTATATGCTCCCCACTTGTTAGTCACTTAGTAGCTATCTTGGTTATAAGATGGATTTGGTACGTATTGAAATGCTTGTGTTCAAAAATTCTTAATTTACTTAATGCCCCCAAAGCACAAGAGTAATGATGCTGGCAATTCAGATATGGCAAAGAGAAGACAAAACTTCCTTTAAGTGAAAAGTTATGTGCTTATAGGAAAAAACATACTATATATAGGGTTCGGTTCTATCTGTGGTCTCAGGCATCTACTAGGGGTCTTGGAATATATTCTTCATAGATAAGTGGGTGTCATTGCATGGGGCAATGTGAAATTTGCTGGTGCCCTGGCAGCCCGGATGGGTCCTAGTTTTTTTCTGCTGAAGTAATAAAGAATTACAGATCAGCAAGATTTAGAAAAAGTAAGATTTTTCAAAAGATATTAAAGTACGTTTCAAGAGAGTAATGGGCTACACCGAAGAAGGCTGTAGTACCATAGAATTCAGGAAGTAAACCTTATATTGTGTTTGTGATGGGTGGTTACAGGGGTATTGCTCTTTGATTGGCATATGGCCATTTCGATTGACATTTAGCTGTTATATAGTCCTTTGCCTACTGCTCATATGGTTATCCAGAATTCAGTATGTTATAATTAGATTCATGAACTTCTGGGCATAGGCATGATATTATCATAATGGTATAATGGAGCTAAGGTCACAGGGAGATTAGTGTAGGACTGACTGCTCCACACTTTATGTCTCAGGATGTACGGGTAATTTATGACCATAAAATGGGAGTTTTGGTGAGATCTTAAGGGAGGTCTTCATTCCTCAGTCTACCTAACTACCTAACAGGGGGACTGCTATAAAGAAGATAAGAACATATTAATAGAGTCAGGGAGGGGCAGGCTGCCTGGGCTGACATTACAGCCTTCCCTGAAGTCCTGCTTCATCCCATAAGCTATTTGACAGAAGTGACTCCTGTGCTGGGTTTCTCAGTGCTGGGTTCTGTCCTAGGGGTGTATGAGTTCTCAGCTAATATCTGTTATTTGTTAAGTACCTACAATGAGCTAGGCTTTGGCAGGGATATTTTTATACAGTATGTGTTTAGTAATGACAACACCACTTGCACATTTTTGGTTAGACTCAGTAGGCCTTGGGAGCCTCTTCCAGCCTGGCTACCCCTGGCCTGTTTCTCATCTTCAGTGGGAGCTGCAGAGACGCTCCTGAGGTGAGGGATTTAAGACCAAATCAAACCTTGTTTATACAAATTTATTCTAGGAGAATTTAGGGGAGGAAGTGAGTTAACTTTGGACTGCTGAAGCAGGAAGATGGCAGAGAAGTAAACATCTTCGAGGACCACAAAGAAAGGTTCAGGGCAAAAGAAATGGTGGAGAGAAGACAAGAGCAGTGGATGGAAGGTAGGAGTGCTTTTTATTTTATTTTTTTCATTTATTATTATTTATGCCTACGGCCCCTGGTCTTCCTAGGTGGTCTCCCATCCAAGTATTAACCAGGCCCAACCCTGCTTAGCTTTCAAAATCAGACATTGGGCTTGTTCAGGGTGGCATGGCCATAGACCATGGACTATGGCTCCACTGGGGCATGCACCCAGGACCTTCTGTGTGTGAAGCAGACATGCTAACCACTACACTATGGAATCACGTCCAGGAGTGCTTTTTAAATGTGTATGACAGTATGTGGCCTGGTGTAGAACCCTAGAGGTTCCATGTCAGGTCACGGCTTTATTAAGATATAATTCATGTGCCATATAATTCATCAATTTAAAGTGCACAATTCAATGGTTTTCAATCGTAGAACATTTTCTTCATTCCAAAAAGAAACTCTATAAAGTTTTCGTTATCATTTTCAAATTCCACACCTCCACTGCAGTCCTAGGTACCACGAATCTACTTTCTTTCTATATTTGCCTATTCCAGACATTTCATATAAATACAATCGTATAATGTGTGGTCCTTTGTGACTGCTTTTTTTCTTTGCATGATTTTTCAAGCTTCATTCATGTTGTAGCATGTATCAGTGTGCAGGAAGCGAAATCCAATGGAGGAAATTGGTCGCTCAGACAACTTTGTTAAAAGAAGGAGAATATTAATGCCGGTGGAGTGCATGAGGCTTTTAACTGCAGCAAAGCATGAGCTTGTCCTGGTTAGATTTCTTACAGCTTATATACCTCTGCAGTGTCCATGCAAGGGGCGCGTGATTCCTTTGTCTGAGGTTCTGTGTGTACCTCCAACTCAGGATGGGCAGGGGGAGTTTTGGGGAGGGGCTGCAAGTGTGAAAGAATTCTTGGACCACCAGTCCTATCTATTTACAGATTGTTTCTCTTGTAGGGGTGGCAAGAGTTTCCAGAAGGCCATTTAAAGATCTATAGGGTGTGGTTAATCTACCACGGGCTGTCAGTCATTTCTGCAAGCCCTTTCATTTGCATTTTTGGAATGCTTCTTCTCCTCTCTTATCAGTACTTTATCCCTTTTTAGTGGCCACACCAATTTACATTCCTGCCAACAGTGCATAAGGGTTACCTTTTCTCCACATCCTCACCAACACTTGTTATTTCTTGTCTGTTTGATGCTAGCCATTCTAACAGGTGTAAGGTGGTATATCATTGTGGTTTTGATTTGTATTTCCCTGATTAGTGATGTTGTGCTTGAGAGTATGTATTTGCAATTGTTGGGTGAAGTGTTCTACATAGTCTATTAGCTTTAGTTAGTTCATAATATCTTCAAGTCCTCTATTTTCTTATTACCCTTCCATTTAGTTGTTCTAATCATTATTAAAATTTGGATATTAAAGTCTGCAACATCATATAGAAGTTTCTAGTTAGTCTTCAATTCTGTCAAGTTTTTATTTCATGTACTTTGGGGGACTCTATTAGGTGCATATATGTGCATAACTGTTTTCCTTCTTGATAAATCGACACCTTTTCTCAATAGATAATATCCCTATTTGTCTCTTTTGACAGTTTTTTTTTTACTTAAAGTCTATTTTTGTCTGATATTAGTATAGCTACCTACCTTTCTATTGGTTACTATTTGCATGAAATATCATTCCATATTTTCATTTTCACCCTATTTGTGTCTGGATCTAAAGTGATTTTCTTGAACATAAGACAAAGTTAGATCATCGTAAAAATCCATTCTTCCAATCTTTACCTTTTAATTGAGGGGTTTAATCTGTTTACATTTAAAGCAATTACTAATCAGGAGGGACTTTCTCTGCCATTTTGATATTCGTTTTCCATATGCCCTATGTCTTTTTGTTGCTATCTTTCAATGACTCTATTACTGGTTTCATGTGTGTTTGATTTTTTTTTTCTCGTGTACCATTATATTTCCCTTATCAAGCTAATGCACTATATTCAACTAATACCCACCTGATAGGGTTGTTGTGAGGGCTAAATTAGATAAATGGGATAATGAAAATTAAGCATCTAATATTGTACCTGGCATGTGATAAGAATTCAATAAACAAGTATAAACTCACATCACACAAATATTTCACAAGGTCAGCAGCATCCTTCTACCCGCAGAATTCACTGTTGGAAAACCAGAATTGTATAACAATCAGTTGCAGGATATATAAACTAGAATGAGGAGAGGGAGGTGTTTTTATTACTTAGTTTACCAACCCACAGTGAAAAGGGAGAAGTAGGGAAGAATTCCTATTGTCAGCAAACATCTCACTCAAGAAAATAAAAGGATAGTTTAAAATATTAGCACAACTTAACTTGCTGAAAATAAGTGATAAACAGAATTTGAATACAGAATGAGAAATACAATCTCTGAAAAAATTATTAAATATGTAGCAAGGCTCACATTTATACAAAAGAGAATAGACTAGACCTTGAAAATGTAAATACATTTTCTAACTCATTGTGACAGGTTGATAATAGTTCCTGCAAAGGTATCCAGATTTAATCCTCAGAACGTGTGACTATGTTACCTTATATGGCAGTAGGCCTATGTAGATGTGATTGTGAGAAAAGGAGATTATCCAGGATTATCCAGGTGGAGACACACTAGGAGATGTGACCATGAAAACAAGCCAAGCAAGCCGATGGAAGGATGTGAAGGAGCCACAAACCAAGGAACACAGGGACCCCTAGAGTCTGAAAAAGGCAAGAACATGGATTCTCCCTTGGAGGCCCCAAAAGGAACATAGCCCTGCCCACCCCTAGATGTTAGACTTCAGATCTCCAGAAAAGTATGATAATAAATTTGTGTTAATTTGTTACAGTTGCAATGAGAAAATTAATATACTCATTAAGTACTTAAGAATAGCAGTATAGTCTTTAATTATTGAAGAATTTTCCCATTAAAAATAAAATAGGGCAAATAAAAAACAGGTATTATAGTTCAGTGGCTGTTAAATTTGTCTTTATATTTGGAGAGATTAAAAATACAGATAAATACTGCCTTAGTAGGCCTGGGGTTAAACTGAGGCATGTATATTTTTTCAAATGTTTTGGAAGGGGTGTGGTCAGAGTCCAGTGGGAGGAGGTCAAAGAGGTAGTGGGGTTCCCGCTGAGCACAAGGAACCCAGCAGCTCCCAGACTTTGGCTCAAACAAGCACCCTGGGCCTCTTGAAGTCATCAGGCTCGTGGGAGGCAGCTTGGCACTGGCAATCCAGGTTGGAAGAGCTACCCCTCTTCTAGAGGTGGCATAATAACGGGCAAGTCACCGACGTCTGATTTTAGAATGGATAAAAGACAAGCGTATTAGGGTGAGAGGGAGGTGGAAGCTGGCAGGGGAAGGGACGTGGAGGGAGAGGGTGATTGAATCACTCTAGGACAAGGATCCAGGCAGAAGAATTTCCTGGATGACTAATTGAGGATGGAGTCACTGGGGAGGGACTGCAGGAAGTCCCATATGTCCCATTGTGATGCACACAGAGCCTTGGCTGGGATTGGCCTGGTGGGCACTGGGAGAGGATAAAAACCCCAGTGTGGGGCAGACACCAGATGGTGAGTCTGCGCGGAGAGTGGAGTCTGAAATTTTGCTGAGGCTGGGCCTTTCTACTCATGCCCTCAGTGTCTCACCCTGCTGAGCAGGCCCCTCTCAGCTGACCCTCATCAGAAATCAACCCTTAGGGCACCTTCGTCTTGGACTTCTAACTTGCAGAACTGTGGAGAAATACATTTCTCTTGTTCAAGCCACGCGGTCTGTAGCATTTTGTTATGAAAGTCTGAATGGACTAACACATCAGTCACTAAGGAAATGCAAATCAAAACCACAATGAGATACCAGGTCACACCCACTAGGATGGCTCTGATCAATTGAAACAGAAAATATCAAATGTTGATGAGGACATGATGTGGAGAAACTGGAACCCTCATACGTTGCTGGTGGAAATGTAAATTGGTACAGCTACTATAGAAAGTGGTTTGGCATTACTTCAGTAAGTTAAACATGGAAATATCATATGACCTTAGCTATATACCCAAAAGAACTGAAAACAGGTGTCCAAAAAGTTGTACACAAGTTCATAGCAGTGCTATTCACACTAACCAAAAAGTAGAACCCCAAATTTCTGTCAACTGATGAGCAGATAAACAATTGCAGTATATCCATATAATGAAATATTATTCAGTCATAAAAATGAATTAAGTACTGATACTGGCTACCACATGGATGAATCTTGAAAACATTACTGTAAGTGAAATAAGCTAGTCACAAAAGGCTACATATTGTATGACTCCATTTATATGAAGCATCCAGAATAGATAAATCCATACAGACAGAAAGATTAGTGTTTGCCAGGGTATAGGAAGGGAAGAATGGAAAGTGATTGCTCAGCAGTATGGGGTTTCCTTTTGAGGTAATGAGGATGGTTTGAAATTAGATAGAGGGTATTAGAAGTGATTTATGATTGCACAACACTGCAAGTATACTAAATGTCATGGAATTATACTTTATAATAGTTAAAATGGCAAATTTTGTTATATGCATTTTACCAAAATAAAATAAAAGGAATGTTAGGATTGTGCCTTTTAGACCCTCTCTGATGGACAATAAGTGCTCTGGTATTCTGAAGGGCCTGCCTCCTAGACCGTTAAAACTATATGAGAAAGATTTTTCAGTCTTTAAAGGCATTAACCACTGCACTTCAAGATGTGGTCCAAAGGGTTCATCTTAGAAAGAAACGTGCTGATGGCTTTTGTCTAGTGGAATAGATTATAGTTTTATAGACAGAGACCATAAACTGACTTCAATTTGAACTGAAAGAGACAAATTGGAAAGAGATCTCTGGACTCCAAACTTGTCTGGGCTTACTCAGTTGCAATCTTGGACCTTTTCTTGTGGAACAGAAGGATTGGACTGAAGGCAGAGCCAAAGGCAGCAGTTTTTTCCAGGGAGCAGGACTGGGCTATAATGAAGGACCTTCAGTCTGGGCCAGGCTGGAATTCAGATTGCTGTGGGCCTGCTGTGCATCTCCCAATCTCATCTCTCTCCTTTAGAATTTAGTGTTGCCTGCAGCAATCCTATCTTTGTTTCTCTGTTACATGTTGGGTGTGTGAAAAGCTTTTCTTTAGTTATCAGGTTGTCATAGTTCAAGAACAGCTCCCAATATTCACTGTTTGGGGAGAGGGTCTGTATATTTTGCACATGAAAATACAATTTATGGCCATAGAATGTATTGTGGCTGCAAATTCTTTGATACATCTCCCATTAAGGCATGGCAGTGAGAGTCTGCTCCTCAGTATTAGGTAGTCTGCTTTGCCAGTAGAATAAACAGACCCATAGAATAAACTTCCAGCTTCTGAGCCAAGACCTAAATAAAGTGGCACTTCCTTTTCCTAACCATTGGAACAGTCTGGGATCCCTGACCTATCCTTAGAATGTCCAACTCTGAAACCACCCTGCTGAGAGGACATGCATAGAGCTCTCTGGCTGACAGCCACGCTGAACCCAACCTGCCAATCAGACCTGGCAGAGGGCCCTACATATGAGAGACCTGCCTCTCTGCCTGCCAATATCCCCATGACTTTATTCAATAGCTGTGGATTAACTGACCAGATTCCCGTCC
Organism: Rousettus aegyptiacus; assembly: GCF_014176215.1. Classification (NCBI taxonomy): domain Eukaryota; kingdom Metazoa; phylum Chordata; class Mammalia; order Chiroptera; family Pteropodidae; genus Rousettus; species Rousettus aegyptiacus. Next base: position 65,474,704 of record NW_023416309.1, read on the forward strand.
CCCAAATTTGTGAGAAATAATAAATGAGTATTGTTTTAAGTCACTGGCAAAGACTCCATACCCCCTTCTTCTTGGTTTCCCATGCTCATGTTCATCCCTGCACCCTTGAACCTCTTGGACACGGCAGCCCCTGCAGACAGAATGTTTGAGACGTTTCTTCTCTTTTAACTGGCAAAGTGACATTGGGCAAGTCATTGTCCCTGAGCCCCAAGGATGTCTCTGCAGAGTGGGACATCTGATTCTACAGAGAATGGCACAGACAGAGGCTAGAGCTAGAAGGGTAAGGACTGTCAGGGGATATGGCTTTGGGGCAGAAAGTAGGGAGAGGTGCTTCGAGAAAGACTTCTGTGGATGTAGCCATGTGGGGAGGGTACCAAACAATGTCATAGATGCCCCACCATGATACAGGCTTGGCTGGGTGGGCGGGTGTGGAGCAGAGATAAAAACTGGACTCTGGGGTGACGAGCAGAGAGTGGGCTCTGTGGCTCTGGTCTTCAAGCTAGGCCTTCCTCCCCATGCCCTCAGCACCCACCCTGCTGAGTAGGCCACACTCACCTGTCCCAATCAGGGGTCTTAGGTCCAACCTTAAGCCTCAGGTTTCCTGCCCAGCCTCAGCCCTTACCCATCAGGGCCCAGGGCTGAGTCCTACACTTGAGTCTCCTGGGCCCACGCCTGCCTTGACCCGGGTTCCCCAATCAAGCCCTGGCAACTTCCTTTGCTCATGGCCATCTCCGTCCAGTGACAGGGAGGGAGCACATGAGAAGGATGGATGCCACGGGGCAGTGCCTCCATGCCATGTGACGCCTTCAGGCGTGGACACAAACGTCCCCAGTGGAGGCAAGTGGACAGCTGGACAATTTCTAGAGCCTCTAGAACAAGTTTAGTCTATAACCAATTGAACCTATAGAAACGTCCATCAAAGAAGCTGAGTTAGAGTATGGAAACTAAAATAAGTGCATAGGAAAACCTAAATAAAGAATGAAGAACTAGGTTTTAGGAGTGTCTAAAGGTTTTGATAGGTGCAGACAGCCTGTCTTTTTGACCTCAAGAACCTCAAAGTAGGGCTTAGAAGAACCCTCACATCCTAAAGGTGTGGAGAATATAGTACTTTCTCTTAAAGAAGCCCTGGATTGGTTGGCTAATGGTTTACCTGAGGGAGATGGAGTAACTAAATCCAGGGCCAGAATTTCTTGAAGTGTTTTGGGAGCTTGGAGTTATTATCATTTTATTTTTAAGAACATTTCTTTCAAATGAATAACTATCAACTGACTAAACAACATTAAACATGTTCAAAAATACCCCCATTAAAATGCAAGTCTTTTTGATATTGTCAAAATATAAATGGAAACCAAAGCAGAAAATCTCTCGGGAAAAAAACAAAAACAGTGAGAGAGTCTTCAAGGGAAGTTATTCCACATAAAGAGAAAAATTAATAAAGACCATGAAAAAAGATGAAGGTGTGCGATAAAAGGATTCAAGAGCGGATTGGTTGTGAAGATTAAATGAAGTAACATGTAAAATACTACTACGGCGCTAGGGACATAGCAGGTCCTCAGGAAAAGTAATTGATAAAGTGACAAAGACCACTCACAGCACGTTTGTGAATCATTTTGTGACGATTTCACCACTTACACATTCCTCAAATAACTAGACAAGTTCACGTTCTGGTTATTTTGGGCATGCAATTAGAGTGATATCATTGGACTCCATCACAACCTAATCAAAGGAGAACAATATATGTTAGAGAGAGAAGAGAAAAACAATACAAGAAAGTGAAGCGGATAAAGGGGTCTGCACCACAGCTGTCTTCTGGCTTACGTCACTCCACTGTAACAGCAAACTTAGTTACTACTCATGCTTGGAGAGAACCTAGAATTAGGTTAAATTATATATCTCACCCCTACAGCTCTTGTCAGCTCTGTATACCCCGCCCCAAAGCCCTAAATTCTGACATGTCTGTGGAAGCTTAATAGTCACATTAGATATTAGGAAGCAAAAGATTTTTCTCTCTGGGACCCATTTCCAGATAATTACTTTGCTTAATCCTCACAACAATTTGAGATAGATTATATTTCACTCAGCGTAGAACTGAGGAATCCATGACAGAAAAGTTGAGTAACCTGTCCAATGTCCCATAGCTAGTATGGCAAGGACAGGACTGGAACTCTTGTTTCCTGACATCTACCCATCTTGTATACTTGCTACCTCTCTTTTGGTAGAGTGGGTCTTCTCACAGTTACCCTTCCTTGTTTTTACTGCTGAGGACATTTTAATTCCATACGTTATATTGGAAAAGAGCTGCTTTAGTCTAAAATAGATGGCATCAACCTTACTATTGATAGAATTACAGGGCCCTGTCTGCCATTGAGGCCTCTCTGCATGTAGCCCCACTAGGCCATAGTCGCCATTAGCTGCATTTGGTGAGCATTAGCAAGCAAGGCCTTTGTGTTTAGTAAAATGCCAAATCCAAATCTCTAGGCTGAAAATGTCTCCACAGCCGAATTTGGCCAATACTGTCATATGAAGCAAAGATATATTGAGAAAGTCACACTTTTTTGTCATATAAGGACTAGCTGGACAGGAGTCTTGTCTCTGCACTCACAGCTGTTACCCCAACAAACATTAAACTTTCTGCTTTCGGCATTTCATCTCTCTCATTTAAAGAGCATCCACGCTGTCCCTATCTTTTCTGACCATAAACAAACGTGGCAACATTCTAATTAGACAGGCCATTGAAAGACATTCAGGTCCTGACTATTAAGTCAAATTTATGCAGGTTTAAACTGAACCACATCCTCAAAACCAAAGCCTAGTAGGTCACAGAAGCTTTAAAAGGGGGAGGGCAGAAAGGGAAGGATGATGCAGTAATTGTTCCCACATGTAATCCTTTTAGATGTTCCCATTTGGCAAAAACCAAAATCATCACAAAAATCTAAATGCCTAAAGTTCACAGACTCCCCTGATCTGCATTTTTTTTTCTTTCTTTTTTTTTTCACCTCTATGCAGTAGCCAGACTCAGATTCAATCTCCATCTCATGGGCCATTGAGTGGCCTCCCTGTCAATCAGGAGGGTAAAGTTTGGAGACCTAGCTCCTGCCTGGGGCTCCAGATTATGCCACACTAATTACCAGTGAGTATTTCTGATGAAAAATTCCAAATGCTCCAGCAGTTTCAAGTGTACTTTTCTTCTGAAGGGTGAAGTTAGTAGACAGCCTCCAGCTGTTAGCTTTTGGCCACTACAGCTTTCAAGCCAAAGCTGCACTCCTCCAGGAGTGGCCCTGGCCCTTGACAGAGCAAGGTGGTAGCATAAGGGCTCAGCCATTTCTACTTGATATTCAGTTCTTCCAACAGGAGGAACTGAGCTCCCCACCCAGCTGGCAGGGAGACCAGCCAGGTTTGTATCGCTGATCCGATAGCTTCAGCTTTGCCCATTTCCTTTCACAAGTCACTGTCTGAGCATATACTTCCAAAGAACACAACTCGCAATTAGGTCGTTCCCCCAAACTGCATTATATAGAGATAACCCACTCTACAGAACACCACTTTTATTTTTTTCCTCAGGGTTCAGTTTTTAAGTTCTTAGTTGGAATTTGTTGGCTAAAGAATGTGTAAATCTGAAAGATAGAGGACATCTTCAATGGGCTTTGGGGAGTTTTTCAGGCTCTTAGAATATGGAAGCCATGGAAATTCTTTTACTTGGCTAACAAACAGCAATTTCCCGGGTCTGAGAGGATACTAAACTATGCAGGGACTAAACTCACCGAGAAGCCAAACATAATCTATTTTTCTCAGTGATGGGGGAATCCTTGGCATAATCCCTGCATTCTTTCTCTTTCACAGCAGTTACTCCTGGAGTTTTCACTATGACATCCCTTCATTCCGTAGCTTTGTATATTTATTCCTAAAGACACACACTCACCAAGGCCAGCTTCTCTGCCTTATTCCCTTAGAAATCTAGACTGAACTTGTATAACGGAACGGTCAGGATGGCTCCTGGTGCTTCATTACTAAAAACACAATATTGATGAGAACAATTTTAAAAGGATAACTTTGCTTTCATCCTTTTTTCTTTAGTACATATTCTCTAGAAGAAATGTTTGGACAAAAGCATTTTTAAAACATTTACAATCCAAAAAGCCAGCACTGATTTACATTCTTTTTCAGTCTTAAATGAGACTATATCCCCACACCCCTGCCAATGTTGGTAATTATCCTTTTTTCTTTTTTTGTATTTATTGAACATTGACTGTTTTTAATTTTGAAATTTTCTACATCGTACTGATGTTTATTTTTTAAAATAGGGTTTAGTTCTAACACAAGGAAGCATATCTTTGCAATATTTGGGCAGTAGTAGAATTTTGGTGAGTAGCGGGCTGAGCGACGCTAGGGTGAGGTGAGTAAGGCAATCTCCTAGGTGCAAAATTCACGGGGAGGGGAAGAGGCCCCAAAGTCAGCAGTTGAGATAAATAAAAAATAATGCAATATTTTAAAAAATAAAAATTAAAGCACAAATCCACGATGAATAAAGTATCAAAAATTTAAATATGAGGATTCGACCCTTCGCAACTGCATAACCGTCTCGGCCCCCGCACTCTAAGCCTTTGCCCTCGCAAGCAAGAATCCAACTTTTAAGAGATACTTAACTATATCTGCAGAAATTTCTTCGATCTCTTAATTTGTGTACCTCACCACACTATAGTTTAATGGCATGCCCGCATCATAGAATGAAAAATAGGTTTTGGTTCCACATCTCAGGAGAAGAGGGGCTGAGGCACGACAGTGGTGTCCAAAAACCTGAATGGGATTTTAAGAGTGTCTCTGGCCTTCTCCTGGGTGTGAGGCGTTCCTTCCAGTAGATTCTGGGCTCTTGACCTCTGTGGGAAAGGCACTAGCATTGGTTCTTCCTCCTCACAGCGACTTTGCTGTGTGGCCAGTGCAGGAGGGCCTCAAGAGAGACAAAGGAAGGAAGTCTGTGATCAGCCTAAAAGTGAATCTGCCTCTTGTTTTAGCACCTCATTCACCTCTAAGATCTCTGCGAAGCAGTTTCCACCACTCCCTAGTTCCATATTCCCACCCTCTCCCCTAGAGTCCAACTCCCCAGAAGGTCATCATAAGCAGTAAGGAGGTGACTCATGTCTCTGGCTACCTGAGGATAGAATCAGTAAATCATGTTATGGGCTGGGTGCCTCTTCCTCACTGAAAGCAGTGATAGAGCCTTCTAGTCTCTGCTTCTCTGACAGCCTTGGGGCAGCCACTTCAGGACTCAGTTAATCCCAAATGCCTCCTATTCTTACACTTGTCCACCGAACACAAAAATTGCCCTGATGCCTTTTCTGTTTAACAGAAGGAGCTTGTAAAAGCTCTGGTGGTCTTAGCTGTTCCAGAATAATCAGTGTGGCGAGACAGCCCTCCACCCTCATAGCTTCACTGGGAGCAACAGATACAATTTCTCTTTTTTTTCACAAAGACTGGAGCCCATTCTAGACCTTTCCTTTTCTTAAGAACACCAGGCTCTGTGGGTGTTCTATTTAAGATTTATACTTCATGTCCTTAAACTAGGATAGTGGTTTATCTTTCTTATCTATCTGTCGATCCTGAGAATGAATGTACCTGTTATGAACTGTTCCTGGTGGCTAACCGGATTCGAATTTATAAACAGAGCCTAACAGCTGTTGCTAAACATGGGTATCTTACTCAAGCCTGCCTGCACTGTGCCCTTGTCCTCTGAGCCAACCGTTATAAACGAGTCCCTAGAATACTATTTCAACCAATAGGACTGAGATTTTCTCTGTCCAATGGGAACTGCAATACTATACCCTCATTAGCACCTTAGAGCAATCAGAGTGACTCCGTTCTGACCAATCAGGATAGTATTTTTTTGGATCAATTAAACTGTGATGATTTGGAGTCCTCATTTGCATGAGGATGGACCAATCAGGGACCAGAAAAAGACACTTCTCTCTGTATAAACCAGCTTCCCTGCCACTCTGAGAATGCTTATGGTCGATTTAGCATCCTGCCATGCAAGTTGATTAAGTTGTGATGTGGGTTGAGTTTACGCTATTGACTATAGTGTTTGCATCGAATAAAATTTCTTTATCGCCCAATGACCTTCATCTCTTAATAAAAAGGAAAATCCTGTACAAAAGCAGGAACTTAAGATTCCCATGAGGTGGACAATGAGCTATTTAAAATTATGGTAGGGAAAAATCTTAACGAAATCATGGGTACGATCTAATGAGTGAGAAAATTAACATGTTACAATATAATTTCACCTCAAAAATGAAATTTAAATGTCTGAAAGGAAAATACTAATGTTCTCTTTCTTGATCTGGGTGCTGGACACAAATATTTTCACTTTGCGAAAACTTACGGATACTCTTCTACATGTGTGCTACTCATCAAATATTCAAAAATATGTTTGGGGTATGTATGTAGCCAATAAAAATCTGCAAAGAGAAATAGTGCATCTCAATATGAGCAGTGCTTATGGAGGGTGAGATTTTCAATGACTATGCTTCCTGATACTATTCTGTCTTCTCACGAAGAAAATGTTTACTTTTATAGTTTAAAAATAAAATTGCTGCCGTTTTTCAAGCTTGTTTATCAAGCCCACCGTTTCCCGGCTGTAGCAGTTGCCCACTCTCTCCTCTTCAGAGGTGGTAAAGAGGAAGAAGCCATAGGCCCAGCACGGTCTCGCCCACTTGGTTCGGTGTCCTAAGGACCTCACGATGGTGACCGCCGCCATTTTATGAGTTGGGGCAGAAGATCCAGCGAGTTACGCCCCACGAAACTCAGAGCCCCTTCCCGGCTTCCTTGGGCCGTCTCCATAACTCCACCGTCCCGCCAGGCCCCGCTCCTCCGCCCGGCGTCCCTTCGCCCCTCTCACCACCTTCCCCACCTCCCCGCGGCTGCCGCCCGGACTCCCCCCCAAGTCCTTTTCCCGTGTGTCGCCCAGACGCGGAGGGACGGAGTCCGAGTCTCCGCCAAGTGGTGGCTCCGCTGCGGCGCGCACTAAGGTTCGGATGCCCCAGAAGCGCCGGTTTCCCAAATCCAAGAAGCGAGACGTTAGAACTTCTTTTAAATGTACTTTGGAGTGCAGGAGGGACTGTATACTCCATTCAAGGTTTCCAAGCCGCGGGACCGAGCAGGTAAAGAAAGGCCTTTAGCGATTCAGAGGGGTAGGTTCGCTGTGACCTCGTGGCGCAATGGTAGCGCGTCTGACTCCAGATCAGAAGGTTGCGTGTTCAAGTCACGTCGGGGTCATGAGTGGTTCTTTTTCTCTTTCCAACTACGGACTATAACGAATGGAGTAAAAGCAATAAATACGAAATTTGGCTACGTGCGTTACGTATTATTCTTCCAACAGTACAGAAAAGCCAGCTCCTTTTTCTTTTCATATAGGGTTTATCAACTTGCAACAGAGAGGAAGAGGTTCTTTCTGGCGACCGACAGGATGCGCCGCGTTAAGCCTCAGAGTGACTCCCGAGGTAGCGTGGACCCACCCAGCAAGCGCACAGACGGGTGCCCTGACCCCTTGGGTTGCTCCTCTCTTCCTGCTCGCTACCCTACCCTACCTGTCTCTGCAAAGCCACGCCCACCTCTCTCTTCGGAAAGTTGCCCTCTAGGTAATTAAATTCGCCCCTGGAAGGAAGGGCCTCTAGTCCAGGAAGTGAACTGGTGCCTTTTGGCATGGATCTTCTCCTTCGTTACCTTGATTGTCTTTTTCTGTCTCTGCCCCAGACATTCCTTCTGGTGGTCATTCTCTTACCACCTGCATTGTTCCCCACTCTCAGAAGCTCTATGGATTTGGCTACATCCGTAACGTTTGCATATTCACGTTAAAATTGTTAATAGTTTAAAAAGCTCTACCTGTCCACCAGCAGAGAAAAATATCTAGAAAAAAAGCAGTTTGCATAAAAATATTAAAAACAACAACAAAAAAAGCTTAAAAACATACAGTGCATGTATTTATATTAAAACTATGAATGGAAATTATACACACCAATTCTAGCATAGTGGTTACCTTTGGAGTATGAGGATGAAGAAGGGAGAGTCTAACTTTCATTTTTTAGTGAACATTTCCAAAACGTTAATATTTATTTAAACTGGCTAGAGGGTTCATGGGATATAGCATTACGAAACATGAGTTTCAGATTGTAATATATTTTGCATAGAGTCCAACACCTCCACATTGAGAAATGAATTTATAATTTCCCAAGTTAGCAGGACCAATAGCATGCTGGCAGAGGTAGAGTTAGAGTCTCTCTGAAAGAAATACACCCTCAAAACAGACTTTCTAGTTTTCCCATATGTAAAGTCCAAGTTAAACTTGCTTGTAATATATTTTAAAAAATAAATTAATAGAGAATGCCTTATGAGTAAGAACCAGCAAAATCAGATCCACAGACTTCAGATATGGGAATTATCAGATATGGAATACACAATGGATATGTTTAATCTTTTAAAAGTAAAGAAGGGATTGAAATTGATGACAGACAAGAGACAAAAATAACCAAGTATGGTTTAAAAAACTAAAAATGCGTATTTCTAGAAATGAAAGATTTAATGTATGAAATTAGAAACACAAAGAGTATATTAAACAGCAGTTTAGACAGAGCTAAGAAAATAATGAAAGAAATATTTTGGTTGTTCAAAATATGTCCACAAATTTTCAATACTCCCTTCAAAAGGTGATACCTAATTCAGTTTCCTTTGAATGCAGGCCATACCAAATGCCTGAGTCTAACAAAAAGAAAAAAACCAGAAGTTATGGCATGTGACTTTGGAGACTAGGTCATAAAAAACACTAGTTTCTTGCTTCTTTCTCTGTGACTATTCCTCGGGGATAGTCAATTGCCATGTTGTGAGAATACTTATAAAGTACTACAGGGAGGATGGCTATATGAGTATCTGAAGCCTCTAGCACATAGCTTTGTGACTAAGCCCTAATCAAGCTTTCCCATGTCTATAGTCCCAGCCAACAATTTGACTCCAACCTCATATGAGACCCTGAACCAGAACTAAGCAGCTAAACCTGAATTTCAGACCCTCAGAAACTGTGTAAGATAATAAATGTGAAGAACTTAGATTTGGAGGTAATTTGTTATGCAGCAATAGATAACCAACATAAAGACAGAATTTAAGGAATTACATATAAGGCAAGTAAAGAGGCAAGGAGGTAGAAAGTATGGGTGGAGGGGATAAAGTAATAGCAAGGACAGAATGAACAGGTTTAATCTTAGCCTAAATGGAGTTCCCTGAGATAGATGATAAAGACAATAGAGAGAGGTAGTATGTGGTGATGGCTAACAACTTTTCAAAACTGATGGAAAACATGGAGACCTCACTCTCAAGAAGCACAATGTATTCTAAGCATGATATGGAAATAAAAATCCATGCCTACATACAGTATAAGGAAACTGCACAATATAGAAAGTAAAGATTTTTAAAATGACCAGACACGGGGGAAAAGACCAAATACCTAAAAAAAAAAAAAAAAAAAAAAAAGACAAACAATTCTAAGCAGCAACACGAAAGCCAGAGCAAGTGGACTAATAATCTCAAAATTCCGAAAGAAAATAGCTGCCAAACAAGAATTATGTACTTGGGAAATTATCCTTTAAACAAGTGAGACCACCAGCAACCCTCTCTAAAGGATTATCTAAAAGATGTCCCTCAGGGAGAAGAAACATGACCCCAGGCAGGGGTCCGAGATAAAAGGAATGATGAAGAAAGACAATGCTAAATATGTAAGTATAGCTCATAAACCTTGACCATATAGAAACAATAATAATATTATGAACTTATAGAGTTGAAAAATAAAACTATAATACTGGACAAGAACAATATGCAAGCCAGAGTAAACATAATTAGGGAGTAAAGCCTTTTAAGGTGGTTTTATAACTTTAAAGGAAGGACATTTATTAACCAGGGACCATGCTAAGTATGTTAAAATGTGGGGTAGTCACTAAAAGAGTAGAGATAACTGGTTGATTACCCAGACCAAACAAAACAAAAAACAAAACAAAACAAAACAAAAAACAGTTAAGGACATCCGGATTTGAATAATAAAATTAACAACATTGATTAAATGAACATAGAACAATTAGAGAACAATGTTCTTGAATTCACATGGGACATTTTTAAAAATGTGACCACCTTCTAGACCCTAAAGTAAATCTCAACAGATTTCAAAGCATAGATATCATTCAGGTCACTTTCTCTGACCAAATTAACATTAAATTAGTAAATCAATAAGAAAAAACATTATAAAATTAGGATATTGAAAAACATTTTTAAATTTCTTCACAGGTCAAAGACAAAATCAGATAATAGAAAAAAATAGAGTTTGTTTTTGTTTTTGTTTGTTTTTTGCAGAAACCAATAGTTTTTAGAAAATCAACCGATTAGTTAGAAGGAATAAGGTGAAAGAAGGCAGAGGTGGGAACAAAACATATCACACATATTTTTATGTTGTTTTGATTTTTTTGCCACAATATAATTTACTACCTACTCAAAAAAAAGTTGTTAACATCCGTGAATATTGTAGCACTTGAGGATATACAAAGACCTTCTAAGGGACATGGGTGTGGGTAGTTTTTAGGGCAAGGTATTGGGTAACTCAATAAATAGCAACTCAGCATAATGTGGAGGTAAAGCCTCAGGGCCCGAGGGACTCAGGACACTTGAAGGGTCAGGCAGAGATCAGGATTCTAGAACCAAATCTCTGACATTGATACCTAATGGCTGTGGATGAGATGTTCCTGGTGGTGGCTTGTGTAGGGATGGGAAATATGGACAGAGGCTCCTCTGGAGACCCCTTTGTAGCCCCACATGTGACTTTGTATGTCATGTGGGTGACCCACTGTTCTTGACCCTGTCCTAACATGACTTCTCTTGTGGGTCCACCATTTGTGACAACCCGGTCATTTATAGCCCCTTTGTGTGACCCAGTGTATGACCCTCCCATACGACTCCTCTGTGAACACCATCTATGTGACCCTTGCCCTCTGGCTTCTGAGTTTGGATAATGGGGTGAACCAACCAGAGGAAGGAAGTAAAAGATGTGGACAGAAATGAAGACTAACCAAATGAGACAACCAAAGGCCATTTATTCAGAGCTTGCTCTAGCAAAAGAGTCAGACACTCACTTGCATTTTGGCAGAGACTCAAAGGCAATCAGGGGAGTGGGAGAACTTTACAGTGGAACAAAAGGAAGGCTCAGGTGTGCCCTGACTGGAAACTGTTGGCCTGGGGAAACTGGAGGAATGCTGACTAGAAGTGGGGCATCCTATGTGATTGGCCAGGGGCGCATGTTTGGCTTTCTCTCAATGGTCCTAAGTTGAAAGCAAGGACAAAAATCAGGTTAGTTGTCAGTTCTTAATCAAGTCCTGGCCATGTGGGTCTGGTTGTTACAGGAGTTATTGTTGGGCTTCCTGGTGTCAACTGAGCTAAGAGAGTTAGGAGGCTTTGGCTAGAAATAAATGACAAAAATTGATTCAAGGGTCTTAGAGTTTGCAAACCAGAAACACAACTAGGAAATACCCAAAGTGTTCTTGTGCGGAGAAAGGATAGCCATAGTCAGGCTCCCTCACAATACCTGTAGCTAGCTCCTGAGCAGAAGAAACTTAGCATTTCAACCTTTCTGTAACCATGTGCCCGGTTCGCAGGCATGGGCCTCCATTATCTGGCAGTGTGCTGTTATTGTTTAACCTGTGTATAAGAGACACCGCTGCCATGTGAGAGAGTGCCATGCCCTTGCTGGATAACCCTGGCACCCCGTGAGGTGGGATGTGCCCTTGCTGAAATAAAGAGCTATATCGCAGTTGCCTATGGCTCTCTACATTTTCTCCCAACTGTACGAGCCTCATACCCCTTACCTTGGAAATGTGAATCTGCAGCAACGTAGTTCCAAAGGAGAAAGAAAAGTTTGAGTGTTTATAGTACAGGACAAAACAATATTATTATAATAAATCATAAATTCCTAACTATAATAAAACAATATTATTATAATAAATCATAAATTCCTAATGAGTCATACTCTAGGCCTACAATTTCCCTAGTAGAAGGTTTTTAAACAAGATCTGTCCCTTGTTCTAATGCATCTAGGTTAACACATCTTTGAAAAGGTAGAACTAATACTCCTCCAAAGAGTAACCACCCTCGAAAGCACATGATCTCAACTATCCTGCAATTCGATTCTGCCTTGCTTTTTTCACCTTCATCTAAACTCCCTACATTCCCTCCTTAATTTCAATTGCATAAAATAAATTGCAAAACTGTCATTTACCAGAGCATTTGACATCTTTTTCCTCAACATATGTTGTCATTTTGGCTCAAATAAGCTTTTATCAAAAAATCTCTACAGGTTTAAATGTTTCTTACATCAACAATAGTAAAATCACACATTTTAAAAATAAGTCAGTTCTGCTTTCTTAGCCTTCAGATTAGTTTAGGAAGGTAATTTTCCAGATATGTGGTGGTCTGGATAAGGAAACATTCTTTCTTAAGCATGACAGGTAGTTATTGTGGAGGAAAAAAGGAGTTCCATTTGAAGTAACCTCACAGTGGATCTCATGATAAATTCCTAACATGGTAGGTAATCACACTCCACACATATAACTTCTTTAGTAAAAGGTTTGTCTTTGCCTCAAGTAAGCCCTGTCTATTATTTCTGTGCATCCAGGTTAACACACCTTTGAAATGCCCCGTTTCAGACTCAAGTGAGCACATATCTTTCTCCTACAACCCCCACTCCCCCAAGATGCTTCCTTCAGCCTTCATGTACTCTTCCTTACATTCCTTCCTTAATCTAAGATGCATGAAAGAAATTGCAATCTGTTATTCTCCAAAGCATTTATCTCTGTTGAGATCTTGCTTCTAGGTGTACCTTCTTGGTGGTTCAGTTTTTAATAAAAATTCTCTACAGGTTTGGACATTCCTTATGTCGACATTACCTCTAAGAGATATATATATCTGTAGCACATGAGCATTCTTTCTTAAATCCTCCAGAGGTTTATTTGTGGAATTTAGGTATATCCAGGCACTGGTGCACAACTGAAAGTTGAAAACTCTATGTTCCTTGGCTAGTAAAAACAAGAATAGATGATTTCCTCATGTCTCAGTCTACTTCAACAATTTAGCAGCTTGACCATAGAGATTCCATTTTATTTCTTTGCTCTTTTCCTCCCTGGATTGTTACTGGAGACAGCAGTCTGAATTCCTACAAGTCTGACATATAGAAGGCTAGTTTCCTGGGCCGATTACTGTAAATAAGGAGTTAGTTTCCTGGGCTGGTTGCTCTAGACAGGGGTCTCCAACCCCCGGGGCCACGGACTGCTACTCATCCATGGCCTGTTAGGAACTGGGCCACACAACAGGAGGTGAGTGGTGAGAGAGTGAGCGAAGCTTCATATGTATTTGCAGCTACTCCTCAGTGCCAGCATCACTGCCTTAGATTCTCTTAGGAGCATGGGTCCCTGGGGACCATTGCTCTAGCCCGTGGGTCAGAGCTCTTTTTATATGTGGTTGTCCATTTGTACATTCATTCTCTCAAATGGTATTTATTTGCCAGCTTCATCCCTATAGGGTCACGGTACACTGTGCCCTCAATAGGAGTTTACAGCTCCTGTGAAATGACCCTGTTCATAGGGCTCTCTTTGTCCTCAAAGTGCTGGTAACCACTGTCTCCCTCAGATCTGCAGACCTTAGTGTGAAGAAACACTGCCTCCCTTCTTACACAAAGGGCACTGTACTGTCCTGGACTCCTTATATAAGCATTCTGAACAAGTCACCCCAAGACGTGTCTCCGTGGGATGCGGATTATTTTGAACTAAAGGCAAGAGAAGCTACTATCCCCATTTAACTACCTAGAAGAATTTAAATTAGGGGCTTGCTTGTAATAAGAGATTATCAGAGATAATCTTTTTGATCTGTCTATAGGGCAGGGCAAACTTCTATTTACTGACCATCTGCTCTTCTTATCGTATTGCAGTAACTTTCCATCTCTGAACCTCTCATGTATGTGGGGTTCCCATATTTACATATATAATTAAGTTTGATTATTTTCTCTTGTGAATCTGTGTCATGTAGATTTAATTATTAGATCAGCTGGAAGAACCTAGGGCAGAGGAAACGTTCTTCCTTCCCCACACGTGAGAGGATTGATCCATTGAGGCTGTTATGTTACCGAACTCTCGGTTCAAACACCCCAGCAGGACTCTCCCGGGGATTCACGACTTTGTCTTGTTGTCCTTAGTTCTAGAGAGATGGAATGAACTTGGGTCCTAGAAACTGCTCCTCCAGTAGATTGAGTATAAGTCATCAATGCTGAGAGAACTGAGCAGTACAAACCAAGGTTTTGAACCTGCTTTTTGTTTCCTCCCTCTGCACCATCTGAACCTGATGCTTACTACTGAAAACTCCTGACTATGAGTGCCATCCCCTGCTCAGAGGAGTGGCCTCCTTAGAGGGTGACTTCAGCCCAGGGGGACACTACCAAGCTGGGCCTGGGAGAAAGAATCCCCACCTCCTCATTCCCTTGAGCTGGCCTTAGAGGAGAGAGCTCTAGAAGCTGAATGTCAGAATGATGTCTACCTACTGCATGCAACAGGAGATACGCAAAACTGTCAATGGCTGAGTATGGGGATAAAAGCGACCAGGAGAAACCTAGATATATTTTTAAGTGTCCTAAACAGATTACAGAACTAAAAGATCTCATTTGTATAAAACAGACAGAATTGATAGAAATCCCCTCCTCCACACCCACACAAGACTGGAAAGGAATATGCTAAAATATTAGCAGTGATTATCTCTGGGTGGCAAGATAATAGATTTTTGCTTTTTCTTTTTGCCTGTGTTTTCTTTTTTCTACAACGAATAGAAAAGAATAGTGATAAGTGTACCAACCTGGAGCGAGAAGACCTGGATCAAAATCCTGGTTCCGTCTGTTATCATTTGTGTGACCTTGGACAATTTATTTCAATGCCCAACATCCTCATCTGAAAAATGGAACCATAACAGTTCCTTCCTCACAGGGCAAATGCAAGAATCCAGTGAGTGAATTTATGGAGAGTGCTTCAATAGTACCTGGCACAAAATAAACACTATAGACATTAGCATTACATATTATTATTATTACTCTTCTAATATTATTACAATTTCCAAGGTTAGAAGCTCCCTCTTAGATTACTCAGAAGATTGTATAAATTCATCACTTGAACTAGAGAATGTTCTGCTGCCTCTTTGACCCTGTGATTCTGTGCTCTGTGTGCTGTGACCAGAGCACTTAAATCTACAACAGGTTGGGCCACTGCAGCAACCATAGGCAGCCTGGCTCTTGTCAGGCCGTCCAAGGTGGGGCATTTGGACCATACGGGAAATATAGAGAACAAGAAAAGACGTTGCCTTCTTAAAAGCAGATATACAGCTCACCAGTAGAGGATACAAGTGGCAAACCCAGGAAAAACTGAAACATTTACTTGGAACATCTTTTTCCTCTAACAGAGTAAGTGGTAAGCTATTTTGTTTGTGTACCCTGAAAGAATTTCTGGAAAATGATATAATCCTTGCACATCTTCAAGTGGGCATCTAACACTTTCATCACAATTTAAATTCATTGCAAGAACTGGCATACTGTAAATAGTAACATGTAAAATGGTTACATCATTCTCTTAAATATATCCCATGAAGTGTAAATACCACAATAATTTGATACTCTGATGAATTTTTTTAAATCCAAAACAAGCTGTTCTTTAGTTGTCAGAAATAGTGCAAGCTTCCTTTTTTCTCTTTGTATTTCCATTCTTTGCCCCCATAAATTTATGATAATGTCATACACTTTATGCTGGACATCTTTTATTTACCACCCTATCAACTTCTTTCACAAAGATACAAACATAAATTGAAAATTAAAAGGTCTGATTTCTCGATATCTCAGAGGTCTAATCATTAACAATTTTTCTTTGGGGTTAAGTTATCTTTATAAGCACAGCATTGACAAACAATACGAATATATTACAAGTAGTTTTGCTTTGTTTGTTTTATTTTGTTTTGTTTTGTGGGAGGCAGCAAAGTTATACTCAGCCTGATTCTGTCTTTGCCAAAAATTTATTTAGCACAGATTCTCTGTGGGAATTTCATAAGCCAATAGCATACAGGATAACATCTCTTAATAAATCAAATAAGGAAATAATGTACTCCAGACAAATTACAGATTAATCACACTCTTGTTCCAGGCATGAAGAGATGTAGGAGTTAAGTCCAAATTTAACAGAGGTGTACCTTTTCATACAGGAGGCACTGGGGAAAGATGGCAACCAACCAAATGCCGATTTCCAGTTGCCAGCGAAAAAGGAAGCTCCACTGTTACTAGAGCATGATGCTAGGGAAAGAAGACTTGGTGCTGGTGATCTCTCTGAACTCTTTGATGAGGAGTCACCTCGCCAAGATGGGAGCTGATGCCCCAAAGGTCTGAGGAGAGTTTTAGGTTAGCTAAGAGTGGCCTGACTTAAACCAAAACTCTCCAATACGCCTCATAAACTCTCAGTATTTATAATCTAAATGTCCCCTTGCCATAGTTGCTTCTCCACATGTTCTTGTGGATAAAGCCCTCATGGGGCCCCTCAGAGCTGGGCTGCTGACTGTCAACAACAACAGATGTGGAATGATGATGGCATGACACAACACACTTCATTTTTATATCAAAAAAAAACTTTTAATCTTTGTCATAAATTAGTGGATTAAAACAACTTAAGTAAAAAACAGGTGAATTTGAAATCATATTAAAACGATACACAACACGAGTTTTGATATTAAAGCTTGAAATATCAAATTGTCTCTATTTAGTACTTCAGAAGTTCTTACACACTGAGGCAATGCACTCCAGAGAGAAGAGGAGTAGTGAGAAATTGGCTTTTTTTTGGTGACAAAGACTGTGAGAAGACAAAGGAAAAGGAGAAACGAAGGAAGACTCAACCCACAGGCCCTCTCTCTAGCAGGCAGTTTTAACAAGGAAGTTACAAGACTGTACTCATTTTGGGGAATTCCAGAAACTGACTGGATTAGGGGTGTATTCGAGCTAGCAGACTCAGTATTTTAATTAGGTACATTCTTTCTGAATAAATCTGCAGATATATTGCAATGTTAATGAAAATTCCAATACTTTACAAGTCAAACAGGTTTTTTCACAACCACTTATAATAAAGTAATCTTTTCCTTCTTCATCAGTTCCAATGGCCTTCACATAGATGACATTCTAATGTAAGATAAGGCTTATGTGGATAAGGTCAATTTCTTTGCTGCCTATTGTTCCCTTGTCTAGTTGTCTAGTCTTGTGCTAACTGCATATTATTTTAAAAACTATTAGCTGATAGAGATATATCTTTCTCCATTATTTTTTTTTAAAATTCATATCCTTACCTGTTTATACTCTCAATGTTTTAGACTCACTATTAAAATTTAAAAGTATGAAATAGAGCGGACTAAAACCTGTTATATTAATTGGAAAAGACTGGTCTTCTTCAAGAATAGCATGCATTTCTAACTAATTCAGGTCTTTCCAAAAATTCATAAATAAATGTCACATATATTTCACGTTATAATTATTCTTAGGCATTAATTTAAGAATCTGCCACAACACACAGAGTGGTCTCTATACTCTGGCCCAAATGCATTTAATTTTGATTTCTTTAATCTCAATGAGGTGAAAATTGGAGAACACCAAAACAAGGAGACAGGTCAAATAGTTTCATATGCATGTTACTCCTTATTAAATGTAACCCCCAGACAACACTTAAACACTACAAATGTTGCTTTGTGGAAAACTTCAATGTGTTCCCCCAAAACCCAGTTCTTTGTTGGTTTTGCCTGCTGTTGAGAGTTGTATCTCCACAGGGAATTTTCTAGCCATTTGCTTCTGAAATTGAAACAGGTGCTGATTCTATTTAAACAATAATTTTCAGCAGATGAATTGATATTGATGCATTATTACTAACTAAACTCCATACTTTATTTGCGTTTCCTAGTTCTTGCCTAATGTCATTTTTCTGTTCCAGGATTCCATCCAAGATACCATCTTACATTTCATGAGCATGTCTCCCATGAGTTTTTCAGAATGTCCTTGTTTTTTGTTGACATTGACAGTTTTGAGGAGGGCTGGTCAGGTATTTTGTAGAATGTCCCTAAATTGTTATTTGTCTGATTTTTTTCCCCTGAATATTGGACTGGGTTGTGGGTATAGGGACGATCATACAGGTAAAGTGTCATTGTTATTACATCATATCAAGGATACTATACTTGGTTAAATAGTGTCCCCTGACCCCAAAATTCATTTCTACACCAAATCCAGGATGTGACATTATTTGGAAATAGGGTCTTTGCAAATGTGAAGAATTTAATATGAGGTCATATGGATAACAGTAATCTCTGATCCAATGACTGGTATCCTTAAGAGAAAACAGACACAGAGGCAGACACACAGCTGATGGCAGAGGCAGAGATTAAAATTATGATGCCACAAACCAAGGAATGCCAAGGATTTCAGGCAACCATCAGAGGATAGGAGAGGAAACATGGAGCAGATTCTCTCTCTGAACCTCCAAGAGGTAATTAACTCTGCTAGCTTCTGGATTTCAGGCTTCTGGCCTCCAGAACTGTGAGAGAATAACTTGTTTTCTTAAGCCAACAAGTTGGTGAGATTTTACAGCAGCCCTAGGAAACTAATACAGCTATATACTATCGGTCTGATTTATCATCATTTATATTAACCTTAATCTATGGATGAGGTAGTGTTTGCCAAGTTTCTCCTCTGTAAAATTACTATTTCTCCTGCTTTTCATACCACCCTCTTTAAAAGTAGTCATCGTACACAGCCCCTTTAAGGAGTACAGGGTTAGGCTCCAAATCACAAGAAGTGTTTATTTGTTGCTATTGTAAAAGAGATTTCTTCTTCCAATATTTTCATGTATGTTATTACCAGTATAAAAGACTGATATTATCTGTCAGAGAACTTGTATATAGCAACTTTATTAAACCCCGTTATTAATTCTATTACATTTTTTTTTCTCATTTGATCTCTTTGGATTGTCTGAAATTATAACTGCAAGTAATGTTTTGCATCTTCTTTCTCAATATTTATATATTGCATTTGTTTCATGCCTTATTACATTGGCAAGGACTCAAGAAGACTATCAAAGAATAGCAGTGGGGCCATCTATTATACATCTCAGAATTTTTGTCTGTTGGGATCCTCATTTCTTTTGGGAAATTCCTCCTCCTCCACTCTCTACATGTAATTCTGCCACTATTGTCAGTCACAGCACCCAACTCTTTTGGTATAGAGCTGAGCTCATGGTCCAGATCTGGCCAAACTGTTTTCCTGGCCAGGATAATTGTTACAAAGATGGGGGAGGGGGAAAGAAAAAAGGAAAAAAAAACCTACATAGGGCCCAACGATTGTCACCCTGTTTTTTGTTTGGAGCTAGAAAGAAGTGGAGAGGGTCTTATTTACTGGCTTATAGGGTAGGAAAGATAGGAGTGAAGGCTGCTGATGTGCAAACGAAAATCAATTTTAATTTTGTGCACATGGAAATCCCACATACATGAGAGAGTCATAGACACCACATACATGAGAGTTTCAGAGATAAAAAGGGAAAAATGTGGTATATATGGCATTCCGAGGTAAGGATAATGTAAGGCACCTTGGAATTTCAGAGGGGAGGAAGGTCATTGAAGGATAAGAAGAGCAAATGTTTAGTAATTAGTAGTTTGCCCACCATACAGGTAGGTCAAACAGATGATCTCTGATAATAACTCATTATGGGAAAGGCCTCTAATTTAAATTCTTCTAGGTAGATGAGAGGTAGAATTTTCTCTTGAGCTCCCTGGGGTTTTGGTTGCCTTTAGCACAAAATAATCTGCATATCACAGTTGTACATCTTGGAGTGACTTCTTCTAAACCCCTACACAGGAGAACACCCTCCCCTGAGCAGGAAAAGAGATGCCCCCTACAGAGAAAGAATGACACCCAGGAAAGGATTAAAAACAGTGGGGAGAAGAGGGCAGGGGAAGAGAGATGGGGACTAGAACGCTAATGATCTTGTTTTAAAACCCCTGAACTCAAACTTTCTGGTTATGTGAGCCCCAAATTTTATGTTTTCCATTTCTTTGCTTAAATTAGGTTATTTACAACAGAAGGAATTTTGATTATTACAGAAATCATCCTTGTCCTGGTAACTATCATTTGTTAAACAATTATTGGTGCCAAGCTGAGGGCACAGTGGTTTGCCTATACAGGATCATTTAATCCTCACCACAACTGGCGATGTTTATATTATTTTGAGTTTGCAGATGAGGAAACTGAGGCCATAGAAGGCAAGCAAGTTGTCCATGCTCTCCTGGGTAGAATGTGGTAGGTGTCTCTTGAATCCACGTTTGCCGATGCTCACGTGCCTCTTGTTCCCCATGTCAGGCAGACGGTGTAACATACAAGAAGACCAGAGAAAATAAAAAGTCTCAATCGGAAATGTGGGATTGTTGTTCCATCCTGGTAGATTCAAAGTTCTTCAATGGAACAACTTGTGGGAGAAAAGGAGTATGCAAATTCTAAACCTAGTACTAAAGCATGTGCCGAAGGTAGGGTGCTGAAGGCAGTCTTCGGAGCGAGTACCACCAAAGGCAGGAGGTGTCCGAGATGCTGGCGTGCGCCCAAACTGCGACCCTAGCTGGCTCCAGCTGAGTCACTAGGTCCTTCCACACCACACATTTCAGACCCTGAGATCCACCCCGCCCCCTACCCAGTCCTGATGTCCGAGGCTAGGAGGACTCAGCACCCGCAAAGGCTTTCCGTTTGTTTCCAGAGTTTCCCCAAACTTTGCCTTAACGGCGGGCGTTCACAACGGTGAGGAGGTGCAAGGGACGTGTCGAAGATCGCAGATGCTCGCTGCGCGTTCAACTGGCTCCGAACTGTCGGATAGCTGCGGGCTGGCTGTGCGCGCAAGGAGGGCGGACCGGGGCGGGGTCTGGGGAGAGAGATCAGCTTTGCGCTTATTCCTCCAGCAGCCTCCGCTCTCCCGAGCTGCACAGCGGTAAGCACATGGAGGCTCCCGAGAAGCCCAGACTTGGGCCCCAAGGTCTGGAGGCCACCCCGGAGCGCCGCGGGCTGCGCAGCCTGCGGGTGTCCAACTTCCGAGAGGAGCTGAGGGCGCTCCTGGTCCTGGCAGGGCCCGCGGTGAGTTCGGCTGGTTGGGAGCCCAGTGACCGTGTCGCCCCGAGGGATTTGGGAGCAGGTGAAGCAGAGCCGCTGTAGTTGGGTGTGCGGGCTCGGCGAGGCAGCGTGCCCAGAGAGGTAGGTTGCCCAGAGCCCAGCTGGCGTCGGCGCGTCCAGGACCCTGCTCTGCGCCGCCCAACCCGCGGACCCGCTGGGCACAGCTGGCCAACGACCTGGCTTTGGGAGCCACTGGGGTGCGGGAACTGCTCGCCTAAAGGGAATCAACCCACCTTCTCTGGGTTTTATTCTGGCAAAGCAAGCAAATGATCAGAACCACCGAACACTCAGGAACTTGGTTTGCTGGAAAATTAGTAGTCCTGGAGCTCAGTATCTAAATTATCTAGAGTCAGGGAGGAGGAAGGTGACTCCTCTGTCTTGGATTTAGAGCTCAAAAACTATTTCTTATCTAGAATCAACCACTATGCGAGACGTCCTATCCCACACTCTCCTCCCCCAGTTATTGTATTCAAAACAAATTTTTAATGTGGTTCTCTTTCGGGGTTGAGGTTTTTTCCTTATCATTAGGTAGGGCGCTTTCTGCGTTGTCTATTTAAAAGTAATGTGGGTTTTAAAAACCACGGGACCCATAAAAAATGTAGTCACATCCCTGTGCTGTCAGTTCAGGTGGTTTTCAAATTAGCAGGGTAGGAGAGCCATTTCACTGTACAAGGAGAACCCAGCTGGGAAAAACTTTTGATGGTGGGTAGACGTTCTGCATCTGCGAAGCCTAAGGTGGCAGGTGTACCCTCCTGGCATGGCGAATCCATTGTTTGTGGGATCTTGAAATACTTGCTTTTGTGTGCACTGTGGCAAGAATAAGGCCAGGGACAAAGCCACGAAATGAAAATCTATCCAGCAAGAAGGAGTTTGTGAAGCTCTCTTGCAGAAGGGAAAGATTTGGAATTTCCATAAAGGGGCCCACTTCCCTGCTTTGATCTTAGAAGTCGGGTTAGGAAACAGCTACTCGAACTTGAGTAATATCTTCTTCTTCCCCCTGCTCATTCATAACTTTAGGATATTAACTGTGCTTTGGCCCTACACTCCCTTGCACAGTCATGAAAAAGGTCTCTGCAAGGCCGTTGTTACTCTAATAGTACAAAAAAGAAATAAACAAGGCAACTTTCTGAGACCCAGCCCCACACAGGACAGGTCCTTTGCCTTTGCTGGTCCCCACAATAACCCGGTCCCCTTGATGTAGGGGACATTCCTGGTCTCCAGGGATGAATGTTAGATTGACATGGCAAGCCCTTCACCCTTTACGTTTGTATATACACATGCATATGACTGTTAATTACAAATGTAATATATATGCCTTGAAGAAAAAGTAGAAAACCGAGACAAAATAACAGAAAAAAGCTCTAAAATTTCACCACTAAGAGATTTTACCACTAATTTGGAAATTTTCCTTCCAGTCTTTTGTGTGCGTTTCTATGTAACTGTTTTACTGAGATCATAGAGTTTTCTATCTGTGAGTTTTCTATCTCCAGAGGAGTACAGGGCTGGAGGGGGAGGAGATGGCCCCTTCTCCCATGCTCAATGTCCCATACTCCGCTCTTCAAGGCTCCACCACACATTAGGTAGGATGCCTGGTTTGGATTTCCTCTCTGTGATCTTTTCTCTTCCATTTCCCATCTCCTCTCCAGGTCTCTCAGATTAACGCTGATCCATGAGTATCGAGGATTCAGGTTAAGGTGTTAGGACTTACCACTCTCCAAATGAGCTTTAAATGAGGCCTGGGAAGATAGAAAAATGCATAACACAAAGGAAACTGTGAGACGAGCAGTACACAAGTGAAAAGATTCTACTGGTATGTTTTCTATTTATCTTGTAGAAAACTTTAGGAAAATGTGTATTTGTAAGAGATGGAAGGCAGTAGTGGAAATTATCTAGCCTCGGGCATTTCAGCCATGCTTTCTCTTTGTCATTAGCACTTCATTGTTAGGTTGAACTTTCAGAACTCTGAAAAATAATCCCAAGGTGGCCTTCCAGTTCCCTATAGGCATGGACTATGCACAGCAAGGCCAAGGATATAAAAGAGGTGGAATAGCCTAAGCACAAACTGAGGGAGCTTGTTTCCATCTCTATGAAGAAAGGAATACCTGGGAGAAAGCTGGAGAACCTTCTAGGGCTGCAGGGCTGAAAGACCAGGAAGGCCCTGCTGGTGAAGGACATCTGGAGAGACCAGCTTGACTGCAGTCAGAAGACACACAAAACATGTAGGCTAATGGTTTAACCTTTATCTGACAGGTAGTTTTGCTACATCTGAGCCACTTCCAGTTCAGGCTGTTGAGACAGTAGTCCTTGAGACATCTGGGGGAACAAACCAATATGTGGGGTGGTTAATCCCTTGGCATAGCAACATGCTCTAGAATGGGACAGTTTTGAAAGGTCTGGTCCTTGACCAGAGCGCATCTTGATTAGGTGTGTATAGAGCAGGGGTGGGGCTATGTTGACAGGCAGATCCCTCAGCTCCACAACATCAGAATTGGTCTCTTAAGATAGCCATCAGCTTTGTGAACAACATCCCCAGGGGATCATTATGCACAGGAACCACAAGCTCTAGCTAAAATTAATTACCCAAAGAGCATGAAACCTGTATCTGAGAATAAGTACGAGGTTAGCAAATATGAACTCTGGGCCAGGATCCTCTTGGGACTCAAGCTCAGGAAGGCTGTGTGTTGGACCATCTAAGCACTGTGTTCCTAGCCTTTTGTCTAGATGTCTTAGCCATAGTCATTTACTACTTAACAATAGGAGTATGTTCTGAGAAATGCATCCTTAGGTGATTTCATCCTTGTACGAACATCATAGATGCACTTCCACAAACTGGAACGATATAGCCTACTACACACCTAGGCTCTATGATGTAGCCTATTGCTCTGTAGAGGAGGGAAAATAATTTTCCCTCTAACCCTTCTGGGTTCTTGATTGAGAGATTAACAGGAGAAAAATTAACAAAAGTCTGATAAAATGTATACCTCCTGTATACATGGGAGAGGCCCAGGAAAACTGAGTAACTTGCCAAAATGGATGAAATCACTACCTTAAATACCATCTTCAGCTGAAGACAAAAGAAGATGTTGGGAGTTGGAGGACTCAGGTATGGCAGGTGACCAGGAAAAGCACAGTTAACAAGTTCATTGTGCAGATTTAAGTCCTGGTCTGCACTGATAAGTGTTTTGGTAACCTGAAATGAAAGAGCCTTTCAATGTGAGAGGCAACAAGTACTTATTAAGATAAGTAAGAATAACTACTCAAGAAGCACTGATTCAGGTATAATTCTAAATAGTGTTCTCATTAGGAGACAAAGGCAAGGGGTGTTTAAGAGAAAGAGAAGGAGAACGATTACATTTATTGAAGGAAAACCTTTCTGTGGATGTAGCTAACACAACATAGGGATGTTAATTCTAAACAATGTTTTTAATTTTTCAGTCCAGTGGTCATCAGTTCAGTATTCATAATAACTGCTTTCCTGTCATCTTTGTAGGTTTTTTTTTTTTTTTTTTTTTGGAGCGGGGGTTGGGTATAATGTTGCTGTTGCTGTAGGTCTCCTTTTTGAAGATTATTTTCCTCTGTGTTAACATTCTGAAGATTTGAGGTGTAAGATTAGGGAACAAGCTTGGGGGAGGGCGAGAAACAAAAACCCTCTTGCTGAATATATGTAACCTTGAACAAGTTCCATCTATAGCCCGGTTTTTGCCTTTGAAATGTCATGTGACCAATGGGGCTATATGTTAAAAACACACATTCCCAGTGTCCTCTCAGGACATGTGGAGTCACAATGTCTGAGGCTGTGGCCCCAGAATCTGTATTTATAACAAGCTTCTCAGGCGATTTTGATGAACACCCCAGTGTGCAAAGGGCTCTACTGAGTGATCTCTGAAGATAGTTCTGGCCTTACTTTTTTATGTGTAGGTGGGATGTGAAGAAATATTCCTCAAGTCTGAGAGATTTAGAGTCTTCAAGTGCCTTCATCTAGAATATAAGTAGGAGTAAGAAAAGCAGCAGATTTAAAGGTGAGAATTCCCTGGGGTCTCATTTTTCCCTTCTACATTTCCTGTAGAATTTGACAGACTACTTCACAGCATTGAGCCATCCTCACCAACCAGAGTCTGAATCTGTGTTGCTGTCTGGCTTCGTTTCCCTTCTGTTTTCCTATACCTTTTGGCAAAGTCTTGTATAAACATTTCTGCCTGGTTGCAACTGTGCTATAAAATATTACAGCTTGGGTCATGGTTAGTCAGAGCATATGCTCGATAGTCAAAGGAGAGGACCGACCCTACCCTCCTCACCCCCAGCCGAGGTCAGAGCCATGTCACATCACAATCCATGAGACACTCTAAGAATGCTTGCTCTCAGTGGAAAAACTAAACCTCTAGCTGTCTTGCCCCTAAAGAGATTATTCTTCCAATGTTTTCCTTGGGATCACAAGGTTTATTTTAATTACTGACTAACGTACAAGATAGTTCCTCTGGCATAGCAGCTCTGCTCCATTTTAAAGTGGCTCCATTTATTATATTTTTTTCACAGTCTCTAGAGATAAGGTCATTCCACTCTTTATGGTACAACCAAGGAGACAACCTTACAAATGGAGATGTCTTTTACAAAGGGTAACTTCTACTTGGTTTTCAGAGCTTCTTCCATATCTGCTGTTTCTTAAAATTAACCAGCCTAAAAATTCCTTAGGCCAAAGAGATAATTTAGGGTGAAAAATTCTGTTTCCCTATAGACCCTAGGATACAAACCTGTATAGCATGTTATCGTACTGAATACTATGGGCAATTGTAGCACAATGGTATTTGTGTATTGCATTGTGCTAGATGTCACTAGGCGATATGAATTTTTCAGCTCCATTATAATCCTATGGGTTTACCATCACATATTAGGTCTATAGTTGACCATGTTGACTGAAAATAATATTGACTAGGTGTTTCATCACTAAAAAGGATTTATTCAGGGAAAAAGAAACAAGTTACATCCAGTGGTGCAGACATGACAAGACATGTGCACACATTGCTCGGTGTGCCAAGATGAAGTAGAATATATAGAAAGGAAAAGGAAGTTAAGGGGAGGAACAGTTAAAACCATAGAGCTTTATTGTAAGCAAAGAATTCTTCCTGTAGGGTTCTCATGGTGACATAGAGTGTGAGAACTCCTATAAGCCCTAGCTCTTCCCACAGACCCATGAGATTTTCATCATAATCTTTATCAACCAAAATGTCATTATGTGGCACATGACTGTATTTCCACCCTTGGACTAGGCACTTGCCTCAAGAAAATGCCCATCCTTTACCCAATTAAGAATGTGTTCCATGCAGTACAATTTGTAATATCAAAATCTAGGAAGCTATCCAAAGTCCTGACCATAGAGGAAAATGAGCACATTTTCATGTGAAGCCATGGGAAACAAGTTACATGTGGCCCGTAGTGAGACAGAGCACTGTGGAATGGAAATACCATGTTAAATGGAAAAAGGGAAGCAGATTCTATGACACAACTGATTGCAATGGTTTATGCCCATAAAGGCTGAAAGGACAATTACCTGAAAAAATTTGAAAGTGATGCTGAGTTTACAGAGAAAAAAAAGGACCTTATGACCTTTAAAGTTATACAAAGTCACAGAGAGAGGCCAAGCTCCGCTGAATAAAACCACAGAGAATATCTGTTAAGGTGGTTGACAATGCCTAAATCACAGCCTGTCTCTTGGTACAGGTCCCTGGGGTCCACTGACTCTAGCTTTGGTTCTACAGAATTGGACTTTTCATACCAACATTTCTTATTCACACCCCTGCCCCTCAGCTTTTCAATGTCCCCTGTCTTCTGCCTCCTTTTGGCTTACTTTTGCTATACATTCTAAAAGCATCCCTTCTGCTAAGTATCAGAGGCCCTGTTGGAAATTAAAGTCACACTTGGTTTCTGTAGTAGTGAGAAAGGTACCTGGGTAATAGTTTGGAAGTTGATGCAGAAAAGGTATGCCCCGCTACCACCCCACCCACACACACACTCACAGTTAGGAGCAGGCCTTTCATGTTTTGAGGATCTGGGCCCATCAGTGGAGTAGAGAACTGTCTTTCCCCATATATGGATTCAGGGCAAGAAAGAGGGCTGTCATCTGAACCATAAGGGGCAGGATCCTGATTAGGTTCTGACATCGAATGTGTGGGCTGGCTGCAGCTCTGTCAAGATAGGCTGTGTGGGGGCCGATAGAGATGAGGACTAGAAACCGTGTCATTAGGAACCCAGAAAAGACAAAGTCTTGTCTGAATTCAGAACAGAGGAATATGTTTCCCATGAAGCACCTGAGAAACAGCATTGCAACAGCAGCAGTGATTCCTTAGGCACCTACCTATTCTCTCTCCTCGGGAGCAAGAGTCAGATGAATCCTCCTGTTGGGCCACATAAGCCTCCCTGGAGAGAGGGTCTTTCTCAAGATATACTGGACTGCCTGGGTCTGACAGGGGGTGGGTGGGGTGGGTGGGAGATGATTTTGTATTAACTGAAGGAAGTAAGGTAAGTGTCCACATGTGCACTAAAGCATTACAGAACAGTTCACAGTGGTTCCTGGAATTGTGAGGAACAGTGGCTCAATGTTCTAGAAGCCGAATTTGCCCTCGTATCCTAGACTTCATAGAATTCAAGAATTAAAGGTGCTCTGCAGACTGGTTTTAGCTGAAGATTCCAGATCCTATGGGCTTTCCAGTTGGATGATCTCATTTCTGCCTCAGCTGCTCCTGTGTGTAGAATTTTTTATTGGCCGTTAGAGGTTGTAATCTCTCCAGCCCTCACTAGGAATCTGGAATAACAAGGTTTATCTCAGAAGGCAGCCACTGAAATTTTCAGAGAAAATATAAATGTCATCTATGGCATAAGAATCTAAAGTGAAAAATAAACTTAGAAAGCTAAGAACTCCTCAAAAACATGATTCCGAAAGCTGTTGCAAATGAACTTTTAAATATTTTTCAAGAAACCCACCAGAAATCACACTTTTGCCTGTGAAAGCTGGCAGCACTAAAAGCCATGATTCTTTGCTTCTAACTGGGGTTGATTCGGAGAGGATGTGGGGGTGCCACAAGACCCACACCCCTCTCCTTTGACTGTGATGGTTGGCATTCACATGTAACTCCTCGTGTTCTGTCTCTTCCCAGTTCTTGGCCCAGTTGATGGTGTTTCTGATCAGTTTCATAAGCTCCGTGTTCTGTGGACACTTGGGGAAGCTGGAATTGGATGCTGTCACGCTCGCGATTGCAGTACGTGTGAGACTTTCTAACAGGGGTCTATGAAAGCCGTTGGCATTAGTTTCCTCTTCCTACTGTTAGAGATTACCACAATTCAGTGACTTAAAACAATGCAAATGTATTATCTTACAGTGCTGGAGATCAATAGTCTGAGATGGATTTCACTGAGCTAAAATCAAGGTTGGCAGGACTGCAACCTTAATTCTCCTCTGCCGCGTAACCTTACAGATTCACAAATTTTGGGGGTTAAGTCAGAAGCATCTTTGAAGGACCATTATTCTGTCTATCACATCGGCTAATTTGTAATCCATGAAGATCTGGCTGTGATTCTTCGTCCCACATCTTGCAGAAGGAAACCAGGAAAGAGGGTTTGAACTCTGACTTCAGAAGTAACAGTGACGCCCCACCCCCACTCCCATGACTTGTCGGACTCACTCAGAGTCCCAATCAAGAAATTGAAATCTTGTATCCTAATATTTAAATCCCAAACCAGGAGGAACCCCAAAACCTTTCTGTATTCTAGATGCAAACTTCCAAAACTACAGAGATATGTCATTGACCTCTGCCAGGGGTTAACTGTCTATGCATGGCCAAAGGGCCCTGCCAACTTATTTGGTTCAGCCAGCTAGGTATTTCTAGAAAAATGGATTCAGTGGCTTTCAGCAAGTGTGTTCCTGTTCTTCTCAGCCTTCCCAATTCCCCTTTGCTCCAGACCTGATGAGACACACATTCACCTTACCCACCTGCTTCCTCTAGGCATTTGAGTTTGTTTTTTCTGAACTGTGCAAGACTACTCTGAACTGGTCCTTAGGTATATACAGATTATTTTGCTTTCAGGGGGCAACATAGACAACCCCAGCTTAATTATTCTTTTTGGTTTTTAATGTTTGGAAATTTTTGGGAAGACAGAAATGCATTCAGTTAGCTTCCAGCAGAGTTTCTTTGGCCAAGGAAGTATAAGAAAGCTGGTACTTCTAGACTGGGCCTACTGTGGGCTGTTGTCCTGGGGCACCTCCATGCAGTCAGGTGGAGGTAGCAGATTCCAGACCAGACAGGGAGAACATCAGATGTCCTGCCATGCCACTCCCTGGTTTGGGGGAGCGATGCCCTGGGCTCCCCAAAGCTCTAAGAAACCCAGGTCGTTACTGACCCTGGTCAAGACAAGTACACCTGGAAGGCCTCTGGTGCAAGCCTCAACTTCTGAGGCTTGCTTCTGTTCGCCAAGAGTCATTTGGGGTATTGTAACAGGTCGTGCTTGATCTTGAGCAAGTGGACTTACCCAAAACTTCCACTGTGCCATGTTGTATTCCCTTTAGGAAGAATTCACATTTCTCTGAAATTGGGGAGCAAAATGCTTAATATTTAAGAAAGAATAAGATTGGGTAATAACCCATGGCCTAGATTTTTTCTTAGCTCTCTAAACTTGTGCACGTGCTTAATGAAGCTGGCACAATGGATTTGTGTAGGGGCTCCAGGCAGATAACAGAGTTGATTAAGGTGATTTTTAGGGTTGGCAGAGCACCCTGCAGAGGTACTCTGATCTCTGTCTGATCAATGCAGACAGAGAACTTACCTCCTATCTTCCTTTAACTCTGAGCGGCCTCTCTTTTGCATTTATTTCCAGGTTATCAACGTCACTGGTATCTCAGTGGGATTTGGCCTATCTTCCGCTTGTGACACCCTTATGTCTCAGGTAAATGGAAACCCCAGGTCACTCTCAAAGAGACCCTGGACATCTCTCTCCAGTGTAGTTGGAAGAACCCCACCAGCAGGAAGAGTTATGCGCACAGAGGGAGAAAATTATCAGTAGCAAACTCTGCGGCATTTTGTCAGCTATCAATTCCAATTCCACTCACCTGCTTTCTCTGAAATGTGGCTAGATGTCTCTTAGGCTTATAGAGTAGTGTTTAATATGCATTACTGCTGTACACTACACTTCGACCAAATAGGAGACATTTTGTAGAAGCCCCTTCTATCACTTTCCACATCATTGAACTTGGTATATTCCCATAGTTCTCAAACTTTAGTGTGCATTAGAGTTACCTGGGGGCTTGTTAAAAAACAAGTTGGTAGGCCCCACCCAGGGGCATGTTGATAAATGCTGACCAACCAGATCTTGGGTCAGGGAGTGTTCTGTAAAATATCTTGGGTCTAAGAGACTACAGAAAGAGGCTGACTACTCCATCATTACTGCAAGAGTTTAAGGGAACTTACAACAGGCGTGTTTGGGCAGTGGCAAGAAAATACACATGTCTTCTGCACCACATGTCGGGCACTAAGGAGTTACATAGGACAGGGCAGGAAGGATAGGAGTACTGGGGTGTCACCACCCCAGATAAAAGGAAAACGCCTTACATGCTTACCCAGGGCAGGCAACGGCTTGTTCTGGGAACCAGCACAAACCACCGTGCTATGGGGAGGAATCAATCCGACAGTCTCTGAGGGGACTTAGGGGAAACCACCTCTGTTCTGTCCCAGATCCAGCTGGAAGGTCTGGCATTGGTCAGGCAGCTGTGACATCATAAAATTGTCTCTCCTCAACAGAGAGGGAAACATTCTAACTTGTACTGTTGGCTGATTCCAGTGGTATAAGTAGCTCCTTCTGTAGCTAATTTCAAGCTACCATACGTGTCACTGAATAGGGACCTGGGAAGAGATGTGCACAGTTTGGCTTTGGTTAGCCAATAGCAAGCAGGTAGCTCCTACACGCTATTGGCCCTACTCCCAGTGTTTCTACTTAGTAGGTCTGGGGGTGAGGCCTAAGATGTTACATTTTTAACAAGTTCCCAGGTGATGCAACCCTGAGTGTACATTAGACTCACATGGACTTTTTTGAAAAATTATTGATCTTTGGATCCCGCCCTGGACCAGTTAAATCCAAACTGTCTTTAGCGGGACCCTGGCATCAGTATTTTAAAAATGCTCCCAGGTGATTCTAATGACAGCCAAGCTTGAGAACCATCAACACCTAAAGGATGTGACAAAGGCTCTTTAGGGCCAATTGTCTCTTCATGATACATAATTGAAGACCTTCGCAGGGGACAATGGGGGTGCCATTTCTGTACTAATGGGTTTGTTTTGGCTGTGTGCACCCAGACATATGGTAGCCCCAACAAGAAGTATGTGGGGGTCATCCTGCAGAGGAGCTTGCTGGTGCTGCTTCTCTGCTGCTTCCCCTGCTGGGCCCTCTTCCTCAACACCCAGCAGATCCTGCTGCTCTTCAGGCAGGACCCAGATGTGTCCAGGTAAGATGGGCCATGCCATGGTGGGATTGGGTCTGTCTTGGCAGAAAGATGCTCCCATCCAAGTTCAGCCTCTGGGAATTACAAAGGCCAGGGACAAGGCCACACACCAAGAGGGATTAAACTTTCCCCAGCTGACTTCTCCCAGGCCTTAGTGCTTTTTGTACCTAGCACCTAAGATCTAGGTCCCCTCCTCCTCTGGGTGACTTCAAGGGTAAATAGTTTTGAGTGAAATAAGATTTGCAAACATCCTCCATGTTGAAATGATCATTTGTAGTGCTTATTTGTTGTTTGATGATTATTGACCCTGGTAGATATTAAAATCACCTCAGAGTTTTTAAAACCCACCCTTGCCTGGTCCTTCTTCCCTCTTAGCATTCTGTTTTAATTGGTCTAGGGTACGGCCTGTGCACAAGTATCTTTCACAGTTCCCCTAGAAGATTTCAATGTGCCACCAAGTTTGAGGCCTGATGATTTAGTTGATAAAGACCTTTAAAAGTTCTTATCCTAAGCCAGTGGCTTTGAACCAAGGGGACATTTGGCAATGTCAAGAGACATTTCTGGTTGGTAGAACTGGTATTGGGGTGTTCCTACTAGTAGAAGCCAGAGATGCTACAAATCATCTTAGGACATACAGGATAGCTCCCCAAGCAGAGAATTATCCAGCCATGGTGCTGAGTTTGCAAAACCTGTCCTAGACCTCAAGACTTGGAAGAACCAAGCAAGGTAGTTTGGGTTATAAGATAGCAAGCCCTATTGTAAATTTCATATTCGTTCCAGTGGTTTAAGCCCATTATTTTAGAAAGATCCAGGAATGTGAAAGGCAGTTACAGTTGGTTTATCCTGCCTTCCTTTCCCTTGAAATGGAGACCTCCATCACTTTTTTTTTCTTTTTATTGTATAGGCTTACCCACACCTATGTTACGATCTTCATTCCAGCTCTTCCTGTAAGTTTTCAAGGGTTAAGAGGTCCCCTTTTTGAGGTTCATTGGTAAAAGGCGGCTGAGATACCCATGAGTTCAGTGAATTGGTTCAATGTTATATGATCCCCACATGTAGTGTTGGTTCATTCAAGGAAGTGCAGTTTTAATTATACCCATGAAAGATGCAAATGTTTGTACCTCAAGAAACACCAAGGTTAAGGTGACTGCAGCAAGCCACTTTCCTGAACTCCTTTTGCTAGAGAGACCTCCAAGATAATCTGTGGAGAGTTTAGACTGTTTTTGCTTGATGAATGTGATCACACAGAACCATAGGTGTGTATTAATATTTGACACAGTTGTGCATGGTCAATGAACAATCTAAGCTAATTTTATTCAGTTGGGCAGAGTAGCTGTACAGTTATATTCCGCTTAATGACGTTTTAGTCAAGATGGGTGGACTGCATATAAGATGGTGGTCCCATAACATTATAATGTGGTTTATGGAGTAAAAACAAACTTACCTCTTCACTCAAGGTTCTTCTGGCTGGTCTAATAATCAAGTAGACATGAGACAGATTAGCAAAAGAAAATAACCAAATTTAATACATACAGGTATATGGGAATCCCACATACATGAGAGAATCAAAAACCCCCACATGCAGGAGAGGTTCAGAGACAGAAAAGGAGATCTAGGTATATAAGACATCCTGAGCAAAGATGAGGTAGGTGCCTTGGGGGCTTCACAGGGTCATTGATAATTTCCTATTCTGGGCAAGGCCCCTACTTCAGGTAGTTGAAGGGAGGGGCAGAAGTTTCCCTTGAGCCTGAAGCTAAAACAATCTAAATACTGCAGAAGCACATCTTTGGGTGGCTCATTCTGAACCTCTACAAGCTGAAAAATTCCTGTTGCTTAGTGAAGTAGTAGCTGTCCTAAAGTTTTAGCACAGCACATTACACAAATACTTGCCATTGCATTGCAATTGCCTACAGTATTCAGCACAGTAACATTCTGTACAGGTTTGTAGCCTAGCAGCTATAGGGGAACCAAATTTGTCACCCCAAAATATGTCTCTTTGGCAAAGGGTTATTTAAGATTGGTTAACTTTAAAAAACAGCAGACAAGGGAGGAACTCTGAAAAACCAAGTAGAAGTTACCCTTTATAAGAGACGGTCTCCTTGGCTGTATCAGGAAGAGGGGGATGACCTTATCTACAGAAACTCTTATCAGTGCAGAAGACAAGGACTTAAATCTGCATAACAACCTGACCCTGGCTGACTGTGCTTTTCCTGATCATTTTCTGTAACTGGCTCTCTCCAACCCCAACATCTTCTTTTGTCTTCAGCTGAAGATGATATTGAAAGTGGTGATTTCAGCCATTTTGGCAAGTTACTCCATTTTCCTGGTCCTCTCCCATGTATACAGGAGGAATACATGTTATTAGACTTTTGTTAGTTTTTCTCCTGTTAATCAATCTTTTATTACAGGGGTGTCTCAGCCAAGAACAGAGAAGGTTTAGAGGGAAAATCGTTCTTCTTCCCCCTACAGAGCAATAGGCTATATCATAGCTTAGGTATGTGGTAGGCTCTAATATATAAGTTTTGTAAATGCACTCTATGTTCACATGACAAAATCACCTAACCACT
Organism: Rousettus aegyptiacus; assembly: GCF_014176215.1. Classification (NCBI taxonomy): domain Eukaryota; kingdom Metazoa; phylum Chordata; class Mammalia; order Chiroptera; family Pteropodidae; genus Rousettus; species Rousettus aegyptiacus. The sequence continues at coordinate 65,509,016 of NW_023416309.1, forward strand.
TATTTCTCAAAACCTAGCCTTACCATTTAAGCGGTACATGAGTATTAATTTGCTAAAGCTGCCATAACATAATACTAAAGATTGGGTGGCTTACACAACAGAAATCTATTTTCTCACAGTTCCGGAAGCCAGAAGTCCAAGATCAATGTGTTGTAGAGTTGGTTTCCTTTGAGGCCTTTCTCCTTGGTCTGCAGACAGCTACCCTCTTGCCATCTCTTCACATGGTCACCCTGCGTCCATGTACTTTCTGTGTCTCTCTTCTTCTTATGAGGACACCAGTCTGATTGGATTAGGATCCATCCTAATGGCCTCATTTTAACTTAATCACATCTTTAAAGATTTTTATCTTCAACTACAGTCACATTGAGGGTTAGGGCTTCAACATATGAACTGGGGGAGGGCACAATTCACCTCTTAAAAGTAGTAGCTGTCTGCCCTCATAATTGGTATTGTTGTCTTTAATTTTTCCTGCAGCTTTAAAAACTTTAATATCCTTTCATTGTCCCACCAAATTGGACCATTGTTTAGTCAATAAAAGGAGGCATCCCCCTCTAGTTTGCCTAGGAGCTTCCTTCACAGCTCACTGCCCCTAAAAGAGTCCTTGCCATTCACCAAGGAAACTGCGCTTCCAGCCCCTGGGGCCATTTGGGTCATATTCATTCATAAAAGAGATGTTTGAAACACCTCAGCTCCAGACACCCCTGTACCTCCCTCCTGTCCCCGTCCCCTTCTCAGATGACACACCTCCATGGCTCCTTGCCAGAGCAGGGTGCTACCAAATGTGGCTCTTGGCTCTCTCTGTGTATCTGGGCCAAAATGTTAACTTTCACCTCTCTTGTTCTCTTGTAGGCAACCTTTCTTTATACATTACAAGTTAAGTATTTGCTCGCCCAGGTAATGCAGACTCTCCTTTTTTCTTCATGGGGGTTAATGAGAGTTTACACCTTTCAGGGACTGGGAACCCTGAAAATACTCAGGGATGAGCTAGACCAGGGTGAGGAACTCATTTGCCAGAAGCCACTGGAATACATTTCCCTGTGTTCACGCAGGACTTGGGTCTGGAGAGGTTTGTTAAGTGATATCTAGCAAAGGACATGTTATTACTGGCTTTGGAAATTTTTACCTGATTCCCACTTAGAAATATTGTCATTGGCAGGATTAGAAGTTAGAGCTGTAGTATTCTTTGGCTTGTGCTATCACCAGCTCCCTGGAAGTAAGAGCGCCTGTCAGGCTCCAAGGAGCCAAGCTCTCAGCTTGGGTCTGTCTGAAAGGCCCCACTTTCCTCAGCGAGGACCTAAAAACACACTTCGTTACAATGCCTCATGTCAGTTAGAGCTCTTCATATGTAACAGCAAGGGACAACGGCCCAGGGATATGGATTTATGATGCCCAGCATGTGAGGGGTGAGAACATCAAGCAGGGGTGAGAAAGCAGCAGCTGTGTTAGGCCGCAGTGTGATGGAGGGGCACAGTGGACGATAAAACAAGAAGGAGGATGGCTTGGAGTCAACACTTGTAGGGTCTCGTGTTCTCTGTTTTGGATTTTAGTTTGTGAGAAACAAGTTAATCATCAGGGGAAGAGATGAGAGTTATGGACACGGTCCAAACAAAAAGTGATACATGTCTATGATGACAAAAAAATTGCCCTGCAGGAGCAATGGGGGACATAATAATGGGGTAGGTCCTGTAGAATGAAATTGCTTTGGCAAAGGAAGAAGTTACATTTAACCCATTTCCATTTTGGAGGCCCGGCCCATTCGTAAGTGCAGACACAAGAGAAGCAGCTGTTTGTTTGTTTGTTTGTTTGTTTGTTTGTTTGTTTGTTTTTGAGCAAGTTAATACTGTTGGAGAGAGTGTAGGGTAGGGAGGGAACCAGACAAAACCTTGAGGAATGCTTAGACTTTTGAGGGAGAGTGAGAGGACTTTGAAGGAGAAGGTGATAACATTGGCCTCCTCTTACCTTACTCTGAGGAAAGTTGTCTGCTTGCATGATTTTGGTTTCCATCTATATGGCTGTGGTTCTCACATTTATATCTCTAACTTCCAAACTTTCTTTCCCACTGCCTGTAGGAGAGCCATACACAGTGTGCATTTGACCTCCTCCTCACTCCTTACAAGCCTGCTCTTTCACTTCCTTACATTCTTTCTCAATTAGTGGCCACAGCCATTTTCTCTCCTGGTAACCTATCCTTCACACATCCTATCATCTGTGACTCCATCTTTTCTTTCACTCCCACATCTGACTAATCACCTAGTCCTGTAGGTCCTGCCTGCCCCTCTCCCTCCTCTGTGCCCCTGCCTTAATTCACTTCTTGTTCTTTCTCCTCTGTGTTACCTCAGCAGGGTCTTACCTCATCTCCCTGCTGCTCGTCTTTCTCTGGATCAATCGCACACAACATACTTCTTTAACCTCTACCTGAAATGCAAATCTAATCACTAACTTTCTTGCTAAAAGCTAACAAGGGTCTTCCAATAAATAAGGGACCCACAGAAGTGGATGGCTAAGATCCTTGTCCTGTCCCCTGAGCCTAAAACCACTGAGACGACCAGAGGCAAACCTGCAGTCCAGCAGTCAGATTTATCAACTTGTAGCATTAAGAGATCAAAGTGGCCTTGGGTTCTCACCAAACAAAGAGAGAAGGGTTATGATAAGATTCTGGAGGATGGAGTTCAGATGAAATCCAAAAGAAGCTATGCTCCTGTAGGCTCAGAACAAAGCAGGTTGTGAGTAAGCAGATCAATGCCTGATCTACACTGTCTCTCTCCACCCAAGCCCCCCTCTCTCCTTGGAAACTGCAAAGCTTAGATAGGTATCAATTGCTGTGTCCAGGAGTTCACGTGAGGCTCTGCCCCCCCGGGGTTGGTCATAGAGGCTGCTTTTTTTTGTGTGAGAGTGACTTCAATCTTCTGGGCAAGAGTGAGAAGTTTTATTTTTACTGATATGATTTCAAACAGCAAGATTTCTTACAGTCTGTGATTTTAGAGAACCACGTTTCTCAGAGAGTAAGAAAGTGGTAATCATTCAAAGAAGGGGATGAGTTGGCACTACGGTTGAGAGAAACAGCATTTTCTGTTAACTTCACAGCTGGCTTTATCTATGTCTGTCATTCTATCCTGATGCATTGCAGGACAGCTTTGTACTTTGTTAGTCATTTTACTCTTACACCTGAAGTCTTCTTTTGAGATGCCAAATAAGACTGGATGTTTCTGCCCTTGTACTTATGAGCAGAACCAGATATGATGGAGGCCATTCCACATTCCAGTATCATAAGCTCTTTTAGATTAATTTCTCAAGTTTCAATTTTGTTTGAGAAAGTGTTATACTTTCACCCACTGTCCAATGTGTAAAGTAACTTATTTATATTTTTTAATCTTTGCTGGTCTTTGCACTCTTGTAGACAAGCCTCTTCTTTTTCCTCTCTGCTGCCTTCTCATCTCCTGCTCATGTCTCTCTGTGGCCAGCACTATGCTCTTTATGCCTCAAAGAGAAAGAGGCAGAGGAGAGAATGGGAGGGTGGACAGGTGGGAGCAGCAAGGACAGGGCATCCACAGTTAGGATCTCTGGTTTGCCTGTGACAGCCTGTCATGCAGGCCACTTAGAGCCTAATGTGTGTTTAGGTAGAAAATGGCAGTCCCGTTCCATGGATCTCCAGCAAGGTGTGGTCTCTCCTTGTTTTAGGGAATTGTACTGCCCCAGATTGTAACTGGAGTTGCAGCTAACCTTGTCAATGCCCTCATCAACTATCTGTTTCTCCATCAACTGCAGCTTGGGGTGATGTGAGTCCAACCAATTCTCGGGACAGGGAAAAGGAATGACTTGCATGTGGCTTTTCCAGGGTGGGAGGTGAGGGAGAGTGAGACCTTTACCTGGTCATTGTGACCACGTGTAGTCTTCTCCTTGAGCCACTCTGGAAAACATGGTCAGGGATAGAGAGTGATGCTCTCTGGAAAGATGACCTCAGGGCCTGCTGCGGACGTCTCAGGAAGGGGTGGGTGCTCACCTTGCTTGCTAAGCGAGGCAGGGTGAGGGTGGAGGACAGGCAGCTCCCCTCATTGGAACTGTCCTTCCCAGGGGTTCGGCACTGGCAAATACGATTTCCCAGTTCTCCCTAGCCCTGTTCCTATTTCTCTACATCCTCTGGAAGAAATTGTATCAAGCTACCTGGGAAGGTAAAGGCTGCCTTTTATTTTCCAATTTTAACGTGGATTTTATCTCAGGTTGAGCTCCAGCCTGATGGCTGGATGTATTGCAAATGTGTCTGTGTCCCACCTGCAGGGTGGTCTCTCGAGTGCCTACAGGACTGGGGTTCCTTCTTCCACCTGGCCATCCCCAGCATGCTCATGCTGTGCATTGAGTGGTGGGCCTATGAGATCGGGAGCTTCCTGAGCGGTCAGTGTGGGGATAGATAGCAATGGCTGGTGGAAGTATGGGGGCCCTGTCCAGTAGCATGGTGTCAGCTGTCTCTCTGCTCACAGGTATTCTCGGCATGGTGGAGCTGGGAGCCCAGTCCATTGTGTATGAACTAACCGTCGTCGTATTCATGGTGAGTGTCCAAGACCGGTCGTGTGGAGGCGCTAGATATGTCTCTGGAAAAAGTCTTAAGATGAGAATAAGCATTTATAACATTCAGTCACAATTTGTGAAGTGATTCACGAAAGTGAAGTTTCATCCTAGAGCCAGGGAGGGTCTTTTTGGTATGGTGGGGTCTTCCTGTGAGGTGAATGGAATTGGGGAGATGCTCTAAAGGACTCATTCACTGCTAGTCCTTTGTTACCTAACATGGTTCAGAGCTGAAAGATTTCATTTCACTGCCATACTTGCCAAATAGTTGTCACAACACAAATACCTTGGGGGCCGGTGGGGAAGTAAAGGGTGATGGTGCTGGGTATATGGCAATAAGGGCCAAGCTCCTTGTATCTCACCAAGCTCTGCTCCTGCCTGGGTCTGAAGCTTCTTAAAACTTCGTGTGACCATTTCTAGGTTAGACAAAAAAGAATTGAAAGCGGTCTTGAGCAGGTATTTGTATCCCCATGTTCATAGCAGCGTTATTCACAATACCCAAAAGGAGGAAACAACCCAAGTATCCACTGATGGATGCGTGGATAGATAAAATGTAGTCTATCCATACTATGGAATATTATTCAGCCTTAAAATGAAGGAAATTTTGATATGCTGGAGAAGAACTCCAGTTGTTAGAGGCTTTCTTTCAACTGTTTCCCTGAAAACATCACCTGGAATTCTGAAGGGCTTTCTTCTCTAGCAAGTTACACTTTATTTTTATTCTTAGAATACAAATAAAAATTTATTGTACAAAATTAAGGGCTTCATATTTCATAGTTCATTAAGGCTAAAGGATGACTTCAGCCTTTAGTTTTAAAAAGCTTGCACAAAAATTTCACTTTTACTTTCTCCCACCCTAGCAAGCACTTGAGAAATATAAAATGAAAGATGAGGAGAGAAAGGGAGTACGTAATGTGGAAAGGGATTAAAGCCAGAATGTGTGTTTTCACATTGTTTGTAGTACTTGCAACGCTTAGATCCCAGCCCTTAAGACTGGTTATATTTTACAAGTACAAAGTGCATTTCTTCTTGTTTTTTTTTTTTTTTAAAGACTCATTCCCTTGAGAACTTGTGCATTTTTCCTCTATTCTCAGCAGAATTTTTTAACCTATATTTGTTACTTTGACATTTTTATATTTGCATATGTTTTATATTTCAATAAATCCAGTAACTATATCTAACTCAAAATGTTAATGGTATGTAGTGCAATTTTAAAATCAATCTTCTGCTTTTGAAAATAGTTTGTTTCCAATGTTTCTATATTATTAATAACACTTCAATGAACATTTTAGAATGAATATCGCTGCATACTTGTTCAATTATTTCATTAAGGTAAATTCCTAAAAGTGAAATTTAATTGTATTTTAAGCCTTGCATATATTGCTGTATGCTTTCTAACAGGCTTAAAGAATTTATATTTGTTTCTCCTTAATCAAAGGATTTTTACCCTTTACTCATATTAACCAATTGTTTACATTTCACCTCGTTTGCTTGCTCTTTCTATCATCTATCCATATCTATATCTATCTGTCTTTCTATCTATTTATCATCTATCTATCTCTCTTTAGCCTATATTCAAATACCATCCATTGTTCTGATAATATCCTTTTAAATCCCCCACCTCCACTGCTCCCACTCCCAGGCATTAAGGTGTCATGCCTCCTTAATTCCTTTAATCTATAACATGTCCTCAGCTTTCCTTGTATTTCTTGACCTTGATCTTTTAGAAGAATAGAAGCTATTATACACAGACTTTCCCTCAATTTGTTGTAGTGGATACTTCCTCTTGAACACATTCTGACCCTACATATTTGGCAGGAATACCACAGCAGTGGTGCTGTGTCATTCTCGTACATCATATCAGGAGGCACGTGATGTGAATTTGCCCCGTTATTGGTGATTTAACTAATTGGTTAAAGCACTGTCTGCCAGGTTTCTCCACCAAGTTATTCTCTTTCTCTTTGTGACTAAAATAATTTGTTGGGAGACCCATGTGTTTGCTCCCACTTAGGAACCCAGTCTCCCATTTCTTTTATATACCTCACTGTGTGTGTCAGATTTTCTATAGCCCTGTCCTTTAGCGATCCTGGTCATAAGGCACAATTCATGCTTAAAAGAGAGATAAAATTTTTAAATTAATACTAATTTCTCAAATGGTAAATTTTTAGATAATAGTAATGGCTAATTTTTACTGAACAATTACTACATGTGAGGCATTATTCTAAGCAGTTATTAGCATACATGGATTCATTCAATCCCCACAATAACCTTAATAGGTAGGTACTGTTATCAGATCCCTTTTATAGTTAACAACTGAGGTCTGGAGAGGGTAAGTAACCTGCTCAGAGTCACACAGCTGATAGGTAGCTGAGTCAGGATTTGGACCCAGAAAATCTGGCTTAGGAATTCCTATTCATAACCATAATGCCATACTGCTTTCCTGTATCTCCTTTGCCCCCACTCATGCCCTTACAAGAAGGGTAGCACTACTGTTAGGTCGGTATGTGTCTTTGTTTTTTATTTTTTAAAATTAATTAATTAATTAATTTGTTTATTGTGACATTGGTTAACGAAATCCAGAAAGTTTCAACTGTACATTTTAACAGTAAGGCACACATATATATATATATTTACATTGTGTGTTTGCCTCCCATAGTTAGATTTCTGTCACCACATATTTGACCCATTTACCCCATCTACCTCTCCCCTCCCTCCCTACTCTCTGGGTCTGTTTTTTCTTAAGTTTTTTTAATTCAACATCTTTTTGGGGTGGGGGAAGGTCACCATTTTAGGATTCTGTCTTCTAAACTTGATTTCTTGATGATCTTTCAGAACAGACCTAGCTTGGGCTTCCGGCAGTCTGTCATTCCACACGTAGAGGGCAAATGTGACTGTGCAGGTTGGAAGCTCTATAGAAAAGCCAGATGTGTGACAAAGATCACAGTCATGGGGTTCCAGGTTCCATGTTAGCCTTGGAGCTCCCAGATAGACAAGGGGAGGTTGCAAATGAGTCTTCTCATAACTTTTAGGACCAAGTTTTACCAGTAAGGTGTGAGACTTTATTTACCTGGTTCCTCTTCCCTGGGGAAGGTGCACGGTGAGGATCTAGACAGAGCTGACGGTCAGGGCTGCTTCCCTGCTTAGTGCTCTCACTGTTTCCTTTTCTTTTTAGATACCTACAGGCTTCAGTGTGGCTGCCAGCGTCCGGATTGGGAATGCACTGGGTGCCGGGAACATCAAGCAGGCCAAGAAGTCCTCGGTTGTCTCCATGCTGGTCACAGGTGCTTAGACTTTTTAGTCAGTGACTTGCCTGAGCAGTCCGTGCACGGGGAACCCAAGTTCCCGGTTCTCTGAAGACTCCTTTTTTCACTGTGCTGTTTCTCTGCCATTTTACCTCCAGAACTCTTTGCTGTAACCTTTTGTGTCCTGCTGTTAAGCTGTAAAGATCTTGTGGGGTACATTTTCACTACTGACAGGTGAGTGCTGAGATTTTCTTGAAATGTAAGATCTGTGGTAAAGATTTGGGCAGGTGCTTTCATGCTTAGCCTTCTGGGGATGTTGCGTCTTAGAGGATTTCTGAGTCATTTGCAAAGGCAGAAACTCACTGATGTTACTCAGGAACAATTGATTGGGCACAGGAACTATAATCTAGAGTGCCAATATAATGGGCATTGGTGGAGATACATGCTTCTGGTGGTCCAGATACTCATGTATTTTAGAGAAGGAAATTCCTTTTTGGTACCATTGTTTATATTTTCAGTGAATTTTTTTCTTTGTTCCAATGATGAGAACCATCTTGGTATCTCAGAATCCGCCCGAGTACTTAGTTTACAGTATTTGCATAATATATTTGTCAGATCAAATGAGCTGTCTTTGAAAATCACATCATCAGATTGATTACTGAAGAAGAAATTTTATACAAGGTGAATCCCCTCTTCTCTGCAGATTCTGTTTGTTTGGTTAGTTTTGTTGATTTCATCAGTGAAGCTAGCTGGTACCTTCTGACTATATAGATATATTGGGGAGACACCTCTTATCTGGGACTATTTTATCAGCAATTACAAAATGCAAATTGACTTCCTTCCTGGATTCAAAAACAGGTGAATTTTTGCTGTAAGGAAATAAGGTGTTTAGCCATCCCTCACTTTCGAATGACTGGGAAGGCAACCAGAAATCGTTTTTACTTCTTCAAAGGTATTCAGAACCTACTTTATCCAAAGTGTATCCTGCACTGATGGTTTCAATAGGAACATGGTAGATGTTTGATTTTGAATCTGTCCACTTCTGGAAATCATGCAGAGCAAGAAAAAGGAAAGAAAAACAAAAGGCTCACAAACTATAGCTTCGACAAAATTAGGATCCATAAAGAACTTGCAAAATAAATTATTTGTGAAATGGCCAGGATTAACTGAAATTGGCAGAACTGATGACATACATTCTAACAATGACAGATACCCAACCTAATTTTTAAAAAAGGGAGAGAACACCTCTAAGTAAAGTAAGAAAGGGAAAAATTACTAAAACAACAACAACAACAACATCCAATAATTTTTAAATCATAAGAGACTAGTTTGCACAACTTTTTCAAGTATATTAAAAAATCTGAAAGGAATAAATAATTTTCTAGGAAAATAATTGATCAGAACTTACCCAGAAGACATAGAAGGTTTTAAAAGACTGATTTTCATAGAAGAAATAAGAAAAATGATTTTAACATTTCAGGAAGCACCAATTCCAGAAGGTTCCAAAGTAGAATTTTATAAAACCTTTAAAAAATAGTTATTTCCAATGCTGTCTAAACTGTTCCTGAAAGCAGAAAAGGGAAAATTTCCCCATTTTTTTATGAAGCAAATATAACATTGGTATTAAACACTGATAAAGTTTGCATGATAAAAAGTCAAAGACCAATGTCACTTATTAATATCAATTTTAAAATAAAAAATAAAATATTAGTAGACAGCATTCACAAGCACATTAAAAATAATATATTTTGATGAAATATAGGAGTGAATGTCATATATTAGGTGGAAAATAATTGTGCAGAACATCATATAGAGACTGCTATAGTATGAAATAATAGTCTAGAAAAGGAAAATAAGAATATATATATTTGTATTTCCTTATATTTTCATAAACAATGGACAAATACAGACATTAATAAGAAGTGTTACCTGGTTGGGGGGGGGTGGTAATGGGTGGTAATGGGAAAGTATTGGAAGAAAATTTTTTCTTAATTTCCTTTTCATATTGTTTGATTTTGTTTAACTATTTGCACATATTATCTATTCAAAAATAAAATTAATTTTGAATAGAAGAACTGTTTTTCTGTCCTTTATTTTGGGGTGGGGGTAGTAACCATCTTGTTCAGTGTTGGATTTCTTATTCATTCATTCAACAAATATTTATTGCCACACAATGTTCTAGGTTTATCTGTTAATCACTCAAGGGTATTTTGAATTTTTTGTCTCTTCAGGTCAATGGCAGCATTTTTCTAGACTTTCTTTGAGTATAAGCATTAAAATACAAGTTTCTAGCTTTAGAGGTTAGGGCCCATTTCTAGGAACCAAGGATAATTCTGTAAACTATACCTATGGCTTTTATAACTTGCCAAACTTGGCTCCATAGGGAGAGCTTTAATTCTAATTCTGCTGAGCTTCATTCATTCAGACACACAGAGGGACATACGTGGAATCATGTTACAATTAGAATGGCACTATACCCCAAATTGTATTTTTTTGTGTGTGGGGGAAGAGGAGTACCAAATCATTTGATTTAACTGTCTGCATTGTCCAAATGGACTATCTATTTTTTATAAAGGTCATGAGATACAGTATAGAGTTGGTTTCCACTATAGGCCAAGAAATAGTAGGGTTGTCCCTGAAGAGGGTATTGGCTGGAATGCTTGAGGCTCTTCAGTTATACACAGTAGCCAAGTGTAGTTAAGGAGGAACTGCAGAGTTTACTTTTTCAAATGTTTGTCTCCTGATCACCATGTGCCTTATTTTTTTAACAGAGAAATCATTGCTCTAGTGGCTCAAGTGGTTCCAATTTATGCTGTTTCCCATCTCTTTGAAGGTCTTGCCGTAAGTATTATGCAGTATTCCCTTAAGCATTTTTACAATCTGTGTGTTTCTTCTGATTATGGTAAATTTAAAAAGAGAAGAGGGGCAGTTGGGTGGGGGGAGGTGGGTGAGTAGGTAGGTAATACTGAATATTTTTATATTTGCTTTACAAGAACACTGGCATATGATCACAGATTTGAAGTCAGAGTTCCATGGAATGGGGCAGCTCAGGGATTGGGTGTCTTTCAAAAACATCAGCACCATTCACGCTGGTAAATATCATTTGCCTACAGTGTACAAGTGGTGGCATTCTGAGGGGAAGTGGAAATCAGAAAGTTGGAGCCATCTTTAATGCCATTGGGTACTATGTGATTGGTCTCCCGATCGGGATTTCGCTGATGTTTGCAACCAGACTGGGAGTGATTGGTAAGCTTTAACTACGGGCAGGCAGAGCTGAGCTACTCACGTGCCCCAGAAATGACTATCAGAGCACATAGGCTTTTTTATAGAGCTCTGGAACTTTGGAGCTTTCCCACATTCAGAGAGCAGGGAGGGGGCAGGATATAGCCAGGGGCCCAGGGCTGCATGTTCATGCCCTTCTTGTCCAGGTGGGCCACCTTCCACACTGATATACTTAAGCAGAGCAACATGACATTTCTATTTCTCTCCTTGTCCTGTCATTGAATGCTCACTTCTTCAAAGTTTGTGACAGCAAGGACTACTGAAGAAGCATTCAGAAATGTACCTCTGTGGCCCCTGTTCTGTCTTTTGGTGATAACCTTGTATGGTAAGACCCTGAGAGTGAGTCTGCAGGACTAACTGAGGTCATCATAAACTGGCCATACTGGAGAGTTTGGAGTTGAGGTAGGAGAAGCTGTGGGATGACATTGGTGTGATTCTTGTAGAACTTGCAAGAGCATCTATGGTGGCTGCATACATCCTAGAGTAGTGCCTTAGCCCACACAGTTGGCAGGATTCACGGAGGGCAATGCATAGGGAATGACCCTGGAGCCGTGCTCTCAGTGTCACTTTCTTTGCCATTCTGCAACCCTAACCTACTGCCTGGGACAATTTTTTAAGCCGTGTGTCTTGTGGATCTCCCCACAAGGCCACGGTGTGATGCGTGTGAATAGCCCAGAAGAAAGACAGGGGTGGAAGGGACCTCTTACCTTACTACATTTGGAGATAAGAACTTAATATATATCTGAAATTACCAGAGGTATATATATTTTTTTAAGTAGAGAAAGATATGACTGCCCAGCTTTGATTTCTAAAATAATAGTTTGGAATACATTGGCAGTTAATAAATGACTATTAAAATTTGACACATTGTCTTTGGATGAAGAAGTGACTGACTTAAGCATGGTTTGTTTTCATCCATCAGTACTTGGCAGGCTCAGAAGTGATGAGAAGTTATCTGATATCTAGAGTAAACTTCTAGACCAGCATGTCCCATTATGTTGCACATTTTTCTCAAGTTCAATAATATTTTAATGAAAAATACATGAGATTTTCAAAGAATGGAGTTGCCAATCCAAAGTTCACTGCGTTATGGTGCAGAAAATTATTTAGCTGAGTTTCTGGCATTAATCATATTTTAGATTTGACAATGGCATAGTTAAGGGAAATACTAGAGGAATCCATTAAAAAATATAGATGCATCTGTGTCCCAAGTGCAGTACTAGGCCCACTAAATCATTAATAAACCATACCAACTATGTGCAAAGTATAGGGGGTTAAGAATCACTTAAAAGTAATGCTGTGTTGCAAACTTCCATTTATAAAATAAATAAGTTATTGGGATGTAATGTATAGCATGGTGACTATAGCTAAAAATAATATGTTGTATACTTGAAAGAAACTAAGAGAGTAGATCTTAAAAATTATCACCATAAAAAAAAAACAACTGTAACTTAGTGTGGTGATGGATCTTAATTAGACTTACTGTGATGATCATTTCACAGTATGGTTGACTCTTGAACACAAATTTGAACGGTGCAGGTTCACTTATATGTGGATTTTGTTCAATAAATGTAGCCAGTCCTTTATATCTACAGATTTCACATCCATGGATTCAACTAATCATGGATCAAAAACAGTCTTTTTGTATTCCCTACAGTAATTTTCCAACTGCAGATAGCAAGTACTGTTTTCCAGGGATGCATAGGGCCAACTGTGGTTAAATTTAGGGGCAGTCAAAAATTATATGCAGACTTTCAACTGCACAGGGGTCTATACCTTTAACCCCCACATTTGAGGGTCAATTGTATGTAGAAATGTTGAATTATGATGTTGTATGTCTGAAATGAATATAATGCTATGTGTCATTTACATCTTAATTAAACAAATGTTGGGGACTCTGGGTTGGTGAGGGCTCTGTGAGAAGACTGCAGTCAATCTCTGCCACCTACCACTTAGAAAAAGCATAGTATCAACTGTTTTTGAATATTGTGTCACCTCTGGTAGGGTTGCAAATGCCAAGAGGAGCATCAGAATGCCACAGGTTCTCATGGGCAACTCCAGCAAACCATGGTCATCATAATTCCCCAGGAGGCTTTTCACATACACAAATTCCTGGGCTCTGCCCAGGAGATTCTGATAACCATCCTGTTTTAGGCTTCTTAGGTTGAGTCAAACAGGAATCTTTTAAATAGCGTATAGTGAAATTCCTGGAAATCTAATTTATAAATTTCAAATTACAGCTGGAAATAGCTGGTTATACTCTGTTTAAGATAGGGTGAGCTTGTAGTTTCTATGGATTAGGAACACTGGATTTGAAAGAGAAAGCATATATATGTATGTGTATGTGTATAGATATATGTACATACTTTGTACAAATATATACATACATATTTGTGTGTATGTATATGTATATGTGCTTTGACTAGTCCATTAAAAGAATGTCAGGTAGTCACCAACTTTATTCTAAATATTAGGCAGATCACACCTGGAAAATGTAATGTAAGGGTGATTGGTATCAAGGAGCACAGTTGTAAACTTTGCACTGTCTCTGGCGACCTCAGCCTATAAACCATTAGCCCAGCCTAGCTACCTTACCATTATCCAGATCAATAAATAAACAAAGATCAACCAAATGGTACAAGCCAAGGCCATTTATTCAGAGCTTGCTCTGACAAGGGAGTCAGCCACTGTCACTTGCAGTTTGGCAGACAAAGGCAGGCAAAGTTGTGGGAGAACTTTACAGTGGAACAAAGGGAAGGCTCAGGTGTGCACTGATCGGTTGTTGGCCTGGGGAAGCTAGAGGCCTGCTGACTCGATGTAGGGCATTGTGAGATTGGTTAGGGGGTGCATGTTTGTTTTTCTCTGTCTGGTCCTAAATTGAAAGCAGGGACAAAAAATTAGGTAAGCTATCAGTTCTTGACCAAGTCCTGACTATTTTGGGCCAATTGTTGCAGAAATTATTATTTAGCTTCCTAGATTGCAATCTGGCCTCCGGCAAGGCTAAAGTACAGCTGGCTGGCTTCCTGGGATGCCGATTATAGGTAGGGGTTGGTTTTCTGGACAGGTTGGTTTTCTGGACTGGTTGCTTTAGGTTCTGAGTCAAAGTTCTATTTTTGTAGATGGTTTGACTTTTGTCAATTTGTATCTTCATTCTCTCACAGCTATTGTTAGAGTTTCTGATTCTGTCATCAGTTAACAACAAAAAAATAATCTTCATCCCTTGGGGTCTTCCTCTGTTTTTGTGCGGGTTTATTAGGTACAGTTTATATGGTGCTTTGAGCTCTACAAGGCTTTTCCCATCCCCCATTTCCACTCACCCTCTCCTTTTGTGTAATCATCTCTCTGCGACACACCTGCCCTGGTTTTCCCCAAAGTTTGCACTTGAAGCAAGTAAGATCCTGCAAGTAGCTCCCAGCAAGCTTTAGCACTTTAGATGACTGGTAACTTTTGCATATTTAAAACGTTATTCTCCTTTTTTGAAGAAAACAAGATACAGTAGTTTGATAGTACTATTAGCAATAGGAAGTTGTTTGTTCTAGAAATTTTATTTTCTTATAACTGTCACTTTTTTAATAGCCAAGCATTATGATTCCGAACATTTGTTCTGAAATCCAAAACCCCAAGAAGTAGCCCCAAGGAGCATTGGGACTCCCCGAAACTTCTGGAAACCAAAGGAGCAGGATAGAAGTCTCTGGCTCCATCTCAGCCATAAAAGCAGTTTTTCAGAAGTGGGATATGAGAAACATACTCTCCAATGGTGGCTGGTTTTCCACAAAGTTAACCTCTATTAAATGTTTCCACTTACAGGTCTGTGGTCGGGGATCATTATCTGTACGATCTGTCAAGCTGTGTGTTTTCTAGGCTTTATTGCTAGGCTAAACTGGGAAAAAGCCTGTCAACAGGTAAGTATGCTCATCGCTGTCCCTGAAAAATTTGCTCTCCTAGAAAACAAACAGAATTAGCTTTCTCTCTCTCTCCTCATACTTCCTCCCATCTCTCACCCCCCATTTTGGAAGGTTCTGTTTTCTTTTTATCATGAATGCTACTTTTGTTGTTGTTGTTTTCTTTTAACTGCATTTAATTCAGATGTGAAGAGCCAGATGACCCTTGCCTCATCCATTCCCCTTTGTTTATTCATTGAATAGAAAAATAGGGGGTTCCTTTCTTCCTTGTATCTCATGATAGGCTACTGTCTTTGTGCCTGAAAAGCCAATTTCAGGGCAAGATTTGGAACTGAAGAGAAAGGTGGGATGCCGTCAGATTTATATGGATATTGTTTTTATACACCCCAAATATTCTGTTAAAATATTTGTATGCACTTTTCTCTCCATTTTTCTAGGGTCAATGTGGGGTCTGAAAAATAGGTGGTAGATTAAAGAGATGAAGGGACCAAAAGGAATAACTACAAATGATCTTGGTTCTCATCTTCCCCCTCATCTCGTGCTTTTCCGTCCAATCTTCCCCCACCCATGACCCCACATCAATTATTATGAGGAACGAATCTCTACTTGTCAACTAGAGAAGCTCCAGTGTTACATGTCAATTAAAGACAATGGCTTGTCTCTTCCTAAACTTAGTAGTCAAGTCAAATGTTTTAACAACACTATGGTAAAGCTTTGTGGAGTTACTTTGCATTTCATCTTCTAGGCTCAGGTACATGCCAATGTGAAATTAAATATGGCCCAGGATGGGACTTCTCTCTCTCAGGACTTAATTTACCCAGGTATGATATAACTACCTCCACTCTTGGAACAGGCCTATCTAGATGGTCCTGTAGGGGCCATTCGTGGCACACAACTAGATTTGCTGCTGTGAGCTCCCACTTAAATAGGGCAAAATGTTTCAAAAACAAACAATAAAGTCAAGAAACACCTAATTTGAGGTAACAGACTTGAAGTTTGTTTGCTCTAATTCCAGACATTAAGATATTGCTATTTATGATTAAAGGCTGCAGGTAGCCAATTTCTTTGCTAATTTATGATGCTCATGCAAGCATTCTACAGATACTTCTAATGTGTGGTAACCCTGCGCTTTGACCTGAACTTGGAAACTAACATTTGTATATTTGTTTCAATGGGGTTCACCTGTTCATCAGGCAAACACACTTGGGCTTTAAACAGATTATTGTTTGGGGGAGCTTTTAGGTTATTTTCCTTATTCTTACTATTCTGAAGTGTCGTGAGACTACATCTAGGTCTGAGTCACTATCCTGCTAATTTTTTGGTAGGCCTTCTGGCATGAAGATTCCATCTCTCTTCAGTTCTGTGAATGGCCTTGAATTATTTCTTAGGTTATTTTTCTCCTCTGTTGACCTTGTTCTCTTTCCAAAATCATTATTTGGATGTTGGCCCTCGAAAATTTCCCCTATGAATTTTAACTTAGACAGCCACTGCATTTCTCAAGTTCTTGCAGTGAGGCAGAGCTCCCTGGAGGACCCAAGCTTACAACAGTGGGATCCAGTCAGTGTTTGTGAGTGAATGGAGAGGCATTCTATGGTAGAATTTCTTTTATTTATCCAGTGTAGCAACTGCTTCCTGAATAAACTTTCTCCCAGCTAGTAACACAGATACACATCACCTTTTACACATCTTTTATACCAATGGAAAAAAATCCTTTTAAGTTTTTAACTAAGTTCCTTTTCCCCCTAGTGGGCCCAGAAAACCATGGAGAAACTTTAATGAGAGATGTTGAAAAAAAAGACGAGACCCAGTTGGATCAGCAGATGCACCAAGAAGAACATCTTCAAGTCCATCCAAGGGACATGACAAAGTTGACTGGGAGGCAGTTGATACTGCGGCGAGGGCTCCTGCTCCTAGGGGTCATTTCAGTCTTGCTAGTGGGGATTTTAGTAAGAGTATGGGTCAGAATTCAGTGATGTGGTGAGAGAGAGAGAGAGAGAGAGAGTCAGATCAAGTGATACTTTTGAGCTCACACACAACAAATTCATAGGCCCAAAGGTGGGAATTTTTCAGTTAAGGTCATTCAACTATGCCCATGGATTTTAAGAATTGAGAGTTCAAAGATATATTTTCTAATGAAGAAAAGGAACTAAGGTAAAAACTATATTCTAGTCAAGATGATGTCTGAAATATTACATTAGAATAATAATTTATCCACCACCGTGTCAACCAAGGACCACTGTATACTGATTGCATTCATCTATGGCTTTGATAATCTGCTTACTATTTCTTTAGACACAAACATGTTACTTACTGACTGCTTCAGGGTTGTTGTGGTCTGAATTGTTTAAAATATATATTACAACATATCTTTTCTTGTGCCATAGATTATTCAATGGAAATAGCATTTGTTAACATTCATTTGGGGTCAGATCTCAGGCTCTCGCTGGCACTGGAGATGCTTAAGAAACAAAAAGGGGAGAGACTTTATTCAGAAGAAGGGAGTCCAATGGCGTGCTTCTTATTAAGGACTTGTCATAATATCTGTTCGAACTGAAATGGATTGGCAGAAGCTAAGAGGGATGAAGCTGAAGGTGAAGGCCCAACTAGGAAACAGCACTTCATTTTCCTATAGTGGTGGGCATCCCACAGAGAGAAATAAAGGGCTGAAAGAGCTAACCAGAGGAAGAAGTTAGGACCTTGCCTATTTTGATAGAAGCAAGGGCTTATAAAGTTGAAAGGCAGCATAAATGAAAAGAGGCTGCTAGGAGAGTGGAGGCTGAGGTCCTGACAGATCCTATTTATCTTGTTTGGGTCTGTTCTTGTCTTTTAAAAGGGCACAGGCTTTTGGTGGCAGACATGGTATATATCCAGGAGGTCTTGGATGGTAGTGCCTCAAAAAGAGGTTTTATGAATGTCTTTATGAATGTCTCTTCCTGATCTTAGAAAATAATTGGGAAGTTTTTGTAGCTGTGGGAGTCCAAACAACTATTGCTAAATTCCTCTGGTAGGGGATGAGGATTGTCAAAGGACAACGTCTCAATAGCAACAGTAGATTAAGTCGTAACCACACTTGGATTCAGTCTTCCCAGGGCTAGGTCCAACATCAACTCATTAAGCCTGAGTATGTATTAAATTTGCTGGGTGCTAGGATGGGTCATAAGCTATGCATGGCCTTTGCTCTGAAAGAACTGATAATGGACAAGATTAGAAAAGTAGCTACCGTGAGTAGAAACACACAAGGATGGATTTTAGCCAAGTCCATCTTAAGGCATCTATACTCGGTGTTTCATTCTTTGTGGGTCTGTAAGTGGAGGGTCATTTTCCAGAGACAAGATAAAGGCTTGCACTGAATGTGGCCCTCCTGGCTGGCCCCCTCTTCCCGCTCTTTGTTAGGAATCTTGCATACCCCCTCTTCAATCCCTCCCCACTGGACACCCCTAGCCTTCTAGAGATTTTCACTGCCTGCCCTTCCCCTAGAAGGTAGCAGTCCTGGGGATATGGAGGTTCATCCAACCACCTGCAAATTGCTGCTGGCAAGGAGCTCATCCCCCACCCCCACCCCCACTCCCACCCCTTCAGCCCCAGGAGTAAACTCTTCAACACAACCCTAAACTGTAGCAGAAGGAGTAATGTCACCTAAAGTACCAGCAAAGTGATTTGGGGGCGCGAAGGAAGGATGGAATGACCCATGTTTCAGCACGCTTTATTTTTCCTCAGTCATAACAGAAGGCCCCTCACGCGTCTTCCCCCTCCACGAGGACTCTCCTCCTCTCCCCGCTTCCTCCCGGCTCCTTCCCGGGGGTTCTGACGGCGGAGGCGGCGACGGTTGGCCGGGGCGCCAGCTGCTGGGCGGGGACGGCCGTTAGTGGGGGCGGTCTGCGGGCGCCCCCCTTGCCGCCTTCCGCGCGCTCGCTCGTGGAGACTCGCGTGGCCGCAGTCGCCGAGACCCCTGAGGGCGCCGCGGACAGCTCCAAGCGGCCCCGCGTCCTCAGCCCGCCTTCACCGCGCCGTCTGGGAAGTGCGGTCCCGCGCTTTCTCACCTTGCTCGAGAGGCATCGCACGCGGTGGGGAGGACTGGTGTCGCTCGCGCTTCTCCTTTTCCCTTGCAGACCCTTGCACAGTTGATGATCTTTCTTATTGGCATTGTCAGTTCCATATTCTGTGGACATCTGGGGAAAGTCGAACTGGATGCTGTTATGATTGCTGTATCGGTAAGTTTTAGAATGTTTATCTTTTTATTTGGGCTGAGCACGTGGTAAAGCCTAAGAATTTGAATTATACTATGTCTGACACGCCTTCCTTTACAGCGTTGGAGCTTGACCCAGGGGTACCATTACCTCATCTTTAGATTTGAAAGGATATCGTGTCAACTCTTTAGAAAGGTGGTTGGTGCTCTTAAACCATCCAGTAGTGCCCGAGCTCTAATTACAGGGGGACCACATATTGCAAGGAATTGTAGCAATTAGGTAAAATGTACTGGTAAAATTAAAGAACGTTATTTTTTCCCTATTACAAAACCAAAGAACTTTTAGTCTGGATTGTATGCTATTAGTCTGAATTACACAGTGCATTAAGGTCACACTATTTCATCCTTGCAGTTATGCCCTTAAGTGTCTCCCTTAGGGCATGGATTGAATTACAAGAGATCTTTTGTTAGTGATGTAGTGGAAAGTTGCCTCTCTCTTGCAATTCATCCAGGCTTTCAAAGAAAGGTGAAAAATACTCCTTCAGGTGATGGCTGGTGATCTTTCCCAGTCTCCACAGAAGTTTCAGTTTCGACTTGATGGTTGAGATGATCTCGCTTTGTGGAATCAGACATTTTATTTACAGGTTTGTTATTGGGCAAACTAATTTGGGTTAAGGGATATTACTGCTTCCTTTGAAAGTTTAGATTGGGCATCAAGAAAGAACCAAGAAAGAAGAGGAGCTTTATATACAGGCTATGAACAATGTCCCCTTCAAGAAGGATAAGCTTGACCCCTTCACCACATATGGCAATGTGGCTTTTGCACACAATGTACTCCTGGTCACCTTGTTGACTGTTAACAGTGGGTAATTATTTGAAACTTAAAGGGACACTTTCTCCAGTTTCTCCATAGGAGCCCAGGATTGGAGTCCACTTTTCCTATCACTGCTTCCAAACTGTTGCTCTTCAGTGCCTGTTATTTTCATTTTTTTAATTAATTTTTATTGAGGAATGATTATCATATAATATATTAATTTCAGACATACAACATGATTTGGTATTTGAGTATTTTGTGAAATGATCACCACAAAAAGTCTAGTTAACATCTGGCACCAGACATAGAAAAAATTTTTTTTGGCGAGAACTTTTAAGTTATACTCTTTTAGCAACTTCCAGATATGCAACATGGTAGTATTAACTATAGTTACCATGCTGTACATTACATCCCCATGTTTTATTTATTTTATAACTGGAAGTTTGTACTATTTGACCACCTTCACCCATTTTACCCACTCCTCATCCCATCTCTGGCAACCACTAATCTGTTCTCTGTATCTATGAATTTGGTTGTTTTGTTTGTTTCTAAATTCCACATATAAGTGAGAACATAAAATATTTCCCTTTCTCTGTCTGACTCATTTCACTAAGCATAATGCCCTCAAGGTCCATCCATGTTGTCTCAAATAGCAAGATTTCCTTTTTTTTTTTTTTTGATGAATACACACCACATTTTCTTTATGCATGCATCTATCGGTGGACACTTAGGTTGTTTTTATATCTTGGCTATTGTAAATAAAACTGCAGTGAACACAGGGTTGCATATATTTTTCTGAGTTAGTGTTTTTATTTTCCTCAGATAAATATCCAGAAGTAGAATCGCTGGATCATATGAAAGTTCTATTTTGAAATTTTTGAGGATTCTCCATACCGTTTTCCATAGCGGCTGCACCAACTTACATCCCCGCCAATGGTACACAAGAGTTTCCTTTTCTCCATATCCTCACCATCACTTGTATTTCTTGCCTTTTTACTGATAGCCATTCTAACATGTATGAGGTAATGGCTCATTGCATTTTTGATTTGCATTTTTCTAATGATTAGTGATGTTGAGCCCTATTTCAGGTACCTGTTGGCCATCTATATGTCTTCTATTCAGATCCTCTGTTCATTTTAAATCAGATTGTTTGTTTGTTTGTTGCTATTGAGTTGCATGAGTTCTTCATATATTTTGGCATTGATCCCTTATCAGATATTTGCAAATACTTCCTTACATTTCAGAGGTTGACTTTTCATTTTGTTAATGATTTCCTATGCTGTGCAGAACTTTTTAGTTTGATGTAGTCCCACTTGTTTATTTTTGCTTTTGTTGCCTTTGTTTTTGGAGTCAAATTCAAAAAAGCATGGCAAAGATCAATGTCAGGGAACTTACTGCGTATGTTTTCTTTTAGGAATTCTATAGTTTCAGGTCTTATATTCAGGTCCTTAATCCATTTTGAGTTAATTTTTGTGTATGGAGTAAGATAGGGGTCCAGTTTCTTACTTTTGCATGTGGCTGTCCAGTTTTCCCAACACCAATTATTAAATAGAGTGTTCTTTTGCAGTGCCCATTTTGGGGCAGTTCATCCAGGTATACCGTCTTGTATTTTTCTCTGTTGATAATATCTAGTGGCTGGTAGGTGGCCTCTTCTGTGTTCATGGAAGACCTTGGTGTCTCTCTGTGGGTGTGGGGGTCCCACCTCCCTTAATCTCACTGGCTTCCAGGACCCCGATTCCATTTCAGGCCCCACACCCCACACATTTTTATCCCTCGGCATGGACCCAATGTAGAAGTTTTAAACTACTTTCACACTTGAAATCTTTTATCTCAGGAGTCCTGTCAATTCCCCACACCCATCCTACCTGCCCTTTGACCTCACGGGGTCTTCCTGTGTTGTGAACCCTCCCTCTTCTCTCACTGTGCAGCCCCCTGCTTAACCCGCCTTCCACAATTCTGGGCCAAACAGTCAGTCCCTGTCCTCCCCTCACCTACCATTCGGCACCACCACCTGGGTCTCCATCACTCCCCTCCTCAAGCTCAGCCTTCTGCCTGTACTTTGGAATGATTCTTTGTCTTTCAGTCCTTTCCCTTTAACTAGTTTCACCATATTATGATAAACATATCCAAGTTTCTCCTTTTCTGTAAAAACATCTCCATCTACCTGTGTCCTTGGAGGGCCTCCTGTCTGGCCTCTATCTACTATGCTCTTCGTCAGAAAGTCTACATTATCACTTAAGTTCCTTTTCTCCCCATTGTAAGCTGGCCTGTATTTCCCCACTACTCTATTCAACCTACTCTGACAAAAGTATCACCCCTTCCTTTTCCATTATCTCAAGACCACTCGCCCTTACCTGGCCTCTGCTACTCACTCACTCCGGGGAGGTCTGCCATGTCTGCACTTCCATCGCTATTCTCCCTTGGTTCTCCTACCACCCTTCTGATAGTTGTACTTCTCTTTCTCTTCTCCCTCCTCCTTCTGTTTGTTGGTGCCTCCCAAATGTGTGTTTCTATCCTTGACCTGGGTGTCCCCTCATGTGTCAAACTCCTTTTGGATATATTGGTTTGAATATGCCAGGGGCTCCTCGTACTCAGAACGTCTGAAGCTGCAGTGACCATCCTTCCCTCTCTGTCAGTTAGCAAGCCCTGCTAACTTTTTCCCACATTTAAAAAAAATCATTCCTTTTCTCCTCTTTCCTGCTACTACTTGCCTGGCCCAGCCTTCATCCTTCCTGCCAACTCTGCAGCTTCAGCTTCTAACTAGCCTCCCCTCCTCCAGCCCTGACTCTATCCTGTCCTCCTCCATTCTGCAGCCAGAGTCTAAAACCGCAAATCCAATTATGCCACTCCCTGGCTTAACACCCTTCAGTGCTCCCTGTCAACTGCCAATGAAATCCAGAAATCTCGGCCTCCTGCTTGTGGATGCCCACTGCGATTAAGGTTGAGGCGTATTTATTCTTCTAGACATGGCTTAGGGGCATCTGCAGAAAGCTTTCCCTGAAGACCCTGGGCAAGGCCCACAGCCCTTCCTTCAAGCTCCCAGTGTCCCATGCCCACCTCTGTCTTGGTGGTTCCTGTGCTGTGACAATATTGTCCGTCTCTACCTGTTCTCTTGCTGATAGGCCAATGTATATTAATTTTTGCCATGCCTGATCCCTGACACAGGCCTGGCCTGACTATATACTTTAGAGAAATACATATCTCAGGAGAACTATTTGGGAGCCAGCTCTCACCTAAGCATCTCCTGAACTTGTCTTTTCCTCCTTAATCCACTCCTTTATGCGTTTCCATCCTGTGACATGGTGAGTGTTTGAAATGTTACGATTATGTATCTGAAGAGTCCCATGACTTTTATTCTTTCATTTAGTTTCATCAAAACTATTTTCAACATATCTTGGTGGGGAAAACTAAATTAAGATTTTATATGTGGTTTGTGGTGATTTCTTTCCCTTTTTCTGTTTCTCTCCTAATGTAATGGCTGAAAAATGACTGCTAGAAATTTATTACTTACAGGAAAATTACTGCTTGGCTATGCCCATTGGAACATGGCTATGTCCATGGGAACATAGGCTATCACCCATAGGAACATAACATTCTAAACAAGCTTTCTGCTTCTGTAACCCCGCTTACACACCTGACCTGTGAGTTGACAAGTAGTGAATAGAAGAAAGGTGGCCCTTTGTGTTTAGACAGAATGAAGAATGAGATTTTGGGCTTAAAAACCCTGTACCTCTACATTTCGGGGCTGCTTAATTTGGGGTCTGCATACCCCTGGCAGACCCAGCTGGCTGAATAAAGAGTGTTTCCTATAACTCACTGAGTTCCGGTGGTCCGTGTGTCTTTTGTGGGCTGGCGGCTACAACATTTGGAGGTGCCAGTGAGATCTCAGGGAGGGGCCCTGACATCTAAGACCTGACCAGCCTCCGAAGTGGTTGCTGTCTTTGTTACGGATTTAAAGGGGTGGCCAACCTGAGATGTTCCAGGGCCCTTGAATGCCGTGATGGGGTTAATGCAATCATCAAGGACGCAACTTTTAGGACACGCTCTTTATTCCTGGTCCTGACAGGAATCTGGAATCTCTGAGGCCTCAGTATCTGGATAAAAGGTACCTTCCTGGTTCTGTTGACCAATTATTGGGGGTCTGTGCAGAGACTGGACACAGTCATATCTCCTGGACCATGGGCAGGCTGTGGGACACTGCCTCTTGGGTTTTGTTTATTGTCTCTGGTCCTGTTTAGGTTGTAGGTGGTGGACTTTTCTGGGTCCACCTACACCTCAGCGATTTTTCTTGTCTGAGTGTGTGTTTTTTGTTTTCTGTTTTGTGTTTTCTGCCCAAGTGATGGGGGAAGCCCGAGTTCACAGAAGACACCCTTGAGGTGTTTTCTGCGACATTTCAAAGAAGGGTTTCGTAGAGGGAGCTAACTATGGTATAAATTTTCTCCTAGCAGACTAAGAACATTGTGTAAAGTTGAGTAGCTGTCTTTTGATGTAAACTGGTCTCCAGAGGGCTCTTTTGACAAGAGTTTGGTGAGGAATGTTTGGAAGGTTGTCACGGGAGACCTGGGGCATCCTGATCAGTTTCCCTACATTGATCAATGGTTAAACCTTGTTCAGAACCCCCTCCTTGGCTCCGCTGGTGTGCCCTTTCTCTAGGAGTGCGAGTCTTAGCTGTGAGCACCCTAAAACATGCAGCAACTAAATCTCTAAAACAGCCCAGTCCCTCAGTCCTCCAATCTCCACTGGAGGACAGTGACTTTCTCCCACCCTATAATCCAGGACAACAAAGGCCAAATAGCACTGCCTCACCTCCTCGGACACGAGCAGGTAACCCCTATGGGCCTCCTGCTCCCACTCTGGGTGGGGCATCAGCCGGTACCATCACCCCGGCCATCCTCCCCTTGGGAGAAGCACCACCCCAGGGACAGCACACTGACAGGCCCTTTATGGTTAACGTGCCTTTCTCGACTAGAGACCTGTACAACTGGAAGGCACAGAATACACTTTTCTCTGAGAAACACCAGGCATTAGTGGCACTCTTAGAAAGTGTCTTTCAGACTCACTGCCCCACCTGGGACAATTGCCAACAGCTTTTAATTACCCCCTTGACCTCAGAAGAACTTGGACACATTCCAACTGAAACACAAAAGATAGCTGTGGGAGGGAGGAGAGTTGAGGAAGCAGAGGAACAGATTGAGGAGGAATTTCCCTCCACCCGCCCAGACACAATTCTCAGGCAGGGAGAATGGCATAAGATCGGTACCACCAGATTCTAATTGGGAGAATTAGGATGGCTGCTCACCAGCCAACTAACCTTTCTAAGGTAACTGAAGTTATACAGGGAGGGACCTGAGGAATCCCCTGGAGCGTCTCTTGAACGAGGCGTACCGGGTATACACCCCCATTGATCCTGAGGCCCCTGAGAACCAGCAGGAAATTAATATAGCCTTTGCTACTCAGGCAGCCCCTGATATCCAGTGTAAATTGCAAAAATTATAAGGTTTTGTAGAGATGAACCTGTCCCAACTTGTTGAGATAGCCCAGAAGATGTTCAACAACAGGGAGGCACCGGATTACCACAAATGTATGGTCAAATCCTAAGCTACTGTCATCAACCCAGCTAATCTGTTGCCAGACTCAGACCCCGAGACCCCTGTTCATGACTGCATAGATTTCACTGATGCTGTGTGTTCCTCATGGCCAGACCTCAAAGACTCTCCTCTGCCTAAGGCCGATGAAGTTCTGTTCACGGATGGGAGCAGCTTCATACTGGAAGGAAGGAGGTATGCTGGGGCAGGGGTCATAACTCTAATTGGCACCATCTGGTCACAAGCTCTTCCCATAGAAGAGCAGAACTTCTATGCTCAGAAGGCAGAACTCATCGCCCTCACTGAGACACTAAGATGGGGAAAGGATAAGGTGGTCACAATATACACAGATAGCCGATACGCCTTTGCCACTGCACATGTACACGGAATCATCTACAAGGAGAGAGAGATTCTAATTTCAGCTAGAAAGGACATTAAGAACAAGGAAGAGATCTTAGCCTTACTTGAAGCCATATGGATGCCTAAGGCTCTGGCTATTGTTCTTTGTAAAGGGCATAAAAAAAAATAGTCCTGAGGCTGAGGGAAACCAATGAGCAGATGCAGAGGCAAGAGCAGCGGCCACAAGGCCAGTGGGGCCCCCACCACATTTACTGACTGTTGTCCCTTACCCAGAACTGCCTCTGTTTCAAAATAAGGGAGCCACTAGAAACCAACAGGAGTGGTAGATGACCCCAGATGAAAAAATTGGGCTCTCACAGGCCCTTCGAAGGACTCTCCTCCACCAACTACACCAGACCACACACCTAGGGTGAACTAAGATGCTTCAGAAGGGAGAAGAACCACAGAGGAGATTGCCTCACAATGCCCGGCTTGTGTCCAAGTTAATCTAAAGAAGGGGAAGATAGAAGAACCTAGGCATAGTGAAAAAGGAACTTATCTGGGGGACCACTGGAAAGTCGATTTCGCTGAGTCTTTACAGGCCCTTCAAAGTGTACAGAAAAAAATTTAGTCACGGGTTCGTGCTGTCCACTCTGCTCCGGGGGACGGACTTCCTCACCGGTTTAGCCTGGGGACTGTGTGTGGGTCCAGAAGTTCTCTTCCAAAGGACTAGAACTTAAATGAAAAGGACTCTTCACTGTCTACCTGACAACGCCCAATGCAGTTAAAGTAGATGGCATCCCATCATAGATTCATCACTCTCATGAAAAGGCAGCACAAGAGTAGACAGCTCAAGAAGACTGGCCCTTAAGACTAAGACTCAAGCGTACATAAGTATAATCCTCTGTTTCTTCCTCTTTTCCTCTTGAGCCCAGGCATTAGACCAGCCACAACCAGAACGAGAAGGAACATTAATAACTTTGCTACACAAGGTCTTAAATAAGACCACCCCAGACATAGGACAAGAATGCTAGTTGTGCCTAAACTAAAAACCCCCTTACTATGTTGGGGTAGGAACTCCCCTAAACTTAACTGACCATCAGCAGGCTAGAATTTCAAATCAATTCACTAGAAGAAGTAGTCCTTCAGAATAAAAGAGGGTTAGATTTATTATTCTTAGAACAAAATAGATTATGTATGGCTCTAGGTAAAACCTGTTGCTTCTATGCCAATAACTCTAGAGTAATTAGAGAAAGCTTATGACCAGTACAGAGAAATTTAGATGCCAGAGAAAGACAGAGAAAGAAATCAAATAACTGGTTTCATAGGATGTTCAATTGTTCACCATGGCTAACAACTCTTTTTATCTGCTATAGCTGGACCCTTAATCGTCCTCCTCCTCTTGTTAACTTTTGCCCATGTTTCCTTAATTTCTTGTTTACATATATAAGAAAAAGCGTTAATTCTATAAGTCTTTTAGTATTACAGAATAGAGGCTATGAGCAAATTCTGTATAAAGAATCAAAGATTTGATCGTCTGCTAAGGCCAGCGGGGAATGTGGTGGCTGAAAAATTGACTCTTACTGGAAATTACTGTTTGACTATTGCTATGGGCACGTAGGCCTTTGATTATAGGAACATAACATTCTAAATAAGCTTTCTGCTTCTGTAACCCTGCTTACACACCTGACCTGCGAGTTGACAGGTAGTGAATAAAAGAAAAATAGACCTTTGTGTTTAGACAGAATGAAGAATGGGATTTAGGGCTTAAAAACCCTGTACCTCTACATTTTGGGGCTGCTTAATTTGGGGTCTGCGTATCTCTGGCAGACCCAACTGGCTGAATAAAGAGTGTTTCCTATAACTCACTGAGTTCTGGTGGTCTGTGTGTCTTTCAGGGTCTGGCGGCTTCAACAAGCCTTTTACCATCCCATTGCACAGACACAGCACCGCCATAGCCATGATGTCATCAAACTGGATAACAGAGGTCAGGAGCATATGGGACCCTATTAAGGGTCAAAATATCTGATCGGTGTACCTGAAGGAAAACAAGATGTTGAATAGCTGTTTGAAGAAATAATGATGGAAAACTTCCCTAACCTGGTGAAGGAAATGGACATAGAACCTCAGGAAGCTCAGAGAATCCCCAAAACCAGGGATCCAAAGAGGCTCACACCAAGACACATCATAATTAAAATGCCAAAGGTTAAATACAAAGAAAGAATATTAAAAGCAGCAAGAGAAAAGCAGATAGTTACCTACAAGGGAGCTCCCATAAGACCGGCAGCTGATTTCTCAAAAGAAACTATGAAGGACAGAAGGGCCTGACACAAAATATTGGATGTGATGAAGATCCAGGATCTAAAACCAAGGATACTTTATCCAGCAAAGCTATCATTTAGAAGGAGAGATAAAGAGCTTCCCAGACAAAAATAAGCTAAAGGAATTTATCACTACCAAGTCGGTATTACAGGAAATATTGGAGGGACTTCTGTAAGAAGAAAAAACGTGTCAAAAACAGGAATAAAGAATGGTAACAACTACATTCCTATCAATAAGTACCTCAAATGGAAAAGAATTAAGTGCTCCAACTAAAAGATAGAGTGGATGAATGGAAAAGAAAACAAACCCTTTTATGTTGCCTATTAATCACTTCAGATTAAAAGACACACACAGACTAAAAGGAAGGGGATGGAAAAAGATATTGCTTTGATGGACTTAGAAGGTATTTAAGTCAGACAGAGAAAGACAAACACTTATGCAGAATCTAAGGAATAAAAAGGACAAACTAATCAAAAATAGGCTTACAAATATAGTGGACAATTTGGTAATAGACAGAGGGGAAGGGGGGTTGAGGGACTAGAAGAATGGGGTGAAGGGTTAAAGAAGTACAAATTAGTAACTGATGGATGATAACAGGGATAGGGAACACAGCATAGGGAATACAGTTAGCATTAGTATGTTGGCTAGATGGAGGGTCGGGGAGGGAGGGAGCAATTAGGGGGATTGTTTTATGAACTATATAGATGTCTAACCAATGTACTTTATACTTGAAACTAATTAAAATAAATTAATTTTTAAAAAGTGATAAGAGCACATTGCAGCCCTTAAATCTTAACTTTTATTTATCATCAGCCTCCTTTTATTTGTTTTCTTTTCATTTTTAAAAGCAGAAATAGATAAGTGAATGCTTAGAGAACTTCTCAGTTTCACTCTGCCTAACCTCCACATCTAAATATAACTAACATTTAATCATTTCCTCTAGTCAGATCACAATTCTGAATCATTTGAGATTCTTTGTTTCAAAGTCAAAATTATACACCTGCCTCCCAGACTGAAGTCATAAGTACAAATAAGCTGCTTGATCTAAGCCTTGCGCAGAAAGGGTCAGTCACCATACCTGAGAGAGGGCTTGAACCTGAATTACAGTCATAATGAATGAAACCTGAGCTAAGAAATTGGTATATTCCATTAAATCTAAGTAGACACAGCATTTTTTAAAAAATGGATAGGGCATGTGTATTACTCAGAAAGACAACCCCATTGGGAAATAAGCTCATAGAAAAAAGCGTAAAGAATTCAGTCAGCCACAGTTTGAGGGGGCAGGCATCAATCAGACAAAGTTTCCTGAAATTAAGTACCATATTTCAATATATATAAGATATAATTATGTGCCACAACAAATCTGCTAATAAATTATGATGTAATATTTTAACACCTCAATCGAAAGATGATTTCCAATTTTAAAGGTATTAAAATGCAAAATAATGAGTCTCAGAATTAACAAAATATAGGTATGTGTATGTTCTATGACCAAGGATATAAACAAATCAGAAATCCAATGCTAGGAAAGAAACATCACAAAACCAACACATGAAAGATTTCATACCTGATGAGGTAGAAATGATAGGACAATCTGAAAAAAAAATTTTAATAAGCATCCTTAAAATGTTCAAAGGTAGGAAGTTTTAAAATAAGGATAGGCAGATATAAAAAAGAACCAAGTAAAGTCTTAGAAATGAAAAATATAAATTTTGAAAATTAAAATAAATGAATCAAAAACTAGACAAGACACAGCCTAAAATATAATTACTAAACCAAGAGGTAGAAAACAGAAAATCTCTCAAAGTATGTCACAGAGAGTTGTAGAGAGAGAACATGTGAAAGAGAAATGAAGAGAGAAGGAAGATACCCTGAGTGCCAAGGAAAGAATAGCTAAGAATGGAGAACAAATAGTAGGATAAAAGGCTAAAATTTTCCCAGAATTTAATAGAGGCCCTCACATTAAGAAAGTTTACCAAATGACTACAAGATAACTTTTTAAAAATCCTCATGTGGCCATGATTAGTGATTTTGAGCATTTTTTTCATGTGCTTGTTGGCTATTTGTATATCTTCTTTGGAGAAATGTCTGAATCCTTTGCCTAGTTTTAATTTTTTTGTTGTTGAGTTGTAGGAGCTCTTTATATATTCTGGATATTATGATATCCATATATCCTCATTATATATATGATTTACAAATATTTTCTCCCATTCTGTGGGTTACCTTTTCACTCTGTGGGTATGTCATTTGACATATAGATGTTTTAAATTTTGATGTAGTCCAGTTTATCAAGCCCATCCTAAAATTTACATGGAGATGCAAGAGACCCTGAATTGTCAAAACAATCTTGGAAAAGAACAATGTTGGGGGTTTCACACCTCAACAACAACATTAAAAACCAGAAGACAGTGAAATAATATTGAGTGCTGAAAGAATAATGTCAGTCAAAATAAAGATAAAGAAGCAAAAAGAAAGCATTGCAAATAATACAAAATAGGTGGTAGAATTAAATCCTGTGGGTCCCAGGCCTGGCTGGTCCCAGGTCTGGCTGTGATCCAGACTTACAGCTAGGAATAGGACCCCAGATTTAGAATGTTACATTAGTGTAGTAGGGTGCCTGTGCCCAAAATATGTAAACATAATTCAGCTTATTGTATCACGCATGTACAATAGTGGCTGAATGCCACTATTATACTATGATATATGTGGAGCCCATATAGTCCCCTGGGGAACAGAAAGGGAGCCCAAGAAATGGAGCCAGAAGAAGAGCAGAAACAGAAGCATGCTCCCCACAATAAAATTGGTGCCTGCCATTTATTCTCATGTCGGCCCCTTATGCGTTCTTCCAAATGGGCATCTTGCCACCGAAACCTCCCCTTCCTGATCACCTCGGCGCTGACAAATCCAAATAGTGTATAATCATACTAAAGGAAAACATGTTAAATTTATCAGTAAAAAACAGACTCTCAAGATAGTCTTCTTTTCATATTTTTTTTTTGCTCTGCTTATTTTTTTCATGGTTGTATGTTGCTTCCTTCACTTAACATCACATAAGCATTTTTTCACGTTTTTATAGGCTTTTCCTAAAAATAGTTTAAAATCTGATTTGCCTGTATATAATAAGCACGTGAATATAGCACTGTTCACTGAGTCACCTCAGTATACTGCACCTGGACCTTTCATTTGTTTCCAGTGTTTATCTATCACCAGTATTGTTTCTGTGAATATCTTCACACATATAATTTTTATCCTTGAGAACTTAATCCCAAATAAAGTATTGTAAGAAATGAGTACTTCCAAAGAAACCTTTGCCAACTCAATATATTTTATGAAGTATATTATTTTATTTTATTTTTTAATTAATGAGGTTGACTATCTTTATGTTTAGGTATTTTTCTTTTAATTACCTGTTTATATCCTTTGCCTGTTTACCAGTTTGGGGACTAGTGGGATTCTTATCAATTTATACAAGCTCTTTATAACTAGAAAATTGTTGCTAGTTTTCTATCAGTTGTATTTCTGACTAGTTTTTCTATATTCCTTTATATTTTTATGTATTCTTAAAAATATTCTATTAAAGCAATTCATACTAAGCAGCACACAATATGTTCACATAGTTCAGAAGGTTATAGAACTAGAAATAAATTTGCTTTCTATTTTTTTCTTTTACTCTGCTTCCCCAGAGCTGTCCCACTTTTGAACCATTTTTTTTTTCATAGTTCTGATGATTGTTGCCAGAAATTTATACCTACATTTCTTATCACCTTTGACTCATTGTTAGGAAGGATGTGGACTACAGCTCACTTTCCATACCTTATTGTGGTTATTTCTAGTTCTCTTAGTGTTTACATTTATGACTTTAAATAATAAACTTAGACTTCCATTTCTTAGTTCAGTAACTTTACAGACACTGTAACTTGACTCCTTAGTTGTAAAATGAGGCACATTGTGTCCTTATATTTTTTCCCACCTCTCTTCTCATTTGCCTCCAAAATTCCACGAGCTGTTTAACAACCACCCGGGTGCTGTGACCCAGGCGTTGTTCTGAATACTTTATGAAGAATAACTTATGGAATCCTCATTACAATGCCACATGGGCATTTACTATTATTTCCCACATGTTTATGGATAAAGAAACTGAGACTCAGAGAGGATAATTTGTCCAAATTCAAGGAAGTAATTGGCTAAGATTTGATCCCACACGCTTCCCTTTAGAGTTTGTATTCTTAATCTCAATGTTATGCTGCCTCTCAGCAGTATATCATTGCTTTCGTAAATATGATTATAGACGTAAGTGATGGTCTTACATCAGATGGAAAGGAAATGTAATCCCAATAGTCACTAAAACTCTCCCACTGGAAAGAAACTTTTACAAATAAAAGATGAAATGAGTTATTTTTTCTTGCTTTCATCAGTTGGTCAATATCACGTTATATCTTAGTTTGCTTCATTTTTAGGCCCTGACTTTTCTTATACAGCTTCCTTCCTTCCTTCTCTCCCTCCCTCTCTCCCTTACCCCACCCTTCTTTCCCTTTTTCTTTTGTTCTTTATTTTTCAAAGCCTTTATTTCTTGTTGACAGAGCAGTGTGTACACTTACCCAGCTACTAGAATCACCCAGTGTTCAAACAGACCTTAAGTTTGAATCCATTTGGTTCTTGAAAGGTCAGGGTTCTTTGATTCCTTGTTTTAATTGGTATCCAATGATTTCTAGACTTTTTCTATCATGCATGTTTCGCAGTGGTCAAATAAAAAAAAGTTTTAATTGTCTTCATGAATTAGGTCTACAGTTTCTTTGATCCTGTTTCTTCTACTTTCTCAGATTCCTTTAAATTTTGGGGGGGAGTATTTAGTAGAAGAACTTTTTCCTAAGATTATATGTGAAGTAAATCGTGACCCATGTACATTTGAAAGAGTCTTTATTTTTCTCTTAGACTTGTTTAATAATTTTGCTGAGTATAGAATTCTAAGTTCAAAATAATGTCCCACAGAATTTTTAAGGTGTTACTCTCTTTTCTGGCATTCAGAGTTACTAATGTGAGGTCTAATCCGAAAATCTGGTTCTTGTTACTCTGTAACAACATAATTTTTCTCTGTGAACGTTTTAGTATGTATTTCTTCTAGCCATATAGTTCTGAAATTTCACAAGGTGTACTTTTCTGTGGGTGCTTTTTAACTTTTCCTGTTTATTAGCACTTATTATATACCTT
Organism: Rousettus aegyptiacus; assembly: GCF_014176215.1. Classification (NCBI taxonomy): domain Eukaryota; kingdom Metazoa; phylum Chordata; class Mammalia; order Chiroptera; family Pteropodidae; genus Rousettus; species Rousettus aegyptiacus. Next base: position 65,542,456 of record NW_023416309.1, read on the forward strand.
TTCAGTATGAAGACTTTTGTTTTTCTCAACTCTGAGAAATTTAAAAAATATTATTCTTTCTCCATTTCCCATATTCTCTCTTTTAAATGTTCTATTCTCCTTTTTTCTATTCTCTTAAAATGTCCCATTAGGTGGAGGTTGACCTCTGAAATTGATCTTATTGCTCTTAACCATTTTCTTCCATTAAAAATTTTTTTTGTCTTTTTGCTATTGATTTTTTTCAGTTTCATTTTTAATTTCCAATAACTTCTTTTTCTCTTATAGTCCATTCACAGGAAACTGTTCTTGTTTTAAGCTGCATTATCTTTTTAATATCTTAGGGTGCTAAGTCAAACCTTCAACATTCTCTTCTGTTCCTTGAATCATTTCTTTATTTCCTCTGAGGTCAGCTGGTCTTTTATTTATCTTGCTCTTTTTTTGCAGATATGTTCTTTGTTTTTCCTCAAAGATCTGGCAATCCTTGTTAGTCCATTTGTACTTATTTATGAATGAATACTTTGATTTATAAAATAAATGAATGGCATGGCTTTCCTGTCCAATTATTTGGGGAATTTTCTCCAACAGATCTCTCTGCTGAATGGGAAGGACCAGTAGGGAGCTGAGTACAGAGATGGTACCTATCAAGTGACATCTTCATTTTAGGGTTTATGGGTGAGGTGAGGTGAGCCTAGGCAACCTGACCTCCTTGCCCACTGCCCCATCCTACCTCTCATGTCCCATCCATCCCCAAAACGAAACAAGAGGGCTTAGTTCTGAGGTGATCACAACATCTACCCAAGTACTACGCATCACTGTTTGTATTCTAGACTTTGGTTTCTTATGGTTTTACCCCAGGATCATGGCACCTGATTTCCCTCTTCCAGAAGCTGGTCTACTCTCTTATTCTCAGTGTTAATGAATTTCTTTTCCATTAAGCATCTTTACCGATATTTTAATGGTATATTGGGAGGGAAGAGAATTAAGCACGTGAGCTGGCCATTCATCTTGAACCAGAAACCAATTATGTATACTTTGGTCATGCAAGTCTTATAAATTTTTATATAGTCAAGTCCATTAACTTTTCAAAGTATCTATCTATCTGTCTGTATACACATACGCGCGCACACACACACAGACACAAATAATCAACTCAGGCTAGTTCTCAAAACAGTAAAAAATTAGAAGGCTCTTGGGAGGATGCTGCTTCTAGAAGGAACAAGAATTTAAGGATTACATATACATTATTAAAAGCAAACTTGAGGGTTAAAACCACAGTTTTCTATACAAGCCATGTTACCCAAACAGCTCCTGAGGGCGACAGTGTACTATAGGATAACAATAGGGAGTGTCAAAAGGATGACCCTGAAGATTGAATAATGGTGTTTAAAAAAAAAGGCATGTTTCACATTTACATAATCAATGATTAAAATAAAGTTTTGGCATCTAAAGGGACATATTTTAATTTACTGGGTAATCAGATGTATGAGACACACAATTTATTGTTAGACACACAATTTATTGTTATGGAGTCAAATTTCATCAACATTTGTTGAATTACTACAGTGTGCTAAGATTTGTTCTAAGTGCTTTTTCACACGGTTATTTAATTTTTACAAGTTATTTATATATTTATAATACATTAAATCTTATCTTGTAGAACATACCTAGATTAAGTCTTCATGGTATGTATTTAGCCTATACATGCTTTGCCATCAAATCCAACACCATTAAGAGATTCTACTTTGATACCTTCAATACAGCTAGCAATCAGGGCAGCTGTTATACCTCTTCAGCAATGAAGAAATTGGGTGTTGGCGAGGCTGAGGAATTAGTACAGTCACGCAGCTAAAATATAATAGAACTAGTTCTGAAACGTGGACTTCTGACTCTGTCTCGGGTATCTAAGTGCACTAGTGCACTAAGATTCTAATTTTCAGGCCCTCTGACTTCTTGTGATTTGTGATTGTTCATTCTTAGATGCCAGTTGTCTTTGATGTGGCAGCCAGTGTTCAAGTGGGCAATGCTCTGGGAGCAGGGAATATTGAACATGCTCAGCACTCCTGTGTCACTGTTATTCTGTGTGTGGGTGAGTCAAGCAGTTCTTCTGTCTGGCATCCATATTGAGTTTCATCTGGTAAGTTAAAATATACATATTAGAATTTCTCTAGGAATCGACTTACATATGTAAACTATTCTTTATGCTCTTTCCAGTTTACTTAGTTAAATAAAAAAAAAGTTTTTTATTATGAAATTCTATTATTGAATATAACTATGTAATGTTATGCTAGGTACTACTGAAATCATTTCAAAGGCAATTGTTATCATATGCAAACTTAGTTTTTGAACAAAGTCTATGTGACCAGTACTTCATGTTCCTGGATTATTGCTTTCCCTGGGAGTTTTAATGTTCTGGAATCTGAGCAATTAGAGCTTCTGATTGCATTGACATCTTATTCAGCATCTTTTCTATGAGTCTCTTAGGAAAAATAAAAGTCAGAGTCATCTCACTTTAGTTGCTTTTTTTCATAGACAACAAGAAGTATCACTATTTAAATTATTACATTTTTTAAATCATCAACACAAATACTTCATGAGAAGTCAGTACTGGGATTTTTCGCACTCTGGAGATTTTTCATTTCCTGTTGCTTCTTCTATATTGTCCAGGTGTTTGCTCACCTGTGATGGGTGTCATAGTTGCAGCTTTAAAGGATACGATTGTTCATGTACTTACCAGTTACAAGTATGTACCATCTTCTAGAAAACTGTTCATAGTTTTATACTTTCTTTTTCCACTATACTTTTCTGATTCAGAGAAATGAGTAATATTTTACTTCACAGGAAAATCTGTAATGCAGCCAAGAATAAGAACCACAGTACTAAATTGGAATGAATTTTAATGAAGGAAGCTCATGGAGATCATCCCCATTCCTCCAATACCCAGGTTATTTATCAGACCTGAGGGGAGTATCTCCCGTGTTCAATGCTAGTTTTGCTCAGAAATACACAGAAAAAGCACATCGAACATTCTCACCTCCAGAAAGGCACCTCCCAGTTCAGGGCATGCTGATAGCATACATGCCTAAATCAAATGGGCAGAATTTGCATAAATTCTGCATAAATCACTGATTCAATCTCATGTTGAATTTTATTGCTTTTTTTTTTGTAATTATGTGTTTGCATGATTATTTAGATATAATAAAGTGTCTCTTGAATAAATCAAATCCTTTTTAGGAAAAAGCTTCAATAATTTATACTTGTTGCCTGAGGTTACTCTTAAGAAATTCAGTTTTATTATTCAAGTATACTCTACTAATTTCATCTGACCTCATTGGTTCTAGACCAATGTTTAAACATTTTCCTATAAAATCTTAGAACTAAGGAGATGGTCATATGGAATAATAGGGACTGGATTTACCCTTTTGCCTTAAAAAACTGAAAAAAAACTGGACAAAATCTGTATTTTTAAAAATGGTTTTCAGACCTTGGACAATAGGCATGACAGAATGTAATCCATGAAGGGAAACAAATGATTGCCCCAGTTTACCAGTAGGGAGTTACCAGGCCACAGCAAAGATGGGGACCCTGGCAAAGTCCCTTTCCTCCCCAGGTTGAGGAAGTGGAGTTGGGAGTTTGGGGAGGTGGTGTGGCTAGAGTTCACAAGACAGAGCACCAGAGGGAAGAGAGTTTTGGAGATCTGCGGAGGGTCTCCCTCAAGTGTTCAGCTGCCTGCTGAGCCACACATTCGTTTGAAGATACTACTTGAGGCTGGTGCTGGTGGTGTGGGGAACACCTGAAAGGAGCAAGCAGAACAATCCCTGAAGCTCAGGAACAGCTGGGAAGAGTTTGTGTTCCCACTAGCCAGAATGAACAAAACCTTGTAATGTATGGGACAACTGGTAGGGTTCTCAGGAGGACCTTCCCTCAGTTGTGGAAGAAATTACCCCTAGAATGAAGGCTGCTCTGTACCCACTTGACAAAGCTAAGAAGCAAACCTTGAAAAGATCAGACTGCATTGCAACTTAAGATCATTTAAAATAATAGAAGAACATGCAGTACCCAGCAAAGTAAAATTCAAAATGTCTGACTCCAGTTAAAAATTTTACAAAGAAGCAAGAAAATAAAATCCATAATGAGGGGGAACATCAATCAAGTAAAACTGACCAACAAATAAATATGATAGAATTAGTACACAGGGAATGTAAAAGGTTTTGTAACTATGTTTTATATTTTTTAAAAGGTAGATGGAAATATGTGTATGTTAAGACATCAAAGGTTAAAAAATACAACACAAATTGAACTTACAGAACTGAAATTAAAAGGTCTGAGATGAAAATACACTGGATGAGATTAACAGCAGATTAGACACAGTAGAAGAAATTATTAGTGAACTTTGAGATCTAGTAACAGTACACATCCTAAATGAAATGCAGAGAGAAAAGGACTGGAAAATATGAATGGAGAATCAGTGAACCACAATTGCTCCCCCCCCCAAAAAGCATATAATTAGAGTTCTCAAAGCAGAGGAGAGAAAATAGGGGACAGAAAAAATACTTGAAGAAATAATGGCAAAAACTTTCCAAATTCAAAAAAATCTTATAATTCAAGGGATCTAAAAGACTATTTTATATAATCACTCACCTTACAGTGGGATTCCTCCAAAACATTTTTGACAGTTTGTCTAAGTTATACTTTCATAACCTCAGTGATGAGGAACCTACTACCTTCCAAAGCAGCTTTGATTCTTAGGACACCTTTCTTATTTTAATCTGAGCTACCCGCTTCTCCGCCCATAATTCACCCACTTATTTTCATTCTTATGCTTGTGAGGGTCTAAATCCATTTCTCAATTACAGCCCTACAAATGTTTGAAGGTGACTCTTATCCTTTGTAAGGTCTCTCTATCATAAACATCTGCAACTCCTTCGGCCATCTCATAGAATGTGATTTTCAGTCTCCATCATCTTGAATTCATACAAAACTGAAGGCAGTGCTTTCAGCCAGCACCATTTAGAACAAAACCATTTCCATTCTATTTCTTTCTACTTGATAGACTTCTAGTGAAGTGTTAAAGTTCTTGGTGGCTACACCACACTAAATTAGTTAAGCTGATTGTCAGTGTACCACACTGATCAGCTCCGACATCCCCACCCTTCCCTCATGTGGTTATCTTTCTGAGCCCAAGTGTAGAAGCCTACATTTGTACCCATTAATTTATATTTTCTTATTTTGGGACTCATCTTGACATTTTGGGTTCCTAATTTTGTCGGTGGTAGTATTGCCCATCCTTTCTAGCTTCTGGCAACTGTACATGTAATATGTGCTTTTACATCTTCATTTCTTCCTCTCTCTCTCTTTTTTTTTTAGTTTAACATATTTATTCTTTTAGTTAAACAACTTTACACACAAAATAGATGGTTTAAGATTTTTGAATGGAATTTTGGTCTCAAGAGGTTTTGAGTCTGCTACATGTTTTCTGGAAGTAATTTAACTGAGCCTTTTAAGACCCTAAAGAAAATAGGGAAATTGGTTCAAGGAAATATACAACAATTAGATTTTGGAATCAAACTACCTATTCTGACATCTTCATTATAATCTTCTCTACCCCCAAGTCCTACTAGCATCCTGGGTGAACTCAGCATCCATATGGGTAACCCATCCATTGCCCCAGCCCCTCACTCCAATGCCTTAGTCCTCACAGTCCTTCTTCTGTTGGCCACAACTCCAACACTTTCAACATGCTTTTACAGCTCTGTCTACCTAAAAGAATTCCTAAATCCTCTCCAGTCTGTTGACACCTCTGGCCTTGCCCTCCAGTCTGTTGACACCTCTGGCCTTGCACTCTTTCTCAAGTCATTGCGACATTTAGCTTTTATTGTTTTTTCCCTTACATAACTTAGATGCCATAACCCATCACTTTAGGAATGCTCTTGCTAGTAACCTAAATTCTTTTGACCCTCCTATGTGGCAAAACCCTGCCCTGAAGAAACCCAATTGCACACTGTTTGTGCCAATAGTTGATCACTTTTGGAAGAGAACATATTGGTTCTTCTGAAAATGTATGACCACCAACCACAATTTGCCCTTCATCATTGCCTATTTTATCTTTATTTAGTCACCTCACTCTTCACTGCAATCCATGTTATACCTTCTCCACTCTCCTCAAACCACTGATCCCTCTCTATCACCCTCAGCCATCAGTCGTAGCAAATTACCTTTCTTCCTCCTTGAATTTATCTTGTTTGACGTTTTTTGATTTTTGCGGATGTGTAGATTCATGTCTTAATCAAATGGGAGGAGTTTTCAGCCATTCTTTCAGATATATTTTCTGTCCTTTTCTCCATTATCACATGGGATTCCCATTATGTCTGTGTTGGTATACTTAATGGTGTTCCAACAGGTCTCTGCATCTCTGTTCATTTTTAATTTCTGTTCCTCAGGCAGAATAATTTCAGTCCTGTCTTCAAGTTCACTGATTTTGCTTTCTGCCAGCTCAAATCTACTGTTGAGGCCTTCCAGTGAATTTTTTATTTCGGTTCTTGTCTTTTCTACTCTGCAGCTTTCATTTGTGTTTTTTTAAAAAGTAATTTCTATCTCTTTATTGATAGTGTCTATTTGGTGAGACATTATTCTCGTATTTTCCCTTAGTTCTTTAGACATGGTTTTCTGGAACTCTTTGAACAAATTTGAAATAGATGATTTAAAGTATTTTTTAGTAAGTCCAAAGTATTGGCTTTCTCAGGGACTATTTTTATTTATTGCTTTTCCGCAATGTATGGACCAGACTTTTTTGTTTCTTTACATGACTTATAATTTTTTTTTGTTGAAAATTTAACATTGTTTTATATTGTGGCAATTCTAGAAATCATATTCTCTTCCTCCCCAGGGTTTTTGGTTGCTGATGCTTGTTGTTGTTTATTTGCTTAATGATTTTTATAAACTAATTTAGTAAAGTCTGTATTCTTTGTTGAATCTGGTCACTGAAGTCTCTGTTGCATTAGCTTAGTGTTCAGCTAATTATTGGACAGAGGTTTTCTTACCTACTTACATCCCAAACATCTCCTAGAGTTTGCTGAGTGGCTGTCTGTACATGTGTTAAAGTACACCTTCAATGCTCAGGCAGGTAGTTTACAACTCAGCCTTAATCTTAATCTCCTGCTTGTGCAGAGGCGAGAGCTTAGGCCTTCCTGATCTTTCTTGAGCATGTGCATGGTCTATGCATGCACTGGCCTTCTAGATTCCCAGGAATATGTCAGAGCTTTCAAAGCCCCTTTAGATATATAATTCCTACCAAGTTTGTTGACTAGTCTATCGTTTGCCTCAACTATTATCTATTGCCTCAAGAAGCAGCAACTAAAACATTTGCCTGTAAATATTTTCAACAAACATCTCCCATAGATCAAATTTAGCCAGGTCAAATTTACTGTTGAGGCCTTCAAGTGAATTTTGCATTTCAGTTTTTGGACTTTTCAACTTCACAGCTTTCATTTGTGTTTTATACATTTCATTTGTATTTCATACATTTGTGTTTCATACGTGATAAGCTTGACTCAGGCGAAATAAACACAGCCTTTCAAGTGGGGTCTTCTAAGGAGCCACATTATAGGTCATTCTGTAAAAATAATAACTTCTTTGGGAATGAAGCTTTGAAAGAGTTCAACCCATTCTTCTTCCTTCAGTCTTAGAATTACAGGCTGTATTATTTTTCAAGATTACAACTGAGCTGGGAGTAGGAGATGATACTGAGTTTAAAAGACCACAAATCTGTTATTACCAAAATTCAACTGCATTTCTTGAACAAGTCCTCCCCAAATCAATGCAAGCCTTTGGTTAATTTCCAGAGTTCTGAAAAAATTTACTGTCTATTTGTCAGTTACTGACAACCTCTCCTTTTCCTTTGAATGGGTCATACTTTCCTCATTCTCTGTATGCTTTGTAATTTTTGGTTGAGAACTGGACATTTTGAAAATTGTTCGGTGATAATTCTGGAATTCAGGTTCTCTTCCTTCCACAGGTATTTCTGTTCTTGCTTGTTGTTATTGCTGTTCTGTAGTAATCCACTTGTTTAGTGACATTTTCAAACCAGTTTTTACAAAGACTGTGTTCTTGTCATGTTTGGTGGTCATTATTTCCACAGTCAACCAATGGCCTGAGAGAGATTCCTTAAAAGCCTCAATCCAATAAGAAAAGAGATTTTAAAAAGGTTTTGTCTCTTTATTCAATAGGAACTGCCTTGGAAGCCACATCAGCCCAAAAGAGTTGAGACAATGGCCAGCCTCTGTGCCAGTCTCTTAGAGAATTGCCAGGTAGATCAAAACATATAGCCCTGATTTTTGGAAAACATGATCCTTAGTGCCCAACCTATCATGAATTAGCCACATCAAGAATTTGCGGAGCCATCTCTACAGCTACCTGGGGAATGGGAAATGGTACTACTATGTGAAACACCAAAATTCACTGATATTTACTAGACTCTCTCTTTATCAAGTACTCTCCTTGTCCCTGCGGGTTTTCAGTATGAATCCAGAGTTATGAAATAGTGGATTCTGAAGTTATTTGCCACTTCAAGTGTTCTTTTGGTAAAAAGACTGATTCTTAGGGCTTCCTGCCCTGCCATCTTTTATCCTGTAATCTGGAAAAGACTTTTCATACTAACTGGCTCTTATTCCTTTGTAGGATAAATTTTATTTCTTGGAAATCTTTCAGATATTCCTTTTGTCCTTGGATGTGCTTAGGAGCAGGGGACTCTTTTTTCTTTTATTCTGCATGGAACTTTACAGACTTTCAATATGAAGCACTGCATTCTTCTTTAACTCTAGGACAATTAGATAAATGGTTGAACTTATGTATTAATTTGACATATTTCTTTTCTCTTGTTTTCCCTCTCTGTATTGTGGGACATTTCCTTAACTTGGTCTCTATCTTCGAATTTCATAATTTTTTCATTCATTCAGCAAACATGCATTGAGTGCCTATTTATGTCAGGCCCTGTGCTATATTAGAACCTGGGAAATATAAAGATAAATCAGCAAGATTTTTGTCTTTTGTGAGTTCATACTCCATGCTCTTTTTATTCCTCCTTTGTTCTTTAGTGTTTTTTCTACATCATGCATGTTCTTAGTCCTCAAAATTCTCAGGGCTTCAAACCTCGATGCCGGTGGCTCTCAGATCTCTATCTCTGGGCCTTATTTTATGCCCAAGCTCCTACTCTGTGTATTTTCAGCTGCCTCATGTATTACTGGGTTGTCTCGCCAACATCTCTGGCTCCTGGCCCCATTTCTGGTTTACTCAGCCAGGCTTAAGAACTCCGACCCAGTCATTCTGCCAAGTCTTATCAGTTCTGTCTCTAGGGTATCTTTCATAACTGTGTGGGATTTATCCTACTTTCACAGGGGAATAGTTGTGAGTTTATAATGGATATGGCATTTATTTTAGCATTTCTTATCTCCTGTAAACTATGCATCTAACTCAAATATGTATTACTCTCATTAAGGTGTGTTACCCTTGAGTACCTGTTTCCTGCAGAGGATGTGAGGGGAGGTACTTAAGGCAGCTTCTATTTTCCAGACACCTCATTCTCTCTTTTGGACACAGAACTGCCAAGTATTTATTACTATCTACCAAGCATTGTCCTAGACACCATGGAAATACTTAATATCAAGAGCCCTGCCCTAATGAGGTGCTGAGGTTTTACAATTCAACTTTAGTTTAAAAAAGCAAAAATGTACAACTTCACCCCTATTAGACTTTAAGCTCTTTCAGAATAATGATATATCAGATTTCCCACTTTGTCCACAAAAGCACCTTTTTCTATTATACGTAGTAGGTGCTCAGATTTGTTACATAACACTTAAAATGTTTTAAAGTTATACACTAACAGTATGGAAAATTTTTGAAAATATGTAAAAATACAAAGGAGAAATTAAAATTACCCATAATTTCACTTCTCAGATATAAAAGCTGAGGTACTGAAGTGTATTTTGTTACAGTATATTAAAATTATTTTTATGCCAGTGCTTTTTCTGTCATTCACAAATGCAGGGTTATGGTGAATATGTAATTCCCCCATCCCATGCTAAAGAGATGGCTTTTAGAAACTATATAGTATTTCCTTGTATCATTTGTTTAATGCTTTCCTAATAGTGGATGTTTAAATTGCTCCTCTTCATAAATAACACTGGGATGAGCATCCTAAGTACATGACATATTAGTGACATTCTTGAATTTTTCCTAAGAATGGGTTCCTAAGAATGGAATCCCTTGATCAAAGGGTATAAACTGTCAGTCCATCTACTTCTCAACTGGAGAGGTTATTCGAGTTTTGTTTAATTGCCAGAAGGCTATGGGAGGCCCATCCTCCATGTTTCTTTGCCAGTGTGGGGCTCCAGATGTGTAATGAATGAATTAGTGCACAAATTCTCAGTTTATACTATATTTCATCTCTCGCCAAAGTAGCTTGCTTTATAGTGGAATTATTGATATATGAGTACATATATCAATGAGTAAAAAATAAAAAGTACATATTTCATACCCACTTTGATATATAATTGACACTTAAGTGGTTTAAATAGTTTCTCCTCATAAGTAGATAGGCATTTTAATATTTGTAAATGGGTCTCTTTGTATTCTCGATAATCTTTCTCACGTGGCAGTTGGAGAGATGGTTTTCAGAGTGGGCTTTTGAAAACATCAGGTCTCACATACATGAATGCACACACCAGTCTAAAACCCTTCACTGGGTTCCCATTAGACTTAGAATCAAACCCGGATCTTTTTAGGGCTTGAATGCCTGCGGGCCTTACATATCCTGCTTCCCTGAACTTCTCTGCTCCATTCTGTTGCTCATCTGCCCTTCCTACCTGGGTCCTGCAGGTTGGTTTCTTTTGGGCCTGGGCCTGCTCTTCTCCCTGCTTTCAGGGCCTGTCCCAGAGCTGTCACAGCTGGCTCCTCCCCATTCTGGTCTCTCTCTCAGAGAGCTGCCTATCGTATTGACTCTCAGCTGCAGGTCATTATTACAGCACTCTGCCCAGTGTCTTTCAGGGCACTTATCACTCTTAAAATTGTTGCATTTGTTTATTGTCTGTCTCCTCCAGTAGAATATAAGCTCCATGAGGGCACCGACCTTGTTCGCCTGTTCAATTCTGTGTTTCTAGCACTTAAAACAACACCCAGTGCAATCAAAGCCAGTAAAGAGTTGTTAAATCAATATATAAAGCAGTAAACGGTTTGGGGAGAGTTCTTTATCTTACTGTTTATTGATCAATTGATTACCATTGATAGATCCACAGTAAGCTTGAGTCTAATCCTGATCTATAATTATCTAAAATTTTGGGGAAGTTAATTCAACTGAAGTTTACTCTGCAGATACTATAGCTCAGGATGAGTTTTAATGATGAAGGGAACTGAACTGAAGAAAATTTAAACCATGATATCCATTTTACATTCATAGGTCTCTGGCCTGCATTGATGATTTGTGTCTTCCTTCAAGGCTTTTTCTATTTGGTGCACATCTGGAGAATAAACTGGTATAGAGTTGCAGAGCAGGTAACAGACAAATGTGGCTCTACTTGATCCCAAGGGATGGTAAGGAACCTTTTATGGTCAAAATGATAAGAATGCCACTGGCAACATGACTCACTTTGAATCATAAAATGCATCTAATGTGGGAGGTGGGGACAAAAGAAAATCATATTTCAGCACACTTTCCTCTTAATATGACCTCGTTTAATATCTACTAACTGTTGTTCAAAAAAAAAGAGGGGAGGGGGAGAATTATCTTAGAAAATATTTTGTTGTAATACTTAGAAAAATAGTAGTTTGTTTCCTATTTTTACTGATTCATTGTCGATCTGTTTTTAGGCCTCTTAAGAATTTTTTTTTTTTTTTTGTCCACAGTTTCATAAAATGCAACCTGTGATAGTGGAAAGTACCTGGGAACATCATCATACCTATGGGTACAGGATCGGGATCTTGATTAGATAGCCATCTCTGTATTGACTTGTGAGCCCTGTTTATTGTGTTGGGGCTTCAGATGAGGTGGACAGGAGGTTATCTTAGGGGAGGTATTATTGATAAGGAGACATGCAGGATGGATTTTGATGCATAGACTGTCACCGTCTAAGTTTTGACCACCCTCGAAGTTTCATAACCTTTTAATTTTTCTAATTGGGACATATTATATCTTTTCTATCTTCTGTCTGATTTAGTGAGGGAATAAAGTGTACAGATCCTTAAGTTGGACTATAAGCTATCCATTAGATAATAGCACCATTTATCTTCAGACTTTATTCCTTTTATTGGTGTTGGGTGACACTGAAGAACACAAGTGCAACAAATATGTTAAATTTGCAACTATAGCAAATTTATGTTATTGTTGTGAGCTGAGTGTTGGGGAGAAGAATAGTGGTTGTCCAGTTATGTTCTACTGGTATTGTTGTTTTCAGGACTGAAAACACAGTGCTGGACATTGTAATCCTTTAGCAGTAGTTTCGGCAGTAGCTTAAATTAAGTTTTAACAAAAGACTACTTCATCTAAGTTGACTTACATTTCATTTACTTCTGTGACATTTGTTTTTAGGCACAGGTTTGAGCTTGGAAGAAAGGGATTCAGGATACCATGCCTACCCCAACAAGTAACAGTGTACTCTATTTCCGTCTTACAAGATGAAACTTAGTGTAGCTAGACTTGCTTGGTTTATGAGAGCCTGCTCTTTTACTTGATAAAATTTGTCTCCACCCTAACAACTGATCAACTCTGGGATTTCCTATGAAAAGTTTTTAATGTAATTTCACATATACCACCCAATGATTGATGTTCATTGTTTACAGTTTATTTTGTGTGACATCCCTTCACTCGGTCCGGTAAGTAAATTAATACTGCATTGTTTTCTGCAAACAGATCAAACTATCCTGGAAAAAGAAGTAACAAACAGAGTGGTTTTACCTGATATCATCAGACCAGAGAAGCAGGCCATCCAACTGATGGTAATGGAAGAAAACAACCAGTACACATTGTCCACCATTGGGGTTGTTCTAACAGTGAGACAACTGATATTCTATTGTGGAATAGCTTTAGTTGTTGCTGTTGCTGTTCTTTTAGCAGGAATTTTACTAAGTTTTCAATGACTGTGGCTAATATAGAAGAATTATCATCAGCCCACAAACTAGAAATGATAATTCTGTTCCATACAGGCATACCTCATTTTATTGTGCTTCGCCTTAGTGCACATCCCAGGTGTTAAGTTTTTTTTTACAAACCGAAGGCAAGACTGTTAGCCAAAAGATTATGACTTGCTTTATTGAGACACTGCTTAATTGCAGTGATCTGGAACCAGATCTGCGACATCTCTGAGGTATGCCTATATATGAAGCATGGAAAGTGATTGTCATTTGGAAAGTGGTTTCACTCTCAACTCTGGGCAGAAAGGATATTAGTGGCGTATTCTTAGTTATTCCAAGAATCTGCACTATTCTATTGAATATCAAGAAGGGAGTTGTAAAGAAAAAACAAAAAGAAAGAAGTTGTAGTTTTAAGTAAACTTTTCTCCCAAATATTAACTTTATGATGGTTTTTAAATCTGTAAATTTGAGAAAGGGGGCCCCGAGTAAACTGTAAACTGAATAAACAGTAAAAGGTGGAATGGTTTGGGAGTTTGTAAATACAGAGAATAAAAGAAAAATGGGAAATGGAAACGGCTGCATGCTTTTTGTACATATGCTTAAGAATATGCTCCGGGCTAGAGAAGCTAAGGTAAGGCATCAACAATTGTGTAATTTTTTAGAATTTATAGAAAAAGTTTGTCCCTGGTTCCCTGAGGAGGGAACAGTGAATTTAGAGACATGGAAAAAGGTAGGAGAAAAACTACAAGATTATTATGATGTCCACGGACCTGGCAAAGTGCCTGTAGATACTTTTAGCTTGTGGACTTTAATTAGAGATAGTCTAGATCCTAGGCATGAGAGGGAAAAAGCAAATGAAGACAGTTAGGCAACTGGGAAGGAAAATGAAACTAAGCCTTCCGTGCCGCCGACACACCCTGAACCTTTCTTTGAGTTTTTATTTTCTAGACATGGAAAGGAACTATTGGATCTGGGGGATGCAGAACAACTAGAGGAAGAAGCCGTGCAATATCATAATGAAGGAGGTTGTATTCCCCTCGTGGCGGCGGTTAGCTCTGATAATAAAACTAAAGATCTAGAAAAAGTTGTTCAGGGATTGCAAGGTGCAGTACAACAATTAACTCTGCAACTGGGAAATCAGGAAAAAACACTTAAAATACCTAGTTGAGACCCCTATAGGATAGATCCTCCGCCTCCGTTTGAGGAGTCACAACAGGTCATTGCTGTTGTTAAGCAGTCTCGGGGGCCTAAACTTTTTTTCGCCTTTACAAAGTACGTTACATCAGGCAATACAAAGAGGTGATGATATACAGAGGTTTCATTTGATGTGTCCTGTAACAGAACAACAGGCTCAAGATGCACAGGGTCAACAGGTTCTCATAAGAGGGCATAATCCTATCCCTTTTAAATCTATAAAAGAGTTTAAATTGGCATGTGCTCAGTATGGTCCTACTGCCCCTTACACTCAGGCTATCCTAGAAACATTATCTTTAGAAGACCTAACTCCTGCTTTTTGGAAGAATTTAGCTCGAGCTTGTCTCACCCCTGGGGATTTTTTATTATGGAAATCAGAGTATTATGATCAATGTGAAAAAACAGCAGAGATAAATAGAAATCAGAATCCCCCACTACAAGTTACGTTTGAGATGTTAGCGGGAGAAGGCCAATATTCTGCAAATGATCAGCAGTTAAATATGAGGAAGGAGCATATGCACAAATAAGTGCTGCTGCAAAAAGGGCTTGGTATAAATTGCCCGTTTCTGGAAGGCAAACTGAAGATTTATCTAAGATAAGGCAGGGACCTGATGAGCCATTTCAGGAATTTGTAGCACAGCACGGTTTATGGAAACAGCTCGAAGATTGATAGGGGATGCAGAGGCAGGTATGCTTTTAGTAAAGCAACTGGCTTATGAAAATGCCAATTCTGTATGTCAGGCTGCTCTCAGGCCATATAGAAAGAAAGGAGATGTGGCAGACTCTATCCGGTTGTGTTCTGATATTGGGCCGGCATATACGCAAGGTCTGGCCATGGCCGCAGCATTGCAGGGAAAGACAATTAAAGCCTACTCTGTGTCAAAAATTTGTAGCTCAAGCAGTGAGTAAAACCAGGCAAGCATATCCACAGGTGTACATCATCCATTATATGGATGACATTCTTTTGGCAGAAATAGAGGAAGGACTTCTTCTAGCAGCTTATGCTCACCTTCAAAAAGCTCTTAAGAAACAAGGATTAGTTATTGCTCCAGAAAAGGCGCAGACAGAGCCTCCTTATTCTTATTTAGGAAATAGATTATACCCAAAGACTATATTGCCTCAGAAAATTCAGTTGAGAAAGGACCAGCTCTTAACTTTGAATGATTTTCAGAAACTCTTGGGTGATATTAATTGGCTTAGACTGTATTTAAAAATTTCCACGGGTGAATTAAAACCTCTGTTTGACATTCTCAAGGGGGACCCTGCTCCTACATCTAAAAGAGAATTAACAGAAAATGGTCGGCTCACCTTACAGAAGGTAGAACAGGCCATTGAGCAACAACAGGTGAATTATGTAGACTACTCTCAGGGATGGGCCGCTTATGTCCTAGCTACCGCACACACGCCCACTGTGGTGGTGTGGCAGAACAGTCCTCTGCTTTGGTTGCATTTGCCTGTGTCACCAGCTAGGCTGTTAACTCCTTATTTTGAATCTGTTGCTTGCTTAGTACAATTGGCTCATGAAGAATCTCGTAAATATTTTGGAGCGGAGCCTTCTTTAATCGGCGTTCCTTTTACTAAACAAGAAATAGACTGGTTATTTCAGAATGATGATGCATAGGCTATTGCCTTTGCCCATTACCCCGGAGTTATAGATAATCATTTTCCAAGAGACACATTGTTGCAATTTGTAAATAACCATGCTTTAGTTTTTCCTAGGATTATGAAGCAAACTCCTATAAAGGATACTCAGGTAATTTTTACTGATGGGTCTTCTAATGGCACTGTTGCTTATGTGATTCAAGATCAGCCACATATACTGCATACACCTCCTGCCTCAGCTCAAATTGTGGAGCTGAGAGCAGTGGCTGCCGTATTTACACTTATGGCTCAGTGTTCTTTTAACCTATACACAGATAGTCATTATATTGCTAGAGCTTTACAGGTATTAGAAATAGTAGCTTACATTGACACTGCAAATAATCAAGTACAGGAACTTTTTTCTCAGGTGCAAAGGTGTTTGCATGCACGAGTCCATCCATGTTATGTGGGTCACATTCGAGCACATTCAGGACTCCCAGGACAGAAGCTTGATGCTTTTATACAGTTTAGTTATGTATTTAGGAGATGAAATCCAAGGTTTAAACGTGAGATTTCATTTAGAATGCCATGCAGCATATCAGTGGATTTGTGTCACCTCAAAAATTTATAATGAGAGTCAACATGGATGGGATCACGTGCACTCTCATCTCCAAGGTGTCTGGCATGATGCTAACACATCCCTAGATTTAATACAGCTGCATAGAGAAATTCAGGGGCTGCAGGATGCGGGACCCCTTCAGTTTGATGCAGCTGAGGAGGCTTCAAAATTTTTACAACACCTGAAAAGTTTTCTACCATCCTGGTCTCCTTTGGGTCATTTGCTTATCTCGGCTTTAGCCTTGGGCCTTTGCATAATTATAGGCCTATGTCTGCTTCCACCTTTGATGAAATACTTCTTCAATTCTCTGCTGAAGATTCTTGCAGAGATGCATGGTCTCAGGCTCCAGGCTCAGGTTTGAGCTATAAACTAATAATACATCTCCCATTTGCAGAGGCTGGTAGTCAAAGACAGGTAAGAATCCTTCAGGGCTGGGACCAACCTAAGACAGGGCATGATTGCAAGATTTTCACGTGCCAATGACGGGTAAGGCCCAGACCTATGAAGGGTCACCTAAGACAGGCACAGTCTATCTACACCATAGCTGAGAAAGCTTTGACATTTTAAATAATAAAAAAGGGGGAGATGTCAGGAGCCATTTTGGGACATGATGGAAGCCATTATGAGGCACTGAAGAAGTCACGTAGCTAGAAGCCATAACATGGCTACTGAGTTTGCTTAAACAATGGTTCTAGGAAACAAGAAGTTGAGTTACCTTGGTGAGCCTCGTAAACTCACCTTTTAAGGTAACAGAATGTTTTACAACCATGGAAACAGGTCTATGTATGATCATATGTAATTGGCAAGCATTGTTATAGATATGTATGGTGTGCTTTGCTATGGTAACGTAGTGATTGATTATGGTATTCAATAATCACATAAATAGGCTATGCTAAATAAACTCGGGGTTGCAGCATTGACTGTATGCCCTCCCGAAAGTTCTTTCCTGTCTTCTTCTTTTTTCTTAGGCTTCACGCCCCTCTTTCAGGTGCTATTCGACTTTAGCCGGCTGGCTCTGGCAGCCTAGAAGGTACTGCACTGAATGAAGTAAGTCAGATAAAGAACAATTTGCACGATTTCTTGTATGTGTAGAATCTAAAGAACAAAATAAACAACAACAACAAAAATGGAAATAAGTTCATAGATACAGAGGATATTTTTTGAGGGCTACTAGATGGGAGGGAGGTTGGGGGATGGTGAAAAAGGGCAAAGGGATTAAGAAGTACAAATGGTTAGTTACAAAATAGCCATGGAGATATAAAGTGTAGTACAGGAAAATAGTCAACAATGTTGTAATAAATACATAAGGGGAAAGGTGGGTACTAGATTTAGTGGGGTGATCACTTTGTGAGTTATATAGACCTCTAATCACTATTCTGTACAACTGAAACTAATATATTATCGTATGCCAGCTATAATTGAAAAAAAAAAACTCATTGAGTGTACAATGTAAACATGAGCAACTAATTGTCTATTATATTTCTCTAAAGCCATGGAAAAAAATCACGAGATAGCACTAGACATCTACCAGAATAGTTAAGTTTTAAAAACTGACATTATCAAGCATTTGAAAGGCTAATGAGCTATTGGACTATCATATATTACTGGTGGGGAATATAAATTGATGTAAGTATGTTGGAAAATTATTTGACCACTGAAGTTAAACATGATAAATATTTATTTGCTTTCACCCAGAAACTTTGTAATAATTTGCTTATATACATATATATAAATTTATGCACTGTTTCTTATTTCATATCCAGTAAAAATGTAATATTTATTACAAAACAAAATGGTAGCCTATCAGTAAGTTTTAGACATTGGATTTCCCCAGTTGTCAGCAGAGAGAGCTTGCTTAAAAGCAAGGGTGAAATAGACACCATCAATTCTCTCAATCTCAGAGGGACTAAAATTGTGAGTGTATGCCGAGGGCTTCTATCTTCCTTCTGGCCCTAATTTTGTTTCCTAGAAAGTTGAATGATTTGTTTATAACTTATGCTCCCCTGCAAGAAGTATGTTGACTGTTTATATATGTTTTCACAGTTTTAAGATCTTTTAATTTCTTTTACCCCATTGTGGAATTAAACTGAGGACCTAGACAACAGAATTAAATAAAATGTGGCAAGTCTCTCTATAATATTCAATTCTCTTTTGGTACCAAGAGGCAAAAATTCAATTCAAGCCTTGGGTCCCTAACATTTGGAAGTTTATTGGCTTATGGAACTGTGAAGATGTACTCCACACATGTACTTTCAGCTTCAAGCCTTAACTGGTTACAAATAATCTTATCAAGGCCTCTGACCTCTGCCATTCTTTATAATAGCTTTATTCTCAGCAAAAAAATTAGCTACAGGTGGCTCCAGGATTATACCACCCATGTAGCTAGTGATCCCATGGGGAAAAGCATGTCTCTTTTATAATATACTAACGAAAGTTCCAGGGAGGGCTGAATGGTCAGGCTTGAGTCACCTGCACATTCCTGAATCAACCTGTGTTATAGGAAGATTTAATACTCCTGACTACAGGAGTAGGTCATATAGAAACCCGGAGGTTGTGATGGGGAGGGGTCGTGAAGTGGATCACCCATATAAAGAAACTTCCTTTAACAACAAAAAAGGGAAGAGGGTTAGGGAAAATATTGTGGGCAGGCATACAAAAATTACCACAGTCTACTACATTTCCTGAAAGAAAGAGTTTATGAGCGCTCACCCTATGGTATTATATCCTGCTGTGCTGATTTCTTTGGCTCATAGCTACTTAAATCAATGAGTATATCATATTCAAAAGCTAGGAGAATGTTTCTACGTGGGAGTTTGGTAAAAGGATTCCTAATCCTCTCTTCGGTTTCATAAGTACATCACCTTGTTCTGTTTAAAGTATATAGTTTGTATATAGTTTCAAAAAATGACTAAAAAAAAGTCACCAATTTATTTCCACAACTAATAAAGAAAATATTCAAGAGTTGGTAAAAAATCAAACTCTTGGTGATTGTACCATTAGAATCACAATAGGTTCTTTTGAAGAAATCCTCACATCTTATCCTCAGCAGGACAAGTAGCTCTTTGCTACCCAGAGATTAACCTCCCTTAGATAATACTGATTTCCGTTTTATTTTTACATTGGAATTCTGTTTATAATTTATATTTTTAAAAATTGCAGCATGATCCATACCTCAGTTTACCTAGTCTCTCATATGACATTTATTAGCTCAAGGTTAAAAATAGTCACAAAGATCAGATCAAAAAGACTACTGCATGTACTCTGTGTTGAACTTTGAGCTAAATGAAACGTCACACAGTCCTAGATATTGACAATAGACCTGCTATGCATGGGCAATCCTCAGTTAGTTATGGAGTTGGTTTAAAGACTGATATGTGTTAAAGGCTACAGCTTTTCCCTATAATGTAACAAGACTGCTCACCTGCAATCTCCCCTTTAACCATGGCATCTCCATGTGGACTTTTTTTTCCCCCAAAAGAATGCAAGAGCAAAGTAAAGGTGAGGAACAGTTTTATGACACCAACTTCCTTTCTTTACCAAGAATCTCTTTGAATAGCCTCAAATTTTACACACTATTGAGAAAGCCACAAAAGTGGAGAGTGCCAAGACACTGAGGCTAGAGTATTTTAGAGGTTACCATTCATTATTTCAATAAATATTGAGTACCTACCAGGTTCTATAATAAGCACTGACTTTACAGGGGACATGAAAAAGTCCCTGACTTTTTTAAAAAAACACCTACAGCACCTGGTATTCTTAGGTGGTCTCCCATCCAACTACCTACCAGGCCCAACTCTGCTTAGCTTCTGAGATCAGATGAGATCAGGCACTTTCAGGGTGGCATGGCCATAGACAAGTCCTTGACTTTTAAGACATGCCAGTGAGGAAGACAGACATAAATAAACTAAAACAGGGTAAGGGACAGAATAGCAGAACATGCTAGTTTAGACATGGTGATCAGTGAAGGAGGTAACATTTCAACAGAGATTGAATTATGTGAGAATGTTAGCTGAGCACTTTGGGCATAGAAAACAGCAGAGTGCAAAAGCCCTGAAGTGGGAATGTAGTTAGTGTTAGCAGTGCAAGGAAACCACTTCAACTAAGTGAGAGAATAATACAAAATGAGGATGGAGAGGAAGATGGAGGCCAGGACATATGGGGCTTGTAGAATATGGTGTGGGTTTTGGATTTTATTCTAAATGTAATGGTAAGGGATTCTGAGCAGGGAAGTAACATGTTCAAGGTAACTTCTGAAAGGATAACTAACAGCTAGATGCAGAAAAAGCTGTATAGCAAATTGTTCTAGTCAGGATCCAGCATGGAAGGAGAAAACACTAGTTATTTCAAGTAGAGGGAATTTTAAGAGTAATAAATGTCAAAAGGAAGAATAGGGTGATATAGAAGATTAGAAGCTACTAAAAATACCCCTGCTCCTATGCCATTTGGAGATGCTATCACCATCATCCTCTATGTACTAGAGGTGCCACCTTGACCACGGAAGGAACTGCTAGAGTCAGGAATCATCCTGCCTCCACTTCCAATAGAGAAATGGCTGGCGACTGCTGCCCTATTGAATCCAGAAGCAAAAGCTACTTTCCTCCTCCTGCCTTCTAATTTCCTGCTCAAGCCTCCTACTGGTAGAACTTCATTGGAAGCCAGGTGACATGAGAACCTGGGACAACTAGTTTATACATTCTGGGCCCATGTAGTGCAGAGTATAAGATGAGAAGCGTAGAACTAAGAAGATACAAATAAATAACCTACACAGTGTCAAGAGTAGAAGCATGGAAACTAGTAGGATGCTAGTGCTATATATAGTGCAGGAGAATATGCTTATGGCTTGGACCAGCGTAGAAGTGGTTGGATTCAATCTTTTCAATCTTTTTTTTTTTTTTTTTTTGAAGATGGGGCCAAAGAGAAGAATCAAGGATAATTTCAAGGACTTTGGTCTGAGTAAATAGGATAAAAGATGGTACCATTTATTGAGACTGGGAACACTGTTGGAGGCGTACATTGTATTTGTTTGGTGGATCTATCTAAAGTTAACTTTAAGATGCCTATTATATCTTCCAATATATATGAATAAGATGTAGTTGAACATAACCCCTTGGAGTTCAGAGGAAAGGGTAGGACCAGAGGTAGAATTTAAAGCCGCCTCTGACCACTGCCCATGAGATTAAATTAGTGACCGAAAAGAGATGAGCCCTAGGGCACCTGAACACATAGAGGTCTGAAAGGGAAGAAGAGTCCAGCAGAGGAAAACCCAGAAAACTCTCAGTCAGGGAGGTAAAAAGAAAATAAGAAGAGAGTAGGGTGATGAAAAAAGAAACAAAGACAGTATCTCCCGAAGATGGCAATGATCTGTTGTGCTCAGTAGAGTAAAATGAAAACTGCGAACTACCTCAGTGGTTTTGGCAACTAGGAAGTAGAGAGGAAAATGGGAGTGGAGTGGGTTTCCTCTGTGGAGGAGTTCCACTATAAAGGGAAGCAGACAATAGGAAGGTAGCTAGCGGGTGACATGCAACCCAGGAAGAACGTTTTCTAAAGGCTGGGCAATGATACCGTTCGCACACTGTGGGAAATGATCGCCATTGTAGCATAGTAGGAGATGAAGTCCTGGCTTCCTACCCTCAGGGGACTAACCTTAGAGGGGATTCTAGAAATCCGTCCAGGCTGTATAAAGTCAAGGCAGCTACCAGGAGGAGCTAGGGCCGCAGGGGCCGGAGACGCTGAGGCAGCGCTGGATGACAGCAACCGCTCTCCACGGACACAGAGGCCAGGCCCACGACCCATGGCATTTGGACATGTCAGGCCTCCGGCCTCTGTCCATTCAGCCACATGATAGCCACGAAATGGAGGAGGGCTGAAGAACCCTTCTCAAGACCTTCTGAGTGCGTGGGCCGCGTTCCGTCCTGGTAGCGGGGCGCTTACTGCCTTGCACCCACTTCTCTTCAGCGCTTCGGCCACTCGCTCTCCGCGCCTCAACTCACTTCTTCCGGACTCTTAGTTCCGCGTCCAGGAGCCACCCGCTCACCAGCCCGCAACATTCCTTAAATCCCACCCACGGTTCCAGGGAGTGGGTGGGGCCGGCGTCCGGCTGTCTAGGTCACGTGTCCCACTCCGACCAATAGGCGTGCCTCTCAGGGTCGAGCCCAGCCCGGTTGGGCGAATCTCGGGCAGTTGGACTCCACCAGAATAAAGGACGTCACCTGGTGATCAGAGGAGCGAGGTACGGTTTTGGGTCAGCCGTGGGGTCCCACAGAAGGGAAGGGAGAAGAGGAAAGGGAGGTGGCTCTCGCCCGCACTGGCGTCCCTCACGCTACCGCTACTGTGTCGCATCCCCCGCCCCCGACTTCCTTTGTCTCCTTAAGGCAAGGCCATGGAGCGCGAGGTCCAGCGGGTTCGCAAAGCATTCCAGTCCGGCAGGTCGCGACCCTTGAGGTTCCGGCTACAGCAGCTCGAGGCCCTACGCAGGATGTTGCAGGAGCGCGAGAAGGACATCCTGGCGGCCATCACCTCCGACTTGTGCAAGGTATCAGCGAGGCGCAGTAATCGGGACCGACATTTCTTGCCTCTCCACTTGGGGAGCGCATTCCGCCTGAGTTTTTGCGAGCGCTGCGAGTCTTTTACCTCCAGCAGTACAGATAAAACAAAAGTTTCCCCTGACTTTTCCGATCTTCCCACCTTGCTTAGAGCCAGCCCTTTGTGTGTTTTCTGGTCGTTGTCATTACTCTTTCGTGAATGTTTTTCTTTATATTTTTGCCTGTTTTTCTGTTGCATTTATGGCCCCTTTCCCGTAGAAATTTTTTGTATATTCTGGATTTCGGTAATTTTTTTTTTTAGCGTAATATAGTGCAGGTAGTTTTCTCTGAGTCTTTTTCTTGTCTTTGAGCTTTGTTTGTGGTTTCTTCCGTCGACAGAGGATTTTTTTGGTTTCACTTAAAATTTCCTCCACGACTTCATTTTAGGTCAGTGTTCCTCAAACTCCAGGGCACTGGCAAATCACCTGGGGATCTTGTTAAAATGTAAATTATGGTTCAGTTGGTTTGGGAGGGGGTCTGAGATTCTAAGTGTCTAATGAACTCCCAGGTGATTGCTGCCTGTTTTGGAACCAAGCTTTGAGCAGCAAGGTTTCAGGTAGTGTTTAGGGTATAAATATATTCCCCTATATTTTCTAATAATATTGTTTTTATCTTGTTTTTACCCTTTATCTTTTATTCCAGGGTTAACAAGACCTTGCTCTGGCTTTGTGAGTCTTCTTTCCTCACTCCCCCAGCCCCACCTTGCCCCATTCAAAGGTTATTTTGAAGGGTAGTAACATCAGTAGTAGTAGTAGTAGTAACAACAGTAACTATAAAATTTTATTTACAGTACTTTTAGGTGGAGAGGGGCTGTGATATCAAATACACAAGATGGGATAATTAAGATTTTAAAAAGTCTGAATCATTGATTCTGCAAGCATCAAATGTTCGCGCAGATATGTATGTGAATATATAGGATTACTAAAGAAATACAATAAATTCCTTGCCCTGAGAGTTTTAAATTTGGCTGGAAAATAAAACAAGTAGATAAAATGTTAGTATAGTTATAAACCATTGTATTAAGGCCAAACTATTAAGATATAGGTCAAAAGCATAATTGCTATGGTTTATAAAGTGTGATCAAAGTAGGTCATTATTAATCAGGGAAGTCATGAAAGAGGTAATGTTTAAGCCCGATTTGAAAAGGCTTTATTCATTAAAGATTTAGCAAGGTTGAGTATTAGGGAGTTAGCAAGTCTTTATTGGGGGCTTAGAGTAAGAAATCTAAATGGTAAACTGGGTAATCTGATAATGCCAGTTGTCACTATAGGTGTACCTTGCCCAAAGTTTTTGACATTCAGGGCTGAGTGTGTCGTACTCATGCAAGGTTAACTGTGCTTCTTTTATAACAGAGTGAATTGAATGTGTACAGTCACGAAGTCGTGACCATTCTTTTGGAGATCGACCTGGTGCTGGAGAAACTTCCTGAATGGGTTACTGCTAGACCAGCCAAGAAGGACCTGTTCACCATTCTGGATAAGGCCTATGTTCAACCAGAGCCCCTGGGAGTCGTACTGATTATAGGAGCTTGGAACTATCCCTTTGTTCTCACCATTCAGCCACTGATAGGAGCCATTGCTGCAGGTCTGATGTCAGATTATATCTTTATACCCTTTTAGAAGGTCTTATTCTCTCATACTGGTTGTAAATTAAGGGTGGTAGCTAATTAAGTACATTTGCTTTGATGGTTTGCTTTGGTTTACATCAGCAGCATATTGAGAATTCATGAATATATATATATTGTTAATGGGCTCTAGAGAAGATTTGTATAGGGACTATTTTTTATACCAATGAAATGAACCTGTGAAGAGGTAAAAGCATGAGTCAGTCAACAGGCTCGGGAGTTAGGAGTCGGTTCTTGGTATTCTAGTGTGATTTTTAGTTGCCAGTTCTGGCCTTCGTGAACCATTCGATTCTATCCAACTATGAAGATTCAGATAAGGGCTATGGAATTAATGATAACTTGAGTATGTAGCAAATGCCAAGAATTAATGTCTCAGTTTTGCAGGATCCAGATCAACAGCTTTATATTGACAAGGCCTGTTTGTCCAATAATTCCAGGGCAGAAAGGAAAATTCAGGGGCAGGAATGGGAGAAAAGTGTTGGAATGATAGAGGAATCAGGAGGCTGATGGAACCTATTGTCAGTTTCCTGAAAATAATGAGAACCAAGAAGAGTATATTGCCTATATTCCTCACATGAACGCCATTTTGGTAGCTATTAAGGTTTATGCAAGTATTAGACAATACTGCCCTGCTTTTTGCTTTCTTTAGGAAATGCGGTGATTATCAAGCCTTCTGAACTAAGTGAAAATACAGCCAAGATCTTGTCTAAGCTCCTTCCCCAGTACTTGGATCAGGTAAGAATGTCTCTGCTATCTTTAACATATCTTTATTGTGGAGAACACACATTAGATGTTCCTACTAGTGCATGTTATTCATGGCTCGGGTTCTGTTTGTAGCAAGTATGTAACAGTTGGCTTAATAAAAAGTTAAGTTCCAAAATCAACTGTGGAATAGCTCAGCTATTTTGGTCCTGTAATACATTTGGGCTCATGGCTTCATAGGCACCCCTGATATTTATAGACCCTCTTCTGCCATTTGGAAGTTTGGATTAACCTTTGATCTAACATAATTTTAGGTGTATTCATTTAGTGAATTATTTAATGAGTAACTGGTGTTGTAACTGGGTTCTGATAATCTCTTTGCCTTAATGGTATGACTATATAGGAACACTTCTGCTTTTAAAACTAGCATGTTTGTGGCATGGAAACTGCAGTAAGAAAATGGCATTCTAAATCAGAGTGTGGACTGTCAACTCGGGATAAAGTGCTGGCATTTAACAGTATCAAAGCTGAATAAAGAAAGTGATCTCCTCAACCACAAGGTGGTTCATCTCTCTCTCCGAATCAGAGGTTCTGTGCCTTCCTAGGGAGGAAATTTATGATGCCACCACAGAATTGGGACTGCTTAGTTCTACATGGAATTGCTGCAGGAAGGAGTCCTCATTTCTCTTTCATTGAAAAGCAGCTTCAAAATATCATACATGTAGTTGTATACATTAATTTATAATAATTTGTAATAGTCTAGGGGCCAACTCCGGCCCTTAGCATAATATTGTTCTTTGTTGTCTTAATCACTGCTGTGACAGCCCACAGAACAATTTCGATCTGATAGCTGTGGTTATCCAGCTCAGAAGAATGATGAAGACAGTGAGATGTCATGGATTGAGTAGGATTTGGAGCCAGAAGATAGAGCTTGAAGGTCCTATTTTACCCTCACCAGGGGTAAATTCTTCACTATTGGACTCTGTCTAGATGGGAATAATGCCTGCCCTGCCTCACTTAGCTTGTTGAGAGATCAATCATATATGCTGTGTGAATTAAGCTGTATGCAAGTTAAAACTTGAAACATTTGTTGGGCAGTTGAACTATGAAGTGAATGGAAGACGAATTAGCCTTCCTGAGTAGCAGGAGACCAAGTGAAAACATGAGGTCCACAAGCCAACTTTTACTCATGCACCATTGCTGGAGCCAGCCAGTTAAAATCGATCAGTACCTGAAAGAGGGGGGCGAAGCCTACGGGAAAAAAGAGAAGACAGAAAAGATCTTTCCGGGAGGGCATACAGTCAGAGCTGCAGCCCCGAGTTTATTTAGCATAGCCTTTTTATGTGATTTTTGAATACCATAATCAATCACCACATTACCATAGCAAAGCACACCATACATATCTAAAACAATGCTTGTCAGTTACATAAGATCCTACACGTTCTTGTTTCCATGGTAGTATAACATTCCATTACCTTAAAAGGTGACTTTATGAGGCTTACCAAGATGACCCTTGTATTAAACTCATCAGCCATACCATGGCTTTTAGCTACATGACCATTGTATTAAACTCATCAGCCATACCCTGGCTTTTAGCTGCGTGACTTCTTCAGTGCCTCATAATGGCTTCTCAAAATGGCTTCCGACACACCATCTCAGAACTTTTTGAACATATCTCCCTGTCTTCCTGTCATCTGTTTTGTCATTGCTTCTCATATTGTTTTTCAGGATGTTCTCTCTTTAATAATAGCTGCTAAAAATAGTACAGTGCATATAAAGGTTCAGTGCAAAAGTTTGTGACTTCACCCCAGTAACAAGTGAGGAAATAGGCTCAGAGATGTTTAGTAGCTTGCCAAAGGTCACATAAGCTAGTACGTGACAAAGCACAGATTCAGTACAGATCTGACTTCAAAAGCAAGTGTTCTTGCCTTCTGTGCTATACATACCATTCACTCAGCAGACATTTGGTTCCTACCATGGTCTAAGCTCTGTCCTGTGTTGTGTAGAGATATAACATTCAGGTTAAGACATTAAGTTGGGGCCTGTTCTGTAGTCATCCTCTTTCTCACCCAAATCCTCACTTACACACCTCCTACCTCATGCATTTCTCTCGTTAAATCTAATTTACTCTTTTCTCTTTTGTGTCTTCATTGCTGAGCTCATGTAGAAAACACTGGACTTTCTGGTCAGTTTTGCTGTAGGTTGATGTTCTCAGATGCCATCAGATTCTGTTCTTCCCTTGTTCTCCATCAGCTCCCTCTTCTATCCTAACAGAGGCCAGTCTCCATCTTTTCACGGTTTTACTGAATGTTATATGATTATGTTAAAGAAACTGCTTGTATTAGATAATTGGATTAATTTGGTAATGAGGTGCTTCTGTTTTTCTTTCTTTAAGGAGCTGTACATTGTTACTAATGGTGGTGTTGAGGAGACCACGGAGCTTCTGAAGCAGAGATTTGACCACATTTTCTTTACGGGAAGCCCTTCAGTTGGAAAAATTGTCATGGAAGCTGCTGCCAAGCATCTGACCCCTGTGACCCTTGAGTTGGGAGGGAAGAATCCGTGTTATATTGACAAAGATTGTGACTTGGATGTTGCTTGCAGGTGAGACTCTGGAGTTTTCCCAGCACAGTAGAGATGTTTCCTAACAGGCTGATGTATATCCTCTTTGCACTGGAACCTTGTGTCTTCTGGCTGCAAGAGACATCATTAAGTTTTAGTGGTTGATGCTCTCAAGGGTAACAGAACTCTTTTACAAACTATCTCTTGGTGCTACTGCCAGAAGAGATGAGCAGCAGGTATTGATAGCATGTGGTTGTCCTTAGGAGTTATGGAAAAGGTTCTTTCTGTTCTTAAGATTATAGATCTGGCAAGAAATTTTACTATTCTGCTGGTAGATGATCCAGGAAGTAGATAATTGAAAGTATTATACATGCCTAATAAAATCTTTGAATTCCTAACAGAAAAGGTATTATGTTGCTCTTTTAACTGAGTTCCTTTGTTGAAAAAACCAGTTTTACTTCTTTTTTAATTTAGAATAGCATCTTACACCTGGGAACTAGAAAACAAAGGTTTCAGGTTCTCTCTGCTTAATCAGGTTTAGCTACCAGGAAATGCCAAAACCCAGAACTGACTGTGCCTAAAGTAGTGTGGCTTTCTTTCCCCTTCAGAGATGGGGAACAAGGAGGTAGTATAGGGAGTTAGGCTGGGGTCCAGGTTGACTTCATAAGTAGAAGTCTGCTTGCCAGAATATAGGACCTTCAGTTAGTGAATGTTCAAGTCATGGACCATGATCCATTTATGGGCACCGCTTTCCAAAATGAGGAGGAGCTGTGGTCCTGCATGTACCTGAACATCTTGCCAATAGGACCTAAAGCCACAACCAGGAGAGGTGGAGTCTGTATGGAACTTCTGTTATCCCTGAAATCCTAGCTGGAGTGGAAGGAGGAAGAGGGTGTTGGGGGATTGTTTCTCTCTGTTCCTATAGCAGGCAATGTCTCCATTGCTTATAAAGTACTATTTCCCAGGAGCTGGCGTGAGAATTTCCCTGCTCCTTGGAGTATTCCACATCAGTTGGAAAATGCTGAGTTCCAACCAACTGATTTAGAGATGAGTTTTTAAAACATTTTTTTTAATAAAGATTATACCAATTAATGCATACTAGTTGCAAAACATTCAAACAACACAAAAGTATGTAATAAATAGTAGACTGAATTCTGCGGCTATTCTGTGTTTTGTTTTTTCCTCTCAGACGCATAGCCTGGGGGAAGTACATGAATTGCGGTCAAACCTGCATTGCTCCTGACTACATTCTCTGTGAACCATCTCTACAGAATCAAATTGTGCAGAATATTAAGGAAATTGTGAAGGTTTGTGCTTAACACATCTGATTTCATTGGTTTCATTAAGATAAGGAGTCAAATTAACTGTTTGTGGGTAGCATCCTTATTCCCTCCTTTTCCCAGGAAAACTCTAGTAGTTTATGTGACTGTTAACTTACTGACTAATTAAAAAGGCTCTGTGCACTTTTCATAGAATAGCTACTGGGATCAAGCTTAGGTTGATATTAAACCCACTTAAACTCTCTAGTTGATTTGTTGATGAAAAAACTGGTTAGTTTTGACATGTTTTAAAATAGCTGTTTTATGGTTTTGAGAGAAAGTTGCCGTTCCTTTCAAGTGTAATCAGAGGCCCTTTGGCATGTTGGCCATTGCTAATTAAGGTTATCATTTCTTGCATATGTAGAGAGTTTAGGAAAGCCAGTAGTTCGGAGGAGTGCGTTGATTAAATACCTGTTTGTACTATGCTCTTCACATGGTATTCAATATTCCAGGATGCTTAAAGATCTCTAGTGAGAGAATCAAGGAAGGCTGTATGGTAGTGTCCTGAGCTAAGCTTTGAAGAAGTATATGATTGGGATTGGAAGAAAGGAATAGAATGTACCAGTTTGAGTGAGTTCACCAGTTGGGAGGGGGGTTCATTAAGCCCCCTGAATGGAAGAAATTATTTGAACAATCATTGTTCACTTGACAGGTGCTGACTGAGCATTGAAAGTAAGGATCAAGAACACCAAAGAGTAATGTTTATGATCAGAGAATAGAAACTGTGTGCCAGGCATTTTAGGGAAGTACAGTGCTCTAGGCAAGGTAACTCCGGGCCTTAGGGGCCAGGGATATTCGACATAAGTGATGGGACTGAAGATTGAGATGAGGAGAATGTGAAAGGAAAATTGGCCAGACTCAGGGAATGTGGAATGGCAGAGAGAGGGGTTAAAGATCCCTGTGAGACTGAAAATACTTGGAATTGGAGAAGATGTGCTTAATTGAGGATGGTGGTGAACTCAGTTTCAAAGGAGAATCCTACTGCCTTCCTTTAAGGTGTTTATATGCTAAACAAGGTTCACTAGGGAGCCATTTAAGTTCCCAGTTCTTTACCCTTCAGTCTGTGATTCAGTTGGTCTGCAGTTGTGATTCTAAGGTGCAACCAGCATTGAAAACCACAGTTGGTGGCTCCAGAATTGGGGCCCAGGAACATGCATTTCTGCAAGCTGCCTGCATGATTCTTACCATCCATACTTAAGGCTATCAATGGAGCGTACATAAACAATGTTGCTTTTGATTTGAGAGTAAATTGAGAGCTTTCACAAGGTTTTGAAGTGATGCAGCAATGCAATAATTTTGTGTTTGTTTTACGTAGTAAAAACCGATTATATGGTTTTTGAGGTTCTTTGTTTAATTTATCAAAACTGTATTTTGATCTTTTGAGTGGTTTTCCTTGTCATCTATGACTGGTGGAAGTACCAGTCCAGAGAAAATATGAAACAATGAAACAGCACAAAGCTCCACAGTTTCTGTAAAGGGCTAGATAGTAAATATTTTAGGCTTTGCAGGCCATAGGGTCTCTGCTGCAACTACACAACTCATTGCAGAAGGAGAGCAGCCACAGCTAAGAGGTAAACAAATGCAGCCCTCAATCAGAGCAAGACCTCCCTCTACATGTTTTCCTGTGTTCACCCATGGGAGGGCCCATAGGTAGACTGCAAGAGATCCATATGAACCCCTGAAACTATGGAAAGTGACAGATCTGTGTGTGCTCTTTAATACTTGTTCTTGACCTGTCAAAAGGCTTAAGCTCACTTATATTGCAAATTCTCCTTGACTTACGATGGATGGGTTTATATCCTGAAAAACACATTATAAGTTGAATATCATAAGTTAAAATTTATTTAATACAGCTAGTCTATGAAACATCATAGCTTAGCCTACCCTACTTTACACGTGCTCAGAACACTTACATTAGCCCACAGTTGGGTAAAATCATCTTGCTGCCACTGCCCAGCATCACAAGAGAATATCGTGCCACATATTGCTAGCCCAGGAAAAGATCAAAATTCAAAGTACAGTTTCTACTGAATGTGTATTGCTTTCACACCATTGTAAAGTTGAAAAATCATAAGCTGAACCCTGGTAAGTTAGAAACAGTCTGTACTGTTAAAGTACTTCGTGGGGTGGGATGTGATGATGTAAAACCAAATCTATTTGAGAGCATGAGTGGATTTTATGCTTATTAAAGAAATTGAAATATGGGTCTTTTGTGACAATTAAATGCTGTTGTTTTAAATAGGAATTTTATGGAGAAAATGTAAAAGAATCTCCTGATTTTGAAAGGATCATCAATCTTCGTCATTTTAAGAGGATAATAAGTTTGCTGGAAGGACAAAAGATAGCTTTTGGTGGGGAAACTGATGAAGCCACCCGTTACATAGGTAATGGAAACTCCTCTTTTCTTATGAGGAGATGAAATTTGACAGTTTTCATTAATACTCTTTACAGACACTAAATACACAGATATATAGTGTTAAAAAAACTATTAAATACTGCTTTCTGTTATACCGTTTTCATTATGAACTGTTTAAAGATGATCATATATATAGACACATTTAATAATACCACCTATGTTACACTAGGTTTTTGTATTTCCACATATTTTATCTAATTTTTTTCTTCCAGCTACCCTGAGAAGCAGAAGAGAACTCTTTGTAATTATTTTTAGTTAATGGCTGGAAAAACAGCACAAAGAAGGAAATAGCTTAACTGTAATTCCACAACTAGCAATATTGTTACAGAAATAATGTTTTGATCTATTGTGCTTGACCTTAATATTTGTTTACTTTCTTTTTATGTTTTTTCTTTGCCATGAATATGTATTACTTTTGAATTTTGAACACATTTTTCTAAAGTAATGTATAAAATAACAGAAGAATTACATATGTAGTTGGCAAAAAAAAGCTGCCCTCTTATCAGATAGGAACACTGCATATTACCAAAACACTCAACTTAAAAAAAAAAACTTAGAGGACTTATGCAATTAGTAAAAATGTATTCTCTGAAAATGAGCAGCCCCAGGGTGCTTCCAGCTTATTAATTCAGTGACTCAATAACACCCTCAAAAAACCAGTTCTTTTCATACTTCACCTCAGCGTGTTGACTTGCCCACTTCTAGGCTAATCAGGATGGAGAGGAAAGTTCAGTCAGATTAGCTCAGACTATTTAGGAACTTTCCCCTGACCTAGAGTCAGGGTCATCTTACCTGAGCACGTGGCAATGCAGAGGACAGTGGACACCCAAACCAAATTGATTCCCTGACTCAGGGAAGAAGCAGGCAGCAGATTTAGGTAGCAGCTTATTTACTGCTGGCATGTGCTGGCCAGAGCTATCTACCATGTTGTCAGAAGAACCTAGAAGGAAACTAGGGGTAAAGGAAAAGAACAAACTTGGTATTGTCAGGTGTCTTCCCTTTCAGTTGATGATCTAGCTTGTTTACAGGGTCTTTTTAAGTATTGCTACCTGATGACTTACTTAGCATGGACACTGTGACACTCTGCAAAGCTTTTTCAGTGTCTGTGTTGCCTTTCTTTCTTGTGCCCCTTCCCAGTAGTAAACGGAACACTGAACTAAGGGTTAGGGAATCGTGACCATTTAAATGTTTTCTTAATCCGTCTAATGGAGTAGAAATAAAGGTCAATGAGATAATATGCAAGAAAGTACTTGAATTAAAAAGCAGAGTTGATTTGATTTTGATCCACAGAGAGGCTATGTTCCCAGAAAGATGTAAACATAACCTCCTGATATGAATATAGCTATGAATAGGCTATATCTAGGTATATATCTTTTCCTTGGTTTGCATGAGGATCCCCTGATGCACATGCTTGGAGATAGTTAATTTGTACAGTTCGTTCACATAATACTTGGGTGAGAATAGGGATGGGATGGATAGGTGACCTGATGAAAGAAATGTAAGATGAGAGTTTTGCATTTCTGTTTTCTATAGCATTTTCATTTTGCTTATTTCCTTTTCAGCCCCAACAGTACTTACTGACGTTGATCCTGAAACCAAGGTGATGCAAGAAGAAATCTTTGGACCAATTCTTCCGATAGTGCCTGTAAAGAATGCAGATGAAGCCATAAAATTCATAAATGAACGCGAAAAGCCCTTGTCTTTCTATGTATTTTCTCATAATAAGAAGGTAAACTTTATATCAAGCATCACAGTATTATAAACCACTATCAGAAATCATGTTTCCTCTTTGCACTAAAGCATATGATGGTTTATTTTGCATAATGCCAGAGTCCACCAAATGAGGGTATATTATAGATTGCTGTTAGGTAATGAGGCCTCGGGGTTATCACTATAACCTTTCTCATACTCCCTAAGGCTAGATTTGAGTCTCCAGGGATGAATGTCACAAGTTTTTTAACTCACAAACACCTGTATAATTGGAAGACTCACGTACCAACATTAGAAGCTTTTCTGATATTACTCCAGAGGGCATTCCTGTGTAAGAACCTTTTTGCTTACCCAGATGGCATTCGTATCCACGCAGGAGGTGCTGTGTGGGACCAAAATCTCTGGTACTGTCACAGAAATGGCTGTGATGTCTTGGATTTCAGTTATGTTACTTTGTTGTTAGTGTGGTAGAGGTATACCACACATGAGCATTTTGCATCATATGATACCAGCATGAGCAGCTCAGCTACTTTCTGTATGACTCATTCACTTGCATCACAAGGTGACTGGCTGCTGCTAATAGACAAAGGCCTCAGAGTGGGCTAGTAAGTTCAAGAGTCCTCTGAAGAAAAGGGAAAACTCGATGGGAAAGATTGAGGAGTTCACCAATCACATGTGTTCTGGAGAGCCTCTGATAACAGAACTTCAAAAGCTTGTGATGCTATTGAGATACAGATTTCTACGGATATGTTAAATGAGACCACATGTGTGGGGCTCAGTGACAAATGCGTTATGAACAAGCAGTGGACTGACATTTTAAATGACCATAAATAATGTGGTGGATGGGACCCCGAAGTCCAAAATCTACTGGCCACGGTGCAGTGGAATGCTAACCTGCAGTTGGCTTGCCTATGGTAACAATCTGCTACAACATTCCTTATGAAGACTTCTCAAGGGCTTGTTGGCATCCAGGTGAAATTACATTTACCAGTCAAGTGCATTGTGCCTATTTGGATCTTAGGCCAACCATTTATTTCTTCAAACAGTGGATACTAAATCTAAATATTTGTTGCATTTCATAAAAACTAAACGACATCTATTTCATGTGCTATAATTCACAGCAGAGATAAATATTAACAATTTTTAAAAACCAAAATATAGTCTGAACTGTCCCTTATAAAAAAAAATAAAAAGAAAAAAAGAAAAATTTTTGATGCCATTTGGGGTAGTTCAGCTCTAGATGGTGCCTTAGTGAACAGGACTGATTCGGGGCTGCCTCTCTCAAAGTACTACATGTGCCTCTCAGAACTTAAATAGTGATCACATTTGCTATCTGTCACTGTCCAGGGATCGCCTCTCCTTGATTTGTCTTACAATTTGAGGAGAGAAATTCCTGTTCTAGAGAGGATGGGCAGAAAGAAATTCCTTGTTCTAGAGAGGATGGGCAGAAAGAAATTTATTCTCAGTGAAACTCTTTGGACAGTTTCAATTGTTTGTGTTTGGCACGTTGTCCCCAGACTCAAAGTAGTGCCAACACTCAAAGCATTATAGCACACAGCTTCTTGCAAGCACTACTGACCTGAGAGCCTTTGTTTTATTCCTCAGCTCGTCAAACAGATGATTGATGGCACATCCAGCGGTGCTGTCACAGTCAACGATGTTATCATGCACTTCGTACTCAGTTCTTTACCCTTCGGAGGAGTGGGTGAGTATTCCTCTCTCTTGTTCATAGCAAATATTTCAGATATTTTACAAATTGTTACTACTTCTGCAGTTCTCTGTTTGATTATCCTCTCCTGAGAGATAACCTTCCCTGACCGCCCAGTTGAAAGTCCTCTTTTCACTACCCCACCAGACCTTCTGCTGAGAGGTTAATCTCTATCCTGTCACCCACCTCTTATTCTTAGTAGCATTTAACCACTGTCTGTAATTATTTTGTTCCTTTCATTGGCTTACTTGTTTATTGTCCTCTCAAATTTATGGGATTTTGGGGGCGCCAACAGTCCGGTCCCTCTGTCTTTGTTTTAAGGGAGGTAGTGAATGACAAGTTCAGAATGCCAGGAGCAGAGAAGTTTCCAAAATCCCTGTGCTGTCTACTCAGGATGCCATTAAGTGGTACTCACTGCACTGCTGCCAGCACTCTGTCCAGGGATCAGCCTCTCCTTAGATTGTTTCATGATGTGAGAAGTGTAAGGGACTCCCTGGGTTCTTGTGAGGATGGGCAGAAAAATTCATTCTTGGTGAAGCTCTGTGGACACAGCCTGGTTCCTGCTGCTCCCTTTGGCCAATGTCCTATCTGCCTGCCTCTTTTATATCTGGGTTGATTGACTCAGCTTTTAATTTTTTTCCATTAGGACCTAGGTGGTAGGCTTCTCTTATCTATTAGAGATATTACAAAATAACAAATATGTAAAAAATTCTCATAGCAAAAAGCAAACAATAAACCACTGTCTTAAAAGCTCCTGCTTTAGTCTCTCCCTCTGTGATAGCATAAATAGACTACTCCATGGGAATGAAATGACTCAGTTTCACCTGTCAACCACGTTCTCCTGCTTAAGATAAGTTTTTCCCATGACCGTGAAA
This sequence comes from Rousettus aegyptiacus, assembly GCF_014176215.1. NCBI lineage: Eukaryota > Metazoa > Chordata > Mammalia > Chiroptera > Pteropodidae > Rousettus > Rousettus aegyptiacus. The sequence goes on from NW_023416309.1 coordinate 65,578,442, forward strand.
TCCTGGCTTGCTTTCCATGATTGCCACAGGTCCCTTTCCCGTATATAAACATATTGCCAGCACCCCACGCAGTGTCTGGCACATGAGAGAGAGAGATGGGGAGAAGCCAGGTCAGGAAATTGCGGGTTCCAACTGGAGCTGGTGGTGGCTTGTACTAGGATGGTGGCAACGGAGCTAGTGGAAAGAGGGTGAATATTTTGGGGAGTCAAGTGACATGATTTACTAATGGATTGAATGTGTCTGGGTGTGGTGAGAGGTGGTGAATGATAGAAAGGATGATTTGCAGGATTTGGGCTGGAATTCCTATAGCTTCACTGCCCACCTTCTTAAAGGATTAGATTAGACTATGTTGTCTATTAGTTCCTCCATGCCCACAGGATCTAGGCTCCCACCCACAGCAGCATCTTGTTAACTCCACGTGAGGTCACAGGTACCTGCTAAGAGCCTAGTGGCTTGAGCTCAGTCCCTGTCTTCCTTGACTAGTACCACTTGGCATCATTGACTATACCCTCTTCTTTATAACAAAACAAACCTTTTTTTCCCCTACATGCAGAGAGAATACAAGCTTTTAAAAAAGCTTGGAAAAGATAGAAGAGCCTAAAGAAAAAAAATTAGATTATTCATACCTCCACTATTTAAAGATAACCTCTGGTGTAGGTTCTTAAAATTTTTTTCCTTGCCTATATACGCACATATACATACATAAACGCATGAATGTTTTTTTCAAAAATAGTATCCTATTTTATATTGCTTTTGGTCCTATATGTGACAATAATAATGTGACATTTTCCCACATCAGTATGCTTACATGTCATGATTTTAGGAACTGCACATTCTTTCATCATCATATAAATGCATCGTATTTGTTTAATTCCCGGTATTAGGTTTTTGTGATTTCAAAGTTTTTGACATTGATTCTCATATTTTTTGTGCTATATCTCATTATTTCCTTAGAAAAAAAGGTCTAGAAGTATAATTGCTATGTTAAAAGTCTTTATATATATATTTTTTCAAAATAAATGCTTTTTTCTTCTAATTCTGAAAGTAATATAGGCTTTTGTGGGGGAAAGGGCAAAAACAGAACACTACAGAAAGTTATAAGGAAAAATACAATAACATCCCAGGCATAAATACTTAATGCTTTGGCTTATAGCTTACTTTTTTCTTTAAAATGCATACCTTTTGGATTGGAACAAAAAAATGGCAAAGATGATAAAAGCTTTGTTCATCCCCTTTGAGACCAAATCACACTTGTGACAGAAACATGAAGCAACCAGCAAGCAGAATCACCTAGGTTCTAGAAGAACAAGCCCTACAACTAGGGAGAAAATAAGAAATCACCCTGCAATGGGAGGAGGTAGGATGGGGCAAAGACGTGAGGCTGCCCGGTCCTGGAATGGCTGAGTGTGACAGAGGCTGAGGCAGCAGCACATCAGCCGGCAGCTGCAGATGCCTCTTAAAGTGGTCCAGTCCACGACGGGACCGTCGCAGTGACGCACCTGCTCGCTCTGAGCACCAAGCACGAGGTGGGATGCATGGTGGGCACCAGGGACTTACAGGAGGATGCTGAGTTGTTGGAATGAGAGCTGGAGGTGAGGCTCTCTTCCATGCAGAAGTACCTGCAGTATCCATTGTTTCTCTGTTGAGTCGTCTCCCCTCCCAGTGTGCTGAGGAAGCACCACCATAGCTAAGAGGTCATCAAACTGGATAACAGAGATCGCTCCACCCAGAGGATTCCCTGAAACTCCACCTTCCCCCACTTGTGACCCCACCCAAGCCACATCCAATTGTGACCTCTGTGAGTCTGGTTCTCATTTCTGAGCCAACTCAAGACTCACTGGTGGCAGCTGACTTCAGTTTCCGGTGTGGCCTTTTGACACAACTATGAGCACAGCATCTGTGTTGCTTACTGAATCTTAACTGGTGGCCCCAGAGGGACATAGGCTGGGGCTAAACTTGTCCTGCAGCTGAACCCCTCTCAGGATTGTGCCACTGGACACCTACTATGCAAAGCCATGCTAATAAGACTGGAAGATTTAGGACCTTTGCTTAGTACATAGGAACAGACCCAGAAAGGCAGCCAAAATGGGAAAAGAAAGAAGCAGAAACCATATGAGAGAAAAGAACAGAGATTCAGGAATAATGGCGTCAAGCAATCTAACAGACGCTGGTTATAAAGAAGCTCAGTGAACTTACGGGAAGAGTAGACGAATTCAGTGAGAACTTCAACAAAGAGATAAACATAAAAATTAAAATGGAAATTACGAAAGGAAACCAGTCAGAAATGAAGAATACTTATCTGAGATGAAGAGTGTATTAGAGGGAATTAACAGAGTAGATAAAGAAGAGGATATTGAACCACCGATATAGAGGATGGGAAAGCCAAGGTCACCCAATCATAACAGCAAGGAAAAAAGCCGAGGATATAATAATGATTTAAGGAGTCTTTGGGACAAAATTATATGTGAAAGCATTCATGTAATAGAGGTACCTGAAGGAGGAGAGGGAGAACAAGAGGCGGAAAAGCTATTTGAAGAAATAATGATGGAAAACTTCCCTTATCTGGCGAGGCAAATAGACATACAACCCCAGGAAGCTCAGAGAGTCCCAAGAAAGAGGAACCCAAAGGGGCCCACACCAAGACACATAATTAAAATGCCAAAGGTTAAAGACAAAGAATCTTAAAAGCAGTGAGAGAAAAGCTACAAGGGAGCACCTGTAAGACTGGCAGCCGATTTCCCAAAAGAAACTTTGCAGGACAGAAGGGCTTGGCACAAAATATTCAATGTGATAAAAACCCAGGATCTGCAACCAAGAATACTTTACCTAGCAAGCCTATCATTTAGAGTCAAAGGACAGATAAAGAGCTTCCCAGACAAAAATAAGCTAAAGGAATTCATCAACACCAAGCAACTATTAAGGAAATGTTGGAGGGACTTCTTTAAGAAGAAAAAACGTGTATCAAAAACATGAATAAAGAATGGTGATAACTGCATTCCTATCGACAAGTGCTTCAAATGGAAAAGAATTAAATTCTCCAACCAAAGGATAGAGTGGCTGAATGGATAAGAAAACAAGTCCCCTAATTATGCTGCCGCAAGAGACTCACTTCAGATTAAAAGACACACACAGACTAAAAGGAAGGGGACGGAAAAGATATTGCCTTGATAGACATAGAGGGTATTGCGCTGAATGAGATAAGTCAGATAAAGATAAATATCACAATTTCATGTACATATGGAATCTAAATAACAAAATAACAAAAATGGAAGTAAACTCATAGAAACAAAATATTTTGAGGGCTACTAGATGGGAGGGGGGATGGGAGAATGGTGAAAAAGGGCAAAGGGATTAAAAAGTAAAAATGGGTAGTTACAAAATAGACATGGAGATATAAAGTAACATAAGGAATATAGTCAACAATGTAATAAACGTGTAAGGGAAGAGAGGGGTACTAGATTTAGTGGGGTGATCACGAGCTCTAATCATTATGCTGTACAACTGAAACATATATGCCAGCTATAATTTTAAAAAGTCATTGAATTGTACAATGTAAATACAGCAATTATTTATTATATTTCAATAAAGCTGGGGAAAAAATGCATACCTTTTGACATATACTACCACATTTTCTTACAGTTTTTACTGTAATCTAAATGATGCACTAGCAGCCTAAACCAAATAAGCTTCCTGGCCTCCAGTCACCCATGCTATGTGCCACAGTGTCATACATATGTATCTGCTCAGCACTCATAAATAAAGAAATGAAAACTGGCACAGAGCATGGCTTTTTAAGAGGGCAGAGATTTACACTTGCTTATTATCACCTAACTGCGTAGCCCTGTCATCTTTGTTACTTTCTAGGAGCTTAGGAGGAAGCAAGTGGGTTTGTAGGGCTGGAAATAAATAGAGCCACGTGGAATGGCAGGGTAGAAAAGCACACACAGCACTTAAAGTTAGGCCAATCTGGGTTCACATTCTGGCTTCGCATTTTCACCTTGAGCAGGTTACCTGACCCTACTAAGCTCCCTTTCCCTCTCTAATTGGAGACGATGATACTTTATACAATGGGGTTGTGGTCTGAGTGAAATTAGAGGATGCGTAGCATGGTCCCTGGCATCAGTGAGTAGTACTATCCCTGAAAGTGGCAAATCCTTGCTCTACTCTTGGAAAGTGTCCTGTTTGACAGGGAGATTCACCTTGCTGTGAAACGCTGGGAAGAATTTTCGGAAAAGAGCCACTTGTGCTGGCTGAAAAGTTAAATAGGGGTGTCCCAGACAGCAGGGAATACTGTGGGTTTCCTGCAACAGTGATTAGACAGAGAAGTATCTGATGTCACCTATAGTGGAGCTGTTTTGTCTCTTTCCTTTGTTTCAGGTTCCAGTGGGATGGGAAGTTATCATGGAAAATACAGTTTTGATACTTTTTCTCATCAACGTTCCTGTTTAGTAAAAAGTTTAAAGATGGAAGGTTTTAACAAACTCAGATATCCTCCCAATAGCCAGTCAAAGGTGGATTGGACAAAATTTTTCGTCTCGAAATGGTTCAGCAAAAGAACATTCAGTCTCCTATTCCTTGCTTTCCTGGGCATTGTGGCTGCTGTACTTGTCAAGGTAAGTCCCTATAACTCATGAGGTACCAGTCTTTCTGATCCTGTCTGAATGGCTGCCAGCTGCATTTCTTTTGTCTTGGGAGCTCCTCTAATTTTTTAATAAAATCTCTCACTTATATTAATTTTCAGAGTCTAAGACAGGGTCAGCGAGCTACAGCCTGTTGGCCAGCTACCTATTTTTGTAAAAAGGTCTTGTTGGGGCAAGGCACACACCCCTTTCTTACTTAGCATCTCTGCTGCTTTCATGCTGCAGCAGCATAGCTGAGTAGTTACAACAGAGACCTTATGGCGACAGAGCCTAAATTATTACAGGAAAAGTTTGCCAACCTCTGATTTAAGAGTTTAAAACCTATATAATTGCCTCGCAAACTTCCGAGCTATCTCCTGATCCTTTTACTTTTGATGTCTCGGTTTCCGTTTTGTTCCTGAATGTGCACTAAAGCAGCTTGCCGTGGAAATGAAGGAGAGAATTCTGTGGTGGACAGTAATAGGTAGTGGATGATGGTGGTGGTGAAGCAACTTGAGTGAGGGAAGTTTGAATGCTTTTCTCCAAAGTTGACTACCATATAAAGTTTATCACTGATAATTAGTTATTATGGATATGGTCTTGCTAAAAGGCCCTTGTGACAGCGGGCTTCACAAGGCAATTTGTGTATCCTGGAGGCAAAAGAGGAAATCCTAGATAAGGAGAGTCAAGATGGTATGGGGGAAGGCAGTTGTGTTCTTGGAGCTCTCACCCAGCCAACTGAGTAGATACATTGAAAATATTGACATCCATGAAGAACAGAGTTGGAAGAGAGGCAAGATTCAAGCATGTAATGGAAGTAGCTGTGTTTATATCTGTATTTTGTTTAAAATTTGAAAGAAGTTTGGCTCATTTTATAGTATCCACAGCTTTAGTGGAATTAGAGATACCAGTTGCATTTGAAATCATTTGGATTTTCTCAGAAATACCAAGTTGTGCTGAGGAGAAAGGCCCTGTTGATTTTTCTGGCGGTTCACAGACTATGTTGTCCAGTAAGCAGTGATGAACAGCACATTTCAGAACCTAGCTCTGCCTGTTAAAATTGAGGTAGGAACTCCTCGTTATCTTTCCACATGTAAAGTGGGCCACATTGGGGTATGTTTTCTTTTAGTTTGTTTTTCTACAGCTCGAGACTTAGGGATTATTGAAAAAAGGTTTAATGTATTAGTCTCCAGACATTTTGGACCTTGCCCTAGAATATCCTAATGTTAAAACTTAACTTTTTTAAATTTTGAAAAGGTGAGGGTGGGTGGCTGCTATCTTAAAATGTGTAGAGGTAATGGCTTAGCTGGGTCTAGATGAAACATTCATCATTCCTACAAAAAGGACAGTCACATGTGTGCCTCCTTCCTTTTCCATTTGCTACTCAGCTGGAGGAAGTATGAGCTGACAAACTCAGACCTGTAGTCACCACTTAGATACTGACTGACCTCCTTGTTTCTTAATTTGAGAATAATCTAAAAATCTCTAAGTCACTTTTTATTTTACGTTGTTTCAGTTTTTAAAAAATGTGACATTAGAATTCCTGGTAGTAAGTAAACTTAGTGAATGAAAATGTAGTTTGCAATTTAGGGGCTTTCTATTATTATTACTTCTGCATCTTCCCGAGGTCCAAAGCATACTTGAGTCTCTGGTATTGTCTACCTGTCTGCTCTTTCCTCAGGACATCAGTCCTCAGCCTGATATGCATCTTCTTAGTTGGAATTTGGAGGTCCAAGCTGACTATGCTCTCTAGGCTTGCCGTAGGTGCAGTGCACCATACCAGACAGGGTGGAACAGGCCAGGTAGCCTCTGCCCAATGTTCCCCGAAGGGTTTGGCAAACAAGTCTTTCTCTGTTAGGGTCTAGAGAAGCAGCAACGTATAAAAACATTTATCTGAGAACAAGATAATGTGGCTTTAATTCCTGGCTCTGAGATCAACTTAATTATGACTTTGAGCAAAGCCTTTTCTAAGCCTATCTTTAGGCCTCAGCTTGCTCATCTATAGAATGGGGGTAGGCATCAGTGATTTCCCAGGCCACTTTCACCTGCATTTCTTATTACTGTGAGTTGATGTGTTCAGATTGTTTTGGGTTCATTGTGAGATGAATGAGGTAAAGATTTGGTTTTCTTTTTTTCTTTGCTGCTTCTCTACTCTTCTCTCTGAGATTTTTCCTTTTTTTTTTTTTTTTAATCATATCACCTTTTATTTTAAATAAGTGAGCCAATATTTGATATTTACTTAAGGAATCTTGTAATTGCAAACATTTTTCTGAGATTGTTTTTCTACACTAGTTATTTTATTTATGTGTGGATGTGATTTTAACAATTCACTTTGCTTGAATTAGAATGGATTTAGAACATTTTAAAATGAGAAAACGAAAGTATTGATTATCAATCTATAGGGAACACATTAGAATTGCAGTGGGGGACAGTTTTCTATATACATTTAAACATATATAGGTATACAAAGTAAAGTTTCAGTAAAACTTAATATAAGCTACAGAAAGCATTGTAGGGTATATAGGTTTTAAAAGATTGAGAAATATAAAGGTTAAAATCGACGTCATTAGGCCTTTGAAAATTAAATATGACATTTTGAACTCTGAGGTTACAGCAGCACTTCTTCAGCTTCAGTAGGTATGGATTAAAAACTCCTGTCTTTACTATTGTCCCATTGGTACTGGACAGAATACCACCTGCATCACCACCTGTCTTGTTACTGTCGTTTTTGGGGAAGGCCATAATCTTTTATCCTCAGCCCAAACCTCACTTAGATTTCTTAGGGATACATAGGCCATTTTTATATGATACATTTAGAGTCTCTTAAAACAGGACATATTTGTTAGAATCCTGATACTCAGCTTATGTTCCAGGGCTGGTTGGTTGGGTGGGTTTTTAAACCAGAGTAACCTGGATCCCTTTCTCCTCTCTCCAGGCTGGATACTACTGAAGAATGATCCCGTTCAACTTCCTAATTGCCTCTACTGAATTATTCTTCTGCTAAATAGTTAATGAACCAGTGTCCTACAAAAAAATAGTAAGGAAATATGCAAATGCAGTATAATCAACCCTAAAAGTCATTGCTACTCACTGTTAATAAAACTTGTCATTTCAGTCAAATCTCAACATTTTCCAACAGTGAGAATACCCAGAGAACCTATTCTAGATTATGTTACACAGATTTAGAGCTTTGGGCTAGGGGAAGAGAATGTCATAGGTTACACCGGCACTCCCTTGGAGACATAAAGGAGTCTCAGAACCTCCTAAGTGACTTCATCACTATAGTTCATGGGACATAGGACACTGTGCCCTGTCCCTGCTGCTGCCTCTGTCACTTTGGAAACTTTCAAGAACTCAGCAGTGCTCAGGGTTACCAGTAATCTGCGTCCAGAGAGACAAGGCTAGTTCTTCCAGCTCCCCTTCAGGTTTGAGGCACTAGAACTGTAGGGGTTAGGAGTTGTCTCTCATCCCTTGGAACTTGAGGACCACCTGACCTCTAGGAGTTGGCCCTCCTCTCAAATGTGCCATCTGGCTTGTAGTTTTCCTCCTTTCTCATCCATTATGTTTGGTTTGTGGCAGTCTCTTGTGCCTGCCCACAAAGGCTTATTGTGGCTAATAGCACTCAAAGCAGCTCGTAAATCCTAGAACTTCCTGGAAGACAGTTGCTAATTTTATTCAGGTATCATCTGTCATTCTTATTATGTAAGAGTTACAAAATTCTGCATCTTATAAAACCTAATTGGCATTTTAAAAATGTAATAAAAGTAATTTATTTATAATAATACTATGTCTTCTCTCAGGACCCTCAAGTTGCAAGTTAGTGAATCTCCAAGGACTTTTTATTTCTGTAGCACAATGTAAATACATTTCACTTTTTTAAACTTCAGAGAGGCCCCTTTCATAATAAATTCAACCTGTAGAACTTAACATGGGGAAACCATTTCCTGTCTGTCATGGATGAGAGGCCCGGGATCTTCAGACTTTGGAGCTTGAGAACCTCAGGGGGCTGATGGTGGGTCATGTGCAGAAATCTGGAGGACTCTGTAAGCCATGCTGAAGAGGGTGGAAAACATAAGATCTTCTGAATAGTGTGCTGGCTGGAAAATTACTGCTCATGGGAACATAATGCTCTAACAATAACCTTTCTGCTTCTGTAACCCCCGCTTGCACAACCAACCTGTGGGTTGACAGTGAAAAGAAGAAAAATAGACTCGTGTGTTCAAACAGGATGAAGAGTGGGGTTTAGGGCTTAAAAACCCTATACCTCGACATTTTGGGGCTGCTTAATTTGTGGTCTCCGTACCCCTGGCAGACCCAGCTGGCTGAATAAAGTGTGTGTTTCCTATAACTCACTGATTTCTGGTGGTCCATGTGTCTGTGGGGGGCTGGCGGCTACAACAACAGGGCCAAGACTTGAGGTACTTCAACCAGTGGGAGAGTGCTCGAGCCACTGCTCAAGAAGGGCCCCGTGAAATAGCCTTCCTGCTGAGCAGGGCCCTGTGACTTTGGCAGCAGGAGTTCCACTCTTTCTTCCCCTCAATGAGAAAATAGAATTCACTTTATAGAATGTATAAGCAGTTTTGTTGAATGAATGTGTTAAGGCTGTCCGAAGCATGTCTATCACAGGATGTATCAAGAATTACTAGATTAGTTTAGAAAAAAATATCTTAAACTGTGGCTCTATCGGAATAGTCATAAAATGTCTTAGACAAAAATTTCAATATAGTGTTTTCATTTAGTATATTAAATCAAACATTATAATTTCTAGTTAAATTATTGACTTGTCTGCTAGCATATTCAAAAGAAATACATTATATTTGATAAAACGGGCATGATTTTAATAACATTCTAAGTGTGGAAACTTAGATATGACCTGAGATAATTATTTGGTCAAAAATTTTCTCCAATTATACGCATTTTGTTTTTATCAAAGGTGGTATTTGTCAATTTAAGTCATGCTTTCTCATTTTAAGTTCTTAGCCAAAAAGATTTTCTCAAGCTTTACTTTCTGACATTTGTGTGTTTTCATCATTGTTTTTTAGAGTACCTATATAGTTAATAGGTTTTTCCAACTACATCCTCTACTGTTACCATAAATATATATTTGGTCTTCATCCCCATTCCTGCCAGTCCTAAAACTCTTGAAATTTCCTAAGTGAAGAGTCTGAAAGGTGTCTTTTGTTATGTTCACGATAGGACTTGGGCCATGCCTAAGATTGGGGCTAGTTACCAAGGAAACCAACCCTGTGATTATCAGGTTGGAACTTTCATCCCCACCTCCAGACCTCCAAGGAGGGAAAAGGAGCTGGAGGTTGAGTTAAATCACCAATGACCAATGATTTTATCAGTCATGCCTATGTAATGGAGGAGCCTTCATAAAAACCTGAAAGGACACGGTTTGGAGATCAGGGTTAGTGAACACGTGGAGATTCTGGAAACATAGAAGAAGCTCCTTGCCCCTTTCCCCATTCTTTACCCTATGCATCTCTTCCATCTATCTGTTCCTGAGTCATATCTTTTTATGATAAACTGGTAATCTCATAAGTAAAATATTTCTCTGAGTTCTATGAGCCACTCTAGAAAATTAATCCGATCCAAGGAAGTAATCATTGGAACCTCCAGCTGGTTGATTATGAACACAAGTGACAATCTGGATTTGTGATTGGATTCTGAAGGTGTAGGTGGGAGTGGGGTGGGATGGTAATCTTATAGGACTGAGTTCTTATGAGATCTGATGCTATCTCCAGGCAGATAGTATCAGAATAGAGTTAAATTGAGGGACTCTCAGACAGTGGCTGAATTGCTTAGTGGTGTGGGGCTGGGGGGGACATCAGAATTGGTGCCAGAATCGTGCTCTCCCCATTCGCTCATCTAAAACAAATGTTTCTATGCTTTTGTAGGGACTAGTCCTACAAGATTGTACATAAAAATGGTCTTAACCTCCCACCCATCCTTTTTACTTAGGGATTGGTTAAGCATATCAGCATATTAAAGGATCCAAGTCCTATAGACCCTTTGAAGTGCTAATGTGTTTCTAAAACTCAATTGTTTATGGAACCCTTTTTTTTCAATGCCTGTTAACTTTAGAACACACTTGGAGAAACAATGACATTACTTTGCTATGCTATGTACCTAGTTGTTTTGTTTGGGTGCTAGAAACTCAGTAAGGTATTTGTGTCACAAAGGTCCGGCTTTCCCGGGACTAGGAGGCCCTGTCTCTATGGACACTGAAAACACCATGAAACTGAATTCATAGCATGTTGACCCTTCAAAATGGAGTTACACTGTAAGTATCCTTTTTCCTATTGTCTTTGATCTGTTTTGTTTGTGAATGTGTTTATTAATTCTGAAGAAACTGTGGCAGTAGAGACCTGAGGGCCCTCCACATTTGATGGTGTGTGGCCTGAAATAGCAAGGAGCTCATAAATGTTCACCAGTCCCAGTCCTCAAAAAACACATCCTAGAATTTGGATCAACATGGAATCCATCCTGAGGCTATGTGGCCCAATGATCTAAGTTTTGCTGCCCTTGCCTGTATCATATCACTACTGTAAGAACAAGTGTTTCTCAAGGTCTCTAGTAGTAAAATGCTGTTGGAATGAAAGGGTTGGAGGAAAGGCGAAGAAGGATCTATGCGCAACCTCCCTCCCCTGGAGGAGGGGGTTCCCATAGCAGGGGTTTGGGGGCAGGAAACAGATGGGCATCAAGGCCCACTTTTTCAGTTTCACCAAAGCTTTGTGAACAGATCTGGGCAGAAGACTGAGGCTAGGAATGTGTAATTTTTAATATAACATTGGTTTTTGTTTTGTTTTGATTCAGAATGTACAATTTTTGAAATTGTTTTCATTATTGAATAATAGCGATTCCAGCATTCTCACCTCCAGTCAGCTGGTGTCTTCTAAAAAGCAAACCAGGTCAGAGAAGAGAAAGCCAATTTGACCATGTCAGTATTATGTCTGTGCAATTCAGACCCCTCTTACACGAGGTACTGGCTGAAAGTCCTTTTTGAGAAGTGTTCCAGAGTTTCCACCTGCACTGGATCCCATTGGTGCTTTTGTAGGATGGACCTGTAGGGGTGGGAGTGTGGTGTGCACGGCCACTCTCAGCTTCCTTTCCGTCTCCAAGCTGCTTTGCTAGTGCCGGGTGGTCAGGACCCTGATGACGAGCCCCACAGTCAGTGTGGCTGACGCTGCCCCCAGAGCAGCCCCACGGCGGATGACCAGCTGTTTCCCTGACAGTCTGCTGGAAGGAGCTGAAAGGGCATGGGCTGCTTCTGGAGTCCTGGAGAGGTCCAATTGGTACTCAGGTCTTGAGTACAGTGTCAGGGAAATACCAGGGGAGCTGCCAGTAGCCACTGCAGAGACAAATGGGAGCAAATTCAGCAGTACTGGAGGCAGGGGGAAGAGCCTTGGAATCAGGAAACCTAGGTTAACTGACTGGCTGCATTTGTTCTGCTGTAGGACTGGTTAACTGACCTCTGAGCCTTATAATAGAAATACTTGTACAATAGAAAAATGCCTGCTTTATCTATTTTGTAGCAGGATTAGAGAAGATTATGTGGGAAAACACCTTAAAATATTTTCAATGTATAGATAAAGTTTACTACTAAGGTCAGATGAGTCATGTTTCTGCCTGAGACTGTATTTATGATGACATGACACATTGGATGTAACTTTCACATCTGATTTCAGAGGATGTTAAATGCTTAATTGATCATGCCTTACCTGCATGACAATTTAAACTCTCTTGAGTTTTAGTTAGCTGGCTCACTGTTGCACTGATCAAGGCATCCCAGGATGAGATGGGGTCACTGAGATAACTAAAGGGTTTGGGCTATCTATTGCATGCCTGGCACTCAGCACTAGCCCTGGGGCAGAAGAGCATCTGTGCCTTGAACTGGGGCCATCACTTCATCACATAGACAGTGAATGTAAACCAGAGGTGTTTGTCCGTCTGATGGGGTGCATAGAGGTAGTCAGGGAGTGTACCCCACCTCATACCAGTTAATCAAGCAAGGCTGACCTGCCTGGACCAATAGCTGGAGGCCAGAATATGGCCTTCTGCGCTAGGAGGAAGTTAAGTGGTGAGAATGTACTCTAGAGTCTGATGGGTCCATGCTTGGATCTTCCTTTGCCAGTCGAAGGACAGTAGGGAAGAGACCTAAGCTCTCAGCCTTGCTTCCTCATCTGCGAATGGGGCTACAGCTCATCTCAGCATTAAAATAATGTCCTAAGTACCAGGAAAACGGCACAAATATATCTTATATTTTTAGTCTTGTGAGGCAGCAAGCTGGAGCTCTTCCTGGCACGTAAGACATCATTTTTCTGCTGAGAGGAAGAAAGACAGCTTGGGCTTGCATGGTTCCCAGTGGCCGGAGGCACACATGGCAGCCAGGAGCAATGTGCCACTGGCATTTTTTGTGAAGCCAGCAGAAGTAGCCTGACATTACCTGAAGATTCAACAGTTTTCTCAGGCCCGGGTCTGAAGACTGTGCTCACCGTGCTTGCCATGCTCTCAATGTTCTGCTGTGACAGCCCCACATGTTTCTGAGCCTAAAAGAGAGAGCTTGCCTTGGTCAGCCTGCCATCCCTCCTGTTTGCCACTGGCCTTGTTGGGTCATCGAAAAGATGTGGGTTCGACCCAGGAGCTGGACCTGAAATTGGAGGCTCCTCACTCCTTCGACTGTGTTTGGAACACGTGCTCCTCTTGCTTTTGCTGCTCTAGAAGCTGTCCAAGGACAAAGACTTGAGATAGCAATGTGGTGATAAGACTCTCTGGACTGGGTACGTAACTAATCCCAGTTAAGACCTCTATATAAATTTTTTAAGATTCTGGTGGGCAGGTGTGGAAATCTACTTGTCTTGCTGCGGCCTCACACAAGCCTCATAAGTAAGTTCCCTTGCTTGTTAAAGCTGCCACCTACCAATCTGGAGTGATATGCCCCTTTCTTTAGTCTCTCCCTGCCCTCTGCCTATTGGGGGTATTTTCAGATTACATTGAGAAGTTCCCTGACAAGACAGTGATGCAACAGGCCTCACCCATGGCCCACTTTTAAAACATTGCTAAAGCAGTACATAGTCATATACTTTGAGGGTGGAGATGGGGGTGCTTTAAAATGGTGTTGTTTTAAATCCATGTTCATCTATTGTCTCAGATGCTAAGATGACTTGCTCTCCACATGAGGGCAAAATCATACCCTGCCAGGAATCAGGGTCTTTGAGAGAAAACTTCTGTACGCTGCCTTCAGACTTAGCTGTGCTTCTGCTGTATCTGGGAAGCAAACACTGCCCTGCCCTGTTTAAAGAGATTTGCAAGAGGATGGTGGACAGTAATTTATTATCTCTCCAAAGGTCACAGCACACTCTCAGGCAGTCATATGGGTTGAGACTGGTTTGACTGAGCTCATTACTTTTGTTTGGTTTTCAGCAGCTGGGGCTGGCTGATTTTGGTGTGTATCTCTTTGTAACTGGAGAGTGTGCTGCTTATACTGGCATTGTCTGGGGTTCAATTACAATAACAGAAGCAGCTGTTGAGGCTGAGGTGGCCACTCTGTGACCCCACAGATCACCACTGCTGAAATGCTATGGGCATTTCTGGTGAGCAGTCACTTGGCCTGGATGGCCAGGTGAGCGTCTCAAGGCCAGGAGCTGCTGACTCACTCACCTCCTCTGCAGCTAACTTCCAGTTCATCCAAGCAGTATAGGCAACAAAGGCAACAGCTGCTAGCAGGACACAAGCCAGCATGCCCAGCCAGAGGCCTGTAGGAAACACGTGATAATGGGACAAGTGTCCAATGACCACCCAGGCCTCTCTCAGCTTTTTCTCACACTACATACCCATGATTCTCATTCTGACCACAAAGGTTAGAACGATGCCCAGTGGGAGGCCGATGACATAATACATAATCGCATTCACAATGGCTCCGAAGGCTTGCCTGCCGGTTCCTCTCAGGATTCCACCATAGACACACTAGAAGGGGAGGAAGTAGGTAGGGGTGGAGGTTAGTAATGATGAGTCCGATGTGGTCTTATCCAACATCTACTTTTCTAAGCAATATACATTGCACAGCCTCCCTGAATTCTCGAGGATGGGGCTCTCATCCCCCTTACATGAGCCAGAGAGATCAAGTCACTTGCCCTGTGTTACACAAGAGTAGCTGTGTTTCAGACACAACTCCAGAGCCCAGGCTTCACTTCCACGCTATTACTGCCTCACCAGAAAGTACAGGTAAAATTGGCAACTAACCACCAGTTGGTCTAGGAGATTGGATTAACTTCATATGGAGATGTGATGTGCTTGTTTCTTATTGCTGCTGTAGCAAACTTAGTCACTTAAAACAAGACAGAATTTTTATTTTATAGTTCTGAAGATTTAAAAGTTCAAAATGTATCATTGCCTAATGTCAGGGCTGATTCTTTCTGGAGGTCCCAGGGGAGAATATTTCTTTGCCTTTTCCAGCTTTTGGAGGATGTCTGCATTCCTTGGCTCTCAGCCCTGACAACAATGGCCTCTCTGCAATTTCTGCTTCTGTCATCACATCTTCTGAATCTTTGCCTCTCTCTCTTACTTGTGATTACATTGGGCCATCTGGATAATTCAGGATAATTTCCTCATCTCAAGATCCTTAAGCACATCAGCATAATCTCCTTTTATCATATACCATTCATAGGTCTGGAGATTAGGAGGTGATCTTTTTGGGGACCATTATTCTGCCATAGCACATGGCAAGCGCAGGTGTCATCTTGTTCCATATGAGACAGGCAGTCCTTGCTCACTGTGGAGGAAGTACTAACTTCTCTTTATTTTACTAGTCTCCTCCTTCCAATTTAAGCCCAGATCTAATGAAGTAAAGGCACAGCTCATGTTCGGTCAGGACTGTTGATCAATGGATATTTGGTTATTTTTATTTTGTTAAGATGAGGGATGTGGAGTATTCTGTGGTTTACTTTTACACATTTGAGCAAAGAAGTAATGCATTAGAAATAGGAGATGTGTGCCTCTTGAACTTTGAAATATGGTGCACATGTTTCTCATTATATATCATGACATAGAAGATGATCTTTTTTGGTTAAAAAGATGCTTCTCCCAAATTATGACTGATGTGCTCTGGGCCAGCATTTCTCAACCCAGGGGAATTTTTCCCTCCAGGGGGCATTTGGCAATGTTTGGAGATGGTTGTGGTTGTTACGACTGCGGGTGGTACTGGCATCTAGTGGATTGAGGCCAGAGATGCTGCTGAATATCCTACAATGCACAGGGCAGCCTTCCTATGACAAAGAACTATCCTGCCCCAAATGTTAATGGTGCCAAGGTTGAGAGACCCTTTAGAGCATGGTGAATCACAGTGACAATTTCAGTGGCAAGCACAAAAGAAGGGCTGATAGACCAGATAGCCTGAGGTTGTGGGCCTGTTCAAGAGAAGCTATGAAATGGTGGACTAGACAGGGACTAAACAGAGAACTCTATTAGGTGAAACAGCCAGGAGAGTGGGAGAAGGCTTGGTAAGTTCTCCATATATCCACAGTTGATTGGAGGCTATGCATATGTGTAGCAAAGACTAGAACAGGCACAAGCCACCCATACATCCTAGAGAGTCGAGGCTGTGCATGGCCAGAAGAGACACAAGAGGACCCAGAAGGAAGTGAAAGGTGGGCAGACTTAAAAACAGCCTGGCCTTTGAATGTACTCCCAGACTACACTTGGATCCTTCAACAGAAAATGGAAGCCTCACCAAATGTCAGACGTGTCTGAACACAACCTCCAATCAATAACTGGCTGAACACTGAGCTATACAGATATAGGAGTGACCCCCTAGGAAATAGGCTTTAAAATAAACAAGAAAAATACTAACAGAAAAAAAAATTATGCAGCGATAGCAGATGCAAGTTGTATAAGAGGCAGGATTCACAGAAACAGTCCAGGCAAGTTACTAAACAAAACAACAGTGCTTGGGGAAATGTTACACGTGACATTCTCTAAGATGGACCTATGCTAGGCCACAAAACAGGTCTCAATACATTTAAAATGATTGAATTCACACAAAATATGTTCCCTGACCACAACAGAATTAAATTAGAGGTGCCTACCAGAAAGAAACCTGGGAATATCCCAATATTTGAAAATTAAACAACACACTTCTAAACCCATGGATCAAAGAATAACTCACAAGAGAAATTTTTAAATATTTTGAACTGACTCTGCATGACTTCAAATTATACTACAAAGAGACAATAATCAAAACAGCATGGTATTGGCAGAAAAACAGACACATGGACCAGTGGAACAGAATTGACAGTCCAGAAGTAAACCCATGTTTATATGGGCAGATAATTTTTGACAAAAGAGCCAAAAAGATTCACTGGAGAAAAAAGAAAGCCTCATCAATAAATGGTGCTGGGAAAACTGGAAAGCCATATGCAAAAGAATGAAACTAGACTGTCGCCTATCTCTACACACCAAAATTAACTCAAAATGGATTAAGGACCTGAATATAAGACCTGGAACAATAAACTGCATAGAAGAAAACTTAGGAACTGAACTCAAGGACCTTGGACTTAAAGAGGATTTTATGAATTTGACCTCAAAGGCAAGGGAAGTAAAAGCAAAAATAAATCAATGGGACTATATCTTCTGCATAGCAAAAGAAACCATCAAGAAGGTAAAGGGGCAACCATCCGAATGGGAAAATATACTTGCAAGCAATGCCTTTGATAAGGGCCTAATATCTAAAATATACAAAGAACTCATACAGCTCAATTAAAAAACAAAAACAAAAAACAAGCAATCCAATTGAAAAATGGGCAAAGGACGTTAACAGACACTTCTCCCAAGAAGACATACAAATGGCCAACAAACACAGGATGCTCAACATCCCTAGCTGTTAGGGAAATGCAAATCAAAACCACCATTAGCTACCAACGCACACCAGTTAGAACAGCTATAATCGACAGGACAAGTAATAACATGTTGGAGAGAGGATGCGGAGAAAAAGGGACCCTCATACACTGCTGGTGGGATTGCCACTATGGAAAACAGTATGGAGGGCCCTCAAAAAACTAAGAATTGATTTACCACATGATCCAGCAAATCCCTCTACTGGATATTTATCCCCAAAGACTTAAAAACATATCCAAAAAGATATTTGCACACCGATGTTATAACAGCATTATTCACAGTGGCCGGGACATGTAGGCAAGCAAAGTATCCTACAATAGATGACTGGATAAAGAAGCTATGGTCCATATATACAAATGGAATATTGTTAAGCCATAAGAAGAGATAGAATACTGCCATTTGTGACAACATGGATGGACCTAGATATAATCATGCTAAGCTAAATAAGCCAGACAGAAAAAGTTGAAAACCATGCTAAGCTAAATAAGCCAGACAGAAAAAGTTGATATCACTTATATGTGGGACATAAACCTAAAAGCAACAAACAAATATGACAAACAGACTCATGGACACGGACAATAGAGTAGTGGTTACCAGAGAGTGTGGGGAGGGAGAAGGTAGATGGGTAAAAGGGGTCAAATATATGGTGACAGAAAGAAATCTTAACTATGAGTGATGAACATATAATGCAAAATATGTATGCCTTATTCTTGAATTATACACTTGAAACATACTGGATTTTGTTAACTGATGTCACCATAATAAAAATTAAAAAATTAATAAAAATAAAAATATTTTGAACTGAATGAAAAGGAAAACAACATATCAAAATTTATTAGACATAGCTAAAGCAGTAAGTACTTAGAGGGAAATGTAGGGTTTTTAAATGCCTAGATTGGAAAAAAGAAAGGTCTCAAATCGGTAACTCAATATTCCACCCTAAGAAACTAACAAAGAATAAAAACTATACCTAAAAAAGGCAGAAAGATGGGAATAATGATTAGAGTGGAAATCATTGAAGTAGACAAGATAAAAACAACATAGAAAAATAATTGAAATAAAAAATTCTGTTTCTTTGATAAGATCCACAAAACTGACAAACACTAAAGATTGGACATTGGTAAAATAAGACCAAGAAAATAGGAAAGTGAAGATACCGGTGATCAAAATCAGGAGTGAAAGAAGAAATATTACTACTGACCATAAAGAAAAGGATTATAAGGGAATATTATGAGCAACCGAATGCCAAAGAATTAGAAAATTTAGTTAAAGTGAATAAATTCCTAGGAAGACACAAATTCCTAAAACTAACTTAACAAGAAATAAAAGATGAACTTGTTATAGACCTATAACAAGTAAATAAATTGAATTTAAAATCTTCTGGCAAAAGCCCAGGCCCATATAGTATCACCGGTGAATTCTATCAGATATTTAAAGTAGAAATAATGTCAGTCCTTCACAAACTCAGAATGTAGGAGAGAACATTTTCAAAATCAGGCCAGTGTTACCCTAATACCAAAGCCAGATCAAGACATCACATGGGAAAGAAAAAAATTACTGATGAATATCCCTCATGAATGTCAATGCAAAATCTTTAACAAAATATTAGCAAACCAAATTCAGTGATACATAGAAAAGATCAGTACTATGACCAGGAGGGGTTTATCCCAGGCATGCAAGGTATAACATCTGAAAATTGGTTAATGTAATCATGCCATATTGATAGAAAAAAGGACAAAAACTACATGATTATCTCAATAGATGCAGGAAAAGCATTCTTCAAATTTATGAGAAAATGTTTCAACAAGCTAGGAGTGATAGTTACCATCTGATAAAGAGTATTTATAAAAACCCTACAGATAACATATTTAATGCTGAAAGACTGGATACTTTATTGGGAAGGAGGCATAGATGAAAAGATCTTGCCACTTCTGTTTAACCTCATACTGGAAGTTCTGGCCAGATGAAAAGGAAAAGTAGAATTCTTTATTCACAGATGACATGATCCTATATATAGAAAATGTTACAAAATTCACTCTCAAAAACTACTAGAATGAGTTTAACAAGATCCCAGGATAAAAGATCAGTAAACAAAGATCAATTATATTCCTATAAACTAGCAGTGAACAATCTAAAAACAAAATTAAGAAAACGCTTCCATTCACAATAGTATCAAAAAGAACAAAATATTTTGGGATAAATTTAACAAAAATATGGCAAGATTTATCCATTGAAGACTATAAAACATTGCTAAATTAAAGAAGATCTAAATAATTGTAGAGACTGTGGTGGCTGAAAAATGACTGCTAGAAATTTATTACTTGCAGAAAATTACTGCTTGGCTATTGCCCATGGGAACATGACTATCACCATGGGAACATAGGCTATCGCCCATAGGAACATAACATTCTAACAATAAGCTTTCTGCTTCTTTACCCCCGCTTGCACACCTGACCTGTGGGTCAACAGGTAATGATTAGAAGAAAAATAGACCTTTGTGTTTAGACAGAATGAAGAATAGGATTTTGGGTTTAAAAACCCTGTACCTCTACATTTCGGGGCAGCTTAATTTGAGGTCTGTGGTACCCCTGGCAGACTCAACTGGCTGAATAAAGAGTGTGTTTCCTATAACTCATTAACTTCTGACGGTCCATGTGTCTTTTGGGGGCTGGCAGCTACAAGACATTCTATATCCGTGGAATATTGTTAAGATGACAGTTCTCTCTAAATTGCTCTATAGATTCAACACAATTTCTTTCAAAATTCCAGCAGGCTTTTTAGTAGAAATTAAAAGCTGATTCTAAAAAATATATGGAAATGCAAAAGATCTAGAAGATCCAAAGCAACTTTGAAAAAAAAGAACAAAGTTGAAGTTTCATACTAACCGATTTCCATACTCACAAAAGTTACAATAATTAAGAGAGTGTAGTACTGGCATGGAATAGGCATGTAAATCAATAGAACAGAATTATGAATCTAGAAATAAATCAGTACATTTATGACCAATTGATTTTTTAAATTATTTAATTTAAAATTATTTTTTACCATTATTTAAAGAGTTTTCGTTAAATAACTCTATACACATTTCTCTCTGCAAATTTAGTTAAATTAAAATTGTAATTTCCAAAGAGAAGAAGGAAGACAGTGGATTAGGTGAAGAAAGCAAGATTCCTCTCCTCCCAGGACCACAGTGAAATTACAACCAAACTATAAAATAACCAACGTGGAGAATCGCCTGAGTCCAGCTGATCATAACACCTACATCTGATAATATAAAGGAGTCACATCGAAAACTGGTAGGAGGGGCGAGGTCACGAATCGGGCTGGACCCACACCCAATGGGTGATAGAGGATCACTGGGAGGGATAGCGAGGCTGCAGAGGCTCTCTTGAAAGAGAGGGGGATCCTGGTCTCATCTGGGGGCTCCCCAGCACAGGGGCCCAGCCCAGGGAAGAAGAGATTGCAATAATTCTGACTGTAGAAACTGGAAGAGATTCTGGCCATCTGGATGAGACAGAAAGCAACTGAACCCCTAGACATCCCTTTGAAGGACCCGCGCAAAGGCTTTCTGATCTGCAGATGCTCACCTGGGACTCTGGTGGTGGGTCAGAGGCTCACGTAGGATTCATTCTGAAAAAGTCTCCATTGCCTGACATCTGAACAAGGGGTGGAAAGGCAGCCACCATTGTGCCTTAGTCCTGCCCCCCTACCAGGCAATCTACAAGCCACACCAGCTTGACTGTGCAGTCCCCTCCCACAGGGCCATTAGGAACCTCTGGTCTGAGAGTAGTGTTTCTAATCCCAGCAACAGCAGCCAGCTGCTATGAACAACATTTTAGAGACAGGGTCAGGCAAATCACTGCTGCCAACACAAACTTAGGCAGATAGCAGCTGGTCTTGCTGTGATCTGTGTCTTCTGCAGGAACTCACAACAGTTACCAGAGTTGCAGCAAGACTGAGGCTATAATGATCTGACTTCCATTGTCTCTCTGAGACCCCACCCCACCCTACCCACAAATTGCCCCAGGGGACCCACCGACAGTGAACTGCCACAGCCCTGCCCTTCCCCTCCCCTGATCTCCTAATCCACACAGGCAACAAACTTTGGCAGGCATGGGTGGGCACTGCACGGACATCAACGGCAGGCAGGCCTTTGTGCCTGCAAGAGTTGCAATATTGTGTCCAGGGAGCACAGGAGTCTGTGGGAATGCCCCTGAAAGCAACGGGTCTCACTGTGATCTCTGTCTACAGCGGGAACGCCCAGGCACAGAAGTTGCAGCAAAACCGAGGCTGTATTGGCCGAACGGACCTTGTCTCCCTGAGATCACACTTCACCTAAGCCACAAAGTGACTGCTGCCCATTGACAAGCAGCCTCTTGTGCCCTGCTTGGCTCTGGAGTTGAGCAGTTAGCACAGCAACAGACCTTGGCTAATGCAGTGAGCACATTTCAAAGAAAACAGTGGTGGACAGACCACTGCTGCCTGTACAAGCTGCGATATCTCTTAAGGGGATTGCATGGGGCTGTACTGGCCTGACGGCCCTTGACTCCCTGAGCTCCTGCCCCATCCAGTACACAAAATGCCCACTGCACATTGATAGGCAGTTGCCCCTGCTCTGAGGTAGCGCATTTAGGCCCAGGGTGGGCAGCAGTTGACTTTGCTATGAGTGGAAACTTGTACAGTGAGCCACAGAGACAGCGAGGGCTGATAAACTGACCCTGCAGTGGCAGGGGGAAATTTACTCAATAGACCCAGGACACTTCCAGGGTTCCTGTGCCAACCAACACGCATATCACCCAGAGGCTCATCCAGACCACAACAGAGCAACTCCTGACTAGCTCTAGTAGTGATACACACAAAGGGTGGTTGCAACAAGGACACAAACCTGCTAGGTCAAATCTCACTCAGTGAGTTCAGCCCCCACTCAACAACTCTTATCCTGAGGGTGCAGCCACGTCACACAATTAGTCAGCCTGAACGTTAATCCCACCCAGGATGTACTAACAACAATAAAGGCTTGACAACAACAGAAGATCACACACAGCTCACACAGAGGTCACATCCGGAGCTCCTGACACAAAGGATCAGGAAGAGCGTGCCACTGGGCCACTCAGGACACCTTCCATATTAGGCCATCTGTCCAAGGCTGAGAGATGAAACATATTTCTGACACATAGAAATGAACACAGGCTAATAAAATGAGAAAGAAACATGCCAAATGAAAACAAGAGAACACTCCAGAAAATAAGCTAAATGAAATAGAGGCAAGCAATAACGGTTATAAGGATGCTCAATGAACTTATGGGGAGAATGGATGAGCACAGTGAGAACCTCGACAGAGAGATAGTAAGCATTAAAAAGGGTATAGAAACCTTAGAAAAGAACCAGAGAGAAATGAGGAATACAATAACTGAAATGAAGAATACACTAGAAGGATTAAACAGTAGAATGGATGAAGCAGAAGACTGAATCAGCAAATTGGAAGACAAGGTAGCTGAATACACCCAATCAGAACAAAAAAAGAAAAAAGAATTTTTAAAAAAATGAAGTTAGTTTAAGAGACCTCTGGGACAATATGAAACATAAAAATATCTGAATCATAGGAGTACCTGAAGAGGAAGAGAGAGAGCAAGGGATTGAGAATCTATATGAAGAAATAATGACAGAAAAATTCCTTAACCTGGCAAAGGAATTAGACATACAAGTTCAGGAAGCACAAAGAGTGCCAAACAAGAGGAATTCAAACAGACCTACACCAAGACACATTATAATTAAAATGCCAGAGGTCAAAGACAAAGAGAGAATTTTAAAAGCAGCAAGACAAAGGAAGCTGGTTACTTACCAGGGTACCCCCATAAGAATGTCTACTGACTTTTCAATGGAAGCTTTTGCAGCCCAGAAGGGAATGTCAAGAAATATCCAAAGTTATGAAAAACAAGACTCTTCAACCATGGATACTCTACCCATCAAGGCTTTCAAATAATGGAAGGTGAGATAAAGAGCTTCCCAGACAAAAAAAAGCTTAAGGAATTCATCACCAACAAGCC
Source organism: Rousettus aegyptiacus (assembly GCF_014176215.1). Lineage (NCBI taxonomy): Eukaryota > Metazoa > Chordata > Mammalia > Chiroptera > Pteropodidae > Rousettus > Rousettus aegyptiacus. The sequence goes on from NW_023416309.1 coordinate 65,602,002, forward strand.
AGCATTACAAGAAATGTTAAAGGATCTTCTGTAAAAAGAGAAGGGTAAAAAAAAAAAAAAAAAGGAAATGACGAATATGGATAATAAAATGACAATAATGATGTACCTATCAGTAATCACTTTAAATGTAAATGGATTAAATGCTCCAATCAAAAGACATAGGATAACCAAATGAATAAGAAAATAAGACCCATGCATATGCTGTCTCCAAGAGACCCACTTCACACACTCACAGACTGAAAGTAAAGGGATGGAAAAAGATATTTCACGCAAATGGAAATGAAAACAAAGCCATGGTAGCAATACTTATATCAGATAAAATAGACTTTAAAACAAAGGCTATAATAAGAGATAAAAAAAAAGTGGCATTACATAATAATAAAGGGATCAATAAATCAAGAGGACATAACCCTAGTAAACATATATGCAACCAACATAGGAGCACCTACATACATAAAGCAATTATTGATTTACATAAAAGGAGAGAGCAATAGTAATACACTCATAATAGGAGACTTTAACACCCCATTGATCTTCCAGGCAAAGAATCAACAAGGAAATAATGGGCCTAAAAGATACACTAGAACAGATGAACTCAATAGATATTTTCAGAGCATTTTACCCCAAAGCAGCAAAATATACATTCTTCTCAAGTGCACATGGAACATTTTCCAGGATAGACCACATGTTAGGACACAAATTAAGTCTCAATAAGTTTAAGAAGATTGAAATCATATCAACCATCTTCTCTGATCACAACAGTATGAAACTAGAGATCAACTACAAGAAAAAAATGGGAAAATACACAAACACATGGAAGCTAAATAACGTGCTACTAAACAATGAATGGGTTATTAATGAGATCAAGGAAGAAATCAAAAATACCTAGAGACAAATGAAAATGAAAACACAATGACTCAAAATCTATAAGAAACAGTGAAAGCAGCCCTAAGAGGGAAATTCATAGCAATTCAGGCCTACCTCAAGAAACAAGAAAAAGCTCAAATAAATAATCTAACCTTACAATTAAAAGAACTAGAAAAAGAACAGCAAATGAAGCCCGAAGTGAATAGAAGGAAGGAAATAATAAAGATCAGAGAGGAAATAAATGAAATAGAGTCTAGAAGAACAATATAAGAGATTAATGAAACCAAGAGTGGGTTCTTTGAAAGGATAAACAAAATTGACAGACCCTTTGCCAGACTCATCAAGGTAAAAAGCAAGAGGACTCAAACAAGTAAAATCAGAAATGGAAGAGGAGAAATAACCACGGACTCCACAGAAATACAATGGATTATAAGAAAATACTATGAGCAATTATACACCAACAAATTGGAAAATCTGGAAAAAAAAATGGACACATTTCTAGAAGCATACAATCTCCCAAGACTGAGTCCAGAAGAAACAGAAAATCTGAACTGACCAATTACCACCAATGAAATCGAATCAATAATCAAAAACCTCCCAAAAAGCAAAAGTCCTGGACCAGATGGCTTCAAAGGTGAATTTTACCAAATATTCAAAAAATAATGATCACCTATTCTTCTCAAACTATTCCAAAAAATTCAAGAAGAGGGAAGGCTCCCTAACTCCTTTTATGAGGCCACCATTACTTTGATTCCCAAACTAGGCAAAGACGTTACAAAGAAAGAAAACTATAGGCCAATATCTCTTATAAACATTGATGCAAAAATACTCAATAAAATATTAGCAAACAGAATTCAGCAATACATTAAAAATATCATACACCATGATCAAGTTGGATTTATTCCTGAGATGCAAGTTTGATTCAATATCTGCAAATCAATGAATGTGATATACCACATTAACGAATCGAAAGAAAAAAAACATATGATAATATCAATAGATGCAGAAAAGGTGTTTGACAAAATCCAGCATCCATTTATGATAAAAACTCTCAGCAAAGTGTGAACAGAGAGAACATACCTCAACATAATAAATGCTATTTCTGACAAACCTACAGCTAACATCATACTCAGTGGGGAAAGGCTAAAAGCATTTTTCTTAAGATCAGGAACAAGACAAGAATGCCCACTTTCACCACTCCACTTCAACATTGTATTGGAAGTCTTAGCCACAGCAATAAGACAAGAAAGAGAAATAAAAGGTATCCGAATTGGAAAGGAAGAAGTAAAACCTTCATTATTTGATGATGACATAATACTATATATAGAGAACCCTAAAGATTTCACCAAAAAAAAATTGTTAGAACCGATCAATGAATTCAGTAAAGTAGCAGATTATAAAATAAACATTTAGAAGTCAGTGGCATTTTTATACACCAATGATGTACTTTCAGAAAGAGAAGTTAAGAAAACAATCCCATTTACAATTGCGTCAAAAACTATAAAATACCTGGGAATCAAATTAACCAAGAAGGTAGAAGACTTGTTTTCAGAAAATTATAAGTCATTGAAAAAAGAAATTGAAGAAGATACAAATGGATATCTTCATGGGTACCCTATTCATGGGTAGGAAGAATCAATATTGTTAAAATGGCCATACTACCCAAAGCAATCTATGGATTCAAAGCAATCCCAATCAAAATACCAATGGCATTTTTCAGAGAGCTAGAACAAATAATCTTAATGTTTATATGGAACCATAAAAAACCTTGAACAGCCATGGCAATCTTGAGAAAGAAGAACGAAGTTGGAGATATCACACTGCCTGATATCAAACTATACTACAAGGCTACAGTAATCAAAACAGCATGGTACTGGCATAAAAATAGATACATTGATCAATGGAACAGAATAGAGAGCCCAAAAATAAATCCACGCCTATCTGCTCACTTAATATATAACAAAGTAGGTAAGAATATACAATGAAGTAAAGACAGTCTCTTCAATAAATGGTGTGGGAGAATTGGACAGATACATGCAAAGAAAAGAAGCTGGACCAAAATGGATTAAAGACTTAAATGTAAGACCTGAAACCATAAAACTTTTGGAAGAAAACCTAGGCAATAAGCTCTCTGATATTATTAACAGGAATTTCTTTTGAAATATAATCCTTAGACAGGGAAACAAAAGAAAAAATAAACAAATGGGACTACATCAAACTAAAAATTTTTGTACAGCAAAGGAAACCATCAACAAAACAAAAAGACAGCCAGCTGTTTGGGAGAAGATATTTGCTGATACATCTGATAAGGGGTTAATATCAAAAATTTATAAAGAACTTATAAACTCAACAGCAAAAAAACAAACGATCCAATTTAAAAATGGGGAGAAGACCTGAACAGATACTTCTCCTAAGAGGAAATACGGATGGCTAACAGACATATTAAAGGTCACTCAAAGTCGCTAATCATCAGAGAAATGCAAATTAAAACCACAATGAGATATCACCTCACACCTGTCAGAATGGTTTTCATCAATAAATCAAAAAACAGCAAGTGTTGGAGAGGATGTGGAGAAAAGGGAACCCTCATAAATTGTTGGTGAGATTGCAAATTGGTACAGCTGCTGTGGAAAACACTATGGAGGTTTCTCAAAAAATTAAAAAGGGATATACCTTTTGACCCAGCAATTGCACTTCTGGGTATTTTTCCAAAGAAAAACAAAACAATCATTTGTGAAGATCTATGCACCCCAATATTCATGGCAGCACAATTTATAATAGCTAAAATATGGAAGCAAACTACATGCCCATCAACAGATAGATGATTGGATAAAGAAATTATGGTTCATAAATACAATGGAATATTACTCAGCTATTAAAAAAATGAAATCCTACCATTTGCAATGACATGGATGAACCTAGAGATTATTATGCCGAGTGAAATAAGTCAGATGGAGAAAGGTAAATACCATATGATTTCACTTATATGTGGAATCTAAGGAACAAAAAGAACAAACTAATCAAAAACAGACTCACAAATATAGTGGACAATTTGGTGACAGACAGAGGGGAGGGGTTTGGGGGACTGAGAGAATGGGGTGAAGGATTAAAGAAGTACTAATTAGTGGTTGATAGTTGGGCATGAGGATGGGGAGCACGGCACAAGGAATGCAGTTAGTATTAATATGATGGCTAAGTGGAGGACCAGGGGAGGGAGGGAGCAATTGGGGGAATTGGTCTACGAACAATATAGATGTCTAACCAATGTACTGTATACTTGAAACTAATTTAAATAAATAAATTTATTTTAAAAATTTATAATTTCCCACTTATCTATAATGAATTATGATTGGATATTTCTGTTAATTAAATATCTTGTTAATGTAAGAATTGCAATCATTAGTTTGCAGATTACCACTTTTCTTAAAAGTATAATGCACATTACAACTATTTATTTTGATAATTTAGAAAACAACTTGGACCCTCTTATTCCTCACTGTTTTCATCCTGAACATTTAATGTTATTATACTTCAGATACAATAACAGATTATTGAAGTAATAATATAAGTAGATATTAATAAAAAGTAAATTTTTAATTTAAACTTTTTTATGCCATTGTTTCTGGTAGGAAAAAAAGTCCTTTTTCTTGGCCACTTTACTAGCCCAATCTCTCTCCCTGAGACTCTTTTGGGGTCATGTCAAAACTGTTGTGCATGTTTCAATACCTCATTCTTTGAATAATGTTGAAGCTAGAACTACAAATGTAACCTCTGCAATTTTTTTTTTTTTTACAAGTTTAAAAATTTATGACCAATTGATTTTTGTCAAAGGTGCCAAGAAAATTCACATGGGAGAAAATAGCCTTTCATACACCAACAGATGGTACTGGGACAGTTGGACATCCATATGCATAAAGATAAATTTAAGCCCTTTATTCATACCACATATGAAAATGAACTCATAAATCTAAGTGTAAGAGCTAAAACTATAAAACATCTAGAAGAAATCATAGGAGAAAATTTCTGTGACCTTGGGTTAGGCAAAGAGTTCTTCTATACAACAGCAAATCATAAGCCACAAAAGAAAAGAAATTGAGAAATTGGACTACATTAGAAGTGCAGACTTCTGCAGCTTTTGTCAAAAGAGACCGGTAAGAAAATGAAAGACAAACTACAGGCTGGGCTGTATATAACTGATAAAGGACTTGTATGTAGAACATATAAAGAATTCTTGTAGTTCAGTAATAAGAAGATAAATGTTACAGGTTGAATTGTGAAAAAGATGTTAAAATTCCATTCTCAGTACTTGTAATGTGACCTTTCTTGGAAATAGGGTCTTTCCGGATTGATCGAGTTGAGTTGAGACTATCAGGGTGGGCCCTAACTCAGAATGACTGGAGTCCTTGTGAAACAGGGAAATTTGAACACAGAGGCAGACACACACAGAGGGAAGATGATGGAAAGAGACGAGGAGAAGACAGCCATCTACAAATCAAAGAATTCCTGAGGATTCCAGAAACCAGGGGAGAGGCCTGGAACAGATCCTTCCCTAGTGCCATCAGAGGAAGCACAGTGATGCCAACATCTTGATTAAGGACTTTTGATCTCCGGAACTGTGAAACAATATACTGTTATTTTAAGTCAATTAGGTTTTGGTGCTTTGTTACAGCAGCCTTAGCAAGCTAATACAACAAACAGTCCAATTTTTCAAATGGATAAAAGACTTGAATAGACATTTAACTGAAGAAGACATACAAATAGATAATAAACACACCAAAAGGGGCTCAACATTAGTCATTAATCATTAAAGAAATGCACATTAAACCACAATGAGACACTAGTACAGACCTACTAGGATAGCTATAATAAAAATGAGAAATAATCCCAGAAAGTTATTTTGTGGATATCTACAAACTGATTCTAGAGTTAAAGTGAAAAGGCAAAAGACCCATAGCCAACACAATATTAAAGAATAATGTCAGAGGACTGACTACCCAACTTTAAGACTTAACTATAAAGCTACAATAATCAAGACAATGTGGTTTGGTGAAAGAATAGACAAATAGATGAATGAAACAGAATGGAGATCTTGGAAATAGATCCATACAAATAGTCAACAAATCTTTGACGAAGGAGCAAAGGTAATTCAATGAAAAGATTTTTTTTTTTCTAGATATGGTGCTGGGACAACTAGACAACCACATGCAAAAAGAATGAATACAGATGCCCCTCGACTTATAATGGGGTTATGTCTCAAGCCCATCATAAGTTAAAAATATAAGTCGAAAATATACTTAATACATCTAACCTACCAAACATCATAGCTTAGCCTAGCCTACCTTTAATGTGCTCAGAGCACTTGCATTAGCCTAGAGTTGGGCAAAATCATCTAACACAAAGCCATATAGAATTAAGTGCTGAATGTTTCATGTAATTTATTATATGTATCGCTTTCACACCATTGTAAAGTCACAAAATCATTAAGTTGAACCATCATTAAGTTAAAGACCATCTGAATAGACATACATCTTTTACCTTTCACAAAAAGTAAAATGGATCATGCACTCAAATGCAAAATGCAAAACTATAAAACTCCCAGGAGATAATATAGGAGGAAATGTAGGTGACCTTGGATTTGGTGATGACTTTTTTAGATATAACACCGAAAGCACGATTCATGAAAGAAAAAACGTTGGTAAGTTGGACTTCATTAAAAACATCTGCTCTATAAAAGACATGGTTAAAAAAATGAAAAGAAAAGCCACAGACTGGGAGAAAAATCTTTGAGAAACAAATATCTGATAAAGGACTGGTATTCAAAATATACAAAAACTTTTAGAACGATAATAAGAAAACAACCCAATTTTAAGATGGGCAAAAGATCTGAACAGACATCTCACTAAAGAAGATTTATTGATGACAAATACGTATATGAAAAGATGCTTTACATCACATGTCCTCGGGGAATTTTGAATTAAAACAACAATGAGATACCACTACATACCTAGTAGAATAGCTAAAGTCTCAAACACTGACAACACCAAAAACTGATGAGGGTTTGGAGCAGCAAGAACTGTCACTTCTGATGGGAATGCAAAATGGTTAGACAATTGGACTATTTCTTACACAGCTAAACATAATAGTACCACCATCCTCCCAGATGGTTTTTACGGAAAGAGTTGAAAACCATGTCAACACAAAAACCTGCACAGGAATGTTTATAGCTTTATTCATAATTGCCAAAACTTAGAAGCAACTGAAATGTATTTCAATAGCTGAATGGATACAGACAACGAAGTATTAGTGCTAAAAAGAAATGAGCTATTAAGCTATGAAAAGGCAAGGAGGAACTTTAAATGCATATTGCTAAGTGAAAGAAACCAATCTGCTACATACTGTATAATTTCAACTATAAGACATCTGGAGTAGGCAAAACTTCAGAGACAATAAAAAGATCAATGATTGCCAGGGGTTAGGGGTTGGAGGACACAGGGAGAAGAGGAGGAATGAATAGGTGGTACACAGATAATTTTGGCAGTAATAATGACAGTGAAATTATTCCTATTCTATAATAGTTGATATGTATCATTATACATTTGTCAAAACCCATAGAATATACAATACCAAGAGAGAACCTTAGTGTATCAATATTCTTTCATCAATTTAACAAATGTGCCACACTAATACAAAATGTAAATAGTAGAGGAAACTTAGGGGAAGGAGGAGGTTTATGGTCTTAAAGAGATTATCACAGGCCCAAAATGATGTCACTCATGCTAAAAGCCCATGATACCAAACTTAGATTTAATGCCTGATTTAATTACAGTTTCAACCTCTCCCACAAGCATAATCTTAATCAACCAATCTGGAATTTTCTGATCACACTCTAGTAAGGTAATCTGTTATGCAGCCCTCGCCATCCGCCAAAGAAAGAAGAGGCAATAGGCATAAGTGCTCCCAGTTCTGGGCCTGGTGGTGGGAGCAGGGATTGACCACAAAACAGGCTCCAGGAAATTTGGGGGGATGATGGAAAGGTTCTAAAACTGGATTGTAGTGATTGCACAACTCTAAATTTATTTAAAATGGTTAAATTGTGCACTTAAAAAGCACGAATTGTCTGGTACATATGTTATAACTCAATAAAGTATAACAAAAATAAGTCCATGGAAAACATAAATTAAGAACAATATAAATATAGCCAGGAGGAAAGATGACAGAATGAAAATACACAAGCTATAAGGCCTCTTATAATTGCTAGTTTTAAATTTGCTTCCAAGTTCTTTGATGGCCAAAGTGAATAGAGAAGTGCTGCCCACTTAATTCCTTGGGAACCACAAGGCTATTCCAAACCAGTGTTAGTGATCGGGAGAAAAAGATATAGTGTCCTTAACAATATCCTGTGACAAAAGTAATAATAGGTTCTGATATAGGGAAGAGGCATGAGAACTAGATATTAAACCAGGTTGTATTCAGAACCTACAATGTGCTGATCAGCCCTATAGCCAGACCACGAGGAACCTACAGAACAAAGGAAGATTCCCAGCAGGATTTCACACTGCATACCCATACCATCAAAGGAACATAAGGAATAAAAGTCTTTAAACTGTAATTCATAGAAACTAAGAATCACATACAAACTGAATTCCTCGAACACTCAGGATCTCTCTCTGTCTCTGAGGAGAGACCACACTCTGTCTGTGGAGCATTATTTCTTCTCTAATAAACTTTTCTTTTGTTTCTAACTCTGGTGTGCGTGCGAATTCATTTCTGTGAGCAGTCAAGGACCTTCCCTCTCTCTCTCGATGTAGGACATGAGTCTCTCCTTGAGGGAATTCACTCTGTCCTACATCATCTTTCCTGGACACCATGAAGGGATCAAAGGACATAAACTTGGTTCACTCAAATAGGGTATGACTCCCCTCTTTAATTTTAGATGGTAGCTTGGGATCTGGTCGAGTTCAGCCCTCTGACAGAGCAGGAGTCCATCGATATCATCTGTCTTTCCTTCTACTCTTCCTATACTTTCCCTGAAACTTGGTGCTTCTCATCAGAATTTCAAAGACCTGCTGAGGGATCCCCTCACCCAGACTCCATATTAAGATTGTGCAGCACCTTTCACCCATGACAGGATGGGTGAGTCCCAGGGAGTTTTCTGTCTCTTCCTTTTGGTACCTTGCTTTCATTCTCACTGGGGGATTGCTACTGGTGAAGCAATGGGCTGTGGCAGCTCACTAGGGCTAACTCCTCCATTCTGCCCCTTAGCCTTTACCTCAACCCCGCCCATCTCTGTGGGAACTCATAACCTGGAGAGTCAGAGATAGGCTTGCTGCCCAGGCTAAACTCTCCAACCTTGTCCCCTGTCTGTCCTATCACTCATTTCTTGATTGGCTCTGGAATGCCAGAGCCATCTCCAGAGAAAGCCCTAATCGTTTGGATTTGGGCTTGGCTGCCATCCTACTGTGGTAGGTTGTCTCAACCTTACTTCTCAATGGGCAAAGATATTATAGTAGCTTCTCCACCCCAAGGGCTAGCTAGCCTTCTTTATTTCTCTCTCTCCACCCTGGACTCTCTACAATTCTTAGCCTTTTCGTCCCCAGCACTGTAGGACTAACAAAGTAGCTCTTCCTGGGGGAGCTAGCCTTCGTTTACCCTTCCTATCCCCTCTACTCCTTTTCTATCTGAGGCAACTGACTCTCTCACTCTGGACTTTTCTCAGATTATCCACCTAGTAGCTACTTCTGACTTCTTCACCTATGTTGGAGTCGCTGAACCTCCTGCTTTTTTTTGCAGGGAGGAACATTGCTGTCTCTGCTGGGGAAGCCAAAGACACCCTACTCTAGTCTCCCTGGACTCAGGACTTTCTGGTTCATGAGCTCCTCTCTGACTTTTGCTCTTGCCCGCGCAAGTGCTTCGTATCTCACACTCTAGGCGACCACTGTCTGGGCCCATTTTCCAGGAGACATTCATTCCTTACTTTCATTTTACTACTCTTCTCATTTGGGCCACACTCTCCAACTCACAGTCCTCTCCTTCCTCCATTGAATTGTCTGGATAATTTGCTTAAGAAAGAGAGGGCCCAGGTTCTGCCCTCAACTAGGCTAGGACTTCAGAGCCTAGAGTTCTGGTCTGTTCTCTCAGTGGCTTTTGGTTCTTACTCCTCACCCAAAACATCTCCTTAAGCTAGCCAGGCGAGCAGACCTCTGTTGAGCTGATCCCTTTCTTCTCATAGACAGTCACATTCCTACTTTCCCCTGTCTGGTCAAGTACCTTTTCCGCTGCCTTCTCTATCCAGGGGCTCAAGGGCCCCCACAGGTTTGCCCAATTGTACTATATCTGTAACTTCCTAGGGTCCTAACCTCTCCTTACCAGCCTGGATCTCTAAGAGTTCCAGGCACCTGGCTGATCCTTTTCTTCCTTAAAGCACAGGGTTGTTGGCAGGCAGATAGTTGACACCACCTCACAGTCAGAACCCACAGGCCCCATCTCTTTCAGACATACAATAATTATAGAAGGGGACCAAGCATCCCTGAAGACTCTCTATTGGGATGTCTCTTAAACAGTTAGAACCGATTCAAACAGGGCAATCTTTAGAAGAAAAAAAAAACAACTCGTATTTTTCTACAATTTAGAAACTTGGCAAATTTGAGTCTTACAAGATTTTTCTAACTCTCGGTAACTTTCAAGGTCATGCAGAGCCACTACTGCCCAAGGCTGTAGTAACTGAAGAAAAAAAGGGGCACTTTTAAAACCACAAGCAGCTAGTTTCACAAGCCACACTCCTCCATGGCCTTTTTTCCAACCTCTTAAACTGTCAAGGACACATGTAAAATCATGAATCCTCTACAATTATTGGTAATTCTGTTTATGTGCATAATCTCTGATATCTAGGTTTGTCTGTGTTTAATGTATAATATGGTGTTTCTGCCTCTGGATAATATTAGCAGTTTAAAACATTTAATAGGCTTGAAAAAAATTAAATGCTTTTATACATTAAATAAGTAATGTCTTATACCTTATTTAAAAATATGTTTCTAAAAAAAACTGTAAATATATTGTCAAAATAAACCTATGTGTCTAGAGGTTACAAAGTATATAAATTTGCCAATCTAAAGAATGCTAATTGCTTACTTTTTAGCTCCCACTAGAAATTGAGGTTTCTAAGAGTTAAGAATTCTAGTTATGATGGAAAACAAAATTTATGTTTTGGTAATAGCAGGTATAAGGTATGAAGGTATATTTTGAAGAAAATTAAAGAAAAGTAGTTTGTTCTAAAGTTAGTTATTTCTAAATGAACTAAGAAGAGGCAAACTAAAAGGAATGAAGATAGTTGTGGAAGGTTTATAAAGATAAATCTTAAGAGGAAATTTTATATATGGTTAAGCTAAACAAAATTGGAATAAACATAATTAAGTAAATAAATTTAAATATCAAAAGTAAGCTAATGCAAAATTGGGTTTTAGCTCTCCGTTAAATAAGCGTTTCTTGGACTAAGGTGGTCTGCTACTGACATTATGGAAAAGTTTTCTGAGTAGAAACAAGGATATTGTGCTTCATCAAAATAATTTTCTGTGTTTTATGTTGTCTTAACCAAGTTGTTGGTTACTTAAAAAAAAAAAAATCTAAATCTCCACAATAGTAAAAACTAAGTTTTGCTAATAATTATGTGAATGTCTATATTTCAGGCCTGTTAGGGTTCATGTACCCTTCTCAATGTCAGTATACGCCAGTGTAAAGAATGATTTGGGCGTTTTTACCAAAAACCCAGATAAGTTTAGGGATGAAGTCATTAAGCTTGGCCTGACCTTTTCTCCAGCCTGGCAGGATGTGATAGTAGTTCTGACCCATGTTTGCATCCATGATGAAAAGGCTCAGATCCTTCAGAATGCCAGGGAATTTACTACCTATCAAGCGGCTGATGAGGAGTCCCAGAACACGTCCCACGTGGAACTATGAGGATGAGAGAGATCGGCTAAAGATGAGTCACTTTCTTAATTGCATATCGGAAGAAATTTTAAAAAAGATGCCAAACTAAGCCAGTGACTTATATTAAGGTAAAAGAGATTACTCAGAAAAAGGATGAGAATCCAACTATATATCTTCACCAGCTCTCTAAGGCTTTTAGAAAATATACTAACATACACCCAAAGTCTGATGAGGGCCAGACACTCCTGGCTATGCATTCAATAACTCAGGCTGTGCTAGATATTCAAAGGAAACTCCAAATGTGGAAGCCAGACCCCAAACCCCACAAGCTGCCTTGGTGTCAGAGGTCTTCAAGATGTTCAGTAACCGGGACTGGGCAGAGGAGGAAAAAAAAGGAGAAAATGTGCAAAGTTTAGCTGACATAATACAGGGACCATCTCAAGGTGACCCTAGGCAATAAAAGCCTTTGGACCAGGATGGCCTCAATCTTCTTGGTCGACATAGGACTGGGGCACAGCCAACACACATGCTGCAAAAAGGAAGGGCGCTGGAAAGGTGTGTCCATTCAGCCCTGGAAAGGGGTGGACCTCCTAAGCCCTCTCCCCTCATGGCTAGCTTCTCAAATAAGAGAGCCACCTCCTACAACTGAGGAGGCCCAAGCATTCACGGGCTCTGGTCCTAGAGAGATCCGTTGCCATTATGACAGTGGAGCCTCAGGTCACCCTTGGCATGGCAGGTAGGAAACTGAATTTTCACTAGATGCTAGACCCGTCTACTCTGTTCAAGTAGATGGCCTTAGGTCAACTCCCCTTCTCCAGGTGGCATAAGAAACAAACTAAGACGGGAGGCAGAATTGATAGCCTTGGGACACCTGTCTCCAGGATAAGGCTCCAGGTCTTTCCCTTGTCCTTTGTTCAGTTTGGCTAGTCATAAATATCATTAAAATACCACCTGCATTGCAAGTACCACATCTCCAGGCACTCCCCACCACCCCCAAGAAAACAAAAGCCGGAAATTCAGACAGCTTGGGGCAAACTCTTTCTCCAAACTCTTTCTCTGAGTTTGCCATCACTTTTCTCTTCAGTGTGTAGTTTTGCTTTAATAAAACTTGTGCTTTCCTCCTTGCTATTTGTCCAGTCCTTGAATTCTTTCTCAGGGCATAAGACAAGAATCTGGTCACCAGGGTTCTAGGGTAGTGCCCCTCTTTGGACTCCCACTGCACCTAGCTCTCGAGCATCCTTCCTAAGAAAATTAGCACCAGGTGGCAGTCTGTGTAGGCTGTTACTTCTCCAGGGCAGCCAATTAATACCAAGCCAATTAAAATAAAACATGGGCCATAACCCTGCAAGTACCAGCATCCCTTAAAATCAGAGGCCTTTCGAAGAGTTCAACCCCATTTTTAAATATTCCTAAAGCAGCGATTAATTAAACCCTGTCGGTCCCCCGGTAATCCTGCCTGAAGAAGTCAAACTGAGAATAACAATTTGTCCAGGATCTTAGAGCAGTTAGCAGTAGTTGTTCCCATTCATCCCATGGTTCCTAACCCGTATACCCTCCTCGCCCAGATTCCTGGGAGCACTCAGTATTTTATACTGTTTCAGATTTAGAGGATGCCTTTTCCTGTAGACTGTCACACCCTGATTCCACCTATCTTTCTGCTTTTAAGTGAAAGATCCTGAGACCCAAGAGGCCACAATGCACCTGGACTGTGTTGCCCCAGGGGTTTCGTGACAGCCCTCATCTTCTTAGAGACCTTAAACTTAAAAATGATGATTACTTATTGCTAGTGTAAGTAACGTAGTGGGCAGGCCTGATCTTTACTTTTGCAAACACCTTCATCTTATGCAGCTTCTGCCATTTCACATAGCCCCCTCCCCAGGGGAAGGAGACCCTTTGTCCTTGCTGGCTTTTAGGGAAAGAAAGGTCTATCACTCCTGCTCCAGCCTTATACCATGAAGCTTTCTTGGCCTTCTCCGTCAGCCACCTTGTCTGGACTGCTCTTACGATCACTTCCCACCTCGCGTTAATACCAGAAATTCCTTTACTATAAAATGACCCCGCTGTATAGGACTCCATTAAAGGGTACCTATCAAATATCATTTGGCTCCTTCTCCTCCTAGGACCCCTGGTGACTATCTTACTTCTATCACTTTTCAGTCTCTATCTCTTTAATCTTGTGTCTTCCAGACTTCTACAATTCCACATAAAGGTGATGGCCATGCAAGGCTTCCAACTACTGAATTACTTCCAATTACTGAAACAACCGCCATATTCTCTGCCTCCAAGGCCCTTTGAATGGGCTTTTAGAGATTTTCATTCCCAATAGGCAGAGACAACAGCCCTGTCTCAGCTTTGAAGAAGTTACAGAACACAGATGTTCATCCCTCAACATCCCCTTTAGAAAAAGGGAATACAATCTCTGAGGTGGGAATGATAAGGGAAGAGACATGAAAACTAAATATTAAATCAGGTTGGAGTCAGAGTCTACAATGTGCTGATCATCCCTACAGCCAGACCACAAGGAACCTACAGAACAAAGGAAGATTCCTGCTGGGATTACTAAGAAACTAGTTACCCATACATGAAAAGAAAATAGAGTCGTTAAGTCATACCCTACACAAAATAAATCTAACCATTCACACCCTATGGCCATGCCATGAGAGAACCTACAGAACAAAGAACGATTCCTAACTTGTCTTTCACACTGCATACCCATACCATCAAAGGAACATAAGGAAACAAAGTCTTTAAACTCCAAATCATAGAAACTAAGAATCACAAACAAACTGAATTCCTTCAACACTAAGTCCCTTTCACTCACTGTCTCTGAGAGGAGACCACAATCTGTCTATGGAGCATTATTCCTTCTTTTTTTTTTTGTCTGCAACTCTGGCGTTCCCTTGAATTCTTTCCTGTGCACGCAGTCAAGACCCTCCTTCTCTCTCAGTGTAGGATTTGAGTTCCCCACTAGGGGAACTCACACCGTCCTGCATCGATTCCACAAGACAATTTCTTTTAATGTTCCATGATAAAAGCTATGTATATAATGACAAAACACAGCCCAGAGGAAGCAGTTTTGCTGAGGCCAAGAGCCTGAACTCCAAGTATGCTGCTTTCTAAATGCCTGGCTAGTTAAATTCTAGAATATGTAGCAAACTGGATAGTCCTTTGGGAAATTTTCTCATAAATCAAATTATATAAATATAATTTCTCTATGTTTTTTTTTTTTTTAATAAGAGTAAAATTACTGTTGCGCAGATGTTTTCCCCCAGACAAGGAACAGTCTAGGGTGCAGGTGCTCTGTGTTGCTAATCAAGCGCATAAACTCCTGTGCAGGGCTGTTGGATTTTATGCAAGGGCTGCATTCCTGAAGAACTTACTTAACTCAAGATGTAAAGTAGAAGACACAAGATTTCAAATTCCGCTTATAAAATGAGACTTTAGCATTTTCACATTTTATGTCATGCTTTTTAAAATTCATATAATTCAAATCTGCACTAAATGGAACTTGTCCTTTAGTGGTCAAAGGAGAGATTTCAGGGAGTGGGTTCATTCATTCCCTCTCAGAAATGGCCCTTTGTACTGGCAACAGGAAGTGCTTACTGTTAAGCTCCTGACCAGTCAGAGGTATGGTTCAGTGCCTGTGGCCCCAGCACATAAGCAACAAGGAAGGAAAAAGATTTATGAGTTTACAGTGGTACAGTTTTTCAGTATTTTGCTAATCTGCATTCATCTTTTGCCTTTTTAGAATTGCAGAAGTCAAGGAGAGCCGTCGTTTTTAATAAAAATAGGACTAATATAAGCAAATACTTTGGGCATTTACTATATACAGTTAGCTCCACTTGGGTTGATGAGTTAATTCTCACAGCCCCGTGAGGCTTCAGAGAGGGCAAGGCTCATCAGTGGTACTCACACAGATAGCCTCAAATAGATGAAAGACAATGTAAATCGGCAAGACCTTGTTCACCAGGGCGATCACTTCTCTGCAGAAGAAACAGGAAAAACATTCATTTGGAGCACTAAGACAGGATTATAGTCTTAGACATCCAGCTATATCCCTTCTATTACAGCCCCCCAACATGTTAGGAACCTAATTGGCAGCCTAGCCCTGAGTTACTACATGTCTATGGGTCTTCTTAAACTCCAGAAGAGCCCCCAGTTTTGTACTGCCCTTTGACTATCATTTTGTCTTTGGACAAGCAAGTGGTGGAGGCTATGGCCTGGGAGAACTACATGCATAGATGCTGGCTTTCTCTCAGTGAGGGCAAAGCTGGAGCTAGTCCTGCTTCCTTTGGACCCGTTGCTGAGCCAGGAATGTGACAAGTCTCTGAGGACTGGCTGCAAACCACTCTGACATTTCCCAGAAGTCAGGGCAGAAAACTGATTACCTACTCATCATCAGTAAAAATATGCCCCAATTTATTTTTCAGGATGCTCAACAGGGTGCCCACAATCAGTGAAGTGCCAACTGCAAGAGACAAAAGGAGAGTGTTTGGCTGAACCCAACACATGAAGAAGCCCAGCTTATGTCAGCACAAGTCAGCCCAGCCCTCCACACCCAGCCCAAGAGCCTGAAGTTCCCCGCATTAGAGTTATTCACTTGAACTAAGACACTCTTTTACAGTTCTGAAGGAAGGACAATATATAAAATGCCTTTCTACCCAAGGTGCTCTAAGTGGGGTTCTTGGAGCAGCAGCAGCAGCAGCAGCATCTCGATCTACTGAATCAGAAACTCTGCCTGGTGTGGTATGGCTCAGCGATCTGTGTTTGGACACTGCCTCCAGGGGATTCCAATGCAGTCTGAAGTCTACGAAACACTGTTCTTCACAGAGGCTCTGATCCGAATCTGTCAGCCTCAGAAAGTAGAGCCATGGTAGAGGACACAAGATTGGTTCTTTCTGAGGGGTAGGATGGGCAGGTTCCAAGCTCCTGGGGATGCTGGGAGGGGAAGCTTGCAGAGGACCCTGGATGGCTGGAGGGAGAGGAAGGGCCTTTGCAGGGTCACACAAAAGTGAGTGATGGAAATTGGTGAGCTGTGGCTGGAAGGCCCAGAACCCCAGCAGCAGGGAAGGAGTGGGAAAGGGGCACAACAGGCAAGAGAGTTGTTTGCTACTGGAGTGGGTTAGGGAGGGGCGCACCGTCAATTCATCAGCAGGTACTGCTCTGGGCCAGACTGCACACAGGTATAGCAGATTTGGAGGGTAAACCTTGCTGTCTGCTCCTAAGGCCAGCCCTGACTCCAATGTACAAACTCTCCCCTGGCCCAAGCTCTTGACTTTCCAGCTTTCCAAGTCCCCAACCACCAGGAGAGGACTCCGCCCACCTGTGCAGAGCACACCAGAGATGGCTGATTGCTTCGCTTTCGCAGTATCTGAAGCTCCCATGGCCCTTCCTACTTGAACGCAGACTGCGATGCTGAGCCCCATGGGAATCTGGGAGCAGAGAAAAGAAGGCGTTGTCAGTGGAGCCACCCTTCAGCCCCTGGGATTGGGTGGGCGCTGAGTCCGGAAGTGGCCTGGGCTGGCAGTAGAGCAGTGCTCCTGCCCTCCAACTTGGGCCATGAGTGGAGAGAGCAGGAAGACAGGACAATGCCTGGGAAGCAGCATGAGGAGAGAGGACATTCATGGTTGTGGACAACAGGCAGTGACATCCTAGGTTATGAGATGGAGTGGGAAAACCCTAAGTTAACTACCCTATCCCACCCCCACCCACTCCAAACATCACAGGCAGACTGGCCTTTCAACCAAAATCGATGTGCTCCCCAAAACTCATGAGTAAATGAATTTTAAAGACTTGAATGTGGCCCTAAATTTGCCAGAAAAGTTCCCTGGTTAAAGAAAAAATCAGTGGACCCATTTGTAAATATAAGAATCACCTTATAAATTAGTTTGTATGTGCAGATTTTTGTGAACCCTTAGCTTAAACCTGGGGTCGCAGACTGCATGACCCCAGGAGCCTGGCAGATTTGTACATGAGTGACATGGGACAACCCATGTCCCTGTGGAAAGAGGAGGGCACTGGGGATCAAGCTGGAGGAGACCAATCCTTGCTCCTTCTACTGCACATCCTAGTAGGAGAGAGCTGGAGTATAGTGTCCCACCAGGTACCCCAGCTCTCTCCTACTGGGATGTACAGGAACATGGGCCCATGGCTAAATGGAATGTCCCACTTTGCAATAAAATGCAAAACTCCAAATTATGATGTAAAATCTCCCAATTTTTAAGTGGTGCTAATTAATTTTTAAAAATTCTAACATTATGTGAGTTCAGTATTTCCCCTAATGAAGTATCTGTGGGCCACCCACGTGTGAGTCTGGCAGGACCTGGACCTGATGGGCATGGGAAGTCCAGGAGGGTCCCTCAGAAGACAGAGATAGCCCTTGGGGTGACAGCTTACCCCTCTCCTACATACGCCCAGGAAAACAGTCGGGCTGGACGGGGTGGAGGGATTGGCAAAGGCACCCCTGAGGAGCCTTACCATGTAGATTATAGTGGACACCTCGTAGATGATGGACTGGGCAGAGAGGTCCAACACACTGAGAAAACCTGTAGGAAAGCATAAGGTGACCACTTGGCCCTGGAGCCAGCTAAGGGACCCTGGGCTAACAGAATGTCCCTTGCCTTGGAGGCCAAGAGGTAAATGATTTCGAAGGGCAGATTCACAACAAAAAAATGTTCCTGCTTGGCCGCCAACCTTCTAGGAAGATCTTGCCCAATTGTTTTGAAATTTCCTGCAGGTTATTACAAGCATGGTCTGTCTTTCAAGTTGAACTCCTCAGAGTATGTGGCATGGTGAAGGAGGGAAAAGAGACTGGATCAGGATCAGGGAACCCAAGTTCAGGTCTTAGCTCGGCCACTGTGTGACTTTGGACAGTCTTTTCTTCTTGGGGTTCGGTTTTTCTATCTGTAAATGGGGGTAACGTTTGGACTAGAAGGTCTCTCGGGGCTACTCCAGCACTGACTTGATTCTCAGGTTGTTTAGACTCTGTGCTAAGTGTTCTGACGGGCACGCATTGCATCAGGTGAGGGCCCCACACCTGCCATGTTGCTCAAGCTCACACACCTCCAGTCCATTCAATTTCTCACTCCTTCATTGACTCAGCTACTTCCACCTGGGTATCCACTCAGTGCCAGGCCTATGCTGGGCAATGCTGGGGTCCCAACACAAAAGGCCCAGGCCTACCTTCTGGGAACTCACAGCCTGGTGGTGAGACAAATGAGCAACTGACCTAGACTGGGTTGGGCTGTTGAACTACCTATTTGGGGAGGAGTTTCTGGGCTGGGTGAGCCACCAACATTGTTTCCCCGCCCTGCTCTTCCACATACCCATGAGGATGCTCCCGATCTCGTAGGCCCACCACTCAATGCACATCATGAGCATGCTAGGGATAGCCAGAGCGAAGAAGGGGCCCCAGTCCTGCAGGCACTGGCTGGACCAGCCTAGGAACAGAAGGCCCAATTGCTGAGCAGCAGCCCACCCTGTGTTCCTGCCCATTACCAAGAGCCACTGATGGCCTTTTGCTCTGCCCACTCCTGGGCTCAGCTCAGCAGGTCCAAGCACTGGGTGTTTTGCACAAGACATGCCAGCTGGTCCAGTGCTGAGAAGATGATGCAAGGACAGGGCACCAGCTTACCTGGCTACTGCTACAGAACAGTTCAGGGTAGGAGCCTCAGGCACAGGGAGGGTTCCCCACCCTGCCTATGATACCATAGATCTTGGGCCACTACCCTGCCCGTTCTGGGCTCTGTTTCCTCAACTGAAAATTTGAGTCCTTATTGTTGCCCTGCCTCCTCAAAGGATTGTTTGAAGGATGGCATGTGATCAATGACGCAAGAGGATTCACGGTGCAGATAGAGCTTTGCAGACTTGGAGCGAGGTGCAGCCATGTAGAACTGCCTTGACCACTGAATGAAGCCCAGGAAATGGAGCCTACAAGCTACAGAGTTAGATTTCAGGAGGCAGAAAGCTTGGACCCAAAGCCTGAGAGTAGACAGGCATGGGTTCGAATCCAGCCTTTCTCAACGTAGCACCTCTGGCATTTTGGGCAGATTGCTTAACCTCTCTGTCTCAATTTCCTCCAGGTAAATAAAATGAGAATGATGTTTTGAAACTTAATAGAGGTTGGGAATGTCTGGCACCTAGCCCACCGCTGACATGTAGGAATTCACCTGTGTTGTCATATTACTCTAGTCACCATCCTGTGATCAAGAGGACTGTGGAAAGCCCCTTGAGCCTGTTCCCAGCAGGGCTTTGTACTGTGACACACCAGGTGGTGGGGCCCAGGGCCTTTGGGTGTGGGTGCTGAGAAGTAAATCAAAGGAGTGAAGGTGCTCTGAAGGAAAATAAAATCAAGCTCGGGATGGGGCTCCTACAGTGGGGCTCCACCTGGGCCCTCTGCCTACCAAGGGAACACCGGTACCTGTGCTGGGGGCTCATTAGCGGCTCACTTGCTCAGCTCCCCCAAAGATAGGGAGGCCCTCCCCACCTGTCCATGTCTCCAGGTACAGCTTCTTCAGCACAATGTAGAGAAAGAGGAAGATAGTCTGCATGAACTGGGAGATGGTGTTGGCATAAGCGGAGCCCCTGGGAAAGGAGAGAGAACAGAGTTGGGGCTGATAGCCGCCTCTTGCCCTGGGGAGGAGGGGGCTCCCCTGCTGAAGCCAGCATAGGGAGGTGGGGACAGAGGCATGGCTCACCTAGCACCCACATCCTGGGATTGGCCTCCCCCAGGAGTCACTGGCACCATACTACACTCTCCTGCCAGGCCCCCACTCTTGGCCTTTCCTGGCAGGCAGGGACAGGTGGGGGGAGTGGCTCTTCTTGTCTCTTTGGTGGGGAGTCTCCACCAAGTTCCTCATGACCTTATCTCCACTTTTGAACAATGTGGGCAGCCTCCACAATCTTTGGCATGGGTAAAGGAAAGATGATGACTGACCTGCCCCAGACAAGGGTAAGGCATTTGGTGGACAGTGCTCTCCATCCAGACCCCTGAAGCCCATGAGTCTCACCTGACCCCCAGGCTCAGCACAGACACCAAGGCATAGTTGGCCAAGCCATTGACACAGTTGCCCACGACGCCACTGAGGACTTGAGGCCAGACGATGCCCTGGAATAAATGAAAACTGGCCCTGCTTTGGGGTAGGCAGGACCAAGGGGACAAACCCGAGCACATCTAGGGGTTGGAAAGAGGCTGGGAACATGCAATTCCTTCCTTCCTGGCCCCGGTACCAGAGATCAGGAGATGGCACGGCAGATTTACAGATGGTGCAAAGAGGGAGAAAGCCCCAGGCACCCCTTCCAAACAAAATAGGGCAGTGTGCCGAAGGAGGGGGCCGCCCTTTCACCCAGGGCCCTGTACCTGATTTTGCAAATATTTTGCCAGCAGGGCATAAAGAAAAGTCACCTGCGTAAAATAAAAGACAAACACACAAATAAACAATAATCAAAAAAACACCACATGTTTCTCAGACATCTGAGTTTGGGGAAATTACTTCACTAAAGTATGTCTAGGGTCCTACAGGTAGGCTACACTTGGATGTATGCTCTGGCCCTACCTGTGGGGGAGAGGCCCCCTCAGGGATCCTGCTCTGCCACAGGGGAAGATAAACAGAAAGGGAGTGTTGACTCTGAGGGACAGCATGCTTCAGCAGGATTGTGAAAGAGACAGAGTGCCTGGCAGGGCTTCTGGCTGCCACCCCAGGCCTTCATTCAGCTTAGGAAAGCCCCCCAGGAGCCTGTGTACAGGACACACCAGAGCCTAAATCCATAGGTTGTGACCCACTGAGGGCTTGACTCTGGCTGCTAGAGACAAGGATGTGGAGGAGTGGCAGGAACTGAGCATTGCTGGCCACCAGCAGCCTCTGCTATCAGGTTTAAGACCTCATGGAGTGAGGCAGAGCCTCTCCTGTTTGTGGAGGACAGGAGCATGCATGTCAGTGTGTGTTCCAACTCAGGGGCACCGCCCCTGCTCCTTCTGCCCTCTGTCAAAATCTGGCCCAGGGCCTGTGCATTACTGGCCTATCCTTTCTCTCTACTTCATTTTAGTGTAGCACAGTCATTAAGAGAATGGAGCCAAAACTACATTGCCAAGGTTCAAGTATTGGCTCTGCCTTTTATAAGCTGTGTGATTTTAGTCAAGTTACATAACCTCTCTTGCTTGTTTCCTCATATATACTGGGGATAATAATGCACATATACTTCATATATATATACAAAGTGCTTACAAAACAGTATTTGGCACATTTAAGTATTCCAAGTGTTATTATTATTATTTTATTAGTAATTAAATTTTTGTAGCTGCATTTCGTGGTAGGGATTTGCTTTGATAAAGGAGTTGCCACATGATAACTTCATAGGATGTTTTCTCCTGACCCTGCCCCAATGGCTGTGTGACAAGATACCATCGCCTTGGTCTGAAGAGCCAAAGCATGGTTTCTAGGGAAGACTTAGAGGAAAAACACCAGCTTTTTCAGGTGGTTTCCATAATACAGAAGGAATTTGGAGCTGGCCGGGCACCAAAGGGGTCATGGCACCAGCCTTTCAGTGTGGGTGTGGCCAGGGTACACCCTGCCAGACCTGGGCATCCTTTAAACATCCTGAATTCACCTGACCTGTTCCCTTCCCAGCTCCCTCCTCAAGAACTTCGGCCCCTGGTGCCATGCAGGATAAATGGGTGCTGCAGTTCCAAAGACGGGAAGATGAACTCCAGTGAGCAAGGCCATCCCTGACACAGAACTGCCAGGGAATAAGTAACATACGTCACTAAGCTTCAATGAATCAAATAGTACAGCAGTGGATTCCAGAGTAGATATACAGGCCACTGGGTCAGGCCAGAAATTTCAGAAACTAACCCTAGTACACACCCTGCTTATTTAGTACTTAGTAGATTTATGGAGAAGAGAAAGAAAAGAAAGTCATTAATTAGTCTTAGAAAAAGTTTGTTAGATAGATTAAAGTCTTAATCTGTAAAAATGGAAACCATATAAGGGATCGAAGGAAATATAGGCAAATGTTTATATGATCTTGATGTGGGTTAAGTGTTTCGAAGCTCATCAAAGACAGATATAAAGGATAGGATTTATGAACCTGTTGTATATACATTAGAAATTCTTTAAGTAAAAACTATCAAAAAATTACAAAGCAAGTAACAAACTGAAAAATGTTTGCAACACATATGGCAAAGCATTAAGATACTATTCAACACATTATTATAATTAGAAAAATATTAACTCACTAAAATAAGCAAAGGGTATAAACAATTAATGGAAGAAAAACAAATGTTCGATAAATACACGACAAAAATATTCAACTTCACTGTCAATAAAATGCATGTTTAAACAATTCCTAATTAGAAAAAATTTAATAATAATACTCTGTGCTGATGAGAGTGTTACCAGTGGGAGTGGAATTGGTATAAATTGGTATCAAAAGCCATTGACTGAGTAACTCTAATTACAATAATACATCTTCAGAAAATCAATACAGATATTCACAAAGTTTTCCTATAAGAATGTTTATCAAATTTTGTTTATAATAGTGAATATTGGAAACAACTTAAATACTTAACATATAGGGATTGGTTAAAAATTATGGCACAACTTGGATATATGGATACTGTGTAGCTTTTGAAATGGTTATCGTGGAAGGCTATTTAATCATATCAAGAGACTAAAGACATATTTGAAAGGGAAAAAGCAAGTTATAATACAATATACTCAGATTGGTCCCATTTAAAACTATATGTGTGTGTTTGAAACCACACACCCATGAATAGAAACAATCCTGGAAAGAAATACTTACCTATGTTCTACCTGGATGGTAGGATTATAGGTGATTTGACTTTTTTCTTTCCCAGGCTGTCTACAATTTCTTCAATAAGGGGTTTTCTAATCACGAAATCATGTTCTGTTATTTTTCAAAAGTTTAATCTGGACTGACTGGAAGGAGAACTTCTCTCCTACCTCTTTAGCTATCTTCATGGCACAGTGGGAAGTCTCTGTGGCTGATGGACTTCCCCAGAATAGGGTGAAAGGCAAAAAGCCAGAATTTGGGAGAGTGTAAGCCCACCCCACCCTCTTCCGGGCCCAGCGGTGGCACATTACCGGAAGCGCTGGCATGAAAATCAGCACGTATTCCTGTGTTAGCCTGCAAGAGAACCAGAAGCTCTGGAACTGACCAGGCTGTGCCCTCCTCGGCTGGGGACATCCTGAGCTCCCTGGGTCTGCTGAGAGGCTTTCCCAGGCTCTGCAATTCTCCGCCAAGGCAAGTGAAACTTTAGCAGTTTGGGATGCTATCACTACATGACAGGAAGATGCCGTCAGGAAGAGCCCAAGTACCCAACCACAGGGGCCTCATGACTAGAGAACCCAAATGTGGAGTGACTTGGTTTATAATGGAGGTAAAAAGTTCTATCTTATCAAGAAATAATCAAATGAAGTGCATGTAACATGGAATTTTTAAAATTAATAATAAACTGTATAATTCATCGGAAATTGGTTCAGTCCTCTCTCTTTTTTGGAATATGGGGAAGTGCACATTTAATTTCTTCAAAAGCATCTGTGAAGTTCCAACTAGTGTTGGGACACAATTGCGAATAATATGCAAATTCCTTATTTTTCTCTTTCCTCCTAATTAAAACTGGCCATTTGTCAGCCTCCTGCTGGTCACAGCTGGAGTAGCACACTGTGCGCGCATATCCCAAAACCTACCCTAGAACCATCCCTAGAGAAGCTGCTCTTGTGACTGACCTCCTGTGAGCCAGAGAAGCATGGGACTTGAGGGGTAGGCTTCTTTAGGGGCTCCATTCCCTTCCAGGCTTCCCAGCAGAAGTCAAGTGGTACCTGGACACGTCCTGGTCCTGCCTGAGAAGCAGCAGGATCTGCTGGGTGTTGAGGAAGAGGGCCCAGCAGGGGAAGCAGCAGAGAAGCAGTATGAGCGTGCCCCTTTGCAGGATGACTCCCACGTGCTTCTTGTTGGGGCTGCCAAAGGTCTGCAAAACAGCACCCCCTTTGCTCAGTACTTTCCCTGTTTCCCCAATGAGGTCAACCAGTGCGTGAGCCTGCTAGCAGTGCCAGTTCTGTGAGTGGCCCCTGCGCACAACAGGCACCAGTTAGTAGCTGACATGTAGCAACCCTAGGTACAGCCTGGGGCAGCTCCCTCTGCAGGGGCTGAGCCTGCTCGCAGAATCATAATGGTTTACTGAGTACCAGACTTTGTCTACCCTTTGTCCCCAGTTTTTCAAAAGCCCCTAATGAGGCAAACGTTATTCCCCCACATCACAGCTGAGACATAGGAGGTTCCAAGAGCATTTGCCAAGTCACTTGCTAGTAAATGATAGCCAGAGCTGAACCCAGATGCCCAGGTCCCCAGGTCCATCATGAGCCCAGAACCCTGGGGCGCAGCTGAGCCTCACCGGGCTTTGGGTCCCCAAGGTCAGGGGGATCCAAACTATGCACCCTCAGCATTGACACGCTAGGACAGGGAACTGTCTCCATGGTTCTCTTGCCCATCTGCATAGACTCTTTCAACAGGAAGGTCTGGTTCCCTGACAGCACTCCTCCTTAGGGATGGCAGTGTGTGTGGGGTGGGGGCTGTCGCTCCCACCCCCAGTTTCTGTTTGACAAGCTCCCAGCTCAAGGGCACACTGAGGGACCTTTCGGGGTGGGGCGGGCGGGTCCTCCTCCCCTAGCAGCTGAGGGATTGGCTCTGCCCTTGCCCAGCTCATGGAGGCCCACCTACCTGAGACATTAAGGTGTCACAGGCTGAGGAAAAGCCGAATCCGACGGAAACCCCACAGACATTGATAAACTGGAGCCGTATATAGGAGAAAACACAAGTCTTGTCAGGCAGGGCCCAAGTTGGGGAGGCAGCCCAGCAGCAGCTCTGATGTGCAGCTGAACCAGAGACCCCTCCTGGCCGACCCTGTCCATCTGCATGTGCTGAGGCCCAATGAGAAAGGGCCTCAGGTCATAGCTGTGGATGCAGCTGTCAGCCCTCACGCTGTGTCTTCTTGGAAGCCCAGGGGAAAAGCCAGGGAGAGACCAACCCCGCACAGCCACAGCTGTACTCACGGTCACCGAGAGGGTTACTGATGCCAGCTCCACTTTGCCCAGGTGCCCACAGAACACTGAGCTCACGACATAGATCATGAAGGTTAGCACCTGGAACAGGAACTGAAAGGTGGTGGCCAGAGTCAAGGGTGCCACTCAGCCCTGCCTCAGCCTGCCAGCCCCCGCCGACCCTGAAGCTCCCACCCATCACAGCTGCAGCCCCACACATACCCCAGGGACCTGTAAAGAACACTCTCAGCCACCAGGCAAATTGCCCACACCAGGGAAAACAAGTATGTGGCTAAGGCTGACACGGCGGCCAGAGCTGGCAGTCAGGAGAACAGCGGGCTGCTCCTTTTGCACTGTCATTAACCATGAGCTGCATTAACCTCTGGACTCCAGTTTTCTTCCCCGAAAGGGCAGGGATGCACAAGAGGCACAGAGCCTGGAACTCAGAGCATTCGATGTTGTTATGATTATATAACATATTATCATATAAACAAAAAAGAAATGGAATAAAATCCACCAAAATCTTGGTAATGGTTATCTATATACAGGTGGTTGGGATTAGAGATGAATTTTTTTCTTCCTTATAACTTTTGTTTCGTCTGAAACTTTTATAGGGAGCAATTTGCCCAACAAAACTGTCACTAGTTTTTGTGGTCAGAAAAAAATGCATCTAAAGCCATTTTCCTTGTGGAAATAAAATGGACAGAGAGCCCCTTCTTCCTCTTTGGGGATACCTGCAGGCTCCTGCATCGATGGATCCCACTTGTCGTTTTGGGATCTCTCAACCCAGCCTTCCTGTGGGCTTTTGAAGGAGGGCACACCTGTTCCTGCTGAGCATAGCCAGGCCCCACTGCCACCCCTGGCACTGTCCAAGGACAGCTGTCCTGCTGTCACCTGCTCTGAGCAACAGCCTCTGGTGTAGCCTGGACATGATCAACATGGCCATTTCCGGGGAAGGGTGTGAGCAGCCCCCGGCACACCCTATGTCATTACCGGACAGCAGGTAGACCCCAGACTCACCAGCTTCCCACCTCCACCTTCTTACCAGGGGTCCGGAGAGGACAAAGAGCTTCCGTGCCTCAGCTGTGAAGCCGACAGGGACCAGCCGGTGGAGGGCAGGGCAGCAGCCCCCTTTATCCAGGGGAACTGTATCCTGGAGGGTGTCCATTTCAAACCCAGGCCACTCGCTGGCCACCCTGCACGCCTGAGCACTCCTGCGGGCAGCCTTGACTTGCCAGCATGAGTCACCGTGCAGCCTGGCTAATGAGTAAAGGGAAGGAGGAGGGTGTGCCTTAGCAATGTATGAAATGTGCCTGGTCTCCCTTAGCAGCTCACTGGCCCCGGCCCCAACGAAGGACAAGACAGAGCCCTGGACACCTGGGAGTCACCCAGGCTTATGCTTGTGGGTGCCTCATGTCTGCTCTCCCAGAGAGTCAGCAGCAAAGCCCCCAGGAAGGGAAGGTTGCGGGCAGTGCTGAGGTGTGCAGGGCCTGGGGTTTGGGGGCTGGGGAACTGAGTATCTTACACCTTGGCAAGAATATGCCCAGATGACTCCCATTTCACAGTTGAAGAAATGGAGACTCAGAGAGGCAGGCAGCAGACCCCGGTTTCCATCCAGGTGGGCTACCTCCAGAACCCCGCCCTGGGAGGGGCGAAGTGAGAGGGAACAAGGGCCGGGGGGTAGGGGCTGGGGCCAGTACCTAGGATGCCTGGGCAGACTCCTCTATGTTGCAGAGATGGTTAGGAAGAAGAGTCAGAGTCTGGAAATGCTTTTACTAACATGGATAAGGGAGAGGAGGAAAGGCAAGGAATGGCAATGCTAGCCGCCCCCACCCCTTGTCTCTATGGCTTTTTATTCTCTCTCACAAAGCTGGCTTTGCAAATCATCATTAGTTACTATCAGGTTAGTGATTACAAACTACATCCAATTCCCAGACTCAGCCTCAAGGCCACGACCGTGTTTTCAGTTGTTTCTTCTCAGGTATCTTTTTCCCATCCTCGTCCCTAGAGCAAGAAGTCCCAGAATAGGTCAGGCGTGTGCACCCTCCCTGTAATGTGTCCTTGTGTGCAAGTCCACATCTGCTTCTGATGACCTTGTTGCTCCAAGCACCAGGCATCCTTCCAGGACTCCAGGCGTTTCTCACAACACCCTAGACCGTCCTCTGCTTACTATCCCTTTCAGCAGCACCCCTGAGAGCCAGGTGATGCCACCTGGGCAATCAGCCCACCCCTCTCGCCATCTATTTTGCCAAGCAAAGCTGTCACTGGGCATCTCACCAGGTTCCTCTCTGGCCCACTTGGTCTGTCCTCTCTTCTCTTCCATGCAGGGGTGGCCTGCAACCCACCAAGGACAGGCAGAGCAGTGAAAAATCATGAGACGCTCATAACTACCACCTCACTCGGGCCAGTCTGAGATTGGGCTTCGAGGTGGGGATTCAGTCAGGAGAAGGAGGAGCAAGTAAGGGGAGCCAGTAGGATTTGCACGTAGGACAGCTGGTCATGGGAAGGCTGGACTCTGGACTCCCCAAATGCCCAAAGGGGTTTTCACACCCAACCCTACAGTGAGGGAGTGGTCCACAGGTCCCATCACACAGCCCCCAGAGCTGCCTGGAGGGAGGAGTGAGGACAAATAGAAGATACGCACTACAACCCACCCCATAGTTGCCTTGCACACACACCCCTCCCCACATTCACACACAACCTCTTTTCTTTACACCAGGTTCCCCAATCCCCAGGGCCACAGACTGGTATAGGTCCGTGCCCTGTTAGGAACTAGGTTGTGCAGCAGGAGATGAGTAGTGGGCTAGCAAAGTATCCTGTGTATTTGGAGCTGCTCCTCAGCTCCACCTCAGATCATCAGGCGTTAGATTCTCATAGGAGCATTGGTCCCTGGTGCCAAAAAGGTTGGGGACCACTGCACACAAAATTCCAAAATGCTCCACTATTTTTGGCATCTGGGTCACCTGGGTGAGGTATATTCCCTCATTCTGCAGAGCTCCTATTAGCATAGTCTACAACCTATTCGATGAATAGTAAATTTACCACCAACAAAGAGGGAACAGAAGACATCGTATTACCACTGTACTTATTACAGGTTAAACGCTACAACACACTAGTTATAAAGTCATTGCCAGTATTTTATGTCACTCCTCTAATGCTTTTTCCATATCCTTCTCATCCCTGGCCATTTCTCAGCTGGTTTGGCTTCCTCTTCTGAAAAAGTAAGCAAAAACCTTCCCTCACTCTTGGGACCATGAGCTTTGCTGGTCTCTGTCATGTGAAACCTGCTAGTCTCACGTGGAAGGGCATGTGGTGAGGGCATCTGGAGGCTCACCTGGCTGGCCTGAGATAGTTAGCAATGAGTGCCTGCTGTCAGCTGGGCATTCTGCTGTGATTGTCTGTCACATAGTACACTTGCATCTCCTTCCACAGGAACTCTCTGTGCAACTTGGGCTTCTTATGGTGAGAAGTTGGCTTGAAGAGGAAATATTCCAGGAGCGCAAGTGAAAGTTGCATCATGTCAAGATTCAGCCTGGAAAGTAACAGGTCACTTTGCCTCATTCTGTTGGCCAGAGCTATTGCAGGCTGGCTCAGACTTCACAAGAGAAGAAACAGCTCCCCACCCTGATGGGAGGAGTGGCAAAGAAGCTGCAGGTTCTGTGGTCTACCACAGACACAGTCAGTCACTTTCCCCATTTTCTCCCCACTTCCATTCTCTCATCTCCTGTCCGAACCATTCCCCACACCTTGGCCCTTAATGAGGGCAGAGCAGATAAAATCTTTTGCCCTAGTGGTGAGGGGGCTCGGGCCTGCCCAGGACCCCCACAGGAAAGAAGGACCCAAAGCCACAAAGTCCTGGGAAGGGTAGGAGGTGGGATGAAGGGAATGGGGAGCAGAGAGCCATTGCAAGGGTTAAGGCGGTTTCCAACCAAAAGGGGAGCCTCCCTGGGTATCTGGTTCCCTACCTCTGGCAGTCTCACTGTGCCACGAGGCATTTGGAACATGCCGGGCAAGGCCCAGCAACTGTGTGGCAAGGAAGCAGGGAACTAGCCAGAAGCCACTGGCCTCAGCAAATTCAGTGGCCCAGGAACCTTGAGGGCATCTCAGGCTCCCCACTTGCCCCAGACCAGCTGCTGCGAATGTCAGCACAGAGCCAGCCCAAGATGCCCTCTCCAGCTGCAAGTCCTGGAGCACCAGGCGAGCCCCACTGTGAGGCTGGCCTGGTCCTCTGGCCCTGCCCTCAGGTGACTGCCTGGGTTCCTGCCAGGTACTGTTGGAGCTGGGTTACTTGTTAATTCTGTTAACTCTATACTTGGTTACACTTCACCAGCCTTTTCCTTTTGGCCTTCCTGATGTCCTTCCTGACCCATGCACCCTGCCAAGCCGGAGAGCCAATGTCCCTGTCTCTGACCCTTCCTCACTGTCCAGTGACTACAAAACACCCAGTTCTCCACTGAGGAGGGTAGAGACTCTGGCCTTCTGGTCCCTCAGCTCCACATACATTTTCAGGTCAAAGAACAGCTGGGCAAGACCAAACTGTTTGTCTCTTCTCTGTCCCTAGGCCTTCTGCTGAGCAAAGACCAACATCTGCAAAATGCTCAAGGTCATCCCTGAACCCCTCCAACTACTGCCTCTAGATTTAGCACCTCCTTCTCTCTGCCTACACACCAGTATCTCTTCCCTCCATCCTTCACCCTTTCCTGCTTTCCTCTCTCCCTTGTCCCAAAAGGCTTCACTGGGCACCTTCCCCCATAGAAATGCCTAGGGCTCAGTCCTCACAGGATGTCAAGGCACTCCCAGCTCTGTCATAAGGGGAGAGACAGAACCAGCTTGCAAAGCCTCAGCAGTGACCCCTGAGGAGTGCAAGACTCTTGAAGATCAGAAGACGGTGGGGGCACTTCTGGCTGGGGAAAAGTTCGAAAGAATTAAAAAGGAATATTACTCAGCGCTAGGAAGAAATGAACTATTAAGCCATGAAAAGATATGGAGGAGCCTTAAATGTAGTTTGCTAAATGAAAGAGTCCAATCTGAAAAAGCTAATACTGCATGATTCCAACTATATGACATTATGGAAAAGGAAAAACTATGAAGACAGAAAAAAGATTAGTAATTGTCAGAGGTTTAGGGGGAGCACAGAGGATTTTTAGGGCAGTGGAATTATTTCTATGATATTATAATGGTGGATACATGTCATTACACATTTGTCAAAACCTATAGAATATACAACACAGAGAGTGAACCCTAATATAAACTATGAACTTTAGTTAATAATATATATCAATATTAGTTCATCAGTTCTAACAAATGTACCGTCCTGATGCTAAATGTTAATAGAGGAAGCTGGGGGGTGGACAGTAAGGAGGCATATATATAGGCACTCTCTAAACTTTCTGTACAATTTTTCTAAACACCAAAAACTGCTCTAAAAAATAAACTCTATTTAAAATGGTAGACGACATAATAATAATAGGTAGCATTTATTGAAATTTATAAGAAAAATTTCCTCCCTCTTGCACATTCAGTTGAAGAATGAAGAGGTAGCATTGTTCACAGTAGCCAAAGAGTGAAGACAACTGAAGTGTCCATCAACAAATGAAAAGATGAACAAAGTGTGGTATATCCAACAATGGAATAGTCTTAGGACATAAAGAGGACTGAAGTACTGATAGGTACTACAATATGAATAAACCTTGAAAAATGTTACACTAAGTGAAAGGAGTCCATCACAAAAAGAGCACATATTATATAATTCCACTTATATGAAATGTTCAGAATAGGAAAACCCTACAGAAAGTAGATTGGTGATTCCCAGGGGCGAAGGGAATGGGCGTAAGTGGGCATGACAGCTAAGGGATGTGGGGCTTCTTTTAGAGGTGATGAAAATGCTCTAAAATTGATTGTGGTGATGGTTGCACATATCTGTGAATATATTAAAAGTCATGGAATTGTATACTTGAAAAGACTGAATTGCATGGTATGTAAATTATAGCTCAATAAAGCTATTAAAAAGCTATTGAAAATGGTATGTGAGTGGCATGGGCGGGGGCGGTGCTGTGATAAGCTCTGTACCACTAGGAAAATGCCCGGTGCTTACTATCCCGGCCTGGTCTGCCAGCTTGTGGCAGAACCCACAGAAGACTATGTCAGGGAAGGTTCCAGACCCCGTAGGTGAGGCAGGGGTGGGGAGGTTATCTGCATGCCCAGTGCAGGACCCAAGGCTCTGAGAGATTGTGTGAATAAGGTGAAGTCCCTCGCTGGGGCTAGGCTGAGCTTGATTCAAACCTGGGTCTGCCTGATGTCACTGGGACCAGCAAATGTGCTGGGGGTCTTAAAGGATGGAGAGAAAGTAGGTGGGGTATGCCAGGCCAGCAACCCAGGAGCCAAGAACCAGGAGGGGATACAGTAGGGTGCAGCGAGCCAGGAGGCACTGCCTTGGCAGAAGGCACCTGGAATGCCAGCCCCAGGCTTTTGATGTTTCTGCAGCCATTGGAATACCACTGTGGGCTTCTGAGCATGGAGGTTTGAGTCCTCCAACTGCCAGGGCAAGTGATTCCTACAAGGGAGAGGGTAGAGAAGGGAGACTAGCACTGGGCTGGCACTAGCCTTCCAGGAGGCAAGCAGAAAAGAAGGAGGGGAATGGAAAGAGGGCCTTTCATTTCCTTCCCTCAGGCCAGGATCATCTTTTCCTTCCCCAATATTTTAGTCCTTAGTGGCAGTGGTAGTGGTAGGTGGGAATCAGGTTTCCCTTTTGTCTCTTACTCACCTGGTCCTTATTTTAAAATCTCCATCATTTCTGAATCTAAACAGGTACCAAGGGAAATTGTTTGTTTTTCCTGCCTTAGCTAAACAAGCCCCACAAAATGTCCTGTGAACCTGCAGGGGGACATTCATTGACAAGCACGTTTCTTCTTGAGTACCTCTATAACAGAGTGAAATGCTTGACCTCTCTGACTTCATCTTATTCAAACCTGCTTTGTTCCCATGGCCTTCAGGTTAGAAACTTCTTGTGTATGGACACGTTAATTGTTACAGGAATTCTGCTTACAGATTAAGTTTTACAAAAACAGCCCCTACCAGAAAGTGTCTCTCCTTAGGAGATAAGGAAAGCATGTATTGTTTATCAAAGATTTGCAGAACCTCATGACTAGACTCACATCAACTAAGGTCAACAGACTAAGCACAATCTCCCTCGGACCCTTGGGGGCATCCAGATGTCTCCAATTGTCAATCACCTCTTGCCCCTTCCATTTTCTCCTTCTTTTGACATAAAAAAGCCTGAACCTGTACTTTCTTAAGATGAATTTGAGGCACCACTAAATCTCCCATCTCTTCGGTTGGTGCCTTCTCAATCAAAAAATCTTTCCTTACTCCAAAATCGGATGTTTTGAGTTTTGACCTTTCAAAGCATCAGCTAATATGCCAGGGACTGTTCTGAGAAGCTGCATTGGATGAAATGAAAGCATCTTCCTGGGGATAGGACTCCACATTCTGAAGAAGGGGGAGTGGGAGTTTGGTGGGGGGCAAACCCTGTGATGGGGGAAAGGTCATTAGACGTTTGGTATCCTGAGGGACCTGAAGGTGGACAGCCAGGAGGCTGTGGTGGAGGCAGTGGTAGTATCTCATCAATAAAGGGCTGGGTGCTCGAGACTACAGACCTCCCCCTTGCTCCCCACAACATCCTTCCCCACCAGAGCCTGTCTCCTCTGCCCCGGAGCACCCCTTCAGTGCAAATTTCAAGATGTATAGAAGCCAGGGCTGAGATTTCAGCACCCACATCTGGAGGTATACTGAGGCACCAGAATGGGGGACCACTACCTGCATCTGCTTCCTCTGGATTCCCACCAGGAGATGGCACTGAGGCTGCACCTCTCTGAGGACCACTCTGTGTAGGGCAGGGCCGCAGGCAAGTAGCAGGGCTTCCATGGAATTCTTCCACAGAACCACTTTAGCTACAAGACAATGTAGGGATTTTGATATCACGATAGAGAACAAAAGAAACAATTCTCTTTTTAGATGCAGGACAATGTCTTCCTTAGCTTTGTCCTAAGTGTTGGAGGGTAAAGGTAGCAAGTAGCCAGAAAGTACTACAATTTAAGAGAGAGAGAGAAAAAAAGAGAAAAGCTAGCTTGCTTATTTCTAGATTTCAACATAAGAAAATGTGCCATGAGATTAAAAAACAGTGATTCTAGCCTCAGAAACCAAAACAGCCTTCTTGGATGCATGTGGCTGTGGCCTGCCCTCTGTGTGTGTGACAGGCATTCTCAGCACTCAGTCCATCCTCCTAGGAATGGCCTGTTCTCTGAGTAAATCACCTCGATTAACCCTCACAGTTACCATGCACTGTAGTTGGAGCTTGGACATAGGGCAAGGTCAGTGTGGTCCTTTCTGGCTGACCTTCAGATTTTCATACTCAAATCTCTTTACCTTCTCCTCACCCCAATTTCTAGAATAATCCCCCAAAGATGCCACAATCATCTTGCTGGGAATTTTCATTGGTTCTCTACTACTACAAAATTGTCATAAATACTCTCTACTTAGTTTGTTTCTACTTTGTAGAAGACGAATCCTTATCCACTTGCTTTCTGCTCCCAAGCAGTACGCTCTGCTCCTGTGAGGAAAAGCTCACTGCCGGCTCTGCTCGCCACCTATTTCATGCTGTTACTCTGCCTCAGCTGTGCACGGCTTCCTTCTTCCACCTCCTCCCCTTCCTCTTGACCTTCTGTCCCCACTGCTGCTTCCTCACATCGGGCGTCTGTGTCTCTGGCCTCCCTGCTACCTGGCTGGCATCATTCTAACCCATTCTTCAGAAGCCTACCTGCAGTACTGCCCTCAAAAAGAAGGCTGGGACTCACTGTCAGCAGCTGGAGAGGGGAAACTGAGAATAGCCCTCCAGGTTGCAAGTCATGGCACATCTAGTGTTCACTTTATCAAAGATAGGGAGTCTGTTAAACTTGTCTTTTTATTTTGTGTTTTTGACACTTTGATACCTGAGGGCCGGCCTTGCTGACCTAGAAAGGACCGCCCTTCCCAGGGCTAACTAATTCTTAGAGATACAAACAATTCTACCTGTAAACAATAGCCAACAACTCTCTGTACCATTCAGATGCGAACCAACCAACTAACCATTCACAACCCACCATGGATTCTCAGACAGGTCACTATCCATCTGCCCTAACCACCCCAGAACCAGGTACCAGACAACTAGGACAGCTGCTATGCCCCAGAGCCACCTGAAATTATTCCAACTGGCCAGTGCTTACCTTGCCTCATCTATTCCTTTCCCAGAAAGTACAGCAAAGGTTCTTGCCCACATTTCTCCTCCTAACCAACCTTGGTGCTTCCCCATGTGGCTTCCTGAGGTATAATGTTCCTCCTCCTCTTGGGAACTTTGTGTAAGAAGCTATCTTTTCAGTGACAGTTGTCTCCTGATCTATTGGCCTTGCCTTACCTGAATAATAATAAAACCTGCATTTTAAAACAGTTCAAAAAAGGAGGGGAAGGGACTTCATTACTCAGAAACCAAGAACTTATGATGACCAGAGTCTAGGCAGCCATCCCTACCTATGAGTCAGTCTAAATTGTGTTATTAGCCTGCATTCAAGGACTTGCTCACTAAGGCATCCTGGGCAGAGTGAGAGGCAGACGACGGTGTGTAATGAATTGTGGAAGGTGTGCCCTCCATGAAAAAAATGCAGTGTAGGTGGGAACAGAATCAAAATCTCAGTGACTGAACATACTGGAGAACGTAGACTTTATGTATTATACTGGGGCAGGAAATCAGAGAGCCATACAGTAGGATGATTCCCCCTCCAGAAAACAGAGTGCACATTAGAATCACCCAATGAAATTTTTTTTTTAAATTTGTGATATAGGGCCTGGTCATCTGCATTTTTAAAGCATTCCCTGGGTGCTTCCAATAATCGGCCAGGACTTGGAACTTAGCAGCTCAACAGTGTCTGAGCTCTGAGTCAGTCGGCCATCTGTGCTCCCCTGGGCTTTTCCTTCATGGCTATAAGATAGCTGCCGCAGCCCCAGGCATCTAATCACCCCATGACAACATCCGTACTCAAAACTCTGTCTTACAACCCTTTGGGGAACAAGATAACTTCCTCAGAAGTTCCTCAACCAACTTCCTTTAATATCACACCCACTCATGCTTAAGTCCATCTCTAAAGGATGGTATTACTAAAAATGGGGTTGAACCAGAAGTTCTAGCCCTTGACTTCACTTTAGAATCACCTGGAAAGCTTTTTTTAAAAAATACCACTACCCAGGTCCTGCTCAGATGTTCTGATTTAATTAATCTGAGGAAGGCCCAGACAGCTATTTCTTCTCCCTTTTTCTTTAACTTCTTATTGAAGTATAACATTCGTACAGAAAAGCACACATATAATATGTATATAGCTCCATGAATTTTTATAAATTCAATGCACCTGAATAACCAGCAGCCAGATCAAGAAACAGAATTTTATTATCTCCTCTAAGTCCCCTGGTGTCTCCTTTCACTCAATCTCTCCCGCCAATGATAACTACTATCTTGATTTTTAGCACCACGGAATTCTTCTGCCAGCATTCTTTTAGACCTCTCCAGGAAATTTTCCCATGTGCAGCCGAGGTCGAGAATCATTGGCCTAGACACATTCACTCTGGGGCTGGGTGAATATATATTGCTGCCATAGCCAACTTAAAATAGTTCTCTTGGCAAAGATGAAGCATTCGGTGTCACCATGCTCAATGGTTCCTTTTTAAATTAATAGATGCATGTCCTGACTCAGACTCTCCTAGTCCTATTGCATAGGGCAGGGACCTCCTGAGGCTGGCCTACTGTTGGTTCTCTCCATTAACCCTATTTGTCCCTGAGATTGCCCTTCCAGATGGCTGTGGGGCTGTTAGGGCTCAGTGACTTGATACCTGCCCTCACTCCCAATCTGGCCAGTCCCCCTCCTGATTAGAGGATTTGGAAAGCGCATAGTGGGCTGGGAGATCTCGGCTCCCATGAAGGCTTAACCTGGGGGAGCTCATGGACAGCTGTTTATGCTGCTAGGAGCAGCCCTCGGCAACTTCCTCAGCTTTGACTGACAGGGGCTATCTAGCGACCCGCAAGTCCATCCAGGAAGAAAAGGCTGAGAGTTTGAGAACCCAGCTGTAGGGATGCCTCCCAAGCATTAACCCCAAAGCTTTTTCCCCACTGTCTGTCAGCAGGGCTGGTGGAGAGTGGCTGGCTTGAAACTAGAGGCTTTCTGAGGTCAAAGCAAGGTTGAGCCAGCGCACCTGCTTTAGGCGATGGAGCAAACAGGAAGTCAGAGCCCTGGCTCTAGACAGCGGCAGAAAGGAAATAAATCTGCCTTTATTTAAAAACAAGACATAATTCAGACCAGCTTTGTGTGCAGATGGCCCAGATTACCAAGGTTCAGGGGCACCTTTCCAGGTTACACAGCCTCCTGGAGCCACAAGCCTGGTCAGGCTGGCCAGGTAGGGGCAATTCAAGGATCCATCCCACTCCCTTTGAACCCCACCCTGAGGAGATGCCTGGGGTTTCCCACCTTGTCGGCACCAGAAGACCAGGCAGGCCCTGCCCACAGCACCCAAAGGACATGGTCCAATGTGCCTCATGACCACCTCTCCATCACTAGCTGAACCAATGAGAGTCTCTCTATCAGGACTTTGTGGTTGGGCATGGAAGAGAGGGTCAGTGAGAAGAAGATGGATGAGGATAGAGACTGTAGTTCTGTGTAGACTTAGGGAACATGGATCTTGGCAGGCCTGGGCAAATTGCATGAAATTCCAAACTAAATGGGACTCTCTTGCCAGCCTGAGGAATGACGTATCAGAGGCAAACAATTTGGAAGGAGAAGAGAGAAGAGCAGACCCCAGTGAGAGGCAGAGATAGGGTACCCTGTAGCCCTCAGAGAGAAAGGCCACAATATCATTTATTCAGTCATTTGCTTCTCTCAGTCTTTCCATTTCTGGATACTATGTGGCTTGGCTGTTCCTTTTCCCTAAGAGATAATGTTCCTTCCTTACATCTTCATTTTTTTTTTTTTAGATGTTCTGAGTAGAGGTCTGTTCTTGCAACCTCATGACCCCTGACTATTTGGGCCTGTCAGGAGGTCTGCACTTACAGCTCTTTCCCCAGACCCAGGCTCTGTGTCTTCATGTTGGCCACACTGATCAAACCCTGTCCTTGCTGCCCTTCACATGAGTCTTGCTTGGAAGGGGGACCGCCTCGCACCAAGGACAAAGATGCTTTCAGACCACCTAGCAAAACCCTCCTGACCAGTCAGATCATTTTCCAGCCTGAGGTATGATCACAGTAGTTTTCCCTGTTACCTGCACCCCTTTCATGAAGCAGTTTGTTGAACCCAACCGTTTGCTCAGGGAGTGTTAAACTAATTAAACTACCGCATTTGCTTAATGTATTTCTAATACTTTAGCAACCTACTTAAGCAAACTACAACCTAAACCTGTAAATGCCTCAAGTTAAAAAATGAAAACCTGAGACAACCAATCACAAACAACCAACTAGGCATTTCCAAATAAGGCAAAGGCTTGAGCTATAGACAATCAAAAATTTCCTTCCTTTGCTTCTGCCTCTTCTCTAAAGAAGTCTGCCTTCTAGCTCCTGTCAGTAGAGTGCTCCTAATCACTTCCAGTTCGGTGCTGCCTGATTCAAATCGATTTTTGCTCAAATAAACTCCTACAACTTTTATTATGCCTCAGTTTTTCTTTTTCTTTTCACAGGAGAAGAAATATATAATTTAAGCTCAGTTAAAGTAGACGGGTTACATTCTGATTCTGCCACTTTCTAACTATGCAAGTCACTTATTCTCTTTAGCTTGTTTTTCCTTTGTAATAAAACCTGACATAGAATTGCCATATGACCCAGCAATTCCACTTCTGGGTACATACCCAGAAGAGTTGAATGAGGGAACTCAAACAGATATTTGTACACCCATGTTCATAGCAGCATTATTCGCAATAGCCAAAAGATGGAAGCAACCCAAATGTCCATTGGTAGATGAAGGGATAAACATAATGTGGTATATACATCTAGTGAAATATTATTCATTATTTAAAAAGGACATTCTGACATGTATCACACAACATGTAGACATTGCAAACATTAAAAACATTATGTGAGGTGAAATAAGCCAGTCACAAAAGGACAAATACTGTATGATTCCACTTATATGAGGTACTTATATGAGGGCCTTAGAACTGTTAAATTCATAGAAACAGAAAGTAGAATGGTGGTTGTCCAGGGCTGGGGGGAAGGGGAGTGGAAATGTTTGCTTAATGAGTATAGAGTTTTGGTTTTTGCAACATGAAAGAGTTCTGGAGACTGCACAACAATGTGAATATATTTAACACTACTGAACTTTAAAATGTTTAAGATGATTAATTTTATGTTATGTGTATTTTACCACAATTCAAAAAAAAATCTCACAGAAAGTATTGATATAAGAAGTAAATGAGTTGACACATACAGAAGTACCTGGAACATAGTAGACATTTAACAGATGTTAGGGGTCTCTTTTCTTTCTTTCTTCCTTAAATTCTTGACAACTGACGTTTTAAAAATATAGACTAGATGAGAACAATTTACAAATAGCCCAGACTTTACCTTTATGTTAATAAGCACTGCAAAAGTTCTTGGGTTTCTTAAGTTAAATCATCCTCATAACAAATTTTGCTGCATAACAAATCGTTTTGAAGGAGAAGAAAGAGAAAGAGGAAGAGGAGGAGAAGACTCAAGAAAACTTGAGCTCGGCTTGTGGCATTTTCATCCCGGCAGATTTTCTGTAGAATATGTTTGTGTGGAATGTGGGAATGTATGTGTTGGTGTAATGGTGGTATATGTAGGTAGAGGTTTCTCTCCAGTATGTGTTAATTGGACCAATAGTATTAGGCACATTATTTCATTAGATTTTATACCAATCTTTTCAGATAGATAGAAATGCTAATCTTCATCTTATAAATGAGAGAACCGAATCAGAGAAATTAAGTACTTGATCAAATAAAGGGGCAGAGCCAGAATATGAGGCCGGGTCTGTACCGCCTCCAAAGTACATGTTCTTTCTACTCCATCTAGGGTGGTAAAGAGCTTTTCTCCAGCCTGCCAGCTCTGCTTCATTGGGCATGTTGCCTTACACTGCTAGACTGTGAACCTCAGACAATTCAGCAGAAAAGAGCGCTTAATCAGTTCTCAATATCTGCCAAGGGCATGGGATAGAGGAGTGATAGCATGGGTGCTGCCGTTGCCTCTCTGACCTACAGCATACTGAATACAAGTGTGGAGCAGAAATAGGAAGAAAAACTTTTTTTCCTATCTAGCAACTGTTGGTCTATTCTCTGAAAAAGACCTCAGCATTGGAATGCTCAAGCAGGCCCAATCACCCCTCCTTCCAGGGCATCTAGCTGGGGCCAGGTCATCTCTGGTCTCACCCTTTTGGCTACCCAAGATAGAAGGTAACTCTCCTGGGTGAGGGGGGGGGCAGTTATCATGCATCCTGGGAGCCATTCTCTGATTTTGAGAGACCTAATTCCCTTTATTAACTCTCTTTCTGTTGATTATACCTACAGTGGTTTCTATTTCCTGTTCTGACCTGGCTGACACAGTCCTAGAGCAAATAAGAGACACAGCTGGGGTCAACACCAGGGGTTCCTGCCTCCAGAGTCTCTCTGCCTGTTGGTTCACAGTACTCAGGCATGAGCAAGTTGATGTGCATGGGTGTTTAGAATCAGGAGGCCTAGCTGACACCTGCTTGCAGGAGTATGGAGGAAACACCAGGACAGAAGAACTGCTGGGAAGCATGGGCAAAGTCTCAGGTAGGGGAACAAGTCAGCCTTGCTTGGGAGACATTGGAACAAGGAGTGGACCTAAAGGGAAGAGGAAGAGAGATGGACTACAGCTGAAGGGAGAAGAAGGAGGCTGAAGTCGGTCCTGGCAAAAATGATTGATTTTCTCCATCCATTAGGATGTTTCCAAATGTAAATAACTTAAAACACACTTCAAATGTTTGTTCGTTTGTTTTTAAGTGAGGGAGGACAATTTAACATCATGTCACATAGTCCCATATAACAGAGAGTTCAAAGATAGGGTAACTCTACTGGCTCAATAGTATCTTCGAGGAGTCAAGTTGTTTCCATTTTTCTGCCATACCATTCTCAGTAGGTCTGCTTATCTTCAGGGGGCGGGAGGGGGGGAGGGGGGAGGCTGGAGACAAAGTCACCTTTCCTTGAAGTGAATATATAAATAAAATGGGGATTCTGTTAGCAAAGAGGGAGGGTACGAACTTTGCATAGGCAATAATGCCTCTGCTATATTTATCAGGGTCCACATGGTCAGTCCAAGACAGTCAAGGTAACTCCAGAGAATTTCTGAGAAAGTGGGAAGATCAAAGAAGGGGCTGTTCTGCTGTTGACCTGAAGGCAATGCTGGCCCACAGAAGAGGCAGAGAAAGAGAACTTCAGAGGCAGAGGTGGGATCGGGAGTCCACAGCTAGCATCTGCCTTCTGTCCAGACTTTTGGAGTGTGAGGTAGTGGATTTCCCATTGTTTTACCTTTAGAGATGACCTGGGAGCGAGAGGAAAGTCCTGGTAGTGGTGTGCAGGACTCTAGAGATGGTGAGAGGAGGCCTGGGATGGCAGCAGTCCCAATCTGGGAGAGGAACAAGAGTCACTGTAGGTCAGAGTTAGGTCTCAGAGACCTATAACAGGGGGGCATGATGAATCTTTCCCTCAGTCAACTACTCAGTTAGTCATCTTTAAATCCTAGCAGATTTTTTAATATCTGTATACTCTACCCTTTTCTCAGGTATTCTTTCTTTTTTTTTTTTTTTGGTCTGTTTATCATGTTTTCATTGCCTGTCTTTGTCCATCTGAGAGACATTTGCTGCTCAAAAAATAACAATATTCTACATTTCCCAGCACCCTTTCAACTATGAGTGGTTCTGGCCAATGGGATGTGAGTAAAGGTGATCTGGTGTGTAACTTCCCAGACTTCCCATCCCCTGCTAGGGTGAACCCCAAAGGTACACATTGAGATAGTGGGGACTCCATCAGCAGTGGTTTCTGACTGACTTTGTGGAGCACAGCCTACCA
Source organism: Rousettus aegyptiacus (assembly GCF_014176215.1). NCBI lineage: Eukaryota > Metazoa > Chordata > Mammalia > Chiroptera > Pteropodidae > Rousettus > Rousettus aegyptiacus. The sequence continues at coordinate 65,643,953 of NW_023416309.1, forward strand.
ACCTCCTGTTGTGTTAATCACAGACATTTTGAGGTTAACTTGTTATTGAAGCATAACCTCTCCTATCCTGACTAAGCCACTCCAGTCAAATGTTACTTTCTTGAAAATATAGACCTTGTCTATTTCATTCACCACCATTCCCAGCATCTGAAACAGTCCACTCAATAAATATTTGTTGAATGAACAAATGACTGAAGAAAACCTTCCTATTTGTTATATAATAAGAATCAAAGTTTATAATTTGGAAGGAACTATCACTACAATAGATTGTGTTGGGTTTTCTTTATTGTTCTTTGTTGTTGTTCTTTTGTTTTGCCATTAATTTGAGAATCTGAACACAAGAAGCAACTGGAAAACGGAACTGAAGAATGATTTACTACGGTTGTGGCTACTGGGTCATCCATTGGGAAGTCACAGGTGCCCTTTTGGGCACTCTGTCCAGATATGGATGGTGATGAGCAACACAGAAATGTCACCCGCTTTTGCTTGGTAACATGCAAGTTGTGATGAGTCTTGGACATTTATGTTTTGGACAATGTCAGTTGTTTAGAAAGGTTGACTCATAATTGTGCAAATATTTTTTTCCAGTTCATTCCTTTATCAAAAAAAAAAAAAGTAGAAAGGGAAAACAAAAGATTGAATCATGGTGTTGTGTTGGGGCAAGATCAAGTGTTTTTTCAACTGTTTTCTTTTGGATTAAAATGTAGTTTAGAAATAGGATTAGTCCAGAACAGGCCTGGTTTGGGACATAATGAATAAAACAAGTTATATAGTAAATTGTAATTACTATAATAATAGTAATAATCATAATTAAAAAATAATAGTAATTAGAGAAAAGAAAAAGAGGAGGAGGAGATTTGAAGAAAAGGAAGGGGAAGGAGAGAGATGAGTATGATTTTTACCCATGTGCTCCAATTTTTCCCTCTGGAGAAACTCAGATCAAGTCTTTGGAAACCCGAAACTATCTCTTCTCCAAGTTGAGTATTTCCAGTTCTCTCAACAGCTCCTTATGCAAAGATTTTGAGGAGCCCTCAACATGTTACTGCAAGTGACATTTCCATGGTGTCAGGAAAAAGCAGATGCTTTAGAGACTCAGTACTTGTGACTGATGCAGTGAGTCCAAGTGACATTACTTCCTGATCCTTAATTTCCTACTCTGTAAATGGGTTTATAACCCTTACTGAAGGGTTGTTAGCAGGTGAGGGTGAAGGAGAGAAGGAGGGGCAGGCAATGTTTACTCTTTCCTTTCACCCCTGGCCTGGGGGTGGCTCCACTTTCTCATTCATCAGAGCAATGACTGTGGGGCCTTATCTCTGGGAGGACAAGAGACATTGTTTTTGATCAGGATGTTGTCTTTGTTAATATGGTTTAAACTTCAAGGCTGTTTTACCCCACAGTTGGATCATGTGAGCTTGCAGTCATCTAAAATAAGGTAATTTCAGAAGAGAAGGTGGCTGGAATGGGAGGGGATTCAGAGCAAGAAAACACTAACAATGCCACTTAAATTCATTTACTTAAATATTTATTGAGTCCCTACTATGTGCTAGTCACTGTTCTAGCCTCTAGGGATTGAGAATGAATACAAAAGACAAAGGTCGGTGCTTGTATTTTCATGGAGGCAGACAGTCAATTAACAAGATAAAAACAAATTATAACAAGTCTTTTGGAGAAAACAAAGCAGTGTAAGTGATACATAGTGAATGGGGAAAGGACTAGGGAGATGAGGCTTGAGCTGAGACAGGTGTGATGAGAAAGTGTGATGAAAAGATCTAAGAGAAAGTTCTAAGCCCTGGGGGAAAGAAAGATTTATGGGTGGCTATATGTGTTGAATGGGGACTTTGAGGTCTGGGCTGAAGTAAGAGAGTAGGGCAGGGTTTGGATCATACAGAACCTTGCTAGACCATTTCTGGACTTGAGAATTTCTTCTAAGTGCAGCAGGAGGCTACAGAGGATAGTGTTGGGGAAGTATAATTAAAATAAAAATTTTCCAACTCAGAAAACCTCTCTAAAAAGGTAGTAGATAAAGAAAACACTTTTATTATTGAATAAGCATGCAACACATTCTGGGGCAATCTGCTAGAGACTGCAAAGACAAAGAAATCTCACCCCTATATAGAACCAGGCAGTATACATATTCTCAAGATAAAGGCTAACAGTCCTTCAGTAAGTGGACTCAACAACATCATTTGTCACACATAGTTCATCTTAACTTTACTTGGTAATCAAGAAGACTATCTGTTAGCTAATTGGCTTTATCTAGACAAAAACTTTCAGCTTTATGACAGGAGCTGGGTTCTGCAACTTGGAGCAAGGCACCGCCAAGTGCCGCTCCTACCTTTCCATAGGAGAGAAGGGAAACTGTCTCCCTTGATGTCTGCCTTTCAAATAGATGGCTCCTAGGTCTTTGAGAAAGACATTCCTGGCATTTAAAACTAACTAGAGGCTTATTTGCCCTCTAAAGAGATTGACAGATGATTTGAAGAGACAGAGAAAGAATATACGAGGACAAATTTTCTAAAGTAACTGCTCTAAATAAAGGGAAGGGAGAGAGAGCTTTTCCTTTATTTTTAACTGAGATTAAGACTCATTTTTCATTATTTGTCCTTACAGTGGCATGATCTGATTTTATTTTTTTTAGGAGTATTGTCTGGATGCTCAAGGAAGAATAAACTGTAGGGAAGCAAGAGCAGAAGAAAAAAGCACTCAGGAAACTTTTGATAGTGCTGACCTTAGGGAAGTGGTGATAAAAATGCAGAACAGGATATACTAGGGGGAGAGTTGGAGACACACTTCCGGAGGCTTCCTGAGGTCTTGGCCCTGAAGGAAACTAGAGATTCAAGATGCCTCCTAGGTTTTGGCTTGGGCAGTTTTTTGGAGGGTGATGCCACATTGGGAATAAATGACTTGGAAAAATCTAGAGTTGTGTTTCATGCATGTTAGCATTAAATTCTATTAAGAATCCAAGTTCATGTATCAAGTAGGCAGGTGGGTAAATGAGTCAAAGCTCAGGGCTACGGCCAGAGACTTTAATTTGGTAGGAGAAACTGGTGAGGTAGGAGAACTGAAGTGCGAGGTCCCAGGAACCCAGAGATGAGGGAGAGAGTGTTGGAAGGAGAGGTGGCCAGGCAGGAGTGTCGGAGGGGCTGAAATGGCAATAATACTACTGGGTCTGCCCACATGGGGGTTGATGGTGCCTGGATAGGAGTGGTTTCAGGCAGGCTTGTGGTCAAAGTTACAACTAAACTACATAACAACCATCATTGGGATTGCCTGAAGTCTGGCTGAACAGAAATCCTACATTAGGGGACACACACAAGAGGCCATCTCGAGACTGGTAGGAGGGGCAGAGACATGAAATGAGCAGGTCTCACAACCATGCGTGGTGGTTGAGAATTGAGAGAAATATCCTGGCTGTGAAGGTACTTCTGGAGGCCCCAAACTGAGCTCCCCAGGTCAGGGTTCCAGTGCCATGAAGAGAAGTCCCCACACTTCTGACTGTAAAAAACAGCAGAGATTGTGGCTGGATGAAATGAAGGGCTGAGGAAGTCTCATACTTTCCTTTTATGGGCCTATAGGAAGTCTTACCACTGATGGAATCACCCACTCACTCTGAGCTCCAGAGCTGAGACAGCAATTCGAGAGGCACCATGCACATATGAGGAGAAACTGAGTTGTCGGGCTTTGGTGCAAGAGATGGAGGGGCAGTTTCCTCCCAGACAAAGGGACTTGCTTCTTTGTTGAGTTCTCTCCCTACTCAGCCTGCATACCCAGGTAGCCACCATATCAGAGTCTCCATCATGATGCATAGCTAACACTGGTTTCCCCACTCTAGTAAGCCCCTGAGACCCCACCCCTCCCAATTTACAGATCCATCCAAGCCACTTCCAGTAGATTTTCCATACAAATAGCCTGTCTTGGCTCATGCTACGGACTTTCCTAAAGTCTCTCAAAATTTCACAAAGCCTAAACAAGCAGCATCTGGCTTCGGTATGCCCTATACCTCTTGCTTCGACATGCTCCATACTTTTTACTAGCAACAGCCAACCACAGTTTGAAGCTTGGCCTCTCGAGGCACTTCCAAGCCCAGCAAGGGTGGTGCCCATCTGTGGCTTTGTGGCTCATGCCAGGTGGCTCAGGCAAGGCACAGCATGCAGCTAAACTTGGCCTGCAACAGGGCCCCTCACAAGAGGCCCTAGCCTGCATACCTAGTGGCTGACTTTAATCTGAGCCAGAGCACCACTCAGAATCTCATCTAAGGACAACACACCCAAAGAGCAGACAGGGATGGCACTAGAGCCCCACTAAAGCAAATCTTGTTCTGTAGGGTCAGCCCTTGTACAACAGCTCCTCCACTGGTCATGGCAGTCATCATGACCGATGATAGAAACAAATACAAGTAGACAGTCAAAATGGGAATACAAAGAAACAAGTAGCAAATGAAAAAAAGACAAAAACAAAAACAGAACAAAGCTCCAGAAAAAGAACTAAACACAACAGAGACAAACAATCTACCAGATGCAGAGTTCAACACTTGTTATAAGGCTGCTCAATGAACTTAGGGAAAGAGTAGAGAAACTCAGTAAAAACTTTAACAAAGAGATAGAAAACACACAAAAAAAGAACTAGTCAGAAATGAAAATTACAATAATGGAAATGAAGAATATCTGAAGAGGAATTAACAGCAGATTAAATGAAGCAGAAGATCAAATCAGCGATTTAGAAGATGAAGTAACAGAAAACATCCAATCGGAACAGTAACAAGAAAAAAGAATCCAGTTTAAGGGGCCTCTGGGACAACATCAAGCATACCAACATTTGTATGATAGGGATACTAGAAGGAGAAAAGAGAGAGCAAGGAATTGAAAACCTATTTGAAGAAATAATGACTGAAAACATCCCTAACCTGGTGAAAGAAATAGACATACAAGCCCAGGAAATGCAGAGTCCCAAACAAGATGAATTCAAGAGGCCTACACTAAGACACATCATAATTAAAATGTTAAAGACAGAGAGAGAATCTTCAAAGTAGCAAGAGAAAAGGAATTAATTAACTACAAGGGAGCTCCCATAAGACTGTCAGCTGATTTTTCAGCAGAAATTTGTAGACCAGAGGGGATTGGCAGGAAATACTCAAAGTGATGAAAAGCAAGGACATACAACCAAGATTACCTACCAAGCAAAGCTATCATTTAGAATCAAAGGAAAGATAAAGAGCTTCTCAGACAAGAAAAAGCTAAAGGATATAACACTACAAGTTTTTGCTTGTATTACACATAAAAATACTGTAGAATCATCTTGATTTGGCCATTTAAATGTTCCCGTATCATAAAATGAGAGATGGGTTAGACAAAGTGATTAATATGAAGCACATTTGAAATGGGTCTCGTAATTTGACAATTTTATACAAAAATTAAGTATTGTGAAAAGTATGTTTTGTCATTTATTCTAGCTGATAATTAAGAGTGTAAATTACAAAAAAAAGCTGAAAGAGTTCACCATTACCAAGCCAGTATTATAAGAAATGTTAGAGAGGCATCTTTAAGAAGAAGAAGAAAAAGATTAAAAAATATAAATAATAATTTATAAAGCCACCAGATGGAATCTGCAAAGGTCAGAAACATGGTGGAGTGAGAGATGTCCCCAGATCTCCCCTTGAAACAACAATAAGCTGAATATCTAAAACTCAACAAAAAACATCCAAACTGCACACCAGCACGTCTGAGAGTAGGATCGGCATATAAGAGCTACCACAGGTCAGAACCCCCGGGTGTTGGGAGGTAGGCTGGAAGAAACAAAGAAGCTGCCTCTTGCAGCTACAACTCCATGTAGGAGGTTGGGGGAGGGGACAAGGTGTAGTGAGTTCCCTGAACAACCCTGCCTGGGAGAGCTGTGAGCTCTACATGGCTCGAGGCAGGGACCAATGCAGAGGGCAGAGAGCAGAGAAGAAGGGACGGCAGAGAAATGACAGTTGATTTTTATTAGTCACGGTTGCAAAACTGAGGCTGAGCTGCAGCCCTTATCCCCTAACCCAGAGGGCCACTCCCTCCCTCCATATCCTCCAAGACTGAACACTGCGGAGCCCCAGGGGAATCTGAGCAAATGCTATCAAAACTGTCGCTAACACTAACAGGGACTGAGACTGTGGGTAGCGAGTGTGATTAAACATCTATAAGAAAAAAACCGGTGTCTACAGACATGCCACCCTGAATGTGCCCTATTTTGTCTGATCTTGGAAGCTAAGCAGGGTTGGGCTGGTTAGTACTTGGATGGGAGACCACCTAGGACTATCAGGTGCTATAGGCATTATATATAAAAATAAATAAGTAAAATTAAAAAATAAAAATTAAAAAAAAGTCATTTTTAAAACTTAAAAAAAGGATCCAAGAGGCTTAGATGTCACCTACTGGAAACCAAAAGAAAAGCGCCTTCTTTGCAACAGGCTAGAGAGACCTTTATATAATAAATCTTTCTGGGGGAAAAAAAAAAGCAGAATACACTTCCATTAATGCCCAGGCAGAGAAATAGTCCATAAAACGCCATGAACAACCAAAGTGACAAGGTATCTCAGAAAAAAAGAGAAAAATCTCCAGAAAATAAGCTTACAGACATAAAAAATATGTGACTTAAATGACAGAGAATTCAGGATGATACTTCTGAAAAAATTCAGTGAGTTTCAAAATGAGTCATATCAACAATTTCATGAATTGAAAAAAACAACTAGATGAGCAGAACGAGTTCTTTAGCAAGGAGATTGAAACCCTCAAAAAAGAACCAAACAGAACTTCTGTAGATAAAGAACACACTGCAAGAGTTGAAAAATGAAATAGCAAGCTTGGGAAATAGAGTCAACCAAATGGTGGAAAGGATCAGTGATATTGAAGACAGAAATCTAGAAATAAATCAGAAGGAAGAAGAGAGAAACTTAAGAATGAAAAATAATGAAGAGAAATACAAGAACTAGCTGATACCATCAGGAGACGAAACATAAGAATAATGGGCATTCTCGATGGGGAGGAAAAGGAGCATGGAATAGAAAGCATTTCAGATAAATAGTTGATGAGAATTTCCCAAAGCTAAGGAATGAGCTGGAGTTTGGAATTCAAGAAGGCAACAGAACACTCAATTATTTCAGTCCAACAAGGCCTTCGCCAAGGCACATTGTATTAAAATGATCAAAAATCAGTGACAAAGATAGAATTTTCAGGGCAGCCAGGGGGAAGAAATGGTAACTTGTAAAGGAAAGCCTATTAAGTTATCCTCGGACTTCTCAGCATAGATCTTACTAGTCAGAAAGGAATGGAATCAAATAGTTAAACTATTAGGTGAAAGGAACTACCAGCCAAGAATAATATATCCAGTTAAGCTCTCCTTTAGATATGAAGGAGAAATTAAGACGTTTCCAGACATACAAAAATTGAGGGAATTCTCTACTACAAGGCCTGCACTATGGGAAATACTGAAAGAGGTCAGGTCGTCTAAAACAAAATGACAGGAAAAAAAAAAACATAATTAGGAGTAAAGTGACTATCAGGCAAGTAGAAGCAGAGGAGTGCAACCCTTACTAAGAACAGGCCATTATAAGCTTAAATAATAAGAGGAGAATTGCTATAGTGAGATAGTAATAAATGTTCAGCATACACAGGGACAAATTGAGATAAAAATGACTGAAAGGGGAAGCATTCAAAGATCCAAATTCAAAAGGGGTATGAAGATAAGGCACACACAGAAGAAAATAGATGACTATATGTGTGTGTGTGTGTGTGTGTGTGCGCGCGCGCGCACGCGCACGCATACCAATGTTCATATCAGCATTTTTCACAGTGGCCAGGACATGGAAGCAATCAAAGTGTCCTATGATAGATGATTGGCTAAAGAGGCTATGGCACATATATACAATGGAATATTACTCAGCCATAAAAAGAGATGAAATATTGCCATTTGCAATTACATGGATGAACCTCCAGATAATCATACTAAGTGAAATAAGCCAGACAGGAAAAGTCGAAAATCACATGATATCACTTATATGTGGGCTAGAAACCTAAAAGCAACAAATGAACAGGACAAACAAACAGAGATCATGGACGTGGATAATAGACTAGTGGTTACCAAAGGATGGGGAGAGAGGGGAGGGGAGAGGGTAGGTGAACTATGGGAGGTGAACACACAGTGTAAATATATATATATGCCTTACTGTTAAAGTGTACAACTGAAACTTACTTGATTTCATTGACCAATGTCACCATAATAAACAAACAAACCGATAAAATTTATAATAAAATGACAATAACTACATACCTAGCAAAAATTACTTTAAACGTAAATGGATTAAATGCTTTAATCAAAAGATAGGGTGGCTGAATAGATAAGAAAACAAGCCCCTTACATATGCTGTCTACAAGAGACTCACTTCAGATTTAAAGTCACAGTCTGAAAGTAAAAGGATGAAAAAAGATGTTTCATGAAAATGGAAACAAAAAAAAGCTGGGGTAGCAATACTTATACAAGACAAAATAGACCTAAAACAAAAGCTATCACAAGAGACAAAGAAGGCCTCAGTTATTCCACTTCTGTATATTTATCTGAGGAAACCCAAAACATTACTTTGAAGGAACACATGAATCCATATGTTCATTGCAGCATTATTTACAGTAGCCAAGCTACGGAAACATCCTGGGTGTCCATCACTGGACAAATGGTTAAAGAAGACGTGATGTGTGTGTGTGTGTGTGTGTGTGTATGTGTCTATTCCATTGTGAATATTACTCACCGATTAAAAAGAATGAAATCCTGCCATCTGCAACAACATGGATGGACCTAGAGGGTATTAAGCTGAGTGTAGTAAGTCAGACAGAGAAAGACAAATATCATATGTAGAATCTAGAGAACAGGATAAACAAACAACAGAAATAAATTCATAGATACAGAGAGTATATTGACGGTTGTCAGACTGGGGGCAGGGCTGGCTGAAGGGGAGGGACTAAGAACTACAAACTGGTAGTTTCAAAATAGTCATGGAGATGTATGTAGAGTATAGCATGAGGAATATAGTCAGTAGTATTGTAATGACTGTGTATGGTGTCAGATGGGTACTGAATTTACTGGGGTGATCACTTTATAAGTTAGATAAATGTCTAATCACTGTTCTGTACACCTGAAACTAATATAATATTACGTGTCGACTATAATTGAAAAAAATAAAAATATTTTTAAAAAAATTTTAAAGACTGGTTTGGCAGAGTAGAGATGATAGAGGCTCACCTGGATGGGCAGAGATGAGTAGAAGTGAGGAAGTACAGTCCGAGAGCGATAACCTTCCATATAAGTCTCTTGCTGGAAAGGAGAGAAGAGAAATGAGGCAGCAGCTGAAGGGACAGTGGTGTTCAGAAGACTTTGGTTTTGTTATTATTCATGTATTTGGACATCTGCAAAATAAGTAACAGATGCAAAAGGTAAACATTTAAGTGATCTAAAACTGTTCACTCTCTGCCCAGACCCCTCCTTTTCCCCTCACTAGAGTGGATGACACACAGCTGAAAGGCTTCTTGGGTTGTATTTGTTTTTGTTTTGGGGGGTGTATTAAATAAGATGTGAGATACTAGAGACAAGGAATGATCTGGCACAGAATGGGAACTGATGATAGAGGAAAGAGCGGGTAATTACAAGTGTGAAGGTCAGGAGCAGGCAAGGTTGGAAGAGTTAGGGGTCCTGGCCAAGTGGAGGCCTTCGCTGGAAACAGGGACACTTGGTGCAGTCATAGGAAGGACGGGCAGCTGGGAGCGAGGGCCCCACGGCAGGGCCTGGCACACCTTGTGTGTTGGCTGTGCTTCACAGTAAAATCTCCTGTGAGCGCCATCACATGCATCCCAAAGATTGGCCAGCCACAGCTGTCACACCAGCTACTGGGAGGGAGTACTTACTTAGGGACCTAGCAGGCAGGCCAACTTCAGCAGGCCTCTCCCCACCTGCCTCTACTCATCTGCTGGCCAGATTGGGTTGATTTTTGGCTCCTGCTCTGACTAAAGCCCTGCTTCAGACTGTCCTCACTAGATCCCTTCCAAGTTCATCAGGTCCCTAAGGCCAGACCCCTGGACCTGGCTGCCACCTGACAAAGAGCTGTCGGGCACTATGGATCCTGAGGCTAACCTGGCTTCCTGTTCTTCTGCCCCCAGGAGCAGCACTCTGAAGTCACCCGTGAGGTTTCGTGAGACTACTCTGTGGTCTCAATTAGGGACCCCTGCCCTAGACACCAGATCTAATTTGAGGGGAGCACATTGGCCCTTGGTTTCTAAGTCATCAAGGCTTAGCTTCCTTGGTCACCCCGCTGCTAGAGACAGCAGAAAGGAAATGGAGCTGAAGTTCCAATGTCTAAATGGAAGATAAATGCCTCCTCCTTGACACCAGTGCCTCCTGCTATGAGGCCCCAGGGACAATGTGAGGCCTTGAGGAGCCCTTCACTGCTTGTCAGGATGATGGCATGGACTAGAGAGAACGGGTGGGTGCAGGGCAGCAAAAGAAGCATGATACACATTCATTCATTCACTTGAAAAATTTTATTGGTCTTACATGTCGAGCCAGGGGGCGGGGACTTGGGGAGGTGAGGCCTCGGGCCAGAATGGGCTTGGGGGCATGCACCAATCCACAGAGGAGCAAGAGGGGGTGCTCCAGGATCAATTCTCTAAGGGGCTGGAGGGCACAGCACAGGGAGGCCAGGTGCATACAGCAGCTTCAGTGATGGGTCATCTGTGAAGAAGATACAGTGGGCAGTGAAGCCCTCATCCTGTGTAGGCCCAGAAGTTCCTAGCAGTCTGGTCTTCCTGACAGTCCCCCTACCCCCCACCTCTCACCTTTGCCAGGCTTGGGGGGTATCTGCCTTTGAAGGGCTCCTCTTTCAACAGAGACCTCACTAGGCAGGAGTGACGGTGGGAGAAGGTCTTGAAGCTGTGCTTGCCATGGTAGCATCCCATGCCACTGTGCCATGTAGGGATGAGTTACTCAGGCCCAGGGAGCCCCCAAATGCCTAGACTCTGCATACAACTAATCCTCCCAGGGGTAGCTGATCCCTGGGGCACCTCTCCCCAAGACAAGTTTAATCCCAGCTATGCCATTATTGGATGGTTGTCCAGCTGATATTGCCTCTTTCAGGGGCTCTGTGAAACAGGCCCAGGGCACCAGGCGACCTTTAGGGACCTCTAGGGTCTCAAGGTTAAGTGTGGCTGATGGATGTGCCGGCAGAGGCCAGAGGCCCACACAAGAGAAGTTAGTGGGAATCTGAGGCCCAGGGCTGCTCCAGCCCCTTCTGAACACCTGCAGGGAGCAGGTAGACAGTGAGCTCTACCCCAGACTCACCCACACCCCCGAAGGGCAGAGAGTGCACGGAGACTTGGACAATGACGTCACTCCACCACTCGATGTCTCTGCAATCATCTTCTTAATCACCTGCAATAGCGTCCATTCCCAGGCTTCAGTCTCCTGACATCCCAAGCCCCCCTCTGTGTGTGTCCTGGAACCCCTAGGATGTGAGCTGGTGGAGGCAGTACCCCCGCTGCCATCTGCACCCTGAGGCCCTGTTGCAGTCTCCCATTCTACCCACATATCAAGTATTGGGTAGGGAAATAAAATAGCAACAGTTCCCATGACTGAATGCAGGGCACTATGTTGATGATCATCTCATTCAATGCTCTGGGTAGATGTTACTGTCCTGATTTCAGAGCTGAGAAGAAAAGGGCTCAGGAAGTTTAAGTAACTTGTCAAGGTCACACAGCAGTGAATGGGGAAACTGGGATTTGAAACAAAGTCTGTGGACCCTTGGATCCTGTTTGCATGAGTGCTGTGCCTGGGAGCCCCAGGACCCTGGGAGGAGGGCACCCCAGGACCACCTTGTCATTTTGGGAGAACACATAGAGAGCCAGGGGCTTCTCACACTGGTTGATGAACTGGATGGCCTCCTCCAGGCTGCGCACACAGACAAAGGACATTATGGGCCCAAAGATCTCCTTCTGCATCACCTGGGACTGAGGGTCCACATCCGTGAGGATGGCGGGGGCTGAGGCAGGAAATGAGCCAGAGTCAGCTGGTGCTGAGACCCCCACCCCCACCCCCAAACAGCAAGTCCAGTGTTCCTCCTTCAATTCCTTTACAGATGAGGCTGCCAAGGCTTAGAGAAGGGCAGGGCTTCCCACCCACCCAGGCTCCATCCTGGAAAACCTTGGGGAGAACGAAGGACTAACTTGTATGAGAGGGAGCCTGGGGTCTCTGCACCCCACACCCAAGGCTCCCTGATGGAGCTCATCAGTCTCCTGGCAAATTGAAAGCTCAAGCCTAGGGACTTGGGGAGCCCTCCAGCTCTGCACACCAGCAGCTCTTGTGGCCTCTGCTATCTGAATCCCCTGCTGATGCTGCAAGGGTTGGGAGGAGATGAAGCTGCTCTCTGGCCTTGTGGGGGAGGGGCTTCTGGGCTGAGGTGGGGCTTCCCAGGAACTATGCCAAACTTCTGCCCACCAAGAGACCCAGAGTCCACCTCAGACCCACTGGCGAAAGCAATTTATTCCCTCCATGGAGTTGTCTGCTCTTCAAATATCTGTGCCCACTAGCCACCAATTTTCAGGGACCCTAGCAGCCCTGGTAGGTGGTGCTCTTCCAAAGGATGAGTGCACGCACCTATGTATAGGGCGGCCATGTCCCCAGTGCCCCCATAGGCAACCCTCTGGCCCTCCATCAGGCCCATCACCCTCTGGAAGTGCCGGGAGTTAATGATTCTTCCATAATCACGAGATTTTTTGGCATCATCCCCATAGAACTCCTGTGGAAAAGCGATGACAGGCTTCAGGTAAGGACACGACCAAAGGCTACAAGGTTGCCAGTGACTCCAGCCTGGGAGAGCACACAGGCACCATCAAGCCAGTGCAGTGGAGGATGGCACAGCAACACCAAGAACTACTGGCCTGCCACAACATCTGGGGTGCTCCACAATTTTTGCGACATATAAAGTGCTGTAAGACAGCATTGTCTGAAAGAAATATTTGCATAGCTGTCTGGACATCACATCACATCACCTTCCTTGCATGTATAATCACAGAAAGGAAAACATACCAACAAGTTAGTAGTGACTCTTTGGGTGGCGGGATTCTGGGGGGAGCATTTTTTCCTTCTTTATGCTTTTTGATCTTTTCCAAATTATCTACAGTGAGCATGGATTGCTTTTATGATCAGAAAAAAAAAATCCAGTATTTTCTAAAGTCCACACCCACCTCTCTACCTTGGAGCTTCTCATTCATTCCCGTGGGCCAAGACTCACTTTCAGGGACTTTTTGAGCTTCTCCGCGATTTGATTCTGGATGGAGGGATCGCAGCGGATGTAGTCAGGGGTAATGCAGGTCTGGCCGTAGTTCATGAACTTCCTCCAGGCAATACGTTTGTGAAAATACTAGATTAGACTGCATTCTTCTAGGCAGGAGGTTACTGGAAAAAAGCACCTTATTCCATTAGCTCAGTATTAAGGCTCAAGGGGCTGAGTGCAGGAGGACAGCTCTCTGGTCAGCAGGAGACAGGAGCTATGAGCTTTCCAGCAAGAGGGCTCCCTAAGCAGCCACTGGCTTTTAGATTCTGGACTGAGCAGACCTGTGTCCCTGACCATGTTCACAGGGGCCTGTGGTACCTCACATCTTAACCTCACCAGTGACTGGTGGGAGATTTCTGGGGTGGGCGGACTTTGTGCCCCTCTGTACATGCTCTCGAGTCCTACACAGCCAGGTGTCACTGCTGCTGAGGGTCCCCACACTCCGGAAGGCCGTGCATGTGGGATACGGAAGTTGGACAGAGCTCTGGTTTGACAGCTCTTCTGCAGGAAGTCTTCCTGGACTGACCTCACCTCTTCTATGAATGTGGTATTTCCCTCCCTTTGCCCTCCCTCGCCAAAGCTCCTGCCCAGGACTGCAGGCACTTTGAGGGCAGGGACAATGTCTGTGTTACTCAGAGCGGAACTACAGTCTGCATGAGTTAGAAGGCAGCCAGAATGGCCACTCCAGCTCAAATAGGCACCAAGCCTGCTCACCTGCAGGCAATGTCCAGATCACAATCCTTGTCCACATAACAAGGGCTCTTTCCCCCCACCAGCTCCAGTGTGACAGGGGTCAGGTGCTTGGCTGCAGCTGTCATAATAATCTTCCCAATATTGGTGCTCCCGGTGTACAGGATGTGGTCGAATCTGTCCTTGAGCACCTCCGTAGTCTCAGGGATGCCCCCTTCGATCACTAGGTACAGATCCTTTCGTGTGAGGAGAGAGGCGAAGCTCAGGAAAGACCACAGCCCCTCCTCACCCTGCCCAAGCAAGCCACTTCCAAGTAGACCACCTCTCCTGGCTCAGGGGCTCTGTTCACCCCAATGGGAGAGGACAGCTATCCTCACCCCTCCCTGTACCAGGGACCCTTGCTACAAGAAGTCACTATCTCTCAACCTCAAAGACCTGGCCCCAACACAGTTCTCCTTGTGCCCTGGAGAGCACTTCACCTTATCGAGGTACTGAGGGATGATGGTGGCCAGCAGGTTCAATGTGTTCTCGCTCAGCTCTGAGGGCTTGATGACCACTGCATTCCCTGCAGAGCACATGGAGTCAGGGTGGCCCCACCTCAATGCTCTGCCCCCCCCCCCAGTGACCAAGCCTGGAGACTCCCTCCACCTTCTGTGTCCTCCGAGGAGTGAGTAAAGAGCTACAGGCACACACCACAGGAGCTGTGCCATCTGCCTCATGCAGTTGATGAGATGTGGGAGAAGGAAGAAGGGGAGATAAATACTCTGCACCTGAGCAGAGTGGGCCAAACAGTAAGAAAACCCTAATCCATCTTAGCTCAGAGCTGCCTAGCCCCATACATACGGACAGGCAGGGGTACTATATGGACATGTGAGCCTGCTTGGGCCTCAGGCAGAAAGCCTGGCTAAATAGTTTGGCCCCTGCAATCTCCTGTGAAAGACAGACTCATCAAACCACTACCTGACACCAGGACCCATCTCCTCGAAGGCCTGAGGCCCCTGGCTCTACTCCACAGCAGGGGATAGTGAGCCTTCATGACTCCCCCAGAAAGGGGACCATGGTACCTGCAGCAATGGCGCCCACCATGGGCTGAATGGTGATGGTGAAGGGGAAGTTCCAGTAGCTTATGATGAGGACCACACCCAGGGGCTCTGAGTGGATGTAGCATTCATTCTGCTGGGTGTGGGCAGTCTTCTCCACGGGCTCATCCACAACCCACTCAGGGAGCTTCTTGGTCATGTACTCAATCTCCTCCAGGCTATACACCACTCCTCATGGTATGCGTTCCATTCGTTCTGTGGTGAGAGGACTCCTGTGAGCTCCCTGGCCCCAGAGCTCTGAACAGAGAGTCACCAGGGCTGGCTATATGTGGGTCCTGGCTTACTGCTCCTTAGCTTTGTGACCCTGAATGATCTGCCTACCCTTTTCAAACCTCAGTCTCCCAACCTGCAAATGGGAGCATGATCTGTACCTTCTAGGGCTGATGGATGGGCACGTTGAACAGAGCTGGGCTTACTCAGCTGCCAGGGTAATGAGACATGGGCTCCTGGGGGCTGGGCCAGAGAAGGTACACGAGGCAAAGTGCTGGGGAGCAGCCATTAGAGTGGTGGGCCCTTTTCTGCCAGTGATAGGGGTCCAGGCAGGTTTACATATGTCCCGTTGAAGGTACCTGAAGGAAGGGCAGGTCTGTCCAGTGACTTGAGCGTCATTAGTGATCTGAGGAGAACCGAGCCACTGAGTGTCTGGGAATACTTATAGATTAAAATGACGCTTGAACCCGGGCGGAGCCCTAAGAAGACCACCTTTAAGAAGTGGATAAAGGAAAGAGGCAGCCAGAGAGAGTTAGGAGAAAATTCAGGAGAAATGCAGCCAGGGGAAGGAGGGAGTGGATGCTGAGATCCTCCTGGAGTGGTGGGGAGGCAGCAGTGTGCAAGGGTGGGGAGAGAGGAGGAGCCGACAGCATAATATACTGTACACAATATGCAAAGCTCTTCCCTGAACTTTGGCTGTGAAGAGCAAAGCGGAGTTGTTAAGTCAACAGAGTGGGTTTTCTAGTCTATTTTTTGTTTGTTTTAAGATGATAAACCTTGAAAGATTTTAAAAATACAACAGCAAAGGGCCCTCTGCCCTTCTCCAAGATGATAGCAGGCCCCCAGTATCTTGGAGGCAGCAAGGTGAAGGGTTTAAGAATTTGAAGGTGTCTGATTTTGCTCAGGGCAAAGGATGGATGTGGAAGGTGAGGAGGAAGGAAGATGCCACGCAGAACAGGTGGCCTGTGGGGTGCTACGCTGTGCTGTTCCCGTGGACAGAACCAGGTGGCCCTGGGCGAAGCTGAGGGCTGGAGAAATGAAACCAGAAGTTCGGGACGTCATGCGGGAAGGAGATGGTTGAAACGGGTAGCCTCCTGCTCCAAGATGGATGGAAAAGGAAACGAAGCCAGGAGAGAATGGCAGACAGACGGGAGAAAGGAGCTGCCGTTCCTACGTTGGAGCACCGGGACCTGGGGCTCCTAATCCTGAGGAGGCAGCGGGCGGTCGGCCCTACCTCAGCGTCTGATGGTTTCAGCCGCACTTTCCTCTATAAAAGGTTCCTGACACTCACAGAGGGTTTTGAGGACTATGTGTGGTTTCATGTAAAGAGCTGCGCCCCGAGCTCCAGACGCACCGCAGATGTCCTACAGGCAAGCAGTGACTGTTCCTATTCCTGTCGCACCCTTGCCCTCCGCGCTCTGGCGCCCGAAAGTCCCGCTGTCCCAAGGTAGCCATGGCCCTTGCTGGGAGGGCGGTGCTGCCCTCTGGGATGTGTGTATGGAGATGGCGCGGGGCAGGGCGAGCGGGGAGGAAGCACCTTGTGCAGGTCGGCCATCAGAGCCTCCGCGATGTCCTTTTCCCGCTCCTTCATCATGCGCCGCAGTCCCTTCAGGTGCTGGATCCCGAACTGCAGGGGGCGAGTTCTGCCCAAGTTGAAGGCGGCTCTGGCCCTCTGCACGACTTCGCTGATTCTACCCACGGTGCCTGGGGAGAGGCAGCACCTTGGAGCAGGGTAGGAGGACGGGCTGCACTCTGGCTCCCGCTCTGTCTCTGAAACCTGGGGGTCCCGGGGCAGCACGCTCACTGCTCCTCCAATGCATTAATTGTATAGAAAGAGGAGGATCTCCCCAGGAGCGCTGGGAAAATGGCATTCTTTTGCCTTCTCAGTTCCCTAACTCAGATGTCTGGACCCTTCTGGCCTTCTGGATACTCCCCTGAGCAGAGACAAACTCATTTGCACTTAGGGCCAAGAAGCAGTGACACGCGATTCTAAGTATAATTGCCCGTGGTGGGTTCTTAGCAGTGTGCTGGGGCAGGCCTGTTCTTGCGCCTTCGACTTCCCACTCCTGCCCCTTCCTGCTTGCAAAACTGGTGACACTCCCAGACAAACACTCCAAGAGTTCTGCACACACAGCCCTGCCACTTTCCAGATTAAATGGGGTGGCACAGGTTGCGATTCCACACACAAGCTGATCGAAGAAAATCCAGTGTTAAAATATCTGCACCATCTCTGGCTAAGCAATTGTTCCTCAAAGCACTGGCTGCTTCACAGACTGAACCAGACTTGATCTCTTAACCAGTGTGTGTCTGTAACACCTGTGGACACAGAGCGAATGCCAGCAAAGGCCTTGCAAAGTTTCAGATTTTCATATGGAAGTGGGGAGGAGATTCCTGCTATGGGTACGAGAAACCGTATTCGCTGATAGGGATAGCTCTTCCTGGGAGCTATTTGGCTACGTTTAACAAAAAAAGCCTTTAAAACATATTTTTTGACATTATAGGTCCACATTAAGAAGCTTATAAAAATTAGAACATTTCTAAACACTCATAAATAAGAAAGTTCATCGGGTTTGTTTATAACAGAGAGATACTGGAAACGTCCTAAGTCTCCATCAGCAGAAGACAATTTAAATGAACTATGCTGCACCTATGTGATGGCTGATTGTGCCGTATTTAGGAGAGAGACAGAGCAAGTACGGCAGCATCTTTATAAGGGCACCTTCTCTGTGCCAGATGTGTTCCTCCTCATGAGGGATAAGGAAAAAACAGGTTACAGAAAATAGGTACACCAGGTGCGGATGTGTGTGTGCACATGCGAGAAAAGACCAGACCAGCAGCGTCCACATATGGCGAATTAGCAGCGATCTTTGTTTTTATCTTCTGTAGTGTTTGACTTTTGTGCAATGAGCTTGCATCTTTTTTAAATATTTGTTAATTTTTTTTAATAAAGATAATCTGTAATAGGTAATACATGCTCATGGTAGAATATATGTAAAAGATACAAAAAAGGGGGAACAGAGAAAAGTAAGTCTCCCTTCTTCCTTCTCCCCCAGTGATTCCTTGCTATCTGCCTAGAGATATTCCACCCAACTTCAGATACTGCATAACTTCTAACATCAGAAGAAAAGGGGAAAAAAACACAATAAAGCTATTTCTACTTTATAAAAAAATTATATATACCATGTGTATGTATATCTACCACATATATAATATATGGCATATATAATATATTATATATGTATATAAATATAAGTATATGTGGTATATATACTAAATGTTATGTATGTGTATGCATATATGGGATGAATAATATATGGATATATTATTATCTATGGTATACGTAATTTTTTTGAAAAATAGAAAAAGCCTGTGTGTGTATGTGTGTATATGTGTGTGTGTATACTGTTTCTCCTCTCCATAGTGCTGACCCCCACCTGAGGTTTTCTGCACAGAGATGAGGTCCCTGCTGGCATCCAGGGTGCCCTCATCTTGGAGGTGCCACGGACCCCTCCCTAGGTCTGACAGGAGGCTGAAGGGAGCTCTCTCACTGGGACCCCTTGGCCTAGCTGGCCATGGGTCAGGTGGTCCTGCTGACCATGACCCTAGCCACACAGCCCTGTAGGAAGGTCCTCTCTAACCTTGTGTGGTCAAATCAGGACAGCAGAATCTGGCCATGGGTCAGCAAGGCAGGCATCCCAGGGTGGAAGGGCCTGCTGTGAGTGAGACAGGGTGGGCTGGCACCCTAGCTCCAGCACTCAGAAACGCATGGCCCCTGAGAAGGAGCCTCCCTGGGCCTCTTCCATGGCAGCATTTATAATAGTGCAGCCTCATAGTTACTACAAAGATTAATGGAGCCAGAAATCATCTAACGTTGCACCTGGCACACCAATGGAAGCCAATGGAGTCCACCTTCCTGCCTCCTTGTATCCTGTCTGCCTCACCTGTGCCAGCTTTGGCCCTGGGTGTCCCGGTGATCAGCTGCCCCTTCATCATCCCCTTTGATCCTCGAAAAAACTCCGCAAGAAGAAACCATTATGAGGGCATTTTATAGATGAGGAAAGTGAGGCCATGTCTTTTTCTCACAGTTAACAAGTGACAAAGTCAGGATTTGAACCCACTTCTATCTCGATCTTCCTATCATGCTTTTAACTACTGGGCTCTGCTGTCTTCCAGGGGAGTGAATTAGGGATTCTCACCCATCATCCCCTTGGCCCACTGCTCCTCAGATTTCCAGGGCTTCTACCTCCCAGTTCTGGGGCATGGCAGAGCTGCCAGAGGTGGGCCTTGGACCCTCATGGGGGAAAGGGGTAGGGTAGACCAACCACAAAGATGGACCCCACTCCTAGTGCAAGTTTCAGTAAGATACACCTAAGGAAAAAAAGGAGAGAGAGAGAGAGGGAGGGAGGGAGAGAGAGAGAGAGAGAGAGAGACGATACGAGAGCTCGAGAGAGAGAGGAGACTATAGATAAGAAATGGAACTAAAGAAGACAGCCGCCCACCCACGCTAGCTCGCTATCCCTTCCCTCCCTCCTCCCTAGCCCTCCCTCCCTCCCTCCCTCCCTCCCTACCTACCCTCCCTCCCGCCCGCACTCACTCCGCCTCCCTCCCACCCCTCTCCCTCCTCCTCCCTCCCTCCCTCCCGCCCTCCCGCCCCCCCCCCCCTCCCGCCCCTCCCCCCCCTCCCTCCCTCCCCCTCCCTCCTCCCTCTCTCCCTCCCTCCCTCCCTCCAGCCCTCGCCCTCCCTCCCGCCCTCTCTCCCCTTCCCTCCCTCCGTCCCTCCCCTTCCTTCCTTCCTTCCTTTCTTGCCTTCCTCCTCCCCCTCCCTCCCTCCCTCCCTCCCTCCCTCCCTCCCTCCTCTCCCCTCCCTCCCTCCCTCCCTCCTCCCTCCCTCCCTCCCCGTCCCTCCCTCCCCTCCCTCCCTCCCTCCTCCCGCCCCTCCCCCCCCTCCCTCCCCTTTCCTTCCGCCTCCCTCGCCCCCCCTCCCCGCCCTCCCCCGCCGCCCGCCCGCCCGCCCTCCCCCGCCCTCCATCCGCCCGTCCCCAAGAAGAAAGAAAGAGAAAGAAAGAAACCTTTGACACAGCCTCTCCCAGCGGCTGGAGCTCCTGGAATAAACGTCAGCCTAGAGAGGACATATTTAATGACCCTCCTCTTCACCCCTCAGCCCTGGCATCCCTGAGTAAGAAGGTTATATAACAAGATCACAACAATATGCAAATGTGGGGTATAGCATAATCAGGGCCTCTGTTCTCTTTGAGCCCCAGTTTGGGAGATTAGGCCTTAGGTTGTCTGATTTTGTTCCATTCTAAAATGCAAGAATGTGTCTTTGAAGGCGTGGGTAGGGCTCACATCCAGTTTTCAAAAGGAGCCCATGCATGTGTTTCCCCTGGGTGTAGGGGCTGCCTGGCCCTCTTCCAGAGTGCAATTGCCAGATGCTGTTCTACCAATTTTTCCAGTTACATAAGATCAGCAGCAGGTGAGGTCCAAGTTATGATGAGTGTGCACGCAGCTCCCTAAATATGCACCACAGCACAGGCACGTTCTCCTCCCCCTCACCTCTCCACCATGTGCCAGGGCCTCATCAAGGCAGAGATCTCCAACCCTAGATAGCTGTAAGCCAGGGGACTTTCTCCACTGATACATGGATCTACTGTCTTGTTGAATAGCAGAGAAGAGAGCCAGGAACCAATAATAATTGCCCCTTCTGTGTGGTCATCCAGAAAACCAGATGCGCTTGGGAAGGAAGCAATCTGGAAGCCCCTTCTCCCACTATTTAACAGACGTATGCTGGCCCTCTACTCTGTGCCATGCAGTGGGGATGGAGGGAAATGTGGAAAAACACAGCCGATCACATTGCATACCTCCTTGCTGCCATGGACTCTTGGCCTCCTCCTCACCTACCTGCAGGCTGTTCTCCATCCAGCATTTGGGTGTCCTTGCTTCCCATTTCACTAGGAAAGAAACAAAAGTTTCCCATAATGGTCTACAAGAGCCTAAAGATATGTTCTTCTCCTCCCCTTTCTATCCACCCCCATGGCTCTGCTCAAATATGAAGTAAAATAGCTCCAACCCCTCAACATCACTCTGTGTCCTCTTCCTCCAGAGCATTTATTGCCCTCTAATGTACTATTTGTCTACTTATTATGTTTGCTACCTGTCACCCCTCACCCAACTAGAATTTGATTTTTCCCTGCTATAATCCTGTAGCACCTAGAATAGTGTCTGGTACATAGTAGGTGTTCAATAAGTATTTGTTGAATGATAGAGTAAACCAAACATTTTAAAATAATATGAAAACTGTAGCAATTGGAATAAGCACAAGATGCTACAAGAACTCAGATGAGGTGTCGCATGGGAGGGAAACAGTGCCTGAGCTGAATGAGAGGAATTTAGACAAGGAAGAGCAAGAGGACTTGGAATAGCAAAAGCAAAAGCTCAGAGGCCTGGAATAAAGTCTTGTGTCCACTACCGTTAATAATAGGTGTAACATATACTCTGTTACTAGCAGGAGATGAGGGGCTGGATGAGGCTCTGGGTAGCAGGGGGCTCCTTGAGCCCTGTGGGTTGGGCCAGGCTGTGAGGGTGAGGGAGCATGAAGGAGCTTATCATGGAGGACTATGTTCGAGATCTTTGTTTTTAGGGAAGCCCTCTTAATAGGGCACAGTCTTAATAAGGTTCGGACTGAAAGCTGCAGCTTCTAGTAAAGGAGACAAGAAATTACAAGACCCCAGTCTAGACCAACAGAATGGGAAACATACCAGAATAGCAGAAGGCAATATTGGCAGGATCTGGTGCCTGGGCTATGTGGTGGGAGGAAGGTGGAGCAACCTGTGAGGTGGGGAGGAGCAGGTAGATGGGCCAGATCTCTTGTGTCAACCTGGAAACCACTGCCCTCCCCCTGACTTTTCTGGTGGCAGCACCTGATTATTTTTGGAGATGACCTTTCTTCTTTTCTTCAGATTCAATATGATGGTCCGACAAGGTGCTCTGTGGCAGACTAACCAGGGCGAGCATGGGCCCCCACGAGGCCACCCAGACTTTCCCAGCAACTTCTTGAGTAGAGGACAGGGTGGAAGGCCCAAGGCCAAAGGAGCTGACTCATTATGACAGTAGCTCCCTGGAGAGATAGGTTTCTCAGCCGCTTGTTGAGTTCCCTACATCTGTGGCCCCAGCCCTGCCCAGGTCTGATTTTCAGCTCCTTCTTCAATTCAGTGGAAATCTTCACCAAACACTGAACACGACCAGCTGCATGTCCTTAGACAAGCAAGTTATTTAATTTCTCTGGGCCTCAGCTTCCTCTTCTGGAAAATGGCATAAAAAGAAGGAGCTGAGAGATGAGTCCCCGGGGCCCCTCCCTTCCTGGTCCTTGGGGCCACCCCCGCTACCCCTTCCATGAGATAGCTCTTCAGTTTTCACTGCTTCTAAGGCACCTTCATCCATCCCATTTCCTCCTTCATCTTTCAGCATAAAGCTGACCTCCCTGAGGAGAACCATGGAAACAACAAAGACAACAATGACTGTGTAAACTGATGAAACCAGTGCCTGGCATACAGACAGCTTTGTGTAAATGTTTGTGTTGTTGCTATTGTTACAAGTAGCAGCTTTTAGGTCCTGAAGGTATGGAGCAAGGAGCCTTGAAACTTATTTAAATCTTTGGAGAACAAAATCTTTAGATTTTTAAATTTTTTGTATTGTTATTATTTTGGTTAAGTTGCAGTTCTGGCATAGTTTGAGTTGTCATAGAAAGTGTTTCAGATACATGCTTTCCAGATTTTAATCTTTGCAAGCCCTAATATTTCACCTCCAACGCTTCATCTCAACCCTGGTTATCATCACTCTCTCCAAGGCTATTGTCATTGCTGCTTGTCTGCTCTCTCTGAATATATGCTCACCTCTCCCTGATACCTTCTCCAGAAAGCTGCCAGAGGAATCTTTGGGCAAGGCATGCCTAAGGCTGTCTCTCTCCCATTAATATCTTTCATTAGCTTCCTGCTGCTCTTAAGAAAAAAACTCCCATGGTCTTTGATATCCTGCATAATCTGACTCCTGGCTGCCTCATCACTATCATTTTGTACCACTTCCCAGAATTTTCACTACATTCCAGTTCACTGGCATTCCTCGAATAGGCCAGGTGATTTTTCTACCTCAGGACCTTTGCACACGCTATCCTTTCCCTGGAACCCTTCCCCATCTACTCTGCACCATGGTAACTCTTATTCCTGGTCATATCTCAGCTTCTCTGACGTGCCAACCCCAAATAATACCGTTCTTACTTTGAGGAACCTGTCACAAATTGCACTTATATATTTGTTTGTGTAACTATTTGGTGATTATTTTTCTTTGCTCCTTGTTCCCCTGCAGACTGGAATTTCCATGAAGCCAGTGATCTCAACTATTATTCAATACACATATCCCAGGTACTTGGCACAGTGCCTGGCATAGAGGAGGCCTCAGAAGATAATGAAAACAGGCTGGTGCACCAAATCATCCTGCTTATGGGGTTGGACAGGGTCTAAGCCAAGGCTGAGAGAAATTATCAATTATTTGGCAAGATGATTCAGCAAATTCACCTAAAACTAACAAAAAAAATTTAAATAAATCAAAAAAAATTGGCTGAAAAGTTACTCTGCTTAAATTTCAAGGAACGCTTAAGTTAAAAATAGATATTGGGAGGGGAAAACCACTTTCTTTCTAAGAGCAGAGGGGAAAAACTTAAGCAGTGAGTCTGTGGGACTGTCTCTCCTTTCTGTTAAGAGAGAGGGAGTAGGGAGAAAGTCCTGGACATACAGGACAAGCAGAAACATTTAGTGTCCAGACTGTGGAGAAGACGGCCCTGGCCTTGTTTCTAAGCTGAAGCAACCAGAGCTGGACAGCCTGGGAGCCACAAGAGAGTCTGACATGCAGCTGAGGTCATGAGCAGGATAACAAACTACTCCACCTGGCTGAGACTGCATATCCAAGTATCGGAGGTGTTCTTTGAGGTGAGGTAGGAAAGCTATTTGGAATTAGAATTTTGAAATAAAGCCTGTGTATGACAAGATCCTGATGTGCCCTTCAGAAACTTGAAACTGCAAGTTGAACACATTAACTCACACACAACTCCTCTTGTGAGAGGACAAAGACTCCACTGTGAGCATGTGATGGAATATTTGGAAACACCCAAAACTCCAGCTAAAATGGAACTCTCTCCAGGTGCAGGCCTGGCAGGTGACTCTAATAAGCAGAAATTAAGCACTTGTTTGGAGGGAGACCATTTGACCAGAAGGGGCTGTGGGCCAGAACAAGGAGCATCTCGGAGGTTAGCTTTGGCAGAGTGCCTCCCAGCCCAGGTCTGGAGAGCGGAGTCCTGGCTAGGCAGGCTCAGCCTGGCAAGGCCCTTCACCCTACTGCAGGTTAGGCCACCAAGGCTTGTGCAAATCGATATCATGCCTTGGTTCCCACACCATGCCCACAAAACTACCTTCCCATACTCTGCCCTCTCTAGCTATTTGCAATTAGGGAGAGGGTGCTCTGGTACTGTGGACTCAGCAGTTAGTCTCATTATTGTCAATTAAAAAATTATCATTTCTGATAATGATTTGGCCACCCTGTAGGTTATCCACATGGGCAGAACCTGCCATAAGGCTAACTCATTTGTGTGTACAATGCATTGGCCTCTCTCTGAGCTCAGGTAACATCTACCCTGCCCCAGAAAACAGATCCACCTCTCATCCTGCTAATGCAGGCAAACTTCGGGGCCTGCAAGACTGTGAGAACCAGACTCTAAACCATAGTGAAGGGATCAAGACAAATGCCTACTCCCCGGAACCTATCTGATGACCCCAAGCTTTAACCTCACCTATTTAAAAAGTACAGGACTAGGTCAGTGGTTCTCAAAATGTGGTCTGCAGACTAACAATAACAGCATCACCTGGAAACCTGTTAAAGATGCAGATTCTACTAAATCAGAAACTCTAGGATGAGGCCCAGCAATTGGTGTTGTAGCAAGTCCTCCAGGTGATTCTGATGCCTCCAGGTGAAATTTGAGAAAGTCTGAGAAACACTGATTCAAGCAGTTACTGACAACAGTTCACTGAGAGGAGTTCTGTTTGATCTGTGTGTTTATTTCTTTAATAAACTGCTGTAAGAAAATCAAGTTATTTACTCTTTAACATCTGCTACATGTTATAAGTTTGTAAATATATTGTGATACTGAGATTTATAACATAACTGGTTTTCATCCACAGTTCCTAGCTCATAGCTCCCCAAACTCTTGGAATTTCCTAAATATTGAGAATGATAAAGGTGTCTCTTGTTATGTCAATGAGGTGACTTTTGGACCCCAACCAAGGATGGGGGCTGGTTGCCAGGAGAATCATGTGATTAGGGGGTCGGAACTTTCAGCCCCACTCCCTGATCTCTGGGGAGGGGAGAGGGGTTGGAGGTTGAGTTCAGTCACCAATGGCCAATGACTTAGTCAATCATGACAATATAATAAAGCCTCCATAAAACCCCAGGAGAACAGCTCTTTGGCTTTCTTTTCTGGAGAACTTCCTGGTTGGGAACACATGGAGATGTGGAAAGAGTGGTGCCCTGGGCAGGCATGGAAGCTCTGTGCCCCTTCCCATATACCTTGCCCTAGGCATCTCTTACATATGGCTGTTCTTGAGTTATATCCTTTTACGATAAACTAGTGATCCAGTAAGTAACATGTTTCCCTGAGTTTTGTGAGTTGTTCAAGCAAATTAATCAAACCCGAAGAGGGGTTAGGGGAACCTATGATTTTTAGCCAGTTGGTCAGAAGTATAGGTAACAACCTGAACTTGCAACTGACATTCTGATTTTGAGGGGGTCGTTGGAACCTCCAATCTATATCCAGCTGGTCAGAAGCACAGTTAAGAGCCTGGGTTTGCATCTGGCATCTAAAGTGCGTGTGAGTGAAAAGTGGAGACAGTCTTATAGAACTACACCCTTAACCTGTGGGATCTGATGCTATCTCTAGGTAGTGTAAGAATAAAGGTGAATTCTCAGACATGCTGCTAGTGTCTGAAAATTGTTTTTTGAAGTAAGGGCATCACCTCCCCTATGTTGAATTGGGTCTGGGAACTTAGTTCAATATATATGTACAGAACTATATTTTGTAATTAAATAAAGCTGGGTAGATTCATGATAATGATGTGAATATAAGATTTTATAATAGTATGTCACAGAATTCAGTTTACATTTTTCAAATGGCCAAGGAGCTAGGATTTTATAATAAATTGTTCTGAGGAGCAAATAAAATGTTTTCACTGGCTAACAAGATGATGGTGTTATGTCAGTTCTGGGGCTGCTTGTGATCATCATGCCCAGCATTTACTGAGCATTTATCGTGTGCTATGACTGAAGGTATGCAACCCTTGATCATAATCCTACAAGAGATATTATTACCTGAATTTTATAGAAGGGGGAACAGAGGCTCATAAGAAATTTGGTCCAGGCCTTCACAGTTTATAGGTGGCAGAACCAGGACTTGAACCCACACTTGATAAACACCAAAGTATAGGTTCAGTCACCAAATCCATCTTGTCTCCCTAAGATGGGACCCAACAGGAAGCAACATAGTCCATGCCTGTTTCTCAGAATGGGACCCCTTTAGCCTTCCTTCCAGTGTACTGAATCTCATTACACAGATGGATCTAACCAACCTGAGGATCTGATTCCTCAGGCCCGGGCAGATTAGACACTGAATAGAAAGAGGAAAGATGAGGGAGAGGAACTGCTGTGAAAAGCAGTAAGGAGAGATGCTGATCAGAAGAAACAATTCAATTTACAATAGCATCAAAAGAAGAAATAAATTTAAATATAAATTTAACAAAAATTTAAGAAAAAAGTACAAGACTTGTACACTGAAAACTGCAATACATTGTTGAAAAATTAAAGAAGATCTAAATAAACAAAAAGAGATCCTTTATTCATGAGTTGGAAGACATAATATTGTTAAGATAATAACATTCCTCAAACTGATTTATAGATTCAGTACAATTCCCATTACAACTCCAGCTGGCTTTTTTTCAGGAATAGTAAAACTGATCATAAAATTCATATGTAAATTCAAGGGACTCAGACTAACCAAAACCATTTTGAAAAGAAGAATAAAGCTGGAGGGCTCAATTTCAAAATTTACACTAGAGCTACAGTAATCAAAACTGTGATACTGACATAGAGATAGATATATAGATCCATGGAATAGAACTGAGACTCCAGAAATAAACCCTTACATTTATGGCTAATTGATTTTTCACAAGGATACCAAGATAATTCAATGAGGAAAGAATAGTCTTTCCAACAAACGGTGCTGGGACGACAGAATATTCACATGCAAAAGAATGAAGCTAGACACTTATCTCACATCATATGCAAATATGACCACAAATGGATCATCAAAAAAATAAATAAACAAAACAAAAACAAACAAACAAAACCATAGGAGTAAATGTTCTTGGGTTAAGCAGTGCTTTTATTCTCCAAACATACTTGTTTTCCTAGTTTAATATATTATCAATAGATTTTTGCCTCTGGCCACCACAGTATAGACCATTTAACTTCTAGGTGGGCTGCATTTCTTCTTTCTTCCTTGCTATTCATACACAAAGTCTTGGCTCTAATACCTGCAGTGTCTCCCCTCTGCAGTCTGCTCTTCCCATTGCCTGGAGGAGGCCCTTCTCTTTGCATCCACAGATGTCACCTCCCCACTGAGATCCAGCTGT
The DNA here is from genome assembly GCF_014176215.1 of Rousettus aegyptiacus. Taxonomy (NCBI): domain Eukaryota; kingdom Metazoa; phylum Chordata; class Mammalia; order Chiroptera; family Pteropodidae; genus Rousettus; species Rousettus aegyptiacus. The sequence continues at coordinate 65,672,017 of NW_023416309.1, forward strand.
AGCACCCTCCAGCTGGGTGAGGGTCCTTTACATATAGACTTCTGGATGAGGCACCAATCATGTGGCTTGCTACAGGGCTGACTGCGAGGGCTTGGCTGGGGTGAGGATGATGAGGGATGAGTGGGGAGAGCTGGACTTAGCTTCACTCAACTGCACATCATTTCTGATCTAGATCCCCCAGCCTGGGTCCCCTCCAACCCTTGCAGTCAGTAGGCAGGCAGGGTCCTGGTCAACAACTCTTAAATGCCCACCAGTATGTTTTCCCTGTGTCTTTCTTAGCGCTAGTATAATAGCAGAAAAAGTTAGAATGTACCTGACACATTGAGGTTGTCATTGTTTTTAAAAACAGGGACTATCGAACACGTTTCTGCCTTTCTATTCCCACTCAGAGTGTGTGTGTGTGTGTGTGTGTGTGTGTGTGTGTGTGTGGTCCCTCCAAGGTAGCAGGGACAGGTGAATCCGTTCTATCCACTCTTTAGGCTGTTTAATATTGATATTAATAATATTTATATGCATGTGGCTATAATGTTCCTTGTTGATGGGACACCATTTGCTTCCACTTTTTGACCAATACTCCATAAAATTCCTTGTACTTAGAGGTGATTTTCTTTCTATGTAATAGATTCCTGGGAATATTTGCATTTTTAACTTCATAGATGTTGCAGATAGCTTTCCACAAGGCGGCCCTATTCAAGGCCAACAGGGCTGTCAGAACCGGTTATAGGTTCAATCAGCCTGCTGGGTGCACAGAGCTTCTGAATGTTTTCGAATCTTGATTTCCGGAATCCCAGTGAGCTGGAGCATTTTCACACATGCACTGACAATTTGCATTTGTGTCCTGGAAGCCGCTGTTCTTAACTTGCTTCTTCCGTTCTGTTTTCCTTGTCAATGTTTAAGAGTTCTTTGCATTATAGCCACCTGAGATATTATTATTTTCCTCCATTTATCATTTGTCCTTGGACTTTATTTATTATTAAAGTATTCATATAGCCAAATAGTACTTTTCTGTTTTAGTTTGAAGGAGAGGGCTCTCTGATCCTAGGTTGTTCGTCTGATTCTCTAGATGTTCTAGCAAGATTTTTATTGTTTTATTAGTTACTCTGGGTCCATAAAGAAATTATTTTACATATAAGGTAAGAGTGAAATCCATGTTTCCTTTTTTTCTAATGAACAGCCTGTTGTGCCAACACCTTTTAATACACTCACCAACAGTAATGACAGCACTTACTGAAGCTCTACTGTGTACACTTTCCATGTTCTAACTCGTTTAATCCTTACAGCCACCCTAGAGGAGGAAACTATTATTCTCTCCACTTTGCAGATGAGAAAATTGAAGCACAGAGAAGCTAAATGATTGACCTAAGGTCACGTGGCTAGCAAGTGATAGAGCCAGGGCATCTGACGTCAGTGCCCCCCTTTTGGAGGCTCATGTCTTTCTGCCTCATCCATTTCTTCCAGGCTTTCAAACTGATGGCTGTGGTGTTGCATACAGATATAGTTTCCTCAAAATTCTTTTAACCTCTCCTAAACCTGAAGTTATGCCTTCTTTCTCATTCTTAATCTCGTATATTTCTGCTATCTCGTTTTTACTTTACCAAGGAAAGTACAAATCATGATGAGCTTGGGTTTTTCTGTTTGTCAGTGTTTGCAAAGACCAATCTACACACCCTTTTTAATATAAGTATGACGGTAAATGCAGGTTTGGTTTTCTAGTTCATTAATTTTTATCATCTTTATCAATTCCTTCTTCCTACTGTCTTTTGGAACTTAAATTGAGTATATAGGTCTTTTTATTTTTGTCTTCCTATGTTGATACTGATGGCATTTAATTTTCCACTGAATGCATTTTGTCATGTCCCAGAGGTTTGGTAATGAATTGTTGTTTTCATTGCTTTCTCAATAGTTTTTAATTTTTTTTCCCCCTCTTAATATCCTCTTTAATCTGTTTTCTAGAAGTGTGTTTCCTAATGTCCAAGTAGTTAGTATTATATTGGTCACACTTTTATCATCTATCCCCAATATTATCAGATTATAATAAAAATATGGCCTTTTTCTCTTTCTCCACTTTTCTGTATTAGTTCAGGTTTTTTTCGTGCTCAAATATATCATTAATTTTTGTAGCATTTCCAGGGACATATGAATAATAAGATATATGTTTTATGTTCATAAATGTAAGAATCTCTACCTGTTATCAAATTTATTAATTATCCTTTCTATATCATTCCTTTTTATCGACTTGATCTGTCTAATTCTGAAAGTTGTGTCTTGAAATATCTTTACAATTCTCATACTTTTACCTTGTGTATTTAATCATCATTTTGCTTCATTCATACAGGTTTATGACCGATCTTCTTTACAATTTTTGCTTTTCTTCTTCACATCACATGTTTTAACCTCAAAGTCTACCTTATCTAATGTTAACACTGCCAGTCCTGCCTTATTTTTGTTTACGTCTGTCCACCTACCTAATTATTTTCAGTCCTTCTTTATCACGCTGTTGTGCATACATTTCCTGTCAATAACATACAGCTGGGATTTGATTTATTTACCATCTGACAATCTCTCTAGTTTGGTATAATGACTGAAATGCTTGAGCTTATTCTTTCCATTCCTTTATGGTTACTATTTATCTTGTTTTTGTCGTCAGATGGTTCTGACTCCTTCCTTTTTCCCTTGTTAATCTATAAACTCTCCACCTTCCTGTGGCATTCATCTTCCCTTCCATTTCCTGCTCTCAGAATCAGATGTGCATTCTTTCACAATTATTAAAAGAAAAATGCCAACTGACTCCACTGTGAGCTGTTTTGTCCCTCTGAGCCCACCCCAAGAGAGAAGCCACACCCAGGCCTTGGTTGTGACATTAAGTTGGTCTCACTTTTGCCCTCCCCAGCATCTGTACCCTGTGGTATTTCCTTTCCCCTTGAAGAATTTTGTGCTTTTAATTCTAGACTAGTATTTGGACCCAGCAAAGTATGAATGCAAAATGGTTTTTAAAATTTACTTTCAATTACTGTCTCCAACTGCGCATCGCCAAATATGTATTTTCCATCCCTTCAAACATTCTAAGCAGCTCCCATCACTTCCTGGTCAATTTCCGGTATCAAAAGCTAAGTCTAGATGAATTTAACACTTTGATCCCAGTCTGGCATGTAACCCCAAGGAAGGGGACAGGGCCTCACTCTCCCTCTGCACCCTGTGTTTCCTGGGTCCCCCTTTTCCCCTGGTATACTGGAGCTGGCAGGAGAAAAATGGACAAGGCAAAGTGTTTTGACTTCCCTGGTACTCCTGATGGCCGCTGTGGGCAGACATGGCCCTGGCTCACAGGAGCCCCTGCAACAGTAGCCCACTGCATGGTTCCCAGGAAAGAGAGGGATTTTTCTGCTGTCCTTCAGCTCCTGCCTGCTACCCTCCACAGCACCTTCCACAGGGCTCCCCTCACTCCATTGGACCTGTGTCTGTCCGTGGTGATCCTGGAGAGGCGCTGGCAGCTGCTCTCAGTACACTGAGACTCCTACAAAGTGTGTGGCCCCATTCCAAATCATCTGCACACTATCTATGCAACGGAATATTATTCAGCCTTAAAAAAGAAGGAAATCCGACACACGCTCCAATATGTATGAACCTTGAGCACATTACTCTAAACAAATACTGTGATTCCACTTATACAAGGCAGAGTTGTCAAATTCATAGAGAGAGGGTAGAGTGGTGGTTGCCAGGGACTGGAGGGAAAGGAACAGGGAGTTAGTGTTTAATGGGGTAGCATTTCAGTTTGGGAAGATGAAAAGGCTTCTGTGAATGAATGGAGGTGATGGTAGCACAACGATATGGTTAATGCCACACCGACTGTACACATTAAAATGGGCAAGGTGGTTAATTTTATGTTGTGTGTATTTTACCACAATAAATTTTTTCTTTTTTTCTTAAATCTCATTCACATGCAAATCAATCACCACCATTTACTGGGCTTCCCCTGGGGGCCAGGTACTGGAGTTATAATGGTAAAAAAGGGCAGAGATGGCCCTTGCCCTTACAGAATTTCCATCCGGCAAGAAAAGCAGAGGTGGCTGTGCCAAGAAGAGCAGAGATTCACAGAGAACTGGAGGGAGGACCAGAAGCACACCATACCACGGCTTGGGTTTCTGTAGAGATCCAAGACTAAAGAGATGCACCGGATTCAGATGAAGCAATCCCAGCACACAGAGGGGTGCAAACCAGCTCCAGTTTTTAGTGTGCAAGAGTGGACTTGCTGAAAGACATGCGTGGGGAAAAATAAAGCCCAATCAGGACAGTGGAAACCTTGGGGGCAAGAAGAGAGATAGATGGTGGGAGAGGCACAGAGGGCTTCCAGTGCATTTAAGTATTTTAATGCATTTTTGTATGCCTGAAACATTTTTTTAATTGACTATTTTTAGAGCAATTTTAGATGCAGCAAAATTGAAGTGAAGGTACTGAGATTTTCTGTGCAGTCCATGCCACCCCCCCACGCACAGCTTCCCCATTATCAACTCCCCAACAGAGTGGCACATTTGCTACAATTGATAAACGTTGATGCATCATTATCACCCAAAATTCATAGTTTACATTAGGGTTCACTCCCGGTGCTATACATTCTATGGGTTTGAACAAGTGTATAATGACATGTAACCAATATTATAATATTGCACAGACTATTTTCACTGCCCCTAAGGAAGAGAAGTATAGATTTCAAGGTGTCTGTGAAACATCCAAACCTAAATATCCAGAAGTGATTGGTCAAAATGTTTGCTGGGCCAGAACCCCAGAGTGAGAGTGTAGACATGATCTGTACTGTAGACTGAAGCTGAGGGTGGACAGCCTGAGAGCCAGAAGGGAAAGCAGAATCAAATTATGGAAGCCAAGGAGAGAAAGTTTTCTGAGACAGAGGCATCAACAGGCTGGAAGGGGTCAGGTAAACCAAGGCTGGAGGGGGATGCAATGGATTTAGGGACATGGTGGCCATTGGGAGAGCAGCTTCAGCAGCACGATTTATCAGAGGAAATGGAAGTGAGTGAGTGAAAACCTTTTTAGGTACTGGCAGCTTCCCTGTGGCATTACTTATGATAAGCATAGACTAACAGCAGCCCTCAGGCCCTACAGGAGATGGGACTGGCTAAATAAATGAAAAATGCAGCCCTTTGACATAAGGCTTCAGATCTTTAAAAAGGGCAAATGTTTATAATATATTGATACTTTAGAAAAGCAGTTTTAAAAATAGCATGTTTTCTATGATCCCATTTTGTAAAAGATTTTGTGTGCACATGGAAGAATAATCTGGGCAAGATGAATTCAAATGTTAATATAATCACTAGGATTATGGGAGGTTTGCTCTCTTTTTGCTTATTTGTATTTTAAAAGGTTTTTGTAAGTAACACAAAGTACTTATAAATATTAAAAGAAGGAGGAAAGGGTGGGAAGAAGGATGGGGGGAGAGGGTCTTCTATGGAGAAGCAAGTTCCTCTGGGTTCCCTATGTCAGTTCCTGGGGCGCTGAGAGAGAAAAGTGGACTCAACAATAGAAGGGCTCTGTGTACCCTCATAAAGTCAGGGGACTGTGTGACTCTAGATTAACCCAGAGTCAGTTTTCAACAAGCTCCTAGTGCAGGAACTGAGTGCCCCAGTCAAGAATTCAGGGCAATCTGCCTAGGAATAACTTGGGAAAGGAGAGCTCTGGACTCCAACGAGGGGTGGAGCTGAAGAGGCTCCAGGTAGAGCTGGGGGACTGGAGGATGGACCCTTTCAAACTGGAGAAGACAAGCACAGAGGTGCAGGAGGCCAGGGAGGCTGGAGGAGAGGGGGTGGCAGTGAAGGGGTTCTGGGCAATGAGAGCATTTCAAGGGAAGAAGTGTTGTGCGAGGCACCCATTGACCAGATCTGTTCAAAAACCCCAGGAAGGGTCTAATGGGCTGGGCAGAGCCCTCCAGGCAATGGGGATCCAAGAATGTTTAGGATACTTGTTCAGAGCTCTACTGCAAATGACAACCCAAGTTGAGCCAAATGAGAGGATGATGCTTTTCCCAGCTGGGAGGGGCCTATGTGGCTTCTGTGACAATCCAACTTGGTTAAGAGATATAGGGACCAGCCTTGAGCCTGGAACCTGGGACTCACCAAACTAGTGTGGAAAGGCTTGCTTTCTATTTGCGGTAGATTGCAAAGATGGCTGCAGGAATTCCTCCTATCTCTCTGTGCACATGGCTTTGTAATATGTCATTGCCATACTTTTCAAGAGGTGAAGCCTATTTCTCCACCCCTTGAATCGGAACTTGGCTAATGGTACACTAGCAAATATGACCCAGCAGAGGCTTGAACAGTGCTAGAGCTTTGAAGCTTGCTCTCTTATGCCTATGGGACATCACCATTTAAAGGAGGCTAAGCTAGCCTGCCAGGTGATGACAGACAGGAGCCAAGTCATTCTTGATACCCCAGCTAAACATCAACCAAACCTACAAACACAAGTGAGGTCATCCTAGACCACTGAGCACCAGCCATGCTGAGGCAGATGCGAAGAACTATCCAACTGGACCACAGAATTATGAGAAGTAATACATATTTATTGTTTTAAGCAATTAAATCTGGGAATAGTTTGTCATACAGTAAAATCTAACTCATATTTCTAATAACTCATATTGCTATTTCTAGCAATGGAGAACCCTACTTTACACTCCTATATCTCATTCACCTCTTAGTCATGTTGATTTTAACTCTTCATTATCTATTGAAACTGTGAATAAAAAGGGGGCTATGTAATAAATCTTACAAACTACTGGAGGGAGGGGAGCTACATGGCAGGCCTGACAAGCTCAGTGACCAAAAGTACCAACATAGGATGGTCTGAACACAAATTACTAACTGGGGAGGCCATGGAGGGCAGTCACATCCCAGGCTTATAGCTTCCTTAGCAAAGGTCAATCTTTACCTTAAGTGAGCCTTGCCCATTGGTCTTATGCATCTAGGATAACATATCTTTGAAATGTCAGAATAATGTTCTTTTCTAGACCCCTCAAAGGCACAACCACAGGCACCAGAGCACAAGACCACCAGAGTAGGAGCACACAGAGCCCCTCATTATCTTGTTGCCCACATACCAACTCTATGTGCCGTAAACTTTAATTATTGTCTACCCTGTACCCACAAAGATAAAAGAAGTATGTGTCTCTCCATTTTGCTTATACCCAGTCTCTGCTCTTCATCCTCTCGCCTCCTTACTCCACCACCAATGGATTTCATGTAACATCCTGACATCTCCTTTGGCTCTAATGTATAAAATAAGCTGCAAAACTGCTATTTTCTGGAGTATTTTCTCAATCCATTGAGATTTTGCTTCTGAGCATGTCCTCAAAATTTTGGCTCAAATAAACTCATAAAACTTTTCTATAAACTTGGACATTATTTTGTGGACAAAACCATTGATCTTTCTCATTTGAATAAGTTTCAGTTGGTGTCCCTGCATCCATTTGTGCCCCTCTAATCTTTTCTCCGACCTGCCAATTCAATCACACTGTCTACTAAAAAAACCTTTTAATGGCTGCAAGATGACCTGCCTCAACATACTCCTCCCTCTCACTTTACACTCAGACACTCTGACCTTCAGTCCCAATGATGGTGCCTGAGAGCCTATGTTCCATCATGGGATCGAGTCCCCTCCTTGCTCACACGTGCACTGGTATGCTTACAACATTACATGCACATAAGCAGATTCCTCAGCTCTATGTGCATTTTGGGATGATGTATAAGGCAGTGATCTCTGAAGGAAGTTGCCTCAGGTTGACTCTTGAATCAGACACTCAGAACCTGTGAGAAATCAGCAAGTTACTCAACCTCTCTATGCTTGTTTCCTCACCGAGGGGGCAGGGCTGTGAGCTTTATATGAGTTCATGTATATAAGATTCTTAGAAGTGTGGCTGGCACACAATGCACACCATATATGTTAGCCATCATCATCATTTTCTGCAAATATTCACTGTGCACTGTAGAGTGAGCCCTGATAGTTTTTATTTTCTTTTTTGTAATGCAAGTGCCTGACTCAAGCTTGGATTGCAGAGGCTCCATTTCAACACAAGTATTCACTTCAAAGATGGCTGATGGCTATTTCAAATGAACACATTGCCAGCCAAAAACTGGAGCTAGACTCCCTCTCCCCTCCACTGAGGCTCTTTTCTTTTAGAGATCTTGGTTGATGTCAAAAACTGACATTTTGGGTCAATTGTTTCTTTCTCTTCCTATGCTTTAAATTCCTCATTCTTGTATTTAAAATTGACCAGTAAAGAATGAGCCCCCAGGAACACTAAGTCCCCATCCTCGACCCCATAAAAGCGGAACCCCAGGCTGGTGCACCCTGGTGCATGCACAGCCCCGCTCCACTGCTCCCACAACCTTGCCATGTGGCCCCAGGTACGCTATGAGATTCCCAAGTCCTATAAGTAAATCAACCTTTATCTTTTCAAAGTTTCCTGATGGTCTTTGCTGAAGTGTGTCTTGCAATCCTAAGAACCAAAAGGGTGGTCCAACCACAACATTGGTTATTGATAGGCTGAGACTAGTACCCACTATTTGCCAGGCACTGTCCTAGGCGCTAGGGACATAATTAACAAGACAGTAAGATTCCTGGCTTTAGAGAGCTGACATTTATTGGTGAGCAGAATAATAAACAAGTAAAAATATAAGCAAAATAATTTCAGAAACTGATTACTGTGCTGCAGAAAGCAAAACTGCTAGGATAGAGAATGACTATTATTATATCTTCATTGCTTCATGCTCCCCTTGCCACAGGCCTTTGCACATGCTGGTCCCTCTCTTAGAATGCTCTCCCCTCCTTTTTTAACCTGGTTAACTCCACTTATCCTTTCCTGACTTTCTTGGCTAGTTTAATGCCTACCTCCACGCCCCCGCAAACAATAACATCATCCATCTCCCATTGTAGCATTAATCACAACTGTCATGTTATATTGATCTAAGTCTTGTCCAAAGTGTATGCCCCATGAGGGCTGTTCCCTGCTGTAACCCAGTGCTTGGGATAATAGAAGCTTAACAGTTTTGATCGTAAGTGTGAGGAATAATAGACTAGATTAAAAGCAGACATCATAGATCCTTGAAATTTATCAATCAGCCTCTGACATAGGAAATATCTCACAGGGTGGGGAACTCCTTCCTTGGACCCTGCCTCAGACCAGACCCCTCTTCCCTAAATTCTAGGCCTTCAACCCCTAAATCTAATCATAGAGCAACTTGGGATTTCTTCTTCTATACTTATTGACTGGATGCCTTGCCTTTCTCACCATCCAGGGCTGTCGTCTGTCGTCAACACAAGAGCATTCTCTGAGTGGCTGAGAATGAAGGGCCCCAAGAGGGAGAAGTCAGAGGGAGATAGAAGGGCAACCCTTGAGGGGTAAGGGCCTTCTGTCTCTCCCTTTGGGCCAGCCCCACTCTTCACCCCCCTCTCAGGGGAAGGACTGATCTGACCAGCCCCAAGAGGAGGTTGGGGGCATATCTGGGGCAGTTTCCTTGGGATAAGGGACACTGAAGACTCACCTCATTTCTTCTCTTAAGAAAGGAGCTGGCCTTCTGGGGTATACGGTGAGGTGGGTGTCAAGGGAGCTCGCTGTCTGTGTGAGCCTGTGTACCTTCTCCGAGGTTTCCCTCAGGTTCTCAGAGGTCAGTGACGGTGACCCCTTGGGAAGGCGTTACCTTACCAGGTTCCCCCTTACCTCCACCCCCAAGACTTTGTCCTCTCTTTGGGCGCAGTGCAGGAACCGGACCTTGGGCACGGAGGAAGCCTCATTCTTGTGGGGTGGGCGCCCTCTGTTGTCCGGGGGCGGGACTAGTCTGGCGAGACGGGGATGTCTGCTCTCATCAGAGTGGTGGTGGGGGTGGGGGAGAGGAAGGTGGGGGAAGGGGCCATAGAGGGCAAAAGTTGGGCCAGAGGGGTTCTACTTGGCACAAGCTCCCCCTCGAAGGCACTGAAGTGAGGCCTGCTGCTGACACAGTGTGCAGCTGTGGAGATCCAGAGACTTAGAACCGCAAGGAAATTATTTTTCAATTTGCATACACATGAGGGTTAAAAATACGTTTATTTCATATTTTAAACACGTCAAGAAAATAGAACTAAAATGTTTATAGAGTATCAGCCCCACAGCGAGGCACTGGGGCTTGGTTTTGCAGTCGACAAATCCATGTTGCCCCGCTGAAAGATGGGGCAAGGGCCCCAGGACGGGAGCTCCAGGTCGCTGTTTTTAGGATCAAGGCATCCAGCTCAGTACAAGAGAGCATAGCATTGCATAATTTTAGTATTAAAAGCAAAACCACCACAATTTATTGATCCCTTGGGAAGGCTAAGTGCCAGCCAGTGAATGTGCAAAGGGCATTTTCTCTACAAAAAATTGTTAGAAGGTAGTACTTTGATTTTCTTTAATAAAGAAAAAAAAGGAGGCTCAGGAAGGTGAGGTGACTTGGTCAAGGCCCACAGCAAGAGTAACAAGTAGGGCATCTAATTTGTCAAAGAACCAGAAAAAAATTGTTCCAAGACTAAGAATTGCACAAATTTTGCATTCTGTATATTAAGTTTGATGAATTTTTTTAAAAGTAGAACTGTCATCCAGTGCTCTGCTTCTGGCACACTGACACTACCTCACACCCATGTTAACGGGACCTACCGGACATCACATATGGACAAGGAAAACCCATCATTTAGTGGACACCATAGATGTCTCTTTATCATTTGAATCTTGGCTTTCTCTTCTGCTATTAATCTACATGCCAGGTCTAGTCTGTGGTCTGCAAATTAAAAATAGTTTTTACAATTTTTTAATGGATAGAAAAAAATAGAAAATATTCCATGAGACATGAAATTATATGAAGCTCAAATTTCAATGTCTGTAAATAAAGTTTAATGGAATACAGCCATGTTCATTTGTGTATTGTCTACAGCTGCTTTTCAAGTACAACGGCAGAGTTGATGAGCTGCAACAGAGACCATGTGTATCTCAAAGACTAAAATTCTGTTTTGTCCTGTAGAGAAAAAGTTTGCAAATACCGGTATCTTGAACCATCCTGTCCCAGATTTCCTGTGCTACAGAGGAACAGATGCTCTTTTTACGACCACATGAAAGGAAACTGTAATCTTTACCAATAAGCTTTTTATCTAATAAACATCCTATTTCCCAAATATACCTCCCCCGCCCCACCGTTTTCAAATACTTTTGGAACTGACATGCTTTTGCCACACTGCTGGCTCCTTTGTTAGCGAGTTTATGTCGATACATGCTTAAGATCAACTTGTCTAAGAAATGTTATTTTAGCATGTTCTCAATGAAAAGGTGGGTTCACATGTCAGAAAAACAAATGTGACCAAGGATGCAGTGTATTGCGTGACTGACAGAGAAGAAACAGAAGTCACTTCTGACCAGTCTTAGTTGTCAGTGGGGAAGATGGATCCAGGTCCTCAGGCTTCGTTTCATTGCTGCATGACTATTAATCATACCACTGTTTTTTCAGGGCCCACATGTCAGGAACTTGCATAACTACTCTCCATGTATTATTATTTCATTTAATCCTCACAATAAACCTGAAAAGCAAGTTCTGTACGATTTCTATTTACAGATGGAAAAAGCAAAACTGAGAGGCTAAGCATCTTGCCCAAAACAATAACACATGGAAGATAGCAAAGGGACAGGTGACCAGGGAAGATTAGGACAGCGATGCCTCTCAAATCCATGTCCTTATTCTGAGCCAAGTGACTCAGAATGTTACTGTCGAACCCCTTGGTCTGTGCATGCCAGGGATTTATTTATTCCACTGTTCACAGTAAGGCTTCTGACTGGAAGGTGGGCATCCAGGAACAAACTGGGGGGGCAAGAACAAAGGGATTTCCTTATTTTCCCCTAGCATTTCCCCACACCTTACTCTCCCTTCATCTGTTGTATTTACTGCAAATGTTTCCTAATTGATTATTTGACTTGTAGTTTTTTTTTTCTCTATACCTAAAAAGCTTTGTTTAAAAGATTCCATATGAGCTAATGGTGAAAAATAGTATCAGCATTATGGAATATAAACATGACTCTTCTACCCACCCCCGCAATAATTTCCATTTCCAGAAACTGCTTATAGAGAAGGAAACTTTTTCTTTTGGACAGCTGCCAATGAGTATCTGTATCACCTTATGCACACTTAAAACACATTCAAATTTTTTTCTATTTGTAAGTTGTTTCATCATATTTAGGTTACAAAAGTCCTTCCCAGGCTATAGGTATATGGTGCTATTTTCTCTTCACAGTAAAAGGGACTAAAAAAAAAATTCTAGGAGCCAGTCAGGGACTGTGGAGGTCCCCTGGGCAGACCTGGGGTTGAGGCTCCTCCCACCTGGGACTAGACCAATTCCCTGCTGTTCAATCTCACTGGCACATGTGAAAAACAAATGAACAGGGAAAGTGCAGAGTGGGTCAAATGCTCGAGTCTATTAATATGTCACAGAAGCCCTTTCGCTTTAAGTTTCAAGGGTGGTTTCTGAAACCTGTTCTGGGACTCCAGCTCAAGTCCCAAGGGGGAGTTGTACAAAGCTGCTGGCTTCACCTGCTTCTTGAAATTTGTTGCCTCCTGCTAGGCAGAAGATGGCTCCAGCTGGAGACATCTGGGCAACAAATGGCATAAAACCACCTTCTTTCCTCTCTTCCTATATATTAGAAGGACATGGGAGTGAGCAGGCATGGGACTCTTGGTACAACCTGTGTAGAAGAGAATGCTTTGTGCCTAAGCTCTCCAGCCCAACAGCCTGACAGTCCAAACCCCTGGCAGTGGTCTGCCTCCACCACTACCCAGTCATGCGACCTCTCTCGGGAAAATTACTCTCCAAGTCTGTAACTTCCATCTGCAAAATGAGATAAGCAAGTGTTGGTAAGAGTAATAAGTAATAAAGTAATAAATTACTTTTAAAGTAATAAATTAGACAAATACATTTTATTAAAACTGCCAGACTGACCTCAAAGGGTAATTAACATATCTGAAAGCAGGGTGCCGGTGGGTCAGCTGGGGAAGGAGTTGTGTTCTTTCAGTTGTCTAGCTAAAGCAAATGTGGTTCTAAATCCAGGCCTCATCCCAAACAAACACAAAACAAATTGTTCTCTACTCCTCCCCCCAAAAAATCAGCAAGGAGCTACATACGGAATACCACTGCAACAGCTGAAGCTCTTGAAGACTTAACATGTGCCTGGTACTGTTCAAACAACTTCACACTTACTAACTTGCTTTTTCTTGCCACGGCTCTTTCAGCCCTGTGCTTTTTCCCTGGTCTGACAGATATAGAGAAGTTGGGGAATGTGCTCAAGAACACACAGCTATGCACAGAGAACAGTGTTCAGTAAACGAGTGCTCAGCTAGACTTTCCTAGTGATGTAAACAAACTCTCAAAGAGCAGGACATCTCAGAGCAGGAGGGCACTCAGCAAGCAGCGACTCCCTCAGTGCAAACTTCGGAAGAGCCTCTATGCCAAGAGCAAGAGGAAGTCCTCAGGGCTTAGTCACCTCTGCAGCCTCCACAGCTCAGAGCCACTCTTAGGAGGTGCGCCTTGGAGGCTGTTAAAGAGAACAGATGAAACAAGAAAAAGACCTTTATGGCACATTAAAAACTAGGCTGAGAAGTCCCCTATGAAAAGAGAAAAACCTATAGATTAGTTTCGCCTGCACAGAGTGCCCACACAGCCTCACTTGGGACCAGGTGTGCCGCCTCTGCTGCACAGTGGGGCTGCACTGCCAGCTGGCTTTCTGCATCTATGCCTTTCTCTAGTACAGTGATGCCACTATATTCACATTTACCCTTCACTTGTTTGGCTTGGCCTCTTCCACAAAAGTTGAGATTTTAAGGGATGATTGTATTTCATGTGTTGCAGTGCTTTTCTAGGTAGGTCACTTCTGATGTAGTTTCCTCTGATTCAGGTGAGGAAAATACCATCTTGACCCCCTCCCTACAGAAAGTATTTTCACAGGGCTTTAACAAACAGGGAAGAGACTTGGGTAGGCCCCCAGAGCTTCCATGGTTGAAGATTCAAGGGTTCATGACCCGGAAGTAACTTGTCTCAAGGCTGTGTAGAGGTGGGCACAGATGCTTTTAAGATGCACCTATGAATGGAGTATGACATCAAGTAATAGTTACCCCCTGCCAAGTATGTCAATAGGCAATTCTCCTAGAGAAAGCACAGCCCTGCTTTATTCTAGAAAAAATTTAAGACTGTTTATAGAAACTACAAGAAGGAAGCATACATTCAATGTGGGAAGACTTCCTCTAAGGCCAGTGCTCAAATCACTTCCATCACCTCAAGAACATTTTAGACATCTGAGTTAATGGCCTCATGTCTACTATGTCCAACTCAATGTCCTCCTTATTACCCTGTGAAAGGAGACTGAGACAACCCAGTCCTAACAATAAATTCCTCTCCTAGCTTCTCTCCATGACTCCAGTTAGAGACAGAACACTTGCTGCTCTGGTTATTCCTCTTGGTAGGAAGAAGTGAGCATGTGACCATGGGAGCCATCGGCTCTAGCACAGGGTGCAGTTAAAGCAAATCCTCACCACAGGAATAGACAATTAGCAAATTCACCAATTACTCTATTTACATTTGTGTGGTCAATAACTTGCTAGGTTCACAGGTGTCAAACTAATGAATGTATAAGCCAGTCCATTTCTATTTCATAAAACATGATATAGAATTAAAAAATACTCACGGAAACAAAGTATGTTTATTATTGCTATAATCAAGGCAAAAGTCTCTTAATTAGCCTTGATAATGGGAGTATAATCAGAACCATTATTCATGAATCTACAGTTTGTTGTTTTCTGCTGTTCATCGTTTCACACACACCATCTACCACAAGACCTTTATCACACAAGAGGAAGAAAAAGGAACTTGTAAGTCACAAAGCATGGCTTAACCCCTTCCTTAGTTACCTGACTTCAGACCAATCACCTACTCATCGTGAACCTGTTTCATTCTACGTTTTAAAAAAATTGGGGAGGAGGAGCTAGAATAAACCTACCTAATTTCGAGGATTAACTGAAACAGCACGGGTGATAAGTGAGAGAACATAAATGGAATTGCCCTGTACCCTTGAAAAAATTATACAAAATAGAGAATCACTAACACTAGTGCTTATAACCTCTCCAGAGAGGGACGGGTATCCTCACTACACAGTCTGAGTGATGGTTACTGAGAGTCTGAAATCCTGGGCAGTAGAAAGGGCATTAATAAACAAGCCTCCAAACCCACTGAGGAAGGACCTGGCTTGACAAGCCATGTGACATGGACTCAACTTTGTCCTAGAAACACTTTGTCAGTTTTATTTTACCTTAGTATACATCTGTACAGGCAATAATAAAAAGGCTATTACAGAACAATTGGGTGAGTTTTACCTAGTTTCAAGAATAATGCATGCAGTTACAAATGAGAGGTAGAAACACTGTATTAAAGACCTAAAAATACAAACATCATATAAATAAGTGTTTAAATTAACTGCTGGAATTTCATAGATAAATAAGGTAAAAATTACATTACTTTGTCAAAATAAAACCATGTTTTTGTTTTTAGCAATATGCTAAAATTAGATTAATGCCAACAAGCTTCTGTGCAATTTGTCAGAGTTTGGATTTATTATCTAAAAGGATGAAAATAAAAAGATTAAAATTGGAGAATGGTTTATTCAAGTACTCAAGCAGGTAAGTAAAAGAAACTAAATAATATACAACATAGGAACCATAACTGCCCACATTCTCCATGAAGCTATTTGGTGAATTGTCAGGATTAACATAAAAAATAGATATTAGGTTGGAGAGAGCTGCCCATTTTCCCAAGAGAAATCAAACCTTATTTTTCATTAACTTCTTGTAGAAACTCCACATCATTAACAAGCTTTTAGATCATCAACTTTGTTTTGGCCCTATTAAAATTCTTGATTGATATTTTTCCTAATACTGCCCAAATAAACCCAGCCTTTAATAAACTTAGAGGTCAGAGGAATCAATGCACATTCTGCATGCACGATAACAAAGGCAACCAAAAGCAAACAACCAGCAACTCAAAAATATCACAGAAAATCTGTGGATGTAGATGAATAGGTTAAAAAAAAAATGCAAAGGTTCACATGAACACAAGTTTTTACCATTTAAAAGTCCACTAGATATTACATGTGAATTCTGGAAAGGATGTGTATATATAATCAAGTAAAATATTTCTTAAACAAGTCCATTGTGCCTCAGTTAGTTTTAAATCGCAAAATACAATACAGAGTTGTTTTAATAAATTAGTGCAATATATGAAAGATTCTGGAAGATTAATAAGTGTCCGTATTAGATCAAATTGAAGATTTCACAATTTCTTCTAAGAGCCATCTTTCATATCTTCTTATTTCTTCCTGAGCTGTTTAAGGATGCATGCTCAGATTTAGACAAACTTGCCCCAAGTATCAAACTTGCCTGGATGAGATGTAGATTTTTAAAAATTTTTATACCTCAGTAAACATGTGGAATTTCACACATTGCTCTGGTGAACGGAGTGAAGAGTACTGATGCTTTTAGTTCTAAGGTACATTTATTTACCAAGTTCAAACTGAAAGACAAGTGGAATACTCTTGCTTCTACTTCTACAAGAAAAAGGGAAGGGATGACTTCTTCGATAAGGCAGATTTTCTACAAATACGTAGTTTTTGGATTATTTTTCCTTTTTTGAAATTGCTGCTTGTTCTTTGGTAGTCACCAGGTAATAAACTAGTCTCCTGGGGATGGGGCAACAGAACCCAAGCTGTACTCCCAGACATAACACCTCACATCCCACCACTGGTCCATGGGACAGGCCTGCTGCTGCTCACATGGCCGAGGCGCTATAGCAGAGTGCCGATAATCTTCTTTCAATACTAGATTTATCTAGAAAGAAAATAAATTCATAATAAAGTTCATTTTTATTTTCAAAACCAAGGAAAGAAAAATTTATTTAAAAAATTACTAACTCTCTACCAACATCCTCACCTCTGTTTTATTTTGCGCCTGAGTTAACAGTTCTATATACTTTTTCTTCTTTCTGCCTGATAACTGTTTAGATATTTAGCACATCAAATAAAGAACATTTTATATTTTAACAGCCAGCTTGCTCACAGTTGTAAATAATTTTAGAACTGCAATCCTCTTGTGGCTCTACAAAATACGGAATGACCACATTCACTCCAATGGGTCCACTACCTCTTCCTTAAAAACCAGATCACTGTGCTTATATTTGACAAGTGATAATATAATCCTGGTATCCTATCAATTTCTATTCGGCTGCCTGTACCAAATATGCAGTATGTAGAGTCCTTATAGGACTCCTCAGTCACTAAACCCACGAGTCTTAAAATAGTTGCATTTATTATTATTTAATAATAAAAACGAAGTTCTATACATACACAAACACACACCCATCAACATAGTAATGCCGTGTAGAAATCTAAAGATTAATGACATAAGCCATCAGTACTTTACAAGCATTAGCTCTAATCCTTACAACAATTCTGCAAGGAAGGCAATGTTCCCTAACCTTCTAGATGAAGAAACTGAGACCACAGAAAGGGTAAGTGATTTGCCCAATATTGGAAAACCAAGATTCAAACTGAGGCAGTACGATTCTAAACTCCATGTTCTTCCTACTGTACCTATTGGTGACAACTAAATTGAAATCAATAAACACTACTTTCGAAGGCAACTTACATTTATGTACACTTTCAATATCTGCCGGGTCCTGAAGAATCTTAGTTAGGCCTTCCAAAAGAAGGGCTGCTTTATGATAGCGATAAACAATATCTTCAGTCTGCTGAAACATTTCGTCCAGGGCTGCAGACTGAACCTGGAACCAGTCAACAAAAACAAGAAGATACTCAGCTTTTCCAAGAAAATACAAATTCATTTGCCCAATGAAGCTTGAAGTGGAATCTATTTAAAATTAACACATTTTGACAAAATGACAATCTACCAAACTCTATAAAAATTAGTTTCATCTGATGAGCAATATAAAGAAAGAACTTTCTCACAAAAGAGTTATTCTGCGATCAAACGTAGCCTTCGCGTCCCCAGAGATTCATGACTCATAAATATGTATACTTTTAAATGAGCTTTTTTATAACTTCACTAAACAGTTTATTTTTAACATACTTTTATGCTAGGGTAACCTGGCATTTCATTAAAGTAGATTTTTGTTACGAAAAAATAATTAAATAATGTTAAAAGTCACTTATCAGGTTCTCCTTTTAGTTAAACAATTGTCTGGTATAGTAGTCATTCATTCATTCAGAGATACATATTAAGCACCTAGTAAGTACCAGGCACTGAACACAGAAGAAAGGTGAGCTCACAGTCTGGGAGAGATAACCCTGAAAATATGTCACTCTAATTCCAAGGGAAATGTGGTATTACATGAGGAAGCCCCAGATGGTACAGAATACAAAGTGCATATAATCCGATATGGAAGGAAAAGATTAAGGAAAGCCTAATGACGTTTAGGACGAGTAATAAAGAAAGAAGAGGAGTTAGCTAGGTGACATAAAAGGTGGGTTGAGGCTTTCCAGAAATAAGAAACAGTAGTATTATTAATAGGGTTATGAGTATTTGATCCCAACAACATTCTAATTTTTCTCTTTAATCATTAAATGCCAGGACTGTCAGTAATCCACTATTCTAATTTACTTGTCAATATGCTCTCTCTCCTTCAAAAACTAATTTAAAGCCACTTACAATAAGATAAATAAAATAGATATAGAAAATCAGAGCCAGGAAGTAGAGAAATAAACAACTAAACACAGGTGCTAATATTTCTAAGCCTGCTAAACAGAGCAAAAGGAGAAACTTATTGAAGCTTCATGGCTCTTTATTATCAGAAAAGAATAATGCCCTCTTCTTAATTCCTTATGAGAGGACATTTTTCCTGGTACTAATTTCTAAAAAAAAATTGTCATATGAAGTCTTAATTTGGTATATTATTCATCTCAACAGCTTATATTCCATAGTTAATTTCATATGACTTTTTATTATAATGGCTTTCAAAATAAGACCAATGGTGTAATATAATAGTATGATTCAAAGTAAATGCATTCGAGGGAACAGGCAGGTCTATTATGTTATTGTGATAAAAATAAGATCGGGCCAATAATTAATTTTTTCTCCCACTTAACTACCATTCTTTAACAGTCCCTAATTTCATCTATACTTTAGAGCAGTCCACCCCCCAGACCATGAGACAGAAAATAAACTATTTCCAATAATATAACTAGGCAATTGGAAAAGGAGATCTTACTTTGTGTCTATACTTAAGTAAAGTCAGTAAGTAGAATCTGAACATATGAATTTTTGTGGACTGATTAATAGAGTGGCATTTTTTCTAATGTTTTATTAAGCCACAATTTCTTAAATAGTAGAAAATACAGAAACAGATCCAGCTAAAGCTTTTATATGCAAACTATAAAGAGTAGATCATGCTTAATTTTAGCAATTTTTAAAAGGTATAATAAAATTTTACCAAATGTCATAACCAACCTTACTTAATGTGTTACTTAAATGTTAAATTCAATTACTCCTTTAGTAAGAGGTAATCACAATATTTGGGACTTGGGATTGGTAGGGAATAAACTCTTTTTAAAGGGCTAGATAACGTCAAGTAGATATTCAATTTAAAAGATACTCTTCAAGATAAGAAGTATTATACCATATTAATCCTTAAAAGGGGTTACCATTTCTACAGCACAATTATAGATGAGTTTCTCTGCAGTAACACTGTTGATTTCATCAATAAATCTCTGTTTGTCAGAGAAGAAGCGAGTGAGCTTTTCTGTAAGTTTCTTGCACATGGTGATGCAGAATTTATAGCGTTCATTCAGATTTTTGACAACTGAAAAAAAAGTTAAGGAGAATTAATTTTAATTTTCTCCAGAAATAAAGTCACAATGACGTGCACCTTTCCTACTGATTAAGGAAAGTGACACTAAATGATCACTGAAAAAATGACTGGAAATCAGATTCTTTCATATGTTCTCTCATTCGGTTAAGAAGACTGAGAATAAAGCACTTTTTGACTGCTCTCTATATCAATTAAAAAGAAAAAAAAAACCCACAAAAAAACCCTCACACTAAAAGAAAAGCCATTATCTTTTTCCCATTTAATAACACCGTAATTCCTCATTAAAAATTTTCTTTCTTAGCATGATGGGAAAAGGGGCAGCTCAAGCACTGTCACGCTCCACCCATACCTTGCTTCACTGCCGTGGATGGGCTCAGTTTCCCGGACTTGATCTGGGCTTTGGCAAGATGCAGAGATGCTGCTAGCAGCTGTGCTGCTTTCATGTATAACACCAGCTGCTCCACCCGCCTGCACCCAGAAGACAGCAAAGCAGAGTGTTACCCTGTGAATCAATATGCCACACTTGGCTCTTTACACATCAGGCCATCATTAACATAGCCTTTCTAAGGGAATATCATTCTCCTTGATATTTTTAACTTACAAATAACTCCTGCAGGGAGAAGTTTCAGCATGAAAAAAGATGTGTGTGCTTTGAATACAATAAAACACTCAGATAAAAATCAATACAATCTCTTTATCATTTAAAATCTTCAATAGTATGATTTACAGAGAAAAGGCAACACTAAGGTTGAAGAATCTCCAAGTCTTGGCTCATGTAGTGAAACCTAGCACAATGAAATAACTTAGAGACTTCCTTGAAGCTTTTAATAGGATATGATCTTTAGTGGAAGACAAGGCCTCCTCCATCTTAGACATGAATTTACAGAAAGCATAACAAGTCCTAAAGTAAATGACAAAGTGGGTACCTACCCCCAG
The DNA here is from genome assembly GCF_014176215.1 of Rousettus aegyptiacus. NCBI lineage: Eukaryota > Metazoa > Chordata > Mammalia > Chiroptera > Pteropodidae > Rousettus > Rousettus aegyptiacus. Next base: position 65,692,861 of record NW_023416309.1, read on the forward strand.
TCTTTGCTCAGTTGGCTGATCTGGTCCACAACCACACTCTCCTGAATCTGGTACAAGGAGACAGCAGATGTGCACAGCTCTGGGTTTCCCCCTCTCACGGCTGTCAGGTCCAGCACACATTCAGTGAACATTAGCATCACATTGAGGTGGCGTAAGGTATCTGTGTGTTCTCGCTGCATCAAAGCCAATTTGTCTTAAAAACTTTCAGGTTAAAAAGGGGTGATACTCATTTCTGTATATAAACCATATCCACTGACAATATTTTTCTATACTTAAGAATACCAGAATGATCAAAGGAGACTGAAAGTTTTAAATTCCAGAAAACTGGTGAGAAAATAAACACAAATGAAACCAAGTGTGGGTATGTGCATGTGTTTGTGTGTATGTATGAGAGCACTCACAAAAGTAAGCTTCAAAAATATGAGGTCACTGTGCTTTCAACAGAAGAAAATTAAACACTGAACAATTAATATGAGATGAAACATGACAAAATAAATATCAAGATTATAAGGACATTCTGCACACTTAACCATACTTTTGATAGTTTAGTGAATTATACTGACTTACAGTTTCAGAGATGCTTTATTTTTATTTCTGGTGGTTTTTCAATTAACAGTGATTCCTAATACCAAAGCTACACACAATAGCATGCATTAAAAATGGGTATTCTAAAATTAATATTTGTTTTTAGCTATAAATATATTTTGAAATCTAAAATAAGACTAAGATTCTTACTCTCCTTTTTTGGATAAAAAAGGATAAGAATCATTTTTCTAGAGACAGGAGAATAAACCAATCAACTTTTGAAAGTATCATTGCTCTAGGACAGCACATTGGACTATATGTTCCAATATATTCACATATATCAGTAACGTTCCACAGATATTGGAACATAATTTATGTCTAATTTTATGGAGACTGAAAAAATTGAAGGTTGCTTTTCCAATCTTAGATTACCCGTTTTTGAAATTATTACGAAACTTACTACAAAATCATTACTAAAATTTTGCATGCACTATGTGAAATTTTTAATTATCCTTCACACAAAATAGAAATGTTAGAGATCTAGCACAGGGAGAAAATTTATTCTTTAGTTGGCCCAGAGAACTAATCTTTTTAATTTGAAATGCAGGATAAGTCAGCATTTTATTCAGGGACCAAGGACACAATGTTGTCCCACTGAATGCTGTCCTAGAATGAAGACTGAGGAATTGCGAGCTAGTAGAGTCTTTGGAATCATAAAATTAACTTTTCTTGTTCTGGATTTGTGCTCATCATGCTTCAGATTATGATATGTTTTTCCCTGTAGAACTGGGTCCATGGAGGAAGGTACTGTGAGCATTCAGTCTGCTTGGCAGGTTTATTTCTCAGTATTAGTGACTAATCTGGCATTACGGTTTATTATTTTTTTAAACCCGAGTTTACACATATTTTCTTTTATCTTATGAAGAAAAACAAGCTTTGAGAATAATAAGTTATGGCTTTATGACAAAGACTGTACTTCGAGAGTCCTATAAATAGTAAATAAACTTTAGATTAAATAACTTAACAACAGGGGTTCCAGTCAAGATGGTGGAATAGGTAAACACTGTGCTTGCCTCCTCTCACAGCCACATCAAAGTTACAACTAAACAGAATAGCCATTTGGGGAGTTGCCTGGAGTCAGCAGAAATTCTACAACTGGGGACACACAGGAGAGGCCACCTTGAGACTGGCAGAAGGAGCAGAGATGTGAAATAAGCTTGTCCATACCCATGTGTGGTGGTTGAGAATTGGGAGAAATATCTTCTCCTTTAGAGGTCCCCCCTGTGGAGCAGGAGGTTCCAGATCCACACTAGGCTCCCCAGCCCAGGGTTCCAGTGATGGGAAGAGAAGTCCCCACAACTTCTGGCCATGAAAACCAGCAGAGATTGTAGCAGAGTGAGACAAAGGGCTGGGGGAGTCCTAGGAACTCCTCTTGAAGGGCTCTGCACGAACTTACTCACTGATAGACTTACTGAGTTAAAGTACTAAGGCAGCAGCTTGAAAGGTACAAGGAACATATGGGGAGAAACTGAATTGTCTGGTTTCAAGGTGAGGGCTGGAGGGGTAGCCTTCTCACAGACAGAAGTGCTGGCAAAGGGTGCTGTTCCTTTGGTGAGCTCTCTCCCTGCCCAGCCGGAAGACCCAGGTGGCTGGCTGTCTTATCTGAGTCTCCATCAGCATAGCTAACACTGGTTTCCCCACCCAGATGAGTCCCTGAGACTCACCCTTCCCAAACTGCAGTCCCGCCCAAGCCACTTCCAGTGAATTTTCCATACAAACAGCCTGTCTTGGTTGATGCTACAGACTTTCCTAAAACGTCACAAGGTTCACAAAACCTAAACAAGTAGCATCTGGCTTCGGCATACCCCATATCTCTTTTTGGAGAGCCCCAAGCCTGATGCTAGCAGTAGCTGGCCTCAGTTTGCAGCTTGGCCTCCTGAGGGACTTTCAAGCCTGGGGTGGGTGGCGGCATTCTGCAGATTGCTTGGTGGCTCATGCCAAGTGGCCCCAGGCAGGACACAACCTACAGCTAAACTAGGCCTGCAGCAGAGCCCCTCCCAGGAGGCCCTGGCCTGCATACAAAGTGGCCGGCTTCAGTCTGAGCCAGAGTACCACCTGGGGTCACATCTGAGGACAACATACCCAAAAAGCAGACAGGGCAGGCACTAGAGCCCAGCTAAAGTGAATCTTGCTCTGTAGGGTCAGCCCCTGCATAACAGCTCCTCTACTGGGCACAACCAGTCATCATAACCAGTCAGCCCAAGGGGCAACCCCTCCCACTGATGAGCAAACAGCATCCAAGGCTTAACTAGAACAGGAGGGCTCACATAATCCACACAAGGGACATACCTGGAGCAGCTGGCTCAGGTGATCAGGGAGACTATGTCACTGGGATCTATTGCACACCTACTACATAAAGCCACTCTACTAAGACTGGAAGACATAGCAGCCCTACCTAATACATAGAAAGAAAAACAAGTAGGCAGCCAAAATGGGAAGACAAAGAAACACGTACCAAATAAAAAAAAAAAAAAAAAAAAAACCCAGAACAAAGCTCTAGAAAAAGAACTGAACAAAATGGAGACAATCTACCAGATGTAGATTTTGAAATACTTGTTATAAAGATGCTCCATGAATTTAGGGGAAGAGTAAAGGAACTCAGTGAGAACTTTAACAAAGAAAACATAAAAATGGAGATAGAAAACATAATTCAGAAATGAAGATTATGATAACAGAAATGAAGAATACCTGAGGACAAATGAACAGTAAGTTATATGAAGCAGAGGATCCAGTCAGCGATTTAGAAGATGAAGTAGCAGAAAACAGCCAATCAGAACAGCAACAAGAAAAAATAATTCAAACAAATGAGGATGGTTTAAGGGGCCTTTGGGACAACATCAAGTATACCAACATTCGCAACATAGAGGTACCAGAAGGAGAAGAGAGAGAGCAAGGAATTGAAAACCTATTTGAAGAAATAATGACGGAAAACTTCCCTAACCTGGTGAAGGAAATAAGATATACAAGCCTAGGAAGCAATAGAGTCCCAAACAAGATGAACCACAAGGAGTCCACACCAAGACACATCATCATTAAAATGCCAAAGGTTAAAGACAGAGAGAATTTTAAAAATAGCAAGAGAAAAGCAGTTACCTACCAGGGAGCTCCCATAAAACTGTCAGCTGATTTCTCAACAGAAACTTCGCTGACTGGCAGGAAATATTCAAAGTGATAAAAAAACAAGGATCTACAACCAAGATTACTCTACCTAGCAAAGCTATCATTTAGAATCAAAGGACAGAAAAAGAGCTTTCCAGACAAGAAAAAGCTAAAGAAATTCACCATCGCCAGGTCAGTATTATAGATATTAGAGGGATTTCTTTAAGAAGAAGGAAAAAGGAAAAAAAGTATGAACAATAAAATGGTAATAACTACATATCTACCAAAAATTACTTTCAATATAAATGGATTAAATGCTTCAATCAAAAGATAGGGTGTCTGAATGGGTAAGAAAACAAGACTCTTGTATATGCTGCTTATAAGAGACTCACTTCAGATTGAAAGACACACACAGTCTGAAAGTAATGGGATGAAAAAAGACGTTTCTTGAAAATGGAAACAAAAACAAGCTGGAGTAGCAGTACTTCTACCAGACAAAACAGACTTTAAAACAAAGACTATAAGAAAAGATAAAGAAGAACCCAGTTATCCCACTTCTGGGTATTTATCTGAAGAAACCCAAAACACTACTTTGAAGGGACATGTGAATTCATATGATCATTGCTGCATTATTTACAATAACCAAGATATGGAGGCCATCTGGGTGTCCATCATTGGATGAATGGATAAAGAGGAGGTGGTATATATACATAACGGAATATTACTCAGCCATAAGAAAGAATGAAGTCCTGCCATCTGCAACAACATGGATAAACCTAGAGGTTATTGTGCTCAGTAGAGGAAATCAGACAAAGACAAATGCTACATATGGAATCTAGAGAAGAGGATAAACAAACAACAGAAACAAGTTCATAGATACAAAAAGCATTTTGATGGTTGTCAGACTCGGGGTAGAGGGGATGAGTGAAATGAGGAGAGGATTAAGAGGTATGAATTGGTAGTTAAAAAATAGTCACAGGGACGTAAAATATAGCATAGGGAATCTAATCAGTAGTATTGTAATAACTGTATGGTGTCAGATGTGTACTAGATTTATTGGGATGATCTTCATAAGTTATATAAATGTCTAATTACTGTGTTGCACACCTGAAATTAACATAATATTGTATGTCAACTATAATTGGAAAAAAAAAAGTAACAATACAAAAGCTTAATGTGTCACTTCCTACCAACCAAAGCCTGTCATGGATGAGTGTCATGATCAACATATTCTGAAAATATATCAGCAATGTTTTTCAAAAAGAAAAGATAATTTAAAGAAAAAAAATTCAGAACTTTTGATAGTATTTTGCTCTTTCATCATTATTAGAACATTCTCCTATAGTATTAACATTACAATGATTCAGCACAATGGTATCTTCTCTACCTCCATCAGTGTCTCTTCCGGCAGTTCAGGGGCTTCAAAGGTGATGAATCCCTCTAGACTAGGGGGTGAAGCACCATAAGGCATGTATCTCAGGCTCGGAGCTGCTTCTGCTCCTGGAGGCGAAGACCCCCAGCATGGCCCAGGCGGGGAGCCCACACACACTCGACCACTTGCGGAGCACAGGGAGCCTCCAGAGCTGCTGGAGCCCACTGCAAGGAAACAGGACACGTGGCACAGGGCCCAGAGTGAGTGCACAGAGTTAGGGGCTTCCATGCCCACTCCTACTTTAAAAGGAACAAAGGAAATATTAAAAGAAAAGTCACTCGCCCCCTATTTGAACATGGGAATACGTTTTATTTTTCCACGTTCACCTATATGAATATTTTATAGACATCCTCACAGCTAATTTTTAAATATTCTGTTTTAAACAAATTTATAGTATATACATTTCTCCTTGTTTCTCCATACTATGCATAAGAGTTCACTAAAAATATATCCTTAATGCTAATCTGGAGGCATTTATACTGACTTTTTTAATATCAAAAATAACACTATAATGAAGTCCTTTTTCCTTCTTTTGAATGATTTATTTGTGATTAACACTCCAAAGTGGTATTATAAACAGGAATGGGATTACCACAGATGAAATATCATAAACATTTTTAGCAGCTCTTTGTAAGAATTGCCATTACTTTCTAAAGCAGCCATGAATAAACACAGAGATCCTTTAAACCTCAAAAACTCTGGGCATTATATTGTTTTTAATGTTGGCTTAGTTAATAGGTATCACATGTTACTTTCTTAAAATGATATTTTATTATTTAATACTTTTAATAATCTTAAAAACAAGATTAGCTCTCCTTCCTCTTGTTATCTATTTATATCCTTTGCTTATTAATCTACTGAATCTTGATTAGTAACTTACTTAGCATATGACAACTTAAGCAACACAGGGCAAAATATAAAATAATGTCAAAGGATAACTCATTTCAAGTCCAATCTAAATACTTTAAGCTTTAATATTAATACAAATTTTAGTATTAATAACCTATTTTTAGAGTATGAACAATAAAAGTAATCTATTAGCCTAAATGTATATAGGATTAAGTAAAAAGACACCTAAAGTACAAAAAAGGTAAAACCTAGATTTCTAAAAAAACAAAACAAGCATAAAGAACAACCTATCATTTTCAAAAAAAAGTTACTGGATATATTAAAATAAGTTTTCAGTATAAGCTAGGAAGCACCATGTATGTATGCACGGCTGCCTCATCATTGAAAAGTCACATTTATATTATATTGCTATAATAGTAATACTATTATAAATATAGAATATAGTACTTTTATTTCATGAAGTTTTTTATTCAACAAATACTGCCTGATTTACTCCTTATAACCCTTTAAGGTAAAGAAAATAGTTATCTCCATGTCATTGAAAAAAAGAAACTGATGTCCAGAGAGGTCAAGTAACTTGTCTAAGTTATATAATTAAGTCATTATCAGACCACTACACTCCAAACACTAGCCAAAGACTGTAATAAGACAATTCACCTGAGGTTGTTCTTGTTCGCAGGACCATATGGGTACAAGTGGGGGCTGTGGCACTGTGTGGAGGAGATCCTACAGTAAACAAGACAGCCCTGGAACTTGCTGCTGTTCCCATAGGAGGTGCCAGTACACCACAGGCTCCTACAGGGGCTACAACAAAAAGTATACAAAAAGTTATATTACCTTGATAGTGTCTATATTTGGGGGTTGAAATATAGGGAGACCTTTACTTTTGTTATTAGTGTTTTTTGTTTTGTTTTGTTTTATACAATAAATAGTCATTACAGATATACATTAACAATATTTTATAGTAATCTCTTCATGGCTGTTAATCTTCTTCACACCAAAGCCCTAGTATTCTGAGTTACTTCTGTATACTTCTAAAATACATGAACTGCAGTCACACCTGTAGGGATAATTTGAAAAAGTGGAAATCCAAGAACAGGGAATAAAAATGTGTGTTTAAGCTTAAGAGAGGATCAGGAGTCTCCACAGCAAACAGAGCTTTAGACAGATGTAGAAAGTTGAGTCAAAGTACAGATATACCTTAGAATCTCACCCTTACATTTGTCAGGAAGAAAGGGGATAGATGTCAAAGAGGCCTGATGGGCTGAGCTTGGGCTAAATGAAGATAAGGTGAAAAATCTCCCATCCAACAAGCTAAGAATCAAAGTTGTCCAAAAGCATTTTCACATTCAAGCATCTGAAAAACATTACATTTCTGATACCACGGAATGGAGGCAGGAGTTAACAACATGAATCATAAGTTGAAAAGAGAGACACTGAATCGCATATAGAAAATAACTGTCTCTTAGTGTCCATTTTGTCTGCAACAGCAGAGCAAATTAAAGTATCCAATTAATGGCAGAAGAGAGGGTTCATAAAAATCTAGAGAACAAGGGAACAGTGAGTGGAAATTAATTAAATAGTACCTATTGTTACACAGATACACAAAATGACATAAATATTCCCTCTACTTAATGTAATATCTTTTATGATTTTATTCTAGTAGGTATAAAAGTATTTAAAGGTGGTCATGGGTATATTTTAAGAGTCAATGACCCTATTTATATCCTAAGGTCTTAAATTTTCCTATAAGAGCTTTTGTTTTCAGAAACTTAAACTACATAATTAGAAAAAAAATCTGTAACTTCAAATGACAATAATAAAGTTCATGTGGAAAAAAGAAAGGAAAAAGAATCAAAATTATAAAAGATGGATTTTATGCCTAAATACTAAGAAAAAATATTGTGGTTTCTCATCCATACACTTGGACTTAAATTATAACATATATTCATGAAGAACTTATAAGCTCTATGAAATTTAAATTTATTTAAAAAGAATGAAACATTATATGGTCATTCAGGCAAGCTGTTTTCAAAAATTGTCCCAACTTCCAGTGACTTTTGGTAAAAAGCATACAGAAGAAGAAATGACTTCCAGAAGAGCAGTGTGGAGTGTGATGAGCACAGCAGACTTACTCCCCATTGAAACAATCAAAACTGGTGAAAATTATTTTTTTAAAATAACCATTTAAAGTCTCTAGAAATTGTCCTAGGGCAAACAGGAAATGTAACATTTATTCAAGAATATCTACTACATCTGGGTAAGAACTGTGTCTCCACCCACCCCTTTCTCATGGGGTGGAAGCTCTAACCTAGACCAGTAGATCAAACACTAGGGCCCTTATTCCCCTCACCCCCCAGTTCACCTGTCACTAAGGGCTGGGTTACATGCCAGTAGAAATAAGCCAAGAAGACCAGAGGCTTGCACCCCTACCTATCACCAAGCTCACAAAGCAGGGATGTCACTCTAAAAGAAATGAGCAACTGTCCTCATGCCTAGCTCTACAGTAATGGTGCACAGGATTTCCCCTGGGCTGGGGGAGGTAGAGAACAGACTTCTGAAACTCTCCCCAAAGAAACTGACTTTATTTGAAACAGATCATGGGGAAGATCACACCTAAGGGCACTGTCAAAACAAGGAAGGCTGTGATGGTAAGCAAATAAGAGGAAGTTCGTAGCTCTATGAGAAGAATAAGCTAAAAAACAGACTGTCTAGAAGTTTTAAATGAGAGAACCAGGGAAAGAGACAGCTAAGAAGAGCCCTCCTACAGTCAGAACAAAGCTGAAAGACTGGTTTTAGAGACTACTTCTGCAAAAGGGCTAGAATTTAAGTAAATAAGTCAGTGGAACAATTTATACCCCAACAATATTGTCAAAAATAAGAGAGCAATCAGTTGATGATTAGTGGAGGCTATGAGCTGGGTATGATAACAACAGAGGTAGACAGCCTGAGAGATCAGAGAAATATAGAGTTCTGCTAAAACCACTGTTACCCTTGGGTAACTGTACACATGCCCAAGGCTGTGCCCTCTGAGGATTGACATGAGAGGCTTCACACTATGTGGCAAACAGACATCACCAAAATAGTCCAGCCAAGACTAAATAAATAAACAAGCTAAAACCAACAAGCCACGGAGTGAGGGACTAGGGGATCAGCATCTAGAATTGCTACAAAAATATTACATAAAATGTCCAGTTTTCAACAAAAAATTATGATATATGAAAATAATAAAGAGTTACCATACACGGTAAGAAAAAAAGCAGGTAACAGAAATTGCCCTTGAGAGGGCTCAAATGTCAAAATGAGCACAGACTTCAAAGCGACTATTTTAAATATGTTCAAGTAACTAAAGGAAACCACACTGAAAGAAGTAAAGGAAAACATAATAACAAATGTCTCATTAAATGGAGAACAACCATAAAAAGAGAAATTATAAAAAAAGAACCAAATGGAAATTCTGAACTTAAAAAAAACAATAACTGAAATGAAAATTAACTACAGAGGTTCAACAGCAACTGTGAATTGATGGAAAAGAAAAACCATGAACTTGAAGACTTGAAAAGAGTTTCTCTCTTTTCTTCAGATTATGCAATCTGAAGAAAAGAGAGAAAAGAGAATGAACTAAAATGAACAAAGCCTTAGAGAAATATAAGACAACATTAAATGTACCTATATGTAAATGAAGGGGAGGACACAAAGAAGCAGAAAAAATATCCAAATAAATAATGGCTGAGAACTTCTCAAGTTTGAGGAAAAACAATCTTATGTATTGAAGAGCTCAATAAACTCAAAGAATCCACACTAAAACAAACAGTAAAATAGTAAAAGCCAAAGACTAAAAGAAAATCTTGAAATTTCTCACACACAAAGGAACCAAATAAGATTAATAGTTAACTATGAGCAGAAACAATGGAGTACAGTGGGCAATGATATGTCAGATTTAAAGTGCCTAAAAAAAAACAACTGTCAATCAAGCAAAGCCCTTTCAAAAATGAAGGTAAAATACACTCCTAAATAACCAAAAGCTGGAAGAATTTGTTACTAGGAGACCTACTTTATATGAAATACAAAGAGAAGTTCAAGTTGAAAGCAACTCACCCCAGATGGAATAAGCAAGTGACACCATATGATAATTCAAATACACACACCACACACACACAGAAAAACTGAAGTGGTAAATAAGAAGGTTACTATAACAATATAAATATATACTTGATCTCCTTTCTTATCCTCTTTAAAAGACAAAATAGTAGCACTACAAATGGGAGGAGAATAGAGCTATCTAGAAGTTATGTAACAGTATTTCATTGGAATTAATATAATTCTGAAGTAGATCCTAATAACATATGTATATTGTACACAAATAGTTAAGAAAATAAAGTGAAAAGCATTCAATAAAAGGAACAGAATGCTACACTGGAAAATATTCACCTAATGCAAAAAAAAGCAGTAAAGGAAGAACAGAGGAACAAAAAAGATATGACATGTATAGAAAACAAAAAATGACTATATAAGTAATAACATTAAATATAAATGAATTAAACAATCCAATCAAGAGGTAGAGACTGTCAGACTAGAGTAAATAAACAAGACTCAACCATATATGTATACAGAAGACATACTTTAGATTCAAAAATACAAATAGATTGAAAGTAAAAGGATTAGAAATGATAGATCATGCAAACAAACACCATAGGAAAGCTATGGGTCATAGTAATATTAAACAAATTAAACTTTAAAACAACAAAAAAAGAACATTTTATAATTTAAAAAGCATCACTTTATCAGAAAGATATAACAATTATAAATATACATGCACCTTACCATAAAAACCCAAAATATGTAAAGCAAAATGACTGGCGAGTAATAGACAATTCAACAATGGCAGCTGGAGAATTCAATTCCCTAATTTAAATAATAGATAGAACGAGTAAGCAGAATATTATCAAGGAAATATAAATCAATTGGACCTAACATATCTTTAGAACACTATACACCAGAATACACATTCTTCTCAAGCATATATAAAATATTTTGAGATGAGACCATATTGTAGGTCATAAAACAATCCTTAATACATTTTAAATGACTGAAACTCAGCAAAGTAGTTCTCCAACCAAAATAGAATAAAATTAAAATCAATAACAGAAGGAAATTTAATGGACTAGAATATGTGGGAATTGAACAATTCTCAAATAACCAATGATCAAAGACAAAAATCACACGGGAAATTAGAAAATAATATAAATGAAAATAAATACACAATATACCAAAACTTATGAGATGTAGCCAAAGCAGTAGTTAAAGGAGGAAAACGAAGAGCAAGCTAAACCTAAAACAAGCAGAAGGAAGGGAATAATAAAGTTTTGAGTAGAAATCAATGAAATGGAGAATGGGAAAATAGAGAAAATCAACAAAATCAAAAGTTGGTTCTCTGAAAATATTAAAATTCACAAGGCTTTAGCTATACTAAGAAAGAAAAGAAGACTCAAATATTAAAATCAGAAATTAAGAGTGGACATCACTACTGACTTTAGAGAAATAAAAAGGAGCTTAAGGGAATATTATGAACAACTGCATGCAACAAATAAGATAACTCAGATGAAGTGAACAAATTCCTAGAAAGTGACAAGAACTTAAAAATCTGAATAGATCTATAATAAGTAAAGAGAGTGAACTAGTAATCAAAACATTCTCACAAAGAAAAGCCTGGTCTCAGACAACTTGACAAGATAATTCAAACATTAAAGAATACCAATTCTTTACAATCTCTTCCAAAAATCTGAAGGGGCATGAACACATCTCAATTCATTCTTTAAGGTCAATCTTATCATGACATCAAAACCAGACAAAGACATCGCAAAATAACTATAAAGTAATAGCTTATGAGTATAGATGCAGAAACCTCAAAACAAAAATAAAAACAAAAACAAAAAATGTAGCAATCTGAATCTGACAACACAAAAAAAGGATTATAACAAAACCGAGTGGGATTAATCCTTGGATTGCAAAGGGTGAGTTAACATGCAATAAATCAACTAAAGTAATACATAGTACTCATCATACTAGAAAAAGAAATGAACTTCCTCAGCTCATAAACAGCATCTATGAAAAACTCAAAACTAACATCATACTAAATGATGAAAGATTAAAAGCTTTCCCACCAAGATCAGGAACAAGACAAGGACGTTTGCTCTCACTACTTCTCCTCAGTATTGTATCTGAGGTTATAGCTAAGGTAAATGGGCAAAAAACAAATAAATAAAAGGCATCCAGATTAAAAAGAAAATACTACCTCTGCTCACAGGTGGCAGGATCTTGTGTATAGAAAATCCTAAGTAACCCACTAGAAAACTATATGAACTAATAAATGTATTCAGTGAGGTTGCAGGGTATACGAGTGATACACAAACTCAACTATATTTCTTTTACATTGACAATAAACCATCTGAGAATGTCATTAAGAAAACAATTCCATTTAAAATGACACCAAAAATAAAATAATTAAAAATAAATTTAACAAGTATAGAAGTTGTATTCTAAAACCTATAAAACACTGATAAAATAAATTAAAGACCTAAATAAATGGAAAGAAATCCCATGTTCAAAAATCAACTTAAAATTAAGATTGCAATACTTCCCACATTGATCTATAGATTTAATGAAATTCCTATCAAAATTCTAGCAGGTTTGAAGAAATTGGTATGATGATGCTAAAATTCATAATGGAAACTCAAAAAATGCAGGATAACCAAAACAATCTTGAAAAAGAAGAACAAAGGTGGAGACTCACATTTCATGGTTCAAAATTTACTATAATGCTACAGTAACCAAAGCAGTAAGTATGGTGCCAGCATACAAACAGACATACAAATTTTGAAATAAAGTTTAAAGTCCAGAAATAAATGCTTTATAGTCAACTAATTTTTTTTGCAAGGCTGGCAAAAAAAAAAAAAATCAATGACAGAAAGAATAGTCTTTTTAATAAATGGCGCTGGAGATGGGTTAAGGACCTGAATATAAGACCTGAAACAATAAAATGCACTGAAGAAAGCATAAGAACTAAACTCAAGGACCTTGGACTTAAAGAAGATTTTTATGAATCTGACCTCAAAGGCAAGAGAAGTAAAAGAAAAATAAATGAATGGGACCATATCGAACTAAAAAGCTGCACAGCGAAAGGAACCATCAACTAGGTAAAGAAAGAGACAACCATCCAAATGGGAAAATATATTTGCAAACAGTGCCTTCTATAAAGGCCTAATCTCTAAAATATCCAAAAAAAACTTATACAACTCAATAACAACAACAACAACAAAACGATCAAATCAAAAAAAGGGGCAGAGGACCCTAGAGGACATATAAATGGCCAACAAATATTTGAAAAGATGCTCAACATTGCTGGCTATTAGGGAAATGCAAATCAAAACCACAATGAGATACAATTTCACACCTGTTAGAATAGCTGTAATCAACAAGACAAGTAATATTGGAGAGGATGTGGAGTAAAAGGAACCCTCATACACTGTTGGTGGGACTGCAAAGTGCTATAGCCACTATGGAAAACAGTATGGAAGTTCCTCAAAAAACTAAGAATTGATCTACCATATGATCCATCAATCCCTCTACTGGGTATTTACCCCAAAGACTTGAAAACCCATATCCAAAAAGATATTTGCAAACCAATGTTCAGAGCGGCATTATTCACAGTAGCCAGGACGTGGAAGCCACCGAAGCGTCTATGACAGATGACTGGATAAAGAAACTGTGGTACACATACACAATGGAATATTATTCAGCTATAAGAGATGAAATACTGCCATTTGCAACAACATGGATGGATCTTGAGATAATCATGCTAAGCAAAATAAGCCAGAGAGAAAATGTTGAAAATCACATGATATCACTTATATGTGGGATATAAACCTAAAAGCAACAGGACAAACAAACAGAGACTCATGGACATGGACAACAAACCTAGTGGTTACCAGGGAGGGGAGGTAGACGAGATAAAAGGGGTCAAATATGTGGTGACTGAAAGAAATCTAAATATGGGAGGTGAACACACAATGTAAATATATATATGCCTTACTGTCAAAATGTATAGCTGAAACTTATCGGACTTCGTTAACTGTCACCATAAAAAAAATAATAATAAAAAATAAAATAAATGGTGCTGGGACCCCTGAATAACCACATGCAAAAGAATGAAGCTGGATCCCTACACATTATCCACAAGAATTAAGTTAAGTGGATCACAGACCTAAATATAAGAGCTAAACTATAACTCTTAGAAAACAGAGTTAGGCAAGGTTCAGATGTTATTTAAGAAGGGATATCTAGGGAAACTCAAAGACAAAGGAGATTAAAAAGGACATCAGAGAAAAGTTTAGTCTCTGACACCTACAGCTACAGCAAACACTAAACATAGCCTAATTCTTAGGCAGATTAACAAAAAATCTCACACTAACTCAATTCCTTTTATTCAGTGTCTTGCTCATGTCTGGCTTTTAACAAAAAATTAAAAGGTAAGCTAATAGGTAAAAACAATTTGAAAAGAAGAGACAGAGCAAATATTAAAACTAGACTCAGATATAGCACAAATAGTGGAATTATCAGAACAGAAATTTAAAATAACTATGATTAATATGCTAAGGGCTCTAATGGAAAAAAGAATCAGCATGTAATATAAGCAGAAAGATGGACACTTTGTGAGAATCAAAAGGAAACACTATAAATCAAAATCATTGAAATATAAATGAATAAATGCTTTTTGATGAACTCATCAATAGACCAGACATGGCTAATGCAAATCAGTTAACTTGAGGATGTCAATAGGAACTTCCGAAACTAAAGAAAAAAGAGAAAGGTGTAAAAAACCCAAATCACAAAATATCTAAGAACTGTGGAACAACTACAAAGCAATAATATGCACATAATGGGAATATCAGAAGAAGAGAAGAAGAGCAGAAACATTTAAAGTAGTAATAACTGAGAATTTTCCAAAATTAATGACAGAAGCAAATCACAGATCCAAAAAGCTCATAACACCACCAAGCAGTTTGAATACCAAAAAATCTACACCTAGGTATACCATACTTGAACTGCAGAAAATCAAAGACAAAGAAAAAATCTTGGAATAAGCAAAAACAAAAAAACAAATTTAAAAAAACAAACAAAAAAAACCCCCTCACCTTACCCATAGAGGAACAATGGTAAGAATTACACTGGACTTCTCTTCAGAAATCATGTAAGTGAAAAGAGAGTGGAGTGAAATCTAAGATCCTATAATCCTATAATGTTCCCTTTGGATTAGAAATCATACTCAATCAGATATCTGTTGGTCCACATATTTCCTCCTTTACTTGCTTATGGTGGGGGGTCAATAAAAAAATTATAGAGAAAACAAGAATAAAGAGGTTACAACAGTGATTCTTAAATTGAGGTGTACATAATAATCATATGGGGAGCTTATTAAAGACACAGATTCCTAGAATCCTTCTCGGAAAATATGATTAAAGACCCTGGGTTAAGGTCTAGAAACTGCCCTTTGTTTGTATTTCTTGACAAGTACTCCAAGTAATCTAGATGTGTGTCTGTGGACATAACAGTCCTTGGAACAACTATTAAAGGACCAGGGGTCCCAGTGACCCACAGTTCTTTATAGGCTCTACTTGCTATGTAAGAAATGCTTAAGAGAACATGTGTATTTAAACTAATTTTAGCCAGTATAATCCTACTGAAAAAAACAATCTCAGTCAGAATTCCTTGTAACACATAGGCTGTTGATCATCAAGATGCTAAACAAGCCCCTTTCTTAATAGCCTACTTAGAAAGAAGATGAAATGACAGGGATGGGGTAAAGAAATCTGAATAAGTTCATGAACAGTCAACTGAAACAGATAAGTAGGATAATTACCCCCACCCTCCAGCCAAAGATGTCCCTGTCCTAACCCCTGGAACCTTTAAATAAGCTATGTTACATGGCAAAAGGAAATTAAAGTTGTAGATAGAACTAGAACTGCTAATTAGTTGACCTTAAAAGAGAGAGAGAATCCTGGATTATCCAGTAGGTACATGAAATCACAAGGGTCCTTTAAATGTAGAGTAAGGAGGCATTAGAGTCTATAGACTGGCCATTGCTGGCTTTCAAGATGGAAGGGGGCCGTAAGTCAAGGAATGAGGGCAGTATCCAGAAGCTGAAAAAGGCAAGAAAATGCATTCCCGCGAGAGCCTCCAGAAGGAAGGCAGCCCTGTCAACCCCTCTTGATTTTAGCCCAGTGAGACCCATTTCAGATCAGATGTCTGACCGCCAGAACTGTAAGATTATACATTTGTTACAGCGGCAACAGGAAGTTAATTTGTTGCATATGCTAAAAAATTACTTGCCTTTAAAAAAAAAAAAAAAAAAAAAAAAAAAAAGCTTTTTCTTACCTATATCCATTGGTCGTTCTGTATTTAAACTGTCTGTGCTGCCCTGATGTCCACCTAAAGGTGTCTTCATGTGTTGATCTGATAATTTCCCAGTACTGACGGATCTAAAAAGAGTAGTAGTAATGTATACTTTAAGCCAGAAAAAGGTCAATGGGAAGTCAGAGAACAAGAAGACAAAAAATAGATCCAAACAATTCAAGGTAGAGATAAATTTCAATAAACAAAATAAACGAAAGGCAGAAACAGAATATTCAGGAAATTCAGGAAGAAAGGAAGAGCTCTGTAATTTACAGTTACAGGAAGCATCCACAGTTTTCAGAGATTCTAAATGCACATAGTTCATATCATTAACCATGTTACATAAACCAGGTACTAATTTATTCTTAGTGTTTTTATAACAGGAATATATGTACTATTACAATTTTCATGTTTAAGGCTGGAAAGAAACAGTGTCTTTTACCTGCCAAACACTGCCTTGTTCTGTTGCTCAGACTTCTGCCTCTCACTTCCTTGTACTAGGAGACAATGAGAGCATTCACGTGGGTCATTCCCATCTTTAGACTGGCCTTCAGAAGGCCCATGATGAGTAACCAAGGCTAGCAGGTTGGAAGATGCTTGTGTTTTAGGGATTTTGAAAGGAGCTGTGGCCTAAAGAAACACAAGTAAGCTAGTTATCACAAAGTATAAAGCATTCAGAATTGTCAGGCTCCATGGCAGAACAGTCAGGAGCTTAGACTCTGGAGTTCGTCAGATCCGATTCAAATACTGGCTCTTCTACTTATAACCTCTGTAACGTTGGACAGTTCATTGAGATAATGTATATAAAACATTCAACAAGTAAAGGACTTATACTGTGCCTGGCACATAGCAAGTGATCATTAAATTGTAGCCATTCTCATTATGAATCCTTTCCATAAAGTACTTAGTATACTAGTTCATGACTTACTATAGAGAGTACAGCTAAGCTGAACATGGTACTACTGACTTTGCACCTATTTTGTTTAGCCAAGTGGCCTACAGAGGCCTTAAGCTGACACTAGCCCCCTTTGCAATAGCATGCCCTAGATAGCAGCCCACAGTCACAAGCAAATATAAGCTCTTCATGAGACTCCCCTAAAAGCCTTTGTGATCAGTAGTCTCCCTCACCATCTCCTACCTGTGTTCCCCTTAGATAAGACCCCCATGGAGCTCACCAGAACCCTGATCTTTTGATTTGAATCTACCGATCAGCATTAGCCAGGAACCCTAAAGCACTCCACCCCAAAACCCTAATAAAGGCATGTACTCAGGTCCTATCTCTCTCTGTACCCAGCCTTGACATCCCTGTGTGGCCCCCAGAGGTGTGCCTGGTATTTCTTTCAGGACCTATGAGTAATAGACTTCTCTATTTCAATTTCTCTTGTGTTCTGTTGTTAAACCTTGACTGTCCATCCAGCACCCTACGTTCCACTTTTAAAATGTTAATTTCACAAAGTCGCAACACCTACAAAGTGTTAATAAACACACCTTAGTGGGAGAGCCAATGATTGTTGGTAAAGGGGTTTTAAAGAACCAGTCAGAACTCCGTGGAGAGGATCCCACATGCTTGGTGGGAGAGGTCCCAAGGCTGCCAGGCCGACTGGGTTGAGGTGAGTAGCTGTACCCAGCCCCAGAATGGGATGGGCACACAGGGTCAGAGTGCTGCTTTCTGAGCTTCTGCTTGTTCTGGTAGATGTCGGTGAGGGTGGGGGTGCTCTGCAGTCTAGCACCCAGTAAGAAAGACTGTGGTGACTGAGTCTGTGGCACTGGAGAACCTATCAAGAAAATAAATGCAAAGCTAACCCAAAGTGAAGAAGTACATGACAAAAATTTAAGAATTAAGACAATTCTTAAAATGAGAATTCCAATGAATGCCTTGTTTTTCATGAGATATTATAAAAGTATTAACTTGGCAAGAGACTGTTTTTTGTCATCCTCTACAAAAATGACAAGTCATTGTCACTGGTATTCTCAGAAGACAGAATTCTCAGGAGGTATATTAGCTGTTTTTATCAGCATCTATCAAATAACTCGGATTAATGGAAGGTCTACTCAGAACTATATAGTAAATGGTTAAAGTTAATGAAAACAACAAAATGATATACCTTTATATGAATACATACTTGGGTATATCAATGTAATTATTTTTTAACATAGCAACTAAAATAAACTTTTCAAACTAACCCAGAATAACCCTTTACTAAAAAAAAAATAAATATATATATAAAATTTATACACACACACACACCTATATGTACATATATATGTGTATTTACATACACACACACACACACACACGTAAATAAAATTAGTGGTAAAATGTTATGATCCAGAGAAAGCTAAGGAAACAGAATATGAAAACTTAACTTAGAAAGGAGTGGTTTTCTAAGTAACAGAGAATTCCTTTAACTGGCCAACTCCTCAAATGCACATACAATAAAATTTGACTTATAAAAGTATAATTTACACATACTTTACAGGCATGTATATATTACATAATAAAGCAAATAAACAACTATATTTCTTTTTTATCTGATGCCAACTGGTGGCTCTTATCAAGAACAGTATTAACAAAAGTAACAAAATTTCATTTCCTATACTGATTTTCATTATCTGTGTGACAATGACCAAAATTTAGCTAAATTACTTAATTTCTAAGACTTATTTTCATAAAAAGAATCATATACCCAAGAGATATTCGATTGGCTATCTAAAAACATGTTAGACCAAGATTCTAAAAAATAGGATAGCAGAGAATATATTTCATATCAATTCTGTACTTTTGATAAGACTAGAAAAACATAATTCAAATCCACTTATAATGAGATGAAAATTATTAATATACCAAATACATCTCCCACCTGATGAGTTTCTACTTCTGGATTCATGGCCCTGAGGGTGTCCACAGCAGCACTGACTAAATTGCTCAGGAATGGTACCAACTATGAAGAGGCAAATAGGGAAAGGAATGAGAAATGATTCAAAACCAATAAAGGATGTAAACAGGCAACACATGCACAAATTGCACAATACACTATAGTTTACAAAACTTAATTAGCACAGATTTAGTTCAGCTAACACTAAGCAACCAGTGTGCTAGGTACTAGGCACATTAAGATCAAAAGTTCCATGTAAGTTCCAGGGAGTCAGGAGTGGGGTATAGTTGAAGGGGTGGGATATGGTTCCCAATCAGTGAGATGCACTGCCGTCATGTACCACTGTTCCTTCAAAGAAGATCACTAGGAAAGAAAACCATGTAAACAACCCAATGCCTATAACAGGTATATTTTTAAGACAAAAGTACAAAGAGTTTGTACAAAGTGTTAGAGGCTTATGGAGCTGACTGACAGCCCAGCTGTTGCCCCTGTGAATCTACCATGTTCCTTGCTAAGGCATGCTCCCAGGGCTGCTCCCAGCCATTGACTACATATGGTTTGGGAAGGCCAGGAAATCTGGACAATTTAGTGCTTGGGGATACTCCTTCAACCAGGTTAAAACCTTCTTAGATCTTACTATAGTCAGGACTCCTCCTTCCTTCCTCTATCCCTCTCAGGGCTCAGATCTGTATCGTGGTCTGAAGGGGCTCCCTGTCAACTCCTGCTTCTTCCCCTTTATCTGCCACAGGTGTTTCCCCAATCTCTCTTGCACATCTCTGCATCTACCTCTGAGAACCTAAACCAACAAGAGGGAGAGTTAGGGAAGACTTCAGGGCATTTAAGCAGACAAGAGACATATGTCTATAAAAAAAGAAGAGGCACTGACCAAGTTGTTAGGTGGGCAGGCAAAGATTAGATCCTGAGGAAGGGCCTTTTCTTTGAGTGCAAGGGTAAGTTTTCAAACTTGTCTCTAGAGACCTTGGAGTGCCTCAGGAGCTGGTGAGGAGGTGATGGAGGGCCAAGATTCCGTTTGAAAAAAATATTTCAGCTAAAAACAGCTTTGAAACCATTGCAACAGGTGAAGTAGTGATATAAACTTAAAAAATGTATATCATTGTGGGTTTTTGTTTTAATCAGGGCTTCTGAGCACGACTTCAATCCTTCTTACTTTACCACCTCCCGAGATTTCCTCCCGTTCTCTCTTACTTCTACTCCTGCAGTTTTGGCTGAGGGTGATGATTCATTCCTTTTAAAAATCACACATACACACACAAAATTTTTTTTTTTTTTGCAATTTTGAGATCTGCCACCACTGAGCCCTCTCTGTACTACCTGTCCTTCCATATCAATGTTGTTTCTCACAGATTCTGCAATCTTAGTTGCTTTGGCCTCTTACATGTATTCTGAAGTTGGAGCATTTTGTCTTAGTTTCACTAAAACTTTGGTGTGAGGTTTGTTTGGTTGGGTTTTTGTTGTTGCTGTTGTTTTACTGTTTGCTTTTGGTTTGATTGTTTTAGCATTCTCTTTGTTGTTGTATACGATTTCCGGAAGAGGTGGGAAGATTGTAATGAAGCTGCCACCATATCCTTCCCTGAGCTGGAAGACCTCTGGTGAACATAACCCAATGAATGCTATTATGTACATTATTGTCTTTTAAACCTCATAAATCTGAGTGGAAAGTAGGAGAGGCATTTAATGTAGTTTAACTTAGGGTTTCTGGCTTTGTGTTCTGAGCCCCAGCCTAACGAAGATGCTTTTTATCCATAAGATCTATTTGCATTACCATATTTCCAAGAGAGGTCCTAACGGATTTATACAAAGATTCTCAAGAGGCAGTCAGGAGTGGGGTATCGTTGAAGGGGTGGGATATGATTTGCAATCAGCGAGATACAATGCCATCATGAAACACTGTTCCTTAAGAGAGTGTCATATTTGTCATAGTAAAAAAAGATTGAAAACAAATGCTTTAAACTCTCTTTACCCAAAGGGGAAGGTGAATAAGGCCTGGAAGACCCAGTAGAGAGTCTTCGCCCAACTGTCTGTACTGTGTCTGCTGGCGCTGGGGAGCAGGCTCCCAACCGGAGGAAGCCCATTGGGCTGGTGTTAGACCTTCGTACCACTGCAGATCTGCAAAAAATAAAATAAAATGACTTATTCTCTGGCAGGTGCTAGGACTCTGTCTTTATTTCTGTATTTTTTTTCCCACTCAAACTTCCTACAATATACCATGGAGTCGATTTTTTAAAAAATGTGATGCAGTCTCATGGAACAAACATAAAATGTATTAAACTATATAGTGAAGTCTCTCTCTCATCCTTATATCCTGTCTGCCTAACTCCCAACATTCTTCAATCCTACCTACTCAAAAGGTTACCACTATTTTTAGTTTCTAATGTCTTTCCAGAGTTCCTTAACTCATATATAAGCAAATAAAAATCTGAATATACAGTTGACCCTCGTAGGTTCACTTATATGAAGACTTTTTTCAATAAATACTACATGTGTATTTTCTTTCTTATGATTTTCTTAATATTTTCTCCTCTCCGGATTACTTTATTCATAATACATAAACAAAATATGTGTCAATCCACTGTTTATGTTATCAGAAAGGCTTCTGGTCAACAGTAAACTATTAGTAGTTAAGTTCTGGGGGAGTCAGATTTTCGACTGCACAGGGATTGCCCCTAACCACTGAGTTGTTCAAAGGTCAACTGTATAATCTTATTTTCGTCTTGTTTTAACAAAGGTAGTATGTTATGTACCATATCAACCATTTTCAACTTTTTGGTCTTAGGTCCCCTTTATACTCTTAAAATTACTGAAGAGTCCAGAGAATATTTACTTATACAACTTGTATCTATTGATATTTACTGTATGAAAAGTTACAACTGATAAAGTTTTGTAATTAATTCATTAAAAATAAATTTATTACATCTAACATAAGATTAGGAAAAATAATTATATCTTCCAAAAGCAAAATAAATTACTGAAAGTGTGATATTATTTTATATATTTGCTAATTTCTATATAATGTCTAGTTGAACAGATGACAGTTGGATTCTTTTAACTGTTTCTGAATTCAATCTATTATGTAATATGTTACTTTGGGTGAAGTATATGAAGGAAATCCATACTTACACAGACACATAACTGGAAAGGGGAGGAAAATTTGGTTGGTGTTTCAGATAACTGTGATACTCTTCTTTGATACTACACCAAAACTCAGCAAGTTGTCATTTCTAAAAGATTAGTCACAATGTGGAATCTGAAACCACGTCAGTGAAATTTTGTACTATTACATTAAACTCCACTCTTTTGCAAAGTATCCTGTAGTTGAAATCAATCTTTTCATGTATGCATGATTTTTTTAAACATTTGGTCATTTGGAAAATATTGGTTGACTAAATTATGTTGATATGCCAAAAGCTGACACATTATACAACACCAAAAAGTCACATTCATATCATAATACCATCACTAATCTTAACAGAAATGGCTGTCAAGACATAACAGAAGTTGCCAAGATCACAGTGGTGAATACAAAATTCTAATCTTTGCTCAAGAGTTCAACTTTTATGTCACTTGTTTTCTATGAAATGACAGACTTGGCTCGTTTTTGACAAAATGGCCACCAAATACTCATAATCATAGTTTGTCAGATGTTCTTTCAAGTAAAAATGATGTTCCATTAAAAAGTGGCTAGTTCAGCTTGCAACTTAAACAATCATAAAAGTGCTTTTCCTTAAGACAACTACTCTAATATGCAGCAAAAGTACTGAATGCCCACATTCCACTCAAGGTCAGGATTTTCAAAGAGAAATAGTAATAAAATTATTTTATTTTATTGACTGCTTCATTAAAGACATTCCTTGGTATTACAACTGTGTAGTGGTAAAGAACATAAAGACTAACAGTACAGTTGGGTACCACTACCTTGAATCATTTTAAGGCATCAGCAGTTTTCCATCATTGCTTTTGCACCATCAGTGCATATGTCAACACAATGAAAAAAGCAAATAATGTCCTAGTGTTCTTACGAAATAGTTTTGTCTGCATAGACCCCTATACAGAGGAAATTACAGACCACACTTTGAGAACCACTGCTAATAAATATACTGTTAATCACTTTGCTTCTTTCATTTTATAACATATCTTGAAAATGTTTCTACCTTAGTACACAGAAAGCTCCTTTACTCTTTTTGTAAGGTGTTCCACTACCATTGACGGACCATAATAAATTAGTCCCTTACTGGTGGGCACTTGGCTTATTTCTCATCCTTTGCTACTTTAACAATTAACAACTTTGTATAAATGTAATTTCATGCACAGGCAAGGACTATGTAGCTGCAGAATAAGCTACCAGAAGTTGAAGCATTGCGTCAAAAGGTATATGCAATAATTATTTTCATAGATACTGCTAAATGCCCTCTGTAGATGCTTTCTCAATTTAATCCTATATGATGACGATCATTTTCCATTCATTGAGCTATTTATTTGGTGGGCCCTTTCAATCTAAAATCTTGTATCCTCTAATTCTGGGAAAAAAAGTTTGACTATCTTCTAGAAATTTTCTTCATCATTTTACTTGTACTTTATGGAAAGCCTATATTGATTAATCCTTGAAGAATATTATTTATTTATATTTTCCATTTTTATTTGATTCACCTATTTCAGATACTTCAACTTTGTGTTCCAACATTTATTTTCATTTTGGTTTTTGTATTTTGTAATGTCCAGGAGGTCTTTTTTATTTTAATTGTTTTCAACAGCATTTCATTATTTATGGATGTAGTAGTCTCTAACCTATGTCTAAGGGTACTAATTTTTAAAATAAGTTTCTTTTTTTTATCTTCTTGCTATTTTCTTCAGAGTCAGTTTTTTCTGTTTTTAGCCTTATGCTTCATTTTCATCTCTCACTCTAAGTTCTCTTGAGATTTAGGTCTCCAAGGGTACTTTCATTTTATCAGAATCTCTGATTGCATGAACATTTACACCTGCCCTGCTATATACCAGGCATCCATCTTCGATTCTCTTTCTGTTTTCCCGAAATTTATTAAAATCTCTCAGCCACTGAACATTTATTCTTATTTTATTTGTCTTTGTGGACTTAACACCATTGTCATTCCTTTGCTGCCTTCATGAGGTTTCAGGATATAGAAGAACTATGTAAATAATCTGCTACAACTGGTGAGATTTCAATTTTCAAAAAATTCTTCCTTAATTCTTAAAAATAATTATACTGGTGGACATATACATATATATACATATACATATATATATGTAATATACACACACATGTAATATTATCCAGCCAAGCTTAAGTGTTATTTAAATAGATCCATCACAAAAAAATTTTTATTATTCATTTTTTGTACAATTTTGTACACCTCCATTATACACATATGTAAGAGACTAAGTTAGCTATGAAAAGTAACAGATCTTTCTATAATGACAAAATTTTAAAGAAAAGAAAAATAATTAAAAAGGAAAAAAATACTAGCTTACCTTGGAGAACCATGTAGATTTGTGCCAGAACTGGCAGTAGAGGTAAGATTCTGCTCTATGCGCTGATAATTCCTTATCTGAGTAGGAACTGGAATTGGTGCTGTTTCACTCTGAGGTGACACAGTAGGCTGACACTGCCTGCAACCATAATTTGTTGAAAAAAGGAAAGAAATACAAGTAAGACTTTTTATTTCATTTGACCTACTGGTGATATTTAGAGACAATTCTAGGAGCCAAATGATTACTTCCATATGTGAATAAAAAATGATCATCTTAAAAAATATATAAAGCAAAAATAATTTCATTTGTCATTTAAAGAACTATCCTGGCATTCATATCATATTGAGGACTAAGAATTGGAACAAGAACTGGAAAAACATTACTCTACAATAAGAAAAGTAGGTTGGTAAAACTTAGTTTCATCTGCTCACATTCTGCTATTCATTACTATGTGAGAAGGAAAAAATATTTCTAGGAAAATATGCTGGGTAAAAGAACAGGCAGTTCAAGAGCAAAGATGACTGAACTATTTACAAAATTTATGAATGCAGTAAGCATTCCCAAGGAACTTTGACTTTTATGAAGACTGAAAATACACTGTGTAACTTTCAAAGCATAGAACTGATTTGAGGTTCACATTTTTAAGTGTTAGTACTTGGTTTCTTAATAGCCTCTTTCCTTACTTTTCATAAATTCAGAAATAATATGTCCTTAAATGACTTTCAATTCGATTGGCAACATATCTTGAAACACCAGAAACAATACAGGGCTTTAAAAAAATGATTTGTTTCATTCTTCTGCCTTTCTATAATTCTAAAAAAGAAACAATCTCCCACTTTTTCCCAATTACGACATTATAAAGAGATTATATAGTTATCGAAACAAAACAAAGTATAATTTTAGAACTTTTTAAATCATTAGAGTAGTTCATATTTAAATCAAAAGAAAATCTCATCTGTAGCAGTGATATTAGTTGCCTCCGCAATATGCATTCACCAACTGTTTCTTACTAACAACTCAAATTTTACAGAAGGTAGTGATTATGACATATCCCAGACTCCCTGGTAGCCATGAGTAATCATATGTTTTTCTTGGTCAACAGGTATAAGTGGAAATCTTCTATCCATTCTTCCTCCTTTCTGGAATGTGGATATGCTTGCTGGAGCATCAGCAGCTATCTTAGAACCATGAGGAAAAGGCCAAAAGAACTGTAGAAAATTTCCTTGAGCCAAAGGAAACAAAGGCAAAATATTTATCTTGACTAATAACTATTTATCTTGACTTTTCTCTGTGTGAGAAAATGAAACCTTTAGTGTTCAACCACACTACACTCAGAAAGAACCCTGTTGTTTACAGCCAAGTGGAATTCCTTATTGATATACGATTTAGTGTACTTCTATAAGCTCTATTTTTCATTTAGGTAATTTCATTAAGTATCTTTTAAATACTATGATTTGTTTATGTTTTCACTATTTATATATGAATGTGAACTTTATCTACAACCTCAAAATAAAACAAAACACTTCTACTTGAAACCAAACAGCTTTATAGGACTTTATTAACCAACTCTGGTGCCTACAACCCAGTGTATTGAAAGGCCTGACAGTTTAAGTTGCTCAATAATAGAACAACCAGCACAGGCATCAAGTACTGAAATATGCATAAACAACTGCCACCTTTTTACCGTCCCAATTTATTAAACAAAAAAAAGAGTTGATGAAGCAAACATATCTGGAAATTTTTTTAAACTTACACATTGTCAAGTTCTAATATTTTCCTGTACTTGTTAATCACCAAAGGGAAATTAAGAAGCTAGATTTAAAAAAACCCGAAGAAGTAAACTTAGCAACCTCGCATCAAGGCACCTCTCTCAGAGAATCTCAAGCAACCAGATGCCCTCTCTAATAATTCTGGCTCCTCCACCTCACAGTATATTAAGAGATGAACAGCCATGGCAGACGTTCTATACATGTCTCAGACAGTTGCTGGACAGGAACTTTAAACAGGCTTGCTCAGTCTAGAAAGTCTTCCTTGGACAAAGTCCTAGAGCTCCACTAGCTAAGACTACTGCAGTTATTTTTCTGTCTAGCTTTATATTAATAAAGCCAATGTTTAACCATTACTTGACTCTCTAAGCCTAGGGTGAGGAGAGGGAAAGGCTACATATGCCGAGTCTCCTGCATGTCCTCCTCACTTCCACTAGGGTCCTACCTACAGTTGAGGGTCCTACCTACAGTTGACTTGCATAGAATACTAGGAAGACTAAGCAGTGTGCTCACGCAGTAACACAATCAATCATATGTCATCCTATCTACTCTCAAATGCTGAGAGGAAGACACAAATGCGAAAGAACAAATAAAAGACTAGGTGACAACACAACAGCCTCTTCAAATTCACAACTTTATAACAGGAAATTCCGAACTCTTCCCTCTTTGTTTTAGAAAGATTCCACAAGGAAATCCTAAGAGGTTAACAAGTAATCAGGATGGCAGGAATACAACTACAATGTAACACCAAGGCCAGAGGGAGAGAAGAGAGAAGGATGTGTGCTTCCTTCCCATGAAACCCAATCTCTGCAGCCAAATGCTGAGCCACAGCTATGAGCTTATGTGATGGAAAGCAACAGAGAAGTAAGGACCTAATCTGGTATAGAGGCCCATAGTGGCAGATGCAAAGCCAGTGACAAGTCCAGCCAGAAAGAAGTTAGTGTCTACAGAGAGGCCATCACAAAAGTAGGAGTCCACTCAGAGACAACACAATGCACAGCATGTGCCGCACACACAGCTGGCCTCCATTAATGGCTGATAACAACTAGTCTTCAAAAGTCTGATATCCTAAAACAAAAATAAACAAAGCAAACAATAAAACAACAATAAAATAAATAAATAAAACAAAAAACTGCTTAATTAAAAAACTTTCTGATATCCTAACTCCTATATTTATGTCTACTATTTCTCTGGATGCACAAGGAATGGATATCACACTCCCTGTCATATGGGTAGTGAAGAAAATTATTACTCAGTGAAAATGAAGAAAAGTTAAAGAATTATACCATAGAAAGGGAAGCTAAGAAAAAAAGCAAAGATAACTAAGGAAGAAAAAATGACAGCAAATCAAAAGTAAAAATCTGGAAATACACAATTCCCATATTTAAGACATAACCTCAAAGAAAGGCAGCAAACAGGTCTGCACAAAATTTGCTTATCCCCATGGTTTTGAAACTGTACATCAAGGGACTCCAGGGTGCCACTGCTACTCAAAGGGGTGCCCCAGAGTACATTTTTAAAGTAAACATACGGACACTTTGAAAAAACTACCAACACCATTTTTAACTAAAATTACTATTAAGTTGTTTGGGTAGAACTATTTAGCAAATGTAACTGTTAAGTATTTCTATTAGCATAGAGGCATCACTAAAAATTACTGAGACACTAAGGAACTTGTAGCTTTATATATTTTACTGATAAACTACCAGTCTAAAATTCCTAGTCCTGATCTGAAGTTTTTCCATAGCATTTTTTTTTTCCAATAATAACAAAGTTTTAAAATGTATCAGCACTATTAAGAAGCAGTTCACCAAGTTTTCATGAGTACCTGGTAAACCTTCACAAGTAACCTAACAGGAATATATTATCCAGCTGACGTTCAATGAAAGGTCAATAAACTAGTCAATAATATCAAGAAGTACAACTTTCTAAACCCTTTTAGAAGATGAAATGAAAACCTCAAGGGAAAAGGTACTACTAATATATCTAAGAAAAATACAAGATCTATTCAAGTGTAGCTCACAGTAGTGTCTATCTTTTACACTACACTGTAAATTCATTCTCATGCTCCTAACCTAAGCAACACTTTCCTGAAATGATAGACTAAATTCATGCCCAGTAATGACAAAGTACTCTGGGCAGGCCTAAAACTAAAGATCCTAAGACTTTCAAAGGCTTTAGTTAACATCAAACCACATATACATATATTTCCCTCAATATATGTTTCTCAATGGAGGCTAAAAAGTAAAATTCTATATCCTGAATTGTATTTTCATAATATTATGAAACTAGAACTAGTTTTCCAGAAAAAAGTCTGGAAAAATTATTTTTTCCTCTAGGCAAAAATTACTCATTTCAATACAATAAAAACATTTCAAAGTAATTTTAATAAAGTGAGGTTCTAAGGAAAGAATTAAATATACCACTACCAAAATCAAGGAATTGTTATATGAGATGGTATCTCCTGGGATATGGAGATACAAATCTTAATGGCTCCATGAAGAATAAGTCTTTCACCTGCTTAAAACCATTTTAATTTTGCATACAGCATAATTTTTAATATTCTGTTTATATTTCTGTTTTCAGTTGCACTTAATATCTTGTGGTAGAGGATGTTATTTTTTTCAAAATATTCACTATGTCTCTGGAGCCATTTCTATACTCACTAGCGTACTTCCTGCCACAACCCCTGGGAAGCAAGCTGAAAGAGCAGCTCCCATTTGGGACGTGCTGTTTGTTCTCAAAGTAGAGGGAAACAGACTGGTGACAAAACAGAAGCTTTCAGAGCCATTATGTAGTTCTGCTGTCACTCTTTTTCCCTCTCCTTTGAGATCAGTGTGTCCCAAATTCTTATATAGACTCTAAGAGACTAAAGTACCAGAACAATGAAAAAAAAAAAAAAAAGCAAAAAGCAAAAAAACCAAAAACCCAAAACAAACAGAAAAATCTATAAATCTCTGTTAATGAGCACACAATAAAGATGCAATTGTGACATCAATAACACAAAGGGGGAGGAGTACACTCCTATACTCTCTATAGGAGTAGAGTTATTGTATGCAATTGAAATAGATTGTTATAACTTTAAGATGTTTCATGTAATCGCCATGGTAACCACACACAAAAAAAACATATGTATAGAATATACACAATAGAAAATGAGAAGAGAGTTAAAGCACATCACTACAAAAGAACCAAAACAAGGGAAGGTAGTTAAGAGAGGAAGTGAGAGGAAACAAATGCCACAAAACATAAGGAAAAGTAAAAAAATGGCAATAATAAATCTTTCCTTATTAGGCTGAAAGTGAAAGGATGGAAAGAGATATTCCATGCAAACAGTAACCCAAAGAGAGCAAGGGTAGCTATATAAATATTAAACAAAATAGACTTGAGTTGAACACTGTTACGAGACAAAAAAAATATATTATATAATGATAAAATGGTCAATTAACCAGGAAAAATACGAAGCAAATATTGACAGAATTCAAAGGAGAAACAGACAATTCTACAATAATAGTTGGACACTTCAATTCCCCACTTTCAACAAAAGATAAACAACCAGATGAAAGATCAATAAATAAAAAGCAGCCTTGAACAACATCACCAGCAAGTGAACCTAACAAACATATATAGAACACTCCTCCTGCCAACAGAAAAATATACATTCTCAAGTGCACATGCAACATTCTCCAGGACAGACTACATGTTAGGCCATAAAAAAAATCTAAACTAATTTTTAAAAATTAAAATCATACAAAATATCTTCTCTGATTATAATGGATAGAAACAAGACATCAACAAAAGTAGAAGGAAAACTGAAAAATCCACAAATATGCAGAAATTACAAACACACTCTTAATCAATGAGTCAAAGAACAAATCACAAAAGAAACCAGGAAATGTGTTAAGAAAAATGAAAATAAAAATACAACATAGCAAAACTTATGGGATACAGTGAAAGTGTTACCGAGATGGAATTTTATAGCTATAAACACTCAAATTAAAAAAGATCTCAAATAAACAATCTAATTTTACACTCCTCAAGGAACTAGAAAAAGAAACTAAATCCAAAACTAGAAGAAGTAAGGAAATTATAAAGATTAGAGCAGAGATAAAACTGAGGCAACAGAAAAATAGGAAAAAAATCAAAGAAACTAAGAGTTGGCATTTTTAAAAGCTTGATGAAATTGACAAACAGGTAGCTACATTAACTAAGAAAAAAAAGAAGACTCAAAATCAGAAGTGAAAGAAGAGAGTAAGGAACACTACAACTAATGCCAGAGACATAAAATGGATTATAAGAGAATACTACAAAAAATTGCTTGCCAACGAATTGGATAACCTAGAAAAAATGGATAACTCCCTACAAACACACAACCTCTCAAGACTAAATCACAAAAAAAGAGAAAATGCAAACACTCAAAACTAGTAAGACTGAATCAGTAATCAAAAACCTCCCAATAACAAAAAAAGCTCATGGCCAGAAGGCTTCATTGGTGAATTCTACCAAACATTTAAAGATTTAAAACCAACACCCCTCAAACTCTTCCAAAACTTAAAGAGGGAACATTCCCAAGCTTATTCCATCAGTTCAGAATTACCCAATACCAAAGTCAGATACAGACGCTATAAGAAAACTATATAACAGTATCTCTGATGAAATTTGATGTAAAAATCCTCAACAAAATACTAGCAAACCAAATTCAACAGCACATTAAAGGGATGATACACCACGACCAAAAAGAATTTATAATACACCACATTAAAAGAAGGACAAAAACTACATGATTGCCTTAAGTGATATAGAAAAAGCATTTGACAAAATCCAACAAACACCCTTTCATGATAAAAACACTCAACAAACTAGGACTAGAAAGAAATTACTATATCATAATAAAAGCCATATATGAAAAGCCCACAGCTAAAATCAAACTCAATGGTAAAAGCTTGAAAGCCTTTCCTCTATGACTGGCAACAAGACAAGGATGCCCATTCTCACCACTTCTCAACATAGAATTTCCAGCCAAAGCAATTAGGCAAGAAAAAGAAATAAAAGACATTCAAATCAAAAAGGAAAAAGTAATTTATCTCTGCTTACAGATAACATCATCTTAAATGCAGAAAACCCTAAAGATTACACACACACCCCACCTAAAACTAATAAATTCAGCAAAGTTGCAGAATACTAAATCAACACTCAGAAATTAGTTGTATTTCTATACACTAGCAATGAACAATCCAAAAGGAAAATTAAGAAAAGAATCTCATTTATAACAGTATCAAAAAGCTAAAAATAAATCTAACCAAGAAGGTGAAAGACTTGTGTGCTGGAAACTACGAAATATGGCTGAAATAAATTAAAGACATCCCACATTCGTAGACTGGAAGACTTAATATTAAGATGTCAATACTCCCCAAAGTGACCTAAATACAGATCAATGTAATACCTATCAAAATACCAACGGCATTTTTTGTAGAAATAGAAAAATCTATACTAAAATTCGTATGGAATCTGTGGGGGCCCTAAATAGTCAAAATAATCTTGGAAAAGAAGAACCAAATTGGAGGTCTCAAACTTCCTGATCTCAAAATATATAACAAAGCTACAAGAATCAAAAGAGTATGGTACTGGCATAGAGATAGCCATATAGACCAACAAGTAGAAACAAACCCTTACATATGCAGACAAATGATCTTTGACAAGGTGTCAACATCATTTAATGGGGAAAGGACTGTCTCTTCAGCAAATGGTCCTGGGAAAACTAGGTATCCACATGCAAAGAATAAAACTGGAACTTTACTTTACACCATATAAAAAAATTAACTCAAAAGAGAGTAAAAATCTAAACATAAGACTCAAAACTATATAACTCCTAGAAGAAAACACAGGAGGAAAGGTTCATGCTTAGTATTTGGATTAGGCAATGATTCTTGGAAGTGGATACTGAACACACAGATAATAAAACAAAAAAAAGACAAATGGGACTACATCAAATTTTAAACCTTCTAAGCTCAAAGGGGGACACATCAACAGAGTGAAAAGACAACCTATGGAATGGGAGAAAATATTTGTAAATCACACATCTGATAAAGTTAATACCCAAAATATATAAAGAACTCCTATAACCCCAAAACAAAAAATAACCTGATTAAAAATAGACCAAGAACTTGAATAATTTATCTAAAGATGATATACCATGACCAACAGTATATGAAAAGATGCTCAAAACCACTAATCATTTAAAAAATGCAAATTACAACCACAATGAGATATCAACTCACACCCATTAAAATGATGGCTATTAGAAACAAACAAACAAACGTGGTTTTAATTAAAAGAAAAAACTAACAAATGTTAGTGAGGACGTTGAGAAATTCAGAACCCTTTTACACTGTTGCTAGGAATGCGAAATGGTGCAACCATTCTGGAAAAAAACAGTATGGCAGTTCCTCAAAAATTAAAAATAAAATTATTATACAATCCAGCAACCCCACTTTTGGGTATATATCCAACAGAATTAAAAGCACGGTCTCAAATAGATATTTGCATTCATATTCACAGCAGCATTATTCATAACATCCAAGATGCAGAAGCACTGCATGTGTACATCAACAGACAAAAGGATAAATAAAATGTGGTGTATTATTCAGTTTTAAAAAGGAAATTCTGACACGTTACAAAATGAATGAATGTTAAGGACACTGTGCTGAGTGAACTAAGCTAATCACAAAAAGACATATATTATATGATTCAAATGAGGCATCTAAAGTAGTCGAATTCATAGAAACAGAAAACAGAATGGTGGTTGCCAGTACCTGGGGAAGTGGAGAATGGGAGTGTTGTTACAATATTGATATGAGTACTTAGTTTCAGTTTTACAAGATAAAAAAGTTCTGGAGATCTGTTGCACAACACTGTGATTATGCTTTACTGGACTATAAACTTAAAAATACTTAACACACCAGATCTTACGTGGGTTTTTTTTACCACAATTTAAAAAATCTTTAATGATACATTGTGAAATAAAATAAATTTTGGAATTAAGAACATAAAGTTTCATAACTTTACTAAAAAAAACTATGAAAATTCTTTTAGTTAATTATATGTAGACACTAAGGCCATGCCACCCTGAACACGTGCAATCCCACCTGATCTTGGAAGGTAAGCAGG
The DNA here is from genome assembly GCF_014176215.1 of Rousettus aegyptiacus. NCBI lineage: Eukaryota > Metazoa > Chordata > Mammalia > Chiroptera > Pteropodidae > Rousettus > Rousettus aegyptiacus. The sequence goes on from NW_023416309.1 coordinate 65,726,592, forward strand.
GTCAGGCCTGATTAGTACTTGGATGAGAGACCACCTAGGAAGACTGGTTGTTGTAGGCATAAAAAAAAAAAAAAAATTAAATTAAATTAAAATAATAATTATATGTAAACATACCCTCCACACATCAAGAACTCATTTGAAGCTCGTCTGCCAGCAGTTCCTGTTGGTATATCATCTAAAAGAGAATGGGAAAAATTCAGTCAGGTCTGCCATACCACCTACTTAAAAAATGTAAATCGGTCCTACATGATTCTTAGGAAACAATTTGAGCACAACTATTTGCTTACGTGCAATTTTGTGCATGAATAACAATGGGTGAACACAGAACAATGCACCCAACTGAATTCACAGGCTGCGACCCTTTCAATGCCCACTTCTATAAGCAAACATTAGGTCTTTTCAAGGTAAAGTATCATATTTAGTGCAGTGTTTATCTATTTCTTCACCATTTAATGTGCACAAACTGTGCTTTTTATCATGTTCCTTTTAACATGTCACTGACAAAGGTTTTGAGTGTTATACCCCTAATCCCAATTTATGCATAACCTCTGTGGGTTTTTACTAAACAATTTTGCAAGCTGTAATGATTTTTAGGAACATTATGCCACATTCTAGCACAAATGACTGTAAACAAAGTCTACTTCACTCTAACACTGGAGCACCCCCATCCTGAAGCATAACACTTTCTTGGATCTTGCACGGCTTATTGTCATGGAAGGCGGGGCCTCTCAGACATGGTAGCACATGCCACAGGCCATCTTCATCTATTCCTCTGTCATTTGTATATGGGAACATAGCACATCTCAGAAGGCAGGGGCCCCTCAATCCTTGTCACTGTTAAATCTACTACATCATATTGCCCTGTGTGATTTTTAATGGTTGTAAGGGTGTAATTAACACATATTGATGTGAAATCACAGTATTGACCAAATAATATAAATTAAAAAAAAAAAAATAAACGATACTGCCAACCTGTGCTCAAAAAGGAAAAAGGAAAAAAACGATCACAAATATAGCTTTGAGTGGTCCTAAATGGAAGCTGAGAAAAAGATTTATTTTGGCAAATCTCAGATCTCTGCTCTTAAGCTTATATTCTAGTAATAAAAGAAGGCAATAATGTCAGGTAGTGATAGCAGATATAAAGAAAAATAAATAAGGATAAGCGGATAAAGAGAAGTAGGGCATGGAAACAGTCTATTTTAAAGACAACAGTTGCCTATAGCAGGGGTCCCCAACCCTGGAGCTGTGGACCAGTACTGGAACCGGTTGCACAGCAGGTGATGAGCAGCAGGCCAGCAAGTGAAGCTTCATCTCTATTTGCAGCTGCTCCCCAGCTCTAGCATTACCGCCTCAGCTCCACCTCAGATCATCAGGCATTAGATTCTCATAGGAGCACCAGTCACTGGTGCCAAAAAGGTTGGGGACCACTGGCCTATAGGGTAATGGAGAAAACGGGTTAGAACAGGGTGGGAGGCAGGGATAGAAGCTAGATTTCACTAAGCATACTTCATTTTGTAGCTATGAGTTTGAAACCATATGTAATCATGAAACAAAGTTAAACAAAAGAATAATCCCTAGAAATCAAAAGTAAAATGAAGCAAAGAAATCTAACCATATATCAAGCTGGTAGCATAATCACCAAAAGTGAATTATTTCAAGAGACTCTGAAACTTGATAATTTAGACATTCCTATGGACAAAAAGACCCACAAAAAGGTTTTAAATGTTTTTTTTTTTCAGCAACCATGTTGTTAATTTGATACCATATGGTTATTTTGAAACAAGAGAGAGAAAGGGAGAGAGAGAAAAGAGCCTAAACTCAAAAGGGCAAGAAGCACAGAAGTCAACAGCCTTAAAAATTCAGGAGCTAGAAAGTTGATGCAAGTCATATTTGACCTAGTAGATCCAAGAAGATAGAATCCTTAGCAAGCAGGAGAGCCCAGAAATAAATCAATTTATATCAGATTCCCAAAAGGCTGAGTACTTGGCAGTACCAGATAACTTTCAAAGTGGCACTGAGGGCAGGACTGAAAGGATTATTTTAAAGTCAATTTGGAAGCAGAATTTTATATCCTTTCCCCAGCTCTACGCAGAGAAGCAACACCCATTCCCCACACTACAGGAAAAGGCTGGATGTTTATACCTGGACAATATAAAACAAAGTCTCTAAACTACAGAACACCAGGCAGAGATGAAGACAGCAGTATATAATGAGAAATCACTGGGGGAAAGGAGATTAGCAAAAAAATTTTACACACTGACTTTCGAGACCTCCAGCCTTCTTCCCCAGTTTTGCTCCCCCTGTGATAGCACATACATACTCTTTAGGCAGAAGACTGGCTGAGTCTTCTCTATAGGGAATCTGAGAACCCACCTGCACCGCCCCCCCCCCCCCGCCACCCACCAAAAGGAAGCAGTTCAGGATAGTGACTCAACTCATTGTTGAGTCTCGCTGTCCATAATTGCAAGCACACAACAATCATCAAATATCCAAGGAAAGAATCTAATATGAAAACCAAACTCTAAAACAAACTAGGAGTCTACGGCCATGCCACCCTGAAAAAGCCCAATCCCATCTGATCTTGGAAGCTAAGCAGGGTTGAGCCTGGTTAGTACTTGGATAGTAGACCACCAAGGAAGACCAGGTGCTGTAGGTATAAAACATAAAAAATAAGCCATTGTAAGATGACAAGATCCTTGCAATCTGTTAAGCCAATCAAGGGTTGCCTCGCCTTAAAAAAAAAAAAAAAAGGTAAAATAAATAGGTAAAAATAAAAACAAACTAGGGGGAAAAACTAAGTTATTTTTCAAGGAAAAGTTAACATATATTAATATATCTACATGTGTATATATAAAAATTAATATCTTCAGAGATAAAATATTGCACCCTGAAGAACAATACTATTCGGATGTGGAAAAGGAGTGTCTGAAAATTCAAAAGATCAGAACATAAGTTTAAAAAACTCAATAGAATAGTCAGAAGAAGAAAATATTAAGGAAATTTTCCAAAAAGTAGAGCAAGAAGACAAAACAAGATAAAATCAGAGGCAGGTACCCAGGTATTTGTTATATTATTACTTTTAAATTGTACAAATGTTTTAAATATCTTATATGGGGACTTCTGAAGAGCAATTTTCACTCAAAAGGCTAATTAACTCTTTGTTCTGCTTCTGTAGATATGCTTACTGCATATGCTGTTCTCGAAATTAACTAAAGACTCATCTTCCCTTTTGATTGTTCTGTCTGAGCAACAAATGTAACTTCCTATACCCCCTAACAACTCCCATACTTTGTAACTCTTTGTTAACTGCCTGCAACCCATAGCAACTTCCATACTTTGTAACCATCTGAGGACAAATTACCAATCAGCACATGCTAAATGAGTTCTATATAAGGAATGTTGAAATTGAGCTCCCAGCCCAGATCTTCCCAGCCCAGCCTAGCAACTGTGGGACTGCCGTTCTCCAGCTCTCTTGAGTGCTGCTTGGTTTCTTACAGGTCTGCAACACTTCCATTTCTTAGTTTCCCATGTAATGACCTTGAAAATCACCATTCCATCCTAACAAGTCAAAAGCTGAACAGACTGAAAAATCAACAACTCTTCTTGGATACAAAAGATAGGGGAAGATACAGAGCAAACCAATGCTCCCAAGATTGTAGAAACAAATACAGGGAGCTCTGGCTTACCTGAAAAAAGAAAAACTCACCAGCAGAAACCTCCCTAGAAATCAGAATCAGGACAGAAAATCCTGAACCATATTGACAATCCGCTGGAGGCTCATTAGCAGACAACTCTAAGAGTTAAAAACTCCTGGAGGTTCCAGAGAAGGACTCACAATATCAGATTTCCCTTCAGGAGCTCAATCAGGTTCCCACAGTAAATATCCAAGAAAAAATCCCTTCCTGCTTCCAGCATGGAGAAAGGAAAGGAAACATTTTTAATTATGTCGGAGCATTCTGATCTTAACAAGGTGTGCCCTCAGGGGAAACTAATTAATCAGAGGTTAATCTGCTCAGGTTAAGCTCAGAGCCTAACTGACCTGGGGAAAGGGAAGTACCCAACTCTAGCCTCCTCTAGCCATCCTATCCCACCTAAGGCAAGAAGAAGAAATGAGAAAACACTTGAGAAGTTGAAAGACCAGACTCACTGAAAGACTAGAGACCTAGAGAACACTGCCTCTGCCCCTACACCTTACTACCACATTACTAAAGGCCTACTTACAGATCTTACTTTCACCTCATACATCATGTATAGCTACCAAGAAAAAAATTACAAGGGATACCAAAAAGCAAAAACACAATTTGAAGAGACACAGAAAGTATCAGAACCAGACATGGCAGGGGTGTTTAAGTTATCAGACCAGGAATTTAAAATAACTACGATTAATATGCTAAGGGCCCTAATTAAAAATGTAGACAGCATGAAAGAACCAAAAAACCTAGATATTAAAAAAAGAAAACAGTAACAGAAATGGCAGACTTACTAGCAGACTAGACAGTTGACAAAAAAAAATCTTTGAGCTAAAGAATATGTCAAAAGAATCCTTGAAAACCAAAAAACAAAGAGAACAAAGACTTAAAATACCAGAACAGACTATCCCAGGTCTGTGAAACTACAAAAGGTCTAACATGAGTAATCAGCTTACCAGGAGAATAAAGAGAGAGAGAACAGAAGAAAATATTTGAAACGATAATGACTGAGAATTTTCCCCAAATTAATGTCAGACACTAAGCCACAGATCCAAGAAGCTCAGAGAACAACATGCAAGATAAATGCCCCCAAACAAGTACAGCTGCACACCACTGACTGATGGGGATTAATTCTGAGAAATATTTAAGAGATGTGGTCATGTGAACATCATAGATGCACCTACACAAACCTAGATGGTGTAGCCCACTATACATCTAGGTTACATGGTATATCCTATTGCTGTATAAGAGAGGAAAAATAATTTTCCCTCTAGCCCTTCTTGGTTCTTGGCTGAGACATCCTTATAATAAAAGACAGATTAACAGAAGAACAAAATTTAATAACATGTATACCTCCTGTATGCATGCAAGAGAAAGGAACAGACAGGATAAGTTTCCTGGGAAAACTGAGTAACTTGCCAAAATAGCTGAAGGTATCACCTTAAAAACCATCTTTAGCTGAAGACTAAGGTTGTTATGCAGATTCAAGTCTTTGTGTTGTGCATTGATAGAATTTCTAGAAATAAGGTTATCCCCCTATATCTGACACCCTTACAAATGGAGACCTCACTCACAAATATAAGCATCTTTTACAAAAGGTAACTTCCACTTGGTTTTCAGAGCTTCTCCCATGTCTGCTGTTTCTTAAAATTAACCAGCCTAAGATAACCCTTATGTCAAAGAGACATATTTTAGGGTGACATTCTGTTCCCCTACAGCTTCTATGATACAAACCTTTACAGAATGTTACTGTACTGAATACTGTAGGCAATTGTAACACAATAGTTAAGTATTTGTTTAATGCATTGTGCTAAGGTTTACAATGGCTAAGACATTGCTAGGCAACAGGAATTTTTTCCAGATCCATTATAATCACATGGGCCTGCCTGTATATGATGTCTGTCACTGACCGAAACATCTTAATGCGGCACATGACTGTACGCCTAAGCATATCATTTTCAAATACAGAAAATCAAAAATAAAGAAAAAATCCTGAAAGATGCCAAAGGAAACAAACACTATATACCTTTAGAAGAAAAAAGATAAAAATTACATCTACTTCTCAGAAACTGTGCAAGCAAGAAGAGAGTGGAGAGAAATATTTAAAGTGTTGAAAGAAATAAATCGCCAACTTAAAATTCTGTACCCTGCAAAATTATCATCAAAACTGGGGGAAAAAAATAAAGATTTTCTAAGACAAAAATCGAGGGAATTTGTTGCCAATATACTACCTTGCAAGAAATGTTAAAAGTAGTTCTTTAGACTGAAGGAAAATACAGGTCAGGAAATTGGATCTACAAAAAGAGAGGAAGAGCACCAAAGAAGGAATAAGTGAAAATAAAATTAAAACTTTTATTTTTCTTATTTTTAAATGGTCTAACAGATAACAATTTGTTCAAAATAATAATGGCAGGGATAGCTCCATAGTGTAATAGTTAGCACATCTGGTTTACATGCAGAAGGTCCGGGGTACTCGCCCCAGGTGGAGCCATGAACCATACCCTGGGTGCACCAGGCCCTCCGAGTGTACTGGGTATGCCAGGCCCCAGGTGCACACCCTGAGTGTGTGGGAGGAGATGCCCCATCTTTAGAGATCCAGTTCTTAAGGGGAAATGGCAACATCCATAGGTCAGAGGTGGGAGTCGGGGAGTGGGAAGGGGAAAAAAATAATAATAATGGCAACAATGTATTTGGTTATGTATGTTTATGTATATATCTTATGTGTACATATATACGCTTATGAATGCTTATATGCAAGCAAAATGAATGATAGCAATAATACAACGGACAGGAGGAATGAGGACTGTATTATTATAAGGTACTCGCAATACCTGTGAAGTGGTATAGTGTTATTTAATAGTAGGCCTGGATTGTTTATAAATACAATACTGAAAACTCTAAGACAACCACTAAAAAAGTATAATTGATTTGCTAAAAAAGGAACAAAAATGGAATCATAATAATTAGAACAACAGGAGGCAGAAAAAGAGAAGACAAAAACAGAAACAAAGAACAAGGATAATGAATAGAAAAAAGTAACAAATATGGTAAATATTAATCTAATTATATCTATAATCACTTTTAACATCAATAGTCTAAATGCACAAGACAGATTTCGGAGTGGATCAAAAAACACGATCCAACAATATGCTGTCTACAAGAAATTCATGTTAAGATATAAAGACATATATAGATTAGAAAAATAGACCATGCTAACACTAATCAAAAAAAGCAGTAGCTACATTAATTTCAGACAGAGCAGACTTCAAAGTAAGAAAAGTTATCAGAGTTAAAGGGCTTTACATAATGATAAAATCATATTTATGTACACATAAATTCTCCCGGAAAACAATTCTTCACATGTATGGTACTAACAATGGAGAGTTAAACCATGTAAGGCAAAAACTGATAAAACTGCAAGGAGAAATAAATGAATCTACTATTAGAGTTGGAGACTTCAAAGACTCTCCCTTAGAAACAGATCCAGCAGACAGAAAATCAGCAAGGATACAGCTGAATCCAACAGCATTATCAATCACCTAGAGAGAACTGACATCTATAAATTACCTCATCCAAAAACAACAGAATAAAGATTTTGTTCAAACTCACATGGAACATTCACCAACACAGACTACAATCTGGACCATAAAACATACCTTAACAAATTTAGAAGAATAAAAATACAATGTCTGCTCTCAGACTACAATGGAATGAAACTAGAAATCAGTAACAAAAAGATAAATGGAAAATTTCAAAGTATGTAGAAACTAAACAAAACACTTTCAAAGAACACATGGGTCAAAGAACAAGAGAAATTTAAAAGTATTTTTAACTAACTGAAAATACAACAAACATCAAATTTGTAGGAAGCAGCAAAAGCAGTACCTAAAAGAAGAAATTTATAACACTGAATGCACATATTAGAGAATAAAAACGATCTAAATTCAATAATCTAAGTTTCTGCCTCTGGAAACTAGGAGGAAAAAAGAGCAAATTAAGTCCAAAGTAAGTAGAATAAAAGAAATGATAAGAATTAGAGAAGAAATTAATGAAACTGAAAACAGGAAGTCAATAAAATCAACAAAACCAAAAGTTAGTTCTTTGAAATGATGAAGAAAATTGGCAAACTACTAGTTAGGCTCAGAAAAGAAAAGAAGGGACACAAATTGCTAATAATTGAAAAAGGGAACATCAGTACACATCCCACTGATATTGAAAAGATAATAAATGACTATTATGAACAACTCTTATGACCACAAATTTGAAAGACAAAATCTGCCAAAACTCACGCATGAAGAAATCGACAGTATAAATAGTCCTATATCTATCAAAGAAAATAAATAATTAATAACCTTCCAAAACAGAAAGGACCAGACCCAGATGGTGAATTCTACCAAACATTTAAGAAATAAATTGTACCAAATCTCTAACTACAATCTCTTTTAGAGGATAGAAGCAGAGGGAATACTTTCTAACTCATTTGATGAGGCTGCCATTATCCTAATACCAAAACCAAAGAGATCACAAGAGAACTACAGACCAATATCTCTCATGATCATAGATGCAAAAATCTTCAAAATATTAGCAAAGTGAACTCAACAATGTACAAAAGTTATACACCATGACCAAATGGGATTTATCCCGGATATGCAAGGCTGCTTTAACAACTGAAAATCAATTAATGGAATCCATCATGTAAATAGAGTAAAAAGGAAAACGTCACATGATCCTTTCAAGAGATGCAGAAAAAGCATCTGACAAACGCCAACACCCACATTCATGATAAAACTTGGTAAATTAGGTTTATAAGGGAAACTGTCTGACCTTGACAAAGAATATCTACAAAAATCTACAGCTAAAATCAGACTTAATGGTGAGAAACTCGAAGCTTTTCCCACTAAGATCAAGTAAAAAGGCAAGGAATGTCTTCTCTCACCACTCCTTTTCAACGTTGCACTAGAAGTCCTTGCTAATACAATAAGTCAAGAAAAGGAAATGAAAGGTATACAGATTGGGAAGACAGATATAAAACTATTGTTCACAAATGACATGACTATGTAAAACAACAACAACAACAACAACAACCTGAAACAACAACAAGAAAACTCCTGAAACTAATAAGTGATTATAGCAAGGTTGCAGGACACAAGGTTAATATAAAAAGCCAATTGTTTTCCTATATATCAACAATGACTAAGTAGAATTTGAAATAAAAAACACAATACCATTTACATTAGCACCTCCCAGAATGAAATATTTAGGTATATATCTAACAAAATATATATGAGGTCTATTTGAGACAAACTACAAAACCAACAAATGAAATTAAGAACTAAATAGGGAGGAAGATATTACTTATTTATAGATAGGAAGACTCAATATTGTCATACTGTCATTTCTTCCTAATTTGATCTATAAATTCAATGCAATCTCAGTCAAAATCCCAGCAAGTTATTTTGTGGATACTGACAAAATGATTCTTAAGTTTATGTGGAGAAGCAGAAGACTCATAATATTGTGTGGCTAACACAATATTGAAAGAAAATAAAGTCAAAGACTGACACTAACTACCTTCGAGACTTACTATAGAGTTACAGTAATCAAGACGATCTGGTATTGCAAAAGAAGAGACAATAGATCAATGGAACAGCACAGAGAGCCCAGAAATAGATCCCCATATACATAATTGACTGATCTTTGACAAAGGAACAAAGACAATATAATGGAGCAAAGATAGTCTTTTCAACAAACGGTGCTGAAAAAACTGAATATCCACATGCAACATAAATAAATCTAGACACAGACCTTACACACTTCAAACAAATTCAAAATGGATCACAGACCAAAATGCGAAACAAAAACTATGTAACTCCTAGGAGATAACATAGGAGAAAACCTAAATGACCTTGGGTATCACGATGCCAACACAAATGACATGAGTCATTAAAGAAATAAATTGATTAAAAAGCTGGACATCATTAAAACTAAAAACAACTGTTTTGTGAAAGATAATATCAAGAAAAGTGGAAGACAAGCCATAGGCTGGAAAAAAATATTTCCAAAAAATATAGCTAAAAAGACTTATTCAAAATATACAAAGAACTCTTAAAACTTAACAGTTAAGATAACAAACAACCTAACTAATAAATGGGCCAAAGATCTCAACCAACACCTTGCTTATATGGATGGTGAATAAGCATATGAAAAGATGCTGAACATCATATGTCATTAGCAAAATGCAAATTAAAATAACAAGATACCATTACACATCTATCGGAATAGCCAAAATCTGGAACACTGACAACACTAAATGGTGGGAAAGATGTGAAACAACAGAAACTCCCATTCAATAACAGTAGGCATACAAAATGGTACAGCCACTTTGATGGTTTCTTATAAAACTACACGTAATCATACCATACCATTCAGTAATCATGCTCCTTGGTATATACCCAAGAGCTGAACACTAATATCTACACAAAAACTTGCACAAGGATGTTTATAATAGCTTTATTCATAACTGCCAAAACTTGGAAGCAATCAAGACATTCTTCAATAGGTGAATGGATAAATTGTGGTACATCCAGACAACAGAATATTACTCAGCACTAAAAAGAAGTGAGCTATCAGCCCATGAAAAGACATGGAGGAATCTCAAATGTATATTGCTAAGTGAAAGAAGCTCATCTGAAAGGGCTACAAACTGACTAATCCCAACTATATGACATTCTGAAAAAGGCAAAACTATAGAGACAATAAAAAGATAAGTGGTTAGGTGGGGAGAGATGAGTAGGTAGAGAATAGGATTTTTGGGGCAGTGAAAATGCTCTGTATACTATAATGATGGATATTTGTCATTATACATTTGCCCAACCCCACAGAAAGTACTTTGCCTAAACTCTAAACTATGAAGTTTAGGGGATGATAATGTGTCAGTGTAGATTCATCCTTGGTAATAAATGTACCCCTGTGGTGAGGAATATTGATAATGAAGACTATGCATATATAGGGACAGAAGATATATGGGAAATTTCTGTACTTTACTCTCAATTTTGTCATAAACCTAAAACTGCTCTAAAAAAAATCAAATCTTTCAAAAAAATATCTTACATGTATGATGTATTTCATAATAACCAATTTTTAATAATTAAAAAGAGGTGGTCAACTATAACAAATGCTGTGGATACATCGAAAATAGGAGGACTAAGAACTGACCCCTTGGTAGCACAAAGACCTCAACAAGAGCAGTTTTGAAAAAAACATTTTTTAAGGCAGTATTTACCCAAGCACTAAAAAAGGTAACTAGAATAAAAGATATGAATATCCTTTATGTAGAAAAGTATAAATATGTATCAAAACACATTAAGGAAACCTAAATAAGTGGAGAAACACACCAAACATTCTTTTGTAGACAATATAATATTGTCAAGATTCTAACTGTCCCTGAAAAGGTCTTTGAGAATCAATACAATTCCCATCAAAATCCCCAAGTAATATCTGTCAAGCTGAAATTAAACTATATAGGGGGAAAAGAGGCCAAGAATAGGGTGATTCCCAAGAATACTAGGATGCTCTCTGCCATTACCCTCCATCCCCATTTCACACAGACATACAAGTATTTAAAAATGATAACAGACAAATAGACCAATGAATAGAATAAAAAACCTTAAAACAAACCCAATCATATATATAAACCTGATATGACAAATTTGGAACTATACATCAATAGAGAAGGACAGAATATTCAATAAATAATGCTGGCATAACTGACAGATCTCTATTCCAACCACACAAATGAATTCCAGGGTAAAGTTAAATATGAAAAAAATAATTTAAAAAATCTTTACAAGATACCATTATAACATTTGGTAGCATAGCAGAGACTATTAGTTGCCTACAACTTGTTTGCCTCAGTATTATATAGAGTTGAATCTGTACATATTTAGACTATCCATTTGAAAGAAATTCTAGCACAAGGATATCTGTTAGAATACATTTTGAATAGTGAAAAGAAAGAAATAATCCAAGTAACCATCAGCAGGGAAATGGATAAACTGTGGTTTGGTTGTACCAGAAAATCCAGATATGAAAACCAATTAGATACAAATCTAGATATGTATTTAGATACAAAACAAAAATATGAATAAAAAAGCAAACTGCAGAAACATTCTATATAGCATTTACTTAAAACAAAAATACTATATGTTATTTATGGAAGCAGGCATATGTAGAAGTATAAAACTATTTACAGGAAGAATATATCTCTGACAAGAGTAGAATGAGGAAAGGGACTTTAGCTGTATCTACAGCATTTTATATCTTTTAAAAAGACATTGAAAAGGGGAGAGAGGAGAAGGAAGGGAGGGGAGGATAAATAACAATAAAATAAATAAAATACATCTAAAACAAATACAGTAAAATGTTGAAATAAGTAAAATTAGCATGGTAGGTGATATGAGCATCTACTGAATTATGTTGTTTGAAATATTTCATCATTTTAAAAGTATGAATTACTTTTTTTAATGAATAAAACCACTGTATTTAGATTTTAAAGGTAACTACCAGTTTTCATAGCACTGATCATAAACTGCCACCTACTACTGCTGTGGTGTCCATGTTTTCCCTCTCTAATCAATAAATCCTCAAGTGTGTGAGGTCTAGGGATTATGGCCTTCATAACAACTAGCACGGTGCCTAACATAAGCAGCTATTAAACAAGTTTTTGATAAACAACTAAATAGACCTCTTTTCTTTTTTAAAGATGTAAAACTTTGAGGGTTTAAAGTCATTGTAAATAGACCTCTTGATACAAACTTCCCCAAACATCTGTACCTGCACATAGTCATCTTGATATTATTTAATTATTAAAGTAACCAAATTTCTGGCTTTTCTGATCTTATTCCTTCATAATCAAACCCATAGTTCCTTCTTTTTAAATAGTTTTCCTAATTTCTCTTTTTTGTAGGTTTTCTGGTACCCTTCACTATTCCTTCAGTCAACTTGGATTCATCTCCCTTTATAAATTTTTTTCCTGTATATTTATGAAACTTATTCCTGAACTTACGCCATTGTCTTCTGAAAGATATCCACATTGTTTTAAGGCTCCTTTGACTCTTAGGTTTTTCCCAAAAGAGGTCTTCCTTTAATTCCGTTACCTCAATTTAATTTCTCTCATTTTGCTGACTTCTACATTTAGATACAAACAGAATTGAATTTGATGTCATTTCTTATAAAGTTTTCATCTACCTTCAGAATCCAAAGTTATTGTTTAGAAAGGTCGAGAATTCAACAACTAAATAAAATACCCATTTGAACAGGGGTCCAAAGCAAAAGCATGATATAAAGGTTTTAAAACAAACAAACAAACAAAAAACGCTAATCTAGTAAATTAGGAACTAGAACATGTACAAATAGAAAAGATTCTCACATGAGTGGTCTGACGAGATGTTGTGTGGAACCAAAACAAAGTCATCCGTGTCACAAGAAGAGTTCTTGCTACTAGTACTGGCAGAATCTTTGGACACTTGTAGATAGTTGGGAGGACCCAATGGTGGGGAGGATAAGTTCTCTTCCTGAATATGCTGTATATCTGGAAGGGACTAAAATTAACAACATAAAATTAAAACTGGCCTAATAACAAAGTGCAAGTCAGAGCAGCCATTAGACTAAAGAATATTTTGTTTCATAAAAGTGGACATGAAGTTCAATTCCATGTAAAATTTCAACAAAAAAAAATCTCTTTGGATAAAGACTTCTTAAATTTTTTCCAAAACTAATATTTAAAAACATATCATGCCACTTATCACATGTATCTGTCTGCCTCTCCTAAAATATTTGAGAAGTTGAGTTTTGATCATCTCAACATCCCCCGTTTCAGCTCATGGCCTAGCAAAGCAGATAATCAGTAATTGTTCACTTAATGACTAAAAAATGTCCAGAGACTTAAATGACATCCTGTACTCAAAGTTTTAAGTCTCTAAAGAAGAAAACATAAACAGGAAAGCAGAAGACCATATTATGTAAAATAGTAAACAAGTCAATAAGGATAACGGCATTGTAGCCTAGAGATTTATTAACACTCACAGAAAGAAAGATTTGGAAAACCTTATAGGTGTGGGTATATTCCTTTTATTTTTTTTCACAGAGGGACGAGATGTTTTGTGGGAGACAGGACAAGAAGAAAAGTATGTAAATACATTTAAACAAATAGGCGTAAATAGCTATCTTTTGGCACTTAACCTAGTTCAAGGCCTCTAGTGACAACTCTAATGTCTCGATTATACAATGGTTTTCTAAACAATAAACTCATAAAATACTATGTATTGTGTTAAGTCCCCATTATCCCATTTAAATTTTGTTTCTATTTTTAAAAAAAGTTCTACATAAACCTGTCTTAAAACACTCAGTTCACTGCTGGTGCTTCTTTGAATGTCACAGGGCAATGAAATCAGTCTCAAATCTCAATCACTTCTTTTTGTGAGAGATGTACACATGACATAAAATCTTACCACTTTTTGAAGAGAACTTATGTATCAAGGAAAGGGAAACTTATGTTTAAAGGAAAGGGAAATTAAAAGTACTAACTACTGAACATCAACCACTCTTAAGAGCTTTCCACATATTATCTAACTTCAGCCCTGTTCTGAAATCCATTTCATTTTTAAATGAACAAAACTCAGAAGATTAGAAAACTTGCCCAAGATCACAAAACTAAAAAGCAGTCAAGTTGAGATGTGATTGTCTACTTGTTCCCAGTGTTTAGGCAGAAACTTTCTGAATTTCTTCCTCTGCTATTTATAAAATTATCTACATCCACAACTATCTTGGTGAAAGAGATGCTTCATACATTCGAATCTCTATCTCTACCTGTGTTTTAATTCCATTTCCCTCCATCTCTTCAAGGACCTAGATCAACATCCCTCTGTTCCTGACACTTTCACCCTCTCTTTATTCTGGCTTTTTCCCCCTATTACATATACACATTTCCTCAAATCTCAAATCCCTACAACCATCTCAATTACCATCTTTCTCTTGCTTCTTAACAATATTTCTTGAAATTATCAAACTTCATTGACTCAAATTTCTCATGCTCTACATATTCCATAACCCACCATAATCAATTTTCCACTTCTAATTTTCCAATATAATTGCCTTTATTAAGCTTAACAATAACTCCCATTGCCAAGTCTCTGTGGACACTTTCTCTATTCTCTAAGATCCTTGTATTCTCTGCCGTGCCTGCACTGTGGACCATTCTTTTCTTGACACTCTACCCCCTTATTCAGGGACTCTGCTCCCTCTTGCTTTTCCTTTTAATTCTTAGTCTCTTTTGTGGGTACAAACTTCTCATTTGCCCCTTAAATGAGAGGAGTAGAGTGAGAAATTCTCCAAGGTGCCACCCTGGAACCTCTATTCCTCACACTTTTTATACTAACCCCAGTGACCCCTCTTACTCTCATACTCTGCCCAGATTCTCTCCTATGAGTTCTAGACCCCTCTGCTCACTTGCCTGTACAACCCTAATTCATCACCTTTATACTCTAAAGCATGCTCCCATACTGAGTGCCTTATCATCATCCATCCATTCAGTGCCATCAAGGTTTCCCTCTTCCTTAAGTTCCAAGTTCAAACAATCTTCAAGCTCTGCAAACTCTTTATCTTTCTCTCATCTGCTTCCCCCGACCCCTTCTCCCTTCTCCTTTCCTACTGCTACCTTATTTCAGGCCCTAATTCTCAAAAAAAAAAAAAAAAAAAAAAAAAAAAAAAAAATTGCAATAGTCTTGGGTTATTCTGTTTCCTCTAGTAGAGAAACCTCTCTACTCTCTATTTAACTCCAATCTAGTCTTCCACCCTGCTTTTGGAAGACTCTAGCTAAAATACAGAGTAGATCGTATCACATCTTCACTTAAAATCAAATGACTCGCTACAACTTTAAGGATAAAGTTTAAATTTCTTTGCTCAGTGCCCCAACTGTCAAGATACAGCCTCTCCCTACCTCTCTAGCTTTATCTTCTCTACACTACCAATGCTCTCTACATTCATCAGATTGAACTACTTATAGAAGCCTTGTCCAACAGAACTTCCTGCAATTATGGAAAAGTTCTATATCTGAGCTGTCCAGTATGGTAGCCATTGGCTACATATGGCTACTGAGCACTTGAAATATGACTAGTATGACTAAGAAAATGAATTTTAAACTTCATTTAATTCTAACAAATTTAAATTTAAGTGGTCATGGAGAGCTACAGAATTCCTTCAGTGGGTCATGCTTCCATGACTTCATGAATGGAGAGTCATCTGCCTAAAATACCATACTTTTACTAAATTACCTTGCTAACTCTTCGAACCTCAGCTCAATGGCCTCTTCTGAGCAGCATTCCTTAGTTCTTGGCCTGATTTCACATCCCTCATCCACATTCCCACAGGCAATAAAGATATATATACACATGTTTCTAAGAGTGATTGATTTATCTTCCTCTTCACCACACAATTAAATTAAAAACTCTTTAATGTAAGAGATCTGGTCAAATCATTCATTAGTGTCAACCAGAACCTCACACAAAGTAGGCATCTGATAAATGTCATGAAATCAATAAACCGATATTTAAGAGATATTATCTAAATAGCATTTAACCTAGAGCCAGTATCGTAACTAAAAGAATGATTTGGATTTGCTATGTTCTTTAAAATTTTTTTGACTTTCAAGGATTTCTCTGTAGCAGCTACATATTTCTATGAGATTTTTTTTTTTTAATGTTTTGTGTGTATTAACTCTCAGTAAGAGAGTTCACTCCAGCCCTAGGAGGGAAGGAAATACATATATAATATCATTTTACATTTGGCAGATGTTTTTAAAAGCAAGGCCTGTAAAACCTGCCATTTTTTAATCTCACTAACTGGAAATTATACAGAAATGTTCCTGCTTTCCTTTTATTCCCTAGCTTTCCTTTTCATTTTCACTCCAAGCATTAGCTTTTAATAAAGGCCTTCTAAAAATGTTTTTCCACCAAAGTTTTTAGCATCTAAATATGCCTCCTCTCTCCCTCCTGCATTTCCTCACTCCTCCAGTCAGCACTCCATTCTGCTCTTCCCCAGCAGCCCAAAGCCTAGCTCCCACTTCGCTCTCCTTTCAATGCTACCTCATTCCAGCAAAAAAAAAACCAATATGCTCTCTCCAGTTAAAGCAATTTCCAGCTAACATTCCTCCTACTGGTCCCTCTCTTTCTCACCTCTTGGTCATTCTACCATTCCACAGCCTCTTTATTTTTGCTCTTATAATCAGCTTCTTTCCTGTTCTCTTCTCTAGCTTAAACTTTGCTATCCATATTATGTATCACATTGTATCAAGTGTATACTTTATAACAACAGCTAGAGTTTATCAAGTACTCACTATGGCTAGGAACCTTACACATATTACCACATATTGCACTTCAAGCAAAGGTTAACTAGGCCTAAATTACAGATGAGGATGCCAGGGTTGGGTTTCGAAACTAACTTGCCCGACATTAGTAAGCAAGCAGCAGGACCAGCAGTGAAACCAGTTCTGCCCAGTTCCAATAAAGCCTATAGTCCTTCCATGTTAATACACTTCCTCTAAATTTATCCCTAATCACTCCAATCAAGTGGGTTTCTTTTCTTTTCTTTTTTTTTTTTAATATTCCAAACTGAAAGAGGAAATACGCAACACTTTTTTTCTCTTAGTTTTCTAATTAGCCCATCTGTTTTTTCCAGTTAGCTTGAGCCTGCAGGGTTGTACAAAAAGGTCTTTTGCCAGTTTTAAGACTTGTCTGCTTGCAACAGGATGATTAGCATTTGCTTTAGTTATGGGTGATTAAGTTTCACTGGAAAATAATAATAGCAGCAGTTGCCACCTCCTGAGTATCTATGTGCCAGGCACTGTAGTAAGTGCTCTCTGTTCCATTTACCATTTAAAATCCCATGAAGTAGGTAAATCATACTTACTTTACATATGAGAAACAGGCTCAGAGAGATTAAGTAACTTGTCCTAGTTAACATGGCAAGGGTTGCTGAAGCTCCCAAACCCCATACTTTAAACCTCTGATGGCCTTAACCCGCTAATATATAATCGCCTCCTTTTGTGGCTCCCCCACCCTTTTGCCAGCAGAATTCAAGAAACTCGTGTTGCCAAACTAATCTGGAAAATATAATGGCTGACACAAGAGCCCTTCGACCTTCAGTTTCTAGAAAAGCCTCAAGGTTACAATCCTCCCAGACTGCAACAGAGTTTGGGGATTGAGGGGGAAGGTTCAGTATAGAAAAGTAGAGAAAAGAGTAAAATAAGACCCTGGGGGAGTATAGTGGGAAGAAGTAGTGACCAGAAGTGACCAGAAGTCCTCAGGAAGAAGCACTTAGACTGGAGGAAAGACAGAGGAAATGGCTTGGGAACCTCAGTGAGAGGAAGAGGCTGGTGGAACAACCTGTGGAACAATTTTTTACAGGGCCAGTAAACATGATTAAGAAAATCTAAAGTCAGTGGAACCTGACTCAAGGGTCACTCCTCCACCACTGGAAATTCTATGTACAATAAATATCCAAATTGTTCATGACATTCAGATAAAATATGTATTACCTATCCACCTATAAGAAGTACTCTCTGTTTGCAAGTGTCATCCTTCCCAACCCACAGGGCATGAAAAGGTGAGAGTAGCTTTCAAAGGAAAGCAGCCCAGAGAGGTAACATTTCTTGCTGAAGCTTACACAGCTAAATAAAGGGAGACGTCCAAATATAGGTCCATTTGACCCAACGATAATGCTCTTTCCTTAAGCCTCAGCTGCATTAGTAAACACTATACATAAAGAATATCCATGATGTATTTGCACTCTGTAAACAAATGCAATAGCACTAAATCTGAAACTGTTTTTCATAAAACCATAACTTACTGGTGGAGAGGCAAAACGACAAGATGGAGAGCTGCCACAGGAGCTTCCAGAGACAGAGCCAGCATAGACAGGCACCGGAACTGGGCAGGCTGCAGAAGAAACACAGATGAAGAGAAACACTACTTTGTAGTTCCATTACATAACTTGTCTGAAAGAAAAGTCTGTCAATACTACTACGTCTTTGTGTTCACCAAAAATTCACATTTATCTACTCATTTAGAGCTCCCATGGATGAAATGAAAAATGCAGCATTAAAACTATTTCAACTTGGATTTGGAAAGAAAAACAGAACTATTATTAAACACAACTATAGTATTTAAGAAAAGCTCAATGAAATCTTGAGAAGCACAGTAAATAATTAATTTTGTAATACAAAATACTAATTTTTCTCCAAGCCTAGACTCACTTTTCAGTAAAAATGCAAGAAGGAGGTTACTCACATTTTTTTATTGGAACTTGCTCAAGGAAAGGATGACTAAAAAATGCTTCTGTAATGAAAAATGAGAATGCAACCTTTAAACTGATGTTGACTAGCAGATAGGTTAATCTTGTCAATGTAGTCAACATAATATCTTGGCGATCATAAATAATTACTATTAACTGCTTTATATTGCCACCATTTCCCTTAAATGTAAAAGCATATTATTTTTGTAAATCATCTATAAAATATCAAATTATAAGTAATTCTTAATGAACAATTTTAAATGGTGAATTTTCAAAATATCCATTACCAACACATCCTGAGGCAAATGAAGTAGACATGCTCTCTAGTATGGTGCATCTTCAAACAGACAACCCCATGGAGTACAGTACTATGACCGATCCCTTGCTAAGTATATTTTTGAACTCTGGCAGTTTGTTGTCCTAAGTGGAAATCTAGGTAATTGATTTGTACAATAAATTCTATTCGTCTATTGCAGAAGAACTATTCCTGCAGCCAGTTTCACACTTTTAAAAAAGCTATTAATTTGATTTAATTTCTATACTATCTACCAATAATAAAAGCTAAAAAGCCTGCTAATTAGATAAACAGTTCATTATTCTACACTCTTCAATTTCCTGTATGTAAATCATTTCATTATTTCTTTAAAAACCCACAAAGATAATCTCATTTATCATTAAGTCTCTGACTTATGTGATATTAAATATCACACAATGGGCAAGAAAATAGCACAGTCTCAACATGGAAGTGTATTACATAATACAAGATCAAAAATAAGCTTAACTCAGGTTTAGTCTTGTCTTCAACTCTGAAGGATCTCATGAGTTTCATTGAAATTAATGACCAAAGCTCCTCAAAGTAAAATATCAATCACTTGCTAAGGAACAAAAATGTAGAGGGTTTTGAAGAGAAACATAAATTTTCTATCTTAGTCTTTTTTAGAACAAAATTAATATACATATCAATAAATTCTAGTTTGACATGTTAAGACTTTTGATGCTGACTACAAAAGACATAATAGAGATCAAATAGAAAAGATATAAAGAAACTAGAGAGACTGAATGCAAATACTCTGAAATCATCTTCTGAATCAATTGCTATGGTATGGAAAGTATATAAATATTTAATATAATCTATAATTTTAAAAATATTATCCATACATATGCTGTTTCACTGTTGATCTTATGGTCACAGAACAAACTTCAGCTTAATTTCTCCCTCTTAAAAATAAAAATATTTACCAACTACATGAATGGAAGTTTAATTCCAATTTTTAGCTGTAAATGCTTATATTATAAAAGGTTCAAAAGCAATGATATCAGCTTCTACCTTAAGATTCTAAAATTCTAAGACAGGGGCTGTGGCCTCCAAGAGGTGCCCATAGCCTGCTCTTGTAAAGCAATGGTATAAGCCAAGCTGCCACAGAGCACATGTTCACAAGAGTAGCCATACAAAGAGATGCCTCTCCCTGGCTCCCTAAACCTGTTATTTGAGGTTAGGGACTTTTCTACCAGGATTCTGGGGTGTTTCTCCTCTACTCTTTCTTCTCAGGTCTTTTCCCAAATATTTCCCCCTAGACCTCTCCTCTGATATCCATCTGCACTTAGATGTCAAATGGCCATCGTAAATTTCACATGTCTAACCTAAACTAATCTTGCCGCTATAGCCTGTCTTATCCTCCTGGTCTTTCCCATCTCTGTAACTGATAACTCCATCCTTTTAGTTGCTCAGGCCAAAAATCATGGAGTTGCCGTTGAGCCTTCACTTTTCTCACACCTCACATCCAATTCATCTGTAAATACTATTGCTTTTACCTCCAAAAACAGGCAGAATTCAACAATTTCTCACCACCTCCGTTGCTATTGTCTCCTGATTAGTAACCCAGCTTCTTCTCTCTATCTCCCACCACCACTCACCAGTCTGCTCTCAACAAGCAACCAGACTGATCCTTTTAAAAACATTAGATACATTATTCCTTTGTTCAACACCCTCCAATGGCTCCCCATCATACTTTAAGCAAAAGTCCAAGTCTTTAACTGCATACATGGCATGTTCTCAGCCCTAGGCATTTGTACTGGCTATCCACTCTGCCCGAAAAGCATTTCCCATTGATATCCACATGGCTTGCTCACTCTCTACCATCTGTCAATCAAGTCTTTGTTCAAATGTCACTTTCTCAGAAAGATTTTCACTGACTATCTTAAGATTTCAATCCCCACCCACCCCACTCCTCTTCCTCCTTTTATTTTTTTCCATAGTACTTATCACCTTGTAATACAGCATATCATTACAATTTTTAATTTGTTTGTGTCTTTCCCCACCTAGAATATATAGATCATGAGAACAGGGATTTTGTTGATTACTCTATTCCCCATACCTAGAACATATCAAGCACTCAATAATTACAAAATAAGTGAAAGAAAAAAGACAGAGAAAGAAAAGTAAAACTGACTTTAATTTTCTTCTGAAACCTCCACAGTACCTTTTCTTAAAAAATTTTCAGAATACACAGAAATAAAATTATAAAGTACGTAAAATTTGAAAACAGTACTTACCAAAGTCCATTCTGTCTTTTTGGTTTCTCTGAAGTAAACCCAAAAGGAGATTAGCCAAATAAGGTGATGTCTCTCTGGGAATGCTGAGGGAAAGAAACAAAAAACAACCTAAGTGGTGAATTTATGTATATTAACTACATGCCTTCGATATGGGAAATGAAAATATATACGCAATTTCACATACCTACATTGAATGAATAAAGCACTTTGCAGGCAGACAATCTTGAGTTTTAACAGAACTTCAAACTAGCACTAATAGTTCCTATAGAGTTCTCTATTAATTAAATTAATACCTAATTAATCCTCCCTGATTTGTGAGGCGTCGAGTCTGATAATATGCCACCTTGGTAAAAATGTGGGAAAAGGAGCACTCTGCAGTATAAATACAAACAATCAATTTGGAGAGAATACCTTTCAGTCTAGTCAGTCCAACAATTCCATTTCTAAGAGTCCTAAAGAATGGACAAATATATCTCCCCCCGCCCACCGCACGCTCACCTCTTTTCTGTCTCTCCCTGCTCTAGCACTCTTGCTCTCTACTAAAGCCTGTTTGTTGTAACCACAAAATGAAAACAAGGATCTGATTAAACAAAATATGATACATGTAACTTTGAGACTATGTAGCCATTTAAAAGAATGCAATAGCTGCTGAACAATGTCTAGGCTATACTACAGAGTAAAAAAGTTGCAGAACACTTTGCAAAGAAAACATGATGTAATTTGTATTGAAACATATGTGTGTGTACATAAATATATACATAACCAAGACTCAGACATGTAAAAAGACCTTGCATGAAAAATGATTTAGAAAGATACACAGCAAACTTATCCCTAGAAAGCAGAGGTAGGCCGAGGGGGAATTTACTTTCTACTTCATGTACATCTATTCTGTTTGTATCTCCTTCCCCCAAAGAACACATATAACTTCACTTTTTCTTTTAAATATACTTAACATTTTTAAAAACAAAGAAAATGGTACACCACCACACAGGCACCTATGATGCACTAGTAATTTTCTAATTTCCTGTTATAACGAATGATCCAATAATAGAAATACATAAAACACAGAGTTCAAATAAATAACACTGTATTCACAAATAGTAAAACCCAATATAATCAAAACACATACCTAGGCATTAAGCTCCTATTTTTTTCATAAAACATCCTTAGGTCTTGAGGGCTATTGGCCTGTTTAAAAAAAAAAAGAAGAAGAAGAAGAGGGGGGAGGAGGAGGAGGAGAAGGAGAAAAGGTTTAATTTCCTAAACAACAGGGGCAAAAATTCCAAATTATATGACTGATGCCCATATTCTTGCTATAGAACATAGATTTTGAACTTAAAAGCCATGGATTGCTGAAGGAGCACTAGGGCATCAGGAACTTAGAAAATCTCTGAAATTATACGCAATATCTGGGCATAATGTAGCTTTTCTGAGGTCAGACTCTCCAAGACACTTGAAACTTAGAAAAGGTTCAGAACCACTATTCTGAAGGTTAAGAACCTCTCTCTAT
The DNA here is from genome assembly GCF_014176215.1 of Rousettus aegyptiacus. Lineage (NCBI taxonomy): Eukaryota > Metazoa > Chordata > Mammalia > Chiroptera > Pteropodidae > Rousettus > Rousettus aegyptiacus. The sequence continues at coordinate 65,749,689 of NW_023416309.1, forward strand.
TCAAAACCCACCCAACAGGTTCGTTTTTATTATGTAAAACCAAGGTGTGCTTTACCTTAGGACCTTCAAGGGATTACTACTTTTCAGTCTCTGCATAGCACAAGTAGCACCCTCATAAGAGCTGCTGAATTAGTGAAGCTGCCTATACATACGAACCAGATTGAGAAATTAAGCATTTAACCTAGCTGTGTTAACTAATTTTTTAATACCATCTTAGGCAAATAATTCACTTTTTTCCAGTATTCAGATTTTAAAAACCTCTTTGTAACTGGGCAATATGAACTCAAAAGGAATCATCATGATTATATTCCAGAGGGCCTCTTTTGACAGGATGTTAGAGAAAAAGAAGCAAAGGAGACAGACCCCAAATAATTTCCACAAAGCCTAAATAATTAACTCTCTCACTCAGCAGTAACAGGAATAGACACCTGGAGACACAGTTTCCGGTGATCTTCTCAGACCAGCCCTAGCCCCCACTTGGATTATAAGATCCTAAAACCAGGCTAAGCAGGAAGCGCTGACATCCATTTTCTTTCAGGTTGTTAATTCTGACCCTCACTAGTTTCCACTACTCTGGAAAACATAACATGCTTCATGCTCAGTCCAACTGTAAAGGAAAAGCAGATAAAAAAGGAAAAGCAAAAGATGTTCTGGGTCACCACAGCGGTTTTTGCCTATAACAAAATCAAACTAAGTCATGAAGGAACCAAAAACACTACTTTCAAAGTATTCCCCATTTTATAAGTCAAAGGCAACCGCAAAATGAGAACCCAAAACTGAGCACTTAAGAAAAAAGTCAGGCTACCTGAAAAGGTGGTTTTCCAACTAGGCATTGATATATCACTGTTCCTATGCTCCACAAGTCTGCTTTAGCATCATAATGTTGAGACATAATAACCTCAGGAGCCTAGAGATAAAAACATTCAAAAGATACAAATTATGTTATTTATATAATTTATATGTATGTTAACTGGAAAAGGTCACACTGCTAACAAAACTAAAATAAAAATAACGCATTGTGATATTTCCCTAGTAAAATGATACCATAATGAATATAAGAATAAACCACATTCTTACATTAATATTTACTGGTAAACCTTGAAACAATGTTGCATGAAAAGAAGTTGTAAAAACAAACATTTCTATATATTATTAAGGACATATAAAATACAGTAAGAGTATTAAAATAAAAATAAAGAAATATACACACCAATTATAGGATAGGTTATTTCTGAGGTATGAGAGTAGAAAAGTGGGAAATGGGAAAAGGGAGAGGTACACAAGGAACTTGGATTGTCTCAAGTATTTTCTTTCTTTCTAAAAAAAGATCAAGGCAAACATAGCAAAATGTTAATTTTGTTAAATATGTACGGTAGGTATATAACTCTGCTATATTATTCCTTTTTTTCTGTCATTTGAAAGTTTTTAAAATAACAGAAAAACTGTAATGCCAAACGATAATGAAAACTGTCTTAAAAGCAAAGGCATTTCTCTGATGCTTTGTTACAGCTATTTTCCCATTTCAGACTAGATGTTCTTTTTAAAAATACCATCAATTAGGACAAATATTTTTTAAAACGTCAAATACACTTTAAAATAGTAAAATTTTATTTTCCAGGCATAACATTTCTATTGCCCCTTGTAAATTTCTTATTGAGTTTATTTCTTTTAAAAATCAGCTCAAAGCTATTAGTTGAAATAATTTTATACTCAAGAAGTACAAAATAACTTTAAGTTATATTAAATTTTAAAATTTATTATATAAGCAGTAAAATTATGATCAAGAAAGTAAAGCTAATGCAAAAAAAATTTTTTTGAACTTTGATTATCACTTCCCTTGATCTCAAAGTTGATTTTAAGTTAAAAGAAGTCTTAATTAAACATATATCCATTTTAAACTTAGAATTGAAACAAGGTACATTTATTTACTTTGTAAGATTATGAAGTTTCTGAATTAAAGTATTTCCAGGCTTAATACTTCACATTAGTTCAGAAGTTTCATAGTCTTACCCTATCAAATATGACAATATCCATATGAAAGGATAGAGGAGAAAGCTAATATTTTTCAGCTTTAAGTGTGACATTGATGGAAAAAATGTCTAAGATATAGAGACCTTGTCAAGATTAGAACATGCAAAAGGTGAGTATATTCTATAGCTAAAGAGGTGCTCCCAAAAGGTCTTCAAGTATTCCTAACATTACGCATAATTTATAGCGTAGTCATAATTCATCAATTTTTATTTTCAATTTAATTGAATAGATTTGTAGCATAACTAATTTTATAAAAAAATAAAAACCAATAAGCAAAGATTACTAACTTTTATTGCAGTCCACTATGCTAAAGCAAAAGATTTCTGCATTATAGCATTATCAGTAATATAATAATGTTAGCAATATAAATAACAATTTACACCATATATAAAATCACACCCTACTTGGAAACAAGCATTATGCTTAAATTGCAATGCTTATGGCACTCTGCTGTAAACATTTAAGGATGCAAACACTCACTCACCATGTACATCGGGGATCCACACAATGTTGCAGCCATCATGTTACTATGTAGGTAACGAGCAAAACCAAAATCCGCTATTTCACAAAACGAAAAGGAGAAAAACAAATAATACTTTTGCTCACACTTAACATAGATCATATGATTCTTCAAGACACAAGAGGGCATGAAAGAATTGAGAAATTAACCACCACCGAAAAAGATTGTTTATCAAAGAAAAAAGTAGCTACCTCAATTTTGACAAGGAAAGAAATAACAGTAATCACCAACTTCACAAGTCACTCACTGACTCCTCTGCCAACTTTGTAATGAAGAAAGGAGCAACAAGTTTTGCAAGAGAAAATGCTAATTTTAATAAGTAATTCATTAATATAGCACTCATTAAATATCAATATCAGGTATAGAATTTGAACTGTTTTTGTCTCCAGATATCCAATATAACCTATACAATATCAGAAATTTCTTAAAATGCCACTAAAAAATTATTTTTCTAACAACCAAGAAAAAAAGATTCTTTACAAAATCTAGCGTTAACAAAATGCTTCAAATAATTTTGAGTTACAGGAGCACTGAAAAAAAAACCCTGCCAAAGAAGAAGGCTAAACTAAATGGTCTCTTAAATTTCATATGTTAAAATCTCATGAGCTGTAAATAAGCAGGATTATTACGTTTCTGCCAATGACCATAATACATCAGCTTCACTCTGATGAAGAGAAGCAGATTTCCTGAGGGGTAATATTTAGAGTTCCTAACATGGGCCTTTAGGCCCCATCTGAAATTTGGAATATGCTGCCAATAATGTAAAGAGTTCATGTATCTCAATACCTCACTGAACACAATAAAAAATTCAAAAGTGTATCAACTAAATCCATCATTCTAACAAAGTTAAACTAAAATCTACAAATACTGAGTCTCAAAAATGTCCTTTGCATGGAAAAATACATGGCCGTTTACCTATTTTGATGCGAATACCACTGACACTGGACTTTCTGCGATTGACGTAAGACAGCAAGATGTTCTGTGGCTTGAGATCTCTGTGGATTATTCCTTTGCTGTGCAGAATTCGCATGGCAGCTGCAATCTGATGCAGAAATACTCTGATAGTATCTTCACTGAGAGTTCCTTTAACTGGCAGAAAAAGAGTCACATAAATTTTTAAGCACACAAAATCAAATACCATCTGCACATGCCATCAGCAGAACTGAGTAGTTATGGAGAACAAGGCGGGAACTGAGATTCACATTTATTCTATTTCTTTGCTTCAATCATTTAAGTCTATGAAGAGATATCTGATATCTCAAAAATTTTAATCAATCTGTTGTAAAGAGAACCGATTTATATTTGCACCTTTTGTTTTCACTGGTGTTCATTTTTGTTTTTCCTTTCTCATTTTTACTGCTGTAGGGGCCCACATTACTGAGTCTCCTCTACAAGGGAAAAAATAAGTTCCCCTTCATATTAGTCAAATACATGGAATAAACATCCATAGTTAATGCCAGCCATTATATGATCACAAATTCCTTGAGCGACTTGGACATCACCACCACTTAGACCTGTCAGGGATATGTTTTACCACATATCTGCCTCCTTTCATCTCCCCCAATGCCCAACATCCTGTCCTACCATAGTATCTTTCATAACTAAAGACACCTTTAAGAAAAAATGTTTTAACCTGTTTTCACCACTATAAAAAGGTAGTAGGAACACTATTTTTGAGGACAGCAGTTATTCAGCAAATACTAGTGTTTATATGTATGTTGGAGTACGTAATGGTTTACAGTTCAGTTTGGAGTTAGGGTGCCTTTGTTCGAATCCCAGCTCCTCCTCCTATTTACCGAGCAACCTTAGAAGACGAGCCCTCTGTGCCCACTCCTCATCTTTAAAAGGTTGAAAGTAGGTTAACGACATGAGGTTGCTATGACAATCAAACAAGATAGTACATAATGAAGACTTAAGAAAAAGGCCTGGCACACAATGAGTACTGCCTACAAATGCAGTCAGTACACAAATGAAAACTTTTTATGATGAATCTAAAAGTCACAGTGTAATTCCTTTACACTACATTAGGGATTTAATATACCCCACCTTATCTAAATCTTTTGTGAACATACTCTGCTCATACAATTCTAGAGTATGTTCTCTATAACCTTTCCAAATGTAATTAAGAAAGATATAACACTCAGAGCAAGTGAAATATTGTGGTCTTAAAATCATTAATGATGTTAACTGACACTTTATGTTTTTAACAATTTTAAATAAATCCCTATGGCTTAAAAATTACCAAATACTTTTTTTCTGTGCGTGCTGTTCTTAACCTATCCCTGTTTTAATTCTTTGCAGTTGTTCCTTATGCTTGCCGTAAAAAAATTCATAAACACTAAAACATATAAAAAATGAAAATCTTACATAATCCCATCCCTTGAAGATGAACACCTTAACTAAGGAGTGTATTTTTCCAGATCTTACTTGCTGATAGCAACACATAAATTACTGCAGATTAGTAAGTCAAAGCAACACTAGAGTTTGAATTCTGTAACATTTTACTTAAATTAGGTTGCAATAATTAAAATGAATAGTATGGGTTTTTTTTCCATTTCATTCATTTACATTTACATTCTAGGGCTGAGAAAAATTTTTTGCTACTTTAAATGATCATAGCTGCTTAGAACTTGCACTTTTGCCCCATGACACATTATTGAATATCCTTAAGATTTACTTCAGAGTCTAAATTCTAATGCTATTCCTCGGGGGGGGGGGGGGCGGGAATTAATGATCTAGATTAGTTTAGGCTCTATCTGGGTGCAAACTGCAGTAAAAACTTACATATTTCTATGAACAGGGGATGTGTAATTCTTAACATAATCACATACTAAAATTCCCACATTAAAAACTTAATACATTGGGGTGGTTCCATAGAGTAGTGGTTAGCACGTCTGCTTTACATGCAGAAGATCCTGGTTTTGATCCTCAGTGGAGCCACAGCCCATACCCCAGGTGTGCCAGGCCCCCAACTGTGTTCAGCAAGTGAATGAGGGGAGACACCCCAACTTCAGAGATCCAGTTCTTAAGAGGAGACAGCAACATCCATAGGTCAGGGTTGGAAGCAGAGGGGAGGGGATAATTAAAATTCAAAAAAAAAAAACCAAAAAACTTTACACATTAACCAATGTTATTCTAATAAACTTAATAAAAAAAAATTTTTTTTTAATCTTAACACAGGTCAGAAACATGGCGGAGTAAGAGACTCCCCAGATCTCTACACTTGAAACAACAATAAACTGAACATCTAAAACTCAACAAAAAACACCCAACCTTCAAAAAAGCACGTGGGATCTGTGCATAAGAGCTACCACAGGCCAGCACCCCAGCCTCAGGTGGTAGACTAGGAGAAACAAAGAAGCTGCCTCTTGCAGCCAGAGCTCCCAGCAGGAGTGGGGGGAGGGGAGAAGGTGTAGAGGATTCCCGGAACAGCACTTCCTGGAGAGCTGTAAGATCCACGCAGTGACAGTGCCCAGGGATCAGGGCAGAAAGCAGAGAAGTGAAGATGGCAGAGAAACAACAGTTGATTATTATTAGACTGCGGAAGCAAGGCTGAGCCGCAGCCCCCATCTCCTGACCAGAGGGCCCCTCCCCTCATATCCTTCAAGATCCAACGCCTCAAAGACCCAGTGGAACCTAAACAAACACTAGCAAAACTGTCACTAACAATGACAGGAATTGTGACCGAGGGTAGCAAACATGATTAAATATTTATAAGAAATAAAGAGACATTATTAAGTCTTTATATAAAGCATGGATCCAAGAGGCTTAGACGCCACCTACTGGAAACCAAAAGAAAAATGCCACCTTAGCAACAAGATTAGAGACCTTTATACAATAAATCTTCTTTCTGAGAAAAAAAAAAAGCAAACTACACTTCCATTAATGCTCAGGTGGAGAAATATTCCATTGAATACCATGAACAACCAAGGTGATAAGACAGCTAAGAAAGAAAGAGAAAATATCTCCAGAAAATAAGCTTACAGACGTGGAAATATGTGACTTAAATGACAAAGAATTCAGGATAGTACTTCTGAAAACAGTCAATGAAAAACAAAACAATTCATATCAATAATTCCAGGAACTGAAAAACAACTATATCAGCAGAATGAGTTTTTTAGCAAGGAGAGTGAAACCCTCAAAAAGAACCAAAAGAACTTCTGGAGATGAAGAACACACTGAAAGAGATGAAAAATTAAATAGCGAGCCTGGGAAAGAGTCGACCAAATGGAGGAAAGGATCAGTGACATCGAAAACAGAAATCTAGAAATAAATCAGAAAGAAAAAGAGAAAAACCAAAGAATGAAAAATAATGAAAGAGAAATACAAGAACCAGCTGATACCATCAGGAAGAAAACATATGAATAATGGGCATTCTCAAAAGGGAAGAGAAGGAGCAGGGATTAGAAAGCATTTTCAGACAAATAGTTGATGAGAATTTCCCAAATCTAATAATGAGCTGGAGCCTGGAATTCAAGAAGTCAACAGAACACCCTATTATCTCAACCCAAAAAGGCCTTCTCCAAGACACACTGTATTAAAATCATCAAAAATCAATGACAAAGAAAGAATTCCCGCAGCCAAGGAGAAGAAGGTGGTAACTCTGAAGGAAAACCCATTAGATTATCATTGGACTTCTCAGCACAAACCTTACAAGCCAGAATCAAATATTCAAGCTATTAAATGAAAGGAACTATCACCGAGAATACTGTATCCAGCAAAGCTCTCCTTTAGATATGAAGGAAAATAAAGATCTTTCCAGACATACAAAAGTTGAGGTAATTCTCCACTACAAGGCCCGCATTACAAGAAATACTGAAAGGGGTTAGCTCACCTAAAACAAATGACCAAAAAACCCCCCAAAAAACCATACTATGAGTAAAGCAACTAGCAGGCAAACAGAAGAGGAAGAGTACAACCATTATTAAGAACAGGGCATTATAAGGTCAAACAATAAAAAGAGATTTGCTATTGCAAGATAGTAATGAATGGTCGGAACACATAGGGACAAACTGAGACAACAATGAACAAAAAGGAGAAGATTCAAAGATCAAAATTTTCAAAGGGGAATGGAGATAAGGCACAGCGGAAGAAAATGGACATATATATACGTATATATACACACACATATATATATATCATCTTTATATGTACATATATATGTACACATATATACGTATACATATACATATATATGTGCATATATACATATATGTGCATATATATATATATATGCACATATATATGTACATAATCACCCTGAATGTAAATGGACGAAATTCACCAATAAAAAGGCACGGAGTTGCAGACTGGATCAAAAAAACAAAAAACAAGCATATGCTGCCCCTAAGAGACTCATCTCAGTACCAAAGACAAATACAGACTCAAACTATCCTCTGCATATTCATGATGGTAACAACACACCAAAGATTCCAAACTGAAGTATATAACATAAAACAAGAACCAGAGGGAAAATCCACAAAATCTAACCAAAATTTTAAAAAACAGACACACAAGGACAAGAAAGCAATGGAAACAGCAAGCTACAGAAAGCAAAAGGTAAAGTGGCTATAGGAAAATCTCATATTTCAATAATCACCCTGAATGTAAATGGACTAAATTCACCAATAAAAAGGCACGGAGTTGCAGACTGGATCAAAAAACAAAACACGACCATATGCTGACTCCAAGAGACTCATCTCAATACCAAAGACAAATACGGACTCCAAGTGAAAGGTTGGAAAATGATATTTCAAGCAAATGGCATTCGCAGAAAAGTGGGAGTAGTGGTACTAATAACAGATGAGACAGACTTCAAACTAAAAAAGGTTAAGAAAGATACTGAGGGACAATTCTTAATAATAAAAGGAATCCTGCACCAAGAAGACATAACACTTATTAATATCTATGCTCCCAATCAGAGAGCCCCAAAATATATAATGCAATCACTAACGCAACTAAAGAAATAAACAGGCCAAAACACTACTGTTGTAGGGGACCTAAATACCCCACTGTCGGATATGGACAGATCATCCAAACAGAAAATCAAGAAGGAAATAACATCCTTAAATGACACATTAGACAAACTAGACATAATTGACATTTACAGAGCCTTCCATCCCAAAACAGCTGTTTATACATTCTTCTCTAGTGCACATGGAACATTCTCAAGGATTGACCACATACTGGGACACAGAGATAGTCTCAACAAATATAAAAGGGTTGAAATCATACCAACCATATTCTCTTTGAAACGAGACATCAACTGAAAAAGAAAGCAGGAAGAACCAAAAATACATGGAGATTAAACAAATGCTACTGAAGAATAAATGGTGAGAGAAGACATCAAAACAGAGATCAAAAGACACACAGAAACAAATGATAATGACAGTATAACATGCAAGTTTTGGGATGCGGGAAAGCGGTAATAAAATGTAAGTTCATATCATTACAGGCCTCTCTCAAAAAATAAGAGGAGCCCAAATAAATAACCTAACGATTCATCTTAAAAAACTGGAAAAGAGAGAACAAATGAAGCCTAAAATCAACAGAAGGAAAGAAATAATAAAAACAAATGAAACTGAAAACAAACAAAAAAATAGAAAAAATAAATGCAAAAAAAAAGCTGGTTCTTTGAGACAATTAATAAAATTGGCAAACACCTGGCTAGACTCACTAAAGAGAAAGGCCACAAATAAACAAAATCAGAGATGAAAAAGGAGAAATTACAACAGACACTGCAGGAATACAAAAGATAATACAAGAATACTATGAAAAAGTATATAACACTAAATTTAATAACCTAGAAGAAATGGACCAGTACTTAGAAAGATACAACCTTCCTAGACTGAATCAAGAACTGGAAAATTTAAATAGACCGATCCGTAGAATGGAAACTGAAACAGTCATCAAAAACCCATCAAAAAGTAAAAGTCCAGGACCACATAGCTTCACCAGTGAACTCTACCAAACATTCACAGAAAATTTAATACCTGTTCTCCTCAAACTCTTCAAAAAAATCGAAGAGGAGGCAATACTTCCCATCTCATTTTATTAGGCCAATATTACCCTGATGCCGAAACCTAGTGAAGATAACACAAAAAAGGAAAACTACAGACCAATATCTCTCATGAATACTGATGCAAAATCCTAAATAAGATACTAGTGAACTGAATACAGAAGCATATTAAAAAGATTATATACCACAATTAAGTGGGCTTCATCCCAGGGGCACAGGAATGGTTCAACATATGCAAATCGATTGTGATACATCACATAAACAAATGAAAAAATAAAAATCATACAATCATATCAATAGATGCAGAAAAAAGTCTTTGACAGCATACAGCACCCTTTTATTATCAAAACACTTAACAAAATTGGTATAGAAGGAAAGTACCTTAACATAATAAAGGCCATGTATGACAAACCCTCAGCCAATGTTACACTTAATGGTAAAAAACTAAAAACCTTTCCTCTAAGATCAGGAACAAAACAAGGCTGTCCAATATCACCACTATTATTCAATATAACACTGGAGGTCCTAGCGAGTGCAATCAGGTAAGAGAAAGATATAAAAGGCATCCAAAAAGGAAATGAAGAAGTCAAACTGTCCCTATTTGCAGATGACATGATTCTCTACATAATAAACCCTAAAGACTCCACAAAAACACTACTAGAAACACTAAGCAAATATAGTAAAGTTTCTGGATACAAAAAAAAATGTTAAAAAATCCATAGTGTTGCTATACTCTAATAATGAAGTGTCAGAAAAATAAGTGGAAAAAAATAATTTCTTTTGCAACTGCAAAAATAATAAAACACCTAGAATAAATATAATGAAATGTGAAGGACTCATAATGAAAACTATAAGACCCATTAATAGAAATCAAAGTAGATACAAAGAAATGGAAAGATATTCCATATTCTTGGATTGGAAAAATCAACATAGTTAAAATGACCTCATTACCTAAAGCATTATACAGATTTAGTGCAATTCCTATCAAAATCCCATCGGCATTTTTTAAAGAAATAGAGCAAAAAATCATCAGACTTGGATGGAAGCACAAAAGACCCCAAATTGCCAAAGGCATCATGAGAAATAAAAGAGCGAGGCTGGAAGCATCACTCTGCCTGACTTCAAATTATACTACAAAGCAGTAATAATCAAAATAGCAAGGTATCAGCAGAAAAACACACAGACCAGTGGAACAGGATGAAGAGTCCAGAAGTAAATCCGTGTTAATATGGGCAAATAATTCTTGACAGAACAGCCAAAAACATACAATGGAGAAAGGAGAGCCTCTTCAATAAATGGTGCTGAGAAAACTGGAAAGCCTCCTGCAAAGGAATGAAACTAGACTGCTGTGTATCACCATATATTAAAATTAACTCAAAATGGATTAAGGCCCTGAATATAAGACCTGAACAATAAATTGCATAGAAGAAAACATAGGAACTAAACTCAAGGGCCTTGGACTTAATCAGGATTGTATAAATTTGACCTCAAAGGCAAAGGAAGTAAAAGCAAAAATAAATGAATGGGACTACATCAAACTAAACAGCTTCTGAACAGCAAAAGTAACCATCAACAAGGTAGAGACAACCATCCAAATGCGAAAAGATATTTGCAAGTAATGCCTCATATAAGGGCATAATATCCAAAATATACAAAGAACTCATACAACTCAACAACAACAAAAACCAAACACTTCAATTAAAAAATGGGCAGAGGACCTGAACAGACACATCTCCCAAGAAGACATACAAATGGTAACAAGCCTATGAAAAGATGCTTATCATCACTAGCTATTAGGGAAATGAAAATCAAAATCACAATGAGATACCATTGAATAGCTGTTATCAAGACAAGTTAATAACAAGTGTTGGAGAAGATACAGAGAAAAAGGAGCCCTCCATACACTGCTGGTGAGACTGCAAATTGGTACAGCCACTATGAAAAATAGTACGGAAGTTCCTCAAAAAACTAAGAATTGATCTACCATATGATCCAGCAATCCTTCTACTGGGTATTTACTCCAGAGACTTGAAAACTCATATCCAAAAAAAAATTTGCACACCAATGTTCAGAGCAGCATTATTCACAGTGGCCAAGACACTGAAACAACCAAAGATGACTGGATAAAGAAGCTGTGGTCCATATATACAACAGAATATTACTGAGCCATAAGAAGAGATGAAATACTACCATTTGTGACATCATGGATAAACCTCAAGATAATCATGCTAAGCGAAATAATCCAGACAGAAAAAGACGAAAACCACGTGGTATCATTTATATGTGGGATATAAACCTAAAAACAACAAATGAACAAGACAAACAGAGACTCATGGACATGGACAATAGATTAGTGGTTACCAGAGGGGAGAAAGGAGTGGGGAGGGGGGGACGTAGACGGAGTAAAAGGGGTCAAATCTGTGGTGACAGAAAGGAATCTAACTATAGGTGGTAAACACACAATACCAAATATATACAGATGCCTTATTTCTAAACTGTACACCTGAAACTTACTGGATCTCATTAACCAATGTCGCCATTAAAAAAAAAAAAAAAACATTTAATACAGTCATCCCTCAGTATTGGTTGGGGTATCATTCCCAGAACTCCCCATGGATATTAAAATTTGAGGCTGCTCAAGTCTCTTAGGTAAAATGGTGTAGTACATAAAATGGTGTAGATCAACATATACAGTCAGCCCTCTGCATATGTGGATTCCCAACCTTGGACTGAAAATACTGTTTCGGTCTACGGTTGGATGAATCTGCATATGTAACTTTAAAGTTTCTAGTAGCTATGTTTTAAAAAGTGAAAAAAATAGGTGAAATAGTACATTTTTAACCTAATACATCTAAAATATTATCATTTCAACTTATAATCGATATGAAAACCCAATGAAATATAATCATTCTTTTCTTCCTATGAAGTGTTCAAAATCCCATGTGTATTTTACATTATAGCATATCTCACTTCAGACTAGCCACATTTCTGAAGCTCAATAGCCCCATGTGGTATGTGGCCACCATACTGGATAGTACAGCTCCAGATATCTAGTTCCTTGAGCATCAAATTTATTTTAATATTTTTTTAGGCAAGGCAACCCTTGGTTGACCTCACAGAGTGTGCAAGGACCTTCTCAGTTTATAATCCCTTATTTTATTTATTTATCTATTTATCTACTTATCTATTCATTCATTCATTCATTCGTTCATTTATTTATTTTAAAATATTTTTGCCACATACTGGATAGTACAGCTCTAGATATCTAGTTCCTTGAGCATCAAATTTATTTTAATATTTTTTTAGGCAAGCCAACCCTTGGTTGACCTCACAGAGTGTGCAAGGACCTTCTCAGTTTATAATCCCTTATTTATTTATTTATTTATTTATCTATTTATTCATTCATTCATTCATTTATAAGGTGCCTACAGCACCTGGTCTTCCTTGGAGGTCTCCCATGTAAGTACTAACCAGGTCCAACCCTGCTAAGCTTCCGAGATCGGATGGGATTGGGCCAAATTTATTTTAAGCATTTCTTCAAATGTTTCCAATTACAAAAACTGTGGCACACTGTGTCAAATATTTTTGCCACAGCATCTCTGTGATATACATTTGCCAACAACATTTTTGCCACATTACTGGTCAGCTGCAAGGCAATTTTGCTGTGAAAACGATAAAATAACTGGTTGACAGTTTGTTTTGTGTTGTTGTTGATGTTTGGTTTCACTGCTCCATTGATGAAGTTCTTGCAGTTACTCCTATTTTTATAGCATATATAAATAAATCTTAGCTAGCCCTCATAATGGTCTATATAGAAACAAGTACATGTAGTGGTAGTCTTAAAATAGTGACCATTTCTTTCAGATGATGATGATTTGCCCCAGAAGTTGGTTTCTTGTTTTGAAAGTGTGCTACACTGAGAGGAGATAGGCCAAAGGCCCTCTGTCAGGGCACAAAGTTAGCTGAACCCACATTTCCCACAGAATGAATATAAGTATTTATTACAATCCACAAAATCAGTTATTTGCACAGTATTGCCATGAATCTACACATATTTTAAATATATTCAAACATTTTCTATTTTGCAATAGTGTTTTTAATTTTGTTATGTATTTTTTCATGTTTCATTATATCCTTTTTAATGTCTCTCTTTCATTTGTCATGATTTTATCTTTTTCATGGCAAATCGCCTTATAGCCCATTAGTGGGCAAAAACACTAGCAGCAAAGATACTTATGATGGCAAAAGTACTTAGAACCAGGGAGGTTAAATAACTTGACCAAAATCACACAGCAATTAAGTCATGTAAACAAGTGTAGCTGTTTCAAATCAGCTGGCCTCTCTGACTCCAACCTTCAAGTAAGCTCTTCACTCTTTGGTCTCCTATTCTAACACTACTGCTCTGGAATATTATGTACAGAGTCTAACATCATAGACACAATCACTATCAAAGCTAAGGTAAATCGGCGACATCAGTAACAGCGCCTAGAACTTCTAATGAAGGAACTGCTATTGTAATGAGGGCTCTAAAGTGATAAGGTGTCACTCATTCTGACCCCAGTGGAAAGGTACTTTAATCTGGATCACTAAGAATGCCAAGGAACTGAATATCACAGACCGAAAAGGTGGAAGTAAGGAGTCGTCTATAGCTTCAACTCCTTTCCACCAGTAGTGAATGAAAAGTGTCCATTTCACAGCATTTTATTGATTAGTAAATGACATTTTGAATAAAATATTTTACCAAATTGACTTATTCTTTTGAAAAACACACTTAGATTGAACTACCAAATTCAGGATAATGGTTGTCTCTAAGAGGGTAAGAGTGGAACTACAGAAGAGCTCACAGAGAGGTATATTTATTTATTTTTTTTTTTATGGTGGGGGGAGTAATACCAGAGTTCTTTATATTATTCTCTACACAACTTTTGAATGCCGGCAAATATAAAAATTTTTTAATTCTCATCTTTAATTACACTCCCTGATTACTAGGTGAAATAAAACATTTTTAATATGGTGGTTCTCTTTTATAAACTGTCCATACCTTTTGTGGGTGTATCTATTGATATCGATGTTTTTACCATCATTGCCATGATCCATTTATAGGCTGAGTTATGAGCTTTTTATTATCTTTTTGCATATATTCCTTGCATCTTTAAGGAGTTAACAAGTAGATGCTGACCTCATCTAACATCATTAAAAAATACTTTTTAGAAACAAATACAATTTGACCTGAATGCTTATTATTATCTTACATGTACATATTTTCGATACAGTATTTCAAATATCATCTAAAACTAAAATCTTATCTCTGTACCAAGAAAAAATTTCAATGTTACCTTAAATCCCTTAAAACTTTTTTAGTTTACAAGAAATAATCGCATTAATTAACATTACTGGATACATTCTTCCATTACAATTTTTAAAAAATTTTTATGAGGTTATTTCAGCCAAACTGATGGCATATGCTGAAAACAAGATCTAAAATGTTCACCCATTACTTTTATTTTTTTTAAAGAAATGAAAGGGGCTAAAAGTCTACTAATGGCAACTCAAGAGAGTCTTTTGTAGAAGAGAAATTATATTTATTCTTTCTCTCTTGGGAAGAGGACCCATCTCTCGAACACTGTCAGAGAGAGGCACACATAAAGTAAATACTTAAACAAGAGTAAACTTTAGGAACAAAACCACATCAAAAAACAGCTGGCAAAGTGACCACAATTAAACAAGTACACAAATATTTATTGAATATTTCCATTTAAGTGCAGAAAACAAGGGTAGCATATTTCAGAAATAACTCTCAGAATTAAACAGATTACAGTACTAACTTTATTAACACTGACACACAAAAAAATTACCTTGCAAATAATCTGCCAGGTCTCCACCATTGCAATACTGATATATATAAAAAAAATAAAAATAATTAAAATAAGAACACCGACTCAAGATAAATTCAATCCATTATCGTTTAATTTTAATTCATTTGTATATAAAATAAATCTAATCTGAAAATCATAAGAGTTATAGAATCAAAAATTTTTAATTTTATATTTCTTACGAAGTAGAATCTAAATCACTGAATTAATTTTATTCAAAATTTCAAATAATTATCTACTCTCTATTTTGAAGAACATAGTAATCAAAAGGAATTTGGGATAAATTAAACAGAAGCTTGTAAACTACCTACCTCCATCACCAGAAAGACAGAGTTGGGCAATTCCTGCAAAGTAAACAGATTAAATATCATTTAAAGAAAAAATTAAGCGCACATTTTAAAAATGTTAATGAAAATACTATATTTGTTAATTACTAAACAAATAAAAAGAAATCACAAAATCCATTAGCAAGTATAATTTTAAATCCCCAACACAATGATTTAAGCGGCTCGGCTTCAAAGTCAAATTAAGTTTTAATGATACTAATATAGTTATAAAGAAGTTTAATTCTGTTCATGGAAAGAACTAAAGAAAGATTCATCTTTTGATTATGGTTATGGTTATTATAAATTTGCCATTTTTGAAAAAAAAAAAAAGGATTCTCTAGTCCTCAGGGACGCACTTCTACTTTGGAAGTTTGATTTGGAGCAATGAATTGATAATCTCCCCTAGCAACACTAAATGCACAATCTGATTCCTAGAATATACAATCCAGGATGATTAGTTTTTTTGTTTTCCCGAGTTTTTTTGTTTTCCCGGTTTTTAAAAATGTTTATTTGTAGGTAATACATTATCTGGGAATTACCGGCAATTCCCTTGAAGACATTTTTGAGAAGTTTGACCAAGTCTTTCAAATTCATACAGCTCTAGTTATGCTGCTTGGATAAGTTATTCAAAGACTTATTAGCTGACTCATCAATTACAATTTTATAATGCTGATTAAATTTTAAAATGGACTTCTCTACAATTTAACTTGAGCCAGTGCTCAAATGTGATTCAAGAGAGAGCCCTTCCAAGTAGCACTTGGCTTCCCCACTGTCCTAAATTCAAGAATAAGGTGTCCTATGGAAAACAAAAGGAGTAGGGCAGAAAGGGGGCAAGTCTAGGTCAGCATTCGTCAAAGTGAATGAGGTTCAAGGCCAGCGCCAGTCAGCAAATCATTTAGTACTGGCTAAGAATGAAATTACAGAAATTAAACATTAGCATTTTTAAAGGTTTAAAGTAATTTAATAAAAAATTTTGTCTGCTGAACCTAATAATAAAAACTTTAGATATCTGTTTGTAGATACTTTTTATTTCATTTTCACAATAATTCATTTTTATTGGATTTTATAAAAGTATCAGTTCATACAGATTAGAAATAAAAACTGGTGCCTAACAACAGCTAGTTAGAACACTTCTGTGCAATGAGCAACACGAGGAGGCTGCCACAGAGTGGTTTCACCATGTACACCAAGGGTCTCAATGCCATAGTCAAGACCTGAATTAAATTTTGTCCTGCAAGAAACTCAGTGACTTAGGATGATTTACTTCACTTATTTCTCCAGAGGACTAAATAAAAAGTTAAAATACATCGTGCCCAGTTCTTTGACCACTGCCTCCCAAAGGTATATGGAGGTTAAGAAGAATGGTGATGCCTGTAGTTCTCTGCTAAGGAGCAAGGAACCACAGTCCTGCCCAAGCCGAATCACAGAATTAAGAGCCAGGATGCAAGACTAAAACAAATGCCTGGCTTCCCTAGCAGTAGCACTCCATGAGAAATCAGAAAGGAGGGAGAGAACAGTCAGCTCCCAGTAAGCTATGAGAACAAGTATGTAAGAGATATATGCTTATTTTCTTTTATCATAAATAAAAAAAAAAAAGAATACATTTCTAAAAGTGAAATCTAGTCTTAATCACAAAACCTGAGCACATGCAGACTTAACTACTGTATCATCTCTAAAAGTACTGAGAAAACATGTAAATCAAAAAATTTCTTCTTAAGTATAAAGTGCAAAACTATTATCTCGAAATTGAGTTTGATATAAAAATAGTACTCAAGTTTCCTTATTTCCATCCAGGACTCTTCTTCTCAGATGATGCAAAATACTATGTACGAAAGCCAGTTCTTGCTTACTGACCTGACACAAACCAATATAGGTTTGTTGAAAACTCTTTTCCTTAACCTGTACTTAATAATACTAATTACACTAAAGGTTTCAAAAATATTCACAACTTTTGTGATATTGTTATTTATAATAAGAAATATGTATTTGATCCACAAAGCTGTCCTGGCGCAGGGCTCCTAAAAGCTTTGAAATTTCCTAAGAGATGAGAGTAATAAAAGTCTTTTATTATGTTAATAACAAGTTTTGAAAAGCTAAGGACAGGGGAAGGGGAGTCAGCGGGGAAGCTGGTTGCCTGAACCGACCTCAAGATTAGAGGGTTGGAACTTTCAATCCCACCAGACTATGGAAAGCAGAGAAGGCTAGAGAGAGATAGATTGAGTCCAATTGCCAATGGCCAATGATTTAATAAACAGTGCCTATATGATAAAGCCTCCATAAACTCCCAAAAGAACAGGATTCCAAGAGCTTTCAGGTTTAGTGAACACATGGAGGACCAATGAGAGCGGCACGCTCAAAGAGCAAGCATACCTTGCTCTATGCATCTCTTCCATCTGGCAGTTCCCAAGTTATATCCTTTTGTAGTAAATGAGTAATCTCATAAATAATATGTTTCTCTCAGTTCTGTCAGCTGCTCTAGCAAATTAATTGAACCCAAAGAGATGGTCCTGGGAACCTCCTTAATGCAAGTTGGTCAGAAGCAGGAATTTCCGGATCATAGGGTATGTGCAGGCCTCGCTTTAGCAGGTACTGCCAGTAACAACCTGAACTTGCAATCAGTGTCTCAAGGGAATGCAGGGGCAGTCTTGTGGGACTGGGCCCTTAACCTGTAAGATCTGATGCTACTAACTCCAGGAAGGTAGTGTCAGAATTAGGTTAACTGCTTGGTAGTACTGGAAAAAACATAAATTGATAACTAAGTAACCACCTAATCTGAACCTGATTTACCCATAATTCTTCAAATTGCTTAAGTCCTAACTCTTTTTAACAGTCCTACAGAAGATATCATCCTCTTTTACAGTAATGGTCAAAAATAGATAAAAGTTTGGGATAACTTTCTGGAAAATTAGTGAATTCACTCTATCACTCTTTTGCACATAAATAAATTCCAGAGATCAAACATGTAAATACAAAAAAATTAAACCGTAAATAAGAAAACATGGGGGATCATTTTTATAATCTCAAGGTGGAGAATCCCTAACATGATATGAAACCTAGAGGTTATTAAAGAGCAGATAAATTGTACTATGTAAGAACTTCCATCTATCAAAAAGAGGCTAAAATTAAAAAAAAAAAGAGAAAAAAACTGGAGAAATCATTTCAGTACAAAGAGATACCAACTCTTCACTTTTTAACCTCCCATAGCCCAAGTATCAGAGTTTATACACTCAGTCTTCTAAACATCTCACCAATCTGTCCAGGCCTCTCCATTTCCACTGGTACCATCACCCACCCAAACGCTTTCTATATTTGGTGGCTCCAAATCCACCCCTGCCCATTCTCCACAGAGTAGCCAGTGTTTATGTACTTAAATAAACTCCTATGCCAATTAATTTATAATGGAGAATATTCCTTTCTCTAACCACAATGGTTAAGTATAAGACTCAGATATATGTACTCCCTTACTGGCATAAAAGTACCAGCAATGCTAATTCATAATCAGAAAATTACCCAATGATTATAGAAAGAAAGTAAAAGTGGGAACTTCCCCCCCCTCAAAAAAAAAAAAAAAAGAAGAAAAGAAAATCACTTTTTTTCTGATTAAAAATTCTTGTTGCAAAAACTTAAGATACGTAAAATTTGAAGGAAGTTTTAAAAATCACCTTTATCTCACCATCTGAAAGAAAGACATATTAACATATTAGCAATCATGCTTTCATGCATCTATACACACACTCATACCCAAAGGAAGCATGTACTTGCTGTGTTTTTTTATTTTAATATAATCCATTTCCACCTTTTTGCTTCTCTTCACATCTCCGAGAAGCCAATGTTTACATCTGGTATGTATCCTTCCATACCCTTTTCCTGCTCATACAATCATAAGTTAAACACACATACATTCTATTTTGAAAAAAATGGGATATAATAAATAAATATCTGAATTTTGCTTTCCTCACTCAATAATACATCATGGAAACCCCTCCCAGTCAACTGTACACATGCAACTTTTTAATAACTGTGATTATTTAACTGCTTATTGAGTCATTCCTTTACTAGGAAACATCAACTTGATTCCAGTTTTGGCTACTGTGTTGTGGTGCGTTCAAATCTAAGACCCACAGAGCCAATTGAGATTAATTATGAGCCTTTACTAGCCGGCCGGCAACTGACTCTCCCCACAAGAGAATCAGCCCTGAGTCTTTGTTTGAGGCAGTTTTATAAAGCCTCGGATTACATTCTTGAACGAAGAGAGAGTAAGGAAATTACAGAAAGCAGAAGTTAACTGTTAATGTCCTTTACAAAGATAAATGTATCTGGGGAATTGCTAGATCAAACATAGCCTGGTAGACAGTCTTGTTATCTGTATCTTGGAATGCTGTGCCTCTTCCTGGGACTTTGGTGTCTCAAGGAATCACCTTCTTCTTACTGATTTACTGGGAAGTCTTCACTCATAATTTCAAAAGGGGCAGCTCACAAAGCCTAAAACTACATTAAACAAGTAAGCAGTTTACAGAAAGCAGAAGTCGACCATTAATGCAATACAAATACATCACCTCATACTGCACACTCTGGTTAATAAGTGAGCAGATTACAGAAGCAGACACTGGCCATCTTCAGATCCTATACAATACATTTCCTAAACTCACACCCATGCAAGTAGGACAACTCCTGGTATCTAAAGATATTTCTTCCCTGTAGCTGATTTAGCTAGTTGGCTCACTTTGAAGATTTTCCACCCTTAACAACTGTAAGCAATGCTACCTTGATTCTTGACCATGTATCTCAATTCTCATGCTTCTATGGCTATGAGATAGATGCCAGGAATCTGGGTTGCTTAGTAAAAAGGGTATGTATTTCTTCTAATGTCAACAGATTTCTCTTCATTCGAATATTTTTTAACTATCTGCTATATATACAAGACATTATCCTAGGCACAGAGGATACAGCAGTAAACCAAAAGAGTTAAATGCCCTGTTCTCTTAAAGCTTACATTCTAAGAGAGACAGTTCAGGAGAAAGACAACGAACAGGTATATAGAGTATGTTAGAAGGTGATAAAGTGCTTTAAAAAAAAAAGTAGGGAAGGAGGATTGCGTGGGTGAAGGGACTGCAATTTTCTTTAGGGTAGCTAAAGAAAGCTTCAGTGAAAACAATGTTTGAGTAAAAAGCTAAAGAAGGTTCGGACTATATCTGTGTATTCTACAGAGGTATAGATATATCTGCACCTGGAGGAGGAAGATCCCAGACAAAAGGAAAAAGGGGGCAATGGACTACAGTATAACCACAAGGAGGCCCAAGTGGATGGCGCAGAAGCAGCGCGGTGCAGAGGAGATGGAGTTGTAGATAAGGCTTTGGCTTCTTCTTAAGGAAATGGGGAGCCACAATAGGAGTCCGAGCAGAGAAGCAACATACCCTGACTTGCATTACTAGAATTACTTTGATTGCTATGTGTTGTTTTAAATATTCTTCAGGGTATGGAAGCAAATTATTGCCAGACAGCATTCCAAAATACTCTAATACACATTTCTATAATGGATACTTTAGAATATTTTACATCTCCTCCCCAATTGTACTACTAAGAATTATTGCACTTTTTATTTTTGCAAACCCGGAGAGAAGTGACATCTTACCGTTACTTTAATTTATACTTCCCTACTTGTTCATGAATATCATTTCATAATTCACTAGCCACTTTGATTTATCTTATGATAACCAGCCATTTATGTCCTTTGCTCACTTTCTCTTTGGGTTGCCTTTTCTTATCAATTTGTAAGAGGATTTGTATATTCTATTTTATTTTTCCCCCCTCTTTAATTCCTCCCCTCCCCCACTTCCACCCCTGACCTACGGATGTTGCCCTTTCTCCTTAAGAACTAGATCTCTGAAGGCAGGGCGCTCCGGCACCTGAAACTCCCCGCATACTGGGGAGGTGAGAGGGAGAAGGGAGCCTGGCACACTCTGGGGGCCTGGCACACCCAGGGTATGGTCCGTGGCTATACCTGGGGCACAAGCCCAGGACCTTCTGCATGTAAAGCAGACGTGTTAACCACTACACTATGGAGCCACCCTCGGGTTTATATGTTTTAGATATTATGTTATCTGTTATGTTGTAAATATTCTGTTATATTATTTATCAACTGTAATTTTTTGCATTTTATTATGGTACAGTTTACATCCGCTAAAATTCAGATTTAAAAGTACAATTCGCTGAGTTGTGACAAATGTATATAACCATGTAACCACCCCTGCAATCAAAATACAAACCCCTGATAGTTCTTTCATGACTCTTTGCCATAAATCCCAGCTACCAAGAGGCACCCTATGTTCTGCTTTCCCTGATTTCTATCACCCTAGCTAAGCTGTCTCCTTAAATTCACAAAAATAGAATCATATAGTAGCTGAATATAGTGGCTTCTTTTTCTGAACATAATGTTTGAGCTTCATATGTTATGACATATATCAAGTTTGTTCATTTTAATGGCTGTCAATTTGTTCATGGTATTATTTGCCATATAATAAGTTTAAAAAATTTTTTATATGTCCCTACTTTTATAGCTTCTGAGTTTCTTGATTTAAAATATCTATCTCTTGGACTACAGTCATCTAAATATTATTCTAAGATTGTTTATTTTGTACATATAAGCCTTTAATTCATTTGGACATTATTTTGGAAAATGATGAAAATAGGGATCCAACTTTATTCTTCTCAGATGTCTCAGTTTTGCCAGCACCATGTGCTAAATGAATCATCTTTTTCTCACTATACTAAAAATTACCAAGAAGTGGATATTTATCCACATCATTGACAATCATCAAGTATTCCTAACTGACAATACTTATCTCATACTCAGAATGTTCAAAGATATGTATCTTTCGAAAAACAGACATGAAATCACTCTTCCACTTTCAAAACTCTTCAATGGCTTTGCACTATCCTTAGAATAAAGATCTCAGGTGGACCCTGCAAACCTCTCCAGCATCATCTAACACCATTCTCTCCTCACTCCCACACTCCCATCACACTGGCCTTCTTCCAGTTCCTCAAATTCTGATCTTTTTCCGTCTGCTCTTCACAGAAGGCTTCAACGGCTTGGGAAACTTACTTGCTCTTCTCTTACCTACCAGAGCCTAGCCTTCTCTCATTCTTCCATCAAGTCTGTTTAAATATCCTTTATTCAGATGGTCTTCCCTAGCTGCACAAAAGAAGTTGCCCTACCTACTCCCCTAACCCCTATGTTTCCAAGACTCTTCCACACTTCTCCCTTACAGCACTGTGCACACTTAGAACTAGTTAAATATTTGCTTCATGTTATCTTCCCCAATGATACTACTGTAAGTTCCGCAAGGGCAAGAACCATTTCTATTTTGTTCACCACTATACTCCTGTACATCTCATTAACTGTCTCAAGAAATACTATTCACAAAGAAGTCAGTAAAAAGAATGAACACAAAAGAAGCATCGCAGAACAGCAACAGAAAAGTCACAGAAATACAAAAAGGCAAATAAAACATGAAGATGGTCAGTGCACTAACGATTAATGAAATAAAAAAATAAAACTTAAAATATCTTATTTTCCTCCTATGAGACTGTCAAGAAAAGAAAAAAAAAAACACAGGTCATTATTTGTCAAAATAAATTGGCACAACCTTCTGGAAGTCAACATGGTAATATCTTTAAGCAATTCCACGTCAAAAAATTTATTCCATAGAAACCTTCATACAAATAAGCAAAGATACATGTATACAGCTTTCTCTGCAGCAGTTTCTAATGCAGAAAAAAAGAAGCATCTCAAAAGAGTGCAATCGGGTTTTAAGTAAATAAATTATCATTTAGCTCTACAGTGCTATACTGATATGAAAAGCTATCCAAGGTACATTAAGTTAAATAAAACAAGTTGTATCTCTGTAAAAATGCTATTAATAAGGTTCTCACAATGAAAAGCTTAAAAACCTAAATAAAAATGACTACAGATTCATATATGTATTTTAAAAACTCTAAAAGAAATATAACAAACAGTACTTGTCTCTGGGAATTGTCAATTCTATTCTAATTTATTCATTTTGATAATTTTTAACTATTTTAACTATGAATATATATTACTTTTATAATTAGGGAAAATGTTTTTTGTTATCTTAATTGAAATCTGATTTTTAAAATGTCAAAGTTCTCAATTTATAAAAGTGTGTTCATAAACAAATTTTAGATGGTTGTCCAAAACTAATGGCCAACAAAATTATGTTCAAGTTGATGAAACTGCTGCACTGGTCTCTACAAACACACTGTACCACTTGATAAATAGTTAGAATAAAGGAAGAGAATCTAAATATTAGATCAAGACTCTATTTACTTGATAGCCAAATGTTCAACACTATATTCACTTGACTAATATTTCTTAAGTTCATTCTTATAAATTAGTTCCAGTAGAATACAATGCACAAAATAATAAACATTTTAATGCAGTCACCTTGCAATTCCTGATTATTTAATAATTCGGGTTTTGAGTATATATTCTATCTAATAATATCTCATTCTACAACAAAAACATATAACAATCTTTTTCAGGACTTCCAGTCAGATTGGCAGAGTAGGGCACTACTGTGCTTGCTTCTTCTCATGACCACATCAGTATTATAACTAAACTACAGAACAATCTTCATGAAGAGTCGCCTGATGTCTAGCTGAACAGAAGTCCTATAACTAAGGATATACTTAAGAAGCCACATCAAGAATGACAGGAGGGGCAGAGACGTGGAATGGGTTGGCCCTATACCTATGTGTGGCAGCTAAAAATCGGGAAGAATATCACAGACTTGAGGAGGGAGGGGGTCTCAGCCACACACCAGGCTCCCCAGCCCAGAATTCCAGTGCCAGAAAGAGAAGTCTCCAAAACTTCTGACTGTGAAAACTAGTGGAGATTGTGGCTGAGTGAGACAGAGGGCTGCTGGAGTCCCAGGTGGTCCTTTTAAAGGGTCATGCATGGACTTACTCGTTGATGGACTCACTCGCTCTGAGCTCAAGTGCTTGGGTGGCAGGTGGAAAGGTACCAGAGACATACAGGGAGGAACTGATGTCTTGGCTTCAGGGCTGGAGGGGCAGCTTTCTCTCAAAGAGAAGTGCCAGCAGAAGCCACTGTTCCTTTGTTGAGCCCTCCCCCCAGCCCGTATGCATGCACAGGTGGGCTCCATATCTAAGTCTCCATCAACCTGGCTAACACTGTTCATGATTTTTTGAGACCCTACCCCACCCAACTTGCTGGCCTATGCAACCCTCTTCCAGTGGCTTTTCCATACAAACAGCCTGTCTTGGCTCATGCTACAGACTTCCCTAAAATCTCTCAAAGATTCACAAACTCCAAACAAGCAGAAACGGGCTTCGGTGTGCCCCAAACCTCTTGCTAAGCAGCCCCAAGCACAGTAGTAGCAGCAGCCGGCCTGTTAGCAGCTTAACCTCTCTCAAGCATTAGTAAGTCTAGCACAAGAGAATCCACAGATCACTTTGTAGCTCACATCAAGTGGTCCTGGGTAGTACACAGGTAGCGGCTGACCTATAACAGAGCCTCTCTCAAGAGGCCCCAGAACCAACACATCGGTGCCAGTTTCAGACACCAGAACACCACCCAACCACCACCACAAACGACACACCCAGAGAGCAAACTGGGCAGGCACCAGAGCCCCACTAAAGCGAATCTTGCTATGCAGGGTCAGCCCCTGCACAACAGGTCCTCCACTATAGTCACAGCTAGTCCTCACAACCAATCAACCTGAGGGTCAATCTTGCCCACTGACATGCAAACAGCAACCAAGGCTCAAGTACAACTGGAGGGCACGCACAACCTACACAAGGGACACACCTGGAACACCCAGCTCAGGTGACCCCCACAGGACACCTACTACATAAGACCACTCTACTAAGATCGGGAGACACAGCAGTTCTGTATATACACACAAACAAACAAAGGGAGGCAGACAAAATGAGGAGACAAAGAAACATGTCCCAAATGAAGGAACAGGACAAAACTCAAAAAAACAAAAACAAAAACAAAACAAAACAAAACAAAAAACACTAAATAAAATGGAGACAAGCAATCTACTAGATACAGAATTCAAAACACTGGTTATAAGGATGCTCAATGAACTTAAAGGAAAAATAGATTGTCTCAGTGAGAACTTCAACAAAGAGGAAAAAGAAAAATAGAAACTCATAAAAAATAACCAGTCAGAAATGAAGAATATACTAACTAAAATGAAGAATAACTTGAAGGAATCAATGGTAGATAGAGGAGGCAGAGGATCAAATCTCCGATTTGGAAGATAAGGCAGCAGAAAATATCCAATCAGAACAGCAAAAAGAAAAATGAATTTTATAAAATGAGGATAGTTTAAGGGACCTCTGAGACAACTCAAGCATACCAACATTCACATCGTAGGGGTACCACAAGAGAGAACAAGGATTTGAAAACCTATTTGAAGAAATAATGATGGAAAACTTCCCTAACCTGGTGAAGGAAATATATACCAACCCAAGTGTGGAGTCCCAAACAAGAGGAACCCCAAGAGGTACACACCAGGACACACCATCATTAAAATGCCAAAGGTTAAAGACAAAGAGAGAATCTTAAAGGCAGAAAGAGAAAAACAGTTACCTCTAAGGGAGCTCCCGTAAGACTGTCATCTGATTTCTCAAAAGAAACTTTGTAGGCCAGAAGGGATCAGTATGAAATATTCAAAGTGATAAAAAGCAAGGACCAAAACCAATATTAATCTATCCAGCAAAGCTATTCCTTAGAACCAAAGGACAAATAAAGAGCTTCCCAGACAAGAAATAGTTAAAAGATTTCATCGTCACCAAAATAGTATTTTAAGAAACGTTAAAAGGGACTTCTTTTATAAGAATAAGAAAAAAGGATCAAATATGTGAATAATGAAATAGCAATAACTATGTATCTATCGACAATTACTTTAAATGTGAGTGGATTAAATTCTTTAATCAAAAGACAAAGGATGGCTGGAGAGAGAAGAAAACAAGGGCCCGTTACATATTCTGCCTACATGAGATCCACTTCAAATCAAAAGATAACACACAGACTCAAAGTAAAGCAATGGAAAAAGATATTTTATGAATATGGAACTGAAAAAAAAAACTGGGGTAGCAGTACTTGTCCCAGACAAAATAGACTTTAAAACAAAGGCTATAATGAGACAGAAAGAAGTACCCTGCAATTCTCCTCTGGATATTTAACCGAAGAAACCCAAAACACTTAATTCAAAAAGATATGCATTCATACATTCGTTGCAGCATTATTTACAAGAACCAAGATATGGAGGCAACCTGGGTGTCTATTAGTGGATGAATGGAAAACAAAGAGGTGGTAAATATAGACAATGGAGTAGCCATAAAAAGAAAATGAAATCTTGCCATCTATAACAATATGGATGGACCTAGAGGGTACTGTGCGCATGGAGTAAGTCAGACAGAGAAAGACAAATGCCACAGGTATCACTTATATGTGGAATATAAATAACAAAATAAACAAAACGGAAAGAAACTTGTAGATACAGAGAACATTTTGAGACTGCCAGATGGGAGAGGATGAAGGGGGATGGATTAAAAGAAGGAAGGGATTAAGAAGCATAAATTAGTAGTTATAAAATAATCATGGGGATGTAAAGTATAGCATAAAGAATATAACCAATAATACTATAATAACTGTATGGTGACAGATGGGTACTAGATTTATCTGGGTAATCACTTTGTTGTACACCTGAAACTAATAATATTGTATGTCAACTGTAATTAAAAAATAAAACTACTTTTAAAAAAATAAAAATATTTTTCATTTGATAGACAAAATCTAAGTATCCTCTCTATTCGAAAAGCAAAACCTACTTTGCAATTAAATTTTTGTACATCTCAAAAAATGGGAAATTAAGGTCTAGTATTATTTTACAATTTTTGTACGAGGTACTGACTTGTATTTCTTGGTGCCCTCTATCAAGAGAGACTAGGACAAACTACACAAAGGGCTCTGAGAAGAATTAACATTTCAGCTACGGATTGTGAGATAAACTTAGTTTTGGCTTTAAACTTTTTTCCCCTTTGTTTCAATGGTGCTTTGCAATTTTTTTGGCAAGCAATTAAACTGTACAATCAGAAACCTTTAAAACTGTGCATGCTATTTGCCCTGCTAATTCCAATTCTAGGAACTGAACTTAAAAGAAATAATCAGATATATTCAGCAGGTATATATTATATTACTGCACTTTTCTATAACAAGTAAAACCTAAACATCTTATAACATGGGTTTATACACTTGGTGATGTGATATGACGACATGAAAAATGACTAGCTAAAGAAAAAAGTACAAGAGAAAAACAAGAAAAAAATACATCTAGAACAGTCCGTTTTTTCCTCACCACACTAAAATGAAAACACACAGAAAGCAGACTTTCTTTTACTCACTGCTTTATTCCTAGCAGTTAGAACAATGCCTGGCACATAGTAGCCACTCAAAACCTGACAAAATGAATGAATTTGAGTAATCCAAGTGCATACAAAAAAGATTTTTAGCTAGACATAATAGCAGAATCACATAACATATCCATTTACTGGAATTCAACTGTCCAGACTAAACAAAATCATGCAGCCTGGCTTGCTTTGGAATGAGAGTAGAGGGAGCAGCTTTATCTGCTGTTCCCTCAATAGATTTCAGATCCCTGGGGCTCTCACACAAACCACAAAAACCAAGTGTGATTCTGGTATTAAAAGGAGGATTTTTTAAAAATACAATATGGCCTCTAAATATAAGCCAACTACCAGCTCTGGTACTCCACCCAAAAAACAAACAAACAAACAAAAAAAAACAATGATATTCTCCAAAGTTGGGCTTTTTAAAAAAATTTCCAAGAGGAATTTTGACTACATAGAAATGTTGCCTTGACCTCCAAATATAGTGTATCTACTGTATGCCATGGGGATAATCACAGATATAGCTCAGATATGAATATACATGATTTCCTTGTTTTTAGTTTATTTTCTAATATCTCTACAATTAGCAAATGTTGCTTTTGCCATAAGAAAAAAAGCTCTACCTAATTTTATTAGTCCATAATAGCCCTTTCTACATTTATCACAGATATGCTAGATCTGGTATCAATATTCCTCTACTTGACTTATAAAATAACACTACTCCTATAGTATAAAGGTTATCCGTGCAGCATATTGTTTGTTTTATCCCAGTGTCCTATGCTATTTTAAACATTTTCTTAATAAATATATATAACTCAAGCTATATATATTTTCAACAATAAGGCAATTTTCTGTTTCTATTAAGATTCACTTAAATGTCTATGAAATAAAAAAATGTAAGTTCTTTATTAATAAACATGCAAGTTTTTTTAAAAAAAATCCAAAATAAGGTACCTGAACATCATAGAGTGCTACAATATTTTCATGCTGAAGTTCCTGTTAAGGAAATTAAGAATTCAAAATATTTGTACTTATTCTGATAACAGAAATATATTTCAATATACAAATATAAGTATACACATATATACATACAAACTATTTCTAGTATACTGCAGTTTCATTACTAGATTAGAACAATTCAATCTACTAAAAAATAACAAATATGCTTGATCAAAATTTACCTGGAGCCTAAATATTTTTTCGCCACTATCGTTTTTTAGACTCAAGGTACTTAAGAAAGTACTCTTGTTTACAAAACAAATGACATAGTAAGCATGGCCAAGACTTTCTGCTGGTCTTTTAAATTTAATATACAACTTCTAATAGTAATAGAGGCATAAAATTCCAAAACTGCACATTATTCATCTGAAAGAAAACAAAGTATAATTCTTAGCTCAAAGAGTTGTCTACAGAATAGTTTTAATGAAAGTTGGTGTTAGATGAAGGTTCCATATTCATATTAGCTTGAGAAACCCTAAACTGGTTTCCTCACTGTGTAATTTTTCAGACTTTAATGAGCCAAGCGCTTTGCAACTCTCAAAGAAGTAGTTAATAAACAAAATTTGACCACAGAACCTTTTTCTCCTCAAAGCATCTCACTTGGATAACACTGCTTATGAGTGATCTAAAAAGATCACTTCCAAGGAAAATAACTTTCTTCAACTTAAGAGGATAAAAGATCCCAAGATCCAAAAAACTTAACTGTAATATGAAAGGGATCAATAAAAAAGGTAACATATAAAAGAGACCTGGATCCCCCCAATCACACAATAACTAGGGGAAAGAAAAAAAGAAATTATAAGAATCTTAAATCAGTTTTAATAGACTGTAAGTATTGGGAAAAGCCACAAACATCTATTTTTAAAAACAGCTTCTGAGTACTCAGTTTTTTAAAAACTGAGCATGCAAAATAAGAGCAACAGGTGAAAATTCTCAAACTTTGGTGCAACTATCAAAATTGCAAAGAACTTCATCATATATTCATTTAATTTAAAATAAGTTTTAAACCAGTATGAAATATCACATAAATAAACATACCTTTAAGATTTTAATTTCCTTCCCAAGCAGTATTTGTGATTTTGATAAGTTCTTTTTATTAATACTTTTAATAGCTACCTCCCAATCGGTTTTCTGAAAAGGAAAAACAGTGTTACTCCTGGAAATTATTCCTTGAAAATAATTCAACAGAAAAAAAAAATCTCATTATAAGCATAAGGATGTTTTTAGCAAACTCATGCACAGCACGGGTGGGGGGAGGGGCGGGATGGAAAAGAACCTGAATCTTCAAATGGAAAATGATTTCATAAATTACAACATTGACATCTAATGTCCTACAAGACAGCCACTAAAAAAATAATACGAAGACCATATAGTAACTAGCATTAAGTGAAAAAGGAACAGTTTTACAACTATTTAGAAGTTATGGTGAAATGTAGGTAATAAACTGGAAGGTGGTACGGTTAAAAGAAAAGTGATAGCTTGGCTGTGTTTTTAACTATTCTTGAGTTTTATTTCCATAATGAACAGTAGTATTTATTACTTTATCTGATAGGCAACAAAACCAGCCCCTTGGCAATAATCAGAACTGCCAAACCCTCTTATGATTATTTCCACACCCAGGGTGACTTTCCAAATTCTTTAAATTCTAAAACCTCGTGTGACCCTATTTACGAAACAGTAAAAGCTTTAAAAAAAAAAAAAAAAAAAAAAGAGAAGTGCTGAACCTGCTTTCGTGTTTATCTAGACTGGAAAATGGAGTATCTAACATCTTTTCCACTTGGAGCCCGTTTATCTAACCCCGGGAAGGGAAGATAGTACCGGACTCATCAGGACGTAGAGGAACCAATGCTAGGAAAGGTGATACCACCACCACCCCGAGTTTGAGAAAGCCTCGGGCTAACGGGAAACCAGCCCGTTTTCCGCTGGGTCTGCAATTATCGACCTCAAAGGTGCCCGCCGAGCCCTGGCCGCCCAGGGTAAGGGAAAAAAACAAAGTTCGGTCCACGCCCGAGCCCGGAACTGTGCAGTCCTCTAGAATTCGGGTACGGTCAAGTGAAAGCCTTGCTTGGACGGCCAGAGGGGTGCGTCCCTCCGCAGACTCTTTACCAGGCACTTTGACTAGGAGAGGAAATCAGAGGCCGGGCAGTGAGTCGGTAGGGGGTGCGCTGCCTAGCGGCTTGGGCCTCAAAACAATCCTCGCCCAACCAAAACAAACCCTGCGACACTGACAGCGCGCACAATGGCAGGCCTCGGGGCGGCGAGCCAAGTCTAGGGGCCTTCACACGCGCGGCTTCGTCAAGCTACAGGACCCCCCAGTCTGCCTGCGGCCGCGCGGGCAAAACGGAAGGCGGATGGTGGAGGCGCCACAGACCACACACCCTGGCCTCGCCCCAGCCCGCGGGGCTCACCTGGCGGTGCCGCCCACGGAAGACCACGGCGAAGGCCCCGTGTCCCACGAGGTCCCTCTTGCTGTACTCGAAGTCGCCCACCACCTCCATGGCCGCGCCCCCAGGGCATACAGCGGGCTGGCGGGCAGCACAGCGCGGCGGCCGGGATCAGCACCGTCGGCCCGCCGGTCCGGAGGGCCCCCGCGGGCCGCCAGACTGGGGCAGCCGCGGCCCCGTCCCCGGGCGGACGCTCATGCCGAGTGGACGGAGCGGAAACGGGAGAGACTGCCGCGCGGGGCCGGGGTCAAGCGAGGCCTGGCCCGGCCCTGGCTGCTCATGGCCCGGCCCGCCGCCGGCCGCGGGTTGGCTGGCGAACGGCCTCGGAGCTGCCGGGCCAGTGGCGCCGTCGCCGTCACTGTGCGCCCCCGGAGCAGCCCGCGCGCCCGGGAGAGGTGCGGGGCCCGGTCATCCCCATCCCCAGCTCGTTTGGCCGCTTTGGCCCTCTCCTCCTGGGCGCCGCTGCGGCGGCGACCGCCGCCCTAGGACCCGCACAGCCACGCTCCCCGCGCGCCTCCCGCCCTCAAGGCAGTGTCCAACGAACAGGCGCGCGCCACCCGCTCCCGCACCGACTGCCGGCCTCCCGCGACGTCAGCACGTCTCGTAGGGAGGAACACGTGACGAAGTACGCTCTCTCTGCCAGGAAAATGAGGATGCGCACTGCTCGGGGTTCGGCTCGGCGGCGGTGCCCAGTCGCTCGCTGAGTCTGGGAAGGAGGGTTCTCACCGTTGTGGCCACAGCTAGTTAACCGCTGCAGGGCCTGGGAACAGATTTGAGCCTGCCACGCCCCGGGTTGAACCCGCTAAGAGGCGGGTTCGGAGAAAAGGCCTTGAACTCCCTCTGCAGAAGGGACGGGAGCGTACCTTGTGCAGTGTAAACCCCAGGATCCGGTAAAGGCAAAGGAACATCTCTCTTGAGCCCGGTAGTTCTCGCGCCCTCTTAAACACAAGTCATACAGCCAAACTGCTGCTCTGCCCTGGCACTTCTGCATTTATTGCTCAGGGTCCCTGAAGACATGCTGTAGGGCACGGGGTCTGCCCTTTTTTGGGTCCCTTTGCTTCTCTGAGAAGCTGATGACAGCTCAGAACCCTCTTCCCTGAAAAATGCTTATTATATACGCTGTATTGCATACGTTTTCAAGGGCTCTAAAAGAACCCCTGCTTTCCAGCCTCCTGGTGTCCTTCCCCTTTGACATCAACGGATCTTTCTTTTCTACATGATTATTAAATTTCAAGTGACAAAGGAATTTATCTGTCAACTTACCCTCAAGAAAATGTCTTATGAAACCATTTAATAAATGAGGCCCCATACTATAATGTATGTTTAATTATTTGGCATATTTACTCTCAGATTATTCCTTACCTCCAGAACTATATTTCCCACTCCAGGTTAATTCCTGAAAACCGACCTCCGAAGGCAAGTAAGGAACCCTATCCAAACTTGAGGCAGTCAGCCCTGGAATTCTGAAAGGAACCCCTTCCCTTCCTCAAACCTTCAACATGTGTTATCTTGGATTTCTGCTCCCGCTACTGTGCTAACCTATATAATTCTCTCCCCACTTCAAAATCTGGCCAGATGAGTGTTACACACTGTGAAAATCTATAGCCTTCAAAAATTAAGAGTAAATCAAGCAAGTTTGCGCATACATACATACACACAAATCATTTGAAGTTTCCTTGCCTCTGAAATATTCTCTATAGCGTATCTTAAAGATGAGTATTTAAATAGGATATAGGATTTAATGTACCAAATTCACTAAAACCCAACTCTTCAGTAATATGTATGTTCTGCGTGTAGGACCTTGAACAAGTTACCTCACCTCTCAAGCCTCAGTTTCTTCACTGGTAAAATGAAGATAACAGGAACTACCTCATTGTATTAGGATTAAATGAGTTAAATGTGAAAAGCTCTTAGAACAGTGCCTGCCTTGTACAAAGGCTATTTAAACATTTGTTAGGTAAGTAAAGTGAGATCAAAGCTGGCCTTAGGCAACACTTTCCCAGCCCCAAACCAGTACCACAGGAATCTTTCCCCCTTCCCTCCTCTGTATACTCCCTCAGGTGATTCTTAGGTGAACAGAAGCCAAGCTTTTCAGTTCTAGGGTTGGGCCACCTACACCCTTATAGGGGCAGTTTATCTAACAAATGTCTGGAGAATTCATTTCTGTTTAAAAGCAAGATTCAACTGAGTAAATTTTAAACATGTTACTGGCTTTATTCAATGATTAATGAATTGAGCAGCATCCCATCTAACAGACAGAAAGGAACTCTGAGTCTACGGCCATGCCACCCTGAATAAGCCTAATCTCATCTGATCTTGGAAGCTACGCAGGGTCCAGGGTCGGGCCTGGTTAGTACTTGGATGGGAGACCACCAAGGAAGACCAGGTGCTGTAGGCCTAAAAAATAAGGAATTGTAAACTGACAAGGTCATCGTAATCTGTGAGGTCAACCAAGAGTTGTCTCACCTGAAAAAAAATTAAAAAAAAAAAGAGAAAAAGAAAGGAACTCTGAGGAGCTGTACAAAATGAAAGATATTTATAGGCAGAAGGGAGTTAGAACAAGAAGTTACATTAGCAAAAAAAAACCTAATTGGTTATTTTTTTCCTCTCTTTTTTAAATTAATTTTATTATGGTGACATTGGTTAATAAAATCCAGTAAGTTTCAGGTGTACAATTTAACAGTAAGGAATATATATATATATACACACACACACACATATATGTTGCATTGTGTGTTCACCACCCATAGATTTCTTTCTGTCACCACATATTTGACCCACTAATTGGTTATTGCAAGGTCACTTTCCTTTAGGGGATGGTAGGGCTCTATCAGGCAGATTATTTCACTAATGCTGACCAGGCAATTCTTGATTGAATGGTTTAAGATTCCAATTCTGAGAAAGGCCCAAACTGTAATTGTCTCAGTTTAGTAACATGGGACTTAGCATAAAAGACTCCATTTGGGGCCTGTTGGCTTGTTTTTAACACATTCTATAAACTTTCCCTGCGAAAGCAATGAGTATAAAATTTTCGGGTAGCAGGAAAGCAATGAGGAGGGGCCTGAAACACTTGGAGTATGTCTGGCAGCCTTTCCCACACAGTACCTGGTAGCAGTCAACATCCCAGGAAGCACAGGGGGAGTCCTCCCAAGCTGCCCAGAGGCAGTCAAAGCTGTTGGTTTTAGGATCTATCAAATGAGGCTTTGTTGGGCCTCAGTACCCTCCAGGAGCAGCATTTCAACCTTCCTGCTGGTCACCTCACCATCCAGAAGAGGCCAAGTATACCCTTTTCCTCTGAGCCCATGCATATTTTATGCATATCTGTGTCTCACAGCTTCTTTTGTGGGACATAATTCATAATCTAATCCTGTTAACAAGGTCACATTCACTAGGAAATTAAGCTAAATGAAGCTAATTAATATACAATTTAGAGTTCTTTATATTTAATGTCATGAAAATTACAACCCCACACTAGGACATGTTTTAAGAAGCCACCAGAGGCCCTTAATTCAGACCTGCATCACATCCTGTCTGCACAGACTAAGCATGGGCCCTATAAACACACCCTTGCTTTAAAAAATAAAGACACACTTAAGAATTTTTGTCCTCAAGGCTCATTTTTGAAGAGAAGTAGAAGAGGGCTTTTTGCTAAGGGAATGGTTAGTTAGGAATGTCGGTAGCAAATAACAAATGCCAAATGTGGTAAAGCAGAAAATAACAAAAGAATGTAAAGGTATAGCTGTGCCTCTCAGTGCATAGACAGGGCCTCAAAAGCAAACTATCGGTAGAACCAGGGACTCAAAGAGGGCTGCTTACCATTGGTGCCCTGCTCTTCTTTTCTTTCACCTCAGCATTCCTTTGACATGGCTGAAGGACATAATCACTGGCAGCGACCAGTCAGTTTCAAACCAAAATTCTTAAGGAAGGAATTTCAACTGTCCCAACTTAGGTGAGGTGCACAGAACAATCATCTAAAGCCAGGGATTGGTTTTGAGGGAGTCAAGGCGAGTTGTGTAACAAAGGCTGCTTCCCAAAGCAAGCCTTCAGGTGCCAGACAGAGGGAGAAGGCTATTCCTTAGAAGCAGCTGCTAAGGCAGTAACCCAGGAAGTATTTATCAGAGGTCAAATTTAGGCTTAATTTAGGAATGGAAGCAAGGGAGATTTTTAGTTTGCTTATGAAATCACTCAAGTCAACACTCTGATTCACTTTCATTGTTCTTAATTTGTCCTAGTGTGTGTGTGTGGGTGTGGGTGTGGGTGTGGGTGTGTATGTGTGGGTGTGTAAACATGACTGTTGGTAAACTATTAAAATGTTTCAGTGTCAGTAAATTTTATAACAGTAACTGCAATGAGAGATAAAATTAACTACCAATATAAATTTTAATACTATAAACTTAGTTTATCAGCCAAATGGTATAGGTTGCTCTGATGATAAAAGGGCCTCTGTCAAAGTAAATGTGAGAAACGTTCACGGCCCAATCTCTTGGGCAGGGAAGCATTCTGAGATTTAGAATAATTACCATTTTATTATTCTCCTCAAATCACATCATTGCTATTGCTTAAATTTGGATTCTCTTCTTTCTGTTTTGATTACACTGCTGATGCTTTGAAATTCTTGTGAATAGTGTGCACAGCTTTGATATTTATACACGCATGAATGTATTGTAAAATGTAAAATGTAAAAATAAAGTGCATAAAATGAAGAGATAACAAAGTTTAGATATATTTCTTACTTTTAACAAAATATCATAACCACAGATTTTCTGAGTCATAAACATCCTTCTGAAATACTATCAAAATAACCTTCAGGCTAGAAATTTTACAATACTATAATTATATGAGAACAGCAAGAAGCATCTTTCTATATTATGCAAGAATCAGTATCAAATTTGCATTTCTAAAATGAAAAAGTTTTATTATTTCAACCAAAAATATGAGCAGCTAATTTTTACTATTGCTGTAACTGTTAGACACAAACAGTGCTCAAAACTTGAATTATCAAACGTTAAAACTTCTACATGAATATTTTATAGGAATGGCCATAATGTTCTGTGAATGCTGATAGTTGAAATAAGGAATATTTGCAAACACCTCTGAGATAAATTTCAAAGAATATCATAAGTCAGTCTCCCAAATAAAGCATTCCTAAAAGAATTATTTTACTGATGTGACGATCAGTAAAAATAAAAATCATTTTAAATTAAAAAAAAAAAAAATTAAGCAGGGAGCATTTGAGATCTTGCTCCCGAGCATATGTCATCAGTTTGGCTCAAATAAACTCTTAAAAAATTCTATACAGGTTTGGATGTTTCTTATGTCGATGTTTATTTGGCATAGTCAGCAGGATTCCTAAGAAGCCCACCCAGAACCACCCTGTAAACCCAGACCCAGTGATAGGTACAAGCATGGGCCCATTGTTTTGTTTGTTTGTTTGTTTAAAAATATGGAATGCTTCATGAATTTGCGCATCATCCTTGCTCAGGGGCCATGCTAATCTCTGCATCGTTCCAATTATAATATATGTGCTGCCAAAGCAAGCACAAGCATGGGCCCATTATGTCCCACCAGCTCCCAGTTTCACATCAGGTGAACTTGGGTGAGTTTCATTTAGAATTCCAGTCCTCCTTGCGTTAACTAGCAGGCCATGACTTGGAGCTGTTCTTATAAAATCCTGGAGAAGGATAAAGGTTGATATAACCCAGGGAAGGCAAAATAATAAAAATAAACAAGTTGCTGTTTTAATTTCAGATTTTTAATTGGATTGTTTACTAAGAGTCTGAATAAAATCTTTGCTGGTTAAATGAGAGGTTGAACTCTCTTTAACTCTGAATAGCTAATGGGGTAATAATGAGTGTTTCAGATCCCCAAATCCAGAGTGGCATAGGTGGGTGCTTTGAAGTGTCCAGTGTGGTAATGCAGCTAATCAAGGAGAATACCCAGAAGAAAGGCAGGGTGCCCTGGAATAGGCTTACTCCAAGAGAGGGGCCAGAGAGGGACATGACATGTGCCTTGCAAAGTGTCACAGTTCTATCGGGGTCTGGGAAGCTCTCACTGGTGAATAAGTATCTTTGTGGGTTGCCTGAGGAAAATTTTTCTATAGAGCATAAAGCAGTTCTATAGAAAGATCTATTGCATTTGGCTCATCCAGGGATGTGCACATAAGGCTGGTTTTTCCTAGAAATTTGTTCAGACTCTACATATCTCAAAACTAACATGGGAAATTGTGCCTCTGAGGCTAACAAGCCCCCTGACAGTCATTCTTTCATTAATACTAAGATGGCCAAGATGTGGCTGCTTAGATACTTCTAATTTTTCATATGCAAAATTAGATAAAATGAGTGGAAAACATATTTAATTTGTCACTTGAAGCTTCATAAAGAGGATTTAGATAAATAGATCGATCCACACTGTCATTTAGGTCAAACCAATTCTTTAAGGAATTAAAAATGGCTATCTTTAGTTTAAAAGGGGGAAGATCATTTGGAAGTTGACTTCTCAAGTACAGGTATACATTGTAAATGATTCCAAAACAAAAATGGGATCCAATTATTACCTTTCTGTGTATGTCTACATATGTATGTTTTAATGTGAGATAATTTTCTAATTTTAATGTGAGACAATTCTCTCTGGAAGGTATTGTTGAAATTAATTTAAAGGAAGCACTATTAAGAATTGGGTATACTAAAATTCTCAGAAATATAGACACAAACTCAAATGTTTTTCAAGTTTATGCGATCTAAGTTTATTCCTAGCTTAAGTTTGTTGGTTTGAGTTAAACGGACATGTCTTTATTTTATCTTGGTTTTACAAAAATAAGTGCATGTTAATAATTGACTTTTATGTCTGTGAAATATGTTTCTAGAGGTTATGAAATATCTTCATAAATCTGCTAAGCTAAAGAATGCTAATTGTTTACTTCTTAGTTTTCATTAGAAATTGAGGTTTTAAGGGTTGAAATCTCAACAAATGTAGGAACACCTCTCTGGTGTTTCAGAAGGGTCCCTAGAACACCTCAAAAGATTTGTTTTTTACATTAAATTTCATGGGAAGCATTGTAAAATAAGTGATGGAAAACTTTTAGGGTATATTGTATTGGTAAACAATGGTGGTAAATTAAACAAACAGTCAGGGCTATGGAAAAGCCAAGATGGTCACTTGGTTCTTCCTGGCTCCCTGGCTCCCATTTTATTTCATTGTTTTTACATTCCTTTATGCATCACAGTGCATATAAACTGGACTTAAATTAAGAAACTTACGAGCTGACATTATTGAAAGGAGACATCTTACAATATTGCCAAGGTTTGATAGAGTCACTTCAAGAAACTGCTTCCTTTCACAGCGAGCTCTCAGGATATGAATACTTTAAATATCATTGACTGCCACCTGGACATTTTGTTTATTGGATTGGACATTAAATAAAAGATACTTGCCAACCTCATTGGAAGGGATCTTATCAGGTGCCTAACCTTGAATGGACATCTAAAATTGTCTACGAACATTAAAGACTGCTGGAGGACAAGAAGCCACCAACACCGGAGGTAAACAGTGATCCCAAAACATGGACAGGGCCTGTATACCTATGGATTAATATCGAACTCAGAATCCATTTTATTTGATTGTCATTACCTGTCTTCCAGTGATATTAGTCATAATAATAGTTATACTTGTTTTAGTTATTTAGAATAATATTTAGAATAAGTTATTCTTTGTGTTTTTCTATATAGTTCAACTGTGTATGATTACCGAAGATGTATAAGAAAAATGTTAATATTCTTAACATGGCTTATGTAAATGTTATACTAAATTCCAACTACCAAAAAAAATGATACGAGAGGAAAGACTATTCATGATAATGATTGACTGCCATCCATTTATCTGCTCTTCCCTTTTTGGGAAAAATTCAGCATCAGCTCATATCCAATGGTTATGGTATTGCCCATCCCAATAGTCAATGAGATGACCTTTATACTGAGAATTCCTGGGAATGAGCCTTCCTAGCGCTTTGAAACCACACTATCCAAGTAAAAGGTTGGTCATCAATGTATCTTCTGGATCGATTTATGATCAAAAGGGAGAACTGTGGATTAAAAAAGGGGGGGTGCTATGGAAAGTAACCTAACAGGGTGATCTGATCATAAACTCCTAACTGGGCAGGTCATGGTGGGTAGTCAAGCCTCAAGCATATAACTTTTTAGTAAAAGGTTTATCTTTGCCTTAAGCAAGCCCTGTCCATTGCTTCTGTAATGGTTAACCACCCTTAAGAAAGTATATGAATACCCAGCAGAGGGATTGCTGGATCATATGGTAGATTAATTCTTAGTTTTTTGAGGAACCTTCATACTGCTTTGCATATCAGCTATACCAATTTGCAGTCCCACCAGCAGCGTATGAGGGTTCCTTTTTCTCTGCATTCTGTCCAACGTTTGTTATTTCTTGTCCTGTTAATATCAGCTATTCTGTCAGGTGTGAGATATCTCATTGTAGTTTTGATTTGCATTTCCCTAATAGCTAGTGATGTTGAGCATCTTTTCATAAGTGTGTTGGCCATTTGTATGTCTTTTTAGGAGAAGTGTCTGTTCAGGTCCTCTGCCAATTTTTTGATTGGATAGTTTGTTTTTTTCTTTTTATTGAGTTGTATGATTTCTTTGTATATTTTGGATGTTATGCCCTTATCTGAGGCATTGCTTTCAAATATATTTTCCCATTTGGATGGTGGTCTTTTTACCTTGTAGACAGTTTCTTTTGCTGTGCAGAAGGT
Organism: Rousettus aegyptiacus; assembly: GCF_014176215.1. NCBI lineage: Eukaryota > Metazoa > Chordata > Mammalia > Chiroptera > Pteropodidae > Rousettus > Rousettus aegyptiacus. The sequence continues at coordinate 65,790,126 of NW_023416309.1, forward strand.
TTTTAGTTTGATGTAGTCCCATTCATTTATTTTAGCTTTTACTTCCCTTACTTTTGATGTCAAATTAATAAAATCCTCCTTAAGTCCAAGGTCCTTGAGTTTAGTTCCTATGTTTTCTTCTATGTTTTGTATTGTTTCAGGTCTTATATCAGGGCCTTAATCCATTTCGAATTAATTTTAGTAAGTAGTGATAGATAGCAGTCTAGTTTCATTCTTTTGCAGGTGGCTTTCCAGTTTTCCCAGCACCATTTATTGCAGATGCTTCCTTTCTCCATTGTATGCTTTGTGGCTTTTTTTGTTGAAAATTATTTGCACATATAAACATAGGTTTATTTCTGGACTGTCGATTCTGTTCCACTGGTCCGTGTGTCTGTTTTTCTGCCAATACCATGCCATTTTGATTATTGTTGGGGATTATGAAGAGCCAGCAGGGACAACATTTAAAATCATACGTAAATTTGACTGTTAGTGCTCAAGTAAAATGGTTTCAATGAGAAATACATATGTAAAAACTTTATTGGACTTTATACAGATGATACCAGTGTAATGCTAGGTAGAAAGTCTAGCATTTCAGCCAGATTTCTATAAAACTTTCAAACATTTTCATTTGGCACTTAAGCACTGTATTCAATTATCTCAGGATGATGCAACAAATTTGCAAATCAAGTAAGTCACTTTAAATCTTTCCTTGAAAAACTTTATATTTACTACCTATGTCAAATAAACAGCAGGAAGAATGAAATAAAATATCTGAAAGGTGGGATTGAAATAATGACAATTGAATGAAGAAAATGGACTTTCATAAGCAGACTTATCTTAAGATGATAAAGCAGGTAAAAAATTCTATTGATCTTCCTCTACGGAATTTAATAAAAATTGTAAAATGGAAGTGGCTAATAAATAAATAATAAATAAATTTAAGAGTTTGGATTTAATAAATGATATTAAAAGTCAAACTTTACTTTTACAAGGATATTATCGAAGCTGATAGATCAATTCAATGGTCCCAAAAGCTTCGAGTTCTCTGAGACAATTTCGTGGGTTCTATAGGTCAAAATTATATTCATAAAAACACATACATGAATTGCCTTTTTTGCTGTGTCAATATTGGCACTGATGAGGCGAAAGCTACTTTTCTCACTAAATTTGTTTTGGAAAATATAGTTATTTTTTATAATAATATGTTATTTGTGTTAATTTACAATGGGTGTATTGTTATCTTTAAATAAATTAAGAATAAAATATATTTTGAATTTCTTAGTGTTTATTTTTAATACTGTAACTGTCAGGGGTCTTGAGAGTAAAAAGTTTGAGAACTGGATTAATTAAGAAAATTATAAAAGTGACTGAATACATAAAGCTAAATAAGAGAAACTATGAAAAGGGAGTGAAAGAAAAAAAATAAAGATATTTGATATGCTATTAGAAATAAAACAAAGTATCAATTCTAAAAGTTTTAGGTTAATTATATAAAAATGAACTTATTATTTAATGACAAAAGTGAAAATTATAGTAAACTTTTAAATCTTTCTATTGACCAAATTCTCAAATTTGTCCAAATGATGTTTTAGCTCCAAGGAGTGAAAATGAGCAAAAATTAATATAATTGTGCCAACTAATTAAATAAGACACACTAAATAAATTATTTTATATATTTGATAATATGTTGAATATGAAAAAAGAACCTTTATATTATTACAAGGGTTAAGAGAGGACTCAGAGCCATAAACAATATAGTTGATATTAAGAGACATTCTCTACATATTAAAAATACAGGCCACCTTGTGGCTTTAAATTTAATGGAGAAGATCTCAAAAGCTAAACAGGGTCTGGCCTGGTTAGTACTTGGTCGGGAGACCACCTAGGATGACCAGGCACTATAGATGTAAAAAATAAAAAATAAGGGATTGTAAACTGACAAAGTCCTTGCAATCTGTGAGGTCAACCAAGGGTTTCCTCATCTAAAAAAAAAAAGAAAAGAAAAGAAAAATTCAATGGAGAAGTCATAAGAAGTTTGTCATAAGAAGTTTGTTTTTGTTAAAATATGGTTTTGACAGAAACCCTCATTTAACTAGTGACAGACACATAGACAAATGATCACCAAACAATTTCAAAATATTAACAAATTGTTTAGAAATTATGTCATTTAATAAATAATTTGTGTTATATCTTATATGTGTTGGTAAGAAGCTTTATAGAATATGTTGTTTAGTTTACTCAGAGAATGAAATAGAATGTTTGAGATTATTTATTTATTTATATATTAACAAATAATGTTAAATGTTATGTTGTTTATACAGTATTTAAAATTGTCAAATATTTTGAACATCGCACCCCAAATACATGAAAGGTTTGGTCCCAATCCTCAGTAGCTGCTCAAGAATGAAAATTATTTCAGTAATCTATTGCTATTTTGCAAAACACAGTCACTTCCAACAAGAATATTTTTTAAAATTGTTCATGATTCTCTGAGTCAGGAACTGGGTAGGGCCCATCAGGGATGGCTCGTCTCTGTCCTACGTGGTATGGGCTGTGGTGGCTCAACTAGGGCTGGAGAATCCAAGACAGTTTCACTGAAATGTCTGATGCCTCTTTCAGGTCATGGATTGAAAAGCTGGGGCTGACAGAGAGCCAGGCTGCTTCTTGTGGGGTGGGCTAGATTCACTCTGAGACTTCCTAGTATTCCCATCTAGTCATTACCCCAAAAAGGGTAACTTCTAGATTTAGTTTGGTCTGGTTTATGTCTGGCTTCTTTTACTTAGCATTACGTATGGAAGAACCATCCAAGTTGTTGACTGCATCTGTCATTCATTCATTCACATCGCTATTCAGTATCACAGGGTATGAAGAACCCATGACTTACTCATCCATTCTGCTATTGATAAGCACTTAGGTAGTGTTCAGTTTATGTCTATTACAAACAGTGCTGCTATGAGCATTCTAGGATATGAATTTTGGTGAACATATGCATACTTTTCTGTTTGTCATCCATCTAGAAGTGGAATTTCTGGTTCACAGTGTACATACTCAACACTGATCAACCCTAATAAAGTGTATTCTAAAGTAGTCAGACCAATTTACACACCACCAGCCAAGTACAAGAGTTCTAGTTGTTCTATGTTCCTACCAACACTTTGGGTATGGTCAGCTTGTTTTCCAGCTGGTGGGTGTGACAGGATGGTCTTACTTCTTCTTGGAAAGTTGTAAGCTGCATTATACAGTCCAGGGAAACCCCAAGGGGCTGGTGTCAGGGGCAGAGGAGCAGCCACCTCACTTCCGGAGCTATAGGAGCAGCCCTCAGGGATAGCAACTTCCTGGTAACTGATTGAACAGAGAGTGATTTGAAAAGCAGTGGAAGTTAATTTGGGATATGGGTAGTAGTTTTATTCTCTTGTTTTCCCCAGAGTCTTGTGGCATCTCCTGAATCAGGTGACCTGGATCTGCATCCCGATTCCTTCCTGTTTCATTTCTCTCCACCCTCATCATCACACAACCTGAATTCAGCTCCAGACACTCCATGATCTAGTCATTTCCCAAATATGCCCACCCTTTCACACCTCTGAGATTTGAGATTTGACTGCTATTGTAATCTTTCTGCCCAACATGACTCTAGTCTTTATTAAAATCCTATTGTTCTTAAAGGCCCAACTCGAATGTAATCCTCTCCATAAAGTTGTCCTGGATTCTCCAGTCCTTCCTGGATTCCCTTGCTGCAAGTTCCCCACAACTTGCAGGTCTTTGCATCTGCTGTCCCCGGGCTTGGAAACCTCTTCCTTCCACATGGCCCTTCACCTCCTTCTTGTCTACTTTACCTATTTGTCTCTCTAGCGTCTGTCTGGAAAACAAGCTCCAAGAGGGCAAGAATACGTGTCTGCTTCATTTATTGCTGTAGCCTCCATACCTAGAAAGGTGCCTGACACACAGTAAAAGCTCAATTTGTTGAATGAATAAATCTTGTCTCTTGATTTATGGGTCATGCAGTGACTGGGGCTTCTCACAAGCTAAGGAGATATGTCGAAAGCAGAACTAAACCTACAAGCAACTAATCATATCTGGGTGGAGTCAGGTGAGGCTAAAATGGTGTTTCAGGTGAATCTGGAAAGTGAGTCAGGCATACACAAGAAAGAAAGGGTTCTCAGGCCAACTTAGCAGCTTGAGGCCAGGTCCAGCAACCTTAGATAACCTAGTGGGGCTGGAGTATAGGGACTGAGTAGGGAATGAAGATGAAGCTAGAAAGGTAATGAGGGGACACAGTATTTCTTCATTCAACACATATTCATTTAATACCTGGACAAGAGAGATGTTTGGGACTCATCAGTGAATATGCAGGAGATAAAGCAGTGAGAAAGGTTGAGACGATAGAGATAAGAAGAGAGAGGAGGAGGAACCCTGGGCATGCCAACGTAGATCTTGAAAGGAAATGAGAGCTATTGAAGCATCTGGTGGAAGAGTATTTCAGAGTTCCTATGCTTTCATTTTTAAAAATTATTTTTATTATTTTTAAATCGAAGTATAATCGACACAAAAGATTGTTTTAGTTTCAGGTGTACAACATAATGATTTGATATTTGTATGTATTGTGAAATGATCACCATAATGAATCTAGTTAACACCTGTCATCATACATAGTTACAAAAATTTTTTCTTGTGATGAGAACTTTTAGGATATACTCTTTTAGCAACTTTCAAATATGCAATACAGTGTTACTAACTAGTCACCATCCTGTACATTACATCCCCATGACATTTATTTTATAACTGAAAGTTTGTACCTTTGACCTCCTTCACCCATTTTGCCCATCCCCCATCTGGTGGGAGGGTGTTAAGAAATCTTCATTGATTTTTTTGTTTATAATATTATCTTTACTTATAATAAAAGCAATAACAATTCATTGTAGAAAATTTTCACAATACAAGGGACATCCAGTCTTGGAAACTCACAGTTTCTTGCCTGATATGTTTACAATTTTAAAAAAATGAGTGATATTGACAGTGTGTCTGAATACCTCTGTTTCTTGTATGTTTTACCATTTTAAAGTTTATTTGTAAAATCACTTATGTAGATTCTCAAAAAAAAGTGTAAATGTACTATACATGCTAGAATTTTGCTTCCCTACTCTCTTTTTTGCTTATTTTACTTTTATTTTTACTCACCTCCCCCATCTGCCTTTCTCACAAGACACATGTTAACTTTTTACCTATTATGGATTTTCTCTAGGTAAATACAATCATATAGAAACATATATAAACAAATGCTTATAAACATATCTGTGGAAATATACCCTTACCATACATGTCAGAGTTTGACAAACACAGGATCATATGATACATACTTCTCTGCATTTTGCTATTCTCACCAATTACCTGATGAAATACATTCAAGTTAACTGGAGCAAATATAGTTAACCCTTTTAATGGTTGCATAATAGTCCATGGTGTGGATGCAACAGAATATATTCAATCATTCTCTGTTCTTGAATATTTACCATTTGCTGTTGGTGTATGTATGTATGGGTGTGCTTATTTGCCGCTATGAACTATGCTACATTACATTTATCCTTTCTGTATGGGTCCCTTTATTTCTTGGAATAGATTCCCAAGAGTGGATTGTTAGGTCTAAGAGCATATAGTTTTTTTAATGTAATGAATTTTTCCAGATTATTTTCCTAAAATACTGCCACAGTTCTCATTTTGACCCCCTTTAATTTTTGCCAGTCTAATGGCAATGGCATTTCATTTTCCTTTAATGTGCTTTTTCTAGAAATTAAAGAATATGCACATTTTTTCAATTATTTGTAGGCCATTTGAGTTTGTTCTTGTGTGATGTGACTGTTTTAATATTTGGCAATATGTCAGAGCTCTTTGTAAATGTGAGATAATAGAAAATATATATACTGATCTCTGCGTCTGGTTTCTGGCACAGAGCTCCTAAAACCCTTGTAATTTCCTAAGTGATAAGAACACTAGGAGTATTTTTTTTGTCCTAATGAGGCAACTCTGGGTGGGCTTCTAGATGGGACTGGTCACTAGAAAGACCAACCCATAATTAAAAGCTTGGATTTTCAGCCCTGTCCCCCATCCTTCAGAGAGGGGAGAGGGGCTGTAAATGGAATTAGTGCCTACATGAGGAAGCTCCACAATAGTATGGTATTCAGGGAGCTTCCAGGTTGGAGAACACATTCACTCTGGGAGGGTGATGCACCCCAACTCCACAGGGACAAAAGCCCCTGAGCTCAGGACCCTTTTAAAACTTACCCTATGTATATCTTCATCTGGTTGTTCACATGTATCCTTTATCATATCCTTTAATAAGCTGGTAAATGTAAAGTGCTTCCCTGAATTTTGTGAGCCGTTCTAGCAAATTAATATAGCTGAGGTGAGGGTCATGGGAACCTCTGATCGCAGCTAAGTAAAATTGTAGGACACACAGCTGGCGTTGTGGAGAATTGCTTGTTGTGGGAAAACCCCCACACACATCTGTGTCAGAAGTGTGTGTCAGCTGTGTGAGTAGTAAAGGAGACACATAGGAGATGGAAAACTGTAGATTTTTTATAATACAGTGGGGCTGTATAATACACACATATTATTTGCCTTGAAAGTATTGTTTTTACAAATCCATAATTACCTGTTGGCTTAGTTTATGGCATCCTTCATGATACATTTTTAAATTAAATCTTTTTTTATTAAAATTATTGGGGTGACACTGGTCAATAAAATAAAATAGGTTTCAAGTATACAATTCAATAATACATCATATGTATATTGCATTGTATATTCACCATCCAAAGTTAATGTCCTTCCATCACCAAACATTTGATCCCTTTTACCCCTATACCCATGTCTATCTCCTTCTTACCCCCTTCCCCTGGTAACCACTAAACTGTTGTTAGTGTCCATGAATTTCTGTTTGTTTGTCATGTTTGTTTGTTGCTTTCAGTTTATATCCCACATACTGTTGCAGAAAAACTGCAAAACTCAGATCAGTGAGAAACCAAGGTACTCACATGGTTTGGAGAACTCAGGTTTATTATGCCAGCAGTCTCAGAACAGCTAGTGCTCTGAAAATCTGGGCCCTGAGCTTAGGGGCAGTTTTGCTTTTATATTCCCATGTTGTTACAGTTGGCATGGGCTGATTTACAGCCCCTGGGAGTTGCTATGGGTTACAGGCAGTTACAAAACATAGGTTTTTCAAATAGGCACTAAAGCAATACATGGATTTTCAAACAGGCACTAAGGCAATACATCTGTTCAAACAGGCACAGCAATCAAAGGGGAGGGTGAGTTTTCAGTTGATTTCAAGACCACTCTGCCCTTTGGCCTATGCAACAAGCACGTCTACAGAAGCAGAACAAAGAGCCGATTACAAGATTAGCCATTTGAATGAAAAAATTCCTCTTCAATACAAGTGAAATCATATTGTTCTCAACTTTTTCTGTCTGCCTAATTTTGCTCAGCATGATAATCTCAATAAAGATCCAATCGTGTTATCACAAATGAAAGTATTTCATCTTTCTTAGATGAAACATTTTTAATTTTCAAAATATCTTTTGGATTCCCCCCACCCCATCTTTTCGATTTCTTGTCTTAGTTGAGTTCTTTATTCTTGCAACTCCCACTAGTTGCACTGGGCACTAGGTCAGGTGCCAGGACTACCATAATGGAGGTAGTAGACACATTACATACAGGAAGGCTGCTTGTACAGAAGTTTGGCGCTGAGAGTCAAAGCTCAAAATCAGCACAATGGCTTGCAGCAGAGTTTATATGAGATACTTTAGAGAAAAAAATATGACTCCCAAGTCATCGAGATCCTAAAGTTGAGCATAACTTTAAAAAGCTGGGACTGATCAAAGGGAGTCTGGGGACCTTGGAAGAATAAAAAGGTAGAATCAAGGAGACAATGGGGGGAGAGGGTATTGGTTAATATTTTCATTGCCTTGGCATAGATGAATGCCTCCCATACCATTAACCAAGATCAGCAAATAAACTTGGCTCTGATTCCAGCTTACTCTGAAGCCCTGAAGCTTTGGCTTACTATGTGGCTTTGCAGTTATGAGGCATGTCAGGATCTGACATTCTGGGCTAGAATGCTCACCAGAGAGTCATTTATTCATTCACTTGACAAGTTTTTTTTATAAGTGAACAAAACTGACAAGATGCCTGCCCTCAAGGAGCTTATTCTCTAGTGGGAAAAACAGGCCATAAATAAGGATAAATAAAATTGATAGGATGTTAGCTAGTGACAAGGTATCAAGGTGAAAATCTGGGAATGGAGATAGGAAATATAAAGGGAGAGATATAATTTTAGAAAAGATGACCAGAGGTGGCTTCATTGATAAGGTAACATCTGAGTAAAGACTAGAAGGAAATGAGGGTGTGATCTATGCAGATACTTAGAGGGAGAGCATTTCAAGTTGAGGCCGGATCATGCCTGTAGCCCCCTGTAGCTGGAGCTAAGCAAACAAGGGGAAGAGTGATGGAGATGATGCTACAGAGAAAATAGGCTAGATGCTAATGGGTCTCATAGGTCATTATAAGGATGGCTTTTTCCTTGAGTCAGATAAGACCTTGTAGGGTTTTAAACAAGGGAACAACATCATTTGGTTTACTTTTTGAAAAAATAGATTATATTTTATAGCAGTTATAGGTTCACAGCAAAATTGAAGGGAATGTACAGAGATTTCCCATATACCCTCTATCCCGCCACATGCCCAGCCTCTCCCATTATCAACAACCAGCATCAGAGTGGGACATTTGTTACAATTGATGAGCCTGCACTGACACATCGTCATCACTCAAAGTCCACTGTATACTTTAGGATTCACTCTTGGTGTTGTGTTTTCTATGGGTTTTGATAAATGTCAAAATTGAGAGAGGTTCTCCTCTATTCCTATTTTCTTCAATTTTTATCATGATTTTGTCAAGTGCTCTTTCTGGTTTACTTCTTAAGAGTTGAACTTTTCCTCATAAATTAATACACTTCATCTTAGCCAAAAGGCCAAAAAGCAATCTCATAAATTAATAAATTACCTCTTTGGTACTCTGGGAACTTGACTTACATGAATTGTTCTTGAGAGAATCTCTCACTCTGCCCTGCAGGTGCTCATGAAATCAGGTTTGTGTAAATTCTCTAGAGGAGGCAGCCCTTAGTGAAACCTTAGGGAGGACAGAGGAGCTGTCAGCTTCTCCTGATGTTCCCCCACCCTTCCTGCCTCAGTCAACCAGTGCTGAGGGCTAACCTCGCCGTATGCCTCAGGGCTTTCCTTCTGGGTCTGCTGATATCTGCTTTTTCTGCACTGAGACCACATGCACAGTTTTAGTTCTTGTTGCCTGTGGGTTCTGCTTCTTCTTTCCTTTGAGGAAGGCTCACACTCTCCATGAGCTTCTCTCTCAAGAGACCCAGCATGTCAGCTACGCGGCTAACTCCAGGCAGGGATCCAGGCCAGATCCCCGAGGCAGATGAGATAGGTTTGGGCCCTGCAGTCAAGACATAATAACACTTCCTCTTGAGTTGGGTGAAGACATCAGATCAGCAATTCTCATCACAGTGGGGAGAAAAGAAGGAAATCTCTGTTTCCCAGTATTAGCAATTACACAACTATAAATAACTCCTCATGATTAGAGATGCTTTGAATGAGGAACCAATGGCCTGCACAAATGCTACATCTGCACTATGAGAGTAGCCTCGGAAATAAGATTATTAGGAAGGTTTTATTTTTCTTTTGTAATAGACCCAAGAAACCCAACTCTTTACACTCTTCATAATAAATTGAGACCTTTTGATTGCACTACTAAATGTTTCTCAAGTCAGAGAAATTCTCTCGCTCTGCCACGACCAACTGCTGAACCATCATTATCTGCATTTCTACAGATGACATGAGGCCCAGAAAAGTGAGAGAAAGGCCAAAGATCTCATAGTAGAGATGTGGTATGACTGCATCTACTTTCATGTAAACAGCACAGTGTAGATAAGCTCTGGCCATCTTGCTGTGGCTTCCACTGCTAGCCTCAGGTTGGACAAGTGGGGTATTTCTGAGATGTTTTAGAATGTTTTGATGATCTTAAAGAAGTTTGATTTACATGGGTTATATCTATTGATGTATCCTGTACCAGAAATTAAAACAGAGAAATGCTTAATATTTATTTTAAAATTCATTTAAAAAGAACATATCAATAATAACACCACAAATTGCATATTACATTTTTATATATGTAGTTATATAAATATGAAAAATGATACTTTTAAAATGGAAAAAATTAGTGGATGATGTTTTGTATTTTTGCAAATCTCTTTTTTGTCTGGCTAAACAAAGACAGCTGGATTCTCGTAATTTGCTTTTGCATTCATCTGTTGTTTTGGTTGAAGCATATGAAGAAATTCTAGCATCACGGATATGTAGTTGGAAAAGGGAGGAGTGTTTTAATAGTCTTGTGGATATTCTTCTGTGATACTGCACCAAAACTTGACAAGTGTTTCTTAAAAGTTAGTTGCAGTGTAGAATCTGAGACCATATCAATGAGTTTCTCATATCATTATATTAAAACCTATTGGTGGACTTTGCACCTTGAATGAATCTTTTAGCTATGCATGGTTTTGTACATCATGTATCGGTCATTTGAAAATTATTAGTTTATTGGGTTGTGCAGATCTTCCAAATGTTACACATTTCTTCATACAATATGATGTATGTGATTTTAAAAGATCACAATTGTTAATCAGATCTCATTAGAAATGCCTTTAAGATTGGAAGCCATCAAGCTCACACTGGTGAATACCAGTTTCCTAAAATTCTCATTTTTGCTTGCAAACTTGAATTTTATCCTTGACAATAAATACTGTATTTTCTTCTTGAAGTGACAGGCTCACTTCATTCACTTTCAAGAAAATGTCTTTTAAATATCAAAATCTGAATAACCAGTTTGTCAGTTGTTCTTTCATGGTATTCTATGACAACAGTGACTAGTTCTGCTCACTATTCAAACACTTGCATAAGTACTTTTCCTGGGGAAGACCATGATACTTCAGTGAGCAGAAGTGCTTTATACATACTTCCCTTTTTGTCCCCCGTATTAAAAAAACATGTACTTGCAGGTTGAAATCTAATGAAATAATTATTACTGCTTCATCAAAGACATTCTTTTGGGAAACTGGCTTTTAATAATTGTTGTTTTTTTTTTAATAGCAGGCTCTTGGTGGTGTAGAATACTGCTAATACAGTTTAGCGTCACTGTCCAGATTCCTGCTAAGTTGCTGCAAGTTTCACCTACCATTGATTTTGGATCATCGGTGCAAATATTCACATGGTGAAAAGGCAATTAATGTCTTAGTGTTATTATGAAAATAGTTTTGACCTTGCAGACCTCCTGAAAGGGTCTCAGGGACACTCAGGCACCTGTAAATCATGCTTTGTGAACTGCTAGACTAGCACGAGAGATCTCTCTCCACATGTCTCTTGCTAGGAGCAGGTAGGGAGCCCTTCAGTCCCTAAGGCATATTTCTGAGCCTGGGCAGATGAAACGCCATTAGCTGGGCCTGTTTTTTTTTTAAAGCAAACCCCCTCCTTTACCACCAGAACTATCTCCTAGGCCATGCTCCCTAGGGTCAAACTCAGGCTTTCCCTGGGAAGCACTCACATTCTGCTGGAGCAGATAGGCCCAGAACCAACCCTGCTGATGCCAAATTGGATGCTGTGAGACCTGTGCTAAGGGCGAATCAGATGGACTGAGCATAAGGAAAGGCTTTTTGGAAGAGGAGGATGAGAAGGAAATGACCTGGCATTCCAAGAGGAGAAGGACTTCCTTAGGCAGACTGCGGGGGTGGGGGTGGGGGGGGGGAGGCATTTTAAATTGAGGCATTGTTTAAGCAAAGGCACGGGCTACAAGGTATAAAAACCCACTAAGGAAAGAATGGGGAAAGGTGTAGTGTTGCAAAGTCTAGGAAGCTAGATCAGTCAGGGCCTTAAATGCTAAATAAGGAATTTGGACTTTATCTAGCAGACAACAGGGAGTTCATTACTGATATAAGTCATTTAAGGCAAATCTCTATTATTTACCTAATGAAAAAATTAGGGTTTTAACTTGGTATTTAAATTTTTAGGAATGTTGATAAAATAGCCAGATGTCTAGTTATAATATCTAATTTATTAGTTATACACGCATATTTAAAATAACATTATATACAATAATCCAGTAATACAAAATATTGCTTTTTTCTTCCATTCACATTTCAAGTAACAATTTTATTCAAACTCTCTACGTGCATCTTGGACATCAATGTCTTCATCATTATTTAGAGCCAGTTTCTCAAAGCGTTATCTCCTTCACTTGCACTGCATCTAAGTTGTGAGACGCTGCATTTTAAAATACTTGTAGGACTATGTCATTGGAAAGTCTGATCCAAGTCATGATGTTAGGACAATCCTCCCCCACCCCAGCTTACATGTAGGTGCATGTTTATAATCTTTACAACAAAACTATGTACTCACTTATTGCTTTTGAAATTGCTCTTTAAAGGCTGGTTTACAAAATTTAACTCTTGTAATAGTGAGGGAATACCCCCAGGAATAATTACTAAATTTCTTCCCTCTTTCAATTAATTCTAATAGGAGCAATCTATAACCAAACAAAACCTGCATCATTTGAGGTTGTTGCAGGCTAAAATGTGAAGAGAAACCAGAGGTAGAACAGTTGCAGGAGACGACAAAATTTGGGTGTAACTGGAGAGTACAATATGTTTTGGGGAACAGAAAAAGACAAAGAGCTCTAGGTTGGGTTGTTGGGTGGATCATCATGAGGGACAGTGAAGTTTCCTGGGCTGAGAATGAAAGAGTGACAAAAGCTGTGAGTGATACATCAAAGACCTGGAGAAAGATAGCTAGGAGTGTCTTGGAGCTGGGTAGATGGCAGAGATGAAAAAATAGCCTCCCTAGGTAGCAACGGAGGAAGTGGAGCAAGGATATGGAAGTAGCACTGGCCAGAAGTAGGTGGTCATGGTTAATGCGAGACAAAATCTTGGTCTAGTTGAATGGGAGTGGTCTGCATGTGTCAGGAATATGAAGGAATTATGCTAAACTGAAAGACTGAGATGATCAAGAAGTCTGTGGTTTATAAAAGGGGGGTCCACCTAAATTTTGCACCCCCACCCTCCAAATAGTTCCTTGCTTACACACATAACACTCATCACATGAACTTGTCGTTGTTTTCTAGACTGCAAAGAGGATAGGCAGTATATTTATCCTGGGTACTGTTGTATCTTAAGCAAGTAGACAGGCATAAAACAGACCCTTAGGAAATATGTGCTGAAGGAAGAAACAGAGAGAGAAGAAGGGAAGAAAGAATGAGATATCAGTGGCTTATGGAAAGGACCTGAAACAACTGGAGGAAGAAATAGGTCAGGAAAGGCATGGCTAGGACTTCAGAGGGAATTGGCATCAAAGACCGAGGAGAAAAGCTGGAAGGAAATGGACCAGATAGCTTTTGTGCAATAGGTTCCACTGGAACCATAGGTGTGATTCCAACAGCCTAAAGTCTTGGCCCTGGAGGAATATGTCAGGTGCACTGCCCCCAGCAAAGGCACTGAGGGCCAGGGAGCTGAAGACCGTGGGGCTGAGACTGGTCTGTGGCTTCTTCTAAGCCTACCCCAGTGGGAAAGACTTGCCTCCATGGTCTCAGACCTGCCCACTGACAGTGGTGGGGTGTTTGGGTGTTCTTGGCTTTGATAAACATCTGAACGCTAATAAAGAATTTATGTGCTTGTCTGAGTGAATCATGAGTAATAGGTCTCAAATTACGTTTGTGTAGCACGGGCATTTCCCATGAAAAAAATCAAATTCATCACCCAATTTACAGGAAAGATTTTAAAGCAGTGATTCTCAAAAGTGCAGTCTCTGGAGCAGCAGTGGCATCATCTGAGAATCTGTTAAAAATGCAAATTCTTAGGCTCTACCCCAGACCCACTAAAATCCTACTAAAACTCTGGGGATTTGGTTCAGCAATACATGTTCTCCAGGAGATCACGATGCACATGAAAGTTTAAGAACTACTGCTTTAGGGTAATGGATAGAACATTTTTAATTTTAAAGCCACAATCCCCTTTTTCTTAAACCTTTGACATCTGCTGTACTAGTTTTTAGTGGATACCAAAAAGCAGCAAAATGAGAGAACCAAGTTGCAGCATAGCAGAGTAGTGGGAAGAGGGCACTCTTGCTGCCTGGATTTGATTCCTGGCTGTGAAACCGTGGAGAAATTCTTTTCTCTCTTAAATTCAGTCTCATGGAAAAGTACCATTTTAAGATTGTCATAGGGATCAACGACATGGTGCCTGGCACACAGTAAATACTCAGTGATGCTGGTTATTATCATTAAAGTAGAACTCAGAAGGAGCTAATGACCTCATTGAGTCAGCTCAGTGGCTAGCTAGGTTTTTCCAAGATTGAGAGTCTATATCACATGCACAGAATAACTTCACACTAGTCTTGTTTTTAGTTTCTAAGAATTCACATTTCCCAAAGTTCTGGAGAGCCCCAAAGGGCTGAGACTGATCCTGGGGCCCCTTTTAAGCCTTACCTTATTTAGAGAGAAGCTTGCCTTGATGGCCTCAGACCTCAAGGTGTCCACCCCTTATTATCAACCTAAGTATGTCTAGTCTTGTGGGTGAGTAAATGGAATAGCACAACAATGGGTCTTCAGAGGGCTCTGAAAGGAAGGTGCTCACAAAAGTGTGAGGTGCGAGGTCACAGAAAGGTGACCCCTCTCCCTGTGGGCCTTCTCTCTATGGGTCTGGAAAGCTTGATGACTTCTGGTAGGATGCTGGAAGGAAAGGGTTTTGAGTCACAAGCTTAAAAGGTCATCTTGTGTCAAAAATACCAGCACATATTTTAGATGAAACTTCCAACTTTTATCTCCTCCAAAGTTGAATGGAAGCTCCAAGGAGCTCAGAAAGTTTTATTCCTGTGTCCCTACACTATAAGTGCCTGGCATTTAGTAGGTATTAAAATACATCTAAGTGAACATTTGATAAACCAGTAGTTATGTAATTGGAAGAAACAAAGATTGCTCTTTGTCAAGACGCTCTTTGCCAAACTTAAGGTTTGGATGAAGCTCCTGGGACTTACAGGGTGAGCCTAGAAGCCTGGGCCCCTACTAAGAGCTACGCTTAGTCTGGAGATCCAAAGTGCTTTTCAGCTACAGCCTTTTTCAAGACATGTATGGCACGTGGGATTCTTACCATGATGTAGGCAAAGGCCAGCTTGGGATCATTTAGAGGTGTGGCCTAAAGGTACATTTAAGATAGGGAACTTGGATATCTGAAGATGGGGGAAATGCCACAGTCATCACAATTCTCTATTTGCTTTTTGGCAAATCCCAGCTCCCTTCAGGCTGAACTTGTCTGCTCTTTTTAGGCACCTTGCCCACCTACCACAGGCTGAGCCCAGAGGGCCCAGCTACCCAGCCTGGACTCACAAGTGCTACTTGGTGTACAGCTAAGGAGCAGTCCTATAGGCGCCTCAGTAGTGCCTGGCAGTGGTGGATACACTACCACGCTTAGGCAAGGGGCTAAATTATTCCAGATGAGTTCTGACACCCTGACTGTGTGAGTAGGTGGTTTGAAAGTAACAGATTAAGGAAGTTTGTTTGCATAAAATTACTAAGGCAGAAATACTGCTCTATGTGACAGGCAAGCAGACAGACTTCTCCCTCTCTGAACATAAAGGACCCCTGGACCTTTGCTCATACTGGTCCCCTCAGTGCCATTTTGGTATGTCCAAAACTTACAGTACCATACTTCCTATCTGAGCCATTCCCAATCCTGCCCAAGTAGAGGCCTCCTATGTGCCCACAGTGCTCACCTGTAAAGGGCCTCATAGGGTAACTATTAGTGTGTGTCTCCTAAGTTGTAACCTTGAAGGGTTTTGCTGGGATTTACTTCCACTTAGCCAATGGCCAAAGACCTTGTTAGTACAAAGAAGTGGTCAGCATGTACAAATTTTTCTAATTATTGCCCTCCATTTTCAGCTGATACCAGTTACTCACTAATAGAAATGTCCTCTATTTCTGGGTTTATTACAGCTGCTGTAAGCGGGATGGTGTTTGTCCTTCAGAAGGGTGTTGGGAAGGATGAGAAGGCCCTGGTCCAGAAAACCTGATTTCAAATGGTGACCATCCCACAACAGGGCAAAGACCTACCCTTTTCCTGTGTCTGAGTAACTTCTCCTTGTAAAAATGAGGGAGCGTCTTTTAGTTCCATTAGCTTAAGATTCCATTTTGAGAGAATACACAAGAAAGTTTACTAAAGAAAACTCCAGAATTCAGTGGTACTTGGCAAACACACTGAGCATATATGAACATTAGTAACGAGAGCAGTCTGGCAGTATTTTAGTCAAGGTCCTTTTGGTTGCATGTAATAAAAACTAACTTTAGACTGATTTTTAAAAGCCAAACCTCATTCTAACGCCACCCAAGGGATTAATGGAGTCCATGCAAGGATGCAAGGCTAGATCCAGAAATCAGCAAAATATTCAGGGCTACTAAGGCAGCTGCTCTCTCAGATGTACTTTCTCTCATGTATTTCTACTTCTAAACCTCTCTGCTTGTCCATGTAGTGCTGGCTCAGGAGTCCACCATTCCAGATGGTGTCTGGTATTCCTCCTCCCTTCTGCAAAATTCTTAAGATAAAAATTTCTTGGGCTTGTCTGGATCAGGAATTCAACTCTGGTTTAATCAGCTGGTATGTGGGGGAAGGGATGAGTGGAAGAAAAAGGTTAGTGTTGTATCGGCATCATCAGGTGCTTAGCTATCACCAGTACTTAAACAACAAAGAAGTATGTCATTTTCTACAATCCAGTGATCTTCTCCTGAAAATTCCTATCGAACTAGTCAAAGCTCCAGTACTATAACTTACTTACATTTCATAAAGCTCCACTGAATACTGAAGCCAAATATAAAAAGTTACAAATGTTCCTCCCTGTTTTATTGCTCTTCATTGGACTCGGTTGACATTTGCTTTTTAGTTTCACCAAATCTTACAAGAGTGATAGAGACACACCAGGTTACAAAAGTTATTACTTTCTCACTACCATCTTTTCTAACAATCTGCATTGTCAACAACATGATACAGATGGATATTCAACTGATTTCTTGAACCTATAAAAACCCTGCCAGGAAATCATATTTTGTGGACACACTGTATAGAACCTAGAAAACAGTGGGAGCTCACTGCTATATGACTCCAAACCCAATTTAAACATAAGTACAAGGATCTACTTTAGATCAAATATTAAATCTGGCTAATAATTTGAGGTCACATTCTGTGTCTGTGTCCCAAGGCAAGTGGGGCAGAAAAAAGTAACCTAGTTTCAAACTTGCTATTCTTCTTAGAAGAACCAGACAACTATTGACATCCCTAACTCAGAAGCACAAAATGTATATTAAAAAATGACTAAATAATATCTTAAGTGAAAACACTAGTTTAAATAGCCTAGAATCTTACAGAAATTTTTATTCTAAAACATGCAGAGGCAGCAAGAGTCACCCAAAACCACATTTTATTCTATGACCTTTATATTGCTTTTTTGTTATTTAAAGATTGAAGCAAAGTGAAATGGATGGAATTATTTTGTTAAAAGAACAAAACAGGTTAATCATAGCATATACACCTCATAAAACCTCAGGCCTATGTCATACACTCCAAACACAAGGCTAAGTCCAGCAGTGGCTCATGTTCTGGGTTTTTGTAAAGCAAATGGAACTATTTGAAAGAATCAACACATTTTAATAGAAGAGCCATAAATGCCCTGAAAGCAGAAAGTTGACACAATTTTAAATATAATTCATATATATATATATATTTTAAATCAAACACAATTAAATAGAATACGGTTTAAGTACATGAATACTTCAGTTTTAGAAGAATAACAGAGGTGGTACATAGTACCAAAAACTTATACACAGCCTTTTTGTTTCTTCTGTTGATGAAACAGTGTGCCTCTATATAATCAAATATTGCAATGGAATAAATTTTCTATTTATTCAAGACTTTCTCAAGGACAGAAGTGATTAATAATTATATATTTATACACTTTTTTTGCAACGTCTGAGCAAAAGCAGTAACGCCTAAGAGAACGTTCTCTCTTAAAACAGTCAAAGCATTGGCACTGCCTGGCCAGTGGAGTGTGTTCACCAATAGGGTAGCCTTGCTGATACAGCGCAGTTCAGACCCAGAAGCCAACTGAGTTTAAGTGAGATGAGGGAGTCTCTTACCATCCTACAGACAGAAAGAAAAAAGGCCACCAACTGCAACTTCCCAGCTCACAGTAAAGAAAGAGGAGGCAGTCAAAATTGAGTGCTTTTCTTCTCCCAAACCCCTGCCTGCCCACCTTCTTAAAAATATCATATAATCTAGGAATAAACATTTTGTTCAAGATACCACAGGGGTAACACTGGAGTGATTGTTTATTCCTTTCCACATGTATTCTGAAGGGAAAGTTTAATAACCTGGAGCACAGAATTCCAGAGGAACAAGTTCTAATGCTCAAAAGAAAGGATATTCGCCCTTTAGTTAGCAGGGGATAGACTAGCTTTAAGTATACTACATCTCAGGAGCAATTAAAATGTGAAAATTGTATACTGTCATCAAAAGGAAGGACAGTGTCACTGAGACTTGACCCATGACCTGTTAGCTTCCTTTTAAATTAATGTCTTATGAAGGAACACTATGAGCCTTTACCCTGTTCCACTGAAGAAAAACAACCAGCTAGCACCACACTGCCACTCTGAGCTGCCTAGCTTTTGGAGGGGCTGACTCCCCTGTTAGTTTTAAGAGGCTAAAGCAAAGCACTTCTGGTACCTGCTTTATGCTGTTAGAGATGGGTTACTGCTACAGAATGTCCAGCAAATATCAGCTCTACATTTATTTATCTGCCTCCCACAGTATGTGGTCCCTGCCTATTCCAGTGGACTATAACTCTCTCATAAATGGGTTATTGCCATTGAAAAACAACTAATTTTCTAGTAATGTAAACAATACCACTTGTCTCTTTATGACTTTCACTGTGCGAACATCATGTGCAGCAAGTGCCTACATGTCACTCTGCTTATGGTGGAAGTCTAGGACTGCCTGTCATTCTTGAGAACAGATGTATCAGTGAAAAGAAATACAGTGCTTTGTTTTCATTGGCTGTGTTGAAGAATCCAACCGAAAGAAAAAAGTTCTCTTATTTTTCAAAAGCCGATTTCCTTTATCTCAGGTATTGAGTCACAGCTGAAAAAAAGAAAAAGAAAAAAAAGGTAAGGTACATTTCTATAAGCAGTGATACATTTTGTTACAGATTAAGGAAAAAGGGAACCCGTTACTTGGTGAATGTTTTCTATACATCAGTGTGTATGATAGCCAGAATCTGACTACAATGTGTGAGGTAAAATACTACAATTCTCTTCATTTACATACATGTGAATAGAAGCGTAAAGAGGTCAAGTAACTCATTCTAAGGTTACATAACAAGAACTGGCATGCAGACTGGCTTTTATCTTTCGATTTTGGCAATAGATAAAATACCTACTTTTGACAGGGTAACTCTTCTTCTAGGAATTAACCCAATGGCATACACTCATGAGAGGCGAAGATTTATTTATATACACAGACATTCATTAAAGTATTGATTGTAATAGGGAAAAACCGAAAACAACCTAAATAACCATCCACAGGGGGCTCATTAAATGAAGACAGAGCCATAATATGGAAAAATCCAATGCCTTTGCAAAGAAAAAATAACTGAAAACTTTCCTAACAGGGAGAAGGAAATAGACATACCAGATCAGGAAGAGCAGAAAGTCCTAAACAAGATGAACCAAAAGAAGCCCGCAAGAAGAAACATTATAATTAAAATGCCAAAGGTTAAAGACAAACAGAGAATCCTAAAAGCAGCAAGAGAAAGGCAGTTTGTTACCTACAGAAACACCCATAACATTGCCAAGTGATTTCTCAACAAAAACTTTACAGGCCAGAGGGATTGGCAGGAAATATTCAAAGTGATGAAAAGCTAAGACCTACAACCAAGACTACTCTATCCAGCAAGAGTATCATTTAAAATTAAAGGGGAAAAAATTAAATTAAATCAAATCAAATTAAATTAAATCAGGGATAAAGAGCTTCACTGACAAGAAAAAGCTAAAAGAATTCACCACCACCAAACCAGAATAAAGAAATGTTAAAGGGAGTTCTTTAAGAAGAAGGGGAAAAAGAACAACAGAACATAAATATAAATGATAAAATGGCAATAACTACGTACCTATCAGTACTAAATTATCTTATAAATTATCTTATAACTGCAAGTCTGTACTTCATTTTCCCTAACCCCAAGCCTCTGGTAACTACCATTCTACTGTTTCTATGAGTTCAACTTTTTTAGATTCCACATGTAGATGAAACCATACAGCATTTCTTTCTCTTATTTCATGTAGCATAAAGCCCTCAAGGTCTAACCTGCTGTTGTAAGTAGCAGGATTTCTTTTTTTTTTTTTTTAATTTTTAATTTTCAATTTCATTTACATATAATGTTATATTAATTTCAGGTGTACAACAAAGTGGTTAGACATTTATAAGACTTGTGATCACAATAAACACTTTACGTATCTGATAAAATATAGTTATTACATTACTGAAATCTTCTCTATGCTAAACTTTAAATGCCCATGACTATTTTGCAATTACCAATTTGTGCTTCTTATTCTTTTTCCTATTTTTACCTATCATCCCATCCCCCTCCCATCTGGCAACTATCAAAATGTTCTCTGTATCTATGATTTTATTTGTTTTGACTGTTCATTTTCTTAAGATTCCACATATAAGTAAAATCACATAGTATTTGTCTTTCTCTGACGTACTTCACTTAACATAATATCCACTAGCTCCATCTATATTGTTGCAGATGGCAAGATTTCATTCTTTCTCATAGCTGAGTAATATTCAATGTATATATATCACTTCTTTATTCATTCATCTACTGATAAATACTTAGATTGCTACCAAAACTTGGATATTGTAAAATAATGCTTCAATGAACCTATGAATGCATGTCTTTTTGAATTAAGTGTTTTGGGTTTCTTTGGTTAAATATCCAGAGTAGAACTGCAGGGTACTTCTTTCTCTCTCATTATAGCCTTTGTTTTAAAGTCTATTTTGTCTGGGACAAGTACTGCTACCCCAGCTTTTTTTTTTCATTTCCATATTCATAAAATATATTTTTCCATCACTTTACTTTCAGTCTATGTGTGTCTTTTAATCTGAAGTGGGTCTCTCTGTAGGCAACATATGTAGGGGGCCTTGTTTTCTTATCTCTTAAGCCATCCTGTCTTTTGATGAAAGAATTTAACCCACTTACATTTAAAGTAATTGTTGATAGGTATGTAGTTATTACCATTTTATTATTTATATTTAATTTTTTCTTCTTCTTCTTAAAAAAAGTCCCTTTAACATTTCTTATAATACTGGCTTAGTGATGATGAACTCCTTTAGCTTTTTCTTGTCTGTGAAGCTCTTTATCTGTCCTTTGAATCAGAAATACAGCTTTGCAAAGTAGATTAATATTGGTTTTGGGTCTTGCTTTTTATCACTGAATATTTCATGCCAATCCCTTCTGGCCTACAAAGCTTCTGTTGGGAAATCAGCTGACAGTCATATGGGAGCTCCTTCATAGGAAACTGCCTTTCTCTTGGTTCTTTTAAGATTCTCTCTTTGTCTTTAACCTTTGGCATTTAAATGATGATGTGTCTTGGTGTGGGCCTTTTTGGATTCCTCTTGTTTGGGACTATGCATTTCCAGGGCTGTTATGTCTATTTTCTTCTCCAGGTGAATAAAGTTTTCCGTCACTATTTCCTCAAATAGGTTTTCAATTCCTTGCTCACTCTCTTCTCCTGTTACTCCTATGATACAAATGTTGGTATGCTTGATGTCCCAGAGGCTCCTTAAACTGTCCTCATTTTTTTGGATTCATTTTTCTTTTTGCTGTTCCAAATGGGTGTTTTCTGCTACCTTTTCTACTCAATAGCTGATTTGATCCTCTGCTTTACCTAATCTACTGTTGATTCCTTCTATTGTATTCTTCATTTCAGTTATTGTAGTCATCATTTCTGACTGGTTCTTTCTTATCTTATCTATCTTCATTTCTATGTTTCCTATTCCTTTGTTGAAGTCCTATGAACATCCTTTTAACCAGTGCTTTGAACTCTGCATCTGGTAGACTGCTTGTTTAGTTCCAATTTGTTTAGATTTTTTTCTGCAGTTTTATTCTGTTCTTTCACTTGCGACATGTTTGTCTCACCATTTTATCTGCCTCCCTGTGTTTGTATCTATGTATTCGGTAGAGCCACTATGTGTGTCTCTTATTATTCAGGTTATCTATTTCTTCTTGAGAGAGTGTTGGTTATTTATGTCTTTCAAGGAATTTCTGTTTCATCTAAGCTGTTGAATTTATTAGCATGAAGCTGTTCATAATATTCCCTTATCATTTTAATTACTATGGTTATATAATTATATATCCCCTCTTTCAATTCTGGTATTGGTAATTCATGTTTAATCTCTTTTTTTCCCCTCAATTATTCTGGCTAGAGATTTATCAATTTAATTGATCTTTTCAAAGAGCATTTCATTTTTGATTTTTCCCTATTATCTACCTGTTTCCTATGTATCTTGTAGTTACTTTTATCTTTATTATTTCCTTTTTGCTTTTCTTTGTGTTTAATTTACTAATTTTCTAGTTTCTTTAGACTGAGTGCTTTCTTCATGTCTAATATGAACATTTAATGTTATAAATTTCCCTCTAAGAACTTCTTTAGCAGTATCCTGCAAATACTATGTTGTATTTTTATTTGAATTCAGTACAAAATATTTTCTAACTTCTCTTTTGATTTCTTCTTCAACTAATGGGTATGTCTTCTTTGACTCAGAAGTATGTTGTTTAATTTCTAAATATCGTGGGATTTTCTACATATCTTTCTGTTATTGATTTCTTATTTAATTCCTTTGTGTTCAGAAAGCAGACTGCACGATTTCAATCCTTTAAAATTCA
Source organism: Rousettus aegyptiacus (assembly GCF_014176215.1). Lineage (NCBI taxonomy): Eukaryota > Metazoa > Chordata > Mammalia > Chiroptera > Pteropodidae > Rousettus > Rousettus aegyptiacus. The sequence continues at coordinate 65,813,186 of NW_023416309.1, forward strand.
TTTAAATTTTTATGGCCTAGAATGTAGTATATTTTCCACTCCACATATACCACATACATGCTGAATATTCCACAAACATGCCAAAAAGAATGTGTATTCTGCTGTTACTGGATGCACTGTTTTATAAATGTCATTGAGGTTCTTGATGAACTGACCTTTTATTATATAAAAGGTTCTTCTTTGTGCCTGGTAGTATTCCTCGTTTTGAAGTTTACTCTGACTTATAGTAATAAAGCTATTCCAGTGTACTTTGATAGTGTCTGCATGGTCTTTTTCATCCTTTTAACTGATGTCTTTATATTTAAAATAGGCTTCTTATAGTACAAGCTGACCCTTGAATGATGCTAGGGTTAGGGGCGACGACTGCTTGCAGAGTTGAAAATCCACATATGACTTGTCAGCCCTCTGCATACACAGACTCTCAACTGCCAGTTGATTCTTGAACAACACAAGTTTGAACTGCATGGGTCAAATGAACTGTGGTCAATTAAAAAAAGTCTGTATTAAGTGTACTTCAAACCTGCACTGTTCAGAAGTCAACTGTATATGATTGGGTTCTACCTTATTAGCCAATCTGACAGCGTCTGTGTTCTAACTAGACTATTTAAACCATTTATGTTTAATGTAATTATTAACATGAGTTGGTTTAAATCTACCATCTTGCTATCTGTCTTCTATTTGTACAACTGATTCTTTATTCCTTGTTCCCCCTTCTTCTGAGTTCTCTTATATTCAGTATTTTTTAGTTTGTTTTCTATAGATTGTGTTTTCTTCTGATTATAGGTCAGGTTTTTCTGCTTCCTTGCATGTTTGATAATTATTGACTAGATGTCAGACACTTATTTTTACACTGCTAGATGACGAATTTTGTTGTTCCTTTAAGGAGGATAAGCCTTTGTTCTAGCATGCAGTTTTTACTTACAGAGCAGTTTGGTCCTTTTAAAAGCTGTTTTTAAGCTTGGTAAAGGTGCTTTACTCTAGGGCTAATTTAGCTCCAATAGTAAGATATGTTTCTGAGGATACTACCCAATGCCTTGTGTATTACAGGATCTGTCCACACTTGTCAGTAGGAAACTGAATTGTTCCTAGACCCATGTTCCAAAAATTGTTCAGCCTACTCATTTCTGGTATTTTTTTCCTGGCCATAGACATTTTCATTCAATACATGTACTTACTTGGCCATGGACTTGAAGGGACCTCTCTAAATATTGCTGAACCTCTCTTTTTATGCAGCTCCTTTTTCTAGCACGCTGTTCTATGACTTCTAGCCACCTTGGGCTCTCTAAACTTTGATTTCTGACTCATCAATTAAGCAAGACTATGAACTCTACTATTAGGTTTCCCCCTCCCTGTGCTTTGGAAACTGCTCCTGAGCAGTGAGCTATGAATCACCTCCATGTTACCCTTTTTTTGAGGATTAAAGTCCTCTACTGCCTGTTGCCCAATATCTGGAAATAGTTGTTTTATTCAGTTTGTCAGTTTTCAAGTTGTTTATGATGAGAAAAATTCTATAGTAGTTAATCCTTCAAAGGCAGAAGCAGAAGGTCTCTTATGTCTTTTTGTTTTTATATATCTTGAATCTAATTCTTTTCAGTTTTAAACAAGCTAGATCAAAACATAAGTCATCCTTACCTTTGTTGACTTCTCTAACGGTTGATCATATTGTGCCTGCTGCATAACATCACTGACTATCATTTTAGCAATCTTCCATGCTAGCTCTTCTTGGGCCTAAAAGAAGGAATTCAAACTGTTGATAACAGAAGAATCAAGACATACATTATCAGTGTTCTAAACACAACTGTGTATGCATATAATTTCTACTTATTTGGATAAGTAGCACAATACCATATATCAAGAACCTGGGCTACCCTCTGGCTATGATATATTAACATGCCATTCATTGTCTTCCACGGTCATCTACTGAGCATCCAATATTATGACAAGTTTCAAGTTAGATGACCCAAACAAAACATTTTTATTTTTCCACTCCATCTCTCAATGTACTTAATATTAAAAGAGCAAGCCTCCATTTCTCAAAGTAAAAATGACAGTGAGAAAGGAAACTTTTGAGCTTTTGTTTCTATACTGACACCAATGCTTCCTGGTCGATGGAAACTTGAATGTATGGATATATTTTAGGGGCTAGAGTCTCTGGACTGAAGATATCTCCACTGTCTCTCTACCAAGGCTTAGAAGGGCCCGCCCTTTGTTATACCCAGGATAAGGGAGCAATAATGTGCCATGCTGCTTCAACATGGGAACTAAAGAAAGAGGAAACATGAAACCTTAGTTAAACAAGGTGACACTAACAAAAAGGAGTCTCTTTACATTAAAAGTAGAATTTACCTCATCAGTATTTCCTTGCACCCATTTCTTCATAGCTTGTGAAAACATGGAACCTAGTAAAAAAGCCAAAGTTGCATGTAGATTGTATGCATAATTTTACATTAAAATTGCTCTTACTTAAAAGCTATTTCTAGGTATGAATATATATTTATATTTTTTGTATAATCTCCCCTAAAACATTAAGGAATATTACAATTAATAGAAACTGATTATTTTGTTTCTATAACAGAGTATTTAACTAGCAAACATTGTGCTTTGAAAAACCTTTGAAAAGCTGTTTCAGAGTTCTGGATTTTTCTTCTACTGTCCTTACCTGATAAAAGAAAACTTATCAAGTGTTAGATTTGCAGCAAACTAAAAGAGCAAAACAAAAACCATGACCTGGATTTAACTTTGGGTAAGAATCTAGAAATATATCGGAAATTATCAATCTATTTGTTATGTATCCAAACCTTCCAGAACAGTTCCTATGAAAAAGGGCTTCGAGTATAGATCACACTGCTACATGCTATATAAATTAGCTGGATGGAGTATGGATGGTTATTTAAAACTCTGCTCACCCAGTTTTAAATAGAAAAGAAGGCTCTGCTCACCCAGAGCAGAGTTTTAAATAGCCATACTCCATCCTAGCCATAGTCTACCTCAACTTTCTAGGAGACACATAAGCCTGTCTACAACTGTACTTAGAAGCTGAGGAATCACTAAGGACTTACACTAGCCTCTATTTCCATGAATGAAATACATAACTTAGCCTTTCATTAACACAAATAGGCTCATAGCCTAACTTTGCCTTGAATCAAATAGTTGGTAGATTATTTTTTAGGCAAAGTCCTGATTAATTCAACAACTGGGATAGAACTATATATAGCATTCATGATAAATACAAAACCTAGATCCTTTTTCCTTAATAATTTTTATTTTTAAAGTTTGAGTAATGGCCTAAACTTTATGGTCAAGCAGAGTTGACAGGGCCACAACATTACATTCTCTGCCTACAGTCTCAAATGGCTGTTGAATTACCTAACACATTGCTCTCCCTTCGTGCTCACCAGCAGAGTCACACTGTTGATAATCTCCTACTTGCTAACATTCTTTTTTTTAATACCTAGATTTTGTCTCTCCGTTTGTTTTAATACTTTTGACTATTCCCACCTCCTTTAACATAGGGCTTCTCCAGGATCCCATTCCCAGCCTTCTTTTCTCCTCTCTTTAGGGACATCTCATCCCCTCTTGTGGCTTTAACTTCCTTCAAAATGCAAATAACTAAAAAAACCCTCACCTTTAGGTATCAAACCCATACTTATAAATTATCCTAAAGGCAACTCAAACTTAACATGTTCCAAATGGAGCTCATCTGTCTCCCACCTACCTTTTCTTATATCCTCTATCTCAGAAATTAATTTAATCCTCTATTAAAAATCAACAATTTTTCATCCAGAGAATCCATGTTTAGAAAACCTAGACTATCTTCATTTACTTTCCACATGAAATCTGTGACCAAATTCTACCTTGGATGCACTCGCTTGAATTCCTTCTTGGAAGTCATAAATCTGACCCTCTTTCTAATTCCTGCTACCATTACCTATCTTTAAATCCTCTTTTCCTCTATCCACATTACTCGCTAATCCTATTACCTGACTGGTTTCATTCATACCAGTCTCTAACTCCAATTCATTTTTATACTCCTACCAGAAAAATGCACCTAGTCAGTATTCTGCTTAGAAATCCCTGATAACTATATGACATGAATCCGGGCTTCTTAATATGACATGCAAGTGTTTTCACAATTTAAGTACAGCTTCATTTCCACCACTCCATCCAGGCATCAGGGAATTGCCACTATAGGGACCACATGCTCACAACATCCTTTATATTCCTTCTTGTTACACGTTCGCCTAGATGATTTGAATGTAACTTCTAAAATTACCTTGCTTGCCCTGAAAGCAATGTTCTCATTTTCTCAGAAGCCCTGAGATACACTCTTCTCAAAATTCAACCCTTTCCTCTGTGCTCTATTATCAGGGTTTTAAAATCCAAAATGGAACTATAGGCTGATAAATGATGGACCATTCTTTGTAGCTGCCCTAGGCAAGAAAGGAGAGGAAGGGAGAAGTAGAGCTAAACTGCAAACGACTGTTGTCAAAATGGCATTCTGAACCAAAGGCCTGGGTGTTGCTATTATTCTGCCATGTGATCCCTAACAAGTTACAATTTCCCTTATCCTCAAATTCTTCATTTGTAGAATAAGGAGATGGTATCCACAGATGTATCATCTCAGATTTGCTTGAGATTGACATTGCTAAGAAACCTCCATTATTTTGGGTCTGAGAAGGAGAAAGTGGGGCTCTTGAGTATCCCCCTGAGGAATTTAGTGTCTATGTCATTTTGAAAAATTATTTTCTTCTTAAATAAAATAAATATGACCGATAATCTTACCACCCAGATGATCTCTACAGAAATTCTTCTAGATTAATTAATTAATTCAATCAACAAACATGTAATGAGTCACTACCACGTGCCAGGCATAATTTTAGAATCAGGAAATATAGTGTCAAATAAAACAGACAAAATCCCCATTCTCAGAAAGATAACATTCTAGTCATGAAAGATAGACTAAAAACAAGTATGCAAATAAATGAACAAGGTAATTTCAGACAGTGAATAAGAAAAGAAATGGTGTGTTAGTGGTACAGATGATTTTAGATCATGTGGGGTGGGAAGTCCTCTCTGAAGAGAGAATATTTGCAATGAAAAGGAGCCAGTTGTTACATGAACACACGGGAACACTGTCATGGCAGGGGAAACAGCAACTGCAGAGGCCCTAAAAAGGAAGGAGTATCAGGAAAAGATGAAAGGAGAGTCCAATTAAAGCTTCTTAGTCCGTGAAAGAAAGAGTGGTTCGAGGTAAAACTTCAGAGATGGACAGGGGGCATCATTCAAAGATCACAACAAAGAGGAGATAGGAAGCCATAGGGGAAGAGATGAATGGGTGATTAAGAGGTAAAACATACAGGATAAGAAAATTCAAAAGCAAACAAAAAGGGTATAATGAAAAGTAAAATGTACCACTCTCTTCTCATCCCTAAAGTAATGTGTTACATTTGTGTATCCTTCTAGGCTATATATGTGTATATACTTTTAAAAACACCATATACAACATCACCTAGATGTATTCTAACCAAAAAGTATAACTCAAATCATCAAGACCTTAGGTACAACTTCCAGTTTACAAGAAATGTAGAGGAAAAAGGAACAACTAAATAACCCAATAAACAACCAGGAAAATAGCTGGGCATTTTATAAGATAGCGTGATAGGCTTACCAAGTCGGGGTCATATAAAAGGGAGTAAACTAGATTAAAATAAACTCAGACTATACCCTCTTATTTGTATCCTCGGCATCTAGCACAGTGTCCAGCACACAGGAATCACTCAAATGCCTTCTGAATGAATGAAAGGAATCTGTAGGCTTCTATTTTACATCATTCCCTTAACAAAAAAAATATATGACTTAAAGAGACATTTGAACAACTAGAGAAAACATCAGGATATATGGATTGGTTTACTCGAATTGCAGAAATGCCTATTCATTACTTTATGTAGGCGTGTGTCAAATTAATGATGCAAGTAATCTGATGGAGAGGCTTGCTGGCAGAGATATAATCCTGTAGCCTCTACCTTCAAATATAACCCAAATATGACCATTCTTCCACTATCTAATCCACAACTACCATCATCGTCCTTTATATAGACCATGGCCAAGAATGCTGTTTCCCTGCTTCTCCACTTAAACCCCTACACTCTTATTTTCCAAACAGCTGTTATAGCCATTCCTTTAAAACATAAATCATATCATGTTATTCCCCTGCTCCAACTTGCAATGTGTCTCCAAAACTTTAAGTCTCTACGATAGTTTGTGGTAAGCCTCCCAACCTCATTCACCTTCTACCACTTAGCCCTTTCCTCACTCCTCTTTGGCTACACTGGTCTTGCTGTTCCTTGATTCCTTGATTATGCCGAGCTCTTAAGCTTCAGGGTCCTTATTCTTGTCTCTTCTGCCAAGAATGCCCTTCCTCCAGAAATTGCCCCATTTGCTCAGGCCTCTACTCAAAAAACTACTTCCTCAGTGAGACCTTTCCTGACAACCAATGCTAAAATAGCATTCCTCACACTCATCCACTTACTTACTCTGTTTATATGTTTATGTATAAAATATATAAAATATATAATAAGCACATATGCCTACACTATATTTATCTATTTACGGGTCTCCTCCATGATAATGTAAACTCCCTCAGAGCAGAAATTTTATTTTCTTCCCAATACTTAAGAGTGGTAGATGCATATAGTAGGTATTCATATTTTAGAATGAATTAATAAATGAATAATATGAAGAGACTGAATGAATAGAATTAATATCAATCATGGTTTAGGGAGAAACTTCTTATATGTCTTTACTCATAATATACTTCGATTCACATAAAAAAAAAAAAAGAAAGAAAGAAACTGCAAACATACAACACCTAAACTCTGGAGCAATACTTCTTCATGAGCTGTCAGAGGAATAAGACGAGCTTTCAAAAAAAAAACACAAAAACTCAGCTCAGAGAGTCTATTAATACCAAAAACCCTATTAACCCCACTGATAGAAGCTACTGTACAGTGTAGAATTTTTCCTGGACATTACCTCACAGAGGTTGTTTAGCACTTCCTCTGCTCCAAGGTCATCCGTGACTTCTTCCTAGTATTCACCTTTTACCCAAAGAAAGACACTACTAGACTATAAATTTCTTAATGGCAGGATCTATATCTTTCAAACTGCCCAGAGAATACGAGTACATAGAAGCACTCAAAAGTTTTTTACTAAATGAACTGTGTACTCTTCCTTCAGTCTTAACATTTTCCCCAACTGTGTACCTTTGACTTCTCTGGCAAAACAAGAAATAAAATCAATTATTTGGATAAACTAATAAAGTTAAATAGGTAGCACCCTTTTTTAGTCTAAATTATTTTAATAATTGTACATTCTGCATACTCTGTAAATGTATATTTAACCTAAAAAGAGGCTATTCATCAACCAAATTGTTATAATTCTTTACCCAAACAACAGCTGTCTTAAAAAAATAAGATAAACATAATAGGAATGTAGTCCTATTAAACTAGTAAATTAGGAAAATTAGTAATAACTCTTAATATTAAACACACTTATCAAAATGGAGCATTTTCTTCTTACGAAAGCTAGTATCTTTTACTCAAGACAATACTGTCAATCCAATCACACTGAAAAATTTCTAGTTATCACTGAATGAATCTACACTGATTTCCAAAATCTTCCTGTGTAAACCAACTGTTTGGAAGTTGAAATTAGTCATAAAAATATGCGCTTGTGAAAAAGGATTTCTGTGTTTAACTCTTGACATTTGACCAAGCACTCTTCTGTTGTTTAAACAAAGGATCTGAATTTCAACCATTAATATTTTCCACATATATTTCATAATAACTTTTAGTGATTCAGAGGAAATTTAACAAAAATAAAGGGTCTCGAGATAAACTTCAAGTCCAACCTGGATTGGGTATTCCCCCATTAAACAAAAAGGTGATGAATATTTTTTCATATATATGTGTCTGTTGAATGGTAAAGCAAGTTCAAAAACTTCTGATTCAGAGAGAGACTGTATAGAGATGTGATTGCATGAAGCCCTTGTACTCCCTTCTGACTATAAATATAAGGTGAAAGATATGGCAGTTATTTCATAAAATAAAGTTTAAATCTTAAAAGATCCTTCACTTATATACAGTCAATGACTATTGTGAGTAAAGGCTTAATACTTCATATAAAAACACCACAAACCTTTTGATTTCTTTACATCAGGTTCAGGCTCAGATTCTCGGATGAACTGCCCCAAGTCACTGACTCTTCCAAATGTCATCTTCCTAAGTAAGTATAAAAAAGAATAACACCCAATTTTAAACTAAGAAGGAAAAAGTAAGTTTTTAAGCATTTCAACTCAATCTAGAAATCCAATTTATAGCCATCTCATGTTATTAAAAATGGGGTTTATTTAAAATAGAACCATCCCCTACAGAAAGCAAAATAATCTTTAATTCAATGTCATTCCACTCAAAATCCCAAAAAGGTTTATGAAACATGACAAGTTAAGAGGTAATTCACACTTCTAAAATTCAAATAGAAGAGAAAAGGCACAAGAATAGCCAAGATAATTTTATAAAGAAAGGATTAAAAGGTAGGGCAAAATATATTGGAAAGCTAGAGTAATTATATATAATAATTACATGTTATAAAGCTATAGTAATATAAAGCAAAGTTAAAAGAAAAAACACAGTGAAAGGTCTTATTTTTAACAGCTATTACTAACCAATAATTAATATCCAGAAATACACCAAATTCTAACAAGTCATTAAGAAATTACCCAAAAGAAAAATGCAAAAAGGAGATCAATAGTCAATTCATAGAAGAACCTCAACAACCATCAAACATGCCAAAAGGAGCTCTATCTCATGAACATAATCCAAGATTGGCAAAAATAAATAAGTAAATAAATAAATAAAGTTTGATATTATTTAATATTGACAAGGATGTGTGGAAAATTAATAACAGATAAGAATGTAAAATGTGCAAATATTTTTAAAGGTAAATTGATAAGATCTATTAGAATTTAAAATCTGTTTTTTGGTACAAGGAAGTATATTTTAAAAAGTTCTTTGCTATACTGTGGATAACAATGAAAAATTGAAAACAACTTAAATTCTCATTAATACCAAAATGATCAAATAGGGACACTACATACTATGGAATATTTTGCTACAGTTATGCACTAGAATTACTATTAGATATATAGACTACTACAACATAGTTAAAATGAGGTAACTCTGCGGGCTAAAAAAAAAATCTACAAAACTCATTATGAATGAAAACCCAAGATACAGAATAAAGGGTTATATCAATTACATAAAAATAAGCAAACAAAAATATACACCATACCATAACTCATCCTGAGTAAGGAAGGAAAGAAATTAAAGCACTGATGTGTGATCAAAGGGGACATCAGTCTTATCTGTAATTTAATTTTTTATAAGAAGGGTTTAATGTATTCATAATTAAAAATTAGTTAAAAGAAAAATTTTGTGATGTCTGTGTATTATTTCATTTCAGGAAAAATGGATCTTATTTTAGAGATATCCTTCCTAATAAGTCATCATTTCATATACAGGTCCTATATAACAACTGAGAGAAAACTTGTTTGCCTTGACAAAAATTTCAGAAAGATGCTAAAACCATAAAGTTAAAACACTTAAACTATCTTTAAAGATGGAGAACATCCTCTATTTATGATCCATTTTAAAATTATTTTTTAAATGTAGATTTATTTTATACACTCCAAAAGAAACTAAGTAAAATATCTTGCAATTGATAGACTTTCTTAAGTAAAGTTTTAAATACATGAACCAACCATTCCTTAAGAATAAATATAATCTTTGGGAATTAACTCATTTAGGCGTACTGTCCACTACTTCCTAAAAGAAGGAATAAAGATTAGTACAACCTGACACAGCTGAAGTGTGCTTTCCAAAATAATGTGGTCAAATAACCTTTATTTACTTCAAAGTACCTTTCAGACTCCTTTGTCTTCCAAATATCACTGTTACTTTCTGATAAAAGCAATTAAACATGTTGAAATCCCTCTTCTATAGCACTAAGGGGACTGGGGTTGGGGTGAAGTAATCAAGCCTTTACATGGGATTATGTGGTAACCAAGCCACCTTTAGGGAAGAGGAAGTGATTTTATAATTTGATTTGTGGTAAAATTCAATAAGTGGCATATCCTATGAGTCCCTGTCTTTTTGTTATAGGATAAAATAAGCAACCAAGGTAATTCTTAAACACAAAGGAGCAATTTTATTCCATAGTCTAAGTATTAGTTATATAGTTCATAATAAATGATGTTGGCATCTTTGTATATTTATTTTTGCTTTTAAGACAAGGACTTTAAAATAGCTAACATGTGAATCAAATGAAATATGGAAGACAGCCCAAAACATACTATATAAATGACACTCATCACTCTTGTATATGGTGATGGAATGATAATGGTAATATTTATGAAGTCCTTATTAGATACCAGGCAATGTTTTAAATGCTTTTATGTGTTATCTCATTTAATACCTTCAACAACGCAATGAAGTAGTAATGTTACCCTCATTTTTTTACATTAAAAAACCAAGACACAAAGAGGTTAAGTAGCTTGCAAATAAATGGCTGAGACAAGATTAAAACTCAGTAAGTCATTCCTGAGCCTTCACTGTTAACCACATTCTACTGTGTACTATATGTAAAAGTACTGGGCATGTAATTATAGATTAGAAACAACTATAAAATGTTTAATTAAAAGATAAAAGGATGCGAAATTCTTTACACTTGTAAAAATTCAAGACGTGTGCCAAACTTACCCTGCATATGTCCTTTGATATAAAGATTCTGGATCCAGACTTGCAGCATCCACAATTATCGCTTCATCAAAATTTTTAAGAATTTTAACACTGGCTTTTTTCACACTGGACTACAACAGAAATTGTAAAATTAATAGTGTATTATTCAGGAATCAAATCAGTCCTGGGTTTGGAATATGACAGATTTGTACAAAAACTTCGGTGTTTAAATATTAAACAATATTAAAATTTACATTTGGCATTTATATGCTAAATCTGTTTTTCTTAATAACCTAAGTTCTAATAAATATGCCGTCTTCACAGCATTACGTTCCCATGTGTGCAAAACTCCCATTCGTCCAGGCATATGATCTTGGTTAACAATGTAAAGTCCAACTTATATGAGATAAAATGAATGTTTTTAATTCTCAGTGAGGCCATGTGACAAAAGAAAAGCTAAAAAAAAAAAAAAACTTTCTAAAATGACCAGCTAGATGAGTGTAATAAGTTCCCCTCCAGTATTCTACCTCCCACTCCTGACCTCTACAAAAAAGCAAGTCAGAATTCATATTTCTATGAAATACAGAGGCATAGATTGATCTAGAAATTTCACTTCTAAAAATTCAACTACAGACTCACACTCATGTGATATGACTTCTATATGATTATTCACTGCAATATTGTTTAAAAAAACAAAAGACAGGAACACGCTTAAATTCCATAACTAAAGTATAGGTTAAATTAATAAAATAAATAACTGAACAGACACTTAGAGAACACTCTATAGGGTGGGAGAAGAGGAAGGGCACACTTTATGTACCCAGAAGAGGATGTAAGTAAAAACAAAGAGGCACCAAAACAGAGAGAATACTTCTACGAGGCCATAACTACACAGATTCCAAAACCAAACATCACAAGAAAAAAAACAAAACAAAACTTCAGACTAGTACTTATTGAGCACTGACGCAAAATCCTCAACAACATACTAGCAAACCAAATCTAGCAACATATAAAAATAATTATACACCACAACCAAGTAAGGTTTAACCCAAAAATGAATGGCTGGTTTAATATCTGAGAAGTAATTACTGCAGTATGACACATCAATAGAATAAAAACCAAAAGCCTGTATATAGCTCAACTGATAAAGAGCATATGACAAAACTCAACACAATTTCCTTATTAAAAAATTCAACAAATTAGGAATAGTAGGAAACTTCCTCTACTTGATAAAGAGCATTTATGAAAAACCCACACCTAATACTGTACTAAATGGTGAAAAACTGAAAGCTTTCCCCTGAGATCAGGAATCAGACAAAGACACCCATTTTAACCACTTCTATTCAACACTACACTAGAAATTCTAGACGGAGCAATTGGGCAAGGAAAGGAAATAAAAGGCATCCAAAGTTGGATAGAAAGAAAAAAAACTATTCCTATTCTCCAATGATAACCTAAAATGAAATTCTCAAATGAAAATCCTAAAGAACCCATAAGAAAACTTAGCCCTAACAAATGAATTTAGTAAAGTCAACAGTAGAAGAGCAACACATAAAAAGCAGTTCTATTTCTATGCACTATCAACTATGACTTAAAAGATGAAATTATATATAATCAGTGTTTCATAATGTTTTTAGAATAGGAGGATATGTAAGGTTTGCTTTCCCAGACCTAAAAAAAGAAAGAAAAGAAAAGAAAATGAATAAACATCAAAAACATTTCTTGAAAGGAAGAATTTGATTCAATTCAAGATTATAAGAAGTGATAGTTTAAAGAGAAAGTTTTAACAAAAATATTTATAGTTCAGGGAAAACAACGTAAGCACAAAAGCTGAACTGCAAAACTTCAATTGCCTAGTCCTGATTAACTCTTAGGAAGAAAATCTTCATTAAGAACCCTCTCAAATAAATAAATAGAATATAAATGCAACTTAAAATCACCCAGGGTCTTGATATTTAAAAATAAAAAAACTTTACAGAATGTTTAAATTGAAAAAGTGGGCAAATATGATATATCTTAGAAATAAAGTTTGTCAAATGAAAAAATAAAAAAAAATTCTACTTGTAATAGCATATAAAAGAATAAAATACTTAGAAATAAACTGATCCAAGAAGGTATAAAATTTGTATACTGAAAACTACAAAATGTTGCCAAAAGAAATTAAAGACGGCCTAAACATAATGTTGTCTCATGTTCATGGTGGTGATGACTGCACACTCTGAATATACAAAATGTTAATGAAATGTACACTTCATAATGGTTAAGTTTAAGTGAATTTTACCTCGATAAAAAAATTACTTGTATTTTTATAAACTACAATAAATAACTTAAATATGATATTAAGAGAACAATTCCATTTAAAATAGCATCAAAAGAATATTTAAAAATAAATTTAAGAAATAAAAAACTTATACTTGAAAACTATAAAATATTGAAAGAAATTAAAGAAGATCTGAATAAATGAAAGGCAACCCATGTTTGTGAAGCAGAAGATTTAACATTGTTAAGATGGCAATACTCCCAAATTGATCTACTCTATGCACACCCTCAGAATCTTGACTGGTTTCTTCATAGAAATTGACGAGCTGATTCTAAAATTCATATGGAAACTTAAGGGACATCGAATCGTCAAGACAATCTTAAAAAAGAAGAACTAAGCTGGAGGACTCTCACTTCCTGATTTCAACAATTATTACAAAGCAACAGCAATTGAGTTAAACAGAATTAGCATTTGACCTAGAAATTCTATACCTAGGTGTATACACAAGAGAAATGAAAATATATATCCACACAAAAAAAACTTATCCAGTAGCGTTATTCATAATAGCCAAGGGTAGAAACAACCCAAATGTCCACCGACTGATGGATAAACAATATAGTGTGTCTGCACAATATTATTTGACCATAAAAAGAAATAAAGTTCTGATACATGCTAAAAATGGATGAACCTTGAAAAGATTATGCTAAGTGAAAGAAGCTAGTAACAGAAGACCACATATCATTCAGTTCCATTTATATGGAATGTCCAGAAGAAGCAAATCAACAGACAGAAAGGAGATTAGCTGTAGACTAGGGCTAGAGGAATGGAAGATTTGGAGAGGACAGTTAAAGGATAAAGAACAGGTTTCTTAGGCAGAAAAAAAATGTTCTAAAAAGGATTGTGATGATAGTTAAGCAACTCCATGATTATAAAGACCACTGAACTATACAATGTAAATGGGTGAATTGCATGGTTTATGAATAAACCCAATAAAGCTAATGACAAGAACAGGTAACGCTAATCTATGATATCAAAAGTCAGGATAACAGCAACCCTGGCAGGGAAGAGGCTAGTGACTGAAAGGGGACATGAGAGTTTCTGACATACTGATGAAGTTCTGTTTCTTGATCTGGATGCTGGTTACACGGGTTAGTTCTGTTTATGAGAAGTCTTTAAGTTATTGACAGTTATGATATATTGAGTTTTCTGTATGCATATTATTTCAACCAAAAATGTACAAACATATAGTTAGTACCTAGAGCTTTTAAGTGTCTAAAAAAGGCCAAAACATTTCAGCCTATGTCAAAAAACAAAATGGCAACCACATACAGCAGGTCACCTATATAACCTTAATAGGAGGAAAAGGTACTGAGGAGAGCCTTGTTGATGGCAATAAAACTGTACTGTCTAATAAATTAAGAAAATCTGTCCAAGGTCTAATGTTGAAAATCCAAAGTGTTATTTGTTTGTCAATATTGCTAAGAAAATAATTATGCTATATTATTGAACTTACGGTAAAGAACACCAGACAAAGAATATAGTTCTGGCTCTACCACTTACTTCTTAATATCTCTTTAAAGCTCTTCTCTTGGAGATAACACATTTCATGTGATTTTGGGGAGAATTATATAAGGTTTGATATGTAAAAGCACTCCAAAAAAAACAAAAAGTTTAAGGAAATGTACAATAGCACTACAGTTCAAAATGAAACCAAAACATTAAGAAATCTAGCAGTTCAATTATTATATTAAAAAAACATCCCAAATTTATTTACTACATTTCCAAAATAATTACACAGAGTTCTTCAGAGGCTATAAATATATATCAAAGTATTTAATTATTAAAAGTAACAGCTACGGTGTCCAACAGCATAATGGCCTGAATAAAATAGCATACCTTACAATATAATATACATCCATGGTATGTGGATGTTTTCATTTGAATTGAATCAAATACATTGATTAGAATATACAATAAGTAGGCTAATTTTATTTCTCCTTTGTTTCTTCTAGAACTTAAAACTTATACATGGGACCTGTTACTGGTATTTGAAGAAAAAGGTTTGTATTCCTTTCTTTCTAATGGTAGAGGCAAATTGGTTAATACCTGAGAAGCTGAGCTGTCAGAACCACCTGTGTGAGAGTCCTCAGGAGGGCCAACAGAACCATGAGCAGTCAGTGAAACAGTCCCTCCCAGAAATTCATCCCCTCGAACTGAATGAATAAGATCATTCAAATATTTATAATAAAGATTGCTGGACAAAAAGCCAGGCAAAAACACCTGAAAGAAAGGACAAACATTTTAAAGCTGAAATCAAATCCAACTAAAACTTTATTCTGAAACAAAATTTTACCACAATTCTACCAACTAGCACAAATGATTTTACTTCTCCTTGTTACACTCCAACTACTATCCTTTTACATACAGATTACACTGTAACTAAAATTATGTGTCCAATATATAGTTTTCCTTTCCCCAAAAACACTTGCCAAGAAACTATTACACACTTGATAGACTTCTCAGTGACCAGAAAACAGTCCAGGGAGCAGCTATATATTGAAACTAGATTTTTTGGTTTGCTATAAATATTGAAGTCTTTGTGTATATATTGATGTTAACTTTTGAACTGATTTCCTTATGATAAATTATCAGAAGTGTGATTACTGAGTTAAACAGTATGAACATTTTAGCTTTCATATATATGGCCAATTTACCCTTCCAAAGGATGTTATTAATTTGTGCCACTAGCAATGTAGACTGTTTTGACGCAAGTTTTCCAACACTGGATTGTGTTTTTTCAAATTATTTGTAAATAAATACTTGATGGTACATGGATATTTTCATTTGAATTTAAAAATTATTATGATGGTGAATAAGTTCTCATGTTAATTAGTGGCATATACTATTACCGACTTTTCCTTCATAGCACTTAGCACAATTGTGAATAATTGTGTTTAATATGTGCCTTCTTTATAGACAGGGCTCCAGAATGGCAGAAACCATGTTTGTTTTGTTTATCACTCTAACACCAATACCTACCACAAAAATATTCAAAGTATTGGTAAACAAATCATCTATGTCTTTTCCCCATTTGTCTACCTGATAGTATTCTTAAAAATTAGTATAAATTCTTTACATATGTACATTTAGTGAGAAATATTTTTAGATTTTGTTTTTCTCTGTATTTTAATTTTCTTTATTACCCAGGAAGTATAATATATGATATAGATCTGGAACTTTTCTTTTAAGATTAGAAAGGTTTTAATTTTAAATATGAAAAAATTATCCCTGATACTCTACTGAGTTTACCACTAGCTTTTTACTGATCTGATTTTTATATGTAACTCTTCCATATTCCTGGAATTCAGTTTCTATGTGTGGTATTATATAACAGTGCTTACTTAATCCTTTTCCACCTAGATACATATGACATATGTAAGCAACGTAACCTCATGGGCTTATCCTAGGCTCTGTGTAATGCCTGGAAAATCTGTTCTAGTTCATTAAAAGAATAAATCATTCACAAATTCTAATACTTTATTATTAATAAGATATTAACGATATCCTAAGTGATCACAATACTATACAAAATGAATGCTCCAACCCTGTTGAGGGATATTAGTGAACTATGTAAATTATTCCTAAGCTAACTTTGCCCAATACTACTATCTGATTATTAAGCACTTTACATATTTTACCTCATTTGTATCCTCAAAATAACTATAAAGTAAGTATCCATTTTACAGATGAGAAAAATGGCATTAAAAAATTTCAGTAACTGCCTGAGGTCGCTCAGCCTATAAAGGTTAAAATTAATACATACCAAGCCAGACTCAAAGACTCTGCTCTTAATTGCTATGTTGCACTGTTTCAATTTTCCACTGTTCTATTACATTTGGTTTTTCCCATGGTACATTTGCTGGGTTCCACCAGTAAAAACTTCTTGTAGCTTAATAGTTTTGGAGTTTTGGTTACCTTCTCCATGGTTGTCCAGGCCTGACGTAATGGAGTTGTAAAACAGTTAGGGAGTGGCCCACCTTCCCTGCAGATATTGGATTCAATTTCTAATCTTACGATGTCATCAAATCCAAGAGGATGTGTGGCCTGCAGGGAGAAGTACCTATGGTAGAAAGATAGCCAAAGTAAAACCAAATTCCACAGCAAATATAAGCAACTTCCAGCACCTACACCAGAGAATATTCTATGAGGGTACTTAATTCAGCCTGCAGACCTATGGAACTGGGTGATGACAGCCCTGCCACAATCTTTATTCCTCTCACCTCAAAGATATCTGAGTCAATCTGCTACCTCCCTATCTGCCTTCCATCATCCTTTGTTCTTGTTTAAGATATTTGAGGATCAGGCTAAAACTGAGGCAAAGAAATCAATCAATCACACATATTTAATGGGTACCTATTCTCTGTTCAGCACTTGGCAGAAAGAAATGGATTTAAAAGAGGTTGCCCTTTTAAATGGTCCTTTCCCTTAAAAAGAGAACAGAAAAGACCCCTGCACAGGATACAATGAGAACACACCATTAAAACTATAAGCCATATGTAATATACATGTAGGAATTCAAAACAAAAGAGCACTGAGGGTGCAATAGCTGGATTCGATGTATTTGGATAGAATAAATCTTGCTGATGATTTGGAATGGAAAGGAAAAGGAGTAATCATTGATAACTCAAAAGATTTTTATCTTCATAGGATATAATGCAACTAGTGTTTTAGTAAGCTGCTTATAAATGGATACTTTAACAAAAGCATTAAAGAAGAAAAACATATATATGTTCTCTTCCAAGCATTCTAGTGGCTTCTAATTTCTATAAATGATACAAATACACAAAGGCTGATGAAGCATGATTGTGCTGATGCATACATAAGATATAAAAACAAACAAGCAGAGTTTGACTGGTAAAGTCAAATTTAGCGCAATGAACTTGTCAAAATGACATGCCAGTAGGATGCTATACAGTAGTCTTCATTTAGAAATGGCTCCCAATATAAAAATGGGAAAACAAGGTCTCTGCTCTGTGTGGTACTGAGCTCCAGCTAGGACCTTACTAGTGCCACTCTTCTATTAATGGCATAAAGAAAACTTCCCTTTTTTTTTTTTTTTGTCATCAGTGTTTTCTTAACAAAATGTGAGTCTTCTATCTAATAACAAATGAGTTGGTTAATATTCCTCCATAATTTGAATTTTTGGGCACCCCCGACCAAATTTCTAAATGTAAACACCTACCATTTTAACATCCATAACAATGTTTCTTATATAATATTTCCCACAAATACACTAAAATAAACACTAGTTAAAACTGAGAATTGCACTCCAGTCCAAGTTCTACAACTAAACTGCCCTGTGATTTTGAGAAAGTCACTGCCTCTCTGGGCCTTAGTTTTCTTACCCGGAAGACAGGAAAATCAGACTAGCTCCCTGACCTATTCGTCAGAATCATCTGGGGTATTTTCTAAAAATAAAGATTCCCGGGTCACACCTCAAACCTGCTGAAACAAGAATCTCTTAGCAGGACTGGAAACCTATTTTTATTAAGTTCCCAAGTTGATTCTTATGCAGACAGCCTAATATGGGCCTGCAATGTTCAGGAACCACTGACCTATATGCTCTTAGCTCTCTTCCAACTCTAACATCCCTGGATTTTTCTCTATCCTCAAGTTATCCTCTTGGTGCTTGCTTGTGGATACAAATAATACATTACTTTTCTTTACAGAGTAAAAAAAAGTTAAATGCAAAGAAGGAACATCATGTGTTATGGAGCTGGCCACAGCTTTATCGCTTGCGTGATGTTTTCAATTCTGTTCACTGTAAGATTTTGCTATCCTCTCATTTTCGGTGAAAACCAATGAAAAACTATTATTCATTGAGTAGTTAATCTGGCTAAGCAGATTTGCACCAGAAAATAGAAGGCACCCATTCAAAGACATTTAGAACCCTTTCCAATGAGTTATATCTTCCTCATATATTCCCTACCCAAGTTTCAATTACCCGAACTTAAGTTTTTGAAAGTACCACGATTCCCCCAAGTTTCGTGACTTTGCTTGGGCCCCTGTGTTTGGCTAAAATGTTCTTTTCCACCTTCTCTGGCTAGCAAATTTCAATTCATTCTTTAGGATCCAATTAAATCTTTCTTTTGTGAAACCCTCCCTGAAGTCTACAATCATCATCATCATCTTGCCATCCACAAACAAAACTCCCCTAACCCCAGCAGAAAGTTTTGTTCTAAGGACCCCTAAAACTTTACATATACCATATGAAAAATGCAGCTTTTATGCTGCTTCCTGTGAGCTCAACAGCAAAGACTAAGTTTAATCATCTTTATTTCCAAAGTACATATCAAATACTCAATAAATATTTGCTGCGTTGAAAACATCTATCAATAAAACTCACTTGTCATATAAAATCATGGCATCGTTCTGTGCCTCCTGTCCATCATACTGGCCCTTTTTGGCAGCAAGCTGAGACTGGAAGTTATCTGCTGCCAGCCAGAACTGTAAGATATTCACTGCATCCTCTTTTTCCATGTACTAGAAGGAAAAATACAAGAGGAAAATAAGACTATAAACAGATTTCTCTCATCCTCCCTAATTTTTTTTTAACGCCTAAAGCACTTGGTATTCCTAGTTGGTCTTCCATCCAAGAATTAACCAGGCCCAACTCTGCTTAGCTGCCGAGATCAGATGAGATAGGGTACATTTAGGGTGGCATGGCTGTAGACTCATCATCCTTAATTTATCCTAACCATTAAACATGAATGGTACTGGTCCGTGTCCTGTTAGAAACCAGGTCGCACAGCAGGTGAGCAACAGACAAGCAAGCGAAACTTTATTTGTATTTGCAGCTGCTCCCCAGGACTAGCATCACCACCTCAGCTCCACCTCAGATCATCAGGCATTAGATTCTCATAGAAGTACCAGTCTCTGGTCCCAAAAAAATTGGGGACCGCTAGCCTAATACATTCACTTGTTCAGTTAATTCCAGTCAGCAACTTACAGTCATTTGAGATTGAAAAGTTTAAAAACATTGTTTCAGTGAGAGGCAAAAAAAAAACAACTAAGAAAAACCCACTATCACACAGCTAGATGCAAACTTTAGTGAACTGGAGTAAAAAGTACAGTAAAGATGGATTAGTAGTTCCTCACTGTCAATATACAAAGAGTAAAGTAACCAGACCAAGTCTTTTATATCTGATCATTTCCATCAATATATGCAGCCATATTAACCTGAACAAATGCTGACTTAAACTTATAGCAAAGATAGGGAGTGAAAAAATAAATTAACTGAACTGTATTCTTATAAGGAGACAGAACACAGGTGTGTATTTAAGTTACTGCTTTGTGAGACTGGGACTCCTCTTATTTCTGCTTTGTAATCACTTGCTTTGCAAAAAAGAATTTCATGTGCTGAAGCCTACAAATACCATTATATTAAAATATATGTCTCGAAGAGATCAATATACTCATTGCTTACTGAAAATGCTTTACTGGGCAAACCTATGAAGTAGCTAAAGCAAAAGTAATGACAGTATAAAAAATTTATTACTTTTCTCCCTCTCTTCTAAAGTCTCATCTCCGAATATTTGAGCACTGGAATTAAGTATTAACTTCTGTGGTTTTAAAACTGTTCTGAATAATTAAAAATGTGCAGTCCCTTAATTAGGTTTTTCAAATTAGAGTTTACATTGAATTTTCATGTTCTCTCTTTAATCTGTCATTAAAGTACTATTTCCATTTACATACAACTTAAAACAATAATTATTTTAAATAAATTATTTAAATAAAATTATTTAAATCCAATCAATCTTTTTGGAAATGATTTGTCTCTTCTATGTTACTTCCTATAGACAGGGCCTGAACATTTATAGTTTAGAGGCTGAAATGCTCTAAAAGAGTATGAAAAGAAATGCAGACTTTACCTCAGAGAAATAAAAGAGGGCTGACTCACAGAAGAGAATGTCAGCCAGGTAAACAGTTCCACTGGTCAGCACTTCAATCTGGTATTTACAGAAATGGTGACTTCGCAGAAACTCACTAAAGTGCCTGCATATGAACAAAAAAGGGACAATTTGAGGAAACGACCAAGGGAAAGCGCTTAACTGGGAAAAATATACTCTTTCCATATTGTGTCTATCGTTTTTTAAAAGCTTGGTCAACACTACCTCCCTTCCCATGTTGTCATTCCTGATTCCTCTACCTGTAAATAATCTCTCCCACCTCATAATGACTTTGTAGATCTCCTCTGATATTTAACACATTCTACCTTATATTCCATAAACAAAAGAATACGTCCTATTTCTCTTATTAGGCTATAACTTCAAGGCAGGACCTATATCTAATAGTGCTGTGCACAAAGCACCCTTTTCATAAATGTTAAATCAAAGAATAAATATGTAGATTTTTTAAGGGCATGCAGCAGTAATTTAAAAAAAAAAACTTGGAGGCAGTTCAACAAATCTATGTAGATTTAGTAATATGGCATGCATTAAGCTTAAAGCATACACTAACAAATTAGGATATCTTTCTGAAGACATGCACTGTTTAAATCAATAAACCAGTTCTAATAGTCACAATTATACACAAATGACTTCAGAATTAAAAACAAATTATTTTAACTTAGGAAATATTAAGATTCAAAATAAAAAAGATTCAATAAAAACTTTTTTTTTTTTAAATAGAGTTCTCAATTTACATTTAAAAGAAATCATTAACCAAGACAACCTTAGAGTATGCCTGTAAAGATCCTGTAAATATTCAAAATACTTAAATCCTCAAAGACACTTTGTTTTTATCTGAATGAAGCCCATTCCTAACACTGAACACAAATTCTCAAGATAACAAAATGTGAAATTATGAAATTAACTTACTCTTGCTCCATTGCACTAAAGACTATGGACTGTGCCAAAACGAAACAGTTGGGGTCCACCTGTCCATCTTCTCCACAAATCTTTGCTGGTAAATAATTAAATAATTAAAGAAATAGTAAATAATTAAATTTCTATTGAATACAAAATGTACACATTTGTGAATGAAAATAGGAAATAACTGTAAAGGCATGTAAATTAGGTTTTAAGTGGAACTAAGAGAAAATACAGGTGAACAGCTAATTTTGAGGTAGAGAAAGTCTTTGTAAGCATACATGCAAAAGCAGCAACCAAAAATTTTAGCATAAATTAATTTCTATACAGTAAAACACCCCAAAAACCAAATTAAAAGACAATTAGGATGAAAAAATTTGCAGCATGTATGACAGTTTACTCTATATATGACAAATTATTATTCATACATCAAGAGTTCTTACAAACTAACAAGAAATATACTGAAAGAAAAATGAGCAAACATGAAAAGATAATTCACAAAAGAGTATGTAAATATAATTATAGATTAGAATGAGACACTCCAACTTTTGTCTAGTAAATTAGCATAAAAGTGTTTTAAAAATCCATATTTCTTATTGTTTAACAATATATACACTTGAGCAAGGGCATGGGAAAATTGACACTAGTGTTAGTGAGAATATAAATTGATGTATCTTTCTAGAGGGCCATTTGACAGTTTCTAGCATAAGCTTTCAATCAGCAATTCCATTTCTAGGACTGTAACCTAAAGAATTATAGATTTATGAAAAGGTTTATCGGTAAAAAATTTTATCAAAATGTTATTCAATAGGAATTTTAAAACATAAAATATGCTAAAATTAAAAATTGTCTAAAGAAACTGTAAGACATCAATAAGCTGTTAAACTAGTAAACACGACTAGAAAAAAACCATACAACCATAATGGCTGGTTTCACTTTAAGTTCATGACCTTAATGGGACATTAATGAAACCCAAGAATCCTACTATAGTTTCCTGGTCCATTTACTCTGACATTCTCCTAGACAACACATGGCACATATTCTCTTCCCTTCTTAAACCTTCTGTTCTCTTTGCTGATGACTTGGCTTCCTTCCTCACTAAGACAACTATCAGAAAATTACTTCTATCAGAAAATTACTTCTACCACTTCCCACCATATCTAGCAACCCACTTGCATCTCTACCCATATACTCTGCACTCTCTCCTGTTACTACGGATGAACTGTCCTTGCTTCTACCTGAACAATCCTCTATTTGAGCAATGAGCCCATCCTCTTTTCCCCTCAAGACTTCTTTATTACAGAAGATGTCCCCTTCTCCTGCATCGAGTTTTTCACTATTGCCTTATTCTCACCAGCTTTATACACTGTTTGTACACTGTGCTTATATACTTGTTTGTATGCTATCATACACCTTAAATGTTTATAACATGTCACCCTAAAAACAAAAACCACTGTCCTTTAACATTCCCTTTCAGCTCATCTTTAGTGCAAAATGCCTTGCCCCTACTTGCTGTCTTCATTCTCCTATTCTCTCTTAAGATTCCAATTAAGTTTTTGTCCTTGAAGGTCCACTGTAATTAAGATGACCAGAGGCCCAGATGCCCATCAGGTTGCCAAATTCATTCCATTCCTACTATTCATCATACATAACCCATTCAGCATGATTTAACATCTTTAATTACTCCCTTCCTCCCAGAAACATTTTTCACTTGGCTTTTTGATACACAGTGATATAGGAGGGTCTACATTACTACTGGCTGTTACTTTTAAGTCTCCTTTGCCAGTTCTTCCTCAACTGACAGACTTCTAAATGTTAGGCCAGCCCCAGAATTCTGTCCTTAGACCTCTTGCTTTCACATATTATACTCATTCCCATGGTAATCCAGTTTCATGACTCTAAACCCATCTATATGCTGATGACTTCCAAACATGTATCTCCAACCTAGACCTCTCTCCTTAACTCCTAAAGTGGATGTCTGACTGCCTACTTGACATTCACCATTTGGATGTCTAAAACCCAAACTCCTGATTTTCCCCATAAGCCATTACACTCACAATCCTCCTTATCTTATAATTGGTTAATTTCGCTCTTCCAGGTATTCAGTCATGCTTGATTCCTTTTTTCCTCTCACACCACTTACTTCCAAGCCACCAGCAAATTCTGTCAGCTGTACCTTCAAAGTATTTTAAAAATTTCACCACTTCAAGGATTTGTGGAAGAAGGAAGAAGTAGTAGAAGCATAGTTTTAGGGTCATTCTGAATCCTCACATAAAAAACAGTAAGTAGACAGCAACATCAAAAACACACGAATAACATTTACGACAAAACTAGGCAAGTGGGATACAGAATAATAATAGCTAAAGTGGAGACCTCTTCAAACTGTAACTCGCTTAAAGTACAGCTATATTAAAATGTTATCACTGTAACAGGAGATAAATAATTAAAGCAGGATTCAGAAGAATGAGGCTCAAAGAGGAAAAGTGGTAAAGACATAGAGGTAATTAGCATTTTTAAATGCATAATAATAGACAATGGGATGGAAATTTTCTTGGATCCCTAGATCACTAAATCTTATCAACTTGATCCTTCATAATAATTTTCTCCTCATGGGATTATATCATTAATTTGATAAAGTTTAAGAAAAGGAAAATTAGAATTGCAGTCACATTTCATTCTTAAATTATTTGGCTCAAAACCCCCTCCTTTTCTCCCCTACTCCAGTTTGATTACCAAGTGGTATAAACAAATGCCCAAAAGAATCACTAGCCAACTAATTCCTCAAATAGCCAAATTCTAATTAGTTAGTACACCCCAGTTTTATTATTAGGAACACTCAGTCTAGGGAAGTCTGGAAGATGGTAGCAACAAATTCCCACAGAAAAAAATAGAGGAGCAACATAGAAAAATCAAAAACCCACAACAAAATATACAACAAAACTTGGTAAAACTCCCGAAATACAAGCAGATAAGGACAAACCACCAAGACCTGTGTTATAGGTGTCTGTGTGGGTGAAAGAAAAGGAAAACAATGGGGGCAGCATCTGATGGATCCCAAAATAGCCAACAATTAGTTGTTCACTGTTATAAAGCACGGTGAGTGAATTTAAGAACCACAGCTGAGACTGGAGGCGGTTTCACTGTCTCCTATGAGTGCGAAGGACCTGCAGTAAAGACTAAAAGAGCCCCATGCTGTAAAGAATCTGCTAGGAATAGAATAACATGCTATATTTTATATGTCAAAAATATTAAATTTTTGTAATAAAAATAAAAAACTTAGAACTAAGACTTAATAACATTTGTTTAACAGATAAATTTTATCTGTGATTACAGGTGCACCCAAGGTCTTTCTAATGCAACAGTAAAAACTTTCAAACTTTTTATTTTACTATATTTTCATAGAAACATATTTGTGACTCAGTATACACATACATATGTGTGTATACGATGGTAACAATTTCCTGAAATATTTGTTGGCTCTTATTACTAGCACTTTGATTTTTCTATTCCAGCATTTTTGGGCAGGGGGATGAGGACAAAAGAGGTTGATCTCAGTGCACAGTTTGAAAGGGAATGCCAAGTAGCGTACTAGTTAATGTGTAGGGGTCTTGTTTCAAATCCTGACTGCCATTTCTGAGCTGTGTTACCTTGGGCAAATTACTAACCTTCTCTGTGCTTCAGTTTTGTCATATAAAATAATAACCAAATTCATGTGCTGCAAGGTTCTTTAGAAGGTTAAATCAGTTTATCCATGGAAACAGCTTAGAATATTGCCTGGGACCTGGGAAGTACTCACTAAATGTGTGCTATTACTGTTCTTGCTGCTGCTGTTATTCAAGTCAAAGTCTAAGAATTTGGGTCCAATATATGAGAAAAAGTTCGTAAGTAAACGACAATCGTATGTAATAAAGTACTCTGAATAGAGATTAGGAAAGGATATATTAAATTCCATGCTCATAAAAAATTCTCTTAAATTAGTAACCAAAAATAGGCATTTTACTTTGTCAAAGCTTCAAGCACTGCTTACCTATGATGTCATTTCTCATTGCTTCTGTAATTGGTATTGGTTTAGCAGCATCTGGAGATATGTATTTGGTAAAAGTATTCACTGCATCTTGTTCTATACCTGCAAAGGAAGAAGGGGACAACTTCAAAAATCAAAACACACCTTGACCTAGTAGTGGACTATGTTCCTAAATACCAAGGTTTAGCTTGCTGTGTGCCCAGGAACATAGATGTGTGCACGCACATATGTACAAATATATATTTGTATTTGTAATTATAAATATGTGTATGTGTGTGTGTGTGTGTGTGTGTATGTGTGTGTATATAGACATATATTTAGGATAAAACAAGCCTCATCATTCTATTGCTTTTTCACTGTTTGGTTTATAGAACAGCAGTTATATGTGAATTATCCCCTTCACTCCTTGCCTAAGCTAATAGCAATAATTTATACATGTTCTCTTTCCATGTCTCTGCTTTGAAGTCCAAACTTAAAGGATGTGCACAGCGATAAAACAATAGCAGCTCAAAAATTATTTATAAATTTAAGTTTTAAATAGTTTCCAAAATGTTTTCACATTCATGAATACTACATTCATTCGACCTTCAAAACCCTAGGTGAAAACAATGAATCTCAAACTTTTTAGTCTCAGGACTTTGAAATCTTAAAAATTACTGAGGACCCTAAAGAGCTTCTGTTTATTAGTTTTATTTATATATATTAAAGTATTAGAAGTTAAAGTGAAAAAAATTAATATTAAACCTGTTAGAAGTTAACATAAACAAGATTTTTTAATAGAAAATAACTATTTTGCTAACAAAAAATTAATAAGGTCATTATTTTACATTTGTCAATAGCAAACTATTGGATTCTCATATTTGTTTAGGTATTCAATCTGCTGTGCTATTTTGTTTTGGTTGAAGTATACTGTGATATCATGATATAATAAGAAGAACATAAATATATAGTCTTCATCCTGGATCCTGGCACAGAGCTTCTAAAACCCTAGGAATTTCCTGAGTGGTAGGGGCGATATGAGCATCTTCTATTATTTATAAGCCCCTTTCAAGCCCCTTTAAACCCACACATTTCAACCATAGGAAAGTTTACAGTAATGAGGTGACTGGTAGAATGAAGGCTGGTTGCTAGAAGAACCAATCATGTGATTAAAGCATTGGAATTTTCAGCCCTACTTCCTGACCTCTTAGGAAAGGAGAGGAGGTGGGAATCATCAAATTATTCGCTAATGGTCAATGATTTAATTAATCATGCTCATATAATAGAACCATAAAAACTCTCAATGAAGCGGTTCAGAGTTTCCAGGTTGGTAAATGCACCCATGTACCAAAAGGGTAGCACACCCGAACTCCATAGAGACAGAAGCTCCTATACGTGAAACCCTTCTGGACCTTACCGTCTGTACCTCTTCATCTGGCTTTTCATTTGTGTACTTTATAATATCCTTTAAAATAAACCAGTAAACGTAAGTAGAGTGTTTCCCTAAGTTCTAAGAGCCATTATAGCAAATTATTGAACAAGAGGAATGGGTTGTGAGAATCCCTGATTTATAGCTGGTTGGCCAGAATGACAGGTAACAACTTAGAACTTGCAACTGGCATCTGAAGTGGTGGTGGGGGCAGTCTTGTGAGACTAAGGACTTAACCTGTGAGGTCTGCACTTGCTCCAGGTAGTGTCAGAATGAATTAAACTGTATGATGTCCAATTACTGTCCACAGAGAATTGAAGAATTGCATGGTGCAGGAAACCCACACATTTGGTATCAGAAGTGTTGTAAACAGTGAAACGGATTTCTTTTATACATATTAAGAAAATTAGGCCTCAGAGATGTATAGTTGGGAAAAGGAGTATTTTATGGCTTTTAGATAATTGTGGATATATGCTTTGATACCACACCAAAACTTGATAAGTAATAGTTTCTTAAAGGTTAGTTAGAATGTAGAAACTGTATCAATGAACTTGTTGTATTGTTACATTAAAATCCACTGGTCTATTTCCCACGTTTAATGAATATTTTACTCATGAATTATTTTATAGTATCAGATATTTTCAAATATTTTGGAAAACAATGGTTCATTGATTTATCTTCTAAATGTCGATATACTGCATCATGTAGTAGGAGACCCCAACCCACTGGCAATGCATGACCTGTTACCGGTACTTGGCCTGTTAGGAACTGGGCTGCACAGCAGAAGGTGAGCAGTGGGCGAGCCTGCAAAGCTTCATCTGTATTTACAGCCGCTCCCTGATGCTAGCCAGCATCACTGCCTCAGCTCCACCTCAGATGATCAGGCATTAGATTCTCATAGGAGTGCGAACCCTATTGTGAATTACACATGTGAGGGATCTAGGTTACACGTTCCTTATGAGAATCTAATGCCTGATCAACTGAGGTGGAGCTGAGGTGGTGATGCTAGTGTTGGGGAGCAGCTGCAAATACAGATTAACATTAACAAAGAGGTTTGACTGCACAGAGACCATAATAAATCAATTGCTTGCAGACTCATGTCAAAAATCTACAGTGAGTGGCAAGTTACAATTAAGCTGTATCTGGTGGCGGGCTTTAAGTCAGAATCCAACAGTTATTTTAGTCCATGTGTAGGCCACGCATTATTTTATTTACCACTTTCATCCATGCCTCTTTCCCACACTGTGCACTTACCTCAGCCACAAGCTAACCCTAGCTAGATGAGTAAAAAACAAATGTCACTGGGAAACTTCTTTGAAAAGGACAAAGACTCAATGATGAGACACCAGAAGATTCTAAGACTGCCAACAAAAAGACATTAAAAAGAAAATACCAAGAGTCCTACTTAAATTACAGGTTAACTACAACAAGTAATTCACATTCTCCAAGACCACTTTGTACAATATGTGGTGACCGGCTATCCAATAAAGCCATGAAACTGTCAAAACAGCTTCATCACATGGAAACCAAGCACCTGCATTAAAAGACAAGTCTCTGAAGTTTTTCAAAAGAAAAAACTGTGAACATGAAAAATAGAAGCAATATTGAAGGCCACCAGTTCATCAAAAGTGTCTGCGCTGAGAGCATCACTCTTAGTGTCTAACTGTATTACTAAATGCTAAGAAGCCCTTTACTATTGGTGAAGAGTTGATGATCCTGCCTGCTGCTAAGGACATTTGTAGTGAACTTTTAGGAGAGGCTGCTGTTTAAAAAGCAGCACTGTTCCTCTTTCAGCTAGCACCATAACTAGAGGAACTGATGAAATAGCAGAGGATATTGAGGCACAACTGTTATGGAAGATTAATGAGTCACCACGGTACACAATCCAGATTGATGAGTCTACAATGTTGACAACAAGGCAACAAGGCTTGTTTTTGTGTGATGTATTTTTCAGGAGGATGTGCATGAGGATGTTATGTGCACTTTTGTTGCCAGCCCACACCACAGCTGCAGAACTATCCCAGTCTTTGAATGACTATGTATCAGGAAAACTGAACTGGTCATTTTTGTTTCGGTATGTGCACAGATGAAGTGGCTGCCATGCTGGACGGCTTTCTAGTTTTACTACTCAAGTCAAAGAGGTCGCTTCTGAATGTGAGTCTACGCACTGTGTCATCCATAGAGAAATGCTGGCTAGCTGAAAAATGTCACCTGAACTTAACGGTTTGCAGGATGTGATTAAAATTATCAACCACGTTAAAGTACATGCCCTTAACTCACGTCTGTGCAGCTCCGTGAGGAGATGGATGCAGAGTACACACGTCTTTTCTTCTACACAGATGTGAGATGGCTTTCTAAAGGTAGATCACTGGCCGGAGTTTCTGAATTATTGAGAGCCACTAAAGATATTTCTTTTGGAAAAACAGTCACCGCTGGCAGCAAATTTCAGTGACACAGAATAGGTCACAAAACTTGCTTACTTGTGCGACATATTCAACCTGCTTAAGCAACTCAAGTCACTTTAGGGGAGAATGACAACTGTGTTCAAGTCAGCAGATAAAGGGGCTACATTCAAAGCCAAATTGGAATTATGAGGGTGATAAATAACACTGGAATTTTTGACATGTTTCAAACATTAGCAGAGATTTTGAAAGAGACCGAGTCAGGCCTTCTTTCTCCCAGCTGGTGCATGATCACTTATCTCAGCTTTCAAAAGAGTTTGAGCATTACTTCCCAAACATAAAGGACCCCCAAACTGAGAAGGAATGGATCTGCAACCCATTTGAGAGTGAGCCAGGTGAATCAACTTTGTCCGTGTTAGAAAAGGATCCACTGCCTGAGATCGCAAATGACTATGGCCTCAAAAGTATATTTGAGACAACTTCAAACCTCCATATGTTCTGGATTAAAGTCAAGGCAGAATATCCTGAGATTGCCACAAAAGCACTGAAAAGTCTGTTTCCATTTCCAACATTCTATCTTTGTAAAGCAGGGTTTTCTCAATGGCAGCAACCAAAACGAGATTATGGAGTAGACAGGCCATAATCAACACACTTAGGCTGTCACTGTCTCACATCACCCCTAGATGGGACTGTCTAGTTGCAGGAAAACAAGCTCAGGGCTCGCACTGATTTTGCATTATAGTGAGTTGTATAATTATTTCATTATGTATTACAATGTAATAATAACAGAAACAAAGTGCATGACAAGTCATTCCAAAACCATCCCCCACCACTCTGGTCAGTGAAAAAGTTGTCTTTCATGAAACCAGTCCCTGGTGCCAAAAAGGTTGGGGACCACTGCCATATAGTATAGAAAAAGGAATCACATCGATACTATCACCAATGACCTTATCAGAAAATTCCTTAAATCTGTCAAAACACAGAGTGATGAATACAAGTTGTAACTGTTATTTTCACTTGAAAAGCTTAAATTTTACTCTGAGCAAAAATATTGCCAACTGCTTTCCATTAAATGACAAGTTCACTTCATTCATTTCCAAAAAAAAAAAAAAAAAAAAAAAGTCTGCCGAATATCCAAGCTGAATAACCATAGTTTGTCTGTAGTCATTTCTACCAGTAAAAATGGTATTCCATTTAAAAAGCAGCTACTTGAACTCACAAAAACAATCAACTACACATGTAGTATGCAGAAGTGCTTCTGCATATTTCCCATTTCATCACACATGTCATTTAATGAAATTAAAAATCTACTTTTCCAAAGACATCCACTTAGTTTTACTGGTAGCACACAATGACTACTAGTACAATTTGGTTCAATGCCAGCAGGTTTTTCTACAATTGCCTTTCTATCACTATTACAAATGTCAACATTAGTGGAAAGACAGGTAACATCTCAGAATTGTTTTGGAAATAGTTCTGATCACATTGACACCCTGGAAAAAGTCTCAGGGACTCTCTATGGCTGTGTGATCCATACTTTGAGAACCCCTGGGTTAACAAATTAGATTACCTCTATTTTTATATAAAAGAAAACTTATGTACAAAAAGTTAGAATGACTCAGTTGAGTCAAAAAAGGACTGGGGTGAGGAGGGGGCCAGGGTACTGATTAAAGTTAAGTTGTTATCAGCTTAAAATAAATTGTTATCACTGTAAGGTCTTTTATCTAAGCCCCATGGTAACCACAATAAAAATACCTATGGAAGATATGAGAAAGGAATCAAAGCATATCACTACATTAAAAATGGATACATAAAGGAAGACGGCAAGAGAGAAAAAGAGGGACAAAAGACCTAAAAGACACTCAGAAACAATAAGACAGCAATAGTAAATCTTACCCTATCAATAAATACTTTAAATGTAAATGGATTAAATTCCTCACAAGGCAAAGTAGTCGATTTTCTAAAATATAATCAAAAACTCACTATATGCTGTCTATTAGACAGCTGCTTTAAATTTAAGGATATATATTGGCTGAAAGTGAAGGGATGAAAAAGATATTCTGTGCAAACAGTAACCAAAGGGGGGGGGGCGGCCGCTATACTTATATCAGCCAAAATATACCTTAAGTCAAAAATGGTCACAAAAGACAAAGAAGGAAATTATATAATAATAAAAGGGTCAATCTACCAAAAAGATATAGCAATCATATATATATGCACCCAATATCAGAGTACATAAACATATAAAGCAAATATTGAGAGAAGTGAAGGATGAAATAAACAGCAATACAGTTAATAGTAGGAGACTTCAATACCCCACTTTCAACAACATAAAAATAAAGAAACAATGAACTTGAAAAACATCACAGAGGAAATGGCCCTAAAAGACATATAAGAACACTCCACTTAAAAGCAGCAGAATACACACTCTTCTCAATGTACATAGATAATTCTCTATGACAGATTACATGTCAGATTATATTTAGGACATTAAAAAAAATCAACGGCAGAAAGAAAAATGGAAAATTCACAAATATTTGCAAATTAAACCACTCTGAACATCCAATGGGTTGAAAATGAAAGCAAGAAAGAAATTTAAAAATATCTTAAGACAAATGAAAACACAATATAGCAAAACTTATGGGATATAGCAAAAGCAGTACTAAGAGGGGTATTTAAAACTATACATGCTTATATTAAGTAATACCAAAGTCAACCAATGATATTATAAGAAAACTACAGAACAATGGCATTAATAAATATAGAAGCAAAAATCCTCAACAAAATACTAACAAAAAGAATTCAATAGTATATTAAGAGGATCACACACCACAACCAAGCGAGATTCGTCTCTGGGGTGCAAGGATGGTTTGATACAAAAAGAAATCAATTAAAATGAAATGCTACACCAAAATGAAAGATACAAATCATATGATCAAATCAACGGATGCAGAAAAGCATGTGACAAAATTCAACACTCTTTTATAATTTAAAACTCAACATACTAGGAGTAGGAGAAAAATTACCTCAACATAATAAAGTCCATATATGCAAAACTAACAGCTAACATCATACTCAATGGCAAGAAACTGAAAAGTTTTCCTCTAAGATTAGGTACAAGGCAGGATGTCGACTCTCATGACTTCTATTCAACACAGTACTAGAAGACCTAGCCAAGGCAATTAGACCAGGAAAAAAAAAAAAAGGCATCTAAATTGTAAAGGAAGAAGTAAAATTATCTCTGTTCATGGATGACATAATATTACATGTAGAAAATCCTAAAGACAAATAAAGAAATCTCAGAGCAGCCAGAGAAAAGATGGTAACCTATAAAGGAAAACCCATTAGATTATCATCAGACTTCTCAGCATAAACCTTACAAGCCAGAAGGAAATGGAATCAAATATTCAAACTATTAAATGAAAGGAACTACCAGGCAAAAATAATGTATCCAGCAAAGCTCTCAATTAGATATGAAGGAGAAATAAAGACTTTTCCAGACTTAAAAAAATTGAGAGAATTCTCCACTACGAGGCCTGCATTATAGGAAATACTGAAAGGGGTCAACTCACTTAAAACAAAATGACAATAAAAACACATAATTAGGAGTAAGGTGACTAGCAGGCACACAGAAGCAGAGGAGTGTAATCCTTACAAAGAACAGAGCATTATAAGCTTAAACAATAAGAAGAGATTTGCTGTAGCAAGACGGTAATGAATGTTCAGCATACCTAGGGACAAAATGACATAACAATGATTGAAAAGGAAACGATTCAAATATCCAAATTTGCAAAGGGGAATGGAGATAAGGGACGTGCAGAAGAAAATGGATGACTGTGTGTGTATATATATATATATATATATATATATATATATATATTTATCCTTTACATGTTCGTAATGGTAACCACACACCAAAAATTCAGAACTGAAGTATATAACATAAAACAAGAAGAACCAGAGGGAAAACCCCACAAAAGCCAACCAAAATAAAGAAAACAGAAACGCAAGGACAAGGAAGCAATGGAAACACCAAGCTACCAGAAAGCAAAAGATAAAATGGCTATAAGAAGACCTCATATTTCAATAATGACCCTAAATGTAAATGGACTGAACTCACCAATAAAAAAGCACCCAGTTGCAGATTGGATCAAAAAACAAAACTCAATTATACACTGCCCTCCAGGAGACACATCTCAGTTCCAAAGACAAATAAAAACTCAAAGTGAAAGAGTGTAAAATGTTTCAAGCAAATGCATCCAGAGAAAAACTAAAGTAGTGGTACTAATAACAGATGACCTTATTACCTAAAGCGTTATACAGATTTAATGCGATTCCCATCAAAATCTCATCAAAATTTTTTTAAAGAAATAGGGCAAAAAATCATCAGGTTTGTATGGAAGCACAAAAGACCTTGAATTGCCAAAGCCATCCTGAGAAAAAAAGAACAAGGCTGGAGGCATCACTCTGCCCGACTTCAAATTGTACTACAAAGCAACAATAATGAAAACAGCAAGGTATTGGCAAAAAAAACCCCAGACAGACCAGTGAAACAGAATAGAGTCCAGAAGTAAACTCCTGTTTATATGGGCAAATAATTTTTGACAAAAAAAGGAGAAAGATACAGTGGAAAAAGGAGAGCCTCTTCAATAAGTGATGCTGGGAAATCTGAAAAGCCACCTGCAAAAGAATGAAACTAGACTGTCGTCTAGCACCACACACCAAAATTAACTCAAAATGGATTAAAGACTTGAATGTAAGACCTAAAACAATAAAATGCAGAGAAGAAAACAAAAGAACGAAACTAAAGGACCTTGGACTTAAAGAGGATTTTATGAATTTGACCTCAAAGGCAAGGGAAGTAAAAGCAAAAATAAATGAATGGGACAATATCAAACTAAAAAGCTTCTGCACAGCAAAATTGTCAATAAGGTCAAGAGACAACCATCCAAATGGAAAAATATATTTGCAAGCCCTCCGAAAAGGGCTTAATATCCAAAATATACAAAGAACTCATACAACTCAATAACAACAAAAA
Source organism: Rousettus aegyptiacus (assembly GCF_014176215.1). Lineage (NCBI taxonomy): Eukaryota > Metazoa > Chordata > Mammalia > Chiroptera > Pteropodidae > Rousettus > Rousettus aegyptiacus. The sequence goes on from NW_023416309.1 coordinate 65,847,981, forward strand.
ACCAAATGATCCAATCAAAATATTGGCAGAGGACCTGAACAGACACTTCTCCCTAGAGGACATATAAATGGCTAACAAATATTTGAAAAGATGTACTCAACAGTGCTAGCTAGTAGGGAAATGCAAATCAAAACCATAATGAGATACCATCTCACACCTGTTACAGTAGCTGATATCAACAGGACAAGTAATAACAAATGTTGGAAAGGATGCGGAAAAAAGGTAGGACTGCAAATTGGCACAGCCACTATGGAAAATAGTATTGAGTTTCCTAAAAAAACTAAGAATTGATCTACCATATGATCCAGCAATCTCTCTACTGGGTATGTACTCCAAAGACTTGAAAACTCATATCCAAAAAGATATTTGCACATTGATGTTCATAACAGCATTACTCACTGTAGTCAGGACATGGAAGTAACCGAAGTCTTCTACAATAGATGACTGGAAAAGAAGCTGAGGTACATATATAAAACAAAATATTACTCAGCCATAAGAAGAGATGAAATACTGCCATTTGTGACAAGAAGGATGGACCTTGAGATAATCATGCTAAGTGAAATAAGCCAGACAGAAAAAGTTGAAAATCACACGATATCACTTATATGTGGGATGTAAACCTAAAAGCAACAAATGAACAGGACAAAGAAACAAAGACTCATGGTCATGGACAATAGACTAGTGGTCTATCACATATTTGGTGATGGAAAGAAATCAACTATGGGATGAACACGCTTTAAAATGTACAGCTGAAACTTACCTCATTTTATTAACCAATGTCACCATAAAAAAATAAAAAAATTTTTAAAAATTTTTTAAAAATTGTTAGAAACAGGATAATTATTAGAGTTACAGAACAAAAATCAACATACAAAAATCAGTTGCATTTCTATATACCAACCATGGACTATGCTATCAAAAATGGAGTTTAAGAAAATAACCTCATTTACGATAGCATCAAAAATAATAAAATATGTAGAAATAAATTTAACCAAGAAAGTGAAGGATTTATACATTAAGAAATCTAACACCTTGCTGAAAGAAATTAAAGACACAAATAAATGAAGACATTCTGTGTTCATAAACTGAAAGACTTAAAATTGTTAAGATTCCAATACTACCCAAAATGATCTAAATGCAATCTCTGTCAAAATTTAAATGGTGTTTTTTACAGAAACAGAAAAAACTATCCTAAAATTCATACAGAACCACAAAGGACTCCAATAACCATAATAACCTTGAAAAATAACAAAGGTATAAAAAATAACAAAGGTATAGACATCACACAACCTGATTTCAAAATATATTATAAAACCACAAGAATAATAATAGTACAATGGCAAGAAGACAGACATATAGATCAATTGAACAGAACCACAATGAGATATCATCTCACATGTTAGGATGGCCATTTATCCAAAAAAACCCAAAAACAAACAAACAAAAAAGTTGGAAATAGAGAAATTGAAGCCTTTGTACACTGTTGGTGATAATGTAATATGGTGTAGCTATTATGGAAAACCATATTGAGATTCCTCAAAAAAAGTGTAGCACATGTACACGTACACACACACACACACACACACACACACACACACACACACACTGTATTACTGTTTAGCCATTAAAAAGGAAGATATCTTAATGAGTACAATTCATTTAAATGTGTTCCTACTGTTTAGTATTTAGGTTGTCTCCAAGTGTTCACTTTAACAAAAGCTAATTCAATAAACATCCTGTACATAAAACAAAAAAAGGGGAGCCTATCCTGCCATATGTGACAACATGAAAGAAACTTGAGGACATTATTCCCAAGTGAAATAAGCCAGTCAGAGGACAAATACTGCATGATTCCACTTACATGTTGTATCTAAAATAGTCAAACTCATAGAAGAACACAGAATGATAATTGCCAGGGAGTGAATAGAAGATTGCTATTAACAGGTGTAAAGTTTCAGTTAGGTAAGATGAAAAAGTTCTAGAGATCTGCTGTATATCACTGTATGTACAGTTAATATTATACTGTATACTTAAAAGAGAGACTATGCTTGTTTGGTGAATTAATCCTCTCTGCCACCAGGGCCTTGATGAAAGATATCAATTGTGAAGATTTGGGGGAATTGTTTTGCATTTAACCAGATCAAAAATAATCCAAGCTAATTCCATTATTTCAATAAATATTTATTGCATAGCCACTATGAGAAAATTGCTAATTTGAACAAAAGATATTGGTTTTGCAGAAAATGTCTGTCAAAAAAACCTAAATTTCAGAACTTGGGTTATTTCTAAAGTTTTGCTTTTCCACTAACTAAAAATAGCTGCCAATCCCAGACAAATGCTGAAATAATTTATATAGATAAGTGTTAATGCAAATTTGTTTTCTGGGGATTAAACTCACTGAAAGAACTTATGATACCCTTAAAAAAATATTAACTACATTTCACTTCAGAAATATAGAACAAGGTTGTACCCTTCTATTGGATCTAGAAAACTCAATTTTCACTTATTTAAGAATAAAAGAGCATTGATATATTTTAAATATTTTAATAAACATTTTTAACCAATAAACACTGGGCTAAGACAAATGCTTTGGTCCAATTTCTAAAACACTCTTTAATAAAAGAACAAAGGAACATGGAAATTGCTAAAAACATGTTTTGTTGTTTAAAAACAACTTTTTAGGGACTATGAGGCCAGGTTACTGGAAATAAAGAACTTCAATTAATTGAGTCATGTTTAAAACTACAATACTCAAGTTAGTATTTCAATAAGAAGTTTTTAAATATTTAAATAGCTCAAACCTTGTCTTTTAACTGAAATTAATCCTTAATCATGACAAACCTCAAAACACAAAATATGAACTGACTCCATAATAGAAACATATCTAGAATTTTACCCAAGACTTACATGTAACCAAGATACAACAGCATTTCATTAAAATGGACATATCTTAAAGATTACCACTCTTTCTATTATTTTAAATTATCAGCAGCATCTTTATGAAAAACCTTGAGGTCATGAATTCTTTTTAGTCAGAGAGATAAGATATCTCGTGATAAAGATGGCTTAAAGCAGAGAAAATAATCAAAGCGGGAGGTGGGGTCCAGCACAAGGAACATGCAAGCCTATTCCTAAAAGATCATGCATGCCTTAGTCAGCCAGTTACATGGCTATTAAGGAGAACGTGTATTAGCAAAATGTGAAATAAATACATTTACAAAGTCAGCTCAGAAGAAGTCATTTTGTTAACCTCTACCTCTATGCATAAACATCCTATAACCAAACTTAATATCTATTTAAATGAAGTATAAACAACAGTATATCTTAAAGATACTCAAGATGAAATTCCATGCTGCTTTCGAGCTCTTTTTTGTAACTCCTGCTTTTAGTTACAAAAGCTATGTGGGTCATTACAAAACCCTTCATTGGTAAAAAGGAGTTACAAGAACATACTCCGAAAACCCTAGGCCACCTGAGAGTGATATATGCAACTACAAAAACAAGGTTTATTCAAGAAAGAGATTGTCTACCACTTATGAAAAGCACAAGCTGGAACCAGGAGGAAAGAATTTCTAGGCTCCAGAAAAGCTTTAAATACAAATACGAGGTGTTAATATATGGCCACCTTCTATAGCTCAAGAAGCTTTAATACAATGAAAATAATTTGATAGGAATCACCAGAGGCAAACATTAAACCATTATCTTCCTAATATATTTACTTTCTAAGGGGGAAAAAAGCAAATCTACATGGAAAACATATCATTTGATTTGACTTGAAATACTGATATGTCAAGATGAAATAAACAACTCCATTTCTCCCACAGAATGCAACTAAAAACAGTGGACAAATGTATCTGAGGACCTGAAAATGTAAATGGTAGCAGGCAGACAGAGAAAAAAAAAAAACAGAATTGAGCACCTCCATATTTGAAGGCAAGTTTCCCACTTTTTGTTTCTCCAGTAGTCCCCAGCTTAGATCCAAAAAGTTAAAACTCCATACCAGATGCACAAAGAAAAAGCTCCAGATAAGCCCTCTATTTTTGGTCTAAGGAGCAGAAAAGAGGGCTCCTATGGATAACAGCAAGTGAAGAAAATCCCCTTTTTGTTTTTCCCTTTCGCTCTAGTCTCGGCCCTCAAGCAATAGCAGAGCAGCACTGGTGGCAATGGTAGCAGCACCCAGGCAGGCTCCAAAAGTTCCAAAAAAACCCTATTCTTTGGCAGATACTATAGTCCCAATAGGAAGGGGAGAATCCCTGTTTCTTTTATTCTTGATCCTCTTGCTACTTGGCCAAAGAGGTTGACACAGTTGTGGGAAGTGTGCTCAACTGTGAGGAAACTAAAAGCCTAGATTTCTAGCCAAATAACCAGGAACGTGGGCTCCCTAGGAACAGACAGTGTCAGATCACAGAGAGGAGGAAGTTTATGAAAGCTTATAAAGTTATATTTGTACTACTGGGCTCGCCCCTGAGCGGAAAAAAACATGAATCTGACTGTAAGATCATTTCTCAAGGGTGTGCGAACTAAGCTATGACCTATCTACCCACCAAGACTCAGACTGGACACTGGGAGGCACATATGCAGCTAAGATCCAAAACTGAACTGACTATGGAACCACAACCTACAGAATGCTGGTTAGAACTTGTAGCCTGAACCTAACTAGGACTTTTGCTTGCTAAAGTAAATTTGCAGCATTTTACACAGGATTTAAACATGACCCAGAACCATATAAATCAAACTGTCCAAGATACAATCCAAAATTAATCGCCATTCAAAGAACCAGAAAATCTCATCTCACAAGAGAAAAGACAATCAAGATGACACAGAAACTGGACTTGTAAAAAAAAAAAAAATTTAAGATGCTATTATGATGTTCTAAGGTCAAACGCTCTTGAAACAAATGGAAAGACCACCACCACAGAGAAATATAAAATACGAAAAGAAACAAATGGAAATTTTATAACTAAAATCAAAACAACTTAAATTCAATGGAAAGACTCAAAGCACGATGGAAATGACAGAGGAAATAATCAGTAAATATGGAGATAGAGGAATAGAAAACTTCTAAGCTGAGCAGAATAAAAAATTTAGAAAAAAGTAAATAGAGCCTCAAGGACCTGTAGGACAATGACAAGGTATAACAATTAGGTCATTAAAGTTCCAGAAGAAAAGGAAAAAATTACAATGCCAAAAAAAACTTGAAGAAACAATAACTGATGCGACAACATGGATGGATCTAAACAGTATTAAGCTAAGTGAAGTAAGTCAGAGAAAGACCATTACCATATGATTTCACTTATATGTAGACTCTAGAGAGCAAAATAAATGAACACACAAAACCAAAACAGACTCATAGATAACAGAGAACAAAATGATGGTTGCCAGATAGAAGGGAGCTTGGCGGGATGGGTGAAAATATGGAAAGGATTAATAAACACAAATTGGTAGTTATGAAATAGTCACGGAGATATAAAGTACAGTATAGGGAATATAGTCGATAATATTATAGTAACTATCTATAATGCAAGGTGGATACTAGGCTTATTGGGGGTATCACTTCTTAAATTATATAAATGTCTAACCACTATGCTGCACACCTGAAACTAATATAAAAAATAAAAAAGAAACAATGACTGAAAACTCCTACAAACATGGCAAAATGCCACACTTACAAAATTAAGAGGCTCAGTGAACCTCAAATAGGAATAAACTCAAAGAAATACATGTCCAGACAGCATAACCAAACTGCTGAACACAAAAGACAAGGGAAATATCTTGAAAGCAGCCCCCAAAACCCCACACATTAAATATAAGATAATAATGATTCCAAGGCTGTAGATTTCTCACCACAAATTATGGAGGCAGTGAATAATATTTTTAAAGTGGCAAAAGAAGAACTATCAACCTAGAATTTTCTATCAAGTGAAAATTACTTCAAGAAAAAACAAAATAAAGCTTCTCAAATGGAGAATTTGACAGAAGACCTGTTCTAAAAGAAATGCTAAAGGAAATTCCTGAGACACTAGTAAAATACCATAAAATACCAGAAATGATAACTGAACTTCAGGAATGAAGAAACAGCAAGAGATATAGCAAGTATCTGGTTTAAAGATAATAGACGATCTTTTTCTCTTAAATTTTTTAAATTTTGCACAACAGTTGAAAGGAAAATTTTAACATTGTCTGATGGGGTTTTCAATGTATGTACGTAACATCTACAACATGTGATAAAATACTAATTTTAAGCAGACTTAAATTATATATGAAAAGTATATATATTGTAATCCCTAGAGAAACCACTAAAAAGTTTAAACAAAGAGATATAATTAAGAACTCAATAGACAGATGCTAAAAAAATTTAAACAATCCACAAGAAAGCTGAATACAGGAAATCAAGGAAAGAGAAGCAGGAACAAACAAAAAAACAAAATAACAAAATAGTAGACTAAACCCAAACATTAATAATTACACTTAATAAATTACATTTAAGTTATAATAATGTCAATAATCTTTACATAATACCATGTAAATAACCATGCTGTAATAATTACATTTAATGTAAATAATTATGCTAAAACTTATACTGAAATAAATTTACCAACAAAAAAATAGTTGTCAGATTAAAAAAAAAAAATGACCCAACTACGTGCTACTTAGAAAAAACTCACTTTAAAAATAATGAATGATAAAGGTAGGTTAAAAATAAAGGTATGAAGAAAGATACCATGTAAACACTAATCAAATGAAACTGGAGCAACTATATAAATCAAATAACAGATATTTCTGAACTCAGAACAAGGAAAGTTACCACAGAGATAAAGAGGAACATGACACAGTGATCAAGGTCAACTCACCCAAAAGATATAATGACCCTAAATATGTACACACCTAACAACAGAGCCTCAAAATACATGAAGCAAAAACATACAGGAAAGTAGAACTGGAAAAACCCACAATTATGGTTGGAGACTATGACATTCCTCTCTCACTAATACAGACGGAATAAGCACACAAAATCAGCAAGGATACAAAAAAAACTACACAACATTATCAACCAACTCGATCTCACATTTATAGAAAATTATCCAATAACAGAATATACATTCTTTACATGAGATATTCACCAAGACAGACCATGTCCTAGGTCATTTTAAAAAATTTAACAAATTTAAAAGAACTGAAGTGATTCAAAATATGTTCTCTGACCACAACATAATTGAGAAATCAGTAACAGAAAGAAGAAAAAATATTCTTCGAATACTCAAAAACTAAATAACACATTTCTAAATAATCTATAGGCAAGAGAATAAGAATCAAGGAAAATCAGACATTTCATTTTTGCTCAAAGTATCAGAATTTTTGGAATGTAGCTAAAGCAGTTGTTAGAAATTTATAGCATTTAATGCTTATCTTAAAAAAGAAAAAAAAGGTCTCAAATCAGCAATCTAAGTTTCTACCTTAAAAAACTACAAGAGAAAAATAAATCTAAATCAGGAGGAAAGAAAGAATATAGAGCAGGAAATTACATGCCCATATGTTCAAGAATTTGATAAAATTAATGATTCCTTGAAAAACATAAACTACTACAATTCACTCAAAAAATAATCTGGTGCTCACTTTGGCAGCACATTTACTAAAAGAAAATAGATAATTTGAACAGTTCTACATCTATTAAAGGGACTTAATCCGTACTTATAAGCATTCTGAAAAAACAAACAAACAAAAAAAATAAACAAAAAAAATCTCGAGGCCCTCTCAAATTCTACCAAACATTTAAAGAAGAAATAACACCAATTCTACATGATCTCTTCCAGAAAACAGAACAGGTGGGAAACTTCCCAAATCATTTTATGGGGCTAGTATGACATTGATAACAAAGCCAGAGAAAGGCAATATAAGAAAACTACAGACCAATATCCACCATAAGCACAGAAATAAAAATGCTTAGAAAAACAAATCCAGCAACATAAAAAGGATAATATACCATACAACCAAATGGGTCTTACCGTGGGGATGCAAGCTTATTCAATATTTTTTTAAAAATCAAACAATGTTATAGTAACAAATTAAAAAAAAAAAGAGAAAATCACATGGTTATATTAAATAACAGGAAAAAAATCTGACAAAATTCAACACCATTCATGATTCAAACAACAGCTCTCAGTAAACTCTTGAGAAGGTAACTTCATCAACCTGCTAAAGGGCATTTACAAAATTCCCATAGCAATCACATATTTAATGGTGACTGTGTTCTCACTGCTCCTAATCATTTTGGTACAAGGAGTCCCAGCTAGTGCTGTGGCAGCCTGACCCTGCCTGACCATTTCTTGCTCAAATGAGTTAGTTCCAGACTACACCTCACTTGCCAGGACTCTCAGACTGACACAGCAGTCCAAAAACCTGCTTAAATGTTTAAGCTGGTTTTCTTATAGTTTGGCAGCCAATCAATGTTCTCTTTCCTATTATGGAATATCTATAGCTATGTAGACATGCAGAAGTACAAGATAGTATAAAATTGCCCACCATGTTACATTCGGGGCTCAGCCTTCAGATAAGAATCCTCTGGGCCAGCACCAGAATCAATAAACACTGCTTCCTACTTTTATAGCCTGGGTGTCCTGTCTCTCTGTTCAAGAATCCCACTTCATTTCTGAGAGCTCGTCCGGAATGTGGAGATTGCGGTTTTTTGCCTCCCTAGTCTTCGGGGTCTGGTCCCCAAGATGTTGGGAGAAGCAGATTTCACCCAGCATGCCAGTGGACCTATTGTCTGTAGGGGAAAACGACTCTTCCAGCGGACCAGGGTGGCGGCTCCAAGAGCACAATGGAACCCAGAGAGGCGCAAGAACCAGCCTGTGAGCACCGCCTGACTGAGTGGTAAGGACCCAGGTCCCAGGAACAGCCTGTCAGAGGACAGGAGGGGAGTCTGATCAACTCCTGAGTTCACGTGATTACTCTACATTTGTTGGAGGAAACCGTGACCTCCCAGGTACATAAGGGCAGAGGATAGAGTGTGTTTGGTGTGTGATTGCATGGGACTGAGACATGTCCTTACTATGAAGTGAGAGTTGAACCCATATCCGTGGTTCCATAGCGAACCTCATACGGCTTAGAGCGGTGTCACTGGATCTCCATGAGGAGTCTACTCCAGTGATCTGAGTCGGGGTTTTATATTGACCCACCAATCGCTAAGAGTCACCTGAAAGATCATCACAAGGGGAGTAGCCAGAGACGGGTGAAGCGAATCTGAGTGCATGTGTGATACCAACCACGGGTGGAAGGATGGTTAAACAGAGTAAACAGACACCTTTAGGTTGTATGCTTAAGAATTTCAAAAAGGATTATTCAACACCCCCCAGAAACTATGCACCTTTTGTGGAATCGACTAGCCCTCTTTTGGCATTGGGTGGCCAGCAGAGGGGTCACTCAATAGGGAAGTTATTGCAAAGGTCTCTCAAATCATTACCGGTCAACCTGGCCACCAAGACCAATTTCCTTATATTGATTCTTGGGAGGCAATAGCTCACACCCAACCCCCTTGGTGGAGAGTCCGCCTAGAGGAGAACTAGCCCAAGTCTTGGCAGCCTCCCAAGGTCAGCTGAAGGAAAGGAAGCCTGTGTTGCCAGCAGATCCAGAAGTCAGTCAATCTTTGCTTTCCAATGGGAAAGCCCTGAAAGTGGAGACAAGGACCAGCTGGCATGGACATGACCACTTATCCCTGGGACAGCTCTAACTTCCGACTGAAAGGCCTTCCTGGCAGACCAACAAAGCTGTACGTTACTCCAGTATGCAGATGACCTCCTCTTAGCAAGAAAGACTTATGAGGAATGCATGGAAGGAACGGAACTATTCTTCAATCTGCTCTGGGAAGCGGGTTACAAGGTTTCTAAAAGGAATGCTCAAATCTGCCAAGAAATAGTCAAATAACTTGGCTTCCACCTGTCACAGGGACAGCACCAACTCGGCCCAGAAAGGAAACAAACGGTCTGCTCAATTCCTGGCCCTACTTCCCGGCTACAAGTCCGTGAACTCCTCAGAGCAGCTGGCTTCTGCGTAATCTAGATACCTGATTTCTCCATCCTTGCCAAACCCCGCTATGAAGCCACAAAGAAGGGAGAACAGGAACTCCTGCTCTGTGAATCTACACAACAGAAGGCCTTTAAAGAAATCAAGTGGGCACTCACTAATGCCCCCGGACTAGGACTCGCAAACATAACCAAATCTTTTTGTATGTACACAAGTGCATGGATGTTGCAGTAGGGGTCTTAACCGAACTGCCAGGATCTTGACACTGTCCCGTGGCTTATTTCTCCAAAAAGCTTGACTCTGCTGCCCGGGACTGGCCAACCCTGCTTGCGAGGACTTAGAGCCACAGCCCTCCTTGTGTCAGAGGCTGACAAACTGACTATGGGACAAGAACTGACAGTTCAAGTACCATATTCAGTAATAACATTATTGGAGTACAAGGGGCAATGCCCGGATGGTCAGATACCAAGGAATGCTGTGTGAGAATCCACGCATCCACCTAGAAGTAGTGCGAACCTTGAACATAGCCACTTTGTTACCCATTGGGCCTGGCCAGCCAGACCACAATTGCATTGAAGTCATGGATGAAGTGTTTTCCAGTTGACTCGACTTGACGGACCAGCCCCTCAAGGACCCTGATATAGAATATTATACTGATGGCAGCAGTGTTGTGAGGGGAGGAGAACGCCTTGCAGGATATGCCGTGGTGACCCTACATTCCACGACTGAGGCAAAACCTCTGCCTAAGGGAATCTCAGCACAAAAGGCAAAGCTCATCACCTTGACCTGTGCCCTTTAGCTGGCAGTAGGAGTGTGTGCTAATATATACACTGACTCTAAAAATACCTTCACTACTCTTCATGTACAAAGAGAAGGGTCTAATCAATTCTGGAGAAAAAGACATAAAATATGGAAAGGAAATTCTAGAACTCTTAGATGCTGTGTGGGCCCCCGAGAAAGTAGCAATCATGCACTACAAAGGACATCAAAAAGAGGACGCCATAATAGCCTGGGGCAATCACAGGGCAGACCATGTTGCCAAACTGGCAGTGGCCAAGAAGATGGCCATCCCTGCAGCTCTAACTGCATCCCTGCTTCCCAGTCCCTTAGCCAAATGGGACCCCAAGTACTCTCAAGAAGAAGCTTGGTTTAAGGCTGAAGAGGGGAGCCTCCTCCCTGGTAGATGGTGGAAGTTAAAGGACAGGCAAATTGCAGTCCCTGGGATCCTAGCTCTAGCTTTTGTCAAGCAGTTTCACCAAAGGACTCATGTTGGTCGCACTGCCCTAGAAACCACTCTGGGCCAGTAGTTCTACGTTCTCCAGCTCTCTAGCACCCCTGAGTAGTGTGTGAACGGTGCGAAGTCTGTGCCTGCAACAACCCCAGGCAAGGGCCATGTGCCCCACCAGGGGTCCAAAGTGTCAGTGGCACCCCTTTGAGAAATTCGAAGTAGATTTCACTGAAATGCCTTGATTACGGGACCTCAAGTATTTCTTAGTCTCTGTATGCACCTATTCCGGTTGGGTAGAGGCTTACCCAACCCGGACTAAGAAGGCCTGAGAAGGAGCCAGACTGCTCCTCCAAGAAACTGTTCCATAATTTGGCCTACCAATTACCAGCGGCTTGGATAATAGACCAAACTTTGTAGTGCAAATAGTGTAGCTACTGGTCAAAAATTTAAATATTAAATGGAAATTACATACCGCCTATTGACCACAGATTTCGGGACAGGTGGAACACATAAACAGGACCCTTAAGACTCCGTTGGAAAAACTATGTCAGAAGACACATCTACATTGGGATGAAGTCCTCCCCATGGCACTATTAAGAATCAGGTTGGTCCCAACTAAGAAGGCTGGGTTCTCCCACTATGAGATCCTATATGGGCATCCACTACCACTCATCAAAGGACGAGGAGACTTCAAGGAAATAAGTGAACTGACTTTGAGACAATAGCTTCAGGCCCTAGGGACCACCTTTCAGACTCTCAACCAATGAGTTAGGGAAAGGCTCCCTGTCAGTTTTAACCACTGAAGTTCATCCCTTTAAGCCAGGAGACTGTGGGTAAAAGAGTGAAACATTCAGCCCCTAAAATCCCTGTGGAGAGGCCCTTTACTGTCATTTTATCTACCGCCAATGCAGTTAAGGTTGCTGAAATAATGCCCTGGATACATCACAGCAGACTTAACCCTGCAGCTGCAGAGTGGGAATGTGTTCCAGACTCTTCTGAGACCCTCAAGACAACCCTCTGGAAGAAGACACCACCGGCGCCAACAGACTAAGGGTAAAACATTAGCCCCGCTTTGGTCACCCCGGAAGCTAAACAATCTATGCGCAGCAGAAGCCTGAGGACGCCGACACCCCACGAAAATGGCCAACATGCCCCTGAGGACTCTATTAATGCTTCTCATAAGCTTGCCCTTGAGGATGGCCACTGAGACTTAATGTGACTAATGTCTATGGGCTGTCCAAATAGATGGTCAGGTCCAGCAGGCCTTTCTTTACCTCATATACCCATTAACCAGCCGCTTGTTACAAATCAGCTACCATTTGCACTTACGCTGGCAAAAGGTACTGAATGGGATGGATAAAAACCAAATATGTTGTGGGACACACTTGCCAGGGGCCAACCTCGAGAGGGACAGAGAGATGGCCCTGTTGGATATACCTTGGGTATGTAGGTACCTCAGATGGAGGGGGAGTCCAAGACTGCACCCGAGCCCAGCTAGTCAAAGTGAGTAATAGAACAGACAAAGCCTAAACCATTTCCAGGGCCCAGTCCAACTTATGACCCACTTAAAAGTGTCTTAGGCCAAAACTTAGACCTCCCAACCCTGGAAAAAAAACCCTCTTTATTGACCTAGCTGAGAGGATAGCCCATGAGCGAAGACTGGCCTTGGTAGGTAACTAGCCTAGACGCCTTTTACCTCCTCTGGTAGAACCACACCATGGCTCAACACGAATAGGGTTGACCCCAGAGATGGGTCCTCTCCTCAGAGGTAGTAGGGGAAGAATGTCTTGGCTAGATAGGTCCAAGATACATTCAGAGGGTTGGAGAAACTCCATGTAAAAGAATGCTATTTTTAAATCACACAGACCTAGACTGATGGCCCAAAGCTCCTTCATGGTATTGGGCCAACAGTACTACAACTAGCTCCCCTATGTGCCACTCTCTTGACTAAAGCTCAACTGTCACAAACTGTACTATAGAGAATGGCACAGTCCCCAATCCCTTCCACGCCATCTCAGCTATTGGTACATTCTGGGAAACTCTCAATTCCGCTAGCCCCGGGAATTGGAAAGCGCCTGATGGGCTCTTCTGGATTTGTGGAAAGAGGGCTTACATTCAACTCCCAACAAACTGCAAGGGAAGTTGCACCATCGGGATCATTCGGCCTGCCTTCTTGCTGCTACTGAACCAAGGAGGAAATGAGCTAGGTGTTCCCCTATATCAAGACTTAAAGGCTAGGACTAACGGGTCACTCAAAGCAGGGGGACAACAAATGTAGGGGGAAGATGAATAGCTGACCCACCATATTATTCAATACTATGGCCCTACAACATGGGCCCAAGATGAAAGCTGGGGTTACCGGACCCCCATATACATGCTTAATCAAATCATCAGGTTACAGGCTATACTATACTAGAGATCATTACTAACCAGATAACCTCGGTCCTAGAACTCCTAGCCACACAGCAGTCCCAGATGCATGCAGCAATATATCAAGACCATTTAGCTTTAGGTTATTTGCTAGCAGAAGAAGGGGGAGTATGCAGGAAGTTTAACCAATTCAATTGTTGTCTCCAATAAATGACAATGGCAGAACTGTGACTGACATAGCTACTAATATTAGAAAAATAGCTCATGTGTCCATCAAAAGTTGAAAAGGATGGGACCCTAGTAGCCTCTTTAGACCCTATTTCTCTACTTTCGGTGGCTTCAAGTTGGGATAGTACTTCTCCTTGGGACCTGCCTCCTCCTCTCATGCCTATTGCCTCTTGTTTTCTGGTCAACTATCTCCCTCATAGAGGCTATAGTCGAAAGAAAAACTACAGCAAAAGTCCTCATGCTATGGAAGTACCAGCCCCTAAACCAAAAATCAGAAAAAGATGATACTTGTCTGACCCAGTCCTGGGTCTGAGCATCAAAGGGGGGAATGTGGCAGCCTGACCCTGCCTGACCATTTCCTGCTCAAACAAGTTAGTTCCTGACTATACACTACCTGCCTCCCAGGACTCTCCAACTGACAAAGCAGTCTGAAAACCTGCTTAAACATTTAAGCCGGTTTCCTTATAGTTTTGCAGCCAATAAATGTTCTCCTTCCTAATACGGAACATCAGTACCTGTGCAGGCATGTGGAAGTACAAGATGGTATAAAATTGCCTGGCGTGTTACATTTGAGGCTCAGCCTTTGGATAAGAATCCGCTGAGCTGGTGCTGGCAGCAACTTCCTGCTTATAGCCTGGGTGTCCCGTCTCTCTGTTCGAGAATCCCGCAATAGTACAATAAAGCAAGGAAAGAAAAATACAGAATGGAGAGAAATAACATTGCCCCTATTCACAGAAACATGAATGTCTATGTAGAAAATCCCAAGCACTCTACCATAAAGCTCCTAGAAATAATAAGAGAATTTACTACTACGTCATAGAAGCTCAACATATAAAAGTCAATCATATTTCCATATATTAGCATTAAAAAACTAGAAACAAAAAAAAAATTTTAAATACCATTCACAATAGCATCAAAAAAGAAATACTTAAATATGTGTAAAAAAAACATGTGAAGGACGTATACGTTGAAAACTATCCAATGCTGATGACAGAAATCAAAGACATAAATAAATGAAGAGGCATACTATGTGCATGGATTGTAAGACAATATAGTTGACAGAAATTCTCCCCAAATTGCCCTATAGGCTGAATGCAATTCCAATAAAAATTCCAGCAAGGTTTCTCGTAAATTTATATGAAAAAGAAAAAGAAACTAATGAAAAAGAAAAAGAAACTAGGACAGAACAATTTTGAAAAAGAAATAACACACTTGGAGGACTCACATTCCCCAATTTTAAGACTTACTATAAAGCTACAGTAATCAAGACAGTGTGGTATTGGTGAAGGAACAGACATATACATCAATACAAAACAGAGAATCAAGAATTAGACCTACACAAATATGGCCAAGGTACAAAGACAATTCAATGGAGTAAGTGTAGTCTTTTTAGTCAGTGGTGTTGGAACTATAAAGTATCCACATACAAAAATAAAAATAAAACAAAAAACTTGACCTAACCCTTACACCTTATACAATAATAACTCAAAATAGATCACATATTGATTGTAACAGTGTAAAAGTGCATTTCAATAACATCTTCCTTGCTCACATCTCCTCTCTTTATTCTGGCCGTGACTACTTTGGAAAATATGTTGTTATGGTTATTGGTATCAATTCCTCAGTAAGTCAGCCCCAAGGACAGGGCAGAGGGTGATATCTCCAGGCGCCAGCTGCCTAGGAGAAAATAGCTCCCAAGGCTCCCAAGAAGAACAATAGAATAATATTGCTGCCAGAGTATAGGTAACAAAACTAACCGCCAACATCTGCTTCTGTAAACCTGCTTGCTTGCTGAAGGGGGGTTTGGGGCTTTTTAAGCTATCCCCTCTGGAAGTTCGGGGCTGATTCTCTGGTGGGGAGAATCAGTCACTGGCCGGCTAATAAAGGCTCATGATTAATCTCAATTGGCTCCGTGGGTCTTAGATTTGAATGCGCCACATTTGGAGGCCCCAGTGAGATTTCCCCAGGGAAGGTAAGATCTCCTAAGACTTCTAAGACCCACAACCCCAGCCATCTTGGGCTAGGATCTGCCCCGTCCAGGAGACGGCTGCTGAGAGACATTCCTCAGCCCCGGATGCCAGGAGAACTCGTCCAGGAGGGCAGGTAGACAATTCTGATTCTCTAGTGGGAAGAATCAGTCAATTCTGTAACAATTGGGCACAAGCGATCTGGAGCAGCTTCACCGGTAAGTCAGACTGCACTACAGGTATTCAGGTTTCTGGGTACCTGTTTGGTTGGTTAGTTGGGCCCTGTGAACTAGTGGAAGGCTGGATGCGGCATAACTTCCCTAGTCTGGTCAGGACTGAGATGTCAGATCCTGACCCTGGTTGGTTGTGCCGGCACCTGTCTTGTGTTAGTCCATTATCTCTGTCTCTTTGGTGTCTGTTTTTGAAATTGTGGTCTCTCTGAATGTCATGTTTTTCTCCTTCTTCTTATCCTCATAGGCCTATTAATCCTTCTTTTCTCTTTCGGTTTAGCTGCCACTGCCCTGCCGGACTGGTCCCAGGGAAACACGTGGCTCTGGCTCTCACTTTTTTAAACTTTTACAGGTGTCATATTTTTTTTCACCGCTGTTCCGACAGCCACGGGTCAAGCTTCTTCCAGACCCACTCCTCTGCAGTATCTCCTCAGTGATTTCAAAGACTTCAGGTGGCAGGCCCAAGGTTATGGGTTCCGTGTCAACCTCTTCAATCTCCAGAGGTTCTGCTAGTTAGATTAGCCCACATTTGGAACAGGGTGGCCATCACAGGGGTCACTCAACCTACAAACAGCCTTTCAGATGAAAAAACTGAGGTGCAGGAAGTTTAAATAATTTATCCAGTGATAGAAGTGAGTTTGTTTTTAACATTGAAAATACAAGAGTTAAAAAGCTAATAGGGGCCCGTTAGGCTAATCCTTCTTTATATTTTAGATTAGAGCAGGGAAGAGCAGTAGGAAAATGGTTGTGTAAGTAGAGATTGGAAGCAGGGATGTCGCTGAGGGATGGTGAAGAGATGGATGTGCATTTGTGTTACAGGTTGAGTCTAGAGAGTAACTGAACGTGAATTTGATTAAAAGGTTCACAGAGTTTGGAGTCTCCTTTCTAACTGGTTCTTCGGTTTGGGTTAGAGTTTATTTTTATGGAAAGGTGGATTTGTAAAAGAACTCTGCTTTGGTTGGTTTAGAAAGAAATAAACACTTATAGATAAGTTAATTCTTCCTAAAATTGTACTATGAAAAAACATATGCCTTTAAAAATTATAAAATGGGTATATTCATAAATTTACTAATCTATTAAATGCTGATATATAAAACACAGTTTATAATTGCCTACTTCATTGTTTTCTCTAGAAATTAAGGCTACTAAGAGTTATGAATTCTAGTATATGTAAATGAATTACTAGGAATAATACAAGTAAAGGAAAAAATTCTGTATGCAAAGTATGCAAAGAAACTAAAATGTGTTTTGAGATATGAAGGATGTGTTTTTAAGAAAAAAGACAGTAATTTTATCCTAAAAGAGTTTCAGGTTATGTAAAGGTCGTTTGAGGCACAAAAGAGGGTATAAAGTATGGAGATTTATTTTGAAGGGAATTGAAGGAAAGGTGTTTGTCTTAAAGTTGGTTATTTCTGAGTGAATGAGAAGAGGCAAACCGAGGGAGTGAGAAAAGTAGTAGAAGGTTTGTGAAGAGAAATCCTGAAAGGAAAATAAAGGACAAGAACATAAGTGAACATGTGAAGTTGTAAAGGAAAGGAGAAAGAGAAAATCTTGTTTTATACAGTCAAGTTGGCTAAAATTAAATGTATTTATCATAAGGTTTTAAAATGATGCTTAACCTTCTTAAGGTTACATGTTTATAAATACATGTTACTCATACAAGTGTTTTGGAAATTGTATAAAGTTCCTAGAAATTTGTATCTTTGTCATAATTTCAGTTATTATAAATTATTGTATGTCATGAATATCAAGAATGGACTTGACTATTCAGAAACAAAGGGCTTATAAAGAAGCAAAGAGTAATGGCTCTGATTTGGGCCATGACAATAAAACTATTACAATAATTAGCTATGATTTGAGTAAATACGTGGTCTTGATATTGAAATTGGAATTTCAGATAACAGGAAAGATCTGTGTAACTAGAAACATAAAAATTCTTCTTTCTCAGAAAAACCACAGAGACTAATCTTTCCTTTAGAGACTATTTTCTTTACCCATCAGCCCACCTGGGATGACTGTCAACAGCTTCTCCAGGTCTTTTTTGCCTCAGAGGAACAAGATCAGATCCTGTGAGAGGGCACCAAGGCTGTGTTAGAGCCAAACAGACAGCCCGCTACAGACCCAGCTCGTATTCAACATGTCCTCCCATACGCCCATCCGCCTTGGGACCCCAACACCGAACAAGGTAAAGATGCTCTCGATTAGTATCGCCAGCTTCTGATAAAACCTTGCTTTTGTCAGTCAGTCGGCCCCAGATATTAGGAAAAAAGTAACAAAGGACAGGAAGGTTTAAAGACAAGAATTTGACTGAGCTAGATGAGGTAGCCCTGTGCATGCATCTTCGACAACTGGGATGAAGTTAATATCACCCAGATTAAGAAAATGACTAAAGTCCTACACAACAACAACCCCCACATTCAGTTCCTGAAAACTGCTGCTCTCAACCCGGCCACCCTGCTACCAGATGACAACCCCAAGCAGCCCATACACGACTGTCTTGAGGCCCTAGAGAATGTCACCTGCACTCTACCGGACCTGACAGACAACCTCTGGCCAAATACAGAGGCCACTCTTTTCACAGATGGAAGCAGCTTCGTCACAGAAGGAATCAGGTATGCTAGGGTGGCCGTAGTGACTAATGAGACTGTTATTTGGGCACAGGCTCTGAGCCATAGAACCTAAGCTCAGCAGGCTGAACTAGTAGTAGTGATTCAAGCTCTGCGGTGGGGTGAAAACAAGACTGTGAACACTTATATAGATAGCAAAGGAGGCTGCCAGAAAACCAGTGGGGCCAATTGACATTCTGCCGGCCCTACTGCCTAGGGTGCTAACGGACACCCCTACCTACACTTCAGGAAAAGTTAAACTATGCAACAAACTGAGAGGAAAAGAGGAATCTACTAGGTAGGTTAGGCCCCCAGACGGCTGCACTGTAATACCTGAGGCCTTGCTTGAGCCGAGACCTTATAACCCAGGTTCACCAGAGAACTCATTTGAGAGGTACCAAGTTAATTAAACTGTTAAAAAGAGGCTATTACATTCCAGGGCTGCAACAAATGGCCAAGCAGGTATCGGCCCAGGGCTATATCTGCACACAAGTGAATCCAGGGCCCTCCAAGGGAGTACAAGGGACGAGATTTTGTGGACAAGCCCCGGGAGAACATTGGGAATTAGATTTTACAGAAATAAGCCCTGGAACTTTTGGATTTAAGTATTTACTTGTGTTCACTGACACCTCATCAGGATGGATTGAAGCCTTCCTCACCAAGCAAGAGACAGCTCAGGTAGTAGCAAAGAAATTAGTCTCAGAAACAGGGCCTCAATTTGGCCTGCCCATAACACTGGGGTCTAACAATAATCCGGCGTTCATCGCCCAGACCACTCAATCTTTAGCCAGGGTTCTAAAAATTAATTAAAAGTTACATTGCATTTATAGGCCTCAGAGCTCAAGACAAGTAGAGAGGATAAATGAGACCCTGAAAGAAACTTTAACCAAGTTCAAGATGGAAACTGGAGAAAACTGGGTAAGCCTCTTTCCCTTCCGCTTTTAAGGGCACGATACACCCCCTACTGTAAGGAGATCACACCTTATGAAATCATGTTTGAAAGACCTCTTGTTTGTATTGATATATTCAGAATCTGTAAAATGAAATAAGAATCTTGTATATTAATTCATACATGTAAGACTAATGTGTTCATAAAGCATAGATCTTGCTTTAATTATATAGCTTTAGGTAAAACCTGCTGTTCTTATGCTAACCATTCAGGTATTATTAGAGGCTTTAGTCAGGCAAGGGCTGGGCGACAGAAAAGAACAATGCGGAGGACAAGATCTTGGTATGAGAGCGTGTTTAACTGGCCCCCGTGGTTGACTACTTTGCTTTCCTCCACTGCAGGACCCCTAATATAAGCATTTCTAGGGTTATTATTGGGACCTTGTATAATTAATTGGTTAACTATATATGTCAAAAAAAAAGGTTGCAGACAGTGAAACTCATGGTTCTCAAAACTTACTGCCCACCGCTGCAGGTTGAGGATTAAATGATTTGAATTCCCTTAGAAAACCAGTGGGGAATGTAACAGTGTAAAAGTGCATTTCAATAACATCTTCCTTGCTCACATCTCCTCTCTTTATTCTGGCCGTGACTACTTTGGAAAATATGTTGTTATGGTTATTGGTATCAATTCCTCAGTAAGTCAGCCCCAAGGACAGGGCAGAGGGTGATATCTCCAGGCGCCAGCTGCCTAGGAGAAAATAGCTCCCAAGGCTCCCAAGAAGAACAATAGAACAATATTGCTGCCAGAGTATAGATAACAAAACTAATCGCCAACATCTGCTTCTGTAAACCTGCTTGCTTGCTTGCTTGCTAGAGGGAGTTTTGGGGCTTTTAAAGCTATCCCCTCTGGGAGCTCGAGGCTGATTCTCTAGTGGGGAGAATCAGTCGCTGGCTGGCTAATAAAGGCTCATGATTAATCTCAATTGGCTTCCTGGGTCTTAGATTTGAACGTGCCACAACAATATCTGAATGAAAAGTAAAAAACCATACTTTCTTAAGAAAAATAGGAGAAAATCTTCATGACCTCTGATTAGGCAAGAGTTCTTATGTACGACTCCAAAAGCACAATCCATAAAATCCATAAAAGCACAATCCAAAAAATGCTGATAAACTAAACAATCAAAAAGTCCTTTTGCTTAGTGAAAGATACTGGTAAGAGAATGCAAAGTAAAGCTATAAACTAAGAAAACATTTGCAAGTCACATAGCCAGTAAAGGTCTTACATCCAGAACATACAAAGAACTCTCAAAATTCAACAATACTAAAACAGATAATCTAATAAAGTATGTGGAAAGATTTAAGCAATTCACCAAATACATATACAGATGGCAAATGTGCACATGAAAAGACATTCATTATCATTAGCCATTAGGGAAATGCAAAGTAAAAACACAATGAGATTGAAGAGGAATTTTCACTCAAAAGGCTAACCTTATAAACAGCTCTTTGTTCTGCTTCTGTAAACATGCTTGCTGCATAGGCCAAAGGGAAGAATGAGCTCTAGATCAACTGAAGACTCACCCCTATCAGGATCATGGTTTGATTTCAAAATTTGGAAGGAAAAAGTTGGATGGCACTAGACCTTTCATTTGTTAATTCTGCTCAAGTTCTTCTTAGAGGATTGAATCACTAGAGATAATCCTTCTGTCCCTTTTTCATAGACTGATCCTACTCCAGGGCATGCTCCAAATCCTCCCAAATTTGCCAGTGGGTATGGAAGAAAAAATATTCCAATACTTATATTCCCCATCTCGAGTTCCACTTTGTAAATTGTCTTAAAAAACAGGAGAGAGAGAGAAATAAATCACATACTTACTTTTCATTAGTTTTCCTGATAATTCTTTTAGTGGAGAAGAGGAACTATTTCTACTGGCTACTGTAAGTCTGGAGGAGGATTCTTGGGTCTCTATGGAAACTTGATGAGCTCCTCTTCTGGCCATTTCAAGATGGAGAGAATGGGCACTGTCACATTCCTGGGAAAGTAGCAAGTGATTCTGAGTGTTGCTAGTTCTATTATTCAGGTCAATTCCTTCTGACTGAGTCATAAGCAATTGGGCTGAACCAGAATCCTCTAATCTCTTGTCAAGAGACTGGGTTACAGAAGATGCTGCAGTTTCTTGCTTTTTAGATGGAGAGACGGGTTCAGCCAATGCGCTCTGTTTCACTGTGTTCAGACTGTGCGCTCTTATTCGGGACCAAGTTGTAGAGTGAAAACTCTCAGCTTCTAACCAAAATTTAACCAAATGCTCCATTCTCCGAAGTTCCATGAATTGAATGAAATAAGGGAGGACAATAGTGTCATGCAATACTTGTTCAAGGGTCTTTGAAAGACTTGATTTGGTCTCTTGAGTCTGATAGTCCAGACAAGATCTGCCTAAAAGAAGCAAAAAAATTAGTAGTTCAGTAACAAATAACAAATAGTTGAAGATTGACAGATTACTCAGTCACCAGGAGCATCAGTTATTATCAGCATTAGTTCCTAGCAATTTAAATAAAGAACTGGAAATATTATGATTTTGGTTTATAAACAAGCGAAGATACAACTGTCCAAAACATATAAATTATTAAAAAGCTCTTTGTTACTCAAATAATCCTCATATTTCTTTTAAAGGCAATTCAGACCATGTAAATTCTCTTTAAAAATTTTATGCTAGTCCCAAAGCAAGAAAAAAAGGCCAATAAAACATGCAATAAAACCTCAATAAGAACTCCATCAAATTAATATAAAATAACATTTTTGCCTGTCAAACTGGAAGATGTTTTTTCAAAAAATAACAAGGCACAGAGAAACAGGAAATGCTCTCATGCACTAATGAGAATGTAAACCAGCAAAATATTTTTGGAGGCGCATTCAGTAACAGATAGCAAACCTTAGCAATCTGCATGATTTTCAAACCAGTAACTCTGGTTCTAAAAACTTATCCTGAGGAACAATTGTGTATATGTACGTATAGACAGAAAGATGTGATGAACTCTCAGCATTACTTAAAATAGAATAAAGAACAGCTCTGGGATTTTTATCTTGAAAAATTAAACTCAATAAAATTTAAAATAAGTTTATTTTACATTTAATTAAATTTATGATATAATAACCACAGCTATCAGAATAAACAAAAATCAAATCTTTTTTTTAACGTTCACAGGATGACATAAAGATGTTCAATTTCATAAAATTAATTGATGACTTCATCGATTTTTCAAAAGGGCTTTTCTTAGTCCTCTGATATTCAAATCTTTATCTTCTGAAGCATTTCACATGTCATCATCCTTGTTGTCTTATTGTCAATGTTAACTAGTCATCTTTGTACAGACCAGTTTCATAAACTTCAGGAAATCCTGGTCCCCTGCAAGACTTATAATTTTTCTTAATGAAACTTTTACTTTTGAGATAATGGTAGGTACACATGCAGTTGTAAGAAATCTTCTGCATGTCTTTTCTTTTTTAGGGGGCGGAGTGAGAGGAAGATCCCTATTGTATTTTCATACATTTAGTGGCCAAATGTTATTTCTTCTTCTGGAAATGACTGATTTTCTAGTGGGCATTCTTCATATTTTGTACTTATGCAAGCATAACATAGTACCATCCATTACACTTAGAGCTATTATTTTAATTTAAATACATTTTTTTCAAGGTCCCTTCCAATTAAACAGTTCAGTTTTCTCTGGCAGGAGTTTCACATATTATATTCAACTCCTTCCTCCTACTTTAAGTAAACAAAAAGTGACTGTCACTTACCCAAGTCACCAAAATGAGCGGCTTCCATGTGGCTTGGCTGCTTCTTAAGTGTTGCTGTCCTGCTACTTGAAAAGGAGTCCATGTTGGCAGAAATGGCATTGATTGCAACATGACTTGGTCCTGCAGCCTCCAGCAAGGCATGATTTTTAGTGCTTTTTTGTGGGGAATGTACGGATATTGAGGCTATAATTTTTCAAAAAATTATCAAAAATTAAACAAAATTAGATAGTCTAAAAGTGTCTCAAAAGAGGGCTTTAAGAGAACTTTAAAAATTAAGTTTTATAACATCTCTCTTAACTAACACTGAACAAAAGGGAAAGGTAAACTAATCACGCACCAGAAAAGTGCAAAGAAACACCATGTTATTATTTATAACACTCAAAATACTGTGCCAAAAATGGAATTTCAAAGAAAGACCTTTCTCTGAGAAGTTCTACTGAGGACAGGCACAGTACCAAAGCCAGGGAACATTCTGAAATACGACTTTCCAATTCTTTAATCCTTGCTTGCCCAAAGAACAAAACTAAAATTGTAAAATAAAAGCTTGGGGGGGGGGGGAATTTTAGAAAAATTCTCTTTAGATTACTTTTTTTTTTTTAACTGAATAGGAAAATTTCTCCATCAAACAACAACAAAAAAATTATGATCAAAGTTCACGCTGCTTAAAGATAAAACACACTTAAAAATTTATAAAATATATTTCCTTTAGTAATCTGAAGAAATATTAAAATCATCCTTGTGACTTCAGAATAGAGGTTACACATGTGTTAATAGGAAATAGTCAACTCAATATTACAATACTGTCAAAGTCACTCTATGATACAGCTGAATTAAAATCCTACCTATCCTATTTATTCCACACAAATATTAAAGATTCTATGAAGAAGTTTTGGTTTAGCATATTACTACAGCAAGGATAGAAATGATACAGTCACTAACCATTCCACACCCTCAGAATACTCACAGATAACTAAACTTGAATTTACTACCACTTCTTTCACTAAGCAGTCAACACACAGGTGCTCTCAATCTTAGTAAACATTTCCCAGACACAGAATCTGAGTAATGCTTGATAATATTTATTATGAAGAATACACTGTACTATAATTCAATCTATTGCTCCTTGAGGTGTTCATGAATAAAGTCGGTAAGAACATGAATGTCCATACCTGTTTTCCAGGTATCTATATTTATTAGGCATTCAACAAGAGTTAGGAGAATTATGCAATGATGCTGTCTTCAAATGATTTTTTTCAATTAAGTCAGTGAGTGCTAGCACAGATTATGTACTGTCATAAACAGAGTACAAGCACAGAATTTTTTTAGCCTGGTACAGATTAGAAGTTAGGTAGGCCAATCTTCTCATTCTACAAAAGAATCTGAAGAAAGTTAAATGACTTCCCAAGGTTATACTGTTAGTGTAGGAGACTGGTGTGCTTGAAATAGCAAAGTCCCTTCTTTCTACTGCAATCAGATCTAGTCTTCACAAACCTGCTTGCTAAGGGCTTTCAGCCTTTATCATTTCCAAAGTTTGCTTAACGAGGGCAGTATGAACTAACGAGGAATACAACTGGCTTTAAATTATCAGAAACAAGCAGAAAATAATCTTACAAATCTCTTAAGTTATAATTACTCTCTCTCCGGAAAACTGAGCATATAAAGTTAATACTCAATGTTAGTCACACAACATAAAAACGGTTGAAAGAAAAATCTAAATAAGTAGCGATCCAGATATTTCATGAAAATAAATTACATTTACGAAACTGATATATAATGCTATGGAAATAATTTCCACTGTAAGTGTCCCATTTTAATCTTAGTACACTGACAAAATGAAATCAGTCAAAAATACAGCAAAGATTATAATCTAAGTATGTCTTATAAATAAGTACAATATACTGATTCCAATAAAGTATTCTGAATAAATTTTAAGGTAAGGACATTCATCCAAAGTAATAAAGTGAAAACTATAATCATCCATGCTTCCAGATAAACAACAGAAAACTAAGTCTTATAAGGAGCAGCACTTTCAATCAGTTGTCAGACTGCTCAGTTAAGAGTATTTTTTGCTTTTTGTTGTTTTAAAATAAAGTCAAGTAATCGCTTTTGGGGAACAATCAAATGTGTGATTAATAAGGAGGGCACTGGTTCAGTGTAATCACCAGGACAATAAATGCTTAGTAAAAGCTTATTATATGCTAGGTGTTGAAGAGTATATAAATTAAACAGTCACAATCATAAATAATTCTAAAAGAAGGCAGAAATAATTATTGGCAAAAGGGAGACAACAGGATTAAAGAACTCATAAATGCAAAGCACAGCACTTTTTAATAAAATGGAATGTTGCTGAACTCACCTTTAATTGACTTGACATCTGAGGTCTTATCTTGTTCTTTGCCTTTCACTAGAAGATAAAAGAGCATCATAACCAACTTTTAGTCAAAAAGATACATTCTATACATTGTAAGAATTAGACAAGCTTTATTCTAACACATGAGTATTCAAAGTAGCAATGGACTAACTGCCATGGAATGGAGAGAGGGCCAGGGCAGGCAGTCATCAGGGAACATCTCTCTAGAAGATACCTCTGAACAGTATTCAGTCAAAAACACTGAGTGTGCTTATAGACAATCAATGACAGAATACTTAGGTTGAAATTCTGACTGTTACTTAGTTTGAAATTCTGGCTGATAAATCCATTTGACCTTTGGGCAAGTTACTTTACTCCTCTGGGTCTCAATTTCCTTGATTTATAAAATTAGGCCATTAATAATAACAACCTTAGAGGGTTGTGGATAAAAAAATAAATACTTGTAAAGGGCCTAGGAGTAACTAGCACACAGTAAATTTAGGCTGTTAACTAATATTATCACCATGTGCTACTCACTATTAGATGCATCCTGAAGAAAGGTTATATATTATATCATATTTCTATGTATTCCCCCAACAACATCAAATACAAACACTCTAAACTTACAAACATTCTGAACTTCGAATATAAGATTTAACAACCTGTTTCTTAAAAAATTATAATCTTTCCTCTATCATTCAAAATAGTGAAAATTCTACTGCATAAACACTAACAATGTCCAAGAAAAGAAAGTACATAGCAGCCTAAGCCAAGTGTTAACTTCTTTCAGGATCTAACATAAGACTATTTTAATCTTTTTACGTTTTGTGTTTTTTTCAACATTTAATTTTCTTTAACTTCACCATGAAAAGCCTATCAAAATAAGAAATCCCAAAATGTGACCAATCTCTCTACTTGTACTTTCAAACATTAAAGTCAAGTTGAAAGGCTAGTAGCAGGAAACAACTAGCGCTCATAGTACCTGATAAATCTATCAACAAATATTTGAGTGGCTAGTATGTACCAGATACTCTTCTGGCTTAGAAAAGATAGTCCTGCCTTAGCGAAGTCCGCATGCAAGTTATGTGAAGACAAACGGACAAAAATAAGATCATTCCAACTGATCACTGCTGTCAGGAAGATAAAATAAGGAAATATGGTAGGGTGAGTGGTTTTAACAGCCCTCTCAGCAGCATCTGCCAATGGACTACGTCTCCTGCTTGAAACATGAACTTGTCTTGGCTTCCATGCCATTCCATTCTTCTGGTTTTCTAGCCACTCCTAATTTATCCCCCTGCTGACTTTTCCTTTGCCCACTGGGAGTTTCTTGGGGAAAGGATTTGGATCCCTTTTCTTTTTTACTACATATATGTATATATTTCCTGGACAATCTTATCCAATCTTAAGGCTTCCAAAACCATAAACATGATGTGACTGCTGAATTTATATTTCTAGTCTAAATCATTTTTATATTATTTTTACATATTCCATAATTCCATTTGTCCAAAGCAAAATGTACCATCTTTCCCCAAATCTGTGTCTGCTACAGTTTTTGTGATCTCTCATGAATGGCACAACATCACCTACCAGTTTCTCAGGCGAAAAGTCTGGGAGTCATCCTTAACACTGTCTCTCCCTTACCTCTCACACCCAAATCACTTCTAACACCAACTGATTCTACCACCAAAATACTTCCAGTTTCACTTCGCCACCCTCAATGCATTCCCATCTTACCAGTCATATCTTCTATTCAATATTTCAAACATGCAACTACACACACAACCCAACTTTACCAAATATTAGCAGTTTGCCTTATTTCTCCATTATACATATAAAGGTTCATACAAATCACTACCTGATCTCAATGCTCTTCTTCCCCTCCCAGTGATAAATACCATGCCAAATTAAATATGTTTATGGCTATGCATGTTTTAGACTATCACTACATATGAATGTATAAAAAAGTAAAACAAATTACTCTGCACATCTTTAAAAATTACATAAATGGCACTGGCATACCTCTTTAATTGCAATGCAATTGCACTTTGCAAATACTGAGTTTTTTACAAACTGAAGGTCTGTGATGGCCCTGCACTCAGCCAAGTCTACAGGCACCATTTTTCCAAAAGCTTTGCTCACTTTATGTCTCTGTGACACATGTGATAATGCCAGTAACATTTCACATGTTTTCATTATTATGTTTGCTATGGCGATCTGTGATCAGTCATCTTTGATGTTAGTACTGCAATTGTTTTGGGACACCACAAATAGTTCCCATTTAAGATGATGAACTTAATTGATAAATATTTTGTTCTGACTACTCCACCAACTGGCCATTCCCGTCTCTCTTCCTCTCTCCTCAAGCCTCCCTATTGAAATGAGGCCAATAAATAACCCTACAATGGCCTCTAATTGTTCAAGTGAAAGGAAGAGTAGTGTATCTGCCACTTTAAATTAAAAGCTAGCAATGATTGAGATTAGTGAGGAAAGCATGTCAAAGCCAAGATGGGCTGAAGGCTTAAGTCTCTTGCACCAAACAGCAAAGTTGTGAATGTAAAGGAACATATAAATGATAAGAAAGCACAACAGCCTTTTTGCTGATATGGAGAAAGTTACAGCAGTCTGGATAAGTTTGAACCAATCACAAAATTCCCTTAAGCCAAAGCTTAATCCAGAGCAAGGCCCTACCTCTCTTCAATTCTTTGAAGGCCAAGAGAGGTAAGGAAGCTGCAGAAGAAACACTGGATGTAGCAAAGGTTGGTTCATGATGTTTAAGGAAAGAATCTGTCTCCATAACATAAAAGTACAAGTGAAGCAGTAAGTGTTGATGTAGAAACTGCAGCAAGTTACCCAGATCTAGCTAAGATAATTAATGAACCTGGCTACACTAAACAACATATTTTCAGTGTAGACTAAACAGCCTTATACTGAAAGAACATGCCATATGGGACTTTCATACCTAGGTAACACCTGGTTTAAAATTTCAAAGGACGGGCTGACTTCACTTGTTAGGAGCTAGTATAGTAAGTGACCTTTAAGTTAAAGCTAATGCTCATTTACTATTCTAAAAATCCTAGAGCCCTTAATAATTATACTAAATCTACTCTATCTGTGCTTTATTAATGTAACAAAGCCTGATGACAGCCAATCTGTTTACAACATGGTTTACCTAATATTTTAAGCCCACTGCTGAGATCTATTGCACAGGAAAAAAAAATTCCTTTCAAACTATTACTGCTCATCGACAATGTACCTGGTCATCCAAGAGCTCTGATGGAGACGTACAATAAGATTAACGTTCTTCTCATGCCTGCTAAAACAATGTCCATTCTACAGCTTTGGATCAAGAAGCAATTTCAACTTTTAAGTCTTATTATTTAAGACATATATTTCATAAGGTTATAAGTGCCACAGACAGCGATTCCGCTGATGGATCTGGACAAAGTAAATTAAAAATCTCTGGAAATGATTGACAATTCTAGATACTATTCAGAACATTTAAGATTCATGGGAAGAGGTCGAAATATTAACATTAACAGAAGCTTGGAAGAAGTTGACACCAATCCTCATGGAAGACTTTGAAAGTCAAGACTTCAACAGAGTAAATGCACATGTGGTGAAAATACCAAAAGAATAATAATTAGAAGTGGAGCCTGAAGATGTGCAATCTCATGATAGTAATTTAAAAGATGAGGAGTTGATTCTTATGGATAAACAAAGAAAGTGGTTTGAAGATGCTATGGAGATTCTGAGATAACAATAAAGATTGAGATTATCATATAAACTTAGCTGATAAAGCAGCAGCAGGGTTTCAAGATGACTCCAATTTTCTATTGGAAAATAGTTCTATTGTGGGTAAAATTTTATCAAACAGCACTGCATGCTATAGAAAAATCTTTCATAAATAGAAGAGTCAATCAATACAGCAAATTTAGTATTGTCTTATTTAAGAAACTGCCATGGCCACTTCAACCTTTGGCAACCACCACGCTGATCAGTCAGCAGCCATCAACATAGAGGTAAGACCCACCACCAGCAAAAAGATTATGACACACTCAGATGATGGATAGCATTTTTTAGCACTGTCTTTTTTTAATTAAGGTATATGAATTTAGACATAATGCTACTGCATACTTACAATCTACAGTATAATGTAAACATAAGTTTAATATGTACCAGGAAACAAAAAATTCGTGACTCACTTTATTATGTTTGTTTTATTGCAGTAGTCTAGAAGCAAACCCACAATATCTGAGGTATACCTGTATCTCATACTTGTATTCATTCAATATCTTTGAGGTATGCCCATATTCATTCAATAATTCAACATTTGTCTATATTAATGCAATTCTAGTTTTAATATAGCTCTAGTTGATTTTAGTTGCTTAATTCCTTTAAATGTACATACTTTTATATACCCATTTTCGTGTTAACATTTGTTTCATTTTCTAGTTTTCACTATCACAAACATTGATGTGAACATTCTAGTACCTATCTTTCTATGTATATATGTAAGAATTTCTCTAGGATAAATATCTAGGAATGGAACTGCTAGGTAACAAATTTCATACAATTTTTATGACCTAGGTTATGGAGGGCCACATGTAAGAAGCCACTGAAGGAATTTGAACGAAGGTATTTTGAAAATATACTATAGGGGTCAAAAATGGAAGGGAAACCAAATTGAAGGCTAATAGCAAAATAATGCTGCTTCCTTGATTTTCATAAAACCAGCTTCCTCTTGACATTTAAGCTGAGACTGGAATTAAAGAGGACTTCTTTAATCATCTAATCTAAATAGGGATGACTGCACAGACCAGAATGTTAAGGTAAGGAACAGTGAGAAGTGGCTGGATTTGGATATACTCTGAGAAAGACCTAATAGATTTGCTAGTGGATCAGATATAGAGTAGGAGTGAAAGAGAGGTTCAAGAATGTACTAAACTTTTAGCCTGAGCAATTAAAAGGTCAGAAATGCAATGTACAGAAATGAGAAAAACTGATGACTAAATCTGGAGTTAAGTTTCAGATATAGTAAGTTAAATATTTATCTATTAAATAGTCTATTTATTAGGTATCTATTAGGTAGAAGTATAAAGTGGACTGACAGTTGGATATACCAGTCTGGATTCAGCGCAGACAATCCAAGCTGGAGATGCATACAGGTAGTATTTTAAAATGGTAAAGACTGGAAGGGATCCCTACACAAGAACATTTCCAGCTTCTACTCTTGCCACATCCAGTCTCCAAAAAACAAGAATGATCTTTTAAAAACATCAAACAAGACAAAATCACTTATTAAAAATGTTTAAATAATATTGTGTCTGCAGCTGGAATAAAATCTAACCATAGCCTATAAAGCTCTACATCATCTGATCCTCGACCTCCTCTCTAAGCCTGAGTCACATGGCCCTCTTTCCTTTCTTGAAGGGCACCAAATTCTTGCCTCACCACCTTTGAACATGCTCTTCTGTGCCTAGAATGCTCTTCTCTGGCATCTACATGTTACCACTGCTAATTCCTCAGCTCTAAGTTTCAAGGTCACTTTCTCAGGCTTTTCTCTAACATTTAATCTAAATGTTTCCTCTGTCAAGTTATCTGTTTCATAAGACTTTATTCAATTTGGATAGGGAGAGAGATCGGGAGGGAGAGAGATTTTGACTGTTTTAGTGTCTACTGCAGCAGACAATAAACTGTGGGTACAAGGACGTGCTCAGTGCTCTACACTGAGGACCTACCACAGTGCCTGGCAAACAGTAGACATTCAAAAATATCTGTTGAATAAATAGAGACAAGAGTTTATTGTGCAACATGTAATGTGTCTCATCATACACAGGGTACTTTTTTTCCCCCGTTAAAAAAAAAAAAAGACAAAAACACCTAACCACTTCAAAACTGTTAAATAAATTAGAGTTATTGACTACACAAAAGTACCTTACTTCCTTTATCACTTTTACCAGTTTCATTCATTCACCAAACTTTGTACGTACTTTAAAGAAATTCTTTAAAGAGTTGAATGGAGTCTTTAGGAATTATCTAATTCTTAGTGGAGAGAAGAGAGCAAAGTGAGTTTATACTTTTATGTCCCCCAAGTTAACAGATGGCAGAGCTGTCATGTGAGCTCAAGTCTCTGATTGTTTAGTGTTTTTTCCGAACCAGTTTTTTTGGTCTGATACATTTTCTCTGAACCAGCAAGAATTGATACAAGAACCACTATCATATCAAAAGACACTTGTTCACTTTGGATATGTATTTTAATGAAATGCACCGATCCAGTACACACACACACACACAATCAGGCTGCCTCTACTTAAAAACTGGGCAGCTATTATTGAAACTGAAAATCAGAAATAGAACTAGTTTGTTTATAAAGTAGTTCCAGGAGTTAGTAAACTTACTAAGTCATCACAAGAAGTATTCTTCATTAGGAAACTTTTAGCGATGTTATGTTAAAAACAGTAGAACCTCCCCTTCCCCCAAAAAAAGGGGAAACTGGAAAAGAGCACTAGTTGAAGAAAACAATTTTTTCACGTGTTGCTTTTAGACAAAATCATCAAGATTCTGAAAAGTCAGACTTCTACAACACAGTACTAAAGGAATTTCATTTTTCTTGATCCACAGTGTACACACACACACCCAAACAGGCATCAGTTTGTATGTTTCTGCAAACACTTTTGGACCAGAGGACGATTCCCCTCTGACCTCGCACGCAGAGGCCACCTTCTCCCTCCCTGCAGAGTCCCAGAGTAGAGCGAAGCACACAGGGGGTGTCTGCGCGGAGGCCTAGAGCCTCGCCACCGCCCAGGAGGAAGCCTTTGTAGGCCCACGATCCCCACCGCCGCCCTTGAGGCCCGGCCAGGCTCCCCGCAGGGGCCCCCTCTGCTACCTTTCCGCCGGAAGAAGGACATGGCGGGGCCCGGGTCGGGGCGGAGGGCGCGGGGGGACTGTCGCGGGGAGGGCCCGGCTCCCTTCATTCAGCAACTGGCCCGGACTTCCGGGTCCGCAGCGTTCGCCGCACTAGCCCGAAAAGAGACCCTTCCGGGTGTGGGCCCCACCGCCTCCTCCAGATGCCCAGAGAGCTCCCGCCGCCATATTATCAACAAGCCGCCCGCCCGGAGTTCCGGTCCTTCCCCGCGCGAGGCTTCACGGGAGGCCGCGCCGCCGGCCCCGCCCCCTCCCCGCCTCCTTTGGTGGGTGCGGGGGTACGCGCCCGAGCCGCCCGCGTGGCCCTTTGCGTATTCTGCGGGCGCCTCTTCCACCTAATTTAGAAGCTCTTAACTCGCAGAGGTCAGCAGCCTCAGCTTTCCGGTGACTGGTGCAGGCCCAATTCCTGCAAGACTAACCCTCCTGAAGCGAGAAACGCTGGAACTGGGATGGCGCGGCGCCTCGGGACTGGGCGCCTGGCTGTGGACACCTTTCAGAACACGTCCTTCTAAAAGGCCGAGCTAACAACCCCACGCTCCACCTTAGCACCCTCTACTTCTCATTCGAGTTAGGTTAAAAGGCGCTGGCTGACTAGAGTAGCTTTACCATGCACTGCCTTTCCCTGCTCTCTCCCAGAAGAGCAGAACCCTCCTCCCGCCCCCTGGCGCGCATGTTCTAGGAGGTCAGGGTCGCGGGATGCAGACTAGGCGGCAAACCCTGCTTTTTTCCGGCTCACTCCCTGGATTAGTGACTTCGGCAATAAAAAAGGAGTGGTCTTATTTTCAGCAATTTGAAAAGGACAAAACAAAAACCTCACCAGTATTTACCAGGCAAACTCCAGTGAATCATTCTTGAAACCTTGTTCAAGTGCCATTTTCCTGTGAATATGATGACAATTTATTTACCCCCAAAGCAGAGTCCAACAAGCCTCCCCACTTTAAGTGCTCCTCACCACCCCTTGAGTGTGATCAAGGACTGGGTAATAATTGTAACCTTGATGTTTTGCGGAGAAGAGGCCTAGAAGATAGCAACTCAATAAGTGTTGGGTGTATTTTAAAAATCCATGAAGTCCATCATATGACTGCTAAGGAAACTGCGATGCAGAGAGAAGAGGCAACTTGTCCAAAATCAGTGTGTCGATGTTGAGACTATAACTAGAACCCTGTGTCTTTTGACCAAAGCAAGTTAATAGATTTATCTATTTTAGTTAGGGGCCTATAAGGTAATCACAGTTGGTATTTATTGAGAGTACTATATGCAGGTAGGTACTACGCTAAATCCACTAGATTAATAATAGTCCTTGGAGCCAGTCTTGGTATGGGGAAAACTAGGCACAGAAAAATAACCTGCCCAAGGTCACAAGCTAACTAAAGGTGAAGCCCGAATTTCAAACTTAGAGAGTGAGCCTCCAGAGCCCAAGGTCAAGCCCAAGGTCTCCTTGGGTAAGGAGAGTGTGCCCACAGGAGCAAGAGAGACTAGTTGAGGCTCTCCATGCACTAGTGTATCCTCAACCAGAGCTGGTGCTGAGGATAGATGTCTGTCTGTCTGTCTGTCTGTGTCCTTCAGGCCTCAGTAGAGGCTGCAGAGGGGTCTGAGTAGCGCTCCTGGAAGTCAGAAAAGGCCCTGGATACCAGCCTGTGCTCCGGAAGATCTACTCTGCTGAACGACGGGTCATGCCCCGCCCCCATCGCACCTTTCTCCCAAAGTGGAGATTGACTGAAGTCAAGGAGGAGCGGGACTGGGGTGCTAAGTGAGACTTCTCTACAGGGTCAGCGTACAAGGAGAAGTGGTATCTAGTGTAAGCACAAAACATTTACACTCTTATCAAGAAAGTGCACCACCCTTCTCTGGTTCTCTTCCAGGAGGCCAATCCTTTGGCAGCAGCTCCTTTGTATTTGTTGACAGATTAATTGTTTGAGATGGGAGGGGAGAGTGAAAGAAACCCCCTGAATATCTCTGGGATAGGAGCAGCCAACAAGGAATATGGGAGGAGCCCTGCAGGTCCTCAAAATCTCCCCAATTTCTTCCTTATTCTCTTGAAGTCAGCATATAATCAGTGTAAAATCAGTGTCCTACACTAATTTCCATTGTGATTGCTGCTCTTGAGCCCCTCCTAGCAGAAATTCCAGAGCTGCCTTTATTACCCCAGGTTGCTGAATACTTCCCAGTCAGGTAATAATAGCCATATTTATTTATTTATTAAATACTTGTATGTGCTCTAAATGTATTAAGTGCTTTATAATCTCAACCTCACTTAATTCTTTACCTTCTCCCCTCAGAAAGGGCCTGTGAGATGGCCACTATCATTATCCCCAGTTTTCAGATGATGACTCTGAGGCTCAGACTAATTTACCCAGGATCACGAAGGTAGTAAGGGATAGAGACAGGATTTCAATCACTGTCAGTCTGACTCGAAAGCCATTTACTTATACCATGTTGCCTATCTTTCCTTCCTCCTCCAGCTAATACTCATTTATCCAGTGTCACAGTATGGGGTATCTGTTTATTGGGCAAGTATAAAGTGATATCTAGCAGTGTAGATGCCCTCTGAATCATTACCCATTAAAGTATTTATATGCTTAAAGAAGCTTTAAGAGTATTGTCATTTAATCTTTTGAAATTTGATGATCCATATATGAATAAAGTTAAAATAAAACAAGAATATAAAAATAAGCAAGACTATTTCTTAGCCTGAATACTTAATGTGGTAGACTGATACTCTGCATTGCATTTCCAAGTTAATTTGTTAGAGTCACTTTAATTTACATGTAAAAATAAATTTTATCAGGGGTTCCTTTAATTATGTTCTTAATTTTAAGGGAATCATTACAGTCTTTTTATACCAGTTGTATCAGTTACAAATCAGTGAGGTTAAATCAGCAAGTCAATTATCACAAAGCCAGTGAATAAAATTAATCTCCTATGATAAACACTGTTTACAAATCTAATATGGCTCTACTACAAACATTCTAACATATAGTTTTCTATATCAACATTCATAACCTCAAGGAAACTATTCAAATAAACCTTTTGATAATATAGGAGAAGAAAGCTATTGTCTCTTTTTAGAAAACAGACAAAAACCAACTCAGATTTATGACAAGAGCCAGAATACATAGTGATATCTTAAAATTCTCACTTTAACTGTCTAAACAAAGACTTATTCTTAACTCAACGTTTTACATTTTCAAAAGCATTCGTATCGATAGCTTTATAAAAGTCATCTCTAAAAAAATGTGGCCCGGAAGGTGAGCATACAGTGTAAATATATATATATGCCTTACTGTTAAAGTGTGCAGCTGAGACTTATTGGATTTTATTAACCAATATCACTATTAAAACAATTAATTACTTTTTGTAAAATTGTGGCTCTTCCTCAGAAAAACTTAAAAACATGAACAAATCATTAAAAGACATTGGAGCAATAAGAAGGTAATAAAGGATTTCTGGGTGAAGATAGAGAAAAAAAAAAATCCAGCAAAGTAAATACTGCATTTAGGGCCACTTGTACTGGAAGAATTCACTGTTCACAAAAAAAGATTGAGAAGCTAAAAAGAGCAATGCTTTTGACAGCTTCACAGACTAAAGGACAAAGTTGGGTTGGGATTCTGAAAAGACTACACGAGAAGTAAACCAGCCCTTGCAGGGATTGCAACCCAGTTTCAAGGCATCTGGGTGGCCCAGGAAATTTTGAATCCTTAACGGTTAATTAAGGAAATTTTGATTTCTGGTACCCCCAAGTACCGTATAAAAGCAATTGAAAAAATCCTCTCACGATAAGATAACATCATCCAAGTTCTCAAATTGTTTCCACAAACAATTTTTCAAATGTAATGTCTGGCACACAATCACAGATATCAGGCACACAAGAAAATAAGATATTAGGAAAAAGAGCCAAGAGAAATGACAAATAGAAACAGTCACACAAGAGCTCCTAATAGTGGAATTATTGGACAGAGATATAAAATAACTGTGCTAACTATGTTCAAAGAGCTAAAAGATAAAATTCGAAATTTGGGCAGAGAACTAATGAGACAATGAAAACTGACAGAGTAAATATGAAAAAAGAAGCAGCTAGAAATTCTAGGACTGAAACTACAAACTAAGATGGATTTGTAAGCAGAGTTATAACTAAAGAGAATTTGTGAAATTGAAGACAGGTCAAAAGAAAATACCCAGAATTAAGTATGTAGTGAGGGTAACAGACATGGAGAATACAGTGAGAAGGTCTACAATACATTTGATCAAAGTCCCAGAATGGGAGAAAAGAGAGAATGAATGTAGAAGAGGAAAATATTTGAAAAATTAATGGATGACCATTTTCTGAAGTGATGGCAGAAATCAACCCACCAATTCAAGAGTCACTATGAACCCCAAATAAAATAAATAAGAAGAAATCCACACATAGATTATTAATTACAAAACTTTAGGAAATAAAAAAGCAAAGATTGCCCAAAACTTTTAAAAACCTAATTTTAAATAAATTTTGGAGAAGCAAAACTTGGATTTTGCCCATTCATTACCATAACATTGGGAATTAAAGATGAATCAATGATTTTACTAATTTAGAGTTAGGAATGATGATATGTGCAATTGCTGGTTCATTGCTTTCTTTTTCCTGTTTAGAAAAAAAAAAGTGTAACTTGCTTAGAAATGCTGCATTTTCTAGAATTTGACATTTTCAGTGATCAAACTACTGAAAACAGAATGCTATAAATAGAATGATGTCGTTTGTTTCCAAAGACTATTGATATGCTAGAGCAATGTGAAAATAGTTATACAAGAGAGAGATTTCATGCAAACAGGAAAGGGGTTAAGACATGCTTTAGACTGTTTCTGAAAATAGTTTTGTTGAACAATTTTAGAACATAAACAAGATTTCTGGGGAAACAAACTAAAGAGAACAGTCTGTTTTCAAGTATCCTCAAGCACCTATTTTCATACAAATCATGGGCATACTGATTAAAAATCAATCTTACTGGTACAGCCCCTATGGAAAACAGTATGGAGGTTCCTCAAAAAGCTAAGAATCGATCTACTATATGATCTAGTAATCCCTCTACTGGATGTTTACCCCAAAGACTTGAGAACTCATATCTGAAAAGATATTTGCACAGCGATGTTCACAGCAGCATTATTCACAGTGGCTAGGACATGGAAGCAAATGAAACGTCCTACGATAGATGACCTGCTAAAGAAGCTGTGGTACATATATACAATAGAATAGTACTCAGCCATAAGAAGAGATGAAATACTGCCATTTGCAACAACATGGATGGACCTTGAAATAATCATACTAAGTGAAATAAGCTAGACTGAAAAGGTTGAAAATCACATGATATCACTTGTGTGTGGGATATAAACCTAAAAGCAACAAATGAACAAGACAAACAAAGACTCATTGACATGGACAATGGACTAGTGGTTACCAGAGGGGGGATGGGGGGAAAATTAAATGTTAAAAAAATAACAAACAAACAAAAAAATAAATAAATAATAAAGTCATCCCTGGTTAAAAAAAAAAAAAATCAATCTTATACAGTCATTATAGGCAGATCCCAAATGATCACCACTAAGCAACACCAGGATAGCTCAATTCTTATTGCTTTAAATATCCTAGGGTAGAAAACATGCATTACATTAAAAGAGAATTTTAAAATTCAGTTATTCACCTATTTAAAATGGTTTTGCCTCCAAATTATCATGGCTTTCCTTTCTGTAAAGGAAAGAGAGGAAAGGAACTAGCATTTATTTACTAGGTACCTTGGATTGGATATTTTTACATTTTAAAATCTCATTTAATCTTTATGACAGTTGTGTAAGGCAGTCGTCATTATCCCTGACTAACAGATGAACACAATGAAGCTTAAACAACAAATTAAATAATGATCATAGTGAATTATGGTTCATAGAATGAAATAAATATTCATGAGCCCATACTGATATAAGTAAATAATTGAATAAATTAATCAATGGGAAGGGAGGGAAGGTATAGCTCTTACTTATAAAATAATTCTAATTAATGTAAAAGTAATGAGGAAAATAGGAAACCACCATTAGGACATTTCAGTCATAGATTGTTATATGCAAGAACCAATGATGAATGCTAAAATTTGGAAACAAATGTATGATGAGAAATAAGATACTTACACAGTCTCAAAATATCCTTTCACAAATAAGTGCTCAAAGTCAACATGACCAGTCATAAGGCATATTGACATTATCTCCTAATGTGATGCACAAAGAAGGGCATGACATCATCTCTTTGGTATTCTTGCCAAAAAGAAAAAAAGAAAACATACCCTAAATCTAATCATGAGGAAAAAAACAACAGGTAACCTCAAATCGAGGGATATTTTATTCTTCAAAAGTGTCAAGGTGATGAAAGGTAAGGGAAAACTGAGGAATAGTCAAAGACCAGAGGAGAAAAAGAGACATGATCACTAAATGCAATGTGAGATCCAATTATATCAATGGGAAAACTGAAGAACTACTAATAAGGAATGTAGTTTTATTAGTATTAATGTTTCAATGTTAATTGATAATGGTACTATGGTCTTGAAAGACGCTAACATTAGGAGAAGCTGGGTGAACTGTACACAGGAACTTTCTAAATTATTTTTGCAAATTTTTTGTAAATCTAAAATTACTTCAAAATAAAGTTTAAAAATTGTGAGGCTCAAAAAAGTATTAAAAATAATTGGGAGTGGGGGCAAACAGATTACCTTCAAAGGAATTACATTAGGCAGAAGGCTAACTTTTCCAATAATTACAGTGGAAGCCAGAACACTGTGAAATTAAATCTTCAATATACTGGAAAAAGTAACTACCAACCCAGAATCCTATGCCCAACAAAAAATACATTTCAAGGATGAACAAAATAAGACATTTTTAGACCAAAAAAATATGTCACCAGCAGAGTTCACTAAAACAGTCTAAAGAATTTGTTTCAGGCAGAAGGAAAATGGCATTAGCTGGAAAATCTGAGAAGCAGGGCATTATAAAGAACAAAGAAAGTGGTAAGTATAAGGACAAATGTAAACAAACATTTAATAACATGAAAATCACCAACAGTAATGGTAAGGGACACAGTCCACACAAGATCAGCCTTCCTTCTGACACCAATTGCAAAACCACCCTTAAGTTTGATAATTGCTTGGAAGTCTTTTGAAATCTGTTACACTCATGTTTATAGTTTATTACAGCTAAAGGATAAGAAATGGAGTCAGCCAAGAGAAGAAATGCATAGGGCAGAATCTAGGTAAGTACCAAGCATACAGCTTCTAGTTGTCCTCTACCCATGCGATCAGGACAATGTTACTTTCCTGACACCGATAAATGATGATATGCATGGAGTATTGCCAATTACGGAAGCTTACTCAAGAGCCTTGGTGTTCGAAATCTTTATTGGGGCTCTGCCACATACACATAACTGATTGCCCTTGTGGCTACTCCTAGTCTCCAGTCCCTCGAGAAGTTACACTGATACGGCATCACCCAAACTCCTCACCCCAAATCACATTGCTGCTATTGCATATGGCTGGCCCAAAACCCCCAGTCAAATATAAATACTCTTATCAACTATGACAAGCAAGAGCCTAGAAATTACTGCCCAGTAGCTGAGGGCAAAGGCCAGACCTCTTTAGGCAAGGTTAGATTCTTTTCTACACAAACATTCAACAGGTTTAAAATTTTCACAAGTATGACAGACTCCTGAATCTTTGTAAGGCTTATGTCCCACCTTCTGACATGTGTGTGTCTTACCAGGGCATCCAGAATACCATTTCATTCTTACCAGATCCAATTAGCATGATGTCATCAATATAGTGCCCCAGTGTGGTGTTCTGCAGAATGTCCAGACAATGAAGTATTCTTCAGACCGGCACTGTCCAATATGGTAGCCACTAGTTACACATAACTAGTTGGCATTGGAAGTGTGAGTAATTAAATGAAGATGTGTTTTAGGTGTAAAATACACACCTGATTCCAAAGACTTGGTTTGAAAAAATAATGTAAAATATCTCACTAATATTTTTATGATGATTATATGTTGAAATGATAAAATTTTAGATATATTGGGCTAAGTAAATATATATTATCAATTTCACTTGTTACTTTTTGCCATTTTTTTAGTGTGGTTATTAAAATTACATATATAACTCACATATTTTTAATAGACAGTGTTGCTTAGACTGTTTTAATAGTGTGATGGTTAATTTTATGTGTCAGTTGGATCAGCCACAAGGTGCCCGGATTAAACATTATTTCTGGACGTGTCTGTGAAAGTGTTTCTGAATGAGATAAGGATTTGAATTACTGGAGGAAGCAAAATAGATTGCCCTTCCCAGTGTGAATGGGCATCATCTAATTCATTGTGAGCCTGAATAAAACAAAAGATGGAGGAAGGAGGAACTCACTTCATTTTTATGACTCACAGCTTGAGCTTAGACATATCATCTTTGACCCTCAGACAGAGATTTATACTATCGTCAGCTCACCTGTTCTCAGGACTTCAGACTCAGAGTGAATTATGCATTTCTCCTGCTTGCAGATGGCAAATTGTGAGACTTCGCAGCTTCCAAAATTACATGAACCATTTCTCTATAATCAAACGATCTCCCTTTCCTTCTCCCTCCCTCCCTTTCTCTTTCTCTTCTATTTCTCTAGAGAGCTGTGAATAATACAATGAGAGCACTAGAGTTAACATGAACTGGACAAGACTGAATTTGTGCTGTCCTTCATCGCAAGTGAGTGCAAACCACTTTTGATTCTTCTCAATGGAGTTTGAAAATAATGCATTTGCTAAATTAATAGCCACATACCAATTGTCAGAGGCTGTGTTAATCTGAAATAGCAATAAAAATTAGGTCTGCATCTTGGTTAAATTTATAGCACTTCACCATCATCCATCATGATCCATCTGAATTTTGCAGGAGTCATATGCCAATGAATGAAATGGAAAGTAGAATGGGAACTACCACTGATTCTTTAACTCTTTGAGGGAGGCACTAATCTATCATTCTACTCAGGATGCAGTATTTCTTGATTTAGTACCTTGGCCAAGGGTTGGGGTAAGTTTCAGGAGCTTCCAGTTGGCCTTTCTTTTGCTTTTTTCTTTTCTTTTCTTTTCTTTTCTTTTCTTTTCTTTTCTTTTCTTTTTATTTTAAATTTAACGATTCTCACTCAACATGTCAAGGAGCCAATGTGAGGGTTTTGCCAAATGCTAGAAAAGTCTATTCTGATTATGCCTCGTGGGGCCATGAGATCATGGAGAAATGACCACAGGGTGAGTCTTCAAACCTGTCAGACCATGGTAAGATGGATTTGGGACCAGGATTTTATTTAATCACAGGATCTTCAAATCCACCCCGCCTCCCTTTAACCAGAGACCACAATAATGTTTTGAGCCCCTGGTATCAGTTTAGAACCTAAATCTATTACCCCTTGAAGGATCTGAGTGTTCTCTTTTTCTCAGTTGACAATTATTCTGGTAAATGACTGAAAGCATGTTTGGAGAAAGGATTGGGAGAATATCTACAATATATATTTGTTGTGGCATTTTGGGGTTTTTCCTCAAAGACATTTAGCCACCCTTTCAATTGTTAGGTCTAGATCTTAGAACAATCTCAGGTTTGGAAACTGATGAAAGATCATGATTTTTCTATCATGGAAGTGACATCAGTTTTCTGATATCTGAGCTTGATCTTCTTTTAATTGTATAAGTCAAACAATACTCTTGTATGCTGCTTGTCTTAGTCTGTTCAAGCTGCTATAACAAAAACACCATTGACTTGGTGACTTAAACAACAAACATGTATTTGTCATAAGTCTGGAGGCTGGCTGGGAAGTCCAAGGTGTTGGCAGATTCATATCTGGTGAGGGCCTGATTCCTGGTTCATAAATGGCTGTCTTCTCTCTGTGCCCTCATTTAGGCAGATCGTATGAGAGCAATCTTCGAGCACTAATTCCACTCCTGAGGGCTCCCTAATGACCTAATCACCTCCTAAAGATCCTACTTCCTATAAACAAAAGTTAAGAATACTTCTGAAAATTAAATGGTTTAATCCGATAATGACTCACAAATCAGGGAATATAGGCCTTAGTAAGAACCTATAATATGTTCTGAAATGGGTGGGGGGCACAGAATAGAGTAAGGTTTTTAAAGGCATAAGTCATGAGTAGCTGATAAGCAAAGAGATGGGTTGCTAGGGGAAACAAGACTATAAACTTACATCATTTATTTTCTGATTAGTAGAGGCAAACTGGACTTTCAACAGTCATCTGACTCAGAGGTCAAGCAAGTGGGATTGTGAGATGAGAACAATGGATAATATATAATTAAGCTTTTATCAATCCTTGTTTCAGCCTAAGCTTGTAGAACAAAAAGGTTTTTTGATCACACAATTATAGTACAGGGAGGGTTATTTATTGACAATGCAAGGAGTATGATTTATCAAACAGTTCAATCAGCATAGGGGAATACAATCTGTAGGCAGTTTCAGAACCCAAAAGGGGAAAGTCATGCCCCATAAGCAGCTTCAAAATAAAGCTGCAAAAATCCAAATGTTGGGCCACAAGTTATGATATTAAAAGTCTTGTAAGGTTCATTTTAATTGGCTCAATATTAATTGTCTCCCCTGGAGTAGTAACATTCTTTACTGACTCTGCCCTCTGAGTCCTAATTTTCTTAGGAAGGACAGGTAGCTTTGTATCCAAGAGAGTTCTAAGAGCTAGTGAATAAATCCCATTTTCAGGGAGCACTGAAACTTGTGTGGCATCCCCTGAAGAGAGATGGAGGCTCTTAATTTAGATACGTCTTAACCAGTTATGGGGATGGGACACTTAGGAACATGTAGGAAGAAATGAGCTATAATCTTAGACCCAGTCTCACAGATAAGGGTAAGAGTAAATTATCTTACCTTAGGCTGGCCCTTTAGTCCTGTCACTGTACAGTCAGAATTGGAGAGATTTCCAATGGGAAAGGTCAGGATAGAGTAGGCAGCTCTAGTATTTAGTAAAAATTCAGTTTTTCAGTATGGAGGTTCCTCAAAAGACTAAGAATGGATCTACCGTATGATCCAGCAATCCCTCTACTGCGTATTTACCCCAAATACTTGAAAGCCCATATCCAAAAAGATATTTTGCACACCGATGTTCATAGCAGCACTATTCACAGTGACCAAGACACGGAAGCAACCAAAGTATCCACGATAGATGATTGGCTAAAGAAACTGGTACAAATATACATTGGAATATTACTCAGCCATAAGAAGAGATGAAATACCGCCATTTGCGACAACCTGGATGGACCTCAAGATAATCATACTAAGTGAAATAAGCCAGACAGAAAAAGTTGAAAATCACATGATATCACTTATATGTGGGATATAAACCTAAAAGCAATAAATAAACAGGACGAACAGAGACTCAGGGACATGGACAGAGGGTAGGGGGTGGAGGAGGAAGGAAGAAGTAGACAGGGTAAAGAGGGTCTAATATAGGGGGGTTGGGAGAGGATGAAGTGGGTAAAGGGAATCAAATATATGATAGCTGAAGGAAACTAGACTATGGGTGGTAATCACACAATAGAATATATAGATGTCAAATTATCATGTACACCTGAAAATTATATCATTGCATTAACCAATGTTACCCCAAGAAACTTAAAAAAAATATTGAGTTTTCCTAACAGTCATGCCAAGGGTGACCTGAAGCTCCACTGTCGTAAT
Source organism: Rousettus aegyptiacus (assembly GCF_014176215.1). NCBI lineage: Eukaryota > Metazoa > Chordata > Mammalia > Chiroptera > Pteropodidae > Rousettus > Rousettus aegyptiacus. The sequence continues at coordinate 65,892,320 of NW_023416309.1, forward strand.
GGCAATAGATCTCTCTAAAACTAGAGCCAGCGAATGCTTGGGCCTCCTCAGTTGTAGGAGGTGGCTCTCTTATTTGAGAAGCTAGCCATGAGGGGAGAGGGCTTAGGAGGTCCACCTCTTTCCAGTGCTGAATAGACACACCTTTCTAGTGCCCTTCCTTTTTTCAGCATGTTTGTTGGTTGTGCCCCAGTCCTGTCGATATCGACCAAGATTGAGGCCATCCTGGCCCAAAAGGCTTTTATTGCTAAGATCACCTCAAGATGATCCCTGCATTATGTCAGCTAAACTTTGCACCTTTCTTTCTACTCTCCTTTCTTTTCTCCCTCTGCCCAGTCCTGGTTACTGAACGCCTTAAAGACCTTTAACATGAAGGCAGCTTGTGGGGTTTGGGGTCCGGCTTCCACATTTTGAATTTCCTTTGAATATCTAGCACAGCCTGAGTTATGGAATGCATAGTCAGGAATGTTTGGCCTTCATCGGACTTTGGGTCTATGTTAGTATATTTTCTAAAAGCCGTAGAGAGCTGGTTAAGATATATAGTTGGATTCTCATCCTTTTTCTGAGTAATCTCTTTTACCTTAATATAAGTCACTGGCTTAGTTTGGCATCTTTTTTTATTTCTTCCGATATGCAATTAAGAAAGTGACCCATCTTTAGCCGATCTCTCCCATCCTCATAGTTCCACGTGGGATGTGTTCTGGAACTCCTTCATCAGCCACTTGATAGGTAGCAAATTCGCTGGCATTCTGAAGGATCTGAGCCTTTTCATTATGGATGTAAACATGGGTCAGAACTACTATTACACCCTGCCAGGCTGGAGAAAACGTCAGGCCAAGCTTAAGGACTTCATCCCTAAACTTATCTGGGTTTTTGGTAAAAACGCCCAAATCATTCTTTACACTGGCGTATACTCACATTGAGAAGGGTACATGAACCCTAACAGGCCTGAAATATAGACATTCACATAATAATTAGCAAAACTTAGTTTTTACTATTGTGGAGATTTAGATTTTTTTTAAAGTAACCAATGACCTGGTTAAGACAACATAAAACACAGAAAATTATTTTGATGAAGCACAAAATCCTTGTTTCTACTCAGAAAACTTTTCTACAATGTCAGTAGCAGACCACCTTAGTCCAAGAAACACTTATTTAACAGAGTGTGAAAACCCAAGTCTAATTTTACATTAGCTTACTTTTGATATTTAAATTTATTTACTTAATTATGTTTATTCCGACCTTGTTTAGCTTAACCATATATAAAAATATATAATTTTTTTTCTCAATCTCCCAGTGAAATGAAAGCAAGGGGCCAAAAGGAAGAGACAGAAGACTCTAGGGATTCACTCATCCTGTTGTGGTCAAAAGGTGCTGCACAGTCTTAATATGGGGTCTGGGTGAGGTGGTCCCTCAGCAGGTCTTCTTTGCAATTCTGATGGGAGGCACCAGGTTTCAGGGAAGATAGAGGAAAAGAAGTATGAAAGGCAGGCAGGATCAATGGACTCCCGCTCTATCAGAGGGTTGACCGCAACCAGATCCCCAGAACAGTGTCAGCCATTGCCCAAGGCCATTTGATCTACATGGCTGGGGATGAGTTCCCAGTTACCATCTAAAAAAAGAGGAGAGTCATAGAGTACCTGGGTGAATCATGTTTATGTCTTTTTATCTCTTCATGGTTTCCAGGAAAGATGATGCAGGATAGAGTGAATTCCCCTAAGTGGAGACTAAAGTCCTACAACAAGAGAGAGAAAACACAGTAAAGAATTCAAGTACACACCGGAGTTAGAAAAAAAAAGAAAATTTTATTAGAGAAGCAATAACGGTCCACAGACAGAGCATGGTTTTCTCTTGAAGGCAGAGAATGAGAGACACCCAAAGTGTTCAAGGAATTAAGTTTATATCTGATTCTTAGTTTCTGTGAATTACCGTTTAAAGACTTTGTTTCCATATTTTCCTTTGATGGTAAGGCTATGCAGTGTGAAAGGCATATTAGTAATCTTAGCCTTTGTTCTGTATGTTCTTCATGATCTGGCTGTAGAGAATGAATGGTTGGGTTTATTTTGTGTAGGGTATGACTTAAAGACTGTTTTCCTGTTTTCCTTTCATGATGTGAGTAAATAGTTAGTAATTTCATAGAAATCTTCCTTTGTTCTGTAAGTTACCCATTGTCTGGCAGCACATTGCAGGCTCTGAATAAAGGCTCTTGTCATCTTGTGTAGTTCTCATGTCTCTTTCCTATAGCAAAATGACTGGGAAAATATTGTCTGTCTGTATGTATGTATGTATATGTATGTATGTATGGTGGTGTTGCAGAGTCCTTCCTTAAGGGAGCTTGGCTACCCTTTCAAACAATGAGCTCTGGGCCTATGAACTGACTTACACCTGGGAATTTGGGAGGGAATATGATTTTTCATCATGACAGGTCACATTAGCCTTCTGCTCATGAGCTCTTGAATTTTTAAAGATTATATAAATAACCATGTCCTAATTGGCTATTAATCTTTCTCCCCACTAGGAGCACCATGATCCATTAGCCATCTTTCCAGGTCCCTATCAGTCAAGGAACCCTGATGGCTAGTCCAGCCTTGCTTTCCAAATACAATAATTATATTCACTTTCCTTTGATATTTAAATACAGTCAACTGGCTTCTGTCATTCCAGAATCCCATTATTCTCATTGATAGTAGCACCACTTACTACCCACACTAGCCAAAATTAGGCTGCCACCATCAAGCAACTCAGAGATGTCGATGGCCTTAATAAGGCAATGTTCTCTGATGGGTTCTCAGGTCTTACACAGTAAATCAGTTCCAATATTTCCACCTCCTTAACCATTATAACCTTTCCTCAATATTATGCCAACGAAGTTCTGGAAATATCCTCCTCATTTTCCTGGGCCAATTTCCGTCCCAATAGTTTATTAAGACCAGCTCAGGGTATTCTTTTTCTTTTTCTTTTCTTTCTTTCTTTCTTTCTTTTTTTTTTTTTAGAATTAACAAAATAATATTTACTTAAAAGAAAAATGAAAAAAGGAAAGCTTCAAAACTAGAGTGTGTTGCCATGTTAAGACTGTCTAATGTAAACAGGATTTGGAAAGAAGACATTTTACCAAAGAGTAATGTCACTAGGATGTATGGACTGCAATTATTAACAGATAATTTTGTAATATAAACGTGCTCATGGAAACCAGTGAAGAGAGGAAACATTGGAAGTGGCACAGAACAATGGGTAGGTGCTTTGGGAGTAAGGCTCTGAAAAAGGACACTGTCCCCAAGTCTGAGATGGATACCTGGCAAACCATCTGAGCTCTAAGCGGGAGGAATACAACTAGGATTTGAGAACAGGGCACTGTGATAGCCTTCTAACAAGTCTCTAGTTTTCACTCCGAAGTGGATTTGTTTTCCAGACTTCAACGAGGCCTCCTCAGGAGGATTTGCTTTCTGACATGTAGAAGTAATGATACAAGAAACCTAAGAGAATAACACCTATGATGAAAAAAATCCAATGTGATCAGCAAATTTTGCATGTGTTATTTTTCAAAGGGTCCTTGCTTCCACTTTCAGGTTTAAGGTTATTCAGATGCATATCACCAATATAGTACTGCTTTAGCATTTCTCTGGCACCGGAGGAGTGGCCTACGTCTTTAAAGCTTTCACTTGCATCTGCACCAGCTTGTTCCGGCAGAACCTCTTTTCCACCAGGACGTTTGTTAGGAAGTGGGTGATACCATGACTTGTCAGTGGATCATCAGCCACATCTCTTACAAGCAGTTGGACTTTGCTACTTCCTCTAAAAAAGTAACAGGTGAAAGGGAGTTTCCACCTCTTGCCCTTTCTACCTCTTGCCCTTTTCCATCGCTGCCACTTGCTTCTACAGTCACCTTTGGGCCCAAAATACCTCGTCACCCAGCTCAGGGTATTCTTGCCATAGCTCTGGATTGTGACTTATGATTGAAGGCCCCCAGGGGGGATAAAACTCCCCTTACCCAGGCTTATATTTCTTCCCTTCTCAATCCAACAGTTTCAAAATCTACTCTTCCACATGACCTCTTGTCTCTTCTTACACACAGCAGCCAGGGCCTGTGAGTCCTTTGGCATGTGAGCTATTTTCTCCCAGAGCTGGGACTGACTTCCTTGCTCAGGCTTTGTGGAGGCGTGACTTTGGTTATTTGCTTTGAAACAAATCAAGAGCGGAGAGGTAGATTTCAGTAGAATGAATGACATTTTGCAGGGCATCTGCCTCAGCTGAGGTCACTATACAGTCTCCTCCAGGGAAAAAAAGGGGGCTTGAGGAGTCTGCAGATTCAAGCTTCTGAGGCTTATCTGCTGATACGCTCCTATTTCACAGCTCAAATCTCTCACTTTGACTAGGACACCCGTCAAGGCTATACATTCTGTCTCTTTTTCAAATCTGCCACTCTTGGGACTGCTCTGCAAAAAGTCTGTCCTATGGCTGCTTTTAAGGGGCTCTGTGTAATGTCCCATCAGACCCTAACAAGGAAACCCATCTGTGTTAACCCATGTATTAAACCTCTTATTCTATATCACATGCTGGACATACCCTTTACATTCATTAGCTCATCTAATCCTCACCTTAACCCGTGAGGTCAATACCATTACTATACTCATTTTGTATCTAGATACTGAGGCTGAGATCCAAAGATAGACATATGGCCAATGATCCATCCTATGTTTCAACAGGGCCTGTTCATTGTTCACTAGTGCCCACTGCTTTAGAGCAAGCAGAGGGGGCCTCGAAATTGTATTGGAGATCAAGGGAGATTTGGCTTGGCCTGATTGCTGCTCTGCTCCACAGTCCACTTTCTCATACTATGTGTGTCTCCATGTGGAACAACAGCTCACTGGAAAGGGAAACAAGTAGTTCAGGAATATTTTGTAAATAGGTAAATTTGGAGCCCATCTTTGAACTGTATTTGCATTTAACATTGGATGCTAGGGTTTAGCTAATTCCCATATAAAGCAGAGGTTCATAACTAGGGACTAAACCTGGGTATGGTTTTCTGTGGTCCATGGATCCTTAGAAATGTGCTGAATTGGTACATGTATTTTTCTGGGAGAGTGTTCATTGTCTCATCACATCTGAAGATGAGTCCATGACCCAAAATGTTATTAGTTCCCGCCATAAAACATATAAATGTCTTATTCGAAATTCCAAAAAATTCTTTAAATAAATATTTAAATATATCTTTATTTTAACTTTATTCAATTAAAGCAGCTTCCAGTTTGCAGCTCTGCATTTCAGTTCACACAGTACAGTATGAGATTAGTCCTCTAGGTGGCAGTAAAACCTTCAAATAAATTTACTCCCTCTGATTTTTGAATTTTCTTATCACAAGATGGAAACCGGACCTCAATTTCTTCAGCACTTTCAGTGGTATATCTCAGAATGAGTTAAATATACTAAAGTGCTAATGCTTTTATTATTGCCCCAGGGTTTGACTGCTGGATTGATTGTTGTAAGGGCTCAGATAGCGTAGCTTTTCTTCCCAACTACACTAGAAGTACATTGACTATACCTTTAACATTTTTGTATTCTCAGTCCCTGGAGCAGAGTTGGTTGAACAGATGAATGAGTGGATTACCATAAGGAATATGCAATGCTATGTATTGCCTAGCTTGGAAAAAGGTTTTAAATTGCCATACCGGTGGAAACCCTAGTGTACCAGCCAAAGTTCTTAACTGAAAGCAATAGAAATCAACTCTGGATGTCTTAATCAAATAAGGAATTTATTGGGACACTATAAGAATAGATTGCGGAATCATGAGGAAGTGTTCAAATTTGGACTGGTCCCTCACTTTGCCTCATGCATTCCAGACTTCTGGGTGAATGCATCCTTTGATAGAGCCTATCTCAGATTCCAGAGTCCCAGATACCACAGGGCGAAGAAAGGGAGGATGGCACTGATGCAGCTTCCCTGGAGGAGGTAGGGCCCACATCCCACCACAGCATGCATTGTGCACCAGCAGCCTTCAGCCCACTTTCAGGCTTCACCAAGGCACATCAGGGACTTTTGCCAGCCTCCGCCCTGTCATAGTATGTTTATTACTGCTCTTTTCTTTTTCTTAACTTCTTGGGATAGTTGTGAAGACTGAAGACATATTCGACTTGATTTTTAATAGGAATGCTTCTAATGTTCCACCATGAAGTGTATGTTTTCCTTAAGACTTCTGGTAGCTAGGTTATTCTTGTATTCCCAGCTTACTAAGAGTTTGTGAAAACAGATATCAGTATTGTAGTTTATCAAATGATTTGTGGGCACAAAGTTTTCCTTCTTTAATGTGTTTCCACAGAGAATGACATTAACATATTTACTAATGTTGACCCTGTCATACATTTATGATCGTTCACTTGACAAATAGTTCTTGAGAGCCTACTAGTAAAGGCAGTGTTCTCCATATGGGGATGAACAGAATGAACAGAAAAGCAGTGAACAAACCAGAACAAAGTGACTACCTGTAGGGAGCATACATTCTAGCTGGAGGGAGACATACAATTTTTTAAAAAAGTAAAGTATGTCAGATTGATAACTGCTGCAGAGAAAAATAAAACTTCAAAAGGAATAGAAAGAGACTGTGTGTGTGTGTGTGTGTGTGTGTGTGTGTGTGTAATTTTAAACATCCTGGGAAGGAAGTGACATTTTAGAAAAGACATTTTAGAAGGAAGTAAAGGAGAGAGTCATGTGACTGTTTGGAAGAACTTTCCAGGCAGAGGGAAGAGCACATACAAAGACTCTGAAGGAGAAACAAAGTGCACTATTCAAGGAACAGAAAGGATAGTTGTATTACCGAAGTGGGGTGAACAAGGAGAACAAAGTTGGAGATAATAATAGGCAGTTAGATCATGTAGGCCATTGGAAAGACTCTCGCTTTTAATTTAAAAGAAATTAAAATGGAAAATCACTGCAGGGTTTTAAGCAGAGCAATGACGTGACTTGATTTATGCTATAAAAAGATGCTGCTGACTACTCTGTAAAGACTACATATATAGTGAAGTGGAGCAAAACCAATCTAGGAGACCAGTGAGGAAATGACTGCAATGATTCAAGTGAGAGAGGAAGATGGCTTGAACCAGGTGGTAATAGAATAGCTGATGAGAATTTACGAGGTTTGGAATTTTGCCGACAGAATTTGCAGAAAAATTGGATAAGGTGTGTAAAAGAAAATACTCAAAAATCACTTCAGGAGACGGGAAAAAATGGCATAGATGATAGAGGATTTGTTCATTGCACTTGCGACCAAATCGAAGTTGTGACAGAAACATGGAACAAACAGCAAGGAAAGTCACTTGGGATCCAGAGGAAAAGAAACACTACGGCTAGGGACAGAAATAATTAATCACCCTGCAACAGTAGAAGGTAGATGGGAGCAAAGACATGAGGCTGCCTGGTCCTGTGCAGCTGAGTAGGACAGATGCTGTGGCAGCTGCAGACATCTCTTAAACGAGTCGTGTCTACCACCAGGCTTTCATGGTGATGGACCTGCTCACTCTGTGCACCGGTACCTGGTTGGCTGCACGAGGGACATCAGGGACTTATAGGGGACAACGAGTTGTCAGAGTGAGGGCTGGAGGTGAGGCTTTCTCCAAGGCAGAAGTGCCAGCGGTATCCATGGTTCCTCTGTTGAGCCTTCCGCCTCTCCCAGTGTGCAGAGGCAGCACCACCATAGCTGAGACATCATCAAACTGGATAATGGAGATCACTTCCCCCAGAGAATTCCCTGAAATTCTGCCTCCCCCTACTCAAGCCATATCCAGTTGTGTCCTCAGTGAGTATGGTGCACCTTGCTGACCAGCTCCAAGACCTACACTGGTGGCAGCTGGCCTTGGTTTCTGGTGTGGTTTCCCGAGGCAACTAAGCACAGCATCTGTGGATTGCTTACTGAATCTTAACAGGTGACCCCAGAGGGACACAGGCCAGGGCTAAACTTGGACTGAACCTCTCTCAGGACTGTGCCCCTGGACACCTACCACATAAAGCCTAAGATCAGGAGATTTAGGATCTTTTCTTAGTACATAGAAACAGACACAGAAAGGCAGCCAAAATGGGAAGATAAAGAAGCAGAATCATATGAGAGAAGAGAACAGAGATCTAGGAATAATGGAGCCAAGCAATCTCATAGATGCAGAGTTCAAAACACTGGTTATAAAGATGCTCGATGAACTTAGGAGAAGTGTAGATTAATTCAGTGAGAACTTTAATGAAGAGATAAAGAAAACCATAAATATGGAAATGGAAATTATAAAAAGGAACCAGTCAGAAATGAAGAACACATTATCACATTATCTGAAATGAAGAGTATATTAGAGAGAATAAACATAGTGGATAAAGAAGAGGATAGAACCACTGATATTGAGGATGGGGGAGCCAAGGACAGTCAATCAGAATGGCAAGAAAAAAGAAGCCAAGAATATAATAATAATTTAAGGAACCTATGAGACATAAAACATTGAAGAGCTATTTGGAGAGATGATGGAAAAATTCTCTCACCCAGTGAGAGAAATAGACGTATAACCCCAGGAAGTTCAGAGAGTCCCAAGAAAGAGGAGCCCAAAGAGACCACACAAAGACACGTCATAATTAAAATGCCAAAGGTTAAAAACAAAGAGAAAATCATAAAAACAGCAAGAGAAAAGCAGTTAGTTACCTACAAGAGAGCACCCATAAGACTGGCAGCTGATTTCTCAAAAGAAACTATGCAGGACTTGGCACAAAATATTCAACATAATGAAAACACAGAATCTACAACCAAGAATACTTTACCCAACAAAACTATCATTTAGAGTCGAAGGACAAATGAAGAGATTCACAGACAAAAATAAGCTGAAGGAATTCATCAACACCAAGCCAGTATTACAGGAAATGCTGGAGGGACTTCTTTAAGAAGAAAAAAATATGTATCAAAAACATGAATAAAGAATGGTAATAACTACATTCCTATCAACAAGTACCTTAAATAGAAAAGAATTAAGTGCTCCAACCAAAAGATAGAGTGGCTGAATGGATAAGAAAACAAGACTACTACTATGTATGCTGCCTACAAGAGACTCACTTCAGATTAAAAGACACATACAGACTAAAAAAGGAAGTGGATGGAAAAAGATACTGCTTTGATGGACCTAGAGGGTATCGTGCTGAATGAAATGAGTCAGAGAAAGGCAAATATCGCATGATTTCACATACAAGTGGAATCTGAAGAACAAAATAACAACAACAAAAATAGAAATAAACATAGATACAGAGATTATTTTGAGGGCTACTAATTGGGAGAGGGTTAGCGGGGATGGCAAAAAGGAGCAAAGGGATTAAAAGTACAAATGGATAGCTGCAAAACAGACATGGAGATGTAGACTATAGCATAAGGAAAATAGTCAATAATGTTGTAATAAATATGTAAGAGGGAAGAGGGGTACTTGATTTAGTGGGGTGATTGCTTATGTGGCTCTCTGAGACTATGCTGTAAAACAAAAATACAATAGAAAAAACTCATTGAATTATATAATGTAAATATGAACAACTAATTTCTATTATATTTCAATAGAGCTTGGGGAAAAATCACTTCAAGGAATATTTATCAGAATGATAAATTTGACATTAACTAAAAAGTGAAAGATTTCAGGCAAACCTGAAAAGTATGCATTTACTTTTGAGCATATTGCACTATATTTTTTAATTTTTTAAATTAAATTTATTGCAGTAACATTGGTTAATACAATTATATAGTTTTCAGGTGTATGTTTAACATCTGTATATTCTATTGTGTATTTACCATCCAAAGTTGTTTCCTTCAGCTACCATGTATTTGATCCCCTTTTCTCACTTTGTCCTCCTCATACCCCCTATATTTGACTCCCATTACCCCATCCACCTCCCCCTCCTCTCCCATACCCTACCCTTTGGTAACAACCAGTCTTAGTCCATGTCCATGAGTCTCTGTTTGTCCTGTTTATTTATTGCTTTTAGGTTTATATCCCACATATACGATATCGTGTGATTTTCAACTTTTTCTGGCTTATTTCACTTAGCATGATTATCTTGCAAATCCAAGTTGTCCCAAATGGCAGATTTCATTTCTTCTTATGACCGAGTAATATTTCATAGTATATATGTACCACAGCTTCTTTAGTCAATCACTTATCATAGGACACTTTGATTGCTTCCATGTCCTGGCCACTGTGAATAATGCTGCTATGAACATCACTGTACAAATATCCTTTGGATGTGGGTTTTCAAGTCTTTGGGGGTAAATATGCAGTAGAGGGATTGCTGGATCATATGGTAGATCCATTCTTAGTTTTTTTTGAAGACATTCCATACTGTTTTTCATAGTGGCTATACCAATTTGCAGTCCCACCTTTTTCTCTGCATCCTCTCCGGCATTTGCTATTACTTGTCCTGTTGAATATAGTTATTCTAACAGGTGTGAGATGGTATCTCATTGCGGTTTTGATTTGTATTTCCCTAATAGCTAGAGATGATAAGCATCTTTTCATATGTTTTAGGCCATTTGTATGTCCTCTAGGGAGAAGTGTCTTCAGGTCCTCGGCCCATTTTTTGATTGAATCCTTTGATTTTTTTGTTGTTATTGAGTCATGTGAGTTCTGTGTATATTTTGGATATTAGGCCCTTATCAGAGGTGTTGTTTGCAAATATATTTTCCATTTGGATGGTTCTCTCTTTACCTTGTTGACGATTTCTTTTGCTGAGCAGAAGGTTTTTAGTTTGATGTAGTTTCATTCATTTAATTCATAAAACAGTCAAATTCATAAAACGCTCTTTAGGTCCAAGGTCCTTGAGTTTAGTTCCTATATTTTCTTCGATGCGGTTTATTGTTTCAGGTCTTATATTCAGGTCCTTAATCCATTTTGAGTCAATTTTGGTGTGTGGTGATAGACAACAGTCTAGTTTCATTCTTTTGCATGTGGCTTTCCAGTTTTCCCAGTACCATTTATTGACGAGGCTTTCCTTTCGCCACTGTGTGTTTTTGGCTTCTTTATTGAAAATTATTTGCCCATATAAATATGGGTTTACTTCTGGACGGTCGATTCTGTTCCACTGGTCCGTGTGCCTGTTTTGCTGCCAATACCATGACTTTTTGGTTACTGTCACTTTGTAGTATGATTTGAAGTCGGGCAGAGTGATGCCTCCAGCCTCCTTTTTTTTTCTCATGATGCCTTTGACAATTTGGGGTCTTTTGCGCTTCCATACAAATCTGATGATTTTTTTGTTCTATTTCTTTAAAAAATGCCAATGTGATTTTGATGGGGATTGCATTAATTCTGTATAATGCTTTAGGGAATAGGGTCATTTTAACTATGTTGATTCTTCCAATTCCAAGAACACAGGAATATCTTTTCATTTCTTTGTCTCTTCTTCAATTTCTTGTAACAGGGTCTTATAGTTTTCATTATATAGGTCCTTCACTTGTTTCATTAAATTTATCCTAGGTATTTTATTCTTTTTGTTGAAATTGCAAGAGGAATTATTTTTTCGGCTTTTTCTGACGCTTCATTATTAGAGTATAGGAACGCTATAAATTTTGGAACGTTGATTTTGTATCCAGAAACTACTATATTTGCTTATTGTTTCCAGTAGTGTTCTTGTGGAGTCTTTAGGGTTTTCTATTTAGAGAATCATGCCATCCGCAAATAGTGACAGCTTGACTCCTTCATTTCCAATTTGGATGCCTTTTATATCTTTCTCTTGTCTGATTGTGCTCGCTAGAACCTCCAATGTTATATTGAATAATAAAGATAATGGACAGCCTTGCCTTATTCCCGATCTTAGAGGGAAGATTTTCAGCTTTTCACCATTAAGTGTAATGTTGGCTGACGGTTTGTCATATACGGCTTTTATTACGTTAAGGTACGTTTCTTCTGTACCGATTTTGTTAAGTGTTTCGATCATAAATGGATGCTGTATCTTGTCGAAGGCTTTTCTGTATCTAGTGGACATGATCGTATGATTCTTATTTTAATTTGTTTATGTGATGCATCACATTAATCGATTCGTGTATATTGAACCATCCCTGTGCCTCAGTGATGAAGCTCACTTGATCATGCTGTATAATCTTTTTACTAGGTTGCTGTATTCGATTCGCTAGTATCTTCTTTAGGATTTTTGCATCTGCGTTCATGGGAGATATTGGTCTGTAGTTTTCTTTTTCTGTGTTATCTTTACCGGGTTTTGGTATCAGAGTAATATTGGCTTCATAAAATGAATTCAGAAGTATTGCTTCCTCTTCGATTATTTCGAAGAGTTTGAGGAGAATAGATATTATATCCTCTTTGGATGTTTGGTAGAGATCACTGGTGAAACCATCTGGTCCTGGCCTTTTACTTTTTGGAAGGTTTTTGATGATTATTCCAATTTCCGTACTGCTGACCGGTCTATTTAGATTTTCCAGTTCTTGATTCAGTCTAGGAAGGTTGTATTTTTCTAATTACTAGTCCATTTCTTGTAGGTTATAAAATCTGGTGTTATATACTTTTTCATAGTATTCTTGTATGATCTTTGTATTTCTACGGTGTCTATCGTAATTTCCTCTCTTTCATCCCCGATTTGTTTATTCGTGTCCTTTCTCTTTTTTCTTTAGTGAGTCGAGCCAGAGGTTTGTCAATTTTATTAACCTATTCAAAGATCCAGGTCTTTGTTGCATTTCTGTTTTCTATTTGTTGTTGCTGTCGTTGTTTTCAATTTCATCTATACCTGCTCTAATTTTGATTCTTTCTTTCTTCTGCTGACTTTAGGCTTCATTTGTTCTTCCTTTTCTAGTTTTTAAAGATGAACCGTTAGGTTGTTTATTTGGGTACGTTCTTGTTTTTGGAGATAGGCCTGTAATTATATGAACTTTCCTCTTATGGCTGCTTTTGCCATGTCCCAAAAGTTCTGATATGTTCTACTATCAGTATCATTTGTTTCTATGTATCTCTTGATCTCTCTTTAATTCTTCTCTGACCCAGTTGTTCTTCAGTAGCATGTTGTTTAATCTCCATGTATTTAAAGTTCTTCCCATTTTCTTTTACAGTGGATCTAGAGTCAAAATGTTATGATCAGAGAATATGGTTGGTATGATTTCAACCCTCTTATATTTGTTGAGGCTATCTCTGTCGTCCAGCATGTGGTCGATCCTTGCGAACGTTCCATGTGCGCTGGAGAAGAATGTGTAAGCAGCTGCTTGGGGGTGAAAGGCTCTGTAAATGTCTGTCATGTCTAGTTGGCCTAATGTGTCATTTAAGGATCTTATTTCCTTCTTGATTTTCTGTTGGATGGTCTGTCCATATCCGACAGTGGGGTATTCAGATCCCCTACGGGGATAGTGTTTTGGTCTGTTTCTCCCTTTAGTTCTGTTAGTAACTGCCTTATGTATTCCGGGCTCCCTGATTGGGAGCATCGATATTAATAAGGGTTATGTTTTCTTGGTGCATGATACCCTTTATCATTATGAAGTGTCCCTCAGTATCTTTCTCCACTTTTTCTCATTTGAAGTCTAGTTCAACTGATATTAGTACTGCTACTCCTGCTTTTCTCTGAGTGCCATTGGATTGAAATATCATTTTCCACCCTTTCGCTTTGTGTCTATATTTGTTTTTGGAGCTGAGCTGTGTCTCCTGGAGGCAGTATATGGTTGGGTTTTGTTTTTTGATCCCATCTGCAACTCTGTGCCTTTTTATTGGGGCGTTCGGTCCATTTACATTTAGAATGATTATTGAAATTTGAGGTCTTCTTATAGCCATTTTATCTTTTGCTTTCTGGTAGCTCAGTGTTTCCATTGCTTTCTTGCCCTTGTGTTTCTGTTTTCTTTATTTTGGTTGGCTTTGTGGGTTTTGCCTCTGGTTCTTCTTGTTTTATGTTGTATACAATGGTTCTGAATCTTTGGCGTGTGGTTACCATTATGAATATGTAAAGGATAGGTCTATACCTACAGTCATCTATTTTCTTCTGCATGTGCCTTATCTCCATTCCCCTTTGTGAATTAGGATCTTTGAATCCCACTCCCATTACTGTCACTGTTATCTCAATTTGTACCTATGTATGCTGATTGTTCATTATTATCTTATTATAACAATTTTCTTATTATTTAAGCTTATAATACTCTGTTCTTAGTAAGGGTTGCACTCCTTTACTTCTATTTGCCTAAGAGTCACTTTACTTCTAATCATGTATTTTTCTTTTGTCATTTTGTTTTAGGCGAACTAACCCCTTTCCTTATTTTCCATAGTACAGGCCTCATAGTGGAGAATTCCCCCATTTTTGTATGTCTGGAAAAGCCTTAATTTCTCCTTCATATCTAAAAAAGAATTTAGCTGGATACATTATTCTTGGCTGGTAGTTCTTTTCACTTAATAGTTTAAATATTTGATTCCACTCCTTTCTGACTTGTAAAGTTTGCGCTGAGAAGTTCAATGGTAATCTAATGGATTTCGCTTTACAAGTTACCATCTTCTTTTCCCTGGCTGTCCCGAGAATTCTGTCTTTGACATTGATTTTTGATAATTTAATATAATGTGTCTTGGTGAAGGCCTTTTTGGATTGAGATAATTGGGTATTCTGTTGACTTCTTGAATTCTAAGCTCCAGCTCATTCCTTAGATTTCGGAATTCTCATCAACTATTTGTCTGAAAGTGCTTTCTTATCCCTGTTCCTTTTCCTCGCCTTTGATAATGGCCATTAGTCTTTGTTTCCTCTCCTGATGGTATCAGCTAGTTTTTGTATTTCTCTTTCATTATTTTTCATTCTTCAGTTTCTCTCTTCTTCCTTCTGATTTATTTCTAGATTTCTGTCTTCTGTACCACTGATCCTTTTCTCCATTTGGTTGACTCTGTTTCCCAAGCTTGCTATTTCATTTTCGGCTCTTGTGGTGTTTTTTTTTTTTTTTTTTTTTTTTTTTTTTTTTTTTTTTTTTTACTCTCCAGAAGTTCTATTCTGGTCTTTTTGAGGGTTTCAACATCCTTGTTAAAGAACTCATTCTGTTCAGCTAGTTGTTTCTTCAATTCCTGAAATTGTTGACATGACTCATTTCAGAACTCAGTGAGTTTTTTTGTAAGTACATTCCTGAATTCTCTGTTATTTAAATTGCATGTTTCTATGTCTGTAAACATATTTTCTGGAGATTTTTCTCTTTCTTTCTGTGATGCCTTTTCACTTAGGTTGTTCATGGTTTTTTTATGGACTATTTCTCCACCTGGGCATTAATGGGAGTGTATTCTCCTTTTTTTTTCTTTCCAGAAATAAATTTTATTATATAAAGGTCTCTCTAGCCTGTTGCAGACAAGGCGCTTTTCTTTTGGTTGTCAGTAGGTGGTGTCTAAGTCTCTTGAATCCTTGCTTTGTATAAAGTCTTAATAATGTCTTTTTTTTTTCTTATAGATATTTAATCTCTCACTACTCTCAGTCTTAGACCCTGTTAGTGGCAGCAACAGTTTCGGTAGCATTTGTTCAGATATCCCTGAGGCTCCACTGTGTTCAGTCTCAGATGATAAGGGGAGAGGGTCCCTCTGGTTGGGGAATGGGGGCTGCAGCTCTGTCTCGGTTTTGCAGTCATAGCTGGTAAAAATCAATCTCTGCCATCTTTGCTTCTCTGCAATCTGCCCTGATGACTGGGCCGTGCTGCCAACTGTGTTGAACTCACAGCTCTCCCAAGCATGACTGTTCAGGAAACCTGCCACACCTTCCCCTCTCATCCTCCTCTTGCAGGGATCTCTGGCTGCGAGACGCAGCTTCTTTGTTTATCCCAGTCCACCACCCGTCATCCGGGTTTCTGACCTGCGATCTTATGCGCAGTTCCCATGCTCAGACATGCTGGTGTGCAGTTTGGGTGTTTTTTTGTTGAGTTTCAGATGTTCAGCTTATTGTTATTTCAAAGGAAGAGATCTGGGGATGTCTCTTACTCTGCTATGTTTCTCCAAACCTCAGGAATACATGAGCTTTATCCCTTTTATATTCTTATAAATTATCCCTTTTTATTATAAAATGACCTCCTTTGTCTCATTTAATGTTGTTGACCTTTGCTCTTTTATTTTCATCCTTTCTGAAGCCTTTGCTTTAGATAAATCTCCTGAATAGAGCAAATTTTGCATTGTGATTCAATCTGAAAGTTTTTGTATTCTTGGAATAGATGAGTTATATTATTTCATGGTATGTTTTCATAGCCTTTTTAGTCCTTCATTACTCTTTCATTATGTGCTTTTGTTTGCTTTACTGTGTTTTAGGTATGTTTCTTCTGATCATTTAGAAAGCTTGTATTTTTATTCAAGTGATTGCTTTTAAAACCATAACTTTATATAATACTCTCATTCTTGTATTCCTTCATACTGTTTCTGTTGATTGCCTGTTCTGACCAATGATAACAGTACTTTTCCTTTTTTTTGCTTTACTGCCTTTTCCTTCAGTGCACCCAATATTGTATGATTTCCTTTAGAGTATGCTTTTTTCCCCCTTTAAATACATGTACGCATACTTCTATTTCTTGATTTTTAAATCAGTTTAGATGAGATATTTTGATCTCTGGCTATAAAAAATGAGGAAATTAGTAGGCTTAAACACCCCTTTTTTCCTTTTCCTTTTTATTCCAATTTTTGTTAATTACACCACTTCCACTGGGTTTATAAAATCATACGTCTTGTCCTGTAACCATAACCCCCACATTTGTCTTCATTCTAGTCCTACAGTTAAATAGATTCCTACTAATTGTTCCTCCAAAGTGTTTTCTCCCCATTCATTCTGTGGTAGATCACTTCTTCTGATCTCACCTCATAAAGATATTTCTTTAGCAGTTCTTCAGGAAGAATTTATGTAAATGATATTCTCTGAGTTTCAAAAATTATTGTTGCCTTTATCTTGAAAACCGTTTGACTTAGTATAAAATTCTTGGGTAATACTTTATTTCTTGAGAAATGTGTAAGTGGTATTGCTTCATTGTCTTCTAGCATTGAATGTTGCTGTAATGAAGAATGAAATCAGCTTGATTTCTTTTTCCTTAGAAGTTATTTAACAGAATTGCTGCCCCAATTATTTTTTCATCTATGAAATCCATTACACATACTTCACTATTACACATGTTACAATTATCATTCTGGGTCAATATTTCCTGGGACATGATGGATTGGCTTTGTGGATTCAACTCTTCTTTCCATTTGGTCATTTTTCTTAACTCTTTAAATATTTGTTCTAATCCATTATTTCTATTATATTTCTAATGTTTAACTCTAGGGTGTATAAACACTCTATTCCCATTGCTCTTAGGAATGGTTTTACACATTAAGCTCTGCTCTCACCTTGTACATATTGGTTGACTCCTCCTGAGAGATCCGGCTTTCTCTTGTTTGGTTTCAAGTGTTTCTGTCAGTCCTCCATCTGTTTTAGGGTTTGAAATTTCACTTGCCTCTTAGCTTTATTAAAGATGGTGTTTTGTATCTCATATTCCTAGTTACTTTTGGGTAATTTCTGAAATGAGAGTGGGAAATTCCAACTTTATGTCACCACATCTAAGTCAGATCCATTTTCAATCCTTTTTTCCAGAATATTCTGTTATTTTAATTTCATCTATGTTAGGTGACTAAACCATTGATTATCTAATCCAGGATACTATGAGAGTGAAAGAGGATGATTTAATACAATGTGGAGACTTGCATTGTAAGCCGAGATTATCTCTGGGAAAGCAGAAGGTGTGGTCATTTTACATGTGAGTGCTTATCTTTTCATTGTTGAGTTTGAATTTCTATTTGCAGGCTTCTCTCATCTACACAGTCTTGCTCTCTTCTTGTTCAGCAGTGTTACACTTCCTTCCACTGGGCCTCTGGGTTCCCCTAGTCCAGACAGGTATTAGATGGAATAGCTCAGGGGCCCTGCCCTTAGGCTTATTAAAGGCATTACAGACCGAGTCATTAAACCAGAAGCTGACTTAGATCAGTTCCCATGTCCTCTCATCTCCCTGAAAGGGGCCACTTAAATACAAAATGTAACCCTAGGCAGAGATGGGCAGCAGGGTTTTTTTTGTTGTTGTTTTTGTTTTTTGTTTTGTTTTGTTTTGATTTTTTTTAAAAAAACATCTTTCAGAAGCCAAGAATGCCACCTCATGTTCTACTGCCCTATTTCTGGTAAGGCAGTTTTAGTTTCTGTTACTCATAAAGTTGAACTATCACTGATTCCAGACCTAGTGTCTAGCCATCCAACAGCTTCAGACCAGCACCCCACCTTGTGTTTCTGCCCCACCTGTAGTTCATGGAGATATGTTTGATGTCTTTGAATCTTATTATATATTTAAACATTGCTATTTTTATATCTCTTTGCTAAATTTAAGGGACAAGTTTACAGCTCTATATTAAATAGAAACATCTGTATAATTTCTACTTTGGGAAATATTCCATTCATAAGTATTAGGCCACAAAGAAAATAAATCTACAAAAATTCCAAAAATCAATAATCATACTAACCCCAATGCAGTAAAATTAGAAATTAACCACAATTTAATGTTATGAATTACTCAAGTCAGGGAGGAAAGAGAAAATAAATGCCAAAATTAATTCTCTAAAAATAAATTTCAACATGAGAGTTATCTATCAAAACTTGTGGGAGGTTGAAAAAGGACAGCTCAGTGGAAAATTTATCACCTTGTGTAATTTATTTGAAAATAAGAAAAAGCTGTAAAAATAAAAGAATCAATTTTTCAACTCTAGAAGCTAGAAGACTTAACTGGGAAGAAATGATTAATAAAGGCAAAGCCAGAAGTTAAAGGTAGAGGGGAAAAACAATGTTGGATCTGGTCAGAAAAGCAAAATATTGGTTCTGTTTGGGGTGGGGACAATAAAAAGAGCAAACATTAAGGTGAGCATGCCTGCAGAAAAATGCCCAGCCCTGCTGACTGGTCTCACTTCTAAATTCATGGCAACATAATGTTAAGCATTTCCTGGAAATCCTACAGTATTTCTCCCCCACCCCCAAAAGCTATTTTATTTCTCGTCTCTCTTCAAATGTCCAACACTTTATTCCCAATTCTCTTCCTCAGCTGCTATCCTAGCTAACAAACAAGAAGCATTTGAGATGGAACCCCCACTATCCCAAGCAAAAACAACTACCCATCTCCATACATCTGTATCCAAACACGACAGTCTCTCTTCCGGCCAAACCCAGTGCTCCCCTGCACTCCAGACCCCACCGCCTTTTGATGTCTCAAAGACAACTCCCCAACCCTTCTTTACTCTGTTGTCATCGGTTCCTCACTTTCCACTGGATCATTACCAACAGCATACAAACTTAATGACATTTCTCCTACCTGATAAATAGTCTCAACTTCATTCCTCCTAGATATTATACATTTATTTCTTTCCATTCCCAGAAAATTTTCTCAGAAGAGTTTTTCATGTATGCTAACTCCATTTCTATACTCCCACTGTCTTGTGAGCCCCCTCCACTCAGACTTTTGTCTCAGTTACTCCATGAAACTACTCTTGTCAAGGTGACCAAAACCTCTACACTATTACATCCAATACTCAACTTTCAGTTCTCAATTCTACTTGACCTTTCTACAGCGTCTGGCCCAGTTGAGCACTCCCTTTTCTTAGAAGTACTTTTCTCAGCACACTCTTCTGATCTTCCTGCTACTTCTCAGTCTCCTTTGTGCTGATTTCCTCATTTTCCTAACCGCTTGACCTTGGAATGTCCCCAAGAGCAGACCTTAGACCATTTTCCTATCTGGACTCACTCCCTTTGTGAGTTCATTCTAGCTCATGACTTTAAATGCCATGTCTATATAGGGAACTCCTACATTTTTATCACTAGCTGCAGGTTCTTCTCTGAACTCAAATAACCACCTACAATAATTAGCATCTAAAGTGCAACATGCTTGTTGGATCTTTGGAAACCTGGAGGAGTGAGAGACATTCCCAGGTTTCTCACCTTGAAACAACAATAAGCTGAACATCTAAAACTCAACAAAAAACACCCAAATTGCATACCAGCATGTCTGAGCATGGGAACTGTGCATAAGAGCTACCACAGGTCAGAACATTGGGTTTCAGGTGGTGGACAGAGAGAAATAAAGAAGCTGCCTCTCGCAGCCACTGGAGCTCCTGTAGAAAGAGGGGGAGGATAGAAGGAGCAGCAAGTTCCCTGAACAGCTCTTCCTGGGAGAGCTGTGAGCTACCCGTGGCCAGTCAGTGGCAGGGCTCAGTCATCAGGGCAGAAGGCAGAGAGGCAGGAGGACAGAAAAACAATGGTTGATTTTTACTGGCCATAGTTGCAAAACAGACTGACTGCAGCCACCCACCCCCAACTCAAGGGCCACTCCCCCCATACTAACTGAAACTGAAACTGCGGAGCCCAAGGGGAATCTGAGCAAATGCTACCGAAACTGTTGTTAACACTGACAGGGACGGAAACTGAGAGCAGCGAGCATGATTAAATATCTATCAGAAAATAAAAAGGCATTTTTAAAGCTTTATATAAAGCGGGGATCCATGAAGCTTAGCTGCCACCTACTGCAAACCAAAAGAAAGGTGCCTTCTTTGCAGCAGGCTAAAGAGAGACCTTTACATAATATATCTTCTTTCTGGAAAAATAGCAGAATACACTTCCATTAATGCCCAGGTGGAGAAATAGTCCATTAAACACCATGAACAACCAAGGTGACAAGGCATCTCAGAAATAAAGAGAATTTAAACCTCCAGAAAATATGCTTATGGACATAAAAATATGTGACTTAAGTGACAGAGAATTCAGGAATGTACTTTTGAAAAAACTCGATGAGTTCCAAAACAAGGCATATCAACAATTTCAGGAATTGAAAAACAACTAGATAAGCAGACAAGATGATTGAAATCTTCAAAAAGAACAGATCTTCTGGATATTAAAAACACACCATAAGAGTTGAAAATGAAATAGTAAGCTTGGAAAATAGAGTCAACCAAATGGAGAAAAGGATCAGTGATACAGAAGACAGAAATCCAGAAATAAATCAGAAAGAAGAAGAGAGAAACTGAAGAATGAAGAATAATGAAAGAGAAATTCAAGAACTAGCTGATACCATCAGGAGATGAAACATAAGAATAATGGGCATTTTCGAAGGCGAGGAAAAGGAACAGGGATTAGAAGGCAATTTCAGACAAGTAGTTGACAAGAATTTCCCAAATCTAAGGAATGAGCTGGAGCTTAGAATTCAAGAAGTCAACAGAACACCCAATTATCTCAACCTTAAAAGACCTTCACCAAGACACATTGTATTAAAATTATCAAATCACCAACAAAGACAGAATTAACAGGGTGGCCAGAAGAAGAAAATGGTAATTTCGAAAGGTAAACCCATTAGATTATCATTGGACTTCTCAGCACAAACCTTACAAGCCAGAAAGGAGTGGAATCAAATATTTAAACTATTAAGTGCAAAGAACTACCAGCCAAGAATAATGTATCCAGCTAAATTCTTTTTTAGATATGAAGGAGAAATTGAGACTTTTCCAGACATACAAAAATGGGGGGAATTCTCCACTACAAGGCCTGCATTACAGGAAATAGGGAAAGGGGCAAGTTCACCTAAAACAAAATGACAAAAAAATTACATAACTAAGAGTAAGGTGACTAGCAGGTAGATAGAAGCAGAGGAGTGCAACCCTTAAAAAAATTACATAACTAAGAGTAAGGTGACTAGCAGGTAGATAGAAGCAGAGGAGTGCAACCCTTAACAGGCCATTATAAGATTAAACGGTAAGAAGAGATTTGTTATAGCAAGATAGTAATAAACATTCAGCATACATAGGGACAAATTGAGATAACAAAGACTGAAAAGGGGTGGGATTCAAAGATTCAAATTCGCAAAGGGGAGTGGAGTAAAGGCATGCGCAGAAAAAAATGGACAACTGTAAATGTATAACTATCCTTCATATATTCATAATGGTAACGACCACACATCAAAGATTCAGAACCATTGTATATAACATAAAACAAGAAGAACCAGAGGGAAACCCACAAAACCCAACCAAAATAAAGAGAACAGAAGCACAAGGACAAGGAAGCAATGGAAACACTGAGCTACCAGAAAACAAAAGATAAAATGGCTATAAGAAGACCTCATATTTCAATAATCATTCTAAATGAAAATGGACTGAACTCCCCAATAAAAAGGCGCAGAGTTGCAAATGGGATCAAAAAACAAAACCCAACCATATACTGCCTCCAGGAGACACAGCTCAGCTCCAAAGACAAATATAGACACAAAGCGATAGGGCGGAAAATGATATTTCAATCCAATGGCACTCAGAGAAAAGCAGGAGTAGCAGTACTAATATCAGTTGAACTAGACTTCAAATGAGAAAAAGTGGAGAAAGATACTGAGGGACACTTCATAATGATAAAGGGTATCATGCACCAAGAAAACATAACCCTTATTAATATCGATGCTCCCAATCAGGGAGCCCGGAATACATAAGGCAGTTACTAACAGAACTAAAGGGAGAAACAGACCAAAACACTATCCCCGTAGGGGATTTGAATACCCCACTGTCGGATATGGACAGACCATCCAACAGAAAATCAAGAAGGAAATAAGATCCTTAAATGACACATTAGACCAACTAGACATGACAGACATTTACAGAGCCTTTCACCCCCAAGCAGCTGCTTACACATTCTTCTCCAGCGCACATGGAACGTTCGCAAGGATCGACCACGTACTGGAAGACAGAGGTGGCCTCAACAAATATAAGAGGGTTGAAATCATACCAACCATATTCTCTGATCGTAACGTTTTGAAACTAGAGATCCACTGTAAAAGAAAACGGGAAGAACTTTAAATACATGGAGATTAAACAACATGCTACTGAAGAATAACTGGGTCAGAGAAGAATTAAAGAGAGATCAAGAGATACATAGAAACAAATGATACTGATAGTAGAACATATCAGAACTTTTGGGACATGGCAAAAGCAGCCATAAGAGGAAAGTGCATATAATTACAGGCCTATCTCCAAAAACAAGAACGTACCCAAATAAACAACCTAATGTTTCGTCTTAAGAAACTAGAAAAGGAAGAACAAATGAAGCCTAAAATCAGCAGAAGAAAAGAAAGAATCAAAATTAGAGCAGGTATAAATGAAATTGACAACAACAACAAAAACAATAGAAAACGTAAATGCAACAATGAGCTGGTTCTTTGAGAAAATTGACAACTGCCTGGCTAGACTCACTAAAGAAAAGAGAGAAAGGACACAAATAAACAAATCAGGGATGAAATAGGGAAAATTACGATAGTCACTGCAGAAATACAAAGATCATACAAGAATACTATGAAAAAGTATATAACACTGGATTTAACAACCTACAAGAAATGGACCAGTAATTAGAAAAATACAACCCTCCTAGACTGAATCAAGAACTGGAAAATCTAAATAGTACGGAAATTGGAATAATCATCAAAAACCTACCAAAAAGTAAAAGGCCAGGACCAGATGGCTTCCCCAGTCAATTCTACCAAACACTCACAGAAGATTTAATACCTGTTCTCCTCAAACTCTTCCAAAAACTTGACATGCAGGCAATACTTCCCAACTTATTTCATAAGGTGAATATTACTCTGATACCAAAACCTGGTAGAGATAACAGAAAAAAAGAAAATTACAGACCAATATCTCTCATGAACACAGATGCAGAAATCCTAAATAAGATGCTAGTGAACCGAATATAGCAGCCTATTAAAAAGATTATATAGCATGATCAAATAGGCTTCATCCCAGAGGCACAGGGATGTTTCAACATATGCAAATCAATTAATGTGATACACCACATAAACAAATTAAAAAATAGTAGGCCAAAAACAGAATATGCATCACTCTGCAGTACTTATCAAACATTCACAAGTGTCCTTTTTTAGGCCACAAATAAAAACTCAACTATTTCAAAAATACAGAGTAGTAGAGACAACCCTGATCTCTGACCTGATCACAATGAAATAAAACTAAAAGTTAATAACAAAATCAGAAACAAAAGACCTCTCATGGTTTGAAGTCTTTAAATTCTCACACTCTTTCTTCAAATCTAAAAACTTTACATTAAAGAAAAATTAAAATCAAAATTTGAGGATATCTACTATACATTCAAAAATATTAGGTATATCTAAAGCAGTACCTATCTATATCTAAAGGCTAAGTCTTGACCTTAAATACTTACATTCACAAAAAGAATTTAAAAGTTAAGTATCCAACTCAAGAAGTTAGAAAAAGAGCAATAAAATACCCTTAAAGAAAGCAGAAAAAAAGGAATTGAGATAAAACAGAAATTAATGAATTAGGGAGAATAACAAAAATGTCAGAATTAAAAAATAAATCTAAGAACTGATATTTTTTAAAAAAATTAAAGGTAGGATAATCAAGAGTGCAAAAATATAGAAAATAAGAAATTAGGAAAAAATTAAAAGGCTTACAAAAAATTGCTTGGTTCAACTTTATGCAAATGCATTTGAAAATCTGCCTGTGTATGTATCAATAATGTCCAGTTGGTCTAATGTGTCATTTAAGGATCTTATTTCCATATGGATTTTCTGTTTCGATGATCTGTCCATATCCGACAGTGGGGTGTTTAGGTCCCCTACGATGATAATGTTTTCATCTGTTTCCCCTTTAGTTCTGTTAGTAATTGCTTTACACACACACACACACACACACACACACACACACACACACACACACCCCATTCTCTGCTTTCTGCCCTGATAACTGGGCCCTGATGACTGGGCTCTGCTGCCAGTTGCTAGAAATTCTGGCATTTCCAGGTGGGCTGATCAGGGAAGTCGCAGCACCTTCTCCCCTCCCCCTCCTCCTGCAGGGAGTTCCAGAGGCTGTGAGAGGTAGCTTCAATCGCATTTGAACATCTGGATGAATTTTTTTAAGGAAAATATAATTTATCAAAATTAACTCTAAAAGAGTTTTAAAAATCTAAACTGTGAGATTACCACAGGAGAAATAAAGAAGGTTGTCAAGTATAAAATAAAGAAGGCTGCTTCTCTAATTCTGCTTTAATTGAAACACAGACCTTCCTGAGAACTGAGCCTGCTGTTCTCCGAAGAGAACATTTCTCCTGCACTCTTATTCAAAGTCCTGCTTCCTTAAGTTTTCAATCATTTGACTCTCTCAAAATGGAGCATCAGGCCCAGACATTTTCAACTGAGAAATGATTGAATTTCAAAGAACAGAAAATTTTAATTAAATTGTTCCACAGTAAAAGCAAAGAATCAAAGCTTCCAAATTTTTATGACATGAGCATAACATTGATTCTGAAACCAAACATTAGACATTCAAATAAAATTATAGCCCACTTTCATTTTTGAATATTAACGTAAAAATCCTAAATAAAGTATCAGCAAATAGAATCGAGCTGTGTATTTTAAAAAAAAAAATGGCATGTAAGCTTATTCCAGGAGTACATTAGATTTTTTATTAGGAATTTATTATAACTAAAACTCATTATTTCAGTATTAGGATTCTGCTGTCACAGGGCTTTCTGAGACTGCAGTGAACAGTGAACTGCAGTGGGGGCTGTCCTGTGCATTGTCTCCCACTCTGCAGAGTGAGGCAAACTCTTTGGTCTTGAGGCTCAAGCTTCATTTTTCATCCCTGTTTTCATCATTCAACTTCCAAAACATACAACATTATTCCACAGCCACATTACCCCATGCTCTGTATTTCTTACTCCTGATCTAACTCTCCACAGCTTTCCAACCTCCCAAGCCCTTCCTATCCTGACCTAGTCTACTCCAGAACTTCTACCCCTAAACCTGTAGACTCCCCTCTATCCTCAAGTTCTTTGGATGGTTCTGCGTCTCCACCTCTGCCTTGATTGAAACACGGATCTCCTTGAGAATACCTGAGAACACTTTAGCCTACTGCTCTCTAAAGGGCCAGACCATGGTTCCCCATCAGTTTTGTTCGAAGTCCTGCTTCCATAAGGTTTCAATCATTTGACTTTACCCCCACCCTCATATCTCTTTACTTTCTTATCCACTAAAGCCATCTCTCCCAGTGATGCAAAAAATGTCCTGCCATGTGTATAGATGGCTTCTACATCCATGCACATGACCTTGGCCTCTCTGTTCACTCCACTCCTTTATCCAGGGCTGCACAATTCACACGAGGATACTCAGTGACCCTGCCTCTACTCCACATTAGCCATCCATCCTCACACCCTGACCTAGTCATTATCAACCACCCCTATTCTCTTACCAGAAGTTCCTCTCCCTCTTGGTTTCCCAATTACTCCAGTAACATTAGTAAATCTCTGACCCCCATCAAAATTCCCAGTCGGACCTACTACTTCCTCCCAACCATTCAGCTCTCTCCCTTTTTTACTTCTCTTCTTATTCATCTTAGATCCCACACTTCAGCATCACACATATACACATATGTATGTATGCACACACACACACACACACACACACACACCCCTGTCTGTCCTCATAGATAACTTCCTCTCTTCTTTTCCAGAGAAACCCCCTTTTGACTTTTCTCTAACAAATCAAACATTTGCCCCTCTTTTTTTCTTTTCTCTTCTTACAGCAGAGGGCTTGTTGCTGTCTAGATCAGGGTTCCTCTAGATCAGGGTTTCTCTACCTCAGCACTATTGACATTTGGAGGTCAGATCATTCTTTGTTATGGGGGCTGTCCTGTGCATTGCAGGATGTTTAGCAGCAACCCTGGCCTCTACCCACTAGATGTCAGTAGCAACCCCAGTTGTGACAACCAAAAATATCTTCAGACATTGCCAATTGTGCCTTGGTGGGAGCGGTGGTGTGGGGGCAAATCATTCCTGATTGAGAACCAGTAGTCTAGGTTCATCCCTCTGTCTGTGCCTAGCACTCTACCTCCCCCTCACATATGTACAATCTTCTCAAGAATCATACAGTATGAGATACCTTTTTCTCTTCTGTATAGTCAGCAGCTCCCTCTCAACTGGGTTCTTATCATAAATATTTAAAGATACTGAAGTTTCTCCTATCTTAAAAAAAAATTCTGCTTCAGCAACACTTCCACTCCCAGCCACCAGCCCCTCTCCTTCTCAGGCACCCTGCAAAAGCTTGTTATTCTCCTTGCCTCCATCCTACCTTCCTATTTGATCTTCTTTTCCTCAAATATGACTCAGAGTCTTGTTATTTTGCCTCTGTAGCTTTCACTTAAGTAACAAGTAACTTCCATGTTAATAAATACAGTGACATTTTTCAGCTCATGGACATAAGGCACACCGGAGTAGACCACATTGAGGAAAGTGAAGATCCTGAATTCGATCTTGACTCTGTTGAATTTCAGGGTCTCAGAGGCATACTAGAATAGATATTGGGTAGATATTGAGGCAACAAGGGCTGGAGTGAGAGGGTTCGTCTGGTCTGGGCTCTATCAATGTACCTAGGGATGTATGGGTATGTGTGTATGTATCTATGTAACAATGCCGTAAGTGTGATGAGGTTCCTTCTGAAGGGGGATGTTTGTTTAGAGCAGTTGTTCTCAAACTTTAGGGTACTTCAGAATCATTTGAAGGGCTTGGAAAATGTAGTTTTCTGGACCCCATCTCCAGAATTTTCAGTTCAGTAAAAACTGAATAGCCTCGATAAGATGGAGAATTTACATTTCTACTTAGTTCCCAGATCATATTGAAGCTACTGGTCTGAGTACCACACTTTGAGAACCACTATTCTATTGTAAGGAAAGAGTGGTCAGAGATTGACTGGGGCACTCCAACATTTATTAAGCCAGGACAGAAGGTGAGCACTCGAGGAAAACAAAGGAAGCACGGAGAAACAAAGGACCACCACCTGTTTGCTGATGGAGAGCGGCCAAAAGGGAGGATGCAAAGGCTCCAAAACTACATCTCCCAGGTTGCTCCGCGCCAGCTCGCGCCAGCCCCCTAGAGGTGTCTCGGAGGCGCCCATAGCATCCCGGGGACTTTCGCGGAGCATCTGTGAGCGTCGGGAGCCGCGGCGGCTGCGGGCTGAGGTGTTGCCGCGAAAGCCGAGCTGGACGGGTGAGTAGGAGCATCGCTGCCCACCTACTACTCTGCGCCGCAGCTGCGTGGTCTTTCCGTAGCGGGCAGACGAGCGCGAAGGTTTGGGGGTCCGGGCGCGGGGCTGGTCTGCAGGGCTGTCTCTCTGAGAGGTAAGACGCGCTGCCGTGATCCCCGTGGTGGCCGCGGTCCCTCTCCGCGCGGCGGGTCCTGCCTTCAGCCTGGGACAGAGGTCCTGCTCTGTCCTGTCCACCCAGCCCCAGAACGATGAAACCGGTGCCTCAGGTGGCAGCGGCAGATGGCTGCCCCTCCACTCCGGGCCAGGGGGGTTGGCTCAGGAGCCCAGGACCCAGGGCGAGAGGACTCCCAACAATTGCGGCCCTGGGAGGCGCCCCCAGACCTAGTGGGACAGGTGCGTGAGTGCACCAGGCCAGGGGTCCCCAGGAGCCTCCTGCACCCTCCCTGGGTCTGTCCTGGGGTGCCGTGTGCTGTTGGGGATAGCCCTTGGCCATCCTCGTCGTTCACAGAGCTCCAGCCCTTTTCCTGCCCTAGGCTGACCCGGGAAGGGCGCCGACCGCGCGTCTCCCGGATCAGCGCTTGGTGTCACAGCGCAATGCACCTGGTGAGCCCTGGGGGACCACCATTTGGATGGTTCAGGGTGGCCCCGCGGTGCAGATCCTGTAGAGAGTGAGTGCAACAGGAACAACCTCCTTCCCAGATATCTTTAAAATAAAATTAATTTTATGTGCTTATTTTTTAAAAGGAAGTTTGACCCTGAATATTTTATTTATATTTAGTGGGAGCTCCATTTGCCAGTACGTAAGTTTATATAATAAGCAGTATACGATTTGAAAAAAATGTTACTGTGAAGGTGCTCTTCCTTGCCCTCTATCGGAAGAATTATGTTGGACTGGTTGACATGCTTATCCCTTAGTAACTGCGGTAGCTGGAGGCAGGAGATAAGGTGTTTTTGAGTAGAGTCACGACTCAACCCTTTAGGACAAATTTTGGTTTCAGAAGATTTTTTGTTATCCAATTTCAAACACGGTGCTATTTCGGCCTTTAAGATGGGGAAGGAGAGAGAGAGAGCAAAAGCTTGTCAATCCTAATATCTTGCTCTGCAGAAAATAGCTTGCACGAATTCACTCTTAAAGCAAGTACCTTTACTTTGGCAGCCAAAACTAGATTTTATCCTTTTAATAGTTTGTCAGTTGACCTGTTTGGCTGTTTTAGGTAGACAGCCCTGTCATCTGTTAAGAAACAATAGACATCTCCCATGTTTGTGCTTCTTATTTCTTGTCTTCCATTGACCACCCTCTCTCTACAGTGTTGACTATTAAGGTTAAATAGGACATTTTTGTTTGGGGCTTGCTTTTGGGGTAATGCTCCCACAATATCTTCACTAAATACATTCTCTATCATATTAAGTAAGTTTCCCTTTATGCCTAATCACTAAGTGTTTAAAAAGTCAAGGGTATATTACTCAGCCGTAAGAAAACATGAAATACTACCATTTGTGACAATGTGGATGGATCTTTTGCTTATTATGCTAAGCAAAATAAGTCAGATGGAAAAGGTCGTGCGGTATAAAACTGAAAGCAACAAACGAACAAGACAAACTTACAAATTCATAGACACAGACAGCAGTTTAGTGGTTACCAGAGGAAAGGAAGGAGGGGAGAGGTAGAAAAGGGTAAAGGGCATCAAATATATGGTGGTGAAAGATTTGACTTTGGGTGGTGAACACAAAATGCAGTATACAGATAATGTATTATAAAACTGTATACTTGAAACCCATATAATTTTCTGAACCAATGTCACCCCAATAAACCTAATTTAAAAAGTCAGAGATGGGTGGTGATTTCTCTCCACAAAATGCTTTTGCATAGCATGTATTAATATAACCATGTAGTTTTCTTCTTAAAATTGTTAATATTAGTGATTATGCTGCTAGATTTTCTGTCTCTAAAATCCTGGGATAATTTAAAATGCACTTTTGGGTGATTTGATAGATTCAATTAGCTAACATTTTATTTATGTTTTGATATCCATATTTGTAAGTGAGATTGGTATATACTTTCTCCTCTGCGCCCATTTTTGTCTGAGTTCATGAGTAGGGTTATGCTCTCCTCACTGATTAAGTTGGGAAACTTTTGATCATTTTCTGTGCTCTGGAGTAGAATTACCCATTTCTTGAAGTTTGGCATAATCTGATTGCAGACTGCCTGGGCTGCCATGGGTGTTTTTTTTTGTTTTTGTTTTTGTTTTTGTTTTTTGTATTTTTTTTTAAAGAAGTTGATATCACTGTTTAACTTACTTTTCAATATTTTCCATGGTCATTGATTTTTCTCAGGTTTCCTATTTTTTCAAAGTCAGTCTTATACTTTACATCTTCCTAGAAAATCATTAACATTATTGAACTCTAATATGTAACGCATAATGCGTATTGTATTCTGTTGTAAGAAAATAAACTCTTCCATATTCTTTATTGGTCAGACTTGCTTAATGCTTGCTTATTTTATTAGTATTTTCAAAGAACCAGCTTTTGGATTTATGGGTTAATCTCATTGATTTTTATTTTTCTATATCCTTAATTTCTGTTCTTGATCTTCGTCTTCCTTTCTGCTTAATTTGAGTTTGTTTTATTCCAGTTCTAGCCTTTTGAATTGAAAACATAGGTCATTTATGTAATAAGTCAGACCTCCAGAGCAAGGCAAGGAAAGACTTCTAATTCTTTCATTCCAGTCACCTCCCATGTGGCTTAGCTCTATCATTACTTTAACTCTTCAAATTAGACATTATTGATGCTATTATTTTCTGGGTCAATATTTATTAGATTTATCTACCTTTTTACCATTTTCTTCATTTTTTCTTGATCATAGATACTCTTTTTTGGATAATTTTTCTTCTCTTCAAAAAATATTTTTTAGAAGTTCCTTCAGTAATGATAAATTCTCTGTTTTTATAATATCTGAAAATGTGTTTATTCTGCCATCTTTCTTGAATATTGGCTTCACAAATTTTCTCTAGTCCATTGGTTTCCAAGTTATTTTTACATTTTTCTATCATTTAAAAAAGGTGTTTTGTAGATGGAAGGTTTTGAGATCTCTATTCTGCTGTATTGCTGAAAGAAAGATAAAGATTAAACACAGAAATTAATTTGTAGTCTAACGAACTTTCAGTTTTCATAACCTTTCCCTGGACCCTTATTATATTGGGTACATAGTTTTATATTTATCTCAAACTTATTAATTATAATTTATGTACTCTGTATCCTTAACTTTTTCTTGTTGACTCTGAGAGTTTTGTTAAAGACTTCCACTATGATTCCTAGTGAGCTTCTTTTGTGATGTGTGTGTGTATCAAAGCTGTTTTTAGATCCTTAAAGCTTCATAATTTTTATATCTTCTTGACGAATTATACCTTTGGGAATAAAATAGTCTCTTATTTTTTCCTCTAATTTTTATAAGAGTTTATTTAAGCCAAACTGAGAACAATGTCAGGAAGCAAGATCTCAAATGCTCCTCATCTTATTTAATATTTTTGCTTTTAATTTTATTTTCTTTGATATTAATATTGCTACACCTGCTTTGTTTTAGTTAGCATTTTTCTGGCATATCTTTTTCCATTCATTTATTTTCAATTTTCTGTTTTATTTTAGTTGTAACTCTTGTGATTATCTTATAAGCTAGATTTTGTTTTCTTTATGTTTGTCTTTTTTCAAGAGTGCGGTAAAATATTCACAACCTAAAATGTATCATCTTAATTATTTTTAAGTTCACTACTGTTAAGTGTAGTCACATTGTTTTGCAACCAATCTCCACAATGTTTTCATCTTTCAGAATTGAAATTCTACCCATTAAACAACAACTACTCTTTCCCCTTACCCCCAGTCCCTGGCAATCATTATTCTGCTTTCTGTCTTTATGACTTTGACTACTCTAAGAACCTCATATAAGTAGAATTATATAGTATTTTTCTTTTTCTTTTTTTCCCCTCTTTAATCCCCACCCCCACTTCCACCTTGCTGTTTCCCCTTAAAAACTGGATCTCTGAAGTTGGGGCATGTCCTCCCGCATGTGCACCCCTGGGCCAGGGCCACCCTCAGGGTATGGTTTGTGGCTCCCCCTGGTGTGCCAACCCAGGACCTTCTGCATGTAAAGCAGATGTGCTAACTACTACACTATGGAGCCACCCCCGGTATTTGTCTTTTTCTGACTGGCTTATTTTATTTAGCACCACATCATCAGAATTTTCTTCCTCTTTGAGGCTGAATAATATTCTATTGTATTTATATGCCACGGTTTGCTTATGTATTCATCTGGTTCCTTCCATATTTTAGCTATTGTGAGTAATGCTACTGTGAACATGTTGTACAGTTATTTCTTCCAGACCTTGCTTTCAGTTATATACCTAGAAGCGGAATTACTGAATCATGTGGTAATTCTATTTTAATTTTTTGAGAAACCTCCATACTGTTTTCCATAGTGGCTATACCATTTTACATTTACACCAACAGTGCACAACGGTTCCAGTCTCTCCACATCCTAACACTTGCTATTTTCTGTTTTTTATTTTTTATTTTTTTGTTTTTTTGATAATAGCCATTATCCTGGGTGTGAAATCTTTGTCTTTCAATAGGCAGCTTTAACCCATTTATATTTATTTTGATTCCTGATATTTGGGAACTTATCCCTTATTTTATGTTTTCTTTTTCTTATGCTTATTTCTTGCCAGCCTCCACCTTTTCCCTCCTTTTTGTTGGATTGATTGAATTTTTCTTGTTCTAATTCACCCCCCTCAAGACAAAGAAGTTACAAATATCTTCCCTACCATGCTTGTGGTAGGCAGCCTTAAATTTTGGAACTTTTTATTGAGGTATAACATAAATGTGTAAAGGCACATACATCTATGCGTCTAGCTCAATGGATTTTGACAAACTGAATGCACATATAACCAACACTCAGAATAAAAAACCTTCCCAACACTGTAGAATCTGCCCTTGTGCGGATCACCACCGAGGATAACCACTACCCTGATTTCTAACACAATATATTAATTTTACCTGCTTTTCTACTTATATCAGTAGAATCATATAGTATGTACTTTTCTATATCTAGCATCTTTCCATCAACATTACATTTGTGAGATTTGTCCACATTCTTGAGTGTAATTGTGTTTCATCCATTCTCACTGCTGTATAAATTCCAATTTGTGTGTAGCTGCAATGTAAATACCCATTCTTCCTTGATTGGTATTTGGGTTGTTTGCAATTTGGGACTATCATGAATAGTGCTGCTATGAACATTCTAGTACATGTCTTTTGTTGAATAAATATATGCATCTCTGTTGATATATATCTAGGAGTGGAATTGCTTGGTCATAAGGTGCTCATATGATCAGTTTTAGTAGATATTGCCAGTTTTCAATACTGGGTGCACCAACTTATGTACTCAAAAAGCATGTATGGTTACTGCACATCCCTGATAACTCTCAGTAATTTCTCTTTTCCATTTAAGTAAGTCTGGTGGGTATCACATCATGGTTTTAATTTCGCTTTCCATGTGATAAATGAAATTGCACTCCTTTCATACCTGTAAGTTATCACACATTTCTAAACATTTTTTCTCATGATGTTTAAGGATAATCTGTATATATGAACTCTCCATGAGTAAAGCAAGAAAGAATCTTAACATGATTTTTAATTCTGTCCCATATTAAGATCATATGAGGGTTTGGGGGTTTGTACATTATATAGAAACAACTATTTAAATAACTATAAATTTTAGTGATTATTGCTCATCACTGATTCTTTCCTCTCTTGTTTTTTTTTTTTTAATTCATCATTTGTTTTGCTTAAACAAGTCCTTAAGTAATTTTTTCCCCCAGAGATTCTATGGGTGTGTTTAAAACTATACTTTAATTTTGATTTTCTGCATTAATACTCTTTGCTTGGTATAGGATTCTAGGTTTAAAATCTCTGAATTTTGCAGATAATCTTCTATTATCTGCTGACATCTAGTGTGGTTGATGAGACGTCTATGCAGTTGTATTCTCATTTCTTTGTAGTTAACCTATTTATTTTCTCAGAACCTTTACAATATTTTCTTTTTCTTTGGTGTTCTAAATTCCAACTATTTCTCTTGGGGTAGGTCTTTTTTGTTCTTCCTACCCAGTGCTTGGTGGTCCTTTTCATTGTAAAGATTAATACACATCTTTGGTACAGGGGACGTTTCTCTTTGAGTATTTCTTTGCCTCCATTCTCTTTATTTTCTACTTCTGGAATTCAGAACAAAAAACCTTCCCAACACTGTAGAATCTGCCCTTGTGCGGAGAATTACTGTAGTGGATATTAAAATTTCTCAGGTTATCTTTCATGTGTCTTGGCTTCTTTCAAATGTTCTTTCTCTTTGTGGGCTGGATTCTGGGAAATTCCTTGGTTTGATTTTCTAGTTCACTAATCTAGTGCTTGGCTTTGTTTAGTCAACTCTTCAGCCCATCTATTGAGTATTTTTCAACATTGATTATCATATATTTAATTTTCAAGATCTCCACTTTTTAATTTAATTTTTAGAACAGATGAGATACTCAGTGTTCAAAAATTATACTGCATTAAAAAGATATGAGTGCAATGTCTCCCTACCATTCCTTTCCTCCTATCTACTCAGTTTTCCCTCACTCCAGAGGCAAGTAACCATTGTTATTAGTTTTTTATGTCCTTGTAGAGTCTCTTTATGCAAATATAAGAATTACATTTTTAATTCTATCCTTTTTGCAGAAATAATAGCATTAGTCCATAAACTGCCCTTCATTTTGCTTTTCTATTTCAGAGTGTATTCTAGAGATCTTATCAGTTAGCTGCTTGCTTGTCATAGATAGAGTGTCCCCTCAGACCTTGCCAGGAATGTCTAATAATTTCTTCTATATGCCCTATCAACTCTCTTTCCTTAGATATATGTTCTCCTATTTATTCGGTGTCTCCATTTCATGATGTTCAATAAAAACTTTGAGGTTCTTCCTTTGTGTGCTCATCTTTGAGTTTGAGAATTTCTGTTTTCCTACTTGTCCTATTTGTCATAGGCTGCCTCTGGTTATTTTTGAAGAGTTGTGAAGTACTGCTAAGTGGAGTGTATGGTATATTCCAGGTGAGGGGGTTTTGTGGTAGGTTGCTTAGTGTTTGTGGGTAAGGGTCCAACAGCCCTGGCCATTCTGACTGCAGTTCCCCAATTATTCATCACTTCGTGACATTCCATCCCTGCCTCTCTTTCTCTCTGCTTGTATCGGGCTGTTGTGTACTCAGGCAATCCGATTCTGAGTATATACTCTATTTTCCAGAAATTTCTTAGATGTTC
Source organism: Rousettus aegyptiacus (assembly GCF_014176215.1). Classification (NCBI taxonomy): domain Eukaryota; kingdom Metazoa; phylum Chordata; class Mammalia; order Chiroptera; family Pteropodidae; genus Rousettus; species Rousettus aegyptiacus. The sequence continues at coordinate 65,927,663 of NW_023416309.1, forward strand.
TAGTTGGCTAGAGGCACTGTCTCTTGTTTTCCATGTCTCATTGATTTGGTGTTTTAAATAAAATATTTTTCCACTCCAAGAAATTCTAGAATATAAGGCAGAAGTATGTGTTGAGTCCATTATCCTGTTTCAATCTCCAATACTACCTTTTATCTTGAATTTATTTCTTGGTTGGGGATCCTCAAGATCACCTCCAAATTCAATGATTCACTAGATCTCATAGGACTTAGCATATTGTTATACTTATGGTTGTGATTTATTACAGTGAAAGGATACAAAGCAAAACTAGCAAAGGGAAAGGCTAATGGGGCCAAGTCCAAGAGGATACCAGGCTCAAACTTCCAAGATTCATCTCCCAGTGGACTTACACAGGATGTGCTAATTCCCCCAGCAACGAGTTGAAAGAGCAAGTATGAAATGTTGTCTACCAGGGACGCTCACTGAAGACTCAGAGTGCAAAATTTTACTCGGGGCTGGTCATGTAGGCACTCTGTGCCTAGCACATACCAAAACTCCAGACTCCCAGAAAGAAATCAGGTGTTCAGCATAAACCACAGTGTTTACATAAACAGTTTGCACACAGCGAGCCTCTTTTATCAGTTCTTCAAATGTTAGGAGCTCTTTCAGAATCTGAGTTTCCAAAGGTCAACCTGGTGAGCAGGCCTTTTAAAGAATAGTAGTTTCAGGCCTGCTATATTCACTTTTTTCTGCAGAATTTCCCTCGTATTTTCCATAGAAAAAGATCGATATTCTACCTGGAAATGACTTCTCTCAGCCAGATTATAGAAGATTTTATGTCTTTTCTGAGGAGAGAGCAGCATTTGAGTATTAAGATGCAAATGGGGGTAAAGAACTATTTCCTGACTTTGGAAGAAGCCAAAGTATGGCAGCCTTGAAGGGATATCAGTGGCAGAGTCTGGGGGGGTGGGGGGGGGGAGGTGAGAGGGGAGTTGTGGGGGGTGGAGGGATGGGGCGGGGACTATTCACCCATTTTAAATTTCTCTTATTAGTCTTTGGTCACTTCATCGTCAAACACAGCAATCTGTAGCTTATACCTTTCCAAGAGAACACCAGTCCTTGTTACTTTCTGTTCCCCAGACTCTGGTCATGTTATATAGGTCTTACTCTGTTTCTCAGTGTTATCACTTAATACCATGGTTTACGACCCATTTCTGTTGCTCTGTGACTATCTGGTCTGTGTATTTACCACATCTTGCTTATCTACTCTCCTTGTGATGGATACCCACATTGATTCCTACACTCAGACACCACAAACAATGCTGCATCAAACTCTTGTTCATGTCCCCATACGGACTTGTGTGAGACTCTCTTTGGGATTTAGACTGGTCATAGTGTGTGCCTGTTCTTCATAGAACCATGTACGATCAGGGAAACGGTGTAGGTGGTGGTGGGGATGGAGAGTGCTGAGCAGCTTAGTTTGCAGCAAAGTTCAAGACAGAGAATAAAAAGTTAAAGAAAGAGGAGGCAGAAAGAGTGAGAGACGTCCCTAGATCTCTCCCCTTGAAACAACAATAAACTGAACATCTAATATTCAACAAAAAACACTCAAACTGCACACCAGCACTTACGCGCAGTGGTGGATCTGTGCATAAGAGCGACCACAGGTCAGAATCATGGGTGTCGGGTGTCGGGCAATGGACTGGAAGTAGTAAAGAAGCTGCTTATCACAGCTGCCAGAGCTCCCTGCAGGAAGAGGGGGAGGAGAGAAGGAGCTGCGAGTTTGTGTAGAGAGTTCCCTGAACCTTCCTTCCTGGGATAGCTGTGAGTTCCCTGCGGCCAGCTGGTTGTAGGGCCCAGTCATTAAGGCAGAAAGCAGAGAAGCGGGATGGCACCGCAGAGGAACAACAGCTGGTTTTTGCCAACCACGGTTGCAAAACAGAGGAAGAACCATAGCCCCCAACCTCCAACCCAGAGGACCTCTCCCGACATACCCTCTGAGACCAAACACCACGAAGCCCCAAAAGAATCTGAGCAAATGCTGCCGAGACTGTTGCAGACGCTGACAAGGACTGAAACTGAGGGTAGTGAGTGTGATTAAACAAATATGAGAAAATTTAAAAAAGCATTCTTAAGACTTTATGTAAAGCAGATATCCAAGAGGCTTAGACACCACCTACTGCAAACCAAAAGAAAAGCGCCTTCTTTGCAGCAGGCTAAAGAGAGACCTTTATACAATATATCTTCTTTCTGGAAAAACAGCAGAATACACTTCCATTAATGCCCATGTGGAGAAATAGTCCATTAAACACCATGAACAACTAAAATGACAAGGCATCACAGAAATAAAGAGAAAAATCTCCAGAAAATAAGCTTACAGACATAGAAATATGTGACTTAAATAACAGAGAATTCAGGATGGTACTTCTGAAAAAACTCAGTGAGTTCTGAGACGAGGCATATCAACAATTTCAGGATATGAAAAAACAACTAGATGAACAGAGCAAGGAGATTGAAACCCTCAAAAAGAACAGAATAGATCTTCTGGAGATAAAAAACACGGCAAGAGCTGAAAATGATATAGCAAGCTTGGGAAATAGAGTCAACCAAATGGAGGAAAGACAGTGATATAGAAGACAGAAATCTAGAAATAAATCAGAAAGAAGAAGAGAGAAACTGAAGAATGAAAAATAATGAAAGAAATTCAAGAAGTAGCTGATATAATCAGGAGAGAAAACATGACTAATGGCCATTATCGAAGATGAGGAAAAGGAACAGGGATTAGAAAGCATTTTCGGACAAGTAGTTGACAAGATTTTCCCAAATCTAAGGAATGAGCTGGAGCTTAGAATTCAAGAAGTCAACAGAACACCCAATTATCTCAATCCAAAAAGGCCTTCACCAAGACACATTGTATTACAGTTATCAAAAATTAACAACAAACGCAGAATTCTCAGGGCAGCCAGGGAAAAGAAGACAGTAACTTATAAAAGTAAACCCATTATGATCGTCGGATTTCTCAACACAAGCCTTATAAGCCAGAAAGGAATGGAATCAAAAATTAAACTATTAAATGAGGTTTCCTTTAGATATGAAGGAGACATTAAGACTATTCCAGATATACAAAAATTTAGGGAATTCTCCACTACGAGGCCTGTACTGTGGAAAATAAGGAAAGGGGTTAGTTCACCTAAAACAAAATGACAAAAGAAAAATACACAATTAGAAGTAAAGTGACCCTTGGGCAAATAGAAGCAAAGGAGTACAACCCTTACTAAGAACAGAGTATTATAAGCTTAAATAATAAGAGAATTGTTATAATAAGATAATAATGAACAATCAGTATACGTAGGTACAAATTGAGATAACAGTGACTGTAACGGGAGTGGGATTCAAAGATCCTAATTCACAAAGGGGAATGGAGATAAGGCACATGCAGAAGAAAATAGACGACTGTAGGTATAGACCTATCCTTTACATATTCATAATGGTAACCACATGCCAAAGATTCAGAACCATTGTATACAACATAAAACAAGAAGAACCAGAGGCAAAACCCACAAAAGCAGGTAGATAGAAGCAGAGGAGTGCAACCCTTACCAAGAACAGGCCATTATAAGATTAAACGGTAAGAAGAGATTTGTTATAGCAAGATAGTAATAAACATTCAGCATACATAGGGACAAATTGAGATAACAAAGACTGAAAAGGGGTGGGATTCAAAGATTCAAATTCGCAAAGGGGAGTGGAGTAAAGGCATGCGCAGAAAAAAAATGGACAACTGTAAATGTATAACTATCCTTTATATATTCATAATGGTAACGACCACACATCAAAGATTCAGAACCATTGTATATAACATAAAACAAGAAGAACCAGAGGGAAACCCACAAAACCCAACCAAAATAAAGAAAACAGAAGCACAAGGACAAGGAAGCAATGGAAACACTGAGCTACCAGAAAACAAAAGATAAAATGGCTATAAGAAGACCTCATATTTCAATAGTCATTCTAAATGAAAATGGACTGAACTCCCCAATAAAAAGGCGCAGAGTTGCAAATGGGATCAAAAAACAAAACCCAACCATATACTGCCTCCAGGAGACACAGCTCAGCTCCAAAGACAAATATAGACACAAAGCGATAGGGCGGAAAATGATATTTCAATCCAATGGCACTCAGAGAAAAGCAGGAGTAGCAGTACTAATATCAGTTGAACTAGACTTCAAATGAGAAAAAGTGGAGAAAGATACTGAGGGACACTTCATAATGATAAAGGGTATCATGCACCAAGAAAACATAACCCTTATTAATATCGATGCTCCCAATCAGGGAGCCCGGAATACATAAGGCAGTTACTAACAGAACTAAAGGGAGAAACAGACCAAAACACTATCCCCGTAGGGGATTTGAATACCCCACTGTCGGATATGGACAGACCATCCAACAGAAAATCAGGAAGGAAATAAGATCCTTAAATGACACATTAGACCAACTAGACATGACAGACATTTACAGAGCCTTTCACCCCCAAGCAGCTGCTTACACATTCTTCTCCAGCGCACATGGAACGTTCGCAAGGATCGACCACATGCTGGATGACAGAGGTGGCCTCAACAAATATAAGAGGGTTGAAATCATACCAACCATATTCTCTGATCGTAACGTTTTGAAACTAGAGATCGACTGTAAAAAGAAAGTGGGAAGAACTTTAAATACATGGAGATTAAACAACATGCTACTGAAGAACAACTGGGTCAGAGAAGAATTAAAGAGAGATCAAGAGATACATAGAAACAAATGATACTGATAGTAGAACATATCAGAACTTTTGGGACATGGCAAAAGCAGCCATAAGAGGAAAGTTCATATAATTACAGGCCTATCTCCAAAAACAAGAACGTACCCAAATAAACGACCTAATGTTTCGTCTTAAGAAACTAGAAAAGGAAGAACAAATGAAGCCTAAAGTCAGCAGAAGAAAGAATGAATCAAAATTAGAGCAGGTATAGATGAAATTGAAAACAACGACAGTAACAACAAATAGAAAACAAAAATGCAACAAAGACCTGGATCTTTGAGAAGGTTAATAAAATTGACAAACCTCTGGCTCGACTCACTAAAGAAAAAAGAGAAAGGACACAAATAAACAAATCAGGGATGAAAGAGAGGAAATTACGATAGACACCGTAGAAATACAAAGATCATACAAGAATACTATGAAAAAGTATATAACACCGGATTTCATAACCTACAAGAAATGGACTAGTAATTAGAAAAATACAACCTTCCTAGACTGAATCAAGAACTGGAAAATCTAAATAGACCGGTCAGCAGTACGGAAATTGGAATAATCATCAAAAACCTTCCAAAAAGTAAAAGGCCAGGACCAGATGGTTTCACCAGTGATCTCTACCAAACATCCAAAGAGGATATAATATCTATTCTCCTCAAACTCTTCGAAATAATCGAAGAGGAGGCAATACTTCTGAATTCATTTTATGAAGCCAATATTACTCTGATACCAAAACCCGGTAAAGATAACACAGAAAAAGAAAACTACAGACCAATATCTCCCATGAACGCAGATGCAAAAATCCTAAAGAAGATACTAGCGAATCGAATACAGCAACCTAGTAAAAAGATTATACAGCATGATCAAGTGAGCTTCATCACTGAGGCACAGGGATGGTTCAATATACACGAATCGATTAATGTGATGCATCACATAAACAAATTAAAATAAGAATCATACGATCATGTCCACAGATACAGAAAAGCCTTCGACAAGATACAGCATCCATTTATGATCGAAACACTTAACAAAATCGGTACAGAAGAAACGTACCTTAACGTAATAAAAGCCGTATATGACAAACCGTCAGCCAACATTACACTTAATGGTGAAAAGCTGAAAATCTTCCCTCTAAGATCGGGAATAAGGCAAGGCTGTCCATTATCTTTATTATTCAATATAACATTGGAGGTTCTAGCGAGCACAATCAGACAAGAGAAAGATATAAAAGGCATCCAAATTGGAAATGAAGGAGTCAAGCTGTCACTATTTGCGGATGGCATGATTCTCTAAATAGAAAACCCTAAAGACTCCACAAGAACACTACTGGAAACAATAAGCAAATATAGTAGTTTCTGGATACAAAATCAACGTTCCAAAATTTATAGCGTTCCTATACTCTAATAATGAAGCGTCAGAAAAAGCCGAAAAAATAATTCCTCTTGCAATTTCAACAAAAAGAATAAAATACCTAGGATAAATTTAATGAAACAAGTGAAGGACCTATATAATGAAAACTATAAGACCCTGTTACAAGAAATTGAAGAAGAGACAAAGAAATGAAAAGATATTCCGTGTTCTTGGATTGGAAGAATCAACATAGTTAAAATGACCCTATTCCCTAAAGCATTATACAGAATTAATGCAATCCCCATCAAAATCACATTGGCATTTTTTAAAGAAATAGAACAAAAAAATCATCAGATTTGTATGGAAGCGCAAAAGACCCCAAATTGTCAAAGGCATCATGAGAAAAAAGGAGGCTGGAGGCATCACTCTGCCCGACTTCAAATCATACTACAAAGTGACAGTAACCAAAACGGCATGGTATTGGCAGCAAAACAGGCATACGGACCAGTGGAACAGAATCGACGGTCCAGAAGTAAACCCATATTTATATGGGCAAATAATTTTCAATAAAGAAGCCAAAAACACAGTGGAGAAAGGAAAGCCTCGTCAATAAATGGTACTAGGAAAACTGGAAAGCCACATGCAAAAGAATGAAACTAGACTGTTGTCTATCACCACACACCAAAATTGACTCAAAATGGATTAAGGACCTGAATATAAGACCTGAAACAATAAACCGCATCGAAGAAAATATAGGAACTAAACTCAAGGACCTTGGACCTAAAGAGCGTTTTATGAATTTGACTGTTTTATGAATTAAATGAATGAAACTACATCAAACTAAAAACCTTCTGCTCAGCAAAAGAAATCGTCAACAAGGTAAAGAGAGAACCATCCAAATGGAAAATATATTTGCAATCAACACCTCTGATAAGGGCCTAATATCCAAAATAGACACAGAACTCACACGACTCAATAACAACAAAAAAAATCAAAGGATTCAATCAAAAAATGGGCCGAGGACCTGTACAGACACTTCTCCCTAAATTGCCTATTCATACCCTTTCCCAATTTTTCAAATAGGATTCCTGACTAGAATATTTTAGACATTAGCCACTTGTTGATTTTTAGGCAATGCAAATAGTTTCCCCCAACATGTTATGTGTCTGTTAACTTTGGTTTTGCTATATTTTTTGAAGAGATATCATTTATTCTATAATTGAAACTATTAATCTGCCCCCAGATCACAAAAGAAACACCTATGTTTTTCTACAAATTTATTTAGTTTTACCTTTTGATATCTTGTTTGATTGCATTTTAATATTCAAGACATTTCACATAAAATTATGTTGAAAAAGTAGAAGGTATTTTAGCATTGATTAGAGCCTACTCATTCTCTTGACCTCCTGGTCCCTGTAATCATTTGAGTTTTTGACCAGCCCCTGCTATATGTGAAGCAGTACTTTGAAAATAAACAAACACAGTGATAATATTCATGAAGCTGTTAAATGAACATGATTATGGGGTGAAGTAGATTTTGAATTGAGAGTACAGCAGTGGTTGCTGTATCTCATGACATCAAATGAGTATCAATATAATAATAGAAACCAGACCGACTAAATGTGCCAAAGAATTTCTTGATTGTCTCTTATTTTGACGCACAAAAATAGGCTATGCCTTAGTGGAGTCTGCATATGAGCAAAAGCTCTAAATCAGGAATCTGAAAATTTTTCCTGTGAGGAGCCAGATAGTGAATATTTTAGGCTTTGTGCACTCATGTGGTCTCTCACAACTACTCAGATTTACCCTTATAGCTTGAGAGTAGCCATGGACATTATGTACATGAATGTGGACCATTCATTTGGTCTGGATTTGGCCCACAGACCATCTTTCGGTGACTTAATTTTTTTTCTCCTCTTGTATCTAAGATGCAATATTATGACATTTACTTAATTACTATACAAGACCTACTATGTGCCAGTGCTGAGATTATAGTGATGGTAGGACACCAAATCAGTCTTTATGCTTAATGTCTGGGTTGGGAGACAGACAAGTGGGGATATCTGGCAGGGATGGAGTGAGCATAGAACCGGCTATTGGAGTTTGGAGTGGGGCATATCAGGTAAGACTTTCTATAAGAAGGAGATATTATAATGAAGAGAGAAGAGCAATAGGCAGGGCAGGGGGCAAAGGCCTTTTGATACTTCATCATCAAAATTCATGAGGTGAGAGCTCAATATAGCTGGAAAGTAGAGCTCAGGGTTTTGTTGTGGCAAGGAACAGGGGAGTCAGGATAAATGTAACAGGGTGGTAAGCAGCCAAAAAGTGGGTAGCAGGAATGGCAAAAAAGAGACTGAATAAAAAATCCACAGACAGGATCATGAATGCTTAAATAAGCAAAACTTGATATTGACAATTCCCATGCTATTAAAATGTTCAGAAAATAAGAAAACATAGAAACCTCTACAGGTAATTTCACAAAGTTTAAATAATAATCCTGATAGAAAACAGTAGAAACATATAAAAATTAACTATATACCAAGATTACATATAGTATGTGTGCAAATGTCCTAAACAAAATAACAAAATGAATTCAGCAGAATTAATAGTAATAAACTTTGACTAAATAAGTTTTTATTCTAAGAATTCAAGAATGATTTGATATTAGGATGTATGTTTAACATATTATGAAAATAATAAAAGGGGAAAGCTATGTAGTCATCTGAAAGATATTGAAAAAGTGCTTAATAGCACTTGACTTTGAATCTTGTCATCCTTTGAAAAGCTTTCATGTGCCCTGCCTTCAACTTATGCAGTCTCCCTGCCTGGCTAACTTTCTCACCTTTTTATTTATCTGGCAAATCCTTATTTAATCTTTGTATACCTTTTAGTTCATCATGTCTTTTGTGAATCATTTCTGATGTACTCGATGTGAAATAAGTTATTCCTTTTTCTCTAGAACAGTGACACTATTCATATCTCTATTCTTGCATTTCAATTGCAATCTCAGTTAATTTCCTTCTGTAGGAGCCAGAGGTACTGTGGTTAGGCACAGAGATAAATTAGGTTATTTGCCTCTTCACTCTAAGACTCATTCCCTACCTTTCTCCTCCTATTCCCTGTATTAGAGGGAGCCAATTCCTACCAACTTTATTTTGCAGGGTCCCTTGTCAACTGCCTCCTGGCTGAGTAAGGGTGGCTAATGGGAGGCACTAATGGGAAAATGGAGGGTAAGAGGAAGGAAGAAGCCAGAGATTTCTCCTCTGTCTTCTGCTTTGAAGTTTCTTTGGGGTGGTTCTAGTTCTGGCTGAGTGACTCTAGCCTCTGGGAATAGCACCTCCTTCCTTTATCCCATCAGTCTTGAGCATGCTGGAAGTTGTTGCTAATCTCACTGTTGCTAATCTCTGAGTTCCTCACCATTCCATTTGATTTTTTAGCTCTTCCTAAAACCTTATAAAACTGGATACCATATTAAATTCCCTGTATTGAACTACCTCTCTTGAATTCTGTTTTCCTGATTGGACCCTGCCTCATGTACACAAGAACCCTACTTCTGTGTGCCCAAGTCTTATAGGACAAACAGACATTAAGACAATTGTAATTTTTGTCTGTTTAATGCTGCTTCACCCAAACCAGGCTAATCATTTTGATTGTTCAAAATGGAGCCAGTAGAGTGAGAGGTCCCTTTATTCTCTGGAGTTCTAGGGATTATAAACTCCACAGTAGCTTGGTCTTTGTTTTGTACAATGTATCTCTTCGGTGCATAGTGAGTGCCCAATAAATACTATTTCACAAAATCTAAGATGTCATCAATTTTAAAACAATTATTTTGTGTTTCACTAAAAGAGAAAAAAAATTACTGTCAATGAACTATGACACAATGCTTTTTATTATGTATATTTTTAATTTTAGACTTATTAAAAGATCCTATAGGCTTATTTAGACATCAATTTTTATTATATACTATTTTTTATACAAGGAAAAGGAAACTATAAAGTGAAATAAATCAGTTAGGGTATTTCTAAAACGTCCTCACATTCGGAGTTTTCCTTTTGAATCACTTTTTGATTCCAAGTCATTTACATCTGTGATTTTTCATAGATAACATTCCCTCTGCCATCAAGAACACTGGTAATATGCTGTTTGTAAAAGTGTTCCTTGGTTGCCTCCAAGATTTTCTTCCTCTTCTTCCTCTTCCTCTTCCTCCTCCTCCTCCTCCCCCTCCCCTTCTTCTCCCCTCCCCCTCCCTCCCCCTCCTCCCCCCTTCTCTTCTCTCTCTTTTTTTTTTAGCTTGTGATTACATCCATTTGGAAAATTTGATGCTGGCTTTTCTTTGATCTTAACTGAAGATATCAACAGAAAGTGTTGATAAAACAACCAAGACTCACATTCCTGTTTTGATTGTCTTTACTTAGTTTGTAGGCTAAAATATTACCGATTGCAGTTATCTATGAGGCCACCTGCAATGAAAACGAAGTCACTATGCTTTTGGTGAACTTATTCTTTAATTAACCAAATTTGCACATGTACATACATTGACTAGCCAACAGCAAATGTAAGAGGCAGGCTGATTTCAGGGATATTAAAATGTGTGTCTTAGAATTAATAGACTTTGTCATTTCTGCAATTAATTAATATAATGAACCTAATGATGCTATCTGAATCTATGACTCCCTGAGAGAATGAAGGCAATATGTAGAAAGACATGGATAGTGAGTGTTCCCAGATCCAGTTATTCCTTAGGCCACATTCATCTTTGCTCTTTCCATGTTTTGTTTTTGGATGCTGGTGGTTCCTTCCCTCTTTTTTTTTTGAAAGGCTAGTTCAGATTTTTGTCTAATTTTATACTATTTCAGTTTTTATGTCAGATTTTATGCTAGTTCAGTTTAATGTCACTTGCAACCTAGAGAATCATGACTAATACAGAAGCTTATAAAGTGATTATAAACAATGTTGTAGGTACAAAAATTAAAAGTATATACAAGACTCAGAAGTAGCATCAAAGAGAGAGACTAACTCTGTCAGAAGTTCTCTAAAGGAGGAGATATTTAACTTCCATTTCCCTTGAATTTCTCAGGTGAGGCAAGACCTTCCTCTTAGATGCTTCCAAAGGACCCTGTACACAGTCACGCTTCAAATTACTTGTTCTCATTCTTTCTTACCACTTTTTGTTTCCTAAAATGGGAATTATAGATCCAGTAAGTCATTGTTGAACAAATGAATTAATGAGTTTTGAGGAATGAAGAGAAATTGCTCATAGACAGGGATGGAAACCAGAAAGTACAAAGGCAGACAGGTAGGGAAAAGCAAAATATATTCTGGAAACTACATGTATTTGAAAATGCTGGAAGGTGAAACTGAAAACTGAAATGGTAGGGGATAAGGCTGGAAGGATGGGCAAGGGCTAAAGGACAGGGGCTAATGTGTCATGTTGAGGTGCTTAGACCTACCTTATTCTTTAGGCAGTGGAACCATTGAAGTATTTAAATTTTTTTGTTGTTCTTGTGGTAGAATATATGTAACATAAAACTTACCATCTTCACCACTTTCAGTGTACAGTTCACTGTCATTAAGTACATTCACATTGTTGTGCAACCATCTTCACCATTGTCTCTAGAACATATTTTTCTTCCCAGACTGAAACTGTACCCAGTCAATACTGACTCCCCATTCCCCTCCCCGCAGCCCATGGCAACCACACTTCCAATTTTGGTCTCTATGAATTCGACTGTTCCAGGTACCTCATGTAAACCATAGAAGTATTGTGAACATGGTGTGTAAATGGATCTGCATTTAGGATGTTCATATTGGCAACTTTTTAGTGGATAGATGAGAGGAGAAAGTAGCTGAATGTAGGGAAGCTAAGTTAGGAACTTAGATGATGAATGAGGCTAAGACTTTGGCAATGGGGATGAGGAGAAGGGTTATAGAATCCTGAGCTGGGGCAGGGGAGTGGTGAAAGAGAGGAAAGAGCTGGTTTTAACACCATTTTTCTGTGGCTTGGGTGACATCAATTGCCATAGGGAATCTAAGAGGCACTCCAGATTTAGATGGGTAGCAGAAGCATGAGTACCCTGCCCATATGCCCTTCCCTTTATCATTTCGGTGAATGCTGGCCTGACTTCCATATGCATTTCTTTGTCCAAAGGCTTTGTGGTACCCACAGGTGCCCATTTTGCAACCCGGAACAGCAAAGTAGAAGTTCCAGGGAATTAACACCCTCCTAACTCCCAGAATTCCTCAACCAAGGAAAATGGAGCTAGTGTATAACTACCCCACCCAGCTCCTTGCTCTTCCATGGGATAATGTTGAGACACATATTTTATATGACGGTTCCCAGAGTTCCTCAGTAGGTTACTAAGCTTCAGGTACCCACAGTGGTAACTTGTTTGATAAAGCACACTTTGTAGGCTGCCTTTCATTTCAATGAGAAGGTGTCTCACCTTCTCATTTCTTTGCTTAAGTTTTCTGGTATTACCTCCTAAATAAATAATTTGCTTTCAAATCTGCATCTTAGGGTATATTTGCGGGAACCCAAACTAAGACAGAGTCTGGAGGTGTGGCATCCACATGGATGTGTCTATTACACAGTTGGAAATCTAGGCCTCTGGTTTAAGGTAGATATGGATTTTGGAATATGAGTCTGTTCTTGGAAGTTGAAACCATGAAAGTGGGTGAGATTGCCTGGGAAGAGGTAGGTGGAGAAGAGAATTGAGGCTATACTCCTGGGGAACCTTAACCTTTAAAAGTAGGAATAGGAAGAAGATTCTAAAGGACTGGAATGGATCAGTCAGAATGGAACAGAACCAGTAGAAAAAAGAGGAAAGAATTAAAGTGGAGTGGACGGTGGGAAAGATAGGAGCAGGATTGGCTTTGAAACAGAAAATCTGTTTTGAGTGTGGAGGGCAAGGAGCAAAGATGATTTTTTTTTAAAGTTATTTTGTTTTACTTTCCCTTAGTGGAAGATGCATTGTTAGCTCTTCTCAGGATTAACTACTGGCACAATTTGAGATGTGGGTGGTTTCTACTTGGTAACCTTCCTAGATTCTTTTCTCTTTAGGAGTTTCTTCCTTTTCCCCCCTGATGTCAGGAGAGAAGCAATGTTTCCTGCTTGGAGACCTGCAACTGCAGTGTTTCTTTGTGTCTTAGGGGGGAGGCCAAACCCAAGCCCCTATCACAGTTCCGTGGACTGTTTCCTATTCTCTCCAGTTTGTGACTTATGATGAACAAAGTATTCCTTACTGTATTTCCATTTCCCTTCAACTTCAAAAACAACAGCTTTATTGAGATATAATTCATGGACCATACAATTCACCTATGGAAAAAGTACAATTCAGTGATGTTAGTATATTCACAGATATGTAAAATCATCACCACAGTTAATTCACAAACATTTGTATCGCCTCTAAAAGATATCCTTTATCCTTTAGCAACCACCTCCCTATCTCCCTATTATGGACTAAATTGTGTCCCCCTAAAAAAATTCATGTTGAAACCCTAACCAACCCCCTCCCCATCACCTCCATCCCTTGACACCCCTCCTCCCCTGCCCTGCCGCAATTCATGTTGAACTCTTATCTTAGAATACTACTATATTTGGAGAGAAGGTCTATGCAGAGGTGCTTAAGTTAAAATAAGTTTATTAGGAAGGGCCTTAATTTACTATGACTAGTGTCCTATGAGGAGAGGAAATCTGGACACAGACATATACAGGGAAGACGAAGTGAAGACAAGGAGAATGTTGCCATCTACAAGCTAAAGAGAGAGGCCTAGAGTAGATCTTTCTCTTATAGCCCTCTGAAGGAACCAAGCCTGCTGACACTTTGATCTCAGATTTTTGACTCTTAGGAGTGTGAGAAAATAAATTTCTATTGTTTAAGCTCCCCAATTTGTGGTACTTTGTTATTGTTAAGCAATCTAATTTGTGTACTAGCAAACTACTATACTCTAAGTCCCCACACTGCTGAGGCCCTAAGCAACCACTTATCTACTTTCTGTCCCTATAGATTTCCCCATTTTAGACATGTTGTAAGGGTGGAATTATACAATGTATGGTCCTTTGTAACTGACTTCCCTTACTTTGCAGAAGGTTTTTAAGGTTTTCCATGTGGCAACATATAGCAGTACATCATTCCTTCTTATGGGCAGTAATATTCTAGTTTATGGATGTACCATGTTTTTAATCCATTCATCAGTTTATGTGCATTTGGGTTGTTAAACCTTTGCTGTTATGAATAATGCTGCTATAAATACCCATGTACAACTGTTTTGTGGACACATTTTTATTTCTCTTAGATATATATCTAGCAGTGGGATTGCTGGGTCATATGTTTTCTTTAGTCTTTCTTTCTCTCTTTCTCTCTCTCTCTCTTTTTAGGTGAAGCAACCCTTGGTTGACTTCACAGATTGCAAGGACCCTGTCATTTTACAGTCCCTTATTTTTTATTTTATTTTTTATGCCTATAGCACCTAGTCTTCCTAGGTGGTCTCCCATCCAAGTACTAACCAGGCTTGACCCTGCTTAGCTTCCGAGATCAGACAGGATCGAACTTGTTCAGGGTGACATGGCTGTAGACCCAGACTGTTCTCTAAAGCACTGCATTATTTTACATTCCTACCAGCAGTAAATGAGGGTTCTGATTTTTTCTTGTCCCTGTCACTTGTTAGTATCTGACTTTTTTTGTTCTAGCCATGCTAATGGGTGTGAAATGGAATCTCTGTGGTTTTGATTTATATTTCCCTGATGACGAGTGATGTTGAACATTTTTTCATGTCCTTATTGGCCATTTACATATCTTTTTAGACAAAGATATATTCAAGTTTCTGCCCATTTTAAAGTTTTTTGTTGTTGTTGTTGGAGTTTATATCCAGTAATCTGGATAATAAACCCTTTGAGATACATGATTTATAAGTAGTTTCTCCCATTCCGTAGGTTGTCTTTTCACTTTCTCAATGGTGTTCTTTTAAGTAGAAAAGTTTTTAATTTTGATATAGTCTAATTTATCTATTTTTATTTTTGTTGTGTTTTTGGCAAGAATTATTTAGCAATCTGAGGTCTTTAGAATTTATCACTATATTTTAAAGATTTTTATAGTTTTAGCTCTTCCATTTAAATATTTGATCCATTTTGAATAAATTTTTATATGTGGTGTGAGATAAGAGTTCACCTTTATCTTTTGCATGTGTCTGTCTGGTTGTCTCAGCACCATTTGTTGAAAAGACTATTCTTTCCTTGTCGAATAATCTTGGAACCCATTTTGAAAATCAATTCACCATAGATGTTCGGGTTTATTTCTGGACTCTCAGTTCTATTTTATTTAGCTATATGTCTATCTTTGTGCCAGTACCACACTGTCTTGATTAATGTAGCTGTGTAGTAAGTTTTAAATTTGGAAAGTTTGAGTCTTTGTCCTTATTTTTCAAGATCCTGTGCGCTTGCAATTCCATGTGAATTTTAGAATCAGCTTGTCAATTTCAACAAAAGAAGTCAACTGGAATTTCGATAGGGATTATATTGAATTTGTAGATGGAGTTGGAGAGAATTGCCATCCTAATAACAGTAAGTGTTCCAGTCCATGAACATAGAATGCTTTTGCGTTTATTTAAATCTTTAATTTCTTTCAACATGTTTTGTAATGGTCAGCATATAAGATTTGCGCTTTTTTGCCTAATTTTATTCCTAAGAATTTTATTTTTTTTGATGTTATTGTAAAGAATTGTGTACTTAGTTTCATTTTTGGATTGTTCATTGCAAGTGTACAGAAACACAATAGATTTTTACATATTTATCTTGTTTCCTGCAACCTTGCTCAACTTGTTTATTTGTTCTAATAGTTTTTTAGTAGGTTCCTTAGGATTTTATAAATATAAGATCATGCCATCTGTGAAGAGAGATAGTTTTATTTCTTCCTTTCCAATCTGGATACCTTTTATTTCTTTACTTGCCTAATTGCCTTCACCTGTACAATGTTGAATAGAAGTGGCAAAGGAGTCATTCTTGTATTATTCCTGATTTTAGAGAGAAAACATCCAGTCTTTCACCATTAAGAATGTTAGCTGTGGGGTTTTTATAGGTGCTTTTCATCAGTTTGAGGAAGTTCCCTTCTATTTCTAGTTTGTTGAGTGTTATCAGGAAAGGGTTTGAGTTTTGACAAATGCTGTTTTTATGTCTATTGAGATGATTGTGTGATTTTTATTTGTTCTGTTGATTGATTACTTGATTTTTGGATGTTCAACCAAGCTTGCATTCTTGGGATATCTCTATTTTCTATTTCATTATTTTCTGCTCTAATCTTTATTGTTTTCTTCTTTTGGCTTTAGGTTTAGTTTACTTTTCTTTTTCCGATGTCTTAAGGTAGAAGGTTAAGTTATTGATTTGAGACCTGTCTTCTTAGTACAGTGCTTACAACTGTGAATTTCCCATAAATTTTGGTATGTTATGTCTTCATTTTCATTAATATAAAATTATTTCCTGATTTCTCTCTTGATTTCTTCTTTGACCCATTGGTTATTGAGATGTATGTTTTTAATTTTCACATATTTGTGAGTTTCCCAAGTATTTTTCTGCTATTGATTTCTAACTTCTGTTTTGGTCAGATAACATTCTTTGTATTATTTCTGTCTTTAAATTCTTTTTTATTGAGGTTTGTTTTACGGTTTAGCATGTGGTATATCCTTGAAATGTTCCATGTGAACTTGAGAAGAATGTATATTCTGTTATTTTGGGTTGAGTGTTCTATAGATCTAGTATTCTTAGATCTATTTGGTTTAGAGTATTGTTTAAATCTATTTCTTTGTTGACATTCTAGTTCTGTTCATTATTGGAAGTGAGTATTGTAGTCTATTATTGCTGAATTATCTGCTTCTCCTGTTATTTCTATCACTTTTTGTTTTATATATTGTGGTGTTCTCTTATTAAGTACATATATCATTATAATTGTTGTATCTTCCCGATAGATTGATCCTCTTATCATTATAAAATGTCTATTATTATCTCTAGTAACATTTTCATGTAAAAGCCTGTTTAATCTGATATTAGTATAGATGCTCCAACTTTCTTGTGGTTGCTGTTTTCATGATATATATTTTTCCATTCTTTTACTTTCAATTCATTTGTATATTGCATCTAAAGTGTTTTTCCTGAAGATAGCATATAATTGGATCATTTTTTATATTCAGTCTTACATCTTAACCCTTTGATTGGAATGTTTAACCCACTTGCATTTAATGTTATCATTGATAGAATTGAATTTATATCTGCCATTTTACTTTTTGTTTTCTATATGCCTTATCTTTTTTTGTTCCTGGTATTTCCTTACTGCTTTCTTTGGCATCGAATGCTTACTAATGTAACATTTCAGTGAATAGTGTCCCCCTAAAATTCATTTTCACCAGGAACCTCAGAATGTGACCTTATTTGAACATATGGTCTTAGCTGATATAATGTGGATCTTGAGATGAAATCATTCTGGATTTAGGGTGGGCCCTAAGTCCCATGACTAGTATCTTTATAAAAGAGAAGAGGACACATAGAGTCACACATAAAGAAGATGGCCATGCAAACAGGCAGAGATGTAGCTACAATCCAAGGAACACTTAGGATCATTGGGATCCACCAGAATCTGGAAGAGGCAAGGAAAGGTTCTTTCCTAGCGTTTTTGGAGGTAGCATGGCTCAGCAGACACCTGATTTCAGACTTCTAGACACCAGAACTGGGAGAAAAGAAATGTTGGTATTTTTAACCCACTTGATTTATCGTAATTTGTTACTGAAACCTTAGGAAACTAATGTGAACCTTTTATTTCCTTTAATGATTTTTTTTCACTACAGTGTTTTGAGTTATTTTCTCCGTAGTTGCTCTAGGGTATACCGTGTACATCTTAACTTACCAGAATCTACTCTGTATTTATACTAATTTAATTTCAATGAGCTATAGAAATATTACTCCTATATTCTCTTTTGTCCCTTTTTGTGATATTAAATATTGTATCTATTAATATTACAAACCCAAACATACATTGTTATAATTATTACTTTAACTATCTGGAGTAATTTCTGTAGCCCAATATAGCTTGCTCCAAATGATGATTGTGCAGTTGTTGGCAAATATATTACACATATATCTCTATGTTGTAGGTCCAACAATATATTATCTGCATAATATATAATTATTTTAAAAATCAATTCAGAGAAAAGAGAAAAAACATGCATTTTTACTGTCATTCATAATTTCATAATTACTTTTACAGGTGCTCTTTGATTTTTGGTGTATGGATTTGAATTACTTTTGGGGGTCACTTGCTTTCACCTTGAAGAATTTCATCTAATGTTTCTTGTAAGGCAAGCAACAAATTCTCTAAGTTTTGTTTATCTGGAAAAAATATATTTCACCTTAATCCTCCCCACCCCAGCCGCCACCCTTTTCATCATGGTAAAATACACATAACAAAATTTCATCTTTTCTAATAAGAAGTTGGCTGTTAATCTTATTGTCTTCCCTTATGATTGATGAGTCATTTTTCTCTTACTACTTTCAAGATTTTCTCCTTGATTTTGATTCTGTGCCTGTTTGTTGGTGTCTTTAAGTTTATCTTACTTGGATTTCATTGAGCTTTCTGAATGTATAGGTTATTGTTTTTCAATAAATTTGAGATGGTTTTAGTCATCTTCAAATATTTTTTTCTTCTTTCTCTCTCCTTTCTTCTCTGGTACTACCATTATGTGTATGTTGGGGTGTTCAATGGAGTCCCAGTTTCTTTGAGATTCTATTCATTTTGCTGTCTTCTGGCAAATTGATTTTTTAATTCCTCTACATCTTTAGAAATTATTTTTGCTCCAAAGTCTACTTTATCTATTAATATAGCCACTCCTGCTTTCTTTTGATTAATAGTTGTATGGATTTCTTTGGGCTTTTCAGTTTGCGGTTCAGCTTTTTGAATCTGTAGCTTTTTGAAATGTTAGATCAAATTTTTCAAGGTGAAAGCAAGTCACCCCAGAAAGTAATTCAAATTCTTTTAATTTCAATCAACCTATATTATTATATTTGAAGTGAGTTTCTTGTGAATATTTTTTTAACTAATTCATTCTGCTGATCTATGTTTTGATTGGTATAATTAGATCATTTACATTTACTTAATTATTGATATGTTATGGCTTAAATTTGCCATTTTATTTGTTTTTAATTTTTTTGCTTATTCTGTTATTTATTTATTTTTTTGTTTTCTTGTCTTCCTGTTGATTATTTGAATGATTTTTTAGAATTCCATTTTGACTTATTTTAAGTGTTTTTTTTTATTGTAGCTTTTTGCATTGTTATTAGTGGTTGCTCTAAGTATTATATTATATATACATAACTTATCACTGTCTAGTGATATGGTCATTTTGCTACTTAGAGTAAAGTGTAGAAACTTTACTTCTCTTTACTCATTTATAATTTCTGGATACATTTAGAACAACATTAAACATGGTTATAATTTTTGTTTCAACTATCAAACACAATTAGGAAGTCTTAAGAAAAGACAGAAATCTTTTTGTAATTACATACATTATTGTTATTTCTTTCCAACGTTCCTAGATTCCTTTTATAATTTCCTTTCTGTTGAAAAGCATACTTTAGCCATTCTTTTGGGTTAAGTCTGCTAGCAACAAATTCTCTTATTTGCCTTTATATGAAAATGTCTTGATTTCCCTTTGATTCCTAAAGGATATTTTGTCTGAATATAAGATCTGGGATGACAGGTTTTTGTTTTGTTTTGTTTTGTTTTGTCTTTTAGCCATCATGGTTTCTGATGAGGAATCTGCTGTTATTTGAATGTTTTCTCTCCTATAGGTAAATGTCATTTGTCTTACTTTCAAGATTTTTCAGAAGTTTGACTATGATGTGTCTCAGTATGGATTTCTTTGGGATTCTTAGTTAAGGGTTCATAAATCGGTAGGTTTATGTCTTTTGCCAAGTTTAAAATGTTTTCAGCCATCATATTTTTAATGCTTTTTCTGCTTCTATCCTCTTTTCTCTTTCTTGTACCCTGGTGACAGGAGTGTTAGATCTTTTATTATAGTTCAATAGGTTTCTGAAGTTCTTCTGAAGTTTCTTCTGGCTGAAGTAGAGCATTTATTGTCTAAATGTTTTGTCTTGATAGGCTGTTCCTTTTCTAGTCTTTTGGCTAGAGAGCAGATTTTCTTGAGGCATTTATGTCTGTGCCCTATGGTGTTTCTAGGTTGCTTGCTTCCTCAGCTCAAAGTCTAATATATGAGGCAAAAACAAAACCCAGCGAACTGGCCACTGCATTGGGCTCCAATTCCCTAAACAGTCTGCCTTATTTACTCTATTTTCTTCTTTTTATTTTATATCTAATGTCCAGAGTTTTTAATTGTAATTAGTAGGAAGAATAGGGAAAAGTACATCTAGTCCATCTTCCCAAAAGCCTAAGTTCATGCCTTGTGTATTTTTTGATTAGTTTTGCTTTTTATTAAAGTGAGAGGCAAGTGGTCCAATAGGGTAGCCCATATTCTGAGTTTTTCTAATTCTTTCTCATGATTAATTTCAAACAGTTTCAGCAGGAGGGCTACACAAGTGATGTTGCGTGTCTCACTGCATCACCTGTGGAGACATACAATGTCAGGTTGTTCATCAGGTGGTCATAGTAAGCTTGATCATTTTTGTCTTACTTTTTGTAATTGATAAATTGTCTGTGAGATGAAACTTTAAGATCATGTGAACATCCCCTTCCCCAATAACCTTTTACTTAATGGTTTTAGCATATTGTGGTGAATATATTTAGGATTACAAAATGGTGAATTTTTTCCCTAATTCTATCATTTCCTTTGTGTTTTTTAGCTGTATTATTCTGTAAAAAAAAGAGCTTTATCTTGTTTTATTATTCTTTTACTATCAAAAACTATTTCAATTAATGTTTAATAATTTATTACTGTTATTTTTTTTGTTGTTGAAATTGTACCAAATTGAGCTCCTTCAGGTTTACTTCCATTGTCTATTTGACATGGTCTCATTTGTCTTGGGGCACTTCTTTGATTTCTGGGCACTATAAAATGTTCCAGATTCATTTTTTTCATTTCATACTCCACACCTGGAATCAGCTATTTCTTCAAGGAGCTGTGCTTCCTTTTAGTAGGGAATGGTATTTTAAAATGTTGGTAAGTTTCTAAAAGGGAGAAGAGTGGGAAAATAATGTACTAAATTAAAGTATTAATTCATAGTCATAACTGCTCCTATTTTCTTGGTGACTTAGGTCCTTGTTTGAAGTTAGGGAAGTAGAATTTCAGTATGATAATTTATGAGCTGTGTCTCCTCTATAAGACTGGATTTATTTGGGGCCAGACCAGTACTTTTCCTATTTTCATATTCACAGTGTTTAGCACAATTTCTGGAACAGAAGAGGCACTTAATAAATATTTGGACTTAATTGTGCTAACTGAACTCATAAACTAACCATTTTATAATTCAAGTATTTTTCTAATCTTCTGACTCTGTAGAGAATAGTAAAGGATCTGGAAGGAAGTTGCAGTTGAAATGTTCATCAGCTGTGGGCAATTTAATAAATGTTTCAGAACTTGTTTCTCTTGCTGAATAGCAAGCATTTTATTGGCTTCAGCATAGTAAAATGGCTATAATAAGATGTGAGGCTGTTCTTACTGGGTAATAGTAAGGTACTGGGACATGACTCATTTTGAATGATTGCTGAAGGTGACTTTCAAAGCTTTATAGCTCACCATAGAGGGGAATATTGTATAATTGGTATTCAGCCTCTACATAAAAGGCTTAGGGGTTTTCTTTTGCTGATGGACACTCCTACTATATTACTTTGTGACTTTTAAAGTCAGTTGCTCAATTTCTCTTCCTTATTTTCATCTGGAAAAGAGTGTGGCAGTATCCTAAACAAAATGAATCAAAATGTAATAAGAAAAATCATAAAATCTTTGATATGTAGTAATTAAATGAAATGTATTGAAAGCACAAAACTTAGTCATTATAAGTAGCAACAAAGGAAGCCTAATGTCCTATCCCAGGGTTCATTTTTATTTAAAGAAATCGTAGTGCAGTATTTTAACAAGAGTTCCAAATGAAAGGGTAGTTGCAGGCTGAGTCTAGCTCTGAGACTATAATGATAATGGACTGTAGGGTTATAGTTTTTTCAGTTTAAGTGGGTTTTGGTAGAAGGCACATGTAAAGTAGATTTACTTATAATTTGCATTTTGAATGAAGGAACAGAACCTAAAAGGAAAGACTAAAATGTTAAATACCATATTTATCAATGAAAGGGTATGTATGTATCTTTTTTATTATTAGAAAGAAACCTTTTATTTCATCACCATTGGCAGAATTAGAGATATTCTGTGTGTGTCTCTGTGTGTCTTAGATATCAAAATATGAGAAAACCGATGGTTGTATTCTGTGGATGTACCCTCATTTAGCCAGTATTCCGTTGATGGACATTTGGATTATTTCTTGTTTTTTTTTTTTTTTTTTTTTCTTGTTATAAACAGGAAACATCATTGTGTGTTTATATTTGCTCGGTACTGTATTTTGGTTGAATTAATATCTAGGAATAGAATTACAGACACAAAAGTTATGGATAATTAAGAGTTTGCCAGTTTTCCTTCAAAAGAGTTGATCAATTTACAGTGGCCAAGAATGCCTCCCTGCAAGCTACAATCAGATTCTCTCTTTTCTATACTCTCAAAGCACCCTGTATTTCTACTCTGTACACATGTCAGAATTACATTTAAATATGTACTCATTTAAAAAATTCTATCCCCTATTCACCCCCTAAAAATATATGTTCTGTAGGGTCAGGAATATTATTTCTGTAATATTCATATTTGTATCTCTAGCATCTAGCATGATTCCTTACACATAACGTATACTTGGTAAATAATAAATATTTACCTACACACTGCCAACACTTGGTATTATCAGTGTTTGCCAGTCTGACAAATAGATCATTATTTTACTATATATTTTGAAATGATAAGTGTGAGCAACCTTTCACATATATTTATAATCATTTCTGTTTTTTCTCCTTTTCAACTAGACTATCTTATTGTTGATTAAAAGAGCTCTTTATATTTCAATGTGATACTAGCAGTGTTACACATATTTTTTTCTGGTTTGTTGCTTGTCTTTTGAGTTTATGGCGTTTGGGCTATATAAAAGTTTAAAATTTTATTAGTAAAATTATACATCTGTTTTTTATGGCTCTGGATTTTATGCCATGTGTTAAAAGGGATTTCCTACTCTAAAACTTTAGATTTTTTATTATTTTTGATAGTTATACTGAATCTGCTTTGTCAAAATATATAACCATGTCTTACTCTACTGTTTCCCTTATAATAATTATTTCACCATAGTTTTCTGGATAAATATATGTTTAATGCTTACTACCAGTCCTCATGGCAAAGTCTCTGTGGACATTGTTTGCTTGGATAATGCTTGTTCTCTGGGAGAATTTTCAGGAAAGGTCTTATAGGAATAGTTTCCCTGAGTTCTCCCATGTTCAAAACAGTTTACCTATGACTTTCATACTTGAGAATCTGGTTGGTTATAAAATCCTTGGCTTATGTTTTCTTCTTTGAGTATCTTCAATATGTTACTCTACTGTCTGCTGCCAAAGTCTGATGACAATTTATTTTCCCTTATAAGCAAATTGGTTGTTTTGCCTAGATGCTCAAAAGGTTTTTTTCCCCTTTATCCTTAAAGTCTAGAAGTTTTACTAGCAGTGTTTCAATGTTGGCCATTCTGAGCTGATATTTTCAGGTACACAATGAACCTTTTCAAAATGTAGTTTTCAATATGTAATGTAGTCTCTCTGCTGTGCCTTTATTGTCTGCTTAGTATTCACGTTTTCTTATTATACCTTTGTTTGGGATTTGATCATACTTCCTTTCTGTTGCTCTCACAGGGCTCAAAGAGGTCCCAGACAGTAATAATGATTGGTTACCATGTTTCTCCCTTAGTCTCCCTTCCTTTCCCCATAATTGTTCAGGCTGCCTCTTGCTCCCTTCCCACTGTGGTCTATTGCTCAGATACAGTGGCACTGGAGATGCTACTTGAGATGGTGACTTCGCCTTCCAAAACGTCTGTATCCTGCAGTATGTCTAAGTTGACACATTCCAACTCTCAGCATGTTCTTCCAGCTCTATCCAGGTTAGCAATTTTCTTTTTTTTCCCCCCCTCTTTGATTCCTTCCCACACCACCCCACCCTACTCCACCCCACCCTACTTCCACCCACCCCACTTGTACCCCTGACCTATGGACGTTGCCCTTTCCCCTTAAGAGCTGGATCTCTGAAGGTGGGGTGTCCCCTCTCACATGCTTGGGGAGTGCCCCTTGTGACTTGGTGCACCCAGAGCCAGGCGCCCTGGGCACACTCTGGAGGCCTGGAACCCCCAATGCACTCGGGGGGCCTGGTGTACTCAGGAGGCCTGGTGTACCCCGGGTATGGTCTGTGCCTCCACCTGGGGTGCGAACCCAGGAACTTCTGCGTGTAAAGCAGACGTGCTAACCACTACACTATGGAGCCACCCCCAGAAGTTTTCCCACTTTATTTGAGACAGTGCTTTTCTTCCCTGTCATTAGTATTGTTGTTTAGGTTGGAGGTCACAGGAGAGGATGAAGCAAAATAATTCCTATTCACTCATTTTCAGTCAAAAATGGATTTGTATATTCTCCTACATAGTTTAGTTTTCCTTTATCCCCTCTCTTAATTGGAAGATATGCTTCTGTGTTTTTGATTCCCCTGTTTGTTACCTTTATACCCTTAAACAAGGTGCTTCAAATATCTTTCTAAATTTCTCAATTCGGGGAAGAAATTTTTCATCATACCTTTCTAAAGAAATAATCATAAAAAAATCAGCACTTCCCGTACCCCTTTATCTTCAATCTTTGGGACCCTTTGGGAATTTTTGTTATTTTTGAATTGATATTATTTTTACATTGTTAGCTTTTCTTTCTAGACTTCTTAAAATATTATTCTGTTTTATATCCAAGTTAACATAACTTTTTTAGACTTCATTCTAGTTAGCTTTAATTCTTTGCTTGACTGGATTCAATGCTACTGCTAACTCATTGATTGTTTATAATGAATATCCTGAACTATGAGCTGTTCTGGGTGCTGGGGGTATACTAGTGAAGAAGACAGAAATCCCTGCCCCCTCAAGTGTATAAGAAGGGCAGCAAACAAGAAACTTAATAAATGAGTAAATCAAGTAGTATGTTAAAAGGGAACAAGTGCACATATAGAGATAAAAACAGAATATGGTATGTGAGATCCAGGGTGCTAGGAGGGGTGGGTTAGGATTTTAAATAGGGTGGTCATGGAGGGCCTCACTGAGAAGGTGACATTTGAACAAAGATCTAGAGTAGGGAAGGGAGTTAAATCATTTCAGGTGCAGGAAGTAACTAGAGCAAAGACCCAGAGGAAGAGCATACCCTATGCGTGGGAGGGAGCAAGAAGGCCCAGGGCTCCAGGGCAGGGTGAGAGATAAGGTCACATGGGTCAGGAAGGCATCTGGGGGTACCTCGTAGACCAGTGCACAAACTATACTTTCACCCTGAGTGAGATAGGGAGACACTGGAAGGCTCTGCCGTAGGTATTAATATGGTCACTCTGTCTGCCATGTTGAGAGTAGATCGTAGGGTGTCAAGTAGAAGGAGAGAGATGAGTTGGCTTATTGCAGGAAAATCATACAAGACATGTTGGTAGATGGGACCAGGGTAGTTTCATGCTGTGAAATTTCCATTAATGAGTGCATTGTTTTCATTTAACTTTTAATCGGGTGGATTATGACTACATTTTTCTAAAGGATTCTTGAGGACTATAATCTTTGAATTCTTTCATATTTTAAATTATTATTTTCCCCTTTAAATATGTGACATTTTAACTTGGTAAAGAATTCTTGGGTCCCTTCTTTTCCTCAACACTCCATTGGCATTGTTCTTTTCTCTTCTGACATCTAATGTTGTGGAGAAGGTTGTGGAGAATCTAACTTGTTTCCCTATTATGGGTAACCTGTTTCTGCTTATTTTGGCAGGTTATTTCTTCATCTTTGAGCACCAGTTAACTTTGCTAGGATGCATCCTGTCTTGATTGCACTCTAATAATGTTTCTTGGTATACTTTCTTGGTGAAACTTTCCTCTATTGTATCTTTAATTCCTTTTCCTGTACCATTTCTTTAGAATTAGAATTATATGTATATCATATCTTTATCTTCCATATCTAGAATCTTTCTAATCACTTTCATTCTTTTTTTCTTTCTATTCCATTTTCTGAAATGAGTCTTCTATTTCACTGACTTTTTCAGCATTTCGATTTCACCCCTTACTGTTCCTCATATAATGTTCATCATATAATGGTGTTATAGTTTTCCTTCATGTTCATTCTTCTCCTACTGTTGTCTTATTAAGCTTTTCCATAATGACATGTTTCTCCTGTATCTTTCTTCAGTGGGGAGCAGGACCCTCAGTGGGGGGTTCCTTGCTTATGCCTCTTAGTTAATTTAGAGAAATCTATAACCTGCTCAAGATCCAGAGAAGTGTGTATCAATTCTCAGTAATTCTCCCTCAGTTTTGCTCAGTACATTCCTGTCTCTGGAATGTCTTTGTATCTGTTGCTCAGAGTTGAGGCCATTTTCTACTTTCTTCAGAGGTTGAATTTCCTTATTTATTTTGACTTTAACTGAAGGGGAAAGTAAATAAATATGTCTTATTTTATAAGATTTAACACACAAATAGCTTAAAAATTGCATTTTGCAAAAAAGTAATGAATGACATAAGGAAATTCAACATGTTCAAAAGAGATATTGGGGAAAAGTTTATCTTCTGCCTCTGTTCCCTAGTCCCTAGTCCCCGGCCTTGGAAAGAGGAGATCTATAGAATACCTTCCTAAAGTGTATGCTTTTGTCAAAGAATGTATGTATTTATAAATTTAATAGCTATTCCAAATTGCCCTCAATAGAAGTTATGAATATATATCTTATTAGCATCAAATAAGAGTGTTAATTTCCTCACACTCACCAACATGGTGATGTATCGAACTTTTTAAAATTTTGCTACGCTGATAGGTAAAATATATTTATAGTTTTAATTTGCAATTTTTTTTTTTGTTAAAAGTGAGGTTGAGCATCTTATGTGTTGAAGAGCCATTTGTATTTTCTGTGACCTGTTTATTACCTTTGGATATTTTTATTTTGGGTTAATGGTGGGTTTAGGGGAGAGGTTTTAGGCACCTTTTATGTATAGGAAAATTAACTCTTTGGTTATGAGTAAACAGTGGTTTTTCTCTGTTCATTCAATGATGTTTATTTAACTGTATTTGTGCTATATTTAAATATTCAGAAAGATTTGGTTTGCATGTAGTTGATTTTTTTTTCTTTAGTAGCTTCTGAGTTTTCATATTATAAATGGGAAAATATTCCCCATTCTGACTCTAAAGATTATCCTGTGTTTTCTTCTTCTAATTATTTTTGTTTTTCTTTGAAAAATTTGGTACTGCTGGAGTCATTTTGGTGTAAACATTAAAGTAGGGTGCTCAACTATACTTTTTCCAGATGCCTGTCCAGCTATCTCACACCATTCATTGAATCATTACTCTTTTCCTTTGGAAGACAAGTTTTATCATATATTAAATTCCTGTATGTATCTGGACCTAATTCATGTTTTGTCAAATCTGTCATTGACCTGTTTTTCTGTTCATGTATCAGTATCAATTTTTTTTTTTAAATCTAGGTTTAGGATTATAATATTTAAAAAATACTATTTAATAAAATTATTTTGAACAGACATGTTGAGGGTTTTAGTAGTATCTTCACAGTGATGTTTTAGATGATTCTTCTGGGCATAATCTGCTCATCGTTAGGACTTACATTTATTTGCTTGCTTTTAATTGATTTTGATGGAAGAAATAAGGACTTTTGGTTGGTTACTCTACATTCTCTTACTCTGGCTCCCCAGTGATATAGGAAATGAGTACAGATTGGTGGAGGAAATTAGGATTTTTATTGTTGTTCTGGAATATGTTGACACTAATTTAGGCTCATACTTGATAGTTTCATTTTAGGAAGCATCCTCTTTTAGTTAAATTGGCCATGGATAATATCCAAGAAAATATTACTGCTATTTTTTAGACAAATATATGCATCTTCTGGTAAACTGGAACTTTTTCAGGCACAATTTCAGAGTTATAGAAGCACATCTTTGTTATGATCTTGCAAGTTTGGTAACTGCTTTACTGGAATAGTACATGGAAAAAGATAGCACAGTATATCCCAAATAAGCACTGGGTAATTCTTTTAAAAAGTCATAATTTAAATTGTTTTGAACTTATCAAATACTTTCTTTTAAAATGTATATTTAAAATTTTTTTAATGTATATTTATATAAACATTTGCTTTATTGCTTCTCCTTCTTTTGAACTTTTCATTTATTTGTTAATCCAACAAATATTTATTTACTGATTATCTGCTCTATGCTAGATAATGTTCTAGATACTGATGATCAATGGAGCATGAAACAGATAAGGACCCTGCTCACTTTGAGTTTATGATCTAGAGGAGAAATAGGCATTTCAGGTTATGATCAGTTATTATAGAGAAAACAAAGCAGGGTCATATGATAGTGAATGACTTTGGGGGTGATATCTGGTAAGAAGTCAATGTAGCTATACTTAAAATGTGCTACCATTTAGTAGAGAGGCATTATGGGAAAATGAAAAAGTATGGACTTTAGAGTTAGATATGATCCTGTGAAAATCTCAGGTTTTCTACACACAAGTTGTGTGAACTTGAGTAAATTACATAACTTCTCTGATCTCCAGCTTCTTCAACTGCCCTGAGGGGAAAAAAATAATACCTAGTTTACAGCAACTTCTTGAAGATAAATGTGCCCTAGGGGAAATAGAAAAAAAAACCTTGGAAAAGTATTTGACTTGTAATTGTTGTTTTAAAAATAGTAGCTAAAATATTACTAGCCCAATCGCCTTCTTCATTAAAATTTTAAAAATAAGAAATGTCCCCATGATTTTATTAGTCTTAATATGTTGTGCTTAATATTTCAAAGAAAGTACCTTTGAATAGCCATTCACCATGGCGACTGCTAAAACGGGTACTTGCTGGTATCGGCATATTCATTTCCATGAATTATTATTTTTAATGTTTATCTACTGTTGGTCAAATTTTGTCGAGGTCATAAATAACAGAAAGAAAACTAGATTTGTATTTAACCATCTCGACACCAAAATAGAGTTCTAGTACAGAAACAGCAATAGCACAGTTTCATCTGTTCCACACTGAGGAATATTCAGAGATGTTTTAATAGTTTGTACATACTACATGAGGTCTAGGCTGGGATCCCACTAGGCCACAGACTGGGAGCAGGGCAGGGTCCCAAGAAACCAAGTCTGTCAGGGCTGCTGATGGAGCCCTACATAGAGGAGATTTGCATAGAGGAGATTCCGAAGCCAAGTTGAAATCGTCACTTCTTAGATAGCCCAATCAAATGCCTTCCTAGGGAAGGGTAGGGGTTATAAGAGGTTAGGAAACTGAGAAGCAGGTAAGTCAGAATGACAAAGCTTATAACAGGTCAGGAAGATGTAGCAGGGATCTGCATGCAACAAGAGAAGATGGAAGGCTCAAGTAACAACTAAAGAATTTGAGATGTGTTTCTCAATGTGAGGTTGCATCTATGTTCCTAACACAGTTCATTATATATCTATTTACCCTAGAGACAAAACCACACTAAATAGCACTGATTTTTTCTTCTGTTTCTTCTCTCTCAAGTAAGGAGGTCCTTCTTCTGTCCCAAGTCAGTGGGCAAGGGATTTTACCAAGACCTTTGTCAACTTTGTCCATTGAAATCTACTCTGATCACTGTTGACTTCCTTTTATGGCTAAATTTTCAGAAGTAACCTGACTCCACTTTCTTTATTTTTTTATTTCCTCCTTAATTCTGTTAGTTTGCTTCTAACTCTGTCATTCTATAGACTTTGTTCTTGCTAAACTAAGCAATGACTGTCTCGGGGTATGCTCATCTGCCTGCTGGACACTTGCAACCTAATGTCTCAAGCATTTCAAATTCAGCATTAATTGAACTCATTATCCACTTCTGTAATGTAATGATTTTAAAATATATACACATAATCTTTATACTTCTCCGTTTAAGAGGTGGAGCTTAATTCCCCTTTTCATGAATGTAGTCTGGGCTGAGTGACTCCTTTCTAATAAATAGAATAAGGCAGAAGTGATGGCAAGAGACGTCTAGGTCATTAAAGACATTGTAGCCTCCCTTCTCTTTGCTCACTTTCTTGGATTGCTTGGACTGGGGAAAGCCAAGTGCCATAATGGAAGTATATTTAAGCAACCCTATAGAGGTTCACTTGGAAGGGAACTGAGATCTCCTGCCAACAATGAGCACTGACTGGCCAGTCATGTGAGGGAAGTCCTTAGAACTATAGTCTTGGTCAAGCCTTCAGATGACATAGCCCCAGCTGACATCTTGCCTGCCACTTTATGACAGATCTTGAACAAGGACAACCCAACTAAACCTCTCCTAGATTCCCGACACACAAAAACTGTAGATAATAAATGTTCATTGTTTTAAGCTGCTAAATTTTGTGGGTAATTTGTTACACAGCTATAGATAACTAATACACATGGCAAACCTTCTCTTATTCCAGTTGTAGCAAATTGTACCCAAATCATGAAGTTCTTCCTTACTTCCTAAAATCCAACTGATGGTCAAATGCAGTTATTTCTATTTCAGTATATCTCTTGATTCAGTTTCTTTAGAACTTTGCTTCCTCATAGTTTAGTATTTTTCATCTAGACTGTTTAAATAGCCCCTTAATAGATTTCTTGATTCAAACCATCAGAGAGATCATTCTAAAATGTGAATTTGATTGTCTTCTTTGCTTAAATTGTCTTCACTGACTAGGGGTTATCAAGTCCAAACAACTTAGCGATGCAGGTAAAGCCAGTAGAGGTTTGATCCCTATCTTGTTTTCCAGCTTTATCTCCTGTCTCTCACACAAGAGAGAGTTCAGCCATCACAAAAATGTTGTGTATATTGCTTTGCAGCATTTCAGTGTAGTTTTTAAATATACAATAACATTTGAAAATTTTATTTAATTTGTTAAGAAAACTGTCAACTACTGGAGAAGTCAAACTCATGGAGACTTAACTGCCTACATCGCAGTTTGGTCTTATCGAGGCATCCTAATATCTCAGCATTAAAATCCATGATATTTTGGCTAAAATTTAGGCTGCTCCAAATACTGATTACTCAGATATATACTATGTAAGCAAGTCACCTGAGATCATAAATGGTCTTTATAGGCATTATCAATGTCATGAAGAAATAGTTTTATTTTGTTCCACATTTTAAGTATTCACGTGAGTGCTTTTCCCTTTAGTAGCCATTATATTCCAGAGTGGAAAGCAAATGCTGGTCTTCACTGGCCACACTGCACATTGAGAGGACAGATTGTCCATGACTATAGTTTGTTTGATTTAGTGTTTATCCTTTTTCCAGTACTGAATGAAGATCAGATTATTTATCTAGGTTGTCAGCTCTTCTCTGAGAAAAATGGCAGTGATGCAGATTGGCATTAAACACATCTTTTATTTGCAGCAGCTCTTTTTCTTCCTGGGGCCCACAGACCAGGCCCTCCTTTGGTGTAGATCCCCGGGCTCCTTCTCCACTGTGTGCCTTGGCCCTCGAATTTGAATTTTAAACATGAAAGGTGCAGATTCATTCCCTGCACAGAGGTTTCATTCAATAATAAGTTGAAATTATCTGCTGACTTGCACATATGCTAGCAATTCCTCTTCTACATGGCAGGCTGTTGGCATTCCTTAATGTTCAGAGTGTTATTTGATAGCAGAATTTTGCTATCTTGTTTTGTTTTCTTTCTTACCAAAATGCGTATCATTAACTTTGGGGCTATTCTAAAAATATCTCATTAGTGAGTGTTCTGTATTTGTTCTGTATCTCTAAGGAGTGCAGCTTTAAATGATGCCTCTCTTGTTTTGATTTTTCCCTTTGGTGATGAAACGCATTGGTTTTGAACTGGGAAACATTATTTTGTGCTTAAGGAAGAACTTGGTTAGTTTACCAACAAGGCCACTGTACCTTGTTTGAAAGTGGCATGGAAGGCACAAGTGGTTTTCTGCCACTATTTCAGAAACCTCATAAAGACAATAATGCTCTCTAGCCTCAGGAGCAAATGGATCAATGGCTCAGTAAATTCCAATTTTTCAATATTCACTGTAGTGCTTTCTATTTGCTTTCCCTTCTTTAACTGTCCATGAGGCATATCACTTAGCATCTCTCTATCTTATATTTTAGTCTTGTTTAATAGTGATCCTTATAATTAAGAGTTGTATTTATATTACTCTCAATCTGACTTTTATACTTCATTGAACCACTTTGTTATATCAAATTTTCTGAACTAATATAATGTTATAAGCTAGAAAAAGATGAAAAATGTGAATTTTAACAAATATAAACACCGGCACACAAATATTATGAAAATTACTGTATTGTGAAAATACAGTAAGAGACTAAGCAAGACAAACCACATCCTTTTAACTGAAAGTTAGCTGCAGAAAAATGGCCAGTGCAAGTATAAATTCCAAACTTACTGGTTATATGAAGAGTATAATAGGATTGCAGTGAAAATAATTTTACATTTTATATTTGTGAATTATATGTGAATAAAATTGTTTCACTTGTTTATTTTGAAATTTAAATTCCCAGAGTACCTTTCGATGCCCTTGAGTCTCATTTTTCTTTCATTTATTCAGCTAACATTTACTAAGTGCTCTGAGCTGGGTGAGAGATAATCAGTGAATAGCACAGAGTTTTTGCCCTCGAGTAGCTCATGTTTTTGCAGGTGTGGTTTTCTTCTGTATCATGTCAGTCTGTGCTTTGCTGTGTATTTTTCTATTTCTCCTTTTTCTTACTTATTTTGTTTCAGATTCATAAATATTTTAGGACTATGTCTTCACTTTAAATTATTTTGTTCTCCAATCTTAAAGATATAATAAACAATTACAGTACTAATCTTTGCGTATGCAGACTTCAAAATTTCATTTTTAAAATTTCAGATATGTTTCAAAAACACATTCTTGCAAAATTGAAATATAGAGAATAAAATGTGAAAAGTCTCCATTTACAATCTCTATTCCACCTGCCTTTCAAGAGCCATACACACAAGTGAATGAAAGTGCCTAGTTCCTATATTTTTGCTAATACTCTTATCTCTTTTAAAAATATTGTCCATATGATGTGCTTAAAAATATCTTACTAAAAATATCTTGCTACTTTACTACAGTTCATGTTTGTTGGATACCAGGTAGGTTAAGCATTAGTTCATTAGTGTTTTTTCTTTTGTGAATTGTCTTTTCCTACCCTTTGTCTTTTTTTTTTTCCTGTGGGACTGTTTGTTTCTTCTTAAGTTAATTTTGGCAATCTATGTTTTCCTAGAAACTTATGTTTTGCTTAGTTTGCAAATTCATATATGTAATTATGTCCTTCTTTTGTTTCTAATTTGGATATTTTTTTTCCTTCCCTGATTAGGTTCATCACTAGTTCTATCCTGTTAGTCCTTTCAACACACCAGCTGTTAGTTTTATTAATCTTTAAAACCATTCTAAAAATGTTTTCTTTTTCATTCATTGCTGCTCTTATGTGTGTTCCTTTCTTACTTCTATTTTCTGTGGATTTAGGGAAGACCCTTCCTGCACAAAGAAAAGTGGGAGCAGAGGTTCAAAGGTGGTTGGTTGTTGGGGTTGGGAAAATAATTGTCAACATCATTCTCTCCTAACCCATCATCACAAATACAGACAGTTCATAATCAGTGAAGAAACAAGAGTCAGGAATCAGACTGATGGAGGTTAGATATTAGCTTTGTTAATAGTGAAAATGTTTGATCTGTGATCATAGTCAGGCTAACAACTTTCCCTTTATGAGTTTAATTGACCAAGAACTTCTTGGAATAACTACTTTTTGGAAGGTTCAACAAGAAGCCAGTTAGAGTTGAATAAATTAATTGCTCAGAGACACTGAGGGCCACATGGTCTCAGGGGAGTTCAGTCTTTATAGTTCCATTTGGAGACCCAGGTGAGAAACAAAGAAAAATGTGCGATTTGGCAGTCCCTGGCTGGCAGCTGAATGAGCAGGGCCAGAGTAAGGGTATCCAGCAGGCTGGTGGGGAGCATGGTGAAGGAAGTGATCTTAGGGATCAGAATGGGCAGAGAGGCATGAATCTAGCAGGGGAAAGAAGGAACCTGAGATAGGAGAAACCGGGCTGGGAGGGAGTGTGGTAGTGGAACAGATGAAAGAGGGGTCTTTCAGATTCAAAGTCTTGAAGATAGGAGAGTCAGGTAGATGAGCACATCTCCAAGTATGATGGAACTTGTGGGAGATTGAGGCTGAGTCATTCTTCAGACTCTCTGGGGCTCTTGTTCTTTCCCAAAATTAGTTTAACATCTGCTTTGAAACCACGAATCTCTGCTTTCCTATTTCTAGCTAATTAAACAAATTCAAATATATGCATAGCCTTAGTGTCCTCACACAGCCAAGGAGGGAAGTGAAGTGTGGGTGGCAGGTGTATGGCACTAAAAGCAGAGAGTGGTCAGCACTAGAGCGGGAGGACAGTAAGGAGGGTCTGTCCCTGGAACCAGACATACCTCATGGCTACATGACCTCTCAAGGTTCTTTTAGGTGTATGAATTTATCTAGTACTGAGGTAGTACTTTTTAAAAAGAAAATATATCAGCATATTGTAACTTGTAAGCTGACAAACTGCTTGCTCCTAGCCATGCATTTACAAAAGAGCCTTGCCTTTATTTTTTCTAAGGGAGGGCACGATGAACCTTGCCGCATAGCTCCTAAGAAAGCCATCTTCACTAACCACCACTTTCCCAGTGTGGTGTGTCTCCCTCTATAATTATTCCTCTCTGTGCAGTTTCTTACAGTGAAATTTTATGCTTTAGAGCTAAATTAAAAGGTCATCTTAAGAGATGGTTTGGTTAACATAGAAGTCAAGTCCCTCTTAGTAGGAATGTGTGTTTATACTATAGTCAGGCTTTAGAGATATTTACAAAGAAGAGATATTTCTATACTACATGCTTATGTCAAATTTAACATTTTATTTAGTATATTAGCATATTCATCATGACATACTAACTTATCAGACAATTTCTATTTTTACTAATTTTCTGGTAATAAAGATTAGATCTGTTGCTGGCTAAATGAAGCTGAGAAACCCATGACAATTTTGACCTTTGTTTGCCCCAGGGAGTGTACCCTTTCATCCTGTATCATAGCAGATTCTCTTGGGTACCTCTCTGCTATAATGTAGGAGTCCTAAGGACTCTTACTGTGACAGTCTGCAAAATTGGTCAAACATCTGTTTGCAACCCATTCAGAGTCACTTTCATCTTTTGGCTTTGTCCTAGTTATTTTTAGGTTTGATAAATTTATTTTCCAAGAGAAAAACAGAGTTGTTTTAGGCTTTGATTTTTGGCTAAAGTTTAGGAAATTCTGTTCTGTAGAGAGCTGGCAGGTTTCCCACTGAGGCACTTAGGAGCTTAGCCTGCGTGGAGGTTTCCTTCAGGCTTGGTCAGTACTCATGATCCAGCTCTTGGAACTAGACCACCCTTGTATTGCCCAGCCTCCACACAAATGAACACCTCCACATGCTACTATGGTTCCTCATAGTTCCTACTAAGAAAGTCTTAACTAGGGTTTAATTATTTCTACAATTAAGAAAGCCTTCCTTGGATTGAATTGAACTTACTTTCTGCAGTATAAGCCATCAAAGTCACAAAAAATGTCTGATGCTTTCAGGGTACATAATAATTATTATGCTTAAATAGTATTTTTAAAGTTATAAAACTATTACATATTCATTGCAATTAGTGTAGACAAACCTTAAAAGCATTAAGAAAATTAAAATTTTTCATCATCCCACCACCGAGAGATAACTCTCCTTTTGTAATTTATTTTATTTTTTGAAACTTTATTTTATTGTCATAAGAACACTTACCAGGAAAGCTGTGCTCTTAAAAAGTTTTTCAGTGTACAACACATTGTTGTCGACTGTAGGTACAATATTATAGAGCAGATCTCTAGAGCTTATTCATCTTGCTTACTGAAACTTTATGCCCATTGATTAGTAATTCTCCGTTTTCCCTGGTGACCACTATTCCACTCTTTAATTCTATGAATTTGACTATTTTAGATACCTTGTATAAGTGAAATAATGCAGTATTTATCTTTCAGTGACTGCCTTATTTCACTTAGTATCATGTCCTCAAGGTTCTTTTTAAAGGCTGAATAGTATTCCATTATATATATATACACACACATACATATACATATACATATATATGCATATACATATACATGTATATACATATACATATATGTATATGTGTATATGTATATACACATACATATATATGTATATATACACGCACATATACATATATGTATGTGTATATATACATATATGTATGTGTATATATACATATATGTATATATACATGTATATACATATATGTATGTGTATATACATATACATATATGTATATGTATATATATGTGTGTATACATACATATATGTATATATACATATATACATATATGTATATGTATGTATATATATGTATATGTATATGTATATGTATACATACTACAGCTTCTTTATCCATTCATCTGTCAATGGACATTTAGGTTGTTTCTATATATTGATCTCTGTAACTAGTGCTGCAGTGAACATAGGAGTGCCAATATCTTAGAGATCCTGATTTCAGTTCTTTTATATAAATACCCAGAAGTGGCATTGTTGGATCATATGGTAGCTCTATTTTTAAGTTTTTGAGGTACCTTTATACTGTTTTCCACAGTATCTGTACTATTTTACATTCTCACCAATAATGCTCAAGAGTTCCAATTCCACCACATCCTCACCAACACTTGTCTTTGTTTTTTTTTTAAATAATAACCATTCTAATAGGTATGAGGAGATACTGCAATTTTGATTTGTTTTTCCCTGATGATTAGTGAGGCTGAGCATTTTTTCATACACCTGTTGGCCATTTGTATGTATTCTTTGGAAAAATGTCTATTCAGTTTCTTAGAAGATCTTTTAATCAAGTATTAATATTTTTACTATTGAGTTGTAGGAAATTAATCCTTTATTGGATATATGGTTTGCAAATATTTTCTCCCATTCTATTGGTTGGCTTTTCTTTTTTTAAATAATTTTTAAAATTTTTCCGTTACAGTTGACATACAATATTATATTAGTTTTAGGTGTACAGCATAGCAATTAGACTTTGTATAACTTATGAAGTGATCACTCTGATAAATCTAGTAACCATCTGACACCATACATAATTATTGTAATATTATCGACTATATTCCATATGCTATAGTTTATATCCTCATGACTATTTCATAACTACCAATTTGTACTTCTTAATTCCTTCCCCTTTTTCACTCACCTCTTCCATCTGGCAACCATCAAAACATTCTCTATATCTATAAGTTTGTTTCTGTTTTGTTTGTTTATTTTATTTTTTTTTAAGATTCCACATTTAAGTGAAATCATAAAGTATTTGTTTTTCTCTGACTTATTTCACTGAGCACAGTATCCTCTAGGTCCACATGTTGTTGCAGATGGCAAGATTTCATTCTTTTTATGGCCAAACAAGATTCCATTGTGTAAATGTACCATTTCTTTATCCATTCATCCGTTGATGGACACTTAGGTTACTTCCATATTTTGGCTATTGTAAATAATGCTGCAATAAATGTTTGGAGGAATATGCGTTTTTGTAGTATTTTGGATTTCTTCTGAAGGCAGCACATGCAAGGGTATTGCCTTCCCATCCACCCAGCCATCCCACATTCTGTGACTCAAGCATTTAATCCATTTAAATTTAAAGTAATTGTTGATACATATGTAGTTATTGCCATTTTATTATTCATATTTTTTATCTTTTCATCTTCCTCCCCTTCCTCTACTTCCTCTTCCCCTCTCTTTTCTTTCTCCCCGTCCTCCTCCTAGAAGCCCCTCTAGCATTCCTTATACTAGTGATTTGGTGGTGATGAACTCCTTTAGCTTTTTCTTGTCTGGGAAGCTCTTTATCTGTCCTTCTATTCTAAATGACAGTTTTGCTGGATACAGTAATCTTGGTTGTAGGTCCTTGCTTTGCATCACTTTGAACATTTCCTGCCAGTCCCTTTTGGCCTGCAAAGGTTTCATTGAGAATTCAGCTGTTGGTCTTATGGAAACTTTTTTGTAGGTAACTAACTGCTTTTCTCTTGCTGCTTTTTAAGATTCTCTCTTCATCTTTAACCTTTGGCATTTTAATTATGATGTATCTTGATGTGGGCCTCTTTGAGTTCCTCCTGTTTGAGCTTGCATGTTTATTTTTTCACCAGGTTAGGGAAGTTTTCCATCATTATTTCTTCAAATAGATTTTCAATTCCTCACTCTCTCTTTCTCTTCTCCTTCTGGTACCCCGCTGATGCAAATATTGTTATGCTAGTTGTTGTCCCTGAGGTTCATTAAACCAGGGGTCTCCAACCCCCCAAAGCTGTGGACCAGTACAGTTCGTGGCCTGTTAGGAACTTTGCAGGATGTGAGCAGTGGGCAAGTAAGTGAAGCTTCATCTGTCTTTGCAGCCATTTCCCAGCACTAGCATCACTACCTCAATTTTAACTTAGATCATCAGGCATTAGAATCTTATAGGAGTACTGGTCCCTGGTGCCAAAAAGATTGGGGACTGCTGCGTTAAATTATCCTCATTTTTTTTTCTTTTTTCTTTTCGCTGTTCTGATTGGGTGTTTTCTGCTGTTATCTTTCAAATCGCTGATTCAGTCCTCTGCTTCCTCTAATCTACTGTTGAGTCTTTCAAGTATATTCTTCATTTCTGACTGGGTTTTATTTATTTATTTTTCTCCATCTTTATGTTTCTTATCTCTCTGTTGAAGTTCTCATTGAAATTGTTGAGCATCCTTATAACCAGTGTTTTGAACTTTGCATCTGGTAGATTACTTGTCTCAGTTTTGTTTATTATTTTTTTTTCCTGTAGCTGTGTTCTGTTCTTTAATTTGGGACATGTTCCTTTGTCTTCTTATTTTGGCTGCCTCCCTGTGTTTATTTATATGCATTCAGTAGAGTTGCTATATTTCTTGGTAGAGTGGTCTTACGTAGTAGGTGTCCTATGGGGCCCAGTGGCCAGGCTGATGGAGACTCAGATATGGTGCCAGCTTGTGCATGCAGGTGGAATGAGGAGAGGGCTCAACAAAGGAACAATGACTTCTGCCAGTACTTCTCTCTGGGAGAAAGCTGCACCTCCAGCCCTCGCCCTGAAGCCACTTACTCCTCCTTTGTCCCCTTTTTAGCTACTGCTCCAGCACTGGAGCTCAGAGTAAGTGAGTCTGTCAGTAAGTTTGTGCACAGGCCATTTAAGTAGAGTACCTGGGACTTCAGCAGCTTTCCATCTTTCTCAGTGACAATCTCTGCTGGTTTTCACATCCCGAAGTTATGGGAACTTTTGATTTTCCCAACCCTATTTGTTGAAGAAACTATCTCTATTACAGATTCAATGCAAATTCTATTAACATACAGGTGGCAATTTTTACAGACATAGGAAAAACAATTCTAAAATTCATATGGGACCACAAAAGAAATCACAAATAGCTAAATCAACCCGGAGAAAGAAGAACAAAACTAGAGGCATTGCACTTCCTGATTTAAACCTATAATCAAAACAGTACGGTACAGTACTGGCATATGAATAGACATATTAACCAATGGACCAGACTAGAGATTCTAGAAATTAATTCACAAATATATGCAAATATGGGCAACTAATCTTTAACAAGGGTGAGAAGAACTGCCATTTTTAATATATCAATTTTCTCTAAGTCTTTTTTCTTTGCCTAACGTAAATATGGCCTCCAACTGTATACACCATTTATAATCTATTTTCCGCTAAATATATTGTCATCATTATTCTATGTCATTGACTTTTTTACATATCACTTTTGAAATTGAGATATAATTCACATATCATAAAATTCACACTTTTGAAGTATACAATACAGAAATTTTCTTGAATATTCATAAAGTTGCATAATAGTCACCACTATAAAATTTCAGAAAATTTTTATTACCCCTAAAAGAAATCTTAAAGTTGTTAGCAGTCACTTCCTATTTGTCCCTCCTTTCATCCCACGACAGCCATAACCTACTTTCTGTGTTTATGGATCTACCTATTCTGGAAATTTAATATGAATGTAATCATACAATATGCAGCCTTTTGTGTCTGGATTTATTATTCAGTATAATGTTTTCAAGATTCATCTATGTTGTAGAATGAATCAGTAACTCATTTCTTTTTTACTTCATTTTTTTTTATTGTTGAATAACATTCCTTTGTATAGATATATACATTATGATTATCCATTCATCAGTTGATGGACATTTGGATTTTTTCTACCTTTTAGCTGTTGTGAATAGTGCAGATATTCATGTACAGGTTTTTGTTTGAACTGTTTTCAGTTTTGGGGGGGGGGTATACGCCAAGGAGTGGTAACTCTGTGTTTCACTTTTTGAGAAACTGCCAAACTGTTTTTTCACAGTGGCCACACCATTTTACATTCTCATAAACAATTATGAGGGTTTCAGTTTCTCCACATCCTTGTCAACACTTGTTATTGTCTGTCTTTTCGGCTATAGCCATCCTAGTAGGTATGAAGTGGTATATTATTGTAGCTTTCATTTGCAAATCCCTAATGCCTAATGATGGTGAACATTTTTCATGTGTTTATTGGCCATTTGTATATTTTATATTCTATTTGAAGAAATATCTCTTTGGATCCTTTGCCTGTTTTTTAGTTGGGTTATTTGTCCTTTTATTATCAAGTTGTAAGTGTTCTTTATATATTCTGGATAATAAATCCTTATTGGGTACATGATTTATAAATATTTTCTCCCATTATGTGGGTTATGTTTTCGCTTTCTTGAAAGTATCCTTCAATGCAGAAAAGTGTTTAAGTTTTGTAAAGTCTAGTTATCTAGTTTTTCTTTGATTGCCTATATCTTTGATATAATACCTAAGAAAATGCTTCCTAATCTAAGGTCAAGAAGTTTTTCATTTATGTTTTCTTCTAAGAATGTTATATTTTTAGCTCTTACATTTTTGAGATAATTTTTGTATGTGGTATGAAGTAGGAGCCTAACTTCATTCTTTCGCATGTGGATATCCAGTTGTCCCAGCGCCATTTGTTGAAAAGACTGTTCTTTCAACATTGAATTTTCTTGGCACCCTTGCCAAAGACCAAGTGTCCATAAATGAACATGTTCATTTCTGTACTCTAAATTCTATTTTTAAAATCTATATGTCTATCCTTATGTCACTACCATACAGTCTTGATTACTATAGGTTTGTAGAAGGTTTTGAAATGGGAAGTGTGAATCCTACTTTGTTTTTCTTTTTCAAGATTGGTTTGATCTGGGTCCCTTGCATTTCCATAGCATTATAGAATTAGCTTCTGATTTCTGCAAAAAGAGTAGCTAGAATTTTGATGGGAGTTGCATTGAATTTTTACATCAATTTGAGAAATATGCCATCTTAAGTCTTACAATACATGAACATGAGATATCTGTCATTATTAAAGACTTATCAGTTTTTTCAATGCTTTGTAGTTTTTAGTATACAAGTCCGGCACATATTTTGTCAAATATATGTCTAAATATTTTATTCTTTTTTGATACTATTGTAAATGGAATTGTTTTCTTAATGTATTTGGATTGTTTATTGTAAGTGTATAGAAACAAAAAAGATTTGTATATTTTACAACCTTGCTAAACAAGTTTTTTAGCTCTTTTTTGTTGTAAATTCTTTAGGATTTTCTACATACAAGACCATGTCATCTGCCAATAGAGATATTTTTTACTTTCTTTTCAAAGAGATGCCTTTTCTTTATTTTTCTTGCCTAATTTTTCTGGCTAAATATATGGTACAATGTTGACTAGAAGTGGTGAGGG
Organism: Rousettus aegyptiacus; assembly: GCF_014176215.1. Classification (NCBI taxonomy): domain Eukaryota; kingdom Metazoa; phylum Chordata; class Mammalia; order Chiroptera; family Pteropodidae; genus Rousettus; species Rousettus aegyptiacus. The sequence goes on from NW_023416309.1 coordinate 65,969,851, forward strand.
CAGAGACATCCTTATCTTGTTTCTGATCTTAGAAGAAAACTCTCAGATTTTTACGAGTAAGTATAATGTTGGTTGCTGGGGTGTTTTGTAGTTGATTTGTTGATTTTTTATCAAGTTGAGTAATTTCTCTTTATTCCTAGTTTGTTGAGTGTTTTTATCATGAAGGTGCATTAGAATTTGTCAGATGCCTTTTCTATATCTCGAGATGATTATATGGTTTTGTTCTTTATTCTTTTTTTTTTAGTAAAACCCTTTTTATTTTTTAAAATAACTTTTTTATTTTTAATAACAGTCGGCACACAATGTTATATTAGTTACAGGTGTGCAACATAATAATTAGACATTTATATAACTTACAAAGTGATCACCCCAATAAATCTAGTATCCACTGGACACCATATATAGTTATTACAATGTAATTAACTATATTCCTTATGCTATACTTTACATCCTCTTGATTTTGTAACTACCACTTCTTAATTCCTTAACTGTCTTCACCTACCCCCAAACTCCCATCCCATCTGGCAATCTTTATTCTATTAATGTGGTGTATTACATTGACTATCAGGTGTTGGACCGATCTTGACTTCCTATGATAAATCCCACTTGATCATGGTATAATCCTTTATATATGTTGCTAGGTTTGGTAGTTATTTTACTGAGGATTTTTTGCATCTATATCATAGGGAATATTGATATAGTGTCCCTTTTAATGGCTGTATAATATTTAACTATGTGGATATACCATAGTCTGACCAATTAGACTTTTAATTATTTTCTTTATTGTCATTGTTATAATCAAAGATAAGCTTTAACTCTTGCACATATAGCTTTGTATTATTCATGATTATTTTCATAGGATATATTCCTACAAATGGAATAACTAAACCAAAGGTTATGCTCAGATGTTCTTCTCATCTCGTCGTTGGTATTTACATTTTGTTTATGGCTTTATTTATTTATTTATTTATTTTAAATTAAAATTATTGGGGTGACATTAGTTAATAAATGCAAATATATTTTAGGTGTACAATTCAATAATATGTCATTATATATTGCATTGTGTGTTCACCATCCAAATCAAATTTCCTTCTGCCACCCAATATTTGACCCCTCCCTTACCTCTATCTACCTCCCTCTATAGTTTTTTTTTTTTATTTGCAGAGGGTTTTGACTTTCAAGTAGTCAAATTTGTTTTTTCTTTATGTATTCTGCTTTTATATGTGGTTCAGAGAGGCCTTTCTCACCGTGTTAAGGTATATAATCTCTTCTATTTTCTTCTAGTTCTTATAATGCTTCTCTTTTTTTCCACTTAAATCTTTAGTCCATCAGAATTCATTTGGGTATATGGTGTGAGGTAGGAATCTATATTTTTTTTTTGTAAATGATTAGCTAATTTTCCCAGTGCCATTTTAAAAACAATGTATTTTTTATCCTCAGATTAGTAATGCCGCCTTTATCATAACTTAAATTCTTATATTGGTGCTTTTTTATGATTGCTTTGTTATGGTGCATTTGTTAAGAACTGATGTTCTTTCTATTCCTGAACCATACCATTGTAATTATTTTACTTTTCTCATCTATTTTAATATCTAGGAGTACAAATCCACTTTCATTATTTTTTTCAAGAACTTTCTTTTACAGAGAAGAATTAATTATTTTACGGGTGAATTTTATGATAATTTATAAAGAATTTTTTCACACTTCTAGTCCTATTAGAATTTTACTGAAATTGCAACACATTTATAAAATTATTTTGTGGAGAATGAATATCTCATTTGGAGAACATGGTATGTTTTTTCATCCAGTCCTCTTTTTTATCATTCAGTAAAATGTTACAGAGTTTTTGAGGATGACTGCAATTTTCTTACCAGCTTTGTTTATATATATATATATATATATATATATATATATATATATATATATATTTTACTTTGTCTATAGGATATTTGTTTAGCTTGAAATAATCCATCTCATTATATAATTTTATTGCACAATTTCATATCTACTTGTTTTATAAAATTTAGAAGATACAATGTGAATTTAAAACATAAATTACCCACGATCCCAGGGATAACCACTGTTAATTAACGTTTTGTATAGATCCTTCTATTAATACATTTACAGTTCAATTGGGGAAGTAAGACAGGATCACATGAAAGTCTTAATAATCCAAGTCACTAGTGGGTGACTAGCTCATACTTTTTTGTTTATCCAGCATTTTTTCTTTTGGGAACTACTCTTCTCATAACTAGAGAGGTCCCAATCACCTGTGTCCCTCTCTCTGGCCACTGGGTTGGACAATATCACTCTAGGGTTATTTTCTGAGGAGTTTCTTCCTTCTTCTGAGTTCTTGAATTTCAAAGACCTCTAGCCTGGAATGTTCCTGGGAAAGGCTTTCCCATCCCAAGAGTTCCTGTGTTTGAATGAAGTGAACTTAAGGGAGCAGAGCCAAGAGATAATGAAAAACAGATTTCCAGTGACATTAGCACCCCAAGCTTAAAGACAGCTTGAATTCATCCTTAGACTTTTCAGTTCATCAAGACAATAAATTTCCATTTTACTTAAGCAAGGTTCAATTGGAATTCTGTCATTTGCAAAGTCGCAATCACTACCACCTTCAGTGTCTGTGCCATGGTGGCACGCACTGGAGGAACACCCAAGTAAGTCAAGTCCCTGTATGCCCCTGACCCTCAAGAAGGTGGATATTTCTGAATGATGGCAGTTCCCAGCATTATGCCTCTTGCTTTCTTTAAGGCAAAGAGGGAGGGCCACCAAAGGCAGCAGCATTCGCCAGGGGGACGTGGGGCCAGAGTTATAATAACACCCCTAGATGGGGAAGGCCAGCACTAAGCTGTGTGAGGACAGCTCTTTACTCTATTCTGTGGTTAGAATGGCAGTCCTTGTGTGGGGATGGGACTATAGTGAACGTCAGGGATTCAGTGTCACTGAGGCTCTGCAAACTCATACTGCCTGCTAAGAGCCCTCTGCCATGTAAGAGCTAGGATGCTTTTCACACCTACTACCCAGTAAAATAGCAATTAAATTCAACTTATAGCAGTGACTAAGCTTAGCCTAGCCCTGATGACTCCAGTTTTTGGTGAGTGTGGATATAATACATGTAGCTTGTTTCCCTGAAAAAAATTTCTTCCATTTATTTTTCCTGTGCAGCATGCTTGCTCCCTGTTGGCAGGAGATCATTGTCATTGGGCTTGTGGGCTATGTGTAGTGGCAGGGCACGTGGACCCCAGATTTTGTGAGAGTGCTCATATAATTTTAGAGCTCTCTGAATTCAAAATTAGGTATGAAAATATTTACTTAAAATGAAAAAGAAATTCTAACAAATTACCAGAGTCCTGGAGATCCACATGCCTTACCTCCAGGATCCCTTGAGTCGGCTTATCAGAACTGTCTGCTTTGAAATGCTTCCTGATTGTTATGGAGTTCTCCATCTTACCTATGACATTTTACAACCTCCAGATCATATAAGTGAGGGGCCCTGAGGCTTCAGGGCAGATTCACTTCTGAAGAACAGATTGGCTACATTTTTTTCTTTTTTCTCTTTGATATTTCGGGGAGCAATCAGGAAGAAACTAGTCAGCGTACATCTTAAATTCTTATGTTTTAGAGAGATACACATTAAGTATTCAGGAATCAGTAGGATGGAAATGATTTTGTGCTCTGTCTGCTCTGTGTGTGTATGCGCGCGCGCGCGTGTGTGTGTGTGAGAGTGTGTGAGAGAGAGAGAGAGAGAGAGAGAGAGAGAGAGAGAGAGAGAGAGAGAGATTATGAGAGATTATGAGAGACAGAGGGAGAGGCTGTCAGAGGCCCTGGAAAGCAGAGCCCGCCTGCTTCCTGAGTGAAGCATTGCTCAAATGCTTACTGCCTCAGCCTCTTGTGGTTTTCCTCCCTGGCCAGCACCAAATGCCAGAATAGTGTGGCTGACTTGCTGATCGAGGTCAGCAGCTCCAGAGAAGCACGAGAAGCAAAAGGTTTTGCAGTAAGTACACAGTTATTATTATTATTATTTAAGATCGAGACGGAAAATCTTAGAACAACTCTATCTGGGGGAAGAGGTACTTTGGCTTTAGGTGTACTGTCAAACGTACCCAGTGGATCTTGATATGACTAAGACATTATTATTAATACATTTATTTGTGGTTCATGAACTAGATAAGCTAATATATTACATGCATGTTTTGGAGGGGCTGAAAATGAATTTGAAACTCATCTTCTGACATCTTGAAAAAATAGTCTTTTTTTATTGCCTGTTATTGTTTCATCTTTCAAAGTAAGGATAATTAATGCTAACTGAAAGTTTAATGTATACAGTTTTTTGGAAAAGAAATCCTCTCTACGGGTACTAATTACTAGCAGTGTGGAGATCTATTTTTCACGACTAAGGTGAATAGGGCTTTCTGTGCATTCTTCTTACCAAGTGTGGAAAATCTAAAGTCCTGTAGAGAGAACTGCCCACTTGACTGGTTCTTAGCCCCCCAAAGGTTCTAGAGCCTTCTACCCCTGAAAATCAGCACTTCAGAGTATGCCTTCTCATTTAACAGAGGGCCCAATAATATCTCAGTGCTTGCTATCTAGGCCAAACATTATGTTTATGAGGCCTAGATGGCTGAATTTCAAAGATATGGCAAAGATAGAGGCTTTTCTAGGAAGTTACTTATTATTTGGTTTCTGTGTAGCGAATATTTTGTCCTACTCCTATTTGCCCCTATAAGGGATTCAAACTATTTTGAAAAGTCTCTTCACCACTCTGTTTTCTAGAAATTAAGTTTGGGATTTTTATTTCCTTTTTCCACTGAGCTAATTTCTTATTAGAATAAAATATTTGGCCCAGTAATTTAAGAAGTCTATATTTTAAGTTTACCCCGGAAATGTGATTCCCTCACCTAATTAGAACACAAATGTAAAGACTTGCATTTGCTGCTTCTACTTTCGTCGTCACTAATATGGCCCCGTTTGTTCCTTTACAACTAAACTCCATAGACTATATATTTTTACATGGTTCTAGTTTAGAGTAGCCGTTTCGCTTCCTTTAATCTTTCTCTTGCCAACTGAGTTTATGCGTAAGTGTTGTCTGTTCTTAGCAGGAGAAACCCACAAAAGTAGAGGAAGTCAAAATTAACAATACTAAACTTGCAGTTGAAAAAAAACCCCACTCCATGTGAAGTATCTTTTCCCTTCATTTTAATTTTAGTTTTAAAACATGCAAAATCTTTTTAATAATAAAAATAGCATTTTTGAATGCTTACTGTTTGGTAGGTACAGCAGTCAAGTTCTTCAGAAACATTATCTCATTCGATTCTCATAGTAGTCCAATGAGGTGATTACATTTATAGTCTTCACTTTATAGGTGAGCAAACTGAGGCACAGAAAGGCGATGTAACTTGGTTAAGGTTAGTCAGATAGACTGGTGGGTGGAATGGAACACCTGGGATTGGAACTTGGGTCTTTTTAAATCCAGAATACGTTAAGAAATTGGAGAAAATAGTGACTCAATCCCATGCCTTGAAACAACTTAAAATCTCTATATTTCTTTCTACCTGTCCAACTAGATATTATAGCATAAGATTTTTTTACATTGGTTTCAAAATTATTTTTAAGAGTGTATAATGTTCTAGTAAGTCATTGTTCTATAAATTACTTAACTATTTATTCTCTGTTTTTCAAATTTGCATTGCTTTTCTTTCTCCCTTTCAGTCTCTCTCTCTCTCTCTCTCTCTCTCTCTCTCTCTCTTTCTCTTTCTCTCTCCCTTCCTTCCTTCCTTCCTTCCTTCTTTCCTTCCTTCCTTCCTTCCTTCCTTCCTTCCTTCCTTCCTTCCTTCCTTCCTTCCATTATTGTAATCTTCAGTAAATTTCTTGCCCATATAATTTTTCTCATGCTTTTGGATTATATCTGTAGACTAGATTCTCAGACATGGGATTATATGAATATTTTAATGGTGCCTTGGATGTGTTGCTAAATTGCTTTCTGCCAATACTCCATGGGAGAGTACCAGCTTAATTTATCCATTCCACCAGTGACAGTGTCATAAAAACAAAAACAACAATAAAAGACTAGGCAAAAACAGGACCCCTCTTTTGTAATTTTGCATTTTTAAAAATGTAGTCCGGCTGAATGTTTTTTTCACACACTTGTTTACGAGTTATACTTTCTCATTTGCTCATTTATTTATTAGGATTTTAATAAGATTTATTTGCCATATTTTTGTCAGTTATTTTCCTCAGACCTTCTTAAAATGAGTTTTTTAGAAACATGCAGTCATTTAACACGTTTACATATCTAAGTCTGTCCACTATTTTTTCTAATTCTTCTTACTTTAGTGATCTAAATTATCCTTTTTAAAGAGATTTTTCCTTCTAGTTTTTACTTTCATGGCTGACATGAAAAGTGGATTTAAACTAACTTAAAAAAATTATGCTAAGCAGTTTTTCCAATATCATTTATGAGCAATTTTTGTTCTCTAATATTTTGTACTTTTTTATAACTTCAGTTTTTCTATGTTAAATGATATTTCTGGATCATCTGTTCTATTTACAGGAACTAACTTTCTGTGCCATTATCACATTGTATTAATTTTTGTTGTTTTATAATGTGTAGAGCGAATGAGTCGTATGAACTAACATTAAGTCAAAATGAAGTTTTTAAAACTTATTTATTTATCTATCTAGCTATGCATCCATCTATCTATCTATCTATCTATCTATCTATCTATCTATCTATCATCTATCTATTTAGTTATTTATTTTCTCCTTTCAACTTCTCCCTTCTTCCCCTTTGGTAACCACTAGTCCATTGTCTATGTCCATGAATCTCGGTTTGTTTGTCCTGTTCATTTGTTGCTTTTAGGTTTATATCCCACATATACATGATATCATGTTATTTTCAACTTTTTCTGTCAGGCTTATTTCACTTAGTATGATTATTTCAAGGTCCATCCATATTGTTGCAAATGGCAGTATTTCATCCCTTTCTTATGGCTGAGTAATATTCCACTCTATATATGTACCACAGTTTCTTTAGCCAATCATCTATCATAGGACGCTTTGGTTGCTTCCATGTCCTGGCCACTGCAATAATGCTGCTATGGACATTGGTGTGCAAATATCTTTACGAATATGAGTTTTCAAGTCTTTGAGGTAAATATCTAGTAGAGGGATTGCTGGTCTTATGGTAGATCCATTCTTAGTTTTTTTGAGGAAACTCCATACTGTTTTCCATAGTGGCTGTACCAATTTGCAGTCCCACCAGCAGTGTATGAGGGTTCCTTTTTCTCCGCATCCTCTCCAGCATTTGTTATTACTTGTCCTGTTGATTATAGCTATTCTAACAGGTGTGAGATATCTCATTGTAGTTTTGATTTTCATTTCCCTAATAGCTAGCGATGTTGAGCATCTTTTCATATATTTGTTGATCATTCGTATGTCCTCTAGGGAGAAGTGTCTGTTCAGGTCCTTGGCCCATTTTTTGATTGGATTGTTGGTGTTTTTGTTGTTATTGAATCATATGAGTTCTTTGTATATTTTGGATATTAGACCCTTATCAGAGGCATTGCTTGCAAATATATTTCCCATTCGGATGGTTCTCTCTTTACCTTGGTGATGGTTTTTTTTGCTGAGCAGAAGCTTTTTAGTTTGATGTAGTCCCATTCATTTATTTTTGCTTTTACTTCTCTTACCTTTGAGGTCAAATTCATAAAATCCTCTTTAAGTCCAAGGTCCTTGAGTTTAGTTCCTATGTTTTCTTCTATGCATTTTATTGTTTCAGGTCTTATATTCAGGTCTTTAATCCATTTTGAGTTAATTTTGGTGCGTGGTGATAGACAACAGTCTAGTTTCATTCTTTTGCAAGTAGCTTTCCAGTTTTCTCAGCACCATTTATTGAAGAGGCTTTTCTTTCTTCACTGTATATTTTTGGCTTTTTTGTCAAAAATTCAAAAAGAAGTTTTATTAAGAGCATGGGCTCTGGAGACAGATTGCTGTCTTTATTTGTGTTCCTAAGTCTTATTAATTGTAAAATGGGGATAGTAATAGTGTCCACTCTATGGGTTCTTGGGGTGAGGAAATAAAAGCTAAATTTAAAAAGAACACTGAAAAAGTATTTGATGTATATAGATATATATGGAGAGTATTTAACTTATCTACGTGTGTTTTTGTATACATAAATGTGCATTATATATTTCTAATATAGAGTCAAATGTGTCATTCTTTCCCTTTATGGTCTAAAACAACCTTTCATATAATCTTGGGAGAATGACACATTTGACTCTATATACATTAAAAACTTGGTACACTGAGAGACAGGCAAATGATAAATATATGCAACATACATACCACTACAGAAGAATTCCCACAAATCAATTAGAAAAAGACAAACACACAAAGAAAAAATCAGAAAAAGCAATTTATAAACTGCAATTTATATTTATTTTTATAAACAGGTAATTCACAGAAGAAATGCAAATGACCAGTAAACATAATATTCAACCTCACTGAGGATCATGGAAATGCAAATTGAAATAATAATGAAATATCATTTTCCCTGCAACATATTGGCAAAAAATGAAAACATAAATAACATATGGTGTCAAAGAAAATATATGGAGATGGACACTGGCAGTCACAACTAATAGGAAGAAGAATTAGTAAAGATTTTGGGATGGTAATTTTATAAAATCTACCAAAATATAAAATATGAATACCTTCAATGTATCTTAGAAAAGTACTTTACATCTTTTTAAGTAGGCATATAATCATATTTACCTTAAATTTTTTATTATTTATGTTAAGAAGCCTAAACTATGTATTTGTATGTATATAAAATTTATTTTTTAAAAGTACTAGACATGTAATATCAAGCTGTTTACTATGTTACCTCTAGAGAAGGAAATAGAATTAGAGCAAGGTCTCTTGAACTTTTTTTTAACTTAATTAAAATTTTTTTTAATTACAGTTGACATTCAATATTATTTTATGTTAGTTTCAGGTGTACAGTATAGTTGTTAGACATTTATATAATTTATAAAGTGATTCCCCCCGATCAGTCTAGTACCCACTTTGCACTATACATAGTTATTACAATATCATTGACTATATTCCTTATGCTGTACTTCACATCCCCATGACTATTTTGTAAGTATCAATTTATAGTTCTTAATACCTTCACCTTTTTCACCACCCCCTAACCCTCCTCCCATCTGGTAAATATTGAAATGGGCAATAGTTTGGGTTTTAAATGTATCTATGAGTCTGTTTCTGTTTTGTTTGTTCATTTATTTTGCTCTTTAGATTCCACATATAAATGAAATCACATGGTTTTTGTCTTTCTCTGTGTATCCATGTTGTCACAAATGGTAAGATGTCACTCTTTTTTAAGTCCAAGTAATATTCCTGTATATATGTACCACATCTCTCTTTCACCTTTTGCTAGACATACTTCTGTTTGAAGTTTTTATGAGTCTGTATTAGTCTATTATTTGTGTAAATAAATGAATAGACATTTTTCCAGAGGTAAGAAAATTTTAAAGAGCATGAACCTACATGTAAAAGCTCAGGATTGAGAAAGTACATGACAAATTTTAGGAAGAGTGAGCATATGGGGGACAGTGTTTTAACAGTCTTTATGGGTTTTAACTTATATTTAGGAAAAGAAACTAGGAACTTGTTGAAAAAACTCAGTCTGAGAGGCACAGATGAAAAGTTGCTGCATTAATGAGCACTGACCTCTAAATAGCTCAGTCCCTATTTTCATGCTACGTATAAACCATCCCCACATGCACAACTTGTAGAGTCCACCCCAAACTCACTGTGTTCTTCACTTCCCTTTTCAGATGTGTTCCTTATCTCTAGTTTAAAAAGCCATCATGCAGAGTTCAAAGGCCATCCATCTTGTTATTCGCTTCGCAGCTATCTAGCACCTGGTTCTAACCAGGCAGTGTGGTAGGCCCTGTGGAAACAAGGGTGAGCAGAAGAGAAAATGTGCCAGCCTGTGGGAGCAGCAGACACGTTAAAATTGATTGTGAGCATTGCTATGAAGCTACCAAATAGGGGGCTGTAATGGAGAATAATAGACAAGAGCTCCTGTAGATGAGTGCTCAGGAGGGGGGCAGCCATGAGGCTCTTCTAAGAAGAGTATGGGTGAAACATCAGCGCTTCTTTGAGGCTCCCTCTCCTTTGGCCACATGCTACCACTTGGAAACTCGTGCTGACTCCATCACTCAAGTCTCTCAAATTTCGCCCCCTTCTTTTCATCCCTCTGCCATTTCTTCATTCCTTTCACTGGGACTACTGTTTCCTTGATTTTAGACATTTAATCACTCTTCACAATTTTTGCCAGAGCCAGTTACCATCACTTACTCATTAAAGTCCCTAAAGCTGACTTACATTATTAACATATTTTAAAAGGAAACTTTGTAACTTACTGTAAGTAAGAAACAATGAAAATGAAATAATGTTAACTTTAAAAGTTAAAATAAAACGTTGTTGTTAATGAAGGGAGAACTCTACAACATGATCTGTAAGGCCTACAGGGTTGCTCTGATCACAAAGTGATGCTACTTATGGAAGGAAATGTATTAGGTTTACACATTTAACCAGTAAGAAAATGACACTCTACTCAGTGAATTTAGGGACGATGCTGCAAGAAAGACGTGAAATAAGAGGAGACTGGAGAGCACTTATTTATTTTGTACAATCACAAGAGTGAGGTAAGCCGGGAACATGCGGCAGCCAGGGAGACAGGTCCCTCTGAAACAGCCTTGGGAGCCACAGCTGATGCTGCAGTAATGGGCCTCCTTGTAATGAGGAGAGCCTTGAGTGCCTGAAGGAAGTGGCCTAATCAGTGGCCCTGTGGGGAGGCAGCAGAGGAGCTGGGGAGGGATATATGCAGTAAAGTAGAAAAAGGATGAGCTCCTAGGGCAACGGCCTGGGTTGTAAATGTGCATAGGGATCCGCTTGATTTCAAATATCCAGAGGCAAAAAATATGGCGCCCATTCTGGATGCTTAGGTAAGAGACAGACAACCCAGTTAAAGCAGCTATAGTGCAGCATTACGGATGCCAACGTTAAAAGGAGGGGTATCTAATCCAGTAGCGGATCAGAATGAGCAGAAAGATTACTCAGTCAGGGATGCTTCAGCTTAGCCTGGAATGATGAGTAGGAGGAGTTAACGGGCTGAGAGAGTGGGAGAATGTTGCAGCCAGGGGGTGGAATGTGTGAAGGCTTGGAGTTGCAAGGCATTGTGGTGCTTTCAGGGAGCAAACAGTCCAGTGCAGGAGCAGGTCTCTGCAGTGGGTATGTGAGAGAATGGTTAGAAGTAGGGCTGTGGACATATGGAATTTGGTCTTCATCCTGAAAGGGGGCGGGGGTGGTGGTGGAAGGTTTTTAAGCAGAAGGGGGACATAAGTGGGTATATGTTTTAGAAAGCCTACTAGCAGCATGGCGGCACACAGTGGCATTGGCCCTGACTGTAGGTAGGGAAACCAGCAGTAATTCTGATCCCAATATGATGTGAAGCACTGTGAATAAAGAGCAGAGGAAGAGGAGATATTTTGGAATTCGAGTTATAGGACTTGGTGACTGGCTAGATGTAGAAGGGATGAAGGACAGTGGCAGGATCCTAATCAGTTTTCTAGATTCTGAGTCTCAACAAATGCCTCATTTAAATGTGCAATTTAATGACTTTTGCTAAATGTGTACACCCAAGGAACCACCACTACAAGCAAGATATTGAACTTTTTCATCACCCTAAAAAGCTCCCTTTGTCTCCCTTTATGGAAAGTCTCTTTCCCAGGTACCACTACCCTCCCCACCCCCTGGCTCTAGGCAAGCACTGATCACTCAGCCTTCTGTCATTCTACATTATTTTTGCCTCTTCTAAAATTTCATATCAATGGAACCATATGTAGTATTTTCCCAGGTGTTACAACTTGATCCAGGTGTTACAACTTGATCCAGGTGTTACAACTAAGCATTTTATAAGAAACTGCTACACTGTTTTACAAAGCAGCTATACCATTTTGCATTTCCACAGTACAGAATGAGAGTTCCAGTTGCTCTATATCCTTGCCAGCACTAGATTTTGTTTTGTTTTCTTTTAATTTCTAGCCATTCTAATAGATATATAGTAATATTTTGTGATTTCAATTTGCATTTACTTAATGAATAATGATGTTGAGCATCTTTTCATGTGCTTACTTGCCATCTGTATATCTTCTTTGACAAAGTATTTGTTTAAATTTTTGACCATTTTACATTGAGTTGCATGTTTTGTTATTATTGAATTTTGTGAGTTTTATATAAATGCAGGAATAAAGTCCTTGATCAGTTTCGTGTTTTGCAGATACTTCCCTTCTAGTCTGTGGCTTGTCTTTTCATTTTCTTGACAATGTCTTTTAAAGAGCAGAAGCTTTGAATTGTGATGAAGTCCAGTTTATCAGCATTTTTTAAAATTTATTTTATAGATCATGCTTTCAGTGTTGCATCTAAATCTTTGCCTAACTCAAAAAGTCACAAAGATTTTCTCCTGTTTTCTTCTAGCACTTTTCTAGTTTTATTTAGGTTTCATGTTAGGTCTATGTTCCATCTTTAACTAATATTTATTATGGACCAGACGCTGGGCCCAGAGCAATGGAACCACAGAGCAATGAGACAGAGTTTTGCTCAAGGATCATTTGAGGAGTTGGGGATGGGAGACAAGTCAACAGAATGTTAGACTGGTATAAGGGATGCTGTGGTCGCTCGTTGTGGTAAAGAAGCTGGACTGTTCCAAGGACAAGGGGCCAGGAACTGAATTTTCCAGGACAGCAGCGGTTAGGTTGAAAGTAGAAATCAGGGGTGGGAAGCCCTTTGTTCTGGGTATCGAGTGGCCATGGGGAGGCCCGGAAACTAGAGGATAGAGCAGCTGCCAGTCATTTGCTGTGCTGGGGTTAGAGTGCAAGGTGCCTGGTAGGAGTGGGCAAAGCATGCTGTGTGCCTTACCCTGAAACAAAGAGAAGGTGGAGGCAGCTTATAACACAGACCTTGCTGTGTTCTTTGAGGGACAAGGGGACTGTCTTTCTTCACTATAAGTCAGTTAGACACGTTTGTATCACAAAAAGCCCATCCTTGGGGGGAAGCCACAGTGCTTGCTGTTCCTTATTGTCTTCCATTCCCACCCTAGGGATAGATCACACTCCCAAGGACCATGCTAGGGACACGTAATGATGAGGTAATCCCAGGAGCAGCCTATAACATTATCTCTCATATTTGTAGCTATTGTATATACTTAAAACACAATACTAGAAGCATGTTGTACTGGGGAAAGATAGGGCATATTCCAGGCACTGAATAAATTAACCCTGCAAAGCACAGCAGTTGCTTTCATTAGCCAGCTGGCACTACAGGAAAATAGCTAAAGCCTATGGGTTAGAAAAGAATATTTCAGGAATGCAAAAACAAAAAAGAAATCAGCTGCATTCAGTGATTTCACTTAATCCAGTAACAATAAGGAAATCCAGACCAATGGCAGATTCTCACAGCCTGTGCAAAGGATAGGCTTGCCAGTTACTCAGAGGGGGTGTTCACCATGACTCTGGGGCAACCAGGGGGACAATGTAGATGCAAGTTTAGGTCCCTGAACCCTCTATGCTTATAGAAGCTCCAGAAAAGGTCTGTCTTCCCTGCATTTATTCCTGGTAGTCCCAAGAGCTAACACAGACTGCTAACAGGCTCAACTGCTATGTGGCCTCTCTCTTCTGTCCCTCTCCTACCCTCACCAGGGTATTTTCTAGGATGGCTGTTCACTGTACCCAGGGCCTTCCTACCCATCACCTTGCATACACCTTTCCACAGCTCCTGGGACCACAGAAGCCCTGGCATGCTACTGCTCCTCTACCACCACTGAGTCCCCCACCACCATGGTTTCTTTGTAACTAGGAAATGCCAGAGAGCCAAATCTCCAGGACGTTCCCAAAGACACAATGGGTACAGTGGGAGACCTCAGAATTTCTTAAGGAAAGAGCTTAAGAAATGTTGTCTTGCTGGCCCAATTCCTGCCTGCCTCCCTCATCCCCTACAATGAAAGTTCTCCCAGGAAGCTCTCTGGTTCCTCAGACAGATAGACTGCCAGCCAGATAGGGTCCTCCCAGCTGGCCTACCAACATACCTGGGCTGCAGCACTCAACATGGTTGGGATCCAGTTGAGACCCTACTACTCTGAACTCTAAGCTCTCATGACTTAGGGTTGCCTTTTCAGATGACTGTCATTATAGAAAATCCACTTCTACCTGGCAGGGGTCCTTAGTGAGTCTGTCAGAAGCCATAGGCTTCTGAAGGTACCATATCAGAGGAGAAGACTGCCATCTTTGAGCAAGAATAAGAAAGGAACCAGAGTCCAGTCTTGGTTTTTTGCATATATAAATTCTATATTTTGACAAGTTGAAAATCTACTTTCATTATTAAATTGGTTGTTCCCACACCCCATATATAAATACGCACTGTCAGAAACTAGTTCAGACAGCTCAGGCATCCTGAGGGTACCCTGTCTCTGATGTGGTGAGTGGTGCAGATGGGTGGTGAGGAATGAGTAGGGATGAATACATATCTTTCAGGGGAATAGAAATTAAGCAGTTGTGACTAAATTATTGAAGGGAAAACAGGCCATTTGAGGAAGTCCCATCATTTAACTCACGGACAGCACTGGCTGGAGAGCCTGTTACTGTGGTGGTGGACTATGATGGTACAGAAGAGTTGATACCAGCACTCTTGCCTCTGAACTGGAATTGGGGATGTGAGTGGGATACTTCTACCACAATTCTTGAATTGTTAAGCCACTTTCTCAGCAAGGGGACTTGTGAGATGACCCTCTGTAGTTTCTATTGTTGAGTCTCATTTGCAATATAGATTGTGCAGCACATGGAGGTTGTGTGCCATGTGGAGGCTACCTCTCCTGAATGTGCAGAGCTGGTGCATCTCCCTTGTTTATATTTTCCTTTGGCCCAAAGGCCAGTGTGGCTAAAATATAATGAGCAGAGGAGGTAGTGGATGTGATGAGGGGGCCTACTTCTGCACTGGGGACAGGGACTTTTGTGATGGGGGAAGGGAGATACCTTTTGCATCTACACTCAGCAGTGCTGGGAGAGAGGGCTTTCCCCCTCCCTCCTGGGTCTCAAAAGTGCAAGTATTTAGAAGCATGTTTGTGGAGGGCATTAAGGTTTTGTTGGGTGGTAGGGCAGAGTGCTCTGCAGTTCTTTCATTGTTCTTAGAGGAAGTAGAACAGAATGAGTCAGAACTGGCCTGCCTGCTGCCTTGGATGCTGAGCAACTGACATCATAAGGCTTTGCCACTGACTTAGGGGTTTCAGTTAGGAAAAAAGAAATGGAAAAGGTTAGGAAAAAGATTAGGTACTTAGACTAGATATTTGAAATCATTGGGTCCCTAAATCTGTGGTTACCATCAGCTACCACTTTTCGAAGCATCTAACATATTTATTTATTATGTTTCAATGGAGGCATCTGAAATCTTAAACCATAAAAATGAAAGTATTATATACCATTACTATGAAAGTAGGATGTATACCAAAAATTTTAAAAGCTGTCATTCAGGAATAAATTCAGGAAATGAGATGAAGCAGTAGATGATTTTAGAGATTTGGTGTTGAATAATTTTAGGAATTCTTTCTCAAGCATTTTATAAGTAAATGAGATTAATTTTTATAATACTTATATGTCATCGTGAATTTTATTTCATAGTAATAATACTAGAAGGGACTGTATCTATGGCAATGGAGTTATCATCCTGAAATCAATTTTGGAATTTTTTTTTTTTTGCAGTTGTTTAGAGACATTTTATAAGTCTTACAGGAAAAGGATTGTCATTGCTTTATAGTTCCATTTGGTATTCACCCATTAATTCAGCACCTACTTAGTGGATGCGTCTCATTTTTAGGGCTCCATGCTGGGGCCTGTGTGCCTGTCTAATGAGGGATGGGCAGGGAGATAACCTGCACACAGGCAGACTCTAAATATTCATTAGTGATATTTATTACGCACTTACTATATGCTAGTTACAGTATAAACATCAGGAGCACTATGATGAACAAGGCCCTGCTGACACAGAGCTTCCCCAGTGATGAAGGATTATCTTGCCAGTATCCAATGATGGATAATCAGTGATGCTAATAGTCTGGTTTGATGATGAAGGCTCTGAAGAAATGAACAGGGGTGGGGCAGGGCAGCTAATCTAGAGAGTGCAAAGAAAAGGCCTCAGAGGAAGAGCTCCGGAGCAGAGACCAGCTGAGGGGAACATTCCGGACAGGGGGAACAGCAGGTGTAAAGCTCTTCTTTGGGAACTAATGGGCACATTCAGGGAGCCGGAAGCAGCTGTGTGACTGAGGTATAGCAAGCAGCAGCAAGCTTCAGGACTGAGGTGGTTGCAGTCCCAATAGCCTAGGACTTTTTGAGGGTTGCGAAAGAGTCTGGATTTTCATTCTAAATGCAGTGAGAAGTCATCAGAGCTTCTGCTCAGGGAGTGTCATGATTCGATTTGTGTTTTAAAATATTTTTAATAATTAAAAATTTTAATTTCAGTAAAAAAATATATAACATAAAATGTACTTGTCTTAGCCATTTTTATGATTTACATTTTTGAAAGACCCCTTTAACTCATGGACATGGACTATAGGCTAGTGGTTACCAGAAGACTGTAGACTAATAGTTACTAGCGGGGTGGGGGAGAAAAGAGGAGGTAGACGAGGTAAAGGGGGTCAAATATAGGGTTTAGGGGGAGGGTGAAGTGGGTAAAGGGGATCAAATATATGGTAGCTGAAGGAAACTGGACTTTGGGTGGTAAACACACAATAGAATATACAGATGTCAAATGATAATGTGTACCTGAAAATTATATAATCATATTAACCAATATTACCCCTTAAATGTAATTAAAAATTTTAAAAAATCAACCTAAAAACAAACAAACAAACAAATAAATAGCTAAATAACTAAATAAATAACTAAATAAAAGTCCCCTCTGGCTGCCATGTGGACATTAACTGTAGAGGGAAAGACGGACAAGAGCAGACAGAGGCAGAGAGACTGTTGGGATGCTGCAGCTCCATGTGGGAGGTGGAAGTGGCTCTGCCAGGAGCAGGTGGGGGACATGGACATAGATGTACTAGAAAAGAGCTTCCAAGTTTTCTGGAGGTTCAGAGGTGGAAGCATCAGAAAGGCCTGTGAGGGGATAGAATATCCATGGAAGGAGGTCGTATTGGAGAATCTTGGGGGCCACAAGATGAGGCTAGTGGAGGAGATTCCAGTTTGGCTACACTACAGGGTAGGTGGTAAGGATGCTGTGGCCAGGGTCAGCTGGGAACTCTTTTAATTTGGAGCAGGACGGAACATTGGGCCCAGGATTGTGTGCTCACTTGAAGTGGATCCCTGTGAATGAGGTTAGCAAACTCTCAGTGTCAGTGTCATTGTTGTAAAGCATGGCGACAACTGCTTCATGGGGCATCTGGGAACATAAGAGAAAATCATATCTGGAAGTCGGCGCAGAGTCATGTTGATCGGTGTTAGCTTAAAATAAGTTAAAATGAGAGGTTTTGAGCAGCAAGTGACCTATCCCAGCTGAACTTTGGAAGTGTGTCAGGAGTCACAGAAGGCATGAGCTTCAGGAGGAACTTCTGAAAGGGAAAAGCGACAATTTCCACCCAGGTCTTTGCTGGAGAAAAAGACTGGGCTCTGGCAGGAAATATTGCAGAGCCTGAGCTCCCAGTCTGGTCAGCAGTGGGTTTGAGAAACAAGAGCCCCGGGGAGGAGTCCAAGATGCCTTTGAGGTTTTAAGTTTGGGAAAGTGAGAGAAAAGCTGTGCTGATAATAGAAATGGGAAGTTGGGAAAAACTGGTTGGTTATTCAGAGTGTGTGCTGTGCACCGTGCTTGATCATACAGGCAAATGCCAGGAGGCTGTTCTCTGGGAAGGGCTCACAGGCCAGCTGTGCAGCAGGTATGTTGACAGACAAGCAAGCGTAGGAGCCCTCATGAGGCTCTTCTAGACTGGGGACATTTCTAGAGTGGGGAGACTCTGGCGCTCCCTTCAGAAGGTGGCATTGAATTGAGCCAGGCCAAGGGGGCAGGGCAGATATCTGAGCTTCCTGTTTGCCCCTCTGTGTCTCCTTTCCATCTCTCTCCACCAGCTCATAGACACCACATCAGTAGGCTTCCCTGTGAGCCAGTGAGTTGCAGATTGGAGAGAGGGGGAAAATGAGTTTGAGGCCTTTCTTTCCTTAGCAACCTACTAAGTCAGTCTCCACGAATCAGTTGCATTTCTCTACCGAAGGCCACAGCTTCTGCCTCTCCTCCCAACTCTCTCTGGGTTCCACCTGCTCCTCCCCTCACCCCTGAAGGCCCAGGCAAGATAACAGTCTTAGCCTGAAGGTTCTACACTTTCCAGACTGCTCCTCCAAACCCTACCCACACCCTTGTAAACAGTTCCTTTCTGAGTTCTTCTCGGTTTCACAGCTGATATCCCAGATAGAGGCAGGGGCATGTGCAGGGGCCCAGAACTGGGACTGAATATTATGGCTCAAGATGCTTCTGCTCAAATAGGTATGAAAGCCTCCAGAGCCCTCCTACACTATAGTTTTTGTTTTGTTTTTCTTGTCACATTTTTAAAAATTGCGGTAAAATGCACATAGTACAAAATTTACCATGTTAAACACTTTTAAGTGTACAATTCAGTGGCAATAAGTACATTCACACTGTTGTGCAACTATCACCACCACCCTTCTGCAGACCTTGTTCACCTTACAAAATTGAAATTCTGTACCCATTAATAACTTTCAATTTTCCTCTCATCATTCTCTGGCAACCACCATTCTACTTCTGCCTCTATGAACTTAACTAATTTAGGTACCTCATATAAGTGGAATGATACATTATTTGTCTTTCTCACCAGTTTATTTCACTTAGAATAATGTCCTCAGGGTTCATCCATCTTGTGTGATGTGTCAGAATTTCTTTCCTTTTTAAGGCTGAATAATTTTCTACTGGGAGTATATACCACATTTTGTTTATTCAGCCATCAATGGATACTTGGGTTACTTCCACTTATGGCTATTGTGAATAATGCTGCTATGCACATAGGTATACAGGTATCTCTTTAAGACATAGCTTTCAATTATTTGGTAATATGCCCAGATGTGGAATTGCTGGATCATATGGTAATTTGATTTTTTTGATATTTCCAGGAACATTTTATACTGTTTTCCATGGTGGCTGCCCTCTTTTACTTTCCCAACAGTGAGTGCACAAGGGTTTCAATTTCTCCACATCCTCTTCAACATTTATTATTTTCTGTTGTTTTTTGTTTTTGTTTTTGTTTTTGTTTGTTTTTAAATAGCAGCCATCCTAATGGGTGTGATGGGGTATCTCATTGTGGTTCTGATTTGCATTTCCCTACTGATTAATGATATTAAGCATCTTTTCATGTACTTATTGGCCCTTTGCAGATGTTCTTCTGAGAAATGTCTGTTTAAGTCCTTTGTCCATTTTTATATATTAGGTTTGGTTTTTTGGTTGTAGAGTATATATATGTGTGTGTGTGTGTGTGTGTGTGTGTGTGTGTGTGTGTATGTATACATATATGTATATTTATATATATATGTATATTCTAAATATTAACCTTATTTTCATCTGCTTATGCTGTTTTAACAAAATACTATAGACTGAGTGACTTAAACAACAGAAATTTATTTTGCTAGAAGTCCAAGATCAGGGTGCTGGCTGATATGGTTCTTGGCGACAGCTGTCTTCCTGTCTTGTAGATGGCTGTCTTCTCACTATGTCCTCACATGGCCTTTCTTTGGTGTATGAACAGGAGAAACATCTCTCTTTCTCTTCTAATAAGGCCAGCAATTCTATCAGATTAGGATCCACCCTCATGACTTCATTTAACCTTAATTTACTTCCTAAAAGCCCTATATCCAAATACAGTTACACTGGGGATTAGGGCGTCAGTGCATGAATTGAGCTGGCGGGGGGGCGGGATGTGTGTGTGGGGAGTGTGTGTGTGTGGGGGTGTGGGTGGGTCATAGTTAAGTCCATAGCAAACCCCTTTGCAAACATTTCCTCCCATTCTGTGAGTTGTCTATTCACTCTGTTGACTGTATCCTCTGATTCACAAAAGTTTTTAATTTCGTTGTAGCCCAGTTTATCTATTTTTTTTTTCATGTTGCCTATGCTTTTGGTGTCATGTCTAAGCACAATGTCATGAAGCTTTTACTCTGTTTTCTTCTAACAGTTTTATAGTTTTAGGTCTTACATTTAGGTTTTTTATCCATTTTGAGTTCATTTTCATCTAAGTGTAAAGTAAGGGTCCAGCTCATTCTTTCAAGTGTGGATCTTCAGTTTTCTTAGTATTATTTGTTGAAAAGGCGATCGTTCCCCACTGAATAGTCTTGGCACTACACTAAAGTTTTTATTTTTAGCTACTCTTCAGTAGATCTTTTCAAACTGTTCCTATAGAAAAAGCTCTTGAAGTATTTCATTTCAATCTCTTTTTCTGCTGCCTTGGCTCATGTTCTTGTAATTTTTTGTTGTAAAGCCACATTGTAGGTAAGGAAAGAACTACTGATTAGTGGTCATCCTCTCTGTGGGATGCCAGCTGGTTGGTCCAGCTTTGGAGACAGAAGGATGGCCCAGGCAGGGATTCCGATCATTTGGTCTCAATATAGCTCCCAGATTAGAGCCTCTCTCTAGGGTCTGTGTTTCATATTTAGTGACTCAACTCCTCCTCTGTTTCTTATGCCAGATACAACCTATTTGTTATGAATCTCTGCCTTGTGGCAGCATGTCATAGTTTCTGCAAATTCTTATTACATTTTCAAAATTTGTTTACAGTTTGAGATGGTGTGCTTAGTGATATACCAATTTTTTTTTCCATTTAGTTTTTTTTTTTTTTTATCACTTCTTTGTTCTTGTTTTCTTTAAATTACTTCTGCTGATGGGATACATGAATTTTAGTTTGGCATTTTTCTTCTGATGCTGTGTGGAAATCTGTTCTTTTCTTATTTACTGGGAAGGCTAATGGGATGATTTTTCATCTCAAGACCACAGGAAATAATAAGCTTTGAAATGTTTCCTGTGGCCTCCAGCTGCAGTCTGAGATTCCCTCAGCTGCTCCTAAACTAGATTTTCAGCATTAACATTTCAGCGTTAGATGGGAAACGAACCAGGTGCCAGTCTAAGAACCAGTGACCCAGGACTCTTGTTCTTCCTCTAGAACTGAGTTTATTAACCTTGACTATTGAAATTTTAAGCCAGGTGCTTCTTGTGGGACAGTCCTTTGGGTGGTAGGATGTCTAACAGCATCTCCTGCTTTACCGGTAGCACCCCCAAAGTTGTGATAACTAGTACATCTCCACACATTGCCAGATGTCCCCTGGTGACAGAATCATCACCCATCCACCCCCAGCTTAGAACCACTGCTGTTGAAGAGGTCATGAGCAACCTAGGCACACACTCCGAAAAGCTCCAGCTAGATATTTTCAACATGTTGCTCACTTACATTCTATTTCCTGCTGAGTCCCCTGGTAATTGAGCTATGTGAACATTCTTATTTTGTTAGTTCTCTGACTTGAATGCTTTAGCTTTCCGCTTCCTGGCACTTATTGTACTTGTAGTTGAGACTTCAGTGCCCTCTCCCACTTCCAAGGACTCATTTCGTGGTGGTCCAGAAGTGTTTCCCAGTCACCTTTCTGTTTTCTTGCCTTAAAAGGGTAATAAAACTTAGGCCTCAAAACAACCCATCCAACACAGGCTCTGAAGGCAGCGATTAATTAAATAGCAAAGTAACATGTTTTGAAGGAGCAGGAGACCTACACAGGGACTCTGACTCTACCCAGCGCCCAAACACCTCATTGTATTCCTAAAATAGCTGTTCCCTCTACCCCCTTCTCTCCCTCTCTTCTTTATTTTCTATTTTTTGCATGCAATTTATGAGTTGCAGTTTAAATGTAAGTCTTACACTATTCCGAAGAGGAAAGAAACTTGGTAGGAAAATAAAATATTTGAAAAATTTAAAGAAAACACCCCTGCAAAAAGACCTTCACCTCACCCCTATGGGAGCGAGTTCCTAGATTTAACTGTAATTCCTTGACAAGTTTGATCCTTTGAGATGGTTTAGGAGGATTTTCAGAAACCAGGGAAAACTTTTCTTTTTCATTGTCTTGAACTTAGTCAGAACCCATCAACTAATTTTCTATTACTAATTCATATCTATTACGAGAGCATTATTCACCCAGCATTCACACCTGTGTTCATCTTTCAGCAGCTAGGATGTATTAAGGCTGGGGCCAATTCTAATGACTGTAAGGTATCTTTTTTCAGTGTTTATTTTCCTCCCTACCTTCCCTCTTTCACATTTCCAAATGAACATAGGCTGCTCTGTGCGCAAGAATCTGGTTTGTCTGTCTGGCTCCTGCCACTGAACAATGATTTGATCACCATGCATTGCTGAGTTCGTAAAGTGGAGCAGCCCTCCACTGAATAGTTAACAGTGTTTGTTAGCGAGGGAGCTAACGTTTTTGAGGGCCTTCTATGTGCTCGGCCCTCATGCTCCATGTTCTCCTTCCATCTTCACAGTTTTGTGAAGTAGGCATTAATAACTCCATTTTATTGGGTGAAAAGGTTGAGAATCACAGTGTTCAAAATGTATGCCCAAGTGCACACAATAAATAGTGGAGCTGAATTTGGACCAAGAACATTGGATCCAGAAGCCCTCATGCTTTTCCATGGGAGCCAAGATTATTCAGCAAGGCTATATTCATCCCTGGTGTTTAAAGCCAACCAAAACTGAGTTTCAATCCTGGTTTTATCATAAACTTTGTGATTTGAACAAGTTGCTTAACCTCCCTGAGCCAAATGAGATTTCCCTTCCTGTAAATTGGGGTTACATTTATCTCAAAGGGTTACAGTGAGGATTTAATGACACATCCACATAAAGCATATAACAGTGCTTTGCCAGGCTCAGAGTGGGTTAGTGTGGCCACTCTTAGTCACTACAGTGTTTATTTAATTTACTGATTCCCTAACTCAGACTGCCAGGGTGAGGGTTGAGAGGAGGGTTGTAGAAGAAGCAGTGGGAAGCAGATTGCATCAAAGTCTGCAGAAAGTTATGAGTGGGCCTAGGCAGCACCTGCTCTCTTTCTGGCAGGAGGCCTTCCTAGAAGTGGACAGAGAATAGGACCAAAGTGGCTGAGCATTGCGGGTGGACAGCTGAGGATGAACCTTTCTGAGTCTATTCCAGAAGAGCCCAGGGTAGGAGTGGGCAGAGCAAGGGAGAGGAACAGCTTCTAGAAGATTTAGAGAAAACTTGGAAGACACCAGTCCAGGCTAGGGGCGAGGGACGGGCAATGTTTAATAATCTCATAAGACACAGAGAGTGGGGAGCCAGGGTGCAAAGCTAGTATTCAGTCTGACCGGAGCATTTTCCTCAGCACTAGCTCTTACCATCTTATCCATCCTGGAGAGCTGCATTGATCCTACAGAGCCCTCTACCACCCCAGGCCTCCTATCCTAGCACTGTCCTTACCTATAAGATTCTCTTCCTGGTTCAAGTGAGTGGGACAATAATTATTTCATTTCTGTGTATTTTGAATTCTGAAAGAAGGTGGAACTTAACGGAAAACTCAGGCTGATGGGTGGGTACAAAATAGAAGGCTTAGTCTGGGGAAAATAATGGGAAAGAAGAGTGAAGGTAACTAAGAAAAGATAGCATAGTAAACAAGAGGGGATCCAGATGGAAAAAGTTCTCTGGGTACATTCATTTGGGAATAATTTGGTAGGGTTTAGAAGATTCTAAGAGAATCAAAAAGGTGTGATGATACAAATGAAGTATCTGAGAATTTTGCCTCAGAGGATGTAACCCATTAGTCTTTGAAAAATGGTTGAACGTTTTTCAGGTGCACTTCCAGAAGATTGTCCGATTTGTCACTAGAGGTTAAGAGAGGAGTTCAAATGTGGACTGAGATAGCTTCTATCTTTTTTAACCAAAGTCTTAGACTCCTGAAACATTGGAGAAAAGATGGCAAAGAAAATTTTCATCCTCTTCGTGCTGTTTTTCATCTTCATATTCTTATCTTTCTTTGGTGGAATAAATAAGCAACATTTCATTTTAGGGTAACCTGGGCAGATTTTGGAAAATGTGGATACCTTGCAGAATTATGTCAAAGTAAGCCCTGTAGTAGTTATTTCTAAGTAGTTGTCATCATAACATAAAAAGAGTTCCTTGATTAAACAGGTATTTCACTTAAGTCATTTCTATGAGTCAGACTGACATGTTACCGGATGGTGCTTTAGTAATTTCTACAGCGATTCTCTTCAAGAATCAGGCAGGATATGTTAGTTTATTTTATATTGGGATTCCTAATAAAATTAGTTACTCTATAGTTTTAAGCCTAGGAATTCTTTCGTTGTCTCTGTAGAAACCAGCATTAAAAATCGTGGGTCAAAGAAAAAAATAATTGGTGCTAAACATCAGAAAAATATACTAGAAATAAGTTGTTTATTTTTTTTAATGCAGAATCTAAAAAATTATCATGATACCTGGAACCAAACCGAGACTAATAAGGTTCTGAACCAATCATATGACTGAAATCATGAATAATTTTTCTCAGAAACACTATAGAAAACAAACTGCAAAGTCTTTAAAGAATTATTTTTTCCTGCAGCCACGTTCACACTGCTACTCGGAGAGCAGCGCTGAGGAATGTGTTCCAGGTCTGTCCAGCCAATCACTTTAAGTAGAAATAGGAACTGGGTGGCCCTGGTTGACTGTCAGTTGAAATGGTTTTCTCTGGCCGGGAAAAGGAGACAAGAACAGGAGGAGGTCATAGCCTGAGCTAGTCTGGGGAGGACATCTGTCGTTTTTCTCATAGGTTGCTAATAGGGCATACTGGGGATGTACTGGGGACAAACTAGGATCAAGTGACAAGGAAGGAGGCCCAGGGCTGCTTAACATCAACCACCATCCCCCAGGGGCAGTTACTTAGACCCCCAGGTTTTGTGTATGTGGTCACTGGAATTACCTGTCACCTATTGGTGTTTCTTAAGGTTTGTTTTTCTATTTGTTTCTGTGAAAGGATCAAGCATTATCTGTGGCTTTGGTAATCTATCTCATACTCTTGGTCATTAGAGTCCATGAGGACAAGCAGGGTTAGAATTGGATCTGGATGAGACCCTAGAGACATTTAATCCACTCTCCTTTTGCTACTGATGGAAAAATCAGGCTCAGAGAGATTAAGAGATCACCAGCCACTTCACTCAGGAATAACAAAGCTGATTGCTGATCATAGGAGTCAGGCTTCCTTCATCATCTTCATATGTGGATTCTCCCCGTAGGTCTTTAACTGCACCTTGCTACTTTGAACAATTTTGCTTTCATGAAATATTTTAGTTAGGGCAGTAACTCTGTCCGATAATGTCAGGTCTGACCCGATTAAAATATACTGTTAATTTTAAATGATATCCATTTTTGTCCAAAAGAAGAAAAGAAGCTGTGCTTCTATAAAATCTAATTTTCAAGTAATTCATTGATATCTATTAAAAATTAGGTAAGTTGTTCCATTGTCACCCCTAAACCTGCAAGGCTCATGGACATTGTATATCCTGACTCAAGCTGACCTATTTTATATGGGGAAATATATACATAGTATATGGGTAAATTGTAATACTATTAGGTGTTAGGTGTCCCTGACTATTAAGAAGCCATCATTTGCTGAAAAGTAGTGTTAGAACATATGTGTTTACAGTTTGTAAACAGCTTTTGTGAAGTTGTAAAAATTAGCCCTGTGCAAAGGTATCATCTTGGGACCAGAACTCTATTTGCGGACCAATCATAAGTGCTAGTTTTCTATGGTAACAATGCTGAACGTGGTATATGGGGGTAATGCTCTGTGATGTCACTCAGCAGCCTCAAGTTGTGGACATACATATTTTTCTCTTCTCTTCTACAGAAAAATAGACCCACTTGACAAACATGAGGAGTGCAGCCAAGCCCTGGAGTCCAGTCACCAAAGCTGGGAGCCATGGGATCGACCGAGCACGGCCCCTCCCCGCAGCTTCTTCTGGCATGAAGAGTTCTAAATCTTCAACCTCACTGGCTTTTGAGTCCCGACTCAGCAAGGTATAGACTAAAGTGTACTGGGCCAGGCAGCTGGGTGTCCAGTGTCCCTGCTCAGGAGGACTGAAATGGGCAGTAAGCAATGCTAGTGGCCTCTCAGGGCTGGCACAGAGGCTCTAAGGAAAGTCCCCAGGGAACCAGCATATCTTGACCTAAGAACAAAGCAAAGCGGGTATAGCAGGACCTACTGAGGTTAAGAAAGGAAATCTGCAAAATGTTTAACAGTAGCAATTCCGATCCCCTGCCCTGGATTATGTGGACTCTCCAGTCAGAGTTTTGCCCCAGCTCTCCACTAGATAAGGGTCAATTCTCCACCCTCGTCTTACCCAACAGTCAGCAGAGTTAACACTGTTGGTTAGGCCCTGCGTCTGGGAGTGCCTGTCTCCTCCCTCCTGGGCAGCACCTTGGAATCTCCACTGCCGGCCCCTTCTCCTGCCCTGGCTTTCTAACATTGGGTGAGCACAGGGCACAGTCCTTGAGCCTCAGCTCGTTTCTAGCTATGCCACACCCAATACCTCCTTTACTACACTGAGATGAAATCAGAGACAGTATAACTACCTATACACACTTTTGAAAAATCAATATAATATTCTACCTATAAAAGGGAAATAATCCATATTTCTATCTGCATATGCCTCAACGTGACCATGCTGAAGGATCTAAGATGTTCCTTAGAACACAGTGGATATGACAGCTACGATGTGGACTGATTCATGGTGGTCGTGTCTATGACTCAAATACCATGAAGGATATTGAGGGAGTAATGTTGAGCACTCTTGGTAAATATCTGAACCAAACTGCAGTCTTCCCTTGTTATTCTTGGAAAGTTCAGTGTATCTTAAAGCTATGCAAGAGGTACATTGTTTTTTATGTAAAACGAAGGGATACTGTAGGCTCAATAATAACAAAGTGTTCCACTCATGTAAATGTCTGTAGATTATGTGAAAATTGTGTGGGATATGGGACAATTCTTTATGCAATTCTTTTGTCACATTCATCAGAGGACATATAGGTTCTCCATCCTTCCACCTACTAAATTTCAGTACCACCTCCAATCATGGTGACAACTAAAAATGTCCCCACAAATTTTCAGTACACTCCCTGAGGAACAGCATTGTCCCTGTTGAAAGCGACTGTTCTAGGTGATGGTGTCCATTTTCATGAATACCATATGTGCATAACATGCAAATTTGTGTCCTGACCAGGGCCCCTCCAACTGCCTTTGTGACATTGCCTTCTGGATGCCTAAAAGGTACCTGAAATGTAACATGGCCAAAACTGAATCTTGATTCCTTCCTACCCGGGTCTCACTCCCCCTAAATCTGTTCCTCTTGACTATTTCCATTTGAGTCAGTATCAAGCCTATCCTTTCGGTCTCTCAGGTCTGATCCCAGGGCTTCATCCTTGAACACTTCTTTTCTCATGTCCCATGGTCCATCACTAAGATGCCATCACTTCTACTTTAAAAACAGATGTCAACTCCAAGCAACTTCCACTGCCTCCCCTGGGACTACATGGGTCATGCCACCACCTTCCTTGCATGGACTTACCAAGTGATCTCCATGCTTTTCATCTTTGCACCCTACACTCCATTCTCAACAGATACTAGAGTGGTCCTTTTAACACATATCATGTTACTTTTCTGCTTAAAACCCTCTAGGGGCTGTCCGCATTCACTCAGAGTAGAAAGCAAAGTTCTTGAATGGCCAGTGATGCCCTGGAGATCCAGCTCCATTCCCGCTCAGACATCATCGCCCTTCTCTCTGTGCTGGCTCCCTGAGCTTTGACCACAGGGTCTCCTGGTGCTTGGTGGCACCGTCCCTCCAATGAGCCAAGTGCAGGCTTGTGGCAGCATGTGTGCTGTTCCCTCTGCCTGAAGTATTCCTCCCCATTCTGCACATCTGCCACTTCTCCTTCAAGCATATGCTGAAATGTCACCCTATCAGATGACATTCCTGACCACCCTTGTAAAGGGCCTCTTGGCCTCCATATATCATCCTCACCCTGTCTTATTTTTCTTCTCTGCCCTTACTACCATCACATACACCTGCTTTGTTAGTGTCTGTTTCCCCGTGGCTAGAATGTAAGTTCCATGAGGGCTTTTTTGTTTGTTGCACAGCTCTGTCCCTCATGCTTACAAAAGCACCTGCTACCTGGCAGGCACTCAGGATTTACTGAACACCCACGTCCACTGGCTCTTCCAGGCATGGCAGTATGACAAGATGTTGGAACAGGAAGCGCATGCGCTTGGAGTGGGTCAGACCAGGCTAAGTGGGGATCCTCGTTCTTCCCCTTCTAGCTGTAAAACTTCAGGCAAGTTATGTAGCTGTCCTGAACTCTGAGATGAAAGGAAATGTAGAAGAAGTGTCCTACACATAAGTTTGTTTATTATTTTATTATCCTGGAGTAGACCATGACTTCCATGATTTTTGTTTAAATTATATTTGACCTATAGCATATTTGCGAGACATCTTTAATTTAAATTTTAAGTGAATACGTAAATTTCCCCAATAACAGACCAGTAGAATTTTGGGGACATGTTAAAATATTTTTTAAAGCAGTGTTTTTTAAAAAAGGTCTAAAGCTCAGGAGTATTCCCTGAGGATAATGAAATGTTAGTTGCTTCTGCAATTGATAGGTAAGCATTTGGGAAACTTGTTCCACAGGGAAAATGTCAAGGGAAAAGTAAATATCATGTTAGAGACTTTCTGCTCTTATTTCTGATTCTTGGGACCTCCAGGCCTAACTCTGAAAGAGGATAACAGGGCTGGAGGGAAGGAGTGGCAGAAAGAGCTGCACCATGGCCGCACCTTTCTAGTTCATCATGTTCCTCTGCTTTGACCATTCTCTCATGTCCACCTGCAATT
This sequence comes from Rousettus aegyptiacus, assembly GCF_014176215.1. Taxonomy (NCBI): domain Eukaryota; kingdom Metazoa; phylum Chordata; class Mammalia; order Chiroptera; family Pteropodidae; genus Rousettus; species Rousettus aegyptiacus. The sequence continues at coordinate 65,998,885 of NW_023416309.1, forward strand.
GTGGGTAGAAGAAGACTAAAAATCCAGAGAACAGAAGATGGACAGAAAAGCAAGTCAATTATTTCCCCAGTGTTTTACTATGAAAATCTGCAAGCATGCACGGAAGTTGAATTACACAGTGAACATCTTACTTTATTAGCTTTGTAGTAAATGGATACATATGGGATGGATAGATATATTTTAACTGGTCAAAAATAGGAAAACAAACAAATCCACGAAGGTAGAACAAAATACCCTGCTTCAAATACTGACCCACTCTGAAGGAGCAGGGAAAGAACAAGGTGCAACAGGAGCCCAGATGGGATGGGGATGAATCTTCCTTGTGCTAGTCAAGCCCAGCACAGGAAAGGAGAGCAGGCAGTGCTCTGATGCAGGCAGGCTACTTCATTTTAGCCATTTACAGGCCCAAGTTTATTAGTCAGGACTTTCTTGGTATCAAATGACAGAAAATCAGCTTGAGCTAGCTTCAGCAGAAAAGAAATATGCTGAACAGATCCCAAGGTTCCCATGTCACTGTGGGAAGGGCAAAGGTACAAGACTGGAGCTCTGAGTGGCTGGGGCCAGGGACTGGAATACCTGGGACTGTCTCTTACTGTTGCTTATCTCTGCTTGCCACTGCTTCTATGTCACCTGCTGACACCTAGCCTTCTTCTGTGTGTGTGTATAAAGCGTGGGTGCCATCATGCCTGAGCCTCTCACTTCCCTTGGAAGGCCTGGCTGCTGCTTTCTTATTTCTGATTTCCTTTATTTAAAAAAAATGAAGCAAAAAAATTGGGAAAAGTCTGGGCATGGGTCACGTATAGATCTTACCCAGTCTTCTTATAGCCAGTGGGTCAGGGCCTCCCCTTACCCAGAAAACAGAGTCTTAATAGTTTAGACATATTGTATAAAAGTCTCGCAGACCCTCTCAGTATTATGTAATCATTCTGAGGGAGAGCTCTAAACCTGCACTGCCTAGCACCAGACCCACTAGCTATGTGTTGCAAACGAGCCCTTCAAGTGTGCCTACTCAAAATTGAGATGTGCTGTAAGTGTAAAACACAAAAAAAAATGTAAAATGCCTCATCAATATTTTTTACATTGATAATATTTTGAATGCATGAGGTTAAGAAAATATATTCTTAAAATTTTACCCGTTTTACTTTCATAATGTGAGTACTAAACAGTATAAAATTATGTATGCTTCTCATATTTTATTTCCATCAACACTGCTGCTCTAAACCATTGGTTCTCAAAGTGTGGTCCCCAGACCAGCAGCATCAACATTGCCTGGGAATGTGCTAGAAATACAAATTCTCAGGCCCCTAGACCTAGGGAATAAGAAATGTGGTGGTGGTAGTGGGTAGATAGGGGTTTGGGGTATAGGCAGCAGTCTGCATTTTAATAGACCCTCCAAGAATTCTGATGCACTCAAGTTTAAGAACTACTGCAACCATGACATGTTATCTACCTTTAAAGACTGGCTTATATTATGTATGATGATTTTAGGGTTTTGGATTTCATCCACTATCTTTGTGGAATTGAGAAGAATTTCTTAGTTACTTTAATCTGTGAGCTATTTAAACTTTTCCCTTTTGTAAGCTTTCATGTGCAGGTGTTTGGCAGCTTAAATATCAGTGAAACAGTTAGTGAAAATACTTACTATAAATATCAAAGCAACACCGACGCACATACCTTCTTAGGGATCTTCTATAACAAACCAGAAATCTCAAGTGATGCTGAAGCTGCATTCGATGACCAAGAAACAAAGCCAAAAATGCAGCCATGAATAGAGAAAGAATGAGAATTAGTAATTGAAACTAGGAGCTTTTTGAATCTGATATTGCATCCAAAAACTAGTGATAGAGTAAGAGTAGCTTCAGCTATTTGCTTAGGAGGACAGGGAGAATTGGTTTTTGGTCTTTATGTCCTGCTTGCTGAAAAAACTTCTAAGCAATAAATCTTTCTCAGATGGCATTTTTTGTGGAAGGCGCAAGGGAAATGAAGTGCTACCTAGACTTCCCATGCTGAGTGTTAAGGAGATTGCACACTCTTGGCCTGTAGTACATCTTAATTATCCCTTTGCCTAGTGAGGAAAGGATCAGATCTGTTTATATTACAGACTGGGAACATGAAGTGGGAAGTCTTCCCACTCCTGTCCTCCTGTCCTCTGCTGCCTCTGCCTGTCAATTTGCCTGAGAACTGACCTCTTATGGAGGAGGGGGTGGGGGCAAACTCTACCCCAGGCACCAAAAGGGTGGAGGTTGTGGTAGGATTGCAGAGGCAACTTTACCTCTGGCCCCAGCTGTCCTCTCATTTGTTGGATTCCCTGTTCTGGTTTGCAGACTAAGCCTTTGCACCTGGGGCTTTTGATGTAGCGTTTGCTGATTTGCTCTTCTTGTATTAGACTTATCGACTTTAGTAAAGTAGTAGAATCAGGTAGAAGAAAGCAGAACCAAGTTCATATCATTTTTTTTTTTTGAGGTGTTATCTGGGGAATTTTCAAAATCTAAAATCATAATTGTTTTTTTTTGTTGTTGTTTTGTTTTGTTTTTCGTGACCTGGGCATGCTTCTAGACAGAGTGAATATAATATTTTTTTGTTGTTCAGAAAAGGTTGCTCACTTCATGAACTATTGTCATTTAGTATGAAAAACATTACGCTTGTGACCTGATGGATAATTTGAGAGGCTAGAAAGCTTGGGTACAGGAACCCTTGTTCTCTGAAACAGAAAAAAAGTTATGGAGTCCCTGTAAGTGCAATTGAGTTACATTTGTGTCAACTCGAGGGTCATATTTACTCCTCTTGTTAAACTAGGGATCTGTGCTGTTGGCCAGAAAATTTAGTAATTGGAAGTGCATGCAAATCGTCCTTTCAGTGTTAGCTATTTGTTTTTTAAATTAAGAATTTGTTTTTAGCATTAATACCTTGGCTCCGTGGAAGGTCAGGGGAAGGAGGGAGCAGTTGGGGGGATTGTTTTATGAACTATATAGATGTCTAACTAATGTACTACATACTCGAAACTAATTTAAATAAATGAATGAATGAATGAATGAATAAATAAATAAATATAAAGAATTTGTTTAAAGATTTTGACCAGGGTTGCCTGCCTAATATTAAGACTTTTAGCATCTTCCCTCTCTTAGAAAGTAGGCTATGAGGGATTGTTCTTTAATGAGTAGAGTTTCAGTTTTGGATGATGAATATGTTCTAGAGATAAATAATGGTGAGGCTTGGAAAACATTGTGAATATACTTAATGCTACTGAACTCCGCACTTAAAATGATTAAAATGATAAATTTTATCACAATAAAGATTTAAATAACAATAGGGAAAAATGGGGGAAAGTAGACTAGCATTGGCAGGGGTGGAACCAAGACTTTGCCTAATTATGACCCCATCCCCATTTTCCTTTTCTTTGTAATTGAGGCATAGCATACTTAACAATAAAAAATTTAAAATGTAAAGTGCATTAATCTTAGTTTTAGCTGTACAGCTCATTGAATTTTTATACATATTTTTTCTGCTTAATCACTACCTGGTTAAGATGTAGAACATTCCAGCACCCCAGAAGTTTCTTTCCCCTAGGGGTAACTGCTATCTTGACTTTTATCACCTTGGTTTGTTTTTTTCTTTCTTTTTTATCACTTTATTTTATATTTATTTATTTATTTTTAGGGGAGGCAACCCTTGTTTGACCTCACAGTTAGCGATAACCTTGTCAGCTTACAATCCCTTATTTTTTTATTTTTATTTTTTAAAATTTTTTATGCCTACAGCACCTGGTATTCCTAGGTAGTCTCCCATTCACGTACTAACCAGGCCCAACCCTGCTTAGCTTCCGAGATCAGACAGGATGGGGCTTGTTCAGGGTAGCTTGGCCATAGACACTTTATTTTTTAAATTAAATTTATTGACCATTATTTAATTTTGCCAGTTCTTAACTTCATATAAATGGAATCTGGCAATGTATATTCTTTTGTGTCTGGTTTCTTTCACTTAGGATAATGTGAGATCCATCCAATTATTCGTGTATTTGTAATTCTCTTCTTTTTAATTGCATGTAGTTTGTATTGTATACTCTACCACTATTTAATTTAGCCCATCTCCTGTTGAAGAACATTTGGGTGGTTCTGTTTTGGGCTGTTATAAATAAACCTGCTGGGAACATTCTTTTGATGAACCTGTGTACTCACTTTTCTTGGGTATAGATCTAGGAGTAGGATTGCGGAATCATAGGATGCAAATATTCAGCTTTAATAGATATCGCCAGTTTTCCAATGTGGTCGTACCAGTTTACACCCCGCCAGGAGAGCATGAGAGTTCTGATTGTTCTGCCACCTCACTGACACTTGGTGTCGGCATTTCTTTTCTCTTTAAAGCCATCCGAGGTGTAGTACCATGAAATTTAAATGATGCAAAAGTGGAAAATTTTTGTTTTATTTGTACAAATCTTTAAACTCCTAATCCTCAGTAAATGACCCTGAAGCCAATGAAGCAGTGTAGAGCAGGGCCTTTGGGCCCTCAGCCAGGGTGGGAGCAGGAGCTGCCTGCTCCATGTCTCTGTTGATTTGAAGGCTTTTTAATACTGTCTTCTCCAGATATTGGATATATTCATGAGGGCTCAAGGCATCTCCCCGTTTCCAGTCTTGTAGAACTATTCCTCTTCAGCAAAATTCTTTAAGAGAAGACTTAAAATGGTTGCGAGAACTTATTTGTGGTTTTTCTCATTAACCTTGAATATAATTTATCTAGACCAGAAATGTAAGATCATTTAGGGGTCCCCCTCTTAGACTTCAATTCCTTTCAACAGATGTTTGTTCTCCCCTTTCATGTCAGAGAAGAAAGCAGAAAAGGATTAAGGGGTTCTGCTTTTTTTCTGCCATCCATTAACAGTGTTCTTCTGGCCTCCAAAAAAATTCCTTTCTTTCTTTAGAACATGTTGGCTCTATGAGATCATATACAGGGTGCTCAGTGTTGAGCACATGGTAGCTATTTCTTCTCTTTACTTCCTCTAGACATATATTTTAAGTTAATTTTGTTATCCTTGATTTTTTTCTGCATTGCTTTGCCCTGCCTTTTGTGCTTTTTTCTTCAGCTCCCACTCTTAAAAATTTTTTTAAAAATCTTGTGTTAACTCATCTCCATCTTTTTCTTAGGTTAAGGACAACCCAAGAATGGCTCTTTTGTGTCTAATGTTGCTGTTCATAGCTTTTCTTGGTAGGCCTAGTACAATCTTGGGAAGAGGGTTGCTGTATGCTGAAGATCAGACAGTAGCTCTTATGAGCCTTGCCTATCTTAGGTAGTTATGCTGCACATCTTTTATTGCTGTATACTGTTTGGTTTGTTCCTGATACCTTTGGAGTTTTGCTGAGAAATGGAGCACTCATGCAGCATTAACTTATTAAAATACATTTTAAGCTTTTAAAAAACTTTTTTTTAACTAGGAAAGCAGAGCTTTAAAAACTTCGTTATTTGAAGTGTGGCAGGATGAGTAATATTCACCCATAATTTAATAATATTCTTTGAAACAATAATGGAAGATCATACTAGCCCTGTAAATGATACACATAGGTCTGTCTGGCTTTGCTTTTGTCCACTTTGCACTATCATGCTCCTCAAAGTACCATTATTGCTTCTTAACCACTGAACAAGTGGTCCAGCTCAGATGTTTTCTTTGTTTATAGCACTCTTTATTGAAAATATATCTCTTTATCCTCTCTCTTTCCCTTTACCTCTCTCTTAGCTCAAGAGGGCCAGTAGTGAGGACATGCTCAGCAAACCAGGAAGTACCATTGCTTCTGGCGTAGTTCGTCTGAAAAAGACTTCAACAGCTGGAGCCATCTCTGAATTCTCTGAGAGCCGCTTGAGGAGCAACCCAGGTAGGAGGGACCCAGGCAGGTCATTCATCTTGGCCGTGATTGATGTCAGTGATTGATGCATCCTTTCTCTTCATCAGATATGTATTGAGCACTTACTCTGGGCCAGGAACTGTTTTAGGTAACAATATTCTGCCCACAAGGAGTTTACATCTAGTGGGGAAACAGATGAGAAATAAAAAGGTAGTGCTGTGGTTCCCACCATCCTTCTAGTTGTCTGTTACCCTGCGTCTGTGAAGTCCAGTCAAGGTGGTGTATGTTCTGGGGTTGCCTTGGTGTAACATACATTAGATGAATGAATGAATCCTGTAGGTCCCTCGCAGAGGTGGGCATACAACATTTTATGGAAAACTGGGACGAGCTGCATATAAAGACTATTCTGAGTCCCTTAGGTGGTAGTGGCCATTGGGACTGTGAATTTTCTCATGTTATTATTTTTTTAAGAAACAGAAAAGGTGTTTTTTTCTTTAAAAAAAAAAAAACATTATATTTGAGTTCAGAGCATCAAACTTAAACTAAAACATCAAAGAATATATTTTATTTTCTTTTGCAGCACGTGAACAAAAAAGCTAAGTTTTCCACAGTCCAACTCTTACAATGCAGTTCTCCATGTATTGCTAAATTATCTAAGATGGGAAAATAGCTGAAATGTCATTAGTAATTTTTAATAATATAGGGTTGAATAGTAGCATACTTATGATTTTTTCACTCTTTATATTAACTATCACAATCTGGATTAACTTTCCAAAGGTATATTTTAATTTATTTGGTTTTCAAAAAGTTGAATCTCTGAAGAGTATATGTGGCTTTGTTTTTTTTTTTTTAGGATGTAGGGGGAATGGCCTTGCATTTCTATACAATGGTTTTACTATTTTAAAGACTAGTTTCATACAAAATACACATATTTGGTTTTAAAATACAACAAATGAAAGTACAACTTATTTTTAATCAAGCCAGCCTAACACTAATTCCAAAAGTTTAAAAAGCTCTAAGAACATTACAGAATGATGTCGCTCTCAAATATTGACATAAAAAAGTAAGATCAAAATATTTGCAAATAAAATTCAACAAGAAATTGAAAGAACAGTAGTGCATATCACAACCAAGTAGATTTATGTCATCCAAGACTGGCTTAATAATAGGAAGTCTAGGTACATATATATAATCTATCGTACAAAATTAATAGACTAAGTAAGAAAAACCATGTAGTTATCTCAGTAGAGATGGAAGATACATTTGACAAAATTAGCATTCTTTCTGATTTAAAAACAAATTCTTGATAGATTATAAATATATGGATACTTCTTTAGTGATATAAAATATATGTATCTCAAAGAAGCTTTATGCTCAATTGTGAAATCTTAGAAATAGTCTTATTAAAATCAAGAATGATTCAAGTTTGTCCGCTGTTACCACTGTCATTTAAGTTCTTCTGCAACTAGGACATGGAAGCAACTGAAGTGTCCTATGATAGATGATTAGCTAAAGAAGCTGTGGTACATATATACAATGGAATATTACTCAGCCAAAAGGAGATATGAAATACTGCCATTTGCAGCAACATGGATGAACCTCGAAATAACCATGCTAAGCGAAATAAGCCAGACAGAAAAAGTTGAAAACAACATGATATCACTTATACGTGGAATATAAACCTAAAAGCAACAAATGAACAGGAGAAACAGGACGGAGACTCATGGACATGGACAAGGGACTTGTGGTTACCAGAGAGTAGTGGGGAAGAGGAAGAGAGGGAAAGTAGATGGAGAAATTTTTTTTTTAATCATTTCAATGAAAATAATTAATTAATTTTAAAAAATAAAAAATAAAAAAATTCTTCTGCAAGCGTTGATCACAGCAGCAAGATAGGAGAGCTATAACTATATATTGGAAATGAAACAAAATGATGATTTTATGCATATAAAATATTATATGCTTAAAAAAGTGCTTAGAATTTACTGAAATGATATTAGAAAAAACTTAGAATGTTCTGAATACCTATTAAATACAATAAGTGTTCAATGTGTGGCTAGTTGTAGAATATAAAATATCGATAGCTTTTTTATCAATGAGTAATTAGAAAAGATAATAATGTGAGGAATGATCTTACTTATAAAGGAATGAGAAAGGTAAAATCCCTAGAAATAAACTTAAAACAAGAGCCTATATTAAAAAAATCTTAAAACTCTTCTGATGGACACAAAATAAGATATAAATAAGTAGAAGGATATGCATGGTTCTTGGATAGAAAGATTAAATATACTAAAGATTAAATTCAGTAAGTATATTATATTAAATATAAAAAGATGTCTAATTTATTTTATGAATTTATTTTTATTCCAATTAAAATATCAGTGGGAATTTGAATGTGGATATACTGATAAAATGATACTGGGTTTATCTAAAACGGTGGTTCTCAATTGGGAGGTGATTTTGCCCTCTCCCCAACCCAGGGAACAGTTGGCAAGGTATGTAGTTTTGGTTGTCATAACTAGGGTGTACCACTGACATCTAATGGGTAGAGGCCAGGGATGCTGCTAAACATCCTATGATGCATAGGACAGCCCCTGACAATAAAGAATTATCTAGCCCAAAATGCCAATAGTGCTGCTGTTAATAAACCCTGACCTAGAAGAATAAATATTCTAGAATACCCAGGAAATTTCTTAAAAATAGCGATCAAGGAATTAACTGTAAGCATCTTGGAACTAGAGAAGAAATAGGCAAATCAGTGTAACAATGGAGAATAGTCCAGAATATACTGGAGGATTTAGCATAGGATAAAAGCGGCATTGCATATCAAGACAGATAATTCACTCAAAAATAATGACCAAGTGGGTTGTCAGGAAAAAATAAAGCTGGATCCCTATCTCATTCCTCTTATCAAAATAAATTCCAATTGGATTGAAGATTTAAATATTAAAAAGTGAAACCATGAAAGTACAAAGAGAAAAAACATCAGAGAATCAATTTGTAATCTTGGCCTTGAAAGAACCTAAGTAGGAACAAACATGGAAACACTGCTAGAAACCATGATAGGAACAGATGAAATATCACATAAATATAAAAAACTGCTTTGTAAAAAAAGAGGAAATTGCAATACATGTATCAAAGGGCTTATTGACAAAGAATTTATATAAATAAGAAAAAGAAAAATAGTACAGTAGAAAAATGGGTAGTTCACAGTTAAAAAAATAAAGATAGCCAATAGAAAGATGCTAAGCCTCATGAATAGATGAAGAAATGTATATCAAAACATAATTAGATGTACTATTTTCCCTAATGGATTGGCTAAATAAAATGGTTGATAATTTCTGGTGTTATTAAGGGTGTAGGGAGCTGGCACACCACATATAGTTGGTGCACTAGGACAATTTGGTAATATCATTCTACATCTGAAATATGTATAACCTTTCACAGAAGATTTCTATTGCTTAGCATTTCACACTACTGGTTTACTTGAAAGAGGATGTCAGTATACATGGAAAAGATGTTCAGTTGTAGCATTATTAGAATAGTGAAATACTGGAAACACCTAAGTGTGTTTCAATACAGAGCTGGTTGCATAATGAGATTTTGGTACAGTAGAATAATATGCAGCCATGAAAATGGTCACAGTGGGTTTGTATGTATCTCAAGGGAAAGATCGAAGTATATATTACTGAGAAAAATAACATGGTGCATATATTGTGATCTCATTTGTTTTTATTTTTTTTTAAGTATGTGTTAATTTAATCTTTTAAATCATAGCTTTTTTTTCAGGAGGGATATAAAAATGGTTGTCTTTGAGGAGAGTTACCAGTAGATCATTTTAGATCTTTCTATATTGTATGAAAATTTTCAAACACAAATACACAATGCTTTATAAATTAAAAAAAGTAAATATAAGTTATAACCTGAACTTTTTTGTTTGTTTTAACTAAATCCTTCCTCTTGACTTGCCTTTTGTGATGTTTCTTCACCATTTGTTGGTAAATCATTTAATAGTTTGATTACAGAATTTGATCAGGATTCTAGAGAAAGACCACAGTTTAATACTAGCTCCGAAAGTGAGCAGGTTCCCACACCTCCTGGGGACATTAGCATCCTTATTTGTCAAATTAAGGAAATACCTGTATCTACTACACAGTAATGTTGTCAAGACAAAGATCTGTGAATACCTCATAAACTGTAATGCACTTCTTACTCCCATTGTTATCATGCAAATTAAGTTTGCCACCTACTTTATATAGAGTTGAATAGAAAATTACAACTTGTCTTTAGAACGTTAATCTGTAAATGTAGGTAATCCTCCTCACTTTTGTATCAGCTTTTGGACCCTAGCAGTTTTATGCATTGCCATACATCCCCCAACTGCCTTATTCATGGTAAATTCAGACCATGCATCAGCTGATGAACCAATTGTTAGGATCAGTGGTTTGTGTGGCAATGCTGCCCGTCATGGTTTGTGTGGCAATGCTGCCCGTCAGCCAGTACTTCTCTGTAGTAGGTGCCACCACTTCTGCAATTGTATAGTAGTATTAGGCATTTATTTGAATATTGGGTCACATTCTGGCTTTATTTTACATGCACACACACAAAAACATCAGGGAAATGAAAGTGCTGGTACTAGTAAAATCTCAATACCATTGAGACAAAGATGGAAATGATTTCATGTGTTAGAAAGGGTATCCCCATTGAATGCTCACTGGACTTACATCCGTTCTCTACGGCTTCAGTTGTAAAGAATAAGAATAAAATTAAAGAAAATGAGGAAGATGCTAGCAATGTGCAGTTGCTTTCCTCTTAAAGAAAAGGATTATAAATTATGTATAGACTCTTAGGAGACAAAATTTTTCATGGCCCTCACATCTTAGTTTTTGAACTTTTGGCTTTGTGACAAGTTTTCTGTAATGCATGGTATGGTATTATCTGTATTTTTTTTAACTGTGTTAATAATTTCAAAAAGGATCTTATCATGAAATTATAATGCAGTATTGTGGTTTTAATTGCACAGTAGTTAAACCCGCAGTCAGCCTGTATTGTACCCTTTCTTGGGAGTTGATGTGTCTTTAGGGAGAATCCCTCAAATCTAGTACCAGCAAAAAATTCTCAGCCTTTTAGTAATAATTATTATGTGGTGGTTCACACTTGCATATAGTGTTGATTTATCATCTAACACAAGGGTTGTGGAAACTGCTTGAAAGGGGGTGCATGAACTTTCTGGAAGCCTTTTCTAGATTGTTTCCAGGTTCTGGTATCCAAGTTTTATGCCGTCCCCTGGGGCTCTGCCAAAGTCTGCTTCAGTAATAATAGAAACACAGCAACAGAAAGGTCTCAAAGGGAGCAACTGCTGCCATTTTCTGAGCCCTATTTTGTGCCTGCCACTCTGCTGGCCTCTGTCTGTTACCTCACTTCGTTCTTACAACAGTCTTAAGAAGAACGTGGTGTTTAATCCAGATCAGGACACTTGGCTTCATAAAGATCAGATAAGTTTCTCTTTGTGTCCCCCATGTCTACCACATGTTTCTACACATAAACTCCACTTAATCAAAGTTTTTAAACTATCTGCATTGCAGCCCAGACATATCCTTCTTCCTTTTCTCTCTAAGGTACCCTTTGTGTTGATCTCATCTTACCTGATAAGTGTTGATTTTAAAGAATGGAGTAGTCCCTTGTGCATAGGCACTTGTCCTCTCTGCTTACCCTATTAACTAACTGCTCAAGAGTTGTGAGAAATTTGAGTCCCTGCAAAGCTATAGAGGCATTCAGCCACTAGATGGTAGCCTTCTCAAAAATGTTGCTGTGCTTTCCACTATGCGCCCTGGTTCTGAAGAATGGTTTAATTACCAGACTAGAAAAAAAATCCTCCTTTTAGTCGTTCCTTAATTCAATAAGTATTTTTGAGTGCCTACTATGTGCCCAGCACTATTCTAGGCAAAAGGGATCATCAGTGAACAGGACAGACACCTGCATTTATGAGGCTACATGAATGCCACGTGGACAACATGAGTGACCCACCCAAAAACAGGAAGAAGCCAGTGTGGCTGCAACCAAGTCAGTGAGGAAGAGGAGAGCAGTGGAAGAGGAGGACAGAAAGGCTGGGGGTGGAGGAGACTAAGAGAACAGAGAAGTGCTATGACGTGCCTTCATTTTGAAGGGAGAACTTTGGCTGCTCATTGTGAGTGGACGAATGGAGTGGGAAGACCGGATCAGAGGCTGTTGCTGGACCCTAGGAAAGAGGTACCCTGTGCCGGGTTGCAGCCATGGAGCTGGGAGCAGCAGTCAGGTTCTGGGTATATTCTAGAGGGTAGAATCAATGGTTCTAAGCTCTCCTAATTGATTTTTTTAAATTGTGGTGAAATACACGACATTAACATTACCATCTCAAACATTGCTAAGTATACAGTTAAGTAGCATCAAGTACATTCACATTGCTGTGCAACCATCACCAGCACCCATCTCCAGAATTCTTTTCATCTTGCAAAACCAAAACCCTATAACCATTAAATAATAATTCTTCAGTCCTCCTTCTCTCCAACCCCTGATAATTGTCATTTCATTTTCTGTCCCTAGAATTTGTCATTCTAGGTACTTCATATAAGTGGAATCATGTAGCATCTGTATTTTAGCATCTGGCTTATTTTACAGAGCACACTGTCTTCAAGGTTCATCTATGTTATAGCATGTGTCAGAATTTCCTTTCTTTTTAAAAGCTGAATAATATTCCCTTATGTGAATATACCACATTTTGTTTATCCATTCATCCATCAATGGACATTGGGGTCATTTCCACCTTTTGGCTACTGTGAATAATGCCGCTGTGAATGTGGACATACAAATAACTATCTGAGTCACTGCTTTTGATCCTTTTGGTATATGTACCTCAGAGTGGGATTATCAGATCCTCCTTGATGGGTTTGAGGTAGATGTAGGGTCAGCTTTCTGCTCACATTACCAGCGGGGCTAGTAAGATGAGATCTTATGGGTACCCAGGGGATGAGGGTTGAATACCAATACCTTTCGGAAATAGCACTTGGCCTAAAGGAGTTTCCTATAGCCACACAGATGAACATTATGAAAACCAGTGATAATCAAAAGTGCTTATCTAGATGATTCTATATATAGCACATGTGGGATTTAAAAGAATGTCACTATTATATACTGATCTCAATGTTTTCTAAAAGTTAAATAAGTTGAATGTTCAGTGCCAGTAACACCTTGGCCAAATTCCATGTTAATGCTCACAGGTCTCAGACACCTCAGAGGACAAAGAAGCATGATTCCAACATGAAAGCAGACTCACTTCCAAGAAGGTATCCATGTCCTTGCAGGCACATATGTCCATTCATTCCCTAGTTAATCACATTAGACAGGTGGTATGACAGGCTTCAACCTAAGACACTTGTCCTCTTTGACATGGGAAGGCACATGTGAAAAAACAGCCTCACGTGAGGTAGGCAATGTTCTTAAAGTCAAATCCAGTTTGACTCCAGAATTCTTTCCTCTGCTACACTGTCTACTGAGATAGGGAGACTCCTTTTCTCCCCCATCATCTTCACCTATTAATACTACTACCAATCACTAGCATTCTTTGCTCACTATGAGCTAACCACTATTCTAAGTACTTGATAAGTATTTTCTCCTTTACAACAATCCTATGACTGTAGGATCAGTATAATCTTTCCTATTTTATAGGTTAGAAGACTGAAGCATAAAGAGATTAAGCAGACTATCCAAGTACACACCTAGTAAATATTAGGACTAAGACCTGCCTATTAGAAAACTGAGGCTGAGAGAAAGTCATGGTTTGTGTTGGCTTGCTGGCATGAGAATGGAGGAAAAGATTGTTGGAGGTCTTGGAACTGAAAGACCAGGGAATTGGTGAGTCAGTCTCACAGATGCTGCAGAGGGAGGAGCTTTGTAAGCCAAGAATGTGAGGGAATTGAGAGATGGGGATGGGTGTCAGTACATGACGACAAATGGGGAAAGAAGAGGGTGCCAGGTCTTACTTCAGAGGTGGAAGGTATTCGTTTAGCAGGGTAGAAGAGAGACAGTAGGAAAATGACAGCCCAGGGTTGGGAAGGACACTTACACCAGCTCCCGGTAGCAGGTTCAGGAAATGTGAGAAAAGGAGAAGACTGGTTCAAAAAGGCAGTTGTGTGAGTCATTCCGCACTGAAGTGAGGGGACAGTCAGAGGTAAAGGTCAGAATATAGGGGTGAGCAAGTTTCAGTTTTGAGTGATCAAGGGCCCTGAGATTGTTGAGGGCAGAGGTAGGAGACTGAGTGCATTCGGAGATGAGGGCCTGCAAAGTCACAGAATGCCAGGAATGAGGTAGGTTTTGTTGTTGTTGTTTTGTTTTGTTTCTAATTTTACATGGATCATTTATTGATGGATACATTTTATGGTTAAAAAAAATAACATTTCAGACTTAGTGTTTTCATTTTTCTTTTATTTTTTTTCTACAATTTATTTTTATTGTGGTATGAATACTTAACATGAGATCTACCCTCTTAAATTTTTAGATATAACACAGTATTGTTGACTACAGACACAATGTTGTACAGTAGATCCCTAGACCTTTTTCATCTTACATGACTGAAACTCTGTACCCACTGAAGAGCAGCTCCCTCTTTCTTCCTCTCCCATTCCCTGGTAACTACCATTCTACTCTACTTCTATGTAGAGAAGAGTTTGACTATTTTAGGGACTGCAAATAAGTGGAATCATACAGTATTTATCCTGTGATTGGTTTATTTCACTGGGCATAATGTCCTTTAGATTCATCTGTGTTGTAGCACAGGTAGCATTTCCTTCCTGTATGTAATCACCTCATTTTCTTTATCTTATTATCAATGATGGTTCAGGGATGAGTTTTAATTTTTGGTGGTGTCCGGGGTAATCCTGGTATAAGATTTTGAACTTTGTACCAAGGTTAATAAAGTCCTGGATTCTTAGCTTGATGAAACCTCCAGGTTTCGCGGTCCCACACTTCTCAGTGTGTGGTAGGTCAGTCAGGCGTCTGAAGTGGCATCAAGGGTTTTCTCTGACTTTTTGCAGAGGCACAAGATGAAGAGTCGATCTGGGTTCAGTGGCTTTCCTAGGTCCTCCCCGGGAGCCTGTGGTTCAGAGATGTGAGAGCACTCCCTGTATCTCCCCCAAGAATATTGACATTTTTGCAGTCTTTCCTTCCAGAAACCTGGCTGCCTCCCCAGTTCTCTGAGTCTTCTTTTTTATCTTTCCCTAAAGTTTGCTTTCTTCCTTCCCTCTTCCTTCTCCGCCTCCTAGACTTCATAATTTTGTATTGTTAAATTTTATTGCTATTGTGGATAGGATTCCTTAGCTATTATATTTTTTTCCTTTTTTGTTAAAACTTGCATATCATCCACTATGATAATCTTCTCTGTCATTCCAATTTTGGAATATGTGCTGCTGAAGTGAGCACTCATTATATTTTTTAAATAGATATTTTTTTAATATTTAATTTATAACTGAATCACTCCCTAACTGGTACTAATATTTTTCTTAGTACTTATGTTTTTCCTCTGAGTCTCATGTGTTTTCCAAGTGGACAGTTAGTTATATCAGCTGCAGATAACAATGCTTTTTGTCGCCTTCATTCCAGTACTTGCACCTTTTATTTGTGATTCCTTCTGTAGTGTGTGGTGATCTGAGTTGTGTTAAATGTTAGTGATGCCCTTGTTCTCATTTTATCATGACCGTTTTTGGTATTTCACCATTAAATAAGATACAGAAAGTTGGCCTGAGATATTGCTTTGTATGTTCAGTTCTTCCCTTCCTAACTTGCTCAGAGTTGTTATTAAGATTGGGTGATGGGTTTACTAAGTACCCTCTACTCATTCTATATTACTTTGATTATTGCTTTTCTTTTACTTTGAAGTCTCCTTCAGGAAATTCAAATATGTGTATGTTTGACCTCTGGGGTATGTCTTCCACCACATCTCATATTTTCTTTGATTCTTTTGATTAATTTCATTCATCCTCTGATTTTTTTTTTATCATCTAATATGCTTTGCTTTGTGTTTATTTCGACTTTAGTCTAATTTCTCTGATCTCAAATTGTTTCTTCTTTATGACTTCTTGCTCTAGCTTCATAGCTATGAAACTTCCTGAATTTAAATGACAATGCAGATTATAGATTTTCAAAAAGTTCCTGTTTCTTCTAGTTATTAACTTTTTCCATACATGCTTGCTTACCTGGATTCCTAAGGTTGTTCCCCTTTTATGAACTGCCCAAACTTTTCATATAGATCAATTTTTCTAGGATCATCCATCTTCATAGAGGGAAGTCTGTGTTTGTCTAAAACTGGATATTGAAAGGGATTTCATTGTAGAAGATTCCATTAAGGATATCAGGTCATATATTTTATGCCCAATTAAAGGAAGAAGGAAAAAATTTTGCAATGGCCAGGATGAGACTGGGGAGGGTGCTAAAGCCTGAGGTAAGTTTTGTCATTTTTCCTTTGATTTTTGTTGCTGTTGTTTGGTGGATGCCTGAATGTTGGATTTTCCTCCCCTCCTGCTTGCACGAGGGCCTGTTAGCTGTTGGTTGTCGTTGATGTTCTCTGGCCTCTGTTATTTACCCATGCACCGTTTTCTGAGTGAGATGCAGTCAAGAAGGAAGGAAGAAAGAAAATAAATATAATGGCCTACCTCTAAATGTAGAGGAGAAATAAAAGGAAAACAAGTTCTAATTAAATAACACATTTCAATATGTGAATGCTGGGGACTGATTGCACTAGAAGACAGTGAGATACTTGTAGATCAGTGGAAAGGATAAACACTACAAATGGGACTGAACCCAGTGTTAGGGCTTCAAATATGGAGCAGTGTCGACACCAGCGACTTTCTGCAATGCTGACAACTCAGGGTAAACTTCTGAACAATATAAAGTGCTATCTATATTCCCTTGATTTACATGTGAGTTGCATTCCCTGAAAATTCAGTGTGTAATAATATTGTGTAAAAACTGGTTTTGTGTTTTTATGTAAAATAGAGTTGGATTCTGGACTCAGATCATCACAGTTTTTTCATCTTCAGGAATTCTGGTATATCTTTAAGGAAAGGAGAGCAAACTGTAGGAAGCAGACAGTCCTGATATTTTCGAGGCCTAGGATAAGAATACAAATCAGGGCCCACTCACTATTCATTCTCAATGTTCTAATCAGTAATAATATACTACTAAAGAATATGAAGTTTCAGAGATTTTGGATGACCTGTTAAGTTGTAGATTTGATGAAAATAATTTTCTTGCTAATTTCGTATGACAATACTTTTTTTCTTTTCAGCTTTTTCCCCCCTGAGTTCCATGTTAGTATTTTCTAATTTCTATCAAGTCATGATTAGTAATCATTCTCAAAGAGTAAAAACAAAAAAATTTAATGCTATTCAAAGTGTATAGTTTTTATGTAAATTTTCATCAAAATGTAAGTTAAAGTCAATACAGAATAAAGGTTAAAAATGTATTTTGTATGTTTTTAAATTATACTTTAAACTTCTCAATAGTGAAGTTTAAAGTATAATTTAAAAACATACAAAATACATTTTTAACCTAAGATTCACATGCAGTTTTAAGAAATTATAGAGAAAGATTTCCCTGTACCTTTTACCTGTTTTCCCCTAATGGTAACATCTTACAAAAAGATAGTACAATATCACAACCAAGATATTGATACTGGTACAGCCTGGTTATAGAACATTTCCATCACCAGAAGGATCCTTCCTGTGGCTCCTTTATAGGCACACTCACTTCCCTCTACCCCTACCCACTCCTTAACCCCTGCCAACCATTAAACTACTTTCCATTTCTGCAATGTTGTTATTTTAGAAAGGTTGTATAAATGGAATCATATAGTGTATAAACTTTTGGGACTGGGTTTTCTTTTCACTCAGTATAATTCTTTAGACATTAATACAGATTGTTGTGTGTATTGAGTTCTTTTTTTTTTATATTTTTTCATAGTATTTCATAGTATGGATGTACTACAGTTCAACTTTTCGCCCATGAATCTGGGTTGTTTCCAGTTTTTTGCTATCATAAAACATTCACGTACAGCTTTTTGTGTGAATATTTTGTGGGAGCATTTCTTTGGGGAAAATATCCAGGAGTGCAATTGCTAGAGCATATGGTAGTTGCATGTTTGCATGTTTAGTTTTTTAAGATATGGCCAAAATGTGTTTCCAGAGTGGCTTTACCATTTTACATTCCTACCGGCAATGTATGAGTGATCCAGTATCTCCACACTTTGTCAGCATGAGGTGTTGTCACTTTTTAATTTTAGCCATTGGGATAGGTATGTAATAATATTTCATTATAGTTTTAATTTGTATTTCTCTGATGGCTAATGATGTTGAACATCTTTTCATGTGTTGTCTGTATATCTATTCATTCATGTCATTCAATCATTTTTTTATTTGGATTGTTCGATTTTTTTTTACTCTTGAGTTCTGTGAGTTATTTATATACTCAAGATACCAGTTCTTTATGGGAGATGTGGTTTGCAAATATATTCTCCCAGTGTCTACTTTGTCTTTTTATCTCCATCAAAGGGTCTTTCATAGAATAAAAGTTTTTAATTTTGATGAAGTCTAACTTACCAGTTTTTCCTTTTATGGATCATGCTTTTCATGTTAAGTTTAAGAACTCTTTGCCAACCCCTAGATCTTGAAGATTTTCTCATGTTTTTTTCTAAAAGTGTTATAGTTTTACATTTTGCATGTTAAGACATGTGATCCATTTTAGTAAATTTTTCTCTAATTTGTGAAACTTGGGTTGAGGTTCACTTTTTTGCTATGGATGTCCAGTTGCTCCAGCACCATTTGTTGTAAAGGGTATCCTTCCTCCATTTTGAATCATTTTTGCACCTTTGTCAAAAATCATTTGGGCATATTTGTGTGGGTTTATTTCTGGGTTCTCTATTTTGTACCATTGATTTGTATGTCTATCCTTCTGGCAATACTTCATAGTCTTAATTATTGTAGCTATATAATTAGTCCAGTTCTTTTGACTTTCCATATGAATTTTAGAATGATCTCATCTACATGAACAAAAAAGTCTGGGAACTGACATATTCACTATGCTGAGTTTTCCAGTACACAGACATGGAGTAGCTCCTCATTTATTAAGATCTTGTGGTTTCAGCATACAGATCCTGTACCTATTTTGTTAGATTTACACCTATTATTTTTAGCAAGTATAAATATTATGTTATTGTATTTTTAATTTTGTTGTCCCTTGCTAGAATATTGAAGTACAATTGATTTTTGTATGTCTGTCTTGTATCCTGTGAACTTGCTGAACTCACATATTAGTTCTACAAGGTTTTTTATTTTTTATATTTATTTTTTTAGATTTTTGGAAATTTCTATGTAGACAATCATGTCATCTACAAGTAGGGACAGTTTTAATTCTTCCATTTCTGATCCATGTGTCTTTTATTTCTTTTTCTTGCCTTATTTCACTGTCTAGATTTTCTAATACGATGTCGAATATAATAGCTGAGAGTAGAGATATTTGCCTTTTTCTAGTCTGAAGGGGAAAGCAATCAATTTTTCATCATTATGTTAGCTGTCAGATTTTTGTAGATGCTCTTTATCAAGTTGAGGAATTTCCCCTCTATTCAATTTTTCTAAGATTTTCTGAGGAATTTCCCTCTATTCCAGTGTTTATCATGAATGGGTGTCAAGTTTTGTCAGATGCTTTTTCCACATTGATTCGATCATGGGATTTTTCTTTTCAGCCTTTCATATGGTAGATTACATTGACTGATTTTTTACATATTTCACGTATTGAATTTGCCTACCATCCCTTAAATTCCACTTGGTCAAGGTGTATAATTTTATGTTTGCTAATTTTTTTATTAAAGATTTTTGCATCTTTATTCATGAGGGTCTATAGTTTTCTTTTGGGTATGGTTTTTATCTGTTTTTGGTATCAGAATACTACTACTTCATAAAGTGATTTGAGAAGTGTTCTCAACTCCTAATTTCTGGAAGAAATTGCATAAAGCTTGTATTAATTCTTCATTGAACATTTGGTAGAATTCTTAAGTGAAACCTGTGCTTGGGGATTATTTTTCAGGGGAGAGTTTTTAAATTACAAATTTAAATTTCTTTAATAATTATAGGGCTATTCAAATAATCTATTTCATATTGGGTGAGTTGTATTTTTTAAGTTCTGTTCAATTCTTCTAAGTTGTCAAATTTATGTGTGTGGAGTTATTTGTAGTACTCCCTTTTATCCTTCTGAGGTGCAGTCTATAGTGAAATCCTATTCCATTTCATATTAGTACTCTGTATTTTCTCTTTTCTTCTTTGTAGTCTTGCTAGAGGTTTGTTGAGTTTATCGATTTTTTTCAAGAACCAGCTCTTTGTTTCATTTTCTCTATTGTTTTTCTAATGTCACTATTTTTTCTCTTACCTTTATTATTTATCTGTAATATGAAGCATATCTTACCTGTTTCATAGCATTATGACAATTAAGTGAAATGACATGTAAGAACTTAGAGCAGAACCTGAAATATAGGTATTTTTATAAAATGTTATTTTTTTCACCCCTCAAAATATCTTCCTTAATAGAATCTCCTACTTAGGAATTATGGCAGTAAACATAATAAAATAAAATAAAATAATAAAACAAAACAAAACAATACACTACAATAAAATTTTAAAAATCTACTTGCACTAGAGTCTATAATTCCTTGCCCAGATTCAGGCTTTGCTTTCTTTAGATATGTTTTTTTCCCTCAGAATTACACATGGCTTATGTTATATCTGGATCTGGATTTATATATATATACACATATATATATATACACACACACACACCAATTTAAGAGTAATAAGAATTATTTAGTGTTGCAAATGTTCCTTAGCCATCATAGCAACCATTGCAAATATTGTGGAAATTCATGAGTACTCCAGAAACACCTGTTGAAACATGAAGAAAAGAAAGAAAGTGGAAAATGGATACTTGGCACTTTTAGCCAAGTATTAGAATCTGTTGGATTCATCCAATCTGAAATGATCGATTTAACGGTTAATCATTTGTGTTTTGTCTTATCAAAGCTTTTCACGGCTTCACACTCCATACTCCAAATCCGTCTCTATTTCCATTTGGGCAATAGTACAACCCACAAAACTTAATAGCATTCGAACACAATCCTTTTTGTTCCAAAGACATGGAAAAAGAGATGTGGAAAAGTGATTCCCTGGGGACCAAGTGGTGTCATTTATACCAGTAGATGGTTAGGGTTATAAGTCTCACTGTGTATACACACACCTAATACAACATATTACATACATATGTTTGTATATTATATGTTCTTATACAGAATATTTACATATATTACATATGTATATATATGTTTCAATCCAATATCTCAGGGTTTTTTTCCACCTTCTTTTTTTCTTTGTTTATAACTATCATCTCAGGTAGTGAGAAACATGGCTCTCAATATGGCAGTTTACTTATTTACTCAATGTATAGCCAATGTCTGAAATCATTCTCCCACCTACCACCTCTACCCAACTCCCTACTCCCCACCCTCTGGCCCCCGGGCCCACCAGCCCCACATGGCTCCCTAACCTTTCACTGCCCTATATTTCAGTTACTGTGCTGACCCTTCTGCTCTGGGAAGGGAAGGAAAGATGGGGTGAGGAGCTTTCTTCCTTTTTTTTTTTTTTTTCCATAAAGAGCTTCCTTAATGTAGTACATTAAAAAGCTAATTAAATGAGGTTCTTACTTCTAGTTGTTTGCATTATTGAAAAGCAGGATTTCTAGCCACCTTCAATGAAAAAGAGTTACTTCTCTTTATCTAAAAAATTTTGAAATATTGAATGATCAAAGAAAGGTGTGTGGGATGCTCTCTGGGGTGACTCTGAGGGACTGGGTGAGCCCACTGCTTCTGCTGCAGGTGCTCCTCTTGCAGCCAGTGCCCCATCAGCTGCGAAGAGTCAGCACAGAGGAGAGTGTTGGGGTGCCGAGCGCCTATCCTGCCAGCTTCCTGCAAGCTATCCCTATGGATTTTACATTGCCAGCTGTCACACAGAAAGTAGACCAGCAAACATTCAACACATTTCTCAGCTGGATTTACTTTATAAAATTGTAGATGGTTAAGAGAGCAATTTTTGAAATACTTGTTAAGAAAAGTGAAGAGTAGAATTTTTAATTTTTAAAATTTGAACCCTTTCATGTTGCATGAAAGAATTTGAGAATTCTTACAGAGATAAATGCAAGAATATAAAATAAATGAGGAAATGGGGGAAAATAGAAAAATCAAAAGCCAGAAGCAGAGCACATGCTGAAGTGAAGTGATGTATGGTGGTCTGCTAGTTTGGCGTTGAGTGTCAAGATGAAAAGAAGCCAGTTACTAATGAAACACACAACTCTTCCTGGGCCTGAGACATAAAAAAATAAAGTCTCCTTTAGGAGTCTGAAAGGAGCAAGGGATTCAATATTATTAATCAATAAAGTCATTATGTAAAGCAAAATATGGCTGCATGCCACACTAGCACCCAGTAGGTTAATATTTTCTCCTTTATTACTCTTAAAACAATTCATACATTTAGACTTGTTCTACAGTATTTAATCCAAAACATAGCATTACTGTTAGATTTCAGTGTACTTGAAGTTATGCCTGTGCTAGGAAAGAGGATTGGATTATGTGTTAGAGTAATACATCAATAAACTTCAGAGATGGTAATATTATGTTATCAGTGATGAATGTTTATGTTAATAACTAATTGGTGTCTACTAAATGAAATGTAAAAGATGTACTGTGAATATATATGGCAGGGGTCAGTGTGAAAACTCAGACACTATATGTCTACAGCACAGAATATGGAGGATGAGGACATTTTGCACTGTGACTAGCCTTCCTGTTATAACACTGGGACCAAAGTCCTTTAATAGGGTGAACTTCTTTTTCTAAATGATAAGTTAATACATTTTTTTCTAAAAGAATGATCATGAGTATTGCTCCTTTAGTTCGAGCTGGTTAATGGTTGGAAGGACATGGTCCTGTACTAGTACCCTAGGCTTCATTATGGAAGAGGAGAAAAGGGAAGGAAATGTAGGGTCCCACCATAGAACAAGTTTTATGTTCCAGAAGAAAGTTCTGCTTTTCTGGTTCTGTGTAGTCATCATGTTGGATGGAAGGGAAACTGGAGGCCTTTCCACTGAATTCATGGAATATTAAAGTTCCAGTTCTTGGCCAGGACCTTCTGAAATGTTCAAGTCCCTCAATGGAAAACATGATCAGATCTGCACTCTTATGCTGCTTTTCTTGGCTGCCAACACACAGTAGATTTTCAGTGTTGTATTCTGTCTTCCTGAATATTTGGATGACAGAGATTGCCACTGAATTGTCTTTGTTTGCATATTGATTTCCATGTCAAAAATCAGTTGAATACTGTGGGAAGTATTTTTCCTAAGAAAATTACAGTACAGATAGAGTAGAAGTATGTACTTTTGATAACTCCCCTTACCCCAACCAAACTTGCTCAGATTTTCTTAATGGGATGGGATATTTATCTATATTTGATCAGTCCCAAAAGAGAGCCCAGTCATGATGGTTTTATGATGTGGGGATTAGTTTTAGAACATTAAGTTAAGAGATTTATAATAAATTAAATCAATATACATTTGATAATCTATGTGCAGGATATCACATTAGGAACTATACGTGGGGTCGATGCCAGAGAAGTGGAAAACAAGACTCATACAAAGTCAATGTAGCAACAACAAGACTAAGAAGAGTCACATAGGAAAGCACAGATGTAGCTTTGTTCTGTCCTCCCTGCCACATCCTAGCTGCATGACCTTAATTAATCTGCCACCACCACCACTGGTACTACTGTGACTAGCCAAGACCTTGGATTCGAAATGAAAGCAAGTGGAAAGGGACCTAGTGCAGTTTGGCTTATTCTCAGTGACTCTTGCTAGTTAGTCTATACTGGCTCCTGGTAATATAATCTCTGTGCCTCTTTTTAGGCTCTTACAAACCAGTCCTTTAAAAATATGTTCTGTCTTTCATCAGGTAAAACTTTTAAAACTTTATTCATTTTTTGAATAATACAATTCACATGGTTCAGGATGTAAATGGTAAAGTGAAAGCTTTTGTTCCTGACCCTTCATGCAGCCACCCTGTTCACCACTGTCTGACATTCTGATGTCCTTCTAGAGATACCCAGTGTGTATGGAAGCAAACGTATGTCCTCTTCCCTTTCTGTACACACATGGTAGCATAAATGGACACACTGTTTTGAGCGTGTGCTTTTCTCTAAACAGTGTATTTTGGCGATCATTCCATATAAAAGAGGCTCCTTGTCCTGGTTTACATCTGTGTTTTCCTATGTGACTCTTCTTAGTCTTGTTGTTGCTACATTGACTTTGTATGAGTCTTGTTTTCCACTTCTCTGGCATCGACCCCACGTATAGTTCCTAATGTGATATCCTGCACATAGATTATCAAATGTATATTGATTTAATTTATTATAAATCTCTTAACTTAATGTTCTAAAACTAATCCCCACATCATAAAACCATCATGACTGGGCTGTCTCTGGTTTATCATTTCTCAGTAGTTACTGATAGCAGTTCATGGCTTCATTCATCAATTATCTCAGCATCATAGGTTGTAATTTCCCTGGGCCAGGAAATTTTAAGTTCATTAGGTGGTTTTCTTGGCCTTCAGTTTCCTTTTACTAAGGTTTGATCTACCCTTTACATACAGGGCATAGACCATTTTAGGGTATATATGCATGAGAGAGGACAGAAATAAAGGCAGAACAGCTGGGTGGCTTTTGTCCTTACCATTTTCAACAGATATCAGTTCCTTTTCAAGATTAGTTTTCAGACCATTTTCTGCTAGGATTTAGCCAACCCCACATTCATCCAAGGCTATGTGCCCTATTTTCCAGGTTTTATATATGCCCTCACATTTGCCTGAGCACATTGAGGACAACCTGTATAGTCACACTGGTTATTTTAGGAAGCCTCCTTTTGTCTGCAGTCGGTATCCATTATTCATTGGGGGAGTGGGGATCAGAATCTTGCCCTTGGGGCATCATGTGTGACTTCAGACAAGCTGCTTAGCCTCTCAGAGCATGTTTCCTTATCTGTAAGATGAGGATTAATCATGCCCATCTCAGGGGTCATGAGATGAAATGAAATGGCATATGTGAAGAACCAAGAGCAGAACCTGAAATGTAGATACTTTTATAAAACGTAATGTTCCTCTCAAACCATCTTCCTTAACAGAATCTCCTACTTAGGAATTATGGCAATTAGGGAAAAAGAAAAATCTACCTGCCTTCCTCTAGGGCATTCTGCCAGACAAAGCTTTGCTTTCCTAAAATGACATGTTTTTTAATTCCAAAGTTATCACCACTTGTACTTTGTCAAATAGTTCCTTTTCTAGTCAAAATCAAACTTTTCCTTCTGGTTATAAGCACTAAAATTAGGGCCCGATTTTGACTTAATAAATGGAAGAATGTTCTAATAGCCACCGAAGTTCAGAGAGTGTGTTGCAGCAGGAAGAAATTCCTTGTTACTGCCAGAGATATTTATTCTACATGGAACAAATCCTTGGGAGATGTAGGGTGATAGGATTAGAAGATCTTCATTAAAGTCCTTTCCAATCCTGAAGGCATTGCTATTAAGGTCAAAGACCTTTTCTTAGAGATTTTCTCTTGTCTCCTGCCATGTAGGAGTCACTATTCCAAGCCCTAGGATTACAAGATAGACAGGGTCCCTGATGACTCCCAAACCTGCGTCTCGTGCCCAATTTGCTCTCTGCATTTGGAAACAGATGGTTCACCGAAAATGCCTTGCAGATATTCTACACATGTGTCCATTCATCCATTCCTTTAACACATATTTAGAGTGTCTACTGTTTTCTAAGCATCTTTCTAGCTGCTAGTAATGCAGGACAGGGCAAATTCCCCTGAGTAGGGGAACTCAGGCCCTGCACTGAGAGAGAAGAGGGTTGGTTCTTCACTGAATGCGAGAAAGAATTCAAGCACAGGCCAAAGTTAGAGTCAAAAGAAAAGTGTATTGGAGAAAGGGAAAAGCAAAGACAAGAGAAAGCAAAGACAAAAAGCCTAGACAAGAAAAAAAGCCCTGAGTGTGGGGAATCCAGTTTATATATTAGTCTTAGTTTCTGTGAATTACAGTTTAAAGACTTTCTTTACCCATTTTCCTTTGGTGATATAGACATACAGTGAAGAAGGATAAGAGCATGTAGTGTGAAAGGGTAAGAATATGTAGGCTGAAAGGCCTACTGCCGGTTCTCAGCCCTTAACCCATAGGTTCTCTATAGTTTTATCCATAGGGCATGAAAGATTTTATTTTGTATAGGGTCTCACTTAAAGACTGTTTTCCTTTCACAGTGTGGGGAAATGATTTCTTAGGCGTCTCAGCAGAAATCTTCCTTTGTTCTGCAGATTTTATATTGCAGTCTCTGAATGTAGCTTGATTTAACATGTTAGTTCTCTTGTCTCCTACCTACTTCACTAGGGGTGCAGTGATTAAAACAATGGAAGCCCTGCTCTTCTGGATTTTACATTGTGTTTTTATTGCATTTGTCTAAGTGAAACTCACCACCCTCATTGAAGAATTGCTTAACTGCTTCCTTCAGCATCTGGACTTAGCATGACTGCAGTGCCATTTCCGTCACCCAGATAAATTCTCCTGTCATCTTTGTTAGCCTCCTTTCCTTTACCAAGTAATTGTCTTTGTCAGCTGCATCTTTTCCACTTCTTTTTATTTCCTTTGGGTTCCCCTGACCCCACCCAGCATAGCATCTCTCACCTAAAGCACAGAGGCTTCCTGCTTTGCATTTCACTGCTGTTAATGCTCTTTTGTGGGGTGAGATTGGGATCAGTTAGGGTCAATTAATTGACAAAGTCAGTTTAATCAGGGAATCCTAAAAAATGTAGTATGTTTACTTTAAACATTTTATTTTTACCTAAAATATACAAATGCGCATTTATTCACCAATTTTCAGTTATAGGGTCAAGGCATTTTCTTAGAGCAGACCTGTTGATTGGAGGTCTTTAACATCTTTCCACATTTGTAATATGCCTTCAATGATGTCCAGTTTTAGTTTCTTTAAACAGAAGCAAGAATTTAGGACTTCAGAAGACTGCATCAGAATCCTTTCACAAAGTTACAGGTATTCCCCTAATCTTTTATAGTTGCTTTAGGCATTTTTTGCTTTAGGCATTTTTAAATGACTCACTTCATTGAGTCTTCAAAGCATTCAGCGTGGCTTTTTTGTTGTTAATTTTGTTTCTTAGATTCCATATGTAAGTGAAATCATATGACATTTATCTTTCTCTTTCTGACATGTCACTTAGCATAATACTTTTTAGGTCCATCCATGTCATTGCAAATGGTACGATTTCTTTCTTTCTTTCTTTCTTTCTTTCTTTCTTTCTTTCTTTCTTTCTTTCTTTCTTTCTTTCTTTCTTTCTTTCTTTTCTTTCTTTCTTTCTTCTCTCTCTCTTCTTTCCTTCCTTCCTTCCTTCCTTCCTTCCTTCCTTCCTTCCTTCCTTCCTTCCTTCCTTCCTTCCTTCCTTCCTTCCTTCCTTTTTGTTATGGCTGAGTAATATTCCATTGTATATATGTACGACTTCTTTATCTGGTCATCTATTGAAGGCACTCAGATTGCTTCCGTATCTTGGCTATTGTAAATAGCGCTTCTGTGAACATAGGGGTGCATATATCAGTGTGGCTTTTGAAAAAATAATGTCTCTTTCTTTGTGCTCATATTTTATTGGTTTATATAGTAATTAGGTTATGTAAATAAAATCACTAATACAACTAGCATAAGCAGGTTTGCAACAAATACATCTGACTCTTAGTATGTACACAACTCAAATGGTGAGAGCTGAAGGATACAGTTGTCCTGGAGAGGAGCCTACCAATCGACAGTATTCATCTTGCCCAGGGCATTAGTATGTCTTATTAAAATAGAGTATGTTGGTGATTTTGGTGAATTGGTTGTCTGTAAAATGTTAGGTAGAGGGTGTATAAGAGAACAGGTTTTGAATTACTAGAGTAATTTTTCTAAACCACAGCTTTCTTCAAACTGCTTCTCTGCTCAGATACTTTCAGTCCTCACTGCGTAAGGGACCAAGGACAAATCTCTGCCTCAAATCAGCAAGATCCCACCGCAGTCCCCTGTTTGTGCCTTGAGCTCTAATCCTGGGCCACAGGGTTGCTTGTTCTTTGAATACTCAGGACTTTTTTTACAATCAAGCCTTTGTTCACTCTGATGAACAAAAACACGGCCCTGCTGCTAGGGCCTGCTTGTCCAGGATGCGCATGTCCATGCCAGGCCCCTCCCTCCTGCTGCCCCCTGCCCCCACCTGCCACTCTGGACACTGACAGGAAGATCGTTCACAGAGAAAGGACCAGCTCAAAGGAACATCCCCTTTATAAAGCTTTTCTTGATCTCACAACTGGATGTGCTTTTTCCCTTTTAAACATATGTAACACTGCATTTGTGTTTTTGTTCAGACTCTCAACATTTCCTGCCTTGCACTGTTTCCTTTTCCTGTCTTAAAAATTCTCTGTCGCTTTGAGTGGAACCCAGTTTGTTGGACCTGCTGGTAGCACATTCAGTAAGCAAGCACATCCTGAGTATGGATGGCGTCTCTTTTTTCCCTTTATCTCATCTTCTTCAGAGCCTGTCTTTCCGATCCTTCTTCCTGGAAGCCAGGCACTCCGCCCTGTCCCCCCCACCCCCAACACACATACTTCAGTCATGCTAATTGATTCAGAGTGAGGACAGGGCTTTTTTTAGTTCAGAAATAATACAAAGAGTCTTGA
Organism: Rousettus aegyptiacus; assembly: GCF_014176215.1. Taxonomy (NCBI): domain Eukaryota; kingdom Metazoa; phylum Chordata; class Mammalia; order Chiroptera; family Pteropodidae; genus Rousettus; species Rousettus aegyptiacus. The sequence goes on from NW_023416309.1 coordinate 66,027,582, forward strand.
AGCCTCATCCATTTCTCTCTCTTGACTTAAAAAAAAAAAAGCTTTATTGAAGTATAATTTATATATCATAAAATTCACCCATTTAAAATGTGCAATCCAATTCTTAGCAAATTTACCAAGTTACAACTATCTACCTCAAGTTTTAGAACATTCCTATCACCTCATAAAGATCTCTTGTCTGGTTTCCAGTCGATGCTTTACCCCTAGCTCCAGGCAACCACTAATCTGCTTTCTGTCTTTGATAGATCCTCCGTTGACTTTTCCTGCCCTCTTTTCAGCATTGGAATGTTTTTAGACCAATATACATGCTATTTGCCTGAGAAACTTTTCTTCTGATTCAGTTACTCAACTTTGTTACCTTCTCTTTTACTCTTTCTCCCCATGTGCAAGTTTCTTTTGGTTTTCTTTATGTGGACCTAATCTCTGTTGAGCAAATTAGCCTTCGGCTTATTAAGAAAGTTGAGGTTTTCCCCTTCCTTTAGAATATGAAAAACTTGAATAGTGTCTTGTTGTTGTGAGCAAGGGAAGGCAGCTACCAAAATAACACCCTTAGATGCATTTGTGTCTTTCCACAATGCCAGGTTTATTGAGTGGAACCTTCTCCGATAAACCAATCAGGCATCCATGTAGGCTAACACACAACTCACAGAGAGGGGAAGGTACAGAATGAAAGGTTGAAAGTCCTTGGGGTCTCCAAAGCAAGCTCTGTAGACTGGTGGTGCAGATGGTCTCATGTGAGTCCCAAGCCCACGATTACAATGGGCAGATCAGGGTCTTTGATTCTTAGTGTTCCCATTTGTGATGTTCTTAGGTCAGGTTTGAGCATAGTCTCTGTCTGAGGTCTTCGGCATACCCGGTCTTTACATGGTGCAATCCTTTTTTTTTCATTGGCTTCTGACATTTCTGTGATTTGGGGAAGTCTAGTCATACCCTAAAGCCATTTCCATCATGTGACTTGGTTGTTTACCAGTTGGCATTACTGTCATGGCTCCCAGTGGAGTCCATTTTGTAAAGTCCAGAAAGTCTTCAATTCTTTATGTTCTATACAAATGTACAAAATAGATACCGAATATTATTTATTGACTAAAGCAATATAAACCCCTTGAAGGCATGGGAAAATCTCATTTCCTGTTATATTCAGCTTAGTGCATATAAAGCCACTTTAATTATTATTTTAAGTAATAGTTTTTGGTAAGAAAAATGACATTGTTTTTATTAAAATGATTAATGCTTGATAACTTAAAAAATTCACATAATGAAGAAAAGTATGAAGAAAAGTTTAAAGAAAATTAAAGCATGATCCAGAATGCCATCTCTCAGAAGCAACCAGTATTAAAACAATCGTTGGTTATTATCTCTCCAAACATCTCTCTCAGCAGTGATATAGCTATAAAGACAATTATTGATATAGTTGTCAAACCAGGAGAGGCAACTTCAGTTGCCATGGGAATCTAAGCCAGACTTGGGACTTCTTGAGAGGAAGCCCATAGCTCTCATGAAGCTTGTACTCTAGTGGAGGGTCAATAAACCAGTAAACAAGTAAATATATAGTATACTAAATGGTGGTAAGTGTTATGGAGATCAGCAAAGCAGAGAAATGTGTGTGTTGAAGGTCTGGTTTATTATTTAATGTGGTATGACAAGAGAAGCCCCTCTTAACATAACGATGTTTGACCAGAGACCTCCCAAATGAGCATGAACCATATGGTCTATGTAATGTGGGAATGTGGGGGTAGAGTGTAAGGTTCGGCCACTCAACAGACAGAGTCTGACTCATGATTAACAAGTGTCCTTTATTGAAAGGCAAGCGGTCCTGGGCGAGGTTCTCTGGTCCCCTAGGAAAGGGGCCAGAGAAGTCGCACCTGGGCAGGGTCAGGGCAGGGTTTTAAGCATTGTGTCCAGGAAGGGGAAGATTCAAAAAAAGACAAAAGCATAGCATGGGGCTTTCATTGGTGCAGCGGTGTGGTGCCACAAGTGTAGTCCTGGCACCCGCGGATTGGTCCATGGGCCTCAGGTGGTTAGCAGGCGGGAGCTAGGGGTGGGACCTGACGTCCTTGGGGCATTTTCCGGGAGCACTGGCCTTACATCCCACCCTGTTTGGTGTAATAGGGCACCGACTCACTCAATCTATAGCTACTTCCTGCTGAGAAGAGGCGAAGTGGTTGGGGGTCTGAGGCCGGGACTTCAGTGAGGAGACGAGCATGTGGATGTAAAAGTAGCTGGTTGACTGTGATCCGGGAGATGTCACAGACACGTTCCATGCATCACGAGGTGAAACACGCTTCAGGCAAGTGAGGTGGTACCAGCACTGATGACCCAGGAGTTTGGCAGCTGCCAGTGAGGTCAGGATGACAGTGTGTGGACCTGACCACTGAAGTTCTAGTGCCCCAGGCTGTAGCTCCTTGAGGAGGACCTGGTCCCCTGGAGACAGCAGATCACTATTTGAGGAAGCTGGTCCAGTAGCTGGGTCTGTTGTAGAGACTGGGAGGCAGGAGTCCGTGTGCTGCCAGAGTAAGCTCAAGAGGAGAGAGAGATAAGGTAGATAAGAGATCAGTGGTGGGGGAATTACGGGTAATGTTGATCAGTGAATAAGTGGAAGGGTCAAGTGGGGTTAGGTAGGGTGAGAGAGGGTGCCGAGGCCAGGGTGTCTGGGACCTTAGAAAAACACTGTTTAACAAGAGCTGGAGCAGACATAATAAAGACTATAAAGTAATATAAATTATTTTGATAAGATATAGAATCTTTGTTTCTTTAGTGTATTGCTCACAGGTAAAGAAAAATCTTTTACAGACCAATAATCCAAACTCTAATTTTGTGTCAGTACACTGTTGATATTAAAGTTCATTTTAAAACCTTATGATAAATATATTTAATTTTAGCCAACTTGACTGTATAAAACAAGATTTTCTCTTTCTCTTTTTCTTTATAACTTCATATGTTCACTTATGTTCTTGTCCTTTATTTTCCTCAGGACTTCTCTTCACAAACCTTCTACCACTTTCCTCATTCCTTCAGTTTGCCTCTTCTCACTCACTCAGAAATAACCCACTTTAAGACAAACACCTTTCCTCCAATTCCCTTCAAAATATACCTTCTGTTACTAAAAACATATTTTCCCTTCCATCATAATTAGAATTCTTAACTGAACTACCATATTACATATAACGCAGGCAAATATAGATCAGAGGCCATGCACACACTCATATTTCCCCACCATCAGTATTTGTAACCTCACCGGGTGTGCACATTTCAGGGAGCGATGAAATAGGTTGGGTCCCGAAAGAACTCATTTCCCCCTCAGAGTCCAAGGGTGAAGCAGAAGAAAATTCCTGATTACAGAGAACATGAGAGAGGAAGGGTTTTTTAGCCTGATGAAGACGGGGTCCTGGTGAGCCACGATGATGGGGATGGAAGTATCACAAATGATGGGGTCAATAGGTTGGGAGGATTTGGGAGCCGAGGACGAGGGTGTCAGGGAAGAAAAAGAGCAGTCAATCATGGCCATCACCAAGGGGGCCTCGGAGGATGTCTGGAAGCAGGGAAACCGTAAAGTCACTTGAAGTTTGGACAGGACATCTCTTCCTAACAGGGGAGTTGGGCAAGAAGGGATGATTAGAAAAGAATGAGGAAAAAGGAGATCCCTGAGCTAACAGAGCAGTGGCCGGCCGGGTCTGGAGGGGTTTGGTAGTAATCTCGTTGATCCCCGTAACCGAGATCTGGGAAGGAGTTAGAGGCCCTGCGAATGAGGAGAGAATCGAATAAGTAAACCCCATATCTATCAGGAAATTGATAGACTTACCCGCCACTTGGAGCATTAACCTGGGCTTGGCTTGGGTGATAGGGGTCCCCGAGTCCAGGCATCTTCAGTCGTCGGCGAAGCCAAGTAGCTGGAGGGCGGGGTTGGTGTCTGCCGCTTGTGGGGTCTGCCCGCGTATGGAGGCACAGGAGCCAGGCCCCGCTGTGGGCAGTCAACTTTCCAGTGGCCCATTTGGGCACACAACAGGCAAGGCCGGGTGGGCTGTCGTGGATTTGGGCATTGGCGAACCCAGAGGGCCTCCTTTCCGCACTTGAAGCAAGCTCTGGGCAGAGCCGCAGTCTTCTGAGACCCCCTTTTTGGGGAGGACGATTTTCGGGAGCCGGCCTCAGGGCAGCCACAAGGGCTTGGGTTTGGAGATCTACCTTTTGTTTTAGTTTGGCTTTGCGGTCACCCTCGGCTCTCTCCTCTCGTGCATTAAAAACTTTAAAGGCTGTTTTAACCAGATCTCAGAGGGGGGTCTGGGGACCATCTTTGGCCTTGGAAAGTTTCTTTCTAATATCTGGGGCCAATTGGGGGATGAATCGGTTGGCCAAGGTGGCGGCTCCAGCCGGGGATTCGAGGGTCAGTCTCGTAAGGAGAGCAAGAGCCTCAGTCAGTCTATTAAGGACTGTCGACTTTATGGGTGGCAGTCTCCATGCCTTCTAAGAGGCATTCGACTATGTATTTTACTTGGTCTCCTCCCCATTGTCCTTCTTGGTAATTCCAGCCTGGATCTGTGTCGGGAACTGACGTGGGGCGGGGGCGCTCAGGCACAGGTTTGGCAAAATGGCGTTGGTCAGCAAGGGTTCTTGCTGCCGACCAAATGGCCTGTAGTTCATCAGGGATGGTGGTAGAGCCTACAATAACATAAATGTCTTGGAAGATGAGGGCGTAAGCCCGGGTGAGCCGGATAAATTGTTTGATATAGTTTGAAGGGTTGGTGGAAAAGGAATCCAATTTTTGTTCTATGTGTGAGAGATCTTGAAGAGAAAAAGGAGCATGAACGTGTGCTAGGCCTTCAGCACCCGCCACCTGGCGGAGAAGGAGAGAAGCCGAGGGAGGGACCTCGGGGAAGGAGGGGGACGCGGAGGGGGCGGTAATTTGGGTGGTATCATGAGAGCGGGTATGGGCGCTGACAGATGACATCATGGGTGGGAGGGGAGGATAGAGGATAGGAGTGGGCCAGGAGCATGAGGCGGGGGAGGGGAGTAAAGGAGGAGACTGGGCTGGGGTAGATGGTGGAGGAGCAGGAGAGGGCGTCGAGACTGAGAAGGATGATGAGGCTGGAGAAGCTGGGGGAGGAGGAAAGGGCGGGGGAGGTCGGTTGGGAGGGCAACTATTTAGGAGCAATGGTGAGAGAGGATTAAGAGTCTTCAGGCTCTGGAGGCGTGGAGGGTTCTGGGGAGGCAGCGGAGGGTGGCAGGGGCCTGGCGGAAGCCATGGTCAGTAGGATTTGGGAAGGGGAACAGAGGGTACAGAGTGTAGGGTGGGACCGCAGAGTGAAGAACGCCTGAACATAGGGGACCTCAGACCACTTTCCCGTCCTGCGACAGTAATTATCTAAATCACGGAGGATATTAAAATCAAACGTCCCAGTAGACGGCCATTTGGAATCATTATCAAGGGGATATTGAGACCTGGCCTCGGTACAGAAGAAAATGAGCCGTTTAGGGTGGATGTCCTGATCTAAGCGTAAGGTTTTCAAGTTAGACTACAGGCATTGTAGGGGAGAGGTCGCCTCGGATTTTGGAGGAAGCGTTCTCCGTGGCTGAATAGTCCTCTCCCTCCCGGAAACTTGTTTTCCAACAGCCACAGGCATCCCCATGACAGAGGGAAACGATCGGAATAGGGGTGGGATCGAGTGGTGCAGACGTCTCCGGTCCACCCGACCCCGATAGGCCTGGCCTACCGGAGGAGCGCCTCTGACATGGCCGCGCTTTCAACAGATGACTCCGAGAGAGGCAGAGAGAGCGTTATCCAGCCAAGGAGAGCAGACCCGATGGAGTCTGGGACAACTTACCCCATTTCCTGTCAGAAGGGTGGCATGGTCCTGGTGGCCAGCCGGAGGTTTTCTGGGAGCGGCGGGATGGACCTCTCATCCCCCCGAAGAGAAAGGGCACTCTTTCCCACCCCACGTTGGGCGCCAAGAATGTAAGGTTCAGCCGCGCCAACAGACAGAGTCTGACTCATGATTAGCAGCTGTCCTTTATTTGAAAAGGCAAGCAGTCCCGAGGAAAGGGGCCAGAGAAGTCGCACCCGGGTTAGGGTCAGGGCAGGGTTTTAAGGGTCGTGTCCAGGAAGAGGAAGATTCAAAAAAGGCAAAAGCATAGCGTGGAACTCTTTTATTGGTGCAGCGGTGTGGCTCCACGAGTGTAGTCCCGGCATGGCGGATTGGTCCATGGGCGTCAGGTGGCTAGCAGACGGGAGCTAGGGGTGGGACCTGACATCTTTGGGGCATTTTCTGGGAGCCTTGGCCTTTCAAAAAGCATTCCAGGCAGAGGGAACAACAGCAAGTGCCTCTGGGTGGGAGCATTCCTAACTTATTTGAGGAACAGCGAGGAAGCCACTGTAGCAAAAGCAATGTGAGAGGAAGAAAGTGTATCCATTGATGGAGGGTAGGAGCGAGGGAGATTATTCGGGCCTTAGTGGCCATTGTAAGGGCTTTTGCTTTTCTTCCCAGTGAGACAGAAAGCCTTGGAGCATTAAGTGGGGTGTGATATGATTTGACCTAAGTTTTGGAAGCATCACTCTATCATGTGAAGATTAGACTGTAGAGGGGCAAGGGCAGAGAAGGGAGACTAGTTAGGAGGCAGTTGCAATAATCCTTTGTTGGGAGACGACCATGGCTTGGACCAGATGGTAGCAGTGGAAGAGTAAGAAGTACTGAGATAAGGTGGGATTTACGATATATATATATATTAAAACATATTCCATTTATGGAGATGGAGAAGGCTATATGAGATATCTATATGAAAGAAAAATCAAGAATTTGGTTTTTGTTCCAGTTTAATCGGAGATACCTATTAAAACATCTAAGTGGAGGTGTCAAGAAAGTAATTGGATAAATGAGTCTAGTTCAGAACAGGACTGAAGATATACAGCTGAAATTTAAAAGCCATAAGTTGGTTGTGACGGCTAAGTTAGACAGAGAAGAGATGACCAAGTTGGATAGAGATGACTGAACTTTAGGACACTCCAGAGTCTAGAGGGTCAAGGGGGTGAGGTGAAACCAATAAAGGGGACTGAGAAGAGGCGAGCAGGATGAGGATGGAAAACTAGGAGAGTGTGGTGTCCTATAAGCCAAGTGAGTAAACTGTTTTGAGTTGGGTGATCAATGATAACCAAAGATGTTGATAGGAAAGATGAGAACTGAAAATGGATGAACCATAGTATTCAAGTGATGCAGGAGATAAAGCCAGTCATTCTACTCACGATTTTATTAGTCCTAAGTATTTTTCACTACAAGATTTAGATTTAAGTGTTTCACTGTAAGATTATGAAAATTTTCAGGGTAATTTCCATAAGTTAGTAATTTCTGATAGCGAAACAGTTACCGCTTAGAATTGGTATGATTTGTTCTTAGTGATAGTAGTCATCTTGGATAATGAGCAAGTCTTTGTTTAAGCATATTTGGCACCTCATCCTCAAGAGTTGCGTTCGCCCACTCATTCATTCACCCCCAAAATACTTATTAAGCGTCTTTCTTATGACAACCCCAGGTTTTTCTTGTCCTTATAGACCTAATTTATTGCCCACAGTGTTTTGCCTTTCCTGTGGCACGTGGCTTTAGCCTCCCCGCAGTGGGGTTTTTCCAGCCTACCTTGCGCGGCTGCAGTTCTCAGCGTCTGCCCCTAGAGGCCTGAAGTTGGTCAGCTGTGCGTCCCTTCCACGCCTGGAAGGGACCCTTTGGACGACCAAGAGCGATATGCAAAGGAGGTGGGCGGGCCTCACCAGGCCGGCAGGCAGTCGAGAGTTGAGGCGGGCGGGCGAACTGCGAGCAGGCGCTATGCAGATGAGATGGGTGGGCGGGTGGTATGCAAACGAAGGGGCGGGGCCCTCCCGCGCGGGCGAGGAGCCGCTCCGCAGGCGGCCGCCGGGAATTGGAAGGCGCCCGGCCCTTTCTTTGACTGGAGCGGACCGCCGGACGCAGCTGCCTTGCCAGTCGGAGCCGGCGCGAGCTGCCGCACAGTGGACGTCGTGTTTGAAGCTAGCCAGGCGGCCGCTGCCCGAGTCGGCTGAACATGGGTAACCACTCGGGGCGGCCTGAGGATCCCGAACCAGGTCTGTGCAGTTGGCGGGGGTCGCGCCGCGCCCCCTCCCCGGCGGAGCGCCCTTCCCCCACCCTCCTCCCCGGCCAGCGGCAGCCACTGTACTCACGGGCGCCAAGGGGGCGAGTGGAAAGGTGGCTTTCCCGGGATGTGATTCTTTCCTTTGGAATGCGCTCATGGGGTTGTGAAATTACCTGTGCCTGCTCCGCGACAAGGAAATACCATTCACTATAAACACATACCTGGAAGCCCTGGGTCTGCCCAGACTCAGCAAGTGGGGCGGGAAGGAGCCTGGTTCCGTGGCCCGGAGCACACAGGCCCGGCCGGTGGAGAGGGGGTCCGGGTTGGGGGTGTCTTCTGTATAGATTTCATGGTGGAATCCGACTTCCCCCTCTTGTCTGCCAACCTAGACAGGGTCTCGTATACACTGTGTAGGCAGTTGCAGACTTTCTAGGCATTTGCAGCAAAAAGTGTGACTTGGCAGCTGTTTTCTGGTTCATTGTCCATCGTTTACGTATCACACACTTTCTGCAGTCCCATAGAAGGTGGTAACTTGTCAGCAGATCTGTTACTCGTGGTCAGACCAAGGGCTTGATTGTGACTGTTTCTTACGCAAAATAGCCTATGCTATTCTGGGATACCAAAAAGTTCTCTGGTTTATAAGATTTTTGTTTGTTTCAGAAATTAAGCGAGCTTGTTGGAGAGTCAGCTGGGCCCTAGTTTTCATTTTCTGGTTGATCATCCTGGCCTCTAGCACAGATTTAGATGCTGATAACCACAAGGCTGTATTTAAAAACAAAACAGAACATTTTTATACTGTCACATGAAGCAAATGAGATTTAATTTAGCCCCAGAAATTGCATCTTGGCTGATTGGGGAGAGGTGGTTGACCTAATGCTGGAGTCCTGGGGTAGCAGGTGAGGAGTATGTATTGCTGTGACAGAACCAGAACTCTAAAAAATTTTTTAAAGGAGTAACTTTTAAATTTGAGTTTGAATGAGAAAATTGAGGTTTCGAGATGTGGAGCAACTTGTCCAAGTAACTTATTGGTTGAATTGGAAGCAGTTTTGTAGCCTCAGCTCGTCTCTCACCTCCCAGTGCCTCACCTGCCTATCTTGGCAGGGAGGCCAGGCAAGCTTAGGCCATATCCTTGGGGCTGGGCTGAGTTGGGTGCTGCCCTGGCAGTTGTGGTACATTGGATTGGTACAACAACCAGGATCAGAAACTTTGACTGCCACTGGGGAATACTGTGAAGAAAAGTTTTAGAGATGGGGTTACTACAAAGATTACATAGGGATTGCTCTCTAAATTACACAGCACTTATCCAGACTTCTTTGGGCAGAATAACCAATATTTGCAAAATAACGTCTTTGTCATAAACAACCCTGTGATAAACTGTTAGGTAAAGGGTATGTAACATTTTAAAAACCTCTCATTAGTACACAACTGACCAGGTATTATGAAAACCCTGTGTATTATTTCCTTTTTATCAAATTGTGCAGACTATTCCCCTCGTTAGAGCTTGTAAGAGTTACTTGGGTGCTTGTGTTCTAATTTCTAAGTGACCTTGCTTTTTAAAGCACTCTAATGGATAAAAGATGAAAAGGACACTTTTATGCCAGGTACTTATTTAATTGCATTTTTCAAAGAGTACATTTAATTTCAGAATGAGAACTCAGTCTGATTTGCTGCAAAATAAGATACCTGATTAGCAAACCTTAGGAAAGGCTTTAAATGCTAGACTATAGTTTGCTGAAAGTGTGAGTATAATTTTAAGTGCTCTTTTAATATTGTGATGAAATGCTATAGAATGCATCAGTGACATCCTGGAGATTAGAGTTTCCTTAAAGATTAATGTATCTTCCTTATGCATTGGACTAGAATCAGAGCAAGTGCTTTAATGGGTTATCAGAGCAAAGGGCTCAGAGATTAGTGGTAGAGGTCAAGGGAAAATAGAGGGAAGCTAGATGAAGTGAGAACAATACCCAAGTTCAGTTTTTACAGTTTATATATTGTGACAGTTTTTTCCTTTGAGACATAGACCCTTAAACAGAATTAAGAATGAATGTGGTTTATTAGAGAGTACTACCTAAGAAAGACAAAAGGGGTGGGAGGCAGAATTGGGCTGGGGAAACTTTAGACCATGATGCAGATCCAACACTAGAGAAAGGAAAATGGGGAGGAGGCAGCAGGTTTGGGCAGGGAGAGCACAATGCAGATCTGACCAAATTTTGGCCAACTGATTGGGGAGCTCTAGAGTTGGACAGAAATGGCCAGTCCATAGTCCTCTTACTGTGGTCAGTCACTGCGTGAGGCTGCCTGGAAAGAATGTGCCTTCAGCTCAAAAGCCAAGTTGAGTCCTGGGATCCTGGTGACACTAACAGCTGGAAGTGTTAACCAACTGCAGTTTTTGCAGCTGAATGCCCAGTTCTTCCTTGACTAAAGATCCAAGTGGCACACTTCATGGCTGGTTTCTGCAGGACCTCAGGCGCCTCAGCAGGTGTAGGGATGGTCTATTTAAAAGGTAAATGATTTAAAATCCACATCTCAGCATCCCTTCCCTTTCTCTACTTAAAAGAGCTGGAATTGTCCTGTCTCTTTCAGGTGGAAGTTCTTCATCCCCTCTGGGGTACACCTGAGGCAGAAGGCAGGTTCTCAACTGCTGCTGCTTTTCTAGCCCTGGAATTGGCTGTGGTGGTAGCAAGACTCCTCTTTTGTGGTGTCCACAATCCTCTGAGTTGGGTCATTGTGACTTATTGTGATATTGCAGAATGGGTAAGAGAAACGGATCAAGTTAAAAACATAAAAATTTGCAGAAATAAGGGCAGCTAGAATCAGAACATGTTGATGACCAGATCTCTTATTTCTTAGACGGTCCCAGTTGCCCTTCAATTTCCAACTGGTTTGTCAAGTGCTTGCATTGTCAGAGAGGGCTGCTGGGTGTTATTTGTGCAGGTTGCACTGTTCAAAGACATCTGGGAAAAGGGATGAGTGGGCCAGTTGGGATTGTATCAGTCCAGGGGAAGGGTGCCATTTTGCAATTTTGCCTTTTTATATTTTCAGAAAGGTGCCCAATATGCTAAAGGAGGCCTCAGTAGAAAGTGACCTTGGAAAGCTTTCCACACTGTCACTGTTAGCTGCTTACTCTTTGCTTTAATTGTGCATGTATGTGTTTAAACAATGAATTGAAATGATATGAAACAAAAGTAAAAATTTATTCCCATTCCCTATCAGGTCCTACTCTGTATTAGTTATAATTAATGGTAACTTTGGTTAATGAGGAATCCCAAAAGAGCTATTAAAAGTTGATTTCTCACTCACATCATAGTCTGGTGTGTGTTGGGGTCAGCAGGCTGGGGAGTTAGAGGTGTTTGAGACTGAGGCTGGCTCCCAAGTTGCACTGGATCTGCCAGCAGTCAGGAAGAGAGCAAGCATGTGGGGAATCCTACAGGAGGTTTTAGGGGGCTGGCCTGGAAGTTGTGCACATAATTTCTTCATTCCACTGGGCAGACCCTGTCATGTAGCCACATCTGGATGCTAAGGGATTGGAAAATGTCTTTGGGGAGTGCCAAGCAGGGGACAGCAGACTCTTTCCAGATATGATGACTACTCTCAACCACATTTCTGTCAATATTTTACTTAAAAAGTTTTAATCAGAAAAATCGAAAGACATATAAACAACCATGTACCTACCTCCTAGATTCTACAATTAACATTTTGCGTTATTTGTATATGTATCTACCTATTTGTCCCTTTCCCTATCCATTATACCATTATCTTATTTTTTATGCATTTCAAATAAATGGTGGTTATCTCTATATTTCTGCATTATATATTATACCTGTACTATTTCTTGATTTATTAACTTTTGAGGCTTTCTACTAACCCTTACTCTGAAAGTTGAGGAATTAAGTTCATTTTTACTACTGTATTCTTCTCCTCCCCCATTTCTGCAAGTCATACTTAAATTTTCTGAATTTCTCGTTAGTATAGTAAAATGCTAATGGTGGAATACAGGTGATGGATATACAGTTGCCCACTAAAAGGTTTTCAAGTTTGCTTTATGAAATTTTCATTTAAAAAACTTTAAAATTCTAAGGAAATCTTCTATTGTTTACCCCACTCTTTCTTGACTAATAAACCTAAACAGTGCCCTTGGCTAGGTAAATGAGGATATGATATTCCTAAATTTCTTCTGCCTTTTTTTGTTCAGCATCCTCTGTGCCCTATTCCTGGTCTACCTTTCAACTTTTCACATGGCTAGAGCATTTTGTTACATAATTAGTATTATTAAATATTCTGTGCATTGTTTATAGTTTGATTCTAAAAATTAAAAACCAGTCAGCATTTACAATATTAGGATCCCATAGGCATTAGTTATGAGACAATCAGTTAGTGCATTTAGGTTTACAGAGAAAGAAATATATAATCTTACCTTGCTTAACTTGTGATCTGTAACAGACATTACTTTGAAAGAAAATAGAAGTAAGGAGTTGGTACAAGTATTTATGATTATTTACTTTTAAAATTATTTTAACATGCTTTTATCCGGTTATTCAGCTTCTTAATTTTACAGATTGTTTCAGAAAATTCATTTTCTTTTTGAAGACAGAAAGCAAGGTGCTTAAGAGTATGGGCTTTGGAGCCAGGCTGCCTGTTCATAATCTTAGCTTTGTCAGTTCGTAGCTCTGAGACTTTGGGCAGATAATTTAAGTAAGCTCTTTGAGCCTCAGTTTCTTTATCTAGAAAAGGGGATGGTAATATGACATACCTCAGGGTTGTTGTGGTGATTAATTGATTAAAAGAGGTGAAGGGTTAGAACAAGCTCGCACATAGAAAGTGCCCCATAAGTTGTAGTTGTTAGTATTTCTAGCCTCCTCCCAACTTCATGCTTTAGTTTGGATTTGCTTGCCTTCTTTTCCTGTCTCACTCTCAGGTTAGGCCACTACTTCTTGGATCATTTTTCCCTTGTTTGCATTCCCTTTGTTTTGGCCGGAGTATTTCCAATGATCCTCTGTGTTGCCAAACTTTTATGTATTCTGTCATCTCCATATTCATCTTTTTCTTCCAGTTTTCCAATGGACTTTTAAAATTTCATCAACTGTATTTTCTATTTCCAAAATATTTGTTTGTCCTCTATTCTTTCTTGTTTATAGCAATGTGGGCTTAAGTTCTAGAGAGGGGAGTAGAGTTGGCCAGAGGGCTTGATCAGATGAGTTAGTGGCTTTTGTTGTTGGTTAGTTGTAGATTTCAAGAATTCATCAGAATTTTTACGATATTCACTAAGAGGGGAATAGAGTGCATTTTTCTCAGGTGTTATTTTGTTCCATAGAAGTGGAACTAGTGTTGTGAGAGATATACTTTGTAAAATGTGCCCTTTTACAATTAATATTTACATATGTATATGTATCCATATATGATCTATGATAACATAGTAAAAAAGATAAGTAATATCAGATATACCTGTTACCATGGTAAATGTGAATGAGTTAAACTTACCATTAAAAAAAAAAAGAACCTCTTCCTCTAGATTAAAAAAGAAAACAAAATATATATGCTGCAGAAAAGCATATTCAGGTAATACTTGGATTTTAAAAATTAAGTAAGTTAAAGTTGTGAATGATAAAAAAAAGTAGGACTTTAGGCTTTCAGGTTCATTATCTTGTTATTCTATTTATAAACCCAGTAAAATTTAATTATATCTAATTAAAAGGATCTTTGATTAATATTCAGTACCATTTATAGACTTAGTTAATATATTTTAAATGTTTTAAATTGTTTTTTAATTTAGTATATTTAGATTCCTATTAAAGTCTGACTGACAAACAATCCAGTTTAAATCTTATAAATTTCATAATTATTTTTATAAGCCTAGCGATTCTTAAGTCTTTTTATATATTCCAAAACACACATTCTCTTTTTACATGTATGTATATGCACACTTTCAAATTAAAGTTATAAATTAATTACACATTACACATTTTTAATTAGAATCAAGAGGCTGATCTGTAACTCTTAATAGGTCTAATTCTCTTAAACGTTGAATATATAATTCCAAAATGCAGGTATTTCTTAATGCATAATACTATTAATACTTATATAATTCTTTAAAATATTTCTGTAGTTGATTCAAAATTTTTTGGGGATTAAAAGATGTTTACACAAGTGTTTTATTCCAAATAATAAATAATACTCTGATTTTGTGTCATATAATTTTGAGGATTGCCTTCTCAGTTTGCTGGGGTTATTTAACCAACAGAGATCCTTGACAGGGACAAGGACAGGATTCTTACTCCAAATATCAGCTTGAGCCCCATTTGTTGTGATTGGGGCATATGCCTGAACATGCCCAATTTGAGCATTAAAAAGATAATCTGTACAGGATAAATTTTCTCAACCTTTATCTGAGGATATCTATATTCTGCCTTCATCTTTATTGGTAGTTGTCCTGAGTGTAGAATTCTAGGTTGAGATCTTTGTAATCTGTCTATAACATTGACTTCTAAACTTGAAGGAGGTGGTCTTGATGCCCATGTGCTTTAGATTCAAAATTATGTTTTACTTAATTCTTATAGCCCCTAATAGAGAGGCCTGAGACCTCTGTTTAAATAATCATATCACTTGATTAGAGTTTACATTTCTTTGACACTTAAATATGTAAATATTTTCCTATCTACTTCTAAGGACCTTTGACTTGCTAGATCATGACCTGCTTTTCTTATACTTTCTGTTTCTTAAGGCAGTATCTTTCTTAACAGTAAAACAAAATGAAATTTAACTGTGGCTCTCAGGGCTCTGTCTGACTTACAGGGTCATTCTACTGAAACAATGGTATCAGTTAAAGATACATACACCACAAAGTACCTTGTATCATACAGGACCTTCTATATTGATAAAAGTACAATTCAAAAAGGAAAGGTAGCAGTTAACAAAATCCAGTACACAAACTAGCAAAACAGTGGAAGTGACTAAAGTAAATCTATTAGAAATGCATGGAAAAACTCACAAGTAAAACGAGAGAATTCAATGAGTCTTACACAATTTTTCTCAGTTCATGGAATGGTGAAAACATTGTTCTAAACCCCAAAGAAAACCTCATTATTATCTCTTAAGGGAAATTTTACTGGTCACTCTGTAATCATAATGCAATAAAACTATAGATCATAAAAGTTGAAATTTTAAAAATTTAATCCATTTAGAAGCTGACCCAAATAGGAACTGAAAACTATAGTTATAGAAAAACAATTAGAAAAATAATTTGGAAGTACTTCATAAAGTCGCAAATAATGACAAATTCATTCCTCTGAAAGCTTTTGTTATCAAAAAAAGAAAAGAATGAAAACGGATGGAGTAATTACTATATACAGAAAATTAGGAAATAATACAAGAAATCTGGGAAAATAGGAGGGAGATTTTTAAAAGGGCAGATTAGTAGGACGTCATTTAAGACTGTCAGTTGACTCTTCTCTTACTCTCAGCACCTAGCACAGCACCTGACACATGGTTGGCACTTAGCAAATATTTGTTGAATGAAAGAACAGAAAAAGAAAAACCAATAAATAGAATTAAAAATATCTAAGAGTAGGTTCTTTGTTAAAACTGTGAAGTAAATAAGCTGTAGTTAGACTAATTAAGAAAAAAGATAACAAATACTCAAAATTAGTAATGTAAGAATGTATATAATGAGAGATATGAGTATTAAAAAAACAAACAAAAAATAGAAAATTTTGATGAAATCAAAGCTTTCATGGAAAATGAAACCACTGAAATTAATTCATGAAGAAATGTGACACTTAGAAAAATAATTTGGAAAACATCACAAAGTGACTGAGAAAATAGCTTCAAACAATTCGGAACCTAGATGTTTTTATATGTATTTCTCACATTTTGGAATGTGAGAAAAATACAATGTCTGTACCATTTAAAGTCATCTAATACTTTGTTTCTCAAAGATTACTGTATTACAGAGGTAATGCTTTAAGATGTATATAGATGACTATTTCTTATTTTAATCATTTTAAATATTTTAGAAAAATTGTAACCAGTATGTCTCAAATTTATGTCTGGTGCTTGGGAAGATACTAGGCTAAAAAAAAAGTAACAATATTGAGTTTATGCAGAAAAATATTAAATATATGAGTCAAGTAAATGCAAATATAGCCCAAATTGTCAAACGTTATACTCAAATAATAGAAACTTGAAAAATATTGTGAAGTACACAGAAAATGGAAAGCATTCCAATTTAACAATTTATTTTAATGCTACTCCATATACCAAAACCTTTCAAAGATAGAACTAACAAAGAAAACTAGAGTTTATTTTCACTAGGTTAGATGTACAAGTCCTAAATGAAACATAAACCAAATTTAATCTAACTATATATTTTAAATTATTAAACCACTGGTAAAAAACTAGTTCATTCCAAGAAAGCAATAATATTATTATATAATTAATTTAAAATTGTTAGATATCAGTAAATTTAAAGAAAAAAAATTTCATCTTACTATATGTCAATGCATTTAATAAAATTTAACATCTACCTCATACATATTTAATAGGAATGGATGGATCCTTTCTTAAGATAATAAATAAAATGGTCTGAAAGCCACATACATCATGCTTAACAGGAAACCAAAAACATTCTGTAAAGGTCAGGAAAAAAAACAAGGTTGCCTGTACAGGACATTGTTTTTAGATAGATTAGCCAAAACAGTAAGTTTTTTTTTTTTAAGTTTATTGAAAATGAGAAAGAATTCGCATTATTTGTAGGTACTGTAATTGTGTATTATTAGAATAACCAAGATGATCAACTGAAAAACTATTAAAACAAATGAGAATTCAGTAAGGTAACCAGCTCGGAAGTACATCTATATATTCATGTATGTATGAATATGCTTATATATGCATGTACGTATGTATGTAGATTATATAACAGTAGCTTTGTTTATGTTAGTAATAATCAGAAATGATTTGTTAAAAGGTCACATTCAGTCACAGCATGAGCAAAGGTATAAAACCTGGGGTAAAAATAAGGAATGTGCAAGGCCTCTGTGATAATCTATAAACTTTATTCAGAGAATAGACTCTAGTGATGATGAAATAGATATCCTCTGTGATATGGAGGAATTATATATATTACATCTTTTAAAATCAGAGATAGTTGCTGAATTTTTGTCAAATGTCCTGATGTTTTGCTTTTTCTTTTTAGACATATTGATTTGATGGATTTGAAAATTTTTACCTTATGACGAAATTTTAATTCAGGATTTTCTAAATCGTCCTTTTGGAATTTTCTTTTTTTAAATATGAAAGATTAATTAGCAGCATACGTTTTTATTGGTTCCATGTTGGCTTATATGTAAAAAATGGTGTCCATGCAAGGTGCTCTGGTGACCCCCTTGACATGGACATTGTGCAAGAGATGGTTCTTTTCCAACCCAAATAAGAACCACTTGAGAACCCTTGTTGGTCTTACTTCCATGGCCCCTGTCAATCCTTGGTGGCTCTAGCAAAAAGGAGGGTTTTATTGAATTGATGGAAGCTGGCCCTTGTATTTCCAGGAAATTTTTGAATTCTCAGAAGAAAGTTGGTTTGATATTTCAAAATTAATGTTAGAAAATATTTAAAAGTGAGATTTTAAAAATCACATAATGTTATGAACTTCTGAAAAGCTTGTTTCACAGGAAGAGTTTTTCTGATTTCCTACGAAGATAACTCAAATATCCTGGGCCAAGGACTTCCCCGCACAGGGAACTTGCCCACCATTTCCTTTCATCCCTGTCAGAGAGACTGAACACAGCCCACCACATCCCCATTTCCCTCTGTCTTTCACAGCTCATACCTCTTCCTCAGTATTTTCTTACCAGTATTCCCTGCCTCTGCTTATATTTTTTAACCCTTGCTCTGTTACTTCAGAAAAATTCTTCTTCTTTCCTTCATTCTTTATCCTGCCCTCATTTCCAGCTATTTGTTCCCAGTTAAACCTAATTATGGTTAAATGTTAAGATTAGAGGCTATGATAAACCCGGAAAAGTAGTCATAAATTTTGACCTGAAACTATATCGAATAAAGAACTAGTTCAAACAACCTCCAGAGCCCTTAAAAATCCCCTTTGCTTTATCTGCCAAAGAATTCATCTCCTTCCTCTAATTGGTCCTGCTTTTCTCTCTAGCACCAGCAGCCAAATTAAAAAAAAAAAAAATCTTGGAAGGTTAAATTATCAGCAGTCTAACCTTCTGATTTATCAACAGATAAACAAAGAGCCTATTCATTGTAGTCATAGAACTATTATGAAAATTATGTGTATAGTTTTTTATTTTGGTCTCTTCTGCTCTCCTTTCAATCTGAATATGTTACATTGTGCCAGTGTTACATGGAATCATGCTCACAAACTGGGCCAGAGATGTGGTAAAACAGTTTGTTTGCAGGTTAATAAAGTGAGTGTGTCAGGGGGTGTCTGTATGTGTATTTTTTTGTTTGCATTTGTATTTGTGTTGCTGTGTCTGTGTGTGCATATCCCTCATGACTTCCCTGATGTCTTAACCTTTTGTAGCATTTTGCTTTTGTGCCTTGGTGGAGATTTTCAATCAGAAATTGTAATTAAGAAAGAAGAAAGAATGAAAATTAAGAGATAACAGTAATTGGAGCAGTGATTATATGTTACTGTAAACTAAATTAAAATGACCTATTCTTTATAATAAATTCTGGTATCCAGAGCCTTATGCTAACCATTTCAGATACAATATAGTTATTACGGTATTACAGACATCCCCTTTTTGTTTACTATTTCCCCATTACTCAGGTCATCACTGTCAGTGTCAATTAGGTTATCAGCCTTGACTCTAGGGGGTGCCCTGGCAGCTTCCTGATGTCTGCAGGTCAGTCTACACCAGGGTCATAGAATTAACGCATATTCTGGATTTCCCTCACTAACCTGCTGCCTTGAATCTATTTCCACCTGCCTGGAAACCAGTAACCAAAGCTGCCAGAACTGTGTCTCAACCAGAAGTACTTCTCCTAATAATAAGAGGATGCGAAGTTTAAGGCACAGATATTTTTAACTTCTCTGAGACCCCCTCGCATTCCCAGTTAATGGCAACATCACAGGTAGCTGCATGGCTGCGCACTTGGGCCCTAACACTCCAGTTCCCTGCCTTAGTACTCCTCTGAATGCTCAGGCATCCTCTCTGTCCTCTCAACCACACCTCGCTCCTCCTCCTTGCTGTTTGCAGGGATGCTCCTCTCATGAGCTTTGCAGCCAAATCCTCCATAGCCTGACCATAAATCCCATTCTGTCCAGGATTGTCCCAGTTAACATCCACCGCAGGTCAGTTTACACCTATTAACTTTGCTCTCAAAGTGCCGCCCTTTGGAAAATAAATTATATCTTCATCCTACTCCTCATTCTTTCAGGCCTCCTCAGCCCAGATGTCACCTCCCCATGTAGACCTTTTCCCTGCCAGGTAGACTTCTCCTCTCCCAGGGGGTTACATCCTTTGTTTGCTGAGGCTGCTAAATAACCCCCAGGGCTTGGCTGGGCTGAGTCAGGGTTGGTGAGAAGAAATTTAGGCTTTTTTTTTTTTTGGCATGAGGACCTGTGCTGGGCTTGACTTGGAGGAAGTGAGAGTGGAGAGGTACTGGGTACTAGGACAGTCAGGGAGGAATGTGCAAAAGAGGGACAGGTGAACAGAAGGTGAAATGAAGAGAGGGGAGAGCAAAGAGGAAATGTGAGAAAGTGCTGTGGACTTGGATTGATAGGATGGCTTACCAATGTGATCATTGGCTTGATTATAAACAGATTACATGAAACAATCAAACTCCATTTTCCCTAGGTGACAGGTTGGAATACTAGACAAAACTCTGAATTCGGAGACAGATATTCAAGGTTCATTTTTCTCCTTTTACCTTGATGGGTTTTCACAATGGCAAAGGGCTTGAGCTATATCTATGATATTTCTTTCACCTTTTAGAAGTGTATGATTTCGTCATATGCTTTGAAGAGACCAGACTAGAAAGCATTTTGAAATTTCTACAGAGTTCTGTATTTTTTCCAATTGCAGGCCAGAAAGGAAAACTTCCAAATAAGGATGCATGAGCTACTCTGGGAAACAAAGGGAAACAATAACTAAAATACAAGTCTGGCCTTTGCCCTGGCATGAAAAGAATGCAGACTGTTAACTGACCTAAAGGTTTCTGTTTTATTTCATATTTAGGTGAAATGGTCAGCTTTGACCATTATTCCCAAAGAAGTTTCTCTTCAGACTTTTAAGATATTTGCATAATATCGAGATGATTATATTATCCTCGAGAGTGCTGTGGTCACCTTTCTCTATAAAACAGCCATGCTTAATTGTATATATACCAGGAGCAGTGCTTAAAAGCTAAATTCAGAAAAATTAATCTGGACTCACAAATGATTACAGTAGACATTCAATAAATACTTCTGTTGATACTATCACAAACATTGCTAGGTCTTCTCCCAACAGTTTAGCCATCTAAACATAAAGGAATGGTTCAGTAGTAATGGTGATTTTATTCATTGGACATTATGCAGACAGCCATCCAAACTGTAATTGTGAGGATTATACCCAAAGATGAGAGTGTTTGATAGAGATGCGAATGAAAAAGCTGAATGCAAAATCGTATGCATACCAATTAAATCTTTGTTAAAGTGTAGTCCAGAGGACACAAATTGAAAACCTCATTTGTCTTACGGCATATCTTAGAGTTTTTTGAGTAAGCATGTTTTGATGGGACCTGAGCTCACATGTGTCACATTTCCTACCACTTCCTTTGGTTCCTTACCTTTCATAGACATTTATTTACCTGTTTGGCTCTATAGGCAGTTGAATTCTTGACTTCTGATTAAAATAATGAGACTAATTAAAATGAAATAACGCAAAATTAAAGATTATTTTAAGGTTAATTAAAATAATTAAATGAATATACTACACATATAATGAGGTTATAATGGGTTGTCTTTGTTGCTTCCCAGGGAAATATGCCTTGATACAGATTTATGGGATATGCTCATGGAAAAAATACCTCTCGGGGGTGAGGGCAACAGGACGGGGCAGAGGGAGAAGTTGAAATGCGATGCAATTGCTGCAGCTTTCTCAGTCCGTCCTAAGGGGAGCTTGAGCTAGGATGGTCCTCCATAGTTGTCACAAGTTAAGGCTCAGTGGTCAGACCTTTATACCTTCCCCCCAGGAGCCACGGGAAGGCTTCAGGGGAGATCTGTTTCCTTGCTTTTTCTAGCAGTCATTTTCTTTACGAATTCTGCCCTCAAAATGTCATTCATATTTCCTGAATGCAAAAATACAAACACCCAATATTTTCTCCCTTATAAAGTTCACTCTCAGGGAGTTGGCTCCACAGCTGACCACAGGATCTGCCTGCACACAGACTAGCTGACTCAGGAGGTCAGCACCCAGGCCTGACTCACTCTCCTCCACTCCTTGCTGCGGCCCTTGTCAGGGCCTGTTTCCCCAGGACATCTGGTCAGGACCTCATAACCATCTCCTTTGTGCCTATGGCTGGGTGGGGAGGCTAGGTCACTGCTTGCCCTGTGGAGTAGAGGGTGAGAGTTAGAGACCTTGTGGTATTGTGATATGTAAGAAATATGTATTTGGTCCCCAGTTCCTGGCACAGAACTCATAAAACCCTTGGAATTTCTGAGAGATAGGGGTAAGAGGACTGCCTTTTATTCATAATAGGCCCCTTTTAACCATGCTCGAATTTATGCTCTTGGAGAATGAAGGCTGGTTGTCTGAGAGACCAACCATGTGATTAGAGGGCTGGAACCTTTAGCCCCACCCCTGGACCTCTTGGGAAGGGATACGGGTTTGGAGATTGAGTTTTACCTCCAAGGGTCAATGATCTAACCAGTCATGCCTATATAATATCACCTCCATAAAAATCCTAAACAGTGGTCTTTGGAGAGCTTCTGGGTTGCTGAGCACATCAAGATGCTGAGAGGTGTGGCACACCCGGAGGGAACACGGAAGCTCTGTGCTTCCCCAGACCCTATACCTTGCCCTGTGCATACACATCTTCCATCTGGCTGTTGCTGAGTGGCATTCTTAACTGGTGATCAAGTAAGTAGACTGTTCCCTGAGTTCTGCGAGCCCTTATGGAAATAGTTCAAACCTGAGGCAGAGGTCTGGGGAAGCCCTGATTTATAGCTGGTTAGTCAAAAGTACAGGTGACAACCTGAGACTTATAGGACTGAGTCTTTAACCTATGGGGTCTGTGTTAACTCTGGGTAGTTAGTACTGTCAGAATTAAATTATAGGACACCCAGTTTGTGTCTAGAGAATTGGAGAATTGGTCTGTGTGGAGGAAACCCACACATTTGGTGTTAGAAGTTGGTGTGAGTACAGTGGAGAAATAGTTTTTTCTTTTAGCCCTCTTGAGTGTCTTAAGCCTTCCCTATATTCTTCAGCTCAACTTTGGTGGAAGAGCCCTGGCCAGCTGTCAGTGAAATGTGCCTTCCAGTGTGAAGTTTCTGGTGGGAAATGCACCTTCCAGTGACTTCGTCACTGTAGGTACAGCATGTCCGGTCTGGTCGGGAGCCCCATAGAGAGGAAGGTTGAGCCCTCAGAAAGGATTTAGGCATTCCTGGGCTCCTGCCTCTACAATCATCATCAAACTGTTAAAACCTCTCACCTCCAGCCTCTGGTCAGAGAACATCTGCTCCAAGTCAGCCCGCTGTTTGGAATGCAGACATTTGGTAATAATGTCTAGGTGAGAATCCCTCTTCATTAATTTTGCGTGGTAATTAGTGATCCCCTTTAAGTCTTAACTTTTTTCTTTACCTGAGGGTAATTTTTTTTCCATTGGTTTCTTCTTACTGTCTAGCTTTCCTGTTATACTTATGTTGGATCTTTCCGTTCTCCTTTCATGTCTCTTAATTTAAAAACAAAACATTATATTCATCTCATTATCCTTTCTCAGAATTCTGGGTGAATCTTCTTATTCACTGACTGGATTTTCAATAGTGTTCAGTATTGCTGGTCGTCAGATTTTTGCACATGAAAGCAGTCTTTCTTGATGTCACATTTTCCCTTTTAATGAAGGTGTTTCCCTTTCAAAACTTATTGAAAATATGGATGGGAGACTTTCTAAAGATCTGTTTACCACACTGGACTTGCTGAGTAATATGGGAACCATGGCTGATTTGCTCCTGGGAGTTTAGTGCTGTTGGTGGCCTTTAGTCACCCACCTGTCTCCCACCAGCAGTCCTGAATAGAAAGAATACCCTTGGTGCTTTATACAGGTACTGGGACTTCTCTCACCACTGTCTAGCTCAGGTCCTTGTGTAGGGAGCATTCTCTGGGCCTCTGCAGGATGGGGGTGGGAGCTTGTGTTGGATCACATGAAGGATAGGCTCCAGAGCAGCATTCCCACAGCCTTTAAACTTCCCCTTCTGCATCATGCCAAGGGATTTGAATCCAGGCGTGAAATAGACTAGGCAGAAGACAGAACTACACAGAACGTGGCACACAGAGAATACTCTTTAATAAATTCAGCCTGATTTAAAGAATGTTTAGTCCTCTTGACTTATATAAATGTGCAAATTCCTGCAAATCCTTCAGTGCATGAGCTTTTTCTTAACATTTAACAGTATGGGCCCTGGAGGTAGAATTCCTGCTTTCTTATCCTGGCTTTCCTGTTTACTAGATATAGGATTTGGAGCTGGTTTCTTAATTTCTTGCTTAATTTTCCTCCTCTGTAAAATGGGGATAATAGCACTTTCTTAAAGGAGTTCTCAGAACAATGCCTGGAAGACAGTGTTTCAAAAAATGTTTATAAATCTTAACCAATAAATTAACAATAAATGTTAACTCCTTTTCTTTTTCTTCTTCCTCCTGCCTCTCATTTTTTCCTTTTCAGTCATTTCCCTTGAGGTAGACACAGTTTCATTTATCACCAAATGTTGACAGAGTGCTTCCCCTGTCCCCACCCCACCACCTCTGTGTCCCACAGGCACCCTCCCCCACCATGCCTGCCCCAAGGTGCTCTTGGGGGGGTATTCAGGGAGTGTATTCGTTTTCTGTTGCTGCTGTAACAAATTACCACAAACTTACTGGCTTAAAACAATATAAATTCATTTTCTTGCAGTTCTAGAGGTTAGAAGTCTAAAATCAGGATGCAGTCAGGGCTGTGTTCCTTCTGGAGACTTCAAGGTGAAGTCTGTTTCATTGCCTTTTCCAACTTCTAAAGGTCACCAGCATTTTTCCTCCATCTTCAGAGTTCATCGCTCTATCATCATGTCTCCTTTTTCTGTCTTTGACCCTTCTGCTTCCCTGTTATAAGACCCTTGTGATTACACTTAGCCCACCGGATAATCCAAGATGATCTCTTCAAGAACCTTAACTTAATCATACCTGCAAAGTCCCTTTGCCATGTAACATAGTAACAGGTCCCAGGGATTGGGTTATGAACATCTTTAGGAGGCAGATAGTAATAAACCTTATTATAGCATACTCACTCCACAAAGATGCCCTAAGCAAAGAAGTGGAGAACTCAAACTAGGAAGCAGTATTTTTTTTTTTTTTTCTGAGGAATTGGGAAAGGTTACACAGAAGAGGGATGGACATTAAAGCCAAGCCATAAAGGGTGGAGAAACTTTTCCTGGGGTGGAAGGATTTTAGGCAGAAGAAACAGCATTTGCCAAGAAATGGAGTGGTGAAAGAATCCAGCAGTTTTGAGGACTAGTTAGATGTTCAGTGTTGCCAGAATATTAAAGAGGGATCGTAGGCAAAGAAATACGTAGGTTAAAACCAGAGTGTGCTGTGATAATGGGTTTGGAATGCATCCTGTGAAGAGAAGGGAACCAGTGGAGCTGTTCTAGTGGGTTTTTAAAATATAAATGTTATGTCTGATTGTGTAAGTAATACATGGTCATTTTATAGAAAATGAAAAAACTAAAGAACTGTATCCAGGAAATAAAAATCACTCAGAAATAATTACTCTTGACATTTCTGTGTGGTGTGATTATTGAGCTGTGTGTGCATGTGTGTGCATGTACTTTAACACAGTTAAATCATATTCTATATTCAAATTCATGTCTTGACTTCTTTAACAGTATATCATAATATTTCTTCATAGCATTAAATATTTCCAAGTATTCTTAACGTGTTCATAATAATCTCCTATTGTGTATATTACCATAATTTTTAAAATTGTTGCTGGACCTAGTATTTTTCTCTATTTTAAATAATTCTAATACATAAATCTTAAGTTTCTGAATAGATCTTTAGGCTAAATTTCTCAATAGGTATTTACTTGGCTAAAATATAAGATTGATTATAAACTCCTTGATATATATATATTTCTGTGTTCTTTCTCGAAGTAATATAAAATATACAAAGCTGTGTAAGAGAGTGTTGTTCACACTGCAGCCTTGCCAGCATTATTGTTCCTAAATAATTAACCCTAATTTGATGGGCAAAAAAAGTACTTCCTTTTTTTACTGAATTTCATATGTTTATTGGTCATTTTTTCCTGTGATTTGTCTATTGGGGTTTTAATGTTATTCTTTTTGTTTGTTTGTTTGTTTGTTTGTTTGTTTTATATATTAACACTACCAATTTATTTCTGTTATATCATTGCAGATAATTTCTTCAGATTTTTTGTAGTATGTCAATTGTCTTAAATAAGATGTAGAAGTCTAAAAATGTTATAGTACAAATTTATTTTTTTCCATTGTGATTTATTACATTGTTCCTGGGCTTAGAGTTTTCCTGCCCAAAGTTCAGATGTATTCCATTTTTAAATATTTATGTCTTTAATCCGTACTTTGATATATGATGTAGGAAATTGTATTTAAAACATTTGGAGCATTTACTGAGCAAGATTTCTTTTCCTCACTGATTTAAATTTGCCGTTTTGTATCTTATATTACTTATGTATTCTTGGATATATTTGCTGTTCTCTATATTCTGTTCCATTAATTATGTGATTTTAATTGTTGTAGCTATGTAATATTTTAGTATCTGGTAAGTCAAGTTTTCTTCATTGTAATTTTTTTTTCTTTTACTATTTTTTCTTGTTTGTTCTTTGAGTTACTTTATCTGGTTTCCAAAAAATCCATTTTGAATTTTGGTCGAATTGTATTACGTTAGAGGAGAATCAGCACATTTTCTAGTATTCATGTCCTTCTAGGAATGTGATAAATGTTTTCATTCATTATCTTTTATATTCTCTAGTAAAATTTTAAAATCTTTTTCTATAAAGGCGGAAACAAATTAAAGGCTCTGTGTGAAGATTGGGTAATTGGGAAAATGGTGGTATCACTGAAAGAGAGAGAGATAGAGAGACACAACCAGGAAAATCAAGAAGAGAATTTGAGAGGCAACATAAAGAATTCACTTTTAGAAATTTTGAGTTTTAGCCCAGTCACATCTGAATGGTTCACCTTCTTTTATTAAGCTGCTATTGGTTTGTAGTAGGGGAAAGTGGTTGTTGATCAATGGAGATGTTTTGTATTTTCTTCTTAGGCTATAAGTATCCATTGTTCGACCCCCTGCCCCTCCCCTCACCTTACTCTGCCATCTCCCTGAGAATGCTTCCTTTCCTAGAGGAGTAGTCAAGCAGTATATATATTTACAATTCTACTCATTTGCTGTTATCTTTGCTGCACTGCCCTCAGTCTTTCTGGAGTCTTATCTAAATTTTACCCTCTTAAACTGTTCTCTCTAACGGTGATATTTTTCAAGATTATGGGGTATGATTGACTTCAATCTAATTTTAGCAAAGCTGGTGTACTCTTTGTTATTTTATTACATGTTTACGTTGTTTTATTGGATTTGTAGTTTCATCTGTCTACTCCATTCTTCATTCACAAGTTCATTAGCTCTTTAGGAATGACCTGTTGTCACCATTCTTACTGGTCTACCTTCAAGACCCAGCTTAGATGTGGTCCCTTTCTCGATGACTTTCTCTGACCCTCTGGGCTGGACCCAGTGTCTTTCTGTACTCCCATGGCTCCATGTTTACTGCTTTTTGCACCATATTGAAACCACTTATCACACCTGTATTGAAACTCTCTCCTTATGTATCTGTTACATATATTCCTACATCAGTACCTCATACCGCTGTTGTTGGCACATACAAGATATTTAGGAAAACTTTGTTAAATGCAAATAATATGAACTACATTCGTGCAACGATATAGAGATTAGAAGATTAAACAGGTGGTCGTAACTCTTGTAGCTAGAGATTAATATTTAGGAACTGTTCACATGGAATGACTCTTTGAAGTAGAGTATGAAAAGGAGGCTAAAAGAGAAGTCAATAATCTTGTTGCCCTGCCTATCTCTGGCATCTCTTAGGTCAGGAGTCTGGGTATAGAGATGGTGTAGCTCAGGCATGACGGCATTTTTTGGCCACTGCTTACAACAGAATTGATTTTTCCATACAGCAAAAGCTACAGTGTGTCAAGTGTGTCCTGATTTCAGTCCTTGGGGCACCCCAGGACTACAGATCCCAGGAGCCCAGAGTGTGGAGGAGCTGGGAGTAGGGAAGGAGTGCTTCCTCTCTTTATTCTCAGAGACGTGAGATCAAACACACGTGTTCCCTGTGGCCAGGTGGAGGAGCTGGCAGCGTGCAGACCCTCTCACTGACCTCTGCATGATGATCTGCCACTGCCCAAGAAGTTGTCAATATGTTTGGGTACAAGGGCCAAACCCTTTGTTCCCTTGCATGGGCACAAAGAAGGATATGCTGATAAAAAAAAAAAAAAATAGGTAACTACCTTGAATCTTTAAGCAACAAAATATATAGCATAAAAGCTGGGAATAAAAGAAAAATTTAATTTTTTAAAAAAGTATATTATATTAGGGGATGTAAATTGTGTCTTTTGTAATTTGACATGTTAGGAAACTCAGTTGCCAACTTGGATGCCCACGGGGACCAGTTGGGCACATGAATATATGACTTAATGTGTGTACAACAGTAGAGATGGTGGGGAATTGCACAGTGAACTGGAGAATGCATGCCTTGCCTCAGGGCATTGAGATTCATACATTTTAAAGCACTTTACCAGCCAAACAAAACATATCTGTAGCTTGCGGGCTGCCAGTTTTCAACCTTTGAAACAAATAAAGCAAAAATATAGAAGTTATAAATAACACACTCAACAAATTTGTAGAATAAAGAATAGACATCCTTCCTCTAAATCTAGGAATTGTTTATCAAAGTTGATCATGTACTTTGCCACAGAAAACAAAAAGTAAAATAGAAAAATTATGATTTTATATGCAATAATCTGTCATTTAATCCAGTGATATTAGTGATATAAAAAGATGATTATAGAAAAAACTACATTGGAATTCACAGACACTTTAAAAATAATCTCTGTGCCAGAGGAAAGTCAATTTATAAACAAATTATAAAACATCTAGAAATAAACAAAGGATAGTTTTATAGCACAATGTGTGGAATAGAACTAAAGCTATGCTCAGAGGAAAATGTATAATCATAGATGCTTTTAGTAGTATAGGAAAAGAAAGACTGAAAATATATGAGTGAATTGTTCAATGCATGAAACTAGGAAAGAAAATAAAAGAGAAATAAATTAATAATAAAAACTGAAGTGAATGAAATAGAAAACATAAAATGGTAAAAAAGATAAAAGGCCAAAACACTAGTTCTTTGAAAAGACAAGTAATGGAAATTATCTGTGATTGAAGGAAAAAAGGGAGAAATATATTAAAAATGAGTGAATGTTACAGGTATGAAAGATTAAAAATACAGTCTAAAACACACAATAGAATATAGTTGTTAAATTGTAATGTACACTTGAAAATTATATAATTGTATTAACCAGTGTTACCCCAATAAACTTAATTAAAAAAGATACAGTCTAACAATAATTTGAAAAACGAGGAAATGGAAGTATTATCACTTATTTAATATAGTTTTGGTGTTAATATATTAAGGCAAAAACATCTTTTGGCCTAAATATTGAAAAGAAAAAACAAACCCAAGAATAAGGGAATTTATAAGTGATTGTGTATAAAATAAATATAAAAAGAACAGTACCTTTTTTCCTATACTAGCAATAGCTGGCTAATGCTGGAAATTGAAAAAAAAAATTTAATTCACAGGTGCTGTTAAATGTCAAGGAATAATTTTAACTAGAGTATTATAGGACAGAAGGTGAAAGTGTTAAATCTCATTGTGGTTTATAAAATAAGACTGGAAATAATGGAGAAACTGCTCTAAATCCTTGGGTGGGCAGATTTAATATTATAAAAATATTAATCCTTCTCAAAATAAATCGCTGGATATAACACTAAAATTCTGAGGAAAAAAGGAAGCTCCTTACATTCAAGCTTCACAAAGTGACATTTTTAATTCAGCATATTCTTAATTACTTTATTCTGCATGACAAAGTAATATTTTGGGAAGACAGACCTAAATAGTCTTAATACATTTTAACTTTAGAGTTTTGTAGAGGCCACCTGACAGAGTTGGTTTAGAAAAAGGGAGACACGTTTTAAACAAATTTAGTATTCCATTGGGTATGATCTTATACTTACAGATATTAATGCTGTTGAATTGAGATGTTGAAAGATTATATGACAGTCAAATAAGTGGTTAGGTTATAGGGATCACAAATATTTATCCACAGGAAGAATTTTTTTAAAAATTGACCTAATACGTAAATATGTATTTGTGACATGGTAGATTTTCAGCGACACCATGATATTGTCACCGAATTCAAAAAGCACTGAATCTCAAACAGCTTAGATGGTTCTCTGGAAAATTTGGAATAGATGAACAGCCCCTGCATTGTTCAGGGGTCAACTGTACTTATATAAATAAAATATAAAGTTGGGGATTTGACTATTTGCAGAATAAGAGTTTACTCAGATTGATCAAGAAGCTTGCATTGTGCTTTGTTTTTGATTTTTGCTTTTTTGGGAAATGGGTATCACTTTATATTTAGGGTCACTCCATGAGGATATAATTTAGCTACAAATGACAAAACCTCCAATAATAGTGGCTTAAACAAGACCTAGGTTTATTTCTCATGTAAATTAGTCTGAGCAGGTGGCTGGTCCAGGCAGGCATGGAATTTGGTGGTGCTGGAACCTAGACTCCTGGTGATTTCTGGGTCCACTATGTGAGACCCTGATCTTATGGCCTCAAATGTGGCCTTTGTATTTCAGGCAGAAGGATGGAGGAAAGGGGTGAGCACTGCCTGTTCAGGAGAGCTTTCAGAAAATGCTTCATCCAGTTGGCCAGAACCTCTTACCTGGTCACGCCCAGCTGCAAAAGAGGCTGGAGAATGTCCTTGTTCTGAAACCACACGTCCAACAAAAAGTCACATTACTTAGGAAGAAAAGGAAAAGAAATACTGGGGTGCAACCAACCTCTGCTTAAACATTTATAATAATTGGAGAAAATATTGCAAAATATCCTGAGTATATGAGATACACCTATAAACAAATAAAGAAAAACTAAATGACATAGGAGGTGGTGGTACAGGTCACCTGGCAATAGTATGATAAACAATTCAATTGCAAAAAAATTTACAAGATATTTTATAAGTATAAAGTAAAAGAGATATTGGACATCATTGTAATCAGAGAAATGGAAATCAAAAGAAACCATTTTTCCTCTATCAAAAACATTAACAATTCCAGTGCTGGTCAAGATATAAACAGTTGTTCCCATATGTTGCTGGTGGCATTTTTGGAAAGCAATCTGGCAGTAGCTATTGAGATCGAAAATAAATGTTGTTTTGACAAAGCCATTTCATTGGGGGGAGTCTGTGCTCTAGAAATAAAACACCTATACTTAAATATGGAGTGAATGTAGAAAACGTTTGTTAATTGCAGTACTTTTTTTTATAGTATCCCAAATCTAGGAACAATCTGAATGTTTCTCAGTAGGAACTTGCCAAATAAATTGTAGTACGCCATTCTTATGAAGTATTATATTGTTAAAAAGAACAAGTTAGCTCTATTTCCACTATCCTGGAAGGCTATAAATACAATGTATTCCAATGTGATAAAATAGAATTCATAAAGGAATGTTTACAGTCTCATGTCATATATGCAGATGTTATGATCCTAAACAAAAAAATTAAGCCCGTTTGTGTCAATATGGAAAGATGCGTGTTTTTCATATTGCATATTGATATCTCAGAAAAGTAGAGGATTTTGATTATTTCAGATTTAGAAAGAACATTATGCAGAGGAGAGAATTTAGTGATTAAGTTATGAACTGTGGAGCCCACATTTCTTGGGTTCGAAACTCAACTCAAGTTCTGCAACCTTGGGCAAGTTTTCTGGACCCATCTACACCTCCATTTCCTGTGAGGTAAAATATGTATAACAACAATACCTTCGTCGGGTCTGAATGAGTTAATATATGTAAAGTATTCGGTGAAGAATAAATTGTCCATGAGAGAGGGCTGTTTTTGTTCTTTTTTTCAATTAAAAGTAATAAAGTCGAGGATAGGGGAAAGTTCCTTTTATTTCTGTGGCAAAGCGCTGAGGATGTTTTCATCCATCTTCGACTTTGCTCCTTTGCACCATAACGAAGGAATAGGACCAGCTTGCCTGAGAAAATGCAAAACGTCAAGAGTCTTGTATTTGTTGGAGAGTGGACTTCACAGCTGTCTTCACTGTGTCTTTGGAACTGGCAATTTGTCAGTAGAATTAACATTGGCTTCTATGCTAGAAATTTCAATGATAAAAAACATCAGTTTGGGAAATAGAGGCACACAGTTAATGGCTTTATGAGATAAAAATCTGTCTCGTCAGCCCACTGAGACATGACAAATTGTATTTTCCAGAGATGGCTATGACTGTCTCTCACCCCACATGCTCTTCCACAGTGTGACTTTTCCACTTCCTCCATTAAGGAATCTGAACCTTGAATCTGGGCAGGCCAAAGACTGCATCAACCAATAGAGTACGAAAGAAATGATGCTGTATGACTGCTAAGGCTGGGTCATAAGAAGCTGTGCAGCAACCCTTGTTATCAGAAACACACTTGGAGCCCTGAGTCATTTTATAACAAGTCCAGCTACCCTGAGATCATCATGCTGGAGAGGTCACAATTACAGTCCTCCAACCAACAGCCCAGCTGAGCTCCCCTCCTACAGCGTCAACTGTCAGACATGTGAGTGAGCCAGCTGGGACTTCTGACCCACCCTAGTCCTCAAGTGACTGCAGCTCCAGCCATCCTTGAACTGCAAACACCTGAGAGCATCTAAATTAGCGCTGCCTGGCCAAGCCCCTCCCAAATCCCTGACCTGCAAAATCATGAACAAAAAAGAATGGTTGTTTTAAGCTATGAAGTTATGGGAAATTTGTTCTGAAACAGTGGTAACTGGAACATGAGGGTTTAATAAGGTACATCTTAACTGTGATCATTTTCCTTCACTCATGTTAGAAGAGCCTTTATAAAGCCAATTCCAGCTGCTTATTGCATGCAGATAAATGGTCTCATAAACAAGAAATGTTTGCCTAGTTATCATCACAGTAGTCTTAAAATTGAGTATCCCATTTTAGTCTTTTTTCATTCAGCATTATGTTTTAAGTATTACATATATTATACTTATGTATACTAAATGTATGCTAAACATTATACATAATTTTTGTTTTTGATTATTTCCTAATATCCCCTCCTGGGGTCTCAAGCCTTGTTTGTTTGTTTTTTTGTTTTAAACTGGTCCATTTTCTGTATGTTGTATTACTATGCCAGTGTACCATACCAGGGAACTAAGTCAGCATTGGTCAGACCACATTATGAATACTTTTTATTTGATGTTCCCTCTTCTTTCAGGAATTCTCCTTGGATAATTCACTATTTTCCCATTTTCAGTGGATCAGCATATCACCTTGACTTCAGTGAGTCAAGGACAGTACAGACCAAGTCAGAACAAAATGTGAGGAGACATTTGTTGGGTCTTCATAGGATTTGATGGTGTGTAGACATGAGGCCTAGAGCTATCACAGGCATCACACTGCCATGAGGCAAGGCACCTTACTGATGAAGGTGACCTGTCGAGGAAGGCTGGAGCAAGAGATGGAGAGCAGTGGACCCTGCGAACATCTTTCGATTAAACTGGACTTGAAGTTGGACCTGCCCCTAGACTTTTCAGTTATGCAAGCCAAAAATCTCTTTTTCTTGTTGCAAGCTTGAGTTGGGTTTTCTTTTGCAACCGAACGATTCCTAACTCACAGTGACCACATCTACAGCATTTTTGGGATTTCTGGGTAACATTTCAGAGGGACTTTGATAAATCAAAGTATCTCTAGGCAGTTCATCTGATAAATGACCGTGAGTCCTAAGAGGCCTGGTGGGAAGGATTAGGAATGTTTTGCGTAAAGAATAGAAGACCAAGGGGAAACAAAACTGCCTTCAGATATTCAGACATCAAATGGAATAAGCAATAAATTTGCTCTTTGTGGTTCCAGATCATTCAGCACTGAAACCAACATGTACCATGTTAATGAAGATAGAAGCCAGCCACATATAAAGAAGGATTGTCTAGCTATTTGGGCTGCTCAACAGTGGAAGGGGCTGTCTGATACTGGGTTCTCTTTCACTGAAAATATACAGTGGTAACTGGAACATGAGAGTTTAGTAAATAACAATAGAACTTGGATGCTATTGATATGATTTTGTATGAAGATTTAGATTATATGATTTCTCTGTTGCTTCCAGTTCTGAAATAATACAATTTTGTACTTCCTTATGTATTAAAAGATGCGCTTATTATGTGACCCTTGGGCAAATTGTGAAGCTTCTCAGACTCTATTTTCTTATCCATAAAATGAAGATAATACTTTTCCAACTGATTTCCGTGAGCATTCTACACAAAAAAAGCACTACACAAATATAAAGTTCTGTTATCACTTCTTACCTTCTGAACTCCAGTTTTAGGAATGTGAACAATTCCTTAAAGTTCATTGTGTGTTTTAACCTTTGGGTAATTAAAAAGAGAGCGAGAGAGAGAGAGAGAGAAGAAAAAAGTAATCCAAAGAAATAGGATTCAGCATGCCCAGGCTACCTAATTCTCTAATTTCTCCAATTACAAATTCAGATGAATTTAATATCTTTTAATATTGGAACTTGGGAGTTCCTTAGTGATCACTATGAGATATAGCTGTAACTGAGCCAAGTATTTAATTTTAGGGAGCCAGAGCTAAATCATGATCAAATAGGTAATCTAAATTGCATCACGCCTCATAGATTGTGGAATCAGTCTTTTCCTATTGCTAGAGAAAAGAAGGCTGCACATTGAGAAGCAGGTTTTTTAATTCATTGAACCCCCACCACCCTCAGCTTCTCATTCTTAGTGTTTGCTGCCTAGAGACCATTGGAGTGTCGGGAGGTTCCTATGCAGAGGTGCCAGGCTCTTGAGTTAGGTAATGACGATTTCATTTGGTCCACACAGGGTCAAGGAGGCTAATCGAGAGTGTGGAGCAATTTCTGGGATTAGCTGTTCCCCTGGCCCCTTCAGTTTCAATGGAAATTAGATGTCCCCGCCTGCTTTGCAGTTTTCATATGGCATGCAGAGCACTGCCCTTCCAGAGCTGTTTTGCATTTTGGCTTCTGCTGGAGATGACTAACTGCACCCAGCTGTGTGGGCCACCTGCAAGAAACTGGTCAGACCACAGCATTCTCTCTTCTTTTAACACTGCCACTCTGTCTCCTGCTTTATCTCATCTTTAACCCCGCATAGAGCAGTCACTGTGTCCTCCCCAGGCCAGAGCCCCTTCTGCGTGTTAGGAGTCTTTTGTTCAGAAGCCCTCTCATTCTGGAGCACTGTTCATAGTGCCGTGGAACAATATGAGTATTTGGGAAAGAGAAGGATGCAGATTTACAGGTCTTTTAAACTCTAACCCAAGTTGCTGAGCAAATGACTGTAGCAAAAATATTTTGGCATTCTGAAAAAAAAATGAATAAATAAAATAAAATAAAAACAAGATAGAAAACATTAATTTATCCTGTTAACAAAAACTATCTCTAAATGTGAACCCTACTTTTTGCTTTTAGGAAGCAAAATGAGTAAGTAACTTGGTATAGAATTCTGTCATGTTTTTTTCCTGTTTAGTTTTCAAAGAGAGTTTCCAGTAACTTCATATGAGATATACATGGATCTCTGGAAAACACTTTGTTGAAATTTCCCAAAGGACAGTCCAGCTATAGAAAAAATTACGTTCTTCTGTTGGCAAGGTGGGGCCGTGAGATATAATAACAGACTTAGTTCCTTATAGCAGCGCTTCTGCTTGCTGAGTTGCCTCAAACTTTCTTTCTTTTATCTCATTTGTTCTAAGTCCAAAAGATCAGTGCTGCCTATAAAACCAGTGATTACTGATTGCCTGTTTTCACGCTACATTGGCAAACATTCACATTTCTTTTTCTCAGTTCTTATTATCAAAGTAGTACATGCACAGGTTAAAACAATGAAATCGGACAAGGTTTTTATGAAAAACCCTCCTGCTGCCCTACACCTTTCCATTCCTTGTCCCACTTTGCAAAGGTAACCATTTCATTATGCTTATATTGCTTATTTTTTAATAGACTTTTAGAGTAGTTTTAGTATAGCAAAACTGAGCAGAAAGTACCGAGTTCCCATATAACTCCTGCCCCTCTAACCTCCCCTGACCATCAAAATCCCTCACCAGAGTGGTACATTAGTTACAATTGATGAATTGATATTGACACATCATGGTCACCCAGAGTCCATTAGGATTCACTATTGCTGTTGTACATTTTGTGGGTTTGGACAAATGTATAATGACATGTATCTGTCATTTAAATATTATACAGGACAGTTTCACTGCCCTAAAAATTCTCCGTGCCCCACCTGTTCATCCCTTCCTCCACTTAAAGCCCTGACAGTCACATCCTTTTACTGTCTCCATAGTTTTGCCTATTCTCAGATGTCATATAGTAGTTGGAGTCTTGCAGTCTGTAGCCTTTCGCATTGGCTTTCACATAGTAATGTGTATTTAAGTTTCTCTATGTCTTTTCTTGTCTTGACAGATCATTTCTTTTTAGCACTGAATAATACTCCATTGTCTGGATTTACCACAGTTTATCCATTCACCTACTGAAGGATATCTTGGTTGTTTCCAAGTTTTGGTAATTATGAAAAAAGCTGCTATAAATATATCCATGTGCAGGTTTTGAGTAGACGTAAGTTCTCAGTTCATTTGGGTAAATACCAAGGAGTGCAATTGCTGGATTGTATGGCAAGAATATGTTTAGTTTTGTAAGAAACCACCAATGGTCTTCCCAAGTGACTGCCGTTTTGCATCCCCACCAGCTTCACATCCTCACCAGCATTGTCAGTGTTTTAGGTTTTAGCAATTCTAATAGGTGTGCAGTGGTATCTCATAGTTGTTTTAATTTGCAGTTTCCTAATGACATATGATGAGCATCTTTTTATATGCTTATTTGCCATCTTTATACCTTTGGTGAAGTGTCTGTTCAGATATATTGCCCATTTAAAAATATAATTTTATTTTTCATTTACAGTTGACGTTCAATATTAGTTTCAGGTGTACAGGTAGTGGATAGACATTTACATAACTTGCAAAGTGATTTCCCCGATAAGTCTAGTACCCCCTTGTGTTTTGCTCATTTTTAATCAGGTGGTTTATTTTCTAACTGTTGAGTTCTTTGTGTGTTTTAGATAACAGTCTTTTTTTCAGATATGTGTTTTGCAAATATTTTCTCCTAGTCCTTGGCTTGTATTCTCATTCTCCTGACATTGCTATTTTTTTTATTTTCAAATTTAGACATTGTGTTGACTCCTAATAAATGATGATTTAATTCATAAACTTTCAACCCCTCCCATTATCATTATATCACTATTTTTAGTTTCTTTCTTGGTTACCTCTTTTATTTTAATAATGTATTTCATCTTTATTTCTTGGTTTGTCAACTGCACATAGTATCTTTGATCTCCATTTATAAGATGAGGATAGATATTATTGTCACTACCCTTTTTACCAGCTCTCTCTACCTTGTCTTCTACCTCCCAGTTTCTTTCATCTGTACTTTACTTTTTTTACTAGCAAAGATGATAATTTCAAGTGTTCTTTAAAATAGTCTTGCATACTTTCTGTCTAGGTCAATATAAATAGTATTAATATTATTGTGACTATGTAGGTATTCTTCCCCGTAGAGTGAAGTCGTGTGTTATGATTTTGTTGTCTTTCTTATGCAGCTTTTTATGATTCTGTTTTTTTCACTATTTTTATTGTTTCTACATTTTTTTCATACTCTTCATTCAATCATGCATTATGTCAAGGGAACTTCCCTTAAGACACACTTTGTCTTCAAGACCCGGTCTGGACTTGTTCTACCGACTTGTAAGGTAATGGTGTTATATTAAGATTCCCTTGACTGCTTGCCTCTAATAGAGCCTCTGCTTCTTGGATGACTCATCTTCTTCCTCTTTGGTTTATTTCCTTGTTTTACTGGAACACTTCCTCAAATAATTTCCTCAGAAAGAGCGTTGGCAATTTAATGTCCTGAGTCTTTCCATGCTTTAAAATGTATTTTCTATTTCTGTGATCAATTTATAGTTAGGTTGGGTATAGAATTCTTGGTTGAAAATCATTTTCACTCAGAACTCTGAAGGCGTTTTCTTTATTGCCTTTTAGAACTCAATATTTTAATGAGTGAGGATGGTCAGTCTCATTCTCAGTCCATACCTCTTCCCCCAAATTTTAGTCATTCTTGGTGTTCTGAAACTTTAGAAATGTTGTATCTATTTCCATGTGGGTCTTTTTCATTTGTTTTGCTTGACATGAATTCTTGAGACTCACGGTCTTCAACTTTGAGGAATTCTCTTGTTTCAGTTCTTTGATAATTCCCTCCATTCTGTTTCCACTGGTCTGTAGTTCTGGAACTTCTGTTAATTGATTGATTGATCTCCTGGATTGGCCTTGTTTATCTTTTCTATTTTCATCTTGTTTTTGTTTTGTTTTACATATTGGGTTTCTTGATGTTACATTCTATCCCTTCTGTTGAGTCTTTTAATTTGACAAACATTTAAAATTTTTGAGAGCTTTCTCTTGCATTATCTTTATTTTTTTTTTCATAGCACGCTTTGTTTTAATGGATGTATATCACCTTGAATCTCAATGAGTGAGACTTTCCTTGAGTACCCCATATACATTATTACTCTTCTTCTTCACTTGTCCCTTCCCTGCTATGGCTCTGCACTCAGGGCCTTTGCACATTCTCTTTACTCTTAGCTTTCCTTTCTCCCTTTTATCTAGTTTGGGCTATTTGGGGGATAATTCATTTATGCTAATCAAGTTTGTAGTTTTATATTAGACATTGCTTAGAGGAGAGATCCATATAAGAGTTAATTTGGGAGTCATCAGTATATACATAGTA
Source organism: Rousettus aegyptiacus (assembly GCF_014176215.1). NCBI lineage: Eukaryota > Metazoa > Chordata > Mammalia > Chiroptera > Pteropodidae > Rousettus > Rousettus aegyptiacus. The sequence continues at coordinate 66,066,039 of NW_023416309.1, forward strand.
TTTAAGATCATGGGATTGAGTAGGATCGCCAGGAAAATATTTATAATAAGGGAAGAAAAAAGGCCCAGGACTTAGATCTGAAGTGTCCTAATATGTAGAGAGTAGAGAGAAGAAATATAGGAATAAGCAAAGGAGACAGGCGGCTGCTGAAGTATGAAAAAAACTGGGACTGTGACATCAGAGACATGTTTCAAAAAGGAAGAAATCGTTCAACTCTGCTGAGAGGATTTAAAATGTTCATTGCCTTGGACCATATGAAAGTCGCTGATGACCTCAGCAAACAATGTTTTGGTTGAGTAATGAGAATGCATAGAGGAGTGAGCAAGAAGGAAGAGATGAAAACAACCAGTGAACATAACTCTTTGGAGGATTCTGGTGTGAGGGGGGAGAGAGAAATCGGACATTAGCTGGAGAAATATGTGGATTACATAGACATTTATATAACTCGTTTTTGTTTTTGTTTTTAATTGAAGAGAATTACGCTTGTTTAAATGCCAGTCAGAAGGATACAGTGAAAAGGGAATGATATGTCCACAAGTCAAAAGTATATTGGGGACACTGAGAATACTGGCTAGAGTTAAATGTGTGTGCTGGAGATAAAAAAAAAAAAAAAAGATTGATAAGTTTGGGTATGCTGATTAGAGATGATGTGTGACCTTGAAAGCCAAGGGAAGAAGTTTGACATTGGTGCAGCAGACAAGAAAAAATACAGATTCTTGAACAGAAAAATTGATAAGGGATTTGACCCAGAATACCTCAAAGAGTGAGAAAGGCTAAAATTAGGAAGACCTGTGAGAACATTTCAGGAATTTAGATGTAATATTCTGAGGACCTGGACTACATTCATACCAAAAGGAAAGGAAAAATTATGGAAACATTTCCAAAAACAGTACTAGGTTTTAGTGACCAACTGGTTAGTTACAAAAATAAGAAGGGAAGGAAGTTTTAAATGTGTTTTTAAGATAATGGGGGAACCTAAAAAATGATGGGTACCACCGTCAGACATGAATAAAATGAAAGAAGGAAAGAAGGAACAAATTCAGTAAAGTTGGCTGCCATTGAAAAGTTGAGAAAGATGAAAGGAGGAAATTAGATTTGACAATAAAGCAATTATTGGAACTTTTGAGAAAAAATTTATGCAGAGCAATAGTAAAAAAAAATCCTAATTTAGATTCTTAGAATGAGCAAGTTCTCTTGTATTTAGGAGGCAAGGAAGCAATTGTGTGGTATGTAAAGATGGTGAATTTACTTTTCTATCTCCCACCTGTCTCTTCCACAAAGCAGGCATATTAATCATTGAATAAATGAAAGATTAATGAATTATTTTAGAATGTCATCAATTTCCTTCATCAGTGCATGTTAGACAGAAGACCATCCAAAGAACAAACCCGGTATCAAATTCTTTGGGTAAAATGAGGAAATTAAAAAGGGACTGACAATACTTAATTTTCAGATTATGAGAATCACTGCTTAAAACAGTCACCTGATTTGTGATTTAAATGATTGTGCTATTGTTTTGAATGTGCTTTTTCTTCTCTAAAAGATTTCTTTTTCCCATCCCTTTATCTCTATATATTGTTATGTAGGATTTTTCCCTCTTGTTTTTTAAAAATGTATTGCATAAATACAACTGTAAAAAAGAAACAGGAAAATTACAGTACAGCCAGCTTAATACTCACCTGTTTTCAATAGTATATGTTCCTTGCTCCCATGTGTCTCTGAATACACAGTTTGATGCGCCTGTGGTCAACCACGACATACAGTTTTTCATTTGGCCTTTTAAAATGTAACATCAGACATGTCTTTTAAAAAACAATAAATAAATTATTGTGTTAGGTGGAGCTTGCTTCTATTTTCACTTGTTACAGTTAGACAACCACCTCAGTAGGAATAAGTAATGATCTGATTTGAGGATGGCAAGGAGACAAAAGAAGTCAGAGTGTCAGCTGAGCTAGAGCCTGTTCCAGCGCCCTCCTACTTCCCACCACCCCTGCTGTCACCCTTACCATGGTGTATTCTTAGGTAGCATGCCCAGTTTCAGGGTTCCAGGATGTATTGTTCAGCAGTGAGGCTGCTGTACCCACAGTACTTAAAGGAGAGTGAGTAGAACCCTGCTGACTCTTGCCCACCAGTTCCCATGATGAGGTGTGTCTGGGCAGCAGACTTCAGCACAAATAGGGGAGTGAGCAGCCAAGTACCAAACCTAGTTTGATCTGATGATGAATTTTAACAACTCTATAAACTTTACCTCTGCTAACTGCAGTTTTTGAAATGATGTGTACAGATATGAGAAGAACCTTTTAAAATAAAAAATGAACCAGGGACTCTCTTCAAGTGATGATGAAATGGCAAGAACAGAAAAAAGAACAAATGTAAAAAGGATACAACTGGATTATGTATTTTATAATTCACAACTGGCTATATTTCATAAATGTGCTTTGGTTTGATGTAAAAAAAAAAAATTCCTAGTAGTTTAGATAAGGCTTAAGTAACCCCGAAGTGGAGGGCAAACTAAGAGTTGGCAGCAAAAAGGAGGAGTTAAACTGTAGCTAGAAATGATGACTGAGCTGATCTACTGCCTCATGCGAGGTCTTCTCATCTTCAAAACCAACAAATGATTGAGGAGGAGCCTTAATTTTAGTAGCATTATTAGGAATGGCAAATGTCCTAGATTCTCAGTTTTGCCTGTTCTGACTATAGTTGTGGTGAAACTCTAGTTATCTTCCAGGTTTCATTATGGTCCTGGCCAGGATTACTTCATTTTAGACTACTGGTGTTACTAAAACATTTCATTGCTTAGCGATTTTAATCTTCATTCTACAAGAATAATTAAATCTTCATTGCATATCTAGTATGATGCAAGCAAGGCATCTGGACATCTGAAAACACTAAATATGTATCATAGTACTTTAGCTTTCCAGTAACTTAATTTGAAAGAATTAATATACAAACCATGGTTTTTCTTAATATATATGACAGTTTAGCCTTTATTATGTCAAAGATTTAAGAGTATTCAGCTGTCAGAGACAGCTCCAGATGCTATCATCACCTCAGATTTCAGCACGTTTAGATAGGCATTTGCTCATGTCTGAGTAGCAGTCTTGGTGGTGAGTTTAGAGCTACTGTGCCATGTTGGGTTCTTTTTGTCCCTTAGCAGACTGGGGCTGCTGCTAGTCTGTGGCTGCATCCCATTCCCCCAACCCTTTCTACACTGTTCAGGCCCAGAGATTGGTGACCTCCAACCCAAGGTGTGTATTTGTATAAGTTATAGCATTCAGCCTCGATTAATCAGATGGTCTTTGAGTTTGTAAAACAGATCCAAGTTTTTCATTTATACTTTAATCTCTGAGGTAGGTTTCATTCCCAGAGCATATAGAAAATCAGTGTCTGGCTTTTCAGCCCTCAAATTTTTTTAATGTTGTCCATAGGAATAGTGTGAATGAAAATAAAAAATATAGCATAGATGAAAAATTAAAAGTAATTATAGTATAGTAGTATAGATGGTAATAAAAATAATTCTTTACATTTCCTATTATAAGTATTCTAAATTCCATATGATTTCCATATCATATAAACCCCTTTAACATTTAAAGCTGCATCATAGATATACGTAATATGCCCTTATCCTGTATGTTCTTGTTTATGGATACAAATGATCACACCATTTCCATTTACGTTAAATCAGTAGGTCATTGGATCAGATCAGTCTCTCCTCAGTATTATGTATGTCTTCTGATTTCTTAATCAGATTTGTGCTCAGTCAGATATGTTAACGATGAATTTTTAAGTGTTTACTGAGAAATTCACAATGAACTTATATTTTGTCAAAGGGCAGTTTGGTTGCCAAGGTTATGAGTTCAGATGTATTAAGTTGCAAGTGACATAAAACCCAATTCAGGGGGACTTCTGTGAAGGGTGTTTATTGGCTTTTGTAATTAGAAGGCCAGCAATAGGCCAGGCCTCAACAGATTGATTCAGCAAATCCACAGTTTTACTGAGAATTTGGTTTTCTTCTTTCTGTTCTCTGTTTCTCACCTTCATCTTGTGATATGATGGTTGCCAGCCATTCCCAGAGTTACACAATTCCTCACTCACGTCCAGTAATGTTTTAGAAGCTCAGCCAGAACCTTTCCTTATGTTTCACTGACCTTGGCTGAGGGGTGTTTCCATGCCTTGAACCAGCAACTATGCTGAGTAGCTCAGGCTTGGAGTCAGTTTCTCCCAAAGTATAGGGCTATGGGGGGAGGTACAGAAACTCCAGTCAGAACTGGGTAGTTATCGAAAGGAAGAGGAAATGGATGAATGGAGACAGCCACTTTGTTCCCTGTGCCATAAGAGCTGATTCATTTGGGTTTCACTTGCTTTGTTTCATTGATTTCTACTTCCACCTTTAGGGGCTGTGACAACGACCAAACGGACAGGCATTCCAGCTCCTCGAGAATTTTCAATAACTGTCTCAAGAGAGAGAACTGTACCGCGCGGTCCCTCCAACCCCAGGAAATCGGTGTCCAGTCCAACTTCTTCCAGTACACCCACCCCTACCAAGCATCTGAGGACCACTTCCACAAGACCCAAGCCAGAGAATGAAGGTGGAGAAAAGGCCGTGCTTGAGTCTCAAGTTCGGGAACTTTTGGCAGAAGCCAAAGCAAAAGATAGTGAAATTAACAGGCTTCGAAGTGAACTAAAGAAATGCAAGGAGAAAAGGACTCTGAACACTGAAGGAACCGATGCTTTGGACCCAAAGGTAGATGGAACTTCAGTCTCACCAGGTGACTCAGAACCATTGATAAGAGATCTTGAGGAGAAGAACAAGAATTTTCAGAAAGAGCTTGCTGATCTGGAGGAAGAAAACCGGGCCTTGAAGGAGAAACTGACTTATTTTGAGCATTCACCAAATTCAGAAGGGGGAACAAGTCACACTGGTGACAGTAGCTGCCCAACATCCATAACCCAGGGGTCAAGCTTTGGAAGCCCAACTGGAAATCAGTTGTCTGGTGAAATCGATGAGTATAAAAAAAACATACATGAAAATGCATTACGGACATCAGGTTCTTCAAGTAGCGATGTAACCAAAGCTTCTTTGTCACCAGATGCCTCCGATTTTGAGCACATTACAGCAGACACCCCCTCTAGGCCCCTGTCTTCCATGAGTAATCCCTTTAAGAGTTCAAAATGTTCTACCACTGGGAGTTCCCCTAACAATGTGAGTGAATTGTCCTTGGCTTCTCTTACGGAGAAGATACAAAAGATGGAAGAAAATCACCATAGCACAGCGGAAGAACTGCAGGCTACTTTACAAGAATTATCAGACCAGCAACAAATGGTGCAGGAATTGACAGCTGAAAATGAGAAACTGGTGGATGAGAAGACAATCTTGGAAACTTCCTTTCATCAGCATCGAGAGAGGGCAGAGCAGCTAAGTCAGGAAAATGAGAAGTTGATAAACCTCTTACAAGACCGAGTAAAGAATGAAGAGCCCAGTGCTCAAGAAGGAAAACTCCTAGAGCTGGAGCAGAAGTGTGCAGAAATTCTTGAACAGGGCCGCTTCGAAAGAGAGAAGCTGCTCAACATTCAGCAGCAGTTAACCTGCAGCTTACGGAAGGCTGAGGAAGAAAACCAAGGAGCTTTAGAAATGATTAAACGCCTGAAAGAAGAAAATGAAAAACTGAATGGGTTTCTAGAACGGGAGCGGCATAACAATAGTGTGATGGTCAAAACTCTGGAAGAGTGTAAAGTTACCTTGGAAGGGCTGAAGATTGAAAATGGGTCTTTGAAGGCTCATTTGGAGAATGAGAAGCAAAACTCCGTGGAGACCAGTCAAATGGGGCAGACAGCAGAGGGCTGTGAAATTCAAGAAATGTTGAAAGTAGCTCGAGCTGAGAAAGATCAGCTGGAACTGTCTTGCACTGAACTCAAACAAGAATTACTGAAGGCGCATGGTGAAATTAAACATGTTTCAAGCCTGCTAGCCAAGGTAAGGAGACACCTCTTTACCAGTATTTGCTCACCCTTGTTAACATTTCCCTCCCTGACCTTTAAATTCACAGAGCACAGAGAATCTTTTGCTTAGTCGATTTCTTTTACTAATCCAGCATTCTAGCTTGAAGATCTGTTAGATTCCAGACAGATTGGGGATACAAAAATGAAACACCACAATTTCTGACCAAACGGTTCAAACCGTAGTGGGGATATAATGAATCAAATTGATGAGTATGATGCAGGGTTAAAGAATATAATAGAGGCCATCTCAGAGTCTTGTGCTAAAGAGGAACACCTAGAATATATAGAATGAAGGAGGGTAGTGTAGGAAGACATTTTGAAATAAGTGGCAATAAGCTGAGTCTTAAAGGGAGGGTGAGAATTATCTAGGTCTATCAGCATGCTTTGGACTGCTAATAGAAAATTCAAATTACTTCAAATTTCTCCAAATAATAACATGACCACTGTTGTGGTGTTTTCTTCCAGATATACATGTGTGTATGTGTATGTTTCCTACAAGTAAAAAAAAAAAAAAAATTTAGAATGGCCCTGTACATATTGTTAACTTTTTAAATTTTAATATTTTCTGAGCATATTCTCATTATTATTCTTTGAAACAAGATTTTGAAGACTAGGTAGTATTCTACTATATAAATATTTCATATGTACTGTACTAATTGCCTGTTGAACATTTATGTTCTTCTCTAGTCTTTCAATATTATAAATACATTTTTTTATATCTCATTATTTCCTTAGGAAAAATTCTTAGATACTGACTTTCTATGTCAGAGTATGACCATTTTAAAGACTTCAATATGTTTAGCCAGATTGTCCTTCAGAAATATTGCAGTTCATGCCCACCAGCTGATCATGGGAGTGCTCATTTCCCTGAACCCTTGCCAACAGCTGGCATCAAGTTGTTGGATCATGCAAATCTGGTCTTCCTTTTGTCTCCTCCCCCCCTTTTTCACTTGAAAAGATCGTCCCCAACCCAAGATGAAATTGAATGATCACTTCTTTCATTTTTAAAAACAATGTTTTAATTAGTCTGGAATTTTGTTACAAGTTGAAGAGTGCTGATAATTAATTGTATAATATATTGCCCACTCACAGAGAAATACTGGAAAGGTATAGACAAGGTAGCTTCCTATTTCTCATTTCCTCTAAGCTCTGGGTCTGTAATTTAGGGGTTCCTTGGTGAGAGAGGTTGAAAACATCTTCCCACCTTATTTCAGGGGTTGCGACTGTTTTAAGAAACAAATTATGCAATGATCTTCCAGGGAGAATTTTTCCTACTGCTTCACCTGCCTTAAGATACTATAGTCAGTTTCAACTTGATTCTGGCATTGGGCTGTCTGATGGTGATCTGGGTAGTGTTGGTAGTTTTATCATTGTCTGTGTCCTAAATTCACAGTATTTAATTGAAAATAGAGGCAGTTCCATTGAAGGCACTAGCCAGACACCCTTTTGAAGTGTGGATTGGTAATCAGAGCTTTACATTAAGTTATAATGTCTGTGGAATAAGTTCCCCTCCATCACTCTGCTGCAAAATGTTTAATCCCACAGGAGACCTTCTTGAAGTTCTCCCTCAGTTCCTCATCTGTTTCTTTGATATTTTGATGATTGGTATTAAATTAAATATATGTGTCAGTGAAAAATAATTTGTCATCTTAAAATAATAGCTTATTTTTTCTGATCATAAAATTGTATATTCATTACAAAAGGTTCAGAGAATATAGAAAAGCGTAATAAATAAATACTACCTTTAATCAAATAAATACTACCTTTAATCTCCCTCTTGGAGAAAAACACTGCTAACATTTTTCTATATATGTCTTTTCAGACATTTTCCCAGTTTATGCACATTTGGGCATGCATACAAACCGGTATCTACATACTTACAATATTTAATCTTCCTATTAAGAAGAGTGGAGTATGTCACTCCACATTTTATGAATACAAAACCCAGTTGGATTAGCTTATCAATTCTACTGTTGATCTATTTCTGATTAATTTGCTTCTAATTTATCTTTATCAATTCTTTCATCCTGCTTTTTGTACATTTTCTTGGTTTCTTAGTTTCTTGAGTAAAAGTCTTTAAGTTTGTCCTTTGTTGATAATAAAAGCATTTAAAGATGTGAATCTGCCCTTTATTATGGCTTTGGTTAAGGAAGACAATAAAATCTAGAATTTTCTGGGGTATACTAAGTCTGATTTGGAGAAGAAGGAAAAGCGTTTGTTTGCATTCTTTATAGAGTTCAAGGTACAATGTGTTAAAATCAAGTTGTTAATTATATTATTCATGTATTCTATATCTTTAGTATTTCTTGCTGATAAGAATTATCAAATATGTGACAGTAGGATGGAAAAGGTTATAGCTAGTGTTTCAAGGTAAGACTCTGAGATAAAAAGTGTGAGGCATGGTGTCACATAGAGTTTCTTTTATATGTACCAAGAACCTACGTCTGTGCTTTTGTGTTGTCTTAGTGTGTAGGGATGTTGATCCGTAACTACAGTGAAGTTGTAACTTATACTAAGCTTCCTGCCCTTTTCTATTACCATAGAAAAAGTAAAACCCAGACCTCCTAGGCAGATGAACAATGTTTTGTAGCCCTACTGCAGCACATCAACTAAACCAGCAGCAACTGTGAATTGAAATGATAAGGTGGAAGGGACTCATGCCCAAAGGAAACAGGAACTCTTGTTGCACAAAACTGTAATGAAGTATATTAAGTGCTGGACTAGGAGATGGAAAGCCTGGGTCCTTCAGGCTTCACTAATGGTTAATTTTGTGGCCTTGGGCAGGCCCCTTACCATTGTAGTGTTCAATAGAAGTGTGGTGGTGAATCTCCTGGCCTTGTTCCATGTTTAAAGGGAGTACTTTCAACATTTTCTCATTAAGGATGTTTGTGATTGGCATTTGCTGCCTACCTTTTATTGAATTATGCAAGTATTTTGCTAAGAAGTATTGTTGTTTGCTTGTTTTCTTTTTAAGAATGTAAATTGGATTTTTCTACACCTCCTGTAGATCTTATGCATCTGTAAGATCTATACATCTATAAGACCTATACTGTAGATTTTGGACATCTATGATCTTGTAGTTTTATATAATAATTATGGTTTTTCTCCTTTAAGTTGTTGGATGAATTATAATAACAAATTTTCTAATGTAGTCTAGTGTTAAATCATCTTTGCATTCCTGGAGTAAACTCAGGTTCTTCAGTTCTCAATAGTTTCACTTGACATTTTTGTGTAGAACTTTCAGTTATAACCACCTTAAGCAGATGTCAAAGTGACTGACCTATTAATCACCAAGCAAAGTGACTGACCTATTAATCACCAAGCTTGGTGATGAACAACTTTTACCCTTGAGTTCTGCATTCATCCACTCTAATTTCTGGAAGAAGGTGAATATTATGAGAAAAGAACAAAATAGCCTATTTACAAAAAGGAAAGAAAGGTGATACCAAACCATCCCATGATCTAAGAGATTTAGTAAATCTATATGTTTCCAGTTTAGGTAAGTTACTCAAGTGGCTCAGATACTGTTAGACGAGCCTCTGAAAAGCCTTAAAATGTTTTTTTTTGTTGTTGTTTTTTGGGTTTTTTTTTGGGGGGGGCATGGGTTGGTCTGTTCCTCATACAGTAAATGAAAAATTGATAGGATGTTTACAGTAATTGTGTGAATGTTTTGTAGGCTTTTTTCTCCTCTCATTGCTTTGTCTTCAGCTATTTGCTAATATCTCCATTATTTTCAGCTTCCCTGATACCCACCATGTACATTTTGCTGGCAGTTTAATGAGTGATTGATTATATAACATATCTCTGTACAACCTTGAAGAAGGGTCTAATTACACAGAATCCTGGTCTCAACCACACTTGTACCTGCCTTAGTCAGCAAGCAGCCTATAGTTGCATGAGATTATTGCTTTTTCCAAAAAAAAAAAAAACTTGACTTTCAAGTTTTCAGTCATTTGGGATCTTGATTTCAAGTTAGAGAATCTTTATAAGGCTTGAAACCTAGAAGTTTTAAAAGAACATACTGATTTTTTTCTCACTTGAGATTGAAAGCTTACAAGTGATCTACCCTTAGAAGTTGAGTTCTTTAAACAGAAATTCGTGTGTGTCTTCCAAAGGAGAGGAGATTATAAAGAAACACTTGCCATGAGTGGTCAGGAAAAACTAGAGGTGAGATGATCACTGTGTGACCCATACTGGTCACCAGGCCAAATTTGGGCAGCTACCAGCCACAAATAGCAAAACAATTTGAGAGAAAGATGTCGTGAGGAGATGATCCCATACCCGACTACAAAACAGGACTCTTTAAAGGACTGTGGAGATCTTGGAACCTGGGTTAAATGGTAGGTGGTCCATGAGAATATCCAGGTGATACTTTGGACTGTAAGAAACAGGAACCGCTAGTGTCAGTGGCCTAAGCCAATGATGTTCACTTTACTTATGTAATTGGGAGTCAGGCGGTGGGCAGTTGGTCACTGTGGTACAAGAGCTACATACATGATGTCAAAGCTCAGAGCTGGCAGCTCTGTGGTTTCCTCAGCCTGCCTGCCAAAAGTGCAGGGAAACAGAGCATCTGCAGCATCTCGTCCCTACAGGCAGAAGGCTTGGTAGGTCCCTGGGCACCTCAGTCCTATCAGGAGAACATTTTTTCCCAGGAGCACCCCCGGCAGCTTTCCCTTCGTATATGGACAGAACTGGGTCACACATCCTCTCCCATCCTACCCTTCTGGAAATCACAAGATTACATCCTGACTCGAACAAAATTGGGATTCTTCTTCAGAAGAAAAGGGAGAATGGCTTTTGGCTAGAGAAGAGCACTGATTGCCGAGCCTCCAGCAGGGCCCCCTCCACATGTTCACTCTTCCCCACTCCTGTTCATTCTCCACGAGGTGCTCACAGGCATCTCCTCAGTGTGTAACGCCTTCAACAGTTTCTCTTTGCACCAAACACTCAACCTGATACACGAAGCTCCGTGGCTGCCTTCTGCGTACATCTCCGGCCTTGGTCCCACCACAGCCCTCCCTGCCCAGGCCCAGCCAAGCCAAGCTCTTGCCCTAACTCAGATCAGGTGAAGGAGGTGAGGGTTCTCTCTGCCAAAAGTGCCCTTGCCTCCCTGACCTCCTCCCCATTTTTTACTTGCCTGGTCCTGTCTTAAACTTTAGGTCTCATCTGCAGTGTCACTTCCTCACATAGGCCTTCAAGTCTGTGGGATCATTGTCCCATGGACTCAGCAGCCTCTCACATCTCATTCAGCTCAGATCACTTGTGTGAAAGCCCCTTGCCCATCCTCGGCACCTCAGAGGAGCTCGGAAGTACCAGTGAATCTCTTTTGTAGAGTTGAGGGGAACTTAGGAATCACTTTCCCCTGATCCATGGACTGGATACTGTTGGGAGAGCTGGTTAAGATTGAGTTGTTTAAGCTGAAATCACGGAAATGTCAATGATCTTCAGTTCAGGCAATTTCTCCCATTCTCTCTAGTATCTTTGGCTGACAACAATATTTCAGCTATCTTGGTAAAACAACCCTATAACTTCATGCTGGGAAGCAGGCATGTAAGAAACTTGTAACAGAGACTGTTTTCCTGCTCTCCCATAGAAGTCTAGAGGAGGCACGGGAGGCAGCTGAGGGAGGAGGGGGTGGGGGACGGGATGGGGGGTGCGGGGGGGGGGGGGGAGCCTGCAAGGCTCTGCCTGGAAACCTTCAAGGTGGGCTGTTGCCTCAGGAAATATGTCACAGGCCCTGGCCTTGTGCAGAGCCTGAAACCTGACTGTTGGATCTCCCCCCTGTAGGGCTGTGCTCTTAAAACTGTGTGAAGAGGGGTGGGAGCTCAACCTGATGGTTGGATAAAACGAGATCTGATGTTTGAGTAAGGGTGCCCTTGCCAGTGGGACCAGAACCCCAGAATCTGTACTCCACTCCCTGGGCTTTTGTGTAATTCACAAGAGCGGGGCATTGCTTCTCCCATGAATGCAGTGTTACCTCTCCCTTTCTGGGTTTCCCTGGCTGACCCCCTTTCACTTCTGAGGGACAGACCTATTTTTCTCTTTAGACATGTTAATACCTTTTGTGAAGTTAGACCTGAGCACTATTCTTTCTTTAATTCGACCTTGTCTCTGAGCCTGAATTCTCCCCAGCATTTGTCTCTCCTGAGTGAGATCTTGGGAAGCACTTTGGTGAGCAATTAAAGTCCAGGAACTTAGAGAGTTCTCGGAGTGAAATACAAATTTTTACCCTTTTTGAGTTTTTCATAACCTTTTTTCTTTTTCCATAACAAAAGTATAAACTAAACTAGCACAGTCTCCTCTCTCTTGACTTAGCTGCATTGCAAAAAAAAAAAAAAAAACCAAAAAAAAAACAAAACAGTGCAAATTTAGGCCAGAATGAATGAAATGTGGCTATCCATCAGCAGAATCTATTCAGAACAGGGCCAGGAATTAAGCAGAAAGAGTTTTGAAGTTGCCAATTTAGATGTAAAAACAAACACAGCAAAGGTAACACACATTCCTACTCATGGTAAAGTTACTCAAGCAATCCTTCCAAGTTTATTTGCTTTTGTACTATATATAATTTTAACATAATTATAATTTTAACTTCTACATTTTAGGTATTCAGTAAATACTTGAATGAACAGCCAATGAAAAGAATTAGAAAAAGATTTAGAAAAGAGGCTGCTATAATTATATCAGTATGTTAAAAAATAAAGTTTATCATATTTTAATAACAGCTAATATTTTAGTGCTTTATATGTGCTGGTCACTCTTAGAACCTTGACATCATTTAATTTCATTTAATCATCATAGTTTTATGCTGTTGATACTGTCATTATCTAATTTTTTTCAGTTAAGGAAATTGAGGCAGAGAATGATTAAGTTATTAGGCTGATTAATTAATTAATTAAGACCAGGACTCAAAGTTGGGTCTGACCTCAGAATTCTTTTTCTTAATCACTGGCTTATACTGCTTCCTGGTTACATGAAGATAAAGGAGGGATAGGAAGACATTTCAAGTGGACCTAAGGACTCAAACACACTGTTGTCTTAAGGCCAAAACAAAGCCTTTTGTTTTGAAGAAAGCACCCTTACACAATGAAAACCTGAGTCGTCAAGACTCCTTTTGTTGATTTATAACCTGAACCTGAGGGGAGTAGGAGTTGACCTGATGAGTTGGTGGGGGCTGTGGGAATGTTGCAGGAAGAGAACAGCAAGTTCTCAGGCCAGAAAGGTGGGCCGTCAGAAAAGCCTCGCAAGTGGTTTTTCACTGCTGGAGTGCACCGTGTGCCTCGCTGAAGTGGGGCAAAACAGGAGACCAGGACCAGCCAGCAGTGTTCATTTTATCCTCAAGCGAGAGTGGCAGTGGGTCTCTGAAGACATTTTTTAAAAAAATTATAGCTTTATTGAGATGTAATTTACATAAAATGTACAAGTCAGTGGCCTTGAGTATATGCAGAGTTGTGTAGCCATCACCACAGTTTTTGAACATTTTTACTGCTCCGTAAAACAGACTCGTCACTCCCCAGTGTCCCCTCCCTCTCACTCCTGGCAACCACTGATCTACATCCTGTCCCTGTGGATTTGCCTGTTCTGGACATCTCATCAAATTGAATCATGTAATATGTGGGCCTTTAGTGTCCGGAGTCTTTCACTTAGCATAATGTTTTTGAGGTTCATCCGTGTGGCAGCATGAATCAGTAATTCATTTCTATTTATAGCTGATTAATATTCCATTGTGTGAATATACCACATTTTGTTCATCAATTGATGAACGCTTGGGTTATTTCAACTTTTTGTTTTTTATGAATAATGTTGCCATGAACTGGTGTGCAGATTTTTGTGTGAATGTGTTTTCATGTCTCTTGGTTATATGCCCAGGAGTAGAATTGCTGGGTCATATAGTAATTCTATATTTAACTCTTCAAAGAACTGCCAAACTGTTTTTCAAAGTGGCCACACCATTTTACATTCGCACCAGCAGTGTATGAGGGTCCCACAGTATCTCCATATCCTTGGCAACACTTATTTTCCATTTTTTAAAAATTATTATTATAGCCATCCTAGCAGGTGTGACATGATATCTCATTGTAGTTTTGATTTGCGTTTCTCCAAAGACTAATGGTGTTAAGCATTTTTTTTGTGTACTTATTGACCATTTGTATATCTCTGGAGACATATCTATTTAGATCTTTCGCCCATTTTTAAAATTGTGTTGTGTTAGCATTGTTAAGTTTTAGATCTTTTTATACACTATATATGTGTGCGTATATATATATAGATACACACACACACACACACACGTACACACATACACATATATACATAGCTTTCCTATGCTGGCCACAGTGGTATCACAGACAAATCTGGACTCTCTTCCAGGGGAAGTGAACAAATGGTCATGATGGTTTGACCACTAGATGACCTTCAAGGGCAGAGAATGGTAAAAAAGAAGTTAAGAGTCCTACCTACCTGTCCTCAGTAGTGTGTCCTCCTCTAACGGGGTTGAGACTCTTTGCAAACCTCAGCAAATGTAAAATGCATTAGTAGAACTTCCTGGATACAAAGGTGAAGAAAGTAGACAGCGTCCCTGTCCTCATAGAGTGTGCAGCCAGAAGGTTTTACACATTGAAAAAAATATATATTGTGTATGGAAACCCCTCCAAATCTAAGAAGAAATCTTTCAGATATAAAGCTTACATTATCTGGTAAATATACAACTATTTAGTAACATTAATTAAAGGACTATAGAAGAGAGGCATAGTTCATAATAAAATAATTAGTATATTCAAACACTAGAATGTTATGCAGCATTTAAAGTAATGACATAGAACAATCTATAGCAATACGGATACCTCTCATACACACAAAGACAAGTTACAAAAGCATAATCATAGTATTGTACAGTACAGAAGCATATTACCTTATAATACAATGCAGTATAATACAGTATTGCAAAAGCATAATACAGTATGTCAGCTGTGTAAAAAAATTTATATATAAAAAGCATTCATAGAATGACCACACCACTTTTATTGTAATATGTATTACCATCTAGGTTGGGAAGGAAGTTGAGGCTTTACCAAATTTTATAAAGTAAAAGGATTTAGCAAATATGAAGAATTTAACCACTGTTAAGTCTGTGGGTGCATGGTTATCTTATCATGTTTGGTGCTTTTCTGTGTATTTTAAATGTTTAATGATTAAAATGAAAAAGGTAAAATGAGTTTCCATGCTGTGCCACTTTTCTGTCTTGTGCATGCATGTTTCTATATTCTATGCCTTTAACTGGTGTTCTCTATCACATTAATGTTGTATTCCTCTAAGGAAACCTTGTAACCACAAGTTCCGTATGGCTAAAGAGATTTGGGAGTTTATAGGGGATGGGAGGTCTCAGGGGCATCGTTCCTTGTTTGCCAGCAGAGGGCGCTGTTACACAGCGGATGTGAGGTGAGGCAACCCCACCCAGGCTGCTCGCCAGCTCTCCTGGTGCAGTACCTGAGCCTCCCAGTGTGAAGTGCTGTTCCTCCCAAGTGCAGGAAAGAAGTGTATTTAAGTATATGCAGCCTTCCTTATGCTGGTGGGAGGGAAGGGTCACAGAATCCACTCATTTGTCCATTTACATATATCATATTTCCCTGAATATGGTTATTTCTTAGGCTAACAATACAGAAATGATGTCTGGTACGACATGCCAAGAACTTCCTTTGCTGTTGAGTAGATAAGCCTGACACTGATGTGTGATGAACTTTTTCCTGTTCAATTGACCAGAGAACCTTCCTTTTATTCTCTAGGTGGAAAAGGATTATTCTTACTTGAAGGAGATATGTGATCATCAAGCAGAACAGCTGAGCAGAACCAGCCTAAAACTGCAAGAGAAAGCATCAGAGAGTGATGCGGAGATTAAGGACATGAAGGAAACCATATTTGAATTGGAAGATCAGGTGGAACAACATCGAGCTGTCAAGTTACATAATAATCAACTTATCAATGAGCTGGAAAGTAAGTGAAATCAAGCCCTAGTGCAATGTGGATCAGGAGTGAGTAGGACATGAAAGAAACCAGAGTAGTGGGTGACAGTGGGAGGGTATATAAGAACGTTTATGGAAAGTCTTTTTTGTTTTTTTTTAAGTGTTCTAGAATCTCCTAGGAAAAATGGCAATCAAGAAAGATAGAATAATTAATCTCTTAAACTAAGTGAAAACCAGGTGGTGTAGAAGAAAAAATTGTTGAACATGAGTCAGCAATGTAGGGTGATTATAAAAAAGAGCAAACACATTTTGGAGTGTTATGTATACTGTGTGTGAGCCACATTGCTAACTATTCTCATCAAGTATTGACAAGGTGTGGTCTGTTGGATCTGATGGATGCAAAGATGGGTGACAGATGGTCACACTGATTGGAACAATATGTGCTCATGGTGTCAGGGAGACAATTCCAGCATGTGTGCCATTGATGGTAGGATATCAAATAACTTACAAAGTTGGCCACTCGGTTACTGAAGAGGCACCAATATATGGCTTATTTATTAATTCATTGTTTGCTTTGAATAGGGTAAGACATTTTTAAAAGAGATTAAACATTGCCTGCTTTGTCCAAGTAAGTCTTATCAAATGATCACATCTAATGTGTTTGCTTTTGTAGTCAAAGAATTAATGCACCGAGCTTTTAATGACACTAACCATTGCTAAAAATAGCATAGCCAGTTGCCTGAAAAGTTCCCCAACATGCACAGTTCATCTCAATTATTCGTGGAATCCATATCTGCAAATTCACCTGCTTGCCTAAATTTATTTGTAGTCTCCACTTTCTCACAGTCATTAGTGGACACGTGCAAAGTGGTAAAAAATTTGAGTGTCCAAAGGTGAATTCCCAGTTCAGGTTGAACTTAGTGACACTCCGATGTCTTGTTTCATCTCCCATACTATAAACAAGTGTCACTTTACCAGTTTATTAAGTGCCATATTTTTTTGCCTTTTGTGCTTTTTTTTTGGTGATTCCATGTTTAAAATGGCCTCCAAGTGTAGTCTAGTCCTAAAATGCTGTTTAGTGTCCCTAAGTGCAAAAAAGCTATGATGTACCTTGTGGAGAAATATGTGTATTAGGTAAGCTTTGTTCACGCGTGAGTTAGTGGCATTGGCTGTGAGTTCAGTGTTAACATGTCAGCAGTGTTCACTGAAACTAAAACTTCTGGAGAAGGGAGAAGAAATTCACCATTCTGTATGTGAGACTGCTCGAGAAAGTGCTGGGTGACAGAGCTGTGGAAAAGATAGAAAAGCAGCTAAATTTGTGGCTTCATGCAATAAAAGCTGATTAAAAAAAAAAAAAAAGTAGTAGACAGCACTGTTGTGAAGCCAAAAACTAAAACAATTTACAGTCACATTTTTTAGGGTCAGGAACACGTTAGACCCTTCTCAGCTAGTGCTGGCCAGCCCACATGGTTCAGAAGGTCACATACTAGTGAGAAAAGTTAAAAACTTGCAGGTGAGGCAGGTAGGACACATGAGGAGGCTACAGGAGAATTCGTAAAAATTCCATGTTCACTGTTAGGCAGGAAAAGGGTTATGTGGGCAGGCAGGTTTCCAGCACCGATGGGTTGGTCTTTTTAACAAGGGTGCTGGCAAACAAGCCTCTATAACACAAATAGCATTTCGTTTGATGAAAATGTTGTGACCAGAAGCTCACAGAACTGAACCCTGAATTTCCCATAGGAAAAATAGTTTAATATTCTGTAATTCGGTGTGCATGACAACTTTATGTAACTAATACAAATAATAAGATTGACCGTATATTCTTTACCTTGATAGTTGGTGGTGCCGGGGTTCCATTCTTCCTTAGACATGGTGGAATTTATAGAACAGTGGCATTTAATGTCAGTGTCGTTAAGAGTGTTCTCAATGGTCTAGCTTGAGAATGCAGCAAAAAACTAGCTGCCATAGTCAGTGTAAATTAACAAACACAGCACCATACTTGAAAAGTATAAAGTCGAAGAAGAGAAGTCCAGTTTTGTTTTGTTTTTTTGTTTTGTTTCATTTTGTTTTTCTTTTAGCGATATACTGCTTTTGAGAATTTGGTTGTGTTGTCCCCAAACCCTTAAAAGTCAGCACAGATATACCAAGAAAGGAGCCTATAACTAAACGTCCAGAGTACTTGGCAGGCCCAGTCCTTGAGGTTGTAGCATAACATATCTAAAATTGAAAATAACACAGACCATGTATCTTTTAAGAAGCTTTTTAACTTCGTCAGGGATGTTAAGGTATTAAGATGAATTTTCACTAGGCGGCCCAGGGACACACAAATCCGGACTTAAACAATCACTCCTCCCCATAAGGTCCTTGAAATAGAAAAATAAAATGTTAAAGAGAGTTTTCTCATTCTGTAGCATTGACCCCAAACAAATTCTCAGGCCCCACATGCTGAATTAGAACTGCTGGGGTAGGACCTGACCCTGTGGGGTTTTATTTTTTTAAGCTCCTCTGATAATTCTGATTCATATCCATAATAAACAACTACTGATCTGAAATGGATCATGAGGAAGCATTGAAGAATTTTAACTAGGTAATGGACGTGATCAGATTTAAATTGAAATTACTCTGATAGCAACATAGAGAGAATTGGAGGCAGAGTGTGAGGGACTAAAGATGATCATAATTAGGAAGAGGCAGTCAAGTCGCCCGTGAGCTGTTCAAGTGCACACACCCATATCCTGGTTGCCCTTGAAGAATCTGATTCTGTGGATTAGAGTCTATGCTTTTGAAGTCACTTGGGAACAAGTGCTTCGGAGGTTTAACTGTGATTAAGAACTGCAACTCTAGAAATGGGCCTAAAAGTCACAATAGTAATAACTAGTCATATCTTCTGTTACACAGAAGCCTTCTACCTCACAGCAATAAACAGACATTCGGGATGATGTATGCAAATATCAGGGAAGCCAAGAGTAAATGTAATAAGTGTGAGTGGCTATTTAGATCCTTCCCCGTAGTGCTACCTGGTTGTACCACCTGTCATCCGAGGGTATAACCTAACAAAACACCACTGGTTTTCTAATTCATCTTATTTTCTGTCTTAGGAGAACCTTCTGCTTCTGGCTCCCAGTTTTCAGGGTGCCAAGAATGAAGTTTATAGTAGAATGGGTGGATTTTAAAGCCTATTGCCAAATCTGGATCTGATCCTTTGCTACCTAGCTTGTCTTCTCCCAAGTCTTGTATCTCTTCCAACTCCTGTCTGACTTGTTTATTTCTAGGCAGCGTGATGAAGCTAGAGGAACAGAAATCAGACCTGGAAAGACAGCTAAAGACTCTGACTAAGCAGATAAAGGTGAGATGCAGTTGCAGGAGGGGATGGGGACCATCTCCATCATTTTTCTAGAAGTATCTCCCTCTTAGGTTTGGAAATCTTTGAAAAATAACCCTGATTACTCTCTCTAGCCTGTTTTCTCATAGTACATTTCCATGGCAGGGGCCCCGGAATCACAAATTAGTATTGGCAGGAAGTAAAATTAAAGCAGCCATTCAGTTTCAAGATGGGGAACTCCGATAACACGAAGCTGTAATTCCCACCTGTGCCTTTTTTCAGTAGTGAGCTACCATTAAAGCAGTGCCTCACTAAGTACTGCCCAGCTAGTCATTCTCAATGATTGGAATGGGGGACCCTGGAGCCCCCTGTCTGGGTGCCAGCCCTGGTAGCATCTGACTCGGGTGTGGACTCTGGCATTTTCAGGAGGAGACTGAGGAGTGGAGGCGGTTCCAGGCGGACCTGCAGACTGCTGTGGTGGTGGCCAACGACATCAAGTGTGAGGCCCAGCAGGAGCTGCGCACTGTGAAGAGGAAGCTGCTGGAGGAAGAGGAGAAGAACGCCAGGCTACAGAAAGAGCTGGGGGACTTGCAGGGCCACAGCAGGTGGGTCACAAGCATGGCCGCGCCTTCGCGAGTCTGAGGGCTTCCGCACAGAGCTTGGCTTCTCACTTAATCATCATGCATGGCGTTCGTGCCGCTTTTATGTCTCTCCGTGCCAAATGTTTACTCTTTTCTAGGCTCACTCTACCATGACTGCCACTGCGCAACTAGGAATATCCCATCCAGTGCTGGTTGGTCCCTGCCCTTTTCTGACTGAAGGTGATGAGGAAACTCTTCACTTCCATATGTACAAAAGCTCTAGCCAGGTTTCTCCTGGGTTGAAGGAATAGAAGTCATATCTACGATCCATGCTCCTTGAAGCTAGTGTTTATTAGTGCAGGGACGCACACATTTCGTGGGCAGCAGCCACACCTTTCACAGTCAGTCGTATACAGCGAGAGAAGCTGGACTTGACCCCAGGGGGACTTGCCACCAGATAAAGGACTTGTTCCTTCTGGCCCAGGGACATGCTTCTTTATTGGCAACTCCTATGGGCTACCTCAAACAGCCCTTCAAATAACCCACTTTCTTTAAAAAGGGTGAGTGTGGAAAATATACATCTGGCTGATAGGTAACTTTCTCTCCTGTTCTTAAGGGAAGGAAAACGCGTAATGTATGGCCCCAGAGAGCATTCTTAACAGCAGAGTTTCAGAGGGAGGTAATCCTAAAGTGAGCTCAAAGTTAATTATTGTTTAATATTTAAATGGTTTACAAACAAGATTATAAGTAGTGTTTTAGGCTTTAACTAATGTGGTGTTATCTTTCCCAAGGCAGGAATAGATGTCCTTAAATTTGAGATTCTTGGATATTAGGAAATTATTTTGAATTTCCAGACATCTCTCAAATATGAAATGTAGTATTTCTAAATCAGATTCCAAATGCTGATTTATGCGGTCTGTCCTTTTTACATGTTTTCCAGGATGAGGAAGGTTGTTCATTGGCAAATTCTGAGCCTTTGGATCTGATGTATTATGAAATTTCATGATGCCGGAAAGAGTAAATTTTTTCTCAGAATTCTGTTTCGATTCTCTTACAAAACTTGCTTCAATTGATCCCTCGTTCCTTTGTTTATGAATTTTATGTAAGATAGCCTTTAGAGAAGGATTAAGATTAGATGAGGAGCTGAGTCCACGATTCACTTTTGAAAAGCAAGATCATTATTTTATAGTCATACCTGTACCCTCTGGCCACCAAAGCATGTGAATTTTAAAATAAGGTAGAAGAATAGGAAAACTCGATTTTATAGTGTTCCCTACAAAATGTGAAGTCATTTTAGTTTATTTTGTGTCTGCTTTTATTTGTCCATTCGTCTTGCTTTTATATTGTGCCTTTGGAAGAGGAACCGAATCCTGACTTGCGTTGCTTTGTTTGTATGTTATAGATAAATGCTAAAAGACAAGTCTTGAGTTTGTGTGGTTTCCCTAATAAGTCATCAATTGAGATGTTACATCTCTTACATAGATTCTAAGATACAGGCCCAATTATACAACTTGAACCCTGATAACATAGGAAATCTCTGCATGCATCTTGACAGTTTAGGACTCTGTATGCTGTATCCTACATCTTCAAATTTAGGGTCACTTTTTTTTTTTTTAACACAATATGTTTCTCTTTTGATTTTCCAGTGATTTGCAAACGTACCTCCTAAATCCAGCAGTTTAATCCCTTATCACAAAACATTTCAAATTCTAGAACTTACACCAATTCAGAACATGGCATATTACTGAAACTGTAGGCTTCAGTGTGTCTCTTGCCTATCATTGCATTGGGCAGGACTTCAGACGTCTGCCAGGGCTGTTTTCATATCTGATTCTGCACTTCTCTGGCAAACTGTCTCTTCTAAAGAGTTGACTATTTGAAAGTTACTACTCGCTGATGGCTCAGTCACTTCCTGAACTTACCACATGATCAAGACTTGAAACCAGCTCCTACCCTCAAAGGTCCTGAAGCAACATAGTGTTTCCGTCTTGGCTGAATGGGTTTCTTGACTGAAACTCAATTTGACTTTGACAGTCATCTGAGAACTCAAAAGTCATTCTTGGTTCAGACACAGCCAAAGAACTTGCAGAAAATTCTCTGATGAGGTCCTCCAAGTACAACCAAGAGAAGGTAAGAGCATCTGAAAAACACTTTGATGGTAACACAGAATTAACTTGGGCATTCTTAAGGAACATAGATAGGCTAGTGGACAAGAAAATTAAGTTAGCGTTTATTACCAAGAACTCAGTAACTAAAACACAGTGGCATATTATTTAACTTAGAATTTTAGATAACTCAAAAGCTTAGCTCATTAGTAATCATCGGGTCCTGTTATATTTTAAAGGTATTTTTATTTTGGAGTCAGAACAACTGATGTTAAGATATACAGGAAAATGAGTCTCTAGTTTCATCTTTGCCACCAATCGGCAAGGTTTCCTTCCCAGACCTAGTTCCTTCCTCTCTTAAATGAGGAGATAAGAGTAAGTTGCTTTGTCCCCTGTAAGTTCTGCTATTCTCTGAGACTAATTGGTCAACTGGCTGTTCTCTGATAGAAGAGCCAGGAGTTCAAGTGCCAGCAGTACCATCTTTCCAGTGCAGTCCTTAGAACCTCCTTGACACAATGGCGTGTTCACATTTTAGCTGGGCTGTGGACCCCGTCTTTCTCTTCCAGAAATGTCAACAAGCCAATGTAGTTTTTATGGACCCGAGTGTGATATGTTTTACTGGACGCAAATGAGGATAATGAATCACTTTTCAACTCTGGCTTCTTCTAATTTTGAATCATTAAGAGAAGGACATTGAAATAAAGACCCTCATCAAAATTAAAACATCAAACCTTTTTTCTGAAATGTTGAATCCTCGGGCCTGGCAGACACAGAGACTACACATGTAGCTTGACTTAATGATTTGATGAGCCACATATAGCCTTTCTAAAGAAAGATGAGCAGTATATGACACAGGCTTCTCGAAGAGTAGCAGGAAAAGACTTAAATGGTTTTTCTCTTACTCTGTAACAGTAAAGACCATTAGTTTTTAGGTGAGTTACTTGATTTTTATGTATGTATCATATGACACCAACAGGCATCTCAAAAAAAGAGGTCATTAAAAACACTAACTGTGTCAGTTTCTGAAATAGAATGTCTAAAATTCAAAATGTGTTTAGCGTGTGCCACTGGCTCTCGCGTTCTCACCCCTGAAGCAAGCAGCATGGCTGCGTATCACTGCCAGGCTCTGGAATTGGCTTCTAACTCTGTGTGCGCACAAACGTGTTCTGCCCTAACGTCAGTCCTGTGCCTGTGTGACCCTTCGTGTTGTTCTTAAAAGCTGTATCACAGACTCTCACTGAATATTCTGGGGCTGTCACTCAGATGGAAAGTGTGGAAGTTGGAGGTGTAGATTTTTGAGTCACTACGCTGTCTTTTCTAGCTCTCTTGCAGCACATGCTCTGATAAGCATTCCTGGCCCTGATGGAGGGAGGAGACCAGCTCTCATGGAGATTCCTAAGCAGTTTCTGAGCAGACCTCACATTAGCACTGTAGACCGTCAGGGACCTATGGCATTTTATTTTGCCCTTGATGTAGAAACAGGTCCTCTGGTATCCCAAAAAGCTTAATTCTTTCACTCTCAT
The DNA here is from genome assembly GCF_014176215.1 of Rousettus aegyptiacus. Classification (NCBI taxonomy): domain Eukaryota; kingdom Metazoa; phylum Chordata; class Mammalia; order Chiroptera; family Pteropodidae; genus Rousettus; species Rousettus aegyptiacus. The sequence continues at coordinate 66,089,526 of NW_023416309.1, forward strand.
ACTACTTGTTTTTTCATAGTTTAAATTTGCACTTATGGCATTAGATACATAGACGTTAATTCTAAAGTATTATGTCTACTTCCTTGCTCCCCAACCCCCATCTATAAAGATTGGCTTTGAAAAGTGTAGACATGTGCTTCCCTTAGGCCATAAAATCTTTTTTTTTTCTTTTTTGGCCGTGACTATAGCATAGTAGAGGGACTCATGAGTCACTCTGTAAATTACAGAGGGTCTGATTTTGTTCATCTTGGACATCTCTACTTTACCAACACAGTTGTCTGTTGGCGATGGTCCAGGGGAGGAGCCTAGTAATGGCGCTTTGAAGTCTTTGGCATTTTCTGTCTGAAGACCTTTGACTTCCAAGAAAATTGGAACAATAGGAATTCAAACATGTAGGTCTTATTCTGGATATTAGCTTTTCTCTGTGGGACAAGTGTCAGCTGTTAATTCTTATATTTGTAGACAAATGTCATGTTGCATTAAGTAACTCCTTTACCAGCCTTTCCCCTCCCATTTCTATTTTCACAGCTCCATGGTCTCTGTCAGCTAGCAGAGCATTTGATGGAAGAAAGACAGCTCAGCCCTTGCCATGATGGGGATCTACAGCCATTTCTATGTGAAAGGGGGAGTAATGTAGAGGAGAAATTCTCTCTTTATAAAGAGCCAGATTGTCTCCTTATAACATCCATTGTTTTACAGAGTCATTGCAGTCAAGTCTCATTACCTTTTTTCTACATTTTGGAATCAACTTATTACAAAAAAGATAATTCTTTTTCTTTTTCTCAGAAGATTCAGCAGGCTTTTATTTGGAGCACAAAGTGAAATTGTTATGGGAAAAAACAAAGTACAAGTCTATTATGAAAAAGTTTTGATCCAACTAGAGCGTTCAGAGAGAGCAGTAGCATAGCAAATTCAGAGCACTGGTGAATGCAACCCATGCTCATGTTTTACTTTTTGGAGTTTATTTTTGTGCTTCCTTTTGCGTATGGTATTTGATAATTTTGGAATTACACTATTTAAGGTAAAATAGGAAGCTATCTGTGTGACATCTCATTCTGAAGAAGTTAGAAAGTTCTGCTTCCTTTATATCATGGCTTGATCATGTCTGTTTTAGCTGGAGTCTGACTTCATTACCTCATCTGAAACAAGCCACCCACTAAGTTTTGGGTTGGTTTCCAAAAATCTCTGTGTTAGGCTTAACATAAATAGATGTTCGATTGATAATAAAGAATGTAGTTAAACAAGATAAGTTTATGTGGTGACAACACTACTTGAAGTCTAACTAAAAACTAACGAACAACAACTTAACTCCAAAGGATGCCTCATGAATAAAATTTACCCTGGAAACTTAAAAGATTTTTTAAATCCAGAAGCATAAAGTTCAAAATGTGGTTTTAAACTTTCAGAAGTACGCATGTTGTGAAGATCTGTATCTAGTTAGCAGATCCTACTGCAGCTCTCATGTGAGAAACTAGTGTACAGCCCAGACATCATCAGGGCATTAGCAGCTACGCTATCCAAGGGTTAAGACAAGAGTTACTGTCCAATCCAAGGAAAATTAGGAGCAGGAATGCTCTTTAACTCAGGAAGACATTGTAGGGTGTTACACTGGAGAGCACTGAATCACTAGAAAAATATGGCCTGGTAATAGAAAGAAGAGAAGTTGATGTCTTCTGTGTAAAAATAGTTTAAACACTTGCTGGAATTGTCCTAGTAGGATAGAAATTTATAAACTGGGAGGGCTTTACCTCAGGTCGAGAATTATTAGAATGACATAAAATACATTACTGGGTGTTTTCTAATAAGAACAATAAGAAAAGTGCAACCTTAACTTAAAATTTACAGCTGTATTTGTACACCATATTTTGATCTGTCTTTACTCTGGGGACTGTTGGATATTTTTATATGTAAATCATATATGAAGTGCTAAATAAATATGTTATTATTTAGAAGAGTCTGTTGCCTGATTATTTTTATCATTGGCCACGTTTCTGCAGAGATTTTATTTCATTTTGTTCTCAGTTTTCTAGTGCATATAGTTTCAGAACTTTAAAGCCACATCAAATATCTAGAATTTGAGGTGGAAGCAAGCTGGACTTCCAATTCAAGTTGTAGATAGGAGGTTGATTTTAAATATAAATGTCATTTTTTTACATGATTTTAGTATTAGAACAAGAGGGCAAGGATCAAACATACTAATTTCACATAAATTAATTTTTAAAACAAAAGCTAGTGTATCAGAAAATATATCACATGGAATTTAAAGTCTAGATTCGCCTTGTTGAAAAACAAGTAGATCATTAGGTGATTTGATGTACTGGATTTCCTAATTACAAAGTAAATTTAGGTATACTGATAACAAAATGGAGATTTATAAAGGAAAATTTTAATCTTATAGCATCCTAGGTAATCAATGTTCACAGTATATGTTTTTCTTTACCTCTCCCTTTACTCATATAAATGTGTAGGGTTCCTTTCTTTTTCTTTATAAAAGTGGGATTATATTCTATACATTACTCTGTGCCTTTATGTTTCACTTAACAATGTATCATGGGCATCCTTCCAGGTCAATATATACGAATTTAATTCATTTTAATAGCACAGTATCCCAGAGAATGGATGTGCCCTAGAATATTCAAATATTGCCATGCTGATGAATATTAAGGGTATGTGTTCTAGATTTTTTCTTTCCAAATAATGCCATAATAATAATAGTCCTTATTGATACAGCCTTATGTTTCTATTTTTATAAGATGGGTTTCTAAAAGTATGATTACTGTTTTAGAGAATATGCGCACTTAATTTTAATACATATTGCCAGATTACTTACCTACGACTTGTGACATTTTACTCTTGATGAGAGTGCCTGTTTATACATAACCTTTGCAGCTACAGATAATATTAATCTCAGTTTTGACCAATAGGGTAAGCAAAAAATGCTATCTCATTAGTGCTTCAGTTTTCATTTTCCTGAGCATACTTTTACATGTTAACCATTTGTATTTTCTATTTTGAGAATTGTTAGTTAAGCACTTGAGCTGATTGTTTTAGTCTTATCAGTTTATAAATTAGTATTTTATTAGGGATGTTTGTTTATCCCAGTAATTTTGAATATTTTGGCTTTATCATCTTTGTCATGGAAAATTTGATATTGTTATGTAATACGATCTGTTAGTATTTTTTTTATTGCTTCTAAGTGTTTTGTTTTTGTTTAAGATTTTCCCCTACCCTAATCTTGTACAAATAGGCTATTATATTTTATTAATCTATTTCTCTTCTTCCCTCCCTCCCTTTCTCTCCCTGCCCTTCCCCCTTCCTCAGATATTTGATCCTCCTTTATTTATTAAGTCTGATGCGGGGTATGGGTCTATTCCTTCCATATGACAGCCAGTCATGCTGGCACCATTTATAACCAAAACAATCTTTTGCCTATTGACTTGAAACCGCACCTTTACATTGTTCGTTTTATCTATGTTCAGAGAGACTTTTCTAATATGTCCTCATTTCTTTTTCTCTTGAGCTAGTTCTGCTTTAAAATATTTTAATGGATTGTTAGATTGCTGATATCATTTTTTTTAAATTCACTCTTTTATTTTAAATTGTCGTCTTTCATATATTTTATTATTTCCTTGAATTTTATTGTATTCTCAAGGCACACATTATCAAGTGTCTAATTCTGTTTCCTGTCAAATTTACAAATGTCTGTTCTCCCTTGAGTGCAGTTATTCATTTTATTTTATGAAATATATTAATAGATCAGGGCATGTTTTTACCCATCACTTATTTTTGCTTAAACAGATGAGAGTGTATCAGGGCCTGACATTGCCCAAAATCAGTGTCTGTGGATTCTGCTTAGACCTAAACTCACTTTGCCTGATTACTTTTAAATATATTCTTGTATCTGAAACTAGAAGGCAGGCTCTTTAAGGTAAATTTATGTTACATAGCAGAGACATAGAAGCTCAAATAGAGTATAGAGGAAAAGGTGCCTAGTGGGGGAAATTGATCTGTGTCCAGTTTCTTCTCTGTTTGGTAGAATTGGAATGTGGGAACCAGCCTTCTAGGTCTAGTTTTGCTTGGCCTGTTGTCTGTTCTTCTTCCTCTGCCCTTTTTTGCTGTTCTCCTTTGTGCCTGGGATGAACCATCTCTGGTCTCTTCAGACAGTCACATCTTAATGTTATTGATCTTTTGCAGGAAGAACGCTCTGCATGTTTTCTGGGCCTCCCATACTCCTTTCAACCTTGGTCCTCTACTGTAAGGGACATTAGTGGGGTTTTCTCATACTTTTATTTTCTTTAAAAAGAAATTCAAGATAAACCCTTAATATTTTCTTTCCATTTCCCTATTCTTATTCTCTGTGTAGCAGAAATTCTTCAAAGTCTAAGGCAAGTAGATGATATCTTTCTGTAGTTTTCAGTACTGATACAGGAGTTTTACAATATATTTCTTTGATTTTTACTATTGGAATTTGGAGATTCAGATGCTGTGTTCAAATTACCATCTTACCTTGTGTGTGTTTATTGTCATACATATGTTTATATTGAAATTAAAAAGTGAAACTCAAGACACTTTGACACCGGAGACAGAATATTTACCAATTTCTGTCTCCCTCTAGAGCTACAAACTTCTTTTAGATTTGTACATAATGATATGGAATATTTTGAGAAAATTACATTTTAGGTAAGAACATAGAATGAGCAGAGGCACAGAGGTAGAAGATAAAAAAAAAAATCCTTCAGGTGGCTATTATAGTTCAAAAGCCAGGTGAGTAGAGGGGAGTCAGGATATAAGTCTTTTTGGCACCGGGAAAGGCCTAGAGCTGGGCTTCACTCAGTTAACTGTTCAGGAAAGAGCGTTTTTAAGCATGTGATTGACTTGACATGATTGGTTTTGTTTACAGGCATTAATCTGCCTGTTGTGAAGGTAGCAGTGGTATGTGACTTTTAACAAATGTAGTTAACTCGTGGATACTTTAATTGTGTACAAGAGCTCACATGTTCTTGGATCAAAATATACACCAATGTAAAGGGGTGTTCTCTATGATAAAGTAAGTGCTGTAGAAAATTGACAACACTTGTGGACTCTATAACCAAAGAAAACGGTGAATTATATTAGATAACTTTTTTTTTTAAAGTTACCGACATATGAGCTTAATATGTTTAAATTATAATGAAAGATATAAGGTAGACCAGCAGTCAGTAGGTGACGTGGTCCACGGGAAATATACCTGTCCTTTGTTCATGCACCAGGTAATCTTGTCTACAACTGTCTGTCATTCTCAGTATGGGTTGCCGCTAAGAGCATATTATTGCATAAAAATAAGCAATGAAATAAATATTTATAGTACTTTTCTTAAATATGTGTTAAATTTCAGCAAGAAATGCCATCACATTATTATATTTTTAGAACCCTATGTGCCTCTCAGAGGACTACCTGTGCATTTTTGAAAATTTGAAAAAGACATGATCAAACAGTTGGATTTGCATTTCAGATTCACCATTTACAAGCCACATGACCTCTGTCAAATTTTTCATCTAAAAACAGCATTTTGTGAAAAATTCAATTAGATAATATTTTTAAGACACATAGTACTGTGGAGTTCTATAAATGATTTGCCCAAAATCAGTGTCTGTGAATTCTGCTTAGACCTAAACTCACTTTGCCTGATTACGCATACGCATATTTAGTATCATTGTTTTACATGCGGGAGCGGAAGGAAAATATGCCTCATTTTTGTCATTGTTTTAAACATGGTCCCTAAACACAAGACGGCTATTGCATACGAGATGCACCTGAAGAAAGAGCAAACTGTTAAATGCTATAGGAAAAACAAATGCATTAGGCTTGTTGAAAGATGGTGTGTTTGTATTCAGTTGTATTTACAAAACCATGTAGCTATATTTTTGGGTGATTTGGATTAACCTTAGAACCTAACATCTGTCTTAGGAGACAGTGGCCAGCTAACCTTGAACAAATGTTTACCCAATAGTGATACCTTGCAGTTTTTCCTTTATTTAATGAATTTGCGACAGTACAACTGCCTATATGCTTAAATATTTCTTAAAATCATTTATAGATAGAATTCTTATTCTTCCTTGAAACAGAGGAAATATGATACAGCTGACCCTTAAACTACACAGGGTTAGCAGCACACTGACTCCCTGCATGGTTGAAAATCCGCATACATTTTGACTCCTCCAAAACTTAACTACTAACAGCCTACTGTTGACAGGAAGCCTTACCAGTGACATAAATAGTCAGTTAATACATATTTGATATATGTTCTATACTTATTCTTACAATAAAGCTAGAGGAAAAAATGTTAAGAGAATGATAAAAGAAAATACATTTTTTTCTCTATTTACTGTACATATTTATTGAAAAAAATCCACGTATAAGTGGGTCTGTGTGGTTCAAACTCATGTTGTTCAAGGGTCAGATGTACTTCATTTATTGCTGAGGCTGTTACTGGGTGATTCCAAATAATTCTAAAACAGGCTGGTGCAAGGAATTTCAAGCCCGTTTATGATTAAAGTACTAGTAAAACCAATGGCACTCTTAAATAACTTTTCTGTGGTTCTTCAGTCAGGCTTTGTTTTGTGGACACACACACACACACACACACACACACACACGCTGTTATATAACATGGTGGGTGGGTATTTAGTCCAATAGCTTCTCTCTATTTAATACTGACTCATGTTCTAGCCAAATAGACCGATCATTTGAAATATTGTCCTTGGCTGTCTGAAGGAGAAGGACTGGGAATTGGTTCTTGTAACCTTGTTATTTATGGAGTCTAAATGAGTCTTTCTGTTAATGTTTTGAATCACAGAGAAACTTAGATAATTGAAGGGCACTCTTAAGCAGAATGTAGGATTCTTTATTTTATTCTTATCAAATTATCAAGGAATGAAATGAAAACGAATTTTTTAAAATGTTCTTCCTTTGAGGGTTGCCCTAAGTTTCTACAAAGCCATTTGGTAGCAAGTTACTTAAGTGGACTGGAAGAAGGTAGACTATTCTGTCTGTTTCTGACCTCCCAGAGAATGGCAGGGACAGAAACAGGATTTTTTTTTTTTCTGCTCATACATAACCTGATTTTATTTTCTTTCTGCATTACAGCACCTGTTTTTATACTACGTAACACAGCGAGGAAAATACAGAAACTAAGCCCATTCAATAAAAGATATTTTAAACCCATCACCTTACTAGTTTCTGAAATACCTAATACTTTCTTCCAAAGAAGTCACCAGTTTACTGGTTTTTTTTTTTCACTCAGAAGAAGGGCTTGTGGAGATGAGTATAGATAGAGCAGTGTGATTTAAGTGTTTTAAGTTTTATTTCACTTAAATTTATTCTATTCATGTTGATTACGGATCAGCAGGAGAAAGCTTTGAGAATTAAGGACAAGTAAGTTTATGGTAGCTTAAGGACAAGAAGCTTATGGTAGCTAGATTAATTTCAAAAAGATCAGAAAATAAATATTTTAAACTTCCACTGACCTTATTAAAATATACTGCCAGAAATACTCTGAGCCATTCTCATAAATTAGTCACCTTCTTGCCAAACAGCTGTGGCAATTTGATATAATAAAAAGAGCAATGATTTGGAAATCAGAAGATTAGATTTTGTCTTGGCTCATTCACAGGGTGATTAAATGACATGTGAAAGTCCCCTGGATGAGGAAGCTATGCATGAGAGGACAGAATCAGGTGATCTATAGAAGATTCTTCTAAGAGTCTGCTCAAATTTAGAAACCATAGTAAGAACTTACCAGGAAAGTTCTGGTGAGAGTAGAAACTTTGCTTCCCGCAGAGTTGCAGTGTTACTTTTTCTAGAGTACTATTATTAGCATTCTCTCTCTTGGAGGGGGTAAACAGTAGATGAGTCGGGATTCTGTTGTGCATAATAAATCGTAGTTGGTTTAAGCAGAAAGATATTAAATGGCTTGCACAATTGCTGGGAGGGCTGAGGAAACAGTCTAGGCTCAACTTCTAAGAACGACTAAAGTCATAATATAGGACTGGGCTACTTGTGGGGAGGGGTACTGCTGCCTCTGCCGAGAATGGAGCCTAAAATTGAGAAGCTGCCAGTTGGAAAGCTACCACCAGTTAGCAGCAGCAGAAGCATCTTGCCTCTGGTACTGTCTGTCTCAATATAGCGAATGCCCTGTGCCCAGCCTCTGTTCCCCGTTTTGGGTTCCCTTTATGACTTTCCCACAGGTTTTCTGACTGATGGAACCTAAATCACGTCAGAAATTCTAATTGCAGAGGACTCCTGAGGTGACATCTTTCCAACCTCTATATGCCAGATATGATACACTCCGACAAGCCAATCCATTGTATTCCCTCCATTGACAGATAGTAAACTAAACATTTATGATAAATAATATACATATATTTTTACAGTTTGCAATGTAGACTCACATCCTTTTTATTTAGAGCTAGCATCACTACATGTAAAAATGCTATTTCTGATCATTCCCAAGAAAACATCTCTGATAAAAATTGAGAGCAGTACCTACATTATTTCCTAAAGATGCAAAGCTGATACAGAAAACAGGATTTTAAATTTGGGATTCTCCTTCCAGGTTTTTTTTCTCTGTGTTGGTTCTGTTTCCATCTGTGTCTTTTCCCCCATGAAACATCCTCCACCTTTTCAATTTGATTTGCTCTTTACTTTGCAGACCTGTGCGTGAAGAGTCCGAGCACTCTGAGGTCGATGCTCCTGGCCGGTGGCATGGTGTCTATGTGAACAGAACATCTCCAACACCTGTGGAGTCTGCAGCCACTGTTAAGTCCCTTATTAAGTCATTCGACTTGGGACACTCAGGTATTCAATCATTTTGTTTCATAAGCAAAACTCAAATTTAAACTGTGGCCCCAAATACCAAGCCTGTCTCTACTCTGCACTAGCCCCAAATTGATGCAACCCCAAGGGTTCTCTCTAGATCATTCTACATGCTCCCACTGTGTAAAGGAGGCTTGGAGCCTGTCTAAAGCTTTAGTGAGATAATGATGGGGAGTCTGGTTCACACATCATACAATCTCTTCTTTTTCTCTGTCTTTTCCTTGCCTCCAATTTTTACCTCATCACTTTCCTTTTCTGCCTCTCTGTCCATTAAATTCGGGTCGTTACTATTTGCCTTCTTACAGGGTCGGCCAGAGGCTTCATCTTTTAGGAAATGAGGCATTAAATCTTCATTCACTTCTCTTGTTGGTACCCTTGGCCTCCTGCTTCTTGCAACGTGCAGTTAGAATTTTCTCTACCTGGTCTGGTCTTGTGTGTGACCACCTGTGTTGATCTGTCATTCTTGATCTTGGTACAGTCCCACCTTTTTCTGGAAATGTCTGGTTGACTCACAAGTTGCCCTTGTTCCTTGTTATCTACATATTTGGGAAAAATGCATATCTATATTCCACACACATAAATATAGTACATAGAAGAAAACATGTGCATCTATCCAAAATAATAATATATTTCCTCCCTTGACTACAACAAAAGTGCTTGTCGTATTGGAAGACTGTAGTAATACCTAATCTCAAGACGTATCTGGTTATCTCTGCCAAAATAGTTTTCATCTAAATTAGATTAAAATTAGACTGCAAATATGGAAAGATATGAAATCCCAGTGACTACATTCAGCCTATGAAGATGGGAAATTAATTAACAATAATGGTCTGTGTGAGAGCTTTCCCATTCATTATTGCTGTAGGTGCCTCATGACATCTGTTCTGTTTTTCCTCGTGTGGCCTACGTCTAAGACCATCCCCATTTAGTTGACTCTCCTCTTTCCCTAATTCAACACTAGTCCGGAGAAGAAAAAGAGAAGAAATTCAGCGTAATACTTTGTAAGCCTTATAGGATATTTGTTTAGTCTCTAAAAAAAAAAAAAAAAAAAAAAAGGAACAAATCAGGCACTATTATTTACTATTCTGAACTGAACAACATAAAAATGTTCCCATCTCTTTTTTGGCAGGTGGAGCTGGACAGACTATTTCTGTCCATAAGGCCCCCAGAAGTCCCCTGAGTGGAATACCAGTGAGGACTGCCCCAGCTGCTGCTGTTTCTCCAATGCAGGTATTAAAAGAGCCTTGCATGTATGGGTGGTGGTCAGTGTCACGTCATGTTATAACAGTGTCTTCTACACAAGCAACAAAAAAGATGTGAAAACCAAATGGTTTATTTTTTTAGTTACGTTGCACATCATTTTTAATAAGCCAAAAATAATAATAGTTTAACTTTCACTAAAAACCACACTTTCGATATCTAATAAAGGTCCAAGAGGGACACGGTAAACTTTGTACAGTTTTGTTAATAACTCTTTGTTTCCCATAAGATGACAGTTTTGAAATTTTCAGTTAAATGAAGATTGTAATTTTTACTAGACGTGGACATTGAACTAGATGTTGTTCTCAAAGAATTTTTTTAAAATGCCCCAGAGAGAAAGAATGTTTCCACTTTATAAATTCTCAGAGTTCGCTAGATGCAGCCGGTCACCGTTGCCGTGTTTGAACCCGCTGGGGTTCTCTGAGACCAGGGCTTTGGCGTCGATGGCATTCGGCATACTGTCTCCCCCACTGAGATCGACACTATTATCCCTAGGTTTTGTTTTCTGGTGTCCTTAGTAGCCTGTGTTTGTTGGTTTTTTGTTTTTTGTTTTTTGTTTTTTTTTTTTACTTTTTGGCCCTTGAAGGTATCTTCCACTACCTTGTATGTTAAACCAAATAAAACAATTTTTTATGATAATCGACAAAATTATTTAATAAAACCAAAACAGATTATGCTTCACTTTCCTCATTGATAATGAGCTGTGAATCTTAGTTTGCTGTGAACAAGTGCCCTGTGGGAGGGTACTTTGCTGTTTTCCAGTTTCTGTGGTATAAGTATTTCCACCATTGCCAATTTCAAGCTATCTCCATGACATCAATGAACATGGAGTTGAGAAGAGAGATGCATTATATAGTATTTCTATAGTAGAGATACATTAGGTATAAATAACCTCAATAGTGAAAATATAATAAAATAATTAGGAAGCAGTGGGTTTTATGTATTTATTACTTTTGCTTTTAATAAGTTTAATTTTAATAATGGCTGTGTTTAACAAGTACTTTGCAAAATTCCTGAAGATATGACAATTGGCTATAATTAATGTGGAGTTAAGTACACTCTGAAGTATATAGCTTGAATGTTTCCATATGTATATGCCTATGCTACCAACAGCAAGATAGCATTTCTGTCACCTCAGAAGGCTCCCTCGTGCCACCACCGGTCTGTAAACCCTTAGAAGTCACCATTATTCTGACCTCTATCACCATGTAGTTTATGTGCTCTTGGCTTCATGTAAGTAGAATCATAGAGTGTCTTTTCTTTTATGACTGGATCGTTTTGCTCAACATTATGTCTGTGAATTCATTAATGTTGTTGCAGCAGTTTGTTCTTTCCATTGCATAACGGTGTTCCTTGTATAACTGTGCCAGTTCATCATTCTACTGATGGTTGACTTTGGGTTATTACCCATTTTTTACTCTTGTGCTGATTTTAAAAATATCTTTTCCTAAAATTTCAGTTTAAAAGAGAAGTCAAAAATCTCCCTTGCTCTCTAGAAATAACCACTGTCTCTGGCTGATTGTGTATCCCTCAAGATGTTTTTCTTTAGCATAAAAATTGTGTGTGTGTGTGTGTGTGTGTGTAGGGAAGGAGAGTTTTATAAATTTGATTATGTATAATTCAGACACTGGCTCATTTCTCTTTGTCATTGGAATGTAATTCCTGAGGGCAGATATTTTTATCTATTTTGTTTGCTATTATATCTCTTGTCTAGAATAGTGGCTACCACACAATCATATAATAGAAGTTCAATAAATACTGAATGAATGAAGGAATATATCAGAGATGTCTTTAAATGTCAGTATTTGGAGAAGAAATTCATTTTTTTAAAGGCTACCTAATATGCGGTGATTTATTTAACTACTCTATTGATAGGCATTTAGATTATTTTGGATTAAACTTATTATGAAAACAATACAGTAAAATTCCCTTTACAAATGTTTGTCCAGTGAGGGGGCTATTTCAGTATAAGTGTCACGATTAATTTACATGTATCAGAAATTACTCTAGCTAGTTAACCAGAAGTGAATTTAATACGGGAAGGCCTGGAGGAGAAGACTCTAGTTTTCACTGAGCTTCCAGGAAAGTGTCCAGAACATCTCAAAAGTTGGACCATTAAACATGCACTTCTGTTTCTGCCAAAATCAGAAAGTCTTTCTCTAAGTGCTAGCCTGGGACTACCATTTCTGTCAAGATCTAGAATCAGCTTTAGGAGCACACCACCGCAGATGAAATCTCTGCCAGCGTAACGGATACTGTTGTTCTCAGGGTTCATTTATGTTGTAGCAGGTGACAGGATTTCTTTCTTTTTTAAGACTGAGACTATCTCATTGTATATGAATACCACATTTTCTGGATCCATTCTTCTGTTGATGGATATATTCAGGTTGTTTTTACCTCTTGGCTATTTTTAATAATGTTACAGTGAACATGGCTGTGCAGATATCTCTTTAAGATCCTGTTTTCAATTCTTCTGGATAAATGCCCAGAAATGGGATTGCTCAGTAATATGGTAGTTCTATTTTTAATTTTTTGAAGAAATTCCCCACTTTTTCCCATAGTAGCTGCACCATTTTACATACCCACCAACAGTGCACAAAAGTTCTAGTTTTTCCACATCCTCACCAATACTTGTTATTTTCTGGTTGTTGTTGTTGTTGTTGTTGTTGTTTTGTAACGACCATCCTAACAGCTGATACCTCATTGTGGTTTTGATTTGCCTTTCCCTGACGATTAGTGCTGCTGAGCATCTTTTTCATATACCTGTTGGCCATTAAAAAAACAGTATTTTTACACATATTCTCGAATATACGTAGAATATTCGAGGAAGATAGTCACAAAACTGATTAACAATGATCACCCCCCACACCCCTCCAGGAGACCTGGGTGAAGGGAGTGAAAGGGTGACTTTCTTTTCACTATATGTCCTTTTTGCTCCTTTTGAGGGTTGTGCCAATTTCATTTATTATCTAATCAAATAAATAAGTTGCTTTAAAACATACCCCCTGGTGATTCTAAGGAGCTTGAGAACTATTGTACACACTTGCGTGCACACACCTCATTTATGCTGTTCCTCATGTCACAAGTTCACCTATGCTGGTGTGCCCTTTGGTTTTTTAGAGGCATTCAACTTACAACAGTGTTCGGTCAGCCAGCAAAGGGGTGACTCAACGTTTGGATCTTCCAGACCTTCCCCTGTCAGGTAAATTACCTTAAATATGAAATATTTTACCTTTCTTTTGTGTGGTTAACTTTTTGTCTTTTCTATGCATGAAACTGAGCTTAGAAAAATAATCAGTGGCATTTATTCCAAACATAGCACTTCGAGTCATAGTAATGACCTCCAGGAAGAAGGAAATGGTGACCAAAGACCAGTGGCAGTCTAAGGTCAGGAGAGTAAGAAACAAAGAAGGGAATGAGTATATCTATAGAGCAGGTCGTTATTCCTATGTAACTCAAGTGACCTTTTACTAGAAATGGACACGAAGTCAAAACAGAGTATTGAAAACCTGCCTGATTTGTATTCTCCACACTTGCTACATAGTGTAAAGTGGAGAATAACTTGATTATATACTTAGTGCCATGCATCTAGGTGAGCTTTTGTTGTCGTTATTGTAACATACCTAAGACATAAAATTTATTATCTTAACCATTTTCAAATGTAGTAGGTGAGCTTTTGGTCATAATATTTTTCTCTTCTCTGTTCCTCCAGCTTTAAAAATTCCTTTTGTGTAAAGAAGCCATTCTTTTAATTGACAAAGTAAATACTGACACTGAAACCACAACTGCTATTGCCCTGAAGTAAACAACAGTTCATTGTCAACACCTCTTCTTTGCCCCACCAGGCACCTGTCTACCCTAGATGATACTATTTACTATACTAAAAAGGATTACACAGTGAAAATTGCTTGCTTTCAACCAACCTTGCCAACACTGAGGTCATTCAGAAGCTACAGAAAGGGGATTAATTCACTGTTTTTGTTGTTCTCTTTAGTGATGTAAACACTGTTTTTCTCTGCTCTTCCGAGCTAATTAGCATCACTCCCAATTTTACTACCCATAATTGGTGGCCATTAGCTGTACAAGTATTGTTTTTTTCCATGACTATTTATGGTATCCTAGGAGGTGACCGTGGGCCAGACCTGGTACTGGCCTATTGAGCAGCACCGAGCAAGTCCTGTTTCCTCTGTAAATACAAACTAGACAATCTAGAAATTTTCTCCTATTCTGTACTTTCATGGTCTGTTAAGAAATATCTGAAGGATTCAGCCTGTTTCATTACCTGTTTTGACTTGGGCTAATGTGATAGCAAAGAGAAGCCTTAAAAGAATTATTTTTACTTATTTTTAGCGAACCAATCTCTGTGATTAGAATAATTTTTTCTCTTGTAAAATAGTTATCATTTTTGGCTCCCAGCTTTTCATCTGCTGCTCTCTGTGACCTGGTAATCACATTAGGCATCTTTCTGCCAGCCCTCTCTCAGAGGCATGTTGATTAAAACAGGACTTGACTTGAGGACAGCGCTGGCTCTGTGATTGTGCGACCTGTGGAGTTGCACAAGGCTTGAGAAGGGCCTAGGCTCAGCACTCTGCTGGTAGGCTCAGCACTCTGCTGGTACCATCTTGAAATGTATAACTAATTTGGCTTTAGTCCCCTTGAATTATATAATCAGTCCTGCCTGGAGAAGCCTTTCTAGAAAATATCATGTCTCATTTTTATGACTCAATCCAGAAACTACACACACACACACACACACACACACACACACACACACACACATTATCTATTTGTACAAGAGAATAAAATGAGAATTGTGCTTGAGAAAACAGTATGATGACCAATCAAATTTCTCTTCTTCAGGAATACATGATTATGTTATTGTTCACACAGATCTTTTAAAGGGAAGGGCTGAGGACCTGAAACCAGACCCTTATCTCCGTAAGAGTCCCTCGCTTGAGTCACTGAGCAGACCCCCTTCGCTTGGCTTCGGGAACACTAGACTGCTGAGTGCTTCCACTGGGGGCTTGAAACCACAAAGCAAACTCAGGTACCAATTTTTAAACAGTGAGATATCAGAAAATCACTGGACCAATAACCTTGTATTTTTCCCTTTTTTTTTTTTTTTTTGTCCCATATTGTCAGTTTACTTCTACAAATATTTCCTGAATAAAAATGATTAAGACACAGTAACTGCTTTCAATAAAAGAGGAGGGCACTGGACAGTAGTACTGTGCAAAGTGAAATAAAGGGATGTAGAAAAAAGAAGTATAAGAAGAGCACTTGGGTGGTTGTTGTTTGGATCAAGAAGTCTGGATAGAGGAAGCAGCATTTCTGCTAGTGGCCCAGACAGTATCATCACAAGGAGCTCCGGCACAATGATCAGGAAACTAGAGGTGGTTTCATTTGATTGAATGAGACTGTAGGCTTCATGGGGCAGGAACCCTGGCGTATATACAGTAGGCTGTCCAATCAGTATTGGCTGGGAAGTGGATAGATGGTTAACGATATCACAGGTGGAAAGGCAAGTTAGAGCCATATTGCAAATGGCCTTCATTGCCAAGGTAAGAGGTCTGTACTCATTTTGGTAAAGCAGTGGGGAACCATTAAGTTTGTGGAATTTTGTTTTTGATTTTGAACAGTGATAGTGGTACCGTAAAGAGTGGCATATAAGGAAGATTGGAGGGGCATTTCAAAATCAGTATTTAGAGAATACTTCAACAGTGATGTGATGGTTGGAGTCGGAGATGGAGAGGACAGAGACTGCCAGGAGTAGTCTCTAAGGGCCTGTCTTTGCTCTCCCACCTCTCCCACCTCCTCCCTGCTCAGTGCTATGGTCACCCAGGCCATAGCAACCTCTTTCAACTACTTCCCCACCCTTTGGGTCGCTTTCCTGCTTCTTCATATTGAGTCACACTGAGTGAATCTTGTGCAGACCTTGTCAGAAACTTCCCATGATTCTGTTATCTGCACTTTGGTCCACACTTTTTAGCCATGTCTTCTAGATTCTCCACAACTTAGCCCCACACCAGCTCCCCTGTCAGAATGTCTTAGCCCTTCACTCCATCAAAGCCTGTTTTATTCTCTGCCTTTGCAACATATTGCAAGCATTTATGATAGTTTACACGGTTTTGACCTGAACTATCTTTCTTTCGCCCTTTCACACTCCTAAATACCACTTCTTCAAGGCCAAACCTTCCGTGAGGTTTTAGCTAACTACTCTGGTAGCATCAACACCCCCTTTCTTTGCCTTTGGTGTTTTTATACTCATTTGGGTATTTAATTCACTGTTGCATAGCATGCATGTCTTTGCCCCTATTTAGGCTGTAATTTAGTGGATAATAAATACTTCATCTTACATTTTGGTGGCATTCTCAACCCCTTGCGTTGTGCTGGACACAGAGCATTTCACTCAGTAAATACTTATGAACAAGGATTTGGCTACTCTAGGAATAATGGCTTTTTAACAGACATTATAACTACCATTATGAGTATTATAAGAGGATTTTGTAAAAGGGTGAATAAGTCCAGTTTTTGTCATACCTTAGCATATAGACTATATTTGAAACCAAATAGCTGAAGTCATATCATTCGGAGGTTTAATTTAAAGCTTCAGATATTACATATCAGTCTTGTTTATGTGCAAAAGATTTAAATAATCAAAACAGGTGTTAAGGACCTGTGCTATTCCATAATCGTTCTTTTCTTTATGCCAGAAATGCATACAAAAGACTATGTTTTTACTAATATGCTATTTATATTGTACACTTAATCATGAAAGCTTAAGTTAGTGAAATTAATTTATTTGTGTTTATATTCATGTCATTGGGTCAAACTAATGACTGGATAGAAGTTACTTTAAAAGTTCTCTTTTTTTTTTTTTTTTTTTTTGACACTCTGTCTAGTTAGCTCTGTTTTTTAAAGAAAACTGGTAAATGTTTTAGTCATACATATATGCAGAAACTTTTTTAACCCTTCATTTCAGTATGCTATTTTTGTTGAGCCTAGATATTTTGCTCTATGAAATGAAATAAGACCAGGCACAGTAAACACAGGCCAACTCACCATACTTCGTAGTGAATAGTGACTCTGACCACAGAAACTCATGAACTTGAGTTTACAGATATGCCAAATACAAGGAAAAGCAGGCATCAAATTATACAAGAAAAGTTTTTTAAGTATAAAGTTTGTCTTAAAATCTCTCAGCCTTAATTCAGATTGCCAAGGTCTGGAATCATTCCATTACTCCTGTTTAAGTCATTTAAAATATTTTTATTTAGTATCAGATGCATACAAAATAATAATAAAATATTCGTAAGGTATAAAGAATATCAACACAATGGACGTCCACCTGGATACCCCATCTTCCAGTTTAAGGAAAAGAAAATTATTATTACCTTTGAAATTATTATTACCTTTGAAATTTCATGTCAGTCCCTTCTATTTACAACACCTCTCTGCCACTCCATTGCCCCCCTCTATGGTCACGGCCATTCTGGATTTTATATATGTCTTTCTTTGTATTTCTTTACAGTTTCACCATATATTTTGTTTCCTTGAACAATATGTTCTTAGTATATTTAAAATTTTGTGTATATGGAAACATTGTGGGTTTTTTTAATTAAGAATGTTTTCTGCTATTCAGGTTATTGCAGGCATCTGTAATTCATTAGTTTTTATTATTATACAGTATTCCATTGTGTAAACATGTCATAGTTTATCTATTTTCCTGATGTACCTTTGTCTTTTTTCCAATTTTTGCTATTATAAAAAGTGCTGCTGATGCAAGACAGGGCAGAGTCCCCCAAGTGGAAGTGGGGGGGGAGCTCAAGCCCTGCACCCAGAGAGAGGGTTCTTGGCTGAGTGCAAGAAAGAATACAAATGCACGCCAGAGATAGAGTCAAAAAGAAAGTTTGTAGAGAAGGGGTAATACTCCATAGACAGAGCGTGGTCTCTTCTTAGAGGGAGAGCGTGAGAGAGCCTGAGAGTGACTCAGAGGCATGGAGACGGTAGAGGAACAGAGCAAAAGACAATGAAGGAGACAGAAAAAGATGCTGAGAGGGACCCTGAGTGTTCAGGAAATTCAATTTATATACCATTGCTAGTTTCTGTGAATTACAGTTTAAAGACTTTGTTTACCCATTTTCCATTGATGGTATGGACATACATCAATGTATGGAAGCACAAGAGTATGTAGGAGAAAAGGTAAGAATACATAGTGCGAAAGGCCTGCTGGCAGTTCTCAGCCCTTGATCCATAGGTTCTCCATGGTTTCAGCTGTAGGGAATGAGTGATTTTATTTTGTGTTGGGCATGACTTAAAGACTCTGTTTTTCTTTCACAGTACTGATAAATGGTTTGTTAGCAATCCCAGCAGAAATCTTCCTTTGTTTTTCGGGTTTCTTTGTGGTCTGGCCTAGAGCTCATCAGCATATTGTAGTCTCTGAATTTAGCCTGATTTAACATTTTCGTTCTCTGGCCTCCTCCCTGCATTACTGCTGTGAACATTCTTGTATGTGTGCCCTGATGATGTATATGTCTCAGAGTAAATCCTGTTACTCTTCAGTTGTTGCCTGCTGCAGTCAGTACTCCAGAGACATACCACCCTCTGTTCTTGCTCTGTTCCCGCACTCCTGCACTGGGTGCAGGGAAATAGAGTACTGTTCGAAATGCAATAGGAACATAATTCTTATTTGATGACATTCTTCATAGAAGAAACTATATAATCTCAAATCCTCTTTAGTATTTGGATAATTTTAGGTAGCATAAAAATTAACATAGATGTTTACAGAAAATCGAGGATGGGGCACTTAAAACTCTTGCTCTTGGAATGCCATGGTAGTAGGTAAAATCATTTTCTTTGGCTAAATAGGTGCTCAGAATTGAGTTAATGTACCACAAACTAAAGAGTATGAGTATCACCTCTGCACATTGGAATGTGCAAAGCCCCTCTTTTGAGTAATTTTCACCTTTCATCTCCATTCCCATCACCTCCTTTAAAGCAGCCAATCTGATGTTTTAAAAATGCCCTTCTAATAATCTACCTTTCATATGATTTGTGGATATGGGTGTAACCTTAAAATATGCAGAGTGTTTTTTATTGGTGTCTTTAATTAAAATGATACTGTACTTAAATAAATAAAAGGCTAGAGGGATAGAGCAGAATAGATTTTTTTTAAAAAACCTCCTCCTCTGACATCTTCCTCTGATATCCAAGAAACACAATTTAATTTTTATTTTATACCATGAGACATAATAAAAAATATTTTGTTAATGTGACTGATTTAGTTGCTTTTCTTTAGTTTCACTTAGAATGACCTAGACTTTTGCTTTTCTAATCTAGTTAATTATTTGTCATATATTTGAGAGTTCTAAAAATGAATGCCTTCTCTTTACTATGTGCTCTTCTTTCTAACCAGTGTGGAAAGAAGAGATCCTCTGGCCGCCTTGGCCCGGGAATATGGCGGCTCCAAGCGCAATGCTCTACTGAAATGGTGCCAGAAGAAGACAGAAGGTTATGCGGTAAGGGGCAGTGCCAGCCATGTCCAGCCAGGTCTGGGCCAGTAGGCATCCAGTGCCAGTACGTGTTCTGTGTGTACATATGCTCTGATGGGCCAGTGTGCATATAATTGTCATCTTTCTTTTTTTCCTAGGCAGGGCTGCCAGGCAGAGTTTGCTATTTGTGCACTGAACATAGGTACCCAGACAAAAAGGCAAGTGGGACTGAAAGCCAGTCTGCACTCCATCCAACAAACATTATACATAAGTGTAGACCTACATCTCCTATGAGAAGGGATACCTTTTTTTATTTTATTTTATTTATTTTTTTCTCAGAGAAGATAAAAGCTCCCTGAGCAGTGCTAACAGGCTGCTTCAGCCTAGAGAGGCAGCTTTTACTGAATCATCTTCCCAAAGAAGGTGCCTTTTTTAAATTCACATAAGGATCTCACGTAACTGAGCCTTCAAAGTTTCTCTAATACTTTTAGAGTTGTTGGCATTTAGTTTAGGAGTTTCACTTTACCAGAACATTGTTTGTTTTTTGTGAAAGTTAGACAAGAAAAGTAATACCTGATATAAGTTTAAGCTTTTTCATTATGAAATATCATATATAAAGATAGAAGTGAAAGCCCATGCAGTCACTACTCATGTCCAGAAATAGAGCACTGCCAATTCCCCCAAACCTTTTTTACTCTTCAAATAACTATTTATTTATTTATTTATTTATTTAATTAAATTTATTGGAGTGACATAAATAATATAGGTTTCAAGTGTACAATTTAATAATACATCATCTGTATATGACATTGTGTGTGTGCATCACTCAAAGTCAAATCTCCTTCTGTCAGCATATGTTTGACCCCTCCCCTTTTGCCTTCCATTGACCACTAAACTGTTTTCCCTGTGGGTTTTCGTTTGTTTGTCTTACTCATTTGTTGCTGTGACTTTTTAATCTTAACCCCTCACTACTCCCAACAATAGCTGTTATCCTCAATTCTCCTCATAGTTTTCTACAAAAGTAGTATAGTAGTAGTAGTTGTATAGTTTTCTACAAATATGCTATGTTAGTTTTGCCTCCCTTCAAACTTTATAAAATGCAGTGAAAAACTAATATGTATATCTGGCTTTTTTCACAGAATGCTAAGCTTTATCCATATAGCTTGTTGCATAGCCAGACAGCTTTTGCATATAATTTTAGTTTTATCCATATCCATGTTGCACATATCTATAGTTTGTTCATTTTCTTCACCATTTTATAACCTATTATGTGATTATACTATTATTTATTTATCCATTTTACCGTTGATGGACAAGTGGGTTATTTCCATGCTAGGGCTATTAAAAATAGTGTTGGTATGTTCTTGTATATGTCTTTTAGAACATAAATGTGCCCATTCCTTCTGGATCTGTAACTGATGGAATTACTGAGCTGTAGGGTATGTATACATTCAAGTAGATAGTGCCAAAAAGATTTCTGAAGCAGTTGTACAGTTTACCTCCCAATAGCACTGTATGGGAAATTTGTTTTTCTACATTCTCACAAATATGTAGTGTCAGTTTTTTTACTCCTGGTCCTTGGACGAGCGTATAGTAGTCTCTCATTGTGATTATAATTTGCATCTCTCTGCTGGCTAATGAGCTTGAGCTTGGGTATTCCCTTTGGAGATGTGCCTGTCCATTTTAAAAATCAAATTGTCTTTCTTTTCCTTACTGCTTTCAGGAGTTTGTTATATATTCTGGATACAAGTCCTTTGTCAAATAGATGCATTATTACAAATATCATCCCCTGGGGTAGCTTAAATTTCTGCTTTTTTGTTGAACAAAATTCCTAATTTTAATTAAGTCTAATTTATCAGTCTTTTCTCTAATGGTTCATGATTTTTATATCATGTTTAAGAAAGTTTTTCTATTCTCTAAGGTCATGAAATATTTTTCTATGTTTTCTTCTAGAAGTTGGATTATTTTACCTTTCCCATTAAGTAGACCTCTTCTTTAAAATTGCCACTCTTCTCATTCAGGCTCCCTTTACCCCATTTTGCTAAAAATTCTGAAGATGCTGGCACCACAACACTTTTTTCCAACCTCAAGCTTTTAGGGGGACAGAGAAGGAGAGAGAGAGGGGGGTGGGGAATGGAAGGAGAGAGAGAAAAAAAGAAAGGGAGGGAGGGAGGAAGAGGAGGAGGGAGGGAAGGAGGGAAGGAAGAAAGAAGGAAGGAAGGAAGGAAGCAAGGAAACAAGGAAACAAGGAAACAAACAAACACAGACCTCAGCCAAGACCCAGCCCGAAAGGTCAAAAAGCAGCAGGGCTGGGATTCTCTTTGTAGCAGCAGCAAAATCAGACTTTCTCGACCCAAGAAGAAATATGTCTTGTATCTTTGATATTACCTTCTTTTCATTTTCTGTTAAAAAAAAAAAGAAAGAAAGAAAATGAGTCATTAATGACCAATAATAGAGGCTCCCGACCTACAAACTTGCTTCTCACTCATTGTTTTTTTCTTTTAGCCGTTCTATCCATTCTGTGCTTCAGTCCCATTCTAAGGCTTGAAACCATCCCATAAAGGAAGGCCTTCTCAGTAGCAACATCCCTCAGCACACCCACCATGCTGTTGCAGAAATGGAAAGAATAAGAAGTTAGGGAGAGGAAGCTGAGTACAGGAGGTCTTAGTGTAAAGGAAGTAGGAATGGTAGCAAAGTTGAAGATGAAAAGAAGCAGTCTTCCAGGAATGAAGTGACCACCGATGGTGACTGCACTGTCATTTTCCCACCTTACAGAAATGGATGGAGAGAAGTGCTAGAATGGATATGAAAAGGCAATTAAAATTTCCAGAAGGAATTAACCCTTTAATATATAATGTTGTTATAATTATATTACAAGGAGGAATTATACAATAAGATATTTCTAGTCTAACAGCGAGAATATTTCCAGTGAATTTTTTTTGTTTTTTAAACATCTTAAACTAGTTCTCAAAGTGTTTTATACTTCTTGAAACCCAAAACTCATTTTGCCTGAAGAATACTTTTCATTAATTGTTAAATCTCTATAAATTTAGAGAGAAATATAGATCATGTGTAAGTAATTTATTTACTCTTCATAAAATATTCTCTGTCTAGATCTTTTTGTCTAAGATGCCCCATAAGTCTTCTAAATCTTATTCTCTCAGACTTAGGAAGCCAAAAAGAAAATTGTGGAGAGTTCAGATGGTTCACAATCTTTTTGAAAACCAGTAGCCACCTGCAGTTCTACTTAAAATAACTTTGTTTTTACTCTACCAATATAAAGCGTGATAGATTATGTTAAAATTCCATATGTTAATTTAATGAATTTTTATTGAGGGGCCTATTCAGTGCCAGATAATATTTCAGGTACTAGGAAATTAGCAGTAAACGAAATGAGCAAAATCTCTACTCCCATGGAATTTACATTCACATGGGGAGTGTCAATTAAAATAAAAAAGTAAAATATGTACAATATTAGAAGGTGGTAGGTACAATAAAGAAAAATAAAGCAGGGAAGGAGGATTGAGTATGTTGGGTAGAGATACAATTTTAATACAAAGGTTGAGGAGGTGATATTTGAGCAATGGCTCACCTCACCTGAAGGAGGTGAGGATGTTTGTGTTTTCATCAAGGTTTATCTCACACCAAGCATTAGGCTTGGAAGGTCATAATGAGGAGGTCATCACTTTGGCAACTATGTCAGTTGGAATTTAAGAAACACAAGGTGGCCTCTCCAATTTAGCAGCACTCAGGTAGAAGAGCCAGCCAGACCCACATACTGAGCCCAGGTTCGGCTTTCTGGTGTCTTGCGGTAGCTCCAGGATTGAGGTCGAGTGAAAGAACATGAGCACACACTCACTGTGGAGTGAGGTTCCACTGAGATGAAATGGTGCTCATAGAAGAGGAGACCATTCCAGACATTCTGCTTAATTTAGATTTCTTTGGATCTTTTTTTGAAAAAGGCAGATTTCCAAGAAGGCCCTGCAAATGTAACACTCAGTCCCGAGCTTGGTGCTAGTTATGCCTGTTAGCTACATCCCAGATTGGGGTAGACCTGTCCCATGGAGCCCCTACATCTCCCGCTCTTGTCTCCAATTTAGGGTTAGGACAGAGAAATTTCCACCTCTAATGCAAATACCAGTTAGGGTTCTGAAGGGGCAGAAAACCAAGATGGTGGCTGTGATGGGCAGAATCCTAAGAGACCCCAGTTGACCCTTGCCCTTGTAAAATCTCCTCTATGCATATGGCAAAGAGAAGTTACCTGGGCAGACCAAATACAATAACCCATTAAAAGCTGAGTGTTTTCTCTGAAGCATAAGAAGGACTCAGTGCACTGTTGGTGGGAGCATGTGAGAAGGAGCTGACAGAAATTCCTGGCTGATAGGAAATCTCAACCTTCTAGCCTTAGTGCTTGGGTCCTACCAACACCCAGGAGATGCCACAGGATGGCACTCTACAGGGTTGAAGCTGACAACGATAAGTGCGGTGCTGCAAGGTCCTCCTTGTCGTTTCTCTCCCTGTCCTGATGCCCTCGGGCCTCAGCTAGGTTAAGGATGGTCAGTTTTCCTGGCCTGCTCCCTTCCCTTAGCTGAGGGACATTGACCTGTAACACACTGACAAATGGGTGGAATTAGCTCTAAATCTCTGCAAAGTCCTGGTAACTTCCAAGAAGCACGACTAGGTGTGGTTACCCCACACCTCTGCAGGTAGCACTTGGCTGCGTTCCTAGGGCCTGCTGTCCCTGGACAGTGTGGCCTCACTGGTGATTTATTTGGTCCAGAGCATAGGTAAGGATTGAATATATCTCACCTGCCTCTCCAAAGCTAGAATCCATAACTTTTAGCAAATTTTACCAGGCTGTGTTTTAAAGTGTTATAGGCCACAGATTTAAAGTGCCAAAATTAGAACATTAGAGCAGTATTATGGAAGAAAGAAAATAATATGTAAAATGATACCCAAGTTGGCTATAAGAAACATAATTTGAAAATAGTTTGGATGGAAATGGCCAAGGATTTTTTTTATTGCTTTCTTTTTAAGTCACTATCTTAATTTTTGTTTTTGTTTTTGTTTTTTGGTGTGTAACAAATTACCACCTATTCAGTGACTTAAAACAATACCTACTGACGAACTCACAATTCTTACAGGTCATAGAGCCGAGCCCAGTATGACTGGCTTCTCAGGGTACTGTGGGCTGAAATGAAGGTGTCAGCTGAACAACATTCTTACCTGGAGTCTCTGGGGAAGAATCCAGGGTGTTGGCAGAACTCACCCTTTTAAATTTGCCCTATGACCTTGACCAAATTACCAGTGAGGCCACACAGTCCAGGGACAGCAGGCCCTAGGAACGCAGCCAAGTGCCACCTGCCGAGGTGTGGGGCAGCCACGCCTAGTCGTGCTTCTTGAGAGGTACCAGGACTTTGCAGAGATTTAGAGCTAATTCTGCCCATTTGTCAGTGTGTTATAGGCCAATGTTCCTCAGCTAAGGGAAGGCAGCAGGCCAGGCAAACTGACCATCCTTAACCTAGCTGAGGCCTGAGGTCATCAGGACAGGGAGAGAAACAAAAACCCTGCTGTTGTCTTCAAACCTGCAGAGCGCCATCCTGTGGCGTCTCCTGGGTGTTGGTAGAACCAAAGCACTAAAGCTTTAGTGCTAGAAAGTCTCAGTTGGTCCACAGACACCATGGAGAAAGAAGTTCCATAGATGGGTTTGGATTTACAGTGTCCCCTGCCTCTCCCCCATCTTATCCATGGGGGATATGTTCAGAGACCCCCGGCAGACGTCTGAAACTGCAGATAGGGCAAACCCTGTGTATATTATGTTTTTCTTATACATATATACTTATGGTAAAGTTGTTTATAAATTAGGCACAGAAGATTAATAGCAATGACTAATAATAAAGTAGAACAATTATAATATACTCTAATAAAAGTTATATGAATGTGGTCTCTCAAAATATCTTATTACACTGTATTCAACCTTCTTGTGATGATGTAAGATAATATGCCTTATTAAGTCAAGAACTTTTACCTTTTCACTCAAAGGAAGAATTTTATGGCTTCTCTGGTATTTCCAAATGGCCAGCATCACTGCTCTTGCACTTTGGGTCCATTATTAAGTAGAATAAGGGTTACTTGAACTAAGCACTGCCGATACTGAGGCAGTAGATCTGACAACCAAGATGGCTACTAAGTGACTAAAGGACTGGTCGTGTATAAAGTGTGGCTGCATTGGACAAAGGGGTGACTCATGTCCCAGGCAAGATGGAGCGGGGGCCCGAGATATCATCACACTACTCAGAACGGCACACAATTTAAAACTTATGGATTGTTTATTTCTAGAATCTTCCATTTAATATTTTTGGACCATGATTGACCATGGGTAACTGAAACCATGGAAAGCAAAACCGCAGAGAAGGCAGAGCTGCTGTACAGAGGCACTGCTTATTTCAAATGTTCTATAAGGCTAGACTTAACGGTTCTGAAGCTTTCCAACACACAAAAAGCCCTACACCACATACATACATATATATAAACAGAGAGAGAGAGAGCGCACACGAGCGAGCGAGCAGTGGATTATTTATCTCAAGGCTCTTGAGTTAATTTACTGCTTAAGTGCACATTTATTTCCTTATAGCATTCTACATATTAGTAAATAAATGCTATTTCCTGTAACAAACCTGTTTCACAAGCTTTGTTGCCATAGTATACTTCATAGTTAAAGTATTTATTACAGAAAGATTAAAAAAAAAGTTGTAGCGAATAATTGAATAGCCCGGGGAGCTCTTTGCTCCTTCTCAGGAAACTTTAAACAGAATAACTTGTGATTTATGATGAGTAACAGAAGCTCCATGGTTTTAAACTCAAATAATACCTCTGCCCTTCCTGACCAGTGTTTTTCTTCACAGAGTTTTTGTAGTCACTTGTATAAAAATATCCTCTGACTATCTCTTTCTTATCTTTCCCTTAGTAGGATAGTTTAGTAAAGATAATTTAGTAAGAAAATGTAATTATCAACAAGACTATTTCTTTCCAAATCATTCCATCACATAGCATTGTGGTTCACATTTTATCTCTTAATTTTAACAAAGGCTGAATCAGAGTTTGAAGGGTTTATCATTTTATTTCCCAAGCACCGAGGCCAGAGGAAGTGAGATGCAGAGCACTAGCAGGAACCTGCTGGAGGCTATAGAGACAGTGGTAGTTAAGAACTGAAAGTTGTTGCCTTAGGAGTAGTGCTGCATCAGGCCAAGGCCAATGGCGTCGGGTGCAGGCTCCTAGCAGTTTTGATCCAGGTTTTAGAAGGATCAAACTAGTTTTAGTTCAAGGTTGGGGTGCAGTCACCAAACTAATTTTATTCATGCGTACATACATACACTTAACAAATATCAACTGAACAGCTGCTGGATACTATGCTCAGCAACCAGGTCTAGACCTCCGGGAAGCAAGTGCGTCAAGGGTAGTGGAATAGGCAACAAAAAAGAAAAGAGAAAGGCAGAGCAATAGGACCAAGGGCCTTGTGGAGAATTAAGCAGGACAGTACATTGGTGCCTTGGGGCACTCTAGATGGGGAAGGCCTGTCTGCAGTGATGTGTACACTTAGACCAGAATGACAGGAAGAGCCAGGCCAGTGGAGGGATGGTGGAAGGAGTACCGGGCAGCAGGAACAATTGAGACAGAAAGGAGCTTGATATGTCGGAGGGACAGAATGCAGGCCTTTGTGGCTGGGGACAATGGTAGGCAAGGTGCACAGTGTGTTGGGAAAAGATTAGAGAGTTGAACATTTGGAAAATGGGTTTATTTCAAGTGAAAATGGGACTCAAGCCTTCGGGGTGGGAGTTCAAACACAAAAAGAGTGATGGTAACTTGGCTTTTGCCGTGTCCAAGTTGGAGAGTGTTTACACCTGCAGTTGTGCGCACCTGCACACCTGCATTCCATTGTGTTCCTCTTTTGTCTCCAAGGGACTTAAAATGATAATTCTGCCTTCCAGAGTTCTGAGTATGTTCTTTGTAGTACAGGCTCCAACAGCTGTCTGTGGCCGTCAATCCTTGAGCTCATTGTAGTGAATTCCAGGTAAATTAAAACATTCTTTTAATCACCAACAGATAATTATAAATAGCCAAAAATATTAAAATTGCTTTTCAAACTAAACGTTAAAATTGTTCAGTCCTACTTATAATCAAAGAAATACAAATGAAAAAATGAGATGCCATTTCTTTACTTACCATATTGTAACATTTTTTTAAATGATGAAATAGTCAGAACGAGAATCTGCTCCACCATTAGTGGGAGTGTACATGAATACTGCCTGTTGCAATGTATGTCAGGAATCTCAAAAATGAGTGTGCCCTTTAACACAGGAATTATTACAAGAAAATAATCGTGAATGCCTATGAAAATATAATTTCGAGCAAGTTTAGTAATTTATTTAAAATTATTTTAAAAGAAGTGGAAATGATAGAAATTTCTAACAATAGGGGAATCAAGGTTAAAACTCATGCTTTGTGCAAAAAAAAAAAAGTGTGCACACTATGCTAAGTCAAAAGTTAAATTTTAAAACAGTCCGTATAGTATGATTCCAATTCTGTAAAAAAAAATTATACAAATGCTATATAAATGCTAACAGTGGTTATCTCTGGATGAGTACTTTGAATTTATTCATGTTTTCCTGTGTATTTTTCATCGTCTACAATGAACATATAAATCTTTAACAGAAAAAAAATTTTAATAGCATCTTTTTATAGGAAAGAAGCCATATACAAAAGGCCACATATTATATGATTCCCTTTATATAAAATGTTCAGAGTAGGCAAATTCATAGAGTCACAAAGTAAATTAGTGGTTGCCCGGTGGTAGGGGAGGGAGTTTAGGGCATGACTGTGTGCAGGGTCTCTTTTGGGAATGAGAAAATGTTCTGGAATTAGGTAGTGGTGTTGGTTGTATAACTTTGTGAATGTACTAAAAGCTACTGAGTTGTATATTTTTAAAAGGTAAACTTTATGGTATGTGAATTATATCTCATCAAAGCTATTTATTTTTTAAGGTAGGTAGTTAGAAGAACTTACATAGGTGGATCAGGGAAGTGAATAAGGGGTAGATAGGGTGGAAACTGCTATTTGAGTATAAGTCATATCGAACTATAACTTTAACCTACCCATGTATTACTTTGTATAATAAAAAATAATCAAAATAAAATAAAAGAGAAAGATGCAAGGTATTATACTCTAACTTTTATTATTTGGGAGGTAGAGTTCACAGATAACCACTTTATTATTATGATATAGAGCCCAAATATATTCTTTGTGTCAAATATTATATTATAACATATAATTTGGGGGCAAAAGTCTGAGGGAAAAGGCCATATAAGTGTATTACAGCCAATAATTAAACCAGATCCTTGCTGAGAAAAATTGTAAAGTGGAAGAACAGAGAACCTAAGGAGTTAAAATATAAAGAATTGTTACCATTGAGGCAACCTAAACTCCGGCGTGATCCCAGTGGCACTGAGTGGTCCTCAGTTCTTTTCACCAATACAGAAAAGAATTACAGATCAGCAAGATTTGGAAAAAGTAAGATTATGTTTCAAGTGAGAAATGGGCTATACCAAAGGTGGCTGCAGAGCCATAGAATTCTAGAAGTAAACCTTATATTGTGACCATGATGGGTGGTGCTAGATGATTGGCATGAGAGGTCATTTTGATAGATATTCTGCTGTTATATAACCCTTTGCCTACTGCTCATGCAGTTACCCAGAATTCAGTCTGTTATAATTAGATTCACGAACTTCCAGGCATATGCATGATATTGTAATGATGGTATAATGATGCTAAGGTTACAGAAAGGTTAGAGTAGTACTAACTGCTTGGGCACTTGTGGCAGGACCAAACCAGCAGCTATTGTATGGCTTTTCACTCCTTTGTGCCTCAGAATGTATGGGGTAATTTAAAATGGGTGTTCAGGGGAGGTCCTAAGGGAGGTCTCCGGATGGGGCCTTCATTCCCCAGTCACTCATGTCTACCTAACAGAATGGACCTTGAAAGCCTGCCTGGTTAGGCTCCATTCATATGTCTGCTATGGCACTTTAAACTCATGTGACAATTAAGTCAATTTTTAAAAAATACATCTTTTCTTTTAAAGTATAAACATAAAAGGCTGATAAAACATTTTCCAGAAAATATGCAGTTTTCTGAGTGATATGCCTAAAATGTTCTTATCTTGAATACAGTAAATCAGAATTTTTTCATTTTATCCTGGCCCAGTATTATTTTTTAAAGACAGTAAAATGAACATTTTATATCAAAGCTTTTGCCATTTGAAATAGTAATTATATAGGTCTGATCCCGTTATACTAGATTTAAATCTCAGATTAGGGTTTAGCCTACCATGGTTCAGGGAGCAAATCCAGCCCACCACATTTTTATAAATAAAGTTTTATTGGAACACAGTTACACCCAATGATTTACATATTGCCTTTAGCTGCTTTTATACTGCAATTGCAGAGTTGAGTAGTTGCTACAGAGACCTTTTGGCTACATTACCTTTAAAACCAAAATTATTTACTATCTAGCCCTTTGCAGAAGTTAGCTAACCCCTCCCTTAGATTAAGATGTACACAAGTTTCTCCTGTTATTCAGATTTACTTCTTGCATCTCAGATAGCAAGAAACAAGTGTTCAGATAGCAAGTCACACACCTGAAAATTTATCTGAATCTGTCCAGTTTCCTAATTCGTATTGCAAGAGTTCAGCTAGTAGGAGATACCTGTGCTCTCACAAAAGGATGAATAAGATATCTTTGAATCATTTTTAACCTATTAGCTAGGAGCTACATATCCCTCTCTTTTAAAGAATAAAACAGTGTTTGTATTATTCAAAACAAATCTTATTTTGCATCTGGAAAGAACACCCACATTGCCAGCAGTTCTGTTGTTCTGTCTCTGAGTTCCCACAGACAAGTGCTAACACATACTTGTCCAATAGCAAGCAGCCTAGGCGACATCAGGCCATTTGGGGCTCTAGTTGTTTTCTCTTTTGAAACAGGTCTCCTGAGGACTGCATGCACAATTCAAAGAATGTAGAATGCTTCGATTTATTGTCATTAAAATGTTTCTTTTCCTGACTTCATTATAAAGATAGATTCTCAATAGAAAATGAATGTCATTATTGGCATCTACTTTGTTGAGGCCCTTTTCCGAAAGCCCAGTGTCTCGGTTTCTGCAGCTATTTATGAAACGCAGCGATTTGTGTAAATATTTTAAATGGCACCGGGTATCATCTTGCATTCTAAGGCAAATAAAATTTATCTGGAAAATGAAGATGAAAGGCTTTATGTTCCAAGTTGTGGCAGGCATGCAGTCACCTCCTGGCCATCCATATTTCTGGTTGGTTTTATCTCATGAGCCAGCATGCTTAGGAGCTCCCTTTTCCACTCTCTGTACATGCATAGAAGAAACTGAGTAATAAAAAAATGATTTTCTGAACAAAAATATTGAATTAAAGGTATAGAAATACCAATGAGATTGTTTACACAACAGGTGGGGTGGGACTTCTCCCACCTTCATCTACTTTACGTGGTAGACAAAGAAGCAACCTTGACTGCCCTGATCATTGCTGACTCGTCCAAGGAAAGGCACCAAATCCGAGCTGGGCCAATCAGCCTCTTTTCAGGAATTTTCTCAGAAAAGTCACTCTGGAATACAGAACTTGGTTGCTGTGGCAGCCACATTTTTGCACTGTGCAGAAAAGAGTGCTTGTAACAGGCCTGAGATGGCTATCCTGACAAAGGCTGTTTGCAAGATTGGCCCTTGACTGATGTCTGGTAACTTGGATTTCAGGAGGGTTCCCACCATTCCCAGAACTGATTAGAGAAGCTCTGTGTGCCTCAATAGGTGGTACATATACTACGGTTTATGCTGAACACCTGCTTTCCTTCTCGGAGTCTGGAGTTCTGGTACATGCTAGGTACATATTACTAATTCAATCTCAAACCCTTATGAAATATCTCCATACATCATACATGTGAGGGATTCAACCAGTCTCACCTTGAGGAACTCTCTCCTGGAGCTTCTGACTTCCTCCAGTATGGCTTACCCTCTGTGCTGGTGTGCAGCTGTCAAACTGGGATCTCCCTTTACTCCTATATCTTTGTTTCTCTCTCTTTTTGATCTTCTGTGTTCCATGTCCTGTTCTTTTCTTGTTTTGGTTCTTCCAGTGTCTTCTTAAGAAAGGGCTCAGGGAAGGTAAAATATTATGACTTTGCACCTTTATTTTACCCTGACACTTGATGGTTTAGTTGGATATAAAATTTTAGCTCCTAAGATATTTTCCTTCATACTTTTGCAGACATTGCCCCATTGCCTTTTCATTTCTGGTACTTTGTATGTAATGTTTTTCACCTCCAGAAGCTTAGAGGAGCTGCTGGTTGTTTCAGCATTCTAAAATTCTGGGTGGTGTACCTTGGTACGTATCTTTTTGTCTTTCTGTCATGGTGGGCACTCACTGCCTTTTCAATAAAGTAACTCATGACTTAATTTTCTTAAATTATTTATTTGGTAATTTCTTCTTCTCTGTTTTCTTTCTCTGGATCTCCTCCTAGCCTGGTTCCCTAATTATATCTCTTTTCAGCTTTTCCTGTCTCTTCGTCTTGCAATTTTATTTTCTGAGACACTTCGTTCGCTTAATCTTCTAAATTCTATTAAATGTTTTATTTCTGCTATCATATTTTTATGTCGTTTTAATTTTTTTAAATCTTTAGTTGTGGTAAAATACCCACAACAAAATTTAGCATCTTAACCATTTTCAAGTGTACAGTTCACTAGATTTAAGTATATTTGCATTGTTGTGCAACGACCTCTAGAATTTTTCAATCTCATAAAACTGACACTCTACCCATTAAGCAACAACTCCTCCTGGAAACCACCATTCTACTTCCTGTTTCTATGAATTTGACAACTTTAGAGACCTCATATAAGTAGGATCATAAAATGTCCTTTTGTAATTGGCTTATTTCACTCAGCATAATGTCCTCATGGTTTATCTATGTCATGGCACACATAAGAATTTCCTCCCTTTCTGAGGCTGAATAATATAATATTCTATTGCATATATCTGCTTTCATATTTTTAAGTTCTAGTTCTTTTTTGGACCCTGAATTTTTCATAGCATTCTGTTCTTTTTTTCACAGATGTAACATCATCATTTAATCTTGCTGAGGATAATAGATTTTTTTATCTCCGAATCGCTTCCCTGCCTAGATTCTTTCCTACAAGTTCTTCTGTTCCCTTGGTATCTATATGCTAGAGGCTTTATTCAGTGGTCTTTGAATGTCTGCTGGCGTGAATGTGGAGCTCCGCAAAGCTGACTGGCAGCTCCTAGCATGTGTGTGAAGTTTGCGACTCTGGTCTTCACTGTAGAGTATGGTGCTTGTGTTATGTCCTGGACAGAGTCTTGATGTCTGTGTCTTCAGGTCTTTCCTATTGGGCTGGTCAGATTCCCCAGAGAAGGACCTTCCAGTCTTCTGCTGTGGGCATCGGCCTGGCAGCCAGGGTTTGTGGGAGCAAATCAGAGAAAAGGACTGGGGATGGAAGGGTCTGTTAACTACCATGGCACCCAGTAACTTCCTCTGATTCCCCTGTCTTAAGGAAATTACTCATACCTCACCTTGCAATGTGATTTTTGTATTGTTTTCTGACAAATGCTCTAGTAACTAAAAGAAGCGTGATTCTGTTTTGAGTTTACTGAGAATTTGTTTTTAAATCCAGAAATAGATAAAAATTGTGCTTAATACCCCCTTCTCCAGAGATGCCATTTTACTCTCCAGGCTTCAGGTGGGAGAGAAGAGCTCTAACTGCTTTGCAAACAGATTTCTAACTCAGTCTTCCTATTTTAAGCTAACCTCGTAGTCACCTTCTGACGTACCTCCTGCCACCAGTTTCCTGATCTTTCAGGAGATTTTGCTCTGAAATCCGATTGAGTCTCTGCTCTTTTCTACTGCTGGCTTGAGATTTAGGTATGCTTTGTTAGTTATTTCTTGTCCATCTACTTTCTAGCTGCCAGAATGTTTTCTCCCTTTTCCCATCAAATTAATACCTTTGGGAAAAATGAAATCTCCTCTGTGTGGTTTTGGTGGGGCTTCAAGAGGAAGTGAAAATAAGTGCATTTGTTCAATCTGCCAGCTTTACCTAGAAGTCCCAGAGCTTGTTACACCTTAAAAATATTAGCATTTATCTGTTATGAGGTTCCAGGTATTCTTTTTTGAATATTTAAATTTTTTCTTCTTGTGCATTTTGTGCTAGATATTATTGTTTCTTGCTAGATAGTATTGTAACCTTTTTTCCTGAATGGATGGCTATTTGTTTTGGCATCATTTATTTAACAGTCTTTATTTAACCACTTGATAGATCCAGACATAAATGGGAATTTAGTAGATATCTGGACTTTCTAGTCTCTTCCACAGATCTGTTAGTCTGATCCACTACCACAGACTGCTACTGTGCAGAAAAATGAGAAAGTGACCAGTAAGTAGGTGCTTACCAATGCGCTGCACCATAGGAGAAACCCCATAAATATTAGCTGCTATCATTATCAATATTTCTATTATAATTTCTGCATCTCAACATTTTTCATCATTTAATCATATTTGTTGATTTTCTAGAGTTTTCGAGCTAAGTTATTGCAAATAATAACTTTTTACTCTTTTCCAATATTTATACCTCTTGTACCTTTTTTTAAATTGTATTAATGGAAGTCCAGAAAATGTTGAATGCTATCGATGGTGGATATTCCTGTCTTGTTTTTTATTTATAGTAATATCTAGCCTTTAAATGCGGTTTTTTATATTGCTTCCTGATACTCTGTCAAAGGAAGCCTCTGTTTTGAGTTTACTGAGAATTTTTTTAAATCCAGAAATAGGTAAGAATTGTATCAAATTCCTTTTTGGAATTTGATGAACAATTCATAAGGTGTTTTCTCTTTTAATCCATTTATGTAATTAATATATATGTATTACATTATATGTTAAGTTCCTAGAAGGGAAAACATTCTTATGTTGCTGGGAGCAAAAATTCTAACTTGGTCATATTATATGCTATATAACATGTTATTTATTTCTGGGGGTGGGGGGGGAATCTCTGCTTGTGGCTATTTTTTATTACAAAGTATATTATTTTTTATATTCTATTAAAAGTAAAGGAACATTTGGCTTGTTGTTGCTTGGTTTAGGTATAAATTAAGTTTTGTGTTAATAAAACGTGGTTTTTGTTATGATATTTGCAAGCACAAAAACACTCTCAAATGTACATGCCAAAAAATGCAGTAAATATTTTACCTCCTTCTCCAGGAGGGTTGATGACAGAATTATTTCTTTGCCAAAAGGAACATACTATACTCAGGACAGATCCGTACAAGACTCTGGCACTACATCTGATAAATGAAAACCAGAAGTTTTCTGAAATTTTGTTGGGTAGAAGTTGAGAAACCTCTCATTTAGAAACTTCACTTTTCTCTGTTCTCTAGAAGTGAAGACTTAAATTTTCCTTTGGACTGGATGCTCTTTTCTATTGATAAAAGTCCTTGCACAGACCTTATAGTTATGCAATATAAAGTAGGTCCCCCACCTTGTTCTCACGGGGACCAGAATGAGTGGCCCAGAGCTTCCATCGGTGGTTCATGAGCTCCACTGTGGGCACCAGATGGTGTCCTTCAGGCCAATTGATTCATTGAATTCTGAGATGAATTGAAGTCTCTTCCTATTATTATGGTTTTTGTCAAAATATTTGATTTCTAAGAGTTTTCGCTTTAGATATTTTGAAAGTAGGTTTAAGGATTTGTAGGTTTACATTTTCTTGGTAGGTTTTACCTTTTATTTTAGTTAAACCTTTTGATCTAAAGGTTTACATGTTATAATACTGGTATTACTGTTTCCATTTCTGTTCAGCTTTTATTTGTGTGATATATCTTCTTACTTTCTTTGTTTGTAGTCTTTCCTAGTTCTGCTTTCAGTGTATTTCTTATAAATAGTTCAGCTTTATACATCATTCTTAAAGTTCCTCTAGTAGAGAAATGTAGCCCATTCACATTTCTGGTAGTTTATTAGTGTATATTTAGTCTTATTCCAGATATTTTATGTTTTTAGTGTACTTTTCTAATTAGTTTTCTTTTTCCTGATTTCCAGTCACCTGACAGCATGCCCGGTAAGGCATGTGGCTTGAAAAGGTGGGAAAAGCACAAGCATTCTTGCCTGAGAATCTGAGTTGCATAATAGGGTAATCATCATGTGATGTTTAACACTAAAGTCAGGGCTTATCGAATTTAAGTAAAACACTCCTTTTCCATCAAAATTAAAAAATGTAAATGTAGAGATTTAAAAAAAAAAAGCCAGTTGAATTAATGAGAAATGGTTCAGCAAACCCCACTTGGGTCAGAAGTCAGAGATGGGGTCAGAGCGAAGGCCTGGCTGCCCTTGGCAAGTATGCTTTCTGGGGCCAATCACAGGGGGGAGCTCCATGCATGGGCTGAGCGGACGGGTCACTTACCAGGGGAGCACTCCAAACCCAGCACTGTGCCTGAGAGGAAGAGGGCCTCCAGAGACCTGGGGACAAATCTGGAGCGTCGTGAGCTGGAGAAGATGGGATCAGACAGCAGCCTGGCAGGTTAGGGTGGTGAGAAAGCCGGGGCAGGAGAGAAGGAGCAGAGGTGAGCAGACCAGGAGTCAGTGCTACACATCTTGTGGTGTCACATTCCCATCATACATGGCGCTGAGCAGGGCTGTGATGCTACTGCAAGACTACAGGAGTGGACAGAGGGCCTCGTAGCACTGGGGCTCCATGGACAAAACAACAGAACGCAGCCAGGCAGTACTACTAAACAGCGATTTAAAGGGATGCTTGGACACTTTACATTCATATTGGGCAAGATTACTTAGCAGCTTGCTAAATAGGGCAGGATATTCTTGAAAGTACTATTAATAACACAGGGAGGGTTTATTGTTGTCAAATGAAATTCACTTAACTATTTCATTGGTGTTTGTGGTAAGATGGAATGTGATATGTCCTATTTGCTTTGTTGTTCTCGTGGTCCTTGATCTCTCTCTCTCTCTTTTTTTTTTAACAGTAAAGCATACACACACACACACACACACACACACACACACACACGTGTGTGTGGTGTGTATATTTATTTATTTACATTACGTGTTCACCTCCCGTAGTTGGATTTCTTTCTGTCACCACATATTTGACCCCTTTTATCTTATCTTCCTCCCTCCTTCCCCACCCTCCCCAACCCCCGCCTTCTGGTAACCACTAGTCTATTGTCTATGTCCATGAGTCTCTGTTTGTTTGTAGCTTTTAGGTTTATTTCCCACACATAAGTGATATCATGTGGTTTTCAACTTTTTCTGTCTGACTTATTTCTCTTGGCATGATTATCTCGAGTTTTTTTTTATTGTGGTAAAATATACATGATATAAAGTGTACCATTTTAACTGTTTTTAAGTATACAGTTCAGTGGCATTAAGTATATTCACATTGTTGTGCTGCTATCTCCACCATCCACCTCCAGAACTTTTTCGTCTTCCCCAAACGAAACTCTGTACCCATTCAACACTAACTCCCTATTCCCTTCCCCCAACCCGTGGCAACCTCCATTCTACTCTATAAGGTACCAGTTCCAGGTACCTTATATAAGTGGCATCATACAGTAATATATCCTTCTGAGACAGGATAATTTCACTTAGCATAATGTCTTCAAGGTATATCTGTGTTGTAGCATGTGTCATCCATTTTGCTTTGTATCCATCCATCTTCCTCATGGGTAAACTCACAGCAGGGATGCTTAAGTCTCCCAGAATGATAGCTCTTGAGACCAGTTGCTCCCACCAAGGCTTTAAAACCCTTAATGGCTCTATAGACTGAATTAGACTCATATTTGTAGGCTGTGTGGGAGGATCATCCTTTCTAATGTGAATATTTAACTGCTTTGTTTTTCCTCCCTTTTCTCAGAGGTTTGGAATATAGACCACCTCCCACCCCCAATTACTACCACCGACTAGAAAGACTAGGAGAGTAAATCCTCCATGTCCTTAGGAAAAGGAAAGTGTGTTTTGGTAACCAAGGGTTTGTGCTCCAGAGTTCTATAAAAGCCATAAAGGTCTGTGTTGAAGAACTAGAGATAAGAGGGCAACAGACAGGGAAACAGTTGGAGTAGAGGCTGGACATGGGTTGGAAGAGGAGGGACCTGATGCTCTGAAGGACTGGCTGCTGCTCAGAAGCCTAGCTGCTAGGCACATCTGGGAAGATCAGAAACCCAAGCATGGGTCTAAGCTTGGCAGCCCCAAAGCCTGACACATTTCCTGCCTGCTGTAACCTGCCAAATTCCTACAAATGCAGGAGAAAGTCAGGGGGCAAAATCACGCAGGCTTTTAGAGAGAGCATTAGACTCCACTAAAAGGCTTGACATGAGTTAGCAGAGTCTCTGACTCTAAAGCAGGGGTCCCCATCCTTCGGGCCACAGACCGGTACTGGTCAGGGGCCTGTTAGGAACCGCGCCACACAGCAGGGGGTGAATGGCAGGCGAGGAAGTGAAGCCTCATCTGTTTTTGCATTCACTCCCCAGCGCTAGCATCACCGCTTCAGCTCCACCTCAGATCATTAGGCATTAGATTCTCATTAGGAGCACTGGTCTCTGGTGCCAAAAAAGTTGGGGACCACTGCTCTAAAGGATCATTTAAAGAAAAGCATCCAGACATTGCCAATGCACACATTTTTCATATGTATATAAATGTGAGATGTCCTGCCAGCTTCAGGAAAAACAAGATTTTTAAAATAAAACTTTCAAAGAAAAAATGTTTTGTCCTCCTGTGGGCTGAGGTTGATTTAAAGTGCCGTTGTCCTCTCTCCACCCTATGAATCATTGGTCCGGGGTCAGGGCCTTTGTGGATCAAATATGCTAGCAACCGGTACTGCAGCATGGCACCATCTAACACCAAAAGCCATCATTTAGAAAGACAAGGCCTTGATGTTTGCCACCATTCCCTCTCTGTCCCCCAGGACAGCATGTAAGTCTGTTTAGACAATTACAGTCCCAAGTGGATATGCAGAATATTTTTTTCCATTCTCTTATTCATGAAATATTCACCTGGGGAAAAGAAGCAGTCTAGCCACAAGAAAGCTTAAAATTTCAGAGGCTGAATTCAGTCTTTCTGTAGGAGAGGTCGGGGGTGGGAGGTGAAGATTGGGTTGAAGACTATCTAGTGTACATGAAACTTGGTCTTGGAACTAAATTCTTTAGAAGAAATTGTTTAGTTATTACGTATTGTTTTCTTAGTAAGCACATCCAAAAATATAGAAGTGCTGTTTCCTTTAAAAAAAAAGTTTTCTCTTACTAAAAATATTCTATTTGGAGTGCTAGAGCATCATGGTGTAGAAAAAATCATGCTTTTCTCTGAAACTGTATATTCTTTTATGAATGCAAAGGGAAGTAAGTAGTCATTCATGTTGTGTAAGGGGGAGTATAAAGTGGAAGAACCTCTTTGAGGGCAATTTAGTAGAATCCAGCATAATTTATCCACATGTGTACAGAGTAATTACAAAAGACTGTAAACAACCTAAGCTGACTGTTGTATCCATCCGTGTAAGGGAATAATACATAGCCACTAGAAAAGAACAAAGTAGCTCATATAAAGTAAGCTAGTCTTTATTGAATGTTTGCTATATGACAGATGTTGCTCTAACTGCTTTATATGTTATTTGTGCGTGTAATCTGCATTACAGTCCTATGAGGTATCTATTCCATACCCATTTTAAGGATGAGGAAACTAAGGCATAAAGAGCTTAAGTAATTGCTCACAGTTGTACAACTAGTAAGCAGCCAGCCAGGATTTAACTTTTGCTGTCTGGCTTTAGAATTCAATCTCTTGGTCTCTATACTGTAACTATTTCTTTCTACGTTGTGAAAGGACCTATCTCTGTAGATCTCATAAGTCAGAAAAAGGGTACAGAATATGCTACCACTTGTATAAAAAGAAGGGAAATGTACATAAATATACATGTTGGGATAAGTGCAGAGCAGTCCAGTCTACTAGGACTTTTCTGTGATTATGGGAGTGTCTAGACCTGCACTACTCAGTAAGGTCGCCACTGGCCACGTGTACTCTTTGAACACTTTAAAAGTGACTAATGTGACTGACAAACTGAACTTTAAATTTTATTTAATTTAAACTAATTTAAAGAGCCACACACGCTAGTGACTGTCATATTGGACAATGCAGGATAGAATATATGTGGAAGAACGCAAAAGGAGCTGGTAAGAGATCATTTAATCTTGTGGTTTTCAAACTCTACTATAGAAAAAGCTCTCAGAAACTTTAGTTGGTAGAACTGTTTCCATAGC
Source organism: Rousettus aegyptiacus (assembly GCF_014176215.1). Classification (NCBI taxonomy): domain Eukaryota; kingdom Metazoa; phylum Chordata; class Mammalia; order Chiroptera; family Pteropodidae; genus Rousettus; species Rousettus aegyptiacus. The sequence goes on from NW_023416309.1 coordinate 66,129,514, forward strand.
TAATTACTTCAAAACCACTAATACAGTTTAACCACTTCGTTTGAAAGATGAAGAAACTAAAAGCCAGAAAAGTTGAGTCATCTGTCTAAAGCTACTTTGGTGACAGAGGAAGATCCTGGACTAAGAGCTGGTCACAATTGGGGTTTATTTTTCCCTCCTTAGAGCAGTTTACATTTCGGTTTGCTAAGGCTTTTATTCAATCAGACTATCAGCTCAAAAAAAAAGACAGCAAAAACAGACCTTTGTCTTCAGTGTTTCCAGAATGCTGGGGAATCCTGTCGGCAGTTTGCTCACCCTCCCCAGCCTAAACCGCATCACAGCTCCACATTCCAGACTCAGCTTGCCTGGCCCTGCTTGCTCCACTACATGTAGCCAACCACCCAGGCCAGGGACCAGGCTTCATTATGTTCGTCTATCTCAGCACCTTGCATGTAGAGGGGTTTGATGAACGTGTACTGGCTATAATTCTAGATGAAGAGCCATGGGTTGGGCTCTACTTCCAGCCTGGAGAGTTGACCCATTAGTGCAGATGGTTCATCAGAAGTTTTCTTTTAACATTTACTGGTGGATGTAGAGAAGCTCTCAGCTAGGAGAAGGATGGGGTTTAGGGGTGCTGATAGATTACTGAGCCTGGAAAGTGGGTACCGGGGTCATTCTAGATGAGTGGAACCAGCAGAGCAGCAAATAACCATGACCTTTTTAAAGAAAAAGTAAACCAAGAAGACTAGTGAAATTAAGAAAAGTAATCAACATAACAGAAAGGTGGTAGAAGAACGGAGTGGAAGAAAATTGCAGAAGAGAGTTTCTCCCGAGATCTCAGCATAGTCAGAGCCTGAGGGTAGAACATGGCAGAGACTCTTTTGGAAGCCCAGCGGAGGGTTAGAGAGAAAGCCTGCTCCACGGGAAGCTGTAGGAGACCCGAAGTTCCCATGCTGACAAGGGCATTTCATCTTCTTTTGACAGTGCTGGCTGTGCAAGGCCACCCCTGCTAGTGAGCAGCTGGGCGGGGGGGGGGGGGTGGGAGGAGGGGCGCTGGCATGAATGTGGACCCGGCTAGGTGGTTCAGGCAGCAGGGCACTTGCCGTGTAGACCAAGTATGGTCCTGCCCAAACCAGAGGCCCTCAGGGAGGAAATGTCTGGGTGGAGCCTCTCTAAATGAGAAAGGAGGAAACAAGAAAGATATAGCTCCAGGCACTCTTCTGATGTCAACATACTTTTGATTGTATCTCCAGGGAGAGGTTGTGCAGTGTCTGCCTACACATCTCTGGAGACAGAGCAGCCCTTTTGTCCTTTTGTCTTTAGAAAGCTCTCATCCACAGAGGATATTTCTGCTCTTATCCCTTATAACTCGCCCCTTTGGCCCTCACCGTGTGAAGCAAAGGGCGGTCTTTCCTAGACTTGCTAACCATGGCCTTCTGGCCTACTCTTTTCCAGGTCTCAAACCTCAATACCTTCAACAGGGAGGAAGAATCATTTTTAAGAAGTAAATTATCTCAAATTAATCTCTAAATTTAATTCCATTTCATTTAAAATCCCAAGAGGATTTTTTTATTCTTGAACTTAAAATTAAAAATTCACCTAGAAAAACAAACAAAAACAGCCAAGAAAGTTTGAGAAAGAGTAATACTAAAGGTGAGTTTGCCCTACTAATTGATAATACGCTATGAAGCTGTAGTAGATAAGGGCCCTATGTCATAACCTACTCTCACTCACTTTAGGTATTCCAGAAGGGATAACACAGTGGATTAGAGCTGAACATGGTTCCTATGGCTCATATTTAAGAATTTTAAAGTCATTTAGTTGACTAGATTGAGTAGGGCCACATTTTTTATGTCTTTTATTTTTAGGAGAGGCAAACCATGGTTGACCTCACAGATTGCGAGGACCTTGTCAGTTTACAATCCCTTATTTTTTATTTTTTACACCTACAGCACCTGGTCTTCCTAGGTGGTCACCCATTCAAGTGCTAACCAGGCCTGACCATGCTTAGCTTCCAAGATAGACAGGATCGGGCTTGTTCAGGGTAGCATGGCCGTAGACAGTAGGGCCACATTTTTTAAATCTTAAAAGATAGGCAAAATGTTTTTGGACTTGATTTGAGAGATAATTAGTAGAGAAAGAAATGATTAAAGTAATAATATAAATAGGATCAGAAGAAGAAGGAATTTCAAGGCAACTGTAAAGTTATTTGCTTGAGGAAGAAAAGGTTGGTTTCCATTCTTTGCAACAGATGTAAAAGAAGTACGGTAAGGTGGAAATGAAGTAGCCTCATCTCAGAAATTAACTAACTGTATAACAAACCACCCTAAAATTTAATAGATTAGAATAATAATGTCTATTTTGTTCACAAATCTGCATTGAGTCCTGACTCCTCTCTTCTCTACCATGTCTGGGACCTCACATAGCTAAAGGCTGGGCCAGTCGGGGGCTGGCCAGCCTCTGCACTTGACTGGCAGGCACGTCCACACACCTCAAGAGACTTAGGGCTCCCAAAGAGAGTGTTCCAGGAGTCCTGGGTAGAAGCTTAAAGGCTTCCTGTGACCTATCCTTGGGAATCTCAAATGTCACTTCCTCTACACGCAAGCAAATTACTAAGGCCAGCCCAGATTCAAGGGAAGAATTAGACTCTACCTCTCAATTTGGAGATTTCAGAGAATCTCTAGCCACCTTTAATCTATCACATAAGGAAAGAAAATTAAAGTCTCTGACCTGCCTTTCTAGCACACTCTTAATTGCATCCTTTTTCCCTTATCCACAGTGAAATCTTTACTCTTCTTCCTCAAAATTTTCTTTGGGAGGAAAAAAAAACCCCAGAGGCTATTACCCAAGTATCTATTTCATCATAGAAACATACAATTATTAAGACTCTTATTCAAGACAGAACTGTATGTGATGTCATTACTATTTTTAATAACATGTATTATTTTCCTAATTGTAAAAGTAATACATGGTTATTCTAGGAAAAGTGAAAAACACATGCAAAAAGATGAAGAAATAAGTTAAATATCATCTCACTTAATTTAGTTGCTGTTTCTAGCCTATTGAAATCCTTTTAGATTCTGAATCTGTCCATTGTTATTCTCCATCCTTCCTAGATTTAATCAACTAAGCCAGTGATAATGTGGAAAAGTACTGGACCAACCCTCTGGTTGACATTTACCCAATAATTAGTAAAAAACATCAAGTAACTAGAACTTACTACATATAGCAAACCCATCAAAAACCAGAACATCAGAGTTTTTCCATGAGCTTCACAGGAATGTCTACAGATTCGAAAACTGAGTTACAGTTTTTTTTAATTAAAATTAAAAAAAAAATGGTTTACATAGCTTAATTGATAGACAACTAGGATGTTTCCAGTTCCTCCTTCTGAATAATTGTGCTATAATAAATATTCTTATAGGTGTGGTCTTTGGGCAGATGCATGAGTACTTCCTCTAAACTAGATAACCAGATGTGAAATTACTTGGTCAAATCATATTTTTATTTTAAAAAAAAAAATGCTTCCAGTTACTTTCCTAAAAGCTTGTACAAATTTATATTCCAGACAGCCAACATAAGAAGACCTGCTTCCCCACATTTTCATTAACTCTGTGAATTAACAGTCTTAATAATTTTTGCCAAATCGATGAAGTTTTCGTTTTGTTTTTTTTTCTGGTGAAACTGAATTCCTTTTCATGTTTCCAACTATGTATTTCCTCTTTAGTGCATTTCTGGGTCATTCCTCTGCCAATTTTTATTTGAGTTATTTATCTCTTTCTTGTTGATTATACAAATACATTCTGGATATTAGTAATTTTCCATAAAAACATATAGATTGCTTTTAACTTTTGTCATACAGAAATTTTATATGGTCATATTTATCAGTCCTTTTTTTTTTTTAATGTGTTTTGCATTTTATGCCTTACATGGCTTGCTTTCCCCAAGATTATAAACCTATTTGTCTATATTTTCTTCTAATATTGTTTAATTTTAGTTTTTAAATTTAGCCATCTGGAAATTATCTCTAAACAACTGATTGCACAGGACTAGTATCCAAAAGAAGCTCAGCAAGGTGATCCCTGTGATCACCAGCTCTCGCTTAGGAACAATTTGCATGTCACAGCGCGGACAGCTGGGATATAATCCAAGAGCAAGCCCGACATTCTCACTGAGCTGAGGAGGCAGTGGTCAGAGCCAGCAGGGGAAACAGTGATGTTCTGTGGGATTGGACTTCAGAAAAGAGGAAGCTATGCAGAGACGGAGTCCCAACTGTCCATGTGTGGGTCTCTCTGAGTCCATGCTGAGGGCTGTGCCGTCCCTGTGCAGGGCCAGACTACCCAGGGTTTCCCAGATAGCCTGAGAGCTGAATAGGCATAGACCTTTGCCCAAGGCAAGGAGTGAACTCCGAATCCATGTGCGGGGAAGGGAATGTAGGCAGCATTTGTTGAGATTTCACATGAACCCACTTGTATGTACATATTCTCTGTATTTTTTCTCACGAAATCATCAAAGTAAGTTTCGTCCTCCCTGGACTCTTCCTACACATATTGAACTTTAGGGGGGAATGAACTGCTTTTATCCTCTATGATCTTTAAATTGTTACATTTTCCCCAAAAATGAAAAACTCAACCTGGTTCCACAGCTGTGACAATAAAGACCTATCAAGAAAATCCCCAGAGAAGTTCTGGGAGTGAGGATGTTTAGGTTTAAGACAGCTAGTTCCTGAGGGGAAAGGCCTGCATTTTTAAATTAATCTTACTTTTTCCCAGAAGCTTTGCATTTTTCTTTTTAACTTTAAAAAGAAAAAAAAATCTTTTGTATTTAGTGTACCCAAAGTCAACTCATTCATAGAAATCTAATGAAGGAACCTAGAAAAATTCAGAGAAGTTGAATAAGTGGTGGAAAGGAGGTCAGACAGCTGCAGAATCTAGCTGTGTCTTCAGTGGGATTTCGCACAGGACCCATTTCAGTGTGTGCTCTGCAGCTTCTCTCCCCAATGGTTAATGTTTTCACCAAACGTGTTGATGTTTTCAGGCAACAAAAGGGAACTGAAATGAACCTTCTAGAAGCAGACATAGTGGATGGTTGAGATTTGCTTTGTTTCTGTCCCACAGTGTTAGTTAGGAGTACTGCCTCTACATTCACCCTTCTAGAGAGCTTTATTTGTCTACAATCTCAACCTTTCTAAGAGAATATTCTTATATATTCACTGAAGTTAGGGTTTTAGCTTCCCATGTACTCTTCAGTGTATTTATTGTTCTCAGATGACCTTTGCTGCACCACAGAGGAAAAAATTCTATATCTTTCAAACTTTTCTCCTAAGTACTCCTAGAAACTTAACCCATTTTGGATATGCTTGGAATGTTACCTTTTATAATATCTGAGACTTCCTTTCCCCAGAATCTTCCCTTAACTCAGAAATATCTCTAAGATATTTATATCCTAGAGAAAGTTAAAGATACTTTTCAATGAGTAATTACCATTTCCTTTGGGAAAATAATCAGCAAGTTTCTTTTTATTGTATCTCTGCTTTTTCCTCCCAGTAAATCTTATGGTACATGAATTCCGGAATGTTATTATTCTTTTTAATAGCCACAGTGCAGTTCCCTTAAGATGATCAGTGTCTGTCTGTTTCTTTTCTGTTTTCCTTCCTTCCTTCCCCTTTTCTTTTTTTCCTTTTCTCTTCTCTTTTCTTTCTTTTCCTTCCCGCCTTTCCTCCTTCCCCCTCCCTTCTCTTTCTCTCTTTATTTCTCTTCCCCCCCTCCTCCACCGCCCCCATTAGAGTATAATATACAACTGCAACTCAATGAATTCTCAGAAAGTAAATATATCCATGTAATTAGCATCCAGGTCTACAAACACAGCATTGTCAGCACCCCGGAACCCCAGAATCCTCTTCATGCTGCTTCTGGTTACTAACCTTCAGTCAAGGATAACAATGATTCTAGTCAGTTTTAGTAAAGAAAAAATAACAAGGACAATAATTGAAGACATATCCTGTGGAATGCCTTGTTGGCTGTTTTTCATTGTCCTCTAAATTATTCTTTTGATGAACCTGTAAGATTCAGCTGAATGATAACTGGGAAAAGCAGGATATCATATTAACATCCCTTCGGGTGTTTATGTTATTTTCCTTCGTCTTTCTTCTGAGTCAGAGGTTGCATCTGTGAATATTGAGAACTATTGCCCACAAACTTGGCAAGACTCACCACCCCCTCCATTCTAAGGCTAAGCCAGTTCCTGATGATCTCTAACCAAAAATAAGGCTTTTTACCTCCATCCAGGGGTAAGACCTAGAATAAGTTCCCACCTTGGTTTCTAGAGCACGCAGGATTGGCCCAGCCACCCATGCCTAATAAAGTGTTGTCTTTCTTCCTGTTACCCAGTACGTTAGTCCAGTGCATATGAGTACCTTCCTGCCATGGTTTCCTTGAGCTGTCTGGTTGCTATACGGGGACTAGATCTCAGCTCACTTTACTGGGACCCACACACCCCACCTGGATGCTTTTCTAGTCTAAAGAAACCAGCCACCCAGAGCCTGGGTGGACAGCACTGTGCCCAGTCTGCAGGACCTTGTGGGAAGACTATGCCAGCCCTGACAAAGCCCAGGTACCTTTGATACTGCCCCTTCTCCCTGTTCCTGCCACTGTTCTTAGCTTCTCCTACAGCATTCCACTCAGGATATGGCAAGATGGGTCCACAGGGGAACAGTGATTTGGCTTTAAGCGATACAGCTTTTCCAAAGCGAAGTGAGGGAGAGGTTTAGTAAACATAAATCAACTCATCTCTTTTCTGTGGTTCATGTGAAAAACATGAGCATTATAAAACTGTGCTGCTACATCAGCTCACTCTTCATTCACTAAAGTATACCTTATAGATCCCAAAAGTATACCTCACTGAGCAGTAGGAACCACTTTTATAATAATGTAGCAACAAAAGCAACCACTAAGATAATGCTTTGCAAGTTGGTCGTCATCATCGTATTTGAGTTATTCCGTAAATGTACATGCGTTTTAATTACCCTGCCAGCTGTGTTGAGATGGGAATTGCTGACACTCCTGTGTTCAAATAGAATTCCAGATAATTTCAATGGCATTCAGGGAAGTAGAATTGGAGCTATTCCACTCAGGGGGAAAAAATGTAATGTTCTTGGAATGAATATAATATTACAAATCATAACTGCTTGCCCTCCATCTCGGCCAGTGTCAGTACACTTCAGTCTTAAACATGGTGAATATGGGTTACGTGTAAGGGAAGTATTTCCTGTCCTGGATTTGATTGACGTGAATAGATGTGGAATTTCCATAATTCCTTTTTGTGAAAGACAGGACACTGCCTCCTTTTTCTTATATAGGTTTTTCATGATCTTGCTGCTGATGTGAGAGTCTGTAATTCCAGTGTGTCTCACGTTCCCAGGGGGCTGTGAGCTGCAGTCTGTCCAGAAGTGTCAGGCTGTCTGAGCTCTCCTGAGGTCGTAAGTCATTTGGATTGATTTTTCAACCCTGGCTTTGATCTCACCAGATTTCATAACCTAGAGAATAGTCTCAACCTATTACTCATTTAAACTTATAGATCAAAAACTGCTCTTAATTGGCATTCAGTTAACTAAAATATTGGTGGCTCCTTGGTCCATTTGGCCTCTCAAAATGCTTCTGACGATGTGCAGATGAAGAAAAATGGTGCTTCGTATCATACATGGTGCAAGAGGGATGTGTATAAAGTGTTTTCGTGTGTTAGGAAAAGAAGGATTTATCAAGTAGTAAAAGCTTTAGGTGTCAAGTAAATTTAGAAAGGAAGGAAGGCAAGGAGAGAGGAATGGGGAGAGGAGGAAGAGAGAAAAGAGAAAGAAGAAGGAAGGAAACACAGCAAACAGGACATGTGTGCTTTACCGTATGATGGAACTGGGGTTTGATCCTGACTCTGATGCTGGCACTATTTCTTTTTGCCTCACTTTGCTCATCTGTAAAATAGGTACAACGCCACTCACTGTGTAAAGTTGCTCTGAGAATTAAAGGAGAAAATGCACAGCGGCACACATATCGTAGACACTCAGCGAATCTCTCTCTTTACCACCGCCACCTTTTTTGGAGCATTACATTTAAGGGACTCTTATTTAAGGGACTTTAATCATGATCATTTGGCTTTCCATTTAAAATATGGCCTTTCTATTGGAAACGTGATCATGTATGTCAGCATTGCCTTTCAGGAAGAAGGCCGCCAGGTGTGGTGCCATGCCTCTCCTGTTTATGCATATGTCTCGGGGCTCACCACGAACAACAACCATAAGCAAGTGGTCCCTGAAAATAAAAACTGGCATTCCTTCCAAGTCACAGGTACCATGAGAGATAGGTTTGGGTATATGGGGTCTTGGTATCTCCGCATGGCAAAGAAAGGAAGGAAGGGGACTGGATCTGGGTAAGAGCCATGATGCTTGATTGTCCTCAGGCTGGCCTGGCCCTGCTCTTTGTGTCCCCTTCCCAGGGTCTGATGTCCACAACATCTGGTTTCAGTGCTTGAGACTTTGAACTGGTTAGGTTGTAGCCCCCACCTATTACTTCCTCTGCTTTTTTAACATACAAACCTCTTCAGAAAATAGAAAATCAAAATGTTTCCCATTTCTAAAGCAATGTACAGGCCTTATCAAGTTGCTGTTGGACCCAAAGAGACATTTTGAAGTCAACAATCCAAATAGTCAGCTTACCAGGAGTCCCAGCTGTTGCACAGTCGCTCTGACAACTAAGCTAGGGCCCCTTCCAACAAGGGCATTCTCAGACTTTTATGTAACATTGATGCTTAGCAACTCTTAAAACTTGGTTGTGCTTGAGTCATGAAAATCAGAATGAAGAGGCATTATTGTGGTTGTGTGTTGCTTTCTGCCAGATAGCCTTCTCAGGGTAAATGTAGTTGCAAAGCGGACTGGAGAACAAGGCATATTCCTGGAAGCTGGTATTTTGGGGGAAGTCTGTGTTCCACCATGATCATTTTGGACTCTGGCTAGAAGCAAGAAGGAAAGGTTTGACAAAAAGGAGTGTAAGATGGGGACTGGGATTCCTGGTATGTCCATTTTCCAGGCAAACCACATGTGTGAAGTGTGACATCACCACCTCAGGCCTCAGTTTCTTTGCTGCGAAATGAGGCATTTGACTTACCTCATCACTCCGGGCCAAGCTAGCTCAAATGAATGCTGGAAAAGTAGAGATCAAAGTTTCAAATGAGATTATAGACCCTTTTTTTCCAAAACCCTCGGGAAACCTCACAGGAAACATACCATGTTCTATTACACATTTCCATCTGCATACCTTCTTAAAAACTTCTTTCTGTACTCTTTGAGAAAACTTCCATAACATCTCCCTCCTTCATTCCAACTTAACTTCATGCCTTGCTCCTCTTCACGGTTCCACTCCCTTTCCATTGCCATTGCTTCTGATAGAAACACCCTAAATCACCTTTCTAGGGCAGTCAGGTTTAAATTGTGGAAGTTTAGTATTTGTCTCGGGCAGAAGGAAAAAGAAATAGTGTCCACTCCAGAAAAAGCTGGCTGTTCACCACCCGTCCTCGCCTTTACAGGCTTCTTCCCTTCCCAAGATGGGGTGTTCTGAGGAAGAAGAAGATCTCCCTGCCTCCCCAGTACCCAGCAGCCGTGGGGAGAGTCCAGGAAGGAGCCCACCCTTGCCTGAGCCCTCTGATCGTGCCAGAAGTGCTCAGGACACAGACCTAAATGGGTGCCACTTCTGTAGTTTCTTGCATGGCCCTTCTCACAGGCTATTTCTATACATTTAAGTAGCCACAACATCAGTTAGCCTAAGCATTAAAGAATTTGTGAGCTTTGGAACCTGACATTTCATTTAGGGTGAGCTTGGTGAGCCAGGGAAGAAAACTCCGTCAGGATGAGCACAGTCAGAGAGAAAGAAGCAAGTGGGGACAGGTGTGAGGATATAAAAGGTGGAGGTACACTGGAGCTATCAGGGGCTCAGGGGTCCTTCCTGGGAGCCATCAGAAGCCATCATCTCCATGGGCTGGTATATAAGTTGTATTTGGGTTTCCTCATCACTGTTAATCAAGTAGCTGCTGGGGTCACTGCCTGTCCTGAGGAGGAGATTCTTTTCCCCGCCATGAAGCCTCATGATCCTAGGTGTTTGGTATGCTAGCAGGAAGACTGCGGAGCATGAAGGCTTTATCCTGCTGAGAAGCCCTTCAAGCTATGGGGACAAGAGTGTAGTAGAGGAGCAAACCGCGACACCAGCCCTGCAGGTCTTTAAGATCTTGTTTTGTTTTCATGCAACTGTTGTTAATTGGAGTTGTACATCATGACAATGATGATGATGATGATGATGATGATGATGATGATGATGATGATGATGATGATTCATCCTTTATCAAATAAGGCCAGGAAATGCTGGGATATACAGAGCTAATCAGATGGGTTAATTTGAGATATTTCAGAGCCTTTAATATATCAGCGGCAGACAAATTCTCTAGTGGTTTGAGCCCTGAAACCCTTTTTTCCTGCTGTTTTTTGAACAAATTTGGGCAACACCAGGCCATTCCTGGTACCAAAATTAAATGTATTCCCAGCAGACTTGAGTAGTTCTTTATCTTGCCTACAGAAAACCTAGAGATGGATACCCATCTTAACACAATTTAATTCATATTCTGTGCCTGTGCACAGTTTGGTGATTGTGTGGCTTTTTCCTCCTACAGAACATTGATATCACCAATTTCAGCAGCAGCTGGAGTGATGGCTTGGCCTTCTGTGCTCTCCTTCATACCTACCTGCCTGCTCACATCCCATACCAGGAGTTGAACAGTCAAGAGAAAGTAAGTCCCTGCCCAGTCACCCCTGGTTATCCTGTAACAGTGGTCTCCAACCTTTCTGGCACCAGGGACCAGTGCTCCTAAGAGAATTTAATGCCTGATGATCCGCGGTGGAGCCGAGGCGGTGATGCTGCCTAGCACAGGGAGTGGCTGCAAATACAGATGAAGCTTTGCTCACTCGCCTGCTACTCACTTCCTGCTGTGTGGCCCAGAGGTTGGGGACCCCTGCTCTAGAACACATAAGGAGAATTCCTTATTATATGAATACCTCCCTGTGGGATTGGGGTTTATAGACTTGAAATGAAAACTATTATTTTGATACCAGGCACAGATAACTGCTGAGTATGTGACTATACTATAGAATCCCACCCTTAGTAAATATTCTTAGTTCCCCTTCTTGATATAGACATCTTGTCACCTAGAAAAATGCAGTGAAGACCAGTTTACTAGGTGGCTGCTGAGAAGTTCTTATCACCCGTTTCTCAGAAAAAAAAAAAAAAAAAAAAAACCCTGATAGAATTTCACTTTCATGGTGTGGAAACCCTGGCCACTTTTTTCAGAGTTTCCTTAAGAACCAACAAACGTCACCAGAAAGAGTTCCCTGTTCAAATAGCTTGGAAAATGGTACATTACATCACATTTTTAGAGATTCACAGTGCTCATTAGCACAGTAAAGACTTCAAGTCTTTCATTAAAGAAACCTCTGTGACTCCATTTAACCCAACATATATCAAATCCACAAAACATTTTTTATCCAACTATCTGTAACAAGATTTGGCAAACTTTTCCTGTTAAGGACTAAATGGTAGACTTTGTAGGGCTGTGGGTCTCTGTCACAGCTATTCAACTCTACCATTGGAGTACCCATTGGAATACCCAAATGGCCATGGATGATACAGGCATGCCAAATTCCAATAAAACTTTATTTATAAAAACTGGCTGCAGGCCACATGCAGGTCACAGAGTGTAGTTTGCCAAATGCTGACCTAGAACATCCTACAAAATCATATTTCACAGAGCGTACTTTGGAAAATGCTGTGCCAGGCCCTGCACTCATTCACTCAATAAGTGTTTCTTGCCAAGCATCATGCAGAGTGATAAAGACAACAGTGAACACTATAAACATGTTCTTTGCCCTTATGGGGTAGATGGGCTGTCAACAAGTGAGCAAACCTGTAAGTAATATTATAAATAAATAATTACAAACCATAGAAGGGCAGCGAGAGAAACACAGTGCTGTGAGAATGAACAGTGGGGAACCATATTTAGATCTAGAGGGTGAGAGGGTCTTGCCACTGAGGCGCTAGTCAAGCTGGCATCTGAAGAAGGAACATGAAGGAGCCAGCAATGCAAAGAACCAAAGGGAGCTTTCCAGGGCCAGGATGTAGCCAAAGCAAGAAAACACCTTGGTGTAGTCAAGGCAGTAGAGGCAGGTATGCTGGCTGGAACACTGTGACAAGGGAAACATGGCCTGTGACAACGCAATGGAGCCAGACAGAGGCCACACCCTACAGGGTTTCCATGGATGATTCTGGTTAGAAGTTTGCATTTTGCTCCAAGCACAGTGAGAAGTCATTCTAGGAGTCCAAACAATGGAGAGACATTATTCATGTTTTTAAAAGATCTCTCTGGATGTTATATGGAAAAATGAATCAGAAAGGAAATTAGAATGAAAGGAGAGCTAACAGTTGGGAGGCTATTGCAGTAGGCAATGCGAGAGCTCAGTTTCCCTGGCTTCCCCCATTAACTGGGACTAGGGTGGTAGCAATGTAGACGGAAAGATCGAAAGAGATTTGAACCGTCTTACATATAGAATCAATTGGACTTAGTGACTGATTGGTTGCAGGGGAGGAGAAGAGGAAGACAGCCCCAGGTATCCAGCTTGACAGGACCATTTTCTGAGATAGAGAAGGGATAGATAATGTTTGAAAGTTCTATTTTGATTATTGCACATTAAAATATAAATTTCAAAGAATGGTGATGGTACTGACAATGAGAATAACTGAACAAAGTGATTTAATTTTTAAGTGCATATTAGAGTTCTCCAGAAAAACAACCAATAGGATATAGATATAGAGAGACGGACAAATCCAAGATTTTCAGGGCAGCTTGGCAGTCTGGAGACATAAGAAAGAGTTGATGCCACGGTTCAAGTCTGAAGGCACTTTGCTGCCAGAATTCCCTCTTCCTGGGGACAGAGCAGTCTTTTTTATTTAGGCCATCAATTGATTGAGTAAGGCCCACCCACATTGTAGAGGATAGATAATTTGCTCTACCCAAAGTCTACTGACTTAAACATTAATCTCAGCTTAAAAATATCTTCACAGAAACAGCTAGAATATTGTTTGGCCAAATAACTGGATACCATGGCCTAATCAAGTTGACACATAAAATTAACCTTCACAGACTACTAAAGTTTCAGAGCACTTTTATGTGGTGCTTTGTTTATAGTCTGCGAAGCAGACTGGACAGGATTATTAAACATTTGGAAAGCAACAAAGAAATTCTGTTTCAAATCATGTTAAGTCTGAGATGTCCAGATGCGTGCAGGTGGGAGTAGAGGGAACACACCTCAGCATAATAAAGGCCATATATGACAAACCCACAGCTAATATACTCAATGGTAAAAAGCTAAAAGCATATTCCTTAAGATCAGAAACAAAACAAGGATGCCCACTTTCACCACTTTTATTTAACATAGTCTTGGAAGTCGTAGCCACAGCAGTCAGACAAGAAAAAGAAAGAAAAGTTATCCAAATCGGAAAGGAAGAAGTAAAACTGTCATTATTTGCAGATGACATAATACTTTCTATAGAGAACTCTAAAGATCCCATCAAAAAAAAAAAACTATTAGAACTGTTAATTAATTCAGTAAAATAGCAGAATATGAAATTAATATTCAGACATCGGTTGCATTTTTATACACCAATAATGAGCTATCAGAAATAGAAATTAAGAAAACAATTCCATTTACAATTACATCCAAAAAAAAAAAAATATCTAGGACTAAATTTAACCAAGGAGATAAAAGACCTGTATTTGGAAAATTGTCAGACAATGAAGAAAGAAATTAAAGAAGATACATATAAATGGAAGCATATACTGTGCTCATGGATAGGAAAAATTAACTTCATTAAAATGTCCATCCTCTGCAAAGCAATGTATAGATTCAATGCAATCTCTATCAAAATATCAATGGCATTTTCCACAGAACTACAACAAATAGCCACAGCAATCTTGAGAAAGAAGAACAAAGTTGAAGGTATCATGCTACCAGATATCAAAATGTACTACAAGGCTATAGAAATCAAAACAGCATGGTACTGGCATGAAAATCGACACATAGATTAGTGGAGTAAAATAGAGAACCCTGAAATAAAACCCACACCTATTTGGTCAATTAATCTATGAAAAAGGAGGCAAGAATATAGAATGGGGTAAAGACAGTTTCTTCAATAATGGTTTTGGGAAAACTGGCTAGATACATGCAAAAAAAAAAAAATACCATAGACAAAAATTAACTCAAAATAGATAAAAGATTTAAAAGTTAGGTCTCGAAACCATAAAACTCTTAGAAGAAACATAGGCAGTAAACTCTTTGACATTGCTCTTAGTAATGTTTTCTGGGGATATGTTTCCTCGAGAAGAGGAAACAAAAGAAAAAATAAATGGGACTACATCAAACAAAAACCATTTTGCACAGCAAAGGAAACCATCAACAAAATGAAAAGACAACCTACTGACTGGGAGAAGATATTTGTCATTGTTATTTCCAATAAGGGGCTAATATCTAAATATGTAAAGGACTCTTACAACTTAACACCAAAACAACAAAAAATCTAATGAAAAAATGAGCAGAGGACTTGAATATCCAGATGGCCAATAGACATATGAAAAGATGATCAGCGTCACTAATCATTAGAGAAATGTAAATTAAAAGCACAATGAGATATCACCTCACATTTGTCAGAATGACTATCATCAATAAATCAGCAAACAGCAAGTGTTGGCAAGGATGCGGAAAAGAGGAAACCCTTGTGCACTGTTGGTGGGGTTGCAACTTGGTACTGCAACTATGGAAAACAGTATGGAGGTTCCTCAGAAAATTAAAAATGGAACTACCTTATAACCCAGCAAGTCCACTTCTGGGTATTTATTTTTTAAGATACCCAAAACACTAATATTTGAAAAGATATATGCGCCCTTATGTTTGTCGCAGTGTTGTTTACAATAGCCAAGATATGGAAACAACATAAGTGCCCATCAGATGATTGGATAAAGAAGTGCCAGTACATATATACAAGAGAATATTACTTGGCCATAAAAAAAAGAATGAAATCTTACCATTTGCAACAACGTGGATGGACCTAGAATATATTATGCTAAGTGAAAAAGGTCAGACAAAGAAAAATACCATATGATCTCACTTATATGTAGAATCTAAAGAACAAAATAAATGAACAAACAAAACAGAAACAGACTCATAGATACAAAGAAAAAACTGATGGTTGTCAGGTGGGAGAGGTGTTAGTGGGCTGGATGAAAAAGGCGAAGGGATTAAGAAGTACAAATTGGTAGTTACAAAATAGTCACAGTGGTACAAAGTATAGCATCATAGAGATTATAGTCAATAACTTTGTGACAACTATGTATAATGCCAGGTAGGTATCACACTAATTGGAAGGATCACTTCATAAATCATATAAGTGTTTTATGCTGTACACCTGAAACTAATATGAAATAATATTGAATGTCAACTTTAATTGCAACTTTTTCAATTTATATTCATTAAAAAATATATTATAACAAAAGGTGCCCCTATGGCTCTAATATAGGAAGTTGCAAGCATTTTAGGGGCTCTGTGCCAGGAACAGTGGACAAAGTCCACGCAGTATTTCTTATAAATCACAGCATCACAGGGGCATAAAGAGAAAGCCACGGAACAAGCCTTGAGGTCTAGTGCTTGTTTAGGTAGAAGAGGATGAGCCAGCAAAGGGAAGCTGGGAAGGAGCAGCCAGGGAGAAGAGATACGTCGGGGTGGTATGGCGGCAGGGGTTCCACGCAAGCCTGTGCACCTTGCCCTCACAGGCAAATCTCGCATCCAGCAGTGACCTTGGCATCTGTTCTCTTCCTGCCTTCTTCATTGTTCATTCTCTGCCTTTTCCATGTGATGTTACAAAGATAATTGAGTAAATGGTGGGCATAAAGCAATTTAAAATAATCAGAAGACCTTACTAAAACTGTAGTGATCTAAGTCTAAACACTTATACACACACTGTCTAAAACAGGTATCTTACTGAAACTGAAATGCTTGTCTGCTGTCATACAAATACACCTGCGGCTCTTCGTCTGCAAATCAGTAAGGATCTGTTGGGAAAAAAATGAGAGAAAAAGTGTTTGCTTTCACACTTTGAATTCATGAGCCTGCTTCCTAATGGCTGAATCTGTATTGTCTCACCCTGGGTGCCCGGTGATTCCCACACACTGCGCACAACCAGCTGTCCAGTGTTATCTGCTACAGATAAGCATTCAGTAAAACAAACAGAAGTCACAGTTTATTCACTTTCCATTGTCCTTATGATACAGGGCCCATATTTTCTACGTGTAGGGTTGTAATTCTTCTCTGTAATCTGTAATACTGTCATCAGGGAGCACAGACGTCAGAATGTGAAAGACGGTGGGTCTGCGAAGAGATGGAGTCAGCTTCAGATAGCTGCAGTTTTCATTTTAAAGTCTATGTGGCTTCCCAGCCTCCTTGTCAGCTAGAGTGGGGTTTGTGTCCTAGAGCCTAGGGCTCTGCTGGTTGCCGCCTGCCCACCACTCTCTGAAAGAACGTCTGCCTTCATGTCAATACACTCTGCATGGAGTGGCAGTTTTCATCACTACCTGGTGTGTGACGAGCATGCTTGAGGAAAGCTTATGGTTATTTGGGTGAGAGAACCTTGTATGTATTAAAGTTACTGATGAAGGTTTTCAAAATAACGTGTCAACACAGGCAAATCCAATCAACACGGTATGACCCTGAGCATGTGTGAGAATCAGCATGGGGGGTAATCAGACTCAAGGAAAGTGAGGGATAAAAGCAGGGAAGGTTTTCCAAAAAAAAGGCATCTTTGAAGTTTAGTTTCAAAGGAAACAAAGTAAGTTGAATGAAACATACATCAAGAGGAGTGAAGTCCAGTCCTAGCCTAGAGCCTTGTTCTGCTGTGCAGTCAGCATTGGGCGGTTTGAGGGGAGGTTTTGGTGTACACATATATCAAAAAGGGCACCAAGAGAGGCCTAAGTTTGTAAAAACCTACTAAAAGCAAAATCTAAAAACTGTATGATATAGTCATTGATAGCGCAGAAAGTTCAGAAATCATTAACTGTTCCTACCCAGGTGGACATAATTAAACCAAGTGAATTTGACATCTGTATTACATAGGGAATTTCTGATAAAACTAACACGGATTCCTTCTAAGATGTTAAAGAGATACAGAATTACAAGATGTGAGTTACAGTCAATAGAAGGTTTGGGCATTTTTTTCAATAAAAAGCATATTTTTCTATCCTATGAAACTTCGACTTATGCTAAATAGATTCAGATGATAGACTGAAGTGTGTTTCTGTCACTGTCCGAAGTGAAATACTAACGTGAGAGGAGAAATTCTGGACTTGGGAGTCTTCCTCCCGTCAGTGACAGGTGGAATCTCTACTAGCCAGGCCAGCGGCAGTGTTCTCCCATGGGCTGGGTCTTTCACTGTTCTGGAACTGAGAGTTTCCAGACCTTCTTTGTCCCCGAGTCATTGTCTCCCGGCCTCTGTGGGCACAGCTGCAGGTATGGGTAAAGTGAGGCCCTTCTGCCCTGGGCACACTCTCATTTGCTCCCTGTGAGTGATGTCTTCTCACAGTGACTGTGACGTTGTCCTCATGAAAGATAATTAGGATAATGATGCTGGTCGCTTTTGTTGTGCTGCTGCCAAAATGAGTAAAACTCATTTTTGTTAACCAAAAATCACCTCTCTATAATGTTCCATGTCATACTGTACACGATTTCAGAGTATTTTGAGACAATTTTTCAGCTTGAAGCATTTCTTCTTTGTTGAGTATCTACTTAGAAAACACTGGCAGTGTCATTAGAATAAGGCTAGAGGGTCTTGGAGGAATTCTGTATAAAACCTTAGGTTTAGAAATGCCTTTTCCTTAGACCTTAGTAGTAATCAAAAAATACAAATTAAAATACGAATTATTTTTAGCCTGTCACATTTGGCAGACTTTTGAAAATCATAATATTCTATGCTGGTAAGGGTACAAGAAAATGGACCCTTATACATTATGGCTAGAATTAGTATGACATTTTAGAAAGCAATTCGGCGTTACATGTCAAGCCGTAAAAATGTTCGTGTCTTGGCTTCTGTAATGGTGGCCTAAAGACTGGCTTACAAAACCCCTCCACCCCCCCCCCCCAAAAAAAAAACTAACTAAAAGAGACTTTAAAAATAAGGACAAAGGTCTCATTAGCACCAAAATAGGAGATTGCTATCCAGTGTTTGAGCTAAATTAAAGACAGACAGGAGCCACTATACAGCTCCCTTCTCAAAAGAACAGAGAATAGTGTTGTGGGAACATGTGTAAGGTTTCCAGTCCATTCCCATTAACTTCCCTTAATCCGGAGGAAGAGGGTTGGTGGCTTGAGCAAGGTGACCACAGATCAACAGCTTTCCAAGGCCTCGACCACAACCAGAAGAAAATGTACATAGCCGTGTCCTGGTGTTTTCCTGTGACCTGGTCCCTAGAGCACAGAGTTTGCTTCAGTGTCAGGGCAAACGCCCTTCATCTTCAGGCACCAGATGTGGAGGCAAAAGGACAAAGGGTAGAAGCCATGGGAAAGGAGAAAAATTTATAAAATAATGTCTAAAATCTAAATGCATAAAATTACAAAATTCTACCGAGGAACATAAAACATGAATGTGTACAGAAATACATTTCTCAATTATCCTTAATTTACCAACTTAATTAAATTTTAATATAATCCTAATGACTTTCAAATGAATTATGGAGGGGAAGAGCCACGACCAAATGATTCTTAAATTCATCCAGATGGAGAAATATCAGAGAAAAACCAGAAAGAGTCTGAAAAGAAGCAACAAATTAGAGATAAATGACTGTGGAGCAGTACCTTTAAATTCTAAGGAAAATTGTTTTCAACCTGGATTTCTGTGTCCAACCAAATTATTAACCAAGAGTGAAGGTACAAAAGAGAAATTTTCATATACGAATGCTTCCAGAAAATATGTCTCCCCACATCCTTTCTTAAGAAGCAAACCTATGGAAGTACTCTAGTAGAACAGAGGTCACTATCCAGAAATTGATAGGAAGTTCTGAAGGTCTCTAGGGCTGAAGGATTTCATAGAATAGTGATATGGTTGAGTCACAAAGAGGGAAATCCTTTTGAAAATATCTTCAATTGGCACAGTGTCATGACTGGAGCCATAGAGAAGGAAATGTAATTGTAGTAGGCTGCTGTGTAAATGCTGTTAATTGTTTTCAGTTTTTGGAATTATCCTATCATGAGAGGGCAGACTTAAATGTGGTTACAGAAAAGGAAGCAATTATAATACACTTTAATAATTTAAAAGTAAAAATAGATGAGGTGGAGGAAAGGTGAGGGGAACTTCTTTCTTACCATACAAAATGGAGTCAGGAAGTACTGTCCATAATTGATGGAACAAGAAATGGAGATACATTATTTAAAATCACAAGAATAACTAATAAAAGAACTAAAATTAGCCAGATGGCAATAAGGAAGAGAAGAGAGAGATGCACGATACCTGAATCCTCACTTATTCTGGGGGGAAATTAATAAGTAAAGTTAGTAGGTAATGGTTTAAAGATCAGGAAGCAGCGGTATGAACATATTACAGCAATATGAAGGTACTCACCAGAAGAACTAGAGAGATAAATTGAACGTGGTTCTGCTAAGGAGTCAGAATTGGGAAAAGAAATAGTTTTTTCATTTGATTATATTTAATTATATGCACATATTACTTTGATAAGTTTTTGCTATAGCACTGTGATTAAACAAATAATGCTTGATAGCCAGCAGAAATGTATGTTGTAGATCTTGACAAAGTAAAAAGTAACCAAACTAACAAATATTTATCTTCGATAGTTAAGAGTCAGTCGATGATGTCATTTTCAGTGACAATTGTAACCTGTTAATCCTCCCTGCCCCCCTTAAACTGAGACCATTGTTTGCATATTTGACTTAAAATGTTAAGCGGTTTATAGATTATCCATTTGGGAGTGTCAGTTGGTGTTCTTTCCTAACAAAGGCTATATATTTCCGTTGGTAATTCCCTCTCTTTGTCTTTTAACTTAGAAAAGGAATCTCTTGTTGGCATTTGAAGCAGCTGAAAGTGTAGGCATCAAACCCAGCCTGGTAAGTATGACTGTTTTGTATTCTTGTCATACTTAAGTATAATTATATGAGAAAGAACTTATCCCATTTTCTTTATGCCATAACAATTTGTTACAGAACATAGAAATCCATTGGCTGAGTATTTGTTACTCATGATCTTTAATATAAAATTATTGAGTTGGTCTGACTACATATGATTTAGAGTTTTTCCAGTTAAGATTCATTGTGGATATATTTCAGTTCTGGAAACACAATGAACTGAATTATCAATAAAACACTCTTATTCAAGTCATCTGGAACTCTGAGTAAAACGTAATTTTTAAAAATGCCAATACGTGGCTGAGCTCTGAAGAAAGAATGGGAACTAACCAGTGGTGTGAGGCGGGAGCCAACACTGCGATGATCCCCAGGGATGGGTCTGGGGTTAGAGACAGAGGACTCATAATAATGGGTGCCTAATGGGCATTATTTAATGCCCACACAGGAACAAGAGACAAGGACCTGAGCTCCTGTAAACAGAGCATTAGTACTGAGACCCCTGCACAAAACCAAGGCTCATAAAATTCTGCTCTTCTTAGTGAAAATAAAAAACTCCACCTACTAGTCCAGAGAGGTGGTTGATAAGGAAGTTTGGTCTCCCCCTAGAATTTGTTTTGTGGCCAAGAAAAGGAGGAAATCCCCTGTAAGAAAAGAAAACAGCCAGATAAAATTTGTGCTGCAAGGAGCCCCCGGTTTATACTATACCTGATGCAGGAAGCTCCTGAGCTAGCAGTACAGTGGCCGCTTAAAATATGCTCACAAGCCAAAATTCCAAAACACTTTAAAATGTGATTTATTTGAGCTCGTCAGCAGAAACAACAAACCAGAGGAATACCTACTACAACTTAAGATAATAAAACAGTAATAAAGAAGTACAAAAGACTGTGTTTAAACATATTAAAGAAATAAAAGGAATAGAAATAATAAGGAAGAAACATTATTAAAAAAAAGATTTAGAAATAGAATCAAATAAAACTTCTAGAAATGAAAATTCAGAATTAAAAACACCAATTGGGTTGAAAAACTGATTAGATGCAGAGGAAGAGAGACCTACTGAACTATAAAGTAGATCTAAGGAAACTACCCAGAACATAAGACAGAAACATTAGAAAATGGAAAACATAATAGAGGGGTTTTATTAGTTAGTATGTATTAAACTTTAAGAAATGGAAAACCCAGCTGAACAGTTGTTTAAACCATAAAGATGTTACTTTTTTTTTTTTAAATAGAAGTCCAGAAGTAGTTTCAGGATTTGTTCACTACTCATTGTTATAATCAAGAACCCCAGTGTCTCTCCTCTATACTCCATCATCTTTAATCTGTTGACTTTTTCTTTCCTGTTTGGCTGCTTGTTCTGTGGTGAAACATCCAGACATCACCCCCATCTGCAGGGCAGGAAGAAGGGGGATGGGACAGAGCTGGGGTCTCACATCTTTTCCCTTTGATTAAGAAATCAAAAGACTTCCTGGAGTCCTTTCAGCTCATGTCAGTACTCTGTTACATGGTTACCCCAGCTGCAAGGGAATTTGAGAAAGTGAGCATTTTCAGCCTCTTTAGTAAGAAATCTGCAAAGGAGAAAGAGGTTGGGAATGACTGTTGGGTTAATCAACTGATAGTATTTATCACAGAGCTTAAGAACTTAAGAGACGTGGAAGATAAAATCAAGACAGTGACTATGTCTCATGTCAATTGAGAATTCCAGAAGAAGAGGGGAAAAAATGGAAGAGAATATTTGAAGAAATGGTGACTGTAATTTTTCCAGAATGATAAAAGACCACAGATTCTTAATAAATCTCAAAAGGATAAATAAAATATTCATTTAAATGAATCACAACAAAACTGCAGAAAAAGCAAAGACAGATAATCTACAAATAATTTCTACCACCCAATGATTAAAAAAGATAACCTAGTAGAAAATCATCAAAGGCTACAATAGGCAACTCACAAATGGCCAGTGAACATTTTAAGATATTTAATCTCATTAGTGATCAGGAAAATTAACAGTGATACACACTTTCATAACCCTCAGAGGATATAGGGAATCTTGAGAAATGAAAGAGTGGAAGTACAACTGTCATAGAAATTTTAGTACTATGACTGGTGTTATGCCAATATGGTTAAAACAGAATGGACAGTTTTCTAAAATATAAGGAGATTTCTTCAAATATTAAATGTAAATATTTTTCCAAAATTTACTCAAAAATAAATAGAACTTTAACCATTAAAGAAGTTGAATTCATTGTTTAAAATGTAGTCACACATACAAACAAAACCCCAGTAAGCCCAAATTCTACTAAACCTTTAGGAAACAGATATTCTTATCATGTATATAAAGAATTGAAAAAGTAATGAAGGAACTTACACCTCTGGCCAGGATGGAGTAACAGGGACATGATTTAACTTCCCTTCTGAAACACTAAACAACAAGTAACAACAGAAAATTTATGTAAGGAATCAAAGATACAATGAAAACTTGTTAGAGGATTATGTTATATACAAGAATACATTTTTCTTTGTTGTGTTACAGTTAAATTTGCTTCTTTTTAATTTAATGTTCTTTCCTAATTTTCATCTAATATACTTTAGCTGGGAAACAAATGAGATCACCTTGTTGAGCTCCAGTTGTCAGAGCCAGCAATTTCATTTGTATAGATGTCAGTGAGGAGCTACTGACACACGTAATAATTAATCTCAAAAGCATTTAAGAATGTTTGTGTGCAATTTAACCAATTCATGCCATCAACAAAATAGAAACTTCTTCTATTATTAAACGTCCTTTTCAATATCTTGATGCGAATTGAAAAATAATATATTTAATTACACATGATACTTTTTAAAAGCATCCGATCAGAATTGGCAGCCAAAGTAATCCCAAGTTTTTGATCAAATTCTATTGTTAAATTAGTCAGGCAAAATATTTATTTATATGTGTATATGCACATAAATATAGGTTTCTGGGTGTAGCATGTTAGCAAGGATGAGATTTTTAAAAATGAAAGCTCTGCAATGTTCTCCAAATTTTAACGAGCATTCCTCTTCAGCCACAGTCTAATAGAGCTTTAGCCCACCATATGACAAATATGAGCGACCCCTAATAGAAAAAGCAGGTGAGAGAGGGCATGTGGTATCATTGTTATTACTGTAGAAACAGCTAGAACATGTGTCCTCCGAGGGTTGATGTGTTTGCATCCTGGCGAGGGGGGCACTACCACACTGGGTCGTGCAGTCTGTGCGGGTGTCAGTTAATGAGTACGCCAGCGTGTCTACCAGAACAGTTACTATGCACACAGGTTAAGGTCTCCTGTAGAGGGAAGTGGTTACAACTCAAGATTTTATGAGGATACCAAAATGATTCCTTAGCCTGCTCTGTAGTATAAACTTTATAAAGGATACATAGAGTTAATTCAAGCTTAATCACATGGAAAACCTGGTGTTCATGTTTACTGTGTGCCAGGAATTTTCTGTGTATTGACTAATTGGACCCTGAAAGAAATCCTGTGATTTCATAAAGATGCTCCTTAGAGGTGGGACACTGAGGCACATGAAGTTCAGTAAAAAATAACACAGCTAGTGAGTAGCAAAGGCAAGAGATCAAGGCAGGCAGGCCAGCTCCAACACCAGGGCTCTTACCCACTCAGAAGTCCTGAATCCAGGACAGCCACGCCCAGCCACCTCTGGGTTCTTAAAGCACAACTTACTCATAATACTGTATAATACATGCTGTGTTATGTTGTAATTTGTCTGATTACAGGGCTTATCCCCCGCCTCCCTCACCAAGACCAGGAGCTTTCAAGGGCAAGAAGGCTTATCTCTCCCTTTTTTCCCCCAATTTTTTTTATTGTGGTACAATACAAATAACATGACCTAAGTGTTTGTTTCTTGGCCAATACCACATCTTGATTAATATAGCTTTATAAATTGTGAAATTGAGTCTTCTGACTTTATTCTTATCAGAATTGTTTTAGCTGTTCTAGTACCTTTGCCTTGATAAATTTTAGAATCAGTTGGTTGATATCTACTAAAAAAGCTCGTTGGGATTTTGTTTGGCATTGTGCTGTAGGTATAGATCAGATCGGGAAGAACTGACACTTAACAATACTCAGTCTTCCAATCCATAATCATGGAGAACATCTTTGT
The DNA here is from genome assembly GCF_014176215.1 of Rousettus aegyptiacus. NCBI lineage: Eukaryota > Metazoa > Chordata > Mammalia > Chiroptera > Pteropodidae > Rousettus > Rousettus aegyptiacus. Next base: position 66,153,887 of record NW_023416309.1, read on the forward strand.
CATTTATATTTTTTATTTATTTCTTCAGTGGCCTGTAGTTTTCTGCATATGGATCTTGCACAGATTTTTTCGGTTTATGTTGTGCTCATTCTCTTCTTCCCCCCTCCTCCACCTCCTGTTCTTTCACCATCTTCCTCCTTCTTTTTCTCCTTCTTCTCCTTCCATTTTAAATTGTTTGTTAGTTTGTTTGTTTGTTACAAATTCCAGTTGTTCATTGCTGGGTATATAGGAAAGCAATTGACTTTTTGGATATTGACTTTTTATCTGAGACCTTGCTAAACTTGCATATTAGTTCCAAGAAGTTTTATTGTAGACTCTTCGCAGCTTTCTGTGTACACAGTCATGTCATCAGTAAGTAAAGACAGTTCTGTTTCCTTTTTTCCATCTGTATGTCTTCTTTTTCTTGTCTTATTGCACTAGCTAGAATTTCAGGTGCTGTGTTAAATAGGAGAGGCGAGAGAGGACATCCTTGCCTTGTTTTTATTTTCCTCATCTTAGGGGAAATATTTTCAGTCTCTCACCATTAACTATGATGTCATCTTTTGGGTTTTGGTATATATCCTATATTAGGTAAAAGAAATTCCCTTCTATTCCTAGTTTTTTTGGGGGGCGAGGGGGAGGCAGGGAGATTAGTGTTTTCCTCATGAACGGTTGTCGAATTTTGTGTAATGCTTTTTCTGCATCTGTTAATATAATCATATAATTTTTCTTATTTAGTCTGTTAATACAAATTACATTGATTGATTTATGGATGTTAAACGAGCCTTGCATATCTAGGATGAACCTCACTTGATCATCATTCAAGTTGTTAATGTTTGTTGAGGATTTTTGTGTCTGTGTTAATATGAGAAATTGATCTGCAGTTTTCTTGTAATGTCTTTGTCTGGTTAATGCTGATTTCATAGAATGAACTAGGAAGTGTTCCTCCCTCTGCTACTTCTTGGAAGAGATTGCATAGAATTGGTACTATTTCTTCCTTAAGTATTTGGTATTATTAACCAATGAAACCATCTGGGCCTGTTGTTTCCTTTTTTAGAAGGTTTTTAGCTACTAATTCAAACAGTGTTATGCATTGTCAAACTTATATGAATGCAGCATATGCTCTCTTTTCCTGAAATATGCTAAATTCTTTCTTAAACATGTTCAAATATGGTGTTGACGATGTACCAAAACATTTTTTATTTAATTCTTGTTAAGTTCAGGCATGTAAGAGCGTCTGAGTAAAACTGTGAATATTGATTGCATTTCTGAATCCTCTCTGAGTTGAAAGCCACATTGTTCCATCACATAAAGTTTGCCATCTCTCTTGCATGTGTAGGCGTTCCTTAATTTCTCAGAGTTCATTTATCTCCTAAATGGTGTGCTAAATTCTTGATTACTTCTTTTTTGTATTATCATATTAACAACCCTCCTATTATAAGAATTTAAGCTTTTAATCCATCGATCTGTGTGCATAGTCCTGACTACAGTATTTTAGGTAGAAAGAGACTTTTTATCCTTATATTCTGTGAAAACTTTTTCTTTCGAATTTTTCTAGGTATAGCTGTGTGGAACATTCCACTTAATCCTTCTTCACCCCTTTTTTAGACCCAATGATATGCTGATAATTTTTTAGTATTACCAGTGAGCAAAATCAATAAAATACATTTAGATGTTGAAACAAGATAAATGGTTGGTTGCAGGCCTCCGCTAGTTTCGTCACCCCTGGTACAGGTGTGCTGAATAAGATCGGCTTTATTTTTCTGATACATTTCTGTTTCAGGCTTTATATTACGGTCCTTTCCTGTTGTTCCCTTATGACCACAAAATAATTCACATTCAGTCCCAAGTAAATTATTAGATATGTTAAGAGGCACAAATTTCAGGAAAGCTTTGCAGAGTGCTGTACAGCTCTATAGGGTACTAGCCTTGTTGCCTGGCACTTCCTGGTTTCTACTTTCTGCTTGCTTGTTGTCTACTAAATTGGAGGGAAGAGGATACCCAAAACATTGAATGATAACACAATTCTGGTAAAACAAATGGCTTCTGTGGTAATCCCACTGTTGGGAATGTATCTTAAAACACTAATTCAACAGACAGAAACAGTACCACACATAGACACTTACTGCAAAGTCTGTAATATGAGGAAGTGAACACAAACTCCATGTTGAACACTAGGAGATGGTCATGTCGGTTATGGAACGGCCATTCCTTTGGACAATGTGTATCCACTGTCCAAGGGACACAGCCAGTGACACAGTGCAACAGTATGGGAAACTGTGTACAAAAAACATTAAGTAAAAAAAGCACAGAGCACACAATATGTCTACTGTGATGGAAGTCTATGTGGGGAAACATAGGTGTACAATCAAGTGTAACTTAGAGAACTGGAAATCTTTCTATTATAATGGAATTATAAGTGACTTTCAGTTTTCAAAACTTTTTTTTTAATGTTGTCGTGTTATTAAAAGATGAGCAGGGTAAGGTGTCACGTCTAATATTTTTTTGAAAGGGACAGTATCTCCTGAATAAATAGGAAGAAAAAGCTTTCTTTTAACTAACCTCATTCACACCATCTCAGTATTGCCTGCACCTTCCATGCAGTGGGGGGAGTTCCGAGGCATCACAAGCCTTGACCTGGATCTTAGCCCCTTTGTGGGAAAGGGGCAATCGGTGGCGTTCCCCCCATGACCTCTCCCCTTCTCCTGCAGGAGCTCAGTGAGATGCTGTACACAGACCGGCCTGACTGGCAGAGTGTGATGCAGTATGTGGCCCAGATCTACAAGTACTTTGAGACGTAAACCTGGAGGGCCCAACAGCAGCCACTGCCACCTGCGGTTTGTCCTGGAAGCACCTGGTCACTTTCTACAGGCTCTGTTCCGCCTGTCCACAACTTGGCCATCTGGATTTCAAAGGAAGATTCAATCCAAGGGGACCAGCACACGAATAAGAAGCAGAGCTGGGTTCAACCATGCACCCACCTTGAATCCAGACATGTTTGGAGTGTACGTGGGAGAAGCTTGCTCCCCCAGGAACCTCCCTCCTTCCAGACCCAAGGGACCCTAGTCACACCATGGGACTTGACACTAGAGCTGCACTGAGATTCACAATAAACAGCACTTCCAAATCAGTCATCTTTTTACTGAAAATCCTCTTTCGCTTTTATAAAACTTTGCCCTTGTTATTCCCCACCCCCTTCTAAAAAAAAAAAAAAAACACCCAACAAAAGACAAACATTTCCTGTCAAGCAGGCTGGAAATGCACGAACTCTGCCTTTTTGGGAAATATGCTTACATTCTAGGAAACGATTTTAACGCCTATAACTTGATTACATTTTTTAGATCTCACTTGTCATTCATTTGATTCTGTGGATGGAAGATAAAACGTGAGAATTAGGAGTGGTTTGCTGTACTGTCCCTGTAGAATGGCCTACGGATGGAAGTGTGCGTTCTCCCAAGTGGCTATGTGCTGGGGCATGGTCACACACTAGGTGTCCTGTGTTCAGCCAGTCCCATACACACTGAAAGGGACGCCTCAGAAACTGCCTTCTCCGTCTGCCCTCGCATCTAGTCATACTCCCATTCACACCCACACGTTTGTCCCATGTTCAGAACTTGACAGAAAGCCACTCATGTAAAATGGCCTGTGCCCACAAGGAGTTTGTGCAGTGAAACAGGCTGAAGACATATATTTCTTGGGCTACTGGGTAGATAGCAAATTTAAACAACATTTCGACTTTATAGTTTTTAGTACTTCATCAGGCCTTTAATGTTTGATGGCAAAAGGAAGCCCTCAGGGATGGCAGAGGTGGCTCTCTTTATAATTGAATGAAGGAAAATGCAATATCTCTACCATCCTGTAGTCGCCCTAAGTGGCAGCAGAGCCTGCCTGGAGTGGCCCCAGTCACTTCAGAAGTTATGTGTGCAGGTAGGTAATCACCTGGTGGCTCTTTGGTGGTGATATTGGGCAAATAAATGTACATTATATAGCAAACAGGGCATGGGTCACGTAGGTATATCTGAGGTGAATTTGTCGGTGCCAATCACTCTTACGTACGCACCCTGTGTTGGTGCCCCTCAGACAAAGCGTCATCCTTAACATCAGTCACCAAGAGTTGCAGTACGGCTTACATTGCTTAAAGTAAATCTCCGATGACTGGTCAAGGCCCTTGTTCACAGCTGGGGGCCTAAGGGCTGTGGACCCAGCCCTTCCCGGGAGGCGTGAGCTCAGCCCCTCCCTCCTCCTCAGGCTGCCGCCCCTGCCCTGCTTATGGTTCTCCTCTGCAGCTCTAGATCAGAATCTTCTGGGGAGCTGGTTAAAAACATACCCTAGCCTTCCCCATCAGTTGAATCCAAGTATCTGGAATGGGATCAGGGACATAGGTATTATTAAAGTTCCCAGGATCCACTGAGAGGAGAAAGCAGCCTTCATCAGCCTGCGGGGTGGGGTGGGAGAGAGGGGGCTCTGAGCAGTTTGATGATGATAATCTCATAACTGGCCCTTTGTTTTCAAATGGAAGTTGGAGGCACAGTCTGAACAAATTCATCTTCATCTTACTCCTTCCCGATGAGCATATACAAATGAAAGTTATTACTTATGTCGCTTCCTGCGTCTGTCTTGTTGACATACCTGATAGACTTTCATTTTTTCCTGTGCTTCTGCCTTGCTCACCATTATAGTGGGGAAGAGTAATATGCCAGGTAGTTAAATTGGGCTGTTGGTGGTTGCGTCTAAGCTGGGATTACTACAAGGTTGTGTATGGGAGAAGCATTGAGGTCTTGGGATGCCTGGAGGGTGTGTTTAGCATTATCAGTGCCCTGCTTTTAGTTATTATTGTAAATCATTCAGCATGAGCTGTGGGCAAAGCAGTCTCTATGCATGGGTCTGCTCCCTTCAGGTTAAAAAGGAAGGAAAGAAATGTCATGGGAAAAAAAGGACATGTGGCCATCTATTTTTATAGTTCAAGAAAGTTCCTCGACACCATTTTCTTTGCCAGCGGGCATGCATGGAAAAGAAGTGTGCCCTGTTCAGAAAAACAGGTGGTGTGAAGTCAGGCCTTCTAGCACTGCAGGGCCTGCGGGGCAAGCTGTGCCAACCCTGGCTGGGCCACTGAGTGGAGTTTTTAGATTCATTTTTAATTGGAGAGCTCAGAGCACAAGGTGAATGTGGAAAATGGAGAAAACAAGGTAGCGTCAGCAAATTGTATCATTCCAAGTTTTCTGTCCTGAGGTTTTCAGAGGCTACAGTATTCATGTTTCTTCCCATCTCCTTCAGCCAACACTGTCATTTAAAATTATATAGTTGTTCTTCAGATTCTTTTTCTAAATGTACTATGTTTGTATAAAAGACACATGCAAAACACAAAATCTAGGAGAGTGGAGTTTTTAAAAGACATAAAGGGAAGTACATGGTTCTCTGCATTGTGAGTTGTTTCGTGGACTTGAACGTTAATTGATCAGTGATTCTGCCGTGGCCCTTTTCCCACAGGATTAGTGTTCTGAGGAACCAGGCAAATTCATACTTATCTCATCTTAGTCCCTTCTCACTTCAAAAACGACATTAGCCTTTGGTTTTCATTCTTCATTCTGTTATTGTTTTATTGCTTTTATGGATACCATCCAAAGTAGATACCGCAGGTGTTACACAAAATACACTTCCCAAAATGATTAGCCAGCTGGCAGTGGTGAATGTGTGCAGTATTCTCTTCCCCACAGAAACATTGGTGGGATCCTCTCAACCTCCACCCCTCCCACTTCCCCACTGAGGGGATGGCAGGCATTTCACCCAGAATGTGGAGAGAGAGGACTCAGGTGGGTAAACACAAACCCATTTGCCAAATGCAGCAGTAGTTCTTCCCATTCGTAAGCTTGAGTGCCATTTCGAGATGAACTACTGAGGACATGCAGTAAAAGATGTAACCTAGTGACCTTTATAAAGTACTTTTAATATATCAGTTGCCAAAGTTCACCGGGTATTTCACTTCTCTAACCCACGTTAGAGTTCGGCTATAACATCTTAAGTAGCTCACTAATTTTAACTACATTAGTTGAAAGCAGTTGATAGATCTGTAGCCTCATTTGTATACAGAGCACACCAGATTGTACCAAGCATTGTCAGGACTTGATGTGCCAACAGAGCTGTCTTTAACTATTAACATGAAAGTGTATGATGTATGACTATGTAATATTTCTAATAAATATATTTTGTTTCCATCTGATTATGAATTTGTCCCAGTGACATTTATTAATATTTTCTCAAAGTGCCAATTTACATTCATTCTAATTTCAAACCAGCATCATCATGTCTTTATTCCTTATTGGGCTGAGATCCCCGCCACAGCTACTGTTGGCTGGCATTACTGGAAGTTACTGGAAAGAACTGGGGTTCTGACAGCTCCTCTGCCTTCTCCCCATTCACAACCCTCTTGCTGTGACTATAGTCTTTTCAGAAAATCACCCTTCAGGATGCTGCAGAGCTGTGCAGATGTGCGTGGAACAGGCAGCGCCTATGCCACAGGCCTCCCCCATTCTGCGTGTGTTCCTTGACTGAATGCTAACGGAGGTCCTGGAAGCCACATGCTAGGCGGTATTAAGCAGAAGGGGATTATGCCACCTTGAGGCAGAGTTAACACGAATTTTAACGGACAGGGGATGTAGGTGTCTTCTAACACCAGTATATTGTACGTGCTGATTCATCAGGTGACATGTGACTATTCAGGTATCACTTGGAGGCCATATTCACTGGTGTCGGGCAACCACCCCTGCCCACGAGAGAGAAGAAAGGAGGCCACCCATCCTAGAATCTTCCTCCTTCCAGGGAAGTTTCAATATCACTAGTCTTTTTCTACTAAGCGATTCTCCATCTTCTCAGAGTGGCACAGTCTCTGGTAAGAGCTTAACACACACTGAGCCAGGACAGTGGCCTCTACTCACTTTCCTCTGTGGGCTGTCAGGTGACGAAACTGCACTCAGGAGGTACCAGTTTTGCATGCACATGCACGTGTGCGCACACACACACACAAACACAGGCGTTTGGTGAATGGCCAGCATCTCTGTGCTTGCAAACTGATCTCTTCTACAGCTTCCTGTTGTTCAGGGTGCATCATGGTGTTCCCTGATCTGTGGGCCTGGACCACTCTGTGAATGAAACACATCCCCAGACATTCATACCATGTGTATGTTTATGGCCCATATATGTTGAATCAGGTATCAGGCAGGAGGATTCCAATGGAGCCTGATGCACACTGAGTGCTCACTGTGGCATCTGTGGTCAGAGGTCTGTGGTCAGTGGTACTCCGCTGCCACGGAAGACTGGGAATTCCAGGCCACGGGCCCTGGCCTGCCCCGGGCTCCACTGGCACAGAGCCGGCTCTCCCTTCTCTAAGGACTATGGATGCTTCTGTCATCCTCATGCCACACACTTCACTCCCTGAAGGCAAAGCTACATATTTATTTGCTCGTGATGTCTCAACCTTCTGCGTAATTGTTGCTGAATAAATTAATTGGTAGAAACATCCAGCTACCACGAACTCTTATTCCGACTTGGAATTCCCCACTGAACTCAGGAGCAGACGCCTCAGCATCCAGCTTGGTCTCAGTGCTGAGGTCTGTCTTGTAAACAGTTGTTTCCAGCATTTTCCAACTCAATGGTAAAAAATTCCCAGAAAGATCCCTGGGGAGAAGCTTGAAACCTGATTGCCTGATGATCTTCATCATTTTTCTTTGTTTTGTTAACATTACTTTTCTGTCGTTGTGAGTAAAATGACACAATACGTTTCTGAGCAGAACCTCGGTCTCCCGGACTCTTCAAATGAGTTCAGTCTAACCTAACTCACCTGCACTACCAAAACCTTAGTGAGATTTTTCTAGATTATGAAAAATAAGTCATAAAAGTTTTTGGCCTGGACATCTAGCAGGGTTGGCCAAGGAACCAATCACCCCTCCCGCTTATCCATCTGGGATACTATTTATACCACTCTTTAAACCATATCATTATTCTTGTATCAGAAAAATGAAGCAAAACAGAAAATGGAACATGGGAAAGCCGCAGCTTTCCTTTACTGTTGCATGTGATCTCAGGAGGCTTGGCCATCTTTTGAGAACTCATCCTAGATGACGGTATCCAGCAGGATCAAGACAGAGTCTCAGACCTCCTCCAGCCAGTAGGACCTCACTGGGCTCTTCCAATTGCCAGGACCAGACCAAGGCAGGCTGTCCCAGGCATGGAGATGCTAGTAGTAGAGGAAGATGAGCCATACTCTGTCCTGAGGAGGCATTTCGAATTCACATTTAACTCTCACAAAACCAACCACTTATGTTTGCAGGCAAAAAAAATTAAAAAAAAAAAAAAAAAAGTACGACTATTGCCACCTGCCATTCCAGTCAATGATCTTGCACCCCAGTGTGAGGCGGACGTGGCTTGGACTTGGATGTGTTATTCCCTCCAACTGCCTCTGTTCCCATGGGTCAATCATTGTATAAGTGTCTTATGACACCGAAATCACACTCAAAACATGTGATTTAAGTGTTTAAAGCTATGTTTGTTTGTTTGGGGTACAATAAGACTCCTAACTGCAAGCCAACTATTTCAACTGACACTCAACACATCCTTGGAGGAAAACTTGATTGTGTTTGGCTCATTTGAGAGACAATTTGTGGATGTTCAAAGGGGTATTTTTAAAGGAGTTTTCAAGAGTAACTGATGAAGACATTTCCAACTTCCACACTGGTTTCAGATCCTAACTCCTTCAAGAGGCAACTCGCAAAGTTTAGGTCTGTTGGGGCCCAAGGGAACCCTGTTTCTGTGCCCCCTCCTCAAGCTGAGATTGGGATCCTTCCTCTAGTGCTGCGTCCCTAAATGCCTGTGCTATACTATTGTGTTACTCTCCTGTTGCCACTGTAACAAATGACCACAAACTTAGTGGCCTCGAACAACACAAATGTATTATCTTACAATTCTGGGATCAGAATTCCAACATTCGTCTCACTGCGTTACAATCAAGGTGTTGGCAGGGCTGAATTCCTTTCTGGAAACTCTAGGGTGAATCCCTTTCATTGACTTTGTCAGCTTCTTGAAGTCGCTCCCCTCCCCCCTTTCCTTGGCTCATGGCCCCTTTCCTTTATCTTCAAAGCAGCACCATTGTATCTGTCTGGCCATTCGTATTTGTCTGTAGTCGTGTCTCCCCCTGGATCTCTGCAGCTGGAAAGAATGCTCTGGTTTAAGGACCCATGTGATTAGATTGGGCCTATCTGGATAACCAGACTGTTCTCCCCATCTCAAGGCCCATACCCTTAATTCCAGCTACAGAGTCCCTTTTGCTATGTAAGTTAACCTATTCAGAGGTTCCAGAAACTAGGATGTGGACATCTTTGGGGCCATTGTTCTACCTACCACAGTCATCTTTTCCATGTCCTCCCATTAACAATCAGTGGAATCTTCCTATATTTCCTAGTTATAATTACCAAGTCGAAGAATCAGATTAGCCTGCCAGTGGGCCTCCCCATCCTGCCTGTTTAGTTATTGTTTTTCATACCAGATCATTTCACAAGTCACTAACCACCTTGGTCAGGTGTCTATCCTTGACCATTCGGCAGAAGTAGGGGGTCACGTGGTATAGCCACCCCACTCAAGAATAAGTCAAACCTCTTGCAAACTAGAGCTGTCTCCCTCCAAAAGCAATGACGATGGGGCAGGCCATGTCCTGGCAAGTTTTACGATGCGGAACCAGGTTCCTCCTATACAAGCCTGACTTCATGGATAGAGCCTCGTGCTACTGTAGTTGGAACTCCAGCGTCAGTGCGGGGCTGGCTGAGCAAGTCCCTGATTCAAAGGGACACCGTTTACTAGGTAAATATTAGGCTGTTTTACAGGCAAAGAAACTGAAACACAGACAGGTTCAATAATTTGATCAAGATAACTCAGCTTGGAGAAGGCAAAGCAAGAATTAATTGGAACCCAAGCAGTCAAGCAGCAAAGCCTGCACTTCTAGCCACCAGTCGATACTTCACCATCTGCCACCTGTCATGGGAAGGAAGAGTGTGCTGGAGAGCATTGCTCCCTCCAGGGCAACGCTATTTGATGCAGTTGCTGTGGTTTCTTATTTGAAAAACAAATAAATGTTCTTGTCTGGTGAAGATTAGCAATAAGTTCCCGCGTCAAGACCTCAGATGCATCTTAGCTAAAGGATGAGTTCGTGCATATGTTCCTTTTTCTAATGGCAAACTAAACAAAGCCACAAGATTTATGTTCAGAACATCTGTGTTCAAAGGCGGGTCAAAAGCCTTTCCCAGAACTTACCTCCAACCCCCTCAGATTCTATCCCATTGGCCAACCTGGTGTCATATCTCCCCACCCAGCCAGCCACAAAGGGAAACAGGGTAATCCACCATGATTTGTTGTGGATGGAGGAGGGGTCTGCCCTCCCTGACACAGGGCACCCACGCCTGAACAAAATTGGAGTATTGGAGGGTGCTGAGTGGGTGATCATTGGTGCCTGCCACAACAGGCCAAAGTCACTGCAGGTATTCCCCTCGAGAAGAAGGCATTCCTAGTGGGAACAGTGATACCTTTCGGCATCTTCAGATTCCTAAGGGTTGTGTCCTTTCAGGGTTTCCATGGAGTAGCCTTCCTGGGAGGAAGTAATAGCAACAGCAGCCATGTCTGAGGGCCACCTGCCAGATATAGGCCTAATCTGCACAGGAAAGTCCCCTATAGCAGCAGTCCCCAATCTTTGTGGCACCAGAGACCAGTGCTCCTGTGAGGATCTAATGCCTGATGATCTGAGGTGGTGCCGGCACTGGGGAGCCGCTGCAGATACAGATAAAGTTTCGCTGGCTCACCTGCTGTGCAGCCCATGTCCTAACAGGCCACAGACCAGTAACGGTCCCAGCTTGGGGATTGGGGACTCCACAGAGGTTGAGGACCCCTGCCCTAGAGTCTTCATCATGCCTGGAAAGTGGGGGCCACTTTCAGAGGTGCCCAGAGGGACCAAATGTCCTGTGTTCCACAGCCTACATGGCCGCCTGCTAATGATGCCCGGTCTACCAGAGGCCTATGGGTGGTCTGGGCCCCTTTCTCCTGCTGGGCCTGCTGACAAGGCTAAACCAAACATCACAGGGGGCGGAAGTGGGAGGCCCTGTCAGTGGTATGCAAGCGCCAAGTGGGAAATGGCTCTTTCCAGTAAGGGATCCCTGAGCCCCACGACACCTGGAAGGGGGTCTGGGGCACCCTGCCCAGTCTGGCCCCTGCTGGCTGTATATATAGAGGGGTCTCCATTTCCTGGATGACTTTTTCCAGAGGCCAGTGCTGAAAGGGTGCCCTTATTTGGGGATTAGTTCTTTTCCACAAGAATTGGAAAGAAGGCAGCACTCTCAGATATGGATGAGCCCTGGCTGCCAATCAGCATCTGTTTCTCGAGCTCCAGTGCCCTAAGTCCTCTTTCTCCAGGTCTTTCTGGTGGCTTGTCCTGGAGTCCAGGAGAGATGGAGGGGGATCTTCATGGGGAGATGTGGAATGAGCCACTACGGCAGCCTCTTTGCCGCCTCCACTTGGGTTCCCAGCACCTTCATTGCACAGACCAGTGGTCGGTCCTCAGCCCTAAGCCAGCTCTACCTCTCCGTGGCCCCCCCATTCTACAGGCAGTCTGCATCTCCCCTTGCTGAGCCACCCCCTGCACTGGCCCGTGCCACCACTCTCCTGGGTGTCCTCCTCTTCGGTCTCCTCTCTGGGCCTGTTTCTTCTGCCACTTTAGGCCCCTTGAAAGTCTTCATTTAAACCTTTCTTCAGGTGGGGATACCAAGTTTAAGCCTTGCACAGCACATTCTATGACCCCTCCCAGAGGGATGTGAGGCCTGGGGCATCAAGGGGCTGCACAGCTTTCAAAAGAATTTCTTCTGCCAGTCCCCTGATGAAGGGCCTGGACAGCCTGGTTTGTAGGCTGAGTAAGGTCACCAGGTAAAATACAGGATGTACAGTGAAATTTGAATTTCAGATCAACAATGGACAACTTTTTAGCATAAGTACATCTGCTGCAATATTTAGGACATACTTACATTAAAAAGTTATTTGTTTATCTAAAATTCAAATTTTACTGGCTGCCCTCCATTTTTATTTGCTTGGCCCTGCAGCCCTCTAAGAGCCTCAGGGCAGACAGGTGAGGCAATGGGCGGCCTGAGGTCCTGGCAGTGCTGGGACCTTAGGGAAGGGAGGGCCCGGAGCTGGCTAGAGGTGCTGTACCAAATCGAGTTAGAAACCCTGAGTTAGCCAAACCCGATAGGGCCCTAGTCCACCACTGGCATCCAGTGGGAAAGTTATGCCTCCACCTTCCACCTACCTGACTCTCGCTTGCCTGTAGAGTCAGGCGATTCCCCCACCCCAATGAAATTGTGTTCCTCTGAAATAACCTCTCAACGCAGCATTCACTTTTGCTCCAGGGTCACTGCCAGATATGTAACTATTCAGCCATAGGTGTGACTTTTGGGTTAAAGTCTGTCCCCACCCTTGTATAGACAACAGGCTGTCCCAGGGCAGGGACATGTCTCTTTGGTCTGCTGCTATGTCCTGGCACCACGTTTTCAGCATGAAATGAGTGTCTGGGAGCCCATTTGGAGGGGCCAAAAGTCTTCAGGTCAGTAGAGGCCCACAGGTAATGCAGTGGAGATGGTGGGGATGGGAAGGGAAGGGAGGTCCGTGGAGTATGGGGACAAGAGGAAGGTAGTTGGCAGCCATTTGGAGGTACAGAAAGGGAAAAACCCACTTTCTCCAGACACCTATTGTATACACCTTTCTTCGTGAAAGAATCAAGTGAATTTGTCTAGACAAGACTGGCTGTATTACAGTGTATTTTCAATTAGTCTGACTTTTGTATTTGAAGTCTTAAAAATGTTTAGAATTCTATATTATCTTCATAACATATCAGTGGTAGCTTAATATCAAAATAGCGACTTCCTCCCTAACCCCCTATAAAAGATCTTCGAGTTAGACTAACAGGCCAGGAAGGTACATCATATCATCACAGAGATATGTCCTATGGAGTTGAGAACCCACGAGCACACTGGCCCCCTCGGGGGATGTGAGCCTAGATGGAGAAGCACTGCAACAAGCCAAAAGGGTGAATCACAAATTGTGTAACTGCAGACATCCGGGGACAGAAAATCAGGTAGCATGGTAGTAACTGGCCTTCTCAGACTCCCTTTCAATGTGTTTCTGGAAAGGTTCTCTGTCTGGAATTGTTTGTACATGGCAATATAGGAAACCAAGATTGGATTCCAGGATCGTTTGCTGGCCATCCAATCTTTCCAGGTTGAGTCATCCAGGAGCCCACATGAAATTCGTTGACCATGTACCCAGGCCATGGAGGATTTTCCCCTTGTTTCAGTCTATAGACCATGGAAACCAGCAGAGAGCAGACAAGTGGAGTCTCGGAATTTGGCAAATATGGATCAGACCTGGCTCTGAGCATCTTCTAGGTCCTGTTTATAATTGAAATCATCAGGCAGTTTTTCCTCAACTTGTAGGTTCTAAGCCTGTTCTGTGACAGCAGAGATGTGATGGGGTTGTGCTGGGACGGAGGGAAGGGCCGATGTGTGAGTGCATGTGTGTGCAAGTGTGTGTGCGCGTGTGTGAGCATGCATGTGCATGTGTGTGTGTGCACGTGTGTGCCGGGACATGGCAGGAAGGCCAGTGCGAACAGCAGAATGCGTGAGGCAGCTGGCTGCTGGAAGAAGCAGGTAGGTAGAACCTCCTGAGCTTGTAGAGGAGGGCTGTGAAGAGTGACTTTGAGAGCTGTCGCCCCTAGTCACCACCATCATCTCCTTCAAAAATGAAGTTCTACCACAAAACTAGAAGCTGGAAGATCTATTTCCTATAATTGTGTAAATGTCATTATTTCAAAGTGACAGTTATTATTAAAATACATGTTCAGTACAGAAATTACCAAAAAGTACAAAGAAAATAAAAATCTATTGGCATCACATCAAAAATGGATTGCCAAGGACGGGGACCCGACTAAGGCTCAGTGGCGGCTGCCCATCCAGCCCTCATTCTGGCACCAGGTGACGTACATAGTCTTCCCCCCTACGAATCTCGTGCAAGCCTCTGTCCCGCCACCGACCGCGTGCCAGGTTATCCAAGCATGCCTACCATCGTCACTTCTGCCTCCCCTCATCTCCAAAGCAGACCAACAGTGGTGAAACCAAAAGTGGAAGATCTCTTTGTACTTGTTTTGTTAAAAATCTTCACTCTGCCATTGAAAGGACGACAGCAAGCTCTCGGTACCAAGTTAATGAGGGAGACAGGAAAAAATGGCGTAGATAATAGAGTCACCCCTCTTGTGACCAAATCAAAGTTGTGACAGAAACATGGAGCAAACAGCAAGGAAAGTAGCCTGAGATCTAGATGAACAAAAGCACTACAACTAGGGAGAGAAACAATTAATCACCTGCAATGATAAAAGGTAGGAGGGGGTGAAGACGTGAGGCTGCCCAGTTCCGAGTGGCTGAGTGGGACAGAGGCTGCGGCAGCAGCAGTGGCAGACGCCTCTTTAAGAGGCCGTGTCCATCACTGGACTTTTACAGTGACAGACCCACTCACTCTGAGCACCAGTGCTAAGTAGGCTGCTCAGGGGGCACCAGGGACTTACAGGGGGACACTGAGTTGTCAGAGTGAGGGCCAGAGGTGAGACTCACTCTGTACAGAAGTGCTGGTAGTATCCATTGTTCTTCTGTTGAGCCCTCAGTGCTGTCATAGCTGAGATGTCATCAAACTGAATAACAGAGGTCACTCTGCCCAGAGGATTCCCTGAAACTCTGCTTCCCCCAACTTGCAGCTCACCCAAGCCACAGCAAGTACTGTGCTCTTTGCTGAACAGCACCAAGACTCACAGTGAAGGCAGCTGACCTCGGTTTCTGGTGTGATTTCCTGAGGCAACTATAATCATAGCATCTGTGGATTGCTTGCTGGAGGGACACAAGCCAGGGCTAAACTTGGCCTGCAGCTGAACCACTCTCAGGACCATGCCACTGCACACCTACCACACATAGCCACACTGGGAGACTTAGGAGCTTTTCTTAGTACATAGAAACAGACACAGAAAGGCAGCCAAAATGGGAAGACAAAGAAGCAGAAACCATGTGAAAGGAGAGAACAGAGATCCAGGAATAATGGAGTCAAGCAATCTCACAGATGCAGACTTCAAAACACTGGTTATAAAGATGCTCAATGAACTTAAGGGAAGTGTAGATGAATTCAGATTTTAAAAATATAAAAACGGAAATGGAAATTACAAAAGGGAACCAGTCAGAAATGAAGAACACGTTATCTGAGATGAAGAGTATATTACAGGGAAGCAACAGAGTAGATAAAGAAGAGGATGGAACCTCCAATATAGAGGATGGGGAAGCCAAGGACACTTAATCAGGACGGCAAGAAAAAAAGAAGCCAAGGCTATAACAATCATTTAAGGAGCCTATGGGACACAATTAAATGTGAAAATATCCATGTCGTAGGGGCACCTGAAGGAAAACAAGAAGTTGAAGAGCTATTTGGAGAAATAATGACGGAAAACTTCCCTCACCCGGTGAAGGAAATAGACATACAACCCCAGGACATTCAGAGTCCCAAGAAAGAGGAACCCAGAGAGACCCATACCAACACACATCACAATTCAAATGCCAAAGGTTAAATAAAAAGAGAAAATCATAAAAGCAAGAGAAAAGCAGTTAGATACCCTACAAGGGAGAACCCATAAAAGATGGCAGCTGATTTCTCCAAAGAAACTTTGCAGGACAGAAGGGCTTGACAAAAATATTCCACAGGATGAAAACCCAGGACTGCAACTAAGAATACTTTATCCAGCAAAGCTATCATTTAGAGTTGAAGGACAGATAAAGCGCTTCCCAGACAAAAATAAGCTAAAGGAATTTATCAACACCAAGACAGTATTACAGAAAATATTGGAGGGACTACTTTAAGGGGGAAAAAAACAATCATGAATGAAAAATGGTAATAACTACATATCTATCAATGACTACCTCAAATGGAAAAGAATTAAGTACTCCAAAGGATAGAGTGGCTGAATGGATAAGAAAACAATATCCCTACATATGTTGTCTACAAGAGACTTCAGATTAAAAGACACACACAGACTAAATGGAAGGTGTTGAAAAAAGATATTGCCTTGATGGACCTAGACGGTATTGCATTGAATGAAATGGGTCAGACAGAGAAAGACAAATATCGCAGGATTTCACGTACATGTGGAATCTAAAAAATGAAACAAACTACAACAAAAGTGGAAATAAACTCATAGATACAGAGGATATTTAGAGGGATACTAGATGTCAGGGTGTTGAGGGGGACAAAAAAAAGGCAAAGGGACGAAGAGGTACAAATGGATAGTTGCAGAGTAAACATTAAGATGTAGAGTGTAGCATGGGGGAGATGGTTAATAATGTTGTAATAGATGTGTAAGGGGGAAGAAAGGTACTAGATTTAGTGGGGTACTAGATTTTGTGATTTATGTTGATCTCTGATCACTAGGCTCTACAACAGAAACTGGTATATTACTGTATGCCAACTTTAATTGAAAAAAAAACATTGAATTGTACAATGTAAATACTAGCAATTAATTGTTTATTACCAAAATTAATATCTGTTCAGTATTTTATCGGTCCACTTATGTATCACTTAGGCTTACTTTAGGTTGCAAGGAATAGAAACCTGAAAAATACTGTCTTCGACAAGATAAAAAACTTATTTATTTCTCTCACATACACAAAAAAGTCGAAGGTAGAAAACCCAAATCTGGTATGTTGGAGTTGTAAAATCTGGGACCCAGGCCCCTTTTGTCTCTGACATCCGTGAGGGAGTGGCGTTCGTCTTCATGATCTAATATGACTAACAGAGTTTCAGTCATCACAACTATATTCCAGGTGACAGGTTAGATGGGAGTGTCGTGTCCCTTTTAAGTCTTCCTAGAAGATCCATATAGAGGATATTTATTTAGAGTTGTGTATTATTGGGCAGAATTTAGTCTTACGGGTACACCTACCTGCATAGGAGACTGGGGATGTAGCCTTTTAGGTGAACAGCAGTGAGGCTGCCTAAAAAGTGGGGTTCTGTTACTAAAAAGAAGTGAAGAATTAATATTGTGTAGGCACCTAGAAGTCTCTGTAACAATGTATATACTTTTTCATCTTAAAGTTTAATTCTTTGACTAGGTTCAAAAACTTATTTTTACTCGGCTCAAAAGTAAAATATTATGAAAAGATATACGGTGAAAAGTTCCCCATCTACACAGTCTCCCCTGCCCTCCCCATACACGTGCATAGCAGTGACCATTTTATCAGTCATCTTGTGTTTCATTCTCGAGTGTCTTGTATACAGTTAATGTGAAAATTTTATACTCCCCCTTTTTTTAACCGGAAAGGTCTGCATCTTGCTTTTTGTTTTGTTTTGTTTGCTTTCTTTTCCCTTAGCAATCTTGGAGACATTTCCCTATCAAAACACAGAGAACATTCTTACTCGTTGCTTCTGCTGCCTGGTATTCCACTGTATGGAGGTAGCAGAAATTACCTAGTCTCCTATGGAGGTATCCATACAATCTCTCATCTACACTAGGACACTTCCAAGAGTGAAAGTGGTGGCCTCTGTTATTAATTATACTGGAGCAAAGGTGTAAAGTGTTCCAAGCAAACTGCATGTAGGCTCATGCCATAGATGCGGTTGTCACCAGTATTTTGAAATTACAACAATGTTGTGGTTATTAACGTACACAGGTATGGATAGGTTCATTTGCATAAGCATCAAACGTAATTGCTGGGTCAAAGGGTGTGTACATTTGTGCTTTGGATAGAAACTGCCACATTGTCTCTGTGGGAACTGGATTAATTTATTCTCTCATTAGCAACATATGACAGTATCTCTTTCCCACAGGTTGGCCCCCAGAGTGTGTTATTACACCTTTGGATTTTGCTGATCTGGTAGGTAAAACGTGGTATCTGAATTCAGTTTTAATTTGCACTTTGTGTGCTCATTTCAGCAGCACATATACTAAAATTGGAACAATACAAAGATTAACATGACCCCTGAACAAGGATGGCATGCAAATTCATGAAATGTTCCATATTTTTTGGTTGCCAGGTGGGTGGGGGTTTGGGAGTTTGGATGAAAAAGGTGAAGGGATTAAGAAGTACAAATCAATAGGGAATATAGTCAGTAATATTGTAATAACTATGTATGGTGCCAGGTGGGCACTAGTCTGAAGGGGGAATCACTCTGTCAATTATATAAATGTCTATCCACTATGCTGTACACCTGAAACTAACATAAAGTAATATTGAATGTCAATTGTAACTGAAATAAATAAAGAGGATTTTTTAAAATTTTGCATTTTGTTGTGAATGAAACTGAGTATGCTTTAAAATTCTATTTGTGTTCTGTTTTTTGTGAATTGTCTTTTCATATACTTTGCCCATATTTCTTACTGAGTATTTAGAAATCTTATCCTGGAGCTTTCTATGCATTAGAGAGATGACGTCTGTGATTTGAGATACAAATAGTTTCCCCAGCTGGTTGTTTGTCTTTGCTTATGGTGATTGATTTGTTTTTACCACACCTAAGTTTTTTCTTTTACTCTTTTCTTTTATGCCTTTGGATTATAAATTAAAGCTGGAAAGCCCTTCCCTGTTCCAAGGTTATGAAGGAGTATGCCAAAGTTTTCTTCTAGAGTTTTCATCCTTCTATTTTAAATCCTTGGTGCATTTGGCATTTATTGTGGCATACTTGTGGAGTTATGGATTTTATACTTTTTAATAGGTATGTTTACTTTTTCCATAGTAATACAAGCTCATAGTTAAAGTCAACTGTATTTAAGCAGTCTTCTACTCCAGACAGAATATCACCCCCCCCCCCACACACACACACACAAGAACTTGCTAGCTATTTTCTGGTCTTTCCAAAGTTTCTTTCGATATTTATCTACATATAGTAAACTTTTACTGCTCTGTATTCACTTTATGGATTTTAAGCATTCTCTATTGTTATGTTACATGAGAATTTAAGTCCCACGCCTCCACCCCCATGACCCTTGAACACCAATGCCCGTATTGGTGTTGACAGACTGTTTACTGGGCAGCTGGTACTAGAATTTGACCATCTTCTACTTCTCTTTTCCAAATTTTTTTTTCCATTTTTCAATAAGCGACCTGATTTAGTCATTATAACCCCCTTTTCAGAAGTATAAAAACCAGACAGAGTTTGGGGTAAGGCATGGGAGTGGGGCACTCCTTATTTTTTTCTCCAAAACATTTTTTTTTTTCCTAACTACTCCCACTGTCTTATTGTTTGAAATAGCTGGCTACATTTGTCTCTGAATAAGCAACAACCCAGTGTTTGTTTCCTCTACTTCAGTGCTTCCAGCCTAGCATTTCTGGGCCTTTCTTAGGGTTCTAGGACTCATCCACAAATATTCCACATGGCTGTTCTGTGCCAGACAGTGTGCTATGTGCTGCGGATATAACTCAGTCCCAGCCCTTTTGGAGCTCGTGTAGAGGACAGGGACCAGAAACAGGAATGTACAAGATGACAGATACGGATGTGCCAGGATAAAAAAGCAGAGCAAGGGGAAACAATCAAGTATGCCAATTAGGGCAGGTGCTACTCTAGAAAGGATAGTCAGAGAAAGTCTCTTTTGGGTAGGTGACAAATTTGAACAGATACCTGAAAGATATGAGGGAGCCATATGAAAATGTGGGGGAGACCGTGATGGGCTGGGGAACAGCACTTACAAAGTCCCTGCAGCATGAGTGTGCTAGTTGTGCTGGGATGAAGGGAAGGGCTGGTATGTGTGCATGTGCGTGTGCGTGCGTGCATGCGTGTGTGTGTGTGTGTGTGTGTTGGGGGGTGTGGCAGGAAGGCCAGTGCAAACAGCAGAATGTGTGAACAGCCGGCTGCTGGAAGAGGTAGATAGGTAAGAACCTCCCAGGCTTATCAGAATTAATTGGAGCATTCTAAACATGGTCTCAATTGCATTCTTAAACATTGTTTTTGGAAGTCAAGCAGAGACGTGACTGTAGGGGGACACAAATGTAAAAATAAAATTAACAAAATAAAGCTTAGTGAAGCGGTCCCCACAATAGTTCAGATGGGAGGTGAGAGAGTTTAGTCAGGATAATAGCAGGGAAGAGGGGAAGAAGCAGGCAGATGTGGCAGAGCCGGCATATGTAGGGAGTTAGAGAAATAGGAATCAAGGGTGACCCGTGGTGTGTGAACAGAGCATCTGTTGAACCCTGGGGACACCTGCTGAACTGGAGGAGACAAGAGGGGTGGGGTGCGGGGAACCTGGAGTCAGGGTTGAGATGCCTTTTCAACATCCAAGTGGAGAAGTAGGAAACTATAGAAGTCTGGAATGAAGAAAGAAGAAGAAGGAGGAGGAGGAGGAGGGGAGGCGGGAGGGGGAGGAGGAAGGAGGAGGAAAAAGAAAGAAACCATGTGAAGATAGTTCTCGGGTCCTCCAACACATAAGAGATGGAGGAGCCAGGGAATTTGGCCCAGGACCTGCTGGGAGTGGCAGGGAGGCTGGAGGACTGCCAGGACATGGTGGGCTGTGGCATCTCTGGAAGTGTTTCGAAAAACAGAAAGTGATGGACTGTGACAGCTGCTGCTGAGAGTTCAAGTAAGATGAACACCAAGTCTTGATACTGAATATGGCAAGATGTGAGCTGCTGGCGACTTTACAAGGTGGTTTTAGGAATGGGACAGGCTCCATGTGGAGGCATGTGGAAAGAGAGAGTGTGTGAGAGGAAAGCTCCAATGAAGACCTGGCTTTAAGGGAGTTTTGTGATAAAAGCGTTGGGGTGGGGGGGGAGGCGAGACAGAGAGGAGAGATTGTTGGAAGTGATGTAGGGTTAGGGAGGGTTTCTCATTTTCATTTTCTTCCTTTCTTTTCTTAAAGGATGAAAAGATACAGCACATTTGCCTAGAATAAGGGAGATGTGGGAGCGAAGGAGGACGGGGAGCAATGGGACAGTCCTCGGGCAATGAGGGCTTGAGGTTTGGCAAGGCTGGACATGGGAGTAGGGCAGGCTGCGACATCCCACACAGGCTCCTGGAAGCTGCTGTGTGAGGCAGGGGGCAGGTAGTGGGACTGCTGGGGACTGGGGCAGCGGCTCTTTGTCAACCTGTGTGAACATATGTCTTTATTTTCACAGCTGGTGCAGTTGTACAGGGGCCCAGTGAGCCAAACACTAGGTGGGCAGAGTGGGGGTATCACAGAGGAAATGAGCTGGAAGTGAGGAGGCCGTGGAGGGAGGGATTCTGCCGATGATTCACCTCCCGGCGGGGGGGAGCCGGGGTGAAGATGACTCATGTGGGTCAGAGGGAGAGTTCGGACCAGGAAGTTAGGAAACAGAGGCAAGAGGATACGTGGAAAGACAATGCTAAAGCTACCAAGAATGATGATAGGAGTATGTGGTGAGAAAAAGACAGTGAGGCGGTGGTGCCGAACACCTTCCTGGAAGTGGACAAAGCGGCCAGTGGGAAATGACTGCAGTAAGAAAGGGCAGACAGCAGTGTAACCTGAAGGCATACTTTTCAGAGAGAAAATGCTACATTTTTTATGGAAGGAGAGGGGAGAAATATTCTGGGAGGATGTGGGACATTTTCTGGTGACACCATGAGTTCCTAGTGGCCGAGTAAAAATTCGGGGATCAGGAAGAAATGGACTTTTGGGTCAGATGAAGGAATGTTTTGAGCCATTTGGGCACCATGACAGTGTGGAATACGCAGTGGAATCCAGCCCAAGGCCAGAGAGTCAGGAGTCTTTCTTGAGGAGTTAGGTGGCACGAAAGCCCCACAAGAGCCCAGGAGCCCTGGGGCAGGTCCCAAGATGAGCCCAGCTACAACATGCATCGTCAAGGAAGCTACTCGCTGAACATGCTATTCTCTGCCCTGCCCCCGGGAAGCTGGCCTGGTTGACAGTGTGTGTGTTGGGGCGGGGGGGGGGGATGCTTTCCTTGTGGAGGTAGCCAAGAAACATTATGCTTACCTCCTTCCATTCTGTCTCAGAAGCTAAAGCCATGATGCCCGCCCCCATTCTAGCAGCACTATTCACTACAGCCAGAAGGTGGAAGCCTGGGCTACTCACACAATGGAATATAATTCAGCCTTACAAAGGAAGGAAATCCTGACACATGCTCCAACATGGATGAACCTTGAAGACATTATGCAAGTGAAATAATCAAGACACAAAAGGACAAATGCTGTAGGATTCCACTTATACTAGATACCTAGACTCATCAAATTCATAGTGACAGAAAGTAGAATGGTGGTTCCCAAGGGGCTGAGGGAGGGGTATGGGGAATTAGTGTTTAATGGAGACGAAGTTTCAGTTTGGAAACTGAAAACATTCTATAGGTGGTGATGGTTGCATAACAATGCAACTGTATTTAATGCCACTTAGAAAAGGTTAAAATGTTTTTTTAAGTCAATTTGGGGAAACTGAGGCTACTGTATGGCCTTGCAATCACACATTGGATCAGACAATGTCTCCTGACCCCAGTGCTCCTCTAGGGGCTTTGGCCTAAAAGGAGGAATCAGAGCAGGTGGTGACTTGAGGCGATGATGATCTCCCAGGGTTGACCCTGTGCAGGGTTTGCACTGGAGGGCCTGGGTGCCTCTCAGGCAAGACATGTGCTTACTCATTTGCCACACTCAGATCTCACACAGAGACATCTGAATCCCCGAGGGTGGTGATTTGCATTGGGTGGAGCTGGGTGCCCGGGGCATTTAGCTTAGCTTGGGGCTCAGCAACAAGCCAAACTGCTCACAAACAGCAGGCCTGGAACTATGGTTATTTTCCTGCCCTCAATCTCAAGTGCCAAATCTCAAACTATCATTAAAATGACCAGATTTCTTCATTTAAAGAAAATAGTGTCTGCTGAACTCCATACTTTCACCTGAGCATTTGTTCATGGCCAGCTTGAAGGCCTTTCTGGGAACCTGGCAAGGGAGTCTGTGCCTACAGAGAAGAATAAGACCGAGAAAATTTTAAACAAGAAAAATAAAAAACGTGCCTTGACAGATGTCAAAATATACCCGAAAGAAGCAGAACTTTTGAAGTGTAGTACCAACAAGAGAAAAGAGAAAATAGATTTGTGAATCTGAACAGAACTCAGAAGCACATCAGTGCTTAGAATGGAGCTTAGAGTCTGAGCAAAGAGAGGACATCCGTCACCACGTGGGGTGTTGGGGGCACCTTGCCATTGGTCTGGGGGCAGAAGAGACAGATTAGATTCTTACTCTCCGAGTAAGACACAAAACCCAGAAGCCATAAATGGGGGAGAGACACTGACCCACTCAATCACATAAAATGAAAAACTTCTGTATGACAAAGGCACCATAAACAAAATTAAAAGATTAAAAACAGACAAGGGGAAAAAATAGACTTGGAAAAATGTTTACAACACATAGCAGGCAATATACAAAGAGCTCCAAAAAATGAATAAGACAAATAATCCAGTCAAAAAATGGATTCCTTGGCAATTAGAAAAAATTGCAAAATATTAGTAAAAATGAAGAGAAGTTCGACTTCATTAGAAAGTAAAAAAAAAAAAAGTAAAATAAAGCAATGATGATATATCCATTTACTTAACAGATTGGAAGAAATAAAAAATATTGATAATGTTTTGTTGTGTCAAAATTACACAGAAATGGATACTCCATATGCTGTTGGTAAAAGATAAATGAGTAATATCTTTCTGGAGAGTGATTTGGTGATGTTAGTGTGTTAAATGTTGATTCGGCATTCCCGCTTGTGGAAATTTACCCCATAGAAGTACTCATGGCTATTCAGGAGGAGCTATGGACTCGAATATCAGCAAAAAAGGAAAAAAAAAAAAAAGGAAATAAACTAGGAATTTCCATGAATAGAAGAGTGGTAAAAAATAGTGTGTTCAATATTATGGAATCTACAAGAAAGATAGGATTAATGTGTTCTTAGAAAGGTGTTCTCAAGATATAGTTGTTAAAACAGGTTTTTTGACAATACACATAGAGTAAGTCTACTTTTGTTTTTTAAAAATCTGCATATGCATAAATGCACATGCTCCATTTCACTAATTCCAGATGGCATATCCTTTTTACATTTTAACAGGATATGTCATCATTAGCATCTTTGATTTTGTAATATATGGCTTTATGTTTTTCTAAGCATAGAAAAATATCTGTAACATATGCAAAACTGAAATACGGGAAGGTGGGAATAAGAGGTTGGGGAGGAGCACTTTTACTATCTTAAACATTCCTGTGAGTTTATATGTGTACTATGAGTACGTATCATTTTTGCAATACATAAAAGCAAAATGTTAACAACAGATAAACCAGACGTGGCCGTGGTCAGCACACCAGATTTTATCCTGAGCCCACGGAAAGCCAGTTTTACTTTCCCTCCCTGGACAACCTTTATTCTTAAGGGGGTGGCAGTCTCCTTCCATTATTTTTTCATCTTCCTCAGAATCCGAGCTGTCTCCCTAGAGGCCAGGAAGAGCAAAGGGGAACTGAATTCTCCCCCAGCCTGCCCACATCTGGAGGCTGGATTTGGTGCTGTTCTGTCGTGTTTCCTGTGGCCAATGCAGCAGTTAGAAATTCTGCCCTGGCCTTTATTAGCAGGAGATTGGACAGAGAGGGAGGAGACCTTAGAGGTCACTGGATTCAACTTTCCCATTTGATGATTAAGGAAATGAAAGTTCACAGAGGTGAAGCTGTGGTCCCAGTTCTGCAGGGAGAGCTGGCCCTGTCCTGAATACTAAGCCATGGCTTCCCATCTGTCCTTCTCTTCTGTCTGAGTGGACGAGCCAAGAACTAAGATTTCCTTGACCCAAAACATTTATGTGGCTCTGAATTCTGTAGGATACTTTGACGCAAGACCTGGAAAACATTCACTATAGAGGCTTGCACCTTAGGGACATTTACAGCATTATTGAACATGAAGTCCAGAGAGAGCTGTTCTTGGGGCTGGTTGGGATGTTCAAAGATGTGGTCAGGAACACAAGTTCTTTCCTCCATCTTTCCCCCATCACCTTCAGTGTGTTGGTTTTCACATCAGATTTGTCATCTCATGGTTGCGAAATGGCTGCCATAGCTCTACAGTGTTTTCACAAAACAGCTTCCAGAGCAGGAAGGGAAAGAGGAGGCCCAAAGCTCATTACATAATTCCCCTCATGTCCCATTGGCCAGAATCAGTCACATGCCCTTCCCTTAGACTAATTCTTGGCAAAGGAGAAATGGGTTGTTTGATTGGCTTAGACCAATCATGGTTCATTCTCTAGAGTATGCATGTTGCTGTTACAATGAGGCTCTGTTAGCAACCTGGAAAAGGGGATTACTGCTGAGGAGCCAAAGAGCGGGGCTGCCACAAGCTCCTAATTCCTGGTAATGATCATACTGAGCACTTGGTCTGAGGTAATGTCCCATACTTCTCATGGAAGCTTTGAAGTAACAGTTATAAATGTAGAATGAATAGCTCAGATATGTGGTGAAATGCCGATTAATGGATTCTAAAATTTCCTGATGGCTTCCTTCAGCCTCCTCAGATGACGTGCTTTGCAAACCACACTGGTGAAAGATGACATTTTTCCACCTGAGGTCTCTGAAATCAGCAACAGAAACAAGTGCCTCATTTCAAATAAAGAACTGTAGCAGTCTCCAGAGACAGAGCACAGTGACATGGGCTTGCAACTCTAAGCATTTGGTGGAAAATAGAGCAAGCTTCCCAGAGAAGAGACCAGTTTTCCTTTCCCACCCTGGAAAAGCGGGAGAAAGGGCCAGCCTGCCTGGGGCCTGTGTTGTGACCTCAGCCTCATTCCCATTGTCCCCTCTGTATGGTCACTACCAGGCCACAAGGCTGGAGGTGTATAACTGGGCCAAACCCAGAGCAGAATGAGCACAATTCTCACAGACAGGAGGAAAGTCGAGTGCCCAGATTCAATGTCCATGTCACCTCACCAGGCACTTTCTCCTGGAGCCTAGTATTTCAACCACCTACTTTCCCTAAGGGCCTTAGCCCAAGGTCACCCTGAGACAAGTATTCATCCTATTCCAGAAGTCCTCCACAACATCCTTTCATGTGAGAAATGAGATCTGATACCCTTAAAAACCATTGACATTGAATGGAAACGGCATGTCTAAGAAAAACTTTGGTCCCCTTTTCCTTACTAAAGATCCACAGGCAGATCTGTCCCTGTGTCAGGCATGATGTGAACATTGTCATGAGAGGCAGCTGTGTGTGATGGCTTTAGAAAGTCATCTAGTCACTTAGCCTTGGCTGCTTCACCTCTCTACATGGCACCAGATTACAAGCCGTGTGACTTTGTTTTGTGTATCTTCTTTGGGGAAATGTCCATTCAAACACTTTGCCCATTTAAAAAAAAAAACTTGGATTATTTGTCTTTTATCATTGAGCTATAAAAAATTTTTATATATTCTGAATTCTAGACTCTTGTGAGTTATACAATTTGCAAATATTTTCTCCCATTTTGTCTTTTCATTCTCTTGATAATACCCTTTGATGTACAGGTGTTTTAAATTTTCATGAAGCCCAATTTATCTAATTTTTTATTTGGTTGTTTGGGCTTTTGGTATCATAGTCTTAGAAGTTGTTGCCTAATCAAAGGTCCCAAAATTTATGCTTATATTTTCTTGTATGAGTTTTATAGTTTTAGCTCTTATATTTAGGTTTTGAGATAATTTTTGTATATGATATGAAGTAGAGGTCTAAACTGATTCTTTTGCATGTGGGTATCCAATTGTCCCTGCCCTATTTGTTGAAAAGGCTATTCTTTTCTCCATTGAATGGTCACAGGTACCTTTGTCAAATATCAATTGACCTTAAATGTAATGGTTTATTACTGGACTGTTAATTCTATTCTATGGAGCTATATCTCTGTCTTTATGCCAGAACATTGTCTTGATTAATGTAGATTTTTAGGGAGTTTTGAAATCAGAAAGTATTAGTTCTCCAACTTTGTTTTTCTTTTTCAAGATTGTTTTGGTTCTTCTGGGTCTCTTGCACTTCCGTGTATATTTTAGGATTAACTTGTTAATTTTTGCAAAGAAGTCAGTAAGGATTTTGAAAGAGATTATATTGAATCCATAGATTAATTTGGGTAGTATTGCCATCTTAATAATATTAGTCTTCCAATCCATGAACGTGGAATGTCTTTTCACTTATTTAGGTGTTCTTAATTTCTTTGAGTGATGTTTTATAGTTTTCATTGTACAAATCTTGCACTTCTTTAGTTCAATTTATCCTTAGTAACTTTATTCTTTTTGGTGTTATGATAAATGAAATTGTTTCCTTAATCTAATTTATAGATCATTCTTACTATTGAATATAAATATTAATAATTTTATATTTTATATAAGATATTGATCTTGTATCCTTGCTGAATTCATTTATTAGTTCTAATAGATTTTGTTTTGTTGGTGTCTGATCTTTTTGTGGATCCCTTAGATCTTTCTCTATACAAGATAATGGCATTTGCAAATATAAACATTTTTACTTCTTCCTTTCCAACTGGATACTTCTTATTCCTTCTTTATTTTTCTTTTTGGCTAGAACTGCCAATATAATGCTGAATAGAAATGGCAAGAACAAACATCCTTGCCCTGTTCCTGATCTTAGAAAGTTTTCAGTCTTTTACCATTAAGTATGTTATTAGCTGTGAGTTTTTCATAGACGACCTTTTAGGATTGAAAAAAATTTCCTTTTCTTTTTATTTGTTGATTGTTTTCTTTACCATGAAGCATGTTAGATTTTTATTTAATGTGTCTATTTTTATTTTATATGTTTATTGGTATGATCATGTGGTTTTTGTCTTTTATTCTGTTAACTAGGTGTATAACATAGATTGATTTTTGTATGTTAAACCAACCTTGCATCCCTTGGATAAATCCCACCCTGTTTTAGTGTATAGTTCTTGTTATACGTTACTGGATTCGGTTGTGGGTTAAGAATTTTGCATCTAAGTTCATAAGGAGTAATGGTCTGTAGTTTTCTGGTTTTGGTATCAGGATAATATTGGCTTCCTAGAATGATGTGGGACGTTTTCTCTCCCCTTTCCTGTGAAAATCCTTCACAAGAGTTTGTGAGGATAGGTATAAATTCTCCTTTAAATGTTTTGTAAAATTCACCAGTGAAGCTATATAGGTCTGGATTTTTCTTTGTGTAAAGTTTTTTGATTACTAACTTCACTTCTTTACTTGTCATAGATTTATTCATATTTTTTATTTCTTCTTGAGTTAGTTTTGGTAGTTTGCATTTTTTTTTCTAGGAATTCATCCTTTTCATGCAGGTTATCTTATTTGTTGGCATACAATTGTTCACAGTATTTCTGAACATTTCTTTTTATTTTTGTATGGTTGAGAGTAATGTCACTTTGTCATTTCTAATTTTAGTAAATCATCTTCTCTCCCATCACTCTTTTTATCAGTTCAGCTAAAGCTTTGTCAATTTTATTAATCTTTTCCAAAAAAAAAGCAAATTTTGGCTTTGATGATTTTCTCTGTTTTTCTATTCTTTATTTTATTATTTTGCATTCTAGTCTTTATTCTTTCCTTCCTTCAGCCTATGTTAAGTGTAGTTTGCTCTTCTGTTCGTAGTTCCTTAAGGTGGAAGGTTTGGTTATTGATTTAAGTTCTTTCTTCCTTTTTAATGTTGATATTTACAATCATAAAATTTCCTCTAGCACTGCTTTTACTATATCTCATATATTTTGGTATCGTTTTGTGGTTTTGTTTTTTCAAAACATCTCAAAATATTTTCTAATTTTCTTTATGGTTTCTTCTTTAATCCTTTGATTATTCATGTGTGTCATTTAATTTCAAAATACTTGTGAATTTCCTAAATATCCATTTGTTGTTGATTTCTAATTTTATTCCATTTGGTTGTACAACATACTTTATATGTTTTCTCTCATTTTAAGTTCACCGAATCTTGTTTTATGGTCTACCATGTTGTCTATTTTGGAGACTGTCCCACGTGCACTTGAGCAAATGTGTATTCTGCTGTTGTTGGGCAGAGTGTTCTATTAATGTCCATTAGTTTTAGTTGATTTATAGTGTTGTTCAAATCTTCTGTTTCTGTGGTGATCTGTTGCCTAGTTGTTGTATCCCTTATTAAAAATGGCGTATAGACATATCTGACTATTATTGTCAAATTGTCTATTTCTCTCTTCAGTTCTAACAATTTTTGCTTTATGTATTCTGGGGTTCCATTATTGAGTACATACTTATTTATAAGGGATTGACCCTTTTATCATTATAAAATATTCTTATTTGTCTCTAGTACCAATCCATGTCTTAAAGTCTATTTTGTCTGATTTTAGCATAGCCACTCCAATTCTATTTTGTTACTCTCCATGACATATCTCTTTCTATCCTTTTGCTTTCAACCTATTTGTATTTTTTAATCTAAAGTGTGTCTCTTATAAGTAGCATATATTTAGTTTTTTAAAATCCATTCTATCAATATGTGCCTTTTAATAAAAATATTTAATCAATTTACATTTACATTTAATGTTATACTAAAGGTAGGACTTATATCTATCATTTTGCTATGTGTTCGCTATATGTCTTATGTCTTTTTTGTTCCTCTATTTCTCCATTATGCCTTTTTTTGTTAAATATTTTTAATGAATCATTTTAATTTCATATCAATTCTTTTACTAGATTTTTAGAGTATACAATAGTAGACAAAAGCTTTGCTCCATTCTCTCCCTCCCCCTTTTTGCTATTTTTGTCGTACTAGTCATATCTTTATACATTGTGTGCTCATCAATACAGATTAATAATTATTCTTTTATGCCACCTTTTACATTTGTGTTTATACTGTCTTTTATATATACCTATCCAGTTAACTCTACTGGTGTCCTTTATTTCTTCATGCAGATTTGAGTTACTGACTAGTGTCCTTTCATTTCAGCCTGAATAATTCTTTTTTATTATTTCTTGTAGTATTTATTGCATGGCTGTTAGTAGTGAATTTTTGTTTATCTACTATTAATTTCTCCTCCATTTTTGAAGAACGGTTTTGCTAGATATAGAATTTTTGGTTAAAAGTCTTTTTCTTTCAGTACTTTGAACATGTTATGCACTGCCAGTTTGTCACTGTAATTTCTAATGAGAAGTCAGATGATAATTTTATTGAGGATTCCTTTGACATGATAAGTCATCTTTTTCTTGCTGCGTTCAAGATTTCTTTGACTTTGGATTTGATAATTTGACTATGATGTATTCAAATATATATCTTTGATTTTATCCCATTTGGAGTTCATTGAATTTCTTGGATGTACAGATTTTTTTTTTCATCAATTTTGGGAAGTTTTTCACCATTTTTTTCTTTAGATTTTTCTTTCTCGCTCCTCTCCTTCTGGGACTCTCATTTTGCATATGTCAATCCACTTGATAGTGTTACACAGGTTTTCTGAGACTGTTTATTTTTCTTCATTCATTTTTTTCTGTTCTTCTGACTAGATAATTGCAATTGAACTTTCTTTTTACTTTTAGCAGTTCAAATCTGTTGTTGACCCTCTCTACTAAATTTTTCATTTCAGTTATTGTACTTTATAACTCTAGAATTTCTATTTGGTTCTTTTTCATAATTTTTATCTCTTTATTAAGATTCCCTATCTGATGAACCATCATTCTCATACGTTCCTTTAATTCTTTAGACATGATTCCCTTTAAATCTTTGAACATATTCATGATAGCTTATTTAAAATCTTTGTTTAGTAAATCCAACATCTGGGCTTCTTTAGGGACAGTCTTTATTGACTGTTTTATGCCTGTGTATAGATCTTATTATCTTGTTTATATGTATGTCTCATATTTTTTATTGAAAACTGTACATTTAAAATTATATAACATAGCAACTATGAAAATCAGTTTCTCTCCCCTCCATACGAAGTGTAGTTGCTGCTGTTTGTTGTTGTATGTTTAGTAAATTTCCTATAATGTATACTCATTATGTATGACAATTGAAGTCTCAGCTCAGTTAGTTGAGTGGCCGGCTAATGATTTGATAGAGATTTCTTTAAATTGGTTAAACCTATGAGTCTCCCAGCCTTTGCAGAAGGGCTCACTATGTTTTGTGACATGCTTTCAATGCCCTGGCAAACAGCTTAAAATTCTGCCTTAACCTTCGTTTTCTGCTTGCTCAGAGCCTCAGAGTGAGCCAATGTGAGATTATGGAATTTTCAGGTCTTTTTGTGAGCATATGCACATGAGTGTGGCCTTCTATATTCCAAAGACTATGT
Source organism: Rousettus aegyptiacus (assembly GCF_014176215.1). NCBI lineage: Eukaryota > Metazoa > Chordata > Mammalia > Chiroptera > Pteropodidae > Rousettus > Rousettus aegyptiacus. The sequence continues at coordinate 66,185,173 of NW_023416309.1, forward strand.
CAGAACTTTTCAAGCTCCTTATATACATCTATCTCATTTTCTGATTTTTCTTTTTAAGTTTTTGGCCAGCCTCTTTTTGGCCTCAACTGGTATTGCCACCTCAAGCAGCCTCACTGTTAAACTCCATCCCCCATCTACATAAATACGCACATGTATCTACACCTCCCCAATGCTTTTCCTCAATAAAGTTTTTCATAAGTTTTCATTAGATCAATATTCGATTTTATGTCAGAATTTCTTATTAAGGGCAATATCGATATTTTGGTGGGACAAGTCTTCATTGTAAGGGACATTTAACATCCTCAACAAAAATTGCCTATTGCCATTACTGCCACTTCTGTAGACCCTGTGAGTCCAGTTTAAATTCCAGTGTGAGTTCCAGACTGGGAGTTGATGGAATCAGGATAACTCAATTCTTTTCACGTAAACTTGGTAGAAAGGGGAGGGTGGCCGTGTGAGTGAACGAGCACTATGTTAGATGAGGGCTGGGCTGAGTAGAGGACAGAGAGGAGGGAGGCTTTGCTGGTGGAACTCAGTCATGTGAAACTCAGTGGGCTGCAACACAGGTGGGGGTAGGGCACAGGTTTACAATGGGGATCCTATCTATCAGGTGATTTAGGGAAGGTTTTCTTAAGGAGGCTGAGCTCTAGTAAGGGGAAACGGGGATTCCAGGCACAGAAAATGCTGGAGCTGAGCCCAGAGCCTGGAGGCTGCAGGGTGTGCGGGAAGCACTCATAGCAACCAACTGGCTTCCATCCCACTGCCTCTTCTCCCTCTGCCAGCTCTCCAGCCACACTGCCAGATAATGCTCTGATCCATCATGGCCCTGCTCAGCGACCTCCCGGGGCTGGTGCCCAGCACTTTCAGCAGACAATCCAACACTCCACCCTGAAGGCTGAAGTCCTTCCTGGTCAGGCCATCTTCCTTTCTTTATTCTCCTGGGCATGGTTGTCTCTGAGCAAGACCCTTGCCCCACCTCCACCCTGCATGGTTTCCTATGGAATACCTCTCCCCTGCCAAGTCTTGCCCACTCTGCAAAAACCACCTCCCCAGAAAGCCTGCTGTAACTCTTTTGACCTCTTCCTACCCCAAAGAAGTGTTTGGACAAATTCTATGATCTTCCTGAGGTTCTAGTTTATCACATACATGGTAACAAGTGCTATGGGAATTTGGGTGATGGAGAAAGTGATATTGGAACTCAGCTAGCATGGAATTTGTGAGTTTTTCAATATTATAACAAAATCGAATTTCGTTATTATAGAAGTAACAAAACCACATGGAAAGTGGAGAGAGAGAAATATTCCCTTTAATAACTTCATGTAGCCTGAAAATCTTCTTAACTACTTTGTCTGGTGACTGCTAGCAAAAGATTTTGGGTGGGAGAATAGCACAGCCAGGTGTGTTCTAGAATGATGGTATGGATGAGGACTAGGGAGACCCACTGAGATATGAGGGAGTGGTGGGAGCAGGCTTCAAGGAGGGACCCGATCTAGGTCATAACTTTGGGGTGGAAAAAAGCAAAGCTCTGGAAGCAGAATCTCAGTAGCACTCCAGATAGGGATGTCGGAAAGGATGTTGGGAAAAGTATCAGCACCTTTTGTGGGGTGAGTGGTAAGGTCAATAACTGAGTGAGTCCCTGGAGGAGAGGACACAGGTTTGCAGGAGAGTTGAAAATGAGCTTGATTTTAGATTCGCTGGATTTGGGGGCCTTAGACTTTCCTGGTGGAGTCCAACAGTCGGCAATGGGGTGCTCGGGTCTGGCACTCAGGAGGCATGGCTACAGAGGAAAAGTTTGGGAGTTAAAGGTGTAAGGGCCATGTGCGAAGCCTTGGAAGTCCGAGTTTATCCAGAGTGGGCATGAAGGTTAAAGAGAGAGCCTGAAGAAAACTGGCACTGAACGGGGGGTGGGAGAGGCATGAAGGATGTGTAGCATGTAGCCAGGTAGGAGAAAGTAGAGCAGGAGCCTCCTGGACAGTGGCGGAAGGGCAGGGAAGAGGGAAGGCTGGAGAAACTGGCACGCGATTGCAGGGGTAGGGTGGCGCAGCGCTGCAGCATCGCAGAATCATCTTGGCCCTAGGGTGCCGCAGCTGGAAGGGACAGGTGCAGTGGGAGAGTGTGGCGCGAGGCGGCCTTGCGAGTTCAGGCTCCTCTTTCCCCTCCCCGATGCCTCTTGTCCAGTTAGCAAGGCGAGCCCCGCCTGCCCACCAGGGTCCGTAGGGTTCTGGTAGGGGAGCCGCGAAAGTCTTCGGGTCCTCGACTCGCTCTGCCCGGCAGTGGAATGGCTTGAGGGGTGTCCTCTCGTGGTGGGATCTCAGGGACTGGTGGGCGCCCAGGGTACAGTCGGGTCTTAAACCCAGGAGCCGCCCCAGCTCTGGGCGTGCCGCGCCGCCCTAGTTGAAAGACAGTGCGACAGCTCGGGAAACACCCACGGAGTTGGAGCATTAGGAAGTTGGGGAACTTGACTTTGTCAGATATCGTTACCATGAAACGCCTCGGGGCCCAACGCCCACGCTCTGCCGCGCGCTCGTGAGACCAGGGTGGCCCTGCACGGGTGCGGACCTCGACTAGGGGGAAAGGGCGGTGCTCCGCGGGGAGTGCGAGACGGGCGGGCACACCGGCCAATGGGCGTTGCCACCCCTCCGTTGTCCCGCCCCCTGGGTCCCGGCCCCGAGCGCGGGAGCCTGGCGGGTCAGAAGCTGCTGGCGGACGCGCGGTTCGGGCGCTCCAGTCATGCCTGGCGGGGCCCACGCGGCTGCCCCGCGCTCCTCGCGGCCGGGGTAGGCGACATCACCCACCATGCCGCTGGAGGCGCAGGACGCGCTGTACGTGGCGCTGGAGCTGGCCATCGCAGCGCTGTCGGTGGCGGGCAATGTGCTGGTGTGCGCTGCGGTGGGCACGTCGAGCGCGCTGCAGACGCCCACCAACTACTTTCTGGTGTCCCTGGCGGCGGCCGACGTGGCCGTGGGGCTGTTTGCCATCCCCTTCGCCATCACCATCAGCCTGGGCTTCTGCACTGACTTCCACAGTTGCCTCTTCCTTGCCTGCTTCGTGCTCGTGCTCACGCAGAGCTCCATCTTCAGCCTCTTGGCGGTGGCCATCGACAGGTACCTGGCCATCCGCGTCCCGCTCAGGTGAGGCGCGCGGCGGCCCCAAGCCCCGTTGAAGCACCGCCAAGGACCGCCCGCTCCAGGGCCAGGTTCCTGTCCTTGGGAACGGGCCAGGGTGAGGCACTCGGGGCTCTCTGAGCTCCGGTCCCAGGCTGGAGGACGCCGGCCATCCCCAGAGATGCGTGCGCCCGGACTGCCTAGAGCCTCTTGGCGCCTTTGGCCGGGTCCTGGAGGCCTCCGCTCCCCCGGAAGCATGCGTTTTTTAAGGGGATCTGCGTAAGGACAGATAACTCTAGGGATTCCGGGGAGTGTGAACCATGGGATCCCGTCCTGCTGTGGAAACTCAGGGGAAAGCGCCACCCCCACAGGCGGGTGTAGGCCTGAGAGCAAGAGGTTTGCTGATCGCATCTCCTCCTTTGCGGCTGTTTCCTTCCACCCCTCACCCGCGGCCGACCGGGGGTAGGAGCAGCGGCCAGACACGGCCCTATGAGTGTTGGGGGTCTGGCGGCCCGGGGAGGTTTGAGGGAAGGTTCCAGGGCAACTTCGGACGCTGGGACTTAGCCTTGTCAGAATGGACACTACTCACGACCCAACTTCAGAATGTACCTGGCGCAAAATGAGGGCCAAAATGAGGGCCAGGTCGCCTTGGGCAGGGAAGGGCCAGTTAACTTGGGGAAATGCTACGGATATGTGTCCCTGCATGCTTAATGTTAACTCAGATCACCTCTATATAGTCTTAAAAAAGTGGTAAAGTGCCTTCTCCTTTCACCAAGAGCTTTAGCACCTCATACCATTGTGTAACCTTGTATATCCCTGCTGTCCTTGTCCCAGAAGGCTGGGAGAATACCACCAGGATTTCAGAAAACCAGAGAACTTATTGGTCCTCTCTCTAGCACTGAGAAAATGTAAGGATTCGGCAACAGTATTGGAGCCCCAATTGTAGATGACCAAAGAATTCAGAGTTGAGCTCTTGAGAACAGGAGTGTCAGGGAACCTTAAGGTTTATTGAAAGTATGCTCTGCTTTGGTGGCTGGCTCCTTTGGCATTTCTGAGTTAGGTGAACTTGGGTTTGGGGCTGAGACAGGAAACTGAGTCATAAGAGTAGGAGGGAAGGGAAAGAATTAATTTACTGAGTGCCAACTCTGTGAAGTAATTTATATTAAACTTACATCCTTTAATCCTTGCAGTAATTCTAGAGGATAGGTACTGTTAATCGTGTCTTATAGATGAAAGGGTGGAGGCTCAGGGAGCTGCTCAGGATGATGCATCTGGAATGAGTGTTGGAGTTAGGACTTGAACTCAGAGCTGGCACTGTATTCCCATTGTGTCATCAGGCTGACTTACAAGGCTGTGTGTGGCATCGGTGGGCAGAAAGAATATTGCCTACTATTTCTAGAAGTGGATCCTGCCTGCAATAAATTGGTGGTTCTAAGGGAAATGTGTTTGAGGGAATTGACCATGACAATGCTCCCAGAAGCCTTTTTAGCAGGCAGACATGTTGAGCCTGTTCTCTGTGGGTTGTGTCCTGGGTCCCTATCTGAATAGGAACCTCCTGCTTGGCTGGGCTGTGAGCCTGATCTGCATGTCTGGGCCTTTTCCAAGTGCTACTGCCCTTGGCATCGGACCAGGAGGCTTCGTGCATCCTATCAGGTGTGCCAAAGCCCAGAGATTTCCGAGGTTTAAGGCAGCATGGCACACTCTTCTCTCTCGAGATCTCTTTCCTGCCTATTGGTCCTCATGTTCGTTACTTAATGGGCTTTTGGACTGTTTGCATCCAACAGGTACTCACGAGCCTCCACCCTTGAGTTGTCCATGTAACGGAAGCCCTATGGGTTTGCTGCTGGCAGAGGTCCAAGGAGACCCCAGCTCAATGGGAGTTACTGGAAGAATCTCTTGTGCTCCATGGAGTAGGAAGTCCCATAAAAGTTTAAATTTGTTAATTTTTGTCCTGGTTTGTTGCTAGGGGGAGTCTTGAAAAAAATGGGTGTGGGTGTGTTAAGAGGAAAGAAACATGAATTAAAGGCCTCTAACTTCTCCTTTGCCTTTGCTAAGGCAGGAGATGAGTGTAGGGGTAGGGAGGGAAGAATGCTTAGTGGAGTCACCACAAAGCTTGTCCCATCCCTGCCTTCCTGGCCTGTCCACATGAGTTTAGAAGTCTGGAGGAGATGCATGTAAGTGGCTCCAACTTCCTGTCCCAGGAAGAAATGAGCATTTGACCTATCCCTAGCACTCACCCCTACCCTCGTGAGTTGGAGAGGTGTACAGGTTCTCAGGGCTCCTGAGCCCTCCTGGGGGCTGGTGCCTGTAAGCAGATTAAAATACAGATTACTGCTCCCCACCCTCCCCCTAGTCTCCATCCCCCTCCACTCTATGGAATTAGAATCTCTGGGATGGAGTGCGTGTGTGATTTTAGTATCAGTATCTTTACCTGGAGACTTCTGGTCCCACTAAAATTTGAGAACATTCCTGGAGTCATGAAGACCTGAGGCTCCCCTTCACTTCATTGACATGGGCTGGGGGCCAGCTCTGACTTTGGCTCCAAGGCCCTCCTTGGAGTTATGGAACTCCAGGTGGGAGTAAAGTGAGAAATGCCCTGTTTGGGAGGATGTGTCTCCCCTATAAAGGCAAATAAGAATAAAGGTGAGGTCCAGGGAATGAAGGCAAAAACAGTCCTTGGACATGCCGTAGGTTCCACCCAGGTTCACTGGTGTGGTAGAGTTGAAAGGCATTTATACCTCAAGGCTCTGAGTGCCAGGCCTATGTGGTCAGCTGTGAGCACGGCTCAAGGCCACAGCCCTCACCTGCCACCCAGTTGCCAAGGCCATTTACTAACATGGGGAAGAAGGGAAGCCTCGAGATGATGCTAGGCACAAAAAATGACAACTTTGGCCAGACTTGACAAGGAAGAATGTTCACTCACAGGCACTGCCCTTGGCCTTCAGAGTGAGGGGTATCTACAAACAGGTCTGCTTCCTCCAGTTCAAGTTCATATAATTCCTGATGTTTCTGGCAGAGGGTCCAGTCAGTGGTGCCACTGGAAATGCACAGGATTGGGAGGTGAGGGGCGATGCATATGGCAGAGTCAGGTACTAGACTCCTGTTGGAGCTGGGTGTATGTGTGCCAGTGGGCCAGGGGATGTGTCTGCCCAGGATGCTCCCTAGCTCTCACTTTACCCTCAGGTTGTTTATAGCAGGAGCACTTCCTCCTCCCTAATCTAGGCCTGGTCCCCTTCATGCCACAGCGCCAGCTGAATCGGGATGGAGTGGGCAAGTGTATAATTTACCTAAGGGCCCTCCCTTCCCTGCACCTTGACTCTGTTTCCCTGTACTGTGTGTTGTCTCCAGTAGACTGAGGCCAGCTGTTTTCCCATTGAGCTGAGGAGGGTGTTTTCCAGGGAGTGTTTTGTTGGCCAGATCTGTCAACATAATGGAAAGGGTGTGTTTGTCTTATCTGTCCATGGACCCTGATTCTGTCACCCTCCCTGCTCCCTTTGCCGCTTTTCCTTGGTGCCTCGCATATCTGGTCTGTGAATAGATTTTTAAGACTTCTTAGTAAGACTTGGCGCCTTGGGGAAAAAATGTGGCCTCCATTTAGCTCATTTTAGCTGATTAAACTATAGGGTGGGAGTTGGTAAGGAATTTTGAGTGTCTTTTCATAAGTCTTTTTTCTTTCCTTTTTTTTTATTTTTATTTTTTATTGAGCTACAATTCCCATATGATCAAATTCACCTTTAATGTTGTTTTGAAATAAAGCTAGGAAGGAAAATTTTCAGCTGTGGGTCCTACCCCTCCAACTTTTCCAAAGACTCCCCTCCTGGGGTTCTCCCTTCTTCCACATCAGTGTTATCCTTCTCTTCCAGATTGTTCCCGTTGTAATGGGTTGAACGGTGCCCTCCCCCCAAGATATCCATGTTCTAATTGCCAGAATGTTTGAATATTATCTTATATGGGAAAGGAGTGACTATTTCCTTATATGGATCTTGAAAGGAGGAGCTTATCCTGGATTAAATGGTAGCCCCTAAATACAATCATATCCTTATAAAATAAACATGCAAAGAGAAAGAAGGAGGCTGTGCAGAGATGGAGAGACTTGAGTGATGCGGCCACAGCCAAGGAATGCTGGGGCAGCCACCAGAGGCTGGAAAAAGCATGGAATGGATTCTCCCCTAAAGCTTCTGGAGGGAGCATAGCCCTGCCGACACCTTGATTTCCAGCTTCTGGCTTCCAGAACTATGAGTATAAATATTTTAAACAACCAAGTTTGTGACACTTTGTTACAGTAGCCCCAGGAAACCACCATTAATATATGGATATGCTTATATCAACTCTCCATCAACTGCATACCCTGTCCACTTACTGGTTCATCATTTCTCTCCACAGTAAACTTTTCCAACAAGTCATCCAGTTTCACTGCTTCTTCTTCTGTTGTCACCATGGTGTCACTGAATAGCTCCTATCAGGTCACCCCTGCATGCCCCCTTTTTTTTTTGTCAAATCTAATGGTCACTTCTTGGATGTCATTACACATGTCCTCTTAGCAACTCTCGATGAGGGCCCCACACTTCATTTCCTCCTACTCCCTCATAACCATTCTCCACACAGCTACCTAAGTATTGGAAACATAAATCAGATCACATAATTCCCCTGCTTAAAGTTGTGCAGTGGCACTTAGAGTAAAATATGAATGTCCTACCCAGGTCTCAAGGCCCTACATGATCCAGCTTTTGTCTACCCCAGCTTATACCCCTCCTTATCTCACTCACCAAAAAACAGCCATGCTGGTTCAAGTTCTTTCCCCAACCACAGTCTTTGTACTGCCTTTCCCCACTTCCCTCAGCGAAGAGGCTTCTCTTGGTCTCCACATTTATTTACCACTGACTCTATCATTAAATTATGTCTTTACTATGTTATGGTCTCTTTCCACCAGAGCGTGAACACTATGAGGGGAGGGGCTTGGTCTTAGAGTTTAGGACCCAATGGCATGATGTCAGACATGGGTATGGACCCCCATTTTGGATCAATACATGAGTGACTAGGTGAAGAGTGTGTGTTATTGGGGGGAAGCTGGGACAATGTGGGGGGAGTGTCCCCCAAAAAAAAAGACTTGAGGAGGGTTCGAGATGGCAGATCCTAGTAATCAGCAGAACTTTCTCCTGAAATGTCAGAAAAAAGATGGTCCAGTAAATTTTGGTGAAGAAAAGAGGGGAAATGGGGACACCATCTTCTGAAAGGATCTCTCACAGGCTTGAGGAGAAACGGGGCAGAGAGACACTCAGAAAGCCAGCAGGTGCTATATGCGAGAGCTGATCCAAGGACAGTGCTGCAGATGCTTTGGGCAAGGCCCGCAAGTCCTGACTTCTGGTTATCATGCACTGTCCTGGGGCCATCCTTTTACCTACATAATGGACATTGCTCTCAGGACTGGAGAAAAAGTCACCTGACACTCTCAAAAGGAGGGACTTGGGTGTTGCTCTGCTGTTATTTACCCTCCACTGTTAGCATACACTCATCTCAACTTCACCTCCAGCCTGGAGCAATGACTAAACCAGCTGCAGGTGCTGCAATCGGCTGTGGCTGAGCCAATGTCCGTAAGTGCTACGGGAACCTCCAGCCCAGTCAGGAACTTGTTCCTGGGCAGTTTAGTTCCCCACTAGGTACACACATGCCCAGGCAGAGGCTGAGGTCTGGTCTGGTCTGGTCTAGTCTAGTCTGGTCAGTGAGGCCCTCAAGGGCCATCTTAGAACCAGGTGGGAACCAGGATAGTCCATTCCGAAGGGTTCCTAGAGTCCTGTTCCCTGGTTGAGGGTAGAGTCCAACCAGCTGGATGGTCATGCAAGAGCACATGAGAGTTGCAGGGCAGGCGAGATGAAGGCAGAGTCCGTGAGCACTCAGGGTTGTGAATGGGAACACAGGGCTCCTCCTGAAAGGTGGTAGAGGGGTCTGCCAGTCACCCTGGCTTTCCTGGGGACTTTGGCCTGGAGCTGATCCCAGAGGGCAGCGAGATTCCCCAGTGACTAGGAGCCCCTCTGCAGATGAGGCCTCAGCAGTGTTTCCACAGAAATGAAAAGCACAGGTGGTTGTCTTTGATCATCTGAAGAATGAGCCTGTGTAAAGGGACAAAAGTTAACATTTTCCACGTGACAGATAATCTGTGCTCCCTTCCCTGTAATGGTGTGCCCAGGGTTTCCTGCCTCGTGGGGCCCTCCTGGGCTGACAATGGTAGGAACAGTTATTCTGTAGGACCCAGGCTCTGTATCTCACTGTTTTGACCTGTCAGCTTGTAATCACAGCCGCAAGGACAGATATGAGGAATTATGTTCTCGGCTACTCCGGACATTAGAATTTTTGATATTGTGAACAGCAGCCACACTTTTGAAGCCTTTTCTGTGTGCCAGGAAACTTACATGCCTCATCTTGTTTAACCTTTACAACAACCTTCCAGGGGTTAGATACTATGACCTTCCTTATTGCTTCCCAGATGAGGAAACTAAGGCTCAGAGAGTTATGATTAGCCCAGGGTCACACAGAAGCCAGGACTGGGTAAGCCTGTCTTCCTAAGAGCCCTTAGCCAGCTTGTAAATAGCTGGAGGGAAAGGCTCTAAGCACCGTGGTCATCCAAAAATACTCGCTAATTAGTGGTCTTTTCTAGGAGTAGATGAGTGAGGACACTAGCAAATTGTGATTGGGACCCTTTAAAAATTACAAGGGACAAAGAAGACTATAGGTACATAGTAATTAATAGCCAAGTGAGGAAGATGAAAGCTATACCGTAGCCACTGTGCATGATATGTCATAGAATTTAACTGGGACCTGTGCAGGATGTCTTCCTGCCTCCTTTCTTCGGATTGGGGAACTGAGGCCTAGCATTTCCTAATGCTTCAGCTTCATTACTGACCTTCAGCATTGGGCTTTAGACATGGTCATTCTTCCCTCAGGGGATTAACAGATTGTGCTCTTGATCCCTTGAAGCTAACAGCCTGGAGACACTGCCATTGGCGGCAGGATCTTAATGGCATATAGCAAATGTATCTTCTTTGACAGAACTAAAGTTGAGAACAGAATGTCACAGGCTCCAGAATGGCATTCTAACAGTCTAGGCTGAGAGGGAGGGAGTGCTTTTTCTAGAAAGTTGATGCCTGTAGTTTGTGTATGGGATAAGTGGGAAGAAAGAGCATTTTGAACTGAAGTGGAGCATGTTCGCAGGAGCAGAGTGGGAAAGCTACACTCTTGGCTTCACAGTCTTGGGTGTGGGCCGGGGGTCTGAGCGCAGGCAGACACTTGCTAAGGAGTTTGGGTGTAGTCCTCAAAGCACTGGTAAGTCCATGAAGGAAGTTGTTTTGTTTTGACTTACAAGTCAACCAGTGTGCATGGAAGTAAATATTCGAAAGTGCAGAAGGGTATAAAAAGAAAAGTGGAAGTCTCCCTTCTGTTGCCCCCTCACCACCCTTTTGCAGGGCAGCTCTTCCAGACTGCTTCTGATGGCACTTCTTCTGAGGGTCACTCCACTCTCTGTGCCAACAGGATCTGTTGACTCTACCATGTAACAGGAAGATTGCAGCTCATGCAATCCCTCATCCCAGCCCTGCTCTTGCCAATTTTTGTTATATAGTATTTTTTATTTTTTTTTCCTGTGGATCATATTTCAGCCTCTACTTCTAATTCCATGAATTGTAGGCAGTATTTAACTGTCATGAAAAATGAGGAAAAGTTTATTATCACCGTCTCTTCCACATCTCTGTGCCTTCTGCTGTCAACTGTGACATTACTTTTAGTACACTGACTACCTAATAGAGGTTTTACTTTCAAAAAGGTAATTCATGCTGTTGTAAATAAATTGAAAGGATATAGAAGGGTAAACTGTGAAAGTAGTCACCAGTCTCTGATCTCCGGATTCCTAATTTGCCTATTCAAGGCAACCACCGTTTCTTGTGTTTTTTTCCTACACTAATTATGAATTGAATACATTTATATTATACCATCACTTTTACACTGTCAAGGTTAATACTATTTACATTTTATTCTGTAACTGTAAGACAGTTTCCTGAACTTTGTAGAGAGTTTCTGAAAACTGCAAACAGATTAAGGGCATTTATAAAGTTTTACTTGTGTATTTCTTATTCACCTCAGAACCCAGTAGTATGATTGGAGTAGAAAATGAATTCCTGTCACTAAACATATGCTTCTCAAGAAGCCACTTCTAATCACCAGGTCGGGTGGATTCTACTTTTAGGTGCTATCTACTGCTCAAAATTACATTACATTTTAGTCTGATTCATATATTTGGATTGTGATTTTCTCATTAGGAAATTAAAAGAAAATTAAAGCAAGAACAACATGGCTTCCCACATACTTATGATGATCCAGCTTCTTCATCATCCTCATTGCTGACTGTCCTAACGTGACTTCTAAGTGTGCTGAGCAACTGTCAGTTGTGACTTCATAATACTCTTGGAGTTAGTCTACCATTTCTTACTTTCCATGTTTTCTTTCCTCTTTCTGGGATACATATTTGTTTGTTTGTATACATATCCTTTTCAGGACATAAGAGATAAACTTTCTTGGTTCATATATGCCAAAGATGTTTTTATTTCTCACATGTGATTGGTAATTTGACTGGATATGATTCAGAAGTTTAAAGGCACTGCTTTAATACCCAGTGTTGCTCAAAAAGTCAGATGCATATAATAGTTTTATCTGTAAGTTGCATTTCTTCTCTGGAAGCCTTTGGGATCTTTTGCTTTTGCTTGGTGTTCTGAAAATTCATGAAGTTGAGTTTACATATTGACTTTCAGCTTTTTTCCTTCATTGGGGATGGCACTTCTAGGTGAACTTCTCCAATCTAAAGACTTAAGTCTGTCTTCAGTTCTAAAATTAAAAAAATATATATTTTGTTGATTATTTCCTTCGCTCCATTTTCCCTATTCTTTCCTTCTGGGATTCTTAATAGATTGGTGGATACTTCCCCTCCTTGATTGATCTTGTCTTTTAAATGTTCTTTTATATATAAATTTTCATTCTCTTCTGGAAAAGTTCCTTGACTTTTTCCCCCTAGTTCTATTTTTTTTTTTAATTTAGCATTCCTATTTTTACTTTTTTAAAAATTAGCTGTAAGCCAAACTTTATTCAAGGGAGGATATTGAGATAGGTGTAGAGACCACCACAATGAGGTTTTGCAGTGGGTGTCCTATTTTAGTTTTGATTTAAGGTTAGAAATTTACAAATTTTTGAAAAACGGTTTTTGGATTCACATGGTTCAGATTCCTTCACATAGCACAGAGCATATATAATCAAAACTCTTTCTCCCACCCCATCCTCCATCACTAGGTCTCAAGCTTCAGCTTTAAGAGAAGGCGAGAGGTGGGAATAAATGCCTAGCTTCATGGTAGATGGGAGGACAGTGGCTGTATGGATGAGGGAGCCCACAAAGCTGGTGCAGAGGTAGTCTTCCCCTTGATTTCTGTTCCTTTTCTAAATCTCATTCTAGAACTTGCTGTCTGCTAGACTGGAGCCTTTCTTCCTGGCCATCGCTGTTTCTGATTTAGGGCTTCATGCCCTGTCCTGAAGATCCTATCTGCCTTCTGGTTTTTAGAAATCAAAACCTTCAATTTGCTGATGTCACCTTCCACTCCCATTTTTAGGATGGTTATGAATTTATTTGCTTTTGTGTTTCTCTACTGCCATTTCAATGTGATTTTCTGAGAAGTGATAATTAGGTGAGACCTGGTGGGCCAATGTAGAACTCTAATCAAGAGTTTGATCTGGTCAGATTTGCATTATAAAAGTCATTCTGGTGGATAGCAGGGAAGATAGATTAAAGGGGACAAGATTATATAGGGTAGCCAGCTGTCATCCAGATGAGAAGGAAGAAGGCATGACCAAGGCAGAGGCCATGAAGATGGAGGCAGTCACTAGAGATATTTGAGACATGTAAAATCTGAAATTCTACACCAGGGTAAGTTGATATCTGATGCCAGCCAAAGGGTCTTGCAGAGTTTGGAGCAGAGGGGTCACAGGTAAAGCCACATAGCCAGCCAAGGACAGGAAGGAATCCTGAGAATGAAGGTTGGACTCTGGAACCACAATCAGTGAAGGACTAGAGACATGGCTGGTCAGGGCCAGCTGGAGTGGGATTTACGGGTATGAAATGTGCAGTGCCTAGTCAGCCTGTGTGATTGACAAGTGTATCTGTATTGAAACCACATGCTGCATGGTGTGCATGTGGCTGGAAGATGGGATCATTGGGGGCAGGTTCAAGAGGACTAGCTGACTAGGTTGGATGTTGGGCATGATGGAGAGGGGAAAGTCCAAGGTGACTCCCAGATTTTTTGGGAGCTGGCTTCTGCCACCCCAAAGACACAAGGAATTTGGGAAAGTGTTGCACAGGTAAGGTTTAAGGTACCTGCAGGTTGAGCAATATAGTAGGTAGTTGAGTTATAGAGTAGGTGGTGGAATTTGGAGTTTGAAGTTGGTCAGTCCTTCTTCCCAAAGCAGCTTTCTGTGTATGACATTTCGATTTCCAATGCTGATTCAACATCACTGCCCAAATGCCTTTTTTTAAAAAAAATGCAGAAAACTATAAAGCTTTATTGAAAGATATTACAAAACAGGTCCTGTCAGTTGTACTTCTTAACTCTTCTCAACAATTACCTTTTTGTCCCATCTCTACTTTAATCCTATTCCAGGATGTCAGTCTCCTAAATGATCTCTCTGCATCCATGCTTGTCCTCTTAGCCTATTCTTAAAATAATAGTAATCTTTCTAAAATAAAAACCTGATTGCACCTCCTTCCTTTACCTAATACTTCCAGTGCCCTGGGATAAGGTCTCAATTCACTGGCTCTAGTTCCTTCATCCTGCTCCTCTCTCTACTTCGTTTCTCTGCTCTGGCTTCCCAGAACTCCTCTCAATTCCAGGAACTTACTGAGGTCAGGCCTTTCTTTGCACATGCTAGTTTCTGCCTGAAATGTTCACTTCCTGCTGGCTTTTCTGAATTTTCACCACTCTCCCTGGAAAGCATCTAGAAGTCCTTTGCAGCTTTCTACATGCTTAGAGTTATTTTATTAATTATTTTGTAATTTGTTTAAGGTTGCCTTCTCTTCTCCATTATAAGTGGGGCTCATGTTTTTCCCTCATTATCCCAGTACTTGGTCCAGTTATTAGCTTCCGACATATTTAGAGGTTGGAAGTATGTGCTTGCACATGTCTGTGTGTGTGTGTGGGGGGGTGCATGTGGGTAATGTTGGGGATTAGCCCTAAAATGGATGGGTGAGCTCATTGCCTAGACATGAGAAGCTGAGGGAGGGTGCCCTCAAGACAGGTGGTGGTAGAAAAGGAGCCCAAAGGAGACTGTGGAGAGGTAGGAGAAACTGTAGAGGTAGGAGAAAAACTAGACTAGCTTCACCAAAACCAACAGGGAGGATTTAGCAGGTTACAGAGGGATAAATTAGCTCTTAAATTTGGCAATTTCAGAAATCATTAGTTATCTAGTTTTTTAATAGCAAGGACTTTTTAAAAGATTACAAAATGAATGCAGAGTGTGTCTGTGTGTCTATACATACATAAGTCCATACACATTGCATTCATTTGTAATTTTTAAAAGTCCCTGCTATTAAGATATATACACATATGTGTATATATATGTGTATATGTGTATATATATGTGTATATGTGTATATATCTTAATAGCAGGGACTTTTAAAAATTACACATATATGTGTGTATATGTGTATGTATCTTAATAGCAGGGACTTTGGGGTCTGTGGTTTCAGAATGAGTGAATCATTCTAAAGCAGTGGTTTTTTTCCCACAGCTTTGCAAAATTAATGCAACAAATTCTGTATACTCTTCACTTAAATACACAAATTATTCATATTTTTGCTACATTTGCTTTGTTATACACAAAAAAAATTATACTCATGAATTTTTACAGTGATACTATATTCAGATGTCCCCAGTGATCCCCATCAAGTTCCTTACAGGTTTTTTTTTTTAAGCAAAGTTCCAGTAAAAAGTCATGTATGCATTTAATTCCTTTACTTTCCTTTAATCTGGATAGTTCCTTGGTCTTTTTTTTTTTTTCTTTTTCAAGATAGTAACATTTTTGAGGAGTCCAGGTTATTTGTTTTATAGGAAGTCCTTTAATTTGGATTTGGTCATTTATGATTAGATTCATGTTAAACATTTTTGGTTATTTTATGTTGGAATGCTATCTACATGATGTTGTGTCCATTTCAGTCCATCACAATGTCAGTGTGTCCCATTGTTGGTATGTTAAATCTGATCACCTGGTTAAGGCTGTCTGCAAGGGCTTGTCACTGTAAAGTATGTTTTCCCCATTGATGATTCTTATTTGAATCAGTTACTTACTACCATGTGAAATGGTAATTTTCTTTTTTCTCATTCCTTCCACCATTACCAACTGGCATTCTTCTATAAAGAGAGTTTTTATCTTTTACCTGCTCTTCCTAAAATTATTTTTTAAATATTAGTATGGACTTAAGGAATTTTATATTCATTAAATGTGTTATAACTGATTCCTGTAATTTGTTTTGATACCCAAATTTGGCCAATGGGAGCCTATTCGAGTTCACTTCTGTTTGTGTTCCCATCAATTATTTGAGCACTTCCTTACTTTCTGGCACAGAAAGGTTTTTCAGACTTACATTGTTTTCCAGCTTTGGAATCAGCCATTTCTCCAAGAAGTCTTGTTTTCTTTCAGTAGAGAATAGTACTTAGGAACCAAGATTTGGCTAGGTATGCTCATTGCTACTGGAGCATCATTTCTTGTAGGCCCTCACAAAGAACAGAGGAGCTAGGAGATTCTTTTTTAATAACGAGTTGGAAGAACTCTTGCTTATATTAGATACCATCTAATCATTGAGTTGGGACGACTGGGTTAAATAAGTCTTCATTCAGCAACTATCACAGTACTTAAGTGGTTCAGGAAAGAACCATCAATAGGTGCTAAAACTCATTGGTGAAAGTTTGATGAAAATCAAGATATTTACAAAGTCTCACAGTATTTACCACAAGATATATACTGATTACAAACGGAAAAATAGTTACAGTGGAGACACCTGGTAGCCAAGTGATCAAAGTTAACATCACCAGTAATGGGACATACTGATGTTCTGCGCCTCTTGATGTCTTCTTCTTACTAGTTGTTTGTGTATGTGGAAGCTGATGCTTATGACAATTAATGCTTATCTGAATCAGTGTGTTTTAACCCCAGCCATGGAAAGGTACTTTTTTTGGGGGGAGGACAAGATAGCTTTTACTTCTCTGGTCCAGTTTCAGGTATTTGCCCTCTCAAGGCTCTTTTTTTATTTGGAGATCAGAGTCTAGAGCCCAGCTATCTTAGACTGTCTCTGAGTGCTATCCGATACGTGCAACCAAAATATGAGACTCACCAAAAAACAGCCTTAAAGGTGAACCTAATCCTGGCCCCCGCCTTCAATCTCTATGGGTTGAATCATTATCAGATCACCCCTCCTGCCATAGTAAGATGGTGGAGAGTGCTGCCAATTTTCATTTCTGCTACTTGCACTCCTCGTCCGTTGTTCTTGAGTGACTATGAAGGACAAGTGGCATCTCTTCTAATCACCTTTCATGTGGCAGTGGACTCAGCTCAGGCCCCAACTAGGTCTATCACTGGATTCAGCTATATCTGAACTTGTTGGAATAGATGAGAACCACTTAGGAGCCAGCGTAGCTGAGGGTCCTACCCTTCGCAGAAGAACTCAGCCTGAAGGTGAGCTCTGGTGACCACTGGTTGTTATTTAGTGGGTAGGCAGACACTGTCCTTTCCTCAGACTGCCCTGCAGGCTAGAGCTATGACCATTTCAGACTGTAGAAACAAGGCAAATTGCCCTCAATATATTTACCACAAATAGTAAATGAGAGATCTTCTTCCCACTCCCAGACCTGAACTTCATATAAACAGAACCAAATAGTATCTTTTCTTTTTGTGTAAGAATGGCTTTATTTGTATCTTAAATGTTTGATAGAATTCATCAGTGAAGTCATGTGGGTCTTAAGGTTTCTGTGTGGGGACGTTTTTGATTATATGTTGTTTCTATAATAGATACAGAGATACAGTGCTATTAAATTTTTCTTTTTCTTCTTCTGTCCGTACCAACTTTTAAAAAGCCCTGTTTGTTTCCATGAGAAATCTGAAAAATGAGAAGCAACTACTCAGCATAAAAATTGCCCTTATATAGGTAGCCTCACGTGAACTATATAGCCGAAGCTCTAGACATATTAACATACCCCATGCTTTGTTTTGTTTAGAGCTACCAAGTGGGTGTTAAACATGTATATGTGATTAAAAAGCCAGATTTCTATTCCCTTCTTATAAATTCTGGCTTTCATTCAGCATTTGCTTGCCAGGCCATGTTAAGGTGTTTTGGATATGACAGTGAACAAGATAGAGTCTGTGCCATTAAGGAGTACATGATCAGTGAAAAGAGACAGAAAATGTAGTTATGTGGGAGGTTCATGGGAGGGGTGCTGTGGGAATCATAGGGTGCCATGGGAGTACAGTGGAATAGATCAGTACAAACCAGTCTGCTTCCCTGTGAATTTCTGACTAGTGTGTACATGTGATAGGTATAGGAGAAGGATGTGGGTACAATGCAGACAACTGGTTTGGTTCATCTATGATTTTGTCTAGGCAAAAAGAACTGGAATAGTGGGAACAGTGTCATAGTCTTTTGACAGTAAGGAAAAAGTCCTTGGTTTGACTGCTGTGCAGCAGGAGCCCATTTGGGCACCCAAGAAAGAGGAAAAAAACATTGCCTATACCTGGGCCTCCTTCCTCAGAAAGCAATATCCCAGCCTGTTAGTCTTGATTGTGGCAGGCCACACTGTCGCCATGCCCAACTTAATAACTGTCTCTTGGCTCGGTACTCATGTTTTATCTGCATTGTCTTGGCACTTATCGGCCTTGTTCTAATTAAAATTTTGCCAGGATTTTCTTTAGACTTTTTTGGAACAGTTTTAATATTCACTGTGGCAGCCTCCAGCCCTGCTGAACTGCCTGCCTGGGTGGTCTAAGGTATTTTTTCACTGCTCTAGTTACAAAATTTTGTAGGTTTTAAGTGGTCTATCCTAACCCCATTTTCACATAAGTCCTGTTATGAGCAGTTTTGGAGACTATGAGGTTTTCTAAGAATGTATACATTGCTTTATGGCAGAAATGTCTGTATTACAGAGGAATGAAACTTATGAGCTAGAGGGAATATAAAGAAAAGTCCCTAAATAAACAATTTTAAGAAGCTATGACAGAACTCCATGTGCATTTACTTAGCAATTTGTTTTTATAAAGTGCTTTATACACATCATATCTGTCTTAAAAGCCCCAGCATGGAGGTGGGTTCTGCAGCCACCATCGTCCCCATTTTTCTGATGCCAGAGTTCAGACTCTATCCAGTTCTTGGCTTGGCTGTCCAGGATCCATGTCACTGCCCAGAGTAGCTGCCCTGAGAGCTGGGAATTCTGATTTCTAAGGCTGAGAAGGTGGCCTGGTCTCAGCTGAGGACTGCAGAGCCAGAGGAGAAGACCCTGCCCCAGAAATAGGGCAGCAATTATTATGCAGCACTTAGCATTTCCCTCTTTCATTATGTAACCTCAGTGTCCACACTGTTCTCTTTTGTTGATTCCCTCCATGTGACTGTTACTCTATCAATCTCCTTAGCTAATGAGTCCCTTATATGGAGAATGGGTAGATCACAGCACAGCTCCGCGCACAGCAGGGGCATAGCCACTTCCTAGACCATGGACTTCCTAGAACACCCCTTTTGTGTGGGCTGGAATTGTTCCTGTTTGTTTGGAATAATGAAGCTGCCCATGTTTCCTTTATTCATTTCTGCATTGCCTTTCATTTACTTCTCCTACACTTGGGGCAGATGTCTGGCTTCCTTGGCCTTACTGCTGTGCTCAGTGCTCTCCACAGAAGAGCACGGACCGGCATAGGGGCAGATGTAAGAAAGGACATGGCTATGCCTTTCAAGAATGTTATGTACACACAGACCGACAAAGACACACACACAGACATGGATACACATACACACACACGCGCGCGCGCGCGCACACACACGTTCTGAGAGCCACTGGTACTCAGGGAGCAAGGCATGGTGTCTACAGGCAAGAGGTGGGGCCAGGGAGGGAGATAGGCATTCAGGGAAAGGACAGGGGCAGAACTGTAAGCGGGAGGTTACCAGCACCTGCATAAGACACCAGAGACCCCAGGGGTCATCCCTTCCGGCATCCTGCTCAGCGCAGGGACACTTATCTCTTTCTGCAGCATCTGTGACTATCTCCCAACCTATGCCCGCACCCAGGCATGGGTCTTATAGATACTGACTGTTCTGCCATTATGGAGTTGGAGCTCCAGTGCTGAAGGTACTTCTGTCTTAGTTGCCCATACTTCTCCTGTGGGTCTGGTTGTGTCCTTCAACAGAATAAAGACTCTTTGTTGCCTTTTAAGGACTGCCAATGAAAGGGTAGCAGATGCCTCTTCCCCCAGGTCTCCAATTTCCATGTGGTCAGCTATAAATGGGGTGCTCCCTGGAACTGGCAAGTAGTTTTGGCAAGGTCAGACATGTCCGGGAAAGAAAGTAAAGCAGCTGACTTAAGGCTGGGTGACCAAGCAGAGAGGGGAACTGGGATTTGTGAGAAGAACCCTAGTTTCCTGAGCAGGAAAATGACTGCTTTTGGCAAAATCGTTGTCAAGTTAGACTGGGTTTGTGTCCTGACTGCAATTTAGGAGCAGTAGGCCAATAATTTAACCTTTGTGAGCCTGTTTCCACATCTGTAAACTGGAGATAGCAGCTCTGACCTCATGAGGCATGGTTTGAGTGAGATGTATAAGCTAGTAGCTTAGTGTCTCCAAAATCTGGCATTTGGTCATATAGTTCTAAGGCTGTTAGAATGGGACACTATCTACAAGTTTGGAGAGATTTAGGAAGAACTTGTTTTAGATGAAGAAATTATGAACTTTTTTACTTAAAGTTTCATGTACCATTAGCATATTAAAGATGAAAATGTAGACATGGGTTGGATATTTAATACTTTAGCTAAGTATTTCAGGTCCACAGAAAATTAATTCAATTAAATTTTCAATCCCACAATGCTCTATATATCAACTCCTGGCTGATTAGATTCAAAGTCCCACCTTGCTTTCCCAGGTACCGTGCTCTCTGGGATATCACCAAATCCCTATGTCCTCAACCTCTTCTTCTCTGAATGTTCCCTCCATGACCCGGCCTTGGCTGAAACCTGCCCCTTCCCTCAAAGACACTACTCTCCTTATAGCATCCTGGACAATAGGTGGGAACTTGAGCTAGAGCTCTTTTTCTTGGTTCTTTCCACTCTTCTTTCCAGAGTAGCATCCCCTGCCCTCCTGCAAAAGACCTGAACCTTTGAAGTTCCCATTGTCCAAACACACCACTCCTCCCCTCATTGCTACCATCTCCCCTAGCACTGTCATCATTTCTGCTGACTGCACCAGCCACCCTGCTTGAGTGTTCTGCACCCTGGTCTCAGTTCTTTCATCTCCTCAGTCTCTCTCTCACTATTCCTCACCTCCAACTCCCATGGTCCAGCCTGCACTGTGTTAACGGAAGCCATGCCACCCTTAAAAATCATAAAGGCCATCCCACTACATTTTTCTAGCAAGCTCCCTTTTCCACTTCCTGAGGCAACAACTCAAGTGTCTTAGCTTTCTTTTCTTCAAGTGATGATTTTCTTCACACTTGTCTGGGGTAATAACAGCTCTCAGGGGAGATGCTGCCTTTATCTTCTCACTAACCAATCCTCACCCTCCCTGCATTGGTCCTGTTCTTTCCTCCTTCCGCCATGGCAGAGAAGAGTACCTCCCCATGTGCCCTGGGATCCACATCCTCCTACCTCCTCAGATTCTTAGATTCTTTAGTAATCTTGCCTTTTTTCTGCATCTTCTATTGATCATTTTCATCAGGATAGCAACATCTGCCATTCTCTTGATCTTAATTTCATTACAACCCACTCTTTCCTTTAACATATTTTCATTATTAATTAAATATTAATACATCAGAGGAAAAAGCTCTAAGAATTGCCCTGAGTCTTCGTCTTCCTACATCCAATTCATTGGGAACTGTTGGTTCTACCTCCAAAGTGTGTATCTATTTGCTCCATCTTTGCTATCACTCTGGTCCAAGTCAACATATTTTCTTGAATTAACCACCAAAAATAGTTTCCTAACTAATCTGCTTTCCGTTTTGCTCACCTAAAATCCAATCTCTGTGAGGTTTATAAAACATAAATCGGTACCATTTCCCTGCTTAAAAACTTTTAGTACTTCCCAATGCACTCTAAATATCAAAATCTGGTTTCCTTCTTATGCTTATGAGCTGACCCCTGCCTCATCTTTCAGGTTCGTTCACATTTCCTTTTGCTTCTTTAGGAAAGTAAAATCCTATCCTATCTGAAGCCTTACGCATTCTATTCTCTCTTCCTGGAATGCTCTTCTTTCCACTTTTCAATTTTTACTCCTTCTCAACTTTCAGCTCTGCTTAAGAAATCTTAAAAAACATCCCAGGCTCAAGGTTTTCCTGCTTTTGTCTTATCTGTATTCTGTTCATTTTGGTTTGGCGAAATTCATTCTGATTTGTAATTACATATTTGTGTGTTTGTTTACTTTCTGTCTCCTCCATTAGCTTTACAACCCATGAGGACTGTGATTATGTTTCTAGTGCCTAGCACAGTGCATATCACAAAAGAAGAACCTTGAATGAAATATGAACCAATGGGGAGAAAAGGCTGTGATGGGGATTCAGAGAAAGTTGTGAACAGCTGCTTCATGGATGAAATCAGCTGCTTTTCCTTATCTAAGACAGTTTAGCATAAAAGTAGTTTTTCGCGTGTGCAGGATATAGCAGTTTTGACAAGTTCAGATGTGCGTGGACTCCAGTTGTTGTTTTAAACTGTAGTGAGAAGCCACCCTTTGTGATCCCTCTGTGTATAGAGTACTCCATATCTATTACTGCTTTTTAAAAAAGTAACAGGAGCAGCATAACATGGTGCAAGGAACACAGGACTGAGAGTCCTGACTTAGCTTTGGCTTTGGTTCTTATATTGCCTTTGTTTCTCAAAGGCTTTGTGTCTTTGTTTCCTTCTTTGTAAACTAGGAGATGTTGGATTAAGAGAGACAAAAGTCCCTTCCAGTTTGTATGAGTATGCTTTTGGCTGCAGGTAACAGTGGCTTAAGCAATCAAGACTTTTAATTATCTCTTGACTAGAAAATGGAGCTATGATGGCTCGAGGGTTGGTATAGTCCTTCAAAGATGTCATCAAGGATCTGGGGTTCTCAGGGTTTGCTCCATAGTGTAGTGGTTAGCATATCCGCTTTACACGCAGAAGGTCCTGGGATCATACCCCAAGTAGAGCCACAGACTATACTCCAAGTGTCCCAGGCCCCTGAGTACGCCAGGCCCCCAAGTGCGCAGGGGGGTGCCAGGCCCTGGTACACACCGCGAATGTGTGGGAGGAGATGCTCCACCTTCAGAGATCCAGTCCTTCAGGGGAAAGGACAACATAGGTCAGGGGTGGAACTGGAGTGGAGGGGTGGAATCAAAAAGGAGGGAAAAAAAGGATCTGGGCTTTTTCCTTCCTTCTGCCTTTGCTTTGTCTTCAGGCTTGTCCCTTTTGGTCACAAAATGGCTGCTGCAATTCTAGGCATCTGCACAGCCTCTCATAAGAGCATCCCAAAGTGTAAAGGGATGGGCAGGGGGAATAACTCTCTACATGGGTCTCTCTCTTTTTATCAAGAAGTAAAATCTTTCCTAAGAATATCCTAGCAGACTCCCTTTAGTTTTACTGCCCATAACCACCTCACATATCAACCACTGACCATTACTGACAGGAGAATTTGCTTATCCCAGATATAATTCATCCCTCAGGGCTGGCCTGTATTCAGCTATACCTAATTAAATACAGGTGAGTCCTGTAACCAGTAGTCCCTAATCTTTTTGGCACCAGGGACCAGTGCTCTTATGAGAATCTAAAGCCTGATTATCTGAGGAATACAGATGAAGCTTCACTTGCTTCCCTACTGCTTACCTCCTGCTGTGCAGACAGTTCCTAAAAGTCCACAGGCCTCAGATCCCTGCTGTAAACAACAAAGGAGTAAGGCAGGGCTATTGAGATGGTTGCCTCACCTATCTAAAGTCCTGCGATTCTAAGTGCTTGGCCTTTAGGAGGCTGCCTTGTCATCCTGCAGGGACTAATTGCATTCTTCATTTCTTTGGTAAGGCAATGGCCAGGAATAACATTTTTTTAAGGAATGGCTTTATTTTCTTGAATGAGGAGGGAAGCAGAAAGGGTTTGGAAATGGGTGGATTTATTGGCCAAGCAAAATTCAGTGAGCAGCCAAGCCCAGCAGGTCTTCTGTAGTAAAGGTCCCACAACTGAGCTGCCCACTGCTGAGGGCCACTCTCATAGGGAGCAGAGGAGACTAGGGATCACTTCCAATTATGAGGCAAGATCTCAGGTTCCTCAGCAAACTGTATTAGTTCTCCTGTCTGTCCAGGCCGCAGCATCAGGTATTCCTAATAAAAAGAATTTTGTTTTAAAGCTGTTTGATAATAAATAACAAATGAGGACTGTACTCACAATGGTCATATTATTAAGCATCTATTACATGCCAGGTACTGCGCTAGACCCTGGGGATACCAATGTAAAGGTCCTAGTCCTGAAGAGGTTGACATTCTCTTTGAGAGTAAATAAATGTAACAGATAAAGCAACACCTAATACAACTGGGTATGTATATGAGGCCAGAGAGTGGGAGTGGCCATCTTTGCCTGAGAGATGATCAGGAAAGGGGTAACCCTTGAGACAAAAACAGGCATTCCGTCCAACGCTGAGAGCAGCATGAGCCAGGAGGAACCACTGATTAGGACTGGCAGGCACTGGGTACATGGGGCTGAGGCCTAGAGGGCTCTGTGGGCCATGCTGGAGAGTAAGGGCTTTATCTCGCAGGCAAAGGAAATTGGACAATTTCCATAGGCAAGTCTTAAAGTAATGTGTATCAAATTATTTCCCAATTTTTCTTTCAGAATTTAAGGAAAGATTTTATTTCCTTTACTCAATACGTTATATTGAATACATATATTATGGACCACCTATTAATAGCTAAGGTTATAGCTTTGCTATAAACCACATATAGACTAGTTTATAGTTTATGTCTAAAGTGTATCTTTTGATTTGTAGTGATTTAAGATTTAATGATTTAAAAATTACTAAAAATTTAATATTTGCTAAGTTATTTCCCATTTTTAAAAAAATCAACTTTGCTGCTAATAGAGATGGTTAGGGACATTGCCAAAACTCTTGTTCTCCAGCAGTTTACAGAGGTATTTAAGGATGAATCTTCTCATAATCCAAGGCAAACCTCTAGTGTATTTGTGGGAGACTAGATTCTTGCCCAGAGCTACCAGGCAGTGATGCCTGATTCCAAGAGGCTCCAGTCTTCACTTCCTCAGCCTTTTGTTTAGGTGTCACCTTATCACTGAAGCTTCCTTTGACTGACCTCTTTAAAACTAATCCCTGCCAGTTTTGATCTTCCTTACTTTTTCTTTTTTCTACTATACATTTATCCTCCTATCATACCCTATAACTTACTAACTTTTGTTTGTTGTTTATTATTATCTGTCTCCCCCTACAAGAGTGTAAGTCCCTTTAAAAGCAGGGGCCTTTGTATTTTCTGTTCACTGCTGTTATCTCAACCATCCAGAACACTGTCTTATAGAAGACCTACATTCACAGGTCAGTATCTGGGTTAATTGGAAAGCACCCTTTAAGACTTCTCTATTTATTCTCAATGATCATGATTTGTCACTAAACAGAGGTGAGCTTGTTAGAGCAAAGCTGTTCATGCCTGTTTGCATGTCTTTAGTGTTGGTTTAGAGGGTAAAAGGCCACGGTGCCTTTGAGGGTGAACCTTAGAGGCTGTTAGGAGTAAAGGCCAGAAAACAATAGCGGAGGTGGGATCCTTGACTTTGGTTGTAGAGTACTGTAAACTGATGGTAACAGATGATGTTCTTTTGAACAGGTATAAGAGTTTGGTCACTGGGACCCGAGCGAGAGGAGTCATTGCTGTCCTCTGGGTCCTTGCCTTTGGCATTGGACTGACCCCATTCCTGGGGTGGAACAGTAAAGACAGTGCCACCAACTGCACAGAGTCCTGGGATGGAACCACGAATAAAAGCTGCTGCCTTGTGAAGTGTCTTTTCGAGAACGTAGTCCCTATGAGCTACATGGTATATTTCAATTTCTTTGGGTGTGTCCTGCCCCCACTGCTCATAATGCTAGTGATCTACATCAAGATCTTCATGGTGGCCTGCAGGCAGCTTCAGCGCACTGAGCTCATGGACCACTCAAGGACTATACTCCAGCGGGAGATCCATGCAGCTAAGTCCCTAGCCATGATCGTTGGGATTTTTGCTCTGTGTTGGCTACCAGTACATGCTATCAACTGTGTCACTCTTTTTCAGCCAGCTCAGGCTAAAGATAAGCCCAAGTGGGCAATGAACATGGCCATTCTCCTGTCACATGCCAATTCAGTTGTCAATCCCATTGTCTATGCATACCGGAACCGAGATTTCCGCTATACTTTTCACAAAATCATCTCCAGGTATGTTCTCTGCCAGACAGATGTCCTCAAGAGTGGGAATGGGCAGATGGGGGTGGAGCCTGCTCTCAATGTGGGCCTATAGCCTAGCCTCTGTCCCCTTAGAGGGGAAGACACAAATTCATAATAAACAAAGGGATAGGACATGACTAGCTAATTCTCATTGTGAAGACAGCTACAGCTCACAAGTATATGGGTTGCCTCTTTTGAGCACTTTCTCGGAGTTACTACATGTCTAGCTAATATGTACATGTTATTAGTAGGTTCCAAGAGTTGACAAATATATATGGTTCTGCCTGGCTGCTCTTACTGCGTGGATGATGCTGATAGCTTGAATGGATTGTAAAAGAATGTTTTGTTGTTTTTTAAAAGTCTGCCTCTTTCATGGTAGAAAATGACTGAAACTATTTTACTGTGAAACACTGTGAACTATTATAATACAAATATTTTTTAAACTTAGAGGCACTGGAAAAATAAAAGTTGGGCATACTAAAAATATATACTTGTTCCTAGGAAGGTGACCAGGAAAAATAAAAGTATAATTCTTTAAGCAAGAAACTACTATATTAATTTAGGGAAATGAGACTCTCATAAGTTCTTAAGGAGAATACTATCAGATATCAGTGTTGATAACAATCCTTTCCATATATAGCAAACTACCCTAGAGAAAGAAACTAGAGAAATAGGATCCCTCTTCTACTAGATTCCATTTTCTCCTCCTAGAGCTAGTAGTGAATTTTACTTCTCTCCCAAATTCAAGTTTTGCCAACTTGCCAGATTCCAAAGTGTGAAAATTTTACTAAGTAGAATTATGTAACTGTGTATGTATATTAGGCAAAATAAAAATAAAACTTAAAAAAAAACAAGCTTAGGGTGCTGTGTTGGCTTGTCAGAAAAAGCTGCATTTACCTTCTATTCTTTACCCTGAAGACCGCTTAAAAAAATAAATTTATACCCAGCCCATTTCCCAAGTAGCAGAAAAGGTTTGATAGATTTTATTTGCCATACCTCAGTGTAACTAAAAACTCTGCCAACCACAGAACACTGCAACATCTGTGGCCTTTTCACACAGCGTTCATTCACTACCACCTCATGTTTTGGGGGCACAGGGTTGGGAATTTCCTAGGCTGTAAAATCATCTTTTTCATCTGTTTGTTCACACCTTTAATTCTTTCTGTAATATTCCTGCAAGGACACTGCATGTTTATAAACTCCTACAGAGATAAGGAAGAATTCCTCTCTTTCTAGGATCCTATTTTGGCCATGGACAGCTTTACCAATTAAATTCTTGTCCAGTGCTGCAATCTGTCTCACGCTCATTTTCATTATTATAGTTCCTCTGTACTCTCTTTGGGGCACAAAAAAGTCTCACTTCTTTCCTTTCTAACATTCCTCTTGGTGTGTTTCTTTTCTCTTTTTAACTTCAGACCGGAAATCCCTAGGAGTATCTTTAGCTTCTTCATGATATGATTTTTAGTCCCTTCCTTCATTTGGCTTATTATAAAGCTCAGAAATGCATGTGGAGCACTTCCTTTGTACTTGATACCTCCATTCTAACAATACAGCCTACTTAAGCTATTTTGGCACCAACACCACAGATATCTGATGCTCACTGATATAAAAAAAAAATTACTGGTACTTCAGATACTTAAGAATCTAATTGTGGACAAGACATGATGATAGGCTTTGTTTGGGTCTAACATGCTTGATTCCATCTACAAAATTTTTTACCCATGGGGCTTAGAAGCTGGTTCAGATTTTTTATAAGGAGATTTGTACAGGGTTTCAAACTACATAGCCATTCTGGGTTCTAATCTATAGTTACCTTCTGTAGTCCAGGAGAGGAAAGGGACAATAACAAGAAGTCTCTAGAAGATCTGTTTTACCTTTCTTACATGTGAACCATGATAGGTTAAATGCATTTCTCGACAGGACTTCTATTTTGAAAGATAATCATGCTCAATCAGTACCTTTTATGCTTCTTGTTTCTTCTCCATCAATAATATGTCAGTCAGTTGCTTGTCCGAGACACTTAGCTGCTGACAGGTCCTCATTACCTGACTAAGATAAACTGCCAAGAGGTGCTTGCACTGGAATACAAAACACACCAACCCATTAGAAACTGGCCGGGCCAGGCTAACCAAGACCTCTTACTACCATTACATTTAGTAGGAAAGGAATGGGACACACACATTATGGGCCTTTAACTTATTGCTTAAAAACTGCAGATAAAGATGAGACAGACGTATTCTTTCTATAAGTCAGAGGAGAAAAAGGAAGTTTTATTTTGCCTGTTGTTTTGGGAAACAGTTTAGATCCAACTGGCACAGGGTAATCCTGAGTTCTATATTTTTTTCCCTCACCTTCAGAAAGCTTTTAATAGCAATGGATACTATTCCTTGAGGTACTGTGTTGCTAAGTGCTTCTTAGAGATTATCTCATTTAAATCTGACAGCTACCCATAAGAACAACTCTTATTACCATTTTAATCATGTGCTCAGAATCTACAGTCTACTCCCTTAATCACTATGTTATTCTTCTACAGGATGGGGTGGGATGGAGGAGTGGTGGTGAGGTGGCAGAACCCTCACACAAATCGGCCTGTACACATTTCTGGGGAGATGATCTATGTTGGACCTTGTATCACAGAACACACAGCCTTAAATGTTGAAGGGGGCCTGGTTTAATTCTGTCATTTTACAGGTGAAATAAACCCATGGCATATCAGCTGTGAATGTAGCCTTTTGTACAATGTGATACCCAACTTGCCACCTAGTTCCCAAGATGTTTAATGAAGTTAACGGTAAAAGAAGGGCAAGAAGGGAGTGGATGCTATAATTGTCTTCTCTGGCAAGACTTAAAATATAGCTACTTGCTCTCATGTGGATAGTGCTTTCTCCTTTGAAATAAGGAGTTGTGTATATTTTATTTCCTGCTTGATGCACTAGACTCCTGTGACATCAGCAAAGGATCAGTGTGCTCTTCAGCCTCATGTGTAAGTCAGGCATGGCTAAGTGCCGGGCTATCTTACAGGTAGTGAGAAGAAATACCTCATGGCCGGAGCTGCCTATATGCAAAGTTGCCAACATCCAATTTAGTTTCTTATTTTTATTGGGCCATCCAATTCCCCAGTGCCAGCTTTCAGGATTATCTTGTTACCCTCCCCAAAGCTTTATCCATGACTTCTTAAATAAAAAATTGGTGTTGATGTAATTCTAAAAATGAGACCACAATTTTGGAGATTAAACTCAAACAAGATAGACTAACTGAAGTCAAGGGCAGCAAACTACTATCTGTTTCAAATATAAAAAAATTCCCATTTTGTTTAACTCTTAAACCATGAAGGGCTGCTTCTCTCCTAATTTGACTATAGTAGGAAGAGCCTTCCCCATCCTCACCAGTAGGCTGTCACTCTTCTGTAGCACTGAGAAGGCAAATGCAGGACATGAACAGTAATGACAAGAAGCCAAACATGTGTATGTTTTACCAGAACTTCCAAGTACCTAGAAAGAAAAGGACAGATGGGATCAGACTTCAAAAGGTATGCTGGGAAACCGCTTCCTTCCCTTGAATGTATCTGGTAACCCAGAGTTGCTCATAAATTGCATTGGGAAGAACTGCAGCAACATTTTACACAAAAGTAGAAACTCAACTTCCCTGTGTGCAGACTCTTCTCCTTTCCTCAGTCTTTTGTCCTTGAGGACTTCGTACAATGAAATTGAATTTCAGGCTGCTTAAGCCATCAACACAAACCATTTTGTAGAGGGCCGACTCCGTGGGATGAGTATGAAGAGGTGGTGGGAAAGGCCCCTCATCTACATTTAATTGTGGTCTTTCTTGATATTTGGTATTTCACACACCTTAAGAGAGTATGAAAACAGGTAAAAGGTAAGCAGTGAGGCAGAAAGATAGGTTTCAGAAGAAGTGGGAAAAGGCTTTTGAAAAGAATTTGAGAGCAGGGAAAATAAGTAATCTTGCAAAAGGGATGACTCAGCTGGTCAGGATGGAGGTCTAAGAAAGAGGCAAGTCCGGATCTGCCTATTCATCTAGCAGTACACAAGGAAAACACAGATATGTGAGGGGTTGGTAAGAGACTCAGTCCAAGGACAAACAGCCTTGCTGGCAACCAAGAGACAATAAAGGAGACATATAGGGAAAACATGATGCATCTGTGGTGTGACTGGACAAACTTGTTAGAGATATCACTTGTTTAAGTCTCTCTACCACAAAGCAGCCAAAAACAAAAAGGTTGAGGCCTTCATTTCTAAAGTTAATTTCCAAACTGGAAGTGTAAAATTAGTATCCAAGGGAAGTAGAAACGTCCTGAGGGTTATTTTACAATGAACTGCCACTTAAGAATCTGCCACTGGGCTTTCGAATTAGTTTTAGGCTCAAAAAGGCAATCTAAATGAAAAGGCCAGAACTTTTTCTTTTTTTTTTTCTTTTTGAAAAATAATGCCAGCACTCCCAGGATTTTCTCTTTCTCCCCCACAAAAAACAAAGCAACAGGTAAGGCTTCAAAGAGTAGCAGTGTTCCAGTGTTGTGCTTCTGTTTGTCAAATGTCCAATGATTCATGATATGGCCATGTCCCTATGGCATTTTGATCAACTCAGTTGAATTCCTCAGGGAATGCTAGGTTACCGGAAATGGCCAATGAGTGGTTAGAAGATGCCTATTGTACTCATTAAAAATTTCAACCCTAGTTACAAATTAGGTATCAAAAGAATCACATCGTCCATAATTTGATTTTGAGGCACTGATATGTTTTAAACATATCACCCTGAGCATCATAAAAGGATTTCCTCATATATCTGGAAAACTTAAGGGAGAGCATTAAAGCAGACTGTTTTCTACTTAATCCTGGAAGAAAACCCACCAACATTCAGCAGTGACACAAACAATTCTTGGGTCGCCATACTATTAGCAATTAGATTTTTTCATCCTTTAGTTGTCTCCTCTGTGTTCTCTCTAGATCTAAAGTTGAACAGGCATAAGCTACACTGACTTAACTGGCCCACTGGTTCCTCCTTATTGTGGGTCCCCAATCTAACAGAATATTCTCTGGACTATGCTGAATAAATGCCTGGTGACTTAGGGATGGGGAGAAATTCTACAGAGCTTCCCTAGCCTGCTCCTTTCAAAGGCTGGCTAAGACTAAAATGCAAAGTGATAACCACCCGAGACAGCAAATATCATAAGGAGATAGCACATTTTAAATTTGCTCCTTCCTTATATAGCAGTGGCCAACTAATGAACCCAATAATCTGGCAAAAATCTGAGATGGAAATGCTTAGAACTAGAAATTGACCTTAGGGATCACCTAATTCCTTCACCCTTCAATGGAAAAATGACCTCCCTTACAAGAATTGCTCCCAGTTCTTCCACCCATAGTCTGGTATGTTTATCATGAGAAGGAGAGACCTTTTAAAAAAAGAAACATGCAGGAAAGAGGATACTCAGGCCCATGACTGGACTTGTTTGAACCTAACTTGGAGGAAGCCTGCTGTGGTTTCAATTAGATTCGAAGGATGGTAACCCATCTTAGATGGTCATCCACTCACAAGTACAATTTTATGACTGCTCCAAGCCTCTTAGGACCCATCACAGTGGTAAAACTATTATTTATTGTTCTCAGTGTTTGGTGCCTCTCTCAGAAAGAGGATTATACATTCCTGCCCTATTAAATACAGGCTGGCTATGTGACCTGCTTTAGCCAGCCAGTAAAATGTGAGTAGCCAAGCAGAAACAGTAAAAACTGGCACACACCACATCCTTCTTTCTCTTGCTATGAGATCCACAATGCTCTAGATAGGGAGGGGTGCTCCACCAACTGGGATTCCCAGAGGGAACACGTTTTAGAGCAGAGGAGCAATTGACTCTTACTGGATACATGGCATGAATAAAATATAAAACTTTGCTTTTGTATGCCTTCGAAATTTTGGGGTCATTGTTACCACAGCATAACTTAGTCTCTCCTAACTGATGCATCTTCCTTCCTAGTTGAACCAAAAATGTTTATTAAAAAAAATCATCTCAGGTGACAACAATATAATGGTCACTTTAGCATAATTACCATTATACCTGGAGGACAATAAGAATATTAGAAGGTTGACTTATGGAAAGATAACTAGCAGTGTATCAAGGGAATGTCTGACTCAACTTTTATCATCTCATAGAACCTCTGAAAAAAGCCAAATTCTTACTATATTAGAATACAATGAAACCATTAAGGTTAATCTGAGGGTGTATATAAGATTTCTACAGCCTCATTTAATTCGAAGTTCAAGCTGACAGCCATAATTCTAGGAAGTTAGTATTTTTATGATAAATAAAGCAATGTAATCTAACACAGGATGTGAATGAAGAAAATAAGTTATGGTAACCCTGGGAGGTACAGAAAGTCAACAGTAACTAGAATATTTCAAAGAAAATCTTTAAGATTTTAACTAGTAACTAGGTCACAGAACTAGAGGACAGTAAAAAGACTGCTTGGGTAGTCAAGTGTTATGCTGATACTGGAACTGATATAAAAAATCTGAAACCAAAAGACATGAGAAATATTCAAAGGCCTT
This sequence comes from Rousettus aegyptiacus, assembly GCF_014176215.1. Taxonomy (NCBI): domain Eukaryota; kingdom Metazoa; phylum Chordata; class Mammalia; order Chiroptera; family Pteropodidae; genus Rousettus; species Rousettus aegyptiacus. The sequence continues at coordinate 66,217,519 of NW_023416309.1, forward strand.
TCTTATTTAGGGTATTTTACCTGCATGAAAAACAAAAATAAAAACACAGGGAAAGAAAATGTCTCTACCTCCTCAAGTACAAACATTTAATAGTTCTGATTATTAATCTATAAATTCACCAGGAGAAAATTCTAGTAGACAGCCTCTTTTAAGTAAATATGTTGCAAAAGTTTTAATTTCAGTACTAAACACCAATTACTCCATTTCCCTTAATGAAGAAATGCACGAAGATTTTGCCAAGTCAGCTAAGTTATGCTACAATGTGGAATGATAAGTTAATTCACTAAGCGAAGGCACCTATTTGCCCAAGCAGGCTTTGCTTGTCATTCACCAAGAATTAATTGACACGGTCTCAGCTCTGAGAAGTTCATTGTAAATAAACCAGAATCCAAACACTGAAATATTTCCCCCTTCCAGGTCTTCAGTAAAGCCTTGATTACATTTATAAGAGCTGATGGTTTCTTTTTAACCCCTTCCAAGCCAAACAAAATTTTGGAGACCACTGCCGATATTTTTATTTCATTCATAATACTCCCTTCCCTCAATCCCAGTTGTATTTATCATTGTCCTAGATAGCTAAACTAGGGGGTGTGGGAGTAGGGGGTAGGGTTGGAGTCTGGCCCACTGTTTATATAAAGACAGGCAGTGTGGGATAGCAGTTAGAAATCCCAGCTGCCAGCTGTGACTGTTAGTTTACTTTTCTGCATTTCAGTTTCCTGAAAAAAAAAAATCGCAAGACTTTTGGTGAGAACTATCAATAACATATTAAAGTAATTCAGAGCCTGGTAAGGGGCTGTTACTTTACAAATCTACCTATCTTAAACTCTAGAGGGCAAAACTAAGGTCCAAGTAGACTGCTTGCATTCAGCATAGTTTGACCCCTACCTAGTAAATACTTCCTGACAACAGTTTTGAAAGATCATTTCTAACAGAAGAATCTGAGCATGTGCAAGGACTCCAAAATGCACTTTGGCTTTTGCTTGTAATCAAGAGATAATGAACAAAGTAAAGGTGTCAATACATTTTTTTTGGGGGGGGGGGGAAGTACTCTATTATCAAACAATGGGAAAGCAAAAGTCGACTATACTCCATTAGATCTGAGAAAAGAGCCTCTCCACATCATTGCTGGTTATATACATTGCTACTAGGTAGAGTTAATAGAGCATATTTCTCATAATTACTAACACACTAATTTTATTAGGTTGGGTCGAATGCTTTTCAACAGTGCAGGAAATACTTAAAGATGGTTACCAGCTTCCACAGAGATTCTTGAAAACATTTTGTCCCAAGGGGTTTCTGTTGAGATAATCCCCACCTCTAGATTTCTACCTGGTAAACACGCCTCCCACTGGGTGATGAGATTAAGGTGATGGACTGTCGATCAACCAGGTCCAAGGCCTGGATGGCTGATGAGCCAAAAACAAACTTCAGCCTAGGAAATAGAAAGGCTTTAGATTAGCTTTTCAAACTCATCTCAGTAACTTGATCCAAAGGATCACCATAAGCATCTCTTAAAAATTCAATTCATTTTAGTTTGGAAAAAAAATATCAAAAACTCATGTACTCAATTTTCCAGAATAAATGTTAACATGTCGTTTACAGATAAAGAAGCCCTCTTTATACTTGGCAGTGCTTCCTATTCTTCTTCCCAATTTCCCTTCATCCCTGAGACAACTGCAAGCATTTGTTGGTTTCCTTCCTGATAATATTTTTATATTTTCTTATAAACAGTATGTGGGTACATGTATATGTACACACATATACATATATACATATACATGTACACTATACATATGGTATTGTTTCATAAGTTTTAAAACAAAAGGTATATTGCAGGCTTTTGGGGAACTTTTTTCCACTCAATACATTCTTAAAAATGATGCATGTAGATTTTTTTTTAAACTTTACTTTTTGAATATTTCATTGTATATACCTAGTACTTTTATTTTTTAAGTACCCTATTGATGGGTATTCTGATTGTTTCTATTATAATTATAAATAATACTGTTATCTCGGTGCATGTCCCTTAGTGCATATAATTTTTCCTGGTTATATAAGTAAAAGCAGAATTGCTGGTCTTAGTACAATTGCATTTTTCACTTTTAATAGGTGTTGCCATTAGCTTTCCACAGTGAAAATAGCTCTCCCAGCCAGCACTGGTTGAGAGTTCTAATTTCTCCTCATCCTCACTAAGACTGGTATTATCAGGCTTTTTCATGTCTGATCATCTGATGGGTATTAAATTTGTACTCTTTGATTAGTAGTAACGAAGGCTATTCGGCTGCTAATGATATATCAGAAAAAATTTATTATGTGGGAAAATTCTTATGTTACGTGAGAAAGGTTACATACAAAATTGCTTATTTAGAAACTCAATCATTTTTTTTCTTAAAAATACAATTATCTCAAAATAAAGATTTTTAAAAGGCAATAAGCCAAAATGTCACTGGGTGGTATGAGGTGATGCTTTTTATGTTTTATTTTCTGAGAACTTTTTTTTATAAGCATAGGTTATTTTTATAAACTGGATAGGTTGAACTAAAACTGAAATGTTAATGTTTTAAAAAAAAACATGTGATTTCACACGAAATAAGACAGAACTACTACGACTTCAAATTTAAAATGTTCAACTTCATTTTACAACAAACGAGTCTCTTCATAAAATAAAATATTGGAATGGAAAGAGTTTTTCAACTTTTTACATTTAACATGGAGATTACCTATGGACAAAGAAAAGTTAAAAAATTAAAATCTGGTGATAACTTTATCAATTGGAAAATCACCGTTAAATATGGATCTAATAAAAAATTTTCAACCTGCCTTGTCAATCTTGTTACATATTGTGAACATCTTTTGAATGCAATATTTTGTCACTTTTCCCCCAGCTTTATTGAAATATAATAGACAATTAGTTGCTCATATTTACATTGTACAATTCAATAAGTTTTCTTTCAATTCTAGTTGGCATACAATGTTTCAGTTGTATAGCATAGTGATTAGAGCTCAAGTGATCATCCCACTAAATCTAGCGCCTTACTTCCCCTACATATTTATTACAACACTGTTGACCACTTTTCTTATGCTACATTTTCTAACTCCATGACTATTTTGTCACTATCCATTTGTATTTCTTATTCGCTTCACCCTTTTTCACCATCCTCCCCAAACCCCCTCCTGTCTAGTAGCCCTCAAAATAGTCTCTGAATCTATGAGTTTGTTTCCATTTTTGTTATTATTTTGTTCTTTAGATTCTGCTTGTACTTAAAATCATGTATTTGTCTTTCTCTATCTGACTGCCTCTACTTAGCGCAATATCCTCTAGGTCCATCAAGGCAATATCTTTTTTCAACCCCTTCCATTTAGTCTGTGTGTGTCTTTTAATCTGAAGTCTCTTGTAGGCAGCATATGTAGGGATCTTGTTTTCTTATCCATTCAGCCACTCTATCCTTTGGAGTACTTAATTCTTTTCCATTTGAGGTAGTCATTGATAGATATGTAGTTATTACCATTTTTCATTCATGATTTTGTTTTTTTCCCCCTTAAAGAAGTCCCTCCAATATTTTCTGTAATACTGGCTTGGTGTTGATAAATTCCTTTAGCTTATTTTTGTCTGGGAAGCGCTTTATCTGTCCTTCAACTCTAAATGATAGCTTTGCTGGATAAAGTATTCTTAGTTGCAGTCCTGGGTTTTCATCCTGTGGAATATTTTTGTCAAGCCCTTCTGTCCTGCAAAGTTTCTTTGGAGAAATCAGCTGCCAGTCTTTTATGGGTGCTCCCTTGTAGGTATCTAACTGCTTTTCTCTTGCTTTTATGATTTTCTCTTTTTATTTAACCTTTGTCATTTGAATTATGATGTGTGTCGGTATGGGTCTCTCTGGGTTCCTCTTTCTTGGGATTCTGAATGTCCTGGGGTTGTATGTCTATTTCCTTCACCGGGTGAGGGAAGTTTTCCGTCATTATTTCTCCAAATAGCTCTTCAACTTCTTGTTTTCCTTCAGGTGCCCCTACGACATGGATATTTTCACATTTAATTGTGTCCCATAGGCTCCTTAAATGATTGTTATAGCCTTGGCTTCTTTTTTTCTTGCCGTCCTGATTAAGTGTCCTTGGCTTCCCCATCCTCTATATTGGAGGTTCCATCCTCTTCTTTATCTACTCTGTTGCTTCCCTGTAATATACTCTTCATCTCAGATAACGTGTTCTTCATTTCTGACTGGTTCCCTTTTGTAATTTCCATTTCCGTTTTTATATTTTTAAAATCTGAATTCATCTACACTTCCCTTAAGTTCATTGAGCATCTTTATAACCAGTGTTTTGAAGTCTGCATCTGTGAGATTGCTTGACTCCATTATTCCTGGATCTCTGTTCTCTCCTTTCACATGGTTTCTGCTTCTTTGTCTTCCCATTTTGGCTGCCTTTCTGTGTCTGTTTCTATGTACTAAGAAAAGCTCCTAAGTCTCCCAGTGTGGCTATGTGTGGTAGGTGTGCAGTGGCATGGTCCTGAGAGTGGTTCCGCTGCAGGCCAAGTTTAACCCTGGCCTGTGTCCCTCCAGGGCCATCTGGTGAGATTCAGTAAGCAATCCACAGATGCTGTGCTTATAGTTACCTCAGGAAACCACACCAGAGACCGAGGTGAGCTGCCACAAGTGTGAGTCTTGCTGCTCAGCAAGGAGCACTGGACTAGCTGAGCACACCTAGATGTGGTTTGAGTGGAGCTGCATCTCTCCCACCGTACTTTCAGGGAATCTTCTGGGCAGAGCAACCTCTGTTATCCACCTATGGCAGCGCTGAGTATACACACTGGGACAGGGGAGGGCTCAACAGAGGAACAATGGATACCACCAGTACTGCTTGGATGAAGCCTTGCCTCTGGCCCTCGGTCTGACAACTCAGTGTTCCCTTGTAAGTCCCTGGTGCCCCGCAAGAAGCCTTCATGGTGCTCATGCTCAGAGCGAGCAGGTTCATCACCAAAGTCCACTCACGGACATGGCCCTTTTAAAAGGCATCCGTAGCTGCCACTGCTGTAACCTCTGTCACGCTCAGCCACTTGGGTCCAGGCAGCCTTGCAATCTCACCCTATTGCAGGGTGATTTCTTATCTCTCTCTAGTTGTAGGGCTTGTTCATCTAGACCCTAGGTGACTGCTTGCTGTTCGCTCAGCGTTTCCGTCTCAACTGTGATGTGATCGTAACAGCAGATGAACAAAGCTCTATCGTCTACACCATTTTGACTTCTGTCTCTATATCACTTTTAACAGTTACATGAATTCCACTGTAAAGATGAATTACTTTTATTTTTTTTCAAACTCTATTTTTTGATGATTAGTTTATTAATCTAATCTGAATTAGATTGTTTCTAGGTTTTTTGTTTTACTTCCATAAATAACATAAATATCTTCACTGTACAATTCATGAACATTCATGATTACTTCCTTGGGATACATTCTTATAAGTGGAATTCTGGGTCAAAGAATATGTATGTTTTAAAGCTCATATTGCCTTTTGCCAGATTAACTTCCAATTTATACTCCTACTAGCAGCATTATCAGTTATCCTTTTCTCCAGCGATCCCCAACCTTTTTGGCACCAGGGACCAGTGGTCTTATGAGAATGTAATGCCTGATAATCTTATGTGGAGCTGAGGTGGTGATACTAGTGCTGGGAAATGGCTGCACAGATGAAGCTTTGCTCACCTACTCGCTCACTTAACCGCCCACTGCACACCTCCTGCTGTGCAGCCCAGTTCCTAAAAGGCCAGAGCCTGTTAGTGGTCCATGGCACGGGGCTGGGGACCGCTGCTTTTCTCCGTGTTCTTGCCAACCTCTGGAATATTCTTACCAACATCTTTTCTGTAGTGGCCAGTTTTATAGATGGAAAGCTATCTTATTATTTCAATTTGTATTTTTATGATCAGTAGTAAGATTTATCTTTTTTTCCCAAAGTTTTCAGTAATTTGCATCCTTTATTATTATTTGCTTATTTTCTTTGTCTTAAAAGTAGGAATTTTTTCCCCAGTAATGTATAATTTTGTAAAAAGAAATTTAAGAAATAGAGACAAGGTTAATGCCCTTTTTAAAATTCTGCCTCCTTTCTTTCCTCTAAGATGATCTCTACTATAGTTTGGTGTATATCCTTCTCGACTTTTAAATATAAGCATGTATATGCAATTAAACATTACTTATTCTTTAGTAGCTTTCACTTTTTTGTTGCTATTGAGAATGTAATTATGTTTTTGAACTTTGTGTACAAAGGGAAACAATTTTTAATTTCTATATTAAAAATGACTATTCTCTTGGTTTTAAAAAAGTATTATATCATGTACAAATAATTGTCTTTCCTTGTAGATACGTATACTTCTAATTTCTTTTTTTATATGTTAGTGTAATAGCTACAACTTCTAGAACAATGTTAAACAAAGTGGCATATAGGACATTTTGGGAATACTTTGTACAATCAAAGATAGTTTCGGCTATTCACTTGAAACAGGTTTTTAATAATCATGTCAAAAAAATATTGTCCCTAGTTTAGTAAGGATATTTTTAAAAATTAAGAGTTATTGTTGAAAGCATTTGTCTTTTAAAACACAATAACAGCTAAAAAGAAAAAAAACCAAATACAACAGGATATATACTTACGATAATAGATGCTCATCAGGAACTGTAAAACAGGAATGGAAAGAAAGTTAATCATATTAAACCAGTGACCACAAACAAAAAATTCTTAAAAAGACTATAACCAAGAAGACTTTTGTAGAAGACAGTGAATTGAGCCTATGTATCTAATTTTACCCCTTACTGATATTCAACTAAACAATAACAGGATTTTTTCCAAAAGCATAAACTCATGAGGATAAGGATGGAGAGAAATAACAGCTAAAATACATTTGAAAATAATTTAAAAGACCTGAAAAAACTGAATTTTAAGCTAGCACTGATGAGAGCCAAGTAACAACCTGATTTATACTACAGAATACACTACCCTCTCTGCAAAAAAAACTCAGAAATTAGTGGCAACCAGATAGCTCTGGAGGTCAGGACGTACCAGGGGGGCTAAAATAAGAAAGACTCACTGAAAGTAAGTTTAAGAAGCTAGAAGTTAGTAAAATAATGCTTTCAGATGTCTGAAGAAATATTTCCAATATATAATTCAATACTTAGCCAAATTATCAATTAATATATAGAAAAATAACTTTTTCAGACATGTAAAACCTTAAAAAGTATATCTCATGTACTTTTCTTCTTGAAGCTAAGTACGTGCTCTATAAGTAGTAAACCGGAAAAAGAAAATTGTAGGATATACTAAACATGAAGTTCAACACTGATAAAGGGAATTCCCAGAATAATAATGGTTAAGGGAGATCTCAGGAGTCGGCCAGGAGAGCACTAGCCCATATTAGAGAAAATCAAAGGCTCTAGGAGAGTCTACAGAAAAATGAAACTGATAAAATATTTCATTATCTGAACATCTTCATTAGAGATTTAGAACACCAATAAAAGAGTTTGAGGTTGAACTAGGGATAAATGCATAGAAAACTAAACAAGCAAACAACCACAACAGCTCTAATTTAGGAAAAACTAAAAGTTACACAGGAAAGGAAAAGTAATCATAGCTTGTTGCTATTGGCTCAGCTTCCTACATGGCTCAGCTGTGACTAGTTATACATCATAACACTGTTATACATCATAACACTGAGTGTAAACTCAGAATCTTGATCTAAAAAAATCTGCCATTGAAGGATGGGGGTCAGGAAGAGTATATGACTATCTAGAACAAAGACTTTTAAATAGCAGAAAACAATTTTGCTGAAAATAAACATTAATCGATGGCAGTAGTCCATCTGTTTGAGCCATGACCATCAGGGACATGTCTTCAGGACTGTCACAGTGTATGGATTAATACACTGGGACACAAAGCTCACTTCTGGCAACCACTGAGCTGACAACACATGGACTTTTTTCCTACCCTTTTTGGGATCGGAACATGTTTGAATACCTGGCTGGCCTAATTTGTTAAGGATGTAGATTGCATTAGCTTGAACTGAAACGAGAAAAAAGTTGTCTTAACTGTTCTCAGTCCTTTAAAAACTGTAACTCAAGATAAACTCTTTCGAAGTGCAAGCCTTTTTTAAACAAGTCATCCAACTGAATAAGCAGTGGCAATTTTGAGGCCTAATCTTCTATTTACTAAATGACCATTTTTACATTAGTTGAGTAGTTTTAACTAGTCGATGCAGTTGATTAGAAAAATCCTCTTAAAACTAGTATGCTGTCAACAAATTTTGAGATCTTGGTGATATTAGTGAACACGGTCACAGAGCACCCTCTGCTGGTCAGAGGAAAAAGAGGTACTTTCGCAATATCGATTTACTCCAGTCATTGCCTACGCATTTGGGTTTTCTGACCCTACTTATTTGCTGAGAAAAGTGTATGAAAAGATTCATTTTAAAATTAACATAAGATTTTGGGACTACATGAAAGTTTAGTAATTTAAAGTTTTACCTTTCTATAAGCCCGTGTAAGCTCCCGTCCCTTCCACCCTCCTGGTTTTAGGTCCCTTTCTCACGTATTTTTTGGCAACATTCAGCCCTTGTGTCCCTGGTTCAACTGCGCTGTCCCTGAACAAACTTAGCTTTTCTCTTTTCTTTCATTTAAAAACAAACAAACAAACAAGAGGGTCTGAAGATAGAACACACGGGGGAAAAGCACGGGCAGTTCGGGGCGAAGAGCGCGGGGTCGTAGCCCCGAATCCAGTGCCCCACGGGTCCAGAGACCACCACCTCTTGCCTCCCGGACCGGCGGTGCATGGTCCACGGCCCACAACACAGTTACACACTCCTTCCGGCCCGTACTTCGAGCGCTCTCCCGCACCGCCGCCTCCATCTCGCTCAGAAGCTCCTCCACGACAGCCGGCAACGTGGCCGCTGACATGGTGACGGCCATGGCTCTACGGAACGTAGACTCCTCAGAAAGCACAGCAAAAACAGCACTCCAACAAATGTGTGTAGGATTCCAACCAGAGCAGAGGGCTGGGCGCGGCGCCGTGATGCCAACGTGCGTCATTGCGCATGCGGATGGCAAGGAGGACGCTTCCTCGTACGTCACGGCCCGACCAATCCGGCGGCGTTCGGCGCTGGGGGCGGGACGTCCTAGGATCTCGCTGGGCCTGCAGTGAGCAGAGGACGCAGCTCGGGCATGTACCGGCTCCTGGTCCCAAGCCTGGGCCGAGGCCTTCTGCGGGCCGCGGGGCGGCAGTGCCGGATCTGTTCGGCGCGCCTGGTTCCGGGGCCGGCAGGAGGCCGGGCGCCCGAGGTGGAGGTGCCACCATCTCGAGTCGCGCCGCACGGCGGGGGCTTAGGCCTGCTGCCGCTGCTGGCAGGTGAGGGGCGCGAGCCGGGCGGGGACAGCCGGGCGGGGACCGGAGCGCGGACTGGGCCCGGTGACCTCAGAGCCCCTTCCCGCAGCGCTCGCGTGGTTCTCGAGGCCCGCTGCGGCAGAGGAGGAGGAGGAGCTGCAGGGAGCGGGCGGGGCCGCCGCTAACGATGCGGCTGACGAGGCCGAGGCCGAGATCATCCAGCTGCTAAAGCGAGCCAAGGTGAGGCGGCCTTGTTGATGCGCACTATTCTCTACAGTTAGCCGAGGACTAGGTGGCGGCTCTGAGGATAAAAGTGCCCGGAATTAGGTGGGTCTTGGAAGGAGGCGGAGAGCGGTGTTGGAATCCATTCAGGCTTCTCAGGCTGAAGTCTGCAATAAAACCGCTGCAGTCTCAAGTTGCAGATGGAAGTGGCATCACAGGCATCGTTCTTTTACCTAAACATAATTAGCAGAACTGTTTTGTAGTTTTTTAAATACGTGAACTAGCCAAGCTGAAAGGACCGGTATAGAGAATTTTTCACATGCAGTATGTAGCGTTCTTTAAATGCTATTCATTGTTGGTTATGAGCGATTTGGTTCTCTTCATAAACTCCTTTATTTCCCTCCACATTGTCTGTTTCGTCTTCTCCCCAGGTTATCGCAACTTTTCTGTTGGGCTAACTACCACCTTGAGGCCAACAACGTCCAAATTGATATTCCCATGCTGCAGTGTGCTACTGACATACCCTCTCTAGTTTGAGCCTTTGTCTACCTTTTAGGCTTAATCTGCCCAAAACTAAATTCTTGATCTCAAATGCCTCCCCAACACATTCCTTCACCGTCATGTTTTTTTACTACCATCTACCCAGATTTCCAGCCTGGAATTCTTATAGTCGTTTTTAATACTTAACGGTACCTTATCACCGCCTCCCAGTACACTTACAGTCCAGCAACAAATCCTGTTGTCACCAAATCCAAAATATTTGATAAATCAGCTCCTTTTTCTATCTCCCCTGTTCTCCCCACAGCCTAGTACTGAGTAGTCTTGTCTGCCCTATTGCCCCCTCTACATTTCATGCAACAGCCTAAGTGATTTGTTAAAAAAGTAAATTGGATATCATCTTCTTGCCTAAAAACTTTGAATGACTTTCCACTGCATTTATGATAAAATTCAAAATCCTTGCCATGGCCTGCAAGACCTTACATGATTGACACCATCCTACTTTGTTCACCCATTTGGCAGAAATACTCTAACTCACCATTCTCCTTTCTCATATTTTTCTTTTCATTTTTTGAACGATTCTTAAAGAATCCCTCTCGTCAGCCTGTAGGGCCTTTGCTTATTCCTTACTCCCAGTTTGGGTCATTTTCCCTTACAGTCCCTTATTTAGTTGACTCTTAAACATTCTATCTCATTATCACTTCCTCAGAAAGCTTTTCTGACTCCTGCATAGAGACCTTTATTGTTCCTTTCCATTGCTTTTTTCATAGCTCTTATCATTAGTTGTAATTAAGCTTATTTGTCCTACAGGATCACTTTCAGCATGCAGGAAAAGAGAAAGAGGATGTAGGGCAAGAAGCTTCCTTATAAAATAATAAAATATGTAAAAATTGTTCACATTCCTTTTGTCTGCTTTGTTGGCCAAAACTTTGTCATATGGCCACACGTAGCTGCAGAGGAGGCTACCTCCCTGTCAATGTTATAGACATAATGCTTGCTACCTAGTAGGAATTCAATAAATATTTGATGAATGAATGAATAGCTTTCTTCTATATATTGTGATGTATATCCGTAACCACTTCTGTCTGGTTATACATATATCTGCTTTCTTTACATTTTATTTTCTATTATTTTCTTTGTTTTCTCTTTTCAGTTGAGCATCATGAAAGATGAGCCAGAAGAGGCTGAGCTAATTTTGCATGACGCTCTTCGTCTTGCCTATCAGAGTGATAACAAGAAGGCCATCACTTACACTTATGATTTGGTAACTCTTCTAACAAATCTGAGCCACTGATGAAGGGTGAATGCAAGAGAAGTGTTGTTAATTCTCCTTATTTATATTCTGGACCTTCAGGATGTCCTAAAGCTCTTTGGTTTTGGGTTTTGTTTTTACTAAGCTTTCTTTTTAAATTTTAATTGCCCTTGGGGTGTCACTTATAAGAAGTCTCAGTCCTATACCAAAAAGAAACAATTATTATTAGCATTCGTTTCTTTGAGGATAAGTGGATCTATTTGGTTTGCATTAACAAAGTATATATGCAAGTATTTACTCTCATACCTTTGCTATACTTCGGTTCTAGCAGATTAGTGACATGCTTTTCTCTCAACTATTTTTTTAATTTAGAAAGTGAAAGCAAAAAAGGAGTCTTTAGCTTAAAGATTTTAAAATAAGTAGTAATAGAATGCTCTAAACTGAGAAACTATTTGTAATTTGCTTTCAGATGGCCAACTTGGCATTTGTACGGGGTCAGCTTGAAAATGTAAGTAAGTAAATCACTTTGTAATATATTGAATATGTGAAGTACTAGCCTTAAGGGAACTCTACTCTATTAGCCTGTAAGGGTACAGGCTGAGCTGCTGTACCAGAGAGACCCCAAAATAGAGTGAGTCAAGCAAGGAGGTGTATTTCTCTCTAATTCATTAGTATGCAAGTAGCTAAACATTGAAGGGGGCTAGTAACCTTTGCTCCATGAAGTGATTTGGAAGCCCAGGTTCCTTCTAAGATATGTCCTCATCTGTATAGGTGAGCTGGCTCAACTCCAGCCTACAGGTAGGAAAAACAGAAAAGGGAAGGCAAGCAGCTTTCTTATAAAATATGATTTAAAAATTGTTCACATTCCTGCATCTCTTGGCCAAAACTTTATCACATGACCATACCTAACTGCAAAGGAGGCTGACCTATTAAAAATTGGGGAGATTCTGTACTTAAAATGATGGAAAGGAGAGTGAATATTAGGGGATAGTTTTCAGTCTCTGCCACAGAGGGTTTGGATACAAAGTTAATTTCTAAAGTTGGTTTCTACTTGCTACAGAATAGTTTTTGAGGTGCCCAGAGGATGTGGGGTACTGGTATTTTAGTCTGTTTTCCATCACAAGGCTATTTTTCTCTGTGAATGCGAGTGTGTGAATGTTGTGTTTTACAAGAAATGATGAATCAGACTTAAAATCCAGGGTCATGTAGATAGTGGGGCCCAAGTAAAAGAAAAATCTTTTTCTTATGCTTTTAGGCAGAAAAACTTTTTAAAGCAACGATGAGTTACCTGCTTGGAGGGGGCATGCAACAGGTAAGGATGTTACCTATGACTGGGCCCTACCTGAAGCAGTTTTCAAAGTAGTCTTGCTTCGTGAAAACTTCACCTAGCCCCCAACATGTGCTTTGGCCAAAAAAGGTAGATTTTTTTTTTTTGCCTTAGGACTTGTATAAAAACTGCTAATCTTTCACTTATGCAAAAGCATGGTAGCTGAGCAATTCACAGTTGCCTAATTCTCTAAAAGGATAAGACTATGGCTTTCAGGCCAAAGGCAATCTAGAAGTTGATCTGAAATATTTTCTGAGGAAATTTTACTTGTCTTGAATTTCCTTCATTTTTCTTTTTCCCAACAGGAAGATAATGCAATAATTGAAATATCTCTAAAGCTGGCCAGTATCTATGCTGCTCAGAATAGGTAAGTATAGTCAGAATCTAAGTGTGACAGCAGCCAGCGAATTGGGGTCTGGGCAGAATACTTTGACCCTGGCATGTTATATGATTTTCACATACCTGCTAAGCATCTGGGTCTCCAAAAAATTGGTGTCACACTTAAAGTGTGACACCAATTCAGTCTTTCCCAGTTTTTGCCTGTTGCTTCCATTAGCCTGCTGAGTGGGACATACAGCCCTTACACCCCTGGATGCACTGTGCAAAGCTAATCAAGTTTTCTGTTCCTGCTTGAACTGGGAAGGAAGTTATAGTTAGAACTTTAGTTTACCTCTTCCTAGAAGAGGAGGGAGCATTGTAAAAGTTGATGAGGGTAATAAACTTTGAGGAAACCATTTTGTTGATATGTGTCAACAGACCAGGAAATTGGATATAAAGTTAAGTGAGATAGTTGCTAAGGGAGTTTCTTATTGGCCTGTTTGGTGGGCAGTGTTTTAAAAGCATGTAGAGATGATGAAGTAGCTAGGTTTTAGGAAGGGGAAGTATCTAGGAGTTGAGAGATTTTTGGATAAATCAGACAGGAAATCAGTGCTAATTTTAAAGTATTAGGTGAATCTCAATTCTTATAAATAAGAACATCTGCCAGCTACACAGGAAAGGCTTTAGGAAACAATTTAGTTGTGTGCCAAAGGTCAGGAACTTCTGAGTGAAGCCTGGTGCCTTTCATTCTCTAGGTGTTCAAAGAAGAAACACCTAGGATGTAAGCATAGAACTCCTCTAGAGAGTTATATTTTGGGGTGAATTTAAGAGGAAGATCTAAGACTAGCTTGTCCTTCGATTTTTAGTTGCTGCAGAAGTTGAATACTAGGCATTTGGAATAACAGCAAACCTGGTGCTCTAGAATGAGTGCTCACTGAGGTGAGGGCCCCTGACACCGGTCTCTGCTGCTCTAGTCACCACTTCTTTTCTTAGCAGGAACTGTTTAATCTCCCTGCATTTGGTTGGACACTAGATAGGCTAGAGCTTCTGAGGGCCTTTGACTTTAAGTCTTTTGGGGAGCCTTGAGGTAGACCCTGTCAGGGAGCACTGTAGCTGGGATCAATATCCCTTAGAGGAGTAACAGGACTAGATGTGAATGGAGTATGAACTCCTAGGATAAGAAGAAGCCCAAAGCTAATAATACTGGAGAGTAAGAGAAATTTATGGTCCTGTAGAGGTGAGTTTATGTAGTAGCCACTGATAATTAGCCTGTAAATTACTCTGTACTTTCCTCAAAAGTGTTCTTTTATTTTGTTTTATCAAGAAAGGCATGGGACCAGAAAATTTATGGCCAGATCCTGAGGCTTAGAAAGTGTGCTATTAGGGAAATTGTTTATAGACATTTTGCTTTGAATAGGTGCATCCTGTGGCCATTCTGCCCTGCCCCATGTCCTGGCTAGATACCAAACCATGTTTGTCAAGGTTTTGGTCTGGGGAAGTTAATGTTCTTCTGAGAATAGAATAGAATACTGGGGGTCCCTGGCAAAACACCAGAGGAGAAGAGGTGAGTTTTATAGTACCAATTTCGGTAAGAAACTGGAGCTAGAACAAAGAGCAAAAACCAGGGCTAAGCTTCTGGATGGGGAAGGAATATCTGATGTTTCTGTGCATCTCTTTATAGAAACCAGCAGTTGATGCATGTTCTGTCCAGAGTCAGTCCGCTTGCTGCTTGGGCATCCTCTCCAATTGACTGAGGGTCCAGGGCTAGAGTCAGGCTTAATGCCCTCTAGTGCCAGAGCTAGGAGTTCAATTTCGGTAAAAGAAACTTCCATCAAAGACCTACAGCTTGGGAGAAGTATACAGGTAATAAACCTCCAGAAATTGTATGAGGTCAGTAGTTAGACTCCTAGAGCAGGGTGGCCTTAGCCTCCATTCATATGAGTAGTACTTTGAGCAGGTGTTAGGCTTTCACAAATGAGAAACTGACTCCCTTGAAACTGTTAGTGGGAGATGATGAAAATAGCTGGTTATGTCAGTTACTAAAACTATGGTTGCACTCCTAGCTTTTTATGTTTTAAATTTCATTAAATGGGTGACTAGAAAAAAAATACCACTTTTGAGAAATGACGACAGATTGATACCCCTTATGGGCTTTAAACAAAATTCCTCTTCCCATCTTACACATCATTTATTGATAATACTAAAACCCCAGCTGGGAAAATGAGGATAAAAGAAGAGTTTGTGAAAAAGTGAACAGCCGATTGCTGATCTTTGCTTTACAGACAGGAATTTGCTCTTGCTGGCTATGAATTCTGCATTTCAACTCTAGAGGAAAAAATTGAAAAAGAAAAGGAATTAGCAGAAGACATTTTGTCAGGTAGGGACACCTGACTGTTTTCTGGACATTTTGCTATAAAGTGCTTCACTGTTGCTCTGCAATAAAGGGAATTAGGGGGAGGGAAAGTCATCCATTTTGGAAATTAAGTGGCTGTTTTTAAGGTCTCAGAAGAGGATTTGGAATAAGATGTTTTGTTTAAATGACTTGACCACTGTTTTTATTTTAATCTGTTGTTGACATGTTCATAATTTATCTGTTGACTTTTATTATATGTAACCTCTGGAAAATTAAGCAGAAAGGGAAGGTTCAGCTGCCAGTGACAATGCTAATTAATTTCCTTTTGGTCCCAGATGTACACCAAGTTATGAAAGGTGGAGAGCAGCTCATGTTTTTGCATTTCATTCTCATTGTTAAGGGAAGAGCTTAAAGAGAAACTACTGTTTCTTTTCCCAGTTATGCTAGGAACAGAAAGGGCTGGGCAGGAAGCTCTCTAGCTCTGAACCATTTGGGTTTCTTAATATGGTTTGAGGTATTGGGAATTTCCAGATTTGACATTGATTCTTTCATTATTTCACTTACTTTATACCAAGAGCTAGCAAGATGTTGAGGTAGAGCAGTCAACTCTGATGTCTCTAAAGTAGTAAATATGCCTTGAAAGGGTTGGCTGTACTCAGTTGTTGTCCAGTTCTCTCTTGAACATAACCCAGCTTTTCTTCATCACTTCACTGAAGCTCCCTTTATTAAGGTCACCAGTTCTCGTTCCTTATCTTACTGTACCTATAGCAGCTCTCACCCAGGTGGAAACACTATTGGTAACACTGTATTTACTTGACTTCCCCTTTGCTACCTCTAAAGTTAGTGGACCTCAGGGCTGTCTTTGGTCCTTTTCTCTTTTTCTCTTTGCCCTCACATCCTAGGAGATAACATTTAATTCCATACCTTTAATATCAGTTTTACACCTTCGGCCCCAACTTGCATATGAACTGCAGACTTGTCTACCTGACATCGTGGCCTGAATGTCTAATGATCATTTCACACTTAATATATCTGAAATGAATCTCTTGATTTCTGTGACTCACCAAGTTATTTCTCTACCACTCAGCCTCAGTTTAATAAATGACATCACCATTCACCCAGTTGCTTTGGTCAAGAACCTAAGAATCTATGATTTCTTCCTCATTCCCTATATGTAATTTATCAGTAAATTATATTGGATTAACCATCAAAATATATCCATTTCAGACCACATCTCCTCCTCTTGCTCTACTGCTCTGGTCCAGGCCATCATTGTCTCTTGCCTGGACACCTGTAATAATCTCACAGGTTTTCCTGCCTCCCTTCATTACCTCATACAATCTGTTATCCATGCAGCAGGCAAAGTGATCTTTTAAGAACTCTAGTGCCTTTGCTTCACCTTTAGAATAAATTCAGAATTCTTGTGTGGGCTGACCTATAAGGCCCTACATAATCTGACCCCCAACTACCTCTTCTACTGCTGCCCTCCCCCTTGCTCATTCTACTTTCACCACACTGATCTTTTTCTCACTCTTGTGTATCCCAAGGTCATTGTCATCTCTAGGACTTTTTATTTGCTGTTCCTTCTGCCTAGTTTGTGCTCCCTTATCTTTATATGGCTAGCTCTTATTTAGTTCTCTGCTCAGATATCATTCAGGGGGCCTACCCTGACTAAAACAATCATCTCTTCCCACTTTAGTGTCTCCTTAATCCTTTAACTTTCTTTACTTTTCTTAATTGCACTTAAGAAAGAAGATGTGTGTGTGTGTGTGTGTGTGTGTGTGTGTGTGTGTGTGTTGTGTTCTTGTGTTTGTATTACCACTGAAATATTTTTTTGTTCAAGTTTTTAGTATTTGTCTTCTCTATCAAAGAAGGATAGAGACTTTATCTGTTTTATTGACTGTTAAATCCTCAGTATCTAGAGCAGTGCTTGACACATAATTGAGGCTCAGTAGTTGTTTAATGAAAGGACAAAGGGCCCAAACCACTTTCAACTCCCTAAGTAGTGGAAGTACTTTGAGGAAATTCACAAAAAATATATATACAAGTCTAGCTATCAAATATATCACTTATGAACTATCTCCATTCTTGTTATCTTTCATTTGTAGCATTGACAGTTTCTTAAGAGTGTAAAGCTATCTTTTCTGATTCCAGAAATAATACTAGTGCATTGAAGGAAATTTAGAAAAGTATTAAGAAGAAAATAAGGATCATCCACAATCATGCTATCCAAGAAAGAACTACTGTTTATTTTTTGGTGTGTGTCTTTTCAGGATTGCTTTCACCCTCTGCTATTTATATTTTAAGAAAAAAATTAGGGATTATACTGTCTATATTACTTTGTAATTTAATTTTTTAAAATTTAGTTATATGTTGTGAAAGCACTTTTTCCCTAGGCGAAGGAATTCTTATTAGAGAGAGTAAACTGATTTCTGTTGTAAATATTGTTTCATTTTACTAGTTAAGCAGTAGAATGTGTTACATTATTCTTACTTATTTTTTCTAAAGGAATATATTCCCAGTTTTGAACAAAGCAAATTCCTTATCAAATTCATATGCTTTTTATTGGCATGATTAACTGTATCCCAAGGGTACATTACTTCAGATGACATTAAAACTTGGTATAGGGCGGTGGTCCCCAACCTTTTTGGCACCAGGGATGCCAAATGCCTGATGATGATCTGAGGTGGAGCTGAGGCAGTGATGCTTGTGCTGGGGAATGGCTGCAAATACAGTTGAAGCTTTGCTAGCTTACTGTTCACCTCTTGCTGTGTGGCCCAATTCCTAATAGGCCATGGACCAGTATTCATCCATGGTCTGGGGTTTGGGGACTCCTGGTATAATGTATTCATTTTGCTTGTCATGTTGTAGATATATATGTAATTTTTGAGAAAAGGCTCATAAAAAAATTAAGTGAAAATAGGATTACAAAACAATATAGTTAGGAGGAGCCTAATTTTCTAAAATGTGTAGATTAAATGTAGATACAGAACAAGAGCTGAATGATACCAAAATATAGACAGTGATTATCTATGGTTCGTAGATTTATAGGGGTTTTTTGTTATATTTGTGTTTTCCTGAATAGTCTATAATTTTTTGCAACACTTTTATTTTTATTTTTAAAATTAGTTTCTACTATTACCTATATATGAAAAGTCAAAGAACATTATAAGAATTTAAATACAGCATTTCCTAGGATCATTGTCAACTCAACCAATTTCTTCGTTATTTTCCTTTGTATTTCTGAATGACAAAATTATTATTTCTTGTTTTAATATTTTTAAAATCTGACTTGCAGAATAGTGAAGATTTAGGGTAATTTTTGGTTGTGTCTACACTATTTTGAATATACGGTGTTGCTGAACGAAGTAATGTGATCACATAATTACATTTTCTTTTCTGTACCTTTTGTTTCCTCTGAAGTCAATAGATGTTTTTGTTGCCTGTTTTATACGTATATGACAAATTCCTCTCTCACCACAGTGCTTTAATTCCTAAGTTTTTCTAGGGTTCTAGGGTATAAATTGGCCTCTTTTTCACTGGCATAGTTGTCTGTAGGCATTCAGTCTTTATCTTCCTTTCTTGTGCTTAGTCACTTACCAGTTTTTTTCTACTTTTCATCTCCTACAATTTTTTGATCTTCGTTGTCTCCCTTGATTCGTCTTTACTTCTTGTAGTTTTATATCTTTTTCATACTTTCACTTTGATTTTAGTGATGTTTTGAGAGGGTGTGGAGACGAATACTTGTGTTCAATCCAGAAAGGTGTATCTCATAGTAGTCCATACATTCTTCTGCCATCAAACATAAGGTAGTGTCCAGACCTGTTTCTTTAGAATAGATTCTTAGCACTGAAATTCCATGTCAAAAGTAGCACATTTTAAGGTTAGTGATGGATATTGCAAAATTGCTTTCGAAAGGATGGCGGTAATTTACATTTTCTGATTCTGCTAATTTATTTGCTTTGTGACTTTGGTCAAATTAGTTAATCCCTATGTGCTTTTGAACGTTAGAATGGGATTTAGAGTAATATTCTCTAATAGGACTGTTAGGATTGACTGAGTTAATATATGTGAAACACTTAGAACAATGCCTAATACATAGTAGCTACTCAAAAAATATAACCATTATTAGTTTCTATTATGATAAGGCAGTGTGCCCCTCCTCCCCAAATTGCATTTGTCTTTATAACCTTTGTCAGATTGATGATATGGCATTGATGCATTAACTAGCGTTTCTTTGATAAGCAGTGAAGTTAATCATTCGTTGGTGTGTTTTTATAAGAATATTAACTCTATCCTGTTGGCTTCTTCCCCTTAAATTCCTGGATAAAGAGATAGTAGGGTTTTTTTTTAATTTAAAAAAATGTGAAACTAATATTTGTATAGTTTAAAGAATAATGGGAACAGGCAGTAACACAACATTAACAATACCTTTGAAGCCCTGTGTGTGCCTGTCCCCAATCCCTTTCCACTTCCTGCCTGGGAGACACTACTCTCCTGACTCTTTATCATTCATTTGCTTTTTAGTTTTACTTCTCTATAGGAGATATTTAGTTTTTGCATGTTTCTTTTAAAAAATTTATATAAATGAATCAGCATGACTTGCACAACTCTTTAATTTTGAGGGGATTAGATCTGACCAAATTCATTTTTTTTCTTTGATTTTATGAATTTCTAATAAACATTGAGTAGCTATTCTGTGCCAGGTATTGTTCTAGGATTCTCTTAGAAGCAAATGAGGCAAAAGTCCCTGCTCTTCAGAGCTTTATGTGTAGAAAGGTATTTTTCAGCTTTGAAAACATATTCATTCATCTTTCCTTCTAATTGTCTTTTCTTTTTCTTTATTTCCAAACAGTTTTAACATTTACTTTTTTATTATAGTTGCAATTAACTTTGGTATGAAGTTGGTAACTACTTTCTTAAAAATAATCTATCACTATTATGTACTTATGTATTAATTAGTATATGGTTGGCTTTCTTTTGGGGTTTTCCATTCTTACTCATCTGATGAAACTTATAACAGTATACATTGTTTGTATTGTATGGTATTATATATTTGAGTTGTATGGCAATACAGATCTCACATTTCTTTTGC
The DNA here is from genome assembly GCF_014176215.1 of Rousettus aegyptiacus. NCBI lineage: Eukaryota > Metazoa > Chordata > Mammalia > Chiroptera > Pteropodidae > Rousettus > Rousettus aegyptiacus. Next base: position 66,237,933 of record NW_023416309.1, read on the forward strand.
AAAATTTTACATTTTAGTTTCATTCAGTTCTTACATGAATTTTAGATATTTTTACGTGAATTTGAGACCATTTTGTCAAGTCCTCAAAGTGCTTTGAGACTGAATTATTAGATTTGCATTATACTTTGGAGAGATTGCCAGAAGTTGACATTTGACTGCAAATAGCAGAAAATTTTAACCAAATTAAGTTAAACAGTTAGGACACCTGTCTCATGTAACTAGCAATTCAACAAAAGGGGGCAGGCTGCTGAATTAGCTGATATATGGTTCACTGAATTCCTGAAGGATAAGGTTCTTTCCATCCCTCCTTACTGTCACTCTCAGTGTGTGGGCTTTCTCTTCATTCTCCCCTTCTGGTTGGACAGTGACTTACTAGGTCCCAGGAATCTCATCCAGAAAAAGTCCGCAAGAAGATTTATTCTTACTTCTCATTGGCTGGAACTGGGTTACATGGCATTTCTAACTCAGTCTTTCCTTGGCAAGAGAAATGGGATACCATGATTGGCTAAAACTGATCAGAATCCATTCCTAACAGGATGGGAATCCCCTCTGCTTGAAAGAGTGTATACTAGGACAAACAGCAACTGCGCTAGCAAGAGAAGTCACTCACTACACTTTATTTGCAATATTGAGTCTTCCCATTGAGGAACGTGGTATGGCTCTTCCTTACAGATTTATTCACATAGATGTGATAACTATTTTATTACATTTGATTCCAGGTGGACACTTTACTAAACTATTTGCTTTTCAGTTGATATTACACTATTTCCAGATATATAACTATACGTTTAGAAAATCATAATTGTTTCTTTTCAGTTATACTTCTGTGCCTCCCACCCACCCCTCCCCCACTCCCAGTTAAATTTAGCAATAATCACAGAATAACATTAAATAATAGTGGGTGGTTGGTGATGGACAACTTTGATATCTGATTTGGTGCCAAATTATATGAATAGATTTATTATTATACATCTAGAGCAAACAAACTAGGCTTGCTTGGAATTGTTTATTTAGTAACTACTGGATAATATTTAATGAGATTTTATTTAGAACTTTTGCATTTATTTTCTTATGTGAGATCCATAGTTTATTTCTTGTGCTTGTCATTGTGGGATTGTTAATGTGGTAAAATGAATTGGGATGCTTTTTATATTTTCTGTTCTGGCATAGGTATGGGGTATTACATAGAAATGAGCTATTCCTTGAAAGTTGTGAGATATGTAAAACCACGTGGACCAGATCTCCTTTGGAGATGATTCTCTGGCAACTTTTTATTTTCCTTCCTTGACTACTCGTACATTTAAATTTCTTCAATTTTCTTGTTTCGATTTTCTGGGACAGTGCCAAGAACAGTGTTAATATCTGTCGAATAAGGGAACGCATGTATGAAAGAATTTTGGGGAACTGCATTTTTCTAGAAGAAACTTTCTTACGGAATTATATTTTGAATGCATAGTTTACTATATTCTTTATTCCTTTCCTAGTATTTAATTTTATGGATTTCTTCTCTTTAACAGATTTTTTCCATTGATTCCTTCCTCCTTTCTTTGAGCTGAAAGTTTCATTTTTCATATTTTAAATAAAACATTTCTGGAAAGTCGAAGTATTTTTGGTGACATATTTGGTTTCATGAGTGCTTGAAGTCTGGACCCTGAGTTTGAATTCTGGCTCTTCCACTTACTAACAGTGTGACTGTAGACAGGTGACTTAACTTTACTCAGTTTCCTCATCAATAAAATAAGAATAGTAGCACAACTTACCTTAATGAGTTGTTATGGGAATTCAATCCCTTAGGACTGTGACTAGTACTCAAGTACTATGTAAGAGTTTGCTGGAACATGATATATTTATTAATGTAATTTATTAACAGTTTAGCCCCTCTGTGTTATGTTTACTAGTCTCAATTTATGAAGGCGCTTGATTATTTTATTCATAGTTTTTCCTTGGTTTTTGTCAGTTTTGTTGATCTTTTCAAAAGAGCCAACTTGTGGTTTCACTTTGTTGTTTTTATTTATATTTCATTTATTTCCACATAAATCCTTATGTCTCCTGCTTCCTTTGGGTTTATTTTGTTCTTTTTTTTAGTTTATTAGGTGGAAGATTAGGTTACTGATTTAAGATCTTTCTAATATAGACATTTAAAACTATAAATTTCCCTCTATTGCTTTAGCTGTATCATATACATTTTGGTATGTTGTTTTCACATCTCAAAGTATTTCCTAATTTTTCTTGTGATTTTTTCTTTCATCTTTAGGATATTTTGGAGTATGTTAGTTAATTACATATTTATCAATTTCCCAGATTTCCTTGTGTTGTTGATTTCTAAATTCATTGTTGTGGTCAGAGAAAACATGTTTTGTATGATTTCAGCCCTTTTTAATTTATTGAGACTCATTTTATGGCCCGTTATATGGTTTTACCTGGAGAATGTTGCATGTACATTGAAAGAAATGTGTATTCCTTTGTTTTTGGATGGAGTATTCTATATGTCTCTTAGGTCTTGTTGGTTTATCGTGTTGTTCAAGTCTGCTTGCAGATTTTTTCTAATCAGTCTAGACAATTTTTTTTTCTTTATACATATTTCTATGCTATTCAAGGTTTTAGATATGTCATTGTGAATTATCCCTTTCTCAGAAAATGATTTTTTGTCCAATTTTTTGTCACAAATTTTAGTTTTACATTGTTGACTGTATTTTACTCTTTTAACTTTGAGTCATTTTGTCGTCAGTCTTTTGTAGATGGCTGTATTTGGATTTTTTAAAAACCTAAGCTCTGAGTATCATTGTCCTGTGATAGAGAATCTTAAAACTTATTTAAATAGATATTAAAAGTGATATTTGCTCTAATTTTTGCATTTTAAAAAATACACTATTTCTTTTGAGGTCCCTTCTATAGGGATGTTTTCCTCACTAAACTCCCATTTATATTTTGGAAGGAAGGCATACATATGGTTCTATTAGGGGTAACCTAAAAAATTTCTTCAAGATATCTTTGACTCAGAGGAAAAACATTTATTTTTTAAGTTTCTTCTTTAAGGTGACTACAATTTAACATTTTCTACCTTTCTCTTTCCCCAGTTGTTTTTTCTCTGTGACCTGGAATTTTAGATCTAAGGGGTTTATTGCAGAGAATTCCGAAGCCAACTTATTTGCCTTCTTTTGTAGATAGCCTATTTTCTCCTGCCTGATTGCTTTGTAGGAGTCAGTTTTATTAGTATAAAATTAGGGGATTAGTCTTTTTATGTATTTTGCCTAGTCTGTGATGAACCTCCATTTTAAAGAAGTTCTCTTGAGCTTCTATACTCACTACATCTTTACTTATCGAACAGTTAGTTCTACTTTGCTATGGCCATTTATTCAGGAACGTCATTTAACTAACTGTGTGTTGGTCTCTCCTCTGTCCTTTATATTTACATTTTCCTTTCTCTGTTTTCTTGTCTGTTTTTGGAATTTCTCCAGTGTGTATTCCACTTTACTGACATCATTCAGAAAAGTCAGTTCTGTGCTTTTCTTCTGTATTTTTTTAAAGATGTCAAGCAAAAATAAACTTAGAGACTTTAATAGATACCTGTATTCCTTCCTCTTAGCTTTGTCAAGTTTAAGTATTTTACAGTATGTGCTTTACTTTTTTTGGTAAGCTTAAACTCCTGTGTACTCTTGTTTAGTGTAACTATTATCCTGAATTTGTTTTTGGTCTTTATCATTCTTGTCTATTCATTACACTTGCATATATCAGTAAACAATATACAATGTGGTGAATATACTTTTAAATTTTTTATGAATGGTATCATACTGTACAGTTGCTTCTGCAATGTTTTTTCACTCAGCATTATGTTGTTGAGATTTATACATGTTGGTACTAAAAGCATCAGTTTTCCTCACATAAAGGCCCTGTTTTGCTTGCCAAACCACGTCTGCTAGGTTGCATTTGTCCAGAACTTCCTCTGATTAGCCCACTGGGGTTAAGGGGTGAGGTTGAGCCTTTTTTTCCATCCTCGCAAGGAGTGGTACAGGCTAGAAGTGGCCCTGATTGGTTCATTCACTGCAACTGCAGTATAGTATTCCATTGTATGAATGAATATACTACAGTTTTCCTGTTGATGGGTATGTACGTTCTACATGTTTTGCTGTGGAAAATACCTTTTTGAACATTCCTGGACCTATGTCTCTGTGCACACATGTATGATATTCCCTAGGGTATGTATCCAAGAGGGGAATTGCTGGGGTGCATATACTAGATATTACCAGATTGCTTATCAATGTGGTTTACCAGTTTACATTTTCACTAGCGATGTGTTAACATTCTTGTTGCTCCATATCTTTGTTATTACTGGACTTAAACTTTTTTGATCTGGTAGCTATGAACTGGAATTTTACTGTGGCTTCAGTGCATGTTTCTTTGATAACTAATGAGATAAAGAACATCTTTTCATGTATTTATTGACCATCCAGATTTCTTGCTCCAAAAATTGTCTCTTTATATCCTTTACTTATTTTTTAGAAGGGCTGTTTTTTTCTTAATGATTTGTGAGAGTATGTATTTGAGCATCGTACGTTTTGTAGGTTACATATCACTTTGTAGCCTTGTCTTTTCACATGTGGCATTTGATATACAGAGATTAAAATTCGAAGGAATTTAATCTTGATATTTTCCCTATAGTCTGTATTATTTGTGTATTTAATAAAAATCCTTCACTCTTCTAAGAAATAGTCTCTTCTAAATATTTGTTTTTACATTTAGTTTTTAATTTACATAGATTTTTTTTTTTTTTAATATGGCAAGGTAGTGATAGAATTTTTTCTCCCTCATGGACAGGTTTTAGCACTCAGAACTGTTTTATTAGTTTATCTTTTTCTCACTGATTTATAAAGATAACTATATTGAGTTTTCATATATTAATGGAGTACCAGCGTTAATTCTGTAATTAAATTTTAGTTTCATTATCTTTTCCATATTTGGTTCAGTACTTTAGTTTTTGTTTTATGTGGGATTGGGTATTTCGTTTTTTCAGTATGTAGTCAATTTAGTAATGTGTCAAGAGGTGCTGTATCATTGCAGCCTCTATTATTCAAAAATTGGATCATCTGCGCTTTAAATTTGGCTCATCACTTTCCATTTCAAGATTCTACTTTCTGTTCTCTTACTACATTACTTTTTTTTGCATCTTAAAACTTTCATTGACCCTATTTAACTCATTCTGCTTTGAATTTATTATCATATGTATCTGCTAAATATTAGTTTCTAACTAAAAATAATAATTCTATATTATACTCAATATGTGGACTTGATCTTATTTAAAATGTGGGGAAAAGTTCATCATTTAATTGGATATTGTGATACTTGTGATTTAAAAGAAATATACATTTGGTCATTCATTTATTTGGTCTTTGTCTAGTTCCTGGCTCCTAGACCCTTGGAATTTACAAAGTGCTGAAAGAAAGAAAGAAAGAAAGGTCTTTTGATATGCTAATGAGGCAACTTTCAGAAGCACCTAAGAATGAGGGTTGGCTGACCAGAGAACCACCATTTGAATATAGGGTTGGAACTCTATGAAGTGATGTGGGGCTGGAGGCTTAATCAGTCATACCTATGTAATAAAGCCTCCATAAAACCCCACAAAGGATGAGGTTTGGGGTACTTCTGGATCGGTGAACTTGTGGAGATGCTAGGATACCTGGAGAGGGCATGAAAAACCCATGCCCCTTTCCACTTACCTTGTGCAATGCATCTCTTCTCTCTGGCTGATCCTAAGTTATATCCTTTTATAATAAACCTGTAATCTGAGTAAACTGTTTCTCTGAGTTCTGTGATCCACTCTAGTAAATTAATGAAACCCAAAGAGGGAGTCCTGGGAACCTCTGATTCCCAATCTGGTAACAACCTGAACTTCTAATTGGCATCCTGAATTGAAGGAGGTTGTTGGAAGCTTCAGTTTGTCAAAAGCATAGGTAACAACCTGGACTTGAAGCTGGTGTCTGAAGTTGGGGAGTGGGGAGTGTAGTCTTGTAGGACTAAACCCTTAGCTTGTGGAATCTGATGCTCTCTCTGGGTAGATAGTGTCATACTTGAGTTGATTTCTTTGGACACACTGCTGATGTCTGAGAATTGCTTGTTGGTTGGAGAATCCTATATCCCCCTACCCTCCTTCCCACAACACACACACATACCCATGTTGGAATTGGGTTCAGGAACCAATTTAGATGGTAATCCACCTAAGTTGTCACCTTTGTATAAAAAGTGCAGGGCTAAAGTACTTAGGTTACATGAACTATTCACAGGTCTTGGTAAGAATAAGATTAGGTTAGGTTGGCCACTTCTCTGCCTCACTTTCTGTATTGTACTTGTTATATCCAAGCAATGCTCTTATTTTCTTCTTAGTGGAAGAGAAAGCCAATACCCACCTCCTCCTTGGCATGTGCTTAGATGCCTATGCTCGCTACCTTCTGTTCTCCAAGCAGCCATCACAAGCACAAAGAATGTATGAAAAAGCTTTGCATATTTCTGAAGAAATACTAGGAGAAAGACACCCACAGGTAAGAGGAAAACAGAAAGGCGGACTGTAAATAAAAAAGGTTTCACAATTTATGGATGTGAAATACCACACTCATTGGGAACAGATAATCAGGAGTTGGTCTATCTTCCTAGGTGTATCTTCCTCCTCATGCCCTAGCCTATTAATTTTCCTACCCCTCCCCTCAACTACTTGTTTCAAAAAGGATTTGAGGCTACCCATCAATTACTGGGTCTGCCCAGAACATTTTGCATGAGTATTGGTTTATACAGCAGAATAATCTTTCTAAAGGATAGGTTTAACCCGGCACCCATGTGCTTCTTGGGCTTCAGTGTACACAGCACAGTATTTCAGAATACTGAATCTTATAAGGAACAGGTTAACATATGAAGATCCTTGCCTCCCTCGCCCCAAAGGTGAAATGATAGGGGAAAGCGGGGGAAAGGAGGGATTGTATTAAAAAATTAAAAACCACTGACGCAGAGTTTAAGCATACCGTTATTTCTGTTAGAATAGTAAACATATTGAATTAAATCATCTCTCTGTGTCTCCTTTATCAAGTTAAGAGGTAAGAAGCAGATCACTTTGTGAATGCTTGGTGCACCCAACTAAGGACCCAAAAATTTTAACTGAACGTCGCAAGGCTGAGGTAAATGGGCAGGGCAAGTTTTGGGGCTATGAATTATCTTCAGGAAAGGGATTTAGAACTCTTTATTATAGAGTACCATTAATGGAATATTACTGAGGAATAATAAGACAAATGTGGACTTCAGCTCACCAAGTACCAGAACTAGAGGCTTTTAAAGCATGGCTTCCATGGAGGAAGTAGGGTCTACCTCCCTTAGTACCAATATTTAAAAAACTCTTTTGAGAATCTTCCTAAAATCAATGGTGTATTTCTTCTTAACGAGTCTCAGGGTCCCTAGTAGGAATGACGTTTTAAACGGCTCTGGGAGCTGGCTTCTCAAGGTTGCTGATCCTTAAATGGGATCATATTAGAGCTTTATTTTGCCATTATTTTTTATTTGATGTTTCTAATTTGATAATTCGTTGTATTAATAAATAATATTCATTCTGTTCCCTAGTTTCTAGATTTGTTATCATTTTCCAGAGGTTCAAACTAATGCTGTCCATTATACAGTATGAATGATAAAGGAACATAATTTGTTAAAGGCTGATGTTTCACTGCCTTTACTAGTAATGCTGGGAAAGGTGAAATTGTAAGTCTATATTCAGTTAATCAAACTCCAAATTAACATTATTTACTGAAAAAGCTGGGTTTTTTTTCCCTGTGTAGACCATCGTGCTGATGAGTGACCTGGCTACCACCCTGGATGCACAAGGCCACTTTGATGAGGCCTGTGTTTATGTGCAAAAGGCATCAGATCTTGCGAGACAAATAGAACATCCTGAGCTGCACATGCTGCTCAGTAATCTGGCTGCAATTCTGATACACCGAGGTAGGAGCTGTGAGATTTTGACTGATTTGCTTTACAGAGGAGTGTTATTGGATTTAGATAAATCTGTGAAATGATGTTTGGGAGGGCAAGTGGCAGTGAGAAAGCTCCACAATTAAAAGGCTGGCTGAATAATACAGAAAAGGATGTATGTTTGGTTGAAATGCCATTGTGCTCATTCACATAACTTATATAGACTTGCACTAGCCTGTTGAACTGCATCAAGGTAGAGAAAACTTTGCAGTGGTAGTACTTCATTTCTGTAGTTTACAGATTTTTCAATGTTTTCACATATATAATTTGTTCTTCACAGTATACTTTATGAAGCTAGTAAGACAGGGACTATCAGTTTGACAGATATTTTATGCTATATACTCAGGGCCTCACTTGTATACAGTTCTTGGTTAATGAGTAAGGACTCCAGGGGTATACTGGAAAGAGCACATTTAGAAGTCCCACAGCACTCACTGGGTTAGAGTACTCTATCTACATCTGGGCCAGCATACAGCCTCTCTAAGCCAGCTTATCAAATAGGGATTAGATGAAGCAGCCTGTCACTTAATAAGCACACAATAAATTAGACCTGTACCATCACTAGTGCTTTCCCTTCAGAATCACTTTGAAAACATACATTTTCTTCTTACTCTCCCTTTTCTTTGGGTTATTTTAGAACGATATGCACAAGCAAAAGAGATCTACCAGGAAGCACTGAAGCAAGCAGAGCTGAAAAAAGATGAGGTTTCTATACAGCACATCAGGGAAGAATTGGCTGAGCTGTCCAGAAAAAAATAGACCTTTGACTTAATTTTATCAAGCTCTAAATGCCTTTTTGTTGTAGGGCATTTCCAGTTATAGCTGCTTATTCCAGTCTCAGTGGCACCCAAATCAATGGTTACTTAAATCCTTTGTCCTTGATATTCAAGTTTCCTCAACTTAACCTTGCTGAAGGACAAGTTGTATACACTTACCACTTTTGTTTTTGAAAGGAAAAGCAACCTTCACCCCAAACTGATTTGACTTCTAAGGATGCTTGACAGGTGATGTTTTCAGTTGTAATGTATAGTTAGGAGCTATCCATGCTGGTTTAACTACAGATTAAAATGGATCGGTTTTCCTCTGGGGTGGGTGTGTGGTAATTTACACAGGCATCACTACCATAAAATTTTGGTCCGTTGATTTGTTGCTCTCTCTTCTTTCATCAATATCTGGCAGACCAGAGTTACCTGTCTCATGGCAAAGGGGGATTACGGTGAGTTATTTTTCTTATAATCTATTTCTTTTTTTTGACAGGAGAAAAATAGAGTCTTTGAAATAATATTGTAAAAAGAACCAAAGCACAGAAAAAGGAATATATTGAGATTCAGAAAACATAGGTGAAATAAATTCTGTCAAATTATCTCAGATCATGTTGTCAATTCAGCACCTACCTTTGTTCAAGAAAGTGGAGTGTAGTGGTGGGATTGTTGAGTTAGAGGAACTCTCATAAAGGAGAAGGAAAAGTACTACCTTGGTTTGCTATCAGCATCCAGCATGAAGTTTTAAAGTGAGATCAGTCATTTGAACGTATAGCATCTATTTGATTATTAAAGTGAACTGTATGTTTTTGTATGTATCTAGTTATATATAACTATGAAAAAAAAGGTTGGAAAAAGGAATAATAATCTCTTATCAATGTTATCTGAGTACTCCACTTCCTTTGCAACCTAGGTCATGGAATAGTCATCTGAGGACCTCTTTAGAGCTATTCATACCCAGGCGGCACCCCAAACCTTCTGACTCAGGGTAGGGTCCTACAAGTGTAGTATTTGAAATCTCCCCAGTAATTCTGGTATGTACCACAGGTAAACAGAAGAATCATTGGCCTGGATCCTGGTCCTGGCTTTTTGAATCTGGGTCTCAGCATTCTCATCTGTAAAGTAGGGGACAAATGAGATTCTCTCTTGGCTGTGGGAGAAGGTATTTAGTCAGATGACCTTAAATGAATAGACTGCTATGTTGAAAGAGCTTTCTTTTACCACTCTGCCTCAAAGTCTAGAAAGTGTGTACAGATGCTCCTCAACTTATGATGGGGTTATATCCTGATCCTACCTCATCATGTTTTAAATATAAGTCAAAAATGCATTTAATATACCTAACCTACTGAACATCATAGCTTAGCCCAGCCCATTTCTACTGAATGCATACTGCTTTTGTACCATCATAAAGTTAAAAAATCGTAAGCTGAACTACTCACTGTAAGTCAGGGACTATCTATAAATACAAAATGTAGATGGGTTTGTTTACCTTAGCAGTCTTACAAAGAGCCAATTGCCTAGGGGAAAGGCAATTTTTCTTGGTACCATCAAGGAACACTGCTATTGCTGGTATGGGGCATAGGGATGTAAGTAGGAATGATAAACTCATTTTTGGTTCCTGTGTACATAGTGGAAGAATCCTTTCATAATAAACTAGAGACTCTACACCAATATTGTATTCCCTAATCTTTGAGTTTCACATAAAAAGTAACCTACTGAAGAGTTAATAAAATTAAAATACTAGAAACCCTGAGGTCTAAATCCTCAGGGATCAGACTAACACTAGAATTTTATATTTTTCAGATATAAATTCCTCCCCACTTTTTGTCTAAGATCATCTATTATTTACTACCCAGCTAATTCCTTTAATCAAGTCTTAACTTAAACTATAATATAAAACAGACTTTATAATATAAAGCAGACTTGAGTTTCAGTGTAGCCCAATTTCAATTGATTTTTTAAAAAATCAGTTACTCACCTTCTGCATTGAGAATATTTTTACCTTTTCACTATTGCAGTGGTTATTTAAAGTTAGGTTTTTCACTTCAGGTTTTATTAAAGAATTTTTGATCCTCTGCAATGATTCAGCTCCTGGTCCTCGTACTAAAAAAACTGTAGGGGTTTTCAGAAAGACAGTCTCTTCGTGTGAGTATTGTCAGTAAAGTTAATTTGCACTGTTTTAAAACAAAGTAGCAAAACAGAGGAGGACTTACCCCTTTACTATCAGTCTGAATTCAAAAGTGTATTGTTAAAAATAGTGTAGTTAAAATTTTTGAACTATTTCACCAGAGTGGTTAGGGCAGAAATATTTGAAAAATAGAATCACATCACATACTAATATTAAAGCATTATGAAACTTCCAATCATAAACATGCACTGGAAGTCAAGCTGTCGGAATATTTCTATGAACAGTATTGGGAAGACCTTAATTTAGTTCTAGGGTGCTAAGAAACCATAGGTAAGGAAAGAGTGTTACACCTTGCTTCACAGCTAAAACATTCTACAATTAGTCACTCTCAGAGCTGTGCTTGCCATTTTCAATCATGCTAAGGTGGACTTCTATCCCTCCCAGAAGGTTTGCTCCATAGGTTAGGCATGTGAGAATTCTGTCTTTTCATCTTTTCGAACTAAGAAATGATAGTGGATTTTATCTCCTGTTTGGAAATCTCTTCTCCAGGTGCATTGTGATAAGGATGGGGATGAGTTGGTAATAGCTGTTCACTTTAGAGTCCTCAATTGGAACTGCAAAAGAAACAAGTTAGGCTCTGATCTGACATGTTCTCAAAAACTATTGACTTGGAACAGCTTAAAATCCTCAGGGTCATAGAAAAATACCATCATAATCTATTTTGGGTCAGCCAACAATATAAATTATTAATGAAGTCAGTTACCTAAAAATGATTTCAGCAGAACACTGTTAAGTAGAACATTGTTATTTTTCATTTACATTAAAATTTTATGTGTGTGTGTATATATATATGTATACTAAAGTGGTAACAAGTTTCTAAGTAGTAGGAATCTGATCACTAAACCTGATCTAAAGTTTATTTTGAGGACCTCAAGTATGCAAGAGTGGAATAGTAACTGGAGTGAAGGCTTTAAACTTCAGACAAATGTGGGTTTATGGCCTATTTTTTGTTGCTTATTTAACTACATGGGTAAAGTATTGAACCTGGGTCTTCATCTATAAAATAGAGATTAGATAACAGTGCTACAGGGTGATGTGAGGGTCTCAATCGCACATACGAAACACTCATTACAAAGGAGGCACTCAGTCAGTGGTTATAGACCTGTTTTCTTTAAAGGGCTTGAGTTAAAAAGTTTAGGTCTGCTTAAAAGTCTGTAAAGTGCTAATATTTGTCATCCTGAGAGACCTCTTTTCTTCTCTCCTTTCTAATCAGTAGCATTCTCCCAAAACTTTATCAGTCTCCTGCAGAGGGATGCTTCAATGGTGTGCCTAAATTGTATGAAAAAAAATCTAAAAATTCAACAATTAACTATTAAGGATAAAACTGACCCTCTAGTACCATAATCAGTTTAAAAATTCAGTCTTAAATTATTTTCTCCTAGAGATTCAGCAAAATACATTCTACAATAAACTGTTGGCCACAAGGAATCAAAGTAAGAGTAAGCGCTGGCACGCACAAAAGGAGAAAGGACTGTATGTTCACCAGGATATGCAGCACAAAGTAAATCTAAAAGATAGGTTCTCTCCAAATCATTATTTTCTAACTCAGCCAATAAACTAAAATTATAAGTTTTTCCTTTGAAACCTGAGATATCAAGAGTCTTAAATCACAAATAATCTACTGTATCTATGGACAGGGTAGTCAAATTTATTTCAAAACAAAGCTTTGTTGGGCTGCATCAAATGCAGGAGAAAAAGAATACTTAAGGGCATGGTTAAATTACCAGTGTGCATAACAGTGAGGTATACCTCAAATAAGCCTTTAAAACTGTAAAAACTGAACTAATAACATACCCATGCAGTAATATTTTTTCAGTGCTACTAATTAAAAAAAAAAAGTTAAAGCCTGCACTGGAAATTTACAATATGGCAGAATTTTTGTTTCTCCTACCTTTTGACCCTAAATACATTAATGTACAGATTTTATGACAGGGTCTGTTAAAAATCTAAACATTTCCACAAGATTTTAAACATCACTTGGGAACCTGAATTTAGAGGAAACAAATTAGGATAAAAGTACAATGCCCGTGACAGCCAACATTATGTATATAACTGGGCTGTTTAGAAGGTTGTTTAGAAGGCAAGGGTTAAAAAGATAGACAAGAAGATTTTTAAAAAGTACCCCTAAGGTTGATGCGCTGATTTGAACATAAGTACACCAGATACTACAGCAAGGGGAAACACTGCAAAAAGATGCTCTATTTACAGAAGAGTGATTTAAAGACATTATGGTTTTCTTTACAGATGTAAGAACAGGAATCGTCCACTTTTTAAAAACTCTACATTTCGACCTTCCACTATTATTATAATCCACTAAACTGCCTGTATCAAAGGCAGTCCCCCCCACCCCCCCATTTGACTCTCCACATTTCCGTCATTTCTTCATCATCCATGGTCCAGGCTCTCCTGAAAAGTCTCTGGGCATAAATCATAGAAAGGCAGGTTTTTGACCTGCAATTAAAAATAAAGCAACCAAAAACTAGAGATTCCTCCCCAACACCCTGGCCCCACCAAGATCATTTCTCTATGCAGTTCAGTCATCACTATCCGATAGCGTCTCATACTGTGCTGAGAGCAGTGGGGCAGGCTCTCGTTCCCAGATCCTGTTCTGTTGGTGAGGAGCTGCTTGGTTCACAGAAGAGGGGGCGCATGCAATCGGTGTTGGTGGCGTACTGCTGAGCATCCGCATAGTCAGAGGGTTATAAGGAAACTGAGTTGAGCCTGACAAAATAAAAATTAGGTTTCACTGTCATGAACATAGTTGATACTTCATCCAACTTTCATAGGATGGAGGATGACAGGATTATACTACAAAAATGGTCTTGTGAAACTAAGCAAAATGAAACTACGTGGAAGAGCCCATGTTTATCATTTAGATGGTAGCCAGTGATAACACAGCAATCAGTGAGAGTCTATAAAGGACAAATAACAAGAATAAGCACATGAGTAAAGGGTTACTGAGCCCAGAAATGAAAGCTCAGGTGTGGATTTTTAGTTAAGTCTAGAACTAGATGTTCAATGGAGAATCCAAGTAGAACTACTGGATATTAAGCTCTAAGTAAAAGTCTGGTTACGCCACGAACTTCTTGACTCTTAAATATAAATGCAGGGGCACAAGTATCCAGGACTTTCAGCAGGTCAGGGGGCAGCAGGATGCATGTCATCTGCTGGATCTCACCGAGCAGACTTATTTATCAATGTACAAGACTTAGAAGAGGCAAACACAAACCTAATGGCAGCACTACTATCTTTTGTCAGATTCTAGGTGGTTTCAATGTCCCCAGAAAGCCTTCTACAGCTTAAGATTCTCTAAGAGAAAACATACCATTTCATAACATAATTAACATGGTCTAATAATAACTCCTCCCCTATAAGATTTGAGAATAATCACTGGTCTAGGCTAGAAGTTTTCAAACCAGTGCAATCACTTTACGTGTGATGTGAGAATTTTAGAAAGCAAAAGCCTTAATCTCTTAAGGGGAAGGGCACATTCAAGTTTTTTCATTGATGTATATGTGTATTTAACCCAAGGAAAGGACAGCTTGTAATTCTCTGAAACCCTTAAATCCATAGCAAATATCCCAGTTTTATTAAAAAAAAAAAAAAAAAAAGTCTGTTCTTTTTCAAGACTAACATTATTACAGTGATGTTATTTTTTTTAAAAAAAGCTTACAGTCACAACATTAATAAATATACTAGAGTATTGTTTTACACCCATCTGTATAGACAATAGTGAGCCTAAAGAGAGATAGTGGCTTTTTAAACTATTTTTCCCATTTCTGACTATGTGAAAGGCTATAAGGAGTGGCACATTACATTTAGGTAGAGTTCATAAAAGAACTGAAACCACAGACTTACTTGCTTTGCAAACAGATGAGATCTTTTATCATGGCTCTTGTCCATGGTAATAAGACCCTGCATTCATAAGATTATATGTACCCAACTTCTATTCTGGAAAGCTAACCTAGTAATGATACAGTAACGGAAATATAGTTTACCAAGCAAAGTTTCTGATTTTAGAAGAAGCACTGAGGCATTAAGGTAAATTGCTTTTAAGACATATTTTTTAGTAGTAAATTCCTCACCTGTTGAAGAGGGCCTATCTTCCCAGGCCCACCCTGGCGTCTGCCTGTGGTAATCACCTTCAGAATGTACAGAGGAGACTGAAGAGGGCCGTTCAGTTCCTAAATAGCCTTGCCCAGGGATAGGAGATTTAGATTTCCTGCTGTTTGACTTGCTGATCAGCTTTGGTTTGCAAACTCCTAAAAGTGGAATAAATTATTGTTACTGTATAATAATTATAGTCTCAACTTAGAAACCTACCAAAGTGCTGATTATATAATGCTAAGTGAAAGAAACAGAATGGTAGCATGAAGGATCCAGATCCTAGTACCCAATGAAGTAAAAAATATTTAAAAGAAAGCCAGAATTTACTTGTGGCAACCAAAACACAAAAGGGGTACATCTTCATGCCATAAACTTAAAACATGTAAACAATGAATTAAAATTTATGGAATATCATTTCTTTCCTGGCCTTGGAGCACAGAAACTGCTAAGAAAATTAAAGCAGGTTGACAAAACTCTTAAATCCTCACTACCTCCTCCCCCAACAGTTTAGAGAGAAGCAAACAGGAGCTGTTGTTATACCACCCCAAGGAAATATGTCAAAGGAAAACAACTGTAGAACAGAAGCCCCTTCATGGCACTATTGGACCTCAGCAGAAGCTTGGCAAGTCTTGGTGGCCCTTTCTGTTTTTCCAAGCTGTTTAGTTGGTGAACTCAGCAGAAATTCACAGGAGTGGGATGCCCCGACTGGGCTCTAAAACAAAACATTAAAAAGATCTCAGAAGAGATCAGAGCCTAGGTCATCATAAAATGTTTTCCTCAGCCCAGCAGAACAATTTCATCCTGCCCCATATCCTTCAGTGTACAGGAAAAAAGTGGGTAGAAAGCAACTTCTACTTGAACTATTGATGATAGAATAGAACAAGGGGTGAAGGTGCTTTATATACTTAAGAAAAACTTCAAAATATAAGAAACCAGTTTACAAAAGAAGCTCAAAGAATAGAGAAACCAAGAATGAGGTGAAAAGGCTTAGGAAACATAAAGATCAGAATAGACATAACAAAAAGGTAATTATTATAGTATGAAAGAAAAAATTGAGACACAGTAAAAGGAACAGAAAGAGATCAAGACGACTAAAATAATAAGGCAACATATGGAGGACAAAGACTACTAACAAAAAGATAATTGCATTTCTGAAATGGAGAGCCTGACAAAAGAAATAAGAGGAACACTCAATAGAAGAACATTTCCCTCAGTGTAGAACTCAACCCGCACATGCAAACGCCCTCCTGTGAGTAGGAAAATCTGATACAGAATGATGACTACTAATAAATACTGATGGTTAATTTACTGAAATTGAAGAGAAAAGGATTCTTCAGGCACATTATCACTTGCCAAAAACAGGCACATCTGGCCTTATTTCTTACACAATGACTGCCAGAAAAAAAAGTTAAGAGTCTACAGGATGTTTTGAGGAAAGTGTGTATCAAGAATATTACAACCTGCCAAGCTGTCATTTCAATCTAAGGACAACAAGGGACATTCTTGAGCATTAAAGATCTTGGAATACAGCACCGTTTGTGAGAAAACAGTGTGAAGACCTTACTAAAAAGGAATGCCATGATAAAAACCAGGATTATATTTGTGTAATAGTCACCAATATTATAATCTTAAAATACACATACACCTAACATCAATAAAAATTAGAAGATATGAGGAGAAAGGGAAAGACAAGGCTCATCTTTCAGAGCAGGAAGTGAATCCATATTGTTCTAAAATTAATGTTTGATAAAACTATAAAAACCTCTAAACTCTAACCTTTTTTTAACCTTAGTAAGAGCTTTTGGTTCATAACAGAGGAAAATAATCATGAACTAACCTGAAATATTGCCGACCATGTAATTTTTTAAGCATGAGGTATTATCAGAAGATTAAGAAAAAAGATCATATATAAACATTGAAAATTTAGAGTCATGGTTTTTGTGTGTGCGTGCTTTTAACCGGATGTATAAAATGATTTCATTCCATATTTATCCTTCTATGTGTATCTATGCAGTGACATGTCTGGAATAATGCGCATCAAAGAACACTAACTTTCTGGCTAATGTGATGTGAAGGGGTTTTTTTTCCTTTTTCTTACTCTTCTATGGCTTAAAATTATTTTATACTGAACCTATAGTTTTTATTACAATAGTAAGTCACTTTTATTCAAAAGCAGAATATGAAATGGCACTTGTATTATAATGTATGCATACATATAAGGACTAAATGCAAACAAAAATAAAAACACACTGGAGGGTGACATTTTAGGTAAAAAATTTTATCCTTATTTCTGTTCATGTTACTAAAAGACCTGAGCAGGTTAAAAAAATAGATTTTTGAAGTAGTAAACTCTCAGAGGTTACTCTGAGCACAAAATGAAATCCCTTAGTGATACATTAGAACTTGGGAATAAATTGGCTTTTTGGGGGGAATGACAGAAGAACACTGAAATGAAAACTTTACCTGAATGAGGTGATGGGTCCCCTTCGTCTCTCCGTGTCTCACCACTAGTCACAACGGAGGTGTTGGCACCACCAGGCACTATTCCCACAGCTTGGGACATGACAATACCATGATCATCAACCTTGTCATCAAAGTTTCCCATGAGAGCCTTCCTGATAATGTCTTCTAAACCGAGATTACTGGCAGGATCAGCAAAGGTATGACCTCTAGAGCTAATTGAGCCTGAAAGAGATAACCACAACATTTCTGCTTATTTCTGAGGCAGATCAGGAAATAGATATGAACAGACTACATAAAGTCCTTCAGTTCACTGAATACATACAGCACCTGGCAAGCTGCCTAAACACTGAGAGTCCACATAGAGGTCATCCAAATTCACTAATAACTCAAGGAAATTTGTTTACCTTTGCTAAATGAATCAGTCACCCACTTTAACTGTTTAAGTTACTTTAACTGTTTCCTAGTTTCTACAGTTTTTAAAGTAGTTTTGATTCTCTATTCATTTATCTTTTTGACAAGTATTTATTGACTGTCAATTCACTCTATTGCTATTGAGTATTTCTGATGATGAGCTTTTATTCATTTCTGCATACTGGAGCAGTCCCCTGGTATGCAGTGACTGCTACCATACAAATTTCATATTGGCAAATAATGTACTTCGAGTCTCACCTGAGGTAGTGACTGCTGGCAGATTAAAGATCTCAGTTCCTGGCTGAGCAGCTGCTGTATTTAAACAAACATTCAAATTAATTGAGATGTGACAAACATGTATATCAAAAGAGATAAAGTCTTGAAAAAATCCTGCAATAAAATTAACCTTTTATTTTCCATGATCTCAACCTTACATTTTACCCATTAAGTGAAGATTAAGTGGGGGGGAAATTTTTTTTTTTTTTTTTACAAAGGAAATCAGGAAATAACAAATTGGTAAAGTAGAAAAATTAGCACAGGAGTAATATAACTCAGAGGAAGGAAAGAAAGTTTGCATTGCTGGAGAAACACAAGTAGGAAAAAGTTGCTCTCAGAATAGGAATCTAGGCTTGCTAGAGAAGAAAGTTTGGGTTTTAAGATGACCCCTGCAAATATCAACAGGTTTGAGGCAGCCTGAGACTACGGCCTGAGATTACAGCCCGAGATTAAACTGGCAAGAGGAAAAAAATCTTCAGTAAGAACTGTAAAACAACTATAGAGGACAGTTTCCTTACTTATGGGCCAGGTTCACAGTGAACCTGAAATAACACAAAGTAATAAATACAGCCTTGTTATCACAAAAGTTTATAAAATAGGACTCATTCTTTTGACAATATTGAGCATTTATTTCGTTGGATCATAAAATCTACCTTATTTATCAAAAAGTTATATAATGACAATCTGATATAGTTCAGCCAGTAATACTAAGATACTGTACTTAAAATGCACTCCTCCTTTTAACTATGGAGCTTACAGTTAAATGTGGTACTGAGGCCATCAAGTCAGAATCAGCTAGGGGGCTTAATAAAAGTACCAACCTCCTAGATTCCTGGGGCACTATAATTCACATATATCACAAGCACTCCAGGTGCCTGTGATGGATATTAAAATTTGAGAAGCTCTGATTTAAAACAGATGGGCAAACTTCAGAAATGAGGGGAAAGGAGATATTTGAGAGCTGGTTAGGAGGCAGACTTGACAGGATGCAGTAGCATCAGCAGATCCGCAGGTAAAACATGAGGGAGAGGAAGTACTGCTAAGAAAGTGATTAGTGGAGCCACCATAAAGGTAAACTTGGTAGGAAAGGAGGAGGAAGAGATTTCTCTGTGTGGAGAGGTAGAATGTTAATTCAATTTTAGACATTTAAGGAACCAGTAAGGTATTCAAGAAGAAATGAGGTCTGCAAAGATTCATAAGTAGAGCTTAGCAGAAAAAGTTTAAGTCCAGCTAGAAGTTTGGGATTTTTCAGCAGATAGTTTAAATTCCCAGAGTAGATGAAATGAATCACAGATTCGTGCATGAGGAGAAAATTAGGAAAACCAACAATCAAGGGCCAGGCAAAGCAAGACTGAGCTTTTAGGGAGACATAAATGACCAGAGAGAGAGAGAGAGAGAGAGAGAGAGGGAAGGTAATAGTATTTGAAAGCCAAGAGAAGACTACTTCAGAAGAGGGAAGTTGTCCACTAGTGTCAATGGCTAGGAGAGATCACATAGTTTTAAAGCTTTAAGGTTTCTGAAAAATAAATTCACTGATATCCTCAATGGGAACACTGAATTGCGAGACACTGAGTTGAAGTGATCCTGTTGGCTGCTGGTGGCTTTCTCAGTTACACTTCCTGGTGAGGACTGAATATGCTCTGGGGTCCCTTGAAACCATTGGTCCTTAATACAATTCCTTAATTGTCCCTTTCCACAATCAAAAGGAGTTCTTGCAATCAAAAAAATCCCAGACTGAAGCAATTTTGTTAGTACTTGCTTTAAGACATTAATTTTATCTTGTTAGGTACTTATTTCATTACGCATTTTCAGAGAGTTGACACCATCTGTCACTCTAAAAGCACCCACATAGTGGGCTGCTCAATAAATAACTGTTGAATTAATGATTAAGAGAGCTACTGCCTAAGGACAGTGTCAGAACAAAACTATAAAGTAGGCTTTGTCAATTCATATGTGGTATTTTCCTGTCAATAATTTTTCCTCCATTAAAATGGCAAAACTAGAGAGGATAGGTACAAAATATACAAAGGTGAAACAACAACTGGCTGCTTTAAAATCTGTATGCCCTATGGTCTAACAGATTCATCTCTGCGTTCTGAGAATCAGAAAATGAGAGCACCATATTTTTGTTGGTGACGTTTGAGGACCAACAAAAATATAGTGCTTTCATTTTCAGAAAATATTGAAGACCGGAGACAAAAATGAATGATACTATTTTTTAAAAAAAGAAGAATGGATGTCTATAGCAATTCTGGTCAACATTCGATAGTTATCTTTTAGATGATTTGTTGCACTTAAGGCAATCTGGTAATTAAGAGCTAGGGTAAGTTCACATGTAATAAGTGACACTGGGCTCATCCTTTTCTTTTTGACATGCAACCTTTATTAATCACAAAGTGTCACACATCCAAACACACATCCAACTGGTATTTTATAGTTCATAGCCCATAATTTCCTTTCTTTTGACAAGGTTGGGAGACTAGTAGACCATAGATCACAAAAATAAAGGAAACTTGTATACCCAGATTTTGGCAATACATCTAACAAAGTCTCTCTGTATTACTGGATATAATTCAGGAAAAGATGGATAAGACTGAGTGATAGTATAAGTGAGTGTGCTAAATAACCGTATGAGGAAGGCTCTGATTAACACTTATCAACCCAAAGGTCTGGATGCCATAGAGCTTTACCCTATTGGATACTTACAAAAGACTGGTAATGATGTCATTAGTAGAGAACTGTTAGAAGCCAGTTAGTACATCATTAGAGGCCTAGACTCTGGAGGTGTAATACCTGAGTTTGAACCACAGCCTTATTACTTACTGGTTATGTAACCTGCACCAGTTATTAAATCTGAGTCTCAGTTTCCTCAACTACAAAATGGAGCTAATTATAATATGTAGCATGTACGATTGTGAGGATTAAATTAGTTTATATATATACATGCTTAGAATAGTGCTGAAAGCATAGTTAAGTGGTATATATATAACTGTTTGCTACTACTAATACTGATATTATATCTTTAGATAGTGGGTTTATCAGATTTGCAGATGACTGCTGAATGACTGAATTGAGATCCAAAAAGACACTAATAGGGTAGAAAAAGTAGTCGGAGCAGTGCTAGCACAGACTGCATCCTACACTTGGAGCTAGTTAACTACAAAAATATAGCAAGGGAAAGGTAGAGATCAAGAGCAGCACATCAAAAGAGACCTTGATATTTATATTGATACTAAGTGCACTATAACTTAAAATGTGTAGGTTGCCCACAAAAAAAACCCTAATACAATCTTAGACTCCCTGAATAATGATGAATCTCAGAACCTATTGAAGTTTAATAAAATGTTTTTAGTGGACGGTAAATGAGATGGTACGAATATTCAGAACCAGGCCATGTGATGAACAACTGGGGATATTCATAGAGAGAAGACTCAAAGAACATGACTTGTCTTCAAATAGCTGAAGAGATGTCATGTAGAGATGGCCCAAATGGATAAAACTAAGACCAGTGAGTAAAAAACTATGGAGCGCTAATCCAGCCCCACATAAGTTTCCTAGACTCAGAATTTATTCTTAGACAAAATGGACAGCTTTAGAAAGTGGCAAGTTTTTTTTTCCTGAATAGAAATACTTCATATACTGACAGACAACTGAGAAGGAAATTTAAGATCAAATGGAATTAGACAGATGCCTAAAAGAGCCTGTAAATTCAAGGATTACACACAAGGCAACACTGGAGATACCATTATTAATGCATGTTTTATTTGGGGTTTATGAAAGAAATCCCACTTACCCATATCAGAGTCACCTCCACCAGAGGAGTTCAACTTACGAAAAATCTCCTGCTTCTTTGATTTAACCATGGGTGACGTGTTTTCAAGCTTGGTGAAGAATGAAGGCAAGTAGCTTATACTCCCTGGTGAGCGGGAATCATTCCTATTAGGAACAGTTATGTCTATTACCATTGTGTACTCCTAACCTGGGGGGAACTTTCTTATCAATGATAGTAACAGTCATATAGAGTATTTGGGGAAACTACTATTTCCCCATCTTGTGTGTGTAATTACAACCCTAAGGAGCAATATCTAACCATAACCCAGTTAGTACATCATATTTGAGGACAGAGTCAAATACTTTGGCACTCAAAGATGAAATCATAAAATGAGTGCTGGAATGGAGAAAATCTAGAACAAAGATTCTTAACAAAGAATGAATAAGCAGCAAATGGATATTAACAGGAAAATTCAAAAATAGCTCATCATGATGCTGTATCCACCAACAGCCTAAACACTGATGTATTTATGGTTACTACATTAACCAGGAACTGTTTTATTAGCAGAAGTACTTTGAAGTACACGTGTCTATAAAACATCAACAGTTCACACATGAGCAATCAACAGTCAGACTTAAACAGAATAACTACAATATGGAAATTGTTACAATCATTTCAAAGCCCCCTACCAGATGAGCTGAGTTTGTGTAAAGGGTTTCATATTTTATTGGAAGCCTCCTATACAAACACATTTAAAAAAACAAGTTTCCTCTAACAGTGCAAGACCTCCAAGGATCTAGCTAGAGCTGGAGATCATGTGAACTCATACATCATTCAAATATTAGAACATGTTTGAATCTTCTAATTGCCAAGACAGATGAGGTAATAAAACAGACTGTAGTCCCTGTCCTCAAAATATTCACACAAACTTAGGGGAAGACAGGTAAATGTATAATTAAATTTCACATCATTCCTTCTTCAAAAATGAATTTTCTTCATTTCATCGAAAGGTACCAACATTTATTTGATTGCCTAATGAATATATACAATAAGTAAATAACTTATAGCACATTTTAAGAAAAGCACTAACAGTTTGGAGTGAGACAGACTTTGGTTTAAAGCTGGGCTCTCCCTTTTTATTTGAGTATGGGCAAATCATACTCAAAGCATCTCGGAGCATCATGAGAGGGTGTTTCACACCAAGAAAACACCATGATTATGGGCTGAAAGGAATTCAGGGATCAATAAGCAACTTGATATGGACAGAGAATGAGGTATAAGGATGTATAGTAGCAAGAACTGAGATGAATAATGTAAGCCTTGTCATAAAGGAACTCAAATGCCAGGCTAATGATTTAGTGCTTGATTCTGAGTTTTATTTATTTTATTTTATTTTATTTTATTTTATTTTATTTTATTTTGATTCTAAGTTTTAGATAAATCACTATGGTAGAAGTGGACCAGATAAGGGCCAAATCAAAGGTGTCTAATCCAAATGGGAATAAACATCTAATAATTCATAAGGTTAGGTTAGGGTCAGAAACAGGTAAGAAATATAATGTAAAGCAGTTCATCCCAAATACTAATTAATTATTACTTCTCTTCTTTATATAGTCCGCAGTGCTCTTGGTACATGGTACATACTCAAATGGTTGGTTGAACCACATAAACCAAAAAGAGGTTTACAAAAAGATCCCGAAGGACTTAATTTCAAGAATAGTGAACAATTTTCCCTATGACCTTTTTAAATATAATTTTCTCATGAAAATCCACTAGCATTAATCACTGAGAAAACAGACTAAATGATCCTTTGAGAGTCCTATCATGACATATAACCCAAAAGAGAAAAAAGGTACTGATTTTAAGAAAAACTGAAAGGCACTGCACACACACACATACTCATAAATGGGAGCTGTCAAGAGGTACACCTCACTCCTCACCTCTGTTCTGCAGGATCTGCTCCTCTCTGAGACAGAAGCAGCATGTTGTCCTGTTTCTCATGCACAACTGGAATCTGGGGTGGGGAGATGGGCTCGTAGGGCTCTGAAGAGACATGACTCCTCTCTGGGGATTTTCCAGGCCTAATATTATAATATAATATATTAGATTGTGCTCCTAGGGCTCACCTAAGGCTTACCCTAAACAAACTGGTTAACTCATTACCTCATTCAGGAGAAGTAACAAAAGCTGCCAATTTAGAGCAGAAGTTTCCAGGTATAAATAAAGTCTGTTACCACTGGTTTACCACTGGGAGATTTGGGAGTCGAATTATACAAACAGCGCAAGGAACAGACAGCAACTGAGGCTCTATCAGGAAGTCACTCTGTGCTTCAGCATCAGACCCCACCAACCTACCCCGTTGTCCAGCTACTCCAGCAAGCCCTCATGAGTTTTACTGATGATTTTGAGTCTTGACTTACCAGGTATTTATCCACTGAGTTAAAAGATAAAGGATTTGAGTACTAAATTGAAACCTAAGGATTCTGTCTAGTAAGTCAAGGTAGGCTCTAGTTATATCAAATTTTAAGGCTGAGCAGCTCTCTTCAATTTAATATTCTTCTTATGGATATGATATTTGTTGGGATACTGTGAGATAAACCAAATTTTTTTGGTTTACACCAAAAAACAAAGTTTCTGGCTTAGTGATTGTTCATAACCAACCCCACCCAATTAGAGGTGGCCATTTTTGACCATTTTTCTTATATTTCCTTGGCTGCTCCCTCTAAAACTAAATAATTTTATACCTTTCCTGATTTACCAAACTTGACACAGTATTAACTCCCTTCCATGAAAGATGAAGAACACAATTACCTTCTCTGCATTGGTGCCATTTTATTTTACTCTAGTTTGTATATTTTAATTTTACATAGCATATTCAGTCATTTTTTGTGTGTGATTTGCAGCATTTACATTCTATCTAGAACACCAGAAAACTCCTGTGTTTTGATTATAGATTAAAAACTATTAATGGTGTTATAGCACATAGATTGTATGAACATTTTAAACCTGTAAAACCAGGTAATGTGACTAAAACCAATGAAAGAAATTTAACATTCCTCATTAAAATGCACAGGTGTAGTGATACAGAAATTACAAGAGAAAAAGTCAAATGGATATTTTCATAAATGTCATTAATTGCTCAAAACCTGCTACACAGTACTTTGAATCAGGAATGAACCATGACTGCTATCTGGCTTTCAGTTTTCCTTTGATAACCGAATTTTTGTTGTTTAAAAGAAAATAAAGGTATTTTCATCTTATCCTCAAGATCATACAGTTTCTGTCTCAGATTTGCTTCAAAATGATCCAGTTTGAAGGCAGGCAAGTGGGGATAAAAATAAAACAAAACGCCCTACGCTGATGATTACTGAAGCTGGGCAATGGATACATACAGGCATATTATACTATTCTCTCTACTTCTGTGTATGTTTAAAAACACAATATAAAGTTTAAAAAAGTACAGACCATTCGGCTTCTTAAATTCTTTATGTTTTCTGCTAATTTGAGGGATTGGTAGGCAGGCTGGAGAAGCACTTCTGCTACAAATTGCTCTTTTTAATGCTCTGAATTATGGCTTCCACTAATTTGGTTCATCAATCCACTGTGTCTTCCAGATATTTGCTAGAATCGTTGACCTACAGATATCCCTGTCTTGTTCTCAGCATTTCATCAATTTTATGAATGTTCATATTCTTGTATTATAATTTAACATATGCCAGTGCTTAGTCTACCACCTTGAATAAAAAAACCCTGCCCTAAAAACCCAAGTGCAGTACATTGTGGAGGAGGCCATTCCAATATGTGGCTGCTGCCTGACCTGTGAGCTGGACCCAGGCCAGAACGGAGAAGACTGCTTCCCACAGACCTCCCCCGCCCCCTCCCCACCATCACCACTTAGAGACTGTCTGATCACAATCAGTGTTCTTTTCGACATAAACCATTACCCCTTGCCTGCCTCCCACTACATCATGCTGGTTCCTGGAACAGGCCATTGTCCCGACCTGGTCAGGTATGAAAAGTAATTTCCCTTACCTTACAGCATTCACGTACTAACTAGTCCCTGTGACTTCCCCTCCTTTACCCTATATGATTCTTTGGCATCTGCCAAGCAATACAGGGATCCGTCTCATCTTGAAGCTGCCCAAGAAGTGCCTCACATATACACATCCCTTAATAAACTGTTAATTACCTGACTGGAGTGGCCAGCCTCTTGTCTTCGGTCTTTCCCTGCCCTCCACTATGGAGGTAGATTCAGTCCCAGAACCTTTCCCTGGGTCTGTCTGTACTAACAATTGACAGATCAGCTAAAGATTGAAGAAATAGGCCTTGGGAACGAGGCATCTATGGGAAAAATCCCGGGTTGATCCTCTACTTGTGTGTGTGCAGGGGTGGCCCGTATATTAGATGCATGTACACCTCCACATTGAGTACAGGGACACCCTGAAAATGCTGGCTGGTCTCATACATTTGATTGAAAAACTATGCATTGTACATTGTGGTAAGGAAGAAAAGCGTATGGCCACAGCTCTAGGCTGGCCCCTCTTATAGGAGGTTAGGCTAACCACCAATTTTAGAGGTAGAAGCTAGGGTTGGGAAATTGAAGGCAGATCTAGGAGAAACCAACTGGTCTCGTGAGTGCATATGAAGCTATGGGAAGCACTCGGAACTTGGACAGAGGGAAAGAAAAAGGAGCAATAATGGCAGCAGGGAACAAAGGGCTTAGAGGATAATTTGAAAGGAAATCTGGCAGGATCTGGTTGCCACAGGCACCTCGGAAGAATGTCAGCCTAATGCAGTGTTATTGGGATTATGGAAAGCATTAAAACCAGAATAGTTCTACCCAATATCACCCTCGGTTCTCCCAGTGGACACCCCAACAGATTCAGAGGAACCCCCTGGGATTTCATTCAACCTACTCTGATTGGGTGCCCCCCAGTCCCCTGAGTATAGGATGAAGGCCAAGACTGTCTTCAGGTGAGGTCCACAGGGGCGACCAGAGGTCTCATGCAGAATTCACTGTCGACTGGTCCTCCAGAAATGAACAGAGGGTAACTGCTTTGGTTGCACTAGCACTGAATGTACCAATTACATGGTTATCCTCGGAAATTATCTGGCCTTTTTAGTGCTATAGATACCTGTGGAGGCCAGACTGTAATGGTCAGAAAAGTGCCCTTTATTCTGCGAACTGGGCGCCTTCCACTACTGGGAGTATGAGGTCCTGCCTCCCCAGTCGTGAAGACATTTGGCAAGGCAAGATTTTACGAACCTCTGAGGGAATCTGGCGTTCAAGCACAAGTAATCAAATCAGTATTAAGAGGCAATGCCAACCGGGAGCCAGTCAATTAACCACCACAGAAAAGAGTTACTGGAAGGACATAAAGAAATAGACAAAACTATCCAAGAGCTCCACCATGTGGGCACAGTGCCTTTAACTGACCCTAGCGTGGTCAGTAAAAAAGCCAGATGGCTCTTGAAGAATGGACAGTATAGAGAATTGAAGGAGGTAATATCCCCCTATTCATGTAGCTATGCCTAATATTGCTACTATATTAATTTGGCTAGCATCCTAGAAACATGCTGTGTTGGACCTGCCCAATGCTTTTTAGCATACTCCTGGCTGTTGAATCCCAAAATCAATTTCCTTTTAACTGGGGGGCGGGGGGGAGATGTGGGGTAGTGGTGGTGGTAACAATGGATTTTCCAAGTGCTTCCTTGAGACTATCTACACAGCCCCACCATATGCCATGGAATGGTGATCAGGATTTGTTACTGTTTTCTTTCCCAACTCTAGTGAAATGAGCCAGTTACACTGATGACATAAATGTTAATCTGTGAAGATCTGACTCTGCTGCAGAAAACCTGGCAGGCTGGTTTTGCTGGACCACCTATGACAGAGAGGATGGGCAGTGAAACCACAGAAAATTCATGGTCCAGGCACAGCAGTAAAGTTCTTGGGAGTTGTAAGGTCAGGTAAGATCTACATTGTCTCTGAGACCATCGTAGACAAAATACAAGCCTACCTTATACCAAAAACCGTGAAACAGGTACAGGCTTTTATGAGGATTCTAGGGTATTGGTGAACATTTATACCCCCACTTAATGCAATGCCTTCACCCTTTATATTGCCTGCTTAAAAAGAGACATGTATGGGACTAGGGAACAGAACAGCAGGCTGCTTCTGAGAAAGCAAAAGTACTGGTCAAACAGATTAAAGCTCTTGGAATTGCCCAGGTAGAGTTGCCATCTAAATTAGATATTTTAGTTACCATGGAAGGCATGGGGTGGGGATTATGGCAAAAACAGCAAAAGGAGAGAGTATCCTCTGTGTTCTGGTCTCAAATATGGAAGCTGCCAGAGATTAGGTGACCTCCACAAAATAGCAACTCTGGCAGTTGATATGATGCTCCTGCACGTGGGACCTCCTACTAAAAAGAGCTCATTGTAGTGAGGACTTGCTTCTCCATCAAGGGGTGGATGGACATGTTCCACTCCATAACCTGCCTCTGCCACAGCTCAGACTCCTACCCTGAATAAGTGGCATGCCTACCTATACAGAGGAGTACCCTGTCAAATAGCCCTCTGTCTTCAAAATACAATAACTAGTAGGCTCCATTGGTTACAGAGAACCAAATGCCTCTGATCATATTCTTGTGTTGGTCCCTGCAGTCTATAAGATAGGAACAGGGGACATCTCAGCTGGAGCCTACTGTACTGACAGCTCTAGTCAGGGTAATCCACCTACTTGGATGGCAGTTGCTATCCAACCATCCACTGATACTATGTAGGTGGAAACAAGAACAAACCATAGTAGCCAGTGGGTTAAGGTAAGAGCTGCTTGGTTAATAATAACACATGAACCTTGGCTGATAATCCTATGTACTGACAGTTGGGCCATTTTAAAAGGACTGACTCTGTGGCTTGAACAATGGGGAAAGGAAGAGGAGTGGATGATTATGAACAAATACTTATGGGGACAGGAGATGTGGAAAGAAATTTGGGGTCACCTATAAGAGCCCGAGGCAGATCGTGTTGTTGTAAATGTCCCTGCCCATAGGGCATCCACATCCCTGGGTAACCAGGAAGCAGATGCCTTGACAAAAATATATGCTTTAGCCAACAGACCTGTCAGTTGACATGGCAGATGGGGTACAATGGAAGAGTATGTGAATAGGATGGCATATATCTAAGGAAGCAGGGCTGCCTTTTAAATAGTGATCTGGTTAATGCAGTTGCATCCTGTCATGTCTCTGTTCCAAACACCCTAGACAACAGCCACAAGAATCTGGGGCTATCCACTGAAGCCTCCAATAGGTTAGGGACTAGCAAACTGACTACATAGGCCCTCTCCCCTTGAGTAAAGGTTCCAAATGTGCTCTGGTGTGTGTCAACGCAGACTCTGGATTAACTCGGGCCTTCCCACTGAGTGAGCTAATCAAGCTGCCACTATAAAGGGACTAGAGAAGTTAAATACTATGTATGGGTGCCTCCACTAAAGAGATAGTGACAAGAGGTCACAATTTGAAGGACATGATGTATGGGAATGGACAAAAGAACACAATACTGAATGGAGATTCTACCCCTTGTAAAACCCATAGGCAGTCAGGAGGGTGGATGAAAAACCGGTGTCCTTAAACAACAGATAAAATTACTAACTGGAAAACCTACTTTGACCAAGTGGACAAAGATAAAGACTTTCCCAGCATTAATGCATTTAAATGGCCAATCTGTACTGCCCTATATGCCAGATTAGGAACTCAGGCTGAAAAAAAAAACAAAAACAATAAAAGAGGTAGAAAACAAAGGATAAAGCAATAGTCCTGATGCTTGCAATGGATTGACAAGCTATGATATTGAGGACACTGAGCCCTGTTGTCGCTGGGAAGGGAACCATTTATTGGAATTTGCAATGAGACATTGCAGTAACCGAGGTGGGTCAGTTACTTCATGTCCATGGGTAGGGAGGAACTCATCAACTTCTGGTGGGGATCTGTTATTCCAATGCAATCAGTACCCAAGCAAACACACTATACATGGACTAGATATCCACCATTAAAAGCGGAGAGAAAGTTGGGGTCCAGGTCTGGCATAATCCCCCTCCTATTCATCTTCTTACACCAGACAGCACCACCTCCCCCAGCCAACTTGTATGGTTTACATAGCCTGGCCAGGTTCCCAAGGCTGAAGCGACATTAATTTCTAAAGATTAGGCTATAAGTACAATTCTCATAGAAGAAGAAACTCTCTCAATTCAAGTCTCTACTAAATAATTGTGTCTCTGACCTCAGACATCTGCTATTCCTGTGGTATCCAATTACTGTTCAAAATGAATGTCATGTTTTTATACAGATGAGTCTGCCAAGATCTTCTCTTTATTAGTACACATATAAAAAAACAAGTGAATGCTTTAAGTGACCCTCCCCCAAGCCCAGGTGCCCTATTAACACACTAGTTTGGGTCTTGAGGAGCATGGTGGAAAAACTGTTACTAATACTTGGAGTATTTCTTTTGTCTTTTTTTCTTTTATCTGCCTATATTGTTGCTATGGACTATCTCTGTGTTAATGAAGCCCCTTGCTGACCATTCAGGGTACATCGTGGAAGAGGGGGTGTGTGTGAGATTGTAAGAGCCAGTCATGAGGGGTGGAGTGTGGAGGAGAGACTAAGACATGACCGCTGCCTGACCTATGAGCTGGACCCAAGCCAGAGGGGGAGACTGCTCCCCACAATGCCCCCTTAGAGACTATCTGTTTGTAATGGATGTTTCCTTCCACATTAACAAGTACCCCTTCCTTGCTTCCCACTATGTTCTGACCTGGTCAAGCACATAATTCCCCATACCTGACAGCATTCATAGATCAGTACCTACAACTACCAATCCCTTTACCCTGTGTAATTCTCTGGCATCTGCCAAGCAGTACAGGAATCCACTTTGTTTTGCAGACACCCAAAACATGTTTTATATGTTAAGTTTTCTTTAATAAACTCTATTAATTACCAGACTGGAATGGCTAGCCTCTTCTATCTTCTCCTGCTCTCTGCTTATGGAGGTAGATTTTCAGTTCCAGGACCTTTCCTTGGGTCTACAAGTACTAACGACAGGCTCTTTACCAGATGGCCCTGACATATAAAATGTGTTTCTCCTAATGCTGCCTATATTGGCCTCGTTTTCATTATTTAATGTCAGCTTCCTAAATATCTATTGCTGACCCAGTGGAAACCACTGAGAGAAAAAAAAGTTTTTTTGTGATTCTGAAGGGTTATTCAAGGTGTCCCTAAGCTACTACCGAACTACACATTCTTCATAACTGCCTTGCAAACCCAAAAACAGAATATAGCAGCAATCAACTTTTGCATACACATTAAAAAGATATATTATTAATTGCCCAGTGGACATTCCAAGAATAAATGAGGAAAGATCCTCATTTACACTTTCCAGGGAATGAAGGTAAATAAACTTCAGGTGTAAAAAATGAATTCCCTATCTTATAGATATGTTCAATTTGTTCTACTGTTGGGAAATTTACAAATGGTTTGAAATAAAGACCATACCTTCCCCTGGATTTGTCCACAAGATTTTCTGGAGAGACCCTTGAACCTGGTCTCTGATGATGGACAGACTGAGACTGGGATTCTGGGCTGTAACGATTTGATGTTTTAGTCCTCACAGGTGTAGACACCAAAGCAGATGGTGAATTTTGGAATGTTGAAGTGGGAGGCTGCTGTGGAGGCTGTGAAGAAATTTGATTTCTAGCAAAATCTTGTGTGATAATTTGCTGTGAATGAGAAAAGAAGGACTTGGTTAAACCCACTGAGTACTTACAAAAAATGTAACATAAAAACACCTGGACATCTTTATTGCAATTCTATGTAAAATATGCTTTCTGCATGATAAAAAAATTTAATAATAATAATGAAAAACTTACACAGATGTGATCAGCAAGTGTGATCAGTCGATGGGTCCTAGGCACTTGCCCTACCCCCTCGGCCTGTGAAGAAGGGGGCAGCTGCTGTTGTGGAGACAGCGATTCCTGCTGTGGTCGGAAGTGATGTAATGGTCCTTCATACTGTCTGGTGGCTTCATCTAATAGAGGAAAGACAGATGTCTTACTCCAGAAATGCTGTGCTTTTCACTCATTATCAAAGATTAAACACAACTCAGAGGAACACATGAAAGGGATGTGATACAAATCTCTAAACAGAATTCATATCTTAATATTGAAGAAAAAATATTTATTTACTGAATAAAGAAAGAAATTAGAGAACTAGTATAAAATTTTAAATCATAGGTGGTTAAATAAAATTAATATGAACTATTTTCTATATAATTAAAATATAAACAAGTAATCAAATAATAGCTTAAACCTAGTTTTATTAGTGCAGATTAAAACAAAAATAAAACAAGTTATTTTTTAACATGTTCTGAACAGATAATAGAAGCAAATGATAAATGTAAATATAAAAACATAAACTGGTAGCTAAAAAAGACATACTTTCTGCTTGATTTGCCTTAACAATCTCTGATTGATAGGCCTGGAGTTTCTCCTGGGGCGGTGCAGGTGAACTGGCAGGGCTTATCACCTCAATAGCATCACTAGATGTTTCATATCGGTGAGAAGATACTTCAAGAAAAGAAAATAATCTTATTTTAAAACAAATCCTATGAAAAGTTTCAAAACTGTAAGATCTTCAAACCTATTTGCATGTTTTCATTTTTTATTCCCTGAAATGTTCCATTGCATCTAGATTAATAATAAAAAAATAATGAGCTCAATGGACTGGTATCAAAGGTCCAGAAGTGCTTTCTCGGTGTTTCTAATCTTGGTAGGATACAGGGTTTTCTGGAATTTTGAGGGCTCTAAGACCTTTAGGTGAGGCTGAATAAGGAACAGATTTGTGACATTCTCCTGGGAGCTGGAAAAGAAAATCACCAGGAAACGTTCATCAGAACAAATTTAATACATGAGAGAGTAGATCTCAATAGTTCATTGTTTCCAATAATTTCAGTTCTGTGAGACAGTCAGCTCTTAAACTTTGAGGCTACAAAGCTGCTTCATTACTATGATGATTTTAAAGCTATAGGTGAAGTAACTATATAATTATTTTCTCAAATCGCTGTAGTATTGCTGACAAAAATGACTCTAAACAATTTTTTAGCACCATGTTACATTGTGAAAACTGACAGAAATGGTAGGGATATCTGAAGGGAAATAAATTCACTCTGTTGGCAGAAATGAAGGATGCCCCTCTAAGATGCAGTTTCTAAGGAAACTGAGGGTCTATGCAGTAGAGGTCCAAGCAGCTTTTCACAGTCCTGCCATACCTCAGAGCTGAGAATAGGAGAGAGGCAGATGTAAAACCTCCTACTCAGGAACCTTCTGACTTTAGAGTGAGTATTCTTTGTATCTACAGATGCAGCAAGGAACCTGAGATAACTGTCAGAGGCCCAAAGGGTATATGACCCTGGTGGATCAGCCAATATGATCAGTCAGTGGGTCCTGGACACAAGTACAGAAGGTGAGAATGAACTCTACTACTAGGCCAGCACCTGTTCCTCCATTACTCAACCGCACAGCCCTTTCTTCTTACCCCTCACCAGGTCATGGAGGATGCAATTACCTCGACTCTAGTATGCTCAGAAGAATAGAAACCTGATAATTGGGATAGAGACTATCTTTGGGGAACTAATAAATCACTATATTTAAAGAAATGTAAACTACTTTGCAATTTTTGTATCCACTGGTACTCATCACTGTTTAGTTACCCAACATCCTAAATCTACTTAGCATATCAATACAGAGTCAATGGAAAGTCTGATGCTAAACTGTGTTCACATTGCTCTGAAAGCCTTAAGGGTAGAGGCAAGACTCTGCCTCACTTTCAGGGGGATGGAGGCGCTGAACTGAAAAACTGAAAACCACACTGAATAACTAAATAGCTGTGGGCTTCATGAAAGTAATTTACACAATGATTAAAAAAAAAAAAAAAAAAAGCATATATTATCCACACTCAGAAAAGAAGCTAGACTTTCTATTTTCAGACCTTCTGAAAGTCAAACTCCTATAGCAAGACTTGGGTTGGATGCAAACTGAAAAGAAGTGTTAAACAGTGATCAGGGAACCATGTGCTACAGCATTCAATAAGCCACAGGCTGGGTCACCAAGTGTCCTGGTGACTTCCCTCCTAAGGGCCTATTCATGTAACTACAGATCTTCCTCACCTAGCAATTTCTGCATGTATAATACCTATTTCAAGGATTTCCATTATCCCAGGCTAAAGGAAGTCTTTTGTCTACACAACTATCAAGTTCCCCTCATCTCTCCAAAGACTTGAATGTTGCATGCCGGTGCATCGGAAATCATTTTTTTCATTGTCTCCAACTCTATTAATCTCATTAATGGAAACAGAGAGATGGCTACATATGTTTAAACTGCTTCAAGTATTAGCAGATACTTAACTGAATACCACCTTGTTTCTTTAGGAATACTATACAGAATTTAGGCGATAGTTACAAAAAATTTTAAAGCAACTTTTCTAGCATTTTACTGCGGATTTATGAATTCTTACAGATCTAAAGGGTAGACATCAAAGTGATTAACAGGGCTTGATCAAAATCCACCTTGTAAGAAAGGTGCAATGTAAATACCAATTACCACTAATAGGTGGTCTCACTTATTAGAACTCTATACCTTAGAAAAAGGATATTAAGAGGCTTTGGGGGTATCAGCCTACATACTGAACCATATCCCAGAAAACATTGCTTGAGAAATTAGGCCTCAGTAGCAGAGAGCTTGATGATATATCTATCTACCACCTTTCATATGCTTGAAAATGTCAATAAGCCCTGCCCTCTATCTATTTACTTTACAACTTTAACTCTGTAAAGAGCAGAGTTTTCTCATGGAAAATACCTTAACAGGTATATCTAAAGAAATTCTGATATTTAAATAAATATTAAAATAGGAGACATTTTTGTCCTACTAACCCACAAAACCTTTCTATTACATTTACTATCAAGACTATGATTTTCTTTATACCATATTGTTCTGCTTTGCCTAAAGAATAAAGTAATTCTTTACTCAGAAATCACATTGCAAAACTGAGATTGAAATACATACAGCTACTAGAAGAGTCTGAACTTTGAGAGCCACGTTCCCTTGCATCCTTGTCCGAGGCAATTTGCCGGGTGATGATCACGTCTATGAAGTTAGCTGCAGTAATGGTAGTCTTCCCTCGGGTCCTTAGCTCTTCCTCATATCTGGATTTTGGAGGAGGCCCTTTATCTTTCCCAGCCTCAGAATAAACTACTGAAGAATGAGGCTGGGGCTTGCCACTTGGAAAGGCTGAAGAAGTGTACAGACACTGAACAGATCTCTTCTCCACCTCCAGGGTTTTCTGCTCTAGCTGCTGCTGTTCACTAACTGCTGCTGACCTGCTTCTCAAATTTTCTTCTAACCTGGCAGCTTCATGCTTACTCTCTTTTGTTTTGGTAACATCCATCTGGGGAGCAGAAGCTGCGGCATCCACAAGAGCAGCCAGGGCATCTGCAGCAGTGTTGTAACGGGAAGCTGGCAGGCCTTGGCTTATTGAAGGGCCCCCAGCAGGCAGCGGCCTGTAAATAAAACCAAACCACAACTCTGTGAAGGGGAGACTCCATACTTTGAGGTGTGGTGGGGAGACGAAAGGACAAACTGCAACAGCAAAAATATGTTGGGTGGGTAGTACATTATTACTGAAACTACTGTAGTCACAAGCTACTAAAAAATGTGTATTAAAGAGACTGGCATTTTTTGGTCAATATATATACACAACAGACTTACATGATTCGAAGCTGAGCACTTGGATCCAAAGGTGTAATTACACTGGTTCCATTGGTTCCCTGGAAAACACTAGGTCTCTGCTGCAATATGGTCTCCTGAGCTCTTACTGAAGGGGAAGGGGAACGAACGTATCCATGACTGCCCGGTCGGCCAGGCTGCTCTGAGCCTGCAGGGGGTGTGTGTACACACAACAACAACAACAACAACAACAAGACAAGTCATCAAGGAAGAAGCTAGAGATAGCAAAATTTAAGATTGTTAATTTCTTAACATTCTCACAAAGAAAAAAGGAAAATGAGATAAGAAACCTGATATTACACTTTCTGTCCTTTATAGAAATATGTTCTATAAGAGTTTCTTAAACATGCAAGAAAACCACACTAGTAACTTGAAACAAAAATCCCTATCATTTACTGTCATTGCCATTTTTGTGACAAGTTTCTATTTGATTCCACAAGAGAAACAAAAATAACACCAATAATGAAGTATTAACAAATCAGGTAAGTTCATCTCTCAAGATTTTTCCTCAAACTCTATCTAGTATGTTTATCATCTCCCAAATCAAATTTGGGAAATAAGTATAACAAAAATAACATAGTACTGCTACCCCAGGGTTTGAGGCTATTTCATTCATCCACAGTTGTTGCTCCAGTTCTTTACTGCCCTCCACAGGTAACTGTCTCTCTCAGCAAGCTCTCTTTTGACCTGAAATCATTCACACTGCCCTTCCCAAAAGTATAGCTCCACTAACTACACTTCAACATTTGAGATGTTTTTTGTTCACTTAAGCTCAGCTCTCCCATAGCACAGCCACAACTTGGACTTGGTCAAAACTACTTTTTTCTTGGAAGATCTCAAATTCTCATATTCCTTCTTTAATCACTTTCTTCTCTACCCCCTCTTGTTCTATGCCCTCAGTCTGACTTTCTAACTTGTTCTTTCCCCTCATTTAAGAGCTAGTAGTGTTAGTATACATCCCTATTCTCATAGCAGGTATCACCTAGGGCAGCCTTTTCAGCAATTTTCTCCCTTCTGACAATATATCAGTTTGTATAAGTATAAGGGGCATAATCTTAGAAGTAAAATTGCTATTTAAATTTCTATATCTCTGAAAAGGCT
Source organism: Rousettus aegyptiacus (assembly GCF_014176215.1). NCBI lineage: Eukaryota > Metazoa > Chordata > Mammalia > Chiroptera > Pteropodidae > Rousettus > Rousettus aegyptiacus. The sequence goes on from NW_023416309.1 coordinate 66,274,847, forward strand.
ATATCCCCACTTACACTACTATTGCCAATGTCTGCTGTAGAAAAATGGTATTTTTATCATGTTACATCTGCATGTGAGACCACATTTTTAAAATTTACAAAGTAATGATGACTGTAAACATTTTTATTTATACTGTAGACAAAGTATCATTGAATTACAGAGATAAACTAAAAAATAAGTTATCACTTGTACTCGGCTTTAAATTAAATCAAATTCCATGTTTTTAGACAATCAACATAAAGTCAATATTATACTGCTACCTCAATTCATTAAATGTTTCCTATCATCAGACACTCAGTGATGTTTTTATTACATGTACACAGTGGGTTATGCATCAAAATATCTTTAGGCTTTGCAGCCATTGAATTGTTTAAGATAAATCCTCAGGAATGATAGTACTAGTCAAACATGATGGCTAGTTTTTAGGCTCCTTCTGTACAGTGCCATCACTTTGATTTCAAAGGGTTTGTCTCCCATGACCACATAAATGTGACAACCTCCTTGTTCCCTTCCGTTCTGCAGCAACCTTTCTGACCACATCTCTGTCTGGCTCCCTTCGCCGCTACTTATAACATTCCTCCCACTAACATCTAAGTGGTGATAAATGTTCCAAAAACACATAAGATTAAGTATAAACAAAATAAAAATCACTCTCTTTGCTTTCACTAATCCTGCTCTATCTTAAGTGCAGATAATCTTGTTTCTCATCTCTTCCTTACTCTCCATATCTAGTTATTATTAAGTCCTTTTGATTTACCTTAACAAAATTCTTCCAAGCAGTTCCTTTCTGGCCATTGCCAGTGTCAACATATCTTAGGCCACCATTAGAACACATATGAACTGACACAGTCTTACTGTCCTCCTGGCACCAGCCCATATGTACCTATAGGGTTCTAACCCATCTCATGGCACCTTTGTGTAAATGTCCCTCTGATCAAGTCACCTACTTCCTGCACCAAATGGCAGCACTTCACTTATTCAAAATATCACACAACCTTCTAACCATGTTTTCCATTCTTCCTTTAAATTTCAGCTCAACAACACACACATCTTCATGTCTATTAGCCTTTTGTTTGGGCTGCTTTCAGCTACAATCGGCTCTATACCCAGTGTCTTTAGGCCCAACTATAGCTAATTGCTGGGGCCAAATCATTATGAAAACTTCATTTTCATGTTTAAAATTCATCTTTGCACCATTTCAGCTTTTATACCACTTTCAACATGTATACTTCACTTAAAGTATGTCATTACTTTCTCTCTTCTAATTCTTATTTTCAAGAACATCTTAGCACTCCCTATGACATTATGCACAATGCCCCATCACATTAGATTACTAAGAAAGTCCACAGAATGAAAAAAGCCAACCCATTCACCTGGCCGAAGGTAGAGGTCTGAGGAAGCCGCAGCAATTCGTTCCCGCTCCTTCTCCCGCTCCCTTTCACGTTCTCTTTCAACACTTGCAGCTGCTGCAAGGTGTGTTGAGTGTCCTAAAAAACACATAAATTTGCAACTTAAAGACAAAAACATCAACTTATCAGGTATATCAAACAATTTTTAAATTCTTAAGTGACTAAAAATTTTCAAACAGTTTCAAATGTGAGATCTAGGAAGTTCGTTGTATTGTCTTGGATGACAACTGGAGCATAACACAAGCTTTTAGGATATTTCTAGAGTATCTAGTGACAGCTGGCATACAGGAACTCTTACTAAATAGTAAATGAAAAATAGCAGACCAAATGAGAAAAAAGTGCCCAAAATACCTTCAAAGGCTATGCTGTAAACAATTGAGTACGTTGGTCATATCAGAGAGGTGTGTGACTGTGGACTCTTACCTGGAGACATAGAAGCAGAGTTGTATGGCCTGGGAGGGAAAGTAATCTGTGTACCAGGAATATAAGTGATTCTGTCCATAGGAGGAGTACTTGTTCCCCCTGGATGAGGCACTAAAATTGCTGGTGGCATATTGGTCAAGTCAATGATTCCTGCTCAAAAGACAAATACAATGAAATTATGTTAAATTTAAGTGTTATTGTAAAGATACAGAACTGCATGTGGCAATTATTTTTTAGTTTATCTCTATAATTCAATGATACTTTGTATACAGTATAAATAAAAATGTTTATGGTCATCATTACTTTGTAAGACCTTCCTTAAATCTAGAGAAGGATATGAAATATTCTGCTCCATACCAGTAACCTAAAAGCATGGACTTAAGAGAGACAGCAAACTGGTAAAACAATGATTCTAAATACCTGGCACAATGATTTGGTTTAGTTTTTTCATTGTTCACCAAAACACCCCATTTCAAGACATTACTCTGATGTCTTCAAAGGCTAATGGTTATAGATGAAGGATATGGTCTTCTTTACTTTTTTTCCATCTTTAATTCAACAAATATTTATTGAGTACCTAGGAAATCCTGAGTACACATAGTAAGTGCTATAAAATCTGAATGGCAAAGACACAGACCCCTTGTCGCTGGGTACGGAAGACCCAGCTGCTGCTCTCGTGGGGAGAGTCCTCTGGCCACATCTGGGCGCAAATTCACTTGCATCTGCTGCGAGGTAATGTAATCATTTAATATTGTCTGCCTTGTGTTCTCCATTGCATAAAGCTGATATTGACTTGGGTAACCTGGAGTTGGTGAGAGCTGTCTCTGAAACAGGTAAGCAGCAGCAGCTGATTGAGAGGATAAGAGAAAGGCATTTCATTTAGTCTAGGTTAAATTCATTTGCTAAACATCACCTACAAAAAGAGTAAGGAAAAAACAATTTGTTGATCTAATGTGCATATGTAACTTTTATTTAACATGGAAGGTGGGGGGGAGGGTTCTACAGGGATTAAGGTGGATTCATTTTAACCTTGATATATTAGCAATATTAATATATATATTCTAATGTAAGATATAAAGGAAAAGGGGAAGGAGAAATTAGATAAAATATGAGTATTAACCTTTTTACCAGAACAGTAGCTTAAAAAATTCAAGTAGCTTCACTTTCAATATTTGCCATGTAACTTTATTATTTTCACCTAAAGTCTCCAAGAGCAATTTAAAAATGAAATTATTTTTGTAGTTCTGATTATCCAATACAACCAAGTAGAAATATAAGTGAAAACACTCTGTGACAAATAATAACTTTACTTCCCTGGGGGTGAAAATGATTCGTTTATAAGCATTTAATTACTGCATGTGTTTAGAGCATAGATAAACACTTTTTCTATAAAGGGCTAGATGGCAAATATTTTAGGCTTTGTAGACCATATGGTCTCTGTGGCACCAACACAACTCTGCCACTGCAGCCAAAGATATAAACAAGTGAGCGTGGCTATGTGCTAATAAAACTTTATTTACGCAAACAGGTGGCAGCAGAATTTGGCCCCCAGGCAGTAGTTTGACAACCCTAGGTTAGAGCATGACAAAAGATACTAGGAAGAGGTAGGTATGGTAAAAAGTACAAGATAATGTCTCTATCCTTAACATAGTTGTAATCCAGCAAAAGCTCAAAAATGACAAGCAAATGAAACTGCTATAAAATAAAGGACTATAAGAAAAACTAAATAAAATTATAAACATTCGACAAGTTTTCTAGAATGTTCGCTTCCCCTACATCTAGAACTCCGGCGAGGTAAGTCTGTCAGGGGACTCTGTGAGAACTTCCACTTAAGTTCTGGGCAGCCTCTGAAGGACTAGGTATCAACTCCTCTGAAACTTAACGTTCTCAAGTAACAAACAATTCGATGGCAGTGTTATAGCTTTCAATAAAACATTTTCTACACATACCTTCCTACTATAAAATATAAACAACCCTCAGAAATCTTAGCATGCTGATAATGAAAATTGCTTCCCTAAAGACCAAGGTGAAACAATGTTCTGTGTCCCAATTTCAATCTGAAAGATGGTGACAAGCAAACAGAAGAGCTATTAACAGAAAATATATTTGAGTAAGTCTGAGCAGGCAAGAGGAACAGGGACTAGAACCTCTGAGGACAGGGTGGATCCCGCACAGGTGGGTCATGACAGACAACCCAATAGAGACTCTCCATTGGTCTGTCCTGCTGACAGACCTGCTGATGGGACTCTTCCCTTTGCAGAGCTCTCTGCCCCACCCCTGGTGAGCAGCAGCATTGTGTCCGGTGCAGACTGCCTGTAGAATACCTGCATACCTCTGTACCTACCAGAATTGTTTACTTATAGTCGGTGGTGTGTTTGAAAATTCCTTCTAGCTATATTTACTACTGTAATTATGTAACTTAATGAAATGATCTAGAGAACGATGAAAAGAAGAATGAAAAGAGCGGTTTTTCTCGGGAAATTAAGTTGACCGCTTTGGAAAGACTCAATACAGAAGCTGAATCAGGTATAGACTAGACTATTTTAAAAGTTGGGGGAAAATCTAGAATGATTCTGTGTTTAGATTGATGTAAAGTGTCTCTAAATTTTAGCTTCACTTAAAAAAACTAAACCTGGAAATGTAAGTATTGTTTATATAAGAAAGAAAATGGTGAAGTTTAATCAGTGAACCTTGGCCTTAGATCAAAGAACACTAGTAAATGAATGTCTATATTATAAATTAAAATGTTTAAGGTATGCCTGTGCCATTTAAAAATAACTTTTATATTAAGCTATGTTTTCAACAGCTTAAGCAAATACCATAGAGGGCTTTTCATATACTTATTACTTTTAGTTCTGTAAGGGATACTGGTATTATTTTTTTTCCCCTAATTTGGATGCTGGTAACATGGGGGTATACAGATGGTGAAAATTCAAAGCTGTATGCTAATGATATGTGCAATCATCTGCATATTGTTAAACTTTCTCTTTATTAAAGTACAAGTCAAACTGGTATATTATTTCTTTGCCATAAATTAGCACTACACACTGTGCTTACCGGGGTCCAGAGCCCTGTGAAATGGCATTGCTGGATCCAAATGTGTGGGAAGATGGCTCCGATAAACCTCTCCTGTAGTGCTGCCCCTATGATGGGGATCAAAAGGACTGTGGCTTACTACAGGGTCCACTCCAGGCACTGGAGATTTCGCTGGCATACTTTCTCTCTGGGTAGGAGTCAGTGTAGATTTTCTTTCATGATTGGTAGACTTGCTAGAAGAAATTGTAACTGGAAAAAAAAGAGCCAACAACAACAATTCTTAAGAAAACTTGCTAAGTATGATATTTAGTTATTTCTCAACATCTCAAGTATAGGCTATAGTCATATAATATTTTGATCTTCCCTGTCCACTAAAAATTTAAAATTCACTTTTGCAAAATATGCAAAAAATGCAGATTTTGAGATTTATAGATTATCATCTTTTAGATCATAGCATCAGTATTTTATCACCTAATGTTAAGTTAAAATGAAGTTCAACACTCCTCTTTAAATCTCGTTATAAATAATTTTGTTTTCTGTATGACTTTAACCCTCTCAATTCTTTTGATCTCACATGTATCAAATCTCAATTTCCTCTCTTTGTATTACCTAGTCTCCTTGCAGCCCATCAGTCACTAAGTTATACAGTAGTCTCCCCAACCTTTTTCCTTCTACATTCCATGGTTTCGGTTAACTGTGGTCAACTGCAGTCCAAAAATATTTAAGTGGAAAATTCCAGAAATAAACAATTCATGAAGTTTTAAATTGTGCACCATTTTAAATCTCGTGCCCTTCGGTTCTATCTCCACGCTGTATGCCCTACCCATCCATTAGTCTTTTAGTAGCAATCCTGGGTTATCAGATCAACTGTCATACTGCAGTGTTTGTTTGTGTTCATGTAACCTTTATTTTACTTATTAATGGCCCCAAAGCACAGGAGCTGGCCATTTAGATATGCCAAAGAGAAGATGTAAACTGATCCCTTTACGTGAAAAGGTATGTATATATAGGGGAAAACATAGTATCTATAAGGTTCACTACTATCTGAGGCTTCAGGCATCCAATGAGGGTCTTGGAACATATCCCTCATGGATAAAGGAGAAACTACTGTACTATTTTTCCTTGTTCTGTACTTCCATGAAGACATTCTCATTACCTCACCAACACTGATCTCCTCCCTACTCCAGCCTGTTCTTTTCTAAATGATATTCAGAGAGGTTAGATCTTCCCACCAATGCCTATCATATGCAAACATTCATTGGCTTTCACACTCAATTGTTTTAATAACTGTGATAAAACACTGCAATATGTGATTTATAAGAAATAAACATGTGGCTTTCATCCACAATTTCTGACTCATAGCTCCCAAGACCCTCGAAATTTCCTAAGTGATAAGATGGAGGTGTCTCTTTTGTTGTGTTAATGAGGTGACTTTTGGACCTAAGGGTGGGGGTTGGTTGCTAGGCGAACCAACCATGTGATTATAGAGGGATGGAACGACCCTTCAGTCCCAGGACCTGACCTCCAGGAATGGAAGAGGAGCTGGAGGCTGAATTCAATTGGCAATAGCTAGTGATTCAATCATGACTATATAATGAAGCCTTCATAAAAAAACCAAAGGACTGTCTTCAGAGAGCTTCCTGGTTGGTGACTGAGGGAGGTGTTGGGGAAAGTGGAGCCTGTAGGGCGTGGAACCTCTGCACCCCTTCCCACATACTTTGCCCTATGATGCATCATTCCATCTAACTGCTCCTGCGATACATCGTTTTTAATAAACCGGTGACCTAGTTAAGTAAAATGTTCCTTCGAACTCTGTGAGTCGTTGTAGCAAATTAATCAAACCCAAGGAGGGGGTCGTGGGAACTGATTTATAATCAGTTGGTCAAAAGTACAGGTAACGATCTGGACTAGTGATTGGGATCCTGAGTTGAAAGGTGTCATTGGAATCTCCAATCTGCAGCCAGTTGGTCAGAGCACAAGGAACAGCTTGACTGGCATCTGAAGTTGATGGAATGGGGAGCGGAGGCAGGGGGTACACAGTCTTGTAGGCTGAACCTTGAACCCTTAAACAGTGGAATGTGGTGTTATCTCTGGATAGACAGTGTTGGAACTGAGCTGAATTCTAATTACCCTACTGATGTCTGAGAAATGTTTGTTGGTGTGGGGAATAGCTCACCACCACATTCGAAACTGGGTCTCAGAATATCCAAAGAAATACACAGAACATAATATATACCATGCTAGCCATTTTTAAAATTATTTATTTATTTTCTCCTTCAAATAAATTTGTTTGTTTGTTTTAATGGTGATACTGGTTAACGAAATCTGACAAGTTTCAGCTGTACATTTTAACAGTAAGGCATATATATTTTCATTGTGTTCACCTCCCATAGTTAGAGTTCTTTCTGTCACCACATATATTGCCCCTGTTATTTCCCATTCTAGCCATTTTAAAGGGTACAATTCAGTGGCATTAATACACTCATAATGTTGTACAATCATCATTATCATCTATGTGATAGTTTTATAATATCAGCTTTAACATGATCAAACAAATCTGCTTGTCACAACCAAGAAATCATACTGATTTTTTACATCCCCTTCTAAGCCCCAATTTGTTCAAATATAGAGTGACTTTTCCTTCTGCAGAGCGATTCTTCTTCAAAACTAGAACCAAAAAAGTTTTGGATTCACCACCCTACCCCTAAGTAGGCAATTCCCTTTTCTTCTCCCTCCATGCTGCTCCTCTCCCACAGCCTAAAACACTTTTCATCTTTACAATTCTAGCAGTGTCCAGTCTTGGACCTTGCACATGAATCCTCAATAAATATATATTGCAATAAAATTTTAAATGGTAAGTGGATACATTTTTAAGGGCCTTAGAATTGTTTCAGGGACCTCCTGATACAAATCAATGTCTCTTACCTTACTGATGTACCCACCAATAACAATAATAGTTGACATTTATTGAGTCCTTCAAACATACCAGGAACTACTCTTTTAAAGTCTTATAAACACATTATCACCTCATTTTATCTGTGCAACAATGTAGCAAGGTAGGTCTTAATAACAAGCTTCCACTTTATGGATGAGGAAACTAAAGCACAGAAAAATTCCAAGTTCATGCAGGAAGAACATCATTAATTCAAGCCTAAAAAGTCTTACTCCAGACCCTAAACTTTCAACTACCACACCTGATTGCTGCTGAAAAAACGAATGTGGAAACTGACTTCCAGATAACCTCACAGAATTAGCTGAAAAAAACCACTCTAAGCCTAGAGCATTTCTGGACTCCACCACAGTCTGCACTTTATTACAATATTAAGTATTTTACCTATAAATATGCCTACTTTTAATCTGGTAGCACTCCATAACCCTAGCATCAAGCACAACCTACAGATCCTGCTTCATTGTAAAGCTAACAATTCAACATCTGCTACTTGCCAGACATAAAAAGGCGCAATAAAAATAATCAGACAAGAATACAAAAATTACATACCATCAGAAGTTCTGTTCATCATGGGTGAGCCTCTGGACATGGTGTTTTGATAACTCACAGGTGTTCGCCGTGCATTCGTGTCGTCATAAATCCCTGGGCTCAGCTGTGCTTTGGGAGCATCATGAAGTGTTGACCTTAGAACTGAGGGGCCAGAGCTTACCACTGATGTGTGCCGGGAACGCACTGGCTCGCCTGCTTTCACATCCTCATATTTTCCCCGTTCTACCACTTTCATGTTCTCTGGCACAATTTCCAGTGGAGGCATTCCACGGGCTAGTTTGCTGGGACCCGTGATTAAGGATTTGACATTGTGTTTGATGGCAGACTGACCTGAGTTGCTGTCAAACTTTATTGGTGTACCCTAAAGAGAAAGAAACAAACATTACAGGTAGCACAAAGCATCTGAATATTTTCCCATCTCAGGTTTATGTCTGGCACATGGCAATTATAGTTTGCTGTAGTAATCTTTATTTTCTGTGTGGATGTCTCAATCACAAGCCCACCAATCCTGAGTTGCATCGTTTCCCACACTATTCACTCCACACTATGGCCACAAGAAAAACTAATGATAAAACATATATAAACTTTCATGTTTATTTCCCAGATATCTGATATCATAAGAACTACTTATAATTATTAAATTACACTTTTAAAAATGCTCCATAAATATCACAGTCTAAAGAGGAATGGGCAACAAAAAGAACTACAATCTAGCTACCTGGGAGATAGAACCCTCAATTATTGGCCTTGTGCTCTGGACCACTTCTGGAGTTTTTCGGCTTTCCTGAGTTAAAATATCTTGCCGTGGAATCTCATGAATGGAACGCCCCATTTCTTTGATGGTGGTAATGCCGTCGTATGGTTTTCCTTTAGTAATAGCACCTTCAAATGCTCGTATAGGAGGACTCTCCCTCTTAATCTGTTTGGGATACTTAAGGCCATCTTCAAAGCTTTCAGTTGTTGCTCTTGGTGTGCCTTCAAAAGAGAATTCAGGAAACATGCTTATTAAAATAATGCTGATGGTTGCCACAATAATGCCACTAAACTATATACTTAAAAATTGTTAAAACCGTAAATTGTTACATATTTTACCACAATAAAAAAAAATTAATGCCTTGCCACTTTGCAGTTTCTAATCAATTTTCTGTTTACAACAGAACTTTAAATAAATATTCATCGGTCATTAGTTTTTTTAGAGTTTTTAAGATTTAATACACCATTTATCACAATCACGAAATGGTTCTTACATAACGAAGATGTCTGCATAGTCAAAGATTAGGCAACTATCATTTTGAAATTAAGTATATAGCTCAGAAACAATATTTATAATCAAGCTTTATGTATCTTATATTTCAAAAGGGAATATCTTAAAATATCTTAAAAACAGGTTTCATGCACTGCAAATCAATGTCAAACTATTTTGCCAGTGAGGCAGTTACAAAAAAAAGCCAAAGCCAACAAAAAAGTTTACCCTGCATTATGGAACCAGACAGCACAGTCCTTTCTTTGAGGTCAGAATGCGGGCTCCCCCTGGGTAATGCTCGGCATATCAGCCCTTCCAAAACAAGAAAGTAATTCAAGTATTAAACATAATGTGTAGGTAAATTCATATATACTTTATATTGTTCTTAGAGTATATATTTTCTATAAAAGCACTACGGAGAAAGGGGTGTCATTTTAAATTTGTGAATTAAGATTGTCATGGAAAAAATAAAAGTTGAAAGTACCCATCATAACATCATCTGTTCTTTTTGAAAGGTTTTCCTAAACAGAAAATGGCCACAGGCGATATCTATTATAGGTCAAAAAAGAAAGAAAGATATTTTCAAAACTAAAGTTTAAATCTCAATGCTTCTTTATCAAGGTCAGAGAAAATACAAAGGGACTGGACATCATTATTTAGCTTTGAAATATATCTGGGAGAAAGGGAAAGCATGAACAGATTATCTCAAAAACAGATGAGACATGCAAATAAAAATTAAAAAGTTGTAAACAACCTCTTAATCAGTTTCACTTTATATTGCTGATAAATTTGAATCAAGGATTGAAAATAACTACATCCATTTACCTTAAAGTCAAGGGAAGTGAGATTTTTGTTTGTTTGTTTATTTTTAATGCAGAGAAAATCCAGCTCTTAGAAAATTACACACCACTTCTAAGATTTAGGAATCCTCACTCTGTTTTTAGTTTTTCATCTAGATTAAACAGTTGAGGCAGGTTAAGATTTAAAGGAAGTGAGTCATTAATGGAATAAAACCACATCTATCATTTACTGAATGCATATCATATGTTCAGCACACTTTGGATACCTATCTCTAATCCTTACACAATGTACCTACAATCCCTTAATTTACAGAAGAAACAGGCACAGAGAAAATCACCAAGAAAGGATGAAGCTTGGATTCAAACACATGTCTTTGCTCTATCCACTACACCACTTTGTCTGCCTCACAATAAAAACAAAGTTCTCATAATGAATTTTAGATTTTTAAACTCACTTCATAGTTATCTACGATGTGACCAATTATGTTTAATTTTGATTTCCCTCCACTGTCATGTGCCATTTGATTTACATGTAGATATGAATATAAATTTAAATGTACATTAATGTTTCATATTAATATATTATCTATATTATGTATTATATACATTAATGTTTCATTTGTATATTAATAAAACTTTCAGGTAGAAACAACAGAGATTGAATATCACCTAACCCAACAATGCGAATTTACCATACGAAATTAAATGTATCTAAACAATGTTTTGGAAACAACATTTTACCCTCTAATGGTGCTGATACAGGAGACTCCCTCATTGACAACCCTTGCTTTAGATTTCCTTCCACTGATTCATAGCTTCTTTTTAAGCTGATTTCATGAGCTGTTCTCGGACTCCTTGTCCCTTCTCGGGCATTCTTAATATCTGCAGAATATATAAACAAGAATTATTCAGAGCCTAAGGCCTATTGTACAGTATTTATCATAATTTCATAGTGTATCTTATAAAAATAATAATATAAAACCAGGCTTAACCTACAATATACATCTTTATAGATATTTATAAAAAATGTTTTCATTCATTTAAATATGAGTTCCAGGAGTAAACTAGGCTTACAGATAAGGTTAACAAATTAAGTCCCTTTATTCATGAAACTTATCCAAAAGTAGCAATTACAGATAAATTAATAGGTAATTACTATAAAGTGCAATAAATACTATGAAAAGAGAAGCACAAGGTGCTATGATAATGCTGGAACGGAACTGAAAACACTTAAAGGGACCGATGAGGCTGCCTAGAAGAAGTAATGTTTAAACTGTGAAGTGAAGGATAAATAAGAGTTGTTTAAATCACAAGTAAAGGGAAGAAGAGTGTACAGGCCAAGGAAATAATAAGCACAGAGACCCCAAGGCAAGACAGAGTAAGGTAAATTAGAAGAACTTAAAATTCAATCAATGGCCAGTGTCTACAAGGGGCTGGGAAGAATACTGTAGGAACAATAAGCGAAAGGGGGCTAAAGATAAAAGTAAGAAGGGAACAATCTGAAGAGATAAGCTGGAAGCAGATCATGGAGGGGTGATTAAGTCAAGGTAAGGTGCTTATGAAAAGGCAATGGAGAATCAAGCAGGAAGTGACATGATGAATAGTTCTGACTATGGGTTAAAACTGAAGGCAGGGAAATCAGTTAGGCAGCTGCCAAGTTATCCGGATGAAAGATAATGTTAACATTGGAGCATAAACAAAAATGAATGGATTCCAGAGTCTTTTAAGAAAAAGAATAGAAACAACTTAGTGGTTGGTTGAATGTGGAAAGCATCAGGAAGACAAGTCAAAGACATCCAGATTTCTGACTTAAGCAATGTTTCTTCCCCCAGAAACAAAATGTAAACTACCATATACCACAAATGTTAAATGAAGGAGGGTGGAAATAAGAAAGTTAGCATGTATTTTGTATTAGGTACTGTGTGCTCATATACTTTACTTCTTTGTAGTCAGAGAGAAATGTAAGCATGACTAATGACTACTCAGATCACAAAAATAGTTGCAAATGAGATCTCAAACCCAGTTCATCACTTGGCTTTTATACCATAACTGAGTCATTTTTATAAAATAATATTATTGAGAAAGTATAACTTAAGAATATATCTAAAGAAATGGTTTCATATAAACATTAAATAGTTATATTTAAGGAGAATATAAACTCAATACTCTTTCCAGGATTATCAGATTATTATCGACTCCCTAATTCTTAACTCATAAAACAGAAATCCACTTAAAATAAAAGTGAATGTATAAGCAGCTGTTTTGGCATGGAAGGCTCTGTAGATGTCAATTATGTCCACTTGTTCTAATATGTCATTTAAAGATGTTATTTCTTTATTGCTTTTCTGTTTGGATGATCTGTCCATACCCAACAGTGGGGTATGAAGGTCCCCTACTATGATAGTGTTTTGGTCTGTTTCTCCCTTTAGTTCTGTTAGTAATTGCTTTACATATTTCAGGCCCCCCTGATTGGGAGCATAGATATTAATAAGTGTTATGTCTTCTTGGTGGATGATTCCTTTAATCATTATGAAGTGTCCCTCAGTATCTTTCTTTACCTTTTTTATTTTGAAGTGCTCCCGATGCAAAATCAACGTTCAAAAATCCATAGTGTTCCTATATTCTAATAATGAAGCATCAGAAAAAGAAGTGGAAAAAATAATTCCTTTTGCAATTCCAACAAAAAGAATAAAATACCTAGGAATAAATTTAACGAAACATGTGAAGGACCTATATAATAAAAACTACAAGATCCTATTAAAAGAAGTTAAGAAGATACAAAGAAATGGGAAGATATTCTGTGTTCTTGGATTGGAAGAATCAACATAGTTAAAATGACCATATTACCTAAAACATTATACAGATTTAATGAAATCCCCATCAAAACCTCATCAGCATTTTTTAAAGAAATGGAACAAAAATTCATCAGATTTGTATGGAAGCACAAAAGATTCCGAATTCCCATAGCCATCCTGAGAAAAAAGAACCAGGCTGGAAGCATCACTCTGCCCAACTTCAAATTATATTACAAAACAACAGTATTCAAAACAGCATGATATTGGCAGAAAAGCAGATACATGGACCAGTGGAATCGTGAGTCCAGAAACCCACATTTATATGGGCAAATAATTTCCGACAAAGAAGCCAAAAACATACAGCCTCTTCGCTAAATGGTGCTGGGAAAACTGGAAAGCCACCCACAAAAGAATGAAACTAGACTACTGTCTATCATCGCACATCAAAATTAACTCAAAATGGATTAAGGACCTGAATATAAGACCTGAAACAATAAAATGCATAGAAGAAAACATAGAAACTAAACTCGAGGACCTTGGACTTAAAAAGCATTTTATGAATTTGACTGCCAAAGCAAGGAAAGTAAAAGCTAAAATAAAGGAATAAGACTACATAAAACTAAAAAGCTTCTGTTCAGCAAAAGAAATCATCAACAAGGTAAAGAGACAACCATCTCAATGGGAAAATATATTTGCAAGCAACGCCTCCAATAAGAGCCTAATATCCAAAATATACAAAGAACTCATAAAACTGGATAACAACAACAACAAAAAACAAATGATCCAATCAGAAAATGGGCAGAGGACCTGAACAGACACTTCTCCCTAGAGGACATACAAATGGCCTACAAATATATGAAAAGATGCTCATCATCGCTAGCTATTAGGGAAATGCAAATCAAAACCACAATGAGATACCATCTCACACCTGTTAGAATAGCTATAATCAACAGGACAAGTAATAACAAATGTTGGAGAGGACGTAGAGAAAAAGGAACCCTTATACCCTGCTGGTGGGACAGCAAATTGGTACAGCCACTATGAAAAACAGTATGGAAGTTTCTCGAAAAACTAAGAATTGATCTACCATATGGTCCAGCAATGCCTCTACTGGCTATTTACCCCGATGACTTGAAAACCCATATCTGAAAAGATATTTGCACACTGATGTTTGTAGCAACATTATTCACAGTGGCTGGAACATGGAAGCAACCAAAGTGTCCTACGACAGATGATTGGCTAAAAAAGCTGTGGTACATATATACAATGGAATATTACTCAGCCATAAGAAGAGATGAAATACTGCCATTTGTGACAATATGGATGGACCTTGAGATAATCATGCTAAGTGAAATAAGCCAGACAGAAAAAGTTGAAAATCACATGATATCACTTATATATGAGATATAAATCTAAAAGCAACAAATAAGCAGGACAAACAGAGACTCATGGACATGGACTTTAGGCTAGTGGTTACCAGAGGACTAGAAACTAGTAGTTGGTTACTACTGGGGAAGGGGAGAAGGGAGAGGTAAATGGGGTAAAGGAGGTCAAATACAGGGTTTAGGAGGAGGGTAAAGTGAGTAAAAGGGATCAAATATATGGTAGCTGAAGGAAACTGGTTTTGGGTAGTAAACATACAGCAGAATATACATATGTCAAATGATAACGTACACCTGAAAATTATATAATTGTAATAACCAATGTTATCCCAATAAACAATTAAAATTTAAATAAATAAATAAACCACACTGTCATGGATATCTTCGTAAAAAATAAATAAATAAATGATAAATAAAAGTGATTCTATTAAAGTTAACAAAAATTCTTTTTCTAGGCTAAATCGACTGATCACAGTTGATAAAGTTAGCTACCACTTACAGGACATTTACTATGAAATCTGTACTCTCAATCACTTTTCATTGACTGTCTCAGTTAATTTTTCACAAATATTTCACCCCCTTTAAGGAGAGGAAACGTGGACTCAAGGAAAGAAAACTAATTTCCCTAAAGCAAGTATGTGGGGAACCAGAGCCCATGATTTTAGTCACACTTTATGGTATTAGCTTCAGTGTACAGATGCAATACTTACTATCATAAGATAAGATGTGTCCACTTTTGCCTTCATAAATAACATGGCCTTTGGATGATGCAGCTTCCTCTCTCCCTTTCTCGGGACTGCTCTCTTCAATGGGTATTCTAGAAATGGATCCCTTCACCAAAGCCTCAGTTGGTATGCCAGCCTGGGACAGAGCTGGGGTACCCTGCCATCAAATTGAACACAAGTTCCAAAAGAGTCACTTGAGTTTAGAGGAAACAAAGACACTCAAAAAAATTTAACCTACTACACTGAGTCATATCAACCATACCTTCAAAGAAGAA
This sequence comes from Rousettus aegyptiacus, assembly GCF_014176215.1. Lineage (NCBI taxonomy): Eukaryota > Metazoa > Chordata > Mammalia > Chiroptera > Pteropodidae > Rousettus > Rousettus aegyptiacus. Next base: position 66,290,434 of record NW_023416309.1, read on the forward strand.
AAGATAAACACATAAAAGAAAATCAGCTTTCCCACCGTGAAGTCAAATTTCTATGAAGGCACTTAAGTCACAGGAAAAAAGTCTGTCTTAAGGCCTAAAATCATACAAATATAATAAAGCTATTTCAAAGTTTCTAATAAAGTAGGGTTGTGCCCGGTTAGTACTTGGATGGGAGACCACCTACGAAGACCAGGCGCTGTAGGCGTAAAAAAATAAAAAATAAGGAGGAATTGTAGGCTGACAAGGTCCTAGTAATCTGTGAAGTCAACCAAGGGTTGCCTCACAAAAATAATAACAACAACAACAACTAATAAAAATAAGACGATAAATTTTAAAATTTAGAGTGCCTTAACTTTCTCTCAGAATGATAAAAGATTAAAAGAACTTTCAATTACTGAACCGTCCGTCTGCTGAGTTATAGATCTCGGGTCATCAATAAGAGGAGGAGAAGAAAAACTCAGATGCCTCCATTTTGTAATATGGATTCAGTTTAGGTCATATCATCTGAATTATCACCATTATTAGTCCTCTTCTGGGTTTCCTATGACCATGGTTCATTTCACCTTTCCTTTAAACAGTAAATACTTCCCTTCAAGGAAAATCAGTCATGAAACCTAACATGTAGCATACTTTGTACATGTGATTTGCTTGGGTTGAAATGAAAGTGAGAGGCCCAGACCTAGCCCACTCACACATTTAGAGTCCCCAAAACTCTAGAGAGGACAATATACAACCACATGCTTACAGCAGGGATGATGAGACCTATACATTTACTGGTTAAATGAGCTCAGTAATAAACATCTGGAAATCTGTAATATCCACTTAGGAATTGCTCATATCATATGGACAGACTAACTGGAAAATAAACAGATAAAGCTTGGCCTCATTTGACCTAGTTTATTTTGTCTTCCTACTCACAGTTTGACTATTAGAGCAAAAATGAAAAAGAAAAAATAATATGCATAGACCATTTATTTTTGTTCTGTCTATATGAAAGTGCTTATTCTACAAACTAATTTCAGGAGAACATATGCTTTGGTAAAATGTGGAAGGAGAGATTTGAGAGTTAGTATTTAACTTTCTAGATCACTATATGCCATATGCTATAAAACATATCTAGGGAAGAATCACTGGGGAACCTTGTTAAAATGGAGACTGAATCAACAGGTCTGGAGTGGGAACTGAGATTTCTGCATTATATTAACAAGCTCCCAGGTGATGCCGATGTTCTGTGGCACAAACTACACTTGATCAGCAAGGTCCTAGGGCATGGTTCTCAAAAAGGGACACAGCAGAATCACTGCAGGGCTGGAAAATCCGGATTGCTGGGCCCCGCCCCCACGGATGAGACTTCAGTACATCCTGGGTAGGGCCTGAGCATTTATATCTCTAACAATTTCTCAGTGATACTGATGGTGCTGGTCTGGGGACTAGACTTTAACAAGCACTGTCCTAGGGAACATGAACAAACAACAAAGAAGTGGAATAGAACAGAAAATCTGTGACCAGTACAACATGCAAAAGCATAAAATTCTACTTTTAATGTTTTCCCCTATTTTACATTTCAAACTAAAATTAACATCCTACTGAGGAAACAAAAGACCTTTCATTAATCAAAATTGGTAATTTATTTAGCCTAAAATTAGAAGAAGATACTTGATTTTTGGTGCCTTTGTCAATGTCATCTATCTATATTTCCTAGATTCTACCAAGGCAGCTTACAAACAGACTTAAGACCTTCCTTTTCAGAAGGGACAAAAGAAAGCAAATAATTTATAATGATTTTCTTCTCAATTTCTATTTAAGCTGAACGAGTGGTAAAAGCTTTGCCAGGAAGACAGTGAAAGCTGCATCAATTAGAACTTGTTTCTTCTGCCAATTTTCAAACAACTGACTTTTCGAATTAAACCCGGTATAGAAAATACAGCTTGTGGACAAAATAATCACATTAATGTCTTTATGCAGTCAGTTTACGGATCTGGGATTTATCATCAATGAGACCCAGTCCCATAACCAAGAACTACAAAAAACAATCACAAAACTATATTGCTGGAACAGCTGAAGTCCTTGAGATTTCCCCTCTAGTGTTCCCATTAGCTATCGTTCAGTATATCAGGAATGGCTGTAATTAACCTGAGTGATAGAGCCCCGCAAGGATGGGATGCTTTCCACAGAAATTTTGCTGGTTGGAGTCCCCCGAGTTATACTTCCTTCTTGAATGGCTCCTGTAGTACCTGAGTAACAAGAAAAAATCATTACCAAAGTACATATTTTATCCCCGCAAAGAAAATAAACAAACAAAAAATAAGGATATAAGAAGAAAAGGAAACAGCAGTACAAAAAGAATAGTTTTTGTTTTACTGAAATGTACTTTTAAAATATGACAGTTATTACAAAGGACTGCTGAAATATGGAATTTCAAAATTTTAAGTTAATATATATATGGAAAGAAAACTTAAATTCAGAATTTAAAGGCTCTAACTTAAAAACCCACCATTGAAACATATTAATGACTTACTTTAATAAATTTATTGGGGACAAAAGTTTAACATTTCTGCCGAACAGCATATTTTACCTCTGACCACTCCTTCATGTTGTGCCCTGACCAATAAACCCTCAGGTTGTGAATTCTGACTTCGGGGAGAAAATTCTTCCTGCTTGATGTAGGGCACAGTAGCTATAGACCAAAGCAAGAGAAACATGAAGAGATCAAGGGCTGAACTACTGACGATGATGCTACAAATGCAGAAACATTATGAGTATTTACTCACTAACCTGATTTGGCAGATTCCTGTTGCCGTGGCAGTCCAAGAGAGATAGAGCCCACTGAGGGCTTGGCTGTTTCTTGAGTGTAAGAAGCCTGATTATGAGAAGTCAAATAAGTGCCAGGTGTACCCTAAAAATAATTTCAAAAGATTAAAATAATACTGTCTTTTTACAATCAACTATGAAGTTCACATTTCTCTTTATAAAAATTTACTACCTCCGTACCCCAAATTAAGAATAGGTATTTGTAAAGCAAATAAAGAAAATTCTTATATAGTCAATTAATATAAGCTTATGTAGTCAATTAATAAAATCCCAACTAATAAAATTATCAAAATGGTCAATTTAAAAAATGGTTAATAAATTTAGACTTATATGGTCAATTAACCTACACTTACATGGTCAATTAATCTATGTCAATCAAGGCAAGAATATCCAATAAGGAAAAGACAATTTCTTCAATAAATGGTGTTGGGGAAACTGGACAGATACATGCAAAAAAATGAAACTAGACTACTTTATTATACCATATGTAAGAATAAACTCAAAATGGGTTAAAGACTTAAATGTAAGACCAAAACCATAAAAGTCCTAGAAGAAAGCATAGGCAGTAAATTCTTTGACATAAGTCTTAGCAGTATTTTTTTGGATATGTCTCCTCAGGCAAGGGCGACAAAAGCAAAAATAAACAAATGGGACTACAGCAAACTAAAAAGCTTTTGCATATTGAAGAAAACCATCAACAAAACAAAAAGGCAACCTACTGAATATGAGAAAAGATTTGCAAATGACATATCCCATAAAGAGTTAATATCCAAAATACATAGAGCGCTCATACAACTCAACATCAAAAAAACAATCTAATTAAAAGATGGGTGGAGGATCTGAAGAGACATTTCTCCAAAAACAAAGATGCCCAACAGACACATGAAAAGATGCTCAACATCACTCATCATCAGGGAAAAGCAAATCAAAACCACAATGAGATATCACCTCACACCTTTCAGAATGGCTCTATTATCAAAAAGAAATAACGAGTGTTGGCAAGGATGTAGAGAAAAAAGAATTCTTGAGCACTACATGGTGTAGCCACTATGGAAAACAAGATGGAGCTTCCTCAAAGAATGAAAAATATAACTACTATCATGTCACAACAATTCCTCTTCTGAGCATTTATCCAAAGAAAATGAAAACACTAATTAGAAAAGATGTATGCACCTCTATGTTCAGGGCAATATTACAATAGCCAAGATATGGAAACAACCTAGATGTCTATCAATAGCTGATAGATAAAAATGATATAGTGTCTTTGTGTGCACATGCACATGCGCACATGCATGTGCGCACACACACGCGCATGTACACATACACACACATATAATGGAATATTACTCAACCATAAAAAAGTATGAAATCTTGCCATTCGCAACAATATGGACACACTTAGAGGATATCAGGCTATGTGAAATAAGTCAAGACAAAGACAAACATGATTTGCCTTTATATGTAGAATTCACTGATGTGTCAAATCTAAAAAACAAAATAAATGAACCAATAAAAGAGAAACAGACTCAGAGAGAGAGACAAACTGATGGTTGTCACTGGGGAGAAAGGCAGGGGGAAGGGAAAAAAATGTGAAAGGGATTGAGAGGTACAAACTTCTAGCTATAAAATAAATAAGTCGTGGGGATTTAATATATACATAGGGAATACAGTCAATAACGTAATAAACTTTTGAGAGTGACAGATAGTTACTAGACTTACAGTGGTGATCCCTTCTAAAGGTGTATAAATGCTGAATCATGTTGTACATCTGAAACTAATATTTTATGCCAACTATAATTTAATAATAAAAAAATTTTTGTCATAGATTGCTTAAATTGAAAAAATTTTTAAAGGGAGCAAGTTATATCTTCTGAAATTACCAAAAATTTCATGCAGATAATATTATATTACATAAAGCCACTTAACAATACACTCAAAATGTAAGCATTATTAATGACATTTATTCCTCTTATGAGATAGTGACATCACTGAAAAAATGACATAGTAAGAACTTTGGAAAACTCTCCTTCATAAAGGAAACCACAAAAGTAGCAAAAATAGTTAAGAATCAACCTTTTAAGTACTCGGGAAATTAACCAAAGGCTTCCAAAAACATGGGAGTGTTTATTCAAGAAAAACAGTGGAATCTAGGTTAAGAACAATGAGCTTTGTGGAATTCGAAATTACTCAATTGCCACTCCCATACACTCCCTCCACCCCATTCCAAGCTCTGTTATAGCCATAAAGACCAACAGCCCTCAATCATGGTGAAAACCACCAGCGGCCTAACAGCCACCACAGGGAAAAGAACAGGGCTAGATCTCCTTAAAAGCCTTATTCACAGATAACTGTCATTACTTAATTGTCCTTACTTAACTTATCCAGTGGTTCTCTGGGAGACCTATTTGGTAGGCTGTCTTTACTTGACCTGACTATGGTGGGAAAGGAGGTACACACTTGTCAAACACAATTAGTCAACTGATTAACTTCTCCACTGCCTAAGGCAGCAGATAACAGCTATGGCAAACAGGAGGCTAACCAAAAACTTTAAACTGAATATTTAAGAAATGAGATGTTCAGAAGAGGTTTGAAAAGCTCCAATATATTCCTAGGAATCACGAAGTGCATGTGCATGTTTAACGCTGTACATGTGCCTAGAAAAGATGTGAGAAGGCTGTAAATTAATACCTCTGGAACCTTAAGGCTCTGTAAAAGCAAGAAGTGAAGACGAAGACTTAAGCATAGCTGTCAGCTGCTGAGCTGAATACCAAAAGCATGCCCCCCAAAATACAGAGAGCCCATTAGTAAAGACTGGGAAATGTAATCATTTTAGGCATTGAAATCTCTGTCCAATCATTAGTTGACCATTAAATTAACTAAAGAGAGACTTTGGTTGTGCTAGCTGGGAAATTATGGCTTGCTATCGCCATGGAAACACCGGCTATTATCTATGGGAACATAACATTCTAACAACAAGCTTTCTGCTTCTGTACCCCAGCTTGCACACCTGACCTGTGGGTCGACAGGTAATGAATGAATAGAAGAAAAACAGACCTTTGTGTTTAGACAGAATGAAGAATGGGATTTTGGGCTTAACAACCCTGTACCTCTACATTTCTGGGCTGCTTATATGGGGTCTGCGTACCCCTGGCAGATCCAGCTGGCTGAATACAGAGTGTGTTTTCTATAACTCACTGAGTTCTGGTGGTCCGTGTGTCTTTCGGGGGCTGGTGGCTACAACACGGTGGCTACACATGACATAAGAATGCACACTTTATAGAATTTACAGAAAAGTCACTAAGAAAATAAACAACAAAAACAAACAGCAACAACAAAAAATCAGAGGAGAGGGGAGAATTTGATTTCCAGAACTGCCACATGGTATTATTTAAAATATCCAATTCTCAAGCAAAAATTACAAGACATGCAAAGAAATAAGAGTAGGACCCATACAAAAGGGGGATGGAAGGAAGCAGTGAAGAAAAACTGTCCCTAGGCTTTAGACTTTCTAGAATAGATTTTAAATCGGCTACTATTAATATGTTCAAAGAACCACAGGGAACCATATTTAAAGAATTAAAGGACTATTCCATCATGTGAGGACACAAGGAGAACTCTGCGACCTGGAAGAGGGCCCTCACCTGACTGTGCTGGCACCCTGATCCTGGACTTCCAGCCTCCAGGAATATAAAGAAAATGAGGCAAAAGAAATTAAATGACAAGATCACACAGTTTAAAAGAAACATGCCCAAGGCAAAAATAAAGTTGGAAATTTTATTCAAAACTGACTAGAGGAAAGCAGAAGCTTCTGAAAGAGAAAGAGAATCAACAACCACAGGCACAGAAGCAAACGGAGAGTCGAGTGTTCCACAGTTCCCAAAGTTGGAGTTTATCAACACCAAAGCAGCATTACAAGAAATGTTAAAGGGACTTCTTTAAGAAGAAGAAAAAATAAACATATGAATAAAATATCACAAAGGAAAAAATTTTCACTGACAAAGGCAAACACATCATAAAAGCAGTGGATCAACTGACACTAAAAGCTAAAACAAGGTTAAAAGGCAAAAGAAGGAAGATCATGTGTAATTACAATAGTAAATTAAGGAATGCACACATGAAAGAAAAATGACAAAAACATAAATGTGGAGGGGGAAGGTAAAAATGATAGTGATTCTAGAATGTGTTCGAACTTAAGTGACTATCGACTTAAAATGAAACTGCTATAAACACAGCTTGGTATATATGAAGTACATGAGAACCACAAATCAAAAACCTACAAAGGGTATACAAGAAATAAAGAGAAAAGAATCCAAACACAACACTATAGAAAGTCATAAACATACTAGAGAAGAGAGCCAGAGAATAAGAAACAGAATTACCAAAACAATCAAAAATAATAAAATGGCAATAACTATATACCTATCAATAATTACTTTAAATGTAAATGGACTAAAGGCTCCAATCAAAATATGACTGGATAAAGAGGTGGTACATATATACAATGGAATATCACTTGGCCATAAAAAGAATAAAATCTTACTATTTGTGATGATATAGACTGACCTAGAGCAGGGGTCCCCAACACCTGGGTCGTGGACCGGTATGGGTCAATGGCTTATTAGGAACTGGGCTACACAGCAGGTGGTAATCAGAAGGTGAGAGGCAGGGTGAGCAAGCTGAAGCTTCATCTATATTTGCAGCCAGTCTCCAGCACTAGCATCACTGCCTCAGCTCTACCTCAGATCATCAGGCATTAGATTCTCATAGGAGCATCAGTCCCTGGTGCCAAAAAGGTTGGGAACCACTGACCTAAAGGGTATCATGCTAAGTGAAATAAGTCAGCTAGAGAAAAGCAAATACCATATTATTTCAGTTATAAGTGGAACCTAAAAAAATAAATGCATAAAACAAAAACAAACTTACAGATACACAGGACAAACAGATGGTTGTGAGATGGGAAGGAGTTAGGGGACTGGGTGAAAAAGGTAAAGAAGAGATTAAGAAGTACAAATTGGTAGTTACAAAACAGTCACAGGAATATAAAATACAGTTTAGAGAAAACAGTCAATAATATTGTAATAACTATACTTGGTGTCAGGTGGGTGCAAGACTTATAGGGGGATCACTTCTTGAGTTATGCAAATGTCTAACCACGATGCTGTCCACCTGAAACTAATATAATGTTGAATGTCAACTGTAACTGAAAGATTAAAAAATTATTTTAAGAAAAAAAGCATTAATAGAAAGTATGAAAATGATACCATATAGAGGATATTAACAAAGAGAAAGAAAACACACAAAAAAAGAACCGTATTGAAATTCTCAAGCTGAAAAGTAAAGAACTAAAGAAAAAAAAAAAACTCTCAACAAACTAAGAATATAAGGAAACATGTTCAATTTGACGACAGGTACCTAGGAAAAGTCTATAGGTAACATACCCACCCACCAGTGAAATACTGAATGCGTCCCACCTGAGATGGGCAACAAGGAAGGCATATTCCCTTCATAACTTCTATTAAACACTGTACTAAAAGTTCTGCTTTAGTCCGTTCAATAAAACAAACGAAAAAGACATAAAGACTGAAAAGGAAGAAGTAAAACTGTCATTTGTGGATGACATGCGTACCTAAAAAATCCTAAGAAATCTACCTCAAAAAATGCAAAATCAAAAAACAAAAACCTCTACTAGAAAGCAATAAGTAAATGGTGCAGGAGATAAAGTCAAGATAAAAAACTGAACTTTTTTTTTATATACTAGCAAGAACTGGAAAATAAAAATTTTAAAAATACTACTTATAAAAATATGAAGTACATTAAAATAAAATCAACTGAAAATAAATCTAACAATACATGTACAAAACCTCTAGTGAAAACTATAAAACACCATTGAAATTAAGACCTAAATAAATGGGAAGATAAAACATGTTCACAGATTAGAAAACAATATTAAGATCTTTATCCTTATCACAAATTAATCTGTATATTTAATGCAATTCCAACCAAAATTCCAGCAGACTTTTTTGTAAAAATTGACAAAACAATTATACGATTTATAAGGAAATTCAAGAGACATAAAAGAGCCAAAACAATCTTTACAGCACTATAGGACTTATACTACACGGTTTCAAGAATTGCTATAATGCTACAGTAATCAAGACTATAGTGCTGATAAAAGAATGAGTAAGTAGATCAATGAAACAGAATAGAATCCAGAAACAGACTCAAATACATAGTCAAATCACTTTTGACAAAGGCACTAAAGCAATCTAATGGGAGAAAGAATTTTCAACCAACATTACGGGAATTGCAAATCCAAATAGATAAATGAATGCCAATTTTGCCATTGCTCTGTACACCAAAATTAATTTGACATGGATCATAAACCTAAATGTAGAAGCCAAAACTATAAAGCTTCCAAAATAAAAACATAAAAAAATAAGTTCACAACCTTGGAGCAGGAAAAAATTTCTAAAGAGAAAAAGAACAAATCACAGTAGATAAAACATTTAAACATGGACTGATTGAAATTTAAAACTTCTGCTCATTAAAACACACTAGAGAAAATATTTGAATACATGTATCTTATAGAGCTTTTATCCATAACATGTAAAAAACTTCTACAACTTAATAACAAAAAGACCCAATAAAAACACAAAATAAGACTTAACAGTCACTTTGCAATCAGATGTACTCACAGGCAATGTATACGACAAAATGCTCTACATCATTTGTTGCCACTAAAATGACTAAAATAAAAAAGACTGAAAACAAGAAATAGAGTAACCCGAAGGCTGATACATTGCTGGTGGCAGTGTAAAATTATAGAACCATTTTGGAAAATTATAAAGTAAAATATACACATACCCAGCAATTCCATTCTCAGGGAATTACAAAAGAGAAATGAAAACATATGTCTACAAAGAACCCAGTACAAGAATATTCATATCAGTTTTATTCATAGTAGCCAAAAACTAGAAACATCTTTGGTTTCCATCTATAAGAAAATGAATAAACAAATTGGTATGTTCACACAATAGAATATTATTTGGCATTAACACAAAACCCTGGACGAATCCCTAAAACCAGTATGCTAAGTTAAAGAAGACAGACACTGAACAGTGCACACTGTACCATTTATATGAAGTTCTAAAAAGGCAAAACTAATATACGACAATAGAAAGCAGAACAGTGGTTACTTTAAGCGGTGGAAGAGAATAGTGCCTAGGAAGAGGCATGAGAAAACATTTTAAAGTGATGGAAATGTTCTATAACGTGACAGGGGTGTGGTAACTGGCTGTGCACGTTAATCAGAACTAATCGAACCATTAAATCAGACAGCATTTTTGTTTTTTTAAAAAGTATTGTGAAAGTGAGGGAGGGAGGAAGGGAGGCTGAAGTCAGAATAAGCTAGGGCTTATCGAGCATCTACAATTCCAGTTACTTGAAAATATTCCATTTTCACTTACAATACACGTCAGGGTACATATGCGCTTTCTTATGTTAAACCATACAGTGTCCCACAGTCGCTCAATCTGGGCACTTAACTCATACAAATATCCTGTGCGTGGCATGGAATGTAGCAATTGTTGCATTTTCTAGTCACTGTCTCTTCATATATAGACAGATTTTTTATTTAGTAGGACTCTGACAAATTAGCATGAGAAGGAGGGAACATATTTACCAAAGCTATGTTCATCAGATAAGTTACTAGGAAGAGAACCCATTTTACCTGTGAGATGGAGCCTCCCAGTATGAACGATGGTTTTTCGGAAGCCACTGTGGTTTTGGATGATGGGATGAGAGGAGGAGGTGGCCTAGTGGGTCGAGTTGTTGGAAGGCGAACCCCTTCAGGGAGATTAGTTATCACTTGATGTGGAGCAGGCTGAAGGACTTTTAAAAGGAAGAAAAAAATTATTTAAAATAGTCAATTTCCTAGTCGGCAACATTTTACATACCGAAGTCATTTCTGAATTTTTAAATCAGAAATTAAATTGTAAGTGTAAGATGAAACCAAAGATAAAAATTTCTATTTAAAATTTGTCACTTGAATTAAACCTGTATCCATATTCTGGTCACTAACGGTATTTGTGAGACTGAAATATTCAACTCCCTCTCAAGCCAGAGCTTTTAAGCTAATGTTCACTTCAAACTAGAACTGAGCAAATACAAATGGCAATCTTTAATAACTTCTTCTCTCTCTCCATCACTCTTTAGACCTCACAATGGAAATGAGATAAAAGGGTGCTTCTTAGAAATAGTTGGTATTACAACTTTGGAGAATTATAGACATGACCGACAACCAATTGTATATCCTCTCTGCATTACGTGTAATTTGAGAAACGTTTACTGACTCTGGCTCTCTTAGGCTCTTGAATTTCTGGGAGAGGTGGGCTAGGGAGAGTGGAGATCTCAAGATTTTTACAAGGTACATGTACTCATAAGAGAAAAGCCAGTCAATGTCGCAGTATACATATGCTAACACAAATTTTTCCAGTAGCCCAGTGAGTCTCAACTGAATATAACTGATGATCGAATAAAGAGAAACAAGAAAGTAATTTTGAAATAGCAAGGATATGTCCTAGAAGAGCACTCCATTCATAAGATTAAACCACCCGTGTCTAACATCTGTAGGTAGATGGCCAGCAGCCACTGCACAGAGGAACAATATTTACCTGGCGGGACACTATAGCGGGCTGCACTCATATCAGGCTGTGGAGCGGCTTTACTGACTTCTCTCGGAGAGAGCCTACACGGTGATGCTGACCTTGCTGCGGTATTGTACATCTGTGCTTCCTGTTCTAGAGCACGTTTGACCTCAGCATAAGGCATATAGGCGACTGATTTTCCTATGAAAGTTAAAGTTATCAAAATAAGGGAAGAACCCCAAATTAAAATAGTAAGTGTGAAAGGACCAAGACCACACCATCCAGGGGCAGATCCAACTATATACTAGTATCAAGGTCTAAAATTCCTGTACATCTAAATCTTCTGTGTATGCATCATTACTATGATCTAATAAAATCCTTGAAAATTCAATTACATTTTTCCCTTTAAAAGGACAAAGAACTTCTCTCTTTCTTCTCATTAGAAAAATCAAATGTTTTCACATGCAATAAAAATCACATTAGGCAAACATCAGATTATCCAACCATTCTGTGAATTTGAGTCTGGCCTGAATTAGAGGTCAGATTTTGAGGATTCCAACTCTTATAATTAGCCTGTTGAAGTCCACTGCTTAATATTTAGAGCAATAAATCTAATAAGAAATGAAAGCTGCAGATCAAGCTAAGTCAAAAAACCTACACAAGCTTATAAAACTGAATTTAACTGCAATAATGCTAATGAAAATTACTCCATAGAATTCATCTCCATATAAATATAAATTAAAAGTTTTAAAATTGTTTACAAATTTTTAAGCTTAAGGACATATTAGATATTGAGTCGTATTAAGGCTTAAAATATGGATATGATTTTATAATTTTTTTCCTTTTTAAGTGAAATTGATATATTGTAATTTTGGAAAATCAGGAAAGCTCAAAGAAGAAAGTGAAATTGTCTATAATCCAAACCACTTAGATTTGTGGCATTTTAATGTCTGACAGAACAAATTCCTGTTCATTTTATTATTCTTTTGCTTACCTAGTCTCATCCATTTATCCTTCCAGATAAATCTAAAATCATTCTGAGTACTTCCTCCTCCACAAAGCATCACTGAAATTTTCATTGAATTTCCATTAAATTTATGAATACAGGAGGCTTATTTTATAATAATGTGTTTCTTAATCGAGGAACATATTTTTTTCACATAGGTCTTACATATTCCTTGTTAAAAATTATTTATAGCTATTTTATATTTGTTGCTAGGAAAACTATCTTTTTCATATATATAACCAATTACTGCAGATATATAGGAAAGAAAATGTGGATTTCTATATACTGATTTTTTTCTTAGAAACTTAATGAACTTTCCTTTTCGCACTAATAACTTTTCAATTGATTCTTTTAGGCTTTCTAGGTGGATAAACTTTTTTCTTTTAGGTGGATAATCTTATCCCATGAATTATAATCTCCCTTCAAAGAGCTAAAACTCTTTGCTTTGTCAGTTCCTTTTCCCCTTACTGCACTAATAACAATTAATAGTGGGCATCCTGATAATTCCTACCCAAAGGGAAGTCTCTAGCATTTCACTACTAAGATGAAGGTCTATAATCGGTTTCAAATAGAGATTCATTAGCATGAGGCATAAAAAGGTTCTTTGGTTTACTAAGATAGTTTTATAATCCATAAACGAATAAAGTAATATCAGCTAATATTCAGTACTACTATGTGCGGAGCACTGTGCATTATATGTGTCATCTCATTTAGCCCTCAGGACCAATGAGATTATTAACACCATTTTAGAGATGAGGAAAACTGAGGTTCACACCTAAGTGCCCAACCAAGGTCATACTATGGGGATTTTTCAAAAGGAGTGTAATTTCTGACCCTGAGCTCTAAAATACAGTGCACTAATCTCTCTCTGAATTGCTTGGCGCTGAATTTCAGATGCCTCTGGGGTATCCAACAAGATAACAGTACTCTTTCTGTGATATCTTAATATAATAAATGAGATTAAGTGTCCTAAAATTGTGAAAATTTATGAAACAAACCAACTTCAAAACGGAGTGGCTACTTTCTTTCTAGAGAATTTAACATGATAGTGTATTAAAAATTTGGTGGCTGATTGTTTTGCTATTTCCAGTAAGTTTATAATTATGTGGAAAATATCCACTTTGTCACAGTAGTGTTAAAGAAAAAGATGAAAATTTATATGGTTCTAAATACAGCTATGTACTCAGAGCTGAAAAAAACAGAGACATAAACAACAAAAACAAAATAAACTAGATTCAGTTGCATGGAAGCATTAACTCTTATTTCAATTAAATAGATTTTATTAACATGCATTAGTAGTTCAATTCTAACTCTATCTCTACATGTTTGAGTTCCTTCATGGTAGGAAAAGGCTTCAAACTAAAGCAAGGGTCAACTTGCGTAAATGTTACTGGAAAGTGAAAACAATTCTCTAAAAATTTTATCAAGCTTTTCTATAGAGGGAAAGGCTTTAGGCCACCTTAAAAGGGCACATCTACAATAATTATTTGTACCACTGACATTAAGAGAAAATGAATATAATCGAACAGTTAGAAAACAGGTGCTGACTGTTACTTTCTAAATGAGAACATGAAGGGAAAAGTCAAAACCATGGTCCTAATTCAGGTGGACTTTACCAGCCTACATTGTATATAAGCTACTCTATGATGTTGCACTGAAAACATTTGTCAAACATTATATATACATGCAATTTAAATGCAAATATATAAATGTTATTTGGAAGATTATCCTTCGCAATGAACTATAGGATAGCTATAAAATTTAGGAGAAACTTCAGGTACTTGTTAAATAAATTCCTGAATGAACATACTAAGTAAATTAGTTAAAATGAAATTTAACACCTTGGGCTAAATGTAATCAACTGTCCCAGTTCGTAGAGTTGCCTTAAACCAAACTAGTGTCATGTTAATAAATATATTGGTGTCATGTTAAATCAAAAATATAAATACAATTTGGTTTTAAGACCACTGCATTATGATTAAAAATTAGGACACCGTGCAGATCTAAACCATATAGATTAATGTTACTGACCACAGAGAAATGCAGTTCACAGTTTGGAATCTCAGAATTTGAGGCTCTAACATGGTTCCAGTCTCTCCAGTTTCCAATACAACCCATTTTGTAAAGCAGATCAAGAAAAAATACTGAGGTCCTAAAATAACTATATGATATAGGATGATCCAGACATTACTAATTGCATAATGTTAAGCTTTATCATGAGTTCAGCAAATATCATTTGAATGTCATTTTTTCTAGGTTTTAATTCTTCCTCATGAAATTTATTCTACATCATTTATGTAAGAAATAGATCGACAGACTTGAAAATTATTCTATAATTTATCATTTTTGTAATGACAGATTCTTTCCTAATTGGAATGCTCTTAAGCACTTCTGCTAAATCCATTTATGCTCTTTAGTTCATTTATTTCATTCCTTCAACATGTAATTACTAAGTACATATTATGTCAATTACTGAGTTAGGAATTAAGGATTCTCTAAATGAAATATACTAAAACCCCAAAATTTATCATTGTTTTTACCTTCTTTCAAGATATATTCAGATAGTACCTATTACATACCCAGCCTTGGCGGGTATTATCACTCTGGTAATAATACATTTTTACTAGCATAAGGTTTACATTTAAAACACTAACAATCTTATATTTAAAACTTTAACAAAGGAGGTTCAGTGTGTCATGTAACTAATAACTCATTATTGGTGTGACTGGAGTATGGAGTCGGCAAGATCGGTTGAATACCACAGTTCCCGTTTTACATTAAATAGCCCTTGAAATGCACGGTGTTCTATAACTAATAGCTCTCATCTATATAAAGTACTGCAAAGAGTCTTCTGAATCAGTGCAAAAAAGAAAATTACACCATAATCACAGAAGACTTTAATATTCTTATATTCTAAGCATGTTATAGCATATGGTCCATAAATTTACTATCAACCAGAACACATGTGCCATTTTCTAAACATGCCAGCCAGAAGAACTTATTAAAATTTAGGAATTGTTCCCCTTTTTTTTTTTTTTTAAGAAAGAAGTACATTATGCACCAACTAAAAAAAGCACGCACAACTCAAATCTGTCACTTGAAGTAACAGTGACATAATAATGATAACAGTACCTTCGTAGTATCTATTTATACAATGTATATACTGATATACTAATTAGTATGAACTATCATATATCATAAAGCTGAGCCATGTGTTATAAAATACTGAATGTTCATTTTTTCTTACAGGTTATAATCCCAGCAAGGTAAGTACTGGTCATTTGCAGTTTACAAATGAGAAAACTAAAGGTTAAGTGACTTGCCCATGGCCACGCAACTGGTAAATGCTTGCTGGGGTGAGAGTTGAGTCAGGGTCTGACTGGCTGTACACACTACACAAAGTTGTCTTCATCACATCATAGAAATTAGAATATTACCCAGATACAGATACAGATGATCTGCATGGAGAACAGAATGACAATTCATACTTACTCTGAAAACTCAGATGAATGGAGCATAAAGCATGGCTTTAATACAGTCTTCCAACATGAGTAACAGAAAATTCAAAAATACTAGTATTACTTAAGAGTTTAACTGCAGTCAATTTAAAGAAATCTTATCTGTTTGGGAAAAGTGTAATACATCAATTGATATGCTGATACATAACAAAGCACAGAGGACACTACCTGTATAGCTTGTTTCCTTTCAGTCGAGTTCTTTATGGTGATAGCTCTACCTACCTTCCCACTCTCTGTTTGGACTCTTGGAGGTGCCACACGGACTTGTGGAACTTCTACATTCCAAATCTATCTGTTCTTGCCTCTGTCGCTGTTCTTCCAGCAGTGCTGACTCATGCATTGCTTTAATGTGTCGCTGGTAGAGGGCATAGCCACTCACTGGAGTTCCAACTGGTATACTACATGGGGTACAGGAAACCTACAAGAAGAGAAAAATATCTAAATACACTATGCCAACATAATAATAATTACTATCTGTTGCGAGTTATGCTTATTTCTGTAATATTACTGGTTGAAGTGATTTTACCATTTTTTAAATCAAAGTAATTGTCAGGTCTGATGCTTAAAATGCTAAACAGTTACTTTTAGAACTCAACACAAACTAACAAAAGTTATGATAAGGGAAATAAAAATCAGAAATAAAAATACTTTTGTCTGTTCCTAACATATGATGGTCAGATGGCCAAATCCCTAGTGACTCAGCCTTTCTCTCTATGTCCTCTCACCAGGCAATCATATCTACTTCTCTGATTTAAATGTTATCTATATGTTAACAATTCATAAATTTCTATTTCTATTTCTAAGACATTTTTCTCCAAGTTACACACTTATAAAATTACCTACCTAATAACTCCACTTGGATATCTCAAAGCACCTCAAAACTAATATCCAAAATGGAAATTTTGTTTTCTAAACTCAATGCTTCTATGCTTCTCTTTCAGTGATCTCCATCTTAGAAAATGCAACCTTAATAGCTTAAGCCAGAAACCTGGCAGTCATTCTTGACTAAGCAATCTTGCCTCCCACAACCAATTCATTAACACATCAATTCTCTTTCAGAAGGAAATTAAATGATACTTCTTCAGACATGCCATCCCTAACCATCCAATAAAATATTGTAATGCCCTCCCCATTTTCCTTCATACTGCAGTCAACTTATTTCTTTCACAGTATATAACAGGACAATTTGCAATTATTTGTTTTATTTTCTCATGAAGGAAAGACTCAATCTGCTGTGTCCAATACTAAATAAAAAGCCCCTGAGATCCAGTCCATTATCTAAGAAACAGTCCTGGGAAGAGAAGAGATCTGTTTTTAGGACCTGTTATCTAAAGACTTTAATAGTTTTTTTCTGCTTTTATAAGCAGAATTTTTCACTGACCAAGAACATACACATAATTTTCTTGCTTTTGTGCTTTAGCTTGTATGTAAACATGGCTTTTTCTCCTTTTGCTATAAAAAGCCAAATGAACTGTTATGGTCTAACCAAAATATTATTTCCTACAGAGAGCCTTCTTTCTGTGTCTCATTAAGAAGGAAGCTCTTGATTAAAAAACAAACAAACAAACAAACAAACAAACCATGCCTACAGCACCTGGTATTCCTAGGTGACCTCCCATCCAAGTACTAACCAGACCCAACCCCGCTTAGCTTCTGAGGTCAGACAAGATCCGGGCACGTTCAGAGTGGCATGGCCATAGACCTCATTTTAATTTTTGTCATGATTTCTTCTGCCTTATTACCAAGACCAATCTCTAAGTTTTTTGAAGTCAGAGATTGTGATATGTACATATTCCATACAGCATTAAAAATATTGTCTTGAACTGGGCAGACATCCAATAAATATACATTTTAATAAACCAATGAATAAATTAATGCTTTTTTTTGTGAGCCTATCATAAGGACACACTTAACTTTTCCCAATAATCATATTAGACAAGAAACAAATTTTTAGCCTCTGAAATGAAGCAAGAGCTAGAACATAATAACTAAGTAAAAGAACAATACCCAAGACTGGAATTCACTATCAAAAAGGAGTCAAACTTTTAGAGATTATTAAGGTAAAATGTAAATAAAACTAGATTTGAAACTTTATAGTGAAGTTATTAGCCAGAATCTCTATACTTCATTCTAAATATTCAAAACCTATTTATTCTTCTGCTGTTTTATAGCAAAACAACACAAAAACTAAAGTTATTAATATTTATGGTTAGAACATCATATATATTTTTTCTTACTTGGAAATGACCATCTCAATCAACCATCACAATGAATCCATTTGAAAAAGTAACAGGTATATCCCACAGATGAATGGATAAACAAAATGTATATACATACAATGGGACAGTATCAGTCTTAAAAAGGAAGGCGATTCAGACACATGCTACAACACGGATTAACCTTGAGGACATTATGCTAGTGAAATAAGCCAGTCATAATAAGACAAATACTGTATATTCCATTTATATGAAGTCTCTAAAGTATCCGAATTCACAGAAACAGAAAGAATTGTGGTTACCAAGGGCTAGGTGGAGAAGAAAAAGGGGAGTGATGGTTTAATAGAATTTTAGTTTTATAAGATAAAAAAAATTCTAGAAATCTGTTTTACAACAATGTGAATATACCTAACACTACTGAACTGTACACTTAAATATACTTAAAGTGGTAAATTTTACATTGTGTTTTTTATCACAATTTTTTAAAAAATCAAGTACTGATTAAAGGAGAAGAAATGTCTCTAAAGGTCTTTGTTTTTCACCTTTCCTTTTCTTACTCATATTCAAAACTTACCATTGGTGGGATAACAGCAGCTCTATGCTGAAGTTGTGGCAAGTCCAGTGGATTTGATTTTATTGGTGATGAAACCAGTATAGACCCAGCTGGGTTTAACAGAGAAGGCTTTGAGTCCATAGGAAATATTCTGCAATTGGCAAGTGTACAGCATAGTGGTAAGACATTTATATAATCTACAAAGTTATCCATCCCCCTGGTAAATCTGGCACCATACAGTTATCACAATACCATTAACCATATTCCCTATGTTGTACTCTACATTCCCTTAAAACATTTGAATGAACCACTGCCATTTTAAAATTGAGAATTTCACTCAAAATTCCAGACTCCTGGTTTCTCAAGAAACATGGAAAGAAATAACAAGCTGGAAACAGCATTCCCATAGCAACCACATGCTGAACTTGTAGCAGCTGCTCTCTCAAACAGGCACTTATTTCTCCGTTTACCACAGTCTCTGCCATCTTATATTCCACTGGCTTCACTTCTTTTCTATAATGATATGTGAATTTGGGATGCCCAATATATGACTGGAGAAATAGTACAATAGTGCCATACCTTACAGGCTTAATCAGTTATGCATTTTAAAAGGTATAAATTGGTAAGAAAATTAGAATGTATGAAAGAAAACAAGTTATATTTTACATAAGATGATATTAAAGATGTAGGAAATTTAAAGTGTCATTTTGATAGTTTGAAAGTGATGTAAACTAAAGAAATGTCATTCAGAGACCACCACATATTTCCAAAGAATTTCTGAATTTCAAGATTACTATCATGTTCATCTCTTAGGATGTTCTTCAGGTAAGATAACTGCCATCCTAATTTTTCCTTCCTTTATAAATATAGTTACCAAAACCAACAGTGCAAAACACAGAAAATCCTTATTTTAGATGTTTCATTAAAGAATGACTAAAAAGGGACTACACAGTTTGAATCCATTTATGTTTACTCCAGTCAAAATCTGGGACTATTAAAAGCTAGATTATTGTGAGATGAGGAAAAAGGATTGTGTGATGGTTGAATTTTCTGGAAAACCCAATGGTTAAGTAGAACCTCTATCTTATTTCAATTCTCGTTGATTAAAATTCTAGTATCTACTACATAAAAATCTCTTTGGAGAAATCATCACTGTAATGCTCGATTATTATTATTCTAGTATCGAATCTCAATAAACTAAAGTAATTAAGATGGAAAATATACTAGATATGGACTGAAAGCACAGTGACACAAGGACACACTATGAAAGCTGAGCTTTGAACAGAATTCGGCTATTTGTTGGGTGGTTTATTTATCTTTTTATTATTAAAAAGAGGATAAAAATGAAAAAAGACAGGTTTGGATCGAAAAAATTATTTCTAGAATTTGCACCAATCCAATAATCTACAGTGATTCTAGGTGATTCCATGTCTTTCAAGGAAAAAGAAATACCTAGGAACTCAAATATATTAAATGAAGTAGTGTGTATTCCTGTAAAATGTTTTTTTACTATAATTTTTATAAGAACCATAAAGATATAATACATTTTATATTATTAATGACTAAAAGTACTTGTAATTTGTATTATACCTGATATCTTACATTACAAATATGAATAATCTAAAATTTTAACTGATATAAAAAAGTGATTATAATTACCATTAACTTGTATTTAAATTATGCTTTCTAAATTATTTTCAGAACACTTAACATGTTTTTTCCTCTCAGTATTTTCTTACATCTAATATTAAGGGGGTACGGTGGGCCTTGCTTTGAGGCCACAGGGTCTTAGAGCAAACAAAGTTGGAGCTAAGGCCTCTCACCTTCACCTTCATCATACTACTTCCATAAAAAGGAATAGAAGTCATCTGTTGTTTGGTTCACGATCTTGTCAGGTGAAATACCCTTTTTTGCTATCATATGCAATGCATGCAACAATTTATGTAAAAATACACACACATACAATCTTTTTCATGAATAAATGATTACATTATTATTGGTTAAAAAGGATAAATGGCCTCATAACTCAATATTAAAAACATACACACTACCTTTAATTTGCCAATATTTATACAGGACACTCTGTAGCCAGTACCATTCTATAATTTAGTCAGCAACCAACAGAATAAAGATAGAATAATATTTAAGAAATGAGTCCCACCTCTGTCTCTCTGGCTCTCCATCCACATCTTCATCAGCACTGCAGGTGGCACTGGAATCATTGTCTGACTGTGGCTCAGACCTTTGGACATTTATTTGCTGAGCCACCACCAAATCTTCATCTCTAGGCTCTGTCTTCTCGCTGGCTCTCTCCAAGTCTCTTTCTTTGGTATTGCCTTCCACTTGAGATGGATTGTTTTCTGGCACCCTCATTTCAACATCTACAGAGTCTGCTTTGGTAGTTGTGGGGAGATCAAGAACAGAAGTCCCTTCAGCACTGCGCTCCTGATGTTCAACATCCATTGGCTCTGCTGTCTCAATAGTGATGCTGTCATTCGCCTGCATCTCCACACTTTCGTTTTCAGCTGGTTTTGTAGTTGGAACTGATGAAGATGGAGATGCACTGGGAGCAGTTTCAGTGGTGGACTCGAGCTCAGCCACAGGTTCAGTGTTCCCTCGAGAAGTCGCATTTTCAGTGCTATCTTCGCTGGGCTTGACAGCTTCAACTGGTGAAGGAGAAGGAGCACTTTCTGTATCAGAACTATTTTCAGCACCTTAAAGATAATGATACAGCATAAAAATCTGATAATGAACATGTTTCAGGTGGTGACAGAAGCCATGCTTGAAAGTTGTTTGGGATGAATTATAGCTCCTTTGATGACCTCATTGAAGTATCACTGCCATTAGGGAAGTTAAAATTTTCTACAGAGTATGCAAAGGAAAGATCAAATTTTCTTGACCTTCTAAAACTGAAAGTGTAAAATATTTTAATGTATAAAAATAATGGATATGAAATTTGAAAAATGAAGAGAATAGAAAAAAAAACTAATAAAAAAAACATTCCCCAAAATAGTAACTTTCTGGTTTGTTTCTACCAGCTCATTTATGTGCTTTTTCTTTTACCCAGGAGAGCTGACACTCTAAAACAACATCTTCCAATAAAAACATAATGTGAGTTATATCTTAATTTTTTAAAGTTTTCTGGTGGCCAAATTGAAAAGTAAAGACAGATTGGTAAAATTAACTTTGCCAATATATTTTATTTCACTCAATATGTCCAAAATATTACCATTTAAACACATGGTCAATATAGAAAACTAGTCATAAGGTATTTTACCTTTTTCGGTACTAAGTGTTCAAAATCTGATTATATTTTACATTTTTAGCATATCTCAATTTGGATTAGTCTCAAGAGCGCAATAGCCACATGTGTCTAGTAGCTACCACACTGAAAGGCAAAGCTCTAGAATAGTATTCCATAGATTTTTAATTTAACATTGTTGCACTGGTCTTTCCCCCACATTGTTTGTATCATTTTATAAATATATTTATAATGCTTTCACATCTTTACCTAGCTATCTCAAAGGAATCACAAATTCAGTATGTCTTACACTGGAATTGTATTCAGTCCCAAATCAAGTTCTTTACTTTCCTATCCAATTAAACAAACCAGAAACCTAGAATTCACCTTTTAAATGCTCCTCTCACTTGTCTAAACAAGTTTCACAAATTTTCTATCTAAAAATACTCCCTGAATCCATCCACTTCCGTTCAACTTCACAACTGCCATTCTAGTCCAAAAATGAATTTTCTTCTCACCTTCACTTCAGACCATTCTCTACAATAATGCCAGAATAAGTATTTTAAAAGTCAAATATTACCAAAATTTATTTGCACTCTCTCTCCCCTCCTTAAAACATTTCAATGAAACCTCATTAATCTTAGGATAAAGTTCCAAATTTCTGAGTATGGCCTTGTTACATGGCCCAGGCTGGTGGGCCCCTGCCAGCCCTTCCAGCTTTATCTTGCACCCTGTATTCTCTCAGTATTCCATTATCACTGGCTTCCTTTTAAGTTTTAGTGAATGTGCCATGTATCTTCTACCACAAACTTCATACATGCCATTTACTTTCACTGAAAATGCTCTTTCACCTACTTTTCCCTTGGATATTAGATCAAATATCCCATGCTTTAAAAAAAGCCTTCTATCATTTCCTTAACAAAAGTTAAATTTTCCTACTATGGCTTTTATACACACATACTGGTTACAGTTACAATTTTACATTTTTTGTTTCCGCAAGGCTATAAACACTATAAGACCAGGCATCATATATTTTGCTTATCATTTAAGTCTCAGTGACAAGCACTGTACCTGGCACACAGCAGACTCAAATACTGGCTGAAGTATAAAGTGAATAAGTGGCTATGAATATTTCTTAAATTTACCCTACCTTTCCTCCCTTATTGGATCCAATTTGCCACTATTAAAAACAGTATAGAGATGTTCACTGCAGCATAAAGTTTTTAAATTAATTTCTTAAAATAGACTATAAGATAACAAAAATTTAAATCTCCATAAAATTTACATATATAAATTATATATAATATACATAAAAATATATACCTCTGACGAGAATCCTAATGGTTTATAAGAAAATTTCTTAAACTAGAAAAACTGACTTATATTTTATGTACAAGAGTAAGTCCCTGAGAAAACCCAAGAAAATTATGAAAAGTACTAGACTGAGTTAGACTTGCCTCTCCAGATATTCAAACTTACTATAAAGCCACTGTATCATAATATGTTTGGAACTGCCACAGAAACAATAAAAATAGATCAGTGGTATAGAAGACAACGTCTAAGAATAGTTCTTCAAGTATATAGAAAATTTTTATCAAAGGTGATATTTTAAATTAGGTAAAATATGATTTAATAAACTAGCTCTCTCAAAATTGGTTACTTAGAAAACATGGACCCTATCTTATATTATACAGAAAAATAATTACAAATGGAACACATTTTTAAAACTCAATAGATAATTTAGGATAAATGAAGATAATTTAGCTGTTTAAGCACTGAAGACATAACAGCAAAAAAAAAAAATCAAATTACATCTAATGGAGCTGATATTCTAGTAAAAAACAGACGAATAATATATATAGGATATACCAGGCAGTAATAAATGCAGTGAATAAATAACAAAACTGGGGAATTAGTGGGTCAGGAGGTATCACAGAGGTATGATGACATTTCAACACAGGACTGAAGGAAATGAGAGAATGAGCCAATGGGTACATTTTGGAAAAAAGCATTCCTTGTAGACAGCACATGCAAAAGCCCCTAAAGTGGGGGTTGCTTTGCTCAGGAACAGCAAAGAGAACAGTGTGGTTAGAACAGAGTGAGCAATCACTTCATATCTGTTAGAATGGTTATTATCAAAAAGACAAAAAATCAGTACAGGCAAGGATATGGAGAAAAGGGAAAACTTGGTTTGCTGTTGGTGAGAATGTAAAGTGGCACAGACACTGTAAAATAGCACAGAGATTCCTCAAAACATTAAAAATAGACCTAACAAAAAAAAAAAAAGAAAAAAAAAAGAACTACCATATCTGAAGGAAACAACAACAAAAAAAACAATGTGAAAAGATGTATGCATCCCCATTTTCACTGCAGCATTATTTACAAGAGCCAAGACATGGAAGCAATCTAAATGTCAATCAATGAATAAATGAGCTAATAAAATGTGGTGCGCACACAGAGGTCTATTATTATCCGATCATAAAAACTAAGGAAATCTTGCCATTTGTGATAACATGATGGACCTTGAGAGCATTACACTCAGTGAAATAAATCAGACAGAGAAGGACAAATACTATATAATTTCACTTACATGTTGAATCTGAAAAAAATACAAACCAAACCAAACCAAACCAAAATGAACATAGAGAGAGAGAACAGATTGGTGGCTGCCAGAGGCAGGAGGTAGGAGGGTAGGTAAAACAGGTGAAGGGGTCAAAGGTACAAAATATCCAGTTATAAAATAAGTCCTGGGGATGTAACCTACAGCATGGTGACTATAGTTAATGATGCTGTATTGTGTATCTGAAAGATGCTGAGATATCTTAAAAATTCTCAAAAAATGGCTAGAGAGATAGAAGGGTTAGCTCATGTAGGGCCTCATGAGTCATAGCAAGGCTTCTGCCTTTTATCCTGAATGAGATGTGAAAGTATCATAGGATTTGAAGTAGAGGAGAAATATAGTCTGATTTACATTTTATAAGGTTCACTCTGGCTATGTATGGTGGAAAAAAACATACTGGAACAAATAGCAGCAAACAGACCAATCAAGAAGCTCAGAAGCAGATGCGCTACAACAGAGGTAGGGAAACTGGATGAGATTCTGAACAGTACATTTAAAGAAAAGTTGACAACATCTGCTGATGGACCAAATGTAGGATATGAGAGAGAATTGCCAGAGTATCATTTATCAAGCTAGGGAAAGACTAAAGGTGAAAACTAGGTTTTAGGGGTAGGGAAATAAAAGTTTGCAATGGCTCTTAGGTATCCAAATAGAAATGTTAAGCAGGCAGTTAGAACCTAGAGTTCAAATGAATTCAAGTCTCAAAAATAAAAAATTCAAAAAAAAAGCAGAAAAACAAAAACTCAGAACAGCACCTCACATATAGTAAGGTCTTAATATGGTAGCAATTATTGTTAGTAAGAGATGCTACCAAAATGTTGAAAGAGTAATTAAAAAAACCTGACTTTATCCTCATTTCTACTTATATAGTGATGGAAAGCCTCAAATTCAAGGGCATATTACCAATTGGAAGACATCTTAGCGATTATGCAGCAGATAACAACATTTAACATAAGCACTTTTAATTACTTTCTTCCTCCAGGCCACAAGAGTTGGAATAAAGTGTAATGCTTTACCAAGCACCAGCCAAATATAAAACTTTTATTTCTTTTCCCTAAAAAAACAAACAAACAAAAAAACAAATAAGAGGGAGGAGGGAGAAGAAGAAGAGGAAGAAGAGGAAGAAGCCTTTAAAGAATGGTTTAAAACAAGAGAACAAGAGCAAATCCAGACTAAAATCCAAAGTTTCAGTCGTTCTGATTTAAACTCTTCTACTTGTGAAAGATGTCCACAGAGTCAGATGTATGTTCTAGGAAAACAGACACAGGGAAGGACTCAGCAGCTGCCTTCATTCTCCACGGGCAAGAGCCCTGACATAAATGAAAAATCTATACTGTCTTCTTAAGTTTGGCAATAAGCAATAAATCACAGGTCATGTAAAATGGACTGTGTACTTTCTTTTCTTAGACACTTTCCAAATAAAGTTAAGTCAAAAGGAAATGGAGATCCCATAATTCTAATAGCAAGTTCATTTTCTATTAATAGGAAGCTATTCTAGATGTCATAACACAACCACATGTATGAATGGATATGATGTAACCATGTCAACTTACACTTGATCAGACAGAAATATTATTTTAATACTTCATTTAACCTAATTACCTTAATAACTTTATTTAAAACCTTAATAACTTTGACAATTTAAAAAATTATCAAAGTCAAAGGAAGAAATCAGAAAGATAAAAGTCACTTTTGATGAATAATTTTGGAGAATCTGTTACCCAATAATTGAATAGGCTTTTCTGTTCTGAAATAAACGTTTATGACAATTAGGCTTTGGGCTTTGCTGAACTGTGTCCCTCCGAAATTTATGTTAAAGCACTAACTATACAATGTGACAGTATTTAAAGATAGTGCCTTTAAGGAGGTAATTAAAGTTAAATACAGTCAAAATGGTGGGGCCCTAATCCAACAGACTGGGGTCTTTTTGAGAATGGCACCAGGAGTAAATGTGCACAGAAGGAAGGCCATGTGAGGGGGCAAAGCAAAAAGTGATCTGAAAGCCAGGAAGAGAGAGAGAGATTCATCAGAAACTAACCCTGTCAGCATCTTGATCTTGGACTTCCACCCTCCAGAACTGTGAGAAAATAAATTTCTGTTGTTTAAAGCACCCAGTCTGTGATATTCTGTTATGACATTTCGAGCAGACTAATATGGGCTTCATGCGCCTCTGTAACCCATGATGCACATGAAAGTACAAATTATTAAAAATAACAAACTCTGATGACTTTTTTAGAAGTACCATGAACTAGGATTGTTTGCAGCAGTGTTATACTACCCCAAGTTGAATTTGCTCCAATATTCTCTTTATCTTATTTTTAACAAAACTACACAGAAAAAAAGTTTACTTATTATTCAAAGCCGGAATCCTTTTCAAGACAATTTTTAAGTTTAAACTCTAGTAAGAACAATCTATAGGGAAAAAAATGAAACAAAATCTAATATTTTTTAAATTTCTGGAAGGTGTAGAACTTCCTAAACTTAAAATAGAAGAGACAACAAAGAAAATATAAGCATCTCCAAATACATACGAAGTTTACACTCTGGTAATTTAAAAATGAAACAAACAAAATAAAGTGGATCGGTTGGAGAAAACATTTGCATGTCTAAAACATCATGTTTTAGATATAATATATAAAGAACTACTAAAATCATTGTGAAAATCCCCAATTTAGAAAAGAAATCCACAGAAACTTTAATAGCAATGTAAATTGAAATATATAAGTTATCTTTTTTTCTTAAACTAGCAACACCCGGAAAATACTTACTTTTCTCAGAAAGCTGTCATTAACTAGTTGAAGTAACAAAAGGGTTTTATTTCTTTTTCTAAGTTTCTTAGATTGACTTTTTTTTTTTTTTTACCGGGGCTTTTAGGGTCATTAATTCTTGTTATGTGAAAACATAAACATGACATATGTAAGTCTTTGAACAATTACAATAAACTCAATGGAATAAAGAGAGAAATATAATTGATGATACCAACTGAATAAATACATGTGGTAATGTGATACACGGTCATTTTATTGATGTTGGCAATAAAGTGCTTGAAGCTGGACTGCCATTTTTAAGATGTTCTGGTTTTAGCATTTGGACCTTCTCGGGTGCTCCATAAATATTTGCTGGTTGGATTAATAAATACATTACATTCCAGTTTAAAGTCTCTGCTATGAAAACACTGATACACTATTTCCTTAATGAAGCAATTTCTAAATAGTCAAATGACTAAGCTAAAAATTACATATTCGGGTTGGGAGAAGTCACAAACAACTAAATTTAAGATTCTGAGATACCTTCACTGTCTTCTGGATTTTCTTCTTCATTGGAGGCTTCAATATCTTCATCCTCCTGAGCAGAAACAGTGGAAGCTACACTTTCACATTGAGACACATCTCGCTCTTCACGAGGTTTTCGTGAAGTCTAGAGAAGTAAAAAATTTTAACATAGGTTATTCATTATTTAAATAATAGGAGAGAAACAATTCTTTTCATATCTGACATAACACAGAACATTGATGTATACACATATACTAAACAAGAAGGCTGTGTGTCTGACAACTGCTCTGGTTAAAGTGCAGTTACTACTAGGTAACTAACTGCTAACCGGACTTTTGTGTAGATGAATAACTTTCATTAAATTGATCAAAAGTTGCATCTGAACCATTTTTGAAACTATTTGCCACTATACAAAAATCACGAAACTCCTCTCCCTTCAAATAATGTATTTTCTAATAAAAATAGCATATTTATTTTCTAAAAAAAAAAACAAGTGTTAAATGTGGAATCTTTACATGCAATAATCTACTATATTTCCAAGCATTTTCTTAACTATATGATAGTATTGATTTTCAATGTAGTAATTCAAATACACAGAAATGTAATACCTATATATATCTCCCACTGAGCTTTAACAGCTACTAGACATTTTGTCACATTTTCCTGAGATCTTTTTAACAAAGATAAAACACTCTAGATCAACAATTGAAGCCACTATCCCTATTATTTCAGTTGTAATTAAAATGATCAGAGCCTGAAGTTGTAAAGACATTTGTGATGGTTAATTTTATGTGTTAAATTGGCTGGGTCACAGTACTCATATATTTGGTCAAACATTATCCTGGATTTACCGTGCAGGAGTTTTTTGGATGAGATTAACAATTAAATCAATAGCTTTTGAGTAAATCATATTACCCTCCATAATGTGGATGGGGCAAGCCTCATCCAATCAATTGAGGGCCTTAACAGAACTAAGATTGATGGCTCCGAGACTCCTAGCCCTCAACATACACACATTAGCAAGAAGAAAATCTGCTTGAGTCTCCAGACTGTCAGCCTATCCCACAGGATTTCTGGACTCACCAAGCCTCCAAAATTATGAGCCAATTTCTTAAAATAAATCGATCTCAATCTTTCTCCCTTTCTCCCTCCCTCCCTGTCTCCATCTCTTTCTCTCTCTCTCTACACACACACACACCCCCACCCACCCACACACCCTATCTACCTTTCTCTGTTGGTTCTATTTCTCTGGAAAGCCCTAATACAATTTTTATCTTTTAAAAACCATGGCTGACTTATTTTTTACTTGATTTTCTCCCAAAATGTTTCAGATGGTATTTGAAGTCAACTCTCTCTTGTCAGTAGGCTTTTCGTTGTTGTCGTTTTCTTTCCTGTATGTTTTTATGTGGCTACAGCATATTTCTAACCCTTGCATTCTTATTTTTAAACTAAAAGCTCTTTTTGTATAACTTTTTAAATAAATGTTATACTTCACATACTCTTATAACTTCAAGTCAGTTTAAATATCTGCCCTTTTATTGCCCATTCTATCATTCTCAATGATTCTCAAACTTTTTGGTCTAAGGACACACACTCTTAAAAAGTATTCAAGACCCTAAAGAGTTTGTAGTCATGAGAGAGATATAGATACACAGATATTGACCATATTAGAAAATAAAACAGAAACATTTTAAATATTAATTCATTTAAAATTAATAAACTGATTACATATCAACATAAAAAAATTTTTAAAGAAATAATAATTACTTTCCAAAACAAACAAAAAAAAAACTCTGAAAAAGTAGCATTGTTTTATATTTTTAAAAATCTCTTTAATGTCTGCCTTAATAGAACATAGCAGAATTCTCAAATGTGCTTCTACATGTAATCTAATCTGTGGCGATAATATTGTTTTGGTTGAAGTACATAAAAAAAAGTCTGGCTTCACAGAGATATGTAGCTGGAAAACAGAAGCATATTTTAAGTCTTTTCAAATACTGTGAATATTATTCCTTGATACTGTACCAAAACATGGCAAGTAGTTATTTCTTAAAGGTTAGTTGCAATGTGAAATTTAAAACCATGTCAATAAATTTCTTTGCACCCTTTTAAAAATCCATTTGTATATCTTGAAGTTAAGTGTGTACTACAAAACATTTTGTGAATCTTTTAGCCATATATGACATTCACTGTAACATTATGAATTGGTCTGATTTGGAAACTACTGAGTTACACAGATTTTTAAAATTAAAAATATCACATTAGTTATTACCACTGATCTCATAGGAAAAGTCAGAATTGGGAAGATGTTAAATTCATGGTAAGGGATACACATTTTCTAAAATTCTAATTTTTGCCTGAAAGCTCAAAATTTTAAAGTGGCAATAAAGAGTATTGGTTGTTTTCTTTGAAAGACGGGGTCACTCATGCAAGAAAATGTCTGCCAAATATTCAAGTCTAAAAAACCATAGGTTTGTCATTCTTTCAACTAAAAATGATATTCAATGAAAAAAAGTGAAGCTAGTTCACTTGGAACTCAGTTTCAAAAATGCTTTTCATGTAGATAGCCATGATACTTCAGTAGCAAGTGGAAGGGCTTTATGTACACTTCCATTTCATCACACAGGCATGTGCTCAAGGGTCAAGATTTATTAAAGTTGATTTTTATTGCTTCATCCAGGGCATTCCTAAATGAGATGGGCATTTGTTTGTTTGTTTAACTGCAAATGTTTTGAGATAAAGAATACTTTGAGTTACTTAGCAAGAGGTGTCTGGCCATAATTTATGCTAGAGCACCGGAATTCTCACTCAGAACTGCTTTGTCATCAATGCAAATGTCAATACAGTGGAAAAATAAATAACATCTGAAGATTTTATGAAAACAGTTCTGACCTCATGGAATCCTCAAAGAGCTCTGTGGACTTTGAGAACATTGAAACTTCCTTGTTAAGAAACTTTCAATAATCTTATACTTTCTGGTCTTTAATATTTACCCATGGAATTTATCTCTGAGAAAATATTTTGTAATATGCCAAATCAACTCATTCAATATGATCAAAAGCACTCCAACTAAAGTTTTTGATTCAAACTCCAAATGCTTCTATTTTTCAAATCCAGTCTACAGTAATTCAAAAGTACTGAATTTCCATTACTATTAACAGAAATTTTACTCCTTGGGAAATAAATAAATAAATAGTCATCTTGTGCCAAGAAACTAGCATATCTTTTATAGGTAAATGTAATAAATAAAATACAGTATACAGAAAAGTTTCAAAACCAATCTATGAAGCTCAAAAAAACAAAAAACTGGAAGTAAAAAGATTCACCACTCCTGATATACTTACTTTCTGTTTATGCTGCTGCAACAGGTTGTCAAGATTGTGGCGCCTTTTATAATTAAAATAGAAGTTTTTACACTGAGCTTCACTTTTAGTTCCCACCATTTTGGCAATTGCTGCCCAGTTACGACCATGTTCTACTAGACCTATATTTTATAAACAGACCAAATTTTAATTGAACAGTAACCCGATAAAGCAAACAAGAGAAATAATAAAACAAACTTAATTACTATATTCACAATCATTAACACAAAAGTGTTTCCAATTATTTATTGATAATTGGAAATTTATTTACACTTCAATATTTACTGAAATATGTATTGGCACAAAACTCATTGATAGCTCTATTTTTCTACCCAAATTTAAAACTTGCTCATTAATGAAAGGGCTCTATTTTATCTTTATGTATCTCTTAGAGGGCTAAGACAACACTGAACATAGAGTAATTGCTTGAACACTTACAAACTCAGTAATTAGGTACTGGAAACAATATATCGATAAGATAATTGAACATAAATGATTAACATAAAGATATATATAAAGACTCAGCATGTCTTCAGTCCACTCACAATCAAGAAATGCTCTCAAAAAAATTAACCAGTTAAAAAAAATCTGTTGTAATACAATGTATCACAGAAACCTATGCTATGTGACACTTCTTTACTCAAATAATATGTATGTG
This sequence comes from Rousettus aegyptiacus, assembly GCF_014176215.1. Classification (NCBI taxonomy): domain Eukaryota; kingdom Metazoa; phylum Chordata; class Mammalia; order Chiroptera; family Pteropodidae; genus Rousettus; species Rousettus aegyptiacus. The sequence goes on from NW_023416309.1 coordinate 66,322,336, forward strand.
CATACACAAACACATATGTGCAAGGAATACAAGTATATACATGCATATGTATACGTAAGAGCTGTATAGACAGAGATTTACTCTAGATACAGTTGTACCTAAGCTGGAATTTCCAGTAGAAATTTAAGAATTTATAGGAAAGCATCAGTTTTCCAAGGTTAATACTAGCAACTTCCTTAATAATGATAACTGGAAGATCACTTATAAATTTTGCCTGATATAATGAATAAGAGATGAAAAGAGTGGTGACTAAACAGTGTATGTAAGTACATTTACCTGAAAAAGATCACCCTATGATATAGCTAATATCTAGTCACTTGACCATGAGATGAGAATGTGAATCATTAAAAACTTATACATGTAATCATGACAAATCACAAATTTTCTAATTATGGCAAACTTCAAATAAAAGACAGAACATTTTAAACTGCTGTATTTTTGGTAAAGTTGGTTTATATGATTTTAAATATATCACTCATTACCTGTTAAATAGAAAGTAAATCTTTCCACGTATCACTAAAAGGTTAAACTACAGTAATTCCTCTCAAGAACTATAAGGTAAATTTTTAACTAATCTTTCTCAAAATTAAATTACTCTTTATTTATAAACCAGTTATTTATCCTATTAGAAAGTTTAGTTCAATTTATCACTACATCAATAAGCAACAATAGAAAAATACAAGATCTATAGTGTTCCAGAATAAGACCACGGCCGCAAGACTATATGAAAGTGGCGGAGATAGGATTCAAAATTTTATCTGTCTGAAAACAAAGTTCATACTCTCTCCTCTGAATCAAGGTGCAATTTCTAACTAGTTTATAATCAAATGCCTTACCAACTGAAAACTGACAGTGTTTACCATTCTATTAAGTGCAACTTTTGAATAATAGAAATTTAGACTTTGCATAAAATACTTTCCAAAACAATTTTCATAGCATTTAATCACAACTATTCTGGAAAAGTGAATATAGCCTACTTGCTTTCTAATAAAATGAATTCAAAATAAAACTGAAGAGGAAAACTTAAACCCCTCAAAAAGTGAGCACACTTGTAGTACCTTATAAAATACCATTCCATCAAAAAAAAGCCCTCTTATTTCTAAATTCTATTTATCATTGCGGAAGGCTTTTTTTCCCCCCAAAATCTAGCTCTATCTCACTTATTACTAATAACTCTAAAAACAAAAAGAACCTGAACTATATTTACCTTTTTTAGCAACTTCCATTTCTTCTTCTGTCCATCTAGAGGTTTCTACAGGTTCTGTAGAAACTAAAAGAAACCCAATAAGGCAGAGAAAAATTAAGTTAAATCCTTCATTTACAGATAATATGGAACCAACCATGTAATCTGTAACCTATTTTCTGACATAAAGCCTGTTTAAAGCATTTGGTGACAGGAACTATGGAAACAGGATAGTCTCAGCCTCTTCCCCCACCAAACTAGAGGAAAAAATTCAACACCTCTAAGTGTTATGATCTTTCTCAATGTTCTTTAAAGATCCATCTTTATATGTTTGAACACCATTAGTTTATTTTCTAAGAAGTCCCACCTCACCCAGTGCGTCCCCACATATTAGTACTCCAACTTTCATCTGTGGAAGTGTCAAAGGAAGAAACAACCCTCCACCTTCTGGTCCAAGCCTACTTCTCTCCTGTTCTCTGAACCTCCATCTCCTCCTCACTCTTGGAGACTCTTATGTTCATCCTCAGTGCCTGACATCTAGTAAACACAGATGGATCATAAACTAAATACTTTTTCCTTTACTTGAAAAAAAAATGAGACTATCAGGCCTGAAATGAGCTCTTGCTATATATTCCCCTTTTCAACTAATAGTACTATCAGCCGCCAAGTCACTCAAATTATTAATAGGATCCTCAGACTAATTTTTGAATCCTTCCTCCCATTTACCACTCATATCCAATGATGTGTGTCAATTCTAATCTCCTGAATCTATTCCCTCCTTGCCTGAGCCACCAAATGCATAATGATGCTCTTCTAGCTGGTTCCTCTTCCTCCGTCCCTAATTCTAACGACCACAACTGTCATCAGAATTATCTTTCTAAACACCAATCTAATCAAAGTACTCCTCTATTTAAAAACCTTTGTAAGCTCACTTTGTAAGCAAAGAGTATGATATAGTTAAAACAAGGCCCAACATGATCTGCCCCCATCTACTTGTCTAGTTATTTCCCTCACAACCTTCTTGTCATTCCCAGAACTTGTGTTTTCTTTCATATTTAACGTAATTGCAAAATGGGTACCACTAAACCACCAATGGTGGTACTCTTCATTAACATAATCCCTTTATAAACTGAGATAATACTTTAGTAATAGAAAAATGCTTGGACTCTTAGTCTCGATATTCCCTTGTCTAAGAATTTATTACCATTAATAAATAATTTAACAAAAAAAAAATGCTATGTTCTTGGTTTTTTAAAATTGCAGTTCTATATCTATATTAGTTTAAAGGGGGTGAAGGATATAGCCTTATCATTCAGCAATAGGGAATAGTTCAGGAAATTGTGTCTCAGGGGACAACACAATGGCAATGGTTCACAGCCATTGAAAAGTAAAAATGGGAGATCACTTAGAAGTTAGAAAATATTCATTATATATGACTAGTTAAAATATCAGAAAACAAAGTAGCATGTATACTAGGATTATGTAAGTAAAAAGAAAAACAGCTATGTTAGGTTAGCAAAATTGGGGCTGCTGTTCTTTTTCAAAAAACCTTTCATATTAAAGTTTAAAAAATGTAAAAGCTAGACTTTCAGATTATTTCTATGCTGTCAGTATCGAGAGATCTCTCCTGCCCTGCCCGAGCACTAACAAAGAATTCGAAACAAAAGGTTGGCCTACTCGCCCAAGCTGTCTACTTACTAGGTTCTGGTGGTGGTGGCAGAGGCGGTGGCGGCTCCTCAGTGGCGGCTGCAGCTGCAGCACTGGCAGCAGCAGCTTCATTTGTCATGGACCTGGTGATTCGGCCCTTTCGGCGGCCCTGACTATTGGCAGTCTTTCGTCCCCGGGGCATGGCCTGCTCTCTCTCCTCAGTTTCTTCTACTGTACTTTCTGTCTTGTCCTTTTCCTTGGTATTTTCTCTGGAAACAAAAGCAAATGAAAATTTTGTGTGATTTAAAAGTATACATATATCAAAGAAGGTAGCTTTGAAAATTATTTAAAAATTTCGATAGAAAATTATTTTAAAATTATTTAAATAGAAATTGAATAAAAGACTTGAAAACCCATATCCATAAAGATATTTGCACGCCAATGTTCATAGCAGCATTATTCACAGTGGCCAGGACGTGGAAGCAAGCGAAGTGTCCTGTGATAGATGATTGGCTAAAGCAGCTGTGGTATATATATATATATATATATATATATACACACACAATGGAATATTACTCAGCCATAAAAAAAGATGAAATAATGCCATTTGCGACAACATGGATGGATCTCGAGATAATCATGCTAAGCGAAATAACCTAGACAGAAAAAGTTGAAAGCCACATAACATCACTTATATGTGGTATAAACCTAAAAGCAACAAATAAACAGAACAAACAGGACAGAGAATCATGGACATGGACAATAGACTAGTGGTTACCAGAGAGAGGGTGGGGAAGGGAAATAGATGGGGTAAAAGGGGTTAAATATGTGGTGACAGGAAAAATTAACTGTGGGAGGTAAACATATGCAATATATATACATATTATAATATATATACTTATTGTTAAGTTGTACACCTGAAACTTACTGGATTTCATCAACCAATGTCACCATAATAATAAAAAATAAAAATAAAAATAAAGCTAGGCAATATTTCTAATTAAAAAAGAAAAAAGAAAAAAGAAATTGAACAAAACTACCCAAACCCTCAGTTACTAAGATAAATTTTATCAAAACTTCTGTCATGCCCAATTTTGACCAGCTTTGACTGATGCAAATTAAGATACTTCACAACGGTCTCTTTTATTCATTAATGCAGTGGTCCCCAATCTTTTTAGCACTAGGGACCAGTGCTCCTATGAGAATCTAATGTCTAATGCTAATGATCTGAAGTGGAGCTAAGGTGGTGATGCTAGCGCTGGGGAGCAGCTGCAAATACAGATGAATCTCCCTTGCTCACCCGCCAGTCACCTCCTGCTATGTGACCCAGTTCCTAACAGGCCACAGACCAGTATCAGTCCACTGTTTGGGATGCATTAATGGACTTAATTTTTTTTTTTTTTTAATACCTATAGCACCCTGTCTTCCTAGGTGGTCTCCATCCAAGTACTAACCAGACCCGACTCTGCTTAGCTTCCAAGATAAGATGGGATCGGATTTGTTCAGGGTGGCATGGCCGTAGACAAATGGACTTAAAATTTAAACACATTTCAAATCACCTGACTTGGATACAAGAACACTCTCTGAGGAAGTAGTAAATGGCAGGAGAAAACTCCTTAACCTACAATCCAGAAGCAGTGGGGTACACCGAAAGGCAGGAGTCCTGGATTTCTGGCCTTTGCTCCTACATAAATTTTCTCCTCTGTGAAATGAAGAAGCTGAAACAGATGCTCTCCATGACAAATACCCTTTCTGTGGCATTAATCTATACAACGTTGTAGAAACAGGGCATTATGGTCTTTTTGTTAGGAAAATGGTCTCTGGAGCCAGGCTGTCTGGGATTGTGCCAGAGCTCTACAATTTATTATACATGTGATGACTTTGGACAAGCAGCCATACTGCCACGGACCTCGTTTTCCTTATCTGTAAAATGAGGATAATAATAGATATTTCATAGGGCTATTGTGAGAATTAAAGAAGTTAATTTATAATAATGCTCAGGACAGTGCTTGGAACACAGTAAGCACCATAGGTGTTTGCTACTATTAAGGCTAAACCTCCTTCAGGCTATAAAGTGCTTTTCATAGTCTCAGGGACTTAGAAAAAACAATAATCAATGGTCATAACTATCAATAGCAATAGTACTATATGTAATTTTGGAGCGCCACATCTCCCAGGGTTGTTATATTTAAAAGCAAGGTGCTTAATATACCTTTTAAAAAAAATTAATCAAAGAGATGGCAATATTCAAAGACTCAACTATTTGCTTAATGGAAGGTGATTTTTTTTTTTTAAACTTATCTACTTAAAGCAAAGACCTGTTTGTGGCTTACCAAGTTAGTTCCCCCTCTCCCGCGCCCCAAAATCATTCGAGAATAATTATTTCCCCTTCAGTTATAAACTACCCCTGAAGTAACCATGTAGCTCTCTCCCTTCACTTTTTTCCCTTCCCAATCTGGCTACTGCTACAGCCTTCTATAAAAGAGGTTTTGTCAAAAATCTTCAATGACTTAAAAACTGCAAAATCAAATGCCCTTTTCTTGTTGCATTACTTTTTCTGCTGCAGCTGACACACACTATGGATAATTGTTTCTATATCCCTCTCAACTTAGCTTTTAGGACTTCACACTTTCCTAATATCCCTATTCTGGCAATCTTTCTGGGAACTGCCTTTTCCCCATTATCCTTTACTATATGGATTTCCCAAGGCTCACTCTGGCCTTAACATTCATATTATTTCTACTAGACTCATATTCCATCTTCTAAATCTCCTAAGATCCAGATACTTGTCTTTCCAATTACCTGCTGGAATAATCACCTGGATTTCCCCTTTATATCCAAAAATATGCTCATCCTCACCACCCTAGTTCTTGCTCCAACTCACTTTTCAATCATATGTTAACAGTACACCATGTTCATAATCACTCAGGTTTCCACATTTGATATCTTTAGCTCTTTCCCTTTTCTTTACTTCCTATATGTGATCTAATGCCAAATTTTGGTTATTCCACATCCATAATATTTCTCCCACTAATTCACCATCTCTATTTCTACTATCACTATACCTATTCAGTGCCTTAGAACCCCAATCCCAGTCTTTTAGAACAGCCTCCCTGACTCATATATCTCTAACCTATCCATTATATACTAATGAACTATTACTCCAGCAGAATAACTTTGGCAATAAACCATTCCATTCATTCTAACCCCCATCTATTCCCAAACAGACCCACACAGCCTCCTAACTAAAGTCTACATTTGAGCTTTCATTAAGGCTTTACATAATCTAATCCAATCTATTCTCCACTTTTCTTCTTCACGCACCCTATGTTCCAGTCTATTGAAACCATTATCTGCCCTTTCTCAAAGCAGCATTATCTATTCATGCTGTTTCCTTTGTTCTATTTAATTTAACCACTAGCTCCAAAATAAAGTACTCTTAACTATCCAGACAGAAGTAAACCTAAAACTCTTCTCAATCTTTCAACATACTTCAGTGGTTCTGCTCATTTCTTCCAGGTTTTTTTCTTTTTCTTAAACAATGCTTGGCATCTTGTCTAATTTTCCCCTACTAGATCTTAAACTACCTGGAAATAGTAGCTACCTTAGGTATTTTTGCATCCTCTAAGACCTAGCTCACATACTAGTAATAAATGAATGTTTGTTAAATAAATTAGAGATTTTAAGAAAAAAGTGCAATCAAGATATGTAGTTCCATATGAGCAGAACCACTGATCATGTGGGAGTATAAATGTTATATCTGAACAACTAAAAAATAATTTTTTAAATAGGTATCTTCCTAAAGTAGAATATTAAACTAGCATGAGTATCTAACTCTTTAAAAACCATATCAAGTGATTTAGGCTGCTTTAGTTGCTACAAAACTAGATAAACCTTCAGTATTTCTAAGAGGATTATGGAAATAATGCAATAACTATTAGAAAGGAACTACGGATACATGTATTATGTATAGATCTCAAAGGCATTATGCTAAGAAGTCATGCACAGAAGATACATACTGTATGATTCAATTTATATCAAATTCGAGAAAAGGGAAAACAGATTAGCAGCTGCCAGAGGCCAGGAATTGTGGGGAGGGAAACTACTGTGAAGGAGTATATGCAGTGATGGAAACTTTCCATATCGCCAGTGCACACATCTGTCAAAATGTATCAAAATCGACACACTTAAAGTTGGTGAATTTTATTTTATGTAAATAATGCCTCAATAACTGATCTTTGGGGAAGAACCAACCCAGCTGCTAAGTCCCCCACATCACCTGCCACAGTATGTACACAAAGACATCAAAAGTAGCTATCTCTGAGTGGCAGAATCACAGGTTAATTTTCTTTATATTTTGCTCTCTTTTACTGATTTTCTATAATAAGCAAGAATTCCTTTTATAACCAGGAAAACAGCAACAACTACAAACAAACCAAGAACTCTATTTTATGTGATAAATAAAATCAATAAAGCTGCTACATAAGGTATTATATAAATGAAAACTATTTATATCAGCATTTTTACACTAATATACACTATCTGAAATACAAAATAAGATCCTGAGATATTTTCCGAATCAAATAAATTATATTCAATATATCTCAGTGATAAGTATGCATCATTTAACCCAACCCTTCTGAAATAAGTCCAGAAATAAGTCCATTAAGCCTAAAGTTATATTTACTAAAATACTCCATTTCTTAATGATGTCAAATAACTATTAGATGGTCATAATACAGATCCTATTCTTTTGTCTAAAATCTTATACCTCGAACAGATTCAATTTCATTATTTAAAAATAAGTATAACATTTTACTAATTATTTAACTTACTTAGAGTCTTCCTTTTCATCTTTTTCTTCTTCATCTTTTTTTTCCTCTTCTTTTTTTTCTGTTTTTTCTGCTTTATCTTCTTCTTTTTCTTCCACTTTTTCTTCTTGCGAAGGTCGGGCAATTTGCTGCTAGAATGAACCATCATTTGTAAAACTCAAAGGTAAAATAAATATCTCCTCAAATTGTGATGATGAATTTTTAATAAATATCTATGCAAAAAAATTAATAAATGATTAACTTATCAATCATTTACAATGTAATTAGGGATCATGTATTAAAAAAATAGTCTAATGCTCATTAATATAGCCTAAATATATCGCTTAAAAGGTCACACATACACATACACAATGCCCATAGTGTTTGGACACATTAGGTGAAAATGTTAAGATTCCACTAAGATAACTGAAATCTGAAGTTAGTTTTCTCTTTTGTAAGTCTCTTATCTAATCTGTCACTCAAGAATTCCAACTCTACCTTAAAATCTGATAACCTAAAATTTATCCAACCATCCCCCTAGTATTGGATAACCTATAATTTATCAAACCATATTCTTATTATTTTCATCATTATGGATAATACTAAAAGAAACATCTTTATGCTTTTACTCTTTTGCAAGAACATCCATTCAATGCAATAGTAGACAGCTATGGTCATTATCAAGACTGAAGCAATTTGGAAAAATATTAAGGATATTGTAAAGTGAAAAGAAGTAAAGCACAAATATTTCTAAGCTGTAATTACAACTGTGTAATTGTAAATACTTATATAAACAAAGATTGAAAGAGAATAAAACTATGGACCCTTTTATCTTTGATGTCTTATTTGCTAAAATTGTGACTAAAAGAAAAAAGCAAAATTAAGTTTGTGTTGAGTATTATTATTTAATTTAGAAATCAAGACTTTCTAAACTAATTAGAACTCCAACTCATCATCATAACACACAGCCTATGTTCCATGTGTACCTTTTTCTAATCCTCCTACTTTCCTACATTGTTTTCTCCTCTGGACTCATCTAATACGTCCAGCATTTTCAGCAATTTGCCTGTCATATCCTTTCTACTCTTCCTTGCCTAGTAAACTCCTACATATCTACTGAGATTCAGTTCAAAATATCACGTCTCCCATGAGGCTTTTCTGGATTTCCACAGAAGCTGCACACCCTATCTACCTTTCCACCTGCACGCCCACATATGCTTGTAGTACATATCATGGGGTGGTGCAGTATCCGGTTATCATCAAGGTCTGTCTGGCTCACTGTGTTATAACCTCATAAAGGACAAGGACCCAATCTTAATTATCTTAAGTACCCCCTGTTTCTAGGAGAACGTGAACAATGGAAGTGTCTGCATGTGTTGAATACAGTGAAAACCAAATTCCTTTATTCTGGTTATCTGAAAAGTTTTTGCCTTCCCACCTCAATCCTTCATTTTGATAAAGGCTAATGTCAATCTTGCCTCATAACAACTGCTTGTCCTTGTATCTATTCCTTTCACCAGATGACATAAAGCACTTACTTAAAGTAAAATTTTCCTTAATTCTTAATATCATCTCAAAGTCTTTTACCTACTCACCAAAACTAAAATCTGACATTTTTCTTAAAATAACAAAGGCCTTATTGGCCACTCTGCAAGTGGTCCCACATTATGGCTTCTTCGAACCATGATGGAAAGAAGAATCTGTATTCTTCTTGCTCCCTACTGCCATTTAGAGAATACTGTTGAACTATTATTTAGAAAATACTTCCTTTTTAAAATTTCACATCTACCAATGACACCTTTCTTCCTCTTTTTTTTTTTTAAGTGTTACAGACTGACTTCTCAAATACTCTCAAGAACACGTAGATAATTTTATCACATGGCGCACTACACCTTGTCATTATTCTTCAGATTTCAAAATGCCTATCAATGTCTTTGATCTCCTTATTCTACAATAATGTCATAGTCCATCAAGAACTTTATCTACTATTCCACTGTTTCAAAACCATGACTCTCTTATTGGTTTTGTGACTTTCCCAATTTCTTACCCTGGCTAACGGCCAGTTTCCTTTTCTTCTGAATATTTATTTATTACTAGAGAAAACTAAGAAATCAAGAAAATGTTTAAATGTATACTTTACAACCATGACTAAGTATGCTTTACAACTGGGAAGGTTTTATTCATCTCTGATTCCCTAGCACACCACAGTAATCACAATTCCTATTTCAAATATTAATAACCGCATCCACAGCACAAAGGTAGTACCTGTCATTCTAATCCATAAGACGGCATACCACAGGGGATCACTATGCTGAAACTAATATAATACTGATGTCAGCTGTAACTTAAACAATCTTTAAAATTAAAAAAAAAAAAAAAGATGGAACACCAATTACAAATTCCACCCTTCGTCTAGCAATTGGGCTTCATAACCCACAAAATGGTTGATAGCTCTAAGAAATGAGAAAGAGGTGTCAATTCAGCAGGAGGTAAGTAAAGAGGTTCACTGTTCCCTTAGACTTGGATGATACATATATGCTTATTTCCTTAATACTTTTTTCCTTATAATGCCAACCAGGGTTTTGAAGAGAGTTAAGCAACCTCACACATTCCCTGCTGCATGAAATCAAGCCAACAGCTGATTTTACTCAGCTGGGGAATAAGAAGCAACTGCAGCACATGCTTCAAACAGTCAATGAGAAAATGAAGGTAGCATCCATTCTAAAACAAGGCTCCCAGTTCTGCAGAGGGTGTGAAAACAATACAAAGAAATTGATGGAGTTGCTCGACAGAATCTGTAGAAGTGTGTGACACCTCCAAAGCAGAATCTTTTACATTCCATCCAGGAGACACTCACATTAACCAGGCAGCAGTGAGTAGAAAGGGAGTGCTAAGGAGACCAAAGACTGCAGCAAGCACTTACCTTGAGGAGATATGCATTAAGGCCCATTTTAATGACTGCCACTGACATTAAGACCGTAATGAATAAAACCTGGTTTTAACAAGCAATAATAGGAATTGCTTTTGATTCAGGCAAATCTGTAAAGAAAAATGCCAATCCCTATGGGCTAGGATGGAGGTTACAAGTTACATCCTCTAACCTTTTTAGTGGGCTGGCTGAAGTAGAAGTCCATAATTTCAAAAGGACACTCATCAAAAAGTCCCCCAATAGACAAAGGCATTCCCAATGCTTCTTATCCAGCTTTCTCTCTCCTTAAGCCCCAAATTTGAAAGTCAATACAAAAAGTTTCATTCTGTTAGGGAGGTTCTCATAACATGAAACTTCTGTCAAACAAGCTATTCACTATGAATGGGACAGTACATTATAAAACAAAAAGAAAATTCAAATGAAAAATGAAAATTCAACTCAAAAGAATAAATGAAAAACAGAGCCAATTTCAGCAGGAGCCTCAATAGCAAGCTCAAATAATAGTTTGTGCCGAGGTTTATTACTATTGTATCTAACTTAATATCTAACACACACACACACACACACACACACACACATTCTATTTCTCTGTTAAAATGCTCAAGCCTTTGGAAAACAGACAAAAAATGCCCACTTGGCATATGATGAAGTTATCAAAAAATCAAAACTAAATTTAAGAATAAGTAGCTATAGTTAACTAAAAAGGTATAAGAGGAAGGAAAAAAATGAAGTACTACAGCCATTGACTGCTTTTCTTTAAAAAGTACTTCACGCAGTAAATAGAAAATACCTTATACCTATCTTAACAAAATATATTAATAACTAATGCCTTCAAACAAACTAAATTTGAGACTACTTTCCTGAAGAGTAAAAGCTGTCAATCACTGTAGAGCATCATCATGAAGGCAATAAACGTAATAGCATCTGTGATTTATTGGGCACTCTCTATGTGCCTGACACTGCACTCTAGGGACTTTTTACACATAAAACTAGTTTTCATGTTAACCCTGCAAGATAAGTATTACTGCTTCCACTCCCACAGATGTGGAAACCAAGGCTCATCAAATGAAGGGAAACATCTAGGGTTACATAGATAGAAAAAGGCAGAGCATTTTTGAGTCTAAAGCAATTTCCATTATATATAATTTTTCAACCTGTCTTAAAACATTCTAACTAGTGTCTAGCTAACAGTTTACTCAGTAACTCTCCCAACTACAAAACTTACTACGTTTACATAATAAGTATATGCTTTCGGAATACCTTAGGGGAACAAAAATGTGCTGGCATAACAAACTGGAAAACCTGGAAGAAATAGAAAATTCCTTAAAAAAAAAAAGTACAATCTTCCAAGGCTAAATCAAGAAGAAACAGAAAATCTGAACAGACAAATAACTACTAACAGAATTGAATCAGTAAGCAAAAAAAAATCTCTACAAAACAGAAGTCTAGGATCTGTGGGTGAATTTTACCAAACATTCAAAGAAGAATTAACACCTGTCCTTCTCAACCTATTCCAAAAAATTCAAGAGGGAAGAAGGGTCTCAAGCTCAATTTATCAGGACACCATGACTAGACAAAGACATTAACAAAAAATTTTTTTAAATTATAGGCTAATATCTCTGATGAACATAAATCCAAAAATCCTCAGCAAAACATTAGCAAACCAAATTCAGCAATACATTAAAAAGATCATATGCTATGAGCAAGTGGAATTTCTTCTTGGGATGCAAGGTTGGTTCAATATCTGCAAATCAATTAACGTGATACACTACATAAACAAAATGAAGAAAATATGATATACCAGTAGATGCAGAAAAAGCATTTGACAAAACCCAACATTCATTTATGATAAAAACTCTCGGCAAAGTGTGAACAGAGAGGGAACATGTATCAATGTAATAAGGCCATATATGACAAACCCACAGCTAAGATCATATGCAATGTTGAAAAGTTAAGTGTTTTAAGATCAGGAATGATACAAGGATGCCAACTTCCATCACTTCTGTACAACATAGTATTGGAAGTCCCTGCCACAGAAATCGGACAAGAAATAAAAGGCATCCAAATTGGAAAGAAAAAAGTAAAACTCATTATTTGCAGATGACATAATACTGTACATACAGAACCCTAAAGATTCCACCAAAAAGCTATTAGAAACAATAAATGGATTCAGTAAAGCAGCAGGATACTAAATTAATATTCAGAAATCAGTTGCAATTTTATATAAAAATTTTTACATGTTTATACAAATTATCAGAAGGAAAAAGTTTTTAAATCCCATTTACAATAGCATCAAAAAAATAAAATAAAAATATCTTGGAATAAGTTTAAACAAGGAGGTAAAAGATCTGTACTTGGAAAACTATAAGACATTGAAGAAACTGAATAAGATACAAATAGATAGAAAGAAGCATATACCATACTCTGGATAGGGAGAATGAACATCATTAAAATGTCCATATTACTCAAAAGAATCTATAGATGAATGGATCTATGCAATCCCTGTAAAATACCAATGGCATCTTTCACAGAACTAGGACAAATAATCCTAAAATTTATATGGAACCACAAAAGACACCGAACAGCCAAAGCAATTGAGAAAGAAGAACAAAGTTGAAGGTATCACACTACCTAATATCATACTATGCTACAAGACCATAGGTACTGGCATTAAAACAGACACATAGATCAGTGGAACAGAATGGGGAACTTAGAAATAAACTCATGTCTATATGGCCAATTAATCTATGACAAAGGAAGCAAGAATATACAATGGGGTAAAGACAGTCTCTTCAATAAATGGTGTTGGAAAAACTGGACAGATGTAAGCACAAAAAAAAATAAAATGGAACTAAACCACTTTCTTATACCATATACAAGAATAAACTCAAAATGGATTAAAGACTTAATTGTCTTTAATTGGGCACTCTCTATGTGCCTGACACTGCACTCTAGGGACTTTTTACACATAAAACTAGTTTTCATGTTAACCCTGCAAGATAAGTATTACTGCTTCCACTCCCACAGATGTGGAAACCAAGGCTCATCAAATGAAGGGACACATCTAGGGTTACATAGATAGAAAAAGGCAGAGCATTTTTGAGTCTAAAGCAATTTCCATTAGACATGAAACCATAAAACCCCTAGAAGAAAACTCTCTGACATTACTCTTAGTAATATTTTTTTGGATAGGTTTTCTTGGGCAAGGGGAACAAAAGAAAAAATAAACAAATGGGACTACATCAAACTAAAAAGTTTTCACACAGCAAAGAAAACCATCAATACAACGAAAAATCAACCTATTGAATGGAAGAAGACATTCACCAATGATACACCCAGTAAGAGATTAATATACAAAATCTATAAGGAACTCACACAATTTAACACCATAACAACAAACAATCCAATTAAAAAATGGGCAGAGGAACTGAACAGAAATTCCCCAAAAAGGACATACAGATGGCCAATAGGCATATGAAAAGATGCTCTGATAATCATCAGAGACATGCAAATTAAAACCACATTGAGCTATCACCTTACCCCTGTTGAATGGCTATCATCAATAAATCAACAAACAAGTGTTGGCGAGGATCTGGAGTAAAGGGAATCCTTGGCACAGTGTTAGTGGGATTGTAAATTGGTGCAGCCGCCATGGAAAACAGTATGGAGGTTCCTCAAAAAATTAAAAATAAAACTACCATATGACTCAGTAATCCTACTTCTGAGTATTTATCTGACAAAATCCAAAACACTAATTTGAAAAGATATATGCATTACCTATGTTCACTGCTGCTTTATTTACAATAGCCAAGATATGGAACCAATTTAAGTATCATCCATTGACAGAAGTTTGGATAAAGATGTGGTATATATGCACAATGGAATATTTACTTGACCATAAAAAAGAATAAAATCTTACCATTTGTGACATGCATGGACCTAGAGGGTATTACACTAAGTGAAATAAGGCAGACAGAGAAAGGCACATACTATATAATTTCACTTACATGTAGAATCTAAAAAACAAAATAAACAAAACAGAAACAGCCTGATAAATACAGAGAACAAACTAATGGCTGATGAGAGGGGCATTGGGAGGCTGGGTGAAAAAGATGAAAGGAATAAGAAGTATAAATTGACAGTTACAAAATATTCATGAGGATATAATGTACAGCAATAGGGGAGTGGATCCCGACTTTTTTGGCACCATAAACCAGTGCTCCTAGCACTGGGGAGCCGCTGAAAATACAAATGAAGCTTTGCACACTCACTTGCCATTCACCTTCTGCTGTGTGCCTGGTTCTTAACAGGCCACGGACCGATACCAGCCCATGGCCCAGGGTGGGTGGAGGGGGCAGGCAAGAAGGAAGAGGGGAGATTGGGGACCCCTAGAATAGGGAATATAGTTGACAATGTTGTAATAACTATGTATAGTGCCAAGTAAATACTAGATTTATCAGGGGGATCATTTTATAAGTTATATAAATGTCTAACCACTATACTATACACTTAAAATATAATATGGAATATTGACTGTAATTGAAAAAATTTTTCAATTTAAAAATATATACAAGTAAACAAGACCAAAACACACACACACAAAAAAGCAAAAAAGCCCAACATGCTGAATATTTAATGAGGAAGGTGTAAGCATGTAGGAAGAATACAAACTCTTGTGAAAAGTATTCAAGTATTTGGAAATAAAGAATATGGTTTTTAAACAATGACCTGCTTTATTGTAGGTCACTAGCAGGTATCATAGTAATTCCATTTGCATATTGATACTTATTAAATGGGAGTTTATGCTGGAAAGTAAGAAAAAATTCTTAGAAGTTCTATAAAAAAAAGTTGCACATTGAATCGAATTACTATTTGGCATATTATCTGTAATTCTAGATCCCAGTAACACTGAAGCGTGGCTTTTAGCTTCCAACCTTTGATATATATTCACAGATTCAACTAAAATTTATAAAGAACCACAATCAATCTCATCATGGGACACTAATAAGTTGCAGTGTAAAAGTGGTTTGGCAGTATCTAACAAAATTTTGAGAGAACAGTTAAAACTTTTGCCAACAATAATCTCTGAACACAATCCTAACAAAAATATGATTATGTCTCATTTACCTATTATTTTAAGATTAAAACTAATTTTCAGAGTAAACAATAATATGCCAGGTTCCCTATAGCAAAAACAGGATAAAAATCAAAGCTCAAACTTGGAATCTCTCAGTCAATAGCATACTTACTATTCATTCATCTACCAAATAAAAATTGTTTGTTACAAAAAATTAAAAATGAATAAATTTAAGAGAAAAGTTCACCTGAAATTTACTGGATTTTGTTAACCAATGTCACTATAATGAAAATAAATTGTTTCTCACAGGTAAGAGGTAAGGAGTGGGGGGGATGGAAGAAGCAATCGAAAACTGAAAGAATCAAGTAGAACCGTCAGCAGAATTCTACAGAGTCTTGAAATAAGTTTGCCCTAATCACTACTGGATTACCTGACGTAATTCCTACTGATTCAAATTTGCTTGGGTAATAGAACAGTAAAGTGATTTTCAAGTTAGTTGGACCTCTATATTTATCACAGTAAGATCAAGACATATGAATTTAAAAGTTCTTAACCTGTAACTATGTTTTTAAAAAAATGTTTCTGAACTTTTTTCTATATAGCAAACTATTATTTCCAACCCACATGTATGTTTTTCCTAAACTCCAGACTTAAGATAGATAGATAGATAGATATATTATATATATATATATATATAACTGCCACTTTACATCTCTGCTTAGATGTCTAACAGGTATTTGAAATTTAGTATATCTCAATTTCCCCCCAAAATCTGCTCCTCTTTCAGTCATGCCTATCACAGTAAATGGCACCTCCACAGCCAAAACTTGGGTTGTCTTTGATAACTGTTGTTGTTGTTGTTGTTGTTTTGTTATTTTATTTTGCATCCCCCACAATCAATCAGCAAAACCTGTTGGCCTTACTTTCAAATGTATATCCAGAAATTGACCAGTTCTCCTCACCTCCCCCACTATAGCCTAGTCCAAGCCACTAGGATTATTAGAACAACCTCCTAACTGGTCTCCCTGTTCTCCTCTCTCACTTGGTATCAGTTCTGTCATTCAGTTCTATATTAAACGAACACCACCTAATTTCTGAAAAACTGTCCAGCTATTCTAACACAAATGGAATGAAGTACTCAGCAATTAAATACAATAGGTATGATTATTTTGGTCTGAGATGGTGGATTAACTCCATCAATCAATACCCTCCTTTCACAAAATCCCAGTGAAACAATCAGAAAAATATAAAACTAGAGGGAAAAACCAGAGGTAATAACCTAAAAGCTCAAGTGGCAGGACTAGACTGCTGGAAAGGCTGACAAAACCAAAACTGAGCCTACCTGGGGGCAAGAATTCCCAAGGTTCAGGTCAAGGTGAGGGTACACATAGAATACCTCAGTTCTGCAAATGCGTTCTGGAATGTGCTAAGGGTACTAGCCCTCAGAAAAAGAATGTGCAGAAGAAAATACTAATATGGCTGAAACATAACAAGGATGAGTGCCACAGAGGAGCGAAATAGTGCCTCTAATAACTTTAAAAGACAAATGTTTCAGAGTAACAACGAGACTCTCTGTCACACAAAACTTCCTGTTAGAGCTTTCTCCTCTATTGGCATAAGCAATGACGGCTAATCCAACCAAGGTAAGGTAAAATAAATATTAAATTATCCCCTTACATTATCTGGAATTGAAAAAAATTAAACAGCAACATTTCTAATACGATTTCTAAAAATAAAGTTATATACACTAGTTTGTAATTCGGAATAAAGCTATTGTTAAAAATTTGCAGCCGAAACACCTTTAAAACTTAGATGGGCTCTAGCATCTATAGCTAAAGGACCTTGGTTCTACTTTGTGGGAAGGAGAAAGAAAAGCTCTGGCTCCTTTGGTGGAACAATGTTTCCTACCTCACTGCCAACATCCAGCTCATATATCTTTACAGAGCTCTATAATCATCTATCACTTTGTCTCTACAGTATTAGTCCTATCAGTGTACAAGCATGCTCTTTTCCTCCCTTCTTTCTGATCCTCATCAGCCCTGCTACCTATCTCTCTGTTCCCCTTTATAAGCAAGTCTTACAAACAAGGCTACCCTTGTACTACTGCCACATCCTCACTTTCTGTATCTCCTTCAGTTCACTTTAATCTTATTTCTGGCCGTCACCAATCCACTGAAAATGCATGTCAAGGTCAACTCAGCTGACTAAACTCTAGCTGCATTTATACAGTTGACTTATGAAACACTCCCTTTAACTTTTTGACCAAGAAATACTATTTTTGAATAATTTGTAATCACATCTTGTGAAGTGGTAATGTTCTGGAGGAAACAATGACCTAAAAAACACAAAATGGTTATGGCTACAAATGCTGAGAAAACTGTATTTGGTGACCAGGGTGACAAGGAAAGAAAGAGTGGCTATGTGGGGAAACCAGAACATATTTAGAAATGCTAATATGAAATCAGGAGCTGTCCAAGTTCACACATTCAATTCCACATTGCGAGTTGTATCTGGGTGTGGAGAGCAAAGGGTGACTGCATCCCAGCAGCCTCACTAGTAAAACATACATGAGCTGTGACAGCTGAGTAATCATTTAGAAGGAAAAAGTTTTAAAAGTACTGAGATACAACTGTAAATACACTGCATTGTATTAAAAATTGTCTTTCTATGTCAAGAGCTTTATAAGATTTAAACTATTAAACTCTCAAAATGAAGTTAACTTGAAACAAAATCAGGCCCCAGATATTTCACTAAACAATCCTTTACTGTGGTTACCATGTTATATTTCTTTCCCTTCCTCTGTTCCTTACTGGTAAAGATGGTCAAAGGACTGGTGAAGGTGGTATATTAAGTAAGTTATTAAGGGTCTCATATTTAATTGCATTATTACTGTTAACATCGACATGAATGTTTTAGATAAGATGGAAGTATAAACTTTTCTCATTAATTTTATCATACTAGAAACTTAAAATACATTCAAAATAGAAGATATAACACATATGTATTAAATTCAAAAGTTGTACATGTTCATTATATCCTAATTAATTTAATAGAAATGACAATCTCTAAAGTACACATTGAGTACAAAGCTCCTATTATAAATTTCTTCTCCATATTTCGACCAACCCTGAAATCCTCCAGGATGAAACACACCTGGTTTCTTCCTCTGCGTTTTCCATAATTCCTTCTTACTAGGGCTTTATAATTCTCATTTTTCTTGGTTAAGTAGTAATATAAAACACAATCAGGAACACTCTGTAAATAAGAAAAATATTTTTTTGAGTAATCAATGAAATAAATTTTTTAAAAGTCAAATAATACTTTCAAGGAAAACATCTGGTATTCTCAAAGTATAAATTGAGGAGAAACACACATGCCTAGCATTTTAAAGCATATCTAGGCTCTAGAATATATATATAGTACATTATAGTCTATTATTATATAGTCTATTTATATATTATATATAGACTACATGGCTCTAGAATATATGTATGGTATATACATAATCTACTGTTATATAGTCTATTTATATATTTTATATAGTCTGCATATGCACACATAAACATGTACACACACATATATATAGTCTACAAATGGACATTTCAGTTGTTTTAATCCAAATTATTTAAAAAATACCAAGAACTATAGGAAACATTTAAACACTGTCTTTAACCAATAACTAAATTCCCTTTCTTACTGCATATGTGTACACATTCAAAATGTCTCTTTAAATATTTTATTCAAAAATATCAATCCATTGTACAAAAATTTCAGGGAAAATCAGGACACCAATATTATAATTAGAAATTTAATAAAGTTCAAACAGCATTGCAATCTATGTGTTTTAGGGAAATACAGTATCAGGTCATTTTTCATTAACCATGAAAATTAGTCTGTATATAAGATTTGAGATCATGTAATTGAAAATGTCACTATACTAGTCGCAGGAGAATCTTTTCTGCAGCAAGCCTTTTGCAAAAATCAGTTCTATTTTAACTACTCTTGGGTATTAGAGCACAAAAATTTCAAATCATCACAAACTTATAAAATTCTCAGTGTGAATCAATTCTTACCTTCCTTTCCAAGTAGGATGCAATTAGTCCAAAGTTTTTTGGATGCTGGATAAACCTGTTTAAAAGTAACAACAACATATACACAAATATTTTAACTCAAAAAGAGGAGAGAAAAAAACCTTGGTAATAGAAATATTATGTACATACTAATTCCCAGTGGTTCCTAGCTGACAATCTGAGGAATGACTATCACTGGAGTCTTTTAAAGGGCACAGATTACTGGGCACCATCCACCGGGAACTGACTGGACTGGTGTACGTTAGAGGACAGCAATCTGTACTTTTAAAAAGCACCCCAAGGTGATTTAGACACCACCCAAATTTCAGTACCACTCTTAACATGACTATTAACCCCAGTTCGTGTCTGTCACCTACATTTCCACCTATAAACTTATAGGAAGATCATGTCAAATCTATAATCCCTACTTCCCAGAATAACCATTCAAATGTCAAAATGGGGCCAACTTTTTGGAAAACAGTTCAATTTACAAGTAAATGCCAATTACTTTTTACTAACTTATGTAAGCTTCTATTAGATAATAATTTAAAATTTAAATTACTTGTCCTTAAAGATCTCTTTCTCATGGTCAGTCCAAACATTCATAAACTGCCTATCTTTATAAACTTTCATAGGGTCTTCCATAAGCCCATTCATGTTAATAAACTTGACCCGTCTTTGTTCTGCATCAAACATCATAGGTGGGATCACAGAGAGCTGACGCATTTGTTTCTCATTATTCTGCAAACAAACAAACAAACAAACCGCATTTACATAAAATAAAATTTAAAGAGGGCCACAGACCGACTATTTTAATATACACTAAAAAAAAACACATATAGAGTTTAATGACAACAGCAGCATATATACTATTACATCTAACATTTAGTAATTGTTCATATATTTAATAAAAATTCATTCAATGAATTACAGAGGGAGAGATTAAACCTATTAATTTTTTACAATCCACTACTAATATCTGAGAAGAGTTTTTTACTTAAACAAAGCTGATACTTCAGATAATGGAATTTTAGACCTAGAAGATACAAAGTAATGTCAAGTTCATTGAAGTAATGACCTTATGAAGCATTTAATTATATTTAGTCTCATTTTTAAAAGTCTTAATATCATTTTAGAGAACAAATCTTAATGTCATTTTAGAGAATAAATAGAAAAATAAGCAAAGCACCAAAATCATAAGGTTATTGATTTTAAATTAACTAAACTCACTGATATTAAATATTCCTTGCTAATCTCACTCTTTCCATTGAAAATTTTAAACTATTATCCCTAGAATTTCAACTAAAACTTTGTTATATTTATACAATTTATTTTTCACAAAGCTTAATTTATTAAAGTTTAGAAGTACAAACTTCTATGAAAAAACTTTTACCAAAACTTTTCCTCAAAGACACATCTTACAAATCCTTACAAAGTCTATAATTTTATGGGGTACTCTCATCGGTTTGAACACCAAAGTACTATTTGGGGCTGACACATTAGCTTGAAATCACAACTGATACTAGTTTTAGATGCTTTCATGAAATTAAAAAAAAAAATCAAGCAAAGAAATTTAATACAGATTTAGTCATCACTGCAGGGATGATGGCCACAGATTTTGAAATACATTGCAATGTAATAACTGTCTTTGATCATTATTTAAGGGACAGCCTCACTCGAATAAGCAAGACCTTCCTAATTCAGAGATAAGGTTTGTTATAAAATCAAAACTAGCAAAACTCAATAGATAGGTTTGGACCAATTTTAAGAAACAGTATGAACATAGCTAAGAAGACTCAGTGCTAGGGACTGAAATCCTTTTTTATTCATACTGATTTATTAATATCACATTCTGTCTCTCTCCCAGGCTCACCTGGTTAGAGAGCATCCTTTGGAGATCACATCAAATACAAATATCTGCAAAATATACACGCTTTTGCTATTTTATAAAATATGAAATATGGCACCACCAACCAGCTCAGTCTTGTGACCTAGAAACCAAGGAGTCACTTTCCATTTCTCTTCCTTCCCATCCCCATACTTCATCCATCCATCTTGTCCTGTCTATTTTACCATCTGTTAATCTACCCTATCAGTCCCCTCCTATACATTCTGACTTAGGTCTTTATTTTTATCATAACAGCCTCCTCATCTCTTTCCATGCCTCCCTGTTGCCAAAGCCATATCTGTAAAATACCAAGGCAATCATATGACTGCCTTCTTTAAAACCTTGAATGGCTGGCCACAGTCTTTGAAACAGTTCAAATTTCCTAAATGTTCCCTCATTTACATACAAATAAACCCTTAGTTCTTTGGGTATGAGGCCAAAATTCCTGAATAATTAATGATTTAACTTGAATTAAAGTAATTTTCTTACCTCTTGCTCAGAGAGCCCATCAATAATTTCAGAAATCTCATGCTCACTCCTAGCAATGGTGGCTGAAAGACCAGCTCCCCTCTGCCCAACTCTAAATTTGAGAAAGAATTTATAAATATATTTAAAAGCCATTTATAAAGCAGACATATAAATATGTTACTTTCCTGATAAGACCTTTTTAACTAACTAGAAATCAGAGAAGAAACTTAAAATGCTATTAAGTACTTTACTTTGAGTCATCTACAAAATTAATAATAACTTGAATGCTGAGATTAAGATTTAAAGTTTACATGACCAAATTCAAATGGCAGAACTACTTATGGAAAACTTCTAGAAAAACCAGTTATTTGTGCCATTTTAATTCAAATACCAGTCTTTTGCCTGCCTTCCTGAGTAGAGAACTGCAGGCTTAGAAAAATACACCAAACATTTTTAAGAGGAAAAAAAATAAAACCATCATCTCTCACAAAAAAATCGTGATTAAAGAGGCTTACAGGACTCTTACATGGGACAGCGGAGAAGAAAATTAAAGTTTTTCCTTTGCAAAATATTTGTTCTTTAAAAGTAAAACGAATAAAAAACTACCTATTAATATCAAAGAATTTCTTAATTAGCAACCAATTTAATACTGTTTATGTTGGTAGGTAATGAAGAACTAAGAGATATTCAAGTCCATTCTTATTAACAGTCATTTCCAAAGAAATGGGTATTTTCAAGAACTGAATAATTTCAAAATATTTGCTTAAATTTAGATTCAACAGCATGATCAAGTATAAAAAATTAATATTAAATTCACTAAGATGTAATCTTTGCTAGTTGATAATGAAGTTTTATATTCAAGATAAAAGTTCTTTATGAACTTTCTTAATGATCAGATTTAATAACAATAAAATATTGTAAAAGATCAAAAGTGTGATTCAAAGGAAAACAGCATAGTCATTAAACAGCGAACTACTTACCGCTGAAATCTTTCTTGCTGTTCTCTTTGTTTTCGAATTTCTGGAAATTGCTTTTCATAGTACTCTCTTGTTTTGCTTTCTTTAGCTTTCCTTCGAGGATTATTTTCTATTCTGTCCACTTTTTTCTCCCATGCCTCCATGAGTTGATCATAACGTTGGCAGATTTTTTGTTCCTATTAAATACCCGCAGCAAATTAATAATTAAACGAAACTCTGTGATTCTGACAAACGTAATACTTTAAAGTAACTGCTACTTCTTAAGGCTAAGTCAGAAGTACATTTGGCCTATGACTCAATTGTGAATGAAAAGCTGTCCTTGATCTGAAAGAGAGAGAAACAGAGTTCTATTTCCCATGAAAGCTCAACACATACAGAGTATATTCTGGTGCAACTTTTTTAGTTAACATTAAGGCCATACAATTAACAAACGAACTGAGAAGCTACTACGTGCAGCTGACTACCTGCTTTTATTATTTTTCTGATAAGACTACATGTCTTGTCAAAAACGATGTAAAATTAAAAACAGAATCACATAAACAGTTCGTAATCCCAAACACCCAAAGGCAACCAAGTAAACATTTTGTTGTTATCCTTCCAAACTGTCAGAGAAAACACACTTTAACCATTACTCTGCTGTTGGAGGTTTCAGTTAACTTGCAGTTTTCATTATAAATAATGCTATATTACATTTTTGACAGTCTAGAAAAGTCTAGAAATTTTATGATAAAAAGAAATCCAGTGAATGGCATGAAATTAAGAATACTATAGAAAAATGAGTAAAATATAATCTTATTTTATAAATACAAAAGAAAGTACCCTCCTGCATAGGAAACTGTATACAAGTCTGATGACTCACGAAAAACTGTTAACACTGGTCATCTCAAGAAAAGTGGCATTAAAGAATACTATCCTCCTCATACTCCATACAGACCACCCCCCAAACCCCGCCTTACTTCTCAATTGTTCTTTTCAACTCCTGTATGTTTCTTTATCCTTCCCCTTTTTTCCATCTCTGCTGCTTCCTCAGTGCAGGCCAACACCAAACCCTCAACTAGATTAAACTAAGAGCCTCCTAAATGTCTCCCCCATTGTGTTCTTAATGGTGTAGCCAGATGCAAATTCTTAAAATACAAACCTGAACATTTCATTTCCTCAATTCACTTAATAGATGCCCTCAGGATCTAATCCAAAGTATTCCAGGTGGCCTCCTGAGCTGTGTAAGACCTGGCCCTGGCTTCCCCTAGAAGCATGTTTACTTATCTGTCCCCAATTACATGTAATGGGCTCCATTTGGGGCTCCCTAAGGGCTAAAATCAGATAGCTATCTTGCTCACCTTTGTAGAATGATTAGTGAGACAAAGTAAACAGCCAATAAATATTAAACAAATCAGTGAACATATAAACTTTATAACTAAATACTCTATTAAATACAGTAACAAAATCTGTGCATCACCAGATAGCAAATTTAGCAATTACCATAACAAAATTATTGAAAAGAAAAAAATACTTTAGCTGTTTTCTTATTTAATATTTGTATGTTCTTGGCAAAAAAATTCAAGACTGAAGGACCATACTGGCAAATTATAACATTAAAAGTAACATGCCAAATAAAAGCTGCTGAGTCTTGAGCTTTACAATTCATTAACTGTCAGGTCATTAAATATAAGGTACAAAGTTCATTTTTCATGTGAATTAAAGAACAGCATTTATTTTCTAAATGACTAAATTTAAATGAATCGACAGTTTATCTAAAATTAGTATGAACATGTTATGAAAAAAAGAATAGTAGCATTATATTTTCTATAACTTAATTTCCATGATAATTATAACCATAAAACTTTTGGACTGCAAGTCATATAATAAATATGAAAAACTATTTGAAAAAAATGAACTTCGGCTAACCCAATTTCTAATGAGAGAACAGTAGTATCCAATCAGCATGACCATAACTTACCAATATTTGTTTGAGGGTTAAGAGACTAATGTAGATAGATCATCCTATTCTTCTATCATATTTTTTAACTACTCACCATTTTCTTTGTTTTGGCTAGATGAAAATGTTATACACAACCAAAGAAATTAATTTGATAATAATATTAAATGTGAATTATGATATCAAAGTGTTGCTAGAATTAAATTTACATTTAAGTCATCTATTGTTACTTTCTAAATCAGCACCTTTCTCAAATATAATCAAGAACCATTCTCATTATAATGAGAAAGTGAATGCCTACATGAGCACGAATGGGAAAACTACACAAATTTCAGTTAACAAGGATAGGACCTCACCCTTTGTTTTCTTGCATGATTTCTTCTTTTAAAAAATAAAATGAGTTTTTTCCTCATCACCTGGTTTCTAGAAGAGAAAAATATGGTTGTATGACATTAAGAAAAAGCACAGTTTAATAATGCATTCACTTTTATTTTTCAGAGACACTGAAAAACAAGCAAAGATCACTTAAGAATATATGATGTAATCAGTTAATCCTAATTTTTTTCGCCCTGAAAAATAAGACTTGCAACAATTAGAACTAACTAAAATTCCTCCCATTCTACAGCAAGACTTTATACAAATAGTTTGTTTTCAATTATCACAAGTAATTATAAGGCAAATATTATTTTCTAATTATAATTACAGTTATTATCTGATTCTTCTTAAGAACTCTGGTGACATAAACATCTTTGTACACTCTGGAGGAGAGGAGGTAGAAGAGAAGGAAAAGCTTTTAAAGTTACCTCTCTACCTCAGGATTGGTGCTGACCTCCCTTTCTATAGAATGTATATCAACATAAAGAGGTGTTTTCTGCTTTAAACAGATTTTCTTCAGTCACAGAAATAATACAATCGACTCTAAGAAGTAAGGGAGGGCAATGTAACAAGGCAGGAAAACTTCTCTTATATCTTAATGTAACAGTTTCACTTTTTAAAACTGAAGCATTGTGATCTTCAAAAACAATGACATGCAGGTTCAAATAGAAATATTTATACCCCACCTACTTCCAGAAAGGATTTCAAGCTGATTATTCAAATATAAATACAAAGCCAAGCAAGTAGAAGTAATTTTTTGGATTATCTGCCACTCAGGACTAACAGTGACACTGGCTCCACTCAAATAAGCAAGGACAATCAGGAGCTGGCTATATGGAAAAGTAGCCAAGACATGAAAAGAATTATTAAAAGGTACATTTGCTATTTCAAACAAAGCAAATGACGATGATGAAAGAATAGCTACTGAATGATTCATAATGGGTGCATGCAGCTGAGTAAATGATATTTCACAAAGAATTTCACACAAACAGTAGAAGCGTTACCATATATTCAGTTCACTCTAATTGTAATTATGTAGTACTCAAAAGCAAATGACAATCAATAAATATAATTTAAAATGTTTCCTAAGAATTTAAATGAGGAAGTCAGCCAGTCAGTAACCCAGCTCAGGTCAGTGTGCTAAGCATTATAGATAATATGACATAAATTAGAGCTGCTCTCCAGCTAGTACTAGGGGGGAAAAGACAGAACACAAACATAACTTTGTGAAGACTTCGTGAGAAAAAAAAAAGCATTAAAAGTAGCTAACTAGATTTTATCAGCTATTCTTTTAAAATATGTTAGAACAGCTAAACAGTTCCAAAATAAGGTATATTTTATATGAATTTGCCTAACCTACTCCTAAGGGTTGTCAAGACCACAGTAGCATCTAACAGAAAAGTTCTACGTATATAACTTTTATTATGAACCACTTTCTTAACAAAAGTTAAAATTATTCAAATTTCAATTTTTTTCATGCATACTACCATGCAAATTATATTTGCCACCAGTTCTGCAAAGTAGTCAACTACTGCATATACTCTCAGAAATTTTTTAAAAAGATATATATAGCAATGTGCTTATTAGTAACTGTACTAGTAAATAATTATGTTGTTTATACTTAATAGAACATATAAAGTAGAAATATCACATTTTTTGTCATAAACTAAGAATAATTCACCTAAAACTCTTAAAGTATGATAGTTTTAAAAAATATATACCTATCTAGCCTCCTCTCTTACTTCAATCAGATTAAGAAATTAGGTTCTCTTTTTCATTTATTTTCTTATTCCAAAATCCGCATCCATAAAAGCCTGGTATCTAGGATGAGCAAGGCTAAGCAAACTACATTCTGGAGCAGTCTCTTCACCCAGGTGAGGTGACTGAGCGCTTCCAAGGCACCAGGACATTAAATGGCAGAAGGGTCTACAAATACCGTCATTAGCAAGAGTCATGGAAGGGATTTCCCTAGAATAGGATTTTGAATAATGATAAAATGATCCGTGGCACTTCTACTTTGCAATGGCAGATGTGGCTTGGTGGGGGACGGTGTCATCACTAGTCTTAAATGAAAAAGCTTCATTATCTTACTTCATCATGCGCCTTGCAGGTACTCCACTGAAAAAAAGACAAAACAGGAGGCAAAAAATTCAAGCCTCAAGGTAAGCCATTTCAATGTTAAGTATCCACCTTTTTTACTAGCAGATTATAAAACCAGCTAGTTTTACGCAATAATTTATTTCATTTTTTGGCCTCGGAAACTCAAAGCTGTTACCCCAACCCCCAAGAAGCCAGAGGAAGATAACATATAGTAAAATGACAGCAAATTACACAAATCTAAAACACACCTACGCTACATTATAATAATATGTCAGCAGATAACATAAAAATGATCTCTTTATAGAATATATGGTCTTTAACTGAAGAACTCCAAAAATGATAAATACTTACGTCTTGATGTTTTCATGGTACACCTTGGTATCTGATGGCTGGTTATAGAGTGGCTATAAAATAAATCAAACATTTATATATAAAATGTTGTACATAAGTCTAAGAAGAGACAAAAACAAATTTACATTTTAACGTAAGCCCAGATAAATTAATAATGGGTCTACACAACATATGCCCTACCAAAACCTCCAGACTTTTGGGTTTCCTGAATAACTCTATCCCATCTCCTGATTATGCCATTCCTGTAAGAAAGTTTATAAATCCAATGCATACTATAATAAATATTTATTTTTAATTTTAAAGGCAAAGGAAGATTAAGCACCATTATCATCCTAACGGAATAATTCAAAGAGCTTTATTTTGTTCTTACTTCACTCATGCACTATTATTTTAAACTTTATCACAAATTTACTGCTCAGCTACATTCCTCTCATCTCCAAAACAAACAGATTGTATTCCATCTTAACCCAAGAAAGACTATTACAAAAAAGCACTAGAAACAAAAAAAAGAAATTGTTTACTTACTAATTCAACTTTTGGGCCAAGACCTTCAAATATTTTATGAGCTTCTTCTGCTTTTTTCTACAAAGACATTATTATATTGTATAATTAAAAATTATATTACCTAAATGCAAAATCACTACCAATTTAATATTTACCTAAAGACAACTCTACAGTTAACTTATTCATATTTCCAAATATTCTTCTTTCATATGAAAGGCTGAAATACTCTCTATTTTCAGTTTCCTAACCAAATTCAGTCAAAGCTTAACACTTGTATTTAAAGTACCACCTAAAGAATTGGTAAGTTCTTAAAAGCAAACACATATTAAGATTCTAGGAAGAGGAAACAGAGATCTACAGTTAGAAATGAATCCCTCAAATATTATGAATACTTCAACTCATATATCTTTAATGAAATTTAAATACATAAAGCACTGTAAAGTTGCCCATCTTTGCTGTGGTAAAACAAGTCAATCTCTTTGGAGACCAGCTTATAATAAGCTTACTTTCTAGCTAAATAAAACCTTAGTAATAGCCCAAACAACAAAGGAAACAACTAGTTTGAATAACTCAAAAGTATTCAGCAGTAAATAAATGCTGAATTATATATGTTTACATGCCATTTTCAAAAGTAAAATATTCTAGGTCAAAGTCCTGTCTATACAGCGAACTTCTTTTAATAGATAAATAAAATATAACAAAATTCAATACTAAAGATGTTTAAACTGGAATTATATGACTAGCAAATGTCTCAGTGGTTCTCAAATCTCTTGCTCCCAACACATTTTCATTAGGAACAATGGCTCACTGCCTGGGGCAAACCCCCACCTCACTGCATCTGTGGCTGGGAAACTCTCCGGGGCTTCTGAAGTGGCACACAAATGGGAATGGTTATAAATCAGTATTTCCCAAATGTAAAGAAATAAATATAAATAAATATTCTCCTTTTCATCTCATTTACTGATCACAATCAATCAGTCGAAAATTTATTTAGTACATATTATGTGCAAAGAACTATATTTACCCAGCTTTGTAAGCACAAAATAGTGCTTTCGAAACTCCAAGAAACATTAACTTGCATAGCAAATTCTATTTCTATAGATAGTTTTAAGGCAGCATTTGTCAACCTTGGTACTATTAAAATTTTGGGTCAGATATGTCTTTGTTGTGGGGGCTGTCTTACGCATTGTAGAATATTTAGCAGCATCCCTGGCCTCTTCCCACTATATGCCAGTAGCACTCCACTCCTCTCCCAAGTTATGACAATCAAAAAGTCTCTGGTTGAGAACAACTGCTCTAAGGTCACTATTAATCTTAAGAAGCCAAAATTATAACAAGATTCTAATTTATTAGCTTAAGGCATATATTAAATAACAAATATATCACAGATGATAAATTCGGAAATACCTAGCACTTGCAACTAATGCTCTGTAGACCCAACACTCACCAGTTTTTAAATATGCTTTCTCAAGGCACTCTGTATTAGAATCTATACCAAGAACAGGCAGGCTAAGTGGAATTGTACATAAATAATACTGAGAGACAAGGGAGCAAAATTATGGCAAATATTTACTAGTATCCTATTACATAAAGGGACTAACCTTTTCAGGGCTAATTTTAAAGGCTGGTATTTAAGAGGTTTTCAGACCCCAAGATTTAAGTTTTGCAAAGTTTTATTAAATATTTGACTTCATGTTGGCTTAATTGCTAAGAGAAGATTAACCAATAGTTTGGCAGAAAAAAATTTAATTTAAAACCCTCATATTTCCATATTATGATTTTTATTCTAAGTTGACAGATAGAAATAATTAATTCCTCAAACATATTGACGCTAAGAAAACAATGAGTAAGACTACCCTTCCTGGAGTAGGAGGCGAAGAGGTCTTGAAAGGTTTCATAGAGAAAATGATATTGGAGCTGGGTCTTAAAATAGAAGTGTACTCAACAGGCAAGAGACAGACAACAAAGACAAGACATAGGGACACCTGAATGCAGGGCCAACATCATGGGGTAAAGGTACTAAACAACTTCAAGTGAACATTCAAGAACCATTCTGGAAGGATATCACTAAGGAAGGAGCATCATCAGGCCAAGGGCCAGGCAAGTAAGGCATGTAAGCATTGATAAAAAGTTTGGGCTACTCTATAGAAAGTAGAAAATCATCAAATGGTTTTACTTGGAAAGTCATGTCAAAGGACCCAAATATGAAGGATGGGTTAAAAAGAAAAAAGGCTGAAGGAAGGAAACTCACTATCTGTGTGAGAGATGAGGGCTCAAATTAAACTACCACCAAAGGAGAAGCAATGCAGCAGACCAATATTTAGGAAGCAGAAATGATGCTCTTTGCTGATTAGCTAAATCTATAGTGGCAAAGAGAAAGAGATAATTCCCAGGACACTGGCATAGTTGACTAGAGGCTGCTAGCACTAAGTATACTCTCCACTGTTGATCCTTTTCTTTGTTTTGACATTACATTAACTTGTAAATCATTTGATTAAAATTTGAAAACTACAGTATGCGTACCCCCTTCCCTATACATATTGTAATTCTGAAATTAGAACATTTATAAATATTTTGGGAATCCCAAACTAGGAAGTAAAACAGCAAATTGAACTGTTAAAAATAGTCCAAGAGAAGAGTCTGTTTAGAGACTAATGAGTGTTAGTCTGAAGTTTAAATACGATGCAAGGCAATTTTTCTCTCAGGAAGCCAACTTTAACAGTCACTTTTGGGAAGTTTTCTTCCTTCCACTAACTTCCTAAGTAAAAGAAAGATGCCTCACACAAGAAAATGACTCCTCTCTCTTAAGCCACATTTGGCTTAATTCCCAACCAGTGCAGACTGCTGCCAAACAAGGAACAGGGGTACATGTTTGTCATCATCTCTCCTTGCCTATGGTGTGGAAACAGATAAGGTCATTCATTCATTATAAAAAGCTCAAGAAAGAGTGAAGGCCTTACAAAAGGCAGCATGGTGAGGCAGAAATGATACTGAAAAGTTAGTCCTAAGAAAACCTGTGCTCCAGACTCAGCTGTGCTCTCATAACTTCCGATCCAGGAACCTCTATTACAATTCTATAACTGCACAAGTACAACCACTGCAGATAGCTAGTAGCAGGGCATACAAAAGTAATTTATTTTTTAAAAGATAATGCCTACAGTACTGTGAGGTGAAAATAATCCTCACTGTAATTCTAATACTAAGACAGATTTCAAATTTGGATGTTCTTATATTTTTCACAGACCACATGACAAACTAAGTATGTAAATGTTAAAATGGAAAAAAGAGATCTGAAAGGAAGTTTCAGTTTTGTTGATGGGCATCAAGAAACATTTACCATACTAATTAATGAAAACATATATATACAAAAATTAAATACAAATTAAGTTCTCTATCAGATCCTATTCGACAGCTTTCAGTCCTCACATCCTAGTCAGGCAACCACAGAATTCACTAATGCTGGAATTCTTTATAAGGCCTGTAAGACAAAGCTAATTAAGAAATTCAATCAATTAACAAATATCATTGAATTCGATTTATTTGAAAATCAATTCACACTAAGAAAGAATTCAACATTTTATTTTACAGAATTCTTTCCCATTGTTATCGGTTCTAATCCCTATTTACTTTATCCTTATGGTCACAAAATGGCCATGAAGCGCATTAGCCCACAAAGGTTATTTTACTTGTTCTACAGAGTATTTTTTTAAAAGCAGGAAATTTCACATAGAACTCCACATTTCTGGCTTCTTAAGTAAGGGAGCACTTGTTCACCCCAGGTCACATCCCTGCATGACCAAAGAGCACTGCCCCTCTAGGCGTATCATGAGGCAATCCTCATCACTCATTTTTCTTACTGCCCCCTTCACCCTCACAGGATCAATCTTCCTGTACATGGCTCTGTCCATTTAATAAACGGACTAATTTTTAACTCAGCCAAGAAAATAACATTAATTCCCATGTTACCTGCGTAACACCTATCTTAACTGTTATGTATCTAATGACTTTCAATGATCTATATATACACATACATGTATATGTGAGTACAAGATCATTTCTATAAATGTTTATTTATGAATTCACAGTTGCTTTTCTTAAGACCAATTTCCTTTAGGATCTGGGCTACTACAAAGTTATAGGCTGCCTGTGTAAGATGTACAGACTCTTAAAATTCCAATCACTACAAAGCAAATAAATCAAAGGAATCCCAACTTCTACCTTATGACCTTCTTTAGCTAATAAGCCTATTCTTTCCCATAACACTTAAAGCATATTATTCTTTTTTGGACTGGGGACTTCTGGAAGCTCAGTGTTAAGCAGCTCCATTGGAAAGTTTTCTTTACATTAAGGTGAAATCAGTTTCCTTTTAACTGTTAGTTCCAAGCTGGCTTCAAAAACTACCTTTGACATCGCAAAATTATTAACAGAACTGAGGCCTGGCTTTCCTAAATCCATGGACGCTTCTAATTGTGAGTATAAAAAAAAAAAAGAAGTTATTTTAATAAACCTAAAAAAGCAAAGTCTACCTTAAGGTCAGTGGCCTTATACTTTATAACTAAGATTCAAACCATAGCCCAGCTATCAAATCTGAAGCAGATAATGCAAGTCATTTCCACATCCAATGACCCATCTCTACTAGAATGGTAATAGTGGCATTAAATGTCTCTTATAAAGTAATAAACTATAGAATAGCTGTTTTATATTATTTGCTACAAACTTGCTGGCCAGTATTTAAATAGGAGATTCAGCTGATAAAGTTATACTCTCATTAAATAATATTTGTACAATATATAATAATTTAAGACACAACTGTCAATTTTTCTTCAATCTATAAGGAAAATACCACCAAGCCTCAAAGTTTAAGAATATTATTATAACAGAAGCCAGGTTTTAATACAACTAACATCACAAGAGAACACAATGAAAACTAAAAATGACACAGGTAAGTGATTTTAAAGGCCTGTGCCATCAGAAATGGTATGGCATGAGCTTACCCGATTCTCATCATAAATAATTTGGACAATACTGCGGTGTTTCTGCTCCACAGGAGGAGGAGACACAGGCTTCTCAGGCTCAGGAGGTTTAGCTGCTTCTTCTTCAAGTTGTTGCTAAAAGAACCAAAAAGGAAGAGTCAGGCATCTGCTGCATATCACCCCCACCAGTAATTAATCACTAGACATAACACATGCCACTAAGCAATGCTTTGCCAATCCTATAGAGCAATCATTTACTCTTCTAGGGTCTAACAGACCCAGGGCTTTAACGAATCAAATCAGATTTATTTTGAGTAATAACTAAACAATATAAATCATTACCTCATTAGATAAATAAATTCTCTTATATTTTAATTCTGATAAACCAAAATAATAAGAAAAACTAAATATACGAAGGTACTCCCCCATATACTTCTATCAGAATGACCTTTTGTGGCGCTGGAAAAACATTTATACATTATGCACTCAGCATGTACTAATTTCTGGTGCAGAGAGTATGGGAGAACCACCTTTAAGGATTAGTCCTTAATTCAGCATAACACCATGCCCCCACCCCTCACTGGACTATATTTTGTAGTCAAGAGGCACTGGCAAAATCATAAGAATATGGCATACTGGGATGTGTAATTACAAAACAGAAAGCTATCTATACTACTCTGCCTGAGTTTGAGCCTTAGGGTCATCCTTCACAAGTGGTGTGATCCTACCTAAGACCCTTTCTAAGTCCTTACCTCAATCTTTAGTAAGGATATAAACCACTCACATATAAAGGATGGATATTAATCCTACCTATCATATAGCTTTTTGAGAGGACTGAACAAAAAAAGCACATCACAACTACAAATATTTAGTAAACATTTCCTACAATTATAACTTAAGTAAGCAAGAACTTTGTCTGCTTGGTTCATTGCTTTTTTTTCCCTACCACCTAAACCACTGATATCTAGCAAATGCTCAACAAATAGTCACATGAATTTAGTGTAAGTTCACTTCCTAAGATAATAAAAAAGACATTAGGTAAAGATGTTAGGTCTACTCAAAGACTAGAAGAAAAAACTGTCTGTAGTACTAACAGTCAAGGCTATCATTACTATAATTCAGACCACAGCCAAATGAAAGGACAAAAATCCTCCAAGAGAGAAGAGTCAATGACCATTTCCACTTTGGAATTGAAAATATTCTTGCAGTCTGCTACCTATATAAGCAAAAAATAGATATTTGGAGTTGAGATCATTTTTATGGAAGTAAGTTCTACAAGCAGGCCCTTTCTCTCCTTTGCCCTAAGAGCCTTCTTTTAGAATCCCTGTTAAGTACAAAAGGAATAAACAAGTTTCAAGAAATTACATTTTGTTCTCAGCGCCTAAGTAGCCATGGGACAAAATTATTGGGACAGAAAAGTCTAAAAACAAACAAACAAAAACAAAAAACACAGACTTTCCTACTCTATTTGTTCTTTTATATTATCTTTATAATAATTTTGCAAAAATTTAAAAATAAATTTAGCTGGAATTTTTACTGAAAGTGTAAACATATGAATTAACTGAGTGTACAATATCATTAACACTGTTTCTACCCACCTGTAATATATGTTTTGATTTACTCAAGTTGTCTTTTATTGAGAGCTATTGAACATCACATAATGGTCATATATTTCATAATTTTTAATTATTATAATTGGTTATATGTTATTATTTACTGTGTCACATAATATTCAATACATTCATTATCTTAACTCATACAACACTCACAAGATTTAGTTGGTGTTATTAGTAGTATTAACATATTATAAGTGAAGAAATAGAAAAGACAAGACCAACGCAGTCAAATCAGATCGACTAAGACTTAGAAAAAAAGTGAAGCGTATTATTATAAATTTAACATGAGTCAATAAATAAAAGAGGGTTTAACATATTTTTTTTAAAAAAAGCAAGTTATTTTAATGACCAAGCAGATTTTAAAATGAGCCAAATTAAAATTCCAGCAATAAAACATAATTACTGAAACTGAAGATATATTTGATAGATTGACTATATAACTGAAAGACATTTAAAAGCTGCCCACAATGAAGCCCGAAGAAATAAAAAATGAGAAAAAGTAATTAAGACACATGGAAGATGAGTGATATTATATTAAACAGGAATTTCAGAAGGAGATAACAAAGAAACTTTAAGAAAGGGTTTGGTTAAAAAAAAGATAATGGCTTAGAATTTTCCAGAACTGATGAAAAACCCTAACACATTCAGGAAACCCAATGAATTTTAAACAGGATAGATTAAAAAAAGAAAGAAAAAAACACCCCACTCCTAAATATCTCATTGTAAAAACAACAACACCTGAAGAAAAAGATATTGAAAGCAGCTAGCGAAAAAAATTCAGACTATCCACAAAAGAATAAAAATTACAGTAAGGGCTGATGTTTTAAAAATGGAAGCCAGAAGCTGAGAAAATAACCACATACCAAGTGAAAAAAAAAAATCTTTCAATAAACAGGCATAAATAAAAGATGACATTTAAGTCATAAAAACCAAACAAATACTGAATTTACTAACAGATCCTCACTGAAAGATGCTCTTCAAACAGAAGCATGTGCCCCCAAATGGAAGATCTGCATTGCAAGGAGTGATAAGCAAATTAAGATGGTAGATACGTGGGTAAACCTAAGTGAACATGACTCTATAAAGTAATGTCTACGGTGGTTTAAAAAAACAAAAAAGAAATAAAATATGACAACAACAGCATAAACACTGGGCAGAAAGAGAAAGTAATCAAGAAGTTTTATGCCTTCATACTACTTAAGAAGATGGTTAAGACACTAATAAATTTTAAGCTTCAAGTTAAAAAGGCTGTTAAAATTTTCTGGGGAAACCACTATAATCAAAGAAATGTGTAAAAAAATCTAGAGTAGTAGGGCAGGAGAAAATGGAATAATACCAAAAAAATCAATCCAAAAGAAGGACTAAGAAAAAACAAACAAAAGTATCAACATCAGCATAAAATAAGACAGGACAAGTAGTAAGCATAAAATAAAATACTTAAAAATAATTGAGATGTTACCAATCATCATAATCAGTTTAACTAAATCATCCTGTGGAAAGACAGGTTGTCAGAATGGATAAAAAAGAAAAAAAATCCTGCTATATGCCTATATAAGATACATCTTAAATATAAGGGCACAGAAAGTTAAGGGATGTAAAAAAATTAACCAGTATCAACCAAAAGAAGGCTGATCTGCAATGGTAGAAAGGATTACCTTAGATAGAATGTCATTACCTTATAGTAAAAAGTTTCACTGACCAGGAAAATAACAATTATAAACTTGCATACATCTAAAACAAGAGCCTCAAAATACACAGGATAAAAATCAAGAATTGGAAGAAAATATTTGCAGATTACATACTTTGATAAGGCGTTACTATCCAAAAAATATGAACTAATGCAACTTAATAGCAAAAAAGAAAAAAAAATCCAATTAAAAAAATAGGTAGAAAATCTGAATAGACATTTTTCCAAAGACATATGGATAGCCAACAGTTACAAGAAAGGTACTCAGCAACACTAAACATCAGGGAAATGCAAATCAAAACCACAATGAGATACTACTGCATGCCCATAAGGATGGCTATTATTAAAAACACAGGAAATAAATTTTGGTGAAAAGGGAACACTTGTGCACAGCTGGAGGGGATGTAAATCCTGCAACCATTATGGAAAACTGCACTGCGATTCATCAAAGAATTCAAAATATGTGAAATAAGTGAGACAAAGACAAATACCATGTGATCTTTTATATGAAATCTAACGTGCACCAAAAAAAATTTTTTTAAAAAGAGCTTAGATATAGAGGCCAGACTGGTGGCTGTCAAAGGTGGACAGGTGGGCCACACGGGTGAAGAGAGTCAAAAGTTATGGGAATGTGATGTGTAGCATGCAGATTACAGTAAATAATACTGTACTGCATATTTGAAAGCTGCCAAGGGAGTAAATCTTCAAAGTTATCAACACGAAGAAAAAAAACCTGTAATTATATATATGTTGACAGATGTTAACTATACTTATCGTGGTGATCATTTCACAATATAAACAAATACTGAATGATTGTTTTATACCTGAAACTAATGTAATGTTTTATGTCGATTATACCTCAATTAAAAAAAAAAGGTGAGAACTACTGGGAAAAAAGAACAAACCCAAAATCATAATGGTAACTGTTAAGTTGAAAAAAAAATAATGAGACAAGCTATAGACAACCTTTTAATGAACATACATTCTTCTCAAGTATGATCAGAGTATTTTTAGGAACACTGACCATCATACTAGACTTAAATTCAAAAACAAAAAATTTCACGACTATTTATTAGAGACAACACTCTCTTCAAAATAAAGTTAGAAATCAGGTGGTTCCATAGAATAGTGGTTAGCACGTCTGCTTTACACATAAAAGGTCCTGGGTTCACACCCCAGTGGAGCCACAGTCCATACCCCAGCTGCACCAGGCCCCAGGGGTGCGCTGTGAGCACGTGGGAAGAGACACCTCACTTTCAGAGATCTACTTCTTAAGGGGAAACAGCAGCAGCATCCCTAAGTCAGGGGTAGAAGTGAGGAGTGGGGGGAGGGGAGGTTTAGAATTAAAAGAAAATATTAAGTTAGAAATCAAATAACTAAAAATAGTCAAGAAAAAATTATATCAAGATATTTAAAAACACTTCTAATTAATACGGGGGTAAAAGAAAGAAACTATAAAGGATAATATAAAGTACTACAAAATAAAACTTGTTGAATGAAGTTAAAGTAGAGTACAGAGAAAAAAAAAGAATATTAAAGCTAAAAATTTGATTTGTTCAGAAGATGACATAAAGACGAAAATAAAACTTTAATATGAAGCCCAAACATATAAAGATATAATGATATTCCAAAATATAATAATCTCAAAAAAGATTAAATGGGAAAAATTATCTCTAGAAGAAATAGAATGATTTTTTTTTTAAAGTTGAATCACTAAAAACTTTTCACACCAACACAAAAAAAATACCCAGTAGGCCAAGCTGATTTTGCCAAGTTCTATCAAACACTAAAAGAACAAATAAATATAATCTTACTCAAATTACTTGAGTTTAGAAATGTTATGACATTAGTATGATCTGTTACCAAAACAGACAAAAAAAGTATAAAAAAATAAAACTAAAGACTGATCTAACAAATAAGAAACAAAAATACCGAAATAAATATTGTTAAAGGAAAGCCAGCAATTTATAAAAAATAGATAGCTAATACATCATGACTAAGTTTGGTTAAATCTAGAAATTTATAAGTGATTTAACAATAGAAAACAAATTTAATGTAGTTCATTACAATATATCAAAGAAGAAAAATTATGTGATCAGCAACCTTATGGAGAAAAGCATTTGATAAAATTCAACATCCCTTCCTAATTAAAACTGATGAAGAATAGAAAGGAATTTCCCAC
Source organism: Rousettus aegyptiacus (assembly GCF_014176215.1). Lineage (NCBI taxonomy): Eukaryota > Metazoa > Chordata > Mammalia > Chiroptera > Pteropodidae > Rousettus > Rousettus aegyptiacus. Next base: position 66,361,110 of record NW_023416309.1, read on the forward strand.
TGTGATGAAGGATATGTACAAAAAACTGACATTATAATTAGCAGAAAAGGTAAAAGGCATTTCTTCAAAAACAGAAAATGAGAATATTGTATTGTGATCTTAACCAGAGATACAGGCAATAGAAAAGTAAGAAAAAGGTTTAAGAACTGGAAAAGAAAATTATTCTTTTTTTAACTGCTGATATCATCATTACCTAGATAAAAGCCCCAAAGAATCTATGAATAAGTAATTAGCATTAAAAGGATAATTTAGGGAGGTGGCTGCTCTTTATTTTTTAAAATCAAATGCACATGTTAGAAAAATGTAATTTTGTAATTAATTCCAACATAAGGCATATAAAATAATTATGAAAAAGCAATAAAACATAAAAGACTTCCGAAACAAATGGATAGATAGATGTATTTATAGATTGGCAGACTCAATATTATAAAAAAAAAAAAAAAAAAAAATCATTCTCCCTAAACTGATCTATTGAGATTCTATATGATTCCGCTGAAAATTCCAGAAAGATGTTTTAGGAAACTGAAAAATGTAATCTTAAAAGTTATATATATGAGGTAGTAAAAATATTTAAAACAGGCTTGTTGGAAGTAGGGCTTGACTTATTGAGGAGAAAAAAGAATTATTATAAAGCTGTAGTAATTAGGAGATTATCTGTTGTATTTGTATATCAACACCACAAAGGCCAATAAATAAAAATACAAAGCCCAGAAACTTAAATTATATTAGAACTAAAACTGTAGAACAGTAGGAAAAGATGAACTTTTCAATTAATCATCCATACAGGAAAAAAAAATGAATGTTGACCCTTAACCTGAGGCAAACAAATCAATTTCTGGTAGATTAAGAATAATGTACATCAGCAGCATGGCACTGGGAGAATATCTCCAGGTCTCTTCCATTGAAGTAACAAGTTGGTCAGCTGTAATTAGATAATGCATTCCCTACTTAACATATCTGAAAAGTTCCTGGCATTAAGGTATCTGAAGGTGAGGGAATCAAGGCCACCTGGTGAGAAGGGAGGGGATAAGGATAGGGACAAAAGCTACAAATGCAAAATGGTGCTCACCAGTGGCCCCAGCAAATGCAACAACTGTGAAGGGTTGGGGTACAAACCCCACTGGGCAAACCAGAGGAGCAGATACAGCAATCAGAGCTGGGTGGCCAGCACTGATAAAAGCTGAGCCCAGATAAAGGGAAGAGAAGTGATGCAAAGATTGGGCATTCCACAAACCATCATCACTCTACCAAGATATTCACAGATTCAAGAACCTGCCCTCCACCTTATTCTCCTGTGGTGTACCAGACAGTAAAATCCTCACTTTGGACAGAGAGTAAAAAGGTAGAAAAAGATTTTCCAACTGAAGTGTTCTATACTCACTGGGGCTAAACCAACTAAAAAAAGAGTCACAGACAATGCATACCCGCTTCCTACTGTCTACCACTCTCCCATCCATCTTAGCGGAGCCTAGTAGAAATAGCTGGGTCAATTCTGACAGAGTGGTTCTGCCCGCTGGCTTCTGGCTATAAGAAAGCAGTGCTAGAACACATAGGACAAGAGGCCCATAGCCTGCCACTTCCCATCACAGGAGTGGTACTCCGAGACTAAAGCCATCAGGTAGTAAAGGGCATGCCCATTTCCTGGAGGAATATGGGGTGGTTTCCATGGCAGAGGCGACATCCCCTAACAGATATCATAGCAGCCCCAGCAGCATAGGTAAAGAGAAAATAAAAATTTGTGCTTCTGACCACCTGCTAGAAAACAAAAGACCTCTACTTAACCTACTAAACAGTGAAGAGTCAAATACTTAGGGGAAAAAAATTAATTCCCACAAATGCCCAAGCAGATTAATAATCCATTAAGTACAATGAATAACAAAGAACAAGGAAATTCAGAAAGAAAATGAAAAAAAAATCTCCAGAAAATTAACTTAAAGACATGGAAGACTGAGATTTAAATGACAGGGAATTCAAGACTGCAGTTTTGAAAAAACTTAATGAGGTACCAGAAAAATCAGAAAAGCAATTCAATGAGTTCAGAAATAAAATCAATGAACAAATGGAGTACTTCACCAGAGACTGAAATTATAAAAAACAACCAAATACTGGAGCTTAAGAACTCAATATATGAGATAAAGAATAAACTAGTGAGCTTAAGAAACGAAGCAGATTGGATTGAGGAAAATATCAGTGACATTGAAGACAGAAATCTAGAAATGACTTAGGTGGAAGAAGGGGAAGAATCGAGAAAAAAGAAAGAACTCTACAAGAACTATGTGACTCCACTACAAAGAACAATATAATAATGAGTCTCTTAGAAGAAGAGAGGGAGAAGGAAATAGAGAGTCTATTCAAACAAATAATCAATGAAAACTTCCCAAACCTATGGCAAGAATTGGATCCTCAATTCCAGGAAGCTAACAGAACACCTAATTGTATCAATACAAAAAGGCCTTCTCTAAGGTATATTATATTAAAGCTGCCAAAAATTCTCAAGGCAGCCAGGTAAAAGAAGACTGTAACCTATAAAGGAAACTTCATTAAATTAACATCAGATTTTTCTGCAGAAATTCTACCAGCTAGGATAGAGTGAAATCAAATATTCATTTTATTAAGAAAAATCACCAGCCAAGAATAACATATCCAGCGAAGTTATCTTTTGGATGTGAAAGAGAAATAAATGCTTTTCTATATATACAGAAGCTGAGGGAATTTACCACACAAGACCTACATTACAAGAAATTTTGATAGGTGCTCTTCTACATAAAACAAAAAGATGACAGAATACCAAACTATGAGTATGATGACAGACAGAAGCAGGAATAACTGCAACTCTTGTTCAGAATAGAGTATTAAATATTTAAAGAGTAAAGGAAATAAAAGCATTAAAAAAAGACAACAGCTGTTGCAATGTGGGAATGAATGCACAGGATAAAAAGGGATAACTTGTGACAACAAAACCATAAAGAGAGAGAGGGAAAAGGATTAAACTTGCACAGGTGAACAGTAGAAAACAGACTATTGTACACATAAACAATTTTTTGCATAAACCTAATGATAAAAACAAAAATCTAGAATTTAGGCACATAACAACAAAAAAAGAAAAAACAAAAGAAAAAATACAGAATACCACCAAAATAACAGATAGAAACAGGAGAGAAAAAAAAAAGAGAACAATGGAGATACCAAGCTACTAGAAGACAAAAGATAAAATGGTTATAGGAAATCCTCATATGTCAATAATCATCCTAAATGTAAACAGACTTAGCTCACCAATTAAAAGGTACAGAGCAGTATTACAATTTAAAAAACAAAACTAAACTGTGTGCTGCCTTCAAGAGACACATCTTAGCTTCAAAGGCAAAGACTCAAAGTGAAGAGGTGAAAAATGATTTTTTTCCTGGATACACGCAAATGGTATCCAGAAAAAAGCAAGTGTAATCAAACTTATATCAGACAAAATAGATTTCAAGATTTAAAAGTGGACATTTTATAATGATAAAGGGAATAATACATCAAAAACACATAATATTTATTAATACGTATATGCACCCAACCTGGAAGCACCAGAAGATATAAAGCAAATACTGAAAGAACTAAAGGGAGAATCTGACAAAAAATGCAATTATAGCAGGGGACCTACCACTATAATATACTACAATTATAGCAATGAACAGATCACCGAAGGAGAAAAATCAAGAAGAAACTATCAACCCTAAATGACACATTAGATCAAATAGACATAATCGATATTTACAAACCTTTTCATACATAACACAAGATACATTCTCTAGTGCACATGAAACAAACTCAAGGATAGACCATATGTTAGGATAGACAATACCAGCCTCTACAAATTAAGACTGAAATCACAGTACGGATATTCTCCAACCACAATGCTTTGAAACTGAAAATCGACTGCAAAAGAATGCTGGAAAAGCCACAAATATGTGGAGATTAAACAACATGCTACCAAATAACAACTGGATCACAAAAGAAATAAAATAAGAGATCAAAATAAACAGAGACAAATGAGAATGACAATATAACATATCAAAATTTTGGGGGTACTGCAAAAGCAGTAATAATAGCAAAGTTTATAGCATTACAGGCCTACCTTCTAAGAAGAATATTTTCAAATACATACCCTAACATTTCAAAGAACTAGAAAAAAAAGGAACAAAGTCCTAAGTCAACAGAAGGAACAAAATAATAAAAATTAGAGCAAAATTAAATGAAATAGAGAAGATGGAGTATTAGATAAAAGCAGAGTTCATCTCCTCCCAGGTCTGCAATTAACTTACAAACAAATTATAAAATGATCAATGTGGAGAATCATCTGAAGTCCAGCTGATCATAAGACCTACATTTGATAATATAAAGGAACCATATCTAAGCTGGGAGGAGAGGCAAAGTCATATATTGGGCTGGACCCACACCCGTGGGTAGTGGAGGAACACTGGGGGGGAGAACAAGGCTGCAGAGGTTCTCGTGAAGGGTAAGTGGTCCTGGTCTCATTTGGGGGCTCCCCAGCCCAGGGTCCCAGGCCAGAGAAGAGGCAATTCCAAGAATTCTGAGTATGAAAACCAGAGGGGATTCTGGTCATTTGGGGGAGATGGAAAGAGATTGAAACCATAGACGCCCCTTTGAAGGACCTGCACAAAGGCTTTCTGACCTGTGGGCACTCACCCAGACACAAGCAGTAGGTCAGAGACTCACATGGGATTCATACTGAGAAAGTCTGCATTACATGGCGCTAGCAAAAGGGCTGGAAGGGCAGCCACCCTTGTGCCTTCGTCTGGCCCACCTACTAGGCAATCTACAGACCAGCCAGCTTGACTGTGCAGACCCCTCCCATAGAATCATTAGGAAGCACTGGCCTGAGGGGATCAGCCCACCACACCCAACCTGCAGATGGCCTAAGGATTTTGTTGCTGGATAGCTGCCAAGCCCACCTCCAATTCAGGACCAAATATTCACAGCTGGCAGTGAGCCTCATTTCCATTTCCAGCTGGTGGCCAGTGCTGTGAGCCCCATTTCCGACATAGGATCAGGCAGATCACTAATGCCAACACATAATTAGGCGGATCTCTGGGACCCGTGGGCTAGTCTCTGACAGCACCTGGTCTTGCTGTGATCCGGGACTTCCATGGGAACTCGTGAACAGTTACCAAAGTTTCAGCAATGCTGAGGCTGCATCGATCTGCTATTGTCTCTTTGAGACCCAGCCCCAAACTACCCACAAACTGCTGGAGGAGGCCCACTGACATTGAACTGTTATAGACCTGCCCCACCCCTCCCCTGATCTCCTAGGCCATACAGGCAACAAACTAGCTCCCAGAGGTCGGGCACTACACAGAAATCAGTGGCAGACAACCTCTGCTGCCTACAAGAATTGCAATATTGTGTCTGAGGAGTAAAACCACCCCAGATGGCAGCTGGTCTCACTGTGATTTGTGACTGCAGTGGGAACACCCAGGCACGGAAGTTGCTGCAAAACTGAGGTTGTTTTGGCCGGACAGACCTTGTATCTCTGAGATCCTGCTTCACCCAAGCCACAAAGTGCCTGCAGTCCATTGACAGGCAGCCTCCCGTGACCTGCTTGGCTCTGGGGTTGTACAGTCTCACAGGCAACAGACCTTGGTTAGAACAGCTAGCGCATTTCAGGGAAAACAGCTGTGGGCAGACCACTGCTACCTGTATAAGCAGCACTATCTCTTGAGGAAATTGCAGTGGTCTGTATTGGCCAGATAGCCCTTGACTCCCTGAGCTCCTGCCCCATTCAATACACAAAGTGACCACTGCACATTGCTAGGCAGCTGCCCCTGCCCTGGGGTAGCGCATTCAGGCCCACGGTGGGCAACAGCTGACCTTGCTACAAATGGAAACTCGTACAGGAAGCCACAGAGACAGCACTAGCACGTAAATTGACACTGCAGTGGCAGGGGAAAATTTACTCAGTAGGCCCAGGAGAATACCAGGTACGCTGTGCCACCTAACATGCATATCACCCAGAGGCTCATCCAGTTTCAGAGACTTACAGGCAACTAACAGGCAGTGCTGGGCCTTGAGGAGCACTAGTCCTTCTGCTGAACTGCCACAGGTCAAGGACGAGGGATAACTGACCACTGTCTACAGCGTTGTCTCTTGAAATTATCTATAGATCCAGCATTGGCAACAACAATCTACAGATCACTTTGTAGTTCCCACCAGGTAGCTCTGAGTAATCAAAAGCAAAGGCTAACCTTGGCCTATTGGGGAGCCCCTCCCAAAAGACCACAAAACCAATGCATCTGGAGGCTGGAACCAGAACACAATGGAGCAACTCCTCACTCGTCGCATTACTGATATACGCAAAGGGTGGTCACAACAAATACACAAGACTGCTAGGGCAAATCCAACTCAGTGGGGTCAGTCAACACACAGGAACTCTTACCCTGTGGGTGCAGCCAATTCCCACAATTAGCCTGAGAGTTAATCCTATCCACTGATGTACAAGCAACAATAAAGGCTTAGTAACAACAGAAGATCACATATAACGCCCACAAAGATCATGTCTACAGCCCCCAACATACGGGATCTGGGAGATTGGGCCACTGGGCCACATAGGACACCTTCCACATTAGGACATCTGGCCAAGGCTGAGAGACAGCACAAATATTCCTGAAACCTAGACACGAACACAGAAAGGCTAATAAAATGAAAAAAATAAAGGAACAAGCCACAAATGAAGCAAGAGAAAACTCCAGAAAATAAGCTAAATGAAATGGAGGCAATCGACCTACCAGAGAGTGAGTTCAAAATAATGGTTATAAGGATGCTCAACAAATTTATGGGGAGAATAAATGAGCACACACTGAGAACCTCAATAGCATAAAAAAGGACACAGAAACCATAAAAACACCAGACAGAAATGATAAATTCAATAATTGAAATGCAGAATACACTAGAAGGATTCAAGAGTAAACTGGACGAAGCAGAAGGTCGAATCAGCGAACTGGAAGACAAGGTAGCAGACTGTACCCAATCAGAACAACAAAAAAGAGAATTTGAAAAAATTAGGATAGTTTAAGAGACCTCTGGGACAACATGAAGCATAACAAAATCTGGATGACAGGAGTACCTGAAGAGGATGAGAGAGACCAAGGGGTTGAGAATCTGTTTGAAGAAATAATGACAGAAAATTTCCTTAAACTGACAAAGAAATTAGATATACAAGTTCAAGAAACACAAAGAGTCACAAACAAGAGGAATTCAGACTTACACCAAAACCCATCAAAATTTAAATGCTAAAGATCAAAGAAAAAGTGAGAATTTTAAAAGCTACAAGAAAAATGCAGCTAGTTACTTACAAGGGTATCCCCGTAAGAATGTCTGCTGATTTTTCAATGGAAACTTTGCAGGCAAGAAGGGACTGGCAAAAAATATTCGTAGTGATGAAAAACAAGAATCTACAAACACGAATATGCTACCCTTAAGACTTTCGATTAAAATGGAGGGTGAGATAAAGAGCTTCCCAGACAGGGAAAAGCTTAAAGAATTCATCACCAATAAGCCAGTAGTACAAAAAATGTTAAAGAAACTTCTGCAAAAAGAGAACAGGTAAGAAAGCAAATAGAAAAAATAATTACAAATAATAAAATGGCAGTAATCACTTTAAGTGGATTAAATGCTCCAATCAAATGACACAGGGCAGTCAAATGGATAAGAAAACAAGACCCACGCATATGCTGTCTACAAGAGATCCACTTCAGATCAGATGACACTCACAGACTGAGAGTAAAGGGATGGAAAAACATTTCACACAAATGCAAATGAAAAAAGTCAGGGTAGCGATTCTTATGTCAGATAAAAAAGACATTAAAACAAAGGCTATAATAAGAGACAAAAAAAGGCATTACATAATGATAAAGGGATTGATAAATCAGGAGGACATAGCCCTAGTAAACATATACACACCCAACATAGGAGCAACTACATTCATAAAGCAATTATTGAATGACAAAAAAGGAGAGATCAATAGTAATACACTCATAGTAGTACACTCATAGTAACACCCCATTGGCACCAGTGGACAGATCTTCCAGGCAAGAATTAAAAAGGAAACAATGGCTCTAAAAGACACACTAGACCAGATGGATTTGATAGATGTTTTCAGAGCATTTTACCCCAAGGCAGCAAACTACACATTCTTCTCAAGTGCACATGGAACATTTTCCAGGATGGACTCAAATAAATAAAATCAGAAATGAAAGAAGAGAAATAACTACGGACTCCACAGTAATACAAAGGATCGTAAGAAAATACTACAAGCACTTACATGCCAACAAATTGGTCAATCTGGAAGAAATGGACACATTCCTACAAACGTAGAATCTCCCAAGACTGAGTCAAGAAGAAGCAGAGAATCTGAACCGACCGATTACCGCCAATGAAATAGAATCGGTAATCAAAAACCTCCCAAAAAACAAGAGCCCTGGAACAGATGGCTTCATAGGTGAATTTTACCAAACATTCAAAGAAGAATTAACACCTATTCTTCTCAAACTATTCCAAAAAATTCAAGAAGAAGGAAGGCTCCCTAACTCCTTTGATCAGGCCACCATTACCTCGATTCCAATACAAGACAAAGACATTACAAAAAAGAGAAAACTATAGGCTAATATCTTTAATGAACATTGATACAAAAATCCTCAACAAAATATTAGCAAACCGAATTCAGCAAAACATTAAAAATCATGGGGGTGGCTCCATAGGGTAGCAGTTTAGGACGTCTACTTTGCACGCAGAAGGTCCTGGGTTCCTGCCCCAGGTGGAGTCACGGACCATATCATGCCACAAGCGTGTGGGAGGAGACTCCTTGCCTTCAGAGATCCAGTTCTTAAGGGGAAATGGCAACATCTATGGGTCAGGGGTGGAAGTGGGGGTGGGGGGCGGATTCAAAGAGGGGGAAAAAAAATCATACACCATGACCAAGTTGGATTTATTCCCGGGATGCAAGGTTGGTACAATATCCGCAAATCAGTTAATGTGATGCACCACATTAACGAATCAAAGGATAACAACCATATGATCACATCAATAGATGCGGAAAAAGGTTTCAACAAAATCCAGCATCCATTTATGATAAAAACTCTCAGCAGAGTGGGAATAGAGGGAACATACCTCAACATGATAAAGGCCACATATGACAAACCCACAGCTAACATCATACCCGATGGAGAAAGGCTAAAAGCGTTTTCCTTAAGATCAGGAACAAGACAAGGATGCCCTTGGAAGTCTTAGCCACAGCAATAAGACAAGAAAGAGAATAAAATGTATCTGAATTGGAAAGCAAGAAATAAAACTCTCATTATTTGCCCATCACATGCTATGTATAGAGAACCCTAAAGATTCCATCAAGAAACTGTTAGAACTGATCAACGAATTCGGTAAAGTAGCAGGTTACAAAATAAATATTCAGAAGTCAGTGGCATTTTTATACACCCACGATGAACTTTCAGAAAGAGAAATTAAGAAAACAATCCCATTTACGATTGCATCGAAAACTATAAAATACCTGGGATTCAAATTAACCAAGCAGGTAAAAGACTCAGAAAATTATGTCATTGAAAAGAGAAGTTAAAGAAGATACAAATAAATGGAAGCATATACCATGCTCAAAGCAATCTACAGATTCAATGCAATCCCTATTAAAAACCCGATGGCATTTTTCAGAGCTAGAACAAATAATCGTAAAATTTATATGGAACCATAAAAGACCCCAAATAGCCATGGCAATCTTGAGAAAGAACAAAGTTGGAAGTATCACACTACCTGATATCAAACTATACTACAAGGCTACAGTCAAAACAGCATCGTACTGGCATAAAAACAGATACATAGATCAATAGAACAGAACAGAGAGACCAGAAATAAATCCGTGCCTATATGCTCACTTACTATATGACAAAGGAAGTAAGAATATACAATGAAGTAAAGACAATCTCTTCAATAAATGGTGTTGGGAAAATTGAACAGATACATGAGGAAAAAAAAGAAAAAAAAATAGAAACTGGACCACCTTCCTAAACACTATACAAGAATAGATTTAAATGGATTAAAGACTTAGATGTAAGACCCGAAACCAAAAACTTCTAGAAGAAACCACAGGCAGTAAACTGATATTACTAACAGTAATTTATTTTCAGATATGTCTCCCCGGACAAGAAAAACAAAAGAAAAATAAACAAATGGGACTATATCAAACTAAAATGTTTTTGTACAGCAAAGGAAATCATCAACAAAACAAAAAGACAGCTGACTGATTGGGAGAAGATATTTGCTAACAATACATCTGATAAGCAGTTACTATCCAAAATATGTAAAGAACTCATACAACTCAACTCATATAACTCAGCAAACAATTCGATTAAAAAATGGGCAGGAGACCTGAACTGATATCTCACCAAAGAGGAAACGCAGATGGCTAATAAACACATAAAAAGATGCTCAAGGTCGCTAATCATCAGAAAAATGCAAATTAAAACCACAATGAGGTATTACCTGACACCTGTCAAAATGGCTATCATCAATAAATTAAAAAACAAGTGTTGGCAAGGATGTGGAGAAAAGGGAACCCTCATACATTGTGAGTGGGAATGCAAATTGGTACAGCCGCTATAGAAAACAGTCTGGAGGTTTCTCAAAAAATTAAAAATTGATCTACCTTTTGACCCAGCAATTGTACCTCTGGATATTTATCCAAAGAAAATCAAAACAAGTCGTAAGGATCTATGCACTCCAATATTCATGGCAGCACAATTTACAGCAGCCAAGAGAAGGAGGCAACCTAAATGCCCATCGACAGAAGACTGGATAAAGAATTTCTGGTTTATATGTACAATGGAATATTACTCAGCCATTAAAATAAATGAAATCCTACCATTTGCAATGACATGGACAGACCTAGAGGTTATTATGCTGAGTGAAGTAAGTCAGGGAAGGATAAATACCATATGATTTCACTTGTATGACGAATTTAAGGAACAAAAAGAACAAACTAATCAAAAGCAGACTCACAAATATAGTAGAAAATTTGGTGACGGACTAAGGGGTGGGAAGGTTGAGGGGCTGGAAGAATGGGGTGAAGGATTAAAGAAGTACAATTTTGTAGTTGATAGATGCTCACAGGGATGGCAAGCGCGGCATAGGGAATGCAGTTAGCATTAATATATCTGCTAGGTGCAAAACCATAGGACAGACAGAGCAATTAGGGAGATCCTTTTATAAACTATATAAATGTCTAACCAAAGTACTGTATACTTGAAACTAATTTAAATAAATAAATAATTTTTTAAAAAAAAGAAAAAGGGAATTATGAGAGAAGAGAAAATAATAAAACAAAGAACTGGTTCTTTGAAAAGATTAACAAAATTGACAAATCTTGGGCTAGACCCACTAAGGAAAAAAGAAGAGAGATAAACAAAATCAGAAATAAAAGAGAAGTTACAATGGGCACCACAGAAATACAAAGACGATACAAAAATATTATGAAAGGTTATACACCACCGAATTCGATAACCTACAAGAAATGAAAAAGTTCTTAGAAATATATAACCTTCCTGTAACTGGAAGACCTCAATAGACTAGTCAATAGGAAAGTGAAACAGTCAAAAGTCTAGAACCAGATGACTTCATTAGTAAATTCTACCAAGCATCAAATAAGATTTAATACTTATCTTTCACAACTCATCTAAAAACTTGAAGAATAATACTTCCTAAATCATTTTATGAGGCCAGCATTACCCCTGATACCAAATCCTGGCAAGGATAATACACAAAAAAAGAAAATTACATACCAAAATCTCTGATGAATATAAATATAAAAATCCTAAACAAAATACTAGCGAATTGAATACAACAATACATTAAAAATACATTACGATCAAGTGGGGCTCATTCCAGGGATGATGCAAGGATGGTTCAACATACACAATCTGTGTGATACATCACATTAACAAAATAAAAAATGAAAATCAAATGATCTAAGGAAAAAAAAAAAGGGAAATCAAATGATTATATCAATCAACAGATGCAGAAAGTAAATCTGACAAGATACATCCATTTATAATGTATGAAAACACAATAAAATGAGTATAGGAGGAAAGTACCTCAACATAATAAAAACCATAGTGACAAACACTTGGCTAATTACTATACTTGACTGTAAAAACCTGAAAGCTTATTCTCTAAGACCAGAACAAAACAAGGAAGGATACCCATTCTCACCACTGTTATTCAATATAGTACAGGAAGTCCTAGCCAGAGCAATCAGGCAAGAGAAAGAAATAAAAGGCATCCAAGTTGGGAATTAAGAAGTAAAAGTGTCACTTTTTGCAGACAGCATGATTCTAAATATAGAGAACTATCAGAAACAATAAACAAGGATATACAAAAATCCGTTGTGTTCCTACATACTAACAATGAAATGTCAGAAAAAGAAACGAAAAAAACAATTTCTCTTGTGATTGCAACAAAAAACACCTAGGAATAAACTTAACAAAGATTGTAAAGGATCTATACACTGAAAACTACAAGATATTATTGAAAGAAATTGAAGAAGACACAAAGAAATGGAAAGGTATTCCATATTCGCAGATTAGAAGAATCAACATAGTTAAAATGGCTGTATTACCTAAAACAATAAACAGATTTAATGCAATCCACAACAAAATCCCAGTGGAATTTTCACAGAAATAGCGCGCGCGCGCGCACACACACACACACACACACACACACACATCAAATTTGTATGAAACCACAAATGACCATGAATAGCTAAAACAATCCCGAGAAAAATGAACAAAGCCAGAGATATCACACTCCTTGACTTCGAATTATACTACAAAGCTAATCAAAACAGTATACTGGCAGGAAAACAGACACACAAACCAACTGAACAGAATTGAACCAACAGAAATAAACCAACATATATAAGAGCAACTAACTTTCGACAAAGGAGCCAAAAACATACAATGTAGAAAGAAGTAGTGTTGGGAAAATTGGAAAACCACATGCATGAGAATGAAACTATACTGCTATATAACACCATACATAAAAATTAACTCAAAATGAATAAAAGATCTAAATATAAGACCTGAAACAATAAAATACATAGTAGAAGAAAACATAGGTACTAAACTTAAGAACCTAGGTCTCAGAGAGGATTTTATGAATTTGACCCCAAAAGCAAGGGAAATAAAAGCAAAAATAAATGAATGGCACTACATCAAACTAAAAAGTTTCTATGGCACAAAAGAAACCATCAACAAAACAAAAAGGCAACCAACTGAATGGGAGAAGATATCTGCAAATATTATCATCAATATGGTGGCTAACATCCAAAATACCTAAAGAACTGAGAACTCAACAACAAAAAGAACACAATCCTATTTAAAAACGTGCAGAGGACCTGAACACTTTTCCCAAGAAGACATACAAGTAGCCAACAGATATATGCAAAGATGCTCAACTTCACTAGCCATAAGGGAAATACAAACCAAAACCACAATAAGATGTCATCTCACACCTGTTAAAATGGCTATTATGAGTAATATGAGAAAGAAGTGTTGGACATGATGTGGAAAAAAAGAAACCCTCAGACACTGCTGGTGGGACTGTAAATTTGTACAGCCACTATGGAAAAAGTATGGAAGTTCTTCAAAATATTAAGAACAGAGCTACCATATGACCCAGCAATCTCTCTTCTGGGTATCTACCTGAAAAACTTGAAAACACTATTCATAAAGATATATGTAACCTTATGTTCACCACAGCATTATACACAGTAGTGAAGACATGGAAACAACCTAAATGTCCTTTGATGGATGACTGGATAATGAAGATGTGGTACATGCATACAATGGAATGCTACTCAGCCATAGGGATGAAATACTGTCATTTTTGATAACATGAATGTATCACAAGAGTATCATGCTAAGCAAAATAAGTCAGATGGAAAAGGACAACCACAAGATTTAACTCATATGTCAGATATAAAGTAAAGCAACAAACAAAACAAACTCACAGACAGATTTAAAAGAGGGGTATTTAGTTACCAGAGGGGAAGTAAGGTGGGAGGAATTATGAAGAGGGTAAAGAAGGTCAAATGTATGGTGACTGAGGGGGACTAGAATTTGGGTGGTAAGTGCACAATGCAATATACAGAGGATGTATTATAGAATTATACAATTGAAAGTTATATAATGTTATTAAGCAATATCACCCCAATAAATTTAATAAAAAGAAAAAAGGAAAAAAAATGAGAAGCAAAACCATAAAACTTTTAAAAAGACAATATAGTAATCTATTTTAATGACCCCAGGGTGGTCTCATATAAAATCTAAATAAATTCTGTTAACCGAAAAAACACTACTAGGCTCAAAGACCTAAATGTAGGCACTAAAACTTTGAAACTCGTAAAAGAAAACATAGGTACTGGAGGATGGTTCAAGGTGGCAACGTAGGACGACCCTGAACTCACCTCCTCCCATGGACACACTGAATCTTCAGCTTTATATGGAATAATTTCCTCTGAAGAAGACCTGAAAACTAACTGAGCAATTCCTTCACAACAGGCAAACGAAGAAAATGCGACGTCAAAACAGGCAGCTCCAGAATGAACCATGGAGAGGAAAGAAGTGGAGTGCTCGTGGAGGGAGCATGAAAAGGGAACATGCTAGTAAAAGGGAGCAGGTTATTAGGTGGTTTGTGTGAGTGGCTGAAAGTATAAGAAGCCAAGAAGCTAAACAGTAAATAAATGGATCAAACACCTGGAAGCATAAGAAGGGAAAACAGGAGAAAAAGGACAAATAGGTGTGAACAGAAGATAATTTTAGATATGAAACTGTTAATGATACATAGAAAATAAAGCTTGTGGCTACAAAAGAAAGAAAACACAGGTATACATCTTTGTAATCTTTGATTATGCAACAGTTTCTTAGGTAGGACACCAAACATACAAGTAATAAAAATAGAAAATAAATTTGACTTCATCACAAATAAAAACTCGGCCCTGGTGCAATTCCATCCTGAACAGCTATTCTTGGAACAGCAGTCGTTTATCACCATCCTTCTTCTTTCCCAACTAAGTGCAAGTCACCATCCCATGCTACTTTCAACATACATTAAATTCTCAAATGGATTTCTGTCCATTTCTGACTTTTCTAGGCAGTTCCTACTGTTTTCCACATACTGGGATTACACAGTTTAATTTACTGAGTTTTAACATTTTTTAACATCTTGTAGAGCCTGCCCTGATCAGCACTGTATTTTTGGAATTTCTTAAGTTATTCTATTTTTTAACTTCCTTTTTAACTTCTTTCCTTCCTTCCTTCCTTCCTTCCTTCCTTCCTTCCTTCCTTCCTTCCCCTTCCTTCCTTCTTTCCTTCCTTCCATCCTTCCCTCCCTCCCTCCCTCCCTCCTTCCTTCCTTTTTCCTTTATTTTTGGCTCAAGGCAATTTTCTGCCTCACCCCACCCCAAAAATGTGAGAGCCATCTACATATGGAAGAGTCAAAGGACATGGACATGAGCACGATGAGGTTCCAGAACCATCTTTTCAGTTACAACAAAGAGTATCATTTTACAGTGGATAATGATGAAAATGAGCACCAGTTATCTTTAAGAATAGTCAGTTTAGGGGCTGCTGCAAAGGATTCATTAAACACTGTTGAAAGAGAGGCAATGATTTATGAAGGCAGTCTAAAGTAACACCGGCAATTTTGAAACCATCTGTATATCCAATGGTTTCCCTGAAGGGCTTTGAAATAACACCACCTGTGGTCTAAATGTGGTTCAAGGCCTGTAAATACTGACAGACCCACTTAGTAGCTTTGGAGGAAGATACATAGTCAGAAGATGAAGAGGAGAATGTGAAACTCCCAAGTATATCTAGAAGTGGAGCAGGGTTTCACAGAAAAAAAAGTAAAACCTGATGATAAAGATAAGAAGGAGGAAACTGAAGAAAAAGCTCCAGTAGAGAAATCTATACAAGTCTACAGCCATGCCACCCTGAACGTGATTGATTTCGTCTGATCGCGAAAGCTAAGCGGGGTCAGGCCTGGTTAGTACTTAGATAGGAGACCACCTAGGAATACCAGGTGCTCTAGGCATTAATAAAAAGAAAATAAAGAAATCTATACAAAATAATTCCAACCAAAAGATCACAAAATCCAAACCAGAATGGAAAAGACTCAAAACCATCAACACCAAGATCGAAAGGTCAAGAATCCTTCAAAAAATCAGGAAAAAACTCCTTAAATACCAAAAGGTCTAATTCTGTAGACGATATTAAAGCAAAAATGCAGGCAAGTCTAGAAAAAGCACAATGAATAATCCTGGTAAAATAAGAACAATGGTAGGAGACAGGAAAAGGAGAGACATAGTTCATACTGAGTATCGTCAATAATCAATAACAGAATCTTCTATTTAAATTTCAATCCCATTTCTTGATCTGCCACCCACTCACATCCCCTTCCAGGCTGGATATAATCTCACACTAAAAAAAATTTTGTACATGAATGTTGTAACGGCATTATTCATAATATCCCAAATGTCCATGAACTTATGAATGAATAAACAAAACAAAGTATATTCATGCAATATAATTTTATTCAGCCATTAAAAGAAATAAAGTGCTGATACAAGGTACAGCATGAATACTGAAAACATGCTAAATAAAAGAAACCTGACACAAGGGGCCACAAATATGATTCTATTTATCTGAAATGTCCAGAATAGGCAAACCCATATAGACAGAAAAGAGGTTAATAGTTGTCAGGGGCTGGGGGGAAAAGGAAATTGAGTAATTGCTAATAGATATGTAGTTTCTTTTCAAAGTGATAGAAATGTTCTATAATTATCTAATGGTGATAACTACACAACTTTATAAATACATTAAAAGCCACTGAACTGTACACTTTAAAAAGGTGAATATTATGGTATGTAAATTTTTTTATCTCAATTTTTAAAAATCTCCCCCCCCCAAAAAAAAACAAGCCACAAAATAGGAGATATCCACTATACACATAAAACAAGAGACTTTAGGAAATACTAAAAATAAGAAAATGACACCCCAAAAAATCCATATAAAAAATATAACTTATAAACAAATTAAAATAAGCTCTCATTCCTAATCAGGGAAATGCAAATTAAAAACACAGTGAGAACTATTTCATATCCAATTTACAAAATTATCAAATGAAAAAAAATTATCAAATGAAGGCAAGGCTATGTACAAACTGGAACTTGTATATGCTACCAGTGGCAATGTAAAATGGTACTGCCATTTTAGCAAATTTGTTATCATCTAGCATACCCAAAGATATGTATTCTCTCTGGCAAACCAGTGTCATTCCTGGGTATATGCCCTAGAAAATCTGTTTATGTGTGAACCAAAAAATATAGCACCACTGAATGGAATAGCAACAAATTCAAAACAACCCATCCAATAAGATCAAAAATAGAATGGACAAATTTTGTTATCGATTATCATATATTCAGATAATATAACAGAGGAAGCTAATGGAGGAATTAAGTAATAGCAAAAAAAAAAAAGTCACAGAATATACAAAGCATGATTCCTTTTATATAAAGTTAAAAAATATGGAAAATTTAATATTATCTTCTTTAGGGAGATAAACATACCTTCTTAGAATATATTAAGCAGTAAAATCAAACACTTACTTGTTTCTTTTTCAGTTTAAGGATCTGCTGTTCTACTTTTGCAATTTCTCGATCTACACGATCCATACTCTGTATTAACTCTTCCTTTGAAAGTTTTGAAGGTGAAGCATTTTGATCATCTCCACATGCTTGCCCAGAGACTGGAGAAGATGGAGCTTCATGTTTGCCTCCAAATGCTGGATCCTTTAGAGAAGAAAATCAAGAACAATTTATTCCTCACTAATAGCCAACGTTAGTGTCAAGAATCTCTTAACTAAAAAAGTCCATTTTAAAACACAGCAGAGCCATGTGTGCTATTTTTCTATATGGTAGTCCTATAGTAGTAACTTTCACACTCACATACAACCCCCACTGATGTTTCTACCACCATTATAATTTAAACATATCATTCACTATTCTGAAGATCTTAAAAGCTATACAGAATAAGATGGCAAGGTAGCTGACCAGCCTTTAGTATAACAATACTGAGACTAAAGAGAATTTCTGGGTAAATAATAATACAATCACGACAGGAAGATATCAATTTCTCAAACGTTTCCTTGCAATGGTTCTTCAAAAGGTCTGAACATGGAGGATGGAAAATAGTACATATGCCAGATAAAAGCTGTGTTCTCTTTTACCTGGCTATGATATGACCAAGAGCTCCTACTAGAAAGTTTTCGGCTTTCCAAGGGCCAATACTAAGGAACAGAAGTCAGAAAAATGACCAAGGAGCTTTTGTTGCTACTATCACCTAGGCCTACCTTCCTAAAGGGCAACTAAGCCTGCCCACATTATAGCACATGTAACATCTCTTTAGCCAAATTTGTCATCCTATTACACCTTAAAATCAGCAGTGAACTATAGCAGAATAAAAGTCCTTCCACCAAAATCTATCACTCAACAACACTCACACATACACACACAATTAGTATCCAGTCTAAGTTGATGATATAAGCAATACTATAAAGCAGATGAATTTTAGATTAAGGTACTAGTTTTCTTTAGGCTATAAGAAGCACCTAGAATAAGCATAGTTCAGACGACTATAGTTGATCTGAGGAGAACGTTATTTGTAACTTAACAGGGATTGTACTAAATCTGTATACTGCTATAGACAGTAAGGACATTTTAACAATAGTAATCCTTTCAATTCATATGCATGGTACATCTTTCCAGTTATTTGTATATTTTTCAATTTCTGTCTTCAATGTTTTCAGAGTACAGGTCTTTTATCTCTTTGGTCTTATTCTTAGATATGTTATTCTTTTAGATGCAACTGTAAATGGATTTTCTGAGTTTTTCCTAATCATTATTGGTGTGCAGAGACACAACAGATTTCTGTACATTGATTTTGTACTCTGCAACTGTACTGAAGTCGTTTACTGGTTCTAATAGTTTTTTGGTGGCATCTTTAGGGTTTCTTATATATAGTATCTGTCATCCACAAATGAGTGTTTTATTTCTTCCTTTCCAATTTGGATGCCTTTTATTTCTTTTTGTTTGACTGCTGGGGCTAGGACTTCCAATACTACACTGAATAGAAGTGGTGATAGTAGGCATTCTTGTCTTGTTCTGATCTTAGAGGAAAAGCTTTCGGCTCTTCACCATTGAGCATATTAGCCATACGTGTGTCATTCACAGCCTTTATTATGTTGCAATATGTTCCTTCTATACCCACTCTGTTGAGAGTTTTTATCATAGAAGGATACTGAATTTTGTCAAATGCTTTTTCTGCATCTAGTAAGATGATTATATGGTTTGTATCCTTTTTCTGTTATTGTGATGTATCACATTGATTTATGAATGTTGAACCATTTTTGCATCCTTATCAATGAGCTTTTAAAATATCTTTCTGCTAAAAAAAATCCCATAGCCATATATTACGTTTGTGGTAACTTATTCAGTCATGGAAGAAGCCTTTGTTCAATATATTATTTTTTTTTTTTAAATATTACAAAACACTTCTTTTAAACACAAAAACTATAACACCGATATTTTATATGGTGAGGTGGGTCTCAAAAATCCCAGAAGCTTAGCTCATTTCTAGCTTATCACAAAAAGATTTTCCCCACTTATTAATTTGAAAATTTTCAAATTTACATAAAAGTTGAAAGGTGAGCATCATGAATACTCATTCTTCATCCAGAATCACCAGTTTTAACATTTTACTATATTTGTTCTCTCTCTACACATACATAAACACCTACCTTTTTTCATTTGGCTGAACTATTTAAAAATAAATTGTAGACATATTCACTATCTTTTAAATCACTTTTCACTACATAAAAACTCAAAGAAAATGTGTGGGTATTTTTTTTAACTGATATCAAGGTGGAAAGGGCCATTACTCATAAAGGTAAATAAACTTTATGGGAAAGAGATTTGATAACAAAAAGAAGGGGAGGGTAAGATATATTAACACATGATAGTAAAGGTATTAACACTTTTATTATGAGTTACAAAGAATTAGTTTATTCTCTCTAAAATAAATATTTATTCAATACCTACTAAGTACCAGGAACTTCCTAATCTGCAGATTTAACAATAAGCAAAGGGACAGTTAAAAAAGATAAATTCAGAAACAAACTAAGGACATAATACACAAACATGCATTTCGCTAAAGGCAAATAATAAACAAGAGAAAAAGGGATTTGATCTTAATAGAACCTTCTCATTAATCTACAATATACATTCTTTGAAATATCATGAAACATAGCTACACACTAAAATTAGTTATCTCCAAGATATAGAATTACAAGTAAGTTTTTTCCTTTTTATTTGCAAGTTTCCTAAAGAATATATTTTTTACTATGTTAAAAAACAATGTTTTCTCTTCATAAAAATTATAAGCACAGTTAAATCTTACCATAAATGTGTTTTCTCGCATGTAGCAAGTTAATAAATTGCAAGTGAGTTTCACAAGATTATTTAACATTTAATTTAAATTCAGTAAAACTGTGGTAGCTTTGAGTACCTCAGCCCACATTTTACAGTCCAACAAATCAGTACAAAATGCCTGAGAGTTATTCAATAACAATTTTTTTACAACAGTCAAGACTGTTTCATTTACCAAAAAGTCAAAAGTACTGATTTTCAAAGTCTAGCGCAGTAAGTCTGTAGTTTTTAGTTTTGTTTAACAAAATTTTTACTTTCCCACAGCACTAACCTTTAGAGACTGGTGTAACTGGACTTTCCTTTAAATATGGTCCCTGAATATAGCTAAATAAACATTAGAGACCAACAACTTCATAAGGTAAGAGAACAAATATTTACCTTCTTAGCATCTGCAGATCTCAAACCTTCTGGCAGCGTGTGCACTAAAGGTAAGACTGCAGCACTGACACGCTGGAAATGGGAATCGGAAACCTGCTCCAGACGTGGTCGTTTGGATTCCAGTGAATCATGATCCACTGGGGATGGGCCTGGGTGAAACTGTTCATACCCAGTTCTTCTTTCTTGAGGCCTAATATAAAGAAAATAAACACTTGAAATTTTTTAAGTGATGTATGACTTCCTGCTAATAACCTTGGCTGGATTTGAAATAAATTTTAAAATTATGTTTACTTTCAAAGTTAACTCCTCCCCACCCCTTTCCCAGAAGAATATATACCTCACTGTAAAGTACTATTAAACTTCTAATTCTAATAGAAAAAGTTTCTTCAAGGGAGGTGGGAGTGCTAGTCGTAAAGAAGTGACAGACGTAACAAAAGATTTCAATTTGCGGAAAATTTAAAGTTGCTGAAAAAATCCAAAAAATAATATATTTAACTGATGTCATAATAACTGAATTCAGTATAATCTAGACTAGAAGAATATTTTAACCAATAAAAAGCAGGAAAAACACAAATCTAGCAATTGCTACATGGAAAGATAAACGACTTGAGTTATGAGGTAATATGAAGACTTTAAAAAGTCTTTGATTGGAAATGCAACATTGTTTTGATGATATAATTTTGACCCCCAAAACAGGTTTTCTGTCTAGTTTCTCCAAGTATTTTTAAGTGTCCTGAAGGTCAGGAAACTGGCTTTGATTTCTTTACATGATGAGCTATACAGAGTATTACATATGGGGGTATTTGTTAACTTGACTATTCATTTTCTACCATGATATTTAGAAAAGCAACATTTTAGTTTGTGGCCAAGCTTTTAACAAGTCTCTCAAAAAACAACATTACACTGTAATGATAATCACTGGGTGTCATTTTTAGAATAGATAATAAACTAAACCCTGAGGTCTATAAAATTATTATACTTTGAAAATTTGAAATCTCATTCTAGATATAACATCCCCATTTTTAAAAATTCACAATTATGTCACAAAAAAACAGTGAAGTAGGAAGCTCCAGGAATAAGACAAGGATGCCTGTTTTTGCCACTTGTCTTTAATACGGTGTTGGGAGATCTTATTAGAGCATTAGACAATAAAAAATAAAATAAAAGGCACCCAAACCGGAAAGGAAAAAGTACTTTTATTTGCAGATGACATAATCTCATATGTTTAAAAAAAAAATAAAACACTAAAGAATCCACACAAAAAAATGTTAAAGCTAATAAATGAATAGAGCGAAGTTACTGGATACAAAATCAACATGCAAAAATCAATTGTATTTCCACACACTAGCAATGAATAATCTAAAATTGACATTAAGAAAACAATTCCATTTTTAATAGTATCCAAAGAATAAAATAGGAATAAACTTGGCCAACGAGGCTCAAGACATAAACACTGAAACAACACAAACACTGCTGAAAGAAATTAAGGAAAAGTTAAATAAAGAGTAAGACATCCCATGTCATATATTGAAAGATATAATATTGTTAAGACAATACTACACAAAGCTATCTATAGATTCGATGTGATCTGTATCAAAATCCCAGTGGCTTTTTTTCATAAACAGAAAAACCCAACATAAAATTCATATGTAATCTCATGGGACCCCAAATAGCCAAAACGATTTTAGAAAAGAAATACAAAGTTAGAGAACTCACACTCTTCAATTTCGAAATTTACTACAAAGCTACAGTAATCAAGAGTGTGGTACTGCCATAAGGAAGGACACTATCTTCCCTGGTCGTCATATTCTAACAGTCTTCTGTGGCACATACAGTGATTTTCCACAGGGGATACCAGCATAAATAATTTTAAAACAATCAACTTCGAGATCCTGAAATTTCATATATATACATACCTTACATAAACTGGCCTACCAGATAAGAAACTAGTGGTTCTCCTTTCCCTACTTCTTTTTCATAATTGTCCTTCTCTCATTTTACAAAAGAAAAGCTTAAGTCTCCCTCATACGCTAGAGTAATAACCCTCAAAATATAAACATCTTCGGAGCAGCAAAAAAAAAAAAATCCTTCTGCAAGATAACAGTTCTCAAATTTCTGCCTTCATCAAAATTGAAAAACTTAAGTTGTTAACTGCTATTTTCACAAATAAGTATGAAATAGATAAATTGGACTTCACCAAAATTAAAAACTTTTGTACATCAAAGGACACCATCAAAAGAAGGAAAAGACAATCCACAGGATGGGAGAAAAGGTTCTAAATCATGTATGTGATAAGGCTTTAATATCCAGAATATATAAAGAACTCCTACAACTCAATAACAGACAAAAACTACCCCACACAGAAAAGTATGTGATTTGGGACACATACCTCATAAGAAATTATTTGTGGACAAGCTTTCTTGGTACTTTCATCATAATAAAAAAATAAGAATAGAGGAAGCATTTATATCAGTCTGTTGAGATCTTGCTTCCAGGTGTATCCTCTTTTTGGCTCAAATAAATTGTATAAAGATTCAAAAAAAAAATAGAATACATGTTGCCTTCCTTCTGGCAATAAGTAACATTTTTAAAACAACCCCGTCAATCTCATTAATGTATGGATGCATTTCCATAAAATTTTACTTCCACTTAATAAATCTGCTTCTCAATATCTTAAATGACTGTTTTGATCACTCTTATAATAATTATAATGTAATAATTATGATATTTCAGGCCAGAAATTTTTTAAGCATAGCACATTATAAACATATACTTTCATATCTATTTGTTACTGAAGTATGATAGGTTGATCAATAAAAGACTTTGAATAATAAAAACATATCACATTAGAATAAATCTTCTAAAAAGAGAATGAATAAATTAGTTCTAAATAAAAGGAATAAAAAACAAGCCCTATTAAAGACAAGCTTTTTTCAAAAACAGTATTAAGCAGATAGATGATATCAAATCTCCATGGTAGAGTCCACTGGGTAGTTTTAAAAGCATATTGCAGCAGTTTTTGTTTTAAAATGCTAATATTTTCAATATGACAAATTATTTTCATCTTTTAAACTTACTATTAAGAACTTTAGGTGTCGACTTAAAAATATATTAAGGCAGAATACAGCTTCTAAAAATTCTTTTAGAGAATATATTAAATAACAAGTTTGAAGACTACCATTTTAATCATTTTCCTTTCCCTCGCTCCTTCACAGGCTTCCATCTCTTCGTATCTTTAGATGTTAGAAATATCCCAGGCCATCTTTAAACTATTGCTCTTTTCAATTTCCACACTTCCTAGATCACATATACCAATCTGTATCTTAAATGAGACCCTCCCAAGCATGCTAGATACATTTCCTCCTGGATGTTCCATGGGTACCCCAAACTTGATTCATACCAAACTGAAGGTGTCCTACATTGTTGCTCTATCGTTAATCCCTATCACAGTTGATGGAACTAACCCAACAAACTACACACCAAGCTAGAAATCCGGGTCTCCTCCCTTACCTTTGCCAACTGCCAGGTTTTGGCAGCCTTACCTCTTAATTTACTCAAGTCTATCTCCTCTCCATCAGTTACATCACCCTATCTTATACCCATATTTTTCTCCTTCTCTTACAGGTCCCTTACGTGCTCTCTCGGGCTTCTAGTATATCTCAAATTCATCCTCCACAAAGCAGCCAGAGGTAATCTATAAAAACAAGCATCTGGCATTAGGTAAAGACCAAGCCCCTCAACACAGCACTTAGAACCAGGGCCACCACTAGCTTGCACAGAGATTTTGTATCAAATTTCTATAAGCACATATGAGCAACCTGCTGGCACACAAGGCCTGGATAACCACCTGAGCTGGATTTCAGCCCTCAGTTGTCCCCTTAAATGGGCATGCTGTGCAGGACACAACCTAAAAAAGCTGACTTAGAAAAGCTAAGTTAACAAGTATTACATTTTGCCTCCAGCAACTCTGCCTGTGAGATTTACCAAAGCCAGAGAAGGTGAAGTGTATTCAATGCTGGAGGAGAACCTCAAGCAACCAGGGCGAGGACAATTAAGAAAAAGACTGAGTATGAAAAACTCTCTTTCCATCAAAAACAAAAACAAAAACACCACTATTTTCCATTTCAGCTTGCCAATTCTTTTTAGAACAAAACCACTGACACATAAATCATTAAATATATAATTTAACATTTAAAATTTCAAAAAAATTTAAATGAACTATAAAAATCTTTGTGAAAGCAAATACATTGGGAGTCTTGGTGGAGCTAAGTGTGAAATTTACATTCTAAATTAACATATCTGCCTTTTAAAAACTAATACCCAACACTGGTAGAATGGTGTAGCCACTCTGGAAATAGTCTGGTAGTTTCTCAACTAGTAAACACAGCGAGAACTACCATATGATCCAGCAATTCTCCTAGGTATATTACCAAGAGAAAGGAAAACATATGGCCACACAAAAATTTATGAATACATGTTTATAGTACCATTATTCATAATAGTTTAAAACACTTAAATATCAACTGATAAATGGATAAATAAAATTTGGTACATCTTCCAAAATAAAACTAAAAGCAAAAACACCAGATTTTCATAGAAATTCTCTGTAGACTTTTAAACTTAAAAGTTCCTCCATTTTACTGACTTTCATCTCTTAACACCATCTCTAAATATCTTTAAAACAAATTAAAATTATCAAATAGATTATTTACTCTACTATACCTATATGTTATCATTTTAATTTAGGTAGAATATGTTCTAAAGTCCTTAGCTATTCCACATGTTGGTCCATGAAGATCAAAAATTTTATCAATAGATTTTATTTATTCCCAGCTAAGACTGTTTTCTGAAACAAAATTAATTTCAAATTTTAATTTTAAAACTTACAAATATGATTTGGTTTCTTCCTCTTTTGCTCAAGGGAAAACCAATTACACTGGGGAAAGATTACATCAATAAATCTTTATACCAAAAACTATTTCAATTGTTCTGTATCTTTTAATCTAAATATCCAAACACTCTAGTTATGTGGACTAATTTTTCCCATGAAATCTAGAACACACGATGGATATTCACAGAAATGACTGCCTTTTTATGAGTATTGTGCTTATAAAATGACATATACTTCCTAATGAAAACAAAATTCCAAGAATACAGAACAGAATTAAGCAGCAAATCACCCCAAATCTCACCACAAATAAACACAAAGAAACATAAATACCATTCCCAGACATCACTTTATTTTTAAATATGGATGGATGGATGGATGTACAGGCAAAAATAAAACAACAAAAGAATCATGTACAATACTCTTTAAATAAAGACTGTGTGGTTTATTTTTATACAGATATAAAAGAAAAAAATAAATCTTAAAATGGAAGGAACTGCTGTACTCCAGATAAACAGTCCTTTATCATTAGAAATTAGTTACCAAAAACCTCTTACTAAAAGGTTAAGGAAAAAATTATTAAAACCATTAAGAAGGTGGAATTTTATTTAATTCAACATTTCCATTTCAGAAGTATCAAATCACTCCAGCCACACTTTTGAAATATATACCTTTAAACATTCTTCCAATCTTACTATTACCTCTAGGTGAGCAGTTATATTATTTTAATTCTGTCAAGATTTACTATTGACATTCTGTTATGGAACCATTATTCATCCGATTGTCTCATATGGACTTTCTACTTAAATGAGTTTCTGATTTACTGTATATAGTCCTTTTACCATGGCTTCCATTCTTTGGCTGGATTTCATCATCTAAAAATTCTTTAAGAAGTTTTAAATGTTCAGTGCTTTCATGTTTAAAAATATCTGCCTGTTGCTTTTATTCTTTAACATGTCTGGTGTAATATTCCTTGACCTCAATTTATTTCTCTAAGATCTTCATAGCTATTATTTATTCTACTATGTTCTGTCACTATAGAAATTTGAGACCAGGTTCTTTTCTCACCATCAAGGATTTATTTTGCTTCCTGAATTCCTGGTTATTTTATTTATCTTTGAACTTTAATAACTTAACCAGAATCTGTTTTAATATTGATCATTCTGTGTAATTTTTCCTGGAGACAGGTATGTCCTATCAATCTATAAAGTTCTTTTACTTTACAAAGAAAACAGAGGTATTTTTTTAAATTATGAATATGATATTCTTTCCTTTACCAGGTTCTCTACCTCGGAAACACATGATCTTATGACATGCTGGATGATTTTAATTTGTCCTCCATATTTGTCAACTTCTTTCTAATAGCTTTAATTGTGTCTTTTTCTTCTGCATTCCCTGATTATCTCAAGACTTTCTTCCATGACAAAGGTCTGACTTTTAGTCACACCTATTTTATTCCTTGTTTCTTCTCATTTTATATAATGAATGTATAATGACGAACTTGGGGGCACTGGAATATCCAATCATTCATTTTATCTAATTTGGCTGTCTTATTTTGTTTTTTGAATACATCTTTATTAATTTTAATGTTTTCCATAGTGCATAGCATTGTTGGGCCATGTTCCTTGTTTTGTCTTCTTACACATAGAGGTCTTTATTTCTGGCATACTGTACTGCTTTCCTTAGTTTTCTTTTCCAGGAATATGTCTGCCCTGTTCATGGCATCCCGTATATCATGGACAATCACGCCTAGACTTGCTCTTTGGTGTGGAATCGTGTGTGTGGGTTTTCCTCGTTCATCCCCACTTTGCCTGGCATGTGTTTGTCCATAGACGGAGGACTGGGTATGGCTTTCTATATTCTTTTCTACAGCCTGAGAAAACAGAGAAATGGGGCAAAGTAGGAGAAAACTTGGCTGACGCTGTTACAACCTTTGCTAAGAATCCTGGTCCACTCTACAGCCAGACATATAAACCAGTCCTGAGAGTTTGGGCTCACCACTTTGGAAAACAAAACACTGTGATGGCCCTTCCTACAGGATGACATAATGGGAATTTCCAAGCAAACTATTCACCATCATTCCCACTACCCCCACTTATATGTTCTCAAATTAGAGAGAAATCATGAGAAATTCTAGGATTTTACTGACTTTCTTCAACACTGCTTCTTTGAGAGTAGAAGTAAGCACAAGGAAGCCACATAATGCAAGATTTTTCTAATTCCTTCCTTGAAATCCACTTTTCCAAATTTATGGCAGTGACTACATGCCATCCCTTCTTTATAAAGAGAGCATTTTTAGCCCTTTTAAAAAATTATTTTTGTATATTTGCTAAATATCGGGGGAGAGTCATCTAAATTCTCTCTACAGCATTAAGAAATGTATTTTAAAATAATTTTAAACAGAACCCAATAATTACAAAACTTTTATCATCTTAAAATTTAAATAGTAACTATATTTTTAAAATAGGAAATCAGGTTCTTTATAAAATTGCTAAAACCAGAAAGGCAATTTAATAAAGGTAGTTTATTTCAAAATACTTTATATATCAAGTGAGAATGGAATCAGAGATGATAACAACACTAGGGAAAATGAGTACCTACCTACATGGGCTAATATTATCTATCAATACTTTATATCCTTTGAGGAATGCCATTATTCTCATTTTTACAGGTGAGAAAACTAAGGTTTAAAGAGTCTAAATCAGTGATTTGAAATCCTGACGACGAATGAGAATGATCTAGGAAATTTTACATATAAATGAATGCCTAGGGCCAATCTCGGAGACTGATTTAATTTGATCCCTTTAATTTGATCCTTTAGGGGTTAGGGATATCAACCACAGGCATGGGAATTCACATATTTCAAGGGGATATAAAATAATGCACAGGGGAATATAGTTCATAATACTGTAATAACCATAGAGTGCCAGGTAGGTATTAGACAACAAAATAAATGACACACTTGTGAAGTATATACACTTTACAAGTTCAGACCTAGGTAGAAAAAAATAAAAGAAATCCCATTACCTGTCAGAACCTGGATGAAATTCTGAAAGCAAGGAAGGTCGTCTGCGAAGCTGCTGTTGCTGCTGTTGCTGCAAGAGCTGTGAAGCCTGACTGACTTCAAGATGAGAAGAACGATAATCAGGGACTGCAAATTCCTAGTATTAAAATAACCATAAATTAATTATTAACTAAAAAGTGAAAAGCATAAAATCAAACCAAGTATAAATACACGAATGCAGTTATAGGCCACTAATTTGGAAAGAAATAGCAATGGTAATTTCAATCCTTTATTGATCTAAATTCTTCCCTATAAACCTAAAACAACATTTTAACTAAATATCATTCAAGAGAATGCAAATAAAATTTTGTGTTCAATTCTGATTCATTCTCCCAATAACATATTGCGATAATTCCTAATTTCATTATTCACATAGTAAGATCTCAAATTTATTTGTTCAATAAGAAATCCTAAAAAGCATTCCAATCTTAAATTCAAAATTGATAAGCTGAAAGGATGACGGAAACCATATAGTTAAATACATGTATATTTATAAATGAAACAGTAGTCCAGAGAATCAACCTGCTAGTTTAGAGTAACAGTTTTTCCATCATTTTAGGTGGATGTTTTATGTTTTCCTAATATTCTTTTGCTGATTTTTTGTTGAAAATGCAAAACTTTCTTTCCAAAAGAAATTTATTAATGCTAACAATCATAAACAAACAGTAAAACACAGAATTACCAAATAACCCACAAATTCCACTCTTCGGTATATATACAATTAAAAGCAAAAGTCTACACACAAAAATTTGCACACAAATTTTCAAAGCTGCATTATTCATAATAGGCAAAAAGGAGAATCAAATGTCCATCAACTCATGAATGAACAAAATGTAGTGTACAAGTATCTCCCATTTTTCAAAAGTTCTAGTTATACCATTCCACTTTTACAAAAAGACCTACATTACCACCTGTTTTCACTCACCAAAGAAATCAAAGAGAATTTTCACTTTTACAAAAAAAAGGCAAAAAGTGAAAACAGCATTCAGGTTCATTTTGCAGACAGCCACTGGAGAGGCAGCACATTCCGAGCAGCAAGAGTGGCTGTACCAAGCTCCTCCCCAGGAACTACCCTCAACATCTTGGCATCAAGCCCTATAGCTCTGACTTGCATCTGTGACCATAGGTGCTTTATCTTCATTTACTTTGTGCATCTGATAGCAAGATGTGTCCTAAGGTATCAGCCATAAAAAGAAATGAACTACTAATACATGCTACAACATAGATGAATCTAGAAAACACAATGATAAGTTAAAAAGCAGATGTAAAAGGCTACACATTATGATTTCATTCATATGAAATGTCTAAGAGGCTAAATGAAAGTTGTCCAAATAGTGAATATATTTAAACCCACTATATTATACACTTTTAGACAAATTTTATGTTATATAAATGACATTTCACAAAAATGTTTTAAAACCATAAACATATAAAATTGAGCTGTCCAGACTGATAATATAGAGTAGATAAGAGGTCCAGAGTCCTTCACTATCAGCAAATAACAGTAAAACATAATTAATACATTCTAAAAAGAGTAACACAAAGTTGAAAACATAACCAAGAAAAATAAGACACTGAAGAAAACCAAGAAACATTCTTAAAAGAGGGGCACCAAAACACAAAAAGTAAAGAATTTACTTACAAATAAAAGAAACACAACAAAAGCTAGCACTAAAAAGTATAAAACTTACTGTTCATATTCCAATTAAAAATGAAAAATCCAATGTTTGCAACAAATTTCACTGGAGGAAATTAAAATTAATTGGAGGGCAGAAAATAGGTCACTGAACATGAAGCCATAGCGAAATAAAGCAAATGGGTTAAAAAAAAAAAAAATGAATAGAGGTCACTCCTCAGGTGGGAGCTATCTGCATCCAGGATGGCCCCCTTCCCCCAATTCTTGACCACCACACATGGTTGTGGGACCTGGCCATTTTGCGGCTCCATCCCTCCTACCTTTTTGAGGTGACCTGTTAGTTGACATGACCTATTTGTGGGGCGTCTGTTCAGCCAGAATGCTGGCGACTCAGCGTACTGGTGGCTTCTGTAGTTTTGTGATGATTTTGGTCTGGTTGCTAGAGGAGGAGTGCCCAACCTCTACTTTGCACACCACCTCGAAGCTCTTGTTTTGAATTTTGTATGAATTCTTTTATCTATGGCTTCTTTTGCTTCTCATAATATTTTTGAAATTTATATCTTTGCACAGATATAAACAAACATCTCATTAGTGTTTTTTGGTTTTTTTTGTTTGTTTGTTTGTTTTTATGGTGCATATGGAAATACCACAATTTGTTTATCTAGTCACCTATTCCAGCTTTTGGTTATTATTGCAAGTAACGTTACTTAGAAAAGATATAGGTGTATGTTTTATTTAGATTATATGAAGGAATATTGTCTTTTTTTAAATAGTGTCATTTGGAGTTTTTAATTTTTTATCAAGTCTAATTAATTTCTTTTCTATTTCCTGGTTTTTGTGTCATATTTAAGAAGTTTTTGCCAAAATCAGGGTCACTAAGATTTTCTTCTATGCGTTCTCTAAGTTTTATAATTTTAGGTTTAAGTGTGACTTACTTTAAATTAAAATTTTGTTTACAGTGTGAGGTAAGGATTGTTTCGCCTATGGGTATTCAATTGTTCTAGAAACCATTTGTTGAAAAGATTATTCTTTTCCCATTGAATTGCTTGAGTACTTTAACTGAAAATCAATTAACCATAAATATGCAAGTCTAGTTTTGTTCTCTCTATACTATTCCAGATATATTTTGTCTATCTTTACCTCACATCTATCTCATTTTCTATATAACAAACATTTAATCTTTTAATAAAGCGCTTAGCCTTGTCTTGATTATTATAGCATTTCAATAAGTTGAAAGGAGCCTGATTCCTTTCTGAATTGTTTTGAATATTCTAGATCCTTAGTATTTCTATACATTTAGAATCAGCGTGTCAATTTCTACAAAAATGCTTGTTGGGATTTTGATTGGGATTGTGTTAAATCCAGAGATTAATTTAGGAGACATATAAAATCTTAATAATTCTTCTGGTCCGTGAACATGGTATATGTCTCCATTTATTTAGGTCTTCATTCATTTTTCTTAGTAATGTTTTATAGTTTTAAATGTATATACAGGTCATAAACATCTTCTGTCACATTTATTTCTAATTATTTCATATTTTTGATGCTATTGTAATGATGTTGCTTTTTGAATTTCAGTTGTTCATTGATATTATGTATATTGATTTTAAATTCTGCCACCTTACTTGTTACTTCTAGTTGCACTTTTTTAATAGATTCCACAGGATTTTCTACCTGGATAATCTTCTAATCAAATAAAGGGTTTTGCTTCTACCTTTCCAAATTGGATATTTTTTCTCTTATTTCACTGGCTAGAGTCTCTAGTATGGTATTGAATAGAAGAGGTGGGAATGGGCATTCTTACCTTGTTTCTAATTTTAAGAGGAGAATATTGTCTTCTTCCATTAAGATAGTTGTTAGCTTGGGAAATATTCCTCCTGTATTTTCCTGTAGAGTTTGTTTAGGATTGATATTTTTTCTTCCTTAGATATTTGACAGAATTTGCCAGTGAAGTCATCTGGGCCTAGAATTTTCTTTGTGGGAGGTAATTAAATTATAAACTCTATTTTTTTAATAGCTGGAATTCAGATTATTTTCTCTTGAGTCAGTTTAGATAGATTTTGTTGTTAAAGGTGTTAAATTTATTGACATAAGTTGTCAAACTATTCCCTTATTGTTTCGATGTTATTCCTTATGTTAGTGCCCCTCTCCATTTTCTTTACTCATCTAACTAGAAGTTTACCAATGTAATAGATTCTTTTCTCTTAAGAACTAGCTTTGGTATTATCAATTTTCACTATTTTTTTCCTATATACTGACTTTTTATCTGTATTATTTTCTGCTTTCAGTAATTGCCCATATATATGCTTTTTCTGACATCTTTTATGCCTTTGTATATAGTTTTCCTTTTGGTATCTTTTTTTTTGGGCGGGAGGCATGAAGAACGTTATTTCACTTACAGTTCAGGTCTTTTGGTAATGAACTCTCTCAGCTTTTAACTACCTGAAAAAATTTATTTCAGCTTTATTTGAAGACTATTTTCACTGGTTACAGAATCCAAGGTTGACTATTATTTTCTTCAGCACTTTAAAAGCTGTCTTTCCTTATATGTTGGGCTTGTTTGGTTTGTGACTAGAAGTCTTCGGTCATTCTTACCTTTATTTATACATAAGTATTGTTTCTCCCCCATCCAGTTACTCTTAAGATTTTTCTCTTTTATCAGTGATCTTCAGCAATTTGATTACCTTTTTTGTGCTTTTTAAATGAATATGTTATTGTTTTGGGCATTAACTAAACTCCCTGCTTTTGTGGATTTATAATTTTCATAAAATTTGGGCAATTTTTGGCTAGCATTGCTTCAGATATATTTTTCTATCTTCTTTTCCCCTACTTTCCTTCTGAGATATCAAGTACTCATATTTTGGGGACTTCTAGGGCCAAGAAGTCCCCAAAACCCCTGACTGTGAAAACCAACAAATGTTTTGGCTGAATGAGACTGAGTGGACTGTGGGGAAGCGGAGACCTTCCTCTTAAAGGGCCCACACCTTACTGACAGACTCGCTTACCCTGAGCGCTCCAGTGCTGGGGCAGGTGCTCAAGGTTGCACCAGGGACATGCTGGGAGGGTCTGAGCTGTTGGGCTTCAGGGAGAGGACTGGAGGGGCTGCTTGCTCCCAGACAGAGGGGTAGGCAGAAGTCATTGTTCCTCTGATGAGCCCTCCCCTCTCCCAGTGTCAAGAGGCAAAAGCCGTCAACCTAGACAACACACATCGCTCCACCAGGAAATTCCTTGAGATTCCGCCTCTCCCATCTTCTGGGCCCACACAAGCAGCTTCCAATGATTTATTCCATTAAGTCTCTCAAAAGCTCACAAAACCTAGTGAAGCAGCATCTGGCCTCAATACGCCCTTTACCTCTTGCTGAGCAGCCCCAAGTCCTGCACCAGTGGCAGCTGGCTATGGTTTCTGACTTGGCCCCTCAAAGTGCCTGTAAGCCCAGTACGGGTGGCAGCCATAGGTGGATTGCGTAGTAACTCTTACCAGGTGACCCTGGAGTTGGACAGGCTGTGGCTGAATATGGCCTGCAGCTGACCCCTCCTAAGTCTGTGCCAAGGGGCCCCACAGCACACCTACTACATAAAGCCATTCATACTAAGACCAGAGACTTAGGACCCAACCTAATATATAGAAACAGACACACAGAGGCAGCCAAAACAGGGAGACAAAGACGCATGTCCCACATGAAAGAACAGCACAAGGCTCCAGAAAAAGAACTAAACAAAATGAAGACAAGCAAACATTATTTGCAGAGTTCAAAACACTGGTTAAAGGTGCTCAAGAAACTTAGAAGAGTAGATGAACTCAGTGAGAACTTTTAAGAGATAGAAAACATAAAAATGTAGATGGAAACATAATAGGGAGCCAGTCAGAAATATGAATACAGTATCTGAGATGAAGAGTACTTTCGAGGGAATCAACAGAGTGGATGAAATGGAGAATCGATGCAGCAATTTAGAGAATCAGGTAGCAGAGGACACCCAATCAGAACAGCAACAAGAAAAATAATCCAAAAAAAATGAAAAGAGCTGAAGAAGCCTCTGGAACATCAAGCATAACAACATTCGCATCATAGGGGTACCAAAAGAAGAGAGAGAGCAAGAAATTGAAAACATATTTGAAGAAATAATGATGGGAAACTTCCCTAACCTGGTGAAGGAAACAACCATACAAACCCAGGAACCTCAGAGAATCCCAAACAAGATGAATCCAAAAAAGCCCACACCAAGACACATAATAATTAAAATTACAAAGGTTAAAGACAGAAAGTCTTAAAAGCAGCAAGAGAGAAGCAGTTAGTTATATATAAGGGAGCTCCCATAAGACTGGCAGCTGATTTCTCGACAGAAACTTTAGAGGCCAGGAGGGTTTGGGCACTAAATATTCAAAGTGATGAAAACCCAAGAACTACAACCAAGATGTCTATACTCAGCAAAGTTACTATTTAGAATCAAAAGACAAAGAGCTTCCCAGACAAGAAAAAACTAAAGGAATTCATTACCACCAAGCCGATATTACAGGAAATGTTGGAGGGACTTCTTTAAGAAGAAAAAAATATGTAGCTAAAGTCTAAACAAAGACTCGTAATAACTACATACCTATCAACAAGTACTTCAAATGAAAAAGAATTAAAATGCTTCAATAAAAAGATAGGGTGGCTGAAAGGATAAGAAAATAAGACCCTTACATATGCTGCCAATAAGAAACTCACTTCGGGCTAAAAGACCCACAGAGACTAAAAGTAAGGGGATGGAATAAAATATTTCAATGATGGCCCTAGAGGGTGGTAGTATGCTGAGTTGAGTAAGTCAGAAAAAGGAAGACAAATGCCATATGATTCCATGTATCTATAGAATCTAAAGAAGAGAATAAACAGAAACAAATTTATAGATACAGAGAGCATTTTGAGAGTTACCAGATAGGATGGAGGGTTGGGGGGAGTCAGTGAAAAGGGGGGAAGAGATTAAGAAGTAAAAATTGGTAGTTACAAACCAGTCATGGAGATAGGAAGTACAATATAAGGAATATGGCTAATAATATTATAATAACTATGTACAGTGTCAGAGGGGCACTAGATTTATTATGAGTTATACAGATGTCTAATCACTATGTTAAACACCTGAAACTAATACAGGATTATTGTATGCCAACTGCAACTGAAAAATAAAAAACTATTATTAATTGAATATATATGTGTATGTAGATTATATGTGTGTGTGTGTGTATATATATGTATGGGTGTGTATATACACATGTATTAGTGTGTGTGTGTGTATATATATATATAATCTATTACGACAGAAAGCAGATCGGAGGTTTCCTGGGAACTAAGGTTTGTGGGAAATAGGGGAGGAAGACTGACCTTGATGGAGGGAAATGGAACTTTCTGGAATGATAGAAATGTTCTGTATCTTCATTTTGGTAGTCATTTTATGGTGTATGACTGTCGAAATGTATACATATATAAATTTTTTATATATATAAACTAAGCCTCGAAGTTGTTTTTTAAAAAAAGAAGCTACAATAATCTAGAAAATTAGTAATCAAATAAATAGCACTAGGGGAGAGAGGATATACAGCCAAAATTCAACACCCAATCATGATGAAAATTCTCAATTTAACAAAAGACAGCAACTTCAGCTGAAAAATGGCATCTACAAAAACACGTAACTAATATTACACTTAATGATGAAAGACTGAATATTTCCCTAAAACAAAGTAAGAATATCCATTCTCACTCTGTATTCATGACCATACTTCAAAGGAGTCCTCAGTAATACCCAGCAGCACTCAACTATATTTCGCTGGTAAATTTGCTTTCTTTTTCTCTGAATAACCATTTCATCCCTTCCCATCCACTTTTTATTCAGATCTCTTAAACTCCTTTACCTGGTCCATTCTAAGATGGTAATCTCATCTCACATTTTATTTTTCACAAGGTAAGTCAATCATACAAACTCATCTTCCTACCATCAAAAATCTCAAGAAGGTTGAGGCTCTATCCTGACCATCACTCAAAAGAGGTCAAGTTACCTGGCCAGCTTAATATTCAACCAAAACTTGGAGCATAAACATAGATCTTAACCTAAAAAATCTAGGCAATACATCGATCTCTATCAACAAATCCTACAATCAAAAGCAGAGACATGGTCACTCCCTTAAATCTGTCATAGAGCCATAGTAAGAAGACAAAGATAATTAATTAATCCCCGACCTTTAGGTCCTCATCTTTGGGAATGGTTCTCGCCATTTAAAAATATACGTGTGCACCAAAATTAACACAAAATAAATTAAAGACCTGAATATAAGACCTGAAACAATAAAATGCATATAAGAAAACATAAAAACTAAACTTAAGGACCTTGGTCTTAAAGAGGATTTTATGAATCTGACCTCAAAAGCAAGGGAAGTAAAAGCAAAAATAAATAAATGGGACTATATCAAACTCAAAAGCTTATGCTCAGCAAAAGAAATCGTCAACAAAGTAAAGAGACAACCATCTCAATGGGAAAATATATTTGCAAGCAACACCTCTGATAAGGGCCTAATATCCAAAATATACAAAGAACTCATCCACTCAACAACAACAAAAAAACAAACGATTCAATCAAAAAATAGGCAGAGGGCCTGAACAAATACTTCTCCCTAGAGGGCATATAAATGGCCTATAAACATATGAAAAGATGCTCAACATCACTAGCTATTAGGGAAATGCAAATCAAAACCACAATGAGATACCATCTTACACATGTTAGAATAGCTATAATCAACAGGACAAGTAATAACAAGTGATGGAGAGGATGTGGAGAAAAAGGAACTCTCATACACTGCTGATGAGACTGCAAATTGGTACAGCCACTTTGGAAAACAGTATGGAGTTTCCTCAAAAAACTAAGAATTGATCTACCATATGGTCCAGCAATACCACTGCTGAGTATTTACCTCAAAGATATTTGCACTGATGTTCATACCAGCATTTTTCACAGTAGCCAGGACATGGAAGCAACCGACATGTCCTACAATAGATGACTGGCTATAGAAGCTGTGGCATATATATACAATGAAATATTACTCAGCCATAAGAAGAGATGAAATACTGCCATTTGCGACAGCATGGATGGACCTCAAGATAATCATGCTAAGCTAAATAAGCCAGACTGAAAAAGTTGAAAATCACATGATATCACTTATATATGGAATATAAACCTAAAAGCAACAAATGAACAGGACAGAGACTTAGGGACATGAACAGTAGACTAGTGGTTACCAGAGAGTAGAGTGTAGGGGAGGAGGGGGGAGGTAGAAGGGGTAAAGGGGCCAAATATAGGGGTATAGGGGGAGGTTGAAGTAGGTACAGGGGATCAAATATATGATACCTGAAGGAAACTGGACTTTGGGTGGTAATCACACAATAGAATATATAGATGTCTAATTATAACATACACCTGAAAATTATATAATTGTATTAACCAATGTTACCCCAATAAAATTAAAAAATTTAAAAATAAAAAATATATATACGTGTGTGCATGTATATACATACACACACGTATATGTATACATATACATATATTACTTTTGACTAACAAAAATGTATTAAGTAAGAAAAGTACAAAATATATATGCAATTAATTTGCATGGTATTTATTCCTTACCTGCTGGTGCCGGGTGCTGGGAAAGGTGTACTGAACAGAGTGGGAAGGATAGCGACTTTGTTCTGTGCTGAATGCTCCTTGGTTGGGAGGATAACCTGAACTTGACATTATCAGTAAAGAAGTCCTCACCAGGCTGGGAGATCAAGTCCAACAAACAATCATGTTTCTAGGAAACCACCTAAACAGGATTGGAAAAAACAGAATTGATAAGAATTAAAACACCAGGTGTACTTCTAATAAATATAACCACAGCTACAGAAATAAAACCACAATTACCAGTAAAAGCTTTCTCTCATGTATTTACTTAATATAATAGTTACTGGCATTTGAAAAACTAGGTATTTTCCTTTGCATTTAAAAAAGGTTCTTTGATATATCAAAAATATGAGTAGCTACCTAAAGTAAAAACATGCATATAAAGTCCTAGCATCAGACCTGGCATATAGCACCTGCTCAGTAAATGTCTTTTTTTTAATAAAGGTCTGAGAAACAAATATATTACAAAAAAAAAATCTGTGGTTGTAAAAAAAAGAGAAAATCTATGATTATTAATTTATGAGTTGTGAAAAAATCAATTATTAAAAGGATTCAAGAGTATTTATAAGGTAAGCATTTGTGCAAAGGAAATATTATCTTTGTTAAATAATCCTGCCCCAAAATGATAGCCTAAGAAGGCACTCAAGGGAAAGCTTTCAGGGAAGAACAAAATCAGACTATCATTTCAAGGAAGACAATGGCCAGTATTAGTGAAAATTAGGATTTTGGAAAAACATGTATCTGCCACCATGAGCTTGACAGCTTTCCACATTTAAATACTTTTCTGGCAAGACTGATGGTGTTATTAAGTGTGAGTTTTTGATATTATATAATAACATGTACCAACTCTTGAAATATCTGCATAACTCAATGAATCAATATATTCCAATGACCAATATAGAATGTTACAAAATTATGCATGAAAATTTATTTAAAGTGCAAGATATTTTACCACAATAAAGTACAAGACAAACCAATAAGTGTTTACTGTAATAGAATATGAAAGGTTCATTGACATGGTTTCAGATTCTACACAGCTATCAACCTTTAAAAAATTACCACTTCTCTGGTTCAAATGTGTGATCAGAGAATATCCACAATTATTCATCAAGGATATTAAAATACTCCTTCTCTTGCCAAATACATTTCTGTATGAGGTTAGCTTTTCTTCATAAACTTGAATCAAAACAACATATTGCAAGACTGAATACAGAAGCACATGTGAGAATCAAGCTATCTTCTTTTAGGACAAATATTAAAGAGGTTTGCAAAAATGTAAAATAATGCCACTCTTCTCACCAAATTTTTTGTTTTTTAGAAAAGTTACATATCATAAAAATGTTATTTATATTAAGTGGTTTTATATTATTTTCAAATAAGTATCTTTTAAAAATTACCCCCATTTTAATATCTAATATAGTAAATAATCAACATATATAACCCACAGAAACAAAAGCTCTTTGGAGTTCTAAATTTTTAAGAGTGTAAATGAGTCTTGAGACCAAAAAGTTTGATGACCAATGGCCCAGAGAATTAAGTCATCTTTAACTTAACTAGCATTAGTGTCCTACGGAGGCCAGCCACACCTAGGTCCGCACACACATACTCCTAGAAAACCTACCCCTAGTTAAGATGTGGCTCAGATATCATGCTTGTATCAAGTGAACTACCCTACTGGACCAGGGATGTACAAATCACATTTCTCTTCAGGAACTAGGAATTGAGGACATCAGCTACAGGGAACTGAGTTGCAAAGTGGCCACAGAAGTCAAGATGAGCCAGAGGTTACAGAGAGAGCAGAGAATGTCAATCTAGATACAGACTACAGCAGACATGCAGAGAGAAGCAGAGCCAAGAGAACTTTCAAGCAGGCCCCAGACACACAGCAGCAGCTGCCTTGGCTCCTGACTCTTTGCTCCAGGGTCAGTCCCCACAGGAAGCTGCTGTACTTCTTTCTTTACCTTTGGATATCCATTAAACTGCCTACAGAGTCTTACAGTAAGCCCTCCTTTAATTAAATTAAGTGGACTCGGTTTTCATTTCTTAGAATTGTGATATCTCAAGACAGGTCCCAAAATAACTATCAAACCTTGGAAATAACCCAAATGTAATTTCCATCAACTGATAAACAGATAAATTCAGGTATACCCAAACAATATTATTCTGTCATTAAAAAAGAATGAAGTACTAATAATACATGCTACAATGTGGATGAACCCTGAAAGCATGCCAAGTAAAAGAAGCCAATCATAAAAGTTCACATTTTGTGTTTCCTTTCATATGAAAGTTCAAAATTAGCAAATCTATCGTGGCAGAAAGTAGATTAGGGATAGTGGGCTGAGAATGGAGGAACAGATGATAACTATAGTGTATAAGGTTTCTTTTGTTTGTTTATTGTGGTAAAATATACATAACATAAATTTTAACATTTTAGCCATTTTTAAGCATACACTTCTATAACATTATGTACATTCACAGTGTTGTGCAACTATCCATTTCTAGAACTTTTCATCTTCCCCAAATGAAATTCTATACTCATTAAACACTTACTCCCCATTCCCCCTTACCCCTAGTCCCTGGCAACCACTATTCTACTCTGTCTCTATGAATTCAACGATTCCTCATAAAAGTAGAATCATACAGTATCTACCCTTTTGTGACTAGATTATTTCACTTAGCATAATGTCTTCAAGGTTTTTCCATATATCGAAATTATCTTCTTTTTTAAGGTTGAACAATATTCATTTGTATTTCTATTCCTTTCTGAAGTGGCAAAAATGTTCTAAAATTGACTGTGGTAAAATGTGTACATATCTGAATATACTAAAAACCACTGTATTGTACACTTTAAATGGATAAACTGTATGGTACACCAATTATATCTGAATAAAACTATCCTTTAAAAATTATTAAGCCAAAACAAATAAAACTACACAAAGCGACAACAGGATTTAAAAATGGTTGTGCTGCAGTTCAGAGTTAACATTTATTATATTTCATGGATTCTAATACCTCCTCATGATTCTATCTTAAAAACTGTCAAGTCAGTATGCATCCTACGATCAATGACATTTGATGGTTTAATTAGCAGCACTTTTTCTTTAATCTCAGAGGTAAATAATGTTACCTTATAAGCAAAGATATCTTTTTGCTGAAATATAGTATTAGAGAGTTACTGCACCCAATAAATCTTTGGTTTCTGTCCTAAATCTTCCCCTGGAAAACTCGTATAACAGAAATTATCATTTGCTTTTCTTCTCTTTAATTTGTTCCTTGACCCTTAGGAGAAGGGAAGAAACTTAAGGACAGTAATATTCTCAAAGTGATTTCTAATCTGAGGTACTTTAAAAGACCAGGTAACATCTACAGTACTTTCAAAAAGCCTAACAGAAATAAACAAACTAGGAACAGAGAAAAACATCCTAAGCATAACCCCAAAAGCACAAAAATGATTGATATCTTTGGCTTATAAAACACATTTATTTTTCTGTACAGCAAAGACACCTTTAATTAGCGAAACACAAACCAGAAAAAAAAATAACGAAATTTTGATGTACCAAACATGTATGTATGTATGTGTGTGTATACATATATATATATATATGCAGTGTATATAATGTATTAGTAAGAAAAAATGATCACAACAGAAATAAAAGACATAACAGGAACATGGAATTAACAAAGGAAATAAAATTAATAAAGTTAACTTCATAATCACAGGAAAGTAAAACAAATATCACTCCCCAAACTGATAAAATATTAAGAAATGCCTAGAGTGTTGGAGGACTTGAAAAGAAAGGTACTCCTTTACATACAATGAGTATGTAAAATGAGTATAAATTGCTTTTTAAAGAATGGCAATGCATACCATGAGCCTTGAAAATACGTATATCCTCTACCACAGCAATTCCACTTCTAGGAATTCATTTGATTATTCAATAAAGAGGTACCCAAAAATGAATGTTTGAGACTGTTTCCCAAGGAATTGTCCTAAATATCCAATGCATGAGCTTACAAAAAAAATGTTTTTAAGTTTAGCTAGTGAGACATTTTAGAGTATGCCACAAAAAGTCTATATATATGAGAATACTGTTTTCCAAAAGTATAATTTGTATATACTATTCAATTTTTCATGTCTGTCATATCTTCACAAAATTTTAAGACCAAAAACAGAAATGTCATATATTCAAAATGAATATTTATTGAGCAGTATACCACTACATACCAACACTGCTCTAAACACTGCCATAGAATAGTGACGAACATCATAAAGTGCTATAAGTAAAAAAAAAGAGAAGAGGGGGAAGGAAGACATCACAGAAAGCCAATCTCAGCTAGGATGACTATATGCCCTGGTTTCTGAAATGGACCCAATTTATAACTATTGTCCCAGTGCAATTATAAATTATGCTCCATTTCCTTCTCAAAACTGTCCTAGTTTGGGTAATAATATTCTAAGATGACTTTTTGAGCCAAAGTGTAAAAACCAAGCCTGGAAAGGACAAGAGCATTTCATGATTTCATGGAGGACTACAGAAACCCTAAGAAAAAGTAAGGAGGCTAAGGAGAGGGAGAGATGATAGGAGGCAAGGCCTGAGGAGGAGTGGTGGCGGGGTGGCGAGGGAATGAGGTTTTGCTGGTATATGTTCAGAAATTGGAATTATCTCTCTCTGTATTTTGAATATTAATCCTTTTCTACCTTTATGTTACAAGTACAGCAGGTCCTCCTTAACACTGTTTCATTCTACACCTTTTCATTATAGTTGATGAGATGCCACAGGAACTTCAATCTTGTTTATATCAATTAGCCTGGTAAAACTGGTTTTGTTATACACCATTTCACTTAAAAGTCACAGAACTAGAGATAACAGTGAGTACTCATTGTATTTTCTTCCAGAATTCATAACTTGTTCCATCTTTCTGAAGATCTTCCCCAAATTTTAAAAATATTCTATCTTCTCTTCTTATGCTTCTTCTTTAATTTAGCTACTAATCACCTAAATTTTTTTTCTAAAAAATGATAAGAGATCTAGCTGCATTTTCTTTAACTGATAGTAAATTATCCCAATAAAACCCTTATTGAACATGTCTGCCTTTCCACACTGTTTTGAAATGCCATCCTTGAAACATAGCAATTTCAGTTTATACCTACAGAAACTCACACATTTACATATAAAAGAATATTTATTGCCACAAAGCAACAGGCAAATCTGAAGACAACCTAAATTTCATAATGTAGTACATTCATATAACAAAATTCTATACAGCAGTTACAATAAATAAACTGGAACTATATGTTTCAAAACATAAACCTCGAAACATAAAAACAACATACACAATGATGCTAACATGTTACAAACACAAAATAATACTAAATGTTTTTATATACATATAATAAAAATGATCTAGGATAGAAGTACAATCTTTATTTCTTAGAACAAAACTGAAATGAGTATGATAAAATATTAATTTTTCTTAAACGCAGATGGTAGGGTAGATAAATGGACATTTGTTTTTATTACTCTCTACACTTTTCTGTGGGCCTGAAAATGTTCATAAAGAAAAAGTCATCTTTATTACAAAGTATATTTCCATGTATTCATGATTCTAAACTCACTAATTTGATTGTCTTCTATATACCAATGGCACACTTTTTAAGTTACTATAACATTGTGAGGCTTTTATACCTGGTAGGACAAGTTTCCCTTCACTGTGCTTAGTTATTGCTGCTATTTTCAAAACCTTCAGAACTACTCTACCACTTTTCCTCTTTCACATGAATATTAGAGTGAACTTGCCAGGCCTCCCCCCCCACCCCGTCAAAAAAAAAACTCTGGATGAGAACACATAAATATTGAATTTATAGACTGACTAAAGGGAAAACAACTCTATTATTGAGCATTCTAATCCTAAAACATAATTATATACGTTTATGTTTTAGGATGGGAAACAAAATGTATGTATGTAATTAAGATGGGAATATTTTACATACTATGATGGAGAATATTATATCTGATGGAAAGCCATATAGTATACAATTCCTATCTTAATTATATATAAAAATATGTAAAATTCCCATGAGAAAGATTTATACACACATATCACATGTATACATATACTCATGACAGAAATTTTATATA
Source organism: Rousettus aegyptiacus (assembly GCF_014176215.1). Classification (NCBI taxonomy): domain Eukaryota; kingdom Metazoa; phylum Chordata; class Mammalia; order Chiroptera; family Pteropodidae; genus Rousettus; species Rousettus aegyptiacus. The sequence continues at coordinate 66,405,504 of NW_023416309.1, forward strand.
ATTAAAATAAAAATTATATATATAGATTGAAAATCTTCACTCATTTAAGTTTTATGTCATTTAATAGTTTTTGTGGTTTCCATAATTTTCAGGGATTTAGGAGTAAAGGACATTCAAAAAAAAATTCCGTGTACCAATTTGATCCAATTTCCCCATTTTAATCAACAAATTCTTTTTTTAAATCATGGTTGACATTCAATATTATATTAGATTCAGGTGTACTGCATAGTAGACATTTACATAACTTACAAAGTGATTCCCCCAGTAAGTCTAGTACTTACCTTTAATCAATAAATTCTTTACAAAGCCAGGTTTAGAAAATAACATTTTCTAGAGAACTCTTTCAATCTAACCTTAAAGCAAAACTTAAAGAACTTTTTAAATTTTATGTGATACTAAGTAACATATGAATTATTTTAAATAAACATACCACCCTTACTATTTTATTTTTCTGTTGTAGGAAAACATGGCTGGGGAAGAGTTAGAAGACAGAACCGGTGTCTCCCTAGACTGTTTCCTGACTGCTCTCTCCCCAACACTCAAGGCATGGAAGTCAAAAAATCTAAGAATTGGGAAGTTTTAAGATTACCCAATTAGCATTGATTTTACAGATCAAGAACTAAAGCACAGAGAAGCTAGTGTTTTCTGCAATACCTTTGCAGCTTTCTCAGTAAGTAGTGAACTACTGAGAAGCTAAGATGTTCACTGGACTGCACATTAAAACCACCTGGACAGGGTTCCTCTTCTACCACCATACCTGCACTTGCTCCAGGTGGAAGAGGAAAAGCCAGCAGCATGTGGGGTTTTTGATGGTGGTGGTATTTGTTTCATTTTGTTCTTGGAAATGGTATTATATGTCTGATTTAAGACTTTTAAAAGTTCTATAGAATACAAAGAGAAAAATTATCTAACCCTTCCGCTACTAGTTGTCCTCTCAGAAGGCAACCAAAGTTACTAGTTTCTAGAATGTCATTGAGAAATATCCTTCTCTATCCCCACCTATGGTAGTGTAGTATGTATATACTGTGCTGTATCTTGCTTTTATAATTTAATATAACTTGACAATCATTCTCACAAGTCCACAAATACCTCCATTTTCTTTCCCTTGCTATTATTTCACTGTATAAATGCTCAAATATTTTATCAAAGTTTTCCAAGTAATTCTTATCTGCAGAAGTAAGAAATCCTTTCTCGATCAATATCTCTGAGCTATCCTCCCAATTCAAACATCCTAAATAAATAAAAACTGTTAAATGGAATGGAGACAAAAGGAAAGACTATAAGCTCAAGGTCATCTAAATTTTTCCCAACAGTGGCCTACATGATGAGAAATCTATGCAGTATGGTGGTGTTTGTGGGTTGTTTTGTTTTATTCAACATTCAGCAATAGTGAGTCCTGAGTTCAAAACCTCCATTCAATATCATTCATGTATTAGTCAAATGATTTGTCCATGTTTCTCTTTTGTCAGTAATCCTTCGTGATACCCTATAGTTTTGTGATTTGACCTTAGTGAAGTTTAACTTGAATATCTCCAAAATAAAATAAATTCATGTACTATCAGCTCAACACAAGAGGCAATAAAACATCAGCAAAATCAGAGATTACCCCTTACTGGCATACAAATTTATGAATCAAAGCAGGCCCTACCCCTACCCTTGCCCCTGTTCACAAGAACTGCAGTTTGGAGACCACAACAACCCCCTTCCTCAAAACTTAAACATGGGACACACATCCAGCGATAGTTCTGAACCTTTTTTTAACCAGCACGCCTTCCTCGACCATCTTACATGAAAGCCAAATGTATAAAAATAAACAAAGGAGAAATATTCTGACTCAGTGAGAATGGGAAAACCAAACTATATTTTCGGTCTCTCTTCTCCAGTCCTGCCTCCACCCACACTCCAATCCTGGCTCACCAACATACCTCCACAGAACACTCTGCAGTTTGAAAACAACTGAAATAAAAGAATTCAGTTTAAAGTCAAGGCTTAAGGGAAAGGGAACACTTGGACTGGCAGTTTCAAACTTTAAGTTCAGTTCTTAGAGCCCAAACTAATGAACTCAGGGTTAGTTACATACTTCACTCATGAAATGTAAAAATTCTGTGCAATTTTTAAGAAACCTGGTCAAGGTTTCGTGTGCAATCCCCTCATATCACAAACATCTACAATCATTATTTTGGAATAGAAATGTAGTAAAATTAAATGTCATTGTCATAAGTGACAAGAGCACATTTTATTGTAATTTTACAGGTAACCCCAGAACTAGCCTCCTATATTTTACAACTAGGCAATAAAATGTAATCTTCCCACAGTAAAATATAGTAGTTCTCCCCAACCTCTGCCTTACCTGTGGTTTCGGTTACCTGTGGTGAACCACAGTCTGAAAACATTAAATGGATAATTCCAGAAATAAACAATTCATAAGTTTTAAATCTCCCGCTGTCCTGCTCCATCCTGCCAGGAAATGAATCATCCCTTAGTCCAGTATATCCATCCTATATATGCTACCTGCTCATTAGTAACTTAGTGTCCTTCTCAGTTATCAGATCAACTGTCACATTATCACAGTACGTGGGTTCAAGTAACCCTTATTTTACTTAATGGCCCAAAGCACAAGAATAGTGATGTCGGCAATTGTACATGCCCAAGAGAAGATGAAAACTGCTTCCTTTAAGTGAAAAAGTATGTATGTATAGGAAAACATAGTATATATAAGGTTAAGTACTATCTGTGGTTTCAAGCATCCACTAGGGGTCTTTAGAACGTATCCTCTGCAGATAAGAAGGGACTACTGTAATACAGACACACACACACACACACACACACACACACACACACACACACATTTACTTATCAAGAAACTTATCTTACTTATAACAACAAAATTTCAAACACGATCCTCAAAAAAAATTCCAATTCCTCCCACCAAAAACTCCTGGCTTTTGGCCTAAATGTACTTAAGTTTTCAAGGTGGCCTAAGCTATCTCGGGGAAAAAAAAACAAAAAATGTACTTTACTGTGGTGGGACTGCAGAAGCCAGTTTAGATGAGCAAGAATAATTCCGCCAAGGGTTACAAAAAAGGTGAAGCCCACAGTTCACCAAAGCAGAAAAAGGATCTTACAAAGTACACAAATCAAATGAACAAAAATAAGACCTTTTGATATAATAGTATGGGATAGGGGAAAGGCTTCCATGACAACACAGATGCCAAAATATTGATTACTAAATTGAGGCAAACAAGGTCGCGATAATTCTCACTAAGCAACGCCCCTCTGTTACAACTCCAAAAGTACACCTGACTGGAGTATCCCAACCACCTAAGGTTCTCCAGACTGGAGATGATTTTTAAAAAGCCAACCTCAACAAACAAAAGTCATGGACCAGGTAGCTTCACAGGTCCAGAATTAATACCTATCATTCTCAAACTATTTTTAAAAATTCGAGAAGACTCCCAAGCTCATTTTACAAGGTCGTCATTACTCTAATTCCAAAACCAGACAAAGGCACACACTAAAAGAAAATTATAGGCCAATATCCCTGATTAACATAAATCCAAAAAATTCTCAACAAAATACTGACAAACCGAATTCAGCAATACATTAAAAAAGATCATACACCATGATCAAGTAGGATTTATTCCTGAGATGCAACGTTGGTTCAGTATCTGCAAATCAATTAATGTGTTAAATAAATAAAATGAAGAATGAAAATCATATGATCATATTAGTAGATGCAGAAAAAGCATTTGACAAAATCCAACAACCATTTATGATTAAAATTCTGAACAAAGTGAGAATAGACAAAATATGTGTCAACATAATAGAAGCCATATATGACAAACCCACAGCTAACATCATACTCAATGGTGAAAAGCTAAAAAGTGTTGCCCTTAAGAATACAAACAAGACAAGGATGTCCACTTTCACCACTTCTATTCAACATATTATTGGTAGTCCTAATCACAGCATTCAGAAAAGAAAAAGAAATAAAAGACATCCACATTGGAAAGGAACAAGTAAAACTGACATTATGCAGATGACATGATGCTATCTACATACAGAGAACCCTAAAGATTCCACCAAAAAAAAACTATTATAACTGATAAATAAATTAAGTAAAGTAGAATACAAAATTAATATTCAGAAACCAGTTGCAGGGCTCGTCCTTGTTAGTATAGTGGTGAGTATCCCCACCTGTTAGAAACCAATTGCACTTTATACACCAATAATGAACTATCAGAAAGAGAAACTAACAATCCCATTTACAATTGCATCAAAACATAAATGAAATATATAGAAATAAATTTAACCAAGTAAAAGACCTGTACTTGGAAAAGTATAAAATACTGAAAAAAGAAACTGATAAAGATACAAGTTGAAACACATACTGTGCTCAAGGACAGAATTAATATTAAAATGTCCATACTACCCAAAGTCATCTATAGATTCAATACAATCCCTACCAAAATACCAATGGTTTTTCCACAGAACTAGAACAAATAGTCCTAAAATTTATATGGAACCAAAAAAGAACCAAAGTAGCCAAAGCATTCATGAGAAAGAAGAACAAAGTTAGAGGTATCACACTATCATATCAAACTATACTACAAGGCTATAGTAATCAAAACAGTATGGTAATGGCATAAAAACAGACACACAGATCAATGGAACAGAACAGCCCAGAAATAAACTCATGCCTATACAGCCAATTAATATATGACAAAGGAGGCGAGAATATACAATGGGATAAAGACAGTCTCTTCAATAAATGGTGCTGGGAAAACTGGACAGACACATGCAAAAGAATGAAACTGGATCACTTTCTTAAACCATATACAAGGATAAACTCAAAATGTATTAGACTTAAATTTAAGACAGAAACTATAAAACTCCTAGAAAAAAAACAGAGGCAGTATACTCTGACATTGCTCTTAGTAATATTTTTTCTGATGTATTTCTTCAGAAAAAGGAAACAAAAGAAAAAGACTACACCAAGACTAAGAAGATTTTGCACAGAAAAAAAAAAAAAAAAACCCCACTAACAAAATGAAAAGACAACCTACTGAATATTCACCAATGATACATACAATAAGGGTTTAATATACAAAATTTACAAAGAACCCATACAACTTAACACCAAAAAACAAACAATCCAATTTTCCAAAAATGGGCAGAGGACCTGAATAGACATTTCTCCAAAGAAGACACACAAATAGCCAAGAGACATATGAAAAGATGTTTTCATCGCTACTTCATCATAGAAATGCAAATTAAAACTACAATGAGATATCACCTCATACCTGTCAGAATGGCTATCATCAATAAATCATCAAATGAGTGTTGGTGAGGATGTGGAAAAAAGGCAATCCTCATGCACTGTGTGTGGGATTGCAAATTGGTGCAGCCACTACGGAAAACAGTATCGAGGTTCTTCAAAAAATTAAAAATAGAAATACCATGTGACCCAGCAATTCCCTATATTTATTGCAGCATTACTTACAATAGCAAAGACATGGAAGCAACCTAAATATCCATCAATAGACAATTAAAGAAATGTTATACATACACACAACAGAATATTACTCGGCCATAAAAATAGAATGAAATCTTAACATTTGCAAGAACATGGATGGACCTAGAGGGCATTACACTAAGTTAAATAAATGAGAAGACAAATACCATATTTCACTTACATGTGGGATCTAAAGAACAAAATAAACCAACAAATGAAACAGAAATAGATGCATAGGTTCAGAACAAACTGGTGGCTGCCTAACTGGTGGGGGTGGTGAAGGCTGGGTGGAAAAGGTGAAGGGATTAAGAGGTACAAATTGGTATTTACAAAATAGTCTCAGGAATGTAAAGTGCAGCACTGGGAACATAGTCAATAACATAATAACTATGCATGGTGCCAGCTGTGTGCTAGAATTATGGGGGAATCGCTTCTTAAATTATATAAATGTCTAACCACTATGCTAAATACCTGAAATTAATATAAAATAATACTGAATGTCAACTGTAATTGAAAAATTTTTTAAAAGGTGTGTAAATTGCCAGTTATAAATACAGTTACAGGGATATAAAATATAGCATAGGAAATATAGTCGATAACATTATAATAACTAAATGGTGTCAGATGAGTATTAGACTTATAGGGATGATCACTCTGTAAGTTATATAAATGTCTAATCACTATGTTGTACTCCTGAAACTGACATACTATTGCACATCAACTGTAATTAAAAAATAAAAAATTATTTTTAAAAAGATGTGATATATACAAACAGTAGAATGTTACTCAGCCATAAAAAGAATAAAATGTTGCTATCTGTGACAACATTGGATGTACCTAGAAGGTATTATGCTAGGTGAAATAAGTCAGAAGAGAAAAACAAATACCATATAATTTCACTTATGTGTAGAACCTAAAAAAAACCAAAGTAAATGGGAAAATAAAGAAAACACAAACAAACTCATAGGTACAGAGAACATTTCAGTGGTTGCCAGATGGGAGGTGGGTTGGGAGACTGGGTGAAAAAGGGAAAGAGATTAAGAAATACAAATTGCCAGTTATTAAAACAGTTATGGGGATGTAAAGTACAACATAGGGAACATAGTCAATTATACTGTAATAACTATGAATAGTGTCGGGTGGGTACTAGATTTATCAGAGTGATCATTTTGTAAGTTATATAAATGTCTAATCACTATGTTGTATACTTGAAATTAATACTGTGTCAAGTGTAACTGAAAATTTTAATTTAAAAAAATGATTAAATTAAAGAAAGAAAGCCGACTTCCTGAGCTTATCTCAGAGTCCAGTCCCCGAGAGAGAGACTAGAAATCATCTAAGTGAATTCTGTAATTTGTATGAGATCAGAGTGATGTTAACTGGAATGAACATTCTCCTGTAAAATAAACTAGACCATTCTTCCCTTTAAAAAAAAAAAAAAAAAAAAAAAAAAGAGCTACTCTGGGGGAATGTCATTAGTAAGATTATTTCATCTGTAGCTTCTTCTTACATTATGACATCTCACTTAGAAAATAGATGAATAGGAGCTACAGAAAAGGTCTTTTAGGTTAAACTATCCTACTTCAATATAGTGTGATATTGAAAGATTATTTGAGCAATCTAATACAGGTATTCCATAAATAATTCTTGGATTTAAAACAAAAGTGCTGCTTTATCCCTAAAGTGAAAAGGAGAAGTTTCCCAAGACAGCAGTAGTAGACAACACACAACTGAGAATTCAGTAGTTTAGTTGCACTTATGTTAAACTAATTCTCTGAGTTAAGCAATATTCACTCCTTCAATTATAAGAATGAATATATATTTCGAATCCAAAATTGACAGCCATTTGCCAATTCTCTCCTCCATTAACATAAAAAACAGTAAGCTGAGATCAGAAAAAAACTTGAATTTAGATGCTTGGCCAGAATTAATCAATATGACAATACATAAAGAGAATAATAAAAAGTTACCCTTTACCTAGCTTTTGTTGTATACTAGGTAATGTGCTAACAGCTAGGCACGCACGAATTCACCTAAAACACTAGCCCCAAGGTAATTTTTTTAACTCAGAGCCAGGTATCTTAAAGATCATGTTCTGCTGCCTCCCCTTAGACCCCCTAATACAGACTGCTAAAAATTGTGAAAATAAAACAAGACAAGTGAACAGTCTCTATTTCTAAGGTAATACCAAAAATAAAGTAGAAAAAAAAGCAACAGACTTAAAATGTATTGAATTCTATATAAAAAATAAACTATCAGACACATGGCTTCCCTAGCACTTAATAGTGCTTAACTTTCAAAAACAAAAAACAAACCCATTCCAACTGCAAGTCCTATTCTTCTTTCTACACCTCTTCCCAAGCCTACTACATACACTTCATACTTCGTCTGAACTACCCCCATCATCATCTGCTTCTGCAAGAAACTCTTAATGAGACTTGCTGCTTCAATACTTTCTCTACTCAAAAGGCCAAATATTCTTTTTAAACCATAGATTAGAACATGTCACTCTTCTGCTTAAGACTCCCCAGGGTTTACCACATAACTTAAATTAAAATCCCAGTATTCATTGCCGCACCCAATAAAGCAGGCTTCCGCTCCCAATTGCTCAGTTAGGCTCCAGCCAACAGAAGTTTACTTATAGTTCCTTCAAGTTTCTTCACTGTGCGGCTAAGCCCTTTCTTGCCTCAGGCCTTAGTCCTTTACTCTTGGTCTGAAACTTTCTTCCTGGCTTTTTCATGTGGCTGACTCCTCAAACTCAGTTCAAATGTCATCTCAGAAAGGTGTTTTCCTGGTAGTAACTGGTAGACTCCCACCAGTTACTCTCAATCGCATCACCCTTTTTGTTCCTTTACAGATTAATCATAATCTAAAATGAATCAGTTTGTTTTACTTGATTATATCTGTCTTCCCCCATAGACTATAAACTCCATTTGCTTCCCTACCATATCTGTTGAAAAGAAATAAATGTGCAGAACTTAGATGAATTAGAGTTTTAAAATCTACTCAAGAACATAAGACTATTTGAAAAGATAGAAACTACATAAAGGTGTCAATTTTCCCCAAATTAACCTTTAAGTTCCATATTCTCAATTGATATTCAGTATTCTCCATAAAAATCTCAGCAAGATTTCTTTTTGAACCTCACAGAATGATTCTAAAGTTCATTCATCTAGAAAAATGCATAGACCAGAACTGTCAAAATCTGGGAGAAAAAAAAAAAGAGTAATGAAGAGGTGACTAACCCTACTGGTATTAAAATTATAAAACAATACTAAAGAATATGGTAATATATAAAAAAAAAATCAAGAGAACATAATAGATTAGATACAGCTCCAAGTGTATTTAAAATCAATGACGAAAGCTGCAAATCTGATCAGTAGGGCAAAGGAGAAATTATTCACTAAATGATACCGACACTTCTGGCTATTTGGTGGAAAAACATGCACACATATATCCCCCCAAAATATATCTCTAGCTCACTTCCTATCCCAGAAATAAATTCCAGATGGATTAAAAATCAGAAGTTAAAAAAGGAAAAGAAAAAATAAGTTATAAATATATTAAATTAAAATCTGGGGGCTTCCTTGTTTTAAAAATACAGAAAGGTATACAGTCAAAAATCTCTCAAAAAACACATGTTCTCCAGTCACTCAGTTTTCCTTCCCATAACAATCAACCTTAACAGTTTCTTGGGTTTCGTTTCAGAAATATCCTACAACATACAAGTAAATATGTATGTATTATTTTTCTTCTTTAAAACAAGCAGCAGCATACTCTACATAATATTCCTCAAGTTGCTTTTTCAGTTTAATAGATAGGTAGATATTTTAAATTTTAGAGTAAGGAAGGTCTTTCTAAGTAAAGCATGAAACCCAGAAGCCACATATAGACTATCAATGAAGAGAGCTAACATTTATTATTTACTTATTATGTGCCAGCCACTATGCTAAATATTATTTACATTTTCTCCATTCTACAAGTAAGAAAATTGAGGCTTAGAGAGGTTAAGTAATGTGCCCAAAGTCACACAGACAGCACAGTGCTGGGTTGGATACAACTGAATACATAATACTACAAAATAGATGGAGGGGGGGAATGTGCATACATATGAAAAAATGAATACCCTAATACGTAAAGAACTCTTCATATCAATCTGAAAAAGACCAATAAATCCATCAAAAAATAACGTGAGAACAAAACAGGCAATTTATAAAACACAACTCCCTTCATTAAAAATGTTCAATCTCAATAGTGACCGATAAGAGGCCAATTAGAATCACTTTTTTCCACTTCTTAAATTGTCAAAATGTTTAATTTATAATAATCTGGTGCTGGCCAGGGTTTAAGGTATACCAATATACTTGTGTCAATTTCAAATGTACATCATTCATGTAACAGTAACTCTGCTTTAGGAATCTATCCTACAAAGCTGCTCGTACAAGTACACAAATACACACACATACACACACACACACTACAAAACACTAGTAGCCATAAATTGATTAAACAAATTATGGTTATTTTTATAAGGAGAACACTATGTAGCTGTTAATGATAAAAGTAGCTCTAAATATACCAACACAGAACAGTAGTATACAAAGGAACAGTATAATATGATCCCATAATACAGAAAATTATATATGCACACAAAATATGTGAAAGAAAATGCAACACTTAGACTATATCTAGGAAGTGGTACTTTCAATTTCTTTATATGTTTCTATATTGTACTTCTGTAAATAATGTATTACAATAAATGAAAGTGAAGATTTTAAGATAATGTATCCTCCGTCACTTATTGAAATGATTTTGAGTGAATATAGAGTAACTTCTACCTCTCCCTTCCTGCTTTGTTCAGTTCCCTCTTCCCTTCCCTCCCTTCTTTTCTCTTCTCCCCATACATACACACATACACACACACACACAGTTAATAGACTATACTATACACTGAAAATCTCCTAGATAGCACAAATTCTGGTTTCATTCCAAATACATAAAACTAAATAAAAAAAACTTAATCAAAAGCAATATAAAGTTAAATGTCTTTGCACAAGAGTTCAAAGACATGATTACTATTTAAAACAAACATTTCAAAATTATACAAATCTATGTTATTGCCTAGGGACATGAACGGCCTAAAACAGATTACTCTGACTCTGAACTGTGTATGACAACAAAAATATCATGAGAAGAGTATCAATTAAATAAAAGTATGTGGGAATAAACATTCTGTGACCCTCGTAAAAAAAATCTGAGTTAAATTTTCCTAGAAAAAGGCAACCTCAATTTACTCTGGTTCAATATCAGTTTACATAAGAATAAAAAAAACAACAAAATAGCCCATTTTATTCCTCAAGGAGACAAAGGGTGGGGGCAGGGATCAAAATAATTTGGTAATCTTGACTGTTCTGTTGTGCATGACTAATCTACTTAAATATTCCATTTTTAATATAAAACTTACCAGTACTATTCTTTCAAAGGGATTCTATAATAATTCTATAAACCAACTATTCCATATTCCTAATTCACAATTTCTTACAAGCACTGAAACAACTCCATAAGTCTCTACATATAAATTAACACATTCTTGTTCTAATATTATCTAGAAATACAAAGTCTCAGGTGAACCAATCCTATGTTTAATTTTTCTCCCCAAAATCCTAGTAAAATGACAGAAACATTTTTTTTAAAAGATGTGCTTTGATAATTCACTGATTATGCACATTTTACCTAACATTGGTGAATTCCCACCTGTTTTTAATTTCCAAAAACTATTCACCATCAAGTTCCCACATGTATGTTAGTCAGCTTCTATAACCACCACACCAAATAACTCTTGCAGCTAGGCTCTTTTTTATAAATTCGACAAATTTCTACTATGCATTTCCTAGGTGCAGAGAGTTATTCTGAAAGTGGAGGCAAAGGAAGGATTTAAAAAATGACTGAGAATACAGACATGCTCACAATGGGATTATGATCTAATGGGGACTACATGAACACATACATAAGTAACTATGATATAGAGGTATATGTAAAGCATTAAGAATTTTCAGAATGAAAAATATATATCTTTGGAAAAGTGGAAATGAGAGAGAGACTTCCTGGATGAAGTGATATGTGATGAAACCCTCAAAAAAAATAGGCGGAATTTAGAAGTGGCAGACTTTGGAAGAGAAAGGCAGGGAAACAGTATTCCAGAAAAGCACAGTATGAGAAATATCAACCCTTCGTAATGCAACGCAAAATAGACATATTATTTATCAGCCCAAATGGCATAAAATATGCCCTGCTTCAGTATTCATGTGAGGATATCAGTTTAAAAAGAATATGCCTTTTCCTTTAAAATAAATTTTATGGTATGAATATATACAGAAAATATTATATATCAGCTTCTCAATGCAGCATTAAGAATACAGTTCATGTTTGTATTATTTATCTAAGCTCTTATATACTAACTGAAGTTACTCAGACTTAAAAAAAAATCCAGAAGTTTGAGAGTTAGTGAAGCAAGCAATAACCAATTTATAAAATAATTTAATCTACCTGTTTAGTTCTCACAGGTAACCACTGGCATAATAAAATTTCCTGTAAAACTTAAATTTCATGAAATGTCACTAGGTCCAGATATCTCAAAGACACTTCCATTTAATCACAGCAGATTAATAATTAAGCAAACTAATTCCTGTGATAATCTTATTACTGATGTAAATTGATACTAACTTAACTCAAACTATATTTTTATTGCAGAAATTTAAAGTTAGGAAATACCTTCAATTCAATATCTAAAATGAATAAATGACCTTTCATTCCCCATCCACCCTAATATTTAAGTAACTGTCAATCATTACAATGATTCATCCCGTGGATGACACAGTGTAATGGAATGAGCACTACAATGGATGTCAGAAGATTGGATTCCACCAGTACCCAATTACAACAATTTAGGCAAATCATTTCTGTGACCCTCAGTTTATTCACTGGTAAACAAGACTACAGATGGTATTCTCAGGAACCAACTTACATTTGTATGACTTACAACTTTTTCCTATTATATGATGGTGTGAAAGTAATGTGTTCAGTAGAAACCATAATTCGAATTTTAAATTTTGATCTTTTCCTGGGCTAGCGAGCTATATGCATGCAATACAATACTCTGTTGTAATTCTGGGCAGCAGCAATGAGCCGCAGTCAGGTACATGATCAAGAGAGTAAAGAGCTGATACATCATGCTGTCAGAGTATTTTGGATATTATGTTTTGTGTTTTTGCATCCCATCATGTCTACAAAATACTCATCTATTCTCCAGCTTCTGGTGAGAAGAGGAAGGCAATTTATTCAAGATGAAATTCAAAATAACCACCCAACTGTAAGTTAGTGTTAAGTGTTCTGAGCATGTTTAAGATAGGGCAAGGCCCTACCTTAAGGCCACAGTGTTTGACGCTACTTAGGTTAGGTGTACTCAGTGCATTTTCAACATATCATTTTTTTCAACTTAAAGATAGGTTTATCAGAACATAACCCCATCGAGAAGCATCTGTAGATAATTAAGAAGCATTTATAATCTATATACCTCTACATTCTATAATTCTATAAATTAGCATTTTATTTTAACTAATTTATATATTTTATACATTTACTTAATTTTTTTATTATGATAGATTTTTTTGAGATTTCTTTTACATAAAAGTAACAGCAGCAAACATGAAAGAATCAAACTAAAGAACTACATAGGAACATTAACATGGCTTTGTATAATCTCACCTTCAAATGCAAAGATGACCCAGAAAAAAAAGTAACTTGTCTCTGAAGACTATCCAAGAAATATTTGACCACACAAGCTTCTGGGATAGAAAAAAATGGTATTAGAACAGTAAAAACGTTCAAGAACACCACCACACAAGAATACCAAAATATAAAACAGATGCTCTATATACAGTTATTGCTACATGACAAGCTTTTCACAGCTTTTCAGTACTCCTAGTAAGTCCTGATAGAAAAAAACAAAATGTTTTCTTAACCATCTATATACATAAATGTACGTTTGCATTCTCAAACTTGAAAACAAAATATCAGGCAATCTACAGACGGAGTTATTTGTGCACATATTGATCTGCTCAATTTTATACCTTTATAGCATTTAGCAATGTGCCCTGAACATAAAGGCACTTACCAGTGGTCAAACAAGTGAATGAACTATATACATGAATCTCTAACAAACAAATCCACACATGATAAATTATAATAAACTTTTACTACTTCTTTGCACTATATTCTAGTAAAATCCAACATCTGAAGTAAAAGAACAAATGAGAGTAACTAAATATCAGAGACCTGTATCACTTTCAGGCATCAACAAGAATTTGAAATTGCAATTAAGACAGATTACAAAATACAATTAAAACTGAATAACAAAACACAAAAAAACTGAGTGACAATAGCCTGACACTTACCTATGTCATCCTCTGGTCTATTCAAAGGCCTTTGCTTCCAAGAACGGATAGCAATAGCAAGAAAATCTTACTACTTCACAAATTTAAATAAATAAATAAATAAACTAGACTGATCTAAATATACCTAGCCTTGGAACAAACTTTTACTTAATTAAATTAAAGAAACCTAAGTTAATTTCAAGCATTTTTTTTTTTTAATTACGTGGGCAGGACAAACGCATAAGTTTTACTGTATGATTAAATTCAACAAGACATCCAACTAAAATATATACATTCTTTAGAGACCATGGAGAGAATCACAGCTATATAGCTATGTCACAGCAGACAAGTATATTCAGGTAAGTTGTAATGTAAATATATTTTTCTAATTAGAATACAATGTTTATTCATTCAACAAATATTTGCAGTGGTAATATCCAACACAGAAAATAAAATCCTACATGATGCCTTAAATGTACAGATAAAATCAGAGATCTACCCTGCCCTCAAGAGGAGATAAAACAGGTAAACACCAAAAAAAAAAAAAAAAAACAAAGTAGAAAGTGTAAATGCCATGAGATGTCCAAATAAAGCATTTTATAAGTGCTGAGGGAGCTGTTACTACCTCACAGAAATATAACCCTTCCAACCTGTTTAATTTCAGAACTATTAACTCTCTTAGGCTCACAACAGCTAACCCCAACAGAGCAGATGTTTTTCTACTATCACAGGCTAGGAAACTGAAGCATAGATAGGTTGATCATGTTCCAAACGTCACATAGTTAAAGGAAGAATCAGGACTCTTAGAATTATATTTTCTCTGGGGAAGTAGTTCAACATATGGCAAGGCTTTTGTAAAAGGAAAGAGCGTTTTATTTTGGTATTGCAAGTAATCACATCCTTATGTATGCATGTCCATATTATATAAACGTGTGTTAACCTTGCTTTCCATTAACAAGTGTGCTTAAAGCACGGCAAACCAATCGTGTACTATAAATATTAAAATAACTAAATAAACTTACACTGGATTTTAACACAATGAGACAATATTTCTTTTTCCAACAACTTGTGGTTATTTCTTCCGTAATTTTACCCACGTCTAAATAAATTCTAAAAATGGTCTCCTGAGCCCAAGTAAATTGGGCTTTTGGTTCATCCAATAAATATCTTTATGAAAAGGTACATCAAAACAGTTTCGAAAATCCATTAAAAATTAAATAATGCCATCAACTCTTCAGTTATCCAAGGACAATCACGAGTGACTCATGAGCAACAGCTAATGATCCATATCTGGTGAACGAATGAATGAATGTTTGTAGGTATTTTAAAATCCCCCGCCTGCAACTTTTTGCACAATGTTCCCCACCTCCCAACATTGCCTCACCCGGTGCACACAAGAAATGTAAATTTCAACATAATTAGGATAAGATTAAGGAAACAAATCTGATGCAGGTGAATACACTAATCCCCCAAATTAGAATTACCCAAACCATACTCTACAAGGTTAATTCTGTTGAAGAGGCACTGAGGCATGCAACATCGGTAAAAGAAAAAACAAACAAAAAAACAAACTGCTATTTCCTAAGAAAACACCGTTCATAAATATCACTTATTCCTATCCACACCTTTAAAACACGACTATTCTTAATGCAGTTAATTCGAAGAATTCAAATACAGCCTCCACTCCAGTAAAACTAATTTCTCAATTATAGTTCCTCTAATCCCTCTCCCACCAAAAAACTCTCCGACTTCGCACATTAAAACACCAATAATAAAAGGCAGAAAATACAGGCTTCATATCTTTGTCATCTCCACCTCTTCCCACACTTCGCCATTACTCTCCGGAGTGGTTTGATTAAAAAGGTGAACTAGTTTGTTCCTCTCGCACTTGTCCATGGCTGTCACCCTCGCTAACCCTTTCTACACTCCCAACACGGTTACCAACTCCGCTTCAGAGTGAGCCAAGGCCAGCCACCTGTGCGGGCCCCACCCGGGGTTTCCAGGCCCGCTCTGCCTCCCTCGGTCGGCCCTGCCGGTTCCGCACGCCCCCTTCCCCACGGGACACTTCTCTGTTGGCACTGGCCTGGCCGCAGCCCATTCTTCCTCCCAACTCCATAAGCCTCCACTACTCGCCCAACCTGGGCTTCCCGCCTGGCCCGACTTGTCCAGGGCGGCCGAGGGGAAGAAGCCGGATGGCTGGGGCGGGTCCCGACCCGCCAGGCCCGTGACGGCCCTTTCCCGGCCGTGAAGCCGCGCCTGCGGCGTGTGCCCTGAGAGCTCTCGGAGGCACCCCGACCGAGCGAGGGCCCAGAGGCCGGGGCTTTGGGTGCCGGGGCCTACTCACCGGGAGCTGGCGGAGCGTGGTAGCCGGCGCGCCCCGAGCCTGAGGAGCGGGACACGGCCCCGGCGCGCGTCCCCACCTCGGGACCTCGGTCGGCGCGGCGAGCCGGGCGCTCACTACAGCCACCGCCGTCGCGGTTGCGGCTCCATCGCCACCTTGGCCGCCATCTTGCTTCAACCCCTTTCCCTCCCCCCCCAGCCCCGGCGGCCGCGGCTTAGGCCTCTCCAGCGCCAGCTCCTCCTCCTTCCGGAAGGTTGGGGGATCGACTCCCTCCGCTGGCCGAGCGCAGCTGCTAACACGGTCGAGTTTCCTGGGTCACCCCACGCCTTATCCCTTCACGTCTCCCTGCGGCCTGGAAGCGCCAGTCCCTTCAGGCGGAGGTAGCGCTGAGCCTGGCCGGACTCAGTGCGCTGCCATTGCGTGCCCAAGCTGGGTCGCCCACCTCTAGCTGGCCGACTTCCCAGCGCTAGGGGCCTTCCCTCAAGCGTGGGAAAGGGAAGGACACAAGGCCATGCCTCGGCCACTGGGACCCCTCAGCGACGCAACGCGGCTTGGTGGGATGGCGGCGACCTCCAAACGTGCCGGGGCTGCAGGAAGGGAAGTTGGTTCCCACGTGGGAGCGGGAGGGGTGGACGTCGACCTACCCAAGATATTTTCCAAGGCTCCGGCTGTAATTCGTTCCAAGACTTCGCTGAAATGCAGGCAGAGCCTGTCCAAGATGTCAATCCTTAATCTAAAGTCACTCCTCAAAGGAGCCTGTGGCCCTTACGACTACATAGTAAGCTTTCAGCCTTACTCTTCTAATGAAATGACTGGACGGTCCATCGTAATGGCACACTTTTCTTTAAAGAAGCCACCACTCCACAAAATCAAGAAAAAACAAAGTTGGCGTTCATCCGGATAAGGGGCTGTCTAACCGTGTAATTAGGAGAAAGTCCTAGATTTTAAGAAATGAGTTATAAAACGATGAAGAAAGGAGGGAACCCGTACACAATATTTGTGCGTTTATTTTAAAACGCTTTCCTTTAAATCCATTGCACTGTGAGGGCAAGGGTAGAAAATTGGACGGGAAGCAGTTCAGTTTAGCTCTGAAACCTAGCTGGCATGCACCTCGTAAATGCTGCATAGAGAGAAGTCGATAAAGAAGTTGGGAGGCGTCAGTGTAAAACCACAGCAGGAACGCAACGTTTAAAGGCTCAAGCCATTGGAGCAGGTTGACAGAACGGATTTAAACTCGGAACGGAATTTCCTCGAGTGCAGTTTTCTTGCCGGAGTCTGGGTCAGCTGCACCTTTCCCTATCGTGCATGCGCAGTGCCACTTACAAAACATGGAAGCGGTGTGTATTCTATGTTTAGCTGTGGTGATCATAATATGGGGCTTCTTCTGGGTTTGGGACCCCTCAGAACGAATGAAGAGTCAGGAGCAGGCTGGCCTCTTGGGAGGCGGAAGCCGTACCCTCATGGTGATCGCGCATCCGGACGATGAAGCCATGTTCTTTGCTCCCACGGTGCTAGGCTTGGCCCGCCTGAGGCACCGTGTGTTCCTGCTCTGCTTCTCTGCAGGTAGGAGACTGCTGGAAGGGCGTTGGGAGCGGGAGCTATGAAGGAAGGGTATTTAGATGCTAACCTATCTCAGTCGACTTTCCCCCAAAGGATTCTCAGTTGTAGAGAGTTAAGTGAATGCATCAAAGGTCCCTTCTCTGGACTCTTCACGGAAAATTGGTGGCTCCAGCCTAGGGACTGTAGCACAGCTTACTGGGTAGGTTGCGGGAGCTTTCCAGCTTGTGTACTCCACTCTCTGCTGGCAAGATTGAGAAGCACAAAAAAAAACTGCTCACATTTGACTCCAATACCTACATTTCCGTTGGGAACTGCAACTGTGCTCTGTAGAATCTTGTATTTGCAGAAGGACCAAAAATAATCTTAACATAGTACACCCAACAATCTAAGCTGTATCGTGCTAGCTCAACTCTTAAAGCCTTAGTTCTAAAGGTAGCAAAGGACCTTCCTGCTGCTTTTAAAATCTGTTTTGTGCTGAAAAGATGTATATGTCAAATTGAAGAGGAGTAGGATCCTTAGACTAGAAAATAACTTTATAGGGAATTTTATAGTTAAACACCACCTAACTTTCAGTGAAGGCACCTTTCAAAAAATAAGTCCTTTACCGTACAGGAAAAGATAGAATGAAAAAACAAAAATTGACCATGATAAAGGATTATGGTGATGATGGCTCGAGTGTATAAATGAAGTAATTGACTGTACATATACAATCGGTGAATTTTATGGTACCTAAAATTATACCTCAGTAAAGCTGTTTTTAACAAATATGACCATGATCTCTTTTCTTTGGTTGTGTGTCATTCCATTTCTTTTTCTATACAGATTCTTTTCAAAGAATCACTTTTTATACAATTTTATATTTTCACTGAACGATATTTTTTCATTCATTTAGCAAATCCTTACTAAAAATTTATGTGAAGTACATATTATTAGAATGGCCAAAATCCACAACATTGACAACACCAAATGCTAGTAAGGATATGCAACAGCACAGGAACTCTCATTTATCAATGGTAGGAATTCAAAATGGTTCCGCCTCTTTGGTGGAAGGCAGTTAGCATGGCAGTTGCTTACATACTTGAACATACTTTTACCAAACCATCCAGCATTTGCCCTACTTTGTATTTACCCAAAGGAATTTAAAACATGTCCCCACAAAAAATGCATGCAGGCATTTATAGCAGCTTTATCCATACAAAACTTGGAAGCAGTTAAGATGTCCTTCAGTAAGTGACTGGATAAATAAATCAGTGCATCCAGGCAATAGAATATTAATCAGTGCTAAAGAGAAATGCACTATCAAGACATGAAAAAGGCATAAAGGAAAAACTAAGTGTGTATTACCAAATGAAGCCAATATGAAAAGGTTACATACTGTATGATTCCAATGACATATGCTCTGGAAAATGCAAAACTAGGGAAGCAGTAAAAACAGTGATTTGCAGAAGCCGAGGTGGGAGGAAAGATGAATAGGTGGAGCACAGGGGATTTTTCAGGGCAGTGAAAATACTCTGTATAAAATTATAATGATGGATGTATGTCATTGTACATTGTCCAAACCCAGAGAATGTACAACACCAGGAGTGAATGCTAATGTGACCTATGGGCTTTAGGTAATAATGATGCAGGGTCATCAAGCATAACAAATATACCATTCTCGGGGGGAATGTTGATAATGGGAAAGGGGATATGTGTGGGGACCGGGGATAAACAAGAAAATCTCTGTACCTTCCCTTCAGTCTTGCCGTGAACCTAAAACTGCTCTACAAAAATAAAATTTTAATTCTAAAAATTTTTAATTGAAAAAACATGTGCTAGACCTTGTTTTATGCTTCAGGAATAAAACAGTGAAAACAAGCTTGGCGAGGACTATGTCCTTGTGAAACTTTTAATTTAAACATTAGTAATATTTAGGTATATAGCCTTTTAAATGGTTTCAGAGATAAACCTTAATTTAGTCATCCCTTATTGTATGTGTATTTAAGAGTGGGGCTTTTTTCCCAGTTTGTTTCTATTACAATAACAGTGAACATCTTTATGTATTTCATTAGGACTGATTTTTAAATTTAGCTACTTTAGGGCTTTTCATGCGAATTACATTCCCAGAAACATCAATTTACATTCTCCCTCAATATTCTCCCACTCTCTGTCTCAATATACCTCTCTAGCATTGACTAGTATGTTTTTATACTATTTCTTGAGTTAATTAACACTTTTTTTACTCAAAATCATTTGTTGCTGGTAAGATTAAACCATTTTTGTATTTATTGAGAATTTGTGTCTAAGCACTTTTCTTAGTTTGTGCTATGAAAGATATCAATTGCAAATGGATGCAGTTGAAGTCCTCAATTTTTTTTGTTTGCTTTTCATTTTATGTTTCATACTACAAATATAGGAGTCAAATTATTAGCAAATTTGTTTCGAGATCTGCAAGAGAAGCCTCAGTTTTATTTACAAAGTATAGTACTGAGTTCTTTAGTATCTCATTTTTTTAACAGGTTGAGAGAATAAATCACGATTGTTTCAAATTTTAAAAAGTATGCCCTTGGCACATATTAAACACTCAGTATCTTTAATGTTGTCTTTCATTATTTCCTCTGAATCCAATTTTCCATTTAAATAGTTCTCGCTTATAAATAATAAAATTATTTTTTAAATCCCTAGTTTATTCAAACCTGTGGATTAACATTACACTGCTGACTTCTTCTAATATGAAAAATGGGAAGATAATAATCTGAGATACATTATAATGAAAGCTGTAATGGTGTGATAGAGAGTACTATGGACACAAAATTAAGAAAAACCTGGATTCTTTTTTCAGAGGTTTGAATTAAGGAAAATTCTCCAAAGGTTTCCTATTGAGCTGGTCTTTAAAAATAGGACTAGGTATATAGGAAATGGGGCAAGTCATTCTAGACAATAGTAAAAGTATCAATTAGGTCTTAGACTTGTGTCATTGATTCATTCTAACTATAGCTCCAGTTTTAAGGGATAGGGGGAAGCAGGAATAAATACAGTATTTTATTATTAGTGGCTCATTTAATCTCAGCAGTCCTATAATAGGTATTTAATAACATATAAAACATTATAATATATAAAACATACACATAAAATTTCTATTCCCATTTTACAAATATGGAAACTGAATCATGAAGAAGTTAAAGTAACTTGACCAAAGTGGAGGAGCCAGAACCCTGTGGCTCTTTCCTGTTCTAACTATGCCAGTATAAAAACAATCAGTCTGTACCCAATCTGCCTCTCATTGTCTGATATGCTGTGTCAGTTGAAATAACTATTTTGATTTCCAGCATATGTTCCAAGAAACACTAATTCATCAAACTGCTATTTAAAAAAAAAAAAAAAAATGCCTTGGCTGACAAGTTTGGGGAAATTAGCCAGATGTGCTATCCCTAATTAGAGGTTCAGGGTCCTTATTAGAATGTCAACATCTTTGAGAAGCCTTGCTGTAAAAAATTCTATTTAACTTTATTTAGTCCAGCATTTCTCCCAATCTACATAACCTGTTAATATACACATGAAAGAAAGCTATAGTAAATAGTAGGATGTTACTGAATACATTTGTTGAATGATTAACACAACCAGTTCTGTGTTTTAGTAAGCTCGTTCTAGTGGCAATATGGAGAATGGTTTGAAGGGAAAGATTAGAATCAGGAAAACCAATTTAGCTTATCTTTTCCCCTCCAGACTGCAATGCCAGCCCTCATATATCAGATTTTCATGTATTTCTGACATCCCTGTGCTAATATCATGCTGTCTTAGTTACTGTAGCTTTTATAGCAGTCTGTGACTTTATGGTGTTTCCTCGTTTGTATTAGCCTTTAATGTCTATTTTAATGCCTGCTAATAGTTTTATAATAAGAGTCTTACATATGTACTATTGAGATGATTATTTTGTCCCTTAATCTTTTTCTTATATCTAGAGATTCTTTTTGCAAATATTATTGTCTCTTGCTGCTTTCTCATAGTTTGATATTCTCTTTCTTTAAATATATTAAGCGCTTATATCTGTCCTAATAATCACGATTTCTACAGTCTCTGTCTAATTCTTCTCTTTGAATAACTCATTCTGACTTGTTTCTATGTGTATTTTGTGATTTTTTTTTAATTGTAAGCACATTTCGTGGAACCATATTTGTTATAATATTTTGGTGATTTATATTTGCTTCATCTAAGCAACAAAAGGCACTACGGTAGATAACTCTAAACTAAAATTTTAGATTAAGATTTGTCAGTACCCAGACTTACTGTAAATTCCAAACATTAAGTGCATTAGTTGTCTAATGCTGTACAACAAATATCTCAAAACTTAGTGGCTTTAAACAGTAATGCTACTTTATCTCTCATGGTTTTAGACAGCACAGTTGTCTCTGCCCCATGATATTTAGCACTTCAGCTGTAGTATCCCAAAGCTGGGAACTAGACTCACCTGACTTAGCTAGAGATGTCAGCCAGAACATCCACGTCTAGTCCACCTATAGTAAATCCACATAGCCTGGGCTTCCTCACAACCTAGTGGCTGTGTTTCTGAGAGACAGCCTGTGCTAGGGGTAGGCCATATTGCCTTGGAAATCATGCAGTATCACTTCCACTGCATTCTATTTGTCAATGCAGTCTCAAGTCACATTCAGATTCAAGGAAACAAATAGACTTCACCTCTTTATAGGGAGCAGCAAGGTTCTAGAAGTACATGTGGGACTAGAAATACTGCTGTAGCTATTTTTGGTAAATATAGTGTGCCACACCAAGCAAAGGTCAGTTTATTTAACAATTCTTAGGGGATGACATTTCTCTTACTTTCCTTTCTACTAGAACCATGTCTGAGAAAGAGATGTGGCCCCACCATTTCTGTTTAAGGTAGGTTTTTTCTTATTCTCCCATTGTAGGTGTTGCCTTTTGAAGGTCCAGTCAGTATAGAGATCTCCTTATTTGTGTTCAAGGTTTGTCTCGTACCCTGACTTTAGGCCACCAGGCATAGGCTGATACTCAGGGTGCCTGACTTCAGCTCTACCTTAATTGTCTGGATTTGTACTTACCTATTGTTTAAGATCTCCAAAGATAGCCCTTACTTTTTGGATAATTCAGCCATACATTCTAAAACATGTTTGCCTTTTATTTTACATGATCAGGTACTCAATGCTGAAGGTCTCTCCAGCATGATTCTCCATCTGATTCACTGTATTCCCTAAAACAGAACTTATCAGGTTATTTTTAATAATGATTTTTAATCATGAATAATTCTTCAAAGTTTTCCTCATTGAAATATATTTATTTAGATCCAGAGTCAAAATGTTAATCTCATCTGACTCTTTTCATTCTAAAGAAATATCTTAGGTATTGACTATATCCTATTAAGAATGGAATAAATTAGTAATATTTAACAATACGAATTGTTTCTTTAAGGGAGCTATAAAACTAGAACATGACTCAAAGGTTACATGTTTGTGATCCTATTTGTAAATTTATATATAAACATTTAGGTACTTTCCTCTAAAGTTTAAGTTGATAGGATTTCCATATGATCATAGGCATAGGCATCCAATGACTAACTGAAAACAATGCCTGTTCATACTGTAGATACCGAACTGGGAAGTTAACTGTTTATAAGAATATTTTGTATTTCTGAGCATATATTTACTTACCTTTTTTTTAATAATTAAACTTAGAATTTATATGCCAGGTAATTGGAAATACTTGTAACAGCTTGTTGCAATGAGCTGCACACTGTTCTAATGTAGTACATACTTCTGATTTCATCTGATACAAATATACTTGTCATATATTCAGAAAAAGACACTTTCCTGTATGTTTGGCCTTGTTAATGACTTTGTAAGTCACAGGTCAGAAAAACTAACAAAAAAGTATTTTCATTAGTAAAAGTCAATAAACTTTTCAAAAATAATGAAAAAATACAGTACATACTTATAAGCATATGTATATTGGTTACTAATAGCATGTGACGGTGTTTTTTAATCTTTATAAAAATCGTTTTACTAATTTTAAAGGCAATTTCTGTTTTACAGTGGTGTCTCATAACTGAAAGATTTTTCCTCAATGCGAATCTAATTTTAAAAATATTTTTACTGTGATAAAATATAAATAACATAAAATTTACCATTTTAGCCATTTTTAAATATTCAATTCAGTGAGTGGCACTAAGTACATTCACAATAGTGTATAATCATCATCACTATCTTCTTCCAGAACTTTGTCATCATCCCAAGCAGAATTCCACCTATTAAGCAATAACTCCCCATTCCTTCCTCTCCCCGTTCCCTGGCATCCATTATACTTTCTGTCTCTGAATATGACTATTCGTATAAGAGGAATCATTACAATAATTGTCCTTTTATGTCTAATTTTAATTAGCATAATGTTTTTAGAGTTCATGTTATGGCATATATCAGAACTTCATTCCTTTTTAAGCTGAGTAATACCCCATTGTGTGTATGTACCACATTTTGCTTATCCATGCATCTGTTTATGGACGCTTGGGTTGTTTCCATCTTTTGGCTTTGTGACTAATGCTGCTATGAATACAAGTATACAAGTATCTGTTTGAGTACATTTTCAATTTTGGAGCATGTACACCTAGGAGTAGAATTGCTGAGTTACATAATAGTTCTACATTTAAATTTTTGATGAATCTCCAAGCCGTTTTCCACAGCAGCTGCACCATTTTGTTTCCACCAACAATGCATGAGGGTTCTAATTTCTCCACATCATCACCTACACTTATAATTTTACATTTGTTTATTTTTTATTTTTTAACTATAGCCATTCTAGTGAGCATGAAATGCCTTGCATTTTCCTAATGACAAATGATATTGAGCATCTTTTCATGTGCTTATTGGCCATCTATCTTTAGAGAAATGTCTATTTGGGTAATTTTTCCCTTTTTTAATTCTAGTTTCATTTTTAAATCATGATTTCTCCAACTGGGTTCCTTGGACACTTCCTTGGAAGAGAGTCCAGCTCTTTTTGTTTCAGCTTCCTTTGAGGAAACCAGGCCTTTTGGCTTCATTACTACTACTTCCTTTTATCTCTCCAACTTAAGATTGGTAGTTACTTCTTGCTGTTGCTAATATTTGGGTCATTTCACTATTCCTTGTTTGGCCCTTAAATCTTCCATCAGTTATGTATCGGATTCTTTTAATTAAATTCCTAAACCGATATAAATATTTGATAAGGTTTCTGTTTTCCTGGATAGACTCTAACAGAACCTAAACTTCCTCATTTTAGAGTTTAGAAACTGTTGACCTTTTTTTCTTCCAAATACATTTTATAATTAACTTGGTCATGTTCAAGGAGAAAACTTGCTGGTATTCCCGAAACCCAGAAAATTTAGGAATTTCTTCAGATTCATGAAGTTAGTAGAAGGCCAAGTATCAAGACCATAGTGCTTTGATTCTCGATTCACTTCTCATTTTAAATTAAAACTTCCAAGGTAGGAAACTGGGTAACTAAAGAAGTTGGGGAGGGTTTGTTTGGTTTTTGTTTGTTTGTTTGTTTGTTTTGCTATATATAGCTTTGTTCTTTTGATTTTTACATAAATAAATGTCTTACCTATAGAATTAATGAACTTAAAATCTTTAAAATAAAATGTACCTTTATTCATGTGGTATATAAATGTAGGTCTTTACAAAGTGACTTCAATTTGTATTAAATACCATGCTTGCTAGTTATTACTGAGTAGTATTAGTTATCACAAAACAGAAGACTTCACTAAGCATACCATTCGTACCATTTATACACATATACACAATGTAGTTATGTAAGTAAATCTACATTTAATCCCATTTGTTTTGTTTTCTAGAATAATGATCTCCAAACATTTTTTGGCCACATTTTCCTATTGGTAAAAACTTTTGATCATATATTCCCATTATATGTACTGTATATTTATTTATAATTAAGTACGGGGACAACTGAACTAATGTGTACATTATAAAACATTAACAAAAGTTGGCATCTATAAAAGACAAGGTAAACAAGATAAGTTCTAAGGCTTTTTATCCACCCCAACAGATTATGTTGTGCCTCCTGGAGGTGCAACCATTCTACTTGGATGCTGTTTAAGAGTGTTTCGGTTAAGAGCTGCTGACGAATCTCAGACATTGAATCTATTGAAGTACCTACATGTTCACCAACTTAGTGAAAATTAAATATTTAAAGTGATCTCTGACTTCAACTCTCTAATCTATTTTAAATTCCTTAATTTAAATGCAAAGCAATAAAACCAGCTCCATAAACATGTCAGCTTCAATTCTAAGCTGTTTCTCACAACCATAATCAGTCTGATTTGCATAGCCTCTGAATTTAGGAATCGTGTCACTGGTGTAGACTCTTTATCACCAAAGATCAAATAAACTTGACACAAAATGGGAGAGGGATTTGAGAGGAACCTAAAATACTAATACTCACAAAATTGACTAATTTCTATCTGACTAAATGTTAAAAAAAAAAAAATGTTAAAAAAATTGTGATGACAATACAAAATTAAGTTGTCTGGAATCTTTTTCAGGGTTAGTCCCTTTGTTAGATACAGTGTAATGACTGTCTTCTATCTGGGTTTAAACAGTTCAAAACTGGCACTGGAGCAACCCCTGACAAAGTTGAAAAGTTTCACATGGAGTTTTTCTTTGAATTATCTGAAACAGTAAGTGGAGCCTCTCTTTGTTCAGTGCTTCAGGGGTGCCTACACTGTGCTGGACAGCAGGATGATACAAAGTCGAATGAGACTGATTTTTAAGGTCTATGACATTTAGGAATTAATAATTCAGTCATGGAGAAAAGCTCATATAAGCAGAATACTAAAAATGATTACTTGCCAGGGAAAATAGGATAAGGCTTCCCAAAGGGAAGGCCATTTGATCTGGACAGTGAAGACAAGAAGAGGCGGGGGAAGGTAAAGATAAAGAAATCAAGGAAAGAGAAAAGTAACACTGAGTACCAAACTGGGTGGATATGTATTATCTCACGTGATCCTCAGGAAAGCCTATGAGATGGCCATTATTCCCACTTTACTGTGACTCAAGCAAGTTAAATAACTAGCACAAATCATACATGCGTAGTTTAATTAAGCAGTGCATTAACTAGACAATTGCTCATAAGTGCAATTAAGTGGTACCAAAATTTCACTCTGTATTATTCATAAGGATACAGAAGAGTTGTACTTACCAGAACTATTCTTAGGAAATATAGTATATATGTTGGGGAAATAAAATGTAAACTATTTGGGGTACTGATGTGGTCAAGGTCCCCTAAAGGCATGCTGGGATAATCGGTTGCTAAACTCTTCAAAGGAGAATATTTTCCTGAATTTTTTCTGCACAATTTCCTGTAATACTGAGGAACCTCTTCTTTAAATAAAATTTTAGCAGATATTTTAAGGATTATCAATTTAAAGGGGCTCAAATTAATAATGTGCTCAGGTACCCACATTTGTTCTGAGTGGTTATAGAAAAGTTAATCCTAAATCTGCTTAACTCCGAAGCCGGTGCTCTTGGCAATGTACAACGTCACCTGTAGCTTGCAACTAAAATGCAGACAGGCAGACAGATGGACAGAGAGATATAGAGATGGGAAAGATTGTGCTGCTAGTAGTCTTCTCACACAAGTATCTGACTATGACCTTATTTTATGTTGTATTTTCTTCAACTTTTTATCATAACTGCAAATTTTTTAGGTAGTTTAAATCCTTTAGGTAACAAGATGAGGTAAGAATGAGTAAACTGATAGCTTTCACTGTTAAATCTTCCACCGTATATTTGTTATCCTTAGGAAATTACTACAATCAAGGGGAGATTCGTAAGAAAGAACTTTTGCAGAGCTGTGATGTTTTGGGGATTCCACCCTCCAGTGTAATGATTATTGACAACAGGTAATTCATCTGTATTAATGATTTGATTAAGAACACACCTAGTGTTTTACCATTAACTGTGTTGGCTGCTGGTTATGAAAGATATTCTTTATCATGTTAACCATTGCTGTTTGGAATTTATGTTCATCGTGTTAGACTCGGGGTGGTGAACTCCTGTTCATTTCACTCCCCTACAAAGAGTTAAGGAGAAAGTTTCAATTTATTCTCAGTTTTACATAGCTTAGGGTAAACTATTGGCATCGTGATGGAGGAATTTCTTGTCTATGCCAGTGGGTTTTGTAATGCTTTAAAAAGCACAAATCTAGAGCCAGACTGCCCAGACTAAAACCTCAGCTCTATCAGGTTATTAACTGTGTAACCTAGGCAAGTTACTTAATCTGTGTTCCTAAACTTCCTCCTCTATCCCTTAAATGATAGTTTTTAGTCAATTTGTGAAATAAATCATTTGCTCATTTATTATCAAAGATGATGTACTTCTCTTTTATTCTGTGGTTATACGTTGTAATTTGTTTTCTCACTATTCATTTAAGAATAATATTAATGGGCTTCCCTGCTCAGGCACACCATTTGCACACAGACTTCTGCCTGTGCAGTGTCTGCTTCGGCCCAGCAGAGCAAGATCTGAATTGTGAAACTATAGTCAAACCAAAGATCTTGGCTCAGTTATCAAGATCTTTACTCTCCTCATGTCTTAATTTATTATATTTGTTACATATCCTGAAGATCATGCAGCTTCAGTAACATCCCATACTTGTGAAATGCTACTGTAGAGGGGTAGTAAACTTGTTAAGAATAAATATTTCAGAAAGCCAGTTTAATGGTGCAAGGAAATCATGTATATTAGTCTACTCAGGCTACCGCCATAGACTGGATGGCGTTACCAACAGAAGATTCATTTTCTCACAGTTCTGTTGGCTGGAAATCCCAGGACAAGGTCCAGCAGGGTCAATTTCTGGAGAGGATTTGCTTCTTGACTTGCAGTTGGCTGTCTTCTCGCTGTATGCTCACATACAGGGTAGAGAGATAAATTTCTCTTTTCTTATAAGGCCATCCTAAGTCCTAAGTCCTAAGTATTAGTGTCCTACCATTATGACCTCACTTAATCTTAATTAGTTCCTAATGACCCTATCTCCAATATTGGGGGTTAGGGCTTCGACACATGGATTTTGGGAGGATGCAATTCAGTCCTTAGTATCACACAACCTTTAGTCTTTCAGCCTCTCACTTCATAACCCAGAAATAGCAGAGTCTTGGAATCTTTAGGTTATTTAGATGAGTCAAAGAGAAGAATGAAGAGTAGGAAAGGAAAGGAAAGTTTTATGGAGGGCCTACACATAATAAGAGTACATATTTATTGAACCATTATTGTCAGTACCCAAAACCATACTAAATATAGGATCTTACTTAATCCTCAAAACAATCCAATTACTTTTCTCATGTAATAGATAAGAAACTGAGGCATAGTTAGAGGTTGAGTAATTTGCCCAGTGTCATCTGGCTCCAGAGCCTATGCTTTAACTACTAAATTTTTTGCCTACTTCATGCCTGACACATACTTCACAAAGGTTATCTCATTTAATTCTTTGACTAACTGTGCCAGATAGGTTTTATTATCGCTTTTGGTTCATATGAAGAGACTAGAGCTCAGAAAGATTGAGAGAATCTGTGAGATCACACATTTAATAAATGGCAGTGCTAGGATTAAGAAAACAGAAAGGAAGACAGAATTGATTCCTGGCTTTCTGCAGGAAAGTAGGTCATTGTATTTGAAAGACAAATGTGTGTTTAGGAGTACATTTAATTGATACTGTGTATGACCAATTTTTTTCTTCCATTGTTTTGAATTTCATTGCTGGATTTCAGGGAAACATTTAGCCAGAGAAGTTCACCCATGTAAACCGCTTACCTAATCACTTAAACAGGGGAAAAGTTTCAGTTCTCAAGAAAAGAAGGCAAAATTTCAGTCATTAGACAACTAAATGGATACTTTTAGCAGCTCTACCCAGTACCTTAATACCCATGGGTTCTGTTAATTTAATCAGTTGTATGATATTAAAAATGCATGTTGTTAACAGATATTAAATGCCTGGAATGGGCAAGGCACAGTGCTAGATATTGAAGAAAGAGAACAGTTCGAGATATAGAAGCTGAATAATAGGTGCTGGCATGACAGTCATCACTGCTGCATTTGTGGAAAGCTGTTTCATTGTGCAAATGCTCAAATTCAGGACTAGAAGGGAGATTAGAGACTCTCCCTGGGATACTTGGGAATTGTATGTGATTGGAAAATGAAGCCTGTGGGTTTAGTACACATTTGTTGCTTTTGCACTTCTTAATATATTAGGAAGAGTCCATAGAATTGTTTCATTTATATTACAAAAGAAAAGAAAAAGCACAAACATATTGCTAAATACATAGATAATTTCTAAGAGGATACATACCAGGCTAATTAATAGTAGCTGTGACTTAATTGAGGCTGAGAAGAGGGACTCTTGCACTTTTTAATTTCACAGAATTCCCTACAGTTTGATTTTTTTAGGAAGCCTTTATTACTTTTTAAATTATATATATATATTTTTTTAAAGACTACCCTATATACCTAATAAAACATTCTTCTCTCTCTTCTATCCATACAAGTGAATGATAATTAAAAATAAATCTATCCATATCTCAGCTTCTATCCATACAAGTGAATGATAATTAGAAATAAATCTGGGTACATTTTTATAATACTTGATTTGATAAATTCAAAACATAAAATAGAGTTCCTTGAAAAAACAGTAATGTTTTTAAGCCTTTTTATAAACACTGTAGTCTTCTCATGGGCCTCTTTCTAGAGGATGAGTATCAGATATACTTTCTAGAGGAAGAGGATCAGATATACTGCTCCAAAGTGCTCTGACTAGAAATTGTGGAGACTCTAGAGAGGCCTGATTACGATGGAATAAAACAAAGCAGGTCCCCCCTGTTATAACCCATGACTATTGAAGTGCTTTGGAGCCTAATGACCTATTTTGCAAAACTTGCAAGGTCCCAAAGCTACGTATGGTCTGGTTCCTGTTTCCTTGTCCAGCCTCATCATCCAGCAGCTGGTTATACCCACATTACATCCATTCCCATAACAAAAATAGGTAAGACTGCCTAGCACCCCAATCTGTGTCTCCTATGCATCTCTGTCTCCTATTTAAGTTGGGCCTCAAAAACGTACCATGCTTTTCTTATGCATGCACACCTTTGCATGTGCTAGTTCCTTTCTCTTGCATGCTTCCTCACTTTCCAACACCCTTTACCATGTCCCTATAGCAAACTCCTATATTCATTCTGAAACCTCAGTTCAAGGATTACCTTAGATTCTGTGGCACCATCCCGGATTTCCACAGAATTTCTTGGGCACATTTGTTATATTCTCATTGTCCTCTTTTATCCTAGCATACATGCTAATTTTTTACTCTATACCATAAGCCTCCTGTATCTTATATCCCCAGCCTTTATCATCACCCTTCATACATAGTAGTTACTCAATACATGTTTATCAAGTAATTAATGACTCCACTTATACCATAAGCTTTCTTTCTGTGGCTAGAATGTAAATGTGTGGTCTCAAAGAACCTGATATCTATGGATCGCAACCTCTTTTCCTCACTTTTTCTTTACCCAGAAATGGTGATTAGCAAACCAGTTTCTGAGACTTCAGTAAAATTGTTTTCACATTCTTTAATTAAAAAAAAAAAAAAAAAAAGTCTGGATCCCTGACTACCATAGTTATATTTAACCCTCTGGAAATTTCTAAATGAATACTTCGATTTGGAAGGGCTTTTTACATCTTTCTTTTTCCATTTTATAGATTTGGCTCCATTGTCCTAAGATTTCAACACAATAAAATTTCATTTTCCCAGTACTTAACATAAGTTTGGTGTTAACAAGCCTGAAACTTTTACAGACTAATTTTAGCTGAATGAGGAAATAGAATCCAGTACCTACTAGGAAACATAGAAGTGAGTCTAGCCTGTTAGCAGTTCCTGGAAGTCTTTGTGTTTTCCAACAAATTCTTGCAAATTTTATAGTGAAAAAAGGCACAAAATAAAGTCAGGACTGTTGGGGTCATGTTGATGTTTAAGCACCCACTCCTTTTGAGGCCCAGTAAGAGTCTTCCCCCTACAAAGACTAAAAAAAGACCAAATGCTGGCTGCTAAAGTGGATCTGACCAAGCATCTTCTTACTGTAAGAGGTGAAAGTAAAGCCTCCTGTCATCCTTTTCTCCAAATACACAAAGAAATGACCAGGCTGAGGCTCAAGGGCACATTTCCAGTCCTATTTGGCAAGAACAAGGCAGGGTTCCCATGTTCCCACAAAGCACAAAGGACAAGAATGTTTCCTAGAAAAGAAACCAAGGAAGGAGACTGAAGTTGACCTAGCCAATGTGGAGCTATCATGTGAAAACTAAAAGCTGCTTCAGTACTACTTTAAAAGCAGATTATTCAGAGAACTGAAGGGAGGCTGGACCTTTAAGTAACATGACTATGGAAATCGGTGCAAAAGAAGTAAAGTGGGACCAGAGAGGGGTGACCTTAACAAAGCATGCATTTGTGACTAGTACTACTCCTTGAAAAAGGTTGTAAATACCACAAAAAATAGGACTCAAGGTGACTATATATTGTGATATTCATTATAGCACTATTTATAATAGCAAAAAATTGGTAGCAAATTAAATGTATCAGTAGAAAATTAATTACATAGCCATGGTCCAGAACTTTGAACCCACAATTCATGGTTTTCTATGCATGTTTAATAACCCAGGAAGATGTTCATAATATAATATTGACTTTTTAAAAGTATTATATACTTTCTTCTTTACTTTTTTCTGTATCTTTCATAGTTTTAAGAACAACCATTTATAGTTATTAAAAAAAGTTTTATTAGCTTCATTTTAAAGTATATTCTAAGTATATCATCTTCAGAATTTAAAATTTTAAAAAAAAAAACTTTTTTTAGAGCAGTTATAGGCTCATGGCAAAATTGAGAGGCCGATACAAAGATTTTCCCTATTCCCCTGCCTCCACACTGGTATAGCCTCCCCCATTACCCAAACCCCCACTTCCCACCAGTGTGGGGCATTTGTTACATAGTCAAAGAACCTACATCATAATAACCCAAAGTCCACAGTTTACATTAGGGTTCACTCTTGGTGTTGTACATTCTGTGGGTTTGGACAAATGTATAATGGCATGTATTCATCATTATAACACCATACAGAAAATCTTCTGTGTGCTGCCTATTCATCCTTCTCTCCCAGGCCCTGGCAGCCACAGATCTTTTTATTGTCTCCATAGTTTTCCCCTTTTTTGAGTGTCATATAGCTGGAATCATACAGTAGTAGCCTTTTTAAATTGGCTTCTTTCACTTAGTAATATGCATTTGTTTCCTCCATGTCTTTTCATGGCTTGAGACTTTCATTTTAGCACTGAATAATGTAGCACAGTTTGTTTATATATTCTCGTGCCTTGGTTGCTTCCAAGTTTTGGCAGTTATGAATAAACCTGCTGTAAACATCTGTAGGCAGGTTCTTGTGCTGATATAAGTTTTCAACTATATATATTTTTTAATGAGGAGACATTGAACAAAGGAGCAAGGTGGTTAGATTTGTGTACATAATGTATTTTTAATAAGTAATTTTTAATAATACACATTTGTAAAAAATTAAAAGTAAAAATCATGCAGATGCTCTTACTTAGAAATAACTGTTGTCAATACTCAGTGCTAGCCTTCTTTCTGTGCACATCTGCAGACAGAAAGATAGATGAATATATAACTAGACTTTTATAAAAATAGAAATAATTCTATAGATGCTATGGTTTTAATAAACAAATGAAATTGAATATTACTTGACACTAAAGAACTTTAACTTGAGATAAACTACAAATAAATATTTCCATTTAATTCAATTATAATGGATTACCAAAAAATATGTGTCCAAAATTAAGGAGAGTGTGAAATGTTAGGAGATTGCAGTTAGTGAGGTTTTGTTTTTGTTATTGTTGTTATTTTTGGTGCTGGTGGTATTTTTAACCAATTTTTCAAATTAGCTACTTCTTCTACTAACTGCCTGGAGGAAGTAAGTGTACTTGAACTTTTTCCCAGATACCTTCGTCCCCAAATTCCCATTATATTATTACTTTTACTTTGTCAAGGTTTATGACACATTCTTTTCAAAAACCATAAATACCATACCAGTTTAATATTAATCTTGTTTAATTAACCTCAGTCCAGTTATTCTGTTTTGCCATGGTTTGTCCAATCTTCAGTTCATATTTTTTGATTCACTCCTGATGTGACAGGAATTTATGAACCAGTATGTTTTTGAAGATGTTTAAGAATATCTATTTTGTTGTCTTTATACTTAAAAGGGCACCTTGGGTGGTTACAGAATTACCAAGTTATACTTCCTTTTCCTCTGTAGGCATTGCTTCATTTCCCTCTGGTAAATAAGTGTTGTGGAGACATCTGATTTTTTTCCCCTTGCATAAAATTTTTCTACCTGGTTACCGAGTAATTTTCTTTCCTTGAAGTTCCAAAACTTCACTATGTTATGTTTTGGTGTCGATTTTCCTTAGGACATGGTAGGCCTTTCAATTTGTGGATTCCATTTTATCTTTCTGTTCCATTTGCTTTGTCCTTTTCTTCAGAAATACTGAAATGTGTATGTTGGATCTTCTTTGTCTTCCATAACTATTATCTCTTTTATGACCTACATATGTCAATGTTATTTTCAATTTTTAGATCTCTTCAACCTTTCTATCATGTCTCTCACATTATTTCAAATAGATGCTTGTTTATTTTTTCCCTGCCCATTTGCCAAGCTACACTAACTTCCATTTCTGATATGTAAAAACCTCTCCTTGAAACTCTTAAATCTCTCCTTTAAGTCTCTCTCAATCTCTCTCCTCTCTCTCTCTCTCTCTCTCTCTCTCTCTCTCTCTCTCTCTCTCTCTCTCTCTCTCTCTCTCTCTCTCTTTTTAAGCTATCAGGTTTCTGGTAATTATTTGATGTCCTGGAAGATATTTTAGACTACATTAGGTTTTTCATCTACTTTTTCGCTTTATGTTTTTCTCTTTCTTTTTTTTTTTTTTCCTTTTATTTTTGAAGTTATCACGCATGAGAGATGCTATGTTGGTTCTTTTGGGTTGTTTTTCATGTTTGAGTAGGGCCAGCTACCTGCTAAAGACTGGTTTTGGTGGGGCAGAGGAGTGTATAGGATTCGAGCTGGGGCCATCGGAAGCTTCTGCTGAATCTTATTGTCTTCCACAGTAACTTATCAAGCCTTCTCCTTTACTGTGGAGGCACCTTTATTTTTGTGTATTCTCTTGTTCACCTCTTGCTACCCTTCTGGGGCAAGAAGGCTTGGTGTAAGCACTAGAAATAGTTTATCAACATGATTCTTCTTCAAAGTATGTTTCCCCGTGACCATTCTTGTCTCTGGTTCTCATGGTGATAATCAAAGATCACTGGATGCCTCTGAGGCTGGCAAGGGTTGATTTTGAGGGATTTTCAAATCCTATTGAAAGTCTAAGCTTATTACAGCATATGCTGGCTAGCTGCATGCCCCTTCCTTCTGGGGCTGATTTCACAGTATTAGGTAGGTATGCTTCATGTTTTGTGGTTTTCTGATAAGGTAGTTTTCTTGTTTCCTCAAAGTTAATGCTTTATAACTTCTGTTTCTTTTATTGTTGCTTTCAGCAGAGTTTGAGGGAAGAAAGTGAAGTGATAATGTCACTAGCACTGTTATTAGAAGTCCGTATCTCCATTTTAAACAAATTTACTGGCAGTTAAAGGAAGGACGAATGTGAGGAAATAAGACCAGAGAAAAGAAAGTACAGATTATTAGACTGGAGTCATGAAATGTGGGTTCAGGTCATAGCTTTACTACAAACCAGCTGTGTGTCCTTTGGCAAATAATTTTCCCTCTCTGGTCTTCTCTTTTCTTATGTAAGATGACTGAATGAGATAGATGGTGATTTTACCTAAAGCTCCTAGATCATCATCAGGGGCAGAGTGGGACATGTTTAGATATAGTTGTTCTATAAATGGAGGTTCATATACTCAACTCAGCAATATATCTGATACTTTTATGTGCTTTCTATATTACTAAACACTTACATTTCATGACATCCACAGTAGAATATGCATAATAAAAAAAAAAACTCAAAGTAAACTTATTAACCAGGATAAACTTAGCCAGTTCTCCCTTACTGCTACTGTCATAGTCTATTCAGATTGCTATAATAAAAATACCATGAACTGAGTAGCTTATGAACAACAGGAATTGATTTCTCACAGTCCTGGAAGCTAAGAAGTCCAAGATCAAGACATTAGCAGATTTGGTGTCTAGTGAGATCCTGTTCCTGGTTCATAGACTGTTATCTTCTCACTGTATCCTCACATGGCAGAATGGACAAGGTAGCTCTCTGAGGTCTCTTTTATAAGAACACTAGTCCCATTCATGAGAGTTCTACTTAATCACCTCTCAAAGGCCCCATCTCCAAATACCATCACTTTAGGGGAATAGATTTCAGTGTACAAATAATCAGTCTATAACATCTACAAAAATTGTGCTAGGAACCAAAAACTTTGAATAGGAGAAAATTAATTCCCTAAAATACAAGTCTTATAGAAAATAATGTTATTGCCCAGAAGAAAGGTTATTGGGACAGTCTTTCAGATCATTTCTTCATAACATGAAGTTCCAAGACATAATTCTTAGTTATTTATAGAATGTTCCAGAGAGCCTTTGAGATAAGAAAAATTGCAATTGCCTATATATGTTATGATTTAAGATAATGTCATGCTACATCTCCTACTTTGGTTAAACTATCATAGTTAGATAGACCTAGTTCCTCAAGGCCAAGCCACAGCTTAAGTGGCCAGTTTCTGTAGTAGAAGTTATAGGCTTTATTCCTTTTTTGAATTTTCTTTTTTAAATAATAACGTGCTTATACTCCTGTATACACTTAGTTGATATTCAGCAATGGTCTCAAGACAATTCACTGGGGGAAGAATGCTCTTTTTTCAACAAACGGTACTGAGACAACCAGATATTCACATGCAAAAGAACAAAGATGGAGCCTTTCCTCATGCTGTATACTAAAATTATCTCAAAAAACCTAAATACAAAAGCTAAAACCATAAAACTCTTAAAATATAGGAATAAATCTTCATGAGCAGGTTAGGCAAAGCCTTCTTAGATATGACACCAAAAGCACATACAAGCAATAAAAGAAAAAATAGATTAATTGGACTTCATCAAAATTTTAAAAATTTGTACATTAAAAAATGCTATCAAGAGAATGAAAAGACGACTCATGGAATGGGAGAAAATATTTTCAAATCATATATCTAATAAGGGATATAATATATGTGTATAATATATACTACATGTTATATGTAAAAGAATATTTATAACATATAAAATAAACACAAAACACTCCTGCACTCTATAACAAAAAGGCAAACAACCCAGTTTAAAAACAGGTAAAGGACTTGAATAGATACTTCTCCAAAGAAGTTATACAAATGGCCAGTTAACACAGATTTTGTCATTAATCATTATGGGAATAGAAATCAAAATCCTAGTAGATGTGCCACTTCACATCTACTAGGTTGATCATATTTTTAAAAATAAAGTAGAAAGGGAAATACCAAGCTTTGGCAAGGTTGCAGAGAAATTGCAACCCTCATGCATCGCTGTTGGGAATGTAAAATGATGTAGTCTCTGTGGAATACAGTTTGGTGGCTCCTCAAAAACTTAAACATAGAATTACATTACCTAGCAATTCTTCTCCAACATAAATGCCTAAAAGAATTGGAAACAGGCATTCAGACAAAAACTTGTATGTGAAAAAATGAAAACAACCCAAATGTCCATCAACTGATGGTTGGGCAAACAAAATTTGGTATATTCATATACTGGAATATTATTCAGCCATAAAAAGAAATGAGGTACTAATTCATGGTATAGAATGTGAACTTAGGAAACATTCGGCTAAGTGAAAGAAACCAAACACAGAAAAACACATGTGTCAATTCCATTTATCTGAAATGTCCAGACTCTTCCATAGAGACAGAAAGTATATTAGTGTTGTCAGGGACTGGGAGGATTGGGAAATTGGGAGTAATTCACAATGGGGTTTGTTTTTGAGGTGATTAAAATGTTTTAAAATTGATTGTGGTGATAGATGCACAACTCTGTGAATATGCTAAAAAAAAAACTACATTGAATTATACCTTAAATGACTGAATTGTATAGTATGTGAATTATATCTCAATAAAGCTGTTATTAAAATAATAATATTCATGCTCATTGTAAAAACAAACACTACAACAATATATCAAATGAAAAAATGAATTCTTCCCTCTACCTCCATCCACTTATCTCCATAGAGAAAAACCATTGTTAACTGTTTGGTGCATAAACTTCCATATCTTCAGTACTTTACAAATATATATATTTACATACAAACAAATATCATTCTTTTTTAATATTGTATATTACTCCATAGAATACCTGTATAGTAATTTATTTAAGTAATAAAAGTGTTCCCTGGCCTTCTTAGAAAAATCAGTAACCATTGTGAAATAAATAAATCCCTACTACTGCTCACTCTGGAATAATACAGAGAGTAAGAAACTCTTCAGTTATATATTAGTGGCTCCAGTATGGACCTCTACTTCCTGGGATGTTGATTTTGGGGCTCCTGTTTAAAACCACTCTTCATTTTTTTTTTTCTGCCCACAGTGTCTTAATACCTGAGACAGATCAGTTCTGAAAAATAACTAGCTGTCTGAGATGTCTCACCTGGAATGCTCGCAAAAGAAATTTTATATATGCCCTATAACCTCCATTTTAAGTCAAACCACTCATCCCAAATGTGCCTTTGAAAATTACTGAAAATTTGTTTAGCCATTTTCACATGACAATGCAAACAAACAGACAAACTTAATTTTATATTGTTTCAGGTCAGTTTATATAGTGCTTCTGGGAAAGTCCTTCTGAGAAGTTAAGGGCCTTCATGAGGAATCAGCCCACCGGTTGCACAGTTGTATTTTTTATTCTTTCCTGTATGCTGAAAGACGGGATATTGTGTCATTTGGGGGCAACAGAAAGGGAATTTTGGAGATGGACACCTAGAAATAAAGGGAACACTGTTACCTTAGGAGTAACACTTAGGGTGCGTGGTAATAGGTAACTCAGGGTTACCTTAGGGGTGCTAATTAGATCATATTTGTAAGTGGGCCCAAGACGACACAAAAGGGCATGTAGTGAGCAAGTTCTTCTGTTCACAAAGGATTTGGACAGAT
This sequence comes from Rousettus aegyptiacus, assembly GCF_014176215.1. Lineage (NCBI taxonomy): Eukaryota > Metazoa > Chordata > Mammalia > Chiroptera > Pteropodidae > Rousettus > Rousettus aegyptiacus. The sequence goes on from NW_023416309.1 coordinate 66,444,605, forward strand.
GATTTAGGACTAGGCCTTCCCCAGATGTTAACAAGATGACTGCAGCTGTTTTATACTGCCTGTAAAGGTCTTTTAGTCCCCATAAGCTAAATAGGATCAAGAATAAAGAAAATATTAGAAACAGCTAGGGCTTACAAGCCCAGCAAGTAAAGGCAATTTACTGAGCTTGGACCCCAGGATTTTTCCCCAGGCCCTATGCTTTAGGAAGAGTAAACATGCTATGTTGTTGGGAATCAACCCTGCCCTGGGCAGCTTCCTGGTGCTCAGGTGCTCACCCTGAGGATCAGGAACTGAGAGACCCTTCACTCAGAGTGCTTTTCTTACACTGAAGAGAAGCAATTGAAAAATATGCCAAGTTGAAGAGACTCCAGGTGGTTTAGTTAGTCTGGCCCTAAGTCTCTTTCTAGAAAATTCAGTGTCCTCTATGACCTTGTTGATCTCTGGAACTAAAGACCTGAGGATTGTCCATTACTTAATTTATTATGCCAAGTATATTGGGCAACTGACAGTTGTGTGTTAGAAATCATGGCTTTAAGGTACAAACCAGGTTAGTACTCACCTTACAGGCCTCTCGTGTTGACTAAATTGAGAACATGAAGTGCCTAGTATAGTGACTTACAAGTATAGCTGCTCAGTGAATATCAGCCTTTTCCTTTTTTTTTTTTTTTAAGAGGATAGTGGAAACCAAGTTCATGATTCTCCTAGATCTTTGAATTAATTTTAGAACTAGTTATATTACAGGAGTTATTTGGCATTTAGGTCTCTAAATTTGTGGTTTCTGATTTGGCTATTAGTCTTTCTTTACCCATCAAGTTCAGACTCAATATCTTCACTGTGAGCCAGCCCAGAGAGTACAACTTGGGGCACTAGAAGGTTTGTGTAAGACCGGGCATAATAAAGAAGATGCCCCACACTTTCCTGTTGGAGGCAGCTTCTGCTTTGCTCAACTCTACACCAGGCCTCTACTGACAGCAGAGGCTGGATTCTTAAGCAAAACAGGCTTACCCCTCAGGGAGCTCCCAGTCTAGTAAGGAGATAAGGACATAAATTTTCATCATGGAAGGCTAAGAGGAGAGAAAGAGAACAGGGCAAGTGCAGAGACAGATCTCAAAGGAGAGATACTTTGCCTAACCTGAGATTTGAGACAGATCTTCCTAAAAATGATAACCATTCTACATGACCTGAGCTGAGTCATGAATGAGGAAAGGTAGGCTGATGAAGAAGCAACAGGAGAGCATTACATTTAGTAAACCCAAACGTCTCAGAGGCCCAAAGCTATGGGGTGTGGTATTCGAGGGGTAGGAAGGGGGAACAGGTGGTACAGGCATAGTGCAAGACAGTAGTGTGAAATGAAGTTTACTCTCTTCCAAGCCATTTTCTTTCCATTGCCATTTCTTTTTTTTTCCTTTTAGTGAAACATTATCAGCGGCTTGATAATAATATTATCTGATACTAGTGTACATGCTTTAAATTTACGAACTTGTTTAATTCTCAATCCTATGAAGTAAATAGTGTTACTATTCTTGTTTTGCAAATGAAGAAACAGAGGTTAAGTAACTGTCCAAGGTATAAATAGGCCACATGGTCCCACCTTTCTGCTTCAGCCTTGCATGTGGCCTCCATGGCCTTGGCTTTAACATGGCCACTTTCTATCAAACCAACTAACTAGAGTGGTATTTCATAAAATACAGGGACTGATCTACAGGCCAGGTGCAGGAGAATTACCTGGGGCATTTGTTGAAACAGGGATACCTAGACTCCACCACTCTAATCCTGAATATAATGGGGTAAGAGATCAGGAATTTGCATTTTTTTAACCAACTCCCCAGATGATCCTAAGGCACAGTGATGTTTGAGAAGTCTCTGAGTTACAACTCCAAATTCCTGCGTGAGAGAATTGGAGTGGACAATCTTGGATCAGATAGGCTGGGAGGGTGGGTTTATTTGGACTTTTTTCTTTGGAGTACAGGCATAGGAGCAAGCTTTCTGATAAAAATATAAGGGCAGAAAGGACTGTGAAATTATTGGACTCCCCAGTTACTTGGCATTCTTGGAGCAAACCTCTGTGTGTAGCCAAAAGTATGGCATCCCCTTACCCAGTGTGCAAGATAACATAGCCTTAGCTCTGATTTCAGTTACTTCTTATAAGACCACAAAAGCAATTAACAGCTCTTGATTCTTAGTCCTTGGGTGTGGCTTGGATAGGAGCCTCTCACCCCCATCTCAGCTTCCTTCTGCCTAATAGATGCAAATAATTCCTTTATTTTTCCCAAAGCTGTAACTGCAGATTTTTGCTCTTTTTCTGTCATCCCTTTCTTCTCACCCTCCAATCCAGTGTTGTTGTTTTTTTTTTTTTTTTAACTTTGGAAATCACTATTTTTCAGAGGAAAAGCTTGCATCTATTAGATAGGGCATAGAGAACCATCTTTCATTGGTCCTAGCTAAGCAGAAGAAAAGTCAAAATGTCTCTCGTTACTCCTTTTAAGCCACCCTAAAGAATTGTCTATAGAGCATAGCTACAAAGGAGCATTAGTCAACAATGTGGACATTTTTAATCCCTCAGCCTCCAGGTGGGACTGGAATGGCATACTTTAGGAGCAGAAGTCAGGGACTGTTGGATGTCAGGGCCAGACACACTCACAGAGCCAGAAATATGCAAGAATCCAAGTTCTCTATCTCAATTCTCTGAGGAGCAGTTAGAAAGGCTGAAAGGACGGAGCCAAGAGATATGATCTAAGGAATTGAGATCAGGTAAGAGTGGCTGCAAAGGAAGGGAGTGTTCTGAGTTTGCCAAAGCACTTAGTTTGCTTGTCTAGCCCCTGAACTATCTGGTTAGACAGTATAAGTCGAGGGTTTGTTTTAAAGAATGAGTCACTGCATCTCTCAAGTGTTCAACCTAGCTTATCTTCATAATCTTGCATTTTATTCATCAGCCATTACAAAATTACAGAGCTGAATCCATGTCCTAACAGTCTTCCTCAGTACTTATAAGATTATAATCATATATGTCAATTATACTACAATAAAAATTAAAAGAAATAGAAATATATATATTTTACTGCATTTTTTAAATTAGTTTCAAGTATACAGTACATTGGTTAGACATTTATATAGTTTATAAAATAATCCCCCTAATTCCTCCTTCTCTCCTCTGGTTTTCCACCTAGCCAATATATTAATGCTAACTACATTCCCTGTGCCATGCTTCTCATCCCTGTGACCATCTATTAACTACTAATTTGTACTTCTTTAACCGTTCACCTATTCTCACAGCCCCTCACAGTCCCCCTGTCCATTACCAAATTGTCCTCTATATTTGTGAGTCAGATTTTGATTAGTTTGTTCTTTTTATTCCTTAGAATCCACATATAAGCGAAATCATATGGTATTTATCTTTCTCTTTCTGACTTACTTTACTCAGCATAATAACCTCTAGGTCCATCCATGTCATTGGAAATAGTAGGATTTCATTTATTTTAATGACTGAGGAATATTCCATTGTATATATGAACCATAACCTCTTTATCCAATCAATCTGTTGATTGGCATTTAGGTTGCTTCCATATCTTAGCTACTGTAAATTGTGCTGCCATGCATATTGGGGTGCATAGATCCTTATGAATTATTGTTTTGGTTTTCTTTGGATAAATACCCAGAAATACAATTGCTGAGTCAAAGGGTAGATCCATTTTTAATTTTTTGAGAAATCTCTATACTGTTTTCCATAGTGGCTGTACCAACTTGCAATCCCACTAACAATGTATGAGGGTTCCCTTTTCTCTGCATCCTCCCCAACACTTGTTCTTTGATTTATTGATAAGTCATTCTGATAGCTATCAAGTGATATCTCATTGTGTTTTTAATTTGCATTTTTCTGATGATTAATGACCATGAGCATCTTTGATATGTCTATTGGTGATCTATATTTCCTCTTTGGAGAAGTATCAGTTCAGGTCTGCCCATTTTTTAATTGGATTCTTTGGTTTTTGTTGTTGAGTTATATGAGTTCTTTATATATTTTGGATATTAACCTCTTATCAGATATATCATTAGTGAATATCTTCTCCCAATCAGTCAGTTGTCTTTTTGTTTTGTTGATAATTTCCTTTGCTGTACAAAAAATTTTTTAGTTTGATGTAGTCCCATTTGTTTATTTTTTCTTTTGTTTCCCTTGTCTGGGGAGACATATCTGAAAAGAAATTACTGTTAGTAATATCAGTTTACTGCCTGTGGTTTCTTCTAGAAGTTTTTGGTTTCAGGTCTTACATCTAAGTCTTTAATCCATTTAAATCTATTCTTGTATAGTGTTTAGGAAGGTGGTCCAGTTTCTATTTTTTTTTTCTTTTTTTTCCTCATTATCTGTTCAATTTTCCCAACACCATTTATTGAAGAGATTGTCTTTACTTCATTGTGTATTCTTACTTCCTTTGTCATATAGTAAGTGAGCATATAGGCACGGATTTATTTCTGGTCTCTCTGTTCTGTTCTATTGATCTATGTATCTGTTTTTATGCCAGTACGATGCTGTTTTGACTGTAGCCTTGTAGTATAGTTTGATATCAGGTAGTGTGATACTTCCAACTTTGTTCTTTCTCAAGATTGCCATGGCTATTTGGGGTCTTTTATGGTTCCATATAAATTTTACGATTATTTGTTCTAGCTCTGAAAAATGCCATCGGGTTTTTAATAGGGATTGCATTGAATCTGTAGATTGCTTTGAGCATGGTATATGCTTCCATTTATTTGTATCTTCTTTAACTTCTCTTTTCAATGACATAATTTTCTGAGTCTTTTACCTGCTTGGTTAATTTGAATCCCAGGTATTTTATAGTTTTCGATGCAATTGTAAATGGGATTGTTTTCTTAATTTCTCTTTCTGAAAGTTCATCGTGGGTGTATAAAAATGCCACTGACTTCTGAATATTTATTTTGTAACCTGCTACTTTACCGAATTCGTTGATCAGTTCTAACAGTTTCTTGATGGAATCTTTAGGGTTCTCTATACTTAGCATGTGATGGGCAAATAATGAGAGTTTTATTTCTTGCTTTCCAATTCAGATACATTTTGTTCTCTTTCTTGTCTTATTGCTGTGGCTAAGACTTCCAAGGGCATCCTTGTCTTGTTCCTGATCTTAAGGAAAACGCTTTTAGCCTTTCTCCATCGGGTATGATGTTAGCTGTGGGTTTGTCATATGTGGCCTTTATCATGTTGAGGTATGTTCCCTCTATTCCCACTCTGCTGAGAGTTTTTATCATAAATGGATGCTGGATTTTGTTGAAACCTTTTTCCGCATCTATTGATGTGATCATATGGTTGTTATCCTTTGATTCGTTAATGTGGTGCATCACATTAACTGATTTGCGGATATTGTACCAACCTTGCATCCCGGGAATAAATCCAACTTGGTCATGGTGTATGATTTTTTTTCCCCCTCTTTGAATCCGCCCCCCCACCCCCACTTCCACCCCTGACCCATAGATGTTGCCATTTCCCCTTAAGAACTGGATCTCTGAAGGCAAGGAGTCTCCTCCCACACGCTCGTGGCATGATATGGTCCGTGACTCCACCTGGGGCAGGAACCCAGGACCTTCTGCGTGCAAAGTAGACGTCCTAAACCGCTACCCTATGGAGCCACCCCCATGATTTTTAATGTTTTGCTGAATTCGGTTTGCTAATATTTTGTTGAGGATTTTTGTATCAATGTTCATTAAAGATATTAGCCTATAGTTTTCTCTTTTTTGTAATGTCTTTGTCTTGTATTGGAATCGAGGTAATGGTGGCCTGATCAAAGGAGTTAGGGAGCCTTCCTTCTTCTTGAATTTTTTGGAATAGTATGAGAAGAATAGGTGTTAATTCTTCTTTGAATGTTTGGTAAAATTCACCTATGAAGCCATCTGTTCCAGGGCTCTTGTTTTTTGGGAGGTTTTTGATTACCGATTCTATTTCATTGGCAGTAATCGGTCGGTTCAGATTCTCTGCTTCTTCTTGACTCAGTCTTGGGAGATTCTACGTTTGTAGGAATGTGTCCATTTCTTCCAGATTGACCAATTTGTTGGCATGTAAGTGCTTGTAGTATTTTCTTACGATCCTTTGTATTACTGTGGAGTCCGTAGTTATTTCTCTTCTTTCATTTCTGATTTTATTTATTTGAGTCCATCCTGGAAAATGTTCCATGTGCACTTGAGAAGAATGTGTAGTTTGCTGCCTTGGGGTAAAATGCTCTGAAAACATCTATCAAATCCATCTGGTCTAGTGTGTCTTTTAGAGCCATTGTTTCCTTTTTAATTCTTGCCTGGAAGATCTGTCCATTGGTGCCAATGGGGTGTTACTATGAGTGTACTACTATGAGTGTATTACTATTGATCTCTCCTTTTTTGTCATTCAATAATTGCTTTATGAATGTAGTTGCTCCTATGTTGGGTGTGTATATGTTTACTAGGGCTATGTCCCCCTGATTTATCAATCCCTTTATCATTATGTAATGCCTTTTTTTGTCTCTTATTATAGCCTTTGTTTTAATGTCTTTTTTATCTGACATAAGAATCGCTACCCTGACTTTTTTCATTTGCATTTGTGTGAAATGTTTTTCCATCCCTTTACTCTCAGTCTGTGAGTGTCATCTGATCTGAAGTGGACAGCATATGCGTGGGTCTTGTTTTCTTATCCATTTGACTGCCCTGTGTCATTTGATTGGAGCATTTAATCCATTTAAAGTGATTACTGATATGTACATAGTTACTGCCATTTTATTATTCATATTTGCTATATCTATTTCCTTTTTTACCTCTTCTCTTTTTACTAGAAATACGTTTTTTAAAAAATATTATGATCAAACGCCAGCTTTGCAATCACTCTCCATCTTCCTACTACAACATGTTAAATACCTACTCTAGTTTCATCATCCTGTTCATATTCTTATTTTGCAAGTAGTTTCAATAAGTTTCAAATTATTAGGTAGGACCTGCAATGAATTTATGTGGCATGTTTGTTAGATGATTATCAGTCACCTACCTACAAACATGCTAGACTACCCATGGAAATTAAAAATTATAACATCTCCCTTGGCCTCATGTCCAGTGTCAACTATTATTTCTCAACCTTTTTGTAATTGCAATATGTTGTGCATGATCGCTCAATATAACAATGTACCTTTTTCTTGAATAGATCCTAAGGATGTCATAGAACATATATTAAATTCTTTTTTTAAATAAAGTATATTAAAATTAATTTGATTATAAGGCATCTTAGAGAATTGCATGATGTCTTCTGGAGCTAGACTCAAATAGAATTGGGAATTTCCCGGGGGCTATATGATCTAGCCCCAGCCCCACTTCTAACAAGGTGACAGCCAGCAGACATATTTGTGCTCTTATCCTTCTTCTCTTAATAAAATAAGGGTGTTGAGTTAGATTATCCTTAAGGTCTTTTTTCACAACTAACAAAAATTTTATCATACAATAAACAGAATAATTGCCCTGCAAAAAGACATATACCCTAAACAGGGTTACAGGTGACCTAGTTAAATTTGAATTTTAGAGAAACAATAATTTTTAATGTAAATCTTTTTAATATAAAGATGTCCCAAGTATCGCATCTTTAAAAAATTATTCATTGTTTATCTGAAATTCAAATGTTAGCTGGCATCTTGTATTGGTATCCCTAACCCCAAAGGCCATTCCCTTTCATCTCATTTATGTAAGTCGATTACACCACTTCTCTAGTGTAAGCCTGCTTGTCTCCTGTCTTTTATCCTTAGCCTGAAACAGGTAATGAATGTCAAATTGTTGCTTACTCCATTGCCTTACTTATGAAATAAATTCCCAGAATTCAGAGAGGATAGTTTAGAAATTAGAGAGGATGGGAAACAACAATCTGTTTCCCCGAACTAGCTGCCAGGACTGCCAGGACTGCACCTGGACATGTTATCTACAGCCTCGTTACTGACATTTCATGAATAATCCCAACCTATGTCTCATATTTCTTATGCTCATAGCATGGTTTAGTGAGAATTTTCATTTACCTCTATTTATTCTTATTTTATTGTTTTGGGTTCTTGCCATTAGTTGGTTCAAGATTCTCTTATCATTCAAACAAATAAACAAAAAAACCTCCACTTAACTCTTTCTCAGCCCATTTACTACCCTACTTCTCTCTCTTCTTTTATAATCTTGTATTATTTATCCTTACCATCTGCACATCCTGATCTCTCATTCATTCCCCAATGCAGTCAAATCCAGCTCACCATCTTTCCTCTTCCTTTTACCATTGAAATTCCTCTTCCTCAGGGTCACTGCTAACTTCTAATTACTAAGTCAATGGGATACTTTTCAATCCCAATCTTATTGGCCCTCTCAGCAGCTCTGGTAAATGATGACCACTCAGCCCCACCACTGGAAACTACTTTTGGCATCCTTAACAGTACTCAGCCCTAACTGTCCTCCTTCCTCTTTACTTTCTTGGCCACTTTGTTTCAGTCCTCTTCAACCACCCTAGTTCAACTGCCTGGTTCTTAAATGTCATAGGTTTTATTTCAGGTCCGTTTCACATTTTCTGCACTCTCCCCAATCCTATGTTCTCAGTGTTTGATGCATGTTCCACGCGAGTAAGTGAGGCCATTTACAAAACACCAGTGTCCAATTGAGCCAGATTCATGTGGAAGACGGGATGAAACAGGGACTTGAGAGCCCATGAGAGGCACCTGGGTTTCAGTTTATTTCTTTATTTTGAAATTTGTTTATTCATTTAGTCTTCATTTAACACTCATATTTTGAGTGTATACTATATCTCAAATACTAGTTCCTAGAAAATGAAAAATCAAGTTCTTACTCTCAAAGAGCTTACAGTTCAGTAGAGAAAACCAGCAAACTAGCGGATGATGTAAGGGTAACACAAAAGACTGTTCCAAAGGCCAGTACACAAAGGGTGTTGGGGACTCCAGCACAGGAGTCTGGAAAACGCCATAGATAGGTTACCTATGATCTGAGTCTTGAAGGACAAGAAGGAATTAGCCACATGCACGCCACACAGAGGGTCTACTTCCAGATAGCTGGAGTACAACATGCCTGAAGGAATGCGATAGACGATGTCAGTGTGAACTGGGTAGGCAGATACAGATCACAAAGAGTGTGTGTTAGGTTAAGATTAAGGTATTTCAACAACTTCTTAAAAACATAAGAGGCTTTGAAATATATTAAACTAGGAGATGCCTTAATCTGATTTGCATTTTAGAAAGCTCTTTCTGACAACATCGTAGAGAGCAGTGTAGGAGGATGGGTTCCAAACTTGGAGCAATTGGACCAGTTAGCACGAAGTAGGTGAGAAATATAGCTGACCCTTGAACATATGGGTTTGAACTTCACAGGTCCACTTTTACACTGATTTTTTTCAATAAATATACAGTCGGCCCTTGTATTCACGAGTTTTGCATCGACAGCTTCAACCATCCACAGATGGAAGACAGTATTTTCAGTCTGCAGTTGGGAATTCACAGATGCAGCAAGCTAACAATATACATTACTCTATACCATTTTATAAATGAGACTTGAGCATCCACAAATTTTGATATCTGCAGGGGTCCTGGAACCAATCCCCCATGGATCCTGAGAGTTGTCTTAGTTTTGGGCGAGTCAAAAGTTATACTCAAATTTTTGATGTGCGGGGAGTAACGCCCCTAACCCCCACTTTTTCAAGGGTCAGCTGTATAAGAATCAAAAATAAAGCATTGTCTGAGAAGACAGAAAGAGATGGTTTCTAACGCTGATGCAGAGGTAGTGTTTCTTGGACCTGGTGACCAATTAGCTGTCAAAGATAAGAGAGAGGAAGCCAGAGGAGCGCCCAGATATGTGAATTTAGTGACTGAATATATCCATCACCTCCACTGAAAGACTCATGTTTCTACCATCCCTGTCAAACTAGACACCAAAAATGTCACTCTTCCTAAAATGAGAAAACAAATAGTTTTCAAAGGCCTGAATTTTTCCTTTTGCTCTACCACTGAACTGAACAATTGGAAACCTATTGGGACAGGGGTGTCAGAGCCACTACCATAGCTTTTGGGCAAGGGCAGTGTCTCCAAACTCGCCCAGCTAGTGAAGAGGCTCATGTCATCATTGGCAAAGTGATGGCCTCCATTGATGACCTTGGTACCACAGGGCATGGATCAAAGCCCCAGCTCACCAAGGCTTTTAGGCTGGGCTTAATCAGGAGAGGTGTTCATCTAAAGTGTACCAAACAACCTGTCACAAATGGAGAACACAAGTCCTGGTGAGTTGGAAACCAAGGTAACTGCAAGAAAGATAGTGTCAGGTATCAAATCTGAAAGTCAGGACATTTTAGAAATAGATCAAGAGTGAGGCCAGACGTGAGGAGCTTAGAACATGGTATAAGTAATGGGTCTGGATGTGCATTTAAGACATGAGGCCAAGGAAAGAGAAAGGCCACAGTCCTCTTACAGACTTCAGTTGGAAAACCTTGCCCCAGAATAATAGTTCACTTTAAACTCATTTATACAAGCTAGATTTTGACATGGTTTAGATGCCCATTTTGTTAATGTTTAGGACATCTCTGTGAGCCATAAGATTAGGGTTGTTGGCATCAAAAGTACTGTGCCTTCTAACTGGATGCATATAATAAAAAGACCTTTTTCCTAAGAGACCAATGAGACCCACTTAGGATGGTCTCAGGCTCAGTGTTATCCTTTAACACATTCAGGTATATCTCTAACTTTTAAACTTTTATTTATGTTTTTTTTTACTTTATTACACATCCCAAGAAATTGTTTTTTATAAATTTTATTAATTTATTGCTATCACACCTAAATTCAGTCCTAATGCACTTCTCTCCCCCTCAGATTTTATATCAAACGGATATGTCTACTAGAGATGCAGGGAACTCAACAGCACAGGCAGAGTCAGACATCAGATTATAGTAGCTTGAATGATGAGGTGACTGCAGGTTTAAACTGGACTAGGGTCCATTTCCAGGGATGCCCAGTCTAGTGGGTAAGACATTAAAGCAAGAGTTTCTAGCTAACAGAGATGGTCAAAGTCAGGAAAGTCGCCCTGTGGTGATCGACCCTGTTTGGAGCCAGACCACAGCCAGCATCTAGGACAGGAAACTGGGACAAGTCACTAGGCTTTAACAAGTGGTCTCACCGGACCTTCGTGATGTCCTCACCAAGTGAGCTGGCACATTCTCAGTAGAGAAACAGATGGGCACATCGAGCTAGAGCCACACATGGACCTGGAAAAACATAGGAGTTGTTGAGAGAAAGACTAGAGCTTGACGTGCACACAGATGCTTAGGATTCACCACAAGCCCTTCGGGTGTGGAGTCTAAACTATACTTTCACATTCGTAATTCTAGGTCCTACCTGCTCCTGGTCTGGGTCCCCCCAACATGATTCCTGCCTGGGTTCATATTAACTCCAGACATGAGAAGAGAATCTTATTAAGGCTAGGGAAGGAAAGGGTTAGCACAGATAGATTTGCTTTTATTGCCTAGAGAACATGGACTGGTTTTCAACCCACACTACTGTGGAGAAAGGTTTGTTAACCTTGAGTAATGTATGGATCTTTTATTTCTTCCTAATTTAGTTTTCTGTTTGTATTTAGCCTACATATAGTATTCAGTCCTTTTAAAAAGAAAATATCTCAGGTATTTTGAGAAGACTCATGTGTCTTTACATGTGTAAACACAAGCAAGAAAATGCCATGAACCTACCTGCTTTATTGTCACTAAAATAATCATAAAATTTTTTTTAGATTGTTAACTAAGTAAAAATACCTCTTTCCAAGAACTCATGGGTCCCTACGAATTTAGCCACAGACTCTCGGGGATTTGAGGACCTCAGTTGGAAAACATTGCTGCAGAACAGTAGTTCATTTTTAACTCATTTTAAGAAGCTAAATTTTGATACATTTTAGATGCTAATTCTAGGAGCATTCCATCTTGCCTAAGAAAAGTTTAAGTATTTTTAATTACTCTGAAAGAATATTAACTGCTTATATGTTTCAGAGACTGGGTATCAGAGCTTGTTAATAAATGAATGCCATTCCATCCCTGAGAACATGCATATTACTATCCACAAAGCCATATAGAGCATTCATAATAACTAAGACATCCTCCTGGTCAGCACTGCAAATGTATCTTTGTTTATATTTTCATATAACTACACTAAATAGCATCAGCCCAATTGGGAAGGATCTTGAAGTGATTTGAATTCTTTCTTGAGTATTTTCTTTATAAATCCCTAGTCTGGTAGATATTTTCTGCTACAATATTAAATGTCTTGTTCTTTGCCTATGTCTAAGAAATATTAATTCTAGAAGGATTCGAATACTGATATTGACAAATATTTGTTAAGATAGGCCAAAAAATTTTGTTATATTGGAAAATGTAAAAGGGGATCTATGACAGAATTTTCAGTGAGAGAGAAATAAGGTCTAGGTCTAGTGAAGAAGAAAGAACTGGTACTTGGGAATGATGGTGGTGGTACCCATTATTACATCTTCTGTGTGATAAGAAGTGAGCAAGCCACAGGTGAACTACACAGCAATGAAAACCTTCAGATATTCATCCTCAGAAATTCTGATATTGCCCAGAGAATGAAAGGAGGGAAGGACAGGTATCCATAAGGGCATTGCTAAGATGGGGTTCATCACTGTACAGGACTGTAACTTGCCATAGTGGTAGACTGCCCTGATTTGGACACCACTGCTTTTCAAGAAAATTTGCCCTTCAGAAACCATCTGATGATCAGCAGATAGGGTCTTCCTGGGAAACATCACATACCCCAGATTTCCCTCAGATTTGCCTGCCCATAATCTCCTGAAAGGCCCTCCTTGTTTTGGGTGGGGGGAGTGGCTGATGACCCCTTGACTTTAGACTTCTCCATGGCCCCAATAACCAGGCTCTCAGAGAGTGCAGGGAGGAGATATAAAGGATCCACATTGCTGTTATTTACAACTTTCGAAAAGCCCAAGTTTTAGGAGAGAGATGGCACAATGGAATGCTGAATTATCTCCATCTTTTCATTCTCACCATCTCAATTCAGACCCTCATCATCTCCTATCTAGACTTCTGTACGGAATTTTTCTCTCATTTGGCCTGCCCCAAAGTATGCCCTCCTAAATCATAGATTGAGTCCTCAAAAACCCTTAAAGGCTCCCTGTTGTGCCTGCCTTTTGGTACAACAGAGGACCTTTGGCTGAGTATTCTAGGCCCATTATAGTCTAGCTCTATTCTCCTTCACATTTTGTGATCTAATCACATGGGACTGTCTGCTATTGACTGACCACTTCTTTATAAAGTCTCATACGCCATTGCTCATTTCACTCCTCAGCACTGAATTACTTTCCATCAGGAATCAGCTAACATTTATTGGACACTTTCCACATGCCAAGCTCTGTTCCAAGTGTTTTTCAAGTATTATCTCAGTTAACCCTCACAGCAACCTAATGAAATGGGAACAGTTAACCCAGTTAAAACCAATAGCCATTTGCTCTCTACTTGATATATTCCTCTTCTACAAATTGCCCTGTACTTTTATCTCTTTTTGTTCTGATTCTGTTATTTTGCCTTTCTCAAGTAACTGCTCTCTACCAGCTCAATGGCTTTCTTTGCCTCAATCTTCAAATATCCTCAAGGTTTTAAAAAACCTTTCCCCAGATCACTGTTTCTTTGGGTTTCCATTATCTCTCTTACTTCTTAATCACTCTCAAACTTCTCAAAAGCACTTATTGGTGCTGATTTCTCACCACTCACTGACCTCTGTCTTTGCAGTTTAGCTTGTGCCTACCCCTCTTGACTAACACTGCTTTCAGAGACTACTAATGATTTCTCAAGGGGTAAAATCCAATGGCCTTTTCTTAGGACTCATCTTTCTCAGCCTCTTAGAAGCATTGGTTCTATTGACTGCTTCACTCTGCATTTACCTCTCCCAGCTTCCATTTTACTACTGTATTGTTGTATTCAAATCTGTCCTTTCTCCTGTGTCTTTACTTAAGAGTTTTCCAAGCCAGGGTTCTTGTACTCTTGAGGCAATCCCCAGATAGTTTCTCCATGGTTATAACTTCTTTGTGATAAATTTTTAATGTGTTGTTTTCATTTCAGTGATCTTAGTAAGCACCATTCATATGAGCTCTTTGTAACTGGATACCACCAATTTCAATGCCCAGTCTGTCACTTTGGATTGTTATACCAAGCGATTGCTAAAAAAAAAAATAAAAAATTAAAAATTAAAAAATTAAAAAAAAGTGACAGCATTTGGCTTTAAAGGAATGTTCCTAAAGGTGGAGTCCCTCCTGCTTAAAATTGGAGTTGTCTTTGATGTCATTTTTTTCTTGTTTGTACCATCCAATTAACAGCTAACTCTGGCAAATTCTTCTTTAGTAATATCTTTGGCTCTTTGCTCTTTTCCACTCCCATGGTCACTTCCTTTGGACTGGACTATTGTAGTTGACTAGCCATCAATACATTATATGTAGTTGACTACATTATGTAGTTGACTACTCCTCCAATTTATTCCCCAGACTGTTTCCAGGTTAATTTCCTAAAGTATATCTGATCTGGCCACTCCTATTGAAACCCCTCCATAACTCTTCTCTGTAAACCAGTCTTCTATAAGGTAACAGGTACCCTCTGCCCCAGCTAAAATGAACTTTCTGTTCTCAAATCACAGCTGCGCATTCACCCCTGTACACCTTAGCTCAGGCTGTTTTCTAATTTCTAGAATTCTGGCCTCCCTACAGGGCATTGGGGGGCCTATTGATCCTAATCCAGCTCAGATACCTCTGCTTTCATAAAAGGATTTTTGATCCATACCATAGAACCTTGTATTTTCTTGCTCTGAGCCCCAGAGCAACTTATTTGACTTTTCTTATAGTACTTTTTTTTCTTAGATTTTGTTATTTGAACACTCGTCTGTTCTGCCCATTTGCATTCCTTATATCATATCACACCATGCTCTGCAGTTTGATGGAACTTAAGTATCATTTGTACCTTAAAGCTTTCCCTAGTCGCCTTCTTCAGGACTCCAGTGGATGCTTATTGTTAGTAAGGCTCTGGATGGCCCAGAGAGATACAAGGCTCCAACTCTCTAGTCTTCTGTCTTATCTTGTTTCTTGGCATATGATGGAACTTCAGGTGCTTGTCAAAATCAGAGACAAACCCTCTCTCTGAAGTAACCCTAATTTTGGTTCTTAAAAAAAAATTCCTACGGCCATGCCACCCTGAACAAGCCCAATCCCATCTCATCTCAGAAGCTAAGCAGGATCGGGCCTGGTTAGTACTTGGATGGGAGACCACCTAGGAAAACCAAGTGCTGTAGGCATAAAAATTAAAAAAAATAAGGGATTGTAACTGACAAAGTCCTTGCAATCTGTGAGGTCAACCAAGGGTTGCCTCACCGAAAATGTAAAAAAATAATTCAATGAAGCAGAAATTTTCAAGCACCAGAAGGTTTAGAGACCAGTCAAAAAGTTATGCTACTGCCTTCTGCTTGGGAGATCCCTTCTCTGTCTTCATGTATCTAAGAATACTTGCCAGTCCATTCTCACCACCACTTTCTTTGTCAAAAGTGAGGTAAGCGGGGAGAAAGAGTTTGGAGACAGGTATCTGCCTCTTAAACCACTTTTTCGAGGCTACTAGGGGCAAGCAGAACCCCATGACCTCCCTGAAGTGGGTTCAGTGAACAGGTTCTTTTCTGTTTTTTAGTAGTCACGTAAGACAGCAAATTGGCAATTTTTGGAAAAAGATTTCTCACATGAACTTTACAAACTCTAGACGATTTGTTGCGATTATGTGAAATGCATCTTTCCGAGAAAGGTAAGCACCAGTGGTAGTGTAACTGATTTGAGTATAATACCTAACGGCCATGATTTGTAAATGCCTTTTATGTCCTAAGAAGGAAAAAAATCCATTTTGTGGTTATTATGGTTAATGTTGAGGGCTTTAAGCCTTATGTGGACAAGAGTCTCTTGGGACATTTGATCTTTGTCTGGACTCCTAAACTGCTTGAGAATAAGGCCCTTAATCCAGGCATGTGCTTATACAGATTGCTTTTTATATATGTACCTATTTTTTCAAGCCTTTTATTTTTTCTCTCTTTTCCTTTCTCCTTTACTCATTGTTCCCCCTATGTTTCTTTTCCTGTTTATCTTAGGCTAGCCATTGATTATTACGATATACTCCTAGAAATTATCTGGCCCTGCTTTAGAATGTCACATCTCCAACCTTCCTTCAGCTTAGATCTAATTCCTTTGCACTCTTATGGTTTCTACTGCACTTTAGCCATGCCCCTCAAAACCATGAGACCTCCCACACTGGTCCATTGGATGCCAGTATTAGCAGTCTGAGGCCCCTAGGTAATGCACAGGCCCCAGGTAATCTTCCATGCTCTTGGGCTGACCTCAGTGTTCACTGAACTCAAATGACCTTTTCCTGCCTCAGATGACAAAGGAAGTAATCAAGTTTAGAAATGTGCCGGAGGTTGGTGGGGGAGGGGTGAGCTGAACCTTCCAGCTGGGTTGTACAAGCCGCAAGACCAAATAAGGGTGTGTGAACAGCCTCTGTCTGTATTAAAGTTCATAGTGCAGTGTGCAAAAGTGGGACTGGGTTTTCAGAGAGATAAGCTATTACCCAACCTGGTGGGTGGCATTCCAGCAGCAGGCTATATACCCTACCTCTGCCTGCAGGGCTAAGGCTGGGAAAGGGAAGACCTGAGCCCATGAATTTTCTCAGAGTGGCGAAAGAAGGGAAGGGGACTTTCCTTGCCAGGGCCCTGTGACTGAAGGAACTGATAACCCACAGGAAATTTTCACAGAGCATTTCCATGACTCTCCTGACATGGTTCTAAAGACTGCTGGCCAGGGTGAGTCATGCGAATGTGTCGAAAAGGGCAGGCAGCATTTGAGGATATTCAGCCAGTAGGAAAACAAACATTATTTTTATGAACCCTCACAGGCTGAAAACCCCAGCTTGTTTACTGAACATGAAGGTCTAGGGCAGGACTAAGTTTAGGGCACATTTCAGCAGTGTTAACACTGTTTGCTCAATACACCCAGGCAAGGGGCTGTGAGGATTGCAGTTATCAGACCAAAAGATTGGCAAGGGTTAGCTTTCTCTGTTGCATTTGATAGCTCACCAAAATAAACATCTAATCTCCTCAGAGGTCTTCAGAGCCAAACACAGTGTCATTGTCTCCTTAAGATGTTTCAACAACCACTCATTGATGGCAGTGCCAAGAGTAAGCCATCCTGCTACGCCAGCCTGGCATTCCTTCCTTCCTGCCCTTGCCCCTCTCCTTTTCCCTGCAAATTCCTTCTCATCCTGCAGCAAAGCAAACCTCACCTCCACTAGACCTGAAGCTTCCTGAAGGAAGGGGCTATGATTTGTATTCATGTTTACATCCCTAAACAGTAGCCCCAAGCTTGAGGCCTTATGTGTGCTTAGTCCAGATGGGTTAAATGTGCAACGATTCATTTTCTCAGAGGCCAGCCCTGGGTTGTGGTGGCTGTGTACCACTCCAGACCCTTCCTTATAGATGTGGCTGCATAGTGGGGTCAGGCTGGTACCATCTGACAGCTGGTCACCTCAGGCCCACTCTGCACCCCTTGCTTTCTGCCCTAAGATTTCTCTGCCACTGCTCAGTCTCAGTGCCCAAGCATGTTCAACACTAAAGTATTAGAGAGTTAACACCTTATGGAGATAAACACTCCCCTCTTCCTCCTTCTGGAAGGATTGTCAGTTCTGAGATGCTTTCATACAACTTTTTAGACAGCCCCATGGGATCACGCACCCAATGCCCATAAGTGGGGCCAAGTCAATAAAGCATCTTGTATGGGCTATCCCTCCTGTCACTCACTCTTGCTCCCAGGGGTCACACTCCCCAATAAAGTACTCATGGTTAAGCCTTCATCCTAGGTTCTGCTTTCTAGAGAACCTAGGGTAGGATATCTGGAGCCTTGAACACATTCAGATCCCTTTATTTAGAAATTCTCTCACAAATTTGTTTTCAAAATTCATTTCCTGTAAATACATTTTATTCCTATTTCATATGTCTCATTCTTTTAGAATGAGAATTCAGAAGCAAAATTAAAGTTTAATAACTCAAAGAGATTTTTTTTCCTGTTTTGCATTAACATTCCTTATCTTACCTTGGGTATATCTACACTTTCTTTACTTTTGCTTTGAACATACCTCAAAACTCTATTATCTTTAGCATTTTTCATAAGCCATAATTCAGGAAGTTAGAGAAATAGCTTCCTGGTGGCAGAACAACAGAACTGCAAATTTCTTTCCCCTATAATTGCAGTGAAAGTGGTATCTCTGCATGAACTGACTTTGACTTGTAGTCTCCTCCTAATTATTTCCTTAGAGTGAATTTCTCGAAAGATAAGATCAAAGAGCACAAATGACCACATATAGCTAAATTTCCGTCTCATGGAGATGTAGAAACTTAAACTTACACCAACAGTGTATAACAACACCTTTTCCTGTGCCCTTTTCCACACAGACAGCCTACTTTAATTTTGCATTTCTTTCTGAAAATTAGAAGAATATATGTTGGCAGCTTATATTTGTTGCTTTGTAAAATACCTGTTTTCCTTAAACAATCTTTAATGTACCTCTTAATGTTTTAAACAGTTTTCAGACTTCCTTTGTGAAGGACCTTGGAAGTTCTCCCTTTATCTCAGTTCTCTATCACTGGCTTCTTATCAGGAAACACCACCTAACTGACTTAAGATACAGAATGGAGGAGTGAAAAGACCTCAGGTCTCTAAAGTAGAAAGTCTAAGTACAAGGTGTGACTTGCCAGATATTTCAGATATTTTAGTTTTATCATTTCTTTTTTTTAATAATTTTTTTTATTTTTGAATTAGAGTTGGCATATAATATTACTTTCAGTTCTACAACATAGTGATTAAATATCTATAAAACTCACAAAGTGATAACCCCAATAAATCTAGTATTCATCTGATATTGCACAGTTATTATAATTTTATTGACTGTATTTATTATGCTGTATTTTATATCTCCATTACTATTTTGTATCTAATAATTTGTATTTCTTAATCCCTTTCCCCTTTTTCACACACCTCCCCTAATTCTCCTCCCATCTGGTAACTCTCAAAATGTTCTCTGTATTTGTTTCTGTTTTATTTACTTTGTTTTTTAGATTCCACATGTAAGTGAAATCGTATGGCATTGGTCTTTCTCTGACTTAACTTCACTCAGTACAATACCCCCTAGATCTATCCATGTTGTTGCTGATGTAAAGATTTCATTCTTCTATTTATTTATTTTATTTATATGGCTGAGTAATATTCTATAGTACATATGTACCATCTCTTCTTTATCCATTCATCCATTGGTGGACACCCAGGTTGCCTCCATATCTTGGCTATTGTAAATAATGCTGCAATGAACATATGGATGCACATTTCCCTTCAAAGCAGTGTTATGAGTTTCTTCAGATAAACACCCAGAAGTGGGATTATGGGGTCCTTCTTTGTCTCTTGTTATAACCTTTGTTTTAAAGCCTATTTTATTGGAATAAGTATTGCTACCCCAGATTTTTTTTTTCATTTCCATTTTCACAAAATATCTTTTTTCATCCCTTTACTTTCAATCTCTGTGTTTCTTTTAATCTGAAGTGAGTCTGTTGTAGACACCATATGTAAGGGTCTTGTTTTCTTATTCATTCAGCCACTCTTTCTTTTGATTGGAGCATTTAATTCTTTTTTTATTTGAAGTACTTCTTGATAGATATGTAGTTATTGCCATTTTATTAGTCATATTTTTGATACATATTTTTTTCTTCTTCTTAAAGGAGCCCCTCCAACATTTTTTGTAATACTGGTTTGGTGGTAATGAACTCCTTTAGCCTTTTCTTGTCTGGGAGGCTCTTTTATCTGTCCTTGGATTCTAAATGATAGCTTGGCTGGGTAGAGTAATCTTGGTTGTAGGTCCTTGCTTTTCATCACTCTGAACATTCTATGCCAGTTCCTTCTGGCTTGCAAAGTTTCTGTTGAGAAATCAGCTTACAGTCTTATAGGAGTTCCCTTGTATGTAACTAATTGCTTTTCTCTTGCCGCTTTTAAGATTTTCTCTCTGTCTTTAACCTTTGGCATTTTAATTATGACATGTTGGTGTGGGCCTCTTTGGTTTCATCTTGTTTGGGACTCTCCGAGGTTCCTGGGGTGGTATATGTATTTCCTTCGCCAGGTTAGAGAAGTTTTCCATTATTATTTCTTCAAATATGTTATTAATTTCTTGCTCTCTCTCTTGTCCTTCTAGTACCAATATGATGCAACTGTTGTTGCATTTTGATGTCCCAGAGGTCCCTTAAACTAACTTCATTTTTTTTAATTCTTTTTTCTTGTTGCTATTCTGATTGAGTGTTCTCCGCTACCCCATCCTCTGAATTGCTTCCTCCTCTTCATCCAATCTGTTAATTCTCTCTAATGTACTTTTACTCTCAGATATTCCATTTTTCATTTCTGATTGGTTCCCTTTTGTGTTTTCCGTTTCCATTTTTATGTTTTCTATCTCTTTGTTAAAGTTCTGAGTTCATCAACTCTTCTCCTAAGTTCACTGAGTATCCTTACACCTAGTGTTTTAAACTCTGAATCTGGTAGATTGCTTGTCTACATTTCATTTAGTTCTTTTTCTGGAGCTTTGTTCTGATCTTTCATGTGAGACATGATTCTTTGTCTCCCCACTTTGGCTGCCTCCCTGTGTTTGTTTCAATGTATTAGGTAAGGCTCCTAAATTTCCCAGTCTTAGTAAAGTGGCTTTATGTAGTAGGTGTCCTGTGGGGACTAGTGGCACAGTCTTTCTGGTCACCTGAGCCAGGTGCTCCAGGTGTAGCCCTTGTGTGGGTTGTATGTACCCTTCTGTTGTAGTTGAGCCTTGGTTGCTGTTTGCACATTGAGAGGAGGAATTGACTCTTGGGCTGATTGGTTGTGAGGACTGGCTGCTGAGGCGCTGACCCTGTGGAGCAGGATTCACTTTAGCAGGGCTCTGGTGCCTGCCCAGTCTACCCTTTGGATGTGTCCTCCTCAGATGCTGCCCTGGGTAGTGCTCTGGCTCTGGCACTGGTTGAAGTAGGCCACTGGGTGTGCTGGCCCAAGGACCTCCTGGGAGGGGCCCAGCTGCAGACCAAGTGCAGCTGCAGCTTGTGCACTTGTGGGGCCACCTGGTAAGAGTCACCAAGCACTCCACTGATGTCTGCCACCTGTGCTGGGCTTATAGGTGCTTCGAGTGGCCAAGCCAGGAACTGAGGTTGGCCTCTGCTAGTGCCGGGCTTGGGGCTGCTCAGCAAGACGTATAATGCACGCCGAGGCCAGATGCTGCTTCTTTGGGTTTTGTGAACCTTTGAGAGATTTTAAGGAATTCTGCAGTGTGAGCCAAGACAGGCTATTTGTATGAAATAAACCACTAGAGGTAGCCTGCGTGGGTCCATGAGCTGGGAGAGGTAGAGTCCCAGGGAATCACCTGGACAGAGCGACCTGTGTCCGCACACTGGGCAGGGGGAGGCCTCAACGATGGAAATCGCCAGCACTTCTGTTTCAGAGAAAGCCACCCTTCAGCCCTCTTCCTGAAGCCAGACAATTCAGTTCCTCCCATATGTTCCTGGCACTCCAGCACTGGAGCTCAAAGTGGGTAAATAAGTTTGTGTGTGGGCCCCTTAAGAGGAATGTCTGCAACTCCAGCCACCCTCATTCAGCCACAATCTCTGCTGGTTTTCACAGCCAGAGGTTGTGGGGACTTCTCTCCCTGCCACTGGAACCCTGGGCTGGGGAGCCTAGTGTGGAGCCGGGACCCCTCGCTCCTCTGGGGAGTTAGTGGGAGCTCTGTAGCCAAGGTAACCCTCTCGATTCTTAACCACCATGCACAGTTGTGGGACTAGACCATTTTGTATCTCCGCCCCTCCTACCAGTCTCCAAGTGACCTCTCATGTATGTCCCCAGTTGTAGGACTTCTGTTCAGCCAGAACTCGGGCAACTCCCAGTAATGGTTGTTCATTGTAATTTTGGTATGGTTGTGAGAGGAGGTCTGCTATCTTGACCAGGCCTAGTTTTATCATTTCTGAGCTGAAAGGACTCTAGAGACTAGAATTCTCC
Organism: Rousettus aegyptiacus; assembly: GCF_014176215.1. Lineage (NCBI taxonomy): Eukaryota > Metazoa > Chordata > Mammalia > Chiroptera > Pteropodidae > Rousettus > Rousettus aegyptiacus. The sequence goes on from NW_023416309.1 coordinate 66,466,733, forward strand.
TGAAAGAAGAGAGACATATCAAGTCAGGGCCATATAACTACTGCCTGCTGCGATCCCTGGTTTTCTTGGTCCTTAATTCTTCAGAGTTGTCTTCTTTGCTTTACTTGGGCAAAACCTGGCCTGAAACTTGGTTTTAGCTCACTATAGCCATCTGTTTCAACCAGAAAGTGTTGCTCAGCTTTATATCTTAGCAAACTTAGCCAGGTACGTTAGCATCTCAGAGATTTCCGTACTCTTCCATTAAAATTGTAGTAAAAACCATGAAGGACAACAATGCTAACAATTAAAGGAAGATTCTAGGAACTCTTAGCTCGATAACTTTATTACCATTCCCTATAGACCTGTACAGATCTGGATCTGAGGAAACAACAAGAAGCAAAGTTGTTGCTTAGCTGTCTATTGCCTAAGCAAGTTTATTGCATGGTTCACATTTACAGCAGATAGGGAGGGTAATTCCTAGCCTTCTTTAAATCTAAAAGCTTGACTACTCTTTGAGGCTTGACTTCTACTTTCATATTGGCTTCGAATTACATACATATGGTTTCTAAGGAGAAGAGTTCAATAATAAGATGAAATTGGAGTCTTGACAATATATGTATTCTGTTATATTCCCAGTCAGCTGGCCCCGTCGGTGCCTACATAAAGCTCCGTGTACCTCAATCATTCTCTTCTAACCAGGCCTTTCCAACTGTAAAAGGAAATAAATGAAGTGGACATTTGGGGGAACTCACAGGTTATGGAAGTAGGTATAAAAGCACCTGAGCTTTTTAGGAAGATTGGGGCTCTTGATATAAGTTATGTTTATTAGTCTTTCCTTTCAGCCTACAAAATGCACAATTCTCTCTCTCCCTTTTTTTTTAAGTTTTAAAACTTTTTATTTGCATATTTAAAAAATTATGCATCCCGATAATTAAAATCATTTGAACAAAAAAAAAAATGGCACTGTAAACTGCATTTTACAGCCTGCAGTAACCTTGGACCAGCGTTGTTTTTACTCTAGATTTCTCTGTCATCCCACCCAGCTTCTGCTTTCACTAACTTGCAAGTTCTTTTCTTTCTCTGCCAGCCAGACAGCCTTGTTGTCACTAGTTCTTTGATGTGAAAGGGGCAGCACAGTCATTTAAACTTGATCCAACCTCTTTGCATCTTACAAAGTTAAACAACTAAAAGAAGTGCTAAAGGCAATGCTTACAGAATATACAGTGCATATTGGTTGTACAGGACTCATTATGATTCACCTTCCTGCTTCTCCTGTTCAGTTGGGTTTTTTTGAAGGCAGTGAATTTTTCTCTTTCATTTCTTCTCTTCAGTTTTGACTTATCAGATTTCTCAATCTCAGCCATATCAAGTTTGTCAGACACAATTGCAAAAGAAGAGAGGAACACGAACAAATAAGTCTGATCTGCTCAGTGGCAGTCACGGAGCACCTCTCTCCTTTTTAAAAACATCTCCTTATTGCTGCACTTCTTGTGAATTAATGCACTCTCCATCTAATCTTCATGACAGGGTTCTTAAGAGAGAGATCTACACATGTTCCCTTCACTTCACCTTTGACTCAGAAATTACATTTCTATCATTTTATCCCAAGGACATATTGAGAGGTGCATATAAAGAGTTATATATAAGGATGCTTATTACAACCTTATTACAATAATAAAAATTGGAAACAACCTAAATAATCAACAAAATGGAGACTAAAAATTTATAGCATATATAAATCAAGATTTTGTAGTGCAAAAAATGACAGAAAACTCACAACTGTGACAGAAAAAGGTTTCAATTCTGGTCATCATGTATAAACTCTAGCCATCAACTGTCTCTTACAATACTTCCCTTTACATTCTGCCAGCATGTATTTATAAGGAGTAGTTGTTAATCTATCAGAGAAGAAAGGAACTTTGCAAAAGTTATTACTTGGACCCAAACCTTGAGTTGATTAGAGTTGAACTTTAGGCAAATGACAACTCAGGCATTAGGTCTGAAAGGAGTTACTTTTCTTTTCTTTATATTTTTCTGTTTGAATTTTCTCACTATAAAATTTTATATTGTCCTGCCTTTAGGGAAGGTAATACCATTGAGATGTCTTGCTGCCCTCTGCAATTCATTTTTTTGCCCCTAACTTGTTTTATAAAGTTGTTATCTTCCAAAGCTTTTATTTGAAAGTTTCAACCCCCAAAGACTGGTTGGTATAGCAGCAGCCTTTGGCCCAGCCAAATATATGTAAAACACTAGTAAAATAAAATGTAGAAGTTCTGAGCATTTACTAAAAATCACTAAATTATACATTTTAAATGGGTGGATTTTATATTATGAAAATTATACCTCAATAAAGTTGTTTCTAAATATCCAGGGGAAAAAATCAAGTAAAATGTAAGATGATTATATTAGACCAGTGATCTCCAAGGATTTTGATTATAGTCCCCTGAGTCTGTTTTTCGACATTTGTGGGCTTATTAAACTGTATACATGTTAAACTCTTGTTAGTATATGATACCTTATAAAATAACTACAAAATAGAAATTTAAACAAGTTTTTAAAAACCATTTGAATGGAAATTCTAGAGATTTCTTGCTTTACCTCTCTAGATCCTCTTACACATCTCCTGGAGTGTCCACAGCCTACTTGGAAACCACTGACCACTGATATAGGCAGTCAGCAAAGAACTCTGCAAGAGATTTCAGAGCAAGAAAGAAAGAAGGGTTGTTGTTTTTTTGTTGTTTTTTTGTTTTTAAGGAGCCTAAATTAGGCTAATGCATCAATAACGGCCACTACTTTGACATTTACATATCCCTTTACAATTGTTAAATGCTTTCTCATGTGTGTTATCTTATTTGCTCTTTCAAAAAGAAATGAAGTGGCTCAAAATAGGAGATTTATTAGGGAAAATTTTGACTGCCTGACCAAGAGGAGTTTGTACTTGATCACAAAAGCAATCCTGCCATATCACTTGTATCAGATTACAGAGGGGATATTTACAGTCCAAAATCTCCTAGATGATTCACTTTCTTATCCATGGTGAGAGGGTAGAACCACTGAAGGAATGGCATGGAGGAACACCTGTTCCCATGAACCTTACTCTAAGTGAAGTGCCTTGGGGTAGCAGATCCCAGGTCTCTGAAGGTGAATGGAAGGTAGCAATAGGCTTTCCCACTCTAGGATTCATCTTTCAGCACTTCAGAACCAGGAATTAGTAAGCTTAGCCAACTACTGTCTTACCCTTTCTCTTAGACTGCTTCACCATCCATGTGGCTATTACTGATATAATGTCCAAAATGATGCCTCAATACATTTCTGTGGACCTCCCCACCAGGGGTATGTATGTAGTTGTTTTCTCACCAAGGTATTTTCCCTGATTCCTGTATCTCTTTTTTCTTCAGCAGTCTGACCTCAGTAGGTCATGTTCTACATACCAGATTTGGTTCTCTTCCCAGGGAATAAGCCTAGAGACTTTGTACTTTCTCCCTTTATCCCTATCCATTCCCCTACCAGCTGAGATGTCCGTCCTGCTTACTACAGGAGCATGGAATGGCTAACAAGACAGTGCTTTGAAAAGTATAAAGCTGCCCTCCATAGACGGCACCCTAGAGTTTTAGTAGAGGTAGCAGTGAAGCAATGGAAATAACTATATTGTTTAGTGCTGAAGCTCATATCATTTTTTCCTGCTGAAGAGCCTTCAGTGACTCTCCTTCGGCCAAAGTCCTAAGAGGGTCAGTTAATGGCCCTAATCCAGAGAGGTGATAGCAGCCTGCCAGATGGAGGGCAAAGAGAGCCTCTTTCCTCTCAGTCACATTGTGGATGTTGCTACAGGATCTGAGCCAAAGAGAGATGGATATATATTTATAATGTCTTCGAGAAATGGGGGTCAAATTTAGGCCTTGGCCTCATATCAGGTGATGCCATATATCCATACACAAAAAAAGGGACAGAAGAGGAGATAGGTCTCTGGTATGGCCAAGAGGAGACACAGATAAGGTACAGATTAACCTGCAGAGACCTCGGCTCCTAAGGTAGGCGATGTGGTACTGCCTCATTGGAGCAGGAATGTTGCCAGCTCCCTAGTGCTAAAACATCTTGGCTTTACAGCCATAATACCTGGGTTCAAATCCAACTTTAACAACCTTTCAAGCAAGCTACTTAACTTCATCTATCAGAGCTCCTCAAAAGATGTTCATGAGATAAAATGAAGTAACATTCCTTTGTACTTTTTCACTTAAAGCATTATAACTCTTATAAAGATACATATTCTGCTTTGTCTCAGGTTCACCATTAACATATATGTCTCCCCAGCTTGTAGACAAAGCCTGTCTCATTGATGTCTGTTTCTTTTGCCCCAGCAACGAGCACAAAGCTCCAAAAGTATATTCAGTGGAATTGTCCATTGATTTCTGGTTGTGTCATGTTTCTAAATCTTATCTCTCTCAACTAAGATCTGGATATTTAAGGATAGTACCCCCATGTAATTCCTGTCACAAGACTGGCACACACCTACCAGAGCTTAGGGAGGAGTTTGTACCTGATTAGAAACAGTGCTCAAGTTGTGCTTCTTCCTTCCAGGGATTTCCCAGATGACCCATGTGTGCAGTGGAACAGAGAGCATGTGGCCAGCATCCTTCTTCAGCATATAGAAGTGAATAGCATTAACCTGGTAAGAGAACACCTTCCCACAATGCAAATCTGAGGTTCCTAGTCACACCTTTCCTATGGCCACCCTCCTGCTTCCAGCTCTTCTCCAGGGCCACTCTTAAAAGAGACCAAAACCTCCAATGCTCTTTTAAACCTCCTGATGCTAACACATCTTTTGTGAGACTAAGTAACCAAATCGTCAGTACTCAGGTAGAGGCAAAGGTTTTTTCCAACTATGTCCTCTTTTACCTTCCCCATCCTCCACCTCTGTCCTGCCACCTAAAAACTCAAGTCTCCAGGAGCCTGTGCTGCAGCTCTCATTTGTACAGAACTTCACCTTTTACCAAGTGTTGTCACGTTTAGAGTATCATTTGAATTTTACAGGTAAATGTTGTTATAATTCTCATTTTACATCAAGGAAATTGAGGTACCAGCGGCTAGACAGCTAGCCCAAGTTTGACAAATAGTGACACTAAGCCTCAATTTCTCACTCCAAAAAACATGAGGATAAATTCACACCACGGCAGGGAGAACGTTCGAGTCACATAGCAATAGTGGAAATGAACATTTACTTGCAGAGGTAGATGCGTCTGGGAACACACATCTCAGCTCTCCCAGGATCTGTTGGAATAGGCCTTGCCAATGGTCAATTTTAAAGCTCACAAGAAATCTTAATGTCCACTTCTAAAATAATAATAATAGTCCTTCATGAGTTAATACCTAAAATTCAACCATTTAAAACCCCAATCATATCAAAAATTAAGTTTTGATAAATTCTTATTAAAAGATGAATCCTTCTGGCAGAGAAACATGTTAGGCTTTTCTCAATGATGAGTTTACTGAGTGAATTGATTTATTAGACCTTTTGTAAGAACAGCTTTTGTTGATTTATTAGTCAGACCATCTTTGTTTTCTAATGACAGAAATACAGCTGAAACAGCCCACACAAGCCAAAAGAGCACCTAACTGGCTCACTCCAAATTACATACAGGTAGAGAGATGCAGGTAGGTCCCCGACCCTGCCAGAACTCTTCTCCATCTTACTCTATGTGTTGGCTTCGTTCTTTTTCCTGGCTGGAAAAATGGTTACCAGCAGCTTGCAGACCCATACCTCCCAGCTATAGCTTTCTAGGGCTGAAGTGAAAACCCAAGGGGCTCCGTCCCTGAGATTAGGCATCAGACTCCTCGCCCTGCTGACTGCCCCTGCCCACACAGTCAGAACTTCTCAGGGCTCCACAGCCCAGGTGTAGACAGAGCTAGTCTTCATTGTCCACCTAAAGTAAAACAATGAAATCTGTGAAGTTTGCCCCAATACCCTTGGTAGCCCAGAACTAGCCCCCAAATACTCTCCCTTGTTCCATACTTTGGTGTGTATGAAGAGCTGATCTCCCCAGTAACTTCTTGCTTATAGGATAAATTCCTATCTTTCTAAACTTGGCCTTCTTTGATTTGACCCTTACTGGACACTGGTGAGAAGGATTGGTCCTTGCTAAAGGGCCAGGTTTTTTAGACCGCATAGCAGCTGGCCTTAGCTCTGAATAAACAGGGAGGATATTCAGGGCACAGACAGCTCTGTATGCCATTCTTGCTCTCAGAAGAGTCTGCCAAGTTTGTGTCCCAGAAAAGTGATTTGTGGTCCAGGCTGAGTTCAAGACTACCCTCTCTAAGAAGCTTTCCCTGACTTCTTCTGCCTTCCTGGGGATTCCTACAGTATTTGCTGTGTGTCCTGTGCCTGTGACATGTGTTGCTATTTATCCTTTAAAGTACAGACCATGTCTTGCAAACAAGTCTGTAAGGCCCATGAAGGCAAGGACTGTATGATGACATCTTTATATCCCCAAGAACTAGTACAGACCCCAGACCATGTTCCTCTCGAAACTGCTATAACTGTTATCTGCCACCTGTCTGCCTGGAGATTCTTCTGTTGTTGGAGCTGCTCACATTCATTGAAAAGAGTGAAGAGACCTTTATTGTCAGGACAATCTTGAATGGATTTAATTTCTGTAAACAAGGAAATCCTTTGAAAACAGGTCTTTAACACACCTTGCTATTAATAAGGGAATTCTCAAGTTATCACAGTGCGGTTGGGAATAGAAGTATAAGGCCATGCTAACACTATGACCAGTGTAGACATAAGTGGCCATAATCGAGCTAAGTATGGGTTTCCACTCAACCCCCTATGATGCAGTGACATGCACTTTCAGACAGACTCACAGTCCTTACACTCCAGGTATGAGGGATGAATACTAGGCAGGTGAGAAGTCACTCTGTGGCAGTGTTCCTACCAAGCTGAGTGCATAAATCTTGGGAGGGCCCCAGGTCCCTTGTCCAGACTAGAAGTATCGACTGCACAATCAGAGAAGATAAAGCACCAACAGGGAAGCATAGGCAGAAGCAAGGAACACAGAGCTAAGTCATGAGAAGGTAATTTCTCACCTGGGCTATGCTGAGATGATACCAAAAGCTCTTCTTTGTCCAAAGCCAAAGCTGGCTCTGCAGCCATTAGCACAGTGTGATGGAAGGAAACCGTTCTGTCTAGTCTCATCTCTGTTGAATGAATGCTGAGCTATCTGTCCTGCTCACTGAAGGAGTGTTGTAAGAACCACATAGAACAGCTGACAGAACAGAGCTTTGGAAAGTACATTTGTCAACCAGGCTAGGTCTTGGGCCCAACCCCTACCTCAATCTTTCATTTAACAAATATTTATTGAGCACCTGCTATGTGATATTATCTGTTGTGAACTGGGGCAGTGCACCAAACACACCTAGTTTCTGCTCCCTTAGGGCAAGATGTTTCAACAGTGGCACTATTGACATATGGGGCTGATAATTATTTGTTGTAGGGGCTCTCCTGTGTATTCTAGAATGTTTAGTAGCTTCCCTGGACTCTATCCACTAGATAACCCCTCCCTCTACCCAGTAGTAACCTTCCTCATTTGTCACAATAAAAATGTCTCCAGAGATTGTCAAATGTCTCTGGGAAAAAACTGCCCCCGGTTGAGCAGCCCCACTGTTATCTCTTGTTTATTGGGTTCTGGGTAATATTTCATTTGAATAGAGATTCTGCAACTTGGGGGAAAAGTGGATGGAGCCTGTAAAGAACTACAGGTACCAATGTTATTATGCGCAAACCTGCAAAAGTCCATGGAGCTGGATACAACTCAGCTCAATCCTCCTTGCAACAGAAAGAAAAAGGGAGATTAAAAAGAAGGAATGAAATGAGGAAAAAACAGAGACCTTGGAGAATTTGAAAAGTGACTGAGTCAAACTCCATTTGGCCCCAAATCTCTTAACCAGTGGCATGCCCTCCAGCATGCCTATGATAATGACCTGGCCCCAACTGTCCAGCTCCATCTGATAACAATAGACTTAGAGCTGAAACAGTCTAGCTTTTATTGTTGTATGGTTCTAAACACTTCTGTGTGGCTTTATTTTATCTTCACCTCAACCCAATGAGGAAAAGAGGGCAGATATTACTTTTCTGATCTCTCAGGTGAAGAAACCAAGACATTGAAGGTTGAAATAACTTACAGTGGCAAAGTTCTGTAACTTGTCCAGTGGGCTGACATTAACTAGTGTCAGAGAGAAGAGTACATGTAGGTCCTTCCACCACATACCATGTTGCATGGAAAAATGGGATCAGAAGGGGATACCTGAATTACATGGTTAACTTTTATTTAATAGGCTGTATTTTTAAGGGTAGTTTTAGGTTCACAGTAAAATTGAGCAGAAAGAACCTACCTACCCTCCATCCCTCACAATTTATTACAGTGAACCTACATTGACACATCATCACCCAAAATCCATAGTTTACATGGACTTGTAAAGAGAACAGTTTAATGAACTTCTGTGTTCCTATCACTCTTGGTCTCAGTATTTAACACACAATCAGCACTATTTTCATTTAAATACCTGTTCACCTCTTCTACCTTTGTAATATTTTAAAGCAAATCCTTGTCATCATATTTCATATTTAAATATTTTAGTATGAGAGTCTAAAAGAAACCTAGTCTTTTAGTAACATAAGTATAATATCATACCTAAAAATTAATATCAGTGTTTTACATTTTCAGTAGTCTCGTATCATAAGTGTGTTTTTGTTTTTTGCAGCTTGCGTGAATCAGGATCAGTTGATAGGACTTTAAATCTCTTTTAATCTATAGCCCCTACTCCCAGCCTGTCCTCAGTATATATTAGCTGCTCAGAGTTTTCTGTACATGAATCAACATGTTTTATGTTTTAGTATAGAAAGACTGATAATGAATCCCTTTCCAGACTATTCCAATCCCAGTTCCATGCTGTGTGGTCACTTTCTTTCTTTAGAGACAGCTTGCCTCTTTCTATCTCCTCTAACCACTTCTATTTCTTTTTCTGAGTACTTGGTTTCTTTATTTTGTTTCTTTTATGATTTGAGCTATCCTTTTATTATTATATTGTTTTATATAATATAAACTGTTCTCTTTACTTTTATATAAACAATAAAATTAAAATTGTCCTTTGGGTTTTTTTAGAATCAATCTGTGTAGAAATGAAATATTGGAACCTAGACTAAGCTTGCAGTTAATAAACAGATGCTATATCTGTGAAAATGGGAACAGGACAATCTATGAATAAACATTTTTTTCTGTGAATTTAACCCCAGGGCATGGTGGAAATTGTCCCTCAAAGCTGTTGTGCCTTTGGAATGGCAAAAGAGAAAGAGACTCAATAAATCAGGCAGCATCTATATGAACAAAGTTTACAGAGCAGCCAGCCAGGAAAACTAAATGTGCTAATGACTGGCGAGGCAGATAAGAAACAGATATTCTGAACCCAGGTTTCTATCATGAATGAATTCTACTTTGCTTCACAGGCCAGGAACAAGAATAAACAATAAGCCTCATGGGAAAGTCTCCATCCAATCATCTAAACCAGTAGTTACACACCATTGATCTAAGCCAAAGTCAGTTCAGATATACTCAGCACTTGAAAAGTTTCATGGTTCTGCACTCCTCTTTCCTTCCCAAGGGAATGGGCACAGCTAGTTTGAAGTTGAGGCATGAATGAAACCCTGTATTTCTCTGCAGGTGGTGACTTTCGATGCAGGGGGAGTAAGTGGTCACAGCAATCATGTTGCTCTGTATGCAGCTGTGAGGTATGATTCTCTGGGTGATGAAGGTGGGAGAGGTTTGTTCATTTGCTTAGGGTAGACGGTATCTAAAGTGCTTTCTCACTCATTATCTGAGCCCCGTGAAGCTTACTATTATCAGAGAGCCAGTGTTTGGTCATGTTGCTCACTACGTCTCACCACATCCTCCCCATGAGAACTCTCTCTCAAGTCTTAATTATAGTTTTGTCTCCTAAATAGCTGGGAATTTTTTACCCCATGGATACAGCAAGGGGAAATTGATTTTATTTCTCTCTTTGCTTTGGCCAAGAAAAGCTGTAGGGCCAAATTTGCAACGCCTTGTAACACATGTATGAGGATTTAAGGATTGGGAACCAGTGTGCCTCCTGGCTTTTTCTTTTTCCTCCTCTTATTCTCATTTATTTTGTTATCTTCTGTTGTATATTCTTACACTATCTCAAATCTTTCTTTGTAGAAGAAAGATATACATATATAATGTGAAATTAATTTGTTCTTTACAGTCACCCTATATTACTGATATGTATCTATATTTAACTGGTAAAAAAAAAAATGAACCAACAATATTAGGGACTTATTCAGGGTCAAACATATATAATGTTTCCCATCCTCTAGAGAAGCGCTTCTCCTAGGCACCATTGAGCAGCAGTGTGGCAGACCTGACCCAGCTAGGAAGAAAGGAACAACTTGAAGTGAAGGATTTACCTAATTACCTTCTTCTAAACATGCCCAACATGCTCAGACTAGAGCAGTGAAATATATGGAAATTACCTTACCTATATCATTAAGTCCATCCTCTTCATCAGACCAAGGCAGCGAAGTGGTTTGTCCAGCACTGCCAGGCTAAACAATGGCAGGGCAGCACCAGAACCCAGGAATCCCAGGTCTCCATTCACTATCTGATCTGTCACCTATGAAAACCTATCCAGTGTTAGGACCCTCCAGCCTTGTCCCTAAATTGTGTATCGCCTACTAGAAGATGCTAGAAATTATTACTTACAGAGTCTTTCTATACAGCTCCTCTTCTTTCCTTGACTATGAAATGAAGACAGGCAAGCATGCTCTCCTCTCCTATAAAGCCTGTTCACATCCCATCCTAGCCAGAGACCACACCTACAGAGAAGACCCAAAGTTGCATTAGGCCCCTTCAGGTTGAGGAAAGACACATCCCCTGGTTATAATCTGAGATGCAGTTTTTTTTTGTCACAATACATGGAAGAAATGAGGTAGCCCAGGAGTGGTCTTCCCAGCCAACCATGTGGTTACTTTGAGGCCTTGAAGTCGAAAGACTGGAGTGGACTCTCAGCCCCATGGACACCTAGAATAGTGGGTCCACCTCATTCCAGACTTATACCAAGCCTTGTCATTTTTCACGGAGCTACCACAAAGAAAAGGCCAGATTGGGTCTGTTACAAATAAACCAAGAGTACTTGGACAGACAGGGTTTGGGGGACACTTGAAGCCACTGAAGTGGGGAAAGTAAGAAGTCTTTGATCCCAGCAGGGAACCCCAAGGAACAGCTTTATGCAGACAGAACTGTCTGGGGCCATCTTCCTTGGAAGAGGCTGGGATGTCACAGACTTTTCATACTTCTGGGTCCTCTGTACACTAATGAGGGTCACTGTGTTTGAGATAAAACAATTTATTGATATGCCTAAGTCCATGCTCTTTTGAAAATTACCTTATGGCCCTCCACTGTCCCCACAGCAACACTCCTGAGGAAGTTCACAGTCACCAGTTCCCCTAGGAACCTGTCACCCCCCAAAAAAGTCTTCCTGTACTAGCATGTTACATTGTTTTCCATAAAGCCCCTGAGTTCTCATTCCCGTTTGAGATCTCCATCCCCCATATGCATTTTCCTCAGGCATGGTTTAGATTTATGGATTTCTCAGGAAATTCCCTGACTGCTGGCACCATAGCTATCTTGAGGGTAGCTATGCTCCATCTAGAAGCAGAGATCTGCTTCTGTAATTTTACCCCTTCACCTTCCATCCACTCAGCCCTGCTAGGCCCTTATCCTCAAATATCCATTCCCTCTCTTACTGAACTTGTTCCTTCTCTTTCTCCACCTCCTCCAGGTATGGCCCCTCCTCTCAGCCTCAGTCAATTGTGTCCTTCCCATATCTGAAAACAGAGGCTGGCAGTTTTACCTAGAAGTGTCATCCATCTGTGGTCACCTAAAGTCATAGTGGAGGGCAAGGCTCTAGAATCGTTTCCTGCAGTCCTTGCTGAACAGGCACAGTCAGAAAAGAGGAGTGTTTTATCCAGAGCTGCACAGCTGCCCAGAGACAAAGCGGAAACTAGAATTCAGACCTCCTGTCTCCTTTTCTAGTGCTCTGAAGGGCACCTCACTGCCACTTTCCATTAGTAAGCAAGCTTGTGTAAATTGGAGTAATGGCATGACCTCTTCAAGCCTTAATTTTGTCATCCAAAAGATGAGAATATTCGCACCTAATCTGTCAGGTTGTTCTGAAGAAATAAAATATGTTGATACAAAGCAGCTGACAGAGCAGCATGCAGTACATGATCAGTATTGTCTTCCTCACCCCTTCTTTTCCAGGTCTCCCTCTGGCCCTTTCTTCTTTCGTTATTTGCCTTGCTATACATGGTTACTTGTTGAAGCTACCAAAGCAACATCATGGAAGGTGGGGAGATAAGATGCTCAGGGACCACACAGCCACTATATAAATTTCAGGAAACACTTCCTAGAAGATGCAGCCCCCAGCTTGGCATTCCATCCCAAGCCCAAAACCATTTCATAGTTTCCCAGCAAGCTCAGCTGCCCAGTGGCCATCTTGACAGTAAACCCGAGTCTCCATTCCACCCACGGCTCTCCTCCCTTCAGAGCTTCTCTCTACTTATCACCTAAGCGCTGCCACCTGCAGTTGCAGCTACTGCAGTTCCAAGTAGAAATGCCAAGGGGATGAGGTTTGTCCTCTGAGCCATCCTTCCTTCCTTCTGGGCCTGCCTTCTATTCCCACCAATCTACTAAGATTGTTTTCTCCACAGTCACCTCCTGGCTGCTGAATTCCCAAAGTTCATTTCAGCTCTCATCTGTCTTGACCTTTCCATGGCGTTTGACCCTGCCTGTTACTCACTGAAATACTGCTTTGACTTGCCTCACACCAGCTCGTCCTCTCTCCCCTGGCCACTACTGTCTCTTCCTGCTTTCCCTCCACCGGAAGGCCCTTCTGTGCTCCTGTTCCCAGGGCTCCCTCCCCAACCCCAGGGTACTCTCAATGCAAACTCCTCGGTGGCATTGTGTGATTTCAGCACAGGTGTTTCTCTCCACTGCTCACCTCTCTCCTTAGATCCTGCATTCTCAGCTCTTTCCTTGGAGATCCTGACCACCCCAAACTCAGAATATCCCCAGGGCTCTCCAAGAGGGCAAGACAAGTCACCTTTGTTCTCAAGATCCCTTTTTCAGATTTTTCTACTTCTCCAGTCTCTGTTGGGGTTAGGCCCATAGTTTGTCATTTCTCTCCCAATTTCTCTTCCTTAACTTCTACTCCTCAGAATCCCTTTCATATTCATATGTGTATCTACGTGTTAGGGGTAGAGTAGGGACTACCTACCTCATCTTCCATCCCACGATTTTCAAAACAAAGCCTTCAGAGACCTGCCTCCCTCCTCCTCTTAGGGTACAGGCATACAGGCACACAATGGCTAACTGTCAGAGGTGGGAATGAAACAGATCAAAAAGGAGAAAGGAACAATCAGGGAAGAAATGTTGATATTTTTAAAATATTCTTCCACCTTACTCACATTATAATTTCAAAAAAGGAAATTCTTGAAGAGTCTACTACGGTTACCTTCATCTCTAATAGGTAAAGCTTGAACCAGGGCACTTGACCAACCATTGACCAGCCTCCAGGTTATCTTTTCTTGGGTAAGGTCCCTTCGACTATAGGTAGCCAGAGGTATAGAATCCCATAAATCTATGTGGGAAAAGAAACTTCCCAGAAACCTACCTGGAGGAACCATACTCTGAAGGTCCTTCCTGTTAACTAAAGGAAATCTTACTCTCACTCTTGTCATTTCCCTCCTCCAGGACCCTGCACTCAGAAGGGAAGTTACCTAAAGGTAAGCCTGTCCCTTTTGCAAAAGGCCTCTAAGTAAGGAAACTTATTAGGGTGAAATTGATAAATACACAGAAAGCTAGGCCAAGCAGAGGTAAGGGGAAGGACTGACCACATACTTCCTGACTCAGCTCACTGTTTCTGTCAGTGAGGGTCCCCCAGGTCTCAAAATCGGGTTGTATCCATTGATGAGTACCCAGCCAGCCAGGCAGACTCTGGGTGTACTGGGAGGCTGAGTGTGTTGGTCAGGGTTCTCCAGAGAAACAGAACCAATAGAACCAATAGAAGATTATATATGATTTATTAAGTATATATTTATTTATTGTAAGGGTTTGGCTTATGTAATTATGGAGGCTGAGAAGTCTCCTGATCTGCTGTCTACAGCCTGGAGACCCAGGAAAACTGGCGATGTAATTCAGTCACAATCCAAAGGCCTGAGAAGCAGGGGAGCCAATGATAGATGTCCCAGCCTGAGAGCAGGAAATGACCAATATCCCAGCTCAAACAGGCGGAAAAGAACAAATTCTCCATGCCTCTTTTGTTCAGTTCAAGCCTTCAACTGATTTTATGATGATGCCCACCCACATTGGGGAAGGCAGTCTACTTTATTGAGCCCACAGATTCAAATGCTAATCTCATCCAGAAACAACCTCACAGATATCAAGAAATAATGTTTAGGCACACATATGGGCACCCCATTTGCAGCCAACACAAAATCACAGCATAGGTCTTTTCTTCTTCTGGTGTTCTTTCAGTCTGTCCATCCAGACTCATCCCAGTCCCCAGTTAATTAGCTTGGTTGTAAATGATTAAAGGGTGCTCGATGGATTAATCTGCCTGACGTAAAAACTCCTCCTAACTTAAAGAGTGGCATTTGACCCCACTTAACCATTTACTGTGTGATGCTGATGCTTAACCTTTATGAGCTAGTTTCTGGTCTGTCAATGGGGATAATATACATCCCTCATAGGCAGGAGTGATATGAAGGTGAAACAAATGAAAACAAGTAGTGTGTACCCTTTCTGAGTGGGCTTACTGAGTTTACCAAGCTGTGCCGTCTTTGGAAGATGACTATAGTTCATTTGATTCTTACATGTCATCCCTGTGAGACAGGCAGGTCCCACACTATCAATACCATTTTACAGATGAGAAAACTGAGATGCAGAGAGGTTAAGGGACTTTCCCAAGTCTGCCAGTTCTTTAGTAACAGAGCAGGAAGCAGGTCTCTGGGCTTCTGATACAGAAACTCCTGTCTCCAGCCCCTTTTCCTTGCCTCTAAGGGAGCCAAATCCTAGCCACTAGCAACTAACCTTTTATTGCTAGAGCGTGTTGCAGGGAGAGGGTGGCTGACCAGGTGTTCTACGGCCCTTTCACACTTCTCATCTGTGAAAATGATGGGCAAAAAGCAGCTTTGGTGCCACAGAGTAATCTGGCCGCTCCCCGGCCACTGCCTAGAGCCTCAGTGGACAGGTAGAGTGCGCAGGGGAAAGCTTCCCAGAAGCAACCACACTCTCCCTCCCCTTCCTGCCTCTCACTCTCCCATCCAGGGTGCCCTGTGCTCACACTTCAGTCTGTGAGCGTGCTGCGCAAGTACCTCTCCCTCCTGGACCTGCCCTTTTCTCTGCTTGATACCTGCGACGTCCTCTTCGTGCTCACCAGCAAAGAAGTAACAAGGGCCAAGGTGAGGACTGTAAATTCCTGGACAAACCAACTCCACGTCTGTGCCCCAGGCCCCCTAGCTCCTCAGAGCCCCAGCACTGCAGAGCCCCTAACCAAAGACCATCCACAGCAGTTCAGCGTCTGTCCCCAAGTGTTAGCACCACTGCCAGACCTTGGGAGTAATAGATTTTCAAGAACTTCTACTTTTTTTTCTGATTTTAAAAATAATACACAACTTAAAAAGTAAATAATAATATGCGCTCATTGCAGAAAATTGGAAATACATAAAAGCATCAAAATTAAAATAATTAATAAAATTACCTGCAATCCCACCTCTCAGAAGTAATCACTGTTAACATGTTGGCCTATATCCTCTATAAAGAGTATGACATAAATATACATACATATATTTATATATATTCTCATATTTTTTAAAGGAATTACAATGCCTACTATTTAAAATCTGCTTTAACAACATATGTCCTTAATCCTGTGTCATTAAGTATTTAAATTGTAATGGCTGCCTATATTCTATTATGTGGAGTACATAAGATATGTCACAAATCTCTTATTAATAGGCATTTCAGTTTACCAGTTTTTCATTATTATACAGGGAGCCACGCTCCCAGTTTGAGTCTAAGACCAGGAGCCTCTGTAAAAAGCCAATGGGACAAATCACAATTTGCCTGTTGAGGAAGAACCAGGCGCAGTGAGGCCCTTCTGGTAAAAACTCTTGCGTTGTTAGGGCAGGTGATTCTAAGAACCATCAAATTAGGGAGAGGTCAGGTTGAAGAAAATCACTCCAGTTTGTCTCCAGGTGCAACCCCCCACTGATGTAAGTCCACCAGGGAGAAGGCTAGCAATAAGTGAATCAGAGAACTCTAAGTTGGAGGGGTTTTTTTTGGGGGGTGGGGGGTGGGGGCAGAGAGGTGTTTTTAGCTTTGTTTTCTAAATTGTCTATACTAAACATTTATTTACTAAAAGGCACTTTGCTAGATGCTGAGAATGCAGCATTGAGCAGAAACATTCTTTTTTCTCTGATAGTTCATTTCTATTCTTTATTATTTCTGTCCTTCAATTTTATTGATGTTTTACTCTGCTCTTCAAATTTTCTTGAACTTGAAAGGTTAGTTCAATGTTAATAAATTAATACTATTCTATTAAAAAAGAAACACACATAAAACAAGGTTATGTATTGATCTGTTGATGAAAATATTACATCCAGAAGCTCACGAGAACCTAAACCTTAATTTCCCCTAGGAACAATGGTGCAGTGTTGACTAATTCAAGTGTTTGCAGTAACTTTATCAAACATAACTACCATGAATAATGAGAACCATATATATGATTATCTGATATATATTATCATATATACGATTATGATTATGTATAAGAATATGTAGGTAATCCTTTTACTATTGATTTATACTATTGCTTTGTAGTCAGTAAATGTGCCTTGGGTAATACTAATTTTTAAAGATTGAGATTTCCTTAGTAAATGACCTAGTTCATGATCAGTTTTTGTAAATGTTAATGTTTATCTAAAAAGAATGCATGTTCTCTATTTGTTGCAGTTCAGATTCTAGATATAACTAGTAGATCAAGCTTAGTACTTATATTGGTCACAACTTTTGTATTCTAACTACTTTCTACATTTTGATCTATTACCTTCTGATACAAGTATACTAAGGTCTCCCACACTGGATTTGTACATTTTTCTTTGTTTTTACTTTGTGTTCAGGTGTGCATAGATCAAGATTGTTATATCTTCTTAGCAGATTATTCCTTTTATTATCTAATAATATCTTTATTAATGATTCTGCCTTAAATTCTGTTTTAATATCATGTTGCTACAAAAGCTTTCTTTGGGCTAGTATCTGCATTTTGTTAATGCCTTTATTTTCCACCTCGCGTTGTTATTTTTAGATGTTTTCTGTAAGCCACGTATAGTTGAATTTTTTTTTCTTAATCCCACTATGAAATAACTTATAGTGGGCATTTTTGGCCCATTTTTATTTGTAATTATTGATACTTTTGGACTTATTTCTACTATCTTGTATTTTCTGTTTAATGTCCCCACCACTACCACCACCTGCCCTTTTCCTGTGTTCTGTTGAATTGGTCAAGTTTTCACAGTCCCATTCTTCTCTTCCTCTCTCAGCTGTTATAAAAATTTTAATATCATTCATAACTATAAAGTTCAAAGCAGTTGGCATTTGTCCTCCCTGCCACAGAAATTTAGCATGTTTGAGCTGCTCACTGGTCAACCTTACCCCACTCTGTTACTGTAATTTAGACTTATTGCTGATACATACTTGATTCTTGGCCCTCTATTGTTTCTTATATCACACACGTTCCCTCTGGGTTCTTTTCTTTTCTCTGATGTATATTCTTTAGCAATTTTTTAGCAGGGGTCTAAGGAAGGCAAATTCTATTAGCCTTTAAATGTTTGCATGTCCTATCTTTTGAACGAACGACTTCGGCTAGAAATAAGTTTTTGTGTGTAACTTTCCCTAAGCATGTCTGAAGATATAACTTCCATCTCAAGATATATTACTATAATTCGCGGTAGCCTTATGTTTTGGTAGCATCTATGCTGATGAGGAGCCCACTATCTATATAATCTTATCCATGTGTAATTAATCTCACTTATGTTAGCTTTTAAGATTCTCTATGTATTTCTGGGTTCTGCAATCTTATTATGTCTGGGTAGCTTATTATGTCTGAGGGCCCTTCCTTGTCTTTTAGCTATTCTGAAAAATCTTCACCTATTATTTCTTCAAATATCACTTGTGTGAAGTTCTCTCTATTCTCTTCCTGGACTCCTATGAAATATATCTTGAGACCTCTTAATCTATGCTTTGTGTCTCTTAATTATTCTCTTGAATTTTTTCTGTATTTCATATTTTGTTTTCATATCTGAAATTTCTAATTTTTCACTTTATGTCCACTTATTTTTTCACTTCTTTTTTTTTATTTCATAATTTCTTATTTTTGGAAGTTGTTATTCATCTATTTAGATCTTTGAATGTCCTTCATGCCATTATTTTAGTCTTTGACAAGCTATTCTAAAAAACTGTTTTCATCTAGATATAGTCAAAGTCTGATCGCTGATAATATTAGCTTTCTTTCTTTGCATTAAATTCCTTCCTGTCTTCAGGAACTCTGATTTGCAAACTAGGAGGAAGGTATTTTTCTTGTTGGATTTGCGAGTTTTATCTCCCTCTTCCTCTGTGTTCCCTTCCTGTCTAGAGTTTGCGAGTTTTATCTCCCTCTTCCTCTGTGTTCCCTTCCTGTCTTAAGGGCCATAACAGGCCCCCTAATGGCAGTTCTAGGCACAGAGCCAGCAACTTGTTCAGTGCTGATCACAAGGCATTCGACTTGCTAGGAGCTGCATGATTGGCAACACTTACCCATTCTCTTTTTACAGATGAGGGTGCCTCTGTTCCTGGCTCCAATAGCATGTTTGGGTTCCCTGTCCCTTCAGTGAATCCCTTTCAGAAGCAGAATTACCAACCACCACAATGCTCCTGGGCCATGAGTCATCCAGCCCTCTACTTTAGCCACTCACATCTGTGTTTGTGTTCTTTACATTCATGGTGCTTTTGGTCTTAGTTTTGACCCATCCTTGTTTTTTTTTTATATATATATTCTCTGCATTTTTCTCTATTATTGCTCTGTTTTTGGAATGGGAAGTATGAAATGAATGCCTCATCTTAACCAGGTCGGAATACCTGAATTACGTTGAGAACAATAAAAAAGTAAATAGAATTACCATATGATCCTGCATTCCCACTTCTGGGTATCCAAAGAAATCTAAAGCAGGATCTTAAGGAGTTATTAACATATGTTCATCACAGCATTATTCACAACAGCCAAGTAGTAGAAGCAACCCAAATAAATATCCATGACAAGGGAGCGGATAAAGAAAATGTGTGTGTGTGTGATTTAGCTAAAAAAAAAAAAAGGAAATCTCGTCACATGCTATATGTATGAACCTTGAGGACATTATACTGAGTGAAATAAGCCAGTCATAAAAAGACAAATACTGTGTGATTTTACTTATATGAGATATCTATAACAGTCAAAATCATGGAAACAGAAGGTAGAGTGGTAGTTGCCAGGGGCTGGGGGAGGACATGGGGGTTGTTCAATGAGTATAGAGTTTTATTTGAAAAAGTTCTAGAGATCTGTCATACAGCCCTTTGAATCGTTAAGGCTACTGAACTGTACACTTAAAAATGGCAAAGGTGGTAAATCTTATATTGTGGTTTTTTCTACAATTAAAAATAAAAGATAAATTAAATATAACATTTTGCTAGCAAAGTGGAAAAGACCAAATGATAGAAGATATTATTGGAGCATTAAATGAAATAAGTGTGTACACTTGTATAACCTTTCTGGGAAGTAACAGTAATAAACATCAGAAATCTTCTCAGAAATTGTACTTCTAATATTCTTAATACATTAAGTGAAAACAAACAGGTTACAGAGCAATATATATAGTGTGATACATTTTTACACAGACAGATACATGATAAAAGTCAAAGAACATGCAAAATATTAATATTGATTACCTCTGGATGGTGGGATTTTAGGTGTTTTTTCTTCTAATATTTAAAATTTTATAAAATAATCATTTATTATATAGTTCAATAAATTTATATTTACTCTGACCTAATAATTTTTATCTCTAGAATTTTATCCTAAAGAAACAAACAAAGGTGTATCCAGAGATTTATGTGCAAGCATGTTCATTACTGTAATTTTTGATAGCCAGAAAAGGAACTAATAATCAGCAGGCAAATGACACAGTATTATTGTACACCAGTAAAATTATAGTTTTGAAAAGCATGTAATGAAAATGTTTCTCAAGTGGGGAGAGGGAGGAGTAGAAACAATTTTGATATTTTGTAGTATTCTCAGAAAATCTGAACAAAAAGGAATAGAAAAATAGAATTTGTAAAAAAAATCAAATTGCCTATAAATATAATTCCTGTAAGTGCCCATCTTATTGAATGAGTACTTAAAAGTGATTGAAAAATTAAATCTAAAAACACTGGCCACTTGGGCAGCATGATGTGGGAAACTTATAACTTGATAACTGTCACAAGTAGACAAATCAAATGTCTTTGGGCTACAAAATTCATCCGTTCTCTTAAGGTTTTTTTAAAATGTACATTTTTACTATGGTCTTCAAAATTTTAACCCTATTCTGTGAGTTCATCCATTATTTGTTTCTGTATATAATTTATTTAAAAAATTTAGTCCTATTTCCTTTTGAAACAGTCTGCATATTATTTTGCCTGAATATATAATATGGTGATAGTCCCCTTTATAATTTAAAGTTTGTGGTTATCGCAGGTGTACTTACATCTTTAAAGCCATGTATGTTGTGACAATAAATATTAAATGAGTTCTTTAGATGAAAGTTTACAGTGATACTAACTTAGGCAAGTTAATTTTGTTACTTAGAGAAAAACAAAGCAAGAAGCATTTATATATGTTTATATATAGTTAAATCAGTTGCTATGATCTAGTCTGTTTAAAAACTGTTTAAAAGCACCGGGTCTGAACAAGATAATAAACATTTCCTCCAGTAGGTAGCAAGGAGAATCCATATCTGTGTACCATCCTTTTTCCTTCTTCTAATTGTGATTGTACCTTCCCAGACTAGCCAATTCGGAGGAGTCCAAGCATAATATTCTAGCTTGCTTCCCATAAAACATTCTGGTATGTGTTATGTGTGTGAGGTAGTGGAAAAAAGTGATTAAGAATGTAGGCTCCAGGGGGTGGCTCCATAGTGTAGTGGTTAGCATGTCTGCTTTACACGCAGAAGGTCCTGGGTTCGTGTCCTAGATGGAGCCATGAATCAGGCCC
The DNA here is from genome assembly GCF_014176215.1 of Rousettus aegyptiacus. Classification (NCBI taxonomy): domain Eukaryota; kingdom Metazoa; phylum Chordata; class Mammalia; order Chiroptera; family Pteropodidae; genus Rousettus; species Rousettus aegyptiacus. The sequence goes on from NW_023416309.1 coordinate 66,488,099, forward strand.
CAGTGAGTCAGGTGAGCCAGGCCCCAGGTGCATTCCACGAGTGTGTAGGAGGAGATCCCCCACCTTCAGAGATACAGCTCTTAAGGGGAACCGGCAACATCCATAGGTCAGGGGTGGAAAGGGGAGGGGAGGGGAGGGGGAGGGGAATAAAAGGGTGGGGGGAAGAATGTGGACTCCAGAGTCAATCAGCTAGCTCTGAGTTCAAATGTCAGCTCCACTACCTACTAGCTATTTGAGATTGATGAGTTTCCTCATCTGTTTTTTAAAGCAGTTAATAATAGTACTTAACTCACAGGATTTTTTTAAATTGAGATAATGCATGGAGACTGCTCTACCTGGCATTAGCATCATCTGCTGTTATCACAGGGGAAGAAATAAAGATGGGAGAAGGGAGATAGTGACTAGAAGCCAGTAGAGAGGTTTGCAGGTTATAGGAAGAAGCCACACAAGACAATAGCATCAGGTGTGTTATTGGGAGGAAGACAGAACTGAAGATACAGAAACTGCTCCAGTGAAAATGTTCCATAACTAGTCTTTGATTCTTCCAGAAAGCCATGTCCTGCCACCGCAGCCAGCTTCTCTGGTTCCGCCAGCTCTACGTGCTCTTCTCCCGGTACATGAGAATCAACTCTCTGCACTTCCTCTGAAGCCTGGAATCTTTTCTGATCCAAGGAACAAAGAGAGAAAAACACACAGGAAGCCCAGGGACCTGGTCTGGAGCTGGCTTTTCTCCCTGAGCCAAAAGAGATCCCACCCTAAGGTGCCCAGCCTCTGCTCCCAGAACTCTGTTCATCAGTACTGGTCAGACCCTAATAAAAGGGAGGCCCTACAAGCCAATGGACTATCTAAACTTCAGCTTCTTCCTGTGGGTTAAAAAAAGCACAACAACAAAAAACAACCCAAAGACAGTAATAGCCACCCTGCTAGCTTCTCGAGTTCTTCTGAAAAATGATGTACATAATGACACAATGTATGTCTAACACCTAGCACAGAATCTGTTATTGTAAATAAATGTAAAAGTGCTCTAAAATCACTTAACAGCTGCAATGATTGTAGTATTCATTTCCAAAGCAGGCTCACCAAACACATACACAAGAACAGTCTATGTTGAAAGTTCAACCATAATTCATTTCATTTATCTCTGTGGTCTACGTATCAGAATTGAATATAGGGAAAACTTGCTCTATTTAACAACATAGTCACTGACTGGGGCACCCAAGCTACGATCACTGTGCTGGGTGCTGTTTCACACAGAGACAAATACAATTTGGATTCTACCCTCAATGAGCTTACACTCAAATATCTCAGTTCTCGGTCTTTTGAGGAAAGCAGGAAATAAAGAAATCTGATCTCTTTTTAAAAACACTCAAGAAGTTGATGTCTTAAAATTGTGCTGTAAGCAAAAGCACTCAGAGAGGTCTGCCTTAAAAGCTACTTAGAGACCAGCTAATGGTCCAGGCAAGTGGCCCAAGGTAAGGAAGCTCAGTGGTGAAGTGCACAGGCCCTGAAGACTGGTAACCCTGGGTATGAGGCCAGAATTACCAGCAAAGTAACCGCAAGCGAGGTGCTTAACATCTCTCTGCTGCCATTCTCTCATCTGAAAAACGGGGGACAGTCACGTACCATCCTCAGGAGAGATGATGCCTGAAGGTACACAGTAAATGCTCAGGAAAGAATAGCTGCAGGTGTTCTGAGATCTAAAGAATGAGTAGGCATTAAACAGAGGGACTAGAATAAATCAAAAGCCCGACACACGAAAGAATTCGGTGTGCATTGTTCCTGAGTATTCCCTGTGTGGGTCAGATGAGGTTCTGAACTGCTGTCTCCATAGCCGCAGATTAGAGAAACCTGCTGGTTAGAGCTCACCACCCATACTTGCTCTGTTTTGCTGAGGGTCACCAATATTTTGAATGCCTCCTGTGGGCCAGATGAGACTTAGGCTATTAGGCCCTAAAGCAGGAATCAAAAATGCAAATCTGGCTGTTATCTGTCTACTAAAAATTTGTTAATAGCTCTTAATAGCCTTCATGTGAAAGCATGACAAGAAATAAGCCATTGATACTGGTTAGAATGTGGTGGACTAGACTGACTCCTGTCCTGCTGCTAGGAAGACAGACACTGACCCAGCCTTTCTGCACAGCAGTTCTCAATAAGAGCTTTTAGAATACACATACTCTGTGACCTAAGGAAATATTTTTAAAATCAAAATTGTATATACAAAGATCATCACAGTATTACTTAAAATAGCAAAATTTGAAAAATCCAGTGAGGCAATCATATTTACTAGCAAGGAAAAATGTTTTCATGCTACATTAAATCTTAAAAAGCAGATTAGGGATGGTACAATCTAACTTTTGTTTAATAAAACATACATATAAATATATATACATAACAAAAGTCTGTAAATAAATATATATATATTGAAGGATATATATCCATAAGGTCATCTTTCTACAATGAACATTTATAATTTTAAAAGATGTTTCATTGTTTATGAATAGTTTTGATGTGAGAAAATACTTTTGATATAATATGAAGTTAAAAATTGTATAGCCAATATAATTTCAGTTATGTAAAGAAATGATTCATTAAAAACTAGCCATTTATATACTGCTGGTAGACATATAAATGCTAGAACTTTTGTGGAGGACGACTTGGCAATTTCTAATAGAGTTATATACCCTTTGATCCAGCATTTTTACTTCCAGTAAATTTACACTATATATTTACTCAAATGCCAAAAGAGGTGTGTAAGGGATAGACATTGAAACACTGTTTATAATAGTAAAATACTGAACCAGTCTAAATGTTCATCAATTTAGGATTGGTTAAATAAATTGTGGGTAAAACAGTAAGATACCATAAAACTATTTAAAAATAAGGCAATACATTGATATGGAAAATCCCTAAAGTATATTATTAAGTGAAAAAAGCCAGATGCAGTGGGTAGTGAATGCAGCCATTTGTGAGGGGGAAAAAAAATACATCTACACATACAAACGTGTGTGGACAAATAGGATACCTCTGGTAATAATTCTTTGTCTCTGAAAAGGAGAATTGGGTAGGAGCAGAGAAATGGATACCTTTTGTCCTTTGTGAATTTTATAACCAGTGCATGTAGTACCTATTCAAAATTTTTAAATCTTAGAGGTTAGAAAGATGTGTAGGATTATCAGTAGTAGTTGTTTCTGTGTAGTGGGATTTGAGACTTTCTGCTTTTGTTTTACTGTATGTGCTGACTTTTTTTGAATAAATTAATAGCCTAGATGAAAAATGAAAATAAACATTTTTATTTACTGAATGCCTGGTGCTTGATTTGCATGAAGCTGCAGGCTCTAATCCCGAGTTCCCAACGGGAACAACTAAGTTCTCCTTGGTGCCAGAAGAGAGCAAGAGACAGTAGCATAGAAGGGAAAGATGCCCCTCAAGGTCTGGCAGGGCTGCCACTGTGCTCAACTTAAGGAAAGGCGTCTTCCTTGTGGAATGCAGCCCTGGGGGCACTTGTTTTGGCAAGAAAGCCTCTTTGTGCAAATTATCAGAAGGCAGCCCCCGCTCTAGGCAGACACTGCCTCACCAGAGCTGGACAGCCTGGTGGGGAGAGGAACGCAGATTATCCTCTCTAGCCCTCTTAGCCTTCCATGCCCTTGTGTAGTTAACAACCTGCAAAACTGCGCCACAGCCCTGAAGCCTGAAACAAAGATCAAAAATTAATGGTTTCTTCAAGGAAGAGGAAGGGAGGGGAGGAGGGAGAGATCACACAAGATTGCAATTAACAGAATTCCCTGGAGAGGGGTTAGTTATATCCACTGCCCAAAGTCCTGAGAAGGCCTCCAGGTTGGGGATGGAGGTGTGGGTGCTGCTCCATCTGACTCCCTAAAGTTGAGAGAGGGTTACCCTCCTATGTCAAAGAGATCTGCAAATAGTCCCTCATAGGGTTTCAGAGAGGGCTGGTGTTGGCAGTTCTCATCCCTGACCCAGAAGAGCAGAAACTGCTGGGTTTCTTAACTCACTGTTTTGCCACCACTCAAGACCAAGGGTAACCAGACACAGTATGAAAGGGTGAACTCTGCCTAAGAAGGCTCAAAGGGAAGGGGAATTCCATTCTCTGGAGTGGCAGCACTCACTAAAGGAGCAGTTAATGGAAGAGACATCACCAAAAATAATATGAAAGCTCAGGCCCTGGTCCAGACACAAACGAATGTTTCTCAGTAGTGGCCAAATAAGTAATCTACAATATCAGGAAGAAGCTATATCTTAGAACAAAGAGGGAGGAAAGCAGAGAAATGGAAATCATGGTGGAAAAAGAGACTAAAATACATCTAGAAGGCTTAACATGTGAATAATCAATGTTTGAGAAGTTACAAATGGGAATAATAAAAGAGAACTTCCATAATGAGACTTGAGTCAGTGTATCAGAAGAGCCCACCATATCCTACCAACTTTGATTTTTAAAAAAGACACATAAGCATGCCGGCAAAATTCCTAAATGTGAAGTAGGGGAGGGAGATAAAAATATTATAAAGGTCTCTGGGTTCAAGGGAAGACTTGGGAGGAAAAGCATCACTGTGTGGTTATAGACAAGTTATAGACAAATACACGGCTCGGGATTGTTAGGACCTACAGCATTGAAAAGTATATGCAAATTAACTACTAGGAAAACAGGAAAAGAAACTTAAAAACCTGCAAAACTAATTTTTAAAAATGAGGAAACAATATAAAATGTAATAAATATGAGAATGAGATGAAAAGAATAAAATCAGATATCAGTTACTTAAAAAAAAATGAATAGGCTAATTTCCCTACCAAAACAGACTATCAAATTGAGTTAGAAAACAAAATCTAGTGACATTTAAAAATGACAAAGGCTAAAATAAGGATGAGCCACATGCCCTATACCAGGCAAAGACAAGCAAAAAGAAAAAGTAACAACATACATCCAGACATCAAAAAGCAATAAACCTTGGACAATGGGAGATATTTTATAATAAGAGTTTTACTCCATGAGAAAATATGCACCAAGTATCACTGCAGCCTGACATATGAAACGAAATCTCCCAGAAATACAAGTTCTTTATTAAAAAATATATAAAATAAAAAAAATAATGGAAGCCTTTAACATTCTTTCAGAATTTTGACAAATCAAGTTGGCAAAAAGTAAAGACAAAGCATTTGAACAGTATAAGGAATTTAAAGTCAACATTCACTTTTTATGTAACAAAACATTTACAAAAACCAATTATTTACTGGCTGTTGAGAAATCCTTAATAAATTCCCCCAAAGTAGATTTTGCAGGCTGCTTTCTTTGATCATAATCAAATAACACTAAAATAAATTATGAAATTACCAAAAATAAAACATGGATTAACAAGACAATCATGAATTATCTAAAAAGTAATAAAAATTACACTTTAGATGGGACCTGTATTCAGGTCATCTGTAGTCTTAAATATATTTGTTTAAAAGATTGAAAATAAACTACGAGATTCAATTTGAGAAAAAAAATTCAATACAAATTAGAGATAAAAATAAATGAAAGAAAAAAACTGTTGATAAGTTTTCTTTGAAAAAATCAAATAAGCCAACTTGCTATTAGACAATAGCAAGTCTAATTCAGGAAGAGAAAAAACAAGTGTCGTTACTGGGAATGCAACAGATTTACAACCACAAAAAAAAAAAAAAAGACTAAAAAAATGAAATGATGTGCAAGTCCATGGCAACAAAATTTAAAATATAAAGGAAATGGATGACTTCCTAGTAAATTGGGACTACTACAAAGCCCTACCATAATGTATAAATAGGGTCCACCAAAAATTTCAATCCCCTAAAATACAGGGCTGCCTTATTGCAAGATTCATGAAAACCATATTTTTAAGTCTTCCCATGACTTGGCATCATGGTGCTGCTCCATCAGCTGTTCTACTTTCTTGGCAGAACCTAGGAGGGAGGGAGGGAAGCAAGCCTATGCACCAAGATGTTCAATACCAACTGCAGGTGGGGTAGGAAAAAAGGGCAATGAGCCAGGCTCTATGGGGGTTGGACTGATGTTATGGTGGCTCTCACCTAGCCCTAGAAAGCTTCACATTGCTCCTTTTGTTGAGTTCGCAAAGTGAAAAAGGCTCTCAAACTGAACAAGTCCCAAGTAGGTGGTCGATTCCAAATCTCCTTTCATCCCCTCACCCCAGCACTAGCCTTGGCCTGCCCACGTTTGAGAATGGGGATTAGACAGGGAACCAGTACTCAAGGACAACCGGATTAATCCAATGGCAAGACATCTTACTAATGGGATTTTACTAAATGACTAAAATTTACTTAAAAAGTGAAAGAGAATAGACTTAATAAATAACATCAGAACATATTAGAAAGGGAATTATAATAGACTTTTAAAAGTTTCCTAGATGGTTGTACAGCTATCTGAAGGTAATTCCAAAGTTATTTAGAGTATTAAAAAGTATTCCCACTCATAGACATAACAAAACATGCTCTGCGAACATGGCACTACTAGTGGCTCAGAGTGTGCAGGGCCATGGCCTGCAGCCTGCATTCTGTCTTGGGGCCCGTCCCTCCCTGCCCACCGCGGCCCTGGGGCCTAAGATCCTGAGGGTGGGTGCCAACCAGTAGCTGCACAGGCCCTGTCTGCTCTCGTGGATAAATTCACAAAGAAACTTGGATAACAACAGAAAATGGTACTGAAGCAGTGGAAATCAACAATTTTGCATAGGAGGGTTTGGGAGATATTATCTACTGTAGTTTGCCTGAAATTGGGACAAAATTTTAAAAAAAGAAATTGGGACAAAATTGAACAAACAAGATGAGTTTGGTGCTTTTTAGAAAGTGCGAAAGCTGCTAGTGAACCTTATTCTCCTCTATAAGGAGAAGTAACTGAAATAAATGAAACTCTTGCAGAAAATCCAGACCTTGTCAGCAAATCTTGTTATGAAGATTGCTTAGTTGATCAAGATGACACTGAGTAAACCTTCAGAACTAGATAAACTAATGAATGAGGAAGCAAATGAGAAATACATAAACTCTGTTGAGGAGTGAAAATGGATCCCCCCCCCCTAAATATAGTAGTGATGTGGGAGAACTCCAAAGAGGGACCCCAACCCAGGGCTCAGGTAACCAGGTTCTTGTCTTATGCCTTGAGAAAGAATTCAGGAATACAACAAACAGCAAGCTTGAAAGCACAAGTTTTATTAAAGTGAAAGTACACTTAAAGGTAGAAGTTCGAGCAGCTCAAAGGGAAAGTCTGCCCCAACTGTCTGAATTGCAGGCTTTTATTTTTTGGGGGTGGGAGTGTCCCAAGCCTATCCATCCTGCCTCCCAGTCTTGGCTTTTCTCATGCCACCTGGAGGAGAGGAGGCAGCCCAAGGCCATCTGTCTGTCTCCTGGCCTTGGCTTGTTTCTCACGCTGGAGTCTCACACTTGAAATCAAAACAGGGAAAGGGCTGAATAAGAGACAAGGGAGAGATTCCAGAGCTGTATCCTGGGGGTAGGGGTAGGCGGTAGACTTCCCTAGGATAACTATCCTCCTGCCTCAGTAGTATGAAACAAACAAAAAGCATGTTATAACATGAAAAAGAAAACTACTGATGTTATTTCTAAACAGAGATGCAAAAATGTAAAAAGATATATTAGTAAATTGAATCCAGCAGTACATCAAAAGAAATACTACTCCATGACCAAGTAAGACATTATTCCAAGAATGCGAGAATGGTTCTAATTTGGAAAAAACCATAACATAATTCATTACATCAACAAATTAAGAAGAAAAACCATATTCTTTTATTTATAGATGCTGAAAGATAAAATTCAGTCACTATTCCTAATAACAACTTTTAAGAAAAATAGGAGAGAAGAGGGTAACTTAAATATAATAAAGACTGTTTACCAAAATCTAGCAGTCTAAAACTAAGTGGTCAAGGTAGGAAGGCAAACTATCACCTTTATTATTTAGGTTGTTCTGAAGGGCAAAGCTAATAAGGAGGAAAGAGCAATAAAATCATTGGTTTAAGTTTTGGAAAAGATAGCTATATTTAGAAACCCAGGAGATTGTCAATAAAATCTATTAGAATAAATGGAATTTGGTAAGGCAGTCGGATAATATCTTTACAAAAATCAATAGATTTTCTCTAATTGGTAATAATGTGACAAATTAAAATGGGCAAAAAAAAAAATCCCATTCTCATCAACATCAAGAACTATAAAACATCATGTTTTTTTTTGCAGAAGTTGACAAGCTAATCCTAAAATTCATACAAAATTACAAGTGACTCAGAAACCAAAACAATTTTTAAAAAAGAACAAAGATGGAAGACTCAGACATCCCAATTTTAAAAATTAATGCAAAGACCTATATGTAAGAGCTAAAACTGTGCAATGCTTAGAAGGAAACAGATGTAAATTGCTGTGACTTTGAATTAGGCAACGGTTTCTTAAACGTGACACCAAAAGCACAAGCAACAAAAGTAAAAATAGAAACCTTTGTGCATCAAAGGATATGATAGTGAAATGGAAAAAAGTATTTGCAAACTATATGTCCAAGGGTCTAGTACCCAAATATATGAAGAACTCTTACAACTCAACAATAAAAAGATAACTTAGTTAAAAGATAGGCAGAAGACTTGAATGTACATTTTTCCAAGAAGATACTCAAACAGCCAAAAAGTACAAGAACGTCATTAGTCATTTGAAAAATACAAATTAAGACCACAATGAGATATTACTTCACACCCACTATAATGGCTATGATTAAAACAAACACAGAAAATAACAAGTGTGTGTGAGTATATCGAGAAATTCGAAACCTCATACATTACTGGTTGGAATGTAGTAAAATGGTGCAGTGGCTACGGAAAACAGTTTCACTGTTCCTCACTAAATTAGAGATTTACCATATGACCTAGCAAGCAGTTCCATTCCTAGGTATATACCCAAGAGAACTGAAATATGTTCACATAAGAACTTGTAAGTGGGTGTTTAAGTAGAATTATTCATAACAGCCAAAAAGTAGAAATAGCCCAAATGTCCATTGACTGATGAAAAAATAAACGAAATGTGGCATTTTGTTTATTATTCAGCCTTAAAAAGAAATGAAATTCTGACATATGCTACAAATAAGGATGAACTTCGAAAACATTATGCTAAATGAAATAAGCCAGCACAAAAGGTCATATATTGTAGGCATTCATCTAGAGTAGGCGAATCCATAGAGACAGAAAGCAGATTAGTGTTTTCAGGAGCAGGGGGTTGGGAAAAAGGAAGTGACTACCAATAAATGTGGGGTTTCTTTTTGGGGAAATGAAAATGTTCTGGAATTGATAGTGGTGAAGGTTGGACAACTTTGTAAATATGCAAGCATACCTTATTTTACTGTGTTTCTTTCACTTTATTACACTTCGTGTATACTGCAATTTTTTACAAATTGAAGGTAAGACTCTACTCCAGCAAAAAGATTACAACTCACTGAAGGCTGATAGGATGGTTAGCATTTTTTACCACTAAAGTACTTTTATTATTTTCTTAATTTTTCAATTACAGCCGACATCCAATATTATACTAGTTTCAAGTGTACATCATAGTGGTTAGACATTTATCGAACTTATGAAGTAATCCCCCTGATAAGTCTTGAACCCACCTGAAACCACATAGTTATTATCCTATTATTGACTATATTCCTTATCCTGCACTTTACATCCCCATAACTATTTTGTAACTGCCAATGTGTACTTCTTAATCCCTTCATCTTTTTTACCCAGTCCCCTAACTGCCCTCTCATTTGCAGACCATCAGTTTGTTCTCTGTATCTATGAGTTTGTTTCTGTTTTATTTGGTTTTATAGATTCCACATGTAAGTAAAATCATATGGTATCTGTCTTTCTCTGTCTGACTTATTTCATTTAGCAGAATACCCTTTAGGTCCATCCACTTTATCACTAATGGCAAGATTTAATTCTTTCTTATGGCCAAGTAATATTCCATTATATATATGTACCACTCCGTTATCCATTCATCTTTGCTTGAAGCATTTAATCCATTTACATTGAAAGTTATTATTGATAGGTATGCAGTTATTGCCATTTTATTGTTTTCTGGTTGTTTTTGTAGTTCTCTGTTCTTTTTTTCTTCTCTTGTATGTCGATGAGTTTCTGCAGTGTTATGTTTGGAATATTTTCTCTTTATTTCTTATATATCTTTTATAGATTTTTGGTTTGTGGTTACCATGAGCTTCAAATATATCAAGCTATGTTTATAGCAGTCTATTTTATGTTGATGGTCACTTAAGTTAGAACACATTCTAAAACCACTAAAATTTTAACTCATTCTCTCCATATTTATGCTTTTGTCATTACTTTTTACTTCCTTTGTGTATTTATGTATGTCCCTTAATTTACTGTAGTAATTACACATGATCTTCCTACTTTTCCCTTCTAACTTTTGTACTTTAGTGCTGGTTGATCCACTGCTTTTATTATGTATTTGCCATGGTCAATAAGAATTTTTTTCTTTGGAATATTCTCTTATTATATTTTTTATTTCATTTTCTTAAAGAACTCCCTTTAATATTTCTTGTAATACCCATTTGGTGACGAATTCCCTCAGCTTTTTCTTGTCTGGGAAGAACTAAAGTATTTTTAAATTAAGGTATGTACTTTTTTTTTTTACATGTTATGCTACAGCACATGTAACAGACTGTAAACATTTGTGTAGCTCGCTTTAATGCGATACTTGCTGCCTTGTGGTGGGTCTGGAACTGAACCTGTAATATTGCCAAGGTATGCCTATACTAAAAACCACTGAATTCGACATGTTAAAGGGATGAATTTCATGGCATGTGAATTATATCTCAATTGAAAAAAAATAGTTTGAAAGTAAGAGTCCATTAAAACATTCTAGTTCTCTATAAAGTTACATTTATGATAAACTTGGCATTGCTCTCTGAACCTGGTGATATTCTTCTGACATGCTAACCTACCAAATACAAATCAACTACTAGAGTAAAAATATTATTTGTATTTTAACACAGTGTTAGTGCTTACTGCTTTTCCTTTAAATATAGTTTTTAAAAGTTAATTTAAAAAATATAATGCAGGACCTAAAAGAGACCTAAATAAATGGAGAACTGCACCATGCATGTTCCTTGATAGATTTAATATAGAAATCCTTACAAAGTTAATAAATTGAATGCCAAATAATATCCCTAATAGTATATAAAAAGACAAGAAGACATCCCAAAATGGATTAAGGATGGAAAATGCAAAAAAGAGGAAATCCAAATGGTATGAAAAACTATTCAACTTCAGTAGCAGCCAGGACATGCAAATGAAAGCAAAAATGAAACTCCATTTTTTGCTGAAGGTGGTAATTAAACTAGAGTGGAAGATGTTTTCAGGGGACCTCATAATGAAGATGGCAGAAGACATAAAGAGGAATTTTTTTCTCTCTCTCCTCTCTCTTTCACACATAATAAATGTGAAAAGTAAATCACATTGCTAATAGAAGAAACACAATTAAAAGAAAATACCATTGGAGGGGGAATAAAATGGCATAGATGACAGAGGTTCTGTTCATTCCTCTGGCAACCAAATCAAAGTTGTGACAGAAACAAGGAGCAAACAGCAATGAAAAATCGCCTAGGATCTGGATGAACATGCCATACAACCAGAGAGAAATCTAAGAAATCACTCTACAATGGCAGAAGGTAGGACAGGGTGAGGACGCGAAGTCCCGAGCGGCTGAGTGGGACAGAGGCAGTTGCGGTGGCGGCAGCAGTGGCAGCTCCAGACACCTCTTAAAGGGGCCATGACCACGAGCAGACTTTAGAGGTGACAGACGTGCTCGCTCTGAGCACCAGTGCTGGTTCAGCTACACACAGGGGGCACCAGGGACTTACAGGGAGACACTAAGTTGTCTGAGTGAGGACCAAGGAGAGATTTGCTCTGTGCAGAGGTGCCAGCAGTATCCATTGTTCCTCTGTTGAGCCCTCCCCACTCCCAGTGGGCAGACTCAGCGCCACCACAGCCAAGATGTCATCAAACTGGATAACAGTGGTTGCTCCACTGAGAGGATTCCCTGAAACCCCGCCTCCCCCCAACTCACGGCCCCACCCAAGCTACATCTGAGTCAGGTGCTCCTTGATGAGCAGTGCCTAGACTCTCACTGGAGGCAACTGGCCTCGGTTTCTGCTGTGGCCTTTTGAGGTAACTATAAGCACAGCATCTGTGGATTGCTTGCTGAATCTTAACGGGTGGCCCCGGAGGGGCACAGGCTTGGGATAAATTTAGTCTGCAGCTAAATCCCTCTCAGGACTGTGCCACTGGACACCTACTTCACAAATCCACACTAGTAAGACCAGGAGACTTAGAAGCTTTGCTTAGTACATAGACACGGACACAGAAACACAGCCAGAATGGGAAGACGAAGAAGCAGAAACTATATAAGAGAACAGAATAGAGATCCAGAAATAGTGGAGTCAAGCAATCTAATAGATGCAGAGTTCAAAACACTGGTTATTAAAAGGTTCAGTGAACTTATGCGAAGTGTAGATGAACTCAGTGAGAACTTCAACAAAGTGATAAAAAACATAAAAATGGAAATGGAAATTATAAAAGAGAACCAGTCTGAAATGAAGAAGACATTATCTGAGATGAGAAGTGTATTAAATGGACTAAACAAAGAAATGAACAAGGTGAATAAAGAAGAGGATCAAATGACCTATATAGAGAACGGGAAAGCCAAGGACATGCAATCAGAATGGCAAGAAAAAAGAAGCCAAGACTATAATAATAATTTAAGGAGCCTATGGGACGCTATTAAAGGTAAAAATATCCATCTCATTGGCATACCAGAAGGAAAACAAGATGTTGAACAGCTATTTGAAGAAATAATGATGGAAAACTTCCCTAACCAGGTGAAGGAAATAGACATACAACCCCAGGAAGTTCAGAGAATCCGATAAACCAGGAATTCAAAGATGCCCGCACCAATACACATCATAATAAAAATGCCAAAGTTTAAATACAAAGAATCTTAAAAGTAGCAAGAGAAAAGCAGATAGTTACCTACAAGAGAGCGCCCATAAGACTGGCAGCTGATTTCTCAAAAGAAACTATACAGGACATAAGGACTTGGCATAAAATATTCGATGTGATGAAGGCCTAGGATCTACATCCAAGAATACTTTATCTAGCAAAGCTATCGTTTAGAGTTGAAGGACAGGTAAAGAGCTTCCCAGACAAAAATAAGCTAAAGGAATTTATCACCACCAAGCCAGTATTACAGGAAATATTGGGACTTCTTTAAGAAGAAAAAACATGTACCAAAAACAGGAATAAAAAGTGATAACAACTACACTCCTATCAATAAGTACCTCAAATGGAAAAGAATTAAAAATGCTCCAACTAAAAGATAGAATGGCTAAATAAATAAAAAAACAAGACCCCTACATGCTGCCTACAAGAGACTCACTTCAGATTAAAAGACACACACACAGACTGAAAGGAAGGGGGTGGAAAAAGATACCCTTGATGGACCTAGAAGGTGTTTAAGTCAGACAGAAAAAGATAAATACCATATGATCTCACTTATATGCAGAATCTAAGGAACAAAAAGAATTAATCAAAAACAGACTAACAAATATAGTGGACAATTTGGTGACGGACAGCAGGGAGTTAGGTGGCTGGGAGAATGGGGTGTAAGGTTAAAGAAGTACAAATTAGTATTCGATGGATGGTCATGGGGATGTGGAGCACGGCATAGGGAATGCAGTTAGCATTAATATGTTGGCTAGGTGGAGGGCAAGGCGAGGGAGGTAGCAATTGGGAGGATCACTTTATGAACTATATAGATGTCTAACCAATGTACTGTATACTTGAAACTAATTAAAATAAATTAATTTAAAAGAAAAAAGAAAATGCCATTTTCACTCATCTAATTTGCAAAGGCTTCTGTAAATAATAATGCCCAGTGTTCTGGAGGTAAGGAAGTGTGTGTGTGTGTATACATATATATACATATATGTGTATGCACATGTATACATATATGTATACTATATATGTATACACATATACATATCCATATATACATATATATGTATACACACACACACTGATGGAGGAAAGATAAGATGGTAGAATCTTCTGGAAATCAATTTGTCAAAAATCATTTAAATTTTTTTAATTTAAAAAAATTAATTAAAATGTACATATCCTTTGACTCTGCAATTTCATGGGTGTGTATTTATCCTTAGGAAATAAAAATTAGTACAAAGATGCATGGACAAATGTTTGATGTGTAGCACTTATCAGAGGAAAAACACAGAATCAACAGACTAGAGAGCAATGATCTTCTGATTTTGATTTTTCAATAATATATTTGTTCTAAATGATAATATATACATTATAAAGCATACACAAAGAGTAAATTTTAAAAGTATAAATAGAAATTCTATCATTTTCTCCCCACATATCAACAGATCATCTTGAGCTTTCCTGAAGGATGCACATCTTACCCTGTAAACCACCAGACTAGTAGATCAGGGTGAAAGGCATCGAGGTTAGCTGGTGCAAAGAGAACACTAATTAAAGTGAAGTCAGTGAATTCTATGAAAAGTGAAGCAGTCAAACCTTATGGAGAGACAGGTAGACCAGGATGGAAGAACTAGTTGGAACTACACAATGTTTATGTTCTTGGGACCACAAGAGGTTGGGGAACAGAAACAGTTCTAGTTTGATCAGTGTTACAGTCTTGGTCAAGGCTGAATCCTGCATGTACCCTCTTGCTCCCCCTCACCCCACAATGAGACTTTTGTTTCATGCTGATATTATCAGAAGGAAATTCCAAATGGACGTGAAGTCAACAGTAATTAAAAGCTGAAGACACATGTTCTAATTAAGTGACCTTGGAGGAAAGTCTGAGGAGTCTGGAAAAGGTGAGGTCATAAGAAAAAGAATTCTAGTAATCTTTCAAGAATTAGTTCAAGTCTGTGAGCTCGGAATTATCATTGTCATTACTCCAGCTATTTTGGGTCTATGTGGGTAATCACCTGGTGGCAGAACAGCTGCCTGGAAGGAAATCCTAGGAAACAGCAAGCACACTCTCTAGGAACCCATGCATTAGCCTGGGACAGGAACAACCGCAGTGTCCTGCTGCTTAGGCTGCTCTTCCTGCTCTGAGAGGGCCAACGGAGGAAGAACAGATTATCGACAGATTGCCCTTGAGCTTTTCATTAGCCACAAAAGCAAGCACTGGCCCTTGTGCCTCAAGCTTTAGAGAAGTGAAGGCTGATTTCAGGTTGATCCTGAAAGAATCCCAAAGCTTGAATTTCCACTAGATATAGCTGACTTTCGAAAGTTCTTGCAGGCTTTAGAACTGTTTCCTTCATAAATTCAGAACATAACAAAGTTGTAGCAGATACCCCCTTAAATTCCTCAACAGGGCACATACAGAAATATTGTGAGGCAGCTTCCTGGCTGACAAACCAGAAGGGGAAGTGGCACCATGTGGACGGAATCCAGCTGGTTTGCTCTCCAGTTGAGAGCTCACTCCAAGGATGCTAGGCTGCTACTGATGATGGCAAGTGACAATCTGAGTCAGTGTTAGCCAGAGAGCCTCCTGGCTGGTACCAAACCCTTGCTTCCTCTGAAACAAGTGGGAAAATACCAACCTCTAAGATGATGGCTAAAGAGGCTTAAGCTAGGACAGTTTTCACTCAGGGGCCCGATAACTTTTCTGACTTCTGCTAGTGACCTCACTGCCAAGGGATACTTTCAATAGGCTAGCTTAAAAAGTCACTGGAAATTCAACAAGTGGACAGATAAAAATTTAACATACCATGCACAATAGCATTCCTCTCTACCAGCAATAACCAATTGCAAACTGTAAAAAAAAGATTCCATTCACAAGAAAAAAAATATGATAGCCAGGAATAAACTCAACACAAATTGTGCCAGTTATATTGCTTCTATGTGGAGAATAGCGTGAAACTTGACTGAAGAGCATAAAAGAACAAACCAAATCAGAGACGTACTACTTTCCTAGATGATAAAGCTCAGTACTGTAAAGAAGCCTACTCTCCTCAAATTAATTTATAAATTCAATACACTGTCAACCAATATCCAAACATGCTTTTATATCCTATTTGATATACTAATTCTAAAAGTCATCTGGAAGATAAAAATGAATTTTAAAAATGAGGGAAATTTACCTTATATTTTTAAAGCACATCATAAAGCTTTAGGGAATTAAAACTGTTTGTGGTAACTATAGAAAAACAGAATAACAGAACAAATGAAGAGTCCACAAACAATTCCATTTAGTAAATGCAGCATTTTAAATCAGTAAGGAATGGATGGATTAGTGTCAATGTAATGGCTGGCTATTTTGAGGGGGCGGGGGCCTAAACTTCATACCTCGTACTTCATAACACTAACAAAGATTAAAATTAAAAAACGTCCCCCAAAAAATCTAGGTAGATTAAAGGGCTAAATGTAAAAAAAAAAACAAATAAATAAATAAAATAAACTATGAAAGTAGTGAAAGAAAATACAGGTAAATATGTTTATAAGCTTGATAAGGAAAGTATTCTCAAACAAGACATAAATCACAAAAAGCCAGGAAACTCAAGTCAGAACAACATAAAGGAAAAAGAAGAGTGATGAATTTGAACCCATTAAAATCTAAAACCCTAATAAACAAAGTGTTCTAACTTTGTTTACAATTGAGATTTAAAAAGAATATTTGTAAAATTTATAACAGGATTTACACCCTGAACATAAGGAGCTCTAAAAATTAATTTTTTAAATTGTATCTGAAACACTTCTTTACTAATATTTTTAAATTGGTAGATGAAAAAATAGCCCCAAAGAAAAATGGGCAAAGGACATGATCAAGCAGCTGACAGAAAAGGATATAAAAATAGCCAAAAAACATAAAAACATGCATAATCTCACAGGTAAACAGAAACATTGAAACTTAAAAAATAAAACTTTTTGCCCAACATATCGGTCACAATTAAAAAGACTGGTAACATCAAGTGTTAGTGAAGGCACTCTACTATATATAGAGTTGATAAAGATTTTAGAGGCTGGTATATACTTTCTGAAGGCAACTTAGCAATATTTTTAATGTTTAAAATATGCATTATCTTCAACCCAGCAATTCCACTTCTATATCCTCAAAGAATAAACATGTATATAAAAAGGCACATAAAAGGATATTTGTTGTCAACACTAATTGTAAAGCAAAAACTAGACACCCTAATTTCCACACACAAAAGAAAGATTAAACTATACTCATACTATGCAATTCTATATAATAAAGAGGATGTGTATATTGATATGAAACATCAAGATATTAAATAAAAATGCAAGTTTCAGAACAAAATAGGCTTTGTTTTTAAAAGATACACAAAACTATGTATTTTTACATAATATTGCAATTGGCAAGGTAGATATTATAGAGGGGACACTCACTACATCAGAATATACTCATGTTTTACCTGCATAATTTTTTACCAGCTCCTTCCAACCTTAAAGTCTGAACATGGCTGTCACCCAACAGGCTGTTAACTACTCGGAAGAGGTGGCGACCACGCAGCACACCAGTCCGTCTATACAGTAGTCTCCCCTTATCTTCAGGGAATACATTCCAAGACTCCAGAGGACGCCTGAAACCACAGATAGTACTGAACCCTGTATATACCGTTTTTTCCTATACATCATACTTATGATGAAGTTTATAATTTATAAATTAGGCACAGTAAAAGATTAATAACTAATAATAAAATAGAACAATTATACTCTAATAAAATCTTATTGTACTGTACTCACTGTTCTCTTGTGATATGATACAATGATTACCTGATGAGATGAAAAGAGGTGGAATTTTCCATTTAATATTTTCGGACTCTGGTTGACTGCAAGTACCTGAAACCACTGAAAGCAAAACCATGGATAAGGGGGAACTACTTAATTTCCTCTCCCTTTGTTTTTCCCTTATCTAGTCTGCCTCAAAAATCATTTCATGACTGATTTTCCTAAAGCAAAGAGCAAATATTTATTAAGCATTTGCCATTACATATATACTCAGCATTTGGTAATGACAAGAATGTTTTGGGAAAGTTAATCCAATTGTACTATGCAGCAATGTGAAGCACAGAAGCAAGACAGGGGAACCATCAAAGACTGCATAACACACCAGGCTTTCCTTAACCTGTTCAAAGCTGTTCAGGGCCTCCAGTGCCTGTAAAATAAAGGCCAAACTCCTGAGCCTAACACCCAAGACCATCCACAGTCTGGCTTCAATATATATTTCTGGTCTCCTCTATTACTCCTTCCCATCATGCCTCCAATTCAGCCTGGCATTAGCATGTGCCCATCCATACCTTTGTTCACAGTTACTTCTCCCTTCTATCTTCTTAAATTTTGTTTGCTTTAAAAATAGACTCAAATTTGCATTTAATGGGTATAGAGGTTACATTTTATAAGAAGAAGAATTCTGGAAATTGGTTGCACAACACTGTAAATGTATTTAACTATATGTAAATGTACTAAGCTATACACTTAAAAATGGTTAAGATAACAAATTTTGGTATATGTATTTTACTACAATTTTAAAAATTAGAAGCTGATTTAGCTTTTAGAAAAAAAAAGATTCAAATCATACCCTCCCAATCTACGGCCATGAACAAACCTGATCCCATCTGATCTCAGAAGGTAAGCAGGGTCGGGCCTGGTTAGTACTTGGAGGGGAGACCACCTAGGAAGGCCAGGTGCTGTAGGTGTTAAAAAAAATTAATTAAAGTTTTAAAAAAATTATACCATCCCCAAGTCTTCAATGATCAGCCCTCTCACTCCTCTGAAATCTTAGAGCTCAAATCATCTTTACAACTCACATGGCTTGTAATCATTCACATTCTTACATTTCTATTAACTGTTCGTCTGTCTTCTTATCTCTCTCTCACAATTTGGCTGAAGAATCTTAACAGCACTCGATAAATATCTGCTATTGTCTGGCCTCAGAAGCAAAATCAAAGGGGAAAGAAAATGATAAACCACAGTAACCACTTCAATATTAAAAATATTTATTTTCTAAAAGATCACACAAAAGTTGGGAAGAGAAAGAAGGATGTCAACTAGCCTACATCAAAATCTGGGCTGAGGGAGGACAAAGAGCTACCTAAAGAAACTGGTAGCTGGAGCAAACTGCAGAGATGGAGATGGTCGCTGGCCAACAGCACTAGTAGCCTGGGTCACCCACATTCATGAGCACCACTGAGGTGCAGAGCAGACAGCAAATCTGCTGGCCCCAATCATTCCTCCTTTTTCAGAAAGGGAGAAGCAGAAGCTCACTCTTTAGACATATTCTTGATGGTCTTGTGCTCCTTCATGGCCTTCTCCCAATCGCTGCCATTGAATTCCTCAATGACCACACTCCGCACGGTTCCCTCATCCAGGCAATGTGGGGCAATTCCTACAGGAAAATGGCACAGAGAAAGGGAGATCCCAAGTATGAGTAAGACCAAGTGCTACAGTGACTCTTGGACAAATCCAAACCTGCAAGCATCACTGTACTGCATGTCAAACTTTCTGAATGATACACGATAGCTTACAATGTCAGCCTCCCGGCTTACTTTCCTCATCTCTCAGGTGGAAATCAGACTTCCTGAACCAGGGATGGCCAAGGCCTGGCATCAGTCAATACCAAACTGAGAGTACGAAAGGGTATAAAGACTCAAGCCTAGAGCAATCTCTGACAGGCAGCCTGAATAATTCACAGGTCTTTTATAGGGCTTAAATGGGTACCTTTCTAAACATTAAGTACCTCTCCAGCTGTACAGGAATTTATACTTTCCAAAAGCCTTTCCTGTGCCTTGAGGTTGGTAAAAAGGAGTCTTCATGTGACACTCCAGGAACAAACGGGGACAGCTAAGAAAATGGGGCAAGAAGTGGGAAGGTGATGTCATGCCCTCCCCCAACCATAAGGCACAGAATTGGCACAGCCACAGCTGCCCCACCACAGCTCTGAAGGCAGCATCTACACCAGGAACAAGATTCCTCAGGAACATCCTCAATGCTACTTTCCACTTAATTCCCACTATAACTGGTGTCATTCTGAACAACTGTCTAAAGGTTATTTTCTCCCCCCAGATCCAAGGAAGACCTGAAGAGGGGCTTGGGAGTTCTTCTGTTTGTTTTGAAGAACTGAATTTTTTAAATGGCATTATCAGTGCTCTTCATTCTTGCCTTCTCTAGCAATTTAAGCACCATCATCGTTAAAATTCCCTCCACCACCCCATAGACCCATCTCCTCTCTCTTCTCTCCCTAACCCTCAATGTCAGCTCTGGCAGCATCAGTTAAGGAGAATCAGGGTCTGGCTGGTATCTGAATAACCAGAGCCAGTCTTCCATCATTTGAAAAGAGCTCTAGTGAAGAGCCCTGTTCTTCTAAAACATATATGTGGACAGGTCTCGCCATGCAATAGGCAAGGCAGGTATGCAATGCCCACCTTCCCAGCCTTCATTTTTACCCAGAGCAGGCACAGGCATGTCTATGTCCATCCTGAGCTTGTGGCCAGCCCCTTCACTTACCAAAGCCACCGGCGTTTGAGCGGGGAGTGTAAAAGCTCTGCACACCACATCTCTTACAGAAGGTGTGCTGTGCTTTGTGCGTGTTGAACGTGTATGTGGTTATGCTCTCAGCTCCCTAAGGGAAAAAAGAAGAATAGATGTTCTCTTTTGCAAAGATATTTTTTTTTGACATTTAACAAATTTTATCAATGGGTTAGGAAGCCCTTTTGTAGAGCTCTCAGGATTATGAGGACATATCCAATCTTCCAGAGACTAGAAGCTTCTCTAGGACAGGGACCCATCTACATTGCCAGGAGACATGTTAGTCTGAAGAGTGACAACTCATGCCTTCTCTTAAGTGAAATGCACACAGAGAAATTCATCCTCAGGCTTTCCCTGATCCATGGCAAGATACTATGCCCTGTCAACATCAGAGAGTGAAAATGCCTGTTTCCCAGAGTCTAAAGGGGGAGACGGCTCATGCTAGGGACTGGTTCTCCATGGCCCCAAACAGGAATGCTCAAGGTCTTAAGAAAACGGTTGACTATATTTGAATTCACCTACACAGGACAAACTAAGAAAAAAATATTTGCCAGACATCATAGACAAAAGGCTAATTTCCTTAACAGATAATAACAAATGGGCAACTGGGCAAATGACATGAACAAAGAGTGAAAAGGAAAAAGAAATTGCTATTTGACCTGTGAAATGATGTTCACACTCATGAATTGCAACGAGATATTTTTCACTGTCAGGTAGGCAAAAATCAAAAAGTATGACACAGTATTGGTTAGCACAGTATTGATGAGTATGTATCAGTCATGTGAATATAAACTGGTAAAATTCGGCAACCTCTATCAAAATTTAAATGTACATATCCTTTAACATAGCAACTCCATTTCCAGACATTTATCCTACAATTAAAATTCCCTCTGGATCCAATGACATATGTATATAGATATTGTAGCACTGTTTGTGACAGCTAAAGATTGGACAAATTGAAAATGTCCATCAGCAGAAGACTAGTTAAAGCAATCGTGGACACTCATAAAATGGAATACTCAGCAACTTTTTAAAAAATGAGGCAGTTCTACTTACAAATACTAACATGGAACGATTTCCAAGGTTATAAAGTTAAGTGAAAAAGCAAAGTATAAAACAATTTGCATAGTACAGTACCATTTCTATTTTTTTAAAGGGAATATACTTTTGTGCTCGTGCACGTGTGTGTGTGTGTGTGTGTGTGTGTGTGTGTGTGTGTGTGAAGGGTCGGGGAGAGAAAGGCCCTCAGAGCGCTTGCCTCATATAAAAATAGTTCCCTGTGGGGCCTCTTCTCACCCCACAGCCATTTCACCAGAGAAGCAGCAAAGAATAATTGCCAAGTGGTCCCAAACTATCCAGAGCTATTTCATTATACACTTCCCCCAAGAAATCACCAAGAGGAATTGAGAGCTGTCTCACACTCTACCATGTTCCCTACCAAAAGTCACTCAGTGACATTCAAACCCTATTCCCTCATCGTTCTGTGTATCCACCAACCTGACCACAGTCCCCTACTCCCCACTAAAATGTATGGCCTGTCATCATCAAACTGCTACGTACTCAACCTCTCTGGTCATTTCTTCTGTCTTCACGCCCAATTAGAAATCACCAATGACCACCATGTTGACAAATCTCATGGTCACTTCTCTTGACCACTGGATTCTTGTTCTTCCTAACCTCTTAGTACCACCCCTTCCACTTTGAAACATTTGTCTCTGAGGACACTACACTCTCCTGTTTTTCCCTTTTTCCCCACTGGCCATCCTTCTCAGGGCTTTCTATAAATGCTGGTGAGGCCCGGGGATCTATTCTCTGCCCTCTCCTTTCTTTGGCTACACCCTCTACCCAGCTGACCACCCCTGGGCTCACAGATCTAAATATCATCAATATGCCAACAACTGCCAAATCGGTAGCTCTGCCTCTGATCTCTCCACAGCTCCAGACTTTATATCCAACTGCCCACTTCCTATCTCTATGAATGTCCAAAAGATATCTTCGATTGATTTTTTATTTTTTCAAAAAAGAACTCTTTAATTCCTGCACCCTCACTTGCTCCTCCCCCAGGATCTGGCATCTCTATTCACTTAGTTGCTCAGACCCAACACTGTGAATGTAACTTTGACTCCTCTCTCTTCCTCATTTTTACACCCAATCCTTTACAGAGTTCTGCTCACCCTTCTCAAAGTGTGGTCCCAAGACCAGCAGTATCACCTGAAAAGGGTAAGAAATGTAGATTCTCATTCCCCCCATCCAAAGACTCACAGGAGTGAGGCTCAACCATTTGTTCAACATGCCCTCCAGGTGACTGCACACACTGAGGTCTGAAAACCACTGTTCTAAAACATATGTCCACTCATCTATTCAAAACTTATGTCCAATTATCTGTTCAAAACATATCTCTGATTTTCTTTCCATCTCCATGGCTACCATCCTAATCCATCATTTGTCACCTGACCTATCCCAACAACCTCCTAGCTATCTCCATCTCTGCACTTAGAACCCATCCTCTCCTTAGAACCTACTCTCCGGTGAGTTTTTAAAACACTGAAGCAGGTCTTGTCACCACCCTGCTTAGATCCTCCACAAGCTTCACACTACACAAAGAATACACTCTATCTCCTTGTCTGCTCCTGCCTCTCTCGAACCCCAACCCGGTCCACTCTTTCACCACCATACTGACCCCCCTCCATCCTCAATGGCCACTGGTCAGCAACTCAGACAAACCAAATCTGTGCCACTTAAGCCCTCTGCTCTGTGTGTTCTCTTTGCCTGAGGTACTCCCCCTGCCCACACACCCCCATCTTCATCATTCAGATCTGAACACCAGAGAAACCTTTCCTAACCAATCTAGAAAAGCCAGCCAGCTATCTTTCAGCATATTGTTCGACTTTAACTCCCTACACAGCACTATTGAATTTTCTCTTATTTACTTTTTCTGTCTCCCACCTATAATGTTAACCTCAAGAAGGGCCTTGTGTGACCTGTTAATTGCTGGGCTTCAGTGAAACAGTGCCTGGAGCACAGCACGTGTTCTATAAATACCTGTTGAATTAATAAGTTTTGTTATTCATATGTGTGTGTGTGTGTGTGTGTATAAAATGAATCAATGTTGTACACCTGAAACTAATATGTTTTATGTCAATTATATCTCAATTAAAAATAAATAATAAATAAATACAAACAAGCAGAATATTGCTTCTTCAACGGTCTGGAGCCAAAGAACAGAATGGTACTCTAGAGCACCAGAAAAATGCATTGATAAGCAGTCTCAAGGAGAAAAAATAAAGGAAAAAATATCAAGACCTCAGAGTCCAAGGCTACACCTGGTGGTATCTTCGTGAGTGCTCAGGAGCAAAGGTGAATTGGGGTCACAGCCTCCAGCAAGCCCTTGAGGAGAGCACACTGGCAGTCTTCTGGGATTAAGGGAAAGATAAGGGACAGGTATGTCGCCCATCCATCCCATCTCCCCTACCAGAGAGTCACATGAAGGACCAAGGAGGAGACAAAGAAAAGGAAACACATTGGCCCAAAGTACCTCAGAATAAGACTCTCGCTACCTAGGAAAAATCATGACACATCATGCATTCACTCAGTCTTTCCTCCTAGACACTGAGTGCCTGCCTAGTCAGTGCCAAGCCTACAAGGCCAAGAGCTGGTCAGATGTGACCAAAGGTGGTACATGGAGATTCTCACAATCTAGTAAAGGAGACAGACACAGAAACGGCATTACACCAAAGCACAGAGAGGTCTGCCAGACCACAGCGGGAGCAACCAAGGGGAACCAAGGATGGAATGAAAGCCCCACTCCATAAAAGCAATAGTGTGCCAAAAGCCTTCCTAAAAAAGTTTCTATTGTTTGACCAGAGATTTCATTTCTAACAAAATTGGCCCTAAAGAAATAATTTCTAAATTGTCAAAGATTTATACACAGGGAGGTTCACCACAGTATTATTAATAATTAGGAAAAAATTGCACTCAATGTCAAAGTTCCAATTTAGAAAATTGCTTATGGTAGATTCATTTAACAAAATATGTTACAAATACAGGAACAATAGTCTAAATAAAGTAGAAAATGGTATGGAGAGGATGAGATTACATAGACTGAGAGAAGACTCTTCACTGTACATATGTACTTTTGTACCTTTCAAATTTTGTGCCAAGCACAAAAAAGTTCCCAGAATGATAAAGTTTAAAATTCTTAAATCATATATTTTTCATGAAAAACACTAAAGTACATTATAAAACAGAAAGGTATCCTACTTTGATAAAAACATGTAATATATATTTAGATATATTTCTCTGTGTAGAAAATAATGCACAAAGATATACACCAAAATATTAACAATAGTTACCTTTGGATGGTAGGATTTGGGTGATCTTACTTATTTTTTGATTCTCTGCATTTGAAAATGTTTCCACGGTAATATCGAATAAGCATCCAAAGTAAAAAGAAAAAATAAGATAACCTTTTCAAAATAAACATGAATCCTGGATGACAAGGAAAATTAAAGCCCCATAGCAGCCCTGCTGTGTTCCCTGCCCCCTGCACTCTACAGGGGTATGCTGTACGTCAGGGACTCCCCAGTGGGTTCTGCATCTTCAACTCCGCTCTTAGCACTAACCTTCAGGAGCTTGAAGCGAGAAGCTGGAACAATGAAGTGTCTATTCTGCTTCTTCTTGCAAACACTGCAGCTACAGAAAGACAGAGCAAGTCCCAGACTGTCAACAGCCATCTGTACCCTCTAAGCGCCCAAGGGGCCCACCCTCATATGTTTTGAGAGCCAGCTGACCCCAGAAGTGAAACCCCTTTCAATAACATCCAGGGAAAGGGGAGCTTAGGCAGATAAATTAGCCACTTGGAGTCTCTGCCCACAGGTCCCACAGCCAGCAATTGGGGCCACGCATCCCTTGGAAAACGAGGACCAACAGAACGACGTTCCTGCTGCCCACACCCAGTTCATTACAATGAAAGGAACCGTTATAGAGTCATTTAGAAAATAAATATCAAGCATAGCTACAACCTCATGTCTCTGGGATATCCACACCAAAAATAGAAAAGGAACTTATGTTTCCCTCTTTCCTCATCTGTACATCGTAGACAGCCTAGCTCCAAGATAGATAGTTCCTTAGGATTTTTGCCTCTGGAATTAATTCTAAGTCCCCTCTTTTCAGTCTACCTTTGAAAAAAATTCTAATTTAGTAATTTAGTATAGAATCCTCTAACTAGAGAATCCTCTAATCTTCCAGTACAGAATCCATCATGCTTCTCTAATCTGGACTCCACTGCTAGTAGCCTTGTCGGTTCTCCATTTGAGTAATTCCATGGTATTTTTTCCATATATAATTTAGGTACCACCTAGGAACAAAAGGTCCAGAATCCTGAGCTTGCCCTTGCTCTATCATAATGTCAGAGAAGGTGCTAAAAAGCAGGCCCTACACAGATTCTGGCAATACCATCTGCCTCATCTGGAAGAATGGAGTGGAGTAAGAGGGCCTAGAGCATGGTGAGCTTCCAGGTGCACACACTCTCCACTCATTTACCCTCCATCTCCTCCAATTCTGAAGACTTCCCAAGGTTATTCACTCAGTGCCCAGCCTGAACCACTTCCAGCTAACCACTCTCCCCACCCACCAGCAGAATTAATCTGAGGGGTGACTCAGCTAGGCACAAGCCCAAAGACCTTGATCTGTGTCACCTAGAGTTCTGTCTGTCTGTCTGTCTGCCTCTCTCAAACACACACACAACCAGACTGTTATTTTTAGCCTCCATCTTTAAAAAAAAAAAAATTATTACTGAAAACTTCTAGCACACACAAAGGAAAAAGAATAAAACAATGAACCCTTATATATTGAGCACCTGACTCCAACAATTATTGGTTCATGGCCAATGTTGTTTTAACTACACCCCAACTCCCTAGATGATGTTGACACACAGTGTTTTAATTCATGCAAGTCCTTTTAAACCAAGTTCGGAAGAGAAAATACTCACTTGCAATCAAAGATGTGTAAGTCTGCTGAAGCCCAAACTTCAAATCGAACTGCTCCACAGTGGCAGCCTCCTGTGTGTTTCACCAAGCCCTGGTACTCGCTATATGAAAGAAAATCGGAAAGATAAGGATTTCTAAATAGTAGGGCAGGCCCTTATTGCATAGAGAAGCAAGATGGACAAAATTCTCTACATGACAACCAAATGCCTCTCTGCTTTTGAGGAGGTAACGTCAATTTTATAAAGGAAAGTATTCAGTGCCTTCTTTGTCCACGAGCTCTCAGTTTTCCACTTCTTATAGGTTGTTAAATTGCAAAAGAAAGCATTCCAAAAATCTGGGTAACAGGGAGGTGGCGGTGGGAATCCTAACCCTACCACTCAAACATTTTTATTTATATTTCAAATATTTACTAAAAATTTTCACACACCAAGTGCACTACACTAGAAAGAGAGCAGTAAACAAGACATAGCAGAAATGGTTCCTGGACTTACTGGTCGTAAGTAGCCATGAAACAACTTACTCAAATAACATTTGAATAATTGTGATAAAGGCAGTACAGGCCAAAGAAAAAGAAAGTCAAGAGGACCCAACAAAGTCTGGGGCTTCAGAAAAGCCTTCTGAGAAAGTAACAACACCTCATAATTTTGCTATATTCCCCTCCTGTATTTTTCATATATGTAACTTACATATTACATATAATTTTAATCCTTTTAAAACTTATATATAAGCCAGGCCCTTAACTGAACATTATTATGATTTGATACATATAATCAAATTGTTTTCCAAAAGTGCTGAACACTTATCAGTAATGAATGAGAAAACATTTCACTGTACCTTCCCAAGCAATAATAATAGGAAAAATAGCTTGCCACATTTTTAATTTGCATTTATTTGGTTATTAAGACTAAGTGGAGAGATGGGTGAAAAAGGCAAAGGGAAATAAGAGGTACAAATATCTAGTTATAAAATAAGTTTAAGTTAGAGGGATTTATTAAGGTACAGCACAGGAATAATATAATAATTTTGTGCAGTGACAGAGGGTATGGTGACAGACTTATCGTGACAATCATATCATAAGGTATATAAATGTTGAATATCTATGTTGCACACCTGAAACTAATATTGTAGGTCAACTATAATTTTAAAAATTCTATTTAAAGACTGAATGTTTTATTATGTTTCTTTACAAGTTGAATGAGTTAATTTAATGTATTTCATTTTTTCTGTATATACAATTAATGCTTACTGTAAAAATTCAAACATTATAGCATTTGATAACGTTAACAATGAAAGTCTCTTATAATCCTAACATCCAGAGGAATCCAGTTAACTACTTGCTGTATATTCCTCCAGACTTTTTTCTAAACAATATTTTAACAACAACAAAAAAATAGTGCTGAATTATATATTCCTTTTACATATAACTTAATTCGATGAGTTTTGGTTTCTTAATGAATATATGTACTCACACCAATCTGATAGGTAAAAAAACACTCATCTTTTTATGTCAAAACTTTTAAATCTTTTTCTTAACCATTCATCGGTTTGTTTTAAAGTAAAAACTTATTTCGAATTTTAGTTTTGCATTTCTGAGGACCTTCACAATCTCCTACACTTAGCGGTAGCTGGTACATAGATGCTAAAAATGTTTGACTATAAGAAAAAAAAAGTTCATTTTACAATTCAAGATGATAAGTCGAAAGGTGAAGCAAAGAGAAAACCAAATATTCCATCTCTGAGAAGGCTCATCCTGAGAGCATTTCTTCTGGAAAAAAGACAAAGGAACATTTTTGTTCAAGAAAAGTGCTAATCCTCAGGTTGTTAGGCCATTGTTAGGTTGTTCTTGTTTTTTTCCTAGGGTTGTGATTGCTCTTTTTAAGTCATAAAATAATCAACACTGAGATATTATTAGGGTACTAAAATACTCCGTAGCACAACTGTTCCAGGAGCGATCACATTTTGGGATAACAAGGCAGCTCTTGCGAGAGATAACATTAATAGCCTATTTCTAACATCACGGATACTGAAATCCTCCTACGGCCATCTAAGGAGCTGGGGGTTCTTCTCCTGCAGCACCAAAGCTTGGGATGCACAGAAGAGAGCGCGGCGTGCAGAAAAATCAGCGGTGGAGAACATAAAGCCTCCCGCATCTTAGGTGTCTGCACCACGCTCCAGAGTCCCAGCACCTCTTTGTGCGCGCTTCCCTCCGGGATTGCACACACTCCCCTCTCTATCACCCCGCTCCCTCACAGCGAGCGCCTGGAATAACGGGATTTCGTCTCCCAATGGTTAGAAACTATACAAGTTTTTGCCATCCCCCTACCTTTCCCTCCCACCCTCTCTCCAAAAACACCTGCTCAAATATGAGGATAGTCGTGGGATTTATCTTCTTTTCACTGGGAAAGGCACCAGCACACTTTGAGCGCCACGACAAGAGACAACGTCCCGAGCACGATGGCTGTCCCCTGGAAAGACCCTTCGTGTCTCAGAACGCTGTGTGTCCCTCCACAAGCTCCGGGGCGGCGCCCCCAAGCTCCCCAGAGAGAAGCCCCACTCCAGTCCAGGCCGCACACTCCTAAAGACAAGCTGCGCAACCGTTAAATGAGGAACGAGCATGGTGCCACTAGGGGAAAGCGCGGCGGTCACATTATGTGTAAGACATAGAACACAAAATCTGCCGCAAACCCGCAAGCAGGCAGAGGCGCGAGGCGGGAGGGCTGGCGAGCCCGACTTCCGCGCCAGAGGCGTCCGCGTGGCCAGCCGGGCCAGCACTCACAAGGTGTCCAACAGAAGCTTGGCGGCGCCCTCAAAGGTGAGCCTCTGCCGCTTCTGGAACGTCTCCCAGCGCTCCCGCTGGTCGCCCAGGTCCAGCGTGGCCACTGAGGACGTCGGGGTCGCCGGCTGCGGCGGCGGGAGCAACGCCAGCTCTGGCGGCGGCTCTCCAGGGCCCGCCTCCTGGGCCAGGGGCGACAGCTGCCTCGGCCGCTGCTTCGCCGACGGCTGCCTCGCCGCCGCCCGGCTCCCACCCCCGGCCTGGCCCGTGGGGCGCCGTGCGCGGCTGGCGCCGGGGGCCGAGGCGGCGGCCGCTGGGGCCTTAGAGGCCCCAGGCCGTTTCTGCCCGCGTGGCTCGGAGGACACTGTTTTCCGTGTCTGCCGCATGGTTCCCGCAGCCTGGCGCGCAGGCCTCGCCACCCGCGCGTCCCCGCAGCCCCGCGCGCTCCCGCTCCGCCCCGCGCGCGTCCCTACTCGCCAATCAACCTGCGCGCCCAGGGGGCGCTGCGCCTGCCCGCCCCGACCCCGGCTTCTGCCCACCGCACCTAGCTGCAGCAGGGCTGCACACTCCAGAAGAGTGGGGAGCTCGCCCGCCCGCCTGCAGGGCTGCACCTGCCAGCTGCATCCTTCAGGCCAAACGGGACCGCGCCTGGCGCCTCGACTACGGACACCAAGAGCCCGTTCGCACCTGCAGAGGCACCTTCGTCCCCTCTGAACTCAAAGTGGCTCCTTCCTACCTTCCTGCCCTAGGTGTCTTGGGTCAGCCCTGAATCCAGTCACATCCAAGCGGGCAGCCTAGGGGAACTTCATCTCCAAGATGAGAACAGTATTTACTTTGAAGGAGCCAGCGTGCGCCTGAGCTAATATGTGTAAATGGCCTGGCACTTGCTACCTGCTGGACAAAGTATCAGAAATCACAGTTCTTAATCTTGGTCTTTCCAACTTTATAAAACAATATATGATTATGATTTTGTTGAACACAGCACCCAAGTTTAAAGCCAAAAACCACAAGAACCACCGATAAAACCTAGGTATTTTCTAAACCTGTTAGTTGCTCTATTTTACTCATTATCTTCAAAGAAATACGTTGTTTTACTCTTTCCTTCTTGTATTGTCCACTTTTTAATTTCAACTTTCTTCTTTACTGTTTTTATCTTATAGTTAAAGTTTATTGGATTAAATACATAATTCGTTTGTTTTCAGTATTTTTGTAATAATAAAAATATTAATGACTACAAATTTTCCTCTGGGTAGAGCTTTAGCTGTATCCATTAGAGTTTTATTCAAAGTGTTCTCTTAAAATTTTCTAGATAATATGTGCTTTCAGTTTTCGCCAAAGTGGTCGTACCATTTTATACTCCACCAGCAATGTATGAGAGTCACAGTTGCTCCACACACCCTTATAATACTTGGTATTGTCACTTTTTTTTTTTATCCTTTCTGTTGGGTGTGCAGTCTTATCTCCTTGTGGTATTATTTTGCTTGTCCTCGTTGGAGAGTGATGTTGAGCACCGTTTCATGTGCTTATTGACTATTTGGATCTCTTTTGTGACATGCCTGTTCACAGACACTCCTCTGAGAGTCCATTTTCTAAGTTGAAATGTTTGATGTATAGTTCTTTATGTTTGGATACAAGTTATTTGCCAAATATGTAAATTTGGAATATATTCTCCCAGTCATGGCTTTTCTTTTCACTTTAATATCTTTAGATGAGTGGAAGTTTTTTATTTTTTATGATGTTCAACTTGTGAATTTTTTTTATTTTATGGTTAGTGTTTGTGTGTGTGTGTGTCATGTTTTTAAAAAATCTTTGCCTACCTCAAAGGTCATGAAGATTTTTCTCTTCAAGAAACTTTATAGTTTTAGTTTCAAACTTAAGTCTATGATCCATCTCAAATTAATTTTTGCACATGGTGTGAGGTAGAGGACAGCTTCACTTTTTTTTTCATGTAGATATCTAGCTATCTATGTCTCACTCCTCTATTCTGTTCCATTGATCTACATACCTACCCTTATGCCAGGACCACTTTGCCTTGATTACTTGCTTAATTACTTAGTTATGAAATCAGAATAAGTCCTCCAGATTTGTTCTTCTTCAAGATTATCTAGGCCCTTCTAAGTCCTGTGCATTTCCATATAAATCATAGAATCAGCTATTAATTTCTACAAAACAGCCTGCTTGACATTCTATGCTATCAAACATACCCCTATGAAAATCTCACAGTTCCTTCAATTTAATATTCCTAACTTCATTCTTTTACTACTACTGAATATTTTTTATGTTATTCTAGTTACTCCTTGATTGAACCAAGTCAGCTTAATTCCTAGAGTCAGATTGGTCCAGGCACACATCTTTTTTATTTTTTTAATCCTGGCCTACTTCCACCCCTGACCTAGGGAAAAAAGCTGAATCTCTAAAGGTAAGGTGTTTCCTCCCACCGGGCCTGGTGCACCCAGGGGGCCTGGGGAACCCCAGGATTCCGCTGAAGCTCAAATTTAGGACCTTTTACATGTAATGCAGAAATGCCCCCACTACTCTATAGAACCACCTCCAAGCACACACCTTTTGAATCCCTTCTTGGGTTTTAGGTGTGCAATAACTTTATTCAACTTTCTTTTTCACCTCAAGCCAACTTAATAGTATAATACCTTAAAAATAAAATCCTAATTCATGTTTTTCATTTTTAATTGTGTCAAACCTTACACTGAAGTGTTTTCACATATATGAATAACTTTACAACCACCTCCCAGATCAAAACATAAAACATTTCCAGCATCTCAGAAGGAATCTCTGTCTCCGCTTCCAGTCAAACCTCTCTAAGGATAACCACCACTCTTAGTTCATCACCATGATTTTGAACTTCATATAAATGCACTTATACAATATGTACTCTTGTGCGTGACGTCTTTTACTGTGTTATGTCTGAGTTTCATCCATGTTGTTCATGTATCCATGGTTTATTTATTTTCATTGCTGTGTGTTATTCCAATATATGAATATACCATATTTTATGTATTCTTTCTATTGTTGAAGGACATTTAGAGTGTTTCCAGTTTGGGATATTAAAATAAAGTTACTACGACTTTTTTTAAGGTAACCATTTGATTTTTCTCTAGATCTTGTGGGACAGGAATTCAGGAAGGACTTGGCTGGATAGTTCTTGCTTGGGGTTTCTCATGTAATTTTACTGAGATGTCACTGAGGCCACAGTCATCTGGTGGCTAGCCCAGGCTAGATATCCAAGATAGCTTCACTCACGTAGCTAACAGTTGACGCTGGCTGATGGCTGGAAGATCAATTAGGCTGTCAGCTGGAGCACTTACCCAGAGCCTCTCCATCGGGCTTGGGCTTCCTTGGGTGGCCTCAGAGAATTCAGGTTTTTTTTTATAATTGGCAATTCAGAGCTCCAAAAGTGAGGGACCTAGTGTATGAGATGGACATTTTTATCTGTGCATTTTTATATTTTGGGTATGGTTTTTTTTTGGTACCCCCAAAAAACCTGTTGAGATTTGGGGTTGGAGTTGCATTGAATCTGTAGATCAACATAGAGAGAATGGATTTTTTAACAGTATTGAGTTTTCCACTCCATAAATATACTCTCCATTTTAAAAATCTTATTTAATTTTTCTCAGCAATGTTTTGTAATAAATTTAGTATATCTTTTGTTAAATTTAGTCCTAATATTTGATATTTTACTGCTGTTACAAATGGTGTTTAAATTTTTTATTTTTCCAATTGTTTGTTGCTGCTATATGGAAAATAATTGTTTTTTTCTATATCGACCTTGTATCCATTGACCTTGCTAATTTCACTCATTTGTCCTAATAATTTCGATTTCCTCTTAGATCCAAGTGTTAGACTGTTTCTTAATTTCCAGGAAAATTTTTTTAAAAATTTGGTGGTTGATTTCTAATTTTATTGGGCTATAGTTATAGTTTCTGAATTATAAAATCTTTTTTGGGGAACTTATCATTTTCTTTATGGCCAAGCATATAATTGATTTCTGAAAGGGTATATGTTCCCTGTAGATTAGAAGGTTCTCTTTGTGTTAAATCTAACTTATAACTATATTACTCAATTCTTGTATGATTTGCTTTGTTTTTGTCTAGTTACATATGAAAATGAATATTATTTATGTATTTGGCCATGTTTGGTGCATAAACATGTATAAACCTTAGGTTGTCTATAGATTATGTATAATTATGAATTTTAATTACAAATATGAAAAGTATATTATTTTACATTACACATAAATGATGATGCGATTTTATTAAGAATAGCCTATTAGCACTTTTTAATGTGTCTGGCCTTGATTTCAACTTTATC
Source organism: Rousettus aegyptiacus (assembly GCF_014176215.1). Classification (NCBI taxonomy): domain Eukaryota; kingdom Metazoa; phylum Chordata; class Mammalia; order Chiroptera; family Pteropodidae; genus Rousettus; species Rousettus aegyptiacus. The sequence continues at coordinate 66,521,791 of NW_023416309.1, forward strand.
TGATAATAATATCCCGTTCCTGCTTTCTTTTTGTTTGTATTTATATGATCCATAGCTATCTATCTCTGTTTTCATCTCTTCTTTAACACTTCAAATGGAAATAATTAATAGGTGGATTTTTAACACTTCAATCTGTTATCTTGTTTTTAAATAGGATTTAGTTCTTTTGCAATTATTATTCAACTGAAATATTTCTGCTTTTTTCTATCTATTAATTAATTTTTTATAGCTTATCTTGTTGTTGATTCCTTTTTTGTTTTCTTTCGGCTTGGAAAAGTTTCATTTCCTTCCTACCTTCCTGCTAATTTGGTAATTCTGATATATGTTTCCATAATGCTGGTGTTTCACTTCCCAAACCTGATAGTTATGCTCGAACCTATATTTCTCTAGTAATATTTCAAAATTGATCAATAAATATGTTTCCTAAAACATTTCACATGCTCACATCCCCACCCCTTCATCTAGATAAAAATTTTAGAAATTGCTATTTTACTTCCCCACTTTTCTATTGACCCTCACACTCAACTCCTCTTAAGTATATCTTCTATAGGTAGACTCCTTCCTGAACACTTACACCATATATTTCTTATCTCATTAGTATAACCATTCTGTCAGCAACAAGAGTTGCTGCTGAGCCTGGTTCTCAAATTGTTTGTTAAATGAGTAAGTTATCAGTTAAGACATAACTATATTTACTACAAGATTAATTGTTCACAAAAAGCACTGTACTTTTCATCTACCCAATATTGAAATCTCTTTTCTAACATAATTATTACTTAATTACTAATATAATTAATTTTCTAATATATTTATTACTTAATTAAAATTTGAGTATTTTCCTTAGCTAGGATCCATGTCTTTCTTTTATCCCAAAAGATGAATGACATTTTGTCTGGGAATAGGATTCTTGGCTCTTAGTCAGTTTCTCTCTTCACTTTGTAGATATTGTTCCACTGTTTTCTAGTTTCATTGTAGCAAATGACAATTCTAATGCTTTTCTCTTTAAAAATAGCCTCTTCCTTCAGTGTGAGGAATGTATTCTACTTTTCTCCCCTTACCCATGGAGTTTAGGAGTTTTGCCAGGATATGCATATGTGTGTATCTTTTTTTTATTACTCCTGTCTGGATGTCAATAATATAAACACCTGCCAAACCTGATAAAGAAAAAAGAGAAAACAGAATATACATTTATACATTAGAAATAAAAAAGAAAACATAACCACAGAAACAGAATTAACTCAAAGACTTATCACAGGATCTTATATGTTTTCTTACACCCTTAAATGGAATGTATTTTCATCATCTCTGGCTATTTGCATCTGTGAGTTTGGGTACGTTTGATAAGACTTGCAAAATCATAACTTCTAATATAAGCTGTTTTCTGAACAAAAGTGTCATAAGTAGACAATAGGAAACCTATCCACTCCTATAGCCAATCTAACATGAGCAATTTCCCCTACCAGAAATGACATTAAATCTTCCTGGAGTCTAATTTATAGAGTTACCATGGATGGAGGGCAGGGGATAGAGAAGGCTTATTGTTTGATAGGTTTAGAATTTCTGTTTGGAATGATTAAAAAGTTTTGGAAATGGATAGTGGTGGTAGTTGCACAACATTGTGAATGCACTTAATACCACTAAATTTAAAATAGTTAATTTTATGTATTATTTTACCATAGATAAATTTTTTCCCAAATTTTAAAGCACAAGTAAAAATTTAAAGAGAAGAATTTCTTATAATTTGTACATTATGTATATATAACATGGCAGGAGATTCACATTATAAAAGCCTGCCCACAAAAATCAAAAGTGGTCATTTTTGTAACTAGGGTTGTCAAATTCATAGAGACAGAAAAACAGAATGGTGAATGCCAGTTTATTGGATACCGAGTTTCAGTGAGGGAAGATGAAAAATGTTCTGGAGATGAACGATAGTGACGGTTGCACAACAATGTCAATGTACTTAATGCCATTAAACTGAATACTTAAAAAATGAAAAAAGTGATAAATTTTATGTTATGTATATTTTACCATGATTAAAATAATTTTAAGTGGATATTTTTGGTTTTAGTTTAGTCCCTAAAACCAACATGATGAGATCTCTGGTGACTCAGGGTGTGAAGAAATAGATCCAGTATGTGATGTGCTCACACAGGAGAACAGATGCAACATTCAACTCTAAAAGGAAAACACAAAAAACCCTGGCAAATCTGTACAGGATTTTAAGAATAAGAAATCCAAAAATAGTATAGTGTATCTAATTTGCTTTTTGATTTATTTGAAGCATGGTGTTGGAGGAGAGCTCTATGGATAATCTGGACCATCAGAAAGATTATCTAGAGCAAAGTAAGCCCAAAAACATTGCTGGAGGCAAAAATTATAAAACTGAAGTTGTCTTATTTTGAGCATATCATGAGAAGGCTGGGCTTTTTGGAAAAGACAATAATGCTGTGAAAACAGAAGGCAGAAGGAAAAGAGGAAGACTAAATATGAGATGGATTGACTCCATAAAAGAAGCCAGAGGCATGAATTTACAGGAGCTGACCAGGGCTGTTGAGGACAGGACATTGTGGACATCACTCATTCATAAAGTTGCCAGAAGCTGCAGCCAACTCAACGGCATGCATCATAAAGCACCGCTGTATAAGTTCGCATGACTTGGTAAAGAACTGTTAGAAATATGGACTCATAAGAGAGGAAATAATGGTGCTCACTACAAATGTGCTTTTCAGGTATAATTTGTCCCTAGCAGACAGAATTCTGTATTTAGCGCCTGTGAGTGTGCAGAATCCACACTGGCCACCAGGGGGCAAGAGTCCCTGTGTCATACAGGCTCTTCAGGAGCAGCAACAAGGAGTAACTTAATGCCCTGAAGGGCACCATGGGCACCATTTTGTACCCTCAGGCTTCAGAGACCTGCAGAAACCCCAAATACCTGTAAGCAGGAAAAGCACTGGACATAGGTTAGGGCGGACTGACCACACTGTATTCTCTCAAGAATAGGAGGAGAACCCAAATTCTCAGCTCATGTGATAGGCCTGATTTCTTCCTCTACTGATATTATTTATCTCAATAGCTACACCACTCCTACCAATATGCCAGAGGTAAATTCTGTTTTCGGAGCACTCATGGAGCATCATTAACATTGTGCTGATTAGACAAACAAGTCTCTTCAGGGCAGACACAAGCTAGCAGGCACAAGATGGGGCAAGCAGACTGATGTTCTGCATGAGTTAGAAAAAGATCCCCTCTCCCTGAGCAGCCCTCTGTGGTGCTCCTGAGTTCTTAACACCAGGCGCTGTGCCGAGAGACACTTCGCATACATTGTCTAATAATCCTCACAGGACAGGTGCTAATTATTGTCTACGTTTTTCTGATGAGGTATTTGAAGGTGAATATAAGTAACTCACTCATGCTAGCAGGCGTCCCTGCCCATGCCAAAGGGAAGGGCAATGCCCTTGGTTGCTCTAAACTTCTCACATTCATTGAGCACCAGAGCTGCAGCTATACAAAAGCCCCCAAATGAGCTCTCTGCTTTCACTTCCCCTTCCTTCCAGTCTATTCTCACAGCAGCAAGTGATTTTTTAAGCTACTAACTAATGTACAAAGTATATAGGTAGAGTTCAAATAATAATAAAAAAGGTATCCAACTAGGTTAAGGAATGGAGCATTATCAATTCCTCTGATGTTATCTAACACGCCCCTCCCTGCCCCCTAAGAAATAATCACCATTCTGACTTCTGTGCTAATCCTTACAACACATATGTGTATGCTTAAATCATGTTATTTAAGTCTTATATTTTTTTGAACTCTCCATAAATGAGATAATACTGAATGCATTCTTATGAGACTATTCATTTGTAATTCATTCATGTTGATACGGTTGGAGTTGATGACTGCATAGTATTTCACAGTAGGAACATTCTACAATGTCCATTTCACTGTTGATAGCTATATATGTTTACAGTTTTTGCTACTATGAACAATGCTAATATAAACATTCTTGCTTGTGTCTCCTGGTGTACATGTGCAAGGAATTCTCTATGATATAAATGTAAGTCTTTTCAGACAATTAGTTATGAATACATACCAAAGTTTTATTATAGTCTTACTGTATGAACAAAGGCCTATGACAAACCAGGCCAAAGATTGCTCTCTTGGTAGAAACACTAAAGGGGGAAAACTGATAAGGTAATTTAAAGGAAAAAACTCTTCCACGTTTCTCCTCTACTCTTTATTTGTAACACCAGATGTTTGTGGGGTTTTCCCACACCAGAGAATTCTTCGACATCGGCTGAGTGTCCTATAACTTAACTCAATTCTGAATACCATCTACCTGGAGTTAACATCGAATCACACAATTCCACAAGACTGTACCCCTAACCTTCAGATGCCAATCACAAGTCCAAGACCAATGCTTCTGACTGACTTGGCTGTAAATCAAAAGTTCTCACAACTGCTCCTGGGGTTTGATTAATTTCTTGAATTGATTCACAGAACTCAGAAAAAAAAACAGTTTACTTACTAGATTACAGGCTTACTACAAAGGATATAAGTCAGGAACAGCCAGATGGAAGAGACACATAGGGCAAGGTATGTGGGAAGGGATGCAGAACTTCCATGTCCTCTCTGGACATCCCACTCTCCTAGCCACTCTCCCACCACCACATGTTCACCAGCTAGAAGCTCTCTGAACTCCAAACTTTAGGGATTTTTATGGAGGCTTCTTTACATAGACATGAGTGATGAAATTATTGATCACTGAGTATTAATTCAACCTCAACCCCCTCTCCCTTCCCCAGAGATTGGAGAGAAGAGCTGAAATTTCCAAACTTCTAATCATACAGTTGGTTCCCATGGCAATCAGTCCACAAACTTAGGGACTTTCCTTAGGTCACCTTATTAACATAAACTCTGGCTTATGGTTAAAAAGGGCTTGTTATGAATAACAAGACATCTTTATCAGTCTGATCACTTAGAAAATTCCAAGGGTTTTAAGAGCACTGTAACAGGAATGGGGACAAAGACAAATTTCTTATCATAAATCACAACCTCATTCTTAGACTGTATACCAAAAAATGTCTAAAGATCTTTAGACTCTTGACTAATAGCTGACAGCCAACTTAGTAGATGGGTATCTAATCGCAGAAGAGATCTTAACATGATTACAGTCTATCATAAAATTGCTTAAATATTTTATTAGCAATGCTACTAGCTTCCCAGAAAAGGATGTGAATTACATCACTCACATGCCAGATTTAGGACAGTGTTTCTTCTATAATAGAAAAGAGATTGCTGGATCTAGGATATGCATGTGTTCAGTTTTGTTTTCCAAAGGGGTTGTAACAGTTCATCATCTTACCAGCAAGAGGTTGAGAGTTCCTATTGCTCCACATCAATTGTTCAATTGATATTGTCTGACTTTTTAAGTCTTGTGTATCTGGAGACTGTAAAATGGTATCTCATCATGGTTTTAATTTGTATATTCCTGATTACTAATCTGGTTCATTCTCTCCTTATTTCCTCTTTTATGTTCTTTATATATTGTAGGTCTGTGCTTTCCAATATAACCACTAGTCACATGTGACTATAATTAAAATTAAATACAATTTATAATTCAATTACTCGGTCTCACTAGCCATATTTCAAGTGCTCAATAGCTATGTGTTGCTAGTGTCTATTGGATAGTGCAAATATAGAATATATCATTGCAGAATGCTCTATTGAACTACCCAATTCTAGATACTGATCCTTGTGAATTAAGTACTGCAAGTATATTCTCCAATTTTATGGCAAGTCTTTTCACTGTCTTTTTTGGGTAGGTTGATGAACAAAAGTCTCTGATTTTAATGTAGTTGAATTCACGAAAGATTTACCAAACCTCTTTACCTTAGTCATAAAAATATTTGCCTTTATTTCCTTCTAAAAAGTACAAAGTTTTGTCTTTCACAATTCCACCCAGAATCTAGTTTTGGGTGTGATGTACGCTAGGAATCTATTTTCATTTTTCCAATTGTCCTAGAACCATAGACCCTCCTTTCCCCATTCTTTGTATATTAGGTTTTTATGTACACATGGCTCTTTCTCTGAGCTCTCTATTATGTTTCATTAATCCCAGGCTAACCACATTGTCTTAATTACTACAATTTTGTAATAATGTAATAAAAGCTTGATATCTTGTTTTTTTTTTTTTTTCCAGAAGTGTCTTGACTGTTCTTGGCCCTTTGTACTTCTATATAAATTTTAGATTTGCTTTTCAAGTTCCCCATAAAATCCTGTTAAATTTTTGATTGCAGATGTATTAAATCTATAGATCGATTTGGAATAAATTATATGTCTGTGCTAGGTACTGTTCATGGCCCCGAGGGAGCTTTCCATCAAAATTGGAATAGAATCCAAACTCTTTATTATCACCTATAACCAATCCACCCATGAACCGTACTTCTCCCCAGCCCCAGTTCATCTCCCATTATTCCCTATCCCTCTGTATGCTCCAGTCACATCATCCTTCACATGCCTTGAGCTCCCAAGCTTTCTCCTAGTTGTGTTTTTACTGGAATCTGCCTCCACACCCTATCCCATATTTGCATGACAGGCTCCCTCACTTTAAGCAGGTCTTTGCTCAATCACTTTTTCAGAGAGGCAATCATTCTATCTAAAATAGCTGCAATATAGCTCTCTAAGCTTTGCTTTAGTTTTCTCCAGAACTCTCATCACTACCTAACATGTTAAAGTTGGTTGTTGTCTTTGCCTGCCTCCCTACTAGAAAATAAGCTCTGCGAACCAGGAACTCTGTCTTGTTTACTGTTATGTCCTCAGGGCCTTGCTTTGTGCCTGGAACACAGAAGGCACCTTAACGAATATGTTGAATGAAAGAATCAAGACCAGACAAATGATCCAGAGGCTTTTGAAAAATCCCAGGCGAGATCTCTGAGTTGGTACGTGTAGCCACAACTGTTTAAAGTCTTAGAAATATTTGGCTAGTGCTTATCCATTATAATAAAAACTCCATCAAACTACTTATAATCTTTAAAGATTTCTCAGGGAGAATAACATTTAAGCACCTAATGATTTCAGAGTCCTATTTGTCAATGTCACTCCTTATATTTCTTTATGAAGGTTTGAGCAGATTGATTTTAATTAATTTCAATTTATCAATATTTTATTTTATGGATTACATTTATGGTGTCATAATTAAGAAGTCTCTGCCTAATCCAAGGACACAAAAATGTTCTTTTATGTTTTCTTTTACAATATTTATAGTTTGCATTATATTTAGTTTATGATCTATTTTCAGTTAATTTCTGTATATGGTGTGAGGCAAAGGCCTAAGTTTATTACTTTATTTTGTATATGGATATCCAATTGCTCAAACACCATTCATTTAAGACTATCCTTCCCCCATTGAATTTCCCTGGTACTTTTGGTGAAAATCAGTAGTTAATAAATGAGTTCTATTTCTGGACTATTTATTTTATTATGTTGATCTATACGTCTATCCTTATTCTAGCACCACGCTGTTTGATTATTGTGTATTTATAAAAGTTCGAAATCAGATCAGTAGTCCAATTTTGTTCATTTAGTTTCAAAGAATAGCTTTAAAAAAAAAAAGTCCATTGGGATTTTAATAGTGATTGCATCCAATCTACAGATCACTTTGGGGAGAACTGCCATCTTAACAGTATTGAGTACTGCTGTTTGAAAACAGTATGTTTTTCCATTTGGGAAGATTAATATATTTTTTCTTATTCTTATTCCAGTCTGTTTAGGAGCTGCTAAGTATGGTTTAGTGGCCATTACTGTTTGTTTTCAACCTTCACCTCAATAGATATCTAGTAATGAATGTTTGGTTTTGTTATTAAAAAAAAAAAAAACTCAAAACAGGTCAGAGTTTCCTTTTCCTCTGGAAACACCTTGTTTCTTATGCCTGGAGTTTCTCTGGAACCATTCTGGGGCCTGAACCTGCACTCTTCCCCCTTGGTGATCCAGCTTTCTGTCAGACTCTGCTTCTCTATCCTATATTAATCCATTCAAATACCAAGGCCTTTTATGCAATCGGTACTCTGGACAGAGTACTTTAAGTCCTTCTGCTCACCGTCATGCCCTCAAATATCCATCTTATTTGTACACTTTTCTTTTTGTTCTGTGATGTATGGGGTTGGGGTATAGTGGATGGGTAGCATGCTGGGCAAAGACTCCTAATGAGCCAAATAAAAGCTGCGGCTGATGGAGCCAGAGCCAGATGTTTCTCCTTGAAGTAAGGGACTGACCCTCAGCACTAACAGCATCGCCGGCTTGGGATGATGTCCTCTGGTGTTTGAGGGAGAATATTTGCATGTTGGAGGTCTCCGCCATGCATAGTCAGGAGACTCCACATTCTCCTTGCCACAGCGCCCTCTGCTGGAACCCTGAGATTGACCCTTTGCTGAAAAAACACTTCCGGTTCCTGGGTCTGGGAGTTATGTCAGACAGCCAGCAGATGCTCACTGAGCACCTATTCTTTGCTAGGCATTGCAGCCACGGATAAAATAGAGTCTCTAACCTTCTGGGACTTCCAATGTACAGGAGGTAAAAATATGAATAAATTGAATAATATCAGGTATTGATAAGTGCTCTGAAGGCAAGAAAAGGATAATGCAGTACTTGACAGGATAGTCAAAAGTGGCCTCTCTAAGGAAGGGACCCCTGAGATGAAACTGGAATGATGAGAAAAAGGGAAGAACAGTCAAGCAGAGGAATCGCACAAGTCCTGAGAAAAGCATGAGGTTGGCATGTCTGGAAGATGTATTGGTTCAAAACTTTGGAGGTTCCTTGGGTAAAATTCAAAACTGGTCCCTGAACACAGAGGGCAGGGTATGACCAAAAAAGAGGTAGACCATTGGTAGGTGGCAGTTTTAGTAAGCAAGAGGACTTACACATGTGGCTTGCCTTGGGTGGCTGCAAGACATGTAGACCTCTGCACCTGTCTGCCAGAGTCTTAAAAGTTTATAGAGGCCTTAACTGTGTTCAGTCACGTATTCAGTTCAGATGGTCTCAACAACACCTTACTCTCTCAAGGCTGCATCCTTGAAATGGCTTTTAGTGGGGGAACAGTAGAAGGAACATACATTCCAAGGATAGGAGAAGGATAAGAAGCCTCGGATTGCTCTGGTTTAGCTCAAGGGTCAACCAGAGGTCACATCCTCTTGATGACCTTCTCCAACAAGATAGATGGAATATTGTCATGGCAGAATGAAAGTGGCTAAGGGAAAGTGGAGGGGATTGAAGTTGAAAGGGAGGCATATGTTGACCATGCTGAGCTTGTAGGCCATGGTAAGGGATCTGAATTTTATTCTGGGTGTAATAAGAAGTAAGAGAATGACAGGTGGTGAGTGATGTAATTTGACTTCCCAGATTCTTTAGCAATGAAACATGCTCACTCTAGATTGCATTGCTTTGCTTGGGGCTAGGAGGCCTGAATGCAGAAAAGACATCAGAAAAATTATCTTCTACATGGCTACAGAATCCAACAATGGTGAGTTGGGGGACATCTCCCAATAAACAGTGAGACCTCAAAGCCATGTCTACTCGTATGGATATTAGCCTGCATGGAACTGTGTCTCTAAGATAAGAGGTTTGAACCTTACTTTGGCATCCTGGTGAACCCAAATCACAGGTCTGCCCAGGTAAAACTTCACCCATCCCTACCAGCTGGAGCTAAGCATGACTTTTATGCCACCATCGTTTTTATAAATGTTTCTCATGTGGTATTGAAGTTATTTACTTAAGTGTTAAAATGTTTCTCATGTGGTATTGAAGTTATTTACTTACGTGTTTCCAATTTAACTGGATGACGAGCTACTTTGGGACAGGTCCCAAGTTATTCAACTCTGCTCTGTGCTTGTGACACAGATGACTGGTTAAGTGAGATATTTGTGTGGGGTACAATTGAGGACAATCTTAAATAACTATGGCATTTGGCTTTATTCCTGGAGCAACTCATTGCTGATTCACACTTAACAAAGACTTTTTTGAAACGTAGTATTAATAATGGATTGACCGTTGATGATGAGTATGTGGCCCATCTAATCTAGACATTTTTACTCTTATTCCAAGCCACATCATCTGAGATTTTGGACAAACTGAGTTGGATTCTCATAGAACAACTGGGCACAGTCTATATCAAGGGCCAAGGAAATAGCTGTAGTAAAATTCATTTTTTTTTTTTGCAGCTTTGAGATATAAATGACAAATTACACTATGTAAGTGTAAGGTGTACGAAATGACTTTATATGTGTCTGTGTGTGTGTAAATGATTAACACGATAAGGTTATTTAACATGTCCATCATAGTAGCCTTTTTTTTTGCACTTTATTTTTATTATTTTAATTTATTGATTTATTTTTTATGGTGACATTGGTTAATGAAATCCAATACATAGTGGCTTTTTTATGTGTCTGTGTGGTGAGAACATTTAAGATCTACTCTCCTAGCAACTTTCAAGTATACAGACAGACTTGTTAACTATAGTCACCATACCCTACATTGACCACCAGAACTTATTCATCCGATTGTAGTAAAATTCTCTCCACTGCAGGGATGCAATGGAGGGCTTTATCCATTCATCACAGAGAACATTCTTGGGAAGAACCCATACAAGGTATTTCTCTTAGAAAGAGTTCTGCTTCTCTTGAATAATCAACTTCTCTGTATCTTAGGAACAGTGTGATATAAGTCTAATCATGTTTTCTTTTGCTTTTGCCACTTATGTAGCTTAGTGCCAAATTTGAAGCCTATTTCTAGTAACCATAAAGATGACCAGCATAGGGATTAAGACTTTGGGCTTTGAAGTCGGGAAAATCTGAATTGAAATCTCACCTCTGCCATTTCTTAACTGTGACTGTAGACCACTTATCTAGTTTTTTTCCAAGTATTTATAAAATGGGCATAATTACATTATTTACTTTGAGATGTTATTTTGTTGGGAAGATTAAGGGATACAATGCATAAATACTCACACAACAATCAACAGAATTACAATTATTTTAAGCTTATGGTAAGCAGTTCTGCACACTCAGATTCCTACTTTTAGTATTTTCCATTCCTTAAGATAAAATACACACACACACACACACACACACACACACACACACTCTTTTCTACTTCAGAATTGTATAAAGTTATCATATATATATGTATACACACACACACACACACACATATGTGCTATACTAACCCTAGAGATAAGCTCTGGAATACTTGCCAAAGTGATCATTAAATCTGCACTTGGGAGGTTCTCCCTCTCAACACAGGATAGCATATTTGGACAAACTGGATTGGATTCTCGTAAAACAAAAGAGAGTGTATTTTATATCTCTGACAAGATTAGGAAAACATAAAAAAGATGCGTATCCTGCTTGAGGCATTCATTCATTACTTAGGGTGATCCTTGGCCATCACAAATTCATTACTATTAATGTTTTCTGATATACCCTCTGACAACAAATCTATTTGGATTTAAAGGGCAGCACTTAATTCCAAAGTAATTAAGGAATTTTGTCTTTAGCTTCCATTTGGGTTCAAATAAATTCAAACATTGGGGATCTATTAGAGTGACACTAATGTCCAATACATTAACATAATTTAAGAAATCTCAAACTTGATAAATATGTCTTCATATTTTATAAAATGAGACTCAAATTTAAAAACATTTTTATTGTTGAAATCAGTTTACTTTTGCTTTGAGTTACTTCATGTTCATCAAGGATTTACCTGAACTATATATCAAGGATCGCTTTGCCAAATGTTTGTCTAATTTAACTTTTTTACGGCTTTATTGAGGTATAAATGATGCACAACTTGCACATATTTAAAGTATATGCTTATCATGAAGCTATCACCAAAATACAAGATAATAAACATTTCCCTCACCCCTCAAAGTTTCTCCTACCTTTTGTAATCCATCCCACCTCATTCCCTCTCCTTGCCTCTGTCCCCAAGTGACCACTGATATGCTTTCTCAGTAGATTAGTTTGGATTTTCTAGAGCTTTATTTAGAATGGAATCATATAGTTTGTACCCATATTTGTCTGGCTTCTTTCACTCTGCATAACTATTTTGAGATTCATCTATATTGTTATGTGTATCGATAGTTCATTTCTTTGTATTGCTGAGTAGTATTCCATTGTATGGATATACTACAATTTTTTTTTAATTGTGTAATTGATTGTGACTCCGTGCTAGCTGGGAAAAGCAAACTGAAACAGCAAAACAGTAAATCTATAGCCCACCTTTAGCAAAAGGACAGACTCCAAAGCTAGCATTTTAAATACTAATCTCACTCATAACTTTCTCTTTTTCCTCTCCTTTTGTTATAAGTTCCCCATCCACTTATCTTTCTTTTATTTTACTTGTCTTTTTATTTTATTTGTCATATTATACACATTTAGGTTAGTTGTCTTGGGTATTTTCTGAAACAAGGATGAAATATAAATAAACAAAGCTCTGTCTTTATTTGATTTTATCAGTTCTTTCCTCTGGCTTTCTTTAGGGATGTTGGACTTTGTTGACTTGGTCACATATAGATGTTGATCATATCCTGCTTAGACAACTGCCACCATCTCTGAGGTGCCAGTCTCTAAACTTATCCCTCTTCTACTCACCTGTTATGATGTCACCGAGTTATCATTCTACAACAGAAATCTAATCATGTCGTTCCCATGTAGAACACCTATAGGAAGAATCTAAAGTCCTTAGCAGAGCAAAGACAATCCTTCATTAGTCATTCATTCTTTCAACAAATGTTTACTAAGTGCTGATTACGCGCAAGGTTCTACACTACCTGCCTAAGTATGAAGGTATGGTGATAAACCAGAGAGACAAGGCCTGTAATTATGGACTGGATGAGCATGAAACTGTTATGAAAGAAATAACTAGGGTGCTGTGATTGAGTCCTGGAGCAGGGGTGGATGATGTCAAAGAAAGCCTTTCTGAGAAGGTAATGTTTACACTGTCTAAAGCATAAGATACAAGTCACCATGGGAAGAGGTATAGGCATCAAGTGCAAAGATATAGAAGTGGGAAAAAGCTTGGATGACCACTACAGCTAGAGTTAGTGAGGTTGCTAGGGAGTTGAGCTCTGCCTGCTTCTCCAGCCTTATCGCCCAGACTACAGTCCCACGTGCAGCCACCTTAAATTGCAGACATGCATAGCTAGTCACCATTCCTCAACACACCATTCATTTTCATTTTTCACCTGCTCCCTCCTCCTGGACAATCCTAGTCTTCCTGTGACAGGGATTCTAAGTAATACCTTCATTGAGACCTTTGGGTTCCTCTCCTACCCTACTCCAAGCAGCTAGCCTGCTCCTTCTTCCTCTGTGCCTCCACAGTAGTCTATATGTACTTCTTTTTTATGCAGCTGGGCATTGTTTTAAGCACTTTACCTAAATACCTTATGAGGCAGGTTCATTTAATCCTCAAAAACTCTACTCTCGAACAAGGGAAAGCTGGAGGAGTTCATCACCACCAAAGTGACATTATAAGAAATGTTAAAGGGACTTCTTAAAGAAAAAAATATATGAATAAAGTGATAATAACTACATGCTTATCAATAATCACTTTAAATGTAAGTTAATTAAATGCACCAATCAAAAGACACAGGGTGTCTGAATAGATAAGAAAATAAGACCCAAGTATCCATTGATTGACAACTAGATAAAGAAGATGGGGTACATATAAACAATGGAATATTAATTTTAAAAGAATGAAATCCTACCATTTGTAATTACATGGATGGACCTAAAGGGTATTATGCTAAGTCAAATAAGTCAGACAGAAAGACAAATACCATATGATTTTACTTATGTGTAGAATCTAAAAAAATAAAAGAAAGGAATGAATAAAACAGAAACAAATTCAGACACAGAAAACAAACTGATGGTTGCCAGACGTGAGTGGGAGAAGAAGGCTGGGTGAAAAAGGTGAAGGGATTAAGAAATACAAATTGGCAGTTTGAAAATACTCACAGGGATATAAAGTACAACATAGGGACATATAGTCAATAATACTATAACTATGTATTTTTCAGGGGGGGTTCTAGATTTATCAAAGGGATTACTTCATAAGGTATATAAATGTCTAATCACTGTGCTATTCACCTGAAACTACAACAATATTGAATGTCGACCATAATTTTTTAAAAAACAATTCTATGAGCTAGGTATTATTACTATCTCTACCATATAGATGAAGAAACTAAGGCCCAGAGATGTGTTTCATCCCAGTTACACAATGAGTAAATAGTAGTCAGGATTTCAACCTAGACAGTCCAGTTCGTACTTTAACTACTAAGCCTTTTTTGCCCTTCAAGATTGATAATAGTAGTAACATTTATCAAGCACTCCCTACATGGCTTTCTTCTCAACTGTTGATATGAATTGACTCATTGACTCTTCCAATGACTCTTTTGAGGCAAATACTGTCAGTCCTCACAACAACACACTTATTGGCACTAAGACCATGACTCTATTGGATAGGGTCTATGTCCTATCCCAGTCAGCAATCCCAACGCTTCCCACACCCAGAAGTTCCTCAACAAATAGACAGTTTCTGAATGAATGAATGAATAAACCAGCAGACCTAGTGTCTTTCTTTTGGCTCAGAATTTAAACTTCAAGGGTATACAGTGCCCAAGAATAGTTGCTTAGAGGAAATTATGATAATGGATTATAAATCTGTTGCAGTAAATACACACTGAGAACTGATTAATATAAAGACTGGCTTAATATTTTCTGCATTTCAAATGTAAGATAAGGAAATTCCTTTATGTATCAGAGATTGTATTATGTATTAGAAGATGTATTAACCAAACCCCTCTGACAGCAAAATAGGTACAAAGGGCTGCTTTCAAGATAGCTCCCATAATAAATTTAATCTATGTTTAAATATGACACAGCCAACAAAAACACATTGACTTATAAAACCATCTACATCTTTTGTCTAGCTATTCTGTTCTTTCACTTGACAGAAAATATTAAGACACAATAAGTAAGTTTAAAATATCAGAGTGTGCCTGCATGCGGCAGGGGTGGTCAGGCCAGGCTCAGTATAGAAAGCGATGCATGTCCACAGTACAACAATTCAAAAGTTGGAGACCCTGACACATCCACTCTCCCACTCGTGTGTCCCTTGGCTATCTGGCAAGATGAAGCCTAAACTGATGTATTAGGAGCTGAAGGTGCCTGATAAGGAGCCAGCTAGTGAGCCCAAGGCATGAAAGGCTGCAGAGAAAAAAGCCTGCTGGGTTCTGCTGGTACTCATCCTGGAAGTTGTAGGGTTTGGCGCTCTGGTGACTCTGCTGTTCTTATGAAAATACAGCAATCTGCATTTCCTGGGGTCCAAACGGTGCCCAATCTCCTACTATGACACCTGTGAAGCTGTGCTGGTGGAGAGCATCCCCCAGGGCCTGGACTTCCCCCAATGCCTCCACAGGTGACCCCTCTACCAGCCAGGTCTGGCTGGGCCTGCTCACAGGGGCCCACGGCAGCCTAGACATAGTTTCTTTCTACTTAACCCTCACCAACAATGATATCCACACTTGGGAGCCCTCTGTCCAGGAGTTAATAGACCCTAGCATCTGAGGTGTGAAGATCCATGTTGCCATTAGCAACTCCAGCCCCAGGAGAACATGCAGATCCTGCTGCAGAGCATTGCCCAGGTCTGCATGGTGTACATGCAGAAGCTAACCCATGGCATCCCGAACACCAAGTCCTGGGTGATGGACCAGATCCACTTCTATATTGGCAGTGCCAAGATGAACTGGTGCTCCCTGACCAAGGTCAAGGAGCTAGATGTGGTCATGTACAACTGCAGCTGCCTAGCTCAAGACCTGACCAAAATCTTCAAAGACTACTAGTACCTGGGTCATGCAGACAGCTCTGGCCCTAGCCCTATGATACCCACTACAATCAAGAGACACAAGTGGAAATATTCCTCAACAGAAGCCCTGCTCTGGCCTATCTGGCAAGTGTACCCCCACCACTGTGTCCAAGTGGTCATACCGCAGACCTAAAGGCCCTGCTCAACATGGTAGATGATGCCCAGAGTTTCATCTACATTGTGGTTAGGAATTACTTGCCCACTTCTCCCACCTGTGCAGGTTCTGGCCTGCCATCGACGATGGACTGAGGTGGGCTACCTATGAGCAGGGTGTCAAGGCAGCGGCTGATCAACTGCCAGGGACACTATGAGCCATGGAGGGCCTTTCTGCTCTCCCTGGTTGCCCTGCCTGATAACTACACCCGCTCTGACATCCAAGTGAAAGTCTTTGTTGTCCCTGTAGATGAGGCCTAGGCCACATGGTGTCAACCACAAGTACATGGTGACCAAACATGCCACCTACATCAGAACATCCAACTGGTTCAGCGGCTACCTCATGGAGATGGTAGGTACTCACTGCTGATGACACAAAACAGGTGGGGCTGTCTATGGAGCCAGCTGGGGACTGTCTTCCTGAGAGGCTGGGCCTTTCCTTACAGCCATGACCTCAACACTTCAGCCAACAATGTGGGCAATGCCTGTCACCTGCTCTGAGGCTGGATGACAGGCTGAGGCCTGCAAGGCCCCTGTGAACACAGATATCCTGAGTCCTGGTCTCTGTCGCTGTGCCCTCTGCTTCTGTCTGTCCTATTGTGGCTCCACAGGCCCCCCTGCTCTTCCATCCCTACTTCCACCCTCCACAAGCCTGATGCTATGGCCTCAGGACCCAGCCAAGCTGGAGGAGAGATCAGCCAAAGAAGTGGAGTATGCTGGGCTGGCCCCCACCCCAGCCCACCCACTTCCCAGGACAAAGAGGGTCCAAGATTATAATAATAAGTAAATAGCCTGTCTGCAAAAAAAAAAAAAAAAAGAAAAGAAAAGAAAAGAAAAGAAAGAAAAAGAACAAGAAAAAATGTTTAAAATGTTCTTTAAATCCAGAATAAGTTCATAACCCTAAAAAACAAATTAAGAAGCAGTCAATGGTAATCAGAGAAGAACAACTCCTTTAAGTCTAAGGGAATGGTACAAAATTAATTTATCCAAACAAATAATAACTACTATTGCCTTGTCAGTTCTGGATTCCTAATTTTGTAACAGGTTGAGAAATTGATACAGCAAGCCTCAGATCTTGGTCCATTGACTATGTTGGAGCATTCTCTAGAAAGGTATTGGAAAAAGAAAATAGCAGTCTTTCAAAGGCCAGCTCTGTAAAGAGCAAAGGAAACTAAGCAAAAAGGCAGAGAAAGGAAATGATATTTGCTCAATATCTACTAAGTGTCAAGTAATTTACCTACACTTAAGATTCAATTTGACAAAGTAGGATGACACCTGGTTCACATTTTTTTCTTTAAAGATAGAGAAATTAAAAGTTAAAAATGTTAAGTAAAATATACTGGTCATAGCACTGGCATAAAACAAAGTTGGGAATCTGATATGGTTGTGTTTTATTCTAAACTTCATACTCTTTTTACTGTTCATACACTGCCTTAGGTCCCTAAAAGGATTTGTTGATAAATTTGACATAATTGACACATGTAACATAAAGGCAGTTTGTTGGAGCTAGCCCAACATTCATTCCTACCCTTATATTCCTACATTAACAGTTACAAGTCATATTTCACTGCCTCCTATGGCTCTTCCCAAGAGGCTCCTTAGAGCTCGTACCAATGGAATTCTGATGGCCAAATCTACCAAATTATCAGACCTGCCTCAATAAGTGTCTCTTTCCCTACAGTCAAAGACTATTTTAAAACAAATAGGCTCATACTTATAAAGTAAACTGAAGGGGACTTTATAAATATTTTTTTCTAAAAGAAATCTTCCCATCGGATTGGCAAATTTTTTAAAGTCTGACAATACTAAGTGCTGCTGAGGATACAGAACCGTGGGAACTCTCCTACATTGGTGGTGTGATTTTAAGTTAGTACACTCACTTTGGAAAGCAATTTGGCAAAGGTTAGTAAAATTTCAGATACATCCCACAATTCTATTCCTAGGTACATATCCTAGGGATGTTCTCACACACTTATATAAGGATACATATGAATGTTTTTATTGCTAGTGGGAAGGGAAAATGGTGTAGCTGCTATAGAAAACAATATGGCAGTTCCTCAAAAAAATTAAAAATAGAATTAACATGCAGTCAAGCAATTCTACTTTTGGGTGTATATTCAAAAGATTTGAAAGCAGAGCCTCTAACAGATCTTTGTACACCCATGTTCATAGCACCGTTATTCACCATAGCCACAAGATAGAATCAACCCAAGAGCCTATTGACAGATGAATGGATAAACAAAATGTTTTAAGTACATGTAATAGAATATATTTAACTTTTAAAAGGAAAGAAATTTTGATAGATGCTACAACATAGATGAACACTGAGGACATGTTTTAAGTGAAATAAGCCAGTGACAAAAAAAATTCCACTTACATAAGATACCTAAAATAGTCAAATTCATAGGAACAGAAGGTAGAATGGTGGTTTCCAGGGCCTGGGGGGAGGAAGGAATGGGAAGTTACTGTTAAATGGGTACAAAGTTTCAGTTTTAGAAGATGAAAAAGTTATGTAGATAGATGGGGGTGATGATTGCACAAAAATGTGAATGTACTTAATAGCACTGAAACATACACTTAAGAATGGTTAAGGTGAAAATTTTATGTTTTTTTACCACAATTTTTAAAAATAAAATAAATTTAAAATAAAATTTAAAAATGCTTTTAGCAGCTTTGTCTTTAACAGTGAAAAATTAGGAACACCCTAATGTTAAATTGTAGTATCTTCACATAGCTGAGTACCATATAGCAGCTAAAGCAGTTGAACTAGAGCTACAGCCTAAACAAATAAATTTTAAACACAATATAAATAGAAAAATACAAATAAAAGAAAAAAAGGAAGTTGTAAGATAATATGCAGAGTATGATATTTACATAAAGTCTAAAAATGTGTCTTAGTCTGTTCAGGCAGCTATAACAGAATACCATGGGGGCAGCTTTTAAACAGAAATTTATTTCTCACAGTTCTGGAGGCTGAGAAGTCCAGATTTAGTGTCTGGTAAGGGCCCACTTCCTCTGTCCTCACATAGGGCAAAAAGTCTCTATGAGGTCTCTTTTATAGAGGCACGAATCCCATTCTTGAGGGCTCTGCTCTCATGATCTGATCACCTCCCAAAGTCCCTGCTTCCAAATACCATTACATTGGGAATTAGGTTTCAACATATGAATTTTGGGGGACACATTCAGTCTATAGCAACATATAACATTATGGAACCATAAATTTATATTATTAGTTGTAAAAGATGCCCGGGATTAATAATATCAAATTCAGGTTGGTGTTAAAAAACAACCAACCAACACAAATCATACAAGTCCAGCCAAGTGACTTTTGACAAAGGTGCACAAGCCATTCAATATAGAAAGTATAGTGTTTCCATGCTACTGGAACAATTAGACATGTAAAGGAAAAAAATGAACCTCAACATAAACCTCACACCTTATACAAAATGAATGATTTAAGTGTAGAGAAAACACAGAAGAGAATCTTTGGGACCTAGGGCTAGATGACAAATTCTTAGACAAGACACCAAAAGCACAATCCATTCGAGAACAGAACCAATAAATTGAACTTCGTTAGAACTTTTAAATTTGTGTGAAAGGTGCCATTAAGAGAAGAAAGCAAAGAAATGGGAAACTGGAGACCTTTAGAAAGTTTACAGAGCAGATGTGGTAGAAAGAAAGCTAGAAGGGTGAGAGGTTGGACTCTTGAGAGTAGGTTACTGGGGTTAAGAAAGTGGAGTTTGATCAGCTTCGGGTGATAACAAGGTTCACTGCTGCAGTGAAATTGAGGTGATAGTTGAAGAGATCAGGTAAGAGTGGTATAAGAGGGAGACGAGACTTTATCAGAGTAACAAACTTTTGTATTTCAAAAGACACCATCAAGAAAGTGAAAAGAAAACTCATAGAATGGGAGAAAATATTTGCAAACTACATATCTAAGAACTTGTATCTAGAATATATAAAGAACTCTCAAAATTCAAAAAGATAAACAGTCCAATTACAAAATGGGCAAAACACATGAACAGACATTTCAGCAAATAGGATATACACATGACAAATAAGCACATAAAAACATGTTCGACATCATTAGTCATTACAGAAATGCAAATTAAAACTATAACAAAATATCATTACATATATATTAGAATAGCTAAAGCAAAAATATAATAATACAAATGCTGTGAATCTTCAGAGAAATTGCACCTCCCACGCACTCAAGGTGGGAATGTAAATAGCACACCCACTCTGGAAATAGCTTGGCAGTTTCTTAAAAACCTAATCATATACCTACCATATGACCCAGCAATTATACCAGCTACCTATCATATACCCAACATTCATCCCAAGGAAATGAAAACATCTGTTCACACAAAAATGTGTACATGAATCTTCACAGCAGCTTTACTTGTAACAGCCCAAAACTGGAAACATCCCCAAAGTCCATCTATTGGTGAGTGGATAAATCAATTTCATGGTATATCCATACCATGGAATGCTACTCAGCAACCAAAGGAATGAAAATATATTAGATAAATATCAAAGGAATTGGCGGAAATTGGGTGAAGGTTTCAATGAGACCTCTCTCCACCATTTTTGAAACTTCCTATGAATCTATAATTATTTAAAAATAAAAAATAAATCATTATGGAAGTGCGAATCAACAGCACAAGGAAATATCACCTCATACTCTTAAGATGGCCACTATAAATATAAAATAAAATAAAAAACAGAAAGTTACAACTGTTGGTGAGGATGTGGAGAAACTGGAACCTTTGTGCATTGCTGGTGGGAATGTAAAATAGTATAGCTACTATGTAAAACAGTATAGAGGTTCATAAAAGAAGTGAAAATAGAACTAAGCTCACTTCTGAATATATATGCAAAAGAACTGAAAGCAGGGTCTTAAAGAGATATTTGCACATACATGTTTAATGTAACATTATTCAGCCAAGAGAGGGAAGCAACCCAAATATCCACAGAGGGATAGATAACACAAAATGTGGTATATACATAAATGCAATATTAGCCAGACTTTAAAAAGAAGAAAATTTTGTCACATGTGTGGATGAACCTTGAAGACATTATGCAAAGTGGAATAAGCCAGTTACAAAAAGACAAATATTGTATGATTTCACTTATGCAAGGTATCTAAAGTCAAAATCACAGAAACAGAAAGTAGAATGATAGTTATCAGGGGCTGGAGGGGAATAAATGGGCAAGTGTGGTTCAGTGGTATAGAGTTTCAGTTCTGCAAGATGAAAAATTTCCAGAGATGTGTTATACAACGTGAATATAGTTAACACCTACTGAACTCCACATTGAAAAACAGTAAGACAGTAAGTTTTCTGTTGTATTTTTTACTACCATAAAAAATTTTAAGCTGAAGCAAAATAGTGAAATGTCAAGATTTAATAAAATTGGGTGATGGTTTTATGGTGTTATCTCCAACTTTCACATGTTTGTGATATTTCATAATAAAAACATTTTTAAGTAGATATTTTGGAATGGACAGATTTCTGTGATTTTGAGGCCCACTATAAAGACAATATAGAATTTTGCTGTGCTCCTTTGGGCATTCCATATCAAAGTTTCTAACTTGTTGGTAATAAATTAGGAGTTAGTCTCATAATTCTGCTGAGATAGCCAAATGAGGAAATGACAAACCACGGACCAACTCCATATGTTAAATATCAACTGATAATATCAAGAAAACAATTGTGAATTTATAATTGGAACCAGTTTTTCTTATAGATTTTTACAAAAAGACATCTAGCCGAGTAAAATCACTTAGACTCTCAGAATTAATTCCTGTTTCTTTCAAAGGAACTGCCTAGACAAAAACTATTAGCCTAAAGAGATTAAGTAGCTTCTTTCTGTTTTCTATTTTAGGGTCTAAGGCTGTTGCAAAGTCGTTTTTCTCTCAGTTGAACAAAAGGAAAAATTGCAACTTTATTCACTGAACAAACATTTATTGAGCACAATGCCAAGTACTGTGCTAGATTATCAAATTACCAATCTTTGGGATTTTGTCATTCTATTCTTTTTTCACAAATTATCTTTTAAATTTTATTACCAGAAATGATATTATTGTTTCATTTATATGTAGACTGTAAAAAATTCCTCGTTTATTGTACAAGAACAGCGCGCGCCTTACTGCTGAAACATTTTGCTTTGTTGAGGTTACCAAATGACCTACTTTGGCGAAACATTAAACCAGGAAGCTGAATGACTCACTCTGGCAAGTGTGAGAAATCCCAGCAGTCAACATTATCAATCATGAAATCGCCTCTCTGGATCATTCTACCAATCGACATGTATGACTCAGGAGAAGCTGCCAGTTGGTGAAACAAACTCAGACTCAGTGTTAGGTTTATGAAAATGAAAAGATGTATTTTGTAAAACAAACATTTTATCAACTACCTCCAAGACCAATATTATCTCAGAAACTTTATTTCCTAATTATTCAAGTAAGTAGATCTTACCAATTTTAGTAAATTTAACTTAAAGCTGTCCAGGTGGTAACTCATCATATACCTTTCTATATTGTACATTTATGGACAGTTTCTTAATGTTATGCGTAGAAGCGTTGTAATGACTAACAACCTTTTCTAAATGATATCTAGCTAATTCCTATTAATGCAAATCTCTACTTTTTACGAAGGTTGGTATTACATGACAAAGAGCCATTTGCGTGTTTACACCCCCATCTCAATGACTCAAACACAGGGCAGCGTGGTACTAGAACTAAACAACCTTGCCTTATTTAAGTTCCTCAGGTTATCTCCTTGCAGGACGAATGGTCAAACTCAGGATGTCAGAGAAACAGATGCGTGGTCCTGGCTAGTTAACCCCTTCTTGAGTTGTCACTTACCCAACAAACACATTAATGGATGAAATACTATCTTCTACTTTCTTGTACATGAATTCCCTGTCTCTTGAAGAAGGTTTTCGGATTCCTAGCCCACAATTTTTTTCTCTACCAGTGTTTGGAGAAACAGCAAGGAGACATAATGGATTTACAGGTTTTGCCAGAGCCAGATCTAAGCCGGGCCACCGTGTTACCTGGAGTCGGAGCTTCGCCGCTCTGGGAGCGAGGCGAGAAGCCTCCAGTTAAGGGCCCTTATGAGGATCAAGTAGTGTTTGGAGAAACAGCAAGGAGAAATAATGGATTTACAGGTTTTGCCAGAGCCAGATCTAAGCCGGGCCACCGTGTTACCTAGAGTCGGAGCTTCGCCGCTCTGGGAGCGAGGCGAGAAGCCTCCAGTTAAGGGCCCTTATGAGGATCAAGTACAACAAAAGCACTCTAATCGTAATGAAGCGCGATTTAAGCTCTACAATCCTGCTATTATCAAGAATCAAAATGAAAACCCGCCAGTGTGTGAGGAGCGCGCAGTTTTTTAACATTCCGAGGAGGTGTGCTTGTGTTTCACAGCGGACACTGGGGAAAACAGCTGCCGGCCGCGCCGTCTCGCTCCTGAGCACCTAGAACCCGAAACTGAGGAGGCTTTCCGGCTAAGTCGCTGCGAATCCCCTTGCTCCCTGCTGTAAGGATCAAAAACATGTATTTGGGAGGTTGGGGTTTGAAGACAGGAATGCCGTATCCATTCTTCCACCATCTCAAACCGGAAATAGCCTATCTCACTAAGGCGCGTCTCCGTGGCGCACGCGCACTGAGTCACTTAGCAACGTCAGCTCTCCTAGCCCGAGCCCAGCAACAGCCGAGCTGCCGTGTCCCGCACCAATCAGCACCGGCCTCGCCTTCACTCGTCTGACCAATCAGCGCCGGCGCCGCAAAGAAGTTTCCAGAGCTTTCGAGGAAGGGCCCCTTAACTTGAATTCATCCGCCTGATAATTTTCCTACTTTTTCTTAAAAGAGGAAAAAGATAGCCTGGAATGAAGGAAGCTAATTTGGTAGAATTATTTTTTCTGGCTCTGAGGAACTGGGGGCTCACTGGAAGGACCTAACTAGCTTGTGGGGGGTGGGGCCGGGCGAACTACTTTTAGTGGCGCATGGACACGGCGACTGCGTAGGAGGTGATGAGTGACGCAACAGACGTTGCATAAATCTCAGCTCCGCCGGCCGGAGAAGTCAGACGTTACTGGACGATTGTTGGTGGTGTTTGCATTGTTTGGTTGTACTCCCAGTATTTTCTCGTTCGTCAGCAGGTAGTGGCTCGCAGCTTTCGAGACGTGGGAGGGGTGGAGAGCTGGTCTGAGGTGAAGCTGGCTAATTGTTGGGGCGCTGTGGGAGTTGGGGTGAGGAGTTGGGGGGGATGGGTAGGCGAAGTGACGCGGCGCCGGGGCACCACAGCTCAGGGCTTTGCCGGAACAGTGGGCCTTGTTTACGTGTAGCGAGTGGGGGCGGTTGCCGTGCGCGCGGACAGAGACTAACGGCTATTTAACCGATGGAGATTCCATCGTGTCTGCTTCAGAGGGGGAAGGCGGAACAACGGTAGTGTGGCTTCTAGAAATCCTTAAGTTTCGAATTGCGACTTGGAGGTGTCTTGCCCTACCTCCGTGTAAACGGAGATTTTTATTTTCCGTGTCCTGTGGGGCTTTTTACGTGCTGTGCTTTGGTTTTGGGAAAATTGCTGGTGGTGAGGGAGGGGAGCACTTAGCGAAGTACCTGGTACAGTTTAGGAAGAACGCTCTTAAAGGTAACTTAAGAAAGCATTTTTGGTACTACAGGAGGGTTAAGTTGAAGTCTTGAATAAAGAATTTTGTATTCAAAGACTAATTTGTGTAGTAAAAACCGAGGAAAGTTTGTGAGATGCAGATAATTTAAGGAGTTTATTTTGAAGAAATGATTAAATATGAAAGTAATAACTGAAAAGATCCTGAAATTATACTTTTCCTTTCTAAATTTTATAGGTCAAAATGCAAATCTTCGTGAAGACCCTGACCGGCAAGACCATCACCCTGGAAGTGGAACCCAGTGACACCATCGAGAATGTAAAGGCCAAGATCCAGGATAAGGAAGGCATCCCTCCAGACCAGCAGAGGCTCATCTTTGCAGGCAAGCAGCTGGAGGATGGCCGCACTCTTTCTGATTACAACATTCAGAAGGAGTCGACCCTGCATCTGGTCCTGCGTCTGAGGGGCGGTATGCAGATCTTCGTGAAGACCCTGACCGGCAAGACCATCACCCTAGAGGTGGAGCCAAGTGACACCATTGAGAATGTGAAGGCCAAGATCCAGGATAAGGAAGGCATCCCCCCAGACCAGCAGAGGCTCATCTTTGCAGGCAAACAGCTGGAGGATGGCCGCACTCTTTCTGATTACAACATTCAGAAGGAGTCGACCCTGCATCTGGTCCTGCGTCTGAGGGGCGGTATGCAGATCTTCGTGAAGACCCTGACCGGCAAGACCATCACCCTGGAAGTGGAACCCAGTGACACCATTGAGAATGTGAAGGCCAAGATCCAGGATAAGGAAGGTATTCCTCCTGACCAGCAGAGGCTCATCTTTGCAGGCAAGCAGCTGGAGGATGGCCGCACTCTTTCTGACTACAACATTCAGAAAGAGTCGACCCTGCATCTGGTCCTGCGTCTGAGGGGCGGTATGCAGATTTTCGTGAAGACCCTGACCGGCAAGACCATCACCCTGGAAGTGGAACCCAGTGACACCATTGAGAATGTGAAGGCCAAGATCCAGGATAAGGAAGGCATCCCTCCAGACCAGCAGAGGCTTATCTTTGCAGGCAAACAGCTGGAGGATGGCCGCACTCTTTCTGATTACAACATTCAGAAAGAGTCGACCCTGCATCTGGTCCTACGTCTGAGGGGTGGCTGTTAATTCTTTAGTCTTGCATTCATAGTGCCTAATGATGGCATTACTCTGCACTCTAGCCATTTGCCCCAATTTAAGTTTAGAAATTACCAGTTTCAGTAATAGCTGAACCTGTCGAAAGTGTTAATAAAGGTTTTGTTGCATGGTAGCACGTTTTGTGTTTGTTGTCATGAAATTACATAGTGATGTGGGGACTCCTAACTGGTTGAAACGGTGTTCAAGGGAGGGATTTAACTTTGAGATGGTTGATGTGAGCAAAATTAAGTCATTTGACTTTTGGTAAGTATGGGATGTGCTGAGGTGTGGGAAGTAGATTAAGCCTTGTAGTTATTTGTTGACTCTTAACGCTTTTCTTGTGAATGCATTATACGCAAGTGTTTAGGTAGCGAAATAGAACTGGAATCCCCTCTGCTGTGTGAGCTCAGCCAAGAATCAGGTGGAGCCCTAGTCAAGTTTTGAAAGAAGGCTGGCCGGTGAGAAAGATGACAAAGTGAAAAGTATATTCTGATCTAAAGCACCTTACCACAGGAATGTTAGGTAGCAAAGGCGGTTTTCTAACAAATCTTAATGGCTAAGAGCTTTACATTACTGTAAAAGGTAAGATTGCAACAGCAAATGAGATTCTTTTAATTTGGGACTTGATAAGTGTTCTCTAACAAGCAGTTCATGTGCTGCCATACCAGTAAACACTAGGCAGTATGTTTCCAGTAATAGAAATTGGAGTAAGAAGCTTTGGATACAGGGGTCTTTTATTCTTTAGTTGTCAACCTCTTTACCCTTCACAATTTTCTGCAGTGAATGTAACCAGTGAATTTGGTGGTTTCTTAGGACAAAAATGGTTCCGGGAGTGTCTACAAGGGAGAGAAGTTGGAAGCCCTCCTAGTTTTATCAAAAAGTTTAGATACCATAGTAGGGAAATAACTTTTCTGGTACTAAAGCTGGTGTGATCACAAGTACACTATTAGGAGTAAGGACATCTTAATCACGTATAGGTGCGTTATAAAAATGTAGAAAGCCAAGCGTCAGACCTAAACTTAAAATGCCTTTGATGTTTTAGTTGTACCTCAGAAGGTCCTGGTGCATAATTTGGGAACTGCCTTTTCAATAGTTTTGTATGTCCCAGAAATCCACTTAAATTTGAGTACTTTGGGTTTGAGTTAGACAGTGGATGGATGTAGCACTTAATTTTAGACTAGCGAATTAATGCTTCAATTCCTGTAATAAAATACTCAGGCCAGAAAAAGGAAAAGCTGCTTATATCAAACCCTTCGAGGTGGTAATGAGAAAGCAAGCCTTTAAAAAGCCTTACAGGAACACATTTGACTTATATTGGAAGGTGACATCCTCTCCAGTCTGCACATTTTTAGCAGTTGACTTGTTCAAGGCTTAGTTCTTGGTAGGGGCAAACCAAGGACTGGAATCGATTAAGTGTTCTAATTTAGTTCATAAAATCTACGAAGTTTAATTGGGTTCCTTCCCCTGCAAAATGTCCTCAAACTAGTGCTTTTAAACAAAAGGCTTTTCGGTGAATGCAATAAAGTTTAAAACAGGCTTTTTGCTAGTGAGGCTGGGTATTATGGGCCCAGCACACTTCCACTGCATGACTCGGCTATCCAAAGTTGGGTTTTAAAGATTAAAAGTCATTCCCACATTTTCCTTTACATGTAATACAAACTTTGATTAATAAACCTGAAGAATAAATACATTACATTGAATAGCTAAGTAAAGACTAGTGGTGGTCTGGGCAAATAGGACTTGCACAATTAGGTTGTCATTTCTGCCAAATCTTTGCTATGACTTGTGATCACAAGTTTATAGTTTTGTGAATTCCTTGAGAAAAATTCTAGCTGTTGCTGTCTCAAGATCTCTTCCATAGGTATCAAAGATATTCATAGATCTCAGCAAATTCACTCTTTATACAAATTGAAATTTGAGCAATGAAAAGGCTTTCTGTGTCTTTAACTTGTGCTCTCAATTGATTTTGGGAAGTGGATTAATCACTTCCGCACTGAATTAAACAACAGGCCAATTGTAATTAGGGGTTCCTGCTCACTTCTCTTAACTGCTGGTGAGGGGCTGGCAACGCTGTGAGGAAAGGACTAAGTACATTCACGTAGCCAAGAATTTCAATTGCAGTTGGTCCAGATGCTAAAGAGTCCAGGGAGGGAAGAAAATTGTTAACAGCCCATGCTGCAAATACCTCACCTGCCCTTTAAATCTCTGTCTTGACCTTCCCACTCCTGAGCCTCAGTGCTACAGAGGGTTGCTTATCAGACCTTTTGCCTGTTGGGATGGTATCCAAAGGGTGGGTCAGTCTTCTAAAAAATTTTTGAGCTCATTTTATTTTGGGACTGTGCTACCTGCGAAAAGCAAATTTCATGTGTTTATTAGGACTTTTTATATTGCACAGCGTGTGTCTTGAGATTTGCAAAACAAGGTGCCTCTTAACCATACCTAATTGTAATCTTCGTTGTCCACCTTTTACTTAATTAAAGAAGGGTTTCTGTTTTTTTTTTCTTGTGATTAGTCCTGAAAGAATGCACCTGTGTGCAAAGATTTGTTCAAATACTAGCTTGGCATACTGAAAACAAGTCCCAGATACTTGTCTACAGCCTGATGCCACTCCAAGATGAAATTCTCACCAGTTCTCAGTAAAATGAAAAAAATGAGACCGGCCAGTGGATTGAACATTAAATCCATTCAGTTTCAAAGACTATATGCCCTCTATAAAAATGTTGCAGTGTAATAGGATTCAGGATGTGGTCTGAAGTAGACACACCCACTTGAGTTTTTTTTTTTTAATTGAAAAATGATATAAAAATTTTCTCCCATCTACCTCCCTCCTCTCCCCTACTGTCTGGTAATCACTAGTCCATTGTCCATGTCCATGTGTCTCTTGACTATTTGAGTTTAAATCTGGCTCTATTTACTGGCTCGTAACCTTGGGCAACTAATTTATCTTCCCAGTATACCAGATTCCTCATCTATAAAAATGGGGTTAATTATACCTATCTCAGTATTCATGAGGATTACATTCAAAGTGCTTAAAACTATGCAAAAACTTCCCTAGTGTTTCCAAAGCTATTATAATGAAATATGAAAAGACATAATTCTTCCATCAAAGGAGAGTGGTTAAATTATGATAATACAATATTTAACATAATGAAGGCAATAAGAAGTAGTATAGGACAATATTTAAAACTGAAAAGTGCTGTAGTAAATGCGTGTGTGCATAAGCACACAGAATGGTAGTCCCCTGTTTAACATTAGTTGCTTCAGGAGAGTAAACAGGTGGTTGTGAATGGAGATATATTTCAACCTCTTTGTGGATGTTTTCAAATCTGCTAATCATAGGCTTCCATGAGGACTGAAGTCACAACATAGCATCAGTATTGTTCACAACAAGCATCCCTGTCCAAAAGCCAGCAATGTACTTGTGAAGTCAAGACTGCTCCCAAATTAGAGTAGACTTAACTGTGCATAAGTCTCTGGTTCATTATGCATCTCCCAGGGCCTCTAGAAAGTACATTTCATGAGACTTCCTGAACCTCGAAACACTGCATTTTAGTTATACTATGCTCATTCCTCAAATAATATGAAGAGGCAAGCCATGGCTCCCTGTTAATTAGGCCCAGCTGACACCAAATGGAAGCTTTAAACAAATATTGATTTCTGAAAAAGTAACTTGCACTTATTAACAATATTAACAGAGAAGTAAGTTTTGGGTTTTTCTTTATACTTTCTTGATCTCATTACTTTTTTTTTTTTCTTTTGTCATCAGAAGTTGAGTGGTGAAGTTCGCAGCTAGTAGGTCTGAGGTCTCAGCCAACTCCTGTAATTTGTTCTAGCACCTACTCCTCTGACTACATAACACCTACCTACCAGGACTCTTCTTAAGGAACACTTTTACCTTCAGAAATTTCTAATATCAGTGTTTCCCAAACTTTGCCCCCAAACATAACCACTGTGAAAAGGATGCTGTGGTCACAGGGCTCAGGAAGTTGTTACTTGCCTCTTGGAGACTTAGATGTGTGCTAGCATATTAAAGGCTCCAACAAGTTCTGCCGTAAGGGAACTTTTTAATTTTTAACCCAGTATTTTTCGGTTTCCAATTTCGCTTTTTTTTTTTTTTAGAGTTAAACATATTTTATTCAGCACAGGAATGTCTGAACAGAAGGCCTTGGGCAGGGTTCCTAATAAAGAACTGCTTCAAGCCCCACTGTAAACAGTAAAGTAAAGCTCATCATGTAAACCACAGGGACCAGAGGAAAGGGGGGCTCTGTACAAGTTCTGGGTCAGGTAACGTCAGCATACAGTGAAGTTGGGACAAGGGGTGGGTGGCCCATGCCCAGGGCCAGCTCAGCCTGAGATTGTCTAGTGAGCAGAGTGAGCAGCTGAGTGAGCAGTAGCTCACTCAGAAAATCCATGGTGATAAGAGGGCAGGGCCAATTCAAGGGATTATCTCAACCATGGAAGGTGACAGGATCAATTTAGCTGAAGCAGCCAGGGCTACTGCATCAACATATGATTAAAAGGCCCTAATACCTCTCACAGTGACATTCAGGGCAGCCCTGCCAGTTGCCTCCTATCAGCAAATGTAAATGACACTGACCTTCCCTGACTGAGACTGCACTCCCCCAATCTGAGCTCATCTAATTTCACTTACTTCATCTTCCTTTTCAATCAGTTAATGTCCCTCACATTTTGAGAAACACTGTTCAAGCCATGACCTCTCCGCTGTCTCCCTGTGTAGCACTGCTGATTGATTGCACAGGGTTCCAGGCCTCTTTCAGGACAGATTTGTGTTGCTGTTGACTCTAGACTTGCCACAAATGGCCTGGATATTCTGCTAAAATAGAACAACACAAATATAAAATAAAATCATATTTTCCCAGTTGACAGAGAAATGGGTAAAACTTTTCAGGTTAAATTTTTCTTCCATAAGTTGTTCTTAATCATTTGGTACCTGCTACATCTTGTCTTCAAGCAGGTGTTAAGAGGCAAAATAATAGTAAATTTGCGATTTTTAAAAAATATGATTTTGTAAAATAGGAAAGTGACACAAGTTCTTGATGAAATATTTCTAATGCTATATAAGTATTCAGTAAAAACTTAAAAATCTCTTCTCATGTCTCCTCACACTCATAGAGGAAACCACTTAATGAGGATATTCTTCCATTCATGTATTCATTCAGCAAAATATTTTAAGTGTCTACTGTTGTTTCCAGCATCGGAAATGCAGTAATGAACAAACTGACCAAGTCCCTGCCCTCATGGAATTTACATTAAAGAGAAAAGGAGATAAAAAAAATTAGGTACATCGTAAGTTTGATAATGAAAAGTGCTACAGTCAAAAAATAAAGCAGAATAAAGGACATAATATGGTCATGGAAGGGCTCAGGTATAAGATGACACGAACAAAGATCTAGAAGAAATGAGGAACTTACCTCTCAATATATCCAGTGAAAGGGTGTTTCAGGCAAAAGGAACATCACATGCAAAGGTCCTGAGGTAGAGCAAAGCTTAAATTCAAAGAAGAGTGAGATGGCCTGTATAGGAAGAAACTAATGAGCAAGAAAAGTAAAATCAGGGGTAATGAGAACATTGTTTATCAATGTATAAGGACACTGTAAAGATACACATAATAGGTGTCCCTCTGGACTTCCATGCCAGTACAAACATGTATATAGGTATATGTTTCCACATGAAGATTTATTTCAATCTTGTTAATGGCTGCACAGTAATTTACAGCAGGTACACTTTTTTCTTAAATAATTTTATTGCTTTCTTAATTGTGAAAGTAATCAATGTAGGAAACTTGAGAAATACCGAAAAAGAAAGCATTCATTAATCCTATATCCAAATATATTCAATTTGGCATATTCCCTATTTTCTAAGTATTAATTTTTTATTTAAATAACAATGAGTTCCAGTTGTAAAGACTCAACCAGTAGATAATTATACAAAAGTAAAACACAAAAGTCTTTTTTCGGTACTCCTCCCAAGATCTTCCTCCTCCCACACTTGTCTTTTTTTGTGCCACTTGGTAGAACTTTTGTGTATTTACCGCCAGATTGTTTTCAATATGTTTACATATATTTATGTATTATATAAATTCATACTTTGTAAAGTATACATAAATGGAATCATACAGAGCATACTCGTATTGTTTGGAGGCATTCCATGCCAGTACATAAAGATCTACCTCATTTTTTCTGAATTATTGCAATGTATTTCATAGTATGGACATCCCACATTTTACCCATCTCCTTACTGATGGATATTGTTTTTAACTTTTCACAATTAAAACAATGCTTCAATGAACATCTTTGTAAATGTCTCTTACTGCTGTATCAAAGAATATGGCATTTTAAAATTTGTGATTACTACAAAATTGCCCTTCAAAAAGATTATACAGCACACAATCGAATATTATTCACCGTTAAAGGAAGGAAATTCTGACACATGCTACAATATGGATGAACCTTGGAGACATGATGCTAAATGAAATAAACCAGTCCTAAAAGGACAAATAATTCCATTTTTATGATGTACTTAGAGTAATCAAATTTATAGAGACAGAAAGTAGAATGGTGGTTACCAGGGGTTGGGAGAAAGGGAATGGGAAGTTAGTGTTTAGTGGGTACAGAGTTCTAGTTTGAGATGAGAAAAAGTTCTGGAGATTACAGTTGTGATGGTTGCATAACAATGTGAATGTATTTAGTACACTGAACTATACACATTAAAATAGTTAAAATGATCAATTTTATGTTATATATGTTATAATACAATAATTTTAAAAAGAAACTACATCAACAAATCCCCACCAACACTACATAAGAGTCCTTAGTCCTCCATACCATTATTAATATTCATTATGAATCATTCCAATTTTAAATAATCGGAAGGGCAAAATGACACCTTTTTGTTTTAATTTTCATGTTTCTGATTAAACTTGTTAGATTATACACATTGTGTGTATTTTTTAACATTTATTTGTATTGAAAATTATCTGTTTGCATCTTTTCCCTGTTTATTATTAATTTGTAGAACCTCTTTATATATTCTAAAAAGTAATAATTTATCTGCTATAATTGTGATAATGTCTTTCAGACCACTACACTTTTTGTTTATGGTGTCTATTGCAAACACAGAAGTTTTGGATGTGAAAAAGAATCTCGCAATCTTTTTTTTTTTTTAATTTTATTAGAAAAGAGAGTACACTTTCAGAAGTGGAAGTGCCCCTGAGCAAGAGAAGCATAGCTCAAAAAGCCTCAATCTTTTTCTTTATGATTTTTAAGCCAAAAAAATAAGTCAAGGTATAAGGCTTGTTGATAACTATTTATAACACATTTTAAAAAACAAAAACTAAAACGGGAATCATACAATATTTCTACACCCTTCTGGGTGAAGAGTGTTTCAGGAAGAGGAACCTGCCACCCCCATGACTCCCAAATCATAACAGCATTCTTTCCCCGCAGGGATCGACAAACCACTGACAGAGTCTCTTTGGAGCCACTGACTATCTCCTGATTAATGTAATGTCTATCTTAATTCCAGTGTCAATAGTGGCTTTGAAAAATGCCTTTTATATTACATAACTGTACTTTGCCAAGCATAATGAACACTTTTATAATTGTTTTCTATCACTCACATGATAGCCCTATGCTTCTTAATAAGTTAAATATGTTTCGAAATAGCATGACTTTGAAGTACAATGATATTAAAAATAATGAGGACATATGAGGGTGCTCCAACCAATATCATGTTTTAGGAGTTAATAACAATATTTTAGGGAGGGAAAGTGCAGTCCTTTTTTAATGAAACTGGTCAATTTTGCCTGTCCTTAAGTTTTTACTTACTTCTTTTTCAAAATGTAAATAGCTAGATTCATCTTTTTTACATAGTCAAAGGAAAAACACAACACATGTTCATTACTTTTTTAAAAATTCAGATAATCTAGAATAATAGTAAAAAGAAGAAAGTAAAATAACCTGAATCAATTATCCAAATTTCCACCAACTAGAGGTAACTGTTGGTAACAGATTTTTTTTAAAAGGGGGGCTTATACAATGTTTTGTTTTATATCCTGCTTTTTCTACTTACTATACATAGATATTTTGTTAATAAATATAAATCTTCATTTAAATAGCTGCATAGCATCCTATTTTATGTATCATAATTTATTTAATCCATATTAATGGGACATTTGTAGACAGCTTCATGATCAACACCTTTAAAAATGCATTTCTTCATATTTTTGTCAAAAGATAAATAAGAAACTAGGAAAAATATTACAACACATATAAAGGGATAATTTCTTAAATACATAAGGAGTTTCTACAAATATATAAGAAACAAATTAGAAATCCAATAGAAAAATAGGCAAAGGATGGGAGCAGATAATTTCCAGAAAAAAAGATGGTTCTTAAACACATGTAAAGATATGCAGCTTTATTTGTAGTTAGAAAAATGACCATTAGGCCTTTTGAGCCATGCTTCTCTTGCTCAGGCCCACTTCCACATCTAGAAGTGTACTTTCTCTTCTAATAAAACTTTTCTTTTTTACTGTAAAAAAAAAAAAAAGAAAAGAAAAACAACAATTAAATGTATGAAGTAGTATTTTAAAAAATCTTCCAAACTGACAAAGATGAAACAAGACCGTTAATACACTATTTCCAAGAGAGTAGAGAAATACATCCTTATTTGTTGTTGGTCATCATAAAATTGGTAAAACCTCTTTGGAGGGTAGTCAGTAAATACCTATAAAATTTGAAATGCACATACCCTTTGACTCAGCAATTCCACTACTAGGAATTTTTCAGATATTCTCACAGATGTGAACAAAGAAGTATGAACATATATGTTCACTGGTGTATTCTTAATAGTAGCAATACACTCAAAACAACTTAAATGTGAATAGCAGTATCTGTTAACACCTGTGTGAAAAGGGGGTTATTTATACTTTAATGATTTTGCATACGCATAGTATAACTCTAGAATACATAAGAAATTGCTAATGTTATATGTCAAATGTATTTTAATAAAAAAGAAAAAAATTGCTAACAATAGTTGGTTCCAAGGAGGGAGGTGAGAGGGTACATATCATTTTCACTATATAATATTTGAACTACTTGAATTTTCATCATGCGCCAAGATCATCTAGTCAAATAAATAATCAAAATTCACATTTATTCGATGAATGAGGTTTAACATCTACTCTTTCTTTTCTATGTCCTGTGAACTTTCCATTCATATCTTCAGTTTGTAAAAATTTTGTTTAATTATCTTACTGGTTTGTAAAAGCTTGTTATATGTGTAAGAACATTTACTCTTTGCTGCAGATACTGCAATTGTGTTTAGTGATTAAATTTTAAAATTTCAGGAATTTCCCCATAATTATGAAGCATTTAAGGTAGTTTGCCAGGATCCTAAAGATACAATCCCATCTTTTTACGTGGTTTTCCATCCACACCAGTGTATATTTGTGTAATTAGGTATTGTTTACCAGTTCCTTAAGTAGTCTTGGAGTTGCACCATCCTTCCTGCTCCGGGCACTGGAGCAAGGGACTAGGTCCCAGGACAATAGCTGGCATCAGAAAGAATCTGAAGAAAGGCAAAACTTAGCAGAGCCAGGCATCCATCTGCCTTGCTCCTGACCCTGCCGTGGGGATGGATGTGAACTTGCTACTGCTAGAGGCAGGGTAAATTCTGGGATCGGTCAGAGCACGGGAGCCCTACCCCTTGACTTCTTCAATATGTGGCCCACACCTCCCAAACATTGGCCTGAGGAATGAAGGTAATGCTCCCAGTTTTCAGAACTGCTCTGCTCACCCTGAGCCAGAGTGAAAAATACTGAAAGACCGATTTTATTTCTACAAATACGAGGCTCTAGAGTAAGGCTTAGAAGGAGTGTTGCATCCAGCAAAGGGGATACTTCAGCATTTGAGGGAGAAAAAGTCCTTTGTGATTTATCCGAGGAAGACCATACTTCTAAGGCAGAATACCTTTCCCCATCATGCCCTGTGGCCTTTCAACAAACCAAGTTTCCGCCCTCCACTTTGTAGGTTATCTGGCAGTTCCCAGCACCTCCTGTTTCCCCTTGGCTTCCTGTGGAGCAGCACCCCCAACCTTGCCCACCCCCACTCACACCCAGGAAAGCTGCTTTTCTAAGCTTCCAGCCTGAGTGTAATCTCTTTTAGAAGCTGAAAAGGCCTTCTCTCTTTCGCTGCCAGTACTTTAATTCAGAAGCTCCAATGGCCTTTTAGGTAATGCTACTCCTCTTCCTCCTCTCCAGAGCTTTTCCTGGAAGCAGCTTGGCAAAGTTTACTGGAACAATATGGTTCCTTGCCCGCTACAGCAGCCACCACCTAGAGAAGGGAAAAGGCCCCGAGCCATCTGTGAGCATGACCACAGGAGTTTAAACAAACCATAGACCTCCAGAGACAAGAAGGGAGAGGTTAAAGGGACAAAAGTGGGGGCTAGAAGAGTCTGCAGAGTGTGCACAGCAATGTGTCTCATTCTCTTTGTTTCTCTGGGCCTCAGCCTTCCCTGAGCTGATACCTCTGCTGTCTCTTTTCTGCAAAACCACAAGAACACAGGCTGAGGTTGTTCCAGCTTCCAGTAATGTGCTGATGATTTCCTAAGTGGCTGCCCCCTGCAGACTGACTTTACTCACCTAAAATAATTCACTTGTTTCACTTTCAGCTCCATCCTTTCCACTTGTTTTTCAGGCTAGAGTAGCACGACATGGCTCCAAGCTCTGTCCACTAGTCTTAGGTAAGCGGGGCCTGAAGTGGTCTTCTAACATGGAATTTATACTGAAATAAGGGGCCTATGCTTAAAGAAAGACCTCCAAGTAAACAGAAGAACATCTACACAGGCAATCTCAGTGACCCTAAACCACAACACATAAGGGAGAAGGTGGAGACCCAAACTTTCTATGGGACATGGTGTAGGGATGCCCAGAAATAGGCAAATATTCTGGAAAGGTGAGGTCAAATAGCTGTATGTAAATCCAGGCCCAAAACATCTCCTGAGGAAGTGAATGTGTTGTGCTAAGCCTTACTCTAGAGCCTCATATTTGCAGAAATAAAATTGGTCTTTCTTAACCTGTGCCAAGTGCTAAGGCAACCAAGACATACATTCTCAGTCATCAAGTGGAAACGGGAGTAAACTGACACTTGTAATAGGGGATAATAAACACAATGTTAGATCAAGGTCAAACAAGATGTCAAATTAGCACAACTGCTGGCCCCTCCTCAAGAGAGGTTATAGTGTGAAAATCTCTTGGAGTGAAGCGAGAGGTGTGCTGTTTTTCATTGGGAAGATAAAATGGAAGAGTGGGGTTCTGCTCTTGCTTCCTCCACCACCGTTGCCTTGGAACACACAGTACATGCCCTCACCTCGGCAGTGACTCAAGTCTCTGCTCCAGGTACGTGTGGAGTCAAATCAGGCCTGCCCAGACCTCCTGTGTTTGGGAGATGGTAAGAAAAATGGGTGGAGACTGACTGACTTTTGGCAATTGCTTACTCATCCCGTACCTCAAAACACCCTGGCCTAGGGAATGACATTTTAGGGGTGAGTCCTTCTCATGCTGCTTCCCTCTGGAAAGCAAATTGTAGAAACATGACTTGAGAGTTGTTTTGTGGGGTGAGGAGTGACTGGCTGTGTTTTCTTTCCAAGTCATCTATCAAAAAGCTAAGCCTGGATGAAGCCAACACCTACCTTCTCCCTGCCTGCCCCCAACTTCTGGGGTGGCAGGGAGGAAATCACAAAACTAAGGAGACTGGTTTCATTTTAAATTAATGATCGAAAAACTCAAAGGGATTCTGAACACTGCTGGGCAATTATACTCCATTTGTCTAAGGTAATATGCTTTATTTTCTTTCTTCAACTTCCCCACATCTCCTTACTCTCAGCTCATGACCTTAACCTCACACTTTTTTTTTGAGGAAATAGAGGCCATCGGATTTTCCCACACTTGGCCTGAAACCTGTTTACACTTGGACTTATCTTGCCTTCTTATCTTCTGTTACTTGAACAGAGATGAACTCCTCTGTGTACTAAAGTTTGGGAACCGTGACATCACCCTAGCGGGATGAGTAGGCAGAGTCCTATCCATGTTTCTGGCTTTTGGTACCAAACATTTAGGAAAGTCTCTACCAGGAAAGTCAGAGACTCACAAAAATCAACAGAAAAAAATGGAACTGGGTGTGTGTGTGTGTGTGTGTGTGTGTGTGTGTGTGTGTAAATGAGACAATGCAGAAAAACAAAGAAAACCCTGATGCATGAATTTTCCCATTCTCCTAACTCTGGGCCCGAAGCACTACATTCAGGCACTGCTTATCCTGAGCACCCAGGTCTGGAGGGGACCTGGCCAACAACTTTTCTCGTCGGAGATAGTCTTTAGTAGCAGTGAAGCAGGTCTTGGTGACCTTAGGGCTCTGAGGGAGGATCTAACACTAAAATCTAAATCATTATCCATTACTTACATGATAAAGCCTAAATTTGAGTGGCATTTCTGAAATTTCCTAAACTCTTGTTCGAAACTCCTGCCTCTGGTTCTTTAGTCAACTTGTCATTTCCTCTGCTATGTCCTGAATATTTATGTCCCCCAAAATTCTAATGTTGAAATCCTAACACCCAGATGTGATGGTATTAAGAGGTGGGGCCCTTGGGAGGTGCTTTTGGTCATGAGGGTGGAGCCCTCACGAATAAGATTAGTACCTTATAAAAGAGAACTGCAGCAAGAAAGTGCCTAGCTGTGAACCACGAAGAGAGCCCTCACCAGTATGAAACCATGCTGGTGCCTTGATCTTGGGGTTTCCAGCCTCTAGAACTATGAGAAATAAGTTTCTGTTGTTTATAAACTGCCCAGTCTGTTGTAGTTTGTTATAGCAGCCTAAATGGACTAAGAACTTCAAAACCTGAAACCGGCCCATCCTTCCTTTCCCAGGACTGCACTACTCCCAGGCAGTGGCAGACAAACTTTCCTCAAAGTCTGGGGGTCAGACACTGTCAAAGGGAACTGCAGCAAGAACAAGCTCTGTGGGACCTTAACAACCAGGGATACACAGGGATGGCACATACTGTGTGATTTCATGCAGGTGACATTCTGGAAATGACAAAGCTACAAGAACGGAAATCAGATCAGTGGTTATGAGCATGGTGGTGGGGGAGGGGAGGGCAAAAGGGGTCCCAGAGCACTTTTTGGAGAGAAGAAAATGCTCTATCTATATCTTGATAGCTGTGGCAGTCATACAATTATATACATTTGACAAAATTCTTTGAACTGTTAGAATAAAGAGGGTGTACTTTTTTAAAATTATGAACTAAAAATTTAAAGGGTGTGAATTATACCACAGTAAACGTGACTTGTTAAATATATAAAATAGATGGAAACGCAAAGGGAGATCAGACTGTCTGGGTTCAAATCCCACAGCCGTCATTTCCAATGTGCTGTAATCCAGAGCAAGCAAGTTACTTGAACTCTCTAACTCTGTTTCTCCTTCTCTGAAGTGGCGATTCACCAACAGGATCTACCTCCCAGAGTAGTGGTAAGGATTAAAACAAAAATGCCTGTAAAGCGCCTGGCTCAAGGCACAAGCGCGCGCTTCCAAGCTTTGCCCCAGAGCTCTCCAAGCCCGAGGACGGTGGCTACCTGTTCCTATCCCTTGGGTGCATCCCTCTAGCGCGCAGCTCCTTTGGAAGGAGCAGAGACCACAGGCCCTGATATCCTCACTGCCCAGCTCTGTGACTTGGGGAGAGCAATGGGACATGAGGGGCGCGGCACCCGCGTCCAAGTGGAGGCCCTGCGGTCTTCCTACCCACTGACCCTGGAGCGTCAGGTGGGACCTTCGACACCCGCCTCTGACAGCTCTGGGAGGGCGTGTCTGGGACGGGGCGGGATGCTTATTTACAAAGTGGGGGGCCTTCCTTGGGCCAGGAAAATGCGAAGTGGGGGAAGGCTAGGGGAACTGTGAGAGTAGGATGCGTGGCTCAAGGGCGGTGGAGGGAGCCGAAAGGTGGGACGTGGTGGGGTGCAGCTGAGAGGCGGCTGGAGGGAGTCCAGGGTGGGGAAAGGTGCAGCAAAGGGAGTCCTGGGACGCGGGTAGCGGAGGGGTCGAGGTGAGGCCGGGACGCGAACGTGTGAGGAAGAGTGTGTGAGGAAGAGTGTGTGAGGTAAGACAGTGGAGGTGTGGGGGGGGGGGGAGGGGAGGAGCGAGTGGGGGCGAGCCTGAGTCGCAGTGGGTGGGGTCCTGGGGAGGCGGAGGGGAGGAGCACTGGGGATGGAGAATGGGGGCTAGGGAGTTGCGGGCGAGCAGGGAGGCGGGCCTTTTGCCTCCCCAGCATGTATTCATGGGGCCGGACCTACAACGTAGCCCAGATCATCCTCGTCTCAGTCCAGACTGATGCGTCCTTGGCTCAGACTGACTACCTGCACCTTTGTTGTTGGTTCCGATCTGCCCTGTCTCTGGATCTCTAGGTCTCAATCTGTGTTTGTCTTTTCTGTCTACTGTGTGTCTCCATGACCGGCGCTTCTTCTCTCTGCCCCATCTTTATCCCAGCTCAGCCTTCCTTCTCCCTACTTTTTTTCTCTATTTAGGGTTCCCAGACGGTAGAACATCTCTCCTAGTCTTTTCGGTAGCAAAACCAGATATCCATTGACCAATAGCAGAGGCTGTTGCGAATGGGCCCAGCTCCAGCCCAAGATTGTGGATATTCCCCAGAGGCTAGAGCTTCAAGCCCCACCTCCCAGATTTGGCCAGGAGCCTGCTGTGGCTATTCTGGTCCCTGGGAGAAAGACACTGCACATCCGGGCCTGGCAGAGCAGTGGCCTCTGGGACTCAGAAGGCTTTTTGAGTCGGTGTGGGAAGGGGTAGCACACTTTCCATGAGAACAACAATTCTCTCAGGCCAGGTAGACTGTGCCCACAATAGCAGAACTTTGGTCCCCTCTCCTCTAGGAGGTGCCCTTGGCCTCAGAGGCCCGCTAAGGGCTCCTGCTTCTCTGAGGACCAAGGCCACCTAATTTAGCCCTTTTTTCTCTCCACTATGAGCCTGTTCATCTCTGGTCTCTGTCTCCCTTGTTCTAGGAAGCTTGTTCAGCCTACTAAACTGGCTTGTTTCTAACACTTTTCTGTCAGCCTCAGACACAAACTGTTCAGGGAGGGCTGCAACTGACTAGTAAACATGGCCCAGCTCAGACCATGGACCAAGTTTGGGAGTTGGTACAAGAAGAGGCAGAGGCTAAGGTGCAAGCTCTGGCTTGTCCACCTCCCTCTCCCCAAGTGCCACTCTTCCTCTAAGGCCAGAGCAGTTCTCACCTTTCAGAATCTGAAACCCTCTCCCTCACCTTTCTTTAGAACTTACATTAATTATGGACAGGCTTTAGATATTTCTTACACATTTGAGTTGGATTCGGATAGTGGTTTCGCCCCACTAGCATTCCTAGGAAAACTTTCATAAGCTGAAATGGTATAAAGAGAAGAGGCAATTACCATTAACTTATATAGAAAAAATTTTGAGCGTTCCCAGATCCAAAAAATAACTTGCCAAACCATACCAAATATACTTAATTATGTTCAGTTTTGTTCAACTCCATACCAGGAGTTGAACCATGGGCTGCCTGGGTGAGTATTGTGTTCAGTTTTATGCTAAACATAACAAGCTCTCTTTAGCTTTTATCATACCTGAGGACACATCTTGCTAATGGATGCACAAAATAAATGTAGATAAAGTATAGATGCTCGCAGACACATTTCAAAGCTATGCTTGATGCCGAGATGCTAAATATAGTTCCGGGGGAGGAGCTGTGGAGGAGGGGCCCCTTTCTCTGCTCCGGATACCCAGCCACTGTAAGAGCTTGATGCAAAACAAATGCCGAACGCTATTTTCCTTTTTGCCTCTTTACATAAAAGCAAAAATCCTCTTCAAATTTCTTTTGGTTAGCTAAAAGAGGTATTAACATAGGTCTTTCATAAAAGCAAAGTGGTGTAATGCAAACTTCAAAAAGCAGGGATACTTGTATTTGTTTTCAAAGCCAATGGTAAAAAATTCATATAGTGCAGACTCTGAAAAGGAAGTTGCCTTCCCATTTGCGACGCTTAGTTCCCCTCTGACACATTTTTGTGACCTCTCTCTTGTTTTTATTAAAATCGATTCTGAAAATAAATTCAAATAAAGGAAATATTGCTTTACAAAAAGTTAATAAGTGTGAAATGAAGCACACAGGAAACATTGCATACAGGCTACTTGGAGAGATTTTCCTTGAGTGGAGAATGGACTGGGTGAAGCTTCTTGAAATATGTTTCCAGTGACATTGGAATTAAGGAAGTTTTGCTTCTCTGCTTGATTCATTTCCCTCTAAAAACGCAGACATTTTCCTCTACACAGAGGCCCTTTAAAATATATATATTTCACATAAAATTCATTAATTTAAAGTATACAATTCAATGGTCTTTTGTATTTTTTTAGAAACTAAAAAAAAGAATTTGTTTATTGAGGGCAAGAGGATGCAATATATATAAAAATCAAAAGTTATCTAGCTTTAATTGACTTCTTTCTCTTGTCAAACAGGGGTGGGATTTTATTTGTACATTTTCTAAGGGTTCCAATCTGCTCAGGAAATCCTTATACAGGTGGAAGCTGTGAATCGGTGGTTCTCCCAGGGGTCTCCAACCCCCAGGCCACGGACCAGTCAGGTACCTGGCTTGTTAAGAACTGGGCTGCACAGCAGGAGACCAGTGGCAGGCCAGAGGCAGGCGAGCAAGCAAATCTTAATCCGTATTTGTAGCTGCTCCCCAGCTCTCCCCAGCACTATCATCACCACCTCAACTTCACCTCAGATCATCAGGCATTAGATTCTCATAGGAGCACCAGTCCTGGTGCCAAAAAGGTTGAGGACCATTTAAGCAACCCCTTGGGAGAACTCTTACCAGGGTGAGAGTAACTGCTCAATGCTTCCTACTTCTTTTTGTTCTGCTGCATGTATACTACAAAATAGTCATTGCACGCAATGGCGAGCCCAGTAATTAGTGAAAAGTAGTTCTGGAAGCCTATTTTGCTCTCTTAGCACTGGTCCTGGTCCTTCATTATTCTGTCCCCGGCCAGAGGGTCTTTTTGATTTTTCAAAAATCCA
Organism: Rousettus aegyptiacus; assembly: GCF_014176215.1. Classification (NCBI taxonomy): domain Eukaryota; kingdom Metazoa; phylum Chordata; class Mammalia; order Chiroptera; family Pteropodidae; genus Rousettus; species Rousettus aegyptiacus. The sequence goes on from NW_023416309.1 coordinate 66,564,793, forward strand.
GGGAACTCCTTTTCCATGAATACTCTTAAGTCTTCCTTTGTTAAGTATCCTTTATCCCCAGTAAATCTGTGAAATGTGAAAACCATGTATTCTATATTGTGTTCTATTTGAGACAACATTGTGGTGAGGTCTGTTGAAACCTTCGCAAGAGGCATGGTGGGAAATTTCAGCTGGCCGGGATGTGCGGCCAGCAAGTTCTTTAGTATTTTTACAGAATTATGCAACCACCATCACAATAAAATTTAGAACACTTTCATCATCCCAAAAAGAAGCCCTGGACCCGTTAACACCCCATTTTCCCCCAAATCTCTTTGCCCTAGGCAGCCACTAATCTACATTCTGTCTCCATAGATTTCCCTATTCTGGAGACTTCATATAAATGTAATCATGCACTATGAGATCCTCTAGGCTTCTCTCACTTACTCTAATTTTTTAAAGGTTCATCCATGTTGCAACATGTATCAGTACTTCATTCCTTTTTATAGCTGAATAATATGTCCATTGTATGGAGAGACTACATTTTACTTATCCATTCATCAGTTGATGGACATTTGGGTTGTTTCCACTCAGCTATTATGAATAATGATGCTGTAAACATTTGTGTACAAGTGTTGTATGAACATATGTTTCCATTTCATTTGAGTACATACCTGAGTGGAATTGCTGGGTCATAAGGTAACTCTCTTTAATCTTTTGAGAGACAGCCAGACTCTTTTCCAAAGTGGCTACACCATTTTACAGTCCACCAGCAGTCTATGAGAAATTCTAATTTCTTCACATCCTCGCCAACACTTGTAATTATCTGTCTTTTTTATTCTAGCCATCCTAGTGAGTGTGAAGTGGTATCTCAGAGTGGGTTTGGATTTCCCTAATGGTTAATGATTTGAAGACTTTTTATAAGCTGCTTTTGCATTTAGGTTTGTCTTTTCAGTTGTCTTTGTCACCTGATGTGGTGTGCCTCTGAAACACTTGAGGGTCTTCACTTACTCTCCAGTTTTTCCCCAAGAGTACAGGCATGCCCTCTGCACTGTTATTATGATTAGCCACACAGTTATTCAAAGCCTGGGTGCTGGTGATACAACAAAAACAAACAAACAAACAAACACCCACAAGATCTCACCCCTTGGAGAGTTTGGTGGGTAAGGTGTGGCTCTGGATTTAAATCTTCACTTTGTCACCTCCCAGCCATACAGCCTTGGATAAAGTGCTTAACCTTGCCTAACATCAATTTCCTCATTTATGAAATGAGGTTGCTTTGAGAGTTAAATGTAAAGCGCTTAGCAGTGTCTGTCACATAGTGAGTGCTCAGTAGGCTTTTGTTATTGCTAAAGGTGAAGACGGACAATTAATAAATGTTAACAATAACAGATAATGAGTTATGATCAGAAAAGTACAAGTGTCATGAGAACACATAGTGGAGACCCCCAACCCAGTCCAGGGTCTAGGACAGGCTAACCAGAGAAAGTAATATTTACATGGAGAGTTGACAGATGAATAGGAGTTGACTGGAGCAAGGGTAGTGTTTGTGGTGGGGGCGTGCGGGAGGGCTGGCTCCTGGCAGATAGAACAGCTCATGCAAAGGCTCAGAGGCAACAGAAGAGAGACCGAAATGTCTTCAGAATATCTAGAATAGTCTTGTCCAATAAAATTCTCTGTTATGATGGAAAAGTTCTATATCTGTGCTGTGTAATATGGTAGACACTAAACAACCACATGTGACTATTGCACATTTGAAAAATGACTAATGTGACTGTAGAATTGAATGTTTAATTTTGTTTTATTATGATTGATTTAAATTTAAATAGCCACTGTGGCTAGCGACTACCATATAGACAACACAGGTCTAGAGTGTAACACACAAGACAGGGTTGCAATGAGAGTTGAAGGTGGAGTGATGGAGAAGGGCATCCAGATTGCACAGGGTTGTGGTGTGGAGTTCGCATTTTACTCTAAGCACCCAGAGAAACCATTAGCTGGAGTAAGAGAGTTAAGTCAATCAGTGAAGTGATCTGGTTTTCATTTTTTGGAAGATCTTTTCAATTTCTGTAAGGAGAATGGATTATGAGGATGAGTGTGGGCAGGAGTGAAGCAGAGAGACCAATCTGGACGTCGCTGCTGTGTCCCAGGGGAGAGAAGTTAGTTGTGGCTTGGACCAGGCAAAGATAGACACAAATTTGGTTAAGTTTGGCGTGTGTGTGTGTGTGTGTGTGTGTGTGTGTGTGTGTGTAGGCGGGTTGCTGATGGTTTGGATTTTAGGGTGTGAGGAAGAGGAAGGTGTGCTAAGGCTGCTCGGATGGTGACTGTGTCCTCAAGCCCCAAGGTTGAGTTCAAACCAGGGCAATATATACAGACCTTCCTGTCTCCTCCCCCTTGCTGATTGGTGCTGGAAGTGCCTTTAACTAGGGGAAGTCTGGAGCCCTCTCAAACTGTTGGGTGGGTGGGTGGGTGAGGTGCATCCCAGGGACCTGTGCTGGACTGACTTGAGCCTCTCCTTTCCCTGGGGGCCTTCCACATCAGCTCTCTCTGCCCTGCGATGGGTCAACCAGTTCCCAATATGAGTCACATGGCTGTTAGGAGGCATGCGGTGAGGAAGGGGAGAGGTGGGTGTCAGTGTGTCAGTGTAGTGGGGAAAGACAATCCCCCCGTCCTCCTCCCCCGCTCCCCCCCCCCCACCCGCCGCCATGCCAGCTCCCAGTAGAGGTAAGGCCCCAGCACCCAAGGATTGCCTCTGATTGCCTCTACGCCCAACTGGGGCCTCAGTGGCTAGGCAGTAGGGGTGGAGTGCGTTGCGGGTGGGGAGGCGGGGCGTGTTTTTCCGAGAGCTGGATGTGGCCAGTGGTCCACATGGTCAGTCCCTGATAGTCAGCCGGTCCTGACTGGGGAGTTAACCCCTACTCTCCACCATGCATGCTGGCCAGGTGGACTGAGTGAGCGGAACGCCGAGAGACCACAGCCCACCAGCCCCAGCTCGGAGAGGCTGGGGAGGTGCTGCGGCTCCGGGGCTGTCAGCACTCACCTCACCTCCCGGCTTCACTTCCTCCCGCAGCCCTCGCCGCCTCTGGGGCTCCGGGATCCCAGAGCTCGCAGCCAGCAACTGCCACGCCCTAGCTCAGCCGTGCGGGGTAAGTCGACCGGCAATTCCGGCAATTCCGGGGGCGTCTGAGGGGTCAGGCCCTCAACTCTGACAAGAACGATCCGGGCGGGGTCCCGGAGTGGGCTCCTTGCTTCTCCAGCCTTAAGGCGGGGCCTGCATGGGGCTCCTGCTCTCTCTGCACGGACTGTTAGATCCCTTCCTTCTCAGCCAGGGTTATTGGGGGCTCCAGAAGGGTGGCAGGGGCTGGACAGACAGCTGTTGCTGCTGAGGTTTGGGAGTGGTGGGCTGCGAGGACATCCAGGGAGGCAGAATAGGGTGGGGGTGGAAGACGTGTCAGCTAGCTAAATAGTGTCTGTCCCCGGAAGGATGCCCCAGGGTGGGCAGAAAGATGGTGGCTCAAGACTGCATGTTGAGGCAGTCAGTCAGGTCCCAGCTTCCCCTGCTTCCGTGAGAAAGTGCCCCACCCTGGTTCCCCAGGGATGTGGGAGCTTGAAGATGGATAGAGAGGGCCTGGGCCCTGCCACCCTCCCTCCCTCCCTCTCCACTTTCTATTCCTGTGCTTTTTCTGCTCCCTGCCCCCAACCCCTTTGTCCACCCTGCTGTCTCCCCACTCATCTCTAACTCTTTTTCTTCTTTCCGCTGCTACCCACTGAGGGGCACAGGGACTCCCTACCCGCTACTGTGGCTTACCCCTTGCCATGCAATGGGGCTGTGTTTTCAGTTTTCCTAGGAGGGCGAGATAGTGCGGTCAGCTGAGCTACCAGAACCTTGCCTAGGGACTGCCCCGAGGTGGGGCTGCCTGTCAGAGGGTGCCTGAACAGCCAGCAGGGTGTCTCCCTCCCCACTCTGAGCCTTTGCGACCCTAAGACATAGACTGTGGCATTAAGTGCCTTCAGAGATGAGTCAGACTGAAAATATAGATGACCCCCAAAAGATTTTGAGAACTGAAGAGGAACGTCATAATAGGGTGAGGTGATCGTAGACCAGGCTCTGCCAACAGCTGGTGACTTCAGGAAAGTCACTTCCCTTTCTGAGCTTTAGTTATCCTGGCAGCAAAATGAGGGATTTGATAAACAGTGGTTTTTCCAAAGGTTTCCCCCAGCGTGCCCCCTCTGTGGTTAGAAGTTGAGTGACCCTCCCCCACTCCACAACTACACTTTTATCTGTTGTGAATATGATCACTGGGCAAGGTGTCCTATAGAGAAAGAGTTGTTCGGTTGACACAAATGTTTGTTACCCCCGGACCAGAAGTTGTGTTCTCTCAGATATCAGGAAGTCCTAGAGGAAAAGTCAGGGACAATCATGGCCCTTCCTGTGGGACAGTGTTGAAGAGGGAGACCTATTGGATCCCTGTTCCTACCACCCTCCCAGGACATTGGGCTATTCTCATGCCAGGAGCGTCCCTCCCTCTCTTCACCCTCTGCCCCCTTCCCTCATCTCACTCTCATTTTTGTTGGGCTGAGCGCTGCACCCATGTGGGTGGTTCTACTTAGCTTCTAAACTTCTCTTTCTGCAACCACAGTCAGACATCCTACCCCTACTTGGGTCTGGGAGGAAGGAGGGGACTCTAACATCTCTGTCTCCACAGAGGTTCCAGCTGGATAAAACAGGCCCCAGCCCTTAGGATGACCTCGCCCTCCAGCCCTCCTACTTTCAGGCTGGAGACATTCGATGGAGGTCAAGAAGATGCTGCTAATGTGGACAAAGGAAAGCTGGGCTATGGAGATGGGCCACCCCCCATGGAGTCACCATTTCAGGGCGAGGACCGGAACTTCCCCCCTCAAATCAAAGTGAACCTCGGATATAGAAGGTGAGCAGGTTCCAGGTGAGGCAGCAATTGGGGATTTAGCCTGGCATCAGACTAGGTGGCTAGGCCCAGCTCCAGTGCCCCTTCCCCACAACCTGCAGGGTACTCGGTCTGACTCTGATAGCTCCTGGGCCCAACAGGCTGAACTCTGCTGTGCTCTGCTCTCTGGAGTTGCTCCTTCTGGAACATTCCTTATTCTTGGTCTATTGCTTTCCGAGGTCATGCTCTTCTTCATAGAGACGTGCTCTCCCAGCTCCAGGTATTCAACTGACCCTCTCATCCCCCTTGTTCATGCCCTGGCCCCCACCCTTTCATGGTCCCTGTGACAGATGGTAGCAATATCCACACCCCAGTTCAAGGAGAGAGTCAAGGACATCTGAAAATTGCTGGATTCTACTTTAAGGCTGAACCTGTTGCCCAGGGAATGTAGACTCTGGAGACTGTGGGTGGTGGCTTCTGCTGGGAGTCATCTTCACTTTTATTTTCCTGTGATCTCTGCTAGTTCAGACTGTGTGAGCCCACTCTTGTTGGGAGTGACACTTCCAGCCCTGTAGGTGTGTGTGTGGATGCACCTGGCATTCCCTTCAGTGTGAGGTCTGACATACAAGGTCTGACCAGGAGAATCCTCATGGTCCAGGTGGGACTTCCAGGGAAGTCCCCTTGTTCCTCCTCATGCCCAGGATGTAGCCACCAGCCTTGGCCTTCCTGCCTAGAGCCCACTATACTGTTTCTGCTGGGGACCACAGTCAGATTCAGACCAGAGCAGGAGAGGATGTGTGTGAGGCTTTCAGAAATTGGGTAGCCTGCCTGGCAGGCAGAATGGGCCCCTTGAAACCCTTCAGTATATCAGTGTGCCCTTGTGGGATTTCCCTACCCCAAGACTGTAATGTCACCCTGTGAAAGTAAATACTTTGTCCAAATAGCCACTTCCCCTGGATGGACTATCCACAGTGCTCTCTGTCAGCCGCAGAGCCCTCTTGGTCATGTTGTGGCCACGTGGTCTGCTGGGCAGATGATGATGCATCTGGCCAGGCCAGGCAGATATGCAGCTTCCTGTTGTGGAGGAGGCAGGGCCTACCCTACCAGTCACGTGGATAGAGCTTAAAACATGACTGATTCCAATAATTCCCTCACTCATCTGAGCCGACAGATATCAGGAAGTCCTAGAGGAAAAGTCAGGGACAAACAAAGTACAAACCTTACTTGGTTGACTCATTTCATGCGAGTCATGAAGCTAGGGCCTGAAGGTCTATAAAGTGTCAAATAGCCCCTACCCCACTTTATTTGACCCTTCATATCTTTGTTGGTTATGGTTCCAGGAGCCTCAGGGATGAGCTTGTCTCTGTAAATAGTGGCATGCCTAAGAGGGGATACTCCTTCCTCTTCTCTGTCACCGGACACTGCTAGATTATGAAGAGTTAAAAGGCTCCTTCTGGGACCTTTCCCAGAAGTGTGGCTTCTCAATAAATCTCCAGTAAGCATCTGATAGGTTTCAGCACTGGGCCCACGTGTCTCTGATAAACCTCTGTCTGCCCAGCCTATAGTCTCTCTAGCTGGGAGTTAGTTAGATAGCCCCCATGGGAGCCTGGTTCTATACCTTGTGACTTTGGGGAAGTTACTTTATCCCTTTGTTTGTACTGGAGAAAGTAGTGATTCCTGACCCCAGGGCTGAGTGAAGGTTAAAGGAGCAGATACTCCATTATTAGTCCATAAATGGTTTCTGAGAGGATGAGGGGCTTTTCTTGATTGTTGTTGAAGCCAGTGGTACATACAGCCCTTAACAGTCTGTGGGCACCTCCAATAGCTCCATCTCAACCTGGACCCCAGAACAGGAGCCATGAAAAATTCCTGTGCTGAAATTGACCCCGTGGGATAATGAGTCTATGGCAGAATCATCAAGGCACCTAGCAAATGATAAGCACCTGATGCTGAGAAACATCTGTGATGCTTGGAGCCATGGGGATGCTGTGGACTAGTGCCCTGGACAGCACCCCCCCCCCACCTGGCTCTCAGGACCCTGAGCACTTGGGACCTCTTTGGTTTGCCCTGGAAGAGCAGAAACCCTCAGAAAAGCTCCTCTGGGGCTCCTGGACTTCTGGGGTGCACAGTGCTCACAGGGTCCCCTAAAAGGGCTCCCTGGGATGAGGAGCTTTCTAGGAGGCCCATGCTATTCTACAGCATCAGTCACAAACCACATTCCTGCAGCCAGCCAGACCCAAACCGCTTCGACCGTGACCGGCTCTTCAGTGTGGTTGCCCGGGGTGTCCCTGAGGATCTGACTGGGCTATTAGAGTACCTGCGCCGGACCAGCAAGTACCTCACCGACTCGTGCTACACAGGTAGGACTGCCCTACAGGCTAGAGCCACCAAGTCCTGCCAGCTATGCTGAGATTGGGCTGGCTGGGTGAGCCTTGACCATGGTCAGGATCCAAGGGACAAATATTCTTTTTATTTTTCCTTTTTTTTTTTTTGAAGAGGCAAGTGTTCTTAGCATTCCTATTGCCAGAATGGCTGCAGGGCGCTCTTGCTGACAGAGCGAAGGGCCTCCACTTACAGTCAAGGCTGTGCCTACCACTTCCACCCACTGGCTCCTGGCCTACCTCTCCCACCTCTAGCCAATTTCAATGGCCAAGTGAATACTTGTCGGCATCCTCAATGCATTCTTCCTTCCTCCCTCTCTCTCTCTTTTTAAATAATTGCAATTGTTGAGATATAATACACAGATCATCTACTCTACCCATCCAGAGCATTCTTTGCCCAAAATCTAAATACCTTTACTGTTTAGGCTGATTGGAAAAATAACTTGTACAGTTTAAAAGATTCAAATAATAATGAAATGTATAAATCTGAAGGTAAAAAGTCTGTCATACTGGACCCCTGTTAATGATTTGGAATACATCTTTTCAAACTGTTTAAATATGTAAGGTATATATTTATATAAATGGGATTATGCCACATACAATAATTTGTAATTTTTCTCCCACTTACTACATCTTACAGCACTTTCTATTTAAGTAAGTATATATACCTTTAAATCAGTCATTTTACAACTGCAGAATTTTACATTGTGTAGATTTACCATAATTTCCTTAACTAATTCCTAGTTGATGGCTCCTTAGGTTGTTTGTGGTTTTGGGCCTCAGCTTACTGTGTGCTAGGCCCTCTGGGTGCTGAGCATTTCGTATATAATTCCATTTGGTCCTTACAATAACCCTGGAATATTCCCATTTTATAGTGAGGGAAATTGAGGTTAAAGGAGGCCAACTGACTTGCCCTCTTGAAGGAGACAGAGTCATTAAAGGGTAGAACCACTTAAATACTGCTTCGAATGTTCTTGTACAGACAACGTTGCATGTAGGACAAATTATGTCTTAGAAACAATTTCTAAGGCAGAAATTGTAGTCATTGGAGCCTTCATACCCTGAATCATATTATGCTGCCACCAGTCATGTATGGTACTCTTTTTTCATCCTCCCAAGGAGCATTTTGGAGCCTGGGCTCACTATACAGGCTGGCAGGCTGCCCAGCTACTCTGGGCATAAGCACCCTGGTGCCCCTTCCCCTCCCCTTCTCCCACAGAGGGCTCCACAGGGAAGACGTGCCTGATGAAGGCTGTCCTGAATCTTCGAGATGGAGTCAATGCCTGCATCCTGCCGCTGCTGCAGATCGATCGGGAATCTGGCAATCCTCAGTCCCTGGTCAACGCCCAGTGCACAGATGAGCACTACAGAGGTCATAGTGCCTTGCACATCGCCATTGAGAAGAGGAGCCTGCAATGTGTGAGACTTCTGGTGGAGAATGGCGCTGATGTGCACGTCCGGGCCTGTGGCCACTTCTTCCAGAAGAAAAACCAAGGGACTTGTTTCTATTTTGGTGAGCAGTCTTTCTTGGTTAAATTGAGGCACAGAGGGGGTGGGTTTCACATAGTTAATGGGTGGTAGAGCGGGCCCTTAAAACCAGGTCCGTCTCACCCTGAGACCCATGCTTCTAAACACTAGGCTGCCTGCAAAAGCAGTTTGTCTTAAGAGATGTTTATCCTTGTCTAAGGAGGCTCACCACACACCCAAACCTGAACTAGGGCTGGGGAATGGCTCCTGGAACCGCTGTGTGAAAACACTTGACCAGACAAGGCCGGGCTAAAGGGTGTCTATGTCAGACAGCAGTGGGCCTGGGCTCTGCTGAAGAGAAGAGAAAGAGGCAGGGGAAATGGGGACCCTGGTGGCTGCCCCCTGTTCTGTTCCCGTGCATGTTAAAGAGCTTTGTTCCCCTTTTCCTTGCGTCAGAACCAGCAGAGCTGCCTTTACCGGCACTCATAGGAGAAGGCACAGCTGCCCTAAATGGGGCCCCAGACTGTGAGGCACTGCTCCATCTTTTCCCATAAGTGCCTGACCAGCTTCAAGGAGGCATGGTCTTCTAAGGAGTGTGAGGAGTAGGCAGGTGGAAGTTGGGAGGCCTGAGGCCCTAGCTGTCTCTTTGGCCCCCAGGTGAGCTGCCCCTCTCTCTGGCGGCATGTACTAAGCAGTGGGATGTGGTGACTTACCTCCTGGAGAACCCAAACCAGCCAGCCAACCTGCAGGCCACCGACTCACTGGGCAACACAGTCCTGCACGCCTTGGTGATGATTGCAGACAACTCAGCTGAGAATAGTGCACTGGTGATCCGCATGTACGATGGGCTCCTCCAAGCTGGGGCCCGCCTCTGCCCCACCGTGCAGCTGGAGGACATCCCCAACCTGCAGGGCCTCACACCTCTGAAGCTGGCTGCCAAGGAAGGCAAAATTGAGGTGAGTGGCTGGCCTCCTCCTTCCCACCTTTCTGGGAAGCAGCAGGACTCACCTTGAGATTTCTGCAGAAAGAGCCTGGGGTGGTGGTCTATATCAGTGATCTCCCCACTTTCCAACTGAACATTCTTATTAGTAAGGACATTTTCAGCATGCGTATGTGTGTTTATTGATAAACTATATCTGAACTACCGAACTAATATATTGCATTATAAAACAGGAATTCTTTAAAAAGTCATTTGGGTTTCTTGGTTAGGAGACAGACTTTTCATATCATTGCCTATTCTATTAGATTCACTATTAAGCTTTCTTCATCTTGCTTGGTAAGTTTTTTTTGTGATGAACATATTAGCATTTTGTTTACTATAACAATTGCAAATTTTTCTCCCAGTTCAACATTAAAACATTTTTTTGGTATTTTTTGCCACCCAGAATTGTTACATTTTTACGTATGCAAATGTAATTATCTTTTCCTGTAGGGTTCCTTGGTTTAGCTATTGTTTAATCCTTCTACGAAGTTATATATCTATAACCTTGTGTGTATGTGTGTGTGTATGTGTATTCCATATCCATATTTTCTTCCAGACTTCTATAGTTTCATTTTTAATTCTTAAAATTTTGATTTATCTGGAAGTCATTTTGGTATAAAGAGTAACCATGATGCAGCTCTACTTTTTTCCGAATGGCTTTACCAATTGTCTGATCCTTACTATCAGTGCTGGCTTCATGGGTATATAACCATGCCATTAATACAGGGCCTTATGTTTAGAACACAGGCATTTTTAAATGCTAAGATAATAATAAACATAAGTAGAAGCTTTGCTATTTTATTCCTGTCCTCCAAGTTTCCTGGGATGTAGGAATCTCCCTTTGTTGTCTGGCAGCCTGACTGTGTGGTCTGTGGAAGCTGCTCCCCAATGTGGCCCTTCCTTCCCCCCGTTCCTCATTTGTGAAACCAAATTACTTCTTAACTCGTTCAGGTTACTGATCCTTTCTGGTCTATTGAAAGCTCAGGACTCTTACCACCAAAAGGCATACATGTGGGTAGCTGGGAGCCTCTGATCTCAAGGGCCTTTAAGGACCTCTGGGCTGGGGGTCCCTCTGCCATGCGAGGAGTCCATGAAAGAAGCCAAGGGGCAGGAGTGGGGAAGGAAGAGCCAGGCTGGCTGGCAGGCCTGGGCATATGTGGGTGGGCGGGAATGTCTACAATGTGGCTGAGCATGTGTGGATGTATGTAAGACTGTATACACGCAAGGACCCATGTGTACAGGGCATGTGCATGTGTCCACCGCAGCTCTGCAAACAGTAGGCAGCTCTGCAGAGTATCGAGTGTTTCCTAGACTGCAAGTCAGTGCTGGGAGGTGGCCAAGCAGGCCAAGATCACATGGCCCACCCTGCAGATTTTCAGACACATCCTGCAAAGGGAGTTCTCGGGACCGTGCCAGCCCCTTTCCCGCAAGTTCACTGAATGGTGCTACGGGCCTGTCCGGGTGTCGCTGTATGACCTGGCTTCTGTGGACAGCTGGGAGGAGAACTCAGTGTTGGAGATCATTGCCTTTCATTGTAGAAGCCCGGTGAGCCTACCAAAGTCGGGTGTGCGTAGGGGACCTGGCAGAGCTCCCTGCTATCTGCTAGGCCACACTGGCCCTATTCCTATGCCTGCAGGGGTGTGGCTGCACATCCTGACCCTGGCTGTTGGACCCACGCTCATTCCACACTCCAGTCCCACTCAACGCGGGGGTCATACCAGGGCCCTGGTGGCTACCACTGAGGGCCTCTCGTTGACCAGCACCTCCTCTGGACTGGAAGGAGAGGCCCTCGGTCACTACCTAGCCATGAAGATGGGATGGAGGCAGGTGGGGTGGGAGGGGTTCACTCGGGGCTCCCCATTCTCTCCCCTCCATTCCCTTAGCCCTTGCACTGAGTCCGGCAGGAGTGTATACCTGCTGAATGTACCCTGGCTCTCACATTCCCACTTCAGCACCGACACCGAATGGTGGTTTTGGAGCCGCTGAACAAACTGCTGCAGGCGAAATGGGACCTACTCATCCCCAGATTCTTCTTCAACTTCTTGTGTTACTTGATCTACATGTTCATCTTCACCGCTGTTGCCTATCACCAGCCTGCCCTGGAGAAGGCAAGGCTGGGGTGGGGCACATCTTGGGGAGGATTCCTAGAAACAGGCCTCGGATTACCCCCCCCCACCCCCCCCACCCCCGCAAATGCTAATGTGAGGATTTGACTGCTTAAGTGATATGCACAAGCTCTCACCCAGCTAGTGACAGTGCAGACACTGGCGCCACAGGAAGAGCAACAGTACAGTTAACACTTCCTGTGTACCGTGTGTGAGAAAGTATTCTAAGTGATTACATGCGTTAACTTATTTAATTCATGTTCACAAGAACCCTCTGAGATGATGAACTATTACCATCCCCAGTTTATGGTTGAGAGAAAGGAAGCACAGGGAGGTTAAGTAATTTATCCATGGTCACACGCTGAAAGTTGTGGAGATGGGATCTGAACGCAGACGATCTGGCTTCCAACCCCATGCTCATAACTGCTACATACTGCGCCTCTTGATAGACTAGGATCCAGGGGTCCTACCCTGAAACCCACGTTCCCTCTGTTGCTCCAAGTGGCTGGCCTCTCCCTAGTTTAGGCTCAGAAAGAGCCCTTGGCTCTGGCTCTGGCCCTGAGAGTGGGTTCTTGGGAGGGGACCCTAGGTCCTACAAGAGTATCTCTTCACAGGCTTTCCTCCCCATGAAAGTGACAGCCGGAAATTCCATGCTGCTGCTGGGCCACATACTGATCCTACTTGGGGGGGTCTACCTCCTTGTGGGCCAGGTGAGAACTCTTCCCATTTCCCTATTCAGTGTGGCCCCAGTCCACCCAGGAGCAAACCTGCAACTCTGTTACCGGGAGCCTTAGAGAGAGTTAAACTGAATCCCATAGTCCATCCGACCTGCCTCCTGGCAGTTGAAGGCCTTGCTATGGGTGCTCTCCCTGTTATGCTTTCTAGGGTGCTCATAGGGTAGCAATTGGTTCCTATGATTCCTTGGCAGTGCTGGCTTTGCTCCCAGGGAATCGAGCTGGAAGCTCCTGCTACCAGGTCCCTGGGTTAGGGCATTCCTCACTTGGGGAGCAGAGAAGGGTGGGAGCAGGCAGGGCTCAGTGCAGTTCCCCCAACAGGGCCTCTTCAGTTGAAAATGTTGCAAGCTTGCGGGAGGGCACTGAAACTCTCTCAGAGGGGGCAGAACCTGGGCACAAGTTCCAGATTGGCTGGAGAGTAGGGTGATCCCTGGGAGGCCAGGGAGAGGGAGGGAAAGGAGCTCTCCCTTCATCACAGGTAGTGCATGAGCTCTTCACCTGGATCCACAAGGAGCCAGGAGGGCCCTGGCATTACCTGGGTGTCCGGGTAGCTACCCTTTTGGGAAAGAGGGTCTTAATCTTTCTTAGCTATCAGCAAAATTAATGAGCCCTTCCAGAAAATCAAAGCCGCTGGCCAAGCCCCTGGCAGTCTACCACATAGCCAGCAGGTGGGAGCACGGTGGGAGCCTGGGTCCACGCCCTGATGGGTAGTAGGGCTGTGTTGGGGCCTGGAGAGCAAATTTCACTCCCCTGTCCCCCTTTCTCCTCACAGCTGTGGTACTTCTGGAGGCGCCGTCTGTTCATCTGGATCTCATTCATGGACAGCTATTTTGAAATCCTCTTGTATGTGGGCCCTCACCCCTTCTTGTTCATCTCAGGCCTGGGAGAGGCGTGTGTGGCAGTGGTTACCAGGCAGGCTTTAGAGGGGTAGACCAGGGCCAGGGAGCTCCGGGGTATTGGGATCAGAGCACAGGCCAGACTCAGGAGTCCAGTTGTTCAGTTTGAACCTCTATGCTCCAATTCTTGTAGAACATTTACTGAGCCCTTGCTATGCACCAGTGGAGCCTGAACTCTTAACATGTCTAGTCTCATTGAATCCTCACAAATGTTCAGGTGTGATTATCATTACCCCCATATTAAAGGGGAGGAAACTGAGGCCCACGGAGTTAAATAACTTGCCTGGGATGGCTGTCAGGACCTGACTGGGTCCAGCTCCAGACAGATGGGAAACTTCTCAATCATCCAACTGCCATGAGAGAGGCAGTGGTGGTCAGTACTGGCCAGTGGGGGCCCAGAGGACCTTGCTGAGTGGCCTGCAAACTGACCTGGACCCTGTCCTCTTGCAGCCTGGTCCAGGCCCTGCTCACAGTGCTGTCTCAGGTGCTGTGTTTCCTTGCCATTGAGTGGTACCTGCCCCTGCTTGTGTCCTCACTGGTGTTGGGCTGGCTGAACCTGCTTTACTATACACGTGGCTTCCAACACACAGGCATCTACAGCGTCATGATCCAGAAGGTGAGATGCAGGGTGGCCCCACTGCAGCAAGACTGGGCAGGGCTGGACATCATACTCCAGCGGGACTCCTTTTGGCCTTACCAGGAAGGCACCCTCTTCCACAGCTAATCTGGGCATAGGAAAACATGAGCCAGAACAAGGTTGGAGTGCTTGAGACAGAGTAAGGAGGCTAGGGAGAGTGAGGGAGATGGAGGGAGAGGAAGCTGACCATAAGGAGGGGTCTGGAGGCCCAGGAAGTTTTAAGAAAATTTTTAAATTGTGGTAAAATAAGTATAACAAAATTTATCATTTTAACTATTTTAAAGTATACATTCACATTGTTGTGCCCCCATCCCCACCATCCACCTCCAGAACATTTTCATCATCCCAAACTGAAACACTGTATCCATTCAACACTAACTCCTCATTTCCTTCCCCTACCCCCAGCCCCAAGCAACCACCATTCTACTTCCTGTCTTTACAAATTTGATTACTCTATCTTATAAAAATGGAATCAAATAGTATTTGTGCTTTTGTTACTGGCTTATTTCACTTAGGATAATGTTCTTAAGGTCCATCCACGTGTCAGAATTTCTTTCCTTTTTAAGTCTGAATAATATTCCATTGTATGGTTATACCACATTTTGTTTACCCCTTCACATCCACCCAAGGACATTTGGATTGTTTTCACCTTTTGGCTATTGTGAATAATGCTGCATGATCATGGGTGTAAAAATATCTGTTTGAGTTCCTGCTTCTAATTCTTTTGGATATATACCCAGACCTGGAATTGCTGGATCATATGATAACTCTATATTTAATTTTTTGATCCTGGAGGGTTTTAAGCAGGAAAATGATGTGATCTGATGTAGATTCTTTAAAAGACCCATTGGCTCAGTATAACTCCATAGGGCTCTATGTACGTACACTGTGTGTGTCTGTGTGTGTGTGTGTGTGTGTGTGTGTGTGTGTGTGTGTGTGGTGTGTGTACATGAGAACTCATGATCAGGGCCATGGCAGGGGCCTGGGGTTATGTCTGGTAGCCCAGTCACCCACCCCGGCTCCTGGGTGTGTGTATTCTAGGTCATCCTGCGGGACCTCCTCCGCTTCCTTCTGGTCTACTTAGTCTTCCTTTTCGGCTTCGCTGTAGGTAAAGGCCCCCCTCTGGCCCCTGCCCATCCCTTGCCTGCCCTGTATACCCTCAAATTTGCCTGCTAGTTTCCTCAGGCTGAGGTCCCCCTTCTACCCTCCTGCAGCTCTGGTGAGCTTGAGCCGGGAGGCTCGGGGCTCTGCGGTCCCCACAAACCCGAATGCCACGGAGACAGTGCAGCCTGGAGCAGGACAAGAAGACGAGGAGGGCAGCTCGGCTCCATACGGTGGCATCCTGGAGGCCTCCTTGGAGCTCTTCAAGTTCACCATCGGCATGGGCGAGCTGGCATTCCAGGACCAGCTGCGCTTTCGTGGGGTGGTGCTGTTGCTGCTGCTGGCCTATGTGCTTCTCACCTACATCCTTCTGCTCAACATGCTCATAGCCCTCATGAGTGAGACCGTCAACAGCGTTGCCACTGACAGCTGGAGCATCTGGAAGCTGCAGGTGCCCCAAGAGGCTCCCCTTCTCTTCCCCAAGTTCTGGGCCCAGTGAGGAGTGGGCAGGACCCAGTTGAGCTGGCCCCCCAGAGCTGGTCCAGGGCCCTTGCTGGCCTCGCCCTTGTTAGGGTCTCCATCATTGATTCCTTTCTTCATAGACTTGCTGGAGGATCTAATAAACTCATAGATCTAATGCTGTTAGGACAATGCCTGGAACACAGAAGGTGTATGTTAGTTATCATCATTATCATCATCATCATCATTTCTTGAGCTTGATATGGGATTGGACACAGTTCTAGATTCTAAACACACAGCAGAGAATTTGATGAAGTCTGCCCTCATGTAGCTCCCATTCCTTGTTCATCATATGTTAAATGGAATTGGTATGGTGGGTGAGGCAGGAAGGCTGTACAATCCTGGGGCTGGCCCAGCTTGGGAGAGTTAGTAGACCAGAGGTCCCTGAAGCTAGGAGCTGATATGACACCCCACCTACAGTGGGTAGGTCTGGGTAGTTGGTGCAGGGAGAGCCTTGCCCAAGAGGCTGGACTATGTTACTAATTCACTGTTGACCTTGGGCAAGTCCCTGTCTTGAGCCTCCATGTCCTCACCTGTGAAGTTTTGTGCCCTACCTATCTCATGTATCAGTGGGCAGCCACATATGTGGGTAGAGCAAATGAACTTTTGCACCTGGTGTGTGAAATTCTGGGACCTATATTGATGCAATAGCAAGTAACTGTTGAGCACTCTTTACGTGCTAACTTCCCCCAAACCACCAGATATATTGTCCTGTCTGTAAGTGAGGAAATAGATTTAGATGGTTTGAGAGCCTAATACCACCCAGGTAATCAAACGGAGGCAGATTCTAATCCATGGGCTTAGTGGACTTTGGGTTATATTGCAAAGTGCTATGCTGCATCTTCCTGGCTGCTCTGTCTAATGTGTCCTTTGTCTCCAGAAAGCTATCTCTGTCCTGGAGATGGAGAATGGCTATTGGTGGTGCAGGAGAAAGAAGCAGCGGGCAGGTGTGATGCTGACAGTTGGTACCAGGCCAGACGGTAGCCCTGATGAGCGCTGGTGCTTCAGGTGAGTGAGGGGGAGGGGAGGGCAGCTGGTGCAGGCCAGCCTTACTCTCCTGAAAACCACTGCTAGGATCCAGGGCAGGTGAGGTCAGGAATGCTTGATCTCATAGAGCCGAAGGTCACACTTAGGTGGTCCCTGACTTACTCCTTATGGCCTGAAATGGGGTACAGTTAGGAGGCCAAGAAGCCAGAGAGACCCTCGGGTTACAGCACACTAGCTTTGCCCTGGTGGTCCTCTGCTCTCCCAGCTCCCTCACTTGATCACAGAGGCTACAACCCTTCCACAGAGAACAAACGTCTCCATGGCCAGGGAAGGCCTGGGCACTGAGAGAGGAAACCTGGTGACAGATGCACAGCCAGAAACACCTTTCCATGAGACAACAGTTAAGCAAGGAGAAGGGAGGGTCTTAGGTATGTAGAGTAGCCACACTGGGCCCTAGAACATGGGAACACAAAGACATACCTGACCTAAACTCTTCTCTGGGTATTCAGGGAACCCAGGTCACTGTGAGCAATATCAAGGGACAGACACCCGTTCTTCCAAGTGGGCACCTGGCCCAGAGGGCAGTAGGCTGACAGCTGCAAGGACAGGGACCCGGGAGAATAGTGGGTGGGCCTGTGTCTGTGGAGAAGGGCAGAGAAACTCCATTCTCCTTGCAGTCCCTTTGTCCAATGGAATGTCTGCTCCATCTGCCCACTCAGGGGCCCCTCCCCTGGGGCAAAGCAGACTACATCCTTGGTATCCTGCAGCCTCAGAGCTGCTCTGTCACCCTTAGGGTAGAGGAAGTGAACTGGGCTGCCTGGGAGCAGACTCTGCCTACACTGTGTGAGGATCCTTCAGGGCCAGGCAATCCTGGTAAGTAGCTGTGTGGGGTGTGTGTGTTTGTGTGTGTGTGTGTGTGTGTGTGTATGTGTGTGTGTGTGTGTGTAGTGTGTATGTTCATGTGTATGTGTCTGCTTGGCCGCACAGCCATGATCTCTCCTGTGGTCACTCCCCAACTCCACTCATTTAAAAGGATTGCCCCCCCTAAAGTGGTGCTTCTCTCCTGTGCTTTCCACCCTCGCCTCTTAGCTGGCCTGTTTTCAGGCAGTCACCTGGGAAAACCTCTGAGGCTATTAGTGCTTTTACCAGCCCACCCTTCACCTTGTCCTCACCTCCTGCCTCCTCATCTCCATTCCCTCCTGGCAGGTTCCAATCCACTGCATCCTAGGCTAAGCCTAGAGACCCAGCAGGGGAACAAGTCAGGGAGGGCCCCCTACACAGCCCATAGCTTAAGGTAGCACCTCCCTGAGCCCCGACTGGCTTTGTCCTGGTCAGCCTTGCTGACCCGAGCACCCAAGCTTTCCCCTACTACACAAGCCCTCAGCCCCTTCCTACCTCCAGCCCCACACCTCTGACAAGCCACTTCTATGCCTTTCCTACCTCTCATGACCTGCATCCTCTCCATTCTGGTGTGATCTAGTGTGGCGATGGCACCTCCTGTCCCCACCCTGCTGCTTCCCACCTAAAGCTACTCTTTCCTCCCAACCAGAGGCCTGTTCTGAGGATTAGCATTCTTCACAGAATTCAGTTCTGGAACCTTCAATAGTTCCTACCTCGTCTTCCATTAGCTTTCTTCCTCTCCTCTCCTATTCTTTTTCTGACAGACCCCGCTTGCTTGTGCATGTGGACCCAACCCATCCCACAACGGCCTCCTGCATCACCCATGACCGCTGGGTAGGGGGACTCTCCTGGCCTCCTGCTCCAAAGCCTACTGGTTTCCTAGGCTCCTGGGTCCCTGACCAAGACCCTCACAAACTGATATGTTTCCTGCCCACCCTCTTTTTGGGTTTCCCTTAATTCCAAGTTTTGCTGCCCCATCATTTCACTGCCAAGACTCTGAAAGTGACCTTGCTCCTCAACTTGCCCCAAGCATCCCACACCCCTCTGCCTTCTGAGGACTCCAACTGGACATCCCGACAGGAACAGCCGTGGGGCTGCCCTATCAGATCACATGTATGCAAACCCACCCCCTCCTCACCCAGATGGGAGGCTTTGAGGTTTACTACTCTCCCATCCTCTACCTGGTGCTGAGTGTCCTCCGGACCCCTGGGCAGCCACTTACCCCTCTGCCCCCACTCCTCATTTCTCCCAGTTCTGTACCACTACAGGGCTGCTCAGCCTGCACCCTGACCTCCAGACAAGTTTTTCTGCCTAGGTTAACCCAGTACAATTCTTCTTTGTAGAAAAAACTATACACAGCCCACATAACAATATGCCTTCCACTGTCTGGAAGGCCACACTCTTTGGTGTAGAGGCCAAAGGCCAAAACTGTTGCCCAACCCATTCCCTCCATGTGACAGCTGGTCCATCTACAGTGCTCCTTGTTTTTTGCTTTCCTTGGCTCTTGCCTTTGCTGGAGGCGCCCTTCATGCTCTTCTGAGTGTTCAAATCTGCCACTTCCCTACGGATTGGGTCCCCTCTCTCCTATGAGCAATCTGAGCACCTAACTCTCACTTCCCTCAAGCTCTTCAGCAAGTCTCAGGTGTCTGGTTTCTAATGCAAAGCCTGTAACCTCCAAAGACTTTAAGCTCCTAGGTGGAGGACTCTCACTGGCACATGGCAGGGGTTCAGGAAATGCTTGTGGAAAGAGAGAGGCAGGGAAGATTGCTGGGGACTTCAGGATCCCTTGCTATCCACAGGGTATGATCTGGTTTAATGGCTGTGGCCTCCTATTTCCCTAGCACTTGCTTCCTGGGGACATATCCCGAGGGCCAAGTCACAGCGATCTTCACTCCATTTACAGACACCATGAAGAACTCTGCTCTGGCCTCCCAACCTGGGGAGGACAGTGCTCTGGAGGAAGATCATCTGCCCCTCCCGCTCCTGGAATCCCGCTGATAGCCCAGATGCAGCAGGAGGCAGGCAGGATAGAATCAGGGAATCTTTACATCCTTATCTGCTGGCTCTGGGGCCCCAGGGAACTTTGGTGGCAAATATAAATAAATATTTTCTCATGACTAACTCTCTTGGAAACATTATTTGAGCAAAGTTACCAGGCCCTTGTGCTGGTCAACATCTGCATGACATTGTGAGCACAAGCCTGTGTCTGGGGCTGGGCTGCTCACACCCTCACCTGGGCACAGGAGACCATCACCTGCTTTCCCCCAGCCTTGAGACTTTCCTCTTCCTGGGTGCAGGTAGCTGGCTCCATTGTCATGGCAGACATGTGGTGGTGGACATGGATAAGCACAGCCACCTCTCCTCCCTCTTCCACAGCCTCCGGACACCCCTTAAACCTACCTCCAAGATATCTCAAAGCCTTTGAGCTCCTTGGTTTAGTCCAGATTCTGGATTATTGCTTTCTTTCTATTGGTCTTTCTGCTCAGTTCCCACCCTTGTAAGCCTTTCTCTGCAGAGCAGCCAGAGGAGTCCTCCTAAGACTCAAGAGAAACATGATACCTCTGTGATCTGAAGGCTTGAGAGGTTCCTTAGTGCCCAGAGGGTGCACTGGCTGACATCCTCTTAAGTTTTGCTCAAGCATTTCTAGACACTTGTCCTATACCCCTGCTGCCCTCCATGCTCTCTTTAGCATTTTCACTAAATTCTTCATGCAAGCTGGTGGACCTCATGCGTGTCTGACCCCTTGACTTGGCTGTTGCAGAAAAGTCTTTCCCTCCAATAAGATCCTACACTTATTTCCAAGACCAGCTCAAAAATTGTCTCACTATATAGTACTCCAGTCAAAATGAATTGCTCTCCCTTGGGGAATGAGTTTTTATAAAATATGTGTATGGATTGCATATTTTTTAAGTGGGAAAGACCCAAGCATGTTCATATGGTGAAAGGAAAGCATTCGCAGAGAGGGAGAGGTTTCCATTGCTGGTGAGACGGGGCATGAATAAAGAAGATTCGGAGAATCAGAAAATAGAGGAAGAGAAGATGTTTGCTCGCTGCTCAAAAGTCATTCCAGAGGGAGATGAGAGCTGTCAGTGTGCAGGGGTTGAGAAGCTCCGTGAATACTGTGAAATAGTTGTGGGTAGAGAGCACACTAGTAAGGCTTCTTAGAATTAGGAGTATCCACTATTTGTAAATTCCTGCTGCGTGCCGTGCCATGGCTCTGCAGGGTTTCAAGTGCGTTATCTCATGTGATCCTCAGAACAACCGTCTGTGGCGCCGATATCTCCATTTCTCAGAGACACCAGAACCTCAGAAAGGATAACAATTCGCTCAAGGTCACGCAGCTAACTAGCGGAAGGGCAGGGCCCCTACCCGGCAGCCCTCGTTCCAGCCCCTGCGCAGGCGCTCTGGACCGCGCTGCGTGCCTGTGGCTCAGATTTCCCGGGGCTGTGGAAGAAACCATTAGCTCTACTGGAGGGGGGAGTCCCTGGGTAGTGCGGGGCCTGTACTGTTAAATGGTATGAAAGTCCCGTGAGTCTTTGCCAGTATCACCCTCCCTTCTTTGACTAGTGAAGTGTTCCGAATCCTTAAGGGCCTGGGAGATTGCGAAAACCACCTTTCCACTAAAGCTGTTATGGAGGTAGGTCGTGTTTATGTCTTCCACTGGTGGCAAGGACAGATGAGCTGATGCCTTTCTAATTTTTGGAGGATGTTTTCGGGAAGCTTAACTGGAGGGCGGCTGCGCCCACGTTGGCTTCGGAGCGGGCGCTGTGGCCCGGTGTTAAACTGGCAGGGTCGCGCTGCTAGGGCCGCAGTGGGTCGAGGCTCATGGGCATCATACGTGTTTGTCCCGCAGGCCCGTCGCCCTATCCTGAGATCCCCGAAGGCCGGGGCCCCTTTCCCTGGCCCCACCGTTAGGAGTGAGCAAATCCGAGAGAAATGGGTAAGTTGGGGTCTTATGCACCCAAGGACGCTTGCTACACGTGGGTGAGGAGGGAAATTTGCTCGACTGTCCTGATGATACTGATAGTAGGAAGTGCCGTCAGATGCGATAACTGACGATTTTTTGACTATCTGAGTGCAGTTGCTGAAACTTTGAAAGTTTAGTTGCATATAACTACTAGAATGTGTTCTAAATGCATGTCCATCTTGAGATATTTCAGGTGGTAGACCTACTTCAAAATATCAAAGACGTGAGCAGCATTCCATCCTGAAGACCTAGTCCAGGTAGGGTTTAGCACAATTTAGTCGCTTATCTTTACCCTTTGTTACATTAAATGCACTGAAATGCCTGATGTACAGTTGCAATTATTATGTTTAACTTAATTATGCACGACCTCATGGCATAATTGCAATGGTTAGATGGCTACCCCTAACCTGAAACTAAATGGCAGCTATGTGCGTAAACAAACTTAAAATGTCTCTTGGCTATTTTTAGGGTAATGTTAGCTCTCAATTCCAGTTAAATTCTGGAGCACTGTTGGGAATCGTGAGGTTCTTGGCTGCTTTAATGAAATCATTTAATAGGAAGTGCCGTCAGAAGCGATAACTGACGATAACAATTCCTGGCTGACTACAGTCGAGTCCTCAGGTTGCTGGTGCCTGGGAATAAGTTGCTCTGAAGTGTGACCCTTAATTTCAATATTCACTCAGGTTGCACATTAGGGACTGGCAGTCCTTCAGCTGAATATTGGAGCAAGGAGGAGCATTAACCTCCACGAGGTAAGCTATTATCTGTGGAGAGATTAGTGGTTGAGTATGTTTAGCTTTTAAGTTGAATTATGTGAAATTGCTGTTATAGCGGATGTTGGCAGTGGAATAGTGCAGAGCAAACCCAGGAGTTCCTTTTTACTTTATGGCTGTATAATCCTGAGCAGATTGCCTATCTCTGAGATATTTTCCTCATTCTTAAAAATGATAGCCTTAGGTTTGTAATGTTTAAAATACTGTGACTAAATGGTCATAAGACCTAAGAAGCCAATTAAAACTAATTTCTTAAGGACTATTGTTAGGATGGACTTAAAGCTGTAAATTTGTAGTTGAGGCTATGATCAGCACTGCCTCCAGTTCTTTCATCAGCATCTGCTGTCTAAGGGTGCTTTATTCATTCCTCCAGGTTTCAAGTGCTGAAGAAGGGTGATCAATGCTATCTTAAAGCTGTTTGTAGCAGCAGTGGCAGCAGCACCTCACCCTGAGAAGTGGTAAGATTTGATCTGGACAATGACCTACCACTGTGGTAGAATGAATAAGCTTATTTTGTTAAAATTGATATCAAATGATGAAATTACCCAAAATAGCTGGAATTACCGGCAGATTGTGTAGTGGTGAACCTACGGTTTTCTGAAGATATCTTTTATTCTGTCAATGATTTGTTTGAAGTAGAAAGTAAGACTGATATTTAGTTTCGTTGCAGGCTGTTTTCCCAGGGGATGGTCAGCCATGCTGTCGCAGGGGCAGAATTTGAAGTCCTAAGGACCAGCAGCCACCATCAATTTGGACTCTGAAAACCTAGGCTTCAACATTTGCTTAGAAATAGGCTCACCTTGTGCCATTCTTACCAATGTAGAGCCAAGAAATGGATTCAGTAACTTTTTCTAAGGCACTTTTAGTACCATTAAATTCATGATTTTTCTAGAACTGTATCTTGCTTAAAAGGAGCTTCTGTACACTTTAATATTGTATAAATTTGTTATATTGGGCAAGGGTCTGAATTCTTTAAGCTGGAAACTTCTTTAAATTAATATCCATGCAATTAACCATTAGCTAACATTGTAATAAAGGATGGTCTTTAGACTGGTTCTTAAAAATGTATATTTGAAGAAAAAATTAAAATTAATCACTGCTGTCAAGTATTAGCAGCCCAGGTGTTAGCATTTGTCAACTTCCCTTATGGTCAGTGTAAGCTATTTTCCCCTCTTAACAACTTTAGACTTTAAGGACAAATATCTAAAAGCACTTGAGGCATCCATACACTTGAGTCTAGTCCTTCCGTCTGGGTTCTGTCCCTTTGCTTAGACTTCCTCTAATAACTCAAGCTCTACACCTTGCCAAGCCAAATCCTTAAGCAGTAGCAGGCAACATCCCAGTCTGCTCTTAAACTAGCTCCCATCTTACTGCCTTCCTGTGTTGGGATTTTGCCTGCTTGGCATGAGGCTAGAGATTTGTCAGAGTGCCTCCTTAGTGCCCTCTGATGTTTGCCTGAGGGGTCTAACTTCAGGCATCTGGAGTGGTTTTCCATTTCAAGATGGTTTCCCAGCTCCCTGGACTTACTATGTACATTTGGGTCTAGGGCTTCTTGTGCCTAGAAGGGATTATTAACTAACTGGTAGGTCTTGGGTAAGGGTAAGGGAAGGTAAGAACCTTTGCTCAACTCCTTGAACCTCTAGTCTTTCCCCTTCCAGCTATCTTGGAGGTACTAGATCTGCCAAGAATTTGCTTTTAATCTCATCCTAGTCTTGGCCTTCCAAAGTAGGTTTTGGGAATGTTCTTAGAGTATCAAGGGTTATTTGAGGGACTCAGGAGGAATTTTATGGGGAAAGGGTCCTTAAAACCAGTTTTTAAAGGAAGCCTACACATTAGCAATACTGGAACCATGTTGAAGTCTGGTAGTGTTTTTGGTTGAGGGTAGAATATGGTGTGGGGTTTGCATGTGTCTCTGCACAGCTGTGGGCACCATCTGCCCCGAACACCCTAGGATTCTCTATATTGATTGGTATAGTGTGGTGGCTGGTTTCACAGACAGGATCCGCAAATCAGTTTGAGGGAAGTGTGGAAAGTCAATTACAAGGAGCCCCAGGGCTCCACATGAGGAGGTAGACAACCTTTAGTACAGAGACTAGGCTCCTGGAGTTTGGCAGCAGACTCCCCACCCCAACCTCCTTCAGTTAGGAGTCGGGGTACTAAGATTTCAACCAGCTTTGAGCCAGGGGCACAGAATTGGAAAGTCTTGGATGGGATGTAGTGCCCCAACTACATTTCCTTTTCTGGAGGAGAGCTCTAACCACAGCTCAAGCTTGCAGCATCCCTAACCCATATAGTGCACCTAGAAGGGAGGCTGAGGGGAGACATCCATCTTTTGAGCCAGGGAATGACTTCTTAGGAGCCAAAAGGCAGATAATGGGATTAACAGGGGAGATGGAGAGGATGAGTGAGAAATAGTAAATAACACAACCCCCCTTTCCCAGATGCTACATTCCGGCTTCCCAAGGGTGGGGCTGCCCAGCCAGTTTTGGATGATACCCTGAGCCCCCTGGTAGAAGCCCCTAGTCTGCCTCAAGCCATCCTACCTGACAGACTCCCTGGTGAGCAAACCCCCCCCCCCACCAACACTTGAGCGTCATGTCTGAGCTGCACCTGCAGTCTCCCTACCCTCCTGGTCTTCAGCAGGGGCCAGGGGGTCCCCTCTAGGGTCCTGGCCCACTGCCCCATCCCGGATCTCCTCCCCACCACCTGGGCCCTCGCCCAGCTCTAGGATGGTGGGTAGGTGGCCCTGCTTCGGTGAGCGCTTGCGCAGGCTGAGCAGGAAGGGCTGGGGCAATGAGAAGATGTCCACATTGTTGCCCAGGTCAATCCACGTGACGTTGGGAAACTTGCTGGGGTCCTTAAGGGTGTCAGTGAGGTCCCGCAGCAGGGCTCGCGTCAGCCGGTTGCCATTGAGGGCCAGTGTGGTGAGACGTGGCAGTGTACTGAGTGCCGGCAACAGCTGTAGGACCATGTCATCTGTGAGGCCTGTGAAGCCCAGCTCCACACTGTCCACCTGCTCCCCGCATCGCTGGAGATAGCTGCTCACCCGCTCTAGGTCACGGGAGGTCAGTGGGATGCCCGAGAGGTCCACCGTGTTGTCCAGAGGGCTCCCAGCAAGGACAGCCTTGAGGCTGAAGGGAAAAAGGGACAAGCAAAGTTCAAATGAATGGGGCAGATCTTTTCCCCAGAGGCAGCAGTGATACCACTACTGAGCCTGCCTCTTCTCCTGGGATGGGAGGCAACACCCATATCCCCTGGTACTAGCCCACATCTCAGCCTGGTTGGGCCCAGCTGACCAGAGCCTTGAGGGACCACGAGGGGAAAGCCCAAGTGTTTATGTGGTGAATTGAAAGATTTGGGGCCCACAATGCCTGATTTGCATCTTAACTCCCTTCCTACTCAGTGGCCATAAGTTCCTTAACCTCTCTGTGCCTAAATTTTCCTAAAAAATGGAGCTAATTGAATGCTATAGGATTATGTGAAAAAAGTTAAATGCAAAGCATTTAAGACAGTGCCTTGTTTAGGTGAATGATGAATATTTACTGCTCTCATTCACCACTTGGGCTGAACTTCACTTAGAGTGGAACAAGATCTTTGAGGCTTCTGTTTTCAAGGCCATCTTTCCCACCAGATGGAGGATCCTTTGGGAGAGCACTGCTGGACAGCAGGCAGGGGAGGGTGCAGGGGCTCCAAAGCTGGTGCGAGCTGCTGACTACTGCAGGCTGAATGCCCTCCACTTTCTGCCTTCTGCCACTCCTTTCTTTCCCTGATCCTGGCTCCAGCCATAGCACCCAGGAAGGAAAGGGAGGTGGGAAGAGGGTGGTAACAGCCTGCATACATTAATAGCAGCAGTCTGAGGATCACAGCTGGGACTTCCAGGAGGCAAAACCCCTATCCTGGGGAATCTCCTGAAGTTGGAAAGCTGCCCAGGTTTGCTCATTTTGCTCAGCTCTCAAAGCATGCCATCTAAGGCCTTGCTAGGGACACTGCCTGGCATTTGTTAGCATGATCTCAGTGTTGGCTGTAATTCTTACCAATGTCAATAAAGCAGGCCCGTTACTCCAGGGAAATAGGTTATGTGGTGGTTAACAACCTGGGCCTGGGTTTTGAAACCAGCTGGCTGATCAGGGCCAGAGAAGGGCCAACAGCCCATCATTCTGTGACCCCAAGTCATCTGAGGGGAAGGAAGCTTATGAATGAATTAATGGACTGAGGGAGAGAGCTGGAGGGGAGAAAAAGAGTGTGTGTGACAAGAGGCCCCTGGATTCCAGCAGAGCTCAAATTTTCAGCTTTTCAGTCCTAAAGAACTAGCTCACAAAGTCTCCTTGTGGCATTCCAGGTTCCATGGGTCCTCCTGTCGGTTCTGTTCCCATATGTGGCCCCTGCCCTCAGCCCAGTGGGAATCTCACTTCCTCCACCTGGGAAGGCTTCCCCGGGATCCATCGCCTCCCCTGGATGGCTTGCGAGGTGGGGTTGTTCAGAAGGGAAAGAGGAGCCAGGGTGCTTTCTTTTCAGTGGTGGTGGTGGGGTGGGGGGTGTAGGTGGAGAGGTGGTCTTTCCCTTCCTTGGCTGCAGGACCCGGAAGGATGGGCCCACAGCAGCATCAAGGCACTGCTAATCTTTCAGAACCCAAGGTGCTCTGCCTTCATGGTCGTTTGCAAGAAAGGCAATGGTGCTTCCTCCTCTAGAAAGCCTTCCTTTCAGGATCCCATCTACTTGCTTCCTGTCACGGCCCACAAATTATGTCCCATGTGCCCTCTCCCCTAATCTTAAAGGGGTGACAAACTCCTTGAGCATCCTCACTGCTTGCTGCATGGGCCAGGGACATGCCTGGGGTCAGGGGCCCCCTAGAGGATATCCAGGAGAACTGGGGGTGTTCAGTGCACCAGGTATTAGAAACACATGAGCCCCGCCCCTACCCATTCATCAAGATGGGCACATTTTCCCCAGCTCCCACCGCATAGACCACAGCCCTGCCTCTAGTGCCTCTCATTGCTCATGCTCACCTGGAATGCCCTCCTGGCTGCTTTCCCCCACTCCTGAATTCCCTTTCAATCTCACTTCCTTCAGGCAGCCTTCCAAGATAAGTCCAGCTTTTCCCTTCACCCCACTGCCCTGGGAGGGGTTGCTGTGCACCACATGCCCAGCCTGGCACAGACTGACTTTGGGATGTAGAGGGAGGCGGGCGGGGGGTGGGGGGTGGTCAGCGGCAGGGCAAACCCACTTCAGGTGACCATGACTCACCAGGCCTGCGGCTTCCTCTTAACCAGCCCCCGGTGCCGCCTCCACTGGGAGTGGGGGCTGAGATGGTATGTCAGCTGCCGGCAAAGCTTCTCCATGGCGCCCAGTGCATCACCTTCCTGCAAAGGCAACCACAGGTGGGTGGGTGGGGGGTCCCTGTGTCACTGGAGCAGGGTAAGGTGGACCCAGGCCCCCACCTCCAGCTTCTTGTTCTCAAGGAAGAACATGACACCCCCCGGCTGAGCTAGGGGAGGCCTGATCTGCTGGCTCAAGGTGGGTACCCCTTAGCAGAGCAGTGGTTGGTTGCAAACTTATCTGCACAGGATTTTAGTTTTGTGAATTAGTTGCTATCGTTGAAAAAAAAATGGAGATTTAGTTAAAAGTCTGGATTCCAGCTTATCTGAATTGACTGGAGCTGAGTTACCAGCTGATCCCTTAGCCAGGATTCACTATGATCCCTGCCACTCCCCAACGTCCAGAGCCATTCTACTCATTTACTGGTTCAACAAATGTTTACTGAGTACCTCCTAGATGCCAAGCACTTCTAGGTGCTGAGAAAGCAGCTACAAACAAATGTCCTTATGAGAGGCTGAGGGCCTATCACAGAGCCCTGTATTTGCATTCCAACAGGAAAGAGGAAATTGAAGTATTTTTACCATGATTGTTTTACTTATGTCAAAAGTGGGAAAATAAAAGAATGAACAGGCCACATTGTTCCCAACCTAATTCATTCATCTACGTTACCTATCTGGCCCATTAGCATTTGAGTTTGAGACCCTAGGTGTTATGACCTGAATTGTGTCCCCCCAAAAAATAACCTTACTTTGAAGTCCTAATCCTCAACACCTCAGAATGTGACCATATTTGGACACAGGACCTCTACAGAGTAAGGTAAAATGAGGTAATTGAGGTGGGCCCTAATCCAGTGACTGGTGTCCTCATAAGAGATTAGGACACAGACATGTACAAGTGGGAAGACCATGTGAAGACACAGTGAGAAGACAGCCATCTACAAGCCAAGGAAAAAAGCCTCAGAGGAAACAAACTTTGCCAACACCTTGATCTTGGACTTCTGGCTTCCAGAACTGTGAGAGAGAAATTTCTGTTGTTTAAGTGGTATTTTGTTACAGCAGCCATAGCAAACTAATATTTTGGGTTAAAGTGTGCAACAGAGGGATGCTAGAGTTTTCAATTCCATCCTAAAGAAAGTCAATTTGACGGTCACTGAGCCCTGGGAGAGGGAGTGGCCAAGTGTGCTCCTGCCAAATCTGGGTCCACTGCCAGGGTCAAGGGCTAGAGTGCCAGGGCTTAGATGCAAACCCACTTGTGATAGCAACGTGGATGTGGTGAGGTTCAACCATTTACCCACATTCAGTGCTCAGTAGAGCACTTGACACAGTGAGCACTCAGTAAAAGCCAGTTTGATTCTTATTATCATCATTACACTGCTCACGGAGAAGCAACATACTGAGTAAGAGCATGAATTTGGCACCAAACTGTGAATTCAAATCCTTGCTTTATCACTTCCTGTGTGACCTTGGGCAAATCACTTGACCTCTCTATGCCTCTGATCCTCATCTTTGAAGGGATAATAGTACCAACCTCACAGGGGATTTTGTGAGGATTAAATGAATTACTACTTGTAAAGTTCTCTGAATATAGCTCAGCATGTGGTAAGCTTTCTAGGAATGCTCGCTGAATCAATACTCTGCTCTACTGTAAGAGCAGCACAAACACATGGAACTCTGGTAGGGTAAAGAAGGAAGATCGCTTCTGCCCAGGATCAGATTTGAGCTAGGCTTTTAAGAGCGAAAGGATTAGTCTGTCTCTTTAACTAAGGGCTTGGCGGTATGGGGACAGGTGACATCTGGGGTCTCACTTCTCACCACTTCCATGGCTACCACTTTGATTCAAGCCATTATCATCTATCACCTGGATTAGTGCACATAGATGTATGAGGGCTTTCTGGAATTCCCACAACAGCCTAGTATAGTAAATGCTCTCATCATCCCAATTTTACAGAGGAAGAAACTGAGGCTCAGAGGGCCAGGGCTGATGGATAGGCAAGAGGAGTCTTGGAGGGAGACGAGAGACAGAGAAGGAAGAGAGGAGCTGAGTGTTTGAAAAGGTGAACACCTGCACAGGAATCCAGCAGGCCAAGGAAGGCCCAAGACTAAATGGAATCAGTTTAGGGGAAACCTCTGGCCTCTAATTCTCCATGAGCCTTGTCACTTTCTATTGCCTAAGCCTGCCTGAGAAGCAGATGTTACCTGTCACTCTGGGAAACTACATTTACAACCCCTGAGGGTGACATGTTTTGATTCCTGGACTTCATTTCTTGCTAAGCCTGGCCATATGGGTGTGTGTGATGGGAAATAATGGGTAGTGAGGCAGGCAGAGACTCCACCTTAGGAGCTGCAGGGTAATCACTGGATGAGAAACAGCAGGATTACATTTGCATTTTTCAGACTGTCCTCTAACTGGGGGAGATGGAGAAGGGGGTGGACTGGAGGCAGAGAGGGTGACTCAGGGCCAGGCTCATCTGCTTATGTGTGGTTTAGGGCATCCCTGCCAGGCCCATGGAAAGGGCTGAAAGTGACAAAGTCTACCACACTTGACTGACGATACAAGGGATGCAGAGGGTATGGGCAGGGAAGGGATGAGTAGGGGTCTTGGCTTTGGGCTTGGAATCTAGGTAGAAGGCAAGAGGCTCTGGAGAAGCAGGTGAAAAAGCAGGATGGGGGAACGACCCGCTCATGTGGGGCCTATGGGACCTCTAGCTGGAAGATGTGATTGGATTTATGGGGCTGGGCCCCAAAACAGGTCCAGGCTGCACACGTTCATCAGCATCTGATTAAAGCCCCTGGCCAGGAAATGAGCCAAGGTGGATGGCAGTGGGGAACAACTACAATATCAAAGGGGCAGAGAGACATACTGGAAATGATGAAACAGAAAGCAGAGTCAGAGAAGCAGAAGTAAGCAGAGCCATGGCACCAAGGAAGAGGGCGGTCGGTGGCACTCCGATGAGGAGGCCTTGGTCAGCACAGGCTCCGAGGGGAGCAGTCACGGTAAGGGCCAGGGTGAAGGCCGACTTCAGAGGCCAAAGGGAGAATGGGGGGTGACAATGGATATGGTGATCCAGAGCCGCAGTTCTTTACCTGGGACTCGTACACTGGAATCACGAGAGCTTTAAAAACACTGCTGCCTGGGCCACCCCCAGCAATGCGTGGGCAGTTTGGGGTTTTTTCAAAGCTCCCCAGGTGATTCCCCTGTGCCGCCAAGGTGGAGAACCACTTTAAAGACAAGGACGGTGGATAGGATCTGGTGGTCTGCCCAGTGTCTCTCCTGGGACCACCTTGGGGCAGGACATTGCCAGCCTCCCGCAGCACCTGCTCCAAAGCTGAAAACTGAGCTCCTCAGCTTTGGCTCTTCCTCCAACCACTTTCCAGAGTTTCCAAAATCCGGGGTCACGGGCTCTCCCTCCATCCTCCAGGGCTGGGCAGCTGGGCCTTGAAGGAAGAAACAAGAAGGAAGGAGGCAAAACAGCCGCTGCAGTGCTCGGGTGCTGCCACAAGGGGCAGCCGTCGCAGAGTGAGGCACAGGGTTGACTCCACAGGGCTGTTCCTGACCTGGGAGACTGGGGAGCCTGTTTCCTTTTGGACTAAATGGTGACAACAGAGTTGATTTGAGACTAAGCATGAACTTGTGTCCTCACAGAAGTGATAGCTACTCTGGACTAAGTAAACAACGGCTAACATTTCTCAAGTATTCACTGTGTGTGACAGGCGTCGCCTCTGTGCATCGCATGCATGAACTCATCACAATCCTGTGAAACAGGGGCTGTTATTCCCACTTTACAAACAAGGGAACTGAGGCACAAAGGTGAATAGACTGGCAAGCCACACAACATGTAAGAGGTATTAAGATCAAACTTCTGCAGGCTCTGAGGCTGGTGTTCCCAGCCCTCCACCTGCCTTGCACTCTGCTCTGCCCACCTGGTGATGATCTTTCACTTAGGTTAGTTCATAGTGTTTCTATCATTTGCACAGAGAATAACCATAAGCAGGCCCATCTAACTTTTTCTCAACTCCATCACTTTTCAAGACCCCTCCAGCCTGCCCTCCTACGGAGAACAGGACAAAGCAGGACAGGCCCAGAGATGGCAGAGTAAGAAGAGAAGGTGGGGGAAAGAGGGCAGGACGTAAGGTGAGAGAGGAGGCAAAGGAATAGGAAGTGCCATTTTCATGTGGTTTCAGCATCAAGAAACAGCTGCCTCCCAGGTACAAAGTGGCCACGTGCGCCTTGCGCAACCCTGGTCAGGGAGCTCTGACCGGAGGCACTGCATGTTGCACACCGTGGGCCCTGCACCCAGCATTCTGATGGTCTGCTGGCCCCTCTCTTCTGGAAACTTTCTTCTGAAAGTGCTGCGGCCCAGCGGCCCTTTTGTGCAACCAGATCCCGTACAAAGCTACAGTCGACTGATCCAGAAGTGGACACTGGCAGCACAGCAAATCAGCCCTTTCTTTGGAATCATGACTTGAGACAGTGTATATACTGCTGACTCCTCAGGGCTGGACACTGACCTGTAAATCGGGAGCTGCAGGAGGCCCTCTTTCCTGCCCTGAAGCCTGGGTAAGGAGTGAAGAGTGTGGTGGTGGGGTGGGGGGAGGCAGCAGAGGGGAGATGTCTGCATTATTTGTCTGTAGTTCTAGTCCCCCTCTCAAGCTCAGCTGTCTTTGGGTCCCACAGGACCCCTCAGTATCAGGGATAAGTCGTCTCCCTTCCCTGAGGCAGCCTGAGTGGGCTTCTGGCGCTTGCGGCACAGTCCTTACACACACTGGAGGCTTAAGAGCAGTTTGCAGAATTAATTCTGCAACTCTTTATTCCCACCCATGGGAAAGGAAGAAGGCAGGAGAGGTGCATGGCGAAAGTCAGGGGTGACTCAGCACCACAGGGTGGAGTGTGGGTCAGGGCGGCAGCCTCTCCGGACCTGCCCAGTGCTGGGAGCCCTGGAGAAGAATCTGTTTGAGGGATTCTCACTGACCTGTCAGAAAGTTGCTGAAGGCAGACCTGCACTCCCATCCAGGGGGTGCCCAGCACCAGAGCACTGCCCCATCACTGCCAGACAGTGACACCTACCCACCACCTTCACTTTCCCAGGCAACTTTGCATGCTGCCTCCAGGACCCAAGTGAGCATAGCTTTCCACTGCTGTATGTCCAAAGGCTTCCTCGTTCACTCATCAAATACTGACTGTATGGCCTGCTTTGCATTGGAGACCATGTGCTGGCTTCTCTGCTTACTCCCTCTTCCCAGTCCATCCTCTGCCCTTCTCTGTGCTCTGAAGGCTGAACTCTATACATCACCCAGCCCTCTTGCCCATGTCTACTAGTTGGGTTAAGCTAATGGGAACAACTGGGAGAGAAATCAAAGGGCAGGAGTAGAGAAAGGTCAAGGAATTTATTTTTCCTCATTCCTTTCCTGCTTTAGCATGTGTGGCAGCCAGCCTCCAAGACGGCCCTCACGATCCTGGCCTCCTGGTACTTGTCCTCCTGTGTTGTCTCCTTCCATTCTGTCTTGGGGTTAATCTGGGTGATCAGTAGAATATGGCAGCAGTGATGCTATGTTACTTCTGAGGCTATGTCTGCCTTGCTTTCTCTCTGGGAGGAACCGGCTACTATGATGTGAGGACACTAAAGCAGTCCAATGGGGAAACCCATGTGGCAAGGAGCTGAGGCCTCCTGCCAACAACTGTGGAATGTACCATCCTGAAAGCGGGTCTGCCAACCTCTGTCAGGCCTTCAGATGTATGCAGCCTTGGCCAATGTCTTGAGACCCTCAGCTAGAACTACCTAGCTAAGCTACTCCAGAATTCTTGACCTATAGAGACTATACAGCAATAAATGCCTTGTTTTAACCCCTTAAGTTTTGGGGTGATTTGTTATGCACAATACAAAACACAGGCATTCTCACCTTGGCTTCAGCAATACAGCTTCCACCTGCAGCCCCTTGCATGGTAACGACTTCCTGCTACTGCTAGTGTTTGGGGGTCTTGCTGCCCCCTGTTCACTCCTTTTTCCTGCCCATAACCCTGGAAATAGCCCCTTAATAAACTCTTAAAAATTCTCAATGGAAAGGGTCTCCTGCTTCCTACCAGGGCCCTGCCTGGTGCAGGATGTAACTGTGCACAGACAGATGCTGTCTCTTGCCCCTGTGGAGTTTACATTCCAGTGGGGAAAGCAGACAATACATTAGCCAATGAATAAATAAATAAGATAATTTCGGAGACCGGTGAGTGAAATGAAGAAATAAATAGAGCGTGAGACACAGGTTGATCGGGAGAACAACTCAAAGGAGGCCTCTGACGGGTGACGTTTAGGCTGAGTCTGGAGAGTACACCTCAGACAGAGGAGGCAGGTACGGTCAGGGGTGACAGCAAAGTCCCTAGTGTAGGAGAGGATCTGGATGCTCCAGGAACCGAGAGGAGGGAGGCCCATGTGGCTAGAGCAGAGTCAGCGGAGTGGAGAGTGGGAGGGATGAGATGGGAGATTCCAGCAGGGCCAGGCAAGCAGTTTGGGTTTTATTTAAATTACAACACAATGCTGCATGGAAGGTTTTTCAGCAGATACACAGAGGATCCAATTCACCTTTGCTGATGGCTCTGTGGCTGCTTCCAGAGCATAGAAAGGAGGCTCAGAGTCCAGCTGGAGGCTATTCCAGTTGACCTGGGACTGGCCAGGCCCCTGGGCCTCCAGCAGGGCTAACCCCTCTGGCTGGTTCTGGCAATCTGGGTCAGAGTTCAGCCTGGTAGACTCCAAGTATCCGAGTCCATAGGGGCCAGGGTCTAGGGCCATGTCTTACTTGCCACCTTGTCCCACAACTGACTTGCTATGTCTGAGCACCCTGCTTAGCACGTGGCTGGTGCTCACCAATTAGTTACACCTCAGCTTCTGCGCATGGAGTGTTCATTTGTGCCAGGCACATGCCAATGCTTCTCGAGAATCATCTCACTGAACCCTCAAAACAGCCCTACAGGAGCGTATTGTTGTGCCCCCTTTGTTGAGGAAAATGAGGTTCACTTAATTAAGTGATCTGAAAAAGTTTATAACTGGGCAATGGACTGAATGTTTGTGTTCCCCCAAATCAGATGTTGAACCCCAATCTCAATGTGATGGTATTTGGAGGTAGGGCTTTTGGGACGTGATTAAGATAATCTGGGGTTATGAGGGTTACAAGAAGAGGCCAGAGTTAGCTCCCATTCTTTCTGCCATGTTGAGGATACAGTGAAAAAGCAGTTGTCTGCAAAGCAGGAAGAGGGCTCTCACCAAGAACCTGTCCATGTTGACACCCTGATCTCAGACTGCCGGCCTCCAGAACTATGAAATAAATTTGTTGTTTATAAGCCATCCAGTCAATGGTAATTTGTTATAGCAGCCTGAGCTGAGACAACCCACATATGGCTCCCCTGGCCCCCATCCAGATGGAAAGGATGGACGGCAGAGCAGGACCCTTGGCCAGGTCCCTTCTCAGCCCTGTCCTGTTTCCCGGCATCTGACACGGGCAGTTAACCACCTGGGGGCCCATGTGGAGGCTGTCTCCACATGGGCCCCCACCGCCTGGGCTGGCTGCAGCACCATGAGCCCTGGGTGAGCACTAACAGCCCAGAGACCTGGTACCCGAGCACCCTGTGCCCTGTCTAGTACTGGGGCCCAACTCCCACCTGGGGTTCTCGACTGGGGTGTGGCCTTTCTCAGATCACTTCATTACCTAAACTATATCTTCTTCAACTCTAAAATGGGCATAAAGGTAACATCTTTCTTATTGAGTTGCTTCGAGCGCCCTATAGCCTGTCACCCTTCTCACTGTGGGTAACTAAACCTATGCTCTAGAAAAGGCACAGTCTGGCAACTGCAAAGCCTTCTACAGCCCCAGTCTTAGCTTCCCCAGGCTGCTCCAGGTATAATCTGAATGAGCAGAGAGAGTGGTTCCAGCTCCAGTCTGTTCCCCATGGCTCCTGGCACCAGCTCCTCTTCTTTAGGCCTTCTGGTTCCCAGTCCACCACCCTCATAACTGGCATTTTCTTACCTTTGCATATTTGAGTCCAACATTCTTGCCTTCTGCTGTATCCCCCCACCAACCTGCCCCCACACCTGCTCCCAATCTGCTTCCAGCCCTCCACAGCTAGGCCCCAATCATCTCTGAGTCTTGGGCACCAGATAGCCCCCAGGAGCCAGAGAGAAGACCAACACAAAGCCCCAAAGAGAGGGTCGGCTCTGAGCAAGGTTCCAGGCCCCCTAGTTGACAGTGTTCAAGTCTGCACCCAGGCTAAACAAGGGGTGGACTTGAGAAACACCTCCTCGCTCATATCTCAGATCCTTCTCTGAAAGAGGAAGTGTCCTTCTGGCACTCCTTGAACCTGCTCTGGCTTCCTGCCCTTGGCACAGAGAAAGCACTTCTTTTGGAAGCTGCTAGAAATTGAGGGATGGAAGAGAAGGAACAACATAAAGAAAAGCTCAAGCCTTGAGCTGCCCCTCTCCTTCCCTGCCAGGCTCCTGATGGGAAGGTCTGGGAAGCCAACCTGGAGGCCAGCAAGGCCAATGGCCCATCCTGGGCCCTGGAGCCAGAGGGAAGAGTGGCAGACCCTCCCATGTGGAAGGGGCTGAGCAGTGCCTGCGGAGCCCAGAGATCCCTGGGGCTTTTCCTGCTCAGCTCCCAAAGCCAGGCAGGTAGTAGACATGAATAAAACGAGTGGTTGTAAAATGACACTCAGCATCAGAGAGAAGACAAATGGAAGTGGTGGGGACTGAGGCAAAGTGGGAACACCACGCAGGGGCACTGCTAGACGTACACTGCACCTTTGTACAAACAAGAAAAACCTACTTCTGGTGGACAGCCTTGCCTGCTCCAGTGCCCATGGCTTGGTGGGCAGAGAGAGGGCTGAATTTGAATTAAGTCCTCTCTCCCCAACCCCCGCCACCTTTGTGCTTGCATGTCTTTGTGCAGGGCACAACCTACACAACTGTACATGGTGGCCCTGGCCCCACATAACAGGGGTTATATAGAAATGAAGGCCTCGTGTTGCTGGAGCTCCCCATTTTTCAAGGGCAGCTAAATATAATGATTGTGTGAAATATTCTGATTTTTAAAGGTTGGTAATGAAGACTTAAAACACCTCATGGGCCAAACAAAACCTGTGCTGATGATGCCAGTGTGTGGCCTTCACCATGGTTGCTGGGCCTCAGGCATGTCCTCTTGGCGCCTTTGTGTGGGGGGCCCATCTTCCTTAGGCTTGGGCTGCGTCAACCAGCCCTCCTTGGACACTGAGCTGCTCTCCTCAGAAAGCTGCTTGTCTCACATCCCTGGACCTGGCTGCCTTAGACCACAGCCTCCCTACCGGCTTGGGGCAGTGGATGTAGCGGGCCAGGCTGATGATGAGGTCATGTGTGATGGGGTCCACCAGGTTCCGGAAGCTGGCATAGCGGTACAGAACATCGTCCAGTGAGGTTGACTCCATGCCTAGGTCCTGTAAGAGTAAAGGATGCCCAGAGGTCAGGGGCGGTTCTGCTCTATCCTTGACTCCCACCCAAATGCCTAGAACAGTCCCTTGGAGGCGGCTCAGCCTGCCTCATAGCATAGCCCTAGCAAGGGAGGAGAACCCCATCTTTGAAGAGGTTTCCCAACTTTGCTTTGAAGAAGTTTCCTAACTTGCAAGGAAGCATCTACGGAACTTCCCCCAGGGGCCAGGCAAATCTTTGCAGAGCTGGCCTGCCCGGTTTATGGCCCTCTCCCAAGACAGCCCCCCAGCCATTGCCTCTCCGGTTCTCCAAGGACAAAGCCAAGGATTGCTGGCCAGATGCAGTGCTCATGGCTGCTTGTCCATCTACAGCAAACTTTGAAAATGGCGTGCATAGTAAATTTCCCTGCTTTGTGACAGGATCATGTATTGATATTTGTTTTTTATTGCTTCTGAAGTAATTTTTACTGCTCCTTCTGTAGATGACCCAACCTTGGTGTTTCTTTGCATTGGGGGTGTTTCTGAGTTGTGGGGTTGAAGGGAGGAGTTGACAGGCACCAGGAAGAAACTCTCACCAGGGCTCACAGAGGGAGGGTATCAAATGGGTCCTTTCAATCCTTATACACTGCTGGTAGGACTGCAAATTGGTACAGCCGCTATGGAAAACAGTATGGAGGTTCCTCAAAAAACTAAGAGTTGATCTACCATATGATTCAGCAATCCCTCTCCTGGATATTTACCCCAAAGACTTGAAAACCCATATCCAAAAAGATATTTGCACATCAATGTTCACAGCAGTACTATTCACAGTGGCCAGGACATGGAAGCAACCAAAGTGTCCTATGATAGATGATTGGCTAAAGAAGCTGTGGTACATATATACAATGGAATATCACTCAGCCATAAGAAGAGATGAAATACTGCCATTTGCGACAACATGGATGGACCTTGAGATAATTATGCTAAGCGAAATAAGCCAGACAGAAAAAGTTGAAATCACATGATATCACTTATATGTGGGATACAAACCTAAAAGCAACAAATGAGCAGGACAAACAAACAGAGACTCATGGACATGAACTATAGGCTAGTGGTTACCAGAGGACTATAGACTAGTGGTTTCTAGTGGGGTAGGGGAAGAGGGGAGAGGTAGTTGGGGTAAAGGGAGTCAAATATAGGGTTTAGGGGGAGGGTGAAGGGGGTAAAGGGGATCAAATATATGGTAACTGAAGGAAAATGGACTTTGGATGGTAAACACACAATAGAACATACAGATATAAATGATAATGTACACCTGAAAATTATATAATCGCATTAACCAATGTTGTTACCCCAATAAATTTAATTAAAAATTAAAAACAAAACAAAATAAAACAAATGGGTCCTCCGAACTGGAGGGAAGGGAGCCTGGTGCAAGGGACATTGAGTGGGACAGGAGCAGTGGCAGAAACCACTGGGACAGAGGCCTGAGGAGGGACAAGGGTTTGTGAGGTCCCACACACGGAGAGCCCAGGCTGAGAGCCTCTGCAGAGACCACTGTCCACCAGCAAGGGACTCAACGGCTTGACCAAGAGCAGTGACCAGTGTGGACTAGGAACCAAGCGCCCTGCTCCAAGTGTTCTAGATTGTATAAGACCCCAAGATTCTTGCACAACTCCAAACACTACTAAACTTGAATTTCCCACAAGCCGAGCTGGTGGGAGCTTGAAATGGAGTAAATTGATTTAGAGAAATAAACGTGGTTTTCTACTCTAGAGTGTTGAACTAAAAACTTTATGCCCAGTACATGAGAAAGAGCATGGGTATACCTTCTGCCTTTTCTTGAACCCTCCCTTCACTTTCTGTTGTCCTTGGGTGGGAGCAGAGATTCCTGTTTCTAGCTTGGTACCTTGCACAAGCCAGGCAATGATGACATTTGCACCCCAGGGACTACCCTCATCCCAGCTTGAGGAACAAGATGGCCACTGAGTATGGGCAGGGAAAGCAGGTACCATCTACATTTGCTGCCCTCACTCTAAGATCCCTAGGCCACCAAGCCACACATGGAGTTGCCCCAGCATAGCCCAGAGAAGGAGGCTCCCAGCCCAGGCTGCCAGGGTCCAGTGTCCTGGGGACAGGAAGTGTGTGGGTGGTGGCTGAGTTCCAGCAGAGGTTTGCTGTCATTTCAGTGGGATATCTTTAACTTGTCTAAATGCCTTCCCCATGTGATTCTTACACATCCCTGCAAGGCAAGTAGGCTGGGCATCATTAGTCCCAATCTATAGATGAAGAAACTAAGAACCAGAGTGGCTGACTTCTTTAACTGTCAGAATTGCTGGAGTAGAATATAAAACTGATGACTACAATTAACACTACTGTATGGTATACTCGAAAGTTGCTAAGAGAGTAGATCCTTATTTTCAAAAGAGGCCAAAATGGAATCACTTTTGCTAAGCCACACCATAACCAAAAACTTAATAGCTAACCTAATTGCAGCTCCAGCCTCTTCCAGGAATGGAATTTTAAACCGCTCAGTCTGGAATGTTCTGGTCGGTACTAGTGAGGTGATCTCCTTGATAAGACCCCTGCCTTCCCCTGAGGAAAAGACAATTTACCTGAAATAATCTCTTTTAACTTCTTAGTTCCTCCTTTTCTGTCTATGAAAATCTTTCATTTTGTACAACTTATTGAAACACCTTTCTATTTACTAGATGGGATGCTTCTTGATTCATGAATTGCTTAACAAAGATCTTCAAATTTACTTGGGTGAATTTTGTTCTTTAACATCCTAAAAGTTCTCACTATAAGCAGACAAAAACCCACTGTTTTTCTTTTAACTATATGAGGTGACTGGATGTTAACTAAACTCATTGTGGTAACCATTTCACATCATATGTAAGTCATCATACTATTGTAACTTAAACTTTGCAGGCTGTGTCTCAGTTATAGCTCGATAACCTGAAAAACAAAATCACATGTAAAAAGATGTTAAAAAATTTTTCAGAAATGATAAGGGTGAGTCTGTGTTCCCACCCTGGGGCCTGCTTTTGTAGTATTACTCTGACTTATCTGGAGCTGGGCAGGACGTGGGCTAGAGGGCAGGGATGCTGTCCCATGGTTTGGTGGTGGACATTTATTTATTTATTTTTTAAAATGCCTACAGCACCTGGTATTCCTAGGTGGTCTCCCATGCGAGTACTAACCAAGCCTGACCCTGCTTAGCTTCCAAGATCAGATGAGATTGGGCACATTCAGGGTGGCACAGCCGTAGACTGGACATTTCTAAGAGCAAAGAACAGTTCCTTGTCAGATGGATCTGGAAGGGCAGAAGTGCCATGCCCTCTGCCGCTGTTGGAGCCTTGCTAAGCCATGCTCTTGCTAGCTCCTATCTGTGACAGTTAGGGGTACTTTGCTCCCCCCTCTTCATTACAAAGGAATGAGTTTCTAGCTTAATTGAGGACACCAAAGGGCCAGGCTTGGGGACTCTATTTTCCATTCAGCAGGAAGGAAATTCAGAGGCCAGTTCCCATGTTCTGCACCAGGTTCTTGAGCTGCTGAAATAATTTACTGGGGACCCAGATCTGTGGACTCAAGGTTTGGCATGGATGTTCTTAAGTACCAACTGCCATGTTCGAATTGCTGAGGGTCTCTGTAGAACAAAGTGCAACGCTTGTTCAATCCCTTAGCCAGGCGGCATCCCGGGCAAGCTGCCTAATGGCACTGAGCCTCAGTTTTCATATCTGTAAAATGGGGACAGTAACCCAGGATCACAGGTAGCTTTGGGAAAGAAAACCAAGTAACACATGTAAAACCTCCAACAAGGAAGAAAATCACTAACAAAGCTCCCCTCAACCTTCCCCTTCCTCCTATTCCCTCCCTTCCTGAAGGCCCCTCCTCCTCTCAGGTAGTGCTTCTTAATCTCTTTTTGGACCACAAATCCATTTGACAATGTCACAAGAACCATGACCCATCTCTCTAGAAAAACCTGGGAGTCAGGGCAGGACTGAGAGCTTGTTGCACACAGTCTACCAGGCCTCAAGGTGAGCAGGGTGAGTTGGAGCCCTGGGGGGAACACTCGTGACCTCAGGGCACAAGTTATTACCCAGTAAAGTGCAAAAACATGACCCCACTCTTCCTAGGAACTAAGAATAAGGAAAGTCCAAGGGCTCGTGGGGTCTCAGAAGACCCATATGTCAAAGGGCTGAGGCTGGGAGGTGGGGTAAAGGGCAGAGTCTGGGGTAGAAATGGAAGGGTGGTTACTCCCATGGTCAGAGGCTGGATTTGTGGCCGCAGGAGGAAGACAGAAGATGGATGTATTTCTCCTTTACTGTCTATCGTGCAGGGTGGGCTGCCCTACTGTGGGTTGTTGACGCTAGCCCCACCCTCCTCCACTTTGCCTGTGTACCCTTCTCCTCGGTGTGTACTATCGGAGACACACACCTGGCAGTCTTCTCTTACAATTGTCCCTGCTCCCTGTCCTTCAATCCTGGGGGGAAAGACTGAATTCTAGGCTCTACCTAACCTCCAAGTTACGTAAGTCTGTGGCAAGGTTTCTCCCCTCTTGGACCTGTTCCCTGTCTGTGAAGTGGGCAGATGAACCACACTGTAGTT
The DNA here is from genome assembly GCF_014176215.1 of Rousettus aegyptiacus. Taxonomy (NCBI): domain Eukaryota; kingdom Metazoa; phylum Chordata; class Mammalia; order Chiroptera; family Pteropodidae; genus Rousettus; species Rousettus aegyptiacus. The sequence continues at coordinate 66,606,466 of NW_023416309.1, forward strand.
ACCAAACTGTGTGCCAACATTTTGGGGCTGATGGTGACAAGAAGGAGGCCAGAAGATTCAGCAAGGCTGCAGGTGGGCCCAGCTCTCAGCAAAGTAGCTTTCCTGGCTGCCTTTCAGTTAAAAAAAAAAAAAAAAAAGTATTCTGTAGCCAAACAAAAGTTTGAAAACCCTCAATTGAATGACTGCTTGGATTTATTGTGTTCCTACCCTCCCTGACCCATCTTCCCATTTGCCCCTCCTTTCCAGGCCAGTAGAGGCCATCCCATCCTGGAACAATCAAGAAAACCCTAGTTGCTAACCCAGGAAGCTGGGGGCAGTTCTGGAAGATGCGAAATATCCTATGCCAGAGCCTCCACCCTTCATGTTTTCGCGTCACCAGGGGCAGCCAGCATGCTGATAGTGGCTCTGTCTCTTCAGGCTGCTGTTGTCTGGGTTCATTTAGTTATTGCTCTGGTGGGGGCAGGGGGTAGGAAGGAAGGAAGGTGGTGGGGAAGAGGGTCTCCCCAGGGAGGTGGATGTGGCCCTGCTTGCTGTGCTCTGGATAACTCTGAGTCATGGCCACCACCCTCCCTGTGAAGTCCAAATGGGGTGGGGCTCCCAAAGGTCCTAGGGCTCCGGGTTACAAGAAGCTGCAACAGGGAAAATGAGATGGGACCTAACAAAGGTTATTGTGCATTTCATTGTTTTATTTCTTTACTTTGACCCCACCTAAGCTCACAAAATGCTTGTGCTGCTTTAGGGCACCTCATGTGTCCCAAGGACCTCAGGTCACTTCTGGCCTTACTGTCAACCTCTCCATGCACCCCTTCCCCCCAGGCCCTGCCAAGCCGATTTACTGGGGATGACTGTGTCACGACTTTGCATGGACAGCCCCAGTGACACTACCCAACAGGGGCCTCCAGTGCTCCACTCTACTCTTCCTGAGTGGTATCATACAAAGGGGTGGGCAGGAGAAGAATCAAATCCACTGGTGGCTCCCCCACACTGCCTTGAACACAGCTTTAGCCTTGGAGGGGCAGGTCTGCCTTGCAAATACCAGGGAGCAAGGAAAATCCTAGCTTCCTCATTATGGGTCTAAATGGTACCATCTCTAAAAATTGTGCATGTGGACGGTTCCGCACCAGAAAACCTGGAAACGTCAGCAAATGTGCCTGGGTCACTGCTTGACTTGGAGAATGTCACTGGCCTGGGATAAAGCAGGCCAACGGCCAGCACATGTTGTCTCATAGAAATGCACCCCCCCCCCCCATGTGGCTTGTGCAGGAAGAACCAGATCTGGGGACTCATTCCAAGGAAAAGAGAAATGCTGGGGTGAGGGATATGGCATTTCAAAAAGTAACATAGGAAGGTTAGAATAGCATTTCTCAAAGTGTGAAGGGGGCCTCTGAGACCCTTTCAGGGGCTCTGCAAAGTCCTATTTCCAATGACATATCAACAAGATGCTATATCTTCTTTGTAGAATTCAAGCAAAACAACATAGTCCAAGAGATGGAATGAAGAAGCAACAGGTATGAGAACCCAGCTGTCTTCTGTTAAGACATTCTGTTTAACAATCTCTTCTGTTAAAGAGAGTCACAAAACCATGAAATAATGCCACTCCTTTTACTACATTTTTTTTTCTTTTGGAAAATGTAGTTATTTTTATAAAAATTTCTTTCAAACATGAGCTAATTATTAATTTTGATTTTTAATACACTAAATAGCATTCATTAGATGAAACCCACATACAGCAAACCTCTTTCAAGCCCTCGATAATTTTAGAGCATAAAGTTTTCTCAAAAAATTAAAAATAGAACTACCATACAATCCAGCCATACTACTTGAGTACATATCCAAAGGAAATAAAAACAAGCTACTGAAGAGATAGATATCTGTACTCCCATGTTCACTGCAACATTATTCATAATAGCCAAAATATGGAACCAACCTAAGTGTCTATCAATGGATGAATGGAAAAAGATGCGGTGTATGTATAGACAAGACAATACTCTTTAGCCATGAGAAAGGATATCCTGCCATTTGCTACAACATGGATGGACCTAGAAGACATTATGCTAAGAGAGATAACTCAGACACAGAAAGACAAATACTGTATATCTCTTATACGCGTAATCTAAAAAGAATGAAAATAAAAAAAAATAGTGGAATAGTGATTAGCAGAGGCTGGGGGAATCGGAAAGGTGTTGTTTACAGTCACACATTTGCAACAAGAAGATAAATCCTAGAGACCTAATACACAGTACAATCATCATAGGCAACAAAACTGTATTCTAAACATTAAACTTGCTAAGAGACTAGCTCTTAATTGTTCCTACCACTAGAAGAAATGAAAGGGGTATTAGATAATGCTATGATGGCAACCGTATTGCAATATAAATGTATCAAATCAATACATAGTATACTTAAACTTATACAATGTTAGATCTCAATTACATTTAAAATATTTTAAAAAAGGATAAAAAAAAGTATAAACAGGGATCTTGATACCAAAAAAAGTTTGAGAACTGCAGGGTTAGAAGACTAGGGTACTCTGGAAGAAAGGGGGCTAACCTGAGGGTAGAAGAACTCCTAATCAACACACAGGTAGTTTTCTCCTCTCTACCATCACCCTGACCCCTCGGTGAGGTTCCTCATCTATGTAGGGGTAACTTTGGGGGCTGGTGCTGAGAGATATGGGAGGGGGAAGCTCAGCCCATGCCCACAGCCAGTGCCTGGGAGGAGTAATGTTCAGTCAAAGGGCCTGCTCTTGACTAGTGAGCCGGCACCATGGGGACCCAGGACCCAGGGCAGCGCCTGCGTGGACAGCCCAGCATTTAGACAGCAGCTGGGTGGAGGGTCACCAGTTTATTTTGACATTTGCCTGCTTTCTAGCTCCTCCCTTCTTACTGTTTGTTGGTATACTGGAGATTTTAGGTCCAGGTTACCGCTCTTATCGCCTTTTCTTTTTTTTTTTATGTAAAACGACTCTATCAATAATACAACTTGGCACTTTGCATTTGAGTTTGGACACAGATTTGCAAGCTGTTGGGACTGAGCGGGCACACCAGCTGCCACGCCTCAGTCCTTCCCCGTGACAGGTCACATACCTGTACTTTGTGTTCTTGCACAGCCAGAGAACATTATCCGGAACAAATCCCTGGGTGCTTTCTTTTCTCGGCTCTAGTCTACCTGAAAAATCCTTTATGTTGAGTTGCTCCTGAAGACAACCTGGCTAGATAGAAACCATTTTCAAAACGCCATAGTCCTTCGTTTCTTGGCTATCCTGGGTATTGAGCAGTGAGGCTTTTTTGTGTGTCTTTAGCTGCTTTTTCTGCTCAGAAGTCCATAGGATTATTTTTGCCACTAACCTCTATTTGTCTCTCCTGGACGGTTCCAGCATATTGTCCCCTTCCCAGGAGCATCAGTTCATTTATTTAAAATATATAAGGTAGCCTGAAAAGCAGTTGATATCTTTATGATATCTCAATGTCAGCAAAGGAGTATCCCTTCATGACACCCCCCTAAAACTACTAAAATCCCTTCTCTGTATCATCTGTCCGTCAATTTCTCATTTTCACCCTGCAAATCCTCTCAGCACCCAGCCCTTCCCTTCCTAATACAAATCAACTTATCTTCTTTGGCTGATCTAGTTGGTAGATCGACTCCCATCCTCACTAGAATATGGAGCAATTGGAACACTCATGCATTGCTGGTGGGAATGTAAAATGATGCAGTCACTGTGGAAAACAGTATGGTGATCCCTCAGAAAATTAAACAATATGACCCAGTACTTGCACTTCTGGGTATGTATCCCAAAGAATTGAAAGCAGGGACTTGAAGAGCTATTTCTACACCCTTGTTCACAGAAGTATTACTCGCAAAGGCCGAAAGGTGGGAACAAGCCAAGTTGTTATCTATTGACTTCCATGGATGTATGAATAAACAAAATGTGGTACTATATGCATACAATGGAGTATTTTTCAGTCATAAAAAGGAATGAAGTCTGACATATGCTATACCATGTAGAACACTGAGGACATTATGCTTAGTGAAATAAGTTGTTCACAAAAGGATGATTCCAATTATGTGAGGTATCTAGACTCAATAAATTTATAGAGACAGAAAGCAGAATGGTAGTTGCCAGGGGCTGGTAGGAAGAGAGGCTGGGGAACTGTTTAATGGGTACAGAATTTCAGTTTTGCAAGATAAAGAGTTCTGGAGATTGGTTGTATAACAATGTGAATGTACTTAACAATACTGAACTATAAAAATGCTTCTTAAGATGGTAAATTTTATGTGTATTATGCAACAATTAAAAACAAAAAGGTCCCAAGGCCCAGTCAGGCAAATACTAGACCTGTTCCTGAGACAGAAGGCAGCAGAAGAAGGGGACATGTGCATCTGGCCATTTCTTTTTATCTACCTGTCACATTTGGTTATTAAAAACTTTGCTACGTGTGTCCAGCTGTGGATGCTTTCTCTGAATTTATGCTTAGTTTTGGGGTCTTTCCTTCGACAACCAAGGACCTTTTTACATCCTGTCTCTTCATTAGGAAAACCAGTGTTGGCTCTTAATGTCTTCTGATCTTTTTTCATGTTCTTTCCATAATACACTCTTGTAGAGGGTCTCAGGTCTGTCTTTCCCTCACTGTCGCTGATGTCATGTTCTGCAGCAGCAATTCTACATTCACTGGCTCCAGTAAGGACTGCAAGTGGACTACCATTTCATATCTTTGCAATTCTTATTTTGCTCATGAAATCTCCCTTTTTATCTCACCCTGTTTTTTTCCCATCTCGGCTTGGCCTCTTTTTGTTGCATTCTGTTCTTTCCCACAAAGTTCATTTCTTTCGGATCCTGTATAGATCATTTTCAGGGGTCAGGGTTCAGCTTCCATATTATTTATCCTACACCCAGGGATTTTTCCCTACTTGCTCACCCTTAAAGGAGGTGCAATCTAGTGAGACCCACATCTGTCATCTGTCTAGTGTGATGATGTGATTTATAATAAATGTATTTTTGGCGTTTTCCATGTTTGTGGCATAGTGGTCCTAAAACTCCTGGAATTTCCTGAGTGATGAGAGTGAGGAAGGTGTCTTTTGTTATGTTAAGAAGGTGACTTTTGGAAAGCCAGTCACCTAAGGACAGGGGCTGGTTGCCAAGGAAACCAATCACATGATGGGAGTCCATGGAAATCCACTATAGTGTCCATATCCCTGGACTTTTCCCACTTTTCCCGTGTCCCCAGCCAAGCCCATTGGCCATGGTGATTTCTGGTAGCCACACCTCTCAGATGACCCTCTCTTCCATCTGCCTCATGGTGGCTGCTTCTGAGAGCTGCTTTCTCTGAGAGCAGAAAGAAGCATGGGGGAGAGGTGCAGTGATGGGAAGATGGAAAGAGCATTCTTTTGACCCGGGAATCATCACTAGTGAAGTCCGCAGACCGAGGGAGAATAGGCTTCCTTCTGGCCTTCAGGAGGTCTCAAATTCCTGAGGGGAAGCTGGGACCAGTCTATCTGTCTTAGAGTGAGAGGAGGTTCCTCCCAGACTGTCCACCTGTCTTTGTTTTCACCATTTTTCATCTTTTCTTGGTGTGTCTTCTAAGGTACTTTAAGGGAAAGTTGGGGGAAGCCACATAGGAGGCTGCCAGGCAAATGCTATTTTAAATCACAACCACCTCCTTCCCTTTTAAACTCAAGGTTTTAAACCCATTCCCAGAAGGAATGCCCCAAGGGAAATTAGCTTGTATTTGTCTCTCTCCAGGCATGACTCCACAGTTTCTGCAACACAGCCAGGAAAGGAGGGAGGCAGAAAGCTCTGAATATTAATTGGGAAAGGGGACAGCCTCAATATTGAAACCACTGGAGCTCAAATGTACAAAGTTGCTTATTACATTGTAATCAAACACAGTCTACCAGAAGGAAATTAATTAGTCCAGAGGGCAAGCAGGAAGTGGAAAAGGCTTCTTTTTCTCTTCATAGCTCTAGAACATCCAGGCATATCCTCCTGAGGGAGGGACAGTGTGGAATACTGGCCTCAGCTGGATGAGTCAACGTCATGTCCCCTCCCCCATAACATTCAGGCTTGCCTGGGGTAGGGGGAAATTCACAGCGGAGGGAAGGAAACTGCCAGGTGCTGTTAGGAAAATGCAGCCCTAGGAAGCCACCAGGGAGAGAAGCCAGACGTCTCAGAGTGGAAGGGCCTGGTGCAGACTTTAGGCAGCAGCTTGCTGAATTAAGGCAACTGGCCTCTTAGGAAGGCTGGCAGAGTCTTAAAAAGTGCCATGGGTACAGAGGGGACGCATGGGGTAGATGTACAAACTGAATGCTGGAAGCAGATGTGGGATGCAGTGGGCTGAACGGTGGCTCCCAAAAAGACATGTCCACATCATAGTCCCCAGAACTTGTGAATGTTATCTCATTTGAAAAAAGGGTCTTTGCAGATGTGTTTAAGTTAAAGATCTCAAGGTGAGGTCATCCTGGATTTTCCAGGTGGGCCCTAAATCCAATAATAGTTGTCCTTATAAGAGACACACAGAGAAGACAGACACAGAGAAGGAGGCAATGTAGAGATGGAGACAGAGATCGGAGAGATGCAGCAGCTGTAAACACCAGGAGCTGAAGAGGCAAAGAACACAATCTCTCTCCAGTCTCTGGAGGGAGTGGGCCCTGCTGGCACCTGATTTCAGGCTTCTGGCTTCCAGAACTGTGAGATATTAAATTTCTGTTGCTCTAGACCACCAGGTAGGTGGTCATTTGTCATGGCAGCCCTCGGAAACTAATACACTAAATGGAAATAGAAGTGGCATTTTCTCCAGGGGATGCACTAGGGAGAAAAGGTCATAGCAACTGGCCTGGGACCCCTCCCCCACTCCAGCAGTGCTGACCTCAGCCCTGAGCACAGCTGTGCACCACCAAGGACCATTACTATCAGAAATTTACTTGCTGTCTAGTCAGCCCTGGTCCTCTGGGTGCATGTATGCCTGACACCCTCTCCTTGGCTCTCTGCTCCCAGAGGTGGGACTGGGCTGGTCAGAAATGCTTCCTGTAGAACCACCTGTCCTAAGATGGTTCCTAGCTTAATATGAGAAAGACCATTTAAAACAAGTGGTGAAGGGAATTCTAACACATGCAACAACCGAGATGTACCCTGTGGATATTATATTAAGGGCAATAAGCCAGACACAAAAGAACTAAGGCTGTATGATTCCACTTCTATGAGGTACCAGACTCATCAAATTTATAGACAGAAAGAATGGTGGTTGCCAGAGGTGCGGGGAGGGGAATGCGCAGTTAGTGTTAAATGCGTACAGAGTTTCAGTGGGAAAATGAAGAATCCCAGAGATAGATGGTGGTGATGGTTGCACAATAATGTGAATGTACTTAATGCCACCGAACTGCACACCTAAAAGTGGTTAAAATGGCAAATTTTATATTATATATACCTTACCACAATAAAAAAAAAAAGTGGTGAGCTCACAGTCACTGGAAATATGTAAGCAGGGGAAAGATACCCAGTACTGCTATTGCAGAGGATTTCTGTACAGAGAAGGAAGGTAACCACTAAGGAATCTTCCTCTGGCTAGCCTTGGATGCAAGAGCCCAGAGCCAACGGTGTAAGGGCATGTGGCATCCAAGGAATTGCCACTAAACATCTGCAGGAGGTGGGGCACTAGAGATGGGAAAAATAAAGAAAGAACTCTGAAAGAATCAAGCAATAAACAGACTCTAATCCATTGATGAAGTTGTCTGAATGGAGGTTGGAGGGAAGTTTTGGGGTCGGGGGGAACTAAGGACTGGAGAAGAGAAAACAAGTAACTTGTACCAGAGGATGTGGGCTGACATCACCTCCTGGAGGTGGCACTGGGAGTGTGAAGAAGGCCCAAGCGCTCATATCGCTGGGCACATGGGCTGCTTCCTTGGTGACAAAGTGTCCTTAACCCAGAAAGGGTTGAATTAAACTGAGAGAGATACTAAAGTAAATCAAGCTCAGACAAATTTAGGAATGTATAAATCTGGTATTTCACACATTTGTAACACTGAAGAGAATTAGGTATATTAGAGGACCTACGGATTAGCCTTGTAATTCCAATTTAAAACGAGTAATTGAGTAATTGACTTTAGGCTTATGATTTTAAGCAGAATGTTGAAAGAGGATGCGGCGGAGTTTGTGACCATTTGGAAATGTTTAAGAGAACTTAATAGTCACCCTATTTCTATGTTTCATTTGTTACATTTTAAGAACTGTTTAGGAACTTGGAATTTTAGAATGGTTATTTATAAACTTAAGAGTACAGGATCCATTAAATTTGTAAAAATCACTAAGATATTTAAAGAAATTTAATTAAAGAAGTTATAAGCCCTCCATCGTTAAGCGATCATTTAAATCTACTGGATTCATAAACAGAATGACATTTGTTAAATAAACTTAATATCTTAGGGCAATGCTAGTCTTCAAAATTCCACTTCATACCAACTACATTTAAATTAAAAAAAAAAAATTCCACCTCAATATATCGAACAGTAAATGAGAAAGCAGCCATACGTAGTCTGTGCATATGGGTGGTGAATGCATGTGCAGTGCATACATACAAACACGCCTCCCAAAAACACCAAAAGCCTCCCAGGGACACATTCATGTAGATGAGATCCAGGAAGGACAGCCCTTATTTCCTAGGTGGGGATGCAGGCTGTAGAAGAGGGAGGGCTACTGACATTAAGAGCCAGAGGCCACTGCTCATGAAACACCAGACAGCAAACTCATAGAAGTCAAAAAAGCAACCACCACACTGCCCTGAAACATCTGACGGTATCGGTATCGGAGCCCTGCCTGATGATGAGGCCTCCTCATGCTCCTGCTGGTGTCCAGGCAGGTCGCAGCCTTGGAACCTCCCTTTTAGGGGCAGGCTGGTTCAGCACTCACCACTCCCACAGGCCCATGTTGCTGGTGGCACCCAAGGGGATGCCCATTGCACATGGCTAACACCAGAGGTGTCACTCTGAGGAGGTCAGAGCTATGAAACAACTGATGGAGATAACTGGCCACCCACTGTCCCTGCCTGACTGACCACCTAGCTGAAGGGTAAGGAGCAAGGAATGGGGTTCTCTGGTCCCATCTGCTGTCCATCCCAGGGATGGCTTGTGACTCTCCTGCTCCTTCGAGGTCACCTGGCCCCTGCAGGGTTTTGAAGCCAGGCATCCTAGCAGGCTGGCTCTTCTCAGTTGTGAACCCTGCTCCTGCAGGTCTACCCTCCCCACAGGATATGGCAGCTTTGCTAGGCAAGGGAGTCCAGGGCGGTGTGTTTGTGTTTTAACTTCAAAGTCTTTAAAAATGGCACCCTCTGGAAACAGATGCCCAGTTGTTACCAAGTGTAATTTAATTAAAATCCTAGAAACAGCAGCAGCAACAAATAAATACCAAAAGGTTGTTTTCTCTTTAAAAAAAAATATAAAGTCTTCTGGGAGGCACAGCAGCCTGAGAAGGGTTTGGCCAGCTCTCCAGAGATCACAGCTCCACCCACCCACACTCTACTCAGAGGGGTGGGGAGAAGACCGAGTCCCCCACCGCGTCCCCCACCGCGCCCCCCCCCCCCCGCCAGGGCCCTGTCTGGGGTTAGACCCTAGGTCACTGTGCGGTCTTCAGCAAGTTACCCCTGCACCCTGTGGCAACCCCCTCTACAAATGAGGATTACACCAGAGCGCCTTGGACCTCAGACCAAGAAATTCAACAAATACCCATTTCCTTTCTCCTCTCAGATGTTTTTTAGGTACTGTACTTTATGACTCTGAAAGGGAGGTGGCATTTGCAGTATTTCTCCAACTTATTTTCCAAGCCCTTCCCCTTGCCAGAGCATCCTGTGGGACTGGGATTCTGAAGAAAGTCCCTGAAGTCCAATGGCTCCTACATTCCACTTATTCTCAGCACTTATGATCCATCCCAGTGTCACTCTGATCTCTCTGCTTGGGAGATAATCGGAATCGGTTGTTTACACCTTCCAGTGAATGCACTTAAGCCCATTTGTCACTCTTTGTGGTAAATTTTGTCCACTTTTAGATGAAAGATTTAGTTCATTGTCAAAGGAACTGTATGTAAGGATAAGGCGGAGGAATGACTTAGAGGCTCCTCCGGCTTCCTAATAACCTGCTTTGCAAGTAGGACAGACTTCGCAGGAACAGCCCATTTCTTGGAGTGAGAAGCTGAGGACTTGAGGGCAGTCTTATACAGTGAGCACAGACAAGAGGGCCCCAGAGCCCCCAAGAGTTTCTCTCTCAGCTCCCAGGCGGTGGGAACCAGTGTATTAGTTAGGGTTCTCCAGAGAAACAGAATAGGGTGTGCGGCAGAGAGAGAGGGAGGGAAGGAGGGAGAGAAGAAGGGGAAGGGGAAAGGGAGAGAAGGGGAGGGGAGGGGGGAGGGAAGGGGAGAAGGAGGGAGGGGGAAGGGAGATAGGGAGGGAGGGAGGGAGGGAGAGAGAGAGAGAGAGAGAGGGGGAGAGAGAGAGAGAGAGAGAGAGAGAGAGATTGATTGAGATTGATTGATTTAAGGAATTAGCTTGTGATTGTGGGATCTGGCAAGTCTGAAGTCTGTATGGCAGCCTGGCAGGATGGAAGCCCAGGGAAGGGCTCATGTTGTAGTCTTGGATCTGGAGGCAGAACTCCTAATATTTTTTCTCAAGGGCTTCAAATGATAGGATGAGGCCCACCCACGTTATGTTAATCTGATCTAAAACATTCCTTTGCAATGACATCTAGACTTGTGTTTGAAGAAAAACTGGGTACCATGGCCTAACCAAGCTGATATGTAAAATTAATCATCGCAACAAATGAAGGGTCTTTACCACTTTAAATCTCTATGTCAGAGGCAAGGCCCAGGCAAAACCTCCAAGAATCCGGGTGAGCAGAGATGAGTCACACTGGAGAAGGAATCTAGCTCACTCCCAACTCCAGGCAGGACGTGGTGCAGAGGGAGGCGGAGATCCCCCAGGATCCCTGGCTGTGGGTGAGGCCCTGCCTGAGCCTCCACACTTGGAAGATTTCCCCAAGACCTTTCAAGTCAGAATCAGCCAGTAAGATGGCCTGTCATTAAGGAGTTGTGTGTCATTCTCTGGGCAGTGGGAAGGGCAGGAGCTGGCCCAGGAAGAGAGTCACAGCAGGACACTCCAGCCAGGTGGCATCTTTCCCATCTTAAGGCCCTGTTCTTTAGGGCCTCATTCTCCTGTAGATGGAAGAAAAGGGGCCACAACCAGCAACAGCAGCAAGAAGTAACCTGTGATACTAAAGGCTGCAGAGGAGGGGGTGAAAGCTGTGTTCTTGGGGAATGGAGGGACCTTTATTTGTTTCCTAGGAGGTTGCTGAGTTTGTCCACAGATTTCAGGGATCCTGGGAGGGAGGGGGGTGATGGCAGAGGTATGTGAGATGGATCAAGCAAAGCCATAGGCTTGGTGAAGGCCAGAGCTTTCCACCTGGGTTCCAGGCCTCTCTTTCCATCCCAGTATCTCTGGATTCTGCCCTTAGGATCTCCCTCGGTGGACCTGTTCCCTCAAGAGCATGCCCAGGTGGACCCCGCCAGGAGCACTTTGCTCCACATCTGCTGCTCTCTTTGGGCTTCCAGCCTCTTGCCAGTTTTCTAAAACAGTTTCCCTAATTCTATTCCAATATTTCCTCTCCTTTACAGATCTGCCTCACCCCCTCCCCCCGTGTTCCCCATTCCCCTCGGAGTGTCCTCTTCTGGGTCTTGCTCATAGACCAGCCTCCCTTTGAGATGTATCACACCAAAAACATTTCTGTTATTCTCACCCTGCTTGACGGGATCGATTCTCAACCAGCAGGCAATTTCTGAAGAGATGGCAATTCTTGGAACAAGTTAACTTGGCACCTTTCGTGTTTGAATTTCTATGTCCAAAGTGTCTGAGTTTCTGTATCCAAGAACTGTCCCCCTCCACACTTTTGATGGTCTCTGGGCCAGCAGCTGTCTGACTATACCATCGTCAAGGATCTCACCTATAAGTGTTTTTACCCCAAAACTCCACAATTCTAGACGGAAGTGGAAAACAGGTCTGTAGTTGAGAATCACAGAAAGTTCAGAAGACTGGTATATCCTAGGAAAAATTAGCTTGAATGAATCTAGTCTGGAGATGTGGAGGCTAGTATAGTGGGTGGGAAGCATCCAGCCCTATTTCCTTCAGAACTAGTAGAGGCTGGAATGTAAACTGTATGGGAAGCTGGAGGGGAATTCCAGGATCCCTGGGATGTTGGGGACCAGAGCCCGTGGGAGCCCGGAAAAATACCATGATGCCCAGCTTATCCCCTGGTGCTCCCAACTTGGCCTGACTCCAGACCCACACAGGACATACTCAATTCTGTCTGATACCCTCTGAGAGGCAGGAGTGTTGATGCAGAGCATTCTAGAAGAAGACGCCCAATTGTTTTGGCTTCTCGATTTGGGAAGAAGAGGGCAAGCATCTGACTCAGGCAGAAGTCCTATTGTGGCTGTTATTTCACTGTTCCCTGCCTTAGGTGATCTGGGAAGGCTATGCCTAAGGAGCTAAGTGGGAGAATGGGTGAGCCTCCTGACTGGCCTCAGCTGTTAAAGACTCTAAATTGTGCACTTTCACCAAGGCTGCCAAGTACAGCTGTGCAGGGTGTGCACTAAACAAAGTCATCTGGTTGACTTTGGCTCTGCCAACCAGAGAGGCATCTTCTATTTCTCACAAAGGCACTGACTGTATGGACTAGGAGCTGCCCTACATCTCACCAAGGCGATGGGGCATCCTTGGGTCACCCAGACTCACTGAACGGCCTCCACATCTCTGAAGTCCCTGGTTTTCCTAGGCTGTCAGGAGCAGAGGTATGGCCAAGTTCTAATGTGGGGGCAGTGAACTCATGAAGCATGCCCATTTCTGGGACCACCTTCTCTTCAGATCATGGTCCTACTTTCTGCTTCCTCCGACATTAGTTTATCATAGTCTGAGCCATCACTGTCTCAACAGCTTGGTTTTCAAATACTGTTGAAAAGCACCATTTAGAGAACAGGCTCAGGGGAATGATGTTGCCCATTCCTCTCCTCTCCCAAGGTCCACCCCACCTACCTCCTGTTCACGCGCTTCATGCAACAGTGCAGAGGCATCCAAGGTTCCCTGCCAGTGCGAAGTCCCAAAGCCTGTCCTTCATGCTGCCCCTAAGAATGGGACTGAGCACCTGCACCAACCCAAAGAAGCTCAGAAATAATGGAACAATGAGTTATTCACTGAGATACACTTCCAGTGTTTCTCCAGGGATCCTTAGGTGAGATGGGGACTTTGGAGGCAAGGCCCTGGTGTCAGTCCTGTGTGACCCTGTACAGGCCCCAACTCCTCTCCGGGCCATGTGCACCTCTGTAGAACATCTCAGCTCTGAATGCAGGTCTTCTCACCAAAGCAACCAGGGGAGCCCCTTTCCCTCCAATTCTACCAGGGAGAAAGGAGGAGCAGATCCAGGCCCCTTAAACCCTTAAGAACATTAGCTCTGCTGGTCCTCTGGTGGCTGGGACCTAGGATCACTGCCAGGAGTAAGCCAGTGAGACCACAGTTTGCAAGATGGTCAGGTAGCCCATTAAAGGGTCATATGGCTGGACTAGCATCTGATACAGATGGGCCTAGAGCCCCTCCCACGCTTCCTCTTCTGCAGCCCTTGCTCTCCCCTGCTAGCTCACGTACTTAGGAAGTGACACCCCACAGGAAGGCTTTAGGGAGCCTTATGTAAGAGATTATGTCAGTTTCAACCAACAACTCACAGTCACACTGAGTTTACTGTAGGCCTTTTCTCCAGAACAGGGGTCCCCAAACCTCTGCTGAACTGGCTGTACAGCAGGATGTGAGTAGTGGGTGGGCGAGTGAGCGAAGTTTCACCTGTATTTGCAGCCGCTCTCCAGTGCTGTCATTGCCTCTGCTCCACCTCAGATCATCAGGCATTAGATTCTCATAGAAGCACTGGTCCCTAGTGCTAAAATGATTGGGGACCACTGCTCTAGAACAGAGCTTGAACTTTCAACACCTGGGTCCTGGCAAGAACAACAAAGGAGGACACCCCCAGAAATGGCTGACCTAGCAGGTGTGTGAGGGTGGGTGGGGCCAGAGTCAGGCACTGTTAGTGGGTGTCACCACTGTCAGAACAGGCTGGGCTGGGCAGCCTGGCATCTGGCAGAGGTAGGGACGAATGCCTACCCCTGTCCTGCATCTGAGCTTTGGGAACAGGCCTGAAAATCAGGAAGATGGATTTTGTTTCCAGTTGGGATTCCTCTGGGACCATAGGAACATGACACTCAGCTGACACAAAGCTCTCCTTCCCCAGTAGCACCTGTAGCTCCTGTTTCCTCAACCCCCACCATGGCCAACAATACAGCCCTTTCCACAGTCTGCATCCATGGCTCCCTGGGCTGGGTCTCAGATGAGGCAGAGGTGGGTGTTGAGTGGCCAGGCCATGGGAGAGGGGGATGAAGTGGAGGTGTGGCTGCCAGGTGTGCTAGGACCTGGGGTTAAACCTTTGCTCTCTTGACCCCTGTTGGCACCATAGGAGGGACCCCACCCTACTCCTGCTGCTCTTTGTAGGGCCTGAGCCCACAAAGTAGTGGTAGGGGCTGGCAGGTCCCAGGCTGCCACCTTCCCACATCACCAGTCCTGGCTCCCTGTAGGTAGATGGTGTGCTTGAGTGGCTTCTGGTCTCCCCTTGGAGTTCCACCCTTGCCTGGTGGCCCTCAGAGGGAGAGGGGTATCCTGCAAGTCTGCTTGGGCAGGCGGTAGCTGTGCGTGGTGGCTCCAATGGGGAAGGCGGCTGTATGGTGGGGGCGGGGTGCCTGCTGGGGGCATAGAGGGAGCCAAGGCTTCCTGCAAAGGCACTGGTGTGCTCTGGGGGAACCCTGGGCTCAGGGCACAGGAAGGAGGACAAGCCTGAGCATCGGGGCTGCTGAGAGGGACCATGCAGGGCAGGCGAGGCAAAGCCCCAACTAGGGGCGGGTTGAGGGTGATTCCCTGCAGCTCCCAGCCCCAGAACCTGTATCCATTTAGAAGCCCTGTGGAAGAGGAGGGGTTTGTACAGCAGCCGGTATGTGCAGTGTGCCCTGCGCCTGTGAATGCTTCCCATTCCACCATTCCCTACTGTCACTCTTCTGGCTTTCTGCCCAGTCTGGCCATGGCCAGAGTCAATGGCAGAGCCAAAATCTGACTGGCCATGGCTGGCTCAACACTTACTCACCACCCATCCATAGGACCAGCTGCCACTCTGATCCATTCTACAAGGAGAGCTATGGAAGGCCCTACTTTTCCTACTTCTTTCTGGTACCATCCGTCCCATAGGCACCCAGGAGTGTCTGCCAAGTGAAAGAACCAAGTACATAAGGAGCCAGGTATCCCTAAGTCTCTGAGGGCGGGAGAGGCACAAAGCTAGGGTGAGATGAACACTGAGTGACCCCTTAGAGAAGGGAATCTGGGGAAGGGAGGGGAGAGAGGCATATCTGAGAGGGGCCTAGGCAGCCCCAACAGGAGGAGGTGGGGGGGAAATGAATCAGGCAGGCAGCAGGCCTGCTCAACGCTGGATACAGGCCTGTTCTCCCTGATACCCTAGGTGAAGGGCCCACAGCTCACAGGACAATGAAGGCTTCTGTCAACACTGGCCTTTGCTCTCATGCTGCAGCTTGGAGCACCATGAAAACCTATAAAGTCCCCAGCTCTGGCCTCTGCACCCCATGTTGAGTGAATACCCTCCTCTGTCAGATGAGGGCCAGGTTGCTAGGACTGCTGTAGGCAGGACAAGCTGGCCTCTGCAATGGCTAGTGTGTGGGGTGTGTGTGGGTCAGCCACAGGGCCTCTGAGGTCTGCTTTCCTTCAGAAACCCCTCGCAATGTGTCCTGGCTCTTACACTGGCTGGGGACAAGGAAGTGACCTCATGGCATGAATGTGAATCCAACTCGGGGCCTGGAAGAAATAACCAACCACATGTAGGAATGAATATGTCTTTCTGAAACATGAGGAGGCTAGCAGAAACTGAACAGTGGTCAGGAGCTCAGTGATCATCTCAACCACCTACCCCCTCATTTTGCAGATGAGGAAACTGAGGCCAGAGAAGGGAAGGGGCTAAGCAAGTTTGGGTCAGAATTCCCAGTTCTCAGGGAAGGCAACTGTGGCCAAAGAACCCTTACTCTGGGCCACAGTAAGCGCAGCCACTAGCACTGGCCCCCTGGATCCACGCAGTCCCTGCGTGTGGCAAGGATTATGACTGCTGCTTTCCTGTTTGGTTGCCTGCTGCCTCCCCACTTCCTAGAAGAATAGGCACTTGATGTGAATATATTAATTAAACTCCGATAGTATTATTTTTGCTTATCTGTATTTTTTCATTTTCTTATAATTGTACACCACTTTTGTATTTTTAAAACCTGACACTTTAAGCAATATCCTGCCAACCTCACAAGACTAAGGAACAAAATAAATACAAGAAAATACTTTATGAACTAGAAAGCAGTATCCTGATGGTAAGAGTTTCCCACCCAAGGCGCTGAGCCAACAGCCAAATAACCAAGATGAGCGGGGGCCCCTTTCTCACCTACTCCTACCAGTTCTCAAGGGCCCACTGCCCTGTCTTCCTGTCTTGGCTGCTCGGGCAGTAGGGATGGGTGCACGGGGAAGCTAACCAAGATCAGGCCAACCAACAGAAGATGAAAAGTCACTTCTCACCCAGGGGAAGGGAGAGAAACAGAGAAACATGCAGACACAAAGAGAAGCTGCAGGAAGCAGGAGGGAGAGAGCCAGGAAGATAGGCATGGACTTGGAGGACAAAAAGAGGTGGGGGAGGGGCAGCTCTGGAGGTGGGGGAGGGGCACAAAGCAAGGCCACCTCTGCAGGCAAACACACTCTGACACTCCCCACTCTCAGTCGGACTCCTGCATCTATCCTGGTTAAGATAAAGTTAGAAACATCAAAATGCCACATCCCTTTGAGCAGCAGCCATTGGCAGAACTCCATGTGGCTGCAGCAACCAGGAGTTTGAGCTAATAAAAGTTAAAAAAAAAAAAAAAAAAAAAAAAGCTGGGAAGTGCTCCCAGAGCGCCACGTGGCACTGCTCTGGGTCCGTGGGTAGGATGGGTGGGGAGGACAGCAGGCACTGTAATGGGGGTGGGGGTGGGGGCTGTCCCTGCTCAGAGTGACAAGGTCACTTTTCTCATTAGAACAGCCAACTCTTTAGTGACAGTGAACCCGAGATATAGTAATTTGGTCTGCTGTTTTACACAACTGGGCCTCTCTCCTACCCCTCCAAGTTTCTCCTAATGAGAGGATATGATACAGCAAACAGGGACCAGAGGATGGAGCACAGAGGGTATGTGCGTGTCATTTTTCTCATAGGTCACCCACAGTGCTGCTTTTGGAGGGAAAGGGTGGCAGGCTGATGGCTGGCCCAGATCCTCGCTTTGAAGGTGGGGGGAGATCTCAGATGTTGACCCCACTCCTTGGGCATCCTGAAGGGGAAACCAGAGAAAGACCCTTATCACCTGGGCAACCTTTCTACAAGGTGGCTCTGTGGGCAGGAGGCGTGTAGGGTGCAGAGCGCAGTGGCCAGAACCCTGAGAATGGAGGGGAGTGACTGTACTCACTCTGCAGGTTGCTGGCAGGATAACCTGGCCTGGTGCTGAGAGTGGAACACTAGAGAAGTCTGAGCCAGACCCCACTGCTCCTGGGAGCTCAGGGGCAGGAGTTCCTGAGGAGGAGTTTAAAATCCATTTGATAAGACTCTTCTGAAAACCCACTGTGCTCAGTATAGGCTTGACAGCTTATGCCCCAGAAAAGTGAGCAGGGGAATGAAATAACATTAGGGAAAGGGAGTGTGTACCAATGCACACCAAGGAGGATGCTGAGGGCTGGGGTGTCTGTCCATAGACAAACCCCACGACACTTTAGGAGCTCTGAAGAAAGAGAGAAAGCAAAGCAAATTCTGGTCATCTCTGAAGAGGTAGGCATTTGTTCCAAAAAGAAGGCCCCCATTCACCAGATCTGAAGTCAGGGGAGCTGGCCCAGAATCAGGCCCTGTGGTCATGCCTGTCCACACAGATGCTGCCACGTCTCTGGCCTTGGAAACCAGTAAAGCAGGTCCTGGCACTGAATTCCTCCTGCATCTCTATCACTGGAAATGCCTGCGCCTAGCCCAGTCAGAGAGCAGTGGATTTTAAAAAGTAAGGTTTCTCTTTGTGGATAGAATGAACATGATTCAGCACAAGTAGTAGATCAGGAATGGGGAGGCCAAGCTCTCCCGGCGGGCTGTGCTCCCCTCCCGCTATCTCAGTAAAGGCCCTAGACCACACCTACTGGGTGGCATCCCTGAGGTGCCCACAGAGGTTGGGCACTGTGCCACTCCTCTCTCCAAGAATATGCCTGGCAGGCTGCCAGGAACAGCCAAGCCCCGAGGACCTTGCTCCCAGGAATCCAACCACACAGAAGGCAAATATGCCAGATCTCGCGACCATACTAACATACCTGGTGACTACACCTTCAGATGCACAACTGTGGCTGGGGAGCCAAATGCTTTCTGAGGACTCACCATGACAGTGGTGGCAGACACATGTCTTCACAGATCACAGCCTTACTAAAGAACGTCATAGGCTTGCAGGTGTTCAATACCATGACAGGGACAGTTGTGGTAGTGGGGCCTCCACCCTCAGGAAGCATATGACTTAGTCTAACAAACAAAATGGACATCAGGGAAATACTGTGTATGTATGATTAAATGCTACCCAGTGTGGTGGGACCTGAAAGGCAACTGGGTCTCGGAGCCATGAGTTGACATGCCCAAGAAGGTGGCTTTGGAAAGGTGAGGAGCATTCAGTGGAAACAAGGAAATGAATTCCTGGTAAAGGAAGACTAAGGTCAAGGCCAAGGGCGGGGGCTTCCCTACTTGGTGTCTAGTGGTCTTCTAACCTTTTTGCCTAAAGCGATTTTCAGAGGTGGGGTGTCAGAGGATAAAGGTGACCTTCAAATGTTATTCCCCTCATCTTTCTGTCTGTTTCCAGGTAGGAAAGACTTGCCCAGTCTCCAGATCCCCAGGGAGCCTCCAAATGCTTGTCCATTATCCAGCGCCCCTTGGGAAGCAAGTCACCCTAGGACCCAGAGAGTTCTTGTTTTACATTAGCTGATGTGACTCATGCTCCCAGTGTAGAGTGAAGCCAGCCCTGCCACCTTGGCCATAGTGGACTCAACCAGGAGTGCATCCCCAAGCCATACCATTGGATGGGGTGGGCAGGCTAACACTGGACAGCTCTGCCCAATAGGGCCATGCCATGCTGAGTGGCTATAAACAATCAGACCCTCTTTATAGGAAAGCAGGGAGGCTAGTGAACATGAGGAGGTGGGCCACTTTACCTTGTTGTATCCCAAGGAAACTGACCCTTTATTCTGGTGCTCCGTGAAGCTAGCTGACATCCCAGTCTGGAAATTTTGGGACTCAGAGAAACTGTTGGGCTGATGATATGACACCCCACTTTCCACATAGTCTGGCACTCACCTTCTATCCATGACTAAAGGTTTCTTTTCTCCCGGGGCTCCTTAAAGATGACAAGTCTTATCTCAAGACTCAGAAAGGGACATCTGGGGGAATGGTAAGGCCTGCAGGAACTGGGTCTGGGGAAGGGGAGAGGAGTAGCCCCTTCTATCCATGGCTGGCTTCTTTTATCCCTATGAGCACCCACTCCAGACAGCTTCTGAATTTGCAGTGAGCTTTTGATCCAGAATGAGCTCTGGCCAGGGAGACAGAATCCAAAATCACCTTAGGCCTGGCCTGAGAAAGGATACCAAGATCTTGCCTGTAGCCTGGCCAGACCCAAAGAAAGGCAGATTCTCCTGTTTCTTATCATCGTCACCATAAGAACATGTCTTGATTTGCAGAGCCAATGCAATTTCATACACTTTGTAGCATTTGCTCTGCTCAGTATTCCAGATACCCTTTGGGAAAGGAGGAAACAAACTCAGAGAGGTTATCTGCTGGGTCCAAGGTCAAAGCAGACTAAGGACTGGAAGGCAAGCCTCTGAGCTGACCCTTGACCCAAGCTCTCCTCACGATTACTTTACTCCTAAAGGGATGGGGACCACATTCTGCTCCTTCAAGGCCTCTTCCTGGCACCCTGCCTGCACCCTGACCACAGCTCAGGATCGGGCTCAGGATCCTTAACATTATGCAAGGCCTGCTGATACCCCTCCAGCACTTGACGGGCAGAGAGGCTGGACAGTCCCCAATCAGGGGCCCTGCACCTCCATCTTAGATGTTAACGAGGGGCATTCAGAAGCAGCACCAGCAGCCACTACGAATTGCCACACATGGTCCCTCAGTCTCTGTTTCTGTATCCCAAGCCTGTAGCAAGTCACACAGCAGGGGGAGGCGTGGTACCAGACTGGAGCACTGGAGCTATCCCTCTGAAATACACAACAGAGTGTGTCAGTGTATCTGTTTGGCAAGAGTATCTATAGCTCTTTCATGGCCTCAAAAAGCTCAAGAAGTTAAGGTTAAGACCACAGAGACTGAAGATCTCGAGTCCTCTCCAATCCTGGGGCTCTGGGCATACACAAATCCTGTAGCCAAACACATATTATCAAACATAGGAGAAAGTGCCATGCAAATGCAGGAGGCTGTTACTGTCCTCGCTACTATTACTCCTTACCTGTTCCTCAAAATCCACCCTGGGGGCTGAGGACAGCATTGTAGCAGGACTGAACACCTGAGCTCTGTATGTGCCCCTATCTTTGTCTACTGTGTTACTGAAGAGGTTTCCCCTGGTCCAACCTTCAGTGAGGCCCTGGGTGTTTCCATGTTTCCCAGTTACTGTTCATTCCCTTTGTGAACATCACCATCTCCAGATTAGAGGAAATCCGAAAGGAAAAAACGATTTGGGAGAAAAGGCCTCTTCAGTGCATAGTGCAGACTCAACTCAACATTCCTCTAAACAGCCTCAGGGTTCTAGAAAACCATCCTGTTTCTCATGGAAAAGTAGACACTTGGTACTCCCCTCCAGCAGTGCCTAGGGCCCTGATCTGCACATTTTAAGCAGCAGGGTAGCTCTCTAGGCCCCTTAGGCAAGCCCATCACTGGCTCTGGAGAGGCCCACGGACCTTACCCACAGCCACAGGTCAAGGGAGCCAACATACTAGAAGGTGATGGCCAAGATATTCTGCTGCTTTCACAGAAAAAGGGGAAGTCTGATTAACCCCCATCCTGTTCCCATTAGCCTCTCACTCCTGCCATTAAGGGTGTCAGGACACCAATAAGATGAACCTGCTCCTTGTCTCAAGGACCCTGTGGGGGCCACAGAAACTTATCTGTTCTCCAAAAGCCAAGGATGTCAGCTTCAGGATGTGGAATCACACTCAGCCTGAGGAGGACTGGAGGAGCCCAAGGTGTCTGCCTCCCGCAACTGGTCCTCGAGAATGCGGTCCTCACTTTGTTCTTTTCCCCTCCAAGAAGGGCTTGTCTTGACCACCACCAATTAGCCCCATCCACCACTTGTTTCCCCAGAAGCACCCACTCCAGTGCTGGGAAAACAGTACGTGATCAGTAGAATCTTCCTTACTGTCTGGTGTGCAAATGGGATATGATGGTCTGGAAAATCCATTATTATTTTTAAAAGCAAAAGAGTTCCCACAGAAGTCATACACTGGTTTCCAAATTTTGAAAGACAAAGAAATACGCATTGTTAGTTATGTGGAGCGTAATGTCATCTTTGTTTGCTGATTCAATTCAGAGGAGGCACCTGGGGATCCAGAGGTATTTCAGGCCTCATTCTGGATGTTATTTGGAAAAGTGAGGCGAGAGCTGATATCCCACCCCAGATCTGTCCAGGTCTCTGCTTCCCTCTCTCCCTGTACAGTGCATACCTTGGGAACACACACTCCAGGGTACCAGCACGCCAGATAAAATGGGTGGGGGAGGGAGGGTGGTGGTGCCACAGAATGAGGAAGGATATACATCCAAGTAGGTTTTGGAGGCTCCTCCTAGGAGCCCTACAGCCTCTTTGATCAGTAACGGGAAAACTTCAGAAAGGCCACCTGAGATCCCCTCCCCCATCTGCAAGGACTCCACCACTAATGGGGTCAATCCGTCAAGAATATGGGCCCTGGACTCACCCCCTAAAGTCGGGTGAAGACAATCTATTTGGTGATGCAGAAGGTGCATCCTTCTGCCTCTCTCCCACTCAACAAAATCCATGGACCAGGCCATCTTTCCCTCAAAAGAAAGTTCGGAAGGAAAACAAGCCAAAGAGAGATGGGTGATGGTGTTGGCCTTAGGGCAATCCCAAAGCAGAAAGGACCCGCCAGGTCTGCAGTCAGTAGCTAACCAGTGGGACAGGGGCGGGCAGAGAGCAGGGTGCTGGCGGCCTCCTGAAGTTCCTGCAGCCAGGTAGTCACACAAGAAACCAATCCAGCTCCCTTGTTCCCTCTCTCCACTGTTCAGCAGGGGCTTGTGGCTAAGCACCTGCCAAAGTTATTCAAAGGAGATAAAACACTGTCTCCCACCTGAAGCGCAATCTAGGATGCCTCCAGGTGGGCAAATGACCTAGGGACTGGCAACTCACCAGCCCCAGCGCTGTGCCCTTGGATTCTCCTGGAGAAGCTGACAGCTGCGCATTCCTTGAGGACCCTTGGCAGGAGGTGACTGCCAATGGAGAGAGGAAGGAAAATGCCTTGGCCCAGACCAGTTATCTTCCCCGCATCTCCTCCCACCAACCGTCCCTGGGACCAGCCTCCTCTGCCTGACAATGAGTGAAGCGGGAACATTATTCCAACAGGTACCCTGGAGCCGGGCCTCACCCGGCCATCCCTCCGTCACCCTGCCCTGAGGCCTCAAATTCCGCGGGAGCATCAAGGCACCTGCTGCCAAACCCGGGTCCATCCCCGCTAGAGGGGGCCCTGGGCGGTGCCCTCGGCGCTCCCGGGCCTCCTCGGGAAGGGGCGGGGCGCTCCCGGGGCTGGCGCGCCCCCCGCGTCCCCTCCTCTCGCTCACCTGGCGCAGGTGCTGCAGCAGCGTCCCTGCCTCCTCCCGCCGGCCCTGGCGCACCATCCGCAGCAGCTCCTGGACCATGCCGACGCGCCGGTGGTAGGGGGGCAGCCCCGCGCCGGCGCCCGCGCGCCCCGCCTTGTCCCCAGCGCGCAGCAGCAGCGACGCCCAGAAGTCGGGCCGTTCGCGGCGTGTACCGGGAGCCGCAACGGGGCTGGCTCTCTCCGCCAGGCTGCCCTTGGTCTGCCGGGTGCCCATGCCGCCGCGACGCCGCGTTCCGGGCCGGCAGCCGGGCTGCAACTTTGGGGGAACTGTTGCGCGCGGGAGGCGCGGGGCGGGGGCGGCGGCGGCCCGCGCTCCGCTCGCTCCTCCCTCCGCGCTCCCCGGGCGCGCTCCCCCGGAGCTCGCCGCCCGCCGCCCGCCTCCGGCCCCGCCTCGCCCCGCCCCCAGCTCGTCTCCGGCTCCCGCCCCTGCGTCCGCGCCCGGGCCCCGCGCCGCGGCGCGCGGTCTCTATTCTTCCTTCCCTGCCTATTCCCTCCCCTCGCTTCTGCTTCCCGCTCCTCCGCTCCCGGCCGCCTTCTCCGAGCGTCGGTACCGGCACCGCGACCCCTGCCGGCCGCCGTGCTGCGCCTCCCAAGGCCGTGGCGCGGGGGCGTGGGGGCGGGCAAGCCCCAGGGGCCCTCGCTCTCGGTGCCCACCAGGTTCCCCAGAGGCGTCCACCATCGCGCGCTAGGGTGAGGCCCGCGAGAGGTGCAGGGAGGCGGCCACCGGCGAGATGGAGAAACTTTGGAGCATGGGGAGGTCTCTCAGCTCCAGAGTCGGGTTTCTCAAAGTGGGCTCCGCTGAGCATCAGCGCCAAATCGTCTAAGGCCCTGATTAAAAACGCAGATCTCTGGGTCTGGGCACAAACACACTGAATGAGAATCTCCGGCGTGGCCCTGGGGACGTGCATTTTTAGCCAGCCTGATTCTGCTGTATACTTCTTTGACACCTGGCCAGTGGGGGGTTGGGAGTGGTGGTGGTGGTGGTTGTTAAGTGGACCTGGAAATATGCAAGGTTGTGTGTTGTGTGTGTGCCCTCTTATGGAGGGAGTGCATTTGTTGCTTCCTTCAGTCTCTCATACAGCCTAGACCATCATGGTGAAAAGAACTGCTGTCTTTTGTTCTCTATCTCACATCTCTGGAGAAGGTGCCTGGGGGTAATCCCTGTACAATAAAGCAGAGGCAAGCTTTCAAGTAGGCCCAACTGCATCCCTTTTCTGGCCCTCCTCCCTCCCTGGTTTAGCCCATAATGGACCAGACCCCTTGGGGTCTGATGGTCCTTGAAAAGCTAACGAGGGCCCTGCTAGAAAGAAGGCTAAGGCACCTGGGGGAGCCCTTCCCTATCACAGACCACAGGCCACTCTGGTAGGCTGTGGTGGCTTCCCTGGTCTCAGCTACAGGGCTGCAGGAAGGGCAGCAGTTCTGTGTGGTTACTTCTGACCAAGGCGCTGGGTGCTGTTTTTTGGGAAAGGACAGTGTGGGCTGTAGGAGCAGGAGAGCCAGATCACAAATCAGAGGGAGCTGGAACCCACCGTATGCTGACCATTAAGCATCAGGCAAATCTTAGCTTCTTCCCCTGTTATGCTGGGATAAGGACACTGCAGAAACTCCAAGCAGAGTACAGGTGTTCTGCCGAGACTAGTTCCATTTTCTACTCTGGGTCTTTCCTTAGGTGTTTTCTCTGTCAACTCCAAGTACCTGGAGGATGAGGCTTGTGTCTTCCCCAGCAGGGTCTCTTCCCTTTGGATGGCCTGCTTCCAAATGCCCATCTCTGCTTACAGAGAACTCTGTCTTCCTGCCAGCTGGCCTCACAGGGCCCAGAGGGGCACCTTCCAAACTTCCCCTTTGTGTGTAGAACATACCAGTTCACATCTCCAGAGAACCTAGGCTGGGAAACACTTTGGTGCCTCTCATCTCTGGCCTGTAAGACCACCAGGCAAAGTGACCACCTGGAAAACCTGCTGACGAAGAAGACCCTCCTTAGGGATAGTGGGCTCCATCCACAGCTTGAATTAGCAAGTTTCCCTGCTCGAAGGTGTGTGATTGCGACAAATGACATCCTAGTCCCTCATCTAGGATCTGAATGTCATCCCTGATTCCATCCTCTTTTCCTTGGTCTTAGTCCCGCCCACCCCCAACTTTTCTCTCTTCTGGCTTCTCCTCAGCCTCTTCCATCTATTTAGAAAACTCATTTGCCTCCATCCCTTCCAGTCACCAGTGTTCCACCTCTCTCCTTTTCAGCCAAGCTTTTTGGAAATATCGTGGGCACAACTTCTTTACCTCCATTCATTCCTCACCCACTTCAGTTTGGCTTCTGGCCCTACCATGTCATTCAGATGTCTCTTGCCGGTGACCTAGTTACTGAATTCGGTGGCCATTTTTAGTTTTCATTTTAGTTGACTTTTAAGTGGCATCTGATCCTGTTGCCTACTCTGTTTTGATTCAAACTCTACTCCCTTGGTTTGTAGGGAACTACTGTCCTCCAGCTTTCCTTCTTGGGGTCCTCTTGGAGCTTCATATCTTACCCCCATCCTTTGTTTGTTAATGTTACCTGGGGTGTGGCCCCAGACCCCTTCCAAGGCAGTGATATTTATATTTATGGCTTTGCCTACTACATACACACTGATGACTCCAAGCCTCTTTTTCCAACTTAAAAGCTAATAAATTAACCTGTCACTGATTCATGGATACTGGCAGAAGACATGAGACTCCTAGGTCCGAAACATGGGGCTTTAATACTTAGAAACACACAGCATATAGCATGAGCATCAGCATATTTGCATCAATTCTCTTTACCTCTTGAGTCCCACAAGGGCATCATGATGGGCCCAGATGGATGCTCCACATGCAGCAGGTCTGCATCACAGTTGTGGGACACCAAGCCTGGGAACCTACTGCTTCTATAGGAAGCAGCGAGTGAGCCTAGAGGGAGACAGTATCTCATTGCTCATACAACTCTGAAAAGTGGCCAGGTAATAAGGGTCAGGGCCTTGCATTTTTGGCACACACAGCAAGATGCGAAGAAGTGAAAGAGGTCCGAGGAGAATTGTCTTCCAGCAGTGGGACTGCATACTCAACAGATGAGCACCTCCTTCCCAGACTGCCTCTGCTTTCCTTCACAACATCAGGCCAGAAACAACAGGGTAATTGTACGCTCTGGTTTCTTTTCGTATTTGCAGTTGGTCAAACAAGTCCCATTGATGCCAAGGACTGGAGCTCTCATTTGTGCATATTCACCATGTGCTTGGTCTCGGGCTATGTCCTCTGCATATATTGTGCTGTTTCATTCATTCAGCAACTGCGAGGTCGGTTTTACAATCGTCCTGATTTCACAGGTGAGGAAATGGGATCTTAGAGAGGTCAGGGGACTTGCTCAAAGTCACAGATAGTAAGGGGTGGAGCCAAGATTTACACTTAGGTCCATCTGACTTGACATCCTGTGTTGTTAATATTACTTTATATCATTGATCCTACTGTTTAAACGTTATATCCTGCAGCCACTGCTTTGTTGGAGAGCTGTCATTTTCACCCCAATCATTGTGTGATAATAGCCTTCTTTCTAACTTGTCTTCCCACCTCCAGTCTTGCCCCTTCTAAAGCATCTTCCATGTAGCAATTGGAATGCTCACTCTAAAAAGGGAACACACACACACACACACACACACACACACACACACTCTCTCTCTCCTTTTCACTGATTCCTATAACTTTTAGTCCAAACTCCTTTACATGGCATTGACATCCCTAGTTGCTACACTGTCCTCATGTCCAACACTTCACTCATCATTTTGTGTTATTTACACCTCTCCCAAGATGTCATACTTTGTGCCTTTACACATACTGCATTATCTTCCTGGGATGTCCTTCACCCCTTAACAGATGCCTAGTTATCCTGTAAGACTCTATTTAGGTGCTGCCTCCCTCAGAAAGCCTTCCATGAATGCCTCCTATGCTTTCCTCCATGTGACTGTAATACCCTCTGAATATGATAGAATATCTTGTACTAGGTCTCTGCTGTTCATTGTCATATGTTGTTCTCCATGGAGCATCCTTCTTCATCCCCTCATTGATCAGTCCCTCCTTGTCCTTTAGACTAAACTCAGGTGTCACCTCCTCAGGGATAGCTTCTGAGATTCCCTTGCCTCCCACTGGCTAAAGTTAGTTTTCCATCTGGTGTGTTCTCCAAATTTCACTGCCTATGCCGGACGTGGCTGTGATGGCCTGTAAGCATCTCAAGAGCAGGTCGTCTACAAGGGCCTACAAAGCACAGCGCCTGACACATTGGAAGAACTCAAAAAATGCTTGTTGAATGAGAAAACACATGCTCACCTCCAATGTGTTAGCATCATACCAGAAACCTAGTACATGGCAGGAGCTCAAGGAAAAGGATTGAATAACTAGGGCACCAAAATGCTGGTTGGATTTGTTGACATGCAAGCTACTGATGATCTTCGGGAGATTAGTTTGCAAGGAGTTAAGGAGCAAATGGGAGGGAGGTAAGACAGTTGAAAGAATTAATGTAGCTTGTTCTTTCAGGACACTTGGTTGTGAACAGGACTGATGATTTTTGTTGTTGTTTGTGTTTTACACAGGAGATAGATCATTTTATTAAGAGGTAACCATGGAATTTATCCTTTCAGTCATTCTCTTTTAAGCAATTTTTGGGAATCATTGGACTTTTCTGACCATCAAATCTGAAATTAAAGAATTCTCATCGTGATTTCTCTTTGAACATTGACTTCAGTTTCCACTCATGTTTTGAGAATTTGAGGTATAAAATGCCTAATGGAGTTTAAAGATCATTCAGATTATATAAATGTTTAAATCAAAATATTGAATATATGGATCGAACAGTAAGTATTTTTATCCCATATGTCAAGCTCTTATTGCTGCAATAGGCTTTGCATTAATAATATTTATTCATTTTCTTAATGATTATGTAAAAAATGTTATGATAGCCCTTTTTACAGAGGAAGAATCTGACGTTTAGAAACAGTAAAGAATTTGGCCAATGCCTTCTTAATAGTAATTGGAGAGCTGGAGTTCAAAACCAAGTCTGCACTGCTTTAGAAAATATAGATGCTCAACATATATTTTAAACACTTTTGTTTGAAAATGTTGTCATATAGTTACTGTTTGTCTTTCAGTATGGGAAGAGGACACAGGCAGGGAGCTGCATGGGACAGGAATGCTGGAGGGTCTGAGGCTCCTGGTGAAGTGGGAGGTGACCCAGAACCTAGCTGGAAATGATGAGCCTGAGACAAGCCTCAGGTAGACTCCGGCACTCATTTGGAAAGGAGGAGGAAAGATGCAAATACATTTGCAGGTGGAAGAAAAATTGGAGGAGTTCTTGACTGGTAGTCTTTTTTTTTTTTTTTTTTTAAATCCCCCCCCCACCCCGCCCCCCAGTGATGTAGAAAGCTACCTGCTAAAATGTCACGGGCGAAGGCAGGGCATGGGCTTGTTGAGAGAAGTGACAATAGGAACACAGCTAAGAGGAATGGGAGAGGGTGCAGTCTGGGACAGATACAGGAGAGGTCAGGCAGGATGGGCGTGTGGACAGCCTGTTGCTGAGGCTGGAGACAAGGAGCTCTAAGGCGGCATCCTTTTTCCATGGGGTTTGCTGCAGCAGCTCCCAGCAGTTCCAGAATCAGAACCAAGAAGCTGCCAGTCTGGGGTCTGTCCTGGACTGTAATTTAAAAGATCTGGAAGAGTTGGGGTGGAAGGGAGGATTGGAATGACCCCTGTTGGGATTTCTTAGGGCAAATAGGTGACAGTAGGTCATGGAAGCGATGACCTGTGGAATACTGTCAGGAAAGATGGCGAAGCCATAAGGAGTCCTGGAATGGGATAAATGTACTTCAACTAGTGGTTCTCAAACTTGAGCAGACATCAGAGTCCCCTGAAGGGCATGTTAAAACACATACGTTGGTTGCCACCCTCAGAGTTTAGCATTCAGTAAGTCAGGGGTATTTGCATTTCTAAAGAGTTTCCAGGGATCCTGAAACTTCCAGTCTGGGGTCTGTCCTGGGGACCAAAATTTCAAAAGATATGGAAGAACTGGGGCATAGGGAGGAAGGGAATAATAGTTTTTGTCTCTTGAGGGCTCATTAAAGTTGCAAAGGGGACAGAACCATTTCTGGACTCAGTGGAATTTTGAGCATCACTGAAAGAACCCTGAAGGATCACTGAACACACACACAGTGCAACTAATTTCTTAGTTAATTTTTTTTTTCCTCAGAGGAAGACCCTTCCCCTTCCTAGGAGGCCTGTTAGCCTACTCTCTCAGTAGTTCTTCTGACACCTGATGCCTTCTTTCAGGTACAGGGTAAATGTGTCAGGGTCCCTGAATGATACATGTGTGGGGGATGACTGTCAATCCCCACATTTTAGTCTGAAAGTCCATCAGTAGGAGCAGACCACCTGTGTGACATTTCAAACATCAGACCAACTCTTATCAGGAAGCTGGAAGTTCTAGGATGCCTTTGCCCACCCAGGCCTTTGTCGGGCATGCAGGTGAGAGATGTGGCCTCTGAGAGGGAGACGGGCCTGAGGAGGGCAGGATAACTAGCATCTTAGTCTCCAAGAGTTCTAAACTCTCTTCTTGCAGATAAAGCACCAGTAGGATACATCCTGGGATCCACCTACCTAGTGTCACTAAGAACTGTGTACAAAGTTGACTTCATGCTTTTTTCTCTCTGCTTCTCTAATTATTTCTTCATTGCTCCATGGCTTTTTAAAATTTATCTGTTTAGTTAGTTGTGCAATAAGTGCCCATGAACTCACTAAGCCAGTCCCTTGGCAATAATTGACATTCATCTTGGGGTTCCCTCCCATCCTATCACCCTGCCTTCTGAATCCTGTGTTCATCGTTCCCTTGCTCTTTACAATGGAAAATTTCAAATACGTGCAAAGCTGGAGAGATGAGTATAGTGAATCCACATGTCCCTGGGGTCCCAATTTTAACTGTTTAAATCATGCCTAACCTTGTTTTATGCAAACGCCTACCCTTTTTCTCTGTTTCCACATTCTTTTTATAGTTGTATTACACATACATGTATTTCTAAAGAGTATTGGTTTTTTATTTTGGTTGTCTTTAACTTTATAAAAGGGTATCTTGCTCTATGGAACTTTTTTGGAGCTACTTTTTTCACTTAATATTGTTTTGGTAAGAATCATCCTTGTCGTATGTCACTGTAGTTTATTCATTTTCACTATGTATAATAGTCCATTGTAGAAAAGTTTGTTTTTCCACTCTCCCGCTGATGGCCATTCAAGTTTCTAGCCTTTTGCTATTGAGAATCGTGTTCTAATGAATATTCTTCTATGTTCTTGTTGTACATCTGGTATGGCTCTAGGAGTAGAATGGTTTAGCTCACCTTAAATGCTGGATCGTTTTCTACCATATTACTGCCTACCAGCTTTGTATGAGAGATCCTCCCTCCATCCATATCCTCTTTTCACCAGTGCTTGTTATTGATAGGCTTATTAATTTTTCCAATTACTTTGTCAATTAAAATAGAATCTTTATTGGTGCCTTAATTTGCATTTTTCTGTAACCGATGTCTTAGTCAGCATAGGCTGCCATAACAAAGACTAGGTTTTGAACTTGGTTGGGAACGGTCACCCCTTCCTTTTTTCCTATTTTTCTTTCCCTTTTGGAATGGGAGTGTTCTAAGCCACCTAGTCTGTGGCATTTTGTTATGGCAGCCTGAAGCTAGCTAAGACAATTGATGATGTTGACTATCTCTTTGTTTACTGACCAATGTATTTCCTTTTCCGTTAAATGCCTGTTCACTTCTTTTTCATTTTCTATTGGGTATTCACCTCCTATCGTTGTTTTAACAAATTACCACAAACTTAAGGACTTAAAAGTACATAATTTTATTAATATACGATTCTGGAGGTCAGAAGTCCGAAATAGGTCTTACTGGGTAAAATTGAGATGTCGGCAGACCCACATTCCTCTGAAGGTTCTAGGGGAGAATCTGTTTCCTTCACTTTTCCAGCTTCTAGAGGATGCCCTCATTCTTTGGCTCATTTAGCTTCCAATAATCACATCACTCTGACCTCTGTTTTTGTTGTCATATCTCTTCTTTCTCTCTGACCCTCCTGCCTCCCTCTTATAAGGACCCTTGTAATTACTTTGGTTTCTCACAGATATTCCAGGATAATCTCCTAAATTGGTGTTCTGAGACCCAATCTCCCACACGGGGCATGGTTTCCTCCAGACCAACAAACAATTCTCAGGGTGTTTGAGAATTCAACTCAATTCTGATACCATCTACCCAGAAATAGTATCAGATTTCACAGTTTAAGGTTTTGGTCCTACAAAACTGTCCCTACCCACTCCCCTCCATACTTCAGATACCAGATGGAAGCCAAGGTTACCTGTGCTCCTGACTGACTGGCCACAGATTAAAGGTCCTAATGACCACCTCCAATTTAGGATGCCAACCACAAATCTAGAGTGTCATGTGTACTTATGACCAACTGACTATAAATTGGAGGTTCTTACAGATCCCTCCTTAGGTTTGATTAATTTGTTAGAATGGCTCACAGTATTCAGAGAAATGTGTTACTTACTAAATCACCAGTTTATTGTGAAAGGATATACAGCCAGATGGGCAAGGTATGGAGAAAGGGTGAGGAGCTTCTATGCCATCTCCAGGCTCCACTCTTTCCTCTTGTGTTCACCAGATGGAAGCTCTCTGAAGGTCATCTTTTTTTTTTTTTTTCTTAATGGAGGCTTTATTATGTAGGCATAATTGATTAGATCATTGGCCAGTGGCAATTAATTCAACCTCCAGACCCTCTCCTCTCTGGGATGCAGAGGTAGGAAGGGTTGGGAGAATGGATGGGGGTGGGGAGGCAGGGTTGGGGGTGGAACTGAAAGTTCCAACCCTCTAATCACTTGGTTTGTTCCATTGGCAACCAGCCCCCATCTGTAGGTGAGGTACAAAAGTCACATTGTTAAGATAACAAAAGACACTTCTTCCCCCTCTCAACACTTAGGAAATTCCGAGAGGACTCAGAGCTGTGAGCCAGGGATTGTGGACTAAGACCAAATATAAATCACAATATCACAGCTCCCCACCTCAAGATCCCTAACTTAATCATTCCTGCAACGTCCATTTTGCCATGTGTACACGAAGAAGGGGCTAAATAGCAGACCTGATAAGCTCAGTAACTGGAAGTAACCACACAGCATGATCTTATCACAAATTCCTAACTGGGCAGGTCATGGTGGGTAGCAAGTCACAGGCCTATAGCTTCCTTAGTAAAAAGTTAATCTTTGCCTTAAGTGGGCCCTGCCCATTGTTCTTATGCATCTAGGATAACATACCTTTGAAATGTCAGAGTAATTTTCTTTTCCAGACACATAACTGCAGACCCTGGAGCACAATGACCAGGAAACTCCTCATTGCTACCCTGCATGCCATTTCTATTTACTATAAATGTTAAATGTTAACTGTCCTTTACCCACCAATGTAAAGAAAGTATGTATCTCTCCATTTTGCTTTTTATCCCGTTCTAGAGATTTTCCCTCTTTGCTTTCTCCCCGCCTTAATCTACCACCAAAGGATTTCATGTAATCCTCCATGTTTTCTCCATTGATTCTAAATATATAAAAATAATTGCAAAACTGTCATTCTCTAGAGCATTTTCTAAATCCATTGAGATTTTGCTTCCAGCTGGTCCTCACTTTTGGCTCAAATAAACTCAACATTTGTCTATAGGTTTAGACTTTCTTTTGTCAATGCATGTACGGAGACATATTCAGGAGTTCTGGGGTTAGGATGTGAACATCTTTGGGAGACTGTTGTTCTGCCTGTGACAGTTGTGCTCTTGCATTTTCCATGGGTAGGTATAAGAGCCACATAATAGAAAACAACTCGGCCTCCTGAACACCACTGGGCAGCGGAGGCCAGTCCCCCCAAGAGGCCAGCACCAGGCTGCAACTGCTCCCACCCTCTCTGCTGGGCACCCATGGGTGTTTGAGGAAAGACACAAAAGAAAGCAAAACTGCTGCTACTGTAGACTGTGAGCCACTGGCCAGGAGATAGTCCCAGGTTCTGAGGTGCCAAGTGTGTAGGCGTGACTCATGCACCAGCCTTTTGAATCCTTACAGTGTTTCACTTCTTTCTGATAAGACTTTTCAAAGGACTTTCCCATTTGTAATTTCCCTTGACTCTCAGTGCTGTCACCAGCCAAGTGCAATGCGTTGACTGTGCTGGAAGCTTCCCAGCCAATCAGAGCAGGGCTGAGACCAGCAGAGCCCAGGCTACTAATTCTCAACCTGGAGTCCTTCATAGCATGCTGGGCTTTAGGAGAGAGACCCATGTGACTTGTGAGAGGACTCCATCTCAGCCTCCCTAGCAACCTGCTACAGTGGTGATAGGAGGTGAGAGCTTGGGGGTTATAAACTATGAGCCAGGGCTTGGGATCACACAGGCCTGGATCAGCTGTGTGACCACAGGCAGTTGGTTTAACCTCTCTGGGCCTTAGTGACTCTTCTGTAAAATGCAAATACTGATTGTACCTGCATTTCAAGGTTGTTGTGAGGATAAAGTGAGATTGTGTGTTATTGGCTTTACACAATACTTGGCATATACTACTTTATAAATGGCCGAATCCAAAATCAGAAAGAAAGCTTAATAGCCACAAAAACAAAAAACCTGATTTAAAAATGGGCAAAGGATTTGAGTAGACGTTCCTTCAAAGACAATATCTGAATGGCCACTGAGAAGTTGCTCAATATCACTAATCATTAGGAAAATGCAAATCAAAACCACAATGAGATACCATTTCATGCCCATTAGGATGGCAACTATCAAAAACAAAAACAAAATAATGCCTTTTGGCAAGGATGTGAAAAAATTGGAATACTTGTGCACAGTTGATGGAAATGTAAAACGGTACAGTCATTATGAAAAAACAGTGTAGTGGTTTCTCAACAAATTAAAAATAGAATTACCACATGATCCAGCAATTGCACTTCTATGTATATGTCCCAAAGAATTGAAAGCAGGGACTTAAACAGGTATTTGTACCCCCACCTTACTATATGTCAAGCCTAAGCACCAGGATTGTGTGTATGGCCCTCAGGAAAGTCACCTGGATTCTTCCCTCCTTGGGGAACCATTAGCTACCCCTTCTACTTAGAGTACTCCATGTAAATGAGACACCAAGGGGTGTATATATGCCTTTTGTACAACTTCCCTCCAAAAAAGAGCTGTCCTTTCAAAGGACTTGAATAGACATTTCTCCAAAGAAGACATACAAATGACCAATTAGTATATGTAAAGAAGCTCAGCATCACTAATCATCAGAGAAATGCACGTCAAAACCGTGAGCTTTCACCTGACATCTGTTAGGATGACCATCATAAACAAACAAACAAACACAACCTCCCTCCCCTGAAAATAACAAGTGTTGACAAGGATGCAGAGAAATTGAAACTCTTATGCACTATTGGTAGGAATGTAAAACTATGCAGCTGCTTTAGAAAACAGCATGAAAATTCCTCAAAAAATTAAAAAATAGAATTACCATGTGATCCAGCAATCCCACTTCAGGGTATTTATCAGAAAGAATTGAAAATAGGATCTTAAAGAAATATTTGCACTCCCATGTTTATAGTGTCATTATTCACAATAGCCAAAAGGTGGAAACAACCCAAGTGCCCATCAACAGATGAGTCGATAAAGAAAATGTGGTATATACATAGAATGGAATATTACTCAGCTTTAAAAATAGAAAGAAATCCTGTCACATACTACAATATGAATGAATACTGAGGCCATTATGTTAAGGGAAATAAGGAACTCACAAAAAGACAAATACTATATAATTCCACTTATACGAGGTATCTAACACAGTCAAATTCACAGAGACAGAAAGTAGAATGGTGTTTGCCAGGGGCTAGGGAGAGAGGAAAGTGAGGAGTTGATGTTTAATGGGCATTAGAATTTCAGTCCTGAAAAAGTTCTAGAATTTTACTGCACAAAAATGTATGTATACTAACAACACTATACTGTACACTTAAAAATTTGTGAATAAGGCACATTTCACATTGTGTTTCTTTTCTCCCACAAATTAAAAATAGAAAAAAAAGAGCTGTCCTCTTCCCAGTCTGAGGGAAGCTACAACTTTCCTTGGGTCCCACCACTCCACTGTGCTCATCTAAAATTAGCTTTCCTCCCCTCACCATCTGTGGTCACAACAGCTTAATTCTTATGCTTATCCTTGGGAACAAAGTCCTGCATGGGACCTTCTATCAGATACTCCTAGTTAAAGAAACAGTTACCTGCCTTCCCCGCCCCGTCTCCCCAAAGGAAAGCCTAAACTGGCCATTCTCAGAGGAGTCAGGAATGGAGGAAGTTGCCTTTTCCCTCTTCTGAGTTGCTTCTAGTTTGTGGTTTATTTATTCAATAAATGATTGCGGGGTTTCTACCATGTGTTAAGTGCCGTGTAGGCTCTGGAGACATGATTGTAGTAGGAAAGACAGGGCCTTGCCCTCAAGGAGTTTACTTTCTAGTGAACAAACAATGGAAATAAATAGAGGGACCTGACAGAGTCATAGAGGTGCCCTAAAAAGATCTCTCTGAAGAGTTAATACTTGTCCCAAGACAAAACATCAGAAGAATCAAGCTAGGATGGATGACATTCCAGGAAGAGGAAACAGTATGTGCAAAGCTCCTGGGGCAGAAATGAGCTTGGCATGTCTAAGGAACAGAGGAGGCCAGTGGGAGGGAGAGTGTGGTGGAGAAAGTTTGGAGATGTAGCTGGAAATTGTCTGTGCCAGGGTTCATGGAAAAGTAGGAGCAGGAAGCTCTTAGCTATCAGCATGCAAATAACTCAATAAAAGAAAGCACCTAAGGACATTTTTGGTTGTCCCATGGTCTGTAATTTGCTACTTGTGTTAGTCTAAGTCAGTGGTTCTCAAACTTGGGCACCTGGAGAGCTTGTTACAGCATTACCGAGCCTCATCCTAGTTTCTGATTCAGTAGATCTGAGTGGGGCCAGAATTTGCATGTCTAATAAATTCCCAGATGATGCTGATGCTGCTGGTCCTTGGACCACTTTGAGACTCATGCTCTAAGCAAGTCACTGATTCTCTCTGAGCCTTTGTCTTCATCTTTAAAATTCCCCTTCTCTCCTCATTGATATGATCATCAAATGAGATAAAGTACTACAGGAATGCCGTTTGTAAAGAATAAAAAAGACACACAGAGGGAATTATCAACTTAATGATGTTTAATAGTCATTCCTCCCAAGTGTGTTTCCTTCACAATCTACAAAGAATGTTCACGTATTATTAATGCTAGTAGCTGACCGTTTAAGATCAGTGGCTATTTTACTTCATTTACCCTGTTTGTCTTACTCTCTGACCACCTATGTGTTTGATAGCCTCTGGTGCTAGAAGGATGGGTACTTGCCTTGCCCTGCCTGGGAGAAACCTTTGGATTCACCCCTGTTGTTCACTCCACAGACAGAGGATTGGTGATGCTTCAAGTGTATGTGGTTATTTTTGTCAACCATCATCTC
This sequence comes from Rousettus aegyptiacus, assembly GCF_014176215.1. Classification (NCBI taxonomy): domain Eukaryota; kingdom Metazoa; phylum Chordata; class Mammalia; order Chiroptera; family Pteropodidae; genus Rousettus; species Rousettus aegyptiacus. Next base: position 66,643,029 of record NW_023416309.1, read on the forward strand.
CTCCCACTCGTCCCTAAGAAAGCTCTCCTGTGAGTCATTGGGAGGCCCAGGAGGAAGCTGATGGCTGCTCAGCTGGTATGTGGCTGTTGAGGGGAAGGAGGAGTGGTGATGTCTCCTTGGGCTTTCTTTGAAGAAAAATTCCATAGACTCCTGGAAAGTTGGTCTATAGATTACGTGTATATGAAATACATTTGGTGTGTATATTTTAATTTGTATTCACTCACAGATTCAACAAATATTTAGTGAATATCTGCTATGTAGCAGGCATTATTTTAGTCTCTGAGACTATAGCAGTGCACAAAACAACAAAGCCACCCTTCCCCCATTGAAAGCCTACTATGTGTCATGAAATTTACAGTCTGGCAGAGAATATAAATTTGTAATCAAATAAATGAAGTATAATGTTATAGGGCCTGTGAGAGATAAACACAGAGTAGGGTACGGTGAGTCATAGAGGAGGAAAAGTGTCCTGAAGAGGGATCCCAGTGACCTGGATATTAAAGATGGGTGGCATTTTCTAGATTGCCTAAGGGGAGGCATTCTGCAAAAGAAAGCAGCATGCTGTAGCTTGGCACATTGGGTGCCTGCAAATAGTTCAATAGATTTGGAGTATAGGGTACAAGGAATGGAGTGGAGGCTGGAATGGTGGGTAGGGGCCTGGCCATGAAGGGAATTAGATGACAAGAATTTGGGGCTTAATCCTGCATTCAAGGTATTGAAGTATTGAAAAGTTGAAGTCAGAGAGTGATAGGACAGTGCTGTGTTATGGGAAGAGGTGTAGAGGTAGCTAATAGGAGTGAAGAACTGGAGGCAAGGAGACAGAGATTGCACTAGTAGACATAAAAATGTTGCAGGCTGAAACCAAGGTAAGGGTGGTCAGGATGGAGAGGTAGGATCATGAAGACATGTTGAGCATGTAGGTTACAGTAACAGTCCCCAACCTTTTTGGCACCAGGGACCGGCGCTCCTATGAGCATCTAATGCCTCATGATCTGAGGGGGAACTGAGGTGGTGATGCTAGCGCTGGGGAGCAGCTGCAAATTTGGATGAAGCTTTGCTTGTTTGCTTGCTGCTCACCTCCAGCTGTGTGGCCCTGTTCCTAACAGGCCACAGACTGGTGCTGGTCCACAAACCGGTGATTGGGGACCCCTGGGTTACAAGACTTGGTTACGAGTTGAATAACGGGCAGGAAAATGCTGAGGGAAAGAGAAGCTAGAGGAGCAAGAGTGTGTGGGAGAAAATGGCTTCTGTTCTACATACATTGAGTTTGAGATACACATTGCAGAAGTACGGAACGTGATCTAACTAGACACGTGTAGTCAAGAACTACCACATTTAGAAGTAACTGAACCCAAGTGAGAGGACGATGTCACTGGTGATGAGAAGATGTATGAGGACAGATCTGTGGAGCATTGTGTCATTTAACATGCTGGAGGAGGAAGAGTAACCTTTGAAGAGAACCTATAGGTAATGTCAAAGAGGGAGAAGGCAAACCAGAAAGAAGCAAGTTCTTGGACGACTGCGCCTGGGAAGCCAAATGTGGAGAAAGTTCCAGAACAGAAAGAGCAGTCAGTGGTGGTAAATTCTGCAAATAGGTCAATGTGAGGACTTGGAACTTTGGGTTCAAGAAAGTGAATTGAGCTCCTGCCAATAAATATATATTTATGGAATCCATGAAAAAACTTGGGGAGCGAGATAATGAACATCATCTCCACTGTCATATCAGTTCTTACCTCTCTAATCTAGAGTCCAGAAACTCCATCTTCCAAGTTATCACTGAAATGACTACAAAGGGTATTACTAAGCAGTGGGAAATGTCACTAGAAGTGAGGAGAAAACAGCTGTCTAGGACTTAGAGACTTCCGCAAGGAGCAATGCAAGCAAGAGTAGATTCAAAGAAGTTGCTACAGACGTTTAAATCAGCATACAGAGAGAAACAGTAGAGTGGATCCTCAGCAAAATCCCAGAATGCTCTGCGCTTTGCCAGATGCACACTCTTGCACATGTCATGAGCAGTGGCACACTGGGCACTGTGCTGGGCATAAGGTACACCGAAGGGACCAGGACAGAAAAGACCCTGATCTTTCTGTAGCTTACATTCTAGTAGGAGAGATGGGCAATAAACAAACAATAAACCAAGTAATCACAGAGTGTGATAAATGCTATGCATGAAATAAACTAGCATGAACCAGTAGAAAATGAAGTGAGATTAACTGGGATATATGGTATAGTTTATCTTGCTGAAAAATCTCCAACGTTAGTCATATAGTAAATTTCATGTGCCATCATGATTTACAAATTATCATATTTTGCCTAGTTGGAATTTTCTCCTGTCACATTTTGGACAGCCCTGGCTGGCAGTGGTAGGAGTGGTGGGGGAGGGGTTGTGGGGAAAAGAATTCTGTGATATGTTCTCTGAGGCTACATTCTGATTCCCTGGCTCAGAGCACCAGGAATTGGAGACAACGATGGGTCACTGAGAAGGTGGAAGGGGAAGGTGAACAGAACTCAGTTTAATAGTATCTGTGTATAGCTATTGTTTATGTCAGAGCGGTACCCATTCCTCACTTCTGATAACACATCCTGCTCCAGCCACAAAAGGAATGTTCAACCCAAGTCCTTCTCAGAGTTTTTCAAACTGAAAGAAGACCCTTCCTCTCTGGTGAGGCATAAGAATAAGAGATTAAGGATGATGGTGCTTTTCTCTTCTGTGTAAAAAGGCTTAACTGCAGAGTGCAAAAATGAAGCCAATATACCTAGAACAGTGGAGATAAGAGGTAGAGGAAGAGAGTCCGGCTGTTCCAGCTGTCTTCGTAGCCAGATCTACCCTGCAGCTTCTTTTGGTTTGGTTACTTGAGCCTCTTCCCATTTTTTCCCTTATGGTAGAGCCACGGGTTGGATCCTGGATGTGGCTCTATATCTTGCCAGCACAAGGGGAAAGATAATTAATTCTCTTGACTGGTAGTGGCACACATAACTTCAGGTCACAATATATTGGTGAGAACTAGTCACACGACCACATGAAACTGTAAAGGAGGTTGGAAAATGTAGTCTAGTCTTGCACCTTACTACAACCAACCTCTGTCCCCTACCTCCCACCATCACTGCAAAAGGGGAGGACGTTTTGGTGGTGGGCAGAAAAGTTTGACTTTCTGAGAGGACTAGGTGGTAGGCACTCGGGTGTTTAGATTCGAGTTCTAGACCAGGGTCACTTAATCTTGACAATGTTGACATTTTAGAATATGGATAATTCTTTGGGGTATGGGGGAGGCTGCCCTGTGCTTTCTAGGGTGCTCAGCAGCATCTCTGGTCTCTACCCGCCTGATGCCAGTAGCACGCCTTCCCCTACTCCCTCGGTCCCAGTTAAGACATCAAAAATGTCTCCAGACATTACTGAATGTCCCTGGGACACAAAATCATTCCTGATTGAGAACCATTGCATGAGAGCAATGAGAGCAATGGTCACAAGACAATTAGAGCAATGGTCACAAGTTTCTGTCAACCAGTGATGAAATACAGTGGAATAACCTGCTCACACTTTGTCACTTGGGAAGCTCATGGTGTTGTGGCTAGTTTTTATTCACAAGATTGGGAGACAGATTAGCAGAAGTGTCGACTTGAAGTTTCAGAGCAATAACGAACCCCGGTCCTCAGACTCCCGAGTACGTGGTGAGATTAATGCTTAGTAGATGCTCATCACAGCCAGAGTAACATGCAAAGAAATGCTCTGTTAAGTCTTTTTCACTTCACTTGATATAAAATTCAAACCCATACTGACTTATTTGCAAAGAACTAAACTTCTGAGTAATTTGGTGCTGACTCCTCTGAAATTTCTGTGAGAAATCAGATTTTCGGATTCCTTATCTAACATGAGGCAATGTTTGTGAGCACCTGTTGAGTTCTTGTTCTGTCTGGACATGGTGAACTAGAGGGTGGGGAGATATTTGTTTTCAGGGAATAAGCTGTCCTGGAATAAACAATGAGAATTCCTTATGGCCTGGTGGTAACCAGAAGTACTACCGTCCAGCAAAGCATCACAATGTCAGTATTTTGTTTCATCTCTTAGAAACCCAACAGCTGTCTGACTTCATAGGAAGCAGGTTTTCTGCAATAGCTAATAGGAATTCCTTCATATTCCATGGACATCTTTGGGACAACCTTCACAATGAATTCCAGGTTTGTGTGAAGCTGCCTGTATAAAGTACAGTGACCCTTGTACAATGCAGAGATTAGGGAACCAACACCCTGGAGAGTCCAAAATCCGAGTATAACTTTTGGTGCTCCCTCAGTAGTTAATTATTACTGGCCTACTGTTGACTGGGAGTCTTGCTGATAACATAAACATTCTATTAACACATATTTTTTATGCTGTATATATTATATACTATATTCTTACAGTAAAGTAAGCTAGAGAAAAGAAATTATGAAGAAAATCATAAGGAAGAGAAAATACTTATAGTACTGCACATATTTACGGGAAAAAATCTTTGTATAAGTAGATCCTCACATTTCAAACCCATGTTGTACAAGGGTCAACTGTATTATTGTCCCAATTCACTGGAAATGTGCAAGATTTTTGAACATTATGTAAAATTGGTTACATGAGTCTTTTTTATTTTTTATTTTATTTATTTTTTTAAATTTTAAGTACATATTTATTAGAGTTGTTTTAGAGTTGTTTATTAGAGCTAGTTATTTATTTTTTCAGCTTTATTAAAATATAATAAACAGTTGTTCGTATTTACATTGTATAATTCAATGAGTTTTTTTCAATTATAGTTGGCATAAGATAGATAATAGGTTAGTTTCAGTTGTACAGCATAGTGATTAGAGATCTATATAACTCACAAAGAGATCACCCCACTAAATCTAGTACCCCTCTTCCTCCTTACATATTTATTATAACATTGTTGACTATTTTCTTTATGCTACACTTTTATCTCCATGTCTATTTTGTAACTATCCATTTGTACTTCTTAATCCCTTTGTCCTTTTTCACCGTCCCCTGCCAATTCCCCTCCCATCTAGTAGCCCTCAAAATATTCTCTGTATCTGAGTTTATTTCCATTTTTGTTGTTGTTTATTTTCTTCTTTAGACTCCACATGTATGTGAAATCATGCAATATTTGTCTTTCTCTATTCAACCCACTTCATTCAGTACAATACCCTCTAGGTCCATTAGGCAATATCTTTTTCCATCCCCTTCCTTTTAGTCTGTGCATGTCTCTTAATCTGGTGAATCTCTCGTGGGCAGCATATGTAGGGGTCTTGTTTTCTCATCCTTTCAGCCACTCTATCTTTTGGTTGGAGCACTTAATTCTTTTCCATTTAAGATACTTATTGGTAGGGATGTAGTTGTTACTATTCTTTATTACTGTCTTTGATACATGTTTTTTCTTCTTAAAGAAGTCCCTCCAACATTTCCTGTAATGCCGGCTTGGTGGTGATAAATTCCTTTAGCTTATTTTTGTCTGGGAAGCTCTTCACCTGTCCTTTGACTCTAAGTGATTGCTTTGCTGGATAAAGTATTCTTGGTTGTAGATCCTGGGTTTTCACCTGTTGAATGTTTTTTGCCAAGCCCTTCTTTCCTGCATAGTTTCTTTTGAGAAATCAGCTGATAGTATTATGAGTATTCCCTTATAAGTAACTTTCTGTTTTTCTCTTGCTGCTTTTAATATTCTTTCTTTGTATTTAACCTTTGACACTTTAATTGTGATGTGTCTTGGTGTGCGCCTCTTTGGATCCCTGGTTTTGGGGATTCTCTGAGCTTCCTGAGGTTTTATGCTCATTTCCTTCACTTGGCCAGGGAAGTTTTCCATCATTATTTCTTCAAACAGCTGTTCGACATCTTGATTTTCTTCAGTTACACTGATCAGACAGATATTTGGACCCTTAATAGTGTCCCATATTCTCCTTAAATTATTTTTATAGTCTTGGCATTTTATCTCTTGCCATTCTGATTGTGTATCCTTGGCTTTCCTGTCCTCTAGGTAGGACATTTGATCCTTTTCTTCATTCACTTTGTTTATTCCTTTGTTTAGTTCACTTAATATACTTCTCATCTCAGATAATGTGTTCTCCATTTCAGACTGGTTCCCTTTTGTAATTTCCATTTCCATTTTTTTGTTTTTTATCTCTTTGTTAAAGTTCTCTACACTTCCCAAAAGTTCATTGAGCATCTTTATAACTAGTGTTTTGAACTCTGCATCTGTTAGATTACTCGACTCCATTATTTCTGAATCTCTGTTCTGTTCTGTTCTCTCATATGGTTTCTGCTTTTTTGTCTTACCATTTTGGCTGCCTTTCCATGTCTGTTTCTATGTACTAAGCAAAGCTCCTAAGTCTCCTGGTCTTATTAGTGTGGATTTGTGAAGTAGGTGTCCAGTGGCACAGTCCTGAGAGGAGTTCTGTCCATCGGTGTCAATGGGTGTTAAAGTCTCCTACTATGAGTGTATTACAGTCAATCTCTCCTAAGTTAGTCAATAAGTGCTTTATCTATGTAGGTCCTCCTATGTTGGGTGTGTATGTTTACTAGGGTTATGTCCTCTTGTTGTATTGATCCCTTTATCATTATGTAATGTCCTTCTTTATCTCTTATTATAGCCTATACTTTAAAGTCTATTTTGTCTGATATAAGTATTGTTATCCCAGCTTTTTTCATTTCCATTTGCATAGAATATCTGTTTTTCATCCATTTGCTTTCAGTCTGTGTGTGTTATTTGATATGAGGTGGGTCTCTTTGAGACAGCATATCTATAGGTCATGTTTTCTTATCCATTCAGCTACTGTAGGTCTTTTGATTGGAGCATTTAATCCATTTACATTTTATTAATTATTATTTTTTATTTTTAAAATTTTAATTAGTTTCAAGTATACAGTACGTTGGTTAGACGTCTATATAGTTAGTGAAGTGATTCCCCCAATTGCTCCCTCCCGCCCTTGACCTTCCACCTAGCCAACGTATTAATGCTAATTGCAATCCTTATGCTGTGCTTCCTATCCCCGTGACCATCTGTCAGCTACTAATTTGTACTTCTTCAACCCTTCAGCCCATTCCCTCAGCCCTCCAAAGCCCCCTCCCCTCTGTTCATCACCAAATTGTCCACTATATTTGTGAGTCTGTTTTTGATTAGTTTGTTCTTTTTATTCCTTAAATTCCGCATGTAAGTGAAAACATATAGTGTTTACTTTTCTCTGTCTGACTTGAATACCGTCTAGTTTCATCAAAGCAATATCTTTTCCATTCTCTTCCTTTTCATATATGTAGGGGTCTTGTTTTCTCATCCTTTCAGCCACTCTATCTTTTGGTTGGAGCACTTAATTCTTTTCCATTTAAGGTACTTATTGATAGGAATGTAGTTGGTACTATTATTTACTACTGTTTTTGATACTTGTTTCTTCTTCTTAAAGAAGTCCCTCCAACATTTCCTGTAATACTGGCTTGGTGGTGATAAATTCCTTTAGCTTATTTTTGTCTGGGAAGCTCTTTACCTGTCCTTTGACTCTAAGTGATTGCTTTGCTGGATAAAGTATTCTTGGTTGTAGATCCTGGGTTTTCACCATGTTGAATGTTTTTTGCCAAGCCCTTCTTTCCTGCATAGTTTCTTTTGAGAAATCAGCTGATAGTTTTATGAGTATTCCCTTATAAGTAACTATCTGTTTTTCTCTTGCTGCTTTTAATATTCTTTCTTGTATTTAACCTTTGGCACTTTGTGTGCCTCTTTGGATCCTTGGTTTTTGGGATTCTCTGAGCTTCCAGGTCTATGTCCTTCACCAGGTTAGAGAAGTTTTCCATCATTATTTCCTCAAATAGCTCTTCGACATCTTGTGTTCCATCAGCTTCCTCTATGACATGAATATTTTTACATTTAATTGAGTCCCATAGGCTCCTTAAATTATTATTATAGTCTTGGCTCATTTTTTCTTACCATTCTGATGGAATGTCCTTGACTTCCCCATCCTCTATATCGGTGGTTTGATCTTCTTCTTTATACACTCTGTTGATTCCTTCTAATACACTCTTCATCTCGAATAATGTATTCTTCATTTCTGACTGGTTCCCTTTTGTAATTTCCATTTCTATTTTTATGTTTTTTATCTCTTTGTTGAAGTTTTCACTGAGTTCATCTACACTTCCCATAAGTTCATTGAGCATCTTTACTACTAGTGTTTTGAACTCTGCGTCTGTTAGATTGCTTGATTCCATTATTCCTGGATCTCTGTTCTGTTCTCTCATATGGTTTATGCTTCATTATCCTCCCATTTTTGGCTGCTTTTCTGTGTCTGTTTCTATGTAATAAGCAAAGCTCCTAAGACCCCTGGTCTTATTAGCATGGCTTTGTGTAGTAGGTGTCCAGCAGCACAGTCCTGAAAGAGTTCAGCTGCAGGCCAATTTTAGCCCCAGGCTGTGTCCCTCCAGGGCCACCTGTTAAGATTCAGCAAGCAACCCACACATGCTGTGCTTATAGTTGCCTCAAGAGGCCATGTCAGAAACCACAGCCAGCTTCCATCAGTGTGAGTCTTAGCACTGCTCAGCAAGTTGCACAGGACTTGCCGAGGACACATCTGGATGTGGCTTGTGTAGGGTGATGAGTTGGAGGGTGGAGGTGGAGTTTCAGGGAATCCTCTGGGCTGAGCGACCTCTGTTATCCAGTTTGATGACATCTCAGCTAGGGCGGTGCTGCATCCACACACTAGGAGGCGGAAGGGATCAACAGAGAAACAATGGATACCACCGACACTTCTGCCCGGGACAGCTCAGTGTTCCCCTATAAGCCCCTGGTGCCCCCGAGCAGCTGACCCAGCGCTGGTGTTCAGAGTGAGTGGGTCTGTCACTGCAAAAGTCCAGTGGCGGACACGGCCCCTTTAAGAGGCATCTGCAGTTGCTGCTGCCTCAGCCTCTGTCCCATTCAGCTGCACAAGACTGGGCAGCCTCGCATCTTCACTCCCTCCTACCTTCTACCTTCACAGGCTGATTAATTTTTCTCTCCCTAGTTGTAGTGCTTCGCTTCATCTAGATCCCAGGTGACCTTACTTGCTATTTGCTCCATGTTCCTCTCACGACTTTGATTTGGTCACAAGAGGAATTAACAAAGCCTCCATCATCTGCACCATTTTTCGAAAGATGAGTCTTTTTTATTTTAAAGCTACTTTATTGAGATGAAATAGAAAGTCAGAATCAATAAAGTTTAATTTGAAACCCTGCTCAGAAAAAGGAATAAAGAAATTCTCTTTGCTGTTAGAGTTGCACGAAGTAACAGATTTTTGTTAGATTGAGATTTGTGTGCAAATAACTAAGTACTCTCTCCAATTACGAAAAATTTGGATCTGAATAAATGTTTGATGTCTCACACACCCATGTGTGTCATTCTCTGAAAACACTAGATTTTCTGGCTTCTTACTAGTTGCTATTTAGGCTGGAAACAACAATGAAAAATAAAATAGCTATGTTGGTTGTATCGCTGAATGATGGTTCTCATGAGGCCCAGAAACCCTTTGTGGTCTGGTCTTTGCTTCCTTCTTGAGCCCAATCTGCCCCTGACCCATGCCTCCTCTGTCACCTAGAGCCCAGCAGAACCAAGTGCATGGCCATGAATGCAATAAGACAAGTCAGGGCCCTGGCATTGCTCAAATTTCTCCCTCCCTAACTCCCAAAGCTTCATCACTATTTGTTCAGGTTTCAGGATTCAGGTCACAAATTAGAATTTCCAGAAAAGATTCCTGACTTCCACTGTGACTTTTCAAGAACAACTGGCCGAGAAAAAAAATGACGTAGATGATAGAGGTTCACCTCTCTGGCTACCATATCATAATCGTGACAGAAACAAGGAGCAGAAGCAAGAAAAAATTTCTGGGGATGAATAAGCCATACAACTAGGGAGAAATCCAAAAAATCACCCTGCAACGGCACAAGGTAGGACGGGGAGAGGACATGGGGCTGCCCAGTCTCCAGCGGCTGAGTGGGATGGAGGCTGCGGTGGCAGCGGCAGCGGCAGTGGCAGAAGCCTCTTAAAGGGGCCACATCTGTGAGCGGATTTTCACAGTGATAGACCTGCTCATTCTGAGCACTGGTGCGGATTCGGCTGTGCACAGGGGGCACCAGGGACTTATGAGAGACATTGTCAGAGTGAGGGTTGAAGAGAGACTTGCGCAGTACAGAAGTGCCAGTGATGTCCATTGTTCCTCTGTTGAGCCTTTCCCCTTCTCAGTGCAATGGACACAGTGCCACCATAGCCATGACTTCATCCAACTGGATAACAGAAGTCGCTCTGTCCAGAGGATTCCCTGAAACCCTGCCTCCCCAAACTGGCAGCCCCACCCAAGGCATATCCAGGTATATCCTCAGAGAGTCACCCTGGAGGAGACAGCAGGCATCAGTTTATGGTGTGGCCTTTTGAGGCAACAATAAACACAGCATCTGTGGGTTGCTTGCTGAATTTTAACAGGTGGCCCTGGAGGGGTAGAGGCTTGAGCTAAATTTGACCTGCAGCCGAACCCCTCTCAGGACTGTGCCACTGGACACCTACTTCACAAATCCACACTAATAAGACCAGGAGACTTAGGAGCTTTGCTTAGTACATAGAAACAGACATGGAAAGGCAGCCAAAATGGTAAGACAAAAAAGCAGAAACCATATGAGAGAACAGAACAGAACAGAGATTCAGAAATAATGGAGTCGAGTAATCTAACAGATGCAGAGTTCAAAACACTAGTTATAAAGATGCTCAATGAACTTTTGGGAAGTGTAGAGAACTTTAACAAAGAGATAAAAAACAAAAAAATGGAAATGGAAATTACAAAAGGGAACCAGTCTGAAATGGAGAACACATTATCTGAGATGAGAAGTATATTAAGTGAACTAAACAAAGGAATAAACAAAGTGAATGAAGAAAAGGATCAAATGCCCTACCTAGAGGACAGGAAAGCCAAGGATACACAATCAGAATGGCAAGAGATAAAATGCCAAGACTATAAAAATAATTTAAGGAGAATATGGGACACTATTAAGGGTCCAAATATCTGTCTGATCAGTGTAACTGAAGAAAATCAAGATGTCGAACAGCTGTTTGAAGAAATAATGATGGAAAACTTCCCTGACCAAGTGAAGGAAATGAGCATAAAACCCCAGGAAGCTCAGAGAATCCTCAAAACCAGGGATCCAAAGAGGCGCACACCAAGACACATCACAATTAAAGTGTCAAAGGTTAAATACAAAGAAAGAATATTAAAAGCAGCAAGAGAAAAACAGAAAGTTACTTATAAGGGAATACTCATAATACTATCAGCTGATTTCTCAAAAGAAACTATGCAGGAAAGAAGGGCTTGGCAAAAAACATTCAACATGGTGAAAACCCAGGATCTACAACCAAGAATACTTTATCCAGCAAAGCAATCACTTAGAGCCAAAGGACAGGTGAAGAGCTTCCCAGACAAAAATAAGCTAAAGGAATTTATCACCACCAAGCCAGTATTACAGGAAATGTTGGAGGGACTTCTTTAAGAAGAAAAAACATGTATCAAAGACAGTAATAAAGAATAGTACCAACTACATTCCTACCAATAAGTACCTTAAATGGAAAAGCCTTAAGTGCTCCAACCAAAAGATAGAGTGGCTGAAAGGATGAGAAAACAAGACCCCTACATATGCTGCCCACGAGAGATTCACCAGATTAAGAGACATGCACAGACTAAAAGGAAGGGGATGGAAAAAGATATTGCTTTGATGGACATAGAAGGTATTTAAGTCAAACAGAGAAAGGTAAACACTATAGGATTTCACTTATATGTGGAATCTAAGGAATAAAAAGAACAAACTAATCAGAAACGGGCTCACAAATACAGTGGATATTTCAGTGACAGACAGAGGCCAGTTTGGAGGGCTAGGAAAATGGGGTGAAAGGTTAAAAAGTACAAATTCTTAGCTGATGGATGGTCACAGGAATGGGGAGCACGGCATAGGGAATGCAGTTAGCATTAATACGTTGGCTAAGTGGAGGGTCAGGGAAGGGAGGGAGCAATTGGGGGGATAATTTTTCAAACTATATAGATGTTTAATCAATGTACTGTACACTTGAAACTAATTTAAGAAAAAGCACTTCTAAGAAACTTAGAAAAAAAAGAACTGGCCACTTGCCCCCCTGTGTCCCTCATGTCATTGTTATTTGAAAGCATTTTACTACACTCATTGTTTAAATGTCTACCTCACCTCTCCTCTTGGGAGCAATAAAAGTTTACTGAACAAAGAAATAAACAATAATTTTATAGCAAATACAGATGCTGTCACGTGGTTCTCTTTTCTTTGAATTGTGGTAAAATACACATAACAAAACTTACCCTCTTAATCATTTTTAAATGCACAATTCAGTAGCGTTAAGTACATTCACATTACTGTGCAGCCATCACTATCATCTGTCTCTAGAACTCTTTTAATCTTGTAAAACTGAAACTCTGTACCCACTAAATACTAACTTTCCATTCCCCCTCCTCCCACCCTCCAGCTCCTGGAAGCCTTCATTCTACTAGCTGTCTCTAACCTGTCAAAGTCATGACAGATCCATATTCTAGCTACCTCATATAAGTGGAATCACACAGTATTTGTCTGTTTGTGACCAGCTTACTTCACTCAGCATATCTTTCAAGGTTCATCCATTTTTCAGCATGTGTCAGAATTCCTCCCTCTTTAAGACTGAATAATATTCCATTGTGTGTATGTGTGTGAATACTGCATTTTGTTTATCTATTTATCTGTTGATAGACACCTGGATTCTTTCTACCTTTTGGCTATTGCAGGTAATGTTGCTGTAAACCTAGGTGTACAAATGCCTGTTCAAGTCCCTTCTTTCAATTCTTTTGGGTGTGTTCCCTGAAGTGAAATCGCTGGACTATATGGTCATTCTATATTTATTAATTTTAAGATTATTTTTAAACTAAAAAATTTCAATTACAGTTGACATTCAATATTATTTTATATTAATTTCAAATGTATGCGCTTATTAATTTTGGGGGGGAACAGATATACTAGTTCAGGCTTGTATTCTACACACATTATTTCATTTAATTCTCATTTACTTCTCGGCAGGAGGACAATTGTTATTCCTTTCTCAACAGGTGAGGAAATGAAGACAGAGAGAGTCAACTCTTGCGTATTCCTTTAAAGTAATCTCTTAATATGGTGGTCACTTAAATCTGGAACAGATCTCTCTGGTTTTGTAATTCGACATCTCTTTTAGTGTCTCCAGGTGTGAAAGGAAGAGTTGGTTCATAATCTAGTAAGTCATTCAGAAATAATCGACTCATAAAGAGACTTCCCTATTTATCTCATCGGTGATTGGACAGCTGATGAAACTATCTGGTGAATGATGATATGTAAATGCACAACCGGGTACACCACTGTGTCAACAGAAACGAAACTTCCCTTACATAGTAGCCACTAGACATAAAAACCTGGGGCAGAGAAGAAAAGTAACGGATCAGATGGAGAGTTCATGCTTTGATGTACTTTTTCTGCTTTAAACATACAGCAGTGACAAAACCCAAAAAACCTAGATAAACTCAACAGTAAAATGATTACTTGAAGATTGAAAAGCCTCAAGCAGAAATGTGAAGCAGCGGGACTGCAGCCTTGGGTTTACTGTGCTCTGGCCCAGCGGTCTGTAAAACTGGCTGAGAGTTTGAATCTTATGGGATAAAGGGAAATAAAAATGTTCCACACAAGGCTCACTGCTGGAGGTGAGGGGCAGAATAGGTCATAAAAAGAAGTTAAGAAAAATGAGCAACTATTGCTGATCACCACCTGAGGAGATGACACTTCATAACCTGCAAGATAAGGGAGGCAGGAAGATGCAGATGAATATCACAGCCATGTCACCAGTTGTCATACTGCCTGACGCTATGTAACCCTAAAACCACCAGGGGGCAAGAGAGCCCCAAAATGTCATTGTAAGAGCATGGATGGCCCAGCCAGGGGTCAGGTGGAAGCAACTACAAAACCACTTCATAGGGAGGGGTGAGGCCACAATAAGAAAGAAAATAAATATAAATGAAAACTTTCCAAGAAAATAAAAAATTAGAATATGAATCCTCTCCAAATTCATACTTTGGGACAGACTGATAAAAGATTTCAAAATAAGTGTGTGTGCCATATTCAGACACAAAAAGGAAAAACTTCATCTTAAAGAAGAGTAATAAATTACTTAATAAAAGTGATCAGAAACAAAGCAGTAACAGGTGATGCTAAAAAGAAACGATTCAAAATCTTCAAATCTTGAAAATGGAAAATAGCTTTTGAAATTAAAAAATTATTTATAGGATAAACTTGACAGATTCAAAGAGAAAAATCAGTGACTTGAAAGAGACACAGACAAAAAAAAAGGATAAGAAGGCTAATTGTGTCTACCTTTTGGGAAAAATTAACATGCTAACATGATCTGGATTATCACAATCCCTGTGGATGACTCCCTCCTCAGATGACTATTTGTCTACTGTTTGGGCCCAGGGATGTCCTGGGTCAGCAATCCTGCCCACTTCCCAGGGCTTAAGAGCACTGGTCTTTCCATAGAAACACCTCCCTTGGATTCGTGCCACAATTTCTTGAATAAACTTAGGCTGCAGGAGGCATCAAGAAGTGCAGATACAAAATAATGAGTATACACCTGGGAGATCTGTGACGTTTTTGATCCGATACTTCTTCTGTATGGGTCTGACCAGACTGCTTAACCCCCATCTGATTTTTCTTTTTTACATCAACATGTTATGGCGCCTTGTTAGTCTTTTCCTAATCTTGTTACTTTAACAGTTTATCTAGAGTAGACTATAAAATTTCCAAAATTTATCTCCATGATAAAATTGGATGGGAGACCACGTAGGAAGACCAGGTGCTGTAGGAATAAATAATAAACAAACAAACAAACAAGCGTTGTCAGTGACATTTAAAAATAAAGATAGGAATTGAATAAAAATGGTAGCACAGTTTTACACATGTTAAGAGTTTAAAAAATTTATAAATACTATACAATAAATGGTACTTTAACTTGAAAAAGCTTGCTTGTGGAAGTGGACATTCGTAGAGCTGCAGCTTTTGATTTATCAGGAAGTGGTGGAAAGAGGGTTATCTGAAATTGGATAAAAAGTTGTAATATCAAAGGTGGTAGATGTTTGAGGCATGTGTGTGTATTTTATATATTCCTAATCGTGGCTTGGTTGTGCTGGGTGCGGTTTTCTGCATTCACCTCATTTTCCATAGATGAAATCGCACGTAACCAAACTCAAATTTGCATTATGCTCAAATTGTTTCCTGATGTAGTAATTGTAGTGAAACAAATCTGTTTTCAAAACAAGCATTGTAGAAGAATGAACAACTGTATTTAAAATGTTGAAATGTTAATCGATTCTACAATTTTTCATTAATATCTCATTAACATTTTGATTCAAATCACTCAAAAAAATAATTTCATGAACAAATCATGTGATATTACTGAGTAGTTTAAGAGACTAAAATAAGAGAGTGATTATAGAACTTTAATGGCCACAAAAAAAGAAGTTCTGAATGGTGATTTAGGAACCTTTCATAATATCCCAGATTTTGTGCTCATTAAAAAAACCATGACTAGTTCGATATTGGAGAACAATGAAGAAATAAATAAAAAATTTAGACTACTATATTTTAATGTCAAACAAAACTTCAAAACTTAACATGAAATTAAAGTATATTTCTTTGTTCACTGGATTAAATAGCTTTACTAATTAGATTGGAAAGATAATATAATGTTAGAAATATGCTAATATATTAATGTGGATGTATACACTTTTTTGCACTAAAATATTATTTTTTAGTTTAAGTTTATTAAACTAAATATTATAACTTTAGTTTTAGCAAATACATTTTGATTTTACAAAGTTTGGATTTTCATGACTATATATTAAAAATATTCCCTTTTTCCTTTGATTTATTCAACTTCACTAGCATGTGTGGACATACTGTAGGGGAAGAAAATCTTAAAGAGTTTTTCATATTCAATACCATGATGGAATTTCCTTCCATTATGTATTATATGATGATACCTAAGCGATAAAGTCATCTGTGAGTTAATCTTTGGATAAGCAGTGAGGTACGAATCTTGGCTGGAAGTTGTTGAACACATTTTATGGGATTTCTCTCCAGTAAAAATCTTATGAGGTCAAAGTGGGCCTGGATAATCACATTGATGTTTGTACATTAATTAATAATCGTAAGATTTTTCTTTGCTGTGAATTTTCTATTGTTTAAGAAGATGTATACTTTGGTGGAAAGATTTCACAGTTTTTACATTTGTGAGATCTTTTCCTACAGCAAGTCTCTGATCTGATCTTTATATCTGTCCCCGTTTGTCTGCAGGGAATATGTTCCAAGTTCCCCAGTGGAAGCCTGAAAGCACAGATACTACCAAATCCCATAGATACTATGTTTTCTCCTATACATTAATTTACAAATCAGGTAATTTCACAGATAGAAGATTCACTCTTACCCTAGATCTTAGCAACCTTAGCAATAGATTTTTAAATCTTTTCTTATTAACTTGAGAACTTTCACCTTTTCATTTAAAGGAAGTACTTTATGACCTGTTTTTGGCATATCCAAATTGCCAGCAAAATAAGTAAAATAAGGGTTATTTGAACACAGTGTCTGATATTATGACAATGGATCTAACAGAGACAGCTAGTAAGTAACTAAAGGACAGGAGCCTATACAGTCCAGATAAACTGGACAAAGGCATGAGTCATGTCTTGAGTGTGATGGATCAGGATGGTGCAAAATTTCATCACACTACTCAGAATGGTGAACAATTTAAAATCTATGGATTGTTTATTTCTGGAATTTTCTGCGGGTGAGTGAAACCATGGATAAGGGAGACTACTGTATTAAGATATCTTTTGTTTGACAACTGTGCCACATTCAGGACATCAGAGGGCTTTTCTTCCATATTAAGACTTCTTTGATGGCAATAAGGGATGAGCTATGGTTTAATACTTTTCACAGTTATTATATTGATAGGGTCTCTCACTGGTGTAAGCACTCAAATGTGGAACAAATTCAATGCTCTAAAGTGAAAATTTTCTCACATAAAATACATGCATAAGGCTTTGTTTTAGTATAAATCTTCTAATCTTCAAAAGAGATTTTGTAATCATGGAAAGACAGCTTACATTTATAATATCCGAATATTGTCCTCTAGTTTGAATACTCTAATGGGAAGTAAGAGATAATCTTTTTAGATACCACCTGCATTCGATACATAGGTAGTCTCTCTTCATATTCTCTAAGTGAATGTAAGGAATGATCTAGGGCTAAGGCATTCCCATAATTCTTATTTTGAAATCATATATTCCAGTATGAATTCTCTGATGCATGAGAGATGAGCTTTGATTGAAAGCATTTCCTCATTCCTTACGTTTAGAGAGTCCTTTGGCTATTTGAATTCTGTGATGTAATATAAGGTGTGTATTCTGCTTGAAATATTTCTGCATATTTTGTACCGAAAAGATTTCTTTGCAAAGTGGATTTCCTGATGTTAAATATGAATACAAGTTTTTTCCACATTTATTACAATCATAGGATTTGATAATTTGCGAGCATGGCTCACGGAAACATTTACTTATGTTTACCAGTTTTTTAATAAATGATAAAACTCAAGAAGAGCCCAATGGAAAATATACATGGCGCAAGGTGTGGAGGAGCAGCACAGAGCTCCTCGTCCACTCTGGGCATGTCACCTTTGCAGCACCTCAGCATCTTCACTAACTTAAAAGATCTCTGAACCCTGGTTGTTTAGGGTTTTTATGAAGGATTCATTACTGTGAGACAATAGAAAAAAATATATATTGGACTCTGCTCCTGGTTCCTGATAGAGTTCCTAAGTGATAAGAGCACTAGGAGCATCTCTTGTTTTAATGAGGTGACTCTGAGTGGGCTCCTGGGAAAGGGCTGGTCATTGGAAAGAAGCCCTCCCTCTCCCTCCTACTTCTCTAGAGAGGGGAGAAGGGCTGGAAATGAAGTTAATGATCCATCATGCCTATGTGAGGAAGCCTCCATAAATATCCTAATAGTAAGGGGTTCAGAGAGCTTCCAGGTCTGTGAACACAATCAAGAACCAGTAGAGTAACACACACCAACTCCATGGGGACAGAAGCTCAGGACCCTCTCAGACCTCACCTTCTGTATCTCTTTATCTGGTTGTTCATCTGTGTCCTTTATCATATCCTTTAATACACTGGTAAATGTGTTTCCTTGAGTTTTGTGAGCTGCTCTAGCAGATTAATCCAACCCAAGGAGGGGTCGTTGGAGACTCTGATCTATAGCTGGTTGGTCAGAAGCACAGATGATAACCTGGCATGTGATTAGTGTCTGAAGTGTATATGTGTTTGTGGAGGGCAGTCTAGTGAGACTGAGGCCTTAACCTGTGGAATCTGACACTACCCCCAGGAAGGTAGTGTCACAATTGAATTAAAGTGTAGGCCACCCAGCTGGTGTCACAGAGAATTGCTTGGTGTGGAGAAAAAGCTCCACACATTTGGTGACCAAAAGTGAACTGTTTTGTGTAAGTAGTAAAGTAGACGCACAAGAAAGAAAGACATAGTAGGAAAGAATTGGGTTTTTGTTTACATAAGAGGTGGGAAACAGGGTTTTTGCTTTTCAATTATGTAGTCATGATTGATTAGATCATCAGTAATTGGTAATTAAGTCAATCGCCAGTCCCTCTCCACTCTCTCGCAGGGCTTACAATTCCAATCTCTAATCACATGATGGGAAGCCAGCCCCCTATCCTTAGGGGCTTCCCAAAGTCATCCATTAACATAAACTCAGGTACTGTTATGAAGAACAACAGATGCTCTTTTCACTTTTATCTCTCACAAAAACCAAATATTATAACAAAGGATGCTCCTATTTTTCTTCTTAGGAAATTACAAGGATTCTTTTTTTAGCTCTGGCCAGGAGCTGGGGATAAAACCCAAAATATATATTTCTTATTATACCTCAATATCACAGACATTGTATTTAAATTTGTATTGTTGCATCCATTTGGCTGTTGTGCCCAATCAAAACAATAACATTCCCAGTGACACTGACAGTACTGAGGACAGGAAAGGAATGGCCACCAGGACGTTAGAGAAGCAGGAAGGCTCCATTTCCAGGCTGGATTTTCTCCTGGAGGCAATATTCACAAACTCTAGAAATGAGGCTAACTTAAATTTCCAACTCAATAACCAAATTAATTGTATTCCCTATTCTTTTACAATTTAGCAGCAGTAAACATTAGAATGAATCTATACCAACTCAATGTAAAAGATTTGAATAGAGCTGCTCCTTTGAATACTGCTGATTTTTATTTGCTTTTACTTCTTAAAGTTGTCAGAGACACTTTCCCAGAATGCCCTTGGTGAAAAGGTTTTTACAGACTTAAAGATATTGCTTGTCTCTTAGATGAGAAGTGAGTAAGATGAACAATGATTCTACCCTATTTTAATTCTCCAGAATATAACCATTTTTAAAATACAAAATTGGATTTTAAATATTCTCTTTATTTACTTACAGATTTAGATCCCTGATATGTAAAAAACTGTAAATATCTACATTGACTGCACATTATAACTATGTTGTTACCTTTTAGACTCTTCATTCCTCATAAGAAAAGTACATAAAAGATAGGACAGCATGATGAGAAGGCTTAATCAAAGTTCAGTATGAAAATAATTTGCTTTATTTTTTCTTTAAATTAATGGAACACAAAATACAGCTTCATGCTCACTGCATTTTCATTTTTCTGCAAACCTGCTGGTCACTTTCACCATCCTCTTATTTACTGAAGACTTTTGCTCATAAACTCTCTCTCAACCCCAAGTGTTATTTCATGCTCAGTAAAGCCAATATCTATAGTAAAGAAAAAGCAATCTCTGAATTTTGAAAATAAAATGAAACAAATGAACCTGTGGGTATTATTTTCTTAAGACCACTGTAACAAACAACCACAAACGTGGTGGCATGAAACAACAGAAATTTATTCTCTCACAGTTCTGGAGGCCAGAAGTCCAAAATTAGGTTCACTGGGCCCAAATCAAGGCAGGACCATCCTCCCTCCACAGGCTCTGGGGAAAATCCATTTCTTGTCTCTTTCTGCTCCTGGTAGCTGTTGTCATGACTTGGCTTGTGATTGGATCACTCCAACCTCTGCCTCCATGATCACATTGTTTTCTCTTCTTCCTTCTTCTTATAAAGCATTTGCAGTTGCATTTAAGGCCACCCAAATAATTTCCCTATTCACAATCCTTAATTATTCACACCTGAAAAATTCCTTTGCAATATGAACATTCACAGATTGCAGGGAGTAAGACATGGATATCTCTGGGGGTCGTTGTTTAATCTACCACATTGTGTTAAAACACCCAGACAGGAATTTTTCCAAGTTACTTTAAAATACTTTAACTTGACTGTAGGGTATGCTCTAAGGACGGAAATAATTTAAAAAGAAATCTTAAACTTTTCAATAATATTGTTGTGCTAGTGTTACGGTTGTTCTAGGACTTTTTTATGTATTGTTTGAAAAAGCAACTTGGTACTTATATATTGAGAATTTGGGTTTTCAACATGGGAGAATAGAAATACAGATGTAAGATAGATGAGTTAAGTAAAAATCCTGTTGTCCTAAGTTTGAATTGGATGTATCAGGTTAAACTCTAGTTCTCTTTGGAAAAGGTCTCGAAATACCACTATTCACTAGTGAACACCCCTAGTACCTAGATTGCGGTCTCTAAATACTAGTTCTCATTAAAAGGAACCAGGACTCCTTGAAGAAATGGTTAAACTCAGGTCAGAGGCAGGAAGTGTGCCAGATGAACCTGGACACCTTATCATTTCAGGAACAAAGAATTATCAAAGATAGCCAGTTATGTAAAGGGCTCAGGATCCAACGTAAAAAGATTTCCACAGGACAAAGATGGGACAATTTGAGCATTAATAAGAATAACAGCAATGAATTTGAAATGCTAAATAGTTTAAATACATGAGCTCGTAATGACACTTAAACAGCAAGCAAATTAACAAACAACTAAATAAACAAAAACCTCATTTGGTCACTTTGGAGAACAAACTTATTATTTTGAAAGCTGTTAAATAAATAAATCACACACTTATTACTTTCCTGTGTAAACTGTACCCCAGAATAGCCCAATAATTGATGAGGGGAAGTTTCCTATTTATAAACACAAAAGGAATCACAGATTACAATGTCACTATTTCACAACCCTCAATGTGCTTTCTGATAGAATACAAACTTCTATGAAGTATTTTTTTTTTGCCAAAAAAATTGAACTTAAATGGGATCAAGCCTCTTGTACTATCAGTTTATAGGAAACACACAGATCAGAGAACATGTAAAATATCGTCCCAGTTAATTAGCAAAGTCTGGATTGTGGAAAACAGTACAGGACGAAAGACCTAAGAAATACATTGAAAGAAATAAAAATGTCAGAGAAACTTACAGATTGAAAAAGGGACAAGTGACATATCAATTAACTCCAAAGTGTGCAACTCCTCTGGAGCCCAGTTGAACTAAAGTGTAAAAAATTCAAAAAATTTACATCAAGCAGGGAAATCTAAACAGTCAATTTTTGATATTATTTTAAAAGGTGGAATAAAGATAGGTTGCTATGTTTAAAAAGTCTCCATCTTCAAACATGTATACTGAAATGTTTACAGGCAAAATAATATGACGCTGAGATCTGTTTCAGAATAAAGGGAGTGCCTGTAGTGGAAGTGTGGCGTGCTATACATTGGAAACGACACGGTATGACTGTTGAAGCAGGTCGTCATGTATTTGAGGATTCGTCTGGAGACTAACGAGAATGCTGCTGCACTCTTCTTGGCGGGAGATGACGGTAGCTTCTATAACGAGCGTCAACGCGGTTACAATTCCTTCCAGCCCTGAAAGCTGAGCTCCCTCAAGCAACACAACTGGTGTTTCGGTGCGCACGTAGGACGCGGTGCACGTGTGGAAACCTGTCTTCCCTCCAGTTCCCAGCCCTCGCTTCTCCTCCCCGCCACCAGAGGGCGCCTGAAGGCGTTGGGGATGAGCAGAGCTGAGCCACAAAGACATGGAGGTGCGCCTGAGCCGCAGAGGCTGCAGACCACATTTCCTAGAAACGCTGTCGTGTCCAGGCTCCGCCCAGAGTCCCAGCATCCCTCTCGAGCCGGAAGCTGGGTTTTTAACTGGGTCTTTCCGGGCCGCAGAGCTGTCCGTTCTGAGACTCCTGGAGTTAGTTCAGGGAGGGGCTGATCTTGTACCGAATACCTTTTTGAATGAGTTTTAAATGCGAACCCCTCCCTGCAGGAGGTGAGCTTGGTCCCTTGGCCACCATTTCCTACTCATCCAGACTGTGGGACGTCCCCCGGGGCAAGCAAGGTGGGAGGGTGGACTTGCGCCCTTGAGAGGCGGGAGGAAGTTGAGCATCGACAAGGAGTGGGTGTTTCACAGTTAAGAGTGAAAAGGCTCATTTCTGAAAAGCTACGCTCCCTGAGGTCTTGTTCGAGTGAGTGACTGAAGTTAGCGAAAAGGGAAGTCCGATTTACACTGCGTGTTAGGAACAAAGTGCTAACTTGAACCTGTTTGCTTTCTCAAGACTGGAAAACGAGTACGTGAATATTAGCGACTCCAGAAAGGGAAAACCGCTCTTGAACCCTTTCAAATAACTCCCAACTCCCAGTTATGGCGTGCCTTCACTTTGATACAAGGCGGAGGGGTTATAGGCGCACAAGCATGGAGTGGTCGACAGAGGGCGTCATTGCTCGTACAGAGTTCTCTGTGCTGCAGATCCCTTGCTTCTAGAACAAACTCCACCATCCTTCCCTTAATCGGGAGTTGGAAGAGACCTACTCTGTATTCTTGACAGAGGCAACCTCATTTTGCTTCCTGTCTTCTCTATCCATAAGCCAGAAAGACCCCAGAGGGAAAAACCTGCAGTAGAAAGGGCACTTTGGGAGAGGCAAGATATCATGGGACCTGAGCATACATGTGTTCGTGCTGAGTATTCCAAGAATGCAAGCAAGGTCTTAACTGTTCTTTCCCTGGGCCACTTCTCATGATTGTGTTCACAGCAAGGAAATATAAAAGGCAGTGTCTCCCTGGGAAAAGAGCATGCTTGCTTACCACTGTAAAAGTAGTGATTCCCCCATGCTGTGTTGCTTTCCTGTAATGCAGCCCTCTGCTGGAGGAGGGGGAAGGATAATTGGCTTAAATGTGAAGTCTGGCTACTGCTTTTGCCATGAGTAATAAAGTTTTGTCTATGACCCAGGAGTCTCAAGGCTTCTGTCAGCATCCAGGTTAGTTTATCATCTTGTAAATTAGGTAAAATCCCAGACCCTTCACAATTCTGCACAGACATGCAAAACTTGTTTTATGAGAGTACAATCTTGATTATTGTGCAAAAATTTCTGCAGAGATGCATTAATCAAACATTTATTGAGGACCTATGTGCCAGGCGCTGTACTTGTTATAGGATACGAAAACAAATGACCAGTCTCTCCCTGCACATTCTCCAGTAGGAAAGACAGTCATCCTTAATTCCTGTCTCACATCTCAATCCAATCTTTAGCAAGTTCTATAGACTATCTTCAAAAAATATCCAGTGTTGGGTCACTTCTCACTACCTCTACTTTGATCACCGTTTTTCTCCTCTAAATCATTGTAATTGCTTCCTGTTTTCCTGCGTCTGCCCTTGCTCCACTTTAGAACATTAGAATCAACTGGGGAGTAAACTATACTGATATCCGGGCTCCATCCCAAGTAAATCAGTATTCCTGGAGGCAGTGCCCTGGCACTGGTAATTTTAAAACTCCTTAGGTCATTCTAATGTGTAGCCAAGAGTGAGCCACTGTTGTTGACAAAGAGAAGATATGGTTTTCAGCAAGCCACATGGTCAAATGCACTATTCAATTTGTACAGCTGTACATGGTGGTTCTAGTTAGATGTTTTCAGATGACTTTGGCAAAAATTTGGAGGATATATTGAAAGGGTAAAGATCAGGGGCAGGGTGAACACTTACCTGGCTATAAAATAATCTTAACAAGAGCTGATTAAAAGCCTAAAATGAGGAAGTGGCAGTGGGGATAGTGAAGAATGAACTGGAATATATGGGAGGTAAAACCAAAGGAACGAAAATAACTATTGGTGGAGAGTGGCTTCTTGCCTCCCTGTTATGGTGAATTCAAAGAGGAGGTTTTGCGGTGAAAACAATTCAGTTTTAAACTATTTAGGTACTGTGAAATAGTTCCAGGTGGTCAATGACCACGTAGTCCTGAAACGAGGAAGATCTAGGTGGAAGACCAAAATTGGAGGGGAAGTCCATCCTTTGTTGCGCTATTTTCATTTAAAGATTTGAATTTAAGAAACAATGGGAGACAAAAATTTTCAGTGCTCTAATCTCATCAGAATACATAATTTTATAAAAATTTAGGTACATACCTTTTGTGCTCTGAATTTTAAGTTTGCAGGAAGAACTCAACTAAGTGCTGAAACCATGGGTTCCAACCCTTATTCTGTCACTGTATTGTATATGTATATGACCTCAGGCAAGACAATTTCCCCACGCATACAGATAACTCAATGTTGCTTATAAGCTTACATATTTATACTTACTACAGTGCACATGCTTACATATTTAGTGGCTATACTGTTCTAAGGGGCTAATTATAGTGAAATATAGAGCCATGAGAATAACAGAAATAGAGGTCTAAGAGTATATTAACAGGCACATGTCCAAGTGAATTGGTACCAGAAGATATAGTCAAAGAATGAAATCTAATAGCCTTGAAGTTTTAAAGAATAAAAATTTAGCAAGAAATTTTTAGATTTGCATAAACAGATACTCAGAATTTGAATTTAGATTTGAAAACTGCCTTAAGCAATGTGATGGGAAAGGCGTGTAATTAGCTTGTACAGTAATCATGTAATTGTTAAAACAACATACCATTTGTCATACATTTAGTTGCTCTTAACTGCTCTCTGCTTAACCTGCTTGCCAGATTAACTGACATCATCTCCCTTCCTCTGTAAAATTTTCTAATGGACCTGGCACAAGACCTCCTGTAAGTAAGTTTGCTGCTTTGCAGTATATATTAACACTTCTGTTCTCTCCAATTTAGTTATATGCTTACCAAGACTTAGTTGTTTGCTCCCAAAAGTTTGTCCTGATATGTAATTATCTTTCTCATCACATAATTAGATTATAGACAAGGAGAGTTATCTTTATGAAAACTAAGTTGAATGGTTGGAAGGCAGTCAAGTGCTCAAAGACTGGAGTGGGAATGTTGAAGGATGTAAGTTACCCGGAGGGTTACAATGCCAAATTTGGGGTAATTTGAGCTTCAGAAACAATGATTATAATTTATCATAACACATTTTTTTTATCACTGCCAACTCCTTTGAGAATTGGTAAAGGAAAAGATTTGAGCATGACTCTGCCTCAAGTGCATTCCAATTGAAGGAAAGCTCTTCTTTACAGAAGAATGCCCAGAGTCAATAAATGTAGAAAGATGACAGAATACAAAAATTGCCATTTTGAAAATTTGAAGAAGTAATTGATTCAGGCAAGGATCATCATCAATGGATACCAAAACCAGATGGAAGTTTGTTGGTAACCAGGCTATCCATGTACTGCCAAGGTCTCAGTCCACATATTGAACTGCAGCAAGAAAAACATACCTTTGCATTGGGAAAATATGTGGTTATCACTTTAATTTTGCATCACTGATAGTAAGTCAACCAGATAAAACTTTTGATGTGATGCAATATGACACACATCAGCGATGTGTTAATGTTAACAATGTTTAACCTGAACACATCAAGGCTATGGCTCTAATTGCTAGTTTATAGAAACTATAGGAAAAAGATAAACAAATCACTGATTTGTTAACTGATTTGATAAAAAAACAAACTGATTGTAAAGGGTTAAATCCGGAATGAGATATACAAATGACTTACTCCATTAAAAAAAAAAAGGTTCTGGGGGGGGCAGGAAATCAAAGTTGGAAGAATGTTCTAGATGAAACAATCAAATATAATGTGTGAAATTTGACTGGATTAACAGGGAAAATTTAAACATGGGCTAAGCATTAGATACTGGGAAATTACTGTTCATTTTTTTGAGGTATGTAATGATATTGTAGTTAAGTAAAAGATTCATTTTTTTTATGAGATGCAGCATGCTTAAGTAGGGGTGAAATGTCATGTCTGCAAATTACTTTCCAATAGTTTAGAAAAATATGGCAAAATGTCAATTTTTAAATCTGGTTTGTTAGAATTGTTAGATATGGTTTGTTTTATTTAACTTCTCTGTATATCTGAACATCTACATAATAAAAAGTTGTGGAAAATAAGACTATCTGCTAAAAACAAATTACATGTGGGCCAGACAACTGTAAAAATGGGAAAAATACACAAAGATCTAGGATTTTCCATTATAATAATTCTATCATTTTATAAGGGTATCAATAATTCAGTGTATCAGTGGAAGACCTTATAAATGCATTATTTACATAAAACACATAAAGGCAGGAAATACAAATTAATGTAAAGAAAGGCGCTATAGACTATAATACTCCACACACTCATTCCAGGAGAAAAGTGTTGTATAAGGTATGAAGTGGCATTATAAAAATTGCATCGTAAGTACAGTGGTTATTTTTTAACCTGATAACTATGGCATAAGCATAATTTGAGTATTATGCAACCTGGAGACAATCTGCACTTTGTGAAGGGTAATTCCATGACATCAAGGTTAATGAATGTGAGGACAAGAGAAAACAGCTTCTTGAAGAAAACACTCAATAAGAAAGCCTTGAAGATGTCTTTCCTTTGGAACCTGTTTGTAGGATGTTTGTATAAACAGTCACGTCCAAATGAAGCCACATAGTCATTACATGCTTAAATTTCTATTTATGGCACCAGAATTTATGTTTTTCCTCATCTAGCTCAGGAAAACTTCTTGTGCAAAGATGTCCCACGATTTCTTAGGAATATCCCCATTGTTAAGTTTTGGGGATTCTGATTCTTCATTTTTAAGTAGTTGTTTTTACCAAATGATCAATATTTGTTAAGTATTTTTCTTTGCTCATATACACAAAAAACTCTTACCAATTTCACTCCATATCATTTAATTCTACCTTATTACCCAACTTATCTATCCATTAATGCAACAAACATATATTGACCACCTACTATATGCAAGGCACTGAAGAAATAAGAGCAAGGTGAAATCTCAGCTCTCAGAATATGATCTTATATTCTGATAGTGGAATGCTGTGGATATTAAATGCAAAATATTTTTTTAACCTATTTCTATTTGCATTTCTACCAGTTTTTGTTTTATGTTGTTTAGGACAACAGTTACTACTGTTTAACAATTATTGCGTCAATGCTTTTTCCAATGAAATTTTTTTCTATATTTCAAAAATAAACTCCATTTTACTTATATCTATGAAGGAATAACAATTCCAGTTATTCCTTCAAAATCAGTCATTTCATTTTTAGTTTCTTAGAAACAGGCTGAATTATACCTTATTCAATTAGTCACTCCTATTAGGTAAACCAAGTCCAGTAACATTTCATGTTATAAGTTACCTACATATTCTCTTTTCTTACTATAGTTATGTCTTCATTTTTTCCCCCCCAACCCACTTTCTGCACTGGACTCTGATCTATTTTCATTTTTCTCACACTAAATAGCTGCTTTTCGTTACTTCTTTGTCTTAGGATACAGGGTCACATTTGGCAACCTCTTTTAGGTCTCTTATGCTCATTCCATGACACACTAGTTGAGCTCATGTCCTTACTTCATCTTTCATTACTTTAGAAAGCGTTCTGTTGCTTAATTCAGCTGCGATTTGCAGCACTACAGGAAGCCCTGAAAGGATCCAATTAGTAAGTTTGGGCCCTCAGCACATTAGGCACTCAAGAAACATGTGTTTCAATGGAAGAAATGGACTTCCTGAAGTAAAAGTCAAAGGGGAACCACAAGTTATGAACCACAAGTTATGAATCAGGTGAAAAAACTGGGAACTGTATTCTTATTTCTTCCCACAGGATGACCAAAGTCAAAACCTAGTGAAACTAAGGCTGTCTTAAAGATTAATTTAAGCTTGGGTGTTTAATTTTTGCCTGTTTAACTCAAATTTGTACACGTCTAAGAGTTAATACAGAACATTAGTTTTTCTATCCTAATAGATCATCTTTCATTAAAGTTCTCTTCCTTTAATATTTCAGTATTTAAAGGAAAATATAATTAAATAGTGGTCACACAGAAATCTTTAAGATACTTATAATTTTTTCAAACCTACTGGCCCCACATGGCAGTTATGGCATAACAGGAAAAGGGAAGTAAAAAAGGGGAAGGAACCCTTTACTTATTTAAGGCTTCAAAGCTGGGAAGAACTAAAGGCCTGAAAGCAGCTTTTCTCTTATTCTAGGATTATTCTCTAGTGTGAAATCTCTTACTTGATGGAAGCTTTCCCAAGTTACATTCATAAGGCCTCATTGAGAAGTACTTGAAATAGACTTAAGAGTTGGTGAGTTACAGGTTTGAGTACTTTTACTTTCACAGGATTCTTTCTGGAATGAATTAAACTGTTGTGAATTAATAATTTAAATGAAGTTTCCTTCTTAAATTTCACATTAAATTTAAATAGGTTATATCCACATTACTAATTCTGATACTTCTGTTCAGTGATATCAAACATATATTGCACTTCTTTTGAATAATGTTTTAACACAGAGTACAAGATAAAACTTAAATGACTAAGTTGTAATACCTAAATGAAGTCTCCCACATCCATTAATTACGATGTTTGGCACCTGTATGAACACGCTGATGCTGAATAAGGTTTGTACTCTGGGTGAAGGTTTTACCACATATACGGCATGCATAGGGCTTCTCTCCTGTGTGAATTCTCTGGTGTTGTATAAGGCATGTTCTCTGGCTAAAATCTTTATCACATTCATTGCATTTATAGGGTCTTTCTCCAGTATGAGTTCTCTGATGTTGATTAAGTGATGAGGAGTAAATAAAAGCTTTCCCACATTCATTACATTTATAGGGTTTCTCTCCGGTATGAATCCTTTGATGCTGAGTAAGATTTGCACCCTGTCTATATGCTTTCCCACATATGGTGCATTTAAAGGGTTTTTCTCCATTATGAATCCTTTGATGTTGAGTAAGGTGTACACTCTGGCTGAACGCTTTCCCACACACGCTGCATTTATATGGTTTCTCTCCAGTATGTGTTCTGTGATGTTGAGTAAGGTTTGCACTCTGGCTGAAGGCTTTCCCACATATATTACATATATAGGATTTCTCTCCAGTGTGAGTAGTTTGATGTTGTATAAGAGTTGATGAATGAGCAAAGGCTTTTCCACATTCATTACATTTATAACACTTCTCTCCAGAATGAATTCTCTGATGTCGAATAAGGTAAGTACTCTGACTAAATACTTTCCAACACTCATTGCATTTATATGGTTTCTTTCCAGTATGTATTTTTTGATGTTGAAGAAGGTGTGTACTCTGACTGAAAGTTTTTCCACACTCGTTGCATATATAAGGTTTTTCTCCAGTATGAACTCTCTGATGATTTATCAGTGATGAACTGTGGCTGAAGGTTTTACCACATTCTAAGCATTTGTATGGTTTCTCTCCAGTATGTGTCCTTTGATGTATAGTAAGGTGTGCACGCTGACTAAAGTCTTTTCCACAGTCATCACACTTATAAGGTTTCTCTCCTGTATGAATCCTCTGATGTATAGTAAGGTGTGCTCGCTGGCTGAAGGCTTTACCACACTGGTGGCATTCATATGGTTTTTCTCCAGTATGCATTCTCTGGTGTGCAATAAGAGATGAGATATGCCTAAACTCTTTTCCACATTCTTCACATTCATAAGATTTCTCTTTGGTATGGGTACTTTGGTGTTTCATGAGGGATGGGTTTTTCCTAAACTTTTTCCCACACACATTACATTTATAAGGCTTCTCTCCAGGATGAATTTTCCTATGTACAATACCATATGAGACATGACTGAAGGCTGCCCTGCCTTCATTATATATTGAAGCTTTATTATCTAATTGGGTATCAAACTGTTTAATTAGGTTTGAATGCTTTCCAAAATTATTTTCATATATATCATATTTATGAAGATACTCTTCTGTATGATCATCTTCTTGTGAAAAAACTGTCTTCAAACTGAAATCACTTTCATCAGTGGGAATTTTCCTGAAGGTATCTGTTGCCTGCCTCTCTACTTTGTCTTCATAGTCATATGGTTCTTCCAGTTTGACAGTCTGGGTTCCATCCGTTGTGAGTCTGGAAACATTTTTAACTGGATTACTATCTTCGGCTTTTATTTCCCATTCTGAAATAAAAAGGATATAAAAATTTTCTTCTATTTGGAGAAAGAAAACTGCCAAAACAGAAAGTAAATAATGACATGAAAAAAATACTTAAAAAGATTATGGTACTGACAACCTCATAACATGGTCCTTAAAGCTTGGGAAAGGAGAATAAAAGGGCAGAAAAACAAGACTAAATGGGAAAGGAGAGGCTCTTCATTGTTCAACATGGGCACAGAGTAAATAAACTAGGTTAGGTCAGGTGACAGAGCTAAGAGAAGTGAAAACTGGGTAAAATTGAGTGAAATTAAAAGAACAAAAATCAGAGTTGACACTAGAAAATGCTTGGAGTAAGGTTAAATGAAAAAAGCAGTATCATAACTAGCATGAAAACTCATTAGAACTAGACAAATATTACAGAATGCTAACAATGAGATTATAGGTTTTTAAATATTTTATAATAGTCAATAAATTGGCTATGTGACTTTTACTGCTGTTTAATACAGAAATGTAGTTATATTACTTTTACAGAAGAAAAAAATGAAAAACAACTTTCTCAAACCAGATTTGTTACTACCCCCCCCAAAAAATGAGAATGTTAATAGACTGTGTAGGTAGATGTGTGTGTGTATGTGCACATACACAGACACGCAAACAATGAATAGTACCAGAAGCTGAGTTTAACTTCTGTGTAATCTGAATCAGTCTAGGAGAGACTGTTCCATGTACCTGAAAAGGAAGTACTAAAGGTTATAATTAAGCTTATAGTAGCAAATATCAATGATGACCATAAAGAAACTGCTATTATAAAGCATACATTCTTAAAACAATCAGTTTATTGAGAATTCATAAATTGAGATTAACCAGGGCTTAAATATGTGTATATAACTAACCAGAAAGGATTGGTTAGACGCAGTATCTGTTGGTCAACAGGGTCAAACAATAGTATAATAGTTCTAATAAAATAGATCGGTGTTGACTCAGTTAACCAAGGAAAGCTTTGGCGGGAGGTATAATGTGAGCTTAACTGAAGGAATGGCTAGGTCCTATATAAAGAACTATAAAAGTTCTGAGACAGGAATGGCCATTAAAGACCAACACTACTTTATCTGTGAATTATCAGTTTCCTGAAATATGACCAATTAGATATCCTAACCAAGGGTTCAACTTATTATATACATCACTGAGCTGCTAAGAAAGCAAAATCCTCAGAGGCCAAAAATCAAGTAAAAAGAAGAAGACAGGATATCAGCAAAAGTTAAAGTTGGTTGCCTATGATAACTCTTCAGCCCTATTGAGGACCTTAAGCTTCCACTATGAGGGTTACAGGGGCTCTGGGGCCAGAAGACAAAGCCTGGAGCCCAACCAAGGAGAGAAGGCTGATAGGAGTCTGTAAGGACAGGCTAGAAAAACAAAACCAAAAAACCTCACCTCAACAGAAGGAAGAAAGAATTTGCCTTCTTCAGTCTTCGTGTTCTTTGGTAGGGGAAAAATCTACCATAAATTGCTCCCTCTTATGGATTTACAACCCTAATTTATACTACCTGAATAAAAGACTCATGCTGAGAAGAAGTCAACTTACAGTGCTTCCAGACTGGCAATACCTCTCAGAAGACTATTCGGACTCTAGTCCAGGCTTATGCCATGTATGTTTTCTCATTGCTTCAAATGTGCTATAGGTATATTCTGCATCATGTTTGCTAATCAAGGCAAATAGAGCCATAAATTATGAGAAGAATTAGCTTTTCAAGTAGTGTGACGTTTATAATACCTAATGGCCAGATGAAGTTAAAAAAAGGCTAAAGTTTAATCAGATAAACTTTAAAAAAGTGAAGCCATTTGGTTGAAGGCAGCAAAGTATATTCTGCCATTATTGAATGAATTGTTAATGATGAATTGTAGCCATCGATATTGGTAGACACACTAAAAGTCAGTGCTTTAATTTAAAAAAGGTCAGGAAAGCAAAATACAAGAGTATGGCATATATCTTTTGTATACAAAAGGAAATCGAAGACTATTTATGACTTATTTCAGCAAAGAGAATCGCAGGAAGGATAAACTAGAAACAAATAAACATAGTTAACTATAGGGAGTAAATGGGAATAGAAAAGATGAGGATGTACACCTTTCTACATAGCTTTCATTTCTGAACCACGTTAATGTTTTTATATATTCAAAAATGTAAAAATTAGAAAGAATCAAAAACCAAAAAAACACTAAAACTGAACACAAATAGAATTAAAAAAATGGTATATGTTCAGATACCCAGAAGGAAGAATTCAAGTAACGTTTGAACCCAGTATTCTGTACACCCTTAATGGAATACATTTTAAAGACAAAAAGGGGCTGTGAAGAAACTCTGAACTTACATAGTTTGTTATTGGTACTGATATTAATATAATTCTGAAAACATCATTGTGTGTATTATACAACAAATGGGTAAATATACTGATGTTTTTGGGGACCAGGTTACTCATTGTATGGGAAAATAAATACAAAATGGAATATAGGAAGATATGAAGTGAACTTAGAGTTATCAGTGAAAACTTATGATTAAAAACCCCCCAAAACTATATACACACATACATACATATTTCCCAGCTCTATCCACTGAAGAGATCTAGAAGCAATGGTATCCATTGTAGTGAGCACACTTACTGCCCAGATCCTAGTTTCTAAATACAATTTCTCATTAACATGAACCATGGTTCCTTAGAGAACTTCCAGGTCTAAGGTAGGCCCAAGGTAGGCCTAAGGTAGGCCAGAAAGCAAGGGAATTCTCAAAAACTAATGGGGACATCTCAAAAGGACACCGGACTTATGTTTGAAATACTCCCATTAAGGCAGTCCATGATGGTGGTGATGTTGGAAGATCCTGAACTCACCTCCACCCACAAAGACACCAAATCTACATCTATATATGCAATAATTCCTTCTGAAAAAGACCTGAAACTAGCTAAACAGCTAGTTTAAAAGAAAAGGGCCACACTGAGGTGGGTAGGAGAGGCTGAGATGTGGTCTTGCCAAAAACCCCATCCCTGGCATGGTGACCCATAATTGGGAGGGACCTCACAAATCTGGAGCTTCTCCTTGAAGAGCAAAGAGTTTGTACCCCATATCAGGTACCCTAAATCTTAAGATCAGTCGTAAAAACACTTGGCTTTGAAAACCACAAGGCCCAGGGCGCTGTACCACACTGAAAAACAGCTCTTGAAAAGCTCATGTGCACACTTACTCTCTCCAAAGCCCAGGGCAGAGGTAGCAGTTTGGAAAGCACCCAGACTATATGTGAAAGAGATTCATCTGCTAATCTTAAAGCATCTGCTGAAGGGTCAGAAGACTGTAGGGATTCTCTTTGGAGACAGAGGCACTGGTGGACATTTTTACACTCTCCTTTTGCCATGCTTCACAGTGCCATTATCTCCTGGAGGGGAGCTTCTGCACATGTCTGGTACCGTGGTTCTTTTATATCTGGTGCCCCTGTTTTTGCAGTGGCAACCCAGGGGATACCCCTTGAGTACCTGGCTCTGGAGGCCATGGAATTGTATTCCTGGGTCCCACAGGACTGTAACAATCAGAGAATCCTTGGCAGGCTACTACCCCCAGGGCACTAACAAACAGGAAACTGAAACACAATCCCAGTCTTTCTGTGACAGATCCCTATTTACTTGTTTTAAAGCTTCAGCCTGAAGAACAGCCTTCAAGAATGCCACACATCTAGAGGTGACGAAGTGCTCTCAGAAAACATAGGCCAGGTGATGCCATCTTTGCACTCTCCCTCCTCTGCCTTGCTACAAGCTCACTGGTACCTCCCAGTAAGGAGCTTCCACACTACTCTGGAGCCCTGATTTTTGCATATGTTCCACAGGAGACACTCCCATATCACCTGATCTGGAGGCCAGCAGGGTTTACAATTGTAGTCCTGAAGGACTGTATATATTTGTATAATTTAAAAGCTGCTGCCTGAGGATCTGGCTTCCAGTCTGCCTGAAACTAGGTGCTAATATCCCTCACTCTGGAATACTGACAGCTCTTGGCACACCCTCAACAACTGGAGCTATTAAAAAGAAATCAGGCTGCTTAGATGATCACAAAGATTCAAGAGACAACTGAGAACTAAGGTAAGGCTTAACAATAAGGTTCATCTTTTATACAAAGCCACTCCTTCAAGACGAGAAGAGGTAGCTCTTTTGCCTAATACATAGAAACAGAGAGTCACACAAAGTGAGAAAACAAAGGAATATGTTCCAAATGAAAGAACAAAGAAAAAACCTCAGAAACAAAACTTAATGAAATAAAGGTAAGTAATTTACCTGATAAAGAGTTCAAAGTACTGGTCATAAAGATGCTCAATGAACTTGGGATAATGAATTAATGAACACAGTGGGAACAGAGACAAAAAATATAAGAAAGTACAAAACAGAAGTCACAGAGCTGACAAATTCAATAACTAAAAAACACACTAGAGTAGTTCAAAGCAGATAGGTAAAGCAGAAGAGAGCATCAGTGATCTTGAAGACAAGGCAGTGGAACTCACCAAACAGACCAGCAAAAACGAAAAATTTTTTAAAGTGAAGATAACTCAAGAGGCTTATGGGATGAATAAGCCTCTTGAGCTGTTATACTGCAGGATAACAACTGCAGTATAGGGGTCCCAGAAGAAGAGAAAAGGGCAGAAAAGTTACTTGAAGAAATAATGGCTGAAAACTTCCCTAAGCTAGGGAAGAAAACAGACATCCATATCCAGGAAGCCAAGAGAGATACAAATAAGATGACCTGAGTGAGATCCACATTATCAGTACACCTTATAATTAAAATGTCATAAGTTAAAAGATAGAGAATCTTAAAAGCAGTGAGAGAAAAAAAACTTGTTATTTATAAGAGAACACCAATAAGACTATCAATAGATTTTTCAGTAGGAAGTTTGCAAGCCTGAAGGGTGTGACATAGTTACATAATTATTCAAAGTACTAAAAGGAAAAACGTCCTGCCAAGAATACCTGGCAAAGAAATCATTTGGAATTGAATAACATTTAGCGTTTTCCAGACAAGCTAAAGAAACTCATCTTCACTAAACCAGCCTTACAAGAAATATCAAAGGGACTTCATTAAGCTGAAAAGAAAGTAACAAGAAACACATATAAAAGTACAAATCTCACTGGTAAATATATGGTAAAGGGAGTGGATTAATCATATATATAGCTAGTATAAAAGTTAAAAGAAAAAGTAAAAATAAATATAACTACAATAATTAAAGAATACACAAAATAAAAATATGTAAATGTGACATCAAAAACAAACATGGGGGGTAGTACAAATGTAGTTTTAGAAAGTGTTCAAACTTAAGTTGTTATCAATATAAAACAGGTTGTTATAAATATAGGTTGTTATATGTAAGCCTCATGGTGACCACAAAACAAACCTTTAATAGATAAACTAAAGATAATGAGAAAGAAATCTAAGCATAACACTAATGAAAGTCATCAAATCACAAAGAGAGCAAAAGATGAAAGAAATAGAAAAGAACTATAAAACATCCACAAAACAATTAACAAAATGGCAAAGAGCACATACATATCAATAATTTCTTTCAATGTAAATGAACTAATTCTCCAATCAAATGATAGAGAGTGGTTAATAGATAAAAAAAATTAAACAAACAAGACCTGTCTGCAAGACTTACTTCAAATGTAAGGGCATATACAGACTGAAAGTGAAGGGATGGAAAAAGATGTTCCATGCAAATGGAAACCAAATAAAAGCTGGGATAACTAAACTTAACATCAGACAAAATATATTTTAAAAAAGACTGTAATACAACAAAGAACAGCATTACATAATGATAAAGGGAGCAATCCAACAAGAGGATATAACATCTATAAATATTCATGCACCCAACAAATAGCACTTAAATATGTGACAAAAATATTAACAGACTTAAAGAGAGAGAGACAAACAGCAATATAGTACAGTAGATGACGTCAATACCACTTACATCATAGATACATTATCCAGACAGGAAATCAATAAATAAACACTGGCCTTAAATGGCACATTAGAGCAGATGAATTTAACTGATATATACATATATAGAACAGTCCATCCAAAAGCAGCATAATACACATTCTTCTCAAGTGTATACAGAATGTTCTCCAGGATAGATCGTATGTTAGCCCACAAAACAAGTCTTAAAAAAATTTAAGAAAATTAAAATCATTATCAAGCATTTTTTCTGACCACATTGGTTTTAAAACTAGAAGTCAATTACAAGAAACTAGAAAAATCACAACTAGGTGGAGATTAAAAAATATGCTAATGAACAACCAATGGGTTAACAAAGGAATCAGAAGAGATAACAAAAAATACTTTGAGACAAAAATGAAAACAACATACCAAAATTTATGGGATGTGGCAAAAGCAGTTCTAAGAGGGAAGTTTATATCGAGATGAGTTTACCTCAAAAAAAAAAAAAAAAAAAAACAAGAAAAACCGAAATAAACAACCTACCTTTACACTTCAAAGAACTAGGAAAAGAACAAATGAAGCCCAACATTTAGTAGAAGGAAATAGCAGATTAGAGTGAAAATAAATGAAATAGAGACTAAGAAGACAAGAGAAAAGGTCAATGAAACTAAGAGGTGATTCTCTGAAAAGATAAACAAAAATACATGAACCTTTAGTTAGATTCACCAAGAAAAAAAGAGGATTCAAATAATCAGAAATGAAAGAGACATTACAACTAAAACCACAGAAACACAAAGGATCATAAGAGATTACTATGAGCAATTATATGCCAAGAAATTAGACAATCACAAGAAATGGATAAATTCCTAGAAACATAGAACTTCATAAGACAAAGAAAATCTGAATAGACTGATTATTAATAAGGAGGTTGAATCAGTAATCAAAAACCTCCCAACAAACAGAAGTCCAGAACCAGATGGTTTCATTAGTGAATTACAAAAACTGAAAAGGAAGAAACACTTCCAAACCCATCTTACAAGGCCAGCATTACCCTCATGCCAAAACCTAACAAGGACACCATAGGAAAGGAAAATTACAGGCCAATATCTGTGATGAATATAGATGCAAAAATCCTCAACAAAATATTTGCAAACTGAGTTCAACAATATATTAAAGGGATGATACACCATGATCAAGTGGGATTTAGTAAGGGATGCAAGGCTGATTCAACATCTGCAAATCAATCAATGTGATAAACCACATTAACAAAATGAAGGATAAAAATCTTATGATCATCTAAATAGATGCAGAAAAAGCACATAACAAAATTCAATATCCTTTGATGATAAAAGCTCCCAACAAAGTAGGTGTAGGGGGAATGAATGTACCTGAACATAATAAAGATAATATATGACAAGCCCACAGCTAATATCATACTCAGCTAGTAAACTCAATGGTGAAAAGCTGACAGCTTTTCCTTTAAGATCAAGAACAAAACAAGAATGTCCACTCTACCACTTTTGTTGAACACAGTATTCTAAGTCCTAGCCAGAGCAATAAGGTAAGAAAACGAAATAAAAGGCACTCGAATTGAAAAGGAAGAAATAAAACTGCCACTATTTGCAGATGACATGATTTTATATACAGATAACCCTAAAGACTCAACCAAAAACTGTCAGAATAAACAAATTCAATAAAGTTGTAGGATACCAAATTGATGTACAAATATCTGTTGTTTCTATATACTAACAACAAACTATCAGAAAGAGAAATTAAAGAAATAATCACATTTACAACGGCATAAGGAATAAAATACCTAGGATTAAAATTAATCAAGGAGGTAAAAGACCTGTGCACTGAAAACAATAAGACACTGTCGAAAGAAACCGAAGATAGATAAATGGAAATGTATTCCATGCTTATGGATTGGAAGAGTCAATACTATTAAAATGTCCATACTATCCAAAGCAATCTACAGAATCAATGAAACCCCTATCAAAATTCCAATGGCATTTTCACAGAAATAGAACAAGCCATCCTAAAATTTGTATGGGACGACAAAAGACTCCGAATAGCTAAAGCAAACTTGAGAAGGAACAATACTAGAGGCACTGTGGTCCTGATTTCAAACTCTATTACAAAGCTGTAGTAATCAAAACTGTATGGTGCTGGCATAAAAAGACACATAAATCAATGCAACAGAATAGAGAGCTCATAAACAAACTCATACATATATATAGTCAATAAATCTACAACGAAGGAAGTAGATGATACAATGGGAAAGGGCAGTCTCTTCAGTAAGTGGTACGGGGAAAACTGGACTGCCACGTACCAAAGAATGAAACTAGACTACTATCTCACACAAAAACTAACTCAAAATGGATCTTGAATGTGAGCCCTGAAGCCATAAAACTCTTTGAAGAAAACATAGGTGGTAAGCTCCTTGACACTGGTCTTGGCAATGATGTTTTGAATCTGACTTCAAAAGCAAAATAAACAGAAACAAAAACAAACAAGTGAGACTACATTGAACTAAAAAGTTTCTGCACAGCAAAGGGAATCAACAAAATGATAAAGCAATCTTTTTTAGAGAAAATATTTGTAAATCATATATCCAATAACGGATCAATATCTAAAATATATAAAGAACTCATAGTTCAATAGTAAAAAACCCCCCCAAAACCCAAATATGATTAAAACATGGGCAGAGAACCTGAATAGACATTTTCCCAAACACATACAGATGGTCAACATCACTAATCACCAGGGAAATGAAAATCAAAACCACAACGAGATAGCACTTTACACCTGTTAGAATGTCTACTATTAAAAAGACAAGAAATAACAAGTATTGGTGAGGAAGTGGACTGTTGGTGGGAATGTAATTGGTGTATAGCCACTATAATAGTATGCAGGTTCCTCAAAAAATTAAAATTAGAATTACCATATGATTCAGCAATTCTACTTCTTTGAGTATTTATCCAAAGAACACAAAAACACTAATTTGAAAAGATATATGCACCCCCATGTTCATGGCAACATTACTGTAACAGCCAAGATATGGAAACAACCTAAGTGTCCATCAATGGATGAATGGATAAAGAAGATGTAGTATATACTACAATGGAACTACTCAGCCATTAAAAAAAATGGAATCTTGTCATTTACAACAACATGGATGGGCCTTGAGGGCATTATGCTAAGTGAAATAAATCTGACAGAGAAAGACAGACAATAGATGATTTCACTTATATGTGGAATCTAAAAACAAACATAGAAAACCAAAAACAAAAAAAAGAGGGCTCATAGGTAGGAAGAAAGACTGGTGGTTGCCAGAGGGGAGAAGGTACCAGGGGTAAGCAAAATGGGTGAAAGGGGTCAAAAGTTACAAATTTTCAGTTATAAAGTAAATAAATCCTGGGGATGTAATGTACAGTAAGGTGACTATAGTTAATAATACTATAATGAATATTGAAGAGTTGCTAAGAGAGTAAATCTTAAAAGTTCTCATCACAAAAAAACTTGTAACTGTATATGGTTACAGATGGTAACTAGATTTATTGTGGTGATAATTTTGCAGTATATACACGTATCAAATGCTATATACCTGAAACTAATATAATGCTGTATTAATTATACCTCAATTTTTTTAAAAAAAAGTCTTCCATTGCCCCAATTTGGGACAACTGAGCATTAAAAACAAATGTGAAGAAAACCCGAAAGCTGGAAACAATGTACTAATAACACACTGAAGTTTTAAAAATTCTATTAGTCCATAGTGATCTATATATACCACATAAAAATGGGGTGAGAGGAGGGAAAGCTATTATTTACAGAAGAGTGCTCTTAATCATTTAAAAGAAATGGCTGAATTAGAAAATCACATTTTGCAACTGGCAATGTCATAAAGCAAGGATCATTAGTGGATGCTAAAAACCTTGAATAAATGGTTTTCAGGGAATAGAATAGTCGTATGGCCACTAAGTATCAATTTACAGATTACTTACTAATTAAAAAGAAAAAATACACCTTTAAAATAGAGAGATCCTATAGATAGCACCTTAATCAGACTGAAGATCAGTAATGAGACAATGTTTAATCTGAATCTAATCATGAGTAAACAATTGGGCAACTCTAAACTGCAGATCATTCTAAAATTAAAAAGCTGGACTGGATCCTTCAAAAAATGTCAGTATCATGAAAGGGTAAATAAAGGAAAAGAAAAAAAAGGCTGAGGAACAGTTCTGATTAAAAGGGAGTAACATACAAGATAACCAAGTGGAACATGTGATTCCTGACTGGATCCTGATTGGGGAGAAAAACATCTATAAAGAATATTTGGGGACATTTGGAGAAATCTGAGTAATTGACTATACATTAGATAACAACATTATGGTATAAATGTTAAATACACGAAGTGAGAGAATAGTGTTGTTCTTATGCAGAACATTCATGGTTTTAGAAGATATATGCAGAAACATTCAGGCATGAGATGTCATGATACCTGAAACTAACTTTCAAATGTTTGAAAACAAAGTATATGTATGTGTATGTAAAGAGATAAGGCAGAAATGGCTAAATGATGATAATTTGTGATTCTAGGTAAAAAATACATAGGTGTTCAATGTACTGTTCCCGCAACTTTTCTGCAGGTTTGAAATCTTTCAAAATGAAGTTGTTGTGAAGGAAGGAAGAAAGGAATGGGAACAACCAACAAGACCATCAATAGGAAACAGATTCAGTAAAATGAGACGCAATAAAACTTGATGTGGATATTTCAAAAAAGAACAAGGAAAGTCTTTACATACACATTTGGAACCCTTATCAAGATGTTCATTTAAGAAATAATAGCCAAGTACAAAACTGTGTGTACAGTATGCTACCATTTATATTAGAAAATGGAGAAAAATATTTTCGTATTGACTTTATATGCAAATGAAACAAAATAAACCCCTGAAAGGTTAAGCTAGAAATAACAGTGCTTGTGTGTTGAGAATATATAGGAATGGGGCGAATGTGGTATACACATGGGACACTTTTGTCTGGCTTTATATAAAATATTTTATGTGTTAAAAAGATCTGCTCTTGTCATTTTTTTAAATAAGAAATTTTTAACAAAAGGTTTGAGTTAGGAAAGTGGAGGCAGGGGCTAGAGAGTTTTGTCAGTAAACAGAATAAAAGAAACTCAAAAAAGAAGTTAAGGTTTGCAATTTAAGACTTTAGGAGACATTCGTGCATGCTTAAATATTGAGTAAACAATGGCACAATGAAAGCCCCAAAAAGCTATAAGGGATAGGATTCAAGGATCATGGAGAAGGATAAAATGAGATGGGAAAGGTATAAAAACAACATTTAGAAAATCTCTTCCTGAAGGTGGCCTCTGCAAAGAAGTGATGCCAAAAAGGTCAGTGTTCTTGACAGACTGGAATGTCTTTGTGGAAAGTGACTTGGCCATATTTAAAAATATATCTCAGTACACTTACTTAGGATAACAAAGGCCCTTAAGTGTGAAAATGGTCTCTGCTGGTTATTCTCTCACCTGGACTAGGGCCTTCTAAGATTTCTTTTATCACCATCCATGGTTCTTCCAATATGGGAATCACAGTTGGTCTGTACACTGTAAGTCCTGTTCAGGAAGAATATAATGAGTTTTATCTTGGAGATAAACATTTGTTTTCAAATTTTATTACCTGACTTATCTATGACAGACCTCTACAAGAAAACAATGGTTTGTGGACATGACCTAATAAACAGGTTATTGTCCTTTTCAGACTAGGATAAAAGTTTCCTGCCAACCTGGAGGATATGTGCACAGAGGTCATGGGGTAAGTAGAGAATGGGCAAGGCACAGCATCAGGTGATAGCCCTGTGAAGCTGTGCATCATAGTTTTTCAATGATATTTCACTTAGAAACCTTTCATTTGGGAAAAAGGAGTAGAACATAGGCATTTCTGTGCCCAAACGGGATGCACAAACTCATCTCTAGGCACCATTCTTAGCAAAGTACTTTAGAAGTCTAACCCACTTTTTAACACAAGAAAGGTACTCTGGTGGGTATACTAGGAGGAGAGGGTGTAGATGCCTACCTAGAGAAACCATGTTCCAATAGTTCTGTAATGTCACAGTCTTGTATAATTCCTTCTGTACAGGACGCATTAGCTCCCAGTCCTCCTGGGTGATATCCACAGCCACATCTTTAAATGTCATTGATTCCTAAAACATCAAATATAACTTAACTTGGTTCAAGACATAGTAGGAGGGAATGGTGGTAATACCAGGTGTATTTGTGGTGGAGAAAATCATAGAATCTTGAGTTTTAGTAGGACCCTAAAGGTTAAAATCTTGACCCAGTGTATGGATGAACAAATCTGAATGGCTCTAAGTCTGAAAATAAAGAATTAATCATTTTCAGTTGCCACTAGTGCATTTATTGGTGGTTCCATCTTAAAGAAGAAAGGATTTTGAATATAGATGACACAGAGTTGAATGATTTTGCTTTTCAAGCTTTGCCTTAAGAATAAATTCAATGTGTTATAATTTGAAATTTAAAGCTATCATGTGTACTCTATGATAAAATGAAGAGCCCTTCCTTTTTTTTCCATACTGTCAAACTGCTGTACTTTTAAATATATTTTGTATCCCTCTTTGTTGTTCTTTGTTCTGTTAAAAATATTGATTATTCTTAAATGTTTTTCAAATAAAGTTTCTTTAAAAAATTATACTGGGTTTTGAAACACATTAAGCTTATAATGTAAGAACTGATCGTTTTTCAATATTCAAGACTTCTTTCATGTCCTATAAAATGATAGAGGGCATAAAGATACTGCAAAATTTATAGGATGCTTAGTCCTAGCTCTTTAAATCTGAGAGGACAACACTGTTAATGAAATCTTTTCTTTTTTCTATCATATTTTTTATGTATA
Source organism: Rousettus aegyptiacus (assembly GCF_014176215.1). NCBI lineage: Eukaryota > Metazoa > Chordata > Mammalia > Chiroptera > Pteropodidae > Rousettus > Rousettus aegyptiacus. The sequence goes on from NW_023416309.1 coordinate 66,686,318, forward strand.
TGTACAAAAATGATTAACCTTTGTATGCCACTTTCTATAGCAGTCACTTTAGTATTGTTTCTAACAGTTTTACCCTTGACTTTATTAGTTTTTTCAGGTAAACATTCATAATACCTATATATAATAATTTTATACCAGTTACCAGTTTAAGAACATGCATATTTTTATAGCAAACTTTTCTCTTAAGGTGGCCTGAGTTGCTCTTCCTTAAAATAACAGACTCATGAGGAATAGGATTACCACATGGCCTTTAATTACTTGTTAATGAGGAAAAATAATATTAGTACTACTTTTTATCCTCCTGTGATCTTACTGATCCAGACTAACAAGTCTCATATTTAATCCTCAGAATCTAAGAATATTTCTATATACTGGAGTTGAATAACTCAGGCTAATAGTGGTTAAGTATCTTGCGCCAAATTACAGGTTCAATGGCAGAACTCAGAACTCCACCTAGATCCATCTGGCTGTGCAGATCAGTCCTTTAACCTCAATGTGATATTGCTGCCTTAAAGTCAAAAAGTGAGGAAAGGCATATCAAAGGAAGGCAATACATCCCATTTCTTACAGGGGGCATTCACTGACCTTAACAGGCCAAAGTGACTTAAGGAGAAAAACTGACACTTAGGTCCTTGATAGGACTTCTGGGGTCACAGAAGTTAGAGGCACAGGATAGAAAATGTCTTCACACACCATGAAGGCATTTTAAAATCACAGAAGAAACTAAAACTCACTTTGGTTACCAAGTCATTTAGCCACCCTGCCTGGAAAGCATGTCTTCCTTTGGGGTCTTCCTCTGGGGTCTCTTGGGAAAGGGCAGAGTTCTGAGGAGCAGCTAGGGAAGAGAAAGAGACCAACGTGGAGATTAGTCCTATTTGAATACCCTAGGAAAACATCACCAAATAGATACCTACACTTTTTTAAAGTGAGAAGTCAGAGGAAACCAAACACAGCACCCCTACTTTAAAGAATCAGCAGGAAGAGACAATGACTTGTTCTCAGACAGCAGTCTTCAAAAACAAGTCTGCTATGGGACTCTTAAGTATATGTACCAAATTCACAATTTTCTAAATCTTCTTGTGATATAAATTTTGTGAGTTGTCTCTACACTTAATAAGGAAATATTCTCTAGACTCTATTCTACCTATTTGAAAGTATGTTACTGTAAAGTCCAATTCACAAAGCAAATGACTTACTGGCAGAATAGTTTAAACCTCTACAGGTAAACTCCCTGAGGGGTCACAAAGGGGCAATCTGGTTGTGTCTGGTCACTGTTTCATGACACATGTCTGGGTTTAGGTAACATGTCTAGTTCAAAGAAATTTGAAGGGGAATACCATGCAGGATGGAGCTTATATTAAAACCTATTCTCACTCACTTGCTTGACCTTTGTTCTCCCAATTTCTTTAATAAGCTGCTCTCTGATGTGTTGGTTGTCTTCACCCAAGATTCCTCCCCATTCTGCTCTATAATTCTTACCTTCCTCTTCTAGAATCTGAGTCAAATCCTCCACCAGAGTCACCGCTTCCTCGCTGCTCTCTGGGTACTGAGACTTCACCCAAGTCCTAACTTCTCCAGGTAGGATAGTCAGAAATTGCTCCAGCACCAGGAGTTCCAGGATTTGTTCCTTTGAGTGGATCTCAGGTCTCAGCCACTTAAGGCAGAGGTCTCGGAGTTGATTCAATGCTTTTCGAGGACCTGCCAGGTCTGGGTATGGAAAATTCCTAAAATTCTGTCGACGGGTCTCAGTGTCACGCAAGAGTCTTGAAGCAAGGTTTTCCTTTTCAACATTGTGGAGTCCACTCTGAGTCTTGTCTGGCTTCCACATTAGGAAGATTTGGGAATGTGAAGAACTGGTCATCCTCTTGCTTGGGGCTGACATTGTTATGGACAGGTGCTTCAATCTGGCAATAAATATCTTTTATTTCTCTAGTAGCGAGGCAACTGCTTGAAGTCTCATGCTAGAGCCACAAAGACATTGTATCTAGGGCAGGGGCAGAACAGAGTCAAGGTAGAGTTAGCAGCCTTAGTTACAAATTCTGAGACCCTACACAAGAACAGATCACAAGGTCAAGAATTCCTAGTGTTCTCTGTTATACACAAACAAAAATAAACTACCTGATATGCACATGTAAACACATCAACTTTACATTGGTCTCCCTCCCTTATATCCTTAGACCTGCTGGTGGGAATAGGGGGTTGGGACTGCCAAAAAAGGTGGTATTAGCAAAGACTTGAATAATAACCAAAACAGATCAAACTTCTAACTCTTTGAAACAGAAATTAAACTTTTACTGAAAAAAAAGGTTCAGTATTTTAGTCACTGATGTTATACAAGCTGTAATGACTGGTTTTCAACAGCAGCAGAGAGAATCTATTACTTAGAACTGGGAGAATTAAAGTGTTCAAGGTTCCTAAAGGAATACTCAGAAGAGGGCGAGCCATTTATTTGCTTTGCATATTAACTCCAGCCTATTCTACCTTTCCTATCTGAGGGCTGGGGAGACAAGCCGGTTGGACCGGAAAGAAGTAGAAAAGGCTGTGTGATTCGAAGACCTTTAAGTGCTTCCCAAATGAGACAATTCCTTATGAATAAATTTGAAACCAGAATCCCTGAAGAAAACCTCAATCAGGCCTGACCTGGAGAAGAACTCATAACACCTGTCCACCGGCTCCAGTTCTAAGCCCTCTTCAACCAGTCTTGTCTCCAAAGCCAACTGTTTACAAGGCTCTGCACAGCAGAAGCACCGGCCTCGTCTCCCCTCCTGTCGCATCCCCTTCTCAGCGGGTCTAACTCCTCTCCTCTTCAGCTGGAAAGTCGCGGGCAGTGCGGCAGTCGGGACTCGGCGACGTGCTCTACTGGGATTGGGCCCTCCACAGTAGCATTCATCCTGTGTTTCCCTCAGGCCTCGAGCAAGGTACCCCTGCACGGAGGCTCTGGGGGCCCAGCCCTGATCGCGCGGACACTTGCTCTCAGCGCCCGCGACATCATTACCTGTGGCTGGGATCCGGTGGACATGCAGCAGCCAGACAGGCCGGGAGGCCCCGTACAACAATGGCGGCGGGAGTTCGGACGCCTGCGTGGCGGGCTCAGTCCTCGGCTGCAGTGGGGCCTCTGGCTCCGCCACTTCCCTTCCCCGGAAAGCCCAACGTGTCTCAACCAGGAGCTGCGCGTTCCAAACTGGCCTTGAGAAACCCGGCCGGGAACCCACCGCGCCTTGGCTTCGCAGCGACCTCGCCTGGGCGTCACTGCGCATGTGCATGAGGTGAACGCTGCGCGCCCGCTGAGCCAATCGGAAGCTGCGCCCCGCCCCTCCTCTGCCGGAGCCTTGTTCCGAGGACCTGTCTCCATGGTAACCTCCTCCGCCCATTACTATGACTTGTTAGCCTGCAAGGTTCTGAAGATAACTTTAAAGTTTCCCTGGGCAGAGATGGCTGGTAGACGTCTTGGAAGTTGGGGAGCTGCCAACATTTGGGAGAGGGGATACAGATGGGAAGTGTTGAAGCCCAGGGGTAATTATCCAGAATGAACCTGGTGCCAGTGTTCCTATAGGAAGGTTGGGCAGAGACAATGTGGATCTAAAAGTAGAAAGACCCAAATTAATTGCTGATTCAGGCTCTACTGTAAATAAACATTGTTAAAGGTTCTGGGTCCCTCTTTAGAAATCTGATTCCGAGACTATCAGATTGGAAAAAAGAACAACATCCAAAAGCATGTCATTTATAAGAGACTCAAAACAAACACATAAAATGCTTGAAAATAAAAACATTCCAGGTGTTCGTTCCTGTTATCTACGGCTGTTTTGGCAAACCACCCCCAAACAATGGTTTCAAAGAACCATTTTATTATGCTAATGGTTCTGTGGTTCAGGAATTTGGAAGGAGAGCAGTGGGTGTGGCTCTTCTCTGCTACATTGTGTCTGGATGCTCAATAGAGATGATTTGTTGGAGGGAGGGTCCACTTCCAAAATGGCTTCTTTACTCACGTGGCTTGTGCATGGGCTGAGATGGCTTAAGGTTGAGCTGAGAAGGCTTAAGTTTGAGCTCAGCTTGGATTCGCCCATAATGCCTACATGTGGCCTTTTCAGCATGAAGGACTAGGGTGTTTGGACTTGTTACGTGGTGGCACCAAGAGCTGTGTTCTGTTGAAAAAGTGAGAAGCTCTATGGCTGATTATGACATAGACTTGGACGTCTCATAGCATCACTTCCATCATACTCTTGGTCAAAGTAGTCACAAGTCTGTCGGAATCAAGCTGAGGCAGATGTAGACCCTATCTCTTAGAGGAGTGTCAGAGTCTTAATATTACCACATCAGACAAATTTGAACATAAAGTTGGGTAGTGTCATGGTCTTTTATGTGTCAACTTGGCTAGGGTACAGTCTCCCAGTATTTAATCAAATGCTAATCCAGACATTGTTGTAAAGGTATTTTGTAAATGTGGTTAAAGTCTATAAACTCAGTTGAATTAAGTAAAAGAGTTTACCCTACATAACTTGGGTGGACCCGATTCCATCAGTTGTAAGGCCTTAAAAGCAGAATTGAGGCTTCCTTGATGAAGAAGAAACCGAGAAACTGTGGACAAAGCTTTTAGCCTGTCTTTCCTGCCGGACTGCCCCCTATGGGTTTTGAACTTGCCTAATAGGCCCCCACAATTGAATAAGCCAATTCCTTGCAAAAAAAAAAAAAAAAAATCTCTCAGTATTCATACTGGTTCTGCTTCTCTGGCTGAACACTGATGGATGGAGGTAATAATCTACATATCTTATAAAATGGAATTTTAAAAGATCACATGGAGAAAATAAGCAGGATATCTACTTCTAAAAGGAAAACTTGACAGAGAAGATATATCCATCATAAATATGTGTTCCTAACAATAAGGCCTCAAAAGATACCAAGCAATAACTGATAGAACTGAAGAGAGCAAAACATAAATCAACAACTGAGGCTGGAAACTTTAATATATCCTATAGAGCACACTGTGATGGGCTGCCAGGATGCCCTTTCAGGGCTGGGGCACCTATTCCGTCCACTGCCAGTGTGTTTGCCTGCTGGTGGCTCACAACTAAATATCTCCCTGGGAATTGTCCTGGAAGAAAGGAGCTGTCTTTCATAGGTTATGTCTTCTCCCCAGGGGCCATCCACATCCAGTAGTGCTGACTGCAGGGGTTCAAAGGCCTTGTCCCCTCCTCTCAACTTGCAACATCTCTAAAGGGCCATCCTAGTTTGAGTTCCCTGAAGGATCAAAAGAGGCCTCTGTTGCAATTGTAAAGCATTTCAGCTTTTTCCTTTGTCTAATCTTCCTTATATATATCATAGCTTTACAGGTATTTTTTTTTTAGAGAACATTATTCAATGACACCCTTGCATGCCATTCTCCACCTCAGAATCTATTTCCAGGGAATCTGCCCTCTAACAATTGGTACCAGCAGTGGTCCTAGGAAAGCAGACTCTAAAATGAGGTGTTGGCTCTGGATCACCTGTCAGCTTGCTGGCAATGAGGACACTATCATTTGTGATTAGTGGAGTACTGATAGTACATGTCAAGCTGTGGCAGTATAACTGTTAAAAGTGTCGCTGGTGTCAAATTGGAAAGGGATACTGATGGAAGGAAATGCACTGGTGGATGCTGTATCTCAGGTCTGTATGAGACTGGGGAAAGTAGCAATTTTTAAAGGTAATAGAATTAAATGAATATTACTAGGAGCTATTGACAAAGAAAAGCTAAGGGTGGTTAATCATCAATTTAAGAAAAAGTATAAAAAATCAGAGGGCATCTTAAAGACTGATGACAAAATGTAAGAGCAGCATAACTTCAGGTAAGGTTGAATTCTCAACCCTAGAAAGTTTGTTATGCCAAGGTCAGGAGCTGTTTGGAAAAGAGTAGAACCCTGAGACTCAGAATGGGGACATTTGGATTGATGCAGACAAACACCTCGAAAGACCAATCCCTCTGAATTCTCCAGGCTTGCAAAAGTGTCTTATTCTTTCCAGCCTTGCTTGAAGATGATGCAAATAGAGGTCTCTATTTTGCAATAAAACCCATGACTCTCTCACGATCTACTGTTTCTTCCCCTCCTGATCGCTAGACCAATAACCAGGATCAAGTTACCACAGAATCCAACAGGGAAAACGCTGAGCCTAATGAGAGAGGAAAAGAATTATGAAGTTGCTGCAGTCCCTAGCTAATTTGTATCTTCAGGAACCAGAAGAGTATATGGGTTTGGATCCTGAGGATGCTGGATGAAGAAGGGCAGAACGAATAGTTGAGTACTGGAGAGTTTTTAGAAAAAGAATGCACTCCTATGATAAGGATTGAAATGCTCTGGCAAAATTGCCAGGAGATGGTGCTCACACACTGCTAGGAGTTTTGGAGGCCTGGAGAAATAGATGGCTTTACACTGAGCAGAAATACTAGAATTGCTTGGCATATGGTAAAAAAAGGGGTTAAAAGGCTCAGAGAAGTGAGCATTTCAGAATAGGCAGAGAATGCAAGGCTGGAAAACAACAGCGATGTTTCATTGGAAGCCTTGGAAGACCTTCTGTCGAGGTATAGAATGTACTGGTGGGAAGGGGCACCAGCGTCACTGAGAAGCTCAGTAGTGGCTGACAGGAGGGGATTTGTTCGGGAACTGAGCTCCTTGAGCAAGGCACTTAACCTTCAGAAACAAGGCAAGTTTGATGAGCATAATGAGCAGTTAAGTCAAAGTGGAAGAGGGGGTGGAAAAGTGGAAGGAATGCTTTATTTTTAGAGAGCTATGGAGACAATCAATAGAACCAGGTATCTCTACAGACACAACATATAGGCAGACAACATGGATGGTGCTCAATCTGTGGAACTGAATGAAATAAATGAAGGATGATCAAGAGGTTGAGGTTAATAAAATGTCACAATCTTTTGCCCCGTTTATAGACCCTAGTTAGTTTTTGGACCCAGAATCCATCGACTGAAGAAGAAACCAAATTGCCAGAAGGAAGGCTCCTGCAACACCGCATCAGACATGTGTAGTAATGATTTTCCAGCCCTCCCCTCAAAGAAACTTCTGGCTACACTGGGAGAGGGTAGTACTCGTGGGTTTCAAGGCTATACTTAAGGATCTGAAGCATCACAATGACCTCTATGTTAGAATGGGAGCCAAGTGATAGATGGAGTTCTGTCTCATGGCAGGTCAACAGGATTCACTGTCCCATCCAGTGGTTATTTTCCAAGACCTTGAATATACAATTGGCATAAATGTAGCTGGCAAGTCAAATTGGTTCCTCAGCCTGTAAGGTAAGAGCCATCCAAATGAGGAAGGCTGAATGGAATGCTCTAAAACTGCCTCCTACCCTCCCTCTGGATAAGGTGTAAATTAAAAAGAGTATCACATTCCAGAGAGAATGACAGAAATTCATGCCTCTCTTAATGACCAAAAGAGCGCAAGGTGGTGGTCTTCAATATATCTCCATTTATTCAAAAGTCAAGCCTCTCCAAAAAAAAAACAGATGAATCTTGGAGGATAACAGGGGATTGCTATAAAAATCAAAGAAGTCACTCCAATTGCTTTGCTAGAACAGATTAAGACAGGATTATATACATGGTATTTGGCCATTTATCTGGAAAATGTGTTCACCTCCCAGATGAGCAAGAAGTGTTAGGCATGTTGGAGGCCTTGGTAAAACTTGATAAGAACTACAGATGATGGAGATTGGTCTTATAGAGTTTCAGGGGGCTGCCATAGTAGTAAAATTTTTAGGGGTCCAGTGGTATGGGGCATGTCTGGAATTCCCTCCAATGTAAAGGATGAGTTATAAGTTATAGTCCCTTATATTCCTACTTCTTTAGAAAGAAGTACAATATCTGATAGGGCTTTTGGGGTTCTGTACTTGGAGTATTTCAACTTGACCAGCTGTTCCAACTCATTTACTACATGACATGGAGGCTATCAGCTCTGAGGGGAGCAGGAAAAGGCTTGCCAGATTGAAGTATAAAAGTACTGACCATTTGGCCATATGACCCAGTATCTGGGCAGGAAAAGAGACCATGTGGCATTGATGACAAACCCTTCTATAAAGATCACAACAAAGACCCTTAGAGGAGTGTCATCTTCAGCAGAGAATTATACACTATTCAAAAATCATCTACTGGCATGACATAGTCTATTAAAGATCAAGCATCTGACCATGGGATGTTGCCTGAACTCATCATGAATGGTGATCTTTCTAACCCTCCAAGTCAAAAAGTTTGGTGGGTCTAGTAGTAATCTATAAAAAGATGGAAGTGCATATCTGAGTTTGGTAATGCTATAATATAGGTAACACTCACAGATTCCAAGAGAAGGGGATTACGCCATGCCACTGGGGCCACATAAAGAAGTGCCAGGGTTGGTTAAGAGGTCAAGAGAGAGGGGGAAACTATGCAAAAGACTTTGTTGTGGTTTCCAGTGGAAGAGGTGCCAGGAGAGGTGGTAGGCCCAGGGTTGTTAGGACAGGTGGACAGTGGCCTGGAGAAGGAAGAAAGAAGAAGAAGAAGAGAAGGAAGAAGAAAGAAAGAAAGGAAGGAAGGAAGGAAGGAAGGAAGGAAGGAAGGAAGGAAGGAAGGAAGGAGGAAGGAAGGAAGGAAGGAAAAATTACAAAACAGAGAGAGAGAGAGAGAAAGAAAGAAAGAAAAGAAAGAAAAAGCAAGCAAGCAAGCAAACTTCGCATAATGTCTTGTCACTGCATTCCTAGATACCTCATGTTTTTTTCATTCTTTAATTTTTCCTGAAAAGATATTTCAATCTTATAGCCAAAGGAAAAGTTACACAATGAAAACAAAAATAGGAATCTAGAAACATGAATAAGATAGTGTATGTGCAAACATTTTATAGAGAAAGTGAGATGACAATTTTGTAAAACATTAAGGATTACCTAAATAATGGAGTAAAGTCGGAATGGTAAAAATTTTAATGAGCCTTTAGTTTATCAAAACAAAACAAATAATAATTAAAATCTCCCCATTCTCACGCAAAAACTGTGAGTAGGTTTTCGGGGAGGACAGCATGGTGTTTCTCCTACAGGATGTCTTCAGCACTCTCACTCTGTAGCAATTGTCTTTAGGGATTATGTCTGTGAACTTAGTGGAGACTTCATATGATGAAATTGGATGGAGGCTTAGGAAGAAATAGAGGCAGCTTCAGTCCAACTCCCAGGAGCACTATAGCCAAAGTCCACCCCTAGAGAGGAGGCAGGAGAGGAAGGAAGTAAAGATCCATGGGCACTAACTGCTGCCCGGCCTGTGTGAGGTCCTCACAGTAATGAGACTAATCCAATCAGTGCATTTTCTTTCATATCATAGATTGAGAGCATTGGTATCATTTATGGATGAAGAAACTGAGGCTCAGAGAGATAATGTGACTTAGTTAAGGCCACCAGTGAGTAGGGGCAGAGCCAGGTCTTGAACTCTGGGGTTCTACCTCCAAGCATAGCCCTGTTCTTTTCCATTATCCCTACTGTACAAACATGGTGGCCTAGAACCTTTCTCACCTAGTCATCATGTCTATTGTTGGAAAGGGAGGTAAATTAATTGTACTAGTTAAAAGAAGGGTCAAAGAAGATGCTATAATACATAGATAGTAGGTTTTAAAAAGTCAAAGGGGCTCTGGAAAATTCCCATCTGTCACTATGGAAAATAGAACTACTTCAGAAGCTGGTGCACAAGCAAGGCTTCTCCTGTCCCTATTCCCATCCTGCTCTTCCCTGTGGACTCCAAGGCTTGGCCTCTGTTCTCGCCTTCAGGAGAGACACATCTTTTACACCTTAGATTTCTCTGTCTTTGCCAATGGGAACTGGGGTAAAAACAATGTTTTTTAAATTAAAAATTATTGGGTGACATTAAATAATAAAATCAATTGTTTCAACTGTGTAATTCAACAGTATGTCGTATATATATTGCATTGTATGTTTGTTTCCCAAAGTTAGATTTCCTTTTGTCACCAAATATTTGACCCCTTTTACTCCTATCTACTTTCTCCCTCCCCACCTTAACCACTAATCCACAGTCTGTGTCCATGTGTCTCTGTTCATTTGTCATGGTTTTATTTTGTTGCTTTCAGTTTTATATTCCACATATGAGTGAAATCATATGGTTTGCAACTTTTTCTGTCTGACTTATTTCACTTAACAAGATTACCTCAAGATCCATCTATGTTGTCCCAAATGGTGATATTTCATATTTTCTTATGGCTAAGTAATATTCTAATATATATTACATTTTCTTTATCCAATCATTATTGTAGACACGTTAGTTGTTTCCATATCCTGGCCACTGTAAATAATGCTGCTATGAACATTGGGGTGCATATATCTTTGCAGATAAATGTTGTCAGGTTTTTTGAGTAAATACCCAGAAGAGGAATTGCTGGATCATATGCTAGTTCAATTCTAAGGGTTTTTTTTTTTTTTTGAGGAATCTCCATATTGTCTTCCATAGTGGCTGTACCAATTTGCAGTCCCACCAGCGGTGTAGGAGGATTCCATTTTGCCCACAACCACTCCAACGCTTGTTATTACTTGTCTTGTTGATGACAGCGATTTTAACAGGTGTGAAATGGTATCTCATTGTGGTTTTGATTTGCATTTCCTAATAGCTAGCAATCTTCTCAGGGGGAGAAGTGTCTTCTCATATATTTGTTGGCTATTTGTATGTCCTCTAGGGAGAAGTGTCTATTCAGGTTCTCTGCCCATTTTTTAATTGGATCGTTTGGTTTTTTTTTTTTTTTGGTTGTTATTGAGTCATATGAGTTCTTTGTATATTTTGGATATTAGGCCCTTATTGGAGTCATTGCTTGCAAATATATTTTTCCATTTGAATGGTTGTCTCTTTACCCCGTTGATGGTTTCTTTTGCTGAGCAGAAGCTTTTTAGTTTGATATAGTCTCATTCATTTGTTTTTGCTTTTACTTCCCTTGCTTTTGAGGTCAGATTCATAAAATCCTCTCTAAATCCAAGGTTCATGAGTTTAGTACCTTACCTATGTTTTCTACTATGCAATTTATTGTTTCAGGTCTTATATTTAGGTCTTTAATCCATTTCAAGTTAATTTTAATGTATGATGATAGCAACAGTTTATTTTCATTCTTTTGCATGTGGCTTTCCAGTTTGCCCCGCACATTTATTAAAGAGGATTTCCTCTCTCCATTGTATGTTTTTGGTTCTTCGTAAAAAATTATTTGCCATATATGTGGATGTTTACTTCTGGATTCTCAATTCTGTTCCATTGGTCTGTGTGTCTGTTTTTCTGCCAATACTACGCTGTTTTGTTTTGATTATTGTTGCTTTGTAGTATAATTTGAAGTCAGGTAGAGTGATATATCCGTTCTTGTATTTTTTTTTTTTCCTCAGGATTGCTTTGACTACTTGGAGTTTTATGTGCTCCCACACAAATCTAATGATTTCTTGTTCTATTTCTTTAAAAAATGCCAATGGGATTTTGATGGGGATTGCATTAAATCTATATATGCTTTAGGCAATAAGATCATTTTAACTATGCCAATTCTTCCAATCCAAGAACATGGAATATCTTTCCATTTCTGTGTGTGTGTATGTGTGTGTGTGTGTGTGTGTGTGTGTGTGTGTGTGTGTGTTTATTTCTTTTAATACTGTCTTATAGTTTTTAGTGCACAGGGACTTCATATTTTTTGTTAGGTTTATTCCTAGGTATTTTATTCTTTTTGTTGCAACTGCAAAAGGAACTGTTTTTATTTTTAATTTTTTTTTGAAAAATTCATTATTAGAGTATAGGAATGCTATGGGTTTTTGAACATTGATTTTGTATCCTGAAACTTTACTGTATTAGTTTATTATTCCTAATAGTTTTTCAGTGGAGTTTTTAGGGTTTTCTATGTAGAGAATCATGTCATCTGCAAAAAGTGACAGTTTGACTTCTTCATTTCCAATTTGGATGCCTTTCATTTCTCCTCTTGACTGATTGCTCTCTCTAGGACTTCTAATACTATATTGGAAAATAGAAGTGATAGTAAACAGCCTTGACTTGTTCCTGATCCTAGAGGGAAAGTTTTAGTTTTCTACCATTAAGTATGATGTAGCTGAGGGTTTGTTGTATACAGCTTTTATTATGCTGAGGAAGTTTTCCTTCTATACCCATTTTATTAAGTATTTTAATCATACATAGATGCCATATCTTGTCAAATGCTTTTCTGCATCTATTGATGTGATTATATAATTTTTTCTTTATTTTGTTTATCTGGTATATCACATTAATCAATTTGCATATGTTGAACCATCCATGTGCCCCTGAAATGAAGCCCACTTGATCATAGTGTATAATCTTTTTAATGTGTTGTTGTATTTGATTTGCTAGTATTTTATTTAGGATTTTTGTATATGTGTTTATGAATGATATTGGTCTATATTACATGTGTGTGTGTTAATTTACCAAGTTTTGGTGTCAGGGAAATGTTGGTCTAATAAAATTAGTTAGGAAATATTGCCTCATTCAATTTTTTGAAAAATTTTGAGAAGAATAGGCATTAAATCTTCTTTGAATTTTTGGTAGAATTCACTGATGCTGCCATCTGGTCCTGGACTTTTACTTTACCAGAGGTTTTTAAAAAAATGTACTTATTTCAATTAGTTTTAAGTATATAGTACATTGGTTAGACATATATAGAGAGTACATAAAATGATTCCCCCAATTGCTCCCTCCCTCCCCTGGCCCTCCACCTAGCCAAACTATTCATGCTAACTGCATCATGTCCTATTCCATGCTCCCTATCCCTGTGACCATCCATCAGGTACTAATTTGTACTTCTTTGAACTTTCACTCCATTCTCCCGGCCCCTCAAACCCCTCTTGCCTCTGTTCATCACCAAATTGTCCACTAAAATTATGAATGTTTTTTTTCCCACATTTTATTTTATTTAATTTTTTTAAGTTTATTGGGGTAACATAGGTTAATACAACTATATAATTTTTGGGTGTACATTATAATTTGACATTTATATATTCTATTGTGTGATTACCACCTAGAGTCCAGCTTCCTTCAGCTACCATATATTTGCTCCCCTTAACCCAATTCGCCCTTCCCCAAACCTCCTATATTTGACCCCCTTTACCTTGTCTAACTCTTTACTTCCCTTACCTTTGAGGTCAAATTTATAAAATCCTCTTTAAGTCTAAGGTCCTACCCTCTGGTAACCAATAGTCCATTGTTCATGTCTCTGAGTCTCTGTTTGTTCTGTTCATTCGCTAATTTTAGGTTTATATCCTACATATAAGTGATATGCGATTTTCAGTTTTTTCTGTCTGGCTTATTTCACTTAGCATGATTATCTCAAGGTCCACCCATGTTGTCGCAAATGGTAGTATTTCATCTCTTCTTATGGCTGAGTAATATTCCATTGCATACATGTACCACAGCTTTTTTTAGTCAATCATCTATCGTAGGACGCTTCTGTTGCTTCCATGTCCTGGTCACCGTGAATAATGCTGCTACGAACATCGGTGTGCAAATATCTTTTTGGATATGCATTTTCAAGTCTTTGGGGTAAATACTCAGTAGAGGGATTGCTGGATCATATGGTAGATCAATTCTTAGTTTTTTGAGGAACCTTCATACCATTTTCCATGGTGGTTGTACCAATTTTCAACCTCCATACTGTTTTCCATAGTACCAATTTCAGTCCCACCAGCAGTATGCGAGGGTTCCTTTTTCTCTGCATCCTCTCCAGCATTTGCTATTACTTGTCCTGTTAATTATAGCCATTCTAACAGGTGTGAGATGGTATCTCATTGTGGTTTTGATTTGCCTTTCCCTAATAGCTAGCGATGTTGAGCATCTTACATGTGTTTGTTGGCCATTTGTATGTTCTCTAGGGAGAGGTGTCTGTTCAGGTCTTCTGCCCAGTTTTAGATTGAATCATTTGTTTTTTTGTTGTTATTGAGTCATGTGAGTTCTTTGTATATTTTGGATATCAGGCCCTTATCAGAGATGTTGCTTGCAAATATATTTTCCCATTCAGATGGTTGTCTCTTTACCTTGTTGATGATTATTTTTGCTGAGCAGAAGCTTTTTAGTTTGATGTAGTCCCATTAACTTATTTTAGCTTTTACTTCCCTTGCCTTTGAGGTCAAATTCATAAAATCCTCTTTAAGTCCAAGGTCCTTGAGTTCAGTTCCTATGTTTTCTTATATGCCTTTAATTGTTTCAGGTCTTACATTCATGTCTTTAATCCATTTTGAGTTATTTTTGGTGTGTGGAGATAGACAACAGTCTAGTTTCATTCTTTTGCAGGTGGCTTTCCAATTTTTCCAGCACCATTTATTTAAAGAGGCTATCCTTTCTCCACTATATGTTTTTTTGCTTTTTGTTTTTTGTCAAAAATTATTTGTCCTTATAAATATGGGTTTACTTCTGGACTCTTGAGTCTGTTCCACTGGTCCATGTGTCTGTTTTGCTGCTAACACCATGCCATTTTGATTACTGTCGTTTTGTAGCATAATTTGAAGTCAGGCAGAGTGACGCCTCCAGCCTCATCCTTTTTTCTCAGGATAGTTTTAGCAAGATTTCCTTTCTTTACTATATGCTTTTTTAGCTTTTTTTGTCAAATATTATTTGTCCATGTAAATATGGGTTTACTATTTAAAAGTATATAATAATAAATTTAGTAACCTGGAATAATGGGCCAGTACTTAGAACATTACAATCTTCCTGGATTGAATCAAGAAGAACTGGAAAATCTAAACAGACCCATCAGCAGTATGGAAATGGAAACCATCATCAAATATCTACCCAGAAGTAAAAGTCCAGGACCAGATGGTTTCACCAGTGAATTCTACCAAACATTCAAACAAGATGTAATACCTATTCTCCTCAAACTCTACCAAAAAATAGAAGAAGAGGCAATACATTCCAGCTCATTTTATGAGGCCAATATTACTCTGATACTAAAACCTGGTAAATATAACACACACACACACACACACACACACACACACACACACAAAGACCAATATCTCTCATGAACACAGATGCAAAAAATTCTAAGTGAGATACTAGCAAACTGCATAGAGCCACCTATTAAAAAGGTTATATACCATGATCAAGTGGGGTTCTTCCTAGGGGAAAAGGGATGGTTCAACATATGCAAATCAATTAATGTGATATACCACATGAACAAATTAAAAGATAAGAATCATATGATCATATCAATAGATGCAGAAAAAGCCTTCAACTAGAAGATACAGCATTCATTTGTGATCAAAACACTTAACAAAATTGGTATAGAAGGAAAGTACCTTAACATAATACAGGCTATATATGACAAACCCTCAGCCAACATTATACTTAATGGTGGAAAACTAAAAACCTTCCCTTAAGATCAGGAACAAGGCAAGGCTGTCCATTGTCACCATTCTTATTCAATATAACATTGGAGGTCCTAGCACGTGCAATCAGACAAGAGAAAGATATAAAAGGCATCCAAATAGAAAACAAAGAAGTCAAACTGTTACTATTTGTGGATGGTATGATTCTCTATATAGAAAACCCTAAAGACTCCACAAGAACACTACTAGAAACAATAAGCAAATATAGTAATAAAGTACCTGGATACAGAATCAACATTCAAAAATCCTATACTCTAATAATGAAGCATCAGAAAAGGAAGTGGAAAAACTAATTCCTTTTGTAATTGCAACAAAAAGAATAAAATACCTAGGAATAAATTTAACAAAACATGTAAAGGATCTATATAATGAAAACTACAAAACCCTATTAAAAGAAATCAAAGAAGAGATAAAGAAATGGAAAGACATTCTGTGTTCTTGCATTGGAAGAATCAACATAGTTAAATGACCTTATTACCTAAAGCTTTATACAGATTTAATGCAATCCCCATCAAAATCCCATAGGCATTTTTTGAAGAAATAGGGAAAAAAATCATTAGATTTGTATGGAAGCACAAAAGAGCCTGAATTGCCAAAGCAATCCTGAGATAAAAGGATGAGGCTGGAGGTGTCACTCTGCCTGACTTCAAATTATGCTACAAAACGACAGTAATCAAAATGGCATGGTGTTAGCAGCAAAACAGACACATGGACCAGTGGAACAGACTCAAGAGTCCAGAAGTAAACCCATATTTATAAGGACAAATAATTTTTGACAAAAAACAAAAAGCAAAAAAACATATAGTGGAGAAAGGATAGCCTCTTTAAATAAATGGTGCTGGAAAAATTGGAAAGCCACCTGCAAAAGAATGAAACTAGACTGTTGTCTATCTCCACACACCAAAAATAACTCAAAATGGATTAAGGACATGAATGTAAGACCTGAAACAATTAAAGGCATATAAGAAAACATAGGAACTGAACTCAAGGACCTTGGACTTAAAGAGGATTTTATGAATTTGACCTCAAAGGCAAGGGAAGTAAAAGCTAAAATAAGTTAATGGGACTACATCAAACTAAAAAGCTTCTGCTCAGCAAAAATAATCATCAACAAGGTAAAGAGACAACCATCTGAATGGGAAAATATATTTGCAAGCAACATCTCTGATAAGGGCCTGATATCCAAAATATACAAAGAACTCACATGACTCAATAACAACAAAAAAACAAATGATTCAATCTAAAACTGGGCAGAAGACCTGAACAGACACCTCTCCCTAGAGAACATACAAATGGCCAACAAACACATGTAAGATGCTCAACATCGCTAGCTATTAGGGAAAGGCAAATCAAAACCACAATGAGATACCATCTCACACCTGTTAGAATGGCTATAATTAACAGGACTAGTAATAGCAAATGCTGGAGAGGATGCAGAGAAAAAGGAACCCTCGTACACTGCTGGTGGGACTGAAATTGGTACTATGGAAAACAGTATGGAGGTTGAAAATTGGTACAACCACCATGGAAAATGGTATGAAGGTTCCTCAAAAAACTAAGAATTGATCTACCATATGATCCAGCAATCCCTCTACTGAGTATTTACCCCAAAGACTTGAAAATGCATATCCAAAAAGATATTTGCACACCGATGTTCGTAGCAGCATTATTCACGGTGACCAGGACATGGAAGCAACAGAAGCGTCCTACGATAGATGATTGACTAAAAAAAGCTGTGGTACATGTATGCAATGGAATATTACTCAGCCATAAGAAGAGATGAAATACTACCATTTGCGACAACATGGGTGGACCTTGAGATAATCATGCTAAGTGAAATAAGCCAGACAGAAAAAACTGAAAATCGCATAATATCACTTATATGTGGAATATAAACTTAAAAACAACAAATGAACAGGGCAAACAAACAAAGACTCATGGACATGGACTATAGGCTAATGGTTACCAGAGGGTAGGGAGTAGGGGAGGAAGGGAGAGGTAGTTGGGGTAAAGGGGTTCAAGTATAGGGGTGTAAGTTGATGATGAATAGGGTAAAGTGTATCAAATATATGGTAGCTGAAGGAAACTGGACTTTGGGTGGTAAACACACACTAGAATATGCAGACATCCAATTATAATGTACACCCAAAAATTATATAGTTGTATTAACCAATGTTACCCCAATAAACTTAATTTTTTTAAAAAAGCAGAGTACTCCCATTAATGCCCAGGCAGAGAAATAGTCTATCAAACACCATGAACAGCCAAGGTGACAGGCAGCTCCGAAAGAAAGTGAAAAATTTCCAGAAAAAAGTTCAAAGACATAGAAATATGTGATTTAAATGGCAGAGAATTTAGGATTGTACTTATGAAAAAACTCAACAAGATCCAAAAAGATTCTTACCAACAATTCCAAGAAATTAGAAACAAATAAATGAACAAAACAGATACTTTACCAAGGAGTTTGAAACTATAAAAAAGAACCAAACGGAACTTCTTGAGATGAACACATTAAAATAGAAGAATAATGAAACGGTAAGCTTAAGAAATAGAGCTGGCCAGATGGAGGAAAGAATTAGTGATATCAAAGATAGAAACCTGGAAATGAAGCGGAGGATAAAAGAGAGAGACTTGAGAATGAAAAATAATGAAAGAACTCTATAAGAACTATCTGGCACTATTAGAAAAAGCAGCATAAAAATAATGGCTATACCAGAAGGAGAAGAGAGGGAGAAGGGAACAAAGAACATATTCAAACAAATAGTCAACAAGAATTTCCCAAACCTATAGAAAAAACTGGATCTTTGAATCCAAGAAGCAAACAGAACACTCAATTATTGACACCCAAAAAGACCCTCTCCAAGACACATTATATTAAAATTGTCAAAAATTAATGACAAAGACTTCTTAAGGCAGCCAGGGAAAAGATGACAGTAACTTATAAAGTAAAACCCATTAGACTATCATTGGACTTCTCAGCACAACCCTTACAAGTAAGGAAGGGGTGAAACAAAATATTCAAGCTATTGAAAGAAAGAAATTACCAGCCAAGAATCATATATCCAGCAAAGCTCTTATTTAAATATGAAGGAGAAATAAAGACCTTTCCAGACATACAAGGAGTTCTCCGCCAAAAGGCCCACATTACAGGAAATACTGAGGGGGTCATTTTACCTGAAACAAAAAGACAAAAAATACATAACTATGAGTAAAATGACTAACAGGAAGACAGAAATAGGAAAGTGCAACCCTTATTAAGAACAGGGCATTATAAGCTTAAATATTATATAATGGTTAAAAACAAAACAACATTCTAAAAAGAAAAGAAGATAACAGTGACTGCTACAGACTCAAAGTGAAAGGGTGGAAAACGATAATCCAAGCAACTGGCATTCAGAGAAAAGTGGATATAGCCATACTTATATCTGATGAAATAGACTTCAAGACAAAAAGGGTAAAGAGGCACAATGATGGACATATGGACATTTAATAATGATAAAGTGAACCATACAGCAGAAAAACAAACAAACAAACAAACAAACAAACAAACAAAAAACCACCCTAACACATATTACTATTTATTCTCTCAACCAGGGACCACTAAAATATATAAAGCAACTACTAACAGAACTAAAGGGAGAGACTGGCAAAAAAAACCCACTGTCAGCTATGGATAGATCATCGAAACAGAAAATCGATGAGGAAATATCACCCTTAAGTGACACATTGGACCAATTGGACATAATCAGCATTTACAAAGCCCTTCACCCAAAACAGCAGCTTATACATTCTTTTCTAGTGCACATGGAACATTTACAAGGATAGACCATATGTTGGGACACAAAACTAGGCTCAACAAATTTAAGACTGAAATTATACCAAGTATATTCTCTGACCATAATACTTTGAAACTGGAGATCAAATGTAAAAAGAAAGCAGGAAGAACCACAAATATCTGGATCTTAAACAACATACTACTGTAGAATGACTAGGTCAGAGAAGAAATAAAAAGAGAATCAAGAGGTATAAAGGAACAAATGTAAAGAAAAGTACAACATATTAAAACATTTGAGATGGCAAAAGTAGTAATAAGAGGGAAGTTCATATCATTATAGGCCTTTCTCAAGAAACAAGACAGAACCCAAATAAATAGCCTAACATTACATCTTTAAAAACTAGAAAAGAGGAACAAATGAAACCCAAAGTCAGCAGAAGGAAGGAAATAAACAAAATTAGAGCAGAATTAAATGAAATTGAGAACAAAAATAGAACAAATTAATGTAACAATAAGCTGGTTCTTTGAGAAGATTAATAAAATTGACAAACACTGTGGTCACCGAGACTGACTGGCCCCAGGTCTGGCTGTGATCCAAGGTCTGTTATCCAAGGCCTGGCTGATCCAAGGCCTGACTGGCCCAAGGTCTGGCTGGTCCAAGGTCTGGCTGTGATCCAGGCCCACAACTAGCAATAGGACCTCAGACTTAGAAAATATGTAAACTTACTTCAGCATATTGTATCACACATATATGGCTGAATGCCACTTTTGTACTCTGCTACATGAGGATGCATGTGGTCCCATGGAGAGCAGAAGGAAAGAGAAGGAAAAAGGGGAGAGCAGAAGGGGAGTACAAGAAAGGGGAGCAGGAGACGTGTACACAAGACTGCATGCCAGAGACTGCACTCCCCAATAGAACTACACTTCCAAACAGAAGTGCGCTCCTCACAATAAAGTGGGTGCCTGCCATTTCATTCTCATGTCTACCTCTTGTGTATTCTTCCAACTGGGCTTCACACCATTAAACCTCCTGGGGCAGGTCAACAATAGCCCTGGATCTGACACAAACACCTGGCTAGACTCATTAAAGAAAAAAGAGAAAGGACACAAACAAACAAAGTCAGGAATGAAAGAAGAGACATTACAACATATGTCACCGAAATACAAGGTATTATACAAGAATACTATGAAAAATTATACTATACCAAATTTAATTACATAAAAGAAATGGACAAGTACTTAGAAAGATGCAACCTTTCTAGACTGAATCAAGAAGAACTGGAAAATCTAAACAGACTGATCAAACAGTATGGAACTTAAAACAGTCATCAAAAACCTCCTTTAGGGAGGGGAATAAAAAAATGGTATAGATGATACAGGTTCTGCTTATCCCTCTGGCAATCAAATCAAAGTTCTGACAAAAATAAGGAGCAGCAGCAAGGAAAAATGGCCCGGGATATAGATGAACAAGCCATATAAGTAGGGAGAAATACAAGAAATCACCCTGCAATGGCAGAAGGTGGGACAGGGCAAGGATGTGGGGCTACCTGTTCTATAGCAGCTGAGTGAGATGAAGGCTGCGGAAGCGGCTGAAGCCTCTTAAAGGGGCCGTGTTCATGAGCAGATTTTTTGTGGTGACGGACCTGCTCGCTCTGAGCACCAGTGCTAATCTGGCTGTGCAAAGTGGGCACCAGGGACTTACAGGGAGACATTGTTGGAGTGAGGGCCAAGGCGAGACTTGCTCTGCACAGAAGTGCTGGTGGAATCCATTGTTCTCTGTGGAGCCCTTCCCCCTCCCAGTATGCAAACACAGCGCTGCCATAGCTGTGACTTCATCCAACAAGATAAAGAGGTCGCTGTGCCCAGAGGATTCCCTGAAACCCCGCCTCTTCCAACTCACAGCCCCACCCAAGCCACATCCATATATGTCCTCAACGAGTCAGGTGCTCCTTGCTGAGCAGCACCTAGACTCACACTGGAGGCAGCTGGCCTTGTTTTCCGGTGTGGCCTTTGGAAGCAACTATGAGCATAGCATCTGTGGATTGCTTCCTGAATCTTAACAGGTGGCCCCAGAGGGGTAGAGGCTTGGGCTAAATTTGACCTGCAGCTGAACTCCTCTCAGGACTGTGCCACTGGACACCTACCTCGCAAATCCACACTAATAAGATTAGGAAACTTAGGAGATTTGCTTATTACATAGAAACAGACATGGAAAGGCAGCCAAAATGAGAAGACAAAGAAGCAGAAATCATATGAGAGAACAGAACACAGAGCCAGGTATAATGGAGTCAAGTAATCTAGCAGATGCATAGTTCAAAACACTGGTTATAAAGATACTCAGTGAACTTTTCGGAAGTGTACATAAATTCAGTGAGAACTTCAACAGAGAGATAAAAAAATATGAAAAATGGAAATGGGCTCTGAACCTGCCCCTTCTGACCACGGTGTTCCACCAGCGGATTTGGGTGCAGTGCGGTGGCTGTGTCTCTCAGGGAGGAATCCACTTGGTGGCTGTGTCCCACCTTTTCCTGAAATAGATTCCACCATTGCTTGGGCAGAAATCTGAATTCAAGGTGGGCAGGGGTGGGGGTCAGGACTAAGGGACTGATATTGTCTGATTCCTTCATATGGAGGAGCCAAGATTATTGGGGTTAGTTGTGCTCAGAGGGTCAGAGCAGTAGAGTGGGAGATATGAGGCTCCTGAGTACTGGGGTCTGTGTTGGAGAGCCAGTGCTAGTGCAACAAATCAGGAATAGTTAAGTCTGAGAAATTCGAGAATTGGATCTGGAAACCAGAATCTATATGTGACATGTATCAGGGTTGCCTGGAATTTGAAGTCGAAGAGGAAATAGAAAATACTTATGAACAACAGAGCAAATTAAAACATGAAACTATGATTTTCATACTGTAAAATGGGGATATTAATATGTTCTTTATGAGCAGTAGTCTTCAAAGCCTCCTGAATGTTGACCCTAGGAAGGGGGAGGGCTCCCCTAAATGAAGGTTTAGGGATCTTGACTGACGTGTCTGGAAATTAGCAAGATCTCATGGCTACTTTCTCCTTGCTCAGCTTTGCTGACTTAGTGCTCAGATTGTCTCTGAGCAAGAATACAGAGGAAGACAAGTGGTGGTTGAGTTTCTGACAGTGAATCCCCCCAGGTAAGCAGACACCTGTTCTTTCTCCTAAAATGACATAGTTGTTGTAGAAGAAGGGCACATTTCTCCTCTTGACCTTCAAAGTGGTCCCTGAGGTAGACAAACAGTGTGCAAGTGTTCCAGTTAAGTTTCCCCATGACTCTCTGAAGCATAATGAGTCACAAATTGATCAAAAAGCAGTTTCCTTCCCAACATTTAATCTGATTTGTTTCATGGTTTAAAAAGGCTGTTTTGAACAGAGGAATTGTTAGGGTGTTGTCTTCCCCCTTACCCAGACCAGGTTTGGTAGGGAAAAACTTCCCTAAGTAATCAAATTAGTGAGTACAATGGGCTTAGGAATGTGGTGCACACAGGAGATAGGGGAAAGTGAGAAGAAACTCAAGGTTGATAAGGTGATCTTTCATCAGGGGTGTCACTCAACCCAGAGTCAGGTGCCGGGGTGAGTCCTCTGAGAGTCAAGGGGAGCATGAGGGAAGGCAGTAGCAAGTCTCTAGGGTGTGGTCAGAGAAGGCAATGGTGAATTACCCCTAATTTTAAATTTATTAGAAAGAAGATAAATAAAAATTTCCTTAGCTATTGTGAATAATGCTATAATGATCATGGGATATATGTCCAGAAGTGAGCTTACTGGATCATATGGTAGTTATAGTTTTAAGTATTTTCCATTGTAACTGCACTATTTTACATTCCCATCAACAGTGCGCAAGTTTCTCTACATCCTTGCCAACACTTATCTTTTTTTTTTTTTTTTTGGTTGATATCTATCCTGACAGGTATGAGGTTATATCTCATTATGGTTTTGATTTGCATTTCCTTGATGAGTAGTGATTTTGAGCACCTTTTCATATAGCTGTTGGCCATTTGTATGTCTTTTTTTGAAAAATGTCTATTCTTGTCCTTTTAAATAAAATTGGGTCATTTTGTCTCTTTTTCTATTGAGTTATAGGAGTTTATTAAATATTTTGGATATTAATCCCTTATCAGTTAAATGGTTTGCAAATATTTTCTCCCATTCCACAGATTCCCTTTTTACTCTTTTGATTGTTTCCTTTGTTGTGAATAAATTTTTTAGTTTGATGTAGTCCCACTTGTTGATTCACAATAGCTCAGATATGGAAACAACCCAAATATCAATTGACAGATGAATTGATAAAGAAAATGCAGTATGTGAATAAAATGGAATATTATTCAGTCTTAAAAAGAAGGAAATCTTGCCATTTGTGATAACGTGGATGAAATTTGAGGGCATTATTCTAAGTGAAATAAGGCAAACAGAAAAAGACAAATACTGCATGATATCACTTATACGTATAATCTTTTAGAAATAACAGTCGAACTAATAGAAACTAATAGAATAGTGTTTGCCTGGGGTTAGATAGTTGGGGAAATAGGGAGAGGCAGGTTAAAGGGTACAAATTCTCATTTATAAAATTAGTAAGTTCTGAGAATCTAATGAATAACATGGTGAATATTGTTGATTAGTCTATTCTGTAATTGAAATTTACTAAGATTAGAACTGAAATGTTCTACACAAAAAGGTAAATATGTGAGGCGAATGGGTGTGTTAACCATATATTTGACTTTGATACTATAGTTTTATATATCTTACTGTTCATATTGTAATTTTGTCAAATGGCTTAAAATATCCTTTTCCCCCTTTCTACAGTACAGGATCTAGTCTACTTTTAATTGCCAAATATCTTTTACTTTCTTTAATCTAGAGTATTTCCACAGCTTTTCTGTGTCAATGATGACATGGGCATGTTCTATTCTTTCTTTCTTTCTTCTGCTGAGGGAGGTGAGGGGGGAGGCGGGAGGTGTGAGGGAGGGGGGAGGTTCTTCCTCCACGCTTCTCCGCAAGGACGGCCTTCCTTCATTCTCTTCCTCCTCTTCATTTCCTTTCTTTCTTCTTCTCTCTTATCTTCTTTCTTTCTTTCTTTCTTTCTTTCTTTCTTTCTTTCTTTCTTTCTTTCTAGAAATGATTTATATATTTTTTCCTTGAATTTCTCTCCCCCCATCTACTTTCCCCTCTGCCCTCCCCACTACCCTCTGATAATCACTAGTGACATGGGCATATTTCAATAATACACATCCTCCCCCTATTTAAAAAAGGATGGCACAATTTATATTTGTCTTATGCTGCTCATAATTGGATTCAATGTATTTGATTTCATTTGAAAGACTACCTGGGTGGTTCTGTGTCATTTTCAGGGTTAGAATTGGAGGCGAAGAGCGGCAGAATAAGCCACCCATATTTTGATGTAAAGTCACTTGAAAAAGAGTAGGTGCAAGATGAGCACTCTGATACTCCCTCTCCCTTTTCTTCCTGAAAATAAGAGATAAAACTCCCATGTAAAAGAAGCCCTCCCTATACCAGGAGGAAAGAATTGTTTTTATCACCAGAGACTGGGATTCAAGGCTGAGAGAATTCTTTACAAGCAGACCTTGTTAAAATAATTCTTACCTCCCTGTAGCCTCCCCATGTATTGTAGTTACTTTTTCACAATTATCTTTCTTTTTTTCAACCTACTAAAACAGCATTTATGTTTTGGCACTTCTTTGGGTCTTAATTTCCTTATCAGAGCACCACACCAGTGTCACCTAAAACATATTAAATAAATTTGTATGCTTTTCTCCTGTTACTCTGTCCTCTGTCGATTTAATTCTCAAGCCCAGCCAAGGACTCTAAGAGGGGAGAAGTAAAGTTTTGCCTCCCTTCCTCCCTTACAAAGTCACACAGTGTTCATCTTTCTCTTATGGTAACTGGTAAAAGGAAAAAAACCTGGTAGTAATTTTGATTACCCAGCGAAAGTTTCATCCCACACCTATAATATATAATTAGTGTCTTTCCCCCTGCAACTAATAAGTGTGTGGGGAGATAGTCCAAGAAAATACAAAATCCTGTTCCTCAGTTTGATTTTACCATAGTTCTCTAATGTTTAACATTCATGGATGATTCTTGCCTGATCCATCTTTACTCTCATAATGGCAAAATAATAATTTCCCAATAGTAGCAATCTCCCCACCTATACAAATTGGCTCTTTGTATTTTCCTTTAAGGAGTCATCCCATATCTGTATATCTATCTATATATCTATGTTTCTATGTATGTATGTATGTATGTATGTATGTATGTATGTATGTATCATTATCATCATCATCATCATCATGTCTCTATTATCTATCTATCTATCTATCTATCTATCTATCTATCTATCATATATCTGTCTATCTACCTACCTACCTACCTATCATCTGATAATCATTGGTACTTAATTATTTATGTGCTCAAACTGTCCTAGCGAGGGCTACTAGGCACCCTTTAAGTTGGTTGACTTCCTGTGACATACCAAATAGTTTTTTGTTTTCCTTAATAGTTTTTCACTTTCTAAAGAAAACGTGCCAAGTTTGTCTAGTACTTACTGTGATCTAGCCTTGAAATCAGCCATGCCCTGTATTACAGACTGAATTGTGTTCCCACTAAATCCATATGTTGAAGCCCTAACCCCCATGTGACTATATTTAAGGAGGTAATTAAAGTTAAATGAGGTCATAAGTGTGGGTCCCAATCCAATAGGAGTAGTGTCCTTGTAATAAGAGGAGGAGATACCAGAGATTAGATTTCTCTCTCTCCATGTACATACAGAAGAAAGGTCATGTGAGAACACAGCAAGAAGGTGGCTGTCTGTATGCCAGGAAAAGAAGCCTTGCCAGATACCAACCCTGTTGACATCTTGATCTAAAACTCTTGACTACTATTAGAGACCATGATCTGGTCATTAGTTGTGTCTTTTCCTGTCTTCCTTATATAGGACAGAGCTAGGAAGTATATACACATATATACAAATATTCACGCACATAAGCATACATGTATACATGTGTATGGTTTGTATGAATATAAACATGTACATACAAAGTATATATTTGTTTAGATTTGTGTAAATATACACACGTACATGCATATACACATAATATACCTCTAGATATCATGAGTTAAAACAAATACTTCTAATTGTTTTGCACTTTCTTGTTCTCATTCATTCTATATTTGTATGTCCCCTATTACAATTTAGACCTTTGGTTCCCAAAACATCACATTACCTATTTGCTCCATCCTTCAATGCCTCTAATATGTTTGCATAGTTTCTTTGCCCATAACACTACTCAAAGCAAACACTACTAAAATGTGTTGAGATTTGATGTATCACAAACTTTAAATCAGCACCTGCCATTGGAGCCTGCCGAGCCATTTCGGTCGGCACCAGGAATACATGTGAGGGTGCTGGCTCCGACTTCTTAGCCAGCTCTGTGTATGCAATACACTTTTTTGGCCTGGTGTTTTTGATCTACAGAACCAGACACTGGCAGGTGTCAAGTTTGGTAGTTACCATATCATGATCTGGAAAAGTCAAAACCATAGTGAACTCACTGCACGCAAAGAAACATCTAAGTTACTTAGGATCACCTATCCTCGGCATCAGTTTATCCTCACAGCAGAGTGCCTCCAAATATCTTCGGAGCTTTTAGGTGCAAAGGGAATGTTTACACCAAGCAAAGCCAAATTTAAAAAAAATAGAGATATTTAGCATATAATTCTTTGTATATATGCGAATTCTTAGTATTTAATAAAGTGTTGATTTATTTAATGCCATTTCAAATTTTAAGACTCTTGTAAACCAAAGTAATGAAACAAAAACAGTGGTGAAAATACCACTGTATGTTAATTTTATTTCGATATTATGATTACTCATAGCCATGAAATCACTGAGTAACATTGCTCAAGCATGCAACTAAAATTGCTGTGAAAAACTTTGCCAAGTGATTTTTCAGTTGTAGCACAATGAGGATAGGGTGGGGAGAACAAACAAACAAAATTAAAAACTTTGTTGAATGTATTATCAATGCAGTCTATGTTATGATATAACAACTATATATTTCAAAATAATCATCTGTCAATGGATGAATATTGAGGTGTTTTTCCACAATGGACTTACCTCCCTGGGTACCCCAGTCCTGAACATGATCCACATAGATGAAGGTGAAGACCTGAATCACCTTTTAGCTTGTGTATGGCTCTCTTTTTTAGGACTCCTGACGTGCCTCTTTCCATACTAACTGGTCTCCTGAATAAGGAAGGGTGCAGGCTGTAAGGGCCTAGCAATATGGTTCATCAGGCAGCACAATACTCCATTTATGAACCATCCGAGATGGTTCAACAACCATGGGACCTGTGAGCACCATTGTCTACATCAGGTGGAGCCTCCAACTGAAGCACCACCTGGCAGTGGCTGGAGCTGGGGCTAGGTCCTCCAGGGAAACTCCCAGCACTCTAGGACAGAACCCTCACTTCAACCACCTGAGGGCTGGTTGCAGGCTCCTCTGGGACATCCTCTCAATACCTGGTTCTCTTGACCATGACCTCTGGGCTGCTGCAATGGCAGGTGAAAGGGCAGCCCGGGGGAGGGGAGTATATGAGTTTAGCAGAGGCTCAATTGTGGCCACTAGTGACCATGTGGCTGCTCATTCTGGCTTCCTACTGGCTTATCTTTTTAAAACTGTCCACTGCCCCTGTGAGTGTTACTGAGCTTCTTCATGCACCCCAACATCACTGCCATCCAGATTTTGCAAAACTTCTAGGACAACTTTACCATTTTCACCATCAAGAATGAGAGTTCTGATCCAAATGTGCCCTGCCCTTCAGTAGGGATGCCTGGATGTATCTTCCTGAGTAGACTTGGGTGCAAGTGGTGGAATGTCCATGCAGCTGAGAACAGCCAAGACTAGAGGGAAGAGGTATCCTTACTGCATGTGGTGTACATGTGAAGAATTTAGGGATCTTCTTGAGGCTTTGGGTAAGGGTTGAGTCCCTAAAAAGTGAGAGGAGCTCTCTCTGATGGAGCCTCACCTCACAACTCATAGGACAAGTCTGAGCCAGCAGGGAAGTGTCTGTAGTGTGTGAATTCCTACCTGTCCCAGGGGAAATGAATTGGAGATTTCTTCTCTTTCTCACCCTGCGAGTCTCTGGCCAAGCCATGTTGCCTGGGTCTGGAGGACGGGCTTGGTAGAAATAGAGGCTGCTGTACTCAGAGGCTACACTTCCTTCAAAGATGGAGAGAACAGAGATGCTTCAGAATCGAGGTCTGGACTGCACCCTTGGTGCTGGCAGGAGGCACCCTAAAAGGAAGTGTTCACTCCTAGACCAAAACTTGGATCTGTCTGGGAGGCAAAGTGGAGGGAGGAGGGGTTTCTGGGGCCGGCTTCTTTAGCAGAGTGTAGTCCTGGTCTGCAGACCAGAAAGAGACAGAGGGGAGACAATTGAAGAGGGTAGACAAGTTATGACTCTGGTAGAGCCATCCTGGAACAGCATGCCAGGCTTGGACCCTTAGGCCAACCCACTCCTGGAAGAGAGATGCCCCCACCTTTATTCTGATCCTTCTCTTCCATTGCTTAAGTGTGACATGATGTTAAAGTGCAGTTTCTGCTAAGAATCTAAGACAATAGATATATTTAAAGTGAGTTGTGAGGCAGACCATCATACAGAATTGGCAAAAAAAAAAAAAAAGTCCTAGACATGGACAATAGACTAGTGGTTACCAGAGGAGAGAGGAGAGTAGATGGGGTAAAAAGGTCAAATATGTGGTGATAGAAAGAAATTTAAATGTGTGAGGTGAACACACAATGTAAATACACATATGCCTTACTGTTAAAGTGTGCAGATGAAATTTATTGGATTTTGTTAACCAATATCGCCATAAAAAATAATTAATTAATTTAAAAAAGGAGTGGCTGAGAAACTATTAGATGATTATTAAGCCCTTCACCCATACTGAAAATATGAAAGAGATTGAAGAGGATTTCTAAATTTTTGGAAGGAGGTTTGCAGACGAAAAGGGGTGAGGGAGTTGCTTGCCCCATAGCTCGAACCTAGTGAGAGTGGTTCAACTGGCTTCCTGAAGAGCTTGATATGTGTCTCCTGGAGTGTGGGGACTCAGTGGCCTTATGTATACACCCACTAAAGAAATCTAAGAGGCAAGAGATAGCATGACTAGCTGTTCACGGTCAAGCTGAAAGAAGATGTCTGCACACCTTTGGAGTGCAAATTTAGGGGCAAAAAAATGCATGAATTCTTCCCATGGTCTAGACATCATCTAGAGGAGGGGAGGACTTCTTAGGTACTATCCAAAGGGCTGCTTTCTAGATTTTCTAGAAATATTAGATGTTGATTAAATAAAAAGCAATCAGCTGAAATAAAAATATATTCACCGGGGCTAAGTGAAATTCAGGAGAGAGATCCTGAGCACTGACGGAGTCTCACAAAATTCCACCAAAGTTCCAAAGAGTTGGATGACACTCTTGACCTTGTAGACTTTTCCTGTGCCCTTGTTTATCCTTTCTTTCCTGCTCTGACCCTGAAGATGTCAACGAGACAGGTAGCAAATTGTGGGCAGAGAGATAGAACTGTAAGACCCAGAGGGAAGGAGCCCCAGCTATAATTCACTTTCAGATACTTAACTATTACATAGGATTGATGTTGTAATCACAGTCTGGGGAGCATTTCGAATCACAAAATGACCAGAAAAGTCATGGAATAGTCCTTCATTCTTTTTACAACTTCCCCCTGCCCCCACCTCCCACACCCTGCTGGCCACTTAGCTCCCTTGTCCATGAGAAGGAGAATTAGCAAATGAATATATAGTTTAGAGGAAACATAGTCATTTTTATGGTTGTACATATTTAGAATGCCCTCTTAAATAAACACTGAGTCCATTTGCTTCCAACTCAAATTCCTTGGAGATGAAATGCAGTTGGTTTGGCATCTGTCAGGAGAGCATTTTACTAGTCAGAGGATGAGGTCATGTTTCTCAGCCTCTACCTCGATGGAGCTAAGGAAGCACCCTCAATGGGAGGGACAATGGGCCAACAAAATATATCAAATACAATGTCTGGGGCAAGGCTCTGCTATTTTGAATTTTGCCTCCCATTTAAAATAAAGCAATACAACCAGTTTGGTGTGGAGCAGAATGTATAACTAGCTTAATAGATTAGAATAATCTGTAGGAATTTTTAAAATTTCAAAAAATATCTGATGTATTGGTGCAAGTGAAATAAACCTTTGAAATGAATGTAAGGCCAGATACAAAAATCCTAAATAAGATACCAGCAAACTGAATACAACAACATATTAAAAAAATTATACACCGTGATTAAGTGGGCTTCATCCCAGGGACATACAGATGGTTTAACATATACAAATCGATTAATGTGATATACCACTTAAACAAATTAAAAAATTAGAATCAGAGAGAGTGAAGTCAGAAACATGGCAGAGTGAGAGATGTCTCCAGATCTCTTATTGTTGTTCCGTTCCTTGAAACAACAATAAGCTGAACATCTAAAAATCAACAAAAAATACCCAACATGCACACAAGTATGTCTGAGCATGGGATCTGTGCATAAGAACTACCACAGATCAGAACTCCAGGAGTTGGGTGGTATACAGAGAAAACAAAGAAGCCGACTCTTGCAGCTGGAGCTCTCTGCAGGAGGAGGAGGTGGGAAGAAATTGTGGTGGGTTCCATGAACAACCCTGCCTGAGAGAGCTCTGAGCTCCACACAGTGGCAGTGCCCAAGGATCAGGGCAGAAAGCTATGAAGTGGGGATGGCAGAGAAGCAACAGTTGATTATTACCAGCTGGAGTTGCAAAATGCAAGGCTGAGCCACAGCCCAACCCCCCAAACCAAAGGTCCCCGCCCTGCATATCCTCCAAGACCCAACACCGTGGAGCTCCAGGGGAATCTCAGCAAGCACTGTTGCTAACACTGATAGGGACTGAGACTAAGGATGGTGAGCATGATTGAATATCTATAGGAAAAAAAGGCATTATTAATACTTTATATAAAGCAGGGATCCAAGGGGCTTAGATATCACCTACTGGAAACCAAAAGAAAAACACCTGCTTTGCAACAGGCTAAAGAGAGACCTTTATATAATAAATCTTTTTTTCTGGAAAAAAATCAGAATACACTTCCATTAAACCCAGACAGCGAAATAGTTCATTAAACACCATGAACAACCAAGATGACAAGGCAACTCAAAAATAAAGAGAAAAATCTCCAGAAAATAAGCTTACAAACATAGAAATATGCAACTTAAATGACAGAGAATTCAGGATGGTACTTTTGAACAAACTCAGTGAGATCCAAAACAACTCATATCATCAATTTCGGAAATTGAAAAAAACGACTAGATCAGCAGAATGAGTTTTTTAGCAAGGAGATTGAAGCCCTAGAAAAGAACCAAATAGAACTTCTGGAGATGAAGAAAACATTCAAAGAGAAAAAAAAATTAAAAAGCAAGCTTGGGAAATAGAGTTGACCAAATGGAAGAAAAGGTGAGTGACATAGAAGACAGAAATCCAGAAATAAATTAGAAAAAAGAAGAGAAAAAGTGAAGAATGAAAAATAATGAAAGAGAAATACAAGAACTACCTGATACTATCAGGAGAGGAAACATAAGAATAATGGGCATACATGAAGGGGAGGAAAAAAAGCAGTGATTAGAAAGCATTTTCAGACAAATAGTTGATAATAATTTCCCAAACTAAGGAATGAGCTGAAGCTTGAAATTCAAGAAGTCAGCAAAACATCCTATTATCTCAAACCAAAAAGACCCTTTCCAAGATATATTGTATTAAAAGTATCAAAAAACAATGACAAAAATAGAATTCTCAGGGCAGCTGGGGAAAAGAAGACGGTAATTTATAAAGGAAAACCCATTAGATGGTCATCAGACTTCTCAGCACAAACATTACAAGTTAGGAAAGAGTGAAATCAAATATCTAAACTATTAAATGAGAGGAACTACAGTCAAAAATCAAGTATCTAGCAAAGTTCTTTCTTTAGATATGTAGGAGAAATAAAGACTTTTCCAGACATACAAAAATTGAGAGAATTCTTCAATACATGGCCTGCATTATAGAAAATACTGAAAGGGGTTAGTTCGTGTAAAAAAAAAAAAGACAAAAAAATACATAACTATGAGTAAGGTGGCAGACAGGCAGAGAGAAGCAGAGGAGTGCAACCCTTACCAAGAACAGGACATTATAAGCTTAAACAATAAGAAGATATTTGTTATTGAAAGATAGCAATAAATGTTCAGCATACATAGGGCCAGATTGAGACAATGACAGAAAGGGGATAATTCAAAAACCCAAATTCACAAAAGGGAATGGAGATAAGGCACACGCAGAAGAAAATGGACTACTATACATACATAACTAACCTTTACATATGTGTAATAGTAGCCATACACCAAAGATTCAGAACTGAAATATATAATATAAAACAAGAGGACTAAAAGGAAAATCCACAAAATTCAACAAAAACACTACCCCCTCAAAACAATAGATACACAAGGACAAGGAAGCAATGGAAACAACAAGCTACCAGGAAGCAAAAAATAAAACGGCTATAGGAAAACCTCATATTTCAATAATCACCCTAAATGTAAACTGAACTGAACTCACCAATAAAAAGGCACGGAGTGGCAGAATGGGTCAAAAAACAAAACTCGACCATATGCTGCCGCCAGGAGACACATCTCAGCTCCAAAGACAAATATAGTCTCAAAGTGAAAAGGTGGAAAATGATATTTCAAACAAATGGCATTCGGAGAAAAGCAGGTGTGGTGGTACTAATATTAGACGAAATAGACTTCAAAATAAAAAAGGTAAAGAAAGATATTGAAAGACACTTCATAATGGTAATGGGAATCATGCACCAAGAAGATGTAATACTCATTAATCTCTATGCTCCCAAACAGGGACCCCCAAAATATATAAAGCAGTTAGGAACAGAACTAAAGGTAGAAACGAACCAAAATGCTATTATAGAAGGGAACCAAAATACCCCACTTTCGGATATGGACAGAGCATCCAAACAGAAAATCAAGAAGGAAATAATATCCTTAAATGACACATTAGACCAACTGGACATAATTGACATTTACAGAGCCTTTCATCCCCTGAATCTGCTTATACATTCTTCTCTAGTGCACATGAAACAGTCTCAAGGATTGACCACATATTGGGACACAGAGATAGCTTCAACAAATGTAGAAGAGTTGAAATCATACCAACCATATTCTCTGATCAGAATGCTTTGAAGCTGGAGATCAACTGCAAAAATAAATCAGGAAGAACCACAAATACAAGGATTTAAACAACATGCTATTGAAGAATGACTGGATTGGAGAAGAAATAAAAAGAGAGATCAAGAGATACATAGGAACAAATGATAATGATAGTACAACATATCAAAACTTTTGGGACATGGCAAAAACAGTCATAAGAGGAAAGTTCATATCATTACAGGGGAAATTATAACAGTAACCACAGAAACACAAAGGATCATATAAGAATACTATGAAAAAGCATATAACACCAAATTTAATAGCCTAGAAGAAATGGACCAATACTTAGAAAAATACAATCTTCCTACACTGAATCAAGAAGAACTGGAAAATCTAAATGGACCCATCAGCAGTATTGAAATGGAAATAATCATCAAAAACCTACCAAAAAGTAAAAGTTCAGGACCAGATGGCTTCACCAGTGAATTCTACCAAACATTCAAAGATTTAATACCTATTCTCCTCATACCCTTCCAAAACATCTAATTGGAAACAATACCTTCTAACTTAATATTATCTTAATACCAAAACCTGGTAAAGATAACACAAAAAAAGAAAACTACAGATCGATATCTCTCATGAACACACATGCAAAAACCCTAAATAAGATACTAGCGAACTGAATACAGCAACATATTAAAAAGATTATACACCATGATCAAGTAGACTTCATCTCAGGGGCACAGGGATGGTTCAACATATGCAAATCAATTAATGTGATACACCACATAAACAAATTAAAATATAAGAATCATATAATCATATCAATAGATGCAGAAAAAGCCTTCAACTAGAAGATACAGCATCTATTTGTGATCAAAAGAGTTAACAAAATTGATGTAGGAGGCAAGTACTTTAACATAATAAAGGCCATATGTGACAAACTCTTATACTTAATGGTGAAAAACTAAAAACCTTCCCTCTAAGATCAGGAACAAGACAAGGCTGTCCACTATCATCACTGTTATTCAACAACATTGGAGGTCCTAGTAAGTGCAGTCAGGCAAGAGAAAGATATCGAAGGCATCCAAATAGGAAACAAAGAAGTCAAGCTGTCACTTTTTGTGGATAACACGATTCTCTATATAGAAAACCCTAGAGACTTCTCAAGAACACTACCAGAATTCATAAGCAAATACAGTAAAGTTTCTGGATATAATATCAATATTCAAAAAATCCATAGCATTCCTATACTCTAGTAATGAATTAGAAAAAGAAGTAGAAAAAGAATTGTTTTTGAAATTGCAACAAAAAGAAAAAAATACCTAGGAATAAATCAAACAAAACCTATGAAGGACCTATA
The DNA here is from genome assembly GCF_014176215.1 of Rousettus aegyptiacus. NCBI lineage: Eukaryota > Metazoa > Chordata > Mammalia > Chiroptera > Pteropodidae > Rousettus > Rousettus aegyptiacus. The sequence continues at coordinate 66,721,108 of NW_023416309.1, forward strand.
TAATGAAAAATATAAGACTTCATTAAAAAAATAGAAGATAAAAGAAATAGAAAGACATTTCATGTTCTTGTATTGGAAGAATCAATATAGTTAAAATGACTTTATATCCTAAAGAATTATACAGGTTTAATGCAATCCCCATCAAAATCTCATCAGCATTTTTTAAAGAAATAGAACAAAAATTATCAGATTTTCATGGAAGCACAAAAAACGCCAAGTCACTAAAGCCATCCTGACTTCAAATTATACTACCAAGTGACAGTAATCATAACGGCATGGTGTTGGTAGCAAAACAGACACACGGACCAGTGGAACAGAATCGAGAGTCCGGAAGTTAACCCATATTTATATGGGCAAATAATTTTTGACAAAAAAGCCAAAAACATCCATAAAGAAAGGAAAACCTCTTCAATAAATGGTGCTAGGCAAACTGGAAAGCCACCTGCAAAAGAATGAAACTAGACTGTTGTCTATCACCACACACCAAAATTGACTCAAAATGTATTAAGGACCTAAATGTAATACCTGAAACAGTAAATTGCATAGAAGAAACCATAGCAACTAAACTCAAGGACCTTGGCCTTAAAGAGGATTTTATGAATTTGACCTCAAAGGCAAGGTAAATAAAATAAAAATAAATGAATGGGACTACATCAAACTAAAAAGCTTCTGCACAGCAAAGGAAACCATGAACAAGGTAATGAGACAACCATTGAATGGGAAAATATATTTGCAAGCAATGTCTCTATAAGGGCCTAATATCCAAAATATCCAAAGAACTCATACAACTCAATAACAACAAAAAGAGAAACAAGTCAATCAAAAACTGGGCAGAGGACCTGATCAGATGCTTCTCCCAAGAAGATATACAAATGGCCAATAAACATATGAAAGGATGCTCAACATTGCTAGCTATTAGGGAGATGCAAATCAAAACCACTATGAAATACCATTTCACACCTGTTAGAATAGCTGTTATCAACAGGACAAGTAATGACAAATGTTGGATAGGATGCGGAGAAAAAGGAACCCTCATACACTGCTGGTGGGATTGTAAATTGATACAGCTACTTTGGAAAACAGTATGGAGGTTCCTCAAAAAACTAAGAATTGATCTACCATGTGATCCAGTAATCCCTTTATGGGTATTTACTCCAAGACTTGAAAACTCATATCTGAAAAGATATTTACACACTGATGTTCATAGCAGCATTATTCACGGTGGCCAGTACATGGAAGCAACCAAGTGTCCTCCAGTGAATGATTGAATATAGAAGCTATGGTACATATATACAATATAATATCACTCAGCCATAAGAAGAGATGAAATACTACTATTTTCAACAACATGGATGGAACTTGAGATAATTCTGCTAAGTGAAATAAACAAGACAGAATAAGTTGAAAACCACATAATATTACTTTTATATGGGATATAAACCTAAAAGCAGCAAATAAACATAAACAGATTGAGACTCATGGACATGGACAATATACTAGTGATTACCAGAGTGTAGGGGGAGGGGGAGAGGTTAAATGGGGTAAAAAGGGTCAAATATGTGATTTAAAAAATCTAACTGTGGGCAGTGAACATATAATGTAAAATATATATGACTTACTGTTAAAAAATGAAATAAAAGAAATTGTTCCTGTCATAACAATAAAGGGAGAAAATCACTTTTAAAAAAAGAAATGATACATAAGGAAAATTTCCCATAATTTTTCCTCTTCGTTATCCCTAGTTTTTCTTTCTAAGAAGTGATATTTTGCCCACAAAAAATACTGTTGCTCTATTTTTTTTTTTAAGTATGCTGATTTTGTTTCTCAATGTCGGGAGAACAAATGCTTATTCATCTGAAATAAATTAGAATTAAAACTAATGACTGAAATTATGCTTTAATAATAAAAGAAGATTTTAATGATAAAATACTATCAGACAAGTAATTTTTTATAAGATTTGATTTATGGGTATATAAAAAGAGCATTTTATTAATTCACATAAACTTGAAGGATGACATTAAAACTTTAAAATTAGTAAATTTTGCATAGAACTAATTCTTAGGCTATAATATCTACAAAAATAGAGTCTTTGAATGTAAAACTCTTGAAAGGTGGAAGAATCTAAGGCAATTCAAAATATTTACTTGGCATTAAATTAAAATGTTAATTATAGGAGATTAAGAGAATAGGAAGGTGTTACTTTCTGCCCTGGCCAAGGCCAAGGAGGCAAAAGCCATTTAAGACATTCAAGTTAAAACTCACACTGAAATGTGGGATTTCTCATGTTCAGTACTGATTTCGTGGTGGTTATTCATTTCAGTGGTTCACAATAGCATGGGAACTGCACAGGAGAGGGGGAGAAAATGTCATTGCAATAAAACCATTGGGGAAGCCTCCTGAACACCAGAATGGGAAGAGTAGTTTTGCCCTTAACCTGTCTTCAGTTAATGTAACTGAAAAGAGATTTGACCCCTACCAGTGCAGAGAGCAGGACCAAGTATTAGCCACATTCCTGATCATGCACTGAGCCTAAAGAGATTTTAGACGATGAGTAAGAGTAATTGTAAAAGATGAGTAAGAGATGAAAGCAAGTTGTTTTTTCAATTTTGCAGAAGTAGGAAAAGGGAATAGCTTCTGGTAGAAGAAAAACATACCACTAAAAATGATGGAAGGGTTTAGAATTTTTTTTTTTTCAGAAAAATGTATGAGGCATTCCCCAAGATCTGGCTTCTTTGAAATGAAGTGTGAAAAGCTTTATGGAACAACTTGTTTACTTTAAAAGAGGAGAATAAAACATGGAAGCACCTTAAGGAAACTAAAATTGCAATACCAGAATCATAATGCACTCTGTTTAAACAGCAGAACTAAAATTGCAGAAAATGGAACACCAAACTTGAGAAGATACCTTAAAAGGCAGAGAAAATGTGAAAATAGAAAAAAGTTTTTGAGAGGAGATTGTAGATGTAGAGTCTCAAGAAGAGAAACTACCCATCCATTTGGTGGCAATTATCCACCATGTGGAAGGGTAGATGAAATTCCTGGAATAAGTCTAGAACAAAAGGAACAGAAGCAATATTGAAAAACATATTAGATAACTTTTCTAAATAGGCTGAATGAAAAGTATTCTTTTGTAATTATTTTAATTTCTTCTGTTCTTGGGTTTATGTCCTTGTTCTTCATAGCTTTAAGGATATGAGCTATGCAATTTAACATAAGCTTTTTGATCAAATCTCATAGGTTAAAAATAGCTCATTGCATTTTAAGTTAATTTACATTACTCTTATTATGAGCGTTGTGTTTTTAAACTTTAAAAAATAATTTATATTTTATTTTCTGATAATTTTCATCCCGTAACCACTTTCTAGTATGTTGTCCCTTTTTTTTTTCTTTTCAAATAGCTTTTCTACTGAGACGTTTGTGACATAGGTGAGAGAGGGAGGGGCCGAGGTGCAAAGATGGAGGCGGCCGGGTGCCCGTATCAGGAGGTGCCTCCTAGCGTTTCCTAAATCATCAAGAGAGGCCCATCTTCTCTAGACCTCATTCCTCTTCTCTGCTGTACTTAAGGACAGGGATTCCTGGATGTCCACATAGGAAACAAGAGGCATAACCTTCGAGGGCATTGGAATGGAAAAACAAACGACCGTGACCTCGACGTGACTTGAACACGCAGACGTCTGATCTGGAGTCAGACGCGCTACCATTGCGCCACGAGGTCACGGATGAAAGACATCTTTTGATCTTTTCAAACTCTTTTGTTATGCATATCCCAGTCGCTTTCTTACATGGATCGTTTGTTTTTCATGTGAACTTCAGGTCAAACAGAAGAAATGAAGGGACGGCGCGGAGGGCTTGATTGTAAGAGACTAAAGGACTCCCTGCCAGAGCCTGAGGCCCAGGTGTCCCCCAGCACTTGCCAGACGCGGGCGCTCGGCGTTCTCCCGGGAGAGTCCGGCTCCAAAGCGGGTGCAGCGGCGGGAGGGGCAGAGCAGGCGGGTCTCTGTCGTCCTGGAGCAGCTCATGCTGCTGTCTCCAAGGGCCACTGTAGTTGGGGACACGGCGGGGTCTTAACTCTCGTCCCCACGAGGCCAGACTGCTGCTAAGAAGCGGCTGCCAAAATCCGCAATCCGTGTCAAGTGTCCTGTCCCCACGGAAATGATTAAAAGGAGAAAAAAAAAAGGCAAAGTCACGCTTAGGAAGTGACTTTGAAACAGCACAACAATAGAATGCTTATTAATTGTCGCCCCACCCTCCCTCCAATTACACAACTAAAACTCATTTTTGAAAATTTAGACATTATAGAAAAGTGTAATTAAAACTAAAATCAATGATCCCACCCACACACTATAAGCATTTTGGTATATATCTTTCTAGATTTTCTTCCTCCCTCATATACACAAATGTTCACCTATGTCTGTTAAAACTTTTTTACTGTGAAGTATAGCACGAAAACTAGCAGATTTTCTTTCTTTTACATTTTAAAGATATTATTGGCCAGGGTGGGGGTAGGGGTGAGGGGTGGGAGTAAGGGGGTTAGAGAGGGGGTGGCTCATCTTGCTGATTTTGTGGACTGACATCTTTCAACAAATGTTGCACTTGCCAATTCTATCTCTTCTGCCTTTAATTGAATAGCAATTAGGCAGTAAGATCTTTTGACCATGTCCCACAGGTTTCTTATGATTTTTTTTCTTTCTATTCTTATTTCTCTCTGTTACTCAGCTTGATTGTTTTCTACTCACTGTTTCCAAGTTTAGTATATTCTTTTTTCCGCTTTGCAAAGTCTGCTGCTAAAGCCATCCAGTGAGTCTCAAATATTGTACTTTGCATTTTATAATTTCCACTTGATTTTCTGTAGATTTTAGTTTTTTGAAATACTCTATCCCATCTTTTTTTTTTTTTATCAATTGTCATCCTCTTTTCTTCAATTTTTAAAAATATGAATTTTAGTAATTTTGAAGTGCTTGGCTGCTAACTACTGGATCATTTCTGAATTTGTTTTTTTATTGACTGTTCTCTGTCCTTCATTATCACCCGTTTTTCCTTTTTTGTCATGTTGCCTAACTTTTTATCTCTTTTTGGGCACTATGGATGATAAATATAAATTTTAGAAGCTCTTTATTCTGGTAGACAATTCAATTACCAGTGGATCACCTAAACTCTTCAAAGTTTGGTTTTAGGTTTCATTAACATGTGTCTATTTTAGTTTAGTTTTTATTCCTTGAGCATAGCCCTTATTCCTATAGCATGGTCCTTATTCCTAGAGTGTGGGTTTTCTGAAGTCTCAATGCCCAGGGTTTTCATCAAGGTCTATTCATTCTGGCAGGGCCAAAACTGCATCACGTTTCATCCTTGTGTGTCCTCCAGCATCTCCACACATTTAGGCTCCCCTTGGAGTCAGTCACTTAAAGATGCAGCCCTGGAGTTGGCCAGGGACCTGAGGGCAATTGTCCATGCACATTTCCAAAGTGCCTTCCCTGTAGCTTCCCCTTCTTTGTCACCATGCTCTTTAAATCCAGATCATATCTCCTGAACTTTGATCTCTCTCCAGTGAGATGCTGTTCCTTTTTGGGCTTCAATTCCCTCACTGGTTCAAAAATGTTACCAGAGTAAAAGTCTATACAAAATGTAGGGCTCAGTTCATATGCTTTCCTTCTACCAAGGACCACAACCCAAAGTGGTTGCCAGGGGCTGGGGGAAGAGGGGTGAGGGAAATAGGGAGAGGTTGGTTGGTATAAAGATACAAACTTTCAGTTATAAGATGAATAAGGTCTTAGGATCTAATGTATAACATGGTGACTATAGTTGATAACAGTATATTGTATCATTGAAATTTGCTAAGAGAGTAGAACTGAAACATTCTCATTCCCTCCACCTAAATTAAATATGTGAGGTGATGGATGCATTAATTAACTTATGGGGGACCTTTTCACAATGTATATGTATATCGAAACCATGTATACTTTAAATGTCTTACAATTTTATTTGTCAGTTATACCTCAATAAAGCTGGAAACAAAGGATCACAGTCCTGTATTAATTGTCCAGTGCCTTCAACCAGTTCTTTTTTTATTATATTTTTTCCTGGTGTGATAGTTGATACCAGCTACTCCATTGTTGCTAGCAGTAGAAATCCCTAAGTTATATTTTCCAACATTTTATTATGAAAAATTTCTAACGTACATCCAAGTTGCAAGTTTTACAGTAGACTTTTATATATATACCACCTAAATTCTATTAATATTTTATTATACTTTATCACATATTTATTTATTTATCAATCCATTATTATTATTTAATGAACTTCAAGTAAACTGCAGACATCAGTACACTTGTTCCTAATGTATATATGCATTAATTATAGGGTAATAGTTTTTCCTTTTAGGCTAAATTTATAAATGATAACGTGAGCAAATATTAATTGTTTATTGGCTGAGTTTTAACAAATTTATAGACCTGTGGAATCCAAGATATATGCTCTATCAAGATATAGAGCATTGACATTACTCTCGAAAGTTCCTTCATGCTCTTTTCTAGTCAATCCCCAACTCCAGCCCTAGGTAGAATCACCGTTTTGACTTTTCCCTACCGTAGATTATTTTCATCTATTCCAGATCTTCAAATAAATAAAATTGTACAATATGCGTTCTTTTTTAAAAAAATTTTCACTCAGCATGTTTTTATCTGTGCATCAGTAATTTGTCCTTTTTTGTTGCTAAGTAATATTTCATTGTTTGAATATGCCATAGGTTATCAATTCTATTGATGGATACTTGGACTATAGTAATTAAAACAAGCGATACTAACATAAGGATTGGCAAACAGATCAAAGGAGCAGAATAGACTAACATAAATACAGCCATACTTACATGGTCATTTGATTTTCAACAAAGACACAAAAGTAATCTAATGGGAAAACGAAAATCTAGAATAAAAGCTATTAGAATGAATGAAATGTCCATATTAAAAAAAGTGAATCTTGACTATTGCCTCACCATACTAAAAAAATTAATTTGACGTGTACTGTATACATCTAAACATAAAAGCTAAAACCATAAAACAGGAGTACCCAAACCCCAGGCCATGGACCTGTACCAGTTGGTGGCCTGTTAGGACTTGGACTGCACAGAGGGAGGTGAGCAATGGGCCAGCAAACAAAGCTTCATCTGTATTTGCAGCTGCTCCCCAGTGCTAGCATCACTGCCTCAGCTCCATCTCAGATTATGAAGTATTAGATTCTCATAGGAGCGCAAACCCCAGTGTGAACTGTGCATGTGAGGGGTCTAGATACATGCTCTTTATGAGAATCTAAAGTCTCATGATCTGAGATGGAGCTGAGGTGGCGATGCCAGCGTTGGAGAATGGCTGCCAATTCAGATTAACATTAGCAGAGAGGTTTGACTGCACAGAGACCATAGTGCAGACTCATATCAAAACCCTATCAGTGAGTAGCAAGTGACAATTAAGCTGCATCTGGTGGCAGGCTTTAAGTTAGAATCTGACAATTTAGTCTGTGCATGGCCTGCCCAATATTTTATTTACCACTTCAGTCAATGCCTCTTTCTCGCACTGAGGACTTGTCTCAAATACAGTTTTGTTAAACCCATAAGCTAACCCTAGCCGAAAGGAGTAAAAAACAAATGTCACTGGAGAGCTTCTTTGCAAAGGAGAAAGACCCAATTATGAGATAGCAGAAGGCTCTTAAGACTACCAACAAAAAGACAGCTGCATTTGAAAAAATTCTAAGAGTCTGACTTAAATTACGGGTTCATTGCAACAGGTGATTCACATTCTCCGAGCCTTCTTTGTATAATATGTGGCAACCGGCTATCCGACAAAGCCATAAAAGCTTCAAAACTGCTTTGCCAAATGGAAACCAAGCATTCTGCATTAAAAGACAAGCCTTTGAAGTTTATCAAAAGAAAAATGTGTGATCACGAAGAACAGAAGCAATTATTGAAGGCCACCACTTCATTAAATATGTCTGCACTGAGAGTATCATTCTTTGTGGATAATTGCATTGCAATAGCTAAGAAGCCCTTTACTATTGGTGAAGGGTTGATCCTGCAAGCTGCTAAGGACATTTGCTATGAACTTTAGGGAGAGGCTGTAGTTCAAGGGTAGTACATGTTCCTTTTTTGGCTAGAACCATAACTAGATGAACTGATGAAAAAGCAGAAGATATTGTGCCACAATTGTTAGAAAGGATTAATGAGTCATGTGGTACGTGATCCAGGCTGACAAGTCTACTGATGTTGACAACAAGGCAACAATGCTTGTTTTTATGTGATATATTTTTCAGGAGGATGTGCATGAGGATATGTTATGTGCACTTTTGTTGCCAAGCAACAGCACAGCTGCAGAACTATTCAAGTCTTTGAATAATTATATGTCAGGAAAACTGAATTGGTCATTTTGTGTTGGTATATGCACAGATAAAGTGGCTGCCACGATTGGACGACTTTCTGGTTTTACTACTCGGGTCAAAGAGGTCACTTCTGAATGTGAGTCTATGCACTGTGTCATCCATAGAGAAATGCTAGCTAGCTGAAAAATGTCACCTGAACTTAACAATGTCTTGATTAAAATTATGAACCACATTAAAGTACAGGCCCTTTACTCACATCTGTTCATGCAGCTCTGTGAGGAGATGGATGCAGAGCACACACATCTTCTCTTATACACAGGAGTGAGATGGCTTCCTAAAGGTAGACACTGGCCAGAGTTTTTGAGTTATTGAGAGCCATTCCAGAGGTTTCTTTTAGAAAAACAGTCGCACCTAGCAGCACATTTCAGTGACACAGAATGGGCTGCAAAACTTGCTTACTTGTGTGATATATTCAACTTGCGTAACCAACTTGATCTGTTGCTTCAGGGGAGAATGACAACAGTTTTCAAGTCAGCACATAAGTGACTACATTCAAAGCCAAACTGGAATGATGGGGCAACGAGTGAACATTGGGATTTTTGACATCTTTCAAACATTAGCAGAGATTTTTAAAGAGACTGAGCCAGGCCTTCTTTCTCCCAGCTGGTGCAGGATCACCTATCTCAGCTTTCAAAAGAGTTTGAGCATTACTTCCCAGTCACAAAAGACCCCAAAACTGGGAAGGAATGGATCTGTGACCCATTTGTGAATAAGCCAGGTGGACTGACTTTGTCTGTGCTAGAAGAGGATCATCAATTTCTTGAGATCACAAATTATGCTGACTTTAAAAGTATGTATGAAACAACTTTAAATTTCCATATGTTCTATATTAAAGTCAAGGTGGAATATCCTGAGATTGCCATAAAAGCACTGAAAAGCCTGCTTCCATTTTCAACATCCTATCTTTCTGAAACAGGGTTTTCCACAGTGACAACAACCAAAACAAATTACAGAGTAGACCGGACATGAGCAATACATTTTGGGTGTCACTGTCTTCCGTCACCTCCAGACAGGACCTTCTCGTTAAAAGAAAATAAGCTCAGGACTCCCACTGATTCTACATTATGGTGAATTGTATAATTATTTCATTATATATTACAATGTAATAATAATAACGTGCACAATAAATGTAATGTACTTGAATCATCATAAACCATCCCTCTTCTCCTTTTCTCTCTACCCCTTCTGGTCTCTGGTCTGTGGAAAAATTGTCTTTCACAAAACTGGTCCCTGTTGCCAGAAGGTTGGGGACTGCTGCCCTAGAACATTTAGAGGAAAATATAAGAGATCAACTTTATGACTTGGGCATAGTCAATGGTTTCTTAGATTGTGGAGAGGAATAAGAGAAAAATTTATCAGTTGAACCTCATCAAAAGTAAAATCTTCCACATATAAAAATTATTGTTTAGAAAAAAAATAGGGAAGCTATAGACTTGGAGAAAACATTTGTTAAACATATACTCGACAAAGATCCAGTATCCAGGATGTATAAAGAACTTTTATAAAGTAATGATAAAAGAACTAACAATTCAATAAAAATGGCAGAAACATTAAACAGACCTGTCACGAATGAAGATATATGAATGACCAATAAGCACATGAACAAGTAGTGACATCATAATTCAAGAAAATGAAAATCGAAACCACAATGAGCTATAGCACAAGCTCACCAGAATAGCTAAAATTAAAAAGGTTGACAATACTAAAATGTGAGGATGTGGTACGAAGAGAACTCTCGTACAGTGTAGGATGTAAAATGCAGTTTCTTTTAAACTGAGCATACACATATCCATACACCAGAAATCCCACTTTTAAGTATTTCCTTAATATAAATGTCCACAAAACACTTGTACACAAATAATCGTGGAAGCTTAAATTAATAATGATCCCCAAACTGGAAACAGGCTGGGTGTCCACATACAATTTTAATGAAATAACATATTATATTTTTGTTAATTTTTCACTTAACTCTATACAAAAATTATTAAGTATTCTTCCATTGCATAATTCATAATGTCCTGATGGCCATTTTATGGAGCCCAATATTTTACTTAGTCAAGTTGTTTTTTCTTCTCAATTTTGACTATTAAAATAATTATAATACAATAGTTGCCTCTAGTTTCTTATTAACAGGAATCACTTGTATGTATTCAAAACTAAAGTATTTAAAAGAGGTACTGAAATCCTATGGGCTTTATATATACCTCAGGAAAGAGTAGAAGAGTGGAGCAGAACCTGGGCCTGAAGAGCTTTAGTGGAGGCAAAATCGAAGACAGGGCTCAGGTCATGACCGAAAAGAGAAGTTCTGTCTGAGGCTGCGGTGGTAACACTCTCCCATTCTCTCATCCACCCTAGAGATTCTGCAGCCTCTGCCTTGTCAAACATAAATGAGGTCCTCTTCTATTGAGTTCATTCTGAGGGTGTTAATGGAGAGCCTCAAATGATCACACATGTGCTCAATGGGGAGTCCCTTTTGTTCTGTTTGTACCGACTCATAGAGTCCGAAAGCTTCTATAAAATAAATCTACTTATCACTTTGAACTTAATACCACATTCTGGCTAGAAAGATTATATATAATTGGGAAAGGTAGAGAAAGTACAATATTATGAGAGTATGATTTGTTATGATATTGGTTGAGGGCTAGTGGAATTGGGGAGAGGACATGAGAAGTTATATTTGGAGTCATAAAATCTTTAAAACTCTGAGTCAGACTGGATCTGGGACACTATCTAATTCCCACGAAGTAGGGAAGATTATGTGGCCAATTATATCTCCTGAGATCCTGCCAGTCGAGTGATCTCTGCCTCTCAAGTTCTTATTTATATCACCAAAGATCTTGTCATCTGTTCATGCTGTATTAGTATAGAGAGGCTATTGGGGTTCTTGTAGGAACGACTTTTGCTCTTTCCAGTCTTGTGACTTCTATAGAAAGAATATGCCAACTGTGCTGACCTTATTGTATAAGTCGATCTTACCCAGAGGAGTAATAGGTGGTAGCCCCAAAAGGAAATCTGATTGGTTTAGAGAAACTTGCACTTTCCTTCAGTATTTCTCACACCAAAATTCTCTGTGTCTGAAATCCTGATCAGATTTCTTTGACTTGTGAAGGTGTTTTTCTTCTCCAAAAGGCCCCTATGGATATTAGAGTAGTGGTCTCACTGTCACCATTCAATTTAGACAAGAAGCTTCAGTGCAATGGGAATTTTGGAAATGTTCCTGGGAATTTTCCAGGATCAAGCTCTTATAGAATTGGACAGAGTTGGCCACAGACATATTTTCTTCTTGCTTTTACTCTGTGCCAACCTTGGCTTCACTGGTCACTTATCCCCACTGGACAGAGCTCCCAGAGAGTAAGAAAGAAATAAAGGACCATCAGGATTATCTATGGCAATAATATCACTTTGAGTGACAGTGTAGTGTTCTGCTCATATGAAAGGATTAGGAGAAACTCCTAGTTTAGATGGAATGGCAAGAGTCAAAAGTTTTCTTTCAAAGATTTCAATCCTGCTCATCTCAGCTACTTTTCCATTCTACAAAGCTCATTTCCTTCTTCTAGAAATTTTATATGAAAAGTATAAGGCTCCTTTCTAAATTTCTTTGGGATGCAAAGATTCTCAAACTTAGAGAAGGCAATTTCAAAATAGTAATTATTAAAAAGAGTGTGATTGCTCATTATTGACGAAGATGTGGAGGAAGGAGTCACTCTTGTATATAACTGGCAAGAGTCAAAAGCTTTTGGAAGGCAGTTGGCATGTGTACTAAGAGGCCTTGTCAATATGTGTACCTTGCCCCAGATTTTCCATTATTATGACCCTGTGTAAACAATTAAGGATGTTTGCAACGATTTTCTTGTAGGGCTACCAAAATTGTTTACGATAGTGAAAAATTAGAGGCAATCTCAGCTACTCTGTTCCATAATTAGCGTCTAGATTTTCAAGCTATGAAAGGCAGAGAAAGAGACTAACCCAGGTTAGGTTCTCCCAGGAAGCCGACTCTGAGATGGACATTAGCATGGAGGCTTTTAGGATCACATGTTGTAGAAGACAGAAGAGTTGGGCTATTCTGCAGTCTCAGTAAAGGCATCAGCTGACCTCACAAAGAGCTCTAGAGCTGAGATTGTCTTTCAAAATTGCCCCAGTGTTGAGTGGAAGGGTCAGATCTTTGCTCTTATGTTAACTGTCTTAGGATGTGGGCTGACCCAAGAATGGGATGTACTGTTGGGTAATGTGACTCTCTTAAGCTGAGGACTGCTTGCCAGCAGGACTTCTAGCAGCTGGAGAATAAATTCTTCAGTTCTGAAAAGGGGGACTGGGTGACAGCATCCACTGCAGTTCATACCTTTCACCACCTAGATTCACTTCTTCATATAAATTTTGGGAGAAGCAACTCCAGGATTCCGGTGAGCCTTTTTTCTTGGAAGAAATTTATAAGAAGAATGAACTGCCCTCCTCTGCAGCTGGTCTTAGGGATGCAAATAAAATTTATTGTTGCCCTCCTCTAGTATCCATTCTAGATGTTCCTCAACCTCAGCTAGCACCCTGCTGGTCTTGGTAGCTTATTAGTTGATGTGACTGACACTCTTCATCCCTGAGGCCCTGGTCACCATGGGCTTCTCAGACCATGACTGTTGTACTTATCTATTTATTACCAAAATGAGGTATTCTAGTACTAGGTACCAAACATATTTCTTCCTTCTCCCACTGTGTAACAATATCCCTACCTTCCCCTAATAAGCAGGATCAAATATCCCTGTCATGATGGTGACTCCTCTTCTTTCAGACTGTTCCCTTGGTAGCAGCTGTCATGTATAGCTTGAAAGGACTATTGATGTACTTCTTGAATGAGTTGTTCTGCCTTGGAATTCAAGTCCTCTAAACTGCAGCACCCAGGTTTGTGGGATCGAGAAGCACATATTCCTCAACTGAGTCACGGGAGTAATGGTAAGCCAAGTATCTCCTGTTTCTACTCCTTGGTTCCTAGTTTATACCTTCTATCCACCAGAAACATAATCATATAAAAGTAGTTGATTTAAAGTATACACTGCACTTGGAGAATGGGGCCCCATCCTTGAAAAGTAATATCTCCAAACTAGCACTTTAAGTATGCCTCCAACAGGCCACTCCATGTCCATCACTCTATCAGTCTGGCAGCTACTAAAGAATGTGGTATGTAATGTGACCAGTAGATCCCATAATAATAGGCACACTCCTTTACCTCCTCTGTTATAAAATGTATTCCTTGGTTTAATAAGATGTTATATGGAACCCCATGCCAGTGAATCAAACATTCTATAAACCGCAAATGAGTGAGTCATTTTTTCTGAGGCCTTGCAATCAAGAAAGGCAAACATAAACCTACATATGAGTTGATTCCAGTCATATGAACTGATGTTGCCTCCAGAATAGAAGGGGTCCAATATAGCCAATTTGCCACCAAGTGTCTGGTGTCCTAGTGATTTGGTAACCATGTTGGGAACAGAACATCAAAGACTCTGTTGCTGGAAGGTTGGACATTCAGCATTGCTGTATGTATATAAGTCAGTCTTGGAAAGAGGCAGCCTATGAGGTTGGGCATATGCATAGCTTCTATCTCTGCCATCATGTCTATTCCACTTATATTTCTATTGTGTCAGCACTGGTGACTAATGACAGAAGCTGACTGACATTAGCTAATATTTTTCACAGAAACGAAGTGTAAGAGGTAAACTTCACAGTTACCTGGCTTTTCCTCTGCAAACAATTTCCAGATTGTGGAGCTCAGGCAGAGAATAACAGTCATAGTGTCAGAGTTTAGATAAGGGGAAATATCCTTAAGGAGATAGCCCTGAAGTTTACGTAAAAATTTTCCTCAAATCTTTAGCTGATTCCTAAGCTGTTCATGATGAAAATAAGAGAAACCCTGTAAAAATCAGCAACCAAGAGGCTAAACAGATGAACATAGGTTTAAGTAGCTGGCCAATACTGGAAAAACAGAGATTATAGTTTAAGATCAAGTTCTACCAAGTTAAAAGGGCTTAGTAAAAACTTTGGTAAATACCATTCTATTGAGACTCTAAAACCATGCTTTAGAAGTAAGGATTGAACTGAAATAGACCAACTTTAATAAGGCCTAAGTCAATCACAGATGGGATCAGAGTGATCCACTAGTATTCTTTTTGTCTGCTAAAATAAAAGTTGACCCTTCCCTCTTTAGAAGACAATATATCAGATCTTTAGAATTTTTTCATCTATATTGTCAGGCATCAAATGAAATATTAGAAGGTATGCTAATAGAAAAAAAAGAATCAGCTGACTACATCTGAAGCTATTCAGCTATTGAGGTTAACAGTCAAGGATTTAAAAATAAATGTTATTAATATAGTCAAGAAAAAAGAAAAAGTGGAGAATTTCAGCAGATATCTTGAATCCATATAAAGACAGGACAAAAAATCTAGAAATGAGAAATCTGAATAAAATTAAAAATTCAAAAAGTGGGTTTAATAACAGATTAAAAACAGCAGAATAAATATTAGTTAATAAATATTAGTAGAAAGTATCCAGTTTTATATACGAAGAGAAAAAAATGATGGAGATCCAGAAAACATTAAAAGACACCTGGAACATGATGAAAGGTCTAATTTATATATATATCATTGGAATTCTAGAATGAAGGAGAGAGAAAAGTGGGTAGAAGAAATATTTAAAGAAACACTGGCTGAGAATTTCTCCACACTGGTGAAAGACTTCATAGCACAGTCTCAAGAAGCTCTACAAACTGTAAACATGATTTAAAAACCAACAGAAAAAGCACATCACATTAAAACTTATGAAAACCAAGGGTAAAGATAATAATCTTAGAAAAAATATATGAAAAAATAAAAACAAGAGCAGAATCATACTTGACATTTTAACAGAAACTCTGAAAGCCAGAAGTCAATGGAATGTTATTTTTATTTTAGGTGATGAAAGAAAACAATAAAACCAAAAATACCATCTTGGAGCCCTAATTAAGTAAAAATATTCTTCCTAAATTAATGCAAAATAAAGACATTTCAGATAAAATCTGACATGACCCCTGGAATACTACAATAAATGCCAAAAGGAATTAAACGGGCAGAAGAAAAATGATCCTAGTTACAACAAGGGACTTCAGGAAAGAATAAAGAAGACTAGAATAGGCATATATGTGAATAAATATAAATAAATATTGCTTAAAACAACAACAATTATAATATCTTTTAGAGTTTAAACATATGTAGAAATAAAAGATATGACAATGGTACTAAAGTTAAGAAGTAAATGGAATTAAATTATTAGTTTTCTCATTGCTTTGAAATGTTAAAATATTAATTTTGAGTGCACCAATGATCCAAAGATTCATAAAGAATTCTAAGGGCAATGATTTTCAAACATTTCAGTCTCAGAAACCTCTTACAATTAAAAAAATCATTGAGGAAACCAAAGAGCTTTTATTTATGTAGGTTATATCTATTTACTATATTTGAAATTAAAATAGGGAAATTAAAATATTTATTTATTAAAAAATACAATAAACTATATTATATTGAAAAATGATATTTTTGATAAAATTAATATTTTCAAAACAAAAAATTAGTGGTGGCTGTTTTAAATTTTTGCAAATCTTTGTAATGTCTGACTATAATAGTTTGCTAGAACTGCCAAAACAAAATACCACAGACTAGGTAGATTAGACCACAGAAATTTATTTTCTCACTTCAGAAGTCAGAAGTCCAAGATCTAGGTGCCTGCAGGGTTGGTTTCTCCTGAGGCTTCTCTCATTGGCTTGCTGGTAGCCACCCTCCGGCTGCCTCTTCGCATTGTTCTTCAGTATGTGTGCCCCTGGTGTACCCCTGTGCATTCAAATCTCCTCTTCTAATATGGACACCAGTCATATTGGATTAGAGCCCAAACTACGGCCTCATTTTAATTTATCATCACTTTAAAGGCTCTATCACAAAATAGTCACATTTTGTGGTAGGGAAGTTAGGACTTCAATGTGTAAATTTCAGGGGAACATGATTCAGTCAATAACAATGGCTTTATAAAATATAGCTGAATTCTCAGATCTCCTGCATTAATTTTTTTGCAATATCATGTGTCATGCAGCTTCTGAAAAATACCAGTCTACTTTCATGAGAAAAATGAGAGTGAAAGGATAAATAATATTTTAAAATTATTATGAAAATAGTTTTGAGAACCACTGCTGTAGGGTAATCACTGAATTAATAAAATAATGTATAATTAAATTGAATAGAGTAGAAAATGAGATAATGAAAAATATTTGTCGAATTCAAAGAAAAGCAAGAAAGGAGAAATAAAAAAGATACAGATAAAACAAATGGAAAATAACAAAATGACATTTACACTAATATATTAATAATTACATTAAATGTAAATAGACTAAACACTCCAATTAAAAAACAAAGATTGTTGGACTAGATAAAAATAAGACCCAAATATATACTGCTGATAAGAGACATATTTTAAATATATGGACACAGATAGGTTGAAAATAAAAAGAATGAAAAAAAGTTAAACCATGTGTATTTGTTTTCTACTGATGCATAGCACATTAATGCAAACAGAAGTTTAAAACAATAACTATTTATTAGCTTACTGCTCTGTAGCTCAGAAGTCTAAGCATGGCATGGCTAGACCTCTGCTTGGATTTCAAAGGCCGAAATCAATGAGTCAGCTGGGTTATCTGGAAACTGGAGAAGAATCCTCTTTCAAGTTCCTTCAACTTGTCAGTGAAATTCAGTTCCTTGAAGTTATGAGACTGAGGTCCCTGTTTCTTTGCTGGCTGTCAGCCAGAGTGCTCTCAGTTCCTAAAGGATGCCCATATTCCTTGGCACACGGCCCTTCTATCTTCAAAGCTAACAATGAAGAATGTCACCTACATCGAATCCTCTTCAATATGTCAAGTCTCTTTCACCAGGAACAGCCTCATACTTTTTAAGGTCTCACCTGATTAGGTTAGGTCCCCTGAGAGTGATTTCTTTATCTTTGAGTCAACTGACTTAGGATCTTAATTACATCTGTAAAATCTCTTCACAAAAGAAGCTAGATTAGTGTTTGATTGAATAACTGGGACCTTCTTGCATACCAGGGCCTGAGAATTGGGGACCATTTTAGAATTCTGCCTACCACAGCATGTACACACTAACCAAAAGAAAATTGTGTTGGCTATATTAATAACATAAAATTAGAATTGTGGTAAAAACATTACTAAAGAAAGAGACGGATACTTAATATTGTTAAAGAGTCAACTCAATAAGATATAGATATAACAATCCTAACTTTATATGCACTGACTAATATAGCTTCAAAATATATAAAATAAACTTTGCTGGAAATAAAAGAAGATAAGTCTGCAATCATAGTTGGAAATTTGAAGACAAAATTCTTAGTAGCTAATAGAACAAGCAGAAAAATAAATCACTAATATAGATTTGGATAACATTATTAACTTGATCTAATTTTTATAGAACATTACAGCTCACTGCAGAAATTTAGAGGACAATTTCTATTTCTATACAATTTTTAGGTGAACATTGAACATTTACCAAAATAGACCACAGGCTGGGCCATAAAGTAAGTATCAACAAATTTCTAATGATTGAAATAATATAGTGTATTCTTTGGCCATAGTGGAATTAAACTAAGAATCTATAATAAATAAATGGAAAATCTACAAATTCTTTGAAATTAAGCAACATATTTATAAATAAACCAAGGGTCAAGGTAGAAATGACAGTGGAACTTAGAAGATATTTATAACTGAATGATAATAATAATAAAACATATCAAAATCTACAAAAAGAAAAATTAACTCAAAATGGATCATAGTCTTATACATAAAATCTTACAACTTCTAAAAGAAAACATACGAGAAAAACTTAAGGACCTTAAGTAAGTGAAGATTTCTTAGGACCCAAAAAATCACGTCCCATAAAAAAGAAGTGTTAACCTGATATCCTTCAAAATAAAAAAAAATCTGTTCCTTAAAAGGTACTACTAAGAAAGCTAAAAGGAAAGCCAAAAGCTGGAAGAAAATATTTGCAACACATGTTGTCAAAGGACTTGTATCTAGACAATATGATTGTGATGATGATTGATGATGATGATGATGATGATGATGATGATGACAATGATGATGACAGCCTAATATAAATGGGCAAAAAATTTAAACAGATACTTCACAAAGGAGAGATATAAATGGCCATTCAACATATAAAAATGTTCAATACTATTAATCTTCAAAGAAATACAAACTAAAACCATGAAGTACTATTTACACACATTAGGAAAGCTAAAATTAAAGACTAACAATTCCACAAGTTTGGTAAGCTAGGAAGGAGTAATGAACACTTATACATTTTTAGGTTGCAAAATAATATAAACACTTTGGAATACAACTTGGAAGTTTATAAATTATACATAATTTACCATATGACCCATAAATTCTCAACCTAAGTATTTATATAATATAAATGAAAATATGTCTGAACAAAAACTTGTTCATGAATGTTAACGGCAGGTTTATTCATAATAGCTCCAAACTGGAAACAATCCAAATGCCCTTCAATGGGTGAATGAATAAATTGTGATATACTGGATACATGGAATACCACTCATCAATAAAGGGGAGTGAAGTACTAAAACACACATGAATAATCTCAAAATTTATGCTGAAAGATGGTAGATACAAAACAGTATATATGATATAATTCTATTTATATGAAACTATAGGCACATGACAACTCTAATACATAATGACAGAAAGTGGTTTAATGGTTTCTTAGAGTTAGAGGTGGGGAGAATTGTTTGGGAAAGAGTACAAGAAATATTTTGGGTGATGAAATGTTCTATGTCTTGATTTTGGTTGTGGTTATATAGATGTGTAAATTTGCCAAAACCTATTAAAATGTAAACCTAAATTTGGTACAACTTATTATATATAAACTATGGTTCAGTAAACGTAACAAAAGCCTTCATTTCATTGGATAAAGCTAAATAGGTTCTTACAGAAGAATTTGGAGTATTAAATACAAATACTGGACAAAAAGGTTGACAATCAACTAAGATTTCATTTTAAGAAGCCATAAAAAACAACAGTGAATCAAATTCAAATAAAGTGAATAGAAGAAAATAAAAGAACGTGAATCAATGAAAAAAAAATTAGCTGTATAATAGTTAAGAGGTGGTTTTTAAAAATGTTATATTAGTTATAGGTATACGGTACAACAGTTAGACATTTATATAATTTATGAAGTGATCCTTCCAATTACTCTAGCACCCAATTTGGCACTACACACAACCATTACAATAATATTGACTATATACCCTTTGTTATACTCTTAACCTCTGTCACTGTTTTGTAAATACTAATTTGTACTTCTTCATCCCTTTGCCTTTTTCACCCAGTCCCCCCACCCCCAATTCCCCTCCCCTCTGGTAATCATTAGTTAATTCTCTGTATCTGTGAGTCGCTTTTGTTTAGTTTGTTTCTTTTGTTCCTTAGATTCTGTGTATAAGTGAAATCATATTTCTCTGTCTGACTTATTTCACTCAGTATAGGCCCCTCTAGGTCCACCTATGTTGTTGCAAATGGTTAAGATTTCACTTTTTAATGGCTGAGTAATATTCCATTGTATATATGAACCATAGCTTCTTTACACAATCATCTATTGATGGCCACTTAGGTTGCTTTCATATCTTGGCTATTGTGAATAACACTGCTGTGGACATAGGGGTGCATAGACCTTTACAAATTAGTGTTTTGGTTTTCTTTGGATAAATTTCCAAAAGTGCAATTGCTGGGCCAAAAGATAGTTCTATTTTTTAATTTTTTGAAGAACCTCCAAACTGCTTTCCATAGGGGCTGTACCAATTTGCAATCCCACCAACAGTGGACAAGGGTTCCCTTTTCTCCACTTTCTTGCCAATGTTTGCTGATTTTTGATGTATTGATGGTAGCCCATCTGACAGGTGAAACAATTGTGGTTTTAATTTGCATTTTTCTGATGATTAGTGACCTTGAACATCTTTTCATATGTCTATTGGCCATCTGTATGTCCTCTTTGGAGAAATATCTATTCAGGTCTTCTGCCTATTTTTAAATTGGATTTGTTGTTGTTGTTGAGCTGTATGAGTTCCTTATAAATTTTTGGATATTAACTAACCCCTAGTCAGCTACATTGTAGGCAAATATCTTCTCCCATTTGGTAGGTTTTCTTTTTTTGTTGTTGATAGTTTCCTTTCCTGTGCAAAATCTTTTCAGTTTGATGTAGTCCTATTTGTTTATTTTTTCTTTTGTTTCCCTTGTCTGAGAAGATATATCAGAAAAAAAAACTACTAAGAGCAACCTCAGAGAGTTATTGCCTAAGGTCTCTTTTAGAAGTTTTATGGTTTTCGGGTCTTACATTTAAGTTTTTAATCCAATTTGAGTTTATCCTTGTATATGGTGTAAGAAGGTGGCCCAGTTCCTTTTTTTTTTTTTGCCTGTATCTAACCAGTTTCCCCAACACCATTTATTGAAGAAACTATTTTTACTCCATTGTATATTCGCCTCCTTTGTCATAGATTAAATGACCATACAAGGGTGGATTTATTTCTGAGTTCTATTCCGTTCCATTGATCTATGTGTGTTTTTACTATAACCTTGTAGTTTAGTTTGATATTAGGTAGTTTCAACTTTTTCTTTTTCTCAAGATTCCCATGACATTAGGAATCTTTTATGGTTTCATTTAAATTTTAGGATTATTTGTTCTAGTTCTCTGAAAAATGCCATTGGTTATTTCGATAGGGATTGCATTGAATCTATAAATTGCTTTGGGTAGTGTGGTCATTTTACAATGTTATTCTTCCTACCTGTGAGGACAGTATATGCTTCCATAAATGAAAATAAATTTGTATCTTCTTGAATTTTTTTTTCAGTAACTTATAATATTCCAAGAACAGGTCTTTTACCTCCTTGGTTAATTTTATTCCTAGGTATTTTGTTGTGTTTGATGCAATTGTGAACAGGATTGTTTTCTTAATTTCTCTTTCTGCTAGTTCATCATTGGTGCATAAATATACAACTGACTTCTGGATATTAATTTTGTATCTGCTACTCTACTAAATTCATTTATCAGTTCTAACAGTTTTTTTTTTTTTTGGTAGAATCTTTAGGGTTCTCTGTATATGGTATCATGTCATCTGCAAACAATGACAGTTTTACTTCTTCCTTTCTAATTTAAATGCCTGTCATTTCTCTTTCTTGTCTGATTGCTGTAGCTAAGACTTCCAACACTATGTTGAATAGAAGTAGTGAAAGTGGGTATCCTTGTCTTGTTCTTGATCTTTCCCCATTGAGTATAATGTTAACTGTAGGTTCATTATATGTGGCCTTTATTATATTGAGGTACATTCCCTCTATTCCCACTTCGCTGAGTTTTTTTTTTTTTTATCATAAATGGATGCTGTATTTCATCAAATGATTTTTATGCATCTGTTGATATAATCATATGATTTTTTATCTTTCACTTTGTTAATGAGGTGTATCACATTAATTGATTTATGGATATTAAACCAAACTTGCATCCCAGGAATAAATCTAACTTGATCATGGTGTATGATATTTTTAATGTATTGCTGAATTCAGTTTGCTAATACTTTGTTGAGGAATTTTGCTTCAATGTTCATAAGAGATAATGGCCTATAGTTTTCTTTTTTTGTACTGTCTTTCTCTGGTTTTGGAATCAGGGTAATGATGCCTTCATGAAAAGTTAGGAAGCCTTTCCTCCTCTTGAATTTTTGGAATAGTTTAAGAAGAATAAGTGTTAATTCTTCTTTGAATGTTTGGTAAAATGCACCTATGAAGGCATCCAATTCAGGATTTTTGTTTTTTGGAAATTTTTATTATTTTATTATTTTTTTATTACTGATTCGATTTTGTTGGTGGTAATCGCTTGGTTCAGATTTTCTGTTTATTCGTGATTCAGTCTTGGGATAGTGTATGTTTCTAGTAATGTATACATTTCTTCTAAATTGTCCAATTCGTTGGCATATAATTGTTCGTAGTATTTTCTTATGATCCTTTGTTTTTCTGTGGAGTCCGTATTTGCTTCTCTTTTGTTTCCGATTTTATTTGGGTTCTCTCTCTTTTTTTCCCCTAATGAGTCTGATTAAAGGTTTATCAATTTTGTTTATCATTTTAAAGAACCAGCTTTTGGTTTTAGCAATCCTTTGTATTGTTTTTCTAAATCTTATTTCATATATTTCCACTCTTATCTTTATTATTTCCTTTTCTACTCACTTTGGGTTTTGTTTGCTGTTCTCTTTCTAGTTCTTTTAAGTGTAAGGTTAGATTAATATTTGAGATTTTTCTTATTTCTTGAGGTAGGCCTGTATTGCTATGAATTTCCCTCATAGGACTGTTTTGCTGTGTCCCATAGGTTTTGAGTTATTGTATTTTCATTTTTGTTTGTTCTTAGGTATCTTGATTTATTCCCTGATTCCATTGTTGACCCGTTCATTGCTTATTAGCATGTTGTTTAGCCTTCATGGGTTTGTGTATTTTCCAGTTTTTTTTTAATGTTGACTTATAGTTTCATACCATTGGAGTTGGATAAGACACTTAACATGATTTAAATCCTCTTAAATTTATTGAGACTTGTTCTGTGGTCTAACATGTGGTCTTTTCTGGAAAACATTCCATATGCACCTGAGAAGAATGTATAGTCTATTGCTTTAGGGTGAAATGCTCTAAAAATATCGATTAAATCCATCTGGTCTAGGGTGTCATTTAAAGCTGCTGTTTCCTTATTGATTTTCTGTTTGGAAGTTCTGTCCATTGGTGTCAATGGGTGTTAAAGTCTCCTACTGTGCGTGTATTACAGTCAATCTCTCCTAAGTTAGTCAATAAGTGCTTTATCTATGTAGGTCCTCCTATGTTGGGTGTGTATGTTTACTAGGGTTATGTCCTCTTATTGTATTGATCCCTTTATCATTATGTAATGTCCTTCTTTATCTCTTATACTTTAAAGTCTATTTTGTCTGATATAAGTATTGTTATCCCAGCTTTTTTCATTTCCATTTGCATAAAATATCTTTTTTTCATCCATTTGCTTTCAGTCTGTGTGTATTAGTTGATATGAGGTGGGTCTCTTTGAGACAGCATATCTATAGGTCATGTTTTCTTATCCATTCAGCTACTGTAGGTCTTTTGATTGGAGCATTTAATCCATTTACATTTTATTAATCATTATTTTTTATTTTTAAAATTTTAATTAGTTTCAAGTATATAGTACATTGGTTAGACGTCTATATAGTTAGTGAAGTGATTCCCCCAATTGCTCCCTCCCTCCCTTGACCTTCCACCTAGCCAACGTATTAATGCTAATTGCAATCCTTATGCTGTGCTTCCCATCCCCGTGACCATCTGTCAGCTACTAATTTGTACTTCTTCAACCCTTCGGTCCATTCTCTCAGCCCTCCAAAGGCCCCTCCCCTTTGTTCATCACCAAATTGTCCACTATATTTGTGAGTCTGTTTTTGATTAGTTTGTTGTTTTTATTCCTTAAATTCCGCATGTAAGTGAAAACATATAGTGTTTACCTTTCTCTGTCTGACTTGAATACCTTCTAGGTTCATCAAAGCAATATCTTTTTCCATTCTCTTCCTTTTCGTATATGTAGGGGTCTTATTTTCTTATCCTTTCAGCCACTCTATCTTTTGGTTGGAGCACTTAATACTTTTCCATTTAAGGTACTTATTGATAGGAATGTAGTTGGTACTATTATTTACTACTGTTTTTGATACTTGTTTTTTTATTCTTAAAGAAGTCCCTCCAACATTTCCTGTAATACTGGCTTGGTGGTGATAAATTCCTTTAGTTTATTTTTGTCTGGGAAGCTCTTTACCTGTCCTTTGACTCTAAGTGATTGCTTCGCTGGATAAAGTATTCTTGGTTGTAGATCCTGGGTTTTCACCACGTTGAATATTTTTTTGCCAAGCCCTTCTTTCCTGCATAGTTTCTTTTGAGAAATCAGCTGACAGTCTTATGGGTGTTCCCTTATAAGTAATAATCTGTTTTTCTCTTGCTACTTTTAATATTCTTTCTTTGTATTTAACCTTTGGCATTTTAATTATGATGTTTCTTGGTGTGGGCCTCTTTGGATCCTTGATTTTGGGGATTCTCTGAGCTTCCTGGGGTTGTATGTCCATTTCTTTCACCAGGTCGGGGAAGTTTTCTATCATTATTTCTTCAAACAGCTGTTCAACATCTCGATTTTCTTCAGTTACACCAATCAGTTGGATATTTGGACCCTTAATAGTGCCCTGTATTCTCCTTAAATTATTTTTATAGTCTTGGCATTTTTTTCTTGCCATTCTGTCTCAGTGTCCTGATGGCATTCCTGTCCTCTAGATAGGGCATGTGATTCTTTCTTTATTCATTTTGTTTATTCCTTTGTTTATTCCATTTAATATACTTCTCATCTCAGATAATATATTCTCAATTTCAGACTGGTTCCCTTTTATAATTTCCATTTCCATTTTTATCTTTTTGTTGGAGTTCTTTACATTTCCCAAAAGTTCACTGAGCATCTTTATAACTAGTGTCTTGAACTCTGTATCTGTTAGATTACTTGGCTTCATTATTTCTGGATCTCTGTTCTGTCATATGGTCTGCTTCTTCATCTTCCCATTTTGGCTGCCTTTCCATGTCTGTTTCTATGTACTAAGCAAAGCTCCTAAGTCTCCTAATCTTATTAGTGTGGATTTGTGAAGTAGGTGTCCAGTGGCACAGTCCTGAGGAGCATTAAGCTGCAGGTCAAATTTTGCCCAAGCCTCTACCCCTCTGGGGCCACCTGTTAAGATTCATCAAGCAAAATCCATAGATATTGTGCTTATAGTTGCCTCGAAAGGCCACACCAGAAACTGAGGCCAGCTGCCTCCACCAGTGTGTCTCAGCACAGAGTACCTGACTTGTTGAGGACATATCTGAAATGTGGCTTGGGTGGGGCCCGTGTTGGGGGAGGAAGGGTGTCAGGGAATCCTCTGGGTGGAGCGACCTTTGTTATCCAGTTTGATGCCATTACGGCTATAGAGGCACTGTGTCTGCTTACTGGGAGGAGGGAGAGCTCAACAGGGAACAATGGATTCCATTAGCACTCTGTACCAAGCAAGTCTCACCTTGGTCCTCACTCAGACAATGTCTCCCTGTAAATCTCTGGCGCCCTTTGAGCGCAGCGCACTTGGCACTAGTGCTCAGAGCGAGCAAGTCCATCACCGTGAAAACCTGCTCACGGACATGGCCCCTTTAAGAAGCTTCTGCCACTGCCGCTGCCACAGCCTCCATCTCATTCAGCTGCTCTGGACCGGACAGCCCCATGTTCTTGCTCTTTCCTACATTCTGCCATTGCAAGGTGCTTTCTTGGATTTCTCAGCAGTTATATGGCTTGTTCATCTAGATTCCAGGTGATTTTTCTTTGCTCCAGCTCCTTGTTTCTGTCACAACTTTGATTTGGTTGCTAGAGGGATGAACAGAGCTTCTATCATCTACTCCATTTTTTTCTCTAATCCATTTAAAGTAATTATTTTTTATTTTTTTGTTTTTATTGAAATAGACAATTAATTGCTCATATTTACATTGTACAATTCAATGAGTTTTTAAAATTATAGTTGGCATACAATAATATATTAGTTTCGGTTGTACAGCATAGTGGTTAGAGATCTATATAACTCACAAAGTAATCACTGCACTAAATCTAGTAGTACCCCTCTTCACACTTACATATTTATTACAACATTGTTAACTATTTTCCTTATGCTACACTTTCTGTCTCGATGTCTATTTTATAACTTGCCATTTATACTTCTTAATCCCTTTGCCCTTTATCACTGTTGCCCCAACCCCTGTCCCATCTAATAGCCATCAAAATATTCTGTATCTATGTTGCTTTATTGTTCTTTAGATTCTACATGTATGTGAAATCATGCGATATTTATCTTTCTCTATCCGACTTATTTCATTCAGTGCAATACCCTCTAGGTCCATTAGGCAATATCTTTTTCTATCCTCATTCTTTTACTTTATGTGTGTCTTTTAATCTGAAGCGAGTCTCTTGTAGGCAGTATATGTAGGGGTCTTGTTTTCTTATCCATTCAGCCATGCTATCTTTTGTTTGAAGCACTTAATTCTTTTCCATTTGAGGTCTTGTTGATAGGAATGTAGTTATTACCATTCTTTATTCCTGTTTTTGATACTTGTTTTTTCTTCTTAACAAAAGTCCCTCCAACATTTCCTGTAATACTGGGTTGGTGGGGATAAATTCCTTTAGCTTATTTTTGTCTGGGAAGATCTTTACCTGTCCTTCAACTCTAAACAATAGCTTTGTTGCATATTCTCGGTTGTAGATCCTGGGTTTTTATCACATTGAAGAAGCCCTTGTACCCTACATAGTTTCTTTTGAGAAATCAGCTGCCAGTCTTATGAGTGCTCCCTTGTAGGTAACTAACTGCTTTTCTCTTGCTGCTTTTAAGATTCGTTGTCTTCAACTTTTGGCATTTTAATTATAATGCATCCTGGTGTAGACCTCTTTGGGCTCCTCTTTTTTTAGGACTCTCTGAGCTTCCTGGGGTTTTATGTCTATTTCTTTCACCAGGTTAGGATAGTTTTCCATCATTATTTCTTCAACTAGTTCTTCAGCATCTTGTTTTTCTTCAGGTACCCCTATGAAACAGATATTTTTACATTTTGTGTTCCAAAGGCTCCTTAAATTATTATTATATTCTTGGCTTCTTTTTTTATTTTTATTTTTTTGCCATTATGATTGGCTGTCCTTGGCTTCTCTAGCCTTTATATCAGTGGTTTGATCCACTTTATCCACTCTGTTGATTCAATCTAATATACTCTTCATCTCATATAATGTATTCTTCCTTTCTGACTGGTTCCCTTTTATAATTTTCATTTCCATTTCTATGTTTTTTTTTTATCTCTTTGTTAAAGTTCTCACTGAGTTCATCTACATTTTACTTAATTTCATTGATCATCTTTATAACCAGCATTTTGAAGTCTGCATCTGTTAGATCGCTTGACTCCATTATTGTTGGTAATTTGTGGGCTGGGTCTGGAGGGGCCCCAAGGAAACAGAGCATAGATTAGGTTGGTCTCACTGGGCCAATGCAGTTCTACAAATTGCTATCCAGAGGGAAGATTCAACACAGCAAGATGGCACCCATCTGTAGACTGCCCATCAATGGTGGCTGTCACTCCAGACCTTGCTCCAGCAACATGCAACTCAGTCTTTCTCTGCATGTTTCTTGCACCTCCTGAGCTGCTGGCCTTCCATTGGAGCCCAGGGTGAGTGTCTGTGAATGAGTCTATGCACAGGCCCTTTAATGGGTCATCTAGGTTTTCAGGTTTTTTTCCATCTCACCCAAATGGCCATAGTCCCCTCTGGTTTTGACAGTGAGACTTTGTGGGAACTTCTCTTTTTGGAGCTGAAACTCTGGGCTTGGGAACTCCTATGTGTGGCTAGTGCTCCTCGTTCCTTTAGGGTGGCCTTTGAAGCCACAATCTCCCTATTGCTGCTCCAGTACCTACTACATGCAGGTGTGGGACCCACCCCGCTTAGTTTCTCTGCCCCTCCTAGTGGTCTTGTTGTTTATTTTACAGTATGATTGCAATTTTAATGTGGTTGTTGAAGGAGGTGAGCCCTGCTTTTACCTAGCTTACTAGGTAAGAAAGTAGAATGGTAGTTCCCAGGTGGTAAGGGGAGGGGGAAATGGTGAGTTGTTGTTTAGTAGGTATGGAGTTTCAGCTTGTAAAGATGAAAAAAGTTTTGGATATGGATGGTGGTGATGGTTGTACAACAATATACATGAACTGTACATTTAAAAATGGTTAAGATGGTAAATTTTATGTGTATTTTATGTAAAATTTTTAAAGCTAAAAAATCAATTCATATAATTAAACTACATTAACAGAATAAGAAAAGCCATATGGTAATCTCAATAGTTGCAAAAATATGTATTTGATGAAATTTGACACCTGTCCATAATAATAAATCTCAGCAAACTAGGATTTGAGGGGGATTTCATTGATATGATAGAGAATACCTACAAATTCATACCTCATATCATACCTAATAGTAAAATGTTTAAAGTTTTCCTTTAGATTCTGTGCAAAAGGCAAGAATGTCCATAATCACTACTCATGGAGGTCCTAGCCAGTACAATAAAGTAAAAAAAAGTATAAAGATGGGAAAGAATGAGGTAAAAAAAATCTTTATTGCTGATGACATATTGTGTATACAGAAAATCCAAAAGAATGAACAAATTATTATAATTTACAAGCAAATTTAGCAAGGTCACTGAATAGGTCAGTGAAAAAAATCTATAATATATATTATACTATACATATTATAAATTTAACTTGCTATATCATATATATTATATATTTAATGTTATCAAAAATTAGAAAATAAAATTGATAGTATTTATTATAACATCCAAATATCAAATATATAGGACTAATCTAACAAACGTATTCAAAACTTCTACACTGGAAAAATACAAAAGTTGCTAAAATTTTAAGATGTATATAAATTATATGGTATAGCATGCTCTAAATTGGATATCTCAATATTGTTAAGCTGCCCATTCTTCCAAAGTTAATCTATGTTTTTGGTGTAATGCCAATGAAAATATCAACTTTCTGAAATAAATTGAAGAAAATTCATGAAAAAATATACATGAAAATGCCAAGGGCCTAGAATTGCAGTGACAATTTTAAACAAAAACAAAATTAGAAGACATATACCACCAGATGCCAAGACTTACTACAAATCTATTTTCACTAAGAACCTTTCGTGTTCAATAAAATGATGAGACAGAATAGACAATCAAGAGATAAATAGACCCTCACATAATATGATCATTTTGTTTTCCATAAGAGTACCATTACAACTGAAGGGGGAGGGGAAATGGTCTTTTCATTAAATGATGTTGAATATTATATAGCTGAATGAAAAATATTAATCTTGACTATTCCATACCATACATCAAAATTAATTTCAGATAGATTGCAAACCTGAAATTAAAACAGTAGATATGCAGAATAAAATGTAGAAAGATATCTTTTTGACCTTGGGTTAGGAAAACATTTCTGAAATTGAGCACAAAAAGCACTAATCAAAAAAGAAATGATTGATGAATTACTCTTCACCAAAATTAAAGACACTTATTCATCAAAGGACATTTTTTAGAGGATTAGCCCTCAACCTTTTTGGCATCAGGAACTGCTGTTCCTATGAGAATGTAATGCCTGATGATCTTGTGTAGCTGAGGCAGTGATGGTAGCGCTGGGGAGTGGCTGCAAATATAAATGTAGCTGCGCTTTCTCCCTTGCTGCTCATCTCCTGTGGTGTGACCCAGTTCCTAACAGGCCATGGTATCGGACAGCAACCCAGGGGTTGGGGACCCCTGATTTAGAGATAAAAGGCCAGCTGAAAATGGGGAGATTTTTTGTAAAGCAAATATCTAAAAAATACCTTGTATACAGAATATTAAAGAAACCTACAGATGAAGAGTTCCCAATAAAAATGTCAGAAACATGGCAGAGTGAGAGACATCCTCAGACCTCTCCCCTTGAAATGACAATAAGCTGAACATCTAAAACTCAACAAAAATACCTAACCAGCACACAAGGACATCTAAGTGTGGAATCTGCCCATAAGAGCCACCACAAGTCAGAACCCCTGGAGTTGGGAAGTACCCTAGGAGAAACAAAGAAGCTGCCTCTCACAGCCAAGATCTCTGCAGGAGCAGGGGGAGGGGAGAAGATGCAGCACGTTCCCTGAACAACCCTGCCTGGGAGAGCTGTGACCTCCACATGACCGGTGGCAATGCCCAGGCATCAGGCCAGAAAGCAGAGAAGTGGGGACAGCAGAGAAGCAGGGATGGCAGAGAAGCAACAGTTGATTATTACCACCTGCAGTTGCAAAATGCTGGGCTGAGCCGCAGTCCCCACCTCCTAACCCAAAAGGCCCTTCCCCGCCATACTCTCCAAGACTAAACACTGTGGAGCACCAGGGGAATCTCAGCAAATGTTACTGAAAATGTCACTAACACTGAAAGGACTGAGACTGAGGGGGGTGAGCATGATTGAATATCTGTAAGGAAAAAAAGGCATCATTAAGACTTTATATAAAGCAGGGATCCAAAAGAAAAACACCTGCTTTGCAATGGGATAAAGAGAGACCTTTATATAATAATTTTTTTTCTGGAAAAAAATCAGAATACACTTCCATTAATGCCCAGAGAAATAGTATATTAACAACCATGAACAACCTAGGTGACAAGGCAACTCAAAAAAAAAAAAAAAAGAAAGAAAGATAAAAATCTCCAGAAAATAAGCTTAAGGACATGGAAATACACAACTTAAATGACAGAGAATTCAGGATGGTACTTCTGAAAAATCTCTAAGAGATCCAAAACAACTCATATAAACAATTCCAGGAATTGAAAAAACAACTAGATGAGTAGGATAAGTTTCTTTTTAGCAAGGAGGTTGAAACCCTGAAAAGGAACCAAATAGAACTTTTGGAGATGAAGAACACACTGTAAGCTTGGGAAATAGAGTCAACCAAATGGAGGAAAGGATCAGAATAGAGAAGACAGAAATCTAGAAATAAATAAGAAGGAAAGAGAAACCAAAAAATAAAAAATAATGAAAGAGAAATACAAGAACTACGTGATACCATCATGAGAGAAAACATAAGAATAATGGGCATTCTCGAAGGGGAGGAAAAGAAGAAAGGATTAGAAACATTTTCAGACAAATAGTTGAGAATTTCCCAAATCTAAGGTGCTTGGAATTCAAGAATTCAACAGAACACCCAATCATCTCAACCCAAAAAGGCCTTCTCCAAGACACATTGTATTAAAATAAACAAAAATCAATGACAAAGAGAGAGTTTTCAGGGAAGCCTGGGAAGAGAAGACAGTAACCTGTCAAGAAAAATCCCATTAGATCATTGTCAGATTTCTCAGCACAAACCTTACAATCCAGAAAGGAGTGAAATCACATATTCAAACTATTAAATGAAAGGAACTACCAGCCAAGAATAACGTATCTAACAAAGCTCTTCTTTAGATATGAAGGAGAAATAAAGACTTTTCCAGACATACAAAAATTCAGATAATTCTCCAATATATGGCTTGCATTATAGGAAATACTGAAAGGGGTTAGCTCAATGACAAAATGACAAAAAAATACATAACTATGAGTAAAGTGACAGGCAGGAAGAGAGCGGATGAGTGCAACCCTTACCAAGAACAGGACATTATAAGCTTAAACAATATGTAGGTATTTGCTATTGCAAAATAGTAATTAATGTTCCACATACATAGAGACAAATTGAGACAACAGTGACTGAAAAAGGGAGGATTCAAAGATCCAAATTCCCAAAGGGGAATGGAAATAAGGCACATATGGAAGAAAATGGACTTATATATATATATTATATTATATTATATTATATTATATTATATTATATTATATTATATTATATTATATTATATGTATGTATGTGTGTGTATATATATATATATATCCTTGACATATTCATAATGGTAGCCACATGTCGAAGATTCAGAACTGAAGCATATAACATAAAACAAGAAGGACCAAAGTGAAAAGTCACAAAACTGAATCAAAATAAACAAAAAAAGACACACAAGGACAAGGAAGCAATAAAAACACCAAGCTACCAGAACACAAAACATAAAATTGAAAGCCTCATGTTTGAATAATCACCCTAAATGTAAATGGACTGAACTCAGCAATAAAAGACATAGAGTTGCAGACTGGATCAAAACTAAAACACAACCATATGCTGCCTCCAGGAGAAACATCTGTTTCAAAGACAAATATAGATTCACAGCGAAAGGAAACATGCACCAAGAAGACATAATACTTATGCTCCCAATCAGGGAGCCCTGAAATATATAAAGTAATTACTAACAGAATTAAAGGAAGAAGCATACCAAAATATTATCATACTAGGGGACCAAAATACCCCACTGTCGGATATGGACAGATCATCCAAACAGAAAATCAAGGAGGAAATAACACCCTTAAATGACACATTAGACCAACTGGACATAATTGACATTTACAGAGCCTTTCATCACAAAACAGCTGCTTATACATTCTTCTTTAGTGCACATGAAACATTCTCAAGGACTGACCTCATACTGGGACCCAGAGATAGCCTCGACAAATATAAGAGGGTTGAAATCATACCAATCATATTCTCTAATGGTAGTGCTTTGAAGCTGGAGATCAACTACAAAAAGAAAGAATCGCAAACACATGGCGGTTAAACAACATGCTACTGAAGAATGATTTGGTTGGAGAAGAAATAAAGAGATTGAGAGATACATAGAAACAAATGATAATGATAGTTTCATTCATAATAACATATCAAAACTTTTGGAATACAGCAAAAGCAGTCATAAGAGGAAAGTTCTTATCATTACGGGCCCAGCTCATAAAACAAGAATGAGCCCAAATCAACAACCTAATATTTCTTTTTAAAAACTACAAAAGAAAGAACAAATGAAGCCTAAAGTCAGCAGAAGGAAATAATCAAAATTAGAGCAGAAACAAATAAATTTGAAAACAAAGGAAAAACAACAGAAAAAAATAAATGCAAGGAAAGAGCTAGTTCTTTGAAAAGGTAAATAAAGTTGACAAACCCCTGCCTAGACTCACTAAAGAGAAAACAGAAAGGACACAAATAAACAAAGTCAGGGATGAAAGAGGAAAAAAGACAACAGACACTGCAGAAATACAAAGGATCATACAAGAATACTATAAACAATATGTAACACCAAATTTAGTAGAGGAAATGGACAAGTAGTTAGAAAGATACAACCTTCCTAGACTGAATCAAGAAGAACTGGAAAATCTAACTAGACTGATCAGCAGTATGGAAATAGAAACAACAATCAAAAACCTACCAAAAAGTAAAAGTCTAGGGTGAGATGGCTTTACCAGTGACTTCTACCAAACATTCAAAGAAGATTTAACACCTATTCTCCTCAAACTCTTCCAGAAAACCAAAGAGGAGGTAATACTTCCCAACTCATTTTATGAGGCCAATATTACCCTGATACCAAAACCCGGTAGAGATAACACGAAAAAAAGAGAATGACAGGTCAATATCTCTCATGAACACAGATGCAAAAATCCTAAATAAGATACTAGTGAACCAAATATAGTAACGAATTAAAAGATTATACACCATGACCAACTGGGCTTCATACTAGGAGTATAGGGATGGTTCGATATATGCAAATCAATTAATGTGATACACTACATAAACAAATTAAAAAATAAGAATCATATGATCATACCAATAGATGCAGCAAAAGCTTCCCACAAGACACAGCACCCATTTATGATCAAAACACTTAACAAAATCAGTATAGAAGAAAAGTACCTTAACATAATAAAGTCCATATATGACAAACCCTCAGCCAACATTATACCTAATAGTGAAAAACTAAAAATCTTTGAAGATCAGGAACAAAGCAAGGCTGTCCACTCTCACCACTGTTATTCAATATAACATTGGAAGTCCTAGTGAGTGCAATCAGGCATGAGAAAATGTAAAAAGCATCCAAATAAGAAACGAAGAACATACTGTCACTATTTGCGGATAACATGATTCTTTATATAGAAAACCTTAAAGACTCCCCAAGAACACTACTAGAAACAATAAGCAAATAATGTTTCTAGATACTAAATCAATTAAAACTCCATAGTGCTCCTATACTCTAATAATAAATTTTCAGAAAAAGTGGAAAAAATAACTCCTTTTGCAATTAAAATGATAAAATACCTAGGAATAAACCTAATGAAACATGTGAAGGACCTATATAATGAAATCTGTAAGACTCTATTAAAAGAAATGGAGGAAGATACAAAGAAATGGAAAGATATTCTGTGTTCTTGGATTGGAAGAATCAATATAGTTAAAATGACCATATTACCTAAAGAATTATACAGATGTAATGCAATCCCCATTAAAATCCCATCGTCATTTTTTAAATAGAAAAAAAAAATCATCAGATTTGTATGGAAGTTAAAAAGATCCTGAATTGCCAAAGCCATCTTGAGATAAAAGAACAAGGCTGGGGCATCACTCTGCCTGACTTCAAATTACACTACATAATGACAATAATGAAAACGACATGGTATTGGCAGGAAAACAGCCACAAAGACCAATGGAAGAAAATTGAGAATCCATAAATGAACCCATATTTATATGGGCAAATAATTAGCTGAGGTAAAAGGGGTCAAATATGTGGTGACAGAAAAAAAATCTATGGGAGGGGAACACACAATGCAATATATTTATGCCTTACTGTTAAATTGTGCACCTTAAAGTTCCTAGGTTTCATTAACCAATGTCACCAAAAAATAAATATAAAATTTTTTTGATAAAAAATATGGGCAAAATCTTAACATGCACTTCTCAAAAGAGGATATTCAAAAAGCCAAGAAATACCTAAAAGGGTCTTAACATTGTCAGCAACTAGCAAAATGGAAATTATACCTATAATAAGACACCATTACCCATTAGAACCAGGCTTTGGTGCTTTACTACCCCATTGAAACTGCTCTAGTAAAGTTGGCCTGTGTCATCTCCATCCCCTAACCCAATGGATGCTTTTCAGTTCTTAGGCCATTTGAATCTGTTGACACTTCTTGAAATGCTTGGCTCTAAGACAGGAGCTGGGAGCAGAGTTTAATTGTGATGAGAATTTGGAGTTTAAAAGGAGCATCCAAAGAATTGGCATCATCATGTCAACTGTTATGACAGCAAGGTTTTTATAAATTTATTTTTCAATTAAGGTTAACAGTCAATATTATGTAAGTTTCAGGTGCAGAGCATAGTGGTTAGACATTTATATATCTTACAAGGTGATCTCCCCAAAAATCCTGTACCCAACTGACATGATAATTATATTATTGACTATAATCCTTATATTATACCTTACATTCCTGTGACTATTTTGTAGCAAAAGTAGGGTTTTTTAAGGGTAGTATTTCAAGGTCTAACCCTTAAAAGTTCTGATCAAAAAGTGATACATTATATCCAAATGTCTCTTCTAATTATTAAACTTCGCCATTAAAATCCAATAAAAAATGGTCATTTCAACCATTTGTTAAATTATTCATTTATAATAGGAGATAGTTCATATCATTCATCCAATATTCCCTTCCCAATATTAAAGATACTTAATTGTATACATTGTAAGAGGGGTATTTGATTTTCTTTCCTTCAGTCTTCATTGATGCATAGCTCATCATGTCCTGTCCATTTTGGATATCAGGTCCATGGTCTGTTAGAGCTTCCTGGTTATCAGGTCCATAGCCTCTGAATTCTCATTTTGATTCCAGTATTCTCTTTTATTCCCAGAACTTCCAAGCCTACCTTTGCGGACTTGAGAATCTTTGGCTATTTCCTCTCTCTTTACTCCAATGTTCCATGAGGCTACACACACAGAACTTTTTATCATTATGACCTTTACTTTGGTGCCATGGTGAAAATGGAACTTCTCTCTGAGGCTTATGGTCTTCTCCTCTATGGCCTGGACACAAGTCTAGATATTCCTGGATATGTTTTCCACTTATATGAAAATTCTATTACCTCATTTAAATGAAACAGAGTGTGAGGGCAGTGAGGTGCTGGATAACTTCTTTAAAATCTAGGCAGCATAAAAACTAATTCTCATGTTCTTAGATCCATGACCATCCCTCCCCCACCAATTATATCCAGTACCTAGGGTGATTCCTGGCATATAACAGGTGTCCAATAACTCATAAGAAAAGTAGGCTTTTCCTGTTCATGTAAACATTACATGTTCACTGGAAAGAAACTTAAAAATATGAAAACGTACAGAAAAATTAAAGAAATAAAAAACACACGATTCTCCGCCAACTCTGAAACAAGCATCATCAATGTTTTGGAGACTTTTTCCATTCATGGCTCTCAAAAGTTCATACAAATACTTACTTTTACATATAGTTTTATACCACACATGCTGCATTTTTCTTTTTCCCCCCAGTCTTTCCTCCCTATTTTTCCTTTTCTTCTCCATTCAATTTAACCAATATTAACAGTATGGTGTATATTCTTCCATACTTGTTTCCATGCTCATCTAAATCACGTACATACATAAATACATAAATGGGTGTAACCATTCAACAAAAATGTAATCTTTACATACATATCTGTAACAAAGCAATTACTTATCAAAAATTGTGAAAATACTTTGAAATAACTAGTATAGATATAACTCATTTAAAAAATTAATGCTATTCCATGAATCAGAATATATCACAATTCGTCCAACCATTTCCCTATTAATGGCCATTTTGTCTCCGGTTGAATTTCTTTGCTGCTACAAACAATACTTGAACATACATCCTTATTTATGTGTATTGTTATGCATTGATGCTGTTATTTATGTAGGACAGATTCCCAAAAGTGAGACTTCTTGGTCAAAGGCTTTTTGAAATTTTAAAAATAAATATGTATTTCTGAACTGCTGGTGGAAATATAAGTTCACATAACCTTTTGGTAAGAGTAATTTCCCAAACCATACTAGCAAAAGATCTATTAATTTTGCCAACTCCATGAAGAGTAAGTGATGTCTTATTGGATGATTTAATTTCTATTTCCCTGAGTACTATTTATGTTTATCATATTTTCATAGCTTAATGATCATTTGAAGTTGCTTTTCTATCAATAGCCCTCCAGTCCAAATGGGTTAAGGACTTCAATGTAATAAACAAAATTATCAAAATCGTAAACACATTTAGGAGACTGTAATCTCAAGATTAAGGAAACCTTTTTAACTAAAAGAGTAAATCAAGAATTTAAAAAGGAAAAGATATGTTACGATAAAAATAAAAATTAAAAAATATTTGATTTCTTTTACTACATAAAGAGTATAAAGACAAATACTATATTAAGAAAACCATGTGCAACAAATATGACAAAAAATTAATACCTAAAAATATAAAAAACACCTCCAGATTTATAAGACTGACAAATCAATAGAAAAATAGGCAAAAAATATGTTGGCAATTTATTGAAAACAACTTGTTAAATGAATAAGTATGAAATCTGGATGAAGGTTTTCGTTTGTCTATTAGTTTACTCTATTATGAATTTTCTTACAACTTCTAAGATTTAGTATGAATAAAAGCTTTTTCCACATCCATATGTTTAGAGTCTTTTCTGTGTCTATTTTCTGGCAAATTGCTTCTGAAATCTTCTTACATTCATTAAATATACAGTTTATGATTCTTCTCATAGACACCTGGATGATTTAGTCTCTATATTAACTGAGTTTCTCTCTGATGTATTCTTTGATGTACAGTAAGGCTTGAGCTACTCCTAAAGGCTTTTCCACATTCATTACATTTATAGGGTTTTTCTCCAGTGTGCATCCTCAGATGTACAGTAAAGTCTGAGTTAGTTCTGAAGGCTTTTCCACATTCTTCACATTTATAGGGCCTCTCTCCAGTATGAATTCTCTGATGTAGAGTTAGCTGTGATAGAGTAATACAACCTTTTCCACATTCCTTACATGTGTAGGGTTTTTCTCCAGTATGTGTTCTCCAATGCACTGTAAGGTATGAACCCCTCCTGAAGGCCTTTCCACAGACATCACATTTATACGGTTTCTCTCCACTATGAATTTTCTGATGTTCTGTGACATGTACCATCTGGCTAAATGCTTTCCCACAATCATTACATTTAAATGGTTTCTCTCCAGTATGTGTTCTCTGATGAGTATTAAATCCCGAGTTACTTGTGAAAACCTTCCCACATTCATTACATTTATAGGGTTTTTCTCCAGTATGTCTTCTTTGATGCACAGTAAGCTGTGATGTATTAGTGAAAGCTTTCTCACATTCATTGCATTTATATGGTTTTTCTCCAGTATGGGTCCTTTGATGTACAATAAGGTATGACTTAGTTCTGAAGGACTTTCCACAATCACAGCATTTATAAGGTTTCACTCCAGTATGAATTTTCTGATGCTCTTTGAGATTTACCATTTTGGTAAATGCCCTCTCACAGTCGGTACATTTATATGGTTTCTCTCCGGTATGAATCCTCTGATGTACAGTTAAGTGTGATTTTATTCTAAAAGATTCTCCACATTCATTACATAGGTAAGGTTTCTCTTCAGTATGAATTCGCTGATGTATAATTAGAGATGATGAACGCATGAAGGCCTTTCCACATTCATTACATTTATAAGGTTTCTCTCCTGTATGCATTCTGTGGTGCACGGTAAGGCATGAATAATTAATGAATGCTTTCCCACAGTCATTACATTTATAGGGTTTTTCTCCTGTATGAATTCTCTGATGTTCTGTGAAATTTGCTATACGATTGAATGCTTTCCCACATTCATTACATTCATAGGGTTTTTCCCCAGTATGAGTTCTTATATGTACAATCAGACTTGAATTACTTCTATAGGCTTTTCCACATTCATTGCATCTAAAGGGTTTCTCTCCAGTATGAATTCTCTGATGAACATTAAAAATTGTGGTATTCTTAAAGGATTTCCCACACTCATTGCATTTATATGGCTTCTCTTCGGTATGCGTCTTCTGATGTACACTAAGATAGGACTTATTTCTAAAGGCTTTCCCACAGTCACTACATTTGTAGGGTTTCTCTCCATTGTGAGTTTCTTGATGTCGTGCAAGTTTTGATTTATCACTAAAAGCTTTCCCACATTCACTACATTTATAGGGCTTCTCTCCAGTCTGAATTCTCTGGTGCTGATTAAGGCGGGCACACTGGCTAAAAGATTTTCCACAGACATTACATTGATAAGGTTTCTCCTTAGTATGAATTCTCTGATGTACTATAAGTGATGAAGAAGCAATAAAGGTTTTCCCACATTCATTACATTTATAGGGTTTTTCTCCAGTATGAATTTTTTTATGTTGGCTAAGATATGAAGGCTGGCTGAACATTTTTCCACATTCGTTACATTCATAAGGTTTTTCTTTAGTATGAGTTCTCTGATGTTGAATGAGTAATGACCTATAACGAAAGGCCTTTTCACATGTAGTACACTTATAGGGTTTTTCTTTATTACTGAATTTCTTTCCTAAAGTAAGTTCTAAAGTAGGCATTAAGGCTTTGCTGCCTTCTGTATCCTTGCAATTCTTCTTCCCCAAATGGGTATTTGTTGTATTCAAATCTAAATTCTCTGGGAAATTTTCCTGATGTGTTTGCCATTTGCTGTGGGGCTCTTCTGTGATAACTACTGGGTCTGGAAAAAGAACAGACCCAAATCTAAAGCCTCTTTGACCAGTGGGAGTTTTCTTGTGTGTAACTATTCTTTGGCTCTGACTCTCTTGACTATTTTGCAGTCTCAATATCCTGTCATTCCATTTCCATAATCCTCCAATTCTGGAGTCCCATGGACCATTCTCTGTGAGTTTCTCTACTATGGTGTCCTGTGATAAATCTTCAGTGATATCCTCTGTTATTATGGAATTCTTGATTGCAAGCTTGGTCTCCAACTCTGCGGAGGAGAAAGAAAAATCAATGAGTCCACTTCCCAAGTTGGGGAGATCTTACTAAACTGAAAAATAAAAGGGTAACTTGGGATGACAATGAATATGTGGTTTTAACTACTTGCAAGTGGCCCTATTTTCTAGAAAGGAGGAGGTAGAGTTAAGAGAGGCTGGTTGAGCAAAGAACCAAAGTAGTAAATTTAAGTTTTTCTTCTATGAAAAAAAAATAATTGATGGTAATACTTCTTTTCTCATTCCCTTTAGAGTCAGCTTCTTTAGAGAGAATTCCTCTTAAGTTGTGACAACTTTGCTTCTCAGTTACTCCACAAACAAGATATTTGTCCACAACCATACTTCCTATTTGTTCTCATTCTTTGTTGACAAGTTTGGTTTCTTTTTTTGGTGAGGGCATTCTCAAATGTACTTGCCATACTAGCTTATTCAAGTCTTTGTGCATACCTTTTAATAAAGCATTTATGGAAAAAGTACTGAATTTTCAGAAAGTAGGCTGAATAAGCTAGTCAAAATTAATATTTATAGTTATTGATATTTCAAGTAGTGATAATTATCAAGAAGAGTTTTGTAACCAATTTATGGGTTTTAAGAACATTTCTGACAGGTTGTCAAAATTCCTTTCTTGTATATGCATCTCAATATCAGACTTTTAAAAACACTCTCATATTTCTTTTATATTTCTAATTCATTTTTAGATAATTATACCTAAATATTTAGAAACGAATTGGATCAACATTTTTTGTGGGTAGCAGAATGGTTTTATGACTTTAAAACTCAAGATAAGTATAATTATCAGTGGATTCACAGGGCTAACAAAGAAGAAAACCCTGTAACTCAAGGATTAAACCTCATCTCATTTAAATGTCTTAATGAATCCAGGTGACAGGATTGTTAGAGCCCCATATCCTAGCAGCTCACCAAAACCAAATTTTAATCCTTTGTGGAAAAAGATTACATAATTCAGAACCTGAAATTATTATTATAGGTTTTCATAATCAATGCCTGACAATGAAAAGATTTAATAGGCATACGAGGACATAAAAATCATATGAGTGACAAGAACATAGATTTAGTTAGACATACTCATTTCCAAATACCAGTTCTGACAATAACTGTATGTATTTAACTGCTTTGAGCTTCAGTCTCCTGCTAATAAACATCTACATATATACTATATAGAGCTATTTTAAGGGTTACATTCAGTGAAATTATATAAATAAATTTCCTAGCAGAATGCCAGTAATAGAGTAGACGTCTAAAAAATTGTGATAGTTATTATCATTGTTACAATATAATTTTCTTTATGTATGGACCCAAGTCGCTTGGGGGAAAAATAAATATCCTGTAGCCAATGTGTTTTGGCATGCCTCGAGTATGAGAAATATAAGCACATTGAAGGTATTGAGATATTATTTGGTAAATTTATTTTAAAATGACTAATATCCCACATAACACAGAATAAACTTTGGGAACTTTGAGAAACTTTTTCCTTAGAGAAGTCATCCATTGTCTTCCATTTGCTCTTCTGAATATGGAACCCATGCTGCAGAAGCCAATATTCTATTAATTTCCAGTGGCACTAAAAGTTACCATAAAATAAATGCCATGGGTCATACTAATAAGACATATGTGTTCAAAGTCAAGAATGCTGACTAATGATGAAATATGCCTAAAGCAAATATATCTTGACAAAAATTATTTCAATTTTAGACATGACAAGTTAAAAAAAATGAAGATTAAATAATGACATGTTTATGCAAAAAGAAAAATGAAGAGAATATGACACCAGCAGATCTCAATAAAAGAAAATAATAAAGGGCATTCTTTAAGTAGAAGAAAAATAATTCTAGGTAGAAGCCCAGAAATAAAGAAAAAAATAAAAAGAAAGGTAATGTAAAAATATAGGTAAATCTTAATGAATATTGACTGCACATAACATTAATAACAATGTCTTATGAGATCCGACATACATATAGAATTAAAAAATACAACTTCAATAATATATAAATAAAGTGAGGTTAAACAGAATAAGCTGTTCTAAGATCTTTGTATTGTTGGGAAAGAGGGAAAATCTATATTATTTGTTTGATAACCACTAAACAAATAATTTAAAATTTATAATTACCAAGTGATCAGAGGGAGAAATAGAAAAATAAATGATAAATCTAAATAGAGAGAAGAATACAGAACAGGCAAGACACTTTTGCATTTAGATGGTAGGTTTAAATACTATGTAATGGTATATGTACAAACGGATTAAATATTCCAAGAGATAAAGGCTGTTAGATGTGTTAGAACAAAAATCTAACAGTATGCTTCTTACAAGAGAAACAAAAAATATAAGTACATGTAAAAGATTATAGTGAGAAGATGAAAAAAGATATACCATATAAACAATAACTAAAAGAATGATGCTATAGTAATATTAATATCAGGCAAAATAAACTCTAGGGCGAAAATCATACAGATTAAAAAAGACACTTCATAATGATACAAGGTCCAATTTACCAGAAAGATATACTAGTTCTAACTTTGTTAGAACTTAAATAACCTAATAACAGAGTTTCAAAACACATAAAGGAAAAATTAAAGGAAATTAAATAAGAAATAAATCTGTGGTCACATTGGGAGACTAAAAATTTTTCTCAATAACCGATATAATAAGCTGACAATAAGTACATAGATATTAGCAACATAATTAACAAATGAAATACCTAAAACTGCACTTAATACCTACAACACATTTTCCAAGTACACACAAAATGTTTACAAAAATTGGCCATGTGGTAAGCAAGTTTTAAGAAATTTGCAAAGACTGAAATCTTACAGAGCATTTTCTCTGATCGCAGTAGCATTTAAGGTAACAGGACTATTAGAAAATCCCCATATGGTACAAAATTAAGAAAAGTACTTAATAATCTGAGAACCAAAGACATCGTAATGAAATTATCAAATACTTTAAACTCAATAATTATGAAGGTGCTACATAAGAAAGGTGTGATATAGTCTTGATAGCCTTAAATACATTAGAAAAAAAGAATGGCTGAAAACCAATGATATAAATATCCAAATTAAGAAGTTAAAGAAGATTAGTAAATTAAATTCTAGGACAGTAAAAAATAATAAAATAAGAGAAGAAAGTAATGAAACAAATCAAACACTTGCTTCTGAGAATCTGATTACCTGCTTTGTGCTCTTACATTCAATTTCCATAAGCAGAGTTATTTCCTAAAAATCTTTGATTAAAATCTTTCAATGCCTCAGACTCGCTCTGATTAAAACCCAATTCCTTACCATTGTCCACAAATCTCTGAATCTAACACTCTAATCTTATTCTATACCAGTTTCCCTCTCATTTATACTTCGGCCACAGTAGCTGCCTTTGATTTCTAGAACACATTACATTCTTTTCTGTATTAAGTTATTTGCCTGGAATGCTCCTCTTTTCCTCTTCCCGTGGCTGGCTTCTTTTGATCATTCAAGTTGCAGCTTAAATGTCACTTCCTCAGAAGCCTTCCCTGGCCACATTATCTGAAGGAGACGCCCTCATTCTCCATCCCAGTTATTCTTTCACATCTTCCAGTTTATCTCATAGCTAAAAAGTATTATAACCACTATTTAGCTTGTTTTTATTTACTTGTTAATTATCTATTTTTCATAATTTAATCTTCGTAAGTGCAAGCACCTGATCCATTTACTTACTGTAGACCTAGTATCTAACTATGTATATATAGCTGACTCCATTTTAAAACTAATCTGCCTGAACCATTGACCTCCTTCTTCTTCCCCCCGAGTGGACTATGGGATATACACAGAGACTCTAGGTTAATTACGAACTACTATTAATCCTTCTTTCACTATTAGTCCTTCCTCCTGGGCAAATTACCCTCAATGTTATCTCACCCTGGCACCAGAGCCCCTGGTGTCCGGTCTTTTTTCCCCCCTTGATCACCTCTGCATTTCTTTCAGAGTACTAGGTCCACTTCTTAGTGGGGTCTATAAACGGTAGTCTCACAGATCAATGGGGCATAGATCCATTTTGTCCTCCTGCCACCCAGGACTGAATTTCTGT
The DNA here is from genome assembly GCF_014176215.1 of Rousettus aegyptiacus. Taxonomy (NCBI): domain Eukaryota; kingdom Metazoa; phylum Chordata; class Mammalia; order Chiroptera; family Pteropodidae; genus Rousettus; species Rousettus aegyptiacus. Next base: position 66,765,240 of record NW_023416309.1, read on the forward strand.
AAGTAAGTTCCCTATTAAAACTCTTTAAACTGACAAGCTGGACTTGTCTTTTTTGTTCTTTGGCCTCTAGGATCCTTTTGCATTTGGGGGCTGCTTTCCATACAGGACATTTTCATGAAACACTAGCCCAGTTCATAATATATGGATGTTCAATAAATATTGATTAAATAAGTACTGTATTTTGATTTTCAACTGATTTCTTGTTTGTATTCTCAATTAGTTAGGAACGTGGAGGAGCGGGAGAGGGTTCCCCCAAAGTTTCGGCAGGCTTATAGATGAAGAAAGTTAAATAATGAATAAGCAGGTTTAGCTTAGAAGAAATCAGAGCTTTTTCTCAAGAAAACATTTTCAGGAAAATTAATGAAGGAAAGAGATGTCAGATAACACTTAAACAAAGAAAAAATATAAATTCAACTGAAGAATAGAACTGAAAGGGATATTTTATGTATGTTTGAATGAAGAAGGAATAAAGAAACAATTATGAAAATCATAAACCTAAGAAAGTAAAGCAGGATGGGATAAGAACCAAAAGTAGAACAGAGAGAGATGGGAGAGGGAATGAAGAGAGGGAGGGAAAAAGAGTGAGGGTGGTACAGGGAAAGAAAGAGGAAGGTATAGGAAGAGAAGAGAAAGAGAAAAGCTCTTCCTCTGAGATAGCTTTGAGAAAAAAATATCCCTCAAAATATTTCAGATATTCTGCTTCATCCTACTTGTTCTTATTAACTCACCTGGATTGGGGGTTCTTGAAATTTCTCTTACTACCACCCACGGTCCTTGTCCATCCTCCAAATGAGCTATCATGTCTGGTTTGGAAACTGCAAGCCCTGTTCAGAGAAAAATGAAGGGGATTTGGTTGTACCTATGAGCAAGAACTATTGCCAAATTCAGTCTCATTTCTTAATTTCCTATGGAGAGTGACTATTATAGGAAGTTCTAGAGATGCACTGTTCAATACAGTTGTCAATGCCACATGTGGCTATTTAAATTTGAATTTAAATAAAATTATATAAAATTTAAAGTTCAGTCCTTCAATTGGGAAGCCAGACTTCAAATGTTCAACAGCCACAAGTGGCTAGTGCTTGCCCTATGTGACAGCACAGATATAGAACATTCCACCTCAGCAAAACATTCTATTGCATAGTGGTGTCACAGAGAACTACAAAGTTATTGCAAAGAAGCTCAACACTATGATCCCAGGTTTGCTGGGATAATGGATCATGGGAATAATCTGAGTTTAGAAAGAAAAGGAACAAATAATTCTCATTGATGGAAGTGACTAGAAAAACTTTAGTCCTAAAACTGGGGGACTGTCAACAACCTCTCCCAATATGAAACATGCACTTCTTATCCTATAATAGATAGACCATTTAGTTAAGAGTAAGGAATAACATAACTCCCAACAATATGCTCCTAAAATTATGAGATTATAATGCCTAAACTCTAATCCAAAATTCAATTAAGTACTTGAGAGGCTCTATATCCAGAAAACCTGGTCAAATGGGCATGTACATGAACTTAGAAGTTATCCTTACCCAGGGAGACAAGATTCCTGTAATTCTCTAGCATTACATCCTTGTGTAGGTCCCTCTGTGTAGGGTCCATCAACCTCCACTCTTCCAATGAGAAGTCGATAGCCACATCTTTAAATGTCACTGATTCCTAAAATAAATACACTGTCATCACCCAGGGACTATACATTTAGACCTGTTAAAATAATTCATATGAAACTGGAGAAGAATTCCAGAAATCAGAATCACCAAATGACTATTGAAGTCAACCAGTTTAAACCTTGAAGGATGTATGAATCTCTCCAATGACAAGAACTTAAAACTACAAGAGGAAGGGCCATTCTATTTTTAGTTTTACCTAAATGGTAAAAAAAAATATGGTTTCCTCCTTCCCTAGAAAGTCATTAAAACACCTGATAACAGCTAGTAGTTTCCAGACAAATCAATTATTTTTCAGTTCTAATCCATAAAATATGGCTTATTAAAAGATACGGTTTATCATTTGGATTTTAGATTTAGATTATAAACTCTCTCTCTGAAAAATAAAAATATAAAATCACAGAACTTTGGGAAACATTTTTGGCCAGGATATGAAATATATATGCAATTGTGTCAAAAATAGAAGAATGAACCATAACAAATTTTTGATGGTTACCTACTGGAAGGAGAAAATAGAGTGCAGAGGACTGAAATAGAAACTGGACTCCCTTAAAGATTTCTTTTGTAGATTTGACTTCTGAACCATATGAACACTTTATATTATTATAAAAGAAAAATTTTAATTAAAAAATAATCTATAAAACCTATTTGTTTCAAAAGTAAACAAAATTTATAGTAGTGTGGGAATGTAGTACATTTCTACCACATCTAAAGCATCTGAAAAGATTACTATTATACAAGGCAGTCCAGAAAAGATTTCTATAGCACAAGATGAAATCACGGCAGAAAAAAATTAAAAGTTATATCTTGCTCACTCCTTTGGCATATGATGCCCAAAATATGTTTGCAATCATCCCTACCACATTCTCCAAATAGTCTTAAAAATCCAAGCAATATGGATGTACTATTTAAAGATTTGCCACACTGAATGTTTTTGAAATATTGGGATACGATTTTTAAAAAATCTGTTCCCAACAAAAGCAATCCCTAAAAATTAAAAGTAAAATGAAACCAGTGGGCAGCATACACATTCATCAAAAGAAACTATTTTGAATGACTTTAAAACACAGTACTTTTTCTAGATATCCCTTGTGAGATACACACCAAGGAGAAAAAGAACTACAAAAAACAAAAGCGACATGTTTAAGTAAATAAATAATCATAATGTTGGTGGTAGTGATGGAAATGCAGTTTTGTAACTGTTGTGTGTGTAGTGTTAGATAAAACAAATTAGTGTATTGATGCCATTGAGAACTAATACATTTGGCATAGGAAAAATAAGATATAATATTGATGAGATTATATAAAAACTCCATAGATCTGAATTTAAATTAGAAATAGTCTAAACTACGAGGTATTTTATTTTTAAGGGGAAAAAACCACATTTCCTAGATTTGTCCACTGACTCTGGGCTAGAAACAATACCCTGTAAGACAGCATTATGCAAGCCAGACTATGGCCTCAAAACATTACTTCCCACTAAGAGGAACGAGGGCCTGTAACTTTCTGCCATACCAAAAAGCAAGGAAGCTATCAAAGACTGCTAGGATCATGTCTAATACAAGATACAATTTGAAGAGGCTCCCACTGGCCAATGATAGGACAATCTGAGTCTTAATAAGGATGATAACTATAATGGATTTCAAAAATATATATTAAAATTCATGATTTCATAATACTATAAAAATACTCATTGATTATCTTTGAAAGATGCTTAGAAATTGGTAAAGAGAAAGAATCAACCTTTTGTCCTTTTTTTATGCTAAACACATAATTTTTATAGAAATCAAGTGTGATCAAATAGTTGATAAGGGAAGGTTTCTCTTTACAGAGTACTCCAGCTACTACATGAGAGAAATGAAGAATTAGATCATTACCATTTTGCAATCTCTAATCAATTAAAGGATCATCAATGGCTGTTAACACAGCAAAGAGGCCTCAACTTAGCCTCCTAATGGTATATACTAGAAATATAAAATACTATTGCCAAAACATTTTTTAAAAAATCGAAATCTGATTCTGATCAAGCCTGTAGATCTAACTGACAACATACAGGAAATACAGGAGACAGAAGAGGATGTTAAATAACTTCACGAGGATACAATAAATAAAATCATATTGTGTATAATTCTAAATCAATGCTGTCCAATAGATATAATGCAGGTCACATAACGATTTAAAATTTTCTAGTAGCTACATTAAAAGTCAAAACAGGTGAAAAATATATGCTTTTAATAACATTTTATTTAGCTTTATGTTACAAAATACATACAAATTATATAACTTCAACATGCGATCAATATAAAATTAATGATACTTTATTTTTTATATTAAGCATTGAAACATGACATGTATTTTAAATTTACAGTACACCTGTGAATGGACCAGTCAAATTTCAAGCCACATGTGGGTAGTGGTAGCTGTGTAGGACAACATAACTCTAAAGTACAAATGACGTGGTTTCTTCCATAAACTATTACAAGAGAAGAAAAAGAGGGAGAGGGAAACCTCTGGATTACAAGTGACCTAAGAGATGACAATAACTAACTATAACATATTAATCAACTAGGGAAAGAAATATCAACTTGATATTTGATAATATTAACGCTTTTATTTTTTTTAGCTATAATAATGGTGATACAGGTGTCCCTTGAACAACATGGGTTTGAACCGCCTGGGTCCACTTATACATGGATATTTTTTCCAATAAATATGTATAGTACTGTAAATGTATTTTCTCTTCCTTATAATTTTATTAACATTTTCTTTTCTCTAGCTTACTTTATTTTAAGACTACCTCTAACAAAATATGTGTTTACTGTGTTATTGGTAAGGCTTCTGGTCAACAGTAGGCTATTGGTAGTTAAATTTTGGGAGAGTTGAAAGTTATATGCAGATTTTTGGCAGCATGGGGGTCAGTGTCCCTAACCCCTGCATTGTTCAAGAGTCAACTGTATGTTGAACATTAAAAAATGTTACAGATTATATAATGAAATATTTACAGATGAAATTACATAATGTCTTATATTTCCTTCAAAATAATTAGTGAGGGAGGGTATGATTACAGATGAAATGTGATTGGCCATGGGTTGATAATTGTTGAAGATGGGCAATAAGTTCAACAAGATTCATCAAACTACTCTTTATACTGCTGTATAAATAATAGTGTGTATAAGTGAGGCATTGAGAGGTTAGGTGCTTTGCCTAAGTTCACAGAGAGGGCAAAGTCTATATTCAAATTCAGACAGTTTGGCTCCAGAATTTAAGCTTGTAATCACTATACTCAATGATCTAGTAAACTAAGAGCCTTGATTATCTGACTAATCAGTTAGATAATATTTGGTTAAGGTCTGCTCTCAGAAGAAACAGATTCCCTCTGGAGTGTTTTTCTGTATATAGATAAGTATGCTTGTAAAAATGTTTAAACCTTTTATTTGGGCCTCCAAGTTTGTAAAGCATGTTTTATATAATTCTGCTAATAATAAAACATGGCTAATGTGGTAATAATGACAGTTCATAAACTTTATTGCTAATTGCTTCACAAATAACAAATTATAATGAATTTACTGGGCTTGTTTTCTTTTTCCACCAAGAGTTAAACCCCAGGAAAAATAAAGAAGGCCCCTAGCTCTCACTTCTGGTTTACCTTGAGGTTCTGTGCAGAGAAGAAATGAAGGGTGAGGCAGAGTTGTAAACTGTAGAAGGTATGCCCAACACATAAACAAGCCTTTTAGCAAATGCTGGAAGACTTACTGATTTTAGGATTTAAGGAAATTTATGTCCAATCATTAACTAATCACTATGTTAACCAGAGATTTCAGTGGCTATACATGACAAAGAATACAAACTTTACTGAATTAGTCCATGAAAAGTCACTACCTAAGTAAAATAGCAGCAGCAATAACAACAACAAACTGCAACAACAAACGCTGGGGAGGGGAGAATCTGATTTCCAGAGTTGCCACATTGCATTATTTAAAATATCATGTTTTCAACAAAAAATTACAAGACACACACACACACACACAAACAGAAAAGCATGGACCATAAATAATAAAAAATATCGGTCAATGTAAACTGTTTCTAAGGAAGCCAAGAAGTTGTACTTATTAAACAAGGACACAAAATCAGCCATTATGTATGTTAAAAAATCTAAAGAAGACCAGGTCTAAAGAATCAAAGTATGAGAATGACCTCTCATTAAATAGAAATTCCAGAGTTGAAAAATACAATAATTGAAGTAAAAAATTCACTAGAAAGTTTTAGTGAAAGAAAACAGCAAATCTGAATAGTACTATGGTCTGAATGTTTATGTTCCCTCAAATTGATATGATGAAATCCTAATGCCCAATGTAATGGTATTGCTTAAGTCATGAGGGTAGGGCCATCATGAATGAGATTAAGTGTCTTATAAAAGAGGCTCCAGAGAGACATCTAGCTCCTTCCGCGGTGTGAGGATACAATGAGAAGTCTGTGACCTAGAAGAGAGCCCTCATCTACCATGCAGGCACCCTGTTCTTGAACTTCCAGTCTCTAGAACTATGAGAAATAAATTTCGTCCCAGCGAGGAAACAGTCACATGTCTTACCTCTTGTCCTAGTCCCAGAGCCTATAAAGGTGAACACGTCAGGGCTGGCTGGGGGAGAAGAGGAAAGTTTGTTCCAGAAGGAACTTTCTGAGGGATCATAAGGATTTCTAAACATGGAAAAGGGAGGAATAAATCACTTGTTGAAAAATCATTGTATATTTTTCCAGGTCTAAAGAAAGAACAAAGCATGTATAATGGAATACAACTCTTGGATGACACCAAAAAGAGAATTTTCAAATCATTTCTTGTACATTCTAGCTGTTCAAATGATCATACAATCATTTTAGTCTTTCTAAATAAAAATTTTTAACCTTCAAAAATTTTTTTCTGTTGTTTACAAGCCACCTAAGTCTGTTGTGTTTTGTTAAAGAAGCCTGAACAGAGTAAGATAAGCAGACAGAAAAAAGAATTGGTTAACTTGAGGACAGAACAATTGAGATTATCCGGATTGAGGAATAGAAGCCAAAAGGATGAAAAAAAAAAAATGAACTGAGCTTCAGAGACTAGTGGGACAACAAGAATATCAATATATGCATAATGGCATAATGAAAGTCCAAGAAGAAGAGAGAGAAAGGGGCAGGAAGAATATTTGAAGAAATAATGGTCAGAAAGCTTCCCTAATTTGATGAAAAACATTGATCTTCACAAACAAGGATCTCAGTAAACACCAGGTAGGATAAAATCAAAGTGATCCATGTCTAGATACCTCATAATCAATTGGTAAAGAAGAGAGACCCCTAAAAGCAGCAAGAGAGAAGGGATTTCTAATGTACAAGGGATCCTCAGTAAGACTGTCAAATTTCTCATCAGAAACCATTGAGGTTAGGAGGCAATGGTATGACATTCAGAATGCAGAAAGAAAAAAAATGTCAACAAAGAATTCCATATGCAGCAAAACTATCCTTCAACAAATGATAAACATAAACTGAGATAATTCACAGCCAGCAGATCTGGCCTACAATGAGTACTCAAGTGTATCTTTTAAGTGAGATGAAAGGACACTAGATAGTAACAAAAATCCACATGAAGAAATAATAAGCACCAGTAAAGGTAACTAAATAGGTAACAATAAAAATATAACATAAATGTGTTATTTACTTGAGTTATTTGTAACTTTTTCTTTTCTTATTTAAAAGATAACTGCATACAATGATAATTATAAAACTGTGTTGATAGGATTAAAATGTATAAAAGCTGCAATTTGTATGACAATAGCACAGAGGAAGAAGGGAATAGAGCTATTTTGAGATTTAAATACTATTAATACTAAGTTGCCATTAATCTGAAATATAATGGTTTTTTTTTGTCAAGATGTTAATTATAATCCCCAGAGAAACTATAAAGGTAACTCAAAGAATACCGTGAAAGAAATAAGAAGGGTTAATTAAATGGGATAGTAGAAAATATCTAACATGCAAAAAAAAAAAAAAAGCAGTAAAGGAAGAAACGAACAAAAAAGACATAAGACATACAAAAACAAACAGCAATATAACTCTAACCTAAACCTACCTTATTAATATTAAAAGTAAATAGACTGAACTCTGCAGTCAAATGGAGAGATTAGCAAAGAGACTTTTGTTAAAATGATACAAATAAACTGTACAGAAAACACACTTTAAATTCATGGACAAAAATACGTTTAAAGTAAAAGGATGGAAAAAATGTACTATGTAGACAGTACACAAAAGGAAGCTAGAATGGCAATATTAATAGCAGACAAAATAGACAAAAATTTTTACTAGAAACTGAGATATTTCATAATGATAAACTGGTTAATATATCAATAAGACAAGTTCAGACATATTCTCTTCACCTAACCAAAGAACCTCAAAATACGAGAAGCAAAAATTTATAGAACTGAAGGGACAAAAGCAATTTGACAATAATGATAGTTGGAGACTTTAATAACTCATTTTCAATAATGGATAGAACAATAAGGCGGAAGATCGACAAGGAAACAGATAACTTGAACAGCACGATAAACAAACTAGATCTACAGACATCCATAGAACACCGAGGTATCTAGTAACAGGAGAACATACATTCTTCTCAAGTGTACATGAAATATTCTCCAGGACTGACCATATGTTAGGCCACAAAACAAGTCCTAATAAATTTAAAAAGACTGAAATCATATAAAGTATCATTTATGATCACAATGGAATGTAACTATAAATTGGTTAAAAGAAAACTAGAAAATTCTCAAATATGTAGAAAATAAACAACTGACTCTTAAACAACCAATGGGTCAAAGAAGAAATCACAGAGAATTTAGAAAATACTTTGAGACAAATGAAAATGAATCACTAGATACTCAAACTTGTGGGATACAGTGAAAGCAGTGCTCAGAGGGAAATATGAGGCTGTAAATGCCTACATTAAAAAAGAACATATCAAATTAATAACCTAAATTTATACCTTAAAAAACTAGAAAAGGAAGAGAACTACATATAGATGTCTAACCAATACACTGCATACTCGAAACTAATTTAAATAAGTAAATTTAAAAAATATTCAAAAATTTATAGAGAAATTAAAGAAGTAAATAAATAGGGAGATACCATGTTTAAGAGTGGAAGACATAATAAAGATGTTCACTGTCCTCTAACTGATTCGTAGATTTGATATAATCTTAATCTAATCCTCAAAAAAGAAAAAAAGCAGAGGAAAATAATATATATTAGAATGAAGATAAACAAAATAGAGAACAGGAAAACACTAGAGAAAATAAACAAAAACAAAATTTGGTTAAATGGAAAGATTATAGAAATGATAAACTCTTAGATTGACTAAGGGAAAAAGAGAAAAGACCCAAATTACTGGTCAGATATAAAAAGGAGACATTACTACTGACCTTACAGAAATAAAAAGATTATAAAGGAATACTATAAACAATTGTAGGCCAGCAAATTAGATAACCTAGATGAAATGGGCAGATTCCTAGTAAGACATAAACTACCAAAACTGACACAAAAAGACAAAGAAAATATGAATAGATCCATAAGTAAACTTCTCACAAATAAAAACCCAGATTCAAGTAGCTTCACTAGTGTATTCTACCAAATAGTTTCAAAAGAATTAACAGAAATCCTTCGTTAACTTTAACAACAACAACAAAAAACAGAAAGGAACAATTTCCAACTCATTCTATGATACCAGTATTACCAAAACTAGACAAAGACAACAAAAAAAAACACTACAGACCAATATCTTTGGTGAATATACACACAAAATACCAGCAAACAGAATAAAGCAACAAATAAAACATAGTACTATATAATATAACACAGCCAAATTATATTTATTCAGGAAAACAAAGTTGATTTATTATCTGAAAATCAATAAAGGTAATACACCATATTAATAAAGAACAAAACCCACACAATTATCTTAACTGACTTAGAAAAAATATTTGACAAAATCCAACAAACTATAAATAGAAGCAAACTTTGTTAACGTGATAAAGACTATCTATGATAACCCAAGTCTAACATCATACTTTATTGTGAACAGCCACATATATTCCCCCTGAGATCACAAACAAGACAAGATGTCCTCTCTCCCCTTCTGTTCAACACTATATTGTAAGTTTTAGCAAGGGGAATTATAAAAGAAAAAAAGAAAAGATATCAAAATTGGAAAGGAAGAAGCAAATTTCTATTTGCAAAAGACATTATCTCTATTTACAGATGACATTATCTTGCATATAGAAAACCCTAAAGAATCCTTGCACATACGCAATCAAAAAAACCCTATTAGAACTAAATTAATTAATTCAGCAAGGTTCAGGATTCAAGATCAATATACATAAGCCAATTATTTCTATATATTAACAATAAACATTCTAAAAAGAAATTAAGATAAAAAATCAATTTAAAACACACACACACACACACACAAAAAAAAAACCCTCAGGAAAAAATTAACAGAAGATGTGCCAGACTTATATATTGAAAACTACAAGACATCACGGAAAAAACCTGAAGAATATCTAAAAAAAAGGGAGGACATTTCATATTCTTTCTATTGGAAAACAATATTGTTAAGATAGATAAGAATATTATTAATATTCCCCAAATTGACCTACAAATCCAAGTCCTATGAAAAGTCCATCTGCCTTTTTTGCAGATATAAAAATGTTAAAAATTAGTAGTAAAATATTGGTTCTACTCAAAGTAAAATTAAAGTTAAGTTCAGTATTTATAAATAGGATGCATACTTTAAGGAAGAGGAAGAGAAAATTAATCTTCTTCCAGGGACTCCCTCTGTCAGAAGAACAAAAATAAACCATATGATTTATTCAGCATGTTAAACATTATGGTATTTTCCTAAGATTCATGATTCAAATTTGAAATCATTTTAGACTATTTTATAAAGTCTAAACTGTCATATATTAAAGGACAATTTTAAAAATCATTTGTCCAGGTCTATCTATGGCCATGCTACCCTGAACAAGCCTGATCCTGTCTGATCTCATCAGCTAAGCAGTAGGGTCAGGCCTGGTCAGTACTTGGATGGGAGACCACCTAGAAAGACCAGGTGCTGTAGGCATAAAAAATAAAAAAATAAGGGATTGTAAACTGACAAGGTCCTTGCAATCTGTGAGGTCAACCAAGCGTTGCCTCGTCTAAAAAAAAAAAAAGAATCATTCATCCAATAATAAATTTTAAAAAATTTATGTATAAGACTCAATTTCAGAATCTATTTTCTCATTGAAACAAAAACCCAGCTTTACATGAAACATTTTTGTACTAAAACCAACTTTCAAAGTATAATTTTCAAAAACATAAAAACATAATTCTAAAAAAAGAAGGCTGAACTTCTATATAAATTTGTTTTTAAAAAAACCATAATTCTCCTAAAAGTATAATCAACACATGTCAAATATTTACTTGTCATTAATGAGAGATAAGTAGCTTGACAATTTGTCTCAAAAGAGATGTAAGAAACATATGTATATATAGTGGGAAAAGAATGCTGAAATAAGATTGCAAAATTAGACAGAAACCTGATGAATGTCCTATAGACAATAAAACCATAACTTTTTGGGATTATCTTTTCTCCTAGGTAGAAATAATTTGCACTTTTTAATCTTCTACAAGTTAACATCTAACTGTGAGGGCCTGGATATTAACCAATAACAAATACTAAGTCAAAGAATATAACTGCCTTTGTATGTCAGATGACCCTCAGGCTGGTTATACAGTGGTCTAATATGAAAATCAAAGGGCATATCTTTTGCCTTATTTCTAAATTTTGTATAATTAGTCTTAACACAATTTATACATTTCCGATTTTGGTATTTTTCAGGAAAAACCAAGTGGATTCTGTATTCACAAATAAGAAAGTAAGCTTAACAAATATAATTTAATAAAAACTAAACAAACTTATATTAAGAATTTTCCACTAATGTTGATATATTCTTGATATTTTTAATGGTATTGGGTTTTACAATGGGAAGCAAGAATCAGACTATGTGATATATAGGGTACTTTATCATTAGCAATCATGATGTGACCATCTGTCCAATTAGGGCTGCCACCACTGAGAGAAATGAAATTTGTCAAATTAATGCTACCATCTCCGGGGTTACCACAGCTATCAAAGAAGATGGTATTCATTGTGAACGTGCAATGAACTGGGAACATTAAGAATTAGCGGCAGTAAAAGAGGCACATTTTCTTTATTCCCCTTATATACAATAGTATTACCTTTACCAATTCTGGTTCTTCTGCCTGAAGATGAAGATCTTCATTTGGGTGGGAAACTTCAGGACTCTGAGGGATACAGGATAAGATCACTCAAGGATAGGCTGCCTGTGACCTACAGCAGAACCTCAACAAGCACCAGCAGTCCACTGTGGATGTGGTGCATGTGGGATGACCTCTTTTACAGTTTTTGGAGTTGAAATCAAGGTCCCATGATAACATCTAATCATAATCTCCTTTAACTTAGAGACAATAACAAACACACAAGATTGAGAAAGCTATGACCACATGGTTTTTGAAGGAAGCTTTTAATAAAGAACCTATAAAAACAAAAATAAACTTATAATAAGGGGGCTTCAGATGCTATATACTTCATTTTATAAAGATAAAATCTATTTTTCAGAAAGTATCTATCTTGCTAATAATATTCAAAACCCATTAACCCCATTTATTTGCTACTGTTGACTCATTACAGTGTTTGGGAGGGAGGCATGTCTCAGTAGCTTCTCAGGAAAGATTTTCAGGGACCTCTTGTAACACTGCTGTCCAAGCCTTAGAAACCATATTGCTGTCAGGACCTGATTTTATAAACGAAATGAAATTTTACTTTACTTTGTTGTAGTACTTGTCAATTTTAGGTTTTGTGCCATTAAAAAATATGAGTAATAAAATGAATTACTTAAATTTCATTGAGAAAAATGTTACTTTAGTTCTTCCCTCCCAAGTTCTTATGTAAAAAAATAAAAATATTCACCTTCCAGAGAATTTACAATGATGTGAACCTCAAACTCTGACAATTAAGGATGGGTTTGATCAGGCCAATACTAGACAGATACTTTGGATCTACTAATCAAGCGTAACATTTTGATTTTTATTTATCTTTTCAAGGGTATGTTTTAAGGACTATTTACCTGTTATGTATCCTGGCTACAAAGAATAAAAAGTCACTACTACAGGTTATTTTGAAGCATTACTATAATAGATTCTATTTGTTAGTATTACCGTCTTCTGACTTTATTTCAAAAAATCACTGCTAAAACACAGCTTTTATCACATTAATACCTATCTCAAATACACACACACACACTTGAATGTCTTCAGGTAAACATGAAAAAATTCAGCTTAAATATCTAATTTCCAGTCCTACCTTTCACAGTTTTCCATTTTGAATCACTAGCTCACCCACTGTTCTCTGCCTCACAGTCTTGCCTTAAACTCCTTTCTTACCTGAAGTACCTTCACAAATATTTTGACAGTGTGAATCCTACTGTAATTGGGTAGCAGCTTAAATCTAAGTATCCTCATGACCTTTTCCTGTCAACTTAGCCCATAATAATGTCGCATTTATTTCCTTATATAGCACTCATTATCTTTATCATATAGCTAAGCAACTATCATCCACCTAAATAAATTATGTAACTATTTCTTCTGTATGCCTTACCTCAATGAGAATGTAAGCTCCCTACAGCCAAGCACTGTGTCTTAAACATCTTCTCTCCATGTCATCTATTAATCTTGATCACTACTTAATGGGTAGAAAAGAGATCAATAAGAGTGGGCACAAGGGGAATGGTCCCTCTGAATTAAAGGTGTGAGTGTGAGCATGTGCGTGTGTGCACATATATTTTCCCCCAAAATTTCTTAAATCATATTTCTTAATTGAAACATATTCCATTTTGCTACCCTATAAATAACCAAAATTTCCTGGGAACAATGCAAAGTAAATTTCCCAGACTGTCTATCATACCTAAAGATGCCAGGTATTTTTTTTGAAAGATTATGTGTCTTGAAATTTGGTTCAATATGTACAGTGAATCTTCCTATCGATTATAACCTTTACTCACAAATCAATTTGATTCAGTTACAAGGAGGGGAGTGAGTAGGATAGAGAAGACTTCTGGAAAAGACATGTCCCATACCAAGCCAGCAAGTGAGAAGCAAAGAAAACCCCAACTTACCAGAGGTCCAACTGAAGAAACCACAGCAGCCATTCTTCTCTTCTTTGCTTCCCTCTTGAGGAGTACAGTCCTACAAAGACATATCTGAGAAAAAGAAATAAGTCATGAAAACCAGTCCTGCTATGGCAATCTTGGACTCACCTTGTTGGAATACTAACATATAAGTGAGCATGACTTCCCTAAAGAACCCAAGAGTAACTGAGTAACTTCCAAGATCAGTGAGAAAAAAAAAAAAGATTCTTGCTCCTAGAGTGGTTGTGATTTTTACTACTATTAAATTTAGTCAGAGATAGCAGGCAAGCCATTGTACAAGGAGCTTTTAAAATACTTTCTCATTTGATCTTCACATCAATACAATGGGAATTCTATGTATAGACAAGGAAACTGAGGATTTGAAAAATTTATCTACTTATACATGAATGACTCCAAATCAGTCTAATTCCAATGCCTGCACCTTTTCCACTAAGTCAACTTGTTGAGTGATGCTGTGATAAGTTGACATAAGTGGAGCCATTTTAAAATGGAGCCAGAGCAGCTATTCGAGAGGAGCTGCCTTGCATGTCTCACTCCCTGAACCTTTGGAATGTTTGAACTGGGCAAAATAACCTTTGGACTGGGCCATAGCAACACTGTCTTACAAGCAACTGTAAAACTAACAGGAAAAGCAGACATCCTGACAAGGACTGATGATTATGGACTCTTTTTCTGAAGACAGAATCAGTAACTAGCTAAAGAGTAACTCAACTTGTTACCATCAGTTGCATGTCCCCTCAATTAGGAACTCTGTTATGCTTAAGCATGCTGAATCTGTTCCTGCCCTGAATGGGCACCTTGGTTCTCATAAGATTCAGTATTGAGCTTTCGCTCAATAAAGAAAGCAGAATTTAATCTTATAGTTTGTGTCAATTAGAAACTCATGCGAAATGATACTTGTAGTAATTAACCACTATCTTCTGAAAAAGAACTATAATATATAAAGCAAGACTAACATTAGAGATATACAATTTAAATAGATATGAGTATATTGAAAATTTATCTTCAAGTATTCAAGCATATGATGAAATTAATCATACACTACCAAAGACCACTGACTAAAGAAAACCTCAATCAAAAAGAAGAAATTGAATATACTACATTCTCTGACCATAATGCAGTAGAATTAAAAATGTCTGAAGGGCAGGGAAAAAAATAAACCCTCCTGAGTAGCTATTAAGTCAAAGAGAGAACTTTATCATTGCCAATAAATTGGAAAATAAGAAGTAGTATAGATTTAAAATGCATGGGTTGTTATCAAAGCTTTAAGGAGATTAAATTTACATCCCTAAATACTTTCAAGTAAAGTTTTTAAAAAGAAAAAAAAATAAACATTCAACTAAAGAAGAAAAATAATTAACAAGCAAGCCATAAGGAAGAAATAATTATGGAAGAAACTAGTGAATAAGAAAACAAACATTTGAACAAAACAGCTGTCAAAGGCAGGAGCTGATTCTCTGAATAATTAAATATACAAGCCACAGGGGAGTCAAAAAAGAAAAAAAAATACCAATAAACTAAAAATAGAAATAAAGAAGGGTCTATAACAGATAAAATGTCTTAAAACTGTGGGCCAATAGAAATAAAAATTTCCAAAGAACAATTTTTGTTTAAAAATTTTCTAAAGCTGACTCAACAGAAAACTTAAGTAGACCAATGTAATAGACACTGTTAACATCCAGTCTCCTCTGTCTGCTTGACAGAGGCTCAAAGTCTCAGCTGGCCACAAGGCCACCCAGTTGGAGACATTTCCCAGGTTCTTTGCAGGCAGGTGTGGCCAGGTCATTAAATTGCAGCAAATGGGATCTAAATAAAAGAGATGGTATACAACTTCCAGGTCACACCTTTAAAAGGGAGCTGCTTGCCTTCCATTTCTTGGCCTACCATTACAATGGCCTGAAATGCACAGTATGAGAGTGAGCCAACTTTCACCAAAGGGAGGACAACACCCACTACGGGGTGGTGGAGCAAAAAAACGGATAGAGCCTGGGTTTCCAGGTGACTTAATGGACCAAAGCTGCTTATCCTACCCACCCTGATCACTGCCAGCCACCTATGAACTCAAACTTTTATTTGAGAAAGAAATTCCTTCTTGTTCTAACCACCTAGACTCTGCTAAAGCTGCAAAATTAATTTCCTAACAGAGTGAATGGTCATGAAAGAAAAAATTAAAGGTATCAGGTAAACAGGGGAGAGCAGAGTTTAGTTAAATCAAGAAAAAATATGAATATCTTAAGAATGTAGTTTATTCCATGACACTAGAGGGTTTCACTAGACACAATAAAAAGGTTTTGGTGGAAGAGAAACATTAAGAAGTTGGGGAAGACAAACACATTGTAGTATGGAGATAAGACTTGGTCAAATAATAATTAGAGAGGATTCCTTTATTGAAGGCTCACGGTTACCAATAAAAGAGGTTTTCCCTTATACCAGTATTTCTTTACTTTTTTCAGGTCACAGATTCCTTTGCAGATCTAATGAAAATCACTACCCTTCTCCCAGAAAATTCCCACATAAAATTAGAAAGATCTCAAATCTGAGGATGCAAAAAAGCTCACAAAGCATGCTAATTAAAAAAAAATTTTTGGCTCCATCCAAGAATTAAATCTGCATCTCTGGGTGTGAAGTACAGAAAAATATATTTTCATCAAGTATCTTGAAATATACAGTTCTAAAGACAATTCCTTTACCAAATTAAAGACCCTTCTTTACACACTTGAAAATCCAATTGAAATGTTTTACCAAAAGGATTCTAGAACCCAGGCAAAGCTGTAGCCCTACAATAGTTTTCTTAGCTGAATTTCTGCTTCACACTTGGTATTTCTTCAACCACTCTTCATCACACAGTGCAGAAGCAATACTTGTGCCAAGTTTAAACACAATTTAAAACAATTGAAGCTGTTATAACAAATATTAACAATAACTACATATCAACACCAGTAGATCTTAATTTTGGGGAGATCCGTTTGAGAGTCTGATCTAGCCCATAGAATAATGCACATAGATATATGATGTTGCATATTATTTCAATGAGTTTGAAGCCTGACCCCTCCCAAACTCATACACTAACTTGGTCAAGAAATCGAATTTTACAAGGTTGGAAAGAAAAAACTGGCTAAAAGAAATAATAAACAAAAACTATTTTTTCCTAAAACACAAAAGCAGACCTCCAAAGAGTGCCTTAAGACATTTTCAATTTCAAGGAACTATAGTATTGGTTTTCTGCATCTTTAAAACTTAAGAATGATCTGAGTCATTTCTTTTTAAATTTGTAAATATTAATAAACTCCTTGGCAATATGCCATGTAGATAGTACAAACTGTAAAATAAACATCTTTAATTTTTATAATCAGAATAAACAATGCTACTTAAAATTTAATATATTGTTTGATCTTAATTGAGTAAAATAATGCAGAGAAAAAGACTGTAAAGTGAGTACTCCAGAACTACTGAGAAGTCTTGAGATCTTGGCCTGTTTACCCCTCTACTTTTCTATACTTTCCAAGTAGACAATAAGAAGTATTTTTATATAGAGGAATTTCCTATGGTAATAAAATTCCAGAGTGGCTGTGAACACCTCTAGCTTCTAATGTTGGTTTGGCTACTGTGGAAATGATAATAGGCAAGTCACTAAGCACAATGAACCAGTTATTAACAAACGAGGCTACCCACGTATGTTTCTACTTTCTACTTTGACATTATGCAGAAGATATCTAGGTCAATATTTCTCCAGTCATAATTTCCTAAATATTTTTTCTGGATGTTGTGACTTCATCCAAGCTCTACCACCCCAAGCATTAAAGAATTATCAAGGGCTTAAGGAGAAACTTCACTTGCTGAAGTTCCATGTTCTTGCTGTGAACTTCAGCGCCATGGGCCAGACAAGCCTTTTCCAACCTAAGCAGTGATATCATTGTCATGTCAGGGAGAGATGAGTGATTTAACAGTTATTTGAAATGCCATAAAATGAGCAGGTAAGGAAAAACTGTCTGAGTTACCGAAAGAAAGGAGAACGTCCACCTGTCAGGTCACCAGATGGGAAACCTAGTTCCATCCCTGCCGGTTCAGGCACCAGAATGGAGATTGCCCCTTCTCCAGTCTCACCCTCTTTCACTAACAGCCCTTCTCTACCCACTCGGGAGTTCCCCACCTCGCTCCATCAAAAGGTGCGGGACAGGAAAGAGGGGTAAGGTTCGGTGGAACCCCCAGCCCAGGCCCGGCGCTCGGTGCTTCCCGACCTCAGCGCGACGAGGCCTACCATCGAGGGCACCCAGCGCCTTCAGAGATAGGACAGGACTAGACTGAATCGAAAACTAGGCTGATCAGCCCCAAACGCCTCTTGTGGTGGGCTGGTCAGCTCAGGAACTGGGACTAAGGAAAAGCCACGCCCCGGGCGCCGCAGGGAGCCAAGCGCCGAGGGAGGGGCAGCGGGAAACCAGGACCTGGCGCTCGGGGCAACGAGTACCTGGCGGCCGAACTGAGGACAACTGAGGGCACTCGCAGAGCAGGGCGGGAACGCTTCCAGCAATGGCGCCGGCTCGGCTTGGCCGGCCGCCAGAATGTCACTGCGCCTGCGCAAACAAGTCGTCGGAACTACAGTGCCCAGAGTCCTTAGCGCCTGGCCCTTTCTCTTCATATTTTTGAGAGATCTGGTTGTGTATATCGACAATTTGGGCGACCTGAAAATTCAAATTGAATCTCTAGTCACTAACGTTACAAAGAAGGATGACATAACCCTTGCTGGGAACATTTCACAGTGACTAAAGAACTAAAGTCCCTAATAGAAGAGATAGGCCTTCTATAACTTAGTTAAAACCCCTGAGACCTGCAGAGATGGCAGGTGCGTGTCCCCCGGGTTGCTTGCCTTTCATTTAAATTCTTGACTGAAAAAAAATCGATAATGCCTTTAGTAGAGTTGCTGGGTCTTTGAACCAGAGCATCTTTCCTTGACTCATCCAAATAATATTAATATAACATGCAACTAATGTATTATTGAAGGGGAAGTTTGTGGCATTTCACAAACTTCTGCTTCTGTAAATATGCTTGCTTACTGCATGCAAGGGCTCCTGCAAAAGCTCCCATGTACTTTGCTGGACTTACATGTGTAACTGTTTGCAAATATAACTATTTGTGCCTTTGCTCCATGAATGTAACCATTTGTACCCTAGCAGCTCCCACTTGCTGTAACAATTTGTATCTGTCAGCAACCCCTGACAACTGGAGGCCTTACCAGTAATACTACTTGTGGTCTCCATAGCAACCCCCTCTTCTTTGTAAAGGTTTGAGTTCAAACTGACCAATTAGTTTGTGTAAAAATTCTGGTATATAAGCAATATTTCAACTGAGCCCACTGCCCAGATCTTCAGAGCACTAGCTTGTCTAGGACCACACGTAATAAATTTGAATTGGTTTTGGAGCTTTTGGGATATTTTTCCACATTTCTGGAGGCCGCAGGGAGATTCCAACCACGCTGGCCTCTTGAGCCGGTGGGCCCGTGGCATGGCCTGGCGGAGGCGATCGAGAACCAAGACGACTGAGGAGATGCATCACCCATCTATTTCAGGTTCTCTTTCAGATTGGCGCCCCAACTCCCTGGCATAGCTGAGCCACCAACCAGACTCATGAGAGAGAAGGACTAAATTCACCAGAAACACCAGAAAAGGAAACAGGAGAAGATACTAAGGTAAGATCAAAGTGTATAATTCTGCGCAATGGTTGTTTTATATTTTGTTAAAAAAGCCAGGTAAAAAGAATAAAAAAATAAATGTACAAAGTAAGATCAGAGCGCTAAGTCAGTCTGAGGACAGCCCCCAAACTAGCCCTTCTGTTGGAGGGAAGAGGAGTAGGAACACCTCCTTAACTTAAACCAGTTAGGGAACAAGATGTGTGATCAGGAACCTGTTGCCAGGTTCATTGCCAGGTTCACCAGAAGTCTCTATGTGGGCAGAGGCTGAGTTTTCCTAGTGAAGGAGGCATCAGGTTGAAGCACACATCTACTAGTATTGGTGGGGGGGAGGCAATGTTTTAACCTGATGTATGAATGAGGGTTTAAGGGCATCCATCCACAGTCCAGGGTAAAATTGTTGGTATACTGCGGGAGGCAACTGCCTTAACCAGATAAAGTGGCTTGGTCGGCATTGATGGGTCATGCTGTCCCTTAAAGGCTGCGGAAGAATATCTGAGTGCAGATGAATATTTGGATAGCCTCCTCTTTGGGGGAGGCACCCACCCTTGTTTGACTTCTTGTCTGTTTTTGTGTCACCGTCACAGAATTCAACAGTAAGTAATGGGGGAAGTTCCATCACCCTTTGGAGGGCAACCAACTGCCCTCCACAAGTTATGGGGAAGTGGCTGCTCGTTCTCTAACGCACATTGTTAAGGAATGGTGGGAGGTGTGTGAAAGGGAATGAGTGCTAACTGATTGAGACATAGCCTCGCTACGAAGCGAGAGCTGAGCCCCAATCCGCGGTTCCGTATGGCTTACAGTGGCTCTACTGGAACTCCATGAGGAGTCTTCTCCAATGGTCTGGGTCAGGGGTTTATATCGACCTACCAATGCTAAGAGGTGCCTTAAATTCCCAGGAGGGAAGTGGCCAGAGATGGGTGAAGTGAGTGGCGTCCCCTCCAATATCCCTGACACTATCCCCCTTTCCATTGTGTGGCATAACTGTTGTCTGTTGTGGGAGGAGCAGGAGAAACCTCATATCTATATAAAGGAATGAGGCATGTTGAAGGAGGTTTAAGTAAGTAGAAAAGTATTCTATTGTAACAGAGGGAATAAAGAATGGAAACTTAAGTTGAAGAAAAGAAAGGTTTTTGCCTCGAAGGTGGTTATTACTGAAGGAATGAAAAAGAGGCAAGTGTATAAAAGGTTCATGGAAGTAGTAGAAGGTTTGTGAAGGGAAACTCTGAGAGAAAGAATATAGAAGAAGGTTTTCGGAAAAGATCTTGAGGAGAAATTTGATGTGATAAAGCAAAACAAGACTGGAAGTTTAAGTGTCGAAAGCAAGCTGATGTAAAATTGGAATTGCACATTAATGTTTCTAAGACTATTGGTCTGCTGCAAATGCTATGAAAAGGTTTTCTGAATAGAGAACTAGAATTCTGTATGTTGTCAAATTAATTTTGGTGTTTTGTGTTGCTTTAACCAGGTCTATGGAGCTTCAGGGAATATATTAACATTGGCCTCTGCGTCCAATTTTCGAAGGACGTTTCCTGCAAATATGGAGGGAGGTTCCTCTAAGCCAACTGTCTTAGACTGTTTGTTGGAGAACTTTAAGGAAGGCTTCTTAGAGAATTACGGGATCAGGTTGAATTCAGAAAAGCTTTGTATTCTTTGTGAACTCGAATGACCTGCTTTAGGGGTAGGTTGGCCCTTGGAAGGGACTCTCTAAATCTTCCCACAGTAAAAGCAGTATATTGGGTAGTGACAGAGACCCCTGGATATCCAGACCAGTGGCTGTACATAGACACATGGTTGCAAACTCCTACTATAGTGCTCCCTTGGGTTCCGCTTGGCACAAATAGGCAGGGACAGAATAAAGAATTTGAGATGTAACCAGCTAGGTAAAAGGTCAAGAAGCAGTCAGCAGAATTAATCCACCAAGGGGGCCTCGAGGAAGAAACTATCTTCCAACTGCCATATACCCCAGTAGCTCTGTAAGCCCCTGCGAGGACACTTTACTATCGGTTGCTGGACAGGTCTCCATCATCATTGCCTTTGTTGCCCCCTACTTCTTCAGAGCCCCGGGCTGGCACTATACCCTCCATCCCATTCAAGTTTGACTCCTCAAATCACTTTGTCCGGTATGTGGGGCAAAATTCTTGCAAGGAGGCGTAGACCCGGCTCCAGGGCCAGTTCCACGGCATGTTCCTAGTCTGTGACTCCTCCACCTTCCCTGGGGACAGTGTACTGTCTGTGTCCGAGAATGCGCGAGTTTCCCATTACCTATCATCTCGCTATCCAAACACTTATTTAAGATTGGGGACTTGGAGATTAATAACTTGCCAGCCCTGCTGGAGTTTTATAAAACTCACTGCCTGAACACCACCACCCCAATGGAGCCTGTGCCTAGGTATCTAAGCACATCGAAATATGTTTGGGGTCTCTATGACTTTCCTGGGAATGACGCTGAAGACCTGCCTTTTAAGAAGGGTGAGATCCTAATGGTAATAAAAACCCTAAAGAACAGTGGTGCAGTGCCTGGAACAAGGAAGACCCATCCCTTTCGTTAAGGAGCATATGAAATCCTCATGACATAGAATACACGAAAAGTCCAAATTGGAGGCAAAAGCTAGAGCTAGGAAGCCAACAAGTATGTCAAGAATGGCAGAGGTACATGAGAGACCCACAGAGTTCTTTGAGAAACTGTGCAAGGCGTACTGTGTGCACACCCCTTTTGTCCCCAAAGTATGAGAGAACGAGTGCATAATTAACATGGCATTCATGGCCCAATCCTCCACCGACATTTGCCTCAAATTTCAACAACTATAGGACTTTGCTGAGATGAACAACACTCAGCTACTGAAGGAGAAAGCCATGAACAAAAGGCCCAAGGGGTATCTGTGTCCTTGTTAATAGCTTTAATGGGGAACTCAGGCCCAGAATGACAGACTGTGGGGCCCTCACAAAAGAAAGAAACCAAAAGGAGACCTCCATTTTGTTGAGACCAATGAGCCTCCTGAAAAGAGACCTGCCATTGGAAAAATGAGTGCTCTCATCATAGGAAAATATCGAAAAGGTCAAAGAATTTAAGACACCAGCCTGACCCAGTCATCCAAGAGCTCAGTGGCCGGGCTGAGGAATAATCAATCTAGGAACAACCGGGCTTCCTGGTCCTAGGCTCCCAGGAGCCTACAGTTACAATAGAAGTAGGGGGCCAATCATTGACTTTTATAGCAGACATTAACACCAAAAGGAGTCTGTGAGTTCCTAGGGGAAGCCAAATCTAGGTACTGGGTTTCTCTGAAATTGTCAAGCTACCAAATAAGGAAAGATCCTCTGGTTTAGGGCTCCAAACAAGAAGAAGCTTTCGGAGAAATAAAGAAACTCTTAATCAGTACTCTAGCATTAAGAATACTGGATGTGACATGAGACTTTAACCTTTTCTGGGGTCATCACAGAAACAGTCGAGCCATGACAATGCCCAATTACATATTTGTCCGAACAGCTAGATCTAAAAGCTCTGGGAAGGCTGCCGCATCTCAGGGCCTTAGCTGCCACAGTAATCCTGGTCAAGGAAGCAAACAAGCTTACGCTGGGACGTCGCCAGAATAACTTGTCATCAAGGGCTGCTTTTTAGAAGTCCATGAGTCCGCCTTGAAACTGTAAGTACATTGAACGCTGCTATGGTAGGGGCTCTCAACCATGATTGTAGGGGGCCACAGACAAAATTTACTCTAGCAGCCAGACTAAATAGATGTTTCACTTTAAAACCCAGAACTAGTAATGTTCACAGATAGGAGCAACTTCATCCATGGAGGACAGCACAAAACCAGCGACACAATAACAGCTGCTGGTAATATAATTAGAGTTAAGGCTTTGCCACAGACTGGTTATCATAATGGACCAAACTATGGACACTCATCCAGGCACTACAACAGGTTAAAGGGAAATAGGCCAACATTGACAACATCTCAAGGTGTGCTTTTGTTGCCTTGCATATACTGAGGGCCTTTCACCAATGATGAAGGGGAAGTTGAATGCATGAACTGGACCCATGGAACCACCATAGCTAGCTTTTTCAGGAAACCTAAGACCCTGCCCTAATCAAGGCAGAAAAGGGAAAGAGCTCCATAAAACCCCAGTAGGCAGGGACTACAACCATTCTCAGCAGGAAGCAAGTACAGAAGAAGAGACCTCAAGTCCCTCAACATCCATGTAATAACAAGGGGGGTTCATGGCTTGTAAAAAAGAATTAGGCAGGAAAATTAGTTAAAGGGAGTTTCTGAGTCTGCTTGTAAAGGCACTAAGGTAATAGCTGACCTGGAAATGTCCCAACACTTTCAGGTCTTAGGGAAAATCTCCTGCCACATCACTAGAGAAATTTTAGAAAAGGGGCTCATCCTTTTAGAGCATTAGGTCCACCCCTTTCATCCGGAAGAAAAAGTACAGGTTAAAAGATTGGAAAAAGAAGCTGCTCCAACCAAGTTATAACAAATAATCCTATGCTGTAAAAGATTGAAACCAAGAAAGAGTACTATAAATTTTAATCTAATGTATTACCCTAAATTAAAGCAACCTAGAGTCAGGAACTGAAAATACAGTGTGAAATATCTGCTAAAATGTGTTTCATAATTTGGTTTAGCTAAAGTGTTCATTAGTCTAACATAATAGGTGTTATTAGAATATAAGATTGTCAAATTTACAAGGGATTTGGCACAATATGACACAGATTCTATGAGATAATTGTTATACTAATTTAATCAGATTCTCTCAGTTTTTCCTGGTTTGTCAGTGTAGTTAAGCATAAAGACCAGCCATCAGGACTGTCCAGATATTCTTCACAGTTGACTCCTGCAGAAATCCTTTTATAGATGGTACAGATGGATTTCATCGGCTCCTGTCAAGACAACGTGCCCTGCTCCAGCCACAAACCGGAAGCTGTCTGGTCTACGTATGGCTGAAGCTTGAGGAATTTCACCGTGAGACTCCTTATAATTGGACACTGGGGAAGGAGGGAAATTAGAGCAGAAAACTGTACATTGTGCATCCATGTTACTAAAAGGAGATCAGAAAATTTTCCATAGTCACTATGAATGTCAGAGAAGTCAAAAACGGACCTGGACTATAGCTAGACTCAATATTCAGTATGTAATCCAGGAGGTAATCAGCCTTATGTATGTTAACCACTAACACTAAGTATAGTCTTCCTGTTACTCAAGAAAAAGAAATTCAGAGCAGACAGTTTTAGAGAGAAACTAGGAGAACCCTGACCCTCCTTGTACATCAACAGACTCAGATGAGAAATGCCACCTACCAAAATAAGTTGGCACTTGATTATCTGTTAACAGCAGAAAAAGGCATGCATAGGAAATTCAATCTCACCAACTATTGTATACAAATAGATAACCAGGGCCAGGTAGTTTAGGACAATGTTGAACAAATAACACAACTAGCACATAAACCCGTGCAGATATGGCATGGATAAGACCCTGATAATCTCTTTAAAGGTTAGTTCTTTACTTTGGGAGGTGATGCACTAGTTTGGAAGTAGCAAAGGTATATCTTCCAGAGCTGCGCTGAGCGTGGCAGGATTTACCACTTGCTGGACTCAGCAAGCGGCACCCAAACAGGAAGATGCAAAAAAGGTAAGGTAAGGAGACTCCCACAGGAAGAGCATATGCAAAAGAGGGAGAAAAAGAGAAAATACGGATCACAGCCTAGTAGAATTCGAGAAAACGTGTTAAATTTAAAAGAATAAGCCGTCATTATCAGAAGTAAGATATAAGACAGCAAGGGCCAATGGAAAGATCCTTTATATACAAATGTTTAAGGCCATAGAAGAAAAAAACTGTAGTAGAAACCTTTATGTAATGGAATTATCAGTTTCTAGTCTAGGAAAGCAAGAAAGAAAGCAAAAAGGTGATGCACTAAAAATTTAAATGGGCGTCAAAGGGGAGAAACGAAGAGTAAATTTGGGGAATTTCATTAAAAACTAATCAGCTTTCTGCTTCTGTAAATATGCTTGCTTTCTGCAAATAAGCTTACTGCATGCAAGCGCTCCTACAAAAGCTCCCTTGCACTTTGCTCGACTTGCAAATGTAACTGTTCCTTTGCTCCACGAAGAGACTGTACCCTAACAGCTCCCTCTTTCTGTAACAATTTGTATCTGTTGGCAACTGTGACAACTCCTGGCCTTACCAGTGTTACTACTTGTAGTCTCCATAGTAACCCCCATCATTTGTAAAGGTTTGAGTTCAAACTGACCAATTAGCTGTTGTGAGAAACTGCCTGCAGTTCTGGCGGGATGCCTAGTGCTTGGAGCAACATCGTCATCAGCTGATGTGGACTTGCACAAGGACACATTGCAGGGAAGGCACACACGCCTGACCTAATAGATGTGGACTTGCACACAAGGACGCATTGCAGGGAGGGCGCACACGCCTGACCTATTCTGGGACGACTTGCTCTAGGGACAAGGATAACACAGTGACAAGAACTAGAAAAGATACTTAAGAGGAGATAGCTGAGAACACAGAGGTGGCTTTAAGGCCAGATCTGGGAGCTAGCTGTAGTTTGTATCCTGCTAATATCTGCTGACCTTAGAGTAACAATTACTTAATTACAAAACCAGCATTGTAGTGAAACTTAATAAAAAAGCCATGGAGACAGGGGTGGGGGATGCTAGCATTGCCATTCATCCCCTCTCCCTTATCCATGTTAGTAAAAGCATTTCCAGACTCTGACTCTTCTTCCTAACCGTCTCCACAACATTAGCTTCCGTAAAAATTCTGATATATAAGCAATATTTCAACTGAGCCCACTGCCCAGATCTTCAGAGCACTAGCTCATCTGGGACTACGTGTAATAAATTTGAATTCTTCTCTCCAAGTTACTGCTTGATTTTTCGTTGGACCAAGTGGTGGTGACCTTCCTTCTCTCACCAGAGTGGTATCAGAGAAGGCTTGCTAAAACATAAGATTTAAATAAAAATCCAAAGTAATATAATTCTCAAAGTGTCTCCAAATTTGGCAAAATACATAAATCTGCCAATTCAAGAAGTGAAGAAAATACCAAGCAGGATAAACACAAAGAAATCCAGATTAAGACATAATAAACTCCTGAGAACTAAAGACAAATAATAATTCTGGAAGCAGAAAGAAAGGACACTATACCAGAAACAGAAAAACAATCAAATGACAGCGGATTTCTCATCAGAAACCATGGAGGCCAGAAGGACAACATTTTTCAAGTACTGAAAGATTGTCAACTGAGATTATGAGTTTAATCAGTAACAGTGCAGCAAAAATTCTTCCCACCATGTTTCTGCCCTTGTACTGTAAAGATACATTGGAACAAGAACATACATTGCTTGATATAAATTGTGCTAAAATTCTTCCTGGAGGTAAACCAAAAACTATTTGATGATAACACTCAATAATTAAAAGCAGCAAAACTGGAAGAGAAGCTAAAAGTGAAAAAATAAGAAGCAGCGTGGGTTAAAATAGATGATCTAGCAAAAACCCCAAAATATCTAGTATGCAATGTATAAGTCAACCAAGTGCCTTCTGGTTGCAGTGTAGACAGATGGGTCTTTATCTGAAGATGTATGGATGCTAAGACAGTATTTTAAGAGATTTGTTGGGCTCAGAAGGATTGGAAGAACCTTCCTATGAACTAGTTCAAAATATCTATAACCAAGAAAACCTGGATACTTACTGCAGAAATGATGAGCTGGTTTCCTGGGATGGGTACTAGCCTTTCACAGTGGAATGTGTTAGAGCATGGGGATGCATTCTTTCCTGGATTCTGCAGAAATATATACATTTTGTGCAGTGCAAATTAGTTGCACTCAAAAGTCAAAACTTTCTCTAACTCAGTTCCATAGGAATACCAAATTTCTGCATTAGCTCAAGATTAGCTGTTCAAATAATAGTGAATTATCAGATTCCATTTTCAAAATATTTCATCACATTTGTCAGGTACTGGTGTCATCACAACCCCAGTATATTCTTATGGAAGAATATTTCACATAATCAGAGCTGCAGAAAAGCAGCCTGGTCTTCGTCTTCATGTTCTACCAAAATAGAACTTTTGACCATTTAAAATGGATGGTTCTATGATAATAATGCCAATATTTTTCATGTTGAAGGCATATTTTAAAAAGTATTAGGTATTTAAGGCTGTATAGCCTTAAAATTGTTTCCACGTGATTGTTAAAAGCATTTAAAATATAATCTTATAGAAATTGTTCTTTGCTTTCATGTTCTAGCACAACTCACTGGAAAAATTGACCTGGCAGACCTCAAACACTTATTTTCAGGAGTTTTTCTTTAGTCAATGACATGTATACTATGTCCTACTTCTTTTGTACTGCCCAAATAGTTCCAAGTCTTTTGTATAGCACTGTGATTCCAGGAGCAAGATAGTGAGAGAAACGTATTTTAAAAAGATCTTTCTCTACTTTAACTGAAATTGGAACTTAAAAATTGTTTTTTATATTTTTATTTGTAGATTTTTAAAAACTTAGGCATTGTTGCCCTTTAAGAAGACTCTTGGACATAACAAAAAATCTCTCAAAATTCCATATTTTCATAGAAAGTTAGAACAAGATCATTTTAGGTTAAATGAGTTCTTGGCCTAATGTAAACTGCTGTTGCCTTTAGGCATAATTAAAAATATATATATTGTATGTGATGGCATTACCATGCTTTGCAGTTACTGACTTAATATGGTTCAAAGAGATGAGAAGAAGCACTAGTGAGGATGATTTTAAATGAATCTTTTTCTTATTTAAGAACACATTTTAAACACTATGTAAGTGAAATACGGTATCCAAGTTTTCATTGATCTTTATCTATCTATCTATTTATAATTAAGTTTACTGGGGTAACATTGGTAAAATTATATAATTATGTAATTTTCAAATGTACATTATCGTTAGACATCTGTATATTCTATTGTGTGTTTACCATTCAAAGTCCAGTTCCCTCAGCTACCATATATTTGATCCCCTTTACCCACTTCACCCTCTCCCTAAACCCTATATTTGACCCCCTTTACCTCATCTCCCTCCTCCTCTTCCTCCACCCCAATAGTAACCACTAGTCTATGTTCTATGCCCATGAGTCTCCGTTTGTTTGTCCTGCTCATTTGTTGCTTCTCACATATAAGTAATATCATGCGATTTTCAACTTTTTCATTCTGGCTTATTTCACTTTGGATGATTATCTCAAGATCCATCCATGTTGTCGCAAATGGCAGTATTTGATCTCTTCTTATGGCTGAGTAATATTCCATTGTATATATGTCCCACAGCTTTTTTAGCCAATCATCTGTCATAGGACACTTTAGTTGCTTCCATATCCCGGCCACTGTGAATAATGCTGCTATGAACATTGGTGTGCAAATATATTTTCAGATATGGGTTTTCAAGTCTTTCGAGTAAATACCCAGTAGAGGGATTGCTGAATCATATGGTAGATCAATTCCTAGGTTTTTCAGGAAACTCCATGCTGTTTTCCATAGTGGCTGTACCAATGTACAGTCCCACCAGCAGTGTATGAGGGTTCCTTTTTCTCTGCATCCTCTCCAACATTTGTTATTACTTGTCCTGTTGATTATAGCTATTCTAACAGGTGGGATATGGTATCTCATTGTGGTTTTGATTTGCATTTACCTAATAGCTAGCAATGTTGAACATCTTTTCATATGATTGTTGGCCATTTGTATGTCCTCTAGGGAGAAGTGTCTGTTCAGGTCGTCAGCCAATTTTTTGATTGGTTCATTTTTTTGTTGTTTTTATTCAGTCATATGAGTTCTTTGTATATTTTAGATATTAGGCCCTTATTGGAGGCATTGCTTGCAAATACATTTTCCCATTTGGATGGTTGTCTCTTTATCTTGTTGATGATTTCTTTTGCTGAGCAGAAAAGCTTTTTACCTTGATGCAATCCTATTCATTTATTTTAGTTTTATTCTCTTGCCTTTGAGATCAAATTCATAAAAATCCTGTTTAGTCCAAGGTCCTTGAGTTTAGTTCCTATGGTTCATTCAATGCATTTTATTGTTTCAGGTCTTATATTCATGTCCTTAATCCATTTTGAGTTAATTTTGGTGTGTGGTGATAGACAAGAGTCTATTTCATTCTTTTGTAGGTGGCTTTCCAGTTTTCCCACACCATTTATTGAAGAGGCTTTCCTTTCTTCACTGTCTGTTTTTGGCTTTTTTATCGATTATTAGTTTTCTATATAAATATGGGTTTACTTCTGGACTCTCAATTCTGTTCCACTGGTCTGTGTGTTTGTTTTGCTGCCAATACCATGCCGTTTTGATTACTGTTGCTTTGTAGTATAATTTGAAGTGAGGCAGAGTGATTCTTTTTTCTCAGGGTGGCTTTGGCAATTTGGTATCTTTTGCGCTTTCATACAAATCTGATGATTTTTTTGTTCCACTTCATTAAAAATGCTGATTGGACTTTGATGGGGATTGAGTTAAATCTGTATAATGCTTTAGGTAAATGGTCATTTTAACTATGTTGATTCTTCCAATCCAAACACATGTAATACCTTTCCATTTCTTTGTGTCTTTTATTTCTTTTAATAAGGTCTTGTCATTTTCATTATATAGGTCCTTCACATGTTTCATTAAATTTATTTCTATGAATTTTATTGCTTTCATTGCAATTGCAAAAGGAATCATTTTTTCCATTTCTTTTTCTGACGCTTCATTATTATAGTATAGGAATACTATGGATTTTTGAACATTGATTTTGTATTCAGAAATTTACTGTATTTGCTTATCGTTTCAAGTAGTATTCTTGTTAAGTCTTTAGGGTTTTCTACATAAGAGTATCATGTTATCTGCAAATAGTGACAGTTTGAATTCTTCATTTCCTAGTTGGATGCCTTTTATATCTTTCCCTTTTCTGAATGCACTTGCTAGGACCTCCAATATTATATTCAATAAGAATGGTGATAGTGGACAGTCTTGCCTTGTTCCTGATTTTGGAAGATTTTTAGTTTTTCACCATTTTGTTTAATGTTAGCTGAGGGTATGTTGTATATGACCTTTATTATGTTAAGGTATTTTTCTTCTATACTGATTTTGTTATGTGTTTTGATCGTAAATGGATGCTGTATATTGTGGAAGGCTTTGGCTGCATCTATTGATATGATCATATAACTTATTTTTTAATCTGTTTATGTGGTGTATCATATTATTCGATTTGTGTATGTTGAACTATCCCTGTGCCTCTGGGATGAAGCCCACTTGATTGTGGTGTATAATCTTTTTAATATGTTGCTTTATTTGTTTTGCTAGTATCTTATTTAGAATTTTTGCATCTGTGTTCATGAGAGATATTGCTCTTTTTTCTTTTTTTTTGTTATCTTTACCAAGTTTTGGTATTAGGGTAATGTTGGTTTTATAAAATGAGTTGGAAAGTATTGCCTCCTCTTCGATTTTTTGGAAGTGTTTGAAGAGAATAAGTGTTAAATCTTTGAATGTTTGGTAGAATTCACTGGTGAAGCCGTCTGGCCCTGGACTTTTACTTTTTGGCAGGTTCGTGATCATTGTTTTCATTTCCATACTGCTGATCTGTATATTTAGATATTCCAGTTCTTGATTCAGTCTAGGAAGGTTGTATTTTTCTAAGTACTGGTCCATTTCTTCTAGGTTATTAAAATTGTTGTTATTTGCTTTTTCATAGTATTCATGTATGATCCTTTCTATTTCTGCGATGTCAGTCTTATTTCCCCTCTTTCATTCCTAATTTTGTTTATTTGTGTCTTTTCTCTTTTTTTCTTTAGTAAGTCTAGCTAGGGATATGTCAAGTTATTGACCTTCACAAAGAACCAGCTCTTTGTTGCATTTATTTTTTCTATCTTTTTTTTTTTTTGCTTTCAATTTCATTTATTTCTGCTTTAATTTTGATTCTTTCTTTCTTTCTGCTGACTTAAGGCCTTATTTGTTCTTCCTTTCTAGTTTTTAAAGATGAAATGTTAGGTTGTTTATTTGGGCTCATTCTTGTTTTTTGAGCTGGGCCCGTAATGATATGAACTTTCCTCTTATGGCCACTTTTTCCATGTCCCAAAAGTTTTGATATGTTGTACTATCATTATCATTTGTTTCTATGTGTCTCTTGATCTCTCTTTTTATTTCTTCCCTGACCCAGTTATTTTTCAGTAGCATATTGTTTAATCTCCATGTATTTGTGGTTCTTCTCTCTTTCTTTTTGCAGTTGATCTCTAGTTTTAAAGCATTATAATCAGAGAATATGGTTAGTATGATTTCAACCCTTTTATATTTGTTGAGGCTATCTCTGTGTCCCAGTATGAGGTCAGTCCTTAAGAATGTTCCATGTGCACTAGAGAAGAATGCATAAGCAGCTGTTTTGGGATGGAAGGCTCTGTAAATGTAAATTATGTCCAGTTGGTCTAATGTGTCATTTAAGGATGTTATTTCCTTCTTGATTTTCTGTTTGGATGATCTGTTCTTATCTGACAGTGGGATATTTAGGTGCCCTACTATGATAGTCTTTGGTCTGTTTCTTTGTTTAGTACTATTAGTAATCACTGTACATATTTTGAGGCTCCTTGATTGAGAGCATAGATATTAATAAATGTTATGTCTTCTTGGTGCATGATTCCTTTTATCATTATGAAGTGTCCCTCAGTATTCTCTTTACCTTTTTCATTTTGAAGTCTATTTCATCTGATATTAGTACCACTACTTCCACTTTTCTCTGAATGCCATTTGCTTGAAATATCATTTTCCACCCTTTCACTCTGAGTATATTTGTCTTTGGAGCTGAGATGTGTCTCCTGGAGGCAGCATATGGTTGGGTTTTGTTTTCTGATCCATTCTGCAACTCTGTGCCTTTTTATTGGTGAGTTTAGTCCATTGACATTTAAGGTGATTATTGAACTATGATGTCTTCTTAATATCCATTTATCTTTTGCTTTCTGGTAGCACAGTGTTTCCATTGCTTATTTGCCTTTGTGTTTCTGTTCCATTATTTTGGTTGGCTTTAGTGGTTTTTGCTTCTGGTCTTCTTGCTTTATGTTATACACTATGGTTCTGAATCTTTGGCATATGGTTACCATTATGAATATGTAAAGAATAGTTATATATTTATATATACAGCCGTCCATTTTCTTCTGCACATGCCTTATCTCCATTCCCCTTTGCAAATTTGCATCTTTGAATCCCAATCTTCTCAGTCATTTTTATCTAATTTGTTCCTATGTATGCTGAAATTTATTGCTATCTTGCAATAGCAAATATCTTATTGTTTAAGACTATAGTCCTGTTCTTAGTAAGGATTGCACTCCTTTGCTTTTATTTTATCTGCCTGCTAGTCACCTTACTCCTAATTGTGTGTGTGTATGTGTGTGTGTGTGTGTATGTGTGTGTGTTTGTGTGTGTGTGTTTTGATTATTTTGTTTTAGGCGAGCTATCCCATTTCATTAGTTCCTATAATTTTGGCCTTGTAGTGGAAAATTCCCTCAACTTTTGTATGTCTGGGAAGGTCTTTATTTCTCCTTCATATCTAAAGGAGAGCTTTGCTAGATATATTGTTCTTGGCTGGTAGTTCCTTTCATTTAATAGTTCAAATATTTGATTCCACTCCTTTCTGGATTGTAAGGTTTGTGCTTAGAAGTCCAATGATAATCTAATGGGTTTTCCTTTATAGGTTACTGTCTTCTTTTTTCTGGCTGTCCTGAGAATTCTTTCTTTCTCATTGATTTTTGATAATTTTACAATGTGTCTTGGTGAAGGTTTTTTTTGGGGGGGTTGAGATAATTGGGTGTTCTGTTGACTTCTTGAAGTCAAGCTCCAGCTCATTCTTTAGATTTGGGAAATTCTCATCAACTATTTGTCTGAAAATGCTTTCTAATCCCTGCTCCTTTTTTTCTCCTTAGAGAATGTCCATTTTTCTTATGTTTCCTCTCCTTACAGTATCAGCTAGTTCTTGAATTTCTCTTTCATTATTTTTCATTCTTTTGTGTCTCTCTTCTTCTTTCTGATTTATTTCTAGAATTCTGTCTTCAATATCACTGATCCTTCCCTCTATTTGGTTGACTCTATTTCCCAAGCTTGCTTTTTAATGTTTCGTCTCTTGCAGTATGTTCTTCATCTCCAGAAGTTCTATTTGGTTTCTTTTGATGGTTTCAATCTTCTTGCTAAAAAGTCGTTCTACTCATCTAGTTGTTTTTCAGTTTCTGAAATCGTCGATATGAGTTGTTTTGGATCTCATAGAGCTTTTTCAGAAGTATCATCCTGAATTATCTGTCATTTAAGTCTCATATTTCTATGTTGTTAACTTATTTTCTGGAGATTTTTCTTTTTCTTTCTGAGCTGCCTTGTCACCTTGGATATTCATGGTGTTTAATGGACTATTTCTCTGCCTGGGCATCAATGGAGGTGTATTATGCTGTTTTTCCAGAAAGAAGATTTATTATATAGAGATCTCTCTTTAGCTCTTGCAAAGACGGCATTTTTCTTTTGGATTCCAGTAGGTAGTGTCTAAGCCTTTTCTATCCCTGCTTTATATAAAGTCTTAATAATGCCTTTTTTTTTTTCTTAAATTCAATCACTCTCACTATCCTCAATCTCAGTCCCTATTAGTGTTAGTGACAGTTTTGGTAGCATTTGCTCAGATTCCCCTGGTATTCTGTGGTGATAGTTCTCGGAAGACATGGGGGGAGGGACCCTCTGGTTGGGGGATGGGGGCTGAGGCTCAGCCTTGTGTTTTGCAACCACAGCTGGTAAAAATCAACTGTTGCTTCTCAGCCATCCCTGCTTCTCTGATGTTCCTACTTCTCTGCACTCTGCGCTGAGTCCTGGGCATGGCCGCTGGCCATGTAGAGCTCCTAGCTCTCCCAGGCAGGGCTGTTCAGGGAACTCCACTCAACTTCTCTCCTCCTTCCTCCTCTTACATGAAGTTCCGACTGCATGAGGCAGCTTCTTTTTTTCTCCCAGTGCCGCCCTACTCCTGCCGTTCTAACCTGTGGCAGCTTTTATGTGCAGAACCCATGTTCAGACATGCTGATGTGGAGTGCGGGTTTTTTTTTTTTTCCTTCGGTTTGGGTGTTTGTTGAGTTTTAGATGGTCAGCTTATTGTTTCAAGGGGTGAGACCTGGGGATGGCTTTCACTTTGCCATGTTTAGGAATGCAAAATTACGAATTTGACATTTATATAACTTAAAAAGCACTCACCTTGATAAGTCTAGTACCCATCTGAGACCATACATAGTTATTGCATTATGACTGTATTTCCTATGCTGTATTTTACATCCCTGTGACTATATTTATAACTCACATTTTGCACATCTCAGTCCTTTCCCCTTTTTTACTCAGTCCCCCAAACATCTGACAACCATCAAAATGTTCTCTGTACTGATGAGTTTGTTTGTTTTGTTCATTCATTTTGTTTTTTAGATTCCATGCATGAGTGAAGTCAGATGATATTTTTCTTTTTCTGTTTGACTTATTTCACTTAGCATAATAGCCTCTAGGTCCATCCATGTTGTTGCAAATGGTAAGATTTCTTTTTCTTTCTTTTTTTTTTGGTATGGCTAAGTCATATTCTATTGCATGTGCCACATTTTCTTTATCCAATAATCTATTGATGGACACTTAGGTTGCTTCCATATTTTGACTATTATAAATAATGCTGCAATGAACATAGAGGTGCATGTGTCTTTTTGAATTATTATTTTGGGTTTCTTTGAAATAATACCCAGAAGTGGAATTGCTGGGTACCTCTTTATCTCTTGTTCTAGCCTTTGTTTTAAAGTCTATTTTGTCTGATATAAGTATTACTACCCTTTATTTTGTTTCCATTTATATGAAATATTTTTTTCCATCATTAACTTTTAGTCTGTGTTTGTCTTTTAATCTGAAGTGGGTCTCTTGTATGCAGCAAATGTATGAGTCTTGTTTTCTTATCCATTCTACCACTCTGTGTCTTTTAATTGGAACATTTAATTCATTTACATTTAGAGTGATTATTGATAGGTATGTAGTTATTCCAATTTGTTATTCATATTTTTACTTTTCTTAAAAAGTCTCTAACATTTCTCATAATGCTGGTTTTATGATGAACTTGTTTAGCTTTTTATTGCCTGGGAAGCTCCTTATCTTTCCTTCAATTTTAAATGTTAGCCTTGCTGGGTAGAGTAATCTTGGTTGTAGGTCCTTACTTTTCATCACTTTGAATATTTCATGAAAATCCCTTCTGGCTTGCAAAGTTTCTGTTGAGAAGTCAGCTGATAGTCTTATGCGAACTCCTTTGTAGGTAACTAACTGCCTTTCTCTTTTAAGATTCTCTCTGTCTTTAACCTTTGCCATTTTAATTATGTGTTTTGGTGTGGGCCTCTTTGGGTTCATTTTGTTTGGGACTCTGCACTTCCTACACTTGCATATCTATTTCTTTCATCAGAGGTTCTTTAAACTATACTCTTTTTTCTTTTTTGTTCTGAGTGTTTTCCACTATTGTGTGTTCCACAACACTGATTTGATCCTCTGGTTTATCTGCTTTGCTATTGATTCCTTGTAGTGTATTCCTCATTCAGTTATTGTATTCTTCATTTTTTGACTTTCTTTTTTTATAGTTTTTATGTCATGTCTTATGTTTACTATCTCTTTGTTAAAAGTTCTCACTAAATTCCTCGAGCATCTTTATAACTGGTTTTTGGAACTCTGTATGTGATAGATTGCTTGCCTCTGTTTTTCATTTAGTCCTCTTCCTGGTATTTTCTCCTGTTGTTTCATTTGGAACATGTTTCTTTGTTTCTTCATTTTGGCTGCCTCTCTGTTTGTTTCTATGTATTAGGTAGATCTGCTATGTCTCCCAGTCTTTGCAGAGTGGCCTTATGTAGTAGGTGTCCTGTGGGACCTAGTGGCACAGTCTCCTTGGTCGCCTGAGTCAGATGTTCCAGGAGTGTCCCTTGTGTGGTTCGTGTGTGCTCTCCTCTTGTAATTGAGCTCTGAATGCTTTTGGCACATCAGTGGGTGGGAATGACACTCAGGCTGACTGGCAGTGAGGACTGGCCATGTCCAAGGGTTAGCCCCACCGAGTGGGATTCACCTCAGTGGGCTATGGTGCCTGCTGAGACCACTCTTTGGGTGTGCTACTTGTGAGGCTAATTGGGTGGTGCTCTGTTGTGGTCTGAAGCCAGCCTCTGCGTGTGTTGGTTTTGGGGTTTCTTGGGAGGTGATCCTGTGCAGGGCAAGATTAGCCACTGTCTGTGACTGTCCTGGGGCTACTTGGTAGGAGCTACAAAGCAATCCGCAGTTGCTCATTGCCTGTACTGGATCTGGAAGTGCGTGAAAGAGGCCATGCTATGAACTGAGGCTGGCTGCCAGGAGTACAAGGCCTGGAGAGCTCAGCAAAAGGCCCAGGGCATCCCAAGGCCTGCTGCTGCCTGCCAGGCTGCCCGCCAGGCTGCCCATAAGGCTCAGCCACTGACCACCTGAGGTCTGCAGATCCCTGAAAGTTGTCCAAGTCAGTCTTCAGTGTTGGCCAACCCCAGCTGCCTACTGGCCCCCACCAACCACCAAAAATGCTTCTGGCAGTGTGCGAGTTGGGTGAGGGTGGGGTCCCAGAGAATCGCCAGGGTGGAGACAGCATATTTCACCAAGCCAATGTAGATTCAGATTTGGCCATGTGGGGTAGGGTTCAACACAGGGATAATAGCAGCTGTCCTTACAGTCCTCATCCTGAAGCCACACATCCTAGTCTTCCCCTGTATGTCTTTAGCACCTTCCAAACGGTTGTCCCTCTGCTAGAATCCAAGGTGATTGCCTACAGGTGAGTCTGTGCGCAGTGCCTTTAAGGGGAGGTCTGGGTTTCCAGCTCCCTTCTGTTTCACCTACATAGTCAGAATCCCCACTGATTTTTACAGCCAGATTTTGTGGGAACTCCTCTTCCTGGCACTGGAACCCTGGGCTGGGGAGCCTGGTGTAGGGCTGGGACCACTCACTCCTCAGGAGGGTACTCTGTAGCTGAGCTATCCCTCTCAATTCTCAACTGCCACATGTGGGTGTGGAGTCAGCCTGTTTCACATCTCTGCCCTTCCTACCAATCTTGACATGGCTGCTTCTTTATATCCTTAGTTGTAGAAATTTTGTTTAGCTAGGCTTCGGATAGTTCTCCAGGTTGATTGTTCTATAATTTAATAGCAGTTTTAATGTGGTCATGGGAAGAGTCAAACACAGCATTTACCCTCTCCACTATCTTGACCAGAACCCCCTATTTTGAGGTATCTTGTAAGAAATTGAACTCTACATCAGATGACACCCCTTGTTGTGTTGCTAGGGGATTTTTCCACAATGAACTGCTAATAACATTATTTTTTAAGTTTTCCCATTCTAGCCCCCTAGGTTTTTTCTGCTTTAGAAAATTCTTCAGATCAGATCTTTTTGGGGTAGGCGATATTCTCTGATGTGCGAGAGAAAACAGAAAATCTTATTTGTTTGTATGTGACTTCATACAACTCCAGAAAATGACTCATATCCACCCAAAAAGAGAATAGTCCTATAAACCTGCACAGGTGAGCTTCTTTATTGTTTACTTTTGACCTGTGGGTAAGCTTGGTGAAATGGAGCTGCAAGCTATATTGGTATCTATGTCTGGAAATGAGACACATTTACTTTTACCTCACTGTGTGTATTTTAAATATTTTCATACAGTTGGAAGAAATTAATAAATTAGGTTATAAAGACTCTTAAGGTAAAGGAGTTCTGATTAATTTATAGAGAATTATAAGGGTCTAATATAAGGAAACTCTAGGATTTCCAAAGAAAGAGACTAAATTTCTAATATTCTGAATGCAGCCTTTTAAGGAAACTAAAACTAAAACTTCTCATAGAAACATTAGTTAGAGGGATTTTTATATATGAATTTAAGTGTTTATAATTAATATGGACCTGTGAACAAATTAGAATGACTTATAATTTTGGTTTAAAAAGAGCCGGATGTTTCTTCCTGAGTTTTATCAGTACAGAATATACTGTAAGCATGCATTCTATTTTTTTGTAAGACTTGGTACGTTTTTGATCACCAGTTCCAATTGTGTTTTTTCCCTCCAAGCGATTCTCAGACATCAGTTGGGTGTCCTACAATTTAATTCAATCCCGACACCATCTACCCAGAGATAGCATAGCATCAGATCCAAAAGATTAAGGACTCATTTCTATAAGACTGACCCCTCTACCTTCACTTCAATTGCCAGTTGCAAGTACAGGTTGTTACCTGTACTTCTGACCCATTGGCTAGAGATCAGAGGTTCCGACATCCCTCTCCCCACCCCTTGGGTTCAATTAATTTTTTATGGAGGCTCGCAGAACTCAGAGAAACATTTTACTTACTAGATCACCATTTTATTATAAAAAATATATATAACTCAGGAATAGCTAGATGGAAGAAATCCATAGAGCAAGGTATGGGGGAAGGGTGTGGAGCTTCCATGTCTGCTCCAAGCACACTGCTTTCCCCAAATTTCCAGCATGTGTTCACCAACCTGGAAGCTCTGCGAACCCTTTTTTTGGGGGTTTTTATGGAATCTTCATTAACTAGGCATGGTTGATTAAATCATTGATCATTGGTTGCTGATCTAGCCCCTCCTTACTCCGCCAAAGGTCAGGTGCTTGGACTGAAAATTCAACCCTTTGATCACATGGTTGGTTTTCCTGGCAACCAATCCCCACCCTTATGCGGGGGCTTAGTTAATCTAAACTTCTGGTTTTACTTAGCTAAATTATATTACTTCCATATGCTTAACACTAAGAAAATTTAACATGTTTAATGCATTGAATTATATTTGTGAAAAACTTTTTATTATCAACAATAATTGTGTTGCTCTGTAGTTAGCTGATACATAATTTCCAAAGGACTTAGTTAACTTTAAGACCTAGAACTAATAATAAAATGAACCAGTTGTATTTTTTAGCATGAGCACACACACATGCACATTGTTGCTGATCTGTTGACTCACCTCACTGGCATGAAGCAAAAGCTAGACCTGCAGTTGCTTTGCTGTCTCCTGGATTTTTCCTTTAGTTCCTCTTTCTTGGGTTACAGATGTCTGTTTAGCTCTATGACAAAGGGTCCTGGCTTCCGCAGGACACATCCGTCACTAAGGTCAGAGACATCAAGAATGGATATAGGTTTTGGTCTGTCTTTATGAGGTCCTAGCTCTTGCTCACACGATTGTGGACCTGACACGATAGCAAGGCAGTGATAGGAAAATTCTCCAACATAGGTATCCTCAGAAGAACAGCTGGCGTGACCTAGAATTCACCGCTGCTTCATTATATAATCATTGTAATAAATTTACATTGCCGTTTGACCTCTGTTATG
Organism: Rousettus aegyptiacus; assembly: GCF_014176215.1. Lineage (NCBI taxonomy): Eukaryota > Metazoa > Chordata > Mammalia > Chiroptera > Pteropodidae > Rousettus > Rousettus aegyptiacus. The sequence continues at coordinate 66,805,224 of NW_023416309.1, forward strand.
GACAAACCGAGTGCATTATGGGTATATGCATGCTGAGATAGAAGAAAGTTATATAAGAAAACTATCTGTTAATCAAGGATTATAGGGAAAGGGCTGTGGTGATGGAGGAGGACCAAAGCCTTGCAGGCAGAATAATAGAGCCCAAAGCAGGCGTCTTCACAACTGGCCTCTCTCGGCATCCTACTCTCCCTTCTGAGAGCATACTTTACCTTCCAGGTTGACTGCCCTTTGCAGCCTACTCGCCTGTCTGTGAATGTACTTTCACTTTCAATAAAACTAGCTTGCTTATAAACTGCTGGGGCGTCTGTCTTCAATTCATTGTTGCTAGACACCAAGAATCAAGAACTGGGAGTTCCAGGACTCCCCAGAACCAGAAACAATAGAAAGTAATAAAAGAAAACCCTGAAATGAGAGTTTGGTGCTTCTAAGAAATCTAATGTTTTACATAGATAATGAAGAAGAAATGACTTTTCTGAAGTCTCTATCAATTGTCATGGATTAGACTCTTCTGTGAAAGCAATTTCATTGACAGGTGTGGAAAACTAGTTCAACTTTCACCTAAAAAATTATGGATTCAGCTGTTAATGTAATTGTGCTTTTCTAAACTCAAATGACATTAAATCAGATAGCTGTGGATTTCAAATATATATATATATACATATTTGTAAATATAAACTCTATAATTGAAACACTTAAGTTTGGAGTCCTTTGAGTGACTATTTTTCATGCAATGGAAATAATATTAAGATTGTAAATTCTTATTATAACTTATATTGTTTGTCCTAATAGCAAAAATGTATTCAAATGCATTTATTGAAGTATAACATATATACCAAAAAGCAAAGAAATCACAACTCTACTACCCAGTAATTTATCACAAAATGGATATGCCCTTGCAACAAAAACACAGTTCAATAAAATATGACGAAACTAGCAACCCAGAAGCTCATCTCCTGATAGCCCCTGACCATTACTTATTTCATCTTGCCAAAGCTAACTATCATCTAGTTTTTAACACTACAGATTAGTACCTTCTATTTTATAAATTTCTGTATTTAGAACCAGTAAGAATCATTCTGTATCTGACTTCTTTTCCTTGGCATTATATTTCTGATGTTCATCCATGTGGTTTCATGGAATAATCCATTCATTTTTGCTGCTCTGTGGTATTCTGTGTATGAATATACCATATTTATCAATACTGCTATTGATGGACATTTGGTTTACTTTCAGTTTGGGGCTATTAGCAGTAATGTAACTATGACCTTTATTGTTCATTTCTTTTGGTGCACATGCATAGATATTTTAGTTAAGTATGGACTTACAAATAAAATAGCTTGGTCATAGTGACTGCATATGTTCAAATCTAATACACGTCACTAAAAAGTATTCCAAAGATGTTTGACCAATATGCAATTCAACCACCTATTTAAGAGAGTTCTAATTAGTTTATATCTTCTTTCTTGATGTCCAGAGTAGAAACCGTGATAGTCATAGTTATTCCCTCTACACAATACTGGGAATTACTTGATTGTGTCAGGCTCTCTCATTTTAGCTATTTTGGTTATTAGGTGGTGGTAGTTCATCTTTATTTATTTTGGTTTTTTAATTACTAAAAGGCATGAGCACCTTTTTATATGTGTTTATTAAAAATTTATATATTGTTTTTAAGCATCTGCAAATTTTTTGCACATTTTTTTTTTTACTGTGCTGTTAATGTTTCTAAATGATTCTGAGGAATTTTAAAAAATAAATTCTTGAGACTTTTTCAGTTAAATGTAAAAATATTTTCTCTCATTCAAAAATAGTTTATTTAATGGATAATCTTTAGATATTTAGGTTTTAAATATGATAAAAAAGTGATTGAGCATATTTGTATTATGTATATTTTTGCCTCTTATTTTCATGTTATAGACTATGTCTGACTTTGGATCACATTAATGTATCTGTTTACTTACATTTTTTAATTCAAGAATAACCTGAAACTTACAGAAAAGATGTATTAGAAGTACAAAGGATATCCATGTTCCCTTTGGTCAGATTCACTTATTGTTAACATTTCATCCTGTTTCATCATTTGCTCTCTCTAAACACATTTTTTTTTTTAAATTTTAGAGTAAATTGCATACATTATACTTTTTTACCGCTAAATACCTCAATGTGCATTTTCAATAATCAGGATATTATTTAACATAACCATGGTATAGTTATCAACTTCAGTAAAGTTAACATTGATCTTATACTTTTATCCACTCTACTTCTTGTATTCCACTTTTGAAAAATTGAACCAATAATGACCTTTATAGTATATTCCCTCTTATGTAAGATCCAGTCAAGGATCGTATATTGTATTTAGCTGTCATATTTCTTCAGTCCCTTTTTATCTGGAACGGGTAGTCAGTCTTTCTTTGTCTTTTATGACATTAACATTTTTGAGAAATTCAGCCCTTTTGTTTTTACAGTTCTCATTTTGAGGTTTGTTGACTGTTTCCTCATGATTAGATTCCAGTTATGCACTCTGTAATATCACATAAGTTATGTTGTATCTTTCTCATGGTATCACATCTGGGGCACATAATGGCCATTTACCCCTTGGCCATTATATTAATTTTTAATCAAGGTGTTTCCCATATATTATTATATGATTATTTAAAATGATTATATTATTTTCCTTGCAATTGCCAATTTTAACACGCAATCTATAGAGAAGATATTTTAATACTATGCAAATATCCTGTTCCTCATCAAAAGGTCCCCTCTTAGATTTATTGTCCATTGAGGATATTTGCCTGAACCAATCTTTATGGTGATGGCTGTGAAATGATTTTCCAGCTTCACTATTACCAGTTTGCATCTGGCATTCTGCTGTAAGCAAAAGCTGTTTTCCCTTGTATATTTACTTCTTCTTATCGTGAGAATTCATGCAGTATTTTTTTCAGTGGTTTAATAATTCATTATTGTCTTGTTTTGGTGCTCAAATTGTCCCAGATTTGGTCAGTGAGGGTTACTCAAGCTTGCTCCTTTGCTTTTTTGACCTACTTTCATCATTTTTTGAGTAATACCTTATTTTCTGGAACAAAATGTTTCAGGGTCTTCTTGTAACTGCCTTCCCTCAGACCTGGAATCAGCCATTTCTCTGAGGAACTCTGGTTCCTTTTAGTGGAAAATGGTATCAGAAATCAAGATCTGAGCTCATTGTGACTTGGGTGTTTGCTTCTAGCCTCTTTAAGTGAACAAAGCTAGGAAATACATGTATGTATATAAATCTATAGATATACAAGTATATGAGATCACTTTTGCCATGTTAAGAAAGTGTAAAAGGGATATGTGTGGCTGAGGTCATATTAAGCTTGTGAGCTTTTCTCATCTGCTAAATTGCTTGTGTATAACAGAGTTTTCGATCACATGTGTTCCAGTTAATTACTTTGGTTAGCAAAGCTGTGATTGACATGTTTGAAAGATTATATTGGAAAAATAGTGACAACAAAACTGCAGAAAAGACTTAATATAGCAAGCCTGAGATTGGTATCTTTAGAAAGGCCTGACAAGGTTAGCCCTTGGTTGGCATGTAGAAACTTTGACTTTGGATGGTTCCCAACATTTCTAGAACTGATGAGTGGCCACTGTGCCTAAAATGTTTATACAAACAATGTGGTTCATGATAAACACTTGCTGTCCTTCTGGAAATCTGCAGTTTGAGTACAGTCTAGAGAAGGTGCCTATGTGACCAGCACCTTATAAAAACTTTGGGTATTGAGATTCTAGTGAGCTTCCTTGGTAAACATTTCACATATGTTATCATAACAATTAAGTATGTTCTATGTGACTCTACTAGGAAAGGACTGTTGGAAACCTGCACCTTTTTTCCTCCAATGTTTGCCCTGTGTGCCTTTTCTCTTTAATAATTTTGTTTTGTATCTTTTCACTGTAAAAATTACAGTCATGAGTGTGAAAATATATTGAGTTCTGTGAGTCTTTTCAGCCAAAAATTGAGCCTAGCAGTCATCTTGGAGACCCCCAAACATGTATGTAAGAGAATGGGATGTTTTTGTTTTTTTGAAAAAGAGTAATTTTGTCTTAAAGTGAAAGGTCTAGTTGTTCCAGAATGTAGAAGTAGAAGACAAAACTGGAGTGGATACAATAAGTCTTAGAAGTTTCAAGGGAAAATGAACATTACTTGTGTTTATAATAGCTGCAAATATTAAAAAGAAGCAATAAAACATGTTACTATTTTGACAAAAGTTGGCTTGATTTTGATGGGTTTATTCATTGAATGTTTGTGAAATATTTAATTCTAAATATTATGTTACTATAACATTAGAATTTGGTTATATCTTTGCTTAAGTGATAGTCTGCTCTTAACAAGAGGAGGTAAAACTATTTACTATCGATTAGGATCAGACTCTGTGAAGTCATTTGTTGACTTGTAAAAAAACAAGAACCAAAATATCCTGATAAATTGCAAAGAATTTCTATTTGGTAGGAAAGATGGCCCCAAAGGTCATGGTTTTATTGTCCCGTAGACAATATTGTCTAATCTAGCACTCTTATCCCAGCATTCTTTCCTTCACTGACTATATACACACAAGTTTCTGATATCTCCGAACCAGCCTGACTAGCCTCACAGTTCCCTCATTAATGAGTTCAATAAATTTTTGACATGTTTACTATATATTTATGAGTCATATTTTTAACTTTTAAAAAAGTGTATGCTGACACATTTTACCTCCTGGGTTTCTGTACTGGATACTGTAAACTGCTTTTGTGGTATGAATGTTATAATAAAAACAAAAATGTCTACTAATTATACACTATGAAACAGTGTATTGTGTGAGTGTGTGTCTTTAAGAGCTTTTAATTATAGCTTTGAAATCTAGACAAGCAATGGAAGAACATAAAGAACCCTATACAGAAGGGCAAGAAAAGAGAAATCTTAATCGAGCATCATTGTCTTTTCCCTGTATTACTGCTGTAAACTTCCAAACTTGCTCCTGGCCATCAATTTCACCCTTTTCCAGTCCATTCTTGACATTGCAGTCATGGTGATAGCTCAAAAATGAAAATTTGAACATGCCACTCTTAACAAAAATAACAATTCAAAACCTACCATATCCTTCCATATTCACATCCTTCAGGATTAACTCCAAATTAACTCACAAGGCCCTTCAAGATCTGCCCATTAATGAGCTTATCTTAAGTTTTCACCACTGCCATTCTTGTTTTCTATGTGCTAGGCATGAAGAGCTAAACCACACATAATTCCTAAAACACACCATCCTCCACCTCACACATTGCTCCTTCTGCCTAGAATATCATGCCCTCCCACCTAATCTCTTCACTGTGTAGTTCCTTTTCCTTGGTATCCAAGTATAATGGCATCTTTCTGGCTTTTAAAGATGCCAACTACTCTAACCACAAAAGGCTGTATTGGTTGCTCTTCTTGTGTGTTTCTATAGTGTCTTATGCATTCCTTGAACTTATGGTATAAGTTCAAGCACTTATTGCAATTGCTTGTACTCAGTAATATCTCTTAGCTAAGGGCAGGGACTGAGGTGGCTCCATAGTGTAGTGGTCAGCACGTCTGCTTTACATGCAGAAGGTCCTGGGTTTGCGCCCCAGGTGGAGCCACAGCCCATACCCTGGTGCACCAGCCCCCTGGGTACATGCCACAAACATGTTTGGGGAGACACCCTGCCTTCAGAGATCCAGTTCTTAAGGGGAAACAGCCACATCGATAGGTCGGGGTGAAAGTGGGAGTGGGAATTAAAGAGGAGGAAAAAAAGAGCAGAGACTGTGTATTAGTCATCATTTTATCCCCAGCATCTAGTATATAGTACCTGGCCCAGAGTAGTTGCTCAAAAATACTTACTGAACAATTCTGGGTGTAGATAGGGAATGACCATGGGAGCAAGATGCTGGAGTAAAAAGAAGTGGTCATTAAAATTGAGGAGTTCTCACAAGAAAAAAATTTTGTAACTATGTATGGTGATGGATGTTAAGTGGACATACTGTGATGATCATTTTACAACATATACATATTATGTTGTACACCTGAAACTAATATAATGGTATATATCAATTATACTTCAATAGAACAACTGAGTACAAATAATTGTGATGTCAGGATATTAGAGGTGTCATCCACATGGGCTCTGATATCACTCAGAATGACACTGACAGGATTGTCAAAAGAGGAGGCCAAAAAGTTCAAAGAATATAGAGGAGTGAACAAGGAGTCAGTAGATGATGGAAACGAGGAAGAGAAGTGGTAGAGTCAGAGGCAGTAGCCTCAGAGAAGGTGTTTGCATATGGAGATTGATGAGGGTTTCAAACGGCAAGGATGTTGTGTCATCTACTAATCCTACAATGTATGGAAAGTGGGAGAGTGAGCTTCCTCTCTTGTAGAGAGCAGTAAAGAAGATGGCATTTCCCCACTTAAGGATGGGTGGGAGCATATGACCTGTTTTGGTGAATAAAACTGTATGTCAGTGCAAGACCCTCTAGATTGTTCCTTTTCTTCTAGCATGGTGAAAACAATGAGATGGTGGCCGCTTTATCAGCTTGGGTCCCTGAGAGGCTGTGATGAGAACCTTCTTGCCAGTCTACAATGAATAGGTCACACAAACAAGCATTACTAATTGGCATTCTAGTGAGAAGGCCAAGGCAAATGATGGCATTGCAGCGGTTAGCTAACTTCACAATTTAGTTAAGTGATAGGGAAAATCTCAGATATCTTTCTGTAGTCTCACTGCAGGGGAAAAATTATCACACAATATCTCCTCTTTCTCACATGTTTATCTCTTCTTAGGACTCTATTGCTATAGGATATCTGGGATTGGATGTGGTCAATCTCCTCCACCATCAGGCAAACCCAAAGGGTTTCCCTCTCCAATTTTCAATCATGTCTATTACAGATGACATCAGGGGACTCGAACCGAGTAACTACACATATACATGGTTCTAAATGTAAAGAAGATGGAATTAAGGCAGGAAGAATGGCAGAGATGGTCATCAGCAGCTTTTCTGTGGAGGGCTTGAGGGATCTTTGTTTCAATGTTTATGTCCACATTCACATCAAACCCTTTGAAATAAAATCCCTGGAAATAAAGAGCCAAGTTCTTCAATACTTTTGGGTTGCCATAAATCTGAAGGAAACTACAACTCCTGAAGAGGGACAAATAAGTAGAGTAATTCATGTTCACACTAGTCATTTTTTTACTCTACTGCTTTCCAAGTCTATAGAAGGCAAAATACCCTCATTCTGTACTATCTTAGTAATTACAGCCTCTGTCCCTCAGCATGCTTTCCCTTCTCCCCTTCTTTCCTACTCTTTTCAGAGTACTCAATTCTTTTGGCCATATTGATTGGTTCAGAGATGGGTATGGGATCTAAATAATTCAATCAGAATCCACCCTGAAACTTTTAATGGCACTATGGATAATGAAATACTCTGTTCTCTGAAATCAACAGCTGTTACAATAACTCAAGCCAAAAGCTGCAATGACCATCTCTATCATTCTTCCTGCCTGAGAATGGAACCAATCTGAAGGAAAAGAGCTAAGATAACTAGAGAATGATCTGATGATATCTTTTGAGTACTTGAATGCAGTCATATCTGAAGCCATATCTAACCCTTAAACTCTCTAAGCTCTTTTTGTTTAAGCTTGCCTGAAATGGGTTTTCACAAATTGAGTCATAGATAACCCAGTAGATTTAACTCACTAAAACATGGGATGCATGAATCATAAGACTGAGAATTGAGTCGACTATACATAAAATACTCATGTTTTGGTATGCCAAAAGTAACATTTAAGATAGTAGCTACTCTTTATCACCTTGGAAACATAGCTATTGATGAGCAAAGACTCCCTGCCAACCCACAGTAGATAGGTAGCACAAGTTAGCATTAAGAATTGGCACTCTGGTGAGAAGGATATGCTTTATTTATATACGTACATACATATTATACACCAGAGCATGACATTTGAAGAAAATTATGATTTTGCAACATGATTTAAAGTTTACAAAGCATTTTCACGTGTCATCTTGTAATCTCCACTGAAATCCTGTGTGTGAATATTTCCTTAGGTTTTGGCTTTCTACCAGTGTGTCACTGATCTTTGGAAAACAAGTGATTTTTTGGGGAAGACGGGGAGGAGGAGATTGGACAGATTTATTTATGCTGAAGTTTGCTATTCAATTGCAGTAGACATGTTTATCTGCCCAGTATCCCTGGATTTCTTTTAGGGAAACAACCCTTCCTTTCTGCAGTGTAAACTGTTTGAGTGGGATGAATATCACTCTCTCCAGCCTTGGGATTTTACATGGGAGTCAGTCCTGGTCAATGAAAGGACCCCGATTCAAGGCAGTAGATGGTTTGGTGATCAGCATGACTCAAGCAAACCATGGTGATTTTACTGGTTATTTCAAAAGAGAGATTCTTAGGACTACAAAAGCTAAGGATCGTACTAGCTTGGAATTGCCAGTAGATAGATTTGTCATCACTGCAGGAGACAGATGAAAATATAGCCAATACAGAAGTAGAACAGAGATGGAGGTAAATGGTCCATATCTAGCAATGCCTGAGTATCTATCTGGTTTCACCTCTTAGATTCTTCAGATATGTGAAATTTTCTGACACGATGATAATGTATATGGGTGAATTGGCAAGAATGGGATGGGGTGTGAGGTATGCACATTTTATGTATAGTCAACTCAACCTACGGGCAGATTATCTGGTTTATAGATGAACAGAAGTTAAAAGATAGGCTACATTAAAAAAAAAAAAAACATAAAGAACAATTCAGTAAAAAAAATCTGATTTTTAAATTTTTTTGAGGGCATTAATTGGAATGACAGGGTAATCCACAGATGTCACATTATACATATTACTACAGGGGAACAACACCCTTCCCCCTTTCCAATAATACCTATGGTGTAGGACAGCTCAATTGGCTCTAAATCTCCAGGCTGTCCAGTTGGGACCTAGAAAAGAATTAGGTAAGGAAAAGGCAAACGCAGGGGCAAAGAGCTTCCAGCTTAAGTCCTGTTGTAATATTTAAAAAAGTGAAAACGTGAAAAAATTATAAGACCTTTAATACATAATTGGACTAGTAGATTACTAGCAATTTGAATAGGGATTGGTATTATTATATTATCGTTTTTATACTTCTAGGTGATATTGTCCTCCCAAAACCCAAATGTAATTTAAAATTTACACTAAATCAGCTTTTTACCCTATCTTGCCTAGTTTTAACTACTTTTTATATGAAGTTTGTTCTTCCTTCCCTTTTTCCACCATTGTCCCTAAGTGAGTGGTGCCTGTACTTGACCTGAGGATGCTAAGCACCATTTAGTAGAAACATCTTTCCTCTACTCTTTAATCTTCTCACAGATACATAGGCTGTGGAAGGTATTCCCCAATCTGTGACACCAAAAGTTGTAAAGCCCAGATGAACAATTAGAAATGTGATTGGTTTCCTGAATGATATGAAGACATTTTATGGTTGGTCTTTACCTCTTAAAATATGCTTAAAGTTGGAGAATTTTTGAGCAATTTACAAACATTTCTGACAATATATAAATAACATTTTTATTGACAGTAGGCTGGGGTAAGAGTAGTCAAATTTAGTTTATAGCAGAACACTAAAATTTCCAAGATTCATGTCAGGGTACAAACACACAGACTAAATGAACACCAGGGATAAAAAGAACATATACTGAAATAAATACAAAGGGCCAGAGTTCTCAGTTAAATATACAGCAAATCCTTTGACATGCCTTAAACTGCAATTAGATTATAAAAACTTGAGTCTCTGGAATTATCATGCAGCTCCTGGTCAAATGGTACTCAGAGGAAAAAAGTAGACTCCTCAAGGTCTAAAGGAGGCTGTGTAGAGAGTAACACCAGATAGAAACAAGTGTAGAAAATGAAACCCCTTTTCTATGATGACCTGGATAGGATGGTCACAGGTCTTGATTGGTAAATAAAAGGTGTGGAAAATACACACATTCTTAATTTCTACTGATGCTTAGCAACTTACTATAGACTAAATGTTTATGTCCCTCCAAAATTTATGTTGAAACCTAATCCCCCATGTTACGGTATTAAGAAGTGAGGCCTTTGGAAGGTGATTAGGTCATGAGGGCAGAACTCTTGTGAATGGGGTCAGTACCCTTATAAGAGGTCTGAGATCTCCCTTGCCCTTTAAACATGTGAGGACACAGTGAAAAGATGACTATGAACCAGGAAGCAGACCCTCACCAGACAGTGAATCTGCCATGTTCTTGACCTTAGACTTTCCAGTCTCCAGAACTACTGAGATTGTTGAATGTCGTATGTAAACTCTTCAGTCTCTATTTTGTTATAGTCACCCAAATAGACCTATAACATTTCATTAAAATGGGTATGTACGTGCACACACACACAGGAGACTCTATACGTAATTTACTGAGTGCCATGTCTTTTGCTTGCACTGTTATAATTTAATCCTCACAACAACATTATGAGAGATGGATGACTTATTTCCATTTTACAGATAAAATCCTGAGGTTCAGAAAATAAGTATTTTGTTTTGAAGATCTAATTGGCTTTATTAAGTGATTCCTGAATCGGGCAGCACCTCATCTAGTTACTAGATGGGGTTTAAGTAGCTTTTCAAGGTCACATATTGCTAAGTGGAGGTGGCAAAATTAAAATCCAGCTTTGGAAAGCCCATGCTGATGTTATTTTGTTAGTCAAATTTTGGCCCCCAAGTGATGAATTTATTTTCACTCAGAATTGGTATAACTATTCAATTCTACCATTGTAGCACAAAACAGCCAAACACAACATGTAAATGAATGAGTGTGACTGAATTCCAATTAAACATTATTTATGGAACTAGGCAGTAGACAGACTTGGTCTGTGGGTCTAGGCTATAGTTAGCCAATTCCTGCTTTAGACCACTATTGAATATTAAGGTGATGTAAAGGGCTGAGTTCTCTTTCCTTTATTTTGTTCCTATGTCAGCCATTCTCCTACCCCAGCCCCTCGGTCCTTGAGCCTTCTTCCCAACCACCTCAACTCCCTTCAATGTGGTTTAAAAATTTCTTTATAAAACTTATTTCCAGTCCTTTCAGCCCAATTTCCTATTATTTTCTTTGATTTCCATCATTGCTGGATTTATACTTGATGTATCCTTATCATCTTGCTCTCTACTTACCTCTTCTTTAAACTCTATTCTTATACTCTTCTTTAATAACGGAATAAAAGTCTACAGAGAAGAAATTGTAAGAAGTCACAGGGATATTGTTGGGGGGGGGGAAGACATGGACTGGTTGCTGAATGTTCATAAACAGGATTTAGCAGACAAAAAATAAGAAATCTATAACTACTTTTTCCCTTCTATCTTTTCTATAGTCTTCTTTTCACACAATATGTAATAGAATAACAATAAAAACTGACATTTGTATATTTTTTTGCTAAATATTTATTTGAACTTTTGCTTTCGTGTTCCCAATCCCATTACTGATCTTTGGGCACCCATGTAGCTTATGTCAATACAGCATTATGGTTTCACACCTTTTCAGTCTTCTTTAGGACTCTGGGATATAGCAAACACTAACCAACGCATAGAGAGAACAATAACAACAACAACAAAAAATGTGGGTAAACACAAAGGACAGAGAAATGGCAACTTCTTCATAGAAGGAAGCTGCTTATCCTCAAGTGAGTCATTGTCCTGTTAGTTATTTTCCATATCTGACAAGAAGATATGTCCTTGCGACTCAGTTGGTTTAGTTCTTCTTAACTGGGACCCTAAATATAGTAACACATTGAACTCATCAACTTTTCAGGCCTTCAACATTGCAGAGATTTTTTTCTCAAAGTAACAAAGTATAGTTTACAGAAAGTAGAATAATGTAAAGAAATCTCTTTAATACTGAGAATATAGAAAACCAAGAATTCAGTCAATGAATACTGTCAGAAAAGAGGACTTGATGAAAAACTAGTTAAGATTTTGACCCATACTACTTAAGGGTAACTTCCAAGGAAGTAGAAAATGAAGTTTGCACAGTAGACAGATAACAATTATCTAAATCTATGACCAGCATAATCCATGTGGACAAAACTTACAACCTAATGTAAATATATTCTATTTATTTTCATCAAATTAGAAGTAGCCTCCAGGGGGAGGGAGGAAATACAATGCATATTTCAACTCTAAACTTTAAGTTTTTATAGCTAATATAAATGGAAGGACACTCTCTGGAGAAATGACAATATCTGTATATCTGGACCTCTACTTTGCATTCAAGGAGGAACAACTCTGTTTTACCGGTGATGAGAATATGAGCCCTCTGCCTAACCTACCAAGTAAGAACTTCCTTACAAAGTGAGAAGCTTAGCAGGGCTTTGATGTGACAAAGAGAAGGAGATACTGGATTTCATAATTATTATATTGCTACCTACTCTCAAAGATTTCTTGAATTTCTACAAAAGGGTATTGGGGAGGGGTTAGGGATCAAAATCTGAAATCTCTGGCTAAAAGCTTTCATAATTATCAAATCAATGGATCTAAGGAACATTTTGTTTATGGCTCAAAAGTATGTATTATGCAAATAAAATCATATGCATACAAAATTGGTCCCCAAGCAGCATTTTAGGTCTTAAACCTAAACACTCAGGTATTTAACACAGTGATAAAACCAACTTACATTTCTTCACATTTAGTAATTTTTCAGGGTTGCTCTTCTGTGTGAATTCTTTGATGTCTGATGAGGGATGAACTGCACTTAAAACTTTTCCCACAGTCATTACATCTATATGGTTTCTCTCCAGTATGAGTTCTTTGGTGTTGAATAAGAGCTGATGAATGAATAAAGGCTTTTCCACATTCATTACATTTGTATGGTTTCTTTCCAATGTGAATTCTTTGATGTTTAGCAAAATTTGAGCTCCGGCTGAAGGTTTTCCCACATTCATTACACTCATAGGGTTTCTCTCCAGTATGAATTCTTTGATGCTGAACAAGATGTGTACTCTGACTAAAAGTTTTTCCACATTCGCTACATTCATATGGCTTTTCTCCAGTATGAACTCTCTGATGTTTAGTAAGCGATGAGCAATGGCTAAAGGCCTTTCCACACTCCTGACATTTATACGGTTTCTCTCCAGTATGAGTTCTTTGATGTTTAATGAGTGCTGATGAATGAATGAAAGCTTTATCACATTCATTACATTCATAAGGCTTCACTCCAGTATGAATCAATTGATGCTGCACAAGATGTGTACTTCGATTAAATCCTTTCCCACATTCATTGCATTCATAAGGTCTCTCTCCAATATGAATTCTTTGATGTATTGCAAGGGATGAGCTTTCTGTGAAGGCTTTCTTGCATTCACTGCATTCAAAGAGAATTCTAGTATGAGTTCTCTGGTGTTTAGTTAAATTAGCTCTGTGGCTAAAAGATTTCCCACATTCACTGCAGCTATAGGGTTTCTCTCCAGTATGGACTCTCTGGTGTCTAATAAGCACTGAATGGTAAGTGAAGAGTTCACCACAGTCATTACATTTATGAGGTTTTTTCTCCTTATAGGTTTTCTGCTTTTTCCTTAAGTTTGACTTCTGTTTCAATCTTTTTTCAAGTGTATGAAAGGCATAGGATCCTTTTGGAACTCTGTCTTGAGTAAGGACAGACTTCTGATTAAAGTTTTTCCAATATACATCATGCTCATGAGTTCTTTCTTCAGGGAGTGAATTCATGTAGGTGAACATTTCTCTCAAGTGTCTCTCCTGATTTCCTTGTTGATTCTCTAACCACTTTTCACATTCAAGAGTTGATTCCAAGTTGGTGTCACAGATACTATTCCCTGTCAGTCTGTCTATTATTGCAACCTGGCACGATTCTTCTTTGGAAAAATCTTGCACTGAGGTTGAATCTTTGCTCTCAGGTCCACTCTCCAAATCTGAAAGAAATTGAAAACGCAAATTTCCTTTGTTTTCTGTGCTCAACAAAAAGGCAGTTCTGTAATAAGAGTTAATGAAGGTGAAAAGCATGCCTTCGATGAGCGACTCTTATGAGATGATTTGCAAAGAGAGGTAAATGGAAGGAATTGCAGAATGCATGTGGAGAAAATGAATAAAAGGTTTTAACTCCTGTAAGGTTTTCAGTCATCTAGTCCTACTCACATCCAAATATGCATTCCACTTCTAATTAAATCTTCTCTAACAATGCTTTTATGATACAACCCTGATCAAAAATCTCCTATGATCTTTCAAAGGTATAATGGCAAATATATGAAATTATATATGCACAAGACTATTCACAATGACACTAATTGAGGCAGCAAAAAAAATCTCAAACATCCTACTATAGAGAACTAATTAAATAAACTATGGTGTATACGTATAATGGAGTACCATGTAACTTTTAAAGAATGAGAAAGACTTCTACATATTATTATAAAGTGTTCTATCAGATAAATTAAATTTAAAAAACTCCAGCAAAGCACAACAGAGTATATAGTTTGCTACTTTTAGTGTAGAGAAAAAAGGGTAGATACAAATATATAGACATATTTGGTTATACTTTCCAAAACCAAGGATGGATAAATGAAATAATAAAAATGGTGACCTACAGGGAAAGTATCAGAACAGAAGAGTGCAGAGATGGAAGCTAGATTCTGAAATACATCTAATATGAACATATTTGAATTTTTATATACGATATAAAACTATAATGGTGAAATAATTTAAAGACTGTGATTTAAAGGAATAAATAGATAAATAAAACAGAAGAGCAATTTCAGAAATAAAGTCAAGTATACATATGAATTAAGGACAACATAAAGGTGATATTTTAGTTTGTGAACTAAAGATAATTTGTTTTTCCAACAAATGGTGCTATAACTGATTAAACATTCAGAAAAAAAATTAAGATCTGTCCGTCATTCCATACAGCAAATAAATTCTACTCACTCATCTGTCTATCTGTCTACTCTTCTATTTATTCAACAGTTATCTACTGATTATCTACCACATACTAGGTTCTGTTCTAGGCACTGGGTAAAAACACAAGCAGTCCCTATGCATCTGAGTGGAGAGAGAAGTTAGTCTTAATATTCACAAACACATACAAAATTGTACCTGTAGTAAGTATTAAGAAATGAAAAAGGCAAATGATGCTGTGAAAGAATATAAGAAAGGGGTTCTAGGAAAATGGAGTGAGGCTTCCCTGAGGACGTAACCAATTGAGCTGAAATGAAAATGGAGTTGGGATTCAGGTGAGTGTTCCAGGTAATACGTACAAAAGCACTGAGGTGAGTGTTACAGGTAGAAGAAATAACATGTCCATAAGCCCTGAGGTGAGAGTGACATTCAAGAAAAACAGTGGTTTGAGAGCATGAACTCTAGAATCAGAACGCATGAATTTAAGCCCAGCTCTGCCACTTACTAGCCCTGTGACCTGGGGTAAGTTACTTAACCTCTCTACTTCAGTTATCTGTATGATGGGGGCAATAACAGTATCTACTTCATGAGGAACAATAATATCTACCTTAATAAGTGTTAAATGAGAATATTTACAAAACACTTAAAACTCTGACACAGCATAAGCTCTACGTGTTTGCTAAATACATAAAATATAAATTGATATAAGGCTAGTATAGGGAGGCAGAGGTAAAGATCTCAAAATGTGGTCCATGGACCCCTGAGATTCTGTAAATTCAAAATTATTTTCAAAATAATGCTTAGATGGTATCTGACTTTTTCACTGTCTTGACATTTGCACTGATGTTGCAAAAGTAATGATGGTAAAATTGTTCATAACTTAGCATGAATCAGCAAAATGACACCAAACTTACTAGTAATTATATTCTTCCCCACCATGTTCTTTCAGTGAAAAAAGCCAGTTTCACTTAAAAATGTCTGAGTAAACAATAAACATGAATTTTATTAAATTTTGAACCTTGAGTACATGCTCTTTTAATATTCTGGTTTGATAAAACAGGAAATATTCATATAACAATTCTGGTTATATCATAGTATGACATTTGTCTTGAAGATAACCACTTATGAGATCATTTGAATTGTGAGCCTAACTAGCCACTTTTTTCATGGACCACGTTTTTTCTTTAAAGAACAACTGACAGATAAATAACATTATCCATGTTGGGCTTTTGGCAGATATTTACTTATGAATAAAGTGAACCTGTCACTTCAAGAAAAACAACTGACAGTATTTGATAAAATTTGAGCTTTGAGGCAGAAATTAGAAATTGGAAAACTTTTTCTACCACTAATAGCCTGTTAGCTTCCTAAGACTTTTTTAACAAGGTCAGTGGTGATATTACAAATTGTTACTTTTAAAATATTGTATAATATAATGTGTTGATAGTTGGAAGCTCTGCATAACTCAGTGAACCAATATTTTTCAAAAGATCAATAGATTATGAAAAACTCATGGATATGGTTTCAGATGCCACAGTGTTAACTAATCTTTAAGAAACTACCACTTGCCCAGTTTTGTTGTAGTATCAGAATAGCCACAAGTATTTGAAGAGGCAACAAAATACTTCTTCCTTTTCCAATTGTATGTTGGTGTGAGTCTGGATTTTCTACATACAGGTCAACCAAAACTACACATCACAACAAATTGCATTCAGAAGCAAGTGTGAGAATATAGCTGTCTCGATAACATTTTTTGTTGTTGTTGTGGAAGACAGTTGTTTTTATAAAAATTATGTTTTTGGTATTAACATGTAATGGGTTTGTAATTATTATTTTAAAATGAATTACCTAATATTTAAAAATCTTTCTCATTTTAATTTCTAATACAGTAGGTACTGATAGATATAACACATAAACAAAAGCTCTTTAGGGTCCCCAATGATTTTGGGCATTCAATTACGTCCTATGATGCTGAAACAATTAAGAACCACTAAGACAGAAGGAAGAGTAGATCAGGTTGGAATAATAAGTAAAAGAGAGATTTTACAAGAAATTGAAGTCATCAAAGATTTTGGTTGTTATCCTAAGAGCATTTCGAGCTATTAAAATGTTTTAAGTAAAAACGTGATGCCATCAGATATGTATTTTGAAAACATCACTCTCACAACAATACAAAGAATAAAACAAATGGTGGCAAAGATGCAATCAAGGAGATTATCATTGTAGTCCAAACAAACGAAAGGGAGATAGAGATAAGTTAACAATAAAGATATATTCAGAATATAATAGAAAAATACAAAGAAGAATTGGATAAAAAGAGAGATAAAAATAAGTGTAGACTGTTCATAGATTTATGGCTTGTACAATTTGATAAGATAGTGAGTGTCATTAAGATAATTATTAAAAAGGATCCTGTTGGGGGGGGACAGAAAATTTGGGGATGTATCAGGCATTCAGTTTTAAATATGTTGTACTGAGGTATCTTTGATATAAGCAAGTGAAGACATTAAATAATTAAACAAATATTCAGAACAGGCACCCCAAGGAGAGATCTAAAATGGAAACACAAATTTGGAATTCATTTTGATAAGAGATACTTTGGTAATGGGAAATTGATTGGGCTGCTGACAAAGAAAGCAGAGGCTGCAAACAGGTGACTAATTGGACAAATTTGACCCTCAGAAATGACCTGTTTGGCCCACATTATACAAAATTTTGAGATTAATTGCCAACAGTTAAAAATAGGGAGATTTCGTATAAAAATTCAAATTTTGGGTTTCTTTTGGCAAAAAACCACAAAATTGGAAGCATACTGAATGACAACCATTAGAGCAAAGGTTGGCAACTACAGCCAACTGCCTATTTTTCTAAATAAAGTTTTACTGGAACACAACCATACCCATTCATTTGTGAATTGTCTATAATTGCTTTTATACTACCATGGCAAATTGAGTAGTTGCAGCAGAGACCCTACCTATGTCCCACAAAACCTAAATTATTTACTACCGAGCCCTTTACATAAAAAGTTTGCCAGCCCTTGAGGTAAAGCTAAAGGCGTAATGGCTACTCCTTTCAGTTGAGGCACTTACTTCCAGTTTGCTTGCTTTACTTGGTTGTATTACTTCTTGACCCATGTAGGCACTCAGGCTTATGATTCCAAGTATATAGAGGAAAGGGAGATTCAACTCAAATCTTGAGCAATTCAAACATTTAATTGTTTAGCAAAGAAAGTTAAGAAAATATAACCAGAGAAGAAGCAATTTCAAATGGATTAAGGCTTTAAAGGAAATATTAAAAGACAAATATACTAGAAGAGAACAGAAGCAAATATTTTTATTATCTTAGAGTGAGAAAGGACTTTCTAAGCACTAACCAAAACTGAAAAGTAAAAATGAGAAAAATATCTGTAGTATAACAAAGAATACTTCATATATGAAGAGTTCTTATAGATCACTAAGAAAATGGCAATACCTTCCACAAAAAAAAGGAGAAAGGTGGTAAATAGGTAAGCTGCAAAAATGAACAGGGCTAAAAGGAGAAACAGACATATCCCCATCACGAGGGAAGATTTTAAAACTCTCTCAATATTCAAAAGAACAAAAAGATTTTTAAAAAAATGTTACGGGAAGATTTTCTTTATGAGATGTGTGTACGCACACAAACGCACACACACAACCCCACCCCACTCCCATCCCCCCCCAAAAAAAACATAATTAGGAGTAAGGCGACCAGCAGGCAAATAGAAGCAGAGGAGTACAACCATAACTAAGAACTGGGCATTATAAGTATAAGCATTAAGAAGAGAATTGCTATAGCAAGAAAGTAATGAAAGTTCAGCATATATAGGGCCAAATTAAGACAACAATGACTGAAAAAGGGAGGATTCAAAGATCCAAATTTGCAAAGGGAAATGGAGAGAGAAAATCCACAAAAACCAACCAAAATAAAGAAAACAGAAAACAAGGACAACGAAGCAATGGAAACATCAAGCCATCAGAAAGCAAAAGATAAAGTGGCTATAAGAAGACCTCATATTTCAATAATCACACTAAATGTAAATGGACTGAACTCTCCAATAAAAAGGCACAGAGTTGCAGAAAGGATCAAAAAACAAAACTCAACCACAGGCTGCCTCCAGAAGACACATCTCAGCTCCAAAAACAAATATAGACTCAAAATGAAAGGGTGGAAAATGATATTTCAAGCAAATGGCATTCAGAGAAAAGCAGGAGTAGTGGTACTACCATCAGCGAAATACTTCAAAATAAAAAAGGTAAAGAAAGATACTGAGAGACACTTCAGAATGATAAAGGGAATTATGCACTAAGAATATATAACACTTATTAATATCTATGCTCCCAATCAAGGAGCCCTGATACATGTAAAGGGAGAAACAGACTAAAGCACTATCATAGTAGGGGACCTAAATACCCCATTGTTTAATATGGACAGATCATCCAAAAAGAAAAACAATAATGAAATAACATCTTTAAATGATGTATTAGACCAACTGGACATAAATGACATTTTCAGAGCCTTCCATCCCCAAACAGCTGCTTATTACATTCTTCTCTAGTGCACATGGAACATTCTCAAGAACTGAACACATACTGGGACACAGAGATAGCCTCAACAAAATATAAGAGGGTTGAAATCATACCAACTATATTCTTTGATCATAATGCTTTGAAACTAGAGATCGACTGCAAAAAGGAGGAAGAACCATAAACATATGCAGATTAAACAACATGCTACTGAAGAAGAGTAACTGGGTCAGAGAATAAAAAGAGATCAAGAGATACACAGAAACATGATGCCAGTACAACATATCAAAGTTTTTGGGACATGGCAAAAGTGGTCATAAGAGGAAAGTTCATATCGGTACAGGCCTATCTCCAAAACCAAGAACGAACCCAAATAAACAACCTAAAGCTTCATCTTAAAAAACCAAAATAGGAAGAACAAATGAAGCCTAAAGTCAGAAGAAGGAAAGAAACAAGCAAAATTAGAGCAGAAATAAATGAAATTGAAAACAAAAAAGTTGTAGAAAAAATAAATGCAACAAAGAGCTGGGTTTTTGAGAAGGTTAGTAAAACTGACAAACCCTTGACTAGACTCATTAAAGAAAAAAGAGAAAGGACACAAACAAAATCAGGAATGAAAGGGGAAATTACGACAGACACTGCAGAAACACAAAGGATCGTACAAGAATACTACGAAAAAAGTATATAACACCAAATTTAATAACCTAGAAGAAATGGACCAGTACTTAGAAAAATACAACCTTCCTAGACTGAATCAAGAAGAACTGGAAAATTTAAGTAGACTGATTAGCAGTATGGAAATGGAAACAATCATCAAAAATCTACCAAAAAGTAAAAGTGCAGGGTCAGATGGCTTCACCAGTGACTTCTACCAAACATTCAAAGAAGATTTAATACCTATTCTCCTCAAACTCTTCCAAAAAACCGAAGACGAGACAATATTTCTCAACTCATTTTATGAGGCCAATATTACCCTGATACCAAAACCTGGTAGAGATAACAAAAAAAAGAAAACTCAGACCAATATCTCTCATGAATAGAGGTAGAAAAAAACCTAAATAAGATATTAGTGAACCGAATATAGCAACATATTAAAAAGATTATACACCATGATCAAGTGGGCTTCATCCCAGGGGCATAGGGATGGTTCAACATATGCGAATCGATTAATGTGATATAGCATAAACAAATTAAAAAATAAGAATCATATAATCATATCATTAGATGCAGAAAAAGCCTTCCACAAGATACAGCATATATTTATGATCAAAACACTTAACAAAATCGGTGTAGAAGGAAAGTACCTTAACATAATAAAGGCCATATATGACAAGCGCTCAGCCAACATTATACTTAATGGTGAAAACTAAAAATCTTCCTTCTAAGATCAGGAACAAGGCAAGACTGTCTGTCCACTATTGCCACTGTTATTCAATATAACATTAGAGGTCCTAACGAATGCAATCAGGCAAGAACGATATAAAAGGCATTCGAACAGGAAACGAAGAAGTCAAACTGTCACTATTTGCAGATGACATGATTCTCTATATAGAAAACCCTAAAGACTCCACAAAAACACTACTAGAAACAATAATGAAATACAGTAAAGTATCTGAATACAAAATCAACATTAAAAAATCCATAGCTTTCTATACTCTAACAATGAAGTATCAGAACAAGAAATGGAAAAAATAATTCCTTTTGCAATTGCAACAAAAGGAATAAAATACCTAGGAATAAATCTAATGAAACATGTGAAGGACCTATATAATGAAAACTATAAGACACTATTAAAAGAAATTGAGTAAGATGCAAAGAAATGGAAAGATATTTCGTGTTCTTGGATTGGAAGAATCAACATAGTTAGAAAGACCATATTACCTAAAGCATTATACAGATTTAATGCAATCCCCGTCAAAATCTCACTGGCATTTTTTAAAGAAATAGAACAAAAAATTATCAGATTTGTATGGAAGCACAAAACACCCCGAATCGCCAAAGCCATCCTGAGAAAAAAAAATGAGGCTGCAGGCATCACTCTGCCCGACGTCAAATTATAATACAAAGTGACAGTAATCAACTTGGCATGGTATTGGCAGCAAAACAGACACACAGACCAGTGGAACAGAATCGAGAGTCCAGAAGTAAACCCATATTTGATGAGAAAATGATTTTTGACAAAAAAGCCAAAAATGTACAGTGGGGAAAGGAAAGCCTCTTCAATAAACGGTGTGGGAAAACTGGAAAGCCACCTGCAAAAGAATGAAACTAGACTGCTGTCTATCACCACACACCAAAATTAACTCAAGATGGATTAAGGACATGAATATAAGACCTGAAACAATAAAATGCATAGAATGAACCATAGCAACTAAACTCAAGGACCTTGGACTTAAACAGGATTTTGTGAATTTGACCTCAAAGGCAAGGGAAGTAAAAGCAGAAGTAAATGAATGGGACAACATCAAACTAAAAAGCTTCTGCTAAGCAAAAGAAATCGTCAGCAAGGTAAAGAGACAACCATCCAAATAGGAAAACATATTTGCAAGCAATGCTTCCAATAAGGGCCTGATATCCAAAATATACAAAGAACTCATACAACTCAATAATAGCAAAAATAAATAAATAAATAAATAAATAAATAAAATCAATGGACAAGTGGTCAGATGGCCTGAACAGACACTTCTCCCTAGAGGACATACAAATGGCCAAGAAATATTTGAAAAGATGCTCAACATCGCTAGCTATTAGGGAAATGCTAATCAAAACCACAATGAGATACCATATCACACCTGTTAGAAAAGCTATAATCAACAGGACAAGAAATAACAAATGTTGGAGAGGATGCGGAGAAAAAGGAACCCTTATACATTGCTGGTGGGACTGCAAAGTGATGCAGCCACTATGGAAAACAATATGAATTTCCTCAGAAAACTAAGAATTGATCTACCATATGATCCAGCAATCCTTCTACTGGGTATTTACCCCAAAGACTTGAAAACCCATATCCGAAAAGATATTTGCACACTGATGTTCATAGCAGCATTATTCACAGTGGCTAGGACATGGAAGCAACTGAAGTGTCCTACGATAGATGATTGGCTAAAGAAGCTGTGGTACATACATACAATGGAATATTACTCAGCCATAGGAAGAGATGAAATTCTGCTATTTGCGACAACATGGATGGACCTCAAGATAATCATGCTAAGTGAAAAAAGCACAGAAAAACTTGAAAATCACATACTATCACTTGTATGTGGGATATAAACCTAAAAGTAACAAATGAACAGGACAGAGACTCATGAACATAGATTATAGACTTGCAGTTACTAGAGGGGATGGGGCAAGTAGAGCGGGTAAAGGGGGTCAAATATGTGGTGACAGAGAAATCTAACTATGGGAGGTGAACACACAGTGTAAATATATATATGCCTGTTAAAGTGTACAGATGAAACATTGGATTTTGTTAATCAATGTCACCATAAAATAAATAAAAATTAAAAATGGGCAATGAATATCAACAAGTAACTTATGAAACAGGAAACCTAAGTAGCTAATACCCATATGAAATGCTCAAACTCTCTCATAACCAGAGAAATGTAAATTAAAAGACATATCCATCATTTTATATCCATCCGATTGACAAAATTACTAAATCTAATAGTATCAACTGTTAGCCTGTATCGTGGTGGGATCTTGGCTGTTTCTAATAAAGCTAAACATACGATACTTTAACACTCAGTAATTCTTATTCTGGTTACCTACCCTAATGTAAATCTCAAAGTGAACACAAGGAAGCCATAAAAAATGATCACTGCAATTTTCTTAAAAACAGCAAAGAAGATAAACTGTTCAGTTTATTCACACAGTGGACTATTCCATAGTAGTTAAAATAAATAAACACAATTCACATAGATTAATATCAAAATATAATGTGAAGTTTAAAAACACTGGATTATGAAAGTATAACAATGCTACATATACCTTTGCATATATATATATATATACACACACACACAAACATTACGATGTTTCACACCAATTGTACCAACTGGTTATTTCTAGGGAGAAAAAGAATGAAAAGACTTTAATTGAATCTATAATATTTTTTAGTTCTTAAAAAGTAATATACCTACAAGAATGACTAAAATTAAGATAGACAATATTTAGTGTTGATGAGGATGCAGAGCAACTAGAACTTACATACTTTACTAGTGGGAATGTATATGGTACAATGACTTTGGAAACCTACTTGGCAGTATCTACCAAAATGGAACATGGACTTACCCTATGATCTAACAATTCTAATGAACATGAATATCCAACAAAAATGCATATATATTTTCATCAAAAGACACGTAAAAGAATGTACACAGCAGCACTACTTATATAGCTAAAAACTGTAAACTACCAAAACACTCAACTCAGGAGAATGAATAAACTAGTATAATGACATAATAAAAGACAAGAATGAAAATGAATGAACTACAACTACATGAAACAATATGGATACTAACTCACATTAATCTTTGGTGAAGGAAGCCAAACACAAGAGTATGTACAATATGATTCTGCTTATATAAAGTTAAAGAACAGTCAAAACTAATCTGTAGTGGATAAGGTTACCCTTGGAAAGAGGGAGGTGACTTAAAAGAGGGCACACAGGTGCTTTTATGGGTGCTGGTAAAGTTGTTTCTTAATCTGGGTGCTGGTTACATGAATGTGTTCAATTTGTGAAAATTCATAGTCCTATACAGTTATATATTTTTACTTTATATTAAAGAAAGGAAGAAAAAGCAGCAGCAAATAAAGCAAAATACAAGCATCTGTTTGATCTTGGTGTTAGATATGTATATTATTTTATTTTCTTGATTTTTGTATTTAAATTGCTATATAATTTTAAATATTTAAAAAATAAAAGCATATAGGTGCTTCTAATAGTCTTTCTTAAGCACTGAAAAGTGCCACTGTCCTGAAGGGATATTATTTCTTAAGACTCTCATTTAGCTGACTCACCTGAATAGCTGCTTTTGGGGGCTTTTCTCTCAAGCATCAATGGGTCCTTTCCATTCTCCAAATTGTAGTTCTCAGGCTTGGAAACTGGAAGCCCTGCTCATTAAAAAAAAAAAAAAAAAGGAACTTAGCTATTTGTGATGGGAGCAAAGATATGTCCTAAAACACAGTGGCACTCCCCTGATCTACAAAGAGGACAGGATATCACAGGACGATCTGGAGTGAAAGATGAACCTCTCCAAAATGCTTAAAATATCTGCAGCAAGTGTGGGCCTGGTAAAGAGTTTGTTTATGCATACTTGAAAAAACAAATGTTTTTGCCGGTTAAAAAATAAAACTTCTCTTCCTTTACTGAAGAAGTTCCAGGGAGATATGTGGATTAATCCTTGGCTTAGAGAAATTAGAGAAAATGGGACCTCAGTGACAGCATCACAAAGTTGTGACTGTGGTTACTAGAATTTATCCTTTCTTCTTTCTTTAGCTATTAAAATTCACTTTCTTAGGAACTCTATTTGTTGAAACTCCCAGGATAGAAGCACTATCTTTTTTACCTGAGCTCACTAACTGGAAGAATAACATAACCCTAGAGCTGCCAATGGCTATCTTTGGTACATGGGGAGTTCCTAAGAATAAAGCCAATATAGGGCAAAGCCAAGCCATAAAAAAATAAATAAAAGAAATTCCTGATAATATATTTGATTCTCTGAATCAAGATCCCCCCTCCCCAGGAATAGAATCCAACACCTAAACTCTACATAGACCCATCTCTCTGAATAACAGAAGCCTTCGCCTTCAGGGGATGGATCCAATACTGTTACCTGAGGACAGTGGTGGAAATACAGTGCAGCTGGGAAAAGGGAATTGAAAAAAAAAAAAGAATATTTACTCCTGGAGGAAGGTTAGAGATATATACTAAGCCCAGCATTATGACTGAAGGAGGACAGAAATATTTGTGAAGTTCACACCTTCTTGTCCAGGTTCACGATGCCCACCTAAGCGTAAGTAAATCAGGTCAAAGAACACCCATCCTTTTTCACCTCCCACCAATGTGCTAACAGATTAACTCCTGCAGAAAGACAAGTATATAACCTAAATTACCTCACATAAAACCACGTTTTGAAGGCAAAGATGAGCAATCATTGTACATAGGACTTGGGCTATAATATTTGACAGAAGCAAACATATGATGTAATAATCATATTCACCTTGATATTTCTAAATCATCATGTGGGGCAGGAGAGTGCAAGTGAAAAGCAAAAGTCTTACTGCTGCTTGGAGAGACTGCAATTTAGTTCCATCAAAACATTGTGATTTAAGGAACTCAACCAACAGAGGAAGGAACTACAGAGGAGACTCAAAATCTATATATAAATATCATTCTTTTTTTTTTTTTGACTTCTGAGATATATGTATATATATATATATACACATACACACAAAAGCACAACTTAAAGTTACCCAGTAGAACACAACAACTGGGGGGATTTTAGAAACTACAGATTTCTATAAAGATAGGTTTATATTTATCTCACATCAATGTGGACAAGCTGTTACAGTGTGGGCATTTAGTTGAAAACCCATAAGGCCACATAGAGAAATACTTTAAAAGTAATTTCCCTTCGCTATAAGTAAGTGTTGTACCTTAGAGTAAAGGGAAAATTGAAATAGAACCATCTAAAAAACAATCAGGCAGGAAATAGGTGATCAATTGCTACTCAATTCCAGAAGATAGTCAGGATAAATGGATAAATTTATCCATTTGTTAGAAAATGGATAAATTTATTTCACTTACAATAAAGCTTTTTAAAAAAATCAATGGAAACAAAGATTTACCCCTTTTAAGCTACTGCGAATTAGGTTTCTGTCACTGCAATCCAAAGAATCCTGACAAAATAAGCATAGACAATTCACTACTGAGAACTTAGAACAGAAAGAGGTTTTCTCTGGGCCGAAAGATATGAACACTTTATGACTCCTAAATGGAAAAGTGAAGGATTTGTTAAACATTTCACTTTCAATAAAATAATGTCCCCACGAGTAGATTTCAATCACAATGAGAACTCATCCTTACAAAGTGAGACCAGGTTCCTATAGTTCTCCAGCATCGTGTCCCTTTGTGCAGGATCCAGCTTCCCCCATTCCTCTGGAGTAAAGTCCATGGCCACATCCTTGAATGTCACAGATGCCTAAGATAAAAAAACATATTTTTGTTTACCATTTTTCACTTGATAGCATCCTTTTCACTCCCCCGGTTTCTGCTGGCCCTGGAACAGAGGGGTTGAATACATTCGACAGAGAAAATGACAGTGATAAATGACAATTATTCTAATAGTATTCAGATTCTAAGTATTCTGTGTAAAGTTACTGGGTATCAGTTATATACTAGGGATGCTATGCTAGGTTTAATATGAGAACCAAAAGAAATACAACCATGGTTTCATCATTGATGGACTATTATTTTTCTGAGGAATAAAGAGTTAAAACATGAACCAATCGGTCAACAATGTAGTTTGGCAAAGTAAATAACAGATAGGCAGAGGTGAAAAAAAGGCATGTCTGCATAACTCTCCTGTGAGTCCTCAATAAAAACTTGAAGAATTAATCTAATAAATCAGAAGATGAACTGAAATACAGACCTTGTGAATGGATTAGTCATGCAATGAAAAGACTGGCAGTGAGCACCAAATCCAATTAAGCATGAATTTAATTCAAGGCTGAAAGCATCAATTAAAATCGATGGCAACAAATTGAGTAAGGGTACAGATATAATTCATATATGTTTATGTGTAAATATCATAGGATTAAGTTAATATAAGACAAAAAATATAAAACTATAAGGAAATAGATACATATAAGTATTACATTCCTTTTTAAGTGAAGCCATAGAGCATGGGAATAATATGCCAACATTTTTTAAATAAATATATATCGAATGCTATAACTGAATAGAAAATACCTTTTAAAAAAAATTGAAACATTCATGAAGCATTTACAAAAGTAACAAAGTAAATTTAAATAAATTCCAAAACAGAAATAGAACCGAGCAATAACTGATAACTGAAAAAAAAAAAAATACTTTTCTGAATATCAAAATAATGATGTAAAATGGAAATAGCTAAAATCGTACTCAGGAAATTTCACAGCTTGTAAATGCTTCCATTTCATTAAAAAAATAATGTAAATAAATGAACGAAGCACACAAGTTAGAGAAACAACAACAAACTAAGAAAAACATGAAGAATTACAGGATAAGAGCAGAAATTAAGGCGAGGGGAAAAAAGAAAAATAGGAGAGGTAGGAAATCTGAATAAGGTCTGTAGGTTATAGTGCCATATACTGTTAGGTCCAGGAAGGCTCTATCCCTACCCCTCTGTAGTGTAGGAACCAGACTTCTGTCTTACTTTTGTGTGGGAACTAGACTTTGTATGTGGATTAGCAATGCCACATGCTCACCTCCCACTTCACTGGACTCTCCTCCCTTCCCTGCAAATTTACTCGCCCCAAATATTCCTACTAAAAAAGCCCATCTCAAGCCCCATATAAGTTTCAGGTCTCCTCGCCATCTTTGGCTCAGCCAAGGTGTCACTCTGCTACAATAAATCTTGTTTAACCCCTTAGGCTTTGTGCATTCCTCCTTCCGTGAACCTAATATATACCAACGTTAATTTCCTGATTTTGGAAAATAAGAATAAAGTCAAGTAAAATGTTAACTTTTGGAGAATCTGAATGGAGAGTTTATAAGAAATCTTTCTACTGTTTGCAATATCTCCTTAAGTCTAAATTTATTTCAAAATAAAGTTTTCAAAAATGAAAATAATCTGAGACTTAAAAAAATACAAGAATCATCCCTGGACAATAAAATAAAATGTAAAAATCACTAAGTAGCCGCTAAGTAGACAGGTTATTTTGAGGAAAAACGACTGTCCTACAATCTACATACCCACAGATAAATTATCATTCAATGGGAGTTAACTTCCAGACCATTAGAATAAAAAATCAGAACAAAAATGCAAAGCATTGCACAAAAGGCAAAAAAAAAAAAAAAAAAAAAAAACGAAAGAGAAAGTATAATTTATAAAAATCATATGGCAAGAAAAATTTGAAACATATAAGTAATCATATTAATGTGAATGAGTTAATTTCCCTCAAAAACATTTTTTAAAAAGGCCACATTCTGTTTACACAAAGGACACCATCAAAAAACACCCTAAAGTTCAGTATTAAGAGTGAAGGAAATGGAAGGAAATATGGTACCATCACATATCTGAATATAGTAGTGCAAGTTCAATAAAAACATATGGACAAATATACATCAGTGTTATCCTCAGTAGGGAGAGGTGGAAGACTGAATTTGGGGAGAGAATATTAATTTTACATTTATATTTTTATATGTCTGTGCTGCTCACCTGGTTACAAAGAGCAAGAATTAAAACTTTGACATTTAAAAAAATCTAATAAGACAAAAAAGTTGCCTGGGCAAATTCTAATAAGACAGCTGCAATATCAGCATCAAACAAAAATCTAATGTAATGCAAAAAGGACAAAGAAAGTTTTAACAATTTCCATAAAAGGTTCAATCTACCCTGAGGCTCTACTAGTCTTGAATCTAATATCAAAGTGTTGAAATATGTAAAGCATTAACTTTTATTCTGGTACTTGTATTCTGATTTCTCTCTGGCTGCTATGCATGGCCAGTGAAGTTTAGGTAATATTAATTCCATCTCTGACTCATGGGTGGTATGTTTGTTTGTATGTGTGTGCAGTTATATTATATAGGTCTGCCCGATTAAAGAATAACATTTAGATATAGACAATAACTGGTCCAAGAATGAGACTAATACCCATTAAAGAGTTAATTCCTGGATTTCTGCTGGGATGACAAAAGGGAGTTGCCCTTTGTGTCTGGTCTTCATTTTGGGAAGAGGTAAGCCTAGATTTGGTAGGGGCCAGCACTTGGAGAAAAACCTGCTGGAGAGGAAAATCCATAGAGAGAAAAGAAAAGGTCTGTCCGTGAAAGGGAAGCTATAGGTCCTAATGTTACTGCTTAAACTTCATTTCTAGCCAGACCTGGATTTTTCAGTTACGTTAATAAATACCTCTTTTTGCTTAAGCTAATTTGAGTTGAGTTTTTATCAGTTGCAACTTAAAGCTTCTTGACTTGACTAATACAGTCTTCAATACTAAAATTAGGCAGTTGAGAAACCAATGAAGACAGGTTTGTATATAAGGATCCTGAGAAGTTACTTTTACAAACACTACCAATGTGCAATATGTACTTTTTACACTTGGGATTACAGTAGCAAAGAGAAAGGCTTTTTGAAAATCTTTGGGTTGTGGTGTGCCACACACATCATGGAGAACTTTTTCTTCCTACCCAACTTATTTAATAAAAATTTCAAACATACAAAAAGTTGAAAGACTAATACAACCACCACTTAATTTCAACAATTCTTAATATTTGCTCTGGTAGGGCAGATTAGAAAGTAAGTTGCAGACACGATAACATTTCACTTCTAGAATACTTCAGCATTCATCATCTTGGAGGGCTGCATTCTAACTTTAAATTAAGTCTTTCATAAGCTTTCCTTTTCAAGAACTCCTTTGAACTTTTGAGTACTTATTATTTTCATAATTCACTTCAGCACTAAAGGCACTTTCTTAAATTCTTAACAGTCATGCGTATGTTGTTTCCTTCAGAGAAACAAAAATTTTAAGAGATATGCACCATATTTTCTTTTCAAATAATTTCCAAAGTTACCAAGCACAGAAATTAGCCTAATATGCTAAAGAAGAGTAATGTTCCTTATGTGCCTGCTGAGTGACAATACTAGATGGAGAAGATAGCATGGGTTAGTAGAAAACATCTACTGACTTCATTAGTCCCCCAAGTAGTCTCTTAGAATTAGAATTCAGCTCTCCAGATGGGCTCTAGTGGACAAAGAAACTCCACATCGAAAAGAAAGGAGTGCATCTGTACTCTGAGAAATAAAGTGGAATTTTAATAATCAGTAGAGACTCATACTGACCTGAGATCTGGCTGTAAGGCGCAGAGCTGCCACTTCTCCCTCTTCTGTGCTCTTCTCTTGTGAAAAGGAAGAATCCTGGGATGACATAGCTAAGGGGAAGAAAGCAGTAATGATAGAAACGAAATCTATTTTGTGACTCAGATTTACAAATCTAAAAAGACCTCCACCGTATAAGTGATGCTCCCTATAAACACTGCCACTGAAGGGAGCCCAAACAACTCATGCTCCTAGGATCATGGAGAATGTCCAGGAATGTTACTACTTGGGGCTTAAATTCATTGTTGCCATAATCATAACACCTACTGGTAGATGACATTCTCTAATCTAGAAGTTAGAATAAATCAGTTTATTTCCAAGCTTAATCTACATTAAATTAATATCAGAAAAATAGGCTCAGTTCTCAAAATTCACTCTGTAAACTTATTTAAAACGCAGATTGCTGGATCCCACTTCCCAATAATTATCATTAGTTGCATCTAGGGTGCAATTCAGAAATATAATAAGCACTCCAGAGGTAATTCTGAGGTTGTAAGTCACAAATCAAACTTCAAGAAAGACCAGTCTAGTCAGTTTCTGACTTCTTTATATCTGTCTTCAACTACGTAAAACAAAAATATTTGCTCTATAGAAATCATGAGCTTATTCTGCAAAATGAAATAACAGATATGCGAACCAAAAAAAAAAAAAAAAACAAATTTTCAGACTCACTGATCGAGACTAGACATAATCATTTGGGGAAAACATGTGAGAAAAGTAACTGAGACTTTCTTTGCTTATGCCTTAGAAGCTAACATTCAGCTGACATTTTGGGGGAGGCTTCGAATGGTCCACTGTGCACACAGTTGGAGTGAAAAGGGGGGAGGGGATCCTATACCAAGCACTCCATTCTCACTCTAAGGGCTAGCTCATCCAATTCCCAGACAAAGGAGACGGACAGTGCTGTCTGCCAAGAGCCACCTCCCCTGAGGTAAGTGGTTTCCCTTCAGGAAGAATTTCCCCCTTCCACAACACAAGTTCAACCTACTTCAGCAATTCTTACCTCTCTTCTTGGGCGTTTCGTCCAGATCTCTCTCCATGATTAGCACCTCCTCCTGGTTCTGAAGATTCCGATCTCCCTCTCCGCCCCAATTCAGACCTCTCTGGACAGGATAGTGAGAAGTCTCTTGAGGCCTCCTGGTCCTCCTCCCTGCCTTCCCTCTGCGGGCTCTGCGGAAAGGCTTCGGTCAAGTCAGCTCTGGCTTCTTTCTCACTCTCGAGCCTAGCTCGGTGCTACGAGGCTGGCACCTGGAAACACCCGGGCAGCATCCCTGAGCCTGGATCCTAAGATGCCTGTTCCTGCCGCTTGGAACTGTCCCTGGGGAGACCGACCAGCTGGAAGAGACGGCGCTGGGGCTGCTGCCGAGGTACAAGGTGCGTAGACAGATCCTACCACGCTCGGGGAGCTCTCCGAAGCCCCGCGATGGCCCTGGGCCCCGCCCGTCCCGCCCCGCCAGCACAGCGCTCGCACCCGCGTCCCGGGGAGGCGGCAGCCGCGGGAGAGATTCAGGCCGGAGCGTGAGGGGACGGGACTCATGGTCTGCCCTCGATGCCCCTTTCACAAATGCGCATTCCAGCCCTGACTCAGCACAGCTTGAGGCCCCAGGGGTCACCACCGAAGCCAAGCGGAGACAAGCCACTTGTGAAAGACCAACTCACCTCCCATCCCGGGCTTGACAAAGGCTACGAACTTCTTGGGCCAGCATGGAGTCGCGCAGGCGTAAGGAGTGGGCAAGGCTGGCGGGCCTCATCCAGCTCCGGAACTACGATTCCCAGAAGTCTATGGGCGTCGTCAGACTCCGTTTCGCAGCAGGTGGGAGCCTAAATGGTGTTGTTGGGGGAAGCGAGCAGCCGTCGCTCTCCCTCTCGCGAGAGTATCGGGCTATATCTCTTGCGTCTGATCCACTATCCTGGAGCGCGAACGCTAGAGACTCGAATCTACGTGGTTGCCGGTACCCGAGCTTGTCTGCACATGGACTATACAGGACAATGCTCAGGGCTGCTGAGGAGTTCAACCTAAATTACTCTAATGTAAGATATATTAGAGGAATGTATGGCTTTTCTATGTTTTTTTTTTTTGTCCTCAAACTCATTTGCCTTTAAACGATGTGAAAGCTGTACTTTTAGCTACAAAAAGCCGGTTGTATACACGTTGCCCTTTTTAAATTTTTCCCACTCTTGCACCACTGCACAGTGTAGCCTTAGGGTGCGAGCGCTGGGCTGGGAGAGAAGTGGATACTAATAAATACAAGCAGGTCCACTTCAAAGGATTTTATTTACCTTCCTTCCCACCGTGATACACAGACACACACACGCACGCACGCACACATACACAAAGTCAGATGATTACTGCAAAAAAAGGTAGAAATAGATAGTTTCCCTGAGGGATAAGATCACCTGGTAGAAGGAAGGGAGGTAAATGGGGAGTGGTCTTGTCCAAATTTTAACACCATATATTCTCCGCTCTGAAAATAATTCAAATACCCCTAAGTCCTTCCTCCCCTCCTCACATACCTGCATATAATTCATCTATAGCTTGGACCCTTCCTGGTGAGTTGAAGGAGGTATAGGAAACACCCCTAGATTTGGAGTTTCCTTCCTTCCCTTCATTACTAGCTTGTAACTTCGGTCTGGGGAATATGAGCTCACAGGGGGGAAAAAAAATATTTGACGAATTCTATTGCTAAAAAGAAAAACAATAAATTGAATAACTTGTGACAGATAAAGCAGAATTAGTGGACCATTTAGAATAAAATGTATCTATTTTTAAAAAAACTCATAAAAGAGATAAAGGAGAACATAAATACTAAGCAAGACCTTGTCACAAAAACAAAACTGTGTGATAAATATAATGGTCGAAATAAGGTATTTGATACTTTACTGACTAGCAGAATATGTAAAACTGAAGGGTGAATTTGAAAGCTGGACTGTATGTATGTCAAAGAATTCTATTCTTCCATCAGATATTGGGAAGGGATAAAAAGTTGGAAAATATAGAATAAATGGTAAGCAATCTGGAGACCGACTAGATAGTCATATGAGAGTCCCAGAGGGAAAGAAAGAATAAAAGAATATTTTAAGAAACAATAACCAAGAATTATGGAGAAATAATTTAAAGAACTTAGATCGAAGGTGCTCACAGACGGGCAAACAGAAAAGATGAAAAAATATCACATATAATAAAATCTAATGATATAAATGTTGGCTCATGACCTTGAGAATTCTTTGGGTGAAATTTGAAACTGGTTCCTGTATATGAAAGGTAGTGAGAGTGAAGGAAGAGGCAGACCACTCCAGATTAGTAGGTGGCAATTTTAATAAGCAAGGGAACTTATATATGTGGCTTGTCTTGGGTGACCAAGTGATGAGTAGATCTCTGCATGTGTCCGTCAGAATCTTAAAAGTTTATATTGAGGCTTTAACTGGGTTCAGTCACATATTCAGTTTAGATGATCTCAGTAACACATTACTCTCTCAAGGCTGTCGTTGAAACAGCTCCTAGACTGGAAATGGTGGGCAGAACATACATTCTAAGAAAGGGGGAGGGAGTAAAGAGCCTCTGATTGCCTGTCAAATCAATCAGCAGTCACATACTCTTGATAACCTTCTCCAAAAATAAATAAGAAGAAATTCTAAAACCTCCCATAGTCAAAAACTGCCTGGCATTTGTGGCATACAGTCAATGCTGCAGCCTCGAGTTTATTTAGCGCAGCCTTTATATAAGTTTTTGGATACAATAGCAAAGCACAGAGTACAATAGCAAAGCACAAGGTACATTACCATAGGAATGCTGACATTTACATAAGTTCCTATATATCCTTCCCTCAGGGTACAAACATCCTTTTCTGGGCTGTAAAACATTCCACTATCTTAAGAGGATTTCTTTAGGAGGCAAGCCTCCCCTCCAGGGTCAGTAACATTTAACTCCCACCCTGCTTCCTAGAACCATTGTTTAAGCAGTCTCAGCAGTTGCTTCATGGCTATCAACTACATGACTTCTTCAGTGGCTCTTAATGGCTCCTGACAAATAAGGAAATGTAATAATATTTTCAAACTGTAAAAGATAAAACTTCGAATCCAGAATCTTATATTTTACTTAAATATCATGTAAAGGAGGCAAAATGAAAATACTCTTATGCATACAAGACCTTGGAAATATTCTTGGAATTATTTTAGCAAGAAGAAAAAAAATCAGGATGACGGTTCAAGGTATAAAGAAAGTAAGGATTAGAATTAACTAGTAAAGAGTTTATTATCATCTTAATAATCAAAAAGCAGAGGTAATGAGACAGGGTGATGCCAATTACATGTACATAACAATCCAATATTAAAAATTTAATGATACCATTGGGAATGAGGGTGGGAAATGGAAATGGAAAAGTGAGAGAGGCTGAGTTACTTTATTAGATGGAGGATACACGTATTCAGAAATTTGATAAATGGATGGAAAACAGTAGGGGGGAAGCATAAGTGGATATTTTAAAAGAAAGGTACAAGTATCATGAAAATAGAAGTAGGGTGTATAACATTCAAGCTAGAAGAAAGAACTGATTATTCAATGGAAACCCAGAGAAGAAGAAAACAAGAAACAATAAAGTATGGTAAAGAGAAAATATAGAATAAGACGTGTTATATCATTTATCACAATAAATGTAAAAGAGTCAAACCCACATATCAAGAGGCAGAAAATCTCTGAATTACAAATAAGCCAACCAAATTAATCCAAAATTTCCAGATGCAGCAATATGCTCTTAACAAGATACACTGGAAACCAAACAATATAGAAAGATTCAAAATAAAGTAACACTAAAAGATTTATCAGGCAAATATGAACTAAAAGAATACCTATATAGCAATGTTATTATTAATTAAATTAGATTCAGGATAAAAACATAACGGACAAAAGATGTGTTGCGGAGATGGTTAGGAAGAAGAGTTGGAGTCTGGAAACACATTAACTAACATGGATAAGGAAGAGGGGATGAATGGCAATGCTAGCATCTCCACCCCTGTCTCCATGGCTTTTTAGTCTCTCCTCACAAAGCTGGCTTGGTTATTATTATTAGTTACAATCAGATTAGTAATTACAGATTACAGCCAACTCCCAATTTCAGCCTCAAGGCCACCACCGTGTTATCAGCTACTCCCTCTCTTTTTCTTATCCTTGTGCCTAGAGCAAGAAGTCCCAGAATAGGAAAGGCATGTGCACCCTCCCTGTACTGCGACCTTGTTGCTCCAAGCACCAAGTATCCTGCCAGGACTGCAGGCATCTCTCACATCAAGATGTACGTTATATACTTGTAAAACTCATGAAGAGAAGTTTAGTCTACTGTATTGCCCATATTTCTACTCTTTCCATTGTTCTTTCTTTTTTCCTGGTGCTCCACAGTTCCTTCCTTTATCATGTCTTTTTTGTTTGAAGAATATCGTCTAGTAATCCTTTAGGGTAAGTCTGCTAAGTGACAAATTCTTTTAATTTTCATTCTTCTGCAAATGTCTGGATTTCCTCTTCATACTTGAAGGATAGTTTCACAAAATATTCAATTCAATGGCTGACAGTTCTTTTCCGCTAAGTGAACAGCACTTGAAAAATGTGTCATTTCCTTCTGGGCTTGATGGTTTTAAATGAGAAATCTGCTGTCATTCAAATTTATGTTCCCCTATAGGTAATGTGACATTTCTTTCAGCTTCTTTCAAGATTTTATCTTTGTTTTTAATTTTCAGAATTTTATTTTATTTTGCAATATCTATCTCAAAATGAAAGGATATTTAACCTCTTTTTAAAAATTAAGTTTGTTAGGGTAACATTGATTAATATGATTATATAATTTTCAGTTTACATTATAATTTGACATCTGAATATTCTATTGTGTTTACCACCCAAAGTCCAGTTTCTTTCAGCTACCATATATTTGATCTCCGTTACTCACTTCCCCCTCCCCTAATCCCCCTTTATGTTACCCTTTTTAACTGTCTACCTACCCTCTTCTCTCCCATCCCCTGCCCTCTGGTAACCACTAGTCTATAGTCCATGTGTCTCTGTTTGTGTCCTGTTTATTTGTTGCTTTTAGGTTTACATTCCACATGTAAGTGATAGCATGTGAATTTCCCTGTCTGGCTTATTTCGCTTAGCATGATTATCCTGAGGTCCATCCATATTGTCACAAATAGCAGAATTTCATCTCTTTCTATGGTTGAGTAATATCCCATTGTATATATGTACTAAAGCTTCTTTAGCCAATCATCTATCATAGGACATTTCAGTTGCTTCCATGTTCTGGCCACTGTGAATAGTGCTGCTATGAACATCAGTGTGCAAATATCTTTTCGGATATGGGTTTTCAAGTCTTTGGGGTAAATACCCAGTAGAAGGATTGCTGGATCATATGGTAGATCAATTCTTAGTATTTTGAGGAAACTCCACACTGTTTTCCATAGTGGCTGTACCAATTTTCAGTCCCACCAGCAAGGTCTGAGGGTTCCTTTTTTTCCGCATCCTCTCCAACATTTGTTATTTCTTGTCCTGTTGATTATAGCTTTTCTAACAGGTGTGATATGGTATCTCATTGTGGTTTTGATTAGCATTTCCCTAATAGCTAGCGATGTTGAGCATCTTTTCAAATATTTCTTGGCCATTTGTATGTCCTCTAGGGAGAAGTGTCTGTTCAGGCCATCTGACCACTTGTCCATTGATTTTATTTATTTATTTATTATTTTTTGCTATTATTGAGTTGTATGAGTTCTTTGTATATTTTGGATATCAGGCCCTTATTGGAAGCATTGCTTGCAAATATGTTTTCCTATTTGGATGGTTGTCTCTTTACCTTGCTGACGATTTCTTTTGCTTAGCAGAAGCTTTTTAGTTTGATGTTGTCCCATTCATTTACTTCTGCTTTTACTTCTCTTGCCTTTGAGGTCAAATTCACAAAATCCTGTTTAAGTCCAAGGTCCTTGAGTTTAGTTGCTATGGTTCATTCTATGCATTTTATTGTTTCAGGTCTTATATTCATGTCCTTAATCCATCTTGAGTTAATTTTGGTGTGTGGTGATAGACAGCAGTCTAGTTTCATTCTTTTGCAGGTGGCTTTCCAGTTTTCCCACACCGTTTATTGAAGAGGCTTTCCTTTCCCCACTGTACATTTTTGGCTTTTTTGTCAAAAATCATTTTCTCATCAAATATGGGTTTACTTCTGGACTCTCGATTCTGTTCCACTGGTCTGTGTGTCTGTTTTGCTGCCAATACCATGCCAAGTTGATTACTGTCACTTTGTATTATAATTTGACGTCGGGCAGAGTGATGCCTCCAGCCTCATTTTTTTTTCTCAGGATGGCTTTGGCGATTTGGGGTGTTTTGTGCTTCCATACAAATCTGATAATTTTTTGTTCTATTTCTTTAAAAAATGCCAGTGAGATTTTGACAGGGATTGCATTAAATCTGTATAATGCTTTAGGTAATATGGTCTTTCTAACTATGTTGATTCTTCCAATCCAAGAACACGAAATATCTTTCCATTTCTTTGCATCTTACTCAATTTCTTTTAATAGTGTCTTATAGTTTTCATTATATAGGTCCTTCACATGTTTCATTAGATTTATTCCTAGGTATCTTATTCCTTTTGTTGCAATTGTAAAAGGAATTATATTTTCCACTTCTTGTTCTGACACTTCATTATTAGCGAATAGGAACACTATGGATTTTTGAACATTGATTTTGAATCTAGAAGCTTTACTGTATTTGCTTATTGTTTCTAGTAGTGTTCCTATGGAGTCTTTAGGGTTTTCTATATAGAGAATCATGTCATCTGCAAATAGTGACAGTTTGACTTCTTTGTTTCCTATTTGGATGCCTTTTATATCTTTCTCTTGCCTGATTGCACTTGCTAGGACCTCTAATGTTATATTGAATGACAGTGGTGATAGTGGACAGCCTTGCCTTGTTCCTGATGTTAAAGGGAAGGTCTTTAATTTTCACCATTAAGTATATTGTTGGCTGAG
This sequence comes from Rousettus aegyptiacus, assembly GCF_014176215.1. Classification (NCBI taxonomy): domain Eukaryota; kingdom Metazoa; phylum Chordata; class Mammalia; order Chiroptera; family Pteropodidae; genus Rousettus; species Rousettus aegyptiacus. The sequence continues at coordinate 66,843,774 of NW_023416309.1, forward strand.
TGTTTGTCATATATGGCCTTTATTATTTTAAGGTACTTTTCTTCTGTACCGATTTTGTTAGGCGTTTTGATCATAAATGTATGCTGTATCTTGTAGAAGGCTTTTTCTGCATCTAATGATATGATCATATGATTTTTAAAAAATTTGTTTATGTGGTGTTCCCATTAATCGATTTGTGTATGTTGAACCATCCCTGTTCCCCTGGGACAAAGCCTACTTGGTTGTGGTGCATACTATTTTTAATATGTTGCTGTATTCAGTTCATTAGTATCTCATTTAGGATTTTTGTATGTGTGTTCATGGAGATATTGGTCTGTAGTGTGTGTGTGTGTGTGTGTGTGTTATCTTTACCAGGTTTTGGTATCAGAGTAATATTGGCCTCATAAAATGAGTTGCCTCCTCTTCGATTTGTTCGGAAGAGTTTGAGGAGACGAGGCATTAAATCTTCTTTGAATGTTTGGTAAAATTCACTGGTGAAACCATCTGGTCCTTGACTTTTACTTTCTGGTTGGTTTTTGATTATTGTTTTCATTTCCATACTGCTAATTTTCCAGATCTTCTTGTTTAAGTCCAGGAAGATTTTATTTTCTAAGTACTGGTCCATTTCTTCTAGGTTATTAAATTTGGTATTATATACTTTTTATAGTATATTGGCATGATCCTTTGTATTTTTGCGATGTCTGTTATTTTTTCTCCTCTTTCATCTCTGATTTTGTTTATTTGTGTCCTTTCTCTTTTTTCTTTAGTGAGTCTAGCCAGGGGTTTGTCAATTTTATTAACCTCAAAGAAGCAGCAACTTGTCATATTTATTTTTTCTACTGTTTTTTGTTTTCAATTTCATTTATTTCTGCTATAATTTTGATTGTTTCTTTCCTTCTGCTGACTTTAGGCCTCATTTATTCTTCCTTTTCTAGATTTTTAAGATGAAGTGTTAGGTTATTTATTTGGGCTCATTCTTGTTTTTGGAGATAGGCCTGTAATGATATGAACTTTCTTCTATAACTGCTTATGCTGCATCCCAAAAGTTTTGATACATTGTACTATCATTATCATTCATTTCTATATATCTCTCGGTCTTTTTATTTCTTCTCTGACCCAGTTATTCTTCAGTAGCATGTTGATTAATCTTCATGTATTTGTTCTTCTTCCTTTCTGTTTGTAGTTGATCTCTAGTTTTAAAGCATTATGATCAGAGAATATGGTTGGTATGATTTCAACCCTTCTATGTTTGTTGAGGCTATCTCTGTGTCCCAGTATGTGGTCAGTCTTTTAGAATGTTCTATTGTGTACTAGAGAAGAATGTATAATCAGCTGTTTTGGGATAGAAGGCTCCGTAAATGTCAATTATGTCCGGTTGGTCTAATATATCATTTAAGGATGTTATTTCCTTCTTGAGTTTCTGTTTGGATCATCTGTCCACATCCGACAGTAGGATATTTAGAGCTTCTACTATGATAGTGTTTTGGTCTGTTTCTCCCTTTAGTTCTGTTAGTAACTGCTTTACATATTTCGGGGCTCCATGATTGGGAGCATAGATATTATTGTTATGTCTTTTTGGTGCATGATTTTTTTATCATTATGAAGTATTTCTCAGTATCTTTCTTTACCTTTTTCATTTTGAAGTCTATTTTGTCTGATATTAGTACTGCTACTCCCACTTTTCTCTGAATTCCATTTGCTTGAAATACTATTTTCCACTCACTTTGAGTCTATATTTGTCTTTGAAGATGAGCTATGTCTCCTAGAATCAGCATATGGTTGGGTTTTGTTTTTTGATCCATTCTGGAACTCTGTGTCTTTTTATTGGTGAGTTCAGTCCATTTACATTAAGAGTGATTAAAATATGAGGTCTTTTTATAGCCATTTTATTTTTGCTTCTTGGTAGCTCAGTGTTTCTATTGCTTCCTTGTCCTTGTTTTTTTTTTTTGTTTTCTTTATTTTAGTTGGCTTTGTGTGAATTTTACCTCTGGTTCTTTTTATTTATGTTTTATACTTCAGTTCAGAATCTTTGGTGTGTGGCTACCACTAAGAATTTGAAAAGGAATTTGTATACACACACACACACACACACGCACATACATACACATGCATACACACATACACAGTCGTCCATTTTCTTCTGTGTATGCCTTATCTCCCTTCCTCTTTGGAAATTTGGATCTTTGCATCCTACCCTTTTCAGGCATTGTTATCTCAATTTGTCTCTATGTATGCTGAATGTTCATTATTATCTTGCTATAGCAATTCTCTTCTAATTATTTAAGCTTATAATGCCCTGTTCTTATTAAGGGTTGCACTCCTCTGCCTCTACTTGCGTGATTGTCACTTTACTCCTAATTATTTTGTTTTGTTTTGTTATTCTATTTTAGGTGAATTGACCCCTTTCCATATTTCTTGTAGTACAGGCCTCATAGTGGAGAATTCCCTCAATTTTTATATGTCTGGAAAGGTCTTAATTTCTCCTTCATATCTAAAGAAGAGCTTAGCTGGATGCATTATTCTATGCTGGTAGTTCCTTTCACTTAATAGTTTAAATATTTGATTCCATTCCTTTCTGGCTTGCAAGGTTTGTGCTGAGAAGTCCAAGGATAATCTAATGGGTTTTCCTTTATATGTTACCATCTTCTCCCTGACTACCCTGAGAATTCTGTCTTTGTTGTTGATTTTTGATAGTTTTACTACAATGTGTCTTGCTGAAGGCCTTTTTGGGTTGAGATAATTGGGTATTCTGTTGACTTTTTGAATTCCAAGCTCCAGCTCATTTTTAGTCCCTGCTCCTTTTTCTTACCTTCTGTAATGCCCATTATTCTTATTTTTCCTCTCCTTATGGTATCAGCTAGTTCTTGAATTTCTCTTTCATTATTTTTCATTCTTTCGTTTCTCTCTTCTTCCTTCTGATTTATTTCTAGATTTCTGTCTTCGATATCACTGATCCTTTGGTTGACTCTATTTCCCAGGCTTGCTATTTCATTTTTCAACTCTTGCAGTGTGTTCTTTATCTCCAGAAGTTCTATTTGGTTCTTTTTGAAGGGTTCATTCTCTTTGCTCTGCTCACCTAGTTGTTTTTTCAATTCCTGAAGTTGTTGAAATATTCATTTCAGAATTCACTGAATTTTTTCAGAAGTACCATCCTGAATTTTCTGTCATTTAAATCACACATTTCTATGTCTGAAAGCTTATTTTCTGGAGATTTTTCTCTTTCTTTCAGAGATACCTCGTCACCTTGGTTTTTCATGGCATTTAATGGACTATCTCTCCACCTGGGCATGAATGGAAATGTATTCTGCTTTTTTTTTTTTTCCAGAAAGCAAATTTATTATAAAGGTCTCCCTTTAGCCTGATACAAAGAAGGTGCTTTTCTTTCCGTTTCTAGTAGGTGGCATCTAAGCCTCTTGGATCCCTGCTTTATATAAAGCCTTCATAATGGCTTTTTATTTTCTAATAGATATTTAATCACACTCGCTACCTCAGTTTCAGTCCCCATCAATTTTAACAACAGTTTCGGTAGCATTTGCTCAGATTCCCCTGGGGCTCCACGATGTTCAGTGTCGGAGGATATTGGGGGAGGGGGCCTTCTGGGTTGGGGGTTAGGGGATGCAGCTCTGCCTGAGTTTTGCTACCATGGCCAGTAAAAATCAACTGTTGTTTTTCTGCAATTCTGATTCTCTGCCTGCTGCCCTCATAACTGGGCCCTGTCACCGACCAGCTTTAGGTAGTTCACATCTTTCTTTTCTAGGCAGGGCTGTTCAGGGAACTTGCCACTCCTCCCTTCCCCCTCCTCCTACAGGTAACTGTTGTGGCTGTGAGAGGCAGTTTCTTTATTTCTCCCAGTCCACCGCCCTACAGGGGTTCTGCCCTGTGGTAGCTCTTATGCGTAGATCCCACACTCAAACTTGCTGGTGTTCAGTGTGGTTGTTTTCTGTTGAGTTTTAGATGTTCAATTTACTGTTGTTTTAAGGGGAGAGATCTGGAGATGTCTCTCACTCCACCATGTTTCCAAAGTCTTTTAGTATTTTAATTATGATATATATTGGTAGAGAGTATTTTGAGTTTTATTTTATTTAGAGGATGTTCAGCTTCTTGAATTTGTAAGTTTATGTCTTTTATTAAATTTGGGAACTTATCTGGCATTGTTTCTTTGAATACTCTTTCAGCTCCACTCTTTTCCTCTCCTTTTGAGACTCTGACATTAAGATTGCTGGATATTTCCTTATTGTCCCAACAGCTCCCTGATGCACTGTTTATTTCTTTTTAGGATTTTTATCTCTGTTGTTCAGATTGGGTAAATTCTATTAATCTGTCCTCAAGTTCACTGATTCTATTATCTGTCATCTCCACTCTACTTACTGAACCCGTCCAATGAATTCTTATTTCAGTATTTATATTTTTAGTTTTAAATTTTTTATTTTGTTCTTTTAATAACTTTATTTTCTTTGCTAAGATTTTCTATTTTTTAATTTGTTTTGAGAGAATTTGTAATTTTTAATTGAAACTTTTTTTAAATGATGGCTGCTTTAAATCCTTGTCAGATGATTCCAACATCTGATTCTTCTCAGTATTAGCATTAGTTAATTGCCTTTTCTCCAGTTTGTGATTTTCCTGGTTCTTGGTATAACAAGTAATTTAGGGTTGATTCCTGGATATTTTGTCTATTATGTTAGGAGGCTCTGGGTCCTATTTAAACCTTCTATTTTAGAAACAGTTACCCTATTTAGGTTTAGCATACAGGTCTTCACCTACTTTTGTGGGCTGTGGTTTCAATGACAATTTAATTTTCAGAGATTTTTGGCACTATTTTGGTCTGGTGCTGCTGAAGTTCCCAGTAGTCCCTGATAGTGCTGCCTGAGTGGGTGAAAGGAGCTTCCTCAGGCTGCGCTAAGGTAGGGAAAGGGATCTCAAGCCTGCAGGGAAGAAGACTGCTTCCCGGATCAAGCTCTTAATGTAGAAGGGATTCCTCCCTGCCAGTACTACCCAGTCACCTGATGTCTCTAGGTGTGTGTGTGTTGGGGCGGGGAACAGGGGATTCCCAGATACGGCTGGGACAGAGAACTCTTCTGGGCCAGGTGATTGTTGTGGTGGAATCTCCCTGCTGATGCCATCTAAAACCTGATTTCTCTCTGTCGGTGAGTGGGTTCTTAGACATTGGGGATAAAAAGGCTTTTCAAACAGGGTAGTTATAGGGTCAGAATCACTTGTCAGGGCCATTTCACTGCAACCTCAACTCTAAATGGGAGAGGGGAGTCTCAGGTCCAAGGGACAAAAAGGCTTCTGGCTGCATGATTATTATGGCTGTATCCCCCTTTACAGATACTCCTCATCCATCTGGTGTTTGGGATGTGGGGGTGAGCGTCTTAGGCTGGTGGGAAAGGAGAACACTTTCCCTAGCATCTTATTGTCAAGACATACAAAGTACAATCAGTCTTCCTGCCAGTGTTCACCTGGTGTTGAAAGGACACCTATTCGATGTCAGGGAGGAATTAGCCTTCTTGGGCCACCTTCTAACACTAGGTTTGGGGTTATAATATGCCATGCCACCATGCTGTTCCACCAGTCCTGAGCTCTCTCTTTCTCCCCAGTCCTCCTTCCTGTTTCTATTTGTCAGAGTTCTTGTTTGTTATTTCTACCATTTGTAGTGAACTCAGCAGGAAGGAATAGGGAGAAATCAGTCTGTGTCCTCTATGGACCAATTTATACTTAAAAAATGAATGAGAGATCAAGAAGATATAATGACTGACAGATAAATGAATAATTGTAGTAGGAAAGTTTTACATAATCCTCTGAGAAACTGATGTATCAGGGAGACAAAAGGAAGAAAAGCTATCAAGGTTTTAATAACAGACTTAAAAGGTCAAGATAATCTACCCACAACTTGAAATTCAACAAACAGAGAATACATATTATTTTCTAGCTCATGCCTTATTCAGAAAAATCGACCATGCACAGAAATGCTTCAATGCATTTCAAATAAATATTATACATCTATGTCACTACATATATTATAGATTATTGAAATATAATGCATGCTACATTTTTCATTTAAAATTTTCTAGTAGCCATATTTAAAGATTTTTTAAAAGAAGCAAAATTCATTAAATAAATATATTTATTTAACCCAACATATCCAATTTATTTTTATTTTAACTTATAATCAATATCAAACTTAATAATTTTATATTTTTGTACTAAGTCTTTAAAATCTGTTGTGTGATTTACAGTGAGAGCACATCTCAATTCAGACTAGGCATATTTCACATGTTCAGTATCCACATATAGCTATTGGCTACCTTTTGTACAACACAGATCTATGTTGTTAGACTATATGCAATAAAATTGGGACAAAGAAATAAAAAGAGCCCCAAACCTCTATTTCTGAATATTAAAAGCAACAAAACAAAAACACAATATCAAATAAATTTTGAGTTAAAGAGAAAATAATGAAAGAAATAAGGAAATAATTAGAATTGAATCAAAATGAAAAAAAATTCATTCAAAATTTATAGGACACAGCTAGAAGAGTACTTAGAGGAAAAATTATCATTTGAAAAAGTGGAAACAAATGAGCTAAGTAATCCATTCAAGTAGCTAAAAAGAGGAAAAGATTAAGACAAAGAAATAAGAAATATAGAAATAATAAATAGAAAAAATCAATGAAGTGGTAAAGTCCCATCAAGATGATGGAGTAGGTAAATGCTGTGCTTGCCTCCTTCCATGACCACATTAACATTACAACTAAATTACTGAACAATCAACCTGGAGAACCTATGAAAGACTAGCTGAACATAACTCCTATAACTAAGGAAATAAAGAAGAGGGCACATTGAGACTGGTAGGAGGGCAAAGACATGAAATGGCCTGGCCCTGCACCCACATGTGGCGGTTGAGCATTGGAGGCTACTTGGCTGCAGAGGACCCCTTGGAAGAGTGAGGGATCCCAGTCCCACACCAGGCTCCCCAACCCAGGATCTGAGTGCTGGGAAGAGGAGTCCCCACAAATTCTGGGTGTAAAAATCAGTGGGAATTCTGATCATAAGGGTGAGACAGAAGGCAGCTAGAAACCCAAATATCCCCTTAAAGGGACAATGTACATACTCACTCACCCATAGGTAATTACCCCAGGCTCTGGTGGAAGGACAACAGCTTGGGAGGCGCCAGAAACATACAGAAAAAGACTGAGTTGTGTGGCTTCAGGGTGAGGGCTGGAGGGACAGCTGCTATTATCCCTGTGTTGAGTCTTCCCTCTGGGCAGTCTACAGACAGGTGCCCTCTTGCCTGTGTTGAGCCCTCCCCTCAGCACGACCAAATTTGAGTTTGCATTGGCCTGGAGAAATCTGCTTGTTTGCCCTGGTGACTAACTGGGACCCAGCCCAACGCACTTCACAAATTGTTGGAGGCATATTTGTGGCTAGGCAACTAATCCAACCCCGCCTTCTCAGCAGGAGGCTCTTTCAACAATTAACAGGCCTCAGGTGGCAGGCAACCAGCCCTGGCTCAAGCTGCAGTATTTCTTAAAACAAATCTCAGGGCTCTGTAGTCCTGAAGAGGGCGGCAGCTAGCCTTGGTGTGACCTGAGACTTTTGTGAGTGGCCACAGGCTCAGCGCTGGCATGGAATCTGAATTGGCACTAATCTGGGGAATATGACTTACCCCAACCTGGTAACTTCCTGGGATCTTGCCTCACCCAAATCCCATACTGCCTGAGGCTCTCTCATCTGCTGAACCTTATAAGCAGTGGGTGGTCAGCCTTAGGCCTTGGGGTGACCTGAGCCTTTAGCTAAGCTGTCTCAGGCCCGGTGTTGGTGGCACCTGGCCTCAATTTGTAGGATGGCCTCTCCCACATGCTTCAGGTCCAGGACAGGCAGACCAATCACAGGTCACTCTGTAGTCCCTACTAGGTAACCACAGATGGGTGACAGGTAGTGGCTGACTTTGGCTGCACAGGAGCCCCTCTGAAGGAGCCCCAAAACTAACACACTTGGAGGCTGGCATCAGAACACAATGGAGCACCAATTGATTAGCACCACAGATGGTACACCTGTGGTCTCAGGGTGGTCTCAACAGGCACACAAGCCCACTGGGGTGAATCCCACTCCATGGGGTCAACTCCACACAACTCATGCCCTGTGGGTGTGGCTAATCCTCACTGCCAGTCAGCCTGAGAGTCAGTCCCACCCACTGAAGTGCCAATTGCAATTAAGGCTTACCTACAATAGGAGAACACACACAACTCACACAAGGGATACTACTGAAGCACCTGGCACAAGTGATCAAGGAAACTACCCCCCTGGGCCACACAAGGCACCTACTACATAAGGCCATCTGCCAAGTCTGGGAGACATAGCAAATCTACCTAATACAAAGAAACAAACACAGAGAGGTAGCTAAAGTAAGAACACTAAGAAACATGTCCCAAATGAAATGACAGAGGAAAACTCCAGAAAAAGGACTAAATGAAACAGAGAGAAACAATCTACCAGAATCAGAATTCAAAACGCTGGTTGCAAGGGTGCTCAATGAAATTAGAGTGCTCAGTGAGCAGATGAGCTCAATGAGAATTTCAAAAAAGAGATAGTAAGCATAAAAAAGGACATAGAAACCATTAAAAAAAAGCAGTCAGAAATAAAGACTACAATAACTGAAATGAAGAATACACCAGAAGGAATAAATAGTAGATTAGATGAAGCAGAGGATCAAATCAGCAATTTGCAATACAAGGTAGTGGAAAACAATCAGAACAGCAAAAAGAAAAAGAATTAAAAAAAGTCTAGAGACTTCTGGGACAACATCAAGCTTAAAAACATTCTCATCATAAGAGTACCAGCAGGAGAAGAGAGAAAGTAATTGATAACCCTATTTGAAGAAATAATGACTGAAAACTTCCCTAACGTGGCAAAGGAAATAGACATACAAGTCTAGAAAGTGCAGAGAATTCCAAACAAGATACAACAAAGGGCCACACCAAGACATGTTATCATTAAAATGCCAACATTTAAAGGCAAAGAATCCTAAAAACAAAAAGAAAGGCATCTAGTGACTTACAAGGGAGCTTTTAAGGCTGTCAACTGATTTTTCAACAGAAACTTTGTAGGCCAAAAGAGATTGGCATGAAATATTTAGAATGTTGAAAAACAAGAACCTATAACCAAGACTACTTTATCTAGCAAGGCTATGGATTAAAATTGAAGGTGAGATAAAGAGTTTCCCAGATAGGAAAATGATAAGGAAATTCATCACCACTATCCAGTATTACAAGAAATGTTAAAAGAACTTCTTTAAAAGGAACAAGGGAGAAAGACATAAATATGAATAATAAAATAGTAATAACTATGTACCTATTAATAATCACTTTAAATGTAAATGGATTAAATACTCCAATGAAAAGATGGGGTAGCTGAATGGACAAGAAAACAAGACTCATAAATATGCTGTCTATAAAAGACCCATCTCAGAGCAAAGATACAGATTGAAAGTAAAGGGACGAAAAAAGATATTTCATGCAAATGGAATGAAAAAAAAGCTAGGATAACAATACTTATATTAGACAAAATAGACTTTAAAATAAAGACTATAGCGAGAAACAGAGAAGGATATTACATACTGGTAAAGGGAACAATCCAACAAAGGGATATAACCCTAGTAAACATTTATGCACCCAACATAGGTGCACCTTAAAATATAAAGCAAATATTGACTGACATAAGGGAAAGACAGACAGCATTCATGTGTTGCATATGTTGAACCATCCTTGTGCCTCTGAGATGAAGCCCACTTGATCCTGGTGTGTAATATTTTTAATATGTAGCAGTATTCGGTTCACTAGTATCTTATTTGGGATTTTTGCATCTGTGTTCTTGAGAGATCTTGGTCTATTGTTTTCTTTTTTTGTGTTACCATTACCAGATTTTGTTATCACAGTGATTTTGGCCTCATAAAATGTGTTGGGATGTATTGCCTCCTCTTCAATTTTCTGGAAGAGGTTGAGGAGAATAGATATTAAATCTTCTTTGAATGTTTGGTAGAATTGACTAGTGAAGCCATCTTTTACTTTGTGGTAGATTTTTGATGATTGTTTGCATTTTCATACTACTGATCAGTCTATTTAGATTTTCCAGTTATTATTGATTCAGTCTAGGAAGGTTGTATTTTTCTAAGTACTGGTCGATTTCTACTACGTTATTAAATTTGGTGTTATATACTTTTTCATAGTATTCTTGTATGATCCTTTGTATTTCTTCAGTGTCATCATTTCCCCTCTTTCATTCTTGCTTTTGTTTATTTGTGTCCTTTCTCTTTTTTCTGTAGTGAGTCTAGCCAAGGGTTTGTCAATTTTACTAATGTTCACAAAGAACTAGCTCTTTGTTGCATTTATTTTTTCTATTGTTTTTTGGATTTTTTTTTCAATTTAATTTATTTATGGTCTAATTTTGATAATTTCTTTCCTTCTGCTGGCTTTAGGCTTCATTTGTTCTTCCTTTTCTATTTTTTTAAGATGAAGCATTAAGTTGTTTATTTGGGCTCATTCTTGTTTTTTGAAGTAGGCCTGTAATGATATGAACTTTCCTCCTGTGACCACTTTTGTTATGTTCCAAAAGTTTGATATGTTGTACTATCATTATCATTTGTTTCTGTGCATCTCTTGATCTCTCTTTTTATTTCTTCTCTGACCCAGTTGTTCTTCAGTAGTATGTTGTTTAATCTCCATGTGTTTGTGGTTCTTCCTGCTTTCTTTTTTTGCCGTCGATCTCTGTTTTAAAGCATTATGATCAGAGAATATGGTTGGTATGATTTCAACCCTCTTATATTTTGTTGAGGCTATCTCTGTGTCCCAGTATGTGTTTGATTCTTAAGAATTTTCCATGTGCACTAGAAAAGAATGTATGAGCAGCTGTTTTGGGATGGAGAGCTCTGTAAATGTCAATTATGTCCAGTTGGTGTAATGTGTCATTTAAGGATGTTTTGGTCTGTTTCTCCCTTTAGTTCTGTTAGTAATTGCTTTACACATTTCAGGGCTCCCTGATTGGGAGCACAGATGTTGATAAGTGTTATGTCTTCTTCGTGCATATTTACCTTTATCATTATGAAGTGTATCTCTGTACCTTTCTTTACATTTCTTATTTTGAAAGCTATTTTGCCTGATATTAGTACTGCTACTCCTACTTTTCTCTGAATGCCATTTGCTTGAAATATCATTTTTCATTCTTTCACTGTGAATCCATATTTTTCTCTGAAGCTGAGGTGTGTCTCCTGGGGGCAGCATACGGTTAGGTTTTGTTTTTTGATCCAATTTGCAACTCTGTGTCTTTTTATTGGTGACTTCAGTCCATTTACATTTAGCATGATTATTGAAATATGAGGTTTTCTTATAGCTATTTTATCTTTTACTTTTTGGTAGCTTTCTGTTTCCATTGTTTTCTTGTCCTTGTGTTTCTGTTTTCTTTATTTTGGTTAGCTTTTGTGAGTTTTCTCTCTGGTCCTTCTTGTTTTATGTTATACACTTCAGTTCTGAATCTTTGGTGTGCAGTTACCATTACAAATATGTAAAGGATAGTTGTATATATACAGCCATCCCTTTTTTTTGCACATGCCTTTTCTCCATTCCCCTTTTTGAATTTGGATCTTTGAATCCTCCCCTTTTCAGTCATTTTTATCTTAATTTGTCCCTGCGTATGCTGAATGTCCATTATTCTCTTGCTATAGCAAATCTCTTCTTAATGTGTAAGCTTATAATGCCCTGTTCCTAGTAAAGGTTGCACTCCTATGCTTTTATCAGCCTGCTAGTCACCTTATCCTAATTATGTTTTTTGTTTGTTTGTTTGTTCATTTTATTTTAGGTGGGCTCACTTCTTTCAGTATTTCCTGTAATGCAGGCCTCATAGGGAGAATTCCCTCAATTTTTGTATGTTTGGAAAGGTCTCAATTTCTCCTTTATATCTAAAGGAGAGATTAGCTGGATACATTATTCTTGGCTGGTCTTTCCTTTCATTTAATACTTTGAATGTTTGATTCAACTCCTTTCTGGCTTGTGAGGTCTGTGCTACAAAGTCCAAGGATATCTAATGCGTTTTCCTTTATAGGTTACTGTCTTCTTTTTCCTGGTTGCCCTGAGGAATCTTCGTTGTTGATTTTTGATAATTTTACTACAATGTGTCTTGGTGAAGGCCTTTTTGGGTTGAGATAATTGGGTGTTTTGTTGACTTTTTGAGTTCCAAGCTCCAGCTTATTTCTTAGTTTTGGGAAATTCTCGTTAACTATTTGTCTGAAAATGCTTTCTAGTCCCTGCTCCTTTTCCTCACCTTCTGTGATTATTCTTATGTTTCCTCTCCTTACGATATTAGCTAGTTCTTGAGTTTCTCTTTCATTATTTTTCATTCTTTTGTTTCTCTTTCTTCCTTCTGATTTATTTCAGGATTTCTGTCTTTGATATCACTGATTCTTTCCTCCATTTGGTTGACTCTATTTTCCAGGCTTCCTATTTATTTTTCTGCCCTTGCAGTGTGTTCTTCATCTCCAGAAATCCCATTTGATTCTTCTTGAGGATTTCAGTCTTTTCACTTTGCTCATCTAGTTGTTTTTTCTATTCCTGAAATTGTCGAAATGGCCCTTTTTGGAATTCATTGAGTTTTTTCAGAAGTACCATCCTCAATTGTCTGTCATTTAAATTGCAGATTTCTATGTCTGAAAGCTTATTTTTTGGAGATTTTTCTCCTTCTTTCTGAGATGTTTTGTCACCTGAGTTGTTCATGGTGTTTAAGGGACTATTTCTTTGCTGGGGGCATTAATGGAAGTGTATCTTGATATTTTTTCCAGAAAAAAAGATATATTATATGATGGAATAGAATAATCCCTGAGATTTAGTGATTATGTGGTGAAGGCTAGCAATTAGAAAAGATGTTTTGTTAAGAGACTTTACATAAATTTAGCAGGAGATCTCCTCTAGGAGAGGTCCCTAGCCTGTTGTAAAGAAGGTATATTTCTTTTGCTTTCCAGTAGGTGGCGTCTAAGCAGGACTAGAACTTCCGTGGCTTAGGGAGGAAATGACCCAGCACACTTCCTTAGTTGGAGAGTATTTATAGATAAAGGCACAGTTGAAGCTGTTCCAGCCAGTGTCCTCCACCCAGCAGTAGGAGTCAGTCCATCAGGCTTTGTGATAGGTGAAGGACAAGCTAGACTCTGTCAGAGCTTGCAATTTCATCATCTGAACACGTGTATGTCCCCAGTTTTTGTGAAGAGAAAGCATGTGTAATACCCTAGGATGACTCCTCCTTCCTGAGGAGGCCAATTACTACCCCACAGAGATAGGAGGCTTTGGTGGGAGGTGGAGTAGTGGTATAACTATCATGTTCTGAGGCTATAACCTCTGTTCTCCTGTTCTTCAGTTTGTCCTCTTGTTTTGCTAGCAATAACTGGAACACTCCAAGAAGCTGTCATCTTATTCTAGAAGAAAAGCTGGGCTGGGAGCCGATTTGCTGATAGCAACCCCAAACCCCAAAACCCACTGTGACCATTCCCCCAGGGGAAGAAGGAACATTTTGGCCTGGTTTCTGGAAGAGTGATGTAGCTCTGTGGTTGGGATCTCAGATTTTGGAATCTTATCAGAAAAATTGCAAAGCAAATTCAGAGGACTAACTTAGATGTTACTCGTCCAAATAACTCCACGCCTTCCCTACTATTATCACTGTAGTTTCATGAAAGATCACTTTTAATTCCAGAAAAGGGTAAAGGATACAGTTTAAACAAAGTACAACCCCTTAAAATGATCAAGGAATATGCCTGGCCAATTTCGAGACTTTTTGCTCTAGGGACTAGAAAAAGATACTTAAGAGGATAAAAAAAAGATATTTAAGAGGAAGTAGCTGAGAACACAGAGGTGGCTTTGAGGTTGAATCTGGGAGTTGGCTGTAACTTGTATCTGCTGACCTGAGAGTAACTATTATTAAATTACAAAGCCAGCATTGTTGTGAAACTTAATAAAAGGCCATGGAGATATGGTTTGGGTGGCTAGTTTTGTTCATCCTCCTCTCCTGTATCCAGGTAAGCTACACATTTCCAGTCTCTGACTCTTCTTCCAAACCATCTTGGTAACAGATAAAGTGAGCGGTCAGAGGGGAGGGAGGCTCACTGGGGAGGGACATTGAAGCTGAGGCCTGTAGATCTGAGTTGGACTGACATGCGGCATTAAGAGAAAAGGTTTTTAAAGACGTAAGATACTAGAGTATATTTTGCATATTGATGGGTGCTATCTAGTAGAGAGGGACAGAGTAAATGTGCAGGAAGAAGCATCACTGAAGGAGAAGAGTCTCTGATGAGGTAAGGTAGGGGAAGTCCAGCTCACATGAGGAGGGACTAGACTTTAACAGATATAGGGACACTCCCCCCATTGCAGCAAGAGGGAAGATGGAGGAGAGGCTACAGATGCTGGCACCTTTATAGATCTAGTTATGGGAACATTAGGGATTTCCTAATCAGTAGCTTCTTTTTCACAGTAAAGCATGAGTCAGGATCCTCTGCACAGGGTGCAGATGGAAAGAAGTGAGAGGGTTGAGTAGTGGGGAACCTAGTCTTTGGGGAGGGAAGAGAGAAACACAGCATGATGATTGTGTAATGCCAGAGTCCCACTGAGGGTAATGATCTTGAATTTACAGTGGCACTATGTGTGATTGGCGATTTTGTTCCAATAATCATTGCTTTTAGGTGCAGGCTCAGGGAAAGTGGGTAGTGGGGGGGGGGTCATTGAGGGTTCTAGGGTTGTCAGGAGATGTGATGGGGGTAGAAAGTGAAAAGAAGAGCAGCTAATAGAGAATGTGGTAGACCATGGAGTCTATAAGAAGCTAAGAAGATAATGAAGACAGAAGGGGAAAGGTGACAAAGAGGGAATGGTGGGGAGCAGTGAGATTAGATGCCTGATGAACCTGAAGCAGGCACTCTTTTTCTACAGGGCATTTAAGCAAGTGAGCTATAGGTAAAGTCAGAGAGTAGGATTATAATTTCATAATTTTGAAGACAAATTTCTGGTGAATTCAAAATGAGTGAGGAAGGAAATTCTGCCACATGCTACATGGATGAAACTTGAAGATACTACTGAGTGAAATAGGCTGCATGTAAAAGGAGACACACTGTGTGATTCCACTTACATGAGTTGCTTAGAATAGTCAAATTCATAGAGACAGAAAGTAGAATGGTAGTTGCCAGGGGCTGGAGGGGAGGGGACAGGGAATTACTGTTTAATGGGACAGAAATTCAGTTTTGCAAGATGAAAAGAGTTCTGGAGATGGATTGTGATGATGATTGCACAACAATGTGAATGTGCTTAATGCTACTGAACTGTACACATAAAAATGGTTAAGATGGAAAATTTTACATGTTTATTTTACCACATTGAAAAACGAAACAGGTGAGACCCTGGGGAGGGTGGCTGAGGAAAAAGACCTCAGCTATGGAGTGGTGAAGAAAGCATTCTAAGGTAGAATTCTGAGAATCAGAGCCTGGGTGGAGAGGAAGGTAGGCTGTGATACAGGAGTTTCAGTCTCCCATGAATAATGAGCATGACCAGGAGGCTGGCAGAAGAGAGGGTGGTATAGCCAGGTGGTATGAGCATCAGGGGAGTAGGTCTGACAAGATAGCTGGGGGTGGCTGACAGTCTGGATGGGGAGTGAGGAAGACTCTTGCGCCACCTTGCCTCAGAGACACATAGGTGGTAAGAAAAGGAACAGTACCAGTTGAAGGAGAAATGGAGTTTTTGGAGAAAGCCAAGTTTCTTTTTAGTCAAGGAAACAAAGGGAGTTGTCTAAGAAGAGACTGAGAATATTGGGATGTCTTAGGGTGCATTGGGAGGCAAGGGGAGGTGGTGGTTTTGGAGCACTATATCAATGGGGAATTCGAGTTTGAGACACACAGGGTATTAGCCTCAATTTCCTTGAGCTAAAGTGTGGAACAGGGAATTTGAGGCATGATGAGATGCACTGAAGTTCCTGGAATTAGGGTATGTGATCAAGGTGCCCTGTCTCACTCATCTCAGATATGAACTTAGACACAACACAGTTCCCCAGAGAGCCAAACCAGAAATCTATTTACCAACCTTGACTTAGACCAACCTGCTAATTTATGGACAAGGAAACTGATATTAAGAGAAGACAAATGATTTTCCCAGGACAGCCTGGGAATTAAAATTCAGATTTCCTGTTTTCCATTCAGCTGTGGAACTTCAGATAGCTCAAGGGCTCTGAAGGGGTACTGGAAAAGGGTTGAGCTTCCCCGTAAGTTGCCCTATAAGTTTAGTGGTAGAGACAATGTGACAGGGAAATAATTAATGAAAGGAGGAAGGGTGAGAAAGAGATGGGGAGGGAAAAGATGAGAACTGAGTGAGAGGCCACAAGGAAACCTAGACCGGATCAGTGCCCTCTAACTGGCACTTGAAGCTGTGGAACAGGTCATGCAGGCATCCTCCCCAGAATGACCAAAAGCTCTGTTCAGCTTACAGCACCAGGTCATTCTGAAAGGAAAGCGACTCTGTCCTCTTAATATTAGAGAAAGCCGTAAGGCTAGCTAACTGTAAGAAGCCAGCTCATTTCCCTCCTGGTTGGAGATCTAAAAACAAAGAAATAAAATATAAGGAAACCTTTCTAGAGGTGGGAGGATCTTCAGCAGTGGAAGAGGATAGTCAGAATAGGGATACCTAGGAAAATTTATACAACTGCTTAAAAGGGCTACTTTGAAAGGGATGCTCTCCAACTCTGAGGAGCCTCTGGATTTCTTGGATTTATGAAATGTCCTGGTCATTGACAAGAAATATCCCTTGGTTTCTCTGGGTTAATACAGATCTTGCAGAACTCACTTTGGGAGTGGAGAGCTATGGGGAGTGTGATATTTTGGAGACACCCCAATCCTTGATTCCAGGGGTGAGCTGGACCAGGGCCCCTCCCCTATTATCTCTCTATTGCATTTGTTTTCCAGATCCATATGAGAATATCTGAAGTAATCCTGGGAGAAAGTTGTAGAGTTTCTGTAGGGTACAGAGTTAGGGTCCAGGTACCCTGAGTGTTTTGGTATTCATCTGGCAAATACTAAGTATGCTGTGTACTCCCTTCCAGTGGTGATGCCTAGGTGATGCTTTCTTCT
Source organism: Rousettus aegyptiacus (assembly GCF_014176215.1). Lineage (NCBI taxonomy): Eukaryota > Metazoa > Chordata > Mammalia > Chiroptera > Pteropodidae > Rousettus > Rousettus aegyptiacus. Next base: position 66,860,886 of record NW_023416309.1, read on the forward strand.
AAGGGGCTACATACTTCCTTTCTCATCCCCTGGTCATCTGTTTTGGGCTAAATTGTGTCACACCCCTCCACCTTAATTCATAAGTTGAAGTCCTAACCTCTAGTACCTTGAAATTTGACTTATTTGGAGACAGGGTCTTTAAAGAAGTCATTAAGGTAAAATAGGGTCATTAGGTAGGTCCTAATTCAATATGACTGATGTCCTTATAAGAAGAGGAGAGTAGGACATATACAGAGGGAAGACAATGTGAAGACACAGAGAGAAGACGGCCATCTACAAGCCAAGCAGAGAAGCCTCAGAAGAAACCAACATGGCCAACACCTAGATCTTGGACCTCCAGCCTCCACAATTGTGAGAAAATACATTTCTGTTTTTAAACTGTGACAAATTGACATAAGTTGAAGCCATTTAAAAATAGCGCCAGGGCAGCCTTGCACGTCTTACTCCTCTAACTTTTGGAATGTTTTAACTGGGGAAAATAATATGTGGACTGGGTCAAACGAACATTGTATTTCAAACAACTGTTTGCAAGCTAACAGGAAAGCAGGCATCCTGACTATTGAACTAAAAATTCTTTAGAATTAGCATCGTCATGTATAACTAAAGAGTAACTTAGCTTATTTGCACCTTCAGAAATTCCTCACTTCTATTCACGTAATTGTTTCCCTTTCCTTTTCTCATCCTTGTCTTCATCCCCTAATAAAAAAACTATTTAGGTTTAAAGAGGTTCAGAACAGGTCTCCCTAAGATATGCCACTTTGGCATGTAAATTATTTTGAGCTGAAGGCAATCAAGACCTTGCAGTCTCATGAGAAACTTACTTCTTCCTTAAGTAATTTAAATTTGGGGCCTTGCCTGTAATAAAAGTTATCACCAGAGACAATTTTTCATGACCTATCTATAAGATAGGGCAAACATCTACTTACTGAACGTCTGTTCTTCTTATCCTCCTGCAAATGACCTTCTTCCCCTCTGAAGCTCCAAGGTGACTTAACTTATCCTTAGCTCAGAATACCATATATACCTCACTTTCCCTTTCTGTCTTTTTCTTGTATGTAGGATCTCTCACTCTTCCATATATGTGGGGTTCCCATGCATATGTAACTAAATTTGGTTATTTTCTCTTGTTAATCTGTCTTATGTCTATTTGATTAGACAAGAACCTAAAAGGGTAGAGGAAATTTTCTTCCTTCTCCACAGGTTTTTGCCTAAATCAGTGCTTCCCAAATAACTATTCTCTTTGATCTCAAATAAATGCTTGTTGCCTCTTGATTTGGCCTTTTATTTTTAGGTTAATGAAACCAACCAGTCAATGTATTTTGTTATCACAGCCCAAGCACACTCATACACCATGTCCAGGAACACTTTATTAAGTGAGCAAAAGGGCTATTTCTTGGCATATACCTCTCTTTAGGAACCATAGGGTAGGATGTGCAGCTTGGGAAGGCTGCCTGAATAGAGCTCTGTATATGGAAGACGACAGGTTTTTCCCTGACCCTCCTGAACTGCACTGAATACCCTAAAGCCTGTCTCCTGGAATGTGTAAGAAGGTGATATGTAAAAAGTCAGATTCGGAAAAATGTATCTTAATCCTAGCTGCCTCATGTTCGATTTTTATGAGGGGAATTGATAAATGGCTGCCCTATTGCTGTTACATTTTGGATCACTTTAAAAAAATGAAAACAAAAACTTAGCCTGTCAAACCATGTAAAGCGATACAGGCTTTTTACGACAGAGCTCAGCAATCTTTCCAGAGCAGCCACAGACACACATGATCTTCTGTTGAGCCTAAGGGGACGAACGATTCACGTAAGAATAGAAGTTTCGGGCTAGACCTGAGGAGGGGCCTGAGACTGTGGGGAGACATCCTGAGTGGCTGTCCTGAGCCTGAGTAATCTAGCTGCCTTGTCGTCACCGCAGCTGGCTGCGGTCCAGTTCCTGAGCTGAGTAATGACTAACTGAGCTTCCTCTGGGAGGGAGGAAACAGTTAAAATCTTGCGGCAGCTGCAATCATCTAGGCGTGGTTCTCTTGTCTGACTTGGGCCGTACAGATCCTGGGACAAGGAGCAGAGGAAGGACAGCTTAGGCAACAGAGCCTAAGATGGCTGAGTTAGATCTGATGGCTCCAGGGCCACTGCCCGGGATCCCTGCTCACTCTCTGGCCGCTCTCAGCTCAGACTCTGGGTCAGCAAGCCCAGCAGAAGAGGACATGGGCTCCCTGGGGAGCCCCCAGGGGGAGATCGAGGGAGAGGGTACTAGCACTGCATTGCAGGGAGGTCCTGGGGTCGAGGGAGAGGAAGAGATCCTGTGTGACTTCTGCCTTGGGGCCAGCAGGGTGAGGGCGGTGAAGTCCTGCCTTACCTGCATGGTGAACTACTGTGAGGAGCACCTGCGGCCACACCAGGAGAACAGCAAACTGCACAGCCACCAGCTGACAGAGCCAGTGAAGGACAGGGACTTGCGCACCTGCCCGGCCCACCACAGCCCACTGGTCGCCTTCTGCTGCTCCGACCGGCAGTGCATTTGCCAGGAGTGTGGCCAGGGTGAGCATAGGGGCCACACCTCAGTCTCCCTGGAGGTTGCCCGCAGAGACAAGGAGGTGAGTGCTGGGGTCCATTTGGGAGAGGAAAGTGGGAAGACGATGTGCCCGGGGAGAGGCAGAGCTCCTGTCATAGCTCCTGGAGCTGCTGAGTTCACTTCTGTGCTCTGAGTTCAGCTGAAAAGAACTTTATCCTTAGTACCTGACTGTTCACCAGGTGTAAATATCTATTGCAGTTGGCTTTGGAAACTGAAGTAGGTCACTCTGTCCCCATCTCAGTCCTGCCGTTCCTGTACATTATCTGTTTCTGTCTCTCCTCATGTTGGCTAGTTTCCTGCTATTTCTCATGCAGCTTTGGGTGTTTAGGCGTGTGGTACAGAAGCTGTGGGGCGTAGGGCAGTGATGTTTCCCTTTGGCTGGATCTGCGTGGCAATTAATGAAGTGTGAAACTTGGCAGAAATTCAAGAGAAAAGAATCAAACTTACCTCATAATTTCTCTTCTTTCCTCTACCCCAAACAAGAGACCAGTAGAAAGTGCTCCTTTAGAGGTACCCAGTATGAAATCTAAGAGCTTGAAAAGTGCTAAGATAACATAGAGTTGGAAACTTACTTCCAGGTACAATGTCAAGAACGGCTTAACTTAGGGAAAATAAAAGTTCCTTATCAGATAGAGGTATCAGGAGAGACTGAAAAACACCATGCTCATAGCCTATCATTTTATTCCCATCAGATAGGGAAACTGTTTCCAGAACAACTTGCCCTAGAGCTGAGAGCCTAAGGTTGTTCTTGGGAATGGATTTAGCAACTTTATATGCTTCATTTCTCATACTTTAACTTTCCATAAGTACTTTTTTTATTTCAATCAGGAAGTGCAGTTGACCTTTGTCCCGCATCCCTTATATTCATGCTCCTCATAGCTCTTTATTTGCACTGCACTCAGCAGCAGGCCTACCTTTGGCCCAGTGTTCCTGGGCAGCAAAGGAAAGAGGTTTCTGGGAAGGGTAGTTTACTTGCCAGGGTCCCTCCCCTACATCCTTTCTTAGGCATAGATTTTCTCCAGTGTTAGTGGGAATTCTTCTGGAAAGCTCTATTCCAGATGCCAATGAGTCACTGTTTCCAGTTCTGTAAGCCACTTGCCAACTGTTTCCAGTGTTTCTGGTCTCTGGGAACGTCATTTCCCTACTTTTATAACCATGAAGAGGCTCTGTATTAACAGATAGATCAAAGGAAAAACCTCCACATATTGAGGAAATTAAGTCTTTATTGAGCATTGCCATGTGCTAAATGCTTTCCACGGATTTTCTCAGCCAGTCCTCAAATAACTCTGTGAGATGGTAATCTTTTTATCTCCACCACATTTGTTCGAACTTATATAGATGACTACGTCATGGAGTGAAAAGTGGAAGCTTCTGGGATGCCCCCCACCCCGCCACTGGAGGAACACAGGACAAGAACCCCAAGATCACAGTATCATAACCTGACATTTTTATGCGAAAACCTTGTGAAATATATAGTAGAGATATCAAGAAAAAGTGTAGTTGTACTGCTTTTTCTTTGGGTTATATATCTGCATTTCATTATACTTAACTGGAAAAGTGGTGCATGTACATGTTGGAAAGCAATCTCCAACAAATATTTCAATAGATTATACCAGGAAAATGTCTCCTTCCCATCCTGGATCCTCCATGTCTCTTTTCAAAGGCAAACACACCATCTATAATTTCTTCTGTTTTCTTTCAAAAATGTTCTATGCTTGTAGCAGTATAGACATAATATGAATTTTAAACATAGTGTAAGCTGATGCAGAACCCCAAATTCAGATGTACTAGGAGAAATCTGGTAAGGTCTGCCTGAGAGTTCTTGTCCTTTCCTCCTGTGTCCTTCTTTTCAGTTCTGAGAGCAAGTTTACTCTGTAAGTGGCAGCCACACTCTAGGTGGCTTTGACAAATCTTAGGAGCTAAAAGAGACCAGCCCGGAAGAGAAAGTACCTTGATGAAGCTGCAACTGACACCAGGATTATTTTGAAAGTTTTATTAGACATAATTAAGGATCCAGAAACCCAATATTCCCTTCCACTGGCCCAAGCCTGCTGGCATTACTTGCTGAAGGTCACTTTGGATTATGTTAAGGGCTAATTACTTAGGCAGGCATGTTGTGCATAAAAAACTGCAAATGGTAGGGTCAGCCGCGAGGACTCAAAACAACAGATCTTGCTCAGTTAACCAAATGAGCCTTTTCTGAAGCTCCCTCGGTCTCTAGCTATGCCAGGGATCAAAAACTCTGGATTTTGGGTGTTCTGGATAGTCTTCGATTATTTGTTCTATTCTTCTGGGCTCTTAATGAGGATCTCATCACTTCCCTTTGCTCCAGACCAGCTTCCTGAGGCCCCTTTCTTCTAAGAGCAGCTGGTCTTTACTCCTCTCAGGCTTGCTGCTGTGGAAATGAAACTGTGTGCATGCATGCATGCATGTGTTGTAAAATTTGCACTCCTTCTCTGACTGCTTTCCTAATCGTTCTGACCCATGAAATGTACACAGTTCTTTTTGTTCCTCCTCAAATTTGTCACACAGTATGGAATGCTTCCTATGGGATAAGTGTGAGGCTACACTGTTTCTCCTCAGGGAGTGTGGACACTAATTAGTAAGGTAAGGTACATTCCATGGCTCCCTGGAGTGCCAAAGGGCTGGGGCAACACAATGCCACATGATCAAAAAAGGGAGTGATCTTGTGGTGTGGTGGTGGAGCAGTGAGGTCAGGGCAGGGTTCTTGGAGGAGGGGAGACTGAATGGGCCCTGACTTAGATCTTGAAGTTCATTATTGACAGGCCATTGCATTCAATATCAGCATTGGTCCCCCAAAGTTCAGAACTGGATGTTGCCTGTAGACACAGTCTTCATGTATAGAAGGAGCCAAGTTTCTGAGAGCCACAGGTATTAGTGTGTCTTGGGGATGAAGGAGAGTTAACCAGCATTGTTTATAACCTGTTTGCTGGTATCCAGAAGGTGGATGATTCAAGGTCACTCAGGAAAAGAATTTTTAGAAATTCTGAGGAATGCCTTGGACTCGGTATTATGTAACATTTTTTCTTAAACATTCTACCAGCTGCATGTATTTTAATAGCAGGGAGGGTGTCTTATTTAACTGGACAGGCATGTAGTAGGTTCTGATCAATTAACAGAGGAATACAGTCAGATGCAAAGCAAATACAAATACTCCAGAAGGCCTGACATCTCATGGCTAGAAATACAAAGAAACTCTCACCATTTGAAATTTGCTTCTCTCTTCTCACACTCTCTTCTCTTCCTGTTTATACCTCTAACCCAACCCCTGGCTGCCCAACTTTGAAGTGCCACCTTTGCCCTGTAGGTAGAACAACAATTCTGTTGACATATTCTGTGACCCAGAGGAGATGCTAAGTGACTTGAGAAAGATCATATAACCAGCAACAGCAGGTCTTCAGACCCCAAATAGGTGCCTTTGTACAATGTATGTCATTACCCTGCTGAAGTAGGCAGGAGGACTCTCTGTGTCTTTCAACATAGGACTGTCTATGCTTATTGACATGACTGTCCTGCTTTGGAGCAGGGCCCGCCATGGCCTAAGGTGTGTGTTTGGCCAAAATTTAGAAACCCTGAAGCTGGAATCTGAGGCACCCCATAATTTTCTAGGAACAGGAATAACTGGAGATACTGACCTCCCAAAGTGGCCCCACCTTTTGTGGTAAACAGGAGTGACTTCTCTTGGGGTGACTCACTCAGGGAAGTCCTCATTAGGTACTTAGAAGCCCTTTTCTCCTTTTATGGTGATCTTCAGACAGAAGAAAGAATAAGCCCCTCACTGGAGACTCTCTGGGTGTCTCCCTGTGGCTCTGGATTATGCCGGAGTTGACCGCTTTACCACATTCTCACGCCCATGCCTGTAGCTAGGGTGTGTTCTGTTGTGTCTGCCACCACCTTTAAACTAGCAGTTCATGCTTACCCCACTCATTTGGAACAGGTCACTATGTAAGCCTTTTTGACAGAATAAGTTCTATATTTGTCCCCAAATAGGCCAGAACTCCCTCTCCTTCCACTCCTCCTCACTCCTGGTCATTAGGTCTCAGGTCTCAAGTGCAGGAGGTCACTGGGGTTCCTTCAGCTCCAAGCCGGTGTCTCAGAATCTGAACAAATGTTACCTGCCTTCCACAGAGTGTCTTGTGAGGTGAATCCCTTGCTTGCCAAGGCTTCTGTTACTGAGAGGCCTGGAATTCGCCCAGGCTTCAGTAGGAGAAAGGAGACATTCCATTTATATCCTTTGAGTTCTATTAGGTCATGATGACTCAGCTTTGAATGCAAACATAACTTATTAAAAACAGTTAAAGCTTTTTTTTTTTTTTTGCTCTCTCATGCCCTTGTGGAAACAGAAAAGTTTTCAAAGACTTAGATTTCATGCCTTGGCACACTTTTTGGCAGAAACTGCTTAGGAGTCTTAGGAGATGAAAGTAAGCTAAGCAATGGGGTCAAAGTAGGCAAACCCAAGGTTTTCAGGCAGGGGCTTGCCTTTCCTGGGAAGGTTTCCTATGCTTGCCTCCAAGAGTGAATGAGAGTATGTGATGGAAAGCAGCCACACCATGGCAGCAATAATAATAATGATGATAATGGCATCAATGACATCGATAGAGCACTTACGGTGAGCCAGCTATTGTATAAAGTTCTTATTTACACATGCTACCTCATTCAGCCTGCACAATAACCCTACAAATTAGGCACTTTAGTTAGCCCCATTTCACAGGTGGAGAGATGCAAGTTTGGAGATGGTAAGCAAATTTTTCCAAAGTCTTAGCAGCTAAGTAGAAAACCTGGGATCTCCACCACCAGCTCTGAGCCTGTGCTCCTTGTTAGGTTATTCTTGGTCAGATGGCCTGGGCTTGACACGATTGCTGAACTCTGTGACCTTGGATAAGTAGCTTGATTTTATCATCTCTCTTAAACTGGAGATGATGACATTTACCTATATGGGTGCGGTTAGGATATTATAAAGTAATACATATAAATGCTTGAAATAATGACCAACATAAAGCAATGTATGTGCTCTTGATATTTTAGCCAATTTGTGCTGAGTTTAGCCCCAGGAGATGCTGGCACACCGATGATCATTTGAGCCTCCATTTAGGGCACTCTAGGCTGGCTTCTGAGATCCACTTTTGAAGTTAAACTCTCCTTTCCATGGAAGGATGTGGAGAGTGCCACTGCTCCTAGGACCTTGTGTGAGCGTTGGGCTTAACGCTGTCTTTTCTTCTTCTTAGGCTGAGCTTCAGGCCACCCAGTTAGACCTGGAGAGGAAACTGAAGCTGAATGAAAACGCCATCGCCAGACTCCAAGCTAACCATAAATCTGTTTTGGTAAGACTGGTTTGGGTCACTTGCCAGGTTTCAGTACACCTGGCTGCTGCTACAGGCTCGGCCAGGCCCATTGGGATTGTAGGACATGGCTGTAGGCCCATATTCCATGTCCATGGGCTTCTTGGGGTTTCTCAGAAAATGAGAATTATAGGTACAGATACAATTGGCTACACCACTAGGTGGCATAACCTTGTTATTGGAATTTGTTAGGAAATTAGTTTAAGGCTCAAAACTGGCAAATGAATTACTTTTTCATAGTATAGAGTAGAAGCAAGACTAGTTCTGTAATAACATCATTTTTATTTTTACATTTGCATATTTTTTGACCAGTAATAAAGGGTGCGTGAGGGAGCGTAAGGGGGTATTTAGAGAGAGTTCTAGGAATTATGCATAATCTTGGCTTCCTCCATCATGAGAGGGTGTTTGGCATGTAAATTTCACTAGTCTTATGTCCTGGCATCCAGAAAAGAGTTGAGAATTGCTGGATTAGTGGGTGATACTTGTTAAGGTCAATGGTATGCCAGGCTACTTTGTTTTAGTGTCTTTGGTTTTATGACCACTTCCTATATAAACTCTAAATAGACCCATACAGTCCCATAAATGTTTCTCATTAGTGGCAAGCCAATAGCCACCACTCAGAAGAGGATGCAACATACCTACCCTATGGTAGTTAGTCAGCATCATCATCTTGACATACTAAGAATGATTCTATCCATCCATCCATCCATCCATCCATCCATCCATCCATCCATATCTAATACATGTATCCATTTCAACTTAATTTCCTCCTCTACAATGTTTACAATTATTGAAGAGTAAATTCCTCCTTCTTAGCCATGTAATATTATAAAAAGAAAAGCAATTGTCCATTTACAGCCCTATAAACCTTCAGAGATTATTGATTTCTAGGTACAAGAAAATCTGGAGAAACAAATGGAACATCTTGCATTTTCCCAGGTCTTTAATTTTCAGACAGTTTGATCCCTATGTAGTTCTTTCCATATTTGTGTGGTAACTGGGGGAGGTAGTTATCACAGTGCCACCATGCACAAAGGATGGGAAGACAGAGAGATATTAAAACTTGTTTGGGGCCTCTAGATCAATGGAATAAGAGAACCTGGGATTGTTACTCCCTTGACCTAAGAATGACTCAGTACATTTACAGGCATGTGTACCTCTTTAAACCATTATCTTTGGTACCTTGTTATATTTGAGGCCCTTCATTTCCATAGTCCTTATTTGTCATCATTTGGGTAGTAAGTTATATCCGTTACCATTCAATTTACATACGAGGAAGAATTATTTCCTCATGGAAAAGTTTAGGAATGAGAGGCTACATGCAACAGCAGAAGGGCCAATTTATCAGCATCGTTTGAGGCTTCCTGTCCACCACCCTTCCTCAGAAAGGTCTTGGTGAAGGAGGAGGGATTTGGACTCTGAGGTTTGTCTTTAGCCTCCTGTCTCTCAGCCTCATTGTATCGTGCTTCTGTGAGGAACCTACATATTGTCATTATAGGGATTAAATGGATTTCTTTCCTTTCCCACAACACCCTTGGTCAAAACAACGTTGTCTTACAGACAACTTGTTGCAAAGTGGACATCCTGACCAGAAGACTGATGATTATAGACTTTCTTTCTGAAGACGGAATCAGTAACTAGCCATGTATAGCTAAAGAATAACTCAGCTTATTAGCACCAATATGAATTTCTTTTTTTTCTATTTGTGTATTTATTCTCTTCCTTTTCCCATAAAAAATCCTTCCCTCATCATATAATTGGGACACTATTTGGGTTTCTGTTTGAATCTGTGCTCCTCAAACTGCAACTCTTTTTGATTCCAAATAAATGCTTATTGCCTCTGAAGAAAGGGAGGAGATAAAGAATATATAAAATGGATTCACTGTAACTAAGCTGCTAAAATTATTAACATTATAAAGACTGAGGCACAAGGAAAGACTTTATTCTTGTTCTAACTAGTCTGGGAACTTAAACTTTTGAACTTTCAGTCCAATGTCAATGCCTGGATATACATTTGGACATACAGTAGACCTCCAGAAAACCCTCTGATTACCCCCATGAAGGACTCACATATCCAGGCCACCTGATATCTACCTTATATCCATTATCCAGACCAGTGGATGTGATCAGATCTCCTAGGACCCATCCTCTAGACCACCTGGCATCTATCACCCAGACTGCCTGATAGCTGACTGTTAACAGGTCTAGAACTAAGAATACAGGACTGATTATTCTCAAGACTGCATATTTTTACTATAAGAACTCTTAACTATAGTAAAAAAAAAAAAAAAGAAAAAAGAACTTTTAACTATAATTGTCAGCACCAGTACATAAGAACTATTAAAGAGAAGAGGAAACTATTTAAAACTTGGATTGATGTTATAAATATGATATCGACTGAAGGCATTAATAAAAGACATTCACCCTGTGAAATGACAGAGTACCACATGCACAAGTGCCATCATGCAAATCTTAATCTTTATCACACTGCATTGCACAGGTGCTGTTATTACCAACATGCAGTCTAAACATTTCATACCTGGTAGAGACACTATAAGCTTAGATGTGCTTTTGGCTTTAATGGCCTTAGTGGGCAGTTTAATCAGACATAATGAAATCCTAAGAAAGCCAATTCATGCTACTGATTTGTATAAAGAAGCTAAATTATTAATTTACCACAATAAATGTAACTATCAAGTACACTGAATACATAAATAGCCCTGATAGAAAAATTGATTTCAGAACCCTGAAGAGCATCCCGACTGTCAGAGCTGGAAGAGGACTCAGATATCATCTAATTCACTCTCTTATCCAATGGTCGAGAGACTAAGTTAATGATGGATAAATAAGTGCTTACATGCTGGAGAGTAAGTCTTTTTTCCAGGAAGCCAGGATTCATATAAGAATAAAAGCCTTCTTTTTACAATGAAAAATTGCTCCCTGATTTACAGGTTTCTCAGGTTTACATTTATATGTGTTGAGTTTCGATAAAGTTAGAAGCCTTGCTAATAGGATCTTTGCTGTGCCCCACTGCCACCCTTGGCCAGGTGTCGGTGTCAGAGGTGAAGATGGTGGCTGAGGAGCAGTTTGGGGAACTCCTTGCTGCCATGAGGAAGGCCCAGGCTGATGTGATGCTATTCTTGGAGGAGAAGGAGCAAGCTGCTCTGAGCCAGGCCAATGGCATCAAGACCCACCTGGAGCACAGGACTGCAGAGATGGAGAAGAGCAAGCAGGAGCTGGGGAGGATTGCTGCCATCAGTAACACTGTCTTGTTCCTGGAGGTACAGGCAACGGGGGTGGGAAGAGTAGGGGGGTTGGAGATGGGATGGCAGAGGTGTCTACACAACTAACACCAGGGAACTAACTGGCAGATATGGGAATGGAACCACTCTTTGATAAATGGGGCATAGGGCGTTGTGGGGACAGAGAGAAGCAGATCTTGATTCAGCAGAGTATAGGAGTACAGGAAGGGTAGCAAAGACTCCCAGTGGGAGACTGAAACCAAGTCATGGAGATGAGTAATGCTCAAGGAGAGGTATGCTTCAGGAGAGCGAACAGTATGTATGCAGGTGAGAGGTTTGAGAAAGCACAACTGTTTTGGGGAACGAAGTGTTTTCATAAATGATGGGAGATGAGGTAGGCTGGGCCAGGTGAACATCTGGCTGTGAGAGAAGTCTGCTTTTTGTCAGGAAGTTCCAGGAACCAATGGAGGACTTCAGATAGGGGGATTGATGACAAGTGTGCTCTAGAAACCACTCTGACAGTAGTAAGGAGGCTTGCCTGGCAAGGGTGAGACTAGAGACCTGTTGCCTTTCAGAGAAGGCTACATGTTCTGAGGTGATTGAGGAAGGCCCAGCAGAGGGGACAAGACTTTTTATTACAATGTGCCATTATACATAAAGGCAAATTTCATTTGAGGTAGACCTGAGCACATGTAATCTTTCAGGGAAGGAACACTAGGCTGGGCATAAATTCTGTTGTCCTGGATTTGTCACTAAACAGCTGCACAGTTTTTAGCAAATCGGTCTCCTTAATTATCACTTCCTTATTTATCAATCAAGTCAGAGTAAGTAATTTCAAGTCTCCTTCAGATCTAATATTTCTAAATACAGATAATTTTTCTTGATCGCATTCTTGAAAAAATTCTCTTCTGGTTACAACAAACATAAATTTTCATTGTGGAAAAAAAATGGAAAATATGGGAAAATATGAAGGAAAACAATCGGCCTTACTCCCACTGTCCAAAGATGGCCATAGTTGACCTCGTAATGAGTGAGAGAAAGAGTAGCAGAAAAAGACAGACAAAAATATAGCATAATGTTTCTTTGTCAGTTCCTTTGCTTTTCAATATCAAAACAGGAAAAAATTGTGAATAAAAATTTGGCTTTCTATATCATGAGTTTTCTCAAAGTTTTCCCAAATTATGTAAATAATTTCCCTTTATTTGTTTCTCTTTTTATCACTTTAACATAAAAACTTTAATATGCATGAAATATATTTTAGTATGTTAACTTATTTATTTTGGTTAAAAATAACTTCCTTTTCCCCAAATTATTAGCCAGCTGAAAAGACACCATTATCGAATAACCCATCCTTTCCCCCACTGATTTAAAATGCTACTTTTATCATGTATGGTACTAAATATATACAGAGTATTAAAATGTTTATCTTTTTCTCTGTCAGCTTTTTGGTTTGGACTTTTTCTTTTCTTCCACTGATCTATCTAGTTATTTTGCTACAACTGTTTTCATCACTAAGTTTTATGTTGTATCAGTCTGTCCTTCAATGTTTCAACTATATTTAAATTTTGATAAGGCATTACAGCTGAAAGCAACCTTTTCTGTCTGAGGACTTGTTTACACATCTTCCGAGTGTAGTACCAAGTCCTCCATTCCTTATTGGGGCTTGTGTTCAAATTAATTAATTAATTAATTAATTAATTTCTAGCAACTGATAGTGTATTAAATCCTAAAGGTATGAGTGTCGCAGGAATGGTACCTTCATTTGGGCAGTTGGCATAAAATGTCTTTTTGTTTTTTGGTTTCCAGTGTGGACTGTGTATTGGAGCTGCTTGTGGCATCTTTTTAAAAGCTCACTTCTCCAGTTAAAAAAAAAATAAGTGCTTTTTATGTTGTTAGATCTTGAGTTGGACATATTACATATTTTCTTTGTGAAGTGCACATTACCATCAACCAATTTTACAGTTGTAGAAAGTGACATAAAGAGACCAGCCTAGTTTAAGAAATACAGAAACCAAAGCAAGTTCTACCATGTTTCTTTTCCTGCAGGAGTATTGCAAGTTTAAGAACACCGAGGATAGCACCTTCCCTAGTGTTTACATAGGACTCAAGGATAAGCTCTCGGGCATTCGCAAGGTCATCAAAGACTCCACTGTGCACTTAATCCAGTTGCTGCACAACTACAAGGAAAAGCTCCAGGAGTTTGCCAAGGAAGGTGAGAAGATTTCTGTGGGCTGTGGTATGTGTGCCTCTCAGAGTGGTTGATGGAGCAGGTAACAGAGAGAGCCAGGGGAAGGAGGACAAAATCATGGGAACGTCTCATTTTGAAAGCCATCCTTTGGCTAGACCATATTACTAAGTGACACTTACCTTGATTTAATTTAATGACTGAGCCCAGAGAAGACAAGTTATCCACATCATGCGATTGGCTGGAATTTCAATGACCAGCTTCTCAGATTGCTAATGCCTGTACTTTTAAGTGAAATCCAAGTCAGTCTGGGATATTTTTCAGTCTATTTTGCTTTATCCATGAGAGAAATGTGGTTCATAGAGCATTGGTTTTCTGAGACATGACTAGGCTCCAGCCCCTTCTTCCCCCAAAAAGCCCAGGGAAGACCTGCTTCTTAAATTCTCCTTACCATCTGGAAGAGGTGTGCATTTATAACTCTCTGATTTTGTAGAGGAGTATGACATCAGAACTCAAGTATCTGCCATTGTTGAGCGCAAGTATTGGACCTCAAAACCTGAGCCCAGCACCAGGCAACAGTTCCTCCAATGTAAGTTGTGAACAGCTCTCCTTTCTTCACTTATTAATATCAGTGTAATGCTTTGCTAAAGCAAAAACTCCATCTCTTACATAGGTTTCAGTTTCTTGCAATCTCAGGTCCATCCCTAAATGAGTACACTTAAAAATTTTTAATAAAAAATTTTTAAACTTTTTATTTTGAAACAATTTCAAGCTTATGAAAACATTGCAAAGTATGACAAAGAATTCCTGTATACCTTCATCCAGCTTCTCCAAACGTTAACACTTTATATAACTACAGTACATTCATCAAAACCAGGGAATGAACATTGCCACAATATCATTAACAAAACTGCAGAATTTATTCATGTTTCAGCAAGTGTTCTAACCAATGTCCTTTTTCTGATCTAAAGGCTGATCTAGAATCACAGATATTTCCATGCCTCCTTAAGTCTCTCTCAATCTGGGTCCAGTCGTTTTGTCTTTGGTGACTTTGGCACTTTTGAAGATCCTGGCTAGTTACCAATGGTTCCCTGTTAAGTCTTGCTTGGCCAGAATTGCATAACTCATTGTCCCGTCATTATGTGGTATTGACCTGGTCAGTTGGCATTCTTAAAAACACTGTATTTCCAATCGATACTTCATTATGATTAACAAGCTGGTGGTTTCATCTCTTAGTAAAGAAAGGACTGCATCTGTGTGTTCGAGGCTCATTTTTTTAGAAAGTTTTTATTTTTCAATCACACTTAACATACACTATATTAGTTTCAGGTATACAACATGGTGATTAGATGTTTATATAACTTATGTGATTACCCTGATAAATCTAGTACTCATCTGATACCACACATAGTTATTACAACATTATTGACTATATTCCTTATGCTATACTTTATATCCCCATGATTATTTTGTTATTACCAATTTGTAATTCTTAATCCCTTCCCCTTTCACCCAGCCCCCAACACCACTCCCATCTCGGATCCATCAAAATGTTCTTTGTATCTATGAGTTTGTTTCCGTTTTATTTGTTTGTTTATTTTGTTCTTAAATTCCACATTTAAGTGAAATCATATGGTATTTGTCTTTGTCTGTCTTGTTCCACTCAGCATAATACTCTTAAAGTCCATTCATATTTTTGCAGATGGCAAGATTTCATTCTTTTTTTTATGGCTGAGTATCATTCCATTGTATATATGTACCATCCAGGTTGCCTCCAAATCTTGGCTATGGTAAATAATGCTGCAATAAACATATGGATTCACGTGTTTCTTTGAAGTAGTGTTTTGGATTTGTTTGGATAATTACCCAGAAGTGGGATTACTGGGTCCTTCTTTTTTCTTGTTATAGCCTTTGTTTTAAAGTCTATTCCATCTTGTATAAGTATTGCTACTCCAGATTTGTTTGTTTGCTTGTTTCCATTTTCATAAAATTTCTTATTCAATCCTTTTACTTTCAGTCTGTATGTATCTTTTGATCTGAAATGAGTCTCTTATAGTCAGGGTATGTAAGGGTCTTGTTTTCTTATCCATTCAGCTAACCTATCTTTTGACTGGAACATTTAATCTATTTACATTTAAAGTTATTGCTATTTTATCATTCATATTTTTGCGATTTTTTTCCTTCTTCTTAAGGAAGTCCTCCTAACATTTCTTGTAACAGTGGTTTGGTGTTTATGAACTTCTTTAGTGTTTTCTTGTCTGAGAAGCTCTTTATCTGTCCTTTAGTTCTAAATGATAATTTTGCCAGGTAGCATAATGTTGGTTGTAGGCCATTGCTTTTCATCGCTTTGAATATTTCATGAAAATCTCTTCTGGCCTGCAAAATTTCTGTTGAGAAATCAGCTAACAGTTTTATGGGAGCTCCTTTGTAGGTAACTAACTGCTTTTCTCTTGCTGCTTTTAAGATTTTCTGGTTGCCTTTAACCTTTGGTATTTTAATTATGATGTGCCTTGGTGTGGGCCTCTTTGGGTTCATCTTGTTTGGAACTCTCTGTACCTCCCAGGTTTACAGGTCTATTTTCTTTGCCAGGTTAGGGAAGTTTTCTGTCATTATTTCTTCAAATAGGTTTTCAATTCCCTGCTTTCTCTCTTCTCCTTCTGGTACCCATATGATTTGAATGTTGGAATGCTTGATGTTGTCAAGCATTTAACTAGCCCCTTAAACTATGCTCAGTTTTTTGGATTCTTTTTTCTTGTTGTTGTTCTAATTGAGTGTTTTCTGCTACTTTATCTTCTAGACTGCTGATCCAATCCTCTGCTTCACCTACTCTACTGCTGATTCCCTCTAATGCATTCATTTCAGTTATCATATTCTTCATTTCTGATGGGTCCTTTTTTATGTTTTTCTATATCTCCATTTTTATGTTTTTTATCTCTTTGTTAAAGTTATCACTGAGTTCATCTACTTTTCTCATAAGTTCATTGAGTATCCTTTTAGCCAGTGTTTTGGACTCTGCATCTGGTAGATTGCTTGTTTATGTTTTGTTTAGTTCATTTTCTGGAGCCTTGTTCTGTTCTTTCATTTGAGACATATTTCTTTGTATCCCCATTTTGGGTGCCTCCTGTGTTTGTTTCTATATATTAGTTAGTGCTAATATGTCTCCAAGTCCTGGTAAAGTGGCCTTATGTTTTAGGTGTTCTGTGGGGCCCAGTGGCACAGTCGTTTCTGGTCACTTGAACTGGGTGCTTCAGGTATGTTCCTTTATGGTTGTGCCTTCCTATGCTAGTTGAGACTTGGTTGCTATTTGCATGTCAATGGGAGATATTGACCCTAGAGATGATTGTTTGTGAGGACTGGTAAATGAAGGACTGACCCTACAGAACAGGATTCACTTTAGCAGGGCTTTTTGTGCCCTCCCAAACAGCCTTTTGTGTGTGTTACTCTTAGATGCAGCCCCAGTTTGTACTCAGGCTTGATCCAAAGCTGGCCAACTGGTGTGCTGGCCCTGGGGCCTTCTGGGAGGAGCCCTGCCACAAGTCAAGTTCAGCTACAGCCTGTGGTCATGAGAGGAGGCAAGCATATTTACCTGCCCCACCATCTTGACTGGTTTTTGCTCAAGGCTCATTTTTATGACATTTGGCTAATTTATCTAGTTTTGAAACATGCCATCGAACCCTGATTCTTCTTGTTTTCTGGGGGTAACCGCTGGCTGACTAACTCCTGGACCCCTTTTTTCTCTGGTTATTACATGTAGCCTCATGTTCTGATGCCTGTCTTCTATTTCTGCTAGAGTTGCCATTTTCCCCAGAACATCTTGGGTTTCACAGTTTCCTTTATTCTTTCTTGCTTCTTGACAAAAGCACATCTATTTTACAAACAGATATAATTAATAAAAGAAGCCAAACATTCTTCATTTTTAACATTAAAAATAACACATATTCTTTTATAATCTATTTTCTTTTGCATTACAAATGTCTTTTTGTATACAAAATATTAACTTTTTCTCTTTGAGTATTATTAAAAATCTTTAACCTTTTATAAACTCACATTGTTTCACTTTTCAAAGTTCTGGGACTCAAATTGCCAACTTGACCAGTTGGAGCCACTTATATGCTGGCCTCTTTCTCTTTTAAGTATTGATATTCTGTCCTTGACATTCTTAAATGTATCCTTGCTTTCTGAAACTAACAGAATGTTCCAGACCCATTCTGGTTTTCTTGTCCCAGGACATAGAACCACCTTCCCTTCTGGGAGTCCTGAGTCCCCTTAAATGAGAGGAATATTATTGTCCAAAATCTGGATGTTAAGGATTGCCAAAGGGATCGGTGGTGGGTAAATGTGCTGCTGTGGATACTGTTGGGGCCACCGGGGCTACTGTATCCTTATTTCCTTTCAGGATGTGGTATCATTAACTAGTAAGAATTTCTCTTACCAAAGGAGTTTGGAAAGCTCCAAGTTAAACTAAGATAATTTCTTAAATTAATGTATTTTTAAATAGCCTTTAATATGCTAATTCATTTGGCAAGTATATACTGAACGTCTTCTCTGAGCTAGAACCCCAGGACAGAGTTCCACATAAAATGTGGATGTTATAGATTAGAAGGAGGACAAGCATGAAACAAACATACAAATAGATTATACACATTGTGATGAGTAGCATGAAATTTAAAAAGCCAGGGTACTCCGAGAGTCAGCAATGAGGAGGCAACTGATTCAGATCAGGGAGTCGTAGAGAGCCTTTTTGAGGACAGGGATTCTTAGCAACCTAAAAGGATCAGTAGTAACTACCCCGACTTAGGTTGGGGTGACGATTGCATCGCAGAGGGAATGGTCTGTGCTAAAGCCCTGAAGTGGGCTCAGTGTTAGGTCAGTCTGAGGTCAGGGTGCTGGAGTGTGGTGATCAAATGGGATTGGGCAGGAGACAAAGCTGGGACACAAGCAATGGTCACTTGTGTGCTGGCCTCTTTCTCTTTTAAGGGCTATGCAGGCTGGGGCAAGGAGTCACTACCTTCTCTGAAGAGCAAGGGGCGCCATTAAAGGGCTGTAAGCTGGGCACCACATGATTCACTTTAGCCTACATTCTGAAACAAGCACTGTGGCTCTTTCATGGGGAAAGTATGGAAGTGGGGCAAGGGAGAGCAACATGACCAGCAAGGAACCTCTTGCCCTAGTCTGGGCAAGATTTGGTGGTAGTTTAGATGGGAGATGAAGCAGTGTGCTAGAGAGAAGTGGGTGGTATCCACGGGGCTTGCTCCTGCCTCTGTGTGTGTGAGGAGGGATAAGGTGGGGGTGAAGATAAGGGCAAAAGAAATGTCAAAAATAACTTTGGTGTGATTTGAGCAGCTTTTGCATGGAGGTGCTATTATTCTTTGGGACTGGGAAGAAAAGACGTGTGGGGAACTGTTTTGAGAGTTCACCAGGTTAAATATTGGTTAATATTATTTTCAAAAAACAACTGAAGAATGGATAAAATGTAAGTATATGAATGCCTGTTCCCCCAAAACCCTTGCTAATACATATTTGTTGCATCAATGAGTAAATCAATGGATTTTATTTTTCGATTCAGCTCAGCAATAACACAGTAAATGCCAAGTAATTTGAACTTCCAAAAGAATGGAAGTGAAGTGACTATTAAAAAGGGCTTAGAATCACTTACTATTTGTATGTGTGGGTTTTCCCACCAAGCAATTCTCCATGACACCAGCTGGGTGTCCTACAATTTAACTCCATTCTAACACTATCCACCTGGAGATAACATCAGATCCAATAGGCTAAAGGCTCAATCCCACAAGATTTCTCTCATCCCACCTCAGGGAGTCATAGAGATGCTTTATGCCAATTGTGAGTAATAGGTCCCCAGGTTATCCACAACTTCTGTCTGACTCAGCTACAAATCAGAGATTTCCAAAACCTCCTCCTCAGGTTCAATTAATTTGCTAGAGCAATTCACAGATTCAAGGAAACTTCTTTTGATGTTTACAAGTTTATAAGAGGTTATGATAAAAGATACAGATAAACAGCAAGCTGAAAAGATTCATAGGGTGAGGTCTGAGAGGGTCCTGAGCTCAGGGGCTTATGTCTCCATGGAGTTGGGGTATGTCACCTCCTGGTGTGGATATGTTCACCTACCTGGAAGATCTTTGAACCCCCTCCTAATGAGATTTTTATGAAGCTTCCTCATGTAGGCACGATCAATTATTAACTCCATTTTCAGGTCTTCTCCCCTCTCTGGAGAAGTAGGGAGTGGGGCTGAAAATTGCAAGCTTCTAA
Source organism: Rousettus aegyptiacus (assembly GCF_014176215.1). Classification (NCBI taxonomy): domain Eukaryota; kingdom Metazoa; phylum Chordata; class Mammalia; order Chiroptera; family Pteropodidae; genus Rousettus; species Rousettus aegyptiacus. The sequence continues at coordinate 66,880,520 of NW_023416309.1, forward strand.
TCATGGCTTGTTTTTCCTAGTGAGCAGCCCTCATTCAGGAGCCACCCAGGAGCCCACCTAAAGTTGCCTCGTTAAAGCAAAAGATGCTCCAATCACCCAGAAAATTCCAAGGGTTTCAGGAGCTCTATGCCAGGAATGGGGGTGGGGAGCCCAAGTATGTATTTCTTATTATAAATCATAATATCACATTGTGTTCTCTGTTTTCTGGTTTTCACCCACCTTGTTTCTAGAGCCTGGGTAAACAGAAATCAAGGAGATGGATGTTTACTCATACTTTGGCATATGATCAGGTTTGAAGTGTTCTGTTTCAATCAGCTGTTGTTTTCTGACCTATTCTCCTTGACTTCTGTATCTCCTCAGATGCATGTGACATCATGTTTGACCCTGACACAGCACACAGATATCTCCGGCTACAGGAAGACAATCGCAAGGTCACCAACACTACGCCCTGGGAGCATCCCTACCCGGACCTCCCCAGCAGGTTTATGCACTGGCGGCAGGTGCTGTCTCAACAGAGCCTGTATCTGCACAGGTACTATTTTGAGGTTGAGATCTCTGGGGCAGGCACCTACATTGGCCTGACCTGCAAAGGCATTGACCGGAAAGGGGAGGAGCGCAACAGTTGTATTTCCGGAAACAACTTCTCCTGGAGCATGCATTGGGATGGAAAGGAGTTCACAGCCTGGCACAGTGACACGGAAACCCCGATCAAAGCCAAACCTTTCCGGAGGCTGGGCATCTACGTCAACTTCCCAGGAGGGATCCTTTCCTTCTATGGCGTGGAACCTGATGCCATGACTCTGGTTCACAAGTTTGACTGCAAGTTTTCAGAGCCAGTCTATCCTGCCTTCTGGCTTTCTAAGAAGGAAAACAGCATCCGAATTGTGGATCTGGGAGAGGAACCTGAAAAGTCAGCCCCCGCCTCAGCGGAAGCTGCTCTGTAGGCTCTAGGATCCATATTCCAGACTTTTGCTAACCACAATAATTGAACTGCAGCTTGCATTAAGGGTGACTTGGGGATAGAAATCTCTACCAGTGGTAGCTGGCGTTAGAAATCATGTGGGTCTGTGGAGGAGAATGGCGTGGCTTCTCCCGTTTGCTCCACGCTGTGCTATTCTCTGTGTTTGTAGTTATCTTCAGGTCTCGAAGTCCCCTTCATTATTTTTGAGTGATATTCTGTCTACTCAGGTGAACGGCACACTGTACCCAGAATTGGTAATCAGGAATCTTCAGAGAGAGCAAAAAAGATCATAGAGTAATCATAATAAATCGCTAACTTTAACCTCCATTTTCCATATTCCAGACACTGTTCTGAGTGCTTCCTATGCATCAAGTTACATGACCCTCATACAACCCCATGGGTAGACACTCATATCATCCCCAATTTGCAGATGGGAAAACTGTTGTTCAGGGTTTAGTTAACTTGCTCAAGGTCACTGTGGTCACATGGTGAGTGAGCGACAGAGCTGGGATTTAAACTGGGAGGGTGACATTGAATATTTAACCACTATACCATGCTGCCTTCCTCATTAGATGTGGGTGCTGTGTTTAATGGAATAAACTACATGATGAACTGCACACATGGAAGGAAACAGCACCTTAAACCTTCCTCTCAGAGTCTGAAAATCTCTTTGCATTCTCTCACATCTGATAGGCCATGCAAGCTGTGCAGTGTCAGAAAACTCATTCACCCATTTTTTTGAAAGGGGGGGCAGGGACAGTGAGAATTATAAGGAATATATTAGTGAAGTCCAAGTCTTAGTCCTACGACCTCTGGAGAAGGGTCTTATTCCTCTCATCTGAAGTCTTCTAGACTATGTGGACTTGTTTGATTTCTCACTCAAAGGAGAGTTCTTCAATTATTCGAGGGAAGTTCTCACACATGTCCTCCCAGTAAGTTCTTCACACTTTATTTCCCACTTTTCTTGTTTTCACACTGTATTTCCCACTTTACTTCATGGTTTCCAGAGACCTTTCACCCTCCCTGATCATTTCATCCTCCTTTTAACAGATGTGCTCCATAAGATTAATGGTGAATGTTCATCAAGGTTTTAGGCAAATGACAACATAACCTGAGAACATAACCTGAAACCCATGTTGGAAATATAACTTCTGGTTCTTTTCTTGTGACCTGTGTCAAGGCAAGTCTGTTTACCCAGGCTGTTGTTCCCCCTGGAAAAGAGATGGGTGAAAACCAGAAAGCATAACATAAAAATGTCATTATTTATAATAAAAAAAACCTACTTGGTCTCTACCCCTGGTTCCTGGCACAGAGCTTCTGAAACCCTCGTAATTTCCTAAATGATAAGAACACTAGGAGCGTCTTTTGTTCTAATGTTTGTCTTGTCTTTGACCAGTCTGGTGTTCCTATCTCAAGAGTATTTTACTTCAGTATCTCTCGACTTGTTCCCAGAGACCCCGTCCTATTATTTGTACCTGAAGATATATACAGTATAGGATTTGAATTTTTAAAAATTTGAATTTTATTGAATTTATCTTTTTACTTGAATTTTAAATTTCATCACATTATTACTGCTTACTGAGACAATTTTGATTAATAATTCAATTTCCAATATATTATCTCTTCTTCCTTGCCTGGTATCACCTACAGAATTGTTAATCTTTTCTTTTTAAGTCTTGATCTTATTGATACATATATTTATTGGGATAGGACCAAATTCAAAATCTTGCAACATTCAGTCAATATGCTCTGGATTTAGTTATTCAATAAGTTATGCTAATTGGTAGAACTGGGCAATAATGTAGCCTGCCTTTTGCCCCTTTAACCATTGGACCTGAAGAGGGATTTTTTCAATGGCAGGGATCAAAATAAGCTATGTCTTCATTTCCTTGCTGTTTCTGTCTAATAATGCTTTTAAAAGGGAAAATGAGGTACATGAAATATATTGAATTGGCCTGCTTTGTTTATATTGAATCCCTGTGGTTGTTGGTGTCACGTTCTTTTCTAAATGCTCACAAACTATTTGATAAACCGTTTTAGAATTCTGCTGTGGGTTAACATCAGGTTGACTAGCCAGTTGTTTCTAGAATCTACCATATTTTTTAAAAATCAAGACAATTTTCTTGTCCTTATCTTCTATCATCCTCCCTAATTTCTCAAAGATTAATACCTGGTTTTTGGTCATATTGTTAAATTGTGTCTGTGTCATGAGACGTGATTTGTTTAGGCCAGAAATACTTGACTCATATAAAAGGAACCCTTTGGGTGCTTCCTTACTTGCTGTGAACTTTATTTTTATGTCAGGTCTTTTTGTTTGTTTGCAGTTTCAAGACCTTTCTGCTTAATATAAAATATCAAAGCAAAATTGAGTGTTAGGAATATTTGCTTTTTTTCTGTCATTGCCTCAATTGATAGGCATATCATTTTTTTCTGTTTTCTTGGTCCAAAAACTGAAAATTACCTAAAACAAAAAAATTAAAATTTTTTTCAAAGAGAGAACAAAGGCCTATTTTATATTCTCTGTCACTTCCCCAAAACTGTCTGTGTGTCACTCTTCTGTGTTTACCCACCTTTATTTCTTCCTCAATTTTTTTCATTTTAGAAAAAAAAATCTGATCTCAGCAAGAGGTTCTTTTTGATGCCAGATCATTTTGTTCCAAAGGTTTATGGCATTCTCTTCTAGGAATTTTACAAATTCTAAGTAAATTGCTACATCCTCCCAAGATTCACAATGAAATTATGAGATAAGAATACTGGCTCAGTCACAGAGACTTGGTTCAGCATGTTTTTGGAATGACTGTCCTCAAATTGGTTCAATGTATGTGGCATTTATAACATGTAAGCCACTGTGCTACTTGCTAAGATATCGTAATCTAGAAGATAACTAGCTGTGTCTTTTGATCACAAGAAGTAGATTTAAATTGAAGTGAAAAGTGTTCATATGTGAAGAGTTAAATAAGAATCTACCATTTAAGACAATTATAGATGAGGAGGTATATGAAATAGATTTTTCATGTCCATGCTGTGGTGCAAACTTCTAATTTAATGTTTTCTTGGGTCATCTTCAGTGACTGAGTTCTGTATTGTGTCATGGACTGACCTACTCCTTAATTGCTCCCCATTTCTATAACTAACTGCCTTTATTCCAGGGGCCACAACTCTGGCCCAATTAGCTCCCTCAGATTTGGACTGACTCCCCACCCTCCAAGTCTGTTATGAGACATCATGGTGGTGGCACAAGAGCCCTTGCAAGGAGGTTCACTGTACCATGACTATCTGATATCCACATGCAGGGCACACACTGTGGAGGTAGAGTGACTGACTGTCCAGACTTTGCTGGAATATGCTTAGTCTTTATCTCTATTTCTGGTTTGCTCTGTATTCTTATAGAGAAAATTCAACCATCTGGCTGAATGAAAGTGGCCAGGTATTGGAAAGGAAGAGGGGAAACAGGTCATCTAACAAGGACTAAGGGTTGTCATAGCAGTGATCAGTCATTTGAGGTTAAAATTTTTCCTCCAAATTAACGCCTTACATAATGGTCCTGATGATTACCTGAAAAGAGATATCTGTCTGTTTCTGTGTGCATTTGTTTCATATAAAAAAATCTTTAAAAAATCCTACCAAGCTGCAATAACTATTTGGTGTCACAGCCTTTTCAAATTATAATGTCCTCTCTAGAAGTTTACATAAGAACTCTTGTTCTTTCTTCTGTACCAGTCATGTCCCTCAGACCAGTCCTCTCTTCTTCCTGCTCCTCTTTCTTCGGTTCAGTCAGTTTAAAGCTTAATTTTGAAATTAAACTTTATTTCCTCACAGGATGTTCCAGGCTTTATGCTGTGAAATTAAGGCAGTGTGATTGGCTTCATGTGTCTGGTGGCTTCATGTGTCTCTGCCCTGGCACACTGGCCCTCGCTGCTGGAAGTGCTGGCAGGACCCAGAGAAGCCTGGGTGGGGTGGCACGTGTGGTGGGAGATGAGGATTGCATTAGAGGTCTTGGGTACAGAGGTCCACTCAGAAGCATACTCCTCATCTGTTTTATCCAGTTCTCTCTAGGGAGGGGGGAAAACCAGAATGACTGGTTCTGTGTATGAGCTCATTTGTCCTGTTAGTTGGTTAAATCAATTTTGAGTGAACAATAACACCAAAAGTATTGGATCTGCTTGTTAGTAAGTTTCCTTACTCTTGAACAACCAGTGTTCCCATTTGGCAATATTGTTCATTTCATTGTTCTCATACGTTCTTCAATTTAGTTTTCTATTTGTCAAATAAATTCTGTGCTTACCTCAGTAGCCATGACTTATACTGGTCAGGGCCAGTATCCCATTCTGTATCCCAGCTATATGGATGGGGGACAAGGCTGCCAGGTGAACATTGTTCTTATTCTTTTTCTCATTTTGTCTCCATCTTCTTTTCTCTCTCTCTCTCTTTCTCTCTCTCTCTCTCTCTCTCTCTCTCTCTCTCTCTCTCTCTCTCCTCATTTCTTCCATTTATGCTGTTCTTGACTTGCTCCTCAAAGTGACCCCTGGAATGCTGGAGTTTTTTGGCCCCATCTCAGGGGAGCTTCACCCCAGACTGCCAAATCCTGTTTCCACTGGAATGTATTAATTGTCACTCCAGTTTTCATCATTGAATCTTTCAACCTGGGCATGCTACCAGTGGTATTTGTCTTTCTCAGCCATTCTGGGTTTCAGTTTACCCATCTATAAAATGGGGCATTAGACTTCCTATCTGTCTCTCAGAGTTATCCAACCCTAAAGGCTGACCCTTTTCTTATTCAGTGTATCGGTGGTCACATTTGTATCCTTAACCAACGCATCACATTTTCATCCATGATAAATGTATAATTAGAGCCCATAAAAAGCTATTAAAGCTACTGTAGTATGATTTTTAGGGCCTATATAAAATATAAGTGAGAGATAACTGTCACATAGAAGCCCTCACTATCTCTGGTAACTTTCTAAGCACAAATAAGAACATATAATAGCATATTCAGCTGGTTATATCTATCAGAGGTTTTGGGTCCTCTTTCTCTCTTCAAATACACTTCGGCTACCATGCTCCTTTTGCTGAAGTCTTGCTGAAGTCCTCAGGCATTCACTATAAAGCTTAAATTTTTTAAAGAAAGATTAATGAGAGTAAAAAGGGCTTTAGAATTTTGGGTAACATTTTGGATACCATTTCCCATTTCTTATCTCATTTAATCTTTTCTGCCCTGTGAGATAGATAATATTTTCTCTTTCATGGAATAAAGGTGAAGAAATTGGTGGGTCAGAAAGGTTAAAAAACTTAGTCAATGACACTCAATAATAAGTTTTGAAAGAATTAAGCATTATGTTTATTTCTGAAATGATGTCATGTTCACAGATTTTGAGACACAGCATAGTGGTTCTCTAAGTGTGGTTTCCTGACCAGCAACATTAGCACCACTAGAGAACTTATTAGAAATGTAAATTATTGGGCTCCAGCTTAGAGATACTGATTCAGAGACTCCTGGGTGGGCCCCACACTCTGTTTTCACGAGGCCTTCAGGGATTCTGATGCATATTTAGGTTTGAGAACCACTGGTTTACATCTATTCTCTTTATCCTGTTCTGCTCTTCTACCATCAATAGCAAGTTCCTATGAGTTTTAGTACAAGCAAGAAGACATTTTTAGCTGCCCAGAGAGTACCCCGTCTCTTTTGAGATTCAGCTGTTTCAGCTAGATTGGGAACTTCTCTGTGCTCTCTGAGAGTTCTCCCCTTTCTGGATAATAAAACATTTGTAGCCAATGTCCCTGTTTCCCACCTGCTTCTTTTAAAGCCAAAGGGCAAATTGGCAACCTGCAAACTCACTCATTTCTCATAAACAAAGACCTTTCTCATTTAACTTGGTCAACAAGTATAAATCCATACGATGGTAAAGTGATTGATAAAACATGACAGTTTCCCCATTTTGCCTAATGAGAACAATAGAGTAGTCCCCTCTTATCCACAGTTTTGCTTTTTGCAGTTTCAGTTACCTGCAGTCCACCATGGCCCACAAATATTAAATGGAAAATTCTAGAAATGAACAATTCAATTTTAAATTGGTGCCCATTTGAGTAGCATGATAAAATCTTATGCTGTCCTGGCTTCTTCTCTATTGAGATGTGAATCATCCTTTTGTCCAGTGTCTCCATGGTATATATGCTACCCTCCTGTTAGTTACTTAGTAGCTATCTTGGTTATCAAATCAGTTATCAGATATTTAGAGAGAGAGAGAGAGAGAGAGAGAGAGAGAGAGAGAGAGAGAGAGAGAGAGAGAGAGACTACCTTTACATAACTATTATTACAATATATTTTTATAATTGTTTTATTTATTGTTAGGTGTTGCTGTTAATCTCTCACTGTGCCTAATTTATAAATTGAACTTTATTGTAGGTATGTATATATATGGAAAAAAACATAGTATATACAGGGTTTGGTACTGTTCAAGGTTTCAGGCATCCACTGGGGGTCTGGTCTTGGAATGCATCTCCTATGGATAAAAGGGTGACTATTTCATTTGTATAGCTCTTCACATATTATAAAGTGCCTTTTCAAATACATCCATTCATTTGACCCTGGCACTAGCCTGTGAGAGCTAGGTTGAATTACGATCTCCATTTTATGGAAGGTGAGCAGGCCAAGAGCAGAAAATGAATTATCCAGGGGTATGTAGCTGAGCTGTAGCATAGCCTGGCTTTGTTCCACACACACCTACTCTGGACCCTGAGCCCTTACCCACCTTCCCACTAGCAGAACCAGGGCAGCTTTGCGTGAGAACCAGCAGAACCTCAGGTGCAGCGTTAAGCAAGGAGCAGAACTGGGTAGGGGAGAGGCAGCAGCTACACTTGCTAGGGCTCTCTAAACCATGTGAGAGAGTGAGAAAAGAAAGTGGAGATTTGGGGTGGTATGAGAAAAGAGTTTAATCAGAATTATAAACAAAGCAGAATAATAGAGGGCAGAAAGCAAAGCTAGGGGTCTGACCTTCAGGCTACTGGTAGCCTGAATATTTGAAAAAGCTCTAGATGTACTTCGCAGTGCCAAAGTCTTCCTCTGAGAAATGTTTTGCCTGCCTTCCTTTTCGGATACTACCAATGACATTTTTCTACTACTGGCTTATTCCACCCGGTCATCTTGTCCTGTCCTCCACCAAGGCCACTTTCTAGACTCTAACACCAGATCCCACACAGCTTCAACTGAGCCAGGTAAGATGCTCTGTGTGTATTCTTGTGTGTGCACGTGTGTGTACATGTGTGCCTGTGGTGGCGGTGAGTGGAATGAAGAGGCAGCAGAAGTAACTACCATGCTCTCCTACTTTAATTAATGTAATCCTCACAATACAACTCCCTGCAGGGTAGGAAGGATCATGTGTTGGATAAGGAAATGGGGGCTCAGAGATGCTTAAGTAGCTTGTTCAAAGCCACACCTCTGGTAGGAAGCAGCAATGGGATTCCACCTGGCTGCTCTGACTTCCAAGTTTGTGTCCCTCCACTGAGCCACAGTTGGACCCTAAGAATGAAGTAAAGGCTGAGTTGGATGGGTAAAACTGCTTCTTTGCTGTATGTTAACCTCCACATTAAAATCCTAATTTACTTAGACCCGTAAAAATTTTTAATTTGTAGCACTTCTGGGGCAATGTGCCTCCCACCCCCGGCGCCTTATATACCCAAGTACTCTGCTTTGGGCTTCTCCCCTCCTGACCACCCTCCTTTGTCTGGCCTTCCTGATAGATTAGATGCTAATCTGTTCTTGCCTTTCAGATATATCTCCAGATAGAAGAGGTTGAGCTGTTAAAACTGTTTTTGTCTCCAGTCTACTTTCTGTCCCCAACCCCGACCCTTGTTCCAGACTGCCATTGCAAACCAGCTCTGGCAATGATTTCCAATGCCTTTCTCTAATTGTGCCAGGTCTCCAGATGTGAGCAGTAGAAATGCTCACAGTATTACAAACCTTTTTGTTTAATCTGGAGTAATGACAATAGTGACAATAGTAACAATAGTAACGGTGACATTGTTCTCACACATTTGATCTAATCCTAGAAGGTAGCTATAATTTTCATTACCCACGTTTAGCTCTTCCACCCTCATTAGTAAGGTGGAGAAACCGAAGCTCAGAGAGGCCAGGTAGCTTATTCAACATCAAATGTTCCTAAGTACCAGAACCAGTGTTTGCACCTAGTCTTGTCTGAAGTAAAATAGCCTCGGTGCACCTTCAAAACTTTTTTCTGGGCTGCCCAACATTTGCGGGGGCATTTTGGCTGCAGTGGCGAGCAGGATGGCTATTGATTGGTAGTAGTTTATTATAGTAATTTTTTCCAATTTAGCATTAAATATTTATTAGCTATTTTGAAAAACGTCAGACCTATAAGAAGCTGAAAGAATAGAACAATGAACACTCATATACTCTTCACTCACATTCATCCATTATTCAGCATTTTGTTAGATTTGCTCTTTCTATTTCTCTCTCTGTGTATATATACACACATAAACACACCGTATATATGTTTATGTGTATGTGTGTTTAGTGGAAACTTTTGAGAATTATTTGCAGACACCCATCTTGGATATGTCAGCACTTAATAGTGATTTTCAAACTGTTTTCTGTGGATTCTAGGTTCCTTGGAGCAGCTGATAATTTAAACTTTGTGGATTTTGAAGCTGATAGAAGACAGCATTTGTTATTTTTAACTTCAGGTTTAAAAGTTTTGTCTTCATCAGGTAGGCCCATTGTTCTCAATAATTGCCTTGCTAATAATTGCCTTGCTAATAATTGCCTTACTTGTTCAAAAGTTTACTTTTGAACTTATAAAATAAATTTTTACTGTTATAATATCACTTTTTCTGTTATGTAATGAGCTTTTACAGCACATATGATTTGCAAACAGGATTTCTCTATTAAAAATGTTTGAAAAATCCAGAGCACTTGGTCTCTTTTTGGGTCAAGACTGACAACAGAAGCTTTCTGTGGGGGAGCGCCTTGTGGCCATGTGCACCCATAGATTGGCTCTAATGGCCCAAGTCATCATTCTTAATGGATCATAAACCAGGGCTAAAAGGTAAAGATCTCATGAAATAGGTAAGCCATGTCATTTTTCTTTTAAAAACTACGTACACACACATTCATTATTTCTTTACATGCATCTTATTGTTTATACATACACACATAAGAACGTCCTAGTGGGCATTGATTGTTTGACTTCTTAAAATAGTGATTCCAATGACAATGATCCCAATGAAAACAATGGGACAACAGTTAGCATTTATTGAGGGCTAAGTATGTACCAGGCAATCATCTAAGTGATTTGCATATACTAGCTCATTTAATCCTCACAAAGACTCTATGAAGTAGGAACTACTGTTGTCTCAATTTTTCAGTTGAGGAATGTAAAGCAGAGAAGATTAAGTAATGTACTTGTGTGCACAGAGCTAGTAAGCAGCTGGGATGGGGTCCAAATCCAGAAGTCTGGCCCAGACTCCACACTCTTCACTGCTAAGCAATACCGCCTCCTAGACACAAGGGGTGGGTGTGTGACTGAGGTTGGAAGTCCCCAAATACATTCTTAGATCCAATGAAAATTCTTCCTCTAAGGAGTGCTTCCCTGAAGAGGTTTCTGTTTGCATTCTGAAGCAAGTAAATAACTTAAATTTATATTAAACACTTGTGTTTTTATTTGATGATGAGTTAAGAAAATAAATGTAAACATATTCAGGATCATTGGGATAGCTACCTTATAACCCAACAACTATAAACATAAGAAGTTACATCTAATTTTATACTCAGAAATATTTCAAAGTCATTAACAACAACAACAACAACAACAGCAACAACAACAACAACTGAAGCTCAATTCCAGCCTCCATAATATTTTTTTTTCCTTTAAAAGTGTTCTATATATTACTTACATTTGACTAACACTATTTTTATTGTTCTAGAAATGAGATGACCAGCTCTTTCAGAATATACAGCAACTGCCTCCATATGAAAGTGCCAGGTTTAGGAGATTTACGGTAAAGCCATGTTTCCTAGGAGGTCAGTACAAAAAGCCAGACTTCTACCGGCAGTTTCTGGGAGAGATAAGTTTTCCATCCATTTCAGTGGTTTATTTTTTCTCTGGGAGATGTTTATAACAGAAAAGGCTCAAGTGGGATATTTATCACCTTCTCCTGTTCCTCTGGTGTTTGGTGGAGTTGACCATAGGCAAGGATAAAATGAGCTGGTCGTCTCAGGATGATGGAAAACCTGGAATCAAGGCTCAAGAATGCCACCTATTTTTGCTGTGAGAAGGGAAACGATTCTGTCCCCGTGTGCCAGAAGTGTGAAACATGTGTCTTGGCTTGGAAGATCTTCTCTACCAAAGAGTGGTTCAAAAGGATTAGTGAAATATCGCAGAGGAGGTTTCTAGTAAGCATCCTGGAGCAGTTAGATAGCTTATATTTGTTACACTATTTTCAAAATATCCTTCAGACCACACAGGGGAAGGATTTCATCTACAACAGGTCCCGGATCAACCTCAGCAAGAAGGAGGGGAAAATCGTGAATTCCTCCTTGAACCAGATGTTAGATAAAACATTAGAACAGAAGATGAGGGAGATATTGTACTGGTTTGGGAACAGCACCCACCGGACTAAGGCAAATTATACACTCTTGCTGCTGCAAATGTGTGACTCCAAGTTATTGCTCACTGCTGCTGATGTCATCAGAGTCCTGTTTCAGAGAGAGTGGAAGAACATTTCAGGTAAATAAGGACACAGGTAGTAGAGACTAGAGGGCCCCAAAGACCAGGAAGCCAGGCTTCAGGGGCCTGTAAAGAAACCTGGGGTATGACAAAACTTATTTGGATGAGGATTTTCTAGAAGGCAGGATAGTGTTCTTTGTCCTGACACCCAAACTTGTATATCAAAAGAGAAATTGCTGAACGTGACTTCCTTCTAGAAAATAACACATAGCAAATGTAGAAAGTTGTACAGAACTTGTAACTGTCAAGCATTTAAAGTAGATTTCTGCTTTCCTTTGGTCCAGAAATGGTTGGTCTGTTTCTATTACTGAAGGCTGGTATGGCCCCTGCATTAGTGAGCTAGGGAGTGGACTGGGCTTGAGAGGGATGAATTGTTTTGCTCTTCACCTTGCATTGCACTGAAACCAGACCAACAGGTAAAAACTTAAGGTTTTTTTTTTTCATTCCTTCCACCACATTCCTCGTTCACACATAAAAACCAAGCTTAAAGTGGAGTTTATCCAAGGCTAGAGATAGCAAAAGGGCTAAATAAGTTTAGCACAGTAGTTCTCACATTTTAGCGTGTATTAGAATCCCTGGTAGGGCTTATGGAAACACAGACAGCTGTGTTCTCTCAGAGCTCCTGACTCAGCAGGTCTGACAAGTTGCATTTCTAACAAGTTCCTAGCTGTTGCTGACATTGCTGGTCAGGGGACCTCACTTTGAGAGCCATTGATTTAGGGTGTTGGTGAGAAGATCTTGGAAATGTTTGGCCAGCTCAATCAAGGAAGCAAAAGAAACCAGAAAGGGGGCAAGAGTTAGAAGATCCAGTGGAGTCTGGGAGTAGAAGATCCAACATCGGGAAACACAGGTTTAGTCAAGGTAGGAGAAAGCTGGGAGGGAGAGGTCAGATGGAGGAGTTTCAGAGTTTGAGCTCTTGAAGGATGGGAATTCCTAATGTCCATGGGACCTTATTTGCGGTTATCATTGTAGACTAATGGTATCCAAAAGAATTTTAAGGATAGGTGACCTAGGCAGTGGTTTCCAACCTTTTTGGCACCAGGGACTGATGCTCCTGTGAGAATCTAATTCCCGATGATCTGAGGTGGAACTGAGGTGGTGATGCTAGTACTGGGGAGTGGCTGAAAACACAGATGAAGCTTTGTTAGCTTGCCTACCTGACTCTCATCTCCTGCTGTGTGGCCCTGTTCCTAACAGGCCACTGACAAGTACTGGTCTGCAGCCTGAGGGTTGGGGACCCCTGACCTAGGGGGCAATTAGATCCTGATGTATGCCATTTTTAGAAAATCCTCCAAATATATTAGAGATCAATTAGTCCGGCTCTTTAATTTTATAGATAAGGGATCCAAAGTTCAGGGAATCTGAGTGATTGGCCTAGGTCACACAGCAGGAGGTTGAAAACCAGGACTCCCCTCCTGAATACCTTCCACTATGCAACACTATTCCCCATCACAAAGGAAGACAGACTACAGTAGGCCTGGCTTGTACAAGCACATGCATTATTTTGTGGTTCTCTCAAAGGCTTTTATCACCCTCTATAGGAATCAACTACTTATATTGGAGTAAGATTGTGCAAACTTCTCCTTTTCCTAGGGGAACTTCTCTCTTAAAAAGTTTGGTGAAAAGTTAATTATTTATATCATTGAAGAAAATTAAGCCAGAGCTTCAAAAAAGCAGTTCCTTTTCTAGCTCCTGCCTATATCACTCTCACACTCTCTCCTAGTGTACAGAGCTTTCATAAATTTTGTATTAGAGGTGGGCTGGCAAAATCTAATCAGCTTTGTGTGATTTTTGCATAGAAACTCAGAGGCCCTAAATAAAAAACAGACATAATTGGCCTGATCCATTTTATGTAGATGTAAAAGAAGCAGATAGAAATGAAACCATTTCTCTTCATCTCCTTTTCCTCCACACACATGCTTAAAGGGCATCCTTGTCTTTTGTTTTTCAGGGCTTGAACAAGACTCTAATTACATGTTTTTCTTTCCTGAGAAAGACTATGACCCCAAGTCTGAGACCTCATGGGTCTACTGGGCAGCCAGAACCAAGAACACATCCTTCCCTTTGTCCAAAAATTCAAGAAAAGAAAACTTGCTTGAAAATGTGGGAGGAGCATCTAATACTGGTAAGTCGGCTTGTAGTGAGAAAGCTAACAGGTATGAGATTGGGAAGTACCATTGGAATCAGAGGGGCTGGTAAGGCAATAGCATCTGGGGATAACAGATTTGGAGAATTAACATTCATTTATCATATATGGTTGTTGGGCTCTCTGATATTTATTTCCTCATTTAATCTCACATCTGGGAAGGGGAGAAGCAAAAATTAACATCAGTCAGTATGACCCTAAAGTCCATGTTTTTACCTCTTCAGCATGCTGCCTCTGAGAAACATCTGAAAACAGAGACCAGGAAAGAAATTCTTAAAGGCTTCTTTGGAAGTCTCCCTCTTTTCCAGGCCACAGTCCCTTGTCTAGTCACTGACCTCTGACTTGGTGGACACCTCTAGAAATTAAACCTACTGTTTTTGAAAAAGTCAGTGGCTATTTTTGCATCATTGAATTCAGTCTTGAGGAGGAAATAAAAGCAGCAGGAAATTTGGGTCCTGACCTCAAGGCCCTGCTAAGTTGGTATTCAAAGCAAGACATATACATGAAACAATTACAGGAAACACAACACATTTTTTATATGGAAAATTTCAAATTTCAAAAGTAGATAGAAATGTGTAATAACCACTCACATAATCATCACTCAGCTTCAATAATTATCATTATTATATTTTATCTTTGAAAATCATTTAAAATGCTTTAAAGGAAATTCTAGACACCATGCTATTTTGTCTGAGCAAGACAAGCTTTGAGACGACAGATATCTCCTTGAGTTCGGGAGGTTGAAAAGTACTCTTATTAGGGGGTTTCTATTTTCAGTTTGACAGAAGACATAACAAAAATCTAGCAGCCGAAGGACAGGCTCTGATAGTTCAGCTGTCCTGGAGTTATCACAGAGACAATCCAACCATGTACCTTTTTCTGGCTTCATTCTAGAGTCCCAAGGGAAGAGTTCACTCCAGTGTATTTCTGAGATGAATAGGCTATTTTCTGGAAAAGCAGACATGCCCAAGGCAAGGTACACTTCTGATCTGTTGTTTGACCTGGATGCTGTCAGAGACCTGTCTTCTGGAGTCAGAAAATACCGAGACTTCATCCGTTACCTGCCCATCCATCTCTCCCAGTATATCCTAAGTATGCTGGGGTGTATTGGGGGATTTCTCAAGAGACCTCCCCATTGCAATCCAGTTTGAAGGTTCCCAGGTCTATCTTTTTTTTTTTCAGGTATGCTGGATAAAAATACCCTGCACAAGTGTGCCTCTGTGAGCCAGCACTGGGCCACATTGGTACAGCAAGTCAAGATGGACCTGTCGATGCATACATTTATTCAGAACCAGATTACCTTATTGCAGGTACTTCCTGTCTGGGAGAGGACAATCTGGAGACTAGCCTCATTCCCCTGTTAAGGTTGGCCTGAACTTTAATTGGCCTCCTGCTCCATGTTTGCTGCTTTGTAGTCTTCAGCAGTCACTTTCTTTTTATGTAGACTCCTTGTTAGTCACCCTTTACTATCTCATTGTCAGTGTGTCTAGCAGGGACAACATATATAGAAACCTCTCAGGAAGAGGGAGGCAGAGCCTTTCTGTAACCTCACAAAGCAGGAAACTTTTCCCCCGAGAGCTATATTGTGGTTTATGCAATGAGAAAGCCATGAGTATATTCCTGGGTTAGCCTTATGTGTGGTACACAGATGTTTACAAGGCGACCAACTTTATTTTTAGGTTAAAATGCAATTTTCCCCCGATAGTAACCATCTATAGCAGTTTTACTTCTGTTTCTTGCCTGAAGCCCAACCTTAAACTGTGGATTCTTGGTAGCTTGGATTTTTTTCCAGCAGAGATAAAAGAGAGAAGATGAGAAGAAGCAGGCATTGTGAGGCAGGCCATATTCTGGAAAGCTGGAAACTGCTGACCATCTCTTGCTGGTCTTGCTACATATCTTTGGTATAAACATCCTCCTTAAGCCAGTCTGTACCTACTCTGGGCCTAAGTGGCCAGGCCCAGAGCTTCCTTAGCCAGAGCTCACCCATCTTTCAGATCTTGCTAAGCATCAGTTTTTTTGCCCTTCTCTTAGAGAGTAGGAACCAAGAATGACCAGTTTTTGTTATTTTTTCCCCCAGGGGTCCTACACAAGGGGAATAGATCCTAATTATGCCAACAAGATTTTTATCCCAGTTCCTAAAATGACAGATGATGGAAAGCGCGTGCGTGTGAAAAATCAGAAGTGGAAACTGAGAATGAAGGTGGGTTCCGATGGCATCGGGGGTGGGTGGAAGAAGACAAATAATTGTCCATGTCTCATTCTTACTGTCTATTGAAGGTTGAAGTTCAGGCTTGGCTCTCACATAGGATTTAGGAAATGGGAGGATATTGAATACAGGAGGTGACATTCCTTAAGGGAGACCAGAGTTCTGTGCTATGTGTTCTTAAGCAAGTCATTTCCTTTCTTTAAACCTTAAATGCCTCATCCATTAAATGAGTAGATTGATGTCATTGTCCTTTTTAGGCTTCTTCCTTACTTCAAATCTCATGGCTATAACCTATGTTCATGGTACCAAGTCATCTAGTGGAGATCTCAGGACCAGGAACAATGTGAGTGATAGCTATGAGCCCATGCATGCATCTAGAGGCTGCAAGAGTCTGTGGATCTGGAATGAGAAGGACATGAGGGGAGTGCCAGGGCTGGTACAGAATGTCCAGAGTCCAGAATGAATTAAGCTTTCTCACCTTTCAGTTACAGGTTCATTCTGATTCTAAGATGGAAGGAGAGAGTTAATTAATAGTAGACCTCCATACCAAATCTTGAGCAATAATGAAGAGTAGATGGAATACTGGGAGCTCTGTGTTCTGCCTATCCAGCCATGGTTCATTTCTAAAACCATTAGATTTCTGCTCCCTCCTCTCTACTCAAAGGACTTCTATTTTGAGATCTATTCAATGGGCCTTGAAAAAATACTTAACGAGAGCTGGTCAGACCATAGCTTCCCATAAGGAAACTGAATAAATTATAATTTGAGATATAGAACCCTCCAGAGAGACTATCTAGTTCATATGTCTGTAGATGCCAGACAGGTCTCACGAATGAGCGAGATGGGTAGTGTGAACAGTAAAGAATGGTGGGACTGTGATGAACTGGAGGGTTTACTTCCTATATGAAGGGCCAATTTCTACTTAACTGAAGCTATTTATTGCCATGGGAGACTGTGGATCTCAAACTTCCAGACCATCTGAGCTTTCAAAAGAAGCTAGAAATTTGAATTATCATGTGATAATTTGCTTTTCTTAAATGCTTTTCTTGACCTGCAATTTAAAAAAATCTTTGAGTTTGCCCTTTAACTCATTTTATAGAGGAAGACACTGAGGCACAGAGAGTTTCAGGTCTCTTAGCCAGTGAAGTGACAGACATACAAGTTAAATACTGACCTGAGTTTTCTAAGCCTGTTGCTTTGTTGAGTATAACAAAACTAACACCTTTATTCCTTAGGTAGTGTAGCTAGTAATTGCCTGGAAAAAAAGGACTACCCAGACAATGTTTAATATTTTAGAAATGTATAATTTAAGAAAGGAGAGAGAAACAGGTAATGCAGTATGGAGACCAGAAGAGAACACATGAAATAGACTAAGCAATTAAGGGACCTGCTAGAAAGGGTGGAGGTGAGTGCTTCTGAGGGGTGCTGATTGAAATGGATACTGAGCCAGGCATGTTGCCAAGGACTTTGTATACATCATGTACTTGATCTTCACTATAGGTCGAGTAGATAGCATTTTTCCCAGTTTATGAATGTGGAAAATAAGGCCATGATGTTAGAAAACTTGCCCAAATTCTCAGAGCTGGTCAGTGGCAAAACTGGGATTTTATCCCAGGTCCTTTTCCTCTCAGTGACTCTATCATGTAGTTTCTAGTCTCTTAAACTTAATTGATGAGCAAGAGCCAAGGAATTCCAGCCTGGGTTGAAAAGCCAAGGAAGCGTTATTTAATTCAAGGCAGGACATCAAAACTTCTTGGACACTGGAGAGCAGGCACTTTGACAGATTTTTCTGGGGAGAGACTTCTAGGTGGATATCAGTGCTTGGTTAGAGATTTGGAAGGCAAGTGAACTGAGGAAAGTGGGTATCCTGGAAAGTCTACAAGCATAGAGAAAGCTAAGGTTTGGAAGGAGACTTAGGAAGAAATGTCCTCAGGAGGACGCCAGTTATAAGCATGATGGTATGATCTTCTTTGCTTTTATGATAAATCTCACCCCATTTTTTGGTTTCCTGGTAGTGTGATTACTTTATACTATTTGGGGGTGAAGAGTATGGCTGGGAATAAGAATGGAGCTGGGAGTCCAGTTGAGTCATCAATGCCAGAATTTAGTATACCCGGCATGCCACAGCTGCTCTGAAAGTGTATGATGAAGGGAGGGAGAGAAGGAGGGAGGGAAAAGGAAGAAAGAAAAGAAAGAAGGAAGGAACAATTGAAAAGGAAAGGCAAGCACCACTGTTGAGACTTAATACAATTTATTTCTTCTCTGAGGCTCAGATATTTCATCTGTAAAATAATGAGAATACTTTATGGGGTGAATGATATACTTTGTGAGGCAGCATTTAGGAGAAATTAAGGTTGTAGATGTATGAAAACTTTGAAGCACAAATACATAGAAAGTGTAGCAGTAATTTCACATATGATTTGAGTTCCCACAAGTATGCTTTGTACAGTTAGATATGTGCAATATAAATGTGAAACCCCCACCTTCGTGAAATGGTCAGTCAAAGTGAACCTGTGGCTTGACTTGTAAGCATACCCTTCATGAGCTCAGTAACATTGAAAGTTTATGGAATCAGAACACATAGAAGTAGAAGAAGAATTAGGACCCTTGACTCAATATTTGCTCATTCAAGGATTACTTTAGTGCTGGCTCATTGGCACCTTCCATCATCTTGTAGCAGCAGCCAGAGTCTAAAGAGGAAGGTGCACAAGGTCCTTGTGCCCTTGCCAGGGGAGACTCTAGGGCAGTGGTCCCTAAGCTTCGGGCCACGGACTGGTACTGGTCCATGGCCTGTTAGGAACTATGCCACACACAGGAGGTTAGCAGTGGGTGGACAAGCAAGTGAAGCTTCATTGAAGCTTCATCTCTATTTGTAGCTGCTCCCCAGTGCTAGCATCACCACCTTAGCGCTACCTCAGATCATCAGTTATTAGATTGTAGTAGGAGTACTGGTCTCTGGTGCCAAAAAGCTTGGGGACTGCTGCTCTAAGGGATGTGTGGGTAAAGTTGCTGCTGTACTTTGACTCCAAGTGTTCCCTTGTTAGAATGACTACAACCTGTGGACTGCATACCAGAACCAGGAAACCCAGCAGGTCCAGATGGAGGAGAGAAATGTCTTCTGTGGGACTTACAACATCCGCATTCTCTCTGACATGTAGGTACTGGGGTCCGAGCTCAGGTCTTCAATGACCCTTGAATTATCCACACTGGCATCTTAGGTATTCCATGACTCTTGTTCACTTGAAAAGGCAACACTTCCTCACCTCAAGCCCTAGCCCCAAACTAACAAGAGATCCTCTTTGGAGAAGAGATACTTGATTTTTGCATCATTCTCAGCACTGTGTGGAGGACACTTTCCCCTTATAAATTTTGGGTGTAGTGACCAATCTATAGCACAATTTATGTGCATGAAATCTTACTTTTTTTAAAGTACCTTTATTGCTTTATTCTAATTTTTGAAGTAATATATGCTTAGTGGGAAAAAATTTACCAAATGCCAGAAAATGTATAGAGAAAAGTAAACATCTCCTATAATTTTGCCATCTAAAGATAATCTGCACTAATATTGATATCTATCCTACATTTTTTGCATGCATAAATACATATTTTAAATAGAAATTGGGTTATGATATACATATTTCTGTAACCTTTCAAGCAAAATACTGTGGATATCTTTTCATGTTAAATATAAAAATGGTATTTATGAAAATTACATAGTGCGACATCATTTAGATATGCCATAAGAAGACCTTTTAATAACCAACTTTCTGCCATTCTTTAGGCCTAAATTTCACTCTTCATTCATGAGTGTGAAGGCCCCTCTTTTGTGAATCATACTAACAAATTGCATCTTGATCAGTCAGTAAGGGGAAGACAGAGAAGATAGGGGAAAGGCAAAGTTGAGTTTTTATGAATAAGGTGGTTAGTGCTCTTTAAAAGATATAATAACTGCTTGAACTCAAGATACAACAAATGGAATGAGGACAAAATTGCTCCTCATATTTAGAGTGATTGTATATCCCCATTTACTGAAATAATCCTACTTTACTCTGCGTTCCTGAAATAATTAATAGTAGTGTCTCCTTTCACAATAAAAAAATGCTTGGGCAGTAAGTTATTTGGTCATTTTTCTTATATTTTACCTATTCGCTGATAATCTTATGAGGGATGCATGGATAAAATTGGAAAATTAATTCAACTTGTCCTGTTTAATGTACTACAGGCTCATCGAGGGTAAGGTCTATATCTTGCTCATCTTTGTATTTCCCATGGTTTCTATTAGCACAGGACTTTGAACCTAATAAAAAGATAAAAAAGAAACAGTGGGATATGCAGTGGGTACAGATAGGGCTTTGCAACTGTGTTCCTGTATTTTTTTTTCATGAAATAAAGGTCAAATAAGTTTGGGAAATACTTCATACTCTATTCTCTGTCTTGGGGATTTATCATATACATTAGCAGAATTTTATTTTATTTTATCATTTTAGATTTGCCTCTTGTATTTAGGTTTTAAATCTATCTGAAATGGTTTTTGTTGTTGTTGTTGTTGTTGTTGTTGTTATGTTATGTTATGAGATAGGGATCCATTAGGGCCCATTAATACTAGGCCTTGCCTTCTGCTATTTTCCCATTTGGAAGGCACTGAATTTTCCATTATACCTGAAGATGAAAGCCATTGTGCCAAGGTTGAGGCAGGAATCTAACTCTTCTTCCATGTTTCATCTTTTCCCCCGGCAACTCAGGAGGGACAGAAATAGAATCATCCACTATTCTGGGGGAGATTTGGTAGCTGTGTCATCTAATCGGAAGATTCAGCTTCTGGACATCTTGCAAGTAAAGGAGATACCCATCGAGTTCCGAGGCCATGCTGGGAGTGTCCGCGCCCTCTTCTTGTGTGAGGATGAAAACTTTCTGCTGAGTGGGAGTTATGACCTGAGTATCAGGTGAGAGTTCCAAGAAATTTGTGGTCCATACTTCACCCAGGGCTTAATGTCAGCCTGTGGAAGAAGCACGTGCTCTTTTCTTTTTTTAGTTTATTGAAAAGTTATCCTAAATGATACTGACTTCTAGAATAACCCACAACATTTATTTTTGGCAAAATAAGATCCTTGTACGTTTGTATGTTGTTTAAACTTTATATGAGATATACATATAACAATTATCAGGTTTATTTTCTAGTTGAAGAATGTGAGTCAGAAAGTCTTTTTTAGCATTCTTAGATGAAGGCAAAAATTATATTTCTTTTTATAGATTTCTTCAGAAAAAAAGTAATTTTTTTGTGGTATGGAAGCAAAATAGGGTTAAAATGTATATGTACATATATTTTAAAACAATATAATAAAAATCCATGTACTCATCACTCAGGCCAAGAAATAGAACATTATCATTCTTTAAATCCCTTTCATACCTTTCCTCTATTGCTTCTTTCTTCCTCCCAACTAGAGATGATGTTATCGTAAATTCTATAGTAATTACTCCCTTGTATTTTTAAAATAAATTTCTTTATGGTGTTGCTACCTGTTTATCTCTAAATATATCTGTTACTTTTGTCCATTTTTGAACTTAACATCAATGGAATTGTGTTTTAAGAATTCATCTGTACTTGATTCTTGCTCTGAACTATGATTTTGAGATTTATTCATATGATGTAGGTAGCAGTAATGAATTTATTTTCACTGAGATACAGTATTTTATTGGATAAATATACCATAACTCACTTACTTATTCTTCTGTTAATGGATATTTGAGATGTTTCTAGTTTTTAAAAATTCTTTCAAAGAGCATGCCATTAATGTTCTTGGATTTGTCTCCTGGTGCCCATGTACATGAGTTAAACATTTTTTTATTAAGATATAATTGACAGATGACATTTTAGTTTTAGGTGTACAACATATTGATTTGATGTATGTATATATTGCAAAATGATTACCATAGTAAGTTTAGTTATATTCATCACCACAGATAGTTAGAACTTTGTGTGTGTGTGATGAGAACTTTTAAGATCTACTCTCTTAACAATTTTCATAAAAATAGTACAGTATTGTTACTTGGAATGCATGAGTTTTTTTTTTTTTAAGTATATTCTTAGTAGTGAAATTTTTAGGTAGGAGTATTAAATTGTTTTCCAAAGTGGTTGTATTTACTCACACTTCCATCAGCAGGGTATGAGAAGATCCCTTAAAATTTCATGAACACTTAGTATTGTCAGTGTCGAATATTTTTGCCAATCTAATGGGTACTTAAAAAATCCTCATTGTAGTTTCAGTTTTAATTTTATTGATTACTAATGAGGTTGAACATTTTTTCATATGTATATGAGTCAGGGTTCTTCAGAGAAACAGAACTGGTAAGTGTGTGTGTGTGTGTGTGTGTGTGTGTGTGTGGAGAGAGAGAGAGAGAGAGAGAGAGAGAGAGAGAGAGAGAGAGAGAGAGAGAGAGATTTATTACAAGGAATTGTCTCACATGATTATGGAGCCTGGAAAGACCCAGGACAACTGAGGGTGAAGAGGAAGTCTACAGGCCATCTGCTAGAGAATTCCCTCTTGCATTATGAAGAGAAATCTTCTTTAGTCACAGTTTACCGATTTAAATGATAATCTCATCCAAAAACATCCTTCAAGTTGACACATAAAATTAATCATCACAATATGTTTTAGAGCCATTTGTGTTCCCTCTTCTGTGAAATTTCTGTTCAGTTATTTGTTGTCATTTTTCTTTTTTCTTTTTCTTTGGTTTGGCCCATTTTTTCTGTTCATTCTTTTATACTTTTCTTATTGATTTATAGGTGTTTTTTATATTTTCTGGATACTAATTCTTGTTTATTTTGTGTTGTATATTTGTTCTTCCAATTTAAGACTCATCTTTTCACTGTGGTGTCTTTTGGTGTACAGAAATCATTAACTTCAACGTAGTGGACTTTGTCAATTTGACACGTTTAAGATACCCTTCCTTACCTTAAAGCCATGAAGGCATTCTCTGTAGTATCTTTTTAAAAGGTTTTTTTGTTTTTGTTTTTTTGAAAATAGGTTTGCCTTTAATCTTTAGATATTAAATCAACCCCAAACTAGCTTTAGCTATTATCTGTGGTAAGGGTCCAGTTACCTTTTTGTTTCCTTTCTTCATTTGGATATCTAATTATCTGAATATCATTTATTAAAAAGACTGCCCTTTCCCCCATTGGTCTGTACTACTTGCATTCTGATAAGACAAGTGTCCATATATTTAAATTTCATGTTCTTTATTTCATTTGTCTGTTTGACTATTGTTCATTAATACCATATTGTCTTTACTTTTGTTTTTAAAGGCTTTATATCTGGTAGGACAAATCCCCCCTCCTACCCCTTCTTCTTCAAATGTTTTAGTTTTTCTTAGACTTTGGTGCTTCTATCTAAATATTTTTTGGTGGGAAAGAAAGAGGGAGATTTTTTTAAAAATTCTTTTCTAGACCTCAGGTGCCGAGGATTGAGTGGATTATAATTCTCTGTTCATGTAATAATTATTGGTTTGTACAAGGCTTCATTCCTAGTTTATTTATTAATTACATTTTATCTCTATTTTCACTTCTATTCTTATTTTTCTTCATGTGTTTCTTTTTTATTTATGTTTTTTTTTATGTTCCTTTAAAATGTGTATGGATATATTTTGTATAATTATAAAAACTTTCATCCATGGTGTTATTTTAACATCTCTTGGTTTCTAACTTTTGTACCTCACCTTATGTTTCAAAGATTCATCCATGTTACCCTCTAGTCAGTTGATTTTAACTGTTGTATCATACTCCAAGGTCTGCATATGTATATTTTACCTACTTGCTTCCCCAAGGATAGACACTAGTTCGACTTCAAATAAGGCTGTATTGATCAGCATTGTCCCTTCGTAGGCATTGGGAGATTTCTTAGGGATATGTGCCCAGGAGAGGACTTGCTGACACTTAAGGTAGGCAGTACTTAATCTGATTAAGTAGCACCTAATAAGTTTGCTTATTAATTTTTGGGGCTTCCTCTTTTTAAAATTGCCTGATTATGTCTTTTGCCCATTTTTTTATTGGGGCTACTCTAATTATTAATTTGTAGTTCCTTGTATTTTCTTCTATATATTAGTCCCTTGTCAATTTTAAAATTACAAGTATTATCTCCTATTTTTTAAATCAATATATTAACTTTGTTCATAGTATCTTTGTTAAATAAAAATTCTTTATATTGATATAATAAAATCAATCAGTTTATAAATTTTTTAGCCTTGCGTCTGTGATTCTTTCAAAATCGAAGTCATAAAGATATTTTAAAATATTTTCTTCTATTAATTTATAGTTTTACCTTTTGCATTAAGTTCTTTACTCTATTTGCAGTGTGACTTTGTATGTGGTATTAAATAGAATTTTCATTTTATTTGTTTCTTTTTAAATAAAGTAAGCAGTTTCCCCCCACAGCAACTACTAAATAACCTACCATTTTCTTCATTGATTTATGGTGTCATCTTTATCACATAATAATTTCCCATGTGTACATGAGATTGTCTCTGTAAGCTCACTATTCTTAACCATTGGTTTGTTTTTCTGTTTTTGCATCAAAATCACCTTTCTTTTTATTTTAAAGACTTAGTTTTTATAGGGCAGTTTTAGGTTACAGCAAAATTGAGAGGAAGGTACTGAGATTTCTCAGCTATCCTCTGCTTCCATGCATGCATATCTCCCACATTATCAACATCCTCCAGCAGAGTGATACATTTGTTATAACTGATGGACTTACAGACTCATCATAGTAACTCAAAGTTCATAGTTTACCATAGGGTTCACTCTTGGTGTTTTACACTTTCTAAATTTGGACAAATATATGACCTGTATCCATCATTATAGTATCATACAGGATATTTTCATTGCCCTAAAAATGTATTCTGCTTATTCATCCTTCTTCCCCCAACACCTAGCAACCACTGATCTTTTTAGTCTCCATAACTTTACCTTTTCCAGGATGTCAAATAATTGGAATCATACAGTACATAGCCTTTTCAGATTTTTTTTTTTCACTTAGTAACATGCATTTAAATTTCCTTCATGTCTTTTCATGGCTTGATTGTTTCTCTTTCACACTGGAAGATATTCCATTGTCTGGATATACTACAATTTGTTTATTCATTCACCAACTGAAGGACATCTTGGTTGCTTCTGAGTTTTGGCAATTATGAATAAAGCTGCTATAAACATCTGTGTGCAGGTGTTTGTGTGAATCTTTTTTCACCTCCTTTGGGTAAATATCAAGGAGCATGACTGCTGGATCATATGGTGAAGGTATGTTTAGTTTTGTAAGAAACCACCAATTGTCTTCCAATGTGACTGTATTATTTTATATCTCTATCAACAATGAATGAGAGTTCCTGTTGCTTTATATCCTCACCAGTATTTGATTTTGTCAGTGTTCTGGATTTTGACTATTCTAATAGGACTGTAGCAGTATCTCATTGTTGTTTTATTTTGTGTGTCTCTGATTACCTATGATGCGGAGCATCTTTTCATGTGCTTATTTGCTACCTATGTATCTTCTTTGGTGAGTTGTCCAAGATCTCATTGACTCATTTTTTAATTGAGTTGTTTGTTTTTTTATTGTTGAGTTTTAAGAGCTTTTTATATATCAGTCTTTTATCAGATGTATCTTTTGCAAATATTTTTCTTCCAGTCTGTGGCTTGTCTTCTCATTTCCTTGACATTGTCTTTTGCAGAGCAGATATTTTTAATTTTAATAAAGTCCAGCCTATCAAATATTTCCTTCATGGATTATGCCTTTGATGTTGTATCTAAAAAGTCATTGCCACATCCAAAGTCATCTAGTTTTCTTCTATGCTATCTTTTAGGAATTTTATAGTTTTGGGTTTTACATTTAAGTCTATGCTCCATTTTGAGTTAATTTTTGTGAAAGCTATAAAGTCTGTGTTTAAATTCATTTTTTTTGCATGTGGATGTCCAGTTGTTTCGGTACTAATTGTTGAAAAGACTATTTTTGCTCCACTGTATTGCCTTTACAATCAGTTAACTATATATGTGTCTATTTCTGGGCTCTCTATTCCTTTCTATTGATCTATTTGTTTATTCTTTCACTAATACCACAGTGTCTTAAATTATTGAAACTTTATAGTAAGTCTTGAAGTTGAGTGATATCAGTCCTCCAACTTTGTTCCTTTCCTTTGATATTGTGTTAGCAATTCTGAGTTTTATGTCTCGTGATATAAAAATTAGAGTAAGTCTGTTAATATCCATAAAATAACTTGCTGGGATTTTGATTGGGATCATCTTATTTTTTAAATTTTCATTAAAACAAAACTGTTTTTAGTTTAGAGAATGTTTTAATGTATGATAGTGGGGCAAGTTCTACTCTCTTTTTTTAATGTAACTTAGCTATGACATATATTTTTTTGAGTTTTTAGAGTAAGTTCATCAACTTAGAAAAACCTAACTGGACTTGATTGGGGTTGTGTTGAGTTTATAGATTAATTTATGCAACACATTTATTTCTTCGTTCTTAAGGCTTTAAAATTTTCTTTATAAAAGTCTTGAATATTCTTATTTAATACCTATAAACTTTATACTTTTATTGCTATTGTGAATGGTATCTTATTTTTGTTTATATTTTCAAGTTGGTTTTTACTTCTATAGAGAAATGATATTGATTTTTGTAGGTTGATTTTGTATTCAGCAACCTTGATAACCTGTCTTATTAATTCTAAAAGTAAATGTGTTGATTTGGTTTTTCTATGTAGATGATCCTATCAACTGGAAATGGCAATATATTAACTTCTTTTCTAATGCTTATATTATTATTATTATTATTATTATTATTATTATTATTATTTTTCTGTCATTCCAACTTTGCCTAGGCCTTCTAGTCAAGCAGTAGCTGTGAGAGCAGGCATCTGTATCGTGTTCCCCTTTTTGAAGGGAGTATACCTACAGCTTCTCTTTTAAGCACATCATTTGCTGTTATGACTATGGTTTATAAGTTTACTAAATCAAGGAAGTTTATTCTATTTCTATTTTCTAAAAGTATTTATCAAATATCATTTCTGCATAAATTAAGAAAAACAACCTGGATATATGATTGACCATGTTGTTAAAAAGAGAAATTTAGAACGTGTTTTTTTTCGGACCTCTGGGACATGGTTAAACACACTGTGGTTGCATAGTAGGCTTTGACAAACAGGTAAGGCCATAGGACATTTGGGAATAATTGAAGAAAAAGCTTAACACATTCGAAGAAAAACAAAAGAAACATTTATTAATATTTATTATGTGCCAAGTTTAATAATAACTCTATGAGGTAAATACCATTATTATCTCCAGTTTACAGATGGAGAACTGAGGTACAGAGTGGTTCCATAACTTACCCAAGATCACACAGTTAATAAGTGATGGACCTGAGATTGGACCTCAGGCATCCTGGCTCCAGAGCCCATTATCTTAACATAACACTTTGACCTGTCATGAAAGCAATCTGGCTGAAGTGGGAGTCTGTATTAATGATAATTGAGAGACCTCAGGCAAGTTTGCTTATTAAAAAACAGTGCGACTTGTACATGTTTCCATATGTCTTATAGATATGCTTTATAAATATACATAGGATATTTTGGGTCTAAGTTGTTATGGTTAATTATTCTGTTGTTCCTGTTTGAAGATCAGCTCTATCATTGAATCAGTGCCATGAATTCTAGGCCTTGTGTTCATTCCAGAGATCCTTCTACCTAATACCAACTAACATCAAGAATTTTCTGCACGTTAGTCACTGTTCTAATGTTACATCTATTAATGCAGGGTTTCTCAACTTCAGCACTATTGAAATTTGAAGCTGGAGAATTCTTTGTGTGGTGCTGTCCTGTGCATTGTAGGATATTTAGCAGCATCCTTTCACTCTACACACTATATATCAGTAGCAACTCTTTCCCCACTTGTGACAATCAAAAATGTCTCCAGACATTGTCAAATGTCCCCTAGGGGTAGAAATGAGCTCAAGTGATAATCATTGCATTCATGTATTTAATTCTTCACAAAAACTCTATGTGGTAACTACTTTTATTATCATTTCCATTTTATCAGTGAAGAAATGAAGCTTACACAGAAGTTAAGTAAATTTCCCAAAGTTATACAATAATAGGTGCTGAGACTGGGATTCAAATCCGGGCCTCTGATCTTAACCATAAAATTTTGCCTCCTTCTAACTAACTACTTATTGATCTAAAGAAATTCTACACAGTATGATCCCTTCGGCACTCAGAAAATCTCAAAAACATTTTTTTTGGCTTGATTCCTGCAGATATTGGGATCTGAAAAGTGGGGCTTGCATACGAATCTTCAATGGCCACCAGGGGACAATCACTTGCATGGATTTATGTAAGAACAAGTTGGTATCTGGATCAAGAGATTGCCAGGTGAAAGGTGAGAAAGAAATACTCTAAACTTTCTAAGAAGTTTCCCCAATTTGATGGGTTGCCAAAATACATGTTTTGCTCATTTATCTAGGCAGTCATTCTTTTACTTGTCTATCTTCCTATCCATCTATCATTGATCCATTTTTTGACAACTATTTGTTGAATACTTACACTATGCTAGATACTGTGCTAGGTGGTAAGGAAAAATATGAGTATATGGCCTTTTTGACATGGCTTTTTATTTCCTGAAGAGTCTCATAGTCTCCTAATGGAGATAGATATATAAATATATAATGGGGATATAAAATATGTGTATAATAACAGCTGCCATTTATTGACTACTTACTGTGACTGCTATAGGTACTTTATCCTATTATCTTATATTAATATTATCTTATTAACCCTCACAAGAACCCTATGAGGTAAATGCAGATGAGGAATCCAAAATTCAAGAGAAAAAAACCAACTTTCCCAAAATCGAAGCTGCTAAGTGATAGAGTGGAGATTTGAAATGAGGGCTGCCTGACTCTAAATCATGTGCTCCTAACCAACATGCAGAGTTCTAAAGAACCATAGAAGTAAGAGTAAAAGGGAAAGCATCACAGAAGGGGTGCTACTTGAGAATGGTCTTGAGAATGAGTAGTTCTAAGGGCAGAGGGAGAGTGGAGGACGTTCTACTCAGGCAAATTCATAGAACATTGAAGAAGATGGTATATTCAGGGAATTTACCCTTATTTGGTATGGCTGGATAGCTTCATGTGTTGTTGAAGATAAGTTTGTTTGTAGCCAGATTATTGAGGGCCTTCTGCATCATTCGAAGAAATTGAACTTTATCTTATAGGACATGGAAGCAATAGATGAATTTTAATCAGAAGATTGACATGATCATATGTGTATTTGAGAAAGATAACTCTAGTGATAGTGTGGAAGAAGGATTTCGAGAGGGGTGGCTATGTGGAGACAAGGGACAAGTTAAACACTACTTAGACTAGAGAACTGTGGTGTTTTCATGTTTTCATTCTATCGAAGAATAGGCAAAAGTGAAGAAACTCAGATGAATGTAAGTTTACATCATATGACACAGACTCACTGAATGGAGATTTACAGAAGAAGAATTGACAGGACTTCACCACCAATTGGATATGAAAAATGAGAAAGATAGAAGGGCAAATGATGAGGCCGGACTTTTAACCTCAGCTCACTGGGTATATGAAAGTGCAACTAATGGAAATAGGAGCAACAGGGGGATAGTAATGTAGGGGGAGGAATTGGGGAGAAGGTGATGGCTTCGATTTTGGACATGTTGAGTGTAGTAGGCAGAATAATGGCTGACCAAAGATATTCACATCTTAATCCCTGGGACTTATGACTATGTTACCTTGCATGGCAAAGGGAACTTTACAGATGTGATTAAACTAAGGACCTTAAAATAGATAAATTATCTTTGGTTATCAATGTGGATCCTAAGGATCCTTAAAGACAGAATTTTCTTGTCTATGATCAAAGGGAGATGTGACTATATAAGAATCGTCAGAGAGCTGCGACATTACTGGCTTGAAAATGGAGGAAGGGAGACATGAACCAAGGAATGTGGGTGACCCCTAGAAGGTAGAAAAGGCAAGGCAATGACCCCTTTCCCAGAGTATCCATAAAGGAACAGAGCCCTGTTGACACCTTGATTTTAGCCTTGTGAGGTCATGTTGGATTTCTGTAAGATAATAAATTTGTGTTGTTTCCAGTCACTAAGCTTGTGGGAATTTGTTACAGCAGCAATAGAGAGCTAATACATTGAGTATGAGATTCCTGAGGATATCCAGGTGAGGATTGCAGGAGGAAGATGCAGGTGTGGCTATACATGGTTGGAGCTCCAGGTATGTTGATTTGGTGGTTATCAATTATAATGAAAGTTGGAAGCCCCAGGTATAGATGAGATTTCTTTTGAAAATAAAGGAGAAAGAATGAAAAGAGAAGAGAAGCAAGGAACCCAGGAAACCACAGCATGTTAGAGGTAGGTGGAGAAAAAATATGAGAAAGGGAGAACAGAGTGATGTGACATATGCAAACACTCATATATTTAAGCAAACACTGCTTAAAGTACTCCCTACCTCTTTGTCCTCCTTAACCTGAATGAAAGTTTTGTTGCCATGATTGCTTTGGGAAGTAAGGCAGAAAGGATGAAAGGGTGAGAGTCTGAATATAGAAAGGCAGATGAAGTCTCCAAGCTTGAGAGTCTTGTGGGGCTGCAGGTAGGCAAGAACAAAGGCAAAAAGAGTTAGGCCTTCGCTTCAGGTGTAAAACTTAAGGGGGCACCAAAAAACTCTCAGTAATCAAGATATATATATTTAAGTGCAATATTTAAAAAGTCTAAATTAATGCACAAAATACATGATAAAAAAATGTCAAAAGATGTCTCTTACCCTGATCTTGACCCTCGCTACCAGCTTTCTTGTTTCCCCTGGGCTCTTCCCACCTGCCTGGGTTACCAAAATAGAAGGAAAAAGAGACATTTGGAGACCTGAAAGGTAACTCTCACTTTTAAAATTCTTTAAACCAGAGCACTTTACCAGTGACTTTTAATTCATATTTCAGTTTTCGCACTTTTAGTTTGATAAAAGGGCCAACATATATGCAAAACAAAGTGGAAAAAGAGCATAATTAGATAGAATTATTCTAGCATACATGGTTAAGAGGATGGCCTCTGGATCCAGAGTCCCTGGGTTTAAATCCCAACTCAGTCTGCTTGTGTGATCTTAAGCAGGTTACTGAACCTTTCCATGCCTCAGTTTCCACATCTGTATACTTGGGAATAATAATAGTACTTGTCTTGGGAAGATGAGTTAATACATGTTGAGCACTTTGAATGATGTCTGGCTCATTTTTAGTGTGATATAAGTATCAACTATGGTGATTTTGTTTTAGGTTATACATGATATTGCCTGGAAGGTACTTTGGGGGATGATAAAGTTGACTTTAATGTTCTCATCCCTGAATTTGTGGTGCCTATTTTCAATTTTTGCCTTTAAGTTCTGTTCTTCTACTTACCTATTATTCTCCTATACACCCAACTTTCAGTACACTAGGCAGTTGCTCTAGCACCATCTTTGTAGAGGCAGCAGTAAACCTAACCTCAGTCTCTTAATTCTCATAATTCAAGTCAGATTCATAAATATCTAAAAATGTTAATGAAGGTAGACAACTTTCTCTTGTTTGGGGGGTGGATAGAAGTTGTGGGTCAGGAGAACGGCATCAGGGAAGAATGACACCATGAAACATATATCATGGTTTTCCTGAAATCTACTCCATAGCAAGCATTTTTCAGGCTTGAGGAGGAATCTTCTTGATGTGCTGTCCAGCACTTGGACTCTAAGACTAAGTCCCAAGATCAGAGCCAAGATCTAGGCATTGCTGTTTCTCTCAAGAGCCCATCGTTAGGGACCTCTGTGTGGAGCTGTTGGTGAGTCTGTCTGGGTTCTGGGCCAGGCAAAAGCCAACTAGGGTCTTATTTGATGGGCTCTGTTAGTCTTAGCTTCTGTGATAGGGTGTGAAACTCTACTGTAACCCACCTTCATGCCCCTCCTCCTCCCTACCCCCACCTTTCTCTCTCTCTCCCTTTCAGAGTGGGATGTAGAGACAGGGAAGTGCCTGAAGACGTTTAAACACAAAGACCCCATCTTGGCCACCAGGATCAATGATACCTACATTGTGAGCAGCTGTGAGCGAGGGATAATCAAAGTGTGGCACGTTGTCACAGCCCAGCTTGTAAAGGTGAGGGAGGTGGGCACTGGAGGGAATGGGACACTGGTAGTGATGGATTGGAGAAGACTGATGGTCTACCCACCATGTAGCTGCCAGACCACCCTAGAGCAATTGAGTTACAGATACCAGAAAGGCAGTCTAGAAGAGCTGAAGAGGAAGGCCCTACCCCAAAAGGACATAATATATGGGCTCAGAATATTTAAACACCTGTAGAGATAATATATTCCTTTTCCAGAAATATTATACCCTGATTCTGGCATGGGGTAAGAGAATGAGTGAAGTCACAATGGGTTTTCTCCTTACTTTCTGATGAGAACATTGGCTGTCTTGAAAGTGATTGAATATTCATATACTTCAAATATTCTTGCTGGATTTAGAACCCCCTGGGCCTAGTGGATAGTGGTGAGATATCATTTACACCAGGAGCACAAGATCACAGTGAGAAGCTGCTGGCTTGGCTGGTAGATTTTTCCTGCCAATATTGTTGTCACCTACTCTAGCCAGTATTTATAGGCACAGATACCCCCAGGTGCCCTCTGGGGCCTGGTAAGGAGTTGGAGATGGAACACCTGATCCTTCGCTTTCTGGCAGCAGAGGACACTGAATTCTGGCCCTCTGTAGTACTCCGGGAATATGGGAGCTGCCTCAGCCACAGACTTACCAGGAATAATTCCTTTCCCTGGTCACATTCTGCTTTCACTGGAGAGAGAGTTCTGTAGAGAAGGAGGCATGGACTCCACAGGTCTTAGAGCAAAGGTAAAGTCAGCTTAGTTAAATACCAAGTGAGTGGTAATCATAGATTGATAGAGTACAGTGGAATTCATCTAAAGGAAGTTTTCAGCTTTGGCCCTTGGAGAAGTGACAATATAAGTTAAAGATGGGCTGAAAACACTCATCTTTCCTTACAGACTCTCAACGGTCATGAGGGAGCTGTGAAGTGTCTGTGTTTTGACCAGTGGCATCTCCTCTCCGGAAGTACCGATGGCCTGGTCATAGCCTGGAGCATGGTGGGAAAGTATGAGCGATGCCTCATGGCTTTCAAGCATCCAAAGTACGTTCCAGGAAAGCCCTGTCTGATGAATGTGGTGCTCTCTCTCTCTTTCCCATCATAGCCTAGACTTTGATTTTTGGCATGTCAGTCCCTTCTACTGTCTGCTGACCGTGTCCTCTTTGCTCCTTACTTATTTCTGTTTTCCTCCTCCTCCAACTGTTACCCATCCCCTGCCCACCTCACTTCTGTTTGGCCCATCCCTCTCCCACCCTCACTAGTTTCTATTAAGAAATAACAATACCAGATGTAGATTTTGAAGTGTTTGGAATGTTATACTTATGGCACATGTGATATACTTATATCTGTTACCTATCAAACCTATGAATTTTGACAGAACTGTCCCATATAATGTCAACTCCAGTAAACTTAAAATTCTTGGAATTGGTCTTTACTGTAAGAAGTTTGTGTTCACAAAAGCTTAAAATGACCCAAGTGACAAAGAGGTTTAAAAATAACTAAGGGCTTAAAGAAGGAGCTTATTTAAAGTCTGTGGGCTAGATTCTATTCCAGAACAGCAAATGGATTTTGTTTTACAATTCCAATCTCAATTTAGTAGTGGTGGCTGCTTGGAGCCACTTGAGTAGTCTGAGGTCACACCTAGCCTTATTTGAAAAGGATATTGTGGTCAATTAATGGTTTTGCATTAGCGATATGTTCTATAGGCTGCCCTCTACCACGCCTGGACCACGTGAATAATTCTTCTGAGTGCAATATAAACAATTCTAGGAAGTGAAATGCTATCCTAATTGATTCAAAGAGTAAATGGGTCTTCTGGAGATCTACCAAGGGATAGTTATTTAGTAAAATATGGGCCTAGATTTCCTTATGCTCTCATAAGAACCTCTTGAACAGGCACACTGGCTTTGTGGGAGTGGAAGGGGATTTGGGGATATATGTGTATGTTCTCTGTATTGTATGACTGCATTATTGATGAGTGGGTGCTGGGAAAGGCCTGTGTTTAGTTATTTACCCAACCCTTAGGTGATTATTAGTAAGTCTTAGAGCATGTCATCTAGATTATCAAAGCTTGACCTCAAGGAGGGAGTCAAACTTTATGATGTCACTTGAAAATTGTAACTATATATTTTTAAAACCTTCAAGTACAATTCAGTAGAATTTACTTTGAGTATTAGAAAATAATTTGTTTCCAGCATACCTAGCAGTTTGGTTTCTATATCAATCCATGAGCCTCCTACTCCACCTCAGCTATGAGATCTTCTTACTTCCGTTGACTGACAGCCCCAACATACCATTCATATTAGTTCTTGATACCTTGCATAGTTACAGCAAATCCACAGACATCTAGAGGACATGGTGAATCCTCTTGTTTATAAGTGCTCACTAAATATTTCTAATTGGTAATGAGGACTAATTTGACAGATTGCCTTTCTGGAGAGTTATGATGATTAGACATCTTCTGAATATGACATAGGTGAAAAAAAAAAGATATAGTTGCTATCTGTTCTCTTAATCTATCATTTTTTCATCCAAAATTAAGACTGAGAGAATGAATATGAGAAACGAAATTAGACTTTAAGTAAGCTCCTTCTTTAAAATGAATGCATATTAGGGCTGACAGGAATGATTTTTAGAAAAGCTTCTGTACTCTGTAGTGTCTTAAGAAAAATAACTCTTTATTCTTTAATGACTTTTCCACAGCTAGTATTGTAACAATATTTTTTCAATTGAAAAAATAAGATATAATTCATGTAACATAAAATTCACCATTTTATAGTATACAATTCAATGGTTTTTAGTATACTTATAATGTTGTACAAATGTCACCACTATCTAATTAGAGAACATTTTCAACAGTCAATACTAATGTCCTCTGTTCATTTCTGATTTTAGTAATTTCAGTTTTCTCTCTTAATTTTCTTGGTCAGTCTAAGTAATTGCCACTTGTCTAGCTAAAGTTTTCTTGATCTTTTTAAAGAACCAACTGTTTTATTCATTGATTTTTCTTTATGGTGTTTCAAGTCTCCATTTCCTTGATTTCTGCTCCAAGCTTTATTTACCTTCCTTCTCCTTGGTTTGAGTTTGGTTTGACTTTCTTTTATTAGTTTATTAAAGTGAAAGTTTAGGTTATTGATTGGTGAAATGTAGGCATCTACTGCTATAAATTTCCCCTCTGAGCACTGGTTTAGCTGTATCCCCAAAGTTTTAATATGTTGTGTTTTTATTTTCATTCATCTCAAAGTGTTTTCTAATTTCACTTCTGAATTTTTTCTTGACCCAGTGGTTATTTAAGAGCATGTTGTTTAATTTCCACATATTTATGAATTTTTCATATTTCCTTCTGTTATTCATTTATAATTTAATTCCATTGTGGTTGGAGAACTTTGTATGATTTTGGTTTTTCAAAATTTATTGAGACTTGTTTTGTGGTATAACATGAGGTCTGCCCTGGAAAATGTTCCATATGCTCTTGAGATTAATGTGTACTCTGCTGGTATTTGGGGGAATGTTGGTATATGTCTGTTAGGTCTAGTTAGTTTATAATGTTTTTCAGGTCTTCTTTTTTCTTGCTTATCTTCTATCCAGTTCCATCCATTATTTAAAGTGTGGTATCGAAGTTTTCATCTATGATTGAGTTGAATAGTTTTCCCTTTAGTTATGTGAGTTTTGTCTCATATATTTTTAGGCTCTGTTTTGAGGTGAATATGCATTTACAATATCTTCTTCATGAATTCAGCCTTTTGTTATTATATAATGTCCTTTTTTTGTCTCTATTAACAATTTTGTCTACAAGTCTATTTTGTGTGATATTAGTATGGTCACTGCAGCTCTCCTTTGGGATGGAGTACTTTTTCCCATTCTTTTACTTTTAATCTTTTTATGTTTTTGATTCTAATGTGAATATCTTGTAGACAGCATATAGTTGAATCATGCTCTTAAAAATTCTTCCAATCCTGGCCTTTTATTTGAAGAGTTAAATCCATTTTTGTTTAATGTAAAAAGAACTTATTCTACCATTTTGCTTTGTTTTCTGTATAATCTTGTGTATTTTTTTGTTCTTCAATTCTTCTATTTTGACCTTCTTTTGTGTTAAATGGATATTTTCATTTATTTTACTATCTGTTTTTGAGTTATTTTTCTAGTAGTTGCCCTGGGCACTAAAATTAACATTTTAAATTTTAGCAGTCTAGTTCACAGTAATATCAATCTAATTTCTAGAGTATACAAAAATTTTGCTCTGCCCCTCTTCTTTATTGTTATGAATTACATCTTTATATTCTTACATCATCATAGACTCATAATTATTGCTTTATGCAGTTGCCTTTTAAATGAGTGAAAAAAAGAGTTATAAACAAAAATACATTTTTATTGTCATTTATGTTTACCTATATAGTTACCTTTATTGATGTGCTTTTATTTCCTTATGTAGATTTGAATTGTTACCTAATGCCCTTTCATCTCAACCTGAAGGACCCTGTATAGCATTTCATGTAAAGTAGGTCTGCTAGTGACAAACTCTCAGTTTTTGTTTGTTTAGGAATGTTTTAATTTTTCCAAATTGGTTTTGATGAATACAGAATTTTTGGTTTACAGTTATTTTCTCCTTTCAACACTTTGAATATGTTATTTCATCACTTTCTGGCCTCCATAGTTTATGAGGGTTTCTGATGAGAAATCTATTATTATTATTGAAGATCCTTTTTTATGTGATGAGCTACTTCTCTCTTGCCACTTTCAATACTCTCTTTGTTTTTGGCTTTTTACAGTTTGATTATGATACATCAAGGTGTGATCTCTTTGAGTTTATTTTAATTAAAGGTTGCTGAGCTTCTTGGATGTGTAGATTATTTTATCCACATTTGGATTTATAGCCATTATTTCTTCAAATATCTTCCATGCTCCCTTTCTCTCTTTCTGGGACTTTTATTATGCATATGTTGATGTTTGACAATGTCACACAGGTTTCTAAGACTGTTCATTTTTCTTCATTCTGTTTCTTTTCTGTTCTTTCTTTAGATTGGATAGTCTCAATTGACCTCTCTTCAAGTATTTTTCCTTTTCTGCATACTAGAATCTGCTCTCGAGGCCCTCTAGTGAATTTTCATTTTGGTTATTGTATTTTTCAACTCTAGAAGTTTAATTTGGATCCTTTTATAATTTCTAGCTCTTTATCAATATTCTCTATTTGCTGAGACACTGTCCTAATGCTTTTTTTAAGTTTTGTACATGGTTTCCATTATCTATTTTAACATATTTAAAATAGATAAAGTCTGTCTAGAAAGTCCAACCATTGTGATTCCTTGGACACAGTTTCTGCTGATTACTTTTTTCCTATATATGGCTCATACTCTCTAGTACCTTTTTATGTTTTATAATATTTTGTTGAAAACTGGAAATTTGAAAAATTTTTATTATTAAATTTATTGAGTTAATAACATGATACAAATTTTAGGTGTACAAATTTATAATATAACCTCTGTATACTCTATTTTGTGCTCAGCACCAAGTCAAGTCTTCTTCCATCACCTCGTATTTAACTCCCTTTACCTTCTTTGTCCTCCTCATATCCTTCCCCACTGGTAGCCACCATTCTCTTGCCTGTACTTTGAGTTTGTTTTGTTTGTTCATTTGTTGCTTTTTGCTTTATATCCCACATATGAGTAAAATCATATGGTTCTTGTTCTTTTCCGTCTGACTTATTTTACTTAGCACAGTACTCTCAAGATCCATCCATGTTGTTGCAAATGGCAATGTTTTATCTTTTTATGGCTGAGTAGTATTTTATTTCATATATGCACCACATCTTCTTTATCTAATCATTCATAAGAAGACAATTGGGTTATTTCCACATCTTGGCTATTGTAAATATTGCTGCAGTGAACACATGAGTATACATATCTTTATAAAATAGTGTTTTCAAAATTTTCAGGTAGGTATCCAGAAGAGGGATTGTTGGCTAATATGGTAGCTCTATTTTTAACTTTCTGAGAAACCTTTATACTGTTTGCCATAGTGGCTGCACTAATTTACATTCCCACCAGCACCGCAAAAGGGGTTCCTTTTCTCCACATCTTATCCAGCATGTGGTTTAGATTTGCATTTCTCTTATAACTAGTGATGCGAGCATTTTTTTTTTTTTTTCATGTATCCATTGGCCATCTGTATGCCTTCCTTGGAAAAGTGTTTATTTAGGTCCTCTGCCCTTTTTAAAAATCAGATTGTTGATGTTCAGTTGTATGAGTTCTTTATAAATTTTGGATATTAACCCCTTATTGGAGATATTTGCAAATATCTCCCCTATTCTGTTGATTGCCTTTTTGTTTTATTGATGGTTTCTTTAGCTCTGCAGAACTTTTACTTTTGCTCTTACTTCCCTATCCTTTGGAGTCAACTTTACAAAGCCCCCCGCCCCAAGGCCAAGGTTTATAATTTTAGTTCCTATGTTTTCTTCCTTCCATCTTATTGTTTCAGAGCTTATATTCAAGTCTGCAGTCCATTTTGAGTTAATTTTTGTGTATGGTGTCAGATAGCAGTCTAATTTCATTCTTTTGTGTGTGGCTTTCCAGTTTTCCCAACGCCATTTATTGAAGAGTCTTCTCTTTCTCCATTGTATGTTTTTGCTCGTTTATTGAAAATCTGATGCCCATATATATGTGGGTTTATATCTGGGCTTTCGCTTCTGTCCTATTGGTTTGTATGTGTGTTTTTCTGTCAATACCATACTGCTCTTGATTACTGTAGCTTTGTTATATAGTTTGAAGTCAGCGAGTATGATACCTCTGGCTTTGTTCTTGCCCCCCACCCCCCCTCAGGATAGCTTTAGCTATTCAGGGTCTTTTGTGGTTCCTTACAAATGTGAGGATTTTTTGTTCTATTTCTGTGAGAAATACTGTTGAGATCTTGATAGGGGTTACATTAAATCTATATATTGCTCTAAATAATATGGCCATTTTAACAATGTTAATTCTTCTAATTCACAAACATTGACTATCTTTCCATTTCTTTATGTCTTTGATTTCTTTCAACAATGCCTTGTAGTTTTCAGTGTACAGGTTCTTCACCTCTTTTGTTAAGTTTATTCCTAGATATTTTATTCTTTTTTGAGAGCGTAATTGGGATTGTTTTCTTTATTTCTCTTTCTAATAGTTTAGTTTTATTATATAGGAATATAACAGATTTTTGTATATTGATTTTATATTCTGCAACTTTATTGTATTTGCTCATTGTTTCTAATAGTTTGTGTGTGTGTGTGTGTGTGTGTGTGTGTGTGTGTGTGTGTGTAGTCTTTAGGGTTTTTTTTTTTTCTGTATATAGGATTGTGTCATCTGCATATAGCGACAGTTTTACTTCTTTGTTCCCAATTTAGATGCCTTTGATTTCTTTTTCTTGCCTGATTGCTCTGGCTTGGACTTCCAGTACTAATGGATTAACAGTGGTGACAGTGGGAATCTTCATCTTGTTCCTAATCTTAGAGGAAAAGCTTTCAGCTTTTCACCATTGAGCATGATATTAGGGTGGGTTTATAATACACAGACTTTATTATGTTGAGATATGTTTCTTCTATACTTACTGAGTTTTTATTTTATCATAAATGAATGTTGTATTTTGTCAAATGCTTTTTTGCCCCTATTGATATGATCATATGGTTTTTGTTTTTCATTTTGTTAATGTGGTATATCACCTTGATTGCTTTATAGATATTAAGCTATCCTTGTATTCTCACTTGGTCACAACATATTGTCCTTTCAATGTATTGTTATATTCAATTTGCTAGTATTCATCAGAGATATTGGCCTGTAACTTTTTGTGTGTGTGTTATCTTTGCCTGGTTTTGGTATCAGGTTAATGTTGGCCTCATAAAATGAGTTAGGAAGTATTCCCTCTTCTCTCAATTTGAATATTTTAATATGACAACTCTGGAAATCAAATTTCTCACATCCTCAGTGTTTGGTTTTGCTGTTGCTTATTATAGTCTTTATTGTTTGTTTATTTATCATGCCTGTATTCTTTGTGTTTGGCCACTGAAATCTCTGTTTTATTATCTTGGTGGTTCATTAGTGACTGGAAGGATATTTACTTGAATACCTGGAAATATATATATATATATATATATTTATATATATATATATATATATATTTTTTTTTTTTGCCAAGGGGCTCTGTGTGCCTTTTAAGGGAAGCCTTCAACACTTAGCCAGGCAGGTTACAACTCTGCCTTAGCTCTTCCTGTTTGTGCAGAATATCAAGGTTAGCCAAGAGTGAAAGTGTAGGGCTTTTTTGGGTCTTTCTCAAGTATGTGCACAGCCCTGAATGTACCCATTCAGAGTCCTAGAAACATGAGCTTTTAAAATCTCTATGGACATTTTATTCCCAAGATTTTTCTTCAAAGCCTTTTGGTTAGGGTATTGTTTGCTCCAACCAATATTTATTGTCTTAGGAAGCAGTGATGAAGACATTTGCCTATGTTTTCAACAAATTCCCCACAGGTAGCATGCTAAAGCCTTCCAGGAAACCACCAGATAAGTCAAATAGTTCATTGTGAATGAGGTTTGCTCTGTTTCTTCCAGTACAGGGATGGTGGCTGTCATTTTCATGGCTACCACTGGGCTGGGGAGTTAGGAAAGGGACTAGGATTCTTACTGACACTAAGCCATTTTTCTAGTTTAAGTGCTCCCTGGGTTGTTGCAAGTCATTGATTATTTTACAGAATTCTTAAAAAGTTGATTCTGACAGTTTTTTTGCGAGATTTTTCATTGCTTTTATGAAATGACAGAAGTTGGGAGTTCCTGCCTCCACCATTTTCATTGATTTCACTATCTGTAGTGTCTTTTGATAAAGAAGGAAGAAAGGAGGCAAATGACTTATTTTTAGGACAAATAAAACCTGAAAGGAAATTGGTCTATGCTAGGATCGTAACAATTATTATGACAGATAGTGGGCTGTTTTTAAATATTTTCATTAATTTAATTGTGACAGCAGTTCCTTGAGGCAGAAATCACTATCACCTTTTCTTAGAGCAGAAGACTGAAGACTGAGAGGCTAAGGTACTTTCTCGAGGTTGTACAGCCTGTAAGTAGTAGAATCAGGTTTCAATTCCAGGTTTTCTGATCCCACAACTTATGCTTTTCATCACTAAGCTATAATGATATAGGCTGAACTACAAAATGTTACAGGAACCTATGATATGTACAGGTCCAGCTCAGTAAGATTAAAAGAGATACAGAAAGAGGCAAACCCTTCATCACAAAGCCTCCATCACAAGGCACCCTTCCTGGTGCTGGGTTTCCCTACAGGTGAACTAAGATTTACTTAAGGCACCAAGAAGCTTAATGCATTTCCATCTTAGAAAACGACTGGCACTTTGTTGGACTTTTTAACACTTAATTTACACTTTATATCGATCATCTATCTATCTATATCTATCATCTGTCCCATGAGGAAGGATTCAAGCCACATTACCCTCTTTGCTGTTCTTTGAATATGCTAACCATGCTCCTGTCTTTCAAGGTCTTTGTTATTATTATTTTTTGTTAGTGATTGGGGCCTTGAAAAAGTCTTAATCAGGCTCTTGGATCTGACCAATGCTAAGGTCAAATGATATGGGGTGGATGTCATTCTTTTAACACATTATAGCAATGATCGTATCCTGAAATGTGAGCTGACATTTACTTTTTCAACAAATATTTATCGAAGGCCTGTTATGGATGAGGCCCTGTGCTGAGCATGCAAAATTGAATAAGACATGGGTTGTGTTCAAGAGACTCTGTCAGTATACCTGAAGTTTGTGTATGTGTGTGTGTATGTGTCTGTGGAGGGGAGATGGAGACAAGAGATGGTTTTATGAACTAGACCATGGATGGCTTAGATGGGTAGATATGTCAGAGATCAGTAGCCTTGCTTTGCATATAAGATCAAACAAATTGGCGATACCAAATTCAACTTTTTGGTATCATTAACAGGAATGGGGTAATTACACTTAACAGAATTGAATACTCCCCATATCTGGGGTCCAACTTGAACCCAACTGTTGTAGGGAGGATTTTGTTAGAGGAATCTCCTGGTTCTTTCTCTTTTCTTCCTGGTCATCATAAAAAAGAACTCATAAATCTTGTATCTGAGAACTGTTTTCCTTCAGGACGTTTCACTGAGAATGAAAGCCATCAATTTTAGACCCAGAAGAAACTGCTCAAATACCAGGCTTTTGCGTCATATAAAGATAGTCGTTTTCTCTTCTGTGTTTTTCTTTCTTTATCTAATAATGCTATTAGAAAATAAATAGAAACTTTAAATAATTCTCAGCATAACTTTTGCAGATGTCAATAGCTAGGAATCAAATTGTAAAAGCATGATTATCTATATAACAGAATCCCCCACCCTCCTACCCCTCAAAATTGTGACAAATAAACCTGTGTATTTTGCGACTTGTAGCACTATGACCAAATTGAAGGAAAAATAACCGCAGAATGGGAAAAAAGAGAGTACAGCTATGTCTTGAGGGTTAATGGTTTACATCCAAAATTATAAAATGATCACTTCAGGAATAGTTATGACCACTACTCCCAACCATATGGAAAATATCCCAAACTATAAAAAACCCAGGCAGTTTACCAGAAGACAGTTACTACCTGTTGGTCTGTTGTCTTCCAGGGAGGTGCTCCATGTGGCCCTTCTCTTCCTCCGAGTCATCAGTGCCTGTGCAGATGGGAAGATCCGCATTTACAATTTCCTAAATGGGAACTGTCTGAAGGTGATGAAAGCCAATGGCAGAGGTGATCCTGTGCTGTCCTTCTTTATTCAGGGCAACAGGTGGGTGGTAGGTGTGGAGGTTGGAGCTGTGAGTAATTCTGTTTGGATGATTTTTTTTCTCCTCTGGGAAACTAGCCCTGGATTTGCTGGCAGTAGGAAAGAGTTGGTAAAATTGGGCCCCCTTCCAATTTTAGCTAGCAGAGAGTAACAAATAGTCTTATAGGAGACTAATTGGACATTGCACCAAACTTAGCCGTTAAAGTTCATATTACTTTTAATTTGTTCTGGATGTCTGGGCAAATCACGTAGTGACTACAATATGGCTTTTCTGCAGGGACCACAGTTTAGTAGACATGTGGCCCCTGCTTGCTCCCTGAGCATGCATTCAGCTATATAAGAGTTCCACCAGCTGTCTCTGATGCTTCAGTTCTGAAGCAGAGACCTACAGGAGGGTGAGGAATGCAGTATCCCATCCAGTGTCCAGTGGGGGAAGTACTGAGTAGGTGAGTTTACAGAAACCAGAGCCATGACTGAACTAATTGTATATCGTACTGTTTGTTATATGCTACTTTTGGGGTGATATTATGTGAAGATATCCAAATAGAATTAACTTTCATTCTACCAAAGTCTCACCTGAGACATCAATTAATCTCTCTGAAATATATTGCCTTCCCTTTAATGAAACTTTACTAATTCCATTTCCTATCTTAAAGGAGGAGGGCTGGTAATAAGTCTTAATAAATAAACACTTTTCAATTATAAGGTAATATCATTGTTAAAAAAATCATCTCTGACTTTTTCTCATTTATGACATCTGAAAAGAGACAATTTCCTTTAGGCTTGAGTATAAATAAGTCTGAAAGAAATATGAAATTGCAATGATTCCCCAGATTTCATTCCAAAACAAATCACTCTTTTAGAGAGTTTACACTAACAATTAAGATCTTAAAATTGCAGCCTTTTGGAGCAGAAATGAACCTACACATATTATTTCTGTTTCTTGTTTATGGTTGTAGGATATCTAGGTACAAAGTGGGGAAAGCAGCTTGCTCTGTGAACACTGAATGACAGAAACCAATGGAGGGGTTTGAAGCAATTCTTGAGGGGCTTAGGTTTGGAACTTCTATCCTGCTAAGGCATAAAAGTGGAAATTAGAGAAGACAAAAGTCATTCTGTTTTATAAAGTACAAGATTTCTGTCTAAACGTAGAGTACTCACAGAGACCCTGGAGTGATGGAGTGAAGGAGAGTGGGCTAGAGGATCAGTAAGGGAGGATGCCCTCCCTATTAAAGAGTTCTCCACATCCCCATCACAGCAACAGTTTGGATTCTGTGCTTAAGAAAAGAGTGATTTTCAAGACATCTGTGTACAGAGTACCTAAGCCTTCTGTGTTGGACATCTTAGGTACTTAGCACTCACCCCAAGAATGGAAATTTATTTAAATATATTTAACTTGAGAAGCAAAGTAATCAGAATGTATGTGCCTTGCTCACATTTAATTTTTAAAGAAAACATTTACAGGGTTGGAGAACCCTGCTACATGGTGTGCTACCTGTCACCACGTTAGACCCTTCAACAACCTACA
Source organism: Rousettus aegyptiacus (assembly GCF_014176215.1). Taxonomy (NCBI): domain Eukaryota; kingdom Metazoa; phylum Chordata; class Mammalia; order Chiroptera; family Pteropodidae; genus Rousettus; species Rousettus aegyptiacus. The sequence goes on from NW_023416309.1 coordinate 66,925,083, forward strand.
CCACACTATTAGAACAGTCATTTCCTGGGAAATTTTCCCCTGGCCTCAGTATTGGACAGGAAAGTCATTGAAGTGCATATTTGGAGGCTGGGCGGTGGCAGCCTCCATGCTCCTTTAGTGGGCAATCTTGTTGTTTTGGTTCCAGGATGTTGGTCAACACGGAGAGCAATATTCTCATGTTCCAGTTTGAGAATATAAGGTGGCGGTACTCCCCAGAACCGGCCAAACAAAAGAAGAATAAGGATAAAGAGGAGGAAAGGGAAGAAAACAGCCTTACAGAAGACCTCTCCAAGGCTAGCATTCAGGTTTACAACATGGGGGACTCCATGTCTACTAAACAAGTGGTGGCCCAGGAGACCCTGTTAAGTAAACCTCACAAGCCCCGTGTTCTCCTGAGGGCAGCCAGGTTACCAACAGGTAAGAAAGCTGACCCCCACGCCATCTCAGGGGTACCCAGAGCAGATGGCAGGCTGCCAGGACTAGTTTCTTTGGAGGATATTTTAGCCAGTGGTTTCTTGATGATATAAACCTTTAAGAAAAGAGGGAACCATTCTCTTTGATTTGGCAATGTGTTAGCCAGCTCAGGGGAACCTCCTGATTTTTAAGGCCCAAGTTTTCAGACTTACTAGAATCTTTGTATAGTAGCTAACACAAGCCCTTAATACTTGCTATTAAAACAAAAAACAAGCAACCAATATCCTCCTCCCATGTCCCCAATCCAAACATATAGTCCATAATTATTTTTTTAGAACAGAGATATTGTTGTACAGCAGAAAAATGTTCTGTGCAGAATGTATTATCTCCAGACTCCCAATTAATAACATGTATACTTGGAAAATATTAGTTATAAAGCAGATACATGTTTGTGTGTGTGTGTGTGTGAGAGAGAGAGAGAGAGAGAGAAAGAGAGAGAGAGAGAGTATATGTGGGGAAGTAGCATGGCTCCTACCATTTATAAGACATAGAAAGAATAAATTATGTGGGGGCTAAAATAACCAGACTCCTTTCTTTAATCTTCTCTGTATTTGGCATTTAAAATTGAACCTACAGATTAATAGATCGCCTCCCAGCATATTACAGTATGAATGGTCAACTAGGAGAAAAGACCAAGAGTTTTAGATAATGCTTTGAGCTTAATAACTGGTAGGAAAAGCTGGTGGGAGGGGAATCAGGAGGTAATCTAATCCTTAGCCTCCAAGAGACTACCTGGTTTCATACAATAAACAATAAGGTGATGGTTTGGGTGAAAACCAGTCAAATTATCAGTTATGCCCCCATTATGAAGACCTAATCAAATTATATAATTACCATGGTTTCCATCTCAATCTTAATTTAGTGGTGTCAGTAGAGGCATCTCAAAGTCAAGGAAAGTCAAAATCACCCTGAAGAGATGGCAAGAAGAGATTGAGTCCTGTTTCTAAGGAAACAAATAGCATAGATGGTGGGCAGTAGAGTTTGGAAGCAAAATCCTTTGCAGGAGATAAGATGATTGGTGATACTTTATTCTGAATCAGTGGCAAGATCCAATATGTCTCTGTTTATCTCTCACTTAGTTCAGTCTAATTTTCCGTAGGTCAATAACTTTATCTTTGAGAACTTAGAATAGATAAAATGCCTATCTTTTCCAAAGAGTGACTGATTTTTGTTAATTTCCTCTTTACTGACTTGAGGCCACAGAGCAAGAACTTCTCTAAGGACTAAGTTTCCAATTTTGGGTTCATAGCCTGTCTCCTTTCCCTGCCATTCAGCCTCCTCACCTCTTGGACTATAGTGTCATCAGTCTGAGTAATAGGCACAGCAGAAGAGAGAAGAGGCAGTTGAGGCTGATTTCAGAGAGCATTTTAAGGGATTTCATGAGGGAGAAGATAGATTTGGGGGTGGGTGCTATCCATGTGACATAAGGAGATAAGGGAGAGAGATGGGAAAGAAGCTTTTAAGAAGAATCACTGAATATTACAAATGGTATGTCCCTTTGTTGTTTTTGAGAGATTTTGGTAAAGATTTAAAGTGTCTTTCAGATAGTTTTAGCTAATATAATAGTGTTTCTTTGGATCAAACTCCCTGCAGAGACTAGTTTTAAGGTGAGAGTAAAATAATTTTTAGGAGGGCTCTACTCACAGTGGTTATCCTTGTCTGTACCTAAGTCTGTGTACCTATGTAGGTATAGCTGTAAGATAAAGTCCTAGCAGTCGCACTGCTAAGCCAAAGGATAACTGAATTTAACAACTAGAAAGATAATGCCATGGTCATTTTTTTAAAAAATGATGTGGCAATTTACCATCCCGCCAAGGATTCATGAGAGTTCCTACTGTACCCATGACAACACTGAGTATTATTAATCAGTTTGTACTTGCTTGTATGATAAGTAAAAATGGTATCTGCATTTTTTTAAAGATGATCACTAACAAACTAAATGTCCATCAGTTGGCAATGACTAAGTAGATAGTGAAAAATGCATACTATACAATATTATATAACAGCTAAAAGTTGTATTATGAGGATCTGCATAGATTCACTTGGAAAAAGAGTCAGGATATATTAGTATACAAAAAAAGAGAAATTAATGAACAATGAATGAGTCATCACATTTCCTTTTTTAAAAGAGGAAAAACCGTGTGTTTTGTCACACACATACACACACACACCCAGAATCATTTATTCTGAGATTGAAAGGGGAGTGGGGAAGATTATGACATCCTAATTTCCTTTAGTTTTATTTGTTTTAGTAAAATATTATTAACCAAGTAAAAGTCAGGGAGAAATTTGAAGTTTCATTCCATTCTAGCATGTCCATACACAAACATCTTGAGATAAAACTATTTGGCCAAGGAAAATTATATGCTTAACACATGATTGCATTTTATTTGCTAGTTATAGATTGGTATAGTTTGGGGCATAGATCTTTACATGATAGGTCAGAATAGATAAAGACTTCTACTTTTTGTGTCTCAGTTATTCCTTTTGTAAAAAGAGAATAATGCTTTAAGTGTATCCGTGAGGCAATGCAGGGATGGAAAGGCCCAAATGAGAGAGATATGAAAGATTTGCTCACCTGTAAAGATATCCTTGCTAACTCAAGGTCTTAGGCACCTTGTAGGCCTTGACTTTAATGTAGTGTATCAGAACAAATCTCTGGTTCTTGTCATCAGCTTTTGGACCCTCTATTGTTGTTCAAAACATTTTGGGAACTTCTGTTCAGGAATTGCCTTTTGCTCATCCTGGGATATTTTGCATTTCCCAGGGGTGACATATTTTGAAGGCAGTTTTGATTTTGGGAAATGTTCAAAGATCATTTGGAGTCAAATTTGATTAAGGTTATCAAATTTTGTGATTCAATTTTTGTCTAAAATTAGAGGTATGTTACTATAAATTTATAAGGCCTATCCTGTGTGAGTCATAAATGAGGTATAAAGTTTTCAAAAATGTGTGGAGCATTGGGATTACACATGTTCCCTGCAAACTATACATATCTATAGGTTAATATACTCTTGCACACAAGTACTAACATATTTGTTAAAAACTTGTTTTGCTGAATATGCCATAATTTCTAGTATCATAGAGGATTTTTGCTACATGATGACCTGTTCATTTGGCAACAAAGACCTCAGTTTGAATAGCAGTTAGAATGGATTTAATTTTCATGCATAAGTACTTGATGTTTTTGATGAAAGACCAATTTGTTGTTTTCTTTTTCCTTCTCCTCCCTCTCCTCTTCCCTCTCCCCTCCCCCCTCCCTTCCCCCTCTCCTCCCCCTCTCCCTCCTCTTCTTCCTCCTCCTTTTTTGAAAAACAAGTACAAAAACAAGGACAACTGGAAACTCCTGGAGATTTGACCAGTCACTCAAAGAAAAAATCCTGGCGAATACCTATGTCACCAGACCGGTTTCTCCTGACCATTAATGCCCTGCAGCAAGCCCATAATTCAGGGCAGTTTGCCTATCCTGGCAGGGCCCAGACCCAAGTCATTGATGCCTGGGGACCTTCAATTTCACATCCAAGGAAGGTCTTGAGTTTCAAAGGAAAATCAATCCAACATGCAGTTGATCAGTTGAGACTCAGCAACCCTCCCATAGATGTGAAACAAATCAATATTCCCCTTGAAATCCAGAAACTACAGCCCAACTTGAAAAAGTCTTTGCAAAGTCCCCGAGTGCAGTCCACCATACCCCAGCCTATGCTTATCCGCTCCAGGTTCTCTGGCAGCTTAAAGGGTGAAGATCGAGCATCCAGTTCAATTAGTGAAACAGTGGGCAGCTTCAGACCCTTAACCAGCATGCAAGTCATTAAACCCAAGAGAATGCTGGTTCCGCCAGTGGTCATGACAACCCAGTCTGTCAAGAAAGAACGACCTCGCTTCCACACGGCTCTTGATCCTTTTAGAGTGAACACTGAGTTCATGTTGTTGACTGTGAGGGAGGAGAAAGAGTATGGGGAAGCCAAGATGAAAGAATATGAGGCCAGAAAGCCCACTGGAGTGGTCAATTCAGAAAAAGCCAGCAAAGATGCATGGATCAGGAAGATCAAAGGCCTGCCTATAGATAATTTCATGAAGCAAGGGAAAATAGCAGCCCCTGAACTTGGTCCAAACATATTTATCTGAACCAGCCTTGGGAAATTACGATGTCTTACAATAAACAGAAAACCAAGTAGATGTTGGTGTTTGGCCTTCTTTTTCTTTTTTCTTTCTTTCTTTCTTTCTTTCTTTCTTTCTTTCTTTCTTTCTTTCTTTCTTTGTTTTTTTTTTTTTTTTTTTTTTGTTTTTAATTTGTAATTAACATGGGGATTCTTAATTATCTTCCTATAAGTCAAAATAACTGATATTATCAAAGTAAGAAAACAGAGGGAGGCTGGGAGAAATTGGCATTTGTATTCCCACTGAAAACCATTCAGTGAGACTTACAGAAGCACAATTTCATGGATGGGGAATGCGGAAGTGATCATTAAAAGTTAAATACCACTCATCACTACCAATTCACCGCTATCATTTTTGTACCAAATGAACTGATGGGATTGTATCAGAATAATGCATTGGAGTTCCATGGCACTTTTGCTTGGAAGCCTGATGAAGCTTGTTGAGTTAAAAATTTAAAAGGAGAAGCCCTCAGTGGGGTTGACCTATTGCATTTGAGAACATTACAAGTTCTTTTTCCAATTAGGGCAAACTCCTGTGGAAGAGAATTAAGCATATTTACCCTTTCTACAAAGGGGCCCACTTATATGGAGTGTGTTGAGGTTTCTACTCACACCTTCTGAAGATAGTATTATAGTTCAGGCAGGTAATTTAGAAGAGTGCAGTCCACCATGAGGGCTATGGCCCATTGGAGAGCTCAAGCCGCATGCAAAGGGGAGAGCTGCTATTCAGTGGCTCAGCATGTGTAGGATGCTGTGAGACAATAGAAAATTATATTGGCCTCTGTCCCTGGTTCCTGGCACAGAGCTCCAGAAACCCTTGTAAAGTCCTAAGTGATAAGAGGACTAGGAATATCTTCTGTTCTAATGAGGTGACTCTGGGTGGGCTCCTGGTTGGGGAATGGTCACCAGGCAGACCAAGCCATGATGAGAATTTTCAGCCCAACTTCCATTCTTTAGAGAGGAAAGAGGGCCTGGATGTGGAGTTAATGATTGATCATGCCTATGGAGGAAGCTCCATAAAAATCCCAACAGTAGGGGTTCAGAGAGCTTCCAGGTTGGTGAACAAATCCACGTACTGTGAGGGTGACACACGCCAACTCCATGGGGACAGAAGCTCCTGCACTCAGGACTCTTCCAGACCTCGCACCATATATCTCTTCATCTGCCTGTTCATTTGTATCTCCAACCTTCTTGGCACCAGAGACTAGTGTTGTTAGGAGAATCTAATGCCTGATGATCTGAGATGGAGCTGAGATGGTGATGCTAGCTAGAGCTGGGGAGCAGCTGCAAATACAGATGAATCTTCCTTCGCTCCTCCTGTCACTCACCTCCTGCTATGCGGCTAAGTTCCTAACAGGCCACGGACCAGTACTGGTCTGCAGACCAGAGGTTGGGGACCTCTGCTTTATCATATCCTTTCAAACACTGGTAAGTTTAAGTGTTTCCCTGAGTTCTGTGCGCTGCTCTAGCAAATTAATTGAACCCCAGGTGCGGGGGTGGGTCGTTGGAACCTTTGATCTATAGCTGGTTGGTCAGAAGCACAGCTGATAATCTGGATTTGTGACTGGTGGCATCTGTGTGTGTGTGTGTGTGTGTGTGTGTGTGTGTGTGTGTGTGTGTGTGTGTGTCTTGTAGGACTGAGCCCTTAACCAGTGTGACCTGATGCTAACTCCAGGTGAATAGTATCAGAATTAAATTATAGTACACCCGGCTGGTTTCACAGATAATTGCTTGATGTTGAGAAAAACCTCCATACATTTGGTGACCAGAAGTGAAGTGCTTTATGTGTAGTAAAGAAGACACACAGTAGAGAAGCACAGTAGGGAAGGACTGTTTTTTGTCTTTTTTTTTTTTCCTACACAGGAGATAAACTGAGAGTTTTCTATACACATGGAAATGAATTCAAATAGAATGCAAAACAAAACCAACAAAAAAGAAAACCCCACAACTCACACACTGGATGGGCCACCAAAAATATGGCATGGGCAGCCTAGGTCACCTGTTCCAAGCCGCCGTTTTCATTTCCAAGTGCAAGAATACAATTGTTTCCCATGCTTTCTCTCCTTTGAGAAATTTTTCATTATTAATATATTAGGTTTAAAGTAGCATTGGCAAAGAGCCATGTAAAAAAAAATCGTAATTTTAATAGAATCTCCTCAATTAAGGAAATATGCTAATATACAGTATTCCATGAACCTTCCACGGCAGTTCGATGTAGGCCAGTGCAGGCAGGATGTTGTTATAATTGGTTTCAAAGATGATTTACAGTTCCTGAATTTCAGGTTCTTCAAATGGGCAAGGTCACACCATTAGCAACTAAACTTAAAACAGTAATAAGAATACCATCTCCTATTTACTAGGTCCTTAACCAGTAAGATGCTATTATCATCCTCACTTTACAAAAGAGGAAAGACTTCCACAGAGGTTTGATAACTGGTAAGTGGAGGAAGCGGGGTTCAAATCCAAAAGCTTAAACTCCAGGGCCTACGCTCTCAACCTCTCTGTTCCTTAAGAGTTTCCCGGTGTCTTGCACAATTATACTGTCCATTGTTTACTTGAGTTCTCCTGCTTTGCTATTAATAACTTTTACACCTTCGCAGGCGCACATTTTTTTCAATGTAACACTGTAAAGGAAAACGTTGTAAAACAAAAATGCAATATGAAATAATAAAGCCCCAACCCCGCCCTTAGGACGTTGGTGCGGGGAGAAATAACATCTCTTAGGTAGCAACAACATCTCTACGTGACAAGCCACGAAGCTTGCAACCTAAATCCAATCGCCGCACTGGGCTCCTTTCCCATCTGGTTTTTCTCTCTGGCTAGGACTAGCTCCCGCCCCAGTCTGCGCACCTAGCCCAGCTCCCTGGGCGCCCCGCCCACTTTCTCGCCTCGCCCGGTCCCGGTCCGCATAATACAGCTCACCGGGATAGCCCGGACCAGGCGCTCGCCCCGCCCCCACGCTGTCCCCGCCGCTGCGCTGGCTTCTCCCGCAAGGCGCCTGGAAGCGGAAGCGTGGACGTGTGGGGGCTTGTACTTTGGCTCCTCCTGGCCTCTGGAGACCTTCCCGTGTCAGTTCCCGTCCCCGCCTTGCTGCTGTCGCGCTGACGTGGCTCCCGGAAGTGGGGCTGGCTCAAGGCCGCCATGTTTCAGCAGGTGAGGGGCTGTGCCGCGGGGTGAGGGCGGCGGTGGCTGGGGTCTCGGCCCGGAGGATGGGCGGGGCGCGAGTCGGGCGTCTGGGGCCGTCATGTCCGCGTCCCGGCTCGCTACGGGTGTCCGAGGAGGAGCGGAAGAGGCGGGGGTTGGAGGAACGCAGGCCGTTCGTAGCCCGGGGCCTGGACGCCGTGAACCCTCCGGTGGCGCGAGACCCAGCTGTGCTGAGGGAAAACAGCTTCCGGGTGTGGAAAAGCGCATTGTCTACAAACGCGGAGCGCCCGGGGCCGGGCTGCAGAAACGCTGTCCTATATGAAATTGCGCTGGTCTTTCTCAACCATTCCTGAACAGCCGAGGGGTAACACCCTGACATTTAGGGGTGCGCTGCGATTATGTCGTAATAGGAGACACTGCCAGGCCCTTGTATTCGTTTCTGTTGTCAGACTAACATTGAATTGGTGGCGGTTAGTGGCTAACCACATCTGTGCCCTTAGTCCTTTTAAAAAAACTTTTACTGTTTATAATGCGCATTCACTTAGATCGTCATAGATGTGTGTGTGTGTGTGTGTGTGTGTGTGTGTGTGTGTGTGTGTGTGTATTATTGATTTGTATGGCTCAGGCACTGTTTTAGGCCTTGGGATAGGGCTGTGAACAGTACAGTTTTCTTGCCCTGAATTGTCGGGTATATTGTAGGGTGCTGAGGGATGGGAGTTTGTCGAGGGGTTGGAGTGGGAAGATATAATAAGTTACGTAACTAAAGATATTTTCAGATAATGATAGCAAAGAAAAGGTGGTGTAATAGCAAGTATCTGAGAATAGGGCAACCTTAGGATTTATGGTCAGGAAAAACCACTCAGGAGGTGACTTGAATGGACAAAATCCAGGGATGGTTAAATTAGGCTTTCTCAACCTGCACCCAGGCTGAAGGAGGCTGGAAACACACACATACACACACACACACACACACACACACACACACACACACACACACACACACCCCACCCCCCGTACTGTTCCCACCTTAAGTTTGTGATCATGGACCTCAAGTGAGCCCTTCATACTGCCAGGCACTCATTACTACATTTCCATTGTTCCCCCACTCTCACCCTCCTGGGCCACTAATAATACCTCTCTCCTCAAACTGTTAACATTTCTCCCTTATCTTCAGTTAGCTTGTTTCGCGGAAAATGGGAGCCATCAGAAGAAAATTCACACCACCTGCCATCCTCATCTTTGCCCATAATTCTCCTATACTCTTCCTCTCTTTTATAATAATTGAACTATCTGTGCTCCATTCCTAGGCTGTGCCCTCTTCTTATGCACTGATTTCCATCTCATCTGGTTTGCTGGAAGGCATTGACCCAGCAATTCTCCCTTCTCTTGGCATCATTTTTATCCCTTTTTGTAAGCTTGGTTACACAGCATAGAAATGTGCTCTAATTGCTCCTACTTTAAAAACTTCACATGCCCTTTTGCTATCATCCCATTCTTTGCTTGTTAAGAGACCTGTCTACACTTATCTCAATTCTTCTATTCTTTCTTCTGTCTATTCTAGTTCAGCTTTCTCTTTCCTTCCTCTGCCATATTGAAATGCTCTCATTGAGGTCATTGATGACTTGTTAGAAATACAGTAGTCACTTTTCAGTTTTCATCTTACTTGTGAGCAGCGTTTGACATAGTTGATTGGATCCTTCTCCTGGAAACATTTTCTTTTTCTGGTTTTCAGGATACCACCCTCTTTCCTGGTTCACCTCCTACTCCATAGCACCCCCACTGCTTATTCCTCCCAGATCTTTTTGACCTCTAAATATTGGGATGCCCAGAGTCTGTCTTTGGCATCTTCATCCTTTTAGGTGCTAGGGACTAAAAGTTTGGAATCTTCTTTGACTCCTTTTCTCCTAACCCACATTCAACTCATCAGCACATCTTTTCAGTTCTACCATAAAATATGTTTGTTATCTGGCTGCTTTTCACCCCTTCCACAGCATTCACTTTAGACCAAACCATTACTATTTGGATTCCTTACTGGATTAGCCTCCTGACCAGATTTGTGCCTTTGTCTTTTCCCTCTTGCCCTCTTATGTTTTCTCTCCAGATTCTTAATACAGTAGCCAGAACTTTCCTTTAAACACATTTCACACCTTCTCTAATTCTGACCCTTCTGTGTTCCTCTTATAAGGATCATTGTGATTACATTATTGGGACCACATAGATAATCCAGGATAATTTTCCGATCTCAAGATACTTAATAACTTCTGCATTTTTTTTTTTTTCCCAAGTAAATTTACCTATTCACAAGATCCAGGGATTAGAGCCTGGATGACTTTGGTGGAGTGAGAGGAAGCATTAGTGTACCTACCGCACTAAATAGAGGGAGACGGCCTGAGACAAGTGCTTAGAGGTGGACCAGGACCAGATCCTGATATGTCATGATAAGGAGTCTGTTTTTCAGCCAAAGTGCTATGGGTTTTAAGTAGGGGAAGGCACCTCAGGTAATTCTAGCCTGTAGCCAAGGCTGTGAGAACCACTGGTCTCAGATTGGAATTCCTTTTACCTTTCAAGCATTAGTTCCTACTTCACTTCTCCCACCTTTCACTTACTCTGTAGGCTCTCTGGCCATTCCTTGTACATACTTTGCACATTCTCACTTCTTTCCCTTTGAAAATATACCTAGTCAAGGGACTAGAGTGAGCAGGAGGCCTCCTTGCTCTGTCAAGGTCCAGCTGTTAAACTCTCCTTCAGGAAGCTTCTCCAGAGCCCTTTCTTTTCCTGTGCTCCCATTTGTACTGGCACTGATCTCAATTTGCCTTGTGTTATAGGTGATTGCCTCCTTTTGTGTTCATGCATACCTTCAACAAATATTTTACTGCCTTGCCTGACACTTCTAGACACTAGGGTTTATTATAGTGTAATGACAGACTGTGCCTTATAGTAGCTTAGAGTTTGGATGGAGATAGGAGTAGATGTACAATAAGAATATCCTGAGATAATTGTTCAAATGGAGATTTGTTCAAGTGTTATGGGAACAGGGGAAATAGTATTTATCATAAATTTATCATAGGAAAATGGAGTGACATAGTTTCCATGACAGGAGGATTACAAAGTGGATAATGAGAGGATGATGTAGAGCTGAGGGCGAGACTAGAGATAAAATCAGGGGCTGGTGAGGGGCTGGCACTAGTAAAAGTATAAAAAGCAGATTCATGTGGTTGAGGCAGAAGGTTAATTGCAGTGAGTTGAGGTGTAAACCACTCTTAGAAACCTAAAGTCGTGAAAGGAAGAAACATTATGGGAAGGAAAGTAGAAGATACAAGGGGAGATTCAGGATCAGGGTTTAAAAAAAATCTTCGTGCAATAAAGAACACTTGAAAAAGTTTATATACTGATTAGAAACATCCAATAGAAAGCTTTGATCATATAAGAAAGTGTAAATAAAGGGAAAATTGATGAACAGGCCCCAGAGGAGGCAGGAAAAGAAGTGATTCCAAGTAGTTGGTTTTGCTTTGGATAAAAAGAAAGTTATGAGAAGGGGTCGGGGAAAGAAGTATGCAGTCAGATGATTCTGTAAAGGAGCCCCAAACATTGAGTTTATCTCTGATAGCCTCAGCATTCTCTGTGACTTTGCAGCAGCAGCATCTGTACGCTGGTGGTTTTCTCACAGGGCTCAGCAGCTTGGGTATTGATAGATGACCACACGGGGGTAAAGGAACTATACGTGCCCTTTTCCTAGGTTATGAATTCCATTTGTGACCATATCCCCTCTCCCATTTTGACTAACATGGTGCCTTGTGTGTAGTTGGCATGCACATACTGAATTTCATTTTGCTTCATGGATGTTTAATTTTCCTATTAGGACAGTAATGATGACACTGAAGATGTTGCATTGTTTGATACAGAAGAAGAAACAGCTAATAGACCAAAAAAATCCAAAATCAGGTATGAGGATACATTTTAAGAATTGCGTTAGTGTCTAGTGCTGTTCTGGTGCCAGCGGTTCTAATTCAAGGCACAGTAGTTGTGATATACTTGTGAATATTGTATATTGCTAGTGTGATCTAAAGATCTGAGACAAAGATGACAATTCATATTTTCTTTGTGAATAATTGGTATGTGGAATTTTACTCAGAGTTTTCAAATCTGCAAATCCAGTTATGTGAACATTGGTGTGTTAATTCTAGCTACTGTTTACCAAGAATGCACTGTTTCTTTAGTTTCTATAGATAAATTGCATTTTGATTTATTGTGCAAATTTCAGAATTGCATTTTTTTGTATGAACATGAAAATATCAAGCCAAAGATATTTCTATTCCAAATTTAGTTCTCTCTAAAAAAATTCACTTAATGAAATCAAATTCTATATAAACCTTAAAAACATTATACTGAGAGACACCAGTCACAAAAGACCACATATTGTACAATCTTCTTAACCTTAAATATCCAGGATAGGCAAATCTCTAGAGGCAGAAAGTACATTAATGGTTGCCTAGGGCTAGAGAGGGGTGGAGTTTGGGTAAATGGGTAGTGACCGCCCGAGGGGTAAGGGTTTCCTTTGGAGGTAATGAAAAGTTCTAAAATTGATTGTATGATTCTGTGAATACACCAAAAACTATTGAATTATATACTTTAAATAGGTGAATTTTGCATGGTATATGGATTAATCTCAATAAAGATGTTAAAAACAACAACAACTCTACTTGATGGTTGCTTTGTCTTAAGCCTGAAGTGATTTCTGAGGGCCTACAAATTCTTTTGTTATGATTTTTGGACGTACAAGAATAGGATTTAACCCTAAGAGTATGGTTTCCTTATTCCTTCAAGCTTGGTAAAGTTTCTTATATATTTTGTGAAAGTTTATGTTCAACGAATTGTTAAAGTCATGTTTTCATAGTGTATTTGCTATGACAGCAGGGCCTAGTCAAAGAATGGGACTTAGGAACAAAGAGGTAGCAGATTGCTGCCTCTTCAAATCATCTCTTTTATTTTGACCAAACTGCATGATTATGCTGTGGCTGAAGCATCTTTCATCTACATCTGCAGTACCAGTGTAAAATGTAATTGTATTTCTTTTATTATGTTCTTGGTTTTCAGACACCCAGTGGCATCATTTTTCCATTTATTCTTTCGAGTCAGTGCAATTGTAGTTTATCTTCTCTGTGAATTGTTCAGCAGCAGCTTTATTGCCTGTATGGTGACAATTATCTTGTTGTTGTCATGTGACTTTTGGGCAGTCAAGGTAGGTTTAATTGTTTATATTTTGAAATCATATTTAATATGTTGGGATTGAATGATGTAAGACAGTAAAAAAAATGACAGCATTTTGGATTGACATTAGTTTATCTTTTTGTTACCTTAGGCCTCATCTGGGTTAGAACACCAGGTATATTTAGATTGCGTATAGGTTATTACATTACACACTTGTCTGTGCCTTATGTCTGTGCGTAGATCAGCTTTAAAATTAAATAAAATGTGACAAGCAGCTAAAGATCCTATATATACTTCTAATTCACATCACTGGTTTCGCTTCAGGGTCACCTCCAGCTGTGTTGTGTACGATTTCTAGATAAGACCCCAAGATAGTTTGTCTGCACATACTTAAGGAGTACCCACCATTTGCAAAGGCTCTTATGTGTGCTCTAGGGTAGTATTTTTCAACTAGGGCCAATTTTGTCCCTCAGGGGACATTTATCAATGTCTGAAGACATTTTTGGTTATCATGACTGAAATGGGGAAGTGTCTTTTGGCATCTAGTGAGTAGAGGCCAGGGATGCTGCTAAACATCATATGATACACAGATAGGAGAGTCCCCCACAACAAAGAATTATCTAGTCTCAAATGTCAGTACTGCTGAGGTCGAGAAACCCTGTTGTAAGGGATAGAAAGGAGTGTAAGAAATGCTTTCAAACTTAAAGGCATTGATGAGTAAAAAGGTAGATAGGTACATAGATAGATACATAGATAGATGGACATGCGATAAAGTCATTATATTAATATAGTATTAATATAGACTCTAGGTGGTAGATATATGGGTGTTCACTGTAAAACTTTACTCCTGTGTGTTTAGGAATTTTCATAGTAAAATGGGAAAATATCAGAGGCCAGAAAAAAGCAAAAGCTGGTTAATTTCGGAATTTCAGAGACGTGTATGTTAATTCAAAGACCAGGAAGATGTTACAAATCTATTCACACCATCAACTTAGCCATTTTTAGATTTTTCGATTCTTACAGATATCATAAGTGGTTGGCTTGGTGGTGACTATTTTCCATAGGCCACAAAATGCTGAGAATGAAGATTACAAAGGTCTGTTTTCTTTAGGCTTTTCTTTTGTACAGTCTTGGCTTATTTTTCCCTGAAATTCTTCTTTTGCTTTATACTCTGAAGTGTTTACCATATCTTAGTCACAGTTTTGTTTTGAGGAAAGCTTTCTTTTTGTTGTTCATATAATTTCTGTTTAGCCGAATAGAATACAGCCTTCGGTTAGTTCTTCTTGGTAATTTCCAAACTCTTATAATTAAATAATTAAATCCTGGATTTAGCATTTTAAAAAATGTGGCCAAAAAGTATATTTTCTGATAAGCTGGGTTTTTTTTTTCTTTTTTTTAAATGATAGTTTAAAAACTATCACCTTTTTATCTTGGTTAAATTACTTATAGATATCGAAACAATTGAGATATGAAGCAAAATTAAAGTCAAGTTGAGGAAATTATTAAATAAACTTGGGAAAAGGCGTAGCTAGGGTTCTGAACCTAGTTAGAATAGAGATGTGTCATAATTTTTATAAATCTTAATGCGGTTATCAAGAGAAGAGATAATTATTAAAAAATAAACAATATAAAATTATTTTAAACAATTAAAAAAAACCCCTATATGGGGCTTTTGTTTTATTCCTTCCCCTGACAGGTAGAGTCAAAAAGGTTAAATAATGGCTTAAAAAATTTAGTGGTAATTATTAGTAAAATTTAAAATAAGTTGTCTTCCACACTAGAGAAGATAGGAGCAACTAAAACAGTTCATACAGCAAGAGAAGAAAATGAAATATGTTGGAAGCTTAAATTTCACAAGGCATAGTACAAAGTGATGGAAGTAGTAGCAAATTATAACAGTAAATGTAATTTGATTAAACTCTTTTATACGATAGGAAGTCTAAGATTGGATCAAAAATCAAAAGTCCAACCAAAATGTTCTAACTAAAATTGTGACATTAGAAAAAGTAAAAAAAAAGCAAAGATAACATCAGACCAATTCAAACAGAAAGAAACTTGGCACTATAATATCATTAGACAAAATAGAAATGATGGTAAGACAGCAGTCAATGGAATAAAAAAGATCATTTTATGAATCACAGTGAGGCTCATTCACAGAATGACATTACACAAAACTATGTATAGTAAAAAACTAGAGACACTAGAAGATGGAGGGAACATTATTGTGATAGACGTTTAACACTGTCCTTGACAGATCAAAGCTACAAGAAATAAAGTCTAAAGGATCTGAATGAAATAACAAGGTCACTGTAATGGCAGTATTTGGAACTTTGTATGTAAAGAGGTAATTTAGTACCTTCTTGTTCAGTTCCTGTTCAGCAGCATTTACAAAACGTTCAGCAACATTAACAAAAATTGATTAAATATCACTAGTAATCAAATTCAAATAAATTGCTCAAAGCAGCTACGTTTTCTAGTCCAGTGCAACAAAACTAGAAATTATAAATAATGGTTTGTCAAACTGGAATTACGAAAGCCAGCCTGCCAAATATTTTGGCTTAAAAAGGAAACAAAAACTGTAAATAATAGATTATACACACCTAATAACAGTGATCTTTTACACTCAAACTTTTGGAATGTGTCTAAAGCTGAATTAAGAGGAAAAACAATAGACTTAAAGGCTTTTATTATTAGAGGTCTAGAAGTTTCGAAAACAACAATAAGCTTGAGAGAAGTTAGGAAAATACACTAATATTGACAAAAGCTGAAAGTAAGGAATTGGAAAATGGAAAAATAGAAGAGTTTGAAATATTCTAAGGGATGTTATTTGAAAATGCCAATAAACTAGACCTCTGGCTAATCTTGGTCTTTGCCAGCTCTTATTTTTTATTTAGCATTTCTTTAAATGTTAGCATTTCTACAAAATGAATTTTGGTTTTTAAGGTATCTTCTTTTATTCTTCTGTATTCCTTTCCTAAGCAGTATCATCTGTGCTTCTGATTTCAGTTGCTTATCTCTAAGCCTGGTTGACTCCCAGATCTCTTATCCATCTGTCTTAACATTTTTACATTGCTGTCTTCAAGAGACCTCAAATTCAGCATGTATAAAATACTCCTTGTCATCTTAACAGCCCCCAAGTGCTGCTCTTCCATCAGTGTTCCTTTTTGCATGGCCTGAAATCACTATTTTTTTACTTGAGCAAACCAGAAATATATGAGTTGCTTTCTATCCTACATCCAGTTAATCACAAGGTCCCATAAATCCATAGATTTTACATTCTCCTTGAGAACTTTCAGGCCTACTTTTCTACCTGGAGTGTTATCATTCTCTCATTATTTTAACACAGGGATTCCTTTTTGGGCCATGGACTCCTTTTCATAGTCTCTTGAAGCTGTGACTAATATTTTTAAAAACACAAAAGCAAGTACATAAGATTATAAAGGAAATCAGTTATACTGAAATATAACAAAAACATTGAAAAGGCAAATTCCTGATTTAGTGATATCTATTTTATTAATGCATTGAATTGCAAAATCTAGCAGCAGGTCTAATTATTTCGAAAGCATCAATGAGCATTAACAATATTTTATGATAACTAACAAGTATAGTATAATATGAAAAATCTTTTTATTGTGACAAAATCACAGGTACTCTTAATTCTACTGTGGTTGATTGTATACATCCATAATTTAAAGATAAGCTAAATTTTAGCCATAAGTTAGTGAAAATAAAGATAAATTTTTTTCCCCATCCAAGTTCACAGTATTCCTGAATTTATTAGTGGACACCACTAATTAAAAATTTCCTGCATTATTGATTCCTACCTATTCTTTAAATTTCATTCTAAATGTTAATTCCTCAGGAAGACTTTTTCTCATTCCTGACTAGATCATATTTCTCTGTTAGATTCTTAAGGCATCCCATACTTCTCCCTCACAGTACTTGTCATGGTTGATAGTGGTACATATGCACATTATTTGACTGCCTCTCTTATACACAACACTTGAAGCTCCATGAGGTCAGGGAATGTTTCTGCTATCACCATTTTATTACCAGCACATAGTAAGTGTTCAACAAATATTTGTTGAGTAACATTAGGAAATCTACCAATGTAATTTGGTAACTTTAGTAAGAGGAAAAGAGCTTGGGATATTTGAGGTACTGAGTGAAGGCCAGTACCTGTAACCACTGTCTTAGTCAGTTTGGGCAGCTGTAAAAACACCATAGACTGGTGGGTTATAAACTACAGGAATTTATTTTCCAAGTTTTGTAGCCTGGAAATCTAAGATCAGGGTGCCAGCATGATTGGCTTCTGGTGAGGATCCTCTTCCAGGCTCCAGACTGCCAACTTCTCCTCGTATCCTCACATGGTGGAAAGCAGAGAAAAGTCGAAAACTCTCTCTTCACTCTTAAAAGGGCACTAATCCCATTTGTGAGAGTTCTACCCTCATGACTTCATCTAATCCTAATCACCTCCCAAAGGCCCCATCTCCTGACATCAATGGTGGGGGTTAGAGTTTCAACATTTTAATTCTGGGGGACACAAACATTCAGTCCATCACAACCATTTTTACAGATATACAGTTTTAAAATAAATATAGCTGTAATCAAGATAGATAAGAACAAGTCACAGTAGCTAAACAGCAAGGGGTTTAAGAGCATGTTAGAGAACTAGAGAAAGGACAAGAGTTCAATAGGGAAAAGAGAACGATAATGTTTAAGGATATGCTTACTCTGTCACCTCCACCTCTGCTGGTCCTACTATTGCCATTTTGTTTAATCTTTTGTCCAGGCTGGTATGTCATGGTCTTTAACTAAATATTGTGGAGGTAAAGCTGATGTTATTTTGTTTGTGAAATGGTACAATGAGATATGACCTATGGTAGATCTTTTAGATAATGTTATTAAAATGTGTGTTTATATATTAATCTTTGCTAGAATGTCACAGGTAGACTAATGGTTGGCCTACGTTGGTGGAATCATATTGATGAAGATGGAAAAAGCCATTGGGTGTTTGAGTCCAGGAAGGTAAATTGCAACCCCCTTTTTTTAAAGTGTCATTCAGTAAATTATGTGTAGATTAGGTTTGAATATTTAAGGATGCAATATTCAAGATTAAAAGTACTACCCCAAAACACTTGGCATGTAAACCAGGTGGTCTTCTAAAATTTACTACATTTTTTGACAAGTTCAGACTGGAAACAAGCATGTACAGGAAAGAATCCTCAGAGAGTACACTTTGGATCAGAGCTTACATAGTGTGCTAAGCTGCCTGTCAGGGGCTGCTGGGAAAGGATCTCTTTCTGATGGCTTAATGTTGCCTGGCCTAATATAAGTGCTTCCAATAGCTTGTTCTGTCCTTGCTTGCCACGGTCCTCTTCTGTTTCGGGGCTAGAAAAAGAAATAGAAGGATTGCAGCTGGATAGAATATGAATTCATCCAAGTAGTCTATTTTTAAATTATGTCTTCAGGAGCCCTACGGGACCCTGGTCTCTTTGGGGTTAGCTGCTCATCAATAGTGGACTTCAGTTTCCTTGTGGAAATCAGTGTGGGAAGCAGAGGACAAAATTCCTGGAGATGGTACCAACGAAATTGGCTTCTGCTTGAAAGGGCCTTGACAAGTACTCAGAAAGCAGCATTTATATTATAAAATCTACCTTGGAAACAACTTACCACCTTTTTAAATTCCTGGGTTTTGCTAAGACATTGTGATCATTGTCCAGAATCGCTAAATTCCATTTTTTTCCTCTGGATCCTGGCTTGACCTTTTTGGATGATCCTCATCCAGGAAGGTATCATTCAAAGCTTCCTTATGAATAAGCAGGATCTAAGTGCAAGAAAAATTGAATAGAAGCCCATCAGAGACAACCCTTAAACTGCCTACTCTTGATTTAAAACAAAATGTATTAAAACCAGTTCCTAAATTTACAATAGTGGTAGTACTAGATCTACTGTTATTTGGCAGGGGGCGGGAGGGGCGGTGGCAGGGGTATTCTAACCTTAGGGCTTGGGCGGTCTGTATTTATTTGAATTTGAGGGTAAGGTGTTTTTTAAAAATGGTAAATTTTTTACTGATAGGTATCACAAAATGTTGGTTATTAAATTCATGTTTTTTTGTTTGTTTGTTTGTTTTTTTGTAGGTGTCCCCTGAAGAGAATAAAACTGTTTCAGAGGCTGAATCAAGAATCTTTTGGTTAGGACTTATTGCTTGTCCAGTGCTGTGGGTGATATTTGCCTTCAGTGCTCTCTTCTCCTTCAGAGTGAAGTGGTTGGTGAGTATCAATGTGGAACTATTGAATAATCAATCCATTAAGATGTCTGATGGATAATCATAATAAGCAGCTATCTTTGTTAACATCAGGGATTTATCTTGAATAGGCAGCTTCATTTTGTATTTTCCAAATTCAGCTTCTCAACTCTATTTAAGTCCTGGCAAGCAGAGTCCCATTAAAGACCCCGCCCATTTCATCAGTTCTCCAGGTGCCTAGCAGAATTTTGATTTAGCCCACCTATAGAGATTACCATATTCCACTCACAGAGATTACCATATTTATCACATTATTATCTTGTTGTGTAGGGATGTTCAATAAACTCCAGACAAACATGTTTAGTTTAATTTGTAACTAACAGAGTGGTCTTTCTGAAAATACTGGTTGTTGACCTGTTCTGGCCATCTATTGCTTATATAGAAAATCTTCCCAAAATTTAGTGGCTTAAAACATCACTAGTCATTTTATGATCTCATAGTTTCTCTGGTTCAGGAGCTTGGAAAGGGCTTGTCTGGAGGTCTGGCTTTGGATCTTATGTAGTTACAGTCAGACAACTGCCACTGTGGCTGGAGTGGCTGGCTGGGGGCTGGTTGGGCATTTCCTCTTTATGAGATCTTGAGGCCTCCCACACAGTCACAACACATGGCTAGTTTGGGCTTCCTCATTGCCTGGTGGCTTCATGGCATTTAGACTGCTTTACTTGGATGGTCACAGCTCCAATTAAGAGTGTTTAAGCTCACAACCTTAATTACTTTTTTATATCTTTATTAGTTTGCTCAGGCTACCATAACAAAGTACCATAGACTGGGTGGCTTAGACAACAGAAATTTATTTTCTCACAATTCTGGAGCCTGGAAGGTTGTTGGCAGGGCTGGTTTCTTCTGAAGCTTCTCTCCTTAGCTTGTAGATGACCATCTTCTCCCTGCGTTTTCATATGGTCTTCCGACTGGTTTGTCTATATCCTGATTTCCTCTCCTTATAAGGACATTAATTGTTTTGGATTAGGGCCCACCCTAGTGACTGCATTTTATTTTAATTACCTCTTTAAAGACACCATCTCTAAATGCAGTCACGTTTTGGGGTACTGGGGTTAGGACTTTACATATAAACTTTTTGGAGAACAGAATTCAGCCTATTATAACAGCCTCAGAAGTCACTGTATTACTTTGCCACCTATCCATATTCAAGGGAATGGGAATTGAGCCCTACACTAGTGGTCCTCAGCCTTTATGGCACCAGTTGACCTGTGCTTCTATGAGAATCTAATGCCTGATAATCTGAGGTGGAGCTGAGGTGGTGATGCTAGTGCTGGGGAGCTGCTGCAAATATACATGAAGCTTCGCTCGCTTACCTGCCACTCACCTCCTATTTTGCAGCCTGATTTCTAACAAACATGGACCAGTACTGGCCCCAGGGTTGGGGAACCCAGTTTTACACCTTGATTAGCGGGTGGAAAGAAGTGTAAGAAGGTTTTAGAAGAACATGTAGAACAGGAGATATTGTTGCTACCACCTTTGGAAAATATAATCAGTCACTTGACACAAGCTATGAGTCTTATTCTTTTAATAGTTGAATTTGTCTTATTTAACTGTTGATATTCAGATATATTTTAGCCTAAATTATGTTTTTTCCCCTATTTTTAATATTTCCTTGTCTCTGTAAATAGGTTCTCTTTTTCTTTGTGTGTACACATGTATAAATATTTTCCTCTTATGAGTTGGAAGGTTTATTGTCTATTTTTAGTTTTCCTACTAGTTATCTTTATTACATACTAGTATCATACTCTCTTTCATGAATTAGGAAATCTATTTAATATCTGTTGATT
Organism: Rousettus aegyptiacus; assembly: GCF_014176215.1. Classification (NCBI taxonomy): domain Eukaryota; kingdom Metazoa; phylum Chordata; class Mammalia; order Chiroptera; family Pteropodidae; genus Rousettus; species Rousettus aegyptiacus. Next base: position 66,946,160 of record NW_023416309.1, read on the forward strand.
TCCTGCTATGAAAGATGGTAAAATTAACACTTGTGCTTCCTCCCTGCTTTCACTTCTGAATTTTTGTTGTATAGTCGACCCTCGATTAACGTGGGGGTTAAGGATGCCAACCCCCCATGTAGTTGAAAAACTATATATAACTTTTGACTTTCCCCAAACTTTACTATGTAGTCTTATTTTAGTTATTTTAAGTAATATACTTAAACCTGTTTATTGACTTACAGACTGTTTAGCAAGGAAATGAAATACTATTATTTCCTCTTTAGTTTCTTCCTTTTCTATTGCCTGAGTTTTGTTTGTTCCAGTATTATTTTTGTTGTCAAGATTTATAACAATTACCTTTTGAAATGGTATTTCTTATTGGTTGTTCAGTCTTTGATCTATAGTATTTTAGAGTATATTGATATAGTCTTTTTATTGCAGCTTTTTTTTTACCGCCTGGTTGGCTAAATATTGTTGTTGGGTGATTTTTTTCAAAAAACTTATAGGTGTTATTTTTCTTTTTGGCTCTGCCATGTTTAAGTATATGAGCCTATTGACTATTTTTGAATGACAACTTGGCTAGGTTGATATTTTGGGGTCACAGCTTCTTTCAGCATTTAGAGGATTATTATTACTTTATAATTTTCTTACATGGAATTTTGCAGAGAAAAAATTTTTTTTTCTTGTAGTTTTAAAATGTAACCAGAATGTTTTTGTGTTTATCTTTTTCTATATTGATTTTTCTGGCAACTGTATGCCCCTGTAGTATGCAGATGCATGTTTTGCTTTGAATCAGGAAAATTGTCTTCTATAAACTCTTTAAATTTATTTATGTTCTATTTTTTGGCTTCTCTAATTCTGAGGTATCAGTTATCTCTGTTGGATCATTTTTATCTGTTCTCATCTACCACTTTTAATTGCTTCGCTTTCTCATCTTTTTCCTTTTTATTTTTTCATTCAGCAGATATTTTTAAGAGTCTGCCATATGCCAGAGCTGTTTCAGTTCTGGGGCCAGATAAACAAGATAACTTTTCTGATAGTGCTTATGCTATAGTGGAACAGAGTGTAGACAGACAGTAGATAGGAGAAGGTGGGGAGCAGGGAGGATATTAGAAAGGTAATGATACAAGGTGAGGGAGTGGAGAGTGCAAGGGAGAGAACAGTGGGTTACTTTAGGTTGGATGGTCAGCAAAGGCCTCTCTATTTCCTTAACTCTGCCAGCTCCATTTTCATCTTCTGTTGTGTTATCCCACTTTTATTCTCTTCGAATTCTCATCTTTAGATTCTTCTGTAGGGTGAAGTATTCCCAGGAATGCTTTTACTTTGGTGGATTATATTTCATTGTAGATTTTTCACCTATCTTTTGCATACTGTGTTCATTTCCTATTTTTGTTTTTTGCTATAGTTTTACATAGATGCCTTTCCCATTCTCCCTAATTTTGCTCTTGCTTACAGTGGCAGCTCTGTTTGGACCTTCTTTTTATGCTGGTTTAGTGTGAGTGAGTTCCCCTTGACTGCCTTCTCGTGTTGTCTGAGATATCTGGGCTCTGCTATGAGCTAGAGTTTGAATGCTGTCTTTGGCGGCCTGAGGAGGAGAATGTAGCTAGGCCTCTAGCTGCCATGGCTGACTTGCTGGAGTTTTTGCCATCTTTTCTTTAGTGGAGTTCTTGTCTCCTGGTTGGGTGTGTTCTCTATTCTTATTATATTCTCCTGCTTTATATTTTGCATGAGAATCTGGAGCCTTAGCATCCATGTGGGAGAGTCAACCCAGTCTTTCTTTAGCGGTGTTTTCTCTAAAACAGAGCAGGGAAGGTTATGTGAAAGATGGTTTAGGCTCCTAAGACCACAGGGTGGGAAGGTGGCATCACTCAGGCACTCCATGAGTCTCTCCCCACCCTTAAAAACCTCTTAAGGTCTTCAGCTTGATGATTGGGTATACTCCCTCTCCCCCTATCCCACCAGGGAGGCATCACCATGGCAAGCTGCTGGGATTTTCCTACCTCTGTTGGGTTTTTATTGGTTGGGAGGGACTTCCACTCTCATGTTTGTTTCTGCATTTTTTCTTAGAGCTATCTGTGTCCTCTAACTTGTGAGTTGTAAGGGTGATGGTTATTAGTGAAATTTCCCTTAGAACTTCTTTGGAGAGTTAGGAGCTGTGTAGAGCGACACCAAGCTGGCTCTTTCTCTGAAGACCAGCCTTTTTTTTTTTAAATCTATTGGTGCCAGCTTATTTGCCTTAAAAGAAAGTCTGTTTGCTCTTTTTATCTTAGGGGGAGGAAAATCTTGATAAATAGCTTCTTTACACCATTGTAAACCAGAAGTCTGCTTGTTTTAACTTATAAATTTGTTTGTTACCATTGAATACCATTGATGCCTCAGCAGTACCCATGCTTAGTCTGCCAATTTAGGTGCCTCTGGCTTGTGGGTACATACATATCAAGGAGTGTCCCAATTTGAGCAGCATGGGAAGTTGAAAGAAATTGACTTAAATAAAAACATAGTTTTGTGTTTATTTAGGTAACTAAGAACCTTATATAATTCTAATGTGTTTATTTTTATGAAATGTAAGTTTAGAACAGAAAGTACAAGTCTACTTTCTTTGCTAGGGATTTGAACCTATTCCTTAGTTAAACATATAAATCCTGTCATTTGCTTAAAATCAGCTGTACAGCTTGTTAGGAAAGTAAATCTCGATTAGAAAAAGATACTCTGTTTAGCTGACTTGTTTTTTACAGATATAAATGTTTTCCAGGTAATCCTTTAAATAACAGATGAGTTGAGTTTTTTTTAAAGAATAGGTTAGCAAACTATGATGTACAGGCTAGATCCAGCCCAACACCTGTTTTTATCAATTTTTGTTGGAACATACCTTTGCCTATTTTTTGACATATTGTCTGTTGCTGCTTTTGGGCTAGAATGGCAGAGTTGAATATTTGCAAGAGAGACCATATGGCCCACAAAGCCTAAAATGTTTATCTGGCCTTTTACAGAAAAACTTTGCCAACACCTGTTCTAGAATATTTAACCATAGGATCCCCCCGTGTTGTCCTGATTATCTTTATGTCTATAGCATTTAAAGAGTAGGCTTGAATTTCTTATTCTCAATCCTTAATGATCTTAGCAGGATCGCTTATAGGATTTCTGATGTAGCCACAAGGTAGAAACTCTGCCAAAGGACATTTCCTCCTAGTGATCTGCCCCCCCCCAACCCCCCACTTCACTCCACGACTCCACCTCACTCTGTCCCACCTCCACCTCACTCACAGAAGACATACACCTGATCATTGCTGCCTGGAGGCACTATTTGCTTTCCCAGAAGCTACTGGACACACACGAGTTAGCATAGATAGATTCACCTCTGCATGCTCAGTTTATTGAACTTGATCTAGCTCTTGATCATTCTTGTGTAATTCTTAAATAACATTTGAGCCTCTTGGGTCTCATTTACTTTTTTTTTATATCTTTACTCACAGACCAATGGAAACTATTAGAGAGAATGGTCCCTCTACTCATCCCCAGGGGCTAGCATGGTGCCTGGCATATATCATATGTGTTTAATAAATATTTGTTAGGTGGGTGATGTAGAGCCTTGTGCAGAGCATGTGTTAAGTCTATTCTGGCAAATGAAGGACTTTTATTGGCACAACCCCCAATTTGCAAAGTCATTTTCCTTCTTTCCTGTGACAGTCTGCCTTATGTCATTTATGGCATAGAGAAAGGTCAGTCAGTTTTAGGCCAGTAATCATTGATTATTTATCTCTTTCGCAGGCAGTGGTTACTATGGGTGTGGTGCTACAAGGTGCCAATCTCTATGGCTACATCAGGTGCAAAGTGGGCAGCAGAAAGAATTTAACCAGTATGGCCACATCTTATCTTGGAAAACAGTTTTTAAGACAGGTAAGTTTTCTCATTGTGAGGGTAATTTTGATGTGGTCAGTGACTAATGCAATGATTTCTAACTCTTGTAGAGTTTAATTTTTATGAAATACTTAAAAGTTTTTTAAGGTACATATTTATTTAGATATGAGATGATGATAAAATTAATTACTTTTCAGAGGCTTCGAGGGCATTTCAGATATGTATTGTCAGTGTCCTGAAATTATTTTAAAACCAGAGAGATAAACAATCATTGACAATAATTTATTTTTAAAAATTAAAAAAATTACGTTTAGTTCAATTGCTTTCCATTAGTTCTGGTGGCTCTAACAATTTTGAAGAGATGTTGTATGGTTTTTAGGATTTATACTAAGAACAAGTAGAAATCAAATAAGACTTATATAATTAAAGATTGTTTTAAAATACTCATTTTTTTTTAGAATGGATTTTACTACAGTTCTCCAATGTGAAGATTTAAATTAGATTTTTAAAGGTATAAGTAATATTCATAGGCATATAGTTATTGGTTAAATGTCTTGGAAAAATTGATTAATGTCTGTGTTTTCATGCAGTAGGTTGGGCAAGTAGTAGTATACTGGACAGTGGTTCTCAAACTTGAACGTGCGTCAGAATCACCTAGAGGGGTAAAACACAGATTGCTGGGTCCCACTCCCAGAGTTCCTTATTCAGTTCATCTGAATTTACATGTCTAACATATTCCTGGGAGTGCTGATTTTGTTGGTCCAAGTACTGCATTTAGATAACTAAATCCCTGACAGATTGACTACTCAAGTATGCATAGTTAATAAGTGGTATAAAACTGGGCTTATCCCAGCTCTTCTCTCCTGAAATTCATTGTTCTTTCCATATACCGTATAGTTTCTCTTGTATAAAAGATAAATAGACAAAATGGATACTCTTGATGAAGGGACATGGTTCTCCTCCTGAGGGGTTTTTCACAGTTCCAATATACTTTTATTGTAGTGCACCTTATGTTAGTTGTCAAGTGTGTGCTTAATAGGTTTTTCTTTAGGATTTTCAGAGTTTTTAAGTAGAGATAGACATTGTATATGGGTGAAACTGAATGTTGAGCCTGACGTAATGTGGATAGGGTTAGTAGACTTATGTGGCACCTGGTGATGCTCTGCTAAAATGAGACTGACTTGTTAGATATTTGGGTGGATCCATTGATTTACTTCTTCTGCATGTTCATAATTTTTACTATAATTGGGCCACTGAATGTAAGTTAACATTGTAGCTGGCTCTGTTTGCAAATATGGAATGTTTTTCTAGTGTTTGAAGTCTAGTTTTTTTAAGTTCTCACTTTTTTGCAGAACACTGGAGACGATCAAAGTTCCTGAAGAGGGAGAGAAAGCCTGTGCGTTCTGTTACGTTGGGGAACAACTGAAGAGATTCTTGGCTCTGAACCTTTAGAACTCAGTACACATGTTGCAGAGAGGAGTGTTGGGTTTGTTTTTCCATTTTTAAATTTACTTAAGAAAAAAAGGAATCGTAGTTTTCATATTAAGTTTTACTTTCTAGCATTTGGGACTTCGTATAGCCAGAAACATTGTCAAAATTTGGTTAATGGTGTACATATGTGTATGCACCATCATGTAACATCCATATACCCCAAATTAATGAAAGTGTTTGTGTTCATGTACACACATAATGGAGACCTTTGCATTTTGATCCATAGAACAAAGAAGGACGTTCTCAAAACTGTTTGTTTACATATTATTCCTGTAGATTATTTTCAGAAGAAAGTTTTGCTTCCCTGGTGAGAGTGAGTACTTTGGCTTATGTATAAGTTAGAAATTGTTAATTTTACAACTTAATATGTACTTCATGATAAAATTTCTTAGGCATTCACAAGCAGGTAAAAATCAAATTCGGGTCAGTGGATGAACTAGTTTCTAAAATTTTGTTTATTTTTATTTGTAACAAGCCATATATTTAAGGTTCAATTAATATAAATGGATTTTCATAGTTTATGTTTAGAGGATACCTAGAGATTCCTGCTGTTCTATTTATTTTTTTGGAAAGGGTAGCCAGATTTTGCTTTGAAACTTCCAGAAAGAGCTTCAGTGGTCCTTGGCCTAATGAAATATATCTTTTATCATGAAAAAAGTATTATTCTTATGTCACAATGAGAATAATCATTTAAATACTTGGTATAGTAAATGCCTGAAAGACATTTTATTTTATGAATCTATTTTTTCTCTTGCTGTAATGGGGATATTGTATGTAAATCATGCATTTGTATAAATAATATTTCTTAAAAAGCGATCGATATATGTAATGGTCTACAAACTGTTATAGACATTTATAAATTCTGCTGTACCATAAGGTTTGTTGGAATCTTAATCAACAGATTATTTCGTGAATGTATTTATACACTGTTAAATTTTTTAAAAAATGTTTTGTTCAATTGATTGTCTTTTTTGGAGGAATAGCTTTGAAGGTTCATAACTTTATATTTGTATAAAACTTTACTTACAAAGCATTTTGACGTGTAGTCTCATTTGATCCTCACAACAAACTTGTTTTGTGTGACACCTGTTTGCATATGATGAAATGGAACCTCAGGTTATTGAGTGATTTGCCCAATGAAACAGATTACGGAAAGGCCCATCAGGTTGTATTACTGTTTTTAGAAGAAATATTTATCTCTAATGTCTTCCTTTATTAAGAATCACTAATTTATTAAGTCTGTAATTTATTAAATGCTTGGTTGCCATTTTACTTATGCTTATCTGGTGAGGAAAACCGATGTTACATGAAGACATTTAATTTGAAAGATTTAACCTAAATCTTTAGAGTTGAGAGTCTAACAGGGACCACACTGGTTGTAGGTTTTGATGTAACTATGTTGTTATTTGAACCTGCAATCCTAAAAACCAGATATGAATTGAATTTTAGAATATGTGTGTGACAGGATTTACCACTTATCTTCCAATATCTATTTTTCTCTTCTGTGTGTTTCTCACTTATTAGCTGGGACATGGAACAAAGACAGCTTTTCCAAGATTTTCTTGCCGCAGCTTAGTGGGATCATGTGACTGATTTCTGGCCACTGGGTACACTTCCAGTATTCCTAAAAGGATGAGCATACCCATCCTATTCCTCTTTTTCCTTCCTGCTAGCTAAAATATGGAGATAGATGGGATTGAGCCAGCCATCTTGGAATGGGGTGGAAGCCTCATTTTGTGAATAGCAGAGAAATAAGGTAGAGATTGTCTGAGTCACCTCTGATGGGGATAGCAGCCCTGAACTGCCTATCTGAATTTTTAAGTGAGAAACTTCTATCTTGTTTAAGTGTTACTGTTTTGGCTTTTCTGTTTCTATAGCCTAACTGAATTCTTATCAATACAGTATATTTGTAATATCCCCCATAATTATTTCCATTAGTGTAGTATTTAAGATTTAATAGTTCAGTAATACATATTCGGCTGTGCTAACTTTTGCCATAGCGCAGTGATTTTCATACTAGTGAAACTTTTTCTTCTACATCTTCTGTCTATATCTATAATAAAGCAGAGCTGCTCTAGTGGAAACAGGGTTGGAGGATCTGGAATCACCTTCTCAGCCTTAATTACCGATTTTCAAGCAGACTGCTGAGCCTCCTTGTAAACCACTGCTAGGAAAAGTGAAACTAAACTCCATCCTGGTTTTGAAGAACGTAGTCTCATATTGTATGTTAAATACACTTTTCAATTAGATATTCTTTTGATTTTATTTTTAAGTCTTGTGGGAAGCAGGAAGCACTCCTTAAACCTTTGTATTGTTCTGAAGAAGAACGGAAGAAGCATATTTCCATAAGTTATAATTTAGTGCCAAGAAAAAAATATAATATGTAATTTTCCCCCACTATGATTAATATTAAAAAAAAAAAAAGTGCTCACAGTCAGAAAATCATGGTCAGAAATCCATTCTCAATGCTGCCCAGAAACAAAGATTTTCAACTGCTTAGTCTTTGTATTTTGGGGTATTTACTTCCATACCTCTAAATAATATGCATAATTGTGCTTACAGTTGACTTATCAACTTTATAATTAGCTGTTGACTTCCCGCTATGAAAAATGAAAGTTCAACTCAACCCCTTCTCCCCACATATAGTTTGAACACTGTTTTTGTCAAACAGGTTGTAATATTTAAAGCTTAACATAAACCTCCATTTTTAAATCAGTTATCTGTTGTGATTGTGAATTTCCTCTGTTAGTAATTTGTTCAACTAAGTACCAGAAAATCCTGCAAATAATAGTGGCTTAAACAAAAAAAGAGTTTGTATGTTTTTCTACAATTCAAGTCTGAAATTAGGCAATTGCTGGTGTTGATGCAGTTACTAAACAGTTCTTTAGAAAGCTGATTTTTGTCCCTGTGCTCATTGCCTCAGGGTTACAAGATGACCTTCACAGCTGAAGATGACTCATTTACTTTTTAAAATTAATTGGGGTGACATTGGTTAATAAAATTTTATAGGTTTCAAGTGTACATTTTTATAATACATCACCTTTATATTGCATTGTGTGTTCACTCAAAGTCAGATCTTCCGTCACCATATATTTGACCCCCTTTACCATTTTCTACCTCTCTCCTCCCCCCTTTCCCTCTGGTAACTACTATACTGTTACAATTCATCAATTTTTAAGGAAGGAAGAAGAATGGAGGCTTTGGTTGCATCTGTTCCCTCGTATCAGAAAAGCAAAAGCATCTCAGAAATGACAGGAAACTTTTTACTTCTATTTCATTAGCCAAAATGGTGTCACTCAGGGGTAAGGAAGTCTCTGAGAAAGCAGGTTATTAAGGTAGGCTGCCTTGAATAAAAGAGATTTTGTTACCAGGGAAAAAAGAAAGATAGGCATCTAGCGTGCTTCTCGTGGGGGCTTTCTGTAGAGGACACCAGCTGCTGTGGTGGCTAATGCGCTTGGCATCATTTCTATAGTAAATGAAATAGCCTTTGATCTAGATAGCTTTTTAAAGTCCACTTTTGATGCAGAGCCATTAGAGTACAACTTAGGAAGATAGTTATGTGAGGACGTAGGCTGATGTACTCTTATATTTGTATCCTTACTTTAATGTGATTTGGGGGTGGGATTTAGAATATTCAGAGTAGTGGTTCTCATGGGGATGGCACCAAGGGAGGGTGCTTTTGTAATTTGGAGAAGGAGGGGTTGGTTAACACAATGATTGGTTATTTTAGTGGGTGGAGCCTAGGGATGCCAGGCACTTGTAGAGCGTAGGGCAGGACCAAAAATTGTCTTGCATTTCTGATAGCTTCCATATTCCATGAATAGTTACGTACGTGAAAATCCTGTTTATAATGAGAAAGGAAAAGCAACCCCTGACAGCCATTAGCTGGAAGCTGACCTGGCTATAATAGCTAGGCTATGGTGTTTTCCTGTTGGATATAAACAATTTTATGCAACACCAACATCCGACAAGGCCACTCTGAACATGAGAGAGCAAGACAAAAATAAGGAAACTGCGATCATGATAGAGCATAGAAACAAGAATACTGTGCAAACCACAAAATATGACCAAACATCCCCCTCTTGACTTAACATGAGTGCTGCTGCTTTACTCTATATATACAGCTTTAGACCATTCTGTTCTTCTTACCTTATAGATTAAAATGAAAATATTCACTCATAGACTTGCTTTACTTTCTGAAAGCACCCAATCCAGAGTAAAATTATGGCTCATAGAACCCCTCTTGAAATCATCTAACAGGCCCAAATCTTATAATAAGCCCTTTTATAGCACCCTTATCCTGAGATACTCCATGGTGTGTGATATCCCTTGTGCAAAAAGTGCTGACAAACCCAACTTCGTTCAGTCATGTGTCTTCCTCATCGTCTCTACCTGGTGAGCATTGACAATAATTATCTGAGCCTGGACTATTAGTTTCATTTTACATTTAAAAACTTCATTTTACATTTGTTGTTGCAGATTTGCAATATTTATTGAAAAATGCAACTATCATGTGAAGGGAGGTTGTACTCTTTATTCGGTACTTTACTAAGAGCATTTCACCATTTTGAAAGCTGTTCCTAGTGGCAAAATTGAGTTGAAAGTCAAAACTGCTGTAGCTGCATTAGTCTGCATTTGTAATGGCCATATTCCTGGTAATTATATATGTACATATGCAAGCATCTGATTATTGTGTTTTCAGTAGTTGTGGCCACTTATGTTTATATTGAATTACGTATTTCCGTAAGTTGTTTCCTTTTATTTTTCCTGTATATTATAGTTAGACATCATATCGATTTAAAAAAATGCCTGAGATAAGTTGTATTGTCTATTCATCTATACATTTTTTAGAATAATAAAAAGTGTTTAAGAATATTTGTAATAAAAAGTGGCTGTGGGTCTGAAGGTGCCAGGAGCATTGGTCTGCAGTTATTGGTGGGCAATCTGTCCCTTAGGCCCTCTTCGCTCAAATGGAGCTAGAAAGCTGGTAGATTTGAGCTTGTACTATGGTGTTCTAATATTCTGTGCTCTTACTGAAGGTGGTGGATTCCATAGACTTTAGAAACTAGTGCTGACATTCTGCTACGAAATTTGAGAAGCCAAACGATTTTCTCATTTGGACAGTATGTTATAGGTGGAATGTCTGATGTTTTAAGTGAATTCAGTATATGCTGCTTACATTAATTTGAGAGGAACCCTTTGTGTCCTACTTTCTACTTAAAGAAATCCTGGAGAAACATTTCAAGAATGGTAGAGTAAGGATCTCCAAAGATATGATCCTTCATAAAAGCAATGAGAACACTGGCAGAAATTGTCAGAATCAACTTTTTCAAACTAGAAATTAACCAAAGGATTGCAGCAATCTGAGGAATGTGTATTTAAGAAAAATGGTTGAATCTCGGTAAGAACAATAATCTTTGTGGTGGTTTAACTTGTCCTGATCCCATCTTCATCTTCCCAGCTCTATGGAAACCTTGAAAATCAACAGCTTTGAACCACAGTAGCTGTGAAAAACAGCAGCCTAGCAGCTACTGGAATAGTTTGGAATTTCCCCAGATATATTTGGAGTTAATACAAGAAGCCCCATACTCAGAGAGTAGACACTATCTGATTTTTCTGGCAGCTCCCTAGAAAATTCCCAATCATAGGGTTTATCTTTATTAAACCTGACTCAGTGAAAAAAAAGCACTATCCTCAGGTTGTTTGTTGAAAACAATCAGTGGCAATTGTTTAAATAGCACAGCTCTCTGAGATGGTGATACTGGTTGGGGTAAACAAGATATTGGTAAAAAAAAAAAAAAAAAAAAAAAAACTTAAAAAGATGGAAAGTGAGATCCATAGGAGGCTTTAAAATCCCCAACATATTCCTAGGAGTGTAGAAAGCCACATGCATGTGCAGGGATGCTTGCCCAGGAAAAGACTTGAAAAGGCCCTAATCTCTCAGCTCTGGATGATCTTGAGGCTCTGCATAAACAGGAAATAAGGTTTAGGTAGAGTCAGTAAACTTCTGGTCTTGAAGATGTGCCCCAATCACATGAGCCCTTCAGCAAAGGATGGGAGACTTACTGTTTCAGGCACTTAAGGAAATACCTATCTAATTATTAGCTGAAGTCTAAGCTAATTGAGTAGAGAGTTAAGTGACTGCACATGACAAAGGATAGCCTTTAGGGAATTAGTACAGGAAAGTCACTAAAATATCCTGCAGCAACAACAAACCTTAAAGGGAGGGGGCAACGAACCTGACTGCCAGAATTGCCACCTTATAGTTTTAAATCGTGGAGTTTTCAATAAAAAATTAGACAATGAAAGAAACAAGAAAGTACAACTCATGCAAAGGGAAAAAAGTCAACAGAAATGATTCTTGATGAAGCCCCAGTCATTTAGAAATTTAGACTTTAAAGTCAACTCTCTTAAATATATTCAAAGAGCCTAAGGAAACCATGGACAAAGAACTAAAAAATTAGGAAAATGATTTATGAACAAAATGAGTAAAGAGATAAAAATTACAAAAAGGGGCCAAATAGAAATTTTGGAACACAACAATTGACATGAAAACATTACTAGAGGAGTTCCACAGATTTGAGCAGTCAAATAAGAGTCAGAAAACTTGAAAATAGGAAAATTTGTAATTATCCAGTTGGAGGAGCAGAAAGATAAAAGAATAAAGAAGAATGAACAGAGCCTTTGGGGCCTGTGGGACACCATCAAGTGTGACAATATATACATTAAGGGGGTCCCAGAAGGAGAATGGAGAAAAGATAGAATATTTGAAGAATTAATGGCTAGAAACCTCTCAAATTTTATAAAAGACTTGAAGAAAGAACAATTTACACACCCAAGAAACAACAGATTCTAACTAGGAAAACTCAAAGAGATCCACATCTAAACATATAGTCAAACTGTCAAAAGCCAATGACAGAGAATACTGAAAGCAATAAGAGAATACAACCCATCACATATAAAGGACACTCAAGATTAAAAGCTTGCTTTTCATGAGGAACCATGTAGTCAGAAAGCTGTAAAATGACTTATTATATATAGACTTTAAGACAAAATGTTAAAAGCGATAAGGATATTATATATTGATGAAATGGTCAATCCATTAGGAAGACATAACAATTAAAAACATATTTTTACTTGACAAAAAGAGCCCCAAAATACATGAAACAAAAGCTGAGAGGATTGAAGGGAGAAATAGACCATCAATTATTATTACTAAATGATTCACTATTATTTATTAGTGATTAAGTGAGATAGTTATGTAAAATATTCAGCATAGCCCTAGGCACATGGTAATTAGAACAACTTATTTAGAAAGAAAAACTTAGTTGCTCTCGTAGTGAAGAGTGATGTGGTCAGGAAATCTAATAATAGTAGTTGGAGACTTCAATATCTCACTTTTAATAATGGGTAGCCGAACTAGGCAGAACAACAAGGAAAGAGAGGATTCAATACAGCTACAAACCAACAGATCTAATAGACATCTATAAAGTACTCCACCCAGTAACAACAGAATACATGTCTTACTCAAGTTCATATGAATATTCTTAAGGATAGACTATATGTTAGGCCATAAACCGTCTTCGATAAATATAAAAAAGATTATAAGTATACAAAGTATGTTCTCTGACCACAATGGAATTAAAGTAAAAATCAACAACATAAGGAAATTTGAGAAAGTAACAAATATGTGGAAATTAAACAACACATTGAAATAACCAAGGGTCAAGGAGGAAATCACAAGGAAAATTAGAAAAACTTTGAGATTCATGAAAATGAAACCACGAAATACCAACACTTATGGGATGCGGCCAAAACAGTGATTAGAGGGAAATTTATAACTTAAACCTCTATTAAAAAACAGAACTCTCATTTATTGCTCATGGGGATGCAAAATAGTACAGCTATGTTAGAAGACAGTTCGGCGGGCTCTTAACAGAACTAACATACTCTAACCATATAATCTAACAGTTGTGCTCCTTGGTACTTATTTAAGTGAAATGAAACTTATGTCTACACAAAAACTTGCACATGGATGTTTACAACAGCTTTATTCATAATTATCAAACTGGAAGCAACCAAGATGTCTTTTAGTAGGTGAGTGAATAAATTGTGGTACATCCAGAATGAGGATTATTATTTAGCACTAAAAAGAAATGAGCTGTCAAGCCATTAAAAAAACTCTAAATGCATATTACTATTTGAAAGAAGCCAGTCAGAAAAGGATGCATATTGTATACTTTTGACTATATGACATTCTGGAAAAGGCAAAACTTGGAGACAATAAATTTTATCAGTGGTTGGTAAGAATTGGGGTGGAGGAAGGATGAATAGGAGGAGCACAAAGGATTTTTAGGGCAGTGAAAATGTTCTGTATGATACTATAATGGTGGATACATGTTATACATCTGTCCAAACTCAATAGAATGTGCAACACCAAAAATGAACCGTAAGGTAAACTATGAACTTAGCGTGATTATGTGTCAGGGTAGGTTCATTTGATTGCAACAAATGTGGAGGATGTTGATAAAGGAGAGCCTATGCATGTGTAGGGAGTATATTTTTGTATCTTCTGCTTGATTTTGCTATGAATCTAAAACTTCTCTAAAAAGTAGTTTTAAAAAAAATCCAAAAGAGATTTCAAATCAATAGTCTAATCTTTCATCTTTTGAAACTATAGAAAGAACAAAATAAACCCAAAGTAAACAGAAGGAAGGAACTGACTAGGAAAAAAAGACTAAAATTACTAAAATCAGGAATGAAAGAGGGAACATCACTACTGAGAAAAAGCAATTCTTACTGAATACTTTTGTAAAGTGAATGGTTTTCTCAATAGACTGTAAAGCATTTTGCACATATTTGTGGTGTTAACATTCCGCTATGTAAGTTTTCAAATATTGTGCTTTCTCCTAAAAGTACTTTAAGTGACTTATTACATATTTACAACATTCTTAGAATGCAGGAGATATTGTATGCAGGAAAATGTAGTCATGAAGAACTTGTGTTTGAGTCAGGCTGACTTGGGCTCTGGATCCAGTTCCATGTCCTGATTTTGACATTGAAAGCCACTTATCCTATTTTTACAGATGAGGCAATAAGCTGAGAGTAGTCATAAGTGAGATAACCTACCGCTTTTTGGGTAGAGGGAGAGGAATGGGGAGAAGGGATTCATAAAGATTAAATAAGATAGATAAGCCATGTAAAAGCATTTGGCATAGTCCCAAGCACATGGTAAGCACTAGATAATGGTAACTTATTTAGAAAGGAAAACAGTTGCTTAGCTAAAGGTAGAGCCATCCAGAAATCTAACCCCTTGTCAAGTAGCTTTTCTTTCATTTAGATTCACATCCAACATATGGCATGGAAAATTTAAAAGGAGCAAAGCAGTCAGTTGCAGGAGAGCTGATTCTTTTTCATTTTATATTTTGCCTTAGAACAAGTTACAGACTATAAGATTATGAGCTGGTAACTCGCTATAGTGTTCATTTATAATTTAATACATTAGACACATCCTGTTATTTATGTTTTTCAAGTAGTTGTTGAAATCCAACAATGCTATAGATCAGTCTTCATACCTGTAAACATTTATTTTAGGATGTTGCCTTTCCTTGCAGGCCTTCTCTTTTTGCTTGTAACTTGCGCATCTTCCACTAGATGGCAATACACTAACATAAAATGGAAATGAAGCAACCGTATTGCAGCACCTAATTCACTTGGTCTCATGAGAAATGATGGTTTTCCTGGAAAATTAGCTTGTAAGTAGTGAGTTAACACTAAATCCATGTATCCTGTTGTGCAATTAATTAAAATTAGTGCTGATGAATGAACAGTGGCTGAATGAATAAGCACAATAATGTATTTAGTATCTATAATGTATCAGACACTGAAGCAGGTACTACAGACACAGAATGTAGGAACTAGCTGTGATATGTGTCTGCCCTCCTCATATCATCAAATACACTCACCTTCATTGAACAAATGAGAACTCTGAAGATAAGAGGGTGAATAGATTTCCCAGGATCATACGATTAGAGAGTGGTGAAGCCAGGACTTATTGATGGTGAGGGAAAAAGATGACTTTGAATTTAAGATATGTTGGTTTGAAGCCAATGTGCCAGAATGTAATGGAAACCTTGAATTTTACTCTAGGCTTGGGTCAAGGTATAAATTTGAGAGGCATCCCTGCAGAACAGAGCTGAAGCTGTAACAGTGTATGGGGCTGTCTATGCAAAAGTGTCTGTTAAAGAGCAAACAGCTGAAATGTAATCCCCAAGGAACAAAGTGACAGGGCAGAGGGTTAAGGATACATGCACTGGAATGTAAATCCTGGCTCCATACTTATTGGCTGTGTGTTCTTGGGCAAAGAACTTAACCTCTTTGACCCCTTGCAATAACCCTATGAGGGAGATGCTGTATGTAAAGTGCATACAGATGATAAACTGAGGCTTCGAGAATGTAGGAATTGACCCAAAGTTATGGTGCATCTCCTACACAATGGATCCAAAATTCAAATCTGGGAGTCTGACTTAGGCTTCCCCAGTCATAACACTTAGGACCCTGTCTAGCAATTCCTCTGAATGTGTGAATCTCCTTGGATCAGTCAGAGTTCTCCAGAGAAACAGAACCAGTAGGGGAGAGAAATATATATTTATATATCTATACCTATATATCAGTGGGATATGTTCCTTAACCCTTTTCCCATTTAGAATAAAAAAGTGTGACTTACTGCCAGAGTTAATTTACTGTCACGTGTAGGAATGCTACGTTTTCTGGGATTTGACATTTTCAGCGATTAAGAATTATGTTTTGTAAATGGAAATACCACTACTTAGAAACGATGCTATAAATAGAATGTCATTTGTTACTGAAGACTATCGATATACTAGAGCAATGCAAACATAATAATAAAAGTGAGATATTTTGTGGCAAACTGTGGGGGTGAGGTTAGGACTGTAACCCTCAAGCTATCTCGGGTAAACACTGCAGCTGCAAGCGCCACTGGCGAGCATTCTTGGGGCAAATGGGAAATGAGTTAAAATAAATCTCTTTATATATGTATATGTATACTTAGTATGTATACACACACATACATGAAGAGATTTATTTCAAAGAACTGGCTTATGCAGCCGTGGGAGCTGGCAGGCCCTATTCAGTAGGGGAGAACAGCATGTTCAGACTCTCAGGAAGGCATGTCACAGTTTCCTTAGGGAACTCTCAGTTTTGTTCTTAAATCCTTTTCACTAATTGGATTAGACTCACCCACATTATCTAAATCACTAAGTAAAAGTAATCACTTTTACTTGAAGTCAAAAGTTGTAGATGTTAACCACATCCACAAAACACCTGCGTGGCAACACCTAGATTACTGTTTGATTAAATAACTGGACACTATAGCCTAGCCAAGTTGACACGTAAAACTAACCATCACACTCCTCTAGCTGTCTGTAAACTTTGTGACAGCAGGAAGCCTAGCTTTCTTATTTGTCTTTACGTTCCCATGGCATAGACCAATGCTAGGCTCTAGTGGCACTGAATAAACATTTATTGAGTGTGTACCCACCCTCTAAGAGCCCAGAGAATGTGAACTTACACATTCTGTTTTCAGCTGTAGACCTGGGCTAGGCTGCAGACTTTCACTGTTTTCAAATTACATATTACTTTCTTCAGGGCCTTTGATGGAACAGCAGGAGATGAAGATGAAACAGCTGATGGTCATTGCCAGCTAGGTCCTTGAACAGGGCTGCCACCACCAAGAACTGAGTAGGGGCCCTTGTAGGACACAGTGCCTATACTGTCTTTGTAGATTACTGCTGGCATCTGATGCTCTTTGCAACTTTGTCTCTTGGGATGAGGGCACAAATGTTTCAAGCAGCAAAGCCTGCTGAAGTTAGCTGTGGATCTATGAGTGCCTGCGGTCACTGAAAGACCAGCCCTGCAGCCCCTTCTGAGAAAAGACAGAATAGCAGATGCCACCCAGATGGCGAAAGCATCTACCAAAAATTAGACTAAAAATGCACTCCCCTGTCCTAGGCTTGCTGAGCATCTGATTTTATACCTCCATCCACCTCAATGAGAATGGTGTCACCTCCTATTTGATGTGAATTTAAACACATCTTGGAACACTCGCTTACATTTTTTTTCCTCTCCTTTTTCTAGGATCATAGGATGCTGCCTCCCAAAATTCTTTCCCCTGCTTTCTTAGATTTATGTACATAATTAGCTGGTCAAATACTCATCTTGATACTTGACCATACCCAGGACAGAGGTGGACTTGAGGTAGATGCTCAAAAATTTGTACAGATTTCAAAGAACTGTTTAATAAAACAGGAGTAGAAGAGGTAGAATAGTTGCTAGGACTCAATTGTGTCCCCCTTAACCCTCCGATTTATAAGTTGAGGCCCTAATCACTAATGTGACTGTATTTGGAGATAAGGCTTTAAGAAGCTAATTATGGTTAAATGAAGTCATAAGGATGGGGCCTAATCTGAAAGGACTGGTGGCATTATGAAAACAGGAAGAGAGAGATCTCTCCACGTGTGCACACCAAGGAACGGCAATGTGAGGAAACAGACAGAAGGTGGCTGCAAGCCAAGAAGAGAGCTCTTATCAGGAACTGAGTTGTCTGGCACTTTGATCTGAGACTTCCGGGCTACAGAACTGTGAGAAATAAATTTCTGTTGTTTAAGCCATCCAGTCCATGGTATTTTGTAACGGTAGCTCAACCTGACTAATACAATACTAATCATAGTGAATTGTAATATTTTAAAACTTGTCTAATAGAGGATGCAAAATGAGTCAGAGAAGTATAAAGGAAGGAAAAACTAATTTTCATAAAGTTTTTTCAATTCCAGGAATAAAATAGGGAAAGAACATATTCTAAGTCAAAGGAATTACTGGTGCAAAGTTGTGGAGAGTAGCATGCAGGTACATATGTAGACACACACACACACACACACACACACACACACACACACACACACACACACACACTCTGTGCTACAACCACAGGAGACATTTGGTTCATCTCTAAATGTTGCCAGGCTTTCTTCAGCAGTGTTTTGCGGTATGTTTAAGACATCTTTTAAATATTCTGGATATTGATTCTTTGTCTTTGACATATGGTAAAAATTTCTTCCAGTTTATAGCTTCACTATTAACTTTGTTTAGGGTGTTTTGTCATACACAAGTTTTTTTTTTTTTTTTCAATATTGCCAAATTTACTCACCTTTCTTTTTATGACTTTTCAGTGTTCATTTAAGACACTCTTTCCTTAAGCAGTGCCTAATGATGTTCTATATTATCTTTAAAAATGATAAAATGTTGCTTTTCATATTTAGCTTTTTAAATAATACAGAATTTATTTTGGTGTGTAGTATGAGTAGAGAATCTCATTTTATCTTTCCTCATATAGACAGCCAATTGTCTCAGTGCCTTGTACTGAATAGTCTAGATTTTTCTCACTGATTTATAATACCAACTCTGTCAAACGCCAAGTTTGCCATATGCATAGGTCTCTTTTTCTTATTTATTTGGAAAGGTGTTATATATATACTGGATTCTAATCCTTTGCCATTCATATACACTGCAAATGTTTTGTCTCACTTTGAAATTTTTATAGATAGAGTTTTTAAATTTTAATGTTAAAATTATCAATTTTTATAGTTTTTAAAAAATATGTCATATTTGGAAATCCATCTCTTACCCTAAGGATATAAAAATATTCTTCTAAAATGTTCATGACTTTGTCTTTTACATTTATGTCATTAAGTCTTTAAAATTAACTTTTTTTTTTGGTTTGGTGTGAGGTAGAGATCTATAATAAACTATATTATTCACTCACGATTCTTTCTTTCCTCTCTGACCTTCCCATGGTTTATTGTAAGCAGAATATACTCCACTTTCCCACTCTCTCTGAACATGGTGCATTGAATGTGAGTAGATGTTATGTATGCCCCATCCAACAAGAGACTTTATATGTGCTGTGTTGTTTAGTTTACCTTCTTGAATCCCTTACCTGTGACATGAGAAGTGCATGTCCCAGGTAGCCACTGCTCCTTCAACCTAGTTCAGAGAATGATAGACGTGTGGAGCAGACCTGAATCTGAACTGATATATGCAATAGCTAACTAAGGATGTGCATGAGAAATAAATATTGTTTATTGTAAGCCACCAAGATTTTGGGAGATGTTTGTTATACAGCATCATTTCGGCAACACAGCTGACTAACAGATTTTATTTTGTTCTGTTTTTTAATATAGATAACCAATTATTGAAATGTCCAGCCTTTCTATATTGATTTCCAATAAACTCTGTCATTAACTAAGTTTCTGTACGCACATGGGTCTGTTAATGGGCTTTCCCCCCCCCCTTTTAAAAATTCTATTTCTCTATTTGAATATCCCTGTACCAATACCACACTAACTTAATTAATACAGATTGATATGTAATAATTGCTACTCTTGTAAGGAGCAGTCCCCCAAACTGTTTCTTATTCTTTAGAAGTATTATTATTATTATTATTATTATTTATTATTGCCTTCTTACATATAAATTTTAGAGTCAACTCATTAAGTACCCAGAACCCTATTGAGACTTTTATTAGCACTTTACTGAAACCACATATCGGTTGGGGGAATTCCCATCTTTGTAATATTGAGTCTTCTGTACTACAAACCTTGTCTATCTTCACATTCCTTCATTTCTTTCAGTAAAGTTTTTATAATTTTCTCCATAAAGAGAAAATGTTGTTATGTTTGTTATAACAAACTTTTATATATTTGTTAGCTTTATTGTTAGGTACTTTTTTGTTGCTATCATAAATCTCATCTTTTACCATCACATTTTCTAAATGTTTAAGTTTATATACTGTAGGATTTTTGTGTAGATACTTTGAGATTTTTATGAAGACAATCATACAAAATGCAAATAAAGAGAAATTTGTTTTTTCGTTTCTAGTTTTTACATAATTTAGGTATGCTTTAACATACTGGCTAGGAAATCCAGTATAATGTTGCAAAGATGTGGGGATAGCAAGCACCCCAGCTTTTTCCTAATATTAAAGGAAATGCTTTTAACATTTTACCATTAAATATAATACTTACTGTATGATTTTTGTAGGTACCATTTATCAAGGTAAGAAAGTTCCTATTTATCCCAAGCTTGCTGAGAGATTTTGTCATTAGTGAGTGATAAATTATCAAATATTTTTTTCTGCCATCATATGAAGGCCATTTTGTTTTTCTCTTTTAGTAGTAAATTATATTAAATAAGTTTCCAATGTCTCTCTAACCTTACATTCATGAGATAAATACAATGTGTTCATGATGCCTTACCATTTTTATGTGTAGCCAAATCGAATTTGCTTTTATATTTCAGAGTAAGTTTTTCATCTTTGCTTATCAGTGAGATTGATCTGAAAAATTTTTTTCAAACTCTCCTGTTGTTTCGATATTAGGGTTATAATTGCCTTGTCAAGCGAGTTGGCAGTCATTCCCTCTTTTCCTAATATCATAAACTTTGTGCAACCTTGGAAATACTGTTTATTTAACAGCATTCCAGATTGGTACTGGAGCAACTACTTGAGCCTGTTGTTTATTTTGTAGGAAGGTGTCAAGGTTATATTAGCCTCATAAAATCAGCTTGGGAGGATTTATTCTTTTTTCATTCCTCTGGAACAAGTTTTACAAAATGTGGATTATGTACGCCATAAATGTTTGTTAGAACCTGTTTGTCAAACTCTAGTCTTGGTGAGAGACTTGTGTGTGTGTGTGTTTGTTTTAAATTCCTAATTTAATTAGTTTTATTGTTATTGGTCTTTTTAGGTTTTCTATTTTCTTGAGTCTGTTTGGTTCTTATATATTTTTGCCCAGTTTTAAAACATGGAAGTACAACGTGACCAGGCTGGAGTTTTAGAAAGATCTTTTGGCCAGGTAAAGTCACAGTCACTAGGTAACACACATTTCTCATTCAAACTTTAGTATTATGTGTATATTTAGGAGGTTGGGACTTAGAGGGATGAGCTCCGCATCTTACTTGGTCTCACCTAAGTTTTTAGGCTTACCTTGTTGGATCTGGGGCTTGGTCACTTTTTAACCTTGCTAGTCTCTTTTAGCCTGGTTTCTTCATCCAAAAAAATTGAATAATAATACACACCTGATAGAGTTTTGAGGATTAAATGATAATATATGTGTAAATGTTTGGTAATACATAGATATAGATTCAAACATACACAAATCTTTGGAGAACTTCTGGAGTAGGCATTTTTACACATTGCTGATGGGACTCTAAATTAATAGGTTTCTAAAAAGGCTCAGAAATAACTTTCAAAATTACAGATGTTTAGAAAAATAATATATATTGTGAGGACTTCCACTTCCAGCCATGCTGTGATAACAAGGACTAGACTTAACCATCCATAGTAAATAATTAGAAAGCTGGGCAATAAAATAACTTTTTGCAGGGCATTGGACAACAGGTGGTATACAATTGTGATGCCTGAGAAGAGGGAAATAAATGAAGCGAGCCTTATTATTGCTGGTCTGGTTTTCTGCCTGGAGGCAATTTCCGGCAAACCCAAAGAGAGCTTGGCAGCCTCTCTGAATTGAGATCAAAGGTGATCCAAAGAAGCCAGTCCAGGATAAGTTAGGTGATCTGAAACCAGGTGACCTGGAAAACAGTGAAGTCCTGGGGCTATTTAACTGGGAGGAGGAAAGATTTAAGGGGAACCTGCAAAATATCTTCAGAGCTTCTAAAGACTGTCATGTTGAACAGAAGTTATTCATGTTCTGTATGGCTTTGGAAGACAGAATTAGGATGGTTGGATGGAAATTAGAGGAAGAGGCTTTAGGCTAAGCCCAAGGAAGCAGTCATGGTTGCAGTCATGGTCGATCAGGATGGAGTGGTCGCTTGGCTGGGATGATGAAGGGACTGAACAAGCATGGTGGGCTGCTGCCGAAGGTATTCCTGCAGTGGGTAAGAGAATGAACCAAATACCATCCAGGGCCCACTGTCAATATTTTTTCATTGTTGGGGGTTTATTGCTTGGCCTCTATTATAAGAGGCAGGTGACACCAACTGACTGTATTTTTAAGCATGTCGAGAAAACTAAAAGTCTCTGAAAACCACCCGCCCCATAAAAATAGAGTATAAAGCATTTTTTAAAAGAGCAATTTTCCCTACACATCATTTGTATTCACATTTTTATTTGATTTCTGACCTCTGTGTGCCTTTTCTTGAAGGCAAGTCCGTGTCTTATCTACATTTTTTGTGTCCCCCCTGGAATAAACCACAAAGATACCAGGTGTTTTCACAATACCTGAGTGAATTAGTAGTGGTTTGGCTTGAAGAAGGGTTGGCAAACATGCATCTTGTGTGCTGTTTTTCCCTCCCATGTCCCTAGCAGGCATCACTAGTCAAATGCAGAGCTTTTTTCCACTGAGCTCATTCTTAGCCGTGGTTCTAGACCATCACTTCTAATAAATTAAGATTAAAACCGACGGTGTATAACATTTGCCATCCTGGGGCTGGAGGAATGCTTAGGATTCTTTAAGGTACAGTAAAAACCTGTCCTGGTCCTGGCCTATGTTTTCAACCAGCTGCTGGGGAGCCCAGCTGCCAACTGCTTTCCAGATGTTGGAGCTATGTGGACACAGCCTGCATATTGATGGTTTGGCTGAGCACCAAGGGGGGCATTTTGGACATACTAAATGCTAGGGATGCCTTCTGGATGATATAAATGAAAAAGCTTTTGAGCTTGGATGTGATGTTGGAATAGTGTACAGGGTTGCAACCATACAGAGTAGAAGTTGAGACATGATCACATCTCTGAATCCCTTAGTTTTGGGCAGAGACTAATGATATGCTGGTCCTACTTTCTGAATGACTAGGGATGTTCTTCTTGACTGTGGGCTATCTTCAGCCTAACTTGTGGTGCAGTAGAAAGAGAACGGGCATGAAACTCAGCTCTGAGCTCTCACTCAGTCTCTGCCAGTTTCCAGTTGCATGGCACGTTGCTTACATTTACCGAACCTGGCTTCTTCTTCTTTAAGGAGGGGATGGCAATATCTACCTCAAATAGTTGTTTAGAAATTTAATGACACAACCTAGGTAATGAGTCAAATACACTGCGGATGTTAAAAATAACCAGCACTTACATAGAGTTTACTGTGGGCCATGCACTGCTCTAAGCCCCTTACGTACATTAATTCACTTAATGTTCGTAATGACTCTGTGATGTAGGTGCTGTATCACCTTAGTTTGATCCGATGAGGAATTTGAGATACGGAGTGGTTGATTCTACCCAGAGTCAGTCACACAGCTAGTACTTCATAGAGTCAGGATTCAGATCCAGAAAATCTGACCCCAGCAGGTATTCCTCACTCCTTATGGTGCACCTCTTGGAGGCCAGTCTGTGTCTCGCCTGCACCGACACATATTTTTGACTACCTGCTTCGTACCAGAAACTATGTTAGATGCTGGGGAAGATACGAATATTAATAAAATACATTTAGAAATGAAAGATGCGAAATCAAGTAGGATACTGTTTGGGGGCCACGGAAAGCTTATAATCACTGTGGGATGATAGGACAGGAACAGAAATCCAAATAGTCAGCTGGAAAGGAGTGTCCCATGGGAATGGAATGACTGGCACTCATTATCCATCTAGAAATCTCTGTGAGTAAATTATTAAAAAGGCATTCTTATTTACACAGCAGTCTCTTTTGAGTTTGCTGGACATGAACTGACTCACTGGGACTTCGTAAGTGCTGAGTAAACAGGTACCACTAAGTTTCTGAACTTGTATACTTGGGGTGAGATGCTGTGCCTGGGCACTTCCCCTGACAGCACATACTCTGAACTCCCTGCCTGAGTTAGACAGGAAAGCAGGCTCTCCTGCTCTCCTGTGGTATGCAACCATGGCCTCTCCTGCGATATTTTATGCCCAGACCTGCTATATAGCCTGCTGGATATTTATGCAGACTTGGGAGGTCTAGCCATCATCTGAAACTCAGCCTTTCTATAATCAAACTCACTGTCCTATTGCTAACTGTTATGGACTAAATTGCACCCCCCCCCCCCGCCCTGCCATTCATATGTTGAAGTTCTACCCTCAGTACCTCAGAATGTGACTGCATTTGGAGAGAGGGTTTTTAAAGAGATGAATAATTTAAAACGAAGTCATTAGGGTGGCCCTAATCCAATATAACCTTATAATGAGAGGAGATTAGGAGACAGTCATAAGCAGAGGGAAGATCATGTGAGGACACAGGAAGAAGATGGCCATCTATTAGTTAAGGAGAGAGGCCTCAGGAGAAACCAACAATTGATCTCAACCTTGTCCAGAACTTTGAGAAAATAAATTTCTGTTGTGTGAGTCACCCAATCTGTGGTACTTTGTTATGGCAGCCCGAGCAGACTCATACACTTACCATCTCCATCTCACCTCTCCCACCAGTTACCTAGATCCCTAGATTTCCTTCACAACAATCACCAGGACTTATTTCCTGCTCTTGCTATTGCTTATGCTGGCCTGCTTGTGTGTGGCCCTGACCTCAGTGTAACTGCAGTTTGTCTTGCTCATATCCACAGTCCACTGGGGAGACAATGAGAGACCTCAGGCAAGGGAGACAACATGATGAAAGCTGGGTTTTAGGATAATTATGGTCTCAATCCCTTGATGTGGTGGTGTCCAGAGACTTGTCTTCTATTACTTGGCCATTCTAGGTACTGGTTCTCCACAAACAAAAACAATTAAAAAATATTCCATTCTCACTCTCCTCTACATTCAAATGACTTTGGTGACATTTGCATAAAATACATGTCCAATCTAGCTCATGTCTCATTTCTCATGTCTAAGACTCCCAAAGAGGCACATAGACTTCCTGAGTGAAGAGAAGGTGCTCCTCTGGGCAGCAAGTTCTCCACGGTGCCTGCCACACAGCCCCCTTCATCTGGATGCTTGTCATGGGTCAGGTTTCCTCAGAGCAGACACTGAGATAAAGATTCCTGTGCAAGTGGTGTATTCCTGGTTCTAGAGGAGACACCCAGAGGAGCTGGAGAAGCAGGGCAGGATCAGGTGTGATTTTAGGCTAAGTCCTGTGGTGGAGGTAACTTCAGTTAGATTCCACAAGGGGAGCTCTGGAGTATAAGTTAGGTCTTTGCAGGTTATGAGTTTGTCTGTGGCTAAGGGCCACACCCATGGTGGGGATGGAAATGCCCACCATTTCTGCCTTCTTTTGGCACAGAGGATTCAGCAGCCCAAGGCCAGCCCTCCAAATACGAGTTTCAGCTGTGGGCTGTTGGGAGGAAAAAGTTCAATGAAGCCAGGAAAAGGATGTACCTACACAGTAAAAGGGATTCGAGGTGATGTGGGCTAGGCATGAACAGTGTCAACTGCAGCTGTGTGTACATAACAGCAGTTTGATCCATTTGAGAGCAGGGCTCACAACTTGGACCCTGTTCCTCAGTCTTGCTCTTGTATTTGTCCTGTAGCTTTGTGTTGCATGTGTATTTCTGGAAGCAGCCATTGTGGAGCACAGTAGAGGCCTCATATACCGAGTAAAGTGAACTTTCCCCCAAATGATTGGATTTTGTGTATTATTTGATGTGTTTCACCTTTGACCACACTAGTTCACCATGCAGAACTTCCAGTTTTACCATAAATTGCCTGCATTGCTCTCTCGCATGTTGAGAACATCACTGATCGGCCCGAGGAAACGAAAATGAGGGTGAGATTGAGCCAAAGTGAAGCATAAAACAGGCTTTATTAGGGTCTGCAGGCGAGGTTCACTGGTCCTGAGGAAAGGGGCCAGAGAAGTTGAGCGTACGTGGGGTACAGGCGCGGTTTTTAAAGTCCTTTAAGTAAGTAAGGAGACCCTTAGAAATGTATATAGATCTTACAAACATTTTAATGTCTGGGACTAAGTTGAGAAGACGTGATGTGTTTCATGTTACCTGTCACAGAAATCTTAAGATTTTTTTCAGGATTAAGTAAATCAATGTTTAGAAACATAAGCAGTTCTTTAAAGTGTTCCTTCTTGTCATTTGCCTTGTCAATATGTATATCACAGATATACTTTTCTTTTGAACATGAAATTTCTGTCTGTTTTGAGAACAACACCCAGCTGAAATGTGGAGGAAAATACCTCTGCCCTTTGGACTGATAGAGAGTGGTGGTTGAAGGCACAGGTTTTTGGGTCAGACCACTTGGGTTGATTCTTGTGTCCAGGTTTACTGGCTCTGTTTATCATCTTGGACAAGTCACTCAGTGACTCTAAGCCTCAATTTGACGATTATCAAATGTGGACAACAAAAGCCCCTATCAACCGGCATAGACTCCTCTGGAATTTCACGCCCTCAGAGCAATCCATGCCTGTGGCCGAGGGTCTCTTGACTTCCACAGCCCTCGCCATCACTCCAACAGCCATACTGGCACCGTGAGGTCATCTAGTGAGCTGGCCAAGAACTAGCAGCCTGGGTTCAAGTTTACCACTTCCTGCCTATATGGCCCCGAGCCAGGATAAAGGAACATTGATGGAAAGGGAGGGGGTCCAAGTTCCAGCAATGGTTAGGGAAGCCCAACAGCCCCACCCCAGCCAAAGCAGTAGACTTTATCAGGTCCATAATGACCTTCAGGAGGATAAAGTGTAAGATATGCCCTTAACTGGCTTGGACAGACTGACCACTCTGGACAGAGTACTGTGGACAGCGGCAGTTTCAACACTGGCCTGTTACCTCCATTGCTCTGGGCAGAGCTTGCACTCTGACTGCCCCATACCTCCCACTCCATATAGATTAGCCATACCAGATACATGGTGCCTCAGACATACCTGGACCTCTGGTCCCCTGCCTGCTCTGCCCTTCCCTGTCCTGGGCCACCTGGATAAAGAAGAGACTGGCTGAGATGTCTTGCAGGCTCTGGATGGCAATCTTCCATCTTCTCCCATCTGTACCAAATGCTTAGATATGTTTCCCCAGATTTCAGCTGGGGCATGAAGACCACCTCATTAGTGTATAAAGTTGACAATGAAAGTCAGGAATTGAGAACTATGTTCACTTCTGAGCCTGTCAAGTAGTCAGACTTTGGACAATCTGCTCATATCTAAAATCTATTTAGTCATAAATAGCTGTTGCCACTCTGTCAAGATTTTGATCACCATGCTCATCTGAGAAGACTGAGATTGCTAATTGAAATAAAGTTGAATGAAAAAAATGAGTAAATAAAGAAAATACATCAATGCTTTAATGGTAGCTATGGAGATCTGCCAGAGAGGCACGCAGCTACTCCAGTTACAACTAGTTAAAGAGAACAAGCTGGTCCTAGGTGTTTCATTATGGAGAGATGGCTATGATACCGGGTTAATTGAGTGAGTTAATTAAGCCAGGTGCAGTGTGATGTGCATAGAATATTTTCATTTTTTAAATAAAATTAAAAAATAGACTCTCATATATGCGCCTATTTGTAAGAGCACAGAAAAAGGTTAGAAAAGGCCCATACCACATTGTTAACATTGCATAGATTAGACAGGTGAGGCTGTAGGCAGAGTGGGGAAGATAGATTTTTAAAATCAAGTCTACATTATTTTCTTTGTCATACTGAGCGCAATTATATTTTGTATAATAATGATTAAAAAAACCCAGTAAAATGAAGAGAAAGAATGACTTAGTTTAGATGCCACTTCTTCCAGGAAGCCTCTCTGATGCTCCCAGCCTCTCTTTACCCCCACAGTATAAATTCGTGCCTCTATTATTGTAACTTCTGTGCTGAACTGCAGAAATCTGTCAACTCTCATGCCCCTACTGACCGAAAGCTCTTTAAAGTCAGGATCTATGTCTTAGTCATATTTGTATCTCTGGCACCTAGCACATGTCTGGCACATAATAGGTGCTCAATAAATGGATGCCGAATGGATGAGCTATGGACTGAATTGTGTCTCCTCCCGAATTTCATATGTCAAAGCACTAACCCACAACGTGAAAGTTTGGAGATGGGGCTTTTGGGAGATAATTAGGTTTATAAGAGGTTATAAGGGCCCTCATGATGAGATTAGTGCTCTTATAAAGAAGAGACACCAGAGAGCTGTCTCATTCATATTCTCTCTCTCTCTCTCTCTCTCTCTCTCTCTCTCTCTCTCTTTCTCTCTCTCTCTCCCTCCCTCCCTCCTTCTCTACCATATGAGTACACAAGCCAGGAAGAGACCTCACCAGAAATTGACCGTACATACTGGCATCTTGATCTTGGGCTTCCAGTCTTCAGAACTGTGAGAAAATCAATTTCTATTGTTTGAACTACCCAGTCTATGGTATTCTGTTAGGGCAGCACTGGCTGACTAAGATGGGATGGATAAAAAGCCTGCTCCAACCTAAAGAGTATGTTTGCTGCCAGGTTGATGGTCCATATTCAACTTTAGAGTCCAGCCTCTGCTCCCAAGCCAGAAGTCCAAGGTAAGGAGCTGCACCTCATGGATGGTAAAAGCAAAGTTCTCTTGGCAGTGAGCAAGGCTGCTTCTCAGTGCTGTGGTTTTCTGGTTAGTGACAGAACTTGGGTTTCTGGGCCCCTCTCTCAGTCTGCCCCTAGATTCAGAGGACATGAAAAAAAGTCACAGAGGGCACCTCCTCCTTCTGGCTCCTGTTTTATGATGAGATCCAGGCAGTAGTTTACCTGTTTCAGTTTTCAGTGTCAGAATGTTTGCCTTTCTTATGTCCCCAAATGTGTTTTAGTGTGAATTAGGGAAAGGTTGCATGGGGTTGGTGGTGATGATACTCTGGCACATGTTTTACCTGCTTCAGACTGCTTGCAAATCTCTTGTTCACGTCTCACTGGGAGAAGGCAGGTAATACTAAGAACTAGCATTTGGAAGATGCCAACTCCTGGTTGAAAAGCACCCTTTGTCCTGCCAGTTGATGCTGTGAAAGAGAATCCTCAACTATTAGTCACAAGGAAAAGAGTAAGCATTTTATGTCTTTGCTTTGAAAATGTACATTGAGAGATTTAAAGTTATAAATCTCGGTCCTCTGGACAGAATCTTAGGAGTGGATGGCCCTTTTGTCCACGATGTTCAATAGGCTTGAACCCCCTCTATATTTCTTATATTTCCAGTAGTGAAAATCTAAATAAAGGAAATGCATAACAGTTTTAAAGAAGAAATACCCAATTGTTTTCACAATGAAAGGTTATTAAAGCATAGTTTAAAATTCAGTCCACTCTCGGAATATTTTTAGTCTCTTGAGAATATTCCAGACTGCTGACTCAATAAGCCCAGGCTCTTAAAAATGTGTGTTTTTAAACTCCACAATGTAACATTGTCTAAGCTCCCTGCCATTTGAGTCTGACCATACAGCTTAAAGTCTGCCTTGGTTTCCTAGGGGCTGTTCTCAGTGTTTCTGAGCATCCAACACCCCCTAACTCAAATCTGATGATAGTGCAAGTTCCTAGCATAGTACAGGAAAAAGGGACCAGCAGTGAATGGCATGTAGAAGAACAGAGAGTTACTGTGTTTACGGCAGTCAGAGCCGAAAGGGCTCCTGAGCTCATGGAAATCAGTATCCTCACTTTGCAGAAGGAGAAATGGAATTCCAGGGAGAAGAGGGCGTTTGCTCAAGATCTCGTACTACTTCTGTGCTCTCTCCTCCTCAACCACATCAAGCAGGAGGGTAGATGGGCTGTCTCCCTCTTGATTCGGTGTAGCTCCTAATCCAGGCACTTTCCTTTGGTGCGGTTAGGTTTGTTCATGGTAGCAGAGCTGGTTTGCTTAACACAATGAATACTTTAGAAGTTGGTAAGCAGGGAGTATCCATGGAATGTGTGTGTGTGTGTATGTGCGCATGCGTGTATCTATATCTATATATCTATATCTATCTAAATTATATATATATATATATATATATATATATATATATATATATAAAAGTTTATCCAATAAGCAATACACACAGCAGAGGGAACACTCTCAAGCATTTCTGATTGTAGCAACAGAACTTACTTCTTACTCAGGGGCTGGGTACTACCAGATGGGACAACATAATCTCCTTTTTTATAAACCCCTAAACATTGCAAATGGTTGTGTGGGTGCTGTCATAATTACTGGTACTGGCAAATTCCCCTGGATCCTTGGCCCCTTTCAGTTCAGTCAGGGGAAGTCCTTTTGGGATCCCAGGGAGACAGACAAACCCTAATTTTCAAAGAAGAATCTTAGATCTCACGATCACTAGCTCGCCAAGGGAGAATACCACGGCAAGTATACAACCTGACTTAAAAACTGGCAAAGATTTTAAAAATGAGACCCATCACCATACCCATCTCTTCCTAACCTTAGCCCACCATCATAACAACCCATAACTCAAGAAAAACAAAAGAGAAGGCTTTGGTGGTTTGTCTTTTCTGGCTCTTCCAATAATTATTGTTTAAGTCAGTGGCTCTCAGAGTGGGATTCCCAAACCAACAGCACCTGCAGCACCTGGGAAGTTATCAGAAATGTAGATTCTGGTATTCCACTGCAGTCCTAGTGAATCAACATCTGAGGATGGGCCCAGTGGTCTGTGTCTTAACAAGTGGTTCAGTGATCTTGATGCTTGCTATAGTTTGAGAACCAAGTGCTTTAAATAACCACTAATGAAAATTATAATCTCCAACTCCTTGAATCTTCTTTGCACTTCTATAATTTAAATCTGATATTAAGCTTTAAAGATATCAGGTTGCTCAACTTTTATATATTACATACAAATTATTTTTTCAGAGTCGCAAAATACCGTTGAAAAGGATATTGAAAAATATAACAGTGCTGTTCTCAAGCATCCAGTGGAGACAAGGGAAGCCCATTTGCTACACTGAGGATTATTCTGATTTGGAGAAGGACAGGGACTGAAAGACTTTTCTGATTTGAACAAAGAGAAATGTGAAAATGTGATCCATTAACAAACCTTCTCTCCTCCAGTTTATTAATTGTGCAGAGACCTAAAATTGTAGGACTACCAGAAACTCTATTGGTACTTTATATTTCTTAGTGATTTCGTTTCTTCAAGATTTAAAACCAGTTCTTTTGGGTTCTTGGAAACTGTAGAAACATTTAGGATGATTTCTATTAACAGCTTATGATCTGGCATTCCTTGAAGGCTTCAGTGGGGCAAATTTATGCCTTGAGATCAGGGACTCTGTCTCTAGTATGGTGTTAACACTGGAGTGGAAGAGGATTCTTGTTCTTGATGGCAGTGAGTGCTTTCAAATCTGTAATGTCATTGTTTGTCCATAATAACCTCTCATGTTTGTCTGGCTCTGCAGTTTTCAAAGCTCTGTGATATGTGGTCCTGTATTTTGTCTCCATAAAACACTTCCAGTGTAGACCGAGTACCTATGATTAACTTTTGAGAACCTGTTTCCTTAGTTATTAAATGCAGAAAGTGGCTTGTTTAAGGTCATTATCCTTTTTAAAATAAGAAGGACCACTGACACTGGCTTTTCATTTTTTTTTTTAAAGAAAATATGTTAATATAGCATTTGGTAAAATATCAGTTGTTATTTTTGGTCATCATTCAATATGGAGAATCTCAGAGGGAATAAGTATATTTTGATGACATCCAGGCCATCACAGAGCTGGAATTTTGGCTGAGATGACTGGGCTCTTGGCACTAAACTCTTTTCCTGAACCACAGTGAGCAGAGAGCTTCAAAAATTTCAGTTCAAGTCTTTGCTCCCTCCATTCTTACCTCGACCTTCCTTCAGCCCTTGCTCTCCTCCACTACTGCCTCCTCTGGAATGCTACGCTAGAACCTCCAGCAAAGCATACAAAAATGTTTACTGGGTATGTATTGCATGCAAAACACAGTCTTAGACACGGGGATGATGCAGATAGAAATTCGGCACTGCATTTCATTAACTCTAAGTAGCATTAAAAAAATTCAGCACCTCTGAAATCAGGGTACGTCTTACAATCTGTAGCCTATTGTTCTTTATTAGAGGCACATATAGTCAAGTATTTTTTAAAAATTCATGGCACTGGTTTTCAACTTATGAAAATATAGTAGTTTCTCCTCTGAGGGAGGGGGCGGAGAGAGAGAGAGAGAGAGAGAGAGAGAGAGAGAGAGAGAGAGAGAGAGAGAGAGAGAGAATGCTAACCACATACTAGATAGAATACATTAAGCATTAATTGAGAGAGTGCTGTATGAACAAAGGGAGGAGTACCTAGTTCTAACTAGAGCACCAGAGGGTTTTCTCTGAGGAGGGAGAATCTAAACTAGATACTAAAAAGTGAGTGGAATTTTATAGGAGAGAAAAGGTGGAAGGGAACAGTGTAAGTAAAGGCTGAGAGAATTGCAAAGGTGCAGCTGATATGAACCACCTACTGGAAAGAAGCACGTAGCTGGCTGTTAACATTTTGAAATAGTTTCCGACTTGTTCTAACCAGCAGCTGCCCCAGGTCACCCAAGTGCATCTCTGATGCTGGGATGCCCTCTCCCTTCACCGGGAACAATATGACCTCCCCATTCTAGCAACTAAAGGATTAATGCTGGCTCAGTCCTGAGCCCCTCCAGGTCCCTTACATGGTTGGTGGGTGGCAGGTCCTCCATGCAGTTAGAGGTTTTGAAGAAGTTCCTGGCTGGGAGAACTGCTCTGGGGGTTGATGAAACAGGATAAGCCCCTCGGTGCCAGATCAGCAAACGATGGATAGGAACTGAGGGCAGGACTGTGGTCACCAAACTTTTAACATTGTGCACCTCCACGTTTGAACAACAACCCCAGTAGCTGTGCATTTATTTATAAATCTTTACAGTTATTACTGTACTCCTACGTAAGATCTAAAACATACACAAAAATGGAAGTTAAAAAAATGAGATAAAAACAAATAGAAATTGAAGATGGAACATCTTCTAACCACACTGCAGTGACTTGTTGCAGCCTCCCCCTGGGTGAGTGCACCCCACTTGCCAGGGCCCAGCCTAGACAACAGAGAGACGGGCTGGGAAGTAAATTTACCCTTCACAATAGAAAGAGGCAGGAGAAACTCTGGGGGAGGAGATGGCTATAAAAGACATGACCAAGAAGTAGGTCCAGAAATATAAAAAATATTTTTAAAGATTACAATGATGCCTTGTCCTGTACCCATTTGTAAGCTATCATTGAGTCTATTATAGGGTCATTTACCTGGTCCCAAAGCAACATCGCATGCAAGTGCATGGCTCACTAAAGTGATGGGGCTTTGGTGTGGTGAGAAGCAACAGGGAAGCCACAGGGAGGGGAATGGGGCATAAGAGCCCAATGGAAAGAGCATCTGGAGGCTGGGAGCCCAATTCCTGAGGAACAGGAGGGGTGTTCCTGGCCAGATAGGAGCAGGGCATGTAGACAACTGCAGGGCCTGACCCATTGTAGCTGGGGCACTTACGTGGGGTCTGAGCGGACATCAGTGGCCTGTAATGTGTGCCTATTCCTTCTAGAGGCTTTGGGAAGAGGACAAAGACCACAGCTGCCTAGAGCTACCTGCCAACATCCTCCCTTCCCAAATGAGGGCAAATGGAGGACTGCTACAGGAGGTGGGAAGGAGCCAGCATGCATCAGGGTGGGATTAAGGACATGAAGCCAGGTCCCTCATAACCCCTAACTCAGAGATACCTTGGACCTAGTAGAGGAGCTCCCTGGGTTGATCTAACTGGTCAGACTACAGATATTTCCTAAGGCCCTCAGCCCGTTCATTTCTGAAAACAATTCTCTCTGCTAGTAATGAACATTTAATAAACATTTACAGTATGGTGGTCACTGTGCTAACAACTACACATATTTGCTGATTTGATCCATATACTGACTCTAGACCAAAGGGGGTGGTTTTATTTTTATCTCCACCTTACAGATAAAGAAGTGGAGGCGCAAAGAAGAGATGTGACTAGCCTGAGTCTACAGGGAAGAAGTAGCTGTGCTGGGATTGAGACCCAGGGTGTCCCGATGGAAAACCTGTACTCCTAACCACTACACCTCACTGCCCAGGATTGGTGGGGAAGCACTGGCACGACCCCCACGGACTCAAGCCCCACTCACAAACTCCTACCCCCACCCAGAGGCTCATCCACAGTCATGTACCTTGGACCAAAGATTTACAGGCCTTTTGAAAGATAGTCTAGATAAAGAAATTGACATAGGTTTGTTTTTTCTGTTTCATTGGACATGTTGGCTTGAAATATTAAAGGATAAAAACAAGTCTGTGACTCTAGCTCTATATCTGTCTTTATTACCACTACTCTGCAGTGCTGACAACATACATGCATCAAACGTGTAATCAGCATACAATTGGGCCTGCGTGGCCTAGTCCATGTATGATGCTGACTCAGAGAAACAGCAGTCTTATTCGCCTCTCTCCTCCCTGCAAAGAAGCAATCAAAAGTAACTAACTGACGTTTAATCCCTGACTTTTAACCCCACTAAAAGAGAAGTTGGGGAAAGAAAACACATTCTAATGTATAACAGATCACCTTAAAAATCCTGTCTCATTGAATCAGTTCTCAGTATCTTTCACATTACTGCCTGCTGATCTCCAGAACTGCTCTATCTCTCCCAGTCTCAACCCTTCCACATAAACCTTGTTCAAAAGCTCCGCCTGCGTAGCATTTCTCTTCAGGCAGAGCCTCTTTTTTTTTTTTTTTTTTAATATATTCTTGCTCAAGTAACTCTTGGCCTCTTCCAGAAACAAAACCCCGCTGCTCCTGCGGTTCCGCCTTTCTCTGCCTTTTCTGTCTATGTCGTCTCACCAAAGCGCAGGCACAAGCTGGCAAAGGTAAGTCTCTTTAACAAGAACACAAGTGAGAAAGGGTGAGAAAACCCATATGTTCAACAGTTCTGTCCCTGTTGAAAATGCACGAATAAAAAGCCCTGGATAGGATGCTTCACACTATTCAAGCCTGGGCCCTGGTTCCTGGGCAGGCTGGGGAGGGAATGCCTAGGGCCTGGTGATGTTTCAGGAGCCTTGGTCAGGCTCGATGTGATGGGAACAGGACCTTATTCAGATGAAATACACACACATCCAGGGGCTGCATGCTCTGTTCTCGGGAAGACTGGGCTCTTTATACGTTTCCCTAAAAATTATCATCTAAGTTTTTGTGCTACTCACCCATCCCCCGGTGGTGCCTGGCTCCCTGGCACTGGGACTTCATTCATGTGCTTTCCGGAATCCTCCCCATTTCTCCCTGTCCCCACTTCGAACTGACTTTGAATTCACTCAGTGCACAGCTCTGCCATAATTAGCCATTTTGAAGAACTTTCTTTCTGTTTGATTAGAATGTCAATGGCCTATAAGCTAGCCAGAAAATCCTCATGGTGGTTTTCCATGACAACAACAGAACCATTTATTTCCACTTGCTTCATTTACTTTAAATTTCCCTCTTCCTCTGCCTACTAGATTTTACCAAGCCACAGACTTACTAGCTAAGTTGTACAGTCCTCTCTTGGCTTATTTTGTTTAACACAAGATTGGATGCAAAAATCTCCATCTTCAAAGGATTCCACATTAGAAATAACCCAGCTGGGCTCCAGACTGGAATAAAAAAAAAAGTTTAAATAGAACATAATGAAGGAGCAGATTGAGACAGAGGGCTGTTCGAAAGCTCCCATAAATCTCTAGTCTCCTTCGTCGTTCATTTCCAAGAACTGAAGCGTTCTAACTTATGCAATCTTTCCCCCCAAGGACTTTTCATCAGATAAACTGAATTATTCCACCAAAACTTGAGAATTAAGCTTGTTACGGGAAACCTCCAGCCCCACCCTAAAATCCTCCTCCTCCTCGCTGGGCTTCAGACTGCTGCCAACAGATGGCGCCAGCCTGCCTGTTTTCTCACCGGGCCTGTTGGGCGAGCGGTGGGGTGGGGTGGGATGGGGGAGACGCCCAATGGCAGAACTGCTGAGCCTGGGCCAAGATTTCTTCTGGCATCTGGAATCCATTAACAACAGCCCACAAATTCAAATCTCATCTCCTTAGGAGAGAGTGTGAGAGAGAGAGTGAGAGAGAGAGGCAGAGACAGAGAGGGAGGGAGAGAGAGAAAGGGGCGGGGGAGGGAGAGAGGAGGAAAGAGAGAGAGAGAGAAAGAGAGAGGGAGGGGGAGAGAGGGAAGGAGGGAGGGAGGGAGCGAAGGAGAGAGAGAGAGAGAGAGAGAGAGAGAGAGAGAGAGAGAGAGAGAGAGAGAGAGAGAGAGAGATAGAGATTGAGATACTGGGAAGGGGAAGAGGGCACTCATTCCTGGGAATGGTCAGTCCAGCCCCCTGCACATCCGCTCCGGGTGGACAGGAGGGCACAGGGCCTGGCGGAAGGAAGCAGTGAGCCAGAGGGTTCTAAACAAAGGATGGCATGACTCGATCCTCGGAGCTCTGGGCTTGCCTGTCCTTCTTTTACCGGCATGCTGTCCCTCCTACGTGGAGACAAAGAAGGAGGCGTGGAGGCCTGTCACCTTCCTCCTTTGCATGCGACTTGGTCAGTTTACAGAATGATATACGGTTGCTTCTGTGGGTGACAAATGGGTAAGACTAAATGGGTCCAATTCCAGAAAATATGTTTTTCCATCTTTTTTTTTTCCCCCCTGGCCTTTATGATGAAAACGGTTGACTAATTTCACTACTCAGTGCCTCCATGCTGGCATATGAGGTCCAGATACTGCTCTGGTGGAGAAGGAGGTTGGAGATGGAAGGACATGAAGAGAGATGGAGGGGACGGCCCAGCTGGGCATCCTCCTCAGGTTGTGCCTTAGTGGTGCCAGCACTCGGGTTTGTGGAGTGAGGTCTGTTTCTCTTACTCCTGAGGCCAGAGACACCTTTGTGGCTAAGGTGAAGAGGAGCTGGGCTAGCCTGTGTATAGCTTACTGAAGGGTTACACTTGTTCTCAGGTGAGTGGCAGCCCCTGAATCTGATCATTTTATACCTTTCCAGCTAAACCACTTTGTTTCTATCTCAAGCCCACTGTGTCTGGCTGCCTCACTGTGGACAACTTCATCATTCTCGAATTGCTCCTGAAGCCTGTGTTTTTGTGGAATTGTGTGCAGGGTCAGAGCTGTGAGGCAGAGCCATCAGGCCAGGCAAAGCTGACCTTTCCTGGGGGACTCCCTGAGGAAGGATTATTAGTAGCAAGTCATGAGGCTTCTGATTGGAGGCATTTTGTAGCCAGTCCCACAGTGTGATGTTCCCCTCTTTCCCCAGTGACACATTGGATGAAATAGAAACTGTTGTTAATAGGTTGTCAAATCAGCTGACGATTGGGGAGGTAGGCATTGTGAATACAGAATTAAATAATCTCCAAGTGGTCAGAATGAACTCCAAGAGGCATAGAGAACAGAAGGAAAGGATCTAGTGATCATAGTGAATCTCAAATTAAATCAGTGGGATGAAACAGAGATGAATAGGGAGAGCCACTGGGAACATCCTGACAAAAATGCTTCAGCTGCATTCTGGACCTTCCCACTATTATTAGCGGACGCTCAAGTCTTGGTCTAAAAAATTTAGGAGGAAATAAGTATTATAGGCTAAATAAGTTATAAACTCCTTAAAGGCAGAAATTATGTCTTCTACATCTTTTGCATCTCCCACAAGGCTTAAAAATTAATAATTACATATATCCTTAAGGTATAAAGTTTATAAGATTTTCAACATGATAATTTTTCAACAAATTCTTATCAAACTGACTGAATAAATTATAGAATG
Source organism: Rousettus aegyptiacus (assembly GCF_014176215.1). Taxonomy (NCBI): domain Eukaryota; kingdom Metazoa; phylum Chordata; class Mammalia; order Chiroptera; family Pteropodidae; genus Rousettus; species Rousettus aegyptiacus. The sequence continues at coordinate 66,984,150 of NW_023416309.1, forward strand.
AAAAATGTTTTTTGCAAATTCCAAGAGATCAAAAAATTAAGAGCCTGCCATAATAATAGTTATATATTATAGAGTCTGGATTGTCAAACCATCCATGACTCTGTCCCCTCCCTTCCCCTCTTTCTTTCTTGTTTGTTTGTTTATTATTTTTTTTTTTCAGGCAAGGCAATCCTTGGTTGACCTCACAGATTGCAAGGACCTTGTCAGCTTGCAATCCCTTATTTTTTTATTTTATTTTTTATGCCTACAGCACCTGGTCTTCCTAGGTGGTTTCCCATCCAAGTATTAACCAGGCCCAATCCTGCTTAGCTTCCGAGATCAGACCAGATTGGGTTTGTTCAGGGTAGCATGGCTGTAGACCCCTCTTTCTTTTCTTTCCACTCACCACACACCTCCTTGGTTTATGTTACTTTTCTCGATGATGAGGCAGAGTGAGGTGAAAATAGCTAAGATTTGTAGTCAAGTGATTCCTAAGTTTGAACCCCAGAATAGCCAAAGACTGGCTCTGAGAACTTGACCAAGTCACTGCAGTTTTGTTATCAGTAAAATGGGGATAGGGAGATGTCTCTCCCAGGACTGCTATTAGGGTTAAATTGGATTTCATGGGTGATAGAGCCTTGAAAAGTGTTCTAGGGTTGGCTGATGATATTCCATAGTGCACTGTAGGACTTAGCACTTCCTTTTCATTCTTACTGTATCAAAGACAAATTGGTTCAAACAAATGGTAATCTGCTGGCTTAATAGGTGGGGCAATTAAAACAATCAAAATCAAAGTGGAAAAGGCATATCTTGCCTTCTTTCCTGAAATTGGGTCCCTGGTCCATGTTGGATTTCTGAACAAGAGTGGAGCTCCAACCTACAGACGTTTCCCTCAGTAGGAGAAGTAACAGCCACCAGAGCAAGGAAGCTCTGTGACCAGGCTAGTGTGGGCTCTGTGATGTTCTCAGGCACACTGGCATCGGTGGAGATGGGCTTCTCTTTTGTGAAGGCAGATGCCAGGGATGCCTGAGTCTCTCAGTGTAAATTACAACCCACATATCCCCAGAGGAAGACCCATTCACCAATTTGAATAAAGACTCAGCAGTTGTGAGGCGAAGAGACACAGAACTAGTCAAGAATTTCCTTGGGGGTTTGGGTCATTACGTTTACAAGCTCATTTTAGTGTAAGGAAATTGAGGCACAAAGCTAGGAAGTGATTTGCCTTAGGCCTGACAGTTATGGCAGAAGCAACACTCAAACACACAATCTGACAGAGTCTGTATTTCTTAGCAATGAACAGACCAACCCTGATCACAGTCAAAGAGGAGCTGAAATCCAAGGTCATACAACCCACTAGCTGAAGCAATAACAGTGGCGATAGTACCTTGGAGCCACCAACTCAGGGCTTCTTATCTAGGAAAAGCAGGTCCAGGACAGTATGGTGACCAGGACAGGGTGGACTCTCTAGAAGGTAGTCTGAAGAGCCAGGGCACTGGAAGAGTCAGAGTTCACTTCTTCCATTGGCTGAGTCTGGAGGATCTGGCTTATTCAGGAGCTGCCACACCCCACACCCTGGGTGATACTTGAGCAGTTCACGACTGTCCCATGGGCCATCTTATTCCTAACTATTATTCTGAACTTAATCAAGGAGAGGCAGCAGCTTGAAAGGGGATCCCACAGGCAGTGGGCACTACCTGGGTCCTCTGAAACCTTAACTGCTTCTTGAATGAGCTTTGACAGCCTGATTTTGCAGGCTCACCCTGCTTTCTTTATCCCCTGTTGCCCACCCTCTGGCCTCAGTCCTGTCCATGGCTGCTTCCACTCTCAGGGCGCCATCCACCTCATGCCAGTTGCAGCCTTGCTCTTCACTTGCTCTCCCTCTACCTGGTGTGGAATGCCTGCCAAGAGATGGGAGTTAATCTCTCATTTTCCCTCTGGCTGATAGCATAGCCTCTGGAGCCGGTGTCTGAGGTCAAGTCTTATCCATGCTGCTGTGTGATTTGGGACAGGTTACTTAATTTCTCTGAGCTTTGGTTCCCTCATATGAAAAATGGGAAATAATAATAGCACTAATCTCTTTTGTTTGTTTGTTTGAATACAGGAGTTAATGTATGTCAGTTACTTAGTTAGTGCAAGACACAGGTTAAGTGCCCAGTAGCATTCGATATTATTAACATCTTCCAATGTTATCCCAAATCTGGTTCTTCTCAGCGAGTCCTGTTCTGTGGGAAAGGGAAGTGGGGGAGGCAACAGGATTAGTCCTCCAGGCCAGTGGTTTCCAAATTGGGGAAGCATGTACCTCTCAGGGTACTCAGTAACGTTTTGGGATAAGGAGAGTGTAGGGAGACTTGAACTTCCGTGTCATAGCCTGCTATGTGTTCACTAAACCCCATTGCCTTTTCCTCCGAGGCACAAGCTGGACTACATTTTCCAGCCTCTCTTGCAGTTAGCTGGGACCACACGACTGCATTCAGACCAGTGGGATCAAGGCACCCATGATACCGTGATGCTGCCCTTTCCAGGTCTGATTCATTACCCTCCTCCACTGTGCAGTCCTCAAAGCTCCCTCTCTTTCTTCATCAGCTTGTTGAATGAAGAAGACCCCAAGGCCCTGGAGGAGGGAATACCCATAAAATGGAAGGGTCCTGAATCCTCAAGTGAATGCGAGGAGCAGAGCCCCACTGACAAACCAACACTGGACTCTGACATGAGCAAGATATAAGCTTTATTGTGTCAAGCCATTGAAATTTGGGGGGATATTTGGTTATAGTGACCAGCCAATACTAAGTCAACTTCTATTAAAATTCATTTTAAAAATAATCTTTAAAAATTTTCAATCTTTGGTATACATGTTTCAGTATGTACATAACATATCTATACAATAGGACGTTTCTATAATTTAATGCTCAGGCTTTTTAATGACAGGTGATTTGGAAAGCACTGATTCAGGTTATTGGAACCAACTCTCTTTCTCATCCAGGGCCAGTTCCCACCTAGGTACTTGGTAGCCCCTTGCCTCCTTCTCACCTTCCAGGTCACACTGTTATGTTTTACTTCCTCGTCATGCTCTGCTGTCATCCTGAAGGAGGTCAGCACAGAAAAAGAACCCAGAAAAAGGACTCAACATTTTTTTGGTTTTGTTTTTTAAAATGCATTATCAGTAGATAAAAGCAGTCTGCATTAGGAATTAGAGGACCAGAATTTTATTCTCAATACCTAACGTAGTAACAAAGATTAGGGCATGTCGTCTCTGGGTCTCTGAGCCCTCATCTGCAGAATGAATTCGCCAGACTGGATAATTTTGGAAGCACTTCTCAGTCTAACATTTGATGAGCTTTGTAGTCTGTTGTTTTATGTGGGTGTGTGCTTAATTTTGGAGTAAGCTTTAAAAGATGGCTTTGAAAATGATTGTGATTCTATACTTATGCCCTCTCCTACTCACCAAGAGAGAAGGACTTTAGCCACAGCTGCCACTTGACAGTGTTACCCTGTTGCCTTCTGGGGATTCACATCTGTATGGAAATTCCAAGACAGGACTTTGAAACTTTTTTTTCTATTGAGAGACTTTGCAAACTCCTTGGAACTCTAATTTCTTATAACTGTCTTCTTTTTTAAGTTCCTGGCCTCTACTTTGGTTTCCATAAAGGAAATTCTAGTGTTTCTGAAGCCCCAAATGCCCAAGTAATCTAGTTCAAGGAAATGTCCTATGACATGTTTTTTCTCAGTGCTCTCCAAATGTCTCTTGGCCAGAGCCCTCCAAGCACAGGCATCTGTGTGGTAGTTAGGATGAATGTCAAGGCAAGAACAGCTGTCCCCACGTTTGGATTTTTAATTGCCTGATGTGGTACCTCAGGAGCAAATATTCTTTCTCTTGAGCTTTGCCTCCTCTGTAGAATCTACACTGTACTTTGAGATTCTATATTTCCACTAAGTTCAGGAGCACAGTGGGGCTCAAATTTTCAAACTTTGTATTCAGCATTGTAATATTAGTAGCATTATTAGATTCTACTCTACATTTTGGTCTCTTCTTCACCTTTAGTGACAAAATTCTTTTTTTCCCCTTGAAAAACATGACTGCACTTTTTGTACAAAAAATTAATTGATTTACCTGCGAGTGATTTAATAGTTTTTTAACTGACAATCCACTGGAGATAAGACTGGATCACTGTTCCAATGAAATTCAACTTTAAGATATAAAGTGCCATACTTTTTCATGTTTTTTTTCGGTCATTGTGTAGGAAATTAGTGAATTTGTAGAATTACTAGTCACAGTATTTATAAATTCTCAGTATAATTTCCCATTGAGGCCATGCTTACAGTTAATTATTCCTATTATTCGAAAATGTACTCTAAATTTCTGTCATGTTATTCTGAATATACTTTATGTCACTGCTTTCATCACAACTTTATTCCACAGTGAATTGGTTTCGAACCCTTGATTCATTTTGCATTTTGGGGCTATACTGAGAGACAAAAGTAACAACAGCAAAAAAGAAACCTAAACCTTGTAAGAAATAACCTGCAAATAATAAGAAAATATTTGTTGAGATAAACAATAGCTTATCAAATTAAAGTTAGTCAAGACGAGTGACCTAATGCAGCCTGTGTAACTTGTACCCAGACTTTAGGTTTTACCATTTAGGTTGTAAGAACTACTAGAAACATACTCTTAATTTTAACTTTCAAATGCATAAAAGGTAGTGAATGATTGGTTTTATTATATCTTCCCAGGATAATGTCATTGTCATTACCATCTTCCGGTTCCTATCAGGAGGCCTCCAGGAGTATAGTTGATTTTCAAGGCCCATTTTTAAAAAGGCTGAGCTAGTGTTAATAATGTCAATTTAGATGAAAATGACAGAGCTCAAGAAAGACAGTACTTCATTCTTATTACTTCAGACACTCTGGCTTCCTTCTCCAGGGACGATAGTAAGCTCCCTGTGGGCAGGGGCAGGTTTTCTGATTTCTGCGAATCTGCTCACTGCCCCCAGTACAGGGTTCTGGCCTGAATCACGCAAAGCTCTTGGCATAAAAGGGTGAGGCTGCTTGTTGCTGCTGTTTCTGCTCTGGCTGCCTGTGTGACCGGAGAATCACTTTTACCAGAGGGTGAAGCCCAGAGTTGAAATGCAGACAGACAGGTCCACAATACCCAGGCCCTGTGGGGTTTGAGCTGCCCAAATCCATTCTTTTGACAAAGACTAGTGCTCTCAGGGTGCAGGACAGCTCAGCAGTGGAAGCTGGCCCCCAGCGTTGTCTCTGGCAGCCACCCAGGGGCAGGCTCTGGACCCCATACCCTGCTCTCTGGTGCCCGGAAGGGCATGCGGCTGTCCTCCCCAGTCAGCAGCTCTCCGTCTTCCAGTTGATTAGCTTCTAATCGAGAACCAGGCTTGTGTGGGGGTAGTCTCCTCCCTCCCGTGAAAGGTCTCCAAGAACACACTTGTCTCCATTTCCTTCTCTGATGACGCCTCCATGCCCATCTCTCTTTGGAAGTTAGAGGGTCCATTTGCAGGGGGCTCCACATTGATGTTCTTTTGAATGATCTCCTTGTAGTGACCCCCCACAGAGGAGGCAGGATTGTGACTGATGAGTTTCCATCTCTACCATCAATAGGTCTGGACAAAGGGGACTGTGAAAAGTTGAGGTTAGGTCTATTTAAGAACTATTTTCTAATACCTCCATTTTTGAAAAATATTACAGAAGGGTATAGAATGTCAGTTAAGAATATGGTTAAGCTGTGGTTCTGAGGGAAGGACTTGTTTTTGGGGAGATCTGGGTGGCATTATGATTATTGCTATTATTGTTATTATTATTATGCTAAGATGTATTGCATGGTTGCAATTGCTAGACTTAGTATGTATAGTCTCATTCATTCCTCACAGTCCTACTGTCATCCCCATTTAACAGTTGAGGAAACTGAGACCCCAGTTGTTGTGCCCAAAGGCATGAGCTATGAAGCTGAGATGCCAGGTGCTACTCCTGGCTTTAGGAACTTGGAAAGATGCTAAAGTCATGGTCTCCCTACTTTGAAAATCAAGGGTAGATTAGTTGATTCCAATGACTCTTTTTGCTCTAACACATAGTCCCTTTATGTAATAATCTCTGAAATCCCTTTCCTTAGGCCACATCATAACAAAAGTATGGAATAGAATCTTTTATTCATGCTTCTTCCCTTCTCCAGTTCTCACCAGGGCTTACTCTATCCTCCAAAGGGAATTTTGTGTAATTTATTGTTAGTTCTGCCTCCATTAGAAATCCACTTGGATCCTTCACTTATACTAAGGAGTACATGAATGATAGCAACTTAAAGTATTTATTTACTATCTAATGATGGAATCGCAGGTAGCAAATCATTTGCATAAAAGGTCCTAATATCAGTCCGGTTCTAAAAGTCTGTTTTCCCCAAATTGTTTCATTCTACCCTTCACCTCCAACTGGTAGATGAAGAAATTAAGGCTCAAAGAGGGGCTTTGACCATGATTGTCAATAGTTTGTAGACTGGACCAGGGTTCAGTTCTCTGAATCCTTCATCATAAAGAGGGGTAACATGAAGCCTCTCCCACCCCCAGAATGTTCAGATTCCTGGCACAGGGTGATACAAGGGGCTTGGAACATTCCATAGGAAACAAACGTAAGATGAGCAGAGAGGACTATTAACATCAGACTCACAGTACATGAGTGAAGGTGGTGGGAAACTTCCGAGGGGTGGTGGCTGCCCAGGTCAAAGGACACTAACAGGAAATTCTGACTCTCAGGGTCCCCAGGCTGGGAGGAAGTGCTGGCATTGCTTCTGGGCTGCACTGCTGCACGGTCTCCAAGATTCCAAAGAGAGTCTGCCCAAGGTGACTCAGACTTCCTGAGAATCCACTTATCTCAGCCAGCACAGACATCTGTGCCTTCCCTTGCCTGAGATGTCAACCATTCAGAGCCACTCCCTCTCTCAGCCAGATCAATGGCTCTCATTGCTCTACAGGGAGGGTCCCGGGATCAGCCCCATGACAAAGGCTCAGATGATTCTCTCTTCAGGATTTCTGTTTGTTTCCTCTTCCCTGTCCTCCTCCCTATACTCAAAGCTCCTTCGAGTCCAGGAAAAATTGACTCATTCTCCCCTTGAGCTTCTTGCCTGAAGGGGGAACAGCACCATCACCATAGGAACTATTTTTTTCCAAATTAAATCAGGACTGGAGGCCTTGATGAAGAGAAGGTACTGATGGGACAAAAGACCATGTGTTTTAAATTGGCCTTATGAATGGATTCTCTGAATTTGGATTACCCATAATGAGGCAGTGTAGGGTGGGTACAAGTCACATTCAACTCCTTCTGACTTGACTCAGCAATATTCTACCCAGATAGAACTATTACTACTGCATACTGTAACAGTGTAGAAGTGCATTTCAATAACATCTTCCTTGTTCACATCTTCCCTCTTTATTCTAGCCGTGACTACTTTGAAAAATATGTTTTTATGGTTATTGGTATCAATTCCTCAGTAGGTCAGCCCCAAGGACAGGGTGGAGGGTGATATCTCCAGGCGCCAGCTGCCTAGGAGAAAATAGCTCCCAAGGCTCCCCAGGAGAACAATAAAACAATATTGCCGCCGGAGTATAGATAACAAAACTAACCGCCAACATCTGCATCTGTAATCTGCTTGCTTGCATAATCAAGGACCACCAAGACATAGTTTTAGGTTTTATAAACTGCCTCCTCCGGAGGCTCAGGGCTGATTCTCTAGTGGGGAGAATCAGTTGCCGGCCAGCTAATAAAGGCTCATAATTAATCTCAGTTGGCTCCGTGGGTCTTAGATTTGAATGCCCCACAACAATACCTCCTCAAAGACCACCTTGGAAGAGACTAGCAAGGGAGATGATAATCCTATCTAATTTTCTTGTTAAAGGTGGTGGAGACCATGGAGCTTTACTCAGAAGATAGTAGTACTATATGGTCACTAGACTATTTGAAAAGAAAATTCTCAGCAAACATATATCCTTCTCAAGGTCATTTCTTTTAAGTTGATCTTTAGTCTTAGAGCTGTAAAGGATCTTTAAAATTTTTTCATTTTAGAATTTGAAGAAATAGAGTCTCTGAAGAGTTAAGTGATTGACTCAAAACTCTTATCATATTAGTGACATTGTTAGACTCAAATAAGTGAATTTTCCCCAAATCCCAGTCCAGTGTTTTTCCCAGAAGATCAACCCTCCTCCACAGACTGGGTGGTTTTATTTTCTAAATAGCTCCTTTTTCAACTAAAGCTAGTGTAAGATGTCAGGCTCAATATGACAAGATCGTAGTTAGGCCAAGTTAAATCCAGAACCCAGATCATCTGATTTAAAAACAGATCTTTACTACAAATGGTCAACAGGTAAACAAAAAGCGCTACATGTGACTAATCATCAAGAACCTGTATATCAGAACCAGAATGCAATACCATCTCACTCCTGTTAGAATGGCTATTATCAAAACAAAACAAAAACAAAAAGACGAAAACAAAAACAAAAACACTGAGAGGTAATAAGTGTTGGGAAGGATGTGGAGAAAATGGAATTCTCGTGCTTTGTTGGTGGGAATGTAAATTAGTGCAGCCATTGTGGAATACGGTATGGAGATTCCCCCCAAAATTGAAAATAGGACTACTATATGATCCAGCAATTCTACTTCTGGGTGTTTATCTAAAGAAAACAAAAACAATAACTTGACAAGATATATGCAGCACCCTTATGTTAATTGCATTTTATTTTCAATAGCCAAGATATGGAAATAACCTGTGTCCATCGATGGATGAATGGATAAAGAAAATGTTCTTATGTATATGTGTATACATATGTTATGGACTATTATTCAGTCATAAAAAGAAGGAAATCTTGCCATTACATCAATGTGGATGGACGTGGAGGGCATTATGCTAAGGGAAATAAGTCAGACAGAGAAAGGCACATACTATGTGACCTCACTTATATGTGAAGTCTGAAAACAAGCATAGATAAAAAGAACAGATTGGTGGTTACCAGATATAGTGGGTGGGAGGTGGGGCAAATGGGTAAAAATGGCCAAAATGTACAAACTTCCAATTATAAGATAAATATGTCCTGAGGATTTAACGTACAGCTTGGTGACTAAAGTTAATAATACCAAATGATATATTTGAAAGTTGTTGCAAGAATAGATCTTCAAAGTTCTGATCACAAGAAAAAAAATTATAACTATGTGAGCAGTGAATATTAACTAAACATTGTGTTTATGATTTTGCAATGTATACATATATCAAATCGTTATGTTGTACACCAAAAATGAATAAAATGTTATATGCCAATTATAACTCAATAAAATTGGAAGAAAAAAGCCTTTCTAAGAAATTCAAAACATAAGCGAATAGCTAAGTTAAAGATATCCAGAACACTGAGAAGGAAGTTGGAAGGATGCATACATAGAGTTCCTCTCCAGCCTTCTTCCAGGCTGCTTGCCACATGGTGGGAGGCCCACGTGCCTCCAGAGTTAGTTCCAGGAGCACAAGCACTTCTCAAGCCCAGTGCCAAGCTACCTTTGGGAAACTGTTGCAAGGGAGGTCCCACTGCTGCCCTCAAAGGGCTCACGGTCTGGTATTGAAGACATTTAAACAATTGGTTAGAGCTCAAGCAACGACTATAACACAAGCTTTAATCATATATATATAGTACTGTATAAACACAGGGGAGTAAGATGTTAATATAGGAGATGGGGGAAGGTTTCACAAGTAGGGCATTGTTGGACTGAGTTCTGGGGTGAGTAGGGTCTCTACAAGCAGAGATTCCAGCAGTGTCATCTTGAGAGAACAAGATGGATTGCTGGGAATCCTGTTTGCCTAGGGCAGTTCTCCTGACTTGGTCCAAGGAATTATAATTCTTAGAGACCAGCCACTAGCAAAGGGTTCCTGGGTCAAATTTGTCAGGGAGTATTGCCTGCTATATGGCCTTCACAGAGTTCTACCACTCACAGAGGTTTCTTGATTTTTAGCAAAACAAAACAAAATAAAATAAAACATGAAACAAGACAGAACTGGTTTAATAGTTCTTAAGCAAAGGAAATGCCCTCTTTTTGTTTCAGAAAACATTTACTTTCATCTCGGGGAACCAGAGCTACACAAGACTCATTCTGGCCAGGGGTAGGGAGATGATGTGGAGTTTGGCTTTTAAAAAATTCAGGATCTGCTGAGGAATTTAGAATTTCACCTGTGGTCTGCAGAGAGCAGTGGCAGGATCCCCACCACCCCGTGCCCCACCCCTTATCTAACATTCCCACTCCCCCCACTGCCCCGCCGCCAAATATATAAGTAATGCATGTTCATTATAGAAAACTTGCAGTGGGGGGGGGCGGGGCGGGGAGGGGAACTCAGAAAAGAAATCTGGATGTACGCATAAGGCAGCACAGAGAGATAACTATCTATTCATTCAAGATATATTTATTTATTGCTGCCTTCTGGCTGCCAAGCTCTGTTCAAGTCCTGTGGACTTGGCAGTGAACAAAACCAATACAAATTCTCACCCTCGTGGGAGCTTACCTTCTAGTCAGGATACAGGCATTAACCAAAATGGATAAATAGATAGTGGGCTAGATGATGAGAAGGGTAATGGAAAAAAAGGCAGCAAGAACATGGTAAAGGGCTTCAAAGCCACCACAGATACATGTGGGCTGCCAAGGAAGGCCTTGTTGGCAGAGTGACAAAGTGATGTTCTAGTGAAGACCTGATGGAGATGAAGTAATAAAATATGCAGATAAATGGAGGAAGAAGGAATAGCAGGTGCAGAAAGAACTGAGTCAAAAGTGTGCATATTCAAGGAATGATAAGGAGGCTGGTACAGGAGGAAGGAGCTGCAGGATAAGAGGAGTAGAGATCAGAGGTTAGGCAGACAGTGGATTGCAGTGGGGGTGGGGAGCGGTGGGGAGGCTCGAGTGACTAGGCTTCTGTCTGCATGAGATGCAGACCCGTGGCAGGGTTTTTATTTTATTTTAATCAATTAATTAATTAATTAATTAATTATAACAGTAAGGCATATATATGTTTACATTGTATGTTCACCTCCCATAGTTAGATTTTTTTCTGTCACCACATATTTGACCCCCTTTACCCTGTCTATCTCCCCACTTCCCTTCCCCACGCCCCTCTAGTAATCACTAGTCTATAGTCCATGTCTATGAGTCTCTTGTTTGTTTGGCCTGTTTATTTGTTGCTTTTAGATTTATATCCCACACATAAGTGATAGCATGCGATTTCCAACTTTTCCTTAGTCATGTAGAGAGATAATGTATGGACCATACAATTTATCCATTTAAATTGTACCATTCAATAGTTTTTAGTATATTCAGAATTATGTGACCATCACCACTATGTAATTTTGAAACCCCTTCCCTGTTAGTGTTCAATCCTCATTCTTCCCACCCTCCAGCCCTCGACAACCATCAATCTACTTTCTGTCTCTATGGATTTGTTTATTCTGTCCCTATCATATAAATAGAACACATAATATGGGATTTTTCAGCTGGCTTTCTTTCACTTAGCATAACATTTTTGAGGTTCATCCATGCTGTAGCACCTATCCACACTTCAGTGATTTTTATTTCTGAATAATATTCTATTGCATGGGTATGCCACCCTTTGCTCATCAAGTCATCTATTGATGAACACCTTGGTTGTTTTTCATTTCAGAGTTTGAGCAGAGGAGTGGTGGGATCTGACTTTAAAGGGACCACTCTGACTGTTGTGTGAGCAGACTTAAGGTGGACAAGTGTGGCACCTGGGAGGCTGGTTGGAGGCTGCTGAAATATGGTTAATGATGGGTTTTAGAACAGGATAGAGCCATGGGGGTGGTAAGGAGTGACATGTTGGAGAACCCCAGGCTCTGTTCTGTGCTCTCCATCTGTACTCGCTAAGTGATCTCACTTGGTTTCATGGCTTAAATGTCTTCTATATACTAAGACTCCCAACTTCAGATCTCCAGCCCAGACTCCCTCTAGCTGCCTACTTAACATCTCTATTTGTTAGCTCTTAATAGGCTTCTCAGACTCGACACCTCCAAAACTGAACTCCACCCCAGTCTGCTTTCCTGCACACTTTTATATTTCAGTTGATTGCAGGTATATCCTTCCAGTTTCTCAGGTCAAAAAGCTTGAAGTCATCCTTGATTTTTATTTTTCGCTGACTGCATACCCAATCTGTCAGGAAAACCTGTTTATTCTATCTTCAGTATGTAACTAGAATGAAGCCATTACCATCTCTTGCTTGAATTACTGCGATCATTGTCTCCTTCCTTTCATTCTTCATGACAGAGTAGAGGGATCATTTTAAAATGCAAGCCAGATTATTTTACTCCTCCACTCAAAACCTAGCAACGGTTCCCCATTTCACTAAAGAAAGGTTCAAGGCCACACACTGACCTACAGGACCTTATAGGGTCTAGCCTCCTGGAATCTGGGACCTCATCTCTTATTTTTTTCTCCCTCACTCTTTCTGTTCTAGCCACCTGGCCTCCTTGCTGTTCCTCAAACTTAACAGGCATTTCCCTACCCCAGGGCCTTTGCACTGGCTGCTTGCTTTCCCTGGAATGCTCTCTCTGATATCCACATGGCCGTTCCCTTCCCTCCCTTAAGTCTTTGTTTAAATGTCACTATCAGTGAAGCATGCCGTGGTCTTCCACTTGACATCACAAACCGGGCATTCCCTTACCTTGCTTTACATTTCCTTTTCTCCTAGAACTTGACCATCATTTTAGTATCTGATAAAATTTACTTGTTATATTTGTATTTTATTCACTATTTCTTCCTGCTAGAATACAAGCTCCAGGGAGGCAGTATTCTTAGTGTGTTTTGTTCACAGCAACTAGTGCAGTGCCTGGCACATAATGTAACTCATGAAATATATTTTGAATGAATCAAAAAATTTGTCATGTGATATTTATATAAATGCCAGCATACAACTTATTAGACATCTAATTCATTTGGTCAACAAATATTGATTAAACATATATTCATCCGTAGGCACTGGATTAAATCCTGAGATGTGACTTGCTCCTCACTGCTCCTCACCTTTGGTTTCAAAGGTGACTCTTTAGAAGTTTAGGAATTAAGTCTTTGATAGGATAGAGAACAAACTCCTCACCCAAAGCCACAGGCCCCGAATAGACTGTCTGTGTCCTGTTTTCTCTGCTCCAGCCATGCTTGGTCTCTCTTGTCCCAGGACTGTTATTATTCAGCCATAAAAAGAAATGAACTATCAAGCCACAAAAGACATGGAAGAACCTTAAATACATATAGCTAAGTGAAAGAAGCCAATCTGAAAAGACTATGTACTGTATGATTTTGATTGTCTGATATTCTAGAAACCACAAAACTATGGAAACAGTGAAAATGTCAGTGGTTGCTAGCTTTTTGCCGGGAGAGAGGGATGGATGAATAGATGAAGCTAAAAGGGGTCTTTCAGCCCTGTGAATCTATTCTGTATGGTACTGCAGTGGTAGATATGTGACATTACACATTTGTCAAAACCTAAGGAGCTATACAATACAAAGAGTGGAACCTAAAGTAAACCATAGACCTTAGTTGATAATGTTTTAATATTGATTCATCAGTTGTAACAAATGTACCCCACTAGTGCAAGGTGTTAATAATGGAAAACTATGTGTGGGGAAACTCTCCGTGCTTTCTTTTCAAAGTTTTTGTGAAATGAAAACTGCTGTAAAAAAATAAAGTCTATGAATTGAAACAACAACAAAAACTCACCAACTAACTTCTCCTTAAAACCAGATCCTCTTCCAGTGTGTCCTATCTCAACTAATGGTTCCATCGAGCATCCAATTACATAGACCAGAAATCCAGGAGTTGACCTTCATACCTTCTCATGCTCAATTCTGCATCCAATTAATCAGGAAGATCTGCCACTTTGACCTCCTAAACAATTTTGAATTCATCCTCTTCTCTTCATCCTCTTCTACCATCATGCCAATTCATCAGCCATCACAAGGACTACCACAATAACCTCCTCAATGCTCTACCACCTTTCCTCTTGACCCTTCCTTTCTTTTCCATGTTGCATCAACCATGAAATTCAAAACACAAATCTGCAAGTACTCACTTTATCCGTGTATCATGCCATGCTTAAATCTTCAATGCCTTTCTATTGCTCTTAGAATGAAGAAAAAGCTTCTTCACGTGGCTTCTCTTCAATGTTTGTCTCTGCCAACTTTTCCAGACTCGTCTCCTAATGCACTCCCCTTGTGTATTTCAGGCATGCTTAGGGTCACTCTTTTTCACTACTAACCTTTGTGTTTTCTGTTCCTTCTCCTGGAATGATTCCTTCTCTTTTCTTTTTCACCGAATACCTTCTACTCAATACTTTAAATTTCAGTTGAATGATCACTTCTCTAAAATTATCATTTATCAGAAGTCTCCTCTCATATTGGGTCCAATCACATTTATGCTCCATGCAACTTGAATTTTATGTTTATTTGTGATCAATTGATGCCACTCTGTAAGCTGTAAACTGTAAGCTAGGATAGACTATCAGCTCCATGAAGGTAGAACTGAGTCTGTTTTTTGCTGACCATCACTTCTCATGCTTGGAGAAAGTGCTCAAAAAATATTTGTTGATGAGTGAATAAATAAATGAATAAAAACATTGGTGATGATTTTGAAGGTGGTGAATATCCAGTAAAGCCTTCACCTTAAATTAAAGGCCACCATTTTTGCCTTTGCTTTAAAGCCAAAAAAGAGACTGTGTCTTTTGGTTGGGGAGCAGGTACCTGTTTGAATGATTCAGATTTCAGAGGGAGCTGTATGGGTTAAAGCTGTTATTTTAGAATTTTGCTTCTTCTGGAGGCTCATCAACTTAGCTGCAAGTACTCACTCCATGAGTGACTCATGTAGGGAGGGGGCATTTTGGATCTAAACACATTTGGCTGTTAAAGAATCCTGACTGCAAAATAGGTTGACTTCATGCTCTTCTTTCTTCTTTCTTAGAATAAGCACAGTTCTCTTCGCATTGGGGTGGCCTGGCAAGGAGTTCCCTGAAGGAATAGGAAGACAATATTTAGGAGACATCCGGTTTTAGACATTCATGAAAAGACCACTGTAATAAGGGTTTTCCATGTCCATTTTTAAAAATAAATTTTCTGGATGCCTGTCACAGAACATCACATCACCAGGCATTAGGTTCTCCAGTATGAATGAAGTTATTTATTATCACCTTCCTGGGGTTCAGAGATTCATCTACCTCTTTTTCTACTGAAGTCCCACTTTACATAGCATTTAGTAATCCCATAATCCTATTTTCACAAGCTTTCATAGGTAGCTGGATTTCAGTTAGCCGATCCGCTTATTTCCATTCATTTATTCATTCAACAAACATTCAGAGCCCATAAGATGAGTTTGCCACGGTGATTTCCTTGGCTTTTAATGACTTACTCTTCCTCCTACCAGAGTGTAAGCCCCAAAGGCAGGGATCTTTGTCCATTCTGCTCACTGACATATCTCAAGTATCTAGAATAATGCCTTGCACTCAATAAATACTTGATTGGATGCCCAAATCCCTTATTTTAAAATGCAGTGTGAACGCCTTCTTATGCTATGTTATCCCTGCGTATAATTCAGCATCCATTACCCGCCCCCCTTTTTGGGGGGTGGTTTAGAGCCCAGTTTTTTTTATAGGGAAAAGTTCTTATCCCACTCTCAGATCCTAAAGTATGGGTGAAGGCTAACCTTACTCCCAAGATTCAATTCACTAAGACTCGATTCCAGGTCTTTTGTTGGAATTTCTGGGAAAAGAAACTCTCTTCTCAGAGGACTTGACACTGGAAGGTTTTAAGTCTGTCACTTCTGGGGGCCACCATGTATTTGCTAACTTGTCTGGGAATGGAGGGAGCCCAGACTGAGGAAAACAGAGCTAGAGAAATGGAGAAAAATGGAATCCTCATAACATTGCTTTTTCTGCTTCAGCTAGTGTCTATGTGTACTAATTTCTTAGAGGTGTTGTAATAGAGTACCACAAACTGGGTGGCTTAAAAATCCAGTTATTTTAGATTAGCACCCACCCTAATAACCTAATTTTAACTTGATTACTTCTGTAAAGATCTTGTTTGCAAACAAGATCACATACACAGGTACTGGGGGTTAGGACTTCAATATATTTTTGGTGACACAATTCACCTCATTACACACTTCTTGCAGCTGAGAGTCTTACCTGTTTAATGTTTCTTTTTCATAAAGCAACTATATTTTGCAGGAAACCATCCAAATAAATAGCTAACTAACGAAATAATTAACTAACTAAATAAAATTTTCATTTTTTCTATATAATTTTTTATGTAATTGAAAGGAGGCCAGAAACAAAATGAATAACAAACTGAATTCAAGCAGACGAAAGTAACACTTTACATTTCTTGCAATATACATATTATATATATATACACTCACATATAAGCACACATATATGTATACAATATATATGAATTCTATGTAATTTTATTTGCATATCTACTTATCTATCTATCTATCATCTATCTATCATCTATCTATCTATCTATCTATCTATTTATCTATGTATCTATCATCTATCATCTCCGTATTTATGGTACAAAATGTTTTACTATTCCTATGCTTTCTTTCTCCTGTGTTAACTCTGGGATAAAAATAATCTAATCTGACAACTATAGGTCCTCCCAAAATGGATTCCCTAATTTACTTGGATACCGTTAAAATTCTCCCATTTACTCTGGCCTCAGGTGACTGACTGGTTCACCAAACTTAGTAGGAGCTAAGACCTGAGAGAGACTGGAAGAAGCTGGAGTTGGGGGCTGTCCTAGCATGGAGAGTTGATGTCGCAGATTGGCATCTCCATTGTGACAGATGCATCAGGAGCTGAACTGGTGAATGATGTCTGATGTCTGCAGTTCTCTCTTTGGTCAGTTTCTTAGTGAGTCTACCAAAAAAAAAAAAAAAAAAAGCAAGCATCTCTCCTGTGTCAGGCACTGCTCTAGGTACTGAGGATGCAACAATAAACATGAGAAACACAGAGTTGGATGTCTTGGATGTTAAGAAGCTTACATTCTAGTGGTGTCAGCAGAATCTCTTTCATTCTAGGGAAGCCAGGCCAATATTAGAAGCCCCTGGCCCAGGTTTTAGTGAGAACCAAGGCAGAGGAAGATCTCACTTTTGTGTTACTCTTGGGGTGACTGTGCCGTACTGGGATTCTGGTACAGATGATCCTCAGTGTTCCCCTAGAGTGGGGGTGCCAGCGCTCCCATGGTCTGCTTTTGCCTCCGAACTGGAAGATATTACGGCACCTTCCTAGCTTCTCCTTTGCCTCTTTTCACCTTGCCCTTCCTCTCTGAAAGGGGACCTTGGCTTTCTTTAGTCCAGTCTTGTGTGCTCTCTGCCCAGCTATGGATGACAATGACATCTCTCCTGCATCCAGGTAGGTTTTCCTGATTTTTTGTTTCTTGTCATTCCAGCTTGTTTGTATGAGGATTTGTATGTGGAGTTCTTGCTCTGGTGCCGCTATTTCTCACCAGGTCTCCTTTGAATTTTATATCACCTGCACCCACCTACACAAAGTCCAGTAACAAGTCTGTATTCTTTGGTTGCTATTGCTCCTGTAACCTTGATGGTTTAATCTATTTTCAATATTTTCCGTACCTTCAACCAACGTACACCATGAGAGTCTCTATCCGTTTATGTTCAGCAGCTTTTAGCTCCATTGTAAAAGAAAATTTCAATTTTTAAGCGTTGGACAGATATTTTAGACATGTAATAAATGCTTCAAACATAGTGTGTTTTGAATTTTTCTTGAAAGTCTTTTGAGTTTTCAGGCTGGGCAATGACTAATTCCCCTGAAGGGAGCTGGGCTCTCAGGAAAATAAAAATGATCTCTGTTCTGAACCAGGAAATGAGAGTTCAGGGAGGCTCCTCATCCAGGGCTGGACAAGTTTCTGAATGGCCCTGGTAATCTCAAAGTCTCTCTCTGGGATAGGGGCAAGTTAAGGCAGGAAAAGACTGTGGCTCCAACAATACCTGGATTTGGCTCTCAGTCTGGCTGTTTCACAATTATGTTGTTTACAGGCCAGTCCCACTGGACTTGATTTTTCTCAGCTAGGAACATTGAAAAAACAAAACAAAACAATTTCTTGGGATTGTTCGGGAGGACTCTGTGGGGTTTGAGTGGGTATAAGCAAGGGGCTTCTAAGAACCAGTGTCCCCAGAGTAGCTCTTCTGCTCAGAGTTGCTGCCTCACCCTGTTCCCAGGTGGGCTTCCTATTGCAGCAACTCAATCTGTAGATGCTCCATATGGTTTACCCATTGTTAAATAAAACCCAATTGAAGTTGATTCAAATGTTCAATGTTATGTTAGGAAGCTGGCTAAACCTACCTGAATTTAGAGACTAAAAGTCTGGCTCTGTCACTCTCTAGTTGCATGCCTGAGCAAATTATTCACCCTTTCCATGCCTCAGGTTTTTCATCTGTAAAATGGGAGAAATATGAATATGTGTCTAATAAAGTTGTTGTTAGTTACTGAGTCAGCATTCATAAAGTGTTTAGAGCAGGGCCTGGCACATATTAAATATTTAATAAATATTAGTTATTACTATAAATATCTCACTTAGAAGTAGCTAATAACCCCAAGAGTGGCTTTCGGATGGAGGTAGGGTGGATAGAGGATCATATAAGAATCATGATATCTAATTTATGTTATTTATTTATTTATTTGAAATTTCAA
Source organism: Rousettus aegyptiacus (assembly GCF_014176215.1). Lineage (NCBI taxonomy): Eukaryota > Metazoa > Chordata > Mammalia > Chiroptera > Pteropodidae > Rousettus > Rousettus aegyptiacus. The sequence continues at coordinate 67,002,859 of NW_023416309.1, forward strand.
ATAACATTAAAGAAAGGAATTATATTTTAATTTTTCAAACGAAAGAGTCATTTTAAAAAAGTTGCCCTGCTACACGATAAGATTGGGCTTGCTTATTATTCTGTATTATTTAGCTCTTCCTTCATATGGTAGTGAGTGTATTTTCTATCAAATATTTTTTTTTGCATGTAAATGAAACTATTCTCCATAACAAGCCTGACTCATTCACTTATAAAGAGGAGGCTGATAGTAGAACTTTTACATTTGCATAGCCCTTGGACAGTTTAGGAACCTTTCAAAATCTATTCCTTAATTTGATACTCAAAGCATCCTTGGAAAGTGAATAGGGCAGGTGTTCTTATGATGCCTCTTTTATAATGAAGAAATTGTGCTCTTAGAGAAGGAAAGGGACCTTCCTCAGGCTCTTAGGTTAATAAAAAACAGAATTAAACCTTTCCTATTGTGCCGCAAGGTTATTGGAACCAGAATACTTACTGCCTGTGACTTATAGGTAGGTATTTAGTAGCTATTGGAGAAATATGTTAGGAAGTGATTGCTGCTGTGTTGTGTTAGCAGGCAGAGACCTGTGTTAGATATGTGTGGGTGTGCAACATCCTGTAACTGAGGGCTGGGAAGGAAATTGAAAAGTATCAAATTTCTCTTCCCACAGAAAAACCACCATCTTCTGGCACTGGTCCATCTTAAAGGAATTTTGCAATAAAGTAACAATTTATCAGCAGTTGTTTCTTGAACACTCTCTGTGTAGGATTTTGATGTATGCATAGGGTCTGTCCCAGGCCCAGGGAGCCACAGGTTACTTCAGGGTTCCTAGAATTGTAAAAAGCATAAATGAGAAAAGGAATTCCCAAACTGACTGTGATTTTTTTGATGCTTACACTGAAAAAGTAATGCTTTTATGTTCCGCATAATATATCATTAGGGAATTGCAAAGGAAAACAATGAGAAACCATTACGCAGCCATTAGAATGACAAAAATCCAGAACACTGATGACACCAGATGGTGGCAAGGATGTGGAACAACAGGAATTTTCATACTTGCTGCTGGGAAGGCAAATGGTATACCTATGTTGGAAGACAGTTTGGCAAGTTTTTTTTTTTTTTTTTTTTAAACAAAATGAAACATACTCTTATTATGTGGCCCAACAATTGTGTTCCTTGGTATTTATCCAAATGAACTGAATCTTATGTCCACATGAAAACCTGCACATGAATGTTTAGGGCAGTTTCATTTATAATTGCCAAAACTTGGAAATAATCAAGATGTTTTCCAACAGGTGAATGAATAAACTGTGGTACATCCAGACAATGGAATATTATTCAATGCTAAAAAGAAACGAGCTATTAAGCCATGAAGAGACATGGAGAAACTGTAAATCCATATCAGTAAGTGAAAGAAGCCAACCTGAAAAGGCTAATACTGTATAATTCCAACTATATGATATTATGAAAAAGGCAAAAGATCAGTGATTGCTAGCGGATGATGGAGAGAAAGATGAATAGGTAAAGCACAGCAGATTTCTAAGGCAGTGAAACTACTTATGATATAATGGTAGACATGTATCATACATTTGTTGAAAACCATAGAATATACAACACTAAAAGTGAATCCTAAGGTAAACTATGAACTTTGGGTGATTAAATGTGTCAATGTATGTTTATCTTTCATAAAAAATGTACCATTATGGTAAGTGATATTGATAAGGGGGGAGACTACACATGTGTGGGGCAAGGGTATCTGGGAAATCTTTGTATTGTCCTCTCAATATTTTTAAACAAGAAGCTGCTCTGAAAAATAAAGTCTTTAAAAACAGAAAATGCTTTTCAATATATTAAAAGTAAATGCAATATAATTTCACCATTTTAAATTAATTACAAGATTTCTAAAAAATAATAATTCCTTAATGCTCAGCAGGAAGTGTGCCAGGTACATTGCCAGCTCTTTGTGCTTTGTGCTTTGGAGGTAGTGGTAACTAAAACACAGTTGCTACCCTTAAGAATCTGTCGACCTACTGGAGTAAACAAACACGTGAAGAACCAACAATATGACAGTGAGCTAAGAATGAAATGATGTGTTAGGGGAATTCCAAAGAAGGAGCTATTAGCTTGGGCTGGTTGGATCAGAAACGGACCCAGTGAAGCCTAGCCTTGAAGGATGAGTAGAGTTTTGCAAAGTAGAGAAGCAGAGGGCACTCCAGATGCAGGAAATGACATGAACATGCCTGATGTCACTGGGAATGATTAGCATTCTGGAGCATCGCACACAACACTGGCTTGACTCATAGTAAAATCCTCAAAAGATTCTGTTTAGTTCCTATTGGTAAGATTTTGCTTTCATACCTTCAACTCCTTATGAGATATTTGAGTCCCTCCTCCTTCTTGGTTCTGAGGGCTGTTGAATGGTAGATGTCCATAGTTCATGGGTCACTGAGGGTGCATGGTTGAGGTCAGCTTGACAGGGTCCCTTCCTCTTGGAGCTCCAGAACTCTTGTTTCAGAGAATCTGCTCTTTCTCTTATCTCTCTTCTCATTTCCTCCATCAGGAGCACCCTGTATAGCTCCAGTGTTTTATCCGGGAATGTGAACTCATATTAATAGTTGCCAATGAAAAATGGAATTAAGTATGTGGATCTCTTGCAAAATAAATTACGTAAAGTGTTCCAAAGATAAAAAGAAATTCCTATGAGTTTGCCTACTACTCTGGATAACTATATAGCAGCATACTTTCTTGAGTTGAAAGCCAAGGGTTGACTGGGTAAAATATGTCTTGTGTTCCAACATGATAACATAGTCCAAAGCTGTGAGTTTTGATGTACATCTAAAAGAAGTAACAAAAAGACCAAACAATTTAGGACATCAGGACTGGAAAAAAAGTACTGAAGAAGCTAGTGGAGGAAGCACTTGTGTATATAAAGCTTTGTGTTAATACTCTCTCTTTGTCCTTTGCCATCTCTTTAATAACTTAGTAACTATCATGATTTGTTACTAAATCTTTCACTCTCTCGGTGGTCGGTTGTTGGTCTTCAGTCTTAGAAAGGATAAAAGGGAAAGAATAAGTAGGAAACATGTCTAAGTCTATCTATCATCTATCTATTTAAATATATATCTACTTGGCTAGCTATCTAATCTATCATTTTCTGTTACTTATTACTGTATCTTTTATCTATTCTTTCTCATCTGATCTTTGTCATATATTTGGAAAAATAACCAGCAGATATTTATCTTTTTAAAAAACAGCTCGAGATATAATCCACATTCCATGTAATTAACCATTATAAATTATACAGTTTAATAGTTTTTTGTGTATTGACAGAGTTGTGAGGCCATCACCATGGGTAACTTTTAGGACATTTTCATCACTCCAACAAGAAACCCCATAGTCTTAGCTGTCACCTCCCCTACTGTTCCATTCTCCCCCAACCCCTGACAACCACTACTTTACTTTCTATCTCTATGGATTTGTCTATTCTGGACATTTAAATGGAATCATATAATATGGACTCCTGGGGGCTAATTTAAAAACAGAGTTTAGCAGACATTTTTAAACAGGGTCTCTCATGCAAACTGTGCTTCAGGGAGAAGACTGCACTAAGCTGCCTTCCTCCCACACTGAACTGCCTGCATGCACTGTGATCCTGCTGTCTGAGCCAAACCTTATAAAGGAGTTCCCGAACCCTATTTCAATCAACAGGACTGAGACTTTTCCTATGCAATCAGAGCTATGCAGCTATATTTCCATTAGCATTTTCACCCACCAGAGCAGCTCCATTCTGACCAATCAGGACAGTACTCTTTAAACCAATCAAACTGTGAGGAATTGAAGTCCTCATTTGCTTGAGGACTGTCTAATCAGGGAATAGGGATTCAAATCCTAAGTCTGTCTGCCCAGCCCTTTGCTAGTTGAATGATCTTAATTTGGTTATAAAACCTGTCTCAGACTCAGTTTCCTCATCTAAAAATTGGGAATTAAAAATTGTACCTAATTTCTAGGGTGGCTATGATGACTAAGTGAAATCACTGACATGAAGCTCTTGGCATATTGCTAGGCTCCTGACAAATCCTCAATAAAAGCCGGCAATGGTTTTCATTTTCATTACTTTTTCAAAGAGTTATAGTTTTATAGGTACATAAATGATTATAGTACAATATAAGTGCATCGAAAGATGTATGATCAAAGGGCCATGGGATGCAATAAAAGGAAGAATCAATTTTATATGAGGTGGGTACCAGGGAACGGAAGACTGTTTCTGTAGGATTGCAATCTGGAGCCAAGATCTAGACCTGGTCTAGACATATTTTTGGAGTCTACTGTTGTGTTTTAAGGATTTTTATTTTTACTTAAATATTTATCATGATCATTGTATGTATAGATTTGCCTCATTTATTTAAATAGAAACAAAGAATGTCCATTATAAACAACATGTGCATCATAGGCTTTCCAGAGGGAGAAGAGCGAGAACAAGAGACTAAAAGCCTATCTGAAGAAATAAGACTCATAACTTCTCTAACCTGGTGAAGGAAATAGACATGCAAGTTTAGGAAGTACAAAGAATCCCCCACCCCCCCAAAAAAGAATGAACCCAAAGAGGTCCATGCCAAAACTCATTATAATTAAAATGGTAAAGGTTAAAGACAAAGATAGAATCTTAAAAGCAGCAAGAGAAAAGCAATTGTTATCTACAAGATAATTAAAAACAAGCTCCCATAAGACTGTGAGCTAATTTCTCAACAGAAGCTTTGCAAGCCAGAAGTGATGGGCATAAAATACTCAAAGGGATGAATAGCAAGAACTACAACCAAAATTACTCTAACCAGCAAGGCTATCATTTAGAATTGAAGGACAGATAAAGAGCACCTCAGATAAGAAAAAGCTAAAGGAGTTCATCCACACCAAGCCAGTATTAAAAGAAATGTTAGAGGGACTTCCGAGGAGGAAGAGGAGGGGGAGGAGGAGGAAAAGGAAGAAGAGATTAAAAAATATGAGTAATAAAATAGCAATGACTACATATTATCAATAATTACTTTAAATGTAAATGGATTAAATGTTCCAATAAAAAGACATAGAGTGACTCAGTGGATAAGAAAACAAGACCCATACATATGCTGCCTACAAGACTCATTTCAGACTAAAAGACACACACAGACTGAAAGTAAAGGAATGGAGAAAGATATTTTATGTGAATAGAAACAAAGAACAATCTGGAATAGCAGTACTTTTATTAGACAAAATAGACTTTAAAACAAAGGCTATAACAAGAGACAAAGAAGGGTATTTCATAATGATAAAGGGATCAATCTGACAAGAGAGGGCAAGGTTGGCTCAATATCTGCAAATCAGTTAATGTGATACACCTCATAAACAAAATTAAGGATAAAAATCATTCGATCACACCAATAGATGCAGAAAAAGCATCTGACAAAATTCAGCATCTATTTATGTTAAAAACTCTCAGCAAAGTGGAAATAAAGGTAACATATCTCTACATAATAAATGCTACATATGAAAAATCAATAGGTAAAAAGTTAAAAGTATTTTCCTTAAGAGAAAGACAAGACAAAGACGTTCACTTTCACCACTTCTATTCAACCTAGTGTTGGAAGTCCTAGCACAGAAAGACAAAAAAAAATAAAATAAAAAAATAAAAGGTATCCAAATTGGAAAGAGAAGTAAAATTGTCATTGCTAGCAGATGATATGATGCTGTATATAGAGAACCATAAAGATTCCACCAAAAAAATACTAGCTCTGATAAATGAATTCAGTAAAGCAGGATATACAATTAATATTCAGAATCAGCTTCTTCAGAGTCAGAATGCCTTTGCATTCTGCTTTTTTCATCTTTATTAAAATATAATAGACAATTAGTTGCTTGTATTTACAATGTACAATTCAATAAGTTTTTTCAATTATAGTTGGCATACAATAATATACCAGTCTCAGTTTTATAGCATAGTGATCAGAGATGCACATAACTCACAGAGTGATCACTTCACTAAATCTAGTACCCTCTTTCCCCTTATATATTTATTACAACATTAACCATCTTCCCCAAGCTACATTCTACATCTCCATGTCTATTCTGCAACTATCCATTTGTTTCTCTTAATCCCTTTACCTTTTTTTCATCCCCGCCAACTCCCCTTCCAATCTAGTATCCTTCTAAATAGTCTGTATCTATGAGTTTATTTCCACTTTTGTTGTTGTTGTTGTTAATTTTGTTCTTTAGAGTCCACATGTACATGCAATCATGTGATATTTGTCTTTCTCTATCCGACCCATTTCATTCAGCACAATACTCTCTAGGTCCATCAAAGGCAATATCTTTTTCCATTCTCTTCCTTTTAGTCTGTGTGTGTCTTTTAATCTGAAGTGAGTCTCTTATAGGCAGCATATGTAGAGGTCTTGTTTTCTTGTCCATTTGGCCACTCTATCTTTTGGTCGGAGCACTTAATTCTTTTCTATGTGAGATACTTGTTGATAGGAATGTAGTTATTACTATTCTTTATTCCTGTTTTGATACATGATTTTTCTTTTTAAAGAAGTCCCTCCAATATTTCCTGTAATACTGGCTTGGTGCTGATAACTTCCTTTAGCTTATTTTTGTCTGGGAAGCTCTTTTGCTGTCCTTTGACTCTAAATGATAGCTTTGGTGGATAAAGTATTCTTGTTTGTAGATCCTGGGTTTTCATCACATTGAGTATTTTGTGCCAAGCCCTTCTGTCCTGCATAGCTTCTTTTGAGAAACCAGCTGTCAGTCTTATGGGTGCTCCTTTGTAGGTAACTGCTTTTCTCTTACTGCTTTTAAGATTCTCTCTTTGTATTTAACCATTGGCATTTTAATTATGATGTGTCTTGGTGTGGACCTCTTTGGGTTCCTGGTTTTTGGGACTTTCTGAGCTTGCTGTTTTTTTTTTTTTAAATCTATTTTCTTCACCAGGTTAGGAAAGTTTTCCATCATAATTTCTTCAAATAGCCTTTCAACATCTTGTTTTCCTTCAGGAAATATCCCTATGACATGGATATTTTTACCTTTAGTAGTGTCCCATAGGCTCCTTAAGTTATTATTATAGTCTTGGCTTCTTTTATTTTTTTTATTTTTATTTTTCATTCTGGATGAGTGTCCTTGGCTTTCTCATCCTCTGTATAGGTCATTTGATCCTCTTCTTTATTCACATTGTTTATTCCATTTAAGATACTTCTCATCTCAAATAATGTGTTCTTCACTTCTGACTGGTTCCCTTTCATAATATCCATTTCCAATTTTATGTTTTTTATCTCTTCATTGAAGTTCCCACTGAATTCACCTACACTTCCCCTAAGTTCATTGAGCATCTTTATAATCAGTGTTTTGAACTCTGCATCTGTTAGATTGCTTGACTCTGTTATATCTGGATCTCTGTTCTGTTCTCTCATATGGTTTCTGATTCTTTGTCTTCCCATTTTGGCTGCCTTTCTGTGTCTGTTTCTATGTACTAGGCACAGCTCTTAAGTCTCCCAGTCTTATTAATGAGGCTTTATGTGATAGGTGTCCAGTGGCAGAGTCCTGAGAGGGGTTCAGCTGCAGGCCAAATTTAGCCCCAGCTTGCACCCCTCTGGGGCTACTTGTTAAGATTCTGCAAGCAATTCATAGGCAATGTGCTTATAGTTGCCTGAAAAGGCCACAGCAGAAACCGAGGCCAGCTGCCTTCAGTTTGAGTCTAGGTGCTGCCCAACGAGGGGCACCTGACTAAGGGAGGACATGCCTGGATGTGGCTTGGGTGGAGGCCTTGAATTCGGGAAGGCAGAGTTTCAGGGAATCCTCTGAGTAGGACAACCTCTGTTATCCAGTTTGATGACATCTCAGCTGTGGTGGCGGTGAGTCTACACACTGGGAGAGGGAGGGACTCAATGGAGGAACAATGGATACTGCTGGCACTTCTGTACAGAATGAGCTCACCTCGGCCCTCACTCTGACAACTCAGTGTCCTTGGTAAGTCCCTGGTGCCCCCTGTGCAGCTGAATTGGCACCGATGCTCAGAGTGAGGCAGGTCCATCACTGCAAAAGTCCGCTTGCAGACACGGCACCTTTAAAAGGCGTCTGCAGCTGCCACTGCCACAGCTTCTGTCCCACTCAGCTGCTCAGGACGGGGCAGCCTCACATCCTTGTCCTGTCCTACTTTCTTCTGTTGCAGGGTGATTTCTTAGATTTCTCCCTAGTTGTATGGCTTGTTCACCTAGATTCCAGGTGACTTGTTCTTGCTGTTTACTCCTTGTTTTTGTCGCATCTTTGATTTGGTCACCAGAGGGATGAACAGAGCCTCTATCATCTACATCACTTTTTTTCCTCCTCCTGTCATTTTCCTTTTTATACATTAATAACAAACTATCGAAAAGAGAAATTAAATAAACAATCCCATTTACAGTTGCATCAAAAAATACCTAGGAATAAATTTAACCAAGGAGGTAAAAGACCTGTACTAGGATAATTATAAGACATTAAAGAAAGAAATTGAAGAAGCTACAAATAAATGGAAGAATATACCATGCTCATGAATAAAGAGAAATAACATCGTTAAAATGTCTTACTACCTAAAACAATCTATAGATTCAGTGCAATCCCTATTAAAATACAAATGGCATTTTTTCACAGAAGTAGAACAAATAAGCCCAAAATTTATATGGAGGCACAAAAGACCCCAAATAGCCAGAGCAATCTTGAGAAAAAAGAACAAAGTTAGATGTATCATGTTACTTGATGTCAAACTATACTACAAAGCTATAGTAATTAAAACATCATAGTACTCACATAAAAACAGACACATAGGTCAATGAAACAGACTAGAGACCCTAACAACAAACTCACGCATATATGGTCAATCTATGACAAAGGAGACAAGACTGTACAATGGGCAGTCTATTCAATAAATAGTATTGGGAGAACTGAACAGATACATGCCAAAAAAAAAAAAAAAGAAGAAGAAACAATCATATTTTCACTCCATATACAAGAATAAATGAAAATAGATTAAAGATTTAAATGTAAGACATGAAACCATAAAACCCCTAGAAGAAAACATAGGCAGTAAATTCTCTGACATTGCTCTTAGTAATTTTTTTTTTCTGTATATCCCCAAGGAAAACAAGGGAAAAATAAACAAATAGGACTACGTCAAACTAAAAAGTTTTGCAGAGTGTAGGAAACCATCAATAAAATGAAAAGGCAAACTACCGAATGGGAGAAGATACTCATCAATGACATATCTATTAAGGGGTTAATATCCAAAAAAATGTATAGAACTCATACAACTTAACACCAAAAAACAAACAATTCAGTTAAAAAATGGATGGAGGACCTGCATAGATATTCCTTTAAAGAGGACATATAGATAGATGGTCAATAGACATATGAAAACATGCTCAAGGTCACTAATTATTAGAGAAATGAAAATTAAAAACACAGTGAGATACCACCTCACTGTGGTATCGATAATAACCACCTTGCTGTTGGTTATTATCGATAAATTAACAAACGACAAGTATTGGCGAGAATGTGGAGTAAAAGGAAGCGTCGTGCACTGTTGGTGGGATTGTACATTGGTGCAGCCACTATGGAAAACAGTATAGAAGTTCCTCAAAAAATTAAAAATATCACTACCGTATGACCCAGAAATTTAACTTCTAGGTATTCATCTAAAGAAATCCAAAACACTAATTTGAAAAGATACATGCATCCCTATAGTAATTGCAGCATTATTTCCATTGGAGTGGATAAAGAAAATGTGGTACATACATACAGTGAAATATTACATGGTCATAAGAAAGAATGAAATCTTACCTAATTTGTGACAACATGGATGAACCTAGAGAGTATTATGCTAAGTGAAATAAGCCAGACAGAGAAAGACAAATATCATATGATTTCACTTATATGTGAAATCTGAACAACAATAAATGAAAAAACAAAACAGAAACAAACTCATAGATACAGAGAACAAATTGATGGTTGCCGGATGAGAGGGTGGTTGGGGAGCTAGGTGAAAAAGGTGAAGGAGTTAGGAAGTGCGAATTGGTAGTTATAAAATAGTAACAGGGTTGTGAAGTATAGCATTGGGAATATAGTCAGTAATATTGTGATAATTATGTATTGTGTCAGGTGGGTACAAGACTTATTAAAGATCACTTTGTAAGTTATATAAATGTCTAACCACATCTGAAAGTAATATGATAATATGTCAACTGTAATTTAAAAATAAAAAAATAAAAAATAAATTTTCATTATGTGGCTATTTCATTTTAATCATTCTCTTGATCAGCATTTAGTTTCCAGACTCTTGTCATTACAAGCAATGCCACTAGATGCATTCAGTTTTAGTCCATTATATTATTATTTGAGGTAGATTCTCCTGTCTGGGGAGTAGAATTAGAATGGTAGAATTAGTACTTCTCACCAATAGCTACAAGTTCTGTACATATTTCAGTAGAGAAGAAATTGCAATTGCATTTTGCCTCCTTCCCCTCCATATGCGTTTTTATCAGCTATGATTAGGTGCAACAGACAATCCCAAAACAGACAATCCCCAAAACTGGCTTAAACCAGATAGAAGTTCACTTTTGACTCATGTAAAAACCTGGCTGTAGGAGGTTCAGAGTTGGAATGGCCCTCCACAGTATAAGAACTCAAGCTCTTCATCCTAGTGTTCTGCTGTTATGTGGCTTCCATCCCAAAAGTCATCGTATATTATATAATGGCTGATCTACCAACAGCCATCCTGTCTGTATTCCAGGCAGCAAGAAAGGGGAAAGAAAAGGATAAAAGCACTCTCCCTCTATTTAGGGACCTTTCTTGAAAATTGCACATTTTGCTTCCACTTAAAATTCATGGGCTGGAACTTAGTCTCATGGCCATCTAATTGCAATTAGAGGATGGTTGGGAAATGCTATCTTTATTTGGGATGGATGTGAATCCCACTACAAATCAGATATAAGCATTGTACTACTAGTGTGAATAAGGTGCTGTGGGAGCTAACAATATGCCTGAAGGGAGATCAGAGAAGGCTTCCTAGAAGTAATACTGGAGCTTGCCTAAGAAAGGCAAAGTTTGCTTTTTATGAGATTTAAAAAAGATTAGCTGAGGATTCAAGGTAAATTCAGTTAAACCTTTTTCATTTTCTCAGAAATTCTCTATAAAGTCCTTAGCAAGAATTACTGGCCTAACTCAGGAAACATTTGTTGAGCGGATGAGTGAATGAGACAGAGGAGTGTGTTGTTATGAATGACTCCCAGGGCTATAATTATGCATAGCTGCTGTGGCAGACGTTATTTTGTAGGACAGACAGCCACAATAATATGTCCTACGTCACATGCCCTTCTGCATTTTTTCTTTGTCATTCCTCCATCGGAAGGTGAGATCTATTTCACCACACTCTTAAATCTTGGCAAATGCTGTGACTCCTTTGACCAATAAAATATGGCAGGAGTGACACTGTGCTAGTGCTAGGAGCAGCCCTTAACTGGCCCTGTGGTTTCCACTTGCCTCTTGGAAGCCAGCTATCATGTGAGAAGTGTGACTACCTTAAAACCAACAACATGGAGAAGCCTGGAAGATGAGACACCATGGACAGAGAGAGAGGAAAGTAAGGGAAGGAGAGAGAGAGACCATGTAGCATCAAGATGCCAGACATGTAATGAAGAAGTCTCTTAGAAATGGACCCTCCGGTCCAGCTGCCCTGGCTGATGCCATGTCATGGATCAGAGATGAATTGCCTAGCTGAACCATTCATGAATTCTAGGCCCACAAAAACTTAAGTGAAATAAACATGGTTTGTAGTGCAGTAATGAATCTCTGGAAATATACCTGTGTCCCTGGGAGGAACTCTGCATGAAGGTCCTGTGGAGAACATCTGAGGAGGGTGAGGCTGTGGCCAAAGAAAGCTGTGGGAGTGAGTCTCCGTGCAGTCTCCTGTGATCATTCCCCACCAAAGAAATGGGGTGTCTTAGCAAAATTGCTTATCTCATTTTCTAGATGAACCCAGAGCAGCTTGTCATAAAAACAGAACAGAAATGATCAAAGACTTCTGGGATCATGTCAAAAAGACTCAGGCACTAGCTTGAAGAGGTTCTGGCTGGCTAGAGGAAGAACAATTTGAGCATGCCTAAGAATAAGATTGCAATAGATTGGAACACTTCACAAATATTTAAATCCATAAGTTTGTTACAAAACCCAACAACTTTAGCCACTTCTGGAACATTCAAAGTATCCACTTTATTATTCTGAAAACTGATAAATAAGGGGAAGAAAATCCAGGATTTGTATTGCTTTTCCCATGAACTGTATCTCAGTATAACCAAAGAGTTGACAAGAAGTGCCTCCTTATAGAAATATTCTGGACACAAATGAAGAAGTGATAGAATTAGTATATTACTAATATGAAGCTGCTAAAGAAGTAACTTTTCTAGACAACGATCATCTACAGTTACTAACATCACAAAAGGAGAGACAACCGGACATTACATGCTCACTGATATTTACAACACCATCTACGGGAAAGCAAAACTGACCTGGTTAAGGTTCTAGATTTTATGGTCAATATATAGGGAACAGAGGAACTAGTTAAAGGATACAATATAGATGCAATCAGCACACTCTAGACTGGGAAACTCAGTTCCTTCTACAAATAAGGGAACAAAATGAGAGGAGGAAGAGAAACTTCTACAATAGACTTCAGAGGTATGGCAACCAATTGCCAATGGATAGGTCTTATTTAAATTTGCCATGATCTCCCATGGCCTTTATGCTACTCAGGGCATCCTTTTAGCTTTGGCTCCTTCTGCCAAGTGCCAGTTCTTTCTTTACCTCCTATTTGTGTTCCTCAGAGAGCTAGATGGGGCCCTGGTCCTTTTTTTGTTTCAGGCCATGCCACAGGTCAGAAGCCAGGCAATGGACTGTCTTCTGATTTGATCAGATGTTCATCTTTGTCCTATACAGGGACATGGAGGACCCTGCTAGGGAGGGCTGATGTGTGCTAATATTTAACACCCTGGAAGTCATTTTGGGACCTTAGAGGGAGAGCCATTAAACTTTGACCGAAAGCATTGATTTTACCATGACTTTTTGTTTCCATAGAAAATCTGTGTGTGAAGGCCAAAGAGACATATCTGAGTCCATTTAGCCAGTTATTTGGGGAGGAAGATGGAAAATAGCACATGTAGGCAGAGTAGAAGCTTGGGCCTGGGCAAATCCATGGGGGATTTAGGGTGGGTACTTGCACTGAATTCTTGCAGAGAGCTGCCTGGGCTTTCCCTTCATAGTGGTCCTGTTCTGGTGTTTGCACATCTGATTCTTCTATTTATGAATTGTGTGTCCACAGGCAACTCACTTGACTTTCTGTGCCTCAATTTCTTCATTTGTAAAATGGGGACTAAAATAGTAGAATCAACATGTTAGGTCTGTGTACAAGACTGTGAACATTGGATCAGTTAAGGTGCATGACAAGTTGAGAACAGTATCTGGCATTGGGTGAATGTAAGGATGACCTAGAGAAAGCTCTGGAATCCCTAGGCACCTTAACTCATCTGCCCTGAATGAGGCGAAGAGGCCATGCTTAGCCCCTATCTGTTTGGAGGTCACAAGGAGGACCCAGTGATGAGGCTTTGAGGTACACTGGGGGACCCTGGAAGCCCTGGGGTGTCTTGGGGCTGGTCAGTGCCAGGGAGGCACAGAGGCTCACAGGGCGCACTTGCATAGCTCATCCCTCTCACAGCCTATAGAAGCTTGTGGGTGAGCACAGATGCATGTCATGCTGACTTGTGGGGAATTCACTACTTACAGAGAAGGGGAAAATGCACCTCTATAAAGCCGACAAAGCCAGGCAAGACCTGTGGGAGGAAAATAACTCAGGCTGTAGAATTTCTTTTTGAGGCTTGGAGTCTCTCCATGAACAACATAGACACAGACATGATTAGCATCATAACCTCCTGAGGCACTGTCTATGTGCTGGCAGGTGGCAGGGCTGATGTCACTTTGGCTCTTTAACCCATTGATTCAGGGATCTGGCTCCCATTTGGGCCCTGGCCTGTGTCACCTCTAGCGCCAGGCGTATAAGCAGCTCAAATAGTTACCTCAAGCTAAGGAGGGCTTTAAGGATTATCTTTTTTGGAGGTTCTTGTAAAACCATGGGATAGGCCACCCGCCATCTCCCACACTGTATATCTATCTCTACCCCTGGCCTGCGTACATGAGGATGTTCACAGTCTTCCTCAGACCTCACCTGCTTCCTTGCCCATGTATGCCCTGCAGCATCTCCGAATATCCAGGCCAAGTGTGCTCTGTCCTCGTTTGGAGTGTCCTTTATGATGCCTGAGAAGAGGCTAGAGGTTCAGCCCCACTGGCATGGGAGTTATAGAGCAGAAAAGGATTCAAAGGGAATGTGGGACTAGACTTGGAGTGGACCTAGAGGCTGAAGAGAAGAGAGGATGAGAAGATAGAGGAAAACTTTTGGAGAAGAACAGTGATGAAGAAGGGTCTGAGTGAGGCTCTGCAGTAAGGAAAGGTGGGTTTGTGTTGGGGAACATTTGGGGTGCATTTTCCTACAGCTAAGTGATAATGCTGTGACAAAGAGACAGATCTGCCTTTCGGTCCTGGGCTTTTCCCACGGTGTGCCTCTGTCTCCAGATTCCAGAGAATCCTGAAGTAGAGGAGACAATGGGGAGTTGCTGATGTTGAGAAGGAAGTAGTTCTGGCTTTGGTTATAGAGAGGCCGAAGGACTTTAGCTTCCTGGCTGGATAGGTTGTGGGCAGGGGCTAGAGTGGTGGGAAACTGAGAAATGGAAACTGGGAGAGACATTTCAGAGAATTATCAGTAGGGCATAATGACTCTATGATAGAGGAGTCCAGCCTGGCTCCCGGATGCTGGCCCACGTTGACAACTACAATTACCCAGCTGCACTTCCCAGCCTTCTCTGTGCCAGTCCTCCTTGAACCTTGGAAGATTTTTCAGAGTTGGGGTCACAGCTGAGTTTAGAAGCTACACAGTCGCCCCACTGCAAACACAGACTAGCCACAGGAGTAGAAGGGGAGGGGCTGATGTCAAACGGCTCTTTGGTGACAACAATTCTCTCTCCTGTTCATGCAAAGAACATCTTGCTTCAGAAGGTGGCTGAAAAAAGCTTGTGAGAAGGTACATTCATGTGCTGATCTCTGATCTACGGAATCAGAAACTCTGAGGTGGGACCCAAGAAACTGGGTCTTAATAGGCTCTCTAGATCAGGAGTCCCCAACCCCTGGGCTTCCGACTGATAATGGTCCATGGCCTGTTAAGAACTGGGGTGCACAGCAGGAGGTAAGTGGTGGGCGAGCCAGTGAAGCTTCATCTATATTTTCAGCAGCTCCCAAGCATCACCATTTCAGCTCCACCTCAGATCATCAGGCATTAGATCCTAATGCACTGGTCCCTGATACAAGAAAGGTTGAGGACCGCTTCTCTAGATGATTGTGGTACTAAGAATGTCGACAACTGGTCTCATCCTGGCCAGGTCTGGTGCAGAATAAATGAAATAAACTCAAGTATCTCATTTGCTTCTCTGATACAGAGATTTCAAATAAGATTTCATACATATGGTGCTTGGTCATAGTAGGCATTCACTACACAGAGTAGGCATTCACTACAGTGGTAAAAAGGATTGTGCCAATACCTGGATCTGAGCACTGCATCCTTGGATCAGTCTGGGTTCGCAGGAGGAAGACAAAAGGGCAGAAGATTCAAGGGCAGAAGCTTGGCAACTGCTGATGTCATAATGCCCCTATTTTCCCCTGCCTTCAGGCTCTTGGACCTGTGGGTGCCAGAGAGAGGATGGCTGGCAGCAGCAAAGAGAGGAAGAAGGGGGAAGTGGGTTCAAGGACACAGGGACATTTTCAGACACAACATAAGCACCAGGCAGAAGAACCACCAAAATTCTGAAAGAAGCATGGGGAACTTCAGAAACTTCTCAGGTAAATGTCTGGGCAGGATGCTATTTCACTTGTAAGAACATCAGGTATCCCCATGAGGTGAAAGGAAAAATGCAGGAACCTAACTACCAGGAGGCCACACCCCTCACAGGAGCCTTCTGCTTGTTGAGGATTGCCAGAGTCTCTGGCGTTTTCCTTCAGTGTGTCCAACTCTGAGGTAAAGCCCCATTGCCCAGTTTCTGATTAACTTTGTCTGCAGAGGGCTTGGTTTTTTAGAAACGGTCAGGATTCTACAGTGCAGTCAGGGCAATGACTCAAACAGGAAAACAAACCAAAACAAACACACATACTATACCCACACTTCCTCCTGGGTGGTGGGGGCAGGGGGTCGTATTGAGTTTCCCCCAAGGATGCCTCATGTCTGGACAGAGCTCAGCACCAAGGAAATGTTAAGCTAGGACTGGAAAGCGCCTTTGCTATTAAGAACCTATAGGAACTTCTAGGAATGATCATTAACAGACACACGAGCAGTAGATTAAAAAAAATAGTCATAATGAATATTCAGGTTGCTTATTTAAAGATAATTAAAAACAAGGAATAAAAGGTGTCAGTAAATAAGAACGACTGGTAAACTATATCATCAATGAAGGCACTGTGGTGTAGATGGGGGAGGAGAGTAGAGGAAATGCTCCTCTCTGTGGATGAGGAGGTGCTCCTGTTTATTGCCTCCGCCCAGCCCCCAGGCACCACTCTAGTGTGGTGTTTCTGGCAGCCAGAGACTCCAAAGGCCACTCAGTCTGTGCTGGAGGCTCTGGTTTTGCGCTTGCTTGAGCTACATTGAGCCAGTATGAGAGAAGCAGAAAGGTGAGGCAGGGCAAGAACATGGGAAGCCAGAGTTCCTGGGTTTAAATGTAGACTATGCTCCATGTCTGGGAGAGGCTCACTGACTGTGGTCAGAGAACTGGCTCCTGCACAGTTGACCTTCTGCGTCCCAAGGTCATCGTCTTCCTCCAGACCTCCTGACAAGCATTTCCTTCCGTCTTCCTTAGCTGACGTTATTTCAGGAATGTCTTCCAAGTTGTGGGACATTTATGTCCCATAAGATGTGGATCTTCCCTACATGTGGCAATTCTAGCATTCTCACTCTGCCTCCCTGGTGCCACCTGCGTTAGGGGTCTGGAGTCCTCAGGCTGAGTAATGGGTAGCCCTGGGGTTTCTTCCTCATCTCCTCTAATCAAACTGAGAGCCCCTTGGCTGCCATATTGCATGAGTTAGGGTGTGAGTGTCTCTGTTATGTGTCTGTGTATGCCTTAGTGTTTGTCTGTTATTGTATGTGTGTGTGCATGTGTTTGTGTGTGTCTCTGTGTATATATGCGATTGTGTCCGTGTGTGTATTTCCATGTGTGCATCTATATATGTTCGTGTGCTCGTGTGTATATGAGTGTCTGGGTATGTCTGAGTATTTGTGCATGTTTATGTGTATGTTCCTAAGTGTATTTGTGTATTTCTGTGTGTGCGCACATGTGTGTATGTGTGTTGGTGCCTATATGTATTTCTGTGTGTGTGTCTGTATGCCTGTGTGGCTGTGTTTCAGTAATGCATGTGTGTCTGTCAGTGTGTGTGCTTGTGTTTGTGTGTGCATGCATTTCTGCATGTACCCATGTGTGCATATGTGTCTGTGTGTGTCTGTATGTGCCTACACATCTGCAGTTTCGGAGTCCCCTTATGGCTGTGCCTTCTGCTCCTTTCTGTCTAGTAACTGTCAGAGTTCTGAGGGCTGGACACCAGGGCTCTGGGCATTGGGGAGTGAGGAAAAGAGCAGCAGCTGGTACAGGTCACTCCCTGGGGGAATTTTGACAGAGAAAAGGAGAAAAATAGAAGTCAGTAAGCTTGGAGTCAAGGGAAGAATTTTTCAGAGAAAGAGAGACTTGGGAATGTTTGAAAGCAGAAAGGGAGAGGGCAGTGGAGAGGGACACTTGGAAATGCTAGAAGGAAGCATGGAGCGAGCCTGGGTAGGAGAGGCATGAGGAAGATGGGATCAAGAGCAAAAAATGGATGTCAGCACAACTGCTCCCCATCCCAGGACTTGTTACCAAGTTTGGAGATTGCTAATACCCATAGTGTCTAGTGCTGTCACTGTCTGGAATGAGCTCCACCAGCAAAGGAGCAGACAGAGGGTACAAACTTTGAAAAAGCAGAAGACACTCATGTAAGGTTAATAATATTGCTCGTGCATATGTGCATGTTCATTTCTGCATGTGACTCATGCCAGGGCCAAGCCTAGGCTAGGAGCTGTCCTCTGCCTTTGATAGGCTCAGGATTTTTTGGGACATACATGTATGAGTCACACTTGAAGGCTTGCCTGGCCCATGGATCTTCACCTCTTTGCCCATCTCTGTGCCCATCCCTATCCCCAAACTCATATCCTCCCTCTCCCCATGTCCATACCCTTCTCCAAAACCTTCTCCTCCCCCTCCTCATACCCATCTGAATCCCCACACTCATTTGCATGTCCATCCCCACCATTCCCTATGTCCATGCCCATCCCCTCACCATGTCCATCCCCATGCCTGTCCCCATCCCTATCCAATCCCTACCCTCATGCCTATGCCCATCCCTAAACTCATCCCCACCCCCATGCCCATCCTCATCCCCATGCTCATTTGCATGCCCATCCATATGCATTCTCTCTAACCATGCCCATCCCCTCCCCATGACCATCCCCGTTCCCATCTTTATCCCTCTCCCCATGTCTATCCCCATGCCCACCCAATCTCCCACTTTACCAGACAAACATGCTTTCAAGAGAGGTTAGTAAGTAGCCCAAAGTTACACAGCTGGCAAATGTCAAAACCAGGACTTGATGAGCGCCGCCTGATACTAAAGCTCAAACCTGAACTCCCATGCCATATTCCTATACAGTGTTGGGTTCCTGGTAACTGGCCCCTGTCTGGCCTCTGATTCTGTTGTGTATTTGACATGATATTGCTTCGTCTGCTCCTGAGTTGGCTTCTCACTGTTCAAACTTCAGTCAGCCTGTGCATCTCAGCTCAGACTTCTCCACTAGCTACTGACCACGGCTTAACCCTCACCCTCTTTCTTTTCCAGGATCTCATGGGATTCCCCCAGTCTTAGTTTTTCCCTCAGACCACCACATCTCTGATGACAGAGCAGACAGGCTGGCAGGCAGGCAGGCAGGCAGGAAGACACACTGAACGGAGGGTCTTGATGAGGAGGTATTTTAAGTTGGAATGGGCCAACTTATGTCTACGACCGCCAGTAAATGTTCCGGTGGGAAATTTGCTCCAGAGAGAGAAGATGGGCAGTGAATCCATGGCTCACAGAGGGTGAGGCTGTGTGGACTGTGCCAGGAAATTGATGAGAAAAGAAGAAAAAATTTGCCAAGTTACAGTGAGTGCTTGGTTGAAACCAGGCACTAGGAATGTGTAGCAGGTCAGGCCTGCTGCCTGGGAAATGCTTGGCCTACTTTTGATTTCCAATTTTCTTTGTTTATTTCTAAAAACAGATGTTTATTTTACCTCTGTAATTCTTAAGTCTTTTAGAATCATGGGGAAGAATGATTTTGTTCTGGTTTTAGACACTTAACTTTTGTCCTTAGAGAGACAAGGGTCGATTTGCTAATTAGAGCCTAAAGTCGCCCGCTGGGTCTTTGACAGGTACTGCCTGCAGTACATCTTCAGTTACTGTGTTCTTCTCCAGCCTGGTCCGATGATCCATTATTTCACTCGTAGTCATAAAACGCAAAAACCCTAACCCTCTCTACCACCCCAATGCCCTTCGTTTCTCCACCACGCCGAATTTTTTGTTTTCCCTTATTCCCCCACACTCAATCCAAGTCTTTTTACTGATGCTAAAGAGAATATCTCTGTCACACTCACACCCACACCCATATGCATATACTCACACATACACACCTACACCCACGCACCTGCATTCTCATCTATCGCACCAACACACACACATACACATGCTCATCCATATACACATATACTCACCCACACACATATACACTGATACATACCACATGCCCACCCACACATACACACATACATACCATATCCACCCACACCCACCCACATACATACATACATACATACATACATACTTACATACTCTCATACACTCACACATACATCCACACTCATACATACACCACACACACACACACACACACACACACACACACACACTCTCTCTCTCTCTCTCTCTCTCTCTCCATTCACCCCCACCCACTGGCAACCCTACAATCATGCTTTCTAAGAGTGGCTGGGTTATTGGTAACACCCAGTTCTTCTACACAATCTTCCATTTCCCTCTTTTTAGCAACTTTTGCTTTATTCCTGCCCACCCTTCCCACTCCTTTTCCCAATGCTGCCATCCTTAGATCTTAAACAATTTTGAAAATTTTGAAATTACATCAAATGCACAGAGACATACAGCTTAAATCTTTGTGATTATCAAAGACGGATCCTGGTAACAACCACACTGCTAGCTCCCAGAACTCCCTCATCCCCTCCCATTTCTTACCTCTTCTCTATCCCCTAGAGGTAATTGCTCTCATAAATTTGTGGTAACACACCCTTGCTTTACATTAAGGAAATATATTCCTAAACACGATATTTTGACTGACATCTTTCAGCCAATGTTATGTTTGTGAGATTCATTATGGTTGCACATCAGTATAGTTTATTTTCATTGCTGTATAGTGTGTTCCATTGAATGGCTATACCACTGTCCACGGCACTATTCATTTTACTCTAGGTTGATTTTTTTTTCTCCAGTTTTTGGCTATTATAAGTAATGCAGTTATAGACATTCTTGCCATGTATTTTTATGTTACACATTTTTAAACCTGGGTGTGGAATTGCTTGGTCATAGAGTGGACCTATGTTTGTTTTTAGTAGATGATGTCAAACTGTTTTCAATTTATGTTCCCACTGGCAGTGTTATGGGCATTCTCATTGCTGTACATCTTTCTATTTAATATTGTCAGTTTAAAAGAATGTTAGCCATTCTTATGAGGGTAGAGTGGTATCTCATTGTGGTTTTAATGTGAATTTCCTTGAGGTTGAGCATCTTTTCATTTGTTTATTTTAGCATTTGGATATCCTCTTTTGTGATGAACCTATTCAAGTCTCTTGGCCAATTTTTTTTTTCTTTTTTGGTCTTTTTAATATTGATTGTAGGGTTTTTTAATAAATTAAAATATATTCTGTATACAAGCTTTTTTTTTTGGGTATGTGGAATACAAAAATCTTCTCCATACCAAGGCTTGTCTTTCCATTTTCTTAATGGTATCTTTTAATTAACAGAAATTCTTAACTTTAAGACATCTTTTTCTACCCTGATGGCATGAAGATATTTTCCTATGTCATCTTCTAGAAGCTTTATTGTTTAATTCTAACATTATAAACATTTATAAGTACAACCCACTTAGACTTGATTTTTTGGATATTTTGATAGGATGGGAGTTCAGTGTAATTTTTTTCCATATGGATATTCAAGTGATCTAGCACCATTTATTGAAAATACTATCCTTCACTCACTGCTCTGCTGAACCACAGAGAAATTTTTCTGAGCTTTCTAGTCTATGCTATATGTCTGTCTATCTATTGTTGTACCAATTCCACATTGTTCTAATTATTTTAGGTTTATAAGTTTTGAAATCCAACACAATATGTTCTTCAAGTTTGTTTATCTTTGACTTTGCCTTCTTGATTTATAGCTTTTTTATGTTCATATAAACTTAAAATCAGCTTGTCAGTTGCTACTAATAATCCTGTTGAGATTTTGGTTGAGATTATGTTGAATCTATGGTTCAATTTTAAGACAGTTGACACTTTTATAATGAACATGGTATATTTCTCCATTTATTTAAATTTTAAAGATTTTTTTTTCAATAATATATAATTTTCTGTAGGGAAGACTTGCACATTTTTTTTTTTTTGGTTAGATTTAATCCTAATTTTGATATATATCTTTTTGTTTTAAAAACAGTGTTTATTTGCTCCTTTATTGACTGCATTGATTCTGACTCTGTGCTCAAGGCTAACTTTGATATTTTTGAAGTGATTGTACACAGTATTATTTTAGACATTTTATTTTGTTTATGTCTGATATTTAGAAATGCAAGTGATTTTGGTATGCCATTCTTATATCCAGCAACCTTGCTAAACTAAGTCTAATAGTTTATTTGTAGATTGTTTGAGTTTCTACATGTGCAATCATAGTATACTAGTTAAGAACACTGGTTTTAGAATCAGACTGACTTGGTTTTGAATTCTAACCTCATCACTTACTAGGACTTTGAGAAAATTGCTTAATTTTTTTTGGAGGCTCATTTCTCTCTCTGCAGAATAGTGTCACTATCTCATAGGTTTACAGGAAGGAATAAATTAAACAAAGTGTATGTCACCTTGAGGCAGTGCTGGCACACGTAGGCCTCCATTATAATTTGTGATTACAATCATTGTCCTCATTTCCTCCCTTTCCATTAACTCCACAGCTCTCCAAATTTTGGCTTTTATCTTGCCATTTAATGCAATTGCCTTCATAAATGCATTTCTAGTGTCAACTTCAATGGGCTCATTTGGTCCTTGAGTTTCTGGATATTTCTGTGGCCCTTGACACATCCATCTCTGGGGTGTCTTTTTGCTGACACCAAATGTGTGCAGTTTTTTTATACCAACCAATTCTTCAATTCTCCAACACCCACTGGGTGCCCTATGATTCAATTCAATTCTGATGCTAACTACCCAGAGTTAGTGCAGACCCCACAGATTAAGGGCTCAGTCCCACAGACTGTTCCCTCTTCAGACACTAGTTTCCAATCCCAGAGGCTGCTTGTACTTCTAACTGGCTATAAATGTATGTGTTCCCACGACCCTTGGTTTGATAGTTCACTAGAGTAACTCACAGAATTCAGGAAAACTGTTACGTACATTTACTGCTTTATTATAAATGCGACAAATCAGGGACAGCCAAATAGAAGAGATGGAGGTGGCACAGGGCTCTTTCCGTGCTCTTTCCACACTCTTTCCAAGCATGCCTCCTTCCCAGCACATCGATGTGTTCACAAGGGGGGAAGCTCCCTGAACTCAACTGTATAGGAATTTTTATGGAGGCTTCACTACATAGCCACAACTGATTAGATCATTGACCATTGGTGAATGACTGACTCAATCTCCAGGCTGTTTCTCCTCCATGGAGCTTCTGGTGGGGCTGAAAGTTCTCTCTGATCACATGATTGGTTTTTCTGGCCACTAGTCCCCATCCTGAAGCTGTCTGGGCAATACCATGAGCCATCTCATCAGCATACAACAGACAATACATTCCAAAGGTTTTATGAATTCTACGCCAGGAAGGGGACAAGTACCAAACATTTATTTTTTAATTATATCACAGTATCGTGGCAGATATATTTTTTTAGCTTCCTGAGACTACTCCCCCAGTGCTCCTTCCTTCTCTCTGGTGGTTTCTGCCCAGTCATGGTTTAGTTCTTTTTCTTTTTTTCAACTCATTCTACATAAATGACATATATGGCAATCTTTGGCCTCGTTGTTGTTGTCGTCGTCGTTGTTGTTTTTAACCAAATCTATAGCTATAAACATGGTTATTTTCTTGGATACCAGATTCATATAGACAATTGTTCACTGAGCATAATTACCTCGATTTTCTATAATGCCCCAAATGAAACTAAGCTCCTTTCCCCAAATCAGCTTTCCTTCTCTGTTGCTTATCTCCATCACCCACTCAGAGTCCTGAACATCATCCTAGATCCCTTTCTCTCCTCCCTTCCTATAGTTAGTTGTGATTACATTCTGTACCCCTATGTTCATTCGCACTGCCATTAACTTGGTTCTGTTGTTCATAATTATTTCCCAGTTGGTAAACAGCTTATTTACTGATCATCTTTTTGCAGCCTTGCTGGATTCCAGTAGTTTATTATAGGAAGGGCATAGGGATTCATTAAGATAGCCCCAAATGCCACAACAAATAACCCTCATCAGGGACTTAACAGAATAGAAGTGAAAATCAGTTGAGTGTTTTGTGGTCATCTGCCATGCAGTTTTCAGGGACCCAAGTTCCTTACACTTTGTGACTCTGCAATCTCCTGGGATCTTGACTTCTTTTACTTCGAACTTATGAACAGAAAAGAAAGAGAATGAAGATCATATGGGAGCATTAATGGGCCAGGTCTGTAAGTAGCCAGAACTCAGACACACTACTATCTGGATACAAGGTGGGGGAAACAGAATTCTTGACTGGGCAATTGATTCCCAGTATCAAGTTGATACAAAGGATGAAATGTAGAAATCCTCGTTGGGTGGGTATAGGTGTCTGCCACAGGGATCTTTCTAAAAGGCAAAGCTGATAATGCTACCCCCTGCTTAAAGCCATTCGATAGTCATCATAGTGTCTGCAATATAAAGATATAACTCTTTAGCATGAATGTTCTAGGCAGAGGAAACAGGGAGCACAAAGCCCCCTGTGGGGCCTTTCATGGTTGGACTTCCACCTTTGCTTGCAAACTCACTTCTCCCTATAATTCTCTCCTTCTACCTGTGTGCACCCTATGTATTAGACATAGTTTAAGTTCTCCGAGTATATTATGCTCACTTTGCTCTTATTTGGCCTGGCTTCTTGCTATTCATCTTTAATGGCTTTTGCATCTGGTGCTAGCTTCAGTTTCATCTTCAGCTTATTTTAGTTTTATATGTTATGCTTCAGTAATATTGAAATCTATTTTAAATTTTAAAATTATATCATGCTACTTCATGCTTTTCTTCAAGTTTTTCTTTTTTTTCTTTTCTTTTCTCAGTAATGTCTACTCGTTATTCATCACTACACTCAGAAGTTCCTTATGAGTCCTCTTAGTGAGCTAGATGACCCTCTCTCATATAATCAGCCCATAGTTCCACCAGAGCAAGTGGCACATAACATTGTGTTGAGCTAGACTCATTGTGGTCTGGGACAAGGAAATGGTCCAGTTTAGAGATTCTCAAAGTGTGGTGCCCAGACTGGCAATACTAGCCTCATCTGGGAACCTGTTAGACATGCAAATTATTAGGCCTCACCTCAGATCTGTTGACTCAGAAACTCTTGAGGTGGGGCCCAATGGTCTGTGTTTTAAAAAACTCTTTAAGTGATTCTTATACTAAGGAGGTAAACCACTGGTCTCATTCATCTCTGTAACTAGAAGGTCTGACCCAGGATAACTGTTTGTTGAAATGAAATAAATTTAATTCTACTCCAGGAAGTTGTCTGGAGTTTCCTAGGCTGGATGAGAAATCACTCCTGATGGCATTATGATACCTTCCATCTCCTTTTGTTACAAACCTCTTTCCAATATAGTAGAACTACAGATGGTGACACCCATAAACATAGGGATTCTGCTGTATTCACCTTTCTATCCATGTGCCTGGTACAGAGTAGGTGCTTAATAGGTGTTTATACAGTTTTAGGTCCAGGGTCACATGTGGAGAAAAGACAGACAAGTCCCTTCCTCCTATGGAACTTAAATTCTAAGAAGGCAGGCAGAAAATAAATTGTAAACAAACAAATTAAAGATAATTTCAGATAATGATAGTGCTATAATAAAAACAAAATAAGATGACATGCTAGAGATGGACTGAGTGGCTAGTTTAGAGTAGGAAGTTAGGGAAAGCCTTTCTGAGAGGGTAATATTGAATTAAGATTGAAATGACCTGAAGCCTGCTAATGTGAAAATTTGTAGGGAAGACCATTTCAGGTGGAGGGAATAACTTGAGTTTGGTGACTTTGAGGACATAGAAAGAAGGGCACTGCAACTGGAGTGGAGAGACAGAGGAGAGAGAGAGCTGAGAGGCAGAGCAAGTCAACCATGGTGGGAGTTTGGATTTCATTCCAAGAGCTATGTGGAAACTCTTGGGGAGGAATATTTAGGTTGGGGAGCAACTGAGTACTGGTTCATGTTTTGGAAAGAACACTCTGGCAATTGGGCATATAAAATAAATTGTACAATAAGTCCTCACTTAACATCATTGATAGAATCCGTAACTTTAAACAAAATGTCATATAATGAAATCAGTTTTAGGCTAATTGGTACAAACACGAATTAAGTTCCTGGCATCTCATTCACATTATAATGAAATTATGTTGAATGAAAATGACATTATTCAAAGACCTGCTGTCTAGAGACAAGAATGGAAGCAGAGAGGCCAGTTCAGAGACCACAAGAATGTTCTGTGGATATGGGGCTAGCACTGGGAGCATCGTGTCTACTCACATGGATCCTGGTGCCAGCTAGGTGACTAAATCCTGGCTCTACCAGAACAGATGTATGGCTTTGAGCAAGTCACTGAACATGCCTAAATTTTGCCCTCTGTAAGAGGGGATAAAAGTAGCACTTAACTCACAGGTTTGTTGGGAAGGCTCAGTGAGTTAATATATGTAAAACATGGGCACCTGTGCTATGAGTTAGTATTAGTATTAGTATTAGTAATAGTAGTAGTAGTAGTAGCAGCAGTAGTAGTAGTAGTAGTAGCAGTAGCAGCAGTTGTCGTCATAATAGAATGTAAAGAAAACAATGGCTTCAGGATGTTTCTATAGGCCTAATTGATGTGATGATGGTAAATGAGACCTTGAGGATAAACAAAAGTGGAAAAAAAGACTCCTGGTTTTTTTCATTTTCTTTCTTTTTTTTTTTTTTGGCAAATGGTTTGCTAATGGTGCTATTTAATTAAAATGTGGAAGACAAATGAAGAAGCAGGTTTTGGTATGTGTGCTGTGCGCGCGTGCATGTGTGTGCGTGCGTGCGTGTGTGTGTGTGTGTGTGTGTTTGTTTTGACCAAGGTGGTTCTGAGGAACCTATAAAACAGCCAAGAAGAGATATTCATGGTTATTTAAGCCTGGAGTTCAGGGAAGAGCCCATGGCTGAAGACACAAATATGGGAATTGTGGCACGTTGATGGGGTCATCCTGGAGAGTGTCTGGTTGGGGAAGAGACAGCCACCCAGGACAGAGCCCTGGGCTTCTTGTTGTGAAGGTGGAGTAGAGGAGAAGGATCCAGCAAGAAGCCTAAAAGAGTGGGCAGTAAGGTGGTGAAACTAGGAGGAAGTGCGATGATGGAGCCAAGAGAAGAGGGAGTTTCTAGAGTGGCAGTTGCCTCTGTTGCCAATAGGTCAGACAAGATAAGTAGTAAACACAAAGCAGGCAATGAGTCTGGCAACATGAAAGTCCTTTGTTGAATGGACAAATACAATTTTACTTAATAAGTTGATACTTTTATTTAAATATTAACTCAATTATAAAGTCTGGTCTCCTTGATGCCCACCAAGAATTAGGAGAGGGGAGCACCCCAAAGACGACAGGGCAAACAGCCTTCTCAGGGTAGCCTTCCATCAGAGCTGTGATGTGCACCCAGCTGAATGGCTACTGCAAGTTAAAAGAGATCCCACCTGTTTGATTGCTCTTGAGTGGAGAAATGGCTCCCGTCTCTTCTTCAAATGAAGTTTTAGAAACCACCCATAAAGGGTGACCAAAGTGAGGTGGGAAAAGTATTTCTAAAACTGAAATCAAGTTTCTGATGACACCATGGTTCGGCACAGCTGTTTTGAATCTAGGAGCATATTAATACGCCTTTTCTATGACTCCCTCAAGGCAAACCATTAACATTTCAGCTTATTGCTATTACCCAGTAAAGAGGTAATAGATTAGATTGGGTGATTCTTAAACTTTCTTCTCAAACTTTCTTGTGCATCAGCATCACCTAGAACAGGGGTCCCTGACCCTCAGGCCTCCAACTGGTACTGGTCCATGGCCTGTTAGGAACTGGGTCACACAGCAGGTGAGCTGTGGACCACCAAGCAAAACTTTATCTGTATTTGCAGCCACTCCCCAGCACTAACATCACCACCACAGTTCTACCTCAGATCATTGGGCATCAGATTCTCAAAGGAGCACTGGTTCCTGGTACTTAAGAGGTTGGGGACTGCTGACCTAGAGGGCTTGTTAAAAACACAGGTCACTGGGCCCCACCCCAGAGTTTCTGATGCAGTAGGCCAGGGTGGGACTGGAGAAAATGCATTTCTAACAAGCTACCAGGTGATACTACTGCTGTGGTCCCGGAACCACCCTTGATGACCTCTTGTCTGGATCATATGGTCCCTGAGAGGAGGGATGGCATCCCTATCGTTCATCTGGTTAAGCAGGAGGCACTCAGTAAATTCCTATGAAATGAGTGGATTAAATATACCTTCTGTGGATCCCTCAGAGATGAGGAGTTGGCTGAGTGCTGTGGTGAGGGCCAGGGAGTGACAGAGTGTCACCCAATTTGCTGCTGCTGCCCTAAACTCTCCAGCAGCCATGCCCCACAGACTCTGCTCAGAGCTGCCTATGGCAAAGTAGCTATCTTTGCACTCTGCATTCTTTTTCTTGAACCCTTCCTAACTTGCAGGTTCTCTTTTACTTCGACTGTTAGCCACTTTTAATAATTCAGTTCAGGCTTGCATCTTCATGGGTGGAGTTTAGGCAGAGGACACAATGACACAAATGATTTAATGTGTAACATTTTTCTGGGCTCTATTATGCAGCCCCAAGTGAAGCCAATCCTTTTTCTTCACTCTCTAGGGCCAGAGGAAGCCGGGTGGGGACTTGGCACATGGCTTTTGAGAAATGGAATTAGTTAAGTCTCAGTCAAAAGCACCGTGAATGCTGGTGGCCACATCCCATCTAGCACACGTCTTTTGGTTGGAGGCACTGCACCCTCCCCATGCATACAGAGACTTCTTTCTTTCTTGAGGAAAAGTGACTCTTTCACAGTCTGCCATAGGCAAAGGAAGTGGAAAGTTCCAGAGCATCCTGAGCCCTGCTCAGTTCTACCCCGGCTTTGCTTTTCCCAAGTTCAGAGAGGTGTGAGCCTTTTTCATGCAGGGTGGTTCCTGCAGGGCAATAGTGAGTTCTGTAGCTGGAGCCTGTGCCCTCAAGAGGAGAAGCCCCACATGCTGACCTCCTGGCCTTAACCATGTCTTAGCCAGAAAACAGTACTGGAGCCCCTCCCAGCCCTCCTAGGATGCGGGCCCCAAGCAGAGTGCTATAGCCAGGGCTTTTCTGAGAAGCTGCTGATCTCAACCCAGCTGGTTCCACATTCCTGGATGATGAGGGAGGGATTCCAGTGTTTACTTTGAACAATGTTTTCCTGTGTCTGAACAGACTGGGTGTTAAATTCTTCCAGATTTCTGGCTCTACATTGCAGCTCCAACAGGACAGAAACAGGTTTACCGCAGTTGGCAGGGGAGCAAAAGCAGGGTCCGTCTGGGCACCTTCTGCATCTATAATTTCCATCAGGTGGATGGAAAGATGTTAGCTTGGCTCCATGGGCTTTGTGCCCAGGAAGGGTTTGTTGTGCTCTCCACTCAGGGCTTGCACCATGCCTTTCTCTTTTCCCACCCTAGAGGGCAAAAGTTAGCTTTTCTCTTTTGAAATGCGTCAGGGAGTGAAAATCAGATGAGTTTTGAAGGTCAAAGCTTGCAGTGTTTTCTCTGTTAGTATAAACCCAGAAGTTGAGCTCATAAGGAATTCATTTGGTGGGATATTGGGAAACTTGAGTGCATTCCGGTTTCTGAGGCCTGCTGTGCCAGGAGGTTTCAAATATGCAGGAAGTCAGAGCTGGATGGGAGATGAGAGAGTGGCAGACCCACCCGAATCCTTATTTCTACCCCAGAGGAAACTGAGGCACTGAGAGTTCTAGTGACATGAGGGTTAGAATGTTGAACTCTAAAGAGCTGTCCCCAAAACAGCTGGTTAGATTTCTCAGAACTGTGCAGGCTGGGGATTGTGGTAACATGTAATTAATTGCTAGTATTTATTGCTGAGGAAAATGACAAATGGCAATACAATCACATGGGACCATGGGAGACATTATTCTCTTTAAGTGTTGATACATCGATAGCTTTAAAGATACAGAGAACTTCAGGAAAACAATAGGATCATTTCAAAGATAAAGGTACTTTTTACCTCTACTATGCACAATAAGCAGTTTCTTCATTCTTGTGTTCTGAGATGATGAGCATTTCAGGGGATACTCATGGGATCCTACAAGGACTTACTCTCTATGGAGTCTTTGGTGAAGCTCCAGCCCTGGAAACCTACTCTTATACCCCTTTTATGGTGTGTGTGTGTGTGTGTGTGTGTGTGTGTGTGTGTCCCTGTGAACCCG
Source organism: Rousettus aegyptiacus (assembly GCF_014176215.1). NCBI lineage: Eukaryota > Metazoa > Chordata > Mammalia > Chiroptera > Pteropodidae > Rousettus > Rousettus aegyptiacus. The sequence continues at coordinate 67,032,998 of NW_023416309.1, forward strand.
TGTGCACATATGTATGCTCCTGCATGCATAAGTAGGAAAGGAAGATTGATGGCAAGCCTTTTGACTTTAGGACCTCAGCGGAGCCCAAACAGTATTTATCTAGCAGGGTTGGATAAAATAGTTCACTGATAGAACTTGTCATTTTGATCTGACTGCTTTCAGAAAGCTATTTTGATTCCATGGACATTTTTGCTTGGTCTTAAGAAGAAACCACTAAAATTTCAACTTTCTACATCTCTCAAGTAATGTGCAAGACAAGCACCTTAGCATCATCCCTGAACCGCCCTTCACACCTCGTCCTATCCCTCACCCCAATCTTGAGCCTTCTGGACACATCAGTATGTCTGCTGTGTCCAAATGGCCTTGTCAAAATTGACTGTTAGAGATGCCTTCATTTTTATTATGTTTTATAGCCATAAATTCTTTACTTAAATATAATCCCTTCTTCTAGAAGAATTTATATTGTTCCCTAGAGATGGGAATGGAATGAAGGGAAGAATTACTCAGTGAAATGGCTCCCACTGCTGGCAGAGTACAAAGCCCTTCTCTGTTCACTCTCATGGGTAGGACTTTGTCTCAGAATGTCTGGTAAGAGCCTTATATCAGTTATCTCTTCCTGTGTAACAAGTTACCCCAAAACTTAGCTGCTTATAAAACAAATATTTGTTATCTCATAGTTTCTGTGGGTCAAGAATTTGAGTGTGACTCGACCATGTGCCTCTGTTTCCAGATCTCTCCAGGAGGGGACAGTCATGTTTTTGGCTGGGTCAGTGGGCCCATGTGAAGGCCTAACTGCAGGAGGATCCACTTGTAAACTCACTCACATGATTATTGGCAAGATTAAGTTCCTCACACGCTGATGAACTAAGGGCCTTAGTTCCTTGTTGGCTGGAAATCTCCCTCAGTTCCTTGTCATGTGGGCTTCTCCATAGGGCAAGTCATAACACGACAGCTGACTTCCCTCAGAATGAGAAAGATCGAGAGAGAGAGAGAGAGAGAGAGAGAGAGAGAGCGAGAGAGAGAGAGAGAGAGCGAGAGCGCGTGCACGTGCTAGCTCAAGATGGAAGCCAGATATTTTTTGCAACCTAATTTCACTTTGCCATATTCTATTTGTTAGAAGTGAGTTTCTAGTTGCAGCTCACACTCAAGGGGAGTGGGGTTTCATGAGGGTGTTAATACCAAGAGGTGGGATCACTGAGTGCTACCTTGGAGGTCGCCTACCTCAGGCCTTATGGGCCCAATTGCTGTTGAGTCTGTGCATCCTGTGGGCCCTGCCAACCTAGTAGTTCTGATAAGCCAAGTGGCTGTGATGGGCAGAGGGAAATGAGTTCCACGTTCCCTTTTACTCCTCTTGGAAGGTGAATACCTTTGTTGGTAGAGCATTCTGAAGACTTCTCAGTGGTGAGTAATTGTCAATTTCTAAACTAGTTACACTTAATCTCTACTCCCCATATTCCATCCCCCTTCTACATCAAGGAAAGCAGATGAGCCTGAGACAGCATCCACACTAGCCACCCTCTCTGTGGTTTTTGTCATTCTCTGAATAAAGTCCATGATATAGCTGTTCTCTCTAGAGTTCATCTAGTCCTTACCTTGGATGCCAACGTTATTCAGCATTCTGGTTACCAAAATGAGTCCTCAGTCATAAACCAGAGAATGAAATGTATATACCATTAGTTCAGAATTCTTTGTCTTTACAAAAGTAGACAGTTATAAAGATATTTATGGTTCATGAAATACTTTTATCTGAATTCATTGGATCATCGCAATATGTATGAGGCAAGATTTTTCTCATCTTGGATAGGAAGAAACTGAAGTTCAGAAAGTTTAAGTAATTTGCTCAAAATTAGACATAAAAAAAGTGAAGCTGGATTTCGAAAACAGTTCTCCTGACTCTAAATTCTGTGCCCCACCCTGCATCCCACTTTAACATTGTTTGCATACCTAAATCTCCAGATTATTCCCAGTAGGAATTTGACAAGACTTCTTGGTCCGATTTCACTCATTAAGTCATTCTAGACCAGGCTTCAGTGACCTGAGAAGAGAAATAGAACTCAGCTGGGACAAGGGATGTCAAAACTGGAGACTGTACAGCAGATATGGCTGGTGACTTTGGAGAGTTAAACAAGGTGTGTGTGCGTGTGTGTGTATATGTTTATTCCTATGAATGTGTGCACATATCTATGCATGCCTGTGTGTGTGGTTCATAGATTCTCATCCCAGGGACTATACAGATGTCCTACTCAAGGCTATGTGTGTATGTGGGTATGTGTGAACACAGATTGGGGATGGTCTCCAGAGGGTCTCCTTTTGTTGAGCAGAGGGAATGAGTGGTATAAACAGGGCTGTTGGCATATGAAAAGTAGGGTAAACGGGGTGGGATGGTGAGACATGGGGTTAGTTATATGGCAGCATTTGTATTGGGAGGGTACCCTGGGCCCATCTTCTGACCTCCTGCTGTTCTAGTCTCTTCCCTGATCTTCAACTTATGGACCTATTTTTGGTGAGATGCATTTTGCTGCTAATTTCGCTACCATGAAAACTAGACCATGTTGTTTTGGCATTGGAGATATCACAGTGCTATACACTGATGCCGATGATGACAGTCCAACTCACAGGCTCTTACCACATGCTTGGGCCCTGTGCTCAATGCTTTATATGAATTATCTTATGAGAAAAATCCTCATGGAAATCCATGGGTAGTTCCTATTATTGCCCCTATTTTACAGATGGAAACACTGAGACTTAGAAATTTTAAGTATTTTGTTTCAGGTCACACAGCTAAGAAGAAGTTGGCCTGTACTAAACACATGCTCTTAATCCTATGCTATACTTTACTCCAAACAATTGTTTAGTATGCATGCAGCTTTTCCATATTAGGAACTTTGGCTAGTTCTCCTACCAGTTGCCCTCTTGAGATACTGAACTACGTACATAATAATATAACCGAAACGACAAGAACAGCAAGGAGAGAGCTGGTTTTCTGTTATGCTATACGAGGGTATATGTTAAAGGCCAGGCCATTCCTGGGGGGAGCACGTCCACACAACACGCTCCATAAGGGCCTCGTTCCCAGATTTTACAAGTATTCTCTGCATCTCTCCATTGTGCCAAGGAGACAAATTATAGCTCTTATTGTTTAATTGGATTTCTAGCTCAACAAAAACTCCTTTTGTTAGAACTTCAAAATTTCCTGGCATGTTACCCACACATATTTTTATGTGGTTAGCAGTTATGTTTCATTATATACTACTTGTGTATATTTGTGCCTAGAAAGATTCATTTGAAACTAGTAACTAAATATCTCTCCTCAGTTTCAAAAAACCTCTTTCTTTACTTCTAAAAAATCGATAACTGCTATTTTCTCTTTTAACTATGGGCAGCTGTTTTCTATATATTCAACTGTTCATCTTCCCTAAAACTATCCAGAATAGTTACATTCTGAATTTTTCCAGTTTACCTTTTTCATTCTATGTTTCTCAGAAACCTAGTGAAATGAGCTGCACCAGAGACCTGAAAAAGCTTGCAGACAGAAGTGAGCACAAGAGGAGATCAGGACAAGGTAAGTCTGACCTTGGGTTTGGACCATAATTAGTCCTCAAAATAGATAACATGTGGGCCAAGAGATGACTAGAATTTAATTATCTTACTTTTGAGCCTTAAGAAACATAGTTTAGGGAGAGAGACAGATACCAAGCAAGTAACACAATGGGATAAATGATTCTAATAGATGAGGAACAGAGAGGTGTTATGCAGGTTATGCAGAAGCCCAGCAAAAGAGCTGGATGGCCTCCCAAAAACAGTGTCATAGGAGCAGTTCTGGAAGGAGAGATAAAGGGACCAGAGAGCAGAGGACACATGTCTAAATTTACAATATTTCCAAGGGAAGGAAACAAGTCTGTGAAAAGGAAGTCACATCCACTAACAGCAGATGGAAGATACCCTAGGTGCTGCATCTGGTGGTAGTGAGATCTGGGTGTGTTTGATGAGATTGGAGGCTACAGAGTACATATTAGACCAGTGGGAATGAAAATAGAAGTTCAGAGGAAAAGTGGAGTATGACCTGAATTGGAATTCAGTACCTTTAGGCCCCACAGACTTTCCATATTAGATTTCACTTCACCTTCAATGAAGCTTGAATCCTAGAGTGTTGTGGCTCCAAGTTATTGTGCTGTTGGTTTCTTGGTGCTTCACATGTAGTGTCTCATTCAGTCTTAACAATAATAATCCTGCAAGGAAGATATGTCACTCCCATTTTAGAGATGGAGAAATTAAAGGGTGGGGGAGAGAGAGAGAGAGAGAGAGAGAGAGAGAGTGAGCTTTGCCCACTTAAAAGCAATGTGACAGTGCTAGGATTTGAACGCAAGTCATTCAAAATTTCTTTATCATATTTATTAGGATAATATTCCACATTTTGCCAGCTGACCTTTTCTAGTAGCGGCTATTGTCAAGTCAACTAGTCCATGGTTCCCTTTGTGTTTTGTATGTGTGTAGCTGCCTCATGTTCGGATTTCCAATAACCCTTAGGAATCCCAGGGAAAATTGTTGTGGCAACTGCGGTAATATTTGTTTATTTAATAATTGTGATCCAAGTGTCTGAGGACAGAGAAGTGAATGTGAGATCTCTTCTCTTATGGAACTTACCTTCTAGTTAACTAAGAGAAAATAAACAAATGAGTAAATTATAAGAAATGTCAGTCAGGAATAGTCAGCTATCTTGCAGAGAATTAAAATAGGAGGCATGGTAATGACTGACTGGTGGCAGTCATGATAGGCCTCACTGAAGAATTCACATTTAGGCTGAAAATTGACTTACAAGAAGAGCAACCTATGTGAGGATAAGGGAAAAGTACATCCCAGGCAGAGGGAACAGCTGGAGAAGGACCTTAATGTGGGAACAAGCTTGGTATTTGAGAAGAGGAGAAAGACCCATGTGGTTGGTGCCATTAGTGTTTGGGAGAGTGGTACCAGATAAGCCTAGAAGGAGAGGCAGGAGCTGGATCAAGGAGAACTTTGTAAGCCAAGGTGGAAATTTGCATTGTATCCTAAATGGAATGGGAAGCCTTTATAGTATCAGCAGCAGAATGATTTAATCTGGTTTATATTTAAAAATTTTCACCCTGTGTCCTTTGTGGACAAGAAATTTTAAGGGGAAAGAATAGAAGCAAGGAGACCACCTAGCAGATATTCAGTCGTCCAGTAAGAAGATGTTGATGTCTTGGATAAGGATGGAGGTGTAGAGAAGTTTAATTATAGTAGAAGGTGGTGGTGGTGGGGGAGAATAATGAATTGAATGTATGAAGTACGAAAGTAAAAGGACTCGAAGATGACTCTTAGGTTTTTGATTGGACAATATGGTGAATGATGATGCCTCTCTCTGAGATGGAAAAGACTGGAGAGGAACATATTAGGGAGTAAGGTCAATAGTTCTGTTCGAACCATGAAAAGTTTGACATTTTATTAGATACTATACAAATGAAGATGTACAGATGGCAGTTGGATATATAAGTTTGGATTTCAGGGAAGGGATCAAGTAGAATTAAGATTTGACAAAAAGGTGAGTTGTAAAGCCACAGAACTGACTGATGCTATCTTGGGGGCCTTTGGAGGTAAAGTAAGAAGGAAGTCTAGAAATCATCAATAGAGACTGAGAAGGGTAGTGAATGACATGGAAGGAAAATAGGTCCATGTGGTGTCATGGAATCAAATAGGAAAATATTTCAAGAACTTGAGAGTAGTCAACTATATCCAGGGTCATTGCATCTTGGAAGTCAAGAGGTGGGGCCAGGGGTGCAATGGAGAGACATTCTTTGATATGAATAAGGACATTTCATCCATCATAGTGGGAAGAAAGGCAGCATGCACAGGAGCAGTTGGTAGGAGTGGTGGTGGGGAGAGACAAAGGCATTTCTGATGGATCCTTGGTTATTTCCTCAAGGAAGGCGAGGCAAGGACATCGACTGAGAGGGAGAGGGAGAAGGAGGTGATGAAGAGGTTTGAAACAGTTGTTTGTGTAGTGGGAGAGTAAAAAGACTTGGAAAGGAGGGAGAGGGGGGTGGGCTAATTATGTTGACTGACTTTGAGACAGAGGAGTGAGAGTGTGGAATATTAAAAGGATTCTCAACTTTTTCTGTCTGGCTTATTTCGCTTAGCATGATTATCTCGAAGTCCATCCATGTTGTCGCAAATGGCAGTATTTCATCTCTTCTTATGACTGAGTAATATTCCATTGTATATATGTACCACAGCTTCTTTAGCCAATTATCTATCATAGGACACTTTGGTTGCTTCCATGTCCTGGTCGCTGTGAATAACGCTCCTATGAACATTAGTGTGCAAATATCTTTTTGGATAAGGGTAAAGGGAATCAAATATATGGTAGCTGAAGGAAACTGGACTTTGGGTGGTAAACACACAATAGAATATATAAACGTCAAATTATAATGTACAGCTGAAAATTATATAATTTTATTAACCAATGTTAGCCCAATAACCTTAATAAAAAAATAAAAATAAAAGGATTCTGCAGCTAGACAGCCTGAGTGACAATCCTGGCTTTGTCATGTAATAGTTGTGTGATCTTGGATGTGCTATTGAACATTCCAATGGGCTTTGGTTTCCTTGCTTGTAAAATGGGGATAATATAGCATCTAATTTGTAAGATTTTTGTGAGGATTAAATTAGTTAATATAGGTAAGGTGCTTAGACTGTACTCAGGACACAGTGCATGGCACAGAAACTTAAGCTATTATCATTTCATGTGAGACCAATCAGTGCAGTTGTTACTAATACTGGGGCTTGGTCATGCAAATATGGTAGAGGGAGGAAGAAGGGTAAGGGGATTAAGGTCATTTGCAAGAGGTTATAATGAGAGACCACAAAATTTAAACAGGATAAAGCAGGAAATGAGGGTAGGAAGGGGTGACTGAGAGGGAGAGTAGAATGAATAAATTGGAATAGAGGAATTGCTAGATTGTGAGCTGTTTGAGTGAGTGTGCTGTAATGATAGATGAGGTAATAGAGTGGGATGCTCTTGTTGAGATCATGAATATAGTGTGGTTATTGGTAATGATAAGAAAAATGGGTTGACCACAGGGGTGGGTGGCAGAGATTGAGAGGAAGTCAAGATTAATGAAGATGAATAGGTCAAGGAAGGTTGGGATAGAGATTTGCATGGGTCACTCATGAGATGATGAAGAAACCACTGATGATGATAGCAGTAAAGGTACAAATGAAGCTAGTGTGCCAGGAGCTAGAGTTGTCAGTGACTGAAGGGTAGAGGCCAAGGATCAGAAGCTGGCAATAACCAGGTGGATAGGTGGGTTATCTCATCTCAAGACATGAACTTCAAAGGAGCAGGAAGGAAAATGGTTTAGAATGTCAGAGGAGAGTAAGTGGGACAAGTACCCACCTCCAGGTCCAAAAACTTGTAGGCCATAGGAGGATAAACAACCCTTCCCTGAGAAACCTGAGGGATATGTGGTATCATGAGGGCCAGAAGGAATGACACTTCCTTTGGCGATGATCTAAAAAAGCACTCTTGGCAGAAAGCTTCAGGGGTATGTGGGAGTAGGGGTGCCTTCAAATTGCAGCTTTTTACCCTCAGTTTTTCAGATTTCGAACAAAATTTTATCAGTTTACTCAAAATTTCAAGTAAATCCCACACCTTTGGATCCCTAACAATTTTCTCAACATAATGTGGTGAATGCTATTTATAGTAGGGTCATTTTTGCCTTCTCCCTAGAGTACAGGGGAAGGGCAGATTCTCTCCCTGGGAGGGTCAGGAAAGTTTTTTTTTCTGAATGGCTGAGCTACACTCTGGATTTTGGAGGACATATAGTGGGGAGTGGAAAGAGAATTCAGGACAATGGCAACAGGGCATGCCAAGAAGTCAAGGCATGAGAGCTTGGTGAGTGTGGCAAATGATGGGCTGCTTACAGTCACTGAAGTGTCACGTGTGTGTCTCTGTGTGTCTCTGTGTATGTGGAGGGGGATAGTCATGATGATAAGAGCTAAGATTGGGAAGCTTTCCGGGGACTAAATTTTTAAGGGTTTTGTACACCATGCTAAGGAATTGCATTTTATCTTGCTGGCAGTAGAGAGTAAGTAAGTTTTGAGCAGAAGTATGACATGTTCAAATTTTTCTCAGTTGGTTTCCTCTGCTCAGAATGTCATGCCTGGTATAGTGCTTGGCACATAATAAGCATCAGCAAATATTTGTCAAATGAATGGATGAATATATTTATAAATGACAATTCTTTCAGCACCTCTGTGGTGAATAAACAGGGGGAAAGAGAGTAGAGGTTGGAAACCTATTTGGGGAATGGACCCTGAACTTGGAGTGTAAGAGAAAAGAAGGAATTGAGTTTCTACTTTGGGTGTCAGGAAGGTTGGTGATGTCATTGACAGAAGCAGGGCATGAAGATGGAAGAGATGTTTGTAAAAGTATGGGGTGATTATCAATACTGAACTTTGTTTTGAACGTAGTTAAATTTGACGAAAACACAAAACTTAGAGAAACTTTTTTAATAAGTGGATGGAAATAAGAATTTCTTAAAAGAGAGACAGGTCCTAAGAACTATTTTGGTTAATTTGTTTAATCAAGGTCCTTGTGGTACTGAAGACATAGAGTGATATGTCTTTGGGGAAGTAATTATTTTGACTAAACTCAAAGGAAAATGATTAATAATTTAGGATGCCAATATAACAATTTATAATGGGATGTATACCTAGGTATTATTTGACATGTCAATTTTCAGAAGATTATTGAGTGAACAAGAGCAAAAGAAGCCATTTTCATCGAGTCATATAGCCAATGAATCCCCCTTTTTATTCACTTTTCAGAGAACAAATATCGACATTCCCAAGTCCCTGTTATCCTGTCCCTTGCACAGTGCTAGAGGAAACTTGCAAACTTTAGCAGGGTCTTTTCCACACTTCCTTGCTTACTCAATAGAAAATATAGGGCAAAGTTTGATAAGTTCTTGATAGTTGAGGGACCTCATTAAGAGCATCTATGATTTTTCTCGGGAGCAACACTGTTGGAATGGCTTCATTATAATGGGGGCTGAGGTAGGGAATTGAGACTGGTGGCCCCTTCACTAAATGGTGTGTGCTCTCTGCCCTTTATAGGACATTGGTTTGCTCTTCATGGTTCCTTGGTTCCCTCAATCATCTCCACTTATCTTGATGATTGGCTGGAGTATTTTGCACTTCCTTCTTTGGAGAGGGATGTTGGGTGGCCTTCACTTGGCTCCTACATTTTGAGCTCTAGGCACCACACCTTGAAAGTTTAGAGAATATTTTTCATTGATGCCATTGCTGTTTCCTAGCCAGCACATCCAGTTTTGAAAAAGCACTGGAATGTGTAGGATACTTTTGGGGGCACTTTTCCTGTGTAAAGCTCGTTTTGGCCATGGAGAGCTGATTCTTTTTAACATCTTTCTCCTCTGACCCTCCTATGACTGGGTGTCAGTGGGGGGCTGTTGCCCCAGTTTTCTTACCTGAAGTCTGTCTCACTTTGGCACTAGAAACAGTCACTCACAGCCTCCAATTTAGTTTCTGGCCTCATCGCTATGGGCTGTACTCCAATGAATGGTAGACTTTGGAGCTGGTAGGAATGCTAGAGACCATGGCAGCAAATATCCTACTTGATTTTTATTCATGAAGCTAGGGGAGCCAGTAGAACACTACTCAACTCTCAGGGTTAAAGGAGAAGTGGCTTTGGCAATAATGAAAAATTTGGGAGACTAACAATCATCAGGAGCCAATATTTTTTGAGCATCTTGCTGTATAGAGGTTTATAAAAAGTGGAAGAGCATCAATGGGTTTTCATTTTAAAAGATATAGCTTATCACTTGCAGCAGCTACAATTGGAAAGACCTTAAGATCCCCAGATGGACACATGATTAATACTCATTCATTCATTTGATGGATCATTAAGCAGCCTCTAAAATAAAATGAGAAATCTTTAAGAACATGAGAAAATTCAATATAATGCTGGAACAAAAATGATGGATTCAAAAGGATGTGTACATTTTGTGACCATAACCATGTTAGAACTGGATGAGAGCACCCAGGTAATAGTTGTGTGATGGTAATGAGATTATGAGGTTAAAAAATAACATCTTCCAAAACTTCCTATAATGCTGATATATAACTCCAGTTGTGAGAACAACATACAAATAAAGCAAAATACAACCTATATCATCAACATGACACAGGCCTTGAATTACTCTTCTAGGAAAGGAGATGATTTGTTCTAGTTCTTCCTCACAGTCTGCTAGTGAATGTGGGCTTGTCACACAAGGGCAGGAGTACAGGACTGTTCGTCAAGTAGAGTTGTCACTGCATAGCATTTAAATTAGCCTTTTTCATTCCATCTTCCAACCTTAACAGTGCCGAGTAACATCCACAAAGATTTCCTTCCTTTGCTTCACCCTAAAATATTGCATTTTCCTTTTGCTTAATTTCCATTTTGTAAGTTGTTTTAGGAATAAAATTATGCTGAGTATGAATGAAGAGATTCAGGGCAAAGCACAGTCAAACTCTAATTTTCAGGAGGCGATTTATTTGGACTGTGGTTCAACTGGAGACAACTGAACCCTGACCACTGGGAGTTTTCATTTAATTATAATTTGAGGTTATCTGTGACCCAAGAGTTGGGTGCAATATGTGATGCATGGATTTTCTCACATTTGGGCATGAACTGGGACAACTGTATGATACTGAGGACATGCTGTCAATAGGTTGATGGAATAATTAAATCCTATAGAAGGCAGCTACTTTAGTTCTTTGTTTTTGGCAGTCTCAAATGTAAGTCATCTTCTTCAAAGCAAATACTGGCCTGGATTGCTAGTCCTTTCAGTCTTTTAAAAAGGGGTGGCCTGGCCCATTGATTGAGACCAGTCCTGGGAAATGCTTGTCTGTTTCCCTGATGTGTTTTCTAGCTTCACAATATCTCCATTGTTCCAGCGGAGCAGGACTTCCTTTTTCTGATTGATTAGACATTGTGAGGCTACACATTTTCATGGTCCCCTTGCTCATGAGCCAGCTGTCAGGCTGAGACAGGGTCTCTGAGCACAAATTGTCTGTAGTCTTTCATGTTCAGTTTCCTGAACATGAGATTGTAGAGCTATTTCTTGCTGTCTGTTTCTCCATACCCTTCCTACTTATCTGCCTATCAATGTGCAGGTTTACCCTAAAATGTCTATAGAAGAAAAGTTCAAAAAGCTTTTCTCTGATTATGCCTGTTTGGCTTGTTATGAACATTTCATTTTAAAATTTGAAACTTGATCTGTAGATAACATGACTACATGTGCTTTGTGCCTAATGGGTCTTCATATTACATCTTAAAATGGAAATTTTTATATTTATGATTGACTATTCCTTGGATAAATATAGAATTCAATTCATAGTGGTGCCTGACGGGTATACAATGCCCAGTGCTTTTTCCTGCAGTGAATTCGTAAGGCATTTATTCAGCCAACTCAATGTTGTATATAGTTTGTGCAAAGAAAATGTATCATTTGGAAACAGCCTTTATGATCTGCATGCTGGAAGAATGTGGACACTGAAATGAAGCATTTCATTCAGGATTTTAAAACATTGAGTCCGGCATTTAAACAATGCCCACTGCCAATCATTCTCCTTGTCCTTCAAGATTCAGCACAACCATCTTCTCTTCTTGAACATGTTTTTTGACATCCTTTCCCACTCAGGCTGAGTTAGGAAGCTTATGGTGTGTCACCTCAAGAGCCTCATGTGACTAAGGTGCTTCCTCATTCTGCTCTATGCCCCTAGCACCTGCTGCAGTGCCTGGTACATGGATATACTCAATAGTTGCCTACAGAGTGACTGATGTGATTTGTTTTAGCCTATGTACAAAATGTCTTGATTTTTTTTTCTTCCGATGACAAAGATGACACAGATTATTTTTCGTTTGAGTTGTTATTGGTGTGGGAAACGAACTTCCTTTGTGGATCCTTGATATTGAGAAGGGTAGATCCCAAAGCAAGAGGTGACTGTGGAGAAATTTGTAACAATTTATGGATGTGTGTGAGACCCGCGCCAATATAGATTTGTTGAATGCATGCATGACTGAATGAATGAACTGATGCTGCATGGCCATAGATACTTAAACTCTATTTCCACTGTTGCGTCTCTCAAGATATAAACACAATCCTCAGAGAAATATGTAGTGTATGAAAGCATTATCAACAAACGGTGTATCCCCCTCCCACCACTGTAAGTGGTGAATCAATGCCGGATCTGTGTTAGAAGATGGGCACCTCTGATTAGACTCCTATCTTCCCTTCCCAAACGTGGTTAGAGATAATCGCTTCCCCCTAGAAAGAAGCATTGTCTATATTAGAACACACTGACAACTACCAACGCTGCCTTTCACATACAACCTGACTTAAAAATATTTTTTGTTATGACAACTTGGTTAATGAAATCCATTATTTTTAGGTATACAATTCAACACTAAGGGGTGTGTGTGTGTGTGTGTACACATATTGCATTGTGTTCACTGCCCATAGTTAGATTTCTTTCTGTCACTGCGTATTTGACCCCTTTCACTCCATCTAACTCCTCCCCCCCCCACCCCGCCCCGGTAACCACTAGTTTACTGTTCATATCCATGAGTCTCTGCTTGTTTGTCCTGTTTGTATGTTGCTTTTAGGTTTATATCTCACATATAAGTGATATCACATGCTTTTCAACAACCTGAATTTTTAACAGAGTGCAGTGATGGGCTTGTTTCTCCTCTCCTTGGAGTGTGTATATGTTTGAGGGGAGCAGCATTGAGGAAGAGAAGGTGGCCAGTATAAGGAGAAGGGAGAGAACTCCTCTTATTTTTTGAAAGACCAACCTGCTCCTTCAACACTTACTCCTCTCTGTTTTAACAGTTCTAGGATTCCCATTCCCCCCCCTCCCCTCGCCCCGCATCAGTGTTGCTAAAAGCAAATCAAACCATTATTTTGTGTTCACCTCCCTAGAGCCTATCAGGCAGAGGTGGGGCTATGGCAAGAGTTCCATAGCTTCCGTGGGATAGGGGACAGGGTAAAGAGGTGGGACTAGTGGGAAGGAAGTCTGTGGGGCTGTGTACTGTATTTTCCCAGATCCGAAATGCAGAAGGTTAGAGCATGTACTTGGCCTGTAAGATGTGGCACACGTGCGTGCGTGCGTGTGTGTGTGTGTGTGTGTGTGTGTGTGTGTGTGTATAGTCAGGATGGAGATCAACACATAAAATACACACTGCATTAGGTTGATTCATGCCCAGGAATATTTCTCTGGATCTTAGAGATAAGCCTTCCAAGACACTTCTGGCCTAAGTGACAGCTTCCTCTTTAGCCACAAATAAATGAGGAACAGCCAGAGGACAGACAAGGAAACAGAGGGCAGAGGAGGACATGAGAGGTTGAGGAGGATAATATGCAGGGATGAAATGAAACTGCATCAGCTTCCTGTTTTGGAAGTGGTTGTCTTTCTAGGATTAGACAAGTCTCAGGTGTGACAGAGGGAGAAAAATGAGAGATGAGACAAGCAAGACAAGACATCTGCATATCGGAGCAGAGAAAAGAGGCTGAACAGAGGGAAACAGGTCTCATTTCCAATGGAGCACTAAGCCCTCATCTTGGCTTGTTCTGGGTATGGATACTTTTGTGGGATCTACCTTCTAAAGCTGATTTTAGAGGAAGTGAGTCATTGAAGACCCAAGATATATCCTGAGTAAGTTCATTCTTCCATCTTCTTATGTCATAACATTCTCATACTCACAATTCCAAAACAAGTGCTGGAAAAGGATTTCAGAATCCACACATTTTCCTGGTTACTTGTCCACAATATGCCCTCCCCAATGAATGAATGAATGAATGATTTTTTAGTCAAATGAGATTAGGGGAGGCTGCAAATTTGTCTACCTTTTGGAGAGTTACAGAACAAGTTAACATAGTATAGACTCTAAGAAGTCCTGTGCTAAATGAATTTAACATATCAGTTTTCAGAATTACCTTACTGAAGACAGGCCTTCTAAACTAATATTGCACAACATCATAGACTATGTGAATATAGTCCCCTGGATTAAATAATCTATGTGACCATATAGGATGACCCTTGCCATGGACCTTTTTTTCCCCCCTCTAAGTAACACCTACTAATATGTTGAGAGAGTCTTGCATTCTATAGGACACAGCTTAGGAAACATTGGGTTAAGATAATGTCTTGCCTATCATGAATATGCAAACAGCACTACTTTCACAGTGTTATTGGGGCTAAAAGTCTGAGTGGGGTTGACTTGTGTGAGAGCACTCATCCATCCGTCCTGCCTGGAACACACAAAATCCTTTTTCAAGATGATTTCCTGAGATAAGGATGCAGCTTGTGGCCAAAGACAGAGGATGAGATTTGCTTTGCATAAGAATACTATTCAGGACCACAGTTTTCTTAGCTTAGTACTTTAAGGCGCTGGTTCTCCTTTGATCTGAGTCGATTCCGATATTGGCAGGTGGTGGAAATTCTCCATGGTCAATTTAAATGTTTAAAGGTCACTGGTTTGCAGTACTGACTATATATAATGAAGAATTCTTGAATGAAAATATGTGTCTTAGGACTGCCAGAGGGCTAAAATAATCTCCTCGGCCAGTTTCCCATCTTTTAAGTAGTTAATACCCTATAAATCTTCAGTGTTTTTGGTTTAGATTCTAGAATAGTGGTTCCCAAACTTTGCAGCACATTAGAATCAAGCTTTTAATTCTGATGCCTGTGTTGCATCTCATTCCAATTAAATCACAATTTTGAGCAAGCGAGCCAGGCATTTGATTTTTAAAAGATCTTCAGTAATTCCAATGTGCAGCAAAGTTGAGAGATCACTGGTTTAGAAGTACTTTCATTTCTAGACATTTTACTATAACAGCTGTGCTTCTGTGAGAGAAGCAGGACAGAAATTCATCCTCTTCCTCATCTTGTAAGTGAGACAACAGAGGTCCTAAGAAGTTAAGAATCATGATCAATCTCACACACTGTGTCAGGTTTCAGGCACATGTCACTCTTTTGAATTTATTTAGGCCAAACCTAGCATATCAGGCTAAATTCTGGAAATAGGATAAGAGATTGGGTGAGGGGAGGTAGGAGCTGGGCTTGAAAACCCGGTGGATTAAACATGTGCCTTTGTGACTGTAGGAGAAACAAGGAAACCATTTCAATGTTCTGTCTCCTGCCCCTCCCATCAGTGTTTTTTCTGTCTGTAGACTGCTGGTTTGCATTTCATTTAGGAGACAAAATGGAACCTTTGTGCCAGAGTTGAAGGAAATTATAAAAGCCCACAGCTTGTCTTCATGTTTAATGTCAACTATTTGTCTCTTTTTCTTTTCAAACAAACAAGTCCTCCCATAAGTTTGAGGCTGTCTCAAACATTCCCTCCTTTGGTTTTAAAGTTTTCTAGTTTCTGCATCAGAAGGTGTGAGAAAAACCTGCTATTCTCTAGAGTTGCCCTATCAGTAGCTGAGGGCGACACTTGGATGACATACTCTATGTTACTAGAACTTGGATTGGATGCCCTGAAATTCTGAGATCCCATGGTAGGTCTTAGAAAGAGAAATAAGATACTTCCATTTCAATTTTTTTTTAATTGTGTAAGACTCTTTCAAGTTTAAAGAACTATTTGAGTATTTTTCTTCCCTAGCTGCAGAAAAACTATATTGTGAATTCTCCTAAAATTGTCACTAGGACTTAGTAGTAGGGACCCTGTAAGGCCTGCAACAGAGTAGGTTTGACAAAAACTAGCTTTTTAATTTTTTAAAAGAGTATGAACAAATCTCTAAGATGCTATCCTTTGTTGAGTGTGTTATAATAAAATGCTAATATTTGTGAATAATTTACTTTAAATGTAGTGTAATTTAAGGTTGTCCTAGCCAACAACATACTTACTTGCCTTCCACAATGGTTCCTTGATTAGGGGGAAAAAGGGTATAAAACCTGGGAATTGTTTATCTCAGGGGAATGTTTCACACATGAGCAAGTCAGCTGAAAGAAAGATTAAGAAACGTTATTCAGTCTAAACCAGGGCTATTTGGAGTATGATCCTCAGACCAGATGAATTACTTCAGAGTTACTTAGAAACACAAATTCTCAGGTCCCTACTACAGACACACTGAATCAGAATCACTGGGGATGGCATCCAGCTATCTATATTTTAACAAGTTTTCCAGGTAGTTCTAGTGCTCACTAAAGTTTGAGAAGCATTTTCCTAGAGTGATAGTTCTCAAAGTGTGGTCTCCCGATCAACATCACATCACCAGCATCATCTGGGAACTTCTTAAAAACCATCTGAGATTCTTTAATTGGGCATTGGCAGGTGATAATAGAAATGCTCCATGGTACTTGTAAATGTTCAAAGGCCACAGAGATGGCAAAACTGAACATGAAAAATAATGACTTCTTGGATAAGAATTTTTGAATGTGCCCTTTCCAATTTTAGAACTGGAAAGTAACTGAAAAGATCTCTTGGATCTGTTTCCTATCACTAGGTAGTTAATAACAAAACCTTATAAATCTTTAGTGTTTTCCTACTCACCTTTGGTTTAGAAGACTGACTGCTCAATCAGCACTTCTGGAGGTGGAGCCCAGCAGTCTATATTATAACAAGCCCTCCAGGTAGATGTACCCTTACATTCGAGACTTTAGACCACAGTTGCCAATGAAATGCTTGCATGCATAGCCATATAGAGCATTAGAACGTCCCTCATCGTCCTGTGCTTGGAGCCCCTGAAGTTGACTCCTGGCAGCTGTCCATCTCTGCCAGTGCCAGGGTGAGAAGTGCAGCTGAAGGGCAGAAACTTGGCTCGGTTTCAGTAACACGACCACAGTTGGACTCTGGGAGAAAAGATGGCATGGTTTAAAAGTGGGGACCTTTCTTTACCTTTTTCCATGGTCCAGCCTCCACACAGCCCCCAGGCAGCCCAGCACTGAGTCCTTAAAAGTTTGGAGATTAGAAAGAAAGCAGAAGGCCTAGAGACTGATGCGACCTTCTGTGCTGCGCTCACCCAGCCTCTCTCCTGTTCCACGAAAGGCATGTCCTCTTCTCCGAGGGTGGGGTCACTGAGCCTCAAGCAGAGATCCTTTCACTTGGGATCCCAGGGTGGCTGCTGATCACTTTCTTCTCAGGTCACTTTGTGGTGGCTCTGGCTAACGACTATATTTTCCCAAAGATATTTGGACCTACGATGTGAAAAACTTCCTAAAAATGAATAGGACCGATGTAAGAAAGATGAAGACAGATGAAGGTAGGGCTTGGGGCCTTAACAATGAGTGCTTCTATTGTGGGTTTGGCTAGGGAATTTGGGGTGGAAAGACAAAGAGGTGGGGCACAGGGGATGGCTACTCATGTTATACTGGTAGAACGAACATAGTGTTGGGGAGGTAGAAGAGGGTCACTGCTCGTTTTGCTCTAGACAGTTTTAGTTTCATCTCTTCCAGACATAAGCGAATGCCTTAACCTGCAAGATCTGTGCATTCTGCATTTGTTCGGAGGAGACAAGGATGAACAGTCAAGTCCATGCCTGGAAACTCTGATACACGTTTTCTAGCGAGACGTGGTATCACACATCTTGCCTTCCCTGGGCAGAGAGATGAGACCTTTCACAACATGCTCAACATGCTCTTTCCTAACAGATCTGTCCCCGGATGAGCTCCACCTCCAGAACACCCGTGAGACAGCCTGGGAATAACTGTATAACCTGAATCTTCTTTTGATTATCCCTGTTTATAGTGTTTTGCATTGGATTCAGGTTGGAGGTGGCAAGATGAGCCTTTTAATTCCACCGCCTTCCAAACTCTTACTGAAATGACCAAAGAAATATAAAATCAAGGGAAATATGTACCATTTGAGAAAACAGAGAAGGGTAAATCTGCAGGAAAAAAATGTTGAGGCATTTTCTGCTAGACAGAGTAAAATTGTAAAGGGAAGAAGGACCGACCTGCCCATGATTTGGTGTCTACAAAGGAACAGGCTGCTTGGTAAACTAATGGGTAGAATTTCTAGTAATACCCCCCCAACACCCCAAACTTTGGCTAGCAACTGCAATGAAAAGTTTTTGGAGTTTTGAGCCCATTAGACTTGTTTTCAAGCCCACAACTTGCTGGTTGTGCAAGCTATTCTACCTTGGTCTTATCCTCTGTTAAAGGGGGGAAAACACTCATTCTAAGGTATAACAAGGATTATAACAAGGAGACATAGCCAAAATGTTCCTAGTTATTATTTACCGATTACTATATGCAGGTACTTTGCTAAAAGCTTTATATATTTCTTCCCTTTAATCCACATGAAGGTCCTATTAAGTTGATCTTATTCTAATCCCCATTTTATACTTGAGGCAACTAAGGCTTAAACGAGTTAAGACACTTGCTCAAGATTCACCGCTGTTAAGGGTATAGAGAAGGAATTTGAACTCAAACAGTCTAAGTGCAGAGCCCATGTTTCAAGCCCTTAAAATATACTATTTAACCTTTAAAATAGCCTTATGGTAACCACTTATATTAGTGAAAAAATAGAAGTGCAGAGCGGAACAATTCAATGTTATACGAAGATCTGAAACCAAGCCTGCTAGACTCTAAATCCCCTGTTCTTTCCCATCATGCTGTTCTTTAATTGATATACTCTATGGAATGCCATTCTGTCTCCAAATTTTGGATTAGATTTTATTCGTAGTGAATATAAGGGGTGGAGGGATATTATACAAGAGGGGGAGAAATTTAAAATGTAGTTCCAATACCCTCCAATTTTGAAGAATTTAATTATTGTTTATGAGAGCCTCTAAATTGCCTAATTTCTCTTTGCTGGTAGAACTCACAGAAAACATCGGGCTTCCCTTGAAACTGCTTGAAAAACATGACCCTTGGCCAGCCTATGTCACATATACCTCCCCACTGGTGAAAAGACTCATCGAGAAAAGCAAAGCTAGAGAACGAGAATGCACACCAGCTATTGAGGAAAGTGGACAGACACTGAAGCAGAACGAACCTTCCAGCATTATCCAACCCAAAAGGAGAAAGTCATCCAAGACCTCTGATAACATGACGTTCAAGGACATGAAGTCAGAGACCACACTATCAGCGTGGAGCACTTTCTCTTTATTGGCCACGGGTTCCACTGTTATCCCAGGACCTATACCCTTTCATACGGATTCCAGAGAAAGTCCCACTGCAAACTATAACAAAATCATCTTCTCTCGAAAACCTATGATGAGGATGCTTCCATATAGCCCACTTCTGGCCAGCAAGGAAAAACATTCAAATATTTAGCAAGGAGTCCCCGCAACTACTCTCTAAGATTATACAGCAATTAAGCACCATTTGCCACAAATTTCACCGTGTCCTTTATATTCAAACTTGCCCTTGCTAGTGCAGAGGTTGGCTGAGATAAACCAGATCAGAATGTGGGCTGTGGGTGGGTGGGCATGTCCTCCACTGCACTGTAACCAGATGGGGCTGGAAAGCTCATGGTTCTAGTTCCCACCATAGATGCTAAGGACATAACTGTGGGTGAATTAGTCCAGGAAGGAAACAAGTCACACCAGTTATATCACCAGAGATAATTTAATATGAAGAATTGTTAACCGGGTAACTTAAAAGTCAGGAAGAAACACGAAGTTATCAGTGGAGGTAGTGCCTGCAGGAAGCAGTTATCACCTCCAAGGCTGGGGGGAACACAGGAAAGATCTTGGACTTACTAAAAGCCAGATATTCGGAGAAGGGGTATGGGGGTGAATCTCAGATTTCTGAGGTGGGAGAGTGGGGATACTTCTCAGCTGGTGCTGGTGTCTCTGAGCTCAGAGAAGAGCTCTTGTGGGGATTGTACCTCTGCCTCTGAGGAGTGGGAACTGCTTTGGCTGAGGTTGGTTCTGCCCGTGTTGGGAAAACCAAAAACTGGACTCAAATGCTTCTGAATGAAATCGACACTGCCTGAGTGAAGAAGAAGCATTGTTAGGGGACACACAGGAAGCCAAAAGAGATAAGCTGGAAGCAAGCCAGAAGTGAGTTCCTTCTTCCTCCTCCAGCCTCCTAGGCTCTCTCTAGCACCCCTATGGGCAGGGCCTATCAGTGAGGAAAGCAGAAATGTGGTTTGCAGAAACCCATCACCAGCATCTCAGAGTATAGTATAAAAGGATGGACTTGAAGTTAAGAGAAAATTAGCTCAACAATCATCATGGTGGGGTTCCTATGATCCCTACCTTGCTGCTCCACTTGGCACCTGAACCTGGGTGTTGAGATGTTTTTTTCTTGGATAGTTTATAAAATGGCAGTGGAGTCCTAGATATGCCCTGCTGAGAAATGGAGTATTTCCTCTCCTACACTTCTTTAAGGCTTGGCTTGTAGAATAGAGTTGGCAGGGAAGTTCCTGGCTGGACCAGACTTGTTATTTGTCAGGCCACAGCTAAAACTGGTCCACCCATTCTCTGAGCTATTCCCAATTGGCCTCAAAGCAAGCGATACTAAACTCAACTCAATCTCAAAGCAAACAGGCTTTGCCTTTAGGCATAAGGGGATCTTATTATGATAGGCAGACCCAGCTGGTCTCAGTTTTGGGGTTTATCTTCTAAGCATAGCTCCATTGGTGGCTTTTCTTTTCTTTGACCTCACTTGAGTTTCTGTGTTTATATTTCTGAAGCAATTAACACCCATCCTGCTTCCCTCACAGAGATGTAGAGAATGCAATATGCTAGTTGCTATAAATGCCATTTGAAAAAATCAAATTTGCCCTAAAAATGCATTCTCTCTATCCCAGAATCTTGTGGAAACTTTTGCACTCAACTCTGGATGCTGTCATTTGTGTTGGGGAAGCTGCACAAATTAGGAACTCCAGATCCATTCCTGGGTTCTCAGCTCTTGGCCAAAATAAGTTCTTTAAAAAATATAGGTGGTTTCCAGTGAATTTGAATGATTGTATTTTGTGTCCATGGAGCATGTATAGACATGGAGGCAGGTGATAAATTCCTCCAATAATTTTTTTTTTAAATCTCTTCCATCCTTTTATGGGAATTTATAGCCAGAGTAGATTTGGGAAGCTATGGGTTATAGAGTCTTGTTGAGTATTTGAGTTTATAGGGATTTGTGATTATTTCTTCCAATCTCTTAGAGAGCAGAGCAGTTATAAGTTTTTAAATATTTTATAAAGGTATTTAATAGTTTTTATGAAAGTATGTACTCTAAATTTAAATAACTGTTTTATAAATAGCATTGTTTATATTAATTTAATTCTCAGATTATTATAACAAGACAAGCATGAGCCAAGGGCATCATTAACACCTTATGTTGTGATGAGGATTGCTTGCATCTGTGACTATAGTCTGGTCGCATTGCCTCCTGAGGCAATTTTAAGAAAGAAAAAGTTTAATTCCTTTTGAAACTGAGGACTCTGTGAAAGCCCAAGACCAGCTGGACCCAGTAATGGTCACTGGGAGAAGAGGGGTGATCCTGAGTAACCTGTGGTGTCTATTGCTTAGATTTGTCTCCTGGTCCAGACTGCCTTGAGCTCTGTGGCAGTGGGGACCCATGAGTCAAATTCTTAAAAGGCTTTTTTTTTTTTTTTTGCTAAAATTCTGTAAGGCCCTGGAGTACACATGAACACTTGGGGAGAAAGGTTCTTCTTGATTTCACCACCTACCAGCATGCAGGTACCCAATGCCCTGGGTGTGGACAAGCAGAAGCCGGGTCTGCTAGAGCCCTGTAGACACTCGGCAGGACCAGCTTCGTTCATAAGAACCCAAGAAATATCCCTGGTGCTCCCAGAACAGGCGTGGAGTCCTTCCAGGGCCTGAAGTCCATCCAACAAGAGCAGGCGGGACATAGAATGGAATGTGGATTATTCCTAGTGTAACCTCATCTGCCTGTCCACGCTCGAGGGGCCTGGGGTATCTCAGGTTACTCTGAACACATTGAACTTTCATTTCTAAGAGGGAATTATCTTTCTCTGATATTTCACAGCCCACAGCTTTCTCTTCTTATTTATTGCCTCAGCATCTGGAATTTTCTGTTTGGCGGGAGAGTTATTTCTATTAGTCTCCCTGCCGTAGTAGGTTTATGAAACACCAGAATATGTATTTTGTTGGCTTGCTGTGTTGCTCTGTAACTATGGCCTCATTTTGACGCATATTGAGTAGCTGCTTTTGAACAAATTCTCTGGCTCCCACACACAATATGATATTTATGCATTTGCAAATTTCACGGTTAGTGTTTAAACAGTTGATGTTTAACCTCAGCAACATGACCGAGACTGCTGGTCGTTTTCGCTCTGGTGGGGCTGTCAGGATATCCAATAGTTTCACATTCTATCATTTCCTAGACATGGCCTGAGAGAACATATTGAAGATTAGGCTGCTGGACAGATAAGAGACTGCAGGAAAGTTTTCAAGGAGGCAACTACATAAATAGAGGTGCTGGTGCAGGTGTGTGCAAGTTAGGTGCTTGGGGTAGCCTGGGAGCCCCCTACTTGGAATGGGTGACTGGGGCAGGACCTAAACGAAGGGGCCTATGAGAGCTGTGGACTTTACTAGCAGCACAAGTGACCAGTGCAGCATGTTCAGCAAATTTTGTTCTTCATTGTGCTGGTTTGGGTCCTCATGTCTGTAAGGGGCCTTACAGATGCCTTAGTCTTTTTTTTTTAAGACAGGGAGGACGACATGGGCATCCTGAGGTACGGATTTTGATCCTTAGGGGCTCCTCAGAGGTAGCCAAGAAGTCTCAAGGAGAATACAGCACAGTAGTCCTGACCAGGAACTGAAGGTGTGTCCAGGGAGACAGAAAACCAGGAGTGGGAATCCCAGCTTAGCAGTGTCACTTGTGTGTCATAGAAGTGATTAAAAAAATAAACTGTAGAAACACTTTGAGAGATATGTGAGAACCAATGTCCACATCTGGACAATGTGACTCTCTTCAGCCATAGTTGAGTCATTCACTCCTAGAAGTTTTTAGAAATACCCATCCTTATCAAATGACAGGGCACATTTTCAGAGCCTGCACTTTATCAGTGCCAGAGAAGACAGAAGGAGAGCCTGTGGAGGAAAGTAAACAGGGACCTGAGATTTACTGATCTGATGTCCTCAGAGCCCCAACTAAAGATCAGGCCTGAGTTTATGTTTGTCAAGTAATAAGGAAATTTGTGGTCTTCCTCCTTCACTCCCCTCCCCCACTTCCATCTTTTACCAGAGACCAAAACCTCAGCCAGCTACTTAGGTACTTGGAAATCCCACCACAAACATCCTGAACTGGTAGCGCACTGCTGGGCCAGGACTGTCCCTGGCACTGAACATGTATGTGGGCTTCCTCTAGGGCATTGGAGGTGGGGTGAGGTGTAGGCAGGGCCAGCAGGAGATTCAGGAACAGCTCAGGTTTAAGTGGGGCCCACTGCCATTCCATATTCTACACCTAAACCTGACCATGATTCAATTTCTGTACGGGACCAGGCTGGCTAAATAGTGTCATGAAAAAGACACTGGACTTCTCATAGGCTCTATATTCCAGGGCAAAACAAACTCCCATCCCACCTGAGGCCTTTCCAGGAAACTTATATTCCTGGGAGCCAATGGGAGCCAAGGCTCATGGTAACAATTCACTTACTTTCTAGATTCAGTTGTTCAGCCACCATTCTACTATTTTTGGTAGAGAAGGGATACGAGAAGACACATTTCAGACAAGTTAGAAACCTGCCTATGTGAAACTGTTTCCATGTGTCTGCCAGTGGAGAGGATTTAGTGGAGAGCAAAATTAGTACCAGAGAAGGTTGCAGCTGGAAGGAAGCTCTCCCTGAGCACAACGGGCCCTCTGCCCACGCTTTTGCATATTGGAGCTTGTCCACGTCTATTTTACTGCCCACAGTTTTATATCCTTGCTTACCTAGTTGACTAGTCAACACTGACATAAGCAAGCCCCTTTGGGACTGCAACCTAGACTCAACTCCAAGTCCAGGCTGCTTCCCCTACACCCAAGTCTCCTCCTCCTAATCTGTTTCGTCAGTGGCAACCCTGTTGGTACATCTTCAAGTGGGGCAGACATGTTCAGCCTGTGGCTGCTGACCCACAGATTTAGCTATGGCACCCTCTGTTGTGAATAGCTTTATTAGAGGCATGTACGCAGAGCCAAGTGACTGAGTGCAGCTGGACCAACAGAGCATGGACAGTGAGTCCAAAAGTGCCATGGACCTGAACAAAGTCATGTTCACTGTTATATTCCAGGGCCTTGTCCATGACCTGGCACATAATTGGTGCTTAACTATTTATTGAGCAAATGATTTACAACAGTAAGTCCTAACTACCAAAACAAAAAGGATTAGGAAGAGGTGGTTTCCTTTATAATGTCCAGAAGGCTGGAAAAACCACTTGGCCAGGTTTTGTAGAAAGTGTGAGGCACTGAGTAGGCAGCTTTGCTATCAAGTTCCTTCTAGTCCTCATAGTATGATTCAAAAAGGGATCACTAGTACTTTTGGTGTTCCCTCCCTTAGAGGATACTGGAGGGATAGAAGGAACGGTCTCTTAAAATTTAACATCTAATTCCTCTGTTTTTTTTTTTTTTTTAAACTACCAATCCATGTCTATCTGTTAAAATTCCAAGTCAATTATGTATTTTTTTCCTCTGGTCTCTATCAGAAGAAATAATTTCACAGACTTAACTTTTTCTCTCACTACCATGTTTGCAGACACACTGATAGGCACTCAACAAATATGTGCTTACTTGTGCCTGGCACCATACCAGGGACCCAGCCATGAACATGGCAGTCACACTCAGGTTTATAGCTGGCAATGAGACATTGGACAATCATATTATCCATTTGCAGTTGTGATGCATGTTACAGAGAAGCACAGCATTCTCTGAGAGCATATTTGCTTTAGGCTCATGACATGTTCTCTCCAGTCTCATGAAAAAGGGATTATGGAAGGAGGCAGGATTAGTATCAGGACAGCTGCTCATAAAAAGGAGTGAGGTCATGGCGAATTTTTGGCCAAGTTGAATTTTAGTGGCCTAATAAGATTTTCATACTTTGCAAAGCTGCCTTCAGTTTATGGTTGGCCTTGACTTTTGTATTTGTTTCTGTAGCACCATGGAACTGTCACCTAGTTCAGGCATGTTTTAGACCAGGGCCTCTCTCTGACCCCTTGCAACAACACAGAGGCAGTGCCCACATGTACATTGCTTGTTCCAGGACACTGACTTCCTGTCTGCCTTTCTGTACTGAAGGACTAGGCTAGGCTGCTTTAAAGGAGACCACAAGGCCACTTTACTGTTCCCACCAGACCTTGGGCTGGGGCCAGGTCCAAAGCTTTAGCTTTAGCCCCTGGCCTACTGAGCCTCATCTCAACTTGCCGAGGTCTCCGGAGCAAAATGGCCATTTCTGGCTTTCCATTTCTTCTCTATGACAGACTCTGCTTTCTGCCAGCCTTCCCAGGTTTTTGTAAGGCCCTCTGTAGACTGGGGCAAGGAGTGCTTAGCAACCCAGGGAGAAAGCACCACACTGCTTCATGGTTCCCCCAGTTTGATATTGCCCTTGCTCCATCTCCTGCCTCCATCTGCTTATATCCATAGAGCTCCTGCCTCTTTTGAGTCCACCCTCTTCCCTCCTTTCCTCCTTTCCTTCCTTTTCATTGTCACTGATATTTTTCTGTCATTGCAATATTAAGTGATGCTTGTTTTAAGTGACTCAGGCTCCCTGAAGTGTAAGTGACTAAGATGACGCTGACCACACAAACTTTAGGAGAAGCAGGTCCCATTAATGCTCAGATACCAAGAGTCCGAGCCTCTATTCCAAGGACAGTGGGAAGTTCCCAGGTATTTTTTGGAAAGCTCTGAAAAATGATCACATATTCCTTAAAATCATCCTCATGGCCACCTGTCACCCCAGTCACCCATTTCATCCCAAAAGCAATTGCTTCAAAGCCTCAGGTCACTGCTGTCTCACTTCTCTTCAACCTAGTCACTGGGTCTTCCTGAAGCTTACCAAAGCACAGCTCTGCCCAGGTTATAACAGTCAACAAGTCTGCCCTGAAGGCTTGGGGATAGCAAAAGCACAACTGAGTAAACTACAGCTGCTATTAGAAGTGTCTGCTTTGGGAGGCCTATATGCCTGATCCTTAATTCTGTTCTCTGGTGAGGGCCAGCTTTGCCTCCAACATGGATCTCAATGCATCTCTATTAACTCAGAATCCAGGTCTAATTCCCCCTTAATCCTAAAGATTTTGGAGTCACCTCTGCCTTACTTTCTTCTGTCAATAGGCTCTCTTTTCTTCATCACAGACAAAATTGCCACTACCTCATCCATAAGGTATGAATTAGTTCTCCTGGCCTGGAAAAGACCTTTACAATACTCAACAGATCATGGTGTACTTGGGGCTTCAGGAAAGTTCAGCAAAGCTGAGTGCTTTTGTATAGTCCTCTTTAGGGCCCCACTTCCATAATGTGTGGGAAATTATGCCTCCTGAAGTCCAAGGGTGGGTAGCTCTAACACATCCAGCAGCAACACCACCACTATGATCACCACCACCACCACCACCTTCAATTCGCCTTTATCTTTTCCGCTTGAAACTTCATCACTATCACCAACACCACCACATCACCACTGAACAAATTTATGAAAGTGCAGCCTTTATTCACGGAAAAATTATTCTCTAAGTTAGCACAGGCACAATCTCAATAAAGGCCAATTTTATAAGTCAGAGAAAGACAAAAACTGTATGATATCACTTGTATGTGGAATCTAAAAAAGCCAAACTCAGAGAAACAGAGAACAGAGTGGTGGTTGCTAGGGACTGAAGGGTAAGCGAAATGGGAGATGTTGGCCAAAGTTACAAACTTCCAACTATAAGATGAACAAGTTTGGGGATCTAATGCACAGCATGGTGTTTATAGCTAATAATACTGTATTATATGCTTGAAAGTTGCTAAGAGAGTACATCTTAAACAAGAAGTGATAATTATGTGACAGGATGGAAATATTTGCTAATGCTATGGTGGTAATCATTTTCCAATTCATAAATGTACCCAATCAACACCTTAAATTTATACAATACTATATGTCAATTATGTCTTAATAAAGCTGGAAAGAAAAACTTATATTAGGTCAGCTAACAGGACATTTAATATACCTAACATATTAATATGCCTCTCCACCAGAGGCATCTGCATTTTGGTTATTTCACTGACTCTGGGCACTCCAAGAACCCCTACATCTGCGCAAATAAACAAACTCTCCAAGGTGACCCCTCTCAGAAGAAAAGGAGGATGTAATCAAGAGACCAATGCTGACTTTCTAGAATGCAGAAATCATAAGCATTCTTGAGTTTCATGAACTCTTAAGGGGTCTACGAATAGAATTCAGGAATATATAAACTTGGATGGTAAAAAATTTACATCTTTGTTTTCACTAACCTCACTAAAATTTAACATTTCCTTCAGTGAAGTGTTTGCAGTATCTATGACTTTGTCACCAGTGGAAACCACAGGTATTTTCATGCCAAATGATGGTTGTGGATATTTTGAAATATTATGTTTGCTCATTGTTTCTTTGAAATGTTGGTGGTCATTAGACCAGCTGCTACATCTTGTTATTTAATGCATTAATAAAATTTATAGTACACTTAGCAAACATCTGTTGTAAAAATACTTTGATTATTTTGTTTCAAAATAATTGGTTTCCTTCTTTAGTTCTATGCACTTTATTTAAAAAAATGTTAAGAACCCCTGGCCTAAGGTCAGTTTTCATGATGATTTCAACTCCTTTTATACCTTGCTCAAATTGAGCATCTAAAGGAAATAGTGGAAGCCTCTTTCCCTGGACATCTACCCCAGGGTGTAACTATTGTTTACAGTTTGGCATATATCTTCTCAGACTCTTTTTTCCCCAGTGCAAATACAGATATATTTAATGTATATATACACGCAATACATACCTAGCATAATACACACAATTATTTTTAATGAGCTACCTATTCTGCAACTTGCTTTTTTCACTTAACATCTCTCCCTCTAGATGTATATAAATTGCCTCCTTTCTTTTGGATTGCTGAGAGGTGCCAGAATTCATTTATTGATTCCTCCCCTGGTGGATATTCAGGTTGAATTCAATTTTTCCTTATTACAATGATTGCTGTAGTGGATCTTGATGTTTCTGAGGGTCTCCTCTTTACCCCTTCTCATGCCCACTTTTTTCAGTGTCAGCCTCTTTCTAAAGCCTGTTCCTGAGGAAAGTGAAGTCAGTAAGCAATGATACATGGCATAAAACCCATATTTGAGCTGCTTTTCCTGAAGGCTCTTGAGAAATCTATGTGTCTTGTGGTGGGAAATTTCTGGCTTCTAGAATGCTCAAACATGGATGATCAGAAATGCTGGTGCTCAGGTGACCTCAAAACAGGATAATTATGAAACCGAGCAAGGGCAGTGACTACCTCACTCTTCTTCATGTTCCTGCACAGTGTCATATTATCGGGTTCCTTGTACAGTTGCACATGGTGAGAACTACACAACTTCAGAGTGACAGAGTAGGGATGCAATTTTACATAGACCATAATGAAAATGAAACTCTTTGGAGTAATGTAATGTGACAACCCTGGCCTTATATGTATAAAGGGCTAAATAAGTATTTATTTTAAAAAATAATTGTTTTCACAAATATGAGACCTTTCAAAATACATTTGCTTTTCTCACTTAATAATACATGGGTATCCATAGAGTCAACAGGTAGAGATCTTATTCTATTAAATAGCTGATAATACCCTATAACAGTCAACTCTTCCTGATTTCATTTCGGCAAAGTCTTAGAGTTCTAGAGTGACTTTCTCCCTGACCTGTCCTTGGTTTGGTATAATAATGCCTTATATTTGTATGGAACGTATACATTTTCAGCATGTTCATTTACCTTAATGCTGTGGACTCTGAGATAGAGATGACCTAGGTTAAGAGAATATCTTAAGCTCACACAAGCAGAGAAATTGCACGTAACTCCAAGGCTTCAGCTTTTCTCACCAGTGTGGTCTTTCCACACAGACATCTGTGGCCCCAACAGTATCTATGCTAAATCATCCCTGAGTTGGCGGCTCGTGGCTCCTTCAGTGAAGGCATGCAGTAGCTACCCACCTCAGGACACAAATGCCCAGCAAATAACCATGGGATTCTGCCCTGATTAGAACCAGAACTTACATTTGTTGGTGCTGTCAACTGCCTGAAAACTATCACACAGTCTGGAGCTCAGCCGGCATGTTGGATTTAGGGTGAAGACCTGTGTAGGGGATGCACATGCTAGGGACTCTACTCTGAGTCCATGTCTGGCAATGGGCTGTACGAGGTGGAGCTATGGGGTCCCCGAGACAGCTCTTCCCTGCCAGTTGAGACAGATATCTGAGAATACAGGCCTCTCATATTTTCAGTCACTGTCAGAAAATTATTAATACACGGAGATGTACAATGACAACTGGGTGAATAGCACCAGCTGGATTTGTGAAATTGTAGCACCATCCTGGGACCATACAGAGCAGCACTGGAAGGAAGTGATGCTTGATTTGACACTTGAAGAGTAAGTAGGATTTAGCCTTGCCAAGTGTGTGTGTGTGTGTGTGTGTGTGTGTGTGTGTAGGACTGGGGGGGCACTTTACTTAGAAAGAAACATGTTGGTGAAGATGTTGAGGTGAAGTATGTTTTTAAAAATATTCTTGGATACTCTTTCTTTTAAGAAGCGAAGGTAGTAAAGGTTGATTTTCCTCCTCTTGAGTGTCAAGCCAGTTTTACTGACCTACTTCTGATGAGTAGAAGTGGTAGTATGTCACCTCTAAGGCTAGGTTATAAAAAGACAGTAACTTTAGTCTTGGGGACCCATTCTCTGCCTCAGATCACTTGTTCTAGGGGAATGAGCTGCCGTGTCACGTGAACAGCCCTGTGGAGGGACCCGTGTGATGAGGACCTGAAGCCTCTGCCAGTAGCCACATGAGTGAACATAAATGCAAATTCTCTGGCCCTTCAGGAGACCGTGGCCCAGGCCAACACCTCTGAAATTTCGTAAGAGACCTTAAGCTATAACTGCCTAGCTAAGGCTCCCAAATTCCTAACCACTAGAAACTTTATGAGATAAGTGTCTATTGCTTTAAGCTGCTCTGTTTTGGAGTAATTTGTTATGTGGTAATAGATGGCTAGTTCAGGTGGGAGGGGGTTCAGCTCATTCACGACATTAGAAGGTCAGGGTGGCCTAGCAGAAGCAGAGGTTTTCAAACTTCACTGTTCTAAAGAACTGCTTTATGTGTGTGCTAAAACAACAACAACAACAACAACAACAACAACAACAACAACAACAAACTCCTTATGTTCAGAGAGCATAATTCAGTGGGTCCGGATGGGGCCCAGAGACCTTCATTTTAAATAAGCATCTCAGATAATCCTGATACAGGTGGCCTGAAAGCACACTTGGAGAATCTGATGTGAGAGAGTTGGTGGGCTTAGTGACTCCAGCTGAGTCTGGGGAGGTAGATAGGGAGTGAATGTGGGTCACCTTAAAAAACAAAATCAAAGATAAAACTTTTTTCCTAAAAGTAATGGACAATCAGTGTAAGGTTTTTAGCAGAGCAATAGCTAAATCTATAAACAGAGGCCAAACCCTATTTAGATTTCCTCTCTCCCTGATCTGGCTTATCATCAGCTGAGAGCAGAACCTTAAATATAAGGAAATAAAGAAAAGTAGGATTTAAGGCCTGCCTTTGAGAAACTCACAAGTGATTTTAAAATGTATACACAGGAACTTGCATATTCAAGAGCTGTGGACTTCAAAGTCATCAGTGTGAAATGTTCTGCCCTCATTCCAACAAAGCGGGGATTGCACAGTCTTTTTGAACTGCATTTTTGGTAATTATTGTCTGAATTGGTAATGGGCTATCTCAAAATCCAGTTGTTTTAGAACCACAGAATGATTGAGTGAGTGGAAGGGTGGTTTATCATTTTACAGAGACCATTTAATCTCATCCAATCATTCTGAAGATAAAGAGAGGTTAGGAGAGGCCTTGAATTCAGTACACCCAAGCCTTCCAGGTCCATGGTGGACATCTTTCTTGAACAGTGATGGGGGCCTGGCAACCCCAGTTTTGAGCATCTCCTGGTAGACTGGAGTATTTTGGAACTGGGTGTAAAGAAGGAAAGTAACATAGATGGGTATGGAGGAGAGACAGGGGTGTATCAGGTTTATCCAAAAATGGACTGCCATGTACAATTCCTTTTCTTAAAAAAAAAAGATAGAGCATAAATTTTCCCCAAATATATATATTTTTTAAATCCCTTTTTCCCACCAAAACACTAGGTCGATGGTGTTGGCACCCAAATCCTCATTCTAGGGCATTCTTGGCTACTTGTGGGTTCCAGGAGATGTAGGGAAGTGTGGGTTTTGGGAAACTTCTTGAGCTCATCTCTAGGCCCACCCCATTCCCTTCTATTTATTCTATCATCGTATAAAAAAATTAAAGAACAGTGTTCATTATGTTAAGGGTGGAAAATTTTCAAGTGAGCCAACTTCTGCTTCTGTAATCTGCTTACTTGTTTGATGTTAACCAGGGTGTGGTAATCTTCTCAAAGATATGCTAAGGGCCAACTTCTGTTTCTGTAATCTGCTTGCTTTATATTAACCAGAGTGGTTCAAGGTTTTATAAACTGCCTCTATTGGGAGCTCGGGACTGATCTCTTCTAACCCTGCATGGTAGAGAGTCAGTTGCGGGCCGGCTAATAAAGGCTCACAATTCATCTCAATTGGCTCCGTGGGTCTTAGATTTGATCGCACCACAACAATTGTGGAAGGTAGAGTGAAAAAAAAAAAACTTGCTGGGCAAACCATTGCATTTTTAAGAAGGCAAAATGTGCTCTGTAGCAGATGAGTCATGTCCCCTCCCATCCCTCCACACGCAGATAGTGTTTCCAGGCAGCTCTCAATGTGGGACCTTTCTCTTTATGCCCTGGAGAGAGGGGGTCAGAGAGTTAGGGTCCCTGGAACTCTCCTTAATTATGGCAAACAAGAGTTGGTGGTCAAATAGCCTAGCTTCCTTCCCCTAATCTGGGCATCTGATTCTGAGGTATGTTCCAAATGGCCTCAAAGTTTCCAGTAGGACAGAGCCTCAGCTGCCCAAGTAGCAATCTGGGTAGCAGTCTTTTCAAGGATACACCTTGCATTGGCATCCCTTCCTTCTCTGTCTCACTTCTCCACTCTACCAGTGTATCCTGGGTTCACCTCCTAGATTCCTTGTTCTCAAATCTTCATCTTGGAGTCCGCTTTTGGAGAATCCAACCTGAGGTCTCATCCAGGTGTTTCCTAGATTATCCAGCCATCTGGGAATAAAGGGAACCCTTTCTGGAGGAAGTTCTTTATTATGTGTTTTATACGGAGTGAAAATGCCCTATAAAAAATTGAAGTAAGCAGTATGTGCATAGTAAACAAAGAAACAAACAAAACAGCCCGGAATATAACACAAAGTAATTCTCTCCCCACCACCTCCCTGCCCGACCCCGATCATTCCTCTCACTAGAGCTGACCAACCATTAAACAGGTTGTTGGGCATCGCTTGGAAATTTTCTCTGTGTGTTCTTAAAACCTAAAGATCATGTTACATTGTCTCTAGGTAAAAAGCCAGAGTCCCTTAGACAGCTGGCAGGTCTCTGAACTCCCTCCTGTGGACCTCACCCCTCATGCTCAAATTGCTCTGGCCTCCCTGGCCTGCTCCTTCTCCCTCCATCTCCCACCATCACGCCACCAGACTCCTTTCTCTGTGCTTTCGCACCAGCTGTTCCTTCCCAGTCTATGTGCATAGCTCTCTCCCTTACTTCCTACAGTGAAGCTTTTCTCTGAGAGCCTTATTTAAAATTACAGCCCTTCCCCTGCACTCCTCATGCATCTCTTCTTTTTAAAAATATTCTAAATCTAAGAATAGTTAGCATACAATATTATCTTAGTTTCAGGTGTACAATCTGATTTGACATTTATATACCTTACAATGTGATCACCCCACTAATTCTAGTTCTCATCCTTCGCTGGGCAAACTTATCACAATATTATTGACCTATATTCCCTTTCACTTTTTTCACCCCTCCCCTTCTTTGTTTTTCTCCATATCATACAATCTACTATTGCTTACTGCTGTTCTCCTATGAGAATATAAGCTCACAAAAGTAGAAGTTTTTCTGTTTTATTCACGGCTGTGGCCCCAAGGCTCAGAACTATTCCTGGAACATGGTAGCTACTCATAAAGCTTTGTTGATTGAACTCATGTTATATGACACATTGGTTGTTCTGCTCTCGCTTTTTCCACTTAGCGATCTGGAAGAATGCTCCTCTTAGAACATGAAGAATTACTGCATCCTTTTAGAGTGTGCTATTGTGTGAATGTTCATGTTGTATTTAGCCAGTCTCCTCTTGCTGAACATTTCAATGGTTTCCATTCTTAAGCCATAGCAAACAGTGCTGCAGAGTATCATATGTCTTTGCTCATATGAGGGGGAGCGTCTGCAAGATGAGTTCCTGGAAGTGCAGTTGCTACATGTGTGCATTCTTATTTGGGCAGATACCACCAAACCACCCTTGAGAAAGGTCACATCTAGTACACTTGTTTCCCCACATCTTAACACCATGTATAATCAAACCTTTTAATTTTTATCAACCTAATTGATAATATATTTTATAGATTTTAATTTGCCTTTTCCTTTTTCCTTGCATTTTATGCTCCATTTTTATTTCCCTCACTCTCTCTTCCTTTCACTCTCTTCTTTCTGTGAACTACTCGTTTATACGGTTTGCTCATTAAAAAAAAATTGAGTCGTTGCCCTTTTGCTTGTGGTTCACAAGTTCTATTTTTAAATTGACATTTTTATATATTGGTATTTTGTTCATAACCTGTCTTTCACATATTGTCCCCACTTTTTCATTTGTATTTTAACTTAATTTAAATATTTTTTGATATGACTAACATTTTAAATATTTATATAGTTAACCTCATCAATATTTTAATTTATGGGTTCTAAGTTTTCTCTTAATTACACAATTGTTTTCCTTTCCCAAGAGTATATGAAAAAATCACTTCATGTCTCTTTCTTGCACTTTTATAGCTTTTCTCTTTTTCAAATATATATTTTTACCAGTAATTTATTTTAATAGAAGAACATGAAGGAGGATTCAGTTTAACGTTTTCCCCACACGGTTAGCTAGTTTTTCCAACAATCTTTATCCATTTTTTCCTCAATGATTGGAAATTTGCCTTTCTTATATATTCAATTATTCTGTTTTGTAGTCTCCTTTAGGACTCTTTATTTTGGCTCATTGATCTGTCTGTTTATTTATGTGCCAGAATCAAATGGTTTTCATTAATGTAGCTTTAAAATCTCTTTTGTTATCTGATAAGAGTTAGCGCAGAGGGCCTTTCTGAAAAATTTCCTGATTGCCTCTGAGCCTCTTGACAAAAATAAAAGTGGTTTTCAGGTAGTAAAATTTTCCTCTTTTCTCTTAGGTGACCAAAATGATTAGTGGAAGGTAGTTTCCTTGATCTTGTTAACTAACAAGCCCCTTTTTCCTGCTGAAAGGACAAACTTTATAACAAGGTGACAGTAAGATAAAAGCTAATTGTATTCCTTCAGTTCTCCAAAGTTATAACCCTTCCTGCCTGCAACCCTAACATGTTGAAATTGTGCTGTGACTTGGGTTACCTCTAGCAGGTAAGGTAGGAAAGGGTCGAAACTTGAACTTATCAATTAATGTAGCAGTCTAAAGGTACACTCTTTCCACTTAAACAAATAACACCAAAATAGAAGGAAACACAATTCAGAATAAAATTTATAGCCTTGGTAATTTTGGAAGTGACTGGTGCAAACGATTCTATCAATATTTAACTAAAAGCGTGAAGCCTGGGGCTAAGGCTGTGCGGCTGACATGCAGTCAGAGCTAGTGTAGAAATGGCTTTCCACCTCCCCTTCCTGATCTGCCTAGGGACTGCCTCAAGTCCATGGACGCTGATTCAGTGGGAGCTTGGTATGAAGTTAATGTTTTTGAGTGGGTGAGGCGTAGGAAGCAAAAACAGATATTTAGACATATTTTTTTTCAGTTTCTTTCTCATGGAATATTCCTGACTTCCACAGGAACAGGCCCCCATTGTGCACCCCTGCCCTGGGCAGCTTGGCAAGGGCAGCCTCATCCATCTGTCTGCAGCCTCATCCATCATCGGGAGTGTGTGAGAAGCCCAGGTTACAGAGCTCAATTCCTCAGAGAAGCAGCTATAAGATAGCCCCAGGCTCACTCCAACCCAGCCCAACCCAGACCTGGGGTGAGTAGGAATGAGTAGTCAGCTAGATGCCTTCTGCTCCCTTCCCCACGCACCTATTGCCACAGAATCACTCAAACCTTGTGAACAGGAACCTAAGGGGCTCAGAACTTGGCACTTAAAAGCCAAGATGAGACCACCTCATCTTTATGCCATTGAGAGCGGGGTACCCTTTGTTGAAGATCATGTTGACATATGTCTGAAATGGAGAAGGGCAGATTGGGAGAAAGCTAATGTTTTAATTGTAATGAATAAACTATGAATACTAGTCCGGCAAGGGGGACATCATCTGCTTTCAGCCCGGGGAAACCTCAGAGCCCTCCCAGACATTTCAGTGTCCAGTTCACCTGGCAGGTGTTTTGCAGGACCTGCCCCAGAGGTGGGGCCAAATGGGCCAATCCACCTGTAAGTAGCATGGCCTGTGGGATGTCCTCATGAGTGCTTGTGCTGAAGCTGCCCCAGGGCTCCAGCTGACCATCTAGTTGGCTCTAGTTAGTCATTTGAGATCACTCCTGCCTCATTCTCTCATTCAGTCTGTGTTCTTTTTTAGTTAAAATGCTATTGGTTGTTGCAAAAGTTTCCCATATGTGCCTCTTCTCTCTTCCCAGAGTTCTTCACTTTGTTATTGTATTAATCAGGGTTCTCCAGAGGGGGGAAATAATAATAGGGGATATATAGAGGTATATAAGAGGAGATTTATTGTAAGAATTGGGTAATGCAGTTATAGAGACCAAGAGGACCCACAATCTGCCCTCTGGCAGAAGAAGAATCAGGAAAGCCAGTAGTCAATTTAGTCTGAGAATTAGGGGACTGATGGTGTAAGTTCTGTTTTGAGTGTGAAAACTGAGAACTAGGAACACAAATGTCCAAGGGCAGAATAAGATATATATGTCTCAGTTCAAGCAGGGAGAGAGAGAATTAGCCCTCTCTTTGTCTTTTTGTTCTATTCAGGATCTCAACATATTAAATGATGCCCACTCACATTAGGGAAGGCAACCTTCTTTACTCAGTCCACAGATTCAAATGCTAACCTCTCCCAGAAACACAGACATACCCAGAAATAATGTTTTACTAGCTTTCTGGGCATCACTTAGCTCAGGCAAGCTGACACAGGAAGTTAACTGTCACAGTCGTCCTCAAGAAGTTCTGGCAAATTGGGAGTTGGAGTTAAAAGATGAATGTGTAGCATTGCCTTCTCTATAGACTAGTAGACAGTGCATGATGTTTTAAGCTCTAACCACACACTTGCTCACCAAGTAGGGGCTCCTGTCTACAGTCTGATGCACATCTGCTTCACATGGCTGTTGGAAAGATTAAATGAGATAATGTGTGTAGAAATAATGACAATTATGGTTGTGTTTACTTATTGAGTATTTACTATGTGCTAGATACTTCCCTAAGTATTTTGTGTGTATTACTTCACAAAGGTATTTGGAAGTAGGTAGTTATTTTTCTTATTTATATTTTTATAAATAAATCACAGTGAAGTGAAGATTTCGTGAGCCTGAAAAGGTGCTGAGCTTATAGAAAGATCTCAGTTACTGCTGTGGCTGCAGCAGCCACTTGTAGTAGTTCATTAAGAGCCAAGTGTGCACATCTCTTTTTAACACCATGTACAGTTGGCAGCTTGCCAATTCCATGACGTTCCATTGGCAGCTTGAAATTGACCATAATGGGTGTATTTACTCTATAGAGATCAGCAAACATTACAAATCAGGTTTCCTCCCCCCCCCCCCGCCAAAGAATGAATTTTAGCACCATAATTAATACTATACTCCTGTTGACATAGAAAAGGTCTTAGAATTGGCCCCTACTAAAATCAATACACCCAAAAAGCGGGCCCTCCAAGATTTTTTAAATGAAGATTTTTAAACAACTTCACCAGAATGATAATAAAACCTAATCAGGGAAGAGTTTGACTCCTGTGGGCTTCAACTGAGGGAGCAGGAAAAAACTTTACGGGGGGCCTGTGATCAGGGCCAAGTGATTTGGAGAACCTCTAGGTCCACGTTGAAAAGCTGCATGTAATTTATCATCAGTAGGTAAGCTTATTGTGTCTTATTGTGTCTTGCCACAGAATTTTTCTGAAAGCAAAGATTTTCCCCAATAGATCATTTTAGGGGAGCTGTGAAGATAGGGTCATTTCAAGAGAGGATGGGGAAGGAGAGACAGATGGGCAGAGTGGATTTAGCAGGGGGTAACATGTAGCTTCAGTCCCGTGTCCACCTACCTGCACGTATCAGGAAAGTTACTTTGGAACCTCTGTGCTTTTCCATAAAACATGGAGATTTGATTTAGTAAGAGCCGCAGAAGCTATCCAGCTCATCACTGGCATATACAAATGCTTTGTTCACAAAATGCTCTGAAGACTATATAAATCATCGCACCAATGCAATTGCTGTGATTTTCATGATAACATTTCTCTTTAGTTTAGCATAAAACCAAGATGTGTGTTATAAGGAAAGAAAGCTAACTTGATGTTTGGATGTAATGGCTAACAAACAGAGAAAGCAGAAACCAATCGTGTGCATATCTTGTTTATCAAGCAATCGAATGTTAACTGAGGACTTGGATTGACCTTGGGCTGCCTCTATATCTTGTACATACTCCTGCTTGTTAGCAATGATTTGTAATCATTTCCCCATCTTCCTCCCCCATTGATTAGGAGATTTTTTTTTGAGAGTAGGGCTCAAATTGTATTCATTTCTTCACTGAATTCAATTATGTGCTTCAAAGTTGATCAGAAGCAGATGAGACAAAATTCTTCAGATAGGGGCTTACTGGGAGGAAGATGGCAGAGAGGAAAGCAGTGGGAACCAGCAGGAGGCAGGATGTGATGTACTCCCTGTAAGGTGCAGACTGAAAGTGCCATTGCAGTTGAGAAAAGGCAGGATCAGTAGTAGGCAGGGGGTTTGAAAGACACATTCAGGCTAACTTGGGACTGAAGGTATTCGTAATATGGATAATGGGACTTTACAGGGAGAAGCTCAATAGAGACACGGCCCCTATGCTCACAAGAACTTTTGATGTGTTTGGAATAGTGAACTAGGATCTCTGGGCCATATCAGAAGTAAAAAGATATGAGTGAAATTACAACTCACCAAAGCAAGGTGAGCAGTACATCTAAATAAAGCACAATGCACAGGCTGAGCTGAATTGCTGGGCCAGAGCCCTGTCAAAGCTTAGGTCACCACAGGCCCCCACAGCCAAGGAGGGAAACAGACTGTGGAGGGCACCATGTGCTTTACTCTGACCCTCTGGGCTGGGCTGGCTGCCTTGAAAGGCACATACTGTGCCCCGAGGAGCCACGTGTGTTCAGAGTAACTGCTGGCAGCTGGCTGCTTGGTTATACCACTTGAGATGCAACCTAAGCCCCAGAACCCCTGTGCTTGGGGTCCTGGGAATGCCAAATAAACCAGATACATAGGGAACATCTTTCCTCATACTCTCTAAAACTGGAAGCAGGTTCTATAATCTGGGTGCCTCTCAGTGGGTGCCCAGGAGATAGTGAGCACTCTGTCCTGAGGGTAATCAAAAATGCCATTCTATTGTGGGTGGGGCAGTTAGACAAGTGTTGGGGTTAATGGATATAAAGGTTGCTCCTAATGCTGACATTCTACCCTTTTGTGAAAGTGCATTTGTGATGGCTAGAGGTATTTATAGACCAAGAAACCATAAAGGCAGTCCTGTAATGGATACATGCAGATTAGCCAGGTGCACCAGAAAGCCTCCCATTGCTTCCAGACTGTACCCTGCCTCACCTTGGTGCCCCTTGGGCAAGAGTGGTACACTTTCAGGTGGCACTTCCCACAGGACATTTAATCATCCGTGTACAAGACTCTTTCCCCACAAATGCACAGGAAGCCCCTCAAAGGCAAGGACTGCTCCTTTCTTCTCTTTTTATTCCCAACACTTCGCACGGTGCTTCCCATATAGGAGGTGCTCCACTGAGATTGGGGAACAGAATTAAAGTGGGGCATGGAGCAGGTAGCCACTTGATTACAGTACCCTGTGCCAAAATGTAAGAACTTTTTGTCTCCTAGGATGACAAAAAGGAAAAGAGCTGTCATGACCTGCTTCCTGAGGAAGGGCAACCTTCGAAGCAGAAACCTGCATCCATGGGAAGACAGCTTGGATCTCCCTTTTCCAGAAAGTGGCTTTGCACTGAGGGAGCCAGATCTGTGGGACATTTCTGCTCTTTGGGCCTCATTGAGAGCTAATCCTCTCAGTTGGCTTAAATTTGAATGTTAATTTGGTACACACAGGACCTCCCAAGAACATTCAAGCCAAAAGCTGATCTGTCCTTGAAACTTTCTTGTTTTTGATGCCGGAGGATCTCTCTTAGAGACAGAGCTCTTTGAGAAGAGTTAATTAATTTGTTTTTTGTTGTGTCGAAGATGAGCTTTCTCATTAGGAATTAATCATAGACATCTATGTCAACTTCATGTAGATGATATCCTGAAAAGAGATCACAGGTAAGTTGAATATATATACTTTTGTAATCATGGAGCCCTTTCTTTCAGTGGAATCATGTGAAGGAGACTACTTGGGGTCAGGGAGGAAGCTGGGACAGAGAAAGTGGGAGGGCTCTGGAGTCCAGGTCCATCCTGCTCTCCCTTCCCTGAAGAATGCCACAGGAGCCTGTGCATAAAAAAAGCTTTGCATGCCTGGGACCTCAGTAGGGAAACCACTAGTTTTAATAAGGCCTACCATTATGAATCCTTAAGACAAAATGTAAAACATTTTTCAAATGTAAATTTCTATTCTTATGAGCCATACTTTTTCCAGCATTCCATGCCAGGAAATTGTGTTTTAATACAAACCTTTTACTACACCTACATAACCAGAAGAGGTAGAGCTCCTTAATGCTTCTTTAAGCAAAGGATGCCTTCATGATCCAACCCTCCCAACTTTCCTTGCGCCAAAACTCTCTGTGCCCCTTTGACCAGTTGTGCACCCCTACCACAGCCTTTTCCCAAAAGACTCTACATGGTCTGAACATGCCCTTTGCTCCCCAGTCTCTCCACTTGCAAACTCCTTGGCATCTACAGCAGAGGAACCAGGCTTTGAGGAGCAGACCCACTCCTATGAGGGCCTGAGGAACCCCCTAGAAATGAGGCCAAGGCCTAAGTGTGTCCCAAGCAGTGGACAGGGAGGAGGAGGGAGCTGTCTGTTTAGCTAACTCCAGCCCTCCTCCAGCCTCACCCTACAGGATGAGGCTGTAATCAGTGAGCATTAAACACAGGTGCAGCTTCAGTCTCAATGAGGGGATTTGAGTCCACCTGTGAGGTTCTCTCTCAATCTCCACTGAATTCACCAGAGAAACAGAAACATAGGAAAAAATCCCTGTGCCCCAGCTGAAAACAGGGAAGGGTGACATCACAAAGCCAGAGTTCTGAGGAATTTCTGGAAGACACTTTGAGGACAGGAAGTTAAGGACA
The DNA here is from genome assembly GCF_014176215.1 of Rousettus aegyptiacus. Classification (NCBI taxonomy): domain Eukaryota; kingdom Metazoa; phylum Chordata; class Mammalia; order Chiroptera; family Pteropodidae; genus Rousettus; species Rousettus aegyptiacus. The sequence continues at coordinate 67,073,748 of NW_023416309.1, forward strand.
GTTTGGGAATAAGCACGTGTGAAAGAAAACGGGAGGGATTTTTCCAGAGTGACCTTCAAGGTAGGGGTTGCAGGGACCAAAGGTGCAAGGGTGGTGGGCTGTCAGTGGATGTTAGAGGTTGAATTGGTCCCCACACTCTCAAAGTTAAATGTTGAAGTCCTAAATCCTGGTACCTCGAAATGTGACCTTTTTTGGAAATAGGGTCTTTATAGAGGTAATCAAGTTAAAATAAGGTAATTGGGTAGGCACTAATCCAGTATGATTGATGCCCTCATAAAATGGGAAAAATTTGTACACAGAGAGAAAATGCCATGTGAAGATGAAGAAAGCTATCTACAAGCCAAGGAGAGAGACAAGGAGCAGATGCTTCCTCCACAGCCCTCAGAAGGGACCACATCTGATGACACCTTGATTTTGGACTAGCCTCCAGTATTGTGAGACAATACATTTCTGTTATTAAAGTGACCCAGTGTGTGGTACTTTGTTACAACAGTGGATGGTGTCAGACATGTTGAAATGCTGATACTGTGGCTCATTTGGTGGGTGGTGGAACCACTGGGGTATGGGGTTGGGCCCGGCTGACTGCAGCTGCCCCACATGCTTAGACAGAGCATGGCTGTTTCCTTATGTTTCTTTGGGGCCTCTCCTTATTTGCTCAGCTGATTGGATTCCCAGTATAGCAAGACAGAACGATTCCTGATCTGACAACCAATATGTCCCAAAGAGACACAATATTTTTCTAGCCTCAAACCTAGAAGCAATACAGCTCTTTACTGAAGGTTTTCTTGAGAAGAAAGCAAAATGTGTTAGGCAACACAGGTTATTGTAATTGATGTTGCCTACCCTTTTCTTCATTTCTCTTCTCTCCCAAAATCCCACATGACATAGCAGCTCCTCAAATGTCTTCTCTCTCTCCTCACACATTTTTTTTTTATCCTAATAAAGTCCCAGCTGCACTGGTTCTTCTCTGCCTCTCCCTCTCTTCCCTGTTCAAGTTCTTTCAATTTCCTTCCCCATTTTATATATTCTCATCTCCGGTTTTAGTAGTTATGCCTTTTTATTAGGTAAATAAAATTAGCTTCTTGTAGCTTTTCCCTTTTCTCTTCTCCAGGCTTTGACCGAAATGGAACAACAAAGACAGGGCCAGAGAAGATTCTTTCCTCATTTTCCAGGAGGAGTTTGCAAAGATACTTAATTGCAAAGATATCATTTAATATGTATGATTAATAGTACTGATAATAGAATAATTGCTAAAGTTACTTCCTATGAAATAACTTGTGCTACTGCTTCCATCTTTTCATATCAACACACTATTCACACCATCATTTTCAATGGCTGCTTTGGTTATTGTGCAAGTGTCCTAGGCAAATAATTTTCTTTATGAGGAGGAGGAATTAGAATCAGTGGCATTGCCACACTCTGATACCCAGGGACTCATGAAATAATTATTGATAGATTGAGTAAAAGATCACAGAAAGATTTCTCAAAGAGAAAAGATAATTTACTTGAGACACATTATAATGAGTTTATCAGAAAGATTTTGGATTACAGAAGGGTTGTCTTTAACTGAGTTTAAACAATATTCTCCAGTAACTCTGATATATCAGGTTTGTAGACTCATTTTAATTTTGAATTTTAAAGTCCTACATCCGACGGTTAGCAGCCCAACCTTGCTAACTGAGGGCATCCGTGAGTCCAAAGGATCTCCTAAGGGGTGTTCCAGTGAAACATTAAGGTTTGTTTTATGGACATAGGATATTCAGTAAATCTGGTCAAACTTAAGAAACAACCCACATTTTAGGGACCCTTTTAAACCAAACTTTCTGGATTTATGTATCACCACACAAAAATTTCTCTCGACTTAGATGACCAAGAGGGAGAACAATATTGTTTTTCACAAATAGTTAAATCCCTTGGATCAGGGAGCAGTGGCCTAGGAGACATCATAAACAGAACAGAATCATACAGATGTCCTTGTGTCTTTGTCAAGGTCAGAGGCAGGCCTACTGAAGCTGCCGTCTGGCACAGGTTCTGTGTGATGGCCGTGGTGGAAGTTAAGAGTAGGGTGGTACAGGTATTGAGTGTCTTAATGAATGCCTTTGTGGCTGAAAATTGTTGCCAAGATATCTGGCATTTTAAACATTCCAGGAAGTCCGGGGGCTTCCCTTATGTGAATTTAAGGAGGAAGACATGTTTATTTCCTGAGTGCCCCATGACCAAAATTGGACCCTTGTTATCTGTGTTCTCCGATGATTGGAGAAGGGAGTCATTCCAAGTCTGGTAGCTCCTTCTTCCCCCCTTGCCCATGTTTCAGAGTGACTCAGTCCTCTCCTTCAGGTGGCTAACTTCTTGGGGTGCAGATAAGCCCCTGCCGTGCCATACTCAGTGGGCTATTTTGCACCCTTTCTGTCAATTAGGAAACTCAGAGCTGATTTAACTGTACAATTGGGGCAGCCCATAAAGTCAACCTTCCCTTGGTTTGTATGGGGAAAACTTATAACTTTAATGAGATGGTATTGAGAAACACATCCTTGAATGCGAATCCCACTTCACACATCAAAGTGGATCAGTCCCTGCCTTCTCAAAACCTTTGAGCTCTAGGCATCGACATTTCCATTTTCAGCTTCCTGATCTCCACAGTTATTAATATTTCTGATCAAACTAACACTATACTAATGGATTTAGTTCCACCTTTGGGTGGCATAAGAGATCTATTCAGGTGTATAATATCCTTGAGGTGACACGTGGACACTGGCATGGCTACCCTGGCTGACCCAGCATGTTTGCCAAGGACATGCCCTGCTTCTTCTCTCACAGGTTATTCACTCAGAAGCTGGGATTCTGGTTCCTACCAACATGCTTGGTAACTAGTTCTACCTCCTGGAACAAGGTAAATTGTAAAAGAGAGTCATTGATCTTTTAGATCAAATGGCTTTTATTTTTAAATTTCTAAAATTGTGATAAAATACACAATATAAAATTTATCCTCTTAGCCATTTTAAGTGTACAGTTCAGTGCCATTAAACACATTTACATAGTTGTGCAACCATCACCACCATTCAACTCCAGATCTCTTTTCATCTTGTACGATTGCAAATCTGTACCCGTTAAATAATAACTCCCCATAAGCCGCCTCTCTCCTGTGCCTGGCAATGATCGTTCTATCTTCCATCTTTATCAATTTGATAAAGATTTTATTTCATCTTCTATAAGTGGAATCATACAATATCTGTTCTTTTGTGACTGGTTTATTTCACCTGCCATGATATCTTCATGTTCATCCATCTTGTAGCATGTGTCAGAATTTAATTCCTTTTTTTTTGACTGAATAATACATTCCACTGTTATGTATCTTTCTCATTTTGTTTTTCCATTCATCTGTGAATGGGCACTTATATTTCTTCTACCTTTTGACTGTTACAAGTAATGCTGCTATGAACACGGGTATACAAATATGTCTGTGATTTTTTAATTAAACATTTTTACTTCGAGATAATGTAATTCAAATGTAGTCATAAGAAAAATAATACAGGTGTATGTGTGCATGTATATTTAGTTCTATGTAATTTTATCACTTGTTCATCCTTCTACCACCAAAATCAAAATACAGATCAGTTCTATTGTCACAAGGATCCCTTGTGTTGACAGGCCCCAATTTACAGCTCTGGATTTTATGTTCCATTTCTAAAGGGTGAGAAGCAAGCACATAGCTCAGCCCTCATCTGGCAAGGTCCTAATCCAGATCTCCTGCTGACACCACAAGCAGAGCACCTGAGATACGTGGGTCTTAGGCTATGGTTTCTCACCTGAAGTCTGAGCTATGGCCTCCAGGGTGGTGAATGGGGCAAGGGACAGGGTGGTTGCCCCTGGTACCCAATAGCGCCTCAGTCAGTGCTACCATTTCACATACCTTTTCCTGGTCATCAGCCACCATGTCTATGCCATCAATCACCACACCACTAGTCAAATCCCATAAAGTGGCCTCTCGAATAAAACACTTCACTAGAATAGTTCTGGCCAATAGGAATAAAATGGGAGCCACCTATGTCATTTTAAATGTTAAAGGAGTCCCATTAAAAGTAAAAAGAAATTCTTGAAATTAATTTTAATATATTGCATTTAATCCATTATATGCAAAATATTATCATTTTAACATGGACTCGTTGTAACATTTTAATGAGGTATTTTACATCTTTTTTCTCATACCAAGTCTTTGATATCTGGTACATACTTTGTGCTTATAGCACATCTAAATTTGGACTAGCCATGTTTCAAGGACTCAGTAGCCAGGTGTGTTGAATGGTATAGATTTAGAAGCAAACTGCAACCAAGCTCTGTGACTACCTGTTGCCTGAAGACCTTGTTAATTTCATTAAACTGAGCATCTGCCTTGATCAGTAGTCAGGTAAGTCATGCTTTGGGTCAGGGGGTGGTGGAGAATATACCAGCTTTGCTCTTAGAATTTGTGACCTTGGAAACCTGTCGTTTATCAGCAGCCCTAATTGGTACAGTTGTTTGGTGGCCCCAACATTAAGACTATTCTAGAAGACCAGAGAAGAAGAACTGGGCCCTGATGTACGTCGATGCCTTGCGACAAGGTGCAGGCAAGACACCTGGTAGTAGCTTTTAAAGGAATTGAAGTGCCTGGGAATTCCACACTAGTCATCTGGGCTGACCTCACATGGGCTCCAGTATGAGGGATAGTCTATCTCCCCAGGCACTTTTGTCCCAGCATTATTCCCAGGAGTTGGCACTGCCACCCACTTCCAGCAGCCTTGGGAGATAGCTAGAATACCAGCAGCCCACGGCCATTCTTTGTCAGCGAAAAGCACCATGGAAATGGGTGGTTGCATAAGAAGTCCTCTGTGTGTTGTAGGCTGGGACAATGTCTACCACGGCCTACACTTTCATCATGGAGATATTTCTCTATATGCTTAACGCTCCTAAGAGAAGTGCAGGTTCCCCCCTCCCCCAACCAAAATATGTGGCTTAGTGGGCTTGCATAGTGATTGCTCTTCTCGGTGAGACTGCTGTTCAGAATCTGACCCCTACTCCTTGTCCTCATCCCGACCAAACCCAAGCAGGTGCATAGCACATTTTGAGCTCCTGGAATAAGAGGTGAATCTAGAGGAGGTCTACATATTTTGCATAAACTAGATAAAATATATTATTAAGGATAATTTCACCTGTTTCATTTTATTTCTTTTAATGTGACTACTTGAAAGTTGAAACCTGCATCTGCGGTTTGTATTATATTTATTTTGCGCAGCACTTCTCCAGTGGGCACTGGGCGCTGAGACACATTGGACTTGGAGCCATGACATCGCATTCCAGTGTCATCTGCCACACTAATGAAACAGAAAACTTTGAGAAAATCCCTTCTCTGGGCCTCAGTTTCCTCATCCGTGAAATAGGAGTGTTGATAGATAACATCTAAGTCACCTACAACTTGCAACTTCTCTGCTACCCAAATAATGTTGGTCAATGAGAAAGAAATGGTGGTTTGGAACAGACAATCAGCATTCCTGCAGAAAGACAGGGCTCACACTCATACCATTCTGATAAAAAGTTAAACAGCAAAGTATTTATTGGTAAAAGGATGGGGCATTGTGAGCACTCTTTTATTTATTCATTAGTCACCTCCCATTTGAATTCGCCAGGGGCTCTTTTCTTTGGGAATCTGAGCTCCTGAGTCTTATCACAACCCTGCCAGGAGGTGTCAGGAGCCTGAGAATTCTTCCTCGCAGCCAGCCTGCAAATGCAGGGCCCTGCTTCTCAGAAATCAATTTCAGGGCAAAGGAGCAAAGGCATTAACTGTCTCTTCCAGGAACACTTCTAGAGAAATCTTTTAAGAGCTGGACAGGGTGACTGCATCTGAGCTCTTGCATTGTTTATGCATGCAGACATTGAAATAAATAATTAAGACGGGCAAATAGAAGAACCAAAATTACTCACTGTCCTCTTATTTGCTTCACTGAAGCCTGCAACTGGTCTTTCTGTTTCACTTTCCTCTATGCCATTCTTTTTCCATCAGTTGGCCAATATTTCCTTTCTTGCTGGTCACTTCCTTGCCTTACAAGCCTTGAATGAGTTTCTCTTTCTTAGGGTCAAAGTCTAGGCTAATATTTTCTTATCCTCATTCCCCTGCCCAGGCTCCGCTCCCCCACTCTCCTCATTCTTCCAGGTGACTTCCCTTTCCCCAGGTCAGTCCAGCCCGACTCCCAGCCCTGCTTCACAGAGTTCCCTCTCCTTTGTGTTTATACCACTTTGTGCTGTCCAACATCAGTTTATATGACGCAGACTTTTTCTGTAATAGCTAATAAGCACTAGCCACCTTTTACCGTGGGCTTACTCTGTTATCAGTGCTGTACCTGCTTTGTCTTAATTCATTCTCCCAATACTCACACCTGGTGGGGACTGTCACCCAGAGAATGGCAGATCGGGGTACTTGAACCCGGCCAATCCAATCAAACCCACACAAATAACCTGATACTGACTCCTTCCTTGTCAGGATTGATTGCTCTTTCCTCTGCATACCCATAGCACATTTTCTTATTTCTATCATAGCACTTGTATGAGTTTGCTCAGCTGCCATAACAAGGTAATACAGACTGAGGGTGAGGGTCGAAGTGTTAAACAACATAAATTTATTTCTTACAGTTCTGCTGGAGACTGAAAATCCGAGATCAAGGTGTCGGCAGTGTTGGTTTCTTCTGAAGCCTGCTTCCTTGGATTGCAGATGGCCATCTTCTCTCTATGTCATGTGGTCTTTCCTCTGCACGTGTATATGCCCTAATCTACTCCTCTCATAAGGACACCAGTCAGATTGGATTAGGGCCTGCACTAATGACCTCATTTTAACTTAATTACCTCTTTAAAGACCCAGTCGTATTCTGAGGTGCTGAGGATTAGGACTTCAACATATAAATTTTGGAGGACACAATTCAGCCCATAGCAGCACTAATTACAGCCAACTTTAGACTGTTGTGGGTTAGGTGAATGCTTGTTTCTCCCCTGGGATCATGGAAATCACCTGATTGAGTCCCGTGTCCTTAATGCTAAATCCAAATCAGCATTTTTAAGGAGACACTCACTTGTGAGCAAGTCTGGACCTTAAGGGCCAAGATAGCTAGACGGTCATCTGTGTATGGCAGGAGATGTGTGATGTCCTTTTGTTTACCTGGTGTTTCATTTGTGTAATAAGACAGAGAAACAGAGTCACTTTTTCTGCCTCTGAAAGAGATCTTAGAAAGCTTAGAGATCTGAGGGGCTTTGTGTGAGGTACTAGTGTTCAGGAGAAGGTGGACTGGGGGCTGAGCTCCATGTGGAAGAGATAGTATACACTCATGTGTAAGTACGATTCCTGGGATACACATTTGTGTAAGTACAGGGCAGTGTGTATGTGTGTAAGGGGGTGTGGCAGAGGGTGACAGCTGATGTCATTAAGTGTAACTGGGCCTAGCTTAGGGATTGTATGAAAGTCAGACCAAAGAACTGGGTTTTCTTGGCTTCTTGCTGCACACAAAGTCCAATTACGAGGGTTAAAACGAGGAGCGGAGCAATGAACTGGCAATAGGAGGTGCTGAGAAAGGGCTGATGAACTCAGGGCCTACCTGGCTCCTTCCTCAGATTCATGGAGTTTCTGGGAAGGGGCATCTTCAGTCCTCATTGTTGCTTTTGGTAGGTATCTTCGGAGGGGAGGTAGGAGGATGAGGAGAGGACGGACTCGAAAAGAATACAACGAAGCCTCCCCTATCCTCTTCTTCTTCTCCTCGTCCTTCTCTCTCCTCACCCTTCTTCTTCTTCTTCTTCTTCTTCTTCTTCTTCTTCTTCTTCTTCTTCTTCTTCTTCTTCTTCTTCTTCTTCTTCTTCTTTAGTAAAAAAGATACAGCAAATCCCAGGGTTCCCTGTCTTGGTAAATGTCATTGTACAGATACCCAAGACAGAAATATGACCCACACCCTGACTTCTCCCTGAACCTCACATCCCCACCCCAAGTGAATTCATCTCCAAATTCAGAGATTCTACCTCCTGAAGACCTCAGGAGTCTAGCTTCTCTGCGCTACCATGAGCCCTCAGCCTCTGCTGGGCTCTCGGCTTCCTGCCATAGTCTAGACCCCTCCCCTGCAATTTGTTTTGCACTCAGCAATCAGAGACCACTTTCTAAAATTACTCCACTGCTCAGAACTTTCTAGTGATGCTCCCTTGTTCTTCAGGTTAAGTTTGAAATCTTTATATGAACTCCAAAACTGTGCAAGCCCCAGACCCCTCTCACCTCTAACTATTCCACCACAACTCTCCAGTGGGCCACATAGAATATCATTAGAGTTTTGCACTCAGCTCATACCTCCTCCTGTCTTATTTACTTGCCTAAATCTCACTCATCATCCATATCAAATGCCACCTTGCACAGAAGTCATCCTTGATCTCTGGTTTGGAACATACACTATTCTCTACAACCCCTGGCACAATTCTCACCATGTAGAAGGTGTCCATTTACCCGGTTACATCTTGCATAAATTCTAAACTTCTTTAGGACAGGGCAATGTCTTCTGCTTTCCTTGTACCCGAGGGCCTCAGCGTTTGCCCAGAGAAGGGACCAATACACGTTTATCAATTGTGTGAGCAGGTCATGTATTCTTGTGTGAGACCAATCGCCCTGTTTTTGCTTTAACAGTTGTGACTTCTAAGACGCTGCCCTCTCACTGACAGACCTAATTAAAGTTAGGGTCTGCAATTATGGTTATTTGAATTGAGGCACAAACTTGCCACTGATATAAATAACTCTAACAATACAGGGAGGAGGGATGGAATAACCCACCCACCTGGGTCTTTTCTTCCTTGTCTCTCTGGGGCACCTGGCCAGTCAGAGCACAATGTAGGATGTGAGCATGTGGGATGGACTGAGCCTAGAACAGAGACAGAGCTTGGCAAGTCCTCTGTTATTCAGAAATAGCTGCCATGCCAGGGTGTTATTGACCAGGGTAGGTCTAAGGGCAGAACACTTTTTAAATTGTGTATCTGCTCTAACCAGAGATACCTTCTGTTTTCTCTGGGGAAATGAGAACATGCAGGCTGAGGGCTGCATTTGCCTTGTTGGTACTGTGTCTTCATCTCCCAACAGGGGCTTTCAGACACAGTGGGAAACCCATGACAGGGCAGAGGATGCAGCCCGACTGATCCTGTACCTTCCTGATTGACAAATGGTGAAGGTGCACTGTGTCTTTCCCAGGGCTTCATCAGCCTGAGCAGCTGAAATAGATGCTAGAGGAAGTTCAGTGATTCATAGGACATATGACAGCTCACATGTGATTAACTCCACATCCTATAGTTAACAAAGGCTACTCAAGTCATTAATTAAAAGCCATTTCTGTGTCTGTCTAGAGAAATGCATTCCACAGTGGCAGCCACAGTGGAAGACCTGGTACAGTCAGGGCAGAAAGAGCTTAGTTACAAGGACACATGAGCACTTGGGACTTCTGCTTCAAGAAGGCAGGTTGAATACATGCTCGTGAAACTCCATTGACATTACAGTAGGTGGGTTAAAAAAAGGCAGAAGACTGTAAGGAAAAAGAAAAAGAGGCAGGTCTCAGTTGCAGCAACATTTTGGAAGATATAAAGCATATGGACAAATAGTAGCAGAGTTAGGAGATGCGAGAAGCTTATTGCTAATCTTGAGTGAGGAAAGATAAAAAGCAGTTCCATTTATACCACACAACCCTCCAAAAGTTCAGAAATGGTAGCACCATGTGCTTCCAGAAGTGGAGGTCCAAAAGAGAGTATCCTTTGAAAGCTGTTCAAGAAAAAATTAGATTCCCCCTCCCCATTTTCTCCTCTGCGCTGCACAGCCTTGTGACTAACTGGCCTACATGCTGAGAAAAAATAATAGAAACATGTTTTTCCTCTGGAGATGTTTAAATTGAAAGTCTTTGGACTGGATAATGCTGGACGCAATGAAACAATACTCAAATGACTATTTTGGAATGCTTCCTAAAGGTGGTGAGCTGGGTCTTGCAGGAGGTGGTGGCCTTGAATCCATGAGGAGGGAAGGAGGTTTTATGGTGGTAGGATGACTCATGACAAAGCAGAGGCAAGAGAGGGCCAGTTAAAGAGATGGGCTTGGCTGAAGCTAATGGGGGATGGTACAGCATGCATAGGAATGAAAAAAAAGGTGAAGTGGGTTCTGAAACCACGGTGATGCCAAAAACTGGTTCAGATTCAGGAAGAAAGATGCTTGCTGGATTTGTAAGCAAGAGTATGATATGATGGGAACAGGATTTCAACAAGACTTTTCTTCCAGTGAATGTGTAGGTTGGGGTCTGGAGTAGATGGTACACAGAACCCAGGAAAAAGCCTTTGACTGTAACCAAGTTGTGATTAGGGCAGGGGTGGGATGAAAGTGGGGAAAAAAACATAAACCAAGGAGCTCTTTCTTGGCCAGGGTAAGCGCTGTCCATTCCTGTAACTCTGCTCATTTGCTTTCCTAGAACACTGTCACTCTTCATAAGTGCAAACATTTTTGGCAGGTAAGAACACTAGATTTATGAAAGCAAGGTTCCAGTTCTTTGAATTATTTGAAGGAATCTTAGCCAAAAAAACAAACTTGACTTTAAACAGAAAAAAACATATTCTCTTAAGAAATTTCTCTGTTATCAACTTTGGCCATCCACAGAGCACTGGATGTACCAGCACCCTGAAAGACCATCCAGAAAGGCAGTGAAGCCATGCCCACTGATCATCAGGCCTGGAGCTTACCCCCAGGTCCTCTCTACCCCATCCTTTATCACCCTTCCTTTCTCCTGGGCCCAACTTTTTTTTTTTTTTAATGCTGACGCAGAACACCTCAACTCAAATAAGGTAAGCACAAGGCACCTTGCAGGTAGTAAGCACTCAGTAAAGTTAGATGTTGTTTTTAATTATTACAACAAAACCTCATTGGTCTTTACCACAGTCTGATGAATCAACATTTGACCTCCAGGGAAGTGGAACTCAAAGTGGCTTGACACCACACAGCTGGTTCCATGAGCACAGAGAGTGGACAAAAAATGCTATTGACTAATTTTATGTTATACTTCCTTATTTGAATTCCAAGACATGGACAGTCTTGTAGCAGAGATGCTTCCCCCCCACCCCCCGGAGTCTAAAGGATAAAATCAAATGTCGTCTCCTCTGATAACATTGGAAACCTCCTGTGTTTGAGCATTCTTTTTTGGTCTAGACGTGGATCTGTCACTTTTAAGTCCTCTACTGACTTTTAAAAAATGTTTGTAAACTATACAAAACAACGTACAATTTGCCATTTTAACCATTTTTAATGTACAGTTACTTCAGTGGCTTTAAATACATTCACATTGTTGCACAACCTTCCTCTGATGTTTTAAGCCCAATCTCCCCCCCTCCCCCATGTTATTTATAAACAGCTTGCACTTTTTTGTGCCCTGATGAAGAACCCTCAATTCTGGTTGCAGTCCTGGAGTCTTAGAAATCATGTCTTTCTAACCTCCAACCAGACATAACCCTCTCTGCAGTCTCCTGATGTTAGACCTTTGCTCAAACCTGCCCTTGACGGGGAGTTAGGAACTCAGTGAGCTAGACCATTTTCCTCCTGGCTGCTCTTATGCTGCCCAGCCCCACTGGCCTCTCTGTATTGTTGCCCACTGGCCCCTGCTCAGCCTGCTTGAACACATTCCAGAATACTCTTCCCTGTTCTGCAGGAAAGTTCATCAAATATCTGAAAAGCCATGTAGTAGCAGAAACCCCACTGGCTCTACAGTCAGATCTGAGTTCAAATCTAAAATCTGCTAATGTGCCCCAAGGAAAATCAGTTATGTTTTTTGAGCCTCAGTTTACTCTTCTGTGAAACAGGGATTCTACTCTTAAATTGTGCGGCCAAGAAATACTACACAAGAAGCACCTACTACTGTTTATGGAACAGAAGAGGCTCTGGAAATCATTTTTGTCTCTGATGGCACATCATTGTATTCCTCACTATCCTTCATGTGACAAGGCTTCTATTTATTCATAATTAATCCCCTCCACTGTCATTTCATGTACATTCAATTGAGATTCTATGGTTATCCATTTGTATTTCAAAAGCTGGACTGTGCTTATCTGATCCAGAAAGTCAGTAAATAATAATTGGCCACCAACCAAATGTTTATAACACTGTGTATTTGCACAGAACTAGAGGCTTTAGATATTGTTTATACAACAGTCTATGATTATTTATGTAACAGCTTATGATTATGTAACTGCTTACAAGCCTGAGATGGAATCCAGACATGTCTGTGGAAGAGGGATGGAGTGGACCTTGGCAAATGTATTTTCGTAAGAAGCTGAAAGGTCATTCTGGCAGGGTGCCAGTCCTAAGGCATAAGGAACCAGGTAGGACGAGGTTCTTTCCTACCATTGCAAGGGAGGGGTGAGTCTGTGTGGGCATCATTCAAATCCATCCCTGGTACAGTATGTGTGCATACATTTAGGTTCAAGAAAAAGAGAGGGTCTGAAAGTAAAAATGGAGCTGTGCTATTAAGAATGCTCATAGACAGTGGGTCAGATTGAGGAAGTTAGCCAAGAACCAGGGGACTGTGGATTATTGTGGTAAATGTTGCCCAATCTGTGCCCACTGGTAGTGAGGACAGGAGAAATTCAAATGAATTCAATGCAGAATACTGCTCTTGGGGTAAACAAGTTCAACAGGCATTATAATAAAAGAACATAAGTGGCCAAAAGAAGGTAGGCAGTTCCATGTGACAGGAGGAAGGGTCAAATAAACTGGTCATGGAGTTCAGGAAATGGAAAGATGGCTTGTGGAGCAAGGATTGGGTAGAACAAGTAGCTCTGATCAGTGGCATAGCTGACACTGATAATTATTCTTCAATATCAGTTCTCCCCAATTGTTAATATCAATTTTTAATGGAGAATACAGTCATTCACAACAAAGACATTTCCCAGCCTCCCTTACAGCTAGATGAGACCACATGACTAAGTTCAAAGAGAGGCAAGCCAAACTTATGTGACAGTTTCTGGGAATAGTCCCTAAAAGGCAACTAACATGCATCCTTTCCCACCTTTTTCTTTGTCCCTTCCTGCACTCTGATTCATGCGGTATGAATATAATAATGAATGGAGCTCTAAGCTCCACCTTGGACCATTTGAATGAAGGAGCAATGAGCTAGGAGGTTGGGTTTCCAAACTCCTGAGCAAGGAGAAGTTAACTTTATTTTTGTTTAAGACTGTTATTTTTGGTCTCTGTTTTTCCTAACTAATTCTAACTGATAAAGATGGGAAGATTGAAATAAATGGAAATAAAGGCTGGGGAAAGAATATTCCAGGCAGAGTGATGGCATGAAACCATTAAATTGAGGGGTGTGTAAGGAAGAACTGGAAGAACTATGAGTTAGGGGCAGCGAAGGAGAGGAAGAAAAGATATGATTGGAAAAAAAATCAGTAGGTCCAGGTTGTGTAAGACTGAATGATACATGAAGGAGTCTGGACCCTATTCTGTGTACGATGAGGAGCTACTGCATATTTTTGATTGAGGAGATGTTCTTATAAGAACAGACTTTTAGAAAGATGAATCAGATAGCAATAAAAGTAGTGAAACCAGTTGCAGGGATGTTGTAATATCTGAGTGTGAGAAGGGATGAGCCTGAATAATGACAGAGGCAGAGAGAATGAAGAGGAGAGGTGAGATCCTTAGATATTGCCCCCAAAACATTCTTTAGAAAATTTTTTTCTAAGAGGAGTTTTATTAGGACAGGAAGACTAAGAAAATGTATTGGAATTTTGAGCGTAAGAAAAAGGTGAAGGGGAGGTCACTTGGGAGAAGGCAAGGCACAGACTGGGGAGTTTGGGGCATCTGAAGACAAACTACCTACTGTATAAACAATGGAATGCTATCAACGGACTCTTGATATATGATCAGTTTTCATGTTGAGTGCCCATGAGGCATAAATACCCACTTAATACTTCAAAACATTTGAGACACTAGTGATAACTACCAAATCTTCATCAGATGAGAGAGAAGCAAGCTACTACTTGTTGTCATCAAGAAGTTGTAGAGTGATAAGATTTACTCATCTCCTCCAAGGAGAGCCTGTGAGGTTACCCTTTCAGAAGAATGGAAATCCCTGGGAAAGTGATGTTACCAAAGTCACAAGTGACTGATTTGCCAATGAATACATGGTTGTAAAGAGAGACCTATCTCTGAGTGTTCACATTTTCCTCTAAGGAACTTCTGTTCTAATATCTAGGCATCTTTATTGGGATTTATTGGCAAAGAGTGTTTTGTGAACATGAACTCAGAGCAATGAGAACTAGTCTTAGAGATTGCCTGGCACTGGCTGGGGGATTGTTCCATGGGCTACACAGTGTAGAGTTTGGGGCATTTGTATTTGTCAAATGAATCTCTTCCCTGCCTCCTTCCACAGCACAAGTCTGGATAAATACAGACACTTTCCAGACTACATTTGGACCACCCATCTTTGGCCATTGCAACATTACTTGGCAGGGGATAGTTCTTAGCTGAGCCTCATTACTTCTCTGATCAGTATCTTCCTTCTCTATAAAGTAAAGGGCCCAGTCACGTCATGATGATGTCAACTCCAACCCTAACTCTCAAGGATGCTGTGAACAAATCTTGCAACCATCAGGATAAAGAGCATGATGCCCAGTCCTAAATATGAGGGTGTGCCCAAGAGCAATGGAAGGACTGAATCAGGAACCGGAGTCAAATACTTAACTCACCACATTTCACTGGAGCCTGGGGACACACAGCTGGGTGACATCCTTGGCAGTAGCTGCTTTGAAAGTTTCTGGGAGTGATGATAGTGTTTTAGCCACAAGCAGTCCTGTTCCTGTATACTCCTATTCAGCCTGACCCTGGGTAATTAAACAAGTCTGCTGAGTTTGGAGGGCCCCACTGGTTCCTGGTCAGGTTCCTTTGATTGGAACTTTCCACCAGTAGATGGAAAGAAGAGGTTGCAAGTAACCTTGGACATTATATGCTTGAATCCCTTGCCACCTCTTTATAAAGCAAGATACAAATGTCTAATTTATGTTAGTATGAAAATGAATTCTTTCTACTATTTGCTAACTAAGAGAGACTCAATTTTTCTCCAAATTCTCTTTTCTCCCACAAGTAATACCATTATTTCCTCCTACCACCGGGGCATATTGGAAGAGACTGTGAAGAGGTTGAGCTGGTTGGAGCATGGGCCTGGCCCAGGAACTCTCTCTGTTGCCCAACTTCCAACCCCACAAATCCAGTGGTTGGCACATGACACATGTCCTCCCTCTCCTTCCAAGCTTGTCTCTGTCAACAACAGTAGTTTACCAGTGTGATGTATTTTTTTAAGCCTTCTCACAGGCTGAAATTCAAAGAGCTAAGGCCTTCTCTGGTATTTGGAGTACTGACCAGTGTGTGTTGGGCCACCTGTCAGTAAGAAGTAGGTGCCTACTCCCCTGTTTCAGAGAGCTCATGTGATGGAGACGGTATGTTGTCTGGCATGTGTCCTCACCTAAAAATGAGAGCTACTGGTGATTAGAGATTAGGATGGCATGGACAATAAAGGATCGTGGAGATCAATATGAGTCAGCATAACATTGAAAGAGGCAGAACTTGGGTTGGACAGCATAAATTGAAGAGTCAGCATCTTCCCTAGGCTCAGCCTCTGCTGAGTGGTGCTTATGCCTGGGGAGAACACTCCCCCTACCCATAACTTCTTCTCTCAGGCAAACATA
Organism: Rousettus aegyptiacus; assembly: GCF_014176215.1. NCBI lineage: Eukaryota > Metazoa > Chordata > Mammalia > Chiroptera > Pteropodidae > Rousettus > Rousettus aegyptiacus. The sequence continues at coordinate 67,089,492 of NW_023416309.1, forward strand.
TCAAAGTAAAGAAAAAATAATGGGTGTTTTCGATCTCAAATTTGTCAACCCTATATTCTGTCACAAAGTCAAAACCATCACTCCATATTCAGTGAGCAGAGTCCTGTTGTTTCCAAGGCCTTAACATCTCTAATCTATCCTTCTCCAATCCCTACCCATTCACTCTCATGTAAAAGTATTACAGTGGCTGTCTACTCTGGACCTTAACTCCCAACACAATCCACCTCGTTCACCATGGGCCACTGGCTCTCCAGGATATTTCTCCTTTGACTACTGGTTGCATTAAATGTATGCTCCCTCCCCTGTTCTGTTGAAGTCCTGCTTGTCCTTCAAGGATCTGCCTAGATACTGTTGTCTCTGTGAAGCCTCTCCCAAGTATCTTTGAAAAACTTAGATAGTGCTTCCCCAAGGCTACCACTGTGTCTGGCACATACTTTTATTACAGTGTCTGTCAAATTGTGTTTTGTTTGTTTACACCTAGTGGAGAAATGCAACTTGTAGTCACTTCTATCTTCCTATTCCTAGCACCTTGCATAATGTTCATCATTTATTGGGTGCCTAATAAATATTTTTAAAAATTATTTTATTTTCAGAAAAAAGGAGAGTTGTAAATAGAAAGGTAGAGATGTTAGATGTACCACTGATAAAGGGTAGATGGTAGGTTCAATAATAGGTAGAAATCTGAAAAAGAGAGAAAAATATACTGAAACAGAGTTTGGAAATTTTAAATAAATGCTTTGGCTTGGATATACAAAGAATAATGGTAAAATGAGGACTTGTTTTTCTCCATTCTTGGAGTTTTGGGATCTTAGGGTCAGAAATGTAGTACTGCACTTTGCCTAAACAAAGCCTCAGTTTGTCATCTGCAAGTGAGGAGGAAGATCCTAGATGAGGAGGAGGGGAACCAACAATGGCTTTTTTTAAACCCGTATTCCTGGTCCCCAGCTAACTGAGTTTATCAGCGAGGAAAGCCCCAGGCCCAGACATCATGAGTCATCTATAGAAAAGGAAGAGTTACCCCACTGGTAAATACAGGGCATTCCAACTTTAGATAGCTTTTGAATTTTAACTTGGAAATTCATTTTTTTTCAAATATTTAAAAATATTTAGCAAGTACTTGCTGTGTGCTAAGCAGGAAAGTACTAGGTATCTTTAGACTACTAAAATATGGTCTCTACTCATCAAATTCATAGTCTAGTTGAGAAATGTGAATATCAATAGATTATCCCAACAGAATGTGATAAGCTGTCAAAATGGTATGGGAACAAAGAGAGAGTTGATTGACTATATTTGTTAAGATCAGGGTCAGATGTATAAAATAGAACCTCTCATAATAATAATGACTTACATAAGATATAAGTTTATTTCTCTTGCACAGAAAAAAAGTCCAGACATTGGCAATTCTGGGCTGATATAATGGCTCACGGGCATCAGGATTCCAGACTTCTGTCTTTTGCTCCACCATCTTTAGTGTGTGGCTTCTTCATCATCTAGTCCTCTATGGCTAATGGAGCATCAGCCAAAGATCCACATTCTGGGCAGCAAAAACAAGCCACCTCCCATCTTAGGTGGCTTTCCCCCCTCAGGAAGCTCTTTTAAGCAGATTTCCTTCCAGGAAGCCCCACATAGCAGTCCTGCTCATCTCAGTGGCTGGAACTTAATCTCCTGGCCAAAGCCAACTGTAAGGGTGGCTGGAACTTTTTTCATATTCAACGATGTTTCCAACTAAAAATTGGGGTTCTAATACTAAGAAAGAAAGGGGACATGATATTAATGTGGTAAGTCAGTAGTTTTTGTCACATTACTTCATTTGGAGGGTTCTAGAGTACATTTGTATCATAAAATTTACCTTGCTTGAGATTCTATGTACCTCTCTCATAAGAGAAGGAGTACGTGAGCTGTAGGCATTAAGCTTGGGCTTTTGGAGGAGGTAGGCTGTAGCACAATGATGGAGATGTACAGTTAGGGATCTACAGGCTGGTTTTGGTGCTTGAATTCTGATGCATACCCCTTCTCTCCTCTGAGACAGAGAGAAACACACAAGAACATGCCAGATACTCCCCACTCCTTGGGCAGAGATCTCTGGTAAAACTGAATTGGTGAATTTAGCTTTGATCAGGAGGCCTCACTGATTCCTGCCCCCTGGAATCTAAGGTGGTGTGTACAGAGCCAATGAGACTAGACTTTCTCATCCAGTCTAGGATGCACAGGATTGGGAACGGTGAGAGCCTGTGCATGGGTATACCTACCTTTTATGCAGTGACTTTACTCCATCATCAAATAACCCAGTGAATTTCTCAGACTCTCATCAATCAGATTATCGACCTTTTTCCCTTGGGAATTAACCTAGTCCTAAGGTGGAAGTTTTAATAATTCCAGACCTCTGGGCTGAGGCTGAAATGTGAGGACAAAGGGGAAATTATTTTCCCTTATTCCCAGCATCTCACCAAGTAAGAGGGTGGATAGCATAAGGTATAGAAATGGCACTAGGCTAGGATCTTATGCAGATCATTGAATTGCTCTTAACTTGTTTCCTTCTTCAGACAGGTGGTACCGTAGCTTCTACTCTCCCTGCCTTGAGTTTGTTGGGATGAGTTTACTATTATTTCCAGGCTTTTTTTTTTTTTTTTTTTTTTTTTTTTTAGTTCAAATTCCTGAGAAAGAGAACCCGATAGGAAGATATAGGAACATGAAGAAAATTCATGTGATAAATACTTAAGAAATGAAGAAGCACATACAACTTAGATTTAGAGTAGAAGATACTAGGAATAACAGGGTAACATGAGGTAGATTGGTGTGTCAGGGAAAACTTCAAGGCAAGTTATGTTGTTGTTTAACAGCTTTATGGAGGTATCATTGACGTACAATAAGTAGTGTTTTAAGTTTTTCATACACGTACATATATGTCCATGAAGCAATCACCACAATCAAGATAATGAACAAATTCATTATCCAGTAAAATTTCTTTATCCTATATCTGTCATCATTTTCTCTCACTCCTCACTGCCCCTTATTCTGTCCCCAGGGAATTACTGATCTTTTTGTCGTTATAGGTTTGTTTTCATTATCTAGAATTTTATACAAAGGGAGTCATACATTATAGTCTGTAGTATTTTTTGGGTTGCCATAATTATTTTAAGATTCATCTATGTTGTTGTGTATAGCAATAGTTCACTTATTGATGGACATTTGGGTTGTTTTCAGTTTTGGGCTATTAGAAATAAAGCTGTTACAGACATTTAGGTATGAGCTTTAGTGTAGATATATGCTTTAACTGTTGCAGGATAAATACTTACACATAGAAAGGCTAGGCCATATGGTAAGTGTATGTTTAACTTTTTAAAATTAAACTTTTAATTTTGAGAAAGTTATAGATTCATATGCAACTAGAAGAAGTAATATTCTCATTCAGTTTACCCCAATGGTGACATTTTGCAAAACTATAGTACAATATCACAACCAGGATATTGGCATTTATATAATTTATTGATCTTGTTCAAATTTCCCATTTTATTTGTACTTATTTGTGTATGTTTACATGTATTTAGTTCTACACTATTTTATCAAGTATGTATGTTCATATATCTATCGTTTCAGATACAAAATAGTTTCATCACTACAACAACCTCCTGTGTTGCACATTTATATCCACTCATCTTCCTTCTACCCTATTCCACCCTTGTCTTTAGTCCCTGGCAACTACTAATCTGCTTTCCATATCTATATTTTTGTTACTTTAGAATGTTATGTAATTGTAATCATGCAGTATGTAATTTTGGGGATTGACTTTTTACTCAGCATAATTCCCTGGAGATTCATCCAAGTTGTGCATTCCTTTTTATTGTTGAGTAATATTCCATGGTATGGGTGTCCTACAATTTATTTAATCATTTGTTTGTCGAGGGACATTTTGGTTGTTTCCAGTTTTTATCTATGAACTGAGCTGTTATGACTATTTGTGCTCAGATTTTTGTGTAAATGTAAGTTTTAATTTTTCAAGGATAAGCACCTTAGAGTTTAATGGCTGGGTCATATGGTAGTTTTATAAGAAACTGCCAAACTGTTTCCCAGAATGTCTGTACCATTTTCCATCCTACCAGCAATGCATAAGTAATCTAGTTTCTCCCCATTCTTTTCAGCATTGGGTGTTGACATTATTTTTTATTTTAGCTATTCTGATATATGTTTGGTGATAACTCATTGTGGTTCTAACTTGTATTTCTCTAATGGCTAATGATTTTGAACATTTATCCATTTGCTTATTTGCCATCTATATATCCTCTTCAGTGAAATGTCTGTTCATGTTTTTTGCCCCTTTTTCTAACTGAACTGTTTGTTTCCTTAATTTTGAGTTCTGAGGGTTTTTTATAACGTATATCCTAGATAGCAGTCTTTTGTCAGATATGTGGTTTGCAAATATTTTCTCCCAGTTTCTAACTTGTCCTTTCATCATCTTAATATATATTTAACTTTTTAAGTGCCAAAGTAGTTGTACCATATAACATTCCTACTGGTAGTATATAAGACTTTTAGTTCTCTACATCTTTCCCAGAACTTTTTAATTACAGATATTATAATATCAGTTTTAATTAGTATTTGCCTAGAGACTAGTGATGTTGAACATCTTTTTTCTTGTTTATTTTCTATCTGTATATCTTCTTTTGTCAAGTGTTTGTCCAAATATTTTGCCAATTTTATTGAGGGGTTTGCCTTCTTATTATTAAGTTGTGAACGTAATTTATCTTGATATAAATTATTTGTTAGATATATGTTTTGCAAATATTTTCTCCTAATTTATGGTTTGGCAAACAATGTTTTAGGAGACATCTTTTCCCTATGAGAAAACTAGATTTCGTTTTACTTCTCAGGAGAAAAATAAAATATTCCATTCATTTGACTAGAATTAAAACTAGAGAGAATAAATTGTTCAATAAATATAGCAAATAATGGAACATTTTCTTCCATAGTGCTGGAATCACAGAGAAAGAAGCAAAGAGAAGCTAAAGATTGATTAACATTTTTTAAACATTTGCTAATTTTATTTGAAATGAGATGTCATTGTTTTTTTTATTACTTTTTTTTGCTATTTAATCTTTGAATAATTGCTATAATTCTGATTTGACTTTAATTATGACTGGGATATAGCATCTCTTAAGTGGTTTGACCATTTGTGTTTCTTTTTCTCTAAAATGCTTATTCATCTCCATTTGCCATTTATCTATGGGAATGTTTGCCTTCTTTTTGTTGTTGACTTGTTGACCTGTGTATTACATCATATTTACATATATACTTGCACATGACTTCCAATTTTTTTGCCAGGTTGTTATTTTGTTTTGTCAGTGGTTTTATCATATGGGAGTTTTTAAGTTTATGAGCAAGATTGTGAGGTGTGACTATTCACAGTGGCCAGGACATGGAAGTCAAAGTATCCTACGATAGATGATTGGCTGAAGAAGCTGTGGTACATATATACAATGAAATATTGCTCAGCCATAAGAAGAGATGAAATACTGTCATTTGTAACAACATGGACGGACCTTGAGATAATCATGCTAAGCGAAATAAGCCAAACAGAAAAAGTTGAAAATCACATTATATCACTTATATGTGGGCTATAAACCTAAAAGCAACAAATGAACAGGACAGAGACTCAGGGACACGGACAAAGACCTAGTGGTTACCAGAGGGTATATGGTGGAGGAGGAGGAAAGAGGTAGACAAGGTAAAAGGGGTCAAATATAGAGGGGTAGGGGAAGGATAAAGTGGGTAAAGGGTATCAAATATATGGTAGCTGAAAGAAACTGGACTTTGGGTGGTAATCAGACAATAGAATATATAGATGCCAAATTATAATGTACATCCGAAAATTATATAATTGTATTAACCAATGTTACCCCAATAAACTTAGAAAATAAATAAATAAAAGAAAAAAAATAAAGACTTTCATTGTAAAAAAAAGATTGTGATGTGTGAGATTTGGAGATAAAGATTTTAGATGCTACAGGGACCATACCTTTCCTTTGGCACTGGTGCGCCACCAGGATGAGAAAAATGTTCTGGATATTAGGAAAAAGGATCAGGAATCATCTGGACTTGTTCAGAAAATGTTTGTGGAAAGAGAGTGGTCCTGTCTGTTAAGGAGCCCTGGGTTCTAATCCCTATGGTGCTATCGCTCAGCACCCTGACATGAAACAAGGCAGCCATTCCCTCAGGGCCTTTGCTTTGACAGTGTTAAAATAAAGGATGTAGTCCAAATGATTTCTAGAGTCTTTTCCAGTTTCAACATTATTTGCAACTGGAGTGTATAGCTATTACCTTGACATGAGTCTGCTGCTGGGTTTCCTTGGACAGACAGCATCAGGATGTCTGTGACACTCAAATCAGCCTCAAAGCTTGGGAAGTGTCACCTCATTTTACACTTTCCTTTCAGTCAGCTCTTCTGCATGTTTCCTAATGGTTTTTGCTCAAAATATGCAGCTTGTGGGGAAGGGACAGGAAATTGCACAAAAACTCTCAAATGTTCCTCGGTGTCTGAGGTTGGCAGAGTGGCAGAAAGGCAAGAGCACTGCCTTTGGAGTCTGATAGGTGTGATCTTGATCCTAGCTCTGTTTCGTACCAGCTGCATGCCTTTGGATGGACTCCTGAAACTCACTGTGTGTCCAGAATTTCCTTATCTACCTTTCTCCTGCATTATTGTGAAGATCAATAGTAAACAAAAACATACTTCTTCACCTATTATAGTAGAAAAAATCTAATTTATATAAATACATTATGTTTAATAAGTGCCTTGCATCTAATGCGTGCTTAATAAATATTTGTTGTTTAAAGAAATAAATGATATGGGAGAGGGAAATGAATGCTCTCATTGATTGTTAGTAAGGGTTTTAAATGGTATGGTTTTTGGAGGCTGAGCTACCACTACTGTTCAGTAGCCTTAAAATGTGCAAGTCTTTTAATCCATAAATTCTATAAATTCTAGTTCTAGGAATATTTTTTTCCTAAGAAAATAACTAGACAAAGGATACATGAAGATATGTGGTGCCACAGTGTTTATAAGGGTAAAAAAACTGACAACATTCTAAATACACAATAATGGGGGCTTGGCCCAATAAAATACAGTTCAGTCCTTCTGGATACATGTAGTCACTGCAAATACTGGAAGTATAACATTTGATTTAGACAACAGATCTTGGTGCCTGCCATGAAGTCTAGCTTTGCCACTTGCTAGTTTAGTGGACCTAAGGAAGTTTACTTAAGCTCTCTAAACATTAATTGTCCCATTTGTAAAATAATTATGATTATGCCAACCTCACTGGATCAGAAAAAACCTAAGAAGTGCTTAGGACAGCTACTGGCAGGCTGCCAGGGTCCTCAAAAGGCAGAAATGATAAATTCGCATAAAAATATGCACTACATCAAATGAAATAATGTAACCTAAAAAAGCATATGATCATATTTTTATGAAAAATAAATACTTGTATAGGTAGATGTGCATAGAAAAAATCTGGAAGGATGTATGCACACATATTGATAGTGGTTATCTTAGAGAGGGTAGCGTGGATGGTTTTTAGATTCTTTTTTGTTAATTTGCATTTTCTGTTTTTCAGTGTGTAAGAAGATCATTTCTTCAATGAAAACACATTCAAATTATATATATGATATAATTTCTAGGTTAGCTGGAAAAAGACTTTGGCACCGTTTGGTATAATTTTATGACTTTTTATAAAGACTAATTACTGATAGGTGGCTTTATTTAATCCTATCAAAATTTATCTAATAAGAGTTCCTTTTCTTTAGGATGAACCTACATTGTTTTCCCATCAGGATACTTTGGATACTAACTCCTTGGGCAGGGCTAGGAATATAACATCAGAGTTACTACCCACAGTGTGTCCTAGGAGTCAACAAAGGCAATAACAGTAACTAACCATTTATTGTGCATTCATTGACTGCAAGACACTGTGCTAAACACTTTCCATGTAGTATCCTTATCATAACAACCATGTAATATGGAACTGTTATTACCTTTATTAAGACGAGGCATAGAGAGATTTTAAAAAATGCCGAAGGTCTCGTGGCTACTAAGTGCTATAACCAAGATCTACTATATTCAAAGGTATTATCTCCCAGCTAGAGGATTCTGACCAGCAAAACACCTTCACAATACCCAAGGACATTATTAGCCGTCAGTTTTGGTTGTCGATGTGGTGGTCTTATGCAAGTTTATTTGTCAATAAAATGGCAATGTTCATTGTGCTCATTGTGAGGAATCCATGAACTAGTGCATAAACAGCACTAGTTACAGAACTCAGATGAAGTATCTATATCTATATCTGTTTCCCACTGAGCTTCATTGTAGAACCTTTCCCAACAGGTCCCCAAAGGACCATTGAGTAAACCAGAACTTAAAGGACAGATTTACAGATAGCTATCCCTGTGTTATCATTTCCTAGATATTTTGACAATGTCACTTCAAACAATAAAAATGCGAGCTCTGGTTGTTTTTGACCATTCTCTCACATTCCTGAGCTGAAGCAAACTTCCACTATAATTCTTGTCATCCTTCAAGCTGTCTCGCCCTCTTCCCTTCTTCGGGACAGTTCAGATGTTTATAAAGATGAGGATGATAATAATTATTATTGTGATACTTTCAATAATCCTGTTTTCTAGATTAAGGTACAGCTAAAATTAACATAATGAGTTTTTACTAATTACACTTGAAATTACTATTCATGATGTTATTTGAATTTTTCCTGTCTCCTCTTTCTCAATTGCTACTTTGCCGTACATTTCATAGTTACATTTTTTTATTGTGATGGGATACAATATTATTAACTATAGTCATCATGCACCACACATAGTTATAACTTTTTTTTGCCATACATTTCAGTTTGTGAATTCAACCTTAAAAAGAAGTTTATTTACTCTTTAAGAATATGGAATTGTGATGTGGATGAGCTGTCATCTGATGGTAGTCCTTTGGCTACATCATCCAGACTGTAAGATTTATTTAAAGATTAAACAGCTGTGTATGACACAGTGTGTCATGACTTTTGGCCCCGGGCCAAATGGATACCGTCACATGTTATATAAACATCACCTTATTCCCATTTCTTACTTTTCCAATAGACAGAATATTAATCTTCATAAAAAGAAAATTATATGTCAAAGTCCTCTGGAAATCAGTTATGCAAAAGTGAAGAAGAGTAGTCTCAGAAATGTCTAGAAACTCACAAGTATGTGGATTTATTAACCTAAGAAATACAACAATGTTTTGTCCATTTTTCCTTTGTCAGATGGAAAATAGTGGAATTGTTTCTATTTTTTTAAGTATAAAAGCTCAGAATGAGGCCCTTTAAGCTTGGGGTTACTCACCTTTTTCTACTTTCCTCAAAGAAAGTGGGGCAAGGAGAGGAGTGAGAAAAATTATCTATCATTTACCATGCACTTATTACATGCTCGGCACTGTTCTGAGAACTTTATATATTTTAACTCTTTTTGTCCTCACACAAACCCCCCAAAACGCTTTTTGTTGTTGGATTTCACAGATCATAAATCTAAGACACAAAAGAGAATTTGTTCATTTAGTATGTGGTGGGGGCAGGATTTGAACACATGGTTTAAATCTGAAGCCTGGGTCTTAACCTGCATATTATTCTGCCTCCTTATTAGTAACCTTAGTTTTTAAGCTATGGTCAATCTTCATTATTTGTGGATTCTGCATTTCTGGATCCTCATTATTCGTGAATTTGTCTACTTGCTAATATTTACTTGTAACTCCCAAATCAGTACTCACCGCTATCTTGGTCCTTCTCAGACACGCGCATGCAAAGTGGCAGAAAATGTGAGGCGTCTGCTACGAGACCAAGGCCATGTTCTGCTTTCTTGTTTCAGATCTCTGAACTATAAACAAGCATTGTTTTGGCAGTCTATTTAGTGCCACATTTTTTACATTTTTGTGCCTTTTGTTGGGGATTTTGCTATTTAAAAGGGCCCCTAAGTGTAGTGCTGAAATGCTGTCTGGAGTTCCTAAGTGCAAGAAGGCTGTGATTATGTGACCTATGCAGAAAGTATATGTTTTTGTATTGTATACATGTGTTTTGTTGGGTACATGCTATAGTCCTGTTGGCCATGAATTCAATGTTAGTGAATCAATAGTATGTATTGAATAAAGTATCTTTAAATAGAAACACACATAAAATAAGTTTATGTATTGATTGGTTGACAAAAATATTGTGACCAAAGGCTCACAGGAAACTAACTCAGGAGCAATGGTTCAGTATTCACTAATTCAATGTTTTCGATGACTTTATAGACCATAATAAGCACCATGTATAATGAGAATCAACTGTACACATATTATTTATATATCTATCAAAATAATTAAATCTCAACAGTATTAAAATATTTCATTATAGTAAAGACTCTACATAGAGCAGGATGGTCAAGTGACTCATCAATTGGAACTAACTTGGAGCCCTTTCTCTTGCTGAGCTGTGTGTTGTGCAAGGATATTGTAAGCTCCTGGGACACAGTAACCAATGAAGAACTGCTATGATGATGATGATGATGATGATGATGATGATGACGACATTCTGAATCATTCAGGTGGGTTGGGATGGACCAACAAGATGATATGAAGAGTAAACATTAAATCCATATCTTGTTTCTACCCTTCCACTAATAAAAAGTTCAGACTTCATAAAAATTAAATTATATGCCAAAGTCCATTGGAAATGAATCATTAGAGGTGAAATCCTCAAACGACATCGTATACGAGTCAAGAAAGAGCATTCACCTAATAAGGGCTTAAGTCTATCTTACTTTATTATTATTATTATTATTGTTATTGTTATTATTTTGCAAAGGATTCACTCCTACTATTTCAACTTTGACAGCTCAGAATTGGTTCAATTCAATTCAGGTTACCATGCATCATTCAAAGATTTTGATTTGAATGATGGTTCATTTTTATGGTGATTGGCTAGATTCTGGCCATGAGACAAGCAAACTGTGGTTAATTTTCACAAAGAAATAAAGCTGAAAAATTATATATTTCTAGAGCTATAAGAAAACTTAGATGTGAGTTTATTTTTTCTTATTTTGTGCACATGAAGAAATTATGACCCCCACCCCCAACCTTCAGTTAGTGAATAAGGCAGCCTTAGGTCTAGACCCCATGATTTCCATTCAGGGTTCTTGTTAGCACTTATTGACCCTAGATTCAATAGAGCAAATCAAACCTTCTTGGAAAAAAGGAAAGGTAGGGTGTCCTAGCTATTGTGGAAACTAGGCTGTCTCTTGTCTATCTTCACTCTGCCTCGTGGTGGTCAGCTCTTGTTATATCTGAGCTCAGATAATGTCTAAATCATCAAAACATACACTATTAATCTGTCCAGCCACCTCCTATATATATACGATTAGCCTCAAATGAGATTAAAAATGTGTGCGTTGGTGCGAATCACTCCAGGCTGAAAAAATCTTTCAAAGCATATCCCGCTGATTCTGGACAGGATCTTTTTCTATGGTCCTTGAAATAATTGAAATGGGCCCATTCATTGCTTACTAAGTGCTAAGTACTATTCTAAATACTTCACATTTCCCATCATTCAGTGCTCTGGTAATTCTATAATAGAGGCACTATCATCATGCCCATTGTAAATTTGAGGAAAGCAAAGCAGAGATGTGCTCATCATAGCTTGTGGGTGGATGAAGCAAGATTTGGACTAGGCAGTCTTACCACTGTGCCAATATTTCTTCTCAGGAGCAAGAGCTCCTGTGTGGTAGATTAGGTATCCAGATAATGCAGGTGGATAGATCTGGATTAAAATTTTAGCTCTGCCAGTTGACTTTCATCCAGTTACTTAACTTATTGGATACTCAGTTTCCCCAGTTCCAAAATGAGGATAATAATACCTACCTACCCAATGAGAAAATTTATGTGTATGTCTATAATTAGAAAGATGTAACATAGTTTTAATATTATTTAGCTATGAATCAAAATGATTAAACACATATTTCTATGTGTTCATAAGAGACCCAGGGGTGAGTGTGGAGGTGAGTGAAGAGGGAAAACTGTCTTTCTATGGCTGTATCTATATGCTATTAACAAAACAACCCACCAGCTTCCTAGAGTCCAAGTCCTTAAAGCAAAAGTCCTCCACCATAAAATCAATTCTAGAGAGTGGCACCTTTTCTTAAGGAGGTATTTGCTTTCCTCCTCTTTCCATAGACCACGATCCAGGAATTCCTGTAATAGTTTCTCTGTAAAAGCCAAGATCCAGGAATCTACGATCGACTCTGTGGACTTTATGTCTGTGTTCACTCCCACTGGCTGGAATTTTTTATGGGAGTTCGGACAAAGGCCATTTTGTGGCTACTCCCTCTGCCCCCTGCCTAGAACTGGCTCTACTGGAATGCACTAATTGCTGCTGAACAAAAGAACGCCTTATGTCCTTCTCTATCCCATGGTTGTGCATTGATTCTTTATGGTGTCGGTATCAAAACTGCCAGTGTTTCCTCTCAGCCTCTTCTCGCAGTATCAGAACATCACACCTTGGCCTCCCTACACTCCCAGGGAAGTGCTTGTGTAACTGTGGTATACATGAAATGACAGGCTCCATTTACCTAGCAACCTAGGAAGAAAAGCACCTTCAATTGGTCACAAGGGTCCTCTTTGTGTGTTTGGGTATGTGTAGCTGGGACTGACTCTCTTGGGTTCAGCCCAAGTATGAAGAGCCAGTCAGCACCATTCAAAAGTATTAAATCCACCAGTTGAGTATTGAGCTAAGCAGAAATATGGCCCTATGCAGAGAGGCTTTTAAAGAGAAGAGAAAAAAAGAAGGCATAACAAGGAGGTAGACTGAATACCTATATAAAAGTTTCTTGAAATAGTAAGTCCATAATGGCATGAAAAAAAATAAGATTGCATACCATTAGTCAATAAAAAAAAAGAAGGCAATTTCTGAAGATACAGGGCAAGCCAGAAGAGCAAACTAGAGGCCAGCCTGGTGAAAGGCTGCTATGCAGATGCAGTGATGTAAGGAAGCCCAGCACCAAGTCTTCATATGACACATAGGCACAAGTATGACTCCTGGGCTTTCTTCAGGGACATTAACTGCATACAGAGCTGCATTTGGGAGGTCAACTCCTACTTCAAGAAGCAGTGACTTTTGCATACTGACTCAGATAGTGAGAGTGAACACTTGGGACTGAGAGGGAAGGAAGTGCTCCCAGAGGCTATGGAACTCCAGGAGGGGTGGAGACCTGCTAGCACCCAGAACACCCCTCCTCATTGCCACCAAGGGCAAGGTACAGTGAAAATAAACCACATTCGCAGATAGACAAAGAAGGAATTTCCAATACAAAAGGAAGTACAAGGACTACTGAATTTCCAGAAAAGCAAACATCATGAAAGGGAATCACCAACCTTAATAAGGGGGAAAATCATCCTCCAAGGAAATAGTGAAACGAAAAAAAGTACTTTAAAATGTAGATAATCAATGTCTTATGATGGGTTAATTGGGGATTTTTCCTGTTCAAAATAAGAATAGCTGATATTAAAAAAGAACCAAGAAATTTGATAAATTTAAAATAATTTGAAAAACTTCAATGTATTTGGAATAAATAAAAACTCAATGTGAAAAAAATTAAAAATTTAAAAATTTTTTAATTGTGGTAAAATAAATATAACATAAAGTTTATCATCTTAATCATGTTTAATTGTACAATTCAGTGGCATCAAATACATTCACATTGTTGTGCAGTCATTACCATCATCCATCTCTAGAACTTTTTCTATGTTGTAAAACTGAACTTTGTACCCATTAAACACTAATGTCTCATTCACTCTTCCTCCAGCCCCTGGAAACCACCATTCTATTTTCTGTTTTTATGGATTTGACTCCTCTAGATATCTCATATAAATGGAATCATATAGTATATGTCCTTTTGTGGCTGGCTTATTTCATTTAGATAATGTCTACAAGGGTCATATTGCAACATGTGTAAGAATTTTCTTCTTATCTAAGGATGAATAATTTCCACATACCCACACACACATCACAACTTGCTTACCCATTTATCCACTGATGGATACTTGAGTTAAATCCACCTTTTGGCTATTGTGAATAATGCTGCTACGTTCTGGATTTTTATACTATAAAACAAACAGATGAAATAATGAGACAAAAGGTAAGAGATCTGGAGATCCAAACTCCAAACACAAAATTTTGAGAGGTTTGAGAAAAGTTAGAAAACCTAAGTAAACCAATAACCATAAAAAAATTAAAAAGGCATGCAAAAATCTGACCCTTAAAAAAATACAAGGCCCAGATCCTTTTTTTGGACAAATTCTACTAAGGAATATTTATTTTTAACTCTCCTAGAACATAGAAAAAGATGTAAACCATCCAAATTCATCCTCTGACCCTAACTTTAAAACTGGACAAAAATAGAATTAAAAATAAAGACCTGGTAAAAGATGGCAGATTAAATATATGTGTGTATCTTTTCTCTCTTCTTATCTCCCCACTCAAGACTACTCTAACATAACATTATAGGAGGACAAAGGTAGACGTTCATAGGAATTAAGAAGGCAAGACTGGAGCCATCAGTGCACAAGAGATTTAAACAAATTTCTGGGAGAAGGAAAACAGATGGGAGAGAACAACTGACTTAGTAAAGAGAGAGAAACCTAAATAACATTTGCATGTTATTTAAGCAAGGAATACTGAAGAAAGAAAGCAAATTAATTCCATAAAACCTCTTGAGGACTCTTGAGAGCATCAGGAACCACAGAAAGCTGCACGTGTATGTTCTAGACATATTAAATTGCAGAAGCTCTGGCCTTGGACATTTGAGGAACAATGCAGGTGAGAAGGTGTGATACAGAGATAAAAATGGGTATGAAATTAAAGTCTGCATTGTGCCTCCCTTCCCTTGCTCTGCTCACAGAGTGCCAGCAGCTATGCACCAGGGGGAAGATTTAGAGATTCTTCCCCTGGAGAAAATAGCTCCACACACTGAAATCTGGAGGTCCCTGAATGTGGAGGCCACTGGCTGATAAGCCTTGTTCAGGTCCTTAGAACTTTCAGCTATCTTCTTAATGCCTCTCTCTGAAACATAAACGGGCAGTCAAGGATCACCAGACATTTGAGGCAAGCGTCCAAAACAAACAAACAAACAAACAAACAAACAAACAAACAAACAAGTGAAAAACCACAAGAAGAAATAAATTATGCAGGACAGACAAAAAACTTAAAATACTGTATAACTAAAGTTCCTAAAAAGGTATGAGATGACATTGTATCTACACAAGAACATTGTCTTCAGGGAAAAAAAAAAGTCATATAATGATAAAAGACTCTTGGAAATTAAAAATATCATTGAAATAAATGTAACGGAAAGGTTGAAAAATGCAATTAAGGAAATCTACCACAATGTAAAAATTAAATGACAAAGTGATGGAAAATAGGAGAGAAATGATAAGAACATTAGAAGACTGATTCAGGAAAAACAGTTTCAGAGGAAACAGAGGAAAGGATATTATCAAAGAAATAGTGCAAGAAGATTTTCTAGAACTAAAGAACATAATATTTTACATAGCAGAGACTCACTAAGTGTCCAGCACCATGACAAATAAAACAAACAAACAATAACAATCACATAACAGTATTTTTATGACATTTCAGAACAATAGGGATTAAGAAATGACCTTGAAAGTTAAAAGAGGGAAACCAGGTCTCACTGGATTAGGAATCAAAGTGGTATCACACAACCCTGGAATGCAGATGACAAAATTCTTAGGGAAAATTATTTTCAAATTAGAATTTAATACTGAGACAAACTGTTAATCAGGTGTGAGGGAAGAATAATGACAGTTTAAATATATAGAAAATCACAGATTTAATTGTCCATGGAAGCTATAAGGATTTATCCCACTGAAGAGCAAGAGAAAACCAGAAATAAAAAAGGCAAAGGAGCCAGAAACAGAATATTTAATAGAGGGGAAAAAAAGGTAAGCAGAAGAATCAGGAAGCCAGCTGTGTCCAGTGATGCTCACATGTACTCTGTGAAAGCCACATTGAATTGAGTTGCGAAATGTTCCACCTTGGGGTTGGAATATCCAAGTTCTGGTCTGGATTCTTCCCATGGTATGACTTTGGACAACTCATTGAACCTCCTTGGTTTTCTTGTTTGTAAAGAAATGAGACTGAGCTGGATACTTTTTGAGTTCTCTTAGATTTCTTATATTCTTTGCTTTGCAGAACAAGAGGAAGAGGACAGTGAATAATTTTCTTCAGAAAAAAAAAGTGCAAGCATATGTACTTTTCACTTCCTGTGGAACAAAACATTGATACTAGAATGAGACGGAAATAGAAATAAAGCCACTAGATATTCTTTCTAGTTCTAAAAGTCTACTATTCATTTCTTTTTGAGTAACCACTGGAGTTAAATTTGGGGTGGTCTATATATATGTGGCTGCTGTGAAACAAAACTAAGTCAAGTACAAATGCACTTATTGTCATCTTTTTTGAGGTCTTGAAATGGTTATCTTGTACTGACTTGAGTCCCTTTTGGTAGACTTAGTAGAGATTGAAGTATCTCTACTAAACATGTCATCTAATTAGCTAATATTTAAAATCAAAACCATACTTCTTAAGTCTTATTATTATTTTTAGTCAAACAAAGATCTGAGTGGGAAAATAGGTAAAGTCCCCTTTGACCCAATATACTGAAGCTCTGTGCCTGTGACATTTTATAATATATGTTAGTCCTATTGCTTGATGTTGCCACTTGGGGCCCCAATAAGAGAGAGTCTCAAAATTATTCAATGCTATTTACTCTGAATTCTAGATAAGGGATGATGGCATGCACTTTCTTCTAATGCCTAATAGCAAGACTGATGGATTGTACCAAGGCTCAAAAGCCAAGTAACCCCAGGTAGTTTAAGTAAAAATCAAGTTTCTTATTAGAAAACAGTGTAAGAGTCAGAGAGATGTGGATTCAAGTTCCAGCACCATCACATAGCACTGTTTAACTCTAGGCAAACTAATTTAGCTCTCTAAATCTCAGTTCTCTCATCTATAAAATGGGGTTAATAATATGATCTCTTTGTACATGGTTGTTGAGTTTCAATGACATAATGCATATGAGTCACAGTGTCCTAACTGGGACATAATAAGCACTCAAACTACACTTTCTATTATACAGTACTTGTCTTAAGCCTTAAGCCAATTCAAGTTCCTTAAGGTATTCAGGAATTTAAGATATAGAAAATTTTACAATGTGTATGCAAACAAAGTAATTTGATCATGAATAAAAACAATCAGCAAAGAAATGAGACTGAGCTGGATACTTTTTGAGTTCTCTTAGAAATTGCTTTCTGGCTTACAGTATTTGTGAGACTGTATGGATGTTTGAATATACTTTAATGTTATTTCAGAGTACTGTATAAAATTATATAATCACATAGATATTTTATAATATTTCTCTTGTTCTCTCTCTATACACACACATTTAAAATTTTATTATGATAGAATTCACATAATATAAAATTAACCCTTTTAAAGTGAACCAATCAGTGACATTTAGTACATTTGAAATGTTGTACAACCACCACCTTTATTTAGTTCCAGTTATTTTCATTGCCCAGAAGGAAAGCCTAAATTAAGCAGTTTTTCACCATTCTCCTCTACTCTCAGCCACTGACAACCATCAGTCTTCTTTCTGTCTCTGTGGATTTGCCTATTCTGAATATTTCATATAAATGACATCATATAATATGTGATCTTTTGTGTCTGGCTTCTTTTACTTAGCATAATATTTTCAAGGTACATGCACATTGTAGCATGTATCATACTTTATTCCTTTCAATGGTTGAGTAATTTTCCATTGTTTGTATATACTATAATCTGTTTATTTAGTAATCCTTTCACAGACATATGGGCTGTTTCTACCTTTTGGTTATTGAATAGTGAATAGTGCTCCTAAGAACATGCCTGTGTATACATTTAAGTATCTGTTTTCAATTCTTTTGGGTATATACCTGAGAGTGGAATACCTGGATCATATGGCAATTAACAAAGGAAACATCACACTGTTTTCCACATTTACATTCCTGCCAGCAATGCACCATTTCTTCATATCTTCACTAACACTTATTATTATTTTTAAATTATAGATGTGCTAGGAGGTGTGAACTGGTACCTCACTGCAGTTTTGATTTTCATTTCCCTGAAGGTTAATAATATTGAGCATCTTCTCATGTGCTTGTTGGCAATTTGTATGTCTTCTTTGGAGAACTGTCTATTCAAATTCTTTGCCCATTTTCAAATTGGATTGTCTTTTTATTCTTGAGTTATCAGAGTTCTTTATATTATCTGGACAGTTGGCTCTTATCAGATATATAATTTGCAAATGTTTTCTCAAATTCTTTAAGTTGTCTTTTTACTTTCTTGATACTGTTCTTGATACACAAATGTTTTCAATTTTTATAAAGCCCATTTTTTTTTTTATTTTGTTGCTTATGCTTTTGGCATTATATCTAACAATCCATTGTCATATCGAAGGTCATGGAGATTTATCACTAAAATGAAACTAGCTTTGTGAAAATAGCTCTTATATTTAGGTCATTAGAACATTTAAATCAATTTTTGCATATAGTATGAGGTAGGGATACAACTTCATTCTTTTGCATGTGGATACCGAGCTGTCCCAGGACAATTTGTCGAAGGGACTATTCTTTTCTCGTTGAATGGTCTTGGCACCCTTGTTGAAAATCAAAATCAAACCCATGAATTACTTTCCATTTATTTATGTCATATTTCATTTCTTTCAGCAATGTTTTATAGTTTTCAGTGTATAAGTTTTTCATTTCCCTGGTTAAATTTGTTTCTAGGTATTTTATTTTTTTGGATGCTCTTGTAAATGAAAATTTTTTCTTAATTTTCTTTTCAAATTGTTCATTGCTGGTGTATAAAAACATAACTGATTCTTGTGTATTGATTTTGTATCCTGCAACTTGTTGAACTGTTCATTTGCTCTAATAGGCCTTTTTTTGGGTTAATGGGCGTTTTCTATATATAGGAAGGATCATGTCATCTGTGAATAGAGATAGTTTTACTTCTTCCTTTTGTAATTTTTATTTGCATGACTTTTAGCTTTTTTTTATTGCATAATTTCTCTGGTTAAAACTTCCAGTACAATGTTGAGTAGCAGTGGTGAAAACAAGTATTCTTGTCTTGTTCCTGATACTAGGAAGGGAACTTGCAGTCTTGTACCATTGAGTATGATGTTAGTTACAGGTTTTTTACAAATGCCCTTTATCCTATTGAGGACATTATCTTCTATTCCTAGTTTTCTAAGTTCTTTTATCAATGGTGTTTAAACAGTGGTTTACTCTGTCACATGCTTTTATGCATTAAATCGAGATGATAATATGTTTTTTTCTTCTGTTAGATTAATGTGATGATTACATTGATTACTTTTTTTGATGTTCAACCTCCTTTGAATTCCTGGGATGAATCCCTCTTGTTCATGGTGTTTAATCCTTTTACTATCTGTTTTATTTTGTTTGCTAGTGTTTCGTTGAGATTTTTGCATCTATATTCATAAGGGTTATTGGTCTGTAGTCTTTCCTTGGTATGCACACATGCTTTATGCCATGTGTGTCTGTGCACATGTAAACTTACATACATTTTTGATTTGCCAAAATCCAAGCTGGTCCAGACACTTGAACTAGATTCTTTGTCCAAATAAGTACTCTATTATAAGACACCTTAGGAATGATGGCAACCAAGAATGTGACCTAGCTTCCCTTGTCATTGTTGTTTTTCTGTTAAGATTCTTAAGAAAGATTCTGGCCAGTGCAATTTGCGGTAAGTACCCCTCCTCATCTAATGCCCTATATCCAGAGTGCTAGCACCAAGTTGTCAAGTAGGTGGGCCATTCTCACTTTGATTGCTGAATTACCTGTGAACAAAGCTCTCTAATTATGAAGGCAACCATGTTAAAACAAAGAAAATTTTAGAAGTTGTGTAAGAAATGTGAATGTGTCTGTGTCAGAAAAGCAAAGATTCTGTAATGTGGTGTACTTGTGACACTGCACATGATCTAAGTCATCAGTCTGCACTATTCCATTTACTTCTATCAAGTTGAAAGCAAACGGGGTCAGGCCTTGGCAACACTGTGCAGCTGATGAAGTTTTCCTCCAGCATGTTCAGCTTCTGCTTTTGGTGGCCTATTTTGGAAATTGAAGGCTCCCTGACCTCATGGGACTCAGTGCCTCCTGCCTGCTACTTCCTGCTCCCTTCTCAACATCGGGATAGACCTGCTATCTGTCATTTGCTTCAACTCCAAAGTTCACTTTTTGACAGGGTTGTACAACTTTGTGGCACACCCCTGCCAGATTTCAGGTACAAAGATTCATTCTTCTGTCTCCTTATCAGGTCAGAGAAAGATATCACAGCAATAGCCATTTATCTGTCCTTATCAGTAAGGAGAGTTGTTTCATGATGACACGAGGTAAAGGGCCAGTTCATCTGCAGGTGCTTGGAGCATGGGCTAAGGAGGAACACATTGGCCTTCGGATTAGGATCTGTCCTGGCATGTCCCTTCCATATCCTTTCTCAGCTCCCTCCCCTTTAGTTCTTACTCAAGCATAAGTGGGGGTCACTCTGCCTTCCTCTGCTTCCAGAGTAATCTTTTCTTTCATCCCCAATGTAGTTCATGTTCCCCATGCTCTTATTTTATCTAGCATTGGGTAACATTTTTGTCACTTCTCTTATCTCAAGATTATGTCCTGAAAAGCATCCCACAAACTTTTGCATTATTTGTACCCTTTGTGGAAAGACATTGACTAAAAAGTATAATACTAGAATGTGTCTTCTTCATGAACAAAACATTCTAGGCTATCCTTGTGTGAAAGGACCATGATTATCAGCCTTAAGGTGGAAAGCAAAAAAGCAGGCAGAAGTTCCTTGGGAGTCAGGCACAGGAGTTGCCAAATCACCACCATCTGGGCACACCAGAGACATAGTTTTCAAAATTTGAGGCTCATGTAAATTAATAGGAATTTTGAAAATAGTATAGTCTCTTGCATTTTTAAAAACTGCAAAATATTTAAAAAAATATTATGCTTAAGTAGCTGCAAAGGAATAACATTCCATGTAGTACACATATTGATATTCAAAAGTAACTCTGTTACAGCATTCTTTTTGATGATTCAGTTAAATATATAACGTGTAATACCCACCAGCATCCATTTAAAACTAAATGAACATGCTTTTTTTTATTGTCTGAAATTTTACATCATTCTTTGAACTCATTTTCCCATTTCACTTCCCCACAGAGTCTTATTTTAATGTAATATACGTCTAGGCTTGAAAATTTCACTTTGATCACTCAATCATATTTCTCTTCTCCAAAAATCTGTGTATATGTGAAATAGTTAAGATTTTAAATTCTTTATAACCTATTAAAAAGGCTACAAGTGTAAAAATTTTTAAATGTTTAATAATCAGTATCTAAATAACATAAATTAATTTTATTATTAAACTCCCAAAACAAAATTTTATTGGAAATGCACCTCTCCATGAGATAGATGGAACATTATGTACTTAGTTTACTATTAACACACATATCACTGTTAAACTGAGCTGGTTTTCAGAAACAGTTCTATGCCAATATCTCATTTTTATAGATGTTGGTGTTGAGAAACCTTGTTCATACAGATTAGACAGGACTGCAAATCCTTATATCAGTGTTACTCAATTTAAAATATAACTCCTTCTGAGTTACATGACATGAATAACAAGATTATTTATCATTGAAAATTATTTGATGAATGGACAACTGTTTAGGTCTCCCTTTATTTTTGTAGAAAACATACTGGAAAACACTTGATTGGCAAAATAACTTATTGACCAATTATTAGTGTGATATACTTTCCGATCTCATTACCAGGTCTTTGAATTGTCCCTTTGTTTGGCACCTCAGGATGTTTTATACTTGAGGGCAATCTACTACTGAAAATAAGAAGAATCTTCATTAAAGGGACAGGGAACCAGGAGGATGCCTTGACCTTGCTTCCTCTTCAGGCAGGTCAGTTGTAGAAATGAATATGTAATTGACAATTGGAAGTTAATGCATTAAATCACTGAGTGCTCACATGCCTCTTGCAAAGTGTTCCAGTACCTATACTAGGCTAGTTCAATAGTCCTGTAGTCTCTACTGGGCTGGAGAAAGGAGCTGTGTTGCATCTTGGTTGATGCCCCAAACCCAGGTAAGACTTTCCTGTTTTTCTCACTGCACTGTTTCCTAAGGACAACTCACAACCGCATGAGGCTCATAGTGCCTCAATCCTTTGCAGCCTCCCCCTGACTCTCTTGGATACTCCAAAGAAAGAGTGCAGCACTAGATAAATTATTTAAATGTCCTCGGTGTGTGTTGGATAATATGTATTAAGTACTAAATGTAAGTATAAATATAAATCAAGCAAATGTTACCATTATTATTTGTAAGCTGTGTGCTTGGACATACACATGAACTCTAAGAATAGAAAGAGGAGAAGAAAACTAGCAGGACTCACAATAAATCCAGATCTAAATTAGGCCTTGGGCCAATCTGCCTTATGCTGAAAAGAGAGAGAAGAAAACTTTTTTTTTTTTTTTAAAAAGTCTAGTCATTTAAAAATAGTTGTCACCTTTCAAGAAGCCCTTGGTTACTTTCTGTAAGAACTGATGAGGTCATCCAGTGTTGTGGCTAGCTTGCAGCCACATATAATTAAGTTCTGTCTTACCGTGGTTCTGCTGCAAGATAATGCAATGCTTCCCTTCCCATGAAGCTGCTGTGGGAGGAGGAGGCCAGGAGAAAATAGCTGCCCTGTGTGGCTGAGATGGTTCAAAAACCTTCTCTCTTGTTCTATAGGAAAAACAATGTGCTTTACAGTGTAGAAGGGAGCTATTATTTCACCTGTGTTGTTATTTCATAACAACTTGTTAAGTTGGTGTGTATTATCCCAACACTGCAAATAAGGAAACTGAGTCTCAGAGAGGCAAATGACTTGTTCATTCCTTCGGACCAGTAGGGGGCAATACCGAGACCACAAGTCCAGGCGGGCCTCATTAGAAGGAGCTCATGTTCTTCCCAACATGTTATAGGAGCCACCTTAGGTAGAAAAATGTCTCCCATTGCTCTTCTCATGGCCAGAACACACAGCTCCCTACCTATGGCTGGTAGCCCAGGCCCAATCTCAACCTGGCCACTATAGGCAGAACACTTGTAATTCATTCAAAACGTGGGTGATGGGTGCTTTGGCATACAGAGCACAGGTGCGAATCAAACATAGTCTTAAAGAAACAGCCACTGTTGCACCTCTGCAGAACTGCTTCCCTTCATGGGATAAACAATAGAAGATCCCTTTTCGAACTCACAGTGATGACACACTTAGTGTCCTGGAAGCACTGGTGACTTTGAATGGTGGGGTGGAAGAAAGTAAAAGGACACTGTGTTTGTGGGCAGCTATGAGTAATACTTCTTGTCCCAGGGAGTGGAGAGATGGCACGATATTGCCAACAGATTATAACATTACTCACTGTAGTTTTTCCTTCTCTTGATTGGATGATAATCCAAAGGTTGTGCTGAATGAGTTAAGAAGAAATAATATAGTGTGGAGTTGATGACTCTCACTTTGGACTCAAATACTTTTCAGGAAAGTAGAGAATAGGCAGATGATATATACATAAATATGTATATATATATACACATATATACACATATATGTATATAAATATGTATTTGTGTATACATATATGTATATATGTATATAGAGAACGAATATAGCTATATATTCGCAGCAGATTATGCAAGCAGCAAGCAGGCTCTAGGAATTTAGATAAATAAGAAGGTGTTAGACTATCTTGAGATATAATAAAATTTGCTTTTTTAATTAAATATTTTTAAATCTTGAAGGCTCTTTCTTAGGGAAGCCTTAAGACTGTAATGGATGGATCCTGTGTAGCTAGGGTCTGATCAAGAAGAGGGGAAATGGGACTCCCTAGGGGTGGTGAGTTTAGACATAGTATGCCCATTCTCAGTGTGGCCAGAAGTCCTGTTTGCAACATAAGACTAGAAATTAAGCTCCAAGGAGAATACTCACATCAGGCTTCCCAGATATAGGGGAGACATCAAAAGATACTGGTGACAGGTCTCCCAAGCCACTTAGGTGACATTGAGCAAGTTAATAAACCTTGTTGGCTTCAGTTTTCTCATCTTGTAAATAGGGCTGAAAAGAGAGCTATTAAACCTTCTGGATTTCACTTTCTGAGATTTAACTAACTTTAATACAGTTACCTTAAACTTCTTTCCAAAAATGTGTACTTCATTGGATAGCTGAGGAAGAAACAGGAGAAATTTATAGATTTCTCCTGGATACTACAAAAAATTAAGCTTAATTTAAATTAGAATTATAAGTAACTATGTTAAAAACCTCACAAGCAAAAATTTGGCAACTTGTTTACAATGTAGGTTATGTAAGTTTAGAAATATTTTTCTCAAACAAAATAAATCAGAATAAAAGTGACTTCTTTGCCTTTAAAAATTCCCAAGATTAAAGTATGGGGCATCTAAACAAAATGTAAGATCTGGTATTATTGTTCAAATCCAAGTGAATTCTTTCTCGGTATGGATTCGCAGGCCCCAGCCAAGATTTACTAAATAAATAAAATCTCCTTGGGATAAGAACCTTAAATTTGCATTTTAAAAGCTCTGCGTGATTCTGATGTGTCATGCTCTGCACTTGGGAATGTTCCAGCAGAGCAAAGATGTCTATGTATTGTGACTCTGATGAGCTAATTATTGGCCTAAGAGGAGCACTTAGTATTTTTATGAGCATCCCAGAGAAGTGTAGGGTGAAGGTAGGGAAGATGATGTTGATTCCAGGCAAATCTGAATTCTGTTTGCATTTGCTGTGTCTGTAAAATTCTGGCTTTCCATTTTCAATATAGAGTGTCGTAGTGTTGATACCTCTTGCCTCCACAGCCTATCTGGTCCAAAACCACAGAGATTGTTCAACCCTCATTTCTGAGCAAAGACGTTTGCCCTGAGCTCCTGTCTCTTTTGGAGCCCTGCTAAGCTGGGCGAGGTCAGAAAGCTCATTTTTAATTTAGTTATAGAGCAAGCCTGGTGCAAGCCCCGGACAACATGCCTCAGTTTCCATGCTAGTCTGGTCCTTTAATCACTAGACCTAAAGTGTAAAAGGAATCTAAAGACTCAAAAGGCACCTCTAAGCCAAGGGGCTCAACATTCACAGTGTATACATTTCTGGTTTACAGCCTTTCACTCTTCCTTTCTACTATCAATCTACTCCCAGTTTGAAAGTCTCATCTTGGCCTGCTGCAAGTGGGAAAAAGGATATGAAAGACAGAAGGGGATTTTGCTTCTACTCAAATCATTATAGCTTCCTTGATAATTTTCAGGAAACTTTCCTTGAAGCATTTGGCAATGAGTGGCCAGAAAATAGGGTACACTAATAAGGTGATTCCCAGCTTGTGTTTCAGGCTCTTTGAGAACCAGATAGCCAACTACCTTGAGTAATGAAGATTAAAAGAAGAAGACATGGACGTAGAAAAATGTTTGAAAATTGGAAAGTCATTGAGATTGCAACAGGGCTTGTGTTGCCCCCGGCAGTCCAAGTCTATGAATCTCAACTAGAGTATTGCAACATCAAATATGATGACTCAACTACTCTTTGTATGACTCAGGATCAAACTTCTCCAGAGAAGGTCTGCCTAGGTTGGCTTTTGAGCCAGGCCACCTCAACCTGCTGGCCAGCCTACAGATGTGCTGGCTTTGAGCTTGATGCCTACCTGTGGTCCGGTCAGCAGTGGCCAGAGGTTACTGAATGGAGATGAAGAGCACATCAGGTGAGAAATGGCCACCATCTTAGGCTGGGTTCCCTAGAAGCAAACTCTGAGGATTAATTAATGTCAAAATGATCAATCAGAGAAAGTTCCCTGAAAATATTAGTGGAAAAATGAAGAAGCGAGAGCTAAAAGGGAAGTCAAGAGAAGCAGGAGTGAGGTTTCAAGCAAACTCCCCAGAAAGGTAACCGGTTCAGTGCCATAGGGGGCACTCTGGAAGATCAGGTATGTCACAACTCAGAGTTGTCCCAAGAGGGCCAAGGAACTGGGACATACACACTTCTGAACCCATTGGTATTTGGTTAAGTGTTGGCCTGAGGCACAAATTCCCAGACATTTCCAGCTTTTCTTGTGCAGGCAAAGTAGATTATGGCAGACTGAAGGCAACACTTTAAGGAAATCTACTATTGAGAGTGAAAGCACACTAGGAACCTGTGCTCAAAAAATGGTCAAAGGATCTGAGGGAATGTGGACTGGAGCACTAACCACCTACTATAGCCATCTAAAAAATTAGCTAGAAAGGCTTCCTTCACCAGGGCACTGTAATCATGGCCAACACCACAAGCTGAAGAGAGTCTTTCCTGCATTGCCTGATGGTGACAACAATGAATTGAGTTGGATACTTAAGCTCAGGTTGTAAATAGTGCAGTTATCTAGCACCTTTGTCTATGGTGTAGCGTTTTTGGAATGGCCAGCATAAATCAAAGGCCACACAGAGCAGACTAAAGTTAATACTAGCCAAACTCTAGATAGTTCCAGGTTATAAAGAAGAGAAAAACTATTTCCTACCAGGTCAACAAAAATAAATGAAGTTTTTATTGAATGAGAAATGTCATTTAAAATATATTATGCAAATATAACACGTCTATCTATATCCAACTCCATTTTTACTTCCACAAACTCTCATCGATTTAAAGAGCTACATGACTTGCCATGTAACCTATAAACTAACCTTTCAGGAGTCCCTGGCTGATAGCGCTTTTTTCCCCTTTGGAACCCCTGGGAGACCAGGTTCCATTCTGATGGTTCTCACCACACTGCAACCAGCATCATAGGGGTTTTGCTCCTGTCCCACCAAGGGTAATTGCTGTAAAGATAAAAACAGGGGCCCACTTGTAAAGATGTAAGCATTTAACAGCTGGCTTTGGGGAAAAAAAACGCATATATACATACATAAATTTATTATAGATTTTAATGATATAAAGAATGTATAGCACACAATTTATAAGTAATAAGAAAATATACACTACTCTGTATAGCAAATTACATAAAGTCAATTGATTTTTACGAAATGCTTTTACTGATTTTGGTTAAACTCATATATATGGCCAACCTATAGCTGCAACTGATGAACAAGAGGAGTTCCAACCTGAATGTTTTGGTTGATATTTTTCATTTATATTAACAAGTAAGACAAAAATGAAGATGTATGTTGAAACTTCACTCAAGGACATGAGTGACTTCTTGTTGGGCCAGATAATTGTTTCCAAAAACTGGAAGAATATACCTTCGATTTTTTTTGTGTGTGTGCTTGTCACAATTTGATGACTATAGACATGAGACATTTCTAAGTTTAATCTGAATTGTTGCATTTTTTTTCTCATCACTTTCTTGAGTCTAGACAATCAACAAAACAATAAATCAAGCCTTGATTTGTAACTTTTGATAATTTCCGTGGTGCAAATACTACCATCACGATCAATTCCATTTTACCAATATAATGTTGCTGAATTTAAAATAAGGGATGACTTCATTATCTAGTACTTCTACCAAAAAGATGCCACAGATGAAAATAAACTTAAGAGGATAAAAAACTGTAAAATGTAAAAAAATTAGAAAGTGATGAGTTTTGAGTATTTATTGCCATCATTTTAATATAATTTATGTAATTATAAATTTATGTGATTTAGCTTTTAATAATGACTTTGTTTAAGAACTGGTTTGCAAATTTAACAATGGACTCTTGTAAACCAGTGTGAAGCAGTTTGAACACACCAATGTCAGTCACCTGTCTTAATTCATTGACTTGAATGCCGAAGGCTAAAAAAGTTCAGTGATTGTACAAATGATCTGAGTCTAGAAAATTAGAGATGTTGATTCCCTGACTCTGTCTGACATGTTCTATCTCACTAGCAAAATTCTAACAATCTCCCAGTGGTAGCTAAGCTCAGAAGCTAATTTTTCTTAACTAATAAAGGTCCCATTGGCTTATCTGGATGAAATATAGCGTATCTCTGATAAAACCCAGCCTACTCAAACCTGTTAGTCTTTCTATGTTTGTATCATTCACATTTTCTTAATAGTACATAGTCTCTGTAGAATCTTAGTGAGAATATTACAAAGTGGCCCCAGATCCTAAAATGTTGTATCTTTTAAATAGCCTTGGTCTATTCCTCCCCTTTTTTATACACAGTATGAAATATAATCCATTGCCTAATACTATCCATAACCCAATTATTAGCATTTTATGACTCTTACCAACACTAAATCAAAAATTTTCCCCATCCCATAAGTACGCTCTTTGTGACTTTGTCTCCTTTTTTAGAGTGTCAGGATCTCCCTATAGCACTTAATATTGAGTCATTTTTGTTGTCAATGATGATTAATCGATGACATTGGACTGTCAATAAATACCAGGAACTTCTAAATGGAACCTTGAGATTAAATTCCAGAGGAGCCTCAGATCATATAAGGAAAGCTTTTAGGTCATACTGACCAATTATCGTCTAGTCATCAGCTGCTGGGATAGTTGCTGATTAATTACTGCATAATGCACTTCACCTGATAAATCCAATCTGAATTTATTTTCCCTTGAGTTTTATTTCTTTTAGGGTGAAAGAGAAGCAGTCCCACTGCCAACTCTTGTAGAAGTAGGGGCCATTCTACTTAGATGGGCCAGGTTTTTCCAGAACCGCTCACAAATGAGCATCCAAATTTTAATCCATTTTCTAGGAAGGACTTCATCATTAGATCATCTGATTAATTCTCTCTCTTGCAGTCCAGTGAAGCATCATTATCTCTATTTTATGGAGAGACCCAACTGACCTGGGGTAATTTTGGGATTTACCCAATATCACATCACCAGTAAGTACCAGAGAGAGAGAAGTTGGTTCCTATTTCTCCACGTGCTCACTCATTCAT
Source organism: Rousettus aegyptiacus (assembly GCF_014176215.1). NCBI lineage: Eukaryota > Metazoa > Chordata > Mammalia > Chiroptera > Pteropodidae > Rousettus > Rousettus aegyptiacus. The sequence continues at coordinate 67,118,555 of NW_023416309.1, forward strand.
TCATTCATTCATCAAATACGTACTAGGAGTATACCATAGACCAAGCTTGATGGTAACTTGTAAAGATAAAAAGGAGAATGTATAAGAAGGGTATACAGCTGTCTGATGGAGGGAAAAGACCATGGGCTTTAGGGTCAGACAGATTTAGGTTGGACTCTAGCTCTCTAAACCCTTGGCTAAATGTAAACTTGGTCGAGTTACTCAACCTGTACATTCCTATGAAAGGGAATCATATTATCAAACTTCTGGGGTTATTGTGAGGGTCATAGATGATGTATATGAAGCTGGCACAGAGCAAGTACTTCAAAAATGATTCCTGTTGCCAAGGCTAAAAAAAACATTTTCCCTGCTATCCAGGGGCTTATAGTCTAATGGAGGAGACAATATGTAAAAACCTGTGACAATCAGATAATGGCTCTGGTGGAAACAAACAAACAAACAAAAAAAGAGCTTTGTGGGAGCCCGTCCTTTTCTACTTGAGTAGGAGGCCACAAGCAAAAATGCCTTCGGCATGTCTTTTATCCTTTAGAATCACAGCTCCTCACCTACTACACAAGGGAGTTAGAAGATGATTGCTAAGCTTGAGTGAGACTGTGTACTTTGACTCTTTGGAGGTACTCCTAACAAGGTGTGCCCTGCAATTTCAGGCTGTAAAAAGTCTATTCAATTAAAAATACTGATGATGATATACACCCAATAAGTAGCTTAGTAACATAATCAAAGCATGGCAGTGACAGCTGATATCACCCTGCTATTATTGTAAATAATAAAATTTTCAGTGACTGCATCATGTACTCAAATTTCTTAATCAGTTCTCCATGAAGCATTTTTCTGTAAATATTAGTGTTATATTCTGTACAGTAAATCTATTTTATTTGGATCCCATACCCAGTTATAGATTGACATTGCTGTTTCCAAAAGTACTGGTTCCTACCACAGATCTCAAGGAAAATAATACCATTGATGTAAATTGTGAAAATTGGACTAAAATGCCTTAAATCTGTTTCTAAGTAATTTCTAAGGAAAATGATAATACATTTCAAGAACTTACATTATTCCAAAATTTATACTTCAAACATTGCTATTACCTCTCTCATTTTGACAGTGCAAATATTTCCAATTTTTCTTTATAAGTAGTCATAAAAATGGACTTATGGAATTAAAAGAATTTAGAAGGGACAAGCAGACTAGAGACAATCGGCTATAAATATTTTTTATTTTTTTTCCTAAACATTCTTACACTCCCATATACCTCTTTCATCTCTTTTTCTCTCTCCTTTTCTCCTTATTCCTTTAGTTTTCCATGAGCCACCCTTTAACATGCCACCCTTCCCTACCCCTTACACTCCGAGACAGGATACTTAGAAGGGGAACCATCATCAAATTACGACTGAGTTAGAAACTTTTATTGAATATACAAATAAATCATTTATTTCTATATGGCATTGGAAAATGTCTATAATCAACTATACATAGATACAAATTATTCTTTTTCTCACTGACACATATTTTTGGAAACATTTTATTCTAAACCAAGGTTTCCTCTATTCCATGGAACATCAGTTAATGTTCTTGAAGATGCTAACAAGTGTTCTGAGTTTTAAAACTGAGGTTGAATCCTGTGAAAAAATACAAACTGGCACATTAATGACTGAGAATTTTGGTTAAAAAAATTATTTAACTCTATTTATGTCAGAAGTTTACAAATTTACTTGCTTATAGAACTATTACTGACTGACTGATTTAATTGATTGATAGCCTCTTTAATAGTCCAGGGAACACACTTTGAGAAACACCCACCTAATGCAGTAAGAATTTTTTTCCTGTGCTGAAGGGCCAAACTCTCTGACTCCATCTCAGCCTCCAAGGGTTGCCCCTCTTCTGATGGAAGTAGGGTGAAGCTGGGCTATCTGCTTCCTTTCTCACTCACATTCATGTTTGACAAACTTCCCACTCATTGTTTCCTGCTCTGCCATTTACCCTATTATAATCTTGCAGACCTTTAAAGAATTTCACAAAGTAGGTGTGAGCTACCATCAGCCACCTAAACCCATGCTATTGTGGTTTGATTGGACTTTGTGATGAAAACAAATGTCTTCTTCAAGCACGCCGATTTTAGAATTTTGAGGAGGTTGTGTTTAAATTCTCTGGGACAAGCCATTGTACCCAGCTGTACAGGCCACTCACCTTCCCTTTTAGAGGGTGTCTAAATGATTTAGGCTTCCTTACCAAAGGTGTTATCCCTACAAAAGTTGACTGTAAAACCTTCCAACAAGATAGCTCTGTCCCAGTGCCAGCTTAACGTGCTGTCATCAGGCTTAAACAAGATAACTCAACAGGCTGTCGGCAATGTGCTGATGTATAATGGGGCAGTAGTACTTTTTTCACAGGAGTGTTGATGAGTTGACGGAGTTCACAGATGTAACGGTAGTGCTTGGCATAGTGTAATCACTCTAAGCTACTTCTTCATGGTTGGTACTGTGTTTCTGATTTATGATTTATTTCACATTTATTTGTTTATAGTTTATAGTTTATAGGTGAAAAGCATGGATATTAAAACCAGACGAACCTGGCTTCAAAACATGGCTCTTCCTCTTGCTGTCTGTATGGCCTTGGGCAAGCTACCTAACTGCTCCAAACATATTTTCCTTATCTAGAAATAATAATAATCTATCCCATTCTGCTATTAGGAGCAAAAAGTGAGATGATGTATGTAAAGCCCTAGCATAATATGTGGTATATTACACAGAGTCATTAAATATTAATTACGACTTGCATTATTGCAGTGCAACAGTGGTGTGTGTGTGTGTGTGTGTGTGTGTGTGTGTGTGTGCGTGCACACACACATATGAGCAGATACAAGTTTACAGTAATACTGAAAGGTTAGTAAATAAGTATAGCATCAAATGGATTATACTAACGAACAGAAGGAAAGATAAATTCATTTTGATAAGTAAAATTAATAATGTATTGGAGGCAATATTTGAACTTGACATGAAGGAATGAATAACATTTACACAGGCAAAGATGGGAGAAAGAGAACTCCAAGTTGAGGGAGAGTCTGAGCAAATCATGGATGCAGAAAAATTACAGGTCGTTATTGGGACCAACTCAGAGGCTGGGAGGCTAGAACAGAGGTTGTGTATTTTCCTATGTTTGGGATTATGGAATGAGCAGGAAGGTTGGAAAGCCAGACTGGGACCAGATCATGCAGGGACTTGGATACCAATATGAGGAGTTTAGACTTTGTTTATAAGCTCTGAGGAACCAGCAGATTCCCTGTTTCTTCAGCAGCAATCTGGTGAATTTTCTTGTTCTGCCACCGGAGCTGTGACTCCCAATTTGTTTCTGCTACAGTACATGGCAGAGGACCACACACATAACAAATACATCAGATAAACATATATGGAGCTACTGTCAGAAACTTTGGGCTTATGAACATTTGAGCAGCCATACAAATGCCAGGGATTTTTTCCCTCATCATTTACATCACAGTTTGGAACCAGAAATAGTCTGACTTTCAGTACTTCAGCAAAACCATGAGCTGAATTGTGGGGGAATTTTTTGTCCCTCAGAACTTGTTAGAGGCATGGATATGTCCTTTTTAGTGCCAGGTGCCAAGCTAACTCCTCAGTAGTCAATGGTGAGCAGAAGAGGCCTGGTTCCTACCCTCCTGACAACTATATTCTGGAAGGGAACTCAGATATTAATTAAATAATATACAAATAAATAACTTGAAACTGTGATAAATGACATGAAGGAAAGGAGCTGGAGGAGTATAGCATGGTGACCTAACTGAGTATGGGTGACTGCTCTCGAGGGCAATGACATTTGAGCGGGGGCGGGGGGAGGGAGGGTGGGATATGGTTCAAGCAGAGGGAAAAACATATAAAAAGTCCTTGAGGGAGAAAAAAGCATGGAGCATTGAAAAATCTTAACAAAGGCCAGTATGGCTAGAATATAGCGAGTGAAGAAGAGATAGGCATGGTGTGAGGTCAGGGGAAATCGCCCAGGATACTGAAGTATGAATTTTATTTTAAATACAGTGAGAAGCTGTGACATTATCTGATTTACATTTTTAAAAGATCACTTAGGCTACTGTAGTAGCAATATTAGAAACTAGAACCTCAATTAGAGAGTTATTCTCATAATCTAGGTAAGAGACGTGGTGACTTTGACTAGGAAAATGATATTGGAGACTGAGAGAAATGGGCATATTTTTGGAGACAGAGTTGGTAAGAGTTGGTGATGGATTGGAAGTATAAATGAAGGAGAGAGGGGCACTAATTAGGACTCCAAAGTTCTTGTTTGAGCTGCTGGTAGTTCTATTTATGGAGAAGGGAGACCTTGATGGAACAGCAGGCTCAACATTGTGGTATTTGCAGTAGAACATTTATAAGAAGTTTGGGACATGCTCCTTACTATCAGAAAATGTACCATGGAACTGGAGAGCCGAGAACGCACCTAAGAAACCTAAAGCCAAACCTGGGGTATTCAATATAACTGATGGTCAGATGAAAGGAAGACAGGTGAAAATTGGAGTAGTCAGAAAGCTTCTGGAAAGAGGAGGAAAGCCAGCTATTGAGAAGGTCGTAAGGAGGGTAAAGAGCATGAGAGTGTGAAGAATGACATAGACCACATCACAGAGAGAGGCACAAATGGGTGTGGCCAGGCCAGCGAGCAGCAAAGGGGACAGTTTGCCTGCCCAGCCACCTGTGTCTCTGGCTTTTGCCTCCTGGAATGCCCACTCCCATCGATTTCCAATTTCCCTGTAGCAAATAAGATTTGGTTCCATGGTACACTCACTATGCCATGAATGATGTCCACCATGCACGTAGAACAGTTGGCATCACTCAAAGACACACTCATTTTTCTACCTTTCCTAGATTGCTAGCTCCTTTAGGGCACAGACCATGTGTTATTTGTTCTCTTCTCCCCAGTGCCTGACACATGGCAGCAGGCACTTAATAAGCAATGGTTGAATGTAGGAACAAGATATTTCTAGCCTGTGATCTTATCTCACCTCCTGGAAGGAGGATAAAAAAGTTTCTATGTTTTGCTTTGAGCATTGGGGTCCCTGCTGCACATGAGGAGATTGTGCTAAACATTATGGGACATAATTTGAATGGATTAGATGTTCCTCCAGTCCAAGAAGCTTACAATCCAGGAAATTCATAGTAGAGGATGGTGGCAACAGGCTGTCCTGCAGAGTGTGTCAAATCAGGCTGGGACACTAGGTCAGAGATATCGACAGGGGAGCTAACAACTTAAGACACAGAAATTGACCCTTTGGGCACAAGTATAGTCATAAGATTAGGCCGGAAACCATGCAGAGGCCATGGACATAAGTCATTTATTTAGGAATTTGACAGAAAAAGAAAGGGAGGTATAGGCCAATTACTTGAAGAAGCAGGGAAACCTAGTGGCTTAATTTAGTAACAGCGATGGCTGAGGTATGTTGGAAGGTGGAAGAGGAGGTCCCTAGGGAGGAAGAGAAGTAGATGAGGCTGGAGAGTAAAGGACATATTTTTATATCTGGACGGTGGGATGCATTGTAATGAGTGAACATTAATGAGAAAATTTCCTTTTTCTGAGGTTGAGGGCATGAGTAAGAGTCGAGATATGGGGTAGTAAGGTATGTAGGGGAAGACACAGGCATGGGTGATGATTTGGTCTCCATATAGTTTGGAAGCTAAGTTTTCCATTTACCACTAGTCTTCAGCATCTAAGGGTGAAATGAGAGTTTTAAGAGAGAAGATTCTTTGTGAATTAGGGAGATATATAGAGCTGGGTAAACAGATTTCTGAAGAATAGCATCAAACCTTATATCAAATGTGAATAAGCAGCATAGGCTAAGTCGGAAGCACAGTTTATAGTTTGTGAAGAGGAATGGATGAAGCAGTCTGTGGGGATGAGGCAGCCTTGAGGATGGAAGCAGGGGGTGGGAGTTAAGGGGAGAAAACAGAGAAGGGCCTGGCCACACTAGATTTCTGAGGAGGAAGTGTAGAGCAGCAGTCCCCAAACTTTTTGCCACCAGGGACTGGTATTCCTATGAGAATCTAATGCCTGATGATCTAAGGTGGAGCTGAGGTGGTGATGCTAGTGCTGGGGAACAGCTGCAAACACAGATGAAGCTTCGCTCTTTTGCCTGCACTCACCTCCTGCTGTGCAGCCCAGTTCCTAACATGCTACCTACCAGTACTGGTCAGTGGCCCAGAGGCTGGAGACCCCTAGCAGAGGGAAGAGACTAATAGTATCCCGATGAAGAGTGATGGATTGAGTGATCAGAAGTCTCAAAGAGACAGGAGAGGAGGTTTGGTATGGGGATGAAAATTTAGCAGATAAGGAAGTTAGAAAGTAAACTATGGCCTCAGTGTGCTCCTTAGGCAACATTATAAAACAGGTAAAATCTGCATTATTGCTTCTTCACTTCCATTCCTTAGAAGATCACTATCATTCCTTAACAAATGTTGATTGAGCACCTTTTTTTTTTGTGGTGGGTACTAAGCCACATGCTCCACATACTGGGATGAACAGACACATCCCAGAACTAATGGAGCTGCTGCGAAAATTGTGAGATTGAATAGACAAATGTAAGGGTATTTGCTTTATTCTCCTTATGAATAAGAGACAAATAAGCACTGTAAAAAGTCTTATAGCAGGAAGCTAAAGGTTAAGACTACTTCTTAATTCTGACAAAGATTTGATAATCACAGAACAGTGTTTTGAAGAAGATACTTAAATTATTTTTAAAAATCATTCAATTCTTTTTGTGGAAACCAGAGTTGACCAATTTAACCTGAAATTTTAATTAGGATGTTTTAAAATTTCACCGATTCAGTGTATCATTGAAAAGACCAAATTCTGCTATAATTTCACCTGTTTATTTTAAAATCAGACATTAAACGAATTTGATATTCATTAAACAATGATATTGGGCGTTTTGATGAGTGCAAAAGCACCAAGATTGTGCATCAGCTTCAAGGAGTTTGCAGGTAATTAAATCTATTTTTAGGGCTAATCTATTGTAGACCGTTTGGCTTGTGGCTTTACTGTTTCTACAGCCTATAGACATCACCAATGCCCATTCAGAATTCTGAAAATTAATATAAAGGCAACACACTATGCATGAGAAAAAGTTAAAAAAATGAAAAACAGCTCAGAGAAAAATGTTTCTTTGGCCAGAAATAGAAAGAATTGCTGGTAAGGAACATAGGAAAACATAAGGACAAGGTTGGTAATGTCCTGGTGCAGGATCTGGGAAGGGAGACTTGGCTTGTCCAGTGCTGTGACCAGGCTACTGAGTAGCTTCTGATCATCGGATTTTGTCTGTAGACTTCCTACTTGGGGAAAATTTTCTAGATCTGTCTCCATTATCAGAAGTGTCATGTTGTTTAACGTAAACCTTTTACAGTGGCATTCCAGCTTCTTTATTTCAAGTTCCTATCAGCCCAGTTAGCCTCAAATAAACTGGAAAAATGGACAGAACTGAGTTTCTGAATCGGCAAAGCTGAGGCCCCAAACTTGTAGCCACTTCCCTAAGGTCTGTTTGGGGCTGGCCAGACTGCTTCATTCTGGCAGCAAGTCCCCAGCATCACCATTCTGTGGAGTCACACAGGAGTTTCCAGACACACCAAAAATGATTAACTGAGGGTTTTATTTTCTTTAGCATTAATAGTAACTCTGGGAGTTCTCCAGCTGTTCACACTTTTAGACTGCTGTCTGGAGGAAAGAATGTCTTAAAGTTTGACAGATCTGAGTTTTAATATTAGCTCTGCCACTTGTTGCTTAGGTGACCTTGCCTAAGTCAGTGAACTTCTTTCTCCAAGCTTGAGTTTCCTTATGTGAAATATAAACTCCTATTACACAGTTGTAAGGAGGCTGCATGGATGAACAGCAAAGTATATTTACAGAAATATTTGCTAGAGAGAGGAAGGTCCAAATCTTTTCCTTAGAAGGAGGAGGAAAGGGGAAGATCTTTGGCTAATTCCATCATGGGAAATCTCTGTGACAGAAGACAGGTGTAACTGTGGGGGCTTTGTCCGCATCCTGCGCCATAGAATGGGCCACCAAGTTTTGCGTAGCTGGAAGATCTCCGAATCGGGTGTCAGGGGAGAGGCGGGGGGGGGGGGTGGGTCACTGCGGCATCTTGCTTGGGTTACCCTTCACCCCTTTCACCTTCCAGATCAAGCCGGTCTGCCTGAAAGCTGTGGTTACTAAGCGCTAGAGCGTCCATGGCAACCCGTTTCTCCAGCTCCTTCGGTCCGGCTCTCCTCCCACTGTCCAATAAGCTCCCGGCCAGCCTACAGGAGCGGTGGTTGACTGGTCCTTGCGCGCTGACGTCACAGGCAAGGTGGGGCCAGGGCCCGACTTCTTGGGTCCGAGTCCCGGCGGGCGGTAGGTGGTGGGTCTGCGACCCTTCCAGCTCACCGCCCCTTTCCTACCCCTCGCCCGGCACTCGCTGACAGGTGAGTGGTCTCGCTGGTCCCCTTCCCCAAACAGGGCCATAATGTCTGACCTTAGAATTCAAGATGAGGTCGTGGAAACTCTGGAATTCCTACCCCCATTTTCACTTCTTTATTCCCACACCCCAAAATAAAAACCACACAAACCCACAGACAACCCTGCACAGTCCCCCATTCCATGTCTTCGTAATTTAGGCCTGTTAGCAGTTCTGTGCTTTTCCACTTCGACGTTTGTGTCTCCAAACACTGTACCTTGTTCTTCTTGCTTCGTTAGCCCAGTCTTTCAAGTGCAGCGGGTCAACGCAGGTGTTAGCTCACCATCCTAGCGACTTCTGTTGAGCTCTGGCTGTGACGCTCTCACTTGTCCTTTGACATTTTAGATAAAGCTCCTTTATGTTTACTCTCCAGATGCTTATGGTGTTCTAGATAAATAAATATTTTCGAAATGGATAAAATTAATCTTTGGTCATTGTGAAAAAAGCAAGCACATAGTTTTAATAATAGGCAAAGTATTTTGAGGTATCTGATAAAATATTCTACTTTCTCTGATTTAAAATGAAGTATTTCGTACAATAGAACGTTCAAGCATCCATTAACCCACGCCTCATTACAACAACAACAACAACAACAAAAACTTAGGAGTAGGAATGAGGCCACCTGTATCCTTGGGAATCTTGTTCCCCTCTCTCCTTCTCCACCCATACCACCTATCAAAATTTAGCGTTTACTTATACTCTGCATATTTTTATACTTTTGCTACTTGCGGATTTATTCAAAATCCAATATATAGTGTTATTTTTAAAGTTCACATAATGATATGCTATACATGATCTAGGTCATTCATTTTCATTGTTGCGTGAAAATTCTTGTATGCATTTATAACAAATTATGCCTGTGTACTTCTGTTGATGGGCTTTTAGGGCTCTCCCCTTTTAAAACTTATTAGAAACATATTCTCGTACATTCTAATTGTATACATACTTACATTTCTCTAGGTAGATATTAAAAAGTTGAATTGATGAATCATAGGGAATATACTTTTTCAACTTTACTGGATACTGTCACATAGCTCTCTAATGTGTAGTAATTTATACTTTCCACTGTCAAAGAAAAGAGTTTCTTATTACACTTTCCTTTTTTTTTTTTTTAGAAGAGATAATCCAACTATTCTTGCCTAAATTTGCTAATAAAATATGTTTATCCCACTTGAGGCTACCTTTTGGATTATGAATAGAGTTTTCTAACACTTAAAATCTCTGTGTGATTGATTATACTTTTATCATGTCAATATTTGTAGGAGACTATTATAGCATTTTTCCAGTATGTAAACAACTACTAACCCTACATTAAATGAACATAGTCAAACACTATATTTGACTTTGTAGTACATGTCTTATTTCTTAAAATGCTTTTTGGTTATGACTAAAAGAATAGTAAAAAAACAATCACATGATTTAGGGGATGGATTTTTCCATAGCTGTTTCAGTCATTTCCTCAAAGAATTTGTTCAGTTTACTTGAAGTATGAGATATTTGTAGAAACAGTTAATGATTTTTGTATGTGTCACAAATAGCCTCTTAGGACATGACTGAGTTAGAATTTAGAGAATGAATAGTATAAAAAGTGAAACACCAAAATACTCTATAGGTTTTTAAAAACTGAGGTATTATTTCTTCCTGAAAAGTTTAGTAGAATTCATTAGTGAACCCATCTGGGCTTGAAGTTTTCTTTGAAGAAATATTTTAAACTATAAATTCAATTTTAGCTTCTTCTTATTTCCTAATATAAGTGTTTAAAGCTATAAACTTACCTCTAACCACTATTTTAGCTGCATTTCACAATTTTGATATGCTGTTTTCATTCTCATTCAGTTCAAAATATCTTTCAGTTTCCCATGTGATTTCTTTAATGACACATAAGATATTCGGAAGTGTGTTGTTTAATTTTCTACTATTAGAGGATTTTCCAAATACCTTTCCATATTGATTTCTACTTCTGATATGGTCAGAGAACATAAACTGCATAATTTCAACATTTTAAGTTTATTTAGAGTTGTTTTATGATTCAGAATATAGTCTATCATGATGGATGTTCTCTGCGCAGTTGAAAATAGTGTGAAATCTGATGTCTTGGGTGGAGTGTTCTATAGATGTAAATTAGATCCAGTTAGTTGTAGTGTTCAGTTATCCTATCTATTAATCAATCACTTTTCTATTCGTTCTATCAATTACTGACAAATGAGTATTGAAATATCCACCTAAAACTCTGGATTTGTCTATTTTTCATTTTAGTTCTGCCAGTTTTGCTTCATGAGTTTAAAATTCTGTTAATGGTTACACGGACATTTAAGATCATTTTGTTGTATCTCCTTTATCCCATTTACCTCTTTATCTTTGATAATATTTCTTGTTTTAAAATCTACTTGGTTTGAAATTAATATAGCCACTTTAGTATTCTTTTGATTAGTGTTTACATGACATATCTTCTTCCATACTTTTATTTTTTAACTTATGTGTTTTGTATTTAAAATCAAATTTTTTTTTAGACAGCATATAGTTCAATATTGCTTTTTTAAAAATCAGTCTAAGAACCTGTGCCTTTTAATTGGATTGTTAAACCATTTATTGTGGATGTCATCATCAATATGATTGGGTTTGTGTTTATCACCTCGCTCTTTGTTTTTTCCTTGTTTTATTTTTGTCTCTTTTCTCTTGGATTATTTATCTGTCTTTTGTAAGTCTTCAAATTTTTTTCCTCTACTCTTGTCTTATTAGCTTTAACTCTGTTTTATTTTTTTCTTTGAGATCGCTCCAGGTCAGCAGTCAAAAAATTTTTGGTCTTAGGACCCCTTAATATTCAAATGACCTCATGCTGAGGACCTTTAGTTTATAGGGCTTACAACTGTTAATATTTATTATATTAGAAATTTAAAAAATAAAAATATTAGCTCTTTAAAAATAACCATAGCGACCAATTATATAGTAATATAAATAACATTTTCATCAAGAAAGCTATGTTTTTGAAATAAATATTTAGTGAGAAGAATGACATTGTTTTACATTTTTGGCAAAGTTTTTAAATTTCTATCTTAGTAGGTGGATTCTCATATGTACTTTTGTACTCAGTTTGTTGTGATTTTGTGTATCACGTCACCTCTGGGAAACTACATTGTGAATTTGTGAGAGAATGAGAGTGAAAAAGGCAAATGGCATCTAAGTATTTACTATGAAAATAATTTTGACCTTGTCACCCTAGAGAAGGTTTTAGTCAAGCCTTTAAATTTCTGTATCACATTTTAAAAAATGCTGCTTTAAAGTTTATAATATGCATTTCTAACTTACCACAGTATACTTTTAAATTACATTAATCCATTTTAGTTATAACATAAGATCTTTACAATAATACATTCCACTTTAGCCCTTCCATAATTTGTGCTGTTTTTACCATATAAATTTACTTCTATTTTTTCAAATAAACTCTCTGAGGATTCTTTTTAAGATTTGCTAGAGTTAGTTTTCAATACCTTCATTCTAGAGATAGTTCAGCCTCATCTCTAATGTGTGACCTCTCTGGGGTCTCCATGGAATGCTTCAGGTGGTTACTAATAACTCTCCACTCTGATGCAAATGCAAAATGTCTCTTCATCCTTTGTGAGCTCTAGAAATTGTTCAGCTAACAATCCTGCCCTCATTCTTTGCCAAGGTCTGTGAAATGTCTCTTGATGTATGTGAAGCTTATTACTAAGCAAAGACTCAAAGAGACCTGTTCATAGATTTATGGAGCTTTTTTCTCCTGCATAGTTTACTTCAGAAGCCTGTTTCAGAACTTCCAGCTGTTTCAGCACCTCCAAATTCTGAACTTCCCCTCAACTTACCAATGCTCTGTTCAGTTTTCATGTGTTTTTCCCATAGTCTAAAAATTGCCTCCAGGCAGAATGCCAGGATGATCAGAGGGCTCACCTTATTTGTTTCTCTTCTCACAGGGATCAGAATTCTGTGCTGCTTTTTCCCCCTAATATCTGACAGTTTTATATATTTCATCCATGTTATTTATATATATATAACTACGTTCAACCAGGTTGAAGGCAGAGTCTATTTTGAGTTTTTGAATATTTCTTAGGCCATGACACTCAATTTTTTAACTAGTAATGATCAAAAACACAAGATATTGCCATTCTGTTGTTTTTTATTCAGTATTCCTGAATGACTTATAAGAAGGCTGACTAGAACATTAGTTGTGTCTGTGGAATAATGTCTCTCATGTGAAACTTACTGTCGCACATGAGGAAGTCTACATCTGTGAACTTTAAACAACTGGGCTTTATGCTTCAGATTCCAGGTTCTAAATAATATCCCATTCCTAATTAAAAGAAATATTACTGGATGCTTTTGTAAACTATATTGATTATCTCAATTCATATGTCTCCTCTGGCTTATGAACCTCTGCATCTTCACACATCACTCCAGGGAGCAGATGACTCATGGTTCAATACCTGACAAACATAGGTTAGATCCTTCAAAATTTCAGCATAATAGATATTGGGTCAGCATATATGGTAATTCTACTCTTGAAATTCCTTGGTTGAAGGATCAAGTGAGACATTACCTTTTAGATTCTTTATTGTCAAAAGAAAAGCCAAGTAAGAATGGTCCATTCCAACATGAAGCTTCTTGCTGAAAGAAAACTGACTGGATTATTTCTAGATTTGACTTGGGGAAGGGATTGGAACTAAAAGCAGCCATGAGGACCCTCAGGTCTCAACTTGCTTTGAATTTACTTTTTCAAAAAGCAGTGTTTAGGTTTCAAACTGAAATGAGGAACTTTTTTTTATCATTGTACTCTAAGCATGGCCAGTGTAGATGCTTGGGGCCTACGGGAAAGAAGAATTGAGGAAAAAGTCAGGGAGCTAAGGTCAGATGGCACACTCCGCTGGCAGTGACAGCTATTTCATCATATGTGGTCCTAGTGGATTTTTTTTTTTTTTTTTTTAACCACAGCTCTACAAATAGATTATTTTGTGGTTTGGGCACCAAAGCCTTCAAGACATAGCTACTTAAATAATCATCAAATGATTTTGTTTTTTCTGAGCAGATTATAGAATTGGATCTGATTTTATTTTCCCTTTTTCAGTCAGTGAGTTCCTTAGACATTAACCCTGAAACAGAATGATATTTAGATGCTGAAAAGTATGTCATAGTTTATCATAACCTTGGCTTTCTGGACTAATAATGACCAAAACATTCCAGAGAGTAGAATGCTTTCAACTGGTAAAAAAAAAAGATGAAATAGACCTATATGTCTTAACAGGGGGAGAATGTCAAAGTATATATTTTTAAAAATGTATGTTTTAGAATGATAAGTATAATGAGTCAGATAATTTATTTATTTTTGTATTGAAAATATCTGTGCATATGTATAAATGGTATATAGGTAAATGTGTGTAAATTTTAAAATAATACATATGTTGGTATATGAATAGGAAAAATCTAGAGAGATACAGCTATTAATGAAATATTCACAGTGTCTACTTCTGAGTTCAGTTTTGGTGGAAGAATGATATTTATATTTTACTTCATATAATTTATATTAGGAATTTTAAAAACTGGCATTTATGAGCATTTACTATGTGTCCAGAACTGTGTTAAGTATTCCACATACCTAACATTGTCTTATTCAATCCTCTTACTCCTATAGCTGCCCTAAAATGTCTGTATTAGAGGTACTTACAGGTAGCAACGCTGCCAGGCAACCCCTTACTGTTAATACTGCTCATAACAATCCAAAGAAGTCAGCACTATTATTCCCACTTTAGAAACAAGGAAACTGAGGCACAGAAAGGTTAAGTAGTTTGCCCAATGTCACATAGTTAGTAAATAGTAAATTAGTAAAAAGAGCTAAGATTTGAATCTCTGTTAAAATGCATATTTCAGTCTCTTAATGTGAATTTGTTACAATATTGTTGTAATTAAAAAAATGTTTAAAAAATTCAAATAGCCAATCTAAAAATGTGATTTTTAATATACCTAGATACACAAGGATGAAAATAATTTTTTGAATGTATTATCACTGGTAAAGGTGGATAACAAATTAAAACAAATGTCTTATGTGTTAGGGAGCACTACTACTAATACTAAGTCAGATGTGGCCTTTTATTTGTAAATTTTCACTGAAGATTAATTTATGTGACTATCTGTTTTTCCCCTTTTACATAGGAGAGATTTACAAGAAATATTTGAGCATCATGGAGCTTTTAGGTTCTACTTTAACAGCAACTTATGCCCACCCTAAACCAACACCAACCAACTTTCTACCAGCCATCAGTACCATGACATCAAGTTATAGGAACCGCTTCCCCCACTACAATTTGACCCATAGTTTAAGCCTTCCTTGGAGACCAAGCACATACTACAAAGTAGCTTCCAACTCACCGAACTTGGGTCTGTACTGTGCCAGATCTCAGAAGGTGTCTGGGAGCACTATGCTCCCCTTTGTTTCCAACAGAACCACTCTCTTCACAAGATATACTCCTGATGATTGGTATAGGTCCAATTTAACCAACTATCTTGAATCCAACACTTCCCGACATAATTCAGAGAAACTACGGGTGGATACATCTCGCCTGATTCAAGACAAATATCAAGAAACAAGAAAAACCCAGGCAGACTCCACTCAAAACTTGGGAGAACGAGTAAATGACATAGGGTTTTGGAAATCTGAAATCATTCATGAGTTGGATGGAATGATTGGAGAGACAAATGAACTAAGTGATGTTAAGAAAAAATTGGAGAGGGCTTTGATGGAAACAGAAGCCCCTCTTCAGGTAAATATGAGACCTTTTATTTTACCTGTAGAAGCCAATTCTCATCAATAAATTTGTAACCGGTTTTAGTAATGGTAAAACAATTTCCATTTTTAGACATTATATAGAACAACCATTTAAGCAGAAAGAATTCTGAACACAAAGCAAAGGAGGCTAATTAAAGAGACACTTTAGGGCATATGGTGTTTATGATGAAAATGCCATCTTCCTATCTCTTAAAAAGGCTGCTTGATTGTTGCTGTCCCTGGATTAACATAAACAATATTTTAAAAAACACGCACACGAGAAAACCGACTGTTTAGTTTGTGTCGTAAAATTCCTCCTGTGCATATGTTATGATTCAATTGCAGGGCACATTGAAATGATCAAATGAGACCTTCCTCAGAGATAGAATGAGTTTGATTGAATAGAGAAATGGGACTGAGGTTAAATCAGTTGTGGTGGTCATGGAAGCCACATTTCTGTTGGTTGCCGGCCTCTGACCAGGTTTCTGAATGAGCTCAAATTGCCTCTAACCCTCTGAGTGTACAAGGGACCCTCCAACCTCAGTCTGCCCTCCAAAGACATTCTGCATTCGAAGATATGAAGATGAAAGAAATTATTTTAGAAGATATATATAAATATATATGTGTAGACAAAGCTCATGCCATTTTTCTTCATGTTTATATGACATTTCCCATGTGATAAGCATGTGCTATAGGTATTGATTATGACATCTGTCGTGACAGAGCTTAGAAAATCCAGGACCTGGAAGTCTAGTGGGTGGAGAATTTTATTGGAGACTCCTGCACACACACTGTTATTTCTTATTGTGCCCCTCCCTCTAGACACGAGCATGCACAAATACACATGACCACTACAAATCCTGAGAAAAGTCAATAGGCATTAATGATGTCCTTCTAAATTAACTCATCATGGATTATTTTGAGGGATTAGAAACCCTTCCATACTTTCCCCATGCTCAGGCTCATTTTTAGGATTTCCTGGTCTATTTATTCTACACCCCACCCCATCTCAACCCCCATTTATTTTAAATTATCCTGAAAAAGATAGACACTTACCCTCTTACTTAATTTCCGGAAGAGATTCAATGTCTTCTGTTAGTACTCCTTTCAGTGATGACTGCTTTCAGTGAGATGGGTCTAATTTGATTTTTTTCTGTAATTTTTGTCCAGATGTTCTTGTGTGCTTGAACATTTACTATCAACACAGTATAAGAAGGTCCTGATTAAAATTAGAGTCAGTCACATAAACAGATATATCTCAAAAGAGAAAATATAGATGATCAGCTTACATATAAAAATGATATTAAAACTCAGTAATAAAAATGCGAATTAAATCAATGAAGTAACCATCTTTGGCCTATCAAATTTATAACAATAAAAATTGATAACATGTAAGCTAGGCAAAAGTGAAGAAAATGAACACTTTTATATATTGCTGATAGGACTGTGGATGAGTAGAAACTTCCTGGAAACAATTTAGTAATACACATTAAAATTAAATTATCAGAGTTCCCCTTACCCATTAATTCATCTTTTAGCAAATGCAAAATGAACTATTAAAAAAATTAGAGATTCACTCAAAAATTTCATTCAATGATATTATATCTGGATTACAGTTTACATATTATTATATTTAGAAAAATGTTAAATTTAACGTTATATAGTCATCCCATGTCATGAAATAGTCTTTGAAAAAGGGATTTTAACAATTAAATAATGTTCTTTTATACATAATTTATTGTTAGCAGTCTAAGCTGTTTTCCATTGGAGTCGTGAATATACTTTATCTCAAAGAATATTTCATGAATAGAACCTATTATTTAATGTCAACCCTAAAAAGCATTACATAAAATTATAAGGACATTATAACCTCTGTTTTGTTAAAAGCAAACAAAATAGTGATAGGAGCATGGCTAAGTCATCTTCTATTTTTCTATATTTTTCTCTTTTATGGATATGGCAAAATTATTTTTATAATTAGGAAAACAATAAAGGATAATTTAAAAAATAATTGCTTGGGTTTTTGACGACACAAAAATTTAGTGTCTTTACAAGACAATCATTTGGTTTTTTTCTTACTCTTCTCAGTAGAAAATATTTGGAAATAATATCTTGAAGACTGTGTTTTAGGTTGTTGAAGTATTTCTCTAGAAGAAATTAATGCCAAGTAATTTTCTCAGATGCTAACTTTTGGGATCAAGTAGATGTCATTTGCTTAATTTTGTCAGCTTACCATATTAGGAGTTTTTTCAAACTACTTTGAAGAGCTAACTTTTAACATTTTAACTAGAAGCAAAGATTTACTTGTCATGGTCAGTTTCATGCTATCTTTCCAACAAAATGGCTTGAAAAGTTGGTATTGGGAGTATTTGTTGCCTTGTTTTAGAAATAGGTCATTAGACATGCTAGTTGCTGATCTGAGTCAGCTTGTATTAGGTTTCCATTTGTGTATCTGTAGGTAGCCCAAGAATGTCTATTTCATCGAGAGAAGAGAATGGGCATCGATCTAGTTCATGATGAAGTAGAAACAGAACTGCTGACGGTAAATACGGGGGAAAGTTTCAACAAGAAATTTAGTTGCAAACATGTGTTTAATGTATAGAAACAAGAAAAAATGATGTCGCATGAAGCCATTTATAAATATGAAGTTATAGTGTCAAGTGTTTACAGCATTTAGAAAAGATCTTTTTTTGGTTGTTATAAAAGTATCAGATGTTCATTTAGAGAATTTGAAAGATACAGAAAAGGAGAAGATAAAAATGAGCTGAGGTTCACTTAGACAGAAATCACTATTAATTTTGGAGTATTTCAGTCTTTTTATTAATCATACTTAGATAGACACATGCAATTTTAAGACACATAGACATGTTTTTAAGATTAGAATTATACTGTATATATACATTTGAATACTGCTTTTCTTGCTGGATAAATGCTCAAAGCTGTTTATTCTTAAATATAAATGTGAGAAGGCAGTGCTACTTTTTAAAAGACTTAATTTTTTTAGAGCAGTTTTAGATTCACAGTAAAACTGAGAGGAAGGCATAGAGATTTTTCATGTATCTCCTGTATCCACACATGCATCTCCTCCATAGTCAATATCCAGCACCAGAGTGGTACATTTGTTACAATTGATGGACCTACATTGACACATCATAATCATCCAAAGTCCATAGTATACCCTTAGAGTTCATTCTTGGTGTTGCAGATCCTATGGGTGTGAACAAATTTATAATGGCATGTATCTACCATTATGGAATCACAGAGAATATTTTCACTTTTGTAAAAATCCTCTGTACTCTGCCTATTCATCCCCTCCCCACCCCCCACCCCCCGCCCCAGTAGTGCTTTATTCATTTAAAAATTATATTGGGGATAATCTCCCTATGAGATTAGATATCCTTTAAGACATGATTTTAATAATGGTTGGATAGTGTTCCCCAATGCAAGGCACTTTCAATTTTTTAAAAATTAATCCTCTCTTTTTGAACAGTTAGGTTGTTTCTCTCCCCCCACTTTTTTTTTTTTGCTTATTTTAATAACATCGCCTTGTACAAAAATATTATTGATAACTGTTTCTAATTATTTCCTTAGAATACATTTCAAAAATGTGATCGATGTGTCAAAGGGTATATACATTTGGAAAGCTTTTGATATATAGCCAAATTGCCATCTAGAACCTTATATCTGCATTACTCTGCCGATTCTCTCACTGTGCCCTCTCCCACCTTCTACCAATTAAATATGATTTAGTTTTAAGATCTCTGCCATTTCTTAAGATTTCAGTCATGTGCCTAGGGCCCTTCCTAATCTCTTTTTTTTTTTTCAGCCCAGATACTCTGTTAAGTATTAGCTGTGCAACCTTAAATAACTTCCAAACATATTTATGTTGGAAACTCAATTTTTGGTTCACATTTATGAAGCCTAAAAGTGAACATTTCTTCTAACTTGATACCTTCTACCTCTTACCTTCCACCATTCCCTTTCTTTTGATGGTGTCATTGCAGGTTCTGTAATTCCTCTGCCTTTCCCTTACTGTAAATGATATCCAGATCCTCCAGTTTCCATGGCATGCCTTGCTGTCCATTATCTCCTCTTGCTCTATGATCAGTTTCCAGCTCCTAGAGATTGTTCCTCTGATTTGTTTCTTACCTCTCTCTTTTGCATTCTATTCTCCCTACCATTATTTTAAATCCTCCTTTCTTCCTTCATAACTGGTTAGAGTGAAATCCCCAAATACCTTCCCTTTTCCTAGTTTCATTTGGATTTGTACAGCACATGATTGCCAGTTTTTCCATCTGCTAAAATCTCTTCCTTGACTCTCTAATTCCTACAGGAGAAAATCTGCTATGGCCTTCTATTGCCTGGCTCTCACCCTTTTTCAGTCTTCTTTCCCATGCTGACTTGCTGAATTTCTGCTGCAGCAAATCTATTAACTGTCCATAACCAGCTTTTTAGGGTTCCACCCTTTTTATTTTGATTGGTCCTTGGTAAAAAATGAATCCATGGTAAGAAAGTAAATATGGCTAGCTAGCAACTTGGTCATCTGTATTTTATCTTCGGAAGTTATCAAAGGCTCCTTTTGATACTGTATTATTTTTAGTGACCCATTACATTAAGGATAATAAGCAGAAGTCTTTTCTTTGCTCTTTCCTTTTCTCTGCTTCTGATTCTCTGAAAGAAATGCAAGTTGAAACAATATAATCAGGAAAGCTTTCACTACTGCAGAGAGCCTCTGCCATCTGCTTTATAAAAGCCACAGTCCCAACTACTACATATGAGTGATTGAAATAAGACATCTTGAATGAAATAGCTTTATAACAATGCTTTCATGCTCTGTTATTTCTTCTTTTCCAGGCTCTCATGAATCACGCAAGTGTTAAATAATCTGTCATTTATTCAGCCATTCTAAATGAGGAAGAATTTATCAGCAAATATTCCTTGGCCTCTTGTTTTCACTGATCCTGAGGTGTTCTCTATGAATACCTCTAATAGTTTAACTTCATCAGTTTGCCTATAAACACACTTGGTATTTCAAAGAGACTATTTTTTTTTTTTTTTGAAACTTGGCTACTGTAGTGTTATCATTATTCAAGTTTTCAAACCTGGCTGCACCTTAGAATCTCCTGGTGAAACTTCTTAAAATATCAATGATTGAGTCCCACATCCAGAGATTCTGATTCAAATCTGGAGTAAGGAATAAAGGTTGCTATTTAAAAGCGTTCTTCAAATAATTTTAGTTAATAGCCAGAGTTAGGAACCACTGCTCTAAAACTAAAAAATATTGTTTATAGAAATTGATGAATATCTAAATAAATTGACAGAGTATGTTCATGTATTGGAAGACTTAAATAATGTTAAGATGGCAATACTTCCCAACATAATCTATAGATTTGACCAAAGTTCTGTTAAAATCCCATCTGACTCCTTTGTGGAATCTTACAAGCAGATCTTAAATTTCACATGGAAATTCAAAGAATACAGAATAGTCAAAATAATGTTGAAAAAGAAGTTAGAGGAGTCACACTTCTTGATGTCAAAACTTACTACAAAGCTACAATACAACAGATAGTTGTAGTAAGGATAGACATATAGATCAATGGAATAGCATTTGAGTATCCAGACATAAACCCTCACAGTTATGATTAATTAATCTTCAACCAGGGTGCCAAGAGCTATTCTCTTTAACATATGGGGCTTGGACAATTGGATATATACATGCAAGAGACTGAAGTTGGGTCCTTACTTCACACCATATAAAACAAGTTGAGTCAAAATGGATGAAAGACTTAAATATAAGGGCTAAAACTATAAAACTCTAAGAAGAAAACACAAATATAAATATTCGTGACATTGAATAGGCAATAGTTTTTAAAATCTGACACCAAAAGCACAAAGCATAAGTAACGTAAGAAAAAAATAGATAAATTGAACATCATCAAAATGAAAAATTTTGATGCTTCAAAGAACAGCAGAAAAGTGAAAAGATAATTACAGAATGGAACAAAATCTTCAAAAGTTATATATCTGATAAGGGACTTGTATCTAAAAAATATAAAGAACTCAAAAAAAAAAAAAAGGCAGATAACCCAGTTCAAACATGGGCAAAGGATTTGAATAGAGGGTTCTCCAAAATTAATATAAAAATAGCAGATAAGCATAAAAAATGCTCAACATTAGTCATCGGGGAAATGCAAATAAAACTATGATGAAATATCACTTCACACCCACCAGGATGACTATACTCAAAAATACAGATAATAACAAGTGTTGGTGAGAATGTGGAGAACCCTCATACACTGCTGAGGTAAACGTAAAATGATGTAGTTGCTTTGGGAAATGGTTAAACATATAATTACCACATGATTCAGTAATTCCACTCCTATATATTTACCTAAGAGAAAAAAAAATCACATGCCCACACAAAAATTTGTACATTATTTAAGCAGTCATTTAGAAATAACCCAAATGTCCATCAGCTGATGAATGATAAGTAAAATGTGTCCTCTCCATATAATAGAATGTTATTCAGCCATGAAAAGGAATGAAGTACTGATTACATTGTACTACATGGATGATCCTTAAAAAAATGTTGCTAAATGAAAGAAACCAGTCACAAAGGACCACATATTGTATGATTCCATTTACATGTCTGGTTTAGGGAAAAATCTATACAGAGTGAAAGATAAGTGGTTGCCTAGGAGGAGGAGATTCGGGCATTGGAAATTGGAGATAACAACTAAAAGATGTGTTGTTCCTTTGGGAGTAATAAAAATGTTTTAAAATTGGTTATGGAGATAGTTACACAATTCTGTGAACATACTAAAAATCACTGAATTGTACAGTTAAATAAGTGAATTTTGTATATGAATTATATCTCAATAAAGCTATTTAAAAAACCCAAGAACCACTGGTTTAGAGGTTAATGTTTTTAAGGTCAGTAACAGAGGCTGCTTATCCTCAAAATAACTGAGTCTACATGTAGAGTAATGGTTCATCCATTGAGAGAGTTTTTTAGTCATTGCCAATTAATTCAAGCAGCAAATGTAATCTATACTCTACTCAAGGTAATGAGATGACATATCTTTTATTTTTATCAAAATAGGTCTCAATTTTTAGAATTACTAAATGAACACAGTAAAAAAAATAGCATTAAAAGCATATTTTTGAAAAATGTGGGTAGGATAAAATATTTTTTCATGAATTCTGTTGACTATTATATTAAGTAAGTGATATCCACCAAATTCTTACAGGATGACTTCTCTTGGGAAGTTGATCAGGATACTGTATTATTGTACTCCCAGACCATGCTAACTCCTTAGACTTTAGAGCCAAATGAACCTTTGATTGCAGATTAATAGATAAGTTAACACTCAGGAAAGTCCCAAAGGTCTTTGATTTTAGGCATTTAGACCTTTCTGTCTCCAACCATCTGATTGTCACCATATGACATTATTTAAATTTTAATATGAAAATTATTTTTGAGTTAATTTTAATAACAAGTCCCATTGAATGTAATTTTTTCACTAAACATCCTAGGAAACTGCACTATATGCATCATGTGCACAATCTAATAGCTAACCAGGATTTTGGGTTTTAAGTGGCATTTTTAAAGCAGACTCCATGTATCCTTTGCCAATGCCTCAGTGAAACAGCTATAGACATATACACGAAACAAGCCATAGAGAAAGATGAAGCTTGAACAACACTAAAACTAAGACTGAAACACAACTTACCATGAGACTATGTGAGAAATCTTTGCTACCTGTCAGGGCAGGGGAAACTTGATAACATGTGGTGGGAAATTAGTTTTTCATTTAGTCCATTAATTCAAAGTATCAAAAAATCAGACAGTAGAGTTATCACTTAAATAAACTCTAGGTACATTTAATATCATTATGTAAAACAACAAAAAATAAAAGATAGAAGACTATATAGTTGAGTAATTATTAATATTTGCATGAAAGACTTTATAATCAAATTAACAAAGGCAGAAATCAAAAGGGGACATTTGATTATTTAATAGTTTGACATCACATAAATCATAAATGTCTATATATCAGAAACACCATACAAAGGCAAACTGTAAAAAAAATCCCATATATATGTGACATATATCATGAGAAAGGATTTAGTTTTAAATGTAAGAACGCATGAGTTAATAAGAAAAAAACCACAATAGAAAAAGTGGACAAGCATATGAACAGATGGTTCACAAAAGAAGAAAGTCAAATGATGAATAAATAAATAGTCATAATATTAACATGTGAATTTGAGCAAGTGTGCTTTTTTGGGAGGAAGCTCCTATCACATTGGCAGAGATTAAGAGCATTCATATGCTTACTTGGTATGTGCAGTAAGGAATAAACACTCATTTATTGTTGTAAATGGGTAAAACTTTTTTGAAGGGCAATTTGGCTGTACTTGTCAAAACCTTGAAAAAGGCATACCCTTTGGCGGTGTCGGGATATTTATTGAGATTGTTCACTACACTATTGTTTAATGTCACAGGAAAATGCTCAAGTTGAAAATGAAAAAGCAGATCACGAAACAGTATTATAGTATGATCACTTTTCTCTCGAAAGTGTTAGCAATGATTTTGTGCACTTTTTAAATGTCTCCTTGGTGCTATTTCGAGTTCCGGGATTTTCTAATGTGAATATAAATTTCAGAGGAAAGGAAATGTTTATTTAAAAAAATCTCCAACACAACACATATTATGTAATAGGTGTATACATACTAACAGTATCCAAATGCCATGTGTGTGCTCAAGTAGGGAAATGTAGCTAGCAAAGGTGTTTGTACGTCTTGAAGCTGGGCTGCAGGGCACAGGCAAGATATAGGGGAGGGGAAGACAGCCTCATTTGTACCAAAAAGCTGGATCTGTTGGAAATTTATGCACTGCCAGAGAGAAGTCCCTTTTAGGCTGCCCTTTTCCTCTTTCCTGGTTTACTTTATTTTGGAAGAATAGTTAATATAGAAGAAACCATGCATTGAATTTAACTTTGCACAATCTTGCGCAACCTCACGCACATTATTTTTTGTTTATTTAGGACAAGAGACAAAATAAAGAAAAACCCATAAAATTTTACCTCCGTCCCAACCTGTTTCATAGTATTGTTTCCCTATAGCCCTCTAAAGGGTGAATCTCAGTCTAATACTTAGATTGCAACATCATGGGGGCATATATGTAAATAAGTGGATGTAAAATTGTTTTCGTGTTTTACTTCACAGTTTCCCCAGAAGCAAAGTTTTCCTTGATTGATGTTGTTACATTGTTGATTTTGAATGTTATACTCAATAATGAAAACATTAATGTGTGTTTTTTTCAATTGAGTAGGAAGTTGATATTATTCTATGTTGTCAAGAAAGGATGAAGCTACATTTGGATAAGGCCATTGCCCAACTTGCGTAAGAGCTTTACCTCTCTATATAATTTAAGATCTGCCATGAAACTGTACTTTTATGCCTCAATTCAGATTTGACTTAGTTTCTTGTATTTCTTGTGTAGAAACACAAACACACACATGTACACAAATATGTTTTTATTTAGAGGTTGAGTACTTGGCTTAAGTTATTATTTAAAGAAATAATTTTGATATTCCATATAAAGGATTTCTGCCCAAACTTGGAATATGGCTAAGGTTTCTTTTAACTCAAAAGACTTTTATTCTTTGATAAGAGATTGACTTGTGTATCTTCAGCCCAACAGTTGAAAGAATAATGAATTGTGTCTCAATTTTATGTTTATTTTCCATACCTCCATGAAGACTCAGCCTTCCCTGATTATCCCAGCCAGATCCTGGTACATGCTCCTTCCTGCTCTGATTATACCATCTCAGCATTAACTATATCTATTGCATTGTAAATGTTCACCCATCTTATTCTCTACCAGAATGCATATTCCTCTTTTCGTAGCAATAGTAGATAGTAGGTACTTAATATTTATGATGGGAATTTGGGAGGGAGAAATAATAATCAAAGGAAGGTCTTAAGTAATGATAACAGCTGTCAGCATAGAAAAAAGTATTGACTAATCCTGCTGCCTAACATAAATAGAAAGATCAGTGTTTATTTAGTTCTGGCCATGGAAAGAAGTTGTGTTGCTATCACACAAAAGAAGCAAGAATTCTGCTTATACTAATATTGTCGAGGATCATATGTGATATATCCCAAAAGAATAAACGTTATGAAGGTGTTGGTACTTCTGACTTGGTTTACTTACCTTGCCCATCAGGATTGATGCTGTGAAGGTGGGTGAGTTTCAGATGGCTGAGATATCTCTCAAACTTTTATTGGAAGGACTCAAAATTGGTGAGGATAAGTAAAAGATTAGTTAAGGATAATTTATTATTCATAGTGTGGTTAACTGTACAATTTACTTAAGCTATAAATACCAGGCAGTCCAGTTCCAATATTAATTTCTGGTTTCTGCTCCCTGGAAAATTCAAAAATATAGTTTAGAGTGGTTCGAGTAATTGTTTCTGTTCTATTTTCTTCTGGTCCAGTTCCTAATCCCCATCTTCTTTCATAATCTAAAATCTGCTGCCCAACTTCTGTGTCCTTTTCTCTTCTTGGCCTGAATTGTTCCACCTTGCAACAGCCACATCTTCACATCAATTCCCATTACAAACTGCCTCAGTAGTGGCCCTGGTGCAGGCCTTTGCAGAAAGTTCTGTCTCTGTATGTGTACTTATTTAGAATCTTTGTTGGTAATTCTTTAAAGAGCTTGGCTTTCTTTTAACACAGTGGGCAAATGCTTCTCTCATTTCCTGTGATGGCTTTCCCAGGATCTATGGGGGTCCAGATCACTAACATAATCATTGGCTTGGTACCGTGAAGGTTGAGAGGAGGGTTTTTCAACTCCACTTGTCTTGGAGTTGAAATGCTCAGTTTAGATCTCAGCTAGAAAAGGAATCTCATTAGGTGCCAACATAGCAGCTAAGATTTGTCTTATATCTTAGGCTACAGTTGGCCAATGGGGTGCAACCTCAAAAGCTTTTCTTAGGAGAGCCTGACTTCAGGTCAGACACAGGTCATAGGAGTCAGCCAAGGAGAGGAAGCCTATGGGGCATTTTGGTCCCATTTGGTCTCCTTTCCACAAATGAGAAAGGTCTTCTAATTTCAGAGTTTCAACACAATAACCTGAGGAAAGAAGCTAAACACAGATGTAACAAATAAATAGCTTCTTACTTTTCGTTCTTTGTACAGGTATACTGTTTTAGAAATCACGAAATGCAAATGACTTACATTTTGCTACCCTCATCTCTGTTTTACAAATCAAAAAAGAGAGAGAGCTCTGA
Organism: Rousettus aegyptiacus; assembly: GCF_014176215.1. Taxonomy (NCBI): domain Eukaryota; kingdom Metazoa; phylum Chordata; class Mammalia; order Chiroptera; family Pteropodidae; genus Rousettus; species Rousettus aegyptiacus. The sequence continues at coordinate 67,145,145 of NW_023416309.1, forward strand.
CAGGTCAAGTGAGTACCCAAAGACACAGGCTTTGGGTAGTTAAAGGGAAGCCGAAGCTAGAATTAGTCTATTCAACTCCATGCCGGCTTTACTCCTATATGTTGAGACCATTGTTGGGTACCAGGAATACAGAAATGATCAAGGTCATCAGTTGCCTACTTTTTCTAATACTATCTATGTGATAATGCCTCCCAAATTTTTGTTTATGGTCCAGACCCTTCTCCCAAATTCTAACAGCCTACTTGGTACCTACAGTTGGATGTTTAATAGACAGTGTGTCACCTGAATTTCTGCCCTCTCCCCCAGCCTACTCATCCACAGTTTAGCCCACCTTAGTTGATGGAATTCTGCTATACCAATTAGTCAACTTCAGTTTGTTTGTTTGTTTTTTCTCAATCATTCGATTGATGTCCAACCTCCTAGGAGGTTATCTTGGTTCCATCTGGTTTTTTTTTTTTTTTTACAATGACGATATTATTTGAGAAGCTAACATACTGTTTAAAAACAAGTCTATCCTATGTTTCTTGACTTCTCACACACCCCGTACTCTATTTTTTATTTCCATTCTCACACTGTCCCCCTTTGGCAACCATCGGCTTGTTCTCTACATCTATCTTAACTGTTTCTATTTTATTTTGTTTATCCTTTTATTTTGTTTTTCAGATTCCACATATAACTGAAATAATACAATATTTGTCTTTCTATATCTGACTTATTTTACTTAGCATAATAATATCCTTTTATTATGCTAAGTAAAATGTTGTTGCAAATCATAACATTTAATTCATTTTTTTTATTGCTGAATAATATTTGTGTGTGTGTGTGTGTGTGTGTGTGACATTTTATTTATATCTTGGTTTCATCTTTAAAATGTATCTATAATCTGAGCTCTTCTCATCTCCTTCACTGTTACCCCTTTGATCCAAGCCACTACCATTTCTCACCTGGGTAACTGCACCATTGGCTAATGGGTCTCTCTGTCCCCTGCAGTCTGTTCTCAACCCAGCACTAGAATGATCCTTTAAAATTGTTAAGTCAGTGGTCTCTCATTTCACTTAGAAGAAAACCCGGTTCCTCCCAATACCCTTCAAGGCCCTGCATGATCTGATTTCCCCGCTTCAAGTCTTTGCTCAAGCATCGCCTCCTCAAGGAGTCCTGCTCTGAACATCCTACTTAAAATCATCACTCATGCTCCTGGTTCCCTTTTCCTGCCTTGTTTTCTGCATTGTTCTGCTAATGAACCACATGATTTATTTATTCATTGTGGGTATTGCTTGTCTCCTCTTAATAGGATGTAAGCTACTTGAGGAAGATTTGTTTGTTTTGTTCATTGATGCATCCCAGGCTTGTGGAAATTGTTACACAAACTTGGCATGTAGTAGACACCCAATAATTATCTGTTGGATGAACTATTCCATGTGTAAAGATATGGCTCACCTGTCATCAATGCCCGCCTTCTGGGTTCCTATCTTTGGTAGAAAGGTGGGTATTGGAGCACACCAGCCTAGAGGGCTACCACTACCAATTATTGATATTTTTTAAAGCACTCTGACTCTTTCCCTGAGGGTTAATATTTACCCTTAGTTTCCATCTTCTGGCCAAATTCTCAGGCCTGGCTTGGAGGGAAGCTAGGCTATAAATGCTTCAAATTTCTTGGATATCTGCACTCAAAGAATGGGAGAGAAAAGAGTTAGGATATAGAAGAGGAAAAGGAAAAAGGAAAGGGTGACATAGATGTGGACAGATTACTCTAAACCAATGTTCTATCTGGAACAGTTTGTGTGTTAGGAAGATGGGCCTCAGGCCTGGGGCTCCAGACACCTAACTTCTATCTATCTACACCTCTTTTTTCCAAGTAATGTGGGAAGGGGCAGTGTAGGCAGGGTTCTAGTTACTCACATGTGTGGACATCTCCAGGGAAGGCTCCTTTTAATTAAGAAGTTGGACATTGTGTGGAGGAGGCATAATGGGTGGGTCTCGACACACAGGAGGGCAAATACTCTACCTTGCATGAAATTGTTACACAAACTTGAACATCCATTTTCACACTCTGTGTTACAGAACTAACAGAGCTTCCCAGCATGAACTGGAAAAGGACCTGAGTGATAAACAGACAGCTTACCGGATTGATGATAAATGCCACCATCTGCGAAACACATCAGGTGGCATCAGCTACTTTTGCGGAGTGGAGAGGGTTGATGCAACGTAAGTCAGGCACACACCACTTCTATAATTTTGATGTCCTTTCATTCACTTTCCTTTCTTTTAAAATGATGCAGCTTACACATTAAAACAGAAGACATGGGAAGATGTGGAAAGGGAAAACACATCTGTTTTGAACAAGTCTTAGTAAGAATGTATGTTCTGCAGTCAGGCCATGAAACTTGCATTCTGTATTCTTTTGTAAAAGAATACTTGTTATTTATACTTCTAAATATAAAAAAAATAATACCTGGTTGGAGCAGAAAACCTAGAAAACACAAAGAAGCATAAAGAAAAGTACTGCTTATGTATTGGATGCCCAGGATTGGTGGGGTGCAAGTTAAAAGGCAGCTTATTGTTTTTATTACTACAGCTTGTTAAACTTGCTTTGTCAATGGTTTCTTTGTCAGGCCATTGCAAGAAATCTTGGGTTCATGATCTTTTCCAGTCACCCTCTTTTAAAATAATCAACTTCTTTGAGGGAAAATTCACCTACAATAAAATGCATTCAGTGTAAGTGTACATTTTGATAAATTTTGACAAATTTCTATATCTAAGCAACCATGACCACAGTTAAGATGAAAAATTTTCATCACCCCCAAAAGTTTCCTTGAGCTCCTTCCCACATTCATGCCCCCTTCCTCTTGTAAAGTGAACCCCAAATGTGTCTTTCCTGTGGGGATGGTCATTTCCAAAACAGCCCTGTCTCTTAGTGCTCCTACAGTAGGAACAGCAGCACATGCCAACTTTGACTTTTAGATTCTTCAGAGGTGAATCAGATTCAGACTCTATGTACTAAGTGGTCCCCACAAAATGCCTCCTACTTAGTTTGAGGTGAGTAGAAATCATCTTTCTTGCTCCTCCCAGGGCAGGTGGTGGGCTTGGATGGAACCATGCACTCTGACCGCTTAGCCCTCCATAAAGGGCCTCCTCTATTTCTGGCATGAATTTTTAGCCATCTTTTATAAAATTATAGGGTACAGAGCACATTGGATATTATTTTGGACTACTGGGGCCAGAGCTAAAATCTGTAGTTGACAGTGAGGGTCTTTTTTAATATCTTACTGCATCAAGCAAAGAAATGTCACCCATAAGTCAACCACCCAGAGATGTCCAATGTTGACAGTTTACTGTTAGTCTTTTCAATATACTTTCATTTTGTCTTTAAATAATGGTATTACACACATACTGTTTGAATAACATGTCTAATTTTTCACTTCATGAAATATCAAAAATATTGCTTGTGAAAATATTCTTCTACAACATAGTTTGCATGTTATATGGATTACTTTTTTTTTTTAAATGAACCATAATTTGCTTAATTTGTTTTTATTTTTGGACTATTCCCCATTTATCAGAAAATGGCCTAAATATTGCTAAAAATGACTATCCTCACATATACATATTTGGTACATTATTTCTTTAGGGTAAATTTTTAGAATGCTCACTTCGGCAGTACACATACTAACACTGGTACAATAGAGAGACAGTTGTCATGGCCTTTGTGCAAGGAAAACATAGAAATTCGTGGAGTATTTCATATTTTTAGTTCTGGGGATATAATGTATAGCCTGATGACTTTCATTAACAATATTGTATTGTATATTTGAAAGTCGCTAAGAGAGTAGATGTTAAAAGTTCTTGTCACAGGAAAAAAATTGTAACTGTTTGGTGATGGTTGTTAACTAGTTATTGTGGTGATCATTTTGCAATATATACCTATATCAAATCATTATGTCGTACACCTTAAACCAATGCAATGTTCTATGTCAATTATATCTCAAAAAAAGATTTCTAAAAGTGACATTTCTGGGTTATACACATTTTAAAAATTCTTGTTATATTGATTTTTTACCTTCTGGCATGGTGGTACCAATTTAACAGTCCTACCTGCAGGATATAAGAGAAGCTTTTTCTAGACATGCTCCCCAGCAAATTATCATTCTATTCACTCTTTGCTGTTATGATAAAGGGTTATTAGTATGTTGCTGTTTTCATTACTTATTTGATTATTCCTGAGGTTGAATATTTTTTCATATGCTTATTGGACTGGTGTGACACATTTGTAATGAACCTCCATACCCTTACCCTTCGACAATCCTTTTTTTCTACCTAGATTGACAGAGGAGTTAGTTTATGCTTTGGATTTTTAGCAAATTGGTCAGCAGAAGAATAAGGAGCAACTAAGAAAAGTTTAAAATAAACTTTGCTCTGATGTTTACATTTTATGCAATAATCAAGATTGGTGATTTGGGTTCTCTTGTATAGGTCCAATGATTGCCTACAGACCATGTAGGCCAATACATCATTGTCACCATTGTCTGGTTCTATTGCCTCTTTTCAGGGTCTCAGTGCCTGAATCCTGGGCCAAATTTACAGATGACAATATTCTCCACTCCCAGAGTGAACGAGCAGCCTCCACCAAACTAAGAGATGACATTCAAAACCTCTTGGTTGTGACTGCCAATGAGATGTGGAATCACTTCAACAAAGTGAACTTGGCTTTTACCAATCGTATTGCTGAGACTGCAGATGCTAAAAATAAGATTCAAATTCACTTAGCAAAGGTAAGTCAAGCACTGGGAACCCGTAGGTGACCCGGATGGATAGAGCGAGGGTCTGGGACCACAAATCTTTCACCATTCCTGGAGAGACACCATAAGGCACACAACCTCCTGGCCAGACTAAGGAAAATTAAAAACAGTACAAAGTGCACCATTTATTTTAGCAAGGTAGCAAGGTATCAAAATGAAATTGGAATCCACCATTTTTTTTTTTTTTTGGAACACAAAGAATGCACTATGTAATAAAAGGTTGCTGGTATTTTTAACAGAAACAAAAATATTATTATTAAAGTTTAATGAATCACTGTATGTAACTGGGAATTGAATTTATTATTAGAACATATGGCAGGAATGTTTACTGTTAAGTCATTTTAGGCACTTTTTTTTCTGGAATACAAAACCAAATACAGAAAACTATTAGGTAGTTCAAAGTGTTTCTGATATTGGACTTTTTAAAGTGCTCTAAGTATAAGAATTTTACAATGATGATAAAATGAAGGATTCAAGCAAAATTTATATGTTTCAAGATAAACAAGGAGCTCTTCTTATATTTAGAATCAGATTTGGAGCTCTTATTATTTATATGGTATGCTGCATATGCTGCCTACATTAATCATTTCTTTTTTAAAGAACCTTATAAGTCAGTCATGTCACTCTAAGGTGATATTACCCAATCAAAGTCACCATGTTTTCTCAGACTGCAGTAATTTATCTCTCCTAATGGTTCTACATACCGCGAAGGGCAGAGAGCAGTATAAAATGTAGTTTTTGTCCTTGGGAAGGTATTTTTGTGAAAAAGAGATGCATACATATGAAAAGCTCATGAATAATTAATAAAAACACAAAAAAATACATATTGTGGTTACCAAATAACAAATACAGGAAGTGTTTTGGGGATTTGGAAGAGGAAGTGAACATTACAGGTGGACAACATCTTGAAAAAAGCCTTAGGAGTAGCCAGTCGGAATTTGAGTTCAGGTTTGTAAAGAGACCCATTTGGCTGGTGTGGATGGTGTGTGTGCTGGGAGAGAAGCTCTGGAAAGGTAGGTTGGAGCCAAACTGTAGTGGACACTTGTGGAAAGGTATTCTTTGGATAGTAAGAAGCCATTCTAAAGGCTTTTTAAAAGACCAATGTGATGGAGTCCCTTTGTTCAAAAAACTTTTGTTTACTACTGTATTAACTTGCTAGTACTGCCACAACAAAGCATTATAGACTGAGGGGCTTAAACAGAAGGAATTTATTGTCTCATAGTTCTGAAGGCTAGAAGTTTTGAGATAAAGGAGGCGTTGGTAGGGTTAGTTTCTTCTGAGGCTTCTGTCCTTGGTTTGTAGAATGCTAACTTTTCCTTGTGTCTTCACATGGTCTTCTTTCTGCATGTGTCTGTGTTCTAATCTCTTCTTCTTTTAAGGAAATTAGTCATATTGGATTAGGACTTACCCTAAGGACCTCATTTTAACCTAGTTACCTCTTTAAAGACTCTATCTCCCAATGCAGTCACATTGTGAGGTAATAGGGATTAGGACTTCAACATATGAAATTTGGGGGCTTGGAGAGGAGGGTAGAATTCAGCCCATAACAGCTACATTCAAGGTAGACATTTTGGAGTATACATACATGAATGACACACTGACTCTGCCATCTTGTATCTTAGAGTAAGACAAGACCTGTACATAAGAAATAGGTTACATTAGAAAGATGCCAACAAATCCCTTGGATTTACAGATAAAATGTTTGTTTAGCAGAAGGAGCAGTTATTTCCAATGGTGAGGGACAGGGAGCCCCCAAAAATGGACTTGGTGATAGGAACAATGTAATGATTTTCAGAGGATTGATAAAAGAGTGAGAGATGGGTCAAAGCTTATATGACATATTTAAGAGTTCCTGGCTTACACAAATGCTGAATCTATGTGATTACGTGAGATCCCTGTAGGAGTGAAAGAATGTAGCAGAGACGTGATCGGAGGACAAAACTTTGCACTAGAACCGAAGAGGAGTAGTTAGAGAGAAAGGTAAGGAATTAGGACAGTAGTTGGGCAGGAAATTAAACAAGGTGAAGGATTCCAGGAGGAGATGGGACATCAGAGAGATCTCATCATTGGCTTTCAGAGTGCAGTCTCACGAGGGCAACTAGGGCCAGGGACTTAGAATAGATTAGGTGGGCCAGAAGTGCAAGCAGTGAGCAAGGCCATTGTTGAGTACATTTGGCAGTGAATGTGAGGAGGGGGTGAGAGAGTGCCAAATGGAAGCTCTCAGATGGGATCAGATAAGAGTGTGGTGGTAAAGATTTGAGGTTTAATAAAAAATTGGGTAATACTTGGGCATGTCTTCAGGCCACAGGAAAGGGGCAGAGGAAAAGTGAGAGTGATGGAGGGACATGAAAAAATGGGAGTGTGGAGGTCAAATTTAGAGCAGAAAGAAGGGTTTTCAGAGTATAGGAGAGAGGCCAGCTTCACAAAAGAGGAATTAGGGAGGGATCTAGGTTTATGCAATTTGGGGGACCTTTTTAAGAAAAAAGGATATAAAATCAGAACTACAAAATCTGAGTGCTTCTCTCTTGCAAGCAAGACACCCTAAAGCTTGACATTCATTTACTTCAAAGCAAATCCTCCACCAGCAAAAAAAAAAAAACATCTCTGTGAGATTAGTGAGAAGAGAGAGTGGAAGATAAGAGGCAAGGATGTATTGATGTGAGGAGGGAAGTTAGGGCCACTCAGACCTCATGGCCTCACATTTCTCAGAGTTACACACAAATGTGCCAGTAAATTTTTAACAACCAGTGATCTGGGGCAGGAGAGAAGCTCCTATTTGTAGCATTTGCCAGTATCTGTGGTGTAAATACTCCCACCCTGTCTGGTTTTACCCCTAATTGGGAGTTGGGAAAAGATGCCTGTGGTCAGCTCTCCAGGGTAGTGGGACACCTGCAGCAGCACAATGCAGATTCCCTGGGAACGGAGCTGGGAAGGAGCAGGGCACTCAGTGAATCAATCTCCCCACCTAGAAGACAAGGCAAGATGAGCCCCCAATAGACAGGTAGGAGGCGGGGAGCAAGTGGGAAGCATGCACAGTGCCATAGCCTTGGGTATCTGCTTCTGTTTGTACAGACCCTGCAGGAGATATTCCAGACAGAAATGACCATACAATCCATCAAGAAGGCCATCAAGGACAAGTCTGCTTTCCTGAAGGTGGCTCAGACCAGACTGGATGAGCGTACAAGGAGACCTAACATAGAGCTCTGCCGAGACATGGCCCAATTACGGTGAGGCGGGAGTGCACACCCTTGGGAGGAGGGGAAAGTTGGGCTCACTTTGGGATGGTCCACCAGCTTGGCTGTGACTCCTTACTTTTTATGAAAGCACTTTCTGCCAATATACTGGTAATATGGAAGAATATAGTAATGCTTATTGTGTGAAGGTCTTTCTTCAAAAGTATTAATAATGGGGGAGTTAGTGTTTAATGGGCATGAAGATTTAGTTTGGAATGATAAAAAGTTTTTGAGATGGATGATGGTGATGGATGCACAACATTGTGAATGTACTTAATGCGACCGAACTGTACACTCAGAAATAGAGATAGTAAACTTTGTATTATGTATATCTTACCACAATTTAAACAAAGGAATGATATCAACATTACACACAAAAAAGTGATAATAAACATCAGGCCTCATTCAGTAAGGCCAAGATGGCTTTTGGGTTCTTTCGCATTACCCTGGAGTCTCCAGAATTTCGGGAATACCTCTCTTATAAGAAGGAGAGTGTGTTAGCTTGCTGCATATTTCTCAGTGCCAGAGACTCACCAGAAATGGGACTTGTGTTACAATTCCACTGACCCTTACATATATGCTCTCATCCATGTGCTCTCATTGGCCTCTTTTAGCTGTTAATATATCTGCTCTTGTCATTAAGATCATCCTCATGATCCTCTAAAATCCCTGACAGTCTTTTTGGTTCATTTCATTTGGTTCTGTTCTCAGCAGAAATTGAGAGCAGCTGGTCTTCATTAAGCAAGTCTCCTGCATACACGTGGCAGGAGAAATCTGATGCCACAGTTTATCTACTAAACTCTATGTGTGTTTTATTATTATTATTTTAACTTTGAAGATTCTTTTTAGGATGGGCTTGTAAAGAATTGGCCAAGATCCATGTCTCCCCCATTCATTGCCCCTTCCCCCATCAATTCTGGCTTTATTTCTAATTTCTCCAGTACTTGCCTCTGCCTTTTCTTTCTGGATTTCATCATCGCTATCCTTAGGTCATAAAATGCTCCATGCAGAAGCAAATTAAATTTATAGCAACTGAAGGAACAAAGGGGCAGCACTTTAAATCCATAATCGTTTCTGGAGAGAGATGCTACTTATTTTCTACCCTGATAGAATTCTCGTATTATTGTGAAGAATTTATCCTGGGGATAAAATGACTTTGAACTCTACTAAAGAAATGAGTGTGGATTGCTTGGAGGGAAAGAAATGGGAGATCTTGTGAGGCCAACAATAATGAAAATAATAATAAAAATATTGATGGAGATAATAGCTGCCACCATTTATTAATTTGCCTCTGTGCTGGCCACTGTCCTGAGCACTTTACACTACGTCATTATCTTCATTTTATAAATAAAGAAACTGAGGCAGAAATGGGTAAAATGACTTGGCTCATGTGGCACCAAGTGCTAAGGAGAGCCATAGTCTGAATCCTTGCCTGTCTTACTAGAGGGCTCTATCTCATCAAACCAACTATTTGCTTCTGCTTCCCCCATCTTTCACATTGCATAGTGCTTTTACCATTTCCCTATCATGTATCTGTTTTCATCTGGCCTTCTTAATGTTCATGTGAAATAAGCTGGCAGAGCGGGTACTGTATCCTCATCTTTCTCTCAGAGAGGATGAAACTGAGGGTTACAGTCATTACTGCAAAACACCTTCTACACATTGCATGGGTATCATCTGCATTGAGTGCTAAAAAGCATGCTTTAGAATATATGTAAACGGATTAACTGCATTTCTCCCTATGGAGCTGTTGCTTAGGCCATAGCCATGGAAGAGTTCAGCCAGCTACATGTTTCTCAGAGTGGGTTCCATAGAACCCTTACTCATATAGAGCCCATTATTTAGGATAAGCTGTCCTCCACTACAGAGGTCAGGCGGGCCTCTGGATGGCTAGTCTAAAGTGACTATTTGCTTCAGAAGAGTCTGATAGTGAGAGTACATCCCTTCTGCAAGTTAGGATTGGATCACAAATTGTAGCTTTATGCAAATGTGATTCAAAGAAGCTGAAATGAAGTTTCATGCTCCAAAATTTCTGCGAGGTCATCACGAGTAGAGAAAGGGATAAATACATTATTCAGACAAACCCAGGGTTGCTTTTTAAAAGGTTTTTGAGTAGTGGTCTAATTTGACTGGAGTTATCAGGCAATGAAGCAGTCACAGTGGCTTCTGAAAAGCTGAATTGTTTTCCCTCTTTTCTAACAGCTTTTCCTTTACTTCCTGTCATTTCTGTAGTATATCTATTTCCTCTGCTCCTCATTGACTTTAAGACAAAACCTACTTTTGTTTTTATAAATATTTCTTGTCAAAATATCATTGCCAAAAATATGGTCCCAGAGTAACAACAGCAGAGTTTAGGATTATTATTGGGGGAGGAGTTTATTTTTCCTCTTCAACTGATCTTTCTGAAAGCAGCCCTTTGGCTGGCTAGATTAAAAAAAAAATAAGGCCATAAACTCGGGGGAGTGAGGACTGAGAAAAATTGCTGTTTTCATTTCAAGAGTTTTATTTTTATTTAAAATTTTCTAAACTGGTTCTTTCAAAAGTAATTCTAAACATTCTTGGCATCTTTGGTGGTAGGCCAGACCAGGCTCTGCTTTACTTAAATTATCTCAATCCTTTTTTTTTTTTTTTGAACTACGGTAGCTTTATTTGTATTTGAATGCAAAATGTTTTTTCAGTTCTGTAACACCCCCAAAATAAGTGGTTTCAGCAAAACAGCTCTCCGTGAACTGCCAAGAACAAGGAAACTGAGAATGAAATGTAGCCTTGAAAGATGAGAAAAACGTATTTCTAATGGTGAGAGTTGAGGGAAGTGTCATGTCTTCTAGCTATGTTCTCACGGCATTGGGAAAACAAGGATCTTAACTGCCTGTGCTCTATGTATCTTGAATTCCATTTTTTAAACATTGATATTTTAATCTGTATATTTTCAAAAGTTCCCTAAGATAAATTTTCCACTAATTTGGCTGCAAGGAGTAAAGACTCCTATATCTTCCTGTTTCTTTTCCTACCTTTGGGTTCAGGGTTCTTTTTGAAGCCTGTGGAAGGGGCACAGGGAGGGGTGGGAGACAAGAGGCAGACCCAGTGTGACTATAAAAAACTGGCTCTCAAAACATAGGTTTCTTTCCTACTGATATTTTATACCTTGGGATCATAAAAAAAAAAAAAAGACGTTTTTGATCCAACTTAATCTAAGCAACAAAAAAATATGTTTTAGATCAGTTCTCAGATTTTGTGTCTTTCAATCCCAGACCAAAAGAAACTTGGCACTTAAGTTTCAATTTCTTCCCTCCCTCACTGTAAGAAAACAGTTACGGTTCTGAGATGAAAGGAATTGCACAGTGTAGATGTGTTTTCCAGGCTTGTTGTTGCTTCTACAAGCCTTTGGTGCTGGGGGCCCTTTGCAGTGAACCTCCCCTTTTCAGGCTACCTGCAGGTGGGTTGGAAGCTGAACCTCCAGGCTCTCTCCAGGCTCCAGGGCTTCCTCTCCATAGCCTGGTCTGGTTCTTGTTCTTGAGAGACACTGTGGACCTGAACCTCTGAGTGGCTCCCTACCTCTCATTGAGACTTCCTAGGACATAGAAGTAGGTCCTAATCTAACAAACCTTTTTTGCACGTCTATCAACTGTGGGGGCTTCTGCTGAATTCAGCTTGAGCAAGGCCATGTTGCTTTCAGGGAGCTGATGACCCGCAGGGGAAATGTAGTAAACAGGCAACAACAGGCTCCCTGAGGGCTGCAAAAAGGTTGGTGCTTTTGGAATACATGACATCGGGTAGCTACCCAGTCCCAGGGTTAAAGAAGCAACTTCAGGAAGCAGTGTCTGTTCACTTGGGCTTTTTAAGATGGCTTAAATTAGTGGATGGGGAGAGGAAGGGGGTAAAAATGGATTGAGGGGATGGGAGACAGCAAGCACATTCCAGGTCATGACTGCAGAGCAGAGGGATAAGGGCGCAGTGGCACATGGTGTGACCCTTTGAGAGAGGAATAACAGGGTTTTATGATTGAGGGATGGAGGGGGGCCATGAGGAAGAGGAAAGAGTCAAAATGATCACAGAGTTCTAGTTTCAGCCTCTGCCAGGTTTCAGCATCTCACCATTGCCTGAGATAGAACACATAAGTGACTTGGGATGCAGATGATGCATCTGTTCTATACCCTACCTCGACCTGGGTCAGCCCCATACTGTCAAATCCACCAGGCAGAGTGTGCCCAGATTGTGGGCATGGTGGAACTGTCCTAGGGAGTTTCTAAACCATTCACTATTTGCTGTGCTGTCCAAGTGAGATGTGATGTTTCCCAGTCATTGTATTGGTCAGCCAGAGTCACTTCAGATAACACTTTTAAAGGTCGAAAAGATTTCAAGTCCCTCAAAATTGTATTTCCTTTCTGAAAAATATTTATTTATTTTTCTGCCTTTGTGAGTAGTATCAGTTCATGATAAAAAAAAATCAGAAAATGTAATAAGAAATCAAAGCCATCCTCAAGTCTTTGTGCCATTGAGTGATAACCAATGTTAGCAATTTGTTATATTTGCCACCAGGCACATTAACAAAATTGTGATCTTTCTGCATAGGGGATTTAATATCCTGACCCTTTCAACCATCATTATATTGTGTTTCTTTCCCCATGACAAGTGTGAGTTCTTTTAAAAAAAGCATTGCCCTCATAGACTTTCATTATCTGCCTACGGCGTTAATGTTGTTTCCTCCCATTTTCTCATACGACTGCTCAATGCAAGACAACATTATGAAGAAATTATTCCTTTATAATTTTATGTCAAACTTTCACCTTGCTTTTTTTTCTAAAAGTTTTTTTTTTTTAATTTACTTTCACAAGTAAGATAGGGATATGTTCTGATTTTAAAATATATTCAAATAATAAAGATCTCTATGGAATAAGAATGAGAGTCTCTTCCTTGCCCTTTCTACCCTCTTGCTATGCTTCCCCTCACCCCCCAAGCCTCAAAAACAGCTTCTAACTTGTATATCTCCTTAAGTATGATTAAAATTCGTCCTTTAGGAAAGGAGAGCAAGGAGGTTTCAAGTAGAACAATTTTTGTTTTGGCGACTTTTTAATATTCTATGAAAGTCCATTTGGGACTTGGCACTACAATGGCCCCTGTGGCAGAGTTGCCAGATTTTGCAAATTAAAACACAGGATAGCCAGTTAAATATGAGTTTTCAATAAACAATGAGTAATTTTTCAGGATCTATATCCAAATATTATGTGGAATACTTATACTAAAACTACTTATGCTAAGTAAAAATGCTTATGTTGAATATTATTCCACCTTAAAAAGGAAGGAAATCCTGACACATGCCACCACATGGATGAACCTTGAGGACATTATGCCGAATGAAATAAGCCAGTTACAAAAGTACATATACTGCTTGATTCTACATGTATGAGATACCTAGAGTGGTAATATTTATAGAAGCAGAAAGTAGTTGGTGGTTGCCAGGGGCTGGGGAAGGAGAATTGGGAGTTAGTGTTTAATGGAGACAGAATTTCAATCTGAAAGGAGTTCTGTGGATGAATTAGTGGTGATGGTTGCACAACAATGTGAATGCAGGTTATACCAGTGGACTGTACACTTAAAACTGGTTAAGATGGTAAATTTTATGTTACGTGTATTTTACCACAATTAAAAGAATACTCATACTAAAATAATTACTCATGTATCTGAAATTTAAATTTAACTGGGTATCCTGTGTGTTATCGTATACTTTGGGGATTACAAATAGAGGTAAGATGGTCTTAAGTCTTACCAAAAGGGATCCCATATGTTGAGGCCAAATTCTCAGGTCTCTGCTTATGCTCTTTTCTCATAGGGAGCTTTGAGGGTGGGGCCAGGAAATGGGACCTAGTTCTTTATCATGGTCACTGAGGTTCCTTATTTCCTTTTTAGCTTCCTGGACAACTGTGAGTGGCTTATAAACACATGTGGGCCATGTGTCCCTGGAAAGGCCAGTTCATCAATCTTCTGGGTTCAGTTTTCTCATCTGTAAAACAAGGAAGCTGGGCTTAATGACCTTTCACATTTATTTTCCAGTTGCAGAGTTCTGTGAAGCTATAAAATGCCTTAATATAATGATTTTAATATAATTTGTATATTTTCCTATGATCATGAAATACTTTTCTATCTCTAGGAATGTCTGCATTCCTTTTGTTCTATATATTACTGTATATTTTAATTTCATGTACCTCCAGTCTACTGATAAATAAACCCCCAAATAAGGAAAACCTTAACTTTGAGTAACTGGTTAAAATTTGATGAATTTAGAATTGTGTTTCCTACTGACCAGAGTCAGTAGCATAGTAATTAAAGAAGCTGATGGGTAGTTTCATTGAAAACTGTAAGCAGAGTTATCTAAGGTCTTTGTACCTTGGTTTCTTTATCTATAAAATGAGGATAATCATAGTATCTACTTCAGAATGTTGTTATTAGGATTACATTGTCTGATTATGTAAAGTACTTAGGATAGCATATGTGTATACTACATATTAGTAAATAGTATGTACTATATTATACATATAATAAAGTGGTTAATAAATGATTTGCTATTGTTATCTTTTTATAACCTGTTTTCTACTTTTCCTCTTGAGTGATCACACAGTCATCTTCTTTGAATATTATTGGCCAAACAGTGAATAGAGGAGGTCTTGCTCAATTTTTCTTTGGGCAGAGAAATACTTTCTAAATATAAACACAATGGAAGAAATCATAAAGAAAAAGAGAGAGAAATTTGGCTTAATAAAAATTGAACTCTTAAACATAACAAGAACATCATAAAAAAGTTAAAAAGCAAAAATGAGTTAGGGAAAATATTTGCCATAGGCATAGCAGATAACTAAAATCAATATGCTTAATACTGAATGCTCTTTGCAAATGAATAAGAAATAGAAATACCTCAGTAGAAAAAGGAACACAAGACAGGGAGAGGCAATTCACAGAAGAAATGCAAAGGCCGATAGACATTTAGGAAAGGTTCACTAATAAAGAAATGGAAATTAAAACAATAGCAATTACTATGATTTGAGAAAATGCTAGATTTTTCCATGAAGTGAAATGTTTTTTTTCCTTTTTGTCTTAATGAAAAGTGTGTCATGTTTTTTCATCATCACAATGTAATTAGAATTGCAACTTTTTTCATGGTTTATATAATTGATTTCACCCATTATCATTTTCATGTTCTATTAAGTTTTTGACAACTGCAAGCATATTTGGGACCTTGAACCATTACCTTGAGATATTATTGAGAAGAGAGGGACATTGTAATTTGAAGAGTGCTACATTAACTAATCTCTCTCTCCATAGTCCAGGATATGTTGGCAGGTTGGGCTGAATTCCAGCCACTGAGTAAAGTTGGGTATCCTCTTCTTAATTATAATAATAATTTCAATGATAAAGTAAGAAAGTCCAGCTACATTTTGATTTTTACTAATTAAAAATCAAATATTCAAGTTTCCCTCCTTTTAAAAAATATAATATTTAATATACGTGTACTTGTGTGTGTGTGCGTGTGTGTGTGTGTGTGTGTGTGGTGTGTGTGTGTATGAAAATTTGCTGATGTTCCCAAAACATGCTTAGTTTGCTTCCTGGGTTCTGGGTTTAGTTAATAGGAGTAGCCTGACCAGATGCTAGAACTGCTTACAAGTATTGCTTGCTTTGCAACTTTGCAAGATGGAGTAGTTCTGATGTTGGTTTGACCTGTGTGCTGCTGGGTGCTCCATGTGAGCCCAGCACAAGCAGCCACATCTCCAATAGGAATTCAGTAACCATGTAGCCTTTAATTCAGATAATAATCATTGTCAGGAGTGTGACTTTTGTTAACCTAACCAGTCCTTCTTCCCTCATGCAGCCTTGTTAACGAGGTATATGAGGTGGACGACACCATCCAGACCCTACAGCGGCGCCTGAGGGAGGCTGAGGACACCCTACAGTCTCTGGTCCACACCAAAGCCACCCTGGAGCATGACTTGGCAGTCAAAGCCAATTCTCTGTACATCGACCAGGAAAAATGCATGAGCATGCGCAAGAGTTTCCCCAACACCCTCCGGCTGGTGGGCTTCTGTTAGGAGCCTTACCGGGAGCAGTTTTATTACTCCTCAGGAAAGGTTGAACCAGAGCTTGTTTGTAGCATTTAAACTGAGTGCTAATATAGTCACTTATTAAAGGATTGTATTGCTAGAAATGTACCAGTATTCTGTCTTGGAAAAGCTTTTGTTTGCATCCACACAGTTTTCTATTTACTTGACGTCTGGGCTACTGGAAACAAATAAAGAAATGTAATCAATCTAATAGAGAAGGTAAACTAAAATTATTTATTTTATTCTTATTTATTTTCTATGTAACATGAATGGTCTGGAAAGGAGAAATGTATTTTCTCTAGGGCAATAAGGGAAGGAATAACAGAGTAAACTGTAGATTTTGAGCTATGCCTCAAAGGAAATACAGAGAGGAGAAAGGTCTCTGAGTATATGGTAGATGAAGTAGTTTGAGCAAAAACAAAGGTGGAAAAATAAAGTGCATTTGGAACAATAGTAAGTAGAGCAGTTTGACTATGATTCATAAGGCAAGGTGTATAGGAAGAAATACAATGTGTGAGATGCCTGGAAGAGTGAGGTCCTTCAACTCCAGGTTAAGGGGTTGGGGGAACTGATGGACATCTTTGAGCAGGGAAATGTCTTTATGGAAGCAATGTTTGAACAATGAAAGTTTGAGTTGGTCAGATGGCAGTGAAAACAAAGGATAAAAGCAAACATATAACAAATCAACAGACTTAGTAACTATATGCAGAGGGAGTGCTAAAGAGTCCAGCACGACATAGAAGCCTTGACCCTAGATGGGCTGGAAAATAAGACATTGTTTGAATTCTAGGAGGTTCTATGTTATCTCAGCATGTTTTTTTTTTTAAATAAGATTTTCTTTTTTTTACAAACAAAATATTTGTATGACACATATTTTGGAAAATAGAGAAAATACATGAAAAGCACTCATTATCACAGCACCCAGAAACAATCACTGATGATTTCAACATTTTATTGTAACTACTTTCAATCCTTTTTCCATGACTCTATATGTATATAATAGTTATTTATATAATAGGTAATCGTAATGTTTATATTTGTTTACAAATATATATAATATATGTTTATATCTAAATCTATAATAACACTCTTGGGACCACACTGATGATTTATAATCTCCTTTCCCTTATATAAATATAATAAATGAATTTCTACTACATTGGCTGTTTATCTACAGCATGACTTTTTAAAAGCCTTCCCTTTCTATCTCTAAAAACAGTATCACTTATTTCAGTGGAAATTTCAGAAAATACAGACAAGCAAAAGAAGAAAATAAAAATCTTCCATATGTCTAAACAAACTAGATATTTTGATATATATATACATTTTATTTCTGTGTTTATGCAGATATTTTTCTCTCAAAAACAGAATTGTTCTTAATGAAGTAGCTAGCACTTACAAAGCACTTGTGTGTCAGACACATTCTCAGTGCCTTACTCATCTCAATTATGCTTTTTCTCCTTGATAATGTGTACTCTTTCCATGTCATTAAACATCTTTTTAAAACTTCATTTTAATGTCTTTTTTAATAGTTCATTGTATTGAGGTTCTAGAATGTTCTATAACCAATTTCTCATTACTGCGTATCATGCCTTACTCTTCTCTATAATAATGTAGCCATGATTTAATCTTATGACCTAAATATTTGCAAACATCTTTAATATGTTTCTTAATTTCATAGATATGGAATCAATAGATCAGAAGTTATACACAATTTTAAAAAGGCTTTTACAATGTGTTGTCAAGTTGCCCCCTCTCAAAAGTCTGTGTTACTCTGCAGTCCCGCCCATAGTCTATTAGAGAGTCTGTCTTTCTGCATTTTTGATAAAACTTTGCTATCTTTCTTTACCATTTAATAATACAAAAATGGCCTTAATACTTTAACATCTCAATCTTTGGAAGTTAGTTTAACATTGTTCACTGGGCTCTTGAATTTCTTCTGTCAGTTGCTTTCTCTTGTTATTTTTCTTTTTCCCTGAGTACTTTTTTTTTTCACTTATTTTTTAGTTCCCTATATATCAATCATATGATACTTTTGTCCTATGTACTGAACATATGTCTTTATATGCCACTTGCCTTTACATTTTGTTTATGGTTTTTAATGTACAGAGAATAAACTGTATAAATGTATAAATGATTTATGCCTTTGGAGGTATACCACAAAAGCTCTTCTCATCCCAAGAATATTTATAATTTCTTCTAATTTCTTTAATGATTTCTTAACATTTAACCATCTGGAATTCAATTTGATGTGATACAGATAGCATGCTAGCTTTTGATCTAGAAGCTCTGAAATGGAAAGATGAAATTACCATGGGAAAGGTCTCTCCTTTCTCTCAGATTTCTTACTACTTGTAAGCCCTCTCCCTCCTATTAGCACCTCTCTCTGTATGCCCCTCTCTCCTAACTACTGCCCATTGTCTCCAACTCCTGTTTCTCCCTCTCTCTTTCTCTCTGTTTCTTAAATGTTTTTTCAGGCCTTGATTAGTCAACTTCACAAAATGTCACCAAACATCCGAAAATGCTAGTAGGGTTTACATAAACATGATAAGTTTGTACTGGGGTTATTTTTGTGGTCTCAGTAGATTATTTTAGAAGTCAAATTGTAGGTTTTGTCATTCTCCCTTTGCTTCTAATGGAAACAAAGATGTATAAGTGCCACTAAAACACTAAGCATTTAGAGCAATGAAGTGTTGATAGTCAGCATTTTTAGATAATAGTAAGAATAAACATAAATGCCTGTGTCTCTTATATGTTTCTGGGAAAAGTCTTGCTGACTTTTCCATGAATTATCATTTTGTAATTGTTTTTTGAGGACTATACGCTGTGGAGTCCTTTTACTTAAATATGTTACTGGCATTACAAGAATGTAATGGGAATAAACTGTAGTTCAAACATAGAAAAAGGCTAGTTTTCTTGTTATTTTGGTAAACTGTAGGCAAGGCTAAATTCCACAAATAAACATTTGGTTTCTACTCTAAAATGTTGCAACTACTTAGTGAGGGCAAATATTCTAACGCTGATGTTCATGAGCAGCCAAGAGTCACAAAGCATAATCCTGTTTAAGAATCACAAGACTGCAAATATCAACATGTGATCTGGCTTTCTATATTCAGGCCTAAACTATCTTTAATATTGTGTGGCTTTAAGGTGGGCTGCTGGAATGTCAAAGACTTCCAACTACCCAAGCTTCATTCAGATTTAGAAATGTGTGTAACTGCCCCTAAATAGCCAAGTCACCTACAATTTTAGTAATTTCCATTTATGTCTCTGGAGAGTGTTGTCATAAACACCTCACCTGGCACTTTTGAATCCTGAGTTCATGCTGTAAATAGCTGAGGTGGGGTCTGGTTCTAAGTTATAATTTTTGTTTTGCTCCAAAAACAGGGATGGTTTCCTTTCCTTTGTGAAAGGCTGACCCAAAACACAGAGGAGGAGTTGGAGCTGTTGCTCATTGTTGTGCCCAAATCTTCTAGACCGGTCTCCAGTCTTCTAGCTCTGACCCTTCATCTGTTCCTGGCAGTGCCGAGTTCACCATTGTCACGATGGCCAAGACCAGCCTTCTGTGCAGAGTGCCCTGATGGCATTTTCTAAATCCTGTATTAAATAGAGTTCATGCATTCATGAAAAAAAGAGACAATTCTTAATCTCTTCACTAGGGATGCCAAATCTACTTCACCTTGAGAACCAGCTCTTACCAGGGTAGTTCTTATTTGGAATGTTGAATTAAGGATTCTGAGGCCATGTGTGAGCTTAGATAGGTAAGAATCTAGAGGGCCTCCATAGGATAGTCATTTCTGTAGGGGGTCCAGGAGAAAGAGTGGCAGCACGAACACTGTTATCTCTGCTCTAAACATTTGTGCATTCTCCTTCAGCTCAGATCTTTATCTTTCAACTTCAGAAGGATTCTGTTTTGTGATCTACAGCTCATTCCTGAAGATCTTGCTATTTGCTAATTTTCTGGAAGCTAATAAGAGACCCTTTCTGCTGCCAAATTTAATGTAGACCTTCTAAAGAGCCCCCTGGTGACCCCAAAAAGCACCTCTGATTGCATCCTAGTAGAGAAGGGAGTTCCTAGGGGACAGAAGCCTTTCACTGTTATTTGAAATGATATCTTATTGTGTATGAGTAAGGCTGTGGGAACTATAAGAATTATTTTTATTTTTCAATTACTTTTTTTCTCTTGTAAAGTGAAGTGATATCATTGGACTGACTTTCAAAGTTCTCATCTTGGGTATTTTAGCTCTGCAGTCACTCAGACATAAGAATGCTTGTCCTACTTCCTTCTAATGGTACTCTGCTTGCCTGAAAACCTGCTCTTTATGGAAACCTATATATTTATTGATAATAAAAATCTATATATGTATTGAGGGGTATCCATTTATTTGGAACAAGCTGATGGATTTCACCTCCCAACCTCAGCCCACTTAATGTGTGTAGCAGAGACAGAGTCTCCTTAACAGAGATAAGGCCAGCTGACTGGAGAGGATAATAAGCCAGGGCCACAGACAAGACCCCAGAATGCCACACATACTACAGTTTAAAAGATTTAAGTATTGACACTTTAAAACAATGCCAAATGGGACAACCAACTTTCCTAGTTTCCTAAGGGAGAAATGTAATAGGTGTTTCTCAGGGTCTTCAATGGAAAAAATCATGCCTCCAAATGTTCATGATCTTGCAAAATTTATCCCTCACCCCCATGCTTGAATATGGGCTGACTCTGATCACTTGAACTAATAGAATGCAGTGTAACACTGCCAGTTTCAGGCCTAGGCCTTAAGAAGGGCTAGAAACTTCTGCTTTTATGCTCTTGAAAGCTTGGTGCCACTTAAGAAATCTGACTACTCTGAGATCATCATGCCATGAGGAAACCCAAGCAGCCAAATGAAGAGGATTGTGTGGAAGAGAACTGAGTCCTCAGCCAATACCCACAGATGCACTCCAACTAGCAGCCATGTTATGTTAGAGAGAATGTTTGGATTCTTCTCACTCTCCCAGTGCTTTGGCTGATATCACATGTGAAATAGAACTGTCCAGTCAACCCAAAGAGTCATACAAAATAATAAATTGTTGTCTTAAACAAACTACACCTAAGTTTTGGATAATTTTTATGCAATAGCAGGCAACCAAAACAAGTTTTCATTGGCTTTTCAGACATTGAATACCTGGAGAGAAAGAGAATCTGATATTTGTTGAGTGCTTACTACTATGTTTCCATTGTATAACATGACAATCTCATGAGATAGTTATTATTGCCACTCTGCAAATGGGGAAACAGAGACTTAGACCAATCATATAATCCCACAGTAGTTAAGCAACAAGTCTGAGGTTACTCAAGTAGATCATGGTGGGGTTTAGTGTTCAATCTGCTTACCTGATACTAATATCTGAGCTCTTAACTGTTATTATATACAGTAGCACCCCTTCTCAACAGCAACACCAAAATGTGTAAAATGGTTGCATTGATAAATTTATATTTGAGCACAGAAGCTTCTAATAAACTTTTAATTTTAGAAAATTTATATAAAATTAATGTATGAGTGGGATCCAGCTTCTGGGCCATTGATCACATATTGAGATTGATACATAAAATGGTAATGACAGTTAATTTTTGCTGAGCAGAGTAACTTTTCATGTAATTTCATTATCACAGCTATTCTCTAAGGTTCATATGATTAATTATTCACAGTCAAATTTAAGAAATTGAGACTTAAAGAGGTAAAATAAGGCAGAGTTGAACCACTAATAAATGTTTTGGAGTCAGGAGCTGAACTCAGTTTTGCTCCAAACTTTCATTGCCTCTTTTGAAGCTTTTAAGAATGAATTGCATTCTCAAAAGTTGTGGTTTTTTAAAGAAAGTTATTTTAAAACCAATGTCTTATATTTTCCCACAGATATTCATGAAGGCATGATATTTTGAACAATTAATCTCAACAATACAATAAATTAATTTTACTATGGTATTAAAAATTCCTAGCTCTAATTTTAATTCAAATTTAAAGATAATGTCTGAGTATATATTATTTTTTCAGAAGAAAAATCTCTAATAATTTGATAAAAGGTACTCAGTTCTAGATATCAAATAATTATTCTTTATTCAGTCTCTTCTAATGTCCTTTTGGCAAAGACCATTGACACTGATAGATTGTAGGACTGCCCTCCACATACATGGGTCTGTGGCAGCAAATTTCTCCTAAAGAGAATTCAGTTCCAAATGTTTTTATTTAGTTTCCAGTGATACCAGCATTTTTGCTAGTTAACTAAAATGTTATTTCCTATATGTTTACATTTTACACTGTCATCTGAGCTGGAGTTATAGCTACAGAAATAGCTAATTTCCTCTAGCGAGAGAAGATAATTTAGAATTATGTCCTTTCTTTTCTTACCTTGGTTTGGAGTATCTTCATCCTATCTTACAGGTTTTAAGACCAGTAGGTCACAACAGGTTTCTTTGCTCATTTGGAGTTCAGGACAAGCAGGAACATAGTAATAAAATGAGTACTAAGAATTGTGGAGTGGCAGTGTTGGAGTATGTGGAAAGGAGTCTAATTATGAAATACAGAGATGAGTCAATGAATAACCCAAATTTATAGACATATAGCTATCTAGTGAGAATTCCAAGAGTCATTTGTATTCTTGCTGGTTGGTACTCAGGATGAGTAATTAATTACCTTCACAAAGGATAGAAGCCTTCAAGAGGAGGAAGATAATGTTTATCTCTTAGGAAGGAGAAAACTCATAGGCTTAGGAATGAGAAAAAAACAACAACAAAAAAACTCCACTGGAAGTAAAATAATGACTATCTTTATTGGTCAGTTTCCTGATAGAAGAATCTCCTCTAGGTGAATTAGACAGAAGAGGATATAGTGGGGTATTAAATGGCTTCTAGAGTCACTGTGAAAGCTAAAGAAACAGACTTTTGGCTAACTTTTCTGAGTAACTCCAAAATCTCATTGCTAAACTAAGTAGGCCACTGAGGACGATGCCTTTTATCAGGACCAGGAAAACTTCCCATTGAGTTGAGAAGCTACCACAACAGTTACCAGATTTAGAACTATGCCACTTCTGTTGGGATCTGAAACTTGACTCTGGTAAATCAGGAAGCAGTAAACAGTCACCAACTCCAGGAACACAACCTCTGTCATCCTCAGGAGCAAAATTCACACCTCACATCCTTCTTCTCTTTTCATATAACTGAGTTCCAAAGTCAAGCCTCTTGCAATTATAATCTGATTAATGGAATCCAAATAATATCCAGAATCTAAGCTTATAAGACAGTCTATAAAATATAGTATTAAAAAAGCGTTAGCCTCTACAGTAGGGCATACTTTCAGAAGGGTTAAGTAGATATTGAGAGAGTAGAACCCACCATCCCAATAGTATTGTGCAATGGTGGTGTGTTGGTAAGAAATAATTTGGTTTGAATTAACTGACTATGATAAGGATTTGGACTTGTTTTTGAGCTCAACTCAAAAATAATGAATTCATTCAAAGTTTATAATGGTTTTGAATGTATGAAATTTTTAAAGAAAGAAGATTATTAGTCTATTTCTTAACAAAG
This sequence comes from Rousettus aegyptiacus, assembly GCF_014176215.1. Taxonomy (NCBI): domain Eukaryota; kingdom Metazoa; phylum Chordata; class Mammalia; order Chiroptera; family Pteropodidae; genus Rousettus; species Rousettus aegyptiacus. The sequence continues at coordinate 67,168,828 of NW_023416309.1, forward strand.
AAACCACTTGCTGAATGCATGGTTAGACATATAGAAGAAAATGCTTTGATATTTTTTCATTTGAAGGTCTCAGTGTTATAAAGTGGTTATTAGTAGGAGTTTTGTCTCTGCTTTACAGAAGAGAAAACTGAGGACTAGTCACCCACCAGGGCACACTTCTGAGCTATATGTCAGATAGTTATTTGATTTGTTTTCCAGTCTGCTTATGTGAGAAGTGTTTGAAGACAAGTGACTAGTTTCCGTAAAAAATTTTTTACCATGAATTAGGCTAAGGTAAAGCTATTGGTAAAATATAAAATAAATTTGTGGTGAAAAGTAGAAATGAGATAGCCACATAATGGCTTGGTCCGCATGTGGAGCAAATCTATAACCAGGAAAAGAATTGAGGACAGTGTTGCCATATTTGTTAAACATTGTCACTTTCCAGTGACAATTGTGGTAGTCATCAGTGCTGTACATCAAATTATTTCTACCTTCCTGGGTCCTTGTAGTTTAATGGATCCCTGTATAATGAGTTATGGGTGGAAGGGATGTGAGCTACTTTAGGCTTGAATATTTAATAGCCAACATGAAACTTTCTAAAATTCTCTTCTTTTTGACATGATGTATTAGTCAGGGTTCTCCAGAGAAACAGATATTTATTTCTTTATTTATATATCTGAAAATATATAATAAGAATTGGCTCTCATAATTATGGTGGCCAAGAAGTTCCATGACCTGCTATCTGCAAGGTAGAGAATGAGAAAAGCCTGTGGTATCATTCACTCAGTATATAAAGGCCTGAGAAGCAGGAGCACTGATGTCTGAGGGCAAGAGAAGATGGATGTCTCAGCTCGAGAAGACAGAACAAATTTGTTATTTCTCCACCTTTTTGTTTTATTCATGCCCTTATCAGATTAAATAATGCCCAGTAGCATTGGTGAGGGCCATCTTATTTACTCAGTTTACCAGTTTAAATACTAATCTCGTCCAGAAATATCAACACAGACACACTGAGAAATAATGTTTTACTTAGCCCGGTCACTTAGCCCAGTCAAGCTGACGCATAAAATTAAACATTACGCATGACAAGTAGTAACCTTTGAGATATTCCTTGAGCAACTACACAAAACATAACTTAGCTGCTGCCTCATTGCGGCCATGTTACATGTGTGTAGGAAATATATTTGTATAATTTGAAGCCACTGACACTTTAGGGTTGTTTTGTATTGCAGCTTAGCCTGGTCTATCTTGAGTGATACACCAGCCACAAGAAGCAGCTGAATGCAGACTAAATGGAGAATGGTCATTTTCTACTGTGAAATTTAGACTCCTTACTTTCCCCGAATGCAAGCAGTAGTGCTGACTAAGCAACTGGGCATGAGTCCACACCATCCCTAAAAATAGCAAGTTAAGAAAAAATCTTTTGCACACATTCAGGATTGGAAATAAGACATGACAAGGCTTTCCAAGCACAGGAGCAACCAGTGTAGAGGTGCAGATGTTTCCAAGTCTACATAAGAGCCAAAACAACCCAAGGCCATTTAATGTCAAAATTCTCAAAGGCTCTAGAGCTGGGATGGCAACTCAAATGCCTAAAGGCCAGCCAGGAGATATAAGTAAAAAGTATGTAAATTTCCTGGTATAACTCTGCTATAAGAAAGACAACAGTGCAATCATGAGGGTAAATGGTAGCTGAATTTCTGCTTCTGTGTTGGGGAAAAACAGAGACTGTTGGGAGCTGGAGAATAGACTTGACATAAACTGAGGAGTGTTAGCCCAGTCTAAAAGAGGGGTCATTGTTATACTCTGAAAAATTATTGCTGAGCAGGAATGTGGTCCTGTGTGGCTGGAACTGCTTTGCCCTACTGTTGGGATTATTTAAATCCTATTCAAGTCAAGAGGCTTTAGCTTAGGGAGATGAGAGAAGGCAAGACTGAAATAATATAATATTTTCAGATGCTTATTTTACAAAGCAACTTAATAATAAGGATACTGGTGGAGTGGAACTCTGATTCAGACCTGGAGGTTAGGTTTATTATATTCATACTGTATATTATGGTGCTGATGGCCACATTGGGCCTGAGATGAACCAACCCCTGAAATCTAAGAATGTACCAATAGGGACAGGTAACAGTATGGAGATTTATTTTACTGCACCATACTGTTAACCGAAAATGAGAAATTGGATAAAAGATCATTCAGGAGAACTAAGACATAAAATAACTTTAAAAATTTATGATTGTTAGAAATCAGCCAGACCTAACCCAGAGTACAACATACATTTATCCTTGTCTACACATCAGTATAGTAGTGTTTACTTCTATCTATGAAAAGTTAAGGGATCCTGACACTCTCAAATATTAAATTTGAGATGGCAGCAGAACAACTAGAGGAAAAGGCACATGTAGGCCACATGTAGTTGAAGGACTTTGTACAAATCCCAAACTGATCATTTTGAAAGACTTGGTGTCACCAATTCTTGCATAAATTTACAGAAGACTGCATGGTTAGAGTATAATTTGGAGATGAAGAAATACCAAAGAAAAATTTGAAAACCAGATTAGTGTTACTGAAATCACATTGCCTCAGTAAAAAGACTAAAGCATCTAAAAAATTAAACTAGTCAAATCAATCCAGCGATGAAAAGCTCAGTAAAGTCAGGTATGTGACTGACATAATCAAGACAATTATTTTTAACATTTAAACTGTGTGTATGTGTGTGTGTGTGTGTGTGTGTGTGATCAGAAATAGAACATAGCAAGGCACAACATGCACACACATGCGCGCGCGCGCGCGCGCACACACACACACACGGACTAGGGCAGCTTAGTTTTTACTGATTTGAGTTTAAAATTTTTTGTGGCCAGTTCAATGAAACAAAGAACTTATATTTTATATTTTAATATTATTTAAAATTACATGATGACATAGAAATATATTATTCTTTTAAAATAATGAAACATTATAGATAAGGCTAAATTCTCCTTTGACCGTATCCCCTTACCCCCCAGAGTGCCAGACTCTCTCTTCTTAGAGGTAAGTACTGTTATTGGTTTCCTGAGGCATTCTCAAATATTTGGTTGTAAAGACTGCTTTGTTTGGGCTTTTGGGAGCAGTTACTATGCCCTTCAAAGCAAGATTTAAAAAATCCACACAGGACTTTAAGGCATATATCAATTAAGTACTTTAGGTAACCAATAAAAACCTCTTAATAAAATATAAGCAAGTAAAATCCAGTGGCAAGTAAGAATACACTGAGACCCAAGGGGGAGGGCAGGATGATTTAATCATAAAGTAATCCAAATCTTAGCTTCCTTTACTCTGTCTTCCTGCTCACCGTTTGATTGAATCCCTGACTAAGCAGAGCAAAATGTACAAAGTGAACCTACATTAGGAACTGGAATTTGGGTGGGAACTGTGATATGCCCTCTTCCAGAGTCATCTTCCTTCTGTCTCCCCACCCTAGCCAATTCTCTGAAGATACAGAAAACTGCAATTCATTCATTTGCTCACTCACTTCATAAATGGAGTTTTACTGAGTGCATTCCACATGGTAGTGCTGTATTCAGCTTCGGGGATAATATGATGAACAAGATAGACATGGCCTCTTTCCTCATGGAGTTTATAATCCAGTGGATTAGACTGATAATAAAATAATCACTAAGTTAGTTATGAAAATTTGTGAGAGGGATTAGACCTTGGAAGGCTTTCTTGAAGTTGTAACATTTAAGCAATGATCTGAAAGGTAAGAAATCTGCATTTTCATTTTGCACTGGGTCCCTCAAAGTATGTAAGTGGTTCTGGAAATGAGACTTTGATCTTGTAATATGTAGCCATTAGAGGGCTTTAGAAAAGTAGAGATGTAATCTCAATTCCTAAAGAACCACTCTGGTTGAGACGCGAAGAATAGAAAGGTGGACATGGTTATTGCCCTTTAGGAACTTATAGTATAACTCATAAAACCAAACCTGGCCAAGGGGTATTATTAAAAGTAACAAGTTATAGAAATATATTGAAGAGGACTCTGAGAAACTGAGGGGAGGGTCATCTAATGAAGTCTCCTGGTTGGGAAAAGTTGCAATCTCTTACACAGTTTCTTCTGATCTTCTTTTTGTCCGAGTTAAATACCAGTTCCGTTTGTTTCCTCATATCGAGGCTCAATTTCTTACATCAATTAAGAAACAGATCTGAAAACCACCATTTCTCATTTGAAACCTCACAATATCTTTCGGAATTGCCTCATATCTTTGGCTTAATGCTAGAGACTCTCACATAAGGTGGGGCTACTTTTCCTTCTTCCTTCCTATTATTAAATGAGCTCAAATAATTCCCAGATGATTATGATGAGGTTTTTCAGTTGTTTGCCTAAATTTCCACTAATCTCATTCTTCAGATACACTGGAGTACTACTTCTCAGAGACACTTGGCTGTCTCTTCCAGTTAATGTAGCTGTGTTTCTGTTGTCACGGAAGCTTCTATTATAGGCATTTCTCACGAATACTATTTTATGACATTATTGTCAGGCATACCACCCTTCTTGTGGTATTTTACCTATCACTGCTGTCTAATAAAAATTTCTGCAGTGTTGGAAATGTTCTGTATCTTTGCTGTCCAAAATGGTAACAACCTGTCACATGTGGCTATTGAACACTGACTAGAGCTCCACATGAAAATTTTGGGCAATTGGGCAATAAAGCTCAGAAACGTTATTTAGTTGTTCAATGTCACAGCCCAGAATAGGAAAAATCTAGATATATAAACCCAGATCTTCCGACTCTCGGTGATCCTTTCTCTATACTGTGGACACGTAGTCTTATACAACTATTTGCAGTTTTATAGAGCATCTATTAAGTGAAATAAGTATTTTGGGGATGCAAAGAAATAAAATAGGGTGAAAAGGAGTGAGAACTACCTGATATCAAGTTATATTATGAGGCTACAGTAATCAAAATACATAGTATGGGCATAAAAATATACATTGATCAATGGAACAGAATAGGGAACCCAGAAATAAATCCACATCTATAAGCTCATTTAATACATGACAAAAGAGGCAAGAATATACAGTGGGGTAAAGAGAGTCTCTTCAATAAACGGTGTTGGGAAAATTGGCCAGATATATGCAAAAAGAAAAGAAAAAGAAAAAGAAAAAGAAAAAGAAAAAGAAACTGGACCACCTTCTTACATCATATACAAGAATAGACTTAAAGTGGATTAAAGACTTTAATGTAAGACCTGAGACCATAAAACTTCTAAAAGAAAACATAGGCAGTAAACTCTCCGATATTGCTACTAGTAATTTCTTTTCAGATTTATCTACTTGGGCAAGGGAAACAAAAGAAAAAAGTAAACAAATGAGGCTACATCAAACTAAAAAGTTTTGCACAGAAAAGGAAACCATCAACAAAGTGAAAAGATAGCCTATGGAATGAGAGAAGATAGTCACTTATGATACATCTGATAAGGGATTAATATCTAAAATATATAAACAACTCACGCAACCCAACAACAGAAAATCAAACGATCCAATTAAAAAATGAATGGAAGACCTGAATAGATATTTTTCCAAAGAGGAAAGACAAATGGCCAATAGACATATGAAAAGATGCTCAAGATCACTTATCATCAGAGAAATGCAAATTAAAGTCATGATGAGATATCACCTCATACCCGTCAGAATGGCTATCATCAATAAATCAAAGAACAACAAGTGTTGGTGAGGATTTGGAGAAAAGGGAACTCTCATACACTGTTGGTGGGATTGCAAATTGGTACAGCCACTGTAGAAAACAGTCTGGAGGTTCCTCAAAAAATTAAAAATGGATCTACCTTTTAACCTAGCAATTGCACTTCTGGGTATTTATCACAGAAAACCAAAATAATAATTCATAAACATCTTTGCATCTGTGTGTTCATGGGAGCACTATTCACAATAGCCAAGATATGGAAGCAATCTAAATGCTCATCAAGAGATGATTGTATAGTCTATGGCCATGCCACCCTGAATGTGACCTATCTTGTCTGATCTCAGAAGCTGAGCAGGGTCAGCCTGGTTAGTTTTGGACGGGAGACCATGTTGGAATACTAGGTGCTGTAGGCATAAAAAAAATAAAATAAAATAAAGAGATGACCGTATAAAGAAGTATGGTTCATATATACAATAGAATATTACTTAGCCATGAAAAAAATGAAATCTTAACATTTGCAATACATGGGTGGATCTTGAGGTTATTATACTGAACAGAATAAGTCAGAGAAAGATAAATACCATACGATTTCCCCTATATGTGGAATCTAAGGAACAAAAAGAACAAACTAATTGAAAACAGACTCACAAATGTAGAGGACAATCTGGTGATGGCCAAAGGGGAGGGGGTTGGAGAGCTGGAAGAAAAGGATGAAGGGTTAAAGAAGTACAAATTAGTAGTTGATAGATTATAGTTGATAGATCAGAGATAGGGATCATGTCATAGGGAATGCAGTCAATGGTAATGTAATGGCTGTGTGTAGAGCCAGAGGGAAGATAGAGTAATCAGGGGGATCATTTCATAAACTATATAAATGTCGAACCAATGTGTTGTATACTTGAAACTAACAAAAAAAGGGGAAGTGAGAAATAAGAAAAGAAAATTACTTTATTGATCTCTAAGAACAAAGAAGAAGAAAGGAGAGTCCTTGTGTGGACCTCGTAGAGCACTAGGGAGGAAAGGAGTGTCCCTGTGTTCACCTGCAGTAGTCCAGAGCTGTTACCACTGCAGTTGTACAAGATGAGTCAAGTTCTGCCTCAGTGCTCAACAAGCAAGTCTCTTGAGCACAGTAGGTTTGCTTGTGCTTGACACATACACAGGCTGGTAAATCCCACTGACTATGCCACTCCGAGATCTTTGGGTTTGGTGAGAGTGAGTCTAAGTAACTTGTCTAAGCTCACATAGTTACTAAGGGATCAATCAAATCCAGACTGAAATCTGGATCCTTTTGACTTAAATATTAATTAGGATAGTAGAGGGTGACAATACTGAAAACAGAGTTTGTGCACTGACTGTGGTAGTCTTAAATGCCAAGCTAAGAAATTTGGATTCAATCCATTGACAGAGGAGACCCGAGAAGCTTTTAAGAAACTTCTTAGTGGACGCTACTAAGGAACTAGGAAGAATAACCTAAATATGGTTTTAGAGTGAAAAGAAGGGAGGGCTTCAAGAAAACCATGTGGCAAGGTTTTATAACTTAGGAGCTCATTTTTTTTTTACACTCAGAAGATGTCACACCCGAAAGGTGTTGGGGACAATGGAGGCATTGGAATGTCAAGGAGGGGACCTGTTCTCAGAGTCCACAGGAAGACAAGCAGTTCATTTTTAAGTCAGGAAGATGTTGACTGATAGTAGACTGAGTTGTGAAAACATTAGCTGGTGCTTGATGAACACAAGTCATGTGAGTTAAACCACATGAACTAAACCACCTCATGTGCTTTAGATTTGGAGGAGATAAAAGTTAAGTAACTTTTGGAGGGCCACCCATCCATTCTTGGAAGAGAACCATGTACAGAAAGTACAGGAAGAGCAAGGAGGCAGGGAAGGAGGCAGAGAAGGTGCCCCCAGAAAAGTCAGAGGAGCGCCAGGCTAGGCAGTGGCCAAAGCAGATGAGGTGAGTCCAAGCAGTGTGGTGACTGATGTAACATTACATAAGAAGTTGTAGGAGGTTAAAGATAAGAAATAGACTTGGAGGACATGAAAAAGGTTGCTGATAACTTTAATAGTTCTCTTTGGGGAGCACAGTTATCTATAGCCAGATAACAGGAATTTAAGGGAAAGAGGAATATGTTCCATGGGCAATAGTAGTTGAACAGCAGTGAAAGGAAGTAAGAAATGCAACAGCCAGAAAAACTCAAGGAAGCCAATACTAATTTCTTTTACATTAAAAAACAAAAGAAAACAAAAAAGGTATTCACATTTGTAAGCATATGGAAAAAATACAAAGGGAAGAGTGAGAAATAAAACATCTTGGAAGAATGATACTGTACACATTATCTTCTAGTGATAGATGAATGATTTGACAACAATTTTAAAGTAATTTTAATGTGAGACTTCTCTCAATATCCTTAAAAATAACATTAGTTATTCTTACTTGTTTATTATTTCAGAATCAACATTTTTAAACTATAAGAATAAAAACTAAGGCAGTCAGATCAATAAAATAGAAAATCCAAAAATAGGCATATATATATATATATATACATATATATATATATTTCATAACAGTTGGAGAAAGGATGGGTTATTCAATATTGGCTATTTTGAAAAAACATTTAGACTGTAACCTAAATTCTAGATGATTACAGAGTTTTAAAAACCATGAATATACTAAAAGAAAATGTAGAATGTTTAGTGGTAATATAAACATATCAAAAAAACAAAATTCTAACTCACAATTATTGATCAATGAAACTAGAAGTAAATTCTAGGTGACTCTGTCAGAAAGCATCTGAAGGAGAAATAAATAGCTTGTGAGCAACCTCCATATCAATTAAAACATCCAGAAGTACGATAAGAGTATATTAAACTCAAAAGCTGGGAGGTAGCAGTGAATGGTTACTATTGTTCTTTTGGATTAAATTAAGCTTTGGAATTTTAAAAATTCTACCCAATAAAATGTCCTCTATTTCTTCCCGTAGTAAGTGAAGAAAATCATCAAATATCAGGAAGGAGTCCATTTTTTTTAATAAATAAGTCATTTGCATAGTGTCCATCTCCTTAAGAATCTCCAAAATTTACCAAATATATATTTAGATATTCCACATACCTCCTGGGCAATCATTTGACATCATTGAAATGGCCTTAATTGATACTATTATTGCCATAAAGTAATGTTTTAAAAATAATTAAAAACTTATTCCTAATTTTAAATACTCATCTGAGTGCCTTTTATCTAATCCCAGTGTGTGGAAAATAAAGTCTTTGATGTTCTGTCAATACCTTCACACCATGTGCTAAAAAGACATACCAAATGGCACTACTCAATATTAATTTCCCCAATTTAAATGTGTTTCCTGTGTTATTGCAGTGCGATTAGTACGTACAATGCTAAATACTGAGAAGAATGATATTTAGGAGAAACGTTTTTTATTTACCTGGCACTACTTCCCTCAATGCTCATTTACCCATTGTTCCATGTACCCAGATCTTTACACACATTTTCCAATCCTCATCATTACTCACACAGTAATCATTAACTAAAATAAACATCTTTTTTCCCCATACTATAAGATTCCAACATTTAAAAAATTGCCAGCTTCTTCTTTTCTTGAATATATGTCACTCATATTCGAGTGAATTCAAAAGTTGTTACATCAGTAGTAGTTTAATCCAATCACAAACCGAAAACAAAGACAAGCCTTACCAGTACCCCTCATGACATTGTTCTTCCATGTTATATGCTATTAATACTCGGCTTCATCCAACTTGTGTTCATCGATTAAAGAATTCCATCGCTAGGTATCACTCAGGACAGGCTAAGTTACACAGAAGTAGCAACAGACTCCGATCTCACTTGCCAAAGTTCATGCCCAGTGCAAGTCAGCCGGAAGCTCTGCTGCTTGTCTTCCACATCCGGGATCCAGGCTGGTAGAACAGCCACTATTGGAACAGTGACAAATTGTCATGGCAACAGGAGAGAGAGTGTGGTGAATGCACGCTGGTTCTTATAGTTGTTTTTCTACTTTAATTCCTCTTACTAAAGTGGGTCACTTGGCCATGCCTAACTTCAAAGGCAGCAGAGAGATGCAAGGTTGTCATGCATGTGGAAAGCAAAGAACTGAAAATAGGTAATGAACAGTCCTAATGACTTCCACATGCTTATTCTACTTTCTCTCTGAGCACAAATGTGTCAAACACTATGAAATTGGTTTTACAAACTCTGGGAAAATATTTTGACTCAAATTTGTTTATGCCTTTGAGAAGGTTTTGAAGTTTTAGGATTCTTAGATAAAAATAGTCAACTTAAAACTGGAAAGCAATATTTTGTACTTGTTCTTGAAAAAAACATTCTCAATAGGTTCATCGAAAAGGTCAATGCTAGGAAATGATGCAAAATCCCGTATACCTATTTAACAAAGTATCTAAACACACAAATCACCATTTCAATGATGTCAAATGATTGCCCAGGAGGTATGTGGAATATCTGACTATATATTTGGTAAATTTTGGAGATTCTTAAAGAGATGTACACTATGCAAATGACTTAATTATTTTAAAAAATTAACTCCTGCAGAGTGGAGACAATAAATTCCTTGGTTGCGAAATCCAATTTAAAGCTTTATTGTCAGACTTTCCATTCAATTTTTCAGTTGGGGTTGTTTGTAGGACACTTATTTGCCTGTCACTTATTCTAGCACATGCAGATTATAATCTGTATGAGCTCAACTGGAGTCTTCTTTTCTATTTATATTTATGATGTTATTTTGAACTTTAGTATTTATATTACTAAATTCATTACACTCATTCTTTAATAAACCACTTTTAAGTCATTGATTGTTTTTGTGAACTGGGGATTTAACATAACATAATAGTGACAACAACAAAAAGTATAAATTTTAGAAAAGAATAATTTGCCAAGAAAATAAAACTAAGTGCTTACATAAATTAGGTAGACCTCATTGTACAGAATGAATATATATAATAAATGTTGACTATAAAATGTATCCCAATTTCTACAGTCTTCAACAGAAAATGTTTTTCTATTAGGTAGGTGGGTTGGGAAGGTAATTTACCAGCAACTTAAGTTCAGAATATTCCTGAGTAAAGTCTTTAGGTGGGAGGTAGCTCATGTGCCCTGGAGATCCTGTATTTGGGGAACTTGTGAAAAAAAATATGTAAGCAAAACTCTGTCTCTAGGGACAGATGATGTAGAAAACCTTACCTTTTTGATCCTCAGAAAATGAGGAATAATCTGAAAACTTAAAAAGTTATGATCTCCAGAGAATGTCCCTCTCAATACTCCCAGCTAATTTTATTTTTTGTGTTTCATTAAACAAGTTGCCCCTTTATTTAAAACTTCCCCTGTCTTTAACCTCTGACTATTTACCACGGCATGAATTGTGGTTTATAGGGCCATTCTCTCTTTCTCTTGGTGGTGTATACACATAAGTCTCACTAAGCATCAGAGAAACATTTTAATTTTTATGCTTCCATTTCAATGGGATATTGGGTATACCAATTAAGACCCCACTATCCCAATGCAAATACCATTTTCAAGCTTGAGACAATATGGGAGTCTCTTAAATGCAAATTAAAACCACAATGAGATGTCATCTCACACCTGTCAGAATAGCCATTATCAATATTGGTGAGGATGTGGACAAAAGGGAACCCTTGTCCACTGTTGGGATTGCAAATTGGTGCAGCCACTATGGAAAACAGTATGGAAGTTCCTCAAAGAATTAAAAATAGAACTACCTTATGATCCAGCAATTGTACTTCTAGGTATTTATCTGAAGAAAACCAAAACACTAATTTGAAAAGATATATACACCTCTGTGTTCATTGCAGCATTATTTACAATAGTTAAGACATGGAACCAACCTAAGTATCCATCAATAGACAACTGAGTAAAGAAGAAGTGGGATACACACACACACACACACACACACACAATGGAATATTACTTTGCCAAAAAAGAATGAAACGTTATCTTTTGTGACAAATGGTTGGACCTAGAGGGTATTATACTAAGTGAAATAGGTCAGGCAGAGAAAGACAAATACCATATGACCTCATTTATATGTGGAATCTGAAAAACAAACAAACAAATAAAATACAACAACAAAAAATAGAAACAGACTCATATACACAGGGAATAAGCTGATGGTTGCCAGATGGGAAGAGAATTGGGGGTCTAGGTGAAAAAAGTAAAGGAATTAAGAAGTACAAATTGATGATTAAGAAATAGTCATGGGAGGTAAAGTAAAGCATAGGGAATATAGTTAGTAATATGGTAATAATTATGCATGGTGTCAGGTGAGCATTAGACTAGTCAGGGGGATCACTTCATAAATTATATAAATGTTTAACCACTGTGTTACGCACCTGAAATTAATTTAAAATAATACTAAATATCAACCGTAATTGAAAAATCAAAAAAATGGGGAAGAAAGGTGAAGGTAAATAAGAGGTATAATACAAGTAAGTCGTGGGGGTGTGGTGTGCGGCATAGGGAATATAGTCAATAATATTGTAATAGTGTACTATGTTGTCAGATGGTTGCTGGACATATCATGGTGATCACTTCTTTGGGAATGTAAGTGTTGAAGAACTATGATATATACCTGAAACAAATACAATTTTGTGTATTAGCTGTATTTTAATAAAAATCTTTTTTTTTAAAAGATAGGAGTCTCTTACTCCTTGACTCTTAACCCAGAATTGAAATCTAGGGCCCCACATTCTCAGATGTCTATATATATATATATCTATAGATATATAGATAGATATCTATATATATATATATATATATATATAGAGAGAGAGAGAGAGAGAGAGAGAGAGAGAGAGAGGGCCTCAGAGAATTCCTGACTCAACTTACTGACTCTCCTAAAGGACTGAGGATAACCAGCCGGCTTTAGGTAGTCATTGAAAATACCAGACCAGTATATGGCACATAAACATTGCCTTTAACCCCATGACCCTACCCACTAGTAGACATAATGAACTTCAAGTTTTTATGAATTAGCAACAACACTCCTCTCTGGGGAAAGACACTTGAAGCAAGGTAGAGGAAAACTACTGTGTGCTCTTCCACACCCTTCCATAAAAAAGAGAGAGCAAAGTCTATTCTTCTATGAGCCAAAATATGAAAAGAGAAAGAAAAATATTCCTTGTATTAGACACTAGCGTTTATTGACTACTATGGTTTGAAATTTTATGTCCTCCAACATTCATATGTTGAAACCTAACTTCCAAGGTGATGGTATTAAGACGCAGGGCTTTTGGAAGATAATTAGGTCATGATCTCCTGAATGGGATTAGTGTCCTTACAAATGAGGCCCAGAGAGCAACTTTGCTCCTTCCTCCGTGTGAAGACACAGGAAAAATACAGCCTACTATGAAACAGGAAGCAGATTTTCACCAGACTTCAAGTAATTCAGCATCTTCATCTTGAACTTCTAGTCTCTAGAACTGTGAGAAATAAATTTCTGTTTTTCAGAAGCCACCCAGACTATGATATTTCCTTATAACAGCATGAATGGATGAAGACATTGACTTAGAAGATAGCAAATACAATAAAGAGCTTGAATATGATGTCAAGGCTCACACAGAAGGGGCAGCACCTCCATCCAATTAAATGTGTATCGAATCTTTATAGGTCAGATCCTGTAGTGGGCACTCAGAGCGATGTGCAGAGGAAATGGGCTGCCCTCGTGGTCAAGGGGTCATGGGAGGTAGTTCATGAAGACAAAGCAAGATAAGCTATATTTAAGAAAGACAAAGTGACAACTGATAATAGGACCAAAGAGAGACAGGGAGCTTTTGTTTTTTTGGATCAGAAAAAGATGAAATTTAGGAAGTGGAATTTAAAGGTAGGGACAGATGAATAGGATGAGTTGTGACAGAAAGCCTAAAGGGAATGGTATGAATAAATGTACAGAAAGGGGATGGGGCTTTCTAATTGGTGGGAACAAAGGGTTCAGGGAGGAGAGTAGTGGTGGACATGCCTGGGAAAGCATATTGGGGCCATAAGGGGAAATAATTTGAACTTTGCTGACTAATCCATGAGGTCTAGGTTTGAGCTGTGCTTTGGGAAGATGCTTTTGCTCATGGTTGTGAGATTATGAATGGAGGGAGGGCTAGGGAATGGTAGAATTAATGGTGGATGGAATAGGTTTGGTAGAAAGTGAGTTTGGCTAAGAGAGGAACTGCAAAGAAATACAATTCTCATTAGAAGAAGAAGGTGGAGGAGGGGTAGGAGAAAGAGAAGGGGAAGGGGAAGAGGAAGAGGAAGAAGGAAAGGGTGGAAGAGGGAAGGAGGAATGAAGAGGAGAAAAAGGAGAAGGAGGAGGAAAAGAAACCCAGAAACTCCAAACCTGTTCTGGAAGGAGAATCTCTTTGGGGGGAAAGGAGGCTAGACTTGAAGCTGTAGTTCTTGCCTCCCAAAGTTTTCTTCCCTTTGGAGATCTCTCATTAATTGCCAAGGCCTCACCACAATGTTCTGTGTAAAAATGTATTAGGGGATGAATTGTGTCCTCCTAAAAATGATATGTTCAAGTGCTAAAGCCCAGTACCTCAGAAAGTGATATATTTAAACAGGATCCTTGAAGAAGTGATTAAGTTAAAATGAGGTCATGTGGGTGGGCTCTAATCCCAGGATTTGTGTCTTTATAAGAGGAGATTAGAACAAGGGGGAAGACCATATGAAGACACAAGGAGAAAAGAGCCATCTACAAACCAAGGAAAGAGGCCTCAGAGAAAAACATGCTGCTGACACCTTAATCTTGGACTTTCAGCTTCCAGAACTGTGAGAAAAATCAATCTTTTTTTCAAGTCACCCAGTCTGTGGTACTTTGTTCTGGCAGCCCTGGCAAACTAATACAGGGTGTATGAAAAATGACTGTTTTTGATTGTATAACTGAGAGAAGATAGTTAAAACAGGCTTTTATAAAGTTTGGGAGATAGCAAAAGGGAACCAAACTCATAAACTAAGATAAAAGTAGTTCATCAAGCCTATAATAAATGGCTTGCTTTTGAAGATTCTAATAACCCATCCCATTTATAAAAGGATATGTCCAGGGATCAATGCATTTGGGCCCTCCTGCTGCCTTTCATACCCAGAGGAGAAGTTCTAAAGTACAGTTCCATCCTTTTGTCATGGAGCCCTGTGCTCATATATACTGAGAGCTGAATTGGGACTCAGAAAACAAGTGGGTTGTGGCTAAAGTTTGTGGCCAAAAAAAAGAGTAATAGACCCTGATGTCACACTCCAGGCTTGTCCACAAACCAGTCTAGATATCCTGGGACTCTGTATAGCTATGGTGTCTCATGCACGTGCTGGGAGGGTTGTGCAATGAACGAGGTGTTTGTAAGCACGCAGATGAACACTGTGTGTTCCAACACTCCTGAGGGCCTGGCTGTGAGTGCAGCAGAACAGACTGCTGCTGTCCATGCACGTACAGAGTAAAGGTGGTGCTTTCCTCTGACTAGAGAGAAACCTTATACGAACATTCTCTGGCACAGACTAACCCCTCCAGAGTGCTCCAGGAAAATAGTTTTGAACACAGGAATTGCCAGGTCTGGATAAACATAGTTCAGTTCCTCAGATGTTTTGAACATGACTGAATGTTGATACTGCACAACCTTTCATCAAAGGCTTTCAAATAGTTCATGTAAAATCCTGATCCTGTCTCAGGCAGTGGCTGATCCACTGTTCTGGTGACCAAACACCATAAAGTATGGATCCTTTTGAGATGCAGTGAATCACTGAGAAAGTTAAAGGTTTAGATTGAGCCAGTGGCGTAGCATTATGCTCATGTAGGAGAGTCCAATTCTGGTCTTCTTGCTAATAGACTTGGAAACTTTCTTTATACCTCCCAAAATTTTCCTCATGTTTAAAATGCAAATAATAATAGAAGCATGTTTTCATGTGCATGGCTTCTAAGTTTTAAAATCATATTGAAAAGCAAAAAGGGCTTGACTTTGTCACGGAAAATTTCTTCAAGTCCCTGTACACAATAAACATTCAGGACACATCATAGAGTGTGGTGGTGAAATGATAATGAACTGATGGTTTTTCAAAGAGGTGTTTATCACTGCACTAGGTCTTCCTGAGACACTCTGTAATTCTGCTGTACCCCATTCTTTTTTTTTTTAACCATTCTCAAAGTCTAAGTGACAGAATAGATACTAGAAGAGCCATTAGAAATTTAGATTGGAAATTTGAAATATTTGGAGTAACGTACACAAATAAGTTGCAAAAGAGCTCAGAGCATTGTTTACCAGCTACAGTGTGGTACATATATACACTGGGTCACCACAGTGCACGCATTCTAGTGATACATGGAGTTTTAGAGATGTATGTTTTTCTAACTACACCTCCATTCATTCATTCATTCAACAAATATTCATTAAGTGCCTATTTTATGCCTGTAGTTAGCCATAGAAATCAGAAAATAATAAGACAAATTTCAGGATTTTACAGGCTTATAGCCTAGAAAAAGAAATCCAATAAAGAAATAAATGCAATAAAATATAATTAGATTCATAATAATTGGATTTGATATTCATGATGTCAACAGTCTTTGAGCAGTCACACAGGTCTGTGACATGCAGTGATTTCTTTTAAAGATTTTATTTTCTAAAG
Organism: Rousettus aegyptiacus; assembly: GCF_014176215.1. Classification (NCBI taxonomy): domain Eukaryota; kingdom Metazoa; phylum Chordata; class Mammalia; order Chiroptera; family Pteropodidae; genus Rousettus; species Rousettus aegyptiacus. The sequence goes on from NW_023416309.1 coordinate 67,185,151, forward strand.
CAGATTTAGGTTCACAGCAAAATTGAGAAGTAACAGAGGTTTCTCATATAGCCTCTTTCTCCCACACAGGCACAACCTCCTCCCCCAGTATCAACCACAGTGATGCATTTGTTACAATCAATGAATGTACACTGAAGCATCATAATCAATCAAAGCTAATAGTTTACCTTAGGGTTCATTTGGTGTTCTACATTCTATAAGTTTGGATAAATATATAATCTATCATTATAGTACCACACAGAATAATTTTACTGTCCTGAAATTCTTCTATGTTCTGCCTATTCAGCCTCACCTCTCTCCAAACCTCTGGCAATGACTGATCTTTTTACTGTCTTGATAGTTTTTCCTTTTCCAGAATGTCATATAGTTGAAATCATACAACATGTAGCCTTTTCAGATTGGCTTCTTTCATTTAATAAAATGCTTTGAGATTCCTCTATGTAATTTCATGGCTTGATAGCTCATTTCTTTTTAGTGTTTAATAATGTTCTATTGTCTAGATGTACCACAGTTTATTTTTACATGTGATAATTTTAATTTTGCTGAGACACAGTATAAAGTGGTTGGCTGAGAGCACAGTATAAAATGTATGGGCAGGAACAAGTCACCAAACTAGTGAGGTGACAGCTGACTGCCCATCTTCCATGTCCCAGAGACACTTGGTTCTCATGGAGGCCACCAGCACAGTTATGTTCACGGTGTAATAACATCCTATCTCAGTATTGTGAAAAACAATGTTTAAACAAAAGCCAACTGCTAGTGACAATGATGGAAATGTGAAGAAATTAAAGAGCTTCAAGAAAGCAATTTTCTTTTTTTCAGAAAACAGAAGCTTCTTAAGAGAAAAGCTATGCTGTTTTGGTGGATACCAATGTGGGAATTCATGAAGTGCTCAGAATGTATCCATCGTGAATAAAAAGGCTCTATTCTACGTGAAACATATAGCGGTGGGGAGAAAGTCTCAGGATTAGCTTCAAGAAAAGGGTGATCTTTGAGTTGATTTTCAGAAGATGAATCAGATAATAACGATGTGACAAAGGTCAACTGATGAGAAAGACTGCAGCCTACTTGGAAAATACTGGTTAAAAATAAAGCAAAGGGAATTTTTGTTTTTGGTCAAGAAGGAATGATAGGAACATGATTTACCCTCTGACCAGAATAAAACAAAAAGAAAAACAAACAACAAAAACCCAGGCAAAATATACAGAAACTGGACACTGGACATCAGGAAAGAAACAACAGCAATCTCGAGAAACGAGAAACAAATGAAGTGAACCTTATTATAGACCCCCAATTTACAACGCTAAGAGAGCTTTGAGGCCAGAATGCAAGAAGGAACCTAGGAAGGGTCAGAGGAGACAGAATTGTGTTGAGGAGACAGAGCTGAGAATCTGAGGAAACTAAAGCAGATAAAGTTCACAGGACTAGAGAGCAGAGAGCTGCAGAGAGAGAGAGAGAACCCTCCAATACTCAAGAGTGCTGATCAGCACATGTATATATGCTACTTGAGACTCAGGGGAAGAACCACCTGAAAGGATTAGAGGGAGCAGTACTCAGGGCTCACACAGAGCTGGGGAATAACTCCTGTTCCCACTTTCTGAACTGGAAAAAACTCAATTCAGGGAGCATTGGATTGAATAGTCAGAAGAGCTTTGCTTCAGCAGTGAGCAACAACTAGCCCTGGGCTAAACACAGATCTGGACCTGCCTAACTATTCTTAAAAGCAAAACTAGAAAGGATGAAACTGTTTCCAAGTAATTCAGCTTCATCCTAGAACAAAGCTCAAGAATATTTATAGGAAAATGAGCTCTCAATGGACAATGCTGCACTGGCAAAGTACGGGCTGCAGCACAGAGAAAAAAAACATGAGAAAGTGACTTCTGAAAAATAGAAAGATCTAGGTTTTTTGACTTTGTTACTATGAGCAAATTGTTTAATTTTTCTAAGCTTTGCTTTCTTCTTTGGTTAAAAAACACAAAAATAATAGACCCAAAAATAATAGCTGTCAATGGTGGTTGCCTCTGAGGGTTGGGGATTGCCTGGGAAGGGGCTTGAAAAAAAATTTTGGAGCTGAAAATAAAGTTCTGCTTTTACACAGATGAATACAATGTCAAATTTCATCATTGGTACACTTGATATGTGTGCATTTTATTACGTGTAAATTTCACCTTTAAAAAGTTAAACATATACTGAGCTTTATTTAGATAAAGATTTTTATGTCAAAAAATTTAAGAGTAAAATGTCCTGATATCTACAATTTAGTTTTTAAAACATAAAAAAATAAGATGTGTTGGTAGACGGATAGATAAAGCAGATACTGATAGGTACCAATTGTAAAATCTGAGTGGTAGATATTTGGGTGTTGATTATGAAATTCTTTCAACTTTTCTGCTAAGTACCAGTTTGGTACTTCTGCTAAGTACCAGTTTGGTACTTAGCACAATATCTAGAACATAATAAGTTGGTGATGATTGTTTTTATTAATGGTAATTAAACAGTGACAAAATAGAGGTTAAAAGAGCATTTTGGCTTTTGCAGGAATTCAGACAAATAAAACCATGGTCTAACATAGAGTAGTTGTAGTGAGAATGGAGGTAGTAGAAACATGTTAGAGGCAGAGCTGCTATAGTTGGTGAACAGTTGGTAATTAGTGTTGAGAGAAGGGGCAGAGTCTGGGATAATGCTCCAGGTTCCGGCTTTGGCAATGAATGGATGCTGGTACCATTCAGAGATGATAATCCTCTCCAGAAGAATAAAAACATGCTTTAGAATGTCCTGGGACCATCAGAGTTTTACTGCCAAGAAGGTGCAGTAGCCCTGTCTCTTTGACAGGTCAACTTCTGTTGTTCTCATTTTGACCCCTCTTGTGGAGCAATGCAAAATATGACAAACATTGTTTTGACCCAAGAAAAGAAAATTTTCATGCATCATAACCTTCCCTCAGGAAGATACTTCAAGGGATACTCCTTAAAGTACTCCGCAGATGTTTCTGGAAATGATATCCTTTATGACCCTGGTGTGTGCATGTAGTTAAGGAAGTGCTGGCTTGGTGGAGAGAAACAGCTGCTCAGAGTGTGGAGTGCATCATTCCATTGGCTGACGTGCCCTTTGAACAGACTCACTCAGCAGTGCTTGCACTAGAGTTCAGGGAAAGGCTAGCACTTAGATCAGTGTTGCCATCAAGACTATGGCTCATAGATAGTTGTAGAACAATGATTTCTAGTACAACTGCATTTTCTAGCCAATGAGATATTAAATGTTGAGAGTTATTATTTTTATTATTCAGTGCCTTTCCCAAGAAAGGGCTCTGTTCTTCATAAAAGTTTTCCTGTTATTTGATCTCCCACAGGCCTTGCATTGGGATTGAAGAAATGCCATTTGGTTCAGTGTTCAAAGAAAAATTGTAATAGTCAAGTTCATGCCACAGCTGAGAGTTCATGGTTCTAGGCCAGAGACCGTAGGTATAGGAGGGCCAGCCTCAGTCCTCTCTAAGCAATGGCACTCAAAGTGTGGTCCACAAATGTGACCAAAGCCAGCTCACAAGCTGTTACAGAGCTGCTTTGAGATAAGTACAGAAATTGAGAGGAAGAACTTAGAAATCTTTATAGCAATTTTATGTTGTATTGACATCCAAGTACATGATCAATGGACATGTCATTCTTGCATGTGTAGCAGGGTCTTGTAACTGACTGTGATGGATAACAAAGGAAGGAAGGAAGGAAGGAAGGCAGGAAGGAAGGAAGGAAGGAAGGAAGGAAGGAAGGAAGGAAGGAAGAAAAGGAGAAAGATAGGAGGGAGGAAAGAGGGGAGGAAGAAAGAAAAATGGTGTTTTACCACATTTAGTTTGAGAAGTCCTGCTTTACACTGCACCTCAGAGCACCCCACAGATACAAAGACTCTTTACAGATCCACAGACCTCTTCATAGAACTACAAGACTCTCAGAAAATTTCTGATAGTATCCACAGAGTCAAGCAATTCTCACAGAACCTCAGGAATCTTCTCAGTCTCTCTTGTTTACCACTCTCCTTCCTCAGAGATGCAGCTGAACAAACTACTAAAGTCCATTTTCCAGGCCGCAGAGCACCAAGAGTGAGTGGAAGTCAATTTGTTACTGCAGGGGACATTGCCTCTACCTTGCTGGCATAGAGTTCTGCTTCTGAATATAATGTGTTTGGTACCTAACTCCAACTTTTAGGATTCTTAAAGTATCAGTTAGCTTTTGCTGTGTAACAAATCACCCCCAAATTTAGTAGCTTAAAAATACAAATTATTGGTTATCCCAGTTTTGAGGGCTGACTTGGTCTTAATTGGCATCCTTTCTTGTTTGGGCCAGAATCAGCTATTTTCTCCTGGGGTGCGTCTAGGGTCTTAAAAGGGTTGGCTGGAATGGTTGGGATCACTCTGTGGTCGCTCAATGTTCAGTAGGCCTCCCTAAGCTTGCTCAGATGATGGGGGAAGAGTCTCCAGCAGTAAGACGGCAAGCCCTAATAAGCAAACATTCTTTAAGCCTCTGCTTATATTATACTGCTAATGTTTCATTGGCCAAAGTAGGTCACTTGGCCAGGTCCTGATTCAGAGTGGAGGAATAAACTGTACCTTTTTATGGAAGAAACAGAAAAGCTACATTGCAAAGAGGCATACATATAGGAATGAAAAACTTTGGTGGCTATTTTGCTTTTAATAAAGATCGAAGAGGCCAAGTGATGTTGTTTACTTCTGGCCCATAGTAGCTGCTCAATAAATAGCTATTGAATAAATATTGTCTTAAGAGGCCTTCACTTTTCCTTCTCCTCATATAGTTGATGTTCAGATATTTAAAACACTCTTCTCCCAGAGTCTAGTTCTGATTGTGGATGGCCTTGGATGCCAAAAACACTTAGTCATCTTCTGTTTACTATGTCATCATGGAAGAAGCCAGCAAAGTCTGGTGACCTTAATAAGAGTAACTGTATGGCTTTTGTTTCTTTTATAGAAGTAACCACTGGTATAAATTGGGAACTGATGTTTCAGTGTGCATTTAAGACTGCACCAGCCAGTTTCAGCTCTGAGTATTCATACATAACATTGCGTATAAAGATCAGGAATCAGCTGCTGAAATTCTTGGATGAAAAATGGCTCCATCAGTTGCCTGAATGGAACACACTCAATGAGTTTAGGGCTCTGGTAGACTGCCATGAAGTTTAGGTACAAGTTATTATTTTCCATAGCTCCATAACTAAGTAGTCCATGCATTCAGCCTTATAACAAGCCTTCTCCCTCAGATTGAATATGTGAAGGTTTTATTTTTCTGGGAGATCTTCTTGCTGGGGGCCCACCACTGGTGATTCATATCAAACACTTTTATCTTGGATTCTTTTGAAGAAAGTCTTCAGCTGGATTATTTGAGAAAGCTGAGATGGCCTACATGATGACACCATGGGAATGCTTCTGTTCCTCTGGAGGATTTCCTGCCCTTCTCTGCACGCCTGAATCCTAGTGATGTCACTGGGTTTCTGTGTATCAGCTCTAATATCCCCCTACATCTTACCTCTCTTTATATGTGGTGGTTTTTAGAGGGCTTGGGAATGACCTAGGAAACAATATGACGACAAGAGGCAGGCATACACAACAATTTATTAGGTGGCACTTGGATAGGGTTGCATGAGAGGCAAGGTTCCTGGACAGAATGAGACTGCAGAGGCTACAGTGGGCACAGGGCCTACCATCCAGAAAGGGAGAAGGGAAAGGGAACTTCTACGAAAGGAGGGGGTCTTAAAGGAGGCTTACCTCTCTAGGTGATGCTGTGCAACTGCAAGGTAGAAAGTCTCTGCGTCAGAGAACTTTGAAGGACTGTAGCAACTTGGAGTCTTACAACCATAAGCCTTATCTCATTAATGGCCAGTGGATGTAGGGTGAGGTTTCATGGGTTATGCAAAGCAGACAGGTTCTAAATGGCCAAAAATCTTTATATTTGGGCTATTTAAAAAAGAATTAAATATGTAAAAATTTGAATTAGACACCAGTAGGCCTTCAAGGTGATGGGTCTAAGCCTGCAGTGAAGAAATAAACAACGTAGGGGCCAATACACAGAGGCCGCCTTTGGATCATTCATATGGCACTGGGTTCTAGGGTATTCTTTCAAAGACCATGATGAGGCCAGCCACAAGATGAAATGTTGTGGTCCCTCCCAAAGGAGAATAAGCGTACAAAAAGGAAGGCTTGAGTAGCCGTTGGAAACAATGTGGCATGGCATGAACTCAGACTATAACCACCCAGTTTTTTGCTCAGGTTCACAGGAGCAAATCTCTGATTTCTATGGATGTTTTTTTTCCTTGACTGGGGAAAGTTACCTGGGCTGAAGTCCTTACTCAGTCTTTGCCTTCACATCTGCTTCTTCATTTCCTGAGATGTCTACAGTCTATTTGAAGAAATACCATTTCTTTCATTTGCCTTGACCAATGGAAACTAGACTGTCAGAGCTAGAGAGGTCACTGGGAGTTCTCATGTTTCTAGTGGGGAGTTCCACGAAACCTAAGTCTTAGAGAGAATCTGAGAACAAGAGTTCCAAGGTCCAATAAATACAGAAAATACTTCATACTCTAGTGCCCTCCTAGGTGTCCACAAGACACAAATGCATATTCAATGATCTATAGTTATATAGGAGTGAGGTGTGAGACCATGACAGGTAGACCACCTCTAGGAAGACTGTTGAAAATACTTTTCTGGGAAGGAAAATTCCAAAAATCCTGAGGTTTCTGAATCATTGAGGAGCTCATAAGATAGTGAAAACCAAATATTAATAGTATTTTGATTTTGTTACGGTTGCACATTGTAATGGATGGATGAAAGAGAGAGGGAAAGGGGGAAGAACAAGAGAGAGAGAGAGAGACACAGAGAGAGAGAGAGAGAGAGAGAAATTGTGGGAAATAAGACAATGTGGCAAGTGATAGACAATTGACAGCCACATAGGGCTTCCCCCTTAGTCAAATGAATCATAATTTTCAGCCCACTTTTACTTGTCTGAACCATCTTTGACCATGCTTTTGCTGTGGGTTGTGGGGATTCTCAGATTCAAAGTCACATGACTAAACCAATGAACTGTTGCCTCATTCAGGGTCCCTCGAGATCAGTTAAGCTCCAGACTATTTCCTCCCCCAACCCCTGCTCAAATCTCCTGACGTATTTACATTAAGTACAAACTAAGGCTACCAAAGTCATGGTCTATATTAATGCTTACGTTTTACCAACAACATTAATTAAATCCTATCCTAATACCTCTGTGCCTGGATGTGTGACTCAGTTGGGAGACAGCACAAAGAATGAAGCAGGGCCTGGTCTGTGGCTCCCGGCCCCTCCCTGGGGCAGGCCCTGTGCCCATTTCCTCTACAGAAAGTCACAGATTCATCACGATGGAGGCACAAAGCTAAGATGTGTGATTATTAATCACTATTAGCCCCGTGATATGTTCAGTTTCACGCAAATTTATTTTTTTGCTTTTATGTTAGAACTTGAAAACACAGTGTTGAAAGAATTCTTTTGCACTGCATCCTCCAAGCTGTGCAGTCTTCCAGGTTTTGCTTTAATTTCTGTCACTGTGGAACTTGGGGTATGTCTAAGAGTTTACATGCAAGAGTTTAGTGGTTAAGAACATGGGGTCTTGGCTTCAGATAGTTAGAGTTTACTTTTGCTCCACCATGTGCCAGCTATGTGTCCTTGGGCATTTCTTTCACCTCTTGGTGCCCTCAGGACACAGCAGTCCATCCCTCCTGAGATTGTAGTAGGTAATAAATGAGATGTTTAGCTCAATGTCTGGTAAGTGTCCAATACAGTATAAATAAAGTAATTTATAATGTTTTCCCAACTAACCACACTGGTGTCTTTCTCACTTCACTAAATAATCTTCTTAACATTGTTTTTAATATCTACACATTTCATCTCATCACTGTGCCAAAATTTGCCCAATTATTCTCCTATTATTTGAGATTTAGGATGTTCACATTTTCCTTTATCATAAAAAAGTACTGCAATAAGTATCTTTTTTTTTTGCTACATTTTTGCATATCCATAACTATTTTAAGATACATTTCTAAAATTATCATTCTGAGTCAAAATTCTAAGGTAATTGTGCTAGAAGCCCCAGAATTACCACTGAAATCCCCTAGAATGGCTATGTCCTAGTCATTAATAATGAAGAGTGAAAGTAGTTGATACTTTGCCCATAAATTGCCTTGAACCTCTCAAAAGGATTTGACCTTTGTTTGTGAACTTCTCTGGCTTTAGCTGAGGTTTCAAACTTGTTTAAGTGGACTCAGAGATGAAGAAAACATCTGCTTCGAGTTCATTTTAAATGCAACCACTGCTTCTCCAACTTGAAGGTGCACACAGAATGAGGGATCCTGGGGACAACGGTGCACTTTGGGAATTGTTCACACAGATTCCCTTCTAGAATGATTCATGTGCACCTCCTTTTATTTATTTGTTTGTTTATTTATTTGTTTATTTATTTTTTTGGGGGGTAGATTAATGTTCAATGGCTTAGCCTGGCCTTGTTTGCCTGACTCAAGCAGTCCCCTTTCCTGTCTTCCTCCCCCAATGAAGACAACCACTGACATCGGGTCGGGGCTGCCTTCCTCAGCATCATCATGCCTAGCCCACAGGGCCTAGAAAGATCCATCGAGCCCTCTCTTATTCCATCCATTGCTTGTGGGCAGATAACTCATTTTCCACACCTTGGTGAGCCTTTCCCCAGTTGGAGCAGAAAAATGTCCTTTAGGAGTAATAGTTTTAGAAGAGTTTCAGAATTTTCAATCCCAAGTACAAATCAGTTTTGGACCCTCTCTTGCTTAAATTGCTCCTGAATCCTTTCTCTGCTAGCTCATAAGATGTCAGAGAAAGGTTTGCTTTCTCCCCCTCCACTCGCATCTGTGGAATCTGGCTTTCCTAAGCAACAGTGCTTTTGGGAACAAAGACATCTTTGTACTTTGTATTGTTCCAATGGCACATCGTAATCATTCTGTGCTTGTTCTCTCCCACAGGTGAAGTAGCAAAAGATGCAATTCATCTCAAAATGAATTTGTAAATTTATGTAATTTAGGGAACAGCTCTATGCCAACTTGAATTTGTGTGCCTTTAGAGGCTCTCTCCCTGCTTGTGTTATTCACTGAGAATACCTCTTGAGATGTGGAAATGACATAATTTCAAATATGTTTACAGAGGGGTCTGCTCTTGGAAGGCAAACTAGTTCCTTCCATTTCCTCCTTTCTCCCTTCTCCTTCCCTTCCCTCTCTTTCTTTTTTACCTTTTTCCTTCCCTCCTTACTCCCTCCCTTCCTCCTTCTCTCCCTTCTTTCCTCTTCATCTTTCCCCCTTTTGATTGCTCTTTTAATAATCAGCTGCTTTCACCCAAGGTCAGTAGAGTCTAGATGCGACTAGTAAAAGCAATAACTTGACTTTTGAGGACCCTTTAGACCAGCTGTGTCCCAGCCTTGCCAAGAACAACCATATAGTCTGCTGGCTGCAATGAAACAGGAAAGGCTTCATCTGTTATGTAAATACTTCCCAGATACCGACGAAACATCTGGCGAGACAAATGTTACAATGACGACCACATCAACTGGACAAATGCTCAATTAAGATTCACCTCTTTTCTGTGTGGGGAGTCCATATAATGGAAAAAGCATAGGTTTGGAAATCAGAGAAACTGACTGTAAGTTCCAACCCTGACACTTACTTTCTAGTCTCTGGAGGGAACATTGTAAATCCTTAAAGCCTCAGTTTCTTCACATAGAAAATGGTCATGATGATTGCCTGTTGACTAAGACACTACATGAAACAGCATTTCGTAAGTGCTGAAAAAAGGGCTACCTTTTACAGTCTGCTTAGATTCCACTCCCCATGGACACCAGTGACAGCCTTACAAAATGAAACTGTCAGCTCTGTACAGGACCCACCTGGCACTGGTGCTGCACGAGCAGGTGACACGGAGGCCTCGTCAGGCAGGATAGGCAGGATGCTTAAAAGAGGGACTCAAGGGACAGGTACAATCAGTGGAGGTTCCAGGACATTTTCTTGGTTTACTAATTAAAAAAGAAACATTAGTCTATAAATAGGCACAATGTGTCAGTATATTTGGTGAAAAAAGGAAATTAGATTATGTAGAGTCTATGGAGGCAGCATGAAAAAGACATGGATGTGCTATGACTACCAGACACAATCAGGAGCACAGTAGGATGCAAAACAGCGTGAGGAATGGAGTTCAGGCTCTGCAGCCAGAGCCCGGTTTGAATCTGGTCTCTGTCATTCCTTTGTGGGGTGTCTTAAGAAAGTCACTTGATGTCTTTTTGTGCCTCAGTTTCTCCCTCTGATAAAAGAGGGTGATAGGGGTGCCTGTTTCATAAGGTTATTGCAAGGATTAAAAGATCTGATTCATACAAAATCTTCAGAATGGTGACTAGCACATAGTAAGTACCAAGTTACTATGAGCTATTATTGTTATCAATATTTTTATCAATGACTTATGTATGATTTGTTGCTAATGAGCCGAGGCAGCATAGTGCAACAGAAAAGCTCAGGTGTGGGAATTAGACAGTCTAATGTGACTTAACTGGGTTTACTCAGGAAGTTTGCCTAATTCTCATTTTCCCTATCTGTAAGATGGGGGGGGGGATATACAAATAAATAATAATAAATAATAACAGTAGTGTGTGATATGGTGAATGTTCTATTCATTTTTATGGTGAGAAGCCTGGTTGGATATCCTCCATGATCTTGAGGACAAATACATTGCTCAGCATGGATGCCTGAAGTTAGAGTCCTGTTTTGCTGAGAGAGGGCCCATAGAAGGGGGCAAGAGAGCACCAGGAAAGCATTTCCTCAGGTGACTGTGAAGAGGCCGAGAGCCTGGCCTGGGTGGGTGGAAACAAGGTGCTGGGACCTAGTGGATGGAGATAGTTGAGTGCAGTAGTGACCAGCTCTGGTGCCTTGAAGACTCAAGGAGCATGCCAAACAGGTCATAGCTGAAGCCAGCAGGAGATGGAGTAGGGGGTGGGGGCGGTCAAAGGGGACACAAGGGTCCAGGAGACAGGTTCTAGAACATGGAGCTCATGGAAGAATAAATAGCTGATCAGATTGGACCTATCCAGTCAGAAGCAAAATTCATGCCCCTAGCCCCACCCCACCCCACCCTTTTTTTTCTGAGCAGAAATGATCTCATATTTCCAGGCTTAGTCTTGGCCTGAGGGGCAGTAGCCTTCAGAGTCTGATCATGGGGGTCATCCAGGAAAGAGACTGTCTAGGGAAGCCCAAAAGCCACACTCACAGGTCGTCCTCTATGTCAGGAGAGGATTGAGGGAGGGTCCTTCCTCTCTCCCCATCCCCTTTGCCTCTCTCTCTCTCCCCCTCCCTCCCTCCCTCAGTCTCTCTCTCTCTCTCTCTCTCTCTCTCACACACACACACACACACACACACACACACACACACACCCCAATATACACACACTTGTTTTGCCTGGCAAGACTATGAACCATAACTTGTAGAACATTGTAGCTCATACTGGGCCTTGCCTCGATTTGGGCTCTACAGAAGAAGGCAGATGGAAGGAAAGGAAACCAAGAACTATCTGACAGCATGACAATCTAGCAGGACACTGGATCATCTTGGAGAACATTAAAAATTACCCACACCTGAGCCCCATCCCAGACCATCATAGCAGCTGCTCGGGACACAAAGCTCTCAGGTGATTCTAATAAGCAATCAGGGCTGAGAACCACTGCTGGGAAAAATAAAAATGACTTACCCAAAGGGAGAAAGGCTAACTTATTTCATTGGGACTGGAAAGGCTGCTGAGGGAAGATCAGGGGAGAGGGCATTTGGACTACCCACCCTCCAACTGTGGAGCCCAACAAAACATAAAGTGTCTGGCCCAGGGCACTTCCTCAGACTCTATGGGACACTTCAGACTGGGGACCCCTAACATAAGGTGAGGAAATTGCCAGAATTTGAGGAAACATATTCAATAAAACTAAATCCCCTTGACTTGGAGTTTCTACCCAGGAGAACTTGCTAGAGATGGAGGACTCTTTAAGAGCTCAAAGGGGTATAAGCTGCAAAGAGCTTAAAGAATACCATGCCTTCATTTGTCTACTTCTCCACAATTTTTGGTTGTTCTTCCAGCCTGTCTTGTCTGACAGGTTGGAATGTTTCCACTAGAAGTTTACTTGAATTATCTGATGAAGGTCAACATTTAATAATGACTCAATTAAGGGCATATGAAAGACAGAGCCAGAAGAACTCATTTCCCCGAGTTTCATTCTACTATGCTACCACTGTGATGAGGTGGAGTGGGATCTAGACAATCAGGGCAGGTAGCAGAGGCCCTCTCCAGCCAGGGATTAGAGTAAAGCAGGCCCGAGACATTTGGCTCCCTGGGATGATGCTATAAGAGCTGATCTGTGCAATATTTGAGCTCAAAATGATGCTATTGATTAAAAATAAAACCTGTCTGCATACAAATAACATTATGGGCACAGATCCTTCACACAGTATATTTCATTTTTGCAGAGTTCACTGGGAGGTGAGGGGAAGACACTGGGAACCCAGGAGACCTTTTTGCTATTACACAGGCTGGTACTTCCTTCCAGTGAGAATAGCCTTGGTGTTGCAGGTTTTGGACATACCCAAAGCTCCTCTCCTTGTTGAATTCAAGTTCTCTTTGTCCTACAGGGCTTCTTAGGATCACTGCATTCTGGAAAGTACACAAAACTGGGTGCTGTCTCTTTAAATAGTAGAGGCCGAGACACTCTCAGGCCACCATGACATATCCCAGTATTGGACCAGCCCCTGAATAAACTGGAAAGATGCCTGATCTGGCCTTCAGTGACAGGGAACACCACCAGAGGACATCTTGGGGAGCCTGGCTGGAAGCAGCAGGGCTTGGTCTGCTGGCTGCTGGCCTCTCTGCTGCCCTGTGGAGAGGGCCTTGCCTTTGCATCCCTTGCAAAGAAAATCGCGTGGAAGAAGGGGTTACACTGTTGGCCCGGTGAGTTTTATTGCAAAATGTGCCTCTGGGTGATGTGTGCTTATGTTTTACAGAGTGTTGCCCAATTCCTACCCCATGCAAACTGCAAATGGAAGTGACTGCAGTGGAGACAGTGCATTTGCATTGGAATCGACTGGAGAGTCAGATAATATTTAAATCATTGGTTAAGAGCTGGATATAAACTCTGGCTAGGGTGGTGAGAAGGACTGTCTGAAAGCATCTAGAAAGCCCAGTATATCCAGATTTAAAGGGATAAGAGGGTCTAGATACTCTTTCCCTGGTGGGAAACAGCTCTGTGCACACAGCAGGCAGGTGACCTCACATTGGTAAGCAGGTTAGAGAGAAGCTTCCACCTGTAGAGGATCCCTGGCCTGCCTTGGGTGTGGCCGAGCCTGGTGGCACTGCACTAAGCAGCATTTCATCCTCTAGAACTGTGAGCCCAGCAGGCAGGAGACAGGAGACACAATGAGGGACTGATGGGTTCACATGTGGTTGTGACCTGGTTTTTGGTTAAAATATTGGGTTCAAAACAAAGGAAGAAAAGCTGTGCCTTACAATGTATGCACTTTTCTAGATGTATATACTTCATTTAAAAGTTTACTTGGGGAAAAAAGGAAGAGAAAGAAAATCCTGAGTTAAATATGCTAATATTTGTGAAGTGCCTAGGAAGTATGGGGTACATAGTTCCCACATAAATGTTGGTTAAATAAATAAAATAAGTGGCATAAAGCAGAGCAATAGTTTCTAGGACAAATCTGATCTATAAAATGATCAGGAAGGGAGAGAAAACACTTACATTTCTTTATTCATTCTACTTGCATATGCACTTTCAAACTATGGGAGTTATGAGCTATTTGAGTTCAGGGACAGTCAGGCTTGCTTTGAAGTGTGTTGTGAGGGTTACATGTGATATCATAATAAGAATGGCTATGATTTACTGGGCACTGGTCCCTTATTATGTTCCAGACACTATGTTCACTACTTCACACCCTTTAAATAGGCATTAGTCCTGTTTGCAAAGAGAGAAAACTGAAGCTCAGGGAACTTCAGCTAATTGCTCAAATTCATAAACCCTGAGTAAGTAGGGTAATCAGATTTGTTTGAGCCCAGCCACAGTGCCTAACCAAATTGGACCATATCACCTCTTACAGACCATGTATAAAATTCTGCTAAAGAGCCTGCAATATAATGGGCATTGAATACAATTTTTACAAGGATTCTTTTTAATCTGATAATATAACAATTTTTAAAAGATCATTGTTTGAAGAATTTTTCAAATAACTTATTTGCACTTAAAGATTAGAATATACAATTAGCTACAATAAGCAGCTACTTTCAAATAGTAAAATAGTATGGAATGATTTGAATCATTTAGAGTGATAAGGTTTTAAGACACAGAACACTAGCAGGTAGATGTGTGTGTGTGTGAGAGAGAGAGAGAGAGAGAGAGAGAGAGAGAGAGAGAGAGAGAGAGAGAGAGAGAGAGAGAATTTATGAACTGTATCAGTAGGCAAAGACATTTAACATCCACATTCTGGCTCCCTATTCCGCATCTAGGCGGACCTGTGGGAGCATTATATTTGGGCGCATCTGCGCCACGCCCGAAAGGACTAGGCTTTTTCCCACGATGCTGGGAAGACCACGTTCAGGCGGCAATGAATCAGCTGATTTCCCTAGCTGTACTTCCCCCACCTCAAATGGCCAACTCCCCACCTCGTGGCCAGGGATGCTAGCCTTGGCTGGGTGCCATGCCAGGAAAACGTGCCTGGAGCATACCCGGTTGTGGTTCTAGTTTTGTCCACGCTAAGAGAAACTGGATCCCAGGACACACTGTCTCTTAGTAGGCAGGCATCCCCGTCCATCCCCTAATTCTCACCCAAGCAGGGCATGCTTGAGTGGACCACTCCAATTCTAGCAACCCGAAACACCGCCTGGGTGCAGACACGGCGCGGTCGCTCGTGGTGCAGTTGTGCCCAGCTAAGACGCCAGGGCAGGCCAGATGCGCCAGGACACCAGAGCAGAGAGATGTTTTCTAGCGCTGAAGTGCCAACTCCCTCCTACCAGTAGGAGAGAAATACAGTCTCGGTCGCAGCATTGGCTCAGTTTGCTTGGGCGCGTCCCCTGAAGCCCAGCGCTGGGCTCCCGCGGGAGCGACCTTTGGGTGGCTTCCCCACCGTGCGCTGAGGGGCCAGTTTATTGTTCAACACTTGGTCTCTGTGAACTAAGCGGAACCAGGGAAAACGGAGATGAGAAAGCTCGGCTGCCTCTTAGTTTCGAGTAAAAGTCGCATCGGTTTTTCAGTGATCGACTTTCTCCTGAGGCGCATTTAAGGCCAAGTAACTGTGTCCTGTCCTCCCACCCACCCCGCCCCTTTTGCCCTCTCTCCTCCCTGAGTCCCGCCCTCCAGCACAAGCTGACCCAAGGACACACCCTACTGCAGCGACGCAGACAGGGCGTTGTTCCCGTTAAAGGGGAACGCCAGAGAGCCTCCCTCTGGCCCCTCGCTTCGCGCGCGCAGCCCCGCAGCGCAGCTGTCTTTGGGGACGCCAGCAGCTGAGCGAACGCACCGAGTTTGTGCCCGAGGCCATTCTGAAGATCGGGGACAGCTATCCCTTTGGGCCGTAAGTACTTTAGCAGGGAAAGTGGAGGCAATGGAAGAAGAGAAATGTGGGCATCTTTCGTTGATGGTCACAAAAAGCGCGGAGCAGGCGCGCGGGCTTAGGGGCTGGCCAGGTCCCCGAGCTTTCTGTCCCAGGCGCAGGCAGACAGGTCACGGTCTGTTTTGTATGGTTCCTGTGGGGGCTTGTAGGGATACAGTGCGGAGTGCCTTGAGGTCTGTAAGCTGTAAGGCGCGTCGGTGGTGGGGTCGCGAAATGGGGCAGGGACTGAGCAGTCCTCGCCTCGCTGGAGAGGCGCCTACTCGGGGACTCATTGGCGAAACATTCCCCCCGGGGGTTATGGACCCCTGTGATACCTAGCTTTCCAGCTATATGCTCGATCATCCCCCTCTTGCCCCTCCCCTGCACTAGAAGCCACTGGATTTAATTTAAACCTACTGGGAGATACCAGAAAACTATGCTTATATCTTCCTGTATATTTCCGGGTTTCTTCGAATGTCTTCCTTGTGGAGGGGGACGGAGGGGCCTGGGATTGGGTACTTTTAAAACCAAGTTATATGAAACATTGTCTCCCCGGCCCACGACTCCGTTATGATATGGTCCCCAAAGACGTAGCTGGTCTTACAGCTCTACATATCCTCTAACAAATCACCTGGTCTTCAGTTCCCCAAGGTACGTAAGATGAGGGGCGAGGACGCCGCAACTGCAGATAGATGTCCTGCCAGCTCTGGCCAGCTGCGATTCTGGGACCCAACCCTTTCCCAGCCGCCTCTAATTCACATCGGACATCTGCTCCCCTTTATTCCGGTTCCTCCGCCCATGGTCTGCGGCGCGAAGGCTGGACCGCATAGTGTCCCGGCTCCGCATGCTTGGGGAGCCGCTGGGCCCCAGAGGCGAACTTGAGACTAAGTGAGAGAGGTGGGGGAGTGGAGCGCACAGGGAGCGGGAAGCGCAGAGTCCCCCTAAGTCTCTCCCACTATGCTTTCCTCCCCACACTTCTCCAGCTCTAGGCCTTTACGGAGCCCCTAGTATCTCTGGCAGGCTGAGCTGGGGCCAGCACGCTCCCCAGCGCTGGCAGAACTGGGTGGAAACTTGGAGACTAACGGAATGCAGAGCGCACGGGAATCTGGGAAACCAGCTCCCAGCCTCGCACCTTATCTCATAGCCTGCTCCTGGTATCCCCAGGCCTCTCGCAGAAATCTGGGGGCCAAGCCCCTCACCCCCACTTCCACTCTATAAGGGAACATGCGCTCTCTCCTTTCTACCACCTTTTCCAAGTTGGGCTGTTCCCGGGAGTCGCCCGGGGTGGGTGGAGGCGGACTGCGGCCTCTGCTCGTCATTCTGGAAAAAACTCTCCTCCTGGGTGACTTACCACTTGTTTTGTTCCAAAAGCAAAATATGTTCTGTCGCAGGCAGGCCCCACTGATTGCTGGCCGGGAATCCTACGGTCAGCTGCTGCCCCCTCTCGGCAGTCACATGAAGCGCTCCCACCCCGAAGGCGCTGGCAGGCGCGGCGCCAGAGCCGAGCATTCCGCTAGCTCAGGGACCGTTCCTCTAGGCTCCTCCCGCTCCCGCCAGTAGTTTCAGCCTCAGATTGAGCTTTCGGCTCTCTCCCGGCAGGCAGAAACTCCGCTGAACAGAACTTGCCGCCAGAATGCTCCTCCTGTTGCTGGGAATCATTGTCCTCCACGTCGCTGTGCTGGTGCTGCTGTTCGTCTCCACGATAGTCAGCGTAAGTGTCCCGCGGGCGGCCGGGTCGGGAGAGGCATCCAATGCTGCGGGGCCTCTGGGGTGGTGATTCCAGCTGTACCTCTCTCGTTTGGGACTACGTGGTTATTTGCAGACATGAAGTCTCAGACGTCCCCAGGGCGTTTTGCAGATTCTGGCAAACAGCCCCTTTTCAGTTGTTTTGGGAAAGTCAGAGCAGTTTCAGGGATAGGAAGTAATCGCTGGACTAGGTTAGCTGCGCAGGCCTGTATTTAAGCCCAATAATTTCAGTGCAGATCCAGCCCCCGCCCCCGCTTTATTTGATAAAGTTGTTTAGCATTTTTTCTTCACGCGGGTTTGAGGAAGGAAGTGGAGTATTTGTGAAGGTTTGCTTTTTTCCCAAATATAGGTCAGATAGGTGGCTTAGTTCATAAAACATCCTTTAGGACTTGAAATTGGACAGTTAAAATTGGCTTTTTTAGAGTTCACAGTTCCAGTTTTGCTTTATGATGTAGACACTGCACCTTCTTACTAAAGTCTTCTTCACTATGTGAACAGGCCATCAGGATAACTTGAGTTACAATACTATCAAACATCAAATAGATTAAATTTTAAACTTATTTTCTTGGCTATGAAGATGAGCACAGACGCAGGCAGTTAGGTGACTGTGGCTTTAACTTTAAATATAAGGCAAATTTCAGGCAGGGTACTCATATCTGTTCCAAAGTTCGAGAAATAATCTGTCAGTGCAAGAGTGATTATGTTCCAGATTTGTTAATTAGTTGATTATTTATAAGCATTTAACAACATTTTAACTGTGCTTGATAATTTGGTCAGATTAATAGGAATTATAAGTAAGAAAATAGGCTCAGAGAGGTGGTGGCTCAGGGAATGACACCCAGGAGATCCAGCATGACTGTGGCCTCTGGCTGGGCAACACTGGGCAGGGCAGGTGGACAGGTTGGTGAAGTTGTTCTTTGCCTTCCTTTGTTCTTCTCCCTCCCTTTACCTTCACTCCTCACTATGTCACCTGATTTAGGATATCTGTTTTTCTAGCAATGGATGGTAGGCAATGGACATGCGACTGACCTCTGGCAGAACTGTAGTACTTCTTCTTCAGGCAGCATCCGGCACTGTTTCTCATCATCAACAAACGGTGAGACTGTTTTTATTTGCTTCAGAGCTTGTCCTTATGTGTCTGTAGCACATTTCTCAGTCTAGACCTGGGAGCACTTATTCTTGGAACACACAAGCTTGAAAGTTGTTGCTGGGGCGGGGTAGAATGTGACAGGTGGCCATGAATTAAGACAAAATGAGAGGGACAATAGTTTCATTGGCTAAACTAAAACCCTGGGTATCATTGTATGTTCTCTCTGCCAAAGAGAAATGCCCTTGAGCTCTTTCTTACCATCTAGTATAATGTTTCTTGTGAGTAAAGAAATGTGGACACAGATAAAGCAATAAAGGTGACATGATGGCAAAACCTTGGGTAGACCCCACTGGGACTTTAATCCAACTGGTGTCTGGTTTGGTGGTTCTCTGTCTCCAGAAATGTCCTGCTTCTTCCTATTGTAGTGAATACTGAGGCTATCTCAAGGATAGTTGGGACAGCTTGTGGTCCCCTAGTTATAAGACTGCCTTTTCAGGTCTTGGGATTCAGTAATGCCACTTAGCATCAAAAACTTTCAGTGTTTCTTTGTGTAAGATGGGGCCTCAAAACTATTTGCAAAACCCTCAGCTGAGCCTGGGAGAGTTCTTCATCCAGAAGATTGTGTTTCTCCTATGTCCTCAGCATCTTTGCTTGTAAGATATTGGAAACCAGGCTCACTTGCATTCAAGTTAAGGGAATAACTGGCAGTGGAAGCACCCACTCGAAATAGCTCCAGTTTTCAGAGAGGGGGAAAAAAATAAATAAAAGAACTGCTCTGCAGGGGGCCTTGTGTCTGGATGTGGAGAGGCAGAGGTAAATAGGATGCATTCTTTTTGGTGGCTGGGTGGTATTCAGTGGCAACTGGGACCCTGGAAGGGGCCATATTGCTTGGTAATGACACAATGAGCCTGGCTTGGCATAGTTCCATGTTCCTAAGGATATGTCGTTAGTCTGGAGAGGGAAGTAGGTATAGGGATGAGAGTGCTTAGCTGACATCCTAGGTTTAAAAGACCAATAAAGTACAGCTTTCAATGTGGCTTCATCTACTCATAAATCCAATCTTTTGTTGAAGATGCAACACCTAATGAGAAAAACCAATTTAGATCCAGGTCAGCAAAGCAGGCAGTGAAGAGGGCTATAAACTGGCTTTGCACATCCAATTTCTTTGCTGGGCTTTGCCTCCTGTGGGCTTCACAACCAACAGTGCCCAAGCTGTCACCGAAGCATTACAAACTAAACACCTTGAACCTCAGTATAGTGGTTCAGCTAAGATAGTAGTTTACATATGGAGGATAGGTAAAGAGTAGCAAACTCTGCTTTATGTTTTTACTTTCTTGTGGTGAAGGAAAGCAAGGCCCCAGTCTTCACTGAAGTGAGCAGTCCTTAATCTTTTGTTTGCATGTATGAAAAATATTGAATTAAAACCATCCTAGAAGTTGCATGGTGAGTTGGCAACCAAGTAAATGAAACATTCATGAGTGCCTGAGAATGTGAGATAGCACTGCTTGTCCCCAAAGCCATAACATCCAGTGTCTCATCCTTCAGGGTCTACTTTCTTACTAGGGGCATATTAATCAGTGCCCTGAAAACTCAGGATAGGTGTCTCCTCACTTGCCACTAATGCCTACCTGATGGTCACAAATGGTGACTCAACCTGGAAGGTTGGCTTTCCCTGCAGCCAGGCAGTGTCCGCAGGCACTGTTCCCAAGTGGCATCTGGCCATGCGGGGTTGGCATGGAATCTTGGACTCTTAGGCCCGGAAGGGGACAGTTTTGGCAGGCATGTTGAAATCCAGCTGGGTTTCAACAGAAATGAAGTGGTAGAGAAGCAGCTATCTAAATTGTGCTGAAACCGTCTGCAGGAAGGAGAGCAATATTTGCTTCATGGCCTGTTATTGACCTGCATTCTGCATCTTCCACGGTTGCAAATAGCCATTACGCCACACTAGAAGCAGATCTTAAAGAGGCAATAGTGTTATTTCAATGAAGCAACTTCTTATCTCTCAGTCGGCTCTATATGTGCCAACCTCATCTTCTAGGGTCTGTTTATGATGACTTTTTATTTATTTTTTAAATTGTGATTGCTTTCAGTGGCATTACCAGAACATGCGTTCTCCTCATCTGCCTTCTTGGCTCTCACAACAAGGAAGGGCATTTTGAGGAAATCTGGACATGCCCTTAAACGAGTTGGGATAATTTTGATGTGGGCCTATATACTGAGTTAGAAGTTCTCATTTCAGCTTCCCCAATGTTGTTATCTTTGCTGATATCTTCCTGATGGGTCAACGTGTATTACAAACTTCTGATGCAGGTGAATCCTCTGGGCCTTTGTTATCTTTCCTATTAGGTTTAACAATCTCTGTGGCAGACAATAGGTGAAAAGTACATAATTTTAAAAGTTAGACTGCCTTCCCAAATGAACTATATCAGTTGCAAACCAGTTACTTTGGTCTGAATTTACTCTTATATTTGAAACATAGTTTTTATTTGAGTAATCAAAAGTAATTTGTTAATGATACTGATTTATGCAGAATATGTTACAGGTGTATTATGTGAAGATATATTCGTTTACTCAACTTTGTTACTTTTTCCAAAGGGGCTCATTTTTGTATGTGTGGGGCCATGGCACTACATCTCCACAGGGCTTACCAGTCTCTTTGTTTTTTATATGGTGTCCCTTGCCAGGTTAATCATTTGGCAAACATTTATGTTTTATAGTTTGAAGGAGGCATATCAGATCTTTTCCCCAAGCTGCCTCTTGATGTGAGAAGTAGTTTTAGATTTCATACAAACTGCCCTCAACTCTGCCTGCTTTCTCCTTCTCAGAATTTATTTATATTCTTTCTGACTCCATACTGATCCTGGCTGAAGATGGAGACGAATGAGGCTTACTAGAGGCATATTAATCATGAGTGCCTCTTGGGCCCAGGAAATAAAAGGATATGGAAAATATGGACCTCGCCCTTGATGGTCCTAAGCCTCTTTGAGGAGTCAGGAGATAAGCATAAAGAGATGAATCACTGTGAAGGCAGCTTAGGCCAGATGCCCAAGGAGAGGGGGCAGGCTGGCAGTGCCAGAGTTCAGGGGAGGAAGTGGAAGGGAAGTCTCCTGTGGGAGGTGGAATTTGATCCATCCTCCAAAGGATAGGCAGGATTTAAGTAAATATAGGCAAGAAGGAGGATATTCCTTATCAAGGTGATGACATAACCAAAAGCAAGAGGAAAGCAATGTAGGGGATGTGGTAGACCAGTTAGCTAGTGTTCCTGTTAGGTTTAAGATTCACTCTATACAACAGAACATCTTCAAATGACAGTGGCTTAAATAAGATAGTTTATTTCTCTCCCTTTTAAAAGAAGTCTGGAAGTAGACAATCCAAAGATAGTTAAAGCAGTTCCATGAAATTGTCAGGTACTTTCTAGCTTATTTCTTTGCCATCTCTTGGGTTTGACCCTCATCCTCGTAGACCTAAGGGCTGCTTGAGCTCTAGCCATTTCATCCAAGCTTCAAGCAATAGGGTGGAGAAAGGAAGTGGAGAAGAATGCATCCCCTTCCCTTTTAATGAAATGTTCCCAGGTAGATCGTATACTTGTTTCTGTCTTTTATTGGATCTTAGTTACACAGCCACAACTAGTTACAAGGGAGGCTGAGAATGTAGCCATTTGGCCTGGTGAGATGCATGACTTCTCAATTCATAGAAATTTAATAGCCAGCACCTACCAGTAAGCCTGGCTTGAAACACTTCTCTCCAAGGCTTTGACTCCCCTGTTCATATTTAATCATGTTCTTTTACAGTAGCTAGGTCCTGTGAAATTTCAAAGCAGATTTGGGAATCTTCAAATATTCCATTTCTACCATATCTGGGGTCCGTCAGTGGCACCACCATGCTCACAGTGACCCATATCAGAAATAGTAGAATCCTTAGACTTCTCTTTCTCTCCCATTTTCTTAGTCATTAATGTAGTCTTATGCTACCTTCTAGACAGTTACACTGGGATATCTCAGAGGCACCTCCATGCCAGTCAGTATTCATCATCCACCAAATTTACCCTTCAACAGTTTCTAGTATTTTAGTGAATGCTGCTCTACCATCCAGTGAGCTAAATATCAGTCTGCCTTGGTGTACCTCTTTCTCTCTCCCTTCTCAGAGTCATCATAGGTCCTATAGGCCATTCATCATTGCCATGGTCCTTATCATGCCTCCTCACTTGTCAGAGCCATTGCAGCAGCCCCTGAACTCCTAACCTTTCTTGCTCCTTTGTAATTCATTTTCCATATTGAGTCCAGGGTAATATTTTTAAAAAATCTAAACCTAATCATACTACCCAAAGTTTAAAACCTTTCAGAGACCCATCTTTGGTCTTAATCTTCAGATGAGATCTTTATTAAGGCCCATGGAGATCTACCTGAGTGATGTGTTCCTGTTTCCCAGTAAATCTCCTTCCTTTCATCTTTGAATTTCAGCCTTTTCTTAGTTCCTCCAACAGGAACTTCCTGCCTTAGGATTCTCTCCCTCCCTTCTTTTCTCTCATCCTCTCTTCTTTCATTCCAAACTATTCATTGAACACCTACCATTTACCAGATACCATTGTAGGTACTGAGGATACAAGAGTAAGAGCTTATATTTTCCTGGGCAAAATAGTCAATAATTAACATGGATAATTTGGGACATGATAGAAACTACAAAGAGAATAAAATAGGGTAATGTGCTAAAGAGGGATTTGGGTGGGGAGGGGAGGACTCTTGAAGGAGCAACCCCTTGAGGATGACCAAGAGTTGGCCATATGAACATCTTAGAGGTTCCAGGGACCAATTTTGCCAGGGAGGGAAATAGCCTGGCAGAGCTAGAGTAATGGGAACAGAGAGCGAGAGGTAGTATAGCGGGCCAGCCCATCTGGCCTTCTAGACCCAAGTATGGAATTTGGTGCATATGGATGCATTTCTAGTTCCTACAATTTCATTTAGACCACTCTTATATGTTTTCCTTAACTGTCTGTTTTATTTCAAGTTCAAGTAACAGTCCAGAGCGTTTATAAAGCAGAATATATCAGAAATTTTACAAAGTAGAAATGCAGCAATATATTTCCAGTGATTATCCCAGGTCATGGGATTCTTGTCACTTCCAGCATTTTCTTTTCCTTACTCATTTTTCTCCTTGAGATCTTTTTATTTCAATCATAAAATAGGTATAAATGATATTTTACATTAGGAAATTAGTTTTAAATAGTGAATATGTGCTCTCTGCTTTGATTAAGAAAGTGGAGTGTCAGAACATGGTGGGCAGGGCTGTGTCAGTAGTCTTCATCCTCCTAGAAACAGATGAGACCAGTTCCTGGAGCCTTGGTTTTCAAACTAATAAGATCTGAGCCTCTCTGGCTGGGATCTGGGGGTGGGGTGCACCCAGTCTCCTCTTCAACATCTCCCTGGTGTCCTCACACCAGAATGAGTTTAAAATTTACTGAGGTTAGCAAAACATTTACCTTGTATTGAGTGAACTAATGCTTTTTGTTTTTGAATTCTCAAAATTATCCACATTTTAAGACCAAGTGTGGGCCTGGTGTGTAGCAGAATGGTTCAGAGGACTAGAGTTCAGCTTCTAGCTACTTGGAAGCCTGAAGACAGAAGGGCACAGCCCTGGCCTTGCCCTGCCCCTTGGCCTGGCCTTCATCATCTTCAGAGAATTAAACAGAGGCAAGACCCCGGTAGAGAGTGTCTTCAGAAAAACTCGTCTCCCATTCCCTGTCCCAATTTAGAAAGTCCTCTCTTGTCTCAGAAGAGAGTTGGTAAACCTTTTCATATTGAAATGTTAGGCTCATAAAATGTATACATTCTTGAAACAATTTCATTTTTAAAGAGGAGGCCCATGCTCAACATGAAAGCATGAAGGAAAATATCAGGACTTCCTCCAGTCTATCCCATCCTTTGCCACCTCTTGTGTATAAAGACAGCTGCACACATGCCTCCTCCCCCATTTCCCAGTGATGCCAGGCAGGACTTCTCTGCCACAGGGTGTGGATTGGAGTCAAGATCAAAAGCTAAGAAAATGAGCATTCTCTGCCTTTTCTTTCTATTCTAAACAACAATGACAAACTCATGGCAATCAACAGGTTGCAGGCAGCATTAGACCAATGCTTTGGATTGAAAATTAAAAAAAAATTCTTACCAGTCTCAGGAGCCCTCAACTCCAGTGTGTGCTGGTCTCCTGTTGTCTGTGCCTCCTATGATTCCAGATTTATCTTGTTTATCTCTTTAGAGGTGTTGTTATTTTGTCAAGGGCTTAGACCATTTCCTTGTCTGTGGTTCAGCTTTTGGTTAGATTTTAGAAAGCACAGGAGGCCCTCTGCATCTGTGGGTTCATGTTTTGCAATTTAAAATCTTTGTGGCTCCCTGGGCTAACCCACAATCTGTGCCCAAGTAATGGCTCTTGATTTAACAGGCCCTTTTGGGATGCTGAGACCCTGGCAGGCGAAGGAAGTCTGGGAGGTGGGATGTGGTGTCATAATGTTGATGTTTCAACTCTTCAAGTTTCTCATCAAAGGCCAACAGCCAGGAGCTAATTTGGAATGATCATTCAGACCTGTGTCTGAACTATCTGGCCCTTGAAGCTCACAGTCTTTGCTTTTTAAAAAATTGAAATTGTATCCCAAGAATTTCACCAGAGTCAGGAGCAGGGATTAGCCATAATGTGGCCTGAGGTTGTAGGTGATTTTAGTGAAAGAACACCTAGCAAGAAGCCTTCTGAGTATGCAGTCATCAACACACACATAGACTCCCAACATTGGCAGAGACCTGGTAGGTCATGAAGTCCACCTAGCTGCCAGACCTGCAATATACCCACCACATGTTCATCCTACCAGTGATGAGGAACTTGCTACCTTTCAAGAGAGCCCTTTTCATTCAAGGAGCTAACAGTGTGATCTATTCATTTATTCTTCGAGTATACTGAATATATCTTGTGTACTAGGCATTGTTCCAGAAACTGGTGGGCACACAGACCTGAAAGACCCTGTTCTTATGTAGTTCACAGTTACTTGAGGGAGACAGAGACTATATAAGAAATAAATAATTGTGAATGGTGGAAAGGGCTCTGCAAGAGACAAATAGGGTGATAAAGTAGGTAGTCACCTCTGGGAAGGAAGCAGATTGTCATGGAAGGCTTCTTTCTTTCATAGTCATGTGGATTGAGACTTAAAATATGGGGAGGGACCAGTTATGTAAAGAACCACGGGAAAAAATTTTCAGGAGAGAATGAAAAGGGCCAAGGACCTGAGGCAGGAAAGTCTTGATGTGTCTACTAGGGACAGGGGCTGGGGTGGCTGAGTGTGCTGGCTGGTGGAAGGGATGTGAGGTGCAGGAGAGGGACATGGGGGCTGCATTGTTAGGGACTCACAGGCCATGGTACTGAGAAGCACAACGGGGACACCATTGGAGGACCTTAAGCTGAAGGGTGATGTGATTTGATTTGTATTTTGAAAGCTCATTCTGGCTGTGATGTTGAGAGTGTAGAATGTAAGCAGATCACCTGGATTTAGATAGATATCTGTAGCTCAGGGCAGAGGTCTGGGCTAGAAATTCAAATATGGGAGCTGTTAGTCTATACAGGGAGTATTTAATATTATGGGACCGAATAAAATTGCTAGGGGAATAGAGAGGAAGAAGCGGAAAGAATAGAACAAGGTCCAGAGCTAAGTCTTACATTATTCCAGGGGTTTATAGGGATATAGGAAAGCGTTAGCAGATGAGATTGGGAAGGAGTGAACAGTGATGTGGAAGGAATGCCATGAGATGTCATCTTGTCATTAAGAAATTACTTTGTTAAAACCAAGTGTATCCCCTCTTTAGTTCGTTCATTTCTGGTTGTCTTTTTTCATGCTTGCTATTACTCTATCGCATGGCTCATTCTCAAGGAGTTTAAATCTCTTTGATGTCTCTAGACTGACTCTTAAAATATTTGGAGACTCAAGTTTTACCTTCTTGGAGTCTTTCTTTCCCTAGATGATGCCTTCTTTATTTCAGTGACTTCTCTGGTGCTGGCGAGATTCCTCTGAAGTTCCACCTTGCCTCTGGATAGCGGTCATAAGCCTTTTTTTGCCCCTCTGAAGCAGGGTCGGTGGTTGGCTTGGCAGATTGATATGCAGAAGATGGGGGAATCTCTTTTTTTCCTACTCTACCATCCTCCATCTCTATCTTTTGTGGATTCTAAACATAAAGAAAGGCAGTAGGATCATTTGATTAATTAGTTTTCAAACTTATTGTTGAACTTCTCAGTAACCCCACTGTGTTGTAGTGGAACACCCAGTAGACTGGGCATCAAGAGTCCTTGCCTTTCTGTGCTAGGTCTGCCTCTAACAAACTGGGAAGCTGAGGCAGGGGCCCTGGTTGCCTTATAGGGTGAGTGTGGAGGTAGGACCTGGAGTCGGCGCCCATATCACATGAGTCCCTGGAGCCTTTTCTCATTCAGGATGTAATTGTGATGGAGGCATTCTGAGTGGAGGCAGCCTTTGAGCTGAGCCTTGGAAATCATGTAGAACTTCAGTAGGTTTGGGGAGGAGAGAAGGTCGTGCTTGGGGAAGGACATGATGGTGGTTAACTGTGACTGGTGCGTGGGGGCTGTATTGATTCTAGCTCTTAATTTGCATGATGCTCGGGCTTTTTTAATACTTTAGGAATAAAAAGGAGAGGAGGGTTCCGATTATTTTTATATGGAGAATGCCTTTTAAGCCCAAAGACCTTGAAAACAACTGAGTCATCCCCTCATCCCCTGTGCATTCTCCATTAGTACAGCTCACGATCAGGCAACTAAAAGTGCCTTTTTCCTCATCACTGTCATTTTCCATGGCCAAACCCAGCATTTCTAAGTGGGCTATTCTTTTAAAAAAAAGTTCTCTGATAAATCAATTTGGAAAACACTAAAATTAAGAAGTTAAATAGGCTTTTTCCTCTAATGGCAAGACTACTATTTCATTGTTCATTGTAATATCTAAGGAGGAAGGTAATATACTTGAAACTTGCTTCCTCTATTTTTTTTTTTTTTAATCTATTGGTGGGGTAAGTCTTCCAATAACAATTCTTTGGGAAACATAGCCTAATCCGATCCTCCTGTTACTAGAGTTTTCCAGCCAGGGAATAAAAGAAACCTCAAATAGCTTGTCAGGTAACTTCGGGTACCTCAGGACTAGTTAGCAGGACAAGACAATTGGTATCAAACCACAAATATAAGTTAGACTGTTTAAAACTTGTTCCTGTGCTTATCAGGAAGCCTCTTAACTTGGAGTGCAGTTAATTGAATAATTGTATCAGGTTTAGCTGACGTGAAGAATCTTTCCAATTACTGAACAGTTTGTGTTCACTAGTCACCAGCTGTAGGTTTTGTCCTCGTTAAAATCCCCCCAATGATGATGTGTTGACAGAGCCTCCCATGTGGCTTTCTTATGGTTGTGAGTTCCAGGCCCATGTCTGTGGCTGAAAGCCAACATGTAGCTTTCCCCTGTGGCTTGCATTCTTCATGAGCCTCAGCAAAGTTGGCCTGAGACCTGAGCCCTATTTCAAAGTTAGCAGCTGGTCTGGATGGGGAAGAAGTTGAGGTCCTGGGGGAGGACCATGCTGGGCTCTGTACAGACTCCAGCTGGTGGGTGAAAAGTAGTGCAAAAGGTTACATTGTTTAGGCTGGAGGCCTCTTGGCAAGTCAGCTATTTCTGGAATGGCATTCAAACCGAGAAGTAGGAAAATGGGGATTTGTGTGATGGCAGTGAGTTGGGAGGCGTAAGGGTGGGAACTCAGGCCTTGTTGGTCATGTGCTTTTGAGAACACCCTGGCGTTATGCAAATGTGCAGTGCTATCCTTGTGGTTGAGTTCACCCCCTCTGATGGCCTTTCCTTGTGGCTTGTTTATCTCATGGCTCTCTAATTTATGTTCTAACTCTTCTGCAACCACCCTTTCTTTCACTTTTAAGAAAACCTGTTCTCTCGATTGATTTAGAAAGCTTTTATGAATTCTTCGGAGAGGGACTCGAGGAGGACCAGGGGACAAAAAAGGCGGGCAACTCTATGTTGGCAATGAAAGATACAGAAGGGCCCAAATAAACTTGTACATTTAAAAGTGCTTCATCCTTTCTGGGCCCTTACCTTATTAGATGTAGGCCCCAGGCTAAGAATACAGCTGAGGGGGTGGATGTATTTCCTTCACTGCTTAGCTGCCAAGCAGGAGGGATCTGATCTTGAAGCAAGCTTTGATCATTGTGCAACTCTAGCTTTCCCTGATCTTCTGGGGAGCTGGGTCTGCCTGCATCCAAGGCCATGTCCCAAAGCTGTCCTCAGGCCTTTTGCCTGACACTGTCATTAGAACAGTAGGTCTGCAAAGAATTTTAGGGTTTTTAGTTTCTGTGCTCAGCAATAGGGTTGAAAATTAAAATGCTGCCACTGGGAATTCTGCAAATGTTTACCAGGCACCCACTTTGGGCTAGGCCCTGAGAGAGGCCTGTAGAATAACAGTGGATGCTTGTCATGGGCTCTGCTAATAATTGTGAACTTGCAGTTTGAGAGAAAGTATATCACTGCCCTGGGGTTTAGGCTGAAGTTCAGATTTGCCACTTGGAATGTTGGCCTCACTTTAGCTTTTCTTGTATAAAACAGGTTTGTAATTGACAGCTTTTTTCATTGCATCTAACTCTAATAATCATTTCCTGTACATTTGATTTGTTTGGCTATAGCAGAAGTTGGCAAACTATAGGCTGCAGGCTAAATCTGGCCCACTCCCTGATTTTGTAAAGAAGGTTTGATTGGATGAATGAGCCGCACCCACTCGTTTACATATTGCTTAAGGCTATTTTGTGCTAAAATAGCAAAGTTGAGTAGCTGCTAGGAGACCATGTGACCCGCCAAGACTAAAATATTTACAATCTGACTCTTCACAGATAATGTGCCTACACTGGTGCTAAAGATTAAATATGAATTGATATAAAAGTTTTATCAAAATACTTTTTGGAGTTCTGGTTGGTGCCCTAATAGTATGGCTTATATGAACACTGTATATCCCAGATGGAGATGCCCCACATGCTGGAATAGTCTTATAAATGCTATTTAACCTGATTCTCAACACCAGTCATTTAAATGAGATTATTTATACCATCCTTTAACAACGCTTTTATATAACTCTTTTGTTTGATCATGATAATAACTCTATGACATAGCATATCGTGTTAGAGAAGAGGAATTCAAGGCCAAAAAAATGTTAAGTGGCAAGTTAAGCAGAACTAACCAGAGCACACAACTGCCAGAACGGAGTCAGGCTTCAAATATCCTCACATGGATATCCAAATACCTGCCGTGCCCTGAGAGTGTGATATCTGGTCTCCATTACTGCCTGCCGTTGGTCTCGTCCAGTTCCGATAAATGATTCTGGCTCTGGAGCAATGCCCTCTAAACTTCAGAATCTGCTCAAGGCATCATGGACTTCCCTTGGAACAATACCTCAGGACTTTTGGATCTTCAGCCAGCCTTTTGGGGCAAAATGGCGACTGCTTTCTCCTGGCTTGCTCAGTTTTTCCCTCTCTACTCATATGTAGCAGCCGAGGAAAGGAAAAGTGCCTTTACTCTTTGCATGTGGGAGCCCTGTCCTGCCCAGGATCTCAGCAGCTCTTTGAGTTTTGGAATCCTAATTTATTATGGACTGCCATGTCTTCATTGTTTTGTAATCTTTTAAATTGGTTTTAATTATTCACATATTACATGAAAATATTCTTCTTATTAAAATAAATCAAATGATATAGATCAAGTGAAAAACCTTCTTGACCAAAATCTCCTTCGTTTCAGCTCCAAGTTCCTAGGGTAACACTGATTTTAGTTTAGCACATCAGTGGCTCTTTTTTCAATGAACACAATCACATTCATGCATGTATATGTATATATACGCATATCTCATTTTTTTGGTGGGTATTTATATAATGACATCATGTTGTGTGTACACCTTACTTTTCTTGTTGTCTTGGGGATCTTTCAAAGGTTATTCATTTTCTAACCTATGATTTTTTAACTGTTTTAAAATATTCCATTATACCCTTATTTTCATTCATAGGAACGATGTTATAAACTACATAGTTATTCATTTCTCTTTGAGTTTATGTATAAGTATTTATCCAGAATATCGTGATTAAATTGTGGAGTCATGTTATAGGCATTTAAAAATTTAAGTATGTTCGGCAAAATTGCTAATCACAAAAGGATTATTTTAGTATCATTCCTGTGAGCAGTGTATACAGGTATCTACCACACATGTACTCTGTTGATATTTCTTATTTTTGATTTTAGCCAATTTGATGGATAAACATTGATATCACTTTCCTTGTGGATTTTACTCGCATTTTTCTGGTTACTAGTGAGGCTGAGTACCTTTAAATATGTTTAGTAGCTATTCATATTTCTCCTTTGTGAATCATGTGTCTATATGGCTTTTTAATTATATACTTAGATCTTTGATGCATCTGGAATTGAATTTTGTGCATGATGTGAACTAGATAACTAATTTTATTTTTGACAAATAGATAGCCAACACCACTTATCTGTTGTTTTTTTTTCCCTATTGGTTTATATATTTTGTTTACTGTATACTAAATTCACATGTATACTTCCAAAGTCTTAATTCTATTCCGTTGTTTTATTTTCTTTCATGGCTAATACCACATTGTTTGAATTATTAAAACTTTATAATATAAATATAATATAAGCTTTGTATATCTATATGTTTGACCTCTGGCAGGTGATATCCTGCTTCATTGATTTTGTTTATTTTTCTGCTTTTGGTTTTTGTTATTACTGTGTTTAATTCAGAACTTTTCTTGGCTATTATTGCTCATTGTCTTTTAGATGAATTGTTGAAACATTTTGTCAAGGTCCAGTTGATATATTAATTAGAATAGCATTTGTAGATTAGTTTGGAGAAAATTGGCATCTTTACGACTTTGTTTCTATCTGGAAACATAGTATATTTCTGTTTGTTTAACACTTCTTTTATGTACTTTAACAAAATTTATCTACTTTATTGATTCCCTCCACCCAAAGAACAAGATTCTTTAATTAAGTATATCTTTGTCTTGTTTTTCTATTTTATTAATCTCTACTTTTATCGGTATTAAATCAATTATTTTGGATTTAATTCTTTTTATTTTAACTTCTTGAGCTGAAAATTTAGTTCTTTCTTTTTCAATACTTTTCTAGTAAGTGCTTTATGGGAATATTTATTTCTCTGAGTACTGGTTGGGCCACAGCCCACAGGTTTGATATGTAGTACTCTCGATATCACTCCTTGCTGAAGAAATTTTTACTTATCATCTTGATTTCTTTATTTAGGGAATTATCTGGAATACTATTTTTAAATCCCCAAATTTATTTTGGCTAGTTTGATTTTAATTTCTACTTCTTATTTGCTTTTAGTAATGCCTATATCATGTCGGCTTTCTTTGAGACTTATAGAGATTTTCTTGTTGCCTAATACTTAGTTTGTAAGAGTGCTCCATATGTTTTTGAAAAGAATTTTTCGTCCTTGTTATACATACACACATTTCCTACATATCTATTAAATCGAATTGGTTAATTCTGTTATATAAATAATCTATACCCTACTGTATATTGATCTGCTTGATTTATCTATTTTGAGAGAGATATACTGAAGTCTTCTACTATGATTGTAGTTTTATCAATTTCTTCTTATATTTCAATTATTTTTTGCTTTGTACTTTTTCCAGGCCATGTTATTATATTCATAAAGATTTCTGACTGTTATTTCTTCATGGTAAATTGTATCTTTCCTCACTATAAAATATCCCTTTTGACCACTTTCATCCTTTTCAATTTAAATTATGTTTTATCTGATGCTATTATTACTATCTGCTTTCTTTTTGTTAATATTTGCCTTCTGACTTTTTAAAAATCCTTGATTTTCAACTGTTGTTTAATTTAAGTGTATCTCAGTATCAGACTGAATTATGTAATTCAAGATGAAATTCTACATCTTATAACAAATGACTGGAATCCATTCACATGTGATTGATGATATAGTTGGAATTGCTGTCTTTGTGTATGTGTTCTATTTATTGTGCTTATGTTTGAAAACCTTCAACTTGGTATCCCCAAAGCCAACCGAAGGGCTTGGCTTAAAACAGTAGGTGTTCAACACATGCTCATTGAATAAAAACTTCCTTGATCCTCTAGTTCTGATCTGATTTGAGAAATAATTGATGGCAAAATATCTCACTTGAAATGAGATTGGGACTAAAGTTCAAATTATCATTAAAAGAAGTTTCAGGAATGATTTAGTTACATTATTAAGTCTAAGGGACTTTTCCTATTCATGTAAATTTAAGAAGATTTTGAGTTTTCTCTAAATATGAGGTCCAGTAGAAGTTCCTGTTGTTAATGATGGTGGGGGTAAAGACTGAGGTAAGATCTCAGAATTGCTGAAGGATATCCAGAATATCATCTGCACCAGCCATGTTCCTTATGTGGGTGTAAATTGAAAGACATTTTCTAGCAAAATTGAATCACCATTTGTTTTAAGTCTGGATTTGCTTTTCAGGTTACTTTATGTTTTTAATTTCATCTACCAGAGTGCTGGATAATTGGTTTGTTTTTTTAAAAAATAATATTATGGCAACATTAGCTTTATTGCAGATTGTTCTTCCAGGAGAACCACTATGCTGGATACAGACAGACAGATTTAATTAGAGATATATAAAAATGAAGTCAGGATGGCTCACAACCCATTAGACATCAGTTTCTTATCTTAGTTGATAACGAAATTGAAAAAAATAAAATATAAAAGATACATATGTTTTGTCATAGTGAAAAGAATACTAGACTGGAATCAAGGACCTCCCAGGTTTGGCTGTGCCAACTGGTCTCATCCAAACATCCCCAGAAATCTCTTTCGATACAAATGAGCTGAATTGGTTGTTCTCTCATGGTTTTTCTGACTCTAAAACACTTCTAGTCTGTGTCTGGAAAAATCTTATGTGAAACTCCAGTAGCAGTTAATCTAACCAACACCCTTCCAGCTCTGCCATGAGCTACTACCTATAACAGAAACGGTTTATTTTTCAGTTATTGGTTATAAACCATCCACATTTCATAGCTTCAAATGCTGTGTTAAATGTTGATGTGTGTTTTTCTAAGCCATTACACATTAGCCAGTTACTGAGGGGAGAAGATAAAACCCTGTGGCTTCTCCAGTTGCTTTTCCTTGTTTAGAGGAAAAGTGCCCACCCCAATGCTTCTTTGGCACTTGGAAGAAAGGATGCAGGTGACAGATGGGCAAGACCAAATGCAGCTCTCCTAGGTGGACACTGTAGGTTTTCCTCTGCAGTGCAAAATCCAAGTTGTGTCCTCTTCTCCTTCCTTGCTGAAATGACATTGTTTTGCAGTAGATGGCGAAATACAAAATCCTCTTCTTTGCCTGAATTTCAGATGGAAGCCTAGAGATTTGATCTAAAGCTAGGCAGTTCAATGAAGATGCAGAACTGTAATCCATGATCACTGAGCACATGATTTGACTGAGCACAAACTGCTCTTTGCTGAGGCTAATAATGGGGATCAAGATTGAACAAGTAAAGATATAGCTTGGCTGAGCAAATGAATTTTCGTGGCTATAGAAAGTGTTTTTCTCTATCAGCATTTTCTTCCAATTTTCTGTGCAAAGTTAGTTATGGCTCCAGCACCATTTTCTTCTTCCCATTCATCCCCAAGATATCTATATTTCTTTGGGGGATGCTGATATTTTGAAAAGTGGTTTTAAATTACTTTTGTAATACAGAGGTTCGAATGAGCCCTTCAAAAACCTCTGAGAGCAAGATGATAGAAGGCAGTGGGTGGGGCTCAGACCCCTTTTAATACACACTCATGTGTAAGTAACACATTTGGCAAAAAGACCGGAAGGTAATTTAATATATTTCAACTTGAGTTTAACTACTGGTGGTGGGACTGTAGGTATTTTCTTGCAGCCCTTTCTTAAAATGTCCACAATTGACTTGAAGAATACAAAAGTGAATTGTCTGATTCTGTTTATAAAAGAGGGCTTCTGCTGCCTGGGTGGGCTATGGCTCTCAGGGGTCAAGGCAGAGCCCTCCCCTGGCCATGGCTAGCTTCTCCTAACCAAGTGTCTTGTACCTTCAGAATGGCTGCAGTCCGTCCAGGCCACCATGATCCTGTCCATCATCTTCAGTGTTATGTCTCTGTTCCTGTTCTTCTGCCAGCTCTTCACCCTCACCAAGGGGGGCCGGTTTTATATCACTGGATTCTTCCAAATCCTTGCTGGTAAGTTGGAGACAATAAAGTTCACATGGAAGCTGGACCCATCCAAAGCTGCAGAATGATCAGTTAGTTGAAGGATGTGGCTCCAGAATGTTTGACGTTCTTGAGTCTGCCCAGTTGATGGTTTTCGTAAACTACATGTGTGTGTGAGTGTGTGCTGTGCACCTGTATGTGTGCATATACCTTAGAATTTGGGAACTCTCCACTTCTCCATGGAATGACATGCATGAAAAATAGGAGCTGGGGCTCTGGAAAGAAGGTCCCTAAGCAAGCCAGACACATCACCAGAAAGGAAGCTTCAATCTGGACACATAATCAGAGCTAAATGCTGAGGATATCAGTACAGTAGAAGCCAGTCTTAAAGCAGGATTCCTATAGATTACATTATGCCCTAAGGAACCATTGTGGCTTTAGCACAGAAAATGGCCTTGATATGCTGCTGAGACCTGCCATAGCTGTTCTCAGGTATGTGTCTTTCATTCTAAGCAGTGATAAAGCCACACTACAAATTCTTTCTTTCCTTCACTCCATCCCCTTAGTTCTACTGGGCTTTGCCCTACTGTTGCCATCCACAGGTGTCTTCATTTTGGCACCCTTGTCTAACCTGCCATCATTTCCAAACATGGGACCATGGCAATACACAAGAGATCTCCTTCATCTCCTCCCTAACTTTTCTTCAAGTTCCCCCATTGAACAGGTTATCTATATGTATGATGTGCAGAGTCCTAGAGTCTGTCATAGAGGGTGACATCTTATAACTTTGTTTCTAGATTCTGCCCAATGTCTTACTTCATGGACTCTTATCCTTTTGTCCATGGATTGCCAATTGACTGAGTCAGCAGGACACAGGAGAGAAATAAGAGGCCAATGTGGTGGTGGATTCTATAGTCCAAGTTGAAAAATCACAAACACTATATGTACCAGGGTATGTTTAGATACTGTGAGATGTTCCAGATTTGAGCTATTTAAGTAGGCAAATGGCATAACATCTCTTGTTTTAGTTGGTTGTCAAAATGTCCATGGTGCTGAATCACCACCTTGTACACAGGAGCAGTCATTTGGAGGGTGGAAAACAGCTCATTTGTCCTTGATGGATGGATGGATGGGTTGATATAATGGCTTACACAGGGCTGTATAGTAAAACCAAGCCCTGAGTTGAATGTTGATGACCTTTTCTAAAAGCCAGAGAGTTACCTTTTCCTGAAAAAAAAAAAAAAAAAAAGAGGGTCCTGGAGACCCTCTTCTCATTAAATACTTAAATACAGCATTTCAAAATGCATAATTTTAGTATTTTAAAACCAAATAGTGGTTTGCTTCTTGCATAGGTTTTTTTTATAATAAGCCAAGCTCCTGGGTTGTTGCTAGCTTTGTTAAATTAGTAATTACACAGTAAGAGATCATTTCTAAGTATAGTAGAGACAGAGTTATCATTATTTACTCCATTTCAAGAGGGAATACACAGAACTAGTATGCATTCTGGGATTTCTTTTTTGGCTGTTTAAGTTTAATATCAAATCAAAAGGCAATTGTATCCATTGTATCAATGGCTATATCCTCAAGATAAAGCAGTATAGACTTAGGAAACAGAAGTTTCATAAAATATTTATATTTGATCTATACAAGGTTGATATTTTACTGATAAATAAATTGAGTCTGGGAGAGAATAAATCGAATGCCCAAGGTTACCCAGCTCATGCAAGGAAATTGAATGCTTACACCTCTCATACCACAGGAACTGAATATAAGTAGGTATTTCCTTATATTTAGAGATATGGAATACACCAAAATTTTTATGGAACACAAAATCCAAGGCAGAAACTCAGCTTTTTGTATCATCTTTTATTGTATTTGATTTACAGTGAAAGATTGGTGCAAATTTGTGTCATTTATTATTCCTAAGTTCCCAAGCCTACACTTTCAGAGCTGCTTAAACTAAAAATATTGGACTGAAAAGAGTTAAGTTACTGTTGAAGGGGCTTCTCAGAGCAGTCAGCACAGCATCTTCCTCTTCATTTTTCCCACTGAGATATTTCAGCTTTAAATTCTCTAACAATGCCTCTTTAGCAACATCAACATCCCAGAATAAGAACCATTAGACCTAAAAGCAACAAACAAGCAGGACAAACAAACAGAGACTCGTGGACATGAACAATAGGCTAGTGGTTACCAGAGGGTGGGGGGGAGGTGAGAGGAGGAAGGTAAATGGGGTAAAAAGAGTCAAACGTGTGGTGACAGAAAGAACTCTAACTATGGGAGGGGAACATAAAATGCAATATATAAGCCTTATTGTTAAAATGTATATCTGAAACTTACTGGATTACATTAACCAATGTCACCAAAATAAATAAATGAATTAATTTTTGAAAAAGAACCATTAGGTTGCAAATGCTGTCACTACACTGTGTGTTAAAATATTTTGTTCACCCAAAAACTCTTAGGTATTGAGGTTTTCTAATCTTCCAAAGTTTATTTACCATCCATACTCTCTTCACTATTTTGATTTTTCTCTAAATTCAATACAAGCCTTTTAGAACTCCTCTATAAAACCTCTGAGTGTAAAAGCACGTGAGTTGTTCTTTTTCCCCTTCAACTCTAGCTGCTTATCTCTCACAAGACCTACTTTTCAGTTATCAGTTTGTCAGTTTAGCTGTCCATATTTGCATAGGATTTTATCTTGAATTAGAAATGTTGAGCCAAAGTAGCAGTTGTAATTTATAAGTCCTAAGACTGTTCTGTTCTTAATTGTTAACTCTAGTCAAAAGGATCTGGAAGTTTGTCTTCTGGAAACCTCAGGTCTCTGGAATCGTTGCATTTGAACTTGCTCTAGGGTCTTTCCATTAAAATTGAGAACTAAAAGAGTTAGGGACCTAACTTAGAGATGTTCTGACTCTTTTAATGTCTGGCAATTCTAAATTAACTTTATTGTGTATTTTTCCCTACTCAGGGCCTATTAAAAATCCAGTAACTAGAGAGAAAATTAGGGAGGGTTGTTGTAGTTGAGAACTTGTGACAGCCTGAAAAGTTATAGTGTAATATCAAGGAACAAGTCAGAAAAACTAAAACAAATGAAAAACTAAAACAAACAAAAAACAAATAGTGGAAAGGAAAGGAGGGAGGGAGGGTAGAAGGAAGAACAAAGTAGCCCCACAATCATGGGATATAAAATCTAAGAGTGTGTTTGCCACAGTAGCTAGGGTCCATGCAGGGCAAATACTTCTTATAAGCGTTGAAGCATTTTAAATGGAAGCCACTGGAATCTCCACTAAGCCTCCCAAGTGCCATTTGCAGGCTGAATTATCTCTGCATAGCTTCTCTTTGGGGGGCCTAGCTGTGGTCTTTATAGATTATACACATAAGGGTGCAGGGAAGACAAGTGCAAGGTGTGTGGGGCTCTTGAGGCTGTCTAGAGATTTAGGAGCTGTCTCTGCCTTGCTCTAGATTACAGCTCTGCCTGTGGTTACAGGTCCACCTGCTTTGCTGCGTCATCCCTTCTCCATTTCATAGTAAGCCACAGCCTCACATTTAAGAACTATCTTTCCTTGATTACACATTTCTTATATTGGCTGCTTCCTGAAGACATATCAAGAACTACCGTCATCTAGTTAAGTGCTTTGCGACCTTAGCTGCACATCAGAACTACTTTTTTAAAAAGGGAGTGCTTTTTAAAAAAATGCCAGTGCTCAGGTATCATCCCTGGAGAGTTCCATTCAAGAGCTCATTGATGCGACCGCTCCCTCTGACTCTAAGGTTCATCCGGGGTCAGGGACCACAGGTGTAGCTATTAAATTGCCCCTAATCCCACTATCAGGTCTTCTAGGGAAGTTCCCCACAGACAGCTCATCCTCTTCATGAGCCATTTATTCTTAAACCCCCTTCTTAGAGAAGGGTCATCCTAATCCTATATCTGGGTTTTGGTATAATTCTTATTTGCAGAGGCTGTAGCCATCTGTTCCCAGACAGTATAACTACTTGCTCTAGCCCTGTTGGGTTTGGTTCTACTTATCCCCAGCAACGAGCTCTGTGCATGCCACATAAAAGAAGGCCCTGAATAACTTACTTGCTGGATGACTGGATAATTGTGTTCCATTGGCAGAATCAAACTCAGGTCACATGTGTAGTTACTCTTTGTTATGATTAAGAGAAATAGAAAGCATGGAAGAAGGAGACTCTTGAATGAGTTTTACTTTTTCTGTTTGTTTTGTTTCTTTTGTCAGACAGATTGATATAGAAATAGGACTTTAGGATAAAGGAATTTGGGTGATTAATAAAGGCAAAGTGACCTCCCTGTTCTGATTGGTTCAAAGACACCTTTAGTCAGATACCACATTTAGAAACCCTCCTTTGAGTGAATCATTCCAGATGTTGCACTGGCTATGCCCAGATCCGAAACTAGAATGCTATGGGTGACTTTCTAGGCAACAGGGGTCACTTGGATGCTGAAGATGGAAATTGGGCTAGCAGCACAGAGAAGGCTCTGTGTAGGTCAAACATAGACCCCCAATGCTTTTAGAGTAACAGATCTTCTAGCCTCTTCCTGCCCCACCTTATCACCCTCAGGACGAGGCGGGGTGAGACGAAGGTGCTTATTCATTAAACCAACACCACTGAGGCATCTTTCACTGACCTGCTTAGTAGTTTCAACTGCTGTTCACTTTCTAGCCAACTTCACTATGGCTTCTGCTCCAGGCTCTCTAACTGCTTGTGTAAAGGTTACTGGTGTCTACTTTTAAGTCGTTTGCTGAATTTCTCTACTCTTTTTAATATTGTTGACTATTTACTACTTGAAACTGTTTATTCCCTCAGCTTGCACGTCATCACCGTTTTCCCAGCTACCTAAGTTAACCCACCAGGAAGTCATGCCAGCGTCCCCTCTCCCTCACCCCGTATCCTCTCCACCACTGAGTCCTGTCATTGTGTAACAGCCTATGTAGATACCGTGTCCAATTCTTTTCTTTTACTCATTAAGAGCATTGCAGCTGTGCAAATGCCAACTCATGCACCTTCCTGACCCCTGTCTTGTCCCCACCCTTGAATGCATTTCCCACACTGCTGCAGAAGTGATCTTTCTAAAACACACATCTGGTCATCTTTTTCCTCTGCTAAAGATGTGCTTCCCCCCCCCCCCACAACTTCTTCAATACGCCATTAAAGCCCTCCCTATATTGTGAGACATTCTTATCGTGACCTGCTGGCAGTTCCACCAAGCTCTCTTAGTCTTCCTTGCCTCACTCATGTTATTCCTTCTGCCTGTGTTCCCTTCCCAACTTTCTTCACCTGGCTTTAGACCCAGATCAAGAACCACCTCCCCCATCAGCCTTCTCCAGGCCCCCAGGTTGGGCTCAGTGCCCATCCATCCTCTCAGAGCATCAATGCATTTCTCTCTCCCTCTTTCAAAGTCACATCATATATGTGACTTACCCCTTGATGGTAGAGGCCAGGTCTCATTATTCTGGGTGCTCTTAGCACCTAGAATAGTGCCTGCACACAGTAGGCACTCATTACGTGTTTGCTAACCTAAACAGAATAGACTTAAGGAAGTTTAGAGAATTCCCATTATTCTTCCTGAGTCTTTGGCCCCTTTGTTTCTGCCTTCCAAGAGTTCTGGGTTATGATGCTCACCCATGGTTGCAATTGTTATAAAGAGGGCTTGAGATTTCCTCTTTAAGAGGGCTTTAGGGAGAATTTTCAGAGAGTTGTTTCAGACCTAGCCATCCTGAGACAGGTAGAAACTCTTGTGAACACTTGAATGGCCAACATTTCTATGTAATCTGGACAGGGTCTGTGTCCTTCCATGTAGAGCTGACCTCTATGCCCAGACTCAGGATCCTCCCAGGGCGCCCTTGTCTCTGCCAAAGCACAGAATGCTCATCTGTGCGGAAAGCAGAACACCTGTGGGTATGTCAATAGCTTCACTTACCTTTACCCTGGGGGCCTTTGTAAATGCCTTTCCACCTACTGGTTGCTGAGGAAGCGAGTAACAGTCCCTTTATGAAGAAAAGGGTTTGACTTTTAGGGGCTGTCGTATGGCATTAACTGGTCTGTATTCCAGGGCAAATCTGTTGCTTTACATAGGCAGCCTCGTAATAATATGTTACCTTAAATATCAGTCTTCTGACAACAATAATTATAAAGTGTGTATCTTCTCTTCGGTTTTGTAATTATCTAAGCTTATTGCTTATTCAAGCAAAACTTAAATTCATTCACTTCTGAGATTCCATTAGGGTGAATGTCATAAAAATTAAGCCTCCTTGTTAGTCATCACACTTGTGTGTACTGCCTCTCCCTATCCCTCTTGGTCATAGACGAAATGTTTTCTCTTTCATGTTCTTTTGCTAGTGAAATCTGAGCATGGTGGGTCTACATGGCTACTATGGTATTTTACATGCTAGTGCTAATTAGCCACACAC
Organism: Rousettus aegyptiacus; assembly: GCF_014176215.1. NCBI lineage: Eukaryota > Metazoa > Chordata > Mammalia > Chiroptera > Pteropodidae > Rousettus > Rousettus aegyptiacus. Next base: position 67,226,342 of record NW_023416309.1, read on the forward strand.
ACTCCATCTGGAAGCCCTGCCAACTGATAAGCACTGTCCTGGCCTTTTGGCACTCTGTTTATACCTCCTTTTCTCCTTTGGTCATGCTTCTCTTTTTATAGCCCTGCTCTCATTAGGTAGGTCAGATCCAGTCCAACAGACAACTTCAGTATTTCTGAAAGGCAAGAATTAGCTCTTTGGAGAGTTCAGCCATGCAGCTGTGAGGGAGATCATTGAGGATCATGGACCTCAAGCAAATTGAGTGTGTTCCCAACAGATCAAAATTGTATTCCTCAAACAACGATTCTCCAGCTGTAGTTTCCTCTCTGACACCAGCATTTTTGCTATCTCTTGAACTTTCTGTAGGTAGCAGGGTCCTGGATCTGATGTTAATGTAATTCCAAGACTACTGTGTGGCTTTCTCAACAGGGGCCAGTTGGGTGGGAGTTTTCTGTTCTGATTTGCAGAAGGACAATTGTATTAGAGTGGTAACTGTGACATATTCCCACTTCTGCACTTTGTTCAAACAAAGTTGCAGTGTCCAGTCAAATAGCAGCCCAAATAGCAGTGAGGTTAGATGTGGGTGGTCCAGGTCATTGGGAGCTTTAGAACCACAGGGATCCCACACGACTTGCTGAATTTATAATAGAGTCACTCAGAGCCTCTCAAAGACCTTGTTTTCAGGAGGGAACAGAGTAGGCTTTGTGCAGCTCTCGGCTGGGGGTGCCAACGTCACTGGACCCCTCCCTGCAGGGGGTGCTTACTGTCATGGCAGGCATGGACTGTCACACTTCAACTTGAGGACCAAGGTGGATGTTTTCTTCTTCCCTCATAAAAGGGCTGCAATTCTGGGCAAGGGAAAGAGGCCTGACCTATCTATGTATCTAATACCTTTCACCTCTCTTTGGGTTTCAAACCCGACCTTGAGAGTACCAAGAACTGTTGAAATGGACCAGGCGCGATGGGCTTGGCCCTAATAGTCTCCCCATTCTGCAGCTTCATATCCTGTTCTTATTCTGCCCTTCCTCCTTATTCCCTCCTCACCTTCTTTTTCATCTCCATATATTCTTTTGTCTGCCTAGCAGTATTCATAGATATTGCTTGCTCCATTGCCATGTGGCAGTCCTGCTAAGGTAATTCACATGGAGTTCTTCCCTTTTTCTCTCTAGAGCCCCAAACCGTAGCCATGACATGATTCAGATAATAGGAAAGTGTTGTGTCAGTTTAGCTGGTTCTAGATAATACCTTGCTCATTTGCATAGTGATTCACAGGTTTCCAGGAGCTCCCACACCCAATCATCCTTGGAAAGAGATAGTCAAGTTCATCTTGCAGGCCATATTCTTGCTGGCCATCTGTGCCAACCGGGAATTAGTGGCAGTTAAAAAAAGGCAAATGGGCAGAAAAGATGGCAAAGGACCTCAGAGATAATGGCCTGGGTCACGTAGATGAGAAGTGGAGTGGACTGCTTCCTGTGTTCTTATCTCTTCAAGTCTCCTGTCAACTCTGGATCTGGCAGCAGATTTCTTTCAGAGCTATACGTTTTCTTCTAGCACAGCATTGTCTGCCCTCCCCGTTCCCCTCCTGTTATAGCAACCTGTTGCGTGTGTGTGTGTATGTGTATGTGTGTGCGTGTGTGTGCATGCACGCGTGCATGTGTGTGTGTGTGTGTGTGTGTATGTGTGTGTGTGTGGTCAAGAGCAATAAGTGGTGTGGGCAGGTGCCCAGGTTCCTATGGAACCTGCACTGGGAGTGCTGGAGAGGGTGTCTCCACTCTGACTTCTCTCTCACCTAGCTTGTTCCTCTCTTTCCCTAGGTCTATGCGTGATGAGTGCAGCGTCCATTTACACGGTGAGGCACCCAGAGTGGCACGGCAACTCTGATTACGCCTATGGATTTGCCTACATCTTGGCCTGGGTGGCCTTCCCCCTGGCCCTTCTCAGTGGCGTCATCTATGTGATCTTGCGGAAGCGGGAATGAGGTGCCCAGACAGTTCGTTTGAGGCTCTGAGCATACTCGGGGGAGGGAGGAAGGAAACCCTAAAACAGAAAAAAAAATCCAAAAAAACAGCTAGCCAAAAAATCCAAACTCAAACCAAACCAAACAGAAAGCAATTGGGGGGGTGGGGGTTAGTGTTGATTGAAGATGTATATAATATCTATGGTTTATAAAACCTATTTATAACACTTTTTACATATATGTACATAGTATTGTTTGCTTTATATGTTGACCATCAGCCTTGTGTTGAACTTTAAAGAAGTAGCTAAGAAACTTTACATCCTAACCGTATAAATCAAACTCAGTATTTTTGTTTTGTTTTTCATTTTGTTTTTTTGGTTTTGCCCAGAAATAAAATAACTCTATCTCACCCCTTCCCTTTCATTTGAAAGAAGATACCTCCCTCCCACTCCACCTCATTTAGAAAACCAAAGTGTGGGTAGAAACTCTGAATGGCCAAAAGCCCTTTTACTGTGGGTGACCAGTGTTCTTACGGAGACACGCACTGCCCATACCGCCATGTGAAGCCTTATGCACACATGGACGAAACTCTCAAACTGGAGCCCTTGGCAAAAACATGGCTTGTGGCTTTGGAATACTTGCCCTTGAGGGTGGGTGCCCTGGTCACATGTCTAGAAATCAGTGATGAAAAAAAAAAAAAAACCTATGAAATGGTGCTATGTATTTACCATTCCTTATTATCACTAATCATCTAAACTACTCACTGGAAATTCAATTAACAATTTTACAACATAAAGTAGAATGGAGACCTGAATAATTCTATGTAATATAAATGGTTTATAACTGCTTTTGTGCCTAGCTAGGCTGCTATTATTACTATAATAAATAAATAATAAACACAGCCTTTACCACTCCCACATTTTTCTTGCGGTCGGAGCATCAGGACAAGTCTCTAGATCCTGTGGGACTATGAGTTTCCAAGGCTTGGCTGGGTCTAGGCTGTTCTCTGCCTCCAAGGACTGTCTGGCAATGACTTGTATTGGCCACCAACTGTAGATGTATATATGGTGCCCTTCTGATGCTAAGACTCCAGACCTTTTTTGTTTTTGCTTCTTTTTTTCTGATTTTATACCAACTGTGTGGACTAAGATGCATTAAAATAAATATCAGAGTAACTCACTGATCTCTCTTGGTTTTTTGTGGGGACCTAGGTGTGAGTGTGAGGTATGTGTCAGAGTGGAAAGAAGTGCTTCAACAGAAAGCAAGTTCGAGGTGATGATCTGGGTTGCAGTTGGTATGAAAGGACCACAAGCATAGCTTTTGTGCAGGCCTTCCAGGAGCCTGTGCGAGTGTATGCTAATTGGAAAGGGCCAAGAACTGCAGCTAAGATGGAAATTGTAAATGGTCTGCAAGGGACTTGAGTAAAGCTCATTTGGCTCAAACCTCTCTTGTGCTCCATTCTCTGATGACGGCATTGGGACCCCAGAGGCATGTCATGCATTCACCTAATACATGAGGGATGTTAGCACAGATCCACAGCCTTTAGAAGGAGGGGAAGTATGATATGGTGGAAACTCTATGTGATAGTGATTTGAGGTTTTTGCGCTCTGTTCTCTGACAACCAGCATGAGTCAGACTCTCAGATAAAATATTAGCTGGCATCCACTGAGCTCCTAAAATGGTTCTGAGAGAGGGAAGGGGCTGATCATGTCCTCCTGCTCTGGGTTTCTGAGCTGTGTCTCACTTATATTTTTACCTATCGACCTTTTATTGCACATATGTGATACATTAAGCTAGTGATGCACTCAATATTCCTCAATATTTATTAAGCACCTATGTTGAACTGGACACTAGAGATCAAGAAAGAACGATATAATTCTCAATCTCAAAAGGTCTCATTTTAGTGAGAGTCGCAAGTAAACAAGTGACTACATTATAATGAAGAACATGGAAATTAGGCAGCCTGAATTTGAATCTGTCCTCTGCCCCTTAGCAGCTGTATGAAGCTAGACATATTACTTAAACTCTAATATTCAGTTTCCTCAATTATAAGATGAAAATACTAATGCCACATTTATGAGATTGTAGAAGTTAAAAGGAAATAATAAGTGTACAATGCTTGGCATATTGATGGTAGATACAAAGTAGGTCTGTGGTGGGAATTTGGATTCTATATTTCCAATTATTGCCTGAGTGATGCTGAGGCTGATGCTCATGGTCACACCTTGAGTAGCAAGGACCTAGAATGAAGCCACCTTCAGGCAGCTCACGTTCTTGTGTCTTGCAACATCTGTGATGAAAAAGGCTTCCCTCTTCTGAGATTTTCAATAGTGACTCTGCCTCTGACTCAGATTGGATAAGGTGGCACAGAAGGCCATGAAATGCATGTGAAACATAGGTGATTTATAAAATTGGGAATTTTACCTCACAAGCTTGTACTTTGAAAATGTATGCAGGCATACCTCAGAGAGGTTGTGGGTTCCAGGCCACTGCAGTAGAGCAAGTTGTCACTTTTCTCTAAAAAAGTCACATCGGTGAGGTGCAATAAAGCAGAGGGCAATGAAATGAGGTATTCTTGTCATTATAGTTCATAAACTTTCTTTTATAACTTTTAATTAAAAATTAACACAAACATTATTAGAGATAAAGAGGGACATTTCATAATGATAAATGGGTCGATATACCAGGAATGTATAACATTTATAAACATATATGCACCTAATACCAGAGCACCAAAATTAATGAAACAAAACTGACAAAAATGAAGGTAAAATAGGTAATTAAACAATAATAGTTGGAGACCTAAATATTCCACTTTCAATAATGAATAGAACAACTGAACAGAAGATAAAAAAAGAAATAGAAAATCTATAGACCATTCCACCTAACAGCAACAGAATATACATTTTTCTCAAGTGCATACACAACAGTCACCAAGATATGTCATATGCTAGGCTATAAAATAAATCTCAATAAATTTAAAGGGATAAAAATAACACAAAGTGTGTTCTCTGACTATAGTAGAATGAAATCAGAAATAAATAGCAGGAAAATAATTAAGAAACCAATGTGGGAATTAGACAACACACTACTAAATTACTGATGAATCAAAGAAGAAATCAAAAGAAAAATCAGGGAATAATTTGAGATGAATGAAAATCAAGACAGAACATATCAAAATTTAGGAGATGCAACTAAAGCAGTGGTTAAAGTAAAATTTATGGCTATAAAAGATTATATTAAGAAAGAAGATCTCAAATCAGCAATCTAACCTTCTACCTTATAATATTGAGGGGAGAGCATATTAAACCAATAGCATGCAGAAAGAAGAAAATAATAAAAATTAGAGTAGAAATTAATAAAATAGAGAACCAAAAAACGATAGAGAAAATCAATGAAACCAAAAGCTGGTTCTTTGAAAAGATGAAAAAATTGACAAGCTAGATTTATTGTGATTTTGTGATATAATTAGACATATATATTAGGTCTTCCTTTTTGCTTCCAGACACAGAATTCCTAAAACTTTTGTAATTTTCAGAGTGAAAAAAAGTGAAAGAAGGATCTTTTGTTGTTCATAACTTGCCCTTTTCAACCAGACATAGTTTTATGCTAATGAGGTAATGCATAGAGGATGAGAGCTGGTTGCCAGAGAAATCATGTGATCAGAGGGTTGGAACCTCAGCCCCACTCTCTGACCTCCAGAGAGTGAAGAAGGGCTGGGGATTTAGCTAATTACTAATGACCAATGATATAATCAATCTTGCCTATGTAGTGGAACCTCTCTAAAAATTCTAAATGAAGGGGCATAGAGCTTTCCAGGTTGGTGAGCACATCCATATGCATGAGAGTGGTGCACTTCGAACTCCATGGGGACAGAGGCTCCTGCACTTGGGACCCTTCCAGACCTTGCCCTATGTACCCCTTCAACTGGCTGCTCATACGTATCCTTTATCATATCCTTTTAAAATAAACCAGTATCTTCTTTTTGGCTGGAATTGCCATCTTTCAGTAATTCGCCAAAATGACCATCACAAAGGGAAAGAAGAGAGGCACTTGCTATATGTTCTCTAGGCCTTTTAAAAAAACATGGACTTGTTCCTTTGGCTGCATACACGCAAATCTACAAGAAAGGTGATATCATAGACATCAATGGCATGAGCACTGTTCAAAAAGGAATGCCCACAAATTTACCATGGCAAAACTGGAAGAATTACAATGTTACCCAGCATGCTGTGACATTGTTGTGAACAAACAAGTTAAGGGCAAGATTCTCGCCAAGAGAATCAATCAATACGTATTGAGCATATTAAGCACTCAAAAAGCTGAGATAGCTTCCTGAAACCTGTGAAGGAAAATGATCAACAAAAGAAGGAAGCCAAAGAGAAAGGTACCTGGGTTCAGTTGAAGTGCCAGCCTGCTCCACCCAGAGAAGCACACTTTGTGAGAACTAATGGAAAGGAACCTGAGCTGCTGGAGCCCATTCCCTATGAATTTATGGCATGATAGATTTTGAAAAATAAAATAAAAGACCTCTAATTGAGTAGATGTCCCTTCCCCCAAAGAAATATTTAAAGAAAAGCAACTGTCCTAAAGATAAATAAATTAAATAAACCAGTACATGTAAGTAAAGTGTTTTCCTGAGTTCTGTGAGCCATTAAAACAAATTAGTGAATCTTAGGAGGTCTCATGGAAAGTCTTGATTTGGAGCCAAGTTGTACAGAAGTGTGGGTAACCTGGGGACTCACTACTTGTGAGCATCATCGGAAGTAGAAAGTGGTCTTGCGGTACAAAGCCCTTACTCTGTGGAGTCTGCACTAACTCTTAATTAAATAGTAGGACACTGAGTTGGTATCTGCAGAAAATTGGAGACTCTTGGGTGGAAAACCCTAGAATAGAATTTATTAGTTCTAATAGTTTTTAAATGGATTCCATAAGATTTTCTATATACAAGAAATAAGAAACCCCATATGAATAGAATTATCAGGATTAGAAATGATAGAGGGGACAATATATTGGCCCTAAAGAAAAAAATACTGTAAAGGAATACTATGAATAATTGTATGCCAATAAATTGAATAACTTAGATGAAATGACAAATTCCTAGAAAGATACAATTACTGAAACTGACTCAAGAATTAATAATCTACATAGTTTGAAGTGGTTATTGAAAAAAAATAAAAACAACTACCCACAAAGAAAAGACCAGGCCCAGACGGGTTCACTACCGAATTCTACCAAATACTTAAAGAAGTATTAATACCAATTCTTCATAAACTCTTTCAAAAAGTAGAAGAAAGGAATGCTTCCCAATTCTTTATATGAGGTCAGTGTTACTGTCATACAAAAACCAAAAATTTCACAAAAAAATGAAAACTACAGTCAATATATCTTATAAATATGGACTAAATAATTCTCAACAAAATATTAGCAAAACAATTCCATCTACATAAAAAGAGCATTATTCACCACGAACTACTCAGATTTATTCTAGAAACAAAGTTAGTTCAACATCTAAAAATCAATTAGTGTCATACATCATATAAACAGAATAGAAAATAAAAATCACATGACATCTCAAAAGACTCAGAAAAAGCATTGGACAAAACTAAACTCTTTCATGATAAAAACACTTTAAAAACTAGCAATAAAAGGGATCATCCACAGCCTAATAAAGAGCATCTTGAAAAACCCACACCTAACACATCTATTGGTGAAATACTGAATGCATTCCCTCTAAACAAGACAAGGATGTCTGCTTTTACAACCTCTATTTAATATTACACTAATTGCCAGAGCAATTAGGTTGGGAAAACAAATAGGATGAATTAAAATTGAAAAGGAAGAATTAAAACAATATTCATAGAAAACATAATTTTGTATATAGAAAATCTTATGGAATCCATTTAAAAACTATTAGAACTAATAAATGAAATTAGCAAAATAGCAGGATACGATAACTGTATATAAAAATGAATATTGAAAGTTCAGAAATAAACCTGCACATCTATAACCAATTGATTTTTGACAAGGGTGTTAAGAACATCTAATAGAAGAATTCCTCTCCTAAGTATATACCCAAGAAACATGAACACATATGTCCACACAAAAACTTCTGCATGGATGTTTATATATAGAAGCATTATTCATAGTAGCCAAAATGTGGATGTAACCCAAATATCTATCAACAGATGCATGGATATATAGTATGTAGTATATCAATACACTAGAGTATTATTTGTCCATAAAAAAGAAATGGCATATTGCTATGTGCTACTACATGGATGCACCTTGAAAATCTTATGCTAAATGAAAGTCAGTTACAAAAGACTACATGTTATGTGATTCCATTCCTATGACAGTCCGGGGAAATCTACAGGGACAAAAAGTAATTTAGTAGTTATTTAGGGCTAGAGACGGCTGATGAGATTAAGGCTGTAGAAGCTAATGGGTACAATGTTTCTTTTTGAGGTGATGAAAAATTTCTCAAACCCACTGTGGTCATGGTTGCACATCTTTTCACAGATGTAAGTATACTAAACAATGAACTGTGTACTTTAAATAGGTCAATTGTACAATATAATTTTTTCTCAATAAGCACTTCAAAAAGAAGAGACAGCTGTCTGCTCCAGCTGTTTTTTAGTCTCATTATTTCTGTTCTCTTTGTTTGAAAAGTAATACACCTTTTACTTTTGTGGTTTTGGTTATTTTTTAAAGGGAAATGTTCTATTCTTTCTGAGCAGTATAAAGCAAAACAGGATGCTGTAGATGAATAGTTAACATATTTCTTCACTATCAGAATCCCGGGTTTTCCCAGAGGATTATCTTGATGACATTTATTTTCTGTCCTTGAGCTCTTCTGAGAAATATTTTAATCTTAGGAACTTATAGAAATGGAGTTTTGATTGGAAACTGCCCTCTTAGCAGCTGCTTTCTGTTCTGTGTTGAGACTCAGGGAGTATGCTGTTTACACATAAAAACGGCAAATGCATGGAGGGGATGCACTGGTTGTCCGATCTGCTTCTTTGCATTTCTCTTCTCTCCAGATCTTGTACCCTTCCTATTTTAGTAACTCTGAACAATTATGCCTCCCCAAGTCTTTGAGGTGCTGAAAACTGTGTTCAGCCTTTCTGCCCTTTGCATCTACTTCCTAGACAGCCTTTCGATCTCTTGGTCTGATGCTTATTAGCTGGCAAATTCCTTAAGGGAAAATTTAGGAATTAGTGTTGGGCACGCTTCAGTGGTCTTCCTTCCTTCTGGTCTGCTGGCTCCTCAAGTCCTGCTGGCCTTTGTATCTCCTGATGCTTTCAAACAGATTTTATTTGTGTGTGTACGTGTGTTTTATCTAGATTTTCTAGTAATTCTTATCCAGAAGAATTTATCTGCTGTAAGCTATTCTACAAGAAAAACTTTTTATTTTGAAAACAAAAATTCAATACAGTTGACCCTTGAATAATGAGGGTTAACAGACCCCCCTCCACTCCTCTAACACCCTTTTTGTTGGGGAGAGGACACAAACATTCAGACTACAACATTCCTCTATGCACAATTTTTAACTTTTTATTAATGTGAAATGAGTTTTTATAATTCATATAAGTACTTTTTCTATGAAAAATATACTTTAGAAATAGTTTTTAAGACTAACAGTTTTGTAATTTTGTAACTATATTGGCAATGATTTTGTTATCACTGTTCTCACAGCTTTTAGAGCTCACCCCGTATTTTTATGCCATGCCCTCACCATTCTTGAATTCTGAAAAGGGCTTCATTCCTTAGTTGGAAGACATCTTCAACTAATTTTTCAAAAAAACAAAGATGCAGTATTTTTTGAATCTGTAAATAACCGAGAATGACCTGCTACCTAAATACATAAATTGTCTGTATATAAAATGCTTGGCTTACAGATTTTCTCTTTAAAATGCTAGGTGTTTGTTCAGTGTGGCATCTTATGACCCTATGAGCAGCCATATTTTTATTCTTATAAAGATGACCTGATTTTTTCCCCATGCTGCCTATGAGTTTTAGTATATATCTTTGCAAATAGTAGGCATTTAATAAATATTTGTTACATGAATAAGCAAATGGGAAAATGTTTCTATCACATATACCAATGGATTATTATTCTTGATACTATATATAAAAATTTCTTGCCAACCAATAAGAAATTGTAGCTATACCAGTAGAAAATTAAGTGAATATTATAGGCAGGCGATTTATAAATAATGAAGTTAAAGATTTAAACATGAATCAAAAATTACAAGTTAAAGCAACAAAATTATTTTTGTCGACTAAATTGTAAAAGAGAGGTTGGTGTACTATTATAAATTGGTGTATCCTCTCTGGGAAGCAATTTATTAACATGCATCAAAAGTATTACATGTAAAAATTTCCTCTGACTTAGCAATTTTACATTTTGGATTTTACTCTACTAGAATAATCAAGACCAAGTGCAAAGATTTAGCTTCAAAGATGATCATTTCAGGCTTTTTAAAATAGGAAAACTTGGAAACAATAATAAAAGACTATCAAAATGAATTATGATGCATTTATAAATGGGATATCAGGCAGCCATTAAAAATGTTGTTGTAGAAGAATTTTTCAAAATGGAAGTATAATAACAGTGCAGTGTAAAATTAAGGAAGCTGGCTAAAAAGCAGTATTTCAACATAACTATATTCATTCCAACATAACACTTTTTTATTGATTGTCTACAGTATTGTAGTAAATTTAGGGGAGCAAGTCTATATTCTCTGCAAGGGGAAGCATTTCTCTAAACAGGTTTGTCTCCAAAATCAAAATGTTAATAGAGTCATGGATCTTCAGTACATTGTGGAAATGAACAAACTCTTTAACCCACACTCAAGAAAGTTATTCGTGAACACATCTTACCCCCTTTCCTTTTATAATCTTTTAGATATTACTCCTGCTAACGAATTTCCCATGGAGGTCACAGAAGGCACTCAGTGAATATTTTTGGACTAAATTGCAATTCCTCATTTTGATGTTCAAGTTTGCTCAGCTGGTTAGACTGCATGAGTGTTGTTAGCACACACGTGTGTGTGTTGAGAATGGAAATGTGGTATGAACTCAGTTTCTATTAGTACAGAAAAAATGTCTGTTTGTTGTATTGGCCACTTTGTGGGAGACTCGTTTTCCCTATATTTAGCAGTTTTCACTTCTTGTGTATTTCTGTGCAAATGACTGCTGGGACTTCTAAGACAATTCACAATTCGTTAACCTGTTGATTTGACAAAATTGATAATGTCTTTTAGACTCTAATTTGTGTAATCCAAAATTCAACTCCATGTTTAAAATTTCAAATGGATATTGTTTAGAATTTATAATTTTTAAAACAATTTCCAAAAAAGCAAAAAAAAAAAGAAGCAATATAAAAATTTTAAATGCCCAAGCTTTATTACTACATCACAGACTTAGAATATAAAATATGCAATGTGCTTATTTGTATTGACCAAACAAACATGTAGGTTTAGGAGCTTAAGGGGAAAGTCAATCACCTTGAGGTGCCTACTTTTTTTCAGGACCTAAATCTCTGAGAAATATGTGGTGAGTTCATATTTCAGATGAATTTCAACTATGAGAAAGAAAGATGACTATAATCAGGCTCCCTCCTGACACTCTTAATAGCTTCTGGGTGGAAATGACGCAGCACTTCTCCCCTTACATAATCGCAAGCCTGGTACGCATGTGTGGGCTTCTGGAGGTGTGCCACTATTGTTTAACCTGTATATATAAAGACACTGCCGCTCTGCGAGGCTGGCTGCACCCTTATTGGAGTCAAGAGCTATGTCGTGGTTGCATATGGCTCCCTGCATTTTCTTCCAACTGCCCCAGCCTTGTGTCCCTTACCTTGATACCTCTGACCTGCAGCAACACACAGCCAAGGAACATTTTCTAATTGACCATCAGGGTGTTGAGTTAAAAATAATTCCCTTTGGGTTCCATTAGATATTTTCCAGGGTATTTTTATTGCTCTAGCAAATTAACAACAACAACAGCAAACAACAACAACGGCAACATAAAAACATTCTCTAGGAGCATTTTCCTCAGATTTATAGCATTTTTCTGTATTCATCCTATTCTTGATAAAGCAGATGAATATTCTTTTACTTTGCTAAATCCGTAGACTTACCTCCAAAAGTATTGAAAAGACTCGTTACTGATATAGACAGGTGTTGTCGGTCTTGAAAGTTTAAATTAAGAATTAAGAATCTAAGGTGACTAAAGTTTTGTCACCCCAAAATGTGCCTTTGAGGATATTGAGTTAAACAGCAAAAGAATCAGAAAGAACCTTCGACTCTCTACCTCTCTGCCTAAAGGAATTCAGATAGATAAACCTGCTTCAGGAAGGGAATCTTAGCATATTCACCTTAGTATATTCACCTTAACACATATGAATTAGCACATATGTGATGGACAGTAAGAAAAATAGCAAAAGCTGTTTCCCTCTTTGTCCCATTGTTTTTGGGAGAGCCCAGCAAGAATTTGGTTACCATATGCTTGCTGTTTTCTTGGCAACCTGTGAATTACCTACTTCCCTTTTGAGATCCCAAACCTCTGCTCTCCTCTTTTGTCCAGAATTGCATACAAATTGTAAATGCCCATATATTATATGTCATATTATATGACATCCCTGGTATTTACATCCATAATAAATGTGCATGTTTTCTCCTGTTACTATCTCTGTTAATTTGATTCTTAGCCCCCCTAGAAGAACTTAGAATGTGGGAGGAAAGTTATCTATTTTTTAGCCCCCACTAAATATACTACCAGATAAATAATTCAAGTAGTCAATACAATTTACCAATTTCACAATAGATTTCCAGCAGAGGGAGCCCCTGCTTGGATAATAGAATACAAGGACAATTTTCTTCTTCGTTGTTTGTCTTCATTAAAACTTAGAGACTAAAGATTTTAAATAGAACTCAGCACAAGATTTCTTCTGGCTGAAGTGAACCGAATTACCATTTTATATCTAGACCCCAGGGCAGGAGTCTCCCAGTGTTCAGGACCCTGGCTTTGGTGACCTATAATTGACCATGAAGTATCTGAGAGTGTCCGAAACATCTTCCATCTGTACTGGGGGCTTGTTAGTCCCACTGCACTTACTTTGCAGTTAAAAAACAACAAGAACAACAATAAAACAGGCTGAGAGGCTTTAAATGGATGTCTGCTATGCACCTTAGAATCGTGTTCACCCAAGTCGTGGAACACCATGCTATTTCAGATGAAGTCTCAGATGAGTAAAGTAAAGAGCATAGATCCTTGCAAAGCTGGCACTAAAGCCTCACCTTGTGTTTCATCTAGTCTTCTCAGGAGTGGAACATTCTGAGACCTGACTGGGCAAGGAAATAAAAGTGCTTCTTGGTAATTTCTCTGAGTTATGGGGAAAATAATGATTAATCCTCATAAAACCAATCCTGTGGTTGTCTCCATAGTGTCCAACAATGATGTTTACTTTTTTTCTTTGTTCTTTGAAAATTAACTAATTTTAGGAACTGATCTAACTTGTCATTAGAAGCCATGTAAATTCAGAAGGCAGAGTGGAGGTATATATATGAGGCAAAGGATAAGGGCCTGGGGTTCAGAATCAGGCATCCTACGTTCAAAACCTAGCTCTTTCATTTCCTGTGTAACTTGGACACATTCTCCAAATTACCAAGATAATAACAGAGATTTACCTTACAGAGTTGAGTATCAAATAGCATAATTCTGGAAAATAAGTAGTGCCTAACATATCTTAGGTGTTATTGTTATTGTTGAATACACACACACACACACACACACGCACACACGCACACACGCACATACATACACACACACATATAATATTTTAGTTTTAGTTGACATTCAGTATTATTTTATATTAGTTTCAGGTGTACAGCATTATGGTTAGGCATTATATAACTTACAAAGTGATCCCCCTGATCAATTTAGTACTCACCTGGCACCCTACATAGTTATTACAATATTACTGACTATATTTTCTATGTTGTACTTTATATTCCCATGACTATTTTGTAACTACCAATATGTACTTCAGTCATCAGTTTGTTTTCTGTATTTATGAGTTTATTTCTGTTTTGTTTGTTCATTTATTTTGTTTTTTAAATTCCACATACAAATGATATCACACAGTATCTGACTTATTCCACTTAGCATAATACCCTCTAGGTCCATCTATGTTGTTACAAAAAATGGTAAGATTTAATTCATTTTTATGACTGAGTGATATTCCATTGCATATATATAGCACCTTTTTTTTTTTATACAATCTTCTATTGATGGACACTTAGTTCTTTATAAATGACTAACTCTTTATAAATTTTGGTTCTTAACCCCTTAGCTGACGTATCATTGGTGAATAGCATCTCCCTTTCAGTAGGTTGTCTTTTTGTTTTGTTGGTGGTTTCTTTTCCTCTGCAGAAACTTTTTAGTTTGATGTAGTCCCATTTATTTTTTTCTTTTGGTCTCCTTGCCTAAGGGGATATAGCGAAAAAAATGTTGCAGAGTTTACTGCTAATGTTTTCTTTAAGGAGTTTTATAGTTTTATGTCTTATATTTAAGTCTTTAATCCATTTCGCACTTATTCTTGTATATGGAGTAAAAATGTGGTCATTTCTTTTTTATTTTTTTGCATGTGTCTGTTCAGTTCTCCCAATATCATTTATTAAATAGAGTGTCTCTGCCCCATTGTATAGTCTTGCTTCCTTTGTCATAGATTAATTGACCATATAGGCATGGGTTTAATTCTGGGGTCTCTATTCTGTATTATTGACCTGTGTGTCTATTTTTATGTGAGTACTATGAGGTTTTGATTTTACAGCCTTGTAGTATAGTTTGATATCAGTCAGGTAACATGATACCTCCAACTTTGTTCTTTCTCAAGATTGCTCTGGCTAGTTGGGGTCTTTTGTGGTTCCATATAAATTTTAGGTTATTTGTTCTAGTTCTGTGAAAAATACCATTGGTATTTTGATAGGGATTGCATTGAATCTATAGATTGCTTTGGGTAGTATGGACATTTTAATGATGTTAATTCTTCATATCCAGTAGTATAGTATGTGCTTCCATTTATTTCTATCTTCTTCAATTTCTTTGTACAATGTCTTATGATATTTTGAGCACAAGTCTCTTATCTCCTTGGTTAAATTTATTTCTAGGTATTTTTTCGATGAAATTGTAAGTGGGATTGTTTTCTTAATATCTCTTTCTGATAGTTTGTTATTGGTGTATAAACATGCCACTGATTTCTGAATATTAATTTTGTATCCTGCTACTTTACTGAATTTATTTATCACATCTAATAGTTTTTTGGTGGAATCTTTAGGGTTCTCTCTATATAATAATATGTTATCTGTAAATAATCACAGTTTTACTTTTTCCTTTTCAATGTTGATGTCTTTTATTTTATTTTTTCTTATCTGATTGCTATGGTTAGGGCTTCTAATACTATGTTGAATAAAAGTGGTAAAAGTGGACATCCTTGTCTTGTTCATGATCCTAATGAAAATGCATTTAGCTTTTTACCATAGAGTATGACGTAACCTGTGGGTTTGTCATATATGGCCTTTATTATGTTGAAGTAAGTTCCCTCTATTCCCAGTTTGTTGGGAATTTTTATCACAAATGGATGTTGAATTTCGTCAAATGCATTTTCTGCATCCATTCATATAATCATATGATTTTAATTCTTCATGTTTATGTAGCATATCACATTAATT
The DNA here is from genome assembly GCF_014176215.1 of Rousettus aegyptiacus. Lineage (NCBI taxonomy): Eukaryota > Metazoa > Chordata > Mammalia > Chiroptera > Pteropodidae > Rousettus > Rousettus aegyptiacus. The sequence continues at coordinate 67,242,017 of NW_023416309.1, forward strand.
TATGTGCAGATATTGAACAAACCTTGCATCCCAGAAATGAATTTCACTTGCTCATAGTGTATATAATCTTTATAATGTCTTGCTGAATTTGGCTTGCCAATATTTTATTGAGGATTTTTGCAAATAGAGTTCTTCCAGGATATTGGCCTATACTTTTCTTTCTTTTCTTTTTATAATGTCTTTGGTTTAAAAATCAGTGTAATGCTTATAAAATGAATTTGGAGCCTTCCTTCTTCTTGAATTTTTTGGAATAGTTGAGAAGGATATGTATTCATTCTTTTTTGAATGTTTGGTGAAATTCACCTGTGAAGCTGTCTGATCCAGACCTTAAGTTTTTTGGGAGTTTTTTGATTATTGATTTGATTTTGTTAGTAGTTATCAGTCTGTTCAGATTTTTTTGTTTCTTCTTGATTCAGTCTTGAAAGACTATATGTTTCTATGAATTTATCCATATCTTCCAGATTGTCCAATTTGTTGGCATATAATAGTTCATGTTATTTTCCTGTAATCGTTTGTGCTTTTGAAGTGTCAGTTATCATTTCTCTTTCATTTCTGATTTTATTTATTAGATTTCTCACTCTTTTTATTCTTGATGAGTCTGGTTAAAAGTTTAGCAATCTTGCTTATCTTTTTAAATAACCAGATCTTGATTTCATTCATCTTTTGTACTTTTTTAACTGTTTATTTACTTTGTGATCTTTTCTATTTCTTTCCTTTGACTACCATTGGGTTTTGTTTGTAGTTTTTTTATTAGTTCTTTTAGGTATAAAGTTAGATTGTTTATGTGAATTTTTTTGTTTCTCAAAGTAGACCTGTATTGTTATGAATTTCCCTCTTAGAACTGCTTTTGCTATACCCCATAGATTTTGGGTTGCTGTGCTTTAATTTTCATTTGTCTCAAGATATGTTTTGATTTCTTCTTTGATCTCATTGTTAACCTATTCATTGTTTAGTAGCATGTTGTTTAACCTCCATGTGTTTAGGTGTTTTTCAGTTTTTTTTCTTGTAATTGATTTCTAGTTTTATACCATTGTGGTCTAAGAAGATGTTTAATATGATTTCATTCTTGAATTTATTGAGATTGTTTTGTGACCTAACATGTGGTCTATCCTGGAAAATATTCCATGTGCTCGTGCAAAGAATATATATTCTGCTGCTTTGGAGTGAAATGCTCTAAAAATATCAATTAAATTAATCTGGTCTAATGTGTCATTTAAGACTATTGCTTCCTTGCTGAATTTCTTTCTGAATGATCTATCCAATGATGTCAATGGAGTGGTAAAGTCTCCTACAATTACTGTCAATGTCTCCCTTTATGTTTTATCAATATTTACTTTATGAATTTAGGTGAGCCTACATTGGGTGCATAAACATTTACAAGGCTTGTATCCTCTTGCTGGATTGGTCTCTTTATTATAATGTACTCTTTCTTTGTCTGTCATTGTAGCCTTTGTTTTCAAGTTTATTTTATCTAATGTAAGTATCGATACCCTAGCTTTTTGTTTGTTTCCATTTGCATGAAATACCTTTTTCTATCCCGTTACTTTCAGTCTGTTTGTGTCTCTTGATCTGAAGTGGTCTCTTGTAGACAGCGCATGTATGGATGTTGTTTTCTTATTTATTCAGCTACCCTATATCTTTCTATTAGAGCATTTCATTTATTTACATTTAAAGTGATTATTGAAAAGCATGTAGTCATTGTCATTTTATTAGTCATATTTATGTTTTTCCCCATTCTTTTTCTTAAAGAAGTCCAGCTAACATTTCTTGTAATGCTGGTTTTGTGGTGGTAAATTCCTTCAGCTTTTCCTTGTCTCTTTATTTTTCCTCTGATTCTAAATGATAGCCTTGCTTGGGAGAATAGTCTTGATTATAGTTTTTTACTTTTCATCACTTTGAATATTTCATGCAATTCTCTTCTGGTCTGTAAAGTTTCTGTTGAGAAATCTGCTGACACTATTATGGGAGTGTTCTTGTAGGCAACTAACTGCTTTCCTCTTGCTGCATTTAAGATTCTCTGTCTTTAACCTTTGGCATTTTAATTATAATGTGTTTCAGTGTGGGCCTGTTTGGGTTCATCTTGTTTGGGACTCTCTGCACTTTTGGACTTGTGTGTCTATCTCTTTTGCCTGATTAAGGAAGTTTGCAATCTTTATTTTTTCAAATAGGTTTCCAATTTATTTGTCTCTTCTCCTTCTGGTACCCAAGAAGGAGTGAATGTTGGTAAACTATCCTCATTTTCTCTCTCTCTCTCTCTCTCTCTCTCTCTCTCTCTCTCTCTCTCTCTCTCTCTTTCTGTTCTGATTAGGTATTTTATGTTACTTTGTCTTCCAAATTGCTTATTTGATCCTCTGTTTCATGTCATCTATTGTTGATTCCTTTTAATGTATTCTTTATTTCAGTTGTATTCTTCATTTCTGACTGTGTTTTTTTTCCTTTTTGATATAGTTTCTATAACCAGTGTTTTGAACTCTGTATCTAGTAGATTGTTTGCCTCCATTTTATTTAGTCCTTCTTCTGAAGTTTTCTTCTGTTCTTCCATTTGAGACATGTTTCTTTGTCTCATCATTTTGGCTGCCTCTCTGTTTCTGTGTACTAGGTAGATCTGCTGAGTCTCCCAGTCTTGGCAGGGTAGCGTTAGGTAGTAGATGTCCTGTGGGGCCCAGTGTCAAAGTATTCCTGATTATCTTTGCCAGGTATTTCAGAAGTATCTCGTGTGTGTGTGTCTCCTCCTGTTGTATTTGAGCCTTGATTGCTGTTGGTACCTCAGTGGGTCGGGTTGACCCTCAGTCTGCCTGGCTGTGAGGATTTACCACCATCACAACAGAGACTAATACCAGGTAGCAGATTCACTCCAGCAGGACTCTGGTGCTTGCTCAGACTACCCTTTGGTTGTGCTGCTTGTGGAGCTGATTGGGTGGTACTGGTGTGGTCTGAAACTAGCCACTGGGTGTGTTGGTTATGAGGCCTCTTGGGAGGGGCTCTGGTGAACGCTGAGGTCACCTGCTGCCTGTACCTAGTCCAAGACCACCTGGTAGGAGGTATGAAGCAATCTTCAGTTGATAGCTTCTTCTGCTGGGTTCAGAGATGTGTAGGAGAGGCATGCTGCAACCCAAGGTCAGCTGCCACCTGAGAGTATCCTGGAGCCATTTAGCAAAAGGCACAGGACACACTCAGGCTAGTTGACACCTGCCTGGGGCCTGAGACCTTGGAGAGGGCACATAACAGTTGTTCAAAGAGCCATAGGTAGTGCACGAGTTGTATGGAGTGGGGTCTCAGAGTGTCACCAGGGTGAGGTGAGCAATGTTCATTAAGTTAACGTAGATTCAGTTTTGGTACTTGCTTGTGCCTGCAGGCTGTTTTGGAGGATAGCCCAACACAGGAACAATGGAGTCCCTCACTATGATATCACATAATTCAGTTCATCCCCATATGTCTTGGGTGCCTTTTGAGCTGTCCCTTTGCTTGACCATAGAGTGAGTGTTTGTGAGTGAGCGAATCTGTGCTTGGGCCCTTTAAGAAGACATCTGGCTTTCTAGCAGCACTCTGTCTCATCTGGACTGAACAGAATCTTTGCAGATTTTCACATCTGGCTTTTGTGGGGATTCCTCTTGACACTGGAGCCCTATCTGGAAAGACTAGTCTGGGGCTGGAACCTCTAACTTCTCATGGGGGAACTCTGCAGGCAAAATATCCCTTCTGATTCTCAATCTTCACACATTTTGAGTCTCCACTTCTGCTACCATTCTTGAGGTGGCTTCTCCTTTATATCCTTAGTTATAGGAGTTCTGTTCATCTAATTTTCAGGTGGTTCTCCAGGTTGATTGTTCTATAATTTGGTTGTAATTTTGACGTGGTCAAGGAAATTGGTGAGCACAGCACATTTTTATTCTGACGTTCGACCAGAAGCCTGTTATTGTTGTTTTTATTAGGCCCATTTTGTCTTTGGTGTCCTAAATTCTTTCTTTTAAGTTCTCTAATTCTTTTTTCCACGAATGGATACAAAATCTCATTTTTAGCTTTTTGAAAAAAAAATGTATTAAAAAAACAAAGCCCAGTTATTTGCACTGAGTTTTCTGCCAGAACACAGGTGTCGTGAAAACCACTGCTAAATCTAAGCCAAAATAATAAAGGAAAATACTCATGTCAACATTATTGTCATTGAACTTGTAGGTTCCAGCAAGTTTGCCACATCTGGTCTACATATGTGGTAGACTTGATAAAAAAAAAATTTGAAAAATTTGAGAAGGAGTTTGCTGAGATGGGAAAGGGCTCCTTCAAGTACGCATGGAAAATTCAAGACCAGCAACTATCAAAATAATCATATAGTTTTTCATTATTAGTTTATCAATATGAAAGATTACATGGATTGATTTACAAATATTAAACCAACCTTGAATTCTTGAAATAAACACCATTAGATCATGATTTATATTGTTGAATTTGATTTGCTATAATTTTATTTGGATTTTTTTACATTTATGTTCATGAAGAATATTGGTATATAGTTTTTGACTTTGTAATATCTTTGTCTGGCTTTGGTATCAGAGTAATGCTGGCCTCAAGGAATGAATTGGGAAATATACCTGCCTTTGCAAGTTTCTGGAAGAGTTTGTATAGAATTAGTATTATTTTCTCTTTAAATATATGGTACATTTCAACACTGAAGACTTCTGGGCCTGGAGTGGTCTTTGTGAGAAAGGTTTTAACTACAAATTCAATGTCTTAAAATATTATAGACCTATTAAGGTTATGTATATTTGCAATGAGTTTTGTAGTGAGTGTTTTTTAAGGAATTTTCCCATTTCATCTAAATGATAAGATTTATCTAATTTATTAATTTATCCATAAATTCACTTATTTCCCTTTTATTATCTATAAAATATTATAGACTATTATCCTTCTCATTCCCGATATTAATTATTTGTGTTTGCTCTCTTTTCAGATCAGTCTATCTAGAGCAGAGGTTGGCAAATTATAGCCTATGGGCCAGCCATGAGTTTTGCAAATAAACTTTTATTGGAACAAAACATCATTTATTGTTTATGTATTATATATGGCTTTCTTACTACTATGTCAGAGATTGACTTGTAAGAAACTATACAGCACATAAACCTAAAATGTTTATTACATGGTCCTTTAAGAAAAAGTTTGCTTAAAAAAATTTTTTTTTTTGATTAATTGAATATTTTTGTGATTCCATTTGTATCATTCATGGTTCAACCAGAGAAACAGGACCATTAGGAAATACATACACATATGAATAGATTAATGGGTAGGTAGATAGACTTATTACAAAGAATTGGCTTAGGCGATTGTGAAGGCTGGCCAAAAGCCTGAAATCCATAGGTTAAGAAGTCAAAAGACCATAAACAGCCTAGAACACCACAGACATGGGTCAAAACAGTCATCTACAGGCAGTTAAGAAGAAAAACTTCAGCAAAAAAAGAGCAACTATTGACTCACCACCTGCTTGGAGTCTGGCTCAGGGACTGCCTAAGCCTTCTCTTAGAGGATTTTCACGGATTAAATCAGGTCCACAAGGGTAATCTCATTTACTTAGGGTCAACTGATTACGGACATTAATAATATCTGCAAAATTCCTTTATTACACAGTACCTAATTAGTGTTTGAGTAACTGGGAGAAGATATGTATATACCACAAAATGACTGATGTTCTTCCTTCTGTCCTTATAGTTTACTGTAGCCAAGTTGACACATCAAAAACTATCACAGGGTTTTATTTCCTTTGTTTGCTAATAAGCTGTAGTTCTTTATTTTATATTTTTAGTGTTTTAGGGTTTATAATATTCTAGATTCACTTGATATTATACCCTTCATGCATAGTATAGGAACCTTACAATAGTATACTTCCATTTTTCCCCTCCCAACTTTCGTGATAGTGTTGTTATACAGTTTATTTTTACATATATTATTAACCTCACATTACATTGTTATTATATTTGTCTAAATAATGAGCTTTTATAGCATTTTTCCCAATTTTTTTATTTTATTATGATAAAAATACACATAACATAAAAATTACCATCTTAACTATTTTAAACTATTTTTTTTTATTTTTCAATTATAGTTGGCATAATACATTCTGTTAGTTTTAGGTGTAAAATATAGTCATTAGGCATTTATATTACTCACAATGTGATCATTCCAATAAATCTGGTACCCATCGAACATAATACATAGTGATTATAATATTACTGACTATAATTTTTATTTTATACTTTACATCCCTATAACTATTTTTGTAACTACCAATTTATACTTCTTAATCCCTTTTCCTTCTTTATCACCCCAATCCCCTCCCATCTGGAAAAATGTTCTCTATATCTATGAGTTTGTTTCTGTTTTGTGTGTTCATTTATTTTGTTCTTTAGATTCCACATGTAAGTGAAATCATATGGTATTTGTCTTTGTTTGACTTACTCCACTAAGCATAATACCCTCTAGGTCCACCTATATTGCTACAGTTGGCAACATTTCATTATTTTTAAATTTTTATTGTGGCAGAGTAGTATTCCTTTGTATATATGTATCATTCATCCATTGATGGACTCCCAAGTTGTCTCTATATCTTGAGTATTGTAAATATGCTGCAATGAACATACAGATGCACATGTCCCTTTAAAGGAGTATTTATATTTCTTCAGATAAATACTCAGGAGTGAGATGACTGGGTTCTTCCTGTCTTTCATTATAGTCTTTGTTTTAAAGCCTATTTTGTCTGGTATAAGTATTGCTACCACAGCTTTTTTTGTTTGTTTTTTTTGTTTCCATTTTCATGGAAATATCTTATTCCATCCTTTTACTTTCAGCCTGTGTGTGTTCTTTGGTCTGAAGTGACTCTCTTGTAGACAGAATTTGTAAGGATCTTGTATTCTTATCCATTTGACCACCCTATCTTTTGATTGGAACATTTAAGACATTTAAATTTAAAGTGATTATTGATAGATATGTTGTTATTGCCACTTTATTATCCATATTTTTGAGCTATTTTCTTCTTCTTAAAGAATTCCCTCTAATATTTTTGCAATAATAGTTTTTTTGTTGATGAACTACTTTAGGATTTTATTGTCTGGGAAGCTATTTAATCTCGCCTTCAGTTTTTTTTTCTTTGCTAGGTAGAGTATTCTTGGTTGTAAATCTTTGCTTTTCATCATTTCACATATTTCATGCCATTTGCTACTGGCCTGCAAAGTTTCTGTTGAGAAATTAGCTGACAGTCTTAGTGGAACTCCCTTGTAGGTAACTAACAGTTTTTTCTTGCTGCTTTTAAGATTCTCTCTTTGTATTTAACTTTTGGCATTTTAGTTATGATTTACCTTGGTGTGGGCCTGTTTGGGTTCCTCTTGTTTGAGACTCTCTGTACTTCTCGGGCTCGTATGTCTATTTCCTTCACCAGATGATGCAAATTTTTGTCATTATTTCTTTAATTAAGTTTTCAATTTCTTGCTCTCTCTTCTTCCAATAGCCCTATGATGTGAATATTGTTATACCCAATGCTGTCCCAGAGGCTACTTAAATTATTCTTTAAAAAGTTTTTTTTCTTGTTGTTCTGATTGGGTATTTTATGCTACCTTATCTTCTAAATAATTGATTCAGTAGTTTTTATGTATTTTTTTATATTTACTATCATTTTGTTGAGGTTCTTACTGAGTTGAACTATTCTTCCCCTAAGTTCACTGAGCATCATTATAACTAGTGTTTCAAACTCTGCATCTGGTAGATTGCTTGTCTCCATTTTGTTGAGTTTTTTCTAAAGCTTCATTCTGTTCTTTCACATGAGACAATGTTTTTTGGTCTCTCTATTTTGGCTATCTCCTTGTGTTTATTTCTGTGTATTAGGTCAGGCTCCTAAGTCTCCTGGTCTTAGTAGACTGGCCTTATGTAGGTGTCCTATGGGACCCAGTAGCACAGTCTTCTCTGGTCACCTGGGCCAGGTGTCTCCAGGTGTCTCCCTTTTATGAGTTGTATGTGTCCTCTCATGGTATTTAAGCCTTGATTCTGTTTGCATTTTAATGGGAGGGATCGACCCTTGATCTGTATAGTTGTGAGGACTGGCCAGTAAGGGGCTTACCCTATAGAGCAGGGTTCACTTTAGCAGAGCTATGGAACCTGCCTAGGCTGCCTATTGGGTGTGTTGGCCTGAATGCAGCCCTGGATGGTGCTCCATCTTGATAGAAGCCAGCCACTGATTGTGCCAGCCTCAGGGCCTCCTTGCAGGGACCCTACTGCAGGCCAAATTTATTCAGTGCACAGCAGTTCCTGGGGCCAGCTGGAAAGAATCACTAAGAAATCCACAGATGGTCACCACCTGTATTGGGCTTAGAGGAGCCTTGAGAGGCTAAGCCATGAACTGAGGCTGGCAACCAATAAGGCTTGGGGCTGCTGAGCAAGAGGTATGGAACATGCTGGGGCCAGATGCTGCTTGTTTGGGCTTTGCAAACCTTTGAGAGATTTTAAGAAATTCCATAGCATAAGCCAAGACAGGCCATTTATATGGAAAAGCCACTAGAAGCAGGTTGGGTGAGACCACAAGTTGGCTGAGGCGGGGTCTCAAAGAATCACCAGGGTGGGGCAACCAGTGTTTGCCAGGTTGATGGAGACTCAGCTATAGTGCCTGCCTTCATCTTCATGCAGAGATCGGGGAGAACTAAACAAAGGAACAATGGATTCTGGCAGTACTTCTTTCTGAGAAAAGCTGACCCTCTAGCCCTTACCCTGAAGCTAGACAATTCAGTTTCTCTCCTTATATCCCTGGCATTTGTTCAGCAGCTGCCCCAGTGCTAGAGCTCAGAGCAAACAAGTTCATCAGCAAGTAAGTTCATGCTTGGACTCTTAAGAGGAGTGTCTGTAACTTCAGCAGCCCTCCATCTTATTCATCCACAATCTCTCCTGGTTTTTATAGCTGGAGGTTCTGGGGACTTCTCTTCCTTTCATTGAAACACTAGGGTGGGGAGCTCACTGTGGGGCTGGGATCCTTCACCCCTCCAGGCCCCTCTGCAACCATGAAATTTCTCCCAATTTTCAACTACCACACATAGTTATGGGACCAGCCCATTTCACATATCTGCCTCTCTTACCAGTCTCAAGGTGGCCTCTTCTGTATGTCTCCAATTATAAGACTTTTGTTTAGCCAGACCTCAGGCAACTCCCAATGATGGTCGTTCTGTAGTTTAGTTGTAATTTTGATGTGGTCATGAGAGGAGGCAAGCACAGCATCTATGCCAGGTTGATCAGAAGTCTGTTCATCTTAACTGTTTTTAAATGTGCAGTTCAGTGGTATTAAATATGTTCATCATACTGTGCAACCATCACATCATTCATATCTAGAACTCTTTTCATTTTGTAATACTGAAACTCCAAATCTGTAAATAACAAATCACAATTCTCCTCTCCCCCAACCTCTAAAAACAAACATTCTACTTTCTGTCTGTATGAATTTGATGACTCAAGTGCCTCATAAAAGTGGAATTATACAGTATTTGTCTTTTTGTGATTGGCTTATTTCACTTACCACAGTGTCCTCAAGGTTCATCTGTGTTGTAACATATATCAGAATTTCCTTCCCTTTGAAGGTTATCATATGTATATATCACATTTTGCTTACCTATTCATCTGTTGATGCACATTTGAGTTTCTTCTACATTTTAGCTATTGTGACTAATGCTGCTATGTATATTGTATACTATACCCTCAAAATCTATCTCTTTGAAACCCTGTTTTCAATTCTGTTGGGTAGCTTTTATAGTGTTTTTGAGTGCACATCCATGCATAGTTTGTGTGTGTGTGTGTGTGTTTACTCTGAGTATTAAAATATGCATATATGACTTTTTACTGATGTCAACTGATATGAACATTTTACCAATTGAATTACATGTGGAAACTTTACTTCCATTAGATCCTTTTACCTTCCCTATTTTTAAATTTTGAATATCAGATGGTGTTATAATTTTTGTTTCAGTCATCAAAAATGATTTATAGAGGAGGAAAAAATAGCATAATGGTAGATGCTCTATTTATCTCTCTGGAGACCAAATCAAAGTTGTGACAGAAACAAGAAGCAAGCAGCAAGGAAAAATCACCTGAGATCTTAATGAACAAGTCATACCCTTAGGGATAGATCCAAGAAATCACCCTGAAAAGGCAAGGATGCAGGGCTGCTCAGTCTCAAGCAGCTGAGTGAGACAGAGGCTGTGGCAGTGGCAGAAGCCTCTTAAAGGGGTTGTGTCCGCAAATGGATTTTCGTAACGATGGACCTGCTTGTTCAGCACCAGTGCCGATTAGGCTGCACACAGGGGGCACCAGGGACTGACAGGGAGACATTATCGGAGTGAAGGACAAGGCGAGATTCACTCTGTATAGAAGTGCCGGTGATATCCATTGTTTCCTGTTGAGCCCTCCTCGCTCCCAGTGAGTGAACACAGCATCACATAGCCATGAAGTCATTAAACTAGATAACAGAGGTCACTCTGCCCAGAGGATTCCCTGAAACCCTGCCTTTTCCAACTCACAGCCCCACCCAAGCCACATCCAGGTATATCCTCAGTGAGTCAGGTGCTCCTATTGAGCAGTGCCTAGACTCAAACTGGAGGCAGCTGGCCTCAGTTTCTGCTGTGGCCTTTTGAGGCAACTATAAGCACAGCATCTGTGGATTGCTTGCTGAATCTTAACAGGTGGCCCCAGAGGGGTAGAGACATGAGATAAATTTGGCCTGCAGCTAAACCCCTCTCAGGACTGTGCCATGGGATACCTGCTTCACAAAACCATACTAATAAAATCAGGAGACTTGGGAGCTTTGCTTAGTACATAGAAACACTCATAAAGGTAGCCAAAATGGGAAGACAAAGCAGAAATCATATGAGAGAATGAAACAGAGATCCAGATATAATGGAGTCAAAAACTCTAACAGATGCAGAGTCTAAAACACTGGTTATAGAGATCCTCAATGAACTTTTGGGAAGTGTAGATAAATTCAATGAGAACTTCAACAATGAGGTAAAAAACATTAAAATGGAAGTTGAAATTATAAAATGGAATCAGTCAAAAATGAAGAACACATTATCTAAGATGAGAAGTATATTAAATGGAATAAACAAATGCCCTATCTAGGTAAGCCAAGGAAACTCAATAAAAATGGCAAGAGATAAGATACCAAGACTATAAAAATGATTTAAGGAGCATATGGGACACTATTAAAAATCAAAATATCTGTCTGATCAGTGTACTTGAAGAAAATCAAGATGTTGAACAATTGTTTGAAGAAATAATGATGGAAAACTTTCATAATCTGGTGAAAGAAATGGACATAAAACCCCAGGAAGCTCAGAGAATCCCCAAAACCAGGGATCCAAAGGGGCCCACACCAAGACACATCATAATTAAAATGCCAAAGATTAAATATGAAAAAAGAATATTAAAAACAGCAAGAGAAAAACAGATAGTTACCTATAAGAGAACACCCATAAGACTGGCAGGTGATTTCTCAAAAGAAACTGCAGAACAGAAGGGGTTGGTAAAAAATATTTGACTTGATGAAGACCTAGGATCTACCATCAAGAATACTTTATCCAGGAAAGCTATCACTTAGAGTCAAAGAACAGATAAAGAGCTTATGAAACAAAAATAAGCTAAAGGAATTTATTACCACCAAGCCAGTATTACAGGAAATGTTGGAAGGACTTCTTTAAGAAGAAAAAACATGTATCAAAACAGTAATAAATAATGGTAACAACTACATTTCTATCAATAAGTACCTTAAAAGGAAAAGAATTAAGTCCTCTAACCAAAAGATAGAGTGGCTGAAAGAATAAGAAAACAAGACCCCTACATATGCTGCCTACAAGATACTCACTTCAGATTAAGAAACATACAGAGACTAAAAGAAAGGGATGGAAAAAGATATTGTTTTGATGGACCTAGAAGGTATTTAAGTCAGACAGAGAAAGATGAACACATATGTGGAATTTAAGGAATAAAAAGAACAAACTAATAAAAACAAACTCACAAATATAGTGAGCAATTTGGTGACAGATAGGGGAAGGGGTGTTGGGGGCTGGGATAATGAAGTGAAGGGTTAAAGAAGTACAAATTAGTAGCTGATGGATGGTTATGGGGATGGGAAGAACAAAATAGGGAATGTAGTTAGCATTAATACATTGGCTAGGTGGAGAATTGAAGCAGAGGAAGCAATTGGGGAGATCATTTTATGAACTATATAGATGTCTAACCAATGTACTATACACTTGAAACTAATTACAATAAATAAATTATTTTTAAAATGATTTATAAAACTCATGACAAGAATAATGTATTATAGTCAATATAGTTAAAATGACCATATTGCCTAAAGCATTATACAGATTTAATGCAATCTCCATCAAAATCTCATTGACATTTTTTAAAGAAATAGAACAAAAAAAAATCAGATTTGTATAGAAACACAAAAGACCCCAAATTGCCAAAGCCATCCTGAGAAAAAAGAACAAGGCTGAAGGCATCACTCTGCCTTACTTCAAAACATACCACAAAACGACAATAATCAAAATGGCATAGTATTGACAGAAAAACAGATACATGGATCAGTGGAACAGAATTGAGAATCCGAAGTGAACCCATATTTATATGGGCAAATAATTTTTGACAAAAGAACCAAAAACATACAGTGGAGAAAGAAAAGCCTAATAAATGGTGGTGGGAAAACTAGAAAGCCACCTGCAAAAGAATGAAACTAGACTGTTGTCTATTGCTACCCAACAAAATTAACTCAAAATGAATTAAGGACCTGGATATAAGACCTGAAACAATAAAATGCATAGAAGAAAACAGGGGAATGAAACTCAAGGACCTTGGTCTTAAAGAGTATTTTATGAATTTGACCTCAAAAACAAGGGAAGTAAAACCTAAAATAAATGAATGGGACTACATCAAACTAAAAAGCTTCTGCTCAGCAAAAGAAATCATCAACAAGGTAAAGTGCCAACCATCTGAATGGGAAAATATATTTGCAAGCAACACCTCTTATAAGGGCCTAATATCCAAAATATACAAAGAACTCATACAACTCAATAACAACAACAAAAAAAACAAACGATCTAATAAAAATATGGGCAGAGGACCTGAACAGACATTTTTCCCTAGAGGACATATAAATGGCCAATAAATATATGAAAAGATGTTCAACATCATTAGCTATTAGGGAAATGCAAAGCAAAACCACAATGAGATACCATCTCACATTTGTTAGAATAGCTATAATCAACAGGATAAGTAATAGCAAATATTGGAGAGGATGTGGAGATAAAGGAACCCTCATACCCTGCTGATGGGACTGCAAATTGGTACAGCCACTATAGAAAACAAACAGTATGGAGGTTCCTCAAAAACTAAGAATTGATCTGCCATATGATCCAGCAATCTCTCTACTGGGTATTTATCTCAAAGACTTGAAAACTCATATCCGAAAAGATATTTGCACACCGATGTTCATAGCAACATTATTCACAATGGCCAGGACCTGGAAGCAACCAAAGTGTCCTACAATAGATGTTTAGCTAAAGAAGCTGTGGTACACATATACAACGGAATATTACTTAGCTATAAAAAGAGATGAAATACTACCATTTGTGACAACATGGATGGACCTCGATATAATCATGCTAAGTGAACTAAGCTAGACAGAAAAAGCCGAAAATCACATAATATCACTTACATGTGGGATATAAACCTAAAAGCAACAAAATAACAGGACAAGCACACAGAGACTCATAGACATGGACTATAGACTAGTGGTTACCAGAGGGTAGTGGGTAGGGGAGAGGTAGATGGGATAAAGGGGGTCAAATATGTGGTGACAGAAAAAAATTTAACTATAGGAGGTAAACACACAGTGTAAATATATAAACGCCTTACAGTTAAAGTTTATAGCTGAAACTTATTGGGTTTCATTAGCCAATGTCACTATAAAAAATAAATAATTAAAAATTAAAAAAAAAAAAGAATAGTGTATTATATATACCAGTGTTTCTCATTTTCATTGTTGTTTTTTTTCCTTCGTGGTCCTTCAAGATTTCTTCTTTTCTTACTTCTTTCTGTTTGCAGAATTCCTTTTAGCCAATTCTTTAAGGATTGGTTTGCTAGCAACTTATATTTCTATGTTGTCTGAGAATGTCCTTATTTCCCATTCATTGCTAATGGGTAGTTTTACCAGATATCAAATTTGTGATTGATAGTTTTTTTCTTTCTGTACTGAAAAAAAGTTACTTTTTTCTTCCCATCATGGTTTCAGATAAGATGTCAGTTGACATTCAAATTGATATTTTCCTATAGGTAATGTATCATTTCTCTCTGGCAGCTTTCGAGATTTTTTTTTTGTCTTGTTTTCAGAAGTTTAATTACAATGTGTCTTGGCATGAATTTCTTTAGGTTTTTCCTATTTGTGGTTTGCTTAGTTTTTTGAATCTGAGGGCTCATTTCTTTTGTCAAAACTGGGAAGTTTTCACTTATGTCTTCAAATAATTTTTCAGTGTCCTCTCTTTTTCCTCTCCTTTTAGGACTCCAAAGATACAAATGTTGTATCTTTTGTTATTGTTCTACAGGTCCTAGAGGCTCTGTTTATTATGTGTTGGTTTTGTTTTTTTGGTCTATTTTCTCTATGTTGTTCAGATTGTATTAACGTTATTAATCTGTCTTCAAGTTAAATACTTTTATTCTCTATTGTCTCCACTATATTTTTAAACCCATTGTCAAGTTTTTGATTTCTAATATTATTTGGTTTGGCTTTATAATTTTTATGTTTTTTTTAACATTTATACATTTCTTTCATATGAGTTTCTTTTTTTCTGTTTTTATTTGCTATAAGAGAATCTGTACTTGCTTGCTGAAACATTTTTATGATGGCCGCTTTAAAATCTCAGTTAGATAATTCCAGCATCTGACTGATTGATCTTCATATTGTTGTGATTGCCTTTTCTCATTCAAATTGTGATTTTCCTGGCTCTTGGTATGATGGGAATTTTTCTATTGTTATCTTGGGTATGTTGTCTATTGAATTAGGAGACTGTCTAAATTTTTAAATTTTATCAGAAAGTCACACTGTTCAGGGTCAACACACAGATCCTGGCCTACTTTTGTGGGTTGTGGTTCCTGACAACAATTTAATTTTTACAGGATTTGTGGTGCTGTTTTGGTCTGATATCTTTATCTGATGCTGCTATGGCTCCCACTGATCCCTGCTGGTGCTCCTTGTGTAGGTGGAAGAAGCTTCTCCAGACCAGGCCTCTTGGTGTCTCTGACCCACAGGGACACAGAGCATTTCATGGGCCAGGTTCTAATTATGGTGGGATCTCTTTTGCTGCTGCCCCTGGCCGTGCTATGTCTCTTGGTGAGGGAGGGGTCTCAGATCTGGCATGCAAGGAGAATGCTCCCTGATCTGGGTAATTTGTTGTGCAGGTTCCCCTTTGCTGGTGTCTCCAGTTGTATAGTGTCTCTTGATGAGGAAGTAGAGTCTCAGGCCCAGCAGGAAAGGATGGCAGTCACCCTGGCTGCTTGTTATTGGAGACTCGGGGGCTTCTGATTTGTTCCCCCTCTAGTTCTGCTGGGCTTCCTGGTATTGTCTTTAGGACTCTTTTTTGATTTGTGGAAAAAATGAACCAACCTGGGATCTAGGTTGGGGATTGTGAAATGCTGAATTTTCTTTTTCTATTGTGTGAAGGGCTTCAGGGAGAAGGGGTCACATGACACCTTGAACTATTTTGTTCCTCCAATCCTGGAATTCCAAACCAGTCTGTTTTTCTCTTTCCACCTGTCAGAATTCTCCTTTAATTCTCTCTTGTATTATTTCCAGGGTTTATAAGAGATTTAATAATAGGAAAATATCTTAATTATTTATATTTTACTTAGATAGTCACCATTTCTGGTGCTCTTCATCCTTTTCTAGATCTGTTTTCCATTTGGAATCATTTTTTTCTGACTAAGAACTTTTGTTAACCTTTCCTATAGTACTAGTCAGCTAGAGATGAATTCTTTCAGTTTTCTATGTGTTCAAAAGTTTTCATTTCACTTTGTTTCTGAAAGATGATTATCCTGTATATGTAATTCTAAGTTAATAGTTTCTTTCTTTTGGTATTTTAAAGACATCACTTCGTTATCTTCTTATGTCTGACAAGAATTCTGCTGTCAGACATATCTTTGTCCTTCTGTAGGACACATGTCTATATGCATCTACTCCCAGATACTTTTTAAGATTTCTCTTGATCACATATGAGTTGTAGTTTTATTTATTTTGTCTTGTTTTTGAGTTTATTGAGATTCTTGGATTTGTGGCTTTATAGTGATTCGAGTTGAAAATTTTTCAGTCTTGTTTATTCATTAGCAAGAAGTAATATCATCTATTAATGTCTGCCATCTATTAAAAATCCAGAATTGGAGAGTTCCTTAGAAATTAAATAGTACCACATTTGTCACTTTTTCCATAAAAACAAATGTTTATAAAGGAATGTACACATATTTATGCTTATTTTTTAATAGATCAGCCAAAATTATTAGGTATTTCTCAGGCTTAATGTGAAATTTTCTCTTCTAAGCACAATTAAGAAGATAATCCTGGAGTGAAGTGAAGAGATTTTTAATAAAGGATAAAAATGTTGTTCCTTGTTTATACTTCATTGATTGCTGTATAAATTGCTACAAGCTCTGTGGAGGTCAGTTTGACAATATTTATTAAAATAAAAAATGCTATGCTCTTGATGCAGTAGTTCCAAGTTATGTAGAATTACTTGATATATGCTAAATATAGTAACACATATGAGAAATGATGTGAAATGAGATATGGCAGCAGGGTTTGTAAAAGTAAAGAAGTGAGAGTAATATATGTGTCCATCAATATAGAGGACTTGTTAAATAAGTTGTGGTACATCCACACAATGACACATTTTTAGCTCTAACAAAGAGTGATAAGCTCTTAGTGTACTAATATGAAAAGGAAGCTAAGATATACTATTGTACAAAACATGACATGTGAAACATTGAGTGTTTTGTGAAACAAAATGGAAATCATTTCAGTAGTCTAGCACTGGTGCATCAATCTGTTGCTTGTAAATGCACAGATATTTCTGAAAAAATACATAGGTGGGAATCTAAATAACTACAGAGTGAAGAGAGATGCTTACTTTTTATCTTAGCCCTTTTTTACCCTTTGAATATTGTACTATGCCTGAATTGCTTATTTAAAGAAACGAATAATCCCCAAACACACAGAAAAACTATGTGACATGAATGATTCACAAAGCAGATAATAGAAAATCAATTCTTTTTCTAAAATTCTGCCCTCAGGGGGAAAAAAGAACACTAGTTTTTCACAGTCTGTAAGATGAAAATGGTGAATCCCACTCTTGCCATAGTTGAGAGTACTGTGTTTGGAATGAACTTGATTAACTCAGTAGACATGGCTTCAATTCAGGCCATAAACACAATAGGTGGATGTCATTGGGAATGTAAAATCATTCATTCTAAGATCAAATTTTCTCCTCTGTGGACACTGAATGAGATAGTGTATGTGTAAAAGCTTAGCATAGAATCTGGCATGTATGTTGTTTTTCGTCCACCCAGGAAAAATTGCTGAATTGGAAGTACAGGAGGATTATAGTTTTCTGTATATGTCAGATCTTTTCTCATTTGTGTAATAGAGCAAATAATTTTATGTTCCAGAAAGTCTCTACAAGGTATTCTCATGAGAAAATCAATTGGAATGGGAAAAGAACTATATTCTTCAGGAAGTGCTGAACAAAGGATTGGGGATGTGGAGCTTCAGGTTCTTTTGGACATTGTAGACATTACACAGCTGGTAGGTGGGAGCAGAAGTACTTTCTGGGGGATAGGAATGACTCATATTTGGGAAGCAGTGTGAGGTGTTTGGATGAAGGAAGAAAGAGTTTGAGACACCCTGCAAATTCAGGATGTCTGTAAGATTTAAGGGGACAAGCTGAGAAAACCAGAAAAGGAGAAATTATAATAAAGCAGTGGTTAACTATGAGAGAATAGGAGAAGAAGAGAGGGCTTATAAGCAGAGATTAAATTGTACATTTAATCTCTCTTATACTTCTTCAAATACATATTTGTATAACTTTTTAATTACTTTTGGTCACTAGACATTTTCTTGAACCTGGATCATAGAGAATGTCAGAATTTATTTAGGTTGTGACTGTCAAATGAGTATATTGGGCACCTAGGGTTCTCACCAACATGTTTGTGGCTTTTGAAACTTTGAAGAGGTTTTAGAGGTTTTAGTGAATTTTTAGAAACTTTGATGCTATTATGCTTTTCATAATATTCTACTTTATTCCTTTCTTCTAGAGAAGAAGTTGCTGAACAAAATATAAGTCCTTCTTTCACAGTCCTTTGGAAAATGGCATTCATTCTTTCTCTCATACAAACACCTCTTAGGACAAAGTCTGTACCATGCATACAAAACTCTAGATGATCTGGGCCCTACATATCTCTTAAAACTCACTTCCTTACCACCATTCCTTTTTGTCCTTCTGTTCCATGCACCTTACGATTCCACAAAGTTACCGAACACACTTCTACCTCAGGGCTGCTCCAGTTGCTGTACCTTGTACGTATTTCATGGCACGCTCCAGCATTCTCTTCAGCTTTGCAGTAAGTATCATCTAAGAGAGATGTTCCATGATAAAACCTATTTAAAATAGTTTCTCCATCTGCTTTATTTTTTATAGACAACATTTATTACTGACATTTTATTGAGGTCTCTGTATTTATATGTACTTACTTTTTTCTACTTCAGAACAAAGCTCTACAAAGGCATTGCCTTGTTTTGTTTATGGCTGCATTCCAAGGGCATAAAATGGTGCTTAATACATTTTTGTTGAGTGAATGAATGATGAATAAATGATGGATCTTGTTTCTCAATCACGTTGGCAGCATCCACTACTGGGGTACAGAACTCAGTATAAGACAACTATATAAAAAAGAAAAGAAAATAAATTTAAGTATCTAGGTTCTTGGAGAGATTACAAACTAAAGGGGTTAGAGCAGACAGATGTATACACAGTATCTCTGTGACACACTTATAATTTGACTGAAGTTCAAAATACGTTCACATCCCAAAGTGAGAAATAATAGTATTACCTACCATTTATTTAGTGCTTTTCTGTATACACTGGAGTGTTGCCACACATTGCTTCTTTGATGATGGGTGTGAAATTGATATGAAAATCTGAACTTACAAAACAGATCAATTAAAGGGTGACTATTTGCATTACAAAAG
Organism: Rousettus aegyptiacus; assembly: GCF_014176215.1. Lineage (NCBI taxonomy): Eukaryota > Metazoa > Chordata > Mammalia > Chiroptera > Pteropodidae > Rousettus > Rousettus aegyptiacus. The sequence goes on from NW_023416309.1 coordinate 67,261,320, forward strand.
AATTCTTTGTGGTACAAAAAGATTAGCTCAGGGTTCCTTTAAATAGCAAGTCCCCTAGTGTATTAAAGTGTTTATTTATAGATCATTAACTGCTTGACCAAGATGCCTCAGGGCAGAGCAACTTAAAAGATAACTGGTCAAGAGGCCTTACCAGTGGAAGGTCATTAAATCTGAAGACAAAGTGTCTTTGAAATGATGCACAAAGTCAATGGGGAAGGGGGATTCATTTGCCCAAATTTGTTTTATCTCAGTAGGGAACACATCTATCGGGTGAACTGCATACCTATGTGTTCCCATTATGCTGAACCAAGTCAAATGTGTTCTCCACTCTGTGTGGCTAATGTCTGATATGTCTAGGGTCATAGCCGTGTTTGGCCTTCTTTTGGTGGTGCTTTAATTAAGAGGTAAAATTATTAAAGCAGCAGATGTTTCTAGCCCGAGGACCTAGGCCCAGTTATATCAAGCAGATGGTCCCAAGAAAGATAGGATCCTTTAATGAAGAAGCATTTGCAATTCATGAGCATTCATGATGTCCATTTCTCTCACTCCCCAATGTTCTGCTTGTCAGGGGTCCCATTGTGTGGCCAAGGAGCATGATGAATTAGGCATACCCCTTCTGGTTTGGGATATAGTCTTGTGTTGATGAAAATTAAAAGTATTGTCTCCCAGAAGATCAAGAGATCCAACTCTCCAAAGTGGAGATTTCTCCCGTCCTCCCTCTTATCTGCCTGATGATCTGCCCGAGAGTCATTATCTATGTCACAGGACAAACCCAAGATATAATTTGGCCTCAGGGACCAAGAGTTGTGGAAGAACTTACTTGCTTCTCCATTTGATTTCTAAAACTCTCATCTTGGAATTGACCCTTGTCAGATCTGGGGTTCACTTTGGTGCTTTCCGAGGAAGACTGGCAGGCAGAGGCTCAAGAATGACCCAGGCAAAAGGTTCTGGCTAGATACCAGAAAACTTGAATTCTGCTTTTGATGCCCAGTATGACTGAAAGATCTCTCTCTCTCTCTCTTTCTCTCTCTCTCTCTCTCTCTCATTCTCTCTCACACACACACACATAATCTCTGAATCACAGTTTCTTCATTTTTATCTATGAAATAAATAGTTATTGAGGATCTACTCTAGGCACGTCAGCTGAGAAAGAGAGGTAATCAAATTTGCCTCCTACTTCATAATGGAACAGTGAGGATCAAATGAGATAAATGAAAGAATATTATTTTAAAGTAATAAAATATGTAATTTAAGAGTCAGTAAGTCAATAGTGATATAAGGCTAAGGTGTTCTGCCATAGAATATGCCCAAAAAACAGAAGCGCCTCTTGGCCATAAACACATTATGTAACAAAGCTGGAAAGCAACAAAAATTATGGGCTTTACATTAATTTATTGAATTTAATGTTTTATTCCTTTTAAAAGCCAATATCTGTAAATAAATGATAGCTAGTGTTATATATAAAAGAAGGATGAGGTGCTCTAAGTCCAAGTTCTTATCCCTTTTTCTATGAGAAAATCAGGTAGAGAGCACAAAAAGAAAGTGTATGCAGGGTTACCCTTGAATCATACTGATCCAGTAAGTACATCATCTTCTCTCTTTCTCTGCCTTTCTAGCACTTTTTCCTACCTCCTGAATCCCTCTTCTGAGTTCTCAGTATCCTGGCACTTTCAGGGGGCTCTTTGTGCAATGATGGTGACTAAAGATTTTCTCTGGCAATGACCTGGTAGGGGATGCATCGCTCTTGTAGGAGAAGAAAAATAATTTTCTGTCTACTCATCTCAGTTCTTAGTTGAGACTCCTGTAACAAAAGACAGATTAAGAAGAGAAAAACAAACTGAAGTTTATTAACGTGGATACCTTATGTATACATGAGGGAGACCCAGGAAGAAATGATTAACTCCCCAAGGTGGCTTAAAATTTAGACTTAAACATCATTTTAATAGAGAAAGGGTAGAGGAATGTAGACTTCTTAGGGGACAGTAAATGACTTTTAGGAGATATGAATGGGCTCTTAGAGAATAGACGAGAGGTTTGATAGTTTGTGACAAAGTATGTCTGGGTGTGGGGTTGACTTCTAGTCTCTCCAATTCTGATGAGTTGATCTTTCCTGGCTGATGAAACTCTGGGGAGGGGATTTATGACAATTGAGTTCTTTTTGAAAAACTCTTTTTATGTTTAGGCAGATAAGGAAAGTTCAGAGAAAGCTTCTTGAATTTTTTTGTTTGCTTTTCAAGTGCCTCCAGCTCAAAATAATCTATATGCCAAAGTGACATGTTTTGGGGTGGCTGATCTGCTGCTCTCACTCTCCATTGTATTCAAACACTCCTGTGACTAGCCTCAGTTGACTGCAAGATGAGAAACCTGTCAGATTAATTCATTTACTCTAAGGAATAAATAAATGGCATGGTCTGGCTTAAGTAGAGGGAGATTTATGACCTTGTTTCCTTAATTCTCACATACCTCTAATGTATGATGTGCCATTGCTTTAATAAAAACTTCTCAAGAAAAGAAATCTGTTCATTAAATGTGATATCAATTGTAGACATATCCCAATTTTAAAAGTTTTAAAATGCAAAAGAAAAAAAAATGTGTGTTAAAAGTAAGGAGAAAAACACTATAAAAATCAGGGATTTTAATGAAACTTAAGGTGCCAATGTGGCTTTCCACAGGCCATTGGTTTATCTGACTTGATTATATCCTCATTCCTCTGAAGTAAATTAAGTAGTGGAGGAAAAAGAGAAGAAGAGCATGTGATGGTGGCAAAAAAGCTTTAAAACTCAGTTTGGAAACTCTGTGGGTCTTTTTCTGTAAAACAGTGAAAATAATATCAACCTTTAGAGTCACTGTGAGAATTAAATGTAATAGCAAAGGATGGTTGCAAAAATTTTATGAGGTCCCCAATATAAAAGGCTTAGCATGGGTCCTGATGTATAACATGTGCTCAGTGAATATTAATTTCATTCAGCCTTCCACTTCTCATTATCTTATTTATTCATAGTGAGTAAAAGACAGCTAGAGTAGGAAGTATGGAGTAGGAGATATAATTCATAGAAATCAGATAGAATATAAAAAGATTATTTTATTAAAATGTTTAGTAATGAAATTATAAGACAAATCAGAAGTAGAAAGATCAGATTACATAGTGGTCAGACTGCTTTGAATTTAAATGTCAGAAGTCTAGCTGAAAGGTAGCTTAAAAATGATAGGGAATCTATTAGTATTCATAATTGAAAAGTCCAAGAAAGTAGATCGGGCATCAGGCACTGTAAAATAATGAAACATATGTATTGCTCTCTGCCTCGGTTTCTGACACAGAGTTTCTAAAACTCTTGTAAGTTCTTGGGTGTTAGGAAGGTCTTTTGTTCCAATGAGGAAACTATGGGCAGGTTCCTTGGATGGCTTCCGGATGAGGGCTGATCACCAGAAAGAACAAGCCATGATTAGAACTTGGAATCCGCAGCCCCACCCTCCGTTCTCCAAATAGAGGAGAGGGATGGGAAATAAAATTAATAATTGATTATGCCTATGTGAGGAAGCCTCCATAAAAATTCCAAGAGTATAGGGAATGGAGAACTTCCAGGTGAGTGAACACATCTTCGTACTAGAACAGTGATATACCCCAGCTCCATGGGGACAGAAGATCCTGTGCTTGGGACCCTCTCAGACTTCACACTTTGTACCTCCTTATCAATCTATTCATCTGTATTCTTAATCATATCTTTAAATAAACTAGTAGACATAGCAAGTGTTTCCCTGAGTTTGTGAGCTGCTCTAGAAAATTAATCGAGCCTGAAGAGGGGGTCATGGTAGCCAAGTCAGACTGAAGTTGTGGGTAACCTGAGGACCTCCTACTTGCAAATGGCATCTGAAGTGGGGGACTGGAACTTTAACCTGTGGTATCTGATGTTATCTCCAGGTAGATAGTATCAGAATTGAATTAAATTCTAGGACACCTGGGTAGTGTCACAGAGAATTGATTTTGGGGGGAAACTCCCACACATGTTGTGTCAGAAGTGTTATAATTATAGTGGTAGTGTGAGAGTAAAGGAGACACACAGGAGGAAAGACTGAAGTTTTTTCAACACATGGATAATATGGTAACAGTGCTTTAACAACATCATCAGGATTCTCTCTCTCTCTCTCTCTCTCTCTCTCTCTCCCTCCACCCCATCTCCTGGAAATTCTTGCCTTCTGATTGGAAATGTTCTCAGATAGATCTCCTCTACATGGCTACAAATGGCCTCCAGCAGCTACCAGCCCATATGGTCCTTAGAGCCCCTGACCCTAGAAAAAAAGGAACATCCTTTTTAATATCTCCTACAAAGTCAGGATCTGGGGAGGAATCTGATTGGCCAAGCCTGGACCAGAATGGGTGGAAATTGAATAAATAACTGACCAAGCCTGCATCATGTGTTCACTCCTATAGTAGTAGGAATAAAGTTAATTGAACTAAACCAAACGGGAAAAGAATGAAGGAGTGATTTCTTGAGGAAAGGGTCAGACAAAATCATATGTGCACTATAAATTATAACTGAGTAAAGATGGCAACTTGATCACACATATTTAATTCTGTATGTGCATCCTTAAGCTTCATTTTTTTGATTATCAAATTTACTGAAAAATAAGGAAAAAATTGTATCCACATAGCCTGAAACCACATACTAGAAACATCATAGTACATTTGTTCAATATCCAGTTGTTCTTAGGGAATGTTCCATTAATATATGTTTTACATGTAAAAAAGAACAGCTTATTTTAAGAAATAAGTGCAAACATCATTTGATACATTTTAATTTAGATCAGAGAGGCTGGTGGAGAGGATGAACATTGGGCCCTGTGGTCATAGGGGATTTGAAATGTAAATATTACCTATACCCCAGAAAAACATCTAGTGTTGAAGATCACACACTAAAACATGATCTCACTTCTAGCATGTACTTGGTGCAGATGTTACTGCCCAGCACAAAGCAGGGATGCTATTACAGATGGGTCCTAACAAAAGAAGGTGTTATTGAGGGTTTGGGATTGTTGGCCAGATAGCTTCCAACTACCCACGACAAATTGAAAGAGGAATTCTACGGCTAAGGGATAAAACTCCTTTACTTTTTCATGCTGCTAAGTCTCTGATCTGACAAAGTGACAGCAGAATAAATTTAAACAGTTGCTTTCTATCAGAAGAGCTAAATATTAAAAAAGAAATTCCTGGAAAAATCCATCTCTATTCCAAATACTAGATCAACACCCTCTGAAAGATCGAGAGAAAAGACCACATAAATCAGAATCATTTGAAAAGATACCACTGTTCAAGAAAAGAAGCAATATAGTATAAATCAATGCCCTCTTTTGGGACAAAATCACCCTATAAAATGAAGAGAACTTTAGGAAAAAACATCTCCAAATTGGTATTTCAATAAGATTCATGATGACATCGCATCTATAAAATGTGAGTTATGAAAACAATGTGGGATTGAATGAGGATGAAACCATTGTCACATTTTAAAAATGAGGGCAATAAACACTGTGATTTGTGCTGAAAATCATCAGAATTAGAAGACATTAATTTGAAGATATGAAAATGATGAGAAAATAGATTAGTGCTGCAGGGTCTGGTCTAGGAGAGTTTACATATATTTTCCTCAAATTAAGCAATCATCAATTTCAGAAAGTTTAGTGCAATACATACTTTACATACAGGCTTTTTGATCAGACAAGTGGGCCTAGCTGATGCTGGAAAATTAGGACATCATTTTAGGCCGGGGAGGCAGAAAAGATTGAAGGAGGCCATGGATGACTCTGAGGAAACTTTCAAGCACTGTAGAGTCAGAAGTCCTTGCACTCTAATTCATGAGTATTAACCATTCCTGCTGGCCCAACTGAATTCTGGGATTCAAGCTTGAGTTTCAGATATCTTAGTGACCAAGTCAGAACTGTGCATCAGGACACTAGATCATTGCACTAAATATTTTCCCATGACTGAGACAAAATCGTCATATCAAAATCCCATATCAAAATTCTCACCAAGGCAATAAACTCCTTTGGCTCTGAGTCACATCGGTCTATAGGTGTGCAGCCACTGATTAGGAAGCACCTTCAGCCCCATTCCTGCAGCCCTTACCATCTGAATCATTCCTGCTGTCACCTGCTTTCTTTCCAAACTGTAGGTAAAAAGGTTCAAGAAAAGGTTGAATTTTTATTCTTGAGAATTCTCTGTTAATTCATAATATTCTAAATTAAGTGAAATAACATTAGAGACTTTGTTTCATTAAAAAAAAAAAAAGTCTATGTGAAACTGGATTTCACATTTTTAATGGATTAAAATAAAAATAAAAAATAACAATTATCATAATGTAAAATATAGATTTCAAATGAAAAGATTTGTGTTATGAAAACAATTACATATGATACGGTACCATCAAATAACATTTTGAGTTGTAGTTCTATTGTATTAGTATTTTTCAGATATCTTCTTCTCTCTACCCCTTCCACTTTTTGATATGTCAATGTAAGATTGACAATTATACCTTTTTTTGAGGAAGGATTGTCATATATTCTGAAATTGTATGCTTTTTACTTGTTGGTTTTTCTTTTTAAATAAAATTATAGTAAAGGTAGAAGGTCAACTTAAAAAAGTTCTATTTGGCAAAATAAGGCAACTTTAATGATGATTATTGCCAATGGATTTAGTAGACATATCTGGCAGCCTTTTAAGGGTTATAGATCAAGATGCTCTCTCTTGGGTTCTGGGTAAAAAGTAATCTAGACTAAAAGAGAATATTTTCCTTTTGGAAGTTACTGCTCGCTTTTCTTTCCTATGTTATACTTCCATGTATGTCTGTATCCTTTTATATGTATTTACATAATTATTTCAAATATACTTTTTAGTTGTAGAATTTCTATTTGGCTCTTATTATTGTTGATACACTTCTACTGATAATTACTATCTCTTCATTGTGGGTATATTTTCACATACTTCCTATGGCATAGTCATAATGATGATTTAAGATTATAACTCAAACATCTGGGTCATCTTAGAGTAATATCTATTGATTGTTTTTTCTCTTGAGAATGAGTTATATTTTCTTTTTTTTCATATGTTAAATAATTTTGAAATGTATTCTAGACATTATAAATATTATATTGTAAATACCCTGGATTTTTTTTTATATTCCTCTGAAGAAGATTGATTTTCATTTATTTGTTTTAGCTGACAACTCATTTGGTAGAACTAAAATTGTAAATTGTGTCTCCTGGAGAACAGCTCAAACTTCAGTTAGTTATTTTATCCTTAGTAGGTGCTTGGAGTCTGTCCCATATATGCGTGGTCTGGGAATTAGATGGAAACTTAATTCAGGTATGTACATAGATTTTGGAGCTCCTTCCCCTGGCTCTGTCCTTTCTAGGATTGTTTTCTCACTTTCTGGTGATTCTGGTTTCCTCAAACTTTTCCAGTTCTTTGGGCCAAAATAAGGGCACATTTCTGAATTAAAATTTTGGCTTTCATAGTGAAGGTTGTGGCCTGTTTTCAGACTAAAAGTTGCAAAAATGGCAAATATCCAGTGTTGTTCCCACCTGTCAAATGCCAAGTCTCTTCCAGAATGTATCTGCTTTTGCTCTATCTCCAGTATCTTTAAAAATTTGTCCAGAGTTTATAGCTGTAATTTGCAAGAGGATTAGTCCAATAGGAATTTACTCAGCCATATCGAAAGTGGAAATAATTTTTACAATTACATAATGTGCAGAATCAGTGTTCTTAGTTTCAAACGACCAAGTTTATTTTAGTAAATTCAAACAGAACATAGACATATTGAACAATATTCATGTATTAGTTTGCCTGAGCTACCATAATGAAATACTGGGTGAATTAAACAACAGAAGTTTATTTTCTTACAACTCAGTGTGAGATTGAACATAAATAAGGAATTTTAGAATAGAGAAGTGTTACAAATGAAATGAGACCAATAAATACAGTGATTGTATAAACAATTCTTATTGATATTATAAAACTGTAAAAGTGTCAAAATAATTCTTTAATAAAAATAATAAAATTTAAAAATCAAATTTACTAGAAAATTATTATCTAAAATATAAGTTTTTAATCAATACAAACTGAGATATGTGGATCTGGAAAGAAGAGTAGAAGTAAAAGCAAATGACATATCTCATGTTACTCAAGAATTAGTCATTTTCGATGTTAGAAAATAGAAAAAAGTTTTAAAAAATATTTGAATTACACAAAATAATATGTAGAAAATTATTTTTATTCAGAGATGGTCCCCAATAGAATAATAAAAGTTTGTGTAACATCCAAATAATTTGTAAGTAAAGAAACATTATATAAATAAGAGCCAGGAAAAGAAAAAAACTGCGAAGGAAACAATGACACATAAAAATTAAAATAAGAGATGAGCTACAATAAATAGAATAAAGTAGAGGAAGAATATTAGTATCAGACGAAGATGACTCAGGTCAAAAGGCAATAATGGAACAAGGAAGTTTTTTTTGTTGTTGATGGAAGACTCACTGCACAATAAAAATATGTCATTATAAAAGTGTACGTGGCAAATAATATCACAGTAAAATATATAACGCAAAAACAGTTAAAAGCAAAATGAGAAATTACAATCATAGGGTATGACTTTAAAATACCACAGACAGGAGATCTTTGGAAACATGGCAGAGTAAGACACATCCCTAGATTTCTCTCCTTGAAATAACAATAAGCCGAACACCTAAAACTCAACAAAAAACACCCAAACTGCACACCAGCCAGTCTGAGCGTCAGATCTGTGCATAAGAGCTACCACAGGTTAGAAGCCCAGCTGTCTGGCAGTGGACTGGGAGAAATAAAGAGGCAGCCTCTCACAGCTGCTGGAGCTCCCTGCAGGAGGAGGGTGATGGGAGAAGGTACTGTGAGTTCCCTGAACAGCCATGCCTGGGAGAGTTGTGAGCTCCCCATCGCTGGCTGGCTGCAGGGCCCAGTCTTAAAGACAGAAAGCAGAGAAAGAGCCAGCAGAGAAACAACAGCTGAGTTTTACTGACCGTGGTTGCAAAATCAAGGCTGAGTGCAGCCCCGCAGCCCACAACCCAGAAGGCCCTCCTAGATGGAACATTGTGGAGCCCCAGGGGAATCTGTTGCTAACAATGACAGGGACTAAAATTGAGGATAGTGAGTATGATTAAATATCTATCAGAAAATAAAAAGGCATTTTTAAAGCTTTATATGAAGTAGAGATCCAAGAGGCTTAGATGCCACCTACTGGAAACCAAAAGAATAGCGCCTTCTTTGCCTCAGGCTAAAGAGAGACCTTATTATAATAAATCTTATTTTTGGAAAAAAAAAAGCAGAATACATTTTCATTAATGCCCAGGTGGAGAAATAGTCCATTAAACACCATGAACAACCACAGTGACAAACCATTTGAGAAAGAAATAGAAAAATCTCCAGAAAATAAGCTTACAGATAAAGAAATATACCACTTAAATGGTAGAAAATTAAGGATGATACTTCTGAATAAACTCAATGAGATCCTAAAAGAGTCATACCAACAATTTCAGAAATTGAAAAACAACTAGATGAGCAGAGCAAGGAGATTGAAACTCTCAAAAAGAACCAAATAGAACTTCTGGAGATGAAGGACACACTGCAAGAGTTGAAAAATGAAATAGCAAGCTTGGAAAATAGAGTCGACCAAATGGAAAGAGTCAGTGATATTGAAGATAGAAATCTAGAAATAAATCAGAAGAAGACAGAAACTAAAGAATGAAAAATAATAAAATAGATACCATCAGGAGAGGAAACATAAGAATAATGGGAATTATTGAAGGCAAGGGAAAAGGAGCAGAGATTAGAAAGCATTTTCAGACAAATAGTTGACAAGAATTTCCCAAAACTAAGAAATGAGCTGGAGCTTGGAATTCAGGAAGTCAACAGAACACCCAATTATCTCAACCCAAAAAGGCCTTCACTAAGACACATTGTATTAAAATTAGCAAAAATCAGTGACAAAGACAGAATTCTCAGAGCAGTTAGGGAGAAAAAAAGCAGTAATTTATAAAGTAAATCCATCAGATTATCCTCAGACTTCTCAACACAAACCTTACAAGCCAGAAATGAATGGATCAATATTTAAACTATTAAGTGAAAGGAACTACCAGCCTAGAATAATGTATCCAGCTAAGCTCTTCTTTAGATATGAAGGAGAAATTAAGACTTTTCCAAACATACAAAAATTGAGGGAATTCTCCACTACGAGGGCTGCACTACAGGAAATACTGAAAAGGGGTCAGTTCACCTAAAACAATAACACACACACACACACACACACACACACACACACACACACACAATTAGGAGTAAAGTGACTATTGGGCAAATAGAAACACAGGAGTGCAGCCCTTATTAAGAGCAGGGCATTATAAGCTTAAATAATAATAAGAGAATTGTTATAACAAGATAATAATGAACATTTGGCATACATAGGGACAAATTGAGATTACAAAGACTGAAAAGGGAGGGATTCAAAGATCCAAATTTGCAAAAGGGAATGGAGATAAGAAACGTGCAGAAGAAAATGGACAACTGTATATATATAACTATCCTTTCCATATTCATAATGGTAACCACACACCAAAGATTCAGAACTGAAGTATATAATACATAACAAAAATACCAGAGGGAAAACCCACAAAAGCCAACCAAAATAAAGAAAACTGAAGCACAAGGACAAGGAAGCAATGGAAACACTGAGCTACCAGAAAGCAAAAGATAAAATGGCCATAAGAAGACCTCATATTTCAATACTCATTCTAAATATAAGTGGATTAAACTCACCAATAAAAAGTCACAGAATTGCAGAATGGATAAAAAAACAAAATCCAACCATACGTTGCCTTCAGGAGATACATCTCAGCTCCAAAGACAAATATAGACTCAAAGTGAAAGGGTGGAAAATGATATTTCAAGCAAATGGCATTCAGAGAAAAGCAGGAATAGTGGTACTAATATCAGATAAAACAGACCTTAAAATAAAGGTAAAGAAAAATACTGAGGGACACTTTATAATGATAAGGCGAATCATGCTCCAAGAAGACGTAATACTTATTAATATCTATGCTCCCAATCGGGGAGCCCCAAAATATGTAAAGCAATTACTAACAGAACTAATGTGAGAAACAGACCAAAACTTTATTGTAGTATGGGACCTAAATGCCTAACCGTCAGATGTGGACAGATCACGCAAACAGAAAATCAATAAGGAAATAGCATCCTTAAAAAACGTACTAGACCAACTGGACATAATTGACATTTACAGAGTCTTCCATCCCAAAACGGTTGCTTATACATTCTTCTCTAGTGTACTGGAACATTCTCAAGAATCGATCACATACTGGGACACAGAGATAGCCTCAACAAAATATAAGAGGGTTGAAATCATACCAACCTTATTCTCTGATCTTAATGCTTTGAAACTAGAGATTAACACAAAAAAAAAAGCAGGAAGAACTACAAATACATGGAGATTAAGCAACATGCTACTGAAGAATAACTGGGTCAGGAATGAAATAAAAAGAGAGATCAAGAAATATATAGAAATGAATGATAATGATAGTACAACAGATCAAAACTTTTGGGACATGGCAAAAGTGGTCATAAGAGGAAAGTTCATATCATTACAGGCCTATCTCCAAAAACAAGAATAAGCCCAAATAAACAACCTAACGCCTCATCTTTAAAAACTAGAAAAGGAAAAACAAGTGAGGCCTAAAGTCAGCAGAAGGAAAAAATTATCAAAATTAGAGCAGAAATAAATGAAATTGAAAGCAAACAAAAAACGCTAGAAAAAATAAATGCAACAAAGAGCTGGTTCTTTGAGAAGCTTAATAAAATTGACAACTCCTTGGCTAAACTCACTAAAGAAAACAGAGAAAGGACACGAATGAACAAAATCAGGGATGAAAGAGGGGAAATTATGACTCATATTGTAGTAATAAAGAATACTATGAAAAAGTATATAACACTAAATTTAATAAACCTTGAAGAAATGGACGAGTACTTAGAAAAATACAACCTTCCTAGACTGAATCAAGAAGAACTGGAAAATCTAAATAGACTAGTCAACAGTACAGAATTTGAAACAATCATCAAAAACTTACCAAAAAGTAAAAGTTCAGGACAAGCTGGCTTCACCAGTGAATTCTACCAAACTTTCAAAGAAGCTTTAGTATCTATTCTCCTCAAACTCTTCCAAAACATTGAAGAGGAGGCAATACTTCCCAACTCATTTTATGAGACCAATATGACTTTGATACCCAAACCTGGTAAAGATCACACACACACACACACACATACACACACACACACACACACACACACACAAACTACAGACCAATATCTCTCATGAACACAGATCCAAAAGTCCTAAATAAGATACTAGTGAAGCAAATATAGTAACATATTATAAAAATTATACACCAAGATCAAGTGGGCTTCATCCCAGGGGCAAAGGGATGGTTCAACACATGCAAATTGATTAATGTGATACACCACATAAACAAATTAAAAAATAAGACTCATGTGATCACTTCAAGAGATCCAGAAAAAGTCTTTGACAAGATACACTATCCATTTATGGTTAAAACACTTTAAAAAATCAGTAAAGAAGGAAAGTACCTTAACATAATAAAGGCCATATAAGACAAACCATCAGCCAATATTATATTTAATGGTGAAAGACTAAAAACCTTCCCTCTAAGATCAGGAACAAGGCAAGGTTATCTACTATCGTCACTTATTCAATATAACATTGGAGGTCCTAGCGAGTTTAATCAGACAAGAGAAAAATATAAAAAGCATCCAAAAAGGAAACGAAGAAGTCAAACTGTCACTATTTGCGGATGACATAATTCTCTATATAGAAAACCCTAAAGACGCAAGAACACTACTAGAAACAATAAGCAAATACGCTAAAGTCTCTGTATGTAAAATCAACGTTCCAAAATCCATAGCTTTCCTATACTCTAATAATGAAGTTTCAGAAAAAGAAGTGGAAAAATAATTCCTTTTGCAATTGCAACAAGAAGAATAAAATGCCTAGGAATAAATTTAACAAAATATGTGGAGGACCTATTAATGAAAACTATAAGACCCTATTAAAAGAAATTGAAGAAGATACAAAGAAATGAAAAAATATTCCATGTTCTTGGGTTGGAAGAATCAACATAGTTAAAATGACCATACTACCTAAAGCATTATAAAGATTTAATGCCACCCCCATCAAAATCTCATTGATGTTTTTTAAAGAAATAGAACAAAAAAACATCAGATTTGTATAGAAACACAAAAGACTCCGAATTGCCAAAGCCATCCTGAGAAAAAAGAACAAGGCTAGAGGCATCACTCTGCTCAAATTCAAATCATACTACAAAATGACCAAAATCAATTAGGCATGGTAATGGCAGAGAAACAGACAAATGGATCAGTGGAACAGAATCAAGAGTCCGGAAGTAAGTCCATATTTATATGGGCAAATGATTTTTGACAGAAGAGCCAAAAACATACAGTGGAGAAAGGAAAGCCTCTTCAATGAATGGTGCTGGGAAAACTGGAAAGCCACTGCAAAAAAAAAAAAAAAAAAAATGAAACTAGACTGTTGTCTATCACTGCATACCAAATTTAACTCAAAATGGATTAAAGACCTGAATATAAGACCTGAAACAATAAAATGCATAGAAGACAACATAAGAACTAAACTCAAGGACCTTGGACTAAAGAGGATTTTATGAATTTGACCTCAAAAGCAAGAGAAGTAAAAGCTAAAATAAATGAATGGGACTACATCAAACAAAATTTTCTGCTCAGCAAAAGAAATCATCAAGAAGGTAAAGAGAGAACCATCTGAATGGGAAAATATATTTACAAGCAACACCTCCGAAAAGGGCTTAATATCCAAAATATACAAAGAACTCATACAACTCAATAACAACAACAACAACAACAAAAAACAAACGATCTAATAAAAAAATGGGCAGAGGACCTGAACAGACATTTTTCCCTAGAGGACATACAAATGGCCAACAAATATGTGAAAAGATGCTCAACATTGCTAGCTATTAAGGAAATGCAAAGCAAAACCACAATGAGATATCATCTCACACCTGTTAGAATGGCTATAATCAACAGGATAAGTAATAGCAAATGCTGGAGAGGATGCGGAGGAAAAGGAACCCTCATCTACTGCTGGAGGGACTGCAAATTGGTACAGCAACTATGGAAAACAGTATAGAGGTTCCTCAAAAAACTAAATTAATCTATTATATGATCCAGCAATCCCTCTACTGGGTATTTACCCCAAAGACTTAAAAACTCATATCCAAAAAGATATTTGCATACTGATCTTCATAGCAGTATTATTTACAGTGGCCAGGACATGGAAGCAACTGAAGTGTCTTACAATAGATGTTTGGCTAAAGAAGCTGTGGTACATATATACAATGGAATGTTACTCAGCTATAAGAAGAGATGAAATACTACCATTTGTGACAACATGGATGGACCTCAATATAATCATGTTAAATGAACTAAGCCCAACAGAAAAAGTTGAAAATCACATGATATCACTTATATGTGAGATATAAACCTAAAAGCAACAAAGGAACAGGACAAACAAACAGAGACTCATGGACTTGGACTGTAGACTAGTGGTTACCAGAAGACTATAGACTAGTGGTCACTAGTGGTGTAGGGGAGGAACGGAGAGGTAAATGGGGTAATGGGGGTCAAATATAGGGTTTAGAAGGAGGGTGAAGTGGGTAAAGGGGATCAAATATATAGTCATTTAAGGAAACTGGACTTTGGGTGGTAAACAAAATAAAATATACAGATGTCAAATGATAATGTACACCTGAAAATTATATAATTGTATTAACCAATGTTACCCCAATAAACAATAAAAAAAGAAAAAATACTACAGACAGATCAGACAGACAAAAATTAAGATAGATTTGAAGGAGAGGTGGAACTGTCTCTCTTTCAGACAGACTATCGAATATCCATGAAAGACTTATAAAAGTTTATCATACTTTTTAAATGAACTATGCAAACACCCAAAAATACATGAATAGTATATTTAAGTTATGATTCAAAATGATAAAATAAAAATCTGTAAACGCTTTGTTACGAAATAGAACATCACTAAATTTCTTGAATCTCTCTGTTATCTCCTTTAATTTCTCTCATTTCCCCAAATTACCCTTCAAATAACCATTTTCCCGAATTATACTTATTATTTTTTTGCTCGTCTGAAGAGTTTTATCAAATATGTATATGTCTCTTCATTCATTGTGTGAATGCACCACAGTTTATTAGCCATTGTTCTGTTAATGGCCGGTTTTGTTTCAGTTATTTTTTTCCAGTTTTTATCAGTGCTTCTCTGAACATCGTCACTCATGCCAACTGGTGCACATATACACAAGTTTCTCTGTAGTGATTTTTCAAACTCTAGAGTCCAACTTGCTGGTAGGTCATTACATCAATTTAGTGGGTTGCAATGGGTATTTTAAAATTAAATTTATATTAAAAGAAAACAAATACACACTACATGTATGCACACACACATACACATGGAGTAAACTTAACCAAAACAATAAAGGAAAACAAAGACATAACATTAGGAGTGAGACAGGGAAGGCGAACATAGATTCTGAGTAAATTAAAACAGTAAAAGAAGATACTGTAAACAATTCTATGCTAATAAATTTAAAATTCTTAAAGAAATAGATGCCTTTCTAGGAAATATCAGTTACCAAATGAGGTAAGAAGTAGAAACCTAAGTAAAGCAATAACCGTGAGAAAAATTTTAAACATTTGTTAAAGAACTATGCCATCCCTAAAATACTAGGCCAAAGGGGCACTAAAGATTAGTTCTTTAACCTTCAAATACTAGAAAATTCTTGTAATATTTAATGTGTTTCAGAGGACAGATAAAAATAGAAGGCTTTCCTGTTCATTCTACTCTTAGCCTAACCACAGGTGTCAGTCAGCTTCTCAGCCAGAAATAGATGTCACACTCACATTAGATAATTTGAAGAGTGTTCAATAAAGATGTGGGAAAGGTATATCAGTGCCTGATGGGTACTGTTACCAACCCCCAACTTTAAGGGATAAGGGGAAGGTAATTATTAGAACCTAGGGGGAAGACCTGGCAGTGTTGCAGAAAAATCAGATTGGTGAGAAACCAAGCACCACTCAGAGAGTTGGAGAACTCAGGTTTATTACACCGGCAGTCTCAGATAAGCTAGCACTCTGAAGATCTGGGCCCCGAGCTCAGGGATACCCTTACTTTTATAGGTCTTAACAAGCAAAGGCAATACATCTGTTATCTAGACATAACAAGCAAAGGGGATGGCGAATCTTTAGTTGATCTCAAAGTCACCCTGACCTTCAGCCTATGCGCCAAGCATGTCTACAGAAGCAGAACAAAGAACTAATTACAAGGTTAGCCATTTGATTGAAAAATTCCTCTTCAGCAGGAGCTATGACCTTTGCTCATGAGACCAAGACGCCTTCCCTTGACCAGGCAGGAGAGGAGCTGGAAGAATAGATTTCCTCACCTCATTCTTCCACCCTCCAATTTCCTTCCTGAGTGTCTCATTGGCCAAATCCAGCTGGAAGTCATAAGTCAATGGAGTTCATTGATGTGGTTCATGCCAGTCAGCCTCCAGCAAGGAGCAGGTAGAGAAAGGTGGAGGTGGTTCTGGAGGGACAAAAAAAAAGTCTACTTTGTACACCATGATACCACAATGTCTTGAGTACAACTTAAAAAGGATTGCAAAAAGAATACAAGTGGAGAACAATCTAACCTATGAATACAGATGCAAAAACATTGAAGTAGAATAGTAACGAATTAAATTTAGAACTTTATTATGATACTATTAGCAAATAATGTTTTGATGTTGAGGTGGGTATTTTCCTAACTCTTCATGTTTTAAGGAAATTTCCCACTCTTTCTTGCCCTCTGCATTCTCTCCTTCCCAAGAAAGGAGAAATGACTTACTTAATTGATGAGCATAGAAGAAGAAACAAGTCCTGCTGGATCTCTTTTGGAACCAGCCTGTCCACAGAATGAAAGCCTCCTCTGCTTCTCCGTAGAAAAACATTATAGAGAAGGCTCCTGGGATTCAATCTGGGGAAGTGACTAGGGGGGCAAATTATTAAATTCAGGGGAATTAACAAAAATTAGCAAGCCCACTTGGTTATGCATCCAGGACACATCATTTAATTCAGTTTTTACCAGTAATCAAGCTAATATATATGTTCATCTGATTCCTATTTTATTCCTTCTATATTTGGAAGAAGAGTGAAGAGTGTTAATTTATTGGACCTTAAAAAGGTCAACATCTTTTACCTCTAATCACTCCTTTTGCAGACACTGCCACGATAGTCCCCAGGCATACAGCCATTGAGACTCTATAAATACTGCCCTCTGGGTAGGGAAGAATCAGAGAGAACTAAGAATTCATTCATTGGCTTTTGAGCTCTGAGGCAAGCCTTTATAAATCTATAACCAAAAATACAGATTTAAGAGCCATAGATCTTTAGCAAGAGAGAAAAAAGCTTTGATCTCTCAGAAACTTGGCTGTAAGTGGATGAATCAGACATGAAGTTTATACCATCTATTGGGAAGAATTAGAGATGAAGTAAGAATCTTTCCCCTGCCCAGAAAAAGGAAAAATATCAACCATAAAAAAGGAGAATAAGAAGCTACTTAGGCTGGAGATGATGTGAAGGAGTAGAAATTATAGAATTTTCAGAGAAGATTCTCAGAGCTGAAGGAGAATGTTAGAGCAGAAGAGACCATTTTCAGGGCCCAAATGGAGTCACTTAGGCTAGGCCCCATGTCACAAACAAGACTTAATTATAGTCTCTGCTTACCCAGAAATGGTATCTTAAACTAGTCAATCAGGAATCACCTGATCAGCACTAATGAGGCAATCCGCCTGATAGACCCTTGCCATCTCCTTAAAGCAAGTTACCTTGCTATTGATGCTGGACGGGGTGAATAATCTTGAGTGGAGTCCTACACTGAGAGGAAGGGGCCTTGACTGAGTGCAGGAAAGAATTCAAGCTCACACCAGCGTTAGGGACAAAAGAAAAGTTTATTAGAGAAGGAATAACACTCCGCAGACAGAACGTGGTCTCCTCTCAGAGATGGAGAATGAGGGAAACTCTGAGTGTCCAATGAATTCTGTTTTTATGTGATTCTTAATTCTATGAATTACAGTTTAAAACCTTTGTTTCCCTGTTTTCCTTTCATGGCGTGGGTAGTTTGTTAGTACTCCCAGCAAGAATCTTCTGTTCCGTTGATCTCCCGTGGTCTGGCAGCAGCACATTGCAGGCTCTAACTACAACTTGGTTTACTATTTAGTTCTCATGTTTCTTTGCTATATCACTATAACCAACCCACTTTTTGCCTAGTACAACTTTTTTGGTCCTGTTCCCTCCTGCCTAGAAAAGTCTTTTATTTCATGCAGCTCCTCAGATCTCCTTTCTATTTACTAGATGATGTTGTAGGGAGGAGGCAAGAGAACTAAAAATTAAATCCAACTGTTTCAGAGACTGCAATATGCTCATCAGCCTTATGGTCAAACTATGAGGAAACCTGCAGAACAAAGGAAGATTTTTGCTGAGTATTAACAAACCATTTACCCACACATGAAGGGAAAATAGGAAAACAGAGTCTTTAAGTTGGCCCTACACAAAATAAACAGAATCTTTTATCCCTTATGGCTGAAACCATGAGGAACCTATGGATCAAAGGCTGGGAATTACCAACAGTCCTTTTGCGCTTCATGTTTTTACCTTTTCACACTATATACTCTTACCTTTCACCTGTATGCCCATACCATCCAAGGAAAGTGAGTAAACAAAGTCTTTAAACTGGAATTCATAGAAACTAAGAATGATATGTAAACTTAATTCCCCAAATTCTTGAGGCCCCTCTCAGTGTCTTTTTCTCAGTCTCTCTCACTATCTTTTCCCCTCCGCTCCCCTCTCACTGTCTCTGTCCCTCTGTATCTTTCTCAGGCTTTCTCACTCTGTTTCTGAGAGAAGACCATATTCTGTCTATGGAGTGTTCCTCCTTTTCTAATAGAATTTCCTTTTGACTCTAACTCTGGTGTGCACTTGAATTTTTTCCTGTGCTCAGTAAAAATCTCTTTCTCTCAGTGCAGGCCCACTTGGGGGAATTTACCCTGTCCTATATCAATGGGTTGCTTCCAATTCACGATCATTGAATAAAACCAATAATATCTTTAAATCTTGCTCAGTTAAATTTTTTTCTTTTAAAACAGATTTAAGTCTAAACAACAAAATAAAACAAAACAAAAAAACAAAAGATAAATGTTAAGTTGCATTGGCTGAGGTTGATGCGAAGCCATCTAAATATGAAGGTGGCCTTGTAGATTCCCGAGCTCCTGAGGGGAAAGCAGCCCAGAATTCCCTGCCTCTTACCTCCCTGGTAGAATACCATTTTTCTGGAAGAATGAGTGTTCTATGGTACATTGGGATTTGCTGTTGTGCTTAGTTCCTGGATTGGATGCCAGGAGCTTGAATTTGGGCAAAAGGATGACCCGATTATCTCTATCATCTAGAAATACCCTTTGGACAGTATCTGATCAACAGTCCAAAGATGCTCAATGCTGCCTGCACTTTATTCCTTCTTGGGGGCCAGGTAGATTGCATCTGCACCTGTCAGGGCCAGAGGTCAGAGGCTCTTGTCGTCTCCTATAATCGGACTATATTTCTTAGAGGTTTTTCATGTCTCAGGAAGCTTCACAGTGCTGTGATGCAAGAAATAAGTGTCGTTGGCTGGTCCTAAAGGGCTTGTTCTACTAGATGAAAACAGGAAAAGAGAGAGTGGTAAGAAAGAGGATGCACAGAATGATTAAGTCTTTCAAAGTATTTGCTCACAGCAGCATAAGACTGGAGTTATTTCAAGATGAGAAAAGTGGTGTCCCAAGAGATTAAAAAATTTACGCTAAGAAAACAAAGCTTCGACGTGGCAGAAAGGATATTCAAACCCAGATTTTATGCTTCTCGGGCTGGTCCATCCTCCCTCCATCTCACTGAGCTGTAGTTGTAGTGATGGCTCCAGCCATGATGAATGTCAATGAACTTTTAATGAGGTCTTAATCAAGTGCTTCATTACTGGACTCTCAGGGAGCCTAGCAATGGCCCTTAGGAGACAAAAGCTGGTATTCAAGCCAGAAGGGCTTGGGAGAACTCACAGGTTCTGCTTCCTTTCAAGGACACCACTATCCGCTTTTCTCCCTCTAGCCCTGCAGACCTGGAAACAAACAAAAGGAAACCCTCAGATCTAGTTGGCATTAGCTCTGGACTGCCCTTGGCCTCAGTGCTAATGAAGTAACTTAACAAATTCCCTCTGAAAAGTTGCATTACATTTGCATATGTTTAGTTGCTCCCAGTGTCCCTACATCCTAAGACTGATGTGACCCTCATAAAACCACAGGGAGCCACATTTTCTTCCCTTTTTTCCTTCCCCCTCTTTCCTAACCCAGCTAGCCTGTCTTGCTTGTTGAGGCTAATCTAACAACAAAGTTTAGCCCCTGGCAGATTTTTCACACAACAGGAAGGCAAAGACTCATATGCCTTCATTTAGAACTGCTAACTTAGTTTGAAAATCCCAGATTGACCTCATTTCTTACTGTATTTTCTCCCTCAAAGACCCAGATGCGGATATGCTCACAAATTGATAGAGCTGCTGCTAGATTAAGAAACGTTCCCAATAAGCTCTTGGCTTTCAACTGGTTTGTTTACCTAATGATGTGGATCTGTCATAAGCATTATGTCTGGATGCCAAGATCATACTTGAGGAAAATTATTACTGATTTTTGTATTTTACAGTTATTCTTATCAGATGCCTTGAACATGGAGCCTTGAAAATTATAAATTTTAGAAATTCAAATATTGATTCTGATTAAATAATGACCTAGGTATCCTACTATTTTACTCCCTGAAGATTTTGTGAGCAATAATATGTTAAAAACGTGAATATGTCCCTAAGAGAATAGCCATTGTAGGTAGCATAAGGGAGATTAAGAATAACTACTTACCGAAAGGGTAGTAGAAAACAGTTTTGTCGTTAAAAAATAATAATGGTTCCAGCACATTCTTTTTCCTGTTTCATCTCTATTAACATTAGACATTCAGTTCAGCATCAGTTAGAGGAAAACAAAGAAATCATCACTTTATAAGCTCACTCTAAGTCTATTTGTTTTTTCTAGATGTCTTCTCCACCATCCCCTTCTCCATCTTGCTCTCCAACCACCTCAAACCCAGGAGGAGGGGAAAGAAAAGCAGGGTTTAGAATATAGCTACACCGTATCGTAAATGAATAAATATTAAGATTTTTGTTTGTTTGTTTCCACCAGTCCTTTCTGTGTCTTGGATTTTCCTGGCCACATCATTGTGAATGGGGTAGATTCAGAGCAGTTCTAGAAATGAGAGAAGTTGTATACTGCAAGTGGTCCTCAAACTTTTTGGCACCAGTGACCCATGCTCCTAAGAGAATCTAATGCCTGATGATCTGAGGTGGGGCTGAGATGGTGATGCTAGTGCCGGGGAAAGCCTGCAAATACAGATGAAGCTTTGCTCACTTGCCTGCTGCTTACCTCCTGCTGTGTGGCCTGGTTCCTAACAGGCCATGGACTGCTACCTTGGGAGTTGGGGACCCCTGATATACTTAGTAAAGAAAAGGATCCTTTATGTGGCCAAAGCATGTCCAAATGCTCAGTAGTTGCTGGCCAAAAGACATCTCTGAGATGATTTTATGAGAAGGAACTCTATTGCAAACCAGCAAGTAAGGAACACAATGATGGCCGCCCCCTTGCTCCAGCAGTTTTTTTCTGAAGAAAGCATATGATCCATCCCTGTTGGGGGAAACCGTCCATAAATATCAAGGTGGACTGTGTTGTCACATGTATAGTGGGGACATTCCAGCGCATGTGAAGTTAGAAAACATGGCTACATATACGTCCTGCACTCAAAAACGGAGGAAAAATCTCTATCCCTGGGTGGAGAATTTAGTGTTATAATGAGAGTATAATGAGGAAAGTTCATGAGGAGGTCACTAGAGCTCAAGCGCTTCAGCCAGTCTCAAGCAGTTTCAACTGGTCCCCTCACCCAGCCTGTTCCTGAAAAACAGTCTGGCAATCATCAACGTCAGGGTTTGTGTAGGCATGGATAAACATCTGAGTAAGTCTTGGTCTTTCTGTGAAACTTCTAGCAAATTACAAGATGAGCATTACAAAAGCCTTATAAATTCTAGAGTGATGGTTACAGGTCAATCAGGCAAAGTTAGAAAGTTTAAATAAAAGTTAATCTATGCTAGGCTACCAGCTAGGTTACATGTGTAGGTTATGTTACAGATATGACAAAAATACAATTGTTTAAATTGTATAGAAAGATGTTAAATGTATATAAATAAAATTACTTCAATATTTGCTTTAAAAAGTTAAAATTCACTGGTATGTAGGGTGTTGTTTCACTATACAAATGACTGATGTGACTTTAAATATGCACAGCAAATCACAGAAGTGTTGGATCAGTGTAGCTTAAGAGAGCCTGTGTGCACCTCTTCCCAACTCTGAGTACTGTGACTTCATGTTGGTAATATCATGAAATCAACCATGCTGGGGGTATTTACACCTAGGAAACTGGCAATGCTACAAATCAGGGCTTCCACTCTTCTTGAGAAGGGGTGATTTACCAGATCACCACTGAATATATTACCCATCTGACTCTGCTTCTTTCGGCAAATCGCCTGCACAGATCTCCCCATTCTTACTGCTTTTCCTCCTTTTCTCTCTTCAGAGTAAATACAGTGATCTTTCATTCATTCAGCATTCACTATATACAAAGCTGTGTTGGATACAATGAAGAATTCTGGAAAGACATGGATGGTATTGTCAACCACTGTCAATCAATTAACTGTACCCTGAGGTAGAGTTAAGTGAGTACAGTAAGAAAATTACCTGCCAAGTACTGTGAAGGCTTGTAGATCAGTAAGAAATAGAAGGCACATGACCTGTTCTTTGAAGCACAAAGTAGGATTTCAATTAACAGACATAGGAGGATGAAAGGGAGAGGGTACTTAAGTGCATGGAATAGCAAAAATAAACAGCTAGGTCTAGAAGTGACCTGCAGTGCTCTGGGAGGGGTGGCAAGTGATCTGTGTGCCCAAAGTAAAGAGTTTGTAGTTTATGAAAGGCAGTGATGAAGGCTTAATTTTCAAACTTTTGAGTACAGTTTTCATTTTATGGGATTTCGAGTGCCACTTTCTTATCTACGTATTGTGTTAATATCAAAATATTAATTTTGTAATCAATGTGTGTGTCAGGTTCCTGGTTTTATACACAAGAATTCTGGATCAAAGGGCACATGTATTTTAAACTTTGGTTGATATGGCCACCTTTCCTTCCCCAAAGCTGCATACATTTACATCTCCTCAGCTCTGTATGAGAGTGCTCCTTTATTCACAATTTAATCAGTATGGGGTATTAGTAAAATTTTTTTTAAAATGTCATTATGAATACTGAAAATTGTGTATACTTGTATTTCCATTTCTCCAATTATGAATGAGATTGATCTTTTCAATATGATTTGGCCACTGTATTTCTCTCTTCTATAAGCTGTCTGTGTCTCTTACTCTTACTCGTTAGTCTATTTGCTTGCTCACTTTTTTTCTATTGACTTGAGTAAATGCTTGGCAAAAAAAGAGAATTAACTATCTGGCTCTCCTGTATTGCTGTTATTTTTGTTCAGTTTATTGTTTGTTTTTAAGTTTGTTTACGATAGTATTTTTCTGATAACAGAGATTTAAAGCTCTTTTTGTGTGTGTGTGTGTGTGTACAAATTGCTCAATCTTTCTCATTATGGCTCTGGAATTTGTGATCTGTCTGGATAGAACTTCAAAATTATAAGTCAGGTTTTCCTGCGTGGGGGTTAGAAGAGAGTCTCTCTCCCTGGAATGTGCCCCCCTGGCATGACAATTGTTTCCAGCTGAAAACAATTAAAGCCCAACAAACTCAGGAAGAGTTTTTACCTCTCCTTTACCTGCTTAAAAAGATTCATATAGAAAAACCTGCTTTAGGAAGGGACCTTAGCAAAATCGCCTTAGCATAGATGAATTAAGTGTGGCAGACAGGAAAGAGCCAAGAGAAAATCTGCTAGATTCCCATTCGTGTTCAGCTGTTTCTGGGTGCCCCTGCAAGAATTTGTTTACCAAAAGTTTGCTCTTTCTCCTCTACCTGTGAATTGCCTACCCTCTCCCTTCCCTTAGTCCATAATGACATATATACCTGATTTTGCCTCATTGTCTTTGGAATTTTCATACTTATGTGAAATCCTCCTGTGCATGTATTAAAATTTGATTTTCTCCTGTTAATCTGCTGTATGTTATTTGAATTATTTGACCAGCCGGAAGAAATAAAGGTAAGGGGGAAGTTTCCCGGGCCCCAAAATCTGTTTTCTCATAGAAAACTAATGGCTTTATTACTTTAAAAATATGTAAAATAAAAAGTTATAATAATAGGTATCTATTTCCACAGAAAGTTTGTAACAGATCCATTTACTTAAGTAGTATTATTTAAAGTCCTAGCTATATGACATAGATGGAAAAAATACCTTTGTCTTAAAGGGGCTCTCATTCTTGTGGGGAGACTTACAGTTAATTGTTAACTGTGTATGTTACATAATTGTATATTATGCAATTATGTAAGTATAATATATTACATAATACATTTATTAAAAAACTAGAGAATGCTTTATGTTAATATGTATTATATATGTACACACACAGTAGAATTCATTCAACAAAAAATTAGAGTGTCCTCTCACAGAGAAGGAAATAGATGATGTCGGTGTTGGGATAGACATTTTGTCTAAGATGTGTATGTAATACAGGGCATGAGGAAGCCAGCTCAGCAGCAAAAGCAATTTCAGGAAGCTGTGGAAGTAGACGGGCTGTAGTCCCATAGGAGGGGTGTAGAAGGGAGGGATGAAGAGGGAGGGGCTGTGCTGCCAATCAGGGGATTCCCTGGAGATCCGGTCTGTCCCTTTTCACATGCAGGTGAATTTGAAAATTTTATTTTTTCCTTAAGAAAGAGACAGGAAAAACTGCTTGGTGAAGTATGAGACTATTGGCAAGCATGAGGTAAGACATTGCATGGAATAAGAAGGAATCTCATTGGAGTAATCCTTAGCACAGAACTTTCTGAGAGATTTCAAACTCAGGAGACACGTGGAAAGGCCCAGAGCTGAAGACAAAAACAGAAAAAGGAGGTGCGCGGTCCAAGGAAGCCCAATGTTTCTCAGAGCAGCAGTTGTGACACCCAACAACCCACAAACCTCTATCTAAGGGCTTCATTCAAGGTGCACACCACAAGTAACTGAGGAGGAGCTCAGGGCTTACACATGAGCTGAATATCCACAGCCCCATTTTACAGAAGAATCTGAGGTGCTGAGAAGTTAAACAACTCACCCAAGGTAAAATCTCAGTGAGGCTAAGAGAGCACCTGGCAACTAATACTGAATTGTTCTTAGCATCTGTTTCCAATATTTCACTGTGGATAAGCATGACGAGGTTCAGGACACATAACCTCAAAGTACAGCACCTGGCATATTGCATATTTTAAGTAAAGGAATTTGAGAAAAGGCAGGTGCAAGGAGGACTTTCTAACCTTCCCTTGAAGCCTGTGAGATGCGCCCTCCTTTAACCCAGAGGAAAGAAGCATCCTTATTTCTGAAGACAGAGGGAGGACGAGAGAAACCCGAATGAACAGGCCTTGCTAAGTGTTTCCTAGTTTATATACTCAGCTCATACCCTTTGCCTTTGTTCTATCACGTTTTCCCACTGCTTTCCACTTTTCACCAAATGTAGCATAAAAATCCTCAGATTTAACTGCTTCTTTGGGTCTTCATTTCCAAATGTGTCATATAAAACTTAAATATGTGTAAACTTTTGTCTTCTTTGTTAGAGAGTCCCAGCCAGCAGAGAACCAAAAAGGGTAGGAGGAGAAAGTCATTTTTCCTTCCCTACAAGCATCCTGTTTAAATATGATAATTTCATTCCGTAAGCTCTGCTTCCTCCCCCTTGGTTCCTGCCTATGTTCCCAGCTTCAGCTCTGTAGTCCTGAAACAGAACAGAACCCTCTCTGCAAAGCCTTAGCCTTTTGATGACAGAGTTAGTTTGACTGGTGGCTAAGATTTTAATTTTCTGCACCTGAAACCTCACTTGGAGACATTCATGTCTCCTCTAGTCCAGTCTTCCCCAGGGTCCACCTCCTCAGCCCCAGGCACTTTTCCTTGCCCAGGTCTCTAGTCTTCATGGCTTGGGACCCAGCTCAGCACTTTAAGCTCAAGCTTCCCTGGGAAACACAGAATCTTGTTCAGACATCTTTAATTCTTTAACTTCTCTTTAACTAATAAAAAGCTGTGAGGCCATCTGAACACTTCAGTGGGCCGCAAGTTGAGGGAAGATGTACTTCAGGCCAAGGATCTTTTTTTTGTTGCTCTTAAATCATTCTTCCCCTTCCCTACAGCCATCCTTGAAGAACTTCATTTGCTCCTTGCATCTGTGATTGAAGGAGTCAAATGCAACAGGTGTATCCACTTCCCTCAAATCCCAAGGGAACAGAACTGCTGGTGCTGGTACAGAAGCCCAAGGGCAGCCCCAGCTGTTTTTGGTTCTAGTCCCACAATGGGCAAGTTGCTTTATCAGAACACAGATGTGCTTCAGTCTTACCCCCGCTTCTTGCTCATCTCCTTTTCTTGTTGTCAAACTATGATATCAATATGGAATTAAAGTTGACTCAATATAAAGACAGGTGATTAGAAACACTGCTTTTCTCATAAAGTCTTATTTCTACTTATTTCCCTCCTACTCTACCCCACAATTTCCTCTCATCTCTTTCCTCTCCCTAGTTTACTTGTTGATTGACTCTCTCCTACTCCCCTGAAAGTCACCCATAGCTTCCTGACCCTTATCTGCACTGCCATAGGCTGGCTGACTACTGGGGTGCTCAGCCTCTCTGGGTGGGAACTCAGGGCAGGCTGCCTGCTCAGGCCAGGAGTGCATCTAGGGGAGCCCTGCTCGTCTACCTTGTGTTTCAGTGCACTTTGCTTCACTCTTCATCCTGTGTATCTCTAGGCGTTCCATCATGATCTGCCACTACCTATGGCCTTGGTAGCTCCCCTGCCTAAAGCGTAAGTCCTGGGAAGGTAGAGACCATGCCTACTTTGTTTCCTCTTGGATCCCCAGCATCCAGCTAAATGTCTGGCTCATCATAAACACACTATATATTTTTGGCTAAATGATTGCAGTGAAGCTGTGTGTGTGTGTGTGTGTGTGTGTGTGTGTGTGTGTGTGTGTGTAGAGATGGAGGGGTGTACAGTGGCGTAGAGAGAAGATGCTTACAGGGAAAGGGTTCATAGTATAATGCTAATCACTTGGGAATAAAAAAAGAAAGTCTATAACTATTTGGTTGGGCTGTGTAAAGATAACATTTCTAGCATAATTAGTGATCTACTAAAGGGTCATTTAACAGTCCATCTGCCTATTCCTCCAGCAGGACCCCATCCCACAATAGGGCTGAAGGCGATGCCTGCTGAGTATTTTCCTAGCTTCCCTTGAAGCTAAGACAGGCCTGAGATCCAATCTTGGACAATGAGTCCTGAGGAAAAGTCTGCTGGGGGCTTCTGGAGAGGAGTTCTCTTTTAATAGAAGAGACACATAGGTGCAAATGCTCCTCCTGTTCAGCAGGATAACTGTCTACAAGGGACGCCTGCAACAGTAGCTGTCTCATGACCACGAGGGGCAAGCTGATACACTGAGGATGGAAGCTGGGGTAAAAAATAGCAAGAGCTTGGGCCTTTGAGCAGGAAAACCCTACTTCTCCTGTCACTCATGCTACTCTCACAGTCACAACACTTCTGACACCAGGTGCAGTGGTAGTAGTGGTGGTGGTGGGTTTTCCCACATAAGCAAGTCTCTGTGACAATAGCTGAGTGTCCCACAATTTTACTTGATTCTGACACTGTCTACCTGAAGTAGACAGTGTGATCCCATAGTTAAGAGTTCAGTCCCAAGAACTCAGGGAAACACAGTTGCCAGTTTATTATATAATAAAGTCTATCATAAAGGATATAAATGAACAGTGAGATGAAGAGATACATAGGGTGAGGTATGGGAGGATCTCAAGCACAGTAGTTTCTGTCTCTGTGGAGCTGGGGTTCGTCATTGACCTGAAAGATCCCCAAACCCTGTACTTTTGAGACTTTACTGAGTTTCCTCATGTAGGACTAGTCATTAACTCCATTTCCAGCTGGAGAATGGAATGGGGGAGGGCAGGTGGGCTGAAAACTCCAAGCTTCTAAGCATGGCTTGTTCTTACTGGTGACCAGCCCCACCCAGGAGCCAGAGTCACCTCATTAGAACAAAAGATGCTCCTAGTGCTCTTATCATTTAGGAATTTACAAGAGTTTTAGGAGCTCTGTGCCAGGAACCAGGGGCAGTACGTGCATATATAAAAATTTTACACCCATTATTTCAGTCTCTGATGGTGAGCCAACTTCGAAAAAGTCCTGCCTCTGAACTTTTTGTTATTTGAAATAACAAATGGTCTTATTTTTCAGCTGTTTAAAAAACTTTCAGAAGTGAGAATTCTCACTGATGAATTATTATAGTCATTTATGTGGATAAATGGCCATTTCTGACTAGCACAAGAAAAACTGTGTATACCAGTAAATATAGTTAACTTTTATAATTTTAGGGAGACTTTTAAATCTATTTATAGATGTTCTACCTCTGATTTACTGTTCGTATTTCATAATTATTCACAACTTTGAAGGGAGGGAGACATTCACTTACGGTTATCTTAATTTTCTGTATTTTCACAACATCTGCAAATTAAAATTCTTGAATTTCTAGAAGGTGCTACAGCCACTGTGTGTCTAACATCACTGTGTACCTCTGCGGTTCTGTAAATTGGTGAGGGGCTTTTAAAGTCTTTTTGTTCCGTTAATCCAACTGAGAATCAGGAATGCTGATCGTATTATCAAAATCTGGTTCAGAGAAATGATGAAAGGAGCCAAAGATTGTGGAGTCTAGTAGATGTTGCAAATGAGGAACTTGGAGATAGGTGAGAGAATATGTCACTCCAATGTAGATTTAAAATAGCCTTAATCAATAATGAGCAAGTTCTTCAGATGGTTCTCAACTGCCTTTTCTAATCTAAAGAGCCTCCTTTCCTTTAAAGGGAAATGAACAGTAATGAATTTCAGCGGATTTCTCTTGTCTCCTCTGAAATTCCCCTCATATCCCAGTGGCCATACTGCTCAACTCAGGCTGATGTCTCAGTTCAGACACAGAAAAGAACGTGGGTCAAAATTCATTTGTGAAAATATCCTTAAGAAAATTGCAGCCAGATGTTTGCCGGGTCCATTTTTTCTATGCGTGCAGTAAGAAGCTGTTTCCACATGGTGGCGGGAGTGGCCACTAAATGCGAACCACTGGCCTGGCCGGGACTGAGTGGAAACAGATTTATAGGAAATGTAATCTTTTAGCTCTGCACGGCTCACAATCAATCTGTTGTTTAAAAATGTGCAATTTCCTATATTCTTGAACAAGGCTAGTTCTGCTTATTAACAAAGAAAAAAGGCTGTAAAATGGTCCTCAGAGATGAGAGCGAAGGCAGCTCCGCGAGGTAACAAGAGACCAGACAGGATGGCCAGTAGCCTGGGTTCTCCAGTGGCTCTGGCATCACCTAAGTCACTTTATAGCCTTGGGCCTCGGCATCTGGCATTTTTTCAGATGAATTAAGGAGAGGGTGGTGTGTGGTATCGATCCAATTGCAAATTTCCCTTCCATCGGAAATCCTCTGATTTATGGTAAGGAGTTTATTTACAGAGCCTTAATGTGAGGCAAGGGTCTGAATCGATATCGTGGTGGTAAGAAAGGAAAAGAAAATTGTAAAAGATTATTGCTTTAGGATACTTGAGGATAAATAAGTATCATGTTTCTTTATTGTTTAAAAGTCAGATCAAGCCAGACCTCCAGGAGGCAAGGACTTCGGAGAGGAGAAAGCTTGCAGAAGCCTCACCCTTTCCTGGAGGACCTCATCTGGGGGAAGACTAGTCAGTTAATTCTCAGTGGTAGAATCCAACCACAAAGCACTTCACTGAGATGCAACAGGAGAGAAAAAGCATTGATCGTGTTTACTGAGTGAATGCCATTGAGCCAAAATAACGGGGAAGACTTCGGCATTATTAATTCCAAACATATAGAGACGTGAGAAGGAGCTGCATTTGGGGAGAAGGTGATGCATTCATTCATTCACTCATTTTTTAAAATTTATTGAATGAGATAACATGCCAGGCGCCAGGGCTGCGGTGGTAACAGAGCTCCTCGTGGACTTCATGGTCAAGCAGGGGAGGCAGACAACTGAACTAATGAACATGCTGACACATAATGATGTGGGTTACACAGTGTGGTAAGCGCTGTAGAGGCTACTGTGAAAGCCTTAAGAAGAGGATGCTCAGTCACCAGGACGTCTCATTTCTCCTGAAGTTTTCTGAAGCATTTTTGCTTCCTCATCCAGGTAATCTTTGTCTTGCTTTGCCGTTAAATGTGTCAGGTATGTGTTCAGTAAGTATATCTGGAGTATTTTCTATGTCTTGGGCAGGCTGCTAGGCCCTGGGGCTATAAAGATGAATAAGTCTGTGTTGTACCCACTACCAGCATCAAGCTAAAGTCACCTTGGGGGAAAAAAAAGTGACCTTAGG
The DNA here is from genome assembly GCF_014176215.1 of Rousettus aegyptiacus. NCBI lineage: Eukaryota > Metazoa > Chordata > Mammalia > Chiroptera > Pteropodidae > Rousettus > Rousettus aegyptiacus. Next base: position 67,292,179 of record NW_023416309.1, read on the forward strand.
GAAGTTAATTAATTTCTTTAAACCTCAGTTTATGCATCTGTATGATGGGAATAGTGATAGAATCTGTCTAGATTATTATAAGAAATGATATATTTTGAGCATCATGTATGTGTAATTCTGTATTAAATATAAAACATGGATAATGATATACATTATATAAATATTATGTCATATAACTTATAATAAATGTAATAAATATTAATTGCTTAGCACAGTGATTAGTGCAATAGAAAGCACTAAATGCTACCTGTTGTTATAAGTATTGGTCTTTCAAGAGCTCACAGTCTTTTATAGGAGGCGATCTGATAATTGGTACAAACTGCTAGAGAGGAGGTAGGTATAAAAAGATTGGATATCTGGGATAGAATTCAGGAGCAGTCTTGGAAAGGAAATGACTAGAACTGAGTTAGGAATTTGCCAGACATCTCATCTGCATTAAAATAAACAACAAAAAAAAAAGGAAGAAAGAAAGAAAGAAGATCAGGGGGACAGGAGCATTCACTCTTTTCAGAGGAAACTGTAAAGGAAAAACCAGGGCTCTGTGGAAAGCTCAGCCTGTCTTATTGGCATGTTCATGCATCAGGATAACTCAGCACCAGGGCAGCACATCATCCAAATGCCTTCCATTTACATGAAAGCAGAGGTGGGCTGAGTTGGAGAGTGTGCGTAATGGACAAACACGGCTGCTCTGGCTCTCAGGAAGATGAGTTTACTTCTGTGTCTACATGAAGCCATGCAGCTGGTTTTACTGTATTTTTCACTGGGTTAATGATGTTTGGATACCAGAGAGAAACAACCTAAAAGAGATTGATGGGCAGTTCCTCTCTGCATTATCTCAGGAGTGGAGGGTCGATGTCTCTGCTGGGGTGGCTGCTAGAAGGGATGGGAGAGGTTCTCAGCTGAGGCTGCAAGGCTACATGCATTATGTGTTGAGAGAAGCCAGAGGCAGTCATTGGCTAAACTATAAATAAAGCTGATATGCTTAAGGGTATCTGGGCCAGATTAAATCACAAGGTGAGGAAATCTTCTCTCAATGGTTCTTCAAAAAAATCTGTTCTTTCACGTCTATATCTAGTCGCTGCCACTACATGATCAGCATCAAGGTGAGACTGTAGTGAAAAAAAAAAAAAAGTGAGGCACCACCTTTCTCAATAGTTAACTTTTTCTCTGAAATCTCTGCAAAATGAACTCATCAGAGGTATAAGAACACCCTCCTGGCTGGTGACTGCCCTTAGGGGACCTACGCTGACCCTTCTTCTACCACAACTACCCATTTGCTTGCTCCCCACCCCTTTTTAATTTCCTGTTAGCCACCATTAATGGATGGGAGAGAAAACGCATGGTTGAACCTTTCTGGACAAAACTTTATTACCCCCAAATAGATGGTGGTTTCAGAGGCAACGAGCACAAAATATGTCCTGGGGTAAGGTGCTCCTCTGCGGGCGCCCAGCTGTTCACAAACACATTTGTAAATACCATCGATGTTCAGAGCCTCAACTCTCATCTGCATTAAAATAAACAACAAAAATGCTGACTTTCAGAGATCAGCATTTTTCACTAATCATTAATTAATTTATTTCTAATGGCAAACATGTTACATGTGAATAGTGGAAAGAGTGGAATAATGCAGGAAAACTCAAAGGAGAAAATAAATGATCTGGTCATCTGTCATCCAGAAATGACCTCTGTTAACCTTTTGTTATATTTCTTTCCAGCTATTTTCCTTGCATGTCTTTATAGCTGTTTGGGATTATTCCATATGGATGATTTCTACAACTCCACTTTAATTTAATTTTATATGACATTTTATCTTGTCTAGGTATTCTTAAACATGTTTTGTGTATTAAAGTATTCAACCTATGAGATTATAAAAATAACCAATCTACAATGTTCATTGTAAAATGTTTGGACAGTAATGAGACACAAGGTCTATCAGACCCTTTAAAAACATTTTCTATACCATTTAAGCACTTATACACATAGAAAATAATGGAAAACTTTCCAGTTCATTCTAAGAAGTTAGTGGAGCACAGCTAAGAAAACCTGACAAATGTGTATAAAAATAGAAAGAGGGGTGGTGGGAGGTGATTAAGGGTAAAAGGGGTCAAATATTTGGTGATGGAAGGAGATTTGATTTTGGGTGATAAGCACACAATGCAATATACAAGTGATGTATTATTGAATTGTACACTTGAAACCTATATAATTTTATTAACTGATGTCACCCCAATAAATTTAATTAAAAACAAAACAAAAACCCCAAAACATGAAGCTATATGAAAATATCATTTATAAGTAAATATGAGAGTAAAATCCTAGGAAAAATATTAACAATAGAATTAGCATCATAAAAGGATACTACAGCTTGAAGATGCAGAGTTTTTCCCCAAAAAAACTCAGGAATAACTCATTCTTAGAAATAGACTAATTATAATGACTACATTAATAGTTTTGAGAAGAAAACCTTAAGAAAATCATGACATTTACTAAAATATTTTTAAAAGATTCCTGGAAAACACAACTTGGTAAATCAGCCACCACAGAATATGTCCTGACCAAGACAAAAAAACATCTTTCTGAAATAAACCACAAACACCATTCTTCAGGGCAAGACACCAAAAGCATCTGTTTCGATGTGAATTATAAAACCAGAATGTCAGCTTTCCTCCTGACAGCCAGGCCACAGAAATACACAGAATTCAATCACCTTATTGTCTACCAGAAACAACGAGTCGGGTTAAAATGCATAAAAGATCTAATTAAAAGTATCAACAAAAGGCATGAAACATCTGTGAACACACGAAGAAAACAGTATAACTTACAATATCCTAACCAGGACTTCAAATTCCTACCCCTTGCCCTACACAGAAAGACAGTGAAGATGTCAGTTGTCTCTTTAGTTGATCTATATATTCCCACTGATCTTTTTGAGATAAAAATAACTTTTTATTATTAAAAAACATATCCTTTGTTCAGAGCTTCAAACAATATGGAAAACCACAAAGAAGAAAGTCCAATTAGTAAAAATAGTCTTAGACAAGAGATTACTTCTGAAAATATTTGTTAAAAAATTCTTTTGAAATAATTTGGCAGAATAATAAGGCAAGACAATTTACATTTTATTCTTGGTCTTCACCTCATTCCAAGAGCATGGGAGTTCCTTTGATGCCTTACTAACCTTAGGCAGCAAAGGGTTCTTTATTCCAGTCTTTATTTTCCAAAGACAGAACTCCAGGAGGGAGAAAGCCCTGTGCTCTTGAGTCTGGGGTGGAGGGCAGAGGGGAGCCTCCCACTTTGGGATAGAGATGGAGACACATGTTGCTGCCCTTGCAGAATCACCCATCTCCATACAACTCACAGAGGGGTGTTCTCTCTCTCTTCAATAGTCTGGAGTTGCTCAAATATTCATAGTCATAACCTGTTCCTAAGGTTATATTGGACTGAGCTGTAAAATCATCTGAACCTGGTCCCCTTTTTTCAGTAGTAGCTGTTTGATTACTTCTTCGACTTATTCTCTGGTACAAGCTCTGGTCTAGTTTTCTTACTCTTCTTGGATTCGTTTTATGAATTTGTACTTCAGTAGGAAAATCTATTGTCTCTAGATTTTAAATGTAACAGGTTGTACACACATACCTAGTCCTTAAAAAGTTTGTCAAAGTGGAATTACTGTGTCAGTTTTTAAACACAAACACATGGTCAAGGCCACAGCAGAAAGGACTTGCCCATTTTAAATTCCATCATCCGAAAGAGTGTCCTTTAACTACAGTATTGTATCTTTCCTGATCTAATAGGCAAAGAAAGTGTAATGCCTTGTTTTTCTTTGCATTTCTTTGGTTACCTATGGATTAAACTAAAGGTCTGGGTTTAGCAGAATGTTTTCTCAGTTAGCCAAGTTTTAAAATAGCATTTCTGAAAGACCCGTTCTTTGTAAACTGAATTGAAAATTCGCTCAATTTGCATATCTCTTACCATTCTGGATTTTCTATTCTTTTTCTTTACATACCTGCCATTCCTTCTGCCCACACTACCTTTCATACCTGCCATTCCTTCTGCCCACACTACCTTTCATACCTGCCATTCCTTCTGCCCACACTACCTTGATTTTAATCATTTTAAGTACATTTTACTTTCTGGTGGAGTAAATCCCTTTAATTTAAATTAAATTTAATTTAAAGTTATTTTAAATTTAAAAAAAATCCATTTCTCCTGCATATTTATTCTTCCGGTGAACTTTAGAATTTTGGTGAAGCTCCCTCTCTCTGCCCCTCACCCTACAGAAACAAACAAAACAAAATAGAACCCTTGGATTTTAACTGGCAATGCATTAACTTTGTGAAGTTATTTAAGAATTAGAATAGTCATAGAATTACCTTCACATATAAAGTTATGGTATGTTCATGTATATTTTGATTTTATGTTACTTAACCAAATTTTGTAGTTACAAGGCTTTTATAATTTTGCATATTGGCATGTAGGCAGGTTACCTAGTTCCCATATTTTGTGATTTTTGCCACATTTTTGCATCGGAGTCATGCTAGCTTCCCTAAAATGAAATTTCCCTAGTCCGCTCCACAACAATTCACATAGCAGAGATATAATCGGTTTTTCAAAGTTTGTTAAAATTCTGCCATATTCCATGTGATCCAGCACATTTTGAGGCTAGTATTGCATAACTTTTAAAAAGATACTTGCATATATATTTGTCTATTTAGATTTTCCACCCTCAAAAATAATGAATCTGTGTAGTTTATACTTTTGTAGAAATAAGCTTTTCAAAGAATACATATGTATATATATATTATTGTATATTTGTGTACACATATGTGTATATACTACTCTCATAAATTTATTATTTTCTCTATATATTATTATAGCTTCTTTATTTTTCTTACTGTTATATATTTGCTTTTTTCCTCTTTTGTATTTGATTCAGCATTTTTCTATTTAATAAATATTATTAAAGAACTGTTTTTGAAAGACCATGTGGACTAGTCAATATGGATCTGACTCTCTCTAATGCCTGAATAATATTCTCAGTGGAACTGAATAATGCTTGACTTAAGTTTCTCCTAATTAACGACACTCAGACCTCTAACAAGATGTTTGTAGATGTTTCTACAATTAATGACATTGTAACTCTAATCTCACTGGTGCTTTTATTTTTATAGATTACATTTTCCACGGTGAGGTTGTGGGGACAAACATCTATGTATTTTGACTTTCGGTGGCAATTGCCAAAATATTTTGCAAAGATATCATAGTAAGATACACTCATACCAGCAGCACATGAGAGTGCCCATTTATTCACATTTTCTCCAGCATTGGATACTATGGCTCATTTAATTTTTGCCAATTTTGAGGGGAATTGATATTAGCCTGTTGTTTTATTTATATTTCATGGCCACTAGAGAGGTTGAGAATCTTTTAATATACCTATTGGCCATTTGTATTTCCTCTCTCATGGCTTGCTTGTTGTAGACTTTGTACATTTTTCTATCAATTTGTTTGTCTTTTCCTTTCTAAAAGAAAAGGTGCTTTTTTGATCTTGGAGATATTAACCGTTTGTCTATCCTTTGAGTTGTCAACATGTTTTACTTGATCTGTAAGTTTGATTAGAGATGCACTATCTATTTGAATGTCCATGAACAGATCCTATTTGTCCTGTGAGTGACTCTTACTCGGGAAAATGAGACACACAAATATTACTACAAAATCAGCAGGCTTCGATGTTCTCCTCTTTCCTAGTCCCGATGGGATAGAAAAAGGAAAAACCCTAACTTGCTAGGAGTAAAGGGTTCCAACTCCTCACCATGCTGACGACAGAGGAGCTTTGTTGTTTTTCTGAGTCTGCATATTTCAAGCAATAGATTTTCCCCCCTCCTCCGTTCTGCCAGCAGCTAGCTGGTACAAAAGCCATGAGAAGAAACTACATGTGTATGAGACTGTCCCTGTCTCCTCTTGAGAATGGGCCCCAGGGCCCTTTCCTTTGAGAGGTTTCCTAATTATAAGTAGCATACAATTCTTTTAACACCACTAGGCATTCAGAGGCTAGATGGCCCAAGCACAGGTAATCTGCCAGTTCCTTGAAATGACTCTGGTAAAGGCCAACCTCTTAAGTTTCAAACATGGCATGGATAAACAAATTTAAACTCTTGCTAATCAAAATGCACAAAGCTGTTCTATATTTAAGGCCTATAAGCTTCAACTAATTTGAGACCATTCATTGACCAGAGAGAAAGCTGTGTTGCAATATGGGATATGCAGGGCGGGCCCAAGACATTAAATTTGTCTTCATTTGCTTTTGCCTTGTGTATAAAAGGTTCCACAGTTTATGGAGTCAACAATGTCTTTATGGATTCTGCATTTCTGTAGCCTTTCTAGAAAGATCTCTAGAGCTATATTCTCCTGATTTTTTTCTGGTGATTTTAATTTTTACTTTTAAATATTTAATTAATGTGCAATGAATTGCTACATATGGGATGAGTCTGGCTTTGTTTTTGTCTAGTTGGAGAATAAATTAATGCCATTTATTAAACATGTCTGAAGAACTAAAAATACAGAGAGATTTATAAAAATGTAATTTATTATGGGAAATTTAAAAATTTAGCAAATCAAGAAGCAAGATATAAGCAGGTAAATATGGTATTTGAATAATACAACCTATAAAGTAACATACAATTGAAATTTGGTTATTTGGCACACACACATGCACATACACATTAACAGAGAAGTCCTTGAGGAGAAAACATATTTCTTTTTTTTTATGTAAGTAGGACAATTATAAAATTTCAATGATATACTTGATAAAAAAATACTTTTAATAATTTACCCAAAGTAGAAAGTGTACAGACCACATTCTTTTATAACAATCCAATAAAACTAGGAATCAACAATAAGTGAATGAAATATTTTTAATAATAAATTTAGGAATAGTCTCATAAATAACCCCTTAATTAAATGGGAAATCATATTTAAAATGACAAATTTTTCTCAAATGTGTTAATGAAAGACTTTATTACCAAAACCTATCAGATATAAGTAAGGTTTATAGGAAATTATATAGCCACATGTGATGTCTTTAATTCTGAAAACAGACTGAAAACCAATGAACAAAGTATAACCTCAGAAATTAGAACTAGAAAACAATAAAAAAATGAAGGCAGGAGGTATGTGTTAATAAAGATAAAAGCATATGTTGATTCACTAGAAAACAAAGGAAGAGTTGAAAAGATAAATGAAACCAAAAGTTGGTAACTGAAATGATGAATAGAACAGATATTTTCCTGCTGATTTTGATTAAATAAAAAGAAAGAAAGAAACATTGTACCATGTTGGTAACAAGAAAGGAGAAACAAATATGGAAGAGATTAAAAGAAATATTAGAGGTTAGTATGTACAACAATATGGCAATATATTTTAAAGTCTGGAGAACACAGAAAGGCTCCTATTAAAACATTAACATTTGAAACAGACCTAAGAAGAGTTAGAAAACTGGAATAAACATAGAATAGATAGAAATGGCAATTATAGCGCTACTATTGAAAAAAGGAAGTGGGCTCAAACGGCCTTCCGGATGAGATCAATATAGCAGAACAGTAATGCCTATGTGTAGCTGATGATTTCAGGCTGCAGAAAAGATAGAAAATTTCTCATGTATGTGTGTATGCAATATTTAATGTTTATATGTGTACATAATATTTTATATAGTGAGGGGCAAGAGTGGATGCTTGTTGTATTTTACATTGCCCATGCTTTTTTTCTTTTAATGGAGCAACATCTAAACATCTTTGAGAGTATAAAGTTCTTTGAGAAGTTTTCTTTTGTTAATTGCTCTGAGTCTGTTTTGAATAAAGTTACTTGCTTTGGTTTCTTCATTGGTCTCCTTTTAAACCATTCATTCTCATAGTAGGTCAATATTGACCATGACTGAGATTTTTGCATAGATTCTGTAAGAATCTTTTTGAAATCGTTCAGGAGTAGAACAAAGAGATGGGAGAATTTATATCTTACATTTCCTTTAGCGGTTTAGTTCCTGTGGTCCCTGTGGGTTAGAGGAGGTTAAAAGAGGCTGCCTAACTTGGGGAGTGTCATCTTTCTGTTGACTTGCCTTCCACAGCACCTGCTCTGGAAGCCTGCGGCTGGTGGGCAGAATCCCTCTCTTCGACACCCCCACCAGGAGAGAGTTCTGAAAATAGGTTGTCCTCAGCTCTGAGCACAACCCCCTAGTCACTGACCCCTCTTCTCACTCCTGCTGGGGTTTCAGTGGATTATCTTGCTCTTTCTATGCGCATAAACATTCACTGCAGATGACATTACAGTTGGTTTTATTAAGATATGCTAAATGCTAATTTTAAGCAATAATATGTGTCAAAGAATTTAACCACCTATTAAAGTCCTGTTAGTCACAGCTTCTAAATTTATCTTTGACTAGTCCTCTTCATTCTCCCTCTGCTGCTTCCACAATGCACTGCCACCATTTCCCCTGGACCCGCCAAGGGCCCAATCGCTGCTTGCTCTGCTTCTACTCCTCTTTCCTCCTTATCTCTTTCCTACTCAGCATCTAAAGACATCCTTTTAAAATACGAATTGAATCATAATATTCTGTAGTATAAAATCCTTCAAAGGCTTTCAAGCACATTAAAAATAAAACCCAAACTCCTCACTAAGACCTGCAAAGCCCCATACTATCTTGTTTGACTTATCTCTCCAAATTTACCTTGCACCACTCTCTCCTTGCTGGTTTCCCTCCAAACCTAGAATGTCCCACATTTTGTCCTGCCTCAGGGCCTATCTGAAAACCATATTCATGGTCAGGAACACTCTTCTTGTAGTGCATAATGTGATCAGCTTTTTCTCATTACTCAGGTCTCCCATAGAACACCCTGTTCATTTCTTTCCTTATACTTTATAATCCAGAATTATTCTGTTGTCTTCATTCCTCTCTTGACCACTGCAAGAGGCAGAATTTGAAGAATGACTCTCAATGACCCTTACCTTTGTATGATTCCTTCCCCTTTTGACTATGAATGAAAACTGGAAATATGATGATATATCATTCCCTCAACTACTTTGCCTCGCAAAACGGAGATTATCCAGGTGGGCCTAATTGAATCACAATGGCCCTTTAAAAGCAGAGTGTTCTCTAGCTGTGGCAGAAGGAGAAGCCAGTGTGATTCAAAGCATGAGAAAGACTGGATGTACCATTGCTCGTTTGAAGGTGGAGGGGTGCCATACAAGAAGGGAAATGAGAAATCTTAGGGGACTGAAGGAGGGCCCAGCAGACAACCAGCAAGGGACTGGGGCCTCCATCCTACAACCATAGGGAGCTAAATTCTCCCTGAAGGAACTTGGAAGTGGGTTCTTTCTTCCAGGTAAGAGCACAGCAAGGCTGACACCTTGATTTTGGCCTTAAGTAAGAACTCTGGCAGTTCATTTCCAGGTATTGTTTTAAATCTCTAAGTTTATGGTAATTTGTGGCACGATGACAGAAAACTAATACACATTATAGAATGTAAGCTTCCTGAGGTCAAGGGTCTTGTCAGTCTTAGTCATCACTATGTCACTAGTTCCAAGGACAGCCTAGCAGATACCAGACACTCAAATGTGTTGATGGATTGGTTCCATAAATGATTGACTAATGAACAGCAAATATTAGTTGGAAAGCCAAATAATGAAATAATGAAAGAGAGGTCCTTCCATCCTGGGTAGCCGGTCATGATCTGCTTATGACTTTACTCAGTTACATGATTGCATTAACCTTTTGGCAATGTCATCGGTTCTCCAGCCTTAATGATTCTAATTATCGGAAATCAGTTTTCTTAGCGGCATATCTGTTGTAATAGAGGGCAGGACATTCAAATTCTTTGTTTTGCTTCACTTTTTTTGCTCCTTAGTTGGGTTACTTTGGACAAGTTATGTAAGGCTGCTGAGTCTCAGTTTTTCTGTTTGAAAACTGGAGATTATGGGGGACCGTAAGATGGATATCACTGATATTTTAAAAAATACATTATAATTTTCATTTTTTCTTTTCAAGTACTCATTATTCTTCAAGCTGTCATCTTGTGAACTCTGTTACAGAAATAATCTGGAAACAAAGTATACCATTTTACCACAAGAGGGTGTATTTAACCTTTGTAGGCAACAAAGCTTAATATTTAAAGCCTCTCTTCGCAGACATGGACTTTTCAGAGGATTTAATATGTATGAGATCAATTCCAAATGTCATCATCAAATTATTTAGGAGATGTGTATGTGTGTGTACGTGTGTGTGTGCACGCACGCGCGTGCAGAAAATCTACATATCCCTCCCATGTGTTTTCCAATGAATATGAAATGGGAACCACATTTGACATTTCCTCCATCAAACGGTAAAGCTCTGGCATTAAAACAAGAAATTGTCCCATGAAAAGGACGAGGATTTCATTTGGAATCTAAAAAAAAAAAAAAAAAAAAAAAAACAGCTCAAAAGTACTGCAAGTCGAATGGCCCATGGGTGGAAAGTCCAGACCCAGAGCCTCAAGTCCAAATGATGCATCTTCGTTTCTAAATGATCCCATTTGATAATTCAGATTTCTTTTCTGACCCTCAAACAAACTTCTTCCTGCTGTTCTTTTTCTACATCAGGGAGATTCTAGCTAAGACTCTCTGCCCCAGGTGAGAAACCTGTGTGTTCCATCTCACAACAGGCTCGCTGGCTCAGGCCACCAGGTCATTATAATATCGTGCTTTATCCCATTATTCTTTTTCTCTTCATTTCCCCCAAAGCAGGCACAGAAGAAAGGGCCTAGGCTTGAGGATGGTTACATTTTGAATTTGAATCTTTTGACCACTTATCAGTTGAATTACTTTGAATAAGTTATTTAAGACTTCTTAATTTCAGTTTTTCATTTGAAAATTGGAGACCGCAGTCATTAAGTCACAAGTTTGTTGCGAAGTTTAATGAAATAATAATAGTGTGGTAGTATACTTTTGGAGAAATACAGGTGTTTTTGGTTTTTCTCCTCTTTTTCCTCTCTCCTATATTTGTTCTGCCAAAGGGAACAGCTCTTTCATGTTTCTTTGCTTTGGAAAAAGATTTCAATTATAGCAGAACTTGTCTGCAAGCCACTTCCCTTCCCAGTTTCTTTTTTTACTAAATTTTGAGCTTATTGATGAATTTCCAGTAAGGGATACCGAGAGAGAAGGAGAGTGAGAGGGAGAGAGATTATAAATTTGTTACCTATAATAAAAATGGAGGACAGAAACAGGGTGGGAGTAACAGCACAAAGTCACTCACCTCCTCAAGAAACTATGGGGAGTAAGATGAGCTCTTCTCAGGATGCTTGTGGAGGCTGTACCTTAGGTTCCAAGGATTGCAGCCCAGGCACTGATTCCTACTCTTCACCCATAGGTGGCATGGAAGTAGAGAGTCTCCAAATCTCAACAAATCACTGTAGATCCAGAAAATGAGGGTTTCAGCAGGGTTATGATGAACTAGAGACTAGAAGCTTTTCCCACCATTGCAAGATATTACATTAACCTTCTTGATTATGTTGCAATTTTTACAAGGGTGAAAAATTTCCAAACGATTGAATTTTCTGTCAGCCTAATGGTAGTAAGGCTCCAAGTTAGATTGTATTGAACTTAAAAAAAAAAAAAGAAATGGGTATTTCCTGCACATCTGAGTTTGTGTACTTAGAATCACTCCTGCTACATTTGTAGCACTCTTAGAAGAGATCTAACATTTGGAAAGTTAACAGGAAAACTATTTTTTTTTTTTTGATAACTAACTGAATTCTTGGACAAGTTGCTTAATATCTCTGAGTTCTTGGTCTTTTCCTTGATGATAGAACGTGGCCATATAATCTACATATCCCTGCAAGCTCTTACATGTTTTTATTCAATACCTGCTCCATGCCAGGGACCGAAGCAAGAGATGGGAAAAACAATGATGATAAAAATTAATCATAGTTTCTATCAACATGGAGTTTATAGGTTAGAAGAGAAAAAAGATACTAGTAAAATAATCTCACAAAAAAATGTAACATTACAATAGTAATAACTGCTATGAAAAAGAAGCATGTGTAATCTGAAGTAGTGGGTTTTGAAATAGATGGGGCCAGATTGTTCTGAGAAGTCCTACCAGGACATATGATGGCTTGGATATGGGGGAGGGGGAGTGTGAAGAAAATTCTAGGTTTCTGGTTTGACTGATTGGATGGATGGTAATACTACTCTCCAAGAAGAGAATGCTGAAAGAGAACTTGCTTTTGTGGGAAGATCATCATGCTAAGTATTATTCATGTGTCCCACTAGTTCCCTGATTGAGCCCCAGGAAGCTGACCTGTGCAGAGTGCCTCAACAGGTCCCACATTTTCTGATTGAGTTTTATCAATGATTAGGGGTGACACAGGGCAGCAAGGGACTGAAGTCAGATTATTTATTACCCCAGTTCACTATTCCTTGTTGATATCTTTCATTCTGTCTGCATCTTGGTAAAAAGTTCCTTCATTAATTTTTTTTTGTTAAATTATTCTTAATTTATTTTAACTGGAAAGTGCCATTTTTTTCTTGTCAAGATGCTGACTGACACAGCAATGAATTCACTTTTGCTTATGTTGGGTCTGAGGGGATTTTGAGATATGCATGAGGCAGGTACGTGGAAACATGGGACTGGAGCTCAGAGGAGAGGTCCAAATGAGTTAATGTTAGTCATCTACTAACATTATATGTTAAATGTGTTAGTCATATACTTAGAGGCAGTAATTAATCGAAGCCACAATACAGCCAATATTGTTTGGGAAGAGAGCATAAGTAAGAAAAAAAGACCTAGGACCAGTCCTTAAGATTTCCAACATTTATTGTTTGGGTAGAGGAGCATAATTATACAGAAAGAATCAGAAAAGAAAGTACAGGGAGCCAAGAGAGTATTTTGATACCAAAAGAGTTAAAACATTATCAAACAACACTGGGAAATTAAGTAAAATTAAAGACTGAGAAAAGTTTATTGCTTATAGTGACAAGGAAGTTCTTAATGTCCTTAGAGCTGTTTTGAGGAGTGATTGGGGGTGGAAGCCATTAAAATGTATTGAGAATGGCTTGGGACATGAGAAAATACTTTGAGGAGATAGAAGGAGAAGAGGAAGAGAGAAAAGGGGTGATGACTGGAGGAGAAATGAGACATTGAGTGGAAGATTTTTTTTTTTAATGGGAGAGTCAAGTTCATAATACATAGAATAAACCAGTTTGAGAGATGATTTAAATACAAATCAAGTTGAATAATTTTCCAAGTATCCATGGTGTTATGTGATGGTAACAGTAGAAGAAATAAGAATAGTCTCTCTTTGAAGGGTGATCAGCATTTTAAGGCACTGGACAAAGAGGATGAACACATCTAATTGGATGAGAAGAAAGGAGGAGTGAGATGAGGATAATGGGCCTATGTTTTAAGAAAGGTTGTTATTCCTGGTATTACCTGGTGTCATGCCAAAAGTATCAGTTACTTCTTATTGCTCTGTGACATTGAGGTTAATCAATAATGATTAGAAACAGGGAGACCCAAACTGAAGGTAAAGCAGTCAGAAACGGATGTCAAGCTCTCAAGTAAACCAGGTGAGTTCACAAATCAGAGTCAGAAAAGGACTGGGGTTCTCTAGGCTGAGATCAAGTCCCAAGAGGAAGTGCCATAATTGAGACTTTTCAGCTGGAGCAGGGAGAATTGGAAAAGAGGATGGCAGCAGAGAGGCCCTCTGAGCTATTTTCTCCCACAACACTTCTGACACCAAACCTGTTGGAGATTTTCCACACCAACAACCAGTTCTCTAAATTTATGGTCACCAATTGGGTGTGTTTCAATTTAGTCTAATTTTGACACTAACTGCTTAGTTAGTATGAACTCCATAGGTGTAAGGGTTCAGTCCCAGAAGATTGCCCCCACTTCAAATGGTAGTCCCAAGTCCCAGGTTGTCACCGGTAATTCTGACCAACAAGCTTAAATAAGGGCTTCCCACACCCCTTTCTTAGGTTTGATAATTTACTAGATCTGCTCACAGAACTCAGAAGAATGCTTTCCTTGCTATACTGCTTTGTTATGGATACAACCCAGGAACCGCCAAATGGAAGAAATGTGTAGGGCCAGGTATGGAGGATAGAGTAGGGAGCCCATTCTGGGAGCAACACCCTCCCAGTACTTCCATGTGTTCACCAACTCAGAAGCTCTCTAAACCCCATTGCTTAGAGTGTTTTAGGAATATTAATTACATAGGCATGTTTGATTAAACCATTGGTGATTAACTTAATCTCCAACCCATCCACCCTGACCTCTGCTTTGGAGGTCAGAGAGCGGGGCTAAAAGTTCCAACCCTTTGATCATGCCTCGATCTTTCTGGTGACCAGTCTCCATCCTGAAGCTTTCTGGGGGTCCCCAACCTCTAGTCATATCTTTCACATACAAAAGATACTTAGCGCTCTGGAGAATCCAAGAGTTTTAGGAGCTGTGTACCAGGAACCAGAATTGAAAGACCAAATTTTAAGTTTTATTATCATAGACCATCATTTACATATAAGCCTGAGAAGATAAGGGGTCTCTGGTCTTGCGGGATAGCAGGCCTGAAGGTGGATTTTACTTTACTTGGGAGATGAAAGCCCTGGACAAATTTAGAGATAGAGAAAAGAGATGATTATGATAAAAGAGAAAATGGATTTTAGAACGTTGGCCAGGACATCTGGCATTGCTTTTCAAGGACTGGAAGGAGAAAGTTTGGTGTAAGAAGGGAAGAGTGATGACACTTTAGAAAGACTTTGAAATGGTGAGAGAAAAAGGACGTTCAAACAGCTCAAGATGGCTTCAGCCTTCTGAGGAGGGAGATGAAGTCACTGAGGAGAGTGAGGAATGGCGCTAGAATAGGCTGGCTTCTCTGCATTACATCCACAAACGGGTGACTCTGAACAAGGGAAGAACACATTGCTTGTTTTTGTGGACTAATTGATACAAATGCTCTCAGTGCTGCCTTAGTATCTTTGAGTCTCAATTCCCCAATTGTCCCACCAGAGTCTAGTGGAAAACAATATTTGTTTGTCTGCAATTTCTAGCCTAGGAGATTGTTTGCCTGGAGAGGAAGTTTGATTTCCCAGTGTTGGACTGTTCCAGTCTCCTAGCAGTGACATCTCCTAGGACGAATGCTCCTGAACGAAAAACCAGTACAAGCATCTAGCTGGGAAGAAAGATTCTCAGCATTAGACAGTCACCATAAAACACAAGTGAGATCTTCAAAGTCAAACCCTTTTTGTCTCAAGCTAAAAGTTATCGCTAAAGAGAAATGCTCCTTATCTCCGGTAAAGAGTGAAAACTGCAGGTCTCAACTCTGAGCAGAAATAGAGTGCTTTTTCCTGCAGGGGATCACAGGTAGAGTGGTAAGCTGTGGCATCGCTGCTTGGCCAAGGTCTTCCATTTAGCCACACAATCATGATGTGCCAATTCCATGAGAAAGTCCTGGCCTTTTACTCTGCAGGTTCTTGTGAAAAAGGCCAACTTTAGAAAATAGCTGTTCTTCCAACTACAGTTTGCAGTGTTGCTGGGACTATTATTACATCTTTTGGGGATTCTTTCCTAGAATTGTTATTTTCATCATAATTCTGTTTTGCCACTTTTGACAAATGTCTACTTTTCCTTATTTATGGGATAGATAAGATTTAAGAATTCTATTTTACCCTCAAAGGGGCCCCCAAAACAAATTTCTATTTTGTACAATTATTACATTGACTAATTTAAAGAAATATTTAAAAATGCAAGTGCTGAGGATTTGGGGATTTCCAATGGTGTATTGCAGATCTCACTGAAGAATTTAGTTTAACATTTATAAATACAAGTGAATATCACATATTAATTTTGCTATCTTCATCTCTTACCTCCTACCATGATCTTGTCATCTCTACCCACATTTGGACGCTTGCCCAAACATGTTGACCACAGAGGGTTCTGACTGCTCTAACGTCTCCACTTCAGCCTCCTCTGGACAGCCCTTCTGCAGGGCCTATGCGTTGACCACCTCTGGAGGTTTACTCATGACTTTGCCTGTGTGTGGTGCACTCTGTGTCTTTGCCCACAGTGGGTCTCATTGCACCTTGGAACTCTGAAGATTTCTGAGGTCTTCAGCTCTGAACTTTCTTTGCTTACAATCCTCTTATCTTCAACATCTTCCTTGTCTTTACCCCTATTAAATTTATTTCTTCCCCTTTTCCCTCTGGTTCCTTAAGTAAAGTAAAGTCATCTTCCTTTACTTTCCTCTCTCTTTACTTATGGTCAGCTATTTCAGTGATGCCTTACGTAATGAACAGTAGCCTGGGTCTTCTACCAAACCCCATCTGTGCCTCACTAAACTCCATTCTAAAACTGCTCGTATTCCTGGGTCTTAGGTGTTATTAGAGAAAATCTGATTCATGTATGCACATGTGTATACTAATTTAAAACATTACAAATCCATCGTGTTCAATTCAACAAACATTTATAGAGGATTACTGTATACAAGTCATTGTTATAAACTTCTAAGTATATTTTGAAGTTCATGTAGGGGAAAAGCATTGTCAGAAAGATTTCAAAATGAATAAAACTCTGGTGATTCATAAGAATACAAATTTACATCTGTGCTCTGAGTCTTACCCCCTGACTATTGGTGTTCCTGTGACTTTGCTCTCATTTTTCTTTGTTACCATACATCTCAACTATGGTGATTTCTGCTCCAGGCAGCCCACTAGCAACATACACATATTTCTGGAACATCTCTGGCAAGTCTTTGGTTGAGCATGAACTCTAATCACGAATTCCTTACTCATTAATCTTTTATTTATTGGGCTTAGTTTACATCCTGCAGAGAAAGTTGTACTATATGAGCAGCATATCAGACCATAAAGTGTGAATATAACATATTTCCTTTTTTTCTTTCTAGTGGCCACGGTCCAGGAAGGGATGATAAAAGCGTTCTACTTTCTTCTGACTCTGAAGGAATAAAGAGGGGTGAGTGCTGTAGATGTCTTAAATGTGGATAACATGCGAACCCAATAATGTTAATTACCAAAGTGGGTGTCAAGAGGGAAGAGGAAAAATGAGGCACAGACCAAATATCCTTAACTATTTGCATATTCTAATTTTAGGTTGCCTATATCAGATAATTATATGTGTGTTTAGACTAGAAAAGTATTCTTCCTGACTATGAAATTTATACCTCGTTGGAAAAATATATATGAACTTGCCCCAGTGGTGAGTTAAATCCCAAGAGTGAACTGGTTGTTATTTGTAGCTGGAGAGATAAATGCGATAGTTTATAAAATGTTTAGGGATCTGAGAGAGGAAACTTACCACAACTGTTTGGAATTTCTCTGTTGACTTTAGCGTAGTGGTTTTGGTGATGAGAGTTTAGAAATTTACAACGTTAACATAAACTATATGCTGTATGACTTTATTCTTCAGTTGAAATAGCTCAAAATGGTATCTGACTAGCAGCTCTTTATGATCTCTTTCAGCTTCCCATTAAACTGTTTTGAAGACAGAATGATATTAAAACACAGCCTAATGAACAACTCAGTGCTAGAATGTGGAGCAAGGGAGTTGGGGCCTAAGGAAAGAAACCAACAAGGTTTTCCCTCCTGGCTAACTCATACTTTACTTTATCATGAATAATATTCTCACTGAAACAAAGGTAGGGAGATATTTCATATCTCACTCCACATTCTGAAACCTGGGGAGGCATTTATTTATTATACAGGTTTATCCTTTTGCAATTCTTAAAGAAATAACTTCCAGAGGGGAAAAAAGCAAGTAGGAAAGGAGAATTGGAGGGCCTAACCATGACGGCGACAATACTCTAAGTATAGTGTGGAGAAAGAGCATTGGGTCAGTGCATGCTGAATTGTGAACTCTAAGCACTTGATGGTTTTGAAGCATCAGGGTATCAGGCAGGAGGAGTGAGAGACAAATCCCATTTCAGTGATTAGAACTATGTTAGATGAGTGTCTGCTAGATTGGGGCAGGAGCTGTATTTATAAGCCTGCACTCCAGCTGTGGACCCTAGAAAAGATACAACTGACTCTAAAGTAGGCAGTGCATGGGACCAAGACCAATGAAATTTCTCCTTGCTTATAGACCTAGAGTCTTGAAAAAACAAACCAACTTCTATTTTTATTCAAATATGCATAAAATTAAGAATTCAATGTAGGGAGCTATAAAAAAAATACTGCCAGAGTCTACGTAGGCTCATGGTTTTAAATACCATCTAAATGTTGATGATTCCCAAATGTGTATTTCCAATTCAGATCTTTCCTCCAAACTCCAGGCTTATATGTCTAACTGCCTAGTCAGCATCTCCACTTTCATATTTAATAGGCATCTCAAACTAATCACGTCTAAAACGGAACTCCTAATGCCTCCCTTCTCTAAAATCTGCTCTAATTAATTATAGCATTTTTCATCTCAGTTGATGGAGGTCCATTCTCTCAGTTGTTCAGACCTCAAACCTGAGTCAAGCTCATCTCCTCTCTCATATATGACATCAAATCCATTAAGAAATCCTGTCTCCTTTGTCTTCAAAGCAGGTCCACAAACTCTACTGTGACCACATCTACTGTTACCACCCTGATGCCAGTATCTTCATCTCTTGCCTGGATTATTACAATAGTCTCTTGACCGTTTTAATCACAGTAGCCAAAATGATCATTTAAAAATGGAAATTAGATCATTTCATTCCTCAGCTCAAAACTCTTCAGTAAAAACAGTAAAAGGTCAAATTTTTTCAAAGACTTAAGAGGCCTTTACATTATCAGGACCTGTCTTCTCCCCTGCAATATCTCTTGACCTTATTTTTTACTTTTTCCTTCCTAATTGTAATTCAAAAGTGTTACTTTTTCATACAAAGGCAACAAAAAAACATTTTCTGCAAGAGAATTTGTCAGTGATATGTGCCCATGTATCTTGAAGAAGGTTATTTAAAATAGACTGCATCCATTTGTGAGAAGAAGGAAAAAGAAGACAAGATTGTGTAAAATCTTGATAGGAAAGAATGAATGAATGTGAAAAGCGTGTATATCAAGTAAACATGTTTGAATAAGTTGTTAAATCTGGTTTCCAAACTAAATTAAAAAGTCAAAAAAGATTCTTAAAGGAGAAGAAATTTAAGGTCAAAACGATATTGAATTGTAATAAAGTGGGCCTCAAATTCAAGACTTTACCAACTAAATAATGGAAGTAAGAAGAGGAAGTGGGCAATAGATAGGTGTGGAATTCTTTTTAAGTGCTAAATTTTTTTCTAGTTCCCCAGCTTTATTAAAATATAATAGCCAATTAGTTGATCATATTTACATTGTATGATTTAATGAGTTCTTTTTCAATTGTAGTTGGCATACAATAATATATTAGCTTCAGATGTATAGCATAGTGATTAGAGCTCAAGTGATCACTTCACTAAATCTAGAGCTCCACAACCCCTTACATATTTATTGCAATATTGTTGGCTATTTTCTTTATGCTACACTTTATATCTCCATGACTATTTTGTAACTATGCGTTTGTATTTCTTTTTTTAAATTAATTTATTTTAATTAGTTTCAAGTATATAGCACATTGGTTAGACAGCTATACCTTTTTTCATCTCATTCCTTTTGTCTGTGTGTCTTTTAATCTGAATTGAGTCTCTTGCTGGCAGTATATGTAGGGGTCTTGTTTTCTTATCCATTCAGCCACCCCATCCTTTGGTTTGAGCACTTAATTCTTTACTATTTGAGGTAGTCATTGATAGATATGTAGTTATTACTATTTTTATTAATGATTTTGACACATGTTTTTTCTTCTTAAAGAAGTTCCTCTAACATTTCCTGTAATACTGACTTGGTGGTGATGAATTCCTTTAGCTTATTTTGTCTGGGAAGCTCTTTATCTGTCCATAGACCATAAACGTTAGCTTTCCTGGGTAAAGTATTCTTGGTTGTACATCCTGGAATTTCATCACTTTGAATATTTTGTGCCAAGCCCTTCTATTCTGCAAAGTTTCTTGTGAGAAATCAACTGTCAGTCTTACAGGTACTCCCTTGTAGGTCACTAACTGCTTTTCTCTTGCTTCTTTTAAGAGTCTCTTTTTGTATTCAACTTTTGGCATTTTAATTATGATGTGTCTTGGTGTAAGCATCTTTCAGTTCCTCTTTTTTGGGACTATCCGAGCTTCCTGGGCTTGTATGTCCATTTCCTTCTGAAGGTTAGAAAAGTTTTCCATCATTATTTCTTCAAGTATCTTTTCCACTTCTTGTTCTTTCTCTCCTCCTTCAGGTACCCCTATTTTGTGGATGCTTTTACATTTAATTTTGTCCCAAAGACTTCTTAAATTATTATTGTATTCTTGATTTCTTTTTTCTTGTCATTCTGATTGAGTGACCTTGGCTTCCCCAACCTCTGTATTGGTAGTTCGATCCTCTTCTTCACCCATTCTGTTAATTCCCTCTAATATAATCTTTATCTCAGATAATGTAGTCTTCATTTCTGATTGGTTCCCTTTTATAATCTTCATTTCCCTTTTTACGTTTTTTAAAAACTCTGTTTCTTAAAGTTCTCACTGAGTTCCTCTACTCTTCCCCTAAGTTCATTGAGCATTTTTATAGCTAGTATTTTAAACACTGGATCTGTTGGCTGCTTGACTCCATTATTCCTGGATCTTTGTTCTGTCCCCTCATATAGTTTCTGCTTCTTTATCTTACCATTTTGGCTGCCTTTCTGTGTCTATTTCTATGAACTAAGCAAAGCTCCTAAGTCTCCCAGTCTTAATAGCATGGCTTTGTGTAGTAGGTATCCAGAGGCACAGTCATGAGAGGTGTTCAATTGCAGGCCAAGTTTAGCCTGAGCCTGTGTCCTCTGGGGTCACGTGTTAAGACTCAGCAAGCAGTTCACAGATGCTGTGCTCATAGTTGCCTCAAGAATCCGTGCCAGAATCTGAGGTCAGCTACTACTGGTGTGGGTCTTGGAGCTTGCTCTGCAAGTTGTATAGGACTCTCCTAGGACACAACTGGATGTGGCTTGGGTGGGGCCATGAGTTGTGGGAGACAAAGTTTCAGAAAATCCTCTGGGTGGAGCAACCTCTGTTATCCAGTTTGCTGATATTTCAGTTGTGCCTGTGCTGAGTCCTAACATTCTGAGTGGGAAAGGCTCAACAGAGAAGCAATGGATACCACCAGCACTTTTGTCCAGGAGAGAGCCTTGCATCTGGTCCTCACCCCAACAATTCAGCATCCCTCTCTAAGTCCCTGGTGCCCCTGAGTGGCCGACCTGGCTCTAGTGCTCAGAGTGAGCAGGTCCATCATAGTGAAAGTCTGCTCACGGACATGGCCCCTTTAAGAGGCATCTGCCTCTGCAGCTTCTCCTGAATGGGCAGCCTCATGTCTTCACTCACTTCTACCTTCTACCATTGCAGGTTGATTAATTATTTCTCTCCTTAGTTATAGGACTTGTTCATCTAGACACCAGGTGACTCTGCTTGCTGTTTGCTCTGTGTTTCCATCACAACTTTGATGTGGTGTTAATAGCAGATGAAGAAAGCCTCTATCATGTATGTCATTTTGACTTCTCTCTAAGTGCTAAATTTAATAGTAAAAGTGCCTATCTGAAATAGAAAATGCTCAAAAATACCATTTTATTCTTCACTAAGTAGTTAAAGAAAAAGAGGTTAAACATAATTTGTCAAGTATAAAACTAACTACCATTAGAATTAAAAACTGTATATAATGAGAATATGCAGCCAAACACAAAAAACAAAGAAAATGAAACCAGTGAAGAAGTTAATGGCCAGAAATCATATAGTAATAGAAAGAATAATAAGTAATGAGTGATAATAATAGCTACCATATATTTTACATTTACTATATGCCAGGACCTGGGCTTAGAAATTTACAAGCATTATCTCTCAACCTTTAGTGGTAAGTACTATTATTATTATAATTTTATTTATGAGGAATTTGAGACTTAATGAGACCCCAGTATAGAAAACAATTTAATATATGATAAAAGTGGCATTTTCCAAATATTAAGTATGCATCATTAAATAAATGTTCATGGAAAAATTTATGAACCATTTATAAAGAACAAACTTCACAACACAAAACAAAACAAATCCTAAATGGACTTGGCTTAACTAACACACATAAACACAAATACACACAGAAGATATGAGTGAGAGTATCAGGTCATTTTCATCTGCAAGTCATAAGATACTTGCCTCACAGTGGCCTAACAAAGAAGGTGTTTAAATATGTCATATTACAGTGATCAACTGTGTAAGACCTGAAGTTAGATTTTCCAGATTCAAAATCTAGCTCTGTTGCTTTCTAACTACGTAGGCTTGGGTGTCCAATCTCTTCATTTAAAAAATGGTAACAACAATATCTACCTCACAAGTCATTCTTAGAATTCATTAGTTTTATATATGTGAAGTGTTTAGGATCATGCCAAGCAGATAGCAAGTTTTAGATAGGTGTTGTTAAATGTGTGTGTTAAATGTGTGTGCACGTGCACATATACGTGTGTTTCTCCTATAATCCCTGTGAATAGTTTTAGGATCTTTCTCAACATAGTTGTGTAGGCTGCCACTTAAATATTCAATTTCATCAGGTGAAGTGAAACTTCTTTGCTATCCCTTGTCTGAAGATCTATTCACTTACATGCATGTGAACCTGTGTGTGTTTCATTAATTTTAAAAATAGTTTGATTTCTTAACATGCTTTGAGCCAGGCTCTATTCTTGGTGCCAGGGTCATAACATTCCAGTAGTAGAGGCAAGGATAAAAAAGTGAATCAATACATTATATAATTTCATGTAAAATGTCAGACAAAATTGACAGAAACAACAAAATAAGATAATGATGAAGCTTTGAGAATGTGGTGTACTAGTAGAATCCTGAATAGTTAGTAGTCAGCCTTATGAGGGAGAACATTCCCAACAGAGAGTGTGGTAGGTACAAAGGCTTTAAGGCACGAACAAGTTTTGCCTGTTCCAAGAACAAGGACTGTGGCTGGAGAGGACTAGTAAAATGCAGCAGGAGTGAGTGTGGAAAAGGTGTTTAGAGAACAGTTTACATGTGATCTAGTAGGTCATGTTAAGGAATTGGATAATGTTATCTATGAACATATTAGGGGAGATTTCAAATGCAACCCCTATTTGCCATCCGGAGCTTTTGTATGAATGTTCACTTTTGGTCCTAGTAGCTTTTTCCCCAAAATTGAGCTTTTATATTTTTGGAGTGTTTATTAATATAGTACTTTCCTTTTATCTTCAGTTTGCTTTCCAAGTTTCAATTGTCTGTAGTCAACCACAGTAAAAATATTAAATTAAAAACTCCGGAAATAATTCATAAGTCAAAAAAATTTTTTTTTTAAATGCCAAATTATAAGAATTCTGGAAGAAGGGAATTGCAGGTTAATTCTAGGGACCAACAATGTCATCAGACTCCTTCTATTAATTGGTCCAGCTGTTCTCAGGTTGACTTTTTGCCTTTAGTCATATCCCCTGATGGAAGCAGTACAGTTACTACCATGCCTTCAAACATCATCCTGTTTTTACAGAATTGCTTTCAAAAAGTAGAAGGAGGAAGACAGCAAGGATGGTGGAAGGGAACTTCCCAGACTTCTTTCCTTTCCTTTCCTTTCCTTTCCTTTCCTTTCCTTTCCTTTCCTTTCCTTTCCTTTCCTTTCCTTTCCTTTCCTTTCCTCTCCTTTCCTCTCCTTTCCTCTCCTTTCCTCCTTTCCTCCTTCCTCCTTTCCTCCTTCCTCCTTTCCTCCTTCCTCCTTTCCTCTTTCTTCTTTCCTCTTTTCTTCCTTTCCTCCTTTCTTCCTTTCCTCCTTTCTTCCTTCCTTCCTTCCTTCCTTCCTTCCTTCCTTCCTTCCTTCCTTCCTTCCTTCCTTCCTTCTTTTTTTCCTCTCTTCTCTCTTGCTCTCTAAAAGAGGGAAATCTTTTCCCAGAATATTCCTGATTTTCTCTCATTGGCCAGGGCTAGGTCACATGACCATTCTAGCTGGGGAAATGAGAATGTAGCATTTTTAGTCCTTGATGTAATAAATTATCTCTAAGGACTAAATGACAGAGAAATGGCTATTTCTCTCTTTAAATAGTGAATTAAAAAATTTACAACTACAGTGAATTTTCTAAAAATTGGAAAGTCCTCTTAAGCATATAATAGGAAACTTAAAAAAGACGTGATTCCAAAAATATCACTTTACTATCTTTAAAAAACTGTAAAAAAATAAGAACTTCTTTGAAAAAAGAAACAATGAAAATTCATAATCATACACACAGACTAAATGAAAAATTAGTAAAATATATTTGACACATGATATCAAATGAGTCTGAATCTACTGAGACAGTCTTATGATTTTAATATTTTTGCATTTTCCCCTCATTTTCTTGTAAGTGACTTGTCCTTTAATTAATCATGCATATCAACACCACCTTGAATAGAATTGGAGCTGTTAAGGTATGAGTGTAAAGAGAAAAACCAAATATTCATTTCTTTTTTTTTTTTAATTTTCAAATTGAAAAACAAAAGAGAAGTCTCAAGGAAACCATAGTATGAAGTTTTGGTTTTAACAATAGACCAGGAAATACTACAGAAGGAGCCAGGCTGTTTGGGGGTACTAGGAGAACGTGGTCCTGTGTAGGGTGTGGGCAGAAAATTGGGGCAGCTTGGACCAGGGTGACTCGCTGGGGTTATCATGGCTGGAGGATCAGCGTCAGCATCTTTGAGGAGTGCTTGGAGCCCAGAGGAAAGTAAGCCATCTCCCATAGACCATTCCTCAACTCTCAAGTGAATATGGCACTGTATGATATTCCTGTTGAGAAGCCAGGATGTTATTAGTCTTGTTGCCATGGGAAGAAGACCTTCAATCAACAGATGCCTGGACTTCTATTGTGTATTATCCACTGAAGAATGACTTCTTGGGCTTATAGGCTTTGTCTATCCCATTCAGATTGCCCAACTCTTCTCGTGCTTTCCCTTTCACTGGCCCAGGATACTTGCTATATCCCTTGAAACAAAAAATACAAGTCCTTAGCACCTAGTTGAACAGTTGTGGTTTAGATGGCAAAGCCCCAGCACGTGAATTTGAGTGAAAATGGATAGTAGTAACAGAAGTAAAATATTCCCCAAATAACTGGACTATTACGTTAAACCTTGTCAAAGGTCGGAGACATTTTCTCAGTCATATCATGAAAAAGTTACTTTTCTAAAAATATTTAGTTAGCCATTTCAGATGATGTAGTTATTTCTCAACTTGTTGAAACTCATGTCCCTATTTGATAGATATATGATTTTTTCCAACCACACTTCCCAAATTCTGATAACTTCTTACATTTTAAAATCAATCAGTGACAGGTGATAGTCTTCGTAGGTCTACTAAAGTATAATATTTGGTTGAATTTCACTTTCTGTAGTTTTTAAGACAAAGTCAACATGCAATTTTAGCTATGTCATTTTAAAATTATAAATGTACACTCACTGCTTAAAAGTAAACAACCCCAGAGTGTATGTGTGTGTGTGCATGCACACATGCATGTACACATTCATCCATTTGAGATAAAAACTGAGACATTTAAACATCATGTTACATACAATTGTTAATGGCTGTCATATGTGCATTTTGTGTTGGACCAGCAATAGGACAGACTAAGTCACCAGTGCCTTATATTACCTCATTTCTTAAAACTGAAACTCCTAGACAAAGAGGGGTTTTGAATGGGAAAGTAAAATCTTGCTGTTTGGAAACTCAGTGGCTGTCACTGACAAGAGTCTTCCTGGTACAAGGGTAACCCCATATATCTAGTGCTCCTGAAAGCAAAGGGGAGAAAGCCTGGTGCCCTGACCCACAATGAGTGGCATGGACTCTTGTAGTTGGGGAGGCAATGCCAAAAGGCTAGAAGAAGCAAACGTGTCATTCCATATCCTGTCATTGTCCTCACATCCTGCTGATGTAGCAGGATTGGCTTCTTCTCCCCCAAATGCGGGGTAATAAGAATGTTCAGTCAGCAGAGTGGGCTGAACACTCATCTTGGTTAGAGGGAAGCCCTGGATGGACTTGTCCAGTGAAGGCAGTAAGGTGAAATCTATAGTCCGTCATATGTTCTTTCTCTGTAGCCTGAATGTGAATGTCTCAAAGGGGAGAAAAATCCATGTAGTAATAGTGTAGACTATTAGAGCAGAAAGGAACTTTGAGGCCATCTTGCCCAAATCCATCATTTTGGTGCTGTGGGTGATGAAACCAATGTCCAGAGAGTTGAAATAAGCTGCCCAAGGTCACAAAGCAAGTGCAAAGGAGGACTTCAAGACCTGAACTGCTCAATGGAAGACAGTCAATAAGATGGCTTACCAAGGCTACCACACAGGGCAAGTGTAGTTGGAAAGGTTTCTTCCTCTAAATTCCAGACAAGGGAAGTTTTCATAAGGTAACTGGCCTCTAGAGAGGGGAAGTGACTACATGGTTAGTAAATTTGAAAACAACAGCAGCAACAATAATAACACTAGCAGAAAGTTGGATTTTTTTTATGCCTGAATCTTGTCTGAGCAAGCACTGTTACCAACATGCAGGGTGGGGAAGGGGAACAGCCTGCCTCTGACACTGCTTTGGCAAGTATGATTAGTTCTAGAATTTAGTAGCAGGCTCATTCATCTCTCAGATGAAGAAATGTCCCCCATATGGCCTCTATCAATAATAACAATGATTTTTTGGTTATCATATTTACTCTCTGTTCTGCTTCTTAACTTATTTAGTACTGAGGTAGGGAGGGAGGATCCATATATTGGGATCTCTCTGGAGATTACCTAAAGTAGGATAACCCACTATTTTTGTGGCACCATTTTGAGTGTAGGTTGAATTCAACTTGGATCTGTATTTTCATTCTGATGTTTTACTGCAAGGGTGTGTGGACGTGTTTTTCTGATGTGCAGGTTATTAAGGAACATGGAAATGAGTGGAGGTGATATATAATCTGGAGAACCATGCCTCCTGTCTTCCCTCAGCTAAGGCAGCTGGGGTTCAAAGCACATATTCTGTCTGTTGTGCCACTGAGAAATTAGCTGCTCTTGGGACAGCGTGGCCACTTTCTCTCAAAGGACTGTTTTCAGGTGCTTTGGTTCGCTCTATCTGGAGCTTTGGTCTCTTTATAATAAAACATGTATTTTGTGTGAACTGGAGCCCAGGGACTCAGGCTCTGTTGGGGGGTGGAATCAGCTACAATCTCCCCCTACCCCCGTCTTCATTTCCTTTAGGTGTCAGGTGCCAGCGAGCCCAGGAGAAGGCCCTGCCAATTTATTATTTGTCTTTGTCACCTCATATGTAGCCAGCAGGATCTCCATCAATAAAGGGCACTAAAACCAAAACAAGCAACTGTGCCACACTTAGGTTGTAAAAACATATCAGATGGATCTATGATGTCTCTGTCCAAGGTCAGATTATATTAAAGAACAACTGTCCCAGTGAGGGAATTAACAGAGACTGGTTAGTGAAGTTCTGAGTGGGGTTGGTCCCAGCACAGCATTTGCAGGAAGGACCATGTTATTCCTGCCCAGCTAGTAGGACCCCAGAAGCCTGGAGTTACCTGTGCAGGAAGGCTCCATGTAAGGAGATCAGTAACAGAGCTTAGGGTGAGTGTAGGGCCTTCAGGGGTGAGGCTTCAGGCAGCAGCATATGAATGACCATTCATTCATTTATCCTTCCTTCCTTCCTTCCTTCCTTCCTTCCTTCCTTCCTTCCTTCCTTCCTTCCTTCCTTTATTCATTCCACAAATGCTGATTGAAGATCAGCACTGTTATGGGCCCAGGAGCAGGAACATACCCAGAGTCTAATGTGTGTGGGAGAGTCAGTAGACAAATATAGGAGCAAACAACATAATTACAAGGTGAGATGGTGATTTTTAACATCAGGACCCTTAGAGAGAGTGGGCATTGATCCTATTTTGGAATGGCCATTTCTACCAGTAGAGAAGATGGGGCCTCAGAGCCCCTAATCTGGCCCTGGTATAGGTATGACTTCCCTTGCTCTCCTAGTCAGGTGCCACTCATGAACATTGATGGCAGCTGTGATGCAAAGGGAACAGTGAAAGCAGGGTCTTGGGGAGTTCCCATCAGGTTTCCCTACCGTTGCACTTGTGTGTATCCTGATTCTGACCAGTCGTTTTGCAGAAGTCCATTTATTTAATATTTTTAACCTCTTGCATTTGTTTGGTTTATTTAATTTATTTTTTCCCTTTAACTCCTCCTCCACCACCTCTCCCATCCCCTTCTGATTTATACCTTCCGAAGGTCAATGTTGCCTTTAAGTCTTTGGAAAATGCAAGGTTGAAACTTGATTTTGACATCTTGGTGACCAGAGGTGCCCAGACTGGTCTCTTTTGTTAATTTTCATCGGTTTTGAAGCATCTGTGTCTCCACCCCAGTCTGTCTAGGTGAGCCGGCAAAGGTCTCATGCAGATGCAGCCCTTAAGGTCTTCAGGAATGCTGCTTGCTGTAGTCACATACCCACTCTGTTGCATTTCTTCCTCACACTTTTCTAGGGGTGGCCACAGTGAGAAAGATGCCAAGCGCAGAGGAACACACCACGTCATATTCTGCTGACAAACTCACAATCACCCCTCTTTTCCTTCTTTCACCACTACAGGGCTTTGTAGGAGAGTCACACATTGGTGTTCTATCACAGACCCTCATAGTGGGTCTGTTGGATGTTTTTGTTATGCCTGCTAGTGCTCGAAAAGGCAGGGAAGCTAAGCAAGTGCTCGGCTTGGCTGCTTTTATAAGCAACCTCATGTCCTTGTCTCCCACAAGCCTTCTCATGACCTCGTGCCTCTCTGAGTTTGCTGGAAGTTCCTTGTGACCTGGAAGATCACCCATCATCTTGGGTGGCCTACTTGTTCCACTGAGAGGTTTGGAGACAGGCCCACTGCAGATTGCAACAGATTAGAGTGGCCAGTGAGTCTTCTGACTTTCCCTCTATGGTTTTTCCATGATTCTCCATTGGTCCCTGACACCAAGAATAACCACTCACACAAAGCTAGAGACCTGCTGGAGCCCTGTGTGAAGTTCTCTGGCAGTCTGGTAGTCTCTGCTGGCCACTAATATATCCCGTGGCCTTGGTCAAGATTCTCCTCCTCTGCTGCTGGCAGGATGACCCTGCTTTCACTGTCTCCTTTGCATCACAGCTGCCATCAATGTTCATGAGTTGCACCTGACTAGGAGAGCTCAGTCACCATAAAGATTACCTAAGTTAAATCCATCACCTGTGGCTGCAGATGGAGAAGTAGACCCTATGAACCTACAGTCTTAAAGTTATAGAGCAAGTAATAGAAGATGTGCTAGGCAGCCTTTGAAATCTGTGAAACAAGACATAGGAGGAGCCTTATTTTTTTTTTAGTAATTCCAGCATTGGTGTTATTCTTAAACCACAGTGCCTGTTAGCAACTGGAGAAAACAAGGGGTACCTGGACTTGGTAGCTTTCAAAGCAACTGATTCAGAAAGTCGCGCTAATTACAGTGCCAGAACTCATCTACGAGACTGGATGCTCCCTTCAGAAAGGAGATGTATTGCAAGCAGAATGAGCCAAGCCCCCAAAACTGGTCGTAAAATGTATGTGTTATTGTCTTAACTTTCTATATTAAGTAACTCCCAAATGGTTAATTCTGAAGTTAATTCTGCCTCCTTCTCTCCTTCCTCTGTGCTGGGGGAAGTATTGAAAGAGTAAGGAGAGACCAGTTGGGGGCTGGAGGTGTGACCTTAAACACTGCCTGACACCCCACTTCTCAGGCTCGATATATTTAACCCCTCTGGTCACAATTTTATCATCCATCAAATGTGGGGTGAGGTCTCTCCCAGTCCTGTAACTTTCTAAGTGATATTATTGCTTTATCTCGAATGGAATAAATCAGCATTTGCTCTTCAGAAATGAGGACTCTACTCTCTGTTTAAATATTTGTGCTAAGATAACAAAGTCTGATAAGGATTTAAACTCTGTTCTATAAATGGCCTTCCAACACAGGGAGCCAGGTGAAAGCCATAGCCTATGGCCATCTTTCCTTCTCCACCAAGTGACTCTAACAAGGTGTAGGCACAAATAGAGGAACACAAAGCCCAAATTTGGCTTCATTTCTTTGGCAGCCGTTAGGAGGTAAACAGTCTTCTAATTTATAGCAGCCCATTACTCAACACCTTGGATTCATTGTAACAAAGTGCACTCTTGGAAATACAATGCAGGGCCTTCTGTCCCCACCCCCACTCACTTCCTCCATCTGCTTGTAATATTCACTGCTAAGCACATAAAACCCATTAATGTCTCTAAGAGTTGGCTTGTTTTTTAATCAAGATAAATATGGACAACTTTAGGATAATTAAAAAAGTACTGGGTAAAAACGACTTCAACATATAAAATTCATTAATAGTGTATCGTAAGCAGAGCCGATCTATATTACTATCATATTCTTCAATGACCCACTCTATAAATGCTTGCTTTAGTGTTTTTCTAATGTTGTTAATTTATCTATGGCTGTCACTCCAGGGTTGTTAACTTAGAACAAATGACTATTATTAATCACGAAGGGCTATTATATGCCAAGGCCTGGTGTTAAATCAGCTCCAGAGTGGCACATGTAAGCATCTTCAAAGTAAATTTGAAAACTGCTTCAGCTATTCGAGTTTGTCACAACCACTGGGATTTGATTCTTTGGGTGTTGTAAACATGGAGGAACTCGAAACAAGCTGATGGCATCAATGTGCAAGACTCTGAAAAGAGGCAGAACCGGGGAAAATGTCTTATACCTGGTACTTGTTAACCCACTGGCTTTCACAGTACAGTGTGAACAATGAATTGTGCAGTGAAAATTCTAATGGAGAATGGAGGAAGCTCAGATGTATGTGGTGGAAGTGAGGGCAGGGAAGGCAGGTAACAGAAGTGAGTGTATTAGACCAGGTGTACCACTAAATGAATAGGGGAGGCTCTAGTGATCATGTGTAAAAGGAATGGCCATACCCACACCCAGCGAGCTGTTGCCACAGCATGTGAACTTGCTGAAGCAAGTTAGAGCATGAAATCTGTATTTTTATATAAAAATTTTCAACTTTGAAAATGCCGCCTGGCTTCAACCTGAGATGAAATAATATCATGTGGACTTTACAAAATTTGTCACAATTGGCCCAACTTGTGACCTCCAATAGCTCTTACTTAACATTCAGGAAGAATAAATTTTTGACTCAGGGGAAATAATTTCAATCTGTTACTGAGAGATGTTGTAAAGAGGTGGATAAAACCAATGGACTATCTTAGGTAGGACCCTGTGTCATGGTAGATATTTTCTTAGTGTCTGTTCTGATAAATGAGTGCAGACTTGATTCCTATGATTTTCAAGTTCAGAAACTTAATGTTATGAAGTTATCCAGGAAGTAGGGTAACCAAACCACACATACACAATACACACTTCTTAGACACACATTCACACACACTAATGTGACATTTACTTCTGGACCTCTAGGCTCCTCTTCTCTGTATAGGTGTGACTGACTAAATATTGGTGTCTGGCTATGGTTGGGTAACCTAAATTCATGTTAGAGCAAATATAAACTTGTTGTATGGTTAATTATTTAAAAAAATTCCAAGAAGATAATATAAAGCTCTAAAGACACATCTGTATTATATTTATAATATATATCTATATGTATCTTCATTGCTTTGTATTATCTCTAAGGAATTTATCAAATGTGAATATTATTACAGATACATATATTTGCATATAGAGAATTTGCAGAAAGAAATTCTGGAAGGAAATACCTAATTTTGTAGGTGTGTATGGAAGTGTATAAATTAGGTAAATGGAGCAAGGGTGAGAGCAAAACTTCTCACTGTACACTTTTAATATCGTTTGGATTTGTGAAACTTGTGACTATATCATCTATTCAAAAAAGATGCAATTTTTATTTTAAATGAGGTATAGCAGTTGACCAAATTCAATGACTTACTATACATTAGAATTTGGCAGTGGTTCTCCTGAACATTAGAATCACCTGGGGAATTTTTTAAACTCCTAATGCCTTAGTTGCATCACAGAGCCATGGAATCAGAATCTCTGTGCCTGTGTGTGGAGGTAGGGGAGGGTGCGGGGCCGGGGAACAGGCATTGGTATTTTTTAAAGTTCTTCAAATGATTCCCGTGAGCACACAGAGCTGATAAACACTGAAGTAGACCAAGTGTTAAAAGATAAATGTTAAATATTAAAAAAAAAGCCTTTATCAATAATAGTTTGTCAAACCCTGGTTTTTCTTAGGAGACTAGCAAGCTCAGTGAAACTCTTCTTAGCCTCAGAAGCCACTATGAAATATAGTTGTGATTGTACTTAGGCATTTCAGAGGAACTTCAGTTAAACCACAAACTAGTCAGCCTTTGATTCCTTCCTTGCATTCGTGGTAAAAACAAACCAACCAACAAACAAACAAACAAACAAAAACTCATGCAAAACTCAGGGCTCAGTCTATTCTTTTGAATATAGGAGAAGCTGGTTTCTGCTTTATTTACTGCTCGACGTGTCACCTAGTCAGGTCATGGGGGAGCTGTGCTCACCGTTTATTAGTGCCAACTTTTAATGAGCATAAAAATAATCTGAAGAACTTGTTATAAATCCATATGCCTTGGTGAACTCTCAGGATTCTGATTCAATAGTTCTGGCTTGAGGCTCAAGAATATAAATTTTTAATAAGTTCCTCCAGATGAGTCTGATGAAGGTGGTCCAAGGATCAAAAATGACTTTGGAGGGCAGTGGTGTGCTGGAGTTGGCTCTACTGGCTTTTGAGAGCTGATTGTTATCTATTCAGGAATTTTGCAAGCCACTTGTTAACCCATTGGTAGCTTGAAATTAGTATCCTGATAATTAGTGGCAGTATTACACCATGGAAAGTGGAAAAAGCTAAGAACTTGAGTGTTTGTTTGTTTTCTGGAATGCCAGCTTACCAACATATCAGAGGCCTTAACAGGTTATCTTGGGTTTAAAGGATTAATTGCCTTTAAATTTAGCTTTTATTCTTTTAACTTTTTATGTTCTAATAACCATAGATTCACAGGAAGCTGAAAAAATATTACAGAGTCCCATGAATCTACCAAGGATGGCATCTTTTATGACTGTAATACAATATCAAAACCAACAAATTAACATTGGTATAGTAACATCACCTAAACTGAAAACCTCCCTCAGTTTTCACCAGTTTTTACATGGGCTCATTTGTGTGGACATGTGTGTGCGGACACACATGTGTGTGTGTGTTGAAGGGGGTTCTATAAAATTTGATAACATGAATAGGTTTGTGTAGCCACCACCATAATCAGAATACAGAACCGATTTATCATTCCAAAAAAACTGCCTCCTGCTATTCCTTTATTGTCACCTCCCCACCCTATCTCTGTCTCTTGGAAACTGCAAATCTGCTCTCCCTCTTTATAGTTGTCCTTTTGATAATGTTATATAATGGGAGTCACATGGTATGTAACCTTTTGAGATTGGCTTTTCTTTTTCAGTAAGCATCATGTCCTTGGATCCACTTAAATTGTGGCTTGTATCAATAATTCCCTTTTATTGCTGAGTTGGATTACTTAGTACAAAGGTAGCAGAGTTTAACCAAGCACCCAGTGAAGGACATTTGTGTTGTTTCCACTTTTTGGCTGTGAGTAAAGCTGCTGTATACAAGTTTTTGTATGAACATAGTTTTTATTTCTCTGGGATAAATGCCCAGGAGTGCAATTGCTGGGTTGTATGATAAATGTATATTTACTTTGGTAAGAAATTGCCAAATTATTTTCCATAGTAGCTGTACCATTTTACATTCCCACCAGCAATGTGTGAGAGATCCAGTTTCTCCACATCCTTACCAGCACTCGATGTTATCACTACTTTTAATTTGAGCTGTTTTAACAGTATGTGGTGGTATATTATCACGGTTTTAATTTGCATTTCCTAAATGATTCATGAGGTTGAACATTGTTTCTTTGCTTATTTGCCCTCCTCATGTCTTCTTTCTCAAAATGTTTATTTATGTCTTTACCTATTTTCTAACTGAATTTTTAACAATTGAGTGTTGATTCTTTATATGGTCTAGATACTAGTTCATTGTTGGATATATTGTTTGTAAACATTTTCTCCCAGGCTATAGCTTGTCTTTTCATCCTCTTAGCAGGCAGGGTCTTTCTCAAAGTTTTAAATTTGGATGAAATCCAGTTTACCAAATTTTTCTTTGTGAATTTAGTGTTTGGTGTCGTGTTTAAGAACTCTTTGTCTTAGATTTAATTTTATTATTATATCCTTCATTGTTTCAAAAATTGTTGCAGGAAGCATTTAGTCACTTATTGTAAAATGAATCAATTTTTGTGGATTGATTGCTGGTTTTAACACTCGGGGTCTCCTTTATAAAATTCCAGGTGAAGGATGAATTTTAGAACAGTGCCTCTCAAACTTTTCTGTGCATGTGAATCCCCTGGGATATTCTTAAAATGTAGATTCTGACTCAGTAGATCTGGGATCATCTTGAGAGTTTTCATTTCTAATGGGCTTCACATTGACACTGATGCTGCTTCAAGCCATATAATTTTATGATTCATTGTTTCTCTGATATCTGATTGTGGGAACCATGTAACAAATTGTGTCTTCATTTCACTAGGGAAAAGAAGATTGAGACTTGAAGCAAAACTATAATGCATGGGTTCATTTAAGTTCATTTATGTTGAGCATTTTCATGTTCTTATTTTCCTTAGTTTTGTTTTATACTTTTATAACAGCAAACATATTCTTATATATTCTTACATATTTCCTCAAAATCTTTCTAGAATAAGGTGAACAATAAATAAAAGATGATGATGAAATTTGAAAGGTAGGTTTTCTTTGCTCTGTACCCAGTGTACATTCTATGACTGTGACTCGATTTAGGAAGTGGTTTCTTCCACTTATGCTTTCAATTCTGTTTCTCCGTAAATGTGTTTTTAAGTTGTTTTGTACATATGTGAATGTTCTGTTTCTCCCAGATAGATGATAAGTCTTCTAGGATGGGGACTGTGTCATTTACGTCTTTTACAATCTTTGACTGATCCTGGAACACTTGTCTACACATGGGTGGTGCTGGCTGTAGTGATCGGGGGAGGGAACAGGGTTAAATGCAGCTCTCTAGGAAACATCACGACCTACTGCTGATGAACAGCACATGTTTCTACTAACTTATAGGACTTGACTGTGACCAGCTGTTCTACAGTTTTCCCCAAAAGCTTCTTGCTTGCGGTGGTTAGGATCACTGGCCAGAAAGGCCAGTCTTCAAGGGCTCTGTGGGCACAAGGGCAAGGGATTAAATTCTAAGCTCTTTGAGGAGAAATTTCTAACACATAGGAGGTGGTAACACATGGGTCTGTGAAACATTCTTTTTTGAGGCTCTTCCACCAGCAGAGGCAGGAGTTGTGGGGGTTAGTGTAATGATCAGAAGGGACCAGCTGACTGATGTTTTTCTGAATTGTAGGGAACATGACACCACAGCCAGGACTGTGGCTGGATACCCCAAGGAGACAGCAATAAGGCATCCTATAGGCATGGATTTCTGCAGCATGGGGCCTATCTGAGTTAGAGCTGCTGTCCTGGTGAGCATGAACTAAGGGGCATGGGTCCATAAAGAAGCTGATTCCATCCCTCACTTAGTGCAGAATTTCCCAGGGATTCATACTCTACCTCATCTTTTCTTCTGTCCACACTCACTACCCTGCCTTGGGGACCAATGCAATAGCTCTCTTACTGGTCTCTGTCTCCACTCTCACTTCCTTCCAATGCATTCTCTGAAGCGCTGGTGGAGTGTTGGGTTTAAAGGGTGAATCTTGCCTTGTCAAATGTGTCAAATGCTTCAGAGACCCTAAAATGAGAGCTGAATAGGCTCTATCCTTGATCTAGATATCCTTATGTCTTTGATTTCATAGATGACTCATTATTATTTTTAAGGCTAAATCTAAAGCATTTTCTTCCCTAAAAAGACATCCCTGCTTATAGCAGACTAGGCACACATCTCTGTGCTCACCAGCATCATATATAAACCTGGATATTGGCACTGATCCTATTGTTTTATAATTGTCTATGAACTTCTTGGTCTGCACTGGTGACCAGTGCTTGTGACCATTCTGTATCTAACTACGGCAGTCATTGTAATCTAACTACTTAAGAGAGTTTGTATCCTGTGACTTCTCAAACAATAGTAAAATAAATCATTTCAAACTAAATTTCTGGCTGGGTATGCAATGACTCAGGTGACTCTCTAAAAGAAAGGGATGCTAAAAAGAAATTTAAGACAGAGCTCAAGGATCGGCCTCTTTACTTCCACAGGTGTTAATAAGAGAGTTGATGAGAAAATACAGGTAATCTCTTCAGATAACTCTTCTGTAAAGGTACTTGTACTTTGGTTTATAGGGAAAGAATGCTGCATTTATACTGTGGACATCCTGACATTTGAGTTAGTTGTGTCTTGCATTCCTAGAGAGTAGTTATACTCATGAGACAGAGCTAACACTGCAAAATCTTTCTTTTGAGGGCAGCCATGAACCATGGAAAAGTGGGAAACAAGGGCTTTGGAGTGAGAGAGATGGAATGACTGATGCTTCTTATCTTGAGTGTGCCTCTTTCTCCAGAGAAATAAGGAATCCTTCCCATTACAGGGTGTTTCTCTAAGTACTTCACAGGAGTTTCATACAGAAGAGTTCCAAGTCTATTATTAATAGCAATAAGATTTGTGTATGCAGCTCCTTGGCAAAGTTGCAGATTTAAGCCAGGACTTCAGTGACCTACAGAGGTTTGAGACTGTGCCAATGAACTAGACTTCTGGAAAAACGCCCTTTGAAAAACTACAGGGTCATACTTCAAACAATAATGTTTTACATGTTTCTTCTCTTCCCCTCTCACCGTGTTCTAATCATCCAGATGGAGTGGTCATGGCAAAACTTGGACTTTGGTTTCTATCAGTATCGTATAACACAGTTCCTTTTTTTAAAAGAGGAAAAAACCCCTCCCATTGTTTAGCCATATATGTACTGTTGGGCTCCCAGAGTCATTTGCTTCCCCCTGCCCAGCTGGACAGGCTCATTAGAGCTCAGTGTTAATGGGATCAAGGTTGCTGGCTTGCTCCCTGGTTAACTCACACAGATGAAAACTGTTTCATGACCATCGCCTGAACTCTTAATCCTGGACAAGAGCTTTGCAACCTAATCTGACACAAACTCAATTCTGTACTCTTAACCCTGCAGTGCTCATATGCTTTAAGCCCACTGGGGCAGGGCAAATGTAAAAATTCCTCATAATTGAATTATTCTACTTGCAAAGCTTAAAGAATATTTCTTGCTGGTTACATGCATGATGTCCAGTGTGGCAAGAAATTCTGGTTTAGCTAATTTTGAAGACTGTGGGTCACAGACACTACATAAAAATTGTCACAACAAAATGTAAAAACTGTGTAGCATATGATTTTTACCAAGTTTTATACACAATACCCCTGACTCCCTCCTTCATTCATATGTGTCCCTCATTCTCATCTCCTTGGGAGAACCAGTTGAGGCTGAGGGATGGTGTGTTTCAAAGATAGGATAAGGCTTATAAGAAGGGTTAGCTGCGAATACATATCTGTTTCATACATTAAAGATGGTTTGTTTTCAGGATTTATCAAACTCAGAGTCAAAACAGCTACGTCAAAGAGGCTGCATCAAAGTGTCAGACATGGCATGGCTCCCATCGTCCCTTCCTTCCAGGTGATCCAGATGTACACTGATAGTGAGAACCAGTGCTGCTTTGAGGAGCAGCACTTCCCATACTGAAATATGCACGCAGATCACCTAGGGGCTTGTGTAAAAGCAGGTTCTGATTGAAGCTGGGCTGAGGTGTGAGATATTGCATTTCTGGCAAATTCCCAGTGATCGCCATAGTCTGGTTCATGAAACACACTTGGGGAAATAAGGTTGTAAAGAGCCTGACATTAATAATCAAGAATCTTATAATGGAAAGGAAGGGCTGAACTTTAGCCATAAAGAAGTATAACTGCTTAGTTGAGCTTTGCTATAACTTCAAGTATTTTATTGCAATTGTTGTTGCATAAAACAATTGTTGGGAGTGTTTTACGCTTTCTCAGAAAATATATTTCCCTGAGAAAAATGCTTAATGATCTAGGTCATTTTTTCCCTAAATCGTATACTGATGACCAAAAAAAAAATCATTTGGTTGAGAAAGTTCAGTGGCACGGGGCAATGCTGGTCTGAATCATGAGGACTTGGCTGACCTTGGTGAGGGACAACACTTCTGTATGGGCAAGGCAGAGTTCCTCCTCTTTGCTGAATGTGCCCTGTCCCTTCCTGCCATCCTGTATTTGCTTATGCAGTTTGTACCCGCTCTGTGAATAAATCTGTTTAATTTCTTGATGTTACATGTTGGATTAACTTAGTTGTAACATATGTTGTTTGTGCATAAAGATTAGCCAGGCCCTTTGAAAGGCTGCTGAATCATTCATCCAGCAGTATCCTGGGCGGGGATTAATTGTGTACAGCTGAGGTACCGCGGGTGTCGTAAGCCTTTATTACAAGGAAGCTGCCGAGAGGTACTTAAAACTTCTTGGAACTAAGAATGGCCCCTAACTAGGAGCCTTTAGGCAGCTTGTTAGTCTAGAGCAATTAGAAAGGAGATTCTTAATCTATTTTTCATTAGAAAAGTGATATTAATACAGAATTAATGAGCCACTATTTAAAATAGTTATAATTAGAAGAGTGAGAGAATGGATTATCAGACTATGATCACAAGTCAATTAAGAGCAAAAATACTTGCCTGTACCTAGGCTGCTGCTTTTTTTTTTGGTCTTCTCTTTATATTTATGATTTTTATTTATGTTAATGGAAATACAATGTTTAGTTTTGAAAGTATAATGCATATTTCTATTCCTTCC
Organism: Rousettus aegyptiacus; assembly: GCF_014176215.1. Classification (NCBI taxonomy): domain Eukaryota; kingdom Metazoa; phylum Chordata; class Mammalia; order Chiroptera; family Pteropodidae; genus Rousettus; species Rousettus aegyptiacus. The sequence goes on from NW_023416309.1 coordinate 67,331,134, forward strand.
ACAAATGTTTGTTTCCCTAAGGTTTTATTAACTTCAGAAAGCAAACCTCTGTAATGATTTTATCATCCTGAGAAAAGGCATATGACCCCATGTGGTGGGGACAGAAGAAATGGGGATAGCTTGTCCTTGCTCCACTCCTCCTGCAGGGAGAGCAACATAAAGCACCTTGTCTAATCAACTCTTCCTTTTTGTTCTTCTTTCCCCATTCTACTCATACTCATCAAGTCCTGAGCTTGGTAGGTAGATCTCTAGGACCAATCCTGGTCCTTTGTAAGAGCCAGACCGATTGTATGATGGTGATGGTTCTTGGAGAAGAATCTCTCCCTCCATGTTTTGGGGTGTTAGGAAGAGTGGATAAAAAGACTGGGGTTCTCCTTGGAGAAAAAAAAGAGAAGCAATGTAAACAAATGTGGTTCATTAGTTCTTCATGTTGTTGCAGGATGCAGAGTTACACAAACACTTTCAGAATACCTTGGTTTTTTAGAAGAGTGAAAGGATGGTCTGCTCCTTCTGGCCAAACAGGACACAGGCATGAAAAACATGAAAGCAGGAACAGAGAGAGATCCCTAATTCAAAATAAAGGAGACAACACAGCTTGAAGATTCTAGTTCTGCAAGAGTCAGGGTTGCCTGGGAATGTGAATGGGCTCTGGGGGCACGGCAGCTCTAAGGAAGGCTGCCTCATCCTTGTTGCTATCTTTGCACTAATGTGCAGTAGGTGAGCACATCTGAGAGATGACTGGAGTAAGGACTTTTATAGAATAGAGGATGCATTGTGTAGGCTTTCAAGGTACTCACTCTGCACTGAGGTTCTCCAATGGGAGCCTCATTAGTAGGGAAGAAAAGTCAGGAGAAAACAGGCAGAGGCAATGTGTATAAGCAGCCCAATTATGGAGCATAGGCAGGCATGGTTGCTAAATCAGGCGAGGGAGGTCCATGGGCGTGGCACGGGCTGTGCCTAGAGTGAACCAATACCAGAAAAAGTATAGGACAGATAGCTTTAGATGTTTAGCTGCGAAGAAGGGCTGGATTGGAGGAAAATGATTCAAGGGTGCTTTCTAAATAAGTTACCTTTTTGATAGTTTATCTCTTTTTATTCCAAGCAAAGTAGTAATGTCCAGCTATGTGTCTTACTGTGTAGATTTAAAAAGTTCAGTGGTGTCATAAACAATGGATTCTCCTGAAACAAGGAATTTGAGAGTTGTGAGATGCCTTTGTGGGCTGTCATCACATAAGGCACTAATTCACATGAATCACATAGATTGTATTTTCACAATGCACACACACACACACATGTACACACACACACACATACACACAAGCACATGACTTGTTGCTACATGTGATTTTTAAACCAGTCCTCATAATGATAATCTCCAGGTGCTGCCAAGCAGATTTCCTTCCTGTTGGCATAAAGTATCCCTAAGTTACTTCCTATAATTCTCAACTGTCTTCCTGTTTACTGATAACTTTTTTCTGATAGCCTACAGTTAAACAGAAAATATCTTTCAAATAATGGGATTTTCATGTATATGCTTCTAGGATAATGGCCCTATATATGCCCCTGGGAACAAATTAACTGTAAAGGTTTGCATCAGTGATTTGGATTTCCTGCTGAATTTGCTTTGAAAGAGCAAATACGTGCAGAATGAAACTGCTTTGTAGGTTTCTCTTTATGCTAGTCCTCCCCTTTGCCTTAATCACCTGGATCGACTCTGTAAAAGCACAAATGGATATAGTTCACTGAAGAGCATTTCCAAACCCCATGCTTTTCTAGTGATGATGTATAATTAATCACCTCCAGGCAAGTCACACAAGTCAAAGTGGCTTTTAGAGTGTCAGTCTTTCTTTATCTGTCTTGTATTTATTAGAAGAATCTGCTTCTCATCTGATTTTCTCTACTCCAAGCCCAAAGTGGTCATGTAAGTTTCATCAGAGGCTCCTTTGAACCACACTTCTCTCCTCTGAATGCAAAGGCCAAGTGGAGACCACAACAGATACTCAGATGAAAAACCGTAATGGTCTGAAGCAACACATACAGAAATCTCTGCAGTACCCAACCTCTTTCAATTCCCTTTCTCCTTCCTCTTCTACCTGTACTCAACCACGGGGTCAATAGCTTTTTAGTTTATCTTGTACCTACCTGGTAATGGCACCATCTGCCAGGAAAAACTTCACTCTTGGGCATGTGTATTGTGGTCAAGATTCTTAGAAGGCACCTGAGGTTGAAGCCCTCATTCTAGTTGGGCTCGGAAAAGTTCTGTTCTTTAATAGACAACTCAAAATATAAATGAGTAGATTGGGTTGATTTAGGAGCAGGGATATAGGTGGTTACATCTTTGTTAACTCATAAATAGTTGTCTAGCATTGACATTCTGGAAGTAAGTGTATCACTATAGGTAGCTGTTTTGGATTGAATTGTATCACCAGAAAGATGTTGAAGTGCTAATCCCAAGTATCTGTGAAAATAGGGTCTTCGCAGATGATCAAATTAAAAGGAGATCGTTAGGGTGGGCCCTGATCCAATATGACTGCTGTCCTTATAAAAGGGAAATTTGGACAGAGAGATAGACATGCACACAGAAAAATACCATGTAAGATGAAGGCAGAGATTGGGGTGATGCTTCTATAATCCAGGGAACAACAAATATTGTCAGCAAATCACCAAAAGCTAGGAGAGACAACATAGGACAGATTCTCCCCCATAGGCCTCAGAAGGAACCAACTCTGACTACAACTTGATCTTGGACTTCTAATCTCCAGAACTCTGAAACATTAAATCTCTGTTGTCCTAAACTGCCCAGTTTGTGAAACTTAGTTTCCCTAGGAAACTAATACAGGAAGTTTTCAGGAAGGGGAGAAGGATTAACCCTTGCAGAGTGAGAAGTCTAAAATCAAGGTGTCACAAGGTTGGTTTTCCCTGAGGGCTTTCTCCTTGACTTGCAGATGACTGCCTTCTTGCTGCCTCTTCACGTGGTTGTTTCTCTGTGCATGTGTACCCCTGCTGTCACTTGTCTTCTTATAAGGACATCACACATATTGGATTAGGGCCTTACTGAAATGGACTCCTTTGAAATTAGTCACCCCTTTAAAGAGCCCATCTCCAAATATAGTCAAATTTTGAGGTACCAGGGGTTGGGACTTCAACATACATATGACTTTAAAGGAACATAAGTTAGTCCATAAAGTGGAAGAAAGGTGCAGGGCTCTGCCACCTGAAGCAGCTAGGAGTGGAGTGCCAGGGCATTTAAGAACAGAGGACTCAGGTCTTCTATTGACCAAACCAGTCAAACAATTCCAGGGACCGATGCCTCCAACCACATATACACTGTCTACTGAGTCAAAATCAGAGTTCCTGGTTTTCTCTCTGATTGTTGCCTCACATTAATGAGCCTGGACTCAGGCTTTAGGTTGTTTCTGGTTCTCACACAGCACCACTGGCCAGGCCAGGCCTACGGCCCCAGGCTAAGCAAAGTTCCTCTTAGCCCAGACTTCTTGCTCTGTTTTCTCTAACTGGTCAAGATTAGTACCTGGGCAGAGATTGGGCAAAGGGTGTTCTGTTGGTTTGGTGCCTGCTCTGTTGGATCCTCCTTGTCTAAGGCAGGCTGAAGACCCAAGTTAGGGGCGGAGGGAAGGAGAGAGATGAAATGAGAGAGAGACAGAGAGAAGGAGAGAGGGAGAGAGAGAAGGAGAGAGGGAGGGTGGTAGAGAGAGAGGAAACTCGCTGTTTCCTAATGAGAACCAGCCTTGCCTAGCACTAATTCAGAAACTGATGCATGTGCAAGGTCACCTGTGTATGCCTATTCTTGGTACCTTTAAAGAACAATTTGAGCACGTGCTTGAAAACTTAACTAGGCTTCTGACAATTGAGGTAGATATTCAAGGGGAGTTAAAGAGCAGTGCTTTGGACTTGTGGTAGTTCTAGGTGAACAAAATCAAATATTGGCTACTTGGCTAGATATGAAGGAAGTTGGGCAAACAGGACCGCCTATACTTCCCCACTCTCTTTATCTTTGCTCTCTTTGATTTGGGACCTATAATAAGATAATGGAAACTAAAAGCATTTTTTTTTTTTCCTGGTAAGACCTAAACAGTAGCAACCATAATATATTATGCCCAAGTATGAACACTCTGTTAAGATAAAGGGGAAATGATGTATTTTTAAAGAGCTCTTATTTGGTTCTAACTTAAAAGCAACAGTGTAAATTTCTTTCAAGTAATGTTTCTTTAATTATTCATTTTCCTTGGCACTAGTTAAAGAGCCAAGTAATGACTTCTGTCTCTTTATATTTAGTCTATTATTGTTTGAAAAAGGCCAGAGGAAGGCCAGAGCAGTGCAAAAATGATATTTGCTTTTTTTTTTTATTATTACCAACAGCCAATGTACAGGGTAATCTAATCACCGGCAGCTGAGAGACAATGACGTTTTTATAGACCTTCTGGCAACACTAGAGTGTGAAAGAGCCTGACAGGTATTTGGCTTCTCAGTCTGTTCTTTCAACTGCATTTCTCATCAGACTGACTGCTGGGCGAGCAGGCTCGAGGTGAGCCCCGTGTTTCCCTCCAGATATCGTTTTAAGAGCCTGAACAGCAGCTGTCTTTTTAAATTGGGCGATTTTATAAATGGGAACCAAGAGGAATGCCTGCAGAACCCCTGCTCACACAGTCCTGTGGGGCCCTAGCTGGGGCCCTGTGGAACCAGCTGAAGTCTCATATTCCATGCAGACTTCAAAGGCTGGAGAACATTATCATCGCATTGGGACACTGATGGCTCGTTAGCATTTGGAACACTTTCTCTTTCTGTGGGGTCACCTGAAAACCCATTTATGCACAAGAATTCAGGTTGCTTTCTCTTTACTAAGAAGGAGTTAGTGTGAGGCTACTTTCTCTGCATTCCACAACCTAGGTGAGCCTCTGCTTCTGGGATCTTTCTAGGCTGTGTAGTTTGAGATTTAGGTAGATAACCTAGACATATAGAACTCTTCAGCTAGGATACAAAGGATCAGATTTCTACCTTGAAATGGTGCAGTTCAGATGTAGGATAACTCAGATGAACACTCTTTTTCCTTCTGCTCCTTTGAGCTGGGTAAACTTCAGTGGGAGCAAGACATTTTCTTCTGCTCCTAGAGGGGTATAAATAGTCTTATATTCTTGTGCAAATTGTCAAAGAGATGACTTTATTTATTCTTGTGACCCCTGAACATGAGGAACTAAAAGTTAATGAGTAAAGCCAGGACAAGAGAAGATACATTAATAAACAAATGAGCTAATATCAAGAATACAGACTTTCCTGCAAGTGGTCCATTTATTGCAGGGCTTTTTCCATTTTCTTCTTTCTTTGGCCATTGGTTAGATCCACTGGAAGTTAGAAATTGAGGCTTACAAATATCAAATCATTATGTGGCACACTTGAAATTCATATAATGTTATAAGTCGATTACATCTCAATGGAAAAAAAAAACATTGGTGTTTCTGTATCTTTGGTGAAATCTTTTTTAGTTTATGTGAAAACTTGCCTCTTTATCCTGTCAAAGGTATTCAGGAAGGGTTACCTTCCTACTTCCCTTTCTACAATAGTGATGGCTCCTTTTGAAGCCAGGTGAAATCTCAGCTGAATGGGAGCTGAATTCCAATGGGTTTCAACAGTGTCCTTCATTAGTGCTAAGTTAGTTGTGAAGCCTCCTTTGCTAATACAGTTGGCTTAGAGTTCCTCCCATGGAATTTTTAAGAACTGTGTTTCTGAAGCATACATTGGAGGTAAGTGACTTGCATGAAGAGATGGCAGTAATCAGGATGCAGAATGAGGAGTAACGCTTAGGGTGCTGCCTACCACTCCCCAGTGTTACTTGCCCGTCCTGCCCCTACAGACTTCCTTAAATTAAAGGGTGTTTTGGGGAAAACTCCCAGTTTTTCCTCCTCTTGTGTATCTTCCTTCTTTACTACTCACACAGAACAATTCGTTTCTGTCACCTCTAGTCAGTAATATGTGTACTTCACCCCCAACAAGTAATACTTTGACACCAGCTGGGTGTCTTGCAATTTAACTTAATTCTGACACTGTTTACCTGGAGATAGTGTCGGAACCCACAAATTAAGGACTCAGTCCCACCAGACTGCCTGCTATTTCAGATGATGTTCACAAGTAAGTTCCCAGGTTACCTACAACTTCTGTTCGATATGGCTATAAATTAGAGGTTTCCATGACCTCCTAAGTTTGATTAATTTGCTAGAGTGGCTCACAGAACTCAAGGAAACACTTATGTTTACTAATTTATTAAAGAATATAATAAAGGACACAGATAAAGAGTCAAATGAAGAGATACATAGGGCAAGGTCTGGGATGGTTCCTAATATAGGAGCTTCTGCCTTCATGGAGCTGGGGTACATCACCCTCTCAGTGTGGATGTGTTCAGCAATCTGGTAGCTCTCCAAACCTCATCCTATTGGGGTTTTATGGAGGCTTCTCATGTAGGCATGACTAATCATTAACTTCATTTCCAGCCCTTCTCCCCTCCCTAGAGAACTGGGGGAGGGGCTGAAAATTCTGGCTTCTAATCATCGCTTGGTTTTACCAGTGACCAGCTCCCTTCCAGGAGCCATCCAGGAGCCCACTCAGAGTTGCCTCATTAGAAAAAAAGGTGCTCTTAATGCATATCACTCAGGAATTTACAGACCTCTGTGTCAGGAACTGGGGATGAAGATTAATATGTATTTCTTATTATAAATCACGATATTACAGGTAGTCTGCATGTGACTCCACTTTAGTCCCTTTTACTTCTGTTTCAATATTTTTTTTTTAAGAAAAAAGTTACTATTAGTTTCAAGTATATAGTACATTGGTTAGACATTTATATAGTTTATGAAATGATCTCCCTGATTACTCTTCCTCTCCTCTGGCTCTATACCTAGCTGTTATAGTACTGCTGACTGCATTGTCTTTTAAATTTTTTTTTTTCAATCAGAGTTGACACATAATATTATATTAGTTTCAAGGGTACAGCATAGTGATTAGACATTATATAACTCATGAAGCAATCTCCCCAAATAATCTAGTACCCATCTGACATCATACAAAGCTATTACTGATTATATTACTGATTATATTCCTTATGCTATACTTTACAACTTCGTAACTCCTGATTTGTACCTGTTAATTACTTCCCCCTTTTCACCCATTCCTCACAACTCCCCTTCCATCTGGCAGCCATCAAAATGTTCTCTGTGTCTACAAGCTTGTTTCTGTTTTGTTTGTTTATTTTGTTCTCTAGATTCCACATATAAGTGAAATCATATGGAATTTGTCTTTTTCTGTCTGACTTACTCCACTCAGCACAATACACTCTAGGTCCATCCATGTTATTGCAGATAGCAAGATTTCATTATTTTTTTATGGCTGAGTAATATTTTGCTGTACATATGTACCACCTCTTCTTTATTTATTTATCCTTTGATAAACACCCAGGTTGTCTCCATCTCTTGGCTGTTGTAAATAAAGCTCCAAAGAACTTATGGATGCACGTATCTCTTTGAAGTAGTGCTTTGGGTTTGTTCAGATAAATACTCAGAAGTAGGATTACTGTGTTCTTCTTTGTCTCTTGTTATTGCTTTTGTTTTAAAGTCTATTTTGTCTGGTATAAGTATTGCTAACCCAGCGTTTTTTGTTTTTGTTTCAATTTTCCTGAAATTCTTTTTCCATCTCTTTACTTTTATTTGTATGTGTCTTTCGATCTGAAGCAAGTCTCTTATAGGCAGCATATATGAGTCTTGTTTTCTTATCCATTCAGAACCGTATATTTTGATTGGAGCATTTTATCCATTTACATTTAAAGTAATCGTTGATAGATTTGTAGTTATTGCCATTTTATTGTTCATATTTTTAACTTTTTCCTTTTTAAATAAGTTTCTTTAACATTTCTTGTAATATTGATTTGATGTTCATGAACTTCTTTAGCTTTTTCTTGTCTAAGAAGCTCTTCATCTTTTTTCAATTTTAAGTAATAGCCTTGCTGGGTAGAGTAATCTTGGTTGTAGGTCCTTGCTTTTTATTGCTTTGAATATTTTGTGCCAATGCCTTCTGGCCTGCAAAGTTTCTGTTGAGAAATCAGCTGACAGACTCATGGGAGCGTTCTTGTAGGCAACTAACTGTTTTTCCCTTGCTACTTTTAAGGTTCTCTATTTGTCTTAAACCTTTGGCATTTTAATTATGATGCATCTTGGTATGGGCTTTTTGGATTTATTTTGGACTTCTCTGTATTTCCAAGGCTTATATGTTTATTTCCTCCCCCAGGTTATGGAAAATTTAAATCATTATTTCTTCAAATAAGTGTTTAATTCCTTGTTCTCTCTCTTCTCCTTCTGGTACCCCTAAGATGGAATGTTGGTATGGCAGATGTTATCTCAGAGGCTCCTTAAACTATTCTAATTTCTTTGAATTTTTGTTGTTGTTGTTGCTGTTCTGATTGGGCATTTTCTGTTACTTTATCTTCTAAATCACTAATTTGATCCTCTGCTTCATCTAATCTACTGTTGATTCCCTCTAATGTATTCTTTTTAAAAATTTTTATATTTTAATTTTTTTCTATTATAGCTGACATACGCTACTCCACAATATTATTGCAGTTATTGTATTCTTCATCTCTGACTGGTTCTTTTTATGTTTTCTATCTCTATTTTTATGTTTTCTATCTTCTTTTTAAAATTCTTACGAGATCATTGAGCATCTTTATAATCAATGTTTTGAACTCTGCATCTGGTAAATTGCTTCTCTCTATTTTATTGAATTCTTTTTCTGGAGCTTTGTTATGTTCTTTCATTTGGGACATGTTTCTTTGTCTCCCCATTTTCACTATCTCCCTGTGTTTGTTTCTATATATTAGGTAGAGCTGCTATGTCTCCCTGTTTTTGTAGAGTGGCCTTATATAGTAGGTATCCTGTGGGGCACAGTGGCACAGTCTCCCTTGTCACCTGAGCTGGGTTTTGCAAGTGTGTCCCTTTTGTGGGTTGTGTGTGATCTCTTATTGTAGTTGAGCTTTGGTTGCTGTTTGCATGTCAGTGGGAGGGATTGAACTTCAGGTTGATTGATTGTGAGGACTGGCTGTAACTACAGTGGAGAAGCTGATGTGCAGGGGCTGACCCTACAAAGCAGGGCTCTAGTGCCTTTCCAGTCTGAGCTTTGGATGTGTTGTCTAAAGCTAGCCACTGGGTGTGCCAGTTCCAGGGCCACCCAGGATGGGCCCTGCTGCAGGCCACATTCAGCCGTAGTCTGTGCCCTGCCTGGGGCTACCTGGCATGAGCCACAAGGTGATCCTCAGAGTTGGACTTGGAGGTGCCTGGGAGAGGCCATGCTCCAAATTGTGGTAGACTGCTGCCAATGCCAGATTTGGGGCTACTCAGCGAGAGGTATGGGGCACAGCTAGGCCATAGGTTACTTATTTGGGGTTTTTGAACCTTTGAGAAATTTTTAGGAAAGTCTACAGAATGAGACAAGACAAGCAGTTTGTACAGAAAAGCCACTGGAAATGGCTTGAGTGGACCCATAAATTGGGTGGGGTGAGGTCTCAGGGAGTAACCAGGCAATAGCAAACAGTGTTAGTCAGACTGATAGAGACTCAGATATAGTGTACACCTGCATGCCCATGCTGAGTAAGGGGAGGGCTTAACAAGGGAACTATAGCTTCTGCCAGCACTTCTGTCTGGGAGAATGCTTCCCTTCCAGGACTCGCCCGGAAACTAGATAATTCAGTTCCTCCTTATGTGCCCCCAGTTTTTTTTCATGCTGCTGCCGCAGAGTTGGAACTCATAGCAAGTGAGTCTCATCAGCAAGTAAGTTGTGCATGAGCCATTTAAGAGGATCACCTGGGACTCCAGCCACCCTCTGTCTCACTCAGGCACAATGTCCATTGGTTTTCACACTCAGAAGTTGTGGGGACTTCTTTTTCCAGCAGTGGAGCCCTGCGCTGGGGATCCTGATGTGGGGCTTGGATCCCTCACCCCTCAGAGGAATACATCCGCAGTTGAGATAGCCCTCTGATTTTTAATCACCACACATGGTGTGAGACCAGCCTGTTCAACATCTCTGCCCCTCCTACCAGTCTTGTCATGGCTTCTTCTGTATGTCTTTAGTTGTAGGACTTCTATTCAGCTTGGCTTCAGGTGATTCTCAATGATGGTGGTTCTGTAGCTTAGTCATAATTTTGATGTATTCATGAGAGGAAGTAAGCATAGTGTTTACCTACTCTGCCATCTTTACCCGAAAAAAATTTTCAATTTTACTGTTTTTAATGTATAACTTAAATATTGGAGGGAGCAAAGAGGTCAGAAATCATAGAGGAATTTAGTTATAGTGATCACTACTAAAATACATTAAGATTGCCAAAAAATTCTTGACTCTATCAACTATAACTGCAATTTAAAAATGGAGCAATGTTTGTTTTTTAACTACTGGCAAAAATATGGCCAATGGAGTTACTTGTTGTTTTCTTGCGATAGTTATCAGGTATAAGGTATAAAACAAGTTATCAGGTATAAAACAAGTTTTCACCTGTCTGACAGGCAGATTGTCATCCTTGCTCATTAAAACACCTTCTCCAGCTTCCTGTGAACTGCACACATATACATTTAGAAAGCTCTATCGTCCTGTGGATGTTCGAACCTGCCCATGTGAAATTTGAACTCTGTCATTATCGTTTAATTGTTTGGAGGCTGTGGTTTGTAAATATTTGCTTTCTATAAATATTTTTCCTGTAGTATTAAACAAACTAACAAAAAAAGAATCCCCAGATGCTTTTAGAAGGGATGTGGACAAATGATTTTTTGCCCATCTCTTTGCTCCAGGAATTGCAGCAACTGGTTCTCTTATTCATTTGTTTCCAATTGTGTTCAGCCAGTGGGAGGTGCCAACAGATCAGAGGGTAACAGAAGTGAGAGGGTGCCTTTCTTCATTGCTCAGTGCTGTCTCCATTTCTGACTAGTGTGTATCCATGACCATTGATCCTGCTTGGCCACCCCTCCTCCTGGCATCTGATTCTCACTTAGCTCCAGTAACACCATCTTATCTTGCCTTTTAGGCCAGGTAGATCTGCCAGATAAAGTATGGGAGACCTAACTAAATTTAAACTTTAGGTAAACAATCAATAATTTTAAAGTATAAGTATATGCAATATTTGGGAATTATTTTTATGAAAAAAAATTCATCATGTATCTTAAATACAAATTTAACTGAGTGTCCTGTGTCTTTATTTGAATCTGGTGACTCCAGGGCGATAATGGTCTTCCAGAGTTGCTAATCTTTGGGTACCTTCTCACCCCTTCTTGGTTTCCTGAAATATACCCATGACTGTGGGCATTCCCTCATGAAGATAATTATAATCTGCATTCTGTTTTCTTCTAAAACCCTGATAGACACACTGCTTGTACATAACAGGCCAAGGTTAGCACTGGACAAGGGGTTACTTCTGTGGTTAGTCTCAAGACCAACAGAAATTTCAGAGTGTCTGCTGAGTAAGTATATAAATCTTCTGGAATAAGGATGAGGCTGAGGGTGGGGAGGATTGGGCAGAGAGAAGGTACGCAGGGCTGCCCTGCCCTGGCTAAACTTAGTGGCCGAATCACTGCACTTAGTCCCTCATGCCACAATCTTAGTTTTAAAGCTCTATTCTGCTATGAAGTAGCTATGAGAACTGAAGCTTGTATTTTCTTTGTTCATTCTGCAAATATGTATAGAACCCTACTATGGGCCAGGTTCTGAAAAAGATGTTATTTTTTTTTTCAGTCTTCTAATCTGTTCCTACTTTTGTATTTGTCACTTTTGATTTTCACAGACAATTTAAGACTATTTAGTGTTAAGACAGTTTCTCTTGGCTGGGTCTGGGGAATTACAGCATACTTTTTCAATGCCATGATTCCTCTCTACCCAAAGGTGGTTTCAAAGCTACCAGATTCTGATGGCTTGTGACAAGTCTTGTTTATTGCTCAAAGATCTAGAGGGAATTCCAATCTGCCAGCAACGTTCTTGAGTTATTGCTTGGCGAAGGTATGGTAATGATCTCCATTTAAAATGACGCTAAAAAAGATGGATTTATTTCAAATGCAGAAAACCATGCAGCTCATCAAAACCTGAGAGAAGAGGTGAGGAGCAAGTATGACCTGTGTCAAAGATTCTCTTATATTCCTTAACTTCTCCCAACACCATATTCAAATGTGTGTAGAGTTTTAAAGTAAAATAATACATGCTTTAGCCACTAGGTTTGTAAAACTGTGAGCCTGTCCAAAAACAGGACTGTATTCCCCAAATTTTTATATTTTTAGAACCCAACACAGCAGCTGGCATAGTGGATGCATCTTGAACTAATGTAGGTCGTATTTATCACTGGGAAGTAGGTATTTCATGTATCAGTGAATTCCCAGATTGTTGACTCCTGCCCTGTTAGTGCCAAGTTTTAACTTGAACCTTATTTTTTCTTTTTAAATAAATTTCATTAAGGTATAATTTACATACAATAAGATATACCCCATTCAGTGCAGAGTTTGATAAATTGACAAATGTATACCTCCATATAACCCACATCCAAACCAAGATACAGATCATCTCCATCACCTCCCGAATTCCTTTGTGACCCTTTGTAGTCAGCTCTTCCTATGCGATCATTGCATCTCAATGTCAAAAACACACCCCCTCCACTTTATTCAACCAGGTTACTCAACATTAAGTGTGTTAGCTATTGACTATCCAAAGGCTTCTGTGAATAGCATTATTGTGTTATCTTTAGAAGTGAGGGGATTGAAATATTTTGCCTTTTCCCCAAATGAGCTTGCACTGCTTTCTTTGGAGATTCTTGTTTGTTATTGAAAAAAAAAAATCAATCTTTTTTCTCTAACCAACATTTGTTATTTTTATTGTGTGTCATTTTTATGTTTTTAAATCTGTGTTCCTGCTTATAACAGAATCTTTGCTCATTTTCTCATTTGCCTTGTCTAATCTTCTATGGGTTGAAAAACTAGATAATCAATCTTATTTGAATTGCTTAAAATAGAAGTAAATAGGGCATTCCTATGAATAAATTGGTCCAGATTTAGTGCATGGACTTGATGGGCTGTCTCTGTTGAAAGATCTTTTTATCTTTCTGGCTCTCAGCTGTGAATAAGTGATGCCTGACCATAGCACTCAACTCCCCTTTGGCCCATGAGAGGAAGCAAAAGGCTGTCTTATTGAGGATCTTAGTGGAACTAAATGAACAGCCATTTTCTACTTCCCAAGATTGAATAAGAGATTTTACTCCTGGCATATTAGGGGTTTTCAACTACAGAATGTGGAAGCTTTCAATTAAATTCTAGTGGTGTTTTAAAAATTTGGAAATTGTTTTACAGCAACTGTTCTAGCTCAACCACCTAAGATCTTTTGTATACAATAACTTTTAGGGTCGCCTCTGGTATCTCATTAAGAGAATCTCTAGTAGACAGATCTTTCTCCTCAGCTTCTAATCTGATCCTGCCCTTCTCTATGCTTTTCTGAAGCACCACTGAGAGCTGTTGTGTGTATGTTGTGTGTAAATGTGTTGTGTGTTGTGTAAGTGTGTGGATCTTGGGCACACTGGATGAGCCACAAAAGAAACTCTTGGGATAGCCTATGTTACTTTTGGAGATATCTGAGAATTTGAATATAAGAAGAAAGGCAATCTGGCATTTCCAAAGGAGCAGGCCAGTGAGGTGGTAGACCCTGGTTTCTTGGTGAGTCAGATGCCCTGCTTTAAGAAGAGGACACTTAGTAGTAGCTCACAGGGTGCAAAAGGCAGCTGAACTTCAGGGATTCTTACTCCACATGGTTGAAAAGGATTATTCTGAGTCCTAACATTTGAAGCTTGTGTGAGCCTGCCCAGTCTGAGGACTTCTTGGTTGATTGATTTAAAAAAAGTTTTCCCTGATTTTATTGAGATAGAATCAATATATATCACTGTATAAGTTTAAGGTATATGACATAAAGGTTTGACTGACATATATTGCAAAATAATTACTGCAATAAGTTTAAATAACATCCACCATCTCACATAGATACAATAAAAAGAAAAAAAAAGAAAAAAAATTTTTCCTTGTGATGAGAACTCAGAATTTGCTCTCTTAGCAACTTTTATGTATATCATATAGCAAAGTCAACGATAGCCATCATAATGTACTTTACATCCCCAGGACTCATTTATCTTTTAACTGGAAGTTTCTATCTTTTGACCATATTTCTCCAATTCCCCTTCCATTGACCCACTGTCTCTGGTAACCACAAGTCTGATTTCTTTTTCTATATACATATAAATTTTAAGATTACACATATAAGTGAGATCGTACAGTATTTGTCTTTGACTTATTTTACTTGGAATAATGTGTTTGAGATCCATTGATGTTGCACATGCCGGCCTGAGGATTTTGATGGTGAAGAATGGCTTGTCACTCACTTGATACACAGATTCTGAAGAATGGAGGTGGATGGCAATGGCTATGACGATTTGCATTGATTGTGCTACCTGTTGCTACATATTAGAGGGGCATCTGTAGGCAGGTTTGAAGCCCCGTGGTAAGAGGGGAAGAGCAAAAAAGCAAAATAATTAGGAAGGATGATAATATAAAACCTGAACATAGTTGGGAAAAAAAAAAAACACTTTTAAAGCTATTTACAATAGATAAGTCGACCTACTCTTAGATAATTTCAAATGCTTTATCCAGAAAGTAAATAATACAGTTTTAGTCTAAAACAGAAGATAAAGATGAATTTTTTTCCAACAGTTTGTTTAATTTTTAATTTTTGAAAATAGTTTGTGTAAAAAATGAAGAAGGATACAGTGATTCCTTTGTAATGGAGAGTTTCTGGTTGTAATTAAGAGTGATTGGCAGCCACTCCTCCATCCATGCTCTCCACCCAGGTCACTACACCATATCCTGCTTTAGAGTTCTTGAGACACTCACCATCAACTGACTTTTTATTTGACTTATTTGCCGACTAATTAGTGTCTCTCCTTCACTAGAGTACAAAGTCCATAAAGGGCTGCATTTTGTCTGTCCTCTTCTTGTATGCATTTCTAGTGCCTAAATAGTGCCTGGTGCATGGGAAATATTCAATAGACATTTGTTACATAATCCAGTGAGCATTATGGCATTTTCTCTTTATTTTTCAAAAAATTTGATAGCACTAAGATATTCAAAAAATACAGAAGCTAAAAAAAAAAAAAAAAACAACCCCAGTTTCACCATGTGGACACAACAACATGCACATTGTGACATCCATCCTTCCATTTTTTCAAAGCATTCATTGACTTATATATATTGGAGATTTAGTGATGTTGGCAAATTATCTACTTATCAAGAGATGCTTCTGGTTGCCCTTTGGCCTGGACAAATGCAGACAATCTTTTTGGAGCAGATACTCATGACTCTTCTCAACACCTAAGTGACCCCAGGTAGCTGTGCATATTGATCCCAAAGCCTGATCTAGAAATCTTGTCTTGAGGGCCTGGACATGGTGTCCTCCTGAAGCCAGTGCTAGGAGCTAGGTCACTGAGGTCAGTGACCAAGGGCAGAGATGTTTCTATTGGAACAAAACAATCCTTAAAGAACAAGTTTTGGAAATAACAGTTAAAACAATGGCAAACCCGGCCTAGGTCCTTTTAGGGAACCAGTTATACTTCCATTTCTCTCTGCCTGGGTTTTTTGGACAATACATGAGGTGGTTGGGAAATGGAAGGAGACTCAAGAAGGAGATCCTGGACTTCTTTTTACTGAGCATTGATGTCTCCCTCAACGAATTGAGAAGAAAGGCTTTGTTATCAATTTGTCTCCTAAGAAGATTAAATAGGTCACATTTAAAGGTAGATAATTTTTAAAAATTAATTTTACTTCCGTTTATTTTTATTTACTTTCTCAACATTTCTAAAGACTTCTGAACGTGGAAGCATTTCTTGGATTAATACAAGCTTCTCTGACTTTTATACATTGAAAAAGAATAACAATTGCAAAAAGTAGAGAAGACCTTGAGGCCTGGAGTCTTAGGTTTGGTTTCCCCAGAAGGAGACTCTGAGACAAAAATTCAAGGGCAAGAAGTTTGCTTTGAATATGAGCCATAGAATTACTAGTAGGGGTTAGGGGAAATGAGATAGGACAGAAAAAAGAAGGAAGCTAATACAGGTATATAAATGAGCAGGCTACTTCAATGGGCTCCTTGTCCTCTGTCCTACCAGGGACCTTTGGGAAGGTTTAGAACATTCATGACACCTGATGGTTGAGGAAACTGGCCCTTGTATCCTGCCCTGAGCACAGGCTGAAAACACTCCTGCAATTGAAAAAACCATGTCATAGGAACATGCAGTAAGATGCCATCAAACTTACTCAGAAATGTGAGTGCTTGCAGAGGGCTATGGGCAAGGCCCTAAGAGCATCTGCTATACCTTGCATGAAGTTCTCCGATCCTAGTTCTACCAGGCCACTCTGAATGGAATGGTATTGAGCTTAGCTTGTCAGTTAATAAAGTGCCATTTTGATTTCCATTCATGGTGTTTTCTTGCTTATAGGCTCCCTGAATGCAAGGGCTGATTGCTAGCTCTGCACCTGAGTTGGGCTTGCTCAGAGGCAAGATTCTCTTCAAGTGTGTGCACAGAGAACAAGGTATTTACAGGTAATTGCTATAATGAGACTCATTCTGGAGGTGGAGTGCTAAATTCATTCTCCAAGGGCCAGAGGGGTGGGGGGACTGAGAGAATGGGGTGAAGGGTTAAAGAAGTACAAATTAGTAGTTGATAGGTAATTATGGGGATGGGGAGCATTGCATAGGTAATGCAGTTAGCATTAATGTAATGGCTAGGTGGAGAGTCAGAAGAGAGAAAGAGAATTCAGGGGAATTGTTTCATAAACTATATAAATGTCTAACTAATGTACTGTATACTTCAAACTAATAAAATTTTAAAAAAGGAAAAGAATAGAAAAAAAATTCATTCTCTGGTAGCATTGTCTTTCTTTCTCTTTCAACTTCAACATCTCAAAGCCTTTTTGGAGGTCTGGAATTACCTTAAGTTGCTTTGCTGTAAGCATTTCTCTTAGGCCCTAGTGATGTCACTATGTGCCCTTCCCCAGAAAACCTCCGCTTAGGGGGCCCATTCTCTGGCTTTGTCTTGGGAACAAATGTCCAGCTGCTAATAGTAGCCTTCCTATTCAGGTAGGATGGGAGTAGAAGAGGGAGAGATGGGTGTTGACAATCACAGATTTTTAAAATGGACTTTGTAAGCAAAATATCCCACGACTATGGAGTAGACTTATAGTATTTGTTGTGTTGAGATAACCTGTCTCTCTGGAGTTTTTCGTCAAATTTTTTTTTTCTTTTGACAAACCCTTGGGTCGGGTGCTGACTTTCAATAGATCACAGCAAGGGAGGTACTCTGCTACATATGAAACCCCGACCCAGAAGCAGGTTGTCTAGGAATGGTTTGGTACCAGGATCCCCATGAGCACACAGTGTCTGATGAGCGGGGGGGGGGCAGCCCCCGTTCTGGCTGTGCCCTTTCATCAATTTTTATACCTTCCCTTAACCAGGAATTATTCAAAATATCTATTCTGTTATTGAGATGCTTTCTCATTTTACAGGGATTTAGGACTGTTATGATTTTAATTATATATATTCATATTCTAGATATTAAATGTATAATATCTATGATTTTAAATTGTATATTCATGATACAAATATATGTAATTCAATATAGGTACTATATCATTCAAATATATATATTTAAAAAATATATCATTTCAATGGAACATTTGAAAGGGGGTACATATACATGCATTTGTTCAATCTGCCTTTTGAACCCAAATTGTATTTTATTGTTTAATGATTTACTCCATACTTTTTACTATTATAAAGTTATTTTAAAAAGTAAGAATATTGCTGTGTACTTACATGAAAAGATAACCTTGAAAAAATCGAAATAAAAAAGTTACAAAATAGTAGCTTTATAATAAATAATGATCTCCCTCTTTCTCTCACTCTCTTTCTCATCCCCTTTCCTCCACCCTCCCTTTGTTTAAAAAAATTTCCTAAAGAAAGCACGCCAAATATTTAACACTGTTGTGTGGACTGAATTGTGCCCCATCCCATCCACATGTGTCTGTTGAAACCCTAAACCCCAATGTGATGGTTTTGGAGTGTGGGGCCTTTGGGAGGTAATTGGGGTTCTGAAGATGGGGCCCTCATAATAGGATTAGTGCCCTTATAATGTGAGATACCAGAGAGCTTGCTCATCACTCTTTCCCTGCCATGTGAGGATATGGCAAGAAGATGGCCATCCGCAAGCCATAAAGAGAGGCCTCACCTGAAACTGACCATGCTGGCACTTTAATCTGGACTTTAGCCTCCAGAACTGTGAGAAAGTAAATGCCTGTTAATCTCCCTCCACCCAGTATGGGCATTTTGTTATGACATCTCAAGTTGACTAAGACAGAGTTAAACAATAGCAGATATAGAGAGGAGATTTTGAAGTAAGGCAATTTTTATGTTTTACTTTATGTACTTTTATTTCATTTGATTCTTCTTTCAAAAAGCATAAATTTCTTTCATAATTAAAATAAAAGGACATTATAACTCATTAGCCTTGTAGTAAGTGCCATCAGAAGAGAGATATACAGCAGTCTTAAGGCGTAAATGTATTAACATAACTGATAATGTCACTTGTTCTGCTTTTCAGATATTCCAGAGAGGGCTGTGAAAAATATTCTAATTTATATTCTATGTACTAATTACTTCAGATCTTGATGTAACATTAGAATGACATGAGTGTTATATTATTTTGGTATAAATATTTTTAAAACCAGATTGTTCTATTTTATATGACCCATGAATATAGAGGAATTGAAACAAATGAGTCTAAGGGTTTTTGGCAATTGATTGATGTATACTTTACCTACTTACAACACATTTGAAATTGTTCTTTGCCATCTTTATCCTGAGGAATCTTGATTCTGCTTGGCAGAATCTCAAAATGTATTCCTGGAACAAATACTCAAACATGTTCTAAATTTGCAACAATCAAAAGTAACTCTTCAATTTAGGTCCTAAATATCTGGCCTGTTTCTCAGTAGCAAAACCATCTACACTTTCATTTCCCTTTGAATCATCGATCCAAGAGTATTGCAACAGGATAAAAATGCTAACAACAAAACTCTTAATGTTTTTTTCTGCTTTGCTTTTCAACTTTTAACTAGAAATACTTAGCGTCTCAAAAATCATTACTACATTGTTAGTCACCTGATATAGAAAGTCTGACAAATACCGTTTTCTGATTTAGAGATGCAATAATTTCTGGAGCACTGGGATCAAACAGGAATTTTTAATAATTCTATTTTCAACATCTCTGCTTCTCTCTGGCCTAGTTAAGAATATCCCCATCTTTTCCTACAAAATCTGACTCAAAGTTTACTTTCTTACAGGCTGTCTATCCTAAGTAACTCTTCTCCATTTTCATCTCTCTTCTACCTTAAACACCTTCTCTTAATATTTACATTGTATATTTGTGAAATATCAATGGAAACCATTAAAAGTTTTGAGAAGGGAGGATATATGGTAAAATTTACATTTTAGAAAAATTACTCTTGCCATAAGATAAAATATATATTTAAGGGGGATGAGACTTGTGAATAGGAGCATTGGTAGTGGATGCAACAAGGAGGAGATGAAAGTCAGATGGCTTTGAAATACACAATGACATTTGACAATAATTTAGCCTAAGATGATGACAAGGTTTTGAATCTGTGGCATTGGGAATATGTGGTGCCATTAACCAAGATGGGCTATAAAAGAAGAAGAGCAGATCTGTAGGGAATATGTGTGTGGAGGAAAGTGACACCTAATGAGTTCTATTTTGCAATGGCTAGAGAAAGAGAGTACATCTACATAAGATGTACTATAGGTAATTGGACATTTCAGTATAGTTTGGGCTAGAAGTAAGAACTGGAGACATAAGTGTGACAAATGTCTATGTTTACTGTGTGTGCATGTGTTTGTGTGTGTATGGAGGGTAGACAGATTCATGGAAGTTCATGAGACTACAGGAAAAGTGCCATAAATGAAAAGAAAAAAGGGCTTTGGGAATTCTTAAATTTAGAAGAAAAAGAATATTGGGAAAGAGACCTCAGACAAGTAGGAGGGGGAATAAAGAAGTTTATCTTAAAAGCAGAGTGTTATATTGAATTTATTCATTCAATTCAATTTAACAAACATTTACTGAACTGCTAGAAGGATACACTGCTGGGCTCTAGTAACACAAAAGTTGTCCTTGCTTTTAAGGAATTTCAAAGAGAGATGGAGAGATAGACTATCACTGAGCTTAGCCATATGAAATGACAACATTCCACCGTAGTGACTCACAAAAACTGCAGTTTCATATAGATCAGCCTAATATAATTTGAGACAGAGCGATTATTGTCTTCACAGAGTTTTTAACAATGTCATTTATATGCAGAGACAAAACTCCAAATTGAAAGACATGTAGTAGGAGATGTGACAAATAATGTTCTCCTGAATGACTTAAAAAAATTGTTCAGACCTTAGAACCTTATGAAATGTCTTCTTTAACCTAAGGCTGACTTGCCTTTATTACTGTAGGGTGTCTACAAATACTTATTTTTTCATTTATGTCTAGAGATAAGAGAAATTTTGAGTTTTTCTTTTAATGATCTAATAAACAACCTGAGATTATCCTGTCATCCTGATTAGATCAACTGAGTTCCTACACTATCCCTAAATCAGAATTAGAGAATCCCATGTGTTGATAATGTCAGGTCTGGAATATTGCCTATCCATGAACTGGAAGAAGAATCAAATCCACACAGTGTATAGCTGCCATTCAATAGGGAATGGATGAGATGTAAATTGAGAAGACAAGCAGCCAGGTCTCTTTAGAGTTCAAGCAGCAGGGAGACAATTCACATTTAGATAGATTGTTTTGCAGGATTGTTGCTGTAAATGTCAGAAGTGTGCAATGTTGGAGACAGACCAATCAGGAGGTAATCCAAGTAATCCTGGCAAGAAAAGATGAGGGTATGGATTACAATGGGGGCAATGTGAGTCTAGAGGAAGTGGGGTAATTCAACTTATTTGGAAATTGAAGCTGATAGAACTTGGGGACCACCTTGATGAGGAGGGAGAAGGAGATAAGATTTGGGTAAGAATGATTCTTGCATTTCTTGCCTGGTTAATGATGCCAGTGGTGGTGCTGTCACTTGGAGAGGAAGTACAGGCTGAAGACTTTTAAGTTTTGGTGGAAAGATGACTAAATTTGTATTTTTATTCTTTGACTTTTTTTTTCCTTTGGTCGAAATGACTTTGGAATATAAAAATAGAGATGGTTATTGTGAGAAAGATGAATGGTTTTGGACCTAAAAGAGGCTAGAAATTCAGACTTGAGGTTGACATTGCAGGTTGAGTAAATGTGTATGGTTGTGGTCTTCCTGGATGGAGGATGCAGTGAGGAGAGGTAGGGAGAGGGTTATATTAGGGGAGGCAATGAAGATGGAGTGGGGGTGGGCAGAGGCTTATTCATGGGTACAGGCTAGAAGGGCATTGGTTCTGGGTACTCACTTTAGAGTCACTCTTACGTGAGGAGGAATTAGGCCCTGTCACTAGGGGGCAATCTCTTTCAACTATTATTTTCTTAACTATAAAATAAGGATGATAATAATATTACTAATTTCATAGGCTCATTTTGCTGATTACTTAAGAAATAGTTTATGCAAAGCTTTCCTGCTTCCTGCCACAAAGGAAGCATTTGCAAAAATTCTATGTCCAGCCTATGATATCTTTTTCATTTAAAATGAAAAATTCAGAATAAAGATGATGATCAATTGATGAGGTAGGTCAGGGCTTGTTTTTCTTGTCCTCTTGGTTGTAGTGGGGGAATAACATGGCTCAGGAAGCAGCCCAGTGAATACACCCAGTTCCAGCTTTGAGACCACAGGCAAGGTTCTCCCAGGCTCTTTTCTCCTATGTGAAAGGACAATCAATCGTCACATACACTTCATAGGGATGTTGTGACATGTACATAAGGACATAGGTAAAATCCTTAGCAGAGTTCTTGGCACATGATACACAACTGGGTAATGTTTTTCAAGGAGAAAGACCCAGAAGGACTAGTGTCCCAGAGGACCAGAAGAGAGAAAACTGTAAAAATCTGGAACTTGACCTGTAGAATGAAGATGAGGAGCCTCACTGAATTTGGCAATGAGGAGAGATTGTTGACCTGGGAAGGTGCAGTTTGGGAGGAGCGGTGGGGATGGACTCTGACTGCAGGTGGGCTGCAAGTACAACAAGGAGGAGAGGAAAATGAAGACAACATGCCCTTCAGATAGAAAGAGAAGAAAGAGGGTCTGCAGAGTCCTGAGTTTTTATTTGTCAGTTGGTTTTAGTTTTAACACAGAAATAGGTCCAATTTTAGATCTCTTTTTGTGTATTTCAACTCAGATTTTATGAAGGATTTTAGAAAATACTGATCATCAATTACTTAGGATAAAAGCCTTTTCTTCCTGCAGGTTAAATAAGACAGGCCTGTTTGGAGATGAAGACTGTCCTTTTTTAATCAAGATAAATAGTTTTAAACTGCTAGAAATATTATTTCTTTTTTCCCCTTGAAATCACAGTCTGTTTAAGATCAACTTAATCAGAGAGGACAAGAAAATTACACTGTGTTTAGAAACATGGGCAAAAAGATAAAGAGACCCTATGTCCTTTTCTTTTTCTCAGTGGTCTTTCAGTTCTGCTCTGGGTGCAAATCTCTTCTGCCTAGCAGACATATTGCTAGTTAAATACACACAGACACACAAACATATCATGACCACCATAAAACCCTACAGGCCACACTTCAATTTTCCAGTGAGGAAACTGAGGCTAGTTTCTCCAATGTCATGAAATTAGTAACAGATGGGACCCAGTTCTTAGGTCTCTTATGCCTCAGTTCATGTAACTGGCGTCCATCCCTTTTCTCACCAGCTCTCTGTGAACCCAGATTTCAGTTTTTCCTTCTCTTCCCCAGACTTGCATAGTATGTCGTGTACACCTGTTATTAGACTATATTTACTCTATATTATTATGATATTATTTCTCTCATTAGAACCGGAAGGGCAAGGAGTACCTTTTAATTTTCATCATTGTCATTAATATGTGTATCTCTGTTGCTCTGCACTGTGCCTGGAAGCATTTATTACATATGTGAATGAATGGATAGATAAGTAAATTATCAATCTGATTTATATCAGTTTTTCCTTACATAGATTATTGGAATGACATTCAAACTTTGATACTCAGATACTTTCTATGCACTCATAATCCAGATAAGTAGATCTGTTTCAGAGCCCTTCCTTCAAAAGAAAGGTTTCAATCACTGCGACCTATCCCAAATCTCTCATTACAGATGTCATGGGAGTACATGCATTTTTAGCACAGCTGGACAATTTCTCTTGAAAGTGAGATTATTTTAATGAATATCAAAGAATCTGGGATATCTTCATAGTGTATTTAAACTTGGACGTAATTTGTGGTTTTACTTTTTTTTTGCCAGAAGTTATGATTTCAGAGGAACACTGCAAATTAGGAGGAGAGCACCCCAATTTAGCTCATAATTCAGCAGATAGAACATGGGGAAATTCAAACACTCTACAGCTAGTCAACCCTATACCTATCCTGGGAGATTTCTGGATGCCTTTCATATTTACCGAGAATATCATCTCAGGCTGGCTACTCCAGAAAGGAAGACAGTGGCGATTTGAAGAATTAGGAATTTGGCCCCTTAGATTTCGTCCATTGTCCAAGAGGAAGTTGAGGCTTTTTTCCAAGTGAGTAGAATAAAATTTTAAAGTATTTATCACTCGTTTGGCTATTGACCCCCTTCTTTCGCTTTATACCCAAAGATGATTGATATCTCCATTTTTCTCAACTCCTTGTTACTCCTTAACCCTCTTGCAGTTAGACTATCCCCGGTACTTCTTACCTCCATCCACAGTGTTCACCAAATTCCTTTATTATAACCTGTGTTTTTGTTTGTTCCTGGTTCAATAATTAAGATGAGTTGTACCATGAAAAACTAGAAGCAAATTAAGAAAATAATCAACTCTTAAGTTAAAAAACTGTTGGTAAGCAACTCAGGTACATATTTGCATGGTGAGTTTCCCCACGCTTGATAAGATAATCAAAGTCATGGGCTGAGAAGAGGGGAAAAAAGGAGGCAGAGAGAGGACAGGAGAAGGTGACAATGACAATCTTAAACTTATGAGAGCAGTTGTTTTTGCCCTCATTGCCTCCACTGAGGATCACCAAGAGTGGAAAAGAGAATAAAAGCTTTGCTTGCAAATATTTTAGTAGTAGAACTGCCCTTGGAGAATCTTACTTCTCTCTTGCTTTTCTTCAACTTGGATGACTGTTTTCTCCTCAGATGTCTCTCTGTGTGTATATCTTTCAAGGGCATAAACATATCTTGCTCTTTCTGCACTGTGATTGCAATCCAGAGGAAGGGAGTGCAAAGAACCAGAGCTCCTACAGACATAGACCCTGAGAAGCTCCTCTCTTCCTACAGGCTCCTGAGATTTGGTCTGCTGGATTTCCTTCCCACATGCCTTCAGGTCTTCTACCTACCTACTAGTCTTTAATGGACAGATGCTATTTTCTAAGTTCTTCCTTCCTTTGCTGTATTAATCAGGACTCTATCAATTTTAACTGATAGAAACTCAACTTGAATTAATCTAAGCAAAAGAAAGTAATTAGCTCATGTAACTGAAAAGCTCATAAGTTCATTTGGGTTTAGGTATGGATGGATTTGAGGTTTAAATAAGCAATATCATCATGGTCCCTCTTCCCTTCCCCTCCATTTCTTGGGTCTGCTTTCATCTGCATTTTCATTCTCTTGCATACTATCTCCGTGTGATGGGACCTCCCCAGGCTTACAAGGTTCATATATCTTGTGATATCAGAAAGATTGATAACTTTTTTGATATCCAGAATCCATATCAGTCTCTACGAAAAGATTCTGATTGGCCACAGTTGAGCCACATGCCTTTCCTGGAACAATCTCTGTATCCAGGGAAGTAGAATATGCTTACTATCCTCAGCCATATATCTATCACTAGGGTAGGGCTCCTGGTACCTTGATTGATAGTTCTACTAGAATTACAAGGTGTGGACCAGAGTAGTTCCAAAAAAGAAGTGTATGAGCCAAACAAAACAGTAATAGTTAGCTATCACAATTGCTGTATTTGAAATAATCATACAAATTAATTCAGTAACTCTGAGGAAAGTAAGGTAAACAAAATGACAAATAAAGTATATGATATAATAAAAATATTTTATATCAGTGGTAGGTGTCCTTGATCTTCTAGATTCCTAAAGTGATGTTCTAACAGAGAAGAGAGAATTTGTTTTGCTCGTCATTTTATATTTAGTACCTGGCATATGCTTAGTATATTTTATAACAGAGTATCAAGTGAGGTGAATTTAAAACAGTAAACCAGTGAGTACCAAGTCACAGGGGCAAATAGTAAGAAAAGGTAGAATGATTTTCTTTATCATAGAAGAAACCACTTTAGTGAGCGCTCCCAATTATGCAATTACAATGCAGTAGACACCGACAGGAGAGGAGGATAGGTGTACTCAGTGTTGTGCTGGTAAGTGTTTAACAACTGGATCTCTAAGAAAAAAAAATCCTAATTTGTAGCGATTGTTAATTATGATTGTATAAAACTTCCACTATGGTTGATTTCAAGCTATTGACATGAGTGACTAAACGCAGAGTTGGAAAGAAAGATGCACACAGTTGGTTCTCAGGAGCCTGTGTAAACTGTCTCTAGCTCAGCACTAAATACAACCAAATATTCTATGGATTGATGAAGGCTGCTTCCCCCTGAGATTATTTAGTACGAATGTCTTGGAAGGGGTTCACCCATTGCATATGGAACCTGGGGGGTTAAAAAAAGATAAAATTCTAAAAACCCTTTTCTCAATATTTGAAATTAGTTAACCATAATGAAATGGTCCCCTGTGGCGTTGACCAAGGTTCTTGACCTAATAACAACCCTGGGGAGTCCGAAGAGAAATTTCCAATGAGGAGAGTAGTTGCCTAGATGACCTGGGTGAAAGCCACCAATTCAAGAGTACTGCACTTCAGAAAAAAAAAAAAAAACATGGCTAAGAATTTGAGTGTAACTAAAAATGTTGCAATCATGAAGCTCACTGTATGCACCACTGATACTCTGGAAGGTTTCCAGAGAGCAAGGACATCACCACAGCAGTGGACAAATATTCTCTTGATGGCAAAGTACATGTCTTAACAGTAGTGCATACCAGGAATTTCTAATTAAGACTGAATGTTAATGGAATGTATCAGTCAGGATAGGCTATATTATTCTGTGGTAACAAGCAGTGCTGAAGTTTTAGTAGTTTAACACAATACAAAGTTATTTCTCACTCACTCTGTATGCCCATCATGAGGACTCAGACTGATGGAATTGCTTCTTGATTTCTGCTTCTATCATTGCAGAGGCAGACAAGAATGTGGCAAACTCACACAATGAATCTTAAATGAGATATTACTTCTACTCTCACTCCATTGGCCAAAGCAAGACTTAAAACTACATCTAACCCCAAGTGGGCAGGGTAGTGCAATCCTAGCATCTGCCAGATGATGGAGCTGGCAAATAGCACTACACTAACAAGGACCACAAAAGTTGATTGAAAATTCTGATTATTTGTTCTCTCCTAGCTTTTGGAAGAAAAAACCAGCTTGGTTGGTGTTTGAATCAAATAAGTCCCCAGAATCTTGAACAATTCAGTTGGAAAAAAACCTAAAGGAGATACTAAACCTGCTACTTTTTAGAGGAAACCTATATCAATTAAATGAGCTACTATACATTAAGCGACAGTTTTGGAAAAAATAAAATAATCATTTGTGTATCATAAAATCAATTTATGGGGCCTTGACAAGCAATTTTTAAGTAAAATAATGTAGGATAGAACAGTAATTATCAGATAACTCTGAAGGTGGTAAGGATAAGTATTGTCTTATGAGAATTTTGTTTCAGATGTGTATACATAGTTCCCTCATCTATAAAAAAAAGGAATAATAATAGAGCCTAACTTATGCATAGTTGTTAGGATTAAATGAGTAATTATACATAAGGTGCTTAGAACATTGGGTGGCACCTTACACATACATTATAGATATGTCATCATCATCATCATCATCATCATCATCACCATCATCACCATCCTCACTAGCCTGCATTTTTCTAATAGAAGTCAGAGAAAAGCATGCTATTTGTATTTTGATTTGCATTTGTTTATTCACTAGTGAGATTGATCTTTTCAAATATTTATTGGCCCTTGCATTTTCCCTTGTATAAATTTCCTCTTTATTGTTCTATGCTCAGTTGTCATGCTCAATATGGACAAATTTGTATTGAGAAAAATTGACTTTTTCTGTGATATTAAGTTTTTTCCATCCATTCATTTAGATATTATTTTATATTTTTCATTGTATTCACTTAAAAATACATGTTTCATTGTATTCAGTTAAAAAATTATTTGCCTTTCTTTGTACAACAGATATTAACTCTTGACTCTTACATATTGACAATATTTTTTCCAGTTGATCATAGGTCTCTTACTTTATGGTGTCCTTTGCCTTTTAGATAATGTTGATTATTGAAATAAAATTTATTTAGTTTTAAAATGATTTTTGGGTTTCTTTCTTGCTGCATAAGAACTTTCTCACTCAGTGATAGATATTCTCATAAATTTTCCATTAATAATCATTATTCCTATTTTTTTGCTTTAAATCTCTAATCCATCTGAAGTTTATTTTTGTCTATAGCCTGAAGGGATTAACATTGCTGTATTCCAGATGAAAAGTCAGTTATTCCATTTTCATTTAAAAATAAACTTCTTTCATGACTGAATTTAAATATCACCTTCATCATATATTAAGTTCCTATATATATTTGGATTTATTTCTGAACTTTTCCACTGACTTTTTTGACCAATCTTGAGCGAGTATCATACTATTTGTATTGCACCAATTCATATACAATCTTTCCCTTATTCTTTTTTTCTACATTAGTTTATTAATTTTACACATTGATTTTTTCAATACAAAATATAGAATAATGTTGCCAATTCATTAAATAATTCTTTATGATTTAGACAAGAAGTTTAATTTTTATCGAGAAAGATTGACTTTTTCTGTGATATTTTTTCCATTCATTCGTTTAGATACTATTTTACATTTTTTATTGTATTCACTTAGACTTTTTTTTGTTATGTTGATTCCTTAACAATTTAAAGTTCCTAATGTGATTATTAGAGAATTTTTAAAACCCCTTTTTCATTATGAGTGACTCCTGCTATACAAAGAAAATTTTTGCATTTTTTGTATATCTATTAACTTTTTTAAAAAAACATTTCCCCTTTAATTCTAATAGTTTAAAAAATTACTATACTTTTTGAGGGTATTGTAGGCATATGGTTATATAGTCTATAATAAAGATAATTTGCTCTTTTTATTTCTAAATTTAAACTACTGATTTTATTTTCTTTTATTATTGCATAAGCTAGAATTTCCAAAACAATGCTGAATACAAATGATGTTTAAAGCCATCCCCACTTTCTTTCTGGATTTGATGAGATTGCTTACTATTTTACATTTAATATGATGTTTAATTTTAGGCTTTGATGATAAATAGTCTTTATTATGCTCAACTTTTCTGTTTATTTCAGAAATAGTTGTGATTGCTGAGTTTTATCAAACGCCTTTTCACTGCCTACATATTTTATTTGTTGTAATGAGTTTTATGATTAAATGTTTTAGTATTGATCCATCTTACATGCCTTGAACAAATTACTGCTTCCTTTGAATGCAAAAAGAGAAAAATACTAAAAGAAAAGAGAGAGAGAGAGAGAGAGAGAGAGAGAGAGAGAGAGAGAGAGAGAGAGAAAGCTCTTTCTGTGTGAATATGTGTGGAGAAAAAGCAGATAGACACCAAAATGCAAATAGCAAGGAGAGTATTATGATTGAGTTTTGGATTTATCAGGAGAGAAAAGAGGAGAAATGATAAGAAAAGAAACCTCCAAGAATATGAAATAAACAAAACCAAAACAAAATCTTGTTTCCAAATATGCCTAATTGCTTTTTTGGCAAAGTACCAAGGGGTACTTTTCTGATTCTTCAGTAGAGGAATAAACTATTTTCCACCTGATGGACACATATTTTGGCATAATACTTGTGTAAAACCATTGGAGTGGGGAGGAATGTTGACTGTGGTCTTCCTGGTATTTAAAATAGATGGCAAATATTATTTCTATAC
Source organism: Rousettus aegyptiacus (assembly GCF_014176215.1). Taxonomy (NCBI): domain Eukaryota; kingdom Metazoa; phylum Chordata; class Mammalia; order Chiroptera; family Pteropodidae; genus Rousettus; species Rousettus aegyptiacus. Next base: position 67,360,491 of record NW_023416309.1, read on the forward strand.
CTACTACTAAATAAGTGAATTATTTGTCTCATCCAGTGCCCATATTTAATTAGTCATTAAGTAGAGTTATTTCTAGATCCCAAAAATCTTTCAAAGCTGACCTTCTCTTTTCCCCCAGAGCCATTGCTTTAGGTCAGGTCTCATAATTTCCCACCTGGAGGGAGAGAATACCAAACTTGAAGGGCAAAGATCTGAGGGACAAAGCCTATTGCATGGTCACCACAATGATTGGCATAACAAAATGGAACTAGGGAAGGAGGCAAATGCAGACACTATCAACCTGGACTGAATATTAGAATTGCAGGGAAGGCCCAGGCCCAAACCAAACATTCTCACTAAATTAGTTCAGTATAGGACCTAGGTAGTGTATTTTTAGAAGTGCCTCAGAGCTCAGCAATTCTAATACACAGCCTAGGTTGACAAATATTTGAGCAAAGATTCTTGAAGAGTGGTCCCTGGACCAGCTACATCAGCATTGCTTGTATAATTCAGGAGTTCCAGGCCAGGATCTTGTCCCGGAAAAACCACCAGGGAGGACTGGATAGGTGTGAGATGCTGTTTATTACTCATGGGGTAGGGGAAGCTTCAGCAGCGGCTTGTTGGAGCCACAGGAAAAGTCACCCTGCCAAAGGCAAGCAATGTTTTATTTGCACAAGCAGAGGGAGGAGTAATAATATTGGAAGAACAGCCATCTTCTCAGGCAGATGGGAGTAAGATACACTGCTTTATTACAGGAACAGATACGATCCATGGCAGCAGGTACTGCTGAGAACTCTTGTGTACTGCCTTCCTTGGCTGCTGGCTGGGCAGCCAGCAGTCTTCTGAGTGTGTGGAGGGGCTATGCTCCAAATTAATTTTACAGCTTGGAAACTTGTTTAACATTCAACAAGTGGCATAGACCTCTAAGGAATTCTGATGCAGAGTGAGAATCTCTACCACACAGAGATGTTGAGAGGTTAGAGATCCACAGTCCTAATGTGTCACTGACACCAAAAGAGACAGTTCTGAGATAACGCTTCTAATTGCCACAGAAAGGCCAAGAATAATGTGTATCCAAGGAAAGATGCTGAACTCAGTCTATGAGAAGGTCAGAGGTATCCCAGAGAAGTTTCCTTGGAGAGTGAGAGTAGGAATCATGATTCTCAGGGTTAAGGAGGAAGAGGTGGTAAGAAAGAGGTAGGAGTGGGTATGACCTATTTGTTGCAGACTGGTGGGCAGAAAATGAGGCAGAAAACCGGAGTTGAATCTGGAGGCCACAATTACATTCATGCAGAGAGGATTTTCGTCTGTTTTCCTCTTAGGAAGAAGTTTCTGCACAGAGGGGAAGGATGTGTTTTGAAATTAAGAAAAAAGCAATTCTTCATGTTCTGAAATAAAGTGATTCCTCATTTTCTCAGTAGATGTTCTTTCCACTAAGGGTTAAATTGGGTAAACCAGTAGTCCCTTTTTCTCTGCTTTTGTGTTGACATATTGCAACAAAAGAATAAATTTTAGAAAAAAAGAAATTGGAAATGATTTTCTTCCCTTGGTCTGAATAAGTGTGGGGAATGTTTCAGATGGCTGACTCTGTGTCCCTAGGTTTAACAGCACTTTCCTAGATTCCCAGTGTAGGCCCTTCAAGGGTGCTGCTGACAGAGAGACCCTTTATTCCTCTGGGGCTCCCACTTCTCCATGCTTAAACCTTTCGCCTTGCAGACTATCTTCTGCCTGGAGATGTAGCATGCATGTCCAACCAGCCTGCTGCACCACCACTCACTTTGACTCGCAATGAGCTCATTTCTGATCAGTGGCCACACAACCTTGATTTTCTTTGCTGTTTAAATTAGTTTTTGGCTTGATGTCTCCCCCTCCTCAATACATGAATTTCCATAGAGGATGCTTCTTTGCACAGTGTTTTGCCTGCTGGACTCACCCTCCCTTGACACTGCCCCACTTCGCTCTCTTATTCATGAGGTTCACAGTCTTAAGCCTTATGTTGATGCTTGTTAATGTTTGGTTCCAGCACATTTTCTTTGTTCCTAGATTAACCTCCTAGCTATCTCTGTCATCACCCCCTGGAGCACACCTGGGGGTCCTATTTTTAGGACTTCTGCTGTAAACCTCTGACAGAAGCTGCTTCCTGCTTTGGAAATCTCACAACAAAGAGGCCTCCTCAATTAACATAATTAGTATAGTTCTTGCATGCATAATTCCCCTGTCCCAGAACATTAATTCACCATTCAGGCCCTGTAGGACAATAAGACCCAGGACCAAATGTGATCAGAGATTGAAGTTTCTTTACCAGTGGCCTATCCTGGTCTCTCCTGTAGTATTCATGTCCCTCTCAGGGGAATTGAAGTTAGGGGAAACCCTGGAGGGTTTAGATGGCAGGTTAGATAGACTGATGTGACAGTTAGTCAACAATTCAGAAGAAGAGCTAGACTGTTAGAAAAACTACACTCTGGCTTAAAAAAATAGATTTGTGTCTTAGTGATTGGTTTTATTACCAATTATTTAGTTTTTACTTTCTGCTTTGGAAGTATACTCTCCTGGTGTCTTAGCCAAGGACCCCATATAATCAATCAAGGTGAGAATCTGTTTGTAAAAGCAATTATACATAGGTTCTCCTATCCTCCTATCCCTGTAAAGGCATCACCATTGCAGGGTTTTTTTTTTTTTTTCAAGGACATCATATCTTTTTAGAAGCATCATATTCAATTAAGAAATTGTGATCTTTGCTCTGATTTACACGTCGGGTTGCTGAATATCCTTCACCAAAAAAGAGAAGCACCCCTAGGGTATTGGAAATGGAGTTTCATCTGATAACTTGTACATACTGGTTGATTATGCTGGTTAATTATTATTTATCATGTTTTTGTTCTTTTTGAAAACAGCCTATTAATTCCAGCATAACTCAGATAACATTAAAAAAAATCAAGCTTCTGGTTAAGAGAGCAAAGTAGGTAGGCACTGTACTCACCTTCTTCCACAACCACATCAAAATTACAACAAAATTACAGAATAGTAAACCTGGAGAAGCACCAGAAGAGTAGCTGAATGGAGCTCCTATAAATAAGGATATGAAGAAGAGGTCATGTTGAGACTGGTAGGAGGGATGGAAAGTCTATCCTGGCTGGTTCCACACCCATGAGTGTTGGATGAGGGTCAGGAAGGATATCTTGGCTCCAGATATCCTACTGAGCAGCGAGAGGTCTCAGCCCCATACTGGGCTCCCCAGCCTAGAGATCCAGTACCGGAAAGAGTGGTCCCTCACAGGTGGCTATGAAGGACAGCAGCAATTCCATCCTGTCCTAGTGAGACAGAGGACCACTTGAAACCTAGTCATTCTCTTAAAGAGCCCACACACAGACTTGCTTATGCCCAGACTTGCTCACTCACAGGCACTCACTCTGAGCTCCAGCAAAGAGACAGAAGCTCAAAAAGCTCCAGTCACATAGAGGAGAAACTGATATGCATGGCTTCAGGGCAAGGGCTGCTTCTGTCCCTGTTTTGAGCCCTCCCCTCACACAGCCAACAGGAGCAGGTAGGAGCCAAGTCTGAGTCTACATTAATCTAGTGAACACCATTCACCCTGGTGACTCCCTGAGACCCCAATTCACCCAACTTGCATTCTATCCTTGGTTCTTTCAATGGTGTGCCTCACAGTCAGCCTCAACCCATGCTTCAGACTTTCTTTAAAACTCTTCAAGGTCTGCAGGCCCCAGGCAGATGGCAGCTGACCTCAGAGTGCCCTGTGACTTTTGCTGAGTGGCCCCAGGTCTGATGCAGGTGGCAGCTGGCCTCAGGTCACAGCACAACTACTTCTACATACCTCCAGACACAGCACAGGGAGCTGCTAACTCCAGATTGCTTTGTAGCTCCTCCTAACAGGTGTCCAGTGGTTGTGCACAGACAGCAGTTGCCTTTGTCCTTAATGAGAGCCCTCCCAAGAGGTCCGAGAACCTACACATTCCATGGCCAACCTCAGCTCAAAACGGAGCAAATGATAGACCCAAAGGGTGCTCTCAGTGGGTGTCATAGCCCCATACAGGTGAATCAACACCTGCTGTGGTAATAACCAGAACTCACAGCCGGTCAACCTGAAGGCCAACCCTATTCATTAAAGAACAAACAGCAGCAAAACCTCAACTACAACAAGTGGGCACACACAATATACACAAGTGACACTCTTGGAGGACCCAGCACAGGTCACAAGGACATCTGTGCCACTGGGCCCCATAGGACACCTATTATATAAGGTATTCCTATCAAGACTAGGAGACATAGAAGATTTACCTCATACCTAGAAATAAACACAGGTAGCCAAAACGAGGAGACAAAGAAACATGTCCCAAATGAAAGAACAGGAGAAAACTTCAGAAAAAGAACTAAACAAAACAGGCAGTCTACCAGATGCAGGGTTCAAAACACTGATTCTAAGGATGCTCAATCAACTTAGAGGAAAAATAAATTAACTCAGTGAGAACCTCAACACAGGGATAGTAAATATATATACATACATATTTAAATATATATAAATATATATAGATAGTAAATATATATAAATAAATATATAGCAAATATATATATATAAGACATAGACTCATACAAAAAGAACCAGTTAGAAATTAAGAATATAATAACTGAAATTAAGGCTACACTTAAAGAAATAGACAATGGATTGGATGAAGTAGAGGATCAAATAAGTAATTTGGAAGACAAGGTAGGAGAAAACACCCACTTACAACAGCAAAAAGAAGAAAGGATTTAAAAAAATGAGGATAGTTTAAGGGGCCTCTAGGACAACATCAAGCATACCAATATTCACATTGTAGAGACATGAGAAAGAGGAGAGAGAGTGCAAGAAATTGAAAACCTATTTCAAGAAATAATAACTTAAAAATTCTCTAACCTGGTGAGGGAAATAGACACACAAGTCCAGGAAGCACAGAGAGTCCCCAATGAGATGAATCCAAAGAGGCTCACAAGATACATCATAATTGAAATGCCAAAGTTTAAAGATAAAGAGAGAATTGTAAAAGCAGCAAGAGAAAAACAGTTAGTTACTTACAAGGGAGCTCCCATAAGACTGTCAACATTTCTCAACAGAAACTTTGCAGGCAAGAAGGGAATAGCACAAAATATTCCAAATGATGAAAAACAAGGACCTATAACCAACATTACTTTATACAGCAAGGCTGTTATTTAAAACTAAAGGCAATAAAGACTTTCCAGACAAGAAAATGCAAAGGAATTTAGAACTACTAAACCAGTATTACAGAAAATGTTAAAGACTTTTTTGAGAAAAAGAAGAAATAAACATACATGTGAATAATAAAATGCCAATAACTATATATCTATCAAATTCACTTTTAAGTGTAAATGAATTAAACGCTCTAATCAAAAGGCATAGGATAGCTGAATGGATAAGAAAATAAGACATATGGATAAGAAAACATACACATGCTGTCTACAAGAGACCCAGTTTAGATTGAAAGACAAATACAGACTGAAAGTAAAGGGGTGGAAAAAGTTTTCATGCAAATGGAAACAGACAAAAAGCTGGAGTAGCCATACTAATATCAGACAAAATAGACTTTAAAACAAAGGCTATTACAAGAGATAAAGACAGTATATAATGAAACAGGAATCAATGCAACAAGAGGATGTAACCCTTGTAAACATTTACACACCCAACACAGAAGCATCTAAATACATAAAACAAATACGGATGGACATTAAAGGAGAGATTGACAATAATACAGTAATTGTAGGGCCCTTTACCACCTAATTGACATTAATGAATAAACCATTCTGAAAGATAATCAACATGAAAACAGTAGCCTTAAATGACATATCAGACCAGATCTATTTAATTGATATTTTTAGAGCATTTCACCCCCCAACAGCAGAATAGACATTACTTGCAAGTGCACACAGAACAGTTTCCAGGATAGGCCCCATGTTAGGCCACAAAACAAGTCTCAACAAATTTAAGAAGATTGAAATTATATTAAACATCTTTTCTCACCACAATAGGAAACTAGAAATCATTGAAAAGAAACACATACAAACACATGGAGGCTAAATAACATGCTATTAAATAATAAATGAGTTAACAATGAGATCAAAGGAGAAATCAAAAGATACCTTGAGACAAATGAAAATGAAAACATGACAACCCAAAAGTTATGGGACATAATGAAAACAGTCCTAAGAGAGAAATTCATAGCAATACAGGTCTACCTCAAGATATCAAAAATCTCACATAAACAGTTTAATCTAACATGTAAAGAAACTAAAAAAAGAAACTAGTAAACAAAGCCCAAAGGGAGTAGAAGGAAGGAAATAGTAAAGATCAGAGTGGAAATAAACAAAATAGAATCTAAAAAAACATTACAAAAATAAATGAAACCTAGAGCTGATTTTTTGAAAAGATAAACATAATCGACAAACCTTTGTTTAGACTTAGCAAAGAAAAAAGAGAGAGAACTCAAATAAATAAAACCAGAATTGAAAAAGAATTATGGCTGACACCACAGAATACAAAGAATTATTTAAAAAAATACTAAAAACAATTATATACTAACAAATTGGGCAATATAGAAGAAATTGATAAATTCCTAGAAACACAATCTTCCAAGAGTGAGTCACAAAGAAACAAAAAATCTGAACAGATTGATAATTACTAGCAAAATCAAATCAGTAATCAAAAAACTCCCAACAAACAAAACTTCTGTACTGATGGCTTCCCATGTGAATTTACCAAACTTTCAAAGAGTAATTGACACCTATCCTTCTCAAACTATTCCAAAAAATTCAAGAGAAGGGAAGGCTCCAAGCTCATTTTAGGAGCCCTGGAATGGCTACAGCTATTTTGTTTCCCTAAGAGAACCCAGCCTGAGAATGAAATTGTCCAAGGGAATGGCCAAGTGGAGAAATTATTATCAGAAAAGAGCTGGAGCTCCAAAAATATTATGAGCTTCTGGACCAAACCATACCTAAAAGCCATCTACTACTTCAGTTTTGTGTACCTGTTTGTTGGGTCTATTACTTGAAATCAAAGGATCCTTACTAATATGGGAAATCCACATAATTTATCACCTAAGAACATAAAAATCGAAGTGAAACAGCCCAGATCAAATCTTCCACTATTACTTAATAAAGGGGCATTTTATTATTAATAAAAGTAGAAATAACATACTTTTGTAATATAGAACAGTCCTTTAAGTTAAATATATTTATCTTCTAAAAAAATTATTTTTAATATGTTGCAGACCAGAGAAAAACTATACAGTGAATTTACTGGCTCACAGACCAGCTTTTAGGGATAAGTCAGATAATATACATAAAACACTTATCATAGGTCATGGCACACACAGTAGGTGCTACAGATGGCAGCTATGTATGCTTCAGAGAGGCATAGGGAACTTGAATAATTTTCTTTACACAGGGGACAAGAAGATTAAGTTACTCTTGTTTTTGTATTCCCCAAAGAATATAGCACATAATAGACAATCAATATTTGTTGAATGAATGAATGACTTTCCATTGAGGATGATGAAAATTCTCTAAAATCTTAAAAGACAACAAATATAAAAGAGAGTACCAGTATATTTTCAAAGTGGTGGCAGTTGGATCCTGGGACAGAGAACAAGAGGCCATGTGACTTGCCCATCACAAACCATACTGTCCTGTGTTCATAGGAAAGAAATGGCAGTCTGAGGACAGAGAACATAGTAGAAGGGCCTGTATGTGGTATGAGGAGGCTGCAGTGTCAGTGTTTTGACAATTGGAAATGGAAAAGGTCAACCTGAATATCAGAAAGTGAGAGTCCTCTGTAAAATGAGGGAAGCCAGGGTATAAAGGATCAGATACGGATTAGGGGGAAAAAAAGGAATTTTGAGTGTGTTTCTCTACTATAAATCTAGAATGCAAAGTATTTTTGGTATAGCCGATCATCCAGGGTGAATTTGGGATGCTGAGGAAGCTCTTTTAATAAATCCTTAATTAATAATTAGAGTGGATATGAATGTTTATTTTCATCATGGAAATCTTATTGTTCAGCAAGTCTAGTAGTGAGTGATTAGGGAGTGGTGAGTTTAGAGTATGTCAGTTTTATCCCAGTAGAGATCTTAATCTCAAATTTTAGGGTCAGGCAACTAATAAAAATTTCTTGATCCTCATCAGTTATAGAATTTAGTGTTAGGAGATGCAGTGAGTACAAATGGGAGTAGCAGACAGTCTCTATCTTCAAGTATCTTAGAATCTTGTCATGAAAATTGTACCATACCCGTAAATATAGAAATTTAACTTGCTCTTCCACTCTACAACAAATATTACAAGTGTTTTCCACTAAGCTTACATTTCTGAGCTCATGACCCTCTTAGCTGATGATCTTGCCTCTTTCTTTATAAAGAGAAAAAGACAGATGGGAATTCTCTCAATGACACCATTTGCGTCTGCTTCCTTTTTATCACCTGTTAATATTCCTCCTATCCCCAAAGGCCAGCTGCCCTCTTGTCCTTGGAATCCCCACCCCTCTCTCCTTTGCAAGAATTAGTTCCTTTGCTTTTGGTCTCTGAATTATGCATTGTAAATTCCCCACTCTTTACTAGATAAGACGCCTCAACATGCAAACAGTAAAAGCAAAGTTGTGCTGGAGACAGATGTTACAGGCCTGTAGGAACCAATTCTGAGCACCTCTTCCCAACTTTGCATCCAGCGATATCACATGAGTACCTTGAAATCAACTCCAGTAGAGTATTTACACTGCAGAAATTAACTAACACTACAAACTGGGACTTTCCCCCAGAGAGTAAATTGTTAAACATTTACAAACACCTCATTGATTAAAATAAGCAATAAGTATATTTAATTTTGGAAAAAATAAAAATTTTCTTGAGACTGAAGGGAAGCAGAATTTGCCACCCCAAAATGTGCTTTTTTTGGATATCAATTATTTTAAGTTGGTTATTTTTAAGAAGAGAAAGACTCAAGAAAAACCTTTGACCCTTCTTTCTAAAAGGCATTTTGATAGAGGGCCTGCTTCAGGAAGGAAGATATTATCACAGGTAACTGTAGTGTAATATGAACTAATGTATGATAGACAGAGAGGAACCTAGCGAAGCCTGTTTGTTCAAGGTCTCTCTGCGTCCCATTGTTAAAGATGGCCCAAAAGTTACCAAACATTTGCTTTTCCATTTCCACGTGAATTGCCTTTGTGTCCTTTGAAGTCCCAAACCACATTTTCCACTTCTCCTTTGCTCCAGGATGACATATAAGCCTCAACTGCCCAATGGGTCTTGGGTATCATATTTTCACGGCATCCCTGTGTGTTTTGTATGTTTTCTCTTGTTAACCTGTTTCTTTAATTGGATTATTAGTGCAGCCAGATGAATTTAGAAAGGTGAGAGGAAAGTTATTTTTTGTGCCCCCACAAACCAAAATCTCCCTTCTTACCTTTAGTAGCCAATCATCCCCCAAAAGGATGTCTCACACACGCTGTCTCTATGCTATCATACCCGCCCCCCTCCCCCACCATATTTATCATTCTACCCTCCACATTACAGCTTCTGCTCCTAACATGCAACTAAAATCACCTTGCCAAGATCTCCTGGGACCTCCATGTTTCCCAAGCCAGTAGATGTTGCTTTGTTCTCATCAAATGTGTATTCTTGGATGTATTTGTCATTGATGACTACATTGTTTTTGGATCATTTTGATTCTTGGCAGCTATGATTCACTGATCTTTGATTTTTTTCTTCTATAAAGTAGTTCCTTTTTTTTGATCCCTTATGCTTGTTCTTCTTTTTTAACCAAACTTCTAAATGTTGAAGTTCCTTGAAGTTTAGATGTGAACTTTCTTCTCCTTCTAAACTCTCTCCTAGGTGAGCATCTCAATTTCTCTCTATTTAGGTACCGTCTTGACATTAATAATTCTCAAATTTCTCTCTAAAGCCCAGGCATATCTCCTTGATCCAATTTTCTCATTCTCCTTGACTTACTCATTAGAGGGTCCCAGAGAACACTTGGTCAAAATGTAGTCCTTAAATTTCTTTCTCTGAAACAAAAATCCTCCCTCTCTCAACACAACAGTCTCCCAACATGCAGGCATATATCCATGTATTTTACCACTCAGTTATTTAATTTGAAAACACTGGAGTCCTTTCTGATTCCTCCTTAGAAGATACCTTGACTGATTTATTATCAAATCCTTTCCAGTGTGTCTCCAATTCCCCCTCTTTTCTCCAAATCTATTGCTGCTACCTTAGGTCTAAGTTACCATTATTCCATCTAGATTTCTAGAATTCTCTCTTTTCTGGTTATACTGCCTTTCTTTTAGTTGCTACCATTTGTCATACTTCCTCCTACCTCTATGCCTTCACACATGCTACTCCCTCTACCTGGAATGTTTGTCATTCTGTTCTTTGCCTGGTTAATCTTATATTTCAGAACATTCAGCTGAATTTCTGATACTACTGACTAAGGCAGGAATGTCTTTTAGACTCTCTTCTAGCACCAAATTCTTTACTTTGGAAACTTTTGTCATAGTTTCATATTTACATTTTTTATGAATTAATAAATGTTTAGCTTCCCTTCAGACTATTAGAATCAGGAGAGCAGAAGTGGTTCCTTATTTTACTCACAGTGCCTTGCACATTGCACAGTATAGAGAAGACATTCAATTATGGTTGTTAAATGAATGAATAGAAATAGTATTAATAACAGGTGTCAGGTTCAAAGGAAGAAGAGACCCCTGTGCCGGTATAGACAGAAGAGCTAGGGAACCCACAAATTTCAAGATTTCTAGAGGCCTCCATCCACAGATGAGAGAGCTTGGCATCAAGTGACTGTAATGAGTGGTCTGCTCTCTAAATCCCACTCCCCAAGAACAGAAGAGTGTCTGCAGAGTGTTCTTCACATAAGCTCTGCATCCAGGGGTATCATCTCCCTCTACCAGCACGACTTGGACAAAAAGCAACAAAAACATTAGCTTCTCAGCATTACTAACATATGGCTATAAAGTACATCTGCTCTAATGTTGATCTTATTCCAGACCCAGTTTTCATAGTCTTAGTTTTCCTGTTTAAATTTCATACAGGTGTGAATTGATCTTATTGCACTACAGCTTCTTCCACTTCAACTGCATCCCTTAAGGCTTAAATGGTGTCTCATTATAAATCATTCATATTCTTGTTTACACCACCTCTTCCTGAATATCCCCATCTAAATTATAGGAGGTTTCAGAGGCCTCAGCTACCTCTCAGTGCCTCTTTGTCTAGCTTCTTCTGTTTAATTTCTACATGGTAGAGTTTGTCACATGGAGCATGTTTCAACCACTTAACCTCTGGACAAGTTATCACTTTTGCTCCAAAGCATATACAATTTAAAATCAATTAGAGATTTTCATAATACTTTAAGTTCCTTCACTTCCAAGTCTCTTTTAAATTGTAGTTTTTACTTTCAAAATCCAGTGTACTTATGAGAAGTAACTGGTACAAAGGCAAAAGAATAATCATAAAAAATTCTGTCTCACACAGAAAGAATGGTAGAATGGGACTTGATAGGGACTTGCATTAGGATTAAAGAAAATCTACTGAGGGTTGACTAAAAGAGGAAAGTTTCCATGAGATCAGAGATATTACCAAGTAAGGCTACCCTGGTAAAGCCATTTGCTGGAGGGGTCAGGCATACTGTGATCCAGTGCAACCAGTTACCAACTACTTTATGTTATTTGCCTGAAAGTATTTAATATGCTGCTAAGCTGTATTTCTTTGCCATTCCATTCCCCAATCAATCACTTTAAAACTGAACCATTTTTTTTCCCCTGCAATTAAATGACATTTTTTGGCACCAGATTAGCCATTCATTGCATTAGCACAAACGAGTTGTTACAATTGCTATAAATGTTGTATCACCAGTGTTTTGACCTTGTCCTTGGTATCACCCAGTCACGCTTGGTGTTGTATTTTCATGGCCTTGTACAATCTCCTCTTGTCCATCTGTGTCCTTCCCATTGGAATATTGGGCTTTCTCTGTTTGCACATCCACAAATGACCTGGATGGGAATGGAACAATGTGTTTCAGTTCTTTCTGGCTCTGATTGTGATGACTAGTCTCCAGGGAATTTTTACTTTTTGTCTTCTGTCTCTTCCCAAAGGGGGCCTTGGGGAAATCCTTTTCTAGTTCTGAATTAGAAAATAGTGACCTTTATTGATAGTGGCAAAGAAACTCATTCTTTACATGCTGTGTGTATATGTTCAAGAGGTATTTGGAAAAGATGCATATAATAGGCACACAATTTTGATACAAATCCTTGTCACTGATTTAGTTTTTATACATAATGTAGACTTGCAGTTACATTTGGTTCTTCAAGTTGAGAGGTCTATGGATAATCTCTATCTTGAACTACTTTAACGAATGGTAGCTAGTTCATTCCTTTTGTTCTGTTTGCAGAATAAAAAGCATGTCTTTTTTCAAAGTGAGAAAGAAAGTCTTCTAGTCATCTATCAGCTATGTTAGTTAACAGTCTGAATCTCAGAACATTTGAACCTCCTGGAGACTGATAACATATCCTTATACAACTATCCTTCACTAGTGTTATTTTATTGTACTGACATTTTTTTTTGGGGGGGGGGGTTCAGTTTTTAAGTCCAATGATACCAACAACTGATTAGAACTATACTGTCCAATATGATAGCCACTGACCATATATGGCTATTAAACCCTTGAATTGTGGTTGGTCTAAATAGAGGTAAGTATAAGATATACACTGGATTTGAAAATTTAGTACAAAGAAGGGTCAAATATTTTAATAATAATTTTTATATCATTTACATGTTGAAATGATAATATTTTGGCTATATTATTTTAAGTAAAATAAACTATTAAAACAAATTTCACCTGTTTCATTTTAGAATTTCTAATGTAGCTCCTAGAAACTTAAAAATGACATCAATTGCATTTGTGGCTTACATTAGATGTGTATTGGACAGAACAGAACTTCCTTAGACATTGTCTAAAATGTATTCTAATTAACCATCCACAGAATACTGTCTACCCAAGTTTGGAAACACAGGCCAACAAAATCAGTAGCTATAACTTATGTGGCAATTTTGAAACAGGTTAGTAGATTCATGTAAGACATATTTAAGTGCATTTACATAAAACTTGTCAAATTCATCCCTCCGATGACATACATATGCTTGTGCTTAAACACTGGAATTGATGAGTGTGTGCAACAGAGGGTGTGGGGGTGCATCTTCAGTTTTCTCACAGGTCTGGTTCATACCTATCACATCTACAGAACCACACAAAGAAATGAAAAGTGTGAAGCTACTCTCAAGGTAAGATACCTTCCTAATATTCTCAACCAATAATCGGGGAGCTGTAGAGTTGCACCTCTAGTTTTAATGTTCCAGTGTCATGCCATCCCCTTAAAATCTCTAGTCAACCTTTGCATCCATTTCTTAGCGATATCCCCATGCTGGGCACCTTGTGCTGGCTGTAGCAGGAGGTAAATTCTGTAAGCTTTCCTGGCTTGGTTGCTTGGCCTAACCTTATATTCACCCAGGAACCTGTTAGTCCCAACTCGATCCTTTAATCACTTAATAGCTCAGTGGTCCAATCACGTTTTAGGTAAAATACTGCTTGGCCAGAGCTGAACCCTCACAGGTCAGAAACACCCTGAATAGAACGGAGGACTAGCCAAATGCAAATTCTGGGGCTCCAAAGCCCTTTTAATCACATCTTGTAAGATCAAGCAAGATCAGAGATGAGGGGGGCAAAATGGTAGAGGTGGGATGTGCCTGACTAGAGATGGCAGAAGATATGGTATCTGTGATCTTTTATTGTTTGTAGTTTCTATTTTGCAAAACAAAGCAAAATTTTAACTAACCAAACTTTCTTGGAGTAAATAGAACCACGATTTATGCTTCATCATCAAGACGATAGATTTTAGAAACCATTATGTTCCATTTCCTACTATGTTTTTGGATAACTATAATTTTTCTTCCCTCTGGAACCTCGGGATAGTTTAAGAAATTGAGAGGCAAAGTGTAATGTGGGAAAGGGAAGGATACATTCACTCATCTGCCCATATGCATGGTTTTATGGTAAAAAGCATGAGAGTTCTGATGTATGAGCAAGTCAGAAACACTACCAAGTAAATAAAGTAACTCACTTGCCGCCAAAAATCATTTTTCTATAACTTGAAACACTTTGAGGATGAGGCTGCTGAAAAGCTTCATTTAGGCTGAGCTGGCATCATGGTGGGTGCTAGGGGAAGATTAACTCATTGGTTAGAGTGACCATTCACCTTCTTTTGCATTGGGCCTCTCTCTGTAACAGAGAACAGCTCTTCAGAGAGGCCAAATTCTGTAACTTCTTTTTCTAAGTGTTGCTTCCCACAGACAGTTTATCTGAAGAGGGAGCAAATTTGATATAAAAGCTGTTGAGAAAAAATAGGGACACTCAATGGTATCATTTTCACAGAATTTCTTTTCCAAACATAACACTATAAGAAAAATGGCAGTTAGAGCCCTTCCTCCCAGGGACCTTCCAGACGCTGGGTTTCAGTCTCTGCTTTGAGCCCAGAAGCTTGGCCGAAAGAGGACAAAGACAATTCTAGGTCTTTCCCTTGAGGGCTACAGGGCAAAGCTGAAAGGAGTCTTGGGACTATTTGAATTGATGTTCTTTTTGCCTATGAGGCTAATGAGGAAAACAGTAAAGGAAATTTCCTGAGGTCTTATGCCTCAGGATTTCAGGAGTAATCAAGGCCAAGGTTTATTAAGATGAGAAATCAAGTTGAACACTCAAAAGATGATCACTGTACAGTTGATGAGATGGTGAACATTTTCACATCAGCAAGCACAGTGTTTTCTCTCTGCACATGAATCTTTGTATTTAGGGAGACTTTAATTTAAAATAGGCACTTCTTTAAAATGACAATAGGTTCTCTGAGTCACTCTATGAAAAAGATGTTGACTTTAGTACCTATAAGTTCCTTTGCCCTGACAGGTCACCTCCCTCCACTCTTCCCTTTCTCTTCTTGTGGCTTACTATAGTCTACTTTTGTTCCTTCTCCTAAGATACTACCCTGACCAGGAACACATTCTTTCTTTCTTCCTACCTGTTTTTAATTTAGTGTCTCTCTCCAATTCACTTGCAATGGTTTATGGAGCATCATCTTCTTAACAGGACTGTTCTTTGCATTAGTGCTGTGGGTGAGCAGATCCTGGTTTCTGCCCTCAGGGATCTTACATTCTAATGGAGGGCACGACCATAGGGCCCTTGCTTTCATGATGCTTTGAAATTACTCACCTTTCACAGTCTGTGTTTTTTCTTACTAGATGGAAGGACCAGACTCACTGCATATGTGTGGTGTCTATTGTTTAACTTTCAATAACCACTCAGCACAGGATGGTCTCTCACTTTACAGCTAAGTCTTTTTCCCTCTGCAGGAAGTCCATGTCTCTTTTGCATATAAATTGGAGGGGCCCCTCTGTTACTTGCCCTTGATCTGGTGGCTGGTGTTTTCTTTATTTTAGATGTGTATCCTCAGGAGTTTCCCTATCCCTCTGCATTTTTCTGATTTCTGCCCAATAGCGTCACCATTTTTAGTCACTTAGGCTTGATTTTTCAATGTTTTCTTAGATTTTTTGCCTCCTTCCTATATTGTCAATTGAGACTCTTACTATATTCTAAAATGTAAGTAAATGGAGAAGATCCTATCATATGTTTTGGATTTTTTTTCTTTTCCAAATTCCAATTTTCCCCTTTCTGATTAAGGACTTTATCTACTTCTAAGGCTGTATTATTTTAAATATTAAATTTTAAAGTTCTTCTCATTGTAATGTAGAGAGGAGGTAAGAGAACTAAAATGCTAAATCAAGCTATATTCAGAGATTGCAATATGCTGATCAACACTACAGCTAGACCATGAGGAACCCCGCAGAACAAAGGAAAAAGGGTTAAATTGTAATTTACCGAAACAAAGAATGATGTATAAATTGAATTACCTGAACACTCAGAGTTCCTCTTACTGTCTTTATTCTGTCTCTCTCACTGTTCCCATCTCTCTTTATTGACTCCGTCCCTCTGAGTCTCTCTTAAGCTCTCTCACTCTCTGCCTCTGAGAGGAGATCATGCTCTGTCTATGTAGTATTATCCTTTGTCTAATAAAATTTCGTTTTGACTCTAACTCTGGTGGGCATTTGAATTCTTTCTTGCACTCAGCAAAGAACCCTTTTCTCTCAGTGCAAGGCTTGAGCTCCACTCCCAATCAGGGAATTTGCCCTGTCCTGCATCAATAGGACTCTGCCTTCAGAATTTTCTCTCCTAATCACGAAAGCTTGACTTTATACACATTGCTCTCCCTAATCAAAAAGGCTTCATTCATTTCCATTTGTGCACAGCTAAAATAACAAGTTTTGCTCTGGCATTAAAGTTCTTCATAGCCTGGTTTTCACCCACATCTCCAATCTTAGCTTTCACAACTTCCCCCTTTGACTCTTGTCTCCACTAAACTATCCCTTCCCTGAGAAGTCTCCTCAGCCTCTCTGAGCTTCTGCTCCAACCTGGGCTGTTCTTGTCTCCATCCCAAGCTTTCTCCAGGCCACTGCACACATTCTGTTCCTCCACCAGACCAGTTCTGATCATTGTTCCTTGTCTACATTCTTGTGTCCTTTGGAACAGACAAACTTGTGTTGTTATTTATCACTTTGTATACATTTCCCGTGTCCCTATTACATAGTGAATGCCTAAAAGCTAGAAACCCTGTCTTTCTGCCTAGAGCAGGATCAGTGGGTATATAATAGACATTTGTGAATGCAGATGTGGTTGTCCCCATTTGCTCAAAAGGTGGCACTACCTGCAGCAGCCCCTTCCCTGATCTCATTTCCTAAGGAACAAAGGATGCCATGCTGTTTTGCTTTTATGTGCACCAAGATCTCTTTCTCACTTGAGAGATGCACCTGGTTCAAGCCACCCTCTGTGGGCTTTAGGAACCTACCTGTCATTTTATTAGCTGAAGATTGGGGCTTTCTCAATGGGGCAGAAAGGGATGCGTGATTTTTCTTTCATTTTCTAACTGATGAATCCAAGGTTCCAAGTGTTTTAATGAATTCACACAGAATAGAAATTCGCACGAAACAGAAATTCACACAGTGACATGACCAAGTGTGCAAGCATATAGTGATGTTGGAGCAAAGTCTATAATTCTCTCCAGCTTGTGTAGAAGAGTTGACTTTGCCTTTTGAATTTTGCAGTCAACTTCAGTGGAGAGGATGGGACTTTTAAAATTTTCAAGTCGCATTAGTTGACTTGGATGATTGTTGTTCCTGGCTAGTTCCACTGGTCTAAACTAGATTAGAGCTCTTCCTTGTGAGATTAAAAAACCTTTTTACTCAGCTTTCCTCCAACCAACTAGGTTTCATTTATGGGGGCTGTCACAGGGCTTGAAGATACTTCTGCCTTCCCTTGGGAGAGGCAGAAGTTGACTAAGTTTGCTCTAGCCTTCTGAGCACAGTGGAGAATCAGGTCATGCCAAGCTGGAATGCCGAGCTTTCCCCCTGTGGCCACTGTTTCATTTTAGCCCCAGTGCCCTTGCAATCTCCTCAAGTGGAACTGGCATTTGGTTCATCCATTTACCTCTGTACTCACTTAATAAATGGATAAACAAGAAACTGGTCCAGATAGTTGGTGGCTTCAAGGACATTCATGGGGAGGAGGATTATCAACAGTAGGATAATTATAGAACCCCAGATACTCAAGAATTCTTTGCGAAAATAGGTGAAAGAACTTACCTTCTGATTGGAGTCTGCATCACAATGGACCTCTTCAGATCATTAAATAGGTCAGGAAGTACCGCAACTATTTACATTTCTTTCAGGCAACATTTATTAAGCACCTACTATCATCAGGAACAGTGGTGATTATAGGGCATGGAGGATGGCCAAACCTGTCCCTTGCGCTAAAGGAGTCCACAGTGCCATTGCTGTCTACAGCCTCTTCTTGCGTTTTGGAAGATGAATGTAGGTCAGATATCTTCTGTTTTGTGGTCTGTGCTTGGGCAAAGCTCTGTTTCTTCAGAAAGGCCTTTGTTAGGATCTTAAGGCTCCTTGCCCCACAAGCCCACTCCCAAGGAAGGGTACTGATTTAAATGCTTCAAGTCCAAAGTCATACAGAGTGCAGCATTGTTCCATTTCTTTTTTTTTCCCTTCAAAACATTTCTTTAAAGTATATATGTGTTCTCTGAATACAATTGAAACTGTTTACATGTCCCAAAAATGTGTGTGTGAATCACTCCTGACCCACCTCTCTAGTTCACCTCTCTCTCCTTCTCTCCTGACTTCTGAGACTGGGGGCCTTCTGCAGGATTCCAGGGCACTCTAGGCAAGCTTCCCTTCCAGGCTACAAATTTGCCCTTCCTTCTCTATCATTTCTGGACCATTTATTTTCTTCACTGTGCTATTACTAATGTGTATTTATCTAATTTATTTATTTGTTTGTCTGTTTACTAGTTAGTCTTTCTCACTAGAAGGCAAGCTCCCTGAGAGCAGGAACCTCTGCAATTATCGTGGATGTCTAAAACCCACCCAGCACACAACAGGGGCTTAGGAAAGAGCTATTGAATGAATAAATTACAACAACCACACAGAAGCACACGGAATAAAAAAAGATTTTTCCCTCTTTTCACATCACTGTCTTCAAGTCTCACTTCTTAGAGTTAATTGCTATTGGTTTGATTTGCAGCCTACCCATACAAAAGTCTTACTCTGCATGCACAAAACCACATTTATACCACAGAGGCATGCTTTTTTTCTCCTCAGTGGGGAGCCTATAGCTTTTGTATTGGATGAGGACTTGGTATAGAACATGAAAGTGTAAATAGATCTTCTATGATCTGGCCTAAGAGGTTACTTTCTGGGCTCTGGGCAGGCATATTTGGAACCTCAAACTGTAAATGTAGCTGCTCATATTGAGTGGAAGGAAAGCAAGCCTCCCTATCTGAGACAGTATTTGAAATCCAGACTTGGAAGTAAAAATAATTCTTTTATGCAACTCAAGTAATCTCAAAATGTAAGGTAATGGTACTTTCTATGGCATTCATCATTGCTTTTATGATCATTGCTTTTATTACTTTTTCCAGTTTTTGTGGATTGAGAATATAATGCAACCCAATAATAGGAGTTAGAAATGCACATTTAAAAATAATCAATAATAGGCAAGTGAAGTGATATAGCTCCTAGAATGTCAGCCAGGAGGAGCTGCCCATCCAATGCAGTCACTGTGCAACCTTTATGAAAATAATAATTATTGGGAACATGATAGGATTTGGAGAAAACCATAATCTGAAAATTATATTTGTGAAATATATTTGTGAAAACTCTGAGAAAACTTGAGTGATCTGAAGACTACTGGATAAATTAAATTGCCAAGCATCACAACCATACTTTAGGAGACACATATGTCTGGAGATAGCAAGGGTTTGGAGACCAAAGCACTGACAACTGATAAATGCATTTGTCTTTGTCTGTAATGGAGATTCCTCAGTCATAGTCAAACACCATCTCAGAATGACTAACTGTGGATTACTGATTGCCTGCAAGTCTAATTTACTGATGAGACATACTTCATCACTCTGTTTTGCTGCAATGATCAGTGGCACTAAGTTAATTACTGGAGGGACCACATTCTTTTTCATCCAATACAAAATTATTTTTTCAGCTAGATGATACAAGGTGTAGCAATGCTGAAAAGTTAAGATAGAAGAATCTGAGAAGCTTGAGGTGCACAGGTGGAAGAGTATTAATTTTGGAACTGGCAAGCCTGTGGAATAGTTTTACAGACTTCCTACTGATTGCTAACTTTTAGCATTCATTTCACAACCACAAATATAATAAAAGATGAATATATTATTCTCAAGGCTTCAGAACATAAACACAAGCCCATGATCCATGGTGAGTTATTACTTTGTCTCAGGAGTTGCTCTATAAATAATTCCTCAGCCTTAAAACTCATAAAAATAAATCTCCATGTGTTACTAACTGGAACTTGTGGTGTTCTCAATGTCATCTCTAAAATAAAGTAATCACTGTTCAGGTTTTTCTGTAGTATTGTGGGTATTCTCTCCCTCATCTTTCTGTAGTGAGAGTGATTTAATGTTTTTAGAGAAAGGCAGATACTTGGCTGTCACCCACAGAGACCAGGGAGGTTTAACAATTTCACTAATAGATGACATTCCTGATTGGGTGATGGAAGGCCTGTGACTAAACATGATTAGCAAGTTGATGAAGATCTTATGGTAACATTTTTCTCTAAGATCCAGTTGGACTCATCTGCCATTTTTGTTTTTATTTCATTCAGAAAGAAACTGTCCAAAGACTACTTTCATTTTCAAAAAATGGATAAAATAGTTATCCACTTTAAAAAATCCTTAAGTGATTGTTCTTCCCTTGACATAGACAAACCTCTGTTGGAAATTTCTTCCTGGATTGACATGGGGGCTGTAGGTTGATGTAACCATTTTTTATCTGTTGTCCATATCCTCACCATGGCATCAGAGCTGCTCTTGGCACACCTGTTCCAACTAGCAATCAATTAATGGATGATTGCTGCACCCAAATGCTTCTGTCCAGCTCTCTATCTCAAACATTCTTTAAAAAACTCTGGTCTCCTGGCAGAGAATGTTGGTGATATTTTATACCTACAAAGTCATTTTCAGTTTAAGGTGAGGCTCGATCTGGATGGAGACAGGAATAGCACAATAATTGAGTTGTAACTGTTTTATTTTTCTGAGCTAATAGTACAAGGGAATAAGTTACAAATCATTCCCATGTGGAGGGAGTAGGGTGAATGAGAATTTTAAGAAAATATATTTTCTGATTATTATAATAATTAATATATATTGCAGAAAATAAGTAATAATATTCCATAATATCACAGCCCAGAAATAAACATTCTTAATATTGCAGAGCTTTGCCCTTTAAAAAAAATTGTTTAAATTAAGTTTATTGGGGTAACATTGGTTAATATGTTTATATAATATTCAGGTGTACATTATAATTTAATATCTGTGTATTCTATTGTGTGTTTACCACCCAAAGTCTGATTAATTTCAGCTACCATATATTTGATCCCCTTTACCCACTTCACCTTCCCCCTACCCACTATATTTGACCCCCTATACCCCGTCTAACCTCCCCCTCATCTTTCCAACCTTACCCTCTGGTAACCACTAGTCTATAGTCCATGTCCATGAGTCTCTGTTTGTCCTATTCATTTGTTGCTTTTAGGTTTATATCCCATATATAAGTGATATCATGTGATTTTCAACTTTCTAACTGGCCTATTTTGCTTAGAATGATTATCTTGAGGTTGTCCATGTTGTTGCAAATGGCAATATTTCATCTCTTCTTATGGCTGAGTAATATTTCATTGTATATATGTACCACAGCTTCTATAGCCAATCATCTATTGTAGGACACTTCAGTTGCTTCCATGTCCTGGCCATTGTGAATAATGTTGCTGTGAACATCAGTGTGAAAATATCTTTTTGGATATGGATTTTCAAGTGTTTGGGGTAAATACCCAGTAGAGGGATTACTGGATCATATGGTAGATCAATTATTAGTTATTTGAGAAAGCTCCATGTTGTTTTCCATAGTGGCTGTACTAATTTGTAGTCTCACCAGCAGTGTATGAGGGTTCCTTTTTCTCCGCATCCTCTCCAGCATTTGCTATTACTTGTCCTGTTGATTATAGCCATTCTAACAGGTATGAGATGGTATCTCATTGTGGTTTTGATTTGAATTTCCCTAATAGCTAGTGATGTTGAGCATCTTTTCAAATATTTTTGGCCATTAGTATGTCTTCTAGGGAGAGGTGTCTGTTCAAGTCCTCTGCCCATTTCTTGATTGGGTCGTTTGCTTTTTTTGTTGTTGTTATTGAGTTGTGTGAGTTCTTTGTATATTTTAGATATTAGACCCTAGGAGGCTTTACTAGCAAATATCTTCTCCCATTCAAATGGTTGTTTCTTTACCTAGTTGATGATTTATTTTGCTGAGCAGAAGCTTTTCAGTTTGATGTAATCCCATTAATTTATTTGAGCTTTTACTTCCCTTGCTTTCAAGGTCAAATTCACGAAATCCTCTTTAAGTCCAAGGTTCTTGAGTTTCGTGTCTATGTTTTCTTCTATGCATTTTAATGTTTCAGGTCTTATATTCAGATCCTTAATCCATTTTGAGTTAATTTTAGCATGTAGTGATAAACAACAGTTTAGTTTCATTCTTTTGCAGGTGACTTTTCAGCTTTCCTATCATCATTTATTGAAGAGGATGTCCTTTTTCCACTGTACATTTTTGGCTTTTTTTGTCAAAAATTATTTGTCCATATAAATATGGGTTTACTTCTGGACCCTTGATTCTGTCCCACTGATCCATGTGTCTGTTTTTCTGCTAATACAATGCTGTTTTGATTACTGTCACTTAGTAGTATAATTTGAAGTCAGGCAGAGTGATGCCTCCAGCCTCGTTCTTTTTTTCTCGGGATGGCTTTGGAAATTTGGGGTCTTTTGTGCTTCCATACAAATCTGATGATTTTTTGTTCTATTTCTTTAAAAAATGCCGATGAAATTTTGATGGAGATTGCCTTAAATCTGCATAATGCTTTAAGTAATAGGGTTATTTTAACTATGTTGATTCTTCCAATCGAAGAACACCGAATATCGTTCCATTTCTTTGTATCTTCTTCAATTTCTTTTAATAGGGTCTTGTAGTTTTCATCATATAGGTCCTTCACTTGTTTCGTTAAATTTATCCCTAGATATTTTACTCTTTTTGTTGCATTTGCAAAATGAATTATTTTTCCACTTCTTTTTCTGACACTTCATTATTGGAGTATAGAAATGCTAGGTATTTTTTAACTTGATTTTGTATCCAGGAACTTTACCATTTTTGCTTATTTGTTCTAGTAAAGTGGAGTCTTTAGGATTTTCTATATAGAGAATCATGTCATCTGCAAAAAGTGACAGTTCAAATTTTTCGTTCCCTATTTGGATGCCTTTTATATCTTTTTCTTGTCTGATTGCACTTGCTACGATGTCTAATGTTATATTGCATAAGAGTGGCGATAGTGGACAGCCTTACCTTGTTCCTTATCTTAGAGGGAAAGTTTTTAGTTTTTCACCATTAAGTATAATGTTGGCTGAGGGTTTGTCATATATGGCCTTTATTATGTTAAGGTACTTTACTTCTATACCAATTTTGTTATGTGTTTTGATCATAATTGGATGCTGAGTCTTGTCAAAGGCTTTTTCTGCATCTATTGATATAATTATATAATTTTTATTTTTAAATTTGTTTATATAGTGTATCACCTTAATCTATTTGCATATGTCGAATCATCTCTGTGCCCAGGCATGAAGCCCAATTTATCATGGTGTATAATCTTTTAAATATGTTGCTATATTTGGTTCGCTAGTATCTTATTTAGGATTTTTGCATCCGTGTTCATGAGAGATATGGGTCTGTAGTTTTCTTGTGTTATCTTTATCAGGTTTTGGTATTAGAGTAATATTGGTCTCATGAAGTGAGTTGGGAAATATTGCCTCCTCTTTGATTTTTTGAAAAAGTTTGAGGATAATAGGTATTAAATCTTTGACTGGTCACAGAATTGACTGGTGAAGCCATCTGGTCCTGGACTTTTACTTTTTGTTAGGTTTTCAATGATTGCTTCCATTTCCATACTGCTGATCGGTCTATTTAGATTTTCCATATCTTCTTTGTTTAGTCTAGGAAGGTTATATTTTTCTAAGTAGTGGTCCATTTCTTCTAGCTTATTAAATTTGGGGTTATATATTTTTCATAGTATTCTTGTTTGATCCTTTGTATTTCTGCAGTGTCTGTCATAATTTTCCCTCTTTCATCCCTGATTTTGTTCATTTGTAACCTCTCTCTTTTTTCTTTAGTGAGTTTAGCTAGGGGTTTGCAATTTTATTAACCTTCTCAAAGAACCAGTTCTTTGTCGCATTTATTTTTCCTATTGTTTTTGTTTTGTTTTGTTTTTAGTTTCATTTATTTCTGCGCTAATTTTGATAATTTCTTTCTGCTGATTTTAGGCTTTATTTGTTCTTTCTGTTCTAGTTTTTTAAGATGAAGTGTTAGTTTGTTGTTTATTTGGGCTTGTTCTTATTTTTGGAGATAGGCCTGTAATGATATGAACTTTCTTCTTATGATCACTTTTGCCATGTCCAAAAAGTTTTGATATGTGGTACTATCATTATCATTCATTTCTATATATCTCTTGATCTCTCCTTTTGCTTCTTCTCTGATGCAGTTATTCTTCAGTAGTATGTTGTTTAATCTCCATATATTTGTGAGGTTTCCTGATTTCTTTTTGCAGTTGATCTCTAGTTTCAAAACACTACGATCAGAGAATATAGTTGGTATGATTTCAACCCTCTTATATTTGTTGAGGCTTTCTCTGTGTCCCAGTATGTAGTTCATCCTTGAGAATGTTCCATGTGCACTAGAGTAGAATGTATAAGCAGCTGTTTTGGGATGAAAGACTCTGTAAATGTCAATTATGTTCAGTTGATCTAATGTGTCATTTGAGAATGCTATTTCCTTATTGATTTTCTGCTTGAACGATTTGTCCATGTCCGACAGTGGAGTATTTAGGTCCCCTACTATGATAGTGTTTTGGTCTATTTCTCCCTTTGGTTCTGTTAGTAATTGCTTTACATATTTTGGGGCTCCCTTGTTGGGAGTATAGTTATTAATAATTGTTATGTCTTCTTGGTGCATGATTCCCTTTATCATTATGAAATGTCCCTCAATATTTTTCTTTACCTTTTTAATTTTGAAGTCTATTTCATCTGATATTAGTACCACTACTCTTGCTTTTCTCTGAATGACATTTGCTTGAAATATCATTTTCCATCCTTTCACTTTGAGTTTATATCTGTCTTTGGAGCTGAAATGTGTCTCCTGGAATCAGCATATGGTTGGGTTTTGTTTTTTGATCCATTCTGCAACTCCGTGCCTTTTTATTGGTGAGTTCTGTCCATTTACATTTAGGGTGATTATAGACATATGAGGTTTTCTTATAGCCATTTTATTTTGTGCTTTCTGATAGCTCAGTGTTTCCATTGCTTCCTTGTCCTTGTGTTTCTGTTTCCTTTACTTTGGTTGACTTTTGTGGGTTTTCCTTGCGGTTCTTCTTGTGTTATATTATATACTTCAGTTCAAATCTTTGGTGAGTGGTTACCATTATGAATATGTAAAGGGTGGTTATATACATATAGTCATCTGTTTTTGTTTTTGTTTTTTTCTGCTCATGCCTATTATTTAAGCTTATAATGTCATGTTCTTAGTAAAGGTCGCACTCCTCTGCTTCTATTTGCCTGATAGTCACTTTATTCCTAATTATACATTTTTGTTTTTGTTTTTGTTTTGTTTTTTGGTCATTTTGTTTTAAGTGAGCTGACCTCTTTTGGTATTTCCAGTAGTTCAGGCCTTGTAGTGGAGAATTCCCTAAATTTTTGTATGTCTGGAAAGGCTTAATTTCTCCATCATAGTTAAAGGAGAGCTTAGCTGGATACATTATTCTAGGCTGGTAGTTCTTTTCACTTAATTGTTTAAATATTTGATTCCATTCCTTTCTGGCTTGCCAGGTTTGTGTTGAGAAGTCTGATGGTAATCGAATGGGTTTTCCTTTATAAATTATCCTTTTCTTCTCCTGGCTCTCCTGAGAATTCTGTCTTTGTCATTGATTTTTGATAATTTTAATCCATTGTGTCTTGGTGAAGGCCTTTTTAGGTCGACATAATTGAGTGTTCTGTTGACTTCTTGAATTCCAAGTTCTAACTCATTCCTTAGATTTGAGAAATTCTCATCAAGTATTTGTCTGAAAATATTTTCTAGTCCCTTCTCCTTTTCCTTGCCCTCAATAATGCCCATTATTCTTATGTTTTCTCTCCTGATAGAATCAGCTAGTTCTTGTATTTCTCTTTCATTATTTTTCATTTTTCAGTTTCTCTCTTCTTCCTTTCTGTCTTCGATATCACTGATCTTTTCTTCCATTTGGTTGACTCTCTTTCCCAATCTTGCTATTTCATTTTTCAATTCATGCAGTATTTTTATTTTAAATCCAGAAGATGTATTCTGTTTTGTTATAGGGTTTCAATCTCCTTGCTCTGCTCATCTAGTTGTTTTTTCAGTTCCTGAAATTGTTGATATGAATTGTTTCAAATCTCACTGAGTAATTTCAGAAGTACTATCCAGAATTCTCTGTTCCCTCATTCTCTAGAGGACTGCTGATTCAAGATGTGAAGATCATGCCATAGCATAAATTACTATCTCAGTTGTCCTGGTTTTCAAGGTTCTTGCTAAAAGAGCAACAGTAGCACACCTATTCTCCTTCACTGTCCCTTGCCTTTAAGATATTAAAGGATAGTCCATCAGTGGCCCAATTGCTCCTTGAGAATCCTTCAGGAAGTACCATAAAATGCAAAGCATAGCTCATGCTTCAGATGTAGGAGAGTCTCAGCGCACCTGCACCAGGGTTGGGTACTTGCACAGTGGACTCCATGGTAAAGGCTGGGTAGTCTGAGGGGCTTGAGGGAGTGCTTAAAGGACCTAAGATTGTCAAAAACTGTGGAGACTGCCCCAGGCTCTGAAAAACAGTGTTGAATTGCTGCTCTGGGTCTGTGTGCACTGCTGTGATGATCTCAGCTCTCAGATGAAGTCTTTTGTGTTGTGTCCTATTTTACAATGTACCGTTCAGTTTTCTATATGAGTTGTGACTTATTCAGAGAGCCAGTTTAGCTGCAGAGACTGCACGGTGGGAAGAATCCTGCAGAGCCCTTCCTTTTATAAATATGTTTCATTTTTACTTTATTGATACACAATTTTGTCATGCTTTGTATAAGCTGAGTTTTTATATAAGATATCCTCAGCATTTATCCATCCTTTAAATGCTCGTTGAGTCAATTTTGGTAATTTGGTAACTTTCAAGAAATTTGCCCATTTCATCTAGATTGTTGAATTTATTATCAAAATTTTTTATATTTTGTTTTTATCCTTTTAATGTTTGGAAATTCTGTAGTGATGTT
Organism: Rousettus aegyptiacus; assembly: GCF_014176215.1. Classification (NCBI taxonomy): domain Eukaryota; kingdom Metazoa; phylum Chordata; class Mammalia; order Chiroptera; family Pteropodidae; genus Rousettus; species Rousettus aegyptiacus. The sequence goes on from NW_023416309.1 coordinate 67,387,588, forward strand.
ATCCCTTTAATTTCTGGTCCTGAAATAAGATGCATGTCAAATCTCTTTGATCTTTCACCAGTCTTGCTAGAAATTTATCAATTTAATATCTTCTAAAACACAGTTTGTTTTCACAGATTTTCTCTTTCTAAAGTTTTCTATTTCATTGATATCTGACCTCATTTTTATCTTCTCCTTCTACTAAATTTGCATTAAATTTGTTTTTTGTTGCTCTTTATGGTCAAGCTTAGGATATTGATTTTAGAGATTTCTATTTTACTAATATTTACATTTAGACCTAAATTTTCCTTTCACCTATTTTTTTGCCTGTTTCCTATGTATTTTGATATGCTATGTTTTTATTATCATTTGGCTCAATAATTTGTCAATTTTCTTTTCAATTTCTTCTTTTAATCTGTAGGTTATTCAGGTATGTGTTATGTAAGTTCCAAATATTTGATGATTTTTGAGATGTTTTCAGTTATTGATAACTAATTTTCCATGATCAGAGAACATGTATGATTTTAATATTTTTGAGTTTATAAAAATTCATTTTATGGTCCAGCAAATGGTATATGTTGGTGAATACTTTATATGCACATGAAACAAATGTTTATTCTGCAGTTAATGGGTGGAATGTTTTATAAATGTCAATTATATCTGGTAGTTGATTATGTTTTTAAGTCTTCCGCATCTTTACTAATTTTCAGTCTTCTAATTCTTACTTAGGTACTAAATAAGAACTGATGAATCTTTAACAGAAATTGTTGGTTTCTCTTTTCAGTTCTTACATTTTTTTCTTCATTAATTTTGAAGCTTTTTTCTTTGATGCGTATGAATCTAGAATTGTTATGTCTTCTTTATGAATTGATCAATTTATTATTATTAAATGTTTCCTGTTACCCCTGGTAATGATCTTTGTTCTGAAGTATACCTTGTCTGATATTGATATAGTCAGTATAGCTCTCTATTTATCTGTGTTATTATATTTAATGTGGATTTCTTCCAGTATATAACTGAGTCTTTTTCTTTTTCTTTCTTTCTTTCTTTCTTTCTTTCTTTCTTTCTTTCTTTCTTTCTTTCTTTCTTTCTTTCTTTCTTTCTTTCTTTCTTTCTTTCTTTCTTTCCCCCCCTTTTTCTTCTTTTCTCTCTCTCTTTCTCTCTCTCTCTCTCTCTCTCTCTCTCTCTCTCTCTCTCTCTCTCTCGTTTTCTACTCTTCTACCTGTTCTTTATTCCTTTTCTCATTGTTTTTATGCCTTATTTTGGATTCAATATATTTTTGCCATTGGATTAGGAGCAATAGTTTTTTTTTTTCCCCCCCCTTTGGTATTAGCTATAGGACTTAGAGTATGTATCTTTAATTTATCACAGTAATATTTATGTAGTTAGTTGTAAGTCTGTTATTTTGCTTTTCTTCCCATTTATCCTTTTATATTTTTATATTCTCTTTTTCCATTCCTTCTTTTGGGTTATTTTAAAATTTTTACTCTTTTATTTTAATTTCTCCTTTGACTTTTTACATATACCTTTCAAAAAATTTAGTTTTTTTTATGGTTAAAAATTTGTCATTAATATATGAGAGTCTGTTTAGAGTAAATAGGGTACTGCTTTGCACTTCACAACAACTCTTTATACTTTCTAATTTTTACTTCACAACTGAAACTTTGCAGTTTCTTCTTCCACTTTCCACTTCTCACTTTAAACTTCACACTTTCTACTTTTTATTTACAACCTCATAGTGTAATTCTATTCAACTACGTACTACCTTTGTGCTTTTTGGCACATTTTTACATCTACATATGTAATAAATGCTACTTTACAATATATACATATTTTTTAAATAGTCTATGTCTGGTAAGGAAATTGTGATAATAAAACCATGGTCTTTTATATATGTACCCACTTATTTACTATTTATGGAGTCTTCTTTATTTCTTGTTAATCTAGGTTTCCATCTAGTACCATCCCTCAACCTGAAGAACATTCTTTTGAATTTCTTATGCTGGCAGTAAAGTCTCTCAGTTTTCATATACCAAAAACTGTCTTTATTTAATCTTCCCCCTTTTTCAAATAATGTCTTTTATTTTAAAATTATAGAAACATACAATATTATGTTAGTTGAAGAAAAAATATTATATTAGTTTACAATAATATACATACAATGTTATATTAGTTTCATATAATATTATATTAATTTCAGGTGCACAACATAGTGATTAGACATTTATATAACTCACGAAGTGATCACTCCAATAAATCTAGTACTCATCTGATACAGTACATAGTTATTACAATATTATCGACAATATTCTTTATTATTCTTTATGCAATATTATATATCTGGATGACTATTTTGTAACTACCATTTTATACTTCTTAATCTGTTCTCATTTTCTAACCCTCAAAATGTTCTCTGTATCTATGAGTTTGTTTCTGTTTTTTGTTGTTGTTGTTGTTTATTTTGTTCTTTAGATGCCATATGTATGCGAGATCATATCTTTCTCTGTCTGACTTAGTCCACATAGCACCATATCCACTAGTTCCATCATGAAATATCTTTTTCCATCTCTTTACTTTTAGTCTCTGTGTGTCTTTTAATCTGATGTGAGTCTCTTGTAGGCTACATATGTAAAGGTCTTATTTTCTTATCCATTTAGCTATCTTAGATTGGAGAATTTCTTTTTCATTTGAAGCACTTATTGATAGATATGTAGTTATTGTCATTCTTTATTCATATTTTTCATAAATCTTTTTTTTCCTGCTTCTTAAAGAAGTCCCTCCAACATTTTCTGCAACATTGGCTTGGTGGTGATGAACTCATTTAGATTTTTTTTTTTGATCTAGGTAGCTCCTTATTTGTCTTTCAATCCTAAATGATAGCTTTGCTGGGTAGAATAATCTTGAGTGTAGGTCCTTGCTTTGATCACTTTGAATATTTTGTGCCAATCCCTTTGGTCTGCAAAGTTTCTGTTGAGAAATCAGCTGAGAGTCTTATGGGAACTCCCTTGTGGATAACTAACTGCTTTTCTCTTGCTGCTTTTACAGTTCTCTCTTTGTCTTTAACATTTGACACTTTAATTGTGGTGTTTCTTGGTGAGGGCCTCTTTGGGTTCATCTTGGTTGAGTCTCTCTGTGCTTCTGGGGATTATGTCTATTTTCTTCATCAGGGTAGGGAAGTTTCGAGTCATTGTTTCTCCAAATAGGTTTCCAATTTCTTATTCCCTCTCTTCTCCTTCTGGTACCCCTATGATCTGGATGTTGGTATGCTTGATGTTGCCCCAGAGATCCCTTAAACTATCCTCATTTTTTTGAATTCTTTTTTCTTGTTGCTGTTCTGATTAGGTGTTTTCTGCTACCCATCCTCTAAATCACTGATTAGATCCTCTGTTTGATCCAATCTATCGATTCCCTCTAATGTACTCTTCATCTCAGATATTGCATTCCTTGTTTCTGACTGGATCCCTTTTATGTTTTCCATCTCCATTGTTATATTTTCTATGTCTTTGTTAAAGTTCTCCCCGAGTTCATCTACTCTTCCCCTAAGTTCATGGAGCATCTTTATAACCAATGTTTGAACTCTGCATCAGGTAGATTGCTTGTCTGCACTTTGTTAAGTTCTTTTTTTCTGGAGATTTGTTCTGTTCTTTCATGTGGGACATGTTTTTTTGTCTCCCCATTTGTGTCTGTTTCTATGTATTAGGTAGAACTCCTAAGTCTCCTGGTCTCAATAGAGTGGCTTTATGTAATTAGTGTCTTGTAGAGCCCAGTAGTACAATCTTCCTTGTTCCCCTGAGCCAGGTGCTGCAGGTATGTCCCTTGTATGGTTTGTGTGGGACCTCTTGTTATAGTTGATCCTCGATTGCTGTTTTGCACTTCAATGACCCTTGTGCTGATTGCTTGTGAGGACTGGCTAGTGAGGAACTGACCCTAAAGGGTAGGATTCACATTGGCATGGTTCTAGTGTCTGTCCATCTGCACTTTGGGTGTGTGCCCCTCAAATGTAGCTCTAGGTGGTGCTCTGGATCCATTGCTGGTCAAAGGAGGACAGGGTATGCCTACCAAAAGTCTCCTAGGAGGGGCCAAGCTGCAGGCCAAGTTCAGCTGCAGCCTCTGCACTTTTGGAGCTACCTGGTAAGAGTCAACAAGCAATCTGCAGATGGCTGCCACATATGCTGGGCTTACGGGTGCCTCAAGAAGTCAAGCCAGAAACCAAAACCGGCTACTGCTAGTACTGAATTTGGGACTACTCAGCAAGAGGTATGGAACACACCAAAGCCAGATGCTGTTTCTTTAGGTTTTATGAGCCTTTGAGAGATTTTAGGAAGTTTAGCAGCATGAGCCAAGATGATACATTTGTATGGAATAAACCACTGGAGGCAGTGGTCAGCCTGCAAGTTGAGAGAGGTAGAGTCTCAGGAAATCACCTGGGTGGAGCGATCTATGTTATCCAGGTTGATAGAGAATCGGATATGGTGGCTGCCTGTGTCTGGATGCTGGGAGGGGACAGGGAACAACCAAGGAACAATTATACTCCCAGCACTTTTGTCTGGAAGAAAGCCACCCTTCCATCCCTCGCTCTGAAGCCTGACATCTCAGGCCTCCCAGTGTATCTCTAGTGCTTGTTGAGCAGCTGCTACAGTGCTGGAACTCAGAGTGAGCAAGTCCATCAGTGAGCAAGTCCAGGGGGTGGGCCCTTTAAGAGGAAGGTCTGTAACAGCCATAGCCTTCCATCTCACTCAGCCATAAATTTTGATGGTTTTTCACAGCCAGACGTTGTGGAGACTTCTCATCCCAGCACTGGAACTCTGAACTGGGTATCTCAGTGTGGGGCTGGGACCCCTTCACTCTTCATGGAGGGAAGGAGGCTCTATAGCCAAGATAACCCTCCTAATTCTAGATTGCCACACTTGGTTGTGGAGTAGGCTGTCTAGTATCTCTGCCCCTCCTACCAGTTTCAGGGTGACCTCTTATGTATGTCCCCAGTAGTAGGACTTCTTTTCAGCCAGACCTCAAGTGACTCCCAATCATAGGGTTTTTTTTTTTTTGTATTTTTGTTATAATTTTCATGTGATCATGAGAAGAGGTGTGCACAACATCTTCTATGCTATCTTTCCAGTCCTCCTCATGCCTTCCCTTTTGAAGAGTATTTTTTGTTTGTTTGTTTTTGTTTTGCATATAGAATTTAAGTTGACTATTTTTTTCCTTTAGTACTTCAAAATAGCCTCTGGTTTTTTCTGATGAGAAATATGTTGTCAGTATTGTCTTTCTGTATGTTACATATCTTTATCTGACTTCTTTCAAGAGTTTCTTTTTGTCTTTGGTTTTCAGAGCTTTGACAATAATGTGCCTAGGTAGGTGTTGTTTTCTATTAATTTATCCTTTTGCAAGTTGAACTCCTTAACTCTGTAAGTTTTCTGTTTGTTTTGTTTTGCATATAATTTGAGATATTTTCTTTTATGATTCCTTTATATATTTTTCTGCTGATAAATTTCCTCATTCTGAGCCATCATAGCATTCCTAAAATAAATTCTGTATGTTTATTGTGTGCTATTATATATATATATATATATATATATATATATATGTATGTATATATAGTTAAATTATATAGTCTTAAATAAATTTATTAGTTTTAAATACTTTTTCAGGAAGAGTATGTTTTTTAGTCTAAGAATTTTTTTCTATTACTTTTAAATGAAAGTTGGGCTAGATTTGGAATTCATTATTTTAAATGCTATAGATGCTTCTCTAAGATCTTCTGAGATTGGTATGTTAGAGAACAATTTGGTTGCCTCTAAAGTTAACTTTTTAGTAATATTTTTATGTGTGTGTGGAGTACAATGCTTTGTGCTTATAAGATTGCTTTCTTCATCTTCGAAATTGAAAACTGAAGAGACCAACATCTAAAATAAATGTGTATCTTTTATCTGATTTGACTTGGTTTTCCATCAACATGTTTGAAATAAAGATTTGAATTTCTCTTTAGCTTAGAATATTTTTTCTTTTTCATTGATTCTCTCTTTTTGGAATTTACCATGTACACTCATGCACATATGTAAGAAGCATGCATACAGAGTCTCCGGAATCTGTGTCTTCTTTCTTTCTTCTTTTTCCTTAAGACATTAAACTTTCACCCTCTTTCTCTGAGCTCCAGAGAATTCTTTAAACCAAAGTTCTAAATTCAATGGCATATCAAGGGCCTATTGGTGGGAGAATTACACTGCAGACACATGCAAGGAGGGGGTGCATTATTTGTAGAGAATTTCAGAACAAGAACAAAACTGACTCAAATAGGTCTGCTTTGTAACATCGTTATGCATTGATAATTCTAAACAATGTCAGTTATAAAATACTCCTTGTCTTAGAAAGCTTTTTGTTGCTGTAAATTCTAAATAATTGCTATGAATATTGCATTTTAATAACATAATATATACATAAGCTTCAATCTAGCACATTTATATTACTTAACTTTTAACATATATTGTATTCCAGATGAACATTAACTCCAAGTTGTGAAATTGGCTCCTGAAACACAGAGTCTCAACTGTAAGCATTCATTTTGATGGCAAGTTAAATCCAGTAAAAAATTGTTTAAATTTGCTTTGTCTCTTCAACTGTTGTGGTAATCCTTACTTCTGTGTTTAAACAATATATTAGAAATAACCATTAACAGCATAATGATTGAGTATGGAAGAAAGCGAATATGAGTTATTTGTATTCTGTTATTCTATGTGCAAACCATTTTTTGAACCTTCCAAATGCACTCATTTTGAAATATTTCTCCATGTGATTTAATAAACATTTATTTTAGAACAGTTTCACGTTTACCAAAAATCTTTGAAGATAGTATAAAATGTTCCCATATACCCTATATCTAGTTTGCCCTATCTATTAACATCTTACATTTGTATTGTATATTTATTATAATAATGGTATTGGTACATTATTGGTAACTAAAATCAATAGTTTATTTAGATTTTCTTAGCTCTTATCTAATGTCCTTTTTTTTTCTGTTCCACAACCCCATCTGGGATATCATATTACATTTACTCATCATTTCATCTTAGTCCTCTTAGCTGTGTGGCAATTTTTCAGAATTTCCTAATTTTTGATGGTCTCGATCATTTTGAGGAATTCTATCAGGTATTTTGTAAAATGTTCTTCAACTGAGATTTGTCTGATGTTTTTCTCATAATTGATCTTGGTTATGTGTTTTTGGAAAGAAGATCATAGAGATAAGTTGCTATTTTCATCACATCCTATTTGGGATACATCCTGTTCACCCAACTTACCACAATTGTGTTGACTATTTGGCTGAGGTTATGTCTTTCAGTTTCTTCACTGCAAATTTACTCTTTTTTTCCTGTTTCCATAATGTACTCTTTGGAAGGAAGTCATTATGCACAGTCTAAGCTTAGGGAATGGGGAGTTATGTTCCTCCTTATTGAGGGTAGAGTATCTACAAAAATTATTTGGAATTCTTATGCATAGGAGACTTGCCTATTTCTTTGATTATATTTTCAGTATGAACTCATGAACATTTATTTTATACTTTGGGTCACAATCTAATACGACTTTATTTATTTTTTGCTCAAATTCTTCCAGCTTTGGCAATTGGGAACTTTTTCAGTTGGCTCCTGTGTCCCTTTGATATATCTTTATCATTGTGGATTTATTTTAATTGCTGAGAACTTTCTTACTTTCTTGTACTACAAGATGCTCCATGCTTGTCTTGTATATTTCTTGCCCTAGTTCTAGAATCAGCCATTTTTCCAAGTAGCCATGTTTCTTTAATTGTAGAATAATATTGGAAACCAAGGTTTTAGTACTAGATGTGCTCATTGTGATTGGGGTATCCCTGCTTCAAGGCCTTTTCAGTTGACAGAACAAGGAAATATAGGTAAGCATAATCTGTGTGTATTCATTTATCTATAGACATTTCCATATGGAACCAGCTATATCTAAATAAAACTAAACACGAGTTCATACTAAAGTCTTTAGTACTAAACAATTATTCTAGCTGACTCCCCTAGCTTATCAGTAACCTCCCACTCCAAAAATAAGAAACCTGTCACCCACTATCCACCATCTATTTATTTGATTTTAGAATACATGTATAAAAATATTAGACTTGTTAAATAATCATCATGTGTTTTTATCCTCCTTTGTAAAATAAATACATTGATGCAATTTAAAAGCATATAGTCCATTTTTAACACATATCTTAATTTTTACTGAGATGGTGTAATATTCAATAAAAAACAATTTCATTGTCATCATCAATTTTAAAATTATTATTCCTTGTTTTATTTCATGATTATTAGTGAAAATAATTTGTTATATCATGGTAACCGATTAAGAATTATCTATTCCTAGTGTCAAATATGGTAGGTATGGCACAATTAAATTAATCATTTTTGGTTTTTTGTTGTATCTAATGTGCTAATAATCATTACTATTGCTTTTTTAAAAACATTAAATTTATTAAGGTGCCATTGGTTAATAAAATTATATGTTTTATGTGTACAATTCAATAATACATCATCTGTATATTGAATTGTATATTCATCACCCAAAGTCAAATCTCCTTCCATTAATGTATAGTTGACCTCCTTTACCCTTATATACCTCCCCATACTTCTCTTTCTCTCTGGTGATCACTAAACTATTATCTGTGTATATGAGTTTTTGTTTGTCTTGTTTATTGCTTTCAGTTTTATATTCCACATATGAGTGAAATCATATGGTTCTCAGCTTTGTCTGTCTGACTATATTTCACTTTGCTATTACTTCTAAGCTTAGTAATCTGCAGTCTTTTCTGGTGTTTGGTTTCCTTTTTTTATTTTCAGAGTACTACTGTTTCTTTGAGTGAGTGAAGTATACAGGGAAAATTTGCCTTGATTCCTTGGAACAATTCATTTCATTTGAGCTATTCACTCTCAGCTACTGCAGTTCCATATTTGTTTATTTGTTTGTTTGTTTGGGGCATCACTGTGAGAGTTTGCTGCTGTCTACTCATTCTTCAGGTTGGTACTTTCTGCCATGTAGTCACAGCTGCTTATCTGAATCTGATCCCATTTTTACCTATCACTTACAGAAGTTCTCCACATTTCTTGATCTCATGATGGCATGCACCTTATTCCAACACACTCTCACATAGTAGTAGGCTGGACATGAATTCATGTTACAGAAGTTTCTGCAAATGTGAATGCTTTTTAACATATCCAGGCATTGCTGAAAGAACAAAAAAGCACTCTAGGAAATAGATAAATAAAATGAAGACTTAAATATGAGGATACATGGCATCAGAGATGGTAGTAAGTGATAGATTCAGTAAAACTTAGAGTTTATATATAAGCATCTACACAGTAGTTTATTTCTATCAATTTTCTCAGCCTGTTCTGGTAGTCCCAATAGAATCTCACAAACCTATCTTTTCTACCTCTCTCACCTTCTTCTTCTTGACTTTTATCTCTTCAGTCTTTTCCTATAAGTGTTAGATGAGTGTCTATGATTTTCAACACAATTAAATTTTCTACAAATTCGATCTTTGAAATTTTTAATTCAGCAACCATATTTTTTAATGTCTATCTCTCTTGTTCAAAAATGATTTTCTCCTCAGAACTTTTAAATGGGGATTAATAAATGCAATGCCCACTTGAAAGTAATTAAGCCCATGGATTATCAGTTCTTGAAACATATTTCTTGTACCAAATTCATTAATAGAGAGAAATTTTCTCTAATTTTTCAGTAGGGTACCCTTCTCTGATAATATATTTTCTAGATACTGAGCTTTTTCTCTTGTAGGCTAAGTCTTTTAGAGGGAGTTCTTTTCTTGTTTAAACAACAAGAATGGTAATAATCTATCAAAAATTGGCAGAGGTTTTTGCTCAAATTCTACAATTCTATATGAGGGGACTACAGAAAATTTGTACTTTAGTATGCATTTTCATTAGGAATTCAGTAGCTTGAGGGTGCAAGTGTATTTTGAGAGATGAAATTCAGGCAAACACACTGGAAAATTCTCCATTGTTCAAAGGGGTATCTCTTTTTGTTTGTGTTGGCTAAAACTAAAGTATACACCCATGATGGATTAGGCCAAGGTGTGATGGGGGCACAAGGGCCTGCTCTTTGCATGTTGAGGCCTTTAGCTTCACTTCCTCTTCCAGTGAAGTTTTGACAGCATCTTCTCCACTTTAAAGTTCGCTCAACTTTTTGATGCAAAAAAGGGCATCATGAATCAACAATGTGCTTTCTTACTTCAAACCCATGGTACAACAATTTTTCCATGTCTTATCCATTTTTTCATAAAGGTGTTTGCATGAGTTATTTCCAATGTTCAAGTCATCAGGGAGGCCAGATCTAGTTATTAGTGTTTTGTCTTCATCTTGTAAAGACGTACAAAGCCTATATTTTTTATTTTTAAAAGAAAGTCCTCTCTCATATGGCCTAGCAAAGTGGTTTGCAAGAGTACTTATGGGAGGTTGGAGCCTTGAGGCTGTTGAAGATACAAACCTCTCAGACACAGAATCTCTCTCAGGCATGGCATTCTCAGACTTGGAAAGAAAGATCTCACAACCTTGATAACATTTTGATTTGTACTTGGTTGACTTGGATTAAACTAAAATTGCAAAAACAGTTTGTCATGATATTTAAACAGTGAAGAAATTCAAGTTCACTGATCAATTCCGTAGCTGCTGGGCTTGCTGGAAAATTGGAATTGATCCCTGTACAGCAGAACTTCCTTGATCACAGCACTTACCCCTCTTGAACTTCAACTTCTTCATCTGTAAAGGGAAGTAGAACTTTCAAATCTCTGAATCTTACACACATACACATACACCCCTACATGTTCTTATATATATTATACATATTCCTATATTTTTATACATATTCTAGATTCTGAACCAAAATTTTTAAAGAGTAAGTGTAATTCTATGACTAGAGCAACAGAAACTTTATTCATCTGGTTGCATAAGTTCTAGTATGTTTATTTAAAGAGCAATCACTTTATCTTGGATGACTAACCATCACCACATCCTTGGTATATAGCATAGTTTATGGGACTATGCAAAAAGTTAAAATATATTTGTTGAATAAATAAATGAACATATGTCACATAATTTTTAATGTCTTATCCAGTACAGCTTTTAGAGATGGGTACCCAGAAACCTGTCCTGAGCCCTGAAATATAAAGAATTTGCTGTTTCTCTTTTTATTGAGATCCTTCTCATGAAGAAAAAGGTTCCCAGGGCCAAAGGTTCATCTTTATTCAGAGTTGTCTCCCTTCCTCCCCACTCCAGCAAATTCTAGGTACCTGAGATTGGGATATGACAGGGCCAAATAGCCTTGAGTCTCCTTCTTGAGCCAACATCCATATCTTTCCCGGATTCTTCTCACAAAATTATATTGTGCCCTTGGTGTGCTAGAGGTGGTCAAGAAACAGCTGCTCCCAGGGGTGGAGGGGGAAACAGTAGGGAGACATGGTCTAAGAGTCTTTATTTTACTCTTGCCCCAAGTCCAATTAATGTTAAGACAGGCTGATTATTTTAACCACTTTCTCTTTCCACCCCCATTCCTCAAACACACTAACATGTAATTTTTTTATTGGAACCAGAAAGCCTCAGTACCCATCAAAACAGACGCATGCGCACGCGCGCGCATGCAAACACACACACACATACACACACACACACACACACACACACACACACCACAAAACCTAAACAAACAGAAATCCCAAATCTCTCTCTCACTTTCTCCCTCTCTTAATGACTATATAGATATCTACATTTATCAGATATATAAGGAAACTGTATAGAATTATGAAGACATATAATAAAAAAATCTTTTTAATTGTCCTTATAAAAAAGGCTTTAAGATGAGAAATATTACAAATTCCCAGTCTTTCCAAGTTTTATCTTTCTTCACTTTTTGCTTGTTTCCAAATATCATAGTGAATTCTAAGAAAACATTAATGAACAGAATGTTGCAGGGAAAAATACGTAGTTACAACTGAAAACCTTTAGTACATAATTTCATCCTGGATTAATGTGTTAGACTAAGCACAGATTCTTCACCCCAGGGTTTTGTGTGGGGATCAGAGATGGATCTTTTGTTATAACAATTTGTGGGTGCTGCTAGACGATAGCATTTATTTCCTCCCCACACCCCAATTCAAATCTCAGTTAAAAAGAAGCTTTGTTTGCTTGGTTTTCCTGGTGTGGATTTTAAATATTTCCATTTTCCATGGATATATTAACATTTGACCATCCGTGTGATGTGCCAATTTCTATTTTGTCCTTCAAAGGTTGAAACAACACCCACTCTTAGAATTCCCTTCACAAAGCACAAGGAAATCTCTCCTAAGGCACAGTGAATCAGCTATAGACTTCATAATTAGCTTCTATAATAAAGTACTTAATCAGAATAGAAGCCCTTACTAATTACAACAGGAAGTTGGGGCAGGCGGTGCACCCACAGCTGGGGTGAGGCTCTGCAGAGGTGTCTGGGAACATGCACCCACAAAGGTCCAGGTCCACACAAGAGCCCTGGGCCTTAATTAGCCTCAGCAATTAAAAATGAAAACAATCCTCCATTTTCTCATTAAAAGATAGGAGCCCCTCCCCCATCACAGTACCCGGAATGATAATTTTGCTACTGCAAATACCATGCTGATGCCAAAGACAATGGTTAGTTCCTGAGTTGCAAGACCTCATCACCCCTTTACTAAATTTCAGGCACCTCCACATAATGGGAGATTGATTAGGATTAATAGATTTATTTTTACAGGTCAAGACAGAAAACTCTTTGGTTTGCGGGTGTTCTTGCATATAATATCACAAGCTATAAATCAAACTGCTTTAAAGAAACACTGAGCTTTCTGCCTTGGAACTTTTTGTAACAATAGACTTTTGTGTCTCCCTAGCTACTGTCTCTCTTTTTTGCTTCTTGAAAATGCAGCCACGGTGTCAGCCTGATAGATATGGATAGGGCTTGTGATCCATACAATCTATATTATTTTGTAAAAGCTTAGAAGGGGAGGGTGTTCCATAAGGCTCCTTGGAATTCTTATGTTTGTTTTTCTTCCATTTCTAAGGTAATCAGTGCTCAGCAGCAGCTGTAACAACTATTAGCATCTGTCAATCTCACTTTAACTTGATAGTCAAAAGTAATATAGCTGGATGAAAAGATTTAAAAATTCAAAGAAAGAAAATTTACTCTCCAGGGGAGAATTTGAGTATTTAGTCTACAGGACATAGGACAGACTGGGGCATCACTGATGACATTGAGAATATAGCTGCCACAGGCACAGCACCAAGAGAAGCAAAGCCACATGGAGTGTAAGCCTTAAGGAGAAAGTTTTTTAAAGCTACTGTGGGAGAACAATTGAATGGAAATCGCCTACATAGAAGGAGATGTCCAAAAATGCTTACCTAGAAAATTTGGGAATACATTAAAAGAAGTACTGGGCTATAAAATTTTAAAAGATTTGGGGCATTTGTACCTAATCATTAGTGCTCTCGACTTCTTTTCTCTTAGTGAGAAATGACCTTAAGTTTAATGTAATTTTTTTTTTCTAATCAAAAGAAAGCAAAATTGATTTGTAGATTCAGATTGTTTTTCTTTTTTTATCACTTTCACAGGATCACTCTTAAGGCAATGCTTTGTTAATTTCTGAAATAATATTGAGATATATAGCTGAGGACTCGACAAGTTTCCATGAAGCATTGTTATTTCTCAATCTTTCTCTCTCTCTCTCTTTTTTTTTTTTTTGCCTGAGTCTCCCCCCCGCCCCCCAGAGCAACATGGCTTGGCCACATGGAATCAGCAAGTGACAAGTGTTTTTCTCAACTTCACAGAGCTGCTACCCCACCTAGCTTATAAGAGGGAAACCTGGGAGTTGAAAAAATAAGAGTAAAATAGTGTAAGTAGGGGTCAAAGGTGGGAAGGGAGGGGGAAAGGTAAAGAGGAATTGGAGAATGCTGAAAAGTACTCTTGTAATTTGGATCTTGCTATATGGCAGTCAGCTGATGTGGAATCTCCTCCCTTGTTAGTCATGTAGAAATGCATAATGAAATATATAAATAAAATTTAACGATAGAAGTATGAAAGTCCTCAAATGGCAGAAATAAGAAGGAGAACACTAGTCAGTGCCTTTCCTTTCCCTTCTCCCCAGACTCAGCAGATGCTGTCGTTGCTTCACTAAAGTTTTGGGCCTCTGGACCTAGACAGAGGGCTGGGAGCTGGGGCTAAGTTTTTATTGTCCTAATGTGGATGAAAGGAAGGAGATGTGTCTTTGATTCTGCGTGAAGTGGGGATCTGTAACTGAAATGCCTTTTAAATAGCTGAGATTCTCAAAAGATTTCCAAGTTTGAAAAAATAAAAAATATTTATCTCCTGGCTCAGAGACATAGCAAGAAAACACAGGGTCTATCTCAGGCCTAAATAGATTTTTAAAAATTAGAAGAACACATCCTTTGAGTAATCTAAATCCCAAGTTTTCACAAAACATGGGATTAAGTTATAAATTTATATGTATGGTATGATAACTCCAAGCTGAGAAAGTAATATAAAGTTACCCAGGACTCACTTTGCTTCTGGAAGTCATGGCTTGGCATGGTAGGAGGAGGCAAGGCAAAGAGAGGAGTTTACTCCATCCATCTTTAATTTTCTCATTTAAAAATAAATTATTGGATTTCCTGTTTGACAATTTAAACCAGCAACTATCTTCTCTTTTGTGTCTGCATCAGAAGGAGGTGTGCTCCCCCAGAACCCTCCAGGTAGCTATCAGTTGACAGCTATTGTTTTGAAGGTTGAGGTACCAGAGGGAGTTATGGACTGTGTAAGGGATTAAAATATAAATGATATTTTTCTTTACTTTTCTAATATTTTTTGTCTATTTTCATTTAACTGAGGCCATTGATATTCAAAGCAAATGTTAGATGTGACTATGTCTTTTTTTCATGCAAGACATCCATTAGAAATAACTGGCAGCTCAGATCTTTTATCTTAACCAGTCAAACTCACTAGTACTGTAGGTGGTGCAAGAAAAAAGTGTTTTTTTTTTTTTTTTTTTTTTTTTGCCTGATGTACAGGAAGGTTTTTGTTTTGCTTCAACAGCTTTTTAAAATCCCTGTCTTGGCTCCTATCCATGTCTCCTCCCAACTCAGATCATAAAACAGCTGTATAGAACTCACTCTAGAAAGTCCACTTTTCTGTCTGTAGGGCCAGAATTGGCATCCTGGTCCAATAGCCAGTCCATCTATACAACGGCAGCATCTAATATACAAAGGTGCTCATTGTCTGAGGCTCTATTATTCAAATTCCTAAGTATAGATGGTTCAGAGGGAAGCCAAATGCATCACAATGTAAATTGTTCACTCATATACTAACCATGCATAAAATCAATTTATATTTCAAGATCCTTCCCAGTTTAACTTTAGGAAATGAAACCTGTCACCTCCACACATTGGGGACAATCATCAGATATAGGGTAGGAATATACACAACAAATATATTGCAAAGTTGTAAATCTTGCAAAATATCCAGGACTTTATGAAGTCAATGGAGAACTGCTGGAATCAAGCAAAGCCATTGACAAATGAAGACCTGACAGGGCTTCTGAACTCCCCGAGCCACGGACTAGTACTGGTCTGTGGTCTGTTAAGAACTGGGCCACATAGCAGGGGGTGAGCAGCAGGCAAGTGAGCAAAGCTTCATCTGTATTTGCAGCTGTTCCTAAGCACTAGCATCACTGCCTCAGCTCCACCTCAGATCATCGGGCATTAGATTTTCATAGGAGTACTGGTCCCCGATGCCAAAAAATGTTTGGGATCGCCTATCTAAAAAATTTAAACCAGTCAACAATTTAGAAGATCCCACTTTCCCTTCCCCATTACATCGTCTACCCTATGAAGTAAGGAGATTGTTGGGAAAAAAAGAGTGCCACTTAGAGCTTGTGAGGGGCTCTTACTAAATCTATTCATCTGATGGTGAACCCCACCACAATGGTACACATGCTTAAGTCTGGGGGTGTCCAAGGGGCTCCTGCTAATAAGAGTTTGGGGAAAGCATTGTTGACAGGACTTGGTTGTTTGGGTTTAAGTTCCTACTCACCCACATGGGACAGGGACTTCCATTTATATTCTCACAAATACTAGAGATAAACATACAGAGAGCATATTTGCTGCAATCAGAGGGGGAGAAAAGGAAAGTCACAAAGATGTTTAGTAGCTTGCTTAAAGTCATAGTAAGTAGAGATCTAGAATTTGTACATATTGTTAACTTCAAATCTGTTAAAAATTACTTATTCGAATATACTTATCCATCTATTCTTTTATTCAACGATTATTCTCATTCTCTTTCTTTTTCTCTCCTTCATTTACTCCTTTTCTGTTTCTCTGCTTTGAAGTAGCTAACAGATATGCAAACACATGCATTGTGTAATGCACAATGGTTACTGCAGTTGACATGTGGTGATTGTGTTGTGCCATCCAGATCCCTCTTCAATAAAGGACTTGTTGCTGCAGCTGCTGGGCATGCTGTCAGCATACAGCCTCCAGCTGTTAGCCCCCTAGGATTGCCTCAGCTGCAGAAAACCCCTTTGCACAAATACATACTCTTTCCTGGGGCAGCTCACATCCATTGGTTTATAGATGCATGGTACAGAGGCCTGGCTATTTTATCCTAAAACAATACTGAAGTTGCACTCTAGCTCCAGAGCTCCCTGTAGAATAGGCCAAGGCTACCATTTCAATTTCAGTGCAGCTCACTGGCTCGTTCTGCCCAGTTTTGCTCCCCTTCACTCCTTTGCACAAGTCTTGATACCACAGGTATTCTTTAATAAACATCTTGCATTTAAACTATATTTCAGAGTCTGCTTCCTGAAAAACCCAACTACTAAGTATGTTCCCTTGCCCTAGTGAAGGAAGGGAAACATAAAATTACTGTACCATAAGATAAATGTAATAAGAAGTAAGGAATGTGTGAATTCAGATTATTCTGTGTGGGATGATTAGTATATTAGAGATGTCAATCATGTCTTCCATGCTCATACATGCTCTCCTCACATCCTGGAAGGAATAGCAAAAGGTGTCATGTACCTTCTACCTACTTCCATGGTTAACTAATCAAACAGTGAACATCATACTCAGGGAAGTCAACCCACTGGCTCAGCTGGATCTCTTGGCTTCTCTCTCCAAAGAATTTGGAAAATTGGAACATAGTGACAATGCACTCAGTTTTCACTGGACTCTAAAGTTGATGGGACAAATAAGCCATTAGATATATAAAATACAAAGAGTTGGTATGATGAGAATGAAAATAATGAAAATAATAATTAAAAGATTAGCAGATGAGTGGAGACTCGGGGCCTCAGAGATGGGGAAAACAACTTCAATTTTTGATTTTCTGGGACTTCTGACTCCAGTCTCACATGAGACCTGGCTGCCTTTGGTGCCTTAGTTTCTGTTGAGTTAGCTATGTTCTTTTTATCCAACAGACTATGTCTTTTGGCTGAAGAATTCTGTTTCTTGTAATAATATTGATTACATTAAGACAATTTTAAAGGAAGGGATTTAAAATGGGAGTTGTTGGAAAAATAAGATTTCAATAGGGGAAGATAAATGGAACATGGAATGCAAGGCAAGAGCAGCATCATGCACAGAGGTGCTGAAACATATATTTGTTGGACATATCTGAAGGATGATAAATAGGCCAGTTTGGTCAATATGAAGGGAATGGAAAGTAAAATAACAGGATAAATGTTTGCAAGACTGGTGGGAAAACTTTGATTAATTGGTGGAGCTGGCCTGCATTAAAGAGTCTATTCATTCTTTTTAGGATATCCCACTGGCCACAGAGAACATGGAATAAGACTATAGAGCAGTGAAATTTGGCTGTTGGAAGAAGTGAGGAAATAAAAACAGGGAAATGGGTGTCTTTCTTGTGGCAGAGTAACAAGATGAGATTAATGAAAATGGAACAACAAAATAAAAGGAATTAATGGGAAATTAGCAGGGTGTTTTGTACCTAAATTAGTTCATCACCATCCAGTAGTGTGTAGGTGAGTGGTTAACAACTGGCATGTGCTTCCTCTCTCTCTCTCTCTCTCTCTTTCTCTCTCTCTCTCTCTCTCTCTCTTTTTTCCCACTATGTCTTCTCACCCCACCTTCTCTCTCAAAATGACAAAGAGAAAAAAAGGAAAAAAAAAAACCCTGATTGTAGCATTCGATTTCCATGTTATGAACACTCTCACTATGGCTGATTTTAAGCTATCAGAGTGATGTCACTGAATATAGAGTTAGGGAGAGGCCCACACTATTGACTCTTTCAAGTCCATGAGAGTTGGCTACAGCACCCTACTATTCCTATCCCTGAAACAATTATTGCACATAGATTGATAAGTCATGCTGATTGGTGTAGGCAATCAAGACTGGTTTACAAAGCTGTTGGGGTAAATTCCACTCATCTACATGTAAAATGAGTGGAAAACTGTTTAGTATTTTTGAAATTAATGCAGAAAAAATGATGAACAGAGAGTAAACTGGAGTGTATATTGATTTCATCAGTTTTCCCAAGGTCTTGTAGCTAATAACAGATAAAACTAGGAGTCAAGCGAGGCATTCAAACTCCAGAGATTGCATTCTTAGCTGCTATGACATACGTCCTCTCATAGTTAATCTCTGAAAAACAGTGAAATCTATGGGTTAGTCCTCACAATAAAAATTTCCAGTTAAAGATCATGAGTGGGTGGTAAGAACACGAGGTACAGGGAAAAATTAAGAAGAGTTAAGTGGGAGAATAGTGACAGTTCTCTACCAAAGTATTCATCCTTGTACTGAAAGCTCTCTAAGTTTGTTTCTACTTCATTTTTCAGGATGATCTGGGAGGCACTATAATATAATGGTGAACAGTCATGAGATCTTGGGCGAGTTATAAAAGTTATTCTGAGCCTTTATTCTCTATTGAAGTAGAAAGGGTGGAAATTTTTATTGTGAGGACTAACCCATAGATCTCACTATTTTTCAGAGATTAACTATGAGAGGATATAGGTCATAACAGCTAAGAATGCAACCGCTGGAGTTGGAATGCCTGGCTTGACTCCTAGTTCTATCTGTTATTAGCTACAAGACCTTGGGAAAAGTGATGACATCAGTATACACTCCAGTTTTTGAATTTGTAAAATGGGAACTCCAACACTATTGTTAAATTAATTAAATAAGGAGACCATTAGACTAAGGTGGTTCTAATGCCTTAGCAACCTATATAAGCAATCTAAAACCTAAACTTGTAGATGTCTTGAGGTTAAGAAATCAAACTCTAGGAATTCTGGTAAAGATGGCAAAGTAGATAAATGCTGTGCTTGCCTCCTCTCACAACCACATCAGAATTACAACTAAACTACAGAACAGCCATAATTGAGAGTCATCTGAAGTCTAGATCAACAGAAGTCCCACAACTGGGACATACTGAAGAGGCCACCTTGAGACTGAAGAAGGGATGGAGATGCAAAACAGGATAGACTCACACATGCATTTGGTGATTGAGAATGGGAAGAAATATCTCAGCTACATAGGTCCCTCCTGGCGAGGTCTCAATCCTACATCTGGCTCCCTAGCTCAGGGTTCCAGTGCAAGGAAAAGAAGTCCCCACAGAGTTTTTATTTCTGGCTATAAAAGTTAGCAGAGATTGTGGCTGAGTGAAACAGAGGGCTGCTGAAATCCCATGCACTCCTCTTAAAAGTCTTGCGCACAGTCTTGTTTGCTGATAGACTCACTCACCCTGAGATCCAGCACTGGGACAGCGGGGGACATACAGGGAGGAACTGAATGTCTGGCTTTGGGGTGAGGGCTGGAGAAACAGCTTTCTCTCAGACAGAAGTGCTAACAGAAGCCGTTGTTGCTTTGTAGATTCCTCCTCGCTCCCAGTGTGCAGACACAGGCAGTTACCAAATCTGAGTTTCCATCAACCTGGCAAACAGTTGTTACCCCACCCTGGAGATTTTTCTGAGATCTTTCCCCACCCAACTTGCAGGCCCACCCAAGCTGTTTCTAGTGGCTTTGCCATACAAACAGTCTGTCTTGGCTCATGCTGCAGACTTTCCTAAAATCTCTCAAAGGTTCACAAAACCCAAATAAGCAGCATTTGGCCCTGGTGTGCCCTGTAACTTTGCCGAGCAGCCCCAACACTGGCACTAGTGGCAGCCGGCCTCAGTTTACAACTCGGTCTTTTGAGGCACCTCCAAGTCCAACGTGGGTGGTAGCCTTTCAGATCACTTGGTGACTTTTGACAGATGGTCCCAGGCAAAACACAAGCTGTAGCTGAACTTGGCCTGTAGCAGGGTTCATTCCAGGAGGTCCAAGGGCTGATATGCCTAGTGGCTAGCTTCAAACTAAGGTGGAATACACCCAGGGATGCATCTGAGAAAGACACACCCAAAGGGCTGACTGGACAGGAACCAGAGCCATGCTAAAGAAAATATAATGCTCTGTAGGGTCAGTCCCTTACTGGACAGTCCTAAAAATAAATCTGAGGATCAATCATTCCCATTGACGTGCAAACAGCAACCAAGGCTCAACTATAACAGGAGGTCCCACACAAACCATACAAGGGACATACCTGCAGCACCTGGCTCAGGGGAACAAGGAAGATTGTACTACTGGGCTCTACAAGACACTAATTACATAAAGCCACTCTATTGAGACCAGGAGACTTAGGAGTTCTACCTAATACATAGAAACAGACACAAATGGGGAGACAAAGAAACATGTCCCACATGAAAGAACAGAACAAATCTCCAGAAAAAAAGAACTTAACAAAGTGCAGACAAGCAATCTACCTGATGCAGAGTTCAAACATTGGTTATAAAGATGCTCCATGAACTTAGGGGAAGAGTAGATGAACTCGGGGAGAACTTTAACAAAGACATAGAAAATATAACAATGGAGATGGAAAACATAAAAGGGATCCAGTCAGAAACAAGGAATGCAATATCTGAGATGAAGAGTACATTAGAGGGAATCGATAGATTGGATCAAACAGAGGATCTAATCAGTGATTTAGAGGATGGGTAGCAGAAAACACCTAATCAGAACAGCAACAAGAAAAAAGAATTCAAAAAAATGAGGATAGTTTAAGGGATCTCTGGGGCAACATCAAGCATACCAACATCCAGATCATAGGGGTACCAGAAGGAGAAGAGAGGGAATAAGAAATTGGAAACCTATTTGGAGAAACAATGACTCGAAACTTCCCTACCCTGATGAAGAAAATAGACATAATCCCCAGAAGCACAGAGAGACTCAACCAAGATGAACCCAAAGAGGCCCTCACCAAGAAACATCACAATTAAAGTGTCAAGTGTTAAGGACAAAGAGAGAACTGTAAAAGCAGCAAGAGAAAAGCAGTTAGTTATCCACAAGGGAGTTCCCATAAGACTCTCAGCTGATTTCTCAACAGAAACTTTGCAGACCAAAGGGATTGGCACAAAATATTCAAAGTGATCAAAAGCAAGGACCTACACTCAAGATTATTCTACCCAGCAAAGCTATCGCTTAGAATTGAAAGACAGATAAAGAGTTTTCCAGACAAGAAAAAGCTAAAGGAGTCTGTCACCATCCAACTAGTATTACAAGAATTGTTAGAGGGACTTTTTTAAAGGAAAAAAAAACATTAAAATATGAATAATAAAAAGGCAGTAAATACTTTAAATGTAAATGCATTAAATGCTCCAGTCAAAATATAGGGTGTCTAAATAGATAAGAAAATAAGACCCTGCATATGCTGCCTACAAAATTCTCACTTCAGAGTGAAAGACAAATACAGACTGAAAGTAAAGGAATGGAAAAAGATATTTCATAATAATGGAAACGAACAAACAAACAAAACAAGCGAAGGTAGCAATACTTTTGCCAGACAAAATAGACTTTAAAACAAGAGAGGCAAATGATCCAAAAATCCCACTTCTGGGTATCCAAACAAACCCAAAACACTACTTTGAAGGACATGCATATTCATAAGTCATTGCAGCATTATTTACAATGGGAAGATTATGAGGCAACATGGGTGTCCATCAATAGATGATTGATAAAGAAGTGGTATATATATACAATGGAAAAATACTCAACCATAAAAACGAATGAAAGCTTGCCATCTTCAGCAACATGGATGGACCTGGGAGGGTATCATGTTGAATGGAGTAAATCAGACAGGGAAAGATAGATGTCATATAATTTTACTTACATATGGAATCTAAAGAACAAAACAATCAAATATGCATCTTTCTAAGGATATACTATACTATTACTTTATTGCTTTTACACAATTACAAAATTCTATGAAAGTTTTACTCTTTGGAAAGTGAAATGAAGTAAAATCAGATTCTGTCTTTTGCAATTAGAAATTGGATTGAAATAGTTTGATAAGTAATTTCTATAACCTGTTGATAGTGTGATCTACTTCCAGCAGGTGAATCCAAGTGTATATTAGAATATATTTAAAAACAATAAAAATTATGTAAATTTAAAGTTCTCCTGATTGTCAGCCTTTCTCTCTTCTAGATATTTTTATCTTCTGGGAAGTATAGAACACAACGTCCATCCTCTTCTGAAAGGGTGGGAAAATGCTCAGCATTCGTGCTTTTTTGCCTCCTCTTCAAGACCTTCTTTTCCAGGAGCATGAGTATGCCCAAGTGAAAATGTAAGGCTTCCAGAATCATGTGTGTGATTTGATATTAGCATTCTGAAAAGTCTTTAGTCATGCTGTAAGCACTCGATGAAGAGTCCTCAGCGTAAACTCCTGGCTAAAGATGGATGACCTGAGTTCATTCAAAGACCAAATAACTTCCAGACATTTATTTTGGATAGAAACATATGTTTTTCCCTTGACAATAATTTCCTTGTGTGATATACAGGCAACCCCAAAATTGCAAATAGAGTATTAACAAATTTCCTTTTAGCTCAGTCATTTGGAATGCACAATGATTTTTTTCTCGTAGAGATAATATTATAAATGTCAGTTAAGGACCCAGGCTATCTGCAAAATTTGTACTTATCTCATATCTTGATTGAAAAGCTGCAATGGAGACTAGTAGAAAACAAGAGCCACACAGTATTTCTTGCTTCCTCTAGGATTTCTCTGTGTTAGTGGCATCTCGTGATTATGGGTACAGTTTCTGGGGCAGACTGAGCTCGAATCCAGGCTTGGATACACATTAGTTGTACGACTTTGGGCAGGTCACTTAACCTCTCTTCTCAGTTTCCTCATCCATAAAAGAGGAATGATATTAAGATCGACTTAATAGAGCTAGAGCATATGTGTGAGAAACACATACACACAGACATACTTTAGAACAATTCCAGGAAATCAGTGAATACCATTTGGTTATTTGCTGTCGTTATTATTGGTTATACTAACTCCCATGGTGCTGATTTTTTTCAATCACTAATTCATATTTTACTGAACAAAAAGCAAGACTAGTGGAGTATTACCAACAAAAGAAAATGGATAAGGAGGAGATGGTGTGGTTTTTTACCCTCATAGTTATTCCTTTGAGGTAAAATAAGATAAGTAGAGGAAAGAGAATATAGATGGACACTGATGTGGAATTATAGGATATTTTGAGTGATTCCAAAGGTTGCATTTTTTTCAAAGTTAGGTTTATTTATTATAAATAATTTGGAAAATATAGAAAAGTACAAAAGAAAAAATAAAAATATCTCCAATGTGACCACCCAGAAATAGCCACTAATTACTTTTTATTTTGTCCTTTCAGTATTCTGTCCTATGCATGTTAACAACTCTCAAAAATGATTAATAATAATTATATTTAAATAATCCATATTATTTTTATACTTTATTTACTTAGAAACATATTGTAATCTTTTCTCATATTTTATCATATGTGATTTCTAGTGGCATCATGGATTCCATCACATGGACGTACTAAAATTGATATAGACAATCCCCCGTTGATGAATATTTAGTTTGTTTTCCTTTTTATACTATTCTAAATAATATCACTATAATTCTACATATAGATAAAAGTTTTCTCATGCTAATATTTATTTCCCTTAACCAAGAAATTAAATTTTCTGCATAGATTCTACTTATAATTTAAAACTTTTTATACATTTTATTGAACTAGCTTCTAGAGACTATGTTCTAATTCATCTTTCTTCCAGCAATAAGACCACAAGTTCCTAGAAAGATTCTTAAATTCTGAGATTGAGGATGTATTTAAAATTATCAATTCGATAGATGAAAAGGGTATCTTGTGATTTTAATTTTCCTTTTTGAATCTCATGTTAAACATTTTCCACATGTTTATTATTCATTTGAATTTCTTTTGTCGATTGTCTTTTAGCTTTTGGCCATTTTTCTATGCTGTTCACCTTTCAATTTTTTTTTCTGTTTAAGTAAAACCATTTTCCTTTGTATTCATACAATACAAAAATGTATTTAAGGTGTAAAAAGCACACTGTGTGCAATTTAAATTTTTATTTTTATTGAGATATAATTGACATATAACATTGGTAAGTGTTATATGTCATGGTTTGGTACATTTATATATAGGCATATATGTATTGCACTTTGCTTTATTATGCCTTCCAGATATTGTGCTTTTTACAAATTAAAGGTTTCTGGCAACCTGGTCACAAACCAGTCTGTTGGTGCCATTTTTTCCAACAGGCTCAGATGAAAATTAATGTTTTTTAGCAATAGAGTATGTTTTAATTAGGGTATGTACATTTTTGAAAAACATAATGCTATTTACACACTTAATAGACTGTAGAAGAGTATAAACAGAACTTTTATATGTACTGGGAAACAAAAGAAAATTGTGTGACTTATTTTATTGGGATATTTGCTTTATTGTGGTGGTCCAGAAGCAAATATGCAGTATCTTTGAGGTATGCATGTATTGCATTATGATTACCACCATAGGGTTAGCTAACACCTCTATCATATCTTAACTATTTATTTTTTGTGGTGAGAACAATTAAGATATAGTTTCTTAGCAACTCTGAGGTTTATAATACAGTACACTTCTGACGAGACACTGTTATTGGAGTTGAAGCCCCACAGTCACTGTTCGCTCTAGTCACTGCTGGCTGAACTGAATATAGACACTGAGAGGAGGTGAGTGAGACAAAGAGGCATTTGATACAGGCTCTAATGGCTGGATAGAATATGTACAATAACAGGAAACTCAGGAACAACCATGTCTAATATATAGAAAGGTTTTAATTTTTATACATGTGAAAAATAAGAGAAGGAAGAATTACTATGTAGAGGATTTTGAAAGTAGACAAATGCAATCAAGCAATTCTGCCTCTATGATTGTCAGCAAGATAGTCTCATTGATAAAGACTATTTTAAATATTTTAGAAAATATAAAGGACAATGTAGTCCAAAGGTAGTTCACATACCTACGACTAGAGTAAGAGCAGGTTATAAATGATAAATGCCTATTTTGTAATTAATTGAATTGTGGTTTGATTATAAAGAAAAGGACAAGATTCTCTGTGAATTTTTAAATTCTCAGAAAATTTAAATTCTATTTATTTAAGATGAAACACCAAAATGTAGGAATCCTCCTTTGCAAAGGATTTACAAAATGGGTAATTTGGCAAAAATGGTACAATGCTGAAAACACAGAACATTTAAAATGGGGAAGAAAACAAAGCTATATACAAAGATATTACATAAAAAGCACAAATATAGACTAGAAGTTATAAAAAGATCTTAAAGGGGTGATGACATGGGGCTTGATAGCTATAATGCAATATAAATTATAAGTGATTGGTAGAATTCAATATAAAATTTAAAAGAATTAAAAGAAATAAACCCTTGGAGGTTCACATGCCAAAGTGTATTGTAATCATATATCAGGAAATTATAATAATAAAAAAAAAATAGATGCTATCCAATATAAACTGAGACAAGAAGCTGGAGACTAGATTAGAAATATCTGAGGGATATTGCTATTTGGGGGATCAGAGCAATGTAGAAATGTGCACAGTTTCAAAAAACTTGAAAGATTAGATTGTGAGGACAAACTGTGTAACAATAGGGGGATATTAGCTGCAGTAGGAGGAGCTATAGTATGGATCCAGATGGGCCAGACAGGATTTAGCAGAGAGTGGAGAGTGGTGTATCATAGCAAGAAAGATATCTTCCATGTGGAAATAGAAGTCTCATAGTATAGCAGTATATGACAGGTGGTGAGTTCCAGCAAGATGTATTAGGGTGATTTGACAGGTGGGAAGGGTATGCTGAATCTCAGGGAATCCATCTAGGGAAGGCACTAATTGGAGAGCTATAGAATTGGTATAGGGAAGTCTGGTAGCAGTGCTTCAGCCATTGAACTGGAATACCCAAGGGCCTCCTTTCCTATGTGAGGCTAACGAGACTATGTCGGAGCATCAATCATAAGAGGAAAAAGTATTGGTTAGAATCATGGCTCATAAGAGAGCCTGTTAACTCATGCCTTTCAAGTTTGTAGGGTGTAAGCTGGGGTCTTTGCTGAAGGGAATACGCAGGAGATAAACTGCTGCACACCAGAGTCTCTACATTTTGAACCAAAATGACTTTGATATAACCCTCCTTTCTGAGGACAGTGCTGAAGGTAGGGAAAGTGGGGAATAAACAATCAAAACAATGGAAAGAAGAAGAAATCAAACAAAAGGAGGAAAATAAGAAGGTAAAGAATGGAAATCTAAGTTCATCTAAGTGTTATATTTGGAAGGGAATGTAGTATCTGCAAAAGAAAATAATTTATGGTGTTGGAAGAAATTCTAAATTTGATATTGTAAACCTAGTTTAAAATACTTTATCTAGAATTCAGCATGTGGTTCTTAGAAAGTAAATCCAGTCCTTCAAACACTTTAGCTTAGGAAATCATATTTGTATTTAAATATTCCTAAAATATATTACTTCATCCCTTATTAAGTTAAGCAGTCTATTGAACATAAAACTTTTGACCAAGATTTGGAATGGGTATTACAAACATGCAGGATGGCACTATGGAATTACATACTCTCTATCAGCCCTTCAGCTCTTCTTTTCTCTCCTTCAGTGTTCCTTAGTGCTGAACTATAAATTGTCACTTCTGTGGTTATAGTGTCTCATCATATAGAGATGTTTCTTTTCACTCTCTCTTCATTGTATTTCTTTGTTATTCCAAGGAAGGTTGAATCTCATAAGGATAAAAATCAGTTTAAAAAAGGAAGAGAAAAAACAGTATGACGATTCCTCAAAAAATTAAGATAGAGCAGCTATATAATCCAGAAATTCCACTTCAGGGTATTTATCTGAAGAAAACAAAAACATTGATTCAAAAAAATATATACTCCCCTATGTTCTTTGTAGCATTACTAATAATAGTCAAGATAAGGAAACAACCTACATGTACATCAATAATTGAATGCATAAAAAAGATATGATACACACACATAGAATGTCATTTAGCAGTAAAAAAACATAAAATAAAATCTTGTCATCTTTACCAACACAGATGGAACTATAATGTATTGAGCTAAATGAAATAACTCAGACAGGGAAAGACAAATACTATATGATTTCACTTACATGTGGAATCTTAAAAAAATAAATGAATAAACAAAACAAAACAGTATAGATTTATATGTACAGAGAACAAGCTGGTTGTTGCCAAAGGGGAGGAGGCGGATGAATAGGAATAAAACATAAATTTAAAAAACTAAATTAAAGATGTAAAAGCATGTGAGGAGTTTGGAGAAAGATGGCAGAGTGAGCGACGTCCCCAGATCTCTCCCCTTGAAACAGCAATAAGCTGAATATCTAAAACTCAGCAAAACACCCAAACTGCACATCAGCATGTCTGAGCATGGGATCTGCATGTAGAAGCTACCATAGATCAGAATCCTGGGTGTCAGATGGTGGACTGGGAGAAATAAAGAAGCTGCCTATCACAGCCACCAGAGGTCCCTATAGGAGGAGGGAGAGGGGGAAGGTGCAGTGAGTTCCCTGACCAGCCCTGTTTCGGAGAGTTGTGAGCTCCACTCAGTCAGTGGCAGGGCTCAGTAATCAGGGCAGAAAGCAGAGAAGCAGGATGGCAGAAAAACAACAGTTGATTTTTACTGGCCACATTTGCAAAACCGAGGCTGAGCCGCACCCCCAAATGCCCAATCCAGAGGAACTCTTCCCCATGACCTCCAAGACCAAACACCGTGGAACCCAGGGGAAGCACTACAGAAACTGTTGCTAACACTGACAGGGACTGAAACTGTGATTAAACATCTACAAGAAAAAAAGACATTATTAAGGCTTTATATAAAGCAGGGATCCAAGAGGCTTAGACGCTACCTACTGGAAACCAAAAGAAAAGCTCCTTCTTTGCAGCAGACTAAAGAGAGATCTTTATATAATAAATCTTTCTGGAAAAAAAAAGGAGAACACATTTCCATTAATGCCCAGGAGGAGAAATAGTCCATTAAACACCATGAACAACCAAGGTGATGAGTCATCTCAGAAAGAAAGATAAAAATCTCTAGAAAATAAGCTTAAAGACATAGAAATATATGACTTAAATGATAGAGAATTCAGGATGGTACTTCTGAAAAAAACTCAGTGAGTTCCAAAACGAATCACTTCAATAATTTCAGGATGAGCAGAGTCAGTTCTTTAGCAAGGAGATTGAAACTTTCAAAAAGAACAGAATAGATCTTCTGGAGATAAAGAACACACTGCAAGAGTTGAAAAATGAGATAACGAACTTGGGAAATAGAGTCAACCAAATGGAGGAAAGGATTAGTGATATCAAAGACAGAAATTTAGAAATAAATCAAAAGGAAGAAGAGAAAAACAGAAGAATAAAAAATAATGAAAGACAAATATGAGAACTAGCTAAGACCATCAGGAGAGGAAATGTAAGAATAATGGGCTTTATTGAAGGTGAGGAAAAGGAGCAAGGACCAGAAAGCATTTTCAGACAAATAGTTGATGAGAATTTTCCAAATCTTAGAAATGAGCTGGAGCTTAAAATTCAAGAAGTCAACAGAAAACCCAATTATCTCAACCCAAAAAGGCCTTCTCCCAGACACACTGTATTAAAATTATCAAAAATCAACAAAATACAGAATTCTCAAGGAAGCCAAAGAAAAGAAGATGATAGCTTATAAAGGAAAACCCATTAGATTATCGTCGGGCTTCTCAGCACAAACCTAACAAACCAGAAAGGAGTGGAATCAAATATTCAAATTATTAATTGAAAAAAATTGCCAGCTTAGAATGATATATCCAGCTAAACTCTTCTTTACATATGAAAGAGAAATGAAAACTTTTCCAGGCATACAAAAATTTAGGGAATTCTGCACTACAAGGTCTGCACTACAGGAAATACTGAAAGGGGTCAGCTCAACTAAAATGAGATGACAAAAAAAAATACATAATTAAGGGTAAAGTGACTATCAGGCAAATAGAAGCAGAGGAGTGCAACCCTTACTAAGAACAGGGCATTGTAAGCTTAAACAATAAGAGATTTGCTATAGCAAAATAGTAATGAATGTTCAACATACATAGGGACAAATTGAGACAACAATGACTAAAAAGAGGAGGATTCAAAATCCAAATTGGCAAAGGGGAATGGAGATAAGGCATGTGCAGAAGAAAATGTACGAGTGTGTGTGTGTGTGTGTGTGTGTGTGTGTGTGTGTACTATCCTTTACATATTCATAATGATAACCATACACAGAAGATTCAGAACTAAAGTATATAACACAAAACAAGAAGAACTACAGGAAAAACCCACAAAAGCCAACCAAAATAAAGAGAACAGAAACATAAGAACAAGAAAGCAGTGGAAACACTTAACTATCAGAAAGCAAAAGATAAAATGGCTATAAGATGACCTATTTTTTAATAATCACCCTAAAGGTCAATGGATTAAAATCACTAGTAAAAAGGCAGAGTTGCAGAATGGATAAAAAAACAAAACTCAACCACATGCTGCCTCCAGGAGACACATCTCAGCTCCAAAGATAAAGACTCAAAGTGAAAGGGTAGAAATGATATTTCAAGTAAATGGCATTCAGAGGAAAGTGAGAGTAGTGGTACTAATATCAGACAAGATAGACTTCAAAATAAAAAAGGTAAAGAAAGATACTGAGGGACACTTCATAATGATAAAAAGAATCACGCACTATGAAGACATAACAATTATTTATATCTATGCTCCCAATCAGGGAGCCTCGAAATATGTAAAGCAATTACTAAGAGAACTAAAGGAAGAAACACCAAAACACTATCATAGTAGGGGCCTCAATACCTCACTGTCAGATATGGACAAATCATCCAAACTGAAAATCGATAAGGAAATAACGCATTAGACCAACTGGACATAATTAACGTTTACAGAGCCTGCCATCCCCAAACTGCTGCTTATACAATTTTCTCCAGTGCACATGGAACATTCTCAAGAAACGATCACATACTGGGACACAGAGATAGCCTCAACAAATATAAGAGGGTTGAAATCATACCAACCATATTCTCTGATCATAATGCTTTTAAACTAGAAATCAACTGCAAAAATAAATCAGGAAGGACCACAAACACATGAAGATTAAACAAGATGTTCCTGAAAAATGACTTGGTCAGAGAAGAATAAAAAGATCAAGAGATACATAGAAATCAATGATAATAACAGCACAAGATATCAAAACTTTTGGGACATGGCAAAAACAGTCATAAGAGGAAAGTTAATATCATTACAGTTCTTGTTATCTCCAAAACAAGAACAAGCCCAAATAAACAACCTAATGCTTCATCTTTAAAAACTAGAACAGGGAGAACAAATGAACCCAAAAATTTAGCAGAAGGAAAGAAATAGTCAAAATTAGAGCAGAAATAAAAACAACAACAAAACAATAAAAAAATAAATGCAACAAAGAACTGGTTGAGAAAGCTAATAAAATTGACAAATCCCTGGCTAGACTCACTAAATAAAAAAGAGAAAGGATACAAAGAAACAATAGCAGGGATGAAAGAGGGGAAATTACAACAGACACTGCAGTACTACAGCAGATCATATGAGAATATTATGAAAAGTATAGAACAACAAATTTAATAACCTAGAAGAAATGGACCAGTACTTAGAAAAATACAATCTTTCTGTACTAAATCAAAGAGAACTGTAAAATCTAAATAGATGAATCCGCAGTATGGAAATTGAAACAATCATTAAAAACCTACCAAAAAGTAAAAGTCCAGGATCAGATGGCTTTACCAGTCAGTTCTAACAAACATTCAAAGAAGATTTAATACCTATTCTCCTCAAATTCTTTCAAAACATCAAAGAGGAGGCAATACTTCCCAACTCATTTTATGAGGCCAATATTACTTTGGTACCCAAATCTGGTAAAGATAACACACAGAAAAAAGAAAACTACAGACCAATATCACTCATGAACACAGATGTGAAAATTCTAAATAAGATACTAGTGAAGCGAAACAGCAACATATTAAAAAGATTATACACCACAATCAAGTGGGCTTCATCCTAGGGGCACAGGGATGGTTCGACATACACAAATTGATTAATGTGATACACCACATAAACAAATTAAAGAATAAGAATCATATGATCATATCAATAGATGCAGAAAAAGCCTTCAACAAGATACATCATCCATTTATGATCAAAACACTTAACAAAATCTGTATACAAGGAAAATACCTTAATATAAAAAGGCCATATACGAGAAGCCCTCAGCCAACATTATACTTAATGGTGAAAACTAAAAACTTCCCCTCTAAGATCAGGAACAAGGCAAGGCTATCCACTATTGCCAGTTATTCAATATAACATTGAAGGTCTTAGTGCAATCAGACAAGAGAAAGATATAAAAGGCATCTAAATAGGAAACCAAGAAGTCAAGCTTTCACTATTTGTGGATGACATGATTCTCTATATGGAAAACCCTGAAGATTCCACAAGAACACTACTAGAACTAATAAGCAAAAACAGCAGTTTCTGGATACAAAATCAATGTTCCAAAATCCATAGCATTCCTATACTCTAATAATAAAGTGTCATTAAAAAAAAAGTGAAAAAAAATTCCTTTTATAATTCCAAAAATAAAGAAATAATAAAATGCCTAGGAATAAATCTAACAAAACATGCGAAGGACCTATATAATTAAAACTACAAGATCTTATTAAAAGAAATTGAAGAAGATACAGAAATGGAAAGATATTCTGTGTTCTTGGATTGGAAGAATCAACATAGTTAAAATGGCCATATTACCTAAAGCATTATACAGATTTAATGCAATCCCCATCAAAATCTCATTGGCATTTTTTAAAAAATTTACAAAAAATCATCAGATTTGTATGGAAGCACAAAAGACCCCAAATTGCCAAAGCCATCCTGAGAAAAAAGAATAAGGCTGGAGGAATCACTCTGCACAAATTCAAATTATACTGCAAAGTGATAGTAATCAAAATGGCATGGTATTGGTAGAAAAACAGTCACATGGACCAGTGGAACAGAATCAACAGTCCAGAAGTAAACTCATATTTATAATAATTTTTGACAAAAATGCCAAAAACATACAATGGAGAAAGAAAGCCTCTTCTATAAATGGTGCTGGGAAAACTGGAAAGCCACCTGCAAAACAATGAAACTAGACTGTTATCTATTACCACACGCCAAAATGAACTCAAATGGATTAAGGACCTGAATATAAGACCTGAAACAATAAATGCATGGAAGAAAACACAGGAACTAAACTTAAGGACCTTGGACTTAAAGAGTATTTTATGAATTTGACTTCAAAAGCAAGGGAAGTAAAAGATAAAATAAATGAATGGGACTACATCAAACTAAAAAGCTTCTGCTCAGTAAAGGAAATCATCAACAAGGTAAAGAGACAACCATCCAAATGGGAAAATATATTTGCAAGCAATGCCTCAGATAAGGGCCTAATATTCAAAATATACCAAGAACTCATACAACTCAATAACAACAATAAAAAAAGCAATGATCCAATCAAAAAATGGCAGAAGACCAGAACACACACTTCTCCCTAGAGGACATACAAATGGCCAACAAATATTTGAAAAAATGCCCAACATCACTAGCTATCAGGGAAATGTAAATCAAAACCACAATGAGATACCATCTCACATCTCTTAGAATAGCAATAATCAACAAGACAAGTAATAACAAATGCTGGAGAAGATGTGGAGAAAAAGGAACCCTCATGGTAGGACTACAAATTGGTACAACTACTATGGAAAACAAACAGTATGGAGGTTCTTCAAATAACTAAGAATTGATCTACCATATGATCCAGTAATCCCTCTACTGGGTATTTACCCCAAAGACTTGAAAACTCATGTATGAAAAGATATTCACACACTGATGTTTATAGCTGCTTTATTCACAGTGGCTAGGACCAAAGTGTCCTATGATAGATGATTGGCTAAAGAAGCGGTGGTATATATATACAATGGAATATTACTTAGCCATTAGAAGAGATGAAATACTGCCATTTGTGACAACATGGATGGACCTTGATATAATCATGCTAAGCAAAATAAGTCAGACAGAAAAAATTGAAAATCATACGATATCACTTTTATGTGGGATATAAACCTAAAAGCAACAAATGAACAGGACAAATAAACCTAGACTCATGGTCATGGACAATAGACTAGTAGTTACCAGAACCAGGTTGAGGGAGGTAAAGGAGGTCAAATATGTGGTGACAGAAAGAAATATAACTATGGGAGGTGAATACGCAGTGTCAACATATATATATGCTTTACTGTTAAAGTATACAGCTGAAATTTATTGGGTTTAGTTAACTAATGTCACTATAAAACAATTAAAAAAATTAAAATATATAGAAACATGTAAAAAAAGAAGAAAAAGTCTGAGATCAAAGACCGATTAGTTTGTTTTCAATTGAAATGTTTATGTAGAATGACTTTCTAGAGCAGCTTATAGGGTATTACGCCTCAAAGACAGATGCTTAAGAAGAAGCCTGAGAGAATTTGATGTCCACAGTGCACCTCTCTGTCTCTTTCCTATGAGCAAAAGACAAGATGAGAAATGGGGGCCTCATCATGGAAAAAAAAAAAAACAAGAAGAATGAGAAATTTATTAACTCATATGAATTAACCCAGAGGAAGAGTAGTAACCACTATAAGGAAGGAAGACAGTATCAGGAACCTGTCACTTTCACTTCTCTGCTTCCCTAGGCCTATGGTTACATCATCACAATGCCGCACAAGTGCATGGATAGTGTGTAATGTGGCCTCTGGTACCTCCAGGTACATATTTTAATACCTCCATATGTGGAAAAGCAATAAGCCTTCTTTTTCTAGTTTAAACAACAAAAAAAAAAGAGTCTTAAGAAGAACTCTGATTGGCCAGGCTAGAATCTCCTGTTCATTCCTGAACTGAGTCAGGACATCAGGGGTGGGACACTGAATGGCTCAGCTCATGTAACAGGATTACAATTGTGACTAGTGGGCAGAGCTTTTTACAAAAAGGGTAAACATGATAAGAAGAATTACTTACCACTGGGGGCCAGGAAACTGTCTTAATTTGTGATGATTACTGCAGATAATAAAATTTGTGAAGACTTTGAGATAATTAAATGAACAAGACAGCAAATGAGAGTATCTGGGATGTGGTAAACAATGTGTAAGGGACTCGGAATAGCTGGAGCTTGAATCTGTGGTTTGCTCATTTCTGAGTAGCGTTGGGTAACAGGCATGTTTCTGTACATACAAAATGAAAATACTGTCTTGCAATGCCAAATTCATGGAATCTTTTATTTCTATATCCTTGGCAATAATAGAGAAGGAAAAATAAGTATGAAAGAAGCTGGGATAGAAGTCTGAGGATACACTTTAATCCTCCATGTTCATGCAAAAGAAGATTTGTCCAGGCAAATGTCCACTTAAGGAATCACTTAGGAACCTGATAAAGTTCTATAAGAACATTGTTAAGGTCTCAGTCAAAAGCCCAGCACCAGCTTGAATCTATGGGAAAAGATTCTAGAAACACACAAGCCCCAAGTTACACTGACATCAGACTATGTCCAGCTGTCCCTCCAACCTGTCCCCAAAACACTGAGAATATAGCACAATTTATAAATAGGTACAAAAGATTCATAGGTAGAATAAGGCACACCTGCAACCTCAGATGAGTGGAGCTCCCAAACAAAGTCCAATTCATTAAGACCCCCAAATCACACTGGGAAGCCATTGAGCAGTTAAGGGATTCTGTGATATAAATTACTGGACCCATGAGAACATCAACAAGCATTGGGTGATGAGTTGGGAGATAGAGAATTTACACAGAGGTTCTCAAGAGTATACTGATGTATATTTAGAACTCAGTCTTTGAGACTGGCTACATCTGGATTCATATCCCACTTCTATCAGTAGGTAACCTGGAGATTGACACATCCTATCAAAGGCAGAGATAATATCCAGAGATAATAAAAGGAACTGCTTCATAAATATAGGGTAAAGATTATGTGAAATAAGCATAGAAAGCATTTGTGATAATTTCTAGTATGATCAATATATATGATCCCATTCTGCTAGTAACTGAAGTGATCTCCAAAAACTCAAATATGAGTATATTGTTCTTTTACGTAAAACTTTCCCAATTAGAATGAGATAAGATCTCCTTACCATGACTTATAAGTCCTTAAATGATCTGGTTCTTGTCTTACTTTGCAACCTGATTTTCTGTTAGTTTCTCTCATTCATTTTTTCTTGCTATGTTGACTTTCATTGGATCCTCAAACATCCAAGGGGTTTCTGAAACGATGCAAATATTCCAAGACTTTCCCACAAGATTTCATCCTCTGCTGTTTCCATCACCTGTCATGATAGAGATAGTTGAACACATCAGTATTCCTATGAGTTTCTGTTTGTTCTACTCCAGTCACAACCACTTAATTACTATTTGAACATATGTTTTCTTTCTGAAGATTCCATAGTTTACCTCTGAATCTATACACCTCAACTCATGTTATGATTCTAAGTCTCCTGGATTTCCTAGACTTATCTTATTCAACTACTCATGGTTGGTCTTACTCAGACTGAGAGGTAAACCATATGTAAAATGAGAAGCTCTGGCTCCTGATTTTCAGAGGGCTCACAGCACACATTGCTCAGAACTCCATCTGCCAATCCTGAAAACTTGACAGTTCTCATTCTTGAATGTACTCCACAGTACCTCAACCTTTTCAGAATCCTTCTTCCCTCCTGGTCAAAACATTTACCTGGCACAAATTATGTCATCCTGGTCAGCCATTCTGATCACTTACAACTCCTGAATGGCTTCTATGGCTCATTGTCATTTAGATTTTTCCTAAAAGACAGACATACTTTACATCTGATTGCATGGATTGAGCATGGCTTAGAAAATTGGTCTTGTTAATCCACAGAATAGAACCTAATTCCTGCAGAATTTCATGTTTCATGGTACATGTCCTGACAAGTTTAAGCCAGAAAAACAGAGTTATTGTCAGTAGAACCCTTTTAGGATATTGTGATGAATCTCATTTTTTATTTCTATCTTTATTCTATCAATTTAGGCATCTGTTTTTGGATGGATTTCTGGGGATGCAAGAATTCAAGTGTAAAGAAATTTATCAAGGAGGTGACCCTAAGAGATATCAATGAAGAGTAGAGATATGAGACAGGAAGAATAGGAAATAGATAAAGGGTGCCGTATTGACCAGTTTACCACTAGGCGCTGAGACTTATTCCTACTGGGAACTTGGGAAACAAGGTAGATGTTGTCAGAATTACTCCACCCAAAAGCCTGTGGAGCTAGGTATTTATTAACTCTAATTAGTTATTGCTTGTGGGCTACTGGAGGTGATGTTAACTCCCTGGAATGTCCAACTTTCCGGGAAGGTTCAGATAACTAGAAGCTGTCGGATTGGTGTGTGCAGAGATGAAGGCTAAAGTGAAGTGAAGGGAGGGAACTGACAGCATCTGATACAGTAACCAGAAAATGAGGAAATGTGGTTAAAACTATGATGGAAATAGATGTCCTCTGCTCTAGCACTAGAGCTCACCTTTGATGTTCTTTGCTCCTCTGGTTGCTATATCTGACTCCTGATGATACAATTATTCTTGGACATTGTGAGATTAAAACTATGGTACCTGGAATTAGATTTCTTACCTACCAATTGATTTTCATCCTTCATTGTTATTTTGGTGGTCACACCAATTGCTGCCTGGAATTGCTCAATTCACACTCTTGGTTGGAACAATTTCATGGACAATTTTATGCCCGCAGTGAAATGCAGTCTTTTAAAAAAGGATCGGTTTCTTTGAAAGGTTAAACCAACAGTAACTATTATCAGAGCTGTATTTCTCAGACTTTTTTCTAATTACATTTGCCTAAAAAAATAAATAAAAGTTGTTTCTCCCAGAGTTAGAGGTCTAATTTAGCAAACGTTCTTTTTTTCTGAAAATATATGAGCTAGAAAAAGCAGATTTTGTTGCAGTTTGTCTGTATGGGAGAAGGGTGTGTGAGGAGAGGAAGAAAGAGTGAGAATGAGAAAGAGAGAGAGAGAGAGAGAGAGAGAGAGAGAGAGAGAGAGAGAGAGAGAGAGAGAGAGATCAAAAGGCGAGTGGGAAAGCCAACGCAACACATAATTTTTACTTCAGCAGTTTTACAAACAAAAAAAGAGGGTCAAAAAAAAAGAGTGAAATTTCTCCCCACTCCTGTTCAGATTGAAATTTCAATTCTAAAAGAGTCTTTGGCTTGAAAGAGTGAACTGCACCATCTTTCCATATAAATGGCAAGGCAAGACATATTTTTATGTGTCATTTTATGGCATTTTCTTCGCATCTTTAATGTCTAACCATTTTATAGTGCTTGGCTTTGCAGGGCCCTAGAGATAACCTCTGAGAAATTCTGGCTCTTTTATTTGTATCACAGGAATAGTTAAGAAAGTGTCTGCACACCAATGACAAATTATTGCAATCTTAACTAGAAATAAGGCAGTAAAGATTGCTTAGACTTAAAACTTAAGAGAAGGTTGGAATACAGAGAGGATGAGAAATCTTCCAAATAGAATAATGAAGCTAATTGGTACAAATGAGTGTGCTTATCCCTAAAGATTAATTGCATTTTGCTAACCTTAAAGTTCTCTCTTTTTCATCAAGTTGGTGGCCCAGAAATAAACATTGCTAATAATTCTTCGCAGGTTTTTTTTTTTAAACCAATCCTTTGATCTTGAGAGTTTGGAGTACATATTTAAAAGTGTACATTTGAGGAGTTATAGTCCCATACAGGTAGATTTTTTCTATAGTTCTATTTAGTTATTTGCTGTAAAATCTATTATCAGTGAGATGTGATTATTTGCAGTTCATGAAAATTCTGAACTTTTTTCATCTGTTCTTGTGTGTTACTGTGTGCTTTGGTGTTATGAGAATCCAGTTTTTTTTTTTTTTTTTAGTTCTTAATGATAGGTTAAGTTAAAAGCATTTTGAGGTTTTATTTAAGAAATTATCTTAAACATTTGATTTTTCCTCTTTCTCAATCTTATTTAAATAATTATGGAGGATAAGGTAATGGTGAAGAACATAGGCACTGATTGCAGGTGGGTTTCAAATCCTGGCTCTGGCAGTTACCACTTGTGTGACTTATGATAGGTTACGTAATTTCATTCAGAAATTGCTTTTTTAGCTTTCAAACCTATAAAAGGGGGATATTGACAATGCTTAATTTGTAAGTATAACATTATTGTGAGTATTAAATTATATAATTACATAATTGAATCATATAATACATTGTAATATATAATTAATATAACAAAATAATGTGATATAAAATTTTGGAATATTAAAGCATTTAAAATGTTAGAAAACATCACTAATAGTAAAAACATTTCATACTGATTGATTTGATCAAATGTCAAACTAGATCTTTATCATAGCATAAGAAGCAAGTGAGAGAAATCAGTAGAAGAGGTAACACGGTCTCTGATTCTGGGCTTATTGTTTGAATATCCATTTACACATTTAATGGTTGATGTTCTTTAGAAAAATATGATTTCTTCCAAGATTCTTTGTCCTCTTGTAAGGGTTTCCAGGCAAAACAGAGCTATCTTGGCAAGAATATACTGACCCAAATATTTTATATGTAAGGTAGTGAGAGAAATATTTAAAATATACCCATAAAAGTTGGAACTTAGTGTTTTAAAGTCCTCTCTTGGTTTTTCTTTTTCACCAGAATCACTTTCTTACCCTGGCGAGGTGATGGGGGAAGGAGTAAGAGGGACATTCAAAAGACTTCATGGCACCTTGTTTCTTAGGTCATTGATATGTGACTGTGGTTGGCTCAAGTCTCACCTCTGAGTCTTATTGGTTGGTTAGGACTCATTCCTATGTAGTAGAAATTTGAGACTTGGAATGTAGAATTTACACAAAAAGAGACTAGACATTGTCTATTATTGTTCCCCAAAGCAATTCCTCACAAATGTCCCAAGAGAAGCTCCCCTACTTTTTCCTATGATCAAATACATTTTCTAAGGTCCAATAAACTTACTTCTTGAAAATTCACCATGCACATTAGTATATTTAAAGTTCTGAGATGTCCTGAAATAAAGAAATTGATATGATTAACTTCCTTTAACTCTGTGTTTTCCAAAATTATGTGTCCATGACATCAAACAATAGCTAACATTTATCAAATTAGTGTCTCATGCAGTGGATTTCAGGATACACTAGGCTAGTTCATAATGCCTACTGGTGTCAATTCAGGTGGTGGTATGAATGAATGATTCCTGTCCTCTATGAACCAATGTTCTTTATCCCTCATCTAGGCAGCCTAGGCATGTCTATACCTAGCAGGGACACGCATATGCTGGGGAACCAGGTATACAACCTCTAATTTGCAAGTCTCAACTTTTAGAGTTAGTCCACTATGGTCCCAAAGTATCAGCATGGATGTGGGATGAGAATGGATTATTGTTGTCCTTTCAAGAACTGAAGTATCAGGGTGGCCAAACAGGCTTTGTAAAGAGGTAACTGTGACAGCCTAACAGAGTTCAGATCTTTGTCCTGGCTGTTACATTTTCTTCTGCTGAGGCTGGAGAAAATTAGCAGCACAGATTTTTCCATTTCCAAAATGTGTTTCTATGTAAAAAAGAAAAGGCAATAATTAAAAATGAATGATTAGATGTTTGTGTTTGGGAGAAAACAGAATTGACTACTCATATATTAGTAAAAATGTTTGAAACCTCACTAGAACTCTATTTACTTCTCAAGGGGGATAGTTTCTTTGCAAATATTGAGAATGAAAAATTTGAAAAAAATCTATTTCAAAGAGGAGTACAAGAATGGAGAGAAAGAAGCCCAATTATTTCTTTAGTTTTCTTTTTTTCAATTTGATTTTTGGGATGAACTGAGATTATAATCATGGACTTGGCAATTGTTCTTCCCACACGTCTCCTGAGTTTTCTTCACGACTGGAAACCATTTGTGATCATAGGGGGGAAATGCTCTTGCTGACAAGTGGGCGTTTCTTGCTCTGTAGGTTCCAAGCTTTTTAATGACAGCCATGGAAAACCAAAGTTCCCAGTGAGTGTTTGCGTTGGCCTAGGGCGCTATGTAGCTGCAAGCACCTGGTAGAGAATAGATAACATTTTTCTGCCCTGTCTGGCCCAGGATGATTGATGTTTCCCTGTGTGTGGTCACAGAGTAGGAAGGCTCTCCATGGGGTTGTAAAGAAACCACTCTCTTAATCACACGAAACAAGAGAGACTAAAAGAAAGATGGAGAGGAACTTTTTCTAGAGCAATATTTCTCAAAGTGTGGGTCCTGGACCAGCATCAGCAGCAGCATCTGGAAATGTGTCAGAAATGAAAATTCTAGCTTCCCACCCAACCTACCCAATAAGATACTCCTGGAGAGGGGCCCAATAGTCTGTATTTTAACAAGCTCTAGCTCTCCAGATGATTCTGATGCTGCTGAAGTTTGAGGACCACTGTGCAAAGGGAAAATAATCTAGCAAGATGGAAAAGAGCATCACCAGACTCTTTTAGTCATTACTTTTGTATTTCCTCTGTGTTGCAGCCTTGTTTTTGCCCCTTTGCCACTGTGTCTAGCTTCAGAACTATGGTAATGCCTTTCTTATTTTCATCTATCCAAAGATGGCTAAAAAATCCTTTTCCTTAATTCCCCAAATCCAGGTAAGTCTAGCTGACATTTTCTATAGCAGTGATTCTCAACTTTGGCTGAATATTAGAATCATCGGGGGAAAGATTTTAATGACCCATATGCCCAAAGCTACATTCTAGACCAATTAAATTAAAATCTGGGGTAAGAGGGCTGAGATCCAGGTATCAATAATTTTAAATCTGCCCAGTGGGGTGATTCTATCTATACAGTCAAAATTGGCTCTAAAAGAAAAGGGCTAACAAAGCCAATGGAAATAAACAAAATGCTACAATGTAAATGTACATAAGTTTTTAATCATAATATCACAGGCCTAAAAATTTTAGGATATTAAGAAAAGGGCTTATCTAAGTTCTAGATCCTGTATTCTGATTCCAGTGGATCTCTGTAGCACATTCCTTGCTTTGCCCCCGTTCATTCCTTTCTTTTCTTTCTTTTTTTTTTTTTTTTCAGTCTACAGCTTCTAGGATCTGATTTCCTGTCCTCCAACAGCAAGTCTACCTGGATATCATATTTTATAATAAGACATTGTCTTCACTCTTCTTGTTTCTCTAAGATGCCAAGATGCCATTCAAGAGGCAATTCGGATAAAACCTGTTCCTCAG
The DNA here is from genome assembly GCF_014176215.1 of Rousettus aegyptiacus. Lineage (NCBI taxonomy): Eukaryota > Metazoa > Chordata > Mammalia > Chiroptera > Pteropodidae > Rousettus > Rousettus aegyptiacus. The sequence continues at coordinate 67,429,386 of NW_023416309.1, forward strand.
GCCGCTAACCTCATATGAATCTGTCTGTACCTCTTGCCTTACTTACCTTCCTCCTTGCCCTGACACTATACTGTTCATGCTCCCTGATGTGGCTATCTACTGTGCCACAGTCCACTATGTCTACTGCCTCCATCCTTTGGTCTTTCAAGGCAAAGGTGGAGGAGCATAGAGCAACATGAATGAGTCCTCAGAAAGAGTACCTAAAGTAAAGTTGGGAAGTTTAGGAATAGACAGAGCCTTTGCTCTTTGTTGTTAGTGGGGTTATGGGAAACAGAGAAGGTGGGCAGAGTCCCAGAAATTCTGGTGCTGGGAATCAGCTTTCAGTTAAAAATGTGCAGGTAGGTGCATGTGTGCTCACAGGTGTGTTGGGAATGAAATCAACATGGGATTGAGAAAATCTATCTTTGATAATGCTGACTACAAAAGTGAAAGATATAAGAGAAGATATATATATATATATATTTGTCATATATATATATACATATTTGTCACTTAGATAGTGGTGAAATATTATTGAGCTCTTTTGACTTCTTACACCTTAGTATCTATCAATCTCAAGGATTATCTGTGTCATTAATATGTGCTGAGGCGGAGGTCCAAAAATCCAGAAAGAGTTTAATGAAGGGTATGTGTGAGCTTGATGAGCCAACAAAAGAGAGCAGTACCCCAGAGACTATAGCATCAAAAAATCATTAACACTCCAAGGTTCAAATGGTCAGTTGCAGTGGGAAAGAGATGGCTGTTTGGATATATGACCATAGGTAGAGGCACACAACCATTGTTAAACCATGGTCTTGCAGGAAAGAGCTATGTTGGGGGCAAGACAGAAACCCTGACCTTGTGTCTCTCTCGCATTTTATCATCAGCTGTAACTTTATCTGGAGTCAGCAATTCCTTACTGTGGATCCCAGGGGTGTTCAGAGCTAAATTTTTACTTAGCAACTGCCAGAATTTCCAATGAACAACCTGGAAGAGAAAGAAAACACTTAGTGCAAAATTGAATTAACCCTTTTCCTCGCTCCCTAAACCAAATTTATAAGGCTCACCAATCAACGTATTGCATTCATACAGCATTTTACTCCCTGACTCACAACTCTACTCCCATTCAGAGCTTAAAGTAGAGACATGGAAAATTTCATTAACTCTGATTTGTAGGAGGTAAAAGTTGAGTCCACATTGATTGCTGGTCTACAGGCTTGTTGAGTTACTCTTGTGACCGTGTGAAGAGCTTTATTTGTTATTAAAACAAAAGCCAGTCTCTGTCTCTCTAGATGTCCAATTATAAGGGAAACAATGTCAGGGCATCTTCATTTCACAAATAAAATGTAAATAATTCCTCTGAGGGTAATTATATTAGTCGTGAGACATTTTGCTGCCAGTAACTCAACAAGGAAATACTTCCAGGATTCTAGAGTTTGAGGCAGTGGTTGGAGAAACATGCAGATATTATTTCTTTGTAAACCGTGGATAAAGATTTTTTTTGTTTGTTTTTTGTTTTTTGTTTTGTTTTGTTTTTTTTTTTGTTTTTTGTTTTTTGTTTTGCTCTGAACAAAGAAGAAGAGTGAAAGGCATCCAGGAAAGATACCTAGAACTACTATATTTGTTTGCAGAGAAATCTTGTCCCAACTTGGCTCAAAGAGGCATAGGGACAAGGCCAAGAGTAGACCATAGGGTATGAGCATAAATGTAGGCATAGCAAGGATACCCAGTAAATGTCTCCAAAAACATTTTACTTGCTCTTTGACAATCTGACTGTTTCCAGGGAGGTGATTTCATTGTAATAAGACTTGTTTTTCGCCTATTGACCATTAGGAAACAGAATTGGCCATAGATAAAAAGTGATGTCTGCTAAAACTTATAACATCAAATTTTGTATTCCTCTTCTAGAGATGATGAAATTTAAAGTGGGCACATAATGAGGCAATTAAATGTAGAGAAGAAATTCAATTTGCATCAATTTAAAGATAGTGTTAGTTTATAAGATTGTCAAGTTCATAATAAGATAATAATTTATCTTGGTCTATGCTCTGATTTTATAAATGAGAAAAACTGATGCATTCCAAATATAAGCAATTTTCCAAGTATTCCACAAGTTGTCAAAACCAGGTCTCCATCCTAGATTTCCTGACTTTTTTTTAATTAAATTTATTGAGGTGACATTGGTTAATAAAATTATATAGGTTTCAAGTATACTATTCAATAATGCATAATTTGTATATTGCATTATATGTTCACCCAAAGTCAAATTGACTTTTTTTCTGTAACCAATGAATGCACTATCTTTAATGAGTTACAAGAACACTTTTTTTGGTGGAGACATGATGAAGTCTATATCTTCTGTTCATAAATGGTTTCTTATGCAAAAATTTACAAACATGGGCTCACGCGAATTAAATCAGGGATGAATCTTTGCATACCCAGGGCCAGGAATACAAACAATGTCTTCAGAACTGGGTTTCTTTGTTTCTCTCTCTCTCTCTCTCTCTGTCGGCTTTACTGTTCTGTGTGTTGCCTTTGCCCTCAAATTTGCCTTTCTCATATGATACTGAAAATGGCCCAGGTAAATAGACCGTTACTTCCAAGTGACTCACTAACCTGCTAGAAAGAGTACAGGCTTTCCAATAACTCTGCAAAAGACTTGGGGATTTTGGTAAGATAGCAGGTCAGATATCCAAGCCTGGAGCAGGGGTGTAGGCCCCTAAAGCCTCATAGACTGAGAACAGAGAGAGCTGATGCCTCAAAGATAGCCTCGGCAGACAGAACTGTATGTGCACCACAGCTCTCTTCATGAGTGGCACACCCATTACTTTTTGCTTTTACATTCTTTCCCATCTTCGCATCCGAACCTTTGAGAAAGCAAGAGCAACAAAGCCACACATTTTTAGGAATTTGTTTTTTGGAGTTTGAAGAACTCTCCTAATTTCCACACAATTCTCAAACTTCAAACTCTGCACACACTGAAATTTGTGTCAGTTTTCTGAAGTCGTGTGATGATTATTTCAGTCTCAGTGATTTCCTTGAGGAGAACACTTGTGTTTATTTAACATTGTGACTGAGGATTCCTCTGCCTAACATCTGTGACCCTTTATTCCAGGTAGCAGTGGAGCCAGAGATGAAAACTTCCTTAGGAAACACCTGTCATGGAGCTGCACACCTGCTTCCTGATGGTCTCATTCCTGGCCATGCAAGCATCCAAGGATAGCAGCTAACAGTTCATAAATCCAGCCCACTCACCATTCCTCATCTCACACGTGGAATCAGAAGGCTCCTTTTCACATTTCTTTCCACCCACAGTTTCTGGCAAAGGAAAACTTTGATGTTTTCTGAGAACCTGGAAAACATGCATTTCACACTGTTAGCAGCCACATTTTATCATTGTAATGGCCGCAAAGGACTTATTTTTAAGTGTTGAGAAATGTATTCTCACCCAATATTAAACAAGGGCTGCAGAGAAATGTCATGAATTAAAACATAAAGGGTGAGCCACAGGATAACCTAATATTCAAATATCTTATGGGAATTATTTAGGGCCAAAGAAATGAAACAACAGAGTCTTTGGTTCTTCCACAATATATTAAATTCCTCTATACCTTAGGTAAAAAAGCTTTCATTAAAGGTTAGGACATGAATAACACTATCAAGAAGTAAGCTGGTAGCAGGCTAGAGACAATCCTTCTGGAATCCACCCATAGCCAAGCACAAGGTGTGGACATACAGCTTCATGCCTGGAGACATATTTAATTTCTGTGGAGCTCTGTAAAATCTAAGACTCTTGGGTCTCACTCTGGCATTGCTAAATCAAATCTCCAGGGAAGGGGTTTTAAATGTTCCCAGGTTTTAAGCAGGGCTGCCTGATTCACAGGGAGTAAAGCATTGCAATTAGCCATAAACAACCCTCAGTTTACTGTCTGGAGCTGGCAACTTTTATAAAGTAAAACCACCTTGAGATGTGGCTCATTCTACTGACCGCTGACCATCTGTTTTGGCTTCGCATAGTACATTGACTCAGGTGCTCACATTCCTGAGGGTCAGGATCAAAGATTCTCATAGTTTATCTGAGGCACTGCCTGCCCACTTCTGTTTGCTGTTGGACTCTATAGAAGCCAGAGGCTCTTCTCCTCTACTCCCTACCACTCTTCTTCCTGTGCTCTGGAAGGGTTGCATGGTTGTCATGGGGACCCAGACATTTCAGTGGGGCCAAGGGAATGGTTTGTCTTGTTCCTCTGACTTCTATTCTCTAATGACTCCATCTTTAGTCTGGATCCTATATAGTAGGTCTACCTTATAAGCACCAGGGATACTCCTGAGCCAGGACTTTTGCCTGATTCTTCCTATGCCAGGAATCTTCCTCCCCACATCTACATGACTTACTCTCCTCTCATTGCCTTCAAATATTTGCTCAGGTATCACCTTTCAGTGAGGGCTCTGCTTACTATCATGGTGACCTGCATTTCTCAATCTCTCTTACTATGCTTATGATTTTCACAACATGTGTCACCATCTATCACAAAATATAATTTACATATTCACTATATTTATCATCAACTTTTCCTCCAACCTACTAAACAGTAAGTTCTACATGGGGAAGGGTTTTGTATAATTTTTTTTTGTTGACCGATATAGTCACATAGCCTAGAACTGTGTCTGATACTCAGGAACTATTTATTGAGGGGATGAAGTAAGGAGTGGACATCTGGGTCCGCTACTCCTGGGAGAAAGCCACATCCTATTTTTTTCTCTTTCTCCCTTTTAATGCTTTTCTCTCTGCAGTATGGCTATTTAAACTGAGCCTGGAAGGAAGGGAATGCTGGGTGACTCAGTTCTGGCTCTGGTGCACATTCTTTGCTTCTCCTTTACTTCCTCCCCTTCTCTCATGTTTTGATCTGCAGTGGCAGACACCCCCTTCTTGGTGGAGTGGTAAGGTATAAGATACAGGTTGTGGTCAAGCAGACAGTGAGTTTTTTATTTCTTGGTTTCTTATGCTGACCTAACCTAGATAGAGGCTCTCTCAAAGGGGCTAGCCCAGTTCCCACAATTCCACACAGTCTCTGGGTAAAGCACCCAGCTAATATCTGCTTCATGTTCTGTGCAGATCCACTGGGGAAAGGCAGCTGGTTTTGCTCACTACTCAGGTAGTCCCTGGTCTATATACCCCTCCATTTAATGCACCTTGACATTATTCTTTATGCTTGTTACTCCAGATTGGGCTCAAATCAACCTTACTGTTTGGAATGGGGCTCAGGCTGCATAACTGCATAATAGGCTGCACTTGGGGCCTATACTGGTTTCTGTGCAAAAGCTTCTGCTCTGTACTTATGGATTGTTCTGGAGATTCTAAGAGGTCTGAAGGAGTAACACTTAACCTGCATTTCCTTTTCTACTCCTTTTCTCTGGACCTCTCTGTCTTTGTAGTCTCTGTTAATGTTGGGGGTAGAAACTTTTGTAATGCTGTGTAGTATGTGATAGAAAGAAACATCATAAAACATTTTTAGTTCATATTCTAGCTAGGCCTCAAGACCTACGGTGTACTTCTGATTTTATGACATCCCCACTCAAAGTAAGAGTCTTCATCCTCATTGTGGTCGTTACTTAAAATTATTTAAGCATTTATGTTCCAGGTACTGTTCTTAGCTTTATATAAGCATGATCCCTTTTATACCTCACTACTCTATGAAGTATGTTCTATCTTTATCCTCATTTTACAGCTGAGAAAAGTGAGGCTCAGAGTATTTAAGCAGCTTGCCCAAGCTCAAAAGATTAGAAATTGTAAAACCTTCATTTAGACTTCGGTTTTATCTGATACCAAAGCTCAGGCTCTTTCTCCACTATGTGATGTGTGAGAAAAGTTCAAATGGACTTGAATGTTTGTCCAAATGTGGGAGAATGCCCAAGGCTGAACATGATTAAATGTTGCTTTGATAATTCTTTAACTCCATGATAAGACTTCTTGGACTTCAGTCTAGTGTGTACATAGTTGAGATTGCTGATGTCCCAGAGATTTGGAGACAAAGCACTTTCTAATCAAACAGAGTTTACATGTGTCCCAAAGAATGCAGCAGCCTAGCTGGGGCCAGTTAATACTCTGGGTCATTTAAATAGCTTTATTAATCTGGATTTATTTTATTAAATAAATGTTTATTGAGTGCCTACTACATATTCATTATGGTAAATAAGATACTCTGCTGGAAAATAATGTTATTGCCGCAGGATGAAGTCTGGTGCCTGGCTATGGGTGCATGCACCAATTTCTCAGGCTTTCCTGAGCATGACTCACTGGGCAGGCAGATGTCTCCTTAAGTGTGCTCTGTGGAACACTCACTCATTCAAGAAATCTTAATAGATATTATGATGAGAACAATTTCTTCAGTCAAATAGTTTGAAAGGACTTGGGTTAAAAACAAAACTTAGGACTTTTCTGTGCGGAAAGACTTCTCGAAGTCCCTACCATGTGAATGTGCAAGGTAAATAAAAAATGGAGCAGTTTTTCAAGCACTTTTAATTATGTATTTTCCCCATGGATCATCGCATTCTATTGATGCTCAGTAGAACTCACTTTGAGAAATGCTGATTCAAATACAACATATTTGCCATTAAGAATAAGCAAAACAAAATAATATATGGATACTCAAATTATCTTCTATGTAATTCTTCTTTGCCCAAACGTCTTTTTATTTTAGTTGGTAGAAAATAGAGATGATAGAAGTACACGGTGTATGTGGCTTCGCTCTGACATTTCCTCTGCAAGTGGAAGATTTCCTTGTCATGAAATACATGTCCCCTGCTTTTGATTCTTTGTCTTTGGTGATTAGCATTGCAAAATTGCTTACAATTATTCCATAACTCACCTAACAATCTTCTAATGTAATCATACTCCTTAAGCGGTTTATTCACTGTTTTCCTTTTATGGACAATTGTAAACCAAATACAACTAGGTGTTTAAATGGTACTATGCCATGGTGGTTTCATAATAGTGCCACATTGAAATATGGTCATCAAATATCACTTAGGGGGCCTAATGATTTCTGAACACTAGTTACAAAGTTGATTAAAGCTATTCCAGTTTTTCTGAAATTCCAAAAGTCATGTTATACTATGAGAATTACAATAACAAAGAAATATAACCACATCTAGGGCTGAATATTTTATTTCCAACTCCATATGAGTATTTAATTAAAGAAGCTCCTGATGAGATAATATTTGTTTTCAAAATTCCAATGCAGCTGAATTTTTAGTCCACTTCCCTCATCTCCTTTAGGTTTTTATCTCTGGAATTCAGAAAAAAAAATCATACCTTTTGGTTAATAAGACTTTTCTTTAATGGATGATAAGACCAGGTGATTAATATTCACCAGGCTCTGATTGTTTTCATTAGAATGATAACATATGGACACGCTGTTCAACCTCTTCACAGAGCCCTGAAATGGAATCATAAAAGAGGGATGAGAAATTCTGGTTTAGATTAAAGCAAATGGCTTGAAGAATTGGCTCTGATGAGCTAAAATTACTGTTGTAAAAGCTCACAGAGATGAACCTTCTGCAGTTTTCTTCTCTTGTGTTTGAGATTAGTTGGAGAGGATGGTGGGGGATCACAATCTTTCTGTTTTTAGCAGTCCGATTGATTCCAATGACGTAAGTTATAAATGAGATGGGTGTGTGGGCCTCCACCAAATTCCCAACAAGCACTTAACCATAGCCTCAAATCCAATGCACATTTGTCGTTATTTAACCCTACAGGTTCAGCAAAGGCCTAAAGGGATATTGGTGGGGTAGAAGGGAAGGAGAGAAGCAAGGGAAGGTGCAGATGTACAAGAAATGAAATCATCAGCGATATGGAGGTTGCTGTGGTAGAGAAATGCAGCTTTAAGGCAACAGCTGGATTGTGCCAAAGAAATTGGGAGAAGGAAGGAGAGAGTCTGGTTAGTAAATTCAAATCCAGCTATGAAACTAGGTTAGCAACCATTGAGGGCAGGTTGCCGCAGGTCTTGGCAGGGAAGGAAATGAATATTTGTTGAGCGCTATGAGTGCCAGACCCTAGGGTTAGGCTGTCAGACATGTTGCCTCATTTATACTTTACAACAAAGGAATTAGACATAATCATTAACCAAATAAATATCATTTCAAATTCTTAGGGTAATAAAAGTAATATGTATTCTGTGGGGTTGTTGTGAGAAAATAAGACTGCATATAGTTAAAAACTTAGCAGAGTGCCTAATGCACTGTAAACACTCAATAAATGTCAGTTCTTCCCCTGTTCACCCCCAAACCATCTACAAAACTAAATAACAACAACGAAAGCAAAACTTGACTAGAATGAGATGTCATTAGGCTTATTTCACATATAGGAAATGTGTTTTCCAGAGTTCTGCCTTTGTCCATCTCTCTGAACGTTGTCCAACTCTGGTCCATATATCTAAATCAAAATTATAATCCTACCCTGCAAAATCAGCTCCTTTTCCTGACTTTTTACTTCTGTTGACTAAACATTATTTTTTTTCCTGTTCTCAGACTCAAAACTGTAGAGTCAGAAGTCACTGTATGATTCCCTATTACTTAAACCCTCATTCAGCACATAAAAGTAATGTTCAATCAGTTCAGCTACAACAATATTTCTTGGGAGTGTCTTTTTTTCCTAGTCACTACAATTGTTCAGATCCCCAACCATTTTTTGTTGGACTACTTGAAGCTGCAATCTTTAATGATTTAAATGTTTGGTCCTCATAGTCCTTCACCATATTGCCAACTATATCACCTACAGATCCCTTATGCTGTGATAATGTCCCGCCTCTGCACCATTATTCATGCTTTTCTCAGCCAGGATTCCCTGTGTACCACTTCCTTCCACAGCTCTTTAACGTCATATGTTTAAATAGTGAACATAATGTTTTGGTTACAGCTTTGTTGAGATATAGCTTACATGTTGTATGATTTATTCATTTAAAGTGTACAATTGAATGGGTTTGGTATATTCACAAAGTTGAGAAAACATTACTATGTCAATTATAAAACATTTTCATCACCTTAAAAAGAAACCCTGTACTCTTTAGTTATCAACCAATTCTCCATTTTCCCATGTCTAGGCAGCCAATAATCTACTTTGACTCTGTAAGTGTGCCTAGTTTGCATATTTAAAATAAATAAAATTATGTGATTTGTAGTCTTTTAATTGGTTTCTTATTTAGCATAATGTTTTCAAGGTTTATTGCAGCTTGTGTTACTACTTCATTCCTTTACATTGCCAAACAATATTCCTTTATATAGATATAGCACATTTTGCTTATCCATTCACGATTTGATGAACATATGTTGTTTGGTTCCAATTTTTACCTGCTTCGAGTAGTGCTTCTATGAACCTTTGTGTATAAATATTCATTGAAATACATGTTTTCAATTCTTTTCAGTATAACCCTAAGAGTGAAACTATTGAGTCATATGGTAATACCATTTAACCATGTGAAAACCTGCAGTCTATTTTCTAAAATGTCTACAAAATTTTACATTCCTACCAGCAGCATAAGAAGATTTTAATTTCTTTACATCCTCACCAATCCTTATTATCACCTGACTTTTTGATAATTGTCATCCCAGTTGGCGTGAAGTGATTCCTCATTGTGGTTTTGATTTGTATTTCTCTGAAGACCAATGATGTTGAGCATCTCGTCATGTGCTAGTTGGTTATTTGTATACCTTCTTTGAAGAAATGTATATTTAGATACTTTGTCCATTTTAATTGGCTTATTTTTTATTTTTATTGAATGGTAAGTGTGTTTTATATATGTTCTAGATACAAGTCCCTTATTATATATATTCTTTGGGGTGCTTTAAAAATTTTGTATAATATTCTTTGAAGCACACAAGTTTTTAATTTTGATGCAGTTCAGTACCTCTATCTTGTTGTTGTTGTTGCTTGTGCTTTTGATGTCATACCTAAGAATCCATTGCAAAATACAAAGTCACAAAGATTTCACTTGTGTTTTCTTCACTGTGAGGTAAAGATGTCATTTTTAAAAAAGTCTCAGTTCAAACACTATATCTTCATTAAGTCTTTTCTGATCCCTAATTAAATGATGATGACAGTGATGATGATAATAACATTATTAATAAAGCACCTTCTATGAGATAAGTACTAATTTCTTCATTTTATCTAATTCTAATAGTCCTGTAAAGAAGTAGCTAAAAACTTATTAAAAGAAAGTTGGCTAATGAAGTATATTATCCCTGTATTATAAATGCAAGAAGTTAAGTGACTTGTTCAAGTTAGTGGTAAATCTGGGTTTCAAACTAGGTTTCCCTCTGCTTTCTCCTGTGCCATGCTTTCTCCTAAATATTACTCATTTTCTCCTTCTTTTGAGTCCTAATGTGACTTGATTTGTGCCTCTTGTGCTGGACACCATCACATTATTCCTTGAATTACAATGTCTTCATATTTTAGTCACCTTAGCTCTTGAACTGATGGGTCTTTGAGGGCAGGAACCCATTTATTTTGTAACCCCTATGGTCTCAACACAGTACATAACAGTTGATAAATAACTGTTGACTTGAACAGAAACTCAGTTGATCAGTAAACAATTTTTACTAAAAATTTTCTAAAATCAGAGGCTGGAGATTCCCCCATAATTACTGTTAGGTGATGAATGGGTGCAAAATTTAGGCATCTCCATATTCAATAAGAACTTGGAAATTACACTATTCTTTGAACAAGAAATAGCATAATAATACATCAAAGCAGAAATATACAAGGTGCACTTGTTCCTAGCCAGTTTAGTCTGACTTTGACCTGAAAGAAGGTCAAAGGAATAAAGAAGTAAAGAATGCATGTATTCCTCAGAAGGACATTTATTTGAGTCATATGAAACATAGACGATTATTCTGGTTATCTATCACTATACATAAAAAAATACCCAACAACTTTGTGGCATAAACAATTTATTATTATTTATCTAATTCTGTGTGTTGATCAGGCTCAACTGGTTTCTAATTTGGGAACTCTTACAGTTGCAACAGATATCATACATGGCTGAAGTTAACTGAAGATCCAATTGTATTAAATGGCCAGGAAAGCTCACTCAAAGGCTGGTGGTTGATATGAACTGGGAAGTCCACTGAAGTTGACTTCAGGCACATCTATACAGAGCTTTTTCATGTGGCACAGGCTTTTTAGAGCATGGTGGGTGGGTATTAAGAGTGAGCTATTCAAAAGACCAAAGTGGAAACTAAAAAACTGCCTATGACTTGGCTTGGGAAGTCATAGAAATAATGTTACTTTTGCTGCATTCTATTGATTAAGAAAGTCAATAAGGCCAAACAGGATCCAAGGACAGGGGAATTAAAACCTGCCTTTTCATAGAAGTGTGCATATACAAGAAAAAGATAGATTGATGAAGGCCACTTTGAAGAGAACTACTATAAAGATGAAAAGTAAAGGACATCAAATTATCAGAATCCATACAAGGGAGAGAGTTTTCTGGCTCAGGGACATGGCTGTCTATTCCAATGGCTCATGACTATCCTGTTGTTCTTTTAAGAAATTTTAACATAACTTTTATACATTCCAATTTCTTCAGCTACAAGGGATACATAACAAAGACTAAAAGCTACCAAGCAATAATACAAAAATGAGAAAACACACGAAACACAAACAAGTTTAATAGTATATATCATGCAATCTCAATTCTCTTAATAGCTTCAGGTGAGCAAAATACTTTTAAGGGGCCCACCACAAAGCAAAACTCTATCCTTCTGCTCATTCTGTTTTGCTGGACTCTCATGCTCACCCATGCCTTCAGTCTCATTTTCTGAAGCTGTTCCGATCATTACCCTTAAATCCCATGTGTTTTAATTTCTTCCCCTGGTTCTGTGTCTCCACCCAGGCCCTGTGTTTGAACTGTAAACTGATTTCCCTTCCAAGAAATCCATCTGACTTTTATTATGCACCTTTTCAACATCTTGCACTATAGCAGTTACTTCTCTGATGTCACTTCATTCTTATAATATTGAGCACTGAAACATAAAAAAGTTTACCTATTTTAATCATGGGTTTCAGCATACTTTAAGAACAATCGATGAGAAAAAGGTGTGTTTCTGGATATTACTCTCCAGGGGATGTCTTACCTCTGAGCTCAGAAGATGAAGGCATGATTATCCCTATCCAACATCTTGTGTATACACCAAATGTGATCTGTATAATGTGATGAAGTTAAAAGAAAGAAGCAAAAGAAGATAAGAAAGGCACATTCTGTTTTACTCTCAAGGCAGAAAAGCTAAGAACCTTATATGGTATTTTAAATTTGTGTTAAAAATATGGGGATTGAAAATCAAGAAATACTTCAGAGTAAGAAAATTGATGTTGTCTACCATATTAAAAAAATCAAGGAACAAACTCTTTTGGATTTTAAAAGACTATTATATACACCACATATCAAAATATGAGATGTGGCCAAGACTGTAATTATAGGAAAATGCATAGCTTTAAATGAATTAATTAAGGGAAATGAATGTCAATAAATATTCAACTTAAGATGGTAGAGAAAAATTTTAAATAAGAAAATTAGAAAAAGGTAAACATATTATCACATTTAAGACAGAAAAAATCTGCATAGTTGATAAATAAGTCTAAGAACTGGGGTCTTTGAAAATATTAATGAGATGAACTCATCTCTGCAAAGATTAATCAAGGTGGAAAAACAAATGCAAATTAAAAATGAGAGATGGCATTCACACATCTAGAGGAGATTAAGAAATGATAGAAATTTATATTCCAATCTATGTTAACTATCTGGATTAAATAAGTAATTTACAAACCTAACCAAATAAATATAAGATAAATAATGAATAGAAAAATTAGCAAAGTTGTCAAAGAACCATTTTCCCCAATGGCCAATTTCTGAAATGGATTCTTTCTGGGACTCAATGAAACTTCTGCTATTTAAATAGCTTCTGGGAAGAGAAGAGGACAGAGACTACCCAATATGTCTTAAGAAGTTAGAATATGTAGTTATATTGTATGTTGACAGTAATTAAAAATTTTTAAAAATAGATTATAAAAAAATAGATTATTAGGAAAAAAAACCTCACTGCATAAATCTCACATCTTAAAAGGCTGACTTTTAATTTCGACATGCAAATAAAAATTTTGAGTAGCATTTTTAAAAAGTTAGGATAACCTTAAATGTGAAACTGGAGAGAATCTTTCAAAAGAAAACTGTATATCAGCTTTTCTTATTAATATAAATAAAGAATCCTCTCATATCAGTAAATATAATATACCACATGACCAAGTAGGCTTTCTCCTAGACTTATAAGTAATATATTTAACATGTTAATAACCAAAAGAGAAAATCATCATTTCAATATATTCCAAAAGGATACTTTTATAGAATTCATTTACAATTCTGACTTTAAAAAATAACTCTAAGTAATCTAGTAATTTGTGATCTTTTTCATAGAATTAATGGAATTATGTGTAACTGACAAACACCATCACACTTAGTATTGAAACACTAAGGTGTTCCTATTAAAGCCAGGAGAAAAATAATGATACCTGCCCCTAAAGTAGCCTCATGACTGGTCTGCCTGCTTCTAATCTCACCCAACTTCTTCCCATTGCCTGAGGTAGGATCAGATGTTTCTTTCATCCTCACATCTAGTCATATATGGTTTTCTTTCTTTGTAATTTTAATTACTAACTTTGTTTTGGGGATGAGAACAAGAATCTTTAATATGGCTTTAATATCCTGCAGGATAAGGCCCCTCCCTAGCTTTTCTTCTTCACCTAAATGAGTTGGTACCTGTAAGTTACTTGCAGCAGTGTGGGGCACAGACACAATGATAGTGATGATGAGGAGGAGGAAGAGGGAGGCACTTTCCCAAGGCTCTAGATTCTAGAACTTTTGACCTTTCAAGCCTACCAATTAGGGTAGGCCCTCACATGTCTCTATTTAGAATCTTTTTCCATTCTTCATCTAGATAATGTCCTTCAGAACTTCATCTCTTACAACTTCTTGATACTGATTTACATTCAATCAATGTCAGTTACCTTTTCCTCTTAGTCTAACCAGTTGTGTTCAGAAGCCAAGACCCCTGCAGAGAACTCTGTGACTGTTGGATGGTGGGGAGAGGGACTGTGTTGCTAGAAAAGAGGGAATTGGACAGACCACCCACTATAAATACTGTTATTCAAAATAGTTCTGAAAGTGTTAACCAAGAAATGTGAAAGATAGGAAAAAATCATACACACACAAATACACATACATACACTGATCACTAGAGAAAGCAAACATAATTCAATAGAAAAAATCTTTTCGCTCTAACAGAACAATTTGTTAAGGAATCACTTATAAAATTAATGTATAAAATTATGATCCAAGGTAACAGAATGAGCACATGTTTAAGCCCGTTTCCTCTTGTTTCAATCCCTAGACATTATAAAAATGAGGGAGGGGTAGGGCACTAAACAAATTTCTTACAGTTTAGAAAGCAAAGCTAAAAGCAATACACTTTTTTTATCATAAGCCATGTGAAACCCATGAAAGATGGAAAAAGCAGATATGAATTCTGTTTGGTTAAGGAAGACCAATCTTAAAACATGATAGAGCAGTTATATGCAAAAGGGGCAATCCAGAGTTGTGAACATCAGAAGAAAGGAGGTCTTGGGGTAAAGCGAAACAACCAGGTATGTGACCCTTAAGCATCTTTCACCCTCACCTCCGCACATAACTTTGAGCTGGGCACTGAGTTCAGAATAGTCTTTCCAGGAGTACCTAGGACAGAGAGCACCCAGTGCCTAGATGATGGTAACACACAGAACAAAGAACTCTTCCATGTGGAAGAATGGTTCATGGTACTTCCTATTGGGCAGCAGGTCCCACTATTTCTCTTCATAAAGAAGGCTAAGGATAGGCATTCACACATGGTCTTATGTGAAGGCTCAAGGATCATCACACACTTATGGAAAGCTAACACCCTGAAAAAAGAGTTACCTAATGCAACTACTCAAATATAGTTAATAGAAAATGAAGAGAACAATGGTCCCCAGAGAAATGTAAAAAAACATTTTGTTCAGTCAGTGGTATCTTGGAACTGAAAGTTTGATTGTCAAAATTAAAACACAAAACAAATGCAGTAGATGTCCTGGAAAGCAAGATTAGTAAATACGGAGAATAGAATCAAATAATCCTCACAGAATACAAGTTCAAAAGGATAAAATGTCTATAGAAAAGTAAAAAAAGTGAAAGATAGATCCAAAAGGGTCAATGACAATTTAAAAGGAGTTTCAGAAAAAGGAAATAATGAAAATGCAGGGGAAGAAGTTCTTAAGCAATAATAAGGTATCATTTTCTCAAATTAAAGAAAATCATATCTTCAAATTTATAGAGTAGGATTGTAAGAAACAGGATTCTCACCTGTACAAGTTGAATTTCAGAATACCGAGGACAAAGAAAAATTTCTAAGTCTGAGAGAGACAAATACATAAAACACACTGTATGTATAAGGTGTGTGTGTGTGTGTGTGTGTGTGTGTGTGTGTGTGTGTGTGAGAGAGAGAGAGAGAGAGAGAGAAAGAGAGAGAGACTATTATAATGAAACTCAATGAAACTAGAATCAGATGATGAATGTCATTGACTACATTGGATGCAGGAACACAGTTGGGCGATGCATTCAATCATCTGTGGAAAATAACTTGAAAATATAATTCTGTATCCAAAAACTGTAATTTAAGTGTGTAGACAGTATGGAATTTTTCTGACAGGTAAGAAATTATAAAATTTATCCCCACAGACTCTTTGAAAGAACTATGAAAGACCATATTCCAGCAAGAAAAAATAAAACCAAGGGAGAAATGAGGTGCGAAACGCAAGTCAAGATGTAAATGACAACGATATGTACAATAAGATATCAGTTGTACAAAATTTAAATGCTCACTGTACAATACTATACTGTGTTTCATTTGCAGCATATGCAGATACAGTACAATATAAATCCATAGAGGGAATGATACATATCAAATTTAGAATAGAGGTTACCTTTGAGGAATGAGGTAAAATAGGATTGGGAAAGAGTCCAATGGGGGATTCAATTATATAGGTAATGTTTTATTTTTTATTTTTTAAAAAGATAAAGATCTTGAGCAAATATAACTGTTAACATCTGTTAAATCTGGGTATTAAAAACATGGAATTTGTTATATTATTATCATTTTTTTTTTACATTTGAAGTTTTTTAGAATTATATTAAGGAGCAAGGAAGTAAGAAAGTGGAGAAAACTTGGTTAGATAACCACTTAAGATACTTCGCAGTGAAAGAGCAGAGGAGTGGGACAGAAATTGAAGTGGGTTGTGGCATCAAGGGGGAGTGTTGTTTGTATGCCACTGAAGTGATCTGGTAGGGTGAAGAGACTGAGCTGGGGAGGAAGGGAAGGATCAACAGGAGGAGCCAAGATGGAAAGAATTGTGAGCACCTGAGGATGCATTTCCTTTCATAGCAATAGAAAGCCTCTTCTTCCTCTTGAACATGAGGAAGAAAGACAGAGATGAATTTCAGGATGCAGATGGATTTACAGTTTTTAGCAGTGAGAATATAAAGCAATTTGTCCAAGATGTAGTCTCTTCTATCAGTAGTATATGAATTAAAATCACCATCTGAGGGTGGGTAAGGTGGCATGTGGATAACTTTTTTGTTGCTGTTTATTGAGAAAATTTTTTATAGTTTTTAAAATTAAACTTATTGGGTGACATTGGTTAATAAAATTATATAGGTTTCAAGTGTATAATCCTATAATACATCATCTGTATATTGCATTGTTTGTTCACCACCCCAAATCTAATCTCCTGTCACCACATATTTGACCCCTTTTACCTCTTTCTTCCTTTTCCCTTCCCCATTTTCCCTCTGGTAACCACTAAACTTTTGTCTGTTTCTATGAGTTTTGATTATTTTTATGTCTTGTTCATTTGGTGTTTTCAGTTTTATATCTCACATATGAGTGAAATCATATAGTTCTTGACTTTTTTCATCTGACTTATTGAGCTTAGCATGATATTCTCAAGATCTAGCCATGTTGTTGCAAATGACAATAGCACATCTTTTTTTATGGCTGAGTAATACTCCATTGTATATATGTACCACATCTTTTTTATTCAATCATATATCAAAAGACACTTCAGTTGTTTCCATGTCTTGGTCATCATGAATAAAGCTGCAACAAACATAGATGTACATATATCTTTATGAAAAAATGTTTTTAAATTTTAGGGTTAGATACCCAGAAGAGGGATTGGTAGGTCATCTGGTAATTCTATTCTTAATTTTTTGAGGAACTTCCATATTCTGTAGTGGTTGTACCAGCTTACATTTCTGCTAGCAGTATATGAAGGTTCCTTTTCCCCACAACCTCTCCAACACTTGTTATTACTTTTCTTGTTGATAACAAGTGTAAGTTCGTATTGAGATATTATTTATATACAGTTAAATTTCACCCCATTTTGTATAGAGCTCTATGTGTTTTGACAAATGCATAGTCACTACTACAATCAATAAATAGAAGAGTTCCATCACTCCCTAAAGTTCCCGTGTCACCTTTATAGTCAATCTTTCTTCACATCCCAGACCCTGACAACCATTGATTTAATTTCTGTCCTTATAGTTCTGCCTCTTCCAGAATGTCATATAAATGGAATCGTATAGTATGTAGCTTTTTAAGTCTGGTTTCACTGAATATAATACATTGGAATTCATCTGTGTTTTATATGTATCAGTAGCTCTTTCCTTTTTATGATTGAGTGGAATGTCATTGTATGGATTTAGGTTATTTCCAGTTTGAGGGGATTCTAAGTAACGACACTCAAATAGTCACATGTAGGTTTTGTGCGAACTTAATATTCAACTTTCTGAGGTAAATACTTGGGACTAGGATCACCGATTCATGTGACAAAATTATGATTATAGTTATAGAAAACTGCCGAATCAATTTCCAAAGTGAAGGTACCAGGGACATGGCATTTTGAGGTGAAAGGGGAAGGCACAAAATCAGCATCTATGAGAGTGGCTTATTTCTCATTCTCTGTTTGCACCCCCAAAACTAATCTTTCTTTGCCCTGATCTGCACCCTGGGAGCTTTCCCCATAACCAACTGTGTCATCTTAACTTCTCTGTTAGCTGGCTCTTTGTTGGGTTTGCCAATGGGAGGCACTGGTAGGCAATTGGAGGAGACAAGAGAAAAGCCTAGGTGTTCCTTCCCTGCTCTCTCCAAAACTGATACTCCTGCCAGAGGGCTTCTTGTCCATGGCTCCAGAACTCTCCACAATTCAGTAATACTACTTCCTTCTCCTTTTGTCTCTTCAGATTTAAGTAGGTAACAGTGTTCCACTCTTGCTCATCTCTGGGTGAAGATATTAAGAACATCCCCTAGTGTTTCCCTTAAATCTGCCCACACCTGTGAGAAATACTCTTATTAAAATCCTTTGAGCCATCTTTGTTGGACTCTATCATTTGCTGACTTCCTGACTAGTTGAGTGAGAAAGTACATTCTTCAGGAGGCTCAGTAGGATTTCTAGGGAGTCTTGCGTGCTTGTTTGACATTTGTGTTTAAGAATTTAAAGTGAAACCAGGCATTGTGAAGATATGGTTTTATCCAGCAAACGTCAACTGTATAGTTGTAGGCTTGGAAAACAGTTCAGGTTCAATCAAGGTGGGGACTGAACAAGTGAGTAGGTGATAGTAAGAAGACCAGAATTGTTCTTATCCTTTAAATCTCAGTTCAAAGGAGTTATTTCTGATTATTTTTTTTCTAAAAAGGCTCTCAGACACCTTCTATTTCCTCACCTGACTGTTTCCTTCATTACAGAATCACAATCTATAACTATCATACTTGGTCACTTGCTTATATTTTTCCCCCTGGACGTCAGGGTCCACCTTCACAGAATTGTCTGTTACATTCACTGCTGAATCACTGGTGTTTTTAAGCAGTGAGTGAGTTGAATGATGCATGCTAGCCTCTTCACCTGATTTGTATTTTACCCTATTATCCTATCATAGTGTGTTCCCCCTCCAAAAAAAAAACAACCCTACATTCTCCCTACTGACATTCCTATTATGCATATTGACACATTTCTTGTACTAGATATTTTTTAATCTGAATCAGTGTCTCTAAAATTGAAGTCTAAGAATATAGGCTGGTATATTTTTATTAATTACAATGTTGATCATGTAGGTTCATAAAAATTTAGATTGTGTCAGATATGGAGAAAGAAATGCCTATCCATGCAGAGTGGGCAAGATCAGAACTTATGGGCCTGATTCCTTGATGCTTTGAAGGCTGGACGTGTGGATATTGAGAAAATTAGGTTAAGCCCAGAGGGTTAGATTATTCATGGAATGAGAACTGGTAAGAAGATTTCTCTTTCTCATATAGAATTGAAGTCATTTCATACACATCTAAAGTTAATCCACAAATATGATAAATAGATCTAAATGGATGACCTTTTATATAAAAAAACAAGGTGGAGCAGTAAGGCAATAAGCTTTATTTAAAAACTAGAATAAAAAATTCAATCTATAATGATATATATGAATACTATCCAAAATATTTTCTGGGGGAATGTAAAGTTATTGGAGCCTTTTACATTTTACATTTTACATCTTTGATATTTGAATATTTTTACAAATAACATGTTACTATTGTATGAAGAAAGATATTGAATATTATTAATTACTAGCTAAACCCAATTATTTTTATAATCAGAAAATAACAATAAATAATTTTTTAACCTATGCGACAGTAATAGCACTTAGAGAATGAAGGCTTTTGAGTTAGATTGACTTTAAATTTGACCCTCCCTTGTCTATCTAGCTGAATGATATTGACACAATTACCTTCTTAAATCTCAAGTGTCTTCCTGTAAAATGAAAACAATTAACTTACCTTAGTGGTTGTGAGACCATTTCATAATTTACCTTAGTGTCAAACTTACATTTTAGCACTCTCTCTAGAGATGTAACTCCAAAGGAATGTGTGTTTATTTTCTTCTGAAGTGATTCTAAAAGTGATTTTATTTCTGAAACCAAATCACTCATCTCCATAAAGCATGCATTGTTTTCACACCTTCCATTTTCCTATTAATTGCATCACTATTTTCTCAAGCTTAGAAAAACTATTTATGGTCAACGTATCTCTCCTTCAATCCTTATAGAAATTCAGTTGACTTTTTTCCCTTATAAAATGACTGATATTTTTTTTTTTTTTTCGTTTTTGAGATCACACTTTGAGCTTCATCTTCATCCCAGTTTCATTCCAGGGTGACCCAATCAGACTTCCTGCTCCCTCTCATAAGTGCCATTGCATTTCTCTACTCACTGCCTCTATCAGCCACTAGTCTTTGTTTGTGTGTGTTTCTTCATGTCCCAGCACAGTACCTGGTGCATACCAAATGTTCAACCACTGTTTGGTGAACAAACATTGGGTGCCTTCTCAAAACTTATCATAACACAACCCTACCCAATTTATGCAATTTTCTCCAGTAGAAACTATCTTCTTTAAGAGGCCATTCCCTCTGCTCTCCATCTGTCAGGCCCAGTTCAGTGCCCCACATGACAGAATGTTGTCAACCTCTTCTGCTAAAGTTTATTCTTTAAAAGTCTCATAATCCAGCTCTTTTGAAAATTTTTGTGATTTAATCTGCCCTTCTTCAAATTTTTAACTGGCATCACATACAAAGTCCACCTCATGTCCTCATCTGTATCATTTACCATGGTTTTGCAAGTATTGATCATAACTAAATCTACAATGAACTTGTGACTTTCAGGAGAGCCTGAGACCAGGCTTGACCTCAGCATAGAAAGAAAGCTCGATATTCACTGATAATTAATGTGTGAGATGTGCATTTTTTGCAGGATGAACTAAAAATGCAAAAAAGGCTCAGGTGGCTGTAGATGTGGGGGTGTTAAACCTCTTGACTCTTTGGAGAATTTGCACATAGATTCACATTGAGGTTTGTGTCAATTCCTGTGTGCAGAATCTGCCTGAATATAAGCCAATATCTTTAAATGAGACAACACAGAAAGAGTTATATTTTTCTATAAACTTGTTTATTGGTTTTCTGAGAAGCAGCCAGATGGGGGTAATTTACTAAGGTAAATAGATTCGAGCTTGATGAAATACCAGGTCTCCTTTGTTCATCTTCCTGCCTTCCTGAAACACTCTTTTAGCACCCCTGCTTTATTTTTCTCCCTGGTACTTATGGCCATATGACAAACTATATATTTCATTTGTTTGTTTCTTTGTGTGTCTTCCTCCATGATGACAGGGAAGGATTTGTGTGTTTTGTTCACTGCTGTAGCCTTAGTGCCTAGAACAATTCCAGGCATTTGGCAGACATTCGAAACATAACTAAGGCATGAATGAATGAACGAATGAATAGGTGCCTTTGTCAAGAACCACCAAAAACAGGTTTGGTGACTTATGACTGACATATAATGGTGAAGCCCAGTGTATCTGCTCATGGGACTCTCTAGACCCCATTAAAATTAGGTGGTGTAACAAGCATGTCTGTTGCCCCCAGTGCAACTCTTTGGCCCACCTCTAATATCAGCCAAATTTCAACGCACAGAGTTCTAAGGTCAGATTTATCTCTTGCCAGTGCACTGAAGTTTTTTCTGGAGACTACTTTGAAGCATCACTCCTGGTGGGCCTGGGCAGGTGCAGCCACTTTGTACCTAAGCAACATCCCAGGAGGCAACCCTCCACTGATGAGAGGGGGCAGAATTTAGTGGATAAAGGTTCTAGACCCTGTCCTTCTGGTGGGTCATTCTAGAAGCATTTTATATGCATTCCAGAAGGTCATAGAGGTTTTAGTCTCCTCTTGCCTGCCCTATGTTGTTGTTTTTTTCCTTCCTGTGTCACTCTTCCTGCTCCTTCATTCTTGCTTCCTGGGATCATATCCCACATAAACTCTCTTATCTCAGGTTTGCTTTTAGAGACAAACTGAGAGAGTGGGAATTTAAGTTAACCTAATAATGAGTTATAGACGCAAGCTCCAGCAGTGTTGCTTGCCCACAATTATCATGTTAACATTAGATTAGGAGTCAGAACTGAGATTCTAATTCTAGCTCTATCAGTGTTTTTGATTCCTTGCCTAGTATCAGCTCAGTCAAATGCACTTATGGCCACATCCTTAAAGTCATACCTCTTTTAAAAGCCACTTCATTTCTTTTCGAACTTTTTTCTGTGGGTCTTGCCTACGACTCTTTTGTTTCCTTTAAGTCAGAAAACTTCGAGGTGGGCAGGCCTGGGGTATTTCTCCTCCCACCTGTTTCCCAGTACACCTTAGCTTTGCTCTCCTTCATAGCTACACAGCTCAGGCGTTGTACAAATGGTGAGATAAAAAAAAAAAAAAAAGCAGTGTTGCTTAGAGGCCAAACAGGGCCTTCACCTCCTAGCTGACAGCACTTGAGATGATTCTGACCTTGGAATATTAGCTCCATTACCAAAAGCCTCCTGCCAGAGGCTCCTCCACCTGTTTTATGGAGGCTATTTTACAAGTATATTGGCATACCTCATTTTATTGTGCTTCGCTTTATTGCGCCTCACAGATGTTACGTATTTTACAAATAGAAGGTGATCCTCCAGCAGAAATAAAGATTAATATTCACTTTACTGCAATACTTGCTTTATTGTGGTGGTATGAAACCGAGCCTACAATATCACCCAAGTGTGCATCTGTGTCTTGGGTTTCATTTTTTAATGATTTAACTATTTTTGAATTAATTGAGTTGCTGAATAACTTTTTTCAAACTATATGTCAACTACAACAAAATAGAGCTCGGTGCATTAGTTTGTGCTCCCATGTCTCCTCATTACTCTGCATGAGGCAGGTCCTACCATCTCTTGGCTTATATGTGAACATGCTATAGATATGTCTTTGATAAGGCACATCATATCTTAGAATCAAACTTTTAAATAAGAGTCCAACCCACACGTGCCCACTCTGGTAAGAATGCAAATGATATTGTATCATTAATTTTTTGTAGAAGTTTTGGGTGCTTGTCATCTAACTTTCTTACTTCTTTAAAAAAGAAATAAGGAAGGTAAGTAAATTTTCAACATTGTTATTTAACTTTCTGTTACTCCTCTTTTAGCTTCTGGACAGCTTCATCGAAGACTGTGGAGACTGTTGACTAAAGATATCAAAAACGAACAAACAAAAAAACAAGCAAACAAACGAATCTGTCATTTAGTGATTTGTCTATGGAATTTTGGATTTTCCTTCACGACCACCCAAAATATGGAGACATATTGGTTGCTAAAGCTGATATATCAGGGCAACATGACTTTTGGCTTAGATTTTAAATATTTTTTTTTCTTTTAACATAATAACCTCATTCTTTCATTAGTGGGATAAATTTGAACTTACGAATAGTTAATGATAAATCCTGCTTTTTTTCTATTTTATATATTGAGGATCTGTGCAAAATTTAATTTTAAAGAGTTCTGGTTGCTTATATGTGTGTGTGTGTGTGTGTGTGTGTGTGTGTGTGTGTGTGTGTGTGTTCTGAAAAGCACTCAGACACCACTGCAGAGACAGCCTGGAGTAAGGCATGAACTCCTATTAATGAGGTGAAGAGCACCATCTCCTCAAAGTCCAATCAGCCATTACCTTTCATTTAAACTCACATACAGTCATTTGAGCTCTTTCTCTGTCCTTTAAAATCTCTGTTCTCTTACTCTTTTTCTATTGGTACTAAGTAGGGAGCAAAATATATTTGACATACCCCAAATTAAAAGTTATGAAAAAGACATTATTGAGCATGTACTATTAATGAACAGCTTCTGGAAGCAAGCTCGTTGTCCTTTGTATTCAGTTTAGCTGGTTACATTGGACGTTATGTGAGCACTGCAGGAATGTTAAGCAGAGGAAGTAAGATATGCACATTGTTCCCATAAATGTTCCTTTACCCTCCACATTTTACCCTAAAGCCTATGTGTTATCCACCACATTTTTACTCTAAAGCCTGTGGTTTATCTTATATGTTTACCCTGAGGCTCATTCTTTTTTAATAATTAAAAAATTTATTCCAGGGCCAGCAGCCCAGGAAAGTGGGTTGTGCCCCACCCCCACAGCCTTCTAGACCTGGATTCAAGTCCTAGCTAACCGGTTGAATTTCCTCACGTGCAAAATAAAAAACATTCATTATGATACTTAGGAGCATCTTTGTCATCCTCATCACAAACCACAGCCTATTCTTCATGATGCACATAAAGCTGTGGAACTGCTATCTCTTTTGCATTTAAGCATTAGAGAAAAAATGATATGTATGAAAGATCATTTTACAATGAAAGAATGAAAGTTAATGAAAATATGCCTTTCGGTTAATACTAATTGCTCAGCACAAGTTAGTAAATGGATTTTTTCAGACCAGAAAGAACCATACAGAGGAATTTTATATAGCCTCAAGTACAGCCTCAGATATCTGGGCTGCAGGCTAGTCTGGACTATTTAGAGAAGTGGAAAGAGATATACTAGCCAAAATGGATGAAGATAATATGTTGGAAAGGAGCCAGAATCATGATGTAGTGGGCATTTGAGTGTAACTGCATTTTTCATATATAGAGATCTCTTATCCATGAATTTAAAATGCTAATGGTTTATTTCAAAGCCAATGATTTGGAACTTGGAATTTAGAATAATGCCATAAATGGTGATTAGGGACTTCTTGCTTGTGCTATATATTATAGTTACCTTGCACAAAATAACCCCAAAGAAAGTTGAAAATAGTGGTAATGATACAGGAAATATCATTACTTTGAGCGGTCTGTCTACTTTCTACTCTCTGGATAAGAAAATTGAGTAGTATAAAACAGTAAGGGAAATGCAACAAAAGTAAAAGAAATGTATGGACAGCATTCCTATGGTTTTAAAATGTTTATGCAAGGCAGAACCTAAATACAAATTAGAAAATCCAAGTTCTACCACTAACTATGCATGGCACTTGAAGAACCAATTAATCTCTCTGCCTCAGTTATGACATAATGTCGAGCTTGTCTCTATGTAAACTCACAAGGCTATAAAGAAGCAGGGAACAATGCTGACTCATTCCATTTTGAATGTATAACCTTAAATGTTAAATGAGTAAATGACCTTACATTACTTTAGTCAATTCTAGCTCCCAATCTCCAGCATGACTATTTCATATTTCCTTCTTCAGACCTTCAATGTCTCCTCCTTTTTCTTGGAGAACAGAAGCAATCACATGAGATACCCTTATACTGTACCCACCTATCTGTACCTCTGCCTATACACTCCATCTTTATTCCTGATGTTAAGGGCGAAATATCTGTTTTCCGATCAAAGGTTTTCCCATTTGTCCACTGAATTCCTTGCCTAATTAAGAGTTGCCTTTGCAACTGTTACTCTTCTTTCTCCTTTATCATCAGTTTTCCCCATATACTGGCTCATTACATTCAGCATATAAAATATTGCATCTCTTGTCTTATAAAAAGCCTCTGGGGACCATACAGACTTCACCAGTTATTGTCCTGTTCCTCTACAAGCCCCTACAGTGACCTACTCTGAAGAGTTCTCCATAGTTGCTATATCCACAGCCTCTCCTACCATCCTCACTCCAATCTACGCCAATCAGACCACTCCACTAAAATTTATTTTCTCAGGTCAACAATCTTTACATTGCCAAATCTAATGGTCATTTTTTTGTCTTTGTCTTCCCAAATGTATCAGTAACATTCAATGCAGTTAATCTCTCCCTCCTCTGAGATACTTTCTTCACTAACTTCCAGGACGCCACATGCTCCTTGATTCCCTCCTTTTCAGTCTTGTGAGATGCTACCTCCTCTTCCCAATTTCTATGGGCTTTGTTGTTGGACTTCCTTTCTCATCTCACTCACCCCTGGGTGACTTTATCCACTCTCATGGTCTTATATCTAGAAGCTGATAACCCCTAAATTTATATCTCAGTGTCAAACTACTTCACTCAACTTAAGCTTGGTATATCCAATGGTCTTTTGGATATCTCCATTTGGATGTGTCATAAACATCTCAAACTTAACATGCCTATAGCATCACACATGATTTCTGCCTACCTCTCCTCATATGAAAACAAGAACAAATGAATACACACAGCTGGTGCCTTTACTAGTCTTTAGTATCTCAATAAATGGTAGCATGATTCTTTTGGTTGCTGAGACCCAAAACCTTAGCGTCATATTTGACATCTTTCTTTTTACATACTCAGCATTCAACCCAATTCTCTCTTAAGAATATATCACAAAGTCGGCCACTTCTCACCACCACCACTGCTACCACAAAAGTCTCACTAGAACTAATTTAATACTCTTCTAAATGTTCCCTCCTCTGACAGCCTATTCTGTATATAGAAGGCAGTGTTAACACCCATTAGATGACATCGCTTCTCTACTTGAAAAAACGTTTCCCATCTTATTTAGATTAAGTTCTAAGTCTCTCACCATTGGTTACAAGGACCCACAAAAACTTGCCACTGGACACTTTTGTGATCTCATGTCCCAAAAAACTCTCCTTGGCTCATTCCATACTGGGCACACTGCTCCCTAGATTGTTCCTTGTTCACCTCGAGGGTATTCACCTGCTATTTCCTTTAAGAAGATGCAATTGTCTTCTTTCAGATATCTGCAGAGCTCACTTACTTACTACTCTTACAGATCTTAGCTTCCAGTGTGTTTGGAAGCAGTGGTGGGATAAGGTTTATTAGGCAATACAATCATCAAGTAAAAAGATGTGTATTTGTATGTCAGGTAATGATAATTATTATGCAGAAAAATAATAAAGCAGGATAAGGGGCTAGAAAGTACCAGAGGGGCAGGGGGATGGTATTTTAGATGTGGTAATCAGGGAAGGACTGCCTAATAAGATGAAATTTGAATAACAACCTTAAGGAAGTGGGAAATAGCTTCATTTTACAAATTCTCAAGTGACAGATTTAGTGAATGCATACAACTGAACTTCACTTTTCTACACTTTCCTAGTCATCTTGCCCTAATGTACATTTACCAATTTCTCAAATTATTGAGCCCTGGAGGAAATAATACATGATGCAAGCTGATGCTCAAAGATTTGAAACACTGATATAATCCTTCCCTTAAATGGAAAATTTAATTATGTATATATAGGAATGAACATTATTAACTAATGTGATTTTTTGGCTCCAAATTTTATTTTCTTTCTTTTCTTATTGTATTTTTTTTATTGTTTCCAAAGTAAAATACAAAGATAATAGCAGGCACAGGTTCTTTGTTGATTTAGTGGAAATACTTCCAGGGTTTCACTTGCAAGTAAGCTCTTGATCTTGGTATATAGTTTCATATATTCTCAATCACATCAAGTTTATTAAAAGTTTTACTCTATTGCAAATGGATTTTGCATTTTATCAAATGCACTTCAGCCTCTGGGGAGATGGACTATCTCTTTCTTCAATTAATAATGTCATGATTAAATTACCACAATCTCTAATATAATCCTGTAGTTAATTTTGCCTGATCGTGATGTATATTACTATTAGTACACTCCTGGTGTCAGTTTGTTTAATTTAGAATGTTTGTATTTATACTTATAAGTAAAATTAATGAAAAACTTCTCTTTCCCTGCCTTGACAAATTGTTGACTCAGTTATAATATATCTAGAAACTTAAAAACTTCCTTTTTTATAATATGTTTGGTACTATTTAATGTATGACTTATCTGGTACTTGAGTTTTGAAAATACTGTTTCTACAAATAAGTAAATAGTAAAAGTGTTCATATTATCCTAATCAGGAAATAAATAAGAAAATAAAACATAAAGTAAAAATTCAAATAAATAAAAACAAAGAAGAAAACAAATATATAAGGAAAGCAATACAGAGAAACTCAATGAAAGTGTGAAGTGTTTGTACAAATCTATCCTGATATATTTAAAATATGGATAAAATAAGTAATTTTATGGTAAAATATAAATTATAAAAATTTGCTCACAATGAGCTATAAATATAGCTATAACCATGAGAAATGTTTTATATTTATTAAAGAGCTGTCTTTCAGAATAGCACCAGCTCAAACAAATATATGGATTGTTTTTGGAAACAGTTCTTGAATCAGTTGAATTTCCCTGGTCTCTTGTTCTCTAATTCGGGTAAGGGACTTTATGATCATTTGTATAGCTTGTGTCTGCTCTTAAATTTAGGAGACATTATTTTATGCAAAAAATATTTATTAGATTAACTGAATGTATTCAGTTGATTATTTTTCTCTAATAATATTCATCTCTTATATTCTTCATCTATTCTCTGAAGGGATTTCACAAATTAATAGCCTAATTTACTAATTTAAGTTTTTATAAAGTTCAACATATAGTTACCATATAACCCAGCAATACTACACCTAGATTTTTACCTAGGCAAATTAAAAAAATACATTCATGCAAAAACCCGTATGCCAATATTTATTGCAGCTTTACCCATAATTTCCAAAAACTGGAAACAAGCAATATGTCTTTCTAAAGGTAAATGAATAAACTGTGGTACATCTGTACAAAAAAAATACTATTTGGCAATATAAAGGAGTGAGTGATTGTATGACAGGACAACATGGATGGATCTTAATTAATATATTTTGCTAGTGAAAGAAGCCAGATCCAAAAGTCTACATCTTTTATGATTTCTTTTATATAGTGTTCTGAGAAAGGCAAAACTATAGGAATAGAAAACAGATCATTAATGGCCAGGGGCTGGGAGAACTACAGTGGAGATGCATAGGGAAATTTTAAAGTGATGTAACTATTTTGTATAGTATGGGCATGGTGAAATCACAATTCTATACATTTTTAAAAATCCATAGAACTATACATTATAGAAGTAAATTTTAATGTATGCAAATAAAAAGAAATAAAAACCTGGTTGTTAAGAGATACAGGATAAAATGTAGAGTGTATTACATATGTAAGATGGAATTTCACTGAGGTGTTGGGGAGAAACAAGGAGCTGACTTAAGTTATTTTAGAAAGCATGTTTTGACTGGAGACTGTAAGGCTAAAAGCAAAAGGAATGGTATATACATACTGTATTCCAGTTGGTAGAGTTTTTTTCTTATAAAGATACAGGTTAGCAATTCTGAAATTGCTTTGCATAATATACTAGGGTTTAAGAAATAAGTAAATGAATAGTGGGTAGTGTGAATCGGCTTTCTCACTGTTGAAGAGAGAAATTACAAATCAGCAAAGTGGAAAGGTTAGAATGAACAAAATGACACTAGATTATAGTGGAAGACCAGTATGAACTTCTGTTTAACTTAATGCATACACACACATAGAATTGATGCAGAAATGACTATAGACACATGTGTATACTTGGGTTGGTACACATTTATGCATTTCCTATCTCTTTCCACTAGAAACAGTGATGTTCCAGTACCAAAAAGTACAGACAATGCATAGATTTTTGTTTGTAAACATCATTCTCTAAATAAAAGGAAAAAGGGATCCTTGGAAAAGTGGAGTTTTTCTTGGATTTATACAAGGAAAATCCAAGATAACCTGGTATATCTTATAGTGACAGAAAGCAAGGAAGTGCTGAAAAAAGGGTGGAGGAATATTAAAGGGACATAGAAGCCTACCTAAAGGAGCTCCAGATGATCAAGACTGAAACAACTTGAGCAATAAATAAAGTAGAATTTAATTTTAACCCAAAGTATACATGAGTCCATATTTATACAAATAAGTGAACAAATAAGTAAATGAGGGAGAAGAGATAAATTCTATTTACAGAAAAATTCCAAGTAATACATACATAGATATAGATATAATTATAGATATATATTTAGATATATAAACATATTAGATATACTCCCTCCAGGGGGTAAAATGTAACAGTGCCCCTCCTCCCTGACTATAAGCTAAATTTAGAGACTCGCTTCCAAAGCATAGAGTATGGAAAAGGAAAACCAGTGACTTTGTAGTGGAGAAACCTAGTAACTACTACTTTAACCAGGCAATCAAGGTTAACATAGCCTATGGGAAACCGTGTCAATCATGTACTCCTAAGGGATCTGATGAGAAGGGCACTCCGCCTCTGTTGTATTTTCTCCCCGAACCCATAACTATAGTTTAATTATGACAAAAATATCAGGCAAGCTCAAGATCATTCCATAAAATACCAAATACTCTTCAAAAACATCAAGGACTTAGAAGAGAAAGAGAGACTAAACTAGAAAAAATGAAGGAAACTCAATGATTAAATGTAATGTATTGTCCTGCATTGGATCTTGGAACATAAAAGGGATGTTAGTCAATAACCTGGTAAATGCCAAGTAATGTATGGCATTAGTTAATAACAATTTACTGATATTGGTTTCTTAATTTTGATAAAAGCACTATAATTATGTAAGTTGTTAACATTAGGGAAACTGGGCGAGGGTATATAGGTACTCTCTGGATTATCTTTGTAACTTTTCTGTGAATTTAAAATTATTCCAAAATTAAAACTTTATTTAAAAATTTTTTTCTTGTTTCTTACAAAACTATTTCATCAGAGGGTGAGGGGAGATATTTGCTTCAAAGTTCAGGTAAACCTACCAATTGCCTTTTCTTCTCAAATATGGTGACAGTTCTCTGGCTGCTCATTTTTGAAGAGGGAGGTTTCTGTTCACTCTAGGTAGCAGAGATACGTTCTTTCACAAATCATGTGACACTCTGCACGACTCTTTGTCCAGGAGCAACCTGTCCCATTGAAAATCCCAAACCAGCTGGGACAGGGTTTCTGTTTGGCAGGGGCTGAGCCCCACCTCCATGGGACCCCATTTCCCAGTAATCAGCCCACAGGACTTGTCAGTGTCTGTTGGTGAGCCTGAGCTGTGGAACTTGTCACCCCTGTGATCTCATGTGCCTGCGCTGAAATTCAAACGGTCCCAGTCAGCTCTAGATTTGAAGACCATGGGTGCTAATGGTAAGAAGTGAATTTTCACTTTCTCCCTCATGGGATTTCATTTCCATTTTTCATGGAGTGTTTGGTTTGGCCTTTCCATTTCATGATCTCCGACGTTTACTTTTGCCTGCTGAGACATTGTGAAGCTACAGTTAATGGGAGAGTCATTACTCACTCTCGTGGAGATACACACTTTTTTTCATGTCATCATTTTGGTCAATATCAGTGAAAATTGTGAGAGAGAAGTGGTTAAAGATGAAGCTAGTGATTGGGAACACAGCATTCTAGAACTTAGCCTAAGACAACAAATTATTAGGAAATGTTTTTATTCTTGCACTGGTAATCTTTAAATACAAAGAACCAAAAACAATTGAACAATTGAACTTATATTTTTGTGTTAGTGTCAAAAATAAAGTAATATGCTATGGAGGATGATATAATTTGAAAGCTTGCTTTTGTTTAAGAGAGAATTTCTCCTAAAATCCTATTGAAAGTATACCTTTTTCAAATAGTGAAGTTTTATTGTATTTCTTTCAGAAAATATTTTTCAAAGGAAACACTTGATTTTGCAAATTTGGCTCATACCCTGGTTATTGAAATACTGCTGTAGGCTTTTTGTCTGGTAATTTTTTTCCAGGCATCATAGGTATTGGGAAGTGGAAAGAACTTATTATGTTTAGGTTGCTGTTCAAATCATCAAAGTCCAGAGAAATGGAAGTGGGAATAGGTGGATTTTCTCTAAGTTTATATTGTTAGGTTACAGACGGAATAGAAGTAGCCAGGGAAGAGGAAACTGAAACTAGAAATAGTCAGAAATAGTAGAAAATGCCACCTTCATTTTCTTGCTGTAGCTAGTTGGAAAGGAGGGAGCCAGACACACCAAATGCCCTTTCTTTACTTAATATGCCATATGTCTACAGTAGCCAAGGTCCCTGAGGTGGGATCCCAGTAATACACAGATATTTAATCTCACTGTGTTGTCAGAGGCATCCATAGGGCTCTGCATTTCTCTCTACCTCTAGCCGATTTCTCTGTGGTTTATCTTTGCCTTAAGTGTCTGCTGCTTCAGAATAGCAGGGTCTCCTCTTCTCTTTACTCTTTTAGTACATTTTCTGTGGTGAACCTGCATGTTAATTATCTCTTATCTCCATCTAACCTTACCTGCTTTTTATTTTCCAGAAATCCCACAAAATTTCTGGCAGTAGATATAATCCTTTCTCAG
The DNA here is from genome assembly GCF_014176215.1 of Rousettus aegyptiacus. Classification (NCBI taxonomy): domain Eukaryota; kingdom Metazoa; phylum Chordata; class Mammalia; order Chiroptera; family Pteropodidae; genus Rousettus; species Rousettus aegyptiacus. The sequence continues at coordinate 67,461,540 of NW_023416309.1, forward strand.
TTTCCAGTGGCAATGTGAATTTTCCCCTAAAGTCTACACTAGATTCTTTGGTCAGTTCACTAGAAATTTGGAGGAGGAGGTAGTTAAATTTATTGGGTTCAGATTCTCCTCTTGGACTGGGGATTTACACTATGTTTTTATTTAATTCCCTAGGTAACTATTTTCTGTTTAGATATTAAGCTTCTCAATGATATACTTCTTTGGTTCAACAGAGCCTTGCACATAAGAGATACAATAAATATTTGCTGAGTGAATGAACTGAATAATGGGATTTAGAGGGGTATTCAATTTAATTTTGTCACTGAGATGGCCCCCAACATTGAAGACACTGCTTTTCAATCTTGGCTTTCTTCTGGTTACACATCGTCAAAGTTAGCAATTGGTTGTTAAGTACGAATAATCAATGTACTGTAATGTTTTTCATCTACCTGGCTCTGGGCTGAGCTAGACTTTGTTACCCTATGCTCCATGCAGGGAGTTGCTGGTGGACAAAGACTCCTTCCCCAGGAGAAAACTCCATAAATTGTCCCCTAGGCAGAATCCAGCAGGAAAGATACAAAAATGACAGTAAGGTTGCTTAGCGGGTCCTGTGCTGTGGATAAAGAACAATTCCTGACAAAATGAGGAGGTTGAAGCAATTTGGAGATTAAAAAAAATCCTGCCTTTCATTCTATTGCACGGAGCTATATTCGAATTTTATCGGGTGGATGTGATTCTCTTTGATCAGGTTGGCCGTTTGAAGGGATTTGGAGCAGAATAGATAATCTGAACTTTGAGCATAAATCAGGGGCTATGGGCTGATGGATGCCTGGCACTTTCTTATGATAATGTATGATTGGGGGATGATGGAGAAAATACCACAGCCTTATCTCAGAGCAACAGTAGCTAAGGCAGCGTGGGGGCGGGGGGCTGGAAAGCAGGGAGTGTTGAGTCCAAAAGGGAGGAGGAGGTGGAGGCATAATGTTTTTTTTTTTTTTTAATTTCTAAGAAATTATGAAACTGAACTAAAAATGCTCTGGGCCAAGGCTAGAAATGAGGCATTTCAGAATTCGATAGTAGCAGGAGACCAAAATAGCCAAGTAGAGATTACTGATACCCCTTTCTCCCTGATTATGGTCAGTTTGCTGTTGCTAGAATTTCAGGGAACACTGGCTGCCCAAGCTTTATTTTTGGACACCCATTAGGTGTAAATGGAAAAAGAAACTTCTGCCTGCCTCCCAGGGCATCTCATATAACACTCAAGATTTAAGGAAAATTCTCATCTTAAGGAATGCACACATCCGTGGTCTGGGACAATGGGTCTTCTGCAGTTAGGGCTCAGGCTGGTAACTGAGGCAGCGAGTATAGTATAGAGTCCCATCAGATTGGATAAATGAAATCTAACCCTATGTCCTTTGATGCACAGTACTCTATAACAACAAAAAAAGAAAGTGAAAGCTGATATGATAGTAAATATCTAGTATATTACCACTGGTTTAAGTTTTTAACCATACAAATTCCAGTGTCTAGTTCAGTGCTTCTGAATGGTCTCTTCCTGCTAAGCAGGATATAGCTGCCTATTGGACACATGTTCATGCATATCTCTTTTCTCTCAATAAGGGCAGGGAAAAGTTGGAGGGGTGAGACAACAGGTTTCTAAATTAAGAAATGGAGTCAAGTGACCAAATCCTCTGCAAAAATGCAGATGCAAATAATCCCATGCACTTTAACACACTGGTAATTAGATAACAGTATTTTGTCAGAATTATTTCATGAGACATATCCCTACTTTCAAGACCATAGGCAGTGTCAGACCAAAAAATGGGGTTTTGAGGGTCCTCTTTTATGGTTAGATGGTAACTGGCCAAGAGTTCACAAAATGGGTGCTGACAACATGGAAAGCCCTTTAAGCCTAGGTATTACAATATCTGGTCTTTGTCTCAATTTCCTCATCATTGACCATTGAGGGTTGTAGAGCTGAATCATGTGGCCTTTCATGCTTCAGACTGGGAAGACTGCTAAGCTAGGGCAGAGGATCCCTCTTTCTACATTGCTTTCTGAGCATGAAGATCCCAAAAAATGAACCAACAAAAACTACCCTTCCTATGATACTTACTTATCTCTGCTTAGGTAACTTGGGCACATGTTTAATTTCTCTTAGGAATATCGTAAACATGAGAAAGAGGCCATTCCTAAGCCTTGTTGCCCCTGTTTCACCATCTAAACAGCAGTGCAGAATGACTTAATAGTGCCAACTAAGTATATATATCAGACACTATTTTAGATGTTTATGTGCGTTTTCTTAAAAAAAAAACAGAATAAAAAAGAACTAGATATATAAATCTCTATATATATGTCTGTAAATTTAGATGCTAACATAGAAATTGTCTAAAAAAAATTTATCCAGATCCCTTCCTCAGCAATTTCCTTATTGTATATACCACTGAGAGATCAATTCTAGTTAAGTTGGACAGTTATACTTCTGAGGCTTCAAAGGATTTTAAAAATATCTTTCCACCCCCAGATTTGGTACAGGCCTATGATCTGCATAAGATCACATATTTCTTCTGATTTAATAAAATGAACAGAACCGAAAAAGTATGAGGGCTCATATGTAACTGCTAAAATAGTTGGGAAAAATGGACTGGCTAATCACAAAGAGAAGCTCAGTTTAGAGACCTTCTTTGATGATGATACATTTACAGAGGACCACAGAGCTAGGCCAAGCCAGTATATAGCTTTTCTGTACATCTCCATATTGTATAAAATATTTTAATTGTTCACATTTTCCTTCCAATGTGGGGAAAAGGGCTGGGTGGACTTCCAGTAAAAACACTAAAATTGAGCAAATTGAGAAGAACTAGAAATGAAAGCTGCTTTGTATCAATAATCATATTGGACTATTTTAACAGCAATGAAATAGACAGTACATTAAAGACAGGCTGGGGCTAAGACAAAAGGCCCATGGAAAATCGAAGTCACCCAAAAAAGACAATGGTGACTTATAGCAGATATGAAGCTAGAGAGAAAATAAGTCAGATACGAGAGGCCAGGAAATACAGTGAAACAAGAGAGGATTCTAGCAACATGTAAGTAGGTGAAAAAGTGGGCTTAGAAGAAAGTGGCAGACATCTGGGCGGCATATGCTGAGGACAGCTTAGCTGGTCAGAACCTGTGGCTGTCCTGCTCAAGTCTATGACTCAGGCTCTCATCTGGGTAGCTTAGCTCTAGAGAAGTGGGGAGGCACTTGGCTCCCAGAGGAAGCCCCATGTAGGCCTTATTAGCAGGAGAATTTGTGTGGCATTCTGGGAAAAATTAATGAATGAAGAAATTAAGGTGCTTCTAGTCCTCAAGCCTTTCCCACCAACCCAGGGAAGGGATAACATGCCAGTGGTCCTAAGTGAGGAGAGTAGAGGTTACTTCCCTTTATTCTTTCTAGAGATTTATATTGACCAGTATTCTGTAATTAAATTTTCAGTATTTCTGTAACTAGATCACATAAAATGGCTTGATACTTTATGTAAATTAAAATTCATAACAATCCTGAGGTAAGTATTTTAACAATTCCAGGAATTTAAGAAAGGGTTATATGTCAACTAAGAATATTTGGTGAAGCTAACTTCCTGCAAAGTTCGCCATGGTAAGGTAGTAAATATTGGGGGGTGGGGTGGGGGTCAGAGTATGTAAATGGCAGAGACTCACTATTCTACCATTTCCTATTTCTAGTACGTTAACACACCAATAGCTAATACTCTGTTTTAGAACAACTTGCTTCTACTCACAATATTCTCTCCAGCTAAATTGCCCTTTCCTTCTCTTATTATCCAAATCCCTACCATCTCCCAGGGCAAATGTCATCTCTTCCATTTGAGGTTTTCCCTATTTTCAGAGATGCTTATTTTGTACCATTTGAAGATATTGGCTAACTTCTTAAAATTTTTATTTAAAATCATTATTTATGTATACATCTGAGCTCTCTACTAGACTATTATCTCTTTAATATTTATTAAGTATATAGGAGGGCAAAAAGCTTAAGAGGAAATAAAAAATATAGGAGGCAATCAAAAAGTTTGTTGGACACACATAATGTGTAGACTATTAATGAAAATTCTTAATATGCAGTTCTCTAAAATTTAGTTATATGTAACATATCAAGTAATGCTCATTAAATTGACTCATTTCAATAGATAAAATTGCTACTTCATAATTTAACAAATTTGACCAGCTGAGTGAACATGGAGAGAGCACTGAATTAGGAGCTCAGAGAACTGGGTTGTAGACCCTGATCTGCTGCTAACTACTTGCATAACTTCAGACAGTACATTTGACCTATGGGCTTCCTTCCATTTCATCTTGAGTATAATAGCATGGTTGGATGAGATGATCTTTAAGCTCCTGTTAAGGTGGTGTGATTAAGGAATTAGTTCAGTAGGGTTTTTGGTCAGTCAACATTAGAATAGACAAATTACCATTTTGGTTGACCTATAGAGCATTTGTGAACAGCCATACAATAATTCCATTGGGAAAAGGCTATGAAAATCTGGTCAAAAGGAGAGGACTCTACAAAGATAGCTACATAATCTGAAAGAGTGATCAAGGACAACCACTCCTCATTTAACCTGATGCTGAAGCAGACATTCTCTTACAAATCCAGTTTTTTTCCTAGTAAGGTTCTAAACACTTATTAGAAATATTTGGCACTTTGGATGAATTTTTTCACTTACCTTCTATCTAACCAGTCAATATCCTTGAGTTTAAGGCCATCAGAAACATACCTGTAGATGAATAAGTGGTTTTATTTCTTTTTGCCAACACAGCTCCTAATATTAAGACCTAAAGAATCCAGACTGCTTGCAGACACAAGGAGTTGCTTTTCTTTTTCCTCATGGGTTTCATTAGATAAGTTATTTTATTATTTTATTTTTTAGATGAGGCAACCCTTAGGTCGACCTCACAGATTGCAATGAACTTGTCAGCTTACAATCCCTTATTGATTGATTGATTATGCCTACAGCACCTGGTCTTCCTAGTTGGTCTCCCTTCCAAGTACTAATCAGGCTCGACTCTGCTTAGCTTCCAAGATCAGATGGGATCAGGCTTGTTCAGGGTAGCATGGCTGTAGAGTGATAAGTTATTTCTTAGCCTAATGGATGTTCTTAACCTTGAAATTAATTTTATAAGTAATTATAACAATTATGGCTGGATATTTGACACCTCAGTACTGGCAAATGAGGTAAACATCTTTACCAAATATGCTTCGTGTGTATTCTATAAATTTTATTCGATTCACACTCTCTTTGTAGATGAAAAAATTTGAGTGTAGAGGGAGATAGGGTGCCCATTTAGTTATTTATTTGTAGAGTATGAAGAATGGATTGGATTAATGGACAGTAATCTAATTGGATATTAAAGTGATGAGTACACCAAATAGCTTTTATGACCAATTGGTTTGTTGACCAATTTGATTTTTTCACCTATCTTAATTAGACCAGATCAACTGATCAATAATCTGTTCTATTTCCTTCCTATTTCACCATCATCTCAGTTAAACAAAATACAAAATCAACACAATTATCTGAATGGTTAATTCATTCTTCCTATTGTATATATACTCTATTTTAATTTTATTTGGCTGGTAGACCCACATTGACAGATTCAGTACAGAGCTTCATGCTTTGCATATTTTTAAACAACCAGTGTATCATCTTTAAAATGAATACCACCAGGAATACAATAGATTATTCTTGTAAGAGAGAAAAATGTCACACATCACAGCTGGCCTCATCTTCTGACAAACTGACTCATGTTTAAAACTTTCCTCTTCCTACGTGCCCATTAGATTCTTCCATATCACTCATTCTCTCCACTAATGTGTTCATTTTCTACTGAATCTATTCACTGAGGCACTTCACTCCCTGGTGTTTCTAAGGAAGCCTGAAATTAACACAGCCTTTTCTAATTACTTGATTCTTCTAGAGTAAATGATTCCTTCTAGTGTATCCAGAAAACTACCTACATCTTTATCACCTGTCTCCTGAAGGCCTTCTTTCCTCATTAATTCTGTTAAGTGACTTAGTTATTCCTCAATTTAAATAGAATGCTCAATTACAGGTCTAGACAAATAAAATATGTGATTCTCCACCATTACACTCCCTACCCCACCCTCAGTTTAATGTGTTTGGTTGGGAAGTTGCTAGTGAACAAACCCAAAACACTTTTTATATCTCCAAAGAAAAAGAACCAACAGGAAATAGATACAGACATAGTCATAGATATAGATATACATAAAATGAGAGATTTATTATAAGAATTGGCTTACATAATAATGGAGACAGAGAAGTCCCAAGTTCTGACATTTGCAAGCTGGAGACCCAGGAAAGTTATGGTGTAATTCAGTCTTGAGTGTCAAGGCTTGAGATCCAGGGGAGCTGATGGTGTTTAAGTCCTAGTCTGAGTCCTGAGGTCTGAGAACAAGGAATATTAGTATCCAAGGGTAGTAAAATATAAATATAGCAGCTCAGGTAGAGGGTAAATTCACCCCTCTTCTGTCTTTTTTTTTTTTTTCTACTCAGACCCTCAGTGGATTGAATAATGTCAGTTGCATTGGTTAACAAAATCTTAACTCCAGCCTACTGATTTAAATACTAGTCTCTTCCAAAATATTATACAAATATACCCAGAAATAACATTTTACCAGCTCTCTTGGCATCCCTTTACCCAATCAAGGTGACACATAAAATTAACCAATTAACGTTTATAAGAGCAAGAAAATTTAATTCCTAAGATGCAATGTAGTAGTTCTCCCTTCTAATTGCTAGTCCAAAGCGGGGCCCTGGGAAGGTTTCTGGTAAAGAGATCCTGCCCAGGGTTCTGTGTAGAAACAGTATGATTTTGTGGAAAAAGGCTTGGAGCTGAAATCAGAACACCTGAATCCACATTTGTCTTAAGTGTACGACTTTAGCTGCATTAATGTTTCTGCTAGAATGCCTTTGGCAGGCAGTTATAGATAACCCTAATTCAACTGAATATAAATAATAAGATTAAGCATCTCATACACTACAAGTTATATGAAATGGGCAGGTTCAGGAGTGCTGGCTTAGGCTCATAGATATGCTTCTCTGTAGTTTTCTTGGCTTTGACCTTCTCTGAATGTTGGGTTCATCCTCAGGATGACAGCAGGATGGCTGCAGTGACTTTGGCCATCACATTTAGATCCAACAACATCCAGAGCAGTACAATGACTCTCTCCACTGCCTTAAGAACAGCAAAAACCTTTCCCAGTAGCTCCTTAGCATGACTAATTGGCCAGAAGCCCATCACAAGTCCTCCTTTAATCAATTACTAGTAGAAAGGATGGGATTACTGTGATTGGCTTAGACCAGTAGTGACTCCTGGACTGCATATCAGAATCACCTGAGCAACTTTTAACTTTCACAATGCACACAGCACACATGAGATCAATCAAATCAACCTGTGGGGTGATATCAGGTATATTTAAAAGATTTTTTTCAGACTGTCAATGTCGAAAACCAGTAAAGATAATTAGAATTAGCTCATTAATTTATCCTAAATTATAAGGAAGAAGGTATATTCCTGAACAATACTGGGCTTCTGATAGGTAGAAGGAATAGGGAAATGGGTAATGAGTAGAGCTAGCATTATCTGCTATACTTCATTTTTCAGAGGGACACCTATAAAGTGGAAGCTAATATCTGTTCTATTTACCTGCCAGGGGTGATGTGACTCACTGTGAAATTTCAAGTTGAAATATATATATTTGTATGTGTATGTATATTTATGCATATTTGTGTAAAAATGCATATATTATTATATTATTTATATATACATCCATATATATGTAGATAATGTATATGTTTGAATAATTGTTCTCACTGCTCCTTGCTCTTAGTGGTCAAACATCCAGAGGGTCTGGCCAGAGCTCAAGATTCTCTGTCATTAAGCAGTCAGGTACAAAATGAAGCTTTATTTACATTGGTCAAAACACATAAGAAATGGATAGAAAAATATAGTTTTTTTTTTAATCTGCGTCTAATTACTGACTACTCAGAAGCTTGGAGCTAAATACCTAGACCAGTGGTTCCTAAACTTTAGTGTGCATCAGAATTACCAGGAGGGCTTGTTAAACCATATTGCTAGACCCCCACCCCCAAAGTTTCTCATTCAGTAGATCAGGTGTGAGGCCTGACTATTTAAATCTGTAATAAGTCCCCAGGTGATGTCTATGCTGTTGTTTGAGAGCTTCAGGAACCATGTTTGATGAGAAATGGTACTCAAAGTGTGGCCCCAGAAACAGCATCTTCAGCATCCCTTGGAAACTTTTAGAAACGCAAATTCTCAGGGTCCACTACAAACCTGCTAAATCAGAGACTCTGGGGCAGGCCCCAAAGCTCTGTGCTTTAAAAGCCTTCCAAGTAAATCTGATGCTCACTGATGTTTGAGAACCACTAATCATTTCTGGCTGTACATAATAATCATGAAGCACTTAAAAAATAGTGGTAATGCTTGGGTTTTACTTTTAGATACACCTTAAAAAATTTGCCCAGATGGCTATAAGGTGCAACTTGGAGGTAGAACTAAAGATCTAGAGCAGTGCTTCTCAAACTTTAATGTGCTAAAAGGCAGATGCTAATGACTAGTCTGGGATGAGGCTCGAGATTCTGTACTACTAACAAGATACCCAATAATGTGGCTTACGGTACTGAACTCCCAACCATGTATGGAATAAAGGATCTATCTATATCTACCTCTGTGGGTTCCAGGCCTGGTTGATCTCAGGTCTGACTGTGATCCAGGTTAGTGGTTAGGAATAGGACCCCAGATTTAGAATGCTACATTAAAATAGTAGGGTGCTTGCACCTAAAATATTTAAACATAATTCAGCTTATCATATTATGCATGTGTGTCTGAATGCCACTGTTATACTCTGATATAAGTAGAGCCATGTGGTCCCCTGGAGAGCACAAGAAGGGGAGCAGAAGACGAGCAGAAGCAGATGCCCACTCCCCGCAATAGACTTCACTTCCCACAACAGAAGTGTGCTCCCCACAATAAAGTTGGTGCCTGCCATTTTATTCTCATGTCAGCCTCTTGTGGATTCTTCCAACTGGGCATCTCACTACCAAAACCTTCCTTTCTCGATCAGCTTGGTGCTAACAACCTATCTCCCCCTTCCTGACCCCCAAGTATGATGCTTTGATGCCTCGACACATGACTTATGAGGGGCTAGGCTTTATTCCAGGTATGCTTGAAAAAGAGTATTATATAAAGGGACGCCTTAGACCAAGGGTCCCCAACCCTGGACCACAGACCAGTACTGGTCCGTGGCCTGTTTTGAACCAGGCGCATATCAGGAGGTGAGCAGTGGGCAAGCAAGCAAAGCTTCATCTGTATTTGCAGCCACTCCCCAGTGCTAGCATCACTACCTCAGCTCCATCAAGCATTAGATTCTCACAGGAGCATTGATCCCTGGTGCCAAAAAATGTTGGAGATTGCTGCTAGAGCCTCTCGCATGATCGCTCACCATGTTCCTACTCTGTGGTTTTCAGGGTTTCCTTTTAGAACATGAGTGTTGGCCAGATACTACCACAGCTGCAGTCCTTCTACGCTAATCAGAACCCCTTTACTGCCAGAACCCCCTCCCCACTTCCTACCCTAAACAGATTTCTTCAGTTGCTCTTTTATTCCCCTTGTCCACCTGGGCAGTGACTCATACTTATCAAAAAAAAAAAAAAACACACATCCCTGATCTTCAGTGACCCTAGAAGGCATAATTTTTTTTGTGGTATTTAAGATGAACCACACTTTTCCTGGTACAACCAACTCCATTCCTGAGTCTCCACAGAGGGAATAATACTGACCTAATGTTAATGAGCAAATAACTTCAGGAGATCATGTGGCTTTTGTGTTCTGTGTATTTATGGATCAGGAATAGGGCCAGGTTCTTTATTTTCTTAACACTGGTATGATAGAAATGCAGGACTTTAAGCATTGGAGTAATTAGTCACTACTACTGTTTTTAGCCACAGATTCTGGGCTGCAGTGCAACTAAGCTGAAATCTTCAGTGGTCATTAATGTATCAGCTCTGTGGTTGAGCCCATGTTAACAGGAGAGGTATCTTCCAGAAAAATCGCAGGTGATTGGAGGGTCTACCTTGCTTACAGGCTGCTTAGGCTTCCTGCTGTCTACAGACCTGCGTATCTCTAGAGACAGGCTCAGCTGAAACACTATGATGGTGACCCTCAAAGTCCCCTGATCAGCAGTGTCAGTATAACCTGGGAGCTGGCCAGTGGACCACACCTGGCATAAGCCTGCTTTAGGAGGTATTCATTGGTTATATATGAAGCAGGGCTGAAATTTAACACACCCTACTCAGATAAGAAAAATTCTTATCACCCCAGCTCCACTCTGCTGATTAAAGGCAGAGGGTAAGGGAGAAAAGCCAAGACTTAATCTTACCATTTAATGACATTTTAGTTTCTTTTGAATTAAATAGTCTGGAGTATGCTGGGTTTTTTTTTTTTTTTTTTTAAGAAAAATTCCCAGGGTTTTAGATTTTCTCTGCCTCTTTCTGTTTCTTTCTCCGTGATGGTCTGAGTGACCTGTTTCAGCAGTAGAGAAGAGGCTCGGTCCCCATATACGTCCAGGTCCTGGGGTTACCCCAGGTCTTCTGTCTCTATGGTGGCATCCTTTGGCTCCCTCTTTTGTGGGTGTAACAGCTAGTACACTCAGAGTTCTTTCTGGTTGACTTGGTCCTACCTTGCTTCTCCTAAGACCAACAATAGTGCTGGCTCCCAGCCCCTCCTCTCTCTGTCCCTTGGTTTAGGTTGCTCAGTTGGGTTGCATTGCCACATGCCAAGATGGCCTACTGGCAGGCCCGCTGGCTTCCTATGCACTGCTTTCTCTACCCTTGTGCCATGCTCTCTGTCTTCTTGTTTCTGTGATTATGTTCTTTGTCTATTAGGGGAGGAAAAATCATTTTACCTCTATCCTTCTAGGTTCTGCCCTTTTATACCCCCATCTTTGTAGTAAGACAGATTGATAAGAGAAAAACAAATTAAAGTTTAATAACAGGTATTCCTTTTATATATATGAGAGAGAATCAGGAAAACTAAGTTAAACTTCCTGAAATGGCCCAGTCTATAGTGTGTTAAATACCTCTTCAGCTAAAGACTGAAGAAAGATGTTGAGTTTATCAGATGTAGGAGATATCAGAAAAAAAAACACAATAAACAAGGGTAAGGTTGTTATACAGATTTAAGTAGGGTGAATGCCATTGGTAATAGTTTTTTGTGATTTAGAATCAACTTTTCTTCTTAATATAGAGAAGGAGACACCCTTATAAATGGAGATTGTCCTTATAAAAGAGTAAATTCTACTCTGTTTTCAAAGCTTCGCTTGTGTCTCCTATTTCTTAAAAATAATAAGCTCAAAGTAATCTATGTTAAAGAGGCATATTTTGGGGAGGCATATTCTGCTTCCCTTCAGCTTCATCAAGGAGTTTCTGCATAATTAGTATATGGGTATGAAGAAACATACTGAGTACTGAACTACCTTGGCCCTCCCTCTTCCTTTACCCCACATTCAGCCTCCTCTTTGAGACCATCATGGCCATGCTTTTATGGGTATGGCAGTAGGCAGCACATGTGGTTCTTCCTAGCGGCCTACCACTGTCCCCTGGCTCTGCTCTCAGTCAGCAAATACACACTACTTAACAGAATGTTTTGTCCACATTTCCTGCCTTTCCCCTCAAGTTTCATCTGAAAAGCAGCAGAATTTGCTACTCCAAAATATGCCTCTGTGGCATAAGAATTATCCTGAGCTTGTTTTTTTTTTCTTTTTTTAAATTTGTTTAAGAAACAACAGACCTAGGAGAAGCTCTGAAAACAGAAGTTACCCTTTTGTGAGGGAAATTTACATTTATAAGGAAAATCTCTATTTTTAAAGGTGTCCTCCTCTCTGTACCAGGAAGAAGGCATGACTAAAGCTCTGGAAACTCATCAATTGAGAAGGCATGAACTTTGGTATGCATGACAACCTTATTCTTGTTTACTATACTTTTCTTGGTCACCTGCCATAACAGACTCCCCCACACCCAACATCTTTTGTCTTTACCTGGAGATGGTATCTTACTTGGTGGTTAGAGACATTTCAGAGTTGCTCAGTTTTCCTGGGCCTTTTGCATGTTCACAGGAAGTATGTATATTATTAAACTTCTGCTTGTGTTTCTCCTGTTAATCTGCCTTTTATTACAGGGGCAGGGTGGAGGGGGGGGCTCTAAGCCAAGGACTGATAAAGGTAGGGAAAAAAGTATTTTTTTTCTCCCTACACATCCCAGGAGGGAAGAAAACAAAAACACTGGCATTTTATGTCTTTGCCCCACTGTCACTATAGTCCATGCCCCTACCCCTACCTAAGACTTTTTTTTTTTTACCTCTATGGGAGGTGTATGACATGTTCTTGAGCTAGAATTTATTCAATCCTGATTCCTTGGCCATGTGGAACAACGGTTACAAGGAAACAAAATATATTGTGGGATAAGGGGATTTAAACAAATTAAAACTCTTGTCTCAATTATATTTGTTTTGTGGGTACAGGACACCATGAAGTTCTGGTTTCATCTGAGCTCCCCTCTTCCTAGGACTTTCTAGCCAAAGTAGAAATGAAAACTATGGCACCTACCAAGGAGAGAGGGGTAGGAATCTGAGGGTAGTATGACCAGTACCAAAGCAATTAAACTGGAAATAACGATTATATGTTTATGTTTATCTAAGCAATAAACTAGTCACTTGGGACCAAAAGCATAGTTTCATATTGGAAATAATGCCTGTTTTATCTAATGCCATATCCCCAATGTCTGTGTCTGACACTTTTTAGCTTTAAGTATATGGAATGAAGGGGTGAATGAGGCAAATGAAGAGAGGGAGCAAGTGGGACAGATACAGAAACAAATGAAATAACTAAACAGTGCAGATGGAAAAATAAAATCCTCCAGCATAGGGGAAAAATACATCACACTATCCCAACCCCCTCTACTGAAGATAATCAATAGACTCAATCCAGGAAGAATTCTGATAGTGGTCTAGTCATGGGTATCCTAATCACCCAGAGTTTAACTAATTCTGCTTTTACTTCTTTTTTTATAACATTTTTTTCCCGCTGGCCAACAGATTACAATTTCAAGATAACAATATTTCACTTAACATAAAACACTGGTTTTCAATACATCCATGTGAGTGATGTTCTATTAAAAAAAATGTACTCTAGAGGGTTGAGACACCATTTATTCCACCTCTTTTCAGTAGACTGAAATTTTACAGCCCACATCCTTACATCACCAATTAAAATGACATGTTAATTATCTTTCTCCTCTTTGTTCTTCTTATTTCATGTTTACTCTGACTCCTCCCTATCCCTCTGGTAGATGCTGCTGGGACCGACAGAAGAATGCTCACATGAATCCTCTATGTTCCCAGTAACCTGTGTGAAATGCATCCAGCGACCACATAAAATACCTCCTCACAGCTTCTATATGTCCTGGCACAGTAAACACCAGGCAGGCACACCAAGCAGCCTCTGTCTCAGAAGTGGACTCTTGTCTTCAGGGCTTACAGCATTCACTTTCATTCCCCATCTGTCTTTTTTCTCTCCACCTAAGGAAACCCTCATTAACTGAACTCTGCCTCATGCTTTGCAAATTGGTGTTTCTCAACTATGAGGTCTCAAGTAACTTTTGGCTATTTTGGCAAGTCAAATTAAATTTCTCTTTCAAGCATGATAGTTAGAAGTGGAGTCCAGGAATTAATACATGATTTTGTTGTGGTGCTCTTTATTATTGGCCAGCATAGTATGTCAGTTATTCTCTGGCTGCAAGAAAGAAATGTTGCTTAAACAATAAGTTTCCAGAGTTGATGGGGGCTCACTGATGTGGCCCACCACATTGTTTTCTCTGGGACTCTCTTGGTCTTTTCTCTTGGTCATCCTCTCATGGTCACAAGTTAATGTGGCAGCTCCAAACTTGGAGTCTTCATATGAAAACATTCCAAAGAAGAGCCAAGGGCTTCTTCTTGTGCAGACTCTCTTTTATCAAAGCAGAAAATCTTTCTCAGAACCAAAGCCCCCTGCTTTCCCTAGTTGATTTTTCTCTCAAGTCTCAGAGGTCACAATTGAATCATAAATCCATGCCCTCACCACCAGGGAGCAGGGGAAAGTAAGATGCAGATATTGTCTTCTATAATGAGAGGTAGACTCTGTTTTAGTCCTATCCTTCATTTTCTATATACTGCTGCTTTGAAATCTGGGGCCTTGCTGATTCTGGAGGGATGGGCCCCTCTCAGGATTAACAAACTCCTAGAGATAATAAACAACTCACCCTCTTTTCAAGTGAAACCAACCAATCCAAGGCCCACACACCAACCATCTCTGTTATGAGGCTCTCATACTCAAGTACCTATTTTTCTGCCCTAATCACCCCAGGGCAAGGTACCAGACAACTTGGGATAGTCCCCATATACAAGATCCATTGAAATAATTCAAATTAGCCAATCCTAAATCTGCTTACCTTGCCCTGCCTGTTCCTTCCCACAGAAACCACAGTAAAAGCTCTTTATTGTTCCTCCCTCTCCTGCCTCTTAACTAATCCCACTGCTTCCCCATGTGGCTCTCCCTGTGTGGTTGGCCCCCTTCTCTTAGAAAGTAACAGTAATGTCAGTCATTTCCTGATTTGTTGGCCTTACTAAACCTCAAATTTATTATGAATACACTGTATTTTAGAACAAATTCTGCTGGCAACAAACCCTTCTGGAAGAGTTTTTCTGTTCCAGGAAAAATAATGAAAAGAAGTTTCTCTCTACATAAAGTAATTTGTTCTAGTTATCTATTTCCACATAAAAAATTACCCTAAGACTTAGTGGCTTAAAACAGAAATCGATGATTATTTTATTATCTCTCATGGTTTCTGTGGGCCAGGAATCCAAGCAGAATTCAGATGGGCAGTTCTGGCTTCAGGTTACTCTCATGATCACTGTCAGACATACCTGAAGCTGTAATAGCACAGGCATCATGCGGTGCACATGTGTTATCTCAGTTAATCTTTTATATCAACACTTTTGGACACATACTATGTTCCAAAACATAATTTTACAGCTAATGATAAGGACTCACAGAGTTGGGTAATTCATCAAAGTCACCTAGTTGTTAAATGGTGTCATTGCTCAGGGTAGTCGTTCCCTGTCTCCCTCAGGAATTCTCTGTCATGTTGCTGTATTTTGGTGTCTTCAGTGTACATACTGATATTCGAAATAATCTTATGCTTTCGTTGAGTTTTTTTGTTTTATTTTTTATTTTATTTTATTTTTTTTTTTGCTAATTTGTCTCTGTTCCCCGGTGGAATACAAAGTCCTTAAGAACAGGGTCATTGCTTATATCATTCACTTTCTTATCCCCAGAACAGGGTGAGGCACATTGCATGTGCTCAACAAATAGCACTGAGTGAAGCACAGAGCTTGGATTTGCTCTCTGGTCTGACCAATCGGATGAGCACCCAAGTGGCGCAAGGGTTTCCTACCCACAAAATACCAGGCCTTAGAAACTAGCCCACCTGCCTGAAGGCAATTCTTCACCTTGACTCATTGGCAAGTCCCTTTTCCCATCCCTAAACACTGCTGTATGTGAGTTGTCAGCTCTTTTCCCCCGTTCATGATGCATCACTTCCCTCCATGTGAAGGCTCCGGATTCATTGGTGCAGCTCTGCATGACTAAGCATACATTTCCTAACTCCTGTCTTAGGACAGGTGGTTGCTATTCCCAAATGACAGCGATGACTTGAAATTCAGAATCCATCCCTACTGTTTTCTTTTTTTTCCCTTTTTTCTTCCCCTGTGTTAGTCTCAGCCCCGCCTCCAGCATGATTAGCAAGCTATGGTAATACTGGTACTTATGGCCCAAGGTCTCCATGAAACCAAACCTTTCTTCACCCAGGACACCTGAAGCAGCCTGCTGAACTATGTAGTGGTAGGCAGTGGAGCGATTGCTTAATAGGAAATTAAGTCTTCCTACCCCCATTGTCTTCCCTTGGAAAAAGCTACTAAAAAAGGTTTAGTATTCGCACACACACACATGCATGCACACACAAAAATATTGTGTCCTTTAAGCTTCATTTTCATATATTCTTTTACTTTCTGGATGGCCTAAATCTCCCCATGTAGGATTTGTAAGTGGAAAGGGTTGGCATGGCCCACTACGTTAGAAGCCCTGGGAAGAGCTCTTCCTCCTTCAAAAATCCAGAGAAGTATGCTCTTGGGGATTCAGCATTCTTTTATGACAACAGAGCTAGAGGCCTGCATGTGAGTGTGTAAGTGGGTATGACTGACATATATAACCTCAGTAACAGCCACTCTTTGTGCTAACCAGAAACCTCCTCTCATCCAAACTTTATTTCCACATGGTGGAGAAATCTATTTTCTTCTATTATTTTCCTTGTGGAATCAGGGTTCCCAGCCCATGGTATGACATATTTTGTATATATTGTGTTGTCATAACAGGGCTTTGTAAATTGTGTTGAGCTTCTTTGGGGACCAAATTTTTTAATGGGAGTGAAAGATCGATATTCTCTGTGGGTAGACTGGGACGGAAGTCTATGGAAGGTGTGGAGGTCAGTTGCCTGCTGGCTAAGAGCACCTTACAACAAGGTCTTTCTTGAGACAGTTCATTAGAGAACTGATAGTGTATCCACCACAAGCTTCTTTTGGAGGTCACCATAGAGAGCACTCCATTCGCTGCTGCCATACTTTTATTGGGCCATTACAGCTCCAGTTACTTCTTGGAAGATCTTGAATTTCAAAGTTTTTCCAGACATGCTGGATAGATTGTGTAAGGTCCTGCTGGCAACGGCTTTTCATAGAAAGTCTTGGGCCAGAAAAAGAAAAAAAAACATAAATCCAATTGAAGCATTTCAAAATCTATAAGTAGAATAAATTCCAGACCACGGGTGTCAAACAGTAATTCTCTTTAGAAACAATGCTCCTCACTAGCAAAATGTGTTCTCCTTCATATGTAGAAAAATGGAATTATTGAAGGAAAGAGCTGGAAAGGTCTTTGAAGATCATCAAACATAGCCCCTAATTTTCTCTATGATTTGAAGACCAAAACATTTCTTCCAAGGCTACTGTGTGAACTAGTTGCAAAGCAAAAACTGGAACCCAGGGGTCCTGACTCCTGGTCCAGCATATTCTCATTTTGCCATATAAGTTCTTGGGGTCATATTGGTAAATGGGAATCACTTGTTTTTCTCCATGTCCCTGTCTTCTTCCTAGGCAACCAAACACAAATTTTCTCCTTGTATACCACCTTTAGAACAACATACAGTAGCCCACTAAACTACCATTAAGAACTCTGAGATTGTAGTAGATTAGGGAAAGGGGGGGGGGGGCTTTTGGAAGAACAGCTGATTCTCCTACTCTATAATAAAATAAACCAAAACCCAGAAGTTTAGAGCAACTTGTTCCAAGCAGAACTAACATTTTAAGTGAACATTTTCGCAGTTCCAGTCTGGCGCTCTTTCTCCTAACCAGGTTATAGGAACCTTCCTTCTAACATGTTTACATTGCTCTGACTGTTAAATGGGAACTAGAAGGAAGCAGGTGCTGAAAGTTCACGTGATTTCAGGAACCAGGCAAACCACTTAAAGGAGAGAAACTGGCACACTATAAGAGAAGTGGTTTGTGTTATGATGAAGCACAGGACACATGCCTCAGCTAAAGATATTCCTACTAGAGTTTTTGAAACATTATGTTGGCCACACATAACTCATGGCAAGTTACATCTGGCCAGTTTTCAACCTCTGCTATGGTCACATAAGAAACTCACTGTGATGATTTCCTTAGCAAAGGAAATGGTAACTTTAAGTTTGTAGCCTTATGGACCTTGAACTTGCCCTTTGGAAGCCACAGTTACTATCTCCATGACCTTATATCTCCAGATGCTTCCTTCCACATTCATCCAGGCCATAAATGGGCCACTAAACCCTAAGTACCTGGCCTTAGCATCCATGCTAGGGAACAGGACTGACTATACAATCAAAGAAGTACTGTTATTTCTAACTGGCTTTTTGTGTTTTATATATCCAACATGGGAATTCTATCTCCCCATCAATTAATATTGAGAATGACTTAGGCACATGTTGAGAATTTATTCATAGGCAGTCCTCCTGCTCCAGCCCATTTGTAGAAGTAATTTGCCCCTAGAGCCATGGAACACCTAGTTCTCTCTGTAAAAATGCCAAGTCTCTGTTTAGGGGCTGTCTCCCAGTGTTTCTAAAGCTTCCAACCCTTGAGGAATGAAAGAATTCCTTGCATTCTTCCATGATGCTCAAGCAGAGAGATAATAAACAAAAGGTCTCTAATACTTGGCAGTATCTTATACCCCTGAAGTCCCTATGGAAATCTCCCTATATCTGCTCTCTCTATGGCCATAATACTTACTTCTTGGGGTCATATTAGTAAAGAGACATCATATTGTTTTCTCCATTTTCCTATCTTCTTCCAAGGCAACAAAATACAAATTTCCTCCTTGTAGATACCCTCTTCCCATGCAAATCAGCTTATTCGAACAGATGGCTGGTGGTTCATGCCATCAGACAATGTTGGCCTCTGAATCCTAGTTCAGGTTCATCCAGGATACCTCTTACCACCACCATCCAAGGTAATGTCTGGAGAGATCTTGTTTGGCCCAAGTTCTTATAGCGAAGTATACTTCAAAGTATACTTACCCCAAAGGGGATATCAGACTATCCATTTGATAAAAAAAAAAAAAAAAACAAAAACACACACACACACACACAAAAACCAGTTAAAACTACTTTTTATTTTACATTTAAATAATTTATAAAGAAATTTCTGCTGTTACTATTGTGATTGACACATACATATACATGATTTGTGAACAAAAATATATATATACTAGGGCTTCTAGTTTAACGAACAGTTTAATTTTGTTGACCACTGTCTTAGAGGATGGTTTAATGGTATTTTTAATAAAAATCAAGTATAGGATTTTAATAAAAGTCTGATTCTAATATATAAATGAAGGGTCAAACAAGACTCTAAAGTCCTAAAGAAAATCTTAATGCTATGGATGGCTAAGCATTCACATCTATGTTCAGATCATGTTCTTTTATCTTCACCATACAGTGTCAACCTTACTCAATAATAATAATAGCAACAATAGTAATAATAATAATAATAATAACTGTTTATAGCATAGTTATTAAGACCCAGGCCCTGCTCTAAACATTTTATAACTGTTATCTGATTGAATTTCCATAAAAACTCTGAGTGGAAATGAACTGTTATTGCTCATAACACTTTGACAATATATGAATAGTGTCTTTTCTAATACCACTTCTCCAACTCTCCTACATCAGCTGGCTGTCCTATAATTTAATTCAGTTGTGACACTATTTACCTGGAGTTAGTGTCAGTGACTACAAGTTAAGAACTCAGTTCTATAAGACTGTCCACACTTAAGATGCCAGTCACAACTCCCAGCTTGTCATTGGTAATTCTGATCAACAGGGTATAAATTCAGAGTTCCCACAACCCAATACTCAGTTTTGATAATGTTCTAGAACAACTTACAGAACTCTGGAAAGCACTTTACTTACTCTTATATGTTTATTATATTATAAAGGATATGATTCAGGAACAGCTAAGTGGAGATGCAAAGGGCTAAGGCAGTGTGCTTCTGTGCCCTCTCTGGGCATGCCATCCTCCTGGCATCTCCAACCCAGAAGCCCTCCTAATGGCATTGTTTAAGGGTTTTAATAGAAGTTTCATTACGTAGGCACGGTCTACTAAATCTTTGGCCACTGGTGAGCAATGCAATCTCGAGCCGCTCTCCCCTCCTTAAAGGTTGGAGGGTGGTAGTGGTCCTGAAAGTTTCAAGCTTTTAATTAAGGCTTGGTCTTTGTAATGACCAGGGCCCATCCTGAAGCCATCCCACTAATACAGAAGATGTTCCTATCACCATTATCACTTGGGAAATTCCACAGGTTTTAAAAGCTCTGTGACAGGAACCAGGAACAAAGACAAATGTCTTTCTATGATACCACAAGTGAGTACCAATTCAATCATTTTACAGGTGAGGAAACTGAGGTTCAGAAGGGTTAGGTAACTTTTCCCAAAGTCTTTGAGCTGATACATAACAAAATGTAAAAAGGGGGTTTAAATACCTACCTGTTGGATTCAATAGCTCATCTACTTAACTACTTCACCACAAGCTTGCCTGAGTTAGTATCAAAAACTTTCCCTTAATATGCAGCAGAGAACATCCATGATCCAACTTTTGTATTTTATTATAAAATCTATGTATATTTAGCTGGAGCTAATTTAAAACCAGAACATCATTGTGTTGGTTTGTTATACTTAATTTAAAACAGAATGCACTTTTGGGATAACTGAGTCTAGTCATCATCTCTCAGTACTTTGGTGCAGGTACTTAATCATAGAGAGGCATATAATGACAAGTAAAGGTAATATCTAGAGAGATCCATTAAGTTAGGTAAGGTCAGGTAAGAACCAATGTGCCAGGCAGCTAAAAAGTATCAAGTTCTGTGCAGTAGGCTTCAGAAAGGAGAAACAGGTACATTATATATAAGAAAAATGTTAGCGTTTTCTTAGAGTTCAGGCACCAGAGATCAGGAAACCAGGCTAAGAAATTTGGAGAGAGGCAGGACCTTAGGCAGAAGTTCTAGGAAACACAAGATAACAAGCTCAGGTTACATTAGGGATTAAAAGGTGGAACATTAGCAAGAGACCTAGGATTTCAGCAACAACACTGGAGATTAAATACTGAGGCAACTAATTTCCAATGCATGGCTTCTCTTCCATACTTCCTGCCCAGGGTCATACTTTGGTTCACAGTTTGGGAACAAGTCAGTCTGAAATGAAGACATTATATACATCATGAGGAGGCACCAGATAAAGGACAGATAAAGGGGGAAGTGCTAGCAGTAGACATATAACTGGAAGCCTAATTAAATAGCAATAGCTTGATCTGGTGAGTGTGCAATTAGAGAAAAGGAACATATATTGTACTAGAAACACAGAGACTGGAGACTATTAGAATTATCACCACTCTTCACAAGCTGGGGAAGGAGTTCAGCTCACATTTTGGTCAGAGCCAAGCATTCTTTATGGTTATGTTTTTCATAGGTTGAGGATGAAGCATATAAGTTCATTAAATTCCAATTTTTTCCCTATTTCTCCTCCCTCATCTTTTATTTTGCTAACTTCTTATCTAGTAGTTATGCCAACCCTAGTATCCAGCCCAACTGGGGCTTATAGGGATTATTCTAGATTTCTAGTTCCATAGCATAGTATTATTGACTGCATAGAGTCTTCCTTCTAGGGTTTGAAAAGGAAGCCAAATAATTGTCATTTCACACACACACACACACGGAAAAATTCACCTGTAAGTGATGAACTCTAAGAAACAGATGTATTAAGGCTCTCAGGTGTATGCTGCTAGGAGAAAGTTCAGTTAAATTTGATTAAGTGAACTAATTAACAAATTTATTTTCATTATAACACAGTAATTTAGTTCTACCCCGTAGAGGACTAAAATATGTTTTCAGCTTGAAGAGGGCTGTGGATATTTCCATTTACCACAGACTAAGTTTCATAGTTAATTGGAATACTTTATGGTTCTCTGGTGGGAAATAAATCTAAACAAGAAAAAAATGTATATATTAGCAGCCATTTTTTTCCAAGCAGTTAATAGCCCTCTGAATTTTGCATCCTACATAAAAACGATTGTGCATTATACATGACAATGATTATTTTATGAGAAAATAAAGCTGAAGAGAAAGTAATAGTTAAGTAACCAATTTACCAAATGCTGTATACAAAATAAAGGCTCTTCAGATGATTTCCGGTGTTCTCATTAGCTAAGTGAGAGATTGTTAAAATACATCTATTTTCTTTAACTGTAAAACTATTTTTTGTGCTTCCTAATAGATAACTGTACATTAAATAGAATAAACAGTGGCGTGTTAACTGAAAAAAACGAAGTCAGGGTTTGACACTTCTTTGCCTGAGATTATCTCTTTGCTGTCTCCTGGATAACTTTTATTTCTTGAAGAAACTGGATAAGATACTACTTATAACTGCCTTCCATAGAGGACTAAGTCTTACTGAGGAAGATTCTTTACGGGCTCGGGAATTTAAGACTAGGAGTAGAGCTGTGGTTGTTAAGAGTTAGACAAGAATTTGGAGTTTTGAGGGAAATTATTTTTATTTATATTTTAATTAGCTGTTTTGTGTCTTAAATCTCTTTTCATCTATAAATTATCCTCCCATATCTTTTTTTTCCTTGCAGTTATATGTCGAAGATACAGAGTCCTTTATCCTGTAGAACTTGCAACAGTTTTTGTTTTTCTGGTTGCACCCCTGTGGTGTTGGATGATATCTCCTAAATTCCCTAAGACTTAATAGTTAAATGTGGAGACTTTGTCAGATTCAGGTTTGACATTTTCACCCTAAAAATTCTATCACACAAGTGGTGGTTATAGCCATCAAGAGGTATATAATATCTTCTCTCTTTTGGTTGATATTAGCAGCTTTTGATAATCGTTATTTAGATCAACTGTTGGCAACCCAAGAGGCCAATCTATCTGCTATCTATTTTAGAGGTAAAGTTGAATTGGAACACAGCCACACCCAATGGATTTTGTATTGTTTTCCACTTTGCAGTGTAACAGCAGAATGGAGAAGTTTTAAGACCATATGTCCCACAAAAATGAAAATATTTACTTTCTAGTTCTTTACAGAAAATGTTTTCTGACTCTGATCCAGCTCCATTAAGTTATTAGGGAATATGAAAGGGTGACTTTCAAATATTGTTGTTTATTCTTCACTTGTTGGAGGAAAAGAGTATGGAGGAGAGATGGCAGTGGTGGGGGAAGGTAGAGGAAAAGGGCAAAAGGATAGAAGAGGAATATATTCAATGACATAACATCTTCTGACAATCATGCTTTCAGTAAAATATTAAACTTGAAAACAATCATTTTAAACATTTTTGCTCCCCTTATCCCACTCCCCTTTCCCCTTCACTCTCCCTTTCTCTTCCATCTTTCTTTTTCTGCATCTCTCTATAGCTCTGTCTCTCCATCAAAAAGAAGCTGAGACTGAGTTCTGGGTCTAGAGATCTAGAGTAAAACAGAGAACATGTCAGGAGCTAGAAGCCCAGAAGAGCGTGAGTATAAATCCCTGGAGATTTAAAAACAAACAAACAAACAAACAAACAAACAAACAAACTTGGAAGTATTATAGGCTTTAAGATCACAGAATTTGAAGCATTCCAAGCCAATCACACCCTGTCTCTGAGGGATAAGGGGATCCATCTGATATCATATAGTTCATACTGATAAAATTCTCATTATGTCCCCATATCTTTCTCCCCTGTGTAAAAACATCAGCAAGTCTTGCTTGATTCTCCAGTGTCTGCTTAGTGGATTTGTCCAGCAGCCTCTGTGGTTATGCTGAGTGAGACTTTGACATTGGTGTATAAATAGTCAAACTAAAATCAATGAATGAATCACAGCATCAAAGCAGCAACAGGGCCCTCAAGCTATAACCAAGTTTCAGTTAACCTCCGCCCAAACATGTCAGACATTGTTCCAAGGCATATGTTTTCTTTGTAACAAAGCCAAGAATGTGGGCATAGTGGCAGTAACTTGGTACTCACTTTGGTTTCCCACAAAGTAGATATTCCAAGGCAATGACTTGGTCAAGTAACACATACTGAGCGTGCTTCCTTAGATGACCATAATAGCTTGTGTTGTTAGTTGACAACCCTATTTCTCCCTCCCCTACTCAACAATCACACTGACTCCAAAGGTAGTGGGTAGGGAAACTTTACTAGCTCTCACACTTCCTAGGCAGACACAAGGATTCCTTCACAGAAACTGTGGCTTTTCTGCAACAATCCAAATATGTTGTTCCACCACCAATTCTCTGACACCAGAGAATTGTATCTACAATTTAATTCAATTCTGACATTGAATACAGCCTCCAGAGGTTAAGAGTTCTGTCCCATAAGACTGCCCCCACTTCAAAAGCCAGCCACAAAGGGGTGTCCAGCTACCCAGGCTTCTGACCAGGTTCACACGATCCCCCAACCTCAGGTCTGACGATTTGCTAGAATGATTCAAAGATCTGGAAAAGTGTTTTACTTACGATTACTAGTTTATTATAAAGGATACAACTCAGGAGCAGCCAGATGAAAGAGATGCATAGAGCTAGTTATAGGATAAAATACAGTGCAGGGCTTCCATGCCCTCTCTGGACATACATCCTCCCAGAATTTATGTGTGTTTCCTAACTGGATGCTCTCTCAAACTTGTCATTCTCAATATTTTATGGAGATTTCATTACAAGGGCATAATTGATTAAATCAATGACTATTGGTGATTGAACTCAGTTTCCAGCTTGCTCCTCTCCCCCAAGGTATGTCATGAGGCTGATAGTTCTAATTTCCTAATCATGTGGTTGGTTTCTCTGGTGACTAGCTCCCATTCTGAAGCTATCTAGGGGTTCATCTTGACTCACCTCATTAGCATAAACTTAGGTATGGTCAAAAGGAGCTTGTTATGAACAACAAAAAATGTTCCCATCACTCAGAAAATTCTGAGTTTTGGGAGGACTGTGCCATGTATTAGGAACAAAGACCATATATATATTTCATCCTACTATAGCTGGTAAAAATCATGAACAATGTATTGGGGGAAGACAGGAATATGGTTCTAAATCTCAATATTTCTGGCTTAAAATCTAACATTTGGGAAGAGTCAAGAGTTAAGGAATTCAGGTTCACCCAAGGGTTCACACGTAGGCATGGAATTTGGTGTTCAGTGGAAGTTTGGAAGGTAGCAGAGCTGATACCAGAGGTAGGAGAGGCCAGCTGTGAGATAGCTTAGAGTGGGCAGCAGGATGAGAACCTAGACAGGCAGAATGAGGACTCTTCCTCAGACTCCTTAAAATCCATCAGCTACAATCAGTGTCCCAGGACTGAGATCCAGATATCACAAGGGAATAATCTTTAGGAATTAGGAAACTCCTTGACTAAAAACAAGGTCAGGAAAGGAGAGGGAAGGGGAAGTCATCATTGTGAAGTTTTAGAACTGAATTCCAGCCTAGTGGTTTTGACTTGTGTCTGTTAATATCAAGTGGGTGGCTACTTTTCCAAAATGGAAATTTGGCTTTTTCCTCCATGATTAAACACACTTCATAACAGGTGGCCTTTCCATTACTGTTAAGTGGTTTCAGATTCTAAAATATTAAACGAATATTGTTGGTTTTACTGGTCACTCATGGATCTTAAAATTTCAACCTGCTACATAAAAATGCAAAGTGATAAATATTAACTAAACTGGGCTATTTTTAGCTTTGTATTCTGTGATGCTTTCTCTTCCTAAAGCACTTTGCCTACATTCTGGCTCTTTACGAGAAACATTTTGCCCAGAGAGAGACCAAGTTAACACAGAATGAGCTATCTGGATGCGAGCAAGACCAAGATATTTATGCAGCTTCATTGATCCCAATAAAAGTATTGGAACTACAGAACTACCTTGGGGCTTTCATGCAAACCATGGTCTTCGATGATAGAATTTTAACGTATATTTTTTTATATTTTGATAAAAGGAAAAATAATAATTTGAAATTATTTTGTTAATGAAAATAATCTTGGTACTCCTATAGTTTATTCACAAAGTAGAGGTCCTCAGAACATAAATGGATTAAAATTTTTAATTCTGCTGTTATTAAAGTAGTTTGCCTTAAATGGCTGTGATAACTTATGTTTGTAGTTTAAAACCCTGATCTTCTCTTTAGCTAACCCAAGTGGAGCACGAATTCCACAGGTAGTGGGTAGAGGGGTTCCTCTAACTCCAATTTTCTTGGGCAGAGATGGAGATTGTCTCCTCACACAGAAAGCACTCAAATAATGGATTAGTAGGATGCTGCAAAAACAGCATATTACTCTGGTGTTTTACGGGCCACAGATAATAGTTTTGATGAAAATTAGTATCGGAGAACTGAAAAAATAAAACTCAGAAATTCCAGTACCACAGGAAGCAGGCAGTCATTGGTCAACATTCTGAAATATCATTGCAAGTGAGATTTTCAACTTTGATGTTATTAGAACATCTTTTTATAAAGTCCCACATAGTTACAATTATGAGAAAATTAGGTGGCCTCACCAGTCTTCATTCCAGGACAAAATAGTCCTGTTCTTCAACCAGCTGTGAAGACTCCCTTCTTTCATTCAGCTGTGGACTCAGGACTGCAAATATGTCATTCAGACTGCATAAGACAAGTTCAGAGAGTGAAATTTTTTCATCTTTATTTTTTAAATGGAGCCCACCGTACACATTTCAAAGTCCCCCTTAGATATGTTTGGCTTATCTTCCATGTTAGAGTGCGTCAATGTCAACACAATGTCAACACGACATCAATATTAGAGATTATTTAGCCAGCATTTTTCAACCTTCTCTATGCATCTGAATCACCTGGGCAGAATCACCTGGGGGAGATTTTAAAAATACTGATGCCTGGGCCTTGCCCCAGATGTCCTAAGATTCTAGTTCAGCTAGTTTAAGGTAGAACCGGCATTTCTTAATCAAATAAACAAACAAACGAACAGACACCTGAGTGATTCTAATATGTAATCAAGATTCAGAATTATTTCATCTTCATTTTTAAGATGAGGATCCTGGAGCACAGAAAAATTAAAGACTTTCCCAAAGTTTTGTAGCTGAGCAGTGGTGGGACTGGGATCCTAAGTATTTCTGACTTCGAATTTCTCTTCCCTTCCTAAGAAAACATTTATTTAGTATATTATATGGGCTCAATGTGGCTATGTTGAACCTAGATACCAGTTCCCTTGGATTCTCGCCCAGTGACTTTCCTGCTTTATCATATCCACACCCACTCTTTCCCTAGTTCTTGACATGCTGAAGTTAGAGTCAACAGCAATCTTCCTGTTCACTTGAGTGCTGATTAGGTTGTTCTGTAGAATACAAAGCCAATTTTATTTGGCTTACGCATTAGGAAAAAGTAAAGTTAAACAACATCTACAGGTAGCACTCAGATGCTCCTTTTCTATACGATTCCATAACCAATCTTCCAGAAAGACTTGAGAGGATTAGAGACTTGGTTTTCACATGAATGAGTCAGTCAAAAGAGGACACCGACTGAATTAGATAATTCAGATTCAACAAATTCATCTTCTTCATCTGCCTTCTTTAGGAATCTTCTCATTTACAAAAGACGGTGAAGAAAATTCATTTCCATAACTTCTTTTCTTTAGGCCTTCTTAGAGAAAACATCTTTCACTTTCAAAATGACTGGAGAAATAGTGATAATGAGGATAATGATTAAAATAACTGTTACTGAGAGCTTACCAGCAAACATGTTGTGTGTTAGTTTATAAAATCTCCCAGCAGTCACATGAGGTAGGTATCTTCCTCATTTGTTACTTTTTAGTTGAAACTAAGGCTCAGAGAAGTTAAATAATTTTCCCACTGTCACACAGTAGCAAAGGGTAGAAGTAGAGTTCACAATATGACACCTTAGCCCTGCTTTGATCTGTGCACAGCCTGTGGTGTTGGTGTTCATCTGCTATCCCCTGCAGCAGAATAGATCTACTGGAGATAAAAAAAAATGCACTTCAAGAGTTGAAAAATGAAATAGTAAGGTTGGGAAATAGAGTCAACCACATGGAGGAAAGGATCAGTGATATCAAAGACAAATCTAGAAATAAATCAGAAGGAAGGAGAGAAACTTAAGAATGAAAAATAGTAAAAGAGAACTACAAGAACTAGCTGATACCTTCAGGAGAGGAAGCATAAGAATAGTGGGCATTATCAAGGGCGAGGAAAAGGAGAAGGGACTAGAAAGCATTTTCAGACAAATAGTGAACAAGAATTTCCCAAATCTAAGGAATGAGCTGGAGCTTGGAATTCAAGAAGTCAACAGAACACCCAATTATCTCAACCCAAAAAGGCCTTCACCAAGACACATCGTATTAAAATTATCAAAAATCAACAACAAAGACAGAATTCTCAGGGCAACCAAGGAAAAGAAGATGGTAACTTATAAAGAAAAACCCATTAGATTATCTTTGGACATCTCAGCACAAACTTTACAAGCCAGAAATGAATGAAATAAAATATTTAGGGAAAGGAACTACCAACCTAGAACAATGTATCCAGCTAAGCTCTCCTTTAGATATGAAGGAAAAATTAAAACTTTTCCAGACATACAAAAATTGAGGAAATTCTCTACTACGAGGCCTATACTACAGGAAATGACAAAAACAAACAAACAATAAAACATAATTAGGAGTAAGGTGACTATCAGGCACATAGAAGCAGAGGAATGCAACCCTTACTAAGAACAGGGCATTATAAGCTTAAACAATAAGAAGAGAATTACTGTAGCAAGATAGAAAAGAACATACATAGGGACAAACTAAACAACAATGACTGAAAAAGGGAGGATTCAAAGATCCAGGTTTGCAAACAGGAATGGAGATAAGGCATGTGTAGAAGAAAATGGACGGCTATATATATATATATAACCTTTACATATTTGTAATGGTAACCATACACCAAAGATTCATTCAGAACTGAAGTACATAACATAAAACAGGAAGAACCACAGAGAAAACCCACAAAAACCAACCGAAACAAAGAAAACAGAAACACAAAGACAAGGAAGAAATGGAAACACCAAGCTACCAGAAAGCAAAGATAAAATGGCTATAAGAAGACCTCATATTTCAATAATCACCCTAAATGTAAATGGACTGAACTCAGCAATAACAAGTCACAGAGTTGCAAAATGGATCAAAAAACAAAACCCAACCATATGCTGCCTCTAGGAGACATCTCAGCTCCAAAGACAAATATAGACTCTAAGTGAGAGGGTGGAAAATGATATTTTAAGCAAGTGGCATTCATAGAAAAGCAGGAATAGTGGTACTAATGTCAGAGGCAATAGACTTCAAAATTAAAAAGGTAAATAAAGATACTAAGGGATACTTCATAATGATAAAGGGAATCATGCACCAAGAAGACATAACACATTAATATCTATGCCCAATCAGGGAGACCTGAAATATGTAAAGCAATTACTAACAGGACTAAAGGGAGAAACAGACTAAAACACTATAAAAAACACTACCCCACTGTCAAATATGAACAGATCGTCTAAACAAAAAATAATAAGGAAATAACATCCTTAAATGGCACATTAGACTAATTGGAATTAATTGACATTTATAGAGCCTTCCATCCCCAAACAACTGCTTATACATTCTTCTCTAGTACACTGGAACACTCAAGAATCAACCAATAATGGGACACAGAGATAGCCTCAACAAATATAAGAAGGTTGAAACCATACCAACCATATTCTTTGATCATAATGCTTTTAAATTAGAGATCAACTGCAAAAAGAAATCAGGAAGAACCACAAATACATGGAAATTAAACAACATGCTACCGAAGAATAACTGGGTCAGAGAAGAAATAAAAACAGAGATCAAGAAATACATAGAAAAGAATGATAATGCTGGTATAACATATCAAAACTTTTGGGACATGGCAGAAGCAGTCATAAGAGGAAAGTTCATATCATTACAGGCCTATCTCCTAATACAAGAACAAGACCAAATAAACAACCTAACACTTCATCTAAAAAACTGGAAAAGGAAGAACAAATGAAGCCTAAAGTTAGCAGATGGAAAGAAATAGTCAAAATTAGAGCAGAAATAAGTGAAATTGAAAACAAACAAAAAAAAAACAATAGAAAAAATGAATGAGCTGGTTCTTTGAGAAGGTTAACAAAATTGACAAACCCTTGACTAGACTTACCAAAGGAAGAAAAGAAAGGACATAAATAAATAAAATCAGGGATGAAAGAGGGGAAATTACTACTGACATCACTGAAATACAATGGATCATACAAGAATAGTATGAAAAATATGTAACGCCAAATTTAATAACCTAGAAGAAATGGACCAATACTTAGAACAATACAATCTTCCTCGACTAAATCAAGAAGAACTGGGAAATCTAAATAGACTGATCAGCAGTATGGAAATTGAAACAATC
Organism: Rousettus aegyptiacus; assembly: GCF_014176215.1. Taxonomy (NCBI): domain Eukaryota; kingdom Metazoa; phylum Chordata; class Mammalia; order Chiroptera; family Pteropodidae; genus Rousettus; species Rousettus aegyptiacus. The sequence continues at coordinate 67,491,710 of NW_023416309.1, forward strand.
ATTAAAAACCTACCAAAAAGTAAAAGTTCAGGACCAGATGGCTTCACCAGTCAATTGACCAAAATTCAAAGATGATTTAACACCTATTCTCCTCTAATTGTTCCAACACATCAAAGAGGAGGCAATACATCCCAACACATTTTATGAGGTCAATATTACCCTGATACCAAAACCTGGAAAGATAATACACACACAAAAACTGCAGACCAATATCTCTCATGAATATAGATGTAAAAATCCTAAATAAGATACTAGTGAACCAAGTATAGCAACATATTAAAAAGATTATACACTATGATCAGTGGGCTTCACCCCAGAGGCACAAGGATGGTTCAACATACACAAATCAATTAATGTGATATACCACATAAACAAATTAAAAAATAAGAATCATATGATCATATCAATGGATGCAGAAAAAGCCTTGACAAGATATAGCCTCTCTTAATGATGAAAACACTTAACAAAATCAGTATAGAAGGAAAGTACCTTAACATAATAAAGGCCATATATGACAAACCCTCAGCCAACATTATACTTAATGGTGAAAAACTAAAAACCTTCCCTCTAAGATCAGGAATAAGGCAAGGCTGTCCACTATTGCCACTGTTATTCAGTATAACATTGAAGGTCCTAGCAAGTGCGATTAGACAAGAAAAAGATATAAAAGGCATCCAAATAGAAAACAAAGAAGTCAAACTGTCACTATTTGTGGATGACATGATTCTCTAGATAGAAAACCCTAAAGACTCCATAAGAACACTACTAGAAACAATAAGCAAATATAGTAGCTTCTGGATACAAAGTCAATGTTCAAAAATCCATATCATTCCTATACTCTAATAATAAAATGTCAGAAAAAGAAGTGGAAAAATAATTCCTTTTGCAATTGCAACAAAAAGAGTAAAACACCTAGAAATAAATTTAATGAAACAAATGAAGGACCTATATAATGAAAACGAGAAGACCCTATTAAAAGAAATTAAATAAGATGCAAAGAAATGGAAAGATATCTTGTTCTTGGGTTGGAAGAATCAACAGATTTAAAAGGACCATATTACCTAAAGCATTATACAGATTTAATGCAATCCCCATCAAAATCTTATTGGCATTTTTTAAATAGAACAAAAAATCATCAGATTTGTGTGGAAGCACAAAAGACCCTGAACTGCTAAAGCCATCCTGAGAAAAAAAGAATGAGTCTGGAGGCATCACTCTGCTTGACCTCAAATTATACTACAAAAAGACAGTAATTGAAATGGCATGGTATTGGCAGAAGAACAAACACATGAAAGAGTGGAGCAGAATCAAGTGTCCAGAAGTAAACCCGTATTTATATGGTCAATTAATTTTTAACAAAAAAAGCCAAAATCATACAGTGGAGAAAGGGCATCCTCTTCAATAAATGGTGCTGGGGAAACTGGAAAGGCACCTGCAAAAAAATGACCTAGACTGTTGTTTATCATTACCTACCAATTAACTCAAAATGGATTAGGGACCTGAATTGAAGACCGGAACCAATAAAATGCATAGAAGAAAACATAGGATCTAAACTCAAGAACCTTGGTCTTAAAGAGCATTTTATGAATTTGACTTCAAAAACAAAGGAAATAAAACCTAAAATAAATGACTGGGACTACATTAAACTAAAAAGCTTCTGCTCAGCAAAAGAAATCATCGACAAGGTAAAGGGACAACCATCCGAATGGGAAAATATATTTGCAAGCAACACCTCTGATAAGGGCCTAATATCCAAAATGTATAAAGAATTCATATGATTCAATAACAAGAACAACAAAAACAAACAATCTAATAAAAATATGGGCAGAGAACCTGAACAGACACTTCTCCCTAGAGGACATACAAATGGCCAACACATATTTGAAAAGATGCTTGACATCACTAGCTATTAAGGCAATGCAAATCAAAACCACAATGAGATAGCATCTCACAACTGTTAGAATAGCTATAATCAATAGGACAAGTAATAGCAAATGCTGGAGAGGATGCAGAGAAAAAGGAACCCTCACACTGCTGGTGGGACTGCAAATTTGTACAGCCACTATGGAAAACAAAGAGTATGGAGATTCCTCAAAAACTAAGAATTGATCTACCATATGATCCAATAATCCTGCTACTCAGTATTTACCCCAAAGACTTGAAAACCCATATCCGAAAAGATATTTGCTCACCAATGTTCATAGCAGCATTATTCTCTGTGGCCAGGAGATGGAAGCAACTGAAATGTCCTATGATAGATGATTGGCTAAAGCAGCTGTGGTACATATATACAATGGAATATTACTCAGTCATAAGAAGAGATGAAATACTGCCATTTGGAACAACATGGATGGACCTTGAGATAATCATGCTATGCGAAATATGCCAGACAGAAAAAGTTGAAAATCACATGATATCACATGTGAGATATAAATCTAAAAGCAACAAATGAACAGGACAAACAAACAGAGACTCATGGACATGGACTTAGGCTAGTGGTTACCAGAGGGTAAGCTTTGGGGGCAGCGGAAGTAGATGTGATAAAGGGAGTCCAATACAGGGGGTAGGCAGAGGGTGAGGTGGATAAAGGTAATCAAATATATGGTAGCTGAAGGAAATTGAACTTTGGGTGGTAAACACACAATAGAACATATTTATGTCAAATTATAATGTACACTTGAAAATTATACAATTGTATTAACCAATGTTACCCCAATAATCTTAATTAAAAATTAATTAATTTACTTTTATGTTTTAAAAGTATTTTTTCTATTTATTTAAAAGAAAGAAAAGAGAGCTTGGCAAAGTAGGGTAAAGAGGACATGCTCTTCCTGAGAACTTGGAAGGAGAGTCCAAGATAAGAGAGTATGGGGGAAACTGAGGAAACCGCCAGATTTTTATCTGTTCTAAATGTATATGTTCTACATTTTAACATTTCTAAAAATCAGGATGCATTCAAATTAAATCAAGGTGTGATCTCACAATTAGAAATGGTAGCATCTTTTATTCTTAATGTTTCATAAAACAATGTGATATGTCATAAAAATCTAAACTGTCTTAAAAGCAGTAAAATACAATATAATTAATGCTTTTTTGGAAATTTTGTATTCCACACATACTTATTACTTCTGTTTATAACATAAATATAACTAAATGCCTCTCTTTTGCTCAGTTTTTTTGATGTTTTTAGATAGAAACTTATTTTTATTGTAGGTGGGCTGAATGGCAAGTGCTCGCTTGGTAAGTCTCAGAATTTGATAGTGCTAGACATTTGAACTGTTGCATTACTTCAGTTAACTTTGTGGTCTTCAATTTAGAGTTTCATCTTCTAATATTTTCTCCTTAATTTCAAGAAAAATGTGAATGAAGAGTTTTGTTATGTTGATTTCATATATGAATTGTTGCATGTCCTAAGGAAAAAGCCTCATTTACCATTGATTAGAGGACAAGTGGGCAAATGCAACACATAGGAGCTGGTCTTAACTTGCTGAGGAGCCCACAGACTTTCTGCTGAACAGACTTTTTTTGTCACTTCTCTGTGTCTCCCTTTTCTCAGCAATAAAATGTCAAAAATATGTAATATAATGTAATTTTAATGTTAACTTATTATAATGTAATATAATAAAATATATAATAATAACCAACACTGCATGTACTTCATAGTGATGTTACAATGACTAATTTGATAAATAGGTGAGTTTCTCAAATATTAGGACTTTATTAGATATAGAATAGGTGTATGTGAAATCATGTGATATTTGTCTTTCTCTATCTGACTTATTTCATTCAGTGTAATACCCTTTGTGTCCATCAAAGCAATATCTTTTTCAATCCCCTTCCTTTCATTCTGTGTGTATCTTTTAATCTGAAGTGAGTCTCTTATAGGCAGCATATGAAGTAGTCTCATTTTCTTATCCATTCAGTCACCCTATCTTTTGGTTGGAGCACTTAATTCTTTTCCATCTGAGCTACTTGTTGATAGGAGTTCTTTATTCAAGTTTTTGATACATGATTTTTCTTCTTAAAGAAGTCCCTCCAACATTTCCTGTAATACTGGCTTGGTGCTGATAAATTCCTTTAGCTTACTTTTGACTGGGAAGCATTTTATCTGACCTTCAACACTAAGTGGTAACTTTGATAAAGTATTCTTTGTTGTAGATCCTGGGTTTTCATCACGTTGACTACTTCGTGCCAAGCCCTTTAGTCCTGTATAGTTTCTTTTGAGAAATTAGCTACCAGTCTTATGGGTGCACCCTTGTAGGTAATGAACTGTTTTTCTCTTGCTGCTTTTAAGATGTCTCTTTGTATTTAACTTTTGGCATTTTAATTATGATGTGTCTTGGTGTGGGCCTCTTTGGATTTCTCTTTCTTGGAACTCTCTGAGCTTCTTGGGTTGTATGTCTATTTCCCTCGCCAGGTGAGGGAAGTTTTCCATTATTATTTCTCCAAATAGCTCTTTGATGTTTTGTTTTCTTTCAGGTACCCCTATGCCACATTTTTACATTTAATTATGTCCCATAGGCTCCTTAAATTATTATTATCGTCTTGGCTTCTTTTTTCTTGCCATTCTGATTGGGTGTCCTTGGCTTCCCCATCCTGTATGTCGGTGGTTCGAACCTCTTTTTTATCCATTCTGTTGACTCCCTCCAATACACTCTTCATCTCATATAAAGTGTTCTTCATTTCTGACTGGTTCTCTTTTATAAGTTTCATTTCCATTTTTATGTTTTTTTATCTCTTTGTTTTTTTATCTCACTGAGTTCATCTATACTTCCCTTAATTTTATTGAGTATCTTTATAACTGCTGTTCTGAACTCTGTATCTGTTAGATTGCTTGATTCCATTATTCCTGGATTCCTGTTCCGTTCTCTTATATGGTTTCTGCTTCTTTGTCTTCCCATTTTGTCTTCCTTTCTGTATCTGTTTCTATGTACTCTAAGCAAAGCTCCTAAGTCTCCCAGTCTTATTAGTGTGGCTTTGTGTAGTAGGTGTCCAGTGGCACAATCCTGAGAGGGGGTCAGCTGCAGGCCAAGTTTAGCTCCAGCCTGTGCCCCTCTGGGGCCACCTGTTAAGATTCAGCAAGCAATCCACAGATGCTGTCTTATAGTTGCCTCAAGAGGCCACTCCAGAAACCAAGGTCAGTTGTCACCAGTGTGAGTCTTGGAGTTGGCTCAACAAGGAGCCCTGGACTCTCTGAGGATGCTACTGGGTGTGGTTTCAGTGGGGCCCTGAGTTGGGGGAGGTGAAGTTTAAGGGAATCCTCTGGGTGGCACCACCTCTGTTACCTGGAATAACGACATCTCAGCTATCGGGGCACTGTCTCTGCAAACTGGGAGCCAGATGGGCTCACCAGAGGAACAATGAATACCATCTGCACTTCTGCCTGGGAGAGAGCTTTGCCTCTGACCCTCGCTCCAACAACTCAGTGTCCCTCTGTAAGTCCCTGGTGCCACCCTCTTGCCCCCAGCAGCTGACTGGGCAATGATTTTCAGAGTGAGCAGACCCATCACTCTGAAAGTCCCTTTAAGAGGCATCTGCAGCTACTGGCTGCAGCTGCCCCAGCCTCTGTTCCACTCAGCTGCTCTGGACCAGGCAGCCTGTGTCTTTGCCCTGTCCTACCTTCTACTGTTGCAGGGTAATTTCTTATTTCTCTCCCTAGCTGTAGTGCTTCCGTTCATCTAGATCCCAGGTAACTTTGCTTGCTGTTTGCTCTGTGTTTCTGTCACAACTTTGATTTGGTCACAAGAAGGATGAACAAAACTTCTATCATCTACACCATTTTTTCCATGTTTCTCAAAAAATTATTTTAAAAACTCAGATTTATTGACAAAAAATTTGGAAAAGTAGGAAAAAATTTAAAATTATTTATGATTAATAGTTTCAATTACAAGCTTAAAATATTTTTATTTGCATATATTTCTTTCTTATAAAATGATGATTTGACTAGACATGTTATTTAGTGCATCTTTTTGCTATCTTATTGTGAAATGTATCACAAGCAAAAACATGTAGAATACTTTTGTATGTCGAACATAAAAACCCATGTAATTGTCCCCAGGTAAAGAAATTAGACATTGCTTGTGCCTTATGATCCCCGTGGCCCCCTGCACAAGCTCTTTCTCCTTCATGCTCCCAACCCCTTGCCTCCAAAGGTATCTAGAATATTCCTGGCTTTGGAAATAATCATTTCCTTGTTGTACTTTGTTACCTATGCTTACACTTTTAAACAATGTAATTTAATGTGCCAATTTTTAAAAACATAAATAGACATTTATAAGTTATCTTTGGATTGATGCACATAACTAAGGAGTGATCATTTTTGTTGCTATAGAGTATTTTATTATTTAAATATATATTCGGTCTTATTTAAGATGTTATGAACATTTCCTTATCTCCTTAAATATTTTCCTAAAACATTTTTTTTCTCTCTAACTTTTTAGAATTTGAAAAAAATGTATGACAGTGCCTTATGGTCATGTCGAATCTTACCCCCTGAAGTAAAAACTACAGAGTTGAACAAGTTAATAGATACCTTTCACTCTTTTCCTAAATATAGATGTATCTTATATTCTTATGTTTAAATATATATTTATAGATGTGAATATATAAATGTATATAAACATATACCTCATGTAAAACTCTGCATAAATTAACATGTATGTTATGTATCAATTTATATGTAACATGCGATATATAAACCATCTATCTATAAAAGATTCAGTATATGCTTTTGAAATTTTTATAACAAAAATATTAAATTCACTGTAGAAAATCTACATGAATGTGCATGTATAGTAGAGACCATTGGTGCCCCACTCAGATCTACTATCTTGGCATTGTGCTCATCCCCCTAGTTGCTGCAAGTACTATAGCTAATGACTCATACCTGTGATCTTCTCTAAATAACTACCTTTGGCTAATGGGTTCCACCTCATACACATTCTAGGGAGGTTGTAGTACCACTGTCCTGAGAAGTAGCCAAATGATGAATGTGGAGATACAGGGTCTACCCACTTATCTTAATTCTAGACACCTCTGTGAAAACATTCCAGAACTCCAACACTAGACTTTACTGAGATCACATTCTCTTTTGGCTCCTTCTGCTGCCCTGTCATGCTCCCTCATTCAAAATTTTTCTGAAGAGCATCCTTTTAGTAAGTTAAGAGTACATGAATTCCTGTCTTAGGCTCTGCTTGGAGTTGAAGCACCTAGCCCTTCCTGATAATGGAGGTAAAATCACCCTAGTGGCAGGCAAAATATTGATAGTTCCTGGCATGCTGTAGTGGTTCAGTCATTAAGACTTTCACCTTTAGTGAAACTAACTGGGATATGATACAGTTAGAAGAATATGCCCCTACTAGTGTGCCATCTCTATTAATTGAGTGTAAATATAAGGACTATGGAATTGGGTTACTATAGATGAACACCACTGTTGTTTTGAAGAGAGAAAATGAGAAACTTTGAATAATCACTAATTCAAAGCAAAAAAAAAAAAAATGATAGGGGACCTTTCGGCATCATCCAAAGAGATTCTTGTCTCCTGTGTTTAGAGGGCTGGTTGTTCTGAGGACCAGGCTCAGGATCCATTTGTAAGGTGGGCAGAACTTCAGAAAAGTTTCAATGCTCAGCCCCAGCAAGTCTCTTACATTAATGTCAAGACTTTGATAGGGAAGAAGTGAGACACCGAAACTTGAGTGGGAGATCCTTGAATCCTCTGGGTGTGTGTGTAAAAGGATTATTCCTTCTTGTTAAAGGAGAATGTCTCCCTTTGGCCTGAAGACTATGCAGAAGCCTCATGAGACAATAAGATAACGCTGACTCTCCTCAGAATATACCCCTCTCCTGTCGCATCAACCACACCTATAACTAAGTTTCAATTGCAATATGACATAATTGAGGAAGTGCTAGCCTGGCAAAGTAGTAAAGGGCTTTGATGCCAAAGTTGCTGAAATAACTGGCTAACAATTACTGGCAGGAACTTGGAGATATTCCTCTTGAGAGTGTTGAATTAAAGGAAGAAGACTATAAAGCTAAATATGGGAGAGTTTGTCAGGCACTGGGGGCAAGTTTTAATACACTGCCTGGATGATTCGTGGAAGGTTGGAAAAAGTGACGACTCGCATTAAATAAAATAGTCTGCCATGGCAGACTGTAGGAAAAGGGATTAAAGCTTGGGGATGTGGGCATGCTTGAATAACTGTACTATATAAAAAATACACTGGCTGACTCTCTGTTACTCAGGAGGGCCTGAAGGCCATGCCACTTACTGAGGTAACAAGGAATGCACTAGTGTGATGGCACTGTGATTGTTGAGCTCAGTGGTGGCTATCCTCTGGAGACAGAAGCTAATGGTAAAAAAAAAAAAAAAATGCTATTATAGACCTGGGTTCCCTAGTAGCAGTGGAGATGACAGGATTCCAGAAGAGCAAACACCAAGAATAAGCTTCTAATCATCAGAAGCAACTTGGACATGATCACCAAAATGGCAGAAGGATCATAATGTCAGCCCAGAAGATAGTTCTCAGGTTATGGTATTCCTAAGGACAAGAAAGATGTCAAGGTAAGGGCCATGTAATAAAGATAATCAAGACATCAAGAATGGATGAACTGGAGACCTGTGTTTGTTACCCCAAAGTAAAGTACTCTTTCCCAGTTTTTAGAACTGAGCAGTTATCAGTCCAAGAAACCATTAACCAAAGGAGAGGCCAGATTTCCATGAGCAAAGACTGTGCAACAGCATGGTAGATATATATGCTATTGATTCCTCCAGTTCTTTTTTTTATAGGGATCATTGGCCATTTACTCAGGAAAAAGGGAATACCCATATCATATGATGGTTGTTGAATACAATATTCAAGCTGACACTGATACTCAGGGAGCCAAGTCTCATCTTGACCCCTGATAATAGCCTAAGGGAGTCATGTAATAAATGGAGGTCCATCTCACAGTGTCCACTGGATCCAGGTACACCCAGTGGTCATTTTCTCAGTTTCTAAATATATTAAGCTGTTGGCAAAACCCTTGGTGGTTCCTTTACCTATAAACACAGAGCTATTATAGTAAGAAAGTCCAAGTGAAAGCCCCTGAAACTCCCCCAACCCAGTCAAAGTAATACATGTAAAATAATTATCACATCTTTGGAGGAAATGGCAGATTTATACCACCCTCAAAGATTTAAAGGATGCAGGGGTGGTGGTCCAGCAAGAACCAGACAGATAATGGAAAATAACAGTGTACTACTGCACACTTAACCAAATAGCACAAACAACTGCAACTGCTGTGATGGAAGTGGTATCTTTATTAGAGATTCTGGTAAATGGCATAAAGCTATTGATTTGGCAAATGCATTCTTTTCACTACGCTTCAGATAGAAGGACAGAAGCAATTTGCATTCATATGGAATGAATAGCAGTATACATTCATGGTCTTGCCCCAGAGATATGGTAATTCACTTTCACTCTGTCACTATATTGTTGAAAAGATCTGGGCTATCTGGACATTCTGTAGAACACCATATTAGCTCATATTGCTAACATCATATAGCTGGACCTGATGAGCAAGAAGTGGTAAGACATGTGCACTCTCAAAGGAGGGAGATAAACCTTCTGAAGATTTAGAAACATGATACATCAGTTAAATATTTAGGGGCACTGTGTTTTGGGGCAAATGAGTCATCTTTTCCAAAGTAAAGGCCATGTTATTACTGTGTGCATCTCCTAATATTAAGAAAGCAGCACGGGGCTTAATTGGCCTTTCCAGGTTTTAGGTATAACATAATACACTAGAAATATTACTTTGACCCATTTATTTGGTAATACTAAAGGCTTATAGTTTTAAGAGTGCCCGGAGCAAGAAAACCCTCTGAAGTAGATTTAGGCTGCAGCATAAGCAGCCTTGCCACTTAGATTGTTTTATGATCTCTAGCAAACCACAATAGTAAATTCATAGGGTTTCCTATGAATACTTGGGTTCTTGTGCAAAGCCATGCCATCTGCAACAAAGCACTATACACAATTAAAACCACACATACACTTTCAAACAACTGATCTGCTACTGATCCCTGACTGAGACAGACTATCTAACCACAGTAAATCAAATGGCCATCAAACCAGAACAGCACACAGTGAACTGAACACCGTGAGACCCACCAAATCAAAAGATCTGAGAGGTCACTGCAAGGTAGAAGTGGTACATTTCAGATTGAGGAGGAGCAGGTTTAGAGAGCACCAGGTATCAGAACCGCATGTCGCCTTCCACTATTATATTGATACCGGTCCCTCAGCTGACAACCTTAACCTCATGGATCATTTTCTATGTCCAGCTATTAGAGGAGAAAAACTCCTGTGATTAATACACAAATGGGTCAGCTGAGTAGGTTTATGTGATCTGAAAATGAATTTCTGCACTACAGCCCCACTTTGGGGTGGCCCTAAAAGCAAAAATGAGAAGAAATCTTTGCAGTGGGAAGAGCTTCAGATGGTGTGAAGAGATCATTTATCTGAGGTTAGAATATATAGACTCATGGTCACTGGAAAATGGTCTCCAACCTTTTTGGCACCAGGGACTGGTGTTCCTATGAAATATAATACCTGAGGATCTGTGGTGGAGCTGAGGTGGTTATGCTAGCACTGGAGGGCAGCTGCAAATACAGATGAAGCTCTGCTTGCTTGCCTGCCACTCACCCCCTGCTGTGTGGCCTGGTTCCTAAGAGGCCACGGACTGGTACCATTACTTGGCCCAGGGGTTGGAGACCCCTGGCTTAACTGGTTGATAATTGCCTAGAAAAAACAATACTAGAAGAGACAAAGGAGTCTGGGGAAGCAGCATGTGGATGGGTATATGTGAGTTACACACCAAGTATGATGATTTTGTATTGCATTTTATTCCCACCACAGAAAACCCACTGAAGAAGAGGCGTTAAACACCCAGATGGGTATATTAATTTAGCCAGTTGATGACAGCCAACCTCTGCCACTGCATTGTTTAGAAAATGAGCTCATAAATGAGATTGCCATGATAGTAGAAATAGAGGCTATGCATGGACACCACAAGATCGTCTCCCTCTTATCAAGGTTGAGACTTGCCAGGTTGGACTTCTCCTGATGAATGTCCAATTTGCCAGTAGAAAAGACAAAAACTGAGTACTTATATGGTATAGTCCCATGAATAAGACCAACTAGCTACTGTTGGCTGTTCAATCATACTGAACTCCTTCTACTCTGGTAAGAGCAGGTCACCTGAATCAAGATTTACATATATTCTAGATAACAGTTTGCCTTTCCTGTCTGTGGTCACTCAGCCTGCACCATTACTCCAAAGGCTCCCAGAGGATTTGATCTTCCCATATGGGGTCTTGCATAGCACCTCTTCATGCAAGAGTTGGCAAAGGAGGCCTGGCTCTGCACATATGAGCATGAGATCCACTGTCTTACCACATACTGCTGTATCATCCAGAAGCTGCCAGCCTGATAGAAGAGAAGACTTGCCTCTTAAAAGTGCAGCTGAGGCATCAACTTTGAGAAGATACCATCTAAGGATGGTGCATGGGTCTCCAATAGGTAGAATACATGCGTTCAGGAACCAAGCAGTGGAAGTAGGGGCACCTCCTATCACTATCAATCCCAGTGGCCTTCTTGAAGAATTTGTGCTTTATGCTCTGAGTCTGTGAGTTTCAAGGTCCTGGCTCCTGGAAAGCCTGTGCTTCCATCAAAGGACATAGTAATAATCCCAGTAACCCTAAAGCTATAGCTACCAAGTGGTCACTTTGAGTTCCTTGTGCCAGTAAGCCAGCAGCCAAAGAAAGCAGTTATCATGCATATTGGGAAGGCCTGTGGTCTGATCATATTAAGGCGGTAGAATTGCTGCTAAATAAGGTAGTCATGAAGGTGATCCACTGCATACCCCAAGCCCAGTTACACCTGTAAATGGGAAGTAAAGAAGGGGAAGATCATTTAAGGCCTCAAGAACAAGTACAGCACCAGGCGTGTAATTCATACTGTTCTTATATGTTGCCCCAGAAATTGTAACCAATCAGAATCCTAGAGAAGCTGTATCCAGATGAAGAGAATTTAGAGTCAGAAAAAAGCACACAGAGCTGAGTGGTAAAAGAATGGACTGTGTTAGCTGTTATTGGTGCTTGGCCTAGATTCCCTTGACTGCTCTGTGAACCCATCTGCAGCTGCTGCAAGTACTTATGGCTAATGACTGAGACCTGCGACAGTCACCATCTTCCTTCTCTTGCTACCTCATAGCTGCTGCTGATCCTAATATAATTGCGACTTTAATGGGAGCCACTTTCCTCTGCCACTAATTGCGACTTTAATGGGAGCCACTTTCCTCCTAACCCTTCTCTAGCATTTGGAAAGGGACCTTGCTCCTCTTGGCTCCTCAGAGCTTAACCACACCAGGCTGTGACTGTTAACCAAACTTCAATTCAGGGCAAATGTTCTTTCTCACCCATGGGATGTGATCTGGTTTCCAGAGCCCGAATAACTCAATCTCAGTCTTCAATAGTGTTCTCATCAAATTTGGCACAGTCAGCCTTACAGGGACACTGTTAATCTATCATCTAATTCGATTCAGTTCCCATGAGTTTACCCACTAGCACAGTTGTTCTCAACCGGGGGTTATGTTGCCCCCCCACCCCCGCCGGTGAACATTTGGCAATATCTGAATACATTTTTGGTGGTCACGACTAGAGTGGGGGTTGCTATTAGAATCTCGTGAGTAGAGACCAAGGATCCTACTAAATATCTGTCAGTACATAGGGCACCACCATCCATCCTGCTTTCAATAAAGAATTATCTGGCCCAAAATGTCAATGGTTCAGAAGCTGAGAAACCCTGCTTTAGCAAGAGAAGCCTGTCCTTCCAACCATAGTCCGGCTGTTCAACAAAAGTCTGGATAAGAACATACAACCATCTATCAAGAAAAAACATAGGCACAGAGTAGTTTAAATTCAATTTAAGGAAAAACAAATCTCCAATTCCAGGTTAAGCTTGTCTCTTAAAAAGACATACGTAGTTTACCTTGTTGAACAGAACTTTTAACACTGCTCAGTGTGAAGCACCCATAATTAGTTCACTACATCTAGGAGAATTAGTTATCAATTTGCTTTAAATCTGTACTACTAGAGGGATGTGTCTTCTCTAAAGATAACTTCTCTCTTGCACCTTAAAGATGATGTGAGGGCTTGAAGTTTTACAACATAAAAATGTAAATCTATGGCCTCTACTGAATATACATTCCATATAGATAAGCATTGCAATTATATAAATGAATTCACATACCCAAGTAAAATAAATACTCCCCAAAGTTAATTACTCTTAATATGTTGATTTCTTTTCTACAAATTATTTTCCTATATAAGACACACATATTGGAAATGACATTTTTTTTTCAGCCTCAGAGAGGTAATATGTAGTAATCCCTTTATATTTATACTTTGTAATTATGGTGTGGATTATTTTTATTCATAAGTTATTTAGAATATTTTTTAAATTTCTATTTCTGGCATAATACTTTGATTATTCATTTTTAGTTTTAATTTATTCTGGCCAGAAAAGGAGATAGGAGAGAAGGCTGTACCACTTTATTTTTAGAATTGGAAATGTTTTTTGTGACCTAAAATATTCAATTAAAAATACTGTATTCTACAGATTTTAATTATTAAGTTTTATTATTCATTTGTAAGAGGTATCAGTAGTATCTTATTGAATGAATCTTGTCATTTCTAGATATGCACTTATTTCGGCTTGTTTGATCTGTTGTGAATAGAAAAATACGTTAATATCTATATGTATTACTGTGTGCCCATTTTTTTTAGAGGTTGTATTAAATGTCTTGCTACTTTATTAATCTTATAAATGTTTGTACTATTCACCAAAAGAAGTGAACTTTTACTCCCTGCAATGTTTTTGTCTGATATGTATGCTTGGCACCCCTCCTTTCTTTTGTTTGAATTTGCCCAATGCATCTTTGTTTGATACTTTTAATATTCTCGCATACCTTTGTTTGGGGTGTTCTCTTATAGACAGTTATTGGCCAAATTTTGGGAAAACAACTTGAGAGTCATTTACTTTTAAAAGAGGTGCTTAACATCAATATTTATTAGCACAAAAGACCTATTTCATGTTCTGACATATAGTTTTATACTTTTCAAATATTATTTTATGCTGTTTCATTTGTTACTCATATTTGCTCTATGTATCTTGTTTTCTTTGCTTTTACTTTCTTTTATGTTTATCTTTTAACATTTCAAAAGCTCTTTTTTTCTTTACATGAACTAATTTTCAAAGTCAAGAAGGAAATGATCTTTTGAGTACACAATCCTCCACTCTCACTTCTCCTCACATTTCTCAGTCTTTGTTAATAATAGCTGATGTTTTAAACTCAGATTTTTTTCATATACTCATGAATTTTACATTATTTTTAAAGGAACAGATGTTTTTATTTTAGACTCATTTTTATATCTAGATTTACATCTATCCTGGAGAGAACTAGGTAAATATGAGCCATGTTTCTCTAGTTTTAGTGTTGAATCCCATCACATTTATTGAAATGATGCTCTCTTTTTTGAGTTTGCATGATTTTAGTATCCCCAGTTAGTTGGAAATGAACTTCAAATAATTGTTTTACATGAATCTTTTTAAAATTCATATTTAATAAAAATATCTTTTTATTGCCTTCATTTATATAAGGCAACTTGTAGCTCAGTTTTTGCTTAGAACTCAATTGTCTTGTGGCATTAGTGCAGCAGATAAGAACTTATGAGTCCAGCCTGGTTTTTTTTCCCCACTTTCATACATAACCTTTTCTTTTTGTGGAAATTTTAAAAAATTATATTGCTCTTTTTAATTTAAACAGTACTTCAGAATTAAATGAACATATTCATATTACTTTGTCTAGGACAGCAGGGAAACTTGCAATCTGTCTATGAAGTTTGTTTTTTTTTTTTTTTGATTTGGAGAATCGAGGCTTGATTTGTATTTTTTTCTTTAACAATTGCTTATGATTCATTTAGTCCAGGCTTTCTTTCTTTGATCTTCATTCATGGTCTTCCATATCTGTCATTTCCTTTCTCATCATTTCCTTTGGATCTTTTCTTCTGCATCTTCTGCATGGATTTAATTTCTATTTCAGCATCAATTACGTCTCTCTCCTCTTTCTTTTGACTCCCCAGAGTTTAATTTCTAGCAGATTTTCATGAAGAGCAGTTCTTTTCTATAAATTTGACATCTTTTCCCTACGCAGCTATCTTGATCTCTGAGTCTCATGAGTAAATAGAATTTGTAGCTTTGACAACCCTTAGCTCTTCTCATCTCTGTGCCCCTCCTCAAACCCCAGTCTTTTCTTAGTTAGGCTCTTCCTCTTAGAATACACTGCATCATAACCAGTCGTTCCTATTACTTTATGCCCAATGCTTGCAGAGATATATTTTCCAAATAGATTTTAGAAAGACAGGAGGTTCCCTTTTGACTCCATCAAAATCCACAAGGATTGGTTCCAGGACCACTGCAGATACCAAAATCTATGGATGGTCAAGTCCCCTATGTATAATGGTATAGATTAATGCATACAGTCGGCCCTCTGCATCAGTGGACTCCCAACTGCAGATTGTAAACAGTATAGGTATTTATTGAAATATCTGTATTTATTGAAAAATGTGTATAAGTGAATCCATAAAGTTCAAACCCACATTGTTCATTGGTCAACTGTATATGTCACATCTTCTTTATCCATTCAGTCTTTGGACACTTAGATTGTCTCCATATATTAGATATTATAAATAATGTTACAATAAATATAGCAGTGTATATATATATATATGTGTGTGTGTGTGTGTGTGTGTGTGTGTATTCAAATTAGTGTTTTTATATTCTTCAGATAAGTACTCAGAAGTCAAATAGCTGGATTGTATGGCAGTTCTAATCTTAATTTTTTGAAGAACCTCCATTCTGGTTGTACCAATTTGCAATCCATTTTTTCAAGTAGGACATACAGATGGCCAAGAAGTGCATGAAAAGATGTTCAGCATCACTAGTTATTGGTGAGGGAAATGCAAATAAAAATCACAATGAGATATCACCTCACACCTGTTAGGATGACTATTATCAAAAAGTCAACTAAAAGGACAAAAATCGTATGATTTCATGCATATGTGAAATAGAAAACAAAAAACAAAAAAAGAAAGAAAAGAACAAACAGAAAAACAAACTCATAGACATGGACAACAGAACAATGTTTACTAGGGAGGCAGGGGGTGGATGGGTGGAGGATGATGTGAGTGAAGAAGGTCAAGTATATGTGATGACTGATGGAAACTAGATTTTTGTTGGGGAGCACACTATAGTGTATACAAATATTGGATTACAGTGTTATGCACCTGAAACTTATATAATATTATTAACCAATGTTGCCTCAGTTTAAAAAAAAAAGACAGGAGGTGAGTTGGAGAAGAAGGGAAGGGGACAATTGAACTTTTTATGCCACTAAAAGAGCATCTTGCATACTATATACACAACTGCACACGGTTTTCATTTGCATTTATGGTAGATTGTTGATGGTATATCTATCTCCCTGTCTTCTCTTCATTCATCTTCGCCTGCCTTAAAATTTAAGGATTCCTCCCAGGCTCAAGTATGACATTGCCTGCTAGTCACAGGAAAGACCACATTTAAAAAACACCTACTGTGTCTTAAGTGGTATCTTCTGAGAATTTTTGAGAGACTGCACAGGGGCTGCTAATCAGATACCATTTTAGAATAGGAGTGAGGCCACTGTCCCTTTCAGAAACGGAAACAATTTTAAACTAACTGTGAAAAAAATCATAGAAGATGTAAGAGGTTTTCTACTTGAAATAAAATTTACAACCAAATTACTAAAAAAGCAAGGATAAAGCTTGTCCTCCAGAATAAATGCAACCGGAAACTTCAACATTGCTAAATTCTTTTTTTATTCTCTGTCTTTGTATGCCATTTTGTTCTCTCTCTCTCTCCTTCCCACGCCACACACACATGCACACACACACACATAAATCTATTTCTATATAACTCTATCCCTCTTTCTTCTCCCTCTCCCTCTCTCATTTTCCCTTCTAAATCTGGACCAATCAATTGGATCTGGGGAATATAGTTATGTGAGAAAATGTAATCTTCCATAGGAACCATGTGCTTAAAAGTGGAGGAGTAAAAAAGTGTTGAGAAAGCAAAGGTTACATTCTCAAAATAAGCTTGGGAAGATGGACAAACAAAAACCAGCCAAACAAACAAGAATCTGCTACATTATCCCCTCTCTTTTTGTCATTAAAAATTCATTTAATGGAATATATACACATGTTTTAAAAAGTTAAATATCTTGCAATGGTCATCCTAAAAATCAGCAGTCCTCAGTACTACCCATTTGCTGAGCCCTACCCTCTACATAACCGCTTTTAACTTTTAACTGATTTTTTTTCAGTCTAATCCTCCATATCACCAAAAATTATATTTGTAGGTTACATTTATTAATATAATAATTGTCAATGTTATTTAATTCTCTTATTCTCGCATGTATACATATGTTCTTTTTCTCCTCCCAGTAGAGGTAACTCACACTTTTTGGTTAATTTACTAGTTTAAGCTTATGTTATCATAATAATGTAAGTATTATTTATCATTGAGCCAAATAGTATACTACAAAAATATGTTCCTTGTTATATAATTTTTTTTCTGTGAGTTTGTAACTGTCTTATTTTTTCATTTCTTTGTTCCTTTTTAATATCATTGTTTCTAATACATTTCAAGCTCGCCAACAGAATTATTAAAACACTTTGAATCTTATCTTTCCACATGGTCAAGGATTAGTGCTTAGGCAAACTCAGGAATCATATAAATAATGTAATACCAAAAGTGAAGCCTTTCCTGATTCCTCAGAATTGGAAATAATTTCTCTTCTGAGAACTCCTGTTGATCACATGTATTTCTCACATCATTGACACCTTTAATAGTTGTCTATATATCTTAGCTTTTCTCTTAGGTTTTTGATTCTTGAGGGCAGAGTCTATGTATAATTCATTGTTTTAAGTACTCAATATAGTGCCCTGGTGAGAGGCTACTCTGTAAATACAATGAGGAAATAAATTAATACATGCTGTAAACTACTCTAGTATTTTTACACTCTTCTGTGTCCCATTTAATAAATACACAATGATTCTGATGGAATGAAATTGACTTTAGTATACTTAATTTGTATATTGTGTTGAAATACTTAAGAGACTATCACATGAAGGAAAGTCAGGAGCTTTAAGTGACTTTTCCAACAAGTGGCAGAACGAGGACTCAAAAATCTAACCAAATCTTATGCCCTTACCCACCACCTCTACCACATTCCAGGCTCAGTTCAAAGCCACAAAGCAGGTGGGGTAGCTCCTTAACCACATCTATGTACCTGGCTCACTAAGACATTTCCCATCTCTATTACGAGAATGCCAATATTCTTTTCTTCCATACAACACCAAAGTCCACAGTTTTTTTTTAAATAAATATTCTTAAATTCTAAGAAGATTTCATTTATAATGAATGTTCTCAGCCCATCTGAAAATTTTCTGAAAACAGGATTTTCAGTCTCCAAGACCAGGGTATTCGCTCGTTCACTTCTATTAAAATTTTTCTAAGACAACTTTCAGGAATTGTAAAGGTGAAAGAATTTATCTTGAATGAGATATGGCCTAGAATAAACTTGTTTTCCTTTTGAAAATCCTTGAAGACAAACATCTGCATTCCAAGTCACCTTAGGAAGCAGTCAGTCATCCCAGAATAGAAAACTCAGCTTTCGGTGGTTTGCTGCTGAGTCCACCAGTAGAGGGCGCCTAACTACCAGCAATAGTATAAGAAACTTACCTAATGGTTCAGGCATTTTATTACCTTTTACTTTTGAGCTTCCAAATTAGTAGTAGAATGTGATAACCCATTTTCTCTTCATTTTGCAATTGTCTTGCATTATGGAAAAGTGAATGCCTTCCTGAAAGATTTAGAAATAGCGGTGGGGATTTTAGGGTCGCATAAAAAAAGAAAAATAAGGCTTTCCCAGTACGCAGAGGAATGGAATGAGTTACATGCAGGATGCTGTTAATCCTGGCATGGCGTTTACCTGGTTTATCTCTAACAATTCAGCCACTGGCATGCAGCTTTCCCAGCTATTGATAAGGCCTTGCCTCTGAAGAGATCGAATGTGTTTAATTTTCTTTAACACAGTCCTTATGAGCGTCCACCAGATGTCATGGAATCATATAAACCCAGACTGTTAGCAGGGACTTTGGAGATCATTTAGTACACACTAAATGATATACATATGAGAAGATCGATGCCTAAAGATGCAAAGGACTTGGCCAAAGTTGTCCAATTAGTTGCGAAAAATAGATATCAAAACCTGGCTGCTTTCCATACCCATGCCCACTTCTAATTAGGAAACCCTTGTAAATAGTGCCTTAGTGAACTCAGATGATAAAGAGAATGCCACTGGGGCAACAAGATTAATTTATGAAGATTTTGAGAAGGTTTGGTAGCACCCAATTGCGTAGAGCTGAATTAAATTAAGAACTGGGGTTTAGATTGGTTCTAGTTTCTGTAGACCTTCTTACCCTTCCTGATTCTCATGTATGTCTTTGTCTTCCTTCTGAGTTATCATTTTCCACTTTTCTCTTCCCCAGGCCAACTCTAGAAGACCAAAGTCCACCAATGCTATATGATCTGACCCCTAGCTACTGACTGATCTGCTGTCACCATCTTTCTTACCCCCTCCCAATTTACCCTCCCAAACTGCTCCCTGACACCTAGTTTAGCAATATTCATGGTACCATTAGCCTTAGATATGAAGTGGAAAGAAGAGAATTGCTCACTCTTCCAAATGATACAACATTAGGTTTTAAGAAGGATAAAGGGGATTTATTAAAATTGCCTTCCCCATCAGCACACATGCACTAGTACTTCTTGGGAACTAGTCCCCTGTTACCACTTCAAGCTCATCCCTGCCCTAAGACCTTTGCACTAGCTTTCTCTTTGCCCGCAGTTTCTTTCCTTCCAATCGTCACATGGCTTGGTCTTTCTCCTCTAAAACTTAGCTCTTCCTTCATGAAGCCATTTTGACCAGTAGATCCAAGTCTTTGTACAATCACTCTTTATCTCATCACCTTGTATTAGTTATGGGCATCATACCATTAATATTCTTGATTTTGTATTAATTTTTCTGTCCCCTAGCCCCCTCATATCATTAAAATTCATGTTCCATGAAAGCAAAGACTTTGTCATGTTCACTATTTTTCCCAAACCTTTGGACAGTCTGACTCATGACAGGCACTCAAGAGACACTGCAGGGAAATGTCATTTAGAGTTGTGTGTGGGAACCATTCCTTACACCTGCCAGGCAGCATCCCAGAGCCATGTTTTCTTTAGAGGAGATTAAATATCTTCATGATTTTTGGAGGTTTCTTTTCTTTGAGCAAGCTTCAAGTTGTGATTGGTGGCAGTCTCAAGGTCCGGATGGCTATGAGCTGGACTAGCCTCCTCCTCCACAATGGGGCAGTCTGGTCTGACTTTAATAAACATGAATCACTTGCATGGGGACCCAGTGATTCTCTCACCAAGATTGATTCCATCATAAAACTTTTTATGGGGCAGAGTCACATTGAGAGTATACACAAGTTGTGGGTAATACATTGAGGTACTGGACTTTAGCGATGTTGGAATCTGGAAATTGACTTTATGGGAATAAGCAAAAGCAACTTAATCAACCAGTCTTGTGGAAGTGTGGAATATCTTGGGACACTCAAGGTGTGTAATGGGGTCTGCCCAATCCTTAAAGCCAGTGCAATCAGGACGTAAATTAGCTCCTTTTGGAAGGCAATTTTAATAAATCTCATTTATTCTTCTTAAAACCTAATGTATCATTTGGAAGAGTGAGCAATTCTCTTCTTTCCACTTCATATTTAATACTTATGGTATCATAAACTAGGTATCAGGGCGCAGTCTGGGAAGATAAATTGTGAGGAAATTCTACTTCAAATAACTGTCCAGTCATCGAGATCACCACCCTCTCCTCCTCCATTCTACAACATGGAATAGAGATATAACTGGAGGTTCCAGGTAAGTTGAGGGCAACAGATGTGTATGCCAAATTTACCTGTTCCATTCTATGTACCATCCTAAATGCTTCCTATAACTGGTTTTAACTAATTCTCATAACTATCTTATGAAGTGTTAGTTTAACATTTTGCAAGTAAAAACACTAAACCTCAGAGAAGTTTAAAGTACATATCCAATGCCACTTATGTGGTAAAACCTCAATTCGAACTTAGAACTAATACACTCTGATTCCATACTCTTCCACCATGGTGCGCTGCCACAAACCACTAGAACAGCTCTCTTTGCAAAGCACTGCCTCTTTAGGGACTTTTATGAAGCCAAAGAATCTTAAAGGGTTACTAGTACTCTCACACTTACTTAAACAAATAAAAACATATGA
Source organism: Rousettus aegyptiacus (assembly GCF_014176215.1). Classification (NCBI taxonomy): domain Eukaryota; kingdom Metazoa; phylum Chordata; class Mammalia; order Chiroptera; family Pteropodidae; genus Rousettus; species Rousettus aegyptiacus. Next base: position 67,513,208 of record NW_023416309.1, read on the forward strand.
GTCATCCAGACTAAAGTCTGCAGGCTAGTTAAAACGTTGACAATATAAGCTTCATGGAAATAGAAGATGATACTATGTTTCTTTATTTTCTATCTTGAAAACTCATTAGTTCAAGTTTATTACTTCTTTTAATGTTTATTTATTTTACAAATATTAGGTGTGTAGACTGAATGTCAAGCCCAATGCTAGACAACTGGTACTGAAATAGAAGACAAGGTCAATACTGATTTGTAATCTTAGGGACTTTACAGTTTATAATTCTCATTGGAGGAAAATAAATAAAAAGAGAATATTTTATAACTTCCATTGTCTAATTATTTTTGACTTGACAGAACACTATCTCATCTGTAGCAGAAGTAACTAAAAAATGGCTTCTACTGTCACATTGTCTCTGGCCCTTCTATTCTTTCATTTGTTTCTGATATCAATCATCAAATATAGATTTAGAATAAAAGATTCCACTGTGGGGAAACCACAGACAGAGAGGAAGGCAGACAGATTACTTACCCACCAGCCCTGCACTCCACCCTTTTCAAAGACTAATGGGAAAGCCTCCACTTGACACTATTCTTTGCAAGGCCACCAGAGCTGGAAGGGATCATTGTGATCATTAACTTCACCTTCCCACTGTAAGATCACAGACAGGTGTAGGAGGACTTCACTATTTCATAAAGCAGTCTCTTCCTTTGCTAAATAACGCTTATCATGCCTTATATTGAGAACAAGTTTGCCTCTCGGACACCCCCAGGCAGAGTCAATTACCCTCTGCACTTTGTGCAAAGTGCCAAAGAATTCTTGAGAGAGATTATTCTAATTATTGACTTGCTGTGAGTGAGCAACTTGACACTGGAAAAGCACTTGAAAACTGAAGTACCTATCCCACTTACATGATTTAAAAGTGATAACTACTGTTCCTGAAGTGAAGAACCCAAGTAATGGAATGGAAAATGTACGTAAGAACAAAGTAAATCGGCCTTTCATTAGAATAAATAATTGAATCTTCAGCTAAAGAAATCACTTCAATTAAAAAATGGACATATTCAGGTTAGGTTAAAGAAGTCAATGCTAAAGAAAAAACTATCTAGAAAATATGTATCTGTGAAAAATATTATGTTGTCTATAAAGTAGAATATTATCATTCTGACCTCAGGGTTTTCCACAAATAGCATTCAACACCGTAAGAAAATGGAACAATGCTTATAAGACTAAGAGAAGGAAGTATGATCCAACAATATTATACCTAGCTATATGGTTCAAGTATAAAGGTGGCTAGCATTCTTTCTCCAACATGGGAGAACTTAGGAAATATTTTACCCATAGCACTCCCTTGGGGCAGGGGGTGGGGTGGGGGAAGAGAAACAAACAAACAAAAAACTTCCTTGATAAAATTCAGTAATTAATGATGAATAGAGAAGCTGAAAGTTACTCATACCCCTGATGAGTTTCCAGACCTAGGAAATAGTTGCTGTTGCCTGGATATAAGACCTTACTGAGCTTTATGAAAACTGTGTGGCATAGTGGAGAGAGCCCTGGGTCTGGTCATGGTTTACCATTAACTGATGTGAGTCCAAGAGTGAGTCCATTAACTCTGGGCCTCAGTTTCTGCATATGAAAACTTAGATCTCTCTAGTTATAAACTTTCCATATACAGTGAAGGAAACAACCTTAAACAACCCACAAATAATGGTACCATTATTCTACCATCAGATTCTGTTTTTGGCCACTACCCTGGATTGGTGTTCTATTTTGATTCTCTGTTAACACTCCAAGTCAGTGATATTTGGAATACTCCACAGTTGATCATTCCTCTGGTTAGTTTACTGCTTAGTCAAGGCTTTTATTAAATGCCAAAGCTTATTCAATTGAGGTTTCATCTTGCTAGTAATGACATCATTAATCACAGACTTGGCTGGGCAGCTATGCCAGGACTTGGCTGAGCCCCAGCAGCTGTATTGTTAGCAGAAGGTTACCCTACAAATTGTGATGCTACTTTTCTTTCTGGGTTTTCAACAAAGGGAAGTCATTCAGAGTGAGAGCTTTTTAGCTCCACAGTATTTTGCTTTCACCTTTCCTCTGAAGAGGACACATGCCAGATCTGTTGCTGCCTGGCACTCTTATCTTACTGAGAGGAGAACAGATATTACCATCATCTCAGCTGCAGCGTACTTCCAAGACAAAGAAATAAAGATGGTGAGAGGAAGAGTGTGAGAACAGGTGATTAGCATAGCTGCCTGTTCTTGGGTCCCCATAACATCCTATAATTCCTTAAGTCATAGTACTTACCTTACCACCTGACAAAGTTCCACATCTTATTTGTATTGCATTACTAACACTATATTCTTGACACATAGGAGTACAATTAATGCTTGCTCAATAATAGGAATAATTGACATCAAGACAAGGCAATTACAGTTTGAGAATTTAAGGTAAGCAATGTAGCTAATATAGGATTTATTTATTCACTGATGCTGGCAACCCATTCGTTTGACCCACTATAGTGGGCAGAGGTGGCTACAATGGGCACACTGAACATCAGATCCTAGCTTGCCTTTTATCTCATACCTCAGTACTTCAACCCCTACCAGCCAAGGGAATAAATGTAGGCCACTCTACAGTCTTCTTATGGACTAGAAACAGTTTGTGTATGACTCTGGGTTTTGATTCCGCAACATTGATACCCTAAAACCATTTCTTAGTGTAACTACACATGCTCCCCTAGAAGTGGCAGCTTGGTAACATGCTTCTCCTTTTTATTGCTAATTTAGGAGCCAGTGTTCTAATTTTAAACGTTTACTTGCTCATTTATTGAGCATCTTCTAAGCTCTAGAGATATCACAACAGATCAGACTCAGTTTCTGCCCTCAGGGGGCATTAGACCTAGCCTTTGTCTCAGGGCCCCTTGTCCTTTGGGGTGATTTGTTCATCCTCCTTTCTAGGGTTTCTTTCATGTGATGATGGCATTAAATGAGTCAATATAGATACAAAAATGTATATGAGTTTATTATTTAGAGTGGCCCTAACCAAAGTCAACAGGAAATTTAACAGGCCAGTAAAAAGCCATCAAATATCTTCACCTGAACAAACAGGACCAACGCGTATCCCCTCCTATACACAAAACTCAAATTCTCCTCTGCATAGTCTCATCTTTAGTATGTGGTACAAATTTCTCCTATAATTCCCTCAAAATCTTCTCCCAAGGCGGAACAAGCTGAACTGTTATTGCCCTCCTGACTCTATCACATTTGCATGTGGTTCTTCCCATCATCTTAAAGAGAGTGCCATGTTGAAAGGGGAGCCCAGAGCAACACATGCATAGTGGACACTTGACAGAACACTCAGCACCAATTGTTTGTACTCCAACTTTGTTCTTGGATATTCTCATCCCCAAGGACACAAGAGTTTAAACATTTTGCAACTCTCTCCTCTTTATTTTGACTTTTCCTGAAAGTCTTTTTAATAACTTAAAGTATTTCTCCTAAATTTTCAAGTAATTCATTTTATTCCAATTACCTTAAACTTGATAACTTCCCCTCTTCCAATATAATAGATTCCTTTTCTGCACAATACCACCCATCCAATATTTAATACTTGTAATTCTACATGAGTTAAATTTAAATATGAGAATTTTCCTCAAATTCCACTTTTCTTCCAATGATCCTACTACTCTACAGTTTATTAGAATAGAGGCTTTTTCTCTAGCCTCTAGTTCCAGTCAGTCACCTTTTCTATCATATATCTTTTTGAAATTTCATTGTGTTTAAACTTTCTTAGACATTGCTTTAATCTCTCTATTCCATAAACATACACATACACATATATCGCACCACCACCACCACCACCACAATCACAATCAATTGTATATGGGTTATAGCCATAATTTTAAAGCTAATCTTCCTGCCCACGTGCTCTTCACATGCCAAACCATTATGTACTCTACCCCCAAATTCAGTTTCCTGAAACCTTGATTTCTCAAATTTATTGTCAACACTCTAAGTCTCCCATGGCATTACCCCATTGCCCCCTGCCCATCTCATTGCCTTCATCCAGAAGCTCTTCCACTCAGATGCTACTTCTGACCACACTACTGATTGCTCTTTCATTAAACTCCTATCGATGTTATACCTTTATTTTGCTGTTACTTGTTTTGGAAAGGTGTTCATGTGTTAATCCTGTCTATCTTCTCTTCCAATGCCCTAAATTCCCGATGGTCCATAAAATATAATTCAGCACTTACAATCTTTATCATTTCATGTATTTTAGTCTTGTTGCCCAAGACAAATCTGGGCAAATTCAAATGGCTTTAAAAAATTTAGAGTAACAGATTCTATAAGCAATTTTTTTTCTCATTTTAATCTTTTAAACCACTCTTTGATTTAGGTTTTGGAAATGACCCCTCTCTACCTTTCAATTGCCTTAAGGATTGCATTCTCAGCTGTGATCTCAGCCCCACCCCCAACCCCTTCCTCACTAATCTGATTTCTATCTCAGCTGGAAAGGCCTCTACTTGGATCCTCCCATCTTCTTCCCCCCCCAACCTCTTCACGACTGAGACACATAAGAACAATACCTACTAACAACAACTAATATTTATTTAGCTCTAACTATGTGCTCAGACTGTGTTAAACACTTTGTCTCATTTAACACACACGCACGCACACACGCACGCGCGCGCGCGCGCGCGCACACACACACACACACACACACACACAAATCCTCTGAGGTAGGTAAATGTTTTCTGGAAGGAAACCATACAGGGCCTGTGCCACTTCCATGGAAACAAAGACTGTTTTCAAACACTGTTAAGAAACTGTTTCTATCTTAGGCTTTCAATGACCTGGATTGTCCATGTGTGGAGAAGAAAAGAAGTGAGAGAAAGAGAGAGAGAAAAAAGAAAAATTGCTAGGAGAAGCTCTTCTTTTAATGCATTGGTTAATTAATCAATTAATTTTGGGTTATGCACAGGCACTTGTGTCTCTGTAATTAGAAAAAAGCAGGTCTTTGTGCTTCTGGAGAATGTTCTGATACTGGAAGGTGCAAGCCTTTGCTGCTGAAGTTTCCCTTTTCTCCCCAAGACCCGTCACTAGGTATTTCAGTGTTGAATAAACAGGCCTGAACGTTGTGTGCCCAGCTCAGGACACCCTGCTGAGAGCATGTCCTTAATAACAACAATGCCACACATTTATTCTAAGCTGACCCCACTGACCCCCAAAAGTTTGTTCCCTCAACTGGGTCTCCTTGGCCCTTTCATTCGCCTGAATTCCCTACACAAAGCCCTTGTCACATCTACAGTCCTCTTGAAACTAAACTGGGATGGGAAGAGAGGGGGAGTGGAAAAAGAAGTTGAAAATAGCCAAACCTTGATCCTCTACCTAAAAGAAAGTTGGGACATTTGCATGTTAAACCATCCACACACATTTCAGCTTCCTCTCATCCACACCCACCCCCATTTTAACACATTCTTTTCTACAATCCTGAGAATTGGGGCCCACCTCCCCATCTGAAGTTGCTGATAGGTCAGTGCAGATAAGAAACCCTGCTGTGAAGAAAGCTCTTTTCTCTTCTTTACATTTATAGTTATCAAAAAGTTTTAAAAACATTTATATTCCAAATGAAAGGTTCTGGTCCATAGAGGGAGGGAAAAAAGAATACTTCTGGCTTTCAGGAGTGCATTTATTCACTGTCTCTCCCAACTCTTTGTCCTGCCCCATGTTTATCTTTGATCTGCTGAGGCATTATTTCCAGGATGACATCACTGCCTGTGAAAAAAATTTTTGTGCTTTTCCTCATCTTTTAGTTATCAAATTCTTCTCTGCCACTCACCTAACAGGAATGGAAATTGCCTAAACATTTGGGATGGATTGACTAATTTCAAAAAAATATCCTTTCTAGTCAGCTTCTTATTTTTCTTTCTGTTACTAGTTTTATCTCTTCAAACTCAATGTAATGAGAACTCTCCCCTAAGTAAAGAAAAACAGATAAAGAACTCTGAGGGTACATTTGTGTTTTTCCACATGTCTCAGTGAGCGAAAAAATTAGCTCAATAAATGCTTTAATCATTAGCATTCATACATTAACTTCAGTGAATTCACTTTAATCTCTCATCATGCATTAGTCTCTACAGCCTTTAATTCTAGAAATCACTTTTGAAGCTTAGCAACAACCATAATAAAGACTCATAATATTTTGGATAATTGGTTAAAGATATGAATTATATAGATTGATAACTGCCTGATTGAAGTAGATGTTTTATTTGGTTTAATCAAAGGGAAATTTACATAACATAAATTTAAATGGTTTAAAGAGAATAGTTCAGTGACATATAGTACATTCATAATATTGTGTGTCCATAGCCTCTACATGGTTCCGAAATATTTTCAGTGCTCCCAAATAAAATTCCATATTCATTAAATAATTTATTCTATCTTCCTATCTCCAAGATCCTAGCAATCACTGATCTGATTTTTATTTCTATAGATTTATCTATTCTGGATATTTCATATATATGAAATCATATAATGTGACCTTTTGCGTCTGGCTTCTTTCACCTAGCATGTTTTCAAAATTCATCCATATTGTAGAAGAGATCAGTATTACACTCTTTTTTATGGCTAAACATTATTATCTAATTGTGTATCTCTCTGTTAGTGAACATTTGGGTTGTTTCTAGGTTTTGGCTTTTTTCCCCACTACTGTGAATAGTAATGCTATAAACATTTCTGTACAAGCATTTGTTTGAGTATATACCTGGGAGTGGAGTTACTCTGTCATATAGTAATTGCATGTGTAACTTTTTGAGGAATCATCAAACTGTTTTTCTCAGTGGTTGAACAATTTTATATTCCTACCAGCATTGTATGAGAATTCTTATTTTTTGATATCCTCACTAACACATGTTACATTATTTTTAGTTGTTGTTATAGACATCTTAGTGGATACAAGTGGTACCTAATTATGGTTTTGATAAGCATCTCCCCAGTGGCTTATAAATAGTGTCGAGCAACTTTTCATAGGCTTGTTGGACATTTGTATGTCTTATTTGCAGAAATGTCTATTCAAGTCATTTTCCCATTTTTAAATTGGAGTGTTTATCTTTTATTTTTTTGTAAGAATTTCTTGTGACTTCTTGATGCTAGACTCTTATCAGGCATCTGATTTGTAAATATTTCTCTCATTCTGTAGGTTTTCCTTCCATTTTCTTGATAAAGTCTTCCAATGCACAGAAGTTTCTATCTTCGATAATATCCAATTTATCTATTTTTTTCTTTTGTTTCTCAGTCTTGGTACCTTTGTAGAAAATCAATTGACCATGATGTATGAAGTTATTTCTGGACTCAATTCTTTTCCATTGGTCTATATGTTTATCCTTATGCCGGTACCACATTGTTTTGATTGCTGTGGCATTATATTAAGTTTTGAATCAGAATATGTGAGTTGTTCTCTTTATTTCAAGAACGTTTTGGCTCTTTAGAGCCCTTGGTAATTACATGTGAATTTGAGAATTGGCTTTTCCATTTATGCAAAAAAAAAAAATCATTGAAATTTTGATACAGATTGCATTAAACTGTAGATTATGTGGGGTAATATTGCCAGGCTAACAATATTAAATGTTCTAATCCTTGAACATGATGCATTTTTATATATTCAGTTCTTTAATTCTTTTTTAGCAACATTTACAGTCTTCGCTGTACAAGTCTTTAACCTCTTTGGTTGAATTTATTCATAGAAAATTTATTCTTTTGTGTTATTATAAATAGAATTGTTTTGTGTTGAACAATATTTTCTTTCATATAGTTCATTTTGAGGTATTAAAACAAAATTTATTTTTATATGTTGGTTTTATACCCTGAAACTTTGCTGCATTTGTTTACTAGGTCTTGTAGTTTTTACTATTGTTGTTGTTTGGTTAGTTGGGTTTGTGTGTGTGTGTGTGTGTGTGTGTGTGTGTGTGTGTGTGTGTGTGTGTTCTTTTAGAATTTCTTTATATATGATCATCTAATTTGGATGCCATTTTTCTCTCTCTTGGCTTATTGCCCTGGCTAGAACTTCAAGTACAATGTTGAACAGTAGTGGTGAAACTGGGAATGTAGGAATTCTTTCTGACTTAACTATTTTGTTTCTGATCTTAGGGGAAAACTATCAGTCATTCATCATTGGATATGTCAGCCAGGAGGTTTATTTAATAAATAACTTTAGTCATGTTGAGGAAGTTCCTTTTTATTCCTAGTTTTGAGTGTTCTTATTATTAAATTTATTAGATTTTGTTAAATGATCTCTCTATGTCAATAAGGCAATCTGTTATTTTAAAAAATTTTTCTTTTGTTCTGTTAATATGATGTATTCTATTGATTAATTTTCCTTTTCTGAATCACCCTTCTATTCCTGGTATAAATCCTTCTTGATCCTAATGTATAACCCTTTTAATTATAAAATTAAAAGTTTAATACTACTACTTTTATACGTATATACATAGTTACCTTTGCTAAAGTTCTTTATTTTTTCATATGACTTCAAATTACTGTCTAATGACCTTTTATTTCAGCATGAAGAAATCTCTTTAGCATTTCTTATAAGGCAGACCTACAGGTTACAAAGTCCCTCAGCTTTTATTTTTCTGGGAATGTCTTACTTTCCTCTTCTTTTTAAAAAGATAGTTCTGCTTGATATAGCATTCTTCATTGACTTTCTTTCACCATTTTCAATATGCTAACCCATTGCCTTCTGACTGTGGTTTATGACATGAAATTGGCTGTTGATCCTACTGAGGGTCCTTTATATATTATGAATCACTTCTCTCTTGCCGATTTCAAGATGCTTTTGTCATCTTTGGCTTTTGAGACTTTGATTATAATGTTTCTTAGTATAGATTTCACTGACTTTACCCTAATTAAAATTTGTTATACTTCTTGGATATGTAGATTCATATATTTCATTAAATTTGGAAAGCTTGAGTAATTATTTTTTCAAATATTTATTTCATCCTCTTTTTCATATTCTTCTCCCCTTGAGACTCCCATAATGTATATATGAGTATACTTGATAGTGTCTTATAGGTTCCTTAAGCTCTGTTCATTTTTATTTATTCTTTATTCTTTCTGCTCCTCAGCATGAATAAATTCAATTGTCCTATCTTTAGGTTTTCTGATTCTTTCTTTTGTCTTCTCATATCTGATATAGAACACCTCAATTAAATATTTTTTAAATTTCAGTTATTTTACTTTTCAGTTTCAGGTTTATTTTTTATAATTTCTCTTTATTATCTTTTTTAAATTTATTATTTGTTTGTTTGTTTGGTTGGTTGGTTGTTTGGTTTTTTAGATGAGGCAACCCTTGGTTGACCTCATGGATTGAAAGGACCTTGTCTGTTTACAATCTCTTATTTTGTATGTTTTATTCCTACAGCACCTGGTCTTCCTAGGTGGTCTTCCATTCAAGTACTAACCAGACTTGACCCTGCTTAGCTTCCAAGATCAGACGGGTTGGGGCTTATTCATGGTAGCATGGTTGTAGACTCTTTATTATCTTTATCACTTTTATGTTTACATCTTTACTGATACTTTCTATTTTTTTTCATACATCTTTTTCTGGTTTTCTCTAGCTCAGCTATTGAATCATATTTAACATAGTTGGTTTAAAGTCTTTGTATAGTTAAGTCCAGTGTTGAGAAGCTTTTGATTGCAGTAACAAAAAAAAATCTTGATTTAGATGGATAAAACAATGTGAAAATTTATTTTGAATGAGGACTTTGGCTCTAGATTTGTTTAATTCAATGATTAAACAGTAAATCATAGATTCAAGTTCTGTTTTTCCATTCTCCTTTCTGCACTATAATGGTATCCCTCATGTCCTTAATATTGTTGTCCACAGTTCCAAGTATCACATGCAGACATGACACGTGAAAGAAGGAAGAGAGTTGTAAAGTCTATATATTTTCCTGTGTCTTTTTATCTGAGTACAAAAATTTCCAAGAGACCTCTGAAGATATTTGCTTCAATTGAGAGCTGGATCATGTTTAGGTTCAGAGTAAAATTGAGGAGAAGGTACAGAGATTTTCCATATACCCCCTGCCTCCACACATGCATAGCCTTTCCCTTTACCAATATCCCCTGCCAGAATGGTACATTTACTAAAATTAATAAGTCTCCATTGACACATTATAATCACTCAATGTCATAGTTTTCATTAGGGTTCACTCTTGGTGTTGTATATTCTATGAGTTTGGACAATGTACAATGACATATATCTGTCATTATACCATCATACAGAGTTTTTTCACTGCCCCCCAAATCCTTTGTGTTCCACCTATTTATTCCTCCCTCCTTTATTCCCCTCAACTCTTGGCAACCACTAATCTTTTTACTGTCTCCATAGTTGTACCCTTTCCAGAAAGTCATATAGTTAAAATCACGCACTGTGTAGTCTCTTCAGATTTTTTTTTCACTTAATAATCTGCATTTGAAGTACCTTCATATCTCAATTGATTTTTTTTAGTTTATATATATTCCTATTATCAAAGTACCTTTATTTTCATGACACCCATTTTGTTTTAGCTGTTAAACATAACATATTCTTTCTAAAAACAATATAAAAATTTTTTTCAAGCAATGGTTTAACAAAAATATTCAGAAAAGGCAGGACAAAAAGACAGAAAGTAGATTTGCAGTTGAGACTGGCTAGAAATGGCCAAGAGGTGTGTTGTGAGGGTAAAAGAAATGTTCTAAAATTTGCACAATTCTATAAATTCAAAAAAACTTTGACTTATATGTTTTATGGCATGTAAATTGTACCTCAATAAAGTTGACTTTAGGAAAAGAAATTAACTCGTTTTCATTTGCTATGACAGATTTTAAAGGTCTTACTTCAACTTGTTTTAGATTTGGATTTATTTATTTATCTTGTAAACATTTTTTCTGCCTTTGTTGTATAAACCAAGAATTATTTTAGTCTTTCTTCCTTAGAGATCTTAAAAGTTTACATCATGTCTTTATTCTATTGGCACTGGTAGCAACATCTATTTCCCTCTATATTGCAATATAATGACAATTACAGTAACTATTTACTTCTCTTTGTAAAAGTTGAGATGTAGAGTACTTTGCTTATCATCCCTCACCTGTTATTCCCAACATTTCCTAGTGTCAGTGAATAATTCTGAAATTTTCAGATCAAAATATGTTTCACACATTGTAATCAATATCACATAACTCCATGACTTGCACAATTTTATAATCACATTATTATTTGATTTTATTATTTCACTGATTTTGTTGTTCAACATCATTTTTTATATATCACATTTTATCTGTTGATTTTTAGTATTATAGAGGAGAGGTTTTTTTTGCTATACTAATATTTCTTCCAGGTAATTTTTGTTTGGCTTTCATTGTCATTGTTTTATTTATTTTCAAAATTAAAAAAAATCGAATATGAATATGACTGAATTTTGATCTGTTAACTCGTCCTGGGAATTACTAAGCCCTCTGACCTCAGATAAATTTTCTTTAAATCATTTTATTTCTTTAAAACCTTCTATTATGTTCTTTCTTTTGGTAATTATATACATATCAAATATATAAATAATGTCTGGAATCTGTTATATAGTCATAATTAAGGTATGCTTCAAGAATAAAAATTTCAAAATTTTAATGTCTTAAGTTTTACTTATTGCCCCGGTAAAGCCTTATGTCTTCAGCAGTTTTCCCAGGGTGGTTCTTTTTACCATGAAGATTTAGATATCCCATATTGCTTCCATTTTGTGGTTCTACCATCTCAACATTGGCTGTAGAGGGTAAAGTGAGAATACAGAGAACTTCTTCAGGCTCTTTATGACTTATGGACATCACTTCTGTTCATTACCAGTTATTAGCCTGGGAAACATGAAATATTTGATGAGCACCATGTGAGGTTACTCCCACATCAAGACACTTGTTTTAGTTTTAGAGATGTAACATCCCTTTGATAAATTAGAGATAAATTAGAGATTCTCTCAAAGGGTATTTGATAAGATCTCAGCTATGTCCCCATTTCAATTGCTTCCTATGTCTAATGATTTTTCTCTCTCTACTTTTTCTCAGGTTTGGAGAGGGAAATCTCTGCTTTTCCTATATTGGAAGTTGAGATAGGTTGTGTCATGAATTACATAGGACCCTTCTGAGTTTTTCAGGCATGAATGAGAGGAGAGTGAAGCATTTAGGTTTCTTACAGTGTTGTTTGACTAGTTCAAAGACCCAGAAGCTTTTGAAGAGTGAAAAGTAGCTAGCTCAAATGGAGACAATGCCAGTGTCTAAACTAATTGCAAAAAGAGATATAATTCTTTCCAGACAACTCACAGGAAAAATACAAAAGATTAACAAACACATCAAAAAGTCTTTTCACCTCACTATCATCAAGGCCGCTCCTTCTCTCTAATGGACATTTTGTTCAGCTGGGCTTTCTGAACTAAAAAGCAGAAAGAAATTCAGTCAGCAGGACATATGGATTTCAGTGCAGGTTTATATCCTTGACAACCACTTTCCACTCACTGCCTGTCTGCTGCACAGGCCCCACACTAGCCACTGCCTTAGGAAGCGTTATGAATTACTTGTCCAGATTTTCCCCCCTTCCTTTCCAGGAGAACCTTTTCTTCATGAATGTTTAATTGCCAGTGAGACAGATCTTTTTCTTTGGTTTGGTCTTACTAGTAATACATATAGACAAAATTCCTTTGAGTTTCTGCAAATGAATAGAACTCTTCCATAACTCATAATTCTAATAGAAATTTCATCTAATAATTATATTTATTTGCTTTTTAAAAATATTTTTAATATTTATTTTTCTGGTTACAAGAGTAAAACCAGTGTTGTAAACAATCCGAACATATCCAAGATGTATAGCCTAGAAAGTGAAGATGAGAATGGAAGGGTAGGTGGTAAAGAAAGACTTAACATGTTTTTTTAAATGTTCTTACAGTACTTAGATTTTTTTAAAACTCTCCCTATATTACTTGTAAAACTGAAAACAGATTTACATAGGAGAAATTCTTAATGAAAGTCTCAAATCCCATGGCAACTACTATAGTTTGCTTTCCATACATATACTTATATATTTATTAACAGTTCATTAACTTGTATACATCTACATATTTATTTATTATACTTAAACCTATTTTTTTAAATAACTAAGATATTAATCCATCTATCTTTGTATATTTTCACATGTCACTACATATGTAAATTTAAAAATACTTTTCATGGCAGCATACTATTCATTTCAGTAAGAATCTGGATTGGGGAGGAATTAAATATATGTACTCAACTGCCATTTTTCAAGGAATCTGTCTCATGATTCTTTGATTCATGGTAAGCTTCCTATTTGTTTTAACTATAAGTTGATAGATTTATGGGGCTGGAGTGGAGTGGTAGTGGTGTTGATTTATATCACTTGTGACATCGCTATTCTCCAGAGGAACAGTGAACCCTTTTACTTTCAGTAATTAACTTTCATCTCTCTCAAAGCAGGTTTTCTTCCAAGATTCTCTATCATGGGAAATTCTGTTTAGACAGGATATGTACATAAATACAGCCTTCCATGTGATCTTTTCCTATTCCTGGTGACAGAAGCCAAAACAACCTACATCAGCAATCCTGAAGATTGAAGGATAGCTTTGAAGATGTCAAGGCCATAGAATTTTACCAGCCTCCCCAGGAAGCTTCTGCTCATATATTCTCACCCATCTATCTTTAGATCCATAGATTCAGATAACTCTGATGAGCGTCTGAAACATGTAGCCCCCACCACTTGGACTGGTTTCTCTTTAGATCAATCTATGTTGTTTTTTCACTGGTTGCATAATAGAGGTCACCTCGATACTTGTCTCCTGTAAACATTAAAACAGTGGGGATAGAGAAAATAAACACTTCTATTTAATGCCAAAGGTAAAATTCAGTTCACAGACAATTAAAGATCCACGTACAATAGGCATGCTGTTTGCTAAGGAAATGCTTTTGGTGAATCTTTTTCTACTTCCCTTTGGCAGCAATCAGAGTTTGTCTCCTTAAAAATGTGCCATTGACGAAAAGCATTTGTTTTTACAAAATGAAATCAGTGAGAGAATCCATGTAGTTATAATCATAATTTTACATAGTTTTTGTGACAGTGACTTCAGGTAACTTTTTTTCATGAAGTCGTCTTTCCCTGAACTATGTGCCCTCACATTATCCCAAATCCTCAGCCTGCTTCTCAATGAGAACCCTTTGGGACTGCTTTTATGCACTCATTTATGTGTCTAACTTTTTTTTTTTATCTCTATCCTCAACCCACATCAATATATGGCTGTGCCTTGTTATTGGTTTTTAAGTGAAAAAATGTTAATCTGGTCAACTAATCCATGTTGGCTTAATTTTGTTGCCAACCTAAGTCATGAAAAGGAGAATTTTAGAGCTGTGAGATAATGGTTTGGATTTTCACACTATTAAAGATCTTTCTATTCATCTCTTTACGCTTCACTCAACATTTTGAGTTCATAGACTGTTATATTTACAATGCCTCAACTCAGGTTATAATTCATATTAATGTAGAAAAATTATATATACTATGCCTACTGATAGCCTTTCTTTGCTCGGCTCAATATCTAAGATTGTTTCTCAGTCAGAACTTGCTTCATATCTTCATTTCTATATGGTTTGATCTTTTTCTGTCAGCCCTTGATCCTTGAGGGAGAATAATAAGAAGATTTGTGACTAATAGACTGGATTTAATTTAAAAATAGTTTCTTTGAAGCCATTGAGACTCCATTTTAGCTGTTTCTCCTTCAAAGTTTTTTTACCTTCAATCTTTTGTTCCTATATGGGGTCCTTGGTCCCCAATGAGTTCTGCTACACAAATCAGATGGGTTCTTGTCTTATTTTCTTTCTTCCAGGCTCAGATTTTAGACACTTTGCTCCTTCATTGGGTTCTCCTTTTCCCACCCTGGCACTGCTCTTAATCTGTTCCTTCTCTTCCAACACCATCACCTCCACTTTGCCCTGGATCTAACCTAGAATATCCATTATTTTCAAGTATATTTCTTATCTGTCTACAGAACCACTCAACATAAATTCTTATTTAGAACAATGTAACTTTTTTCTATCATCCACAATAATACCCAGATTATGCAGATCTGGATTGTGTAGATAAAAGAATGCTATTAGCTCCACTTTCCTTCCCTTTCCAAATCAGGAAGGCTCCAGGAAAGATTCTGTAGGAAACCAATCAATAGAGGATGATGGGGAGAAATAAAGTGGAAGAGGAATATTTCAAAGTCTCTCCCATTACATTCTATAAACAGCAGCATCCATTTCTTGTGTACAGGTCAATTTTGACTCAACATTCAGGAAATGATTGTGGCTATTTTTGCTCAGACAAAATAGGCCCTTGGTCTTTGGACTGCAGCTAGAATAAATAAACAGTGAAAGAAAACTAGTGCCCCTGAGCAAAAATTGGTCAAACATGTTGTTTACTGTGTATAAAGCTCTGTGCTAGACTAAAGACATAAAAATCTGTTAAAAGACCTACTATCTCCCTTTAGGATATGTATGCTCAATTGAGATATTTGTGAAGACAAACGCTGTAGACATTCAATCCCATAATTATGATTATCTAATATTTAGAATTTGTAGGACCAAAAAGATAAGATCTATTATGCAATAATGGAAGCAGCTCAAGAAAATTATTAGTAATTAATTATTTAAAATGAAAAAAAAATTAAAAATAGATAACTTGAGTGCTCACTGATTGAGAGTCAATGAATATGAAAGATAGGCCTTATTCTCTATATGGCAGCTGGAGTCTGCTCCTGTAGTTTAGGCCAAACACACATATAAAGGCTCAACCTGGTGATGGCAAAGAAAGTCTGACATTGAATGAATTTGCTGTTCTTAAATCTGTATTTACTACTGTAATTGCTAATAAATAGGGTGGGTATTGTAGGGTTCATTTTTGGCTAGGCTAAAAACAAAGACCAAATTATGGAGAACTTGGGATTAACAGTAAAATCAGACAAAGAGATTTTGTGGTATAAAAGTGGTGGGCCTTATCATATCTGTTTTCCATTAACTTGACTATGTCATCAGAGGGTATAAAAGTGTGTAGCTCATCTTGAGAGGAGCTGGACATTGAAGTCAAATGTCAGGCAAGAAGTAGTGGGCAGATAGCACATTTGAAACTTACATAGAAAATCTCAGATGCTCTAGACCCCAATCATGTTCTGTTATCTATGTGTAAAGGAGAGAATTGACAGAAATAACTATAACATGACAATTCTGAAAAGATGTATGGAACAGGTGGTGAAACTTTGCTGCTTATAAAAAGCATGTTTTTTAGTTCTAGGGTGGCCTATTTTGTGACATAGGGAAGGTACTTAAAACTGGTAAAAGGATGGTTTATTTAAAAAGAAAATGAGGGGAGGGAGGAAAAAATTTAATAACAGTGTGCTATTCACAGATATGTGACTATGAGATGATAAAGACAGGAAAATGAGAACGCAGAGAAATAAACCTGCTAGAGACTTTTCCCCAAGCACTGGGAATAAGAGAGAGAGTGTGAGCATGAGAGTTTTCTCTGAGGACTTGTTGAGCACCTGAGTATTTTAGGACAATATGAAATGCTTGATTCCCAGTGACAATCACCCTAAATTGTGCATTGAGATACACAGATTCTGGGACAATGTATAGAGATGATGCTAAGCAAGACAATACAGCCAGTTATGCATTTTGTACTATGAAATTTTCTCATGAAAAAAATGAACAACGGATCTCTTATCAAAGAATCAATAGCATCAAGACAATTGGACAAAATAGAAAAGAAACAGTATAGTCTTTTCCATATGCTTTTTAAGTCAATCTGCTATATCATTCTTCCCTGTATTGTTGGTTCATCAATTTTCTTTTGCATCTGACAGGCTCACAAGAAGTCGTTTCTCATAATAGCTGTAAGTTATACACATTACAAGCCTTTAAAATATTAATTTAGTTACTGGAGCTGCATTCAAGGACTTTTTTCCCCTCTTTGAAGACATTCTGGATCATGTAGTCTAACAAAATTTTTTGCGGTTTTTTTTTTGTGTTTCCTCCTCCAAACTAATGATAAACTTAAAAAAAAATCCTTCATTTTCTTTTGTTACTTAATAGAACTAAATTTCTTTTGTGATTTGGTCATGCAAGCTTCTTTACCCATTACAATAAGTCTTTTCTCTAAGAAAACAAAAACAATAAAAATAACTTAAAATGTTACATTCAAGACATTGAAAATGAGATTTTTAAAAGGAGAAAAGAGCTGGGATTCTTGGGACACAATTCCTCCCAGGGCCATTTGCATCATAAAATGTAATTCATCAGTCATTACATCTGCTTGGTTCTCCAACTGATGGACACTGATTGCAATAACCAGGGACGTTGCTATTCATGGTGCGTAATGAGCAAATCTCTTAGGCTCACTGCCTGTCATGGGTCAGTCAGAGGATTGGAATTCTCCAAAACTCAGATATCTAAACAATAACACCTTGCAAAAAACAAAACAAAACAAAAAATACTTTTATTTATTTTCAGTTTTTATTTCCTGAAATTAGGGAAAGTTGTGATCACTCTCTAGTCCTCATATAGAAAGTATCTCACACAAGAGTTCAGATATTTCTATATAATAAAAGACATAGAATACTAGAGTTTGAATAAGAAAGATAATCCTCAAAGAATTTAAAAGACCAAGCTCAAAGTCTGACTGACTTGAAAAAATAAAATCCTCTAAAGATTAAATAGAGCTACTAGTTTATTCTCGATACTATAGTTTGTCTGAATCAACTATTTTTTCACGTTTCTTCACAATATGGTTTATTATATAGATTGTCTAATGACTTATACTGCAGATTATCATAGATAGACCTTGGGTTGAAGTTCAAGAGAAAATGGTTCTCTAATACCTTATACATAGACTTCCTCAAAGAGTGCATATTTCTATTCCTGGTACTGATGAACTACCATGAACAAGAAAGAACACATTTTTAAAAATTATAGATTTTTTTTCAGTAGAAAAATTCTTCATTTGCTAAAGCAAAAAATCTGATGTGGATAAAGTGAAATATGTCCTTAAATGATTCAAAAATTAAAAAAAAACATTTATTTGATCTTTCAAAGAGATTTTTGTAAACTTTTGAAGGTTTTGCAAACTACTTTCAGAGTATTGCTCTACAAATACATGCACATGTACTAGTGCGTACACACACACACACACACACACACACACACATTGTATCTGGTTGAATTAAAGGGTCAATTTAGTTGAAGAACAAGTCATTTAAAGCAATAAATTGACTGATTTTTTATTTTGACCAATTAAAGAAAATTCTTAAGTGCATTATTTTGAGAAAAATAAGGCATGTATTTATTCCATGTTACTAGAAGTTACACTGCGTTCGTAGTTTGATGATTTTTTTTCTCCCAAAGTTTGTTTTTAGATTTTTTTAAGTCAATTAATTTTTCTTTATCTGATTTCTACTTTTAGTATCTGATTCTTAAAATGAAAGCTATGTTTTCTATTGGACACTTTAAGTTTACCTATTTCAGGCATTTACCAACAGAACTCCCCAAAACTGTTTCTATGTAGAGATGACTGCTCCAAATGCCTAGATTTTTTTTTTGTAATTATGCAAAGAAAAACATAAAAGAGACAAGTGAGTCCTCAGTGCTTTGGGACATTTATTGATCTCACTAAACCTTGCTGGGGGATGAGCTTTAAACAAGAAGTCATCCTCAGAAAGCACAGACTTTGTCAGGACCAGATGCTTTTGAATATGTGAATTAATCCTGCATTACTGCATGGATGATTAATGTTTTTACTCTTAAAACACTGGGGCCTCTGTGAAATTTCTGAGGGCCAATGATATTGAAACAATGATAATCTTGGGGCCATTGAGTTTGGTGTGAATCGGGTTCATGTTGCTGTATATGCTATATCAAAATGTAATAATACATATACTATTTTAGAAAAATCAGCAAGATTCTTCTTCCTTTAGGCAACAAAACTTCAACTGACAGGAGAGGAAACAGTCCACTGATGAACTTAATTCTTCTGTGCATGCTGCAGAAAAAGCTGGAACAAGGAAAAGCTGGAACCAGGCACCAACTACTTTGTGGAATGCCATCTCTCTGCCCTGTTCTGTACAGTCTTCATTCTCAGACAAGCTTTCACAGTGTGGCATAGGTGGCTTTGTGCCCAGTTTGGCAACCCTCTTGGAAAGAGAATACATTTTCTCCTCTACTTCTAGCAAGAGTTCATGATCGATTGACTCACTTTAGGCTTGTGTCCCCCCTGGGTGCCTGGAGAAAGGACAGTAAAGGAGAGTTGAGTGTATCAGGTGTGACCCACTTGAATCTCATGACAGAATATTTCCCAAATAGATGCCATTCAGGTAAAAGAAAAAAATACCAGGAAACTGCATCACAATCTGCTAATTTTCCTTTTTTTTTTGTAGGTTTGAATGAAATGGTTATAAAATTTGAGTATATAATTCATTCACGAATCTGTCAAGAATAAAATTTATCTAGGCTCTATTTTTTGACAGTCTAACTTAATTCGAAAGTGGCATTCCTTGTTGCATTTACTAATATGAATACGTTTATCTTTAAACGTCACACCGCTTGGATAAAAATCACAAATATCTCTCAAATTAATCATTAGAAATGATGAACTGCTCAGAAAATAGGAGCGACAGAAATTACTTTTCAAAATCTATAGTAATACAACCAAAGATTTGATCAAAGGAAAATCCATTGCCTTGTAATTTTATTTAACTATATAAAACAAAGTAAATGTACTCATCACTAGAATGTAATTTAATGAAGTAAAAAAGAAAAAAAAAAGAAAAATAGAAATAGATAAATTAGAAGATGGAGTGATATAAGTGAAAGATTCAAGAACTGATACTGAGAATTTTATTTGAAATAAAGTGTTTTGCAAGTAAGTTACCAAAATTGATTTTTAAAAAATGAAAACCACACTAGAATAATGGCTATAACAATTTATTGAATTTTTGCCAAAGAAATATCTTCAAATAAGATTACTGGCTTAAAACAACTTTATGGATGAACCTGGCTGCAACTGACAGAAAACTCAATCCAAATTTGCAACCCAGGAAATTATTATCTCATGCAAACTGAGAAAATTTAGAATTTGACTTCAGGTACAGTTAGGCAGGGCTCAAAAACAATATTATCAAACTCTGATTTTCTCCATATCTTGGCTCTTCACTCTGTAGACTTTATTCTTGGGCTCTGAATATTGGGTCTTCAGCAGCTCTAGACATCATTGACATCATTTTGACAGTATGATATTTAAAAGGTGCTCCCTTCCTGAGTAATTAAGATAAAAATCCCTAAAATTGAGTGCTTTATTGGTCCTTATTGGCTTAACTTGTATTCTATTCTTATCTCTGATGCAATTTATGTGACTAAGAAAATATATCGACTCAATGTTAAGTCGAACTTACACAAATGATATGGACTGAGAGAAGTCTATATCATAATAGCTTAAGCAGAAAAATTATTAGACAGCAAATAGCAAACATAGTGGTCTACTGATGATACAATATAACAACAATAACTAAAACTATTACAATGATTAACTTTGAAAGAGGGATGAAGTTGCAGATGGAAGGAAGGGTTATTTTTCTTTCGTATACCATTTGCAGGTTTTCTCCATGTGCATACACTACTTCTTCAGTAGTAAAAACCAATTGGAAATATTTGTGGAGAATAAAATAATAGTAAAATGAAATCTACCTCACATAACACTAAACAAAACTTTTGGACACATTCATAATTTAAACATTAATAGTGTAAAGTGTGCAGAAGAGTAAATATTTATAAAAATCTTGTACCCAGAAAGGCTTCAAAATGAACAATCAATGAATTCTACAAAGGGAAAAAAAGAGATAGGTATGTTTTACTATGTTCTACTATAAACATAAAACATAAATACTGAAAATTACACAAATATATAGCTTAAAGGATTGCTATATAGTAAACACTCTTGTAACCTCCATCCAGATGTAGAAATAGAACTTTGCCATCCACTTTATAAGTCTAACTGTGCCATATCAGTCTCAAGCCCCTCCTTCTTCCTCACAAAATAACTCCTATCCCGATATTTATATAAGTCCTTCTTTGCGTGGCTTTACAGTTTTATCACCCAAGTGTACTTTCCTAGATACAATAATTTAAGCTTACCCATTAAAAAATAGGCATTTCTTTAGTTTTTCTTTTACTCTATAGATTTCAATCCCTTTTTTGCCTTACAACTAATTTATTTATTGAAGTACTCAGGCCATTAGACCTGTGCAGTTTCCCGTAGTCTAGATTTTTCATGGTGCAGATCAGCATGTTCTGCTACCCTCTGTAGTTTCTGCAGGCTGACAGGCAAGACAACAAACAGTACTGGGTTCTTTTATCAGGAGGGGTATAATATCTCAGATTCTTTTTTATGATGTTAATATTTAAATTCATTAATTGAACAGAGCTGCAAAATAGTGATATTCTAATTATACTATTTATTTGTCATTTATTAACTGGAATACTTTTATAAATAAGCAGTATCTCTCATCTAATACTTAGACACCTAGAATGATAATTCAGACAGGAGAAACAGAGTAAATGTTAGATTATTTTTGCTTATTTATAATTTTTTAAATAATTAATTATTTTCCCCACTAAACTCCACAGATGACTAATTAGTTTTTTTAAAATGCTATTGTGAATTCAAGAGTTTAAACATATTCGTTGGGTTTCAATTTATTGCAATTGTTATATAATTATTATCTTATCAAAGCTCATATTTTCCTATTTTTGGCCAGTAGCACTGTCTTCACATTGGCTTTGCAGTCCTTGCACATGAACATAGTAGTTTTGGATAGTGTCTACTCTATTTGGTATGACAACATAATCCAGGGTCATCTTGTACATTTACTTCCAAAGATGTAGAATCAACTATTTGTAAAGTTGTAAAAAACAAAAACAAAAACAAAGCTTATATGTTGCAGTAAGTGCTCAGTATCTGAGCACTAGGGGAGCTTTATATTACTGGACTAGTCATTGAATAATCTCTTTAGTAGACAGAAGTAGAAAAAATATATATGAAATAAAGTAACATGAATTCATACTAAAATTTACAATTCAAATGTCAGATTACAGGATTGTTGTTTTTTCAGAAAAATTCTTGTGTATTATATGTTTTTTTCCTTCTTCAGTACTGAGAATTGTGGTTGTTAAGGACGCAGAGGATGATAGAATTAGAATATCCTATAATGACTCACCTTATTACACATTATATAGATAACAGTCTCAGAATGGCAATAGGAATATAGTCATTGATTATGCTTTTTGAAAATAGTTTAAATTTGGTTTTAATTTTTAAGTGATTTATATGTTTTTACATAATTTATAAAGTTTACTAAATTTTTTAATTGATTTTATTTTAGAAATAATTTATAAATATATTGCATACTGTACTTTCTGTAATGTATCCTCTTTTACTCTTAGTTCTTTTGGTAACTTTATGTTGTTTCCTCATCACCAGACCTTATGCTGATGTGCCTCGAGTCATCTTGGATGTCTAAAGCTGATCCTTTGACTATTCCTTAGGAAGAACTCATGAGAACAAAAACCCTTACAATTTGACAACAAATTATATGTGCTTTTACACTTAAAAGTCACATTTGCAAGATACAAAATCTTTGGCCCACATTTTTTCTCATTAAATTAATTTATACATATTATTCCATTTTATTCTGGCATAAATTATTATTGTCAACAATCAGATAATCTTATTTTCTTTTTCTTATAAGTCTTACTGTTTTTTGCCTACAGACCAAGTGGCTTCTTAAAATTGTGTTGAAATTCATATAACATAACATAAACCATTTTGAAGTAGCACTTAGTACATTTGCCATGTTGTGCAACCACCATATCGATGTAGTTCTAAAGCGTTTTTATCAGCACAAAAGAAAACTGCTTACCCATTAAGCAGTCACTCCTCATTTCCTCCACCCACCCCTGCGACCTGGCCCCAGCCCATGACAACTACCAATCTGCTTTATGTCTCGATACAGTTACCTATTTTAGATATTCTATATAAGTGGAATAGTACAACATGTAATGTTTTATGACTGATTTCTTTCACATAGAAAAATGTTTTTGAGGTTCATTCATGTTGTAGAATTCATCAATACTTTATTTTTTAAGGCTGAATAATATTCCATTTTGTGTGTATGTAATATAATTTGTTAATCCATTCATCCATGAATGGACATTTGGGTTGTTTACATATTTTGCTGCATTATAAACATTCGTGTACAGGTATTTGTTTGAGTACCTATTTTCAATTCTTTTGGGCACAAAGCTAGTAGAATTGTTGGGTGATATGGTAATTCTGTTTAACCATTTGAGGAAAAGTGACTGTTTTAAAAGCTTAAATAAATTTTTTAGAATGTATTTTGTTTTTGGTTATTCTAGGTCAATATTTTTGAATATATAGTGTGCTTTTCCGAATATGTATCTTCAAGTTTTTTCTCACATAAAAAATTCTTGAATTTATAATTTTTTGTACTTGTTTTTCATCCTTGCTTTGATTATTTTTCTCTAGGTATTCCCTATATATTAGATCCTCTTTGCCTAGCTTCAACATTTGTCCCTTTCTTTTAAATCTACCTTTAGTTTTTTCACTGTTTATTTTTATTATTTTCTTCCTCTTGCTTCCTTTATATGTATTTACTCTTCCTTTTTTATTTTCTTAAGATGGAAGTTTAAATTATTTTGAGGCCATTTTTCTTTCCTAATATAAGCATTTAATGCTATTTTTAAGCTGCCTTTTGTACTTTCATCCTACAAATTTTGATGTGTTAGATTTTTTTAAAATTAATATATTTTCTATTTTCCTCCTGAGATTTCTCTTTGACCAACAGGTTATGTAAAAATATTTTATTTAATTTCCAAGTATTTAGATATTTTCCTTTTATCTTACTCCTGTTAATTTCTAGGTTAATTCTATTATATTTAGAGACTATACTATGCCTATTTAAACATTTTTAAGATTTATTTAATGACCAGGATACGTTCTATTTGGGTGGATGCATTTGAAAAAAAAAGTGCATTTTGCTGTTTTTGAATAGAAAATTTAATAAAGGTCGATTTTATCCCATTTGATTATGACATTTTTCAATTCTTTTATATTCTTGGTGCTTTTCTTTTTATGAGTTCCATATATTAGTGAGACAGTGTTGAAAACTCCAATGTTATTTTTGGATTTATTTCTCCTTTCAGTTCTATCAGTTTTTGCTTCATGTATTTCTTAAGTTCTGTTGTTACATACATATATATTGAATTGGTTCCTTTAATTTTCAGTGTCTCTTTTTATCCCTGGTAATTGTCCTTGCTCTAAAGTATACTATGTCTAATATTAACATAGCCACTCCAATCTTCTTTTGATTTGTGTTTGCATGGCCTGTATTTATCCATGCTTTTAATTCTTTTATGTTTAATGTACCCAAAGCATTATATTAAAGAGCATTATATTAAAGTTTTATCTTCTTTTATATGCTGACAATCTCTATCTTTCATTGGTGTATCTAGATGGCTTATATTTAATGTAACCACTGATATGTTCGCATTTAGGTATACTATTTTATTATTTGTTTTCTGTTTTTACCCTTTGTTTTCCTCTGTCTGTTTCCTCTTTCCTCTTTTGTGATATTTGATCATTTTAAATCCTCCTTTCTAATTTATCTGTTGTACATCTTAGAATATCTATCTATGTATCATCTTTTTTTACCAGTTGCTCTAAGAATTACACTATACATTTCATGCTCTATTTAGAAAATATTTTACTTTTTCAAGTGTAATGCACAAATTATCCCATCACATAGGTCTCTTTACTCTCTTCATCTTTATGTTGTAATTCTCTTATGTATTGCATTATTCATTGAAAATCCCATCATATATGTTATAATTTTGGTATTAGCTGTCAAGTGAACTCAGGAGAGAAATATAGTCTATTATTTTTGCTCAACTATTTACTTTTTCTCTACTTTTATTCAGTTTTTGATTTTTAAGAATTTTCTTCTTTTTACCTTCTATTTTTCTTAGAGTACTATTTTTTGTTTGTTTATTCTTTTTGTGTTCCTATTATTTTGAGGTTTGATTTCTAATTTGTTTTAAATTTATAAATCTTGTCTGATTTTTGGAACTTCATTTCCGAATATATCAAATTCTCACTTATCTTGTTCTTTCATGGTCTTGTATGATATACTTAGTACTTTTATATTTCAAGTAAGCTGTTATAGTTTTAATATGTTCTAAGGCATGTTTTTTATCATGCTTTCATTGTCTGTAGGGATATTTTTAGGTTTCTCATTATTTATTACCTTATTATAAATTTTTGTGATATGTATTCTGCTTCCAACCACACTTTAGTAACTAGTACTAGACTAGTCCTCCTACAATTAAACAACTACAAAATTGTTACAAAATATATGAGGCAACTGTTTTGAGGCAGTGAAAAGGAGGCAATTTCTGAGAAAAGGAAAACAGGGTGACCCTATAATTACCTAGCTTTTTTTTCTTGGGACAACTCACTGACTAAAGGACAGAAAGCTGGATTCTAAGCAGAATCTAGTAGTTTTGCCAAGTTGAGGAGAAAGACATTAGATAAATATCAGACCAGTAGTAGTAGTTGGGGTCTGTGGAACAGAGCAACAGAGGAAAGACACTGTATAGAGAACCAGCCCTGGATGTCTGTGTAGAAGGCTCTCCTATAAATCTCTTTTGCTAGGGACTATACTGTTCATACAATGGTGAGTCCATCCAGGGCTTAACAGACAGCAGCTGCTTTAGGGATTGAGATAGCAAAGACATTACAGGTCAAGCAATGTTTGGACAAGAGCAGTGGAAATAGGTGTGAGATTTAGGGCTCTAAAAGGTAAAGATCGCCTTAATAATTCATTAATATCTAGGCATCCAGCTAAAACATTACAAAAACTATGCTTTAAGAATAAAAATGAAACTTTAGAATAAAACTTACTCTAGATCCTCCCTAACAAAGCCTATGGTTAAGCCTAAATAATCAGAATCTGATGACTTGTCTTGCCAAGTTACAGGTTCTTAGAAAGTCTACAAGTACAAAGTGATCAACTGGTAATTTACTTGTTCACTAGGACAGAAACAAATACTCTCCAGAAGGAAATAATGAAATCTAGAGTCTCTATTATGTATTTGCAGAGCCCTTATATTATCCATAATGACCAGTATTTCATTAAAAAATCATGATTCATACAAAAACAAAAACAGAAAAATATGTTGAAATGTAATAAAGATAGATATGCACAAAAAATTAAAGAAAAATGTGGTCTCACAGAGTAAAAAAGTAAAGAATTCTAGAATAAAAAATGGAAACCATGAAAACCATAAGACCACATGGAAATTCTAGGAACTAAAAAGTACAAAAAAAAAAATTCAAAAAGTACTGAATGGATCTAATAGTACATTAGAGATGGTCAAATAGACAGTAAATGTAAAGGGAAAGCAATAGAAATTATCCTATCTGAAACACCAAGGGAAAAAAATTATAAAAACTGTAGAAACCTCAGCAAATGAGACAGTATAGAATTGTCTGATATAAATATAATTAGATATTTTGAAAGAGAAGAGAGTATGGAGGAGAAAAAATTTTAAAAAACAAAGAAAAAAATTTGAAGAAAAATAGCCAAAAACTTTAGACATTTGTCGAAAAACACAGTCTACAGATGCAGCAAAATTCAAGTGCAATAATGGCGCAAGATCCTAATCAAACTGCTGAAAATCAAAAGTAAGGAGAAAAATTTAAGCATAGTACAGGAATAAAGGAAGTGTGAGGCACTCTACATAAAAAGGGACTTCTTACTAAATGCAATAGATGCTGAAAGACAATGGTATTGCAGATTTTCTACAATGAAAAAAAAAGATCAATCTAAAATTATATATACAGAAAAAAATTTATAAAATGAGAGTAAAATAAAAACATTTTTAGGTGAGAACAGAGAATTATTGTAAGCAAACTTTCTCTGTAAGAGGTGGCTAACCTGTGTCTTTCAGGCTGAAGGGAAATAGCAGATTGAAACCTGATCTATCTATAGAAAAGAATGGAGAGCACTGGATATAATTTGGAGAATATAAAATACCAATATTTTCATAATTTTCTTAAATTAAAAGTAAATACACTACATAGTATAAATTATAATGTTTATAGAAATAAGTATATAACAAATATACAAAAGATGAGAAATGAGTAAGTAAAATTATGCCATTGTATATATATTTGTAAAGTGAGAATGGAAGGCAAAAACTGGGAAGAGTCTGGTGTAAAGTGAGGAAGCAAAAGAGTAAAGTAGGGGGTGTCAAGTGTCAAGAGTAAAGTGTAAAGAGGTACAATATTCATTCTAAGTAGACCCTAAGATAATAATGCACATTGTTAGTGCCAGAGCAGTAAATAAAAAATAATAAAGTGTACATGAGAATGGAATAGAAGAAATAAATTTTAACACTAAAATTTATCCAATTAACCCAAAAGAATGAAAGAACAAACAAAAAACTGGAAGTTTTAAAAGTTACATATAGAAAATAAATAGCAATATGAAAGACTTATAACAAACCACATCAATAACTACATTAATTGTAAATGTACTAAATGTCCCCAATTAAAAGGGGGACATTTAGGATAGAATGAATGAAAAAGGAAGACAAAACTAGAATCTGTCTATAAAAGGCAATTTCAAATATAAAGAAAAAATTAAATTTAAAAGAAAACAGAGGCAGAAGACATACTGTGAAATCAGTAAATTTAATAAAGCTATTGGGCCCATGTTAATATCAGACAAAGTAGAAATAGAGATAAAAAGAGAAATTGCGTAATCATAAAAGAAATAATTAACCAGATAGGTTTACCAATTTGAAATGTGTATATAACTAATAACAGAACCAAAATTTATGAAGAAAAAAGTGACAAACTAAAGAGAAAAAAATCAAATTCATAGTCATACTTGAGTATTTTAATGTCGTTTTCTCAGTAATTGATATAACAACTAGCAAAAATCATCAATAAGAACACAGAAGACTGAATTGGCACTTACAGAGTCTTATACATCAAACCTGCAGAAAACATTCTTCTCAGCAGACATAGAATATTCTCCAAGATATACCGTATCTTAGGTCATAAAATGAATCTTGGTAAACTTCAGGAGATACTTCAGATTATATTATTTAATACCAATAAAATAAAATTAGAAATTAATAATAAATAGTTCAAAATCCTCAACATTGGGAATTAAATAAAACTTTTAAGAATAATTCATGGGTTAAAGAAGAAATTATAATATTAGAGAAAAAATTAGAAAACATTTAAAACTAAATGATAATGAAAATACAACATAAAAAAATTTGAGGAATGGAGCCAAGCAATGTAAAAGGGAAATACATAGCTTTAACTGACTACATTAAAAAAAAAAAGGGTAAAATCAGTACAGTTTCTTTTTCAATAAGCCTAAAAATTTATACACAATGTAGAATAAAATAAATAATAAGAGCAGAAATCAATAAAATAGAAGACAAAATAAAATAATAAAACCAATAGTTGCTTTATTTAAAACATCGAGAAAATCAATAAACATATAGAAAAAACATTCAATAAAAAATGTATTGGAGTCATAGAAATACAAATTATTGGAACAAAATAGAGTCCAGAAACAGACCCACACTTGCATAGTCAAGTAACTTGACACATGTTTCAATGTAATTCTTTTTTCGTATCTGAAATAACTATTATTTTCTGATTTTAACAACTTTACTAAGTTATAATTCATATACCATAAATTCCACTTATTTGAAATCCAATGATCTTGGTATACAATCCAATGGTCTTGGTATATGATATTATTAATTTTTTAAATCATAGTAAAATATGTATAACATAAAATTTGTCATTCAAACCATTTCTAAGTGTACAATTCAGTGGTATTAATCATATTCACAATGTTGTGCAATCATTGCCACCATCTACTTCCAAAACTTTCCTCAAACCAAATAGAAGCTCTGTAACCATTTAGCATTTTCCTCCCCTCAGTTCCTGGGAATCTCTAAGCCATTTTGTCTCTATAAATTTGCCTAGTCTAGATATTTTATATAGGTGTACTTATGCAATATTTGTCCTTTTGTGTTTGACTTATTTCATTTAACATAATGTTTTCAAACTTCATCCATGAGTTAGCATATATCAGAATGCCCTTTCTTTCTATGGTTGAGTAACACTGTATAGTATGTATAAACCACATTTTGTTTATTTTGGGCAAACAATAGGCTAACCAAGAAACTTAAAAGGAAAAGCTGGGACTTGAATCTTATATTAGGGCTCTGAAAATCTCCAACGTGTTCATGAGAATTTAGAGGACCATGTGTATATTTAGGGTTGTGTGCAGGCACAGAGCTGTGCGCACACTCAGGAAAAACTTGGGGAGGCTCTGAGTTCACACTTCTGGTTAACCTTGAGTTCGTGCAAGAGCAGAAAATGAAGACTAAGGCAATTTTGTCAACTGCCTGGATGAGTGTTGAAGGCACGTCCCAATACACATACACGTACACACACACACACACACACACACACACACACACACAGAAGCTTTTAGGTCAAGTATATAGCACTTGAGTTGGGAATTCAAACCACTGAACTCACCTTTTTCTTCCAAATTGTTGCCCAGTAACATTAGGAACAACCAACCAATTTCACTATTTTATTTGTTTTCCAAAAATCCTTGAAAGCATCATATACATACTCACCCAAATCCTTGTTTCTTATAAGTGGTTGCTTAAGAACAGTCAGTGGAGATATTATATGTATCTAATTTTTTTTAATGCCAGTTTATTTATTTATTTTTCCTACTATATATACATAAATTTTAACATTTTATTTTTTTATTTTTCCCCTCTCACTTTCCCTCCCTTTGTAACCACTAGTCCATTGTCCATGTCCATGAGTCTCTCTGTTTGTTCCTCCTCCTCATTTGTTACTTTTAGGTTTATTTCCCATATATGTGATATGTGATTTTCAACTTTTTCTGTCTGACTTATTTCACTTAGTATAATTATTTCCAGGTTCATCCATGTTGTTGTAAAGTGCAATATTTCATCTCTTCTTATGGCCGAGTAATATTCTACCGTATATATGTACCACAGCTTCTTTATCCAATCATCTATCATAGGACACTTTGGTTGCTTCCATGTCCTGGCCACTGTGAATAATGCTGCTATGAACATTGGTATGCAAATATCTTTTCAAATATGAGTTTTCAAGTCTTTGGGGTAAATACCCAGCAGAAGGATTGCTGGATCATATAGTAGGTCAATTCTCAGTTTTTTGAGGACCCTCCATACCACTTTCCATAGTGGCCGTACCAATTTGCAGTCCCACCAGCAGTGCATGAGGGTTCCTATTTTTCCCCATCCTCTCCAACATTTGTTATTACTTGTCCTGTTGATTATAGCCATTCTAACAGATGTGAGATGATATCTCATTGTGGTTTTGATTTGCATTTCCCTAAAAGCTAACGATGTTGAACATCTTTTCATGTATTTGTTGGCCATTTGTATGTCCTCTAGGGAGAAGTGTCTGTTCAGGTCCTCTGTTCAGGCCCATTTTTTGATTGGATTGTTTGTTTTTTTTGTTGTGATCGAGTCATATGAGTCCTTTGTATATATTAGATATTAGGCCCTTATCAGAGGTGTTGCTTAAAAATATATTTTCCCGTTCAGATGATTGTCTCCTTACCTTGTTGATGGTTTCTTTTGCTGAGCAGAAGCTTTTAGTTTGATGTAGTCCCACTTATTTATTTTTGCTCTTATTTATTATTTATTTTGTCTTTGAAGCCAAATTCATAAAATCCTCTTCAAGCCCAAGGTCCTTGAATTTAGTTCCTGTGTTTTCTTCTATGCATTTTATTGTTTCAGGTCTTATCTTCTGGTCCTTAATCCATTTTGAGTTAATTTTGCTGTGTGGTTATAGACAACAGTCTGGTTGCATTCTTTTGCAGGTGACTTTCCACTTTTCCCAGAACCACTTATTGAAGAGGATGTCCTTTCTCCACTGTATGTTTTCGGCTTTTTTTGTTGAAAATGATTTGCCCATATAAATATGGGTTTACTTCTGGACACTGTATTTTCTGGCGTTTTTGTCAAAAATTATTTGTCCTTATAAATATGGATTTATTTCTGGACTATCAGTTCTGTTCCAATTGTTCGTATGTCTATTTCTCTGTCAATACCATGCCATTTCGATTACTGTCGTTTTGTAGTATAATTTGAGGTCAGGCAGAGTGATGCCTTCAGCATCATTCTTTTTTCTCAGGATGGCCATGGCAATTTGGGGTCTTTTGTGCTTCTATACAAATTTGATGATTTTTTTTTGTTATATTTCTTTACAAAACGCCTATGGGATTTTGATGGGGATTGCATTAAATCTGTATAATGCTTTAGGTAATATGATCATTTTAACTATGTTGAATCTTCCAATCCAAGAACATGGAATATTTTTCCATTTCTTTGTGTCTTCTTTGAGTTCTTTTATTAGGATCTTATAGTTTTCATTATATAGGCCCTTCAAATGTTTCATTAAATTTATTCCTAGGTATTTTATTTATTTATTTATTTTTGCAATTGCAAAGGGAATTATTTTTCCACTTCTTTTTCTGACACATCGTTATTAAAGTATAGGAACGCTATGGATTTTTGAACATTGTTTTTGTATTCAGAGACTTTATTGTATTTGCTTATTGTTTCTAGTAGTGTTCTTGTGGAGTCTTTAGGGTTTTCTATGTAGAGAATCATGTCATCCACAAATACTGACAGCTTGACTTCTTCATTTCCTACTTGGATGCTTTTTATATCTTTCTCTTGCCTGATTGCACTCACTAGGACCTCCAATGTTATATTGAATAACAGTGGTGATAGTGGACAGCCTTGCCTTATTCCTGATCTTGGAAGGCTTTTAGTTTTTCACCATTAAGTATAATGTTGTCATATATGGCCTTTATTATGTTAAGGTATTTTCCTTCTATACCGATTTTGTGAAGTTTTTGATCATAAATGGGTGCTGTATCTTGCTGAAGGCTTTTTCTGCATCTATTGATATGATCATATGATTTTTATTTTTCAATTTGTTTATGTGGTATATCACATTAATTGATTTGTGTATGTCGAACCATCTCTGTGCCCCTGGGATGAAGCCCGTTTGATAGTGGTATATAATTTTTTTAATATATTGCTGTATTCGTTCTGCTAATATCTTATTTAGGATTTTTGCATCTGTGTTCATGAGAGATATTGGTGTATAGTTTTCTTTTTTTGTGTTATCTTTACCAGGTTTTGGTATCGGGGTGATATTGGCCTCATAAAATGAGTTGGGAAATATTGACATCCTTTTCAATTTTTTGGAAGAGTTTGAGAAGAATAAGTATTAAATCTTTGAATGTTTGGTAGAATTCACTGGTGAAACCATCTGGTCTTGAACTTTTACTTTTTGGTAGGTTTTTAATGATTGTTTCAATTTCCATACTGATGATTGGTCTATTTAGATTTTTCAGTTCTCTTTGACTTAGTCTAGGAAAATTGTATTTTTCTAAGTACTAGTCCATTTCCTCTAGGTTATTAAATTTGGTGTTATGTACTTTTTCATAGTATTCTTGTATGATCTGCTGTATTACTGCAGTGTCTATCATAATTTTCCCTCTTTCATCCCTGATGTTGTTTATTTTATTTGTATCCTTTCTCTTTTTTCTTTAGTGAGTCTAGCTAGGGGTTTGTCAATTTTATTAACCTCAAAGAACCGATTCTTTGTTGAATTTATTTTTCTATTTTTGTTTTGTTTTGTTTTATTTCTGTTCTAATTTTGATAATTTCTTTCCTTCTGTTGACTTTAGGCTTCATTTGTTCTTTCTGTTCTAGTTTTTAAAGATGAAGCATTAGGTTGTTTATTTGAACTTGTTCTTGTTTTGGAGATAGGCCTATAATGATATGAATTTTCCTCTTATGACTGCTTTTGCCATGTCTCAAAAGTTTTGATATGTTGTACTATCAATTATCATCATTTGTTTCTATGTATCTCTTAATCTCTCTTTTTATTTCTTCTCTGACCCCACCATTCTTCAGTAGTATGTCGTTTAATCGCCATTTATTTATGGTTCTTTCCACTTTCTTTTTACAGTTGATCTTTAGTTTCAAAGCATTATAATCAGAAAATACAGTTGGCTTGCTTTTAACCCTCTTATATTTGTTGAGTCTATTTCTGTGTCCCAGTATGTGGTCAATCCTTGAGAATGTTCCATGTGCACTAGAGAAGAATGTATAAGCAGCTGTTTGGGGATGGAAGACTGTAAATGTCAATTATGTCCCACTAGTCTAATGTATCCGTTAAGGATGTTATTTCCTTACTGATTTTCTGTTGGATGCTCTTCCATATCTGACAGCAGGGTATTTAGGTCCCCTACTGTGACAGTGTTTTGGTCTGTTTTTCCCTTTAGTTCTGTTAGTAATTGCTTTACAGATATCGGGGCTCCCTGATTGGGAGCATAGATATTAATAAGTGTTATGTCTTCTTGGTGCATGATTCCCTTTATCATTATGAAGTGTCCCTCAGTATCTTTCTTTACCTTTTTAATTTTAAAGTCTATTTCATCCAATATTAGTACTGCTACTCCTGTTTTTCTCTGAATGCCATTTGCTTGAAATATCATTTTCCACCCTTTCACTTTGAGTCTATATTTTTCTATGAAAATGAGATATGTCTTCTGGAGGCAGCATAGTTGGGTTTTGTTTTTTGATCCAATATGCAACTGTGTGACTTTATGTTGGTGAGTTCAGTCTATTCACATTAAGGTGATTATTGAAAAATGAGGTCTTCTCATAGCCGTTTTATCTTTTGCTTTCTGGTAGCTTGGTGTTTCCATTGCTTCCTTCCTTGTCCTTGTGTTTCTGTTTTCTTTATTTTGGTTGGCTTTTGTGGGTTTTCCCTCTGGTTCTTATTTTATGTTATATACTTCAGTTCTAAATCTGGCCTGTGTTTACCATTACGAACATGAAAAGGATAGTCGTATATTTACAGTCATCTCTTTTCTTCTGAGTGTGCCTTATCCCCATTCCCTTTTGTGAATTTGGATCTTTGAATCCTCCCTTTTTTTCAGTCATTTTTGTCTCATTTTGTCTCTATGTTCACTACTATCTTGCTACAGCAAATTTTTTCTTATTTTAAACTTATAATGCCATGTTCATAGTAAGGGTTGCACTCCTCTGCTTTTATCAGCTGCTAGTCACCTTACTCCTAATTATGAATTTTTTTTTTTGTCAATTTGTTTTAGGTGAGCTGACCTCTTTCAGTATTTCCTGTAGTGTGGACCTCGTAGTGGAGAATTCCCTCAATTTTTGTATGTGTGAAAAGGTATTTATTTCTCCTTCATATTTAAAGCAGAGCTTAGCTGGATATATTATTCTTGGCTGGTAGTTTCTTTCATTTCATTGTTTGAATATTTGGTTCCACTCCTTTCTGGCTTGTAAGATTTGTGCTGAGATGTCCAAAGATAATCTAATGGGTTTTCCTTTATAGGTTACCATCTTCTTTTCCCTGGCTGCCCTGAGAATTCTGTCTTTGTCATTGATTTTTGATAATTTTAATATGATGTGTCTTGGTGAAGGCCTTTTTGGTTTTGAGAAAATTGGGTGTTCTATAGACTTTTTGAAATCCAAGCTCCAGCTCATTCCTTAGATTTGGGGAATTCTTGTTCACTATTTATCTGAAAATGCTTTCTAATCACTGCTCCTTTTCCTTGCCCTCAATAATGTCCATTATTCGTATGCTTCCTCTCCTAATAGAATCAGCTAGTTCTTGTATTTTTCTTTCATTATTTTTCATTCTAAAGTTTCTCTCTTCTTCATGTGATTTATTTCTAGATTTTTTGTCTTCTATGTCACTCATCTTTTCTTCCATTTGGTTGACTCTATTTCCCAAGCTTGTTTTTTCATTTTTCAACTCTTGCAGTGTGTTATTTATCTCCAGAAGGTCTATTTGGTTCTTTTTGAGGGTTTCAATCTCCTTGCTAAATAACTCATTCTGCTCATCTAGTTGTTTTTTAAATTCCTGAAATTGTTGATATGATTCATTTTGGATCATACTGAGTTTATTCAGAAATACCATCCAGAATTCTCTGGCATTTAAGTCACTTATTTCTATGTGTGTAAACTTATTTTCTGGAGATTTTTCTCTTTCTTTCAGAGATGCTTTGTCATCTTGGTTGTTCATGGTATTGGGCATTAACTGAAATGTGTTCTGCATTTCCCCCCTCCCCCACCCCCAGAAAGATTTATTATATAATGGTCTCTAGCCTGTTGCAAATACAGTGTTTTTCTTTTGGTTTCCAGTAGGTGGCGTCTAGGCCTCATAGATCTCTGCTTTATATAAGTGTTAATAATGTCTTTTTTTTTCCTTATAGATGTTTAATCATGCTTGCTTCCTTCGGTCTCAGTTCCTGTCAGTGTCAGTGACAGTTTCAATAGCATTTGCTCAAATTCCCCTGAGGCTCCGCAGTGTTATGTCTCAGAGAGTATGGGGGGAGGAGCCCTCTGGATTGGGTGTTGGAGGCTGAGGCTCAACCTCAGTTTTGCAACCTCGGCTGGTAAAAATCAACTGTTGTTTCTCTGCCGTCCCTGCTTTTTCTGCCATCCCTGTTTCTCTGCCTTCTGCCCTGATGATTGGGCACTACCACCGGCCGCGTGGTGCTCACAGCACTCTCAGGCAAGACTGTTCAGGGAACTCACTCCTTCTCTCCTCTTCTTCCTCCTCCTTCAGGGAGCTCAGGCTGCAAGAGGCAGCTTCTTTGTTTCTCCCAGTCCACTGCCCAACACCTAGGGTTCTGACCTGTGGTAGCTCTTATACTCAGATCCCACACTCAGATGTGCTACTGTGAAGTTTGGGCAGTTTTTGTTGAGTTTTAGGTGTTCAGCTTATTGTTGCTTCAAGGGGAGAAATCTGGGAATGTCTCTCATGCCACTGTGTTTAAACCAATCTCTCTTATTCATATCTTAATAGCCAGATTATGCCATGAACTATAAACATCCATGTTTACTACTTGAAACAGAGTTAATATTGTCTTCAAATTTGATCAGATTAGAGATCCAATTCCTGAAACTGAGAGACAATTCAGAAAATTCATTCTTAAAATTTGTTCCTTGGGTATCATTTTCAGTGCCAAAATCTGTATCAGTCAGGGTTCTCTAGAGAAATAGAACCAATGAGATGTCTATAGATAGACTTGTGTACTTAAAATGTGTGAATTTTATTTTATGTGAATTGGACCTAAATGAAGTTGAATAATTTTTTATAGAATTTGATGTTTTTCCCTTCATTTTTAAAAAGATCTTTTAAAACATTTTAAATTTAGCATTTTAAAATTATTTTATATTAGTTTCAAGTATATAGTTCAATGGTTAGACATTTATGTAATTTATGACGTGATCCCTCCAATTAATTACTCTAGCACCCATCTGGCACTACACACAACCATTACAGTAATATTGGCTATATTCCCTATGCTGTACTCTGTATCCCTGTGATAGTTTTGTAACTGCTAATTTGTACTTCTTCATCCCTTCTTCATTTTTATGTGAAATTAGTTCATTTAAGATTTTGAAAGAAGTAAAATTTCAAGTAGCTTTTCTAACTTTATAGTACTTCTCTTGTTTCAATGTAACAATTTAAATTAATTATTGAAAAATATTGTGTCTTAAATTTTCTTCTCTCTCCTTTACTTTCTCTTTTTATTGAGTCTTTCTCTTTCTTTCTCTTTTGTCCTTTATATGCTCAATTTTGATTCAAATTCCAACATTCTCTTCTCAATACAGGGCCCTTTCCTGGAAGGGTGTCCTGGTAAGTTAGTTTTGAGAGTTCACAGCAATCTGGCTCTTTCTTAATTCAGGCCCCTTGCACTCAGCTGCTATTGCCATGGGCATAACCCCTCGTAGGTTCATCAGCTCTTCTCCCATGGGCCTGTTTGCTTTCCAGTGAATTTCGGTTATGGGCTGAATTGTGTCCTCACAAAATTCACATGTTGAAGTTCTAACTTCTAGCACCTCAGAATGTGATTACATTTGGAGAGAAGGCTTTAAAAAATCATTAAGATAAAATGAGGTCATATGGGTCCTAATCCAATCTGACTGCCACCCTCATGAGAAGGGGAGATTGGGACACAGACACACACAGAGGGAAGAACAAGTGAAGACACAGTGTAGGAAGACAGCCATCTACAAGCCAAGGAGAGAGGTCTCAGAAGAAACCAACTCTACTGACACCTTGATCTCAGGTTTCTAGACTCTGGAATTGTGAAAAGATATATTTCTGTTGTTTAAGCGACACAGTCTGAGCCATATGGTAGCTTGAGCAGACCCATAAAGTCTCTTTTAGCTATTGTAAGTTCTCCTATCACCAAGTCCTTCATACACTACCCTATTGCTTCCCCTTTCTTTTGAGCATTGACTCGAACTCCTTGCAGTCTCGTGTTTGCCCATGGTCTGTACTTAGCCACTTGTGTTTTGGGCTTTATGGGGACACCTTGTCATTTAATTTTTTTTTAATGTCATTCATGGATTTTGGCTTTGCCTTTCTAGTTGCCCTGTCTATTTTATTTAGGTATTCAGAGACATTGACAGCTATAGTACTGTCCCTGCCCCTTCCTATCATCCCAGTGCTCTTTTCACTCCAAATTTTAAAATGAAAATATACAAGTCCCCTGATTAAAAGCATTAAAACACTAACCGAGGAAAGTAGGTGTTACTGATGATATACAAAGGATCAATTTTCTTATAATACTACTAAAAATAAAACAAAGAAGGATGTATTCTCCAAGAGGAAAATGGCAACTTACAATCGCAAAATCAATAAAAATACATAAATATATCTAACTTCACTACTTACCAAAAATGCATATTCAAATATATATATAAGATATATATTTTTTAATATATATTATATATATAGAGAGAGAGTTGATGGTGAGAGAAGTAAGTGCACAAGTACACTCATATTTGGTATTTGGCTGAGAGCGAGTATAAATTATACAACCATTGTACAACTATTTTGAAAATATAGATAGAATTTTAAAATGAACCTATGCTTTGATGTAGTAATTACAATTTTATTATTTATCCACACAACCATCACATATGCAAAAGAATATATATTTTAAATGAAAAAAAATAACAAAATTACAAACTTTTAGTTCTCTCTTCATCCAGAGATTTTTATCCTAAACATACAAATTTAAGTATTTCATGATTAGGATGCAACACTCAAATGGTCAGGAGTGGGGGGGGGGTCCATGTTTTATTCCTCTCCTCCTCCTCTTCCTCTTCAGCTTTTGTCTAGACCCTCAGCTCCTATTTTACTCTTATTCCAAACCAGGCATTTGCCAGTGATTATCTGTGGTCTATGTGAGAGGATCAATCCTTTCACTTCAAGATAATTAACTTAAAGCACAAGTCCTGCTTTTCTAAAAATAGACAGTAGAATTATCTCTGAAAATGATGTGTCATTTTTTTGTTCTAATCCAGAATTATCTGGTCCACAAAGATGCAAACAATAATCCTACATTTGCACCAATTTTCTGAAATGAGAAATAACATAGAAATATAGGACAATGAAAAACATTGCAGAATAGTGTAATGTAGAGTAAACAAAAATATCTTATATTTTAAAGAAAAATTCTTTTATTTATTTTTTCTTTTTCTTTTCTTTTTAAAACACCTACTGCACCTGCTATCCCAAGGTAGCCTCCCATCCAAGTACTAACCAGGCCCAACTCTGCTTAGCTTTCGTGGTCATATGAGATCACGCCCATTCAGGGTGGCATGGCCATGGACTCTTTTTTTCTTTAATCTAGAAAAAAATTGATGTTCTGGGTAATGATAATTCATAGGGGATGGTATAAAAGTGGCCTTTACAATTCTTCTCACTAATATTTTTATCTGTATTGCTTTACATTCATCCTTTTCAGAGAGGAGTGCAATAAAACATCCTTGAAGTATCTCTTTTCTAATGTCCGGAAGGTCTTAGTAAGGACCAAGGGCATGGCCGCCTAGTGACTCATTTATAAAGAAATAGTCATCAGCATGGAGCTCAGCTGGTTTTGACATTGAACAATGAGGATTATGGATTTGAGCCTCCAGGATGAGCTTTATTCTGTTCTCAGACAAAGGCTTAGGCCTTTATCTCAAATTTATGACTCCAAATGACCTTGTCAGGGTTTGAAGGACTCAGACTAACTTACTCTTCTCTTGGAACACCAACAGCACCTCCTAACTATGTGTTACTTCTTCAAGGCAGACACAGAAGATTAGTGTGGAAGATTGTCTAAAAAAAGGAGCCCAGAAGGCCTGCAGTGGGCAATCCAAACCCAAAGTATCAGATCTGCTTGCCTTGTTCTCTAGACTAACAAAACTACAAAGACTATAATTTCTGCCTTTAAATTCCCCAGACCTTTTAAAATTTCAGCCAAGTATTTAACTACCCTGTTGTAAAATCTGATGTTAAACCACCACCAAAAAGTTTGAATTATACAAGTTTCCATAAAAGCATTTTTCTCACCAAACATTCATTTTATTATCCTTTTTATGAGAAGACTGAAACAGTCAGATCTCTGGTCCTGCTTGCCATTTGGCTGGAACAGCTAGCAATCCAGGTTAAGGTTTATGCTGACAATTGAACACACACGCTTCTTTAAAAAGGTCTTTTCTCAGAATTTACCTTAGGGAAATATGTCTTTTGAAGACTAGGGTTAATATTTGATTTAGGGATGATTGATGAT
Organism: Rousettus aegyptiacus; assembly: GCF_014176215.1. NCBI lineage: Eukaryota > Metazoa > Chordata > Mammalia > Chiroptera > Pteropodidae > Rousettus > Rousettus aegyptiacus. The sequence goes on from NW_023416309.1 coordinate 67,553,121, forward strand.
AGCACATAATTGTACCAAAATGCATTCATTAGGTATGATAAGAAAGCCAAGTATGTAGTGGGTCAGAATATGGGGATGGCGAATGTGTGCAGAAGTAAATCCTGGAAAGGAATCTATATGTGGCTATACATAAGTAGATACATTTTCTTCAACTCCTATCTCCAACCTAGTGAAGAAGTGAATGAATAAACCTAGAGTGCCAACTATATGCCAACACCAGGCACTAGCTGTCACACGCATTTTCTCACTTATGGTACATGAACCTGGAGTGATGGTTTATAACTTTCTCCCATCTGGTAGCTTTGGCTGGCATATTATTACTTACAGTAGAGCTGGCAAAGAGAAACAAGCCTTCTTTATCTATCGTTTCATAAAATCTTATGACAACTATCTACTATAAGTGTCCACAGAGTGCTTAACAAAAATAAAAAATAAATGCTACATGCAGTTGTTTTAAGCAAGGAATGTTAAATCAGATTTTCCAAGAATCAGCTTTAAGGAGTTTGACTTTCAATTTAAGGATATTACAGCTGCATCTGAACTTTCCTTTTAAAAGTTTCTTTTTTCTTTTTTTTTATTTGAGTTTTACCAACAGATACTTTTGTTTTTTGATGGATGAATACATATTTGTAAAGATGCAAAATCAATAATAATACAAAAGATTTCTGAGAATCCAAAAGACAAAATGAAAAATTGGAAGTTTTTACTACCTTCTGAAGCACTTTAAAATAAATGAATATTGAAAAATTAAATTTAGGTTCACAAGATGTCGTATTATCTGATCAATGAGTAAAAAATCCATGGTAAAAATATTCATGAAGACATTTGTAAATTCAAATGAAAGGAAGATATTACTCATGACAAATATTTATCTTTACACAAGTTAAAGCAATGAAAACAATATAAAACTCTGAATAGTAGAATTATTAATGAAAAATAGTAAAATGTGTTTTATTTGCACAATTCCAGACACAAAGTTTTTAAATGCAAAGGATTGAGTTAATTTCCTATGTTGTAAAATGACCTAGGTTTATTCTTTCTTTCTACAAATATTTGACTGCCTATATGATCTAGAAATTTTCTAAATATCAGGGATACAGAATCGGATATAATCTTAATAATAAGCAATAATCACACAAATAAACAAGAACAAAAATCACAGCCATGAGCAATCTGCAAGAGAGGTGCAGGTGTTGTAAGGCCTAGAAGAGGGAGAATGGGCCACATCAGGAGGATCAGAGAAGACCACATGAAAATGCATGTGTTCTTCCATGTGGACTGCTACAACAGAATATCAGGGAGTAGGTGGCTTATAAACAACAGAAATTTATTTCTCATAGTTCTGAAAGCTGGGAAGCCCAAGGTCAAGGTGCTAAAGATTCTATGTCTTGTGAAAGCCTGTAAACATTTGGCCTTAAACAAAGTGGCACTTAAATAGAGCTCTCAAGGAAGAGAAGTTACTAGGGAAAAAGTTCAGGGGAAGAGTATGGAGAGATCCAGGCAGAGGGATTGGCATGTACACGTCCTAAGTTTTTAAAGGGCATGTTATGTTTGTGCAACTAAAATAAGATATTGTAACTGGATTGCAAAGGTAGAGTGGAAATAAGTATTGGTCAAGATATGAGAAGAAAGAGTTTAGTCAAGTAATGCTTCATGGACTGCATTAAGACTTTTGCCTTTATCTAAAGCCTAGGAGACCTTTAAATGTTTAGAGAGGTTAAATGGGAAAACATTTCCAGTTATAAAGATAATTTTAAATTTCCCTCAGTTTAAAGCAGCGTAGGACTTAACCCTACACTGTTTATTAATTCTGCTCTAAGTTTTATAATTCCAGCTGGTAAGATAGAGAAAGAAAAATTATTTAAAAGTACATTGCATAAGCTATGAGTCATTCTTCCCCAAATGGACAAAGCATTACAGCTTCTATTTCATAGATTTCTAATTTGGAATGATCCCAATTCTTTTCAGTATATTTGGTTCCAGATTTCAGTATACAAACCTGCATAGTTTTATAAGTTTGACTCAGATAGTCAAGAGCCTGAGTCAAAATCAAGAGAGAGAGAGAGAGAGAGAGAGAGAGAGAGAGAGAGAGAGAGAGAGAGAGAGAGAGAGAGAGAGAGAGAGAGAGAGAGAGGAGGAAGAGAAAAAGAGAGACAGGAGGAAAATTGGAAAATTTCTGGCAATCTAAGCAAAGCTAAGCAAATTACTGTGTCAGCAATTCATGAAAAAGAATAAGGGCACAACTTTTCCATAAAAGCCTGATAGGCTGAAGGTACTCAAAAAGAAGGGGGAAGGGATGAAAAAAACAATTAAATATAAGAAATATAAGTTATATTTAGAAAGAATTGACATCTGCTGATGGCTTGAATCAAATAGAAAACATGATGACTAAATTTTGAAGACAGTTGTATTGGTAAAAAAAAATCCATGAGTTTAAGCAAACCTTTGGATCTCATCTATTTAAGAGCATGAAGTGGACCCTAAGGAAGTTGTATGTTCTGATGTCTTATTGTGGGCATGTTCTGGAAATGTTCTGCTGCCCTATTTAGGACTGGCCAAGCTAGAAAATGGACAAGGGAGAACCTTTGTGAAGAGGGCGGCTCCAAGGGCTTCAAGCCAGTAGACAGGTTAGGACCAAAACCAGAAATAGCTTATAATCCTTGGGGAGAGGATTCTACAATGCTTCCCCCAAAGGATATCAGAATTGTCACAGACCGATGATTGCCCTTCCCCCCCACCCCCCATTCTCCTGTTTCACTATATTATGTTGAGTATCTGGAGACAGATATTTTGTCTTCTTATTTCATAAGGTCCTGGACCAAAGGAATCATATAAGTCCTGCTAGAGAAATTGTGGATGTCACTTAGTGATGTCAAATAATGAGCTGGATGCAGTGAACTTTGTTTCTTTTGAGGAGAGGATGTGTTCTGTTTATAAAAAACTATTTGGTGGAAAGAAGAGCAGAGTATAGTAGCTATTAGCATGCTGCACTAAATATTTCTGGTTTTTCTTCCAGGTATATGGTAGAATGCAATTCCCTGCCAGCTTTAAGTTGAGTTTGGCTATATAGCTTGCTTTGGCTAATAAAACACCAGCAGATGTGATGTGATGTCTCTTGGGTATATAGCTGGAATGAAATTGTAGGTCATATGGAAACTCTATCTATATTTAACCATTCGAAAACTGCTAGCCTTTTTTCCAAAGCAGCTGCACCATTTTACATTCCCACCAGCAACATACAAGGGTTTTTAATTTCTCCATATCCTCGGTAACACTTGTTATTATCTTTACAATTACGATCAGGCTAGTGAATATATTATTGTGGTTTTGATTTGCTTTTCCCTGATGACTAATGATGTTGAACATCTTTAAATTGGCTCATTGGATATTTGTATATCATTTTTGGAGAAATAGCTATCCAGATCCTTTCCTATTTTTAATTGGGTTGTCTTATTATTGAGTCGTGGGAGTTCTTTATACAGGCGTACCTCAGAGATACTGTGGGTTTGGTTCCAGACTACTGCATAAAATGAGCATCACAATAAAGTGAGTCATAATCTTTTTGCTGACAGAAAGTCTTGCCTTCAATTTGTAAAAAATGCAATTTCTATGAAGTGCAATAAAGTGAAGAGCTATAATTTGAGGTATGCCTATATATTCTAGATATAAGTCCCTTAACACAGCGGTCCCCCACCTTTTTGGCACCAGGGACTGGTGCTCCTATAAGAATCTAATGCCTGATATCTGTGGTGGAGCTGAGGCGGTGATGCGAGCACTGGGGAGTGGCTGCAAATACAGATGAAGCTTGCCGACTTGCTCACCTCCGGAACTGGTTCGCGAACTGGTTTGTGGCCTAGGGTTGGGGAAACTTACTTAACACATTCCCATTCTGTAGAGTGCCTTTCCACTTTCTTGGTGATGTCCTGTGAAGCACAAACGTTTTATGTTTTGATGATGTTCAATTTACCTACTTTTTGTTGTTGCTGTGCTTTTGGTTCCTTATCTAAAAAAACAAACAAACAAACAAACAAACAAAAACAAACAAACAAAACATTGCTTAATCTAAGATCAAAAAGACCAAGATATGTTTCTTCTAAGAGTTTTATAGTTTTAACTTTTATAGATAGGTCTTTGGTCAAATTTGAATTGATCTTTATACATGTATAAGGTAAGGGTACAACTTTATACTTTTGCATGTGGATATCTAGTTGTCCCAGTAGCACTGGTTGAAGAAACTCCTCTTTCCACATTGAATTACCTTGGTACTCTTATAAAATCAATTGACCATAAGTGTGAGGGTTAGTTTCTGGATTCTCCATTAATCTATGTCCTTACGTTAATACCACATTGTCTTTTTAGTAAGTTTTAAACTTGGTAACTGTGAGTATTCCAGCTTGGTTCTTTTTTTTGTTTGTTTCATTGTTTTATTTTGTTTTGTTTTGTTTTTAATGCGGTTTGGCTATTCTAGGTTCCTTGAATTTCCAGATGAATTTTAGGACAAGATTATCAATTTTTACAGCAAAGCTAGCTGGGATTTTAATAGTGTTTACATTGACTATGTAGATCAATTTGGGGAGTGTTGTCATTTTAACAATATTAAGTCTCTGACTTATAAACGTGGTTGTCTATTTATTTAGGTCTTTAGTTCTTACTAATAATGTTTTATAATTTTCAGAATAATTTTTGCACCTCATTTGTTAAATTTATTTGTAAGTATTTTATTCTTTTTGATGCTTTCATAAATTAAATTTCTTAATTTTATTTCAATTTGTTCATTGCTACTATGTAGAATTTTTTAATATATTAATCTTGTATCCTGCAACCTTGATAAACTCATTTATTAATTCTAATAATTTTTTAGTGAATTCTTTAGAGCTTTTTATATACAAGATCATTTCATCTGCAAATAGAGAAAATTTTAATTTCTTCTTTCCAATCTGAATGCCTTATATTTCCTTTTCTTACCTGGTTAACATATCCAGTACAATGTTAAATAGAAATGATGAAAGTGGACATTCTTGTCCTTTGTTCTTAAGAGAAAGTGTTCAGTCTTTCACCATTAAATGTGAGATTAGCTGTGAGCTTTTTGAATCCTCTTTATCAGAGAAGACATTACTTTCTATTCCTACTTAGTATTTTTATCATGAAGGAGTATTATGTCAAATGTTTTTTCTATGTCTATTGAGATGAGTTGTAAAGATTTTAATTCAATATTTGTCTTGCCACTCGATTTCTCAGACATCCAGTTTGAGAGATTTTTTGAAAATAATATGATGACATCAATTCAGACTTAGGCATGCTACTGATAGGGTGAAGATTTGAGGGTGAAAGAAAATTACAACAAAATTTTCATATAGGACAGTATGAAAAATATGCACAAAGTAGCTGGAGAATCAGATACAGTGGTGTTTTAAAGAATAGTACATTACAACTAGAAATGCCAGGATAGCTCAATAAAGAAAATGTGCTAGTATTACCTTTATTTTTACTTATATAATTCAAAAGAGAAAGGCCTAAATACTTATGATCATCTATTGATAATAGAAAGGCATTTGGCAAAATTTGTATTAGTAATAGTTAAATACATTGCAGTGCTGAAACCATCCTGGCCCCTGCCCACTAATGCCTGTGGCATCCCCAGGTATTTTACTTAGCACCGAAACAAGAAAAATTCTTATTAAAATCTGGGTGTTCATTATTTTCATTATGATAGCCATTATTCAATATTGTTCTAAAAACCTCAACAGATGCAATTGCACATGAAAACAAGACATGTAAATATTGAAAAAAGGAGACAAAAGTATTACTTTCACATGGTTTTGTCTACCCAGGTAATCCAAGGGCCAACTGTGGAGCTGCTAGAGTAAGATTTCCTGTCAAAAGGCAAACCATCAATACTTCTCCTATATGTTAGCCATATATAAAAAAAAAGTATACAATGGGCAAATGCATTTTTTAATGGGTAACATGGAAATCAAAATAATGTTCTGGGAAAGATGGAGACACAAGCTAAGTAGCACAAAACCTTAATCAACACTGAAACAAGGAGATGTGTCTATAACATGCCTCAAACTTTGAGAAATTCCCCATAAAATACAGTTCAGATAATATCAGAGTTAATAAATTCCTGAAAGCTAAGGAATAATTCTTCTTTCTGAAAAAGAAGTATAGTACCTTGGGAAATAAGTAGAGAAAATCCTGGCATGAGGCCACTAACACCTTCTAATTTGGAGGCGCTAGTCCTGGCAGCAAGTGGGAGAGTGGGGATAACACTGTCTAGAGACCCCTTTCTCTCTGCAGATCAATACATTTGGAGACAGCTGCACCATAGACCTGAGAGCAAAGGTTATGGGGCCACATGTCAACTGTAGGACTCTCCCCAAGTGGCCCATGCTTCCTTGAACATTTGGCACTTTTTCCAAAACAGAGACTTTGGTTCTCAATAGACAGAATTCATAAGGAAAAAGATGTTTATTTGACAACATAAAATATAACCATAAACAATATGAAAACAAATGACATTTTAAATATATTTTCAACACAATTCAATATAGAACTAATTTTGTTAATATTGACATGCATTGATACAAATGAATGAAAAGATTACCACTATATGTAAGTATATATAAACAGTAAACACACACTCACCAAAATATGAAAGGACCAATATGTAAAATGACTCTCCCCTTCATTAGTAGTCAAAGATATTTAAGTTTAAACGTTGAGAATTTATGTAGCTCATTTGACACATAATTTAAATGTTATAATACTTTAAAGAATACATATATGGCTGGTAGGATGAAAATTTCAACAACTTATCTGGAGGGCAGTTTTACAAATATTTTAAAAAAATATTTAAAATGTCCTTACTCTGACCCAGTAATTCCACTTCAGGAAATTTAACCATTATGACATAACACAAATTTAGTTACAGGAATGTTCACTGTAGTATGGTTTGCACAGTGCAAATTTAGAAACCACTTATATTCCCAACAGTATGAACTGATTTAAAAGGTTAGAGAACTCCCATATAAACACAAGGAAGCCACCAAATACAGCAGATAAATATTTGATGTTAAAGAAGAGCTTCAAAATAAATTTAAAATTCATCTTAAAACATTATTTTATAAACAGACAAACACATGAAAGTCCAGCTATGCTAAAATAGTTTTTCTCTTGGTGATGCATTTTTCATTTTCTTGTTTGTTTTTAAGAACAAAGGAAATAAAATTTGTAAATGATAAAGTAGACTAAATGTCATTTAGGAAAAAGTGGGCCAGGTAAAAAGGAAAACAGCTATTTTTGCGGGGCCAATCCCAAGGATCTACTAAAATCTTTCCTAGTCAGAGAACAAGTATCAGTCTCCAGACCTCATCAAGGGAGGGATTTGTTTGGTTTGCACTTCATTCACTATGTCACAAGAACTACTTATTCTCTTTCTGAGTGGCTCTTCAAGCTCGAACTCAAAATAGGAAAAGCAGTCTGTTGGATAATGCCCTGCTTGCTCAAATACTTAGTGACTTGAGTCTGTTGCTTTTTACTGTGGTGCCTTTTGTTTGGACTGCAATCAAATTAATCCTAAACAATGATTCTACCCAAACAAAATGAGGAGGTGTCAGCTCTAAATGAGGAGAGGCTTCCTGAGTGATAGACATCTCATTGTCTATTTCTTTGAGGTGGCCAGGACATCTGCAAATGGCAAGGGAGAGAGGACAGAGGAAGAGCTGGGAGGACAGCCTGGGATAAAATGTGAAGCCTACAATTCTTGTAGATTCAAGTGTCCATACCAGCCAAGACTAACCATTTTGAGCAATGGAATTACCGTATCTTTATAGATAGAAGCACCTGCAGAGTTGGTTACAGATCTCATTATGTAAAAAAGAACATAGCACAAGTTCCTAATACCAATAAAACTTCCCTCAGTTTTATAACACAAAACATTTCACTTGTGTTATCTTAAATTTTCACAATAATATGGTTGGATATAAAAGAATTATTTTTCCTCTTTAGATTTAGAAACTGAAGCTCAAAAATGCAAATAATTTGCTTAAGGTCATACAAGACTTCTCAATGTTAGAACAAAGTTTTCTACAATGCCAGAATAAGGCTGTTTCCACTTGTGGTCTTGGACTCCTCATTAACAGTGAAAGGAGAGTTGTATGAAGAATTGAATGTTAGATGAAAGGAATGTAAGCAAAAAGAGAAAGGAGGGGGAAAAAATGTTGCATTCTATTTAGAGGTGGAATAAATTTGCAGTGTCAGCATCATGTTGATTTTACTCTCATGTTTTTCAACAAATATGTATTGAGCACCTATTACATGTCAAAATTGGGTGGAGGGTTCAATGTGTATGCATATGAGTATGTCTGGAAAATGGGGTGTCTTTGAAAAATGATCTCAAAACATTACATTTAATAATATAAAATGATAGTTCTTTCATATTATTGTTGACTAAAGGCATTCTTCCTAATCCAGAAGTATTTTTAAAATGTTAAATATCTTATTTCTAAATATAAATTAAAAACCACTACTGACTGCAGACATTTCTATTGAAAGGGATTTTTACCTTGTATTATGAATTATAAAGAAGTGTAGATATAGAGTGTAGGTGCAGTATGGTATCAAGCATGACTTATTGGTGAACCAAGGCTCATAAGTATTTACATGACAGTTATTTTTTTATAAGGCCAAAAATGGTATCCACAAAGAGAGATTCCTAGCAATCTCTCATAATTTCTTCTCTCATGCAAAGTGATTTTCACACCAAATGCCTGCACCATGGTTTATAATAGCAATTGTCATTTTTTTCACATTGACTTACATTAAATTCTAATGACACCATTCTTATAGTATTTAGTATATCAATCCATAAAAGATAAATTATTTCTTACTTAGATGAGTGTGCAGCATGAAGATAGATAACTAGTCAATGGAAAACTATTAAATAATTTTTTAATTGAGAAAGGAATAAATGCTGATTATAGACAAAGTTAGAATATGTAGGGTTAAAAAAAAGCATTAAAATTACCTGTATTCCTCTTACTCAGGAAAAACACAGTTAGTATTTTTATCTTTCTGCATTATACAGATTGGTTATAGGACCCCACCACCCCCCGCGAAATCCTTGGATACGCAGTCTCTTAAATAAAATGGATTATATTTGCACGTAAGCTACACACATCCTCCTCTATACTCTAAATCATCGCTAGATTACTTGTAATACCTAATGAAATGTAAATGCTAGGTAAATAGTTGTTATACCATATTGTTTTGGGGAATATTGACAAGAAAAGAGTCTGTACTTGTGCAGTACAGACACTGCCACTATAAGTCTAACTGCATGGTACATAGCAGAAACATAACCTTTTTTCTTAATATTTTTTAGAAAGTATATTTCACATCCTCAACAGCAGTATATATGAGAGTTTACCCAAACTTCAACCTACATAGACTTCTTAAATCTTTGCCAATCTAATAGGCTAGAATGATTTAATTCATAATCAAATTTTGATTTCTCTGATAATTGGCAAATGAACTGTTTATATCCTGTATATAATTATTACTGTAGCCTCTTTTTATATTGGTATGAATGAGCTCCTTAGATAATAAATATAAACCCCTTGTCCTGTGCAGCAAATGCTTTTGCAAGTTGACATTTACTTTTTAATATCTTGAGCTTTTCTCCCCTTCACAATTAGTTCTTGTTTTAGAGAAGTCATGGCTTCTTGCACTTTGAAATCTAAAATATATCCTCTTCATAAGTATACTGTTGCTTTAAAACTCCCAAATGTCATTTCATTCCTTTCTATGATGCTGTCTCTTTCCCTCATTTTTGTACAAACTGTCATCTGTGCTCTGTTGATCAGTCAGGATGTGTAACTTGTGTTTGGAGCCATGATCCTCCTCCCTTCCACTAGTACAATGATTGAATCTACTTTTCAAAGCCACAGGTAGGAGGGCAGGTTGTTGTGTACAGCTTCACATCCAATTCCCAGTTTCTAACATGATCTACTACATCTCTGCACTTGATATTCTAGGAGGTATATACATCTTTAGGAGGACATATCTTCCTCTTTATTGTTTGGCCATCTTGTTTTCTGATTGCATATAGATCAAACCTAGCAGTATCAGTAGGCATTACAACCACAGCCATTGCTGTTTTTTTCTCTCCTTGACTTACGGCTCTTCTCTTTGAATAGGGAAATGCCTATTTTGTTACCTCTGTTTATTTCTCAAATGTTTTATGGAATTTTTAATCTCTGTCTCAATGTACAAATGTGTCAGGGTGGAGGATGAGAGTAGCAAATCAGAGGAGAGGTAAGAGAGGCCAAAACAACCATATTTTGAGAGCCCTAGGGAGCAGCACCAAAAGGACAGGGGAGGCTACCTGGTCAATGTTCTTGTTAATATTCATTCATCACCTGTTCTCTGACTCAAGGCACCTTTGGCCATTTTCCATGACCTCTTATTTTTATGATATGAAGCTCAACCATGAGCTGAAGATCGATTGGGACTTTTCTTAATCTACATCTTTCCATTCTATAATTAACATCAGTTCTTTAAAACTTTAAGCATCCTCAGTGGAGAATTCAATGTTCCTCATAGGTATTTTTTAGAAAAAATAGGGAATAACTGATGTGCAACAATTGCTAACATACATTTTGGATCACAAATAGGCCCTGGATCTTTTCTCACAATCCTTGTATATTGATTCACCTTTGTAAAAGATACTCATTGCAAGAAGTAGATATTGAATCATGCTTCTTGTCAGCTATGTAGAGCAAAAGAAAGGCAGAGAGAAGTGGTGCATGTATATTGTATAACAAATGGTCAAGAACAATTTCTTTACCACACACGATTTCTGTGGATCACAAGTTAAGGAGCAGCTTGGCTGAGTAGTTCTGGCTTGGAGTCTCTCTTGAGATTTCAGTTGAATGTCAGCTGGGGCTTGACTGGGACTGGAGGATCTTTTTCCAAGGTAATTTATTCACAAACCTGGCAATTTGGTAAGGGATATTGGTGGGAGGTTCCTAGCTCCTCTCCATTTGGGCTTTCCCACAGAACTGCTTGAGTGTCCCCCCGACAAAGCATTGATTTCAGAGCAAAGGGAAGAAACTGTAATGCCCATAATGATCTTTGCTCAGAACCTCCTCCATACTGCCTTGGTCACACATAATTAGCCCTGATTCAGTGTAGGAGGAGATAACACAAGAATACCCAGAAGTGAAGATTCCTAGGGATGAACTTAGAGGCTTCTACAAAACATGCCAGTTCCTCTGTATCATTTCTTTTTATTGTCACCTACCTTGTGGTGATATATGAACAAAATAAAACACAAATACTTCTAAATGACAGATCAAGGCTTTAAATTTAGGACCATCTGCACCAGAGTACATCCTCTGTCCACTACACAGTGAGCTTCGGGGCAGGTGGCTATGTTTACACCAACTAGGACTTTGGAGGAAAAGCATGAGGCAGCAGGCATCCCAGTGTAGCCTGGCTTTCCAGGGTTAGTAAATGCCTGAATAGGGTTTGCTACCAAGACTAGTCGAGTTCCTCTGTGGCCTTGGAATGAGCCGTATGTCGTACATGCAGAAAGAGTGATTTGGAGTAGAGCCGAAAAGAGCAAATACGCTTGAACAAAGGCCAGAGTGTTCCACTTTGGCCAGTCAATGGTCATGTTATGAGGTTATAGGGCCTATGGTTATGAGAGTATAGGAGGGTGTGTGGTAGTGATGAGAAAGATAGTATTAATCGAATTGCATGTAAGACTGGAGTGGGGCTAGGGTAGGTATGTTATCTGAATCCAAATATGTCAACCTACTTGGTAACAATTAAAAGTCTAGTTCCAATGCTGTCCAGGGCATGTGACAGCACACAATGATTTTGCCTCAAAGGGCCCCCTTCAGTGCAAAGCTCTTTGCGTTAAACAACCTTGACTCAGATGCCTTACCTCTCTGCTATGTCTATATTTTTCTGGAGAAAAAAATTCAAATCCTCTCTTCTAATGTTTCTCATTTGGAGAGCTAAGTGAATTTTAATTGTGATTTGTTTGAGGATTATCTGCTTGAGAAAACCAGCACAAGCCCTGGAAATTTCCTGTGGAACATATCTACTGAGAACAACTGAACTGGTGGAGAAGGTGATCTCTCAGAGCTAATAGTGCATTTGAGGCTCTATTACCTACTTTTAGCTTTAGAGAAAATATTCTTTAAATGGAAACAGATTGAGAGGGCAAATGGCAAATCTGCAGCTCTTGAGCTCTTCTTCTCCATTAACCAAGGCTAAAAGGCAGGCCTGGAAATCCTTTTTTCAAGAGCTGCCAATGACATAACCTCATTTTAATGTACTACAAGTCCTTACGAGCACATGCTTGATTTCATTTTTTCATCTGAATTTCTGATGTAAAGGAACCCAGTGCAACTTTTAACTTGGCCAACGTCTGAAAACCAGGCTGCTGGACTCTGAAGTACACCATCAGTGGAATGTATTCTTTTCATCTTTGTTCTCTAAATCTACTTTTTATTTGCCTGAATAAAGGAAATAGAGTCCCTTTAATGTTGTGTGGATAAAAGCCACAAGAAAGAGATAAAGCATGGAGCATGTACTGGGCCCTTAGGGGTAGACAGAGCAAGGAGCTTTGGACGGCTCTTTTCACCAAAGAAAGGCACTTTGCTAGTTTAGACAATTACAGACAAGACAACTGTGGTTTAATTTGCATTAATTGAGGACTATTCCATTGTGTAAAAGGAGATTTCGGCAATGACAGATTAAGACTGATGTACATCTATAACCCACAGTCAAACAGATGATTATTATTACATCGATGGGAAAACAAATAGCTTAAACATTGTTTTAAAGCTATTTGCTTTGGGCTCTAGATATTAACCAGAATTACCAAACATGGCTGAAAGCAGAATGTTTGCCTGGTTTCCTACTTTCTCTAAATTCTTTATCAAGGGCAAATAATGTATTGCCCTTGGCATGATGCACTATGAGCTCTGCATATGTGTTCTTCTTCAGCTATTGGTTTGGTATTCATTTCAAGGGCCCAATATGGGTATTCCTACCGTGTCCTCTATTTTTGATTATACTCCATTATTCCTACTTAATTCTTTTAAAACCATCAAAAGGCATAATTTATCTTTTTTTGTTTTTGTTTTTAGGAATGTGTTTTTTCCCACATTACATCAGCTATAAGTACAATGAGAATTTTACTAAGGTGGACAAACCCTCTTTTTAAATCCTTTCAGTCTCAAAGTTGAGTTGAGTGACATGAGATCATTTCCCTGGGGAACAATCAGCAAGCCATCACATTTTTTCTCAGCACCTTACTTTATCATGAACCTTTCAACATCTACCCATTGCATAGGTGGGCAAATAGGGACCTGTGAGGACAGCAATGTAAGATAGCCCAAAGGGATGTTCCTAGTAATAAAAGCCAGGTGAATTTTCTAACTCCCTATTAATGAGCTTCAAGTCCAAGTCTAATGGAAAACCAAGCCCCAATAACTTTTACCTTTCACTCAAATTAAGGTGAAGCTGTTTTGACATTTGTATAGCCCCAGAGAGATCTTGTGCTCTGTGAGCTGAGCTTTAAAGTATTATTAGACATGCTTCATTGGGTCTTAAGGTTTGAGCAGCATTTTTCCAAAATGCAGAACATTCAACATATTTCTCTGAAAGTCACCCTTGCAAACTCCAGGCTGCTCTTTGAAAGCACCTCTGCCTCGCTTTCTCTCAAGCCTTATTCACATGCTCAAGTAAACGAGCCCTGCCAAAGGACTCAGACCAGAAATAAAAGTCAAGGGGGAGGTCCCTGTAGATGCCCTATTATTCCCACATTTCCATATTTCCAGATTTGGGGTTGTGTTCAGAGCTCGAACTCTTTCAAATGTGCTACTCCCGTCGGTACACCTTTTTAGGCAGCGAGATTTGTTGCTGGATAATTCTAAACGACCATCGCCTTATAACAAAGCCATCCTATTTAGACATGGGCAGATGAGGTAGGTAGAAAATGGGTGGTTCAGGCAGATTTCATGAGGTCTAATAAATCTTCAGTAAATTACAGCTCATCCCCCGAGTCTCCTCTCATGTGCTCTTTGTCTTGCTAATACATATTATTCCCTGCCTGGCTTCACACTTTCAGGCATCTCAGAGGTGAGGCCTGTACAAAGCTACAGATGCAGAAAGGAAAGGAGACCTTTGCCCCAAATGTTACCCATTAACATTGGCGTGGCCCACAGAAGGATTTTCCTACGGTTCTTCAGTCTTAAAAGAACTCACAATTTGGGAGCTTAAAGTAATAAGAAGAGAAATTGAAAAGAAATAGAGGCCGCTGTATCTCTCTTTTTAAAAACTGTGGATTTTCAGTTCATTGGTTTAAAATATCCAGAGAGAGAGAGAAAGGGGCATGGCTTTTTTAATTACAAGAACAATACATTTATAGTATTTAAAAATTGTAGTACAGAATGATGAGAAGTGAAAAGTTAATTACCTTCTCTACTTTCATTTTGATAACTAATGTTAAATTTCTCATACAAGGTTTAAGAAATTTTCTAAGCATATATAAGCTTATTATTACCTTTAAGAAAGGAACACACACAAATAATTTTACACTTTTTTGCAGGTTGCTTTACCCATGACAAAGAGCAAACTGGGAAAATATATGTAATAAAATTAATTTTATTAATGCACAGAATACTCTTATACTTCAATAAGAAAATGAATTATTACCTTGTGGGAAAATGGGCAAGACATATATAACAGCAGCTTACAGGAAAAAAAAAAAGTGGTTAATGAAATGGTACCCACTCAGTGGAATAAATATTATATTAAACAATGAGCAATCATTTCACTTTTCAGATTAGCACAAATTTATAAGCTTACTAAAACCTAGTGTTATCAAAGATACAAAGAAGCAGATATGTTCTCATAATTCTGGGAGCATTGTGTATTTTTGCACAGCAGTGTGACTCCTTCTCAAATGAAAAATATATATATGTCCTTTGACTCAGTAACTTTAGTATTGGAGGTTTACCTTGGTGATAAAAGTTTGTACACTCTTATAAAGATATGTACTAGAATGTCCATTGTAAACAAAAGTAATAGGAAAAAAAGGAGTGGGGATTCTCAAGGTTCATAAATAAAGGATAGTTTAAGTAAAATAGAGAATCTCTATAAAACAGAATACTATGACTGTGTTCGGAATGAAGTACATCTGTGGGGTAATTTGAAAAGCTGACAAGAATATAGCGTTAAGGATTTTTATTCCCAGGGCAGATATCTGCCTCCATATTATATATACAGTGATGGTGCTGACTGTTACAGGGGCCATTCCGATATGGCAGTAAGGAGAACTGACTGAAGTCAGACATCTAGGGTCAGAATCTCAGGGCTACTACTTTCTCCTGGTGTGAACTTGGGCAAAATGCTTAAGCCCTCTAGTCTTAAAAATCTATAAAATGACAACAATAATACCTTCCTCACATGATTTTGAGAATTAAATGAAACACTGTATGTTAAGTGCTAAATACAGTACCCTGCCATAAAATGTTCATTTAATGTGAACAGTTACTAATATAGTACGCTGGTTTTATGAGATATTCCTGGCAGGGATGCAGCTGCTATAGTTGGTAAGAGAGGAGACTGTGCTCCTGAAAAGCCATACAATGTAGGGATATGTAATTATATGTCAAAGGAAAATCTTATTTCTTAAAGCAGGAGGAAACTATAAGAGATCTCACTCTGTGATTAGGAGATGATGTAGAAAATCTCTATCAAAGGTATTAGAAGTAGGATGGATCTCCCTTGATTGTTCAGATGTGGCCAGGTAGATGAGAGGAGAAGAGGGAAAGGTCTTCAAGAGGGGGGCATTGTATGAATACAAGAGCAATGGCTGGGGATCAGAGGCAGTTTATTAGGAGATCAGGGAAGAAGAACCTGACTGGAGGTGGGCAGTATTTTTAATATCCTACTCTTCTATTTTGTATTCAACACATTTCAAGTCACACTAGAAAGAATAGTTCATGTCAGAAAAGTTGCCTGTGCCCTTGGAAGGGTCATAGTACTGAAGACAGTCTCCTCCCAAATTCCTGCAGACTTAGCCCATTGAGCACCATGACTAGGTGATCTGGAAGGTAGATGGGAAGGCACCAAGACTGGGCCCTATGATGACAATCAGGCTATATGTCACAGATTTATGATAACTGATTGAATGAACACTTTCTGGTGTGAGGTAATGTACTTATTTTAGTACATACACCAGAAATATATTCTTGTCTTTATGGAAAAAAAATCAATGTACTAAATACTTTGATTTGAAAGTATGAGCCCATATTGCCCAATGCTTCTTTCGTCATCTGCCCTTTACCTACAGATTAGGCTTTGGGCTTCACTTGTAGCTTAGCCACAACACTCAACAAACAAATCAAAATTTGTGTGCAAATTCATTTGAAACTCTGAAAGGGATTAACCCCATTCTCCTCACATCCTTTTGGCTAGATGTGAGTGCATCTTTCTATGTCCTATTTTCCATATTGTCCTAGACGTTTTCCTCTGTCTTAAACTTTCAAAGCTTCATTTCTTCCCATATATGTACACTGTGCACTGTATAACTTTGTCCCATAGTAAATAAGGTCCCGTCTTTTAAAAATTTTTTCAAAGAATATTTCTTTAACCTTCCAACCATAACTCAGGAGTGCATGAGCCTTTATGTCACAAAATCTGGGAAATTCTATGCATTCCCTTGTGCTTTGCTTTTCCATTGTACCAGACCAGGAAAATCCCAAACCTGGGAGATCCTAACCACAGCCTCAGGGCAGCCCTGAACAGCAGGTGCTTGCTAAATAAGAGACTCACAATTGAGTAAATGAAAAAGCAAGCATTTAAAGTAACTCTACCAGGAATTACATACAATACATTTCTTGGAGTTCTTTGCCTTCTACAGTGACTGTTTTTATAACCTTGCAATTCTTCACACCTTGGATTCCTACCCTCCCCCCTCCATAATCACAGATTTCTATCATAAGAACTGCACACCATTCTGCATCTATGCTCATCTTCTTCTCTCTCCAGTTACAGTGGAAGACTTTTCTCTCCTCCATCCTTTTTTTTCTTCTCAGTGACCTCATTTCTGCTTTACTCTCACATATTTTCAGTCTACATATCTGTCTTGCTGTTTCTCTCTTTCTCTTTTCTCAAGATCATTGCCTTCAATATTCGAATATGCTCCAGCTTTTCCCATTTTAATGAACTCACACTGTGACCTGATTCCTGAGCTTTTGTAAACAATTTTAGTTGCACCATCTCCATTTCCTCCACCATTTAGTCCTGCACACTTCCATTCTGCAGAAACTGCACTGCATACAGTCAGCGAGGCACTCCATGTGGCTAAATGGGAGATAATCCTGTCTTTCTTTGTTTTTGCAGTTGATTCCTCCATCCTTCTAGAACAGTCAATTCTCTGGGCTTTCATGACATCACAATTTCCTAATTTTCTCCTATTTCTCTGGTGTCTACTACTTAATGGACTTTACTGACTTATCCTTTTCTATTCAATCCTTAGAAATTGGGGCTTGCCCTCCTTCTTGCTCTATACTCTCTTAGGAAACTTTAGTCTTTTGCATTTAAATATTCTCTGTTTAAAAAATACTGTTATTATTACTACTATGTTAACAATAAAACTAAAACAAGATTTATCAAGTTTTTTGCATATGTTAGCTTATCACAAGAACTTATACTAACCCTCTCTCCATTACACTAAAAATGAAATAAGTACAAAAAGATAAGGTAATTTGCCCAAGGTCATGCAATAACTTATGGGGCTAGGCTTCAAACCCAAGTGACCTGACTTCTTCTTAATCATTGCACTATATTGCTAGGCTCCCAAGTTCATATCTCACACCCAAATTCTTATCTCCATTCCAGACACCACTTCCGAACTCAGAATCACTTAATCAATTGCCAGTGTGTAATCTGCTTCACTGAATCATCTCTATGTCAACAAGATCACAAGTGAACTTTGAACCCCAGCTTCCCCCAAACTTCTAAATCCACTTTTGCTTTGACTTTCCCATTTAGTAGATGACACCCCTTTCTTCCAGTTACTCAAAACTGGGTTATTGGTGGCAACTTCTGTCATCATTTACCCAAAGTCTGAAGAGGAGGGAGAGAGAGAAAAAAAGAGAGAGAGAGGGAAAGAGAGACAGAGAGAGAGACAGAGAGAGAGAGACAGAGAGAGAGAGAGAGAGAGAGAGAGAGAGAGAGAGAGAGAGAGAGAGAGAGGAATAGAGAGAAAGAGTTCTCTCCAACTTCATCTCATCTTTCATCTAGACCACAGGCTTGGCTTTCTAACTAGCTTTCCTACATTCTCCCTAGTCTCTCCCCAGTGCATTTTCTAACAACCAAAAGATCTTAAAATAATGCAAATTGATTATGTCATTCACCTGCTTAAATTTGTCAATTAATTCTGCAATAATACAATGATAAAGTAAAAAATTATTTCCATGAGGAACTATACTCTCTATGATTGGCTTCACTCATATCTCTAGACTCATTTCCCAAATTCTGCCTAATAATCTCCAGCTACCCTTGTCTTTTCTGTTCCTCACATATGTTCTTTCTACCTCAGGGACCTCTATGCATCCCTCTTAACATCCCACTTTTTAACCTTGAGGGCCCAGATTCAATTTATTTCTCATTTAGTCTCATTGCACCCTGAAATTTCTTTCACAGCACTTAATCAAGATTTAAAAATATATATATTTATTCATATAAATATGTTTAAAAATTATCTTTCTCAATAGATTAAATTCTCTATAAGAGCAAGGAAAGAATCCCTTAAGATCTGCTATATCTGGAACCTAGCATGATGCTTAGATTATAGGTAAGACTCAAGAAATATTTGTTGAATGAATAAATCAAAAGAAGATATGATATACACCAAGCAGACATATCAAACAAAGACTTGAGCAAAGTCTAAGTTACTGGTTTTCAAATTGTTGTCTCCAGATCAGTTTATAAAGGGGATGCTGGTGCCAGTGATTAATTTAAATCTGTAAAATGAGAATAATTTCTGCCAAACAAAAGTATAACATAGAACCACTAAGGTTATTGATAGAATTAAGTCGCAGCATATATGAAAAAGCACAGTACCTTGTAAACAATTGGTATTCAATAATTGTTCATATTCTTCTGCTCTCCAGAAACTACTGCTATGCTGTTTAAAAGGCAGCATAATAGATAGTATTTAGACAAGTATTATCTGTACTGAGACTCTTAGAAGCCGGAGGTAGAATTAAAAGCCTTCCCTTGACCCAAAATAGAATACACAGGGTCTTTTAGGACTATTCCACCCAATTTCTTTGTTTGGGACAAACAAACAAACTTCCTTTGTTCTCTCTTTTCAACTGGATCTTAGCTTAAAAGTAATCTAAAAGATCTAAGCAACACTTAAACCCTGGTAAGTAGATAATGGTTCCCAGCAACTGTCAGTATTTCTGGAAGAGAAGAAGATCAAAAACTAAAAGGATTTTCTCCACTAAAGCTCCCATATATGATCTCTTTTTATATTGCATCTTGTTGGGTAGTTACAAGAGATATGCTAGTAACATACATCTGTTTCTAAAAGATAACTTAAAATAGTGTAATTGAGTGTGGTTCCTTGAGTCTCCCCATCTCCCTCACATCCCCCTCCCTCACACACACACTTAGTCTTGTCAGACTCTAGCTTCCAGATTTATGAAGGAAAATACTGCTATCTAATGGCTTTAGGAAATGTTGGCAGGAAACATGACCTCCTTGGTACAGGTCTTGCCATCAGTTAACCACAAACTTAAGAGTTAGCAAAGGGAAATAAATTCAGATCTCAGTGACAAAAATTGCCATTGAGTTCTTTCATCTTTGTTGTTAATGCTAATGGCTAATAAGGGGTGTTGAATCCTGAGCCCAACTCTGTCATTTTTATGGCAAAGGGTAAATGGAACACCCTGAAGTTTTAAAGCCTAGCCACTTTGAAAAGTGTTTACTCTTTTCTATTCTCACTGCCTTAGTTCACTTCGTTACCACCTCTCCACAGATATCACTTCTCATCAGGTCTTTGGTGTCCAATGTCTTCTTTTTCCAAGGAAAGAAGATCACTGCCTTACTCATTCCAATTCACTTCATTCAATGAGACAACATCTAAAGGACACAGCCAGCATCTGGCATCTTCACTTCTCTAAAGAGTTATTGAGAGCGAGATATTAAAGATAAGGGTCCTAGATCTCTATTTCAATACCACGGGATGCAGTGATTTCCAAGGTTACAAAGATTGCTCACGACAGAGAGGAGGGTGGACAAAATGTTGGATTCTATTAATCACTACAATTAGTTTGAACTCTTTCCCATAATAAACATCAAAATTCCTAATTATTCTTGTAATGGTAACACAAATGTGAAGATTCTAAGATGAAAAAGCTATCAGATAGAAGCAATAGGGAACATTCAACATTTGCTTTATTTTATGAATTTTTGAGTATGTGCCATATATTGGATACTTTAATAAATGCTTGTAATGCACCAATGAGCAGAACTATATCCCCTTCTTGTATGCAGCTTGCAGACTCGTGGGTGCATTTGTGTGTGAGTCAATGCGTGTGTTTGTAAAGGAGAAGACAATCAACAAAAAATAAACATGATATGTAACTTAAATCATTTGTTAGATGATGCAAACTTTGGGGATGGAAATGAAAATAGGATTGTGGGAAGAAGAAGTCCCAATTATAGTTTTAATTAGGGTCATCAGAGTAGGCTGAAGTGATGTTATAGCAAGTACTTAAAGAAGTTACCTGCATGAATATTGAGGTAAAAAAGTTTTCCAAGCAGAAGAAATAGCCAGGGCAAATGTTCACACACACACACAAAAAAATCCCCTTAAAATGCAACTAAGCTTTCTTAAGATTCCCTGCCCTTTCTGCTTCCAATCTCCTTGTCATGGTGCCAAGAAAGCTTGCATTCATTTAGAGATGTAGAAGAAACACATATGAGACATTAGCTACTTCTAATAGGACCCCACCCTTAATAACAATTGTTTTTGGCTTCATAGAGTATGACTAGCAGTCCTGTATTATATTCCAGGAATTTAGAGATCTCATTCAATCCCCAACCATTCAAGGAGAAATTAGGTGCTGTCTCAACCTTATCAGTAGTAAAACCAAAATTCATGGAAAAGAAATCACCTACTCAAAGGGACAGTACTCTATTTTCAAATTCTAAAAAGTTTTCCCCATACTAAGTTTCTCTCTTTAAGAATTTTATGTCTTAAAAATATATAAATGGTCCTTCTGCCCATGGAAACTGCAAAACCTCTCCCCCCTGTAATTTCAGTCTTTGGAGAGTACCATAAACCTCTGAATTTCCAGGATTGGCCACTTCTATCCTTCAGAGTCCAAGCACTTCCATTCACTTGTAGCCCCTAGCAAAGTCCTCCTTTATGAGCATGACACTTGGAATGGATTTATACTCTTTTGAAAAGAATATAAGAAAAACAGACTATTAGACCCACAATATTAATTCTCCACACTTGGGTGAAGGAGGGAAAAAGAGTTAAATACCACTTTCCTTAATAATTCACAGTTTTAATTTCATCGACAAGTTTATCCTTATCCTATAAAAGAATCTTTACCTTGTTTGGTTTCACTCAAAATATATCTGGTACCTTTTTAATATCAGTTCATAAATAACGATCCCATTCTTTTTGAGAGCTACATCACATTCCAATGACCATTTCCACATTGAGAGACAGGTTGTTTCCCATTTTGTAACTAATGGCTAACAGTGCTGTGGGGAGCAACCCCATGCACATAATATTGTACACTTTTGTGAGGAAATCCACATACTTAAGTTCTAGCAGTGGAATTGCTGAGTCATTATTTAAAGTACGTGTATTTTAAATGTGAGTAGGATTTCGATAACTGACCTCCAAAAAAGTTCTGATTTATGTTCCCACCAAATCAAAATTGCATCTGTTTCTCCACAGTCTTTAATATGTTTAACATTTATTTAATATACCCTATGTGTCAAACTCTATTCCAAGTGCTTCTTATGTGTCATCTTGTTTTATTTTCTTCATGACCTGTGAGTTGGGTATTATTATTACTATTTTGTAGAAGAGGAAACAGACAAAAAGTGAAAACTAAACTAAAGTTGCACAGCTGATAAGTGGTGAACACAGGTAGTCAGATTCAAGAGGCTATATTCTTTACCTCCTACAAATATTCAGTTCCCCAGCTTTATAGAGATATTTTTGATACAAATATAAGTTTAGGGTGACGATGTGATGATTAGATACACGTATATATTGCAAAATGTTTACCCTAATAAATTTGGTTAACCTCTCCATTTCCTCATATAATCATGATTTTGTGTATGTGTGTGGGGATAAGTACTCTCTTAACTTTCAAGTCTCCCATAAATCTTAATATTTACCAATCTGATAGGTAAAATCTGGCATTGCATTGTTGATGTAATATACACTTCTTTAATTTTGAATGAGAGGTCATGTTTTAATTCACTATTGAAACTTATTTCTGTAAACTGCTCATTCATGCCCTTTTTTGTTTTTCTATTGGGTTATTTTGTTTAATTGATTTGTATGTTCGAGTTCTGAATGTCACAAAAATTAGTCCTTTATCACATGTTGCAAATTTTTCTTTCCTTCATACATTTTGACTTTGCATATGGTATTTAAATTTTTTTGCTACCATCTATGCAAAAATTTAAAATTATATAATTAATCCTAATGATTTTCTTTTGAAGTATTTCTATAATGCTTTAAAAGGCCCTTGCACAATAAGATCATAAAGAATAGTTTGCCTTTGTTGTTGTCTAGAATATTTGTGATATTTTCCCCCGGTGTTTAGATTTTCAGTCTACTTGTTGTAATACATAAAGTGATGCTCTATTCTTTCAATATCAAATGACTCGAATTAACATTATCTATAAATTATTTTGAAAGTGTTACTACCTCTATTATAATTTAAATTCATATTTATGTATGTAAATTTAGTGTAAAATTAAGTGGTTTTTAGAATACCCACAGAGCCGTGCAACTGTCATCACTGTCTAATTCCAGAACCCCTACATTTTTTAGGCTAATTCTGAACTTGTAGTCAATTAAAAGTACTTGTGTCTGTTGCTGCACTACTACCAGACTCTTTCAACTACCGGTACTTTACAATGCATTTCAATATCTAAATCAATAAGTTTATCCTAACACTTCTTTTCTGGAAGAGAGGAAAGAATAAATTGTTTTGAAAAGTATTAATCATTTCTGGGCTACAAGTAACTCAAATATTTTTACTTTGCTGAAAACAGATTTTGAAGGTGCTCAATTCACTGCAGGCAACCTATACCTGTTAATCCTTACTGATTCAGATTCTACTAATTCAAAATTCACAATAATTTGTACATCTCCTGATTATTTATCCATGCCAAGTAGTCCTCCCACCCCCATATTATTAATTTATGTATTTGGACTTTTGTTTTCCCATCTCCTTATTTACTAAGATAACACGTATTTTCTCTGTGCATTAAAGTCAGATCTTCCCTACAGGTCTTCTGTCATTCACATTTATGTTTATCCTGACATTCCCACTTAGTGAAACATGTCTTGATATCCAGCATTTGTCAGGCGCTATGTAGCAGTTGGTAAAAGAATAAATAAGAAAGAGTTATTGCTCTAACTTTGGGTCTAGGAGGTACTTAATAGGAGAGGATTTTTTTTTTACACAGAAAGAGTATAGCAAGTTCTGAGTGTCAGAACTCTCATGAGCTTAAGCCCACATTTCTAACTTAAGAAGCTTGTTCCGAGTAGAAACTATTTTCCATTAACTGAGGATAAGGCAGAAGTCCCCCGTTTCCTTCTTCCCTGACTCTTTACTGTCTACCTCCACAAGCAAAGTCTGAAGAGAACACAAGGATTATGACACCTGCATAATTTAAATAGTTGGCCTCAGTGTATCTGCATCTGCTTGCGTGTTGGTGCGACCTCGCCCATGTGCAGGCTGGAACTGCCGATTTTAGATGTCACATTCCTAGAGAACAAGTGAAGCTCTGTTCCACTTCTTTGCCAGTCCCCACGACAGACCTGCACAGGTGGGTGCTGGCTCCCTGATGATAAAATAGTAATGAGCTCCTAATTATGGATAATTGCATAATGAAGGGCACTCTTGGCTCTGCCAGTTCACATTTGCAGCTGGTACCTGAACAATTTCTACTTGTGACAACAGGTTATTTTCTTCTTGAATCGTTTGAGGAGAAAAGGCAGCATGCCAGCACACCAACAAGGATTAAATTATCCCCAACAAGTCAGTGCCTGATTCCTGTTTCTTGAGGGCAGGATGGGGAACTTGACTAGTCATTCTCCTAATTATCCAGGGAGATTAGTTTGTGCACCCGGGCTATGGACTAATAATAATGGTTTCCATTTGGAGAGGGCCTTAAATATTCAGGCTATGTAACCACACCCTCATGAATTTCTGGTTACAAGATGCCTATGTGTCATTTGGTAACTGCAGGCCCAGTGAGCAGTAAGCTGTAGCCCAATGTTCCCAGAATTTGCTTGTTTACAAATCATCTTGGATATTCATTAAACATATACATTTCCAAACTGCCATCCTAACTTATTGAGTAAAAATTTGCCAGCCGATCCCAGATCTACCACTGACCATGACTTGGGTAAGTCACAATTTTTGTTTACCTTAGCTTCTTTAATTCTAAGATGAGCTGGAAACCTCCAATATCTGTAAATGTGATACATTGATATGTGATACATTGCCCCACCAGATAAGAAGTGTGACCTGACAACCCTCCTAAACGAAATACCCATTCATATGTTACATGCCTCGGGTTGAATTTTTTTAAAAAAAAATGACAGCAAGGATATTTCCTGTTCCACACAATTTTTTTTTTTTTTTTTTTTTTTTTTACTGTATGACTTAATACTCTTTCCATCAAGTATGGTGTCTATGATTCCTCCCTTGAATCTGGATGGCCTTGTGATTAGAGTGGAAGTGATGTTATTTGACTTCTGAAGTTAGGTCATAAAATGTGATACAACTTTCTCTTGGTTCTTTTGGGATGCTGACACTTGGCGCTTAGCTACTGTGCTGTGAAAAAGTCCAAACAGCCCGCAGACATGAAGAGGCACCCATTCCACATCCCTGGCTGAGCATGAATTTACAACCTATGTGAGCAGGCCCTCTTGAAAGGGCATACTCTAACCTCAGGTCAACTGCCCCATCTGATGCTACAGACTAATTGTCTCCACATCGTCCTTCCCAAATTATAATTTTGTGAGCAAAATAAATTATCTTTCTTTTAAGCATGATGGTTTATTACTCAGCAAAAGATAACTGATAGAACACATGACAGTAGTGTAAGGTGTGTATTTGAGCAATGAAAATAAGATGATTGAGTGGTATTGAGTCAAATTATGGATAATTTTTATAAGGGGATTGGATTAGATCTAATTAGCAATGTTAATTATAAGAGGTATATCAAATGGAGGAGGTTAGACATGACATTAGAGGTAAGGGTAATGGTTAGGAGGTTACTGCATTTATTCCAGCATGAGCCGATAAAGTCAGGAATTAAGTTCATGACAGTGAGGAAAAAAAGAGGAGATATGCAGAGGGTGAAAAAAAATCAACAGGATACATTATCCGACTAAAAAGGGGCGATGAGGTTGAGATTAATGCTGTGGAGCCTTTGAGCTCATCTTAATGTAAGAATCCTGATACTCTTGACAGAAATGGAAAAATTGGGAAACTGGTATAGGAAAAATTTTCCATCACCAACAGGCTAAGTCATGTTTAAATTAACTTGAATTTACTGAGTGTTTCTCTAATGAAAGACGTATGACACAAAGCAAACATGAGACATCTGTAGACACTCAAAAGAGAAAATGTTGAGGTCAGAGTGTTTTCTGTGGCAGGCAGGATGGCTGTCTTCTTGTCAGCTGGTCTTATCTGGTGACTTTACCATGTTCATTTTGGGTTCCCAGTCTTGCTGGTCCAGAAGCTTATTATTCTTTCAGCATACCAGAACTGAAGAGCAAATGCATAAATTAAATTCATATTAACTTATAAACCCAGTGTTCTAACTTAATAATATAAAAAGGGAGATGTCACTTGCCTGAAATTCACCTCTCACCCAACCAGCACTTTTCTTTCCTTACAGGCAAATCTACATATAAAGCCAATTCATAATCACAGATCTTATTGGAAATGACATCAAAAGGAGAAGCAGCTAATGTTACTCTTTAATAAGCAAGCTAAGAATGTCTGATGTAAGATGTCTCTATGAAATAAAGATAGGTTTTTAATAGGCATGGAAGCCACATCTACTCTCTCTTTGAGATTGTGCCTAACACCTTTAGAGATAGTCCTTTGTATTTCATTGGGGAACCACTACACATCCCTTTCAGAGTGACGCATTTTGCTTTAGACAAATTGGATGCTATAAAATGCCTGGGGCTACCCTGCTTCTCTTTCCTAGTATCTCTCTGACTGGATCCATTATATACCAATTTCACGATACTAATTGAAACCAATCCAGTTTTCAAGTTCATGTTGGGATTAATGCCTGGTGGTAGTTTCGACCATTTCCAATAAGAGCCATCTTAAAGATATGTGGACTAGAAAACAGAAATGAGATTTCTGTGAGACACTACTTTCTAAGCCAAGGAAATGAAGAGTGTGGTTGAAGTATCAAGAGGGCTTTTCCAAGAGAAACATGTAGAGAGGCCACTAAAAGACTCGCGAGGCTTTGGGAAACTTTTCAAGTGTGAGAATCATAAAATAAAAGCTAACAAGGACTAAGAGAATGAAGACAATGAGATGCCAAAAGACCCAAAGGGGAGAGGAATTCCAGAAGAGAGAAGCCATGAATGATGTCAGTTATCGATACAGCCTCAAGAAGGTCTAACAATATAGTTACTTTGTAGATTGAAGTTTGTTTGTTCCCTTTTTAGGAGTTTATTTTTAGACAATGTCCCTGAAATTTGAGGATGTCAGGTGAACCTGCGCTGGTTAAAATAATCCTGTATGTATGCTTTTTCATGTGGTTCCTTATACAAATAATTTTTAAAGCAACAAATGTCAATTAAACTTAGAGATGCATTTAAAGACTACTGGAGAACTAAGAATTATGAAGTTACTATAAGTTAGGTGTTTCACATTTATCACCATTTTACCTAATCTTGATGTTTAGATGTATATTTGAGCTGAATACTGCTTCTTTCCTGTTTTACACCAAATCTATAATTTTAAGACTCCTGCGATAGCATAAAAATTCAGAACTCATTGATGGACTTCTCAGAAGTACACTCTCAATTTCTAGAAGTATACCTCAGCCTTAATCATACATTACTTGTTCACTCTAACTAGATGTGAAAACTGTATGAAGGACAGGTTTTCCATTCTTTATATATTAGAACCCCATTAGGTATCACTATAAGATGCCATTTTTTTTGCCCTAATCAAAAGTTTTTCTGACAATTTATGATGCTAAGAGGACAGAAACAACCTCCTTTCTCCTCATCACATAGCACTTTAGCCAGAAATTACATAACTTGACAGGAGAGTAGCAATCCTCTTAAGAACTTATGGAAAAACTTATTTCTAATAAGGGAAGCTGACTTTTAGAACACATACAAAAATTTTCATTAAGTACTATTTTAAGATAAACTATTATTTTTAAATAAAATGACTAAGCACCAGGGATGTGTACAGTTTGAAGGGGTATCTCAGGTTTATCATAAAGTATGTGACAACATTTAAAGGCAGTTTTAGTTAGTGGTTAGAAGTCAGACTAAAGGAAAAAGTGTTGAAAGAAAATATTTTTTGGAATAGTTGCACCCTAGAGTAGACAGTCTCTCTAAAATACCTTTAGGTAAAAGCCTCTTGCCCTTTCCACTAAACTCTTTCATCTCTAATTTGAAATATTATAGCTTAGAAATGTCTAATAATGTACCAAACAGTAGGCCATGAATTTTCTAATGCATTCAACATTCCTCTATTTACTGACCAATAATAGGAAGTAGAAGTTGCCAGAAACAAGAAATGTGCTGGAATAAAAAAAGAACAAAGTGGTAAAAAACTAAATCTCATTAAATTTTAGAATGTCTTCTAATTTTTTATTCCAAAGCCTTTAACACATTCCTCATCATCACATGATCACCAATATTTTGCTAAGGGTAAACTCTTCTGAAGAGAGAGAAAAAATTAGCAAGACACGAAAATTCTAAAAATAAATAAATAAGTGATTCTCCCTCAGGAAACAGACCCTTTGTTAGAACATAAGCAATTATCCCCGGCGAAATTAGGAAGTGTCTGGATTACATGCCAGATTAACAGCACAGGAGATAAAAATTCACACACACACACACACACACACACACACACACGCACACGCACACGCACACACACACCCTGGAAAAAGAAAAGAAAAAGACTTTTAGGTTTGGACAATGAATCCCTCAAGTTAGCTAATTTCTAGAGCCTTCGTGAATGTTCCACAGACTCAATATTTTACAAAAGTTAAGCTTTTTTCACTATGTGTATGTAGTTGTACATGGTGATGAGATTCTCATGTCTAGCCACAAGATGAGAGGTGCTTACGGAAGAATCACAGAAGTATCTTGTATTCCCAAACTTTGTAAAAGCTCTTTTGGCAGCTCCTCCTTGAGCTCCCCAGCCCCTGAAGCTCCTGCAGACGTAGGATCACTCTGGCTCCCTTCTTTCAGAGTAGTTTCCTGCCCCAGAACACAATGCATTAGAAAGGAAATTACAGAGCTGGCAGCTTGTCACTACCTGTCCCACTCCAGCCTCAACTTGAGCTTTATGGAGACAGGCAGTTGTGGGATCCCTTTCCTGTCTGGTCCCTAGTCTTTCGTCAGATGTCTCCCAATTCTACTTTCTACCTGGGTCTCCTGGAGGTGATGCCTATCTGGGTTCTAACTCATCCTGCAGAGGTCCTGCAGAAAGCTCCAACTTATGTTCTAAACATTCCTGTGCAAGTGCCCTCTCTTCCATGGAGAGCTGTTCTGAATACAAAGGTGACCACCAGAACTTGCATCAGCATAATCCTGTGGCTTGCCATTTTTCCAAAGCAAAGCAGAGTCCATGAGCAGGCTCTGAGACCCAAGAAAGGATGACTGCTGCTCTGGAGAAGAGCCTTTCATCTGTGTTCTGTTGTTTTGTATGCCTCAGGTAAGTACCCACTCATGGAAAAGTCTTTAGCCACTGATGGTGTTCAGAGGAAAAGGTGTTTGATAAGCCCTATCAACAGCTGTTTTATGACAGGCTGCCTTGGTGCCAGATAATATTTATTATCTTTGGAAAAAAATCTAAAGTCAAGTGCTATAATTATTTCGATCACTAATTATTAAATCCAGGTGGAGCATGGTTATCATCAATTGTCTTTGTGTGGAAGACTTGAGTGGCTGGCCATTCTTATAGACCCCAAAGCAACCAATGTCTGCCCTCTGCACAGAACTTAGGCATCACCTGCCATGAAAGCCTAGGCCCTAGCGTCCAATTACTACACTGCCTTTGGGAACCTCATTAATGTGAGGTAACCACAGGGTATACAGGTTCAAGAATGGAACACAGCAGATGTAGGAGAAGTGTCTTCCATTCTACTGGTCAGATATCCCATCCCTGGTAGAATATGACAGTCCAGCAGCTGGTTAGGTGGGGAGCTGCTTCACTGAACAGTTCCCAAGCCACAGGTTCTACAGGAAGCACAGAGAAGCATGGCTGGGTGCTTATGGTGAGCCCATTATATGATTTAATTCTGCCAGTCACCCAAAGAAGTGAAGACTTACATTCCATTCTACAGATGAGGAAACTGAAGATAAATGATGTGAGATGATTCATCTAATAAATAGCAGAGTCAGCACTAAGGGCTCAATGGGGAAATAACAAAGGCACTAAGTGCCTACCAAGTCACAGTCATGTGGTTGCTCTCAATCTAGGATAGGTTTCTGGCATAAAAAAAGTTTGTGGCGGATTCTGCAGGGTTACCCCTTACCTGTAATGGAGGATTTCTCACCTGAAGGATTCATCTCCTGAGTGGATCATCGTTTAAGTCAGAGATTGGCTATACTTAGGAAGATTTTGATTTATACTATAGGACACATCAAAAGAGATTCTGATTTAATTTGTTCATGGTTGAGTATTTTATAAAAGTCTTCCAAAGGATTTAAATATGCATCCAGGATCTAGTTGCTCTTCATCTGTATGGGGAACACTCCACTAAGTCAGAGGGTATACCTGTCATTTTGTCCCCTCCTTCCCATCACATATGGACTACACCTGTCTCTTTGACCAGAAATTGGAAGTAAGAGGGAGTCACTAAAGAGGTTCTGGAAAACTTGCAAAGGAAGTAGAGAGTTTCCATTGTCTCTGGATAGGACAAGTCAACAGGCTCTGTAGGAGAGTAGGTAAAGTCAGAAAGACACCCAGCTTAGAACAGGCAGGGAGCAGAGGGGAAGGAAGCTTTGGAGTAAGACTGTGGTGACTCAGTGAGCATACCCACTCCTTTTTCAATGTCTTGGATACCTCGTGACTTTTGAGGTGGAATTTTAAAATTACACCAGCATTTTTTTTTATTAATACTTCTAGGAGTATGAATTCCTAGAAGTAGGTTATTCTAAGACAATAAGTGACTCATTGGAGAACATTATTAGGGGGCAAAAAAAAAATATCATGTAAGTGGCCGCTCTTGGGTATGTAATAAACACCTGTTCTACTGGGATATGGGTGTTAAGGGATCCCTGCTGGGGGCTTCCCTTCCTGAAATCCCTTTGTACACTGAGCTGGTTGCTTTAGGAGGAGACAGAAATTTTCTTAGAAGCTGTATCAGTTTCCTCTTGCTGCTGCCACAGATTATTACAAACTTAATTGTCTTAAAGCAGCACAAATTTATTTTCTCACAGTTCTGGAGGTCAGAAGTCTAAAATGAGGAGTTGGCAGCAATGTGTTCCTTCTGAAGTTTCTAGAGGAGAATCTATTTCCTTGCCTTTCCCTGCTTCTAGAGGCTGCTATTACTTGACTCATGGCCCCACACCACTCCAAGAGTTAACAGGCTCTGTGGGAAAGAGAAAGTGTTTCTGTTATCTCATCTCTGACCCTCCTGACTCTGTCTTATAAGGATCCTTGAGCCAACCTGGATAATTCAGGATAGTCTTTCCATCTGAAGATCCTTACCCTAATCACATCTGTAAAGTTGTTTTTACCATGTAAGGTTACATAGCCACAGGTTTTGGGGACTAGCACATAGACAGCTTTGGGTGTGGGGGTGGGGGGCATTGTTCTGCCTACCACAGGAGCTTACTGAAAAGGAAATGGATTGGGATGCCCAACATCTCGATATTCAATGTTACCAGAGTCTTAGTCATGGATTGTTTTCTTTTTCCAGAAAACCTGTCAATGTTTATTTCACACACACACAAACCCTAAAGACAGTTTAAACTAGATTGAAAATGAAAAGCTAAAATTTTGACCCTATAGTGCTGATGAGTCAATGGGTTGGAAGGCAGGGGAAGCTAATAGGTACTCCTGGTAGCAAGGATCAAATCCAGAAATTGGTGGCCAGACAGTGGAGCAATGAGTGAATTCTAATCTCTAGTCTCCCAGAGGAGTCAGATCTGGATTTAGAAAACAGAAAAAAGGTACTCTATTCTTACCCTACCCTAAGCCTGAGCTAAGGGTCCTAATGATGAGGCAGAGTGCCAGCGTGGGCAGGGGCTGCATCAGAAGCCTGCAGAGGATCATGCTTTGGGAGCAATATCCTGGTATATGTGCAGGAACAAAAAGAGCAACTTAGGTGAGCCCATCTAGTGTCTTTATTAGGAAAGTAAGCCAACGAGGACACGCCTACCGCTGTGGCCTTGCCTCAACCAGAGGTTTTATGACCTATCTATCCAAGTGGTTCTGTGAAAACTGGTCAGAATTTCCTGAGGGGGAAAAAGGAAGGACTCACAAGGAGAGGCATGAGTCCTGCTAATATGTGCAGACAGTACAAACATAACTTCCTAGAGATAAAGACTTGGCCATATTTGCACCCCAGGGTGGTGATAGGAATGGCATTAGCCCAGAACCCAGTGCTCTGAAAATCTATCTGATGAAGGCAAGCACAGGGGCAGAGGGCTTAGGCCTCTTCAAGTTTAATGGGCACATGCATCCCCTGGAGAGCTTTGTCAAGATGCAGACTGTGATGCAGTGGGTCTGGGGTAGGGCTTGACATTTGCATTCTTAACTAGCTCCCAGGGGTTGCTGATGCTGCTGGCCCTATGCTGACTTGAAACAGGCGTCAGCTTTATGGGCCTGTGACTAGGTAGTGTCATGGGCCCTGGCACTTAGAAGGACACCATAATTGATTTAATGCTCTGCAGCTGCCATTTTGAGATTCTTAGTTCATTTTTAACAAGGGACCTCACACTTTCATTTTGCATTGGGACCCACAAATTATGTATTGGTCCTGATTTAGCATCAGAACTAGGTTCAGATGACAATTGTGCCCTTCACTAGTGCCATGTGCTGGAGAAAGGTCCTTGGCTTCTATGCTCATTTGACTATAAATAAGACTAATGTAAGACCTGTAAGACTCAGGCTGGGAGTCCACACGGGCTGACAAACAGCTGTTGATATTACCTACGCAGATACTATTACCACTACCAGCCACTGTTGAGTGCTAACTTGTGCCAATAAAGGAATCTCTCATTTTATTGTGTTTCACTTTACTGTGTTTTGTGGATATTGAGCTTTTTACAAATATAAGGTTTGTGTTAACCCTGTGTCAATCAAGACAGTTGGTGCCGTTTTTCCAATAGCATTCACTTACTTCACGTCTCTATGCCATATTTTAATAATTGCCTCGATATTGCAAACGTTTTTGTTACTATTATATTTGTTATGGCTATCTATGATCAGTGGTCTTTTATGTTACTATTATAATTGTCTTGGGGTGACACGAATTGCACTTATATAAGATAGCTAACTTAATTGATAAATGTTGTGTGTGTTTTGACTGCTCCATCAACCGGCCTTTTCCTGTCTCTCTCCCTTTCCTTGGGCCTCCCTATTTACTGAGACGAACAATATTTTTGCTGAAGATTGTTGAAACGACAACAAAATATTTCAAATATTACATAAACTTAGTTGATAAAGCAGCAGCAGAGTTTGAGAGGATTGACACCAATTTTGAAAGAAGTTCTAGTATGGGTAAAATGCTATCGAATAGCATTGCATGCTAGAGAAAATTTGTGAAAGGGAGAGTCAATCTGTTACCACTAGGGAGATCTAAATCCGCTGTTGCCCCAGTAATCCTGAAGGGTCTTCAGTTCTTTCTGCAGATGCGGTAAATAATTACAGATCAGTGAGATTTAGAAAAAGTAAGATTTATTAAAGTACATTTCAAGAGAAAAATGGGCTACTCCAAAGAGGACTATAGTGTCATAGAAGTGAGGAGGTCTGTATTATATTAGGCCCATGATGGGAGGGTTATAAAGGGTGCTAGATGATTGGCATGTGAGGTCATTTTGATTGACATTTGGCTGTTATATAACCCTTTGCCTACTGTGCATGCGGTTACCCAGAATTCAGTCTGTTATAATTAGAATGAACTTCTGGGTCTATGCATGATATTATAATGATGGTAAAATGAGGATAATGTTATGGAAAGGTTAGGGCACTAATTGCACAAGCGCTTGTGGTCAGACCAAATTAGCTACTACTTTATAGCTCTTCACTCCTTTGAACCTCAGGCTGTAAGGGTAATTTATAACCATAAAAATGAAGGTTCTAGGGATATCCTAAGGGAGGTCTTAGGAGGAGCCTTCATTCCCCAGTTGCTCATATCTACTTAATTACCTAACAAATTGATGTGGCAAACATCATTATTGTCTTTAAGAAATTGTCACAGCCACCCCAATCTTCAGCAACCACCACCCTGATCAGTCGGCAGCCATCATCATCGAGGGAAGACCCTCCACCAGCAAAAGGATTATGAGTTGCTGAAGGCTCAGAAAATGGTTAGTAATTTTTAGCAAAAAGGTATTTTTAAAGGTATGTACTTTTTTTTTAGACAATGCTATTGCACACTTAATAGACTACAGTATAGTGTAAACATAGCTTTTGTATGCACTGGGAAACAATTTTATATGACTCTCTTTATTGCAATATTCACTTTACTGAGGTGGTTTGGAACCAAATGTGCAATATCTCTGAGGTATGCTTATAGTACATTATTATTTTTTTGACTATTTAATTCCTAATAATCATTTTCTCTTTAATCCGATTTAATTGGTATTAAAACCTTGTGGTTACCATTGTTTTAATGCTGATCTGGCACCATTGCATGCTTAAAGGAAACAAAGGATTTTACCAAGGGAAGCTATGTAACCCTGATCCCTAAGGCCAGCTATTTTCTCATAACAGTGTCAACAACAATTCTTTCTAGATGTGAGTATCACTCAAATCCTTACCAGGCTGGCCGGTCACAACATCAGATGTCATAAGTTTCCCCTAGAATCTATTGCCTGTGGACTGACACTTTCTGGCTAGGTAACGTAGAAGGTACCTGAGTTTAGGCAAGAGGCTTTGTTCGAAGTTCCAAGGTAAAAAATAAAATAAAGATGTGTGTGATAAATTAGCTTTTTCTTGTATGAAATAAGAGTGAATACCAAATAAAGTATAGGAAGAGTATAGTAGGTACAAAGAATAGAGTCGACAAAATCCCAAAGCCACATATAGGTTAAGCCAATCTCCTTATATAATTCACCTTTTTGATTAACACTATTTCACTGGCTTTTTTCTTCATTCTGGCTTACTTGGAGCAATGTCCCTGTAGAAGAGTACCAGGTACCCATCTCTCTTTGGTGCTCTCCTCCCCAGTGTGTGCAGTATAGCCTTCAATGATGTAGCTCTCTCAGCTGCTTCCAATGGAAAAACAAATAGAAGGATCCATGTAGCCATTTAACATTTTAGCACAATTATTTTCAATCCTGGCTGCATACTAGCATCACTTGGGGCACTTTTAAAACATACCAGTGCCTGGGCCTGGGCCTCACCTGTAAAGATTTTGATTCAATTGGTTAGGGAAGGTCCAGGCATTGACACCTTTTAGGAGCCTCCAGGTGAATCTAATGCACAGCCACGTTTTTAAAAAGACAAGGTTGTTTTAACCTGAGCTAATCAATATACAAGGATCAGAGTGTATTGGCTAAGAGCACAAATT
Source organism: Rousettus aegyptiacus (assembly GCF_014176215.1). Taxonomy (NCBI): domain Eukaryota; kingdom Metazoa; phylum Chordata; class Mammalia; order Chiroptera; family Pteropodidae; genus Rousettus; species Rousettus aegyptiacus. The sequence continues at coordinate 67,588,404 of NW_023416309.1, forward strand.
CTGGGAACTCAGTGCATTTGAATCCTTGGGCTGCCCCTTACCAGTTGTGTGGCTTTGGCAATTTACTGAACTCCGAGCCATGGTTTCTTCATCTTGTGAAGTGGGGGAAAGAATAGTGCTCCTTCTTAGAGCTACTGAATATACAATTCAATGAGATTTCCTACGTAAAATATTTTGGACAATGTTCGGCACACTATGCAAGCTTTCAATAATTAAATATACTTTACACATAATGCGATTTATAAGAAAGATGTATTATTATCTTAACGTAGTTTTGCTAATTAAAAATTTGTGAGGTGTGGGGTTTAAATTTTTTACTGATTGTAATTTTGAAGTTTTTTAAAGACTAATTTGCCATCATTTTATCGTCTCCAGTTTGTTTGTATTGGTGAAGAAAAAAATATTAGATTTTCTTTGACTCTCAGCACAGACTGTATTGCTAGGTCTGTCTGATTACAGCTAATTAGCAAATGTATATTTTTCTTTTGCACAGAAGTGTGTAAAAAACTTCTCATAATTAGCAACGCTTAAGTTCCAAAGACTTGTGATCCTTGCAGATAATTAATTCATGCTGGAAGAAGCAGCAGGATAATGTTGAACTGGAAATCAGGATCCTACTTCTAGATCCAGCTCTGAAGAAAGTGTATTAAACAAAGAGATACAGTTAGTTACTCCAGAGCAGCAAATCTCAAAGTGTGGTTCCCGGACCAGCAGCATCTGCATGCTCTGGGAACTTGTTAAAAATGCATATTTGAGGCTGCACCCCAGACCTGCTGAATCAGAAACTTGCTGGATGGGGCCCAGCTGTTTGTGTTTGACTCTGATGCTGCAAAAATTTGAGAGCCACACTTTAGTACATTTTCTCCAAATCTAAAATTACACAGTTCTGTTTTTCCTATAAATTAAAATGAGAAACTCCCTATAGCAATTCCCACCAAATTCTTAACTTTCACCTTTGAAAATGTATTTTTTTTTAGAAAGCTGTGGCACAAACCAAAACTACTGTAATACTAATTAAAAGTATTAGTCAATGATTAATCTGGTTGACATGTTTTGAAAATATCTGGTTTAGTTTATTTATTGTAGTGCCTCTGTAGGTCAAAGGGGCTAAATTGCATATTTATATCACCATAAGCATTTCCTTCCTATTATGAACTTCTGTGTTATATTTACTTGCCTTTTTCCCTTTTTAGCTGTTCTTACTATTTTTAAGTGATTTATGCCTTCTCACCATAATGTTGTTATATTTTATTGGTTTGTTTCAATTATAAGTTTGGAGTAAGAGATTTCAAATAGCCTATCATAACCTTTTACCTAAATGCTAACACTTAGACATATTTAATTACTAAGAAAATTAAATGAGATATATTTTCTGGGTATGAGCTGTGCACTGACATTTATTTTTATGATTCGTTTTGCTGAAATTTGTCTTTTTCTAGCAAAAGAAAATCAAATAAGTAGTCATAAAAACAATGAGCCTTATACAGTGTTTTCAAATATACTATAATTTCCCCTTTCTAAGGTAAAAAATGATGTAAATTAAATCTTTTTTTATAAAAGACAAATATCAGGAGAATAATTAATAATAATAATAACTATTAAATTATATTCTTATATTTACAATTCTAACACTCACTGCAATATTTTAGTATTATGTTTTCCTTAAAGAAAATGAAAGGAAATAATTACTGTACTACCATCTTAATGAACTGTGAAATTTAAATAAACATGACCCTTTATTAAAAATTAGTTAATATGATATTTTATTTAAATAACATCCAGATTGATGTAAATTAAAAAGTTTGAATTTTGTGGCTTCTACCAATATGTATTTCTTTGCAAGTCCTCAATATAGACTATATAAATATAAAAGATTTATGAGCCTAGACATTTAAATGTGAAATATACTTTCCACATATTAAAGAAACTGATTTCTTTGGAATTCTGAGAAAAAATTATAGAGAGAAGTTTAATATCATTGTTTCCAAATGATTGCGATTTTTGACAAAACTATGTAATGCCTTAGTATTCTGTGATAGATAATATCACTTTATATGTGCGTAATGTTTTATAGTTTCAAAACCCTTTCATGTTGATCAACTGAACAATCTCAGGAGATAAGGCAGGATGGGTATCACTATTCCTTTTTCCCACATGAGAAGACAGAGATGATAAAAGTTGACTCCTTTTTTCAAAGCTGGGACTGCACCTGGGGTTTCTGACTCAGAAAGTTTTCTAATTTCCACAATTCTTATTACACCAAGATATTCCATCCCAATTAGAAGCAGTTCCCTAATACATAATGAAACATAACTTCACAGTACACATGGCAGTGACTCCACCAAAAAAGCTTATACATCAATTGAGTCAAGAGTGAGAAATAGAAATTTTTCTGAGCAAGCTGCAAATTTCTGTTACTACATAGCTGTTTCTGTGTAACCTTGTCTATCCACATATAAATATTAATTAAATGGTCACTGACTCACTAATTAAAAACGACTAAAGAAAACTGAGCCTCTGGATCTTGGTGAAAGGTTCCAGATATGGTTTTAAAGTGTTCAGAACATTTCATGATTTATTTTGAGGTTTATGTGAGAGGAGAGAAGAGCCCTACGCCAACAAAGTTATTGGAGGTCAGGGTGGAAATTGGAGAGTGGGATGGGAGGTCTTGAAGAGAGCAAGTTCTCTGTTACATACCCATTGTCTGTGGAAATGTGATAGTAAGGTGAATGGACCAAGCACAAGCTTAGAATGGAAGTTCATAGCCAATGAGTGAAGGGCATGTTTTCGGTAGGTGGTTTCCAAATGTCAGATTGCTATCTTTTAGAGAGAGATGATGAAGCATCGTGAATGAGGCCGCAAGTTTTGGAATGAAAAACATGACTATAACACATATGTGCTGTGTGCTTTGGGCAAGTTATTCTCTCTGGGTCTTCATCTCTACAATGAGGATGAGAACCCGGGGTGTGCTGGTGCCATCTGGCACCTGCACACAAGAACCTATTTTGCATATTTTTTTCCACCTCAGCATTTGATGATATAATATTGGTAGCTTGAAAATGGCCATAGTTGGAGTATTTTCACCATAGAAACTGGCAAAAGCTACAAAGTAGAGCCTTTTTCTGTTTGCTTTTTTTATATAAACATATGTGCAGAGCTTGTTTGGTTGCCCAACATCTACCAGCACTGGAATATCCTTTCACAATTGTTGACAGCATTAATTGAAATAAGTTCTATCACTGACTGGCATAGTCACTGGGACATGGGAAGACTTCAATTAATGGGAGCTGCAAATTTTAATAATAGTAGAAATAGTGACAATAATCCCTTCCTTTACCTTTAGGTCAAATTAGGGTCAGACCTCAGATTCATTTCTATGTAATTTTGGGTAAGTTTACTTTTTTTGTAAATCTTACTATATTGATTTATTTGGACTGTATTTTATCCTAGAAGGATATAAGATACCAATTCCTTGTCATTTTTGCTCCCTTTATAATCCTCTTTTATTTCCCCGAATGTCCAGAAATTTCCCCCTATTGTACATTTTACAAGAGCATCCATGAGAGCACACTCAGAATTTCCAAAACCTATCATATAACTGTACATGGCCTATTTGGACCTGATACAACAGATTCCAGCTTTTGTACCAGTAGCTTGTATTAAGGCAAAGATAGGAAAACCTCATTTAGATTTAACTGATTCCTGTTTTCAAGTGGCTGAGGTAGACTAGATATAGCAGATATGAGAAACTCTCTCTGACCAGATTCAGCAAAGAAAGTTCATAGGCTGTCCAGAAAATCTCAAGGAGTCAAATATGGATGATAGAGTCCTGAAAGTTTCCTCTAAATTCTCAGCAGTCCAAGAGGATTTTCCAGTATGTCAGACCTGGAAGGGACCTTTAGAGAGATATCATATAATCCTCTCCTTTCACAAGTAAGGAAAGAGATGCCCGAAACTTTAAGTCACCTCCCTGAGGGTGCACTGCTGGTTTAAGGCTTCAGCAGAAGGAGACTTGAGTCTCCTTCCATTGCACATGATGGAGAATGCTAATCCAGTTTTTAAAACTCAACAGTATTGACATCAAAGCAAATCCTGTCTGACCTCAGGGGTTATCTTCTGTAAACATCTACTAATTGGTTTTGCCAACCTGAGATCTTTATGATCTTTCCATCAAATTTCCCTTGTACGGTGTATTTCTTCCTTTATAAAAATATCTATCTTCCCTTCCTGTCACACAAATATACTCTCATTGCATCTTCTTTTAGCTCCACTCCACAGAGAATATATAAAGCTGTCAGCTACACCAGTGACAAGAGCCAGGCAGACTGCTCTTGTTTTGTGGAGAGAGATGTGGGGGTCCCATAGGCTGGCTTTTTCTGGAGGTTGATAGAAAACTCAGTGCTGAATCTACTAGTCTTATGGGGCTGGGGTCCTTATAAGAATGGACCCCTGCTTCCCTCCTACTAGCTATTCCATCTATATCTGTGCCCCAGAAGGCAATGGGTGACAAGTTCTCAGCACCTTCCTGAATCTAAATTTTTTATAAGTTCCCAGGTGATGCTGATACTGCTGGTCCAGAGACCATACTTTAAGAACCTCTAAAGCATAGGGGCCAGCCAAGTTTACCTCCTGGCACTTATTGGCTTTCCCAGGTATTAAACTTCTGTACTTAGTTTCTTTTAGCAATGAGCTTACATAATTGAGCTAATTAGTCCAGACTTAGGACAAGCAGCAATACCAGACCTAATTTCTAATTAAGTGTCAAGTTTCTGAATGTGCATAAGGGCTGTGGCTGTGAGTGAATTTCAGAGAGCAATTTGCAGCCCAGCCCTGACCTAAGGAGGCAATGCGGTCTGTCAGGGTCAGATTCCTGCATCAGAAAAGGGCTTTCATCTGTGAAGATTCCATGGCAAAAGCAACATTTTATTCCAGGTCATTTAGTTTTTACTTAAAAGAATGTCCCCAAGGAGTGAGCTGACTGAACTTTCCAGAGAATTTGTGCCGCTCATATATTCAGCATGGAGGAGTAGGAATTAGCACTACTTAAATTATGGATAACACATTTTAGTGGAAGGTTTGTGGTTTTATGAGTTGACTGACTAGAGTTTATGTAATACACTTACCAAACATGTGGCTTAAAGGAGTCAGTTCTTCAAGATTCATTGTATAAAAAGGGAAACTCAAAATCAATCATCAGCACTGATGGGAGGGTTGGCAATTATGTATGGATGAAATTCACATGCAAGGAGTAAGTCTGAAGTGAACCTCTGGAGGCATATTACACAAGCTAAGATTATGAGGAAGAAAGTAAGTAGTGGTGGATGGGTGTGTAGCCTCACCTGGGTTCAGCATTCCTGCTCTATATTGACCTTTGGGACATTGATTAACACAATGACCTAGCCAAGGGACCCTACTCACACAACATGTAGCTTGCACAAGTAAATTCTGAGAAAATGCATATATCACATACCCTGAAACAATCACAAGCATACACTCTCCTGAGAAAGTATAATCAACACATACACACAGATACCAAAGCAAATAAAAATCAAAAGCTGCCACTATTCATAGTACCTTATTTAATAACTCAATATTTGTTAACAACCATCTATTACTTTTTCTGATAAATGGGTCAGGCACATAAGTTTATCAACATGACTTTTCATCATCTTTCAGGCAACTCCATTCTTGTAAAATATATTCTTACATTGGTAAATGCTAAGCATTCAATAAATAGTAATTTTAAAATGTTATTATTATGAGAATAATTGAGGATAGCTTAAGGGACATCTGGGACAACATCAAGAACACCAAAACTTTCATTATAGGGTTATCAGAAGGAGAAGAGAGAGAAAAAGGAACTGAAAACCTATTTAAATAATTAATGATGGAAAACTTCCCTAACCTAGTAAAGGAAGTGAACACGGAAGTCCAGAAAGCACAGTTTCAAACAAGATAAATCCACCAAGACACATCATAATTAAAATGCCAAAGAATAATAACAAAGAAAGAATCATAAAACAGCAAGAGAAAAGCAGTTAGTTACCTACAAGGGAGCTCCCATGAGACTGTCCATCAATTTCTCGACAGAAACTTTGCAGGACAGAAGGGATTGGCAAGCAGGGCCCTATAACCAAGATTATCCAGCAAGGCTATCATTTAGAATTGAAAGACAGATAAAGATCTTCCCAGACAAGAAAAAGGCAAAGGAGCTCATCTCCACCAAACAAGTATCATAAGAAATGTTAGACAGACTTCTTAAAGGAGAAGGAGAAAAGAAAAAATATGAATAATAGAATGGCAATAACTACATATCTATTAATAATTACTTTAAAATGTAAATGGAATAAATGCTCCAATCAAAGATAGAGTGGCTGAATGGATAAGAAAACAAGACCCTTACATATGCTGCCTACAAAAAATTCACTTCAGATTAAAAGACACACACAAACTGAAAGTAAAAAGATGGAAAAAGATAATTCATGAAAATGGAAATGAACAAAAAGCTGAGGTAGCAATACTTATATCAGACAAAATATATTTTAAAACAAAGGCTATTGTAATAAAAGATAAAGAAGTAACCAGTAATCCTACTTCTGGGTATTTATTCAAAGAAACCCAAAACACTACTTTGAAGGAACATGCGAATCCATATGTTCATTGCAGCATTATTTACCATAGCCAAGATCTGGAGGCAAACTGGATGTCTATCAGTGGATGAATAGATAAAGACAACATAATACCTATATACAATGAAATATTACTGAGCCATAAAAAAATGAAATCTTGCCATCTTCAAAAACATGGGTAGACCTAGAGGGTTTTGTTCTAAGTGGATCAAGATGGAGAAAGACAAACGTCATATAATTTCACTTATACGTGGAATCTAAAGAACAAAACAAACAAATAAAACATAAAAAACTCATAGGTACAGACAACATTTTGATGGTTGCCAGATGGGATGGGGGTTACGGAAGTGGGTGAAAAAGGTGAGGATTTTAAGAAATACAAATTGGTAGTTACAAAATAGTCATGGGAATGTAAAGTATAGCAGTAGGAATATAGTCAATAATATTGTAATAATTGTATGATGTTAGATGGGTACTAGACTTATTGAGGTGATCACTTCATAAGTTATACCAATGTCTAATCACCATTTGTACACCTGAAATTAATATAATATTGTATGCCAACTATAATTTAAAAAACAAAAAAATATATATTAAAAAAAAATTGGTCACTCTCCAACATGGCTGGCAAGTTCTTTTCGGTAAATTATAACCAGTTTGGAGACCAATTTGGCAATATACATAAATTTAAAATGGACATGCTCACTGATCCAGTGATTCTACATCTCATAATTTAGCCTGCACATGGGTTCAAACATAAAAATAGTAGTATGTTCATTGTCACATTGCTTGCCATAGCAAAACCGGAGGCAACCAATGTGTCCATTATCAGAGGACTGGGCAAATAAATATGTTTTACCCATGTGCACCCATGAAAAAGAAGATTGATATTTATGAATTGACATATAAAAATATCTCCAAATAGTTAAGCAAAAAAAAAAAAACCAAACTGCAACACAGCACATATACAATACAGCCCCAGTTTGTAAAAAATGGAAAGTAATATGGATATTATTAAAACAATAACATCCATATGTTAAATGAATAACAATATGTATATGTTTGACTGTAAATGGATAATAATATATATCTGTTCTGCAATATGCAAAAAATGTTTCTGGGAAGCTAAGTTGGCCACAGTAGTTACTTCTGGAAAAGAAACTAAAAAAATTCATATATGAAAAACTTACTTTCCTTTGTGGTCTAATTTTCTTCTAGATGCGATATTAATTTTTAATTAAAAGCAGTTAATCAAAGAAACAGATATTAAATAATGAGATGGTGAGTTTTTTTTTAATTTAGGAATGAGTCATAAACCTCCCAAAGGCAGATATTATCTGTTGTTAAAGCATTCTTTGTATATCTACTGTCTAGGAACTATAACTGCTCCTTTTATCTATACAAACATAGAAATTAGTATATGCAACATGATCTCAACTAGCAAAAAAAAATACACGCACGTGCACATACACTCTCAAAATTAAAAAAAAAAAAAGTGTACTTAAACATACCAAAACATTAAGTTAGAGGATTATCTTTGTGTAGTATATGAGTAATTATTTCTTAATTTTTTTCATATTTAAAAATTAGCATGCATTACTTTTATAAAGGAAAATATAGTTTTAAAATTACTGATATAATTGAGATATCTATTGGATGGCCTAAGTTATATTTGAAAAATATATACAAATTATGTATTAAAGCAAAGGAAATATACCAAAAAATATTAACAGTCTTCTTGCTATGGAAGATTTCTTTTGTATTTTTCTCTTTTGTTTTCCAAATTTTCTGTGATGAGCATTATTGTGCTTTAAGTAGAAAATATTTTTAATGCTGGGCATAAAAATTGGGAAAATCTCTTTACAATATAGTTTTTAAAAAAGACTGTTCAGATTCTTACAGGTTTCCAATGAGTAAACCAAATGAAACCTTTTTCTTTTCTGGTAGGATCATTTTTCAGAAAGCGGAAAAAATATTGAGTGAATAAATAATCGTAAAATCTGATCAGAAAGCAGTCATTAGAAATACAATCTGTAGGATATTATTGGGGAGTATCTTCCTGTTTTGAGCCATGGGGGAAACAGAGTTTTCTCCTCTTTGCCTCATTTTGATTGTGATTAAGTACATGGTTTAGTAAGCATCTAAAGAAAAGAGGGCAAAGTGTCAGCTGTCCCATGTAGAAGACCAAAACGTTGTAATTCTCACTGGAAATTATTCAAAAGCTCTAAAGGTGTAAGGTTGATGTGAGAGACAGCAAGAGAACTTAACCATTCAAAACCCAAGGAATGGAAGAACAGTCCTGGTTTTTTTATGTTTGAGAGAGAGAAATGAGAAAGAGAACAATAGTTGGACTAAGCACAATCCAATGAGTTAAAATATTGTAAAAAGAAGATGCCAATCTACATTTACATGCTTTTTTAAAAAACTTTGTTGAATAGCATATCTATTAATTTATATAATGATTAAAGCACTTAGCCATAATCTCTTTGAGGAAGTTGCATGCTAGCTCACTTCAGTTTTTCAGAGCCGCATTAACATTTGTTGATTCCCCTATCTTTACTAACTCACTTGACAACCACATGAATATCATATCTTGATGAGAATGAAGAAGGGATGAAATACAGACAAAAAAGAGCTTCTGGAGGCATATTAATTTCATAAAGATATGAACATTAAATTGACTTGCTTTGGGGAAAGTGGAAAATAATGACACCATATTTTTGGCAAATATATTTTTTTGTTATGCAATATCGAAAAGAACAAAGAGTGGCATAACAAACACAACTATACCTAAAATAACAAGTGTCATATAATTTAGTTTTAATTTTAATATGGTCACTGGGGGAGGCTAGCACAGTGTTTACCTACTCCACCATCTTGACCAGATCCCAACATTATTATTTTTTCATGTTTATTGACCACCCATATTTCCTCTTAAGTTGTGTCTATTTATTTTTTCAATGGTATTTTCTACTTCTAGAATTTAAAATATATTTTCTGGACATTATTTATTTGTAAGTTATATGGGTTGAAATACATTTGCCCAATCTGTAAAGAGTATAAATTTGTTCACATTATATTTCTTTTCTCTATTATTATATGGAAATATGTTAATTGAAATTTAATTGAATTTATAAAAATGTGTTTTTTTATGATTTGCATTATTTTCTCTGAGAAATTCTGTCCTGTTCTACATCATGATGATATTTTCTTACACTTCCTTCTAAAAGTTTTATAGTTTAGATTTACATGTTTTATTTATCAATTCAACTGGCATTTAATTATGTGCATTGTATGAGGTGGAAAATTAATTTCATTTTTTGCTTATAGATAGCCAATGTTTTTGTGCCGGTTATTGAATATCATTTTCTTAACAGTTTTTAATGCTATACTTCTTTTTTTTTTGTAATCACATTTTCATATGTGGTTGACTCTATTCCACTGTATTATCTGTTCTTAGACTACTACCATAACTTCATCAATATGGTTTTATTATAAACCTTAATAAATGGAAAGGCAAATTCTCTCTCCCACATCTAAATGCTTTGCTGGTTGTGCTGCTTTGTTTGTTCATATGCATCTTAACATCAACTTTCTAATTTTAGTGAAAGTATTTAAAATTTGATTTGAATCATGTTGAATTTAAGGACAATTTGGGGAATTAATCACACACCACCATACATTTCAAAATGTTTATCTATCTCAAATTATTCGTTTAACACTTATTACTAAGTGCTTACAACATGACACGCATGGTTCTAGGCATTAGCCAGACAGCAGTGAAAAACAAAATGGACCAAAACTTTTCCTTTGTAAAGAATATATAAATCAGTGATCAAATGAAGCCATAACTAGGTTATCAACTGGTAATTACTATGGAGAAAATATAGCAGTGAAAGGTGCCAGGTAGAGAGATCTGATAGCAGGGGGAAGTTCATTTTTGATTAGATTGTTTGTTGGACAGGGTTCAGTCAAGAAAACAAAAACCATTCTAGGCACTTACATAAAGAACTTTTATTCCCCAAACCTGATGGAGAGTCACACAAGAAACTGTGAGGCAACCCAGAAGTTAGCAACAGCTGAAACCATCTATCTCCACCGAGGAAATACGTGAAACATTCTCAGTATTCCCTTAATCTCTGAGTCAATTTAGTGTTATGAGGAGACCCAAATAGTCTTATTAGCGAATTTGTTGGGACCATTGTTGTGTCACCTGTGCAGAGAGTCCTCCATTACAAAATAAAAACTTTAAACCAAAGGAACCTAAATTATTGGGAATACAACAGCAAAATTTCTGTAAGTGAGTTATTAGGTAAAATCCTGACTTTAACTTTTTGGTTTCTGGACTTGTTATTCTGGCTGTTGGAGAAATGGCGCCATGTATTGGTGGTTATCAAAAAGTATGCCATATCCTGTAGCACAGCACTGCAATCTCTCAGGATGTCATTGCCTAGATGCCACTGTAACAAAAGACATCAATCAGGATCCAATTAGGAGACAGAAACTATTCAGTAATTTGAACAAACATGATGTTTTTTTTTTTATAAAGAATCATGGACTATAATAGGAAGTTGGAGTAATGTGGGATTGACTAGTAAGAAGTGATGATAATTTTAAATAATATAGGAACAGAAAATATAAGAAATAGCTCCACCCAAATTGAATTTGGAGCTGAGAGGCAATACACTAATAGCTGGCATATTGAGTATTCAGGAAGCGATTCTAACATTCTATCAGACCAGGTGCTTGTAGTTGATGGAGAACATAATAAGAATCCTTTTCTGCATTTCTTTCTCTGTGAAATATGTTTCTTGGTTAGAAGCATTTGGGGAATGAGGTGGAGGAAACAACACTGTGATAATGAGTAATACATTTCACCCCAAACAAGCACAGATGATTAAATAATTCTGTCTCTACCATACACTACAGAGCAGTAGTAGTCTCCTGCCATCCTGCAAGGAGGTCACCACACTCAAAGATGTGAGCAACCTAATCCCTGCATTGCATCCTGAGTTTGGTTTCTTGGCACCAATGACTATAGTAGTCAATGTCCACATGGGAAAATGGAAACCACTCTAAATATTTAAAACAAAGGGAATTTAATATTGAAAGTTCATTACGCAAGTTTGGAAGAGCTTAGATGTCAAATAAGAAACAGTGAGGCCACCCAGACAGAAATAAGAGCAGGAAGCCACTATTACCTCATAGCTGAGGGAACTGAGAGATGGAGTAATATAACTGGCACCAAAGACCAGCTGCCCTCCACCCCCATGAAAGCTGCAACCAGAGTGGGCTAGTCCAGAGGGACCTGAAGACACACCATCGTCATGATCACTATAGAAGGCAACACCTAAGTCAGAAATGAATGAGGGACATGTTGGCTTATCCCTTCCTCTTCCCATTTCCCATTTTCCTATTTCCAGCTAACAACAGAGCCTGGAAGCAATAGCATGCAGGTGTAAAATTCCTGAGCAGAACAGAGCAGAGGAAAGGTGAGAAATAGATCTGGGAGCAAATAAGCACAGGACTAGGCATTTGTAATTTTTTTAACTGTCCAGGTAAGTCTATGGATCACCTAGGTTTGTGAACCATTGGTATATACTAGAATTAGTGTGTGTTTTTAGAAGGCAGGAACCTCATCTTATTGGTATTTATATTCCCAAAAATTAGCACAATGTTTGATATGTAGTAGATGCTCAATAAATGATAAATGGCTAACTGAATGACTAAATTAATGAGACACTTTGTAAAAGCTACATAGCTGGGAGAGGGATCTGTAAGGGGCCTTAAAGAAGAGAGGAGTCAGAGGAAGGCAGTCTATATAGGAGAAAAAGCATGATACGGAGGGAACAGTAAATAGATTAAATTGGCTGAAGAGACTGGTTCCCTTGCCAGAATATATTACAGGGATCAGTGGTAGAAATGGAATCATTCAACAGGCCATTTTGCATTCCATCCAGAGAAGAAATGATGGTGGCTAGACCACGATGGTGGTCTTAGACATAGAGAAGGGCACATACATATCAGATCTATTTTAGAGATACAATTAACCTTGCTTACTTCATGCCTTGCTTACTTCTGGAGATATAGAAATGAAAGACATAAACCTTGTCCTCAAGAAGCTCACAATCTAGTGGATAAATAGTGGGCAGACAGGAGACGTAGTCAACAAAGTCAGAGGGCAACTTGGGTGCAGGTTCCATGTCTGGTTAGTCTCCTGTTAGCCTGCCCTTACATGGTTCTCATGGATGCTGATAGAAGTTCACATGTACCCCTTCCAGTGGGGTGAAGAAGGGGCTGGATGACTCTGTTTGACTTGCAGTCAGATTTACCTACAGAAATAATAGCAGTCTTCTGGTTTTTATTAAAATGATTTCTTTTTTAAAGTTTTATCCTGTTGAATGCAGTCATAGGGACTATATCTATATTCACTATAACAGATCATATTATAGATATGACAATCACTAGTTTGTCATTTTTCCTCCAGCTGTATTGAGATATAACTGACATATAACATGTAAATTTAATGTGTGCAATGTGTTGATTTTATATATTTATATATCACAAAATGATTATCACCATAGAATTAGCTAATTCCTCTACTATGTCACATGATTACCATTTTTTTTTTGTGGTGAGAACATTTAAGATTTACTCACTTAGCCACATTTAAGTATATAATACAGTATTATTAGCTATAATCATCATGCTATACAATATCCCCAGAACTGATATATCTTACAAGTGGAAGTTTATACCATTTAACCAACATCTCTCCATTTCTCCTTCTTTAGTTCAGTCTTCATTATACTAGAATACTAAATAATTTCTATCCCCTAGACTTACCATTTTTTAAAATATGAAAATAAAGGGCTGACATTGGTTTTACACATCAGAAAAGCCCCATTATCACTTTTTAAATTCATTTGTTGTTTTTATTTATAGACACTGGGAATAAAAAGCAAGGTGAGAGAAAGACTGAGAAAACACCTCATGCTTGTGTGGAATCTATGGGACTCTCCGTCATAAGCATCCTTGGGCTGTATTTGATCCCAGAATTTCAGGTGTGTGACAGCCAACCCATGTCTTCAGAGGTATGCCATGACCCAGCCTCCCACTAATTGGAACTTTCTTTTGATATTTAGCCTGCATGTTTCTTTATCAAATTCCTTCTGAAAATTTGAAATTATACCCTTGATACCACCTACAAATGTCTTTCTCTTTGGTTGTTTATTCTACAAGCAGTTATTGCCTCATCAATCCTCCTCTTTCACTTGGCGTTTAGGAAGGAAATGTGGTTTGTATTAATATCTTCAATTGTCCTTCATAAATCAATACTCAGAGTCACTTAATTATCTTTATTGTTTTTCTTTCAACCTCTGCTATTTACTATATTTGTCATGTTTCTCCAAACAAACATTTCAAGACTGCTGTAGGTATCCAATGAAATGTCCACTGTCTTTTCATAGGAGTCTCCAAAGAAATCTTTTACCAATAAAGTTGACACAGTAGGAATAGGAATAGGTAGAAATTTCTCACCAGAGCAAGAATCTGAGACTGTCAACACACACAAAAAATGAGCTAGTGCTGAGTGCTCCGAGCAGTTGTTCTAAATGCTTTAAGGGGCATAAGGGTACAAAGCCAGAAGATAATTTAATGAAGATGCCAGTGCATTTTCCTTTATCTTCACCAAATAAATTTTTAAAGCAAATTTAGAAGGGAGAGGGGCAAGGCAAGGTGGTAATCATATGCTATAAGGAAATTCTGTCAAATACAATAAAGTTTGAACCAAAGCTAAGAAAAATAAAAGAAGGTTATAGAAATCTTCCTTTCCTAATTCCCAAGAGAACAATCTAATATTGTAGGAAGCAAGTAGGAAACATTCTACTTGCTTCTACTACCTTATCTTGTTATGTTTTCTAATGTTATTTATTTATTTACTTAGTTAGTTTTGGTTTTCAATCAGAGTTGACATTCGATACTATTTTATATTAGTTTCAGGTGTACAGCATAATAGACATTTATATAATTTACGAAGTGATTCCTCTCCAATTAGTTTTATACCCACCTGGCACTATCATAGTTATTATAATATTATTGGCTAGATTCCCTATGTTATACTTCACATCCACGAGAATATTTTTTAACTACCAAGTCGTACTTAATACCTTCACTTTTTTCACCCAACTCTCAAGCCCAGGCCCATCTAACAATCACAAAGTTATTCTCTGTATCTATGAGTCTATTTTTGTTTTGTTTGTTCATATAAGTGAGATCATATAATATTTGTCTTTCTCTGCCTGATTTATTTCACTTAGCATAATACCCTCTAGGTCCATCTACATCATTGCGAATGGTAAAGTTTTTATTTTTTATGTCCTAGTAATATTTCATTGTAATTGTGTACCACCTCTTCTTTATTTGATTACCTATTGATGGGCACTTAGGTTGCTTCCATATCTTGACTATTGTAAACAGCTCTGTCATGAACATAGGGGTGCATATATCTTTTTGAATTACTGTTTTGGTTTGTATTAGATAAATACCCAGAAGTGCAATTGCTGGCTCATAAGGTTGTTCTATTTTTAATATTTTGAGGAAACTTCAGACTGTTTTTCATAGTGGCTGTACCAATGTGCAATCCCACGAACAATACATGAGGATTTTCTTTTCTCCATATCCTTGCCACCACTTGTTCATTGATTTATTGATAATAGCCATTCTGACAGGTGTGAAGTGATATCTCATTGTGGTCTTAATTTGCACTTCTCTGATGATTAGTGATGTTGAGAATCTTTTCATTTTCATATGTCTATTGGCCATCTGTAATTCTTCTTTGGAGAAATGCCTATTTAGGTCCTCTGACCATTTTTTTTCCCATCTGTATTGAAATATCATAGACAATTAGTTGCTCATATTTACATTGTAAAATTTAATGTTTTTTCAATTTTAGTTGTCATACACTATTAGTTTCAGTTGTATAGCATGATGATTAGAGATCTATATAACTCACAAAGTGATCAACCCCACTAAATTGAATACCCTTCTTCCCTCTTACATGTTTATTACAACATTGTTAACTATTTTTCTTATGCTACACTTTATATCTCCATGTCTATTTTGTAACTGTCCATATATACTTAATCCTGTTGCCCTTTTTAAACCATTCTCTCCACCACCCCTCCCATATAGCAGCCCTCAAAATATTCTCTTTATGAATTTGTTTCCATTTTTGCTGTTATTTTGTTTTTTAGATTCCACATGTACATGAAACCATGTGATATTTGTCTTTATTTGGCATACTTTATTCAATGCAATACCTTCTGGGACCATCAAAGCAATATCTTTTTTTCCCCCTTCCTTTTAGTCTGTGCATGTCTTTAATCTGAAGTGACTCTCTCGTAAGCAGCTTATGTAGGAGTTTTATTTTCCTTTCCATTCAGCCACCCTATCTTTAGGTTGGAGCACTTAATTCTTTTCCATCTGAGGTACTTGTTGATAAGAATTCTTTATTCATGTTTTTGATACATGTTTTTTCTTCTTAAAGAAGTTCTTCCAACATTTCCTGTAATACTGACTTGGTGTTGACGAATTCTTTTAGCTTATTTTTATCTGGGAAGCTCTTTATCTGTCCTTCGATTCAAAATGTTAGCTTTACTGGGTAAAATATTCTTAGTTATAGATCCTGGCTTTTTATCACGTTGACTACTTCATGCCAAGCCCTACTTCATAGTTTCTTCTGGGAAATCAGCTGCCGGTCTTATGGGTGCTCCCTTATAGATAATTAACTGCTTTTGTCTAGCTTTTAAGATTCTCTTTGTATTTAACTTTTAGCATTTTAATTATGATTTGTCTTGGTGTAAGCCTCTCTGGGTTTCTCTTTTTGGGGGCACTCTGAGCTTCCTGAGGTTGTATGTCTATTTCCTTCACCAGGTTAGGGAAGTTTTCCATCATAATTTTTTCAAATATCTCTTCAATGTCTTGTTTTCTTTCAGGTACCCCTATGACCGTGATGTTTTTACATTTAATTTTGTCCCACAGGCTCCTTAAATTATTGTTATAGCCTTGGCTTCTTTTATCTTGCCATTCTGATTGGTGTCCTTGGTTTTTCCATTCTCTGTATTGTTAGCTTGATCCTCTTCTTTATCTACTCTGTTGATTTTCTCTAGTATATTCTTCATCTCAGATAATGTATTCTTCATTTCTGACTGGTTCCCTTTTATAATTTTCATTCCAATTTTTATGGTTTTTTTAAAAATCAATTTGTTAAAATATTCACTGAATTCATCTATAATTCCCTTAAGTTCATTGAGCATTTTTATAATCAGTGTTTTGAGCTCTGCATCTGAATAACTCCATTATTCCTGGATCTCTGTTCTGCACTCTCATATGTTTTCTGCTTCTTTGTCTTCCCATTTTGGCTTCCTTTCATTGTCTGTTTCTATATACTAAACAAAGTTCCTATATCCTTGTCATATTAGAATGGCTTTGTGCTTTAAGTGTCCAGTGGCACAGTTCTGAGGGGAGTTAAGCTGCAGATCAAGTCTAGACCCAGTCTGTGCCCCTCTGGAGCCACCTGTTAAGATTCAGCAACCAATCCCCAGATTCTGTGCTTATAGTTGCCTCAAGAGGCCATGCCAGGAACTGAGGCCAGCTGCCACCAGTATTAGTCTTGGAGTTGGCTCAGCAGGGAGCATATAACTCATTGAGGATACAACTGGATATGGCTTGAGTAGGACCGTGAGTTGAGGAGGTGAAGTTTCAAGGAATCTTCTGGGTGTAGCAACCTCTGTTATCGAATCAGAAGATGTCTTAGCTATGATAGTACTGCAGTCCACACACTGGGAGTGGGAAGGCTGAGCAGAACAATGGGTACCACAAGCACACCTGCCTGGGAGAAAGCCTCACCTCTGGCCCTCACTCCAACAATTCTGTGATCCTCTGTAAGTAGTCCCTGGTGCCCCCTGGGCAGCTGACCTCACTGGTACTCAGAGCAAGCAAGTCTGTCACCACGAAAGTCCACTTGTGGACATGGCCCCTTCAAGAGATGTCTGCAGCTGCCGACTTCAGCTGCTCAAACCTCTGTTCCACTCAGCCTCTTGGGACCGAAGAGCCTCATGTCTTCACCCCCTTCTACCTTCTACTGTTGCAGGGTGATTTCTTATTTCTCTCCCTAGTTGTAGTGCTTTTGTTTATCTACATCCCAGGAAACTCTGCTTGCTCTTTGTTCCATGTTTCCATTACAACTTTGATTTGGTTACAAGAGGGATGAACAAAGCCTCTATTATCTATGCCATTTTTTCCTCCCCTACTGACCATTTTTTAAGTAGATTGTGTGTGTGTGTGTGTGTGTGTGTGTGTGTGTGTGTGTTACGTTGTATGAGTTCTTTATAAATTTTGGATACTAACTTCTTTCACTTGTATCATAGGCAAATATCATTTTCCATTTAGTAGTCTATATTTCTGTTTTGCTGACAGGTTTTGTTTTTTGTTTTTTGTTTTTTTGCTGTGCAAACACCTTTTAGTTTGATATAGTCCCACATTTTAAATTTTTTCTTTTGTTTCCCTTGCCCAAGAATATATCTCAGAAAAAAACTATTACAAAAAGCAATGTCAGAGTTTACTGCCTATTTTTTTGTAGGAGTTTCTTTTTTCAGGTCTTACATTGAAGTCTTTAATCCTTTTTGCATATATTCTTGTATATAATATAAGAAGGTGGTACAGTTTGATTTATTTATTTTTCATTTATTTGTCTAGTTTTCTCAACATCATCCATTGAATAGACTGTCTTTATCCCATGTACATTCTCACCTTCCTTCATAGATTAAGTGACCATATAGGCATGGACTTATTTCTGGGCTCTCTATTGCATTTCTTCTATGTGTCTGTTTCTGTGTTAGTACTATGCTGTTATGTTGACTATAGCCTTGTAGTATAGTTTCATACCAGGTAACATGATACTTCCAATATTGTTCTTCTTTCTCAAGATTTATGTGGCTATTTGGGGTCTTTTATGGTTCTGTATAAATTTTAGGATTATTTATTCTGGTTCTGTGAGAAATGCCATTGGTATTTTGATAGAAATTACATTGAAACTGTAGATTGCTTTGGGTAGTATGGATGTTTTAACAATATTAATTTGTCCTACCCATGAACATGGTATGTTTTCATTTATGTGCATCTTTAATTTTTTTCTTCAATGACTTCTAATTTTTAAGTACAGGTCTTTTACCACTTTGGTTAAATTTATCCCTAGTTTTTTTTTTTTTTCTTGATGCAATTGTAAATAGGATTGTTTTCTTAATTTCTCTTCTTGATAGTTCATTATTAGTGTGTAAAATTGCAACCAATTTCTGAATATTAATTTCATAACCTGCTACTTTACTGAATTCATTTATCAGTTCTAACAGCTTTTGGCGGGGGAGGGGATTTTGTCTATATAGTATTATGTCATCTGCAAATAATGAGTTTTATTTTTTTCCTTTCAAATTTGGATAACTTTTATTTATTTATTTTTGTCTGACTGCAGTGGCTAGGGATTTTAATACTATGTTGAATTAAGTGTTGAAAGTGGATATCTTTGTCTTGAACCTGATCTTAAGGAAAACATTTTTAGCTTTTCCCAATTGAGTAGGATGTTAGCTGTGGGTTTTTTATATATGGCCTTAATTAGGTTGAGGTATGTTGCCTCTATTCCCACTTTGCTGAGAGATTTTTTATTTATAAATGGATATTGGATTTTGTCAATTGATTTTTCTACATCTATTAATATGATCATATAATTTTTATTCATTTTAATTGATTTGCAAATAAGACAAAGATATATATATATCTCTTCACAAATATATATATATATATATATATATATATATATATATATATATATATATATAATCTTTGTCTTGTTTGCAAATCAGAGTAATGTTGGCCTTATAAAATAAGCTTGGGAGCCTTCCTTCCTCTTGCAGTTTTTAGAATAGTTTGAGAAAATGAAGTGGTAATTCTTCTTTGAATGTTTGGTAAAATTCACCTGTGAAACCATCTGGTCTAGGACTTTTGTTTGTTGAGAGTTTTTTGACTACTGATTCTATTTGGTTAGTAGCTTTCGGTAGGTTCAGATTTTCTGTTTCTTCTTGTCTCAGTTTAGGAAGATTGTATGTTTCAAGGAATTTATCCATTTCTTCCAGGTTTTCCAATTTGTTGGCATACAATTGCATGTAGTATTTTCTTGCGATTCTTTGTATTTCTGTGAAGTCAATTGTCATTTCTTTTTCTTTCTGATTTTATTTATTCAAGTCTTCTCTCTCTTTTTTCCTGGTGACTCTGGTTAAATGTTTATCAATTTTGTTTATCTTGTCAAAGAACCAGGTTATGGTTTTGTGGATCTTTCGTATATATTTTTTAGACTCTATATTGTTTATTCTTTCTCTGATCTTTAATATTTTCTTCTATTCATTTCAGGCTTTTTTTCTAGTTCCTTTAAGTGTAAGGTTAGATTGTTTATTTGAGATTTTTCTTGTATCTTGTGGAAGACCTATATTGCTATAACTTTCCTTCAGTTAACCGAGGCCAGCTGTCACCAGCACCTGGCCTGGGGCAGCTCAGAAAAGGGGCCAGGGCACATCAGGGTTTTAGGCTTTCTGCCTGCAAAGGTCAGCAGCTGAAGGAGCCCCACGTGGTATATGAGTTGTGTGAGGCCAGGTTCTAGAAAGTTACCAGTGTGGGGTAGAAAGCACTTCTCAGGCTAGTGCAGACCCAAATTTTGTGCCAGTGCTGAGTCTATGTCCATTTATAAAAGTCTCAAATCATAACCATTCCTCACCCATCTGAGGCCCACAGACCCTTGAGATTTGTTCAAGAAACACTGTTAGGTAAAGCCCTGATTGGTCCCCTGACATCTGACCTGTGCTTGGAGGTGCTCAAGCCAAAGCCTGCTGATCACTGCGAAAAGAGTCTCCTGCTGAGAGGGTTTGGTGGAGCTGGCTACACAGACAGGAATATGTAAGTTAGGTGGTCTCACCTGGTCAGTGTTGATGCAGATTTGGCCATTGCGAGGAGGGCTCAACATAGGCAAGATGGCACTCACCTGTAGGCTGCACAAGGCAAGGGCTCAACACAAGAATAATGGCAGCTGTTCCTCCAGTCCTTACCTTGAAGCCACATGACTCAGTCCTTCTCTATATGCTTCCTGCACCTCCCAAGCTGCCATCCCTTTACCAAAGCCCAGGGTAAGTGCCTGCAAGGGAGAGTCTGTGTACCAGCTCTTTAAGGGGACATCTGGGTTTCCAGCAGCCTTCCATCTCACGCAGATGGTTGGAGTCCTCACCAATTTTTATAGCTATATTTTGTGGGGACTTCTTTTCCTAGCACTGGAACCCTGCACTGGGGAGCCCCAATGTGGGACTGGGGCCCCTCACTCCTCTGGAGGTACCTCTGTAACTAAGATATCCCTCCCAATGCTCAAATGCCACACACAGGTGCCGAGCTAGCTCATATCATGTTTCTGCCTCTCCTATCAGTCTCAATGTGATCTCTTTTTTATATCCTTAGTTATAGAAGTTGTGTTCAGCTAGTCTTCAGGGGGTTCTCTGTGTTGATCTATAATTTAATTATAATTTTAATGTAGTCATGGGAAGAGGCAAACAAAGTGTTTACCTACGATGCCATCTTGACTGAAACTCTACTACTTTCCTTTGAAAGAATGAAAGCTAGAAGTTGGGTAGGTCTATAGTGATATAATAATACACTAAAACAAAACAAAACAAAAAAACTAAAAACAAGCTGCCATGTCTCACCTTACTCAGGAATCTCCTTAGTTACAATTAGCATACAGTGAATGTATTGATCTTATATTGATGAGTTTTTAAATCAATATAAAAATATTTTAATATTTTAATAATGAGAAAATTTTCTCAATCTATCACCATAGATTAACTTTCCTTATTAGATGTCATAGATATTTGATCATTTTGCATCTGACTATGTTGGCTCAAAATAATATCTTTGAGATTTAGCCATGTTCTTACAAGTATTAGTAGTTAATTACTTTTTCTTGATGACTGGTGGTTCATTTTATAAATATACAATTTGTTTATCTACTGTCCTGTGATGGATATTCAGAATTTTTCCACTTTGGAGTTATTATCAATAAAGCTCCTATGAAAATTTTTGTCAAATACATATATTTTCATTTATCTTAGCTAAATACCCAAGTGAAGTTGCTGGTTAATTGAAAAGAATTATGCTTAATTTTCCCAATTTAGTTCTTTATGATATTTTTTATTTTTCTGCTGTGATTTCCTATCTTTTGATGCATTGTGATGAATTTTCCTTTATATTGAGCATAGGTATGATATCTGTTTAAAATTCTTGTTTGCTAATTCTAATAACATGATCTCAGAGATTTTCTTTTATATTGAGCGTGGATCACATTTTATGTCTTTGTGTAATGAGTAATTTTAGATAGTATCCCTGACATTGTGAATGTATGGCTCTGCGTTCTAGAATATTCTCTCTAAGAATATTGATTTAATTTTTTGCTTGTTTTATTAGCAATTAACTGTAAACTCTATCTCTTGAGTAGCGACTCAAATGCCAGTCAGTTCTGATTGGGCTGCTTTGAGTCTTCCTCATGCCAGAGTTTGGGCAGTTTATATTCAGAAGCTGATGCTCTTCCTCTCTAGCTATCCCCTTTACAGGATCCCTGCCTCACTTTCCAGTGGCTATGGTTGCCCTAATCTCTTCCTCTGGTTCTTTAGGTAGAGAGATCAATGGAGTTTTAGATGGTAATTACTATAAGCTCTTCTCAGACTTAAAAAGCAGCCCTGCCAAGTAACTTTTCCCAATACCATTCTCATCTTCCAAGTG
Organism: Rousettus aegyptiacus; assembly: GCF_014176215.1. Taxonomy (NCBI): domain Eukaryota; kingdom Metazoa; phylum Chordata; class Mammalia; order Chiroptera; family Pteropodidae; genus Rousettus; species Rousettus aegyptiacus. Next base: position 67,610,900 of record NW_023416309.1, read on the forward strand.
TTGAATCCTTATCAGAATATGAGCATGTGTTCATCTCCAGTGCCTTCGGATAGTTGTGTAGTTTATAATTGTCCAGGGTTTATACTTGCTATTTATAGAAGTGTCAGCCTGGTGAGAGCTTAGTTGGTCATACCAAAAGCAGAACTATCATTTTAAAAATTTTTGTGAAACTCCCAAAGAGTTGTACAAAGAACTTGAACAATTTTACCCTCCCACTTACAATGTGTGAGAATTCTAGTTTCTCTATGTTTCACTTATATTTGCTATAATCAGTGATTTTGGTCATTCTAGTGGTTATGAACTACATATTACTGTAATTTTAAATTCATTTCCCTGATAACAGGTAATGTTGACTACTCTTATATTTTCCTTTGTGAATTATCTTCTAATTTTTAATTGGATTGTTCAAATTTTTATTGTTTATTATATAATATATTCATATATTTTGAATATGAGTCTCTTGGTCAGACATAATAATGAAATATTTACCTGATCTATGTCTTATCTATTTATATTCCTAATGGTATCTTTTGACAAATAGGAATTTTAAATTACGATAAAGTTAAATTTATTATTCTATTCTTTTGTCAACAGTGCTTTTTGTGTTCTGTCTAAGAGATTTTTGCTTACCCCAAAATCACTAAGGCATTGTCTGGTGTATTTTTCTAAAAATTTTATATTTCTGACTGCTATGTTTAAAACTATGATATACTTAAAATTATTTTTTTTGTGTACAGAATAATAAAGGGATTAATTTTCACTTTTTCCAATACCTATGTTTATTTGCTCCTGCATAATATTTTAAAAATACTTACTTTTTATTCACCATTGAATTGACCTGGAATTTTTGCTAAAAAGCAGTTGAATATTGTCAATTTCTGGATGCAATCTGTTTTACTATCCTATTCATCTATTCTTATGCCAATACTACACTGACTTGATTATTATGGCTTTGTGGTAAGTCTTAATTAAAATCAGGCAATGTACATCCTCCAGCTATGATTTATTTTTAGTTTTAATTTTTTTAAATTTTATTTTATTATTAGTTTCAAGCATACAGTACATTGGTTAGACATTTATATAGTTTATGAAATGATCACCCTAATTATTCCATCTTCCCTCTGGCTCTACACATAGCCATTACATTATTGCTGACTGCATTCCCTATGCCATGCTCCCATCCCCATGACCATCTCTCAACTACTAATTTGTACTTTTTTAACCTTTAACCACTTTCTACCAGCTCACCCAACTCCCCTTCCCTCTGGCTGTCATCAGATTGTCTTCTATATTTGTGAGTCTGTTTTCAATTAGTTTGCTCTTTTTGTCCCTTAGATTCTGTATATAAGTGAAATCATATGATATTTATTTTTCTTTGACTTATGTCACTCAGCATAATAACCTCTACGTCCATCCATGTTATTGCAAATGGTAGGATTGCATTTTTTTTAATGACTGAGTAATATTCCATTGTGTATATGAACCATAACTTCTTTTTCCAATCATCTGTTGATGGTCATTTTGGTTTGCATTTATTTTAAAAAATTATTTAGCCCATCCTAATGCTCCTGATTTTTATATAAAGTTTAAAGTCAGTTTTGATAACCTTTAAGAAGTCTGATGGAATTTTTATATTCTCCCAATTTGAGGAGAATGAACATCTTAACATTATTTTTTTCTAGTCTAGTATTATATAATCTAGGGTATCTTTTTTTTTTCTCACAAATGCTTTCTATTTTCAGTATCAATATCTCATACCACTTTTATAAGATTTATTCCCATGTATTTTTTGGTTTTAATGAAACCTAAGTGGTAATTTTAACTGTTTTATTTGTTGTTAAAATATATCCAATCAATTTTTCATAGATTGGCTTTATAGACTGCAGCCTTACTAAATTCAGTTAGTTATAGTAGACTTACCTGTAGACTGACCAACAAGCTCAAATGCAAAAGATAAACATGTGTCTGCACTTTAGAAATAATACATTGCTGGTTGGGTTTCTATTAATCTGCAAGCAATCCACCCATGTCATCTCAAAGCAGATGATCCATCTGAGGCCATAAGGACATCTTTTCAAAGGGAAAGAATATTCCCTCAACTTGGCAGAGATGGTGACTTGTGACATAGTTACATAAAATATAGAAGAAAAAAATTGTTTAACAACAAAGTTACTCAGCTTCTATGACCTTCTCTACCTACAGAATTCTAACTCATCAACAACACTTACACTAGCCTTCTCTTTCTGTCTTCTGTAGAGAATATTCAAATGGAGCCCAGGTAAACAAGAAAGAAATACAAAGTAAATCTATCTACATTATTTATGTGATAAATAGCAAGACTGGTTATAGTAGTTTCTGTTCGAAAATGAGAAAACCAAACAAAAAAGAAAAAAAAAGATAGTACAATGTAAGATTAGTGCAAAATTCTCCAACAACAAAATAAACGAGCTGCAAAAATAGATGAATGGTATACTTCTGAAGAAGACTTATGTCAGGAACTATAAGAATGATAAAAGAGTAAATGTTTTACTTTTCAATATAATTAAAACCGATGGGCTTTATGAAACAAAAAAGAAAAGCTGAGAGATGGAGCACTCTACAGAGTAGAAGAGAGAACCAAGGAAAAATTATGTGAGACAAAGCCGCTATGAAACATAAAAAAAATAGTAAAGAACATAAGCTAAGACAATATTAAAAAAAAAAAAAACAGGATCATGTGGAGGGTACTAATCACAAATCAGTACAAAAAGATACAAAGGCAATTAGACAGCAGAAAATCTCCTGAATAATTATTGATAAGGCTTAACATGTGACAGGCAACATTATTGAAAAACATGATTAAAACCAAGATACATCTTGCTGAACTTATTTCATTTTAAGAATGAATTCTCTAATCTCTTAGATCAGAGTTTCTCAACCTCAGCAAGCAATGTTTACATTTTGGACCAGACAATTTGTGTGTGTGTGTGTGTGTGTGTGTGTGTGTGTGTGTGTGTGGAAGGCTGTGCTGTGCACTGCAGTATGTTTAGCAGCATCCCTGGCCTCTACCCACTAGATGCCGGAAGCAACTCCTTCCCTCTATTGTAAGATCCAAAAGTGTCCCATGCAGGGCAAAAAATCAGTGCAGTTGAGATCCACTGTAGTAGAGTTAACATTTCACCAAAAAGACAAAATTGGAATGTTTACAACATTTACAACATTATGCACCAAAGGCCTAGAAAGAAAGGTTAAGGGGGTTTTAAGGGAGATAGAATGTGCCCCAAGAATTCTCTACTCAGTCAAGTTGTTGTTCATTGACTTGCTTTGCTGTCCTTAAAAACCAATATGAAAACATGAGTGCCCTGATACTAAAAGGAGCAGGAACAAAAACAAAAAATTTACAAAAGAAAAAAATACAAATATCTCCCAAACCTGAAAAAGATCAACCTCATCAAATGAAAGTAATTAAAAAGTGAAGGTAACATGCAGTGTGGGTTGAGTCCTCAAATATTTCTTATTCTTTTCTGATAGATGAGTTGGCCTTATGTATCAAAAATCCTTAAAGTATACATTTACTTAGCTTACAACTTAGGATTTATCTTAAAATAAATTAATAAGTGAAAAGATTTATCTAAAATATTTATTACAGCGTTGCTCATAAAAGGGGAAAAAAACTGCATTATTTTCTCTTGTGCTTGATCAGAACATTTGTATAACATATATGACAGTTATAAAAAGTCATTTTGAATAAGAATTCTTACTGGCATAGATAAAATTTTAACCTTGTAAATACACACACACACACACATACACACACACACGCACATACAGGTGTGCACACCCACATGCACAGACACACACACACACCAGAGAGAAAGGGGCTGACTTAATGTAATTATACCAAAAAGCCGCAGTATTTATCACTGGATAGTAGAGTTTTTATTTTTATTTTTTTATGATTTTTCTATATTTACCACTTTCCATACTCTGTATTTACCATTAGTTTTATAATTAAAAAAATTTTGAAATACAAATAAGAACTAAAAAGAGATTTTATTGAATATTTACTCTGAATTCGATGGTATAATTAAATTTATTCAAATGGTCTAAATGCCATATTAGAGTGAACAAAAATATTCTCACTAGATCCCTCTCTTACAGTTCCTCTGTTTTCATTTGGGTTGACACTGGGCATTAATATTTTAGATTCCACAAAATCACTCATGTCAGATTATCATAACAGTCATGATAATTATGAGCGGTATCTAAAGACAGCAAAATTTGCCAGGGAAGTCTGCTAATGATGACTCCTGTCTCTTTTTAAGGAAGGAGGGCAATGATCCCCAAAATCCTGAACTCCACAGTGTAACAGCTCACTTAGGGGAAAAAAGAAATCTCAGTTACACAAGGAAATCTAAAGCACTAGAATATGATTTACAAAAATTAAATTGGCAAGGAATGTGGCAATAAAGTTGTCTAATGTGTTCCAGGGTGGTGGGGGGGAGATGATTTAAAATAGCCAAGAGCAAGAGCGATTTAAAATCAACTGCTGAGTGGTGAACACTCTCAGAGCTATCTGAGTCTTGGGTTGGGTATGAAGCATTTTAGTTCAAAGGCTGTAGTCCATTTCAGGGTTTGACAGGAAGAAGTAAGAGGCCAGCTGAATTCTTGCCAGAGGATATAACAAATAATTCAGACTCCTATACCCAGCCCTGCTCACACTCACACACAATGGTTTTATCGTCCCTTGTTTGAAATGCAAATCATTAATTTTTCTGTTCCTACAGTTGTAACTAATGAAATCATCTTTGCAGTACTCTGACAATGGCTCCTCTTTTTATCTCTGGATAGCCCTTTCTTATTATCCTTGCTTTCTCTTTTCCCCAGAACTCCATTCTCTAGGACTAGTTATAGTGACTGTAAACACCATCCCCACGATACACTGCTCTTGGTTACTTCGTTAGCTTGGATCCTTAAGTAAGGATGATAAGTACATGACATGGAGCAGAGCCAGGATATGTAGCAGAGGACAAAATAAAATCTTTGTTTTAAGTCATAGTTATGTGAAGTTGTTTATAATTACAGCATGATCTAGTCAAAGCTGACTGATATAGAGACGATGCACCTATTACTGGAACTAAGACACATAGGGCCAAATGTGTTTCTAGTGTACTATCTGAAATGCACATGGCACTCATTTAATGTTTGAAAGAATAAATACAGGGAAACGATCTGAATTCCTGTGACAGCTTTGTCATTTGCAGACTATGAGACCATCGTTTAATTTTATCTTAATTAAGAACACAATTAGCTGCTCTGTTTGCCATAGATATTGTTGTGATAATCCAAAATGAAAGCATTTGCTGAGCACAGAATAAGCTATAAAGTGTTGTATGAATAAACTTACCTATTCAAGTAAGTAAGAACAAGTAGTATTTCTGTCTCATTTACTTGAGGGGGAGGTTCATCATTTATTTTTAATTTATGCACAAATGGAAATTTTTTTCTCTTGCCTCTAAATTAGGCAGGAAGAAGATAAATGGAAATAAGTATAGTGGAAGTCAAGATGAATAGTATCTAAACCTGGATAATTTCTCAAGTAGCTGTGTGCCCTTAGCCAAGACACATTCCTTCTATGGACCACAGTTTCTTTATATATAAATAAGAGTTACATTAGATTTCATAGGAGTTCCCTTTCAAGTCTAACATTCAAGAAGGGATTTCATGTGGTTATAGACATGAGATTGAGTGCCAAAAGACTAATGGTGAATTGATCTACAGCCTCTCCATGTCTTTGATTGGGACTACAGTTATGCACTGCATGACCATCTTTCAATGACCAACCACGTATACAATGGCAGTCCCACAAGATTATAATGGAGCTGAAAAATTCTTATTACCTAGTGACATCATGGTGCAATGCATTACTCACATGTTAAACAAACCTACTGTGCTGTGAGTCATATAAAAGTATAGCACATAAATTATTACGGTACATAATACTTGATAATGATAATACAAAACTATGTTATTGGTTAATGTATTTCCAATACTATCATTATTATAGCATGTACTCTTTCTACTTATAAAAACAATGCTGTAAAACAGAGACCTTGTTACACTGAAAACAGCCTCATACATTTCATGTTTACTGTGATTCTTGATCACACCATTTTCTATTGTGCTTGATTTCATCTCCTGTTGTTTTGTTCATTATGAACCCTAAGCATAGAAAATCCACTACTTTTTTGCCAGAAAGAGGTCATGTCCAGTGATCAATTTGGAAACAGAATTAAAAGTGATTAAGGGTTATGAAACTGGAAAATCAGTGGGGGTTATTGCTTGAAAGTCAGGCATTCCCCATTCTACCATAGTAATAGTTGCAAAGAACAAGAATAAAGTGACAAAAGCTGTTAAGGAGTATGCTTTATTAAATGCACTGAGACTAACAAAAATTCAAGAAGGTCCTATATCAAACATGGAGAAACTCCTAATGACCTGGATTGAAGACCAGGTACAGAAATGTATCCCTATCAGCCCCATGATGATCACAGACAAAGCAAACAGTTTGTTTTTGCAATGTTAATAATAGGCCGGACCTGACTACAAAGTTGAATTTACTTCCAGCTCTGCATGGCTTAAATGGTGGAAGAATCGTTATTCATTACATAATGTGAAAGTGAATAGTGAGTTTGTGAGTGCTGATGTGAAGGCAGATGAAAATGTTTGGACATTCTAGATAAGCAGATTGTGGAGGAAAATTACTTGCCAGAGCAAATATTCAATATTGATGGATGCCTGAAAGAACTTTCATCCATAAGGAGGCCGAGTCAATGCCACATTTCAATGCTTTTAAGGACAGAATGATAGTATTGCTTGGGGACAAGTTTGCAGGCTACAAATTAAAACTTTTTGTGAGCTGGAACAGTGAGAACTCCAGGACCTTCAAGCATATCAATAAGCATACACCACCAGTATACTAGAGGAGCAAAAAGAACTCATGGATGACCCAGCTCCTCTTTCTAGATGCCCTCTTGAATTGCCATGCCACCAAAATGAACAAGTACTATTTGGAGAATAACATGCCTTTTAAGATTTTGCTTATTGTTGATATTGCTCCTTGATATTGTTCTTATTTGGTGATCTTCATCCCAATATCAAAGTAGTGTTTCTCCTTCTAAATCCACCTCTTTGATCCAACCAATGAATTAAGGACTTATAGCAGCTTTTAAGGTCTATAAGCTGAAAAGGAACTTTACCCAAGCAATTGCTGCAACTAAGGATAACACTGCTGAAATTCCAAAAAGATTATAATATCTATGATTTCATTGAGAACATTGCTTGGGCTTAGGGTGATGTCACCAAGTAGTGTAGGTTTGACATTTGAATAAAGGTTCTTAAGAGGTTCATCTGTGACTTCAAAGGATTTGTCTAGGATGAGGAGGTAGTAAAAATCAACAAGGCTATGGTTGAGATGGAAAGCAACTTTAATTTGGGTATGGATGTGGATGACATTGAGGAGTCCTAGAGGTGATTCCTGAGAAATTGACTAATGTGAATTCTTGGAACTGAAACAGGAATGCATAGCTGAAGAAGAGGCAAGAGGAATGGAAACTGCAGGAGATGAAAAAGAATGCCCAAGACAATTCACAGTGAAGGGTTTAACAGAAGGTTTTGCAGACCTCAACAAGCTCCTTAAAAAGTTTTAAAACTTGGATCCCAACACCAAAAGGTTTATATTAATGGAGAGGAGTGTTCATGGTGCATTATCTGTTTATAAGCAAATTTATGTTTAAAAGAAAAAAAGAAAAAAACAAACCAAAAAACAACCACGGACAAATTTCAGAAAATAGTGACACCTTCTCAAGAAGAGCCTCAGGCAGGTCCTTCAGGAGGTATTTTGGAAAGGAACTTTTATCATAGGAGATGACAACTCCATGTATATTACCCCTGAAGGCCTTCCAGCAGGACATGATGTGGAGATGGAAGACAGTGATATTGATGGTCCTGACCCCGTGTAGGCCTAGGCTAATGCATGTGTGTTTATGTATTAGTTTTCAACAATAAATTTAAAAAGTTTAAAAAAAACTATATTTTAAAAATAATAAAAAGCTTATACAATAAGGATATAAAGAAAATACTTTTGAACAAATGTATGTGTTTGTATTTTAAGCTATGTATTATTACAAAAGAATTAAAAATTTAAAAGTTAATAAAGTAAAAAAAATACAATAAGCCAAGTAATTTATTAATGAAGAAAGAAAAAGTTTGTTTTATAAATTTAGTGTAACCTAAGTGCACAGTGTTTATAAAGTTTACAGCCGTGTACAGTAATGTCCTAGGCCTTTGCATTTACTTACCACTCACTCACTGACTCACCCAGAGCAACTTCCTGTCCTGCAAATTTCATTTATGGCAAGTGCCCTATACAGGTGTACCATTTTTTATCTTTTGTATTGTATTTTTACTGTACCTTTTCTATGTTTAGATACATTTATATACAAAAGTAATTACCATTTATTATCATTGCCTTCAGTATTCAGTTCAGTAACATGCTGTACAGTCTTGTAGCCTAGGGATAATAGGGTAAAAAGCCTAGGTATATAGTAGAATATACCATCTAGGTTTGTGTAAGTGTACATTATGATGTTCACACACTAATAAAATCTCATAGTGATGCCTTTCTTACAACGTATCCCTGTAGTTAAGCGAAACATGACTGTATATCTGCCAATATTGCTAAATAAAAAGTGAACAATGGTTAATTGCCCAGATGCTTCCAAATGTCCAGATGTTTGGCATGGAGACCTAGCATGTGAGTGATTGACTAAATTGCTTCATTTTTCATCCATACATTTTGGCTTGGTTCAGATGTAACCTCTTGTTCCAGACCTGGAAGAGAATCCTACAATAGTGTCAGAACCTAAAGTAAAAACCAAAAGAAAAATATGGATTCTGAGCTCCTTTTTATACACAAATAAAAAGTTAACTCAGACTTCTTACAGATAAGAGAGGCAAAGGTGCTTTCATGTCATCCCTTCAATTATTCCACTTTGATCTCTCTCAGTTCAAATATAACTGATTCATGACTCTAGATGATTTAGACTCCTAGAAAATGTAGTGACTAATGAAATCAACAAGCAGATTCACTTCAGTCCAGGCACTAGGTAAGTCAAAGTTACAGATAAAAAGATGAACACCTGAAAACAGTCTCTCTCTTTGGTTATTCCTTTTTCTGCTCTCTCTACATACTGAACTGTGAGCATGCCTCGAGGCTCATTTCCTTATGCTTAGCTTTTCCTATTTATCATCTTTAGATATACATCTATTTTCATAACACCAGTAATCGCTTCAACATAAATGTAGAGGAAGAAAGGTAATGAATATAAATGGTCCAATACCCCCAAGCAATGTCTTCATGTTCTGGTGGGGGGACACATTGCAACTATTAAAAATGTTATGGAACTTTCAAACACCCACAAAAAAAGTTACATACATTGTGAAACATAATATGTTTATATTTATTAGGTGAAAGTAAATATTATAAAATTATGATGGAAATAAAGAAATAAAAAAGATCTTTCATTTTAACAAACATTTTTGAGCATTATTTCAGTGCTCTCTATTAGTAAAATAGTACTTTAATGCTGATTAACAAACTGCCCCCAAATCTAAGATTTAAAGTAATAAATATTTTTCAGCACATGATTCTGAGGGTCAGCAGTTTGAGCTGGGCTCAGCTAGGTAGTTCTAGTCTTGGCTGGGGTCACTATTACAACTGTGACCAGTTGCTGTGTAGCTGGGAACTGATGCATCTATGATGGCCTCTGACAGCATAGCATATTTCTGCTCCACAGAGGCTCTCATCTTCCATCAAGTTATCAAGGCTAATTCTTAAAGTAGCCAGCAGTGTTTCAAGAGAATGTGTATAAGTGTATGTGTGGTCTCTTGAGAGGTAAGCTTCGAAATGTTATAACATCACTTCCATTATATTCTAGTGATCAAAGCAAGTCAAATTAGTCCAGATTCAAGGAATAAGAAAATAGACTCAAGTTTTAGATGAGAGGAGCTGCAAAATCAAGTTGCCAAGAGTATGGATACATAGACAGGTAGAGAACTGGGACCATTCTTATAAGCAACCCAACACATTGCTCCAGATACATTTTCTCTACCCTCATACACTTTCATTTCTGTCCCAGGGGCTGACCTATTTGGACTACATCAATCGAGTCCCTGCCCATTATCTTCTTGCAGAGTATAGCCAGTGAGAAATCAGAGACAGGGAGGATATTAGCAGGAAGAAAGTTACTGAATTCGTTCCCTGGCTTCCTCAGACTGGCTTTTTACCTTGACCAAAGGTCAGTGCTCTTCCCAAGTGCTAGTACCAGAGGCAGATGCCAAGTATTAAGTGGGACCCAGGTCAGTGGGTAAGTATGGGTTTGGTCTGTATTCTTCTAGTTGGCATGGTCAGAGATGATCCTTCAGAAGAAGAGAGTTTTTAGCATAAAACTAAATGGCATAAAGTGATGAGCTCTGTAGTAAAACAAGGGTATGGGGTAAAGCATTTCAGGCAGATGGACCACTGTGCTATCGACAAGAGTCTTTTACCATCCTTCTATCATCTCCAACTCAACATCTTCCAAAGTAAAACGATCATCTTTCGAATCTCCTGTAATTCTCACTGTTCTATTTTCATCATTCTTATGAGCTACTACATTATAAACCTTAGGGTCAACTTTGGCCTCACTTGTATTCAATATTTGTTTCTATTTATATATAATGTCTTATCTTAGAAACTAAAGTTCCTTTTAATATTTATAAAGATTCTATGAGTTTCCTTCATCTTATCTGAAAGAAATAACTACATCAGCATTATAGTGACTATTACATGAGACGATATAAATGGATCTGTTTAGCACAGTTTCTAGTGTGTAGTTGATATCTAATAAATGCTCATTTCCTTACATGGATACCTAAGAAATTTTAAACCACATTTGACTACTTCATGTTTATCTGTTTTTGTATAAAGTAATATGTAAACATGGCAACTGTAGGAGGCACCTTTAGTGCCCCACCTATATCCTTGATCCTCTCTGGTCCCTATGACTGCTGATTGACAGTATTTGCATCTCTGTGCCTGAGGGCTTTTTTTTTTTCTCAACCACAGCAGCCTGCTCTGCCCACTCCTGTACAGTGGACCAGAAGTGCTGGGAAATTAGGAACACCCTGGGAGTATTTATCAGCCAATGACTGTTGGGGACATATGTATAACTATCCCCCAGCTCCTTTGTTTCTCTGTTAAGATAAGTATATGGTTGGATTATGCTATTTTCTGGTTTCCCCTTTGGAATTAGCTCTGGTTGCCCACTATGATAGCTGGTTTGACAATAAGGATTAATTCTCTTTCTTCACTATATCATTTCCCTCACTCCCTTGCAGGTGTTCCTTGCACCTCCCAGTAGACAACTTGCCTTCAAGTCCTGGTTCAAGGTCTATTTCTGTGGTAAACTAAACTAAGACAATAGCAGTTAAATAGTGCAGAACAGCCTCTAATAAAAGCCTAGGATTTCATTCTTCTTTCTAAGACATTCTCCTCAAATACAAATTTTATTACTCCTTCAGTTTTTAGTTTGTTTTTTTTTATGGTGCATTAATAATTATAGATAAAACACTAATGTCACTGTTTTTTTTTTTTAAATTTAACCAGTGTAGATGATATCTATAGACTTCCTAATATAAAAGATGAATATTTAGTCACTTTATTGATTCTGCCCTCATTCTTCAATACTTAACATTAATATTTTTATATTTGGTTCTGTTATTGGTTACATTTAATTTTAAAATAATATATTTAAACCCCTACTTCTCAATAAATCAACTTCAGACAGTATATATCGACGCTTCACTTAGTAAGGTTAGACTACTTCCACCACCTTCTCCTTTCCACACTTCCATTATCTAACTTCTATTAACTATATCTTCATTCTTCCCATGTCAAGGTCAATAACATTTACCTCTTACAGTCTCCACAATGCCTTCCCTGCTTTGTCCATAAGTTGATTCTAAAAGTAGAAAAACTAAACTATATAAAATTTTATATTCTAAAAGTTGAGAAACTTTAGTCCCACCTTATTTGTGGTTTTTATTTCCAGGGTTTCAGTTACCTGCAGTTAACTGAAGTCCAAAAATATTAAATGGAAAATTTTAGAAATAAAACAATTCATAAGTTTTAAATGGCATTCCAAGTAGTGTGATGAAATCTTGAGCCATCCTTTGTCCCACCTGGAATGTGAATCATCTCTTTGTGAAACATCTCTATACTGTACATGTAGTATAATATGATATGATATTTTGAGAAAGACTACATTCACATAACTTTTATTACAGTATATTGTTATAACATTCCATTTTATTATTAATTATTGTTGATGTCTTACTGTGCCTAATTTGTAAATTAAACTTTGTCACAGGTATGCATATATAGAAAAAAACAACAGTATATACAGGGTTCGGTACTATCTATGGTTTCAGGCATCCACTGGGAGTCTTAGAACATATTCCTTGCCAATATATGCATATATGTCCCAATAAGACACATACAATATATGTTTTACAACTTTTAGAATATACTTCAAAATGTTTTTATTACAATATTATTGACTATATATCACCTATGCTGTACTTTACACTCCTGTGACTATTTTGTAACTGCCAATTTGTACTTCTTAATCCCTTCACCTTATCAGGGGGGTCACTTCATAAGTTGTATGTAAATGTCTAACCTCTATGCTATACAGCTGAAACTAATATAATATTGAATGACAACTGTAATTTAGAAATTTAAAAATTAAATGTTGTTTTATTTGTTTTATTAATAGTGGGAGATATAAAACAATGCAAATGAATAAAAAATTACAAACATATAAGTGTGCCAAAGGAAAAGTGCAGGATATTTGGGGAGCTTACACAGAAAAACCTGATTTAGATAGGAGGGTTAGGAAAGACCTCTTTAAAGAAATGATATTTACCCTAAGGCATGAAGGATGAGTAGATATTACTCAGTAGATAGAGGTGCTTAGTGTGATGTTTGTGTGCAAGTGTGTTTGGGGAGAGAGAAGAGCAAATATAAAGGCCCTGAAAAGAGAAAGAGCTTAATGTCAGGAAGAGAAAAATGGTAAGTCTTGGGTACTGTACTGAGGACTTTGGCTTTTATTCTAAGCACAGGGAAAATCAACCAAGAGGTATGACAGGAGTCAAATGATGCCAGGAAGCTAAGGTAAGGGATTCAAGACTCAAATGGTAGGATGATTTTGTGAGTAATAAATGCGATCCTGTAGATTATGTTCTTAGAGTAGTGTCTGGTGTATAGGAAGTATTTAATAAATACTCAGCATTATTATTTTCAATCCTAATTATTTGAAAAATGATTAAAACTTTCTGAGCTCTTCAACTGCCTTTCTTGTAAAATAAAGATAATATCCATCTCAAAATGTAAATATAATATAGGAGCATATAATAAACTATGAAGCACAAATAATTTTTGTTAACAGATGGATGTGGCCAGTGGAGTGGCTTCATTTCTCTTTCATCTCAAGGATATTTTCACTTGTGTGGAAATTAGCCTTGGCTCTCAGAGAATAAACCTGCATGTGTGTGTAGCTTAGCTATGGAAGTACAACTGGTTGGTTTCCTTTGCTTTGACACAAGTGCTTTTCTTCCTTAACACTCACCAGATCTTTTGCGTAGGAGTAAAGGTGTCTGCCAGGAATTGCAAAGTGAGCATTCAGTCCGGGTGCATGTGCCTTGGCATTCTTCCTGTCATGATTGCCAAAATATCCAAACCTGAAACTAGTGGCACTGCAGGTTTAATGATCCACTGATGGAAGCTTTTAGAAATGTGTGGTTTCTATTTGTGCCAACAGGGTGTTTTTCCTCTGGTCCCCATTTTCTGCAGGTGGTCCATTTAATTTAACTTCCAGCCACTACTTTCTGCTTTGATTCAGGAAATTTACTTGTCTTTCCCATACATTTCAAATTCCAGAATCCTTTACATTTCCTGTATTTTCTCCTTCTCCCCTCATTCCCACCACCCTCAAACTCTAGTGCAAAAAAAAAAAAAAAATTTTTTTAATTCCTACAGAATAAAAAATTTCCATGAGTCTGAACCAAATCTGGCATCATTTATACCTGAGCAGCCATTTGACTCCATGGCCGGAAATAGTTTGCTTCAACACCTGAGGTGTTTTTTTTTTTTTTTTTTAATGACCTTATTTTAATGGTTTGATTTTGACAAATCCTGGGCTCCTGCTGAAAGGTATACATGAGACACCTCATTTCTCTAACTGGTGACAGGAGTTTATGAAGTCTAAGCTAGTCCAGTGAGGCAAAGTTAAAGGTAATTCTAAGAAATGAATAGGCATTTCCAGTTTGGTCAAGACCTGACAGGGGTGAAGGCCAGGGCACACACATTATCCCTGAGTTTAAGAGAGGAAGGCTTCATGGAAGAGGTGATGCTTCAAAGTAGAAGTTTAGGGAAGGAGAAGGCACACATCTGGGAGAACCTTCCAGGTATAAGTGGAAGCACTCAGGCAAGGCTGCAATGAGCAGACAAAGAAAGCTTTGAGCAGATTTTCTTCTAGAAGGAAAAACACAAGGTAAAGGAAACTGAATAGCATGGCGAGGCTCATGACCTGATGCAGGATTTGGAAACAGAGGTGAGAATCCACCCAGAAAGCAATAGGTATGCATGTGCTTGAGTGTACACGTGGGTGTGTGCATGAATGTGCACAGATACAAGTAAGCAACTTAAGTGTTACGCTCCACAACATTTTTTTTTTTTCAGAGATAAACCAGGCATTAGGCAGCCACAATTATTTCATTACTCACTTTGGAGAGCTGAAGGGAAGATTAATAGCACTTTCTGGATGTTGTTGGGTAGGAAAACAGGATTTAGTAAGTAAAGAAATAGGAACCTCTGAGTAGGAACCTCCTGTCCACTGAGGAAACTTCAACTTCCATGGAAAGCAGTGTGCTGTATGAGTGAGTCAGTCAGGCTGTGTGACTGGGAAAACAAAACAAAACAAAAACCACTTAACATCTCTGTGCTTCGTTTTCCTCATCTGTGAAGTGGGTATGGTTTGGGTGCCTTCAATCAGGATGGGGGAGTAGTCTCAGGACCTCACTCAAGATGAAGAGTCTGAAGTTGTGATCACTCCAACAACAAGTACAGTAAAAGCCCTCTAGCCTGCATGTGCTCATCTATTCTTTTACGCCACAGAGTGATAACTTTTGACTCTCTGACCTAGCATGCCCCTTCCCTTTCTGCTGGTTGCCTCACTATAATTTCAGAAGTTTGTCTGCTGAGCTTCTGATGTTAAAAATGGGACAGAGGTGTCTAGGAAAGCCAAGGCCCCTAGCATTTGTAGGTGGAACATCAGAACTTTCCAAGAGCTCATAGGCGAGCATACCAGTTCCCGAAGATAAAGGATGAGGTTTACTTCAGGTGTTGTGCTGGGGGTTGGAGAGAGGGGAGATACTGTGTAAAGCTGTGCTAGAAGGTTTTGTTTTGTTTTGTTCTGTCATTAGCTCTTCTAAATCATGGTCAAATACATAAACCTTTCAGGAGGGTTTAAGGCATTTTATGGTTTATTTCTGCCTAAGCCCAAGGCTTCACAAAAATAACAAAATTTCAAGTTCAGCTAACTAGGTAGTTCATCATTTTCTTTTAATTACTCTTAAACTACAAAGAGCTGCTCATGCTACAAAGTGCTCTGACACTGATAAGATTCACAGATAACTGACCCCGAAGGGGTGTTTAGAAGATTAAATAAAATATAAGTGTACATGTAAAGCCCCTAAACAAAGAAGCTCACAGGAGTTGAGTTCTTTCTTCTGCAGATCCCTAGGTTGGCGTCAACCCATCTATGCCCTATACTGGCTATGTGCTGCCCAAGTCTCTGGGATAGCATATTTTCTTTGCTTCATTCTTATGAATGCCTTTGAGTACTGAGATCAGGTCTTTTTCATTTTTATAACCTTCATAACGAAATGTATCTGAAACATCAAGAAGGAAAAAGCCAAGATGAGAGGAGCTTTTGTCTTGCCCCGAACTTATGGGGCTTTAACAATTCATTTTTGCTTCTCTGGTTTTTGAAGACTTGCTTCATTTCCATTCTTCCTCTG
This sequence comes from Rousettus aegyptiacus, assembly GCF_014176215.1. Lineage (NCBI taxonomy): Eukaryota > Metazoa > Chordata > Mammalia > Chiroptera > Pteropodidae > Rousettus > Rousettus aegyptiacus. The sequence continues at coordinate 67,627,061 of NW_023416309.1, forward strand.
TACTTCTCAAAGTAGTAGAAAGTGTAGGCTTATTTACTAAGTTAAATTTAAATTAACTTATAGTTGATAACTTGACTACAAACCTTTGGTAAAAGAGCCCTGATAGATGAGCTTCAATGTGTCATAATAACACTGGACAAGGAGAGAGGAATTGTCTTTCATTTATCTACAGCAGGAGGCATTAGACCTCTAGAGTCCCTTTCTTGATCACAGACAAGTTTACCTTCTCAGTCATAACTGGTGCTTCAACCCTCTGCTTTTTCTAGAATAGGAAAAGTGTGGTCTCGAAGTGTGGTCTCAGGACCAGCAGAAGCACCACCTTGCAACTTAGTTAGAAATGCAAATTCTTTATCCCTTCCACAGACCTCCTGAATCAGGAATTTGTGGGGTGCAGCCCAGCATGGGATATTCTAAGGAACACTGAAGACTGAAAAACAGTGATCTGCTAGCATTATTAGGGCTGAACCAGGTTGCCTGCACTGTGGTTTCCTTTTTTGTGAGAAAGCAAAGAAGTAGATGATACAAGCTTTGCATTTAGTCAGTTTGCTGGCAGAATTCCAACTCAGCTAAGGCTAAATGGGCCTTTCACATGCCAACTCTATGCTAAACGAGGATTTCTTTTTCTCTTTCTGATTTTTGCCTTAAACCTCTAGAGCCATAAATTTCAGAGAAATTTTAGTAGAACTTGAATAGAGAAACAGCATATAGAGTAAACCTCAGATAGGCACGTATTCTGTTACACAGAGGCCCATCCACTCAGGTGTGGGGGAGAGAGGAAGAACATATGTGTTAATATGTATTTCTTATCACCCCCATGTCAGACTCAGGAAGACAGAACCCGATGAATTGCCAAACAGGTCTAACTGCAAAACCTACTTCCTTTTCTATGTGTCAGTCTGCTTTAACTGAAATTTAGGGTTAAAGAGTGAAGATAATCAGGAAAATAAAAGGAAGCCTAATAATGAACGTTTAAATTCCACACAGGACTGGCTTAGGGAGAACCTTACACCTTATTCCTACCTCTGAACTTCCTTAGGTCCAAGTTCAGGTGTGCAGTTACTATGGAGTTCCATGCACATACACTTCCATACTCAGACTAGGGGAGCAGTGCCTCCCAGCACATGTACATCTACCCCACAGACACAGAGTGAGGCCTGGGTACTGCACTGGTACTGGAGACACAACTCTAAGGAAGACATAGCTCCTATATCAAGGAGCTGACAGTCTAGTGAGGGATGGATGAGTAATCAACTAATTATAAACATCATGCTACATCTTATTACAATAATTCTACGTGGGGCATTTAGATATCTGAGCCAGTCTTAGAGGGACCAACGAATGTTTCCCAAAGGAAGTGACTGAAAATTGAAGGATAAACAAAAATTAGCTAGTGAATAGTTAATTGGGAAGATGGAGTGGAAGGGGATGGTGAGTGACAGAGAGTGTAATAGGCAACACTAAGAGCACACACAAATTGGTTCAGTAGGTCTAGAGCAGAGGTTAGGGAGAATGAAACATGAGATGGGAGCCCTGCATTAAGACACCATTGTGGAGTTTCAGTCAAATTGACATCATAGACTTTTGATGGCACTTTAGCTGGAGTGGATACTTGATTTGAATACAATAGCCCCTCTTATCAGCAGGAATACATTCCCAGACCCCCCAGTGGATGCCTGAAACCGTGGATAACACAAAACCCGTATACACTGTGTTTTTCCTATACGTACATATACTTTATGGCTTCTCTTTGGCATATCTGAATTGCCAGCATCACTAGTCTTGCACTTTGGGGGCATTATTAAATAAGATAAGGGTTACTTGAACACAAGCACTGTGAAACTGCTACAATCAATCTGATAACCTAGATGGTTACTAAGTAACTAACAGCTGGGGAGTGAATGAGGTGGAGATGCTGGACAAAGGGATTATGCACATCCTGGACAGGGTGGAGCCAGACAGCGCAAGATTTCGTTACTTTACTTAGAGTGGCATGGCGCACAATTTAAAACTTAGTAAGTTGTTTATTTCTGGAATTTTCCATTTAATATTTTCAGACTGTGGTTGACCAAAGGTAACTGAAACTGTGGAAAGCAAAACTGCAAATAAGGGGGCATGACTGCACAGGCAAAATTGGATGAAAGCAAGAAGATCCACAGTTCAAACAGCTATTCAAAGATAAAACTCCTACATGTAAAATTAACAAAAATTTGCTAAAACTATGTAGGAAAGTTTAAAAATTCCCCTGAAAGACATAAAAGTAGAATTGAATAAATACAAAGACATCGTTTGTTCTCAGTTAGGATGACTCCACATAATAAATATGTGATGTTTCCCAAATTAATATACACATTTAAAATGACTTCAATGAAATACCCCAATACATTTTCTTGACAAATGCAACCCCTCACAAGCTAGAGAATTTTTTTCTTTTTTTTCTTTCTATTTTTAGTGCATGTATATGAGATGACGAATGCTAACTAAACTTATAGTGGTAATCACTTCACAATATATTTAAGTCATTATGCAGACTTACTTCAAACAATTATGCTGTACAACTTACACTTATACAGTGATGTATGTCAATTATATCTCAACAAAGCTGAGAAAATAAATAAATACTCCACCCAAAAAAGTCTTCAGAGGCTTACATAAAACATATTATCCTCACACAGTTGGTAACATTTTAATTATTGGATTTTTAAAATACAGAAACTTTTATGTGTTACTTCTTTTGATGTTAAAGTTGATTTTTTGAACCTGTAATTTTCTTCTTCATTCAAATGAAAATAATTTTTATTTGTAATACATTTTATATGTCCCATGTTACGTAAAATATCATTGGGAATAATAACAATATAAAATAAGCCACAATCTTCCGACATGATGAAAAATAAACTTTGCTTTTTTTATTTTAAAAAAAGCTAGAGAAAATGATTGTAAAGCTTAAAGAAAAACAAGAGTAGTTAGGAGAACCATTAACAATAGCAATGAGGGAAATGGATTATCCTACCAAATTTAAAAACATATTATCATATGGAATTATTTTTATAGCATCAGATTGGAAACAGTCAAAATTCTCATCATTAGCAGACTGGCTGAATAAACTGTGGTATGTCTATCATCTGGAATATTATTCAGTTATGAGAAAGAATGGAGAAGATATATATGCAATGAGGAGTGATTTTCAAAATATCAAAGCAAAGTGAAGGCTATTGCATTTAATATACTTTTTTTACTCATGTAAGAAAAACGAAAAAATAAAAATAATAACTGCAAGAAAATCTTGATGTACACTCAATTATTTTGATGACATTATAATTTTTAGTATGTTTATACATATCAAGTGTAGGATAAAGCAATATCTCAATATTAGTAGAAACCAAGTTTTTTCAGGTAAAATCAAAATTAAAGAAAAAACCATATTGTTAAATTTTAATTTAAAATAACATCTTGAACTCAGTTTTTCAAAGTGTGTTTATACTTTGTGTCAGTCCACTCAAAGAACCTAGAGGCAATGATACTACAGTAACATGAGTAGCTCTAACACCTAGATTTACTTCCTAAATTCCATTCCCTATGAGAAGGAAATAAAGCTCCTCAGTAAAATTGCAAAATCAAGTCCGGAGCAAGGAAAATACAAAGTAAGCCTGGAAAAATAGGAAAGAACCTAGAAAAAAAATGAGGGCATGTTAAAGGACAGAGAAACCAGCTTGAAGGGTCTCTCACTGATCAAATTTCATTAAGGATGTGTACTCTCTATAACTGATTTGAAGCATGATGAATAAACAAAATCAATGAGTCCATATTGATGCAAAGAAAGACAGAAGAAAGGAAGAGAAATAAAACTCATTTGCCACCACTAAAAATGATTATTATACCTACTCCTTATTCCAAAAATTTATAACTAAAGGAAAAAAGTAAGTATTTATCCTGCTTTTTAAATATAACATACAGCTTATTAATTATAGAAATCTCTTTATATAAAAATGCCAGCTAAAAAATGTGCAAGAAATAATAAAATTTTAAATTTACCATTTGGAAATCACCAGGGAAATAACCAATTCGAGCAAGTAATAAACAATAGATAATAAACTATTGAGGCTGATGGGGAACAAGATGTTCATAGGGTGCCAAAATTCACCCCACGTATTACATGCTAATTGCAAAGGAGAAAAAGACATTTATATGCTTTCCGTTCCAAAACGTCATAAAATACAGAGTATAACCTATGCGTCATAGAATCCTTACAAAAATTCTTAACTTAAATCTAACCAACTCTTTAGATGTAACTTTCAGTTCTCAGAAAAACAATGGATAGAGCAAAAAGTTAAATGATACCACAGTGAAGCAACCTGAAAAATCCAGGTTTGGAACATTCCATAAGACAACTGGCCTATTCTCTCACAAAAGAAAAGGTAAGAAAATAAAAAAGTAAGGAGACTCTTTCATAATACAAGATTAAAGAAATTTAACAACCAAATGCACAAACTTAAACTGGTCCTGAATCATTAAAAAAAAAAAAAAAAGGACATTTTGGGGAAATTTGCATAAGGACCGACGGTAGCATGGCATTAGAGAATTTGTGTTAATCATATTGTTGAATGAAGAAGAATACTATTTTTTAGATTTATGCTAATATATTCAAATGTGTAAGAGCATGATGTCCACATCTTGCTTTAAAATAGTTCAGATGAAACTAAAAGGACAAATAAAAGTAAATACGGCAAAAATTTTAACCAGTTCTCATTGTTTCTTTCAAAATTTGGGGGTAAGTTTTTTAAAAAATTAAATAGAAATTTGGAAGTAAAAAATTAAAAGACAGGTTGACTCCTAAGTTTCTGGATTGAGCAAATGTTTAATAATTTACTAAGAAAAAGAAAATGTGAGTAACACCTGGAAAAGAAGGCAAAAATGGTAGCCTTGAACAAACAGGTCTTAAGCAAGAGGGCTTCCTCCTTAATATTTTTCCCTGTGCTTAGATTCTCCTTACCTTCTCCCTCCATTTGTTGGAAGGCTATGGGAAGTCAAGATTAGGAGAAAAGACTAGGAGAAAAGACTAGGAGAACTGATTAGGAGAAAAGACTGGGAGAACAAATTAGGAGAAAAGACTAAGTTCAGCTGAGGTCACATGAACCAAACTTTCTAACCCTGATTTAGCAGACAGATTCAAGGAGTACTCAGGGACAAAATTTATAAAAGTCAGTAATGAGTTAGATGTGCCGGGAGGGAAGTGTCTGTCAAATATGACCCCCTGTTTTTGAATTATTCAATTGAATAGATTGTGGTATCATCACTGAAAAAATATTAAGCTCAGAAAACACATGAAAAATACTGAAACCTACAACCGAGTAGTAAAATTCCTTGAACTAGACAAAATTCTATCCATAAATGGAAATTAAAGTTCATAGTGCAAATATAAGCAACAAATAAACACTTGTCTGGAGATTTATATATCAATATCTACAAATGATATATAAATAATTGATGTCTAGAATCTGCTTCAAATTATCCAGGGGCCAGGGAAAAGTGAATAGGCAGATTAATGAAACAAGATTGGGCAGGTATTGATAATATCTGAAGTTAAGTAATAGATATGTTAAGTTCATTATAGTCTTCTGTTTACTTTTCAATTTTAAATTTTCTATAGTAAAAGGTTAAGAATAACTTGAAAGCAACCAAGATGCCCTTCAGTAGGTAAATGGATAAATAAACTGTAGCACATTCAGATAATGGAGTATTACTTAGGAAAGAAAGGAAAGAAAGAAAGAGAGAAAGAAAGGGAAAGGGAAAGGGAAAGGGAAAGGGAAAGGGAAAGGGAAGGAGGAAGGAAGGAAGGAAGGAAGGAAGGAAGGAAGGAAGGAAGGAAGGAAGGAAGGAAGACAGACAGACAGACAGACAGACAGACAGACGGGAGGGAGGGAGGGAGGGAGGAAAGAAAAAGAGTTATCAAGCCACAAAAAGACAGAGACATAGAAAACTTTAAATGCATATTACTAAATGTTAGAAACCAATCTATAAAGGCTATCTACTGTTTGATTCCAACTATATGACATTCTGGAAAAGGCAAAACTATGGAAACAGTGAAAAAAATAGCAATTGCCAGGAATTAGCAGGGAAGGAGGCGGGGATAAATTGGCAGAGGACAGATGATTTTTAGGGCAGTAAAAGTATTCTGTATGATACCTAAAGATGGGTACAGGTCATAGTACACATTTGTCCAAACCCATAGAATGTACATACCATGAGTAAACCTTAATGTAAACTGCGAACTTTGAGAGACAATGATATGTCAATGTAGATTCATCAGTTGTAACAAAGGTACCACTCTGGTGGTGGATATTGATAGCAGAGGAGGCTATGTATATGTGGTGGTAAGGGGTATCTAGGAAATCTCTATATCTTCTTCTCATTTTTTCTGTGAACCTAAAACTACTCTGAAAAATAAATAAGATCTTAAAATACACACACTCATACAGAAGCAACATCATTAGTCATTAGGAAAACACAATATCATCATGAGATACTACCACAAATCTGTTAGAGGGGAAAATAATAATAAAAGACAACACTAGATTGTGGAGTAACTGGACCTCTTATCTGATATTGTAAGAATGCAAAAATGATACAGTTAATTTGGAAATCAATTTAACTATTTCTGTAAAGTCAAACATATACTTAACATATGATGAGCAATCCTATTTCTGGGGATTTCCCCAAAAGAAATAAAAACATATGTTCACACAAAAACTTGTAAGCAAATATTTATAGTGACTATTCAAAATTTTCCCAAAGTGGAAAATAGCCCAATGAATGAATAAATCAAATATAGTGCTTTCATACAATAACAACTATTCACTAATAAAGAGGAATGAAATATTTTCCTTTGTGATTTACACAACAGTATGAATAAATCTCAAAAACATTAGGCTAAATGAAGGAAGCCCAACTCAAGAAGCTGCATATTGTATGACTTCATTTTATGACATTCTGTAAAAGGCAAAACTATGGGGCCAGTGAATAGGGGTGGGGTTGACTTGAAAGAGGAATGAAGAAATTTTAGGGGGTGATGAAACTATTTATATTTTAATTTATGGTTACAAAATGGTATAATTTGTTAAAACTCATAAACTGTCCCACTTTAGAAGAGTGAATGTGCTCTACGTAAATTATGCCTAATTTTTTTTAAATTAAAAATGTAACTTATAGAGATAACATTGGGCTGAAAGCCCAATGACATTAAAATGAAGTCAATTAACCAGCAACAGTCAGGGGTGTTGATGTTATGACCCTTCCTGATTTAGGAGAACAAATGTTAAGAACTGTGGAGTGCTGGGTGCTTGTGAAGGAAAAACAAACAAACAAACACACAAAAAAATGACTGTAGGAGTGATTGGCAGGAGACCAGCTGGTGAAGCTTCCTCTTGTGACTTAGACCACCAGCCCATTCCAGTTCATCTGGGCACACTTGAATCAAACCATTCATTTGCTAATGACTCAGTAAAGTACAGCTTATCAGGAGCCTGGTGCCCAGAACCAGCTTCACATACCTCTGTGCTCAACAAATTCTTTTCCTTGACTTGCTGGAAAAATATTCTAAAACCAAAATTATACATGATAGGCATATGGAGCCCTGTAGCTTCGTTTCGCTGAAGTGAAAAGCCTGACCCAATCTTGCCCTAGATTTCTTCCCGTGGTGGTAGTACACACGTTGCAGAACATACAGTCTGAATTCTGGGGTCCAGAATTAGGTCCAGGCCTCATTACTGATGGGCAATGTCCCATCAGGTCTTGGCAAGTCTGTTTCGCCACCTGTCAAATGGAAATACTAGCTGTTTTGAGCAACAAAACACATTCTGTATTTGTAAACAATTTGTAAACTGGAAAAAAAAAATGTTATTTATGCAGGGAAGGAAGGGGGTGGGCGAAAATCCTTTCACATGTACCCTGGGCTCCCCATCCTCTTCTAGACTGGCAGACCCTTTGTTCATCAGTTTTACGTCTGTGATATGATACTGCGTCTCCTCTGAAGGTTCCGGGTTCCCACTAATGCGGCCTTAACAATGGCTTCGATGAAAGAGATAAGCGAAGAGGCCAGAGGGTCTCCGGAAAGAAAGGAAGCTTGTAGCTTTTCAAGTTCAATGAGGCTTAGGAAGTTGGAAGGCTTTCCACAGACCGGCCTGTTTAAATGAACGCCTAAGACTCAGAGCTCGTGCTGTTCCCAGACCTCTGACCACTTTCAGCCACCCTGGGAACAAGTGTGTTTACCTGTGTCTCGCACCCTTCTTAAGTCATTATTTCACTCCCAGGCCTGGATTCCTGAATCTGTGATAACCTAAATGGAATTACCTGAAAGATCTGACTGGGGTCAGCCCTCCGACTCCAGGGCGGCAGGTGCATCCAGAGCCTCCTTTCCCAGCCCCAGGGACTTGATGTATGCAAATGCTGGGGCGGTCAGGCCAGGGACAATAGAGGATCTTAATCCCCCAGGCAAGGGAGGGGGAGAGCCCACACCCCTCCCCCTCGCTAAAGCCTCTGCAGAACAGAGATATTCCTGCACTGGCCAAGGACTCTTCAAATTGTGCAGCCCTGGAGGGAGTCCCGGTAGGGGAGCAGGGACGCCACGCAGGAGTTTCTACAGGAATCTTGGCTCAGCCTGATGCTGGGGTGGCTGAGAAGAACCTTCAGGAATTCTGTTCCATGGTGAAATAGAAGCTAGCCCTGGTCCAGGACAGGACATTCAGGTCCGATTAGGCTGTGCAGCCATCAGCCTCCAATAACATTTATTTATGATTTATTCGACTTAAGCACGGAACTTGACACCAAAACCTGGGCTCTTACCTTACTTAGTCCGAACTCTTAAAAACAAGTCATCTTATAGCCCTACCCTCTGTGAGAATCCACAGTAGAAGGAAGATAGCTTCTGTTTGTCTGAATGAAGCTTTGAAGGTTTGACTGAGTCTCCACCACCACCCAGAGGATCAGGGTTTCTGTCTCCCAACAAGGTCCTGGGAACCCTCTTTTTATATTCATGCATTATAAACTGTATGTCTGCATTGGCTACTTGCTAGGCATTGGGTATATAAAGATGGAAAATGTGCGATCCCGGATATCCCAAAATGATTTTGCCCCTTCCAGCTCCTCTCATCTCACAGAGCATCTAAACCTTCAAAGTGTACACATTTTACCCTCATAAAAGAAAAAATACAATGCAGCCTACATGCAAATAAGGGAAGTTTAAGAGTACAGTCTCACATTATTCAGGTTTTGCCAATATTTCCAGTTCTTTCTTTGTTTTGCTCCTTCCAGACACTTTAAAAGCCCTTCTTCCACTACCCACCTCCCCCATCACTGTTCTAGCCTCAAGTGAATACTGCTCCCCTAATAACCCTCTTTGAGGCTGCTCCAGAATTTCCCGGGATTTAATGCCCCTTTTCTGGCCACATAACTCACTTTAAAATGGGAGGAAGTAGCATTAGGTAAATGCTGAGGCTCCTTTCAGGTCTGAGATTCCATAGCTCTGGAACCATGCAAAGCCCTTGTATAATCCAGTCGCATGTATCTCAGGTATTGTATGCGACTTTTGCTTTACTCCAGGGACAGTAGCAGAACTGAGCTTCTACCTTTTGAATTACAAGACTCGACATTTTCTTTATGCCTTCTTATCTCGAGGAAGACTTTTCTTAGACACTGTCACTCTAACCATGGTTAGACGATACTACTCTTGGCTTGCTGGGGCTCTGGCAGTAGGTCTCGGGCATTTCGATTCTCTTCTGAACATCTTGGCTGGGCTTAAATTTGAGCCACAGCCCATCTAGCAGCCTTCTATGTGGGGCTTGCGGAACTGCGCAGAAGTTCACCCTTCATATAAAGCTGCAGAGAGACACCAAAGGCCACAGCCCACTTGCCCTCCTGCTATTGGGAGAGTTAGGTTTATTATTTTCTATTATTTTCAGATTCAAATTATCATGTAAATTAGAGATAGGAAATCACCATTAGGTCATTTTTCCTATCCTCTCAGGGGCTGAAGTGCGATCAATGTCTGTAGTCCAGGTCTTTGTTCTCCCTTGGGTTAAATAATGTAAGGAATAGGGCTTTTATTCTTGAGAGAGTATTACATATTCTAATAGATTTTCACAGTTAAGAAGGCCTTTCATCTTTGGCCCAAAATTTCCTTTCTTTAAATTCAGTTCATTACTTCATTCTTTGGATCTCTCTTTACTGCAGTCTCTCTCTTTTAAGGTTTAGACTCTAAAAATGCAGTTCTTAGAACTGGTCCTCTGAGTGAGACATGTGAGCCCAGCCTGCCTGGAATGGAAAACAAGTCTGACTGGACCAAATCTTTCCTCCCTTGTACAAATGGAAAGAATTTATAGAAATGGACAAAGGAGTGATGCTAACCCAGATCCCTCTGGGGTAGTGGGCCAGTGATACAATTAAAATTTTTATCTCAATATCTTATTATTCAAACAAAATAAACTGTTTTATTCCACTCAAAAGAGCCTGATACACCATGTAGACACACCTCTTTTCCTTGCTGTGTTTCACATCTGCATTCTTATACACCAATACTACTCGTTTCCACTTGGGGATAAAGGTGGCATTTGGGGCAGTGGGTCGTTGGGGTTGGGGAATTGAAGGCTCTTGAGAATTGTGTTTCCTAAACCTGTAAGGGAAGGAGTTTTCTCAATGAAGTCTCATGGATATGATCTTTTCAGCCTCTGTTCAGAGACCAGAAAAAAAAAAAAAATCATTTCATTTATCAAAGATGACCATGGACTACTGGCTTGTTAAGAGGCTGTAGATAACTTGATCCACTCTGATTTTACACAAAAACTGGGAAACCATTTGCACATTTGGCCAGAACTTTTTTTGGACTCTCTTGTCAATACTTTTCTCATATCCTGGCAACTTTTATTTCAATCTCTGGTAACTCAGAGAACCCCAGACCCCTCCCACAGCTCCTGCTCATGGCACTTCCCTCCCTGGGCTTCATTCCTGTCTTGGCACTTGATTTCTAAGAGCTGATAGGGATTCTGATAAATTCAATCAATGTCAAGTTGCCCTTGAGGGACAAGGCATGTGGTTACTTTTCATCACCAGTAGCTTGCACAAGCTTTGTCTGTGCAAAGTAGGAGCTCATTCAACATATGCTAAATAGAAGTGGCACTACTGTTTTTAAGTAAAGGATTTCAAAGACATGGGTCATTCTTTGTAAACTTTCCTTGTTTTTTCTTTCTTCCCCCTTCCTCTCTTACTTCCTTCCTTTCCTCTTTCCTCTTTTCTCTCCCTCCTTCCTCCCTTCCTTCTTTCTATTGTTTATTCCTTTCTTTATTGGAAATATCTTTTTGTGCACTTTACCATAGCAAACACATTTCTATCTTCCAGAGATACAGAAAGAAACAAGACAAACAAGATACTTTTATGAAACTTGTATTCTATTGGAGAAGTACAATAACTAAGTCAACGCAGAAATAAATACATTCAGAGAGTAACAAGTGCTTTGAAGAAAATCAATAGTGATGTCATGGGCAGTGATGGGGCAGCAGCAGGTGGGAACAAGGAATGAGGAGAAGGAACTTCAAATGGTAATCATGGAAAGCCTCTCTGAGCTGAGTATGGGAAAAGGATTCACTTAAGTGAAGCCCCGAGGGCAGATCATGCCCAGCAGAGTATAGAGTAAGCATAAAAGTCATGGGAAGGGAGATCACTAGGCAGTAAGTAGAAGGTCAGTGTGGCTGGAGCATATTGAACCAGAGGTCAGGCAAAGTGGTTGGAACCAACTGCATCAAGGTAAAGCCTTGTAGGCCACAGAAACAAGTGTGAACTAATCAGAAAGATAAACCTTTACCTTTGTCATTTTGAATCTGTCCTATCACCCCTTTGGGTGTTAAATTAATTATATTAATTATTATGGTTTCATAAGAAATTGCCCTAAGACAGTGCCTTAAAGTAAAAATAATCATATATGGTCTCATAGTTTCTGCGAGTCACAAATTCAGGATGAAGTCTCTAATTTCACTCATTGGAAGTTTTGACCGGGGCATGAAGATCTCCCCAAGTGGCCCGCACATGTGACTGGCAAGTTGTTGCTATTGTCTGTGTTGAGTGGCCTCAATCCCCACCCACGTGAACCTCTCTATAGGGCTGCTTGAATGTCTTCATCACATAGTGGCTGTTTTTTTTCCAGAGTGAGTGATCCGAAAGAACAGGCAAAACTACAATGTCTCAGAAGTCACACATCATTCTTTCTGTAATATCCTATCAGTTACACAGGCCAGCCTCTGGGTTTCCCAGAGGCATGGGTACTGGGAGGTGAGGATCATTAAAGCCAGCAACAGGTCTGTTTGCTTATCTGTGCTTTAAAGATGTTCAAACTGAATAATATCTAAGGTCTTTCCTCAGTCTGATATTTTATGGTGATAATTTCCATGAATACCCATGTTCTTATTGGGATTCTAGTTTTAATTATGTCATTACTTTATTCTGAGTGAACATGCATAAGAGGAGTAGGATGAATCTCATGGCTCCCTTAAATCAGACCACAAAAGATGCTACTAGGCTCACACTAAAGCAGCCACAACCCTAACTAGGGGGAGAAAAAATAAAGCTGTAAGCCTTTATGACTCACCTAGTTATGATGGACTTCCCAAGACTAAGCTTGCCGAATATTCTGACACACCGATGTTGTCTTCTCTGTTGCTACTGGGACTTCTCCAAGCCACACACATACCAGTGTTATCAGTGGGGAAATGTTCTGAGGGGGCAGCCTGACAGTGCGGCATTGTCCTGTGGGATTTATGACCTGGTTTCAACAAATGACCTTTTATCCCACTTATTTTTCCCTGGGGCGGTTGATACGCCTCAACGCAGGCTCATGGAGGATATCTGGGAACACCTGATTTTAGATTGCTTTTCTGTCGTACCTCCAACATTTCCGGGCATTTCTTTCTACTCTTGATTGGCACTGTCCTGGCAGTGCCCTGCAGATGGAATGTTGTCTTAGGGATGTCCTGCGGGGGTTGGCAGAGGAACTCCTTGTGAGGAGCAGCTGTGATTTGTGGCAGAGTGTGTTTCATAGTTGAATTCGCCCCCGCACAACTCCTTCTGCAACTCTGCATGAGATGGAATAGTGTTGTAAAAATCTGGGGAAATGAGAAGAGGGTATTATATGTCAGCCAGTGTTAAGAAAAAAAAAATCTTTCAAAGTTACAAAAACATTCTTAAGGAAATACATCATTGAATCACTTATAACTTGTTGAAAACGGGTTCAAGTTTTGATGTCTGACTCTCTATGTCTTAGAAAGGGACATATAATCTCTATGCTTCAGTTTTTTCATCTATTAAATAAAGATGAATATTTTAATTTGCTTCACATGGTTGTTGTGAGAATCACATGACAGTTACAGTTATTAAAAAAAAAAACTTTCAAAGGGGAGGCCATATAGTAGAAAAATGGCTTTGCAAACAGCCAGCTCTGGATTCAAATTTTGGTTCTACAATTCTGGTTTAGCTGTAATTTAGTTCCATGCTTCTCAGACTTTAATGTGTGCATGAATCACCTGGTGATAATGTTGTGATGCCGATTCTGATTAAGCAAGTCTGGTGTGAGGCCTGAGGTTCTGCATTTCCAAATGGTGCCTATACTGCTGGTCCTCACTCTGAGTGGCAAGGCATTAGGCTTCCTAAGCCAGTGATTCTCAGCCCCGATTGCCCATTAGAACCACTGGGTGCTGTGAAAAGCTTCAATGCCTAGATTGCAGGTTATATCAATTAAATCAAAATCTCTGGTTGGAATGCTGCATTGGTATTTTTGTGCTAAGACTTGGTTTCTCAGTCTGCAAAATAGAAAAAGAATAGTCTTCCCCTCATAGGTCTGCACAGGGATTCAAGTTTTATAAGTATTTTTTTCACAGCAATGTTTCACCAAAAACAAACAACAACAAAAAAACAACTATCAGGAATTTATAAATACTATTGTGCTTTTAAATTTATAGAGCCCTTGTACATATATCAGTCTCATTTAATTCTCCAAAAAGTCCTGGGAGGTCATTATATTTTCCAGACTCTGCAGGCTGAAGAGCCAACAGCCACGAGATGGGATAGCTGGGACTTGGTCCCAACTCTCCTCTCTTGTTTCGGTGAACAACTTTGTGACTACCTATGCCTCTATTTAATGTAAAGTATCACCTAAAAACCTTTTTTGAGATGTAAAACTGCATACATATGTTATTGTCACAAACGTAGTCATCCATTATTGAATTTCATTCACTTATATCATTCTTAATCCCAGGTAGTGAAATCTGTGCCACAGGTGAAATTTACTTCACTCATTAGAAAGAAGAGAGGACTCTAAATATATCATTGTGAAAACTATGCCTTTCCAACAAGCTTTAGAAATGGAACTCACTTTATTCCAGAAGGAAGGGATGCCAATACAAGGCTGGATGTAGGATGAAGCAAAGAGCAAAGGACTTTTGGGGGAAGAGGAATCCCTTATGTTCCTCAGTTTTGAAGTTGGTAAGAAGCCATTTGGGACCTTTGGGACCCTGCCCCACCCCTCCCCCCAGCCCCTGGTGGCCTCGGACCTGCTCTATTCTTTTACCCTTCCCAGAGCTTGAGAATGTAGCAGAGATAGAGAAAAGAGAAACCAGAGAGAACTCACTTAAAAATAAATCTGAGATGGATATTGATTACCTATATTTTCTGGAGCTCTGAAAAATTATTTTGGATTCTTAAAAGGGAATGTGGTTCCAGTTTGTTCAGGGCTGAGGAAAGCCATGGAAGCAGTGACTGGAAGTGCATATGCTATAAAAATCGTGAAAGCAGCTTACTGGGATAGAATAATTTTAATTTGTATGTTTAGAAGCACCTGAACATAGCATGAAAACATTTCAGCAGATCCCACAAGAAGTTGGCATAGCACAGTTAGAGGTGCTCTCAAGGGATTTAAGGATTGCCATACTGGAATGTTCTTTTCTCCTGTTTCCAGCCTGATGATTAAGCAAAATGGCTTTGCGGAGAAAAGCTTCTGTTTGACAACTTTACCGAGTAATGGAAAGAAAATAGTGTTTTGGATGTAATGATGGTTTTTAAAAATTGATAGAGACTAAGAGGGTCCTTATTTATTTTGAAAAAAAAAAAAGACATTAAATGGAAATACCTATGTTATTTAAGAAGCCATTTGGACACACAACACAGGGGAATTTATCTTCTAGTTGCTGACAACCTAATGTGTGTTTACTCTACTGTCATAGGCTTAGGATAATGAATCCAGAGCTGAAGAGGCTACTTATTTCTTCTCGGAGATTATCCCTCTTATGAAAGTAAAATTTCCTTTTTCTAATGGTGGAAAGATATTAAGACCCTTTGGATGTTTTCTTTTGTTCTGACTAAATCACTAGAATACCCATATAATCAATTACTGGATATTTTGATTAGGCCAGAAATAGACACTCCATCTTTATAGTGTGGATGGAACCATCCCTCTCCCAGGAGCAAGACCTTCTGGGAAAAGTAAGGGCAAGCTCTCGGGTCCTTTGATGTGTGGTTTAAGTTATTACAACATGTCTGAAAGGCTGAGGTTGCCCAATCGAGGCCAGTTGTCAGAAAATAAGCATATTGGTCCCTGAGGAGAAATTATGATAAGAATCAGGGTACTCTTATCCAGTGACCCCTGGCTTAATCATAAGAACCCAGATCATCCCATGACAGCTAGTTCTGGGCTTATGGTAAAATATCTTCTTTTCTGGGCTTCCTGGAATAATGAGTATACTATTGGGAAAGTATAGCAATTTTTGTACTTCCATGCATTTATATATACTATTAGGGTCATCCATAGTGAATGTAGCACCTACTCAAAGTCTGACATCTAAGCACTAGCTGAGAATAGGACCTTTTGGTGGACCTGCCAGGCAATGGGTTTCTTATTGATGAGGCAATTGTGAGCAGCACAGACTCCCTTGTAGCAAACTTCCTCATGGGTTTTGGACTTATCATGAGAGAGAGAGGAAAAAAAAACCACTGCTTTCAATTCATGGGATAAGCTCTGGGAGTTATAATCTGAACACATGAGAAGCATGATCTAAAATTGCACCCTGAGCCAACGAAGTGGGGACATGTCAATGTTACCTGTCATAGAGAAGTGCCTTAATGGTGGCACCCCATTCCAAAGCTCATCTAGGGAGTTCCAGAGAAAGCTTCCAGCCTCTGGGCACTATATACTTCAAAATCTGGACACTGGAGAAACTGTCTGTGCTATAGGAGACTGTCTGAGTTGGAGGAGCTGGATGAACTAAAAGAGGAAAGCACCAGAACTAGTAAATGAAACAAATCTCTTTCTCTCCCACTGTCCCTCCTGTGCCCTCTACTATAAAAGTTTAACATTGCAATGGCCAGCATAGGAGAAATAGTTACAGTACCCACCTTTAATATCGCAGAGCAGGCAGTGAAGGATTAATCTAAAACTGAGAGACAATAAACTGATAAGACGATACTCTATGTTGACTTCTTTCCTTCTCTTCCCTAATTTCCCGACTTGCTCGTCTTCCCTAAATTCTAAATAAGAACTTGCACTTGAACTTTGATTCAGGGTTTGCTTTTAGGAAAACTCAAACCATGTTTTGAAAATGGGACTAATAGATATTTCTGATGAATTGGATTTGGGATGTGAGGAAAAGAGGAGTTAAGAACATCTTCAATGTTTTTGGCCAGGATAACTAGAAAAACTTCATCTTTAAAATACTAAGTTTTTAAATCAAGAATATGATATAATTGTCCATTTTCTTTGTAGAGCTCTTTCAATCTTATATGAGATTTATTCCTAAGCATATAATAATTTTGTAAATAGTGTATTTTTAATGTTATTTTCTAATGTTTTGTTGTTGGTATAAAAAATTACAATTGACTTTTTTATATCCAGCCATCTTGCTAATTTAATAATTTGTCATCAGATTTTTTTGGATTTTCTAGCTGTACACTATACTATCTGTGAATAATGATTTTTTTTTTCTCTTCCTTTTATGGTCTCTATGTTTTATTTCATTTTCTTGCCTTTTTTTCAAGGTAACAAGATGTCTAGTGTGGTGTTATATACAAGTAATTATGAGTATCTCTGTTTCATTCTCAACCTCAAAGAGAAAAACTTTCATTATTTTGTTATTGAGTGTAATTCTTACCTTAGATTTAGTGTACATACTATTTATCCTTTGTTAATTGTCTTTCCAGGGTATTAATAAAACATTTCCATATGTACTTTGAAAACTTCCTGGAATATATTCTAGAAAGTGATGACTCTTCTACTGGGATCTTTTCAAAAATTATATAGTGTTTCTGTCATTTGCCTCCCTTTTCTTTCTCTCTTTCTGTCTCCCTTTTCTAGATCCTTTGAATGTCTTATTCTTCTGGAAGAGCAACTGGTTCTTACATAATGATGTGTTCCTCCTAATCCCAGGGTCTATTGTGTAAGTTTTATTCTTGAAAGAATCCTTCAGGCTCTCAGTCTTTGAGGGTTGAAAACCCTTTCTTAGCAGAAAAGCCCTTGCTTACAAACAAAATTTTAATTTAAAAATTATTATACCATTTTATAGTTTTGTGAACCAATTCAAAAAGATGTGAAGTTTTTGACATCTCAGTTTTAGAGTTTGGTCCTCTGTTGGGACAGCAAGTTTCAGCCTCAATATGCAATATTTCTAATGTAAGTTTCAGAAAACAAAAACAAATTATCGAGGGCAAACGGTTATTTTTTTCAAAAATATTCTATTACTATTTGTTCACTGACTTCAATGGCAGTAAGATAGGAGGGGGATCTACTGTACTTGTCCAGATGACAAATGATGATGGCTTGGTCTAGAGAGATAACAGTGAAGAGAAGAACAATAATTGTGTTCAAGGGATGTTTAGAAAGTTGAATTAATTACACTTGGTCTTTGATTAGACGATGCAGAAAACTGAAGATGAGGAAGGAGTCAAGAATAGAGCTTGAGATTTTGAATGGATGGTCATCCTATTTTTTCAGTTAGAAAAACATAGTAAGTTCAATTTTGGAGAAATTAAGGATTAAGTGTCTAGAGAGGCATCTACATGGAGATGTCTGATAAAGAGCTGTGTACAGGCTAAAGCCTAGGGAAAGAAGCCTAGGCTACAGGTAAACCTGGCAGTCAACATGGACTTGCTGATTAAAACTGTACAGGTAGATGGGATGGTCAAGAGAAAGAGCATAGAGAAGAAAGAACAAAACACTTAGGGCTGAATCCTATGGAATTTCAACTTTTAAATTAAAAATACCTTTAAGCAAAAAAGAAAAATCAGGTTACCAAACTGTACATACATTGTCATATACTGTCTAGTAAAAAAATTATGTTTATACACGGAGTTAATTTTCAGCTAGTATATACCCAAAGTGAAACAGTCAACCAGCCTTGGTTAGTGACCATGCTGTAAGAGTATTTTGAATATCACTTGTTTATACATTATTTATTTATTTATTTATTTATTTATTTGCATTTTTCTATTTTTATATGTCTCATAATGCACACAATATATCTGTAGGAAGTTCAAGTATTTTATTTGTTTGTTTGTTTGTTTGTTTAGTTTTTTGCTATCTGACAACTTTTATTGCTAAACTTGAAGTCAAATCTCTTTATAAATGCAAGTGAACATTTTTTTTCCATTTTTTTTTTTTTTTTCCTCCCCAACCCCTCCCCTTTGGCAACCATCAGTTTGTCCTATATATCTATGGGTCTGTTTCTATTTTCTTTTGTTTATTTGTTTTTTTTTTCTTTTTAGATTTCACATAGAAGTAAGGTCATATGGTATTTGTCTTTCTTTGTCTAACTTATTTCATTTAGCATAATACCCTCTAGGTCTATCTATGTTGTTGCAAATGGCAAGATTTCATTTTTTTATTGATGAATAATATTCTATTGTGTGTGCGTCTGCATGTGTTTGTATGTACCACACCTTCTTTATTCATTCATTTATTGATGGACATCTAGGTTGCTTCTGCATCCTAGCTATTACTAGTAATGCTGCAAAAACAAAGGGGTGCATATATCTTTTCAAATTAGTGTTCTTGTTTTCTTCAGATAAATACCTAAAAGTGGAATTGCAAAATCATATGGCAACTCTAATTTTAATTTTTTGAGGAATCTCCATACCATTTTCCATAGTGACTGTACTAATTTATAATCTTACCAACATTATACAAGGGTTCCCTTTTCTCCACATCTTCACAAGCACTTGTTATTTGTTGATTTATTGGTGATAACCATTCTGACATAATATCTTATGTCAAATGTGAGATGATATCTCATTATGGTTTTAATTTTCATTTCCCTGGCGATTAGTGATGCTGAGCATCTTTTTATATGTTTGTTGGCCATCTGTATGTCCTATTTGGAGAAACGTTTATTCAGGTCCTCTGCCCAATTTTTAATTGGATTTTCTTTTGATGTTGTTATATGAGTTCTTTATATATTTTGGATGTTAACCCCTTACCAAATGTGTCACTGGTGAATATCTTCTCCCATTCAATAGGTTGTCTTTTCACTTTGTTGATTTTTATTTATTTATTTTTTTTTTTGCTACGCAAAAGCTTTCTAGTTTGATGAAGCCCCATGTCTTTGTTTTTTCTTTTGTTTCTCTTACCTGAGGAGATGTATCCAAAGAGATATTGCCAAGAGCAATCTCAAAGAGTTTATTGTCTAAGTTTTCTTCTAAGAAGTACCCAATAGTGTAACTGTCAACAAACCTTGGTGAATGCTCATGCTACAACAATAATTTGAATATCACTAGTTTCTACATTTTTTTTAAAGACTAGAAGGATAAAACAGTTTTTTCTAGTTAATAAGATTAAGAATAACTTTACTCTTTCTATTTTTTCTATTTCTTTATATTTTCTAGAATTTCTGCCAAGAACATATTTTAGTATTTTGTTTCTAGGACTTGACTTTAATACTAGAGATGATGTATGTTTATAAAATAAGAATTTGGATTAGATCCATGATTTCAAAACCTAGTTGATAGTTAAAATCAGCTAAGAAACTTTTGTACAATGATAATTCAGACCCAAGACTAGATGTACAGAATCTGATATCTGGATGGGAGTCATCAATGCTAATGGTTAATGAGGCTGGTGAGGTTGGGCAATCTCTGGACTAAATAGTTTCTAATGTCCCCTCTATACATTTCATGAATGTCTGTACTAGAATGAAATGTAAAAAATTAGCAAAATAAGAATGTTTTAAATTATAAATATTAATTGATCCAAATGATCAAATTTGCTAAGTCCTTACATATAGTTAAAAATCAAGTTAGAATATGAACTCATTATGAAAAGATTCAGTGTGAGTTTTTTTTTTTTAATAGTGATGCTCTCAAGTTTATTTAAATGTATGGTTGGATTTGTCCTACTTCTTGGGAGTATATCTTAAACCTTAACCATAGAGCCAGACCCAACTAGAATCATGCAGTAGTAGCTCCAGATAAGTTGCCAGCAGTAACCATCCCTAATAAAAAGAACAAATCATATCTAGCATTTGGAAATAACTGAAATGAAGAGTCAAACCATTAATGAGTGGTCCTTAAAAATATGTTCATTGCACTACATTTTAAACATTATGCAAAAGTTATGTTTTGGCTGAAAAAAAAAGAGAGAAAATCTATTTTGTGTCAATTATAGTAAATTTAAAAAATTTAATAGGATGGCTCAAAAAACAAACAAAATATCCAAGAAAGAAACAGATAATTTGGTTGGATAAATACAGAGCTTGAGAATGAGACTCAATGGACTCAGAATGCACACTAGCATTACCTGGCCAACTTACCTGGACCTTACTCAGATCAATTAAGTCAGAACTTCCAAGCCTGAAGCTTCAGCATTGATTTTTTTTTTTTTTAAGTTCCCCAGGTTATACCAATTGGCAGTCAGGATCAAGAATCTCTGAACCTAAATGCACTTTTAGTTGGTTACTGTCCCATCATTTGTTTCCCAATTCCATTCATTTCTAGAGTTTCTCCTTTATCCCATGGTAGCAGAGTGAGGTTTGGGTCTAGGAGGTTGGAGTTGGAGCCAAGGACAGCTTCTTGGTGTGTAACTTGTACCATCACACAAGATTCTATGGTCACAAGGGCCTCACACTTGGCTTAATGCTCTGGCGCTCTTATTGTGAAATTCCTAATAATTTTATCCTTGAACTTCTGTTATGTAAGTAGAGTTCAATGGGACAATGGAACACACACATGAGCAGAAGAGATACAAGTGATATACTTCCCCATTTACATATAACATTCATGATGCGCCATGGCAGACCCAGGATACATGGGATTCAGCAAGACTCAACGTGAGTGAAAGTTAAGTACAACTGAATAATCAAGATGCCATGTTTTCCATTTGAGCCAGAACTTCGTCCAAATGCAGAAAGAAGGCAATGGTATTGTGAGTAATATGAATGGCTAAGGAACTCAATTATATTTTTTCTTATTCATATAACTTCCCTGTAGTAGCACCTATTTACACTAAAAATAATGACACAGAAGGAAAGAAATAGTTCCTCTCCTCTATCCTTCCTTATGTATTAGTAAGCCAAAGATAAAATTAGTAGAATGGACAGGTATCAAGAAGTGAAATAAAAACAGTTGAATTACTTTTGTGCAGTATTTCCACTATTCTAGTAAGAATAAAGTACATATGCATGTGTGATCTATGAAATACAATATTTGGATCTCGTGATTCTGCATACAAGTTAAATGCCTTTATATTTGCATTTAAAACTGGCACTTCAAAATATTAAAATGAGTTATAAAATTTATGCTAATAATTTAGGATTTTAATTTTATGTATTTAGCATAATGTTAAGTAACAAACAACATCGTGACAAATAGAGAGAGAGAACTCAAGAAAAAGGAAAAGTCACTTTTTTCCCCCTTTTTGAACAAAAGGCCCTAAATTATTATTTTGTACCAGGCCTTGAAAATTATGTAGCTGGCCTTGGTAGGTGCTGTAGGAAATCAACCATGAACAGAAGTGCTTACTCATCCCCACACAAACTCCAGGGCGCCTGACCTGAGGGACCATAGGCACATAGCTCCCAAGAGCTGAGAGTTGCTCCTGGTGGAGATTTGACCCAATGGAAGGTGCCAGGACTTCACTCCACAACCAGAATCCAGCCTGACTGTTTCCAGACAGTTCAGGCTGCAGCCAGAGAATGATAATGAGCAGTTCCCTTCTAAGGATGAGCTAAGTATGAGCAGGAAGGGTAGTCATTAGCAGCTCTCTGGTGGATACACTAGGGCCAGCAAAAATGTCTGCAGACAAGTAATTTGGCTGGGCGTGTTTTGACAATAAACTCAAACCAGACAGAAGTCGGGTGGGGAGGGGAGGGAGAATGTAGAGGAAGAAGCTATGAACTTTACAAGAAAAAATAACTAGGTTCTTTCATGTTTATTGCCCCCAGAGATGAACGAAGACCCAAAATCCTGAAGAGACAGCGTGGGCTAAAAGGAAGAGCCCAAGGTGGAACGTCAGCAACCTGGAGATCCTGACCCAGCTCTGCTGCAGACCAGCTGAGTGATCCTGGGCAGTTCTTTCAGCCTTTCTGAGCTTCTGTTTGCATTCTTCTAAGATTTCTATCTCTTGAACTTATTCATATGCTAAGAGGAAGTTATTAAAAGGGAGACATGAGCAACAGCCATCACCTTCCTGTCTTATCTCAGATTGGAGGGTTGCCAGGGAAACAGCTCTCAGTTTGGGCGTAAATGGGTGAATGTGCCAATGGATCAGTCAGACTGAGGAGACAAGCTCTCCCCCAGGCAGGCAGGAGTGGGCCAGACGTGAACAAGAGATCTCTCAGACACCTGCTATAATTTCTTAAATTCTGAAGCTTATTTTATTTTGAGCTCTAGCTCTCTGGATTAATTACCTCCTTTTAGAAATCCACAGATTAGCAAGTGTAGTAAGACGTGTTGCTCAGGCATAAATAAGGTCAGTCACCAGGGAATTGAAGAAGGTAAGCTAATATTTTCCATTACAGTAACTGACAGGTGGTGTTCATATTGGCTCCCTCTGAACCCTCATTCCTAAGAGAATTGTTCACAGGGGTGTCCGTGTTTTCTGTCTTTGCAGGGGACTTGATTTATTGTGGAATCCAGAGCGTCACTTTGGCTTATGTCACTTATTTATTTCTGTAACTTTTTTTTTCTGATGTCTGATCTTATTTATTTGTTACTCTTACAAAATCTCATTTTTGACTAGACTTAGACTTAGAGATAAAAACTTTCAGAGAGGAAAGTCTACATCTCTTAGCTATCTGTTCCTGGCATTTTTATTTGTCCTCCTTCATTCTCTTGGCCAAAAATTTAGCCTTTAGCCTCTTCCTTGTTTTTCTTAGTACACTGTTTCTTCACAGCAATATGCCAATGTTTGTATTGCAGGACCCGTGGAGTAACAAGACACTGAATCTTGGGCACTTTGGTCCTAGGTTTCTTTCTTTGTTTAAAAGCTTTCTCAAAACATATTGGCAGACAACATATTTTCCAGAGACATTGAAAAGTTTGCAGGTTCTACTAGCTCTTTTGGGTCTCAGGCAACAAGACACAGTAGTATCAGTAAAACCAGGAATGTCTTTCTCCCCTTTCTTTTACAAAACCAAGTTGAGAATATTCAGATTGACATCCATAATGTAACCCCAAACAGATTTGCCCTTTATTTCTCCAGTCCTCCTTGGTCTATAACAAGAATGCCCTTTACTCAATAGCAGGTGAACATGACCCTGGGTCAAGACATCCTGCTTCTTGGGGAAACCTAGTCTATTGTTCCCACCACTGATTCGAACCACATAACCTTTCCATTTTTCACCCAGAGTTTCTGTGTCCATATGCTTCTCATAAAAGGTATAAGGTTTGTGTTCATTATCCACTTCAATGATCTTCTGGCAGCTGGTGGCTAGGAAAGATATGTTCAGCTTCATCCTGAAGCTGTCCACCACCTCCAAGGTGCCATGAAAAAGAACCTGTAGCTATTATTTTCTAAGTAGATATTTGAACCTCATGTATGAGAATCTATCAATCAATGTTAACTAAGAACCTGCTATGCACTGGAATTTTTTTTTTTATTCAAGACTAAGGGCCATTGAGAAAAAGTCTGAAATGATCTTTGTTAATAAGCAGTATTTCTCAATATTTTTTTTCATTATTGCTCCAAAAGGAGAAAAATTTAATTTAGGTTTTCCCTAAGAAAAGAAATTAAATAATAAGGAATGTGATTTTGTCAGGTTGAGTCGAGGTTTGGAGGACCACACACCATTGCACCAAGGTTTTTCCACACTTTATAAGAACCAGTTTCACCTTTGTGGGGGCAATGCGATCTGCCTCGAGAAAGCAAAGAACACATTGGGCGGATCTAGTAGGGAGAGATGTGAGAAGGCAGAAAAATATAATGAAAAAAGTCAAAGGTTTGGAATCAGATTCCTTGACTTTGACGTGACATTAGTGTTTATATTCCTCAATTTCCTCACTTGAAGATAATATAATAATGACTCCTTCCTCATAGTTTTACATGAGGATTAGATAGTACTTATATGGCACTTAGTAAAATGCTTGGCATGAAGTGAGCACTAAATAAATGGTAGTTTGGAACCAAAATCTATACTAGTTATCTGTTGCAACATAATCAATTGCTTAAACTTAACATTTAAAACAGCAAGCATGTATTATCTCAGGCGGATTCTGAGGATAAGGAATCCAGGATCAGCTTGGCTGTGTAGTTCTGGCTTGGTGGCCTCTTTTTTGCATTTCTATTCCATATTTTAAGTGATGTAAGAAACAGCACACCAAAACTCAGCATAATATTCATAAAGACATCGTATTACATTATGTTCTATCCTGTTTTTGAGGACTTCCTGGAGAAAAGTATAAGAATAGCTGTGATTTCTGGAGTGGTTGCTTTATTTGTCATTCAAGGATGCTCTACGATATGTAATAATAAGATTTCACTTTTCACATTGGAAAAAGCAAATGTAGAAAGATCGTATCATGTGTACGTGTATTAGCATCATGCTTGTCTTTTTGTTTTCTCTTTTCTGCTCTCTCTTTCTTCTGTTTTTGTTTTATGTTCTTGTAGACATCCTTAAAATCTTTTGGAATAAGACAATCAATAAGTAAACAAAACACTATAAATATAATTATACATATATAAGTGCATAAAACATGGATAACCTAAGAAGAATACATTTTAAATACATATTGATTAAATTTGAAATAGAAATAAAAACAATGTTACTTACTGTAGAACAAAAATGTGAAACAGTGGTAAATTTTATAAAATAGGTGTAAGACTTCTACATTAAAAATTAAAAAACATTGCTTAGAGAAAATAAAGATGACATAAATTAAAAGACTCAATATTATTATTGCCAGTAATCCCAAGGTTGATATAAAGACTCCACATAATGTCAACCAAAATTAAATTAGGCTTTTTTGACAGAAATTGATGTGCCAATTTTAAATTTATATTAAAATGTAAGGACCTAGAATAACCTAAAGAAATTTGAAAAATGACAAAATTGGAGGACATGCACTACTAGATTTCAATATTTATTCTAAAAGCTACATTTAACAAGACAATATGGTATTGGTGCAAGAATAGAAATATAGATCAATGACACAGGATAGAGTGCAGAAATAGACCCAAATAAAGGTGGCCAATTGATTTTAGTAAAGTTACAAAGGTAATTTATTGGGGGAAAGATAGTCTTTTTAATAAATGGTGCTGGAACAAAGAGCTATCCATATGCCAATAAATAAGTAGGTAGATTGATAGATGGATAGATAGGTAAATATCAACCATACTTAAAAATTAACTCAAAATGGATCATAGAACTAAATGAAAGAGCTAAAACTAAACTAGAAAAATAGGAGAAAATCTTTATAACAAAAATCACATAATAAAATGGACTGATAAGTTGGACTTCACAATTTAAAACTTTGTTCTTCAAAAGACACTGTTAAGAAAAGAAAAAGGCAAACCACAGGCTTAATTTTTTAATAACATTTAGACACTCATACACTGCTGGTAGGAATGTAAAATGGTATATCGCTGGCTTTGGAAAACAGTCATGTTTCTTATAAAGTTAAAGATACACACACTGTTCCACCCAGTAATTCCTATCCTAGGCATCTTTTCAGGAGAAATGAAAACATGTACACAAAAACTCATGAAAGTCCAAAACAATTTTATTTATAATAATAACTCAAATATGGGAAAAACCAAATATCCATCAACTGGTGAACGAATAAACAAGCTGAGAGAATAAATACCCCATTTACTTGCCTTTAGAGTAGGACAAGCCTGAGGTGTGTTTTACATCCTCTTTCTAAGTTTCTCAGTAGGCCTAATCCCTGGTTACTTGCATAAAATCCTACTAATCAGCTCTTCTTGCACTACTTTTCTTTCTCTTCTTTGTCACATTTACTCCTTCCCTTGCCAACATGTCCTCAATCACACCCAAATAAACCACTTGCACTTAGACCCTTGTCTCAGGATCTGGGGAAGTTCAGCCCAAGTCATTTCTTCTTGGGTGGGAGTTATGATCTGGTTTCAAAGCATTCTTTATTCCATAACTACCCCTAAAGGAAATTTGTGGTTGGAATTCTCCAGTAGCTTTTCAAATGGTGTGTGGCTTTGGTCACAATAAAGACTGATGTGTCAAGATGACACGTAGGAGCAAGAGTTTGTAGACTTTGTTCTAGATGAAAATCTGCCATTATAACTAGAACTTTGGAACCTTTCCCTAATATCCCTGTGCATGTCACATGAAACATGTTAAGACTTAAACTGGGGGAAAAGCAAACTCTACTCTTCACTTTCTCTTATAGAAAAATAACCTTGTCTTTCATTGGGTATAATTACAGACAAATATCTGTTATGACACATTTTTTAAATTTTATTTTTCAATTATGGGTGACATACAATATTATATTAGTTTTGGGTGTACAACATGGTGATTAGGCATTAATATAACTTATGAAATGATCACCTCATTCAGTCTAGTGCCCATCTGACACCATACATAGTTATATAATATTATCAACTATAATGCCATGTTGTACTTTATATTCTCATGACTATTTTTATAACTGCCAATCTGTACTTCTTAATTCCTTTCACTTTTTTTACCCAGCTCCCCAACCCCCATTCAGTTTATTCTCTGTAGCTATGAGTTTGTTTGTTTGTTTGTTTTTGTTTGCTCAATTATTTTAAGTATTTAAAAATTGTTGAGCATCTGTGTGCTTGGCACTCTACTAGGCACTGTGAGACCAAGATATAAAGGAAGAGGATATGAATCTAGTATGTGAGACAATAAACAAAATCAACATATGAAGCATGTGGAGAGGCATGGAGTACTAACCTAAGTATGACAGGAAGAATTGGGGAGGGGTGAAGTAAGCTCTTAAGTAAAGCTTAATCTGAATTTTGAAGGGTAAATAGGAGCTTACTAGATAGAGAGAGGTGAGTCAAGGCACCTAGTTGGGAGGAATAAAGTGTACAAAGGCAAAGAATGTCCGAGAGCAGGACACATTCAGCCAAGCAAATTCTGCAGTTTGGCTGGAAGGGAGAGGTAGGTTATAACCAGTGAATAAGAGAGGAGAATGAAGGTGCAGGTGGGGCCCAGATATTGTCACCAGCCTTTGCTTCAGAGGTGGTCCTGTGCAGATGGGTGGCATAAGCAGTCACCAAAGAGGCTAAGTAAAAACAGGAATTTCCCAATGAGCAGTGTAGGAGCCAAAGACACCATATCCTTGGAACTAAAGAAGCTCAGAAATACACATATCCCTTCTGCCACCCCCTTTTCTCAGTTCCATCAGCTCCATCAACCTACAACTGCTACTCAAATAACTATGACTCTGTTTCTTTACTACAGAAAAAGAGAAACCATCTCCAAACATTTCTAAACAGTCACAGTGTCTTGGCTGCCCTTTTCCCAGGCTGTCAAGCCACACACTTTGCTCTACACAAGGAGGACTAGAAAAATGACTTGAATATTATTGTCCATATCCCTTTTCCTTCTGACAGCATCAATACCTTCTACCAGATGGCCATGATATGTTTTACAAGGTCATAGGCAGTTTTACCTGCCAAAGTACTTACATTTAGTATTTACAGTGTTAAAATTAGCTCCTAAATATTAATGTTAGGCAGACACCAGTGTTACCCAAATCTGATTCCTTGGCATGGGAGTAGCTTCTGGGGGACTCTGCCGAGGTTGAGAGGCCCCAAACCTGCCATTTTCTCCATTTTAAAAGATGTCCTCACACCCTTCATTTGTACATTCAGAAACAAGGTGCTACATAGAACCCAGAGCTTGAACAGCCACAAATCCCCCTAATTTATCTCTTTTTGGATTTTGAAAAATTATAAAGAAGTTTCAGGGGTTGGGGGGGATTTATTTGTTTGTTCACTTTGGCATGCTGAGGTAAAAGTGAGGGTCAAGATACTGGACATGAATAATTCATCTCTCACTTCTCCACTCGAAAAGGTAAATGCCAATGGAAAGACGTTTTCCTTCTCTGCTTCCCATAAGCTAACCCTTCTATTCAAGAATATAGAGATGATCAATACTTTGTCCTGCCATCAAGAAACTTGCTGTCTACCTAAAATAAAATAAAATATTGTATGTCAACTGTAATTTAGAAAATGAGATTATATAAAGAGAGAAATTGCAGTGTATTCAGAGAGAAAGTGCAACGAAGCACCAGGGTGTCCTGCTGCCCCAGGGGAGACCAGAGTCATCCCTTGAATGCTGCTAGAAATGCAAACGTGTAGGCTCAACCCACATCTCCTGAATCAGAACCTACATTTTACAGTCAGAACCTACAAGTCATCTCCAGGTGACTTGTATGGATGTTGAAACTTGAGAAACGTTTTTGTGACTTCAAAGCAGCAGGACATGCTTCCCAAAGCTCATGGGCTGGAAATAGAAGGAACTGTTATGGAATAAGAGAATCCAAAGCAGGTTCTGTGGACACAAGTAGCCAACTTTGACAAAAGCTCAATATAAACCAAGTAAATTGAGAAGAGATTGAAGAACAAGACTGGGCAGACAGTTTATGGGACTGTAAAATCAAGTGAAGGTGGAGTTCTAAAACAAAAATGTTTAAATCCAGGTTTTAGTCTAGAACTCGTATATAATTTTCTAACTATGTGATATTGAACAAAAATCTCAATTTTTCATCAGTAAAATGAGTATCATGATACCAGCCCTGCTGACCTCATTAGGTGCTTATAAATGTCAAATATGTTAATATACATGAAGAAGAATTATAAGTGGCAAAGTACTTGCAAATGTAACTTTTAATTAAAGAACCAGGAAAATGGGGGAAAATTGATGATAATACAGCTTACAGAGATGTATTGAAACAGTTGATCAAGTTAGATATTGTCTATGGTCTAGAATGGTCATTCTCAAACTGTTCCATGAATTAGAAACATGATCCCATCTCCAGAGTTTCTGACGTAGTAGGTCTGGGGTGAAGCCCCACAATTTTCATTTCTAACAAATCAGTCCCCTATTGGTGATGATGCTGTGATCCTGGGGTCACTCTTTTAAAACCACTGCTCTAGGATTCATGAGATAAAAAGAAACAATTTTAGGGACTTGATGACTTCCTGGTTTTCTATTCTGTCATTGCAAACATTTCTGATATTTTTTCACACTAAGACCAAGGCATGGAAGGTGATCTCCTCAGTCCTCTAAAGCAAACCTATTGCTTCTTAGGACAAGGAGTTGGGGAGAAGGAGCGAGAACCATGAGTAATAAAGCAAGTAACCTTTTTCTGCATGAAGACTTTACACTTAAGGGTCCAATTAAATCTCACTTAGTCCAGGGACTAAAACTTCAAAAATACAAGTAAAGACAGGGTTTGAAGTAAAATTTTCAACTCCTGAAAGAAAAAACACTCATAAAATAGACTTCCCAGATGGTCTTTTTTTTTTTTTTTTTTTGAGATGAGACTACCTCAACCAGAGAAATACAATAATAGGTCAATCCTATCCTTTGTTTTTTTTTTTTTTTTAACTTTTATTGAGCTATATGCCAATTATATGCCAGATATATTTTGACTGCTTCACCGGGATGTAATCTGGAAATAACTTACTGACAAAGTAAATTTCCTCAGTTCTTTTTATGAGTTCATCTCTGCCCCCTTTCCATTTGCATTAATTAATTAATTAATTAATTAATTGTTTCTTTCAGCACCTAGTCTTTGCAGGTTTGTGGCATGTGCACAGATAATTAAGACCCTGTCACTATGTGTGAGACAATCACAGAGCAGCTGGGGAGATGAGACATACATATGAACAATTATAATGTAACCTAGGAAACCAGTGGTTTAGGAAGGTTGTACATAAAATATCAGGGGAATCCTAAGGCAAGAGAGATGACTACCAGCTGTAGGTTTCATTGGATCATGGAAGAAGAGTCTGTAATAAAATATAGCAAGGGAAATAGAGTTTTCACTTCCTTCAGTTCTCAGCCTGTGAGACTGAATTAAGTTTTCTGAACAAGGCTAATGAAGGAGCCAATTGGAACTACAGGTGGAGGAGGCCACTTACACGATACACCAACAGCCTAATTTCAAACCCCCTTTAGTAAAATATAATGGATTTCTTCT
This sequence comes from Rousettus aegyptiacus, assembly GCF_014176215.1. Taxonomy (NCBI): domain Eukaryota; kingdom Metazoa; phylum Chordata; class Mammalia; order Chiroptera; family Pteropodidae; genus Rousettus; species Rousettus aegyptiacus. Next base: position 67,657,724 of record NW_023416309.1, read on the forward strand.
CTGGATCTCTTGCGAATAAACAAAGACAATGTGCCTGGTTCCTTGGTCCTTGGACAGGAGACATTGATCTTTTGTGGGCTGAGAGCAGTGTTTCCATCCTAAAGTCACTGTGTTAGAGAACTGGGGGCTGCTCCATACTGCCCATGTGTGATGACTAAGATATGACACCGGAGAAAGGCTCTGGGCTTCTGGCAAGGAGAGAGATATGGTTTCTGGCTTCATCTACCTTATTCCCACTTCTGCATTCACTCTTTAATTCATTCAATAAGTATTTGTTGAGATTTGTTGAGTGTCTATTAGGTATTATCCAGAGTGCTGGAACTATCAGTGAACCAGAAAGTCAAGTTTCTTGTTGTTGTTGTTGTTGTTTGTTTGTTTGTTTGTTTGTTTCACAACCTTGCATTTTATTGTGGGAAGGCAGAAAATAAACAAAAAAAAACTAGCAAATAAACACAAAATTTTAAATTGTGGTGATTACTCTGAATACAAGAGGGCAGGGCAATATTATAGAGAATGACCTGGGAGGTAGAGACAGGTGTGGACACTTTTAGCTGGTCAGAGATGGTCCCCCAGGGAAGGACATTTCAGGGAAGCCATGAATGATGACCAGAAATCATGTGAAGATCAGAAATTCCTTGTTGAGCTTAAGAAATTTGACTTGTTTTGAGCCTCAGTCTTCTTATCTCTGAAGTGGAAACAATGATAATGAATTCACAGGGTTGTTATAAAATTAAAAATAGATGGCATGTGCAGGGCACTTTGTACAGTGCCTTCTGTGTCTGTGTCCCTACTCAGCTTTTTTATCCTTCCTGCCCCCTTCATATGAGACTTTGGGACTAGGCAATGACCTAATTCTACCTCCTTAGAAGTGGCTCCTTTGAGCCCAAGATCTCTGATGCTCCAAGCCCTGCCTGTGCTTTAGACACCAACTTCACAGTCCCAGAAGTCAGGGATGTGGCTACCGTTTGGCATTCAAGCAGATTTTTAAAAGTATTCAGACCCTTTTATGTTCACATCTCAGCCTGTAGAAAAAATAAGATCCAAATTTACCATCATCTCTTTTTGATTAAAGGTGAGCTTGCTGGCTGATTACTGTTGAAATCGTGTGTGTGTGTGTGTGTGTGTGTGTGTGTGTGTGTGTGTATTTTAATTGAAAACAAATATTTATTAATAGTTACACAATGTGCTATTTATGAGATAGATTGTCTGGTTTTAACTGCACAGATTCTTCCCAGACAGCCCCCATTTTGTCTTTTTTTTCTAGGAACCTTGGCTTAGTTTTTGTTAGGGCAGGAGAGGTTGGTTGTTACAAATGGATGAAGATACTTTTCTAAGGTTGATAAAATATTTCCAGGCATAGATATCCATTGTAATTAGGAACCTAATAGAGGTCAAAAGTGCTGTTCTTCCAACTTAGGCATGGACACAGGAGATGGCAGAGGTGAGGGCAGGGTAGAGGAAAGGAGAAGGAGTACCTAGGGTCAAAGATATTTCTGATCTTGGAAGAGCTATGATTTACAAAAAAAAAAAAAGGAAGCCAAGGCTTTTGGAATCTATTTTAGGTAGGATTTCTAACCCTGAAGTATGGAAGCAAGAGGTTGAGCTGAAATTGACAGGTATGAAGACAGGTAAGAAAGATAGGAATGTAGCCCAGGGAACAAAGAATGGCTGACATTAGAAACAGTCTTCAGGGGCACTACAGCATCATGTTTCTGAACTCTATTACAGTGCTGGAGCTCAACTTATTGACTCTGTTGACTATGAACTGCCTGGTCTTTCTCAAGCAAGGTACTGAGAACATAAGCCAAAATGCAGCACAGACAACTTGCCTGAATACTGTGCTGAGAGACTTGCCTAAACGTTAGCCTGGAGTTAAAGGTGACCCCAGCCCCGGTGCTGAGTCTTCACTCATGAAAAAGCAATTCTCCCAAACCATAGAAGGTACATTGTCCCAACCCACCTTGCCCAACCATTTCTAGTAATTCTCCACTTAACCCTCTTCGGTAATTTACCTTTTTCCTACAGCCATCAGTCCTTTTTTTGTTCCCCTTTTTTACTTCCCCTTAGTTCCTTTTCATTTTCCAGATATTCTCCCTTTAAAAACCTCAGTCACCTTTGTCTTAGTTGGAGTTGAGCTCAGATTACATTGGAGTCTCTTGAATAAGGTCTGTCTTGCCACCTTTAAGAAGTGTCTCATGCTGTTTTGTCTTTGATGTTCCTTAATACTGCTGAGTGGGTTTTCTCATCTGAAGATTGGAAATTATTATAGCATGTACATCATGATGAAAAATAAAATCTAATACAACGTGCATAATGGTATCTAGTCATGGTCTAATCTTTACTCAAAATGTGTTAGCCATAATTATTATTGTAATTGTTAATACAGCAAGGGTAGGCATCTTGACAAGGGAGATGATGGCATTGTGTACTTCAGTGCTGTTTGGTCACTTATGAAACCTTGCCCTGGTTGGTAAGGCATGTAGAAGAGAGGAGTACATTGAGGGTCTTTGTCTTAAGTAGCATGCTCTGTGCAGACCTAGTTGGCCTACTCTGCTATTCCTCAGGAAAATAAGCTCTTCCATCAGTACTCTGTGGTAACATAGGAACACGATAGCTACAATAGGATGAAGTGATTTCATCTTATAGTCCTGCTCAGAGGTCAAATGTCTTTACCACTCTTTGGAGGAAATATAGTTCATTGACCACAAAACTTAAATCATTTGCAATTAATGATGAAAGCTTTTTTTATCCCCCTTAACTACCCAATCTGTGAAGTATGAGGTGAAAACTTGGCTAGCTAAGAAAACAGTGACTCTGTTTCCCAACAATGAATGACCCTGGAGCAACAGACTTGGTGTCTTCAAATCCTGAGAGACTAAGCTTCAGTAGATGCAATACATGGATCTTCACAGACCTCCTCAGGCTAGCAAAGTGACAAAAGGGTGAAGGAATCACTTTCATTGTTCAAAAGATCCATAGGAAACCATGGATCCCTTCCTCCAGAAAGCAGAATGAAGGATGAGAAAGATGACATTTATGTATGTCCTTTGTGAAGGGACAAATAACTTCTGCTCAATAAACCAGAAAATCAGAAAAGACATTTTATAATGGCCTTGAAATCCCTGCTCCTTACTAGTCTGAGACATGTGGAGAGAATATTCTAGGCAGAGGAATGTGCATTCTAGAAGGATCTCCATTTAAAAATCATGAACTTTCTCTCTTAATACTGGTCTGCCTCTAAAAGAGTGGTTTTCAAAGTGTGATCTCAGAACCAGATGCAGCAAAATCACCTGGAAACTTGTTAGAAATGCAAACTTTAGGGCCACACCCCAGAGCTACTGAATCAGAAATTCTGGGGCTGAGATCCAGCGATTGTATTTAAAAGTGTTCTATGGGTATAAAATAGTATGTTATTGTGGTTTTGATTTGCATTTTACCAATGACTAATAATGTTGAGCATGTTTTCATAGGCTTTTATTGGCCATTTGTATATCTTCTTTGAAGAACCATCTAATTGGATTGTTTGCCCATTAAAAAAAATTTCTAGATGATGCTGGTTGCTTGCCCAATTTGAGAACAAATGCTCTAAGAGATTATGTTCCATCTATTTGACCTCTTCCCTCTTCCCCTGACTGTGATGGCTAAATTTTCCAAAAACAATCAGTTTTAACTCCCTATCAATTAAACAATAAGAAATGTGTTGTTGTTGTTGTTGTTGTTGTTGTTGTTGTTGTTGTTAAAACAGGGGCCCTAGGAAGATTTCAATCAAAGATGAGGGCCAGACATACATGTCACCAACTCCTGGCCCTTCCTTCTGTCATGCTACATAGTCATTGCAGCTTTGGTGTTTGGCCTCAAGAGAAAAAAGAACCATCCAATATCTTGCATCTACGTGGTAGGTTGACATATGGCTCTCATGTTTCTGATCCTGATAACTGTAACTGATTATTGTCTATTTAAGTCCATTTTATAGTTTCTGCAGATCTGAAATGATAAATCTCAATATGGACTCTGACCACACACCTAGTGATCTCCATGAGTCTGATACAATCTCCCTTCTGATTATCAACAGCAGAAGAAAGGTTGGTAAAGACAGCTGGTGCCTGGTCTTCAGATGGGAGAGGGAAGTATAAAACTGGCTGCTGCAATTAAAAAGCTGATTGACATCAAAAGAGGGCATGGGAGAAGACAGATATTTGAGATTAAAGTGTCATCTCTTGCCAAGACATTTGCCAACATCTCTTTGGGCTTGAAAACCCCCCACTGCATTATGCTAAGTGGAATAAGCGAGACACAAAAGGACATCATCACATGTTATTCTATTTATATGAGGAATCTAGAGTAGTCAAATTCATAGACAGAAAGTAAAACATATGTGGCTAGGGGCAGGGGAGAATAGGGAGTTATTGCTGAATAGATTCAGGGTTTCAGTATGACATGGTTAAAAAGTTCTGGAGATGGATGGTTGAAATGGTTGCACGATAATGTGAATATACCTAATTCTGTGGAATTGTACAGTTAAAAATAGTTAAAATGGTAATTTTGTGGTATAAACATGTTATTACAATTTTTAAAAAGTCAGAAAGAAAGAAAGAAAGAAAGAAAGAAAGAAAGAAAGAAAGAAAGAAAGAAAGAAAGAAAGGAAGGAAGGAAGGAAGGAAGGAAGGAAGGAAGGAAGGAAGGAAGGAAGGAAGGAAGAAAGAAAGAAAGAAGAAAGAAAACCCATCCACTGGCCCTTGGTCATTGCCTTGTCATTGAGCTGAAGACTTTCACCCAGCTTTGCAGGCCCTGTGTAGTCAACACTCATCTCTAGCCTCGTCTCTAGTATCATGGGCTCCCCTTGTGAAGCATCACAACCTTCTTTGGGATCTTCAGGACTGCCACGTGCCTTCCTGCCTACAAACCTTGTCCCTATCCTCAACTAGCTCCCACTCTTTTGTGAGATTCCACCTTAAGCACCTATCTTAATGTTTATCTTCACCTCAAGACTTTAGGCGACTTGAAGGCAGAGTTACATCAATCTTGTTTAATATTAAGTACCCAGAGCCTAGCACAATGTCTAACCTAAAGTAGAAACTCAGTGAAATATGTATTAAACAAATAAATTAGGAAATAAATTCCTTGATAAGGACCAACTTACCCAGGTAAAAGCCAGGTAGAAATGTGATCAAGGCCAGAGATTCTCAAAATTTCTGGTTTCAGGACTCCATTACAATTTTGAAAATTATTGAAGAGTCTAAAGAGTTTTTGTATATGGGATTATATCTATTGATATTTATCACATTAAAAATAAAAAGTGAGAGTTTTTTAAATGCAACAATGAACACTGACACATTCTACCATAAGCGATAACATCATTACCTGTCATAGACCTCTAAAACTCCACTGTACATTCATGATAGATGACAGTAAAATAAGAAAATAACTTCTAATTAGTATTATTATAATAGTTTTGGCTTTACAGATACTCCAAAAGGGTTTCAGGAACCCCCAGGCATCCCCAAATTACACTTTGAGAACAGCTCTTCCAGTCATTCTAAATGGCAGTGTCTAACTTGAGTTGGTGTGCTCATGAGTACTAAGTATTTGAATTGGGCTTTCTAGAGGTATACAAGCATGAGAGTGCAGGGTGTGTACTGCTGGCAATAAAGAAATTGGTATGACCAAAGTCCAGTTGTATTTGTGTTAATGGTGAAAGTATAGAAAATCAATACTTTCAAAAACTGGTCATTGAGAACCTACTGTGCTCCAAATATAGATCTAGGTGCTGGAAATATAAAGACACATATGACATAGATCCTCTTTCTTTCTCTGTTATGTGATAGATGATAGATAGATAGATAGATAGATAGATAGATAGATAGATAGATATAGATACAGATATACATACATACACACACATACATACATGCATACATGTGACATAGATCCTCTTTTTTCCCTATTATGTGATATATATGTATATATACATACACGCATGCATGCATGCATATATACATATATACATACATATGTTCAGGGTAGGCCCTGAAACATGTAGTAAGGCTTCTAGAAACAAGACAAGGACTCATCTTCAAGCAGTACCCTTTTACCCTCATGTAATAGTTCCATGTAAAGGGGTTATCTATGAATACTCATACTTTATGAAATCTGAAGAGTGGAATATGCTTTTGCAGCAGGACTCAGCCTTGTAGAAAGTCAGAGCTGTGATGGGCCAGGAACATCTTTGTTTTGGCTGGTTGAAGATGTTACTTGCCCAGGGTAGGATCACAGTGGAGTTAGAATTTTTTACCAGCTGTAACAGGATGGCCTAACACAAATACAGATATCTGTTTCCAAAGGATACAGGTGAGGAGACCAGGATGGAACATCTCCATCCTTCTCACTAAAATGTCCATGAAGACAAAGAGAGTTAATGAGTGAAATAATGCTAAAAATGTGACATAATTCAATGCCAGAATCTGATGGAAACTGATACAGATAGTTACTTTGAATAACATCTTTTCTAATTTTTTTTGTGATGTTCCTTAGCTTTTCTTCTTAAGACAGAGAATACCAAAAATAAGGAGAAACAGTACTCTACAACTTTCCTCCATCTTTCCTTGGCTCAGAGTCCACCCAGAGATTCTGTTACAACTCAACGATAGACAGTCTTTCCTCTCTACCCCTTGTCATTATTATTCTTGCTACTCCTACTACTGGGATGCACATGAACTTAACCTTTGCAATACCAGTCCACAAAAAGGCCTGCTGAGTATGTCCTTGATCCATAAATAGTGCTTCTATGTACTTTTTCTTCAGAGTTGTGTGGGAGAATCTGTTCCAAAATAGTTCTGAAAATGTTCTTCTGGCTTGTTTTTACAGGAAAACAATATTTCCAATCAAGAAAATATTTTTATACATCTGAGAAATAAAATATTCAGCCATTAAAGATGGTACAGTAGATGGATATATACTGACATGAAAATATTTGAAAAACAATAATTATACAACATATGTCTGTATAAACCCAGTCTCTGCCATGATTCCTACCACACCCAAAAAAGTTATATAGCAAGGTGCTAATAGAAGTTATGTCTGGACAGAAGGATCATTTTCCCCTTCTTTTTTCTTTCTTTCTTTCTTTTTTTTTTTTTTTAGATTTAGTGAGCACAGTTGACAAAAATTATGTATATTTAAAGTGTACAACTTGATGTTTTGATATTGGTATATACTATGAAGTAATCACTATGATCAAGGTAATTAACATATCCGTCACCTCATATAGTTAACTTTTGTGTGTGTATGGTGAGAAAATGTACGATTTATCCTCTTGAGTTCCGGTCAAGATGGCAGAGTAGGTAAATGCTGTGCTGGCCTCCTTTCACAAACATTACAAAGTTACAACTAACCTACAGAACAATAATCAATGAAAATCATCTGAACTCTAGAGATAGTCCTATAATTAAAGTTATACAGAAGACACTACATCAAGACTGGTAGGAGGGCAGAAATACGAAACAGGCTGGTCTCATACCATGTGTGGTGGTTGATATCAGGAGGGATATCTTGGCTGCAGAGGTCCCATAAAGAAACAAGGGATCTGAATCCCGACTGAGCTCCCCAGCCTGGAGCACCAGTGCCAGGAAGAAAAGTTCCCACAACATCTGGACATAAAAAACAACAGAAATTGTGGCTGAGGGAAATGGAGTCCCAGGCATTCCTCTTAAAGGGCCCATGCACAGACTTAGCCCCAGACAGACTCATTCACTTTAAGCTCCAGCACTGGGGTAGAAGCTCAAAGATGCCAGGGACATACAAAAAGGAACCAAATTGTCTGGTTTCAGAATGAGGGCTGGAGGGGCAGCCTTCTGCCAGAAAGAAGTACTGGCAGAAGCCATTGTTGCTTTTGTGAGCCTTCTCCTGTCCCAGCATGAAGATTAGGCAGGTGCCATAACTGAGTCTTCATCAAACTGACTAACACTGTTCACTGCGCTCCTCATCGAACTTGCAGGCCCACCCAAGCCAATTTCAGTGGAGTTTCCATACAAATGGTCTATCTTGGCAAATGCTGAGGACTTTCCTAAAATCTCTCAAAGGTTCACAAATCCCCCAAAAGTGACATCTGGTCTCAGCATGCCCTATACCTCTTGCTAAGCAGCCCCAAGTTTGGCACCAGTGGCAGCTGTCCCCGGTTCACAGCTTAACCCCTCACCCCACCAGGCACCTCCAAGCCCAGCATGGGTGGAAGACATCTATGGATGCTTTGTGCTTCATTCCAGATAGCCACAAACAGCACAATTGGAGCTAGCATGGCTGGTGGCCACATTGGACTGAGCTAGAGCATCACCCAGCTCTCTCCACAAATGACACACCCAAAGTGCAGACTCAGTAGGCACCAGAACTCTGCTAAAGTGAATTATGCTCTGTAGGGTCAGTGCCTGCAACAGCTCCTCTACTGTAGGCATAGCCAGTCCTCACAATCAACCAGCCTGCAGATCAATCTCTCCCACTGATGTCAAACAGCAGCCAAGGCTCAACTACAACAGGAGGGCACACGCAACTCACATAAGAGACACACACCTGTAACACTCAGCTCAGGTGACTGGGGAGACTGTGCCAGCAGGCCCCATAGGACACCTATTACATTAGGCCACTCTACTAAGACCAGGAGACATAATTACTCTCCCTAATATATAGAAACAAACACAAGAGTTAGCCAAAATGAAGAGACAAAAAAAGATGTCCCAAATGAAAGGACAGAACAAAGTTCTAGAAAAAGAATTAAACAAATTAGAGAGAAGCAATCTACCAGATGCATGGTTCAAAACACTGGTTATAAGAATGTTCAATAATCTCAGTGAGAACTTCAACAAAGACATAAGAAACATATAAATAAATGTAGAAAACATGAAAAAGAAACATTCAGAAATGAAGAATGCAATAACTGAAAGAATATATCAGAAGGTATCAACAGCAGATTAGCTGAAGCACAAAGTTGAATAAGAGATTTAGAAAAACAAGATGAAAGAATTCAAAAAATGAGGAAAATTTAAGGGTCCTCTGGGACAACATCAAATGTATCAAAATTCACATCATAGGGGTACTAGAAGGAGACGAGAGAGAACAAAAGATCGAGAACCAGTTTGAGAATATAATGACTGAAAACTTCCCTGACCTGGTGAAGGAAATGGACATACAAGCCCAGGAAGCACAGAGAGTGCCAAACAAGATGAATCCAAAGAAGTACACACCAAATGCATCACAATTAAAATACAAATGGTTAAAGACAAAGTAAGAATCATTAAAGCAGCAAGAGAAAAGCAGTTAGTTACCTACAAGGGAGCTCCTATGAGACTGTCAGCTGATTTCTTAACAGAAACTTTGCAGGCCAGAAGGGATTAGCACAAAATAGTCAAAGTGATGAAAAGCAAGGACCTACAACCACTCTACCCAGTGAAGTTTTCATTTAGAATTGAAGGCCAAATGAAGAGCTTCTCAGACAAAAAAAAAGATAAAGGAGTTCATTACCACCAAACTAGTATTATAGAAAATGTTAAACAAACAGACTTTTTTTTAAAAAAAGGAAAAATATGAATAATAAAATGGCAATAACTACATATCCAGCAAAAAATAATTTAAATGTAAATTTATTAAATGCTCCAATCAAAAGACATGGCATCCTGTATGTGTGCATGTGTATATATATGTAATATATGTATATACTATGTAATATGTGTATATACACACACAATGAAATATCACTCCGATATAAAAAAGAATGAAATCTTGCCATCTGCAACAATATGATGGACTTAGAGAGTATTGTGCTGAGTGGAGTTAAGGCAGACAGAGAAAGATAAATGTCGTATTATTTCACTCATGTGTGGAATCCAGAGAACAGGATAGACAAACAAACAACAGAAATAAGTTCATATATACAAAGAATATTTTGATGGTTGTCAGATTTGGGAAGTGGGAGATAGGTGAAGGGGGAAGGGGATAAGAAATGCAAATTGGTAATTACAAAATAGTCATGGAGATGTAGAGTATGGCCTAGGGAACATAGTCTGTGGTATTATAATAACTATGTATGTTTCAGATAGGTACTGAAATTATTGAGATGATAACTTTGTAAGTTATATAAGGTCTAATCACTGCTTTATACCTGAAACTAATATAATATTGTATGTCAACTACAATTAAAAATAATAAAAATATTCTAAAAATTAGAGAAAAAGATCTACCTTCTTAGCATATTTTAATATACAATTCAGTATTTTTAATTATAGTCATATTACTGTACTGTAGATCTCCAGAACTCATTTATCTTGCATAACTGAAAGTTTGTACCCCTTGGCCATCATCTTTCCATTTCCCCAACCCCTGGCATCTACCATGCTGCTCTCTACTTCTATGAGTTCAACTCTTATATTTCACATATAAGCAAGATCATACAGTATTTGGTTTTCTATGTTTGGCTTATTTCACTTAATATAACGTCCTCTTGAATCATTCATGTTATTTCCTTCTTTTTAAAGTCTCAATCATATTTCATTCCATATACATGTCACATTTTCTTGATCCAGTCACCTGTTGATAGACAGTTAGGTTGTTTCCATGCCATGGTTATTGTGAATAATACTGCAATGAACATGGAAGTGCCGATACCTCTTTAAAGTATGATTTCAGTTTCTTTTTATATATATCCAGAAGTGGAATTCCTGGAAATCCTTTATTTTCTATATAATATGTGTTCCTTTTAGAATAAGAAAAGAAATCAATTAAAGTTAGTAAAGTTTAAAAATTGTATCACAAGTGGCAGTGATCCCCGGTGTTACCATGTCCACAGACAAAGGCTTCTTCCAAACATGGCTTGGGAACAAAAAATCCGAGTCCCCAAAGTAGAAGAGAAGGCTTTGAGGCAGCTTTGTTCCACAGGGAACATGACACATCCCATCAAGTTTTCAGCCCGCTATTGACGGATCTAGAAATCAAATCCCCTCTGAACTGCACCCTCTGGGACAGTTCAGACAGACTCAGTTTAAGTAGATTACATAAAAGGACTGGTGAGGAGGCCTGAAATGGCTGACACATGAATTAGAAGCATTCAAGAAATGGCTGGGAAAATGCAATATTTGAGGAGGGAGGCCTGTTTTACAAAAGAAGAACTGAAAGAGAAAGAAAGCAGAAATTCAGGGGTTGCACAGACCCTGCTGACAGGTTCCCTACTGTCACGTGATCAGGAAGCCCAGGATCACAGTTGCTTCTTATGACCTAGTGCTGCAGAGGGATTCCTTGTAAACACTAAAGATTCAAGAAATGGGGCGATGTTCTCATTATACGATGATGGCTTTACAACTACATCATGCTCTAGTGTTTTTGGAACTCTTTTATATAGCGTTTTTACACTTGAGTCTTACAAAATTCCTGGAACAGAAACAATGAAAGTTAATCTTCTCTGCTTTCCAGATGGAGAACAAAAGGTGATAGTGGAAGTGTAGGCAGGTAGGGTGTGGAAGGAAAGGAAAAGAAGAAAAGGCAACTTTCTAGGGGCCTGCTCTGTGTCAGCCTTTCCATCTGAATTGTAATTGGAGGAAATAACCACTGCAGCCCCACCATTCACAGAGGCATGAATGCAAACTGGCAGAGTTTTACTAACTCTCTCATGCTGACAGTCAAGCCTTGACCTCTCAGGGGTCCTTCACATCGCAGTCCCTACAGATCTAGACTCAATTAAATTTGCCCAGGCACACACTGAAACTGATCTCTCCCCTATCTTTTAAGATAAAGTTTGCATGTAAACCATTTCTGTTAGGTTCCAGCATGCTCCACTCTCTAACATTTATAATAATAGATAAGTTTGTTACAAATGAGCTTTATCTATTTTTCTTGTTTGTTTATGTGAGAACCAGACAATGCTCTATGAGAAGATATTTTAAATGTGCACCAAGGGCTTGCCACACATAGCAAAGCAGGATTTGCAGGCATGACTCACAAGTGGTCAGTGTTCCTAAGAAGACCCTGACTGGAGGGCAAGTGAACAAGAGTCTGTCAATACATTCTGGCCCACAGTCACAGAGACTGGGAGACAAAGTAAGCTTGGAAAATGGGGTGAAAATGTCATAGGAGATGGCACCAGACAAAAGTGATCGTACCCATTTGAAAAGGTGTGACCCAGCCCAAATAACACTGGTGGTTGCAACTGAAAGGGAAGCATGAGCACACATATACATGTTCTGTGTATGTACAGAAACACAGCAGGAAACGGTTGAAAAGAAATGATGTTTTCTTGATGGCTTCTATTTTCTTTTTGATTATCTATATTTTCTTTTTAAAATTTATTCTTCTATTTTCTTTCAAAAAATAGAGGAAATTTGAAGACAAGCTTTAATAAAGTTTTTAATGAAGTTTTTCTCCTACAGCCATAGTGGACAGAGCAGAGAATCAGAAGTTTGCTGTTTTTGAAATTCCTGACCAGAGGAAGAGCTACAAAAATCATTTCAGGTCATCTTCTCCTTCTCTTTTGAAGGAGCTGAGGCAGAAATGCTTATTCCATGCCCCCTTTGAGAACACAGGGCCAACAGCAGCATATACATAAGTGGCCCTGGTTTTCAGGAGGAAAAGCTGATGGCTCCAGGGGTCCTCTACCTTCTATTCCCAGTAAACAGCAGTACAAAGCACTGAGAATATGCAGAAATGGATTTGCTTTTTATGCAATGGAGTAAGATTGCTAAAGTGAGATAGACATTGGGTAACTTACATTTTTACTATTTGATTTGGTGAAATTAGCAAGAACTTTTCAAGTTTATCTTGCCTACTACTTGGGTACTGCCTCAGGTATTTTTAAGTTCATACATACTCTATAAGAGGACACACACTCTTCCATCTGCAACAACAAGCCAGGTTTCAACATGATTGTCATCATAGCACTCCGGGGTCAGAACAGCTGCAATTCTGCATTGTCCTGGTTGGGTCTGTTTCTCCAGTGAGAGAACTGTATTTGTGCTGAATCACCACATCTCCACACTTGGCCCTCCCAGTGTCCAGGGATGTGCACTGGAAATACGGTTGGCTCAGTTGGCCTACTAGCCATGACCCTAAGAACCTAGCAGGCCTTCCTGAGGCTAAACCAGCAAATTTGGTCTCATTAATACAAAGCTCCAAGTTAACCTTTTAGTCAAATTTGTTTCTTGTAAAGTTGGTCCATGTCTGGATGCATAGTCATCTCTTGCCGGGTCTGGAAGGTAAATTTTTGGCACAGAGTCCCTAGAGGCCCTTTGTCATTACAAAAGGCAAATATGACAGCCTGAACTGGGTTGAGAGGTCATGGCACCTGCCCCTCCCTTAGAGGAGAGCACAGGTATAGCTAATATTGAGTCCCTGGATTAGCTGTACTTGCCCCACCCCATAATTGTATAAAGAAAAGTTCTGAAGAAAGTCACCCTGATCTCTTGTGCACCCTAGAAACACTCTCTGTTGGGGTACAATCTGTGAGAATGTTCATTTATTCCATAAGCACTAATTTAGTAAAAGAAAAGACAATCAATTATAATGCATAGCAGAGTTCTAGGGTAATGAAAGTGGACAAGAACATCCAATTATTAAGTATTTACTAACAGATTAGATGTGACAAACTTCGGTTCTTATTATATAAATACCCCCACTGTCACTCACACTTGTGTCCATGTACACAGCGAGCCAATTTGACAAACATTGGCCAAATCGGCATACCTTTTGACTCTGATGTTTGCTGCTCCCACAAGCTCCTATTCCAATCTCTGCTGTCCTACTTATTATGCTAAATTACAACTATTTCTTTATGTAATTCCCTCCTCCCCAACTGCCAGTTGCTGGGAGGTCAGTAACTGAACTTCATTACCCTTATATCCCCTGTAGTGCAAAACCCCATGGCTAGTGCACAGTAGGTGTTCAAAACCAGGAGCCCAAAGTAGTGACTGATTGGCTGAATTTTATATGCATAATTATATCTATAATTATATCTCCATCATGAGCAGCCTCTCTCCATAAACTAGATACAGCATAATACAATTGCAATTTGATTTTTGTACGTGTAAGAGTAATTTATAAACTGTAAAGTTCCATTTTACAGTGAGATAGCATTGCTCATCCACTTGCAGGATAACTGGATCCAGATAAAAGAGAGCTTTAACTTGAACTGTCATCCTAAATGTAAACAAATATGGATTTACTTCTTAGAGTTCTTGCTCTTTGAGTATGTAAAATTCTATTCAAATCTCTTTTCTAATTTCCTTTCCAAGTTACTAAGAGCTATTTGGGAAGCAAATGAGGAATGCTTCCTTCAGAAAGGAATGGAGAGGAGAGAGAGGCCTAAAAGAAAGCATTAAGCTGGCATTAATGGGCAATGAGAGAAGTACCCTTGCATCCCAAGGCATCTTTTCATTCATAGTATCAGTATAATGGTGTTTGGTGTTTTTAGGGGGTGCGGGAGGGCTCCCCAGAATACAAGACCCTTTGCTACCATGAGTGCCATGGTGATCTGAAAGCTGAGAAAGCTGGGAATAATCCAGATGCTCAAGTTTCCAAGTCCACGGCAACAGGTGGATGGTGCTCTCTAGGTACTGAGATGCCTGTGTTCTCTCTAGGGACTTTGGCAAGGAGCCAGGACACAAACACACAGGGAGCACAGGGGATTCAATCCAGCAGAGGCAACAGTGGCAGCTCTAGCCAATATTTAGGTCTAGAAATAACCATGCTGGGACAAATATGCGGTGTCAGGGGTGAGCAGCCAGTAGCGCACTCACCTGAGTCTCCAGAGGTGCGTTGTGACTTCAGTTCTGACCTATCCAGCCTCCCAAAGCAGCCAGTGTTTTTTTAGCTTAGTTCTTCATAATTTCCCATCCTGCCTTTAACTGCTTAAAGTACTATGGACATGACTCAAAATGTTTAAACTGAGCTTTAGAAAAGCCTCAAGGATAGCAACAAAAAATAAACTAGAGATGGATGGAGCAACCAAGAAACCAGGCTCAGCAGACACGAGGGGCTCTCAGAAGCTACAGTCCCTGCATTTTCACCTTACAATTTTATCTTCCTCATAGTTCTGGCTTGAGTGCCATCCTTGGTGTCAAAGGAGAAGCCCCATGCATGAGGTCAGCTCTTCTTGTCTTTGGAGTTAAATCTTCGTGGCCACTTTTGAGTACATCCTTGAGAAATGAAATTCTTGAGTCCCAAGGTATCTGCATTTAGAAAGCTTTTGATGCATACCGCCAAATTCCACTCTAAAAGAGCACCAACTTACCAATTTACACTTTCACTGGCACATAATGGCCCTCTCCCTCTATCTAGCTAACATCGAGATTCTCATTTTTTTAGTATATGCTAATTTAATGGGTTTAACCTACTATGTTATTGCTGTTTTAATTTTCACTTTTTATTACTTATGAAGTTAATATTTTTTACATGATGGTTGTCAATTGCCTGTTTAGATCCTTGCTCTGATTTATTTCCACATGCTTATTTTCCTGTTATTGATTTATAAAGAAATTTAACCTATCAATTTCTTTTTTTCTGCCATTTTTATCAGAAAAATTATTTACAATGTCTCATTTTCTCTTATAACTTTTAATTTCTTTTTTTACTTTGTGTGTAGTCTAATATACTTCTAATTATCAAAGTCAAAAACTAAAACAGTATCTTTTGTATCTGACTCTCCTATTTTAAAATGAAAAACCAAGCACTTTATTTATGCTCTCCACTCACTGATTGATTTTAGTAATATAATCTGGAGACTTAGGACCAGTTTGTCATTATTACATTATTTGATTTTAAACATCTTTTATTTAATGAGTATTTTTTCACATCTGCATTGTTTTACAAATTATATACATATAATTTTTATATATGTATATAATTTGTTTGTATATATAATAAACAAATAAACACCACATAAATGTTAACTTCAAAATTATTTCAACAAATATTTTGAATTAATTCCATGTTTAACTGTTATAATATTAACCATCAGTTCTTTCATACAGAATCTTCTGGTCTTGAGTCTATAATTTTGTTCTACATTTCACATGAAAGAAATTTTCAAATAATACTTTTTAAGAAATATACACTGGGAGTATGTTTTTAAGCTTTTGGATATATGTCAATCTTTCTATAGCCCTTATATACAGAATAAAAATGGCAGACTTTACTATCCTTTAATCACAATACTTTTTCCTAAAACCATTTTTTTTTAATTTCCTTAATTTTTGCTGTTTGGTATAACACAGAAGAAATCTAAAACCTATCAGACTTGTATTTTTTATGTTTGATTTGACCAATTTTTATTGGATAGTCATAAAAATTTTTTTGTCTTTAAAAGAAAAAGCTTTGCTCCAGTGTTTCTAGATGTCGGGTTTTCTGTCATGTTTTTTTCCAATATAAGGTGATAAGGGTAAAATCTTTCAATCTGAATAGCTTTTGTAGAAAAAATAAAATATATTATTTATGTGCAGTTAGTTATTCTGTTGTACTTGTTTATTCTTCAGAAACATATTTCGCTCTTAAGTTTTGACCTCTGTTGTCTATATTCAATACATATTTTCCTTGTTTTCATCATTACATCATGATTTGTTCTGCCTTAATATCACTTTGGCTCTCTATGTCATCCCATGTGTATTTTAATTCTGCAATTTAATTTTTGGGGTTTTTTTGCAATTTTTCATTAGTTCAATAATCTACCTTTAAATTTTATCTTGTTGATTTTTCATCTTAGATAGTTGTCTCCTTATGATTTCTCATTTGTTTTAGGCTGTGCAATCTTATATTCTGTTAAGGATACTAAGTAGCTATAAGAAATCTTTTTTCTGGATCTTGGGGAAGATCATTTTCAGAGGTCTGCTCCTCTGAAACTTAGATAAGATAAGATCTATCTAGACAAGTGGATTGACTGGGGTTCTCTGTAGGTCCCTTCTTCTTTCCAGTGTATCTTAATAAACATCTTTCAGCCCAATGCTCATCCCTAGAAAATGTTCATATGGGGCCAACTCTATGCACTGAGGTGGGCAGATCTCCTACTCCTTCCTCTACAATGAGTACTCCCTGCCTCACTGCATGATACACTGATTCCATGGAGTACATGAATATTATAGCTTCCAGCATCCATTATTAACAGGAGCATTGCACTGCTCTATTCCTTTCTCCTCTACATATCTTGCTTAAAAGGATTATACCTCTCAAGATGTGATTTGACATCATCGACCAGCAATCTATACCAACTGATAATTTAAAGGGAACTGCTATATCTTTATGGATGTAAAAAGATGAATAAGAAAGAGAACCAAGGTTGTGCCACCTTAGAAAATCAGCATACACAATAGAGAAATCTCTGCTAGGTTTTTTTCTTCATATAGAAACAGAATAGCATAGTAGTAAAGAGCCCAGGCTTTGAAGTCAAAGGGTCTGCATTCAAACCCAAGACAGATAACGTATCCAAGATCTCCCAGGTACTGAGTGATCTTGGGCAGTTACCTAACATTTCCCCACTGGCAAAATGGGGTGAGGGCAATAATAGAAACTTTTGGAGCATTGTGAAGAGACTTGTTATAATTAAAAGTCTATAGTAAGTATTCAATAAATATTACGTGCTGTGAGTGGGTATTAGGGATCTTACTGGGATGATAAAAATCTTCTAGAATGAGCTTATAAAGATGTCTGCACAATTAATCATTGAACTGTACATTTGACATGGGTAAATTTTACAATATATACTATACGCCTCAATACAATTGTTTCTGAAATAAGTAAATATTCCTTCTTATTACGTGCCAGCATTGCCAATAGGTTGATTTTATGTGCTAATTTTATATTTTTTTACATTTCTTTCCTTAGAGTTCTGATCCCCTTGAATATCTGTTATTTACTTTGATAGGACAAATATTGAGGACCTGGGTACAATGTTGTAGAATATTCCTTGCGCTCCCAAATTCTCCTGTTCCTCATACTGTAGCCCCAATTTATAGACATTGGTTTTATTTTCAACTACTCAGTGACCGGGCCATCAGAAGACCCGGATCCGTGTCCTGCCCCTGACATTAATTAGCTAGGAAATTTAGATATATTTCTCTCTTCATCCTCAGATTACTTCTCATCTGCTAAAAAGAGGGTAATGAGCTAAATGATCCCCACTTTTCCTTCCAATCCACAAGGACATAACCTTTTCTCATCATCTCCAAATTCTCGGATTAATCAGAAGCTGTATATAAATGGAAATTTTATTTACATGATGTTGTGCCAGAATTTACAGTTATGTCTCAGTCCAGTCCTACCTCGTTTCTCCTTTGTCCCATGTAGTTCCCCCAGGGAAGTGTATTCACAGAGAACAAAGTAAGAAAGTTCTGCTTAGCTCATGTTTTTCCCCTCATACACAAGGTAAAAATCCAGTGCAGGCTGGGGCACATAGAATGGCTTTCATGCTTATGCTATGCAGGCCAAGGTAGCCATAAACCATAGCCCACTCTACTTTCTCAAAATAGACATTGATATCAAGAGATTTAAAACTGAGGCCACCACTTCCCATGTAGGGAATCTTGGACAAATTACTTAACTTCTTTAAACTTCAATTTCCTGGTCTTCAAATGGGGTTAATAACCCATATCTTTTCAGTGTTGCTATAAAAATTTTAAAAACATAGCATATGAGACCATCTAGCACATCCTGAGAACTTAATGGCCCTGAGTAGATGAACCAACAAGGCATTGACAAATCACATGGCTTTTTCAGGGTCAGCTGTGGTAAATTTACTAGAGCTGGACACAGTCCTGAAGTGGGAAGTCTAATTAGGCTAATTGAACAGGGACTCTTTCTTTGCTCTTCTGTTTTTCTGTTGGCTCTAATAGAGAGAAACGAGTTAATGAAAAACAAACATTTCCTAGTGAGCTCTCCTCAAACAGCTGAGGATTGTTGCAAGGTTGAGAAACAAAACAATTTCAACTCAATTCGAAAGGTCAGGAATTAGGAAAAGCAAAACAATCTCATGACAAGAGCCAGTCCCTGGGAAGCCATGAATGACAGTAGCCTGAGGCTATCTAACCAGTGTGAAAAACAAAAAGTGTCCCAGGAGAAGTGAAACAAATCCTCCTCAAAACTGGGGCTCCATTTCATCACTGTCCTATTGGAAGGCCAACAGATGACTTCAAAGTAATTCATGGGCACTGAATTCAGTACTAGGTAATTTTCTTCCTAAGAACATAAAAAAGTGACTCTCAGCCATGTTCGAATTCAGAAGGATTACAGCTGTGGTTCTTAAAATCTACCATGTCATATCTTCAAGATCTTCATAGGAGACACGAGATGTCAGTCTCAACCTCTAGGGTAATAAACATTGCATGGACTTTGGAGCTAGAGAGTAAGGTGAGAAGAGAAACATCTCTTCACAAAATACTAGGCAAGTACAAATGGGAAAATTAGTGAATTTAGGGTAAAGAAATTTAAATGACACCAACATGATTAGGTGATTGAGGCTAAGATTACTGATAACAGCATGTCTTAGTGAGTTTGGGCTACTGTAACAAAAATATCATATACTAGGTGACTTTCTTTTCACAGTTCAGGAGGCTGGAAGTCCAAGGTCAAGGTCCCAGCAGCTTTGGTGTCTAGTGAAAGCACTCTTCCTTGTTTGTAAATGGCTGCCTTTCTGCTGTGTCCTCACGTAGAGGAGAGAAGGAACACAAGCTCTCTGATCTCTTCTTATGAAGGCACTAATTTCCTCATAAGAGCCCACTTCATTTAGTGATTATCACCCCTCAAAAGCTCTACCTCCAATTCTACCACATTGGTGTTTAGAATTTCAAAATACGAATTTCAGGGATTACAAACATTCAGTTCATAACAAAGCATGAATGGACATTTATGTTCCTCCTTATGCAAGGCGCAGAGAAGAGCCAGAACTTTTTTTTGTGATATTCCTATCAAGAATACAAGACTAGAGTCTGATAATAAGGAAATACTAGGTGAACTCAGGTTGAGGTTTGTCCTAGAGAATGGAGGGCTTGTATTCTTTGAAATTCAAAGATATGATGGACAGAGAAAGACCAAGGAACTATTCCAGGTTGAAAGAGATAACGAGAAACAACAAATAAATGTAACATTTGTTTCTAAATAGGACCAGGAAAAGTAAAGAAACTTGATTGGGACAGCTGTCAAAATTCTAAGAGTCTGTGAATCACCTACCACTACAATGACAGCCAGAGAGTGATTTTTTACATCTATCATTGCTTCTATATGTATTAGCTGACATTCTATTGGGAAAAAAAAAAGTTTTCCCTTCTTCTCCATTCTTTTATTTATTTATATCAGTGTGTGCCTGCCAATCCAATATTTTTCAGTTTTATGGAGGTAAAATTGACAAATAAAATTATTTCAATTTTATTTCATATTTGAATATATTTCATATTCAAAATTTACAATGTGATAATTCGATATATGTGTAAGTACATTGTGAAAAAATTTCCCCCATCAAGTTAACACATCTATCATGCCACATAATCTTAGTCAATTCTCTTATTACCCTATAAGGCAAATATGTTTACTCCCAATTTAGAGATGAAAAGCTGAGGCAGACAGCTTAAATTAATTGCCTCAAGTAAGTAGGAGATAAAGTTAACATTTTCATCTTGAAATTAGGCTCCTAATGACTATACTATACTACTTCTGTGACCCTTGTCTCTCCAATTAGATTTTAAATGCCTCTGGACAAAGAACAATATTTTCTTTTGAACCCTCTATAGCTTACAGAACAGTCAATATTTTAATTCAATCCATTTGAATAGAAAGGGATATTAATGCATTTCCACAGGCAAGAAGGACAGATTTAGATAAAAAGCAAACAAATAGCTCAATGGGCTCAGTGGCTCCTAACATTCAAGAACTTTCCTTCTGCTAGAACAGGAAGGAATTTATCAGGTTGCTTTTAGTTGCTAATTAGAAGACTTTAGTAAGAAATGTACTTCTGATCAAATGACCTTGAAATCTGGAGTTAGAATCAAGATTGGCTGCAGATCTTTACAACTGAAGCACAGGTTGGTCACCCTATGGATATTTCTTTGATATTTAGACTTAGAGAAGTGAAAAATGGTAGGTAAGACAAACTATTGAAAAAATATAGAAATGTTTTTTCTTTGTTTTATGCCATACCCAGGAATATGTGTTCGCCCTAGAGTTAAACCACTAAAATTAGTTACCAGTCATTTTTATCCAATATGTGATTGGATATGTTCAACGATTTGTGATTGTTGAACAGACAAAGCAATGAAAAAAGAAATCAAGCATCATTCTGTAAGAAAAATCTAATAGTGATATTTAGTTATTTCCACAGACCATTTGCATAACAGGAAGAAGACATACTCCTATATGCATAAGCACAAAGGACTTAAGGAAGTGCCTATGCCCTATACTCTCCCTAAGCTCCAAATTGATTCTGTTCCATTTTGAATTTTTTGTATGAATTAGGAGAACGAATGTTTCATGTTTTATAGGTGAGTTTTTTTAGCAACCAGATTATAGAGTAATGGGACAAATTTGGGGTACTTCATGTCTAATTTACCCCATACTCAGGCTCTTCTTTCTTCTCCTCCTCACCCCTGGAGCCTGTCATAGGAAATTTGGATTACTTCCTCACCACATTATAGTTGAGATTGAGAGGACTACTGTAACTAACCGAGCTTCAACCTAATCCAGTAACCAATCCCGTAACCAAGCAGCAGACATTCTAGGGCTGTATGGCCTAAAGTGTTTCTCACTTGACTTTCAGTAGTGACTATGTTTCACTTACTTTAGAGACAGAGATAAGAATAGTAACAGCTACTGTTTATTGAGCAACCACAGAGAGCGAAATATTTTGCTTATGCCTATTCTCATTGCAATCCATCAGAACAGTATGATGATCATACCCATATTCTAGATGAAGAACTGAGGCTCATAAGGTTATATGTGGCCAACTTGGCAGTAGGACTGGGATATGAACTGTCAAATCTGGCTGATCTAAAGCCTGGGTTCTTTCTGTTAAGCTGTGCTCCTACCCGGGGCTCTCAGCCCCACCTGCACCCCAAGACCTGGGAGAAAGCATGCATATAATAAGATTCAATTTGTGATTGTTGAACAGAATTGGACTAGACTGGGTCATGAGCAGCAACAATAACCGGCAGCTCCTGGGACCTATCTATTTTCTAACTAAACTGGGTGACAAGGAGCAAAGTTTTGAAATGATGGGGAAACTTCCAGATTGGACCATTGTCTATCATTGAAAACATAGAATAAGTGACTTCTTTGCTCATCAGTTTTCAAAATGCTAAAATGAGATAGATATACTTGACCATCAAGATCCGTTCTAGCTTTACTGTTTCTTTATGTGTCAAAATTCTTCCTCCTATACTCTGAGCAGAAAATCTCTGAAATCCCCAGTCCCACTACCCTCCCCTGATCCCAGCTGTTAACACACACCATCCCTCTTATTTTAGAAGTAGCTTTTATGAAAAGAACTTGTCTGCTTTTGGAAAAGTAGATGCTTAGCAAATAGAAGTGTGATATCATGAGCGATTCCCACTGAGGGAATGCAACTCAAAGCATCCACAGTGTGCCCAGGGATTAAAGAAGAAAAGTCCATATTTACATATCTCTTTTCTTTTTCTCTTTTGCATTAAAACAAATAAAGAATAAAAGATTTTTTTTAATCAGGAAGCATTACGATGAAGATCAGCACACACTGTAAATAAAAGCCCAATTCTCCCTAAAATAAAAAGGCCTTTAGACATGTGATAAAAGCTATTCATTCCATTGCCATTCTCAGATGAAAGAGGGGATGCTGTTTTTAAGATCAAACGTTCTATTTTGTGCAAATGTGCTTGGTAATAAAGTATGAGGGGATATTGAACATGTATTTATTTTAAGTGTATCTATTCCTAAATGTGAACTAATATCTAGATTAGGTAAAGAAAAAAGAAAAAAAGTCTAATGTTGAATCTCTGAGAGAATGAACACATTTTCCACACTGGAGTTTGAAAATTAACACTTTCAAGTAACAGTAACCATTAGCACATCAAGAATTAGGGTGATACCTCTTTTAGTCCAGTTAATGGAAAAATTCTTTTTGTTTTTTTTGCAGAGTGCTGCATTAGCCTGGCTCATAGAGGCAGAATTCCATGGAGGTCAATGGAAGTTCACCTGTCAAAAATAGAAGTACTGACCTATAAAGAATTTTTTCTAATGTAATCTTTTCAGGGTCTGAGCATATTCAGAAGAAATACAACCCAGTAAGGGCAGACACTGATGCCTGGAGAGTAGTGTGCTGACAGATACACACTCTCCACAGGAGATCAGTGGTGTCTCTTCTCAGTTAGGGGCTACACCCTTTATCCTAGAACCCAGAAACTCAGGCTGCAACATAGGCCCACACCAATAGAAGCCCAATCTCCTGCTCAAAATAGAAATTCCAAAACCATGTCCCTAATAACTGAATCGATGATGGAGGCTAAATGATTTTGGAGAGATTTTCCACTTCAGAACATAAAATCTACTTTTGAGAAAATTTAACTCTCCTTAAGTAAAAGACTATGGTGAAAACCTCAGCCAATAACAGTAGAAACTGCTGATTCTCCATTTGTAAGTGAAAGACTCTCTAGGAAACAGATATGCCCTAAATTAAGAAATAAAGGATATGATTATTTACATTACAAAAGGAGCCTTCCATTATGAGAAATTTCACTTAATTTCTTTTTTAAATTAAACCTATTTATTACAGAAAAAAAGTAGAAAACAATTTTTTTAAGTAGAAAAATTCCCTATAATCCACCACTCAGAGATAAACTCTATAAACGATACCTCCTCTCAGATATATTTTTTTCTCTGTACACATCATTACACGTATATTTTGGACAAGGATAATTAAATCACAGTAAATATATTATTTTGTAAAATATTTTTTCACTGAAAACACATTATGATCATCTGTTCATGTGAAGAAAATATTTCTCCAACATTTTAATGACTATATGGAACTTTACTAAATGGATTTATTGAATACCCTCTGTTGAGGTTCATTTAGATTGCTTTCAAGTTTTTACTCTTATAAAAATTGCTATGGTGTAAATTCTTCCAGCAAAATATTTATTCACTTCTCTATTTGTTTCTTTGATTCCATTTCCAATTCTGAAATTCTATTGAAAGATATACACACTTAAACTACTTGTTATCTATTACAAAACTATCATTCAGAAATTTGCCTTAGAAACATGCAATTGTTGATTACCACTCTGATGGTAATCAGTGAGCTGGTTGGTTACTTTCTTATTACTTTTTTATCCAGCATGCCTTTGCCTATTTTCAGGTATCCTGCCAGGTGGTCCAGGTAAATAGGTAGTCATAAAATTACAATGTTGCCATATCTAATTGGAAAAGCCTTTAGAAACAGTTTTCTATTGTTTCAGAAGATCTTCTTGATCTCATTTCCACTTGTCATTTTTTTTTTCAATTTGATATTTCCTCAAAGATGTGTTTATTTTGAATTAGCCCAGATAACAAGCCAGCTCCTCTGGTCTCTATGGCAATCTGGTGGGGAAGTTATTATTTTCATAGTCATAACATTCAATTAAATCATGCTTTTGAATTACTTTTAAGTAACTAATTTTGAGATCTGCTTGAGGAAACTGTGATGACATAGTGTCCAGTCTTTATGGTGGTGGTCAGAGGCAGGTGGGGGTGGGCATCTTTTTTTCCTTCTAATTTTCATTCTGAAATATAAAGGATTTTTAAATTAAAGTATAGTTTATATAAAGTATTATATTAGTTTCAGGTGTACAACATAGTGTTTTGACATTTAAATACCTTATGAAGTGATCACCATGAGAAGTCTAGCAATCATCTGTCATGGTACAAAGTTATTGCAATATTATTTCCTGTTTTCCCTATGCCGTACTTTACTTCCCTATGACTTATTTATGTTATAAGTTTGTATCTCTTTATTCCCTTCACCTTTTTGCCCTTTGCCCAAACACCCAACCCTATGGCAACTATCAGTTTGTTCTCTGAATCTATGAGTCTGTTTGTTCTGTTTTGTTTGTCCTTTTGTTAAGCTTTATAGATGCCACATATAAATAAAATGATACACTATTTGTCTTTCTTTGACTTTTTTCGTTCAGCATAATACCCATTTTGTTGCAAATGGCAAGATTTCATTCTTTTCTATGGATCAGTAATATTTCATTTTATGTATATAGCACATCTTTTTTATCCATTCATCTATCAATGGACACCTAGGTTTTTTCCATATCATGGCTATCGTAAATAATGCTACAGTGAACATAGGGGTGCATATATCTTTTCAAATTAGTGTTTTCATTTTCCTTGAATAGCCCAAAAGTGGAATTGCTGAATTGTATGGTAGCATTATTTTAAATTTTTTATGGACCCTCCATTACTGTCTTCCAGTGACTATACCAATTTGCAATTTCACCAACAGTGTTCGAGGGTTCCCTTTTCTCCATATCTTCTCTTGTTTCTTGTCTTTTTGATGATAACCATTTTGACAGGTGTGAGGTAATATCTCATTGTGATTTTACCTGCATTTTTCTGATAATTAGTGATATTGAACATCTTTTCATGTTCTGTTCACCATCTGTATGTCTTTGGAGAAATGTGTATTCAGATTTTCTGCTTATTTTCAATTGGATTATTTGTTTTTTTTGATGTCAAGTTTTATAAGTTCTTTATAGATTTTAATATGAACCACTTAACAGATATATCATTTCAAATATCTTCTATTTAAGTAGGTTGCTTTTTCATTTTGTTGATGGTTTCCTTTTCTGTGCCAAAGCTTTTTGGTTTAATGCAGTCCCATTTATTTTTTACTTTGTTGTCCTTGCCTGAGGAGACACGTTCAAAAAGATATTGCTAAGAGCAATGTTAAAGAGTTTATTGCCTATGTTTTCTTCTAGGAATTTTATGGTTTTATATCTTAATTTTTTTTGCATGTAACTGTCCAGTTTATCCAATGCCATTTATTGGAGACTTCTAAATTGTATATTCTTACCTCTTTTGTCATAAATTTAATTGATTATATAAGCATACATATATTTCTGGACTTTCTGTTCTGTTCCATTGATCTATGTGTCTTTTTTTTTTTTTTTTTTGGTGCTGCTACCATACTGTTTTGATTACTAGAGCTTGTAGTAGAATTTGAAATCAGAGAGAGTGAGGGCTCCAACTTTAACTTCATTTACTTCTGCTCTGGTCTTTTTATTTTCTTCCTTCTATTAACTTTGGGCTTTGTTTGTTCTTTTTCTAGTTTCTTTAGGTATATGGTTAGACTATTTGGGAACTTTCTTGTTTCTTGAGATAGGCCTGTATTGCTATAAATTTCCCCCTTAAAAAGGCTTGTGCTGCATCCTATAGATTTTGTAACATCATTTACATTTTTATTTGTCTCAAGATACTTTTTGATTTCCTCTTTGATTTCTTCATTGATTTATTGGTTGTTTAGTAGCATGTCGTTCAGCCTCCACAATGTGTTTTTCCAGTTTTCCTCTTACAATTTATTGCTTGTTTCATACCACTGTGGTTGGAAAAGATGCCAGATATAATTTGAATCTTCTTAAATTTATTGACTTATTTAGTAACCTAACATGTGATCTATCCTGGAGAATGTTCATTACACTTAAAATGTGTATTCTACTTTTTTTGAATGAAATATTCAGTATACATCTATTAAGTTCATCTAGTCTAATGTGTCACTTAAAGCCAATGTTTCTTTGTTGATTTTATCTGGATGATATATCCATTTAGATAAGT
Source organism: Rousettus aegyptiacus (assembly GCF_014176215.1). Classification (NCBI taxonomy): domain Eukaryota; kingdom Metazoa; phylum Chordata; class Mammalia; order Chiroptera; family Pteropodidae; genus Rousettus; species Rousettus aegyptiacus. The sequence continues at coordinate 67,684,514 of NW_023416309.1, forward strand.
GAGATATTTACATTCTCTGCTATTATTATGTTACTATCAATCTCTCCTTTTATGTTTGTTAATATTTTCTATATGTATGTAAGTGCTCCTATTTGGGGTGTAAAGATGCTTACAAGTGTAATATATTGTTGGATGAATCACTTTATCATTATGTTATACCCTTATGTCTTGTTATAGTCTTTGTTTTAAATCTATTTTGTCTAAATATTACTACTCCAGCTTTCTTTTCATTTCCGTTTGCATGGAATATCTTTTTCCATTTATTCACTTTCAGTCTGTGCATCTTTAGCTCTGAGGTGAGTTTCTTTTAGGCAGCATTTGTGTACATCTTGTCTCTGTCTGTTCAGCCACTTTTGAAAGAAGCACTTAGTTTCCTTACATTTAAAGTAAATATTGATAGATACGAACACATTGCCATTTAATTTTTCATTCTAGCAGCTGTATAAGTGGTTGGTTTACTACCTTTGCTATGTTTGTCTTTAGTAGTGAGATTTTTTTTCCATGTATTTTATTTCTAGTTTTGACCTTTTCTTTTTTATTTAAAGAATTCCCTTTATTTTTTCTCGCAATGCTGGTTTAGTGGTGGCGAACTCCCATAGCTTTTGCTTATCTAAAAACTCTTTCTTTCCTTCAATTCTGAATAATAACATTGCCAGGTAATGTATTCTTAGTTGTAGGCTTTTCCTTTTCATCACATTGAATGTATCATATCCTTCCCTTCTCCTATAAAATGTCTGCTAAAAAATGTTGATAGTCTTATGGGGGTTCCCTTGTATGTAACTAATTGTTTCTCTCTTGCTGCTTTTAGGATTCTATCTTTACCTTTAACTTTTAAACATTTTAATTATGATGTGTCTTGGCGTGGGTCTCTTGGGGTTCATCTTGTTTAGGACTCTCTGTGCTTCCTGGACTTGGATGTGTGTTTCCTTTACCAGGTTAGGGAATTTTTTATTCCAGTCATTATTTCTTCAAATAGGTGTTCTGTTCCTTTCCCTCACTCTTTTCCTTCTGGGACCTCTATGAAGCAAATGCTAGTATGCTTTGTGTTGTCCCAGAGGTCCCTTATGCCAAGGGTTCCCAATCCTCAGGCTTCAGACCAGTGCTGGTCCACAGCCTGCTAGGAACTGGGTCACACAGCAGGAGGTGAGCAGTGGGTGGGCAAGTGAGTGAAGCTTCATCTGTATTTGCAGCCGATCTCCAGTGCTAGCATCACCATCTCAGCTCTACCTCAGATCATCAAGCATTAAATTCTCATAGGAACACCAGTTCCCGGCACTGAAAACATTGGAGACCACTGCTTTGTGCCATCCTCATTTATTTATTTTTTTTAATTTTTGCTTGTACAGTGGATGATTTTCATTATCCTCTCTTCTTGCTCACTGATCCATTCTTCTGCATTATTGATTCCCTCTAGTGTATGTTTCATTCCAGTTGTTATATTCTTCAGTTCTGATAGGTTTTTTTTTTCTTTACAATTTTTACCTCTTCGTTGAAGTTCTCACTGAGTTTATCTACTTCTCTGCAGAGTTTGATGAGTATCTTTATAACTATTACTTTGAACTCTTTATCTAGTAGATAGCTTTTCTCCATTTTGTTTAATTCTACTTCTGGGTTTTGTCCTGTTTTGTTTTGTTTATTTGTTTGTTTGAAGCATATTCTTTTTTTCCCCTCATTTTTTCCTTTTTATTTCTATGTATTAAGTAGATCATCTATGTCTCCTCGTATTGAAAACAGTGAGGTTGGTCCCTGGTCCAGCTGGCCATAAGGCCTGACCACAACTATTGATGTACGGAAAGACCTTTAGTGTTGCTGGCTACAAGGCCTAGTCTCAACTGTTGTGACACACAGCTGTATACTGAGGCCACATACTGGGTGTGGCAGGGCAGGAGCCACTTTGGAACGATGCTAGCCTTGGATTCTCAGGAAAATGCCAGGGTTGGGTGAACAGTGTTAGCAAAGTTAATGTAAAGTGGTGCTTGCCAGTGTCAGACCAGTTAGGTGAGAGGAGAATAAAGAAAGGGGGAAAAAATGGTACCCACCAGCACTTCTGTCCCTGGAGAAAGTTCTGACATATCATTGTTCCTATAGCACATGCCCTATACATCACCTTTATGTATGACTCAGGTACTTTCAAGCTGCTGTCTTTGCCCTGGGACTTAGAAAGAGAACAACCTTTATTTCCTACAGCCCTTTGGCTCTCTAAGGCATAAGTCCTACTGATTTTCAAAGCCAGATGTTATGGAGGCTCTGCTTCTTAGTGAAGGCACCCAAAGTTGGGGCTCAGACCCCTCGTTCCTTAGGAGGAAACGTCCATCGTTGAAATATCCCTTCTTCTTGTGGTTTGCCACTTGAGAGTGGGAGTTAGGGTAGATCTTGACTAGACAGAGTCTCTGCTCCTCCTACTCATTTCAATTTGACTTTTTCTTTATATCTATAGTTATAGAAAATATGTTTTGCTAGTCTTTAGGTCCTTCCCAGAGATAGCTGTTCTATATGTAGTTTTGGTGTCAATGAGATGAAGTGAGTTTAAGATATTTCTACTCTTTCAACTTGAACATGAAGCCAGGAACCTTGTATTTGATCACCAGTTTAACTTGTTTTGAAATGTTGTTCCTTGTTGTTGTTGCACTGTCCTCACAACAAACATGTCTCTGGATCACTTGTGGCACTTGAGGGTGGACATCTTTCTAGTTTGATCTCAGACCCTTTTCCTAAACCAGTGAGATGGGGCCAACATTTTGCACACTCGAGATGGGTAACATTCTCATTTCCTTATAATAGATTCCCTTTTAAGAAAGGTTGAATATATTTCTATTGCTTGAAACCAAAGACCCTTAAGATGAATTTAGCTTCTGGGATGAGTTGTCTGAGATAAGATGAGACTCTGTCCAGGGGAAAAAGCCAAATACTGGCTTAATGAAAAATTGAAATGCAGAGAAGACCCTAAAAAGCCTATATTTCAAATGTCAGGTAAGAATTAAAATAATTAAAATAATTCAAATGTCAGATAACATTAAGGTAAAACTCATTCCATTGGCGCTTTACATTTTTTTAATTCAAAAGACTGAATTATTTAAAAAGCTTTTATTTTTCTTTTCACCTGTCAAAAGTTTGAGGAACTAACACCAACAAAAGACAAAAAAAATAGTACTTTTCAAAGTCTTAAAAGATCTCAGCTTCCGCTCATATTTTTATTTTAAGGCACCAAGGTACCATTTTATGGTGTTGTGTATGTGTGTGTGCGTGCACAATTTTCTGGATCCATTTGGCATTATAGCCCAAATATAGCAAGCAGAATCATTTTCTTTTCTTTCCTCAATCTGGTTTCATATATTTTTTTCTAAAATAGTAGTGCTTTTTGTCACCTTGGTGCTAATTTAAATAGATTCAAATTCAAGGCTTGTAATTATGCATTGCTTTTGTCAACATTTCATAGGAAGCCAGTGTTAAGGTAGTTGGAAGAATGCCTTTGTTTTGCCTGGATGCTGCCTGACAACATGAGACAGAGAGTGGTACACTACAGTTATGACATGGAGAAACAATGTTTTGGTGATAACACAAATTAAATGTTTGACCTTGATCCAATCCTCATGATATCATTAGGTAGCTTTAATTTATTCTTGACTTATACTTTAAGACACATTATAGTCAAAAAATAATAATATTTTTGGAAAACATTGTTATTTTTTAAGTTAGAAATTTATTTCCAATGGATGAAACACATAAAACAAAATATATTCGGCTTATATGAACTAAATCTTGAAATCTGTAAGTGTATAAGATATCTCTTCAATTTTTTTATAGTATACTACTTAAAGAAAATGTGCTGTAATCTTTTTCTGTGAGGGGCAGAGACTTAAAAGATAAACATTTTTTCAACCTTCCAATGTCAGTGAAACCAAATATTATGGTCTTTGTGTCCATCTGGGCTACATACTTCTTGCACTATCTCCATCTACACCCAGAATTTTAATTATCACCTGAATCAGTGATGAGTAATCCCATTATCCCAAGTACCAATTATGAAAATATAAAAATCTTTTTAAAATTGTTTTTATATCTAGAAATTACATATATTTTGTTTTTAATTAAGGAATGCAGGATATACAACAGAATTTAAGAATTATTTTATTATTTCTCTATCATGGATAAATTTCATTTTAGGAAAAGTTTTCTCAAAGTGCACAGTCAACAAGAACTGTGCAGTGTGCATTTGTAATGTTATGTCTTCGAAGACATTTTACATGCCAAAAAAAAAAAAAAAGGCCAAGTAATGTGACAAGGGAGTGAGAGAATAGGGCTGAAGAACACATACAGGGACTAAAAAGACAAATGCATTAGGATGTTTACAGGAGGTCTGGAAGGTGGAGTAGAGAAAGTCAGTCATATCAGATGTAGCATCAAGGCTGGTATGGGTTGAATTGTGTCCCTCTAAAATCCACGTGGTGTTTAAACCAAATGATGATGGACACTTGTGCTTCTTTAAGGCCCAGATGCCACCTTAGTTGTGTGACCCTGGGAAGTATAGGAAGGATGTGTGTCTCATTCTCACTTTTTCTCCTAGTGAAATGAAAACATTTATTATACTTTCTGTGAGGTGAGAGTGAGTAGAGGCTGACATGATCTCAACACTTAAAAAGAGTCATTTAAATGTGAGAAGTGACTGAATTTGTAGATAGGGTCTTTAAAGAGGTAATTAAGTTAAGATGAGGTCCCTCAATATGAATGGTATCCTAATAAGTAGAGGACATTAGATATAAAGATGTACAGAGGGGAGACCATGTGCAGGGAGAAGACAGCCATCTGTAAGCCAAGGAGAGAGGCCTCAGAAGAAGCCAACCCTGCCAATACCTTGGTGTGGAACATCCAGACTCCAGAACTGCGAGACAATAAATTATTGTCGTTTAAGCTACACAGTCTGTGGTATTACGTTATGGCAGCCCAGAAAACTCATATAATGGCCAATTTTCCTGTTTCCTAGTTTACCAAGTAGTTATTTATATTATCTAGTCTTGACGCAATTACACATAATCCTTACCTTCTAACATCCTATTGGTTACTACCAAGTGTTCACTGTCTGGAATGGCACCCCTTCCTTACAGTCGCCTAAACAATACCCCAGTGTTGTTACTCCCTCACAGGCGATCAGTCCCCAAGATTCTTTTAATGCTACTACCTTTGGTTCTGGTGCTACTCCTCCCACACCAGGATAATTCTATCAGCCTCCTACCTGAGCACACCATCAACATTCTCTGCCCTCTCCAGTTCATCTTTATTTTATGATGTTATGTCTATGTTTGTGCTGTAAGAGATGAGAGACAAGAGGATGAAAAGAAAGCTTCCTTCCCTGGGATCATAATCACTTCTCCAAGCTTTCCAGCTTTCTGAGAGTGATCTTGAGGGCAATATTTGCTTTGTTACTGTTGTTTGTTCAGGTTCACTTGTTTGAGGCATTGGTACCATCTCCTTTTCTCGGCTGGATCCCTGAGACTGGGTGCCGGTGTGCAGCATGCATTCAGACACAGAAAGCAGTAAGGGGAGAGGAACCACATTTCTTCTGCAAAGCTTCCATGCTTTCTTCTCTCTACCATGACCAATTACCTGCTGCTTTTCATTTTCAAAAAATATTTTAATTAAGGTAATATGTATACATGACTAAAAAATATTTTTACTAAAAGACTTAAAATAAAAAATAACCATACTCTGTTCCAATATCTCTGACCCTCTTAGTCTTCATCCCCAGAACCAATCACTTTAAACTATTTTAACTGATTCAGGTAGATAACTTGAAATTTCTAATAGCATGTTCATATTACTTTCTTTTTAATTTTTGAATTTTGGACATTACTCTCTGCATGATAGCTGAGAATTTCATTCTCTTTTATGTTCCACTTCTCTTCCTACATTCTCATTATAGTTATTTATAGTTAAATCTCTTATAATGTTGACTATTTAAATGTCTTTTAATATTGAGCAAGGTAATGTACTATGATTACACTGCGTTATGTGTAGTAAATAACAGCTCAAATCCTTTCTACCCAGTAGTGGGGTAAGGCAGAAGTATACCGGGAGAAGAGAAATGGTGAGATATGTGACACACAGCTTTTCCTTCCTGAGAAAAATCCCAGGATGTGTAGGATGGGCAGAAAATCAAATGCAGAAGAATGTTTTCCCAATTCCCAATTGGATTTCTAGGAAGAAACTACATGTATTAGTCAGGACTACGTCAAGAAAAAGAATAGTCTTAAGTAACCATCAGAAAACCTAGATATGTGAAGGAATAGAATGGGAAGCCACCCCCAAAATTTCAATCTGGAACACAAACTTGGGGATTACTCAAGAGAATACCAGGAGAACAGTGAGTATCTCATGTCTGCCCACATATCTGGTTGCTTCTGGAGAATAATGGCTCTTGTTTTCATCCATCTTCCAAACTTCTCATGTATGTGTCTCATGGACTCTACCCTAGACCATTATAGGAGAGAAGATTTTTTAAAATGTAGTTTCTAGATTATCCATCTGCAGAATGAACTTTAAATTGGGATGGCAGTAATGTCAAATAGTTAACAGACAATCCAGCATAGGACTTTCAGGTCCTATGTGGTATGGGAACCATGCAGAGATTCTTTCTAGTCTCGTGGATGGATACAGAACATACGTGAGATCTGAAGCAGGGATGAAGGTGAGGTAAGCCTATTATTAAGAGTTGTAGGGCAGACCACCTAGAATGGGAAGTGGACTTGATCAAGCAGGGAGAGAAGAGACTATAATCTTACTAGCTTCCAAAATCAAACGTCACAGTCAGACAAGGGACAGCATTACTGCAGAGGCCATATGAAGAAGTCAGTACCACAAACAAGAAGATATCATACTTGCCTCTAACAAGTGTTTTCCTCCTCTACTCAAAGCAGCTGCTCTTTTTTTTTTTTATCATCAATATCTCATTTGATTAATTTTTACTCTCTGTAGATTGGGTCCAATGCTCTCTCATCTGGTTGTACATGATGGTCACCCCCCAAACAATAGCCTGAACCCACGTCTACAAAACCTCCCAGCTCCAAAGTTCAACACTGCCCTCAGTGCCTGTCTCTATCAAAAAAGAATATTTGATTGGTCCATTCAGTTGTGGCTGGAATAAGGTCAAGTTATGGGGGTAGGGAAATGATTATCCCCAGAAGGTGCTGAGGGTAAGAAAGAAACAATTTTAACAATTCTCAGAGGGAGTTCTAACCATCAGAATGATATTTTACTTCTCTTGAGCTAGCACTTGCTCTATTTTAAATCAATTAAATAGCCTTCCAAATGGAAAATAAATTATTAGAAAGTATATTTACCAGAACATGGTTACCCCCCAAAAAATCACAGATACAAACAAACAAGCAACGTTCAGATTAGAGAGTTGAAAAGCCATAGTTGACATCTGCTGAACATATTGAACAGAAACATAATTTGAAAGAAACTGAAAAATAAAGAGTCTGTATTTTTAGTAAGTCTACAAGAAAAGCTTGCCAACAAAGACCCCCTAGAAAGAAGCAGGCTTTCCAGCACAATCTAGAAAAGAAAAAGAGAAAGGAGGATAGGATCAAATAAGAGCGGCACAAGTCATTGGCTTAGCCATCTAATTATGGGTTACCTCCAACTTCTTTATAAAGAGTACAAAACTTGATTTCTGAACTCATGGTATATACCCGAGAGTTTATGGTATATAAATATATAGTAAAATTATGTACAATTTTTCCACTATTCATTTTCACTTGTCTTTATCATTAGATCTTTTGGTTGTTTCCTAATTGCTGTAACCTGAGATACTACATCCTACATGTATTGTATGCATAGATATTGACGTTGAATAAGCTACAATTATTTATTTATTTGTTTGTTCATTTATTTATTTATATTTTTTATGGTGTCATAGATTAACAAATCCAGTGTTTCAGGTGTATAATTTAACAGTAAGACATATATATATAGTGTTGTGTGTTCACCTCCCATAGCTAGGTTTCTTTCTGTCGCCACATATTTGACCCCTTTTACCTCATCTACCTTCCTCCTCTTCCCTCCCCCCTGACACCCTCTGGTAACCACTAGTCTATCGTTCATGTCCATGACTCTCTTTTTGTCCTGTTCATTTGTTGCTTTTAAGTTTATATCCCACATATGTGATTTCATGTGATTTTCAACTTTTTCTGTCTGGCTTACTTCGCTTAGCATAATTATCTCAAGGTCCATCCATGTTGTCACAAATGGCAGTATTTCATCTTATGGCTAAGTAATTTTCCATTGTATATATGTACCACAGCTTCTTTAGCCAATCATCTATCTGGACACTTCGTTGCTTCCATGTCTTGGCCACTGTGAATAATGCTGCTATGAACATCGGTGTGCAAATATCTTTTCGGACATGAGTTTTCAAGTCTTTGGGGTAAATACCCAGTAGAGGGATTTCTGGATCATATGGTAGATCAATTCTTAGTTTTTTGAGGAACCTTTATACTGTTTTCCATAGTGGCTCTACCAATTTGTAGTCCCAGCAGCAGTGTATAAAGGTTCCTTTTTCTCCACATCCTCTCCAACATTTGTTATTACTTGTCTTGTTGATTATAGCTATTCTAACAGGTGTGAGCTAGTATCTCATTGTGGTTTTGATTTGCATTTCCCTAATAGCAAGTGATGTTGAATATCTTTCATATATTTGTTGGCAATTTGTACGTCTTCTTGGGAGAACTGTCTGTTTGGGTCCTCTGCCTATTTCTTGATTGGATTGTTTGTTGTTGTTGTTATTGTTGTTATTGAATTGTGTGAGTTTTTTGTATATTTTGGATATTAGGCTTTTATTGGAGTTGCATATACTTGCAAATATATTTTCCCATTCAGTTGTCTCTTTACTTTGTTGACAGTTTATTTTGCTGTGCAGAAGATGTAGTCTCATTCATTTATTTTAGCTTTTACTTCCCTTGCTTTTTGAGGTCATGTTTATAAATTCTCTTAAGTCCAAGGTCCTTGAGTTTAGTTCCTATGTTTTTTTCTATGCATTTTATTGTTTCAATCATATATTCAGGTCCTTAATCCATTTCGAGTTAATTTTGGTATGTGGTGATAGACAACAGTCTAGTTTCATTCTTTTGCAGGTTACTTTCCAGTTTCCCTAGCACCCTTTATTGAAGAGGGTGTCCTTTCTCCACTATATGTTTTGACTTTTTTGTCAAAAATTATTTGCCCATATTAGCATGGATTTATTTCTGGACTCCCGTTTTTGATCCACTGGTCTATGTGTCTGTTTTTCTCCCAATACCATGCCATTTTGATTACTGTAACTTTGTAGCATAATTTTAAGTCAAGCAGAGTGATACTTTCAGCCTCATTCTTTTTTCCCAGGATAGCTTTGGCAATTCATGGTTCAGTCCCTTTTAAAGTATTTCTTAATAAACCTTAATTTTGTCCTAAAATTATAGTGAATTTTTATATGTCAGTATTTTCACTAGATTGTCAGAAGTCCTATTCATATATACATTCTAAACATATAAGCTTATTGCTGACGTATACTTAACATTCAGTAAATAATTGCACTTAACAGTTTAAGAAATATTTTGAACTACCTAGTTTATTTTATCATTACAGAAGTCCTTTCATGTATGAATATTAAATGGTGTTTACTTGCCTCAGTATTTCATTTCTTTCTTCCAGGTTGCCTCATAGCCCAAAATGGTCATGGGAGAGCTGGAGAAAAATATGAATGCAAATATTGAGTGCTGAGCATTGTGATCAATTGAAAAAGTAAAACCAAATGCCATCAGTTGTATTTCAGGCTCACTTCCAAATTACTCTTAGCTTGAGAGCTTACTACTTTAAGGTCTCACTGGGTCTTCCTTATGGATTTAGATGGTGAAATTTAGGGATCTGGATAGCATGGTATGCTGAAATGACAAAAGCAGAATAAATTAACAGAGTATACTCACTCATGTGACTGATTTCTTGAAATCAACCATTCATTCATTTATTCTTCCTTTAATGCAACAAAGATTTATCATCCTAGTCACAGGGCCAGTATTGAGAACATGCTGCTATTAACTGAAGCCCCAGGTTGAATTAAACTCCAGAATTTAAATATAGTAATTAAAAAAAAATTAATATGAATGGAGTTATAGTCGGGGACATTATGTTTGGACAATTAAATACTGCATGAAGTGCTTTGTTTTGTGATAAAATGTCTACTAGTAGAATATATGTCACTTGGGATCATTTCAATTAGATTTTGGTTTAGTTGTTAATTCCTCTAGAGGAAGAAGCATGTCTTATTTGATACAGGCTATCAAAGCAGTCAATTTCCTGGTTGAACTAATAAATCTATACGGAGAACATTCTGCATGGTAATTCAATTCGTCTTCTATTTCTCTTGTATCACTTGCCTATTGATGCTAAAATAAATGTATCAGGGGAAAAACGAACTTTAAGAGGTCATATAAGAAGTAGGCTCCTTCAAAGATTAAAGATCTCTCTTTGTTTTTTCTCTTTCCTTTTGCAGATATTAGTTCAAAGGAGAGTTGTATTAACAAAACAGACTTGTAAGATATATAGGTGAGGTAAAGTTGCCTTTTCTTCAGGCAATGGAACTAAGCTAGTGTTTTAGATGAAAGAAATTCAGACATATCTTGGTACATGAACTTTACAGGGGAAAAAATCTATTTCCTCAAACTTAGAAAAATTACGTTGTTTTTATTTTTGTTTTGTTTTTTTTTGTTTGTTTTTTGTTTTTTTGGGGGGGTTTTTTTGGTGGGCATCTGTAACCTATTTAAGATAAAGAATATTATGAACCTTGGGGTGGTGGTAGAGAGGTATTGGGTCTGGCTTTGGTGACATTTTTGTGTGTATAATTTTATCCATTATTTGTGACATATCACTATCACCTCTAACAGCAGAAATGTTTGTTTTATAGAGAAACGAGAAATGCTTCCAACCGCACTCTTTAGATTCACCACCTGAGTAATATCTATTTATCATTTCTGTCTCAGTTCCTGTTGTCTGTCAGTGCTACCATTGCTGACCACACTTCATCCCACCCTGGTGGCACTGGCCAGTCCTCTGTTGTACAGCTGACACTTGAACGACATGGTTTGAATTGGCGGGGGGGGCTCATTTATACAGGAAATTTTTTCAATAAGTATACAGTCAGGCTTTTGCATCCCTGGGTTTTGTATGCAGATTCAAAATACTGTTTTCAGTTGCAGAGAGCGAACTGGATGCATTGTTCAATGCCATTTTGTATAAGGGATTTGATCATCACAGATCTCTGAGGATCCTGGAACCAGTCCCCATGGATACTGAGGAATGACAATATTCCCATGCACACGGCACATGCATTTATTGTAGTACTTTTGATATTTTTTGTTCTTACTTCTAGACAAGTTTAGTTTAATAGGGATGGCACTATCTTCTGGAGGCATTTTGAGAATTTGATGGCAAGGTAGATATATTTTTTGGTTGTCACAATGATTTAGACATATAACCAGAGAGGTTAGACATTCCTGCAATGCAAGGGACACACTTATAAAAAGAATTCTCTCTCTCTCTCTCTTTTTTTTTTTTTAGCTTTAAATGATCACATGGACATTTGCATAGAAGAAAACCCAGTTTATATCTTCTGAGTTTAGAATTTAACTCCGCATAATATACACAGTAAAATTCCACACTTTCATATATACTCAAATTTCTAGGAATGAGACTCTTATATAAATCAAAGGAAGATTGTATTTAATTTTGTTTAAAATCCAGTTAATTGTTCATCATTTCAGTGGTAATGCTTCTATAATAATTGAATTAACAAAAAATAACAAAATAATGTGAGTCTACATCTGTGGCTGTCACGTTCATGATTCTTCTACATATAGGGTAGGCATTTGGTGATTTTATTATAGTGAGTCTTGCCTGAGCATTTACATATTGAAATATGTATTCTTTTCTTATATAGCACTTTTCTTTTTCATTATATTACAAAAGGTGTTTCATTAATTTTTTAATATGTGAGCTGATGGGTTATATTATCTATTTAAATAAACTTCAATTCACGATAGTAATAAGAGATACTTTAAAAAAATTTTTTAATTGTAGTGTTCAGTCTGATAGGATTGAGAACTTTATAACAGAATATCTCATGCATAGAAGATATCAATATGTTTTAATGTTTACTTAATGCATGTACTCTGCATTTCCGGTTTCTTGCTAATTGAAACCTTCAAATATCAATGAAAAGCTACAGTCCTCTACAAAATTGTTTTCTCTGAACTTCTTTCTTTTTAGGAATTATCAGTGAATGTCTAAGAGCAATAAAATCAGCTTTGTAAACCATCAGTCATTTTCATAACAAAAGCAGGGCTACTTATATTTGGGAACTTGATATATGAGAAAAGTCACTTTATAGTTGAGTAAAGAATGAATTACTAAATAAATGGTGTTGAGAAAATTGGCTCTTTATATTGAAGAAAATAAATCCCTGCCTCACACGTGCACAAAAACCCTCTCTGGATGGAATAAAGACAAAAATCTGAAAAGCAAAACTTTAAAAATTTTAGAATATATGGAAGTATGATTTTTTTTATGAATTCAGATTAGAAAAGCATTTCTTAAAAAAGATCCAAAAAGCATAGATCACAAAAAAATTGATAAATTTGACCATGTTAAATTTTAAGATATCTGAACTGTAAGACACCATAAAGTTTTATACTTCCGAATGAAAAAAATATATATTTGCAATGGCTATAACTCATGAAGTATCCAGAATACACACACACACACACACACACACACACACATATTTACTTCTATAAGCCGATAAGAAAAAGACCAAAAAATGCAAAAGTAGACAAAGGGTATGGACAAATAAATTAATGAATAGGAAACTCACATGATCAAAAGATTCTATGAAAAGTTATTCAACCTCACTAGCAATCACAAAAATGAAAATGGTAATAGCATACAGTTTTACAGCCTTTAACTTGAAAAAATTAACATATCTAAAAAAATGTGTGAATGAATATTTACATTCTTATATATAGCTGATGAGAATGTAAGCTGATAGAACCACTGTGTAGAGAAACTTGCCATACCTAATGAAGTTAAAAGTGAACAGAACATGTAACCCATCAAATCTATCTTTTGATAATCATTGTTGATAGAATGTATTTCAAACTGTTTTTAAACAATTCACAGTAAGAAATAACTTTTAAGGACAATCCAGCACATGCATACACAAACATTTATAATTAAAATAATACATAATTTCACAAAATATGCATTGCCCTTAACTGATAAATTCTCATATTGTTATACTACCTTATCATCTTTTAAAAAAATATTTTGATACTAGAAATTACGATTAAATTATAAAATAATCAATGTGGAAAATCACCCGAAGTCCAGCTGATCGAAATACCTACGCCTGATAATATAAAGAAGCTACATCAAAGCCGATCAACAGTAATACACTAATAGTAGGAGACTTTAACACCCCATTGACACCAATGGACAGAGCTTCCAGGCAAAGAATCAACAAGGAAACAATGGGCCTAAAAGACAGACTAGCTCAGATGGATTTAATAGATATTTTCAGAGCATTTTACCCCAAAGCAGCAAAATATACATTCTTCTCAAGTGCACATGAAACATTTTCAAGGATAGACCACATGTTAGGACACAAAACAAGTCTCAATAAATGTAAAAAGATTGAAATCATATCAACCATCTTCTCTGATCATACTGGTATGAAACTAGACATCAACTACAAGAAAAAAAAACTGGAAAATACACGAACACTTGGTGGCTAAATAACATGCTACTAAACAATAAATGGGTTATTAATGAGATCAAGAAAGAAATCAAAAGATACCTAGAGACTAATAAAAATGAAAACACAATGACTCCAAATCTATAGTACACAGTGAAAGCAGCTCTAAGAGGGCAATTCATAGCAATGCAGGCCTAACTCAAGAAACACAAGAAAGCTCAAATAAACAATCTAACCTTACATTTAAAATAACTAGAAAAAGAATAGCAAACAAAACCCAGAGTGAATAGAAGAAAGGAAATAATAAAGATCAGAGCAGAAATAAATGAAATAGAGCCTAGAAAAACAATACAAAAGATAAATGAGACCAAAAGCTCATTCTTTGAAAAGATAACCAAAATTGATGGACTCTTAACCAGACTTATCAAAGAAAAAAGAGAGAATATTCAAATAAATAAAATCAGAAATCAAAGAGGAGAAATAACTACGGACTACACAGAAATACAAAAGATCATAAGAAAATACTACAAGCAATTATATGCCAACAAATTGGACAAACCAGAAGAAATGGACACATTCCTAGAGACATAAACTCTCCCAAGACTGAATCAAGAAGAAACTGAAAATCTGATCCGACCAATTGCCATCAATGAAATAGAATCAGTAATCAAAAACCTCCTCCCCCCAAAAAAAATTCATAGGTGAATTTTACCAAACATCCAAATAAAAATTAACACCTATACTTCTTAAACCATTCCAAAAATTTCAAAAAGAGTGAAGGCTCCCTAACTCCTTTTATGAGGCCACCATTACCTTGATGTCAAAACCAGACAAAGACATTACAAAAAAAGAAAACTATAGGCTGATATCTCTTAAGAACATTGATGCAAAAATCCTCAACAAAATATTAGCAAACTGAATTCAGCAATACATTAAAAATATCATGATCCAGTTGGATTTATTCTTGGAATGCAAGGTTGGTACAATATCCGCAAATCAATTAATGTTATACACTACATTAACAAAGCAAAAAATAAAAACCATATGATCATATCAGTTGATGCAAAAATGGTGTTTGATAAGATCCAGCATCCATTTATGATAAAAACTCTCAGCAAAGTGGGCATACAGGGAACATACCTCAACATAATAAAGGACATATATGACAAACCTACAGGTAAAATCATACTCAATGTGGAAAGGCTAAAAGCTTTCTCCTTAAGATCAGGGACAAGACAAGAATATCCACTTTCACCACTCGTCTTCAACATTGTATTGGAAGTCTTAGCCACAGCAATAATACAAGAAAGAGAAATAAAAGGTATCCAAATTGAAAAGGAAGAAGTAAAACCCTCACTATTTGCTAATGACATGATACTATATAGAGAACCCTAAAGATTTCAACCGAAAAACTTTTAGAACTGATCAATGAATTCAGCAAAGTAATAAGTTACAAAATAAATGTTTAGAAGTCAGTGGCATTTTTATACACTGATGAGGAACTTTAGGAAAGAGAAATTAAGAAAACAATCCCATTTACAATTGCATCGAAAACTTTAAAATACCTGGGAATCAAATTAACTAAGGAAGTAAAAGACCTGATTTCAGAAAATTATGTCATTGAAAAAAGAAATTAAAGAAGATAAAATAAATAGAAGCATATACCATGATCATGAGTAGGAAAAATCAACACTGTTAAAATGGCCGTACTACCCAAAGCGATCTATAGATTCAGTGCAATCCCCATCAAAATACCAATGGCATTTTTTAGAGAGCTATAACATATAATTCTAAAATTTATATGGAACCATAAAAGATCCTGAAAAATCATGACAATCTTGAGAATGAAGAACAAAGTTGGAGGAATCACACTACTTGATATCAAACTATACTACAATGCTATCATAATCAAAGCAGCATAATACTGGCATAAAAACAGAAACATCGATCAATAGAACAGAATAGAGAGCCCAGAAAGAAATCCATGTCTAAAATGCTCACTTAACATATGACAAAGGAGGCAAGAATATACAATGAGGTAAAGACGGTCTCGTCGATAAATGTGTTCATAAAATTGGACAGATATATGCAAGAAGAAGAAGGAGGAGGAGGAAAAGGAGAAGGAGGAGACAGAGGAGAAAGAGAAGGAGAAGGAGAAGAAGGAGAAAAAGAAGGAGGAGGAGGAGGAGAAGGAGGAGAAAGAAATTAGACCACCTTCTACACCAAATACAAGAATAGACTCAAATGGATTAACAACTTAAACATAAGACCTGAAATGATAAAACTTCTAGAAGAATACATAGACAGTAAACTCTCTGATATTACTAACAGTAATTTCTTTCTGGATATATCTCCCTGGAGAAGGGAAACAAAAGAAATAACAAAAAAATGGGGCTACATCAAACTAAAAAGTTTTTGTACAGCAAAGAAAATCAAAACAAAAAGACAACTGACTGGTTGGGAGAAAATATTCACTAATGATACATCTCATAAGAGATTAATATCCAAAATATATAAACAACTCATACAACTCAACAACAACAACAAAAACAATCCAATTAAAAAGTGGGCAGAAGACCTGAACAGATACTTCTCCAAAGAGGAAATACAGATGGCCAATAAACATATGAAAAGATGCTCACAGTCACTAATCATCAGAGAAACACAAATTAAAATCACAGTGAAATATCACATACCTGTCAGGATGTCTATCATCAATATATCAAAGAACAAGTGTTGGTGAAGATATGGAGAAAAGAAAACCCTCATACATTCTTGCTGGGATTGCAGATTGTTACAGCCCCTATGGAAAACAGTCCGGGGGTTTCTCGAAAAATTAAAAATGGATATACCTTTTGACCCAGCAATTTCACTTCTGGTTTAGTTTCCAAAGAAAGCTAAAACAATAATTCGTGAAGATCTGTGTAACCCTATGTTCATGGCAGCACAATTTACAATAGCCAAGATATGGAAGCAACCTAAATGTTCATCAACAAATGATTGGATAAAGAAGTTATGGTTCATATAAACAATGAAATATTACTCAGCCATTAAAGAAATGAAATCCTTCCATTTGCAACGACATAGATGGACCTAGAGGTTATTATGCTGAGTGAAATAAGTCAGACAGAGAAAGATAAATACCATATGACTTCACTTATATGCAGAATCTAAGGAACATGAACAGCAAACTCATCAAAACTGACTCACAAATATGGAGGATAATTTGGTGACGGACAGAGAGGATGGGACTGGGGTTGAGGGACTGGGAGAATGGGGTGAAGGGTTAAAGAAATACAAATTAGTAGCTGATAGATGGTTATGGTGAAAGGGAGTGTGGCATATGGAATATAACCAGAGAAGGAGCAATTAGCAGGATTGTTTTATAAACTATATAAATGTCTGTGTGTGTGTGTGTGTGTGTGTGTGTGTGTGTGTGTGCGCTTTGATAGTGACTTAACTAAATTTATTTCATAATCCTCTAATGGATTGCAACCAATAATACCCATTAGAATTGCTGTAACACATACAAGGAGATGTACATGAGTGTTCCTTGTGACATTATTTGTTATAGCAACAGCTCAAAACTCATATTCATAGATTTATAGGCTCTCTGGGGTTATAATGTAATGACATAAAATCCAGCTACTTCTCTGCTCTTTTTGAGCTGCAGTAACTGAGAGTGAGAGATATGAAATGACTTGGTCAAGGACACATTGAGTGGGTGCTAAGCTGTCACCAGATCATTGTTCTCCTTATTTCTGAACTATTTTTTCTCACAGACATCTATTCTCTTTTTTTGAAAACTAGTAAACCATAAAACCCTCAATGGTTGTTTCAGAACCAGCTATGTTATTTTTTGGCTGTAATAAAATACTTTTGTCATGGAGGTTTAAAGTTCTTTGAACTCCTTGGAATAAAAGTGCTAGCTTAATGTGATGATGTTGCCCTTTTTAAAGCCGATCTCCATGCCTTAGGGGATAAGCTCTCATCCATCTTTTTGCGTGGGCTTCAGACCTTCTGTTTCTCGCTTACCATCCTTTAGACATTCCTTTCCTACAAATAATAATTTGACCATCTACCTTAGGACAACCAACCTATAGTTTGTCACTATAAATTTCTCTCATAATGGTTCGATTTAATTATTTGCTAATAAAATGTCTCAGCTGGCAACCTCTAATGGTATTAGAATTACACCATGATACCATGTTATGAGCTGCAGTAAATCCAAGGAATCAATTGAAGAGACACACAAACAGAACAGCTCAAAAGGTGTTGGAAAACAGGTTCAATAAGTACTGTTAGAATACTCAAAGGTGAACAATGATATAGTAAAGCAGGATGTATGAGTTCCAAATCACTAGATGTACATTTCTCAAACAGGTATTATACAAACTATGATTCCATAGGAGATCATGATATTTTTAAAAATAAGCTCTGAGTTTAAATAAGATTTTTAACTTGATTAAATATAGTTAAACAGATTGCTTAATTGCTGAGAATCTTAGAAACTCCACTTTTGTTATATTTATTGTGGATTCCCCCTAAGTAATCCCTAAATATTTCTCTATCTTATTTAATAATGGAATATGTTATGCATTTTTCCAGAGCATCCATTAACATCTCCTTAAACTGTTAATTTTCCAAAGTTTCTTTGAAAAACACTACCCTAGGAAAAAAAGCACTTATGAAAGAAAAT
Organism: Rousettus aegyptiacus; assembly: GCF_014176215.1. Taxonomy (NCBI): domain Eukaryota; kingdom Metazoa; phylum Chordata; class Mammalia; order Chiroptera; family Pteropodidae; genus Rousettus; species Rousettus aegyptiacus. Next base: position 67,702,990 of record NW_023416309.1, read on the forward strand.
GAACAACATAGCAAAAGGGAACATAAAAAGCAAGAAGCATAAAACAAAATAATAGGAGAAAATTATTGTATTCATAACACTAAATGTAGATGGATTAAATATAGATATTGAAATTAAAATTTTGATATCAAAAATGTTTGAAAAAATCAAACTTTTTAAATTTCATAAAGCACAGGAGAAAAATAGAAAGCCAAAGAACAAAAAATGAGTATTACATTTATATTATAAATTATGAAGTCTAAATTTATTTTACATGTAAATTTTATATTATAAATTATAAAAGAGAGAGAGGAAAAAGTAAAAAGGGAAGAAGGAAGGTAGGAAGAAAGAACTAAAAAAGAAGGAAGGAAGAAGGGAGGGAAGGGAAAAATAAAAAGAGAAAAGAAAACTAGGTTGGCAAAATTACCAACAGAAATAAGTGAATTTATAACAAAATTCAATTTTAAAATTGGGTTAAAAATATTCACAGTAAAACTATTATTATTGTGAGCCTATATAGTCCAAGTGGGCTAGAATTAAAATATATTAATACAAATTATTATTAGGTATATGAAGGTATATTGGTTAAAGCACAGCTGTGATCACTAGACTAAATCATTAGACTAGACCATGAGACTAAAAGTATATAATGACAAAGATGATTTAAGTAAAATAATTAATCAAGTTTTTTACCTAATATTTTTATATATCAAACCTTACTCCCAAGAAGATATAATTCTTTCAAAAATCCATCATTTATATGCATAATTAATATACTAGGCCACAAAAAATCAATAAATTTAAAATATAGAAATTACACAGACAAAACTCCATGAATGCAGCATAGTGTCAAGCAGTAGAAAGAATAAATTTGAAGTAAATAAGTGACAAATCGAATTACAAAAGATGTTGAAAACTGGACTTGATCACCGGTAGTGAAAGAATTTCAAAAAACTTCCAGATAATCAATAACTAAAAAGGTGCCAGACACATATAGATTTTTGGGTATCCTAGCTCATAGGAAAAGAGAGAAACTTTGCCAGTTCAGTTAATAGGTATAGCTTCATCTTGGTGCATACCCTGACAAAGAACGTTAAAAACAAAACAGAACGAAACAGGATCTTTATAAATATTCATGTCATTACAGAATCCTAAATAAAATATAATCAAATCAATACAAGTACTCTGTTAAAAAAATATAATACATCATGGCTAAGTAAATTCACGATAAGAATGTAATGACAGCTCGAAATTAGAAAATATATTTATATTGGTCATTATATCATTAGGTCAAAAGAGAAACACTCAAAATCTTGTGAATGTCATCAATGGATTTGGTAGCCCTAAACTTAATTTATTTTTTGAAAAATCTTGGTAAACTAATATAACGATATTTATTTCAAAATAATACAAATATTCTTAATAACAATGTATAGCTATATTTCTACTAATATTAGAAATAAAAGTAAAATAACAGCTATCATCACTGCAATTTATCAACTTATTATTGTTCTTAGAGTTCATTTCTATATACTGGAATATGCAAAATTAAAGAGCAGAACAAATATTTTGAAGGAGAAATAAAAATGAACTTTTATGTGTAGATTATGTCATCATCATGGACATTCCAAAAGAATCCACCGAAACCTTTGTGAACTAATAGCAGTTGGGTGGGGTGGCTGTTTTCAGAGTAAATGTATGTCAGTGTTTCCATCCAAACCAGCAAAAAAGCAATTAAAAATACAATGGCCTATTGGCCCTTGGAGCCTACATTATGATTTCTGAATAACGTTTCCCACTAGAAGGAACCAGAACTCCTTGGGGAAATATCTGATTCAAGGTCTGGAGAAGGAAATGCACAAGATGGAATGTTTTGTGGTACCAGAAAGCAAGAAAGCTAACAAAAAATTACTTTTGAAAGGATCAGGTACCAACTTGAAGAGGTTCTCACTGGCCACAGATGGGACAATTTGAGCATAAAAAATGTAACAATAGGGGATTGAATTATGTCAAATATATTTAAACTTATGAACTCATAATGATATTAAAGAAATTAGTTACCTTTACAATATTCCATAAATACTCTTCATTATTTTTAAAATATGTAAATAAAAGAAAATAATTAAGCATTTAAAAAAGAAAAGAAAAAGGATAGAAGCAAGGTAGGGGAAGCAGTGAGGTGGAGCTCATGGTTTGTAGCCTTGGTTAATTAAGGAATTAATGAGAAAACAGTGATCTTTGAAGAAATATTTCAGCTGGTGAGTAAAGAAAAAATGATAACATTCAAGTATCACCATTTTAGAAACACCAATGAATTAATTTGGATACAGGTTAGATTCATACACAAAATACGAGGCTCATGTTAAATGGCAGTACGGGAAATTCTACAGTGCCTGCATCTGTAAAATCCAGACTACAAGAATGCTACAAGACAAACAACCTGGCTTCTTCAGTAGAAATTTGTAAGAAAAAAAAAAAAGATTTGAAAAAAAAATCTTTGAATCTTAGGTAACAAATTAACCAAATAAAATGTTTGGATATTATTTGGACCGAGACTCAAACAAAGTTACTTTTAAAAATATTGTATAAAACTATTGAAAAAATATGAAAATACTTGATATGTTAAGAATTTATTATTCATTTTCTAGGGTGATAGTGGTATTATAATTATGTTTCGAAAAGTCCTTTTATTAGAAATAGGTATTGAAGTATTTATAATTATTTATAATTTGTTTCAAATTATGCAGAGGCAAGGAAGAAGTGAATAAGGTATAGATGAAATAAGATTGGTCATGTCCTGATAATTTTTGAAGTTAGATGATAGCTACATTAACTTCACTATAGTGTTGTTTATTTTTCTGTATATTTTGAAATTCTCCATAATAAAAGGTTAAAAATCATTGGAAATGATCTTCATTCCTCAGGCTCTATTTCTTGGAGAGGTATGCTGTAATGTAACTCTATTTACTAACTTAATGCCTACACACAGTGATTTTATTAAAGCATGCTTTATTTTCATAAGCAAGCATCTTTTTAAAGAATTTGAACACACAGGCCTTCATAGCACAGAGGCTATAAAACAAAATCTTATAAACTCTTCCTACAACTAATTGTTAACAAATACTTATGTTTATAATTATACTTTGAACTTCCAAGAAAATGAGCTTAAGAATGATCTTTTGGAGCTCATCTTATTAATAAGCAGAGAACTTTCTGTATTCTCAGTACCTAGTACTTCATACATATTGAAATGCTGAAGTGAATAAATAATAATAACAATTTAATAATAAGAAAATAATCCGATTTAAAAACGGGCCCATGACTTTAATAGATACTTCATCAAAGAAAATATATAGATGGCAAATAAGCATATGTTATATTTCATCAGAGAAAAGCAAATTAGAACAATGAAGGCCTATACACTGAAAATTATAAGATATTATTTTAAAAAATTGAAGAAGACACAAAGAAGCAAAAAGATATTTCATGTCTATGAATTGGAAGAATCAACAGAATTAAAATAATTCTATTACCCAAAGCAATATACAGATTTAATGATTTAATGAAATCCCCATCAAAACCCCAATGGTATTTTTTAAAGAAATAGAACAAAAAAATCATTAGATTTGTATGGAACAACAAAAGACACCAAATAGCCAATGCAATCCTATCAAAAAAAAAAAAAAAAGCCAGAGTATCACACTCCCTGACTTCATGTGATACTACAAAGTGATGATAATCAAAATAACAGGAAAAGAGTCACACAGACCAATGGAACAGAATTGAGAGCTCAGAAATAAACCTACATATATATGGGCAGAAAATTTCCAACAAAGGAGCCAAAAACATACAATGGAAAAAAAAAAAAGCCTCTTCAATAAATAGTTCTGGGAGACATGAAAAGCCACATGCAAAAGGGTGAAATTACACTGATATTTATAATCACACACAAAAATTAACTCAAAATGGATGACAGACTTAAATATAAGACCTGAAACAATAAAATACATAGAAGAAAACATAAGTACTGAATTTATGGACCTTGTTATTTGAGAGGATTTTATGAATTTGACCTTAACAGCAGGGGAAATAAAAACAAAAATAAATATCAAACTAAAAAGCTTCTGCACAGCAAAAGAAACCACCAACAAAACAAAATGAAATCAACCAAATAGGAGAAGACATTTGCAAAAGACACCTTTGATAAAGGGTTAATATCCAAAATATATAAAGAACTTATTCAACTCAACAACAATAAAAAAGAAACAAAATCCAATTAAAAAATGGGCATAGGACCTAAACAGACACTTCTCCCATGAAGACATACAAATGGTCAACATATATATAGAAAGATACTCAAGATCGCTAACTATTAGGAAAATGAAAATCAAAACTACAAGAAGATACCACCTTACACCTCTTAGAATTATCAATAAATATAAGTAATAACAAGTGTTGGAGAGGTTGTAGAGAAAAGGGAACCTTCACATACTGCTGACAAGAATGTAAGTTGGTACATCCACTATGGAAAACAGTATGGAGTTTCCTTTAAAAAATTAAAAATAGAATTACCATATGACCTAAGAATCTCTCTTCTGGGTGTCTATCCAAAAAATTTAAAAACATTATTTCTGTAAAGATATATGTACCACATGTTCATTACAGCATTATTCACAGTGGCTAAGACATGGAAACAGCCAAAATGTCCTTTAAAATACATGATTGGATAAGAAAGGTGTGGTACATATATACAATGGAATACTACTCAGCCATAAGAAAAATTAAATACTGCTATTTGTGATAACATGATGGATATCGAGAATAGCATGCTAAGTGAAATAAGTCAGATAGAAAAAGTCAAGAACCATATGATTTCTCTCAGATGTGGGATATAAAACTGGAGCAAAAAATAAACAAGACAAACAAAAACTCATAGACACAAACAACAACACAGTGGTTACCAGAGAGAAAGAGGAGTGGGGCAACACACAATGCCATAAACACATGAGGTATTATAGCATTATACACTTGAAACATGTATACTTTTATTAATTAATGTCACACCAATAAATTTAATAAAATAAAAAAATTAAACTAACAATGAAATACTACTACACACATATTAGAATGGCCAAACTCCAGAACACTGAAACACCAAATACTGATGAGGATATGGAACAAGAGGAACTCTCATTCACTGCTGATAGAAATGCAAAATGATGCAACCACTTTGAAAGACAGTTTGGAGGTTTCTTACAAAACTTAATATACTCATCATAGGATCCAACAATGACGGTCCTTGGTAGCATGATTGATAGCAAGGAGTTAAAAACTTACATATAGGCTAAAACCTGCATACATGTGTTTATAGTGGCTTTATTCAGAATTACCAAAACTTGAAAGGAACCAAAATGTCCTTCAGTTAGTGAATGGGTAAACAAACTATTCTGCATCTGGACAACGGAACGTTACCCTGTGCTAACAAGGAATAGACTGTCAATCCATAAAAAGACACAGAGTAAATTTAAATGCATATTACTAAGTAAAAATATCTAATCTTAAAATACTATGTACTGTATGATTTCAACTATATGACAATATCAAACTTCTGGAAAAGGCAAACTATTGAGATAATAAAAAGGTCAGCAGTTGCACTAGGAGGGGCATAGTAGGGGTATGGGTTAAATGGTCAGAGTATAGAGGATTTTTTATGGCAGTAAAATTACTCTGTATGATACTATAACAATGTAGATATGTCATTACACATTTGTCCAAACTTATATATTGTATAATATCAAGAGTGAATTCCAAGGTACACTGTGGACTTTGGGTGATTATGGTGTGTCAATGTAGGCCCATCCTTGCTTTAAAATGAACCATTCTAGTGAGTAATGTTGTTAATGGGGAAGGCTATGCATATGGGGAAGATAGGGGTGTCTGTGACATCTCTGTACCTTCCCCTCAATTTTGTTGTAAATCTAAAATTGTTTTGAAAAATATAGTCTTAAAAATAACAGTTAAAGTGATATCATAATTTATAAATCATAAAAATACTCAAAAAATAGAAAGACAAAAAAACGGATTGGCAACTGCCTTAGGCAGGTATTATAGCACTCCTTGCTTTGGTGATTATTAAGAAGGAAGAAAGCGATTTTCCTGCCTTTACAATAGAAATATATTTCAGAATAACCAAACGCCCTTGTTAATGAGTGAATGCAGAAGAATGCCTGTGAATAAATATAGGAGTGATAGCATTAAAACATATAATGTTGTAGACCTCAATGAAATTATTGATTTTGAATCAATGTTAAGACAATTAGGTAGATTGGATTTTTGGATAGTGCACAATGCATCCTAGTCACAAGGGGGAAAATATAATTGTACAATAAATGGATTGGATTCTTATCACTCCAAACTAGTGGTTTATCTTAGCATCTTGTCCCACCTTAATATCATAAATGGTGGGACAATCAGAGAATATGTACCTTCTGATGTGATTCAACATGAAGTTCACATCATCTATGTGAATTAACATATTCTATTACAAAATATTTTACTTTAATGCTTTAAATTCAACTCTAGTTGCTGGATATACAGTTGTCCCTTAGGATCTGTGGGGAATTGGTTCCAGGACCACCTGTGGATACCAAAATTCATAGATAGTCAAGTCCCTTATATAAAATGAAATAGTATTTGCATATAACCTACTCACGACCTCCCAAATACTTTGTATCATCTCTAGATTACTTGCGATACCTAATACAGTGTAAATACTATGTGAATAGTTATTATACTGTATCGTTCAGGAAATAATGACAAGATAAAAAGGTCTGTACCTGTTCAGTACAGATGTAACCAGAAACAATCATAGGCCTAACCACACAGTATATATACATCAGCAACAATACAACATTTAAAAATATATATTTTTGGTCTTACTGAACAATAGAGGAGCAAGGTAAGTGATACAATGAGTGAGCAACTAATTACAGAAGAGGAAAAATTCTGGAGGACAATCGGCCTGATCCCTTAAACCAAGTCAGTGCTATTTCAAGAAGATTTAAAGAACATAAACAAATGCAATGTGTAGTTCTGGACTCAATGTGATTGGGGGCGGTGGGGGGAAGGGACAGCTAAAAAGATTTTTGAAGACAATTGTGGGAATTTGAATACAGCTTAGCCATTAGATAAGATGAAAATTATTGAAATGAAAAGATGAATACTATTAACAAAAGTTATAATGCAGTGTTATAAAAGTTATAAAAGGATCTGAGAAGACACCTATTGCAATGTTAAAATGGGCATTCTGTGAATAGTGGAATTTAATATTTTGATATTTTTATTTCTGTTCTCTGAATCCTCTGATTTTCTAAAATGTGTATATCTGTTTTTGTAACAATGAAAGGTGATTTAAAAAATGTAACATGTAAAGTCCTCTACTACAAGAATACCAATACATATATAATTTAAATACATTGTGTTCTTACACTTTTCTTAAAATTGTTTTATAAATGTTATCCATTTTCACTCTCAATTTCAGTTAGGCAATTTTTTAATTTTTACTTTATTATCATAGTACTAAAAGTAACAGCCATAAAAGAAAATTGACAACTAAATGATACTACATAACTTTTGTAGTTTAGAAGTAATTGAATGGCAAATGTTAAACAAGGGGGAACATTTTACCACACAAATAACAACTTAATTGTCTTAATGTATAAAATGAATTTTTGTAAGTCAATGAGAGAATGTCATACCCACTGCCAAAAAGGCAAAAAACCTTAACAGACTTGTCTAGGAGTTAGTTATAAAGGAGTAGGCAACAAAGTATTAGGCTCTCAGTGCACCAAGGACAGCTCCTGGGCAAGGATGAGCCTCTAGATGCAGCTGCAAATTCAAATGTCTCCCAAAGTGGGCATATATATACCTGTATATATCGGGATATATATTAGGTACAAAGGAATGAGAAGTCATGACGACTGGGTAAACTGGAGCACAAAAGTCTTATGAAAGACTTGTCAGCTGGACCACTGCTATTGTTTAAAGTCGTACTGCTCTAATTTGGCCCGTGAGCCACCAGTTTGTGATATATGTGTTGATACTAAAAAGCAGCTCTAGAAAATACACTTCAGGCAAAGAATCACACATTCTTTGGATGAGTCTGAAAGGGGAAACTAAAGATACCAAAGTTCTCCCAGTGCAGGTTTTTTAAAAATGTGCAAATGATACAAAGTAAACGCTACACATTTTACCCTGGTGAAGATTTCAACTGAGTGAAAGGAGGCTTTAGGTGGAGACGGCTATTAGCTAAAAGGAAGAGAATTAAGAGAGCATTTCTGAGAGGAAAAGAAGTTGAGAGAGCATGTTATTTGCTATAGAAGTTGACTATGAAAAGAACCAGCCCAATAGAATGATAGCTACAGGTAGGAGCAAAGCCATAGGAAGGGTTTTCCATCCAATAGTTATCATTTGTGTGACCTGTTTACCTGGCTCTAAGTAGGTCTCCACACACATCTTTTTATTTATAAAAACATCCCTTTGCTGAGTTGCATTGTGTACTCCAAAAATGCATGTCCACCCAGAACCTCAGGTTGTGACCTTATTTGGAAATATGGCCTTTGCAGATACAATCAGTTAAGATGAGGTCATAATGAATTATAGTGGGCCTTAAACCTAGAGACTTGTCTTTGTAAGAAGGCCATGTAAAGACACAGACAGTCATACTCTCAGGGAGAATGCTATGTGACCAAAGAGGCAGAGGTTGGAGTGATACAGCTACAAACCAAGGAATGCCAAGGATTGCCAGCAACTACCAGAATCTAGAAGGAAGCAAGGAATTATTCTTTTCTAGAGTCTTAAGAGGGAACCTAGCCCTGCTTGTACCTTGTTTTCAGACATCTAACCTTCAGAACTGTGAGTGAATAAATTTCTGTTGTTTAAGGCCTCCCAGTTTGTGGTAATTTGTTACAGCAGACCTCGAAAACTAATGCAAACCTTATGTTTGACAGCAAAGAGATGTCAGGCTGAAAGGCTTGTATAGATTTGAATAGTCACATATTTTCACTAAGAATGATAACAAGCTTTTTTATGGAGCTAGACAAGTTGATACTAAGTTTCCTATGACAATGCAATCATGCAACAATAGCCATGAAAATAATGAATAAGACAAATATGTGAGGGGGGAATTAGCCCTCCCAGACAATAAAATATACTATAAATCCTCTAATTAGTATGGTGCTGGTACATAAATGGACAGACAAGTAGTGGACTAGAGTAAAAAGTCCAGAAGCAGATTCACATTCATGTCAAAATTTAGTACCAGAGGTATTTGTCACTTGCTGTTGTGTGGTTACTTTTTTTTTTTCCTGAATATATGCTCAGCTGAAAACATTTCTCCAATTTGTAACAGGTCTTGGTAGTAAGGCTAAAAGGAGAATTGATTTCCAAGTGAATTGAGAGAGCCACTAAACTTTGACAGTATTTAATGTGATGAACAGAGGATCTAGGAAAAGCTGGCATCCTTCCACAAGATCACAGGGCTACTAGTGAGGGGCCTTCACTTAGAACAATGGATAAACATTATGAGAGGAGGGAGTCAATCACATGCCCAGGTGATGAGAATTCATAAGCATTTCGATAAGTCAGAAGTGAAGAGGTTTAGGTCTGGAATATGAGGAGTCTGGAGCCACAGATACCATCAGCCAAGGTGTAAACTGGTCTTGAAGCTCAGATGAAGACTCAGCCAAGGCAAGAACTACATTTTCTTCCATGGTCCTCATGACTTGAGTCATGATGAGCAAATGGAAAATGGACAGACACTAAGTGAACTTTGCTCTGAGATTGTAATGAGACTCCATGGTAGACCTGAGGTGTCTGGGCCTGAAATCCTTACAAACCAGAAGAGACCTGACCCCAGGGAGACCCCAGGGTCTGAAGACTTGGGAGAATACATGCTGTTTTTCATGGTGCAACAATGTTTTCCAATACTGTCCAGTATTTCCTCCTCCCTATTCACTCTGCCCTACTTGTTTCTTCACCAAAAGCTGTAACAGTCCATCTAAGCTGGGCTGGGTTTCTCCAAAACAAGACTGAGGAGAAAGATGGAGTTTAAACCAAATGATGATGGACACTTGTGCTTCTTTAAGGCCCAGATGCCACCTTAGTTGTGTGACCCTGGGAAGTATAGGAAGGATGTGTGTCTCATTCTCACTTTTTCTCCTAGTGAAATGAAAACATTTATTATACTTTCTGTGAGGTGAGAGTGAGTAGAGGCTGACATGATCTCAACACTTAAAAAGAGTCATTTAAATGTGGGAAGTGACTGACATCTCCTTGGACAAGTTAGTGAGAACTAGTTAGGCAAAATTCTCAAATCCCAAAACCTGTGTGATGCAGCACCAGGGACTGTGACGAAACTTCAGTTCATGTCATACTTTGTTTTTACTTTTTTCCATTTCGAATCAATGTTCTCAAGTGGTAACTTGAGTTGCAGAATGGTGATAAATAGCACAATTCAATGTATCAAAACCTAAAACGATGCCAAATCTAATATTTTGTCCAAGTGTTCAAGAATATGTGCTTATAAATGATTTCATACTTTTGGACTCAATTTACTTTTTAGCAGGATGAAATAAATACTTTAATTTATATTCAATTCAGGCCTAATTCATTAAATAATAGTAACTTTAGGTCTTTCCTTCCTCTTTGAGAAATCCTGAAAGTGGTAACATAAAGAAATAACTAAGCAACATAACGAATCCTTTTACTTCTCTAACTAGAAGTGTCCTATCGACTTCTTTATTTACCCTCTTTTATTTACTAGATCAATAAAGCTTCCAGAGCTCTTTTTTCCCTTGTTCAAACAAAAACAACAAATTCTCCACTCTCACACCCTCATTTCACTGAGGAATTTACTTTAATCATAATTAAATTAAAGTTCCTGAAGTTCAATTCAACAACCAATGTTAGAAGGATTCTCAGCAAATAGTTTCCCAAAGCCTGTAATTTGCATAGTAATGCAATCAGCTCTTCACTGGGATTTATAGCAATGACTACTTTTTAGTTCAACATCATGCCTAAAAAGCATTTTAATGGGCCCAAAATGACCATAAGTGCTATTTGCAAATGCCTGAAAATTGAGGATAATGATATTCTGTGCAGGAAATTATTCTCTTAAACTAATCCCACACACTCTGTTTGTCTGCCCAGGTTTTGCATGACTTTGCTCAGAATTGCATAATTTCTCTTTGGATCATAAGCCAATGACAATGGTGAAATTTTTTGTATCTTAAAGGACATTTGAAACCATCTCCTCGGCTAAAGTTGAACAGAGAGTGAAATTTGTTTTCTGAATATTTCAGAGCAAATTAGTCATATCATCATCTTTACCTTCTACTTAACTTTGGCTGGGAAGAGCAAAACTATGTCTATACATATAATCGATTGGATCTCAATCTTGGAGTTGCCATTCAGATGAGTTAATAGATCAATTTAACTTTGTCACACTGCATTACTCAGTTATTCTTCTGTCAGTCAATGTGACTGAGTTCATAGACTGTGCAAGTGTGCCATAATATTTACACAAGGTCTTTTTTCCATACAAAACTGTTATAGATGAGGCCAAAACAATTAAATGATTCAGACAATTCAGTAAAAAAAAAAAAAAAAATACTCGGCATCTGTCTTCTTGCCAAAGACGGCAATTATCCTGGCTTATATCAATGCTGGTCACTGCCAATCACAGCTCAAGAATGCCCTGTGTGCTAAGGTTGACCTTTAGAGACCGACATAACCAATAAATTCAAGTGAAGTCCATTCGATATCCATTTAAAAATATCATTTTATTTAAAAAGTAAACAAGGTAAGTGTTTGGTGAGGAAATTGGTGAGGGGTAGGCAAAAATAGCAAAGTAGAAGTCAGCCAAAACCAGTTGGGTCAAAAATTGAACTGTTAAGTCCTAAATTCTCATAAATGCATGAGGCAAATGCATAGTCCTCATTCACCTGCACGTACACATAACTTAATTCTGCAATTATTTAGAGTTACTTTAAGGCAGAGATTAAAGCCTTCACCTATCTCTAGCCACAAGAAGCAACTAGTTAACTGATTAGGAGTGTGCAGTTTTCTAATTTTTAGCTATCGAAAAGGATAAAGAAATCCCTTTGTAAGCTTTGTGGCCTGTTGACTTACAGGTAACCCTTTGCCTCCTTTTATTTTATTCTCAGATTTTGGCTCAATGATCTTCCCAGAGTGGGCTGTGGGGCAAGTCTGTGGATGCTGGCATGCTGTTGAGTGGCAGATCTGCTTCCAGAAATCCCATCTCCTATAAGGTCCATCACATCAAATAACTGTTCTTAGGGGCAGGATAATAATAGCAGGAATACATTAGGGTTGATAAGATAAATTAATCTAAGAAATCAGTTGTAGCACCCCTCTACATTCTCTAGGGCATATAAACCACATTTTCTTTATTTTTGCAAGATTTCTTCTTTAGGTGGTCTTTAAGTTGGAAGGACTATTAAAAAAAATAGATTTTCCTTTTACTCCAGACAATCAGTAAGATTGTATGCCCTCAGGTATGCCCATGGCACTTGGTTTGACCAGTGAGGTATAAGTGGATGCGATGTGGGCCACTTCTATGAGGAAGCCTGAGGAGCCAGTGAGCACTTGACAACAGCACCCTTTTTTCTCTGCCTCTGTGGCCACTACCAGTGTTCCCTGGTGGTTGCTCCATCAACCCAGGGCCCAGTGTGTGTGATGAGATGGAGCAGAGCCCCTAACCAAGTTGTAATGAATGTGTAACCTGAGACGAAATAACCTTTTGTGGCGGGGGAGGGAGCTAAATCTGAGATTTGTAGTTATTTATTTCTATAGCACAACCACCTATCCTGACTGATAGACACTAGATCCAGCTTCATTGTTAGGCAGATCAGTTTGGAACAGGCTTGGCACACTGAAATGTACTTTTCAGCCCTAGCTTAGGGAGACATATAATTTTTTTTTATGTGAATAGGAGGGTTCTAGAGAATAATCATTTTAATAAAAGGCTAGATCAATTAATAGTGTTCAGAACAGATGACTTTGTTATTTACACATCCTGAAGACCCACACATATAGCCTGGTTTCAAGAGTTTGTTTCTTTTCATAAAAATAATAATAATAATAATGCTCATTTTTGACTCATACATCTTAAAGTGCAATCTTGTAGTCTAGCTTGCCTCTGGTGATATTGGCTTCTGGAAAATCAGTCATGCTTTATTCTCCATTCATACACATTTGCTCTCTCCTCTAGTGAATTATCACATTCACATACTAGTATGAGCAGGACCTACATACTGATTTCACTGACACCGCAAGTGAGGAACAGAAGGAGAATTTTCTTATCATTGAGGCAGCAATGCCAACATATTGAACCCTGGAAAGTTGGAAAAGAATATTTGTAGGCTACAGTGCTTTATATTAAGTCAACCATTTGAAAGCATGTTAATAACAGGAAGTGGTCAATTGCATCCTGGAGTGGATACTCGTTCCTGTGCTATGCTGGCTCATGCTCTGAGAAATGTATGGTTGCTCTCCTACGAGCTCACAGTTTTAAATAGAAACCCCAATGATCTTAAGCCATTGTAAATGTATGGAAAACAAAATGTAACTTGTGACATGATTATAATAATGTGAACTCATTTCTACAAATCAACTAGAACTGGGAAGAGAAGCATAAAAAATGACATTGTAAATGGCTCTTTCCTTAATTTTAAAATCCTCTTATTTTTACCGAAACGTTTTAATAATAGAAAGCAGAAAATTCATAAAACATGAAAGCAGCACAGGGTTTGGGTGAATCGTGAAATGATTTAAATGGTTTGACCTGGAATAGCCAGTTTGTCTCTGTCATTTCAAATCTCCCTGCTCCCCACACCCCTTTGGGATGCTGGATTGTGAGAGGTTGCCTCACTGAAACTCATTTAAAGATCTGGGGGTGAGAGGCAGAAATGCTAATCTGTCTGGTGCTCAAAAGTTAGTTGGAAACAGCCAGTGTTTGCCACACCACACTCTGGTCCACACACACCTCTTCCAAGAACTCTGCAATGTGTCTGTCAGAATGTACATTTAGAGTAATGAATTTGTGTCATTACTATGTTGGGCATGTTCCATGGTTGTAAAGTATTTTACAAGGAGAAAGTCACTGTTGAGGACAGATATGTTTTATAGCTGCTGCTGATTTACAGGCGGGTAGAGCCAGTCTTCAGTTGCCCTTGAAGATAAGAAAGAGCAAGAAAGACAAGGGATGAAATCACCCTTATCTGTCCTGATCTACTCTGATATGGAAGACAAGAATACAAAGACAGTGGGCATCTCAAGTACAAATCTTTCCCTTTTAGGTGTCTTCAATTCAGACACTTTATTCTAAATCTTAGGTTTTTTTTGTATTTGCTAGCTATTGGCAGGTGTGGGGTTCTCAGATAGACAATGAAGGGGGAAAAGGTCATTAAGGACAAACATGGGAGATAAAAGAGGTAACAACAAAAAAATCTCACTGGTAAAAAACATAGAAATAAATTTATATCAAAATATAAAATGTAATATGAAGTACTTTTGTAATAAGATGTCGATGAGAAGGCATAAAGATGATGTGTCCTTATTTTTGCTTTATAACTGAAATTTTAGGTAGAAACAAGGTTTTATTTTTCTAGCAGAGCAAGCTAGGAACATCTAAAACCTGGAGTCCAGTAGACTAGGTAAGAAAGGGGACACATCCACAAGGAGTTAGAATTAGGGGAAAGTATTCACTATTTAGCATGAGAAACAAGCCATGAACCCTCCTCCCTCTAGTCAAGCTCCCTGCTTCATGAGTGGCCAGGGCTTGGGGGAACAGAATCAAACTGGTGGAGAATGGGTAAATGGAAAGGACAGAACTATGGGAATTATGAGACATAATTCTTCGATGAAAGGAAGAATCAATATTTATTGATAACCTACTATGTGCTAGGCATGATGAGACTCATATTATTCATCTTTATAATGTCTAGAGAATTACTATTATTATTTTATTTTACAGATGAAAAAACGGAACATGGATAGTGAATTATGCAAGATCATAAGACAAATCCTCTATTTTCTCTATTCATAATTTTATGTCCCAATTCCACTGATATTCTCCACCTGCCAGTCTTTTTCTGTCCCTTTGAGGAACCAAGGTTCCTGGTGCTTTTTATTTTGGGTTCTATTAGAAAATATACCTAGATTTTCTTACCAATTTTCAGACATGGTTATAAAAATTCAATTAGGACTAGAGAGTATAAAGTTAAAATTAATAATCTCTTTTATTCCCACTTCTAGTTCTACAACCCAGGGATTACCAAATTTTAATCATTTCTGTTGAATTCTAAATAATTTCTTAGACTTCTATTTTTTAATTGATTGTCTTTAGAAAGTGCTTTTGGATTCCCTATTATAAAAATAAATTTTTAATGCCCTTTCAATAACAGTCTACATTTCTGATTTTTTAGCAGCCATCTATTTTTAAGTTTTTGTTTGTTTATTGGTTATTATCAGAGCTTTATAATAACAAATATTTCTAAAATCTCATGGATTTTATGGAGCTTCTTTTGGCTTACCCTTAAGTAATATAAAACCTTTAGGCATTTTACATTTCTTCCCATTTTACATTACTCCCATCTTCCATCTACCTAATCATTACCTTTATATTGTCATGGTCTACAGCTTCCATATTTCATACTATAACTGAAAAGTCATTAGTATTTTATCTATAAATGAGTTTTAAAAATTGAGTACTAGTAATTGACATTTAACATACTATGATTGTCTAAATATCATCTACTGCATATTCAAGTAGTGAGTTTGATTTATGGAGAAGAGTAGGCTAACACTAAGTCATTAAATGTGTGTCCTCTAAAAAAATATAGGTTTCAAAAAGTATAAGTTGAGAGAGAAGAAACTGACCTATGGGTTGCATGTTTTTAAAGTTAATATTATAATATTTTCGTTATTAAAATAAATTCATCCAGTTTTTTATTTTAATTTTTATGGAAAATTGATTTTTATTTCACACTGTGAAAACTATATTATTTAAGCGTCTCTTTTCCTGAAAGTTTCAGAAATGGGTTTGAGCATACTTTAAAATATTCTCTGCCAGCATGTCTCAGAGTATTATGCAACACAATTTTAAAAATGTTCAGTGGTCTTCAGTTGAGGAAGTACTGAGTTAAATATTATTTAAAAGTGACATTTTCTAAAAGATTAAAAACAAAATATATAGAAAAATATTAATATGAGCATACAAGTATAATAATAAAAATGGATGCATGCTAATGTCACACATTACTTTAGATACTATTTAGTAATTTTTAAATAATATCTTTAGTAAAAGATAGTATTTAAGAATAAAGTCATCACTGATAGAGTGAAGTCCCCTTTGTTTCCTTATCTGATTTGCAAGATGACACTATTTTCATAAACTTGGTATGTTGCTTGTCCGTATTTTTATGTCTACTTTATTTATTTATAGATTTAAAATGTGTAATTACTGTTAGATTTTATTTAAATTAAGAGCTATATCATTTATGATATTCTTTCTTTTTTGTACTCAATATATATATTTTTTAGATTTCTCTATATCAGTGCATAAAGTTCTAATTCATTCATTTTAATGTGGTATAGGGTTCTGTTCTATGACTTCGAAACTATTTACTTATTATTCCCTTGCAAGTGAATAAGAAGGTTGTTTCCAGTAAATGTAGAGGATTGTGGATTCTGGATTGTGAGCTGAGAATTAGCAAAGAGTTGAAACTTTGAATTTATTCCCTTGGAAAGGACCATGAATGTGTTCTGTGCAAAACATATTGTTTCCATTATTATTTCAGTAGCCAAAATTTCAACCATGGCAAAGAACTCACTTTCTAGTCTCCTTTTCTTCCTTAGTAAGAATACTTCAGATTTTTGGCTGAGCTTTCATTTCTCAGTTAACCTTACTTTTAAGTATGAAAACATGTTTAAATCCTGGTCAATGATATGTGAGTGACACTACTTCTAAGAAATGCCTTTAAGAGATTACTGATGTGTGACCTTTGCTCCTTTTCTTTTTTATCTCTTCTTCCATCTTGATACGTAGAGCTCGGATATGATGGTTGGAGTCCCAGACTGATAAATTGAAAAGAATATTTGACTATTGACTAGTAACTATTGACTCTGCGGAACCCCCTCAGTACCTTGAGGGTGCCTACCTTGTTTATACAAGGGATAAATAGATCTCTGAATTGTTTAACCCACTATAATGTTTAGTTATCTTTGTCATTTGCAGCCAACCTAATCCTAGTTTACACAACTTCCAAGTCCTACATATGTAGAAGGTGAGTGGTGGGGAGGAGGAAAGAGTAGAGAGAGGGGACGGGGAAACTCAAGTTGTGTTAAGGAGTTATTTAATTTGTACCTGACTACCCATATTTCCTTAATTAAATCCAGAAACCTCAAAGCAGAAACAAACAAACCATATTCTTCTCTACGTATAAATCTGTTGAACTAGACTCAGTGCTCTGGGACATCCAAGGCCAACTGCTTCATCGAGGCCTACCCTGGAGAAGTGAGTAATGTAGTGGAATGACAAGTTAGGACAACCAACCCCAGACCTGTGTTCCCTCAGCCTGTGGGACCTTTGGATGGACTGGAAGTCATTTTTTCCAGATGGTGTCTTGTGTTTCAAAGGCACGTTTTGAAGCCTCAGCAACTGATTTAAAAAACTACTGAATATCGTTCTCTGTGTATGATAACTGCATTGGGGTGTAGAGTTGCAGAAAGTGGCTCTTTTGACTTCTGAATCTGGTCTTACAGTTTTCCTTCTTGGGGTCTCTCTCTCTCTTTCTCTCTCTCTTTTCTTTAATTGCTACCTCTTTCCTTCTTCCCCTGCTCCCCCAAAAGACATACACATAGTTCTCCCCCAGACTTGAAGCTCTGGCTCAGGTTTGCCATTTACGCATTGACATTCCCTGGCAGTAAAAGATTTCAGAACTTCTCGCTGACCACTGTTAGTATTGGCTTCCTTGACCACTGGCCAGAGATGGAAAATTATTAAAAATGAATTCCACTTGCTAAGTATTTAAGGGAAAGAAAAACAAAAACATGAAAACAGTTAGCATGTATTTGCCTAGGACTGGTCTCTAATTACCTAGATTGTTATCCAATTTAATATAAAATTAAACCCCAGGTGCCTTGATGAGTTCAACCAGAAAAGGGGGTGAGGTAGGTTTTTGCATAACTAATCCATCATCACTGGGCCATTTCAACAATATCTCTGAAAGTTTCTCTCTTTTCCACACAAGCCCTCATTCTCCAGCTCCACTGTGTACTGACTTTAATGGAAAAGGAAGTAAGGATGAAATTCAATTGAAAAAGCACAGAATTCCCCATCATTCTCTCTTCTAATGGCTAAATTATTTTGAGACATTCCTAACAACAGTATTCTTTAACATCACTTCTCTTGATCAATTCCTCTCAGTTCTGCTGAAATATCTGTACAAAATTACATATATAATCAAATAATTCTCTTACTTAGAATCCCTCCACTGCTTCCCATGGTTTACAAGCATCAGTTAAGGCCTAAATCCCACTTGTCTTCTCAGGGACATCTCCACCCATATACCATTATTTTTAAAAATTAATTTCATCAAAGGTCAGAAGAGAGTGCTAAGTACCAAAGAGACCATCTGAAGCCCTTATGACACCTGCATTGAATTACCAGTTATTGCCTTCTAAAAAAAATGCAATATAAACAGATAAATACAATCAAACTCAGTATCTATGAAAGTCATTATATGAAGAAAACAGAAATAGAATTTTAAAAGTTTCCACAGATAAAAACACTAAAAATAGAAAACAAAGGAAAACTATTACATTATATTCTAATATGACTTAAGTAATATTGAACAAGCAGTTATAGACATAAAAGAACATCACAAATCCAAAATTTAAAAACTCAGACTAGTAATGGAAAAACACTAAAGGATGTAAAATCAGAGATGACCAAACCTAAGAAAGAAATTAAAGAATAAGACATAATCATTTCACAAAGGAAAAATAAATTATAAGATCTAAGGGAGAATACATATGACCAAAAATACAAAGGACACCTGACCGTAAGTAGTGTAAGGAATTAGAAAGAAAGTAATAAGGAGACGAATAACAAAAATTTTTAGTTGGCATACAATAATATATTAGTTTCAGTTGTACAGCATAATGATTAGAGATTTATATAACTCACAAAGTGGTCACCCAACTAAATCAAGTACCCTTCTTCCCCCTTATATATTTTTTACATAATTGTTGACTATTTTCCTTATGCTACATGATTATTTTGTATCTACCCATTTGTACTTCTTAATCTCTTTGCCCCTTTTCACCGTTATCACAATTTCCCCCTAACCCTTCTCATGGTCAAGTAGCCCTCAAAATATTCTCTGTATATATGAATTTGTTTTCATTTCTGTTGTTATTTATTTTATTCTTTAGATTCCACATATATGTGAAGTCATATGTTATTTGTCTTTCTCTGTCTGATTTACTTCATTCAGTGCAATACTCTCTAGGTCCATCAAGGCAATATCTTTTCCCATCTCCTCTTTTTAGCCTGTGTGTGTCTTTTAATTTGAAATGAGTCTCTTGTAGGTAGCATATGTAGGGCTCTTATATTCTTATCCATTGAGTTTCCATATCTTTTGGTTGGAGCACTTAATTCTGTTCTATTTGAAGTACTTATTCATGTTTTGACTTATGTTTTTTCTTCTTAAAGAAGTCTTTCCAACAATTCCTGTAATACTGGCTTGATGTTGATAAATCCCTTTAACTTATTTTGTCTGGGAAGCTCTTTATCTGTCTTTCAACTCTAAATGATAACTGCTGGATAAATTTTTCTTGGTTGTAGAGCCTCAGTTTTCATCACTTTAAATATTTTGTGCCAAGCCTTTTTGTCCTGCAAAGTTTGTTTTGAGAACTGACTGCCAGTCTTATGAGTGCTCCCTTGTAGGTAACCAGTTGCTTTTCTTTTGCTGCTTTTAAGATTCTCTCTTTGTATTTAACCTTTGGCATTTTAATTATGATGTGTCTTGGTGTGGGCCTTTGGGTTCATCTTTTTGGGGATTCTCTGGGTTGTATGTCTATTTTCTTCACCAGGTTAGGGAAGTTTGACATTATTATTTCTTCAAATATATATTCAACTTCTTCAGGTACCCCCAAGAACACAGATGTTGTTACCCTTAATTTTTTCCCATAGACTCTTTAAATTATAATTATATTCTTAGTTACTTTTTTCTTGCCATTCTGATTGAGTGTCCTTGGCTCCCCCATCTTTTATATTGGTGGTTCAATCCTCTTCTTTAACCACTCTGTTAATTCCCTATAATATACTCTTCATTTCAGATAATGTGTTATTCATTTCTGACTGGTTTCCTTTTATAATTTCTATTTCAATTTTTATGTTTTTATCTCTTTGTTAAAGTTCTCACTGAGTTCATCTACACTTCCCTTGATTTCACTGAACATCTTTATAACCAGTGTTTTAAATTCTGCATTTGTTAGATTGCTTGACTCCATTTTTCCTTGATCTTTGTTCTGTTCTTTCATATTGTTTCTACTTCTTTGTCTTCTCATTTTGGCTGCTTTTCTGTGTCTATTTCTATGCACTAACCAAACTCCTAAGTCTCCCAGTTTTATTGGTGTGGCTTTGTGTCGTAGGTGTCCAGTGGCACAGTCCTGAGATTGGTTCAGCTGCAAGCCAAGTTATCCTCAGCCTGTGCCCCTCCAGGGCAAAGTGTTAAGATTCAGCAAGTAATACATAGATTTTGTGCTTATAGTTGCCTTAAGAAGCCATGCCAGACACTGAGGCCAGCTTCCATCAGTATGACTCTTGATGCTGCTCAGTAAGTATCACAGGAGTAGCCAAGAACAAAACTGGAGGTGACTTAGGTAGGGTTGTGAGTTGGAGGAAGTCCTTTGAGTGGAGTCCTTTGGGTGGAGTGATCTCTGTTATCCAGTTCAATGATGTCTCAGCTATGGCAGAGCTTCAATGCATACTGGGAAAGGGAGGGCTCAACTGAGGAACAATGGATACCACCAGCACTTCTGTCTGAGAGAAAGCCTCACCTCTGGTCCTTGTTCTGACAACTCAGCATCCCCCTGTAAGTTTGTGGTGTCCCCTGAGCAGCCAACTCGGCGCTGATGCTCAGATCGAGCAGGTCCACCACTATGAAAGTCCAGTCGCAGACATGTCCTCTTTAAGAGTCATCTGTGGCTTCTGCCTGGCCCTGCCACAGCCTCTGTCCCACTCAGTTGCTGGGGACCCAGGCAACCTCACATCTTCACTCCCTCCTACCTCCAGTCATTGCAGTGATTTCTTATTTCTTTCCCTAGTTGTAGGGCTTCTATTCCTCTAGACCCTCATATGAGACCCATACATATGGGGTTTGCTGTTTGTTCCATGTTTCCATCTCGACTTTGATGTGCAAGAGGGAATGAACAAAGCTTCTATTATCTATGCCTTTTTTTTTTTCTAGTAGTTTCCACTGACACTTCTACTAAGGAAATCTACAATGTAGTCACATTAAATTTCTTGCCTCTCCTAAAGTATAACATATTCTTTCATGGCTCCTGCTATAAAATGCTTAGAAATGTTAGCTAACAAGCCACACAACTTGGAAAAGATAGAGTTGGGATTCAAATACAAAAAATGAAAATAAATCACATATGCTTTTCCTTTGGCTTCTCCATTGGGTTAACTGGTTAAATATGAATGTGTAGATTATTTCCAATTTTTTATGTTATGAACAAAGTTATAACAAACATCAGCGGTTACTCAATTATTTAATGCCTCCATGATCATTTCCTTGGAATAAATGTCTATGCATGGGCTTACCACATCTCAAGGTGCTATATATATTGCTACAATCTTTCTTGTGGGCAATTTTGTAATGCACATTAAAAAGTTTTCAAATCTCACTATAGAAAGCAGAATATCATAATTTTTATTTGTATTTCTTTAGATATTAAATAAATTGAACATTTTATCCCTACATAATTTGCCAATTTACATCATTTGCCACTTTTGTTTTCCAATTCTAGTGTTGTCTTTGGCTTGAAGACTGGAAAATTCTCTCTAAATAATGGCTATATATCTTTTGTCTGTAATAAATGTAAACTGTATTTAGGATAGCTTGTGTCTTGTCCTTTAATTTTGTTCAAGTGTTTTTTTTTTTTTCAAATCTCACCCTTGACTAAAACAAGAACTGTCCAGATTGAGTAATAATCAACAAGCTGAATGCTTCTACTGAACTTGACTCATATTCAATAGCCAAATCCATGTATGTATTTCACAGTTCTGCAGTGGAGAACACATCAATATATTTAGCTCCAAGTTCAATTTCCTGCACTTAGCAGACTCTCACTGGAGAAACTCCTCTTTTCCAAGGAAATAGCATTCACCACATTACCTGGTTCTCTATCAGGCCAATTTATTAGGTAAATTGCAATATCAGCATGCCTTTCTGTGAAGTTCTTCTCATCTATGGCCCTACTAAACTCTCTTCTCCAGTGAATCATTATCTATTCACATATAAAGATATTTGAGTACCTATTATGTGCTAGACACTGTTCAATAAACAAAACAAAAATCCTTTCCCTAACAGAATATATTCTGGTGGGTCTTGTTATTTTTATTGATAATAAGTAATAAACATAATAAATGAATTTTATAGGTCCAGAGAGGGAGGATGACTTGTGAAAAATTACTTAGTAGTTTTCTGGCCATCTCCCACTTTTTAACACTACTTCTCTCACAGAGAAAGGGGCTAAGGAATAAGATAAGCAAGTATGAGTCGAACTATTAATAAAGTTGAATATTTTAATAGCAAAATATTTGAAGGAAAAAAGAGAATTAACCACATAAACATCAAAGGAAAGGAAGTTCCAGGTAGGAGAAAAAGCCAATGCAATGTTCCCAAGGTGGTAATATACCTTGTATGTTTGAGGAATAGCAAGTTGGTCAATGTGCTAGAGGAGATTAAACAAGAGTGAGAGCAGTAAGGGCTAAGACGAGAAAAGTAACAGGTGGTCAGATATTTAGAACCTTGTGGATTATTATAATGGGTGCACTTGTTTCCTAAGTAAATAGGAGCCATTGCAGGTTTTGGAGCAGAAAAGTGATACCATCTGACTTACGGTTCAACAGAGTTGCTCTAGTTTCTGAGGTAGAAATGATCTAGGAGGGTATAAGGATGATAGCAGAGAGTATTTAGAAGGTTTACCTGGTAATCTTGGTGAAAAATGAGGTTGGATGGACCAGTGTTGATTATGCAGGTAGAAAAAAGTGGTCTCGTTCTGGATGTGTATTGAAGAAGGAGCCAACACTATTTCTTGGTATATTAGGTATAGTATGTGAGAGAACAAGAAAAATGTTCTTCCAAGATTGTAGCTCTTTGTGCTCACTTCCTGCACCCACCTTCCTTTATTGTGTTCTGGTAGCTTCTATCTCAATAATAGCAGAGGGGTTGGAGGATTGTCTCAGGAATCAGCTTTCATGGGGGTACAAGAAAGCTTCCCAATTTCCAGATGGTGTATTCCTTGGATCTTTGAGTCCAGAGAAAGGGAGTGAAAAAAAAAAAAAAGGCAGCATACTCTCACTTTTTACCAGTGGCTTTCGTTCCAATAAGAAAAATGAGCATACCATGAGGTGAATTCTGCCTGGTGCTTTCTCAGGTCAGCTCCAACTGGTTTGCAGAGTCCAGGAGGACAAACATAGACTATCCTTAAGTGCTAATTTTTCATGTGGGAGTCTTCATTTGTGTGTGTGATGTGCTATCTTTATGCACATTTCAGTGGGAAGTCGGAGATGTATGGAACAGTGGTTGCTACAGAGTATCTTTTTAAAAAAGATTCATCATATTTTATTACTTTTTCTTATAAAGTAGAACATTTAAACTAGATATTCCTATGGTAAATCATTTAGATCTGACTAAGATTAAAAAGCACATCAGTAGACACTCTGAAAGTCATAATATTCATCTTTAACGTTGGGTGCTCATGGGGCTGTTCAAATTTTTAACTTTATACTGGTACTAATTTATCAAAGCAATGCCTTATGAAGTCGGAGTTATGAAGGCAAACCTATTTTTATACCTTACTGAGTGGTTCAGAAACCCTATTGCTTTAAACTTTTTATTTTTGAATTATTTTAGACTCATGGAAAAATTGTGAACATAGTACAGAGAGTTTCCAAATACCCCTCACCCATTTCCCCCAACTATCGACATCTTACGTCACTGTTGTATATTTGCCAAAACAAAAAATCATTATGTTACTTTGGTACATTACTATTTAAATGTTACTGTTAGCTACAGGCTTTATTCAGATTTCACTAATTTATTCCACCTGTGTCCTTTTTTTGTCCCATGATCCAGTCCAGGATATGTCCTTGCATTTAGTTATCATGTCTCCTTAGTCTCCTGTGGTTTGTGACAGTTTCTTAGTCCTTCTTTGTTTTCCACACCCTTGACATTTTTGAAGAGCACTGATCATGCATTTTGTAGAATGTTCCTCAATTTGTGTTTGAGGTTTTTCTGATGGTTAGATGGGTGTTGAGGATTTGGAGGTAAAATACCACAGAGGTAAGATGTCTTTCTTATCACATCATCTCAGGGTGTAACTCTTAATCACTAGTGATGTTAACTTTGGTTTTTTTGACAGGCAGCATTTGACAAATCTCTCTGTTTTACAGTTATGGTTTTTTCCCTTACCACACACTATTCTTTGGATAGGAATCTAGTCAAGGTCCAGCCCACACTCAAAAGCAGTGGGAAGGAAAGGAGGTACTTTCCCCCCCCCTTCATTTGGGCATTCAAATTTTTTCTTGAAGGAAAGATGGGAGCATTGAAAGAGGAAATAAATACACATCTCTGACTTTTGGTTTTGATATTATAACCATAAAAGTGACTCTTTTAACCTAGTTTCCTCTTGTTCCTTTCTTTCCTATGTGGCACAGTTTAATCTCTCAGGAAGAATTTCCAAGTTATCTCTACCCGGTTTTCCACATCCCCTTGAGAAACTTTGTTTAATAATTCTGTATTACAGCAATTTGTACTCCCTTTCCTTGGCTGTAAAAAAGTAAGTGAGGACTAAATCTTGGTTTAATGAATAAAAAGATGAATGTCTTTCATGAATTTCTCCTTTTCTTCCCCTCCTGGAGGGAAGGTAGCAGATTAAATTTTTCTCCTTCCTCCTCACAGTATCTGAGGTTGTAACTAACACTCAATAAATGCTTTTTATCAAACTGGATCTGATCAGTGATGGAAGAGCTTCTAAATAATCCACAATTCTCTCATCAAACTGTCAGACTCAATAAGTGCCAATAAAATTGGAAAAAGGAATTCAATTCCATGGCTGAGTCCCAATGACATTTTCTCACAAAGATTCATAATAATCATCACCACTGAAAGCCTTGGCTATTCATTTCCTATTGTTCTTTGTAGAAGGGATGTTAGCTTTGGGTTTTACTTTGTTTTGTTTTGTTTTGTTTTTCAAAAACAAAGAATAAAACACTGTGACTTTGAGAAAAGCACAAAGTTAATGAAATGTTACCAAAAGGGATAGAAAAGAAGAACTACAAAGGACAATTAAATTTTGTCCCTTTTTAGCTTTGAGGATGCCAAGTTTTGTATTTTAACAAGCATAAACCATTCTTTGTCATGTCCAGAAGGAAAGAAGCTCATATAAGGAAGAAGGCTAACAAAGTAATTCTGTGGCAGTACTGAACACTCTTTTTTCTTAAAAATAAATCTATAATCCTTGTGGAAATGTTAGAAAGTGTATATATGAAAAAAGAGAAAATTTTCCACAAACTTAGACAAATGAGAAAGAGGGAAAATATATATTATTTTAAATTTGGGTGTTCTCTTTTGTATTTGTCCAGAACAAAGAGATAAAATGGCCTTAACAGGGAGGAGAAAATTATCCAAGGGGCTGAGAAAGTAAGAACAGGGGGTGGTCCAGGAATTTATTATCAAACTTAGTGGTATTAACTGGAGCGATGTCCCTTCTTTTCCCAGCATGACTCCACATATCAGGAGACTACTAAAACCATGCCATGCAAGGAAATTTGAGAGAAAGCAGATATATAGGTGTGGGCTCAAATGGCTATCTTGAAAAGAACTGTCAGTAATCTTTTCTTTTTTCTTTAGCTGGTGGGGTGGAGTGGGAGCAAATATTTCTCAGTTGCTGAGATGAAACCTGAGCATTACTGAAGATGTGGAGTTTCTCTCTAATGTGCAGTATGGGCAACAATGTTGCTTGTCATAATTTTTGGTTTAGCTGAGAAAATAACCATGGTGTAGTACAATGGTCAGCAAAGTACTGCCCATGTGCCAAATTGGGTTGTTTTTGTAAATAAAATTATATTGAAATACAGCCAAGGCCATTCATTTACATATTGTCTATAGCTGCTTTTGTGTTATAATGTCAGATGTGAATAGTTGCAACAGAGACTTAATGGCATGCAATCACTGAAATACCTGATCTTTTACATTAAAATGTAATGTAACCATCTGCCGATCCTCTTGGTATAAAAGAAGAGAAAATGTACTTGGAGTTAATATATACAGCTGCTGATCCCAGATATACTCCTATGAGTTTTTGTGTCTCCAAACAGGTCCCTTCTTCTTTCTGTGTCTCCATTTCATTTGTAAAAATTTCTACCCTTACTCTGAAGCCCAGTGGAAGAGGTGGCCCAAGGCTGCCAGCAACCAGACACTGCAGGGTCTATAGAGGAAAGAAGCAATTTGTCCACAAGATGGGAAGGATATAAGCCAATAATATGAGAGGAAGATGTTTTTCCATCCTTCTACTTATCACTTTGTTGTCCTTAGGTTCCAAGTATCTCTTGTAAAACACCATAGAACTAATATTTCAATCTAGACTGATGATCTATACCTTTTAACTAAGGAGTTGAGCCTGTTCATATTTGTTGTGGTTTCTGATTAATTTGTGTGCATTTCTACCATCTTATTTTTGCTTCCTATCTGTGCTTTGATCAGACATCTGTGCCCAGTCTTACACATATTAATCCACCATTTATTCCAGTTACTGTTGTGGCAACCATCTTCACACAAGTGTAAACTGGTAGCAATTCATCTCAGTTGTTCCATATGTCTTTTATCTCTTCCCCTTGGAGTAGTTCTATTGCCACCACGTGGAATAGCTCCAAGAATACACTCATAATTCTGATACATGCACAAACTCAGAATTATGAAGCGGCTAACACCCTCTGGCTAATGGGTGATGTATAGAAAAGCAGATAAACACTCTCTTCTCCCATTCTTCAGGTAAACAGTTGCGAGATACCTACTTGATGGCTTCTTACATGGTGCCTAATGAGATTTCAATGATGATTATCTAAATAACACATGCTTAGACTGGCTTTTCATCATTCTGTTTCATTCTTCTCAGTCTCTCACTGCTGTTTCTTAAATAAATTCTCAAAATAAACTACCTATATATAAGCCTTAATTTTAGACTCTGCTTCTAGGGCAACCCACAACCGGATATCTTCTTTTTATTTATTTCTTTTTTCTTCCTTTCCCTTATTCTTTTGGAAATGAGGTAATTTCCTTCTTATTCCATCTTTTCCTGTTAATGGTTTGAAATTTATATATTACATTTATATTATCTAGTGATTACTTTTGAAACATTAACAGGCATTCTTAGCATAGTTTTAAGTTAATCTTTACCTTTTATTTTTGAAAAATACAAGGAAATTAAGACTATTTTAATTCCAAATGACCAGTCTGGCTTATGTGATATTATTGTTCAGTATTTGAGCTCTGTTCTTTTTTAACTCAATAAAGTATATATTATTATTGTTGTTGTTCACACCATTAATAACTGTTTACATTTTTTCCTGAGTACCATTTTCTTAACTTGGTTTTCCTTGTATCCTCGAACTTCCTTCTTCCTGTAGTACAAACATTAAAAGTCCCTGTTACACAAATCTGTGCTGATCAGCTACCTTAGATTTTGCTTATCAGAAAATCTGTTTGTTTAAACCTTGTTTCTGAAAGGTAACTCAGCTAGAAATGCAATTCTAAGTTGACAATTATTTTCTTTCATCACTTTAAAGATATAATATTACTGTCTTCTGGGTGTCTTTTTTGCTACTGAGAAGTCAGATGTCAGTTTACTTTCCTTTCTTTCTAAATAATCTGTTTGTTTTTCTCTGGATATCTTAAGGTCATTTTGTTGCACCTAATGTTGTACTGTTTTATTATGACATGTCTAAGCGTGGATACGTTTTATTTTTCCTACATTAAGTCTGTTGGGCTTTTTGAATCTAAGGAGTCTCACCTTTTATCAATTCTGAAAAATTTTCAACCATCAAACTTCAAATATATTTTACTTATTCTTCCTATTAAACTTTTGCAACTTTGATTAAATGTATGTTTTACCATCCCTGCTCTTCCTTCAACATCTCTCATTATCTCTCATTTTTTTTTCTGATTTTTTCCCTTTCTGTTAAGCATTCTGTTTAATACTTTTAAGTCCTCCTATCTTCAACTCAATTCAATCTTCTGTATGCTCCTTTTATTAAGTTCTAATTTAAATATGTATCTATGTCATTTTGTGCATTTTGAGATACCGATATTTTTAGTTTTGTTATTTTAAAATCAGTTTCATTATTTTCAATAGTCTTGCTTCTTACTCATAATTTCTATTCATTCTTATGTATTTTAAGCATAAGGTACATATTATATATTGTTATTCTATAATTTTAACCTAAAATTTTTAAGATTTGGCTCTGCTGTTGGTTCTGGTGCAAGAGGGGAAAAATTCCCCTGAGTGCCTCTGCACTGAGAAAGATAAAGTTTCTTGAATGACTGCAGGAAAGAATTCAAGTGAATACCAGACTTAGAGTTAAAAATAAAGTTATTAGAGAAAAATGGAGAAAAGACCAAGACAGAAAAAGCAAAGACAAGAAGCAAGGACAAAAAGCAAAGAAAAAGCAAGTCTTGAGTGTTCAGGAAATTCACTTTATATATTAGTCATAGTTTCTATGAATTATAGTTTAAAAACTTTGTTTACCCACTTTCTTTCGATGGTATGAGTATATAATATGAAAAGTAAGAATATGTAGCCTGAAATGGTAAGAATATGCAGTGTGAAAGGCCTACTGGCAACTCCCAGACTCTGATACATAGGTTCCCCGTGGTTTTACCCTTGGGGAATAAATGATTTTATTTTGTGTAGGGCATGACTTAAAGACTCTTTTCCTTGTTTTCCCTTCAGTGCCCCAAATAAGTTATGATACATAACTGTTTAAACCACTATTTTTGCCCAAAGAAGAAAATAAAGTGGATCAGAACATCTCCCCAACACTTGAACGATTGCCCAATTGCCCCACAAAAGATCAGCCATGTGGTTGTAGGAGAAATCTACTTGTGTCCCCAGCCTCATCATTGAGAAAGCCAAAGTCTAATTCCAGCTAGTAAATGATCTCCTTTTTAGTGGACTGCTAAAGGTGTAAGTTAATGCTGGGTAGCATTACACCGGATTTTAAAGGAAATTTTAATACTAATAAAGAGAACATTTTTTTTATCAGAAAAAGACGAGTCTAAGGTTTTTTCTTAGAATTCTGAATTCCCACATATTGTTATAATTTTTTAATAGAATCAAAAAAATTTGTCCAAGAGTGGAGAATTATCCTTAATTTTCCAGACCCTACATTCACTGTTGTCTCAGCTTCAAAACATACACACCAACACACAAAGCAGTGATAATTGGTTGTATTATCTTCATGCCAAGATCCATTATGTAAAGTAAAATTTCATATAAAGGTGCTTTACTGGATCTGTGCCATAGCTTATAACGTGTCTTATTTTCTTTTTTCTTTTTTTTAAATTAAATTTATTGGGGGGGGTAACATTGGTTAATACAATTATATAATTTTCAGATGTATATTATCATTTAACATCTGTATATTCTATTGTGTGTTTAACATCCAAAGTCCAGTTTACTTCAGTTACCATATATTTGATCTCCTTTACCCATTTCACCTTCCCTCTATCCCCCTATTTTTGACACACTTTATACCATCTGCCTCCTCCCTTCTCCCCCACCTCACTAGTAACCACTAGTCTATAGTCCTCTGGTAACTACTAGTTTATAGTCTATGTCCATGATTCTCTGTTTGTTTGTCCTGCTCATTTGTTGCTTTTAGGATTATATCTCACATATGTGATATCCTGTGATTTTCAACTTCTTCTGGAGGGCTTATTTCGCTTATCAGGATTATCTTGAGGTCCATCCGTGTGGTCACCAATGGCAGTATTTCATTTCTTCTTATGGCTGAGTAATATTTCATTGCATATATGTACCACAGCTTCTTTAGCCAATTATCTATCATAGGACACTTTGTTTGCTTCCATGTCCTGGCCACTGTGAGTAATGCTGCTCTGAATATTGGTTTGCAAATATCTTTTCAAATATGGGTTTTCAAGTCTTTGGGGTAAATATCCAGTAAAGGGATTGCTGGATCATATGGTAGATCAATTCTTAGTTTTTTGAGGAAACTCCATACTGTTTTCCATCGTGGTTGTACTAATTTGCAGTCTCACCAGCAGTGTATGAGGGTTCCTTTTTCTCCACATCCTCTCCAAAATTTATTACTTGTCCTGTTAATTATAGCTATTCTAACAGGTGTGAGATGGTACTTCATTGTGGTTTTGACTTGCATTTATTTCCCTAATAGCTAGTGACGTTGAGCATCTTTTCATATGTTTGTAGGCCATTTGTATGTCTTCTAGGGAGAAGTGTCTGTTCAGGTCCACTGCCCATATTTTAATTGAATCATTTGTTTTTTTGTTATTGTTGTTATTGAGTGGTATGAGTTCTTTGTATATTTTGGATATTAGGCCCTTATTGGAAGTGCTGCTTCCCATTTGGATGGTTACCTCTTTACCTTGTTGACAATTTCTTTTGCTGAACAGAAGCTTTTTAGTTTAATACAGTCCCATTCATTTATTTTAGTTTTTACTTCCCTTGCTTTTGAAGTCAAATTCATAAAATTCTCTTTAAGTCTAAGGTCCTTAAGTTTAGTTCCTATGTTTTCTTCTATGCATTTTATTGTTTTAGATCTTATATTCAGGTCCTTAATTCATTTGAGTTAATTTTGGTGTGTGGTGATAGATAACAGTCTAGTTTCATTGTTTTGCAGGTGGCTTTCCAGTTTTCTGGAAACAAAGTGTCCTATGATAGATAATTGGCTAAAGAAGCTGTGGTACATATATGCAATGAAATATTACTCCATTTATTGAAGAGGCTTTTCTTTCTCCACTGTATGTTTTTGGCATTTTCATCAAAAATTATTATAAATATGAGTTTACTTCTGGACTGTCGATTCTGTTCCATTGGTCCATGTGACTGTTTTCTACCAATACATGCCGTTTTGATTACTGTCACTTTGAAGTATAATTTGAATTCGGGCAGAGTGATGCCTCCAGCCTCGTTCTTTTTTTCTCGGGATGGCTTTGGCAATTTGGGGTCTTTTGTGCTTCCATACAAATCTGACGGATTTTTGTTCGATTTCCTTAAAAAATGCTGATGGGACTTTGATGGGGATTGCATTAAATCTGTATAATGCTTTAGGTGATATGGTCATTTTAGCTATATTGATTCTTCCAATCCAAGACGATGGAATATCTTTGCGTTTCTTTGTACCTTCTTCGACATCTTTTAATAGGGTCTTATATTTTTCATTATGTAGATCCTTCACTTGTTGCATTAAATTTATTTCTAAGTATCTTATTCCTTTTGTTGCAATTGCAAAAGGAATTATTCTTTTCACTTCTTTTTCTGATACTTCATTATTAGAGTATAGGAACGCTATGGATTTATGAACATTGATTTTCTATCCAAAGGCTTTACTGTATTTGCTTATTGTTTCTACTAGTGTTCTTGTAGAGTCTTTAGGGTTTTCTATATAGAGAATCATCCACAAATAGTGACAGTTTGACTTCTTCATTTCCTACTTGTATGCCTTTTCTATCTTTCTCTTGGCTGATTGCACTCACTAGGACCTCCAATGCTGTATTGAATAACAGTGGCGATAGTGGACAGCTTTGCCTTGTTACTGATCTTAGAAGGAAGGTTTATAGTTTTCACCATTAAGCATAATGTTGGCTGAGGTTTGTCATATATGGCCTTTATTCTGTTAAGGTACTTTCCTTCTATACTGATTCTTTTAAGTTTTGATCATAACTGGATGTTGTATCTTATCAAATGCTTTTTCTATATCTATTGATATGATCATATGATTCTTAATTTTTATTGTTTATGTGGTATATCACACTAATCGATTTGCATATGTTGAACCTTCCCAGTGCTTCTGGGTGAAGTCCTCTTGATCATGATGTATAATCTTTTTAATATGTTGCTGTATTCGAATCGCTAGTATCTTATTTATGATTTTTGCATCTGTGTTCATGAGAGATATTAGTCTGTAGTTTTCTTTTATTATGTCATCTTTACCAGGTTTTGGTATCAGAGTAATACTGGCCTCATAAAATGGATGGGGATGTATTTCCTCTTCTTCTATTTTTGGAAGATTTTGAGGAAAATAAGTATTAAATCTTCTTTGAATGTTAGGTAGAATTCACTGGTGAAGCTATCTGGTCTTGGGCTTTTATTTTTTGGTAGGCTTTTGATCATTGTTTCCATTTTCATACTGCTGATCAGTCCATTTAGATTTTCCAGTTCTTCTTGATTCAGTCTAGGAAGACTATTTTTCTAAGTACTGGTCCATTTCTTCTAGGTTATTAAATTTGATGTTATATGCTGTTTCATAGTATTCTTGTATGATCCTTTGCATTTCTGTGGTGTCTGTCGTAGTTTCCCCTCTTTCATCCTTGATTTTGATTTTGTTTATTTGTGTCCTTTCTCTTTTTTATGTAGTGAGTCTAGTCAAGAGTTTGTCAATTTTATTAACCTTCTCAAAGAACCAGCTCTTTGTTGCTTTTATTTTTTCTATTGTGTTTTTTTATTATTATTTTCAATTTCATTTATTTCTGCTCTAATTTTGATGATTTCTTTCCTTCTGCTGATGTTAGGCTTTATTTGTTTTCCCTTTTCCAGTTTTTTAAGATGAAGCGTTAGGTTGTTTATTTGGGCTCCTTATTGTGTTTGGAGATAGGATTGTAATGATATGAACTTTTTTCCTATGGCCACTTTTGCCATGTCCCAAAAGTTTTGATATGTTGTACTATCGTTATCATTTGTTTTTATGTATCTCTTGATATCTCTTTTTATTTCTTCTCTGACCCAGTTATTCTTCTGTAGCATATTGTTTAATCTCCATGTATTTCTGGTTCTTCCTGATTTCTTTCTTCAGTAGATCTCTAGTTTCAAAGCATTATGATCAGAGAATATGGTTGGTACAATTTCAACCCTCTTATATTTGTTAAGGCTATCTCTGTGTCCCAATATGTGGTCAATCCTTGAGAATGTTTGGTGTACACTAGAGAAGAATGTATAAGCAGCTGTTTTGGATGGAAGGCTTTGTAAATGTCAGTTGTGTTCAGTTGGTCTAATGTGTCATTTAAGGAGGTTATTTCCTTATTGATTTTCTGTTTGGATGATCTGTCCATATCCAACAGTGGGATATTTAGGTTTCTACTATGATAGTATTTTGGTCTGTTTTTCTCTTTAGTTCTGTTAGTAATTGCTTTACATATTTTGAGGCTCCCTGATTGGGAGCATAGATATTAATAAGTATTATGTCTTCTTGGTTCATGATTCCCCTTATCATTATGAAGTTTCCCTCAGTATCCTTCTTACCTTTTTAATTTTGAAGTCTATTTTGTCTGATATTAATACCACTACCCCCATTTTTCTCTAAATGCCATTTGCTTGAAATGTCATTTTCTACCCTTTCACTCGGAGTCTATATCTTTGGAGCTGACATATGTCTCCTGGAGGCAGCATATGGTTGGGTTTTGTTTTTGATCTATTCTGCAGCTCTGTGCCTTTTAAATCGTGAGTTTAGCCCATTTACACTTAGAGTGATTATTGAAATATGAGGTCTTCTGATAGTCATTTTATCTTTTGTTTTCTGATAGCTCAGTGTTTCCATTGCTTCCTTGTCCTTATGTTTCTGTTTACTTTATTTTGGTTGGCTTTTGTGGGTTTTCCCTGTGGTTCTTGTTTTATGTTATATATTTCAGTTCTGAATCTTTGAATCTTTGGTGTGTGGTTACTATTACGAATATGTAAAGCATACACACACACACACACACGTATATATACACACAGATACACACACACACACACAGAGTCCATTTTCTTTTGCATGTGCCTTATCTCCATTCCCCTTTGTGAATTTGGATTTTTGAATCCTCTCCTTCTCAGTCATTGTTATCTCAATTTGTCCCTATGTATGCTGAACGTTCATTACTATCTTGCTATAGTGATTCTCCTCTTTTTATTTAAGCTTATAATGCTTTGTTCTTAGTAAGGGTTGCACTCCTCTGCTTCTATTTGTCTGATAGTCACTTTCCTCCTTATTATGTATTATTTATTTTGGTCATTTTGTTTTAAGTGAGCTGACCCCTTTCAGTATTTCCCATAGTGAAGGCCTCAGAGTAGAGAATTTCTTCAATATTTATATGTCTGGAAAGGTCTTAATTATTTCTTCATACCTAAAGGAGAGCTTAGCTGGATAAATTATTCTAGGCTGGAAGTTCCTTTCACTTAATAATTAATATTTTTGATTCCATTCCTTTCTGGCTTATAAGTTTGCAATAAGAAGTCCAAGGATAATCTAATAGATTTTCCTTTATAAGTTACTATTTTCTTCTCCCTTGCTGCCCTGAGAATTCTGTCTCTGTCACTGATTTTCAATAATTTTAATACAATGTGTCTTGGTGAAGTCCTTTTTGGGTTGAGATAATGGAGTGTTCTGTTGACTCTTTTTGAGGGTTTCAATCTCCTTGCTCTGCTCATCTAGTTATTTTTTCAGTTCCTGAAATTGTTGATATGACTCATTTTGTAATTTGCTAATTTTTTTCAGAAGTACCATCCTGAAGTCTTTGTCATTTAAGTTGCATGTTTCTGTGTTTGTAAGTTTATTTTCTGGAGATTTTTCTCTTTCTTTTTGAGATTCATTGTCACCTTGCTTGTTCATGGCATTTAATGGACTATTTCTCTGCCTGAGCATTAATGGAAATGTATTCTGCTTTTTTTCAAGAAAGAAGATATATTATATAAAGGTCTCTTTTTAGCCTGTTGCAAAGAAGGTGCTTTTCTTTTGATTTCCAGTAGGTGATATCTAAGCCTCTTGGATCCCCACTTTTACATAAAGCTTTAAAAATGCTTTTTTATTTTCCGATAGATATTTAGTCATGCTCACTACCCTCAGTTACAGTCCCTGTCAGTGTTAGCAATAGTTTTGTTAGTGTTTGCTCAAATTCCCCTGGGGCTCTGTGGTGTTCCATCTCAGAAGGTATGGGGGGAGGGGCCCTCTGTGTTAGGAGTTGGGGGCTGTGGCTCAGCCTAGATTTTGCCACTGCGGTCAGTAAAAATCAGCTGTTGTTTCTCTGCTGGCCACTTTTCTGTTTTGTGCTCTGATAAGTAGGCCCTAAAGCCAGCTGGCCATGGGGAACTCACAACTTTCCCAGGAAAGACTGTTCAGGGAACTTGCTACAGGAACTCCCTGCTCCTTCTCCCCTTCCCTCCTCCTCCAGGTAGTTCCAGGGCTACAAGAAGCAGATTCTTTATTTCTCCCAGTCCACCATCAAACAGCCGGGGTTCTGACCTGTGGTTGCTCTTATGCACAGATCCCATGCTCAGATGTGCTGGTGTGCAGTTTGGGTGTTTTTTGTTGAGTTTTAGATGTTCAGATTATTATCGTTTCAAAGGAAGAGATCTGGGACATCTCTCACTCCACCATGTTTCCAAAGATCCGCATATTTTCTTAGTATGAAGGTAAGATCCTGTAATGATCATTTCAGCAGATTATAATGTGCAATCTGGATGTGCCAGGGCTCTCTTTTTCCATGAACTTAGTGAGGAGTACAGGAGTGGCACTCAAAATGTTTCATCTTGCTCTTCTTTTACCAGCAGTCTTCTCATGTATCTCCTGGGTCCTAGAGTCTCTCTGTCACCATTGATGTCCAATGCTGGAACTGGAATTTTATAATAAGTTTTCCCATCTGCATGGGGTGGTTATCATTCCCTTTGGACTCAACATCCTGCATGCATACATTTCTTCCCTGTATGAGTCTTAGCTAGAGGCAGTTTGCAACCAAAATATGGATTTATGACCTAGGTCTTTGTCAAAAAAAAAAATTGATCTTCTTAAACAAAATAGTAGATAACCTATCTTTGGAACCAGCTCAACACTTCACACATGGTAGCAGCTTTCATATTTTATTTAGTAAATGCATCAGTAAATGTTGAAATTAGGTATCTAAGGTGTTTTTTTTTTCTTATGATCTTGAAGTGACAGACATTCCATAGTTAGTCCTTGACATCCAGTAAGCCATATGCATACATTACCATAAACTTCTAATCAATCCAGTCCTTTAGGTCGGTCAGTTCTTTTCTTTCTCTGATAAGCATTTTATAAGCAGTATATAAAGGGCTATATTTGGGAAACATTATAAAGAAGGATCAGAACCAAGTAATATATTTTATAAGTTTAGATGTCTAGGAGTAAAGCTGAAAGAAAGGAATACCCGAATTAGAAACTAAGAAAAAAGACTTGTTGTTTCCAGGATCTAATGAACATAGGCATGTGAGAGAAGTAGTGTTAAAAAAGTGGGAGATGGCCAGAAAGCTACTGAGTAATTTTTCACAAGTCATCCTCCCTCTCTGGACCTCAGTATCCACCTGTGAATTATAGTTGAACATTGAGATCTCTTAGATCCCTGTTTAGCTCTAACATTGTAATTTCCAAGGGAAAAAAAATGTCAATTTATGATTTTTCTTTCACCCAGTGAAAAATCCCCTAACAGAAACCAAACAACAAGGCACAAGCTAAAATCGAGCCCTATTATCATGGATAGGAAGCTGGGCCAAACTGACTCAGGACTCAGCTGCTGGAAGCCTATTAGTAGCAGCTCAGATTTCCTGGTTCCAATGGGTTGCAATGCACTCAGGATTAGCTTTGCCTACAGACTGTGGTTAATGACTGTTTGTGCAGTAACAGTCTGCTGTTATGCCGACCAAATGCCCGTAAAGACTATGGCTCAGATTTTGGGGGTGGCCACATATTTCACCGACCCCCCACCCCCTGCCCTATGGATGGCAAAGTTGTTTAGAGAACAAAAAGACCCTGAAACATGTTGCCTAACACCCATTCCAACCCCAGGCTCTGAGCATCCATTGTCACAATGCTGGAGGCAGTTGTCATCCTTCACCATGAAACGGAACATTAATATCCACCAAGGATGCCTGGTTTCATTCCTCTATCACTGTTATATTAATCTCTTTTTCTTTATGCTTTCTGTGTTGGTAAACTTAAAAAGGACTCTTACACCCCCAGGGAGAGGGGAGTATTAATATTTTGACAAGATTATACATAAAATGTGATTTTAAATTTTTTATTACCAAAGGAATCAATATCATATCATATCTGAAAATTTCAGTGGCTTCTTTTTGCCAAAGATTAGAGTTCAAACTCCTTTACATTTACGCTCCACTTTATAAGCCTCTAACCTAGGCTTTCAGGCTAATTATTCATCACTCAGCTTCATTATAATTTTGCTTTAACCGAAGATGGTTTTTAATTATTTTAGATCATGGCTGGGATTTTTTAGCTTTCATCATCTTTGCTCACACTCTTGCTGCAGCCAGAATGCCCATTCATCATTTTAGCTTGCTGACATAATCTCTATCTTTAAAGCACAGCCTACATGTTCTTCCTTCACACAGTTGTCATTGAGTCCCTAGCCATCTTCTCTATTATTTATTCCCTTGAAATTCTGCTTTGTAGCTGACTGATTTGTATATGTACTTCGCCATCCCCTAGTAGGCTCTAATCTTATAGCAGGCACTATTCCTCATAGTGCCTTGCATAGGACTTCACTGTTTGCTTTGTTTTGATTTCAAATTTTAATTTCGACTCAAGAAACCAAAGGAATAATGTGGATGTCACACCTTTTTAGTAGACTTAAAATTAAGATATGCAAAGAATATATAGAGTTTGCTTTGATTCTTTTGACTGATAAAATGAAATAAAATTATGTGGTGAACACTTCATATTCTTTTTTTTAAGTATCTGTATATTCTGACTTAATATGATTTAAAAGTAATTACGTTCTTGTAGGTTTGGAATTTAGTAAGTTAGTAACTTAAAGCAGGTTGAGTCAAAACCAAGTTGTAAATTTTAGAAGGGAGCTTCAGGGCTTAGGTGTAAAGAAAATTACTCCTTTCTGATTGAGAATATAATTACAAAGATTCACATACAGATACAGAGAAAAACCATAATCTTAAGTCTTTTGGGGCTTCTGCCAAGTTGTATGAAAGAGAAAAGTTGAATCTAAAAAGAAGCAGTGGATAAAAGCTTCTGAAGAATCAGAGAAGAAAAGAAAACTAGAGAGAGAGACAATAATAGATGGTTCTTTTGAAAGGAGCCAGAGGCCACAAATGGTGTGAGGCCTGAGAGAATTTCAACACCAAGGTAGGCAGTTAAAGATCAAGAAGAAAGCTACCTATTTGTACCCAGATATTTTCATTTCTTTAAGATTGACCTAGAAATATTTCTTTTCAAGACAATGTCCTTTTATGTTTATTGCCAACCTTTTAATGAATGTTCTTTTTTCTTACTTTTTGGAACATCTCTCCTAAAAATCCCCTCTCAAGAACACAAGGTAAAATGACTGGGCTAGTTTTAAGAATATGGATGAGTGCAGAAATGAGAAGAGGAAAAGAACTGTCTGCAAAAATGTTTTTAAGGTCTACCATTCATCTTTCTTCCATAATTATACATCAAGTGTTTAACAGAATTTGAATTAGTGCTGCTTGTTATATACAAACTGGCTGTCCCATTATGAAAACAATACGGTGCCCCTGTTAACAGGGAGGACGCATTGTGACAAAAAGAAAGACAATAACTTCGTGGTCAGAAATACTGATTCTAGATGTAGAAATAATAAAGGAGGTATACGGATCAATTTCAGAATATCACAAAAGGTGGTAGACTATGACCCCAGATCTCTGTGGTGGACCCAGCTGCTCTAATAGCTAATAAGCCTCTAAGAGTATCATTAAATAATTATGTATGCATGCACTCATAGAAGGCCTCTTACATCAAAATCAGTACCTTCCCTCTCTTTTTAGGTAAGCATGATAATAACTTGGCCGACAAAAAGTGATGCTCCATTTGGCTACTATGAGCTCCTTATATACCTTTTTCAGGTGTCTCAGGATACAGAGAATTTATTGATGACATACATCTATACTTAGGTATGCCAATGCTTTTGATTTTCTGTGGAACCTCTAGACATTAGTTACTCACAGCTACAGATGCATGCTGTGTCAAGTCATGGAAGATGGTCTCTAGAAGCTTATATTACAATTTAGAGAAAGAAAGATTCTCATATAAATATTTTTAAATACTTATACAACATAGCAGATGCTTATTTTAAAATGGGAGTAAGTGCTAGGCAGCAATGTGGTTATAAATGAGATACATAGCCAAATTTATTAACCCTTTAAGCCCTTGTTTCTTTATCTGTAAAATGAGGTTAGAAACAATACTACTTTTCAGGGTTGTGGTAAGTATTGGTAACATAAAAGATGGGTAAAACATACAGCAGGGATGAATAAATAGGAACTGTTGTTAGTGTAGAATTTGAAATATAGTTTAGATGACTGTGGTGCAGGATGACTTGGAGAGAAGGGTGTGGCTGCTGAGCGAGGGTCAAGTCGAGTCAGACAGAGAAGCAAACAGAGGGCATCTCTGTAGAGTTCTTGAAAGAGAGTCAGGACATAGCAGTGGGGAAGACAGGAATACAAATCAAATATCTGGGGTTGTGAGTAGAGATTCTGGTTGGAACTCAAAACTTTAAACAGAAAATAAGAGTTAGGTATGAGGAAGCAGAATGCATGTGAAAGTGTGTGTGGGAGTCAGGACCAGAATGACTTTAAATGTCACATGGTACAGTTTTTTTTTGTTTGTTTGTTTGTTTGTTTGTTTGTTTGTTTTTTTGCTGCTGTGGGCAATGGACAGGCACTGGATTTTTTCAGTCCAGAAAAAATAAAATGTAATAAAAGCTCTATTTCTGAAAAATTAGTCTTATTATCATAGGAAGGTTGAATTGTGGTACGGAGAGGTCAAACACTAAGAGAACTTAGAGATGGTTTGTGGGCGACCTAAGTAGAAAGAACCAGTGAAGAAAGACTAAACCAAGCCTGGCAACTGATTGGATAATGAAAATGATGGGAGCAAAATTTCAAATCCAAGGGAATTGGGAAATGAATGATGTTGGTACCATGAACAGAAAGATGGAAGTCCATGGAGGACTTTCATTTGAATAGGAAAAGAGGGGATGTGAACAAAAGTTCTCCAAGAATATCCATTCTGGTCTCTTTAATAGAGCCAATATCAGTAGATTACATTTATATCTGAGTTCTCTCTATGTCTGACACCATATTAAACATTTTTTCCCCAAATAATCTCCTTTCACCCTCATGAAACTAGTTAATAAGACTTATTTTTATTATCCTCAATTTACAAATAAAGGAAAATAATAACAACAAATATTAAATAATTTATCCAACATTACAAGACTGTAAAGAAGAAAAGTCAAGATTCTAACCCAGAACTCATCTCTTCCTCATTCTGCATTCCTATATTGTCGAGTTTCAATCAGAGATGTGCTGTCCCCATTTTATGTCCAGATTCTTAAGATCCTGGAACACAGCTTAATTCATGTTGAATGAATGAACAAGTTGAAGCTTGGAGGCAATTGTATTTGTTTAAGGGGTGGTACAGAGAGTTGAAACCATTTATCGGGATGTGTCCACATTTAGAGCACAGGCTTAGAGTCGGGAAGCCTGGGTTAACTCTCACTTTTAATTCTTATTAACAACTCTCTGAGCTTTAATTTTCTCATCCTTGATATGATGATAATCTACCTACCTCAAAAAGCTTTGAAAATCAGAGATAATAAAAATGAATATGCTTAGTGACCTGTGAAGGAATTTACAAGTATTAGCTGTTATGGAGAATCTGAGAGAAGGAAGAAGAACCAATAAAGTTTACATAGAAAAACCATTATGGCCACTAGGGGGAGAATCCTAGCACAGTGTATCTTGGATGCTGAGAAAGGAGAGTTTCAAGGAAGAGTGCTCAAAGTGATAAAAAAAAAACATTGATGAATAGTAGATTTTTAATGATCTTGTTAAGAATGGTTTCTGTTGAGAGATGGGGCAGAAACTAGATTTTTTTGAGATTAAGAAGAAAGTAGATGGTAAGGAGATGGGGGCTATAAGATGTAGACCACTTACTTAAAAGTTTACAGTGAAAGAAAGCAAAAAAAAAATGGACAGTAGCTTGAGGAGGCAACTTAAATTATTACGGCTCCCATGGATGTAGACATTTTAACAGGGATCAACACCATAAACTAAAGGGATTAGCTGTTGTTGGTGGAATTCAGTCATCTAGAAGGTAGGGGAGCATTTTCCTTTTTGACATTTTGGGCACTTTTCAAAATCCCTGAACACACATCATGACTGGGCATTCACCTGTTCTGCCTATCAAGCTGCCTGACACTTTATAACCCCAGAATGTGGCGTTCTGAAATTCCCCACACTTACTATTTTATATGTTAATACATTTTAACAATACTTTCAGGTGCAATGGTTTGCTCATAATAATAATGCCATAAGGTAGACCTTTCAGGGATGGGAATAAAAGCCCAGTTATCTAAAATTCTACTTCTATTCATTTCAGAATTCCGAAACACCAAACTGCATTAGGAAGTCAGAAAAAGGATTTTGAGTTGTATATAGCTGTTATACAATGTTTATAAAGTTTAGTCCATATAAAAAGAGGTAGCATTTCCTTTAGACCTCTTCAACTAAACATTTTATGTAAAATAAGGCAGTTAGCATTGCTTTCAAATTCCCTCATAATCTTGGTTCTATCCAACTGAGCAGCCCTATCTCCAGCACACACCTTCTTCCAGCCTATCTTCAGCCACCTCAGTGCCCCCCTCCCACTCATGCCAGCCCTTTCTCTTCTTGTACCTGTGTTTAATCTGCTCTTTCTATAATCGCCTCTTCATCTCCTCCCCCACCTGCCCCAATTACAATTTTATTCATCTGAAAGGCTTGGTTCAATTCCTACTTACTTGCAAAGGTAGTCCTGACAACTCTTCTCCTTATAGTATCTTTCTTCTCCAGAACCCTACAGATTGACGGTCTGTTCCACAAAAGTTAACCTTGACTTATATATAGTGTTTTATCTGATGTCTGAATTGTTCTGTGCCCTGTAGGTGTATTTCAGTTTCTTATCTATAGGTACAATTTCTTATGATTATACATCTTAAATTCCTGTCTAATTTTTGTACACTTAGTAGATGCATTTTGTGTGCGTGTATCGATTTGAAGATGGTATAAGGCACAGGTTTAAGTTTAAACAGCAGAGATTTGAACAAAGTTACTCAAGGTGCTGATTTGATAACAATGAACTCGATCAGTTCTTAAAAATGCCCCCTTGGGTGACAACTTTCCACCATGCAAATGTTAATGTGAAGGATGGCAAAAGAGTGGCAATGATGGCCAGGAGTAGAAAGATGAACTGACAAATACTGAGGAACAGTTGTCACCTTAGAATTCTGAGATATCAGGAAACCCAGGTTGAGCTAGAAAGGCTACAATTGCCAAATTGATTGATTCCTTCTTTTTTTATGTACTACGTAGTTGCCTTTCATGTCAGAAATATTACATATTGATTTCTGGTGTGCAAAACTATAACAGGATTTGATTATTTGGAGAATAACATAGAAATGGTGTGTTCCCTCCAGCCTGCCTGATGGCCTCACTGAATTCTTTTTCTCCTATCCCTTTTTTCTCCTCCCAACTTTTCTCCAGACCTATAAGAAAAGTCAAGTTAAGATCAATGTTTTATGTCATGTTTCATAGTTTTCCATATGTTTTACAAAGTTTCACATTAATTATTCCTAAAAACACTCCCATTAGAAGGTGAGGTGATGCTATTGAACTCATTCTATTTTATAGCTCTGCAAGTAGAGGCACAGAAAGGTTAAGTGGCTTGGTAGAGTTATCCAGCAATTTAATGGCAGAGATGTACTTTAATTCCTGAGTGCCCTGCCTACTGTTGAGACTGTCTGACAGGATTTTACAGAGAATGTTCAAACACCAGAGAATTTTTAGTGTCCACGATTGGGGACACTTAGAATAACCCAAAGAGGTAGAACAATGCATCAGCATGCAACTGGCAATCAGGTATAAATCATTATCATAAATCTTGAACCAAAGAAGTGGATGGAAAAGATAGAATCATTAGGAAAAGGGAATTTTAAGTCTAATTTTGAAAGAGGGAAGCCTATGAATGAATGGGCATACAGCCAGAGGCCCTCAATAAATGACAAAGTGTGTTTTAGCAATGGACTCTAGAGGGGAAGTCTGGAGCTCTGTTTTTCCCCATTGTGACTCAAGTCTGAGTTGAAAGAACTTTATAATGCTCTAGCTTGAAATGAGTTAGTATTCTAACTCTGTCTCTTCCTTTATGGCCCTTCATGACTCTATCTGATGACAAAGCAGCTCTTTGCCATTTAAAGGTCGAATGCCAGTAATAGAGAGACGGTATTTTTCATTAGTTGGCTGCAAGCAGAAGGAAGATGAAAACTTGGCGAACTGAGCCAAGTGCAATC
Source organism: Rousettus aegyptiacus (assembly GCF_014176215.1). NCBI lineage: Eukaryota > Metazoa > Chordata > Mammalia > Chiroptera > Pteropodidae > Rousettus > Rousettus aegyptiacus. Next base: position 67,746,906 of record NW_023416309.1, read on the forward strand.
ACGTCCCTGGTTCCATGAAAATGTGGAATGTACCTTCAATTAACCTTTTACAAATACCTGGTCACAAGACCAATTTATTTGAAGGTTGATAGCTGTATTTGGAAAGCGTTTCTCTCCTGCTGAGATGGAAGAAGTGTATGATCTTATTCTCTGCTAGTCCCACAAATTAGAAATCCCCCCAAACTTTCAGTGAATTCCAGTAAAGAAGATTCCTCTGATATTCCTAAGCACAGAGCCCAGGCTGTCAGGGACAGCAGAGAGGGAAACATCTAACAAGGAAAGTTCTAATCTATTTTATGAAGATTTTTAAGTGTTAGATTCCTTGAGAAATTTTATAGAGAACTATATGGTGCAGAATAGAATATTAGTAATTACAATAGTAAAGATACTACAGTTTTATATTGTAGGTAACTTTATAATTTAAAAAAAAAGTTTTTGGTCTCTTTTAAATTCCTTCAACATCATGAAGTAGACAGAGCAGATATTGTTTATACGAATCAGACAGGCCAAGTGAATGGTTCAGGGTTACCCGGATACTAAGTGGCAGAGCTGGGGTTTGGAATTATAAAGATTTTTTTTTTTAAATCCAGCGTTCTTTCTGCTATTGCAGTTACCTCTCAGGATCATTACAGAGGGCAGGATTTAGCTTTACAGAATAAGGAAAAACTTCCCTTCTGCCTTGGAGGAAATTCCAGGTAATTCTTTCCTGATCAAGAGGATCCGGATGAACTTGTTTTCCTTTCTCCTACCTTTATTTTTTAAAACAATAAAGAAAGAAAAAGAAAAAACAGGAAGAACGAAAGGTAGAGAAAGAGTGAGAAATATAGCCCTTGTCCTTTAAGATAAAGTTACGTGTCCCAAGGACTGGAGACTGGAGCAAAATCACAAACACGGCCAGTCAGGGAGGGAGGGCTCTGGCCACCCGCTGGAAGCCTTGCTTGCTAACTTTCCATCTGCTGCTGCACTTGATTCTCATAACAATCATAGAAGGTAGAAGTTATTTCTCCTAAATAGAGGGTAAAGAATGTGAAATTTGAAGTGGTAAATAATTTCTCCGAGATCCCTCCGCTGGTAGAGGATCTGGATTCAAATCCAAGTTGGCCAATTCTCAAAATCTCTGCTTTTCCAGGGCACAGATTTTCCTGCAAGCAGACAGGGGATGGTGGGGTGGACCAAGCACTTGGCACCCGGTTCTTCCTCCCAGCCAGTGGCCATCTCAGGGCAGCTCGACCCCAGAGCCCATCCTGCTTTGTCTTTTCTGGACCTGGGGAGACTTTTAAAAGTGGGCAGGACCTATTGTGGCAATGCTAGGGAATGCAGTCTTTGGAAATAATAGAAGACACTTACACAAAGTGCAAGTCTAAAAAATTAGTAAATCATATGCAAGGAACAGAAAGCGACAGTTTCTTCACTTACAAAATGGGAGTAAGAGTATCACTATACAGACCTATTGTAAGGATTAAAAATTACCAACAATGAAAGGCCTTTGAAACGTTAGTGCATTATGTTAATTAATATCTTCATCATCAGTAATCCACAAATTTTCTTCCTCTTATTGCTCATTTGTAATCAATGTAAGAAGAGTAGGAAAAGAGGGTTTGGGTCAGAACAGTTTTGTTGGAAATACTGATCTTATATATAAAACCCCAGTGGAAACACAGGGAGAATTTCCTCTTCACAGAGTTTTCTTTAACTCCAAAGCTCTAGACATCTTAGGCAGCTTTGTTCAAGGCAAACCCTCAACACTGAAGTCATTAGGCCTGTAATTTACCCCCCACTAGAACATGAGAAAATGTAATCAAATAAATATTATTGTTTTTCCTTCCTTTCTTAGCAAATTACCACCTTCCGCTCCTGTCTTCCCCCAAGCTCTACAAGTCAGGCAAGTCTGGAACTGATCTCCCCGCAGAGAAATCTTTTAAATCAAAATGTTGCCATCTGTGAGTAGTTCTCCCATTCTTAAGCCCAGAAACGCCCTTCAGAAATCAAGAAATAAATGCCAATTTGGCTCCAACTAAAGGTACTCAATTGGGATATTAAATTTAACATAGTAATTTACATGTGTGTCATAAAATATAAATTGCCCAAACAAAATGTATTCTGATGCCACTAGGACAAAGACTTAATACTTCCTTTTCCCTAGGGGAATTCTACACAATTGCTTCTTCAGAATGTGAGCAATGTATGAAGGTTTGGGAGAAAGGAAATGAGGGAAAGGAAGGAAGAAAAAGAAGAGAAGGAAAAAGTCAAGGAAATGGAAGAAAAAAGTAGTGGAGGGTTTGTCTTTCCTGCACACAAGTATACCAACAATGTGTGAACTGCCTGTTTATGACTTTTGCCCATTTTTCTGTTTATTCTCTAATGGTTCATTTATAAAAGTTACTTCTTTTTGACAGTAATGCTTTATTTCTTTGCTTTGCAAATATCTCCTCCTAATTCGTGTTATTTTCCCTTTTAAAAGTGTCTTTAGTGAATAATTTTTTAAAAAATTATTCAAATTTGCTAATATTTTTGGTAGTGAATATATTTTTGAGGGTCTTGCTTAAGAAAATTATTCTGACCCCAGATCTAAATGATATTTATAATTTATATTAAATATTTTAAAGTTTTATTTTGACATTTGAACGCTTAATCCATTTCTGAATGACTTCTGTATATAATGTGAGATAAGGATTTTATTTTTTCACATATGGATGACCAGTTTTTCTTGCTCTACTTATTAAAATCTTTTTCTACTCATCTTACATGTCACCTTTTTAAATACCAAAACTTCATGCATATGTGGACTTATTTCTGTGTTTTCTCCTCTCTTCCATGGATTAATTTGTCTATACTAGTGACAATACCACAGTGCCCCCCAAACTATAACTTTATAAGGAATCTTACTTTATAGAGCAAGTCCTTTATCACTGCTTGTCTTTTTCAAAAATATCCTGATAATTCTTGGCCCTTTATACTTGAATACAAATTTTAGAATTACCCTTCTAAGATAATTCATCATCTGAAGAATTATATTGGTATTTTGTTTAAAAATGTAATGAATGCATAAATTATTTGGGGAAATGTTTGCACATTCACAATATGAAGTCTTTGTCGATAAGCATGGTGTATTCCTTTATTTAGGTCTTTTAATATCTCTTTACACGTTGTAAATAATTTCCCTGCAGACATCTTAAAAATACCTTCTAGCCTTATTCCTAGATGCCTAATATCCTCTGATACTATTGTAAATTATGACTTCTTTTATTAATGTTTTTAGTTATTTTTACTGATGTTTAGAAATTCAATGACTTTTGTATATAAATCATACAGAAAACATACATGTGTATAGGAAGAGTTTCCTGATACATTTTTATTTTTGGCCGAACCAATGCAGTAGTTAACTAGTGCATATCTATTCTTCTCAGGTTCTCACAAGTACTGAACTTCAATGTTGCCCTAATCTGAGTCCTGGGACTTCTGGACCAGAGATCAAAATATAGCAGGTAAGAGGAAAGTACTTCTTTGTCCCAAGGCAATGACAATGAAGAAACAGAAGAACTCTAGTAATTATTTTCTGTTTTACTCTTTCCTGGCCAACTTCCTACACACACACACACACACACACACACACACACACACACACACACACACCCCTCATCACCACAGAGTTTATTACAGCTTCCTCCTATTCTTTGTATTTTCTTTCTTTGGTCTCTATAAGATTACTCTTGGCACAGGAATCCTGTAGTTGTTTGAGTCCAGTATCTTGGCTAGACACAGAACTGAAACCTCAAAATAATTATTTCTAATCCCTTCATTTTACAGAGGACACTAAAGCCCAGAGAAGCTATATGACTGGCACACAGCCTTTCAGTGGTGGGTGTCAGTGCTACCTCTTGCCTCATTGTCCACTGAAAACCAAAGTCACCTGCACTAACAGTGATGTTTATAATTCTTTTATTGTTCAATGACTTATTATAGCCAGTTCAATACTGTAAAAGTATTAATAAATATGATTACAATTCACTTAATCCATTATAAAGGTGCATGTTTCTTCCTAAATTTCATGGATTTCAAGAGTATTAACCACAGCCTATGAAAGAAATACTGGGAAAACTGCATATACCGCAGACACAGCTTTCTATGAAGCTTCCTGAGTAGTAAAAACAGATTGAAGAATAGCCCACACACTGGGTGAAATTCCAGCAGCCACAGTGAGTGCTTTTGACTCTCATAGGTAGCAAACCCTCATGAAATAAGACTCTCTGCTGTTCATAGGGATGTGACCAACTCTGACTTTTGATTTTACAGAGTTGTTGAGAGTAAGTTGCATTTTTTTTTTCTGAGAAGAAAAATCAAGGTTGGAATTAGCTACATGCTAATTGAAATAGCAGGACTGACTTCTCGTTACTAAAATCCTGCTGTAAGCCTTGGTGACTGAATCATATCTCCTCATCCACCCAAGAGAAAACAAGCTACAGAGGAAAATGTGTCCCAAGAAGGGGAATTTAAATACAATTACCATAATAAACACCCATACTTGCCTGGAGGATTTTATTAGCTTCCACCTCCAACAATGAATGTTCTACCTATGATATCCAGAAATGAGAGCTAGGGATCAGACATTGACCTTTGTTGAAGAAAAAATATACATTACTATCAAATTGAACACTTGGCTCCTGAAGAACTAAAAAGGAACTGAGCTAGCCAGATATTTGCTCTGGGGCTTCAGTCCCTGGTCTTGCAACAGCAGTCTCTCTTCACTCTCTATGGAAACACCAATAAAAGAAAAATTTTCTCTAGATCCAAGATAGGAGCCTGCCTACCCACCCAGCCCATCCTCCAATGACCTGACCTATGGACTCTAGCCTCTTGCTTTCAGTGACCCAGAATTGTTCAGTGTTAACATCCTCCTAGTTTGGGAATAGCTTGGGATCACAATCTTAGAGAATCTAAGGGGAAAAAAAGCACTTTCTGGGGACTTGCCTGGAAAACCAAACTCTTTCATAATAAGCTGTCATCTTAGGCTTTGTTAGTAGAGCTTTGAGAGTATGTGGTCAGTTTCTTTCTCTTGTTCATTTATATAAAATAATTTTTATAGTATCTTAGAGCTGGAAGGACTCTTAGAGCTCATCCAGTCCATTTTTTTTCCTTTTATGTATAAATAAATAAAATTCCATGGTGAATAAATTGCTCATTCAAGGTGACATAAGTACTAAAAAGTAGATCTAAGCCTTGGGCCTAGGTCTAGGATGTTTTCCTTCATCAGATATTCCCTACGATTTCTATCTCACTCACACAATGGCCCACTTTCTTTCCCTTATTTCTACCAATCCACTTCATCTCTTTCCACATTTCTTTCCTGCATCCCACTCTCAAGCCCATGAGTGGGCTGGGCCTGTCTGAGAACCCTGTCCAAGAGAAGGATAAATACCTTCAACAACAGTTATACACATCTGGCACTGTCTTCATATACCGCCATTTTATAGGCCATTTCCCATTTGCATCTTCAATAGGTCTGACCAATAGAAACCCAGATATTGTCCTCCAAGTTATGTTCGTTCCATTTACTCGTGTATTCAAGACACATTAACTGAACAACTACTTTGTGTCAAGTATTATGTGAAGTCCAGCAGCTGCTTTTGAGGAGCTCACAAACTTAGAGGAGATTCAGATAAGTGAAAAAAACTATTTTAAACAAACTAAGTGGTATATTCACACAATGAAATATTACTTAGCAAAAATAAAAGGGAAGAACAACTATCAAAACCAAAAAACATACAGACTAAATGCTCACATTTGCTGAAGGGAAACATACTTCGTGGTTATATTTATATTAAGTCCCAGAGAGTCAAAACTCAACTATAATGACACAATAGAGGTTAGTGGCTATCTGAGTTGGAGTGAGGGATAGGTAAGATATTGACCTGAAATGAACATAAAAGAAAATTCTTAGAATGATGGAGATGATTTATATCTTTGTTGAGGTGGTCATTATATAAGTGTAAACATTTGTCAAAACTCAACAGAGAGTTTTGATATGGTCTCCTTCACCTCTCCAAGTGGCATAAAACTAAGACACGGAGAGGTAAAGTGACTTGTATAGTCATTAGCAATGACTCAGAGAGGAAGCCAGAATACCTTAGGCACCTCATTTATACCAGATTCCTTGGCACCTGTTTGCTGCAGGTCTTCCAGTGAGGAGCTTGAGCTCATCTGGTTTAATACACTCTCTTTAACCCTAGTGCTGTTGAAACCAGCAAACCCTTATTGTCCCAGAACACAATATGTGACAGTGAAAGATGACCTATATGGAGAGATAGTCTAAATGGAATCTCATTGTCATAGTCATCATCATTATTGATTTTTCATCAAATATCATAAAAATCTTAATCTAGTGTGGACTGCGATTTTCAACATATAGTTTGGAAGTGTAAAAGTACATGTATATAATTCATTTAATTAAAACTCCCTTCTAAAAGTCATCAAAGAAATTATAGAAGTAAAAGTTCCCATGTGCTTGTGGCTCCAGGTAACAAGTTCTCGGAACATTGCAAATGATATTTATAAGAGGACAGCCACGCACAGGCCTTCCAGTAAAATTATTTACTTCAAAATAATAGAATAATGTCTCCAGAATCTAAAGAGAGGAAAAAAAGATTGTCATCAGACTTCTCCATTATACTAAATTTCAGAGAATAATGAGAACAAGGGAAGGCAGTGGTAAACAATAATTAAAGAATTTTATGTTTCATGTGTCACTCATGTGGAAGGAAATAAAGAGAAATTCACCAGCAAACTCAAATAAGCTCTACACTATACTCTATCTTACCCAGCCATCCTCCAAATTATTTGGAGAAAAATTATCCAACTAGTTTAATAATGAATTAAAATAAAGAAATCAATTTGGAGAAGACATGGCATAAAATAAATCACAGAGAGAAATCAAATTAGGAAAACAGCAAGTGACATAATACTTATTACTAACATGATGAAACGATATAAATGCCAAAAATTATTGAATGAGAACATAATGTCAATCATAATCATCTGGATTTAAAATTATTCAAACACTGGACGATTTGTGAAAATAGGAAAAGAGTGTGCCAAATGTCTTTTTTTTGTGTGCTAATTGAGTCAACAGTAATGATTTTATTTTTGATACTGTTAGAGAAGTAGATTTTCCTTTATCTAAATAAAGTTAGCCACCATTGTGAATAAAATTGAATATATAACTTTCAGATCACTAGAGAGTAAGTGTATATGTTGATAATTTGATGTGTCGGTCACTATTCTAAGTGTTTTCTGTGTGTGTTAATTCATTGCTCATCATAATCCTGTGAGGTAATAGCTATTATTATCATCCATATATTACAGATAAGAAAACTAAGGGAAGTTGACTTCCCAAGATCCTACAACTAGTAAATGGAAAAATTGGAATTCAGACCAAGCAGTCTAGCTTCAAAGCATATGCTATTAATCAATACATTACAGATGTTTAGGTAACATGACAGAAAACTGTAAAAGCAAAGAGAAGAGGAAAGGAAATGGAGAAAAAAGGAAGGGAAAGGAGACTGTACATAGGTGTTTTTAAAGTTAAAATATATTAGTAATTACAAAAAAGAAAGAGGAAGGGAAGAAGCAAGAGGAAGAAGAGAAGGTAGACAAGGACCTTAATTTCTCCAGTAAGAGATAAATACTGTGAGACTTAGTTTAAAAAACAAACAAACAACTCTATGTTAGTGATATTTATACAGCGCCTAAATTTTCCATGAAATGATGCAATACTCATTCTAAATGAACTGTGAAAAGTCAAAGATTTGTGGTGTAATTCCACAATAAAGCCACTAAAAATAAATATAATGCCAGACTACAGCTGAACAGCCAAAACATAAATTAAAATGAAATATTAAAAATGTATTCAAATAATCCAAAAGTGGCCATGAAAGTTGAACAGAGAAACAATAAAACAGAGAGGATGAACAGAAAACAAATAATAAAATGGTAGTTGTAAATCAACTTCAATTAAAAGTCAGAGTTTGTCTGAATGACTAAAACAGCAACACCCAGCTAGCATTTACAAGGGACATGCTAAGACAGGGTTAGGTTGAAAATAAATGGATGAAAATTGATATTTAGTGCACACAGTAAGCATAAGAGTGGGTCGACTATATTAAATCAGAAAAAAAATAGCTTCAAAACAAAGAATATTACCAGTAATTGACAGAAATATAATGATAAAATAATAAATTCATCAGGAAGACAACATACTAATTAACGGCTATGTACCTGATGACTGACCCTGAAACTATGTAAAGCAAACACTGACAGAATGAAATTAAAGGTGAAATAAATAATTCTATAATCATACCCTGGAAGTTTTAACACTTTCTCTCAACAATTGATAGAATAACTAGACAAAAATCAATGAAGTTGTAGAAAATTTGAACACCCTCTCAGGTTGAGATCTGTCATTTGTTATTTGCTATTTGTGGCACCACACTGAGAAGGGTGGAGAGTATGAGCTCAGGCTAAAGTAGAAAGAGTGTTTCCAATGATGATATCTGCCTCAGACATCAAGTAGGAGAAAAGCTACCCCTAGACCAGTAGCCTTCTCAACCCTGGCTGTGCATTAGAATCACTTGGGGACCCTTTTAAAAATACCTATGCCTGGGTGGGTACCTCACCTAGAGACTTTGCTGTAATTTGTCTATGGTGGAGCCCAGTCATTGGTATTTTTCCAAAATCTCCCCAGATGATTTCAATCCTCACTAGTGAGTGGTGAGGACTGAAAAACACTGTCCTAAACTATGAGGAAGTGGATGCTCCTACTCTGATGAAGAGAATGTAAAACATATATATTTAAAGGACCTTACGTGCATCATTTTTTCTGAAAATTTCTGAAAATGATGATAATGTGCCATATAATTTACATTCAAGAGTAGTTTTTGCAACTCAGTTTATAATAACAATGGATGATTGATAGATGATAGATGATAGATACATACATACATACATGTATGCACAGATACATAGATAAATATAGATAAATAATAGGAGGAAGGAAGTAAAAAAAAAGAAGGTGGGAGAGAAGGTAGAAAAGAGGGAGGGAGAATAATTAGAATAATCTATCTAATTATTCAACAATATGGAATTTATTAAATGAATTAAAATCAAGATACAATAAATATCTTTTAATAAGATGATGATATATATTTTACATCAAATATGTACATAAAAGGTGAGCGAGAGAATTATGTTATGAAGTGGTTTATCTAAATATTCTGTTTTTGAGAAAATGTATGTGTACCCATGCAGAGAAAAAAGTCTTAAAGATTGTTTCAAAGTGTCAATCATATTTATCTCAAGATAGTGGTATTTTAGTTTTAGTCAAATCATGATCATTTTGTTTCTAATTTGTATAACACGAATGCACAATGTTTATGTAATAAATCACAAGCTAGGAAAAAAAAACAAAAAACCTCTTTCTGACTACAGTATTCACTCTTCAATGGGGACAGCCTTTCATCTAGTCAGCTCTAATTCTTGAAAGAGGGTCAGATGGATTATTCATGCTGGTTAAGGAATTAAGAAGAATTTAGAACAGCTCTGTGAAAGAGTGTGGGAACTGGTCCATTACCTTAGGTGAAAAATAAACAGGGGAGGTTCCCTTTGATCCATGTGCCCATTTCTTTCAGCCTTCTCTGGGTGGATCTGGAGAAAGTGAGGCCAGCTGGTACCTGCCTGCTGTCCTTTCCAAGGTGTGGCTGGGAAAGTGAGAGCTGCCTAGATCTACCCCCAATTATCCTTCCACACCAAGAAAGTCACACCTGTTGATCCATTTTACAGGTGGAAAAAATTGGGGTAAGCTCAGCGAGAAAAAATAGAAAGCAAATTTCCTTTGCGGCACTCTACTCCTACCATACTCTGACACCATCCCTCTGGCTTTCTTTATGTTTATTGCTTTCAGGACCTCAGATTCTCTCTCCTAAAGAAAAGTGGTCTAAAACCCTCATTCTTATTACTTCATCAGTATTTGCATTTTGAAGGACAGAGAAATAATGTTCACACACACACAAAATGACTTTCTAATGGAAAATTTCAAGCACCAACCTATAGGAAGCGTGGTGATATGGATCAAAAAAGCCTAAAATATTTATGATTCTATAAAGTCTCAGCAGAAGGAGGTAGGAAATACAACACCTGTGGACCCGCTGCCATGGAGACATCATCCTTTAAGAAAACTCTTACCTCCAGGAAGTATCTTCTAATGATTTTGAGCAACTAAATGAAGAATATGTTTTCCAACTAGAAGTGCAAACCAGAACCTCTGTGCTCTATGATAAACCCATCTCCTCACAGTCAGGAAAAGTAGTGAATGTTCTCAGTTCTATTCCTAATTTATTTAACTATCTACATTCTGTGATACCAGCATCATGGAATGTGCCTTCCAAAAACGGTCTAGGAAATATTCTTTGATGTCAGGTCTCCCAGCAAAGGTTTAGAGGTGATGGCAGATCACTACTGCCTCTTCTTACTCTATCTCAAGGTAATGATTTGCTCTTAAAAGGAGTTGTAAAGTATAGGTTCTTTTAGCCTTCTGCTTCACTGCTGCCAATGTGGTGGGTGCTTGTCAATGCCACCCTTCAGTGACTGATTTGTTCAGTCTCCATCACTGTACAGTGATCATTTATTACAGGGCAATCTCATATGACACAAAATATGGTGCCTTTGTGACTCTTCACTTTCCAGCACTCACTGACAGCAAATGAAAATGACACTGACTGCCAGGACCAGCTGTAACTCAGCCTCATTTTCCAAAAAACCTTCATGGGGCACTACAAAATAATGAGATGTGCACTGCCTAGAGATTACAGCATAACCCAGCTATGGTATGTTCAGATAAATCGGCTCAACAAATGAACAATCCGGCCAGAAGTAAAAACCAGTCTGTTTTATTACACAATATTTTACTATACAATTTAAGCAAATGAGTTCTTTGTGATATTCCCCATAGTCATAATCAAGAAGGTGGACAATATTACCTTCACTGGGATGTATTGGAGAAATAAGAGAGAATAATTTTTTATTCTACTCTCATTCTCTGCCATCTCACTTAAACAACAAAAGAGGTTGCATTGGGAAAAAATACTCATGAGAATGATAACTGATGATAATGATAATTGATGATGATTATGTCCCAGTTTATAGATGCATTTTGCTCTGCAAAATATCACAATAATTTTTCACTTAATTTTTATGAGAAATTTAGTGAAATAGATAATGCAGGAAAATTGCATGATGAATAACTGAATCCTAAAGGATGTAACTTACTAAGCATTGTACAACCTTTTGAAGAATTGGAGGAGTGGTGAGGAGTAGGAGGCTAAGTCCAGATCTTATCACCCATCTTGAATTTTCCTAGTTCAGCCATGTTTTTAGGCTACTTGCAAAATGCAACTTGACTTAGGTCTTTTTTATTTTATAGATCATAGAACAAATTCATAATCACCATTAAGGAAGAATTTGTAAACAATAGACCTGCACAAAATAAAGTAAAATAAAATAAACTTCTTATCCAAAATTATTTTATACTTATTGAGATAACAAGTTAAGCAATGGATGAATCATTTATTTCTTGAATAAAGTTTAAACAGTGTTTATAAAACAAATACTGTCAGTCACTGAATAAGGTATTAGAGTACAAAGATGCTCTCAAAGAGATTCCCACTACTTTAATATACTGTAAATACTAAGAAAATGAGGCATAGATATGAAGATTTTCTGTATGTATTACATAACTCAGAATAAAGTGGAGATTTCATCATCTTCCAGTTAACTGAATCAAGGGAAACAAACTGAAAAGTTCAGTTTTCCAATGGAAACAAAGGTACAACCCAAATCACAGAATTCATGGAAAATCCACAAAGGAAATCTCTACCTCACGGCTCTTCCACACACTAGTCTAGAGAGTTTGTTTGGCTGTTATAATAGTATAAGGCTTAGAGCACTTCCTCTGTGCCCTTAGATAATCAGATATCTTCTCCCTATGAAATATAGGCTCCATCTTATCTATCTAGTATCCCCAACAATTAGCCTAAAGCTTTGCATATAATAATTTTTTTAAAAAATTAATATATAATTCATATGCCATAACTCCAATTTAGTGGTTTTTAATATATTCACAAGGTTTTGCAATCATCATCACTATCTAATTCCAGAACATTTTCATCACCCCATAAAGAAACCCCATACCCATCACCAGTAACCTTCCCTCTTCCTCCAGACTGTGGAAATCACTAGTTAACTATCTGTTGTTATGGATTTTCCTATTCTGTATATTTCATATAAATGGATTCGTAGAATATATGACCTTTTGTAACTTACTGGCTTCTTTCATTTGGCATAATGGTAACAATATCCACCTGTGTTTCCGTGTGTATCAGTACCTCATTCTTTTTTATGGATGAATAATATTTCATTATATGGACATACCACATTTTGTTATTTATTCACCTATTGATGGACATTTAGATTGTTTCCACTTTTTGGCTCTCATAATAAGATTTTATTACATACTTGTTTAACAAATTGATGACTTTCTAAATGTTACTATCATATATGATATGGCCAATAAACATGTATAAACTATTTAACCTCATTAGTCATCAGAGAACTAGAAACTGAAAGCAATGCAAGACCATTTTGCAGTTGCTAGATTAGCCAGGACTTTGCTACTCTAATAGCTATTGCCTGTAAGGGTATAGTATTCACCATGCACTGGTTACTGAAGTGAAAACTAGTGTAAGCATTTTAAAGCAAGGTGGTAAGATATACCAAGAGCCTTGAGATGTTTATACGATTCAACTCCCCTAGTTCTCTATGTGAGAGATGAGACTAAGGACCTAATATAAAACACAGAAAAATGCTTTATTTGTGAAGCGTTTATTTTATTTAAAATGAAATTTGGGGGAAAACCTAAATACTCAATAATAATGATATTTATTTAAAGACAATACGTTTAAAGACAATATATTGAATACATAATTAAATGGTAGACAGTAATTAAAAATTACATTTCAAAAGAGTTGTAATTGCATCAGAAAGTGTTATTCATCTTCAGTGAAAACAGGAATAGTATGGTTGATCTCAAATACGTAAAAATTTCACAGAAAAATAGGAATTTGAGGAAATCTATAAAAATGTTAATATGAATTTTTCTGAAAGATGAGATTATAGATAATTTCTATGGTAATGGGAATGAAGAAAAGAGAAAAAATTCTTAGACATATCTGCATTTATTATGTCTTACGTTAAATAGTTTTTTATGTTCATGTTACTTAAATCTCCTTTTAAATGGTAAGTTCTGAGAGGGCAAAGGACTATCTTAAACAGTAGCATTTTTGTGTTAGGCATACAACCAATTTTTTAAGTTAATACTAATATTTAAAAATAAATACTAATAAAAAATTATTTTCACTTTTATTAGACCTCATTTGACCATGTAAACTTAGAATAGGTTTTTCTAGTAATAGAATATTTGAGAACAAGGTAATGATGTACGGCAAACTGAAAAATCTAAGTTTCTATAATTCTTTTCAACAGGGTCATCCCAAAAGTAGTTAAAGGATTGGTGGCCTGCATCACCTACTCGCCTGCCTGCCTCAGAGAACCTGACAGAATGAAGGGCACATGGGAAACAGTCATACAGTAAGAATGTAAATGGATCCAATGACAAAGGCAAATGGTTGATAAGACAGTCACCTACAGGGTGAAATATGTCACATTTAGTTTCTCTGCTAACACAACAAGTTTGTTTTTACCATGTCTCCATGAGCAAAGTGGCAGATAGAGAAGGCATTCTAGTCATTTGGAGGAAATTAGGCAGTAAGGACCTTTATGTTTACACAACTGTTACAAGTTGTGAGTTTGTCAAAGCTTTAAATGCATTTGCCCCAACCATCTTTTTTCCATTATATGTAAACATTCAAGTCTCTTTCATGGAAAATATATTCTCACATGGTCCTAATTCACTTCTACTCAACTTATCAGAACATTATCCCATAAGATTCATTTTAAGTCCAGAAAATTATCTTAGCTTTTTGTATGTGGCTGGTATTAGTTCCTATAAACAAGTTCTTTCAATTACTGGTTTTACATGCCCTTCAACTTTGTATGTGTTTGTGTGACTTGAGTTTAAGTCAAAATTGAACACCTTTAAATTTGGGCTACAGATATTATCCAGATAATTCAAACCTAAGTATCTGTGTAGTTCAAATGATCTCAAGTAAAGAATGATATGAAATGATGTATTTTACTTTTTTTGTTTGTAGACAAATCAAAGATTTAAGACCATAACTGTTTCTATGTACACAGCAAGGTCATGTTTAGCTAACTTTGCAAAACAATAATAGATAAAATTAATCGTAAACATTTATTATGTGTTGGGGCTTATGTTATGGCTTTATAAGCATGTTCTTATTTAAGCCTAAAAAGATGATAAGAAATTAACATTATTCTTAGTCCCATTTGGAAAATGAGAAAACTAAGGGGAAAATTATATGTCCACAGAAATAAAGGACTTACACAAGAATATTCATAGAAACTTTATTTATAACAACCCCAAATTGGAAACAATCCAAATGTCCGCAAACATATTGGCAAATTCTAGTATATTCATGCAAAGAGATAATACTCAGAAATGATAATAATAATAATAAAAAGAGTAACTGATATGTGTTGCAACATGGATGAATCAACAAGTTTCGTTAATAACCAAGCCAAAATAATATAAATATAAAATACAAATATCATAGTGTATGAATCTATTTGTATTAGGTTCTGTAACAAGCAAAGCTAATCTATAGTAATAGAAATCAAAAGGGGGTAGACATTGCAAAGAGACATGAGGGAACTTTCAGGAGTTGGTCAAGATGGATACCACCATTTCAATGAAGGTGGTGATTGCACAGGTGTACGTGTTTATAAAATGTTTGTAAAAATTCACTGAACTGTGTGTTTTGTTCTATGAAAATCACATCTCAAAAAGAGGGTAATGAGAGATTAGATAGACAGACAGACAGACAGACAGATAGATAGATAGATACATTATACATACATGATAGAGCTTAGAATTGGGAAGGGGTAAAAATGCTTAACCATTTTCTTAAGGTTACACAGTTATACTGAATAGGAAGTGAAATTTGAACACAATTTGAATACAAGGAGCCTGATTACAGTCTGACTCCTTGCCAAATATTTATGAAATAATCCACAAATATATTTGGTAGTAGCTACATACAATGCATTTCCTATTTGCTATGGGAAAAAAAGAGTTCAATTAAATGAGTTAACATATGTTAAGTGTTTATTACAGTGCCTGACATAAAGTAAGAGCTCAAAAGTGTTAACTACCATTATTGTAAGATATGAGCCTTGGCCTCAAGACAATAACAGAGTGCTTGGGGAAACAAATCATTAATTCAGAAATCATTAAACAACAATAGAAGAATCATAGTTTAGTATAAGAAATGGCACAAGGAACTACCCAAAGCCAAGACCAGAAACTCAGCATCTACAGGTGCCAAACAGCTTAACAAAAGGATCGTAAGGGTATAGAGCACTGGAAGACACAGCTCCCATTTAATGGGACAGCCACACAGCATCAACTTATTGTTGCCATGTACAGATGCCAATATAATATTGCCGAATCAGTTTTAGAAGGATCTAGGAATTTATATGTTTATGTGAAATCTTTCAATCTTTCAATGTTGGTTATTAATGCAATAGTTTAAAAATTGCATGATTTGGGGGTTATACAATATGGTCTAAATGAATAGTTTTAAGAATACTCTTAGAGATCACCTAAATATCTGTTCCCTACCTTACTCTCCTACTCACTCAGTATTGAATCTGACCTAGAGAGCTGAAGTCACTTGTCCAAAGTCACAGCTGGGAATTCAATCTTCACAAACTTCAGTGTTGAATAAATGGAAAAACTTACCACATCTCTGTGAATTCAGTCCCCTTGGGCTGGAGTACAGAAGTCAAGTTACATAAGGAGGTGAGCTTGGAGTACTATTTGGATAGAAACACTACAAGTGAAGACATGTCATGAGGAAAACATAGAGAGATAAAGTTTGAAATGTGTTCAATGGACAGTATTGTAGTTCCAGGTATTGATGAGAAATCTTGAAATGGCCTAATGAGAGCCCTTGAGAGCCACAAAAGTTTTATATTTTATACCACTGTCTGTGGAGACCATGGAAGGTCCATAGAGCCAAATGGCATAATGAAAGGTAAAAATGGGCTTTCTAAAGGGCAGACTGATGCAGTTTTCATCTCTACTGTCAAGAGGTTCCATCAGCCACACCCCTTGTCCTTGTACCCAGCTTTTTTATCTAGGGGAAGAGAAAGAGTGGATGGAAATCAGAGGAACTATAATTTATCTAAAGAATAAGCAGTAAACTAAGGATAATTTATCAATCAAATTCAAGGAACCAGATTCAACCCAATTATGCTTTTCTTCCTCCATAAAACTTTTTTGGGTTCTTGAGGAAGCCAATTTTAGATGTAGATTTTTAAGACACTGTATCTGAATGCGCTATGAGTAAATCACGACCCTGCTCTAAACATTTCCATTCTGGATGTATGCAGAAGTAGACACTGGTAAACCAATATGTTCTCTATTCAAAAAGACTGATTTGATCATTTATTCAACAAATATTTATTGTATGTTTACTATATGCCAGAAACTGTTGAGCACTGGCATAGAGACAGGCATTAATAAAGTCCATCAAATAAATGTAAAAGTACAATGTAATAAGTGCTATAAAGAGGCACTGCATGGGCTCTGAAAACATCTGATAGGAGGATTGAACCTAGTCAAAGAGATCAAGGAAGACTTCCCTGAGGAAGTAACGATTTAGTTGAACTCTGAAAATTAAGGAGACAAGAGTACAGAATACAGGCAGAGGAAACAGCTGAAGTCAGGTGCAGTACCCAGATCGTACTGGCTTACAAGAGTAGATTATTGAATTTTTAGAAAATTTATAAGCCAGTAGACATAATTTTGGGAATATTTACATGATGAACATTGACAAACGCTAAATAAAAAATAAAGATTTTGGGGGATGGGAAGATTTAAAATTTTTATTTTACAAAGGAGCCAGCTTTTAAAAAATTGCCAGCATGCCATTATAAAGTACTATGGTTGGCAAGAAGAGATATTGAATAAAAAGAAAGTCAAGTGTCAAGAGGGCAAAGAATGAGGAGCATGATGGGAGCTGAAGCAGATGGGGCTGGACCATGCACAATTATAAAGCCTTGTTAAGCATTTTAGTCTTTATTTTAAGTGCAATGGGAAGCCATTGAAGTATTTATAAACGGGATGAATAATTTAAGCAGGTAGTAATTTTGATAAGATCCATCTGGCTGTACTTTGAAGATTAGATTGGAAGAAGGCAAGAGAAAACGTGAATGACCAATTAGAAGGCAGTAAGTCATTCAGGAAAACAGTAGCTTGGACTAGAGTGTTGACAGTGGAGCTAAAGAGACATAACAGATTAGACATTAGATAGATAAAAATCAAAAGAATCAACATTTTTAGTCGCAAGGAGAAATATAATGAGTGTGGATATGTTTTGCTTGATGGCTTTGAGACAGCCAAAAGTTCATGAGGGATGAGAGATCTGAACTGGAGGTCTAAATTTAAAGGTTATATTTAAAGTAAAAATATAGGCATGGAATAATACAGTAAGTGTATTGAGTGCGAAGAGAATTGTACTTAAAACTGGAGTTTATGGGATTTCCAATTTTAAAGACATTGTTGAGAAGTCTGAGTCTGAAAAGAAGATTGAAAAAGAGCAACCAGAATTCTATGTATTTTAGCAATAAGTTACTCATTGGTTTAACATGTGCTACTATAGTAGTGTGTTGGAGGCAAATGGCAGATTGAAGAGGGTAGAGATAGGTGGAAGTATGGGAAATGGAGACAGTGAGTATGGACAACACTTTTAAGAAAGTTTAGCTGAAATGAATGGAAATATGAGATACAAAAATCTGTTTTAAGTGAAAGAGATATTAAGAATGTTTAAAACAAAAGCAAAGACATTGAGATAGCCCAAACTGAGAAGGAGAATCTTAAAATACAAAGAAAATAGAATCATCAGGGAATGGGGATATGGAATCCACAGGAAGAGCTCCCAGAACCTATGGTACTGAAAGAAAAGAGATGCTGACAGGTTGAGGTCATACTGGAAACCTATAGCAGTTCCTGTCTGGTGGCTTCTATTGTATCTGTAAAGCTTATAGAATGCATTGCTACATCATCACCCAGGGGGGTAAATTGGAATCAATGTCCCCTGTGGTTTCCTGCTGAACATCTTTGAACCCCTAATTTAAACTGTATGTGTGTTGAATTTCTCTGATCTTGAAAATCTCAGAACCTTAGAAGTAGAAATTAATGATTTTATCCAACCCCTGCATTTCAATGCATTCCCTGAATATGTATTGGGCATCCACACTGCCAGACACTCTGCTAAGCACTGGGGAATTTAAAGATAAACAAGACAGCCTCTGACCTAGAAGAGGTAATGGAATAAAAATATTTATACAGTTAACTAGAGTATAGTTGCAAGCACAGCAATAGAAGGATGGACAAAACTGTAGGTTTCCAGAGGAGGAAGCTAGTTGATTAGAGGGCCAAGAAAATTATCCAGGTCTCTAGACTCCAAATACAATGCCTTCCTCACTATCCATATATAATATTATTCTTATTATTCCACAAAAAAAGGTTTGCTGTGTAAATATATTTATGTAGCCCACAGAGATAATATAATCTTTCCGCCTTCTTGTTAATACACTACCATCACCAATCCAAGATCAACACTCATATATATACTATTGGCCGAGAACTATATGATTTAGATTCTGGTATAAACCACTCATTTCCCTTTAAACATTAGTTTGGAAAGCATTAAATAGCAGATGGCCATCACCCTACATCCATTATTCACTAGAACAATTCTACTTAACTGTATCCATAAAAGGCCACAGAATCAACCACAATTTTGTTTTTTCTTTCTTTTTGCTGCCTCTGTCAGAATTCTAGCCTACTAGCTTAAAGTAACCAAAATATTTGACCATAATTCAGTTCTATGTCTTTTATTCTCTAGGTTGAACCAATACAAAAGGTTTAAGAAGTAAAATTTAATCAATGTTTCACATCATGTGGAGTAAAATATGCATTAAAATGAATTCTTACCTTCTTTTATGTTCTTCAGAAATTTATGAAATATTTACAGAAGATTCAAAATTGCCTGGGATGAGACCAAGTGCATCAGGGGTAAAAGTAAATGAGACAGTTTTGGTTTTCGGGAACTTGTAGTATAAATCCAGACACTCGATTTTGAACTTTTCCAGACCTTCAATTTTGATATTGTCACTTTTACTAGAAAATAAAATTTTTAGAGCAAAAATTGTCTACAATAAAGTTCATCATGCTCAAACTCACTGATGTGAAATTATTTTGAAGTTTCAAGTATCTAATTCACTTATTGTCTTTAGAGTTTTCTTCTGTTCTGGGAGCTATTGCACAGTTTGCTTCACTCCAACAGGGAAAAGAATGTGGTGAGTCAATGAGTTGTGATAGGTTTGTTAATCTGTTTCCTGCACAAATAACCCACCACCTACCAATTAACAGGCATCACACCAAGTACCCTCAGAGAAGTATAAAGACAAAATGCCACTGAGAAATTCACACTCTTGTGGAGAAGACAATGATGGAAACAGCAATGCATAATGAAATTTATGCTAAACAGGCATATAAGCAACTTGCTGTGGAAATTCTGAGAATGGTGAGATTTTCCTTGATTGGAGCATTGAGGGTAAGCTCCTCAGTAGTGTTTGTGGTGAACAGGATTTAGAATTTGGAAAACATGAGGAAGATGTTCTGGACTAGAGCTTCGGTCTTTGCAGAATTGGAAATCATGTGGCAAATACCACTGCATAAACCCCAATAAGAATTCCCACTCTCCCCCCACCCCCCACGTTGAGAACCACTGAAATGGGGCTATGTTGATGACTAGATTTAGAATACTTCGATGTAGCAAATTAGAACCACAGATTCCCTCTAACTTTCCCCTGCTGGTTGTTAGGATCGAGGCCTCTCTCAACATCCAAGCTCACAGTGAGGGAAACCTCAGAAGCCACAGCTTTGTGAGACTTGCCCCATACCTCACCAGGAGTGAAGACAAAGTCTCTGTGAGGAAGGAGGGAGGCTGCTGGGGTCCTAGAAGAATGAGAGGGATTCTGAGTGCAAAGTACACACCCCTCATCTGAGTTCATGTTTCAGATGGGACCCCAAACTGGCAAATCTTATCTGTCTAGGCCCAGTTCCTGAAACAGAGGTGGGAGAGAAACACAGCCATGGATCTTACTTGGGGAAAAAGGCAGCAAACCAAAGAAAGAGATTAATTTTTTAAAAACCAGGCGCTAATCCAACAGTGGTTTTTCAAGAGTGCCTTGAGCATTAGTAGGTCATTAAATCTTTGCTAACAGGCCAGAAAAAAAAATGTAAAGAGAGGAAAAAAATGGTCATGGTCCTGTTTAAATTCACACAGCACGGAAATTTCATCAAATCACAGAACGGCATGATAAAAGGAACCACAAGACCCCTAATCAAGGCTAGATGTCCCTCAACAACATTCCAGAACAAAACTACTGTCTTCTAAAAAATGCAATTCACCAGAAACTGATTCATCTTTAAATTTTGGTTTTACTTTATGATTTGAAAATATCAAAGTTTAATCTTTCCTTCTATTCCCCTTCAGATATTTGAAAACTGCCTTTATGATCCTTCCAAATTTTTCTTTCTTTATGCTATTCTTTATATAATATGGTTTTCTCAACTTTTTCTCTTATTGCACAGTCTCAAGCCTCACATAATCTTCATTATCTTTGGTCTTGCTTTTCCCTGAAAGGTGTCCAGCCAGGCCATGCCCTTTTTGCATTGTGGCCTGAGAAGTCCATGAAATATTTCAAATATAATCTGATAACACTGAGTAACAGGATATTATTTTCAACATTTTCAAAACATGTTATTTCATTTAAAGTAGTCAAAACTTATTAATTAGAAGAGGCTTATTTTGTCAACACTTTTAAATTCGTGTCTTTAAATCATTATAATGATTTGCATCAAGTGAAGGTGAGTGAGACAATCGTGAAATAAAATTTGGCCACGTGTAAAACACTAGTTCAACATGAGACTGAAGACACTATAGTGAACCCATGCTCATGCACACAGGCGCACACATCTCCCTTCATGTGCTATCCCTTCTTGATTCATCTATTTAGAGGCACAGGATCCAGTTGGCCCAGAGGACATGTAAAGTGGGTCATTCACTCTGCAGATTCCACATGTTCAGGTTGATGACCTTTTGTAGTGGGTTAAATGTAAGTTATAAGCTTGGGCAGAAAAAATAAAATAACTTAATTTTTCTATAATTGAACTTAACAAAACTATCAAATCCTCTTCTGATAATGTTAGAAAATGGAAACTTTCCATTGCAAGATAAATTCAGTGGTTTTTAGACTGTATATAATCTCTCTTGAATAAATACTCAGTCTAGCCAGGATTTTCCTCCACCACCCCTGCCCTCCCCTTCTCACTCCCAGGGATCTGACATCAGGTGTTGGTGGGCTGGCGTGTCACCATCTGTCTCAGTCTCTCCAGGAGTCTCATGCTGATGTGGTCCTCCCATCTGTGCTTTGTGTGTGGCCCTTACCCCACCACCCACTACTGAGAGTCTACACCTCTCTCTGATAGCAAGTCAGCTCTGTATTTCCTCATCCCAACAGTGAGGTCTCCCCAGGTCTACCAAACTTCCCTCCCCCATCCACCCCTCCAGAAGGTACAAGAAACTCTCATGTCTCCCCTTGCAACACTCTGAGGCCATGGGAGTCCCAGAGGATAGGATTTACGCTGGATATGCTCTTCCTAAAGAAGCCATTGCACTTCTATTTCATAAGGCCCCACCTCATAAGTTAAGAGGATTGCTCACCAGAATGCTCCTGGCTTTCTTGGACTCAAATTAAAGTAGAAGGAATAGGCCACTTCTGCTCTGTGGCCCTTTAAAATTCTCTCAGGATTCTCATTCTCCCCTGGGGTTTGATTCAGCAGAGAGATTTGTAAGTGGTCCTATTTCGGGCATCAACTAACTGCTAATCCTAAACTCTCTCTTATTTCCCACTAGTGCTACTTTGTAGGTGCTTTGGGTTTGGAAAAGTTATCTTTCATCATTGTGCACTGCGGTTTAAGGAAGAAATTCCATCCTCCAAATCCACCAGATCCTGTCTTTTTGAATTCAAGAGGCACACTCTTTAAAAGCTCAGCTCTTGCCACAGAAAACTCCAGCTTCCAAGACCATGTCTCTATTACTAATTTTTATAAACGTTCAGAAACTAAACTGACTCCTTTAATCTGTGTTGCATCTGCCTTTACCCTCAGGGAATGAGGCCTCTGACTCAAGAGAAGAAGGTCCTGAGACAGCATAATGATGGCAAGAGGGAAAGACCTTGGTTATTGCCCAAGAATTTTTTATCTCCATACTTTTATTGATTCAGGAACATGAGTTTCTTATTCAGTTACTAATCTTGTAACAAAATGTCACAGTTTGTGAGTTAGAGAATCATTCAGGGTCCTAGAAACAGTCATGCATCACAATGGTTCAGAGGAAGAGTCTAATGAAGGACTAGTTACAGAGGTGTGAGCAGACTGAGAACCAATAAAGGGCATTGAGGCCCCCAGAGACTAGCAACATCAGAAGTCATCACTACCCTAGGGCTGAAGAGGCAACAGGAGGGATGAAGAATGTACCTGGGACTCGGGGGGAGCTGAAGCTATGAAGGAAGGGCCACCCTAGAAAAGACATGATTAAGGAGAGATTCTATCACTTCCAGAACCTGAACATAAAGCATGGAGGAGAAAGAATTCATCAACCTTGCTCTCCTCTTGTCCTCCTGTCTCCCTTGCCTCCTATGGAACATGCTCAGCCAGATACCAGCCTGCAAGCAAGGTGAGATTTCTCAGGGCTCAGTCTCCCAGGGCACAGAGAAGGGTGATGACCAAGTCTCGAAAGGAGTAGGAAGGAAGAAGAATAACAAATCTGGTGAGAATAGTATTCAATGCCTCATTTTAATCTTTGCCTTCCTGCTCCTGTTTTCTGCTGAGTTCATCTGAGTGGCTTAGGTAGAAAGGTTGTGAATAATTGTCACTAAGCCTTCTTTTAGAGTGAATCTTACAGGGGATTTTTAACCTTTTTTGGTGGGTTACTACCATCTAGAGAATTTTTTAAAAATATATACGTTGCCAAGTTATGAGACATATGCACGTGCCACACTAAAACACAAAATGTCAAAAAATTCATGTAGCTTGGAAGCCCATCCATGGGTCCCCCAGGGCCCTCGAATCCGGCTTTTAGGACTTCTGCTCTAATAATACCTATATTTCATAGACTCTTGCCATCAAACGGCTGAGGTGCTGAGTGCAGGAAATGGAAGAATCTTTGTCTCTGAGAACCCATAACTAGATAAAAAAAATTTCCCTGGTGCCTTCTGAAGGTTAGGCAGAGAAGAGAGCGACTGAAAATGAAAGAATGTTAGCCTAAAATGAAGACTTCAATTTATTCAATAGTCATTGCCTATCTCCTATGTACTAAGAGCTGCAGAAGAAAAAAAAGAAAGGCATCCTTAAGGAACAAAAAGACAAAGGGAAGATCCAAGAGAGGGTAAAAAAAAAAGGAAGGAGTATAGGGAGAACATAGGGTCGTACCTTCCCCTATTTTAACACTATCACCAGTGGGGGCTTGGAAACATTCGTGGAAAGAGGACATAGCACAGTGATCTCTCATTAGATCAAAAGCTGGACTTGGATTTTGGATTTTATCACACATACGAATAGACTTTTAGGTCAGTTCTACCTTTACTATGTCTTGTTTGCTTACATGTTTCTCTCTATATCTTCGTACACATCTTTTTTTTTTCTTTTTTCTTTTCTTTCTTTCTTTTCTTTTCTTTTCTTTTTTTTTTTTTTTGATGCAAACTCATTGGGAAGGCCAATTCTTTGGACATGACTTTCAAGGCCCTCTACAATTTACATTTCCTTTTTCAAATTCTCTTCTTGTCACATCTTCACCCAGTCAAAAATCAATCATTTCCCCAGGAGCACATCTTATTCCTTACCAATTCTATACCTTTGCTTGTGCAGATCTCTCTTCCTGAAATCCCCCCCCCACGCCTACACACACACTCATAATCCTCTTTATATATACATGGCTACCTGTGAGGTCCCCATCTTATGATTACCTCAATAAAATTACTTTAGCTCCAGTAAAAAAAAAAAATTTCAATTACTATTGTAAGAGAAATATATGTGCTATCTATCCTACCAGATAAATTATAAGTTATTTGTATAACATTTTTCAGCTTATGAAGTATTCATATAAACATATATATTCATATAGTCATCACTCAGTTTAACTAGCTAACATCAATATGATTGGCTAACTTTGGCTATTCTGTTCTATTTTTTCAAGTGTTGGTTTCAGAATGGACAACTGGCTCAATTCTTGCCAATGAGAAAAAATAAAAATCAGTTGGGATGTGCCTAGGAAATACTTCCCCACTTCAAGGATACAAAATTATACTTCTCTTCTTTGGGCATTGTATGTCTAAGTATGATGCTTAGAACTTTCTCAGTAATCTTGCTCCCAGCCTGGAAAGTATCAACTAATCCTGACATCAACCAAGCCTATTGTCCACTCACCCTCTGGACTTACTAAATATTTGTATTTTGAGTTTGAGTTTGAGCAGTTTGAGTCAGGATTTCTGGATTTCTGCTGTTTACAGCAAAAAAAAAAAAAAAAAAAAAACCTATACTAACTATACACCTAGCTTTGACTTTTTCTTAATGATGGTGAGAAAAACAGAATGATAGCGACACTAAAAGTACAAACAACAAAAACAAAAGTAAAGGAGTGGAACTACATTAAACTAAAAAGCTACTGCACAACAACACTAAAAATACAACAGAGTAAAAGTCAATTAAGGAATAAGAGAAAATATTTTCAAATCATTTACCTGATGAAGAGTTAAGTTCCAACTCAATAACAAAAAACTAATAAGCTAACTTGAAAAAATGAGCAAAGGACTAGAATAGAAATTTCTCCAAAGAAGACATGTGATGGCCAATAGGCATATCAAAAAAAAGTTAAATATCACTAATCATCAGAGAAATGTGAATCAAAAACACAATGAAATATTACCTCATACCTGTCACAGTAACTACTATCAAAAGAACAAAATAACACAAATGTTGGTGGGGATGTAAGGAAGTCACACTATCGGTGACAATGTAAATTGGTGCAGCCACTAAGGAGATGCCTCAAAAATTAAAATTGAACTACCACATGATCCAGCAATCCCACCTCTGGGTATTTATCCAAAAACATTGAACTCAGGATATACAAGAAATTTATAGCACTCCCGTGTTCATTGCAGCAGTATTCACAATAGTCAAGATGTAGAAATAAGTTAAATGTCCAATCAATAAATGAATGGATTAAAAAAAATGTAGTATATACATATGATGGAATTCTATTTAGCCTTTAAAAAGAGGGCAATTCTGCAATATAAATAAACCTGAGGACATAATGCTAGGGAAAATAAGCCAGTCACAGAACAACAAATATTGCATGATTCCACTTATGTGAGGTATTTAAAATAGTAAACTTTAAAGAATCAAGTGTGGAATAGTGGTTGCCGGGTGCTGAGGGAGCATAAAATGAGAAGTTACTAATCAATAGGGATAAAGTTTCAGTTAAGTAACATAAATAAGCTCTAAAGATCTGTTGTACATTATACTTATTGTCAATAATAATGTATTGTGTACTTAAAAATTTATTAAGAGGGTAAATTTTATGTTAAATGTTCCTACTACAGTAAAAGAAAAAGAAAGATGGTGAATGGCAAGCAAGGTGAGAATAAAAGAATAAAACATAAAAACAAAAGCCAAATAGATGTACAAACTAATACTCAAAAAATATACACTATATTACATTGTGTGTACATTTTATTATTTCTAAAAACATAAAGGAAGTTTTGAGTTGAGCTCCCTTTCAGATGTGACATAGTGTGCTCTAAGATAGTAACTCAAAATAAAAAGTATAGAACTTGAAATTGTTCAATCTGGAATCCCTGTTCCACTCCTGCCTGGCTCTAGGACCTTAGGCAAGTCATAGAATATTACTGACTCTCAGGTTTTTGTTTATATAACAGAAATATTAATAGAGTAAGACATTGCTATGATTAAATGGTATAATATATGCAGATCATCCAGCAGAGTTCTTGGCAGATATAGTAAATTGCTCCATAAATGTTGCAATTAATAAATTATTAGTATTAGTAAGAGATTTGGTGAGAAGTGAGAACTTGCTACTTACATTGACTACATGCTCAATTAGGAAAATAAGTACTTTAGCTATTAGGTAGAGAAAAGAAACAAGTCAATCTGAGAAAACACAGGCATTAGGAAGAATATAGCAATGTTTGCTACAGAAGAATAACCAGTTATAATGGGACAATATCAGTAAAGACAAAGAAAAAGCCAGTGTATTCTACCTGTGCACAAGGCAGAGAGAGCATTCAAATTAAAGAGCATAAGGTAAGAAAATGCCTTGCTTATGTTTCAATTCATTTCACGTCAGCTGCATTGTGGGATTGTTGGTTTTACTGCATAATAATGGGTTAGTCTGAAAATTAAATAGAAAGTTGTGGCTTGTGGCTTTTGTCTATGAATTTTGTATCCCATGGTCCCCTTGGATGTTCTTATCTCCTAAAATGCTGGGCAGCAAGAGAAAAGGAAAAGCCACAAAGAACAAAGGAAATTAAGCTTTCCCAGTTCACTCAAACTGAGATTGCTATAAATGATGACAAACTTATGTTCAGGATAACCTATACAATTATATGTTTCGGTCTTACCCAAAACTCCTAAGGCTTAAAACAGCACTAATTAATATCATGGGAAAGAACCTAAGTATCATTGATAGATAAAAGGATAAACAAAATGTGGTATATACATACAATGGAATATTAATCAACCTTAGAAAGAAAAAAAAAATTCTGATGCATGCTACAAGTTGAGTGAGCACTGAGGACATTATGTCAAGTGAATAAGGCAATCACAAAAGGACTACATGATTCCATTTATATGTAGTATCTAGAGTAGTCAAATTTGTAGAGACAGAAAGTAAAATCATGGTTGCTGAGATCGAGAGGGAGAGAGAAATGGGAAATTATTTGATGGAATTTCAGTTTTGCAAGAAGAAAAGAGTTCCGGAGATTAATTGTACAACCATGTGACAATATTAAACACTACTGAACTGTATATCTAAAAATGGTAAATTTTATGTTACATGTCTTTTGCACAATTAAAAATTTAAACTTGTTTTTTTTTTAATTTCCCCCTCTTTAATTCTTACCCCCACTTCCACCCTCCAATCACAGATGTTGCCTTTTCCCTTCGTTTCCCTTTTTTTTTTTTTTTAAAGAACTGGATCTCTGAAGGTGGGTCATCCCCTCCCAAGCTCTCGCGGCACACAGCCGGGGCCTGGCACATCCCAGGGCCTGGCACACCTGGGGTATGATCCAGGGCTCCACCTGGAGCATGAACCCAGGACCTTCCGCGTGTAAAGCAGACGTGCTAACCACTACACTATGGAGCCCCGCCACCCCCCCCCCCAACAAACTTGTTTTAAATAAAAAAAAAAAAACAACCAAACAAAAAAAATTTCTTTATAAATAAAAAATATTAAGGAATAGATTATACCAATTCTCTACAATCATTTCTGGAAGGTGGAAGCAAAAGGAATACTTTCTAACTTATTCTATGAGTCCAGTATTACTCTAATATCCAAAGCACACAAAGATATTACAAAACAAAGAACTACAGACAAATATCTCTCATAGACATAGATGTCAAAATTCTCAAAATATTAACAAGTCAAATTCAACAATGTATAAAAACCAAGTCAGATTCATCTTAGGCATTCAAGTTTGATTCAACATTCAGAAATCAATTAAATGTAATCTATCACATCAATAGGCTAAAGAAAAACAATTTCAGAATCATATCAGTAGACAGTTGAAACTTCCCCACTAAGATCAGGAAGAAGGCAAAGATGTCCCCACTTACCACTCCTTTTCAACATCATCCTGAAAGTTCTAGCTAACGCAATCAGATATGAAAAGGAAATAAAGAATATACAGATTGTGAAGGCAGAATTAAATCTGTCTTTATTTGCAGATGGCATGATTGTCTATGCAGAATAGACAAATAAAACTCCCGACACTAATAAATAATTATAGCAAGGCCGCAGGCCACAAAGTTAATATTCAAAAGGCAATTGCTTTCCTACATACCAACAACAAACAAGTGGAATTTGAAATACAAAACTCTGATGAAAGAAATCATAGAATGAATGCAGAGTTATTCCATGTTTATGATTAGGAAGACTAAACATTGTCAGAATGTCAGTTCTTCTTATCTTGATCTATAGATTCAACAAAAACAATAAAAAATAGTCTTTTCGACAAATGATGCTGTAACAACTGTAGAGTCACATGCAAACAAATGAGTCTAGATACAGATCTTCCACTTTCCACAAAAATTAACTTAAAATATATCACTGACCTAAATGTAAAATGCAAAACTATAAAACTCCTAAAAGATAACATAGGAGAAAATCTAGATGACTTTGGGTTTAGTGATGACTTTTTACATTCAATACCAAAGACATGATCCATGAAAAAAAGAATTAATAAGCTGGACTTAATTAAAGTTAAAAATTTCTACTCTGCAAAAGACACTGTCAAGAGAATAAATAGACAAGCCACAGACTAGGAGAAAATATTTGCAAAAGACACATGTAATAAAGGAATGCTATCCAAAATATACTAAGAACACTTAAAACTCATTAATAAGAAAATATTTTAACTAAAATATGGGTCAAAAATCTTAAGATACCTTACCAAAAAATATATAGATGGCAATCAAGCATTTGAAAGATGCCCAATATCATATGTCACTACATACTTAAAATGACCAAAATCCAGGACACGGATGACACCAAATACTGGTGAGGATGTAGAGTAACAGGAACTCTCATTCATTACTGGTGGGAATGCAAAATAGCACAGCTACTTTGGAAGACCGACAATTTCTTATAAAACTAAACATACTCTTACCATATGATCCAGCAATCACACTCCCTGATATTTACCTACAGGAGTAAATTTATGCCCATGCAAAAATCTGCAGCTGAATTTTTATAGCAGATTTATTAATAATTACCAAAACTTGAAAACAACCAAGATGTCTTTTAGTAGGTGAATGGATAAACAAACTGTGGTACATCCAAACAATGGAATATTATTCAATGCTAAAAATAAATGAGTTATCAAGCTACAAAAAGACCTGGAGAAACTTTCTATGCATATTACTAAGTGAAAGAATCCAATCTAAAAAGGCTATGTGATGTATGATTCCAACTATATGACATTCTGAAAAAGCAAAACTATGTAGACAGTAAAAGAATCAGTGTTTGCCAGAACTTAAGGGGGATGGATGAATAAGAGGAACATAGAGGATTTTTAGGAAAACGAAATTACTATGTATGATACTATAATGGTAGATACATATTATTATTTATTTGTCAAAATCCATAGAATGTACAACACCAAGAGCGAATCCTAATGCAAAATATGTACTTGAGGCAATTATGATGTGTCGATGTGGATTCTCAATTGTAAAAAAGAAAAAAAAACACCTCATTTTAGTGGGAATGTTGATAATGGAGGAGGCTGTAGTAGGGGAATGGGCTGGGATATGTGGAAAATAGAACCTTCTGCTCAATATTTCTGTGAACCTAAAAAAAAATGCTCTGAAAAATAAAGTCTATTTTCAGGGGAAGTAATAAAAAAAAAAAGAGGAGAAAAGAAAAACAAAATAGAAAGTAGAACCTGGCAGAATTTTTATAATAATCTTGCATCAGAAAACCCTGCTGAGGCTGAATGCTAAGCTTCGATGGACGTGGCATTTCCACTGTGACTTTGGTTTTCACCCTCCAAACAGAGCAGCTAGTCTGTGTCTAATTGTGTTTGTTTTTCCCCCTGCAGTGATGTTTAACAATCCCCTAACCACTAAGATGGTCCCATAAAATTTTATGACAACAATTTCTTAAGTGAAATTTCCATTCGGTTTGTTTGGGGGACCTTCAAAAAAACCAGAGAAAACCAAATAGATATAACTCGAGACATTTTCCTGAGGTCTAATTTAATTATAAATCATGACTTTATGAGCTTACCATTCAAAACTCATATGATTCCTCTGCAGCACAAAATAATTTACTGCTCCTGCAAGACAGTGAGCTCATGCCTACAACCAAAGGGCACCCTGAACCACATTCCTTTGGGAAACTTTACAAGTTATGTTCTGAGAATGCAACGTCTGACACTCGAAGTTGGCGAGTTAGTTCCCCAGCCCCCATCACACCCACCAGGCCAGTGCCAATGTGCACAGAACAGAGCAGTGCCAAGAGGCCTTGAGTGTTTAGTTAATGAGAAGAGGAAAACCAAGACACACAAATGGCTGTGTTCATCATCCAGAGACAATTTGTTATCTGAATTTTTTCACTGTTCACATCCATGGCAGTTAAGGAACGTCTAGGCTGAACAATCACACATTCTAATTTAAGGCAGAGGTTTCAGAGATGGAGTCTGAAATTATTGGGTGTGAAATGCAAATAGATTTAGCAGCTTTACAACTATTTATGTTGCCGTCAACTATGCCTGCTGAAGTGGGGTTTTCTTCTTTTTTATCTGAACATCTGAACATTTATTCAAGACTATTCAGATCTATGAAAGCTGGCCTCATGGTAGTAACAGCTCAGGGCTCTGGTCAAGGTAGGCAGGAATCTAACTCATTCTGGGAGGAAAGGATAGAATATATAACTAAGCTTATTCAAAGTCAAGAAAATGAAGCAGGGATTCTAAATGTATGCAGCTCCTAAGTCTGAATTTAAATGAACTACATAAGCAACACCCAAAATGTACATAATAGAAGGTGATTCTTTCCATCGTAGTTCCATTATGGTGAATTATGAAAGGAATTGTTGCAGGTCTCCCACTGTATATATTTCGTTACGTGATATTAACCACTTGACAGAAGAGTTGAAGGATCAGACATTTCATCATAAACTTTTGGAATACATTGCCTATTTGGGACTGATCAAAACTGAATGTAAACCATCTCCAAAATTAAAAACTGAGTCATCTCTGAAATCATAATACAAGGCCATGGAAAAGAATTTAGACATTGTTGACTTTTTAATTCTGTTCCAGTAATGTATGGATTGTCTGTGGAGTGTGAGGGTAACCTAAGGTCTAGTCTTGGCTTTTCTCCTTGACATCTGTGTGATCAAAAGCAATATACTTAAGCTCTCTGAACTTAGTTTTTTCTTCAAAACAAAACAACAATAAAAAAGTGGTGGCGATTTTCTTTAGTGAGTTATATTTAATATATCTTTAATATATTTAATATATTGTATTAATTTTAGGTGTACAGCATAATGATTTAATATATGTATATATTGTAGTGATTCTAATAATCCCCATCTGCAACTCAAGGCAACAAAAGAAAAACTAGTTTCAATGTAGCCAAATGTTTCTTAAATCTAGGAAAATTACAAATACTTATATAGTTCTGTGCTACACACTTTATAAATAATTAACTCATTTAATTTTCATAACCCTGTGAGATCCTCTCATCATTATTCTCAACTTACAGATGGAGGACCAGGCCCAGAGAGATTTATTCCTCAAGGTCAAATCACTTATAAAGTATACACTTATCGGGGACATCGTTGGCTTTAAAATTTAAAAAGTGAGTATTAAGCATAGTTTTCTACATTCAATAAGCCATTGTAAAAAGTACAATAGTTATTACACAAATCTGGGTTCTGAATTAAAAGAGAAGCTACAGATAATGACTGGCCTGAGCCCCTACTCTTCATCAAGTCCAGAAAATGGCCTGTCCAGCAGAGCAATCTAGTGCACCTTCCAGTGTTTCCTCTGGGTTCGAAGAAGCCTCCAGTCCCTCTTTCACTGGAAGGTGGACAGCTCACTGATGATAAAAGCGTGCTGATTGTTGGCTGCAATCCTCCTACATAGCCTTAGGAAGCTGCTTCTAGTTACTGCCACTGTTGCTGATTTTCCTATTGCGAAGTGTAATTACATTTTCAAATGTTAAATTATGAATACAGCAGGTATTTTGAATTTGGAGTTATGAATTACCCTCTATGTGGCAGGTCCAGAAAATGTAAATGCATGAAAGACAGGGTCATATAATGCAAGGTTAATTAAGCAGCCAAGATGAGCCTGCTGTGTAGGATGGGAAACCACAGAGCAGCAATTGATAGCCTAATGATCATGGGCCTCTTCTGTATTTCAAACAGAAAAATACATTAAACAATATGGCATCCATGTGCACACCACCCATCACCCAGAACTAACATGTTTAATATTTTACCATTTATATTAATATGTTTAATATTTGTGAGACCTTTTTTTTTCTTAAAAAAAAAATTACAGATATAGCTGCAGTCTCTCCCTCTCATTTATTCCTTTTTCTTTTCTCTTTCTGAGGCAACTACCATTCTGAAATTGGCATGTATCATATATTAAGTTCTTAGGGCTGCTATAACAAAATACCTCAAGCTGGGTGCCTTAAATAGCAAAACTTTATTGTTACCTAATCATTTACAAAAACCTTATTTCCAAATAAGGTCACAGTCACAGGTACTGAGAGTTAGAACTTCAACATCTTTTGGGGAATGCAATTAACTCATTACACATCTCATACATGTTTTGCTCTCAATGGGACCACCTGTGAGCACCTTTTGGCTTGTTGATGATTGTACTGATGCTAAGACTTCCAGCATTTACAATCAGAATTGCTCCTTGAGTTGGTTCAGCAAGTCTCATGAAAATATGTGTAATGAAACATACACAATTATTTGTGAAAACATACATAATGGGGATAAATCTTAGTTCAAAATCTACCTCAAATGTCCCAGTAAGGCTCAGTCCTACACCATGAAGGCTCAGCCATGAAACTTAATGTATCTCACCCCCCAGGAAAAATACAAAGTAGGAAATGTCCTTTCCTGACAGAAAGAGGAATTAGGGGGTCTATCTCTTCTGCCTCAGCAGCCTGGAAAAGGGCATGCGATGCAGGGTGATTACCCCTGTATAGCAGTAACAAACTCTGACATCTTAGGGACTTATCACAACAAAGGTTTGTTTCTTGTTCATTTAAAGTCAGATACGGAACAGGCATCCTGTCTCCAACTTGGAGCTCTGCCGCCCTTAATTCTGTGGCTTCTATTGAGTTGTTGTGGCATGAGAAGAGAGACATAGTGAATGCACACCTGCTCTTAGCCATATCAACATGAAGGTGGTAAGTGGCGCCAAATAGTCACATGATCCAAATGAGAGAGAATAGAATGGAATATTTGATGAGCACTAATTGTCTCATCTAAAAAGGGGAAGAGAGAGAGATGTGTGTACTCATACTTTCCTATTCTTAAAATAGAACCTCAAAAAAGAAAAGCAATAAAAACATCAAGGCAGGTGTGGTCAAATACAAGACTGTCAGAAGACATTGGAATAGCTTGGAGATGCTGCTAGGAAAATCACCACTGTCTGTATGCTTCATATGGCATGGAATATGGGCAACCTTGCTAGAGGAAGGTGGCTGAGGAGATAAGTCTATTGCTATACTTCGGTTGCTCCACATTGCTTGGAGAAATTAAAAGATTCTGAGGTTCCATGGGCCTTACTGAGGGGATATGGAGATGGTAAAAAGGCTGGCGAAACAACAGAGTCCTGGAATCAAAACAAAGAGGCTGCAGTGTGCAGAAACCAATGGAGTGGCCCAGACAATCAATTCTAGAAGTAGCTGCAGGGAAATGTCAATGGTCTCTAGTCCCAAGTAAAGGCTGCACTGCCCACACCATAGGCCTCAGCTCTACATAAGTCTTTCACACCTAGAGAAATCAATCAGAGAAAAAGTAACCAGGGAGAAGGAGAAAACATAGGAAAGACCAAGTATTTTCTCAGAAGAGACTAAATCACCTAAAAGGCTACATAAATTAGAAGCCATTATGATACTAAACACTGGTAAATTTAAAGTTATTTTTTCCTCTTTGTCCTGGCACAGTGAGGGGATTCTGAGAAAAATCAGACACTTTATAGAAAAAAAAAAGTTAAAATTTCTGTGTACGCCTAAAGACAATGTAAGTAAATTTGCAAACTTGTAACACCTACTATTCAATTATTAGAATTACTAATTTAATTACTAGAATTTGGCATATACATTTAGAGAAAAATCACTTCCCTTGAGTTCTGTAGAAGACAAAATAAGTACATGGTTTTCCTGGGTTTCATCTATGATAGCTGTGAAACTTCAATTTTTAATGCACAAAATTTCATTGGGGAATAGCATGTACTATTAATTATTTGACCCATAGCAGGACTGGGATCTAAGAGCTGACAGAAGGGTCACTAGGCAGGAAAAAATGTTAGTAAAGCGAAGGCCTGCTTCATGCCAGAGGAAGCAAAGAGACAGTTTGGAAGCAGAGCAACTCCAGGCAGAAGACTTATCTTCTCAGGCTGGAGTCCTGCATTTGAGCCAACTGAGTAAGAGAGAGAGTCAATATACACAGGGTACTGCATGTGGATGCCCTCAACTTATCAAGTAACAAATAAATAAATTGTTCATGCAAGTAGGCAAGGACTTGGCTATCAGCAGGTAAATCCATGGCTTTCAATTGGTATGAAATTTAAAAACATTCAAGGATATGATTCAGCCACTTAAAAAACAAACTGAAGAATCCTGGGCTATTAATAGGAGCAGTGTTTATAGTAACTTATGCTTATCAGATCAGATCATATCTCGAACACTACTCATAGATGAGACTAAAGGCAGATATCCTAGCTTCTTCATACATAGGTGGAGCAGCTTTGAGAGTAAGCAAGAGTAGAGTATCTGATAGGTACAGAGCAGGATCGTCCCCCACCACTCTGACAGTTGCTGGTAGTAGTAACATGTTCATGTGTACAGCCTATATTAGTTTCCTTCTCTTCTCTAACATCTCCTTTCCCTACTTGTACTTGCTAGGACAACCTCCCAAATATCCACCTAAATTTTAATCCTTATCTGAAGGTTTGCTTCTGGGAGAGCCTAGCCTAAGACACTACCATGTGGAGTTGCAGGTACCACATAGAAGAAAGGGTTATTGACTCAATGTGGAGTAACCCAGAGAGTAAAAGGTCTGTAAATGATGCCTTAGAAAGAGCAACTGGAGAGATGAGGGAAATTTAACCTTAGGAAGAAGAGATTTAAGAAATATAAAGTTCTTTAAGTTTCCGAAATTCTGGTAGGTGGAAGAGAGAATGGGTGGGTGTTTGTTGATCCAGAGAGTGATCATTGACAGTGGGGATTTGGATATGTCTATATTGAGGCAAATTGTGTGCTTCAGTCCTAGGAAATGAATGTGTTTTAGAGACAGCAAAGAATCGCTAACAAAGTCAAGGCTTAATAGAGTTAGACTATTCAGAGTAGACATCAATGTTGAGATAAAGTTTTTTAAAATGTTAATGCTTTTTAAGATCAGATTACTAATCAGGCTGCAGTCACAAGCCTAATTTTCTTTCTTAATCACCGAGGGTTCTCTCTTTTAGCCTTCTGAATGGCTACTTTAAATAAATGCACTATGTCCCAACATTTCCAAGGGGACTTACTAGCTGCTTGGCAGCCTCTCACTTGTGAGAATTAGCTACATAACCACCTCCTTTCAAGAGGCATAGAATAAAGAGGATGAGCTTAAAGGGAAGAAAAGACAAAGGCATTCAGACAGATATCCCAACTTTGTTGTGATAATAACAGCATTGCTGCAAACTCCTATGAGCATTTTTATGTGAATCCCTTATTAGTCACTGTAATTTACTGTTTACTGTGTGCAAGTTACTAACTATAAAAATTTAGAGTAAAATATTAAATGTGACAAACATTACATAGAAACCTCAGGAAAATTTTACTTAAAAAATAAATAATATTGAAATCTTTTTTTTTTTTTTACCTAAAAAAAGTAAATTAAAAAGTGCTACAGAAATTATAATATCCTAACTGGATAAATCATGGTATAAATTGCTTAAGATAATGTCTGTGGCAACTCAGAAAATTTGACTAATCATAACTTATTTCATGGAGACATTTAGTGTTCACTTAGATAGGAGTCTAATATTGGCTTAGTGGCTCAAACATATTACCAAAGTCACAGTTCTTTTCTTTCTACTCTGCATCTTCAGCATCTT
The DNA here is from genome assembly GCF_014176215.1 of Rousettus aegyptiacus. Taxonomy (NCBI): domain Eukaryota; kingdom Metazoa; phylum Chordata; class Mammalia; order Chiroptera; family Pteropodidae; genus Rousettus; species Rousettus aegyptiacus. The sequence continues at coordinate 67,783,377 of NW_023416309.1, forward strand.
TGCTATCATCTTCACACTTGTCACCTCATGGTAAAAAGATGGCTGACACTGAACCAAGCATCACCTTCTCACAAGAGAACATCAAGTACCAAACATGAATATTTATAAGCAGCTTTATTCATTATTCCTAAATCTGGAAACAATCAAGATGTCCTACAATAGGTGAATAGATAAACAAGTTATGGTACATCCAGATGATGAAATATTACTCAATGATTTTTTTAAATGAGCTATTAAGCCAAGAAAAGACACAAAGAAACTTAAATGCATATGCTAAGTGAACAAAGCCAGTCTGTAAAGACTACACACTGTATAATTTAACTACATGACATTTTGAAAAAGGCAAAACTGAAGACAGTAAAAAGATCAGTGATGGTCAAGAGTTATAAGTAAGTGGAGCACAGGAGACTTTTAGGACAGTGAAACTATTCTGTATAATACTGTAATGATAGATACATGACATTATGCATTGTCAAAACCCATAAAATGTACACCAAGAAATAATTCTAATCTAACTTGTAGACATTCACTAATAAAAATCTACCAATATTGGCTCATCAATTGTAATAAATGTACTACACTAATATAAGATATTAATAATTTAAAAAAACTATGCCAAGGTTGGGGATTGGGGCGGGTACGTGAAACTCTTTGCTGTATATGCTCAATTTTTCTATAAATCTAGAACTGTACTAAAAAATATGAAGTCTATTAATTTGCTTTTTAAAAAAGAACATCCAAAATAGAAATGGAGGGAAAGAGGGCAGCAATTCTTCTTCATATTTCTCTCCACTTATTGTAAAGAAAAAAATCTTTGCTAGAACCACCTAACATATGTTCACATGTTCTCTAATATCCTATTGTCCAAATTTGTACAAATTCTAGCTGCAAGGGAGTCTGGGAAAATAAATGCCTGAAAAAAATTGAATGTTGTACAAAAGATTAGGAATGGCTATTGAGTTGAAAGCTAACAGAGTCTGGCACTGAACTTGTTTCTGAAATAGATTAAATGATGTAGTGATTGTAAATATCAGCTATTAATAATATTAATTTCAAAAGTAGATCTAGGACTTCCAGTTTAAGTTAAAATTGGAATAGAAGTTCACAACTGAGAGTCTTCTACCTGTGGACAAACAAACAAACAAATAAACAAAAAACATGAAAACTAGATTTTTAAAAGAATAAAAACTTATAAATATGAGTCTTAACTGAAAATCAAATTATTATAAGAATCTTAAAAGAATTTCCACAATTAAAAAAAGACATATAAGACAAAGATGAAATCCCAATCTACCACTGCTGTAGTTCCCAGTTGAAAGTGAGTACAGTCATCAGAAAGGATGTTCTTTATTCTTCTCCCACTGTCTACTACCCAGCTCAGTAATGGAAGGTGTGTGCCAATCAAAAATACTGAAAGCTTGTCTCTCTCCATGGGAGAGATGTCACCTATTTAGGTCCTGCTCCAACCACCCCATCATTCACCCCAATAGCATCTGTCTACCTTAACTTTGGAAAGATGATATCTAATAATGGAAGTGTTGGGGAAGAAGTAAAAGGCACCAATATTCTCTGCTTCTGAGTGCTATAGACAGACTAAGAAGTAGCAGAAACACAAAGAAGTAACAGCAGAGAGTTTAGAGAATCTCAGGTCATTCTTTCTAGCAATGGAAGAACTATAGATACTTCCTGGCCCTTATAATTGAGAGAATTCTAAAAATTAAATGGACAGTAAGAGGATTCAAGAAAATTCTATCTATGCTATTTGTGGAAAACACCAGTTCCAGATAATATCTTATTCAAGAATGAGTCAATTAAATATGAGGCCTATAGGAAGTGTCAGTTGTATGGGAGAAATAGTTTAGACCAGTCAACAGCACAAAGAAATGGTGATCTTTAAAAATGATTCACTGAAGGAAATGAGTATATTTGAGAAATCACCTGATTTGTGTTCTAAATAAATTTCAAAAACAAACAAATAAACATGTATACTAGCACACAAAAAAAGGAGATAACAATCTTGAAGAAAGTATAAAGGAGAAATGAATATGATAAAGACAATAAGAAAAATAAAAATATGGTAGTAAAATCAAAATCAAAATCAAAAATCAAAATAGAAACAATAAAGTATAGAATTAACAATGGCGCAAAAGGAATTAATCATCTGTTCATGTAAAAGGCAACTAATTAAAAGTTAATATGAGGTATTGAAGGACTTCTGGTCAATTGGTAGAATGGGTAAATGTTAGGTTTGCCTCCTTTCACTAACACAATTAAATTAAAAATAAACTACAGATGGTAGTAAGGATGGAGATATAGAACTGACTGGTCCCACACTAACATATGGTGGTTGAGAATTGGGAGGGATATCTTGCTGCAAAGTCCCCTCTGGAGGAGCAAGGCATTTGAGCCCCACACTAGGATCCCTAGCTCAGAGTTCAGGTGACAAGAAGAGAAGTCCTCACAACTTCTGGCTGTGAAAACCATCAGAGATGGTAGCTGAGATGGAGGGCTGTAGGAGTCACAGATGTTCCTCCTAATGAGCCCATGCATGATTACTTGCTGATGGACTCAATTGCTCTGAGCTCCAGTGTTGAGGCAGCAGCTGGAAAGATGCCAGGGACATATAGGGAGAAACCAAATTGTCTAGCTTCAGAGTGAGGGCTTAAAGAGCAACTTTCACTCAAACAGAAGTGCTGGCAGAAGCCGTTGTTCCTTTGTTGCAGGCAGCCAACATAGCTGAGTCTTCATTAACTTGGCTAATACTGATCACCTGTCCCGGCAATTCCCTGAGACCCCAACTTGTGGGCCCATTCAAGCCACTTTCAGTGGCTTTTCCATATAAACAACCTGTCTTGGCTCATGCTGCAGACTTTTCTAAAATCTCTCAAAGGTTCACAAACCCCAAACAAGCAGCATCTGGCCTCAGCATTACTCATATCTCTTATTGAGCAGCCCCAGGACTGGCATTAGAATGAACTGACCTTTGTTCGTGGCTTGGCCTCTCAAGACAACTCTGAACCCATGTGGGTGGCTTCTATCTGAAGATTGCTTGGTGGCCTCAGGCAGGGCACAGGCTGAGGCTGAACTTGGCCTGTAGCGTAGCCTCTCCCAGGAGGACTAGGGGCAGCACACCTAGAGGCCAGCTTAGACCAAGCCAGAGCACTGCCCAGGGCTGCATCTAAGGACATCACACCAAAAGGGCAAACTTGGCAGGCACCAGAGGCCTCCTAAAGTAAACCCTGCTCTGCAGGGTCAGCTCTTGTACAATAGCTTTTCCACTGTAGTTACTAGCCACTCCTCACAACCAATCACCTTTAAAGTCAATCTATCTTATTGACTTGCAAACAGCAACCAAGGTTCAACTACGACAGGAGAGCAAACACAACCCACACAAGGGACACACCTAGAGCACCCAGCTCAGGTGAACAGAGAGACTATGCCACCTGTACCTCACAAGACACTCACTACATAAAGCCACTCCACTAAGAGCAGAAGACATATCAGCCCTACCTAACACATAGAAACAAACACAGGAAGCAGCCAAAATGGGGAGAAAAATAAACATGCCCCATATGAAGAATACAACAAAGCTCTAGAAAAAGAACTAAACAAAATGGAGACAAGCAATCTATCAGACACAGAGTTTAAAACACTGGCTATAAGAATGGTCAATGATCTCAGTGAGAACTTCAACAAAGAGATAGAAAACTTAAAAGTGGAGATTAAAAAAACCCAGTCAGAGATGAAGAATACAATAAATGAAATAAAGAATACACTAGAAAGAATCAACAGTGGATAGATTAAACAGGTTCAAATCAGCCATTTAGAAGGTAAGGTAGCAGAAAACACCCAATCAGAACAGCAAAAAGAAAAAAGAATCTAAAAAATCGAGAATAGTTTAAGGGGCTTCTAGGACAAAAAAGCTTACATTAAAATACATAATGGTTTAATAATAATTTTCTGAAAGTCACAGAATATAACCGTAAGAGTCAGAAAAGAATTGCAGGCAGGATAAGGTGAAGTGAAAGCATTAGAAAGTTAATTACACAGAGGGAAAGCAGCATGCCATTCTTGATACAGATCATTAGAGAAACATAAAATTAAGACTTTTTTACACATAAAATATCCTTTTGTAGAAATAGAAACATGGTGTTACATAAACAACTTAGCAATAATATATTTTAAAAACACAAGAGAGAGTAATGAAAGAAGAGAAAAATAAAATGAAACAGGGTGGTACAATAAATAGATGTGCTAATCTTTCATTTGTCAAAAGAAACAATCAAATTATGTACAGAGTGCATAATTCAGAAGTAAACAAAGTAACACAGAAAGGATAAAAGATAAAGAATGAGTACAGATATATTGAGAAAATGCAAGCAAATAATCCAAATGGCCCAAAAGTTAATATCACACAAATAATCAAAAGCAAAAAGATTAAGGGGGCAATTCATTCACTATGAAAATATAAAACTCATGATTCATTATTCAGAAAGATGTAGTAGCTTCTCTCTCTCTCTCTCTCTCTCTCTCTCTCTCTCTCTCTCTCTCTCTCTCTCTCTCTCTCTCTCTTCCTCCCCCCCCCCCACCCCTGGATTATTGTCATCATCTTAGAACATTCTAATGTCCCTAATCACAATAATCAAAATAACAACAAAAACAAGAAACCTCCTCAGGTACATCCCTAAGGTATCAGCTTATTCCTTCTCTCCATGACAAAATTATCCAAAAAAGAAGATAATTTTATTTGCTCTTAAAATCAGATTTGACTTTTACTCCAATCTGATTTCCACCTCAAACATGCCACCAAAATTGTTATTGCCTACATTACCAGGGACATACTAATGCCAAATCCAATGGGATCATGTTCATCTTCATTTTAGGAAAGGTCTCAGCAACATTCTACTTAACACTCTCCTCATGAAACCTCTCTCTCCTTAGTCTGGTGACACTATGCTCTGCATGTTTCTTCCCACTTCTTAGTCTCATTTTTTCATTCTCTTCTGAGGCTCTTTGTTTTAATATCTAAAGGCTTGAGTTTTTATACAGGGTTTGGCCCTGCATTGGCTTCTCTTCTCACTAAACTTTGTATGTGATCTTAACACTTTGCTCTGCTCAGCTTTGAACATATACTAGTGTCTCCTAAACCACAATTCTCTTCTCAACTTGAGCAGCAGCCTCAACCAGGACAGCTCGAGAATGTTTCACAGCAGTCTTGGTTTACTCCTTTCCAAAACAGAACTCTTGTTTTAACCTAACTTCCAACTCGGTTCCATCCCTTGTATACTTTTTCTTTATATGTGGCACCACAATATCCTTGTTCTCAAACTAAGAAACATGGAGTCATTCATGACATCCCTCCTTCCTTCATTTTCACATTTAATCAGTCACCAATCCTTTCTGATTCTACCATCTAAAAAGTTTAAGAAAAAACAACACCTCATGCTCTTCTTTTCCAACTTGGCCCTGGCAGAATGCCTCCTGCAAAGAATGGTGGCAAGAAGAAGAGCCATTCTTCCATCAACAAAGTAATGACCAAGAATACACCATCAGCATTCACAAGCACATCAGGAAGCATGTCCCTTGAGCACTCAAAGAGACCTGGAAATTTGCCGCAAAGAAGATAGAAATTCCAGATATGAGCACTGACATCGGATTCAACAAAGCTTTTTGAGCCAAAGGAATAAGAAATGTCTCACACTATATCCAGGTGTGGTTGTCCAGGAAATATAATGAGGATGAAGATTCACCAAACAAGCTCTATACATTGGTTATCCACATTCCTATCACCATTTTCAAAAATCTACAAACAGTAAATGTGGATGAGAACTAACTGCTGATTGTCAAGTAAAATTATAAAAATGACATAATAAATAAATAAATGAATGAATGAATAAATAAATAAATAGTTTGTGAATTTATCAACTTATAGCCCTATTAACATTCACCTTATATCATATTATCATCATTGTTCTGCATATTATTCTTTCTATCACTCTTGACCATCCCCCAATAGAGATGCTCTCATTCCAATGACAACCATACTGCAGTGTATAAATGTATCAAATATGTCGTACACCTTAAATTTATAGTGTTCTAAATTAAATACATTTAAATTTTAAAAATTTTTAAGGAAAAAAATGGAATCTGATCTTGCAGTTTCCCTAATTAAAGTTCTTCAAAGGTATTCTTAACCATAGAATCCTATGCTTTTGGTTCATTGTGGTTATCACTACTCGTAATGATAAAATTATTGCTTTATATCCTTACTTAATACCTGTAAGTTCCATGAGGTCAAGGACTATATCTGTTTGGTTTATCATAATGTACCAATCTTCAGCTCAGTGAAGGACATAGGTCAGGTGCTCAATAAACAGTTTGATTCACTGAGGTACTAACACTGTCATAATTATAGCAGTGTGGTACTGAAACAATATATTGAACAGAATACAAAGCCAAGAAATAGATCCAGATACATGAAATCATTTATTATTTGATGAAGATAATTTACAAAGGACAAATTACCCAATACTTCATAAACAAACTAAATAATTTGGGGGGGGGGATCACTCCATATATCATATAATACAGAAAAAGATAAATGCTAGAGTACATCATAACTATAAGAAAACATAGTTGAAAATTTTATAATCATTAGTTGTACTAGACCTTTCTAAGTATACTTCCAAAAACAGGAATCACACACACACACACACACACACACACACACACACACACTCACACTCACACACACACATACACACAAAATGAAAATTTTAAAAGAGGTTTTAATATTTGTTCACATCCTCACTGTATTATTTTCTGTTCTAGAAATTTGTCTTAAGGAAATTGTGAGAAACTGATACTAAAAGATATGTACAAAGATGTCTAATGTGGTGGATTTAATAACAGTATGCATTAGAAATTATCTAAATGTACAAAATTCAAGACATGGTTAAACAATTATGGTACATACACCCAAAGCAATTCTACATAGCAATTCAAGATTGCATCTCAAGGAATATGAAACAAAAAGGAAATGATCACAAGGAAGAGTTAAGTGAAGAAGTGCACCAAACAAAATAGTAAGTATAATTCTATGTTTTAAACTTAAAAATCTTAAACAAAATACATTAAATATTCCCCAAATTATATACACTGAAAACCTGTTCATTCCATAATTAGAAAATATCAATTTTTAAAAAATCTAGCCATATATCTAGGTAGAAGAATAGGTAAATATTATTAAAGTATAGAAGTAAGTTTCAAAACATTTTTTTCAGATTTTTCCAATGCACATTAAAATAGCATTTATCAAGCTATGTAAATTAAAAATTAAAAGATATAAAAGAATTTTCATAAATATGCTCTTCCTGCATTAAAAATTCCACTTTAAATGAAATATAAGTTAAATAGAAAATAATTGGATATTAAGGAAGCTACATCCAAACAAGGATTGTCTACCTACATCCAAAGACTCCTATGCTGGCAAGGGAAGTACGAAAAATGCAGAACGTGAATTTTGATTCATTCATTAAAATACTATTAAACATCCAGCGTGTTCATAACACTAGAGGACACAAGGAAGGCAAAGACAGAGAGTTTCTAAGTTAAGACTTTAAAGAAGTGTTTGGAAGTTAGAATGAAGTCAGGCATCTGTTTATTATTTTATGTGAACAACCTCCTCCATCGAATAGAGTTGATTTTTTTTTCTTTTCCATTTTCTGCATCATCTCAATGTACTTATTTTCTAGAAGGAACCCAAGAACCAAATAGCCACAAATGTTTGCTGGGCTCACTGGTTAAGAATAGTTGGTAGTTTGCAAAATATAAATAGAAGAAACTATAACCAGTTTCAGCCAGTCTGATGCCACTATAAAAAGAAAAAAAAAACTGATGAATAAATAATGAGAGTATCTTGCACCTTGAATTATTAGTCCAGATCCAGAGTCCTCAACTAGTGGCACTCACACAATTACATTTCCATTACATATATTTCCACCTAAAGTCGGATGCAGGAAATTCATGGGGCCTCTATTTGAGGCTTTTGGGGAATTCGATGTTTCAAAATGGTGCCTTCCTGAGAAGGAAATCTCAAAAGATGTTTTTCTTTCTCAAAGGAAACTGTTCTCATGTACTTTCTGAATTTCATCCTGTCTTGTGCAGTCTCACCCTTGGAGAGCTGGTCCACTCTTATAACTGCAACCTTAAATGAAGCACTGATAGCTCCTGGGGATTCATGAACGACCCCATGGGTGGAGTTACATTTACAGGCCAGAGTGATCTGCTTTATTTGATATCGAAAGATACTGTGGTTTGGGATATTCAAGTTATTCATCTATTCTAGGACTGATAATATACATTGCTATGTTGCTTAGTAGGAAAACCTCATAGAAACCCATAAGGTAAGGAGGGCAAGTCAAATTATTATTGCCGTTTTGCATAAGATTCTAGAATTTAAGAAACTTTCTCAAGGGCACACAGCTTAGAAAATCCCGGGGATAGTAACAGAATTCAAAATGTCTGTCCTTAAATCAGGTAACTTTTCCATTCTCTCATGCTACCCAAATACATTCATTCATTTGGCAACATTTTTTGAGCACCTGGTCAAAGTCAGATCTGTTCTAGGCACAGTGGATCCAGGATAACATAGATAAGATCCTTGCTCTAGGAGAGCTCCCATTCAAGTGGGGGTGGGGAGTGGAGGAGTGGGTAAGGGAGGGAAGCTGAGAATGGAAAACAAACAAGAAAAAAAAAAGATAAAAAAATAAAAAATAAATAAAATGACAGAGAATGTTACATGGGATAGCATTAGGAAAATAGGTCTATTTTAGTGAGTGTCATCAGAAATTTAGGATTCTTTGAGAAGGTGACGTTTGAGTTCAGCTCCAAGTCAGTCATCTGAAAATTCTGGGGAGGAATATTTCTAGGAGGTAAATAGCAAATAAAAAGATCCTGAGGCAGGAACAAGCTTAACATTTATTGTTCCTGGGATAATAAAATTATTAGTGTAATTGGAGCACAAGAAAATTAAAGAATGTTGATTATATTTTAAAGGAAGCTGGAAATGTAAGCAAGGGCATTATCCTGTGAGGCCTGCAGGTTATAATAAAGGGTTTGGACTTTATCCAGAGGGAACCCACTAAAGGATTTGAGGCAGGAACTAATATCTGATTAATAGTTTTTAAAGATCCTTCTGGCTGCTATATAAAGAATAAAATGAGTTCTGTAAGACAAAATCGAAACAGAAATATCTGTTTGGAGGACACCTGAGAAGTCCAAGAGAAAGATGAGATTCTTGGACCAATTCTTGGAAGCCTTGGGGATCGGGAGAAGTGTGTTGATTTGGGCTGCATTTTGAAAACAGCCAATGAGACTCACTGATAGGGTAGATAGTAAGAAGAGGAGGAGGAGAAGAAAGAATCAAGGATAACTCCCATGTATTTTTGCTTGGTAACTGATGGTCTGTTTATTATTTATTAACCTATTGATTTATTCAACAAGTAGTTATTGAGTACTTACTCTACACTTCTATGAATGCTGTGCAATACCGAATCCCTCAAAATGACATGATCCAAGCCCTCACAGAGCTTGTAGACTATTGGGAAACAGGCAGTTGAACAACTGTAATACTTTTTGGTGACCTCTGTGATGCTGTGATGGTCTTAGGAGGTGAAAGGACAGCCTAATTGACTTTGGATAAGGTGGAAGTGACAGCTCTGCTGAGTATCTAGAGATAGTGAGAGGGAACCAGACAAATAGAAAAACATTCTATTCAGGGAAAAACCGTATGAACAGAACCAGGAGGAAGGGGTATTCAAAGAATAGGTAATCTGTCAGTATTAGAGAAATTGGCAAGAATCAGAAAATGCAAAGGAGTTTGACCTATGAGATAACTGAAAGCAAAGGGGAAACAATAAATGGTTGTAACCAGGATAGGGAAGGGTATTGTAGAGTCATCTGTTAGATGTGAGGAAGACAGCTTGCAGGGTATAGTTTAAAGCATAATATCAGGTTTCTTAAAAGTAAAAAAAAAAAAAAAAAAAGTATGTGTATTTGTGAAAATCTTTAAATTGGTATAAAAAAGGTGGGAAAGATACACACTTAATTGATAACATCAGTGACATCAAAAGTGTGAAAATAAAGGGGCTTATTATTTTCTTTATGCACTTTGTTATGTTGAAAAGCACATATTTCTCATGTAAGAATTTTCAATATTATAAAGGAATCATTTGAAAACCACAAATCTGGCCACCATGTAAAGAATGAATGGGAAGTGGGCCAACCAGGTGAGGAGTTATGACAGTGACCTAGGCCAGAGAGGACTGTGGGTTCAACCTGAGAAAGAACAGAAAGGAGAAGAGTTACGTTATTTTCAGGGTGGTGCAAAGAACCCTGAGACCTTGGAGAGTAATCCTTTTGGGGGTATGTGGCAACGCTTTTCGCTGAAACAGAAACTCAGTGGCATTAAGCATGTTTACGTTGCTGTGCATCCATCATCACTATCGACCCACAAAACTCTTGTCATCATGCAAAACTGAAACTCTGTTTTAAACACTAACCTCCCACTTCTCCTCCCCTCAACCTTTGCAACTACCACTATACTTTCTGTCTCTATGAATTCGACTACTCTAAGGACATCATGTAAATGGAATCAGATAATATTTACCCTTTTGTGACTGGTTTATTTTGCTGAACAGAATGTCCAGAGGTTCATCCATGTTGGATCATGTGTCAGAATTTTCTTCCTGTTTAAGGCAGACTAATATTTCCTTGTACATATATACTAAAAGAATAGCTTTTTATCTGTATTTTATAGCAAGACCCTGATTCATTGTGCTTTGCAGAATTTCAGATACTGCAGAGAAGCTCAGTGGCTGATACATTTTCCCAAGTCTTGCCAGACAAGCAACAAGGGGTCAGATGCTTGGCACTCAAAACAACTCAAAGCAGCTTCTGGGCCAACCTTGTTTCCTCTGCTTCAAGCTCACCCATAAATGCTCTCTCAGTCTCAGCCCTTGTAGCCCTCGTGTTTAGGGTTTTTCCTATTTTTTGTTCTTCTGAGAGGACTCTAACTCCCTGGGTGACCTTATTCTCTAAGCTGGAGCCCTGAGTAACATGCCTCTCTCTGAAGCCAAGAGTGCTGCCTCTTGGGCTCCGCCTAAGATGAGAGGAGCTGGGCTGTCAGTACAGCTGCCCCACCCTAAGCCACCAAGTACCCCCCATGCAGGGAACAGGGCCTCAGGACTTCGCAGTTCACAGTCTGAAAAACTTAGCAGGAGCTTTTTGAAGAATCAGCTTCATTGTTCATGGAACACTTTGAAGATGAACACAAGACAACGCACATATGAGAAGTGCCAAGTTAAAGCACTTATACCCCCATTTTCTATGTAAATGACCTCAGTAATAAGGAAAAAATTATTTCTGCTTATCTCATACCTTTCTGTATTTCTAAAGTGCCCTAAACAGACTCCGAATGTTTTCCGTGGAGTGTCAACTTCTGAGCCTTCTGCTGCTGTTCTTGTTGAAAGCATTTTCTAACCCAAATAAAGTGGCACAATGAACAACAGAAGAAAAAAAAAGAAAGAAAGAAACACTATGGCTTTGTTTTGTATTTTTAAAGCCAATCAAGTATGAAACATTAATGCTAATGGCTTTTGGAAGGGATACTGGATACAAAATGAAGATAACATGAGTATATCCTACTAATTGGATGTGCATTATTATTTTCCAGGTCTTTCAAGTTCCTCTCATGCAAGCACATGGATCTTCTTGCACTGACCCAGAACATAATCAAGAGCAACAGGAGTTCTTTGGGCTACATGGCTATAGAGCTGCCAACTCATCCCACTGAATTAATTTTCTACTGTAGATGGAATCCTGGAAACTCTCACTGGGTGTGTGAGGACAAGGTTGCCCGAGCATTCCCCGTCCCCCTGAAGCATCTGTTATTGATTAATTCTTTGGTTATTTCAAGAGCAGTAAAGGAGCACATAAACCATTGAAGTACGAAGTTAGTGATATATCTCTCTCTTTCACAATTCTTTGACATAATCCAGGAAGGGCTCAAAAGCTATATTTGCTATATTGAATTCAAAAAATATACATAACTGAAAGAAGCCCCTTCCCTAAATAATAGTTCTACAGTAGAGCATTCAAGGATTTAATCTGTGTGGTTTTGATTATTTAAGAATAACCTTGACAGTTCATGCCATGTAACAATTTGTAATTTCTCTGAGCCAAGAATTTAAATCACACAGGCAAAAAGGCGGATGAACTGGAGATATGATCTATTGACAGCCTGGCTCAGGGCCCAGCACCTACCTCTTGCTGGGGCTCTGCTGGGTTCTGCTGGTCAGTAAGTACTCAGTAACTTTTGAGAAAGTAAAATAAAATTATCTCTTCTTAAACCATAGACTGCAACTTGAATCTCAAAGAATGCAGTCGCGGTTGCTCGTGATCAGTGTGAAGGAAATAAGAGGAGGATGACACAGAGCCTTTAGGGGAACTCTACTGAGGGAAATTATATTCCATATATTCCATAGTGTTATTTATGAATATTGAATTTTCAGTATATACCCTTTATGTTCCCAACATTCTCTTATATTTCCTACTTGTCAAATTTTGTTCATTCACTAAACATTTATGGGTTGCTAAAGTAAAGGTGGAGGGTGCTTTCCCACTCTGAACCTCCTGTCTACCTGGGTACCCTCTCAGGGTGCTCTGGGATTCTGTGGCTAACTTCAGAAAAGGAAATGTGAGCAAAAGTGACTTATTTTGCTTCTGAGCTGAGGAATCAAAAAGCTGGTGGGCCTCCCCCAAACGCTCATTTTGGTGGTGACCATGGAGAGCACATGGCATTAGGGAAGTACTTTGAGTTGGAAGCACTGGAAAGTCTAGAAAGCATTCAGAATGACACTGGATGTTGTGTGGGTCAAAAATAAGTCACTGTCTATTAGTCTTCTGAGATTTCTTGGTTTATGTGTTAGTGTAGTATTATTTGTACCTATCCCTCTTAATAAAATCACTAGTTAAAGTGCCCACTATGTACCTTAAGGTGATAAAAACTAACTAGTGAAAAAATTTTTGTGGAACAGAAAAGATATAAGAAATATTATTTTTATATATTAAAGTTTAAAGGTATATGTATGTGAAATATATATGATATATATATATTTATGAATTTAATAAATATATCTATATATTTGCTGAGAGCTGAATGACAGGGCTATTATAGCTGCTGTTGTTCTGGTCTCAATCTTCTTCTGTTCCAATTCACCCTCCACAGCACTATGAGGAAGAAATTTCTAAAAGAAAACAAAAACAAAAATCAACTGGACCTTGTTACATCCCTGCTAAAATCACTCATAACCTGCAGAATAAAGTGCCAATTCCCTATTATGAATGCATTGTATTCACTTACTTGTAATCTATCTCATTTCTAACAGGAATTGAGGCAGCATCTCTTATAAATACTGTTGAATTGAAGAAAATCAAGGAACAGATGTGGAGAAGTGGCATTTGCAGCACTGAGAGGTCACTTTCTGGGCTACGAGGAAGAATACAGCTTTTAGGGAAGATTTTTAGATCACGCTAAGGTAACTAGACACCTATGCAAAAAATGTGTGGTGTGGACTGTAATTAATATAGGTCATGAAAAGAGAGGAACACATCATAGTGACTGCAGTCTTTTGGAATTGGACATTGGCTCTGGTGTCTGCTCTGTCATTTATAATTTTCTTCTTTGTAAAGTGGGGATACTAATAGGACCTAATTCAGCAGGTTTTAGGGAACTTAAATGAAATAAGAAGGCATGTAAAGCATTTGGAATAGTGGTTGGATTCCATAGCACTCAATAAAGTGCCAATTCCCTATTATGAATGCATTGTTTTGTTTAATTAGTTATTTTTGGCCTTTAAAAGGCAAAACTGAAAGTATATCATTGGAAAGGTCAACAAAGATCCAGCTGAGAAAACAGGTCTTGAGCTGGGCCAGTGGGGATGGGTAATGCCTGCTTTGCTCTCTGCAGAATCTCCAAGGTGTGATGTGATCAATGGTGGGGAAAGGCCGGGTTATGAGATAAGACCAACTGACCGCAGCAATGACTTTGAGCTGTTTAGGAGGAGGGACTTAGTAGGTTAGAAGGAGTCTGATGGGAGCTCCTTTGAAAATTATATAAGGCCATGAGTGGGGGAGATGTCTGTGTCCTTGACGATGTTTTGACATATATTTTGCCTGAGAAGAAGAGGTATTTTGATTTGTTCTATAATAACAAGGAGCCATGGAAGGATTTGGAACAGCAGGTAGATTGAATTTGCAGCATGGATGAGGGGAAGGATAATGCAGTAGACTAGTTTAAAAAATTGTCAAAACCCAACATAGAAGCAGTGAGGCTTTGAAAAGGGCAGAGGTGTCGGGAATGAAGGAGGAGCAGATGTGAGGGCAAGTGACAATAAAGAAGGGAAATAGGTAATGAAGAAATAGAGAACTCGAAGATTTTTTTCAGATATTTAGTTTTTGGATGATCACAGCCTGCCTTAAACGAATGTATGATGTAGCTATTTCTCTCTCTTCTCTCAGAAACATTCATACTTACAGAAACACACACACACTTACCACACCTCTCAGTATCCTCACTTCTCTTCTATTAGTGCATATCCCTGCCTTTAGCTCCTTCTCCAAACCCGACCCCAAAGGAGCCAGTGATTTTGTTTGTCTCCTAGAGACCTATCCTCAGGCACACTCCTGGACTTCTCCTGGCCTGCCACCCCAGACAATAGAACATGCTACAGAAGGAGTCAAAACTGACCCTTCCAGGACCCCTTTCCCTCAGGCCTGCTGTCTGCTAGGCAACAGGGAGCCAACTCAGTAAAGGTAATTCCATTAATGCATTACTAATCCTGGCAAGTTCATGCATTTTCCCTCTAATGTAACTTATTTGCATGCTAATTGTATGTCTAGAGACAATCACTCACCCCAAAGATGCTGCAGGTCTTTGCTATGCCTCTAATAACCATCATGACTTTATTATTTTCTCTCTCCAGGACTCAATTTCTTCATTTGTTAAACAGAAACTACATTATGCCTAAGAGTTCATTCACATCTAAAATTGGATAATTTTATTCTCCAGTATGAACGAGATAGACCATCTCTGGCACCTTCTTCCTGTAAGGGTTGTGGGGTGTTACAGAAATGTAAAAGTGTCAGGACTGATGACATGGAGTTTAAATATGACATAAGAATTATTAGCAGAGACCTTTTAGACTGGCAAGAAGTATGGGGGAGAATAAAAAATGCTAGTTTGGTTCTACAACCCCTGAGACCAAAAGAGATTGTCGAGGAGAAAGGCACGCAACTCTTAAAAATTCAGTGTTGATAACCTTCTGCAATTACCTATATTTAATTATTATTTAAATTACCAGTTTATATCAATATAGTCCATAAAGAGCAATAGGATTAAAACAAACAAACAAAAATAAACAGAAACAAATTAAATATTTAGAGGCTACTGGATATATTGTGATATATTCACACAATGGAATAAAGCACACCCAGGAAATGAATCAACAAAGTTACAGTAACAACATACATGAGTCTCAGAAATATAATGTTGAGTGAAAAGAAACAAATCCCAGGGTATATATGTTGTACAAAGCTCGAAAATAAACAAAATTAAACAAAGGTGGTTAAAAAAATAAAAACACAGATACACCTAAATAAAAAGTACAGGAATAATACGTTCTAGATTCTCAAACTCTAGAATGGCTTCTTCTTGTTTTATACCAAAACTTAAGAGCAAAGTGTTCAGATTTTTTACTAATTAATTTGTTAGATGTAGATTTTTCAGAGTTACCCATTATTAGGTAAATTTTCTTTCTGTTCTTAGTTTTTATCATGAATAGGTTCTAAATTTTATTCAGTACTTTTCCTGGATAGATTGAGTCAATAACAAAATCTTTTCCTTTATATTGTTACCTTAGTGAAATACATTGATTAATTTTTTAATGTTAAACCAGTGTGCATTCTCGAGGGAAAAAAACTCACTGTCTCATATGTTATCATTTTATATATTTATGAATTCAATCTCGTAATATTTTGTTAAGAATAGTGTGATCTATGTTCATGAGATCTCATGGTCTGGTTTTCTTGTAACATTCTTATCTTGTTCTAGAATTAGGGTTTATTGGCTTCACATTTTCAGATAGAGTTTGTATAAAATTGATTTTATTTCTTCCTTAACTGTTTTATAAAATTTACTAGGAAAGCCATATTGCATGAAGTTTTCTTTGAGAAAATATTTTATTATGAATTAAATTTAATTTCATATATTTTGGGCTACTCACATTTTCTGTTTCTTCTTGTGTCTGTTTTGGCCATTTGTGTCTTTAAAAAATTTTTTCATGTCATCTCAGTTGCTAAATTTAATGATATAAATTTGCTCATAATATTCCCTTATTAGCTTTTTAATATCTATAGAATCTATACTATTGTCTCTCTTCATTCCTGATATTAGTCATTTGTATTTTCTCTCAGTCTAGTTCGAGGAGTATCAATTTATTAGTTGTTTAACTAAAGGTTTTTCAATTTCTTTGACCTTCAAAGAACCATCCTTTGGTGTTACTGATTTTTCTCTATTGTTTGTTCATTTTCTGTTTCACTAGTTTCTGATCTTATCTTTATTATTTCCTTAATTCTGTTTATTTAGGGTTTAATTTGCTCTTTTTTCCCCCCTAGTACTTTAAGATAGAAGCTTAGGTGGCTGATTTTAAACCATTCTTTTCTCCTAAAATAAGCATTCAGAGCTACAAATTTCCCTGCAAACTGTTTTTGCTTTATCCCTCGAATTTTAATATGTTGTGCTTTCCTTTATTATTTAGTTGGAAATATTTTCCTTATAATTTCCTTTTTTGCCCAGGAGTTGTTCAGGAATATATGGCTTATTTTCTAAACAGCTGGGCATTTTTTAACTATTTTTTTGTTGTTGTTTTTAATTTTTAATTTGATTCCATTACAGTCAGAGAACATACTCTGCATGATCCAATACTTTGATATTTATTAAGACTTGATTTATGGTCCAGCACATAATCTATCTTGGCAAATGTTCTATGTCTACCCATAAAGAATGTGTATTCTAGTTATATAAATTTCAGTTATGTTATGTCGAATGATAGTATTATTTGTATAGCCTTTATTCTTACTGTATATTTGTATCAACTATTGAAAGAGAATTGTTAAAACAGCCAACTATAGTTATTTATTTGTCTATTTTGATTTTAATTCTCTTGGATTGTTTTTATCATTATGAAATTATTTTTGATAATACTCTTTGTCTTAAAGCCTACTTTTTTTGATGTTAATATAGTCACTCCTGCTTTCTTAAGATAATTGGTTGCATGGGTAATATCTAAGGTGTATCTCTTGTAAGCAGTATATAGTTGGATCCGTAGTTACACATTTTCGAGTCAACTTTACCTCACAAGTCCTAAGAACACTGACAAAGATAAATTTTAATTTTAAAAAGTCAACAAAAAAGTAGCCTTCTTTTCCTATATTAGCTTCTCTCAGTCAAGAGCTGCCGACAAACTGTATTAGCACAAAGAGGGAATATAAGATTGGGTCCCCATTCAACCAAAATGATAATCAATTATACTCATCTATAAGCTATGAAGTTGCTGTTCAACTGAAATAATATATCAATGAAATTAAGCAAGTATTTGATTCAGGCTAGATGTAGCAAATCAAAATATTTAGCCATCATATAAAAATCCAGTTAGCAGGCCAGCCAGATGGTTGTTCTATCCAATTTTAGACATCATTTAATGACTTTTGTGAATGAACGGCTGCTTTGGAGAAATTTCAGACTCTTTATTATTTGAACTGCAAATTTATCTCAAAACATTGAGCTACATCCAAGGGTGAACAGACCACTCAATTGTAAATTCTGTTTTAACTCTCACGTAGACACCACTGACAGACTCTTGTGTAATTATTTTAAAAATATAACTGGGGTGAAGGTCATGTACACTACAGAGAGCAGTGATTTATTCTTCCCCAATGGTCAGATTAGATTAGTGTAGCTCTCGTCCCCCAGATCTTCCTTCCAACCCTCAAAGGAGTGTGTTTAAAATGATGTTCCCACGAACTATGACCTAGTTCAAATGCCATCCTTCTACTTTATAAAAGGAATTGGTCTTTCAGGGCCCTAGGTAGAAAACATGGTGGGATAGTCCCAAGAGAAGGAGGCCATTATAATGAACAAACATTAATGTCTGAACTTAGGGGAACCTTCATTATCAATCTTGGCTCAAGTAGATAGAAAATTAAAAAGCCAAAATCATTGGAAATAAAACCATTAGGGAAAAAAATTAATAAAAATCACTTTGCATTTTTAAATTAATTTATTTTTATTATGGTGATATTGGTTAATAAAATCCAGTAAGTTTCAGGTGTACAGTTCAAATATATATATATGTATATATATATACACACACACACATATATATACAGATATACACACACACATATGTATATATATTTATATTGCATTGTGTGTTCACCACCTATAGTTAGGGATAAAAGGGGTCAAATATGCAGTCACTTTGAATTTTTGATATTTCAAAATAAAGGATAACTTTTGAACCTTCTACATACAAGTTTAGGGTCACGTTGAAGATTAAATGAGGAAAAAGACTCTTTTGAGCCGTAGTAGTTGATTTCAACGGATGTTCATGATCTCTGTCTAAGGACTGTGGACACTCATAAGATTCTACCTAGATAATCAAGTTCCATTTTTGATTTCTTATTCTGATGCTTCTTAAAGTAGACGGAAATCTCTTGGCTAGTGGTTGCTCAAGGCACCAATTCTGCTTCGAGCTTGACCTAAAATCTTTTAGTACAGAAATCTTTTAATGACCATAAAAGAAGAATGTTACTTGTCACAATTTTTGAAGACAGATCAATTTGAAGTAGCAAGGCACGTTACAATATGCAGAGAGACCTTCAGGGAGTGAAGGGGAATCTTTATCTAGTGGTCCTTGGTTCCTAAAATTGAACACTCAGTCTCAAACAGCCTTTGCTAAGTCACCTTTATTCAGTCCATATTATCCCATATATATAAGTAATTCTGAGTAAGTTCTAATGCATGCTACATTAAGACTGAATCTGATAAGGCAGATGTATGAAATGACAGAGAAAAGAATACAAGGTTGGAAATCAGCATTTGAACCACCTTCCACTTTTAGTTCCCAATAATCCACACGCCACATAGCAGTGAGAATGTTCTCTTTAAAACATGAATCAGAGGTTATCACTCATCTGCTTAAAATAGTTGAGCAACTTCCCATTGTTCTCGTAATCTAAACTCTTCCTTTTAGTTTTTCTTTCTGTTATATGAGCACTACAAGTCTTTGCAGCAGCTGGTTTTATTTTCATTGTAACATTTTTCCTGGGCTATTTGAAAGACTAGTTTCTTCTTATCATTCAAATTTTACCTTCTTAAAGAGAAAGTCCTTAAATTCACATATCTTGATATACTCATCATCATAGCATCTTGACTTAATTCTGTCTATCTTAAATTATTATTTGTTTACTTCTCTAAACAATTAGTCTGATTCCCATACTAGAATGCAGACTCCATGAAGTCAGAAAACTTGCTGTCCTATTCCCAATCTTAGTACACTACCTATCACACAAGAGTTGCTCAATTAACATGTATCAATTGAATAAATAAAATTTGCCTCAAACTATAAAACTGTTATTATATCTGTATTCTTATCTGGAAATGAGGGCAAATACATCCTTTCTTAGATCCTACAATAAATTATCATTTTCTCTTCTTCACCACTTTGCCTCCCCACCACCCTGCTGCCCCCTGCAAAACAAATCAGGAAATGAAGGAAATAAGTTGCTTGTGAAGATCACATTTTGGACTGAGTCACATGATGGATTGAATGACAGTATAAAATCAATTGTGGCAGACAGTTCATAACTTGTTTGACTATATTTACATATCTAAACAACTTCCAATCAGCCATGTAGTTAATCAGTCTTAAGGAGAGAGCTGGGGACGTATACTAGCGTAGCCCACGCCAGCAGAGGAAAATCAGATTGATGCCTTTAACTATTTAAGTCATCACTTTTCCTGGTTTGGGCTTCAAACTGGGCAAGCAGTCTTCTGATTATAACTTGGTTTGATTGTATTTGGTTCTGCCTAAAGGGATAAAATGTGCTGATCACTCACACTTTGAGTGTTCTAGTCATTGAGACAATAGTCTATCATTGTAAATTTCTAGATTTGCAGTCTGGTGATTTTCTCAGTCTTGTGTGCTTTTTGGTTTCAATGAGTCAGTCTCTCTGAACCCATATGTCCAATCACTCAGAGGAAAAGGCCTTTGGCCCTTGGAGCAGAAGTCTGGATCCTGGGTCTTGGCTGCTTAGTTTGGGGATGGGTTGGCCTCCCTGGGTCAGGGACAACAACTCAGTTCTAGTGTATCCTTAAAGCAGTCCAAGTACACAGTCAAGGCATCAGCAGAGAGAGGGATCACACATAGCATAACAATAATGTAAATAATAATAGTAGTAGTAGTAGTAGTAGTAACTTAGTATTTCGAAATATGCTCTAAATAGTCCTCATTAAAAGTTATAACATTGTTGGAATTTCTTGCAATTATTTTACAATTTAAAACAACTTGCATTTTGAGTGGATGGAGGTGCAGAAGAGCAAGGAAGGGTTGGTTCCATAATAATTTTAGTGCTTTGGGTTACCACAGATTTCAGTTCAGCCCCAGGGCCATTTTAGTGTGGTCCCAGTGAGCTCAGCTGAGGAAGATGGTGAAGCCAAGGTGCTTATACTTCTGTAGAACTGGGTCAGGGACTTTGATGTCCGCACTTAGATTTCAGTACTCCTTGCCCTACTGTCCACACATCTGACACTTTCCAGGGACCTACTTTATCTCCTCCTCTCCTTCCAACTTTCTTCAGGGGCCTTGTCTAAGAGAACTCTTAGGTTGCTCCCTGTTCTAGCATTCAGTGATTCAGGAAAAGAATGATGGAATGAATCACTCATTGCGTTCTGTGGGGGTCCTCTCAGCTTATACCCAAGTGAGTATCAGGGAAAGAAAATGTCCTTTTTCCCTTCACTCCCCTCTGGCCCTGGACTGCAATCTTAACCTTCCCTGGGGAAAGGGAAGAATCAGGGGTGAAAGCATAAATATTTTGTATAATTTCAGGACATGCTATGGCAGCACAGTTGGGTGCCCAATTTCAGTCTCCTAAGCTGCTTTTAAAGCAACCTAAGTGCCTACATTATTTAGGGCCCTGCAGGGAAGCTACAGAAGGCAGTGTGATTAGTGATTGATCCAATTAGAGCAACGACTCAATCAATAAAGAAGTGTTTGTTGAGACCCTAATATGCAGAGTGCTGTGAAAATGATGGGAGTAAAAAAGGCCAGGGAAAAGGGAATGAGATAGAGGAAGCAAAATCCTAGATAAAGGCACAAGAGAAGCATCTCTCTTTTTGCACCATCCAGGATGTGCTGGCGTGTGTGTTCAAGGGTTTAGCATAATTCCAGCACATGTCAGGTACCCCCAAATATGTTTATAAATTGAGTGAATGGGATAAATAAAATTAAATCCAGGAAAGAATCTGTCATCATTTGTTAAGGAAAATACCAGGGTCTGTTGAAGAGAAGAAAGCTCTCATAGCTGAATCCTTTTAGTGAGCTTTTAAGAAGATTTCTCCTAAATGAGCCATAAATGTGGAAATCAAAAATATTTTCTTTTCCATGAGTATTGTGAGATCCTTGTCTACAGGGTGGCAAGCCAGACTAAGTATGGGAGGGAACCCCAATGTTGCTGGAAAGGTGTGGTTTTGCTCCCAGTCACAGATACTACCTACGGAGCACATTGGCCACACCAGGTGGCCAAGATTGCCTGAAGAAACTTCCAAACTTTGGAGGAAGAGAGGGAGAAGACCATGAGAGGCCCTAAAAGATCAACTCTGCTTGTAAACTAACACTCTCTCTCTCTCTCTCTCTCTCTCTCCCTGTTCGTTTTGAACTCAGAAATGCATTTTCCCTCTGAAGTCAAATACTTTATTCATAAGAAAGATAAACCATGTGTTTAATCATTTCAAAATAATCACTTTATTCCAGTAGTCAAAAAGTAAAGTTTTTGCTTCATATGGACATCTATGATGTTCTCTGAGCAGGATTAATCACTCCATGCTCTGCTAGACTCGTTTGCTAGACTCAGTGATATCCCTTATCCCACTCAGTTGCACTCTGGATTTTTATTTCTGTCTCCCTTTAATGAGTATCATAGAAGAAGAGACTGTGTCTTATTTGTTGTTGTATCATCAGAACAAATTCGGATCTGGCCACGCAGAGGGCAGTCAACAAGTGTTTATAAAACTAAGTGTCAGGAAATATTAAGGGAAATGAATGAATAAATGAATGAATGTGTAGGTAAGTGTGTGAATAAAGTAAGGATTAACTGAGTGAACCAATGTGTTGAAGCAGCTAACTCTGGCATGTAATCATTTTGAATCTGGAAGGCATCTCCATTCAAGCCCCTAAGGAAAATGGGAGAGGTGTGGGGAGAGAAAATGCATTTATTTCATTTTTGCCTTTCAGACTCACCTGTCCTCCATAGTAACCGACCCCACCTGGAATTAAAGTTCTGTATAGTGAGCTTAACCTTTCACATGTGTTCTGAGCTGCCCAACCACAATAACTCTCCGCCAACGAAGGGCTGTGGGAAAGCAGCCAGAAAGGATGTTAGAGCAAGATGTTGAGCTTTATGGTGCAAATATGATCTAGCACTCACCAAGTTAAAGAAAAGAAAATGAAAGAAAAAAGAAATTCTCAGGCTGTTCAAGCAGCACAAAGCAAAGTACCAATTTGGCAACTGACCACTTGACAAGAGCATAGGTTCGAGGGTCAAACTATTGCAGAGTGGCATTAAAATCTAATTTATTTATATATACAGGCATACCTCAGAGATATTATAGGTTCAGTCCCAGACCACCATGATAAAGCAAGTATCAAAATAAAGCAAGTTGTAATCTTTTTGCTGGTGGAGGGTTTTGCCTTCAATCTGTAAAAACAAAACAAAACAAAACAAACAAAAAAAGTAACATCTATGAAGCACAATAAAGCAAAATACAATAAAATGAGCTATGTTTTATCTACAAACTCCAATAGATGCCCCTGCATTTCATTTTGTACTGTGAGACCCAGGCCCAGCCTTTGCTGATGCCCATCAGTATTCCTTCCCATGTGCTATAGGGAATGCAACTCTGCACCGTAAGTGTGAAAACCAAATACAAGAACCACATGCCTGATTGGCCCATGCCCACTCTAGAAGGGCCTTGATAAGAACAACACAAGAGATGTCTGGGGTCTGTTCTGCTGCCATAGCCAGAACATCAAGCATTTTGACCTTGTTTTGCAGGCTCACAGAAGAGTGAAAATTGAACATAGCAAAAGCACTTGTCTCCATAACCCATTTTCTTTCTGGAATTTCTTGCCTTTTTTAGGTACTCAACTAAGAACCCTCAATGAATTTTTGTTGTTTTCTCCTATTTTGCAATGAGGATGTTATTAACGCCACTGTATTTGGACAGAATTTTCCTTTTAAACATCAAGTCAAACCAACAGATTAACAACTCATACTGACCAAGTCTAGCAAATGACAACTATGTTGTTGGAATAGTACCAAAGGTGAAGTTGAGGAGGAAGACAGGATAATTCCCTGAGCTAATATTTTAAATCCCCATAGAGATTTAAGTATATATATTTTTTCCATCAGATTCCTTTTAGGTCTATTATTTCATTTACTCTCACAATATACCTATGAGTTAATTAAGGTTATCATCAGTAAAATATGATTTATGTTTGTCCTTAGGTGCAAAAGAAACCAGAAAATTGGACATAGAATTTGTTTATAACCATTTATAAAGGATGACTCATGACATTAGAGAAATGTTCAAACTAAACATGCCTTTGAAAGCCAGTCATTACTGCTCATTCTCTGCACATGGCATCTAAGCCCCAAGGAAGTAAAACGACTTACCCAGAGTTTCACAGCCAGCAGAGGTCAAAGTCTATTCTAATTCCAGACAACCATTATTTTTACTTAAAGAAAAAATAACTATTGAGCAAAGTTGGAAAATGACAAGCCATTTTCCAGGAACAGCAGAGCAGGATGAAAGAATGGCTAAGGGAATTTCTGCTACATCCAGTCGGCTACAGTGCAGACTTCTTCATCTGATCCCACATGGAACCGCATCCATTATGCATCCTGCCACTTAGCTTTCCAGAAGTCATTCCTAGTTTTCCAACCTACATCTACCCAACCTTTTAAAAAGCTTGTTTCCTTTGTTTCACACTAGACTGTATTTTTTGAAGGAGGTGTTTTTCTTAAATTTTTTATGTAGATATCGGAAGTTTATTTTACATATTATAAAATTCACCCACTTCAAGTATACAATTCAATGATTTTTAGTAACTTTACTGAGAGGTGAGACCATCACCATAAATAAGTTTTAGAACATTTTCATGCCCCCAATAAGATCCCTCACACTCTTTTATAGTTAATCCCCATCTCCTTAGAAAAGATTGGATCTTTCTAACCCAACTAAGAAAAGAAAGAGAAGTAATACAGAAGCAGTTAATTTATTTTATTTTATATTGAAAGAGTTTTACTTGCTACATTCTCTTCTTCCAAGTACATTTTGTACTCACAAAGAAAATTTTTTCACTGTGCTAGTTTATCTCCCAGAGAGTGGGTCATCAGATGCATTCACTGGGATAATACTCCCATTCAAGCTTTGAGATGTGAGTGAGTCTCTACACTGCCTTCCCACAACTGGGGACAGGGGGAACAAGATTGCTAACTCTTCTAGACATATCTCTTCCCTTATCGCCATCTCTAGGTCATCTCTGTTTACATAGCTCAGGGGTTAAGACCTAGAAACATGGAAGATTTTTCAAACCCCCTTGCCACTCGAAGAGCTCCCTTTCCTGATCTGATTGGCTCAGTGCTTTATCATTAGCCCTTTTCCTTGTGAATGCATATGGAGCTTACTGTTAGTGCTTCTCTGGATGGCAAGCTATTTATTTGGGTCGCTTTCATTTGCTCTGTAGAAGAGTATGTCATGATGTAGAAAAGCCTATGTGATATATATTAAAGGACATACAAAACTATACATACAACATAAGACTTATCTATAACCAGTGTATTTATGTAAGTGTGAATCTGAGAGTGTGTATCAAATATACCTGGGGGTGGGGGGGACATGAAAATATTAGCAGTGGTTACCTCTGCACAGAGGAGTATGGGTAATTTATACTGATGTATTTATATTTTTCTACATTCTTCATACTTTCCACAATGATCGCATATTACTATTGTAATGAGAGAAAGAACCATAACTGTTACAATAAAAAGAAAGATTCACTCCTTGGGCTAAAATAGCATCTCCCCCTCGTTTGCCATAGCCCAGGTGCACTGTCAGCACCAAGTTCTTCTCCTTATTAACATCACTGTTATTACTGTGCTAATCACAGTGTACATAACTCCTTCCTCTGTACTAATCATCCACCACACCTGGGAGACTGATCTTGGTTCAGGAGACATGGAATCCCGAGTAGACAGACAGTTTGGACTGAGTTCAGAGACAAGTTAGCCAAATGATCAAGGGAGCAGGGAGGATTGTTGCTGGCAAAGAGATGAAAGAGGCTCCATTTTTATAGCTTCACTGAGCAGAGACTGGGGGGTGGGGGATGAAGCAACTTGAAAACAAACCCAAAACATATGAAAATCATAAGCAATAAAGAGTGAGGAGGGAGCTAAGCATAACCTGGTCCATGGTGGTAATCAGAGGCTGTAGTGAACGGAAACAGAGCATGAACATCAATGCATCTCCTATTGGCACGGCCCATCCGGGTTCAGAGCTGATCCCCGTGGGGAGGGTAGCCCCACCATCCATTAAGTAGAACATGATGTTACATTGTACTGGGAAACCTTCTGGGTTCATGCAGCAATGTGAGACTTCAAGTCCACATTCCTCAAGGTGAGGAGAGGCCCTTCTGGTTAGAAGCCCAGATGCAAACTGTACCCATCAATCATGGACCAGGCACTTCAGCAGCCAAGCCCGCCCTGGCTCCAGCAACCCCAGAGAGCTGCTTGGGTTTGCTGCCTAAGCCAAGGGGCCTCTGCTATTTATTTATCTTTCTCACACCCAGTCTTTCAGAAGGATTTCCTCAGAGGCTCCTGTTGCCCAGTTTTGTACTAAGTGCAGCTGAGAAGTGTAGCTAAACAAAAGATTTGATCTTTGCCCTTAATGAGCTTACACAGTAATCATGAGGTCAAAAAAGATGACCTTTCTTAGGTGTTGTTAGCAATGCTTTGGCACCTCCTGAAACACTTAGGGGTCCAGAGCCTGAGGGATATGATGAAGCAGAACAATTTCAGCAAAGCCAAGTGGGGCCCATCAAACTCAGCAAATCAGGCTGAACAAATTGAAGTGTCACTCCATTTTCCAGGCCCACAGCCAATATCCATTACCATCCCAAAAGGGGAAGATCCTCAATACAAGCTTGGGAGGTTTCGAGCAAGAGGACCATTTTATCATATCTTTCTCTCAAGAAGATAATTCTGCTCACCTAAAGGTAGAATGGAAGAGTAAGAAAGAGGAAGCAAGGAATACCTGTCAGGATGCTCTTACAAGGTGAGGGATGAGGAGGAAGTGAAAGGTAGTGAAAGCTTGAATAACGCAGTGACAAAAATTTCGGGGAAAGCAGTGGATAATAAATGTCACTCTAGCACTGAACCCACAACATTTGGTGGCCATTCTGACACTGAGGTCCATGTCTTTAGAACTGCTGAACAATAGGTGTTAATTCTAATTAGTGCCTAAAAAATCAGAAAGAAAGGCCCAGGGTTTCTGGGAAGATGAAGGTTTCATTTTAGATATGTTGATTTTCTAGTCTGAGCAAACCATCTCTTTACTCCTCTAGCAAGCAGTCAGAAATAGAGTTTTGGAGCTTGAGGGAATGGCTGAATCAAGAAACAGAGATTTCTGCATCAATCCACAGAGCAGTGGAGGGCAGTGGCACTATCACTCAGGGAGAATATATACTGGAAATGAAGGAGCCCTGAGGAAGATCCATTGGAGAGGGCCTACAAATCTAATGTAGGTGGTGTATTCCAAGGAAGAATTGACAATAAAATATCCAGGAGTGTTCAAGCGGTGATCTATAAAGAGAAGTTACAGAATTAATTCATTTTCATTTGGTATACTTTCAAAGAGCTCCCTCCTTGTAGTAGTTCCTATGTGCTTCTGAGGGCAGAGAAAGGAATATGAAATGGGCCCTGATGTCTAGGTGCTTGTGGCCTAAAAAAAGAGACACATATATGAGAAGATTGCAGTTATGTGACATGAGAGCTCTAACAGAGGATGTGAAGACGCAGAGAGAGAACACCGTGTGATGACAGAGACAGTGTTGGAATGATGTAGTTGCAAGCCCAAGAAGCCAACGACTGACAGCCACCACCAGGAGCTGGGGGAAGGTGTGGCTGGAGGCTAGTCAGAGTCTCTGAGGGAGCATAGCCCTGCCGATACCTTTATTTGGAGCTTTTGGCCTCCAGAACTGTGAGAGAATGCATTTCTGTGTTTTAAGCCACCCGGTTTGTGGCACTTGTCACAGCAGCCCTAGGAAATGAATATACTTAAGGTACAAGAACCCATATTTTGGCCGTAGGTTTCAAAATATCATGAAAGTCTTTCAGGGGGATTGCATAAGTACGGGAGGAAGGTGAGATTACAGTCTCTCCCCACTTGTCAGGCCACTGCCATGCACAGAGGGTTCCCACAGAATAAAAATGAGCAAATGTGGAGCCACTTTGTTATACCCCAGCCTGCTGACTCTGAGGAAATGGTTGCAGAGCCATCCTGACCTCCAAACTTCTCCACCCCATGCTTTCCTCTAACAGAATGGAGTTACTTTATTTCTAAATACAAAAAAGGAGAAAGAATGGTAGATATAAAAAAGAATTCAGAAGACACCTAGTCTAAACTCATCTTGTGTGTAAACCTCTCTCCAAGAAACTAAAAAGAAGGTCGGTCACACAGCCTCTGCTTGAAGAAAACAAGTGGTAGATGCTCTGTTATTACATGGTAGTCCTAACTATTGTTTCATAGCCTAACTTCTTGGGAAGGATCTCTTCCTATAAAGCCAAAAACAACTCCTTGTACCCCTCCTCCATTGAACTCTTCCACCTTCTAAAAAGGTGCTGAACAAATCCATATTATGGTTTGCAAATATTCAAAAATGGTCACCACATAAAACCCCTTTAGAGCAAATGTTCCCAGGTTTTCTGTGAGGACATGAATTCCAGACTTTCCTTCAAGCCACCAGCTTATTCCTTCTAGAAAAACTGTCACAGATCCTGATTTATATTGCTCTTATAAAAAAAAAAAAGACAGATTCTGCTCTGTTGAGGACATATGCGGAGTACTCAGTCCTAGACATTATCTTTCCAATAAAACGATACAAGTGAAAAAGTATATTTGATAAGTTTTATTCAAGGAGGTCCTGTCAGAAAGGAAATAGAGAAATTGCATGGACACGTGCTTCATCTATCTATAAGGCAGAACAGTTATCCAATAATGCACCTCTCAGGAGCAGTGCGATTTCCTCCAAGATCCCAAATTCCCTGTTTATGGAACTCTGTGTATAAGTGTATATGGTGTGGAGGGGGGTGGGGTGGGGGGAGGTGCTCAAGGTTCCAGTCATATCTGCTCACCTTGCTCACCAGTCTTTTTAGTAGGCATAGAAAGCTAATGGTGGGAAGAGAGACCTGAGGTGTGGAGAAGAGTAGCTAAAGTACTAAGTCTCCTTGGCACTCTGTCTTGCATGTCTTGTTCATGGCTGGAGGGGTCAAAGAGGCCTGAAACAGAAACCTCTATACTGGACCTATCTAGAAAAGATCAGCTCAGTCCTATGCATTTCAGGCGAAAGTTCTTCTTGCTGGATAGTGTGCCTTTGAGAAAGGGGTTGTTTCTTTATGATTAGAGGGGAGAATACAAAAAAGCTAAGATTCCAGTACAGAGTGGGAAGAAGGGAGAGGCAGCCTCCCTTCTTAGACAAAAGGAGTTTCCTCATGGTGCAGAAGAACTCACCAGGGAACCTCACTGTGGCCTGAAACACTAACTCATTTAAATCAAAAGTATGGCCTTGTCTCCTATATATCGATATCTTGGAATCCTTGTGGAAGGTGTGGCTACCACAGGAAGAGACTCAGATTTCAAGACCCTAGAGCTTCTCATACCTGACTATCAACCACCAGCCATGAAAATAACTTCAAGATTCTAAGACATTCATGGAACTAGGTCAAATGTATAGTTAACCAGTTAGAAATGGGGAACTTAAAAAGGAGATTCTTTTCAATGAAGCTGACTCTTTAGGGCCTACTACTCAGAGCTTCCTGATTTGAGGCTTCCCAGCCTTAAGACATGAATGAAGTAGGACCAAGCAATGGGCAGTGACCCTAAAGGGCATGCAGGCAAGGTAAACTTGATACCAAAAAGGGTTTGAGAGTGTTGGAGGAGATCACTTGGAGGATGTTACTGCCTGTTGACCCTCTAGCTGGACCCAGGCAATCAGAGGCCTCTTGCTCTATCCCCTGTCTTTGGAATGTACATTCTATCCACTATTCCCATAGCTGAAGTCATTTCAAGGAGGCAGCCTCGAGAGAGTAATGTGCTGTTGAGACCATCTGAACTGAATGTGTGAACAAATGGGTTTGTTTAAGGACTCTATATAAACTTTTAAGATTCTGGCAGGCAGGTGCAGAGATCTGCTTATCTTGCAGCCACCCAAGGCAAGCCTCATATGTAAGTTCCCTTGCTTATTAAATCTGCCACATACCAATCTGTAATGGTCTGCCTCTTTCATCTATCACTCCTCGTCCTTCAAGTACAGGGGCTAATTTGTGAACAGAGAGAACAAAAGAATAACTCAAGAATAGAAGCAGGGAGAAAGCACTAAACATTAAGTAATAAATTAATTAAAATAAGAAAAATAACTTTTTAAATCCAGGAGCTTATTCCTTAAAGAGACTAATGAATAGTTAAACTCTCAACTCAAACTACCAAGGAAATAAATTTCATTGTCATAACTCAGAAAGAGCATCTACACCAGACACAAAGGATATTGAAAATGTTTTTGCAAACAAGTTGTTAAGATGCTATGTTAATAATTTTGAAGTCTGAATAAAATGGATGGTTTTCTATAAAAATATAAATTATCAAAATTCACTAAGAAAAAAACTGAAAAAGAAATTCAAAATTCTGTCAAAAAACTTCTCTAAATAAAAGTTAGACCAAGAAAATGTATGGGTAGCATAGTTAATGGTACTATAGTTTAATTAATAGTACCTCTATAGTTTAATAATAGTATTGTACAAAGATAAAATAAACACTGATCAAAATTGAAATAAATATTTTTAGCATCTAAGAAAAAACATAAAGTTGCTATGCTTACTACATAAAAATTAAATTAACAACTAAAAATTAATTCTTAAAATATATTTTACTATTGATAGGCAAAGAAGATGGATGTAAATGGTAATATTTGTATATGAAAACATTTGAGCTCACTAATAAAAACAATTATAAAAACAATAAGCTATTATTTTTGTAACTACCAACTATAATTTTTAATTAAAATGTCCAAAATTTGTACGAGGAAACTTTTATACCTTGTTAATGGGTGTGCACAATGATTTAATCTTTCTAGAATGCAGCTAGGCAATTTATATCCAAAAGCTCTACAGTTTTGCATTTTCAGCAGTTTCTCTCCCAGAAATGCATTGTAGGGCAAGACATTGGCTAGACATAAAGATTTAGATCCAAGGATGTTTTTTATGCAAGGGTACACTGTTTACGATAACAAAAAAATTGTGTGTGTGTGTGTGTGTGTGTGTGATAGGAATTATAATACATCCTCATAACTCAGCCAGCAAAAAAATAGAACTTTTTAAATTTATATCTTTAAAATAAATAAGTTACAAAGCAATATGTCCAGTATGATTTCAATTCTTAACTTTTGAAAGAGAAAAGTAGAATGTGAAAGAACAGAGATGAAAAGTATTAAACAGTTATAAAATAATTAATCATATTGTCCATGTGGTGAGATTTGGGCAATTTAAAATTTTCTTCTTTTCGCTTTTGCTTTTTTTCAAAAATTTTCCCAGAATGTACATGTGTTACTTTTGTAATTAAAAAAATAACAATTGTTTAAAAAAAAAAAAATTATGTGCTGGTATATGTTACAGGAAATAACTGATTTTCAGCACCTAAAATCAAAAGTGTAATATTCTGTTCAACAGAGTAAATAAAATTTTCTTCTTTCTTACGAGTAAAGGTCAGCAATAGGCAAGAAACTCCCTCAGCTTTCATTTAGGGGCTCCATTTCTTTATCCTGCCTCATGCACATTTTTTATGAGATCTGGAAACTATAAAAAATTGCCAAATAAAATGCAAGCTTTTCCATTTCTTATTTTGCTGCATTGTAAGAAGTCTCTGGCTAAACTAAAATCCAACCTACTATCAGATGTTTCAATTGATAAAACAAAGTTATACCACATATAGCAATTAAAAGTAAATAAACCTAGAATTTCTCTCAAGATGCAAAGAAAGGCTGAGCTATAAGAGTGACCTGGGTAATTATCACACAGAAATCTCCCTAAAGCTGGAACTCAGAGGGAAATAGGTATCAGTGTCTAATGTCTAACCTTGCTTTCTGTCCCATTGGAAACCACTCAGGAAGCAGAAATAAGGGAATTGGAAAAATTATGACAGTGTTAAAAAATCAGACCAGAGAGAAAAATGATTATGATTACTTAATTCCAAAAAGAGAAGGATCATCTAATATTACTATCCTCAAATATTTGAAGAATAATGATGAAGAATAAGAGCAAATGGGATTTTAAGAGATGTTAAGGTAGAAGAAAACCTCGGGACAGCTTAATTAAAGTTTATGGAATGCTAAAGTAGGCTACCAAAGAATGTATTAGTGTTTCTTTGGGAATTCTAAATGTAAGACAGAAAAGTATCTGCTGGGGATCATCCCTGATGGTGGAAAAGGATAATAAGAAAAATTACAATGCATCACTCCAAGCACCAATTTGTACCATCTGATGCTCACTCCCTGTTTCCTTGATGAGTTCACTTGTATTGAGAAGCTGGGGTTTTGTCTGCAGGTAGGCAGGTGCATACATGTGGAGGTCACAGGGGTCTTGTGGAGACAGGAAGCCATTAAAATGTTGAACCATTTTGCAAATGTCTTATGATTAGCAAAAATTCTTCAACTATTTTTCCAGTGTTTTCAAATCTGCTAAAATCCAACTGTAGTCTTCTCCTGAGAATTTTTTCATGTAAATATTTTATGCTTGTTTATTCTAAGAAAAACATAGGTTTGGTATTTCTGGGTCCATCTACACTTAGCTCATTAGATGGGTTTGTAAGCCTTTTCATTGCCCAAGATGGCTTATGGGATTCAGAGGAAGCTGCCTCTCCATTGAAAAGTTGCATTTGGTTGCTAACCAGAAAAAAGGCTTTGGAAGCTAACCAGAAAAAAGGCTTTGGTTAAGCTCTCTCTTCACAACCCAAGAAACTCAAGCAGGGTCTGAATTCAACAATCTTCCAATGGTTCTTACACTGCATTTGTATTTAGACATCAGTGTTTCCCTCTCATCATTTGGGCTGAAACTAATAGGTTGCCTGAAGATGGGAGAGAGTGTTAGAATTGATGTCAGATAAATGGTCTTGCTAAATGAAGCTTTGCTAGAAAACATGTAGAAGTCAAAAGTTCAGAATATCAGCTTGGATAAGTCCTCATCTGTTGGCTTTCTGATCTCATTTTTATCCAATATCAGGTTAAATGGCCTCAATGTTTAACT
The DNA here is from genome assembly GCF_014176215.1 of Rousettus aegyptiacus. Classification (NCBI taxonomy): domain Eukaryota; kingdom Metazoa; phylum Chordata; class Mammalia; order Chiroptera; family Pteropodidae; genus Rousettus; species Rousettus aegyptiacus. The sequence goes on from NW_023416309.1 coordinate 67,816,344, forward strand.
CTAAAAATGTCAGCCATTCGACATTTATGCCTTTGTTCATGTATGTGCATTGAACTATGTTGGTTAGAAATTTTATAAAGCAGTTATAATGTATGATACATGCAACCTTAGGAGGCAGAGTTTATAAGTACGAAGCAATTAATATGCAATTAATTATGAATTATGTGGTACAGATTTCAAGGATGATAGAAATTCATGGGAGAAAAGGATCTAGTTGAAGATCTGGTTAAACATAAAATGCCACAATATGGTCTTAAGTAGAATGTACACAAGAACGGAGAGAGAAAGACAGAGACAGAGAGGGAGAGAGAGAGACAGAGAGACAGAGAGACAGAGACAGAGAGGTGTCTAAGCAGGTGTCTAAGCAGGAAGAACACTATTTACAGGCTTGTGGCAGAATGTGGCATGGCCTATTGCTGCAATGAAGTCCATATATACAGTTTGAGTGGAGTGGAGGATTCTTATGTTTGGGAGTAGTGGAAAATAAGATAAACAGAGCTTATTGGAAGAAGGCCTTCACAGCCAGGCAAATATGTTTATCCTTGACAGAAAAAGCCCTAGGGTATCATTGTTGGTTTTGAAGCATTAAGCATGGAAAAAAAGTGTTAGAGTAAAATTAATATGATGGCAGTGTGTAGGATGAACTACAGAGGAACTAAGCTAAGGTCAGGGTGCAATGTGTATAAACAAAAGATTGGTAGCCCCATCTCAAATAACCCCTTATGATACTTTTGCTGGCTGTGTATTAGGACAATAATAATTTATTATTGGCAGTATCATATCATTCAACATAATAACTAAAAGTCCAGAGATATAAATATAGACTTTAGGTGTGGCTTGATCCAGCAGTTCAATAATGTCACCCAGATCCCAGTTTCTAGTTCTTTCCTTTCTGCCTTTTACCATGTCAGCTTTACCCCAAAGGCTGGTTCCTTTCTCAGGAGAAGAGTGGATTATACATCTCTTGGGGGAAAAAAAATTTCTTTCCCAGTTCCTTGGCCTAAAATAAAATGCTCATCACTGAACCAAATACAGCAGCCAGGGCAATAAGATGAGGGAATTTGTATTAAGCCAATTGGGGTCCACTTAGAGCAAAGGAATGAGTCAATATCACCCAAATTCATATTGTTTTAAAATTTGAGGTCCCATTGGCAAGAGGAAAAGAGTCAATAGATATGGGAAGGCAATCAACAACTGTCCACTACAACACTTTAACTATTGTGGTTGACTTCTTCTGCTACACTGTTGCTTCCAGAGGCACTGGGGCAGTCCCGAGCTAAGACTATGAGACCATCTAGCCATGAGGGCTCTGGCCAACATAGCAACCAGAAAGAAGCAAATATCTTAGAAAGTAAATAAGGGAGAAGGCCAGCTTTGAGTCTAAGCAGAAGCCCTGTCATGTACCTCCTGCTGGTTGGGGTGACGTGGAAACAATGGAATCCAGAAACAAGTGAGAGAGGCACATATGTGAAATTGCTTCTCACTGATTCAACGGAAGAGTTATTAAGATCACCAAAAGGCCCTAATAAGTTAGATCATCATGAAAATGGGGCAAATAAAATTACCCACAGAATTGCAGATCTTAGGATAAGGGAGGAATAAGATTCTCCATCTTGTCACCAATGCTCATTTTGGTGCTGCATGATATTTCATAATAGTACAGACTATACCTAGATTGTCCCCAACACCCCTGCCCCATACTACTGGACCTCTTTCTCAGGTTGTAATCAACACCTGAGAGCCCATTCTCCTCCTGTCCCAGAGTATTGTTTCTGCCTTAATTCATTGCCAGATACTTTCTCTCACAGACACTCATCTACCATGATCCTGCCCATTAACAGAGCCTCCGAAGCTCTTTCTACAGCATATCACCATCCACAAAGCACAACACTTCCAGAAAAACTTCATGCCATCTGCCAATTTAAAGATTTCATGGTGCCTGTTTGTCTGGATCATTAATTTTGGGGAGTGAAATAAACAAGACCAGTGCCCACACCCGTCTCTGGGGAGAATCTCTATTTTCCACCCGCTGGGCATCACAGCCAATCTTTGGTGACTTATAGCTGTTCTCTGTCTGGTGCTGTATCCAGATCCTTTCAATATCTGCACCTGGAGGTGTTACAAATGCTGCTTTTGTTTGTAGGTGCAATAGTCACAGGCAGCCAATATAAAACAAGACAGGTGCTTGTATCATAAAACAAATCAGTGACCTCAGAGGGACTTATTGGGCCCCCATTTTTTTCTGATTTCTTTAGATGCTGGGTTCTGGCAGGCACCATGCCCTACACCAGAGGGACAGCTGGCTGAACAAGACCAAAGACAACCGTCAGCTGGATGCTTATTTTATGATGACTCAACAGCTCATCCATAAATAATAAAAAGATCAACTTTAGCCACTCTTTCCAAATGTACTCCAGCCTGTGAACAGTTTGCAATTTTCATCTGAGTATGTAGATCCCAAGGCAGGCTTTTCCTGCAAAATGCCCCAACAGCAATTAAAGACTAAATAGAGTTGACAGATGCTGGTAATATGCAAGCTAGCCAAGGAAACACTAATCTAACCAGATGTGTGGTTGGAATGAGAGCGATCTTAGCATCTGTAAGACTGAATAGATTAAGGTCTAAAACTGGGGGTGGGGCTAATCAGGAAGTGGGAGGTGGGCAAAGATGGGAAGACGATCAGTTTTGCAAGGTCCCAGCTTTATCACCAGGCATTTGACAATATCAGGTAAGGCTGGAAGAGTGAGCTGTGCTTAGGAAAACAGCATCTTATTTGCAACGTCATTCCAAGTACTTCTGTCACTTCACCCAGGAAGGATCTGCTATTGTTTCTCATAACTGACGGTCTTAAGCTTATTAATATCATGCTAAGATCTAAGATACAGCCTGACCCAAATACATTTATTTGTTTCCTTATTATTACTGATGAAAACACTAATAAGGAAAGTTATCGCTCCTTCCTAGTAACAGAGAAGCGTAAAATAAAATAATATACCATATTTCACTTGCTAAACAGACTACTTTTTTTTTTTGATACCAAATGATTCAATACCAGAAAGAATATGATATAAATTGATGCAGTCTCTAAAAGACAATTTAGCAATACATATCAAGAGCTTTAAAATATACTTTTGGACTAGTAATTCCAATTTCAGATACTGTCCTACAAAAGTAATCAAAGGTGCCAATCACAGTAATATGACAATATGAAGAGAAAAGAATCAAAGTAAATTCCTCAAAAGAGAGAATAATTAAATCTATGGTACCTCCATATATTAGAATATTATGCAACCAGTATACATTCTGTTTTTATATGACCTGACGAATGCTTATTAAGTAACAGTAATTGAATAAAGTAATTGAATATACACAAAATAGACACACATTAAGAAGTCCAGTATGTATGTGTGCATGTATAGGTATTTTTTTCAAAGTAAAAAGACTTTTTTCTTTAAGCAAGTCCTCATTTTTCTAAATTTTCTGAAATAAATGTTTCCCAAAAGAAAAAATTTATAATTTTGAAAATTTCCCTTCCTTATTTTCTCTAAACAACAAAAATTTACTGAACCAATAACTTAAGCTCCCTTGAAACTATTTATACCATCTATCAAAACAAACCTGAAAACAGTTTATTCTGAGATTTTCCTCTTTGCGAATTCAAAATGAGGATATCTAGAGTATAGGATCACATCCCTGCCAGGATGGCCAGGTCCTGGCCTACCTCTCCTCGCAGTTGGCACCACTGAATAACAAGTACATGTTTAGTCAGGAAAACAACCCCTAGTTTGTAGCACTGTACTGGCTTTGGGAGTGAACATTTTAAACACTTCTTGCCTGATGCTCTGGATCCCTTAGCAAACCTCTGATAACTGGAGTTTTGCTTTATTCTTGAGATCCACTGCCCATCCTGTGTCTCATCTGTGACCTTGTGCATTGATCTTGTCTTTGCACTCACACCTCTCCAGAACCATGAGTCCAGTTTAGTTCTTACTGGCCCTTGGCTCATGATCCACTTATTATGCTGACTCCTTGCTACCAGTTGTCCCTCCAGATCTGCAAGGATCTCTGTCCCTCTGGCCCTCCTGGGAATATTCATGGCTGCCCTCTGCTGAAGCCACCCCAGTTAATAAAAATGTTTGTTCTTTCTGTGGATTATGCCCCACCCCCCTGCCCCACTGGACTCACTCTAGGGGCCTATAGTAGGGTAGGAAGCTCTTGAACAGCCCTGATGGGCTATGATTCTGTCACAGCCTTTACCAGTCTGCACATGGCACTGCAGGCAATGAAAACACCAAGGGTGGTGCTGTCTTAAAACATAATACTCCTTGCTATTCTACCAAAGTCAATTTTAGGAATAAGTCCATTCTAAGTACACTTATTTATTTTTAATAAAGGGTATTCTGAACATCAATTGTGGACAAGTTTAAGTTTAAATGTGTCTCCTCCCACACCCACACAACCTCTGTGACTCTCAGCTTTCATTTGGTAAGCTAAACAAGCAGGCTTTCAGCATCCAGAAACAACCAAGAAAACAAAAAAAATAGTCTCTCCTCAACCCACTCTATAATGCTAGTTTTTCATTCTATCGATGAAACCTAGAGCAGTTCCCATAACTTGCCTGATCACTTTCAGACTATGAAAAAAACCCCAAAAACCTTCAAATTATCTCTGATCACAATATGTAGACCTCATTTGGTAATTAATATCCCTAGTTCTATGTAATGATTAAAATGTTTAATTCTATTTCAAGAGAAATCCTCTCCCTTCTCCCAGCCTGATGGAGCTTGTTATAGGCTTTTATGGCAGAAGAAGGGGGCATCGTGAGGTTTTTCTCTGTTCTTTTAATCCTTTCTCCCAATAGGGCTATCTATCTCTACTCCTCTAAGCTTAAAGCAGAGGAGGAAGGAAAGCTAATGGCTACTGAAAGCTCTTTCTTGACTGTCACTGGATTATCTATCATTGCTTTCCTGTGCCCATAGCAGGTGTTTGAAACAGCCTCTTTGTCTTCTACTGTTCTTTGTAGATTCATTAGATACAACCCAGACACCCTACAGATTCTCTGATACAGGTAAATGCACATCCTTCAGCTAGTTACTAGATGGACATTTAATGACACTTCCAGTCTCTTTCTGAGACCCACTGTTCTCTCCCGGTGTCCCTGGACAGCGCCTAAAACTCCCAGGACTCAGCCCAACAGAAACTTATTTCAAGTTATTTGTTTGATCACAACACCTACAATGTAGGTGGCAGTATTGCCATTTGACCAAAGTAGGAAGTCAGGCTAACAAGAGGAATCTCATTTCCTAAGCACCTACTGTACCAAGCACTGGGCCAATATTTGTAGGCATGAGTTTATTTATTTTTTACAACATGCAACACACGGCAATTTTTATATCCATTTTTAAAGTGAAAAAATGGAAACAGATATTCTTTGTTATTTGCCCAGGTTCAGTTGAAGCTTCTGACTCCTGGGGCTCTTGTTTCAGGCTTCTCAACTTCCTGGTTTGGCAGAAAAGTATGCAAATGATCTCTGCCTTTTTAAAGACAAAAGAGACTTAGTCAAAGACAGCATGACCATTAATAGTATTTTGATTTTGGTTAGCCTATTTATGCCAAGAGAAAGAAGTCAACAATTAAATTCTCAGGTATCTAGTAAACTTTTATCCCAATCAAAATTGTTGTCCATTCATATTTTTAGGGGAATTTTACTTAGCTGCTCTGGCAGGCATTTTAGAATAAATCTCATCTTAACACGAAATATATTGTGCAAACCAAATTTAAATTCGCCTTATCTACTGTCAATATCTACTGTCAAAGACATTTGTACTGAAATCCTCCATGTGACATCAGAACTTAACCATTCATTCTGAGCTCCATGAGGGCAGGAAATTTTCACCCTCAAGTTCTCAGCATCTGTTATGTAAGTGCTTAATTCATACCTGTTGATTACATATTGAAAGAACTAGAACCAGTAATTAATTTCTCAGTTCGCCTCTCTGTCACATCTGAGAAAATCAATGTCAGGCTTGTGACCAAAGAGCCAATGTCCCCTGGCCTTTCCATTGGGCACAGGCTCATTTCCATCTTCTTATTTTTAAAAATCTTCACAGTATACTGAAAAAAAAAATGTATTCTTATGTGAGATGGCTAAAACTGGTAAATTACAGTCTACTCAAAGATATTTAATTAATTATTTGAGGCCATGCAGGTAACTGTAGTTGACAAATCTGTGTTCAAATCCTGGTCCCCAGCCTGGCATTGTAAGACCTGCCATACACATCAGCAGCAGAAAGAGGTCTGAATACTCTTGGGGTTGGCAGTGAAAACATGCGCTTCTCCCCTTTAACAAGAATCTGAGGCACAGCTATTCCTTGCCATTTGCCAGAGCCCTTGCCAGATGCTCACTTAGGTCACTTGTTATTTGAGTGAACGAGGAATATGTGAAGGATGACTCCCTGCTGTCCTGAGGTAGACACACAGGGACAACTGTCACTCTGACTCACATCACAAACTGTGTTAAGGGCACTGACAGAGACCAACCCTGTAAAGCACGACTCTCCCCATTTCTGATGTTAAAGAGGCCAAATAATCAGCTGGAGCTCACCCAGTCCAGGAATCCTATCACTCCCAAAGAGATTTTTTCTAACCTCAGGCAGTCCTGGGGTTTTTTCGAGGGTGTTTATGCCCACATTCTGCTATGAGACATACATGCCATGTGTTATTTGTATAATAAGTTTGTATAAAATACATATATTTATATAATAAAAATATCACCTGAGCCTTAGAAAATAGAATGAGGAAATGTAATGTGTAATGTGTAACATAATGAGGACCTTGGAACAGAAAAAAAGAATTTTAGATAAAAACTTAGGAAATCTAAATGGACTTTAGTTAATAATAATGTATCAATACTGGTTCATTAATTCCAACAAATGTATCACATTAATAATGTAAGATGCTAAAAATAGGAGAAACTGAATATGGGGTATATGGGAACTGTACACTATCTTTGTAACTTCTCTGTAAATTTAAAACTGTTCAAAGAAATAAAGTATATATGAAACATATACACTTCCTCTCCCTCTCCTTCTCTCTCCTCCTCTTTCTTAAAGAGATTGTTACTCTTCCTCTGCCCCCTTTATTCCTAAAACCACCTTCTGGTCCCTCAAAGAGCAAAAGTTAAACAACAACAACAACAACAACAACAACAACAACAACAACAAACTACTGCAAACTGTTTCTCAGACACATCGCTTGTTTGGAACTATATTGAAACGCTGCTTAGTCACTACCACGTGCCTCCCATCCCACTTTAAAAAATATGTTCCTGCCAGATTCTAAGAGCTCAGGAAAGTGAGCAAGTTAAGTTCAAACACATACCAGGATAAATTAAATAACAGAGTTAAGGAATTTAAATAAATATGTCATGATTTTGCAGAAGTGTTATATTATGTTTTAAGGTAGAAGTTCAAGGTCATTTGCTTGGAAGTGATATTGCAGAGTAGACCAAACTAAAGAAAGGCTTCTAAGAGCAAGAGAAAAGATGAATTTGGTACTTTAGGAATAGATAGTACAGCAGGGCTATTAGCAAATGGATCTTTTTTTAACCTGGAATGTTATATAGGGTGTGCTGCATAACTAAGTTTACAATGATGTTCAGATAAGAGTTATTTAAATTATTCATGGGGAACTCTGATGAAATATTTTGATAAGAGACAAAGACAGTGAGATGAATAGATAGCTACAAGTGAAACTTCCAAAAAAGGTAAATTGCCATGTCATTTGAGTGTGAGAAAAATAAAATGGTTGTGGCTTCCAATTTTAGATTTCAGTTTTGACTTATCTTCAAGTCTTCTGTGGACTCTGGAAAGTTTGATATTCTCAATAGACTTTAGTTTTCTCCTGGGAGCAGCATTTGTGATGTATCCAGTAAAGATTCTAGAAAGATTCCTGAGAGTAGTCTTAGTTGCTATCTTTGGCACCTCCAGGGTATGATATGGCATCCTCCATGTCCAGTCCAGAGTTTCCTGCTATGATTCCATAAATGCTCAAGCTGGTTTGAAAGCACATCTGGGGACCAAGAAGGCTATAGCCACCCTGACCATGTTCCCAGCTAGTTGAGCCCTTAAAACCCTGGCTGCCTGCTACTCCCCTCCAATAGATATATATGGTGGGAATGTAAACTATAAGGAACATCTCATCAATTAACTGAAGGAGCTGAGGACACAGGGTACCCAGTGAATGAGGGTACCAGGTCATAATTCTTCTCCTGTGTCTTCATCCAGGTTTAGACAAGAGTTTCTCTTTTTACAAACAGCAGAAAGTAGAATTCAGTTTCTCATTTATTTATTCTTGCCTGAGCTAAATTGGGCACTTCATTAAATGCTCATATTACAAAATTGACTACTCCTGTTTTATTATCCAATTTTACCTCTTTTTTAGTTCTTTGTTTACTACATCTATAATTCATGAATACCTTCTCGCTGTAAGAAAGTTTAAAATAAAGAGATTTCAAAACTTACTTTGACCTATCCATTTTCATTTCTTCTCATTATTACCCATTTGGTAAGGAACTTCCCTTATTTTTCTTATTCATTTACAGCCACATAAAAGTATAGGTAGGAATACAGTTTTGCTTCATGATTATTTTTATATAATTTAAATAATTCTTTGTAAATTATTCTGCTACATGCTTAGAGATCCTTCTGCACTCAAGAATTATAGATTTATTTTATTCTTTATAAATGCAGCAGAACATTTAATAGTGTATTAAATATTCATTTTCTGATAAATATTTATATTTTTTCAATGTTTTCATATAATGAAAAAAATTGACATAAAAATCCATGTATTTACCTCTTTGTGAACCTGGTGTTTCTTTAGTTTGATACTTATAAATAAATTTCAGTATAGCTAGTGTAAGTTTTTGTAGATAATCTTTGTCATGTTGAGGAAGTTCCCTCTTATTTCTAGTTTACTGAGAAATTTTATCATCAATGGACATTTGCTTTCGATTACTAAGAAAGTGACTTTGAAGAAGACATCTTAACAAAATAAGAGAGGCAGATATACATTTATCTGCAGGAACAGTATTCCAGGGAGACAGAAGAGCATGTGTAAAGGCTCTCAAATAAGTGCCAGGCTGGCATTTCAGGGGTAGCTAGGAAAAAGAATTGAGGAAAGTAGATAAAGAAGGCAGAGTAGTGAGAGATGAGATCAGAGGATAACCTACAGCAAGATCAGATAAAGCACTGGATGCATTGTAAAAACTGGCTGTTATTAGGGAGATTGAGAACCATTTGAACAAAGGATTGATGTTATCTGATTTATTTTTCAGCAGATTTAATCTGGCAGCTACATGGAAAATAGATTACAGGAAAGTAGGGATATAATCAGATAGGAAGCTGTTGGCCGATTATTTCAATCAGTGATCTAGCCCAGAGGTGGCTTGAAGTAGGGTAACTGCAATCGAGGGATGAAACGTAATCTGCAAACATTTTGAAGGTAGAGGAGACAAGATTTGCTTCTAGATTAGCTGTAGATTTTGAGAGAAAAAGAAAGGTCAAGGATGCCTCCAGAATTTTAGAGTTACTTGGAAACCGAAAAAACAGAGGTGTTAATTACTAAAATGATGGTTTTGAGAGGAGCAATTTGATTGCTCACTGTAGTTTAGACTCTGCTTTAAGAGATTTATATGGATTAGCTTGTTTGGTTCTTGCTACAATTCCACGAAGTAGGCATTATAAATATCTGCCCTTTTCTCATAAAAATAAGTGAGCATATAGGGGTTAAGTAACTTATTATGGGTACATAGCAAAAAACAAAAACAAAAAAAAAACAAAAACAAAAAAAAAAACAGAGCCAGGATATAAACCCAAGCATGTGGGCTCCAGAGTCTGCGCCCTTTGCCATTAAGGAGATCCATCCCCGAAACATCTTCAAAATCCCTCTGTTTACAGCAATTTGTCCTCATTCATTATAAATGTTATTGAATTCTGTCTTTTCTCTTTTATCCTCGATTAGTCTTCCTAAAGACTTATCTATTTTTTTGGTCTTTTCAAAGAATCAGACATTAGTTTTATTGAGCAGCTGTTCTGTTTTTGTTTTCTATTTTATTAATTTCTGCTTTTATCTTTATTAATTCCTTTCCTCCTCTTTCTTTGGAATCACTTTGTTGCTCTTTTTCTGTCAACATTGTAAACTGAAGAATGATGATGCATATAACATAAAAAGGTTATGCAAAGTAGGGGTATAATTTTGGGGTCCTGAAAGTTTAAGCATCTCCAAGTATTTTTTAACCAATTAGGTTACTAAAATTTAAACGGAGTTACAATTTAAACACATTGTATATTAAACATAATATAAACTGGTTGTAGAGAATTTTGGTCACTAAAAGTGGAGAAAAGTAAACACTGTCTAGGAGAACAAAATTAAATTAGAACTTACTAAAATAAGTTATAATTGAACATCGAATAATGTTTAAAAATGAATTCATGCTCTTTTAGAAAAGTATTATCTTTTCTGTCTTGATCGTAAAGGAGATCTAGGGGGAGTATCTTTCCCCAATCTTTGGGTGTGACAGCAGAATTTTGTCACCCCCAAAAATAGGCCTTCTTTGGATACTAATTATTTTAAGCTGGTTATATTTAATAAACAAAAGACCCAGGAAGAATCTTTGACCTTCTCCTAACTGCTTGAAAAAATTTAGATAGAGGTCCTGCTCTAAGAAAGGAGTTATCATCATAGATAATTATAGTATAATATGAACTAGGTATGATAAACATGGAGGAGCCTAGCAAGTCCATTGGATGAAAATTCTCTCTGTGTTTCATTGTTAAAGATGACCCAGCAAACATTTATTTACTCAACATTTTTTTTCCCCATCTCCAGGTGAATTGCTTTCCCTTTTGAAGGCTCAAATTAGGACATTCCTTTCAACTTAGTTCATGATAGCATATTAGCCTCAACTACCCAATGTGTACTCCGGCCCCATATTTATATGGAAACCCTGTATGTATATATATAGTACATTCGATTATTTTCTCATATTAATCTGTCTCATGTCAATTTATTATACCAGCCAGAAGAACTAAATGAAAAAGAGGGGAAATTTGTTCCCTCCCCCATATGTGGAACAATCTTAGACACATACAAAGACATAGCGTTGGTCTTTAAGTCCAATATTCAGCATGAAACAACCATAGTTCACTGAAAGTAATTGATTGCATGTTTTAATACAGACAAAACCAGGGTAGGCCTGGAACACTAAGGATGTATGGCACAGAGTTGAAATGACAAAGCAGCCAGTTTGTAACCTCCCAGTACATGCGTCCCCTACTCATGTTATAACAACTGAGTGATCACAATGAAAGCAATAATTGTGGTTAGTTGGTATAAGTTAGGTCTGTGAAAGCCATGAGAACTTTAGATGCTCAAGAGAATAGATTTATGAGGTGTGCCATGCATGATTTTTTAATAAAATTTACAGAAAATAGTGTCTTTCAAAAAATAAAATTATTTGAATGTTACTTTCAAAATATGTTCAACAGCCAATTTGAGAATCTAATGAGTACATTCCAGGTTTTGCCACAGGAGATTATATTATGGTTACTGTGATGGTTAATTTTGTGTGTCAACTTGCTTAGGCTAAGCAATGCCTACATAACTGGTAAAACATCATTTCTGTGCATGTCTATGAGGGTATTTCTGGGCAAGATTAACATTTGAGTTAAAAGGATCCTCCCACAGCAGTGTGGGCAGCATTAACCAATCCTTGAGATTCTGGAGAACAAAAACGTAAAGGAAGGGTAAATTTCCTTTCTTTGACCTGGGATGTCCATTTTTCCTGCCCTTGGACATTGGGAATTTGGAGTTACTTCAACAGCCCCATGAATCTCAGGCCTTTGAACTCTGACTGAATTACTCCACCAGCTTTCCTGGTTCTCCAGCTTATAGACAGCAGACTGTGGAAGTTCTTAGCCTCCATAACTGCATTGAGACAACTCCTATAATCAATCTCTCTCTCTCTCTCTCTCTCTCTCTCTCTCTCTCTCTCTCTCTCTCTCTCAGCACTAATATACAGTGGGTTAGGTTTCAAGGCTTAAATTTTTCACCTTGAACCTTGTAACACCAGAAAATTAGTTAAGTTTTAAGGGCTGAAAAGTTGAAATGTGGATGGTCTCAAAGATCCTGAAAAAATGGAAATGGGAAGATCTTGAGCACCTGGAAAAGCCCATTAAAATCAAGGGTCTAAGAAGTGACTTCTAATTTTAAGGAGAGGTCATTTCAGGAAAATACAGTACCTTCAAAAAATGTGTGATGGAGAAGTTCCAGCTGAAGGGTATGCATTAAATATCCTTTATTACATTGTATACATTGCTCTCTTTACAGAACAAGGTCTAGCTTACCATGTAAATGTCAAATCTGAGAGACTAGCTCAGGATTTGGCTTAATACCAGATCTTTAATCCATAACCCAAATTTATAATCTCAGCTTTCATGATGTGATAACTCTATTTCTCCCATTTATCTTATTTTTAGGTGTACAATATAATTTAATATTTGCATATATCGCAAAATGGTCATTTAATTGAATAAGTATGAATGTTTAAGTAAGAATGATTAGACCCAACATGAGATTAAATTCAAGTACAGCCTGATCTCTAATCGTCTTTGTAGTTTTTGGTGTATACTTTAATTTTAGATGTTTGAACTGTCTAACACCTAAGATAATTAATTTACTAAATTTATCATTTTGAATTTTTAGACTTAAAAGGTAAGTGCCTGATAGACATGTAAGTTTACTAAAAGTTTGAGTACTAAAATGAATCAGTTATACTAAAATTATGATTGTAATTTAAAATATTTGAGAATTTTAATTAGTCAAGATTACAAATATTACGAAATATTTAGGAAAATATTTAGGAAAATATTTATCAAATTTAAATTTTAATCAAAAATTGAGTAAGTGGGTACTTTAAGTTTTGATGCAATTATTGGATCCATAAACAAAATATAATCTCTGTGTTAAAATGTTTAAGAAAAAATATATTTTTATATCTACAAGTTTAAAAAATTGGGTTTTCATGAAAATTTGGCTATGAGTAACTATTAATGTTTCTAATTGTGCACAGTTCCCTTTTGTCATTTAAAATTTAGTCTTCTCAGGTTTGACTTGAATTAATCCTTAATTTATTTATTTTCAGTCTTTATTGTTTTTTAATATATAAATAATTCATTTGAGGTTGTAGATCTTCCTTTTGAGTACTGCTTTGGTCATACTCCCACCATCTGTTAAGATAAGTGGTGCAGTCATTGTCATTTATTTCAGAAGTATTTGAAATATCAGTTTCGATTCTTTCGGTTATCACCAAGTGGTCTTTGCTTTGTACTAGTGTCTCTTTTCAGAATCTTCTCCATGTAACTCTTCCCCTTCTTTGCCTACTTAATTCCAACTACCTGTCCATTCTTGACTCAAGAAAGACTTCCTCTCAGAGGGATTCCCATCCCAGGGCAAAAGCAAAAACAAAAACAAGCAAATAAAAATCAAAATTGTTAATCTCAAAATAACTCTAACTCATGATCTTTACACGACAGCAAGTATAAGTCATGACATAATTGAAATGCAGCTCTGTCTCCTACCATCCCTATAGCTTTTATTCAGTGAGTAAATTTCCCTTTCTAATCCCCTGCCCCACTGATAAAAACCCTGGCATCCACGACTCTTTGTTCACACCTAGATAATAGAAAGTCCTAAAAAGGTCATTCTAAGTTCTCAATTCAGTTTCTTTTCAGAATTAGAACATATAATTCTATATTTAAAAAAATGAAATCTCGAACTTAACTTAGCATTAAATCTTCTCCTTCTGCACCTTATTTAGGCTAGACACCTGCAATGGGGAGATGAGATATCTTTGGTTCCTCCATCCCCACTCCCCTCACCTTTCTCTTTTCCAAATAGGCTAGTGGCTTCAACACCTATGAGATGGCTTCTAGGGACAATGAAGGACACTGCAGTAATGCAACTTCTTATGTTCTTTTCACCTGGTTTATGTTTAACTATGACTCATTCTCTTGTGGGGAACTTCCCTGAACTCTTCAGAGATCCCTGCTAAGTTGCTCTTTCTTGAATTCCTTTGACCTAGGTCAACACATATATGTTCCAAATGGTTGCTTGGGACCCTTTTCTCAGATCCTGGCATCCAGACATAGCTTCTTCTTGCAAAGGTCCTTCTGCAAAAAGCCATACACCTCTGGAGTATTCCATATGGCTACACATTTCTGGCTCTGCCCCTGAAACAGCTGGCCAATCCTTTTCTGGTCTTCTAGAGGAACAAGAAAGGGGGAAATCAGGCCAATTCCACAGACTGCTCTAACTTTCTTCAGTGTAAGTCAGCCACTTCATGTCTTCCAACTTTAAGGAACACATTTTAAAGCTCTATGAGTGATCATCTTGAAGCCCCGTTGGTAGACTTGGATTTGAAAGGCAGAAATTTTCCTACTCCTCTCTTTGCATGTCTCAGCTTAGCAACACTTTTGTAAGGGGAAAATGCTCCACCATTCTCCTTCCCTGTTTTTATTATATTGATATTAACTCTCAAATTTTTAAAGTGGATGAGAATATTCCAGGGTTGAGGAATAGTCTCTCAACCATTATCATGAAAATTTTCACATGATGATGTGTTAGTGGAGGTAGCCCAACAGGCGTAATAAATAAATCCAAATACACAGTGGCTTAACACAGTAGAAATCTGTTCCTTGCTCACCTAGTAGTCCTGAGTTATTGAGCTGTTCCAGGTCAGCAGAGGGGGCTTTAATTGTCTGAGGTGGGTACTCCGTGCTATATAGTCATTCAGGAACCCAGGCTAACGCCACCTTCAATATTTGGTTTCTATGATCACCTTAGAATGAGCCATTTTATTCATCTGGAATAAAAACAAACAAAGAAACAAAAACAAGGAGTATAGGGGCAGATTTTTGTGGCTATGATCCAGAATTGGCACACATCACTGCTTTTCTTGTGACATTTAACAGAATGTAGTCACATGATCACATATAACTGCAAGGGAGGCTGGGAAATGTAGTCTAGTTGTGAGTGAAGGACAAGGCATGGATTTGGTTAAACAGCAGTCTCTGTCATTGATAATTTCACATTTTCTATTGAAATTTCACTTAAAAATTTTTTGAGTAACTACAAAACTCTAATTTTGTCACATTATACTTGCACCTCTCATATTATACTTGCATTTATTTATTTCAAAAGGAGTCAAGTAAGAACTGAAATTTCCCTTGAAATCTCAATTGTTCCCAAATACTGGCTTCATATATTGTAGTAGTTCCTTGCCTCTTTTCTCAAAACTATTCTTAATTGTAATATTCTTAACCAGACCTCTGTGGTCCTTTCTTCTTTCCTCCCTCATAGCCAAAACAGCTCCTAATATAGTGAGAAAAGCTTCTTCAGAGGATGGGTGTTGGGAAGAAATGGAGCAGCAAGGATAGAATCCTCTTCACTGGCAGGAGAGAGAAAAAAGTTAAAAAATACTCATATTAATAATTTTATAATATCACACTTGAATCCTATCTTCCAGATAGAACTGTGAACTTTTTGTGTGTGTATATCTTTCTGTCTCTTTCTATAACATAAGCTATTATTTTTCTTTCTATCATCTATCTATCTATCTACCTATCTATTATCGATCTATCATCTATCGTCCATCTACCTTCTATCTATTCAGATGTTAATGATTATTGTACATTCTAATATACCAAAGAATATACTTCGAGCTTCCTTCTATGTCATTAAATATTATCCTAAAATAACATTTTAAATGGTTGTGTTGTCTTAAATTATTAAACTATACTATCATTACCCTATTTTTCATAGTCAGTTTTGTTACTAACAACTTGGTTAAGTATTCCTATATATTAATTTATACATTTGTTTATTTTTTATAATATTTTTATTTTTCAAAAAAGTTGGCATACAATATTATATTATTTTCAGGTATACAACATAGTCATTAGACATTTATATAATTTATGAAGTGATCACACCAATAAATCAAGTATCCATCTGATACTATACATTGTTATTATAATATTATTGACTACATTCTTTATGCTGCAATTTACATTCCTATAATTATTTTGTAATTACCAATTTGTACTTCTTAATTCCTTTCTCTTTTCCACCCACCCCCCAACCTACCTCTCACATGGTAACCCTCAAAATGTTCTTTGTATCTATGTGGTTGTTACTGCTTTCCCTGTTTGTTTATTTCGTTTTTAGATTCCACATGTAAGTAAGATCCTATGTCATTTGTCTTTAATTGACTGACTCCACTCAGTACAATGCCTTCTAGATACATCCATGTTGTTGCAGATAGCAAGATTTCATTTATTTATTTATTTATTTATTTATTTATTTATTTATCTTTATGGCTGAATAATATTCCATTGTATATGTGTACCATCTCTTTATTTATTCATCCATTGAAAGACACCTAGGTTGCCTCCATATCTTGGCTATCATAAATAATACTGCAATGAACATATGGTGCACATATACCTTCAAAGTAGTGTTTTGAGTTTCTTCAGATAAACACCCAGAAGTGGGATGACTGGGTCCTTCTTTGTCTCTTGTTATAGCCTTTGCTCTAAAGTCTGTTTTTTTTTCTGATATAACTATTGCTATTTTCATTTCCATTTTCTTGAAATATCTTTTTCTATCCTTTGACTTTCAGTCTGTGTGTGTCTTTTAATCTGGAGTCTCTTATACGCAGCATATGTAAGGATCTTGTTTTGTTACCCATTTGGTCACCCTATCTTTTGATTGGAGTATTTAATGCTTTTTCGTTTTAAGTATTTGATAGATAGCTACTGCCATTTTATTTTTCATGCTTTAGATATATATTTTTTCTTCTTCTTAAAGAAATCCCTCCAACATTTCCTGTAACATTTCCTGGCTTAGTGGTAATAAATTCCTTTATCTTTTTCTTGTCTGGGAAGCTCTTTATCTGTACTTTGAGTCTAAATGATAGCTTTGCTGGGTAGAGTAACCTTGGTTGTAGGTTCTGGCTTTTCATCATATCGAATATTTTGTGCCAAACCCTTCTGGCCTGCAAAGCTTCTGTTGAGAAATCATTGACAGTCTTACGGGAACTCCCTTGTAGGTAACCAACCACCTTTCTCTTGTTGCTTTTAAGATCCTCTCTTTACCTTTATCCTTTAGCATTTTAATTATGATGTGCCTTTGCGTGGGTCTCTTTGGGTTCATCTTGTTTGGGACTCTCTGTACTTCCTGGCCTTATCTGTCTATTTTCCTTGTCAGTTTAGGGAAGTTTTCAGTTATTATTTCTTCAAATAGGTTCTCAATTCTTGTTCTCTCTCTTCTTCTGGTACTCCTATGATGCAAAAAAATGTTGGTATTTTTGATGTTGTTCCAGAGGTCCCTTAAATTATTCTCATTTTTAAAATTCTGTTTTCTTTTTACTGTTTTCATAGAGTGTTTTCTGCTACCTTATCTTCCAGATCATTGATGTGATTCTATGCTTCATTTAATGTTGTCAGTTCCCTCTAATGCAGTCTTCATTCCAGTTATTACATTTTTCATTTCTGTCTGATTATTTTTCATGTTTTCTAACTCCATTTTTATGTTTCCTATCTCTTTGTTGAAGTTCTCACTGAGAACATTGAGCATCTTTATAACCAGTGTTTTGAACTCTGCATCTGGTAGATTGCTTGTCTCCATTTTGTTTAGTTCTTTTCCTTGAGCTTTGTTCTGTTCTTTCATTTGGGACATGTTTCTTTGTGATCCTATTTTGGATGCTTCCCTGTTTTTATATTAGGTAGAGTTGCTACTTCTCCCAGTCCTAGTAGAGTGGCCTTATGTAGTAGATGTCCTATGGAGCCCTGTGATGTAGCCTCCTTCATCACCAGAGCCAGGTGCATCAGGTGTGTGAACCTTATGTGGGTTGTATATACCCTCCTGAGGTACTGGAGCATTGGTTGCTGATTGCATGTCAATGGGAAGGATTGATCCGCAGGGTGATTGATTGTGAAGACTGGCCATGACTACAGTGGAGGAGCTGTTGTGCAGCAGCTCACCCTACAAAGCAGCATTCACTTTAGCCTGCCCTTTGGGTAGGTTGTTTATGGAGACAGCCATGTGGTGCTCCAGCTAGGTCAAAATGAACCTTCAGGCATGCTGGCCCTAGGGTCTCCTGGGAGGGGCTACAAAGTAACCCACAGATGTCTTCCACCTGCGCTGAGCTTGGAAGTGCCTGGGGGAAGCTAAGCTACGAACCAAGGCCAGCTGCTACCAGTGTTGTGCTTGAGTTGCTTAACGAGAGGTATGGGGCATGCTGAGGCCAGATGCTACTTGTTTGAGGTTTGTGAACCTTTGAGAAAGTCCACATCATGAGCCAAGACAGGCCATTTATACCGAAAAGCCCCAGGAAACACCTTGGATTGGCTCAAAAGTTGGGAGAGGTGGGGTCTCAGGGAATCATCAGGGAAGGGTGACCAGTATTAGCCAGACCGATGGAGACTCATATACTATGCCAGCCTGTGTCTGCATTCCGGGAGAGGGGGAAGCTCAACAGAGGAACAATTTCTTCTATGAGTAAGCCATATGTGGGCCCTTTAAGAGTGGCACCTGGGACTCCCTGCAGCCTTCTGTCTCACTCAGTTACCATCTCTGCTGGTTTTGATAGCCAGAAGTTGTGGAAACGTCTTTTCTCAGCACTGGAACCCTGGGTTGTGGACCCTGTTGTGAGGCTGTGACTCTTTTCTTCTCAGGGGAAACCTCCACAGCCAAGATATCCCTCCAGATTCTCAACTGCCACACATGGGTGTAGGGTCAGTCCATTTCACATCTCTGCCCCTCCTACCAGTTTCAATGTGACTTCTTCTGTATGTCCTAAGTTATAGGTCTTCTGTTCAACTAGACCTCAGGAGATTCTCAATAATGATTGTTTTGTAGGTTAGTTGTAATTTTAATGTGGTTGAGAGAGGTGATCAGCATAGTGTCTACCTACTCCATCTTAACTGGAATTGATAACATTCTATTCTTAAGTTGGTTTGTGAGTATATGTGGATTTTTTGTCTTTTAAAAAAATTTAAGTCTTTTTTTAGATTTTCAAATTTATTATGAAGCTATAGAAAGTCATTTTCACATCACAATGCCTCTCATTTTTGATAAATAGATTATTCTCATTGAACAATTTATGGCATAAATTGGTTTCAGAATAGGAAAAACATTTACAGTAAGCTACTAGATTGTTCTCCTTATTTTGAATTATTAAATGTTTTACAACCATCACCACAATCTATTTCCAGAACATTTTAATCAACCCAAAATGAAACTTTGTATCCTTTTAAAAATAACTCCCCATTAGCCTTGTCCTTGGTAACCTATTCTACTTTCTGTCTCTATGAATTTGACTAGATACCTCATATAAGTGGGATCATACAGTATTTGTGTTTTTTGGGGTTTTGTGTGTGTGTGTGTGTGTGTGTGTGTGTGTGTGTGTGACTGTCTTATTTCACTTTGCATATAGCCTTCAACTTTATCCATGATGTAGCACACATCACAATTTTCAACCTTTAAAAGGCTGAATAATATCCCAATATATGTATATACCACTTTTTGTCTATCCATTCATCCATCTGTGGACATTGGTCCATAGTCTTTTGGAAGGGGCTAAAATTTGTCTCCACTTTCAATCTCCACTGCCTTGAGTTTGAAGACATTTGGGGATTTTTCTAAACAAATGATTTTCAAACTTCAGTGTGTATTGGAATTTCGTAAAGTCTTGTTAAAACGCAGATTTCTGGATCCCAACCCTGCTGTTTCTGAGTCAGTAAGTCTGGGATATGGCCTGGGAATTTGCATTTCTAACTATTTCCCATTTGATATGGGTGTTTGGTCCCAGGACCACACTTTGAGAACTACTGTTCTAGGAATTCAGTTTATTTAATTTCCAAGTACTACTTAGCTGCATATTGTAGGGTAGCTACTCACCCACAACCTTTCCTTGGGAATCTAACCATGCACAGCCCTTTGTGTTTTAAATGACCAGGTGCTGACCTTAAGGGGCATTTTTTTTTTTGTTAGCTGGCCACTGACCTTTGACTTGTGCAACCTCATTCAAAAAAAGTGAACTAGACCAATCCATAAGGAATTTGAATTGGGTGACATGGAGGAAAGTGGATTGTTGACTAACAGAAATGGGGCTGGTATGACCATCATGAGCCTTGGTTTGATTGAAACCCAGAAAGCTACTGATCAAGGAAACAGCGATCATTCACAAAGAAGCAGAGATCTAATTGCCACACCTTTTGTTAAGACTTCTCCCATCTTTGCTGCTTCCGCCTCACCCCTTAGCTCATCCTCTGCCAGAAAGAATTGGCCCCTGGGCTTGAATTTCAGTGAAGCCATGAGGAAAAAATGCACCATGAAATTATATGGCTCCTGCAAAAGAGGTTGCCATCTGCTTTTTCTTTAGGCCTTTTCCCTCTACATAATGTATTATAGTCTGATGCTGTCTTCCCTTCCTGGTAATATTGTGCATGTTAAAGAAAGCTTTTATTTGAACAAAACAGAATGCAGGATTTAAGTCACTACTAAATTTTCCAAGACATTTGTGGATTTTCTATAATTTTCTAAACATTAATATTAATGTTCTGTTAACTTAACTGTTTTTGATTTCCCCTGTCCTAATTCTGGGATGAAGATGTGTTGCCTTTTGTTGCATATCTATAGGTTGTTCTATATGGTTGAAGATTTATACACAATAATTTGCTTCAAATTCTATGTGATTTAAAGTTAGCTTTTTTTCCATTTATTCTTCTCACCCACATTTCTGAGCTTTGGGGGAAATGTGATTTCCTCTTTTTTGGTAAATAAGACAAAAAAAATCCATAATTAATAACAAGTGAGATAATAGGCAAAAAAGCCAATCTAAATTTGTTTATTCAAAAACTTATGGATTTTATTTTAGATTCTAAGGAAGCCCAAAAGTGATTGAGCACAGTGAAAACAAGGAGACATCTTGATTCCATGTTTGAATATAAACTTCGAAGACATACTTTGGAAAAAGTCATGTTATGTTTAAACCAAAGAAAGCTGATGTTACAAGACACATTTTCATCCTGTCTTTTCTATTGTTTCTGGACACTTAGAGCTGTCCCCTTGTACAGTGTGTCCTGTTTGCCCAAGGGAAGCCTGTATGCTCTTTCTAAACTTTCATGGATAAGCCAAAACATGAGACTGTCTAGGAGTGGACACCTGATATATCTCAAATTGTCAGCTCTGAGTTTTGACCTGGCGGGGTTTCTCTATATATTCCATGATCATCACCTTATTCCCCCGCACCAAAACCATAGGAATTGCAGTGATTTTTTTCTCATTTTTAAAAATTAGTCTGTTTTAAGGGGGAACACGTAATCTTACTCCCCAGCTTGATTCCACTTGTTTCCAAGTACTGATTTTTGTTCTCTAATTATTTCAGTGACTTGAGAGTTGGGGTGGTGCATGGATCTTTATGTTTCTCTGCTCTTAGCAGTTAAGATGGATTTTATCAGCATGTTAGGTTTCTGTTCAAAACGACTATGTCAGATACATGGAGAGGGCAGAGGTAAGCATGATGCAGTTATATTTTGCTGACTGGAGGTGGCTTCTGCTGAGCCAGATTTTAGAATTTCCCTTGTCTGAACAGCCTGGCAGTCCAAGGACTAGGCTGCTACAGTACTGTGTTTGTTTCTGTCTCCTTCCATGGTGACCGTATTTCCCTCAATCCAGCCCTGGTATGACAAAGGGGCTGAATACTTTCTTAGAAGTGTTCCCAGGCCAACACTTTCTTATTTTCACTCTGCCTCAGAGGTAGTAAGTGAGGGAATGGTTCTGAGCATCAGCTGACCACTTCAGAGGGGTTTTCCTTCATATAAGGCAAACTGTGAATTCGTAAACCCTTTTGCAATCTTGTCTCCACTGCCCTATTTATTGACAAATTTTTTTAAAGATTCATACCTATAGATGACCCTTTTATCTGGTTCTGAGCTGATTCAGCTCTCCACTGGTCATTTTGATGGGTATTTGGAAAAGCTCATGGCAGATAGGCCGGTGCCTCTCTTGAAGGGGTTGTTTCTAATCTAATCATTTATTCTTAATCAAACCAAGACTTATCTCTAGAGACCACCTTTTAAAAAAAATGATAGTCACTATCTCTCCTTGACTCCATCTATTTCACATTTTTTTTCAAATTGTAATGTATTATCTTTAATTAAGATTATTTTAATTATGTCACTTAAAGAACATTTCACCCAGTATTCTGTTTGGCCACCAGTCTCTTGTCTCTCTCTTCAGCAATGGTGAGGCAAATACCCTTCCCATGGGGAAGAGAAATCCATGGTTTGTTACCTTTTCCAGTAACGAAAATGTTGGAGAGCCAAGGGTCAAAGTTGTTGCCATTGGTATCTTTCACATGAACTACATCGGAATAGCCAGGATGTCTCCCTCTGTTGGTGATCACACCAAGTCTTCTCCCAGGTTAGCGCCTCCAGTCACCATGCACAGGTTACCAGTGTCAAACTTGATGAAAACAGTAATTTTGCCAGTCTCCAACTCAATCTGAATGGTTTCACTAACCTTGATGAGGGAATCAGGGTAGTGGATCGTACAAGTATTATGAGTCACCAGATGAGAGATTCCTTTTGGACTCACAAAGATCTTTCTCATTTTGCACAACTTATACTCCTCAGGTATAATATAATGAATAGCAAGGTGACCCTTGGTGTCATAGATCAAATAGACATTCTCTCTAGTCTTGTCAATGTTTATGACATCCACAAAACTAGCAGGGTAGGTTACATCAGTTCGGACCTTGCCATCAGTCTTAATAAATTGCCATATGCAGATCTTTACTTCATCTCCTATTAGGGCATACCTTAGGAAAATGATAAGAGGGAGACGTTTTCTCAGTTTGTGGGGACTGGTAGATGGATAAAGAGCAAACACACCAGTCAGTTTATTCAGCACCCAATGATTTGTAGCTGCTACATACTTCAGATGCTTCTTGGGACCATAAGTCATGGCTGTGCTGGGTATGAACAGAATTCACATTTATTTCTTAAAATGAAAATAAATAGAATCTTATTTACACCATATTTCAAAGATGTGATTTCCTTTTGGATCTCTGACTTGATGTTTGCTTTCTGTCTGAGAGACTTGGCCGGCTCTTCCTCCCTTTTCAATTGCTCTGATTGACAGCAGCTGAGCTAAATGTCTGGCTAAAGCTTCTACCTCCATCTCATCCCTAAGGTTCTCTATTGATGCTTTAGAATTTGGGTGTCCCAGAGAAAAAATCTTCCAGAATCCATTACAACCTACACATTACAGGGAAAACTGAATGAACAGATAGTCAATCATCTGAGTATTTACTGACTGCCTACCATACCCTAAACATGCTTTTAGGTACCACTTCTCAGACATGGACTCACTGGGTGTATAAGTGAGGGTTCTTTGAGACACAGAAGCAACAGGATGTATACATACAGAGAGAGATTTATCTTAAGGAATTGGCTTATTCAATTGTGGAGACTGGCAAATTTGAAATTTGAAGGTCAGGCTAAAGACTCAGAGAAGAGCTGATATTGTAGTCTTGAGACTCAACACACCTGGAGGCAGAATTCCCTCTCCCCGAGTTTGGTGGCAAGGAGTAAGGGTAAGAGTGGAGCAACTTCACTCTTTTCTCTTGACCATAACTGATTAGATGAGGCCCACCAATATTATGTAGAGTAATATGCTTTCCTCAGAGCCTACTGATTTAAATATTAATGATATATAAAAAAATACCTTCACAGCATCATTTAGATTGGTATTTTACCAAACAACTGGATACCATAGCATATCCCAGTTGACATATAAAATTAACCATCACACTGGGGAAGCTTTAAACAACACAAATGCCTGGGCCTTTCCCCCAGCGATTCTGGTTTAATAGGCTTGGAGTGTGGCCTGAGTATATGGGATTTTCAAAGCTTCCCATATGATTCTAAAGAGGTTGAAGAACACTTTTCCAGTCACTGGGGATATAGCAGCAGACAAAAGAAAAAAATGTTTGTTTGTAGGGAGTTTCCATTTAGTGGTGGGAAATAGAGGATACACAAGTAAACAAAGAGACATTTATCCAGATGCTGTGTGGAGTGGAGCAGATGAGGAGACCTATGAGGACAAGTGCTTTTCTAGGTCAGGTGGCAAGGGAAGACCTCTCTGAAGATCAGACCCACAAACAAATGGAGAGAACTGAGATGTGATCCAAGTACCATGCGGAGAGGAGGTACTTGTGTCTCACAGAAAGTATTAAGGAATTCATGTATTTTCGCAACATGGAGTTCAAGCAGGGAGGAGAACTTCCCGCCCAATGAGATTTTACAGTCTCCTCTACTGACACATTCAGAGCACATTTCCTAGGAAACGCCCAGCTGCAGGTGAATACCAGGCTATCAGAGAGGCAGGAAGAGGGAAGGGGAAGCTAGGAAGGGTAGAGAGAGGCTGAAAGCTGGAGTAGCAACCTGCGGCCAGAATAGAGCTTATGTGTGGGAGGGGCAAAGCCTCCTGCAGAAACCGGTCTGTAAAAACCTAAGACTTTAAAAGACTATGGATCATGCAAGTAGCCAAAGCAAAGTGGAAAACTTGGTGCTTTATCCTATACTTTTAGAGGTTTGAAAGAGCAAGAGGGTCAATCTGTAATCAGGACTCCAGATCTGCTGAAACTTTAGGGCCTGCTGAAACTTTAGGGCCACAAAACAAGAAACAGGTATTTCTGTTCAGCTGATGGAAAAAAGGATGGAGGAAAAAAAAATAGAACTAGATTTTAGTTTCTCAGACACACTAGCAAAGGGTTGTCACTCATTGGGTATTGAGAAGAAATAAGAGATGATTATAAAAACTCTGGAGGTTTTATTTTTATACACACACACACACACATAAAGAGAAAGAAAGAGAGAGAGAGAGACATATACACACACCTTATTTCATATGTATATGTATGTGTTTATATATAGATGGGGGGGAGAGGGAGGGAGAAGGAGAAGAAAAAGAATAGCTAAAATTATTCTCCTTTTTTCTCTCATTCTGGTTGGTGTTCAGCCACAACTCAAACAAAAGATGGAGTCTCCTCATCAATTCAATATCAAGCTGGATATTTTCAATTGCATCACTGAGTCTGTAGTTCATGGTGCCAAAAAATTAATCAATCAAGCTTGTTTTTTCTCTCCCCACTCCCACCCTTACTGAAAGACTTTGAACAGTATGGCAGATATTGTGTTCAATTACCCAACATGCTTTTTCCTCTCCTTCCATTTTGTAATATCTATGTTACTTTAGCAAATAATTCCAGTGCCAGGAATGAGATTAGTATTGATTAATCAAAGCCAGACATGGTAAGACTATCAATTGTTTGAGGAAACTGGACTGAAGCTATTTAGTGTGTGGCATTCTCTTAGCACTATCTATTGGTCTAGAGTACACTCATGACCATCAAATGGAAGGGAAAGATTTTTTTTTTTAAATTTTACTATTAGAGTCAACATTTGTGAGGGGAGCCAGTCTTAGGCAGAAGCCAGCATTTTAAGTGACAAAGGAAAGGGACCATGAGAAATTGTGTTTTTGATGTCAATGTTGACCTGCTGGATTTATCAAGCCTATCGTTAGGCTTCCAGTCATGTAAGCCACAAATTTCTTATTGTTTAAGAAATTTCAGTGTCATTTTCTATTACAACTAAAAGTACTCTAACAACATGAAGCTAACAAAATGGGTTACCTTGGATTACTCAACGAGGAGAAACAATGTCCATTGAACCAAAATGGCCCAGTGTCAGTTGTCTAAATAGTTTGGCAACATACAGACAGAAACTTGGGAATATATTTTGAGTATTTAGGTACCGAATCTACAAAATGTCATTTTGTACACAGATAAACCACTGTGTCTGTTTCTCTGGCCACTGACCAAGTCTAGCTTCTATGATCTGCATGGAGCATTAGAGGAAGCATCCAGCTATTGAACTATAGCCTCAAGACCATCATTAATTGATCATAGTACTTTGGTTGTATATCCATAATTTTCTTATTTTTTCTAACAATAAAAAATAGAGATTAGACATAAAGCAAGCTTTCTAATGAGATGAGCAAGGATACCTCTATGTGGAAAG
This sequence comes from Rousettus aegyptiacus, assembly GCF_014176215.1. Classification (NCBI taxonomy): domain Eukaryota; kingdom Metazoa; phylum Chordata; class Mammalia; order Chiroptera; family Pteropodidae; genus Rousettus; species Rousettus aegyptiacus. The sequence continues at coordinate 67,842,554 of NW_023416309.1, forward strand.
GGGCCACTCATTTCTTAGTGGTCAACTGTGCCACAACTACCATCTTCCAAGGTTTAAGCTTCTCTCTCATTAGTGTGAGAATGTGAAAACACAGTGTAGGCCCAATGCCCTCATTTAGTCATCTGCATCTCTGCTAAGTCAGCAGCACCACAGAGTTTAAGTGTATTTTATTACAAGAGATTTATAAGTAAATGGCTAAGTCACAAGGCTTAACATACCTCTCTCTTTGACTTTTCATTCCTACTCCACTTAACTCCAGCCAGACTGCCTGAATCCTTGTCCTTCAGCTGAACTAGAAACATAAGCCCCTCCTAGCAGCACTTGAAAGTGCCTTCCTTGTAGGCCACTTATATTTTATAGCTCAGACTCATAGACTTCATTCCTCTAAACTGTAGAAGCAAACCCTTCTCCTCAGCACTCTTCCTTATGTCAGCTTTCACCACAGTTCTTCTTCACCTCTCAAATCCTCTCTTTTTCTCATTCAGTATCTATTCACAGAACTATATACTCGATTCAACTAAGCCAAAAGATCTCGAGTGCCTGCATGCCTGCTATTGTGCTAGATGCTGAAATATTTGAGAGAAACATGTTCCTTCCTTCATGGAGGTTATATGTTAGTTATAAGTACATAGTCACAAACAAGTGATTGAGCATGACTGAAGTATGTAAATAAGCTAAGCATCAAGTCTAATACATGGTAGGAGAAAAAGGGGAAAAAGCTACAGGGAAGAAATAGTATGGGAAGGCCTCTCAGCAGAGAAAATTTCTGAGCTAAATCTTGGGGGAAATGATGAGTTAACAAGCAGAGGAATGAAAACGCATTCCAAGCTGAAGCAACACATGAGAAAAGACATGGAAGCAAGACATAAGAAGGTACACCTAGGGTTACTTGGAGGGACTCAGCATAAGCATTAGGAGTAAGGTGTAGTATGTCTTGCTCAGACAATGCACTTCTCAGACGACAATATATAAACAGAATGAAGACCAAAGTGACAATTGCTGTAAGAGAGGAGACAAATCAATTTGACATGACTTTTCAGACATCTCTTTATTTTTCCCTTAAATTAAAATAATCAAATTATTGATGGGATTGGTTAATAAATATAGAATACTAAATATTGGAAGTACTCTTGCATATATTTGTATTCTTTGGAAACATCTTTTCCATTTAAATGTCTCTAGAGTTATCACAGTTCCTCAAATAGCAACATAAACCTAATTTCTGACCTCCTGAGTCTAGTCCACCCACACAGTGCACAGGGACTGAGTACAGCATGACCCTAAGACTTCCTATAATTTACATAATTCACCCTGCACCCATGGGAACTGGCTCTGTGTAATGAGTGTCCCAATGATGTTGCATTGCCATAATAACCAATGCACTAAACCTCATGAAGGTTTAGTCGGTTCTTATGCCATTCCCTTTCCTAAGAACAGTGACTTCCCTCTGATGTCATAGAGAGTCATCCCATTGCATATCTGATATTTTGCTAATGAGCTAAGACAAAACCAGGGCTTGAAAAAAAGATACAGATATTTTTTTTTTACCACAATGAATTTTTACAGTAATCACATTGACTAAAAACAAGGCAGATGATAAAAAAAGCAAGCCATGTCAACTGTGATGTCACCATAAAACACACCTTAAAATGTGGTTTGCCATTCATAGACCTGCCTGCCAGAAACAGGAGCTCCTGCCATGTGTCAGAGGAGACATTTACACACAAGGAGGAGAACTGAATTCACTTTAACCCTATACCAACTCTTGGAGGTTTTTAACTCACTGAGCAGAGATTAAAATTGGTGAGCAGAAGTTGGGACATCTCAAGGAAATAATATTTCAATAATCATCTTTACACTAAAAGCAATATCAACTAACATGTACTTCTGAGTATTGTCCATCATCAGCCTGAAAGCAAAGGTACATGTGGAACAATACCAGGATATCCAGTTAGTCGAGTAAAGTTACCTATTAAGAAATTATTGAACCCTGTGTAGCTGAATAACTGAAGACACACACACACACACACACACACACACACACACACACACACACACACACACACCTGAACCAATTAGCTTACCAGGCAAAGAAAGCTGCATCTCTCTAGGACAAGTTCAGCAAATTTCCTCAAATGTGTGTGCATCTGGTTCCTGTGAGGGGGTGGGGGACACATTGATATAGGCAAAGTAGGATTCTGAAAGGTCTTCTTTGGTAACAAAAGGAATTTTAAAAATCTTCTGAGACTGATCATTTTTTTATAGAGCGACCACACTGGAGCATCCACTACACAGGACTGGTCCACACAAGGTTCAGAGTGAACTGTGTAAGGCCCAGGCAGTCTTAGAGCCATGCTGCTCTGCTTATACACTGTGCAGGGACTAAGCAGAGATTTCCTTTAGTGCCAGTAGGTAGAAGGGAGATCCTGAAGATTCTTAGGAAAAGGAGTAAATGATCAAGATAGTATTTTAAAAATTAGATCAAACTGATATTTTACTGTTGTCCAATATATGCCTGTAATTTATCACAAAGATATGACAGGTATGATGCTGATGTCAATTTTAGGAATGACTTTGGTTTGTTTTATCCAATTTCCATCCCTTGGTCACATATTTAGCACTAAGTATTTAGGGATCTGGGACCACATTCAAAAATGGATCCTATTCACTACACACGGTGTTCTAGAATATCAATTTGGAAACTAGAAACATCTGGTCTTCTCCGAGCTTATCTTCTAAGGGACTGCCTAGGCTGGGACAAGTACTCACCAGAGCCTGGGAAAAATGGGTACGATGGGGCATCTGAAACAACAGAACTGAAACAGGGTTGAGACTCCAGAGCTCAGAGCTAAAGGAAGAGCTGTGGGGAGGACAAGTTCCTGCGATTGTTGGGAGACATGGCCAAACCTGGCAAGTATGGGGACATTCTAGGTGAGCAGTTGTGGCACAGGGTGTCTGTCACTAGTGCTTGTGCTTTACAAAGCTTCAAAGAGCCAGTGTCAGGTAGAAGGCCTGGGGGAGGCCCAAATCATGATTTATGTACATATTTTTCTTTAGACTAGACCGAACACTTCTTCAAAGAAGGCTTTCTATTCATCCTGCATCTGCAAGCATCTGGTACATTGACATAGAAACTGGGATCCTCGCTGCATATCAGTTACCTTTTATTAAAAAGCTTCTTTTTTTCACAGTCAGAAACCAAAAGATATACAAGGTCAAGGCAGTATTTTCAGTGTCAAACTGCAGTTAACACTTTTTCCCTTCACTTCACCCTTGCCTCAAATCCCTGCCCCAGGGAATTTCAAGTCCTCACCGGGTCTCTTCCTCCCCTCAGTTATAAGCCCCACATTTGTGTGCTATGGGCCTACTCAGCCTGCTTTGGGGATGTCTGCTCTCTGAAGGGCCTGCTTCCTTTAAAAAGAGCCATGTCCCCTACCTATTTGCAAATCTAAACCATACCAGAACTTGGATTTATAAACACATAGCAGAGCTGAACTAGGGCTTTCCATCAGAGATAAAAGTGGCAAAGTGGTTTTCCACATCTGCCCTGGCTTGAAGCCAGCTTTGCTCTGATGGGCATGCGAAGGGCCTTGCTAGAGCTAGGTCTGGAGGGATTAACAGCCTGTGAGAGCACTTGAAGGAGCAGGTCCTGTCAACCTGTCGCCTTGTCGCCTGCCCAGCCTTCCATCCCACAGCAGCAACCTCTGAGGCACCTTCCAAATGGAAACTTCAAAGTCACACATTTTTGTGTTTGCATACCACCCACAATGATTTAAGAGCAAGTCACTGTTTATTTTCATTTACGAACTTGATCAAGGTGTAACTTACATATAATAAAATATACCCATTTTAAATATAAGTAGAGAGGGTTTCAAAAAACATATGGTTGTGCTACCAGTACCAGAATCAAGATAGAGAACAATTCTGTGGCCCTGGGTGGTTCCTCATGTACCTTTGCAGTCCACCCTTGCCCCCAGCTCCAACCCCTGGCAATCAACTGTATGTGCCTTTTATAGAACTTAATGCAAGTGATATCCTACAGTAATGTACTCTTCTATGTTGAGTTTCATTAGCTCATCCTATTTACCTAGTAGCTGATTCCTTTGTAAGTCCTAAGTAGTTTTCTATAGTATGGATATACCAAAATTTTTACCTGCTGATGGTCATTTGGGTTGTTTGGAGCTGTTATCTAATGAAGCTGTTATGAACATTCATGTGCACATTTCACTGTGCACATTTAATGTTTCTGGGGTAAATGGAATTGCTGGGTCACGGGTTAAATGTATGCTTAGTTTAGGAAGAACTTATAACTATTCTCCAACGTGGCTATACCATCTTGTATTCCTACCAGCAATCTACCACTCATCAACACTTGCTATTGTCTTCCTTCCACCCCCTTTGGGCTAGTGTCATGATTTTAAGTTGTATTTCCTTGATACTTAATAATTTTGAACATCTTTTAACATTCTTATTAATCATCATACAGCTTCTTTTGTAAAATGTCTGTTTCAATCTATGAGATAAGTCACTTTTAAAAAGCCTTTGATATAATGGGGAAAATCTGGATTGAGAGCCAGAGAAGTAGGGTGTAAATCTTAGTCCTGTAAGCGGCTGTGTGAGTTTGAGAAGTGATTCACAGACTGCAGGTACCAGTGTCTCACCATTACAAGGAAAAATGACTACATTATCTTACAGTTCTTTCTGCTCTGAAGACTATGACTATAATCTCCCTTTCTTCATTGTAGGATAGACACATCCCTGGGCTCAAAGAAACACATAGTCACAGATGTGAAAACAGAAAGGGACACTGGAGATCTTGCCCTGAATTCAGATACTAATTGCTTGACACAGATGACATTATACATCTATTTAATGGCATAGGCACAACTAACTCGGTATCCTTGCTCTAGTGACCATTGATATAAGAGTTTGAGAAATAGACATATATTCTGCCTCTTACTTAGGAGGAAATCCCCTGAGAGTAAGAGCTGGGCAACATGATTTTGTTTTGTTTTGTGTTTTTTTTTTTTTTTTGGGGGGGGGGGTGCTATTTTTAAATCAAAATGAGGACATTTATATTGTGCTCCTGGCCTTCACGTAAGCAATAGAGGGAAGTCCATTTGAAAGATCTGGAGGGGTTCTGAGCCCAGGCATCTGCCTGGGGAAGCTTCTGCACCCTGGTTTTGCAGGTGTATTCTATGCATTAAGATACAAACCCAGTGTCCTCAGCCTAGGCAGCCTGTTTACAGAGCTGTGACTGTTATAAACAATGCCCCGCAAATTACATTTGCACTCTGGTCTATGGGGTGGGTTCTGCAAACTGACAAATACTTAGGGGCAGAGTATATTCCTCCGTAATTACAGCATGCCATTCCCATGGGTGTTAATGTTTATAAAAGCCTAGTTAACCTTGTACAGAATCTGGAATCACAGGGCTGTGTGCCATTCAACTGCAGAGCTAAAGAATACATTTCCATGGCTGGCAATGGTACTAGCTCAGAGTGGATAATTGGAGCTTGTTCTTGAGGCCAGGGCAAAACTCCTGGACCTGGCTTGCATGGCCTTGAGTCCCCCCTGATAACTCAACCAAGACCTGAAGCTTCACTTTCCCTGAACAATCCGAATTAATGGACTGTGATGATTGGTCTTACACTGTAACTCTGTTCTGTTACTTGAGCAAACCATGTAGTTACACATTCGTTTGTAACATTCCAAGACCCCCTAGGAAAGAAGGGGCCATTGTAAACCTTTGAAACATAACCCAGACATGCTCAGAGCCTTGGAGATTGTTTTAAGTAACATGAAACTGCTTTCCATCAAGCACTCAAGGAGCTACAAAGAGAGGCAAACATGGTGTTTTTGTTCCAAAAGTTTACAATCTATAGTTTTTGGATAGAGAAGGCAGGCATACATGAATAATTCAATAATGTACAAGATGGTATGTGCTAAATTTCTACTGGAGGGTATAGAGAGGTTAGTCCATGAGAGATTTAGAAGTGGGCAAGATCACTGTGGCCTGGCCAAAAGGAGGAAAACTTCAGGAAGGAGATGGGAGTAGGCATGACCCTTGAGGGACACTGGGATTTGGATAGAGAGTGGATCAGCATGGAAATGTGATATATACAGCAAGATGTTCAAGTTGGATCAGTCTGACTGAAACAGAGCAAAACAGAGCACTTCAGTAAGGAATAGAAAGCATGGGTCTTGCCCTGATGGTGAAGATCCTTGAAAGCCAACAGATGCTGGATGCAGAAGAGAATTATGTAAGTAACCATATGTTGGATGTTCATTCAGTACCCACCAATGTCTTCTTAATTCACTCACTGTTAAAGCCAAAGTCCTAACAATGGCCCTACATTGTCTGCTTCTAGTTCCCATTACTTCCCTGATCTCAATACTTACTACTTTCCTTTTTGCTTACTTTACTCCAGTTGTACTAGCGTTCTTGTTCACGCAGCAAGGTGACTTTCCACTGTGGCACTTTTGCATTTTCTGTTCCTTCTTCTAGAAATGCTCTTCCCACTGATATTTGCATGGCTTTCTATCTCACCACTCTGTCTTACTTAAATGTCTCCCTATTGGTGATCCTTCCCTAATAACTCAATTTAAAATTATAACAGCCCCACACCTTTCACTCTTTCTATCCTCTTTCTTAGGTTCATTGTTTTCCTCGGGCATTTCATCACTTTAATATATATACACATATGTATATGTGTATGTATGTATGGATATCTACACATATATGTGTGTGTATATATGTATGTATGTATATCTACACATATATATACACACACACATATATATATACACATATACATAACTATATAATTTTCTTTATTTATTGTCTCTTACCTCATCAAAAGTAAACTCATGAGGGCACAGGATTTTGTCTATTTTGTTCATTGATGTATCCTCAGTACCTAAAATGATTTCTAAATACTCAATAAATATTTTCCCAATGAACAAATAAGTGATTTTCAAAAAAAGTCATATGATACAGGAGCTATTGTAAGTATACCAGGGACACAAATACAGCAGAACATACAGTGCATGGAAGCAGCCATGGGAAGATATGTGATTTCAGCAGCTACCCTTATAGTATAAGTTAGGGCAGGTGCTAGTTTAGGATCCTCTGGTGGCAAGAAACAGAAATTAAATCTGGCTTCTGCTAAAAGTAATTTACTGGAAAGGATCAGGAGCCACCAAATAAACAAGAGGCCAGAAGACCAGGCTAGCAAACTGAGGAGAAGAAAGAAGCCTTGGAGATCAGGGGCTAGAGATGATGACATCTGCACATAGTAGGGATAATATGGTTAGGAGGCTGCAGCTGAGTGGAATGGAATGCTTTTAAGTTAGTTTTTTAATTTTCTTGTTTCTCTACTCAAGAATTAAATACCATCAAGTGAGCATCCAATTGACATAGCTTGGGTCACACATCTGTCCTCATTCCTCCTTATAAAGAATAATTGGGTTTTGGTCCTGCTTCCATTGTCTCTTCCTAATACCATCACCAGTCTCTTTTCTTTCCCCACTATATGAAATTTGGTGGGATTGTAACCACAAATTTTTCTTCTACCAAGGAGTGAGCTTGTTTTTCATGTCTGTTTAAACTCAGAAAGTATAACCTAGGGAATTGAACATATTTAATTATAGTAATCTTTTGAGAGTTTAACATAATGAAAATAACTTTGAAATACAAAACAGGTTGCTGTTTATAGACTACTTCTACATATATTGTCTCACTTGAATCACAACATTTCTATAAGGTAGGTAGGTGTTATTATCCTTATTTCGTAGATGCACAAACTGATACTTGAAAAACTTGAGCAATTTATTCAAAATTCATAATGCCAGGACTCTTTTAATATTAAATTCTGTTATAATGATGGCCCAAATTTATGAGCACTTGCTATGTATTAAGCACTATTATGTACATTATATGTATTAACAATATTAATTCTCACAACAACTTAATGAGGTGAGCACTAATATTCTAGTTAGTACATAGAAACTGAAGTAAGTCCATGTAACTTGTCCAAAGTGACATATTTATAAAGTGCTGAGCCAGAATCCTATGCTACACTCTCTCTCAAGTTTTAAGTGTCAGTGAATACATGTGACATCGTTATTTATGTTCACCCAAAATTCCAGAAAAATGCATGCTTCTGGGTTCAAATTCACAAATTCCAAGGATTCACAGTGCCTGTTTCATAAAGGTCATTCAATAAATATAAGTTGAATGAATAAATGGCTGCAATCTCTTTGCGGCAAGTGGCTTGTCTTTCAAGTAACATTGCACATGCTAGGACTTGAGAAGAAAGTTTCATTATAATGATTGTTGGTGCATTTTATTTAGATTTGATTTATTCTGGGAACCAAAGAGAGACAGGTTGCTTCTATGGCTTCCTTTCATTATGCTAAGTCCTGAGGCACAATATGCTTAGGATAGAAACTAAGGATGTCTTTGTTCTCTGATATTTCATGACTCATCTTGCTCTGAGTTGTCCATGGCTGTAAAGTATGGAAAAGTCTTCTGATCTGGAAAATAATCCCATCTCACATTCTTCATCTGATCCCTATGGACACACTGACATGCCAAACTTGGAAGTTCATACCGATGAGTTCCCCCATTTGTGTGTGCCCTTCACTTATGAATATTGAAGTGAGGAAGACACAAATTTATTTTTATTTTTTGAAGCAGTTAGATTTTTATTCTTTTTAGTATAATGTTAAATTGGTCATGAGACCAGGGGTGGTACGATTGAATTATAATAGGGATGAAGTAGTAAGTAAAAATCCAGGAGACAGTCAGGATAATAAAGAAATTGACTGACAAGGAACACTCACTGGCAATCTATGCCAGGCACTATGCTAGGCTCTGGGAATGCAGAGACGAACAAGATGTGACCCTTACTTCTTGCGCTTGCTGCCAGTGCTTCTGTTTCCAAAGATTTGAGTTGGTCTGTGTATAAAACATAGCTTTTGGTGAATATCTTTCTAGGAAAAGTTCCAACAAAATGAATTTGATTCCAGAACTACCTGATCTAAAAGTAAAAAAAAAAAAACAAAAAACGACAACAAAGAACAATCAGGAAGCTACAGTGACTATCCATGAGAAGCTGAGAGTCTGGCAGAATGATATTCACGAAGCGAGAAATGAAGACAATATGAAAGATGCTACGCAAAGGCCAGTGGTTCTCCAACACTCCAAGTCCTTTAGTGGGTATTTAATATCATGTAGTCCTGTGAAAAACTACACAAAGAACCAGACATGTATAGGAACAAACCTGACTGGTACATAGTAAGTGATCAAATAAATGTTTGGATTATTACACTATTTTAAAGGGATGTAAATATGTTAAGTTATTCATGAATCGACTATATTATCTGTTGTAGCTTTAAAAAGTTACAATTCAAATAGTAATTATATTTCAAAGAGATATAACTGCTATAACAGGATCAATCAAAGAGGAAAGCTGAAATGTGGAAAGTTACCAGCCCTCTCCCACCCTAATCATTCTGAAAAAAATTCAGAGAATGAGTATGTCAGGAGCTGCTTGGATGACAAGATCAAGTCATTTAGCCAAATTCAGATTAAATACCAAGCACCACTTTAAAAAATGCAAACTTATATCTGTATTGTGGCTTACAGCTTAGATCAACTCTCCTTTACTCAAATTTTCTTTGTGCTGAAAGAATGGGATGACAAATGTAGGAAAATAAAGAAAATTTTAGAGAGGTCAGAGAACACTAACTCTAATTCAAGATATCCATGAATTTTTTAGTTTTACTTTCTATGTGCAAAATCATTGACTGTAAACCCAAGTCATTAAGATTTTCACATGCAAATGCATAATTTGAGTCAGATAGTACTCTAGATTACCAAGTTGATACAGGAAAAAAATCACCAATGAGAACACAGAATTTTGGTCATAATGTTCAAGGACAGTTTTGCTCTAAATATGGCATTGGGGTCATTCTTGGTAAAACATATGATCTTAACTTATTGAAAAAACTCTTAATAAGAGTCCCAAATTTTATGAGTAAACCATTCTATCTTCAGCCCTGAAGTTTCATACCTCCACGGGCTCTCTAAATATCAACAAAAACTCCATGGATTTGATGAAAAAAAAATGGTGTTAAGTTTCATGTTGTTTCAGGAATTTCTCAATATGCACTAAATTAACTTTTGGACCATATGAGGCTGAGTGGTAGGAAATCACCCCATTGGACACAGATGGCAGTCCTAATGTTCTCAACAGGTGTTGCACACACATGAAATCAGATTGGGATTAACACTTACCTTTAGACAAGTCACACTCGAATGGGATGGCTTCTCTGTAACATACACCAAGCTTAGCTTATGTCTCTAGAACCACATGACCTCACAGGCCTTGGGGACATTTGATCCAGGAAATCTGAACCTGGGCAGAAAACATAAAGCATCAGGTACATGTTAAGCAAGAATTTATCTGCTTTTTGTCTGAAGTGGCCTCACATCCACCCAGCTTTTTGTCTGACTCAGAGTGAAATATTTATAGGCAAGCTGCTTTCTAAGACAGAGTTACAAACCTATTCTATTTGGTGTGAAATGTCTCTCTCCATTGACCACCTGCTGAAACCTAAATTTCAAGCGCAACCAGATCTAACTCTTTTGTATCATTGTGAATTTTAACACTAACATCAGGATGATAACCAAAGTAGAATTTACAATAAAATCTAGTTGGTATGCCAGTGTACCTCGTTATTGGCATTAAAACATGTTTGTGATCAGTTAAGACTCCTCCCCCAGCAAAGACCTTTTTCAGTCTTGCCCTGAGAAGAGGGATGCTTCTTTTAGTGAGGTTGCAGAACTTCTGAAATTCCCTTTGACATTATTTTCAAAACTGTGGTTCTGTCATTCAAATTGACTTATGACTATATCCTTAGAGGATAGATTTGATTTTTAGAAATAACTAAAGGTCATTCAGAGCTCAACCTGTTGATTTAGGAAGAGGATCAAGTTAGGTGATATCAATATATATCAAAATGAGGTGTGACTTTTAATTAATATGGTGGATTTTATGGCTTACACACATGGTCTTAAAGCAATTCCAAAACTATTTTTTTTATAATAATGCCTATATTGTAGCAATTTAAATCTTTAAATTTTGGAATGTTTGTTTAAAAATAATGTTTTATTATCTAATGTTAAGAGTTTTCATGTGACCTTTGGTGAGAGCGAACTCATAGAAGGATATCAGAGGCCTTTCCCTTTGGGGTTAATTATCAAAAAATAAGCAACTCAAAATTTCCCAAACCTAACTCTTTTCCTCTTCAATTTTCAAAATTATTAGTCAATATCCCACATGTTCCTTGCTTTTCTGTCTTATGAAAATTCTATTATCCAGCTTAAATTTCCTTCTATTATTCCATTTCATTATCTCAAATTTTATGGTTCATATTTTGTAACAAAGGTCAAAAGAGCAGTAGCTAAAACCCAACTGAAGTTTATTTCTCTCTCATGCCATTCAAGTTTAAGCAGTCTAAGGCTGGTATGGCGACTCCAGAATTTTGAAGGCCTGAGATCCCTTTGTCTTTTTGTTCTTCTTTCTTCACAAGTAGTTTCAATCTTGTCCTATGAGAAAGCTGTTCTAGCACATGCTGATGCATTCATATGCCAGCCAGTGGGTAAAGAAGGAAGAAAAATCACCTTCCTTTCAAGGATACAGTTTGGAAGTTGTAGACACTACTTTATCACTTTGTTTCAATTCTCCTGGCCAGAAGTTAGCTGCAAGCAAGCATGGGAAATAGTTTAAGTCCCAACTATGTAGCCAGCTAACTCTTTTGATTTTGTTATTAAAGTGAAAAAGAAATAAGGAACATTGGGGAAAACAAGTAGTCTCTGACATAAAATTTTTGGTAAAGTTTAGTTTAATATGATAGTTTGAGCTATGCTTTGATGAATTAGGGGGAAAGAACAACAGCCACAAGACACTAGTCATGAGATGACAAGAATAAGAAGTGTGGGGCTTCTGGCTGAGGTGGGAAGTGAGAGAGAGAGTCAGGATGGATTTGTAAAACTTTCCTCCGGAAATCCCAAAACTAGCTAGACTAAACTTTATGCTGTCTGTCAGGATGGGCACAGTCTATTGGTGTTTAGATGTTGAAAGGAAAACAATCCCAGAAACCTACAGATTGCATAGACATCTAGGGTTACGCTAGTTCCACTATTATATGAGAATATTCCCAGTTCTGAAATACCAAGCTTTTGTTCATCAAAGCAGAAGCCCATTCTGACATGTTTGTTTTTTAACAAATGGTGACAGACCAAAAAGGGATGGTGGTTAGGGACAGAATAATTTAAGAGCATGTGGGATTACTAGAAACATGTTGGAAGGAATCATTAAACTCCCTGGAATACTTATCTGGCAAGTGCTTTGGAGTTAGCATTTTAATTACTCTACAAGGTGAAAAAAAAAAAGATTTAATAAACTTAAGATCAAGAAATTCCACAGCCTCTGGCCCCATCACCACATTATGTGGATTGCTGTCTCGACTTAGGAAATACTACTTGGCTGTAAGGCAAGATTTTTCTCTTCTGGCATCAGTTACTTAATATTTATGAAACTGTTGTTCTCACTAAGATTTTCCAAGCTCAGTTGCACCCAGAAACCCTGAACAGTTGTTTGGCTGACAATTGTCCTCTATGTGTATGTATTGATAATCAATACTGTGTATGTTTTAGAGTATTCTTATAGAAGGTGCTTACGTTAAAAAAAATAATTGAAATCAAGAGATATTTCTCAATTATTTTCTTTAGCAAATACAGTGGACGTATCAGAAAAGAATAAGTCAAAGTTGGTAAAGAGATATGTAAGACACACTTTCCTTCAAATGCTTGGAAAAGACAACTGATATTAAATTTTTCTGGAGGGTTGTGATTAAAATCTTAATTTTTCAGAAAGCCAACCAGTAGTCAAGTGGTGGCAGAGCATGCAATACAATCCATGATTTTCCAAGTGCTATTAAGGGAGAAACAAGAAAAGGAGAAGAAGGAGGAGGAGAAAAGGAAAAGAAAACTGTAAGTGTTGGAAAAGATAGGGTGCCACCAGTGGACCAGAAATGTTTAGCAATTCCTAAAAGAAATAAAGCAAATAGAACCAGATCTAACATATATAAACAAGCCTCAACCCAAAGAGAAAACCGCAGCTCAGGATAGATGCAGATGAAGCCTTCTTCAGGGGAAGAAGCAGTTCTGATGGTCACAAGAAACAAGAACTGAAGGTTTCACAGAGAACTTGCTTTCACAACTACACCAGAGCAGTTTCTCTCTTTCTCTCTTCTACCTCCTCTTCAGTGTTAATGAGAAAGGAGCAGTGTTAAGGATAGCAGGGACAGAAAAAAAGCAAAAAAAAAAAAAAAAGCTCCAAAATATAGTTAGCCCAGAAGACGAAGGGAATCTCTATATCCTGAAGACATGCCACCAGCCCCCCTCCTTACAACAATGAGGGGTGACAGCTAAGGGGTGTAGGGTTCTTTTTGGGGTGATGAAAATGTTCTGAAGTTGATTGCACAACTCTGTGAATAGACTAAAAGCTCACATTAAATAGGAGTATTATATGGTGCATGAATTAGACCCCAATAAAGCTATTACCAAAAGAAAAAGAAAAACATCCTGAGTAAACTCATAATAGAAGAAAACTTCCTAATATAATAAAGAGTAACAGTCAGAAAACTACAATAAATATCAAATTAAGTTCCCATTAAAATCAGAATAAAATTAGAATGTCAACTGCCACTGCCACCCAAGACTATACTTAGTGTACAGCCACATTGATGCATTAAAAGAATGAAAAACAGATCTTAATATTGATGAAGGGAAGACAAAAACACTATTTATATTTTCAGATGGTAACATTATCAATCCAGCAAATTAAGAGAATCAACCCAAAGCTATTAGATCAATAAAAGGGTTCAGCAAAGTAGGTAGATATAATATCAATCAACAAGAATTTTTCTATACACCAGCATTAACTTGCTAGAAAATGTTTTAGGAAAGACTATTTTGTTTACTATAACTACAGGAAGCATACAACTCCTAAAAGTAATGCATAAGACCCATATGCATAAAGCTATGAAATATCACCAAAGAACATAAAAGAAGAATTAAATAAATGGAGAGACACCACGAAGATTTCAATTCTGCCAAAATTAATAGGCAAATTCAATAATTCTTAACTTTATCACTTTAGAACTTTATGGAATGTAACAGCTAATTCTAAAGTTCATAAGAAAGAGAAAATGTATAAGAATAGTCCTTCCACCAAAAAACAAACAAAAAAAAACAGATGATGAAACAGAACAACAAGGAGGCCATACCCTGTTCTATAATATTATTGTCATAGAATGCTCATTTGCTGTTTTGCTTGGATGCTCAGATACTGCTTAGATCTTTTAGAAAAAAAAATGGATTCATGCATTACTTGTAATACATATTGACATTTCTCTTTCCCAACATAATTGTCTAGAATTATTTGATATCAATATTGTGACATATTAACTTCTGAGCTGCATTTCATACTGATTTGAATCACTACTGATTTGGTTTGGAGAAAAAAAGAAAAGAAAGAGCAACAGACCACATTTTATGAACAAGAGACATGAGTAAAAAGCAAAATGAACTGAGGAACCCTTCAAGAAAACCAGCGTGTGATTTTTTTTTTACGAGTCATTACCTCCACCGAAATCCTTACCTGACTTATTACTACCCCGCATGATGGTCAATGTCATTTGTTTCATTACTGTAAAAGGATTAAGGTAATGCCTTTATAAAACTAGATACTTCTGGCCAAAAATTTTATCGTGTTCCCCTGCCTCATTACCCCAGATGCCAGCAGGTGTGGGACATTTAGGTGACATTCACTAAATCAGGCTAAGACTTTCCATTTTATTTGAAACAGATGCACAAAAAAAAACCTACAAGGAAAGCAGATTTCTTGATTTATGAAAAGATTACCTTCAGTATGCACACGTTCATAAGAAACTAAGTACAAATAAGTGATAAACTTAAGTGGTACATGTTCCCAAGGCTGTCTATTTAGATCTCTATGATCACATTTGTCTGCAATTATTTTAATTATTTGTTTACATGGACCTGACTAGTGCTTGTCAAATCAGAGACACTACATAAATATTTGTTGAAGAGATGAAAAAAAATGAGGAAAAAATTCCCACCCTTACAAGGCAACACAATTATTATCTAATCTCTACATTTGCATTTCTTCAGTCTATTACTTGAACATGGGTTTTGTTTAAAATCATCTGTGGTCAGTCAGGACCCCTCAAGCACTGACACTTGGGTGCCCTGCTCAGGTCACCTTTCCATGGTTTGACAAAATCCAGAGGGACCATTATCTCCAAACCTCTCTGTTCCTTCAGCCTATACAGGGCTTTCTTCACTCAGTGACACAAGCGCTCTCTATTCAAAGACAATCCTACACTGGCCCGACGGTGAGGCCATTTGTCTCCTAGCCTTCTTTCAGGATCCTCAGTCAAAATATGCATGGTAATGTTCTGATTTCTCCCTAACCTAGTTATAGTTTCATTTCCTTAACTAGGCTATGGATATCCCATTACTGTTAAAATTAACCTTTGGTCCATATTGGTCCTTCCTCCAAAACAGTAGTCTTTTTCTCCCAGGCTTATTTACACTGATTT
Source organism: Rousettus aegyptiacus (assembly GCF_014176215.1). NCBI lineage: Eukaryota > Metazoa > Chordata > Mammalia > Chiroptera > Pteropodidae > Rousettus > Rousettus aegyptiacus. The sequence goes on from NW_023416309.1 coordinate 67,858,253, forward strand.
CCCCCATCTCACAGTTTCACTCCCTCACTCATTAACCACCATTGCACTCATGGGTACTTACAGGACTTCTTCAGTTAACATTCCATGGTAAATTTCCTTAAAAGTAAACTTCTACCTTCCAGTTTAAAATTGTTTCCAGTTCCCTTTTAAATACCTCTTAAAGCAGGAGAAAGGCAAGAAACTCACAATGCTATAAACCAGAATTGACAAGCAACAGAATACAAGGCTCTGGGAGAGATCTCTAGTAATTAATGATGCAAGCAGAGCTGGGTCCGGAAAATTCTGTTCACAGGACATTCTTGCCTCTCCAGCTTCCTATCATCTTACCAGAGAACAGTGTCTTCTAAGCCACCACATACTTTGAAAGAACACATAATTGGTTGCCTATTTAAAAAATAGCACAAATGGCAAAATAAATACCTGTTTAAGCAAAATGCCCACTGATAAAAATTAGTATCTTTATTATCATCATTACTTTACTTTTCAGCTACTTATTTCCATTCAGCATTCAAGTGCATAGACATCTGAGTTGTCATTTTCAAGTATAAAAGTAACCTCTTAGGCCTTCAGAGCCCCTAATGGGGCAAAATAATTCCTGGCAGGCCGAAGGCACAGACAGGGAAGAAGGAAAAGAGGAAACAGCAAAGTATAAAGAATGAAAACTGGATATCATTTCCTTACTCAAATCCCACCAATGGATCCTGACACACTTAACAGAAATTCTCAAGGCTCTGCTGGTGTAAGGAAGTATGCACACAATTAGACCCTGTCTCTCCCCAACCTCCTCTTTTCCTATTGCTGTTTTCCCTATTGCTCCTGCCCCTACCACTCTGACCTCCTTACTATTCTTCCTGTGTGGGACTGTGCTCCTGCCTCAGGGCCTTTGCACCCACCCTACCAGGAACACTTTCCTTCCCAAAGCCAAATGACTTGCTTCATTCACCTCAATTATCACTTATTAGCCCCACCCTCCCTCTTCTTTCATACTGCATTACACTCTATTCCTTATCCTGATTAATTTTTCTCCATAGCAACTTTTCATCGCATGACTATGTAAGTGAAGTATAAGTATGTGTGTAGTATGTGTCTGCATTTTCTGTCTGCTTTCCCTAGACTGTAGTTCCAATAGGGTAAGGATGTTGAATTGTTCACTGTTGTATCCCTTTGCCTGCAGTGGTGTCTGCTATTCAATGAATACTTGTTAAATTAATAAATAAATCAGCAATGAGAGAGAAAGAATTTCATAATTGCTTTAAGCATCAGCCTATCCAAATCGCAGTCCCGTGAAATTGATAGCCTCTTGCCAATACAAGCTTTACTCCAGTCCTATGTGTACTAGTGAATAATCTATTTTATAAATATCAAATTGACGTATGTGGAAAATTGACTGTGTGTAAAGAGGAACGATACCTAATCTCAAGAACAATACCATTGATGTGAAAAGTAGCTGACATCAGAAGAGATGGAGAGAGAAAATACCACAACATAAATTAGGAATTCAGTTTACAAGGGTAGAGAGTAAAAAGAGATTCTGAAAACAACTTGGGAGGCTCCGGGTGGAAGGTGATGAATCTACGGGGTCAGGCAAGGAACACAAACGAGTCAAGCAGCCTGAGATTAAGCAGGATGCAAAAGTGGGGATTGTGGGGAACTTGAGAGCTCACAGCAAGAAAGCCAGTGGTTATGACTTAGCGACAGGCCTTTGCTGTTGGGTTGGAAGAAGACTGGCATTGCCAGACCTTCCAATACTACAAGAGAAAATAGAATTCTGATTTTTATGTAACATCACATGGCAACTAATTTTTTAAAAAATAAAGCACTGAGTTGGAGCAACTCTTCTAGAGAATCAGGTTCCTGAGCCACTGGTTTATAATTTTTGCTCTATGAGAATAAATAAGATATAACCAGACCTGGATGTGGGTCATTTGGAGTTAGATATACAGACTGTATGTATGCAATACTTCATTAGAAAGTGATGATTATTATGTAAATGGCCAAGTAGTAAAAAAGTGAATTCAGCTATATTCATGTGCTAAGAGTGCTAGGCTTTCTCAAGGAAGCCTTACAACAACCAAGAGCTATTGTTTGGGTATATTCCTATAAATCAAATTGCTGAGTCACAGAGGATGCATATGATTAGTTTGGTTAATAGTATGAAACATTTCACAAAGCAGTTTTATCCAGTTACCCTCCAATGAGCAGTGTTGCTCTACATTCTCACTAACACTTGATATTGTCAGTCTCTTTCATATTAGTAAAATTGATGGGACTGGTGTAATACTAACAAAACAATGGTTTTAATTTGCATTTCTCTTTTGACTAATAAAGTAGAATCGTTTTTTATGTAATTAGTGGTCTTAAATAGTCCCTTTATGAATTGTCTGATCAAGATTTTTCCATCTTTCTGTTTGCATTTGTGGCTTTTTCTTAACGAATTGCAGAACTTTTTATTTTTCTGGCTAAAAGTATTTGGTTGGGTGGACATAAAGTGAGAGAGCGCAAGAGATAGAAAGAGAGAGAGAGAAGGAAAGAGACAGAATTTTCTCTCATCCCATTATTGGCCGCTTTTTCATTATTTTTATGGTATCTCTTTAAAAAGTTCTTATTTTTAAAAATAGTTTTATCAATTTTTTTTCTTTAAGGTTAGCACTTTTTGTATTGTGGTAAAGAAAAAATCTTTTTCTCCACCAAGGTCATGAAGGTGTTCCCTTGCATTACTTTTTCCTAAAAGCTTTGTTGTTTCACTGTTCACATCTAAGTTGTAATCCATCTGGAACTAATTTTGTGTATGGTGTGAGTTAGGGGTCAAGATAGTTTTCTTTTTCCATATGGTTAGCCAATTGACCCAGCACCATATCTTAAAAGACTACCTTTCTCTCATCATTATTTTTTAATTTTTATACTGCTGACTCATGTTGAATTTGTGGTCAACCAGACAGTTTAGGTGCTTTTCATATGGACTGTGTTAAATCAGGTCTCCTCCATCTTGTTTGCTTTACCTAAACAGGGAATTTGATGTTTATTCTTGATAAATCTCCTCTTAATTTTTCCACCTATTATTTCCACTGATCAGAAAATTTATAAGAGTTGATCTCACCATCCAATATATTTGCTATGTTCAATAGGTTTAATCAGAATATATTTTCCTTTTTTACCTAAAATACTTAAAATATTGAAGAGGACCAGGCCTTACATTGTCCCTATGCCAGGCCCCTAAGGAATGTCATCCTGGTAAGCACTGATCAAATTCAACAGTAGTTTGGCAATACAGATGATTAGTCAATTACCTGCCTATCATCCAGCCATGCTTATTCTTGACTTATCTTCAATACTACCTCCAGGGAAATCTACTTTTGACATACTTTAGGTCACAAATATACTTCTCCAAAATCAGTGCTTAAAATTTAAATCAATGTCCATTTAGCAATTCAGCAGTATGGTAATATCTTTCTCATGATCTAGAATGCAAAACTTCCCAATAAAGCTTAAACTGTGATAGCTCCCCAGAAATAAGGAAGTTCAACAAACACCTAGCCAGCCACAACTCCAGTATCCCTACCCCTAAGCCATCACCCTAATATAAAACATAGTAATACCTGTCAAACGAGTTCCCAGTATTCTTATCCCCTTCCCGCGGCAAGCCAGTGTTCTTTGGGGGACATTTTGGGGAAACGTTTATCATTCTCAGCCTATGTGTTCTGGGTGAAGTTGACTCCAACCACATTCTCCAAGGGTAGAATGCATGACTTAGACCAAAGCCAGTTGGCAAACTTTTTTCTATAAAGGGCCAAATAGTAGATATTTTAAGCTTCGTAAGCCATAAAGTCTCTGACGCAACTACCTAAGTCAGACATTGTAATAGCATAAGCCATAGACTGTACCTAAACAAATGAGCACAGCTGTGTTCCCAAAGATCTTTATTTTCAAAGATGACAGAGTTTGCTAACCTCAGGCCTAGACTAAGCTATTCAGCATATTTTTACCATTTGGCCACAGTGATTGGTTCTAGTCATAGCACTGAGGGCCAATGAGCTCCATTCTGGGACTTTGAGACATGGAGAGACAAAGTCTCTCTTGCCTTGAACTGAACATTGTGAAAATGCAAGGCTGAAGCAGCTAGGAACCCCACAAGATGCCTCAGCTCAGAGAAAGAAGAGGGAAAGGATAGATATTGATTGTATTTCTTAAATTGTGAATCTAGACACACAAAATCTGTCATGTAACACATAGACATACACACTTCTCCTTTTTTCCCTCAGTCTGGTTTGGTGCGTGTTTTCTATTCCTTGTGACTAAAGGAATAGACATACACATTGACTTCCAATCCTTATCTCCCACATCCTGCTCACTAAGCAGGATGCAACCTTCAGTGTGGGTCCCTATACTCATCCTCATCTAACCTCACCAACATGCTCTAATTTTACTTAGCGGGTTAAGCCTTACCTGTTCCCTAAGATCTGAGTAATGTATCTTTATGAAATTTTATTTCATAAAATTTATGGTGAATGTGTTCATAAAGCAAATTTTAATGAAAATTATAAAACTGATGGATTTATCTGGGGTGCTAACCAAAATGGCAATGGATTTGTGTGAAATGAATTTTGCCAATAGAAATTTAGAGAAGGTACAGTGAACATTAAGGAAAATATCTCATAACAAATATGGACACATTTTTCACAGCCCAGAAAACTACCATCTCTACCCTCTTTCCCTATGGTTACACAGCTCGTTTTGTTCAGGTTATGAGAAAAGAGCTCTGCTCTCAGAAGAGGCACTTCCTATGCCAGCTCTAGGACAAGAAAATTATGGTAATTGCCCTTCATCCCCAGCTTCCCTTGCAGCAGGAGGTCATGAAACACATTTCTGAGTAGTAGCACCTGGGAAGTCTGGGGGGGGTGTGTGTGTGTGTGTATGTGTGTGTGTGTGTGTGTGTGTGTGTGTGTGTGTGTGTGTGTTCCTGGGAAGGACTTTCCATCTAAATTAAAAAGATGATGACTTAGTAGAAGAAAACTTTTGTTTCTACCCCTTCACTCCTGCTTGGAATGCTGGTCTAAGGGCTAATGACTGGCATTGCTGCAGCCATCTTGGAACCCTAAGGGAGAGACCAAGAGCAGCAGGAAGAGGCTAACCCAGCATGCTGCCATCACTGCTGTGCTAGATCAACCTGGCTAGTTCTTACATGAGATGATTATCTTCATTGACAAAACCACTATATTTGGGTATTTTGTTACTTGCAGCTGAAAGTATTCTCGACACATCAGAAATTCAGAAGTATGCTTAACACCTCACTGAATAAGAATATCCAAATTTAAGTTATCCTATGATACATACAGAAAGATTATTAAGAAATAAGGTCATTAGCTACAGGCCTTTGAACCTACCCAAAAAGATTATTTCTCTACACCAGTCATTTTTGCAGTTTGGGGTGCCATTCACAAACTTTCCATGTTTCCACTCAGCCAGCCCTACTGATAAATATACCAATAAAACAAGGTCAAGACAAGAGCTGCACAGTTCATCCCTACAGGTGAAGGGTTTAACATTCAAAAGACAATAAAGGCTGTCATGCAAGAGACATGTGGTAGGAAAAAAACATTAGGGAATGATCAGAATTGTGGGAAAAGACAGGCAAAAGTCTTGCCTACTGTGTTCACATTTGCTTTTGTTTACAACACTAAGCTAACCAAGGAAACTTATGCAGAGCAGATTTGGCCTACGAGCCCCTCCCTGTTCTAGATCATCACTAAGTAAGCTGTTCATATATTTTATTGTCCAAACCAGAACACTCTGAAGAGTAAAAAGAGGGGCTAATAATAGTTCCTACAGGACAACAGAGTTAACTAGAAGTATCCCAAGCAAACCAGGATGTACAGCACTCACAATATTCCCACAAAGAAGGCAAGGTCAGATTTGTTTTTAATGGAGCTACAATTAGAAGACCCATGGAACCCAGTCTGACAACTACTTAATGTATTGCAAGGCTCAGAGAGGTCATTTAGCTGGCATGATCTATATTCCACTACTAGGTCTCTCTGAGGTCTTTAGAGAGACATTTACAGAATGGCAGGTCTGTTTTCCTGAGTATTGGTTGTTTTCAGGTGCTGAAGTGAACATGGCGGCAGCATACTGTGCAAACAAGAAGACTATAGTCTTGGATGTTTTTCAAACCAACCATATGCACAGCAGGCCTTGGCTCCAAATTCAGGAGGGCTCCCTCTCCAGGGCTGGGGCTTTGTTCTGCAGCAGATGTCAAAAGTAGCCTTCCTCTTTGGAGCAACACAAGCCCACACATGGTGGGCCCTGGAAAAGTCCCAGACATTCCAAGATAGTCTGTGATACCATAAGGTGCATATCTCACTTGAAGCCACCACCTCCTGCTCATATGCGGGGTCCTTCCAGGATTTCAGAGCTGGAAAGACCCATCTGTTGGGGCTACACTCCAGCTCTTTCCATTACCACGTCTTTTTTCCTAGAACTATTTCAGCTGCTGTAAGCCTGAGAACCCTGTAAAAAAAAAAAAAAAAAAAAAAAAATGCGTTGAAAGAGGGAACTGGAAGGCTGAGGCTCTTTATTATGGAAAAGAAAACTGAAATCATTTTAACCATGACTTTCACAGTTGTCAGAACTTAAAAACAATTGTATCTTTTTAGGATAAGGAAAAAATCAATCTCCTTGATACCAGAAACTGTGTCTCACTGATGTGTCATGAAACACCTATCTTCTACCACAGTGGCTGGTACACTGTAGGTGCTCAATAAATGTTTCGTGGCTAACCTAAAGAAAAATAGTAGAAACAAAGATTTTAAAGAGTAGAACAACATACATTCCTTCTTCCTCTCCCTCTGTCTCCACATAAAGGGAGCATGAGTTCTATATTCGCTTAATTTACATTTTTAGCTGTGACTTTTTAAAATTGACTTGGCAAAACCACACTTAATCCAAAGCCAACGGTCAGCCAGGGAAGGTAACAGAAAGGTAAAGGAAACAAGACTTTCCAGAAACACTTCATTTCAAATTTTATAACAAAGGGGTGTGTGGCCGGCATATTTGCACTTCAATAGAGCATAAAACATCATTCCTCCGTGTTTCTTCAGACTTTCAGGAGCTCCCTCTCCTTATAGCTTGATTAATCATTTCAAGCTGAATGCCTTTTAAAATCTTACCTTATACTTAGGGAAAAGTGTAAAAGGGGTTGGTTGAGGTGTGGAAATGGTAAGAACACAACAAAATAAGGACACAGCAGCCCCTAGGACAAAGAGCACAGCACAAAGGGCTATAATCTGGCATCTTCCAGGGCTCCCTACTCCCAGGAGGTGTCAGTGTGGCCCATGAGAAGCTAGAGGGAAACCCAAGTCCCTAAATAGGAGGGAACAAAGTCATACTTTATTTGGTTTTCTCGTCTGAGAAAAATAGCACTGGGAAATTGTTTTTTTTTGTTTTTTGTTTTTTGTTTTTTAATAATTTAACATCAAAGGTGAATTTCCAAACAAAACAAATTCTATTGGAGAAGGAAGGGATGAAGCATATTGATGCAGTTAATCCTAATATTTAACAAACAACCAGGAAATTATATTCCCTGACCCTTCTCCCCAACTTCACTTTTGATAAGAAATTAAGAAAAATCCAGTGAACATTGAAATACCAAAGCAGGTCCCAAATGCCTCTAGTGCTAGGTCCTTTGTCATCTGTCCCTCTAACTTCATGTAGCAACAGGCAAGGATTTTTCCTTGTTTTTTTTTTTTTTTGTTTTGTTTTGTTTTTATTGAGATAAAATTCACATAACATGAAATTAACAATGTTAAATTAACCATGAACAATTTGGTGGCATTTAGTACATTCATGATGTTGTGCAACCACCACCTCTACCTAGTTCCAAAACATTTTCATCACCACAAAATAAAATTCCATACCTATTAAGCATCACTCTCCATCCTCTCCTCTCCCCACAGGCCCTTGGCAACCACTAGTGTGCTTTCTACAACTATGGAGATAGCTATTCTGGATATTTTATATAAATGGAATCATACAACATGTGTCTTTTGTGTTTGGCTTTTTTCATTTAGCATAATGTTCACTCTCACTGTAACATGGAACAGTTCTTTGCTTTTTTATATGACTATTAATAATATTTGATTGTATAGATGCACTTCATTCTGTCTATCCATTCATCTGTTGGTTTGTTCCCACCTTTTGTAACCACCTTTTGGTTACTATAAATAATGATGCTATGAACATTTGTACATAAGTAATTGTTTTAATATCTGTTTTCAATTCTTTTAACTATATACCTAGAAGTGGAATTGCTGGGTCATATGATAATTCTATGTTTACCTTTTTGAAGAATCAGCAATTTTTAACACATTATTAAGGGAAACTGCCATGAACCATCGTATGGAGCACCTACCATTGAAGGGAAATAAGAGGCTGCTTCCCTGCCTTCTGAGGCCACTTGTGTCACTGGAGAGTGAGAACAAGAAATGTAAAGAAAATAACTGTACAAGGCTGGATAGTTTAAGTGCTCATAAAGGAAATAATCTCTCTAAAGATCCTCAGGAAGAGCAAAATCTTATGGCTGGACACCATTAGAGTATCTTGTCTCTTCTAAAGCTAAGGAAACTGCTGGGAAAACAACTCTGGGAACTTTGGCCTTGGAAATCTTGTTTCATCATGGGAAATGACCTGAGTAGAGCAATGGAGGCAGGCGCTTTCATGGACCATAAGCCATCCCCTTTGGCTGGGAGGGTGGTTCATGTGGGGCCTCCCAAGGGGTGCCAGATGGTGGGGTTCCTCAGGGGTTGAGCTAGAGTGTATACCAAATGAGAAGCCGCTGGAGGTGTTTCACCAAAGATGAGGAGATGAAGAAGAAATCCAGTATTTGGTGTGATTTTTGGAGAAGAGAAGGAAACAAAGGAGGCAAATGAGAGAATTATTCCAATAATGCAGGTATGATATGATGAGGACCTCCTGAAGTACGTACCATGGAATAGAAAAGATGCAAGAGTCATAAGAAAAAAGAGAAAGAGTTCTTAAAAAGCATCTACAAAACTTGGTTATGGATCAGAAGTCAGAGGGAGAGGAAAATGTAAAAATGAGAGGTTTGACATCCCACGATAATGTTTCCATTATAAAGGTAGTGATTTTCAATCAGCCAAGTGACTTCACCTTTCCATTAAGTCATTAAATTATTAATTATTTAATATTAAATAATAATTAAATGATTGATTTATAGCATTATTAAATTATTAATTATTCTCCCAATGCCACTAAATACTGTGCCTCATTTCAGAGAACAAACAATACCAAATCAGACCTTCTGAATGAGAAAAGGGCTTCATTTTCTGTGTCTTGTGTGACTACCGGCATTAAAGACCATGAATCTGGACACCTACCAAAGTGTCCCATGCATTCTGAAGCTAAGAAAACTCCAGAAAAACAACTTTGAGAACTTTGACCTTGGAGAGACTTGACACCAGCAATTCAAACAACAACAATAAAAAAAACAAAAATGCCTACACACCTGCTAAGGATCCAGGGCAGTTCCTAGAGGAACATGTGTTGCTCTCAGAGCAAAACGGATGTGATTAAGCTCTTGCTCTAAATTCTAAGTTTCAACAGTGCCATATGAGGCTCTGACAAATGAGAGCCTGTCCCAGCATCTGTGCCTAAAACACCTCAGAGGCAAGCCTCCAGAAGACAGAGGCCTCATAGCAGACTAATAGATTAGCCTACGTAAAATTTTAAAGTATCTTCACATTGCAAAACACCACTAATCGTATTAAAAAACAAGCACCCAACTGGGAAGAATATTTGCAACACATACAGTGGACAAAAAATTAACAGCATCTTTAGATATCAACAAGACAAAAGAAGGTACCAGACGTGAAAAAGAAATGAGCAAAAGATATGAACACGCAATTCACAGAAAGGAAAATACAAAAAACAAATAGTCTACTTATTTGTAACCAAAGAAGCTCAAATAATAGGATACCATTTTTGTTAGTTAAATTGTCAAGATTTTTTAAAAAATTAAAAGAAGAATAAGGATCCCTAGTTGGCAAGTATACTAATAAGTAGACATGTTTATATACTGTCAAGGGAAGTGTGAATTATTACAGCTTTTCTGAATTATCTTTGGTAAGATGTTCCAAATGCCTTGAATAATATGCATAGATTTTATCCCAATTCTGCCATGAGAAATTTATGCTAAGAAAAATGTCATGGATATTAGTCAAACACAGATGACATCAATAGAAAGTTGCAAACAGCCTGAATGTTAAAAACAGAGGACTGATTCAGGGGACTGATTCTAAAAACTTGGTACATGCATATGATAGATTACTATGCACCCATTAAATATGGTGATGTTGATGCTCATATACTGACATGCTAAGATGCATGTAATATAGTAATAATTTTTAATTGAAGTCAAAGAAACATATTTATAATCTCATTTATACTAAAACTATAAATATATGGATATGTATACATTCTTATTAGGTTTATGGAAAGAAAAAATGCCTGCAATATGCTAAATGTTAATAATAGTTATCTATGATAGGAGAGATTATGAATTATTTTTTCTAACTTTTTATCAAGAAATACAGACTTGTGTATAAACAATAATGAAAGCAAACAAAAAAAGCTAGATGGAACCTTAATTCTGGTTCTTCCGTATTTCTACCACTACCATTTTGGACCAAGCAGGCCAAGTCTGGTCTCAGACCAGGAATGAACAATGTACTATGTTATGCAGGCTTCAGGCTGGAATGTGTTCATTATCATTTCTTTTTCTCTGGCCCACCTTTTGACTCTTCCTCCCCACCATCTCCTCTAAACAAATATTGACACTATCAGAGAGTGAGGGCCCTCCTAAAGTTCTGTACTAATGAATTGTGCTGTTGTGAGGGCGGCTGCGGCCAGACTGCAGCTTCAACATCTGTGCACTCAGAAACTGCTTCACCAGGAAGTGGAAAAGACCTCACAGTAGCTGGAGTTCCTCAAGAAAGAAGAATTCAAACCAAGAATGCAGAGTTAAACTTTGTGGGTTGGGAAGGTTTATAACAACAGACCAGCCAGTTTGCACACCTGGGAACTGGATGTGTTACCGCAGGAGTTTTGAAAAGCTCTGGAAATAAAGTCAACCTGTGCTACAGGGGAGAAAAAACCCCAAAGCTGCCAGGTGCCAGAAGCTGTGTATGTCTTATAAAACAGAAAAGGATATATAAAGTGGCCATGGAGGGATGAGAAGGTGTCCCTTTATCTTAAGCGTGGACTATTTCCACGACCAGTGTCAGATTCTTCATTCAAACATCTATCCACAAGCTGGGGGTGCCTCTGAGAATCATCATCCTGCCATGAAGAAACTTGCACAAAGAAGCGTGTCAATAAAGTGTTTCCAAACTTGGTGATAAGAACGCTAGAGGAGGTAGATGCTGTGATGTGGTTTGCCAGCACCTCCCAGCCCTGCCTCTTAACCATACCCTTGATGGGACATGCGCCTGCTAGCTCTTAGGGCATCCTAAGAAGCCATTCCTTTTGCTTCCAGCTGTTTCCTTTCAGCTATTCTACTCTATTGTTCTTTTATTGAGAGGAGTTCCTAAGAATCTCTGAGAATCCTGAGTATCACATATCCTATGAATAATTCATAAAATTAGAACTATACGATATCAGATTCTCAGATTCTCAGATTCTGAGGGACGATCAGATCCCCACTTATAGACCTGGGGGTGGAAACCGAAGGTGAAAGCAGAAGTGAGCTGCCTGTGAGTCACCACCAAGTTAGTGGCAGACCCAGTCCTAGAACCCACATCTCCTATATTCCAGCTATTTCCTCGATGGCCTTGCTGCTCACTGCGTGGTTTGTGGTCCAGATACATCGGCATCACCTGGCAGCTATTTAGAGAAGTAGACTCTGTTCTAAGCCTCGGCACAGACTCTCTGAGTCAGCATCTGAGTTTTAATAGAATTTGAAGTCACATTAAAGTCTGAGTAGTGCTTCTCTGAGGCAGTTCTTAAACTTTAGTGAGAACATCAGAATTTTCTGGACACTTGTTAAAACACAGATTGTTAGGTCTTTCCCTCAGAGTTTCTGATTCAGTAAATGCAATGGGATATGAGAATCTTCATTTCAACCAGTTCCCAGGTGAGACTGATGCAGCTGACCTGAGGACCACAATTTGAGAACTTCCAGGTAGTTTACTGTATGATATTGGCAGTCAAGTCCACCAAGGGAAGGAAAACGGCCTGCCAAACAGGCAGCCTGTGGTCTCTCTGAGGTAGGCCATGGGATAGCCTGCTTCTGGGTGGCCTGTCCCCAGATAAACCAGGAACAGTGAGAGTAAGAACAAAACTCAGAAGCATTCTCTGATCACCCCGGAGTTTGTGCTGGGCCTGCTTTTGCAGCCTAGTTCTTATGCCCTAACAGAGTGGGAAAAGGGGTCCACCATCCTGCAGGATCTCCACATGCCTGATGTAGTCATTGCCAGAAAAATGTCTCAAATTTGCATCAACCTTTTGACTTTTCACTTATTGCTTGCTTTGATCCTCTCTGTGAGTGGGGGAAATGAGCAGGTCAGATACAATTGACCCTCTTTACAAATGAGAAAAACCACCGGGAGAGAAAGTGAGAGGGCTCTCACCTAATTGCCGACAAAACTAAAATGAAAAACCATTTCTCAGCTCTTACTTCATCTATTCCCTCCAACAATAATTCATTGCCTTTTGGGATTCTGTTGGAGTGAGCACAACCAAGGTGTTTCTGATCATATTCCAGGTGGGGCAGGTGCATTGCTATTCCAGATGAGTGGGAAGAAGCCATTCCCCTTGCTTTACACATTAAAAAAAGAGACACACACACATACAAATATACATATACACAAAGCAATTAAGTGACTTTCCCAAAGCCATAGTGCTAAACACATATTGAACTCAACATCAATGCCTGGAGGATCAAAGACTTTCAAGGTAGAGACCATCCTCAACAAGAGAAAATCTGGTACTAATATAATCCCACATTTTGCCATTCATAAAATTATAGGCAGTAACAAAACTTTTAAAATGCAGTTTTAAGTCAGTATCTTGAAGTGCAAAATGCTTTCAGAGCATTTAGTACATAATGGACACTTAAAAATTAATGCATTTCTTTGACAGTTACAATAATGTAAATGGTGTGGGTCTTTCTCAGGCTAGTCCATAAAATCTAATTTCACCCACACATTACCTGAAATACCATTTACCTCTTTGACAATGTTTTTTTAAGGGAGATTGTATTCGAATTTCTAATCAAAGGATATAACACAGGGTTTCTTTATAACTGTCTCAGTATGTTTTATTTGCTTGATTACTTATCTGTCTTCCCCTCTTAAAGGCAAGAAAGTGAAAACTGTCTGTTTTATCCATTATTGCACCCCAGCTCAATGCCTATTACATAAAGATATTTATTGAATGAATAAATAAATGCTGTTCCTTGGGCCTGGAATGTTCCATGACAGGCTAAGTCCTACTTCCAATCATAAAGCCAAACCTTCATCAAAGTCAGATACCCACCATGTCAAATTCTCCTAGTAACACATGGTGCTATTCCAACCACAGTAATGGCAACACTGTATTTTAAATTCCTTCTCATTTTCCTCAAGTATCTTTTTCTAAGACTATACTCACATGCTCAGAACTTCAAATTAGCTTTTTCAATCCCTCATTCTTAACATTGAAAAAGATACAAGGCAAACATCTACACAAAGACTGAAACGAACAACTAGAAACAACATGTGTAAAACAAACTGCAAAAAGAAAACAGCTTCAAGAACATAGTACTAACATCTTCAGAGAAGAATGTTTAAAAAAATATATTACTTACACGAGCTACGAGCAGGGAACAGAATTCTTTATTTAAATAAACAAACATTCAAAAAAGAAAGGAGATATTGAGAATTAAAAACATGATTTTAGAAATTATAAACTGAAAGTTGAAAGATAAAGTTGTAGCTATCTCTTAGGAAAGAGACAAAGGAAAGGAAAACAAGAAAGTAAATATAAGAAAATTAGCAGAGTGATCCATGAGGTCCAACATTTAAATGATTGGAGTTTCAGAAGAGAAGAGCAGAGAAAAGAGAAGCAGAGAATCATCATCATCGACAATAAGATCAACAAACTCTTGCAGAACAGAGGTGAAGATATAAGTTCCCAAACTGAAAGTATAAGTTTGAAGAAATTAAACTTTCACTCAGTAAAATTATGGTGAATTTTCAGAACATAAATGACAAACCCTGCAAGCTTTCAGAGAGAATCACATTTAAAGAATCAGGGTTGGGAATGGCTTTGAACTTCTCAGCAGCAACACTTAAAGATAGAGAAAAATGGAGCAATGTTCTCAAAATTCTAAAGGAATATGAGTTTCGACTTAGAATCCCATATATAGCAAACTAATAAGAAAAAGTATAGAAATTTTTATACTTAAAATATTCTAAAAGCTTTATCTCCCATGGAATTTTTTAAGGGGAAAATAAAGCAAGAATCTATATAAATATGATCTAGAATATAGGAAGTAGGAAATACAACACAGGAGAGAAGTAATGACAAGTTCCAAGATTCTGTGCAAGGAGATTCCAGTATAACAACTGGATACCACATTTAGATGATAACTGATCCAAAATGGGACAAACTTAAGAGACAGGTAAATTGAAGGCTATCATGACTAAGCATTCTGCTGGTATCATCTTAACTCAAATTATGGGAGGATATACTTCACTAAAGAAAGAAATTTAAACGTGACATCTAAGGAACAGCAAATTCAACCCAGGAGGAAGGCAAAGAGAATTCCAATAATTACAACAACAAAAAAGGGATAGTTCAGATAAGAGCTGTATAGTTCAGATAGAAGAAAAAATGTTGAGAAATGTATCTAAGGAAAAAAAATGGAACAGATAAATTCCTGATGTAATTGGCTTTGAGGAAATTGTACTGAGAGGCTTTGGGAAAGTATGGAGTGAAATTAGCAATAAACACAAAGAAAACCAAGCAATTAAAAATAAATATGAACATGAGTGATCATGTGAACGTGGGTTCGCTAGCAACCTGGAATTTAGAGCCTGCTTGTAAGACTACTCAGCCTGATCTTGGGTACATAATATCTAGAAAGATATTCTAATATCTCCAAGACTCAGATGAAGAAATTTCTGAAGTACAACAAAATAAGCATTGAAGATGTTTAGACAGGAAACTTCAGTCCTTGTAGACACTGCTGCCCCAGAGCCACTCGCGCCCAGCCATGGTCAACTCAACTGTGTTTTCCAATTTTCCCTTGGGCTGCATCTCTTTCAAGCTGTTTGCAGACAAAGTTGCAAAGACAGCAGAAAACTTTTGTGCTCTAAGCAGTGGGGAGAAATGATTTGGTTATAAATTTTCCTGATGTCACAGAATTATTTCTGGATTTATGTGCCAGGGTGGTGACTTCACATGCCATAATGGCATGGGTGGCATGTCCATCTGTAGGGAGAAAATCGATGATGAGAATTTCATCCCAAAGCATACAGGTCCTAGCATCTTGTCCATGGCATTTGCTGGACCCAAAACAAGTGGTTCTCAGTTTTTTAACTGCGCTGCCAAGACTGAGCAGCTGGATGGCAAGCATGTGTTCTTTGATAAGGTGAAAGAGGGCATGAATATTGTGGAGGCCATGGATTGCTTTGGATCCAGGAATGGCAAGACCAGCAGGAAGATCACTATTGCTGAATGTGGACAACTCTAATAAATATGACTTTTTTTTAATCTTAAAAAAAAAAAGGAACTTCATCAGTTGAAGTTTTTTAACAAATGAGGACAAATCTACAGTCTCTAATGTCTAATGATTCTTTATAGAGTTTGTGCCCTAACAAATGTCATGCCATCATAAAGTCATATCTGGTTTTAGACAGATCACTCAATGCAACAGAGAGGCAGGAGCAATAGGAATAAAAAAAGACAAGGAGTAAAAACTGAGGTCACCTCAAGGTCATAACTCCAAGTCTCATTTACAGTGCACAAGGTGGCAGCACAAAGCACATCAGAGAAAAGAAAATATCTTCAGAGTGTAGATAAAGGGATCATAGCTGTTAGCCTGGGACTTCTCCACATGGAGGTCTGCCAGTGGTCGCCCTCTCCCCACTGAGGCAACGGCCGCCTGGAGCAGCCATTACAATCAGAGGGCTGGCAAAGTAGCCTTTTCCTTTGTACTTTTACAATTTTTGCGATATCTGGGGACCATCTGTGTTATAATTTGGCATTCTAATATTTTTGTTTAAACCAGACTAGCTTTTTAATACTAGACAAATTTATTTAAAAGGTAGATTTATGACATGGCAATAAAGAGAAAAAGGTATCACATTCTGTGTTAACCAGCCTCCAAAAATGGCTCCCAATGCTTATTGTCTCATTGTGTTCAGGGCCCTGTGCTATCTGTCCTCTCCCACACTGAAGAGAGTTGACCTATGTAACAAATAGGTTACCAAAGAAAAGATGGAGTGTGGCTTTTAATGTTAGGTCATAAAAAAACATTATGATTCTTCCTTGCTCTCTCTGAGATCACTCATTCTGTGAGAGACCAGCTGACATACTGTGAGCCCATTCAAGCCACCTGTGAAGAAGCCCACGTGGCAAAGGATCCAAGGCCTCTTCCAACAGCCATGTGACTGAGCCACTGTGGAAGCAGATCTCCCAGCCTCAAACTTCCAAATAATTACAGCCCTGGTTGACTATGACAATATGAGGCTGACACTATGACTACACCTCATACAAGACTTTAGGCTGAAAATATCCAGCTAAGATGTTCCTACATTCTTGACCCACAGAAATTGTGTGACATAATGTTTATTGTTGTTCTAGGCCACTAAGTTTTGGTATATTATATTAATATAGCTATAAATAACTAATACACTTTTTATAAATAGAGAATGAAAACAAACCATTGCTGTTAAATTCTACTTGTAGACTATGCCCTGATGAAGGCTCTGAGCCTAAGATTTGTTGTTCATTAGTTAAAGGGGAAGATTAGTAAGCAAGTTAAAGGCTAGCCACACATAGATTTTTTTCAATTTAAGATTTCCATTGCTAAGAGTAGATCTTAAAAGTTCTCATCAGAAGAAAAAAATGTAACTCTGTATTAAAATGGATGTTAACTAGACTTACTGTGGTGAATATTTCTACAAAAAAAAAAAAAAGAAAGAAAAAGAAAAAAGAAAAAGAAAAAGAAGACTGCTTTTTGTGGTGACTCAGAAGAGATACTTGGAGTTTTAGCTTCTCAGAAAATTTTTCCCTAGGATATATTTGCATAGGAAAAAAAAAGCTACAAGAATAATCATAATTAAATGAGAAAGACAAAACACATGCTGGTACACATGCATGAGCCTGCACATACATGCACACACACAACCACCTACAGTTTGAAGTGGGAAAATGTGTTCTTCAGCTGAGAGTTCGTTGAGAGAAGGAACTGTAGCTGATTCATCCCTGTGTTGTCAGAGTTTGAGACAGTGTTTGCATAAAGCTGGTGTGATCAGGAAGAGGAAAAGAGAATTGAAAAGGGCTGTCTCCCTTTCCAACTGCGGTTCAGTTGTTTAATCCAATATTTTGTACCATCTAAAATGGTTTCAGGAAGCAGCAATGGTACGTGTGCTATGCTTGGGAAGTGACAGGTGGTAGAAAGGTTGGGGCTGGTGTCAGAAGCACTACAGAGTTTCTAGGCCCAGCTTTAACAATCCCTAGTGAGCGACTTCAGCCCACTAACCCAGGTTTCCTCTCTCAAACTAAGATTGGACTAGAAGATGCCTGAGGTTTCTTTTAGTTCTTACCATCTTCATTTCAGGCAGGTCCTAAGACAGCAGTAATAGTACTATTCACCAGAACATCAGAGGACAGATATGGCACCCCTCAGAAAGCAGTTTACAAAATTGCTCTTTATGCATAGCTCAAAACATTTTTAATGTGTTTTCATGTCTGATTTGTTCATTCAAGTTTTGAAAAATAAATTTAATCACATGATCAAATTTTAAAAATAAACAGCATTCCTGATTTTTTCATCAAGAGTGGTTCTGATCATTGCTAAAAATAAAGCCTGTGGCCTGAGTCACATCTAAGTCATAATAATTAAATATCAAGGAGCAGAAGCTTGAAAAGGGTGAGGTTGAATTTCATTCCAGATGTGCATTTTTCACTGAATATCTAAGTCACAGAGTTTCTGCATGAGAGCCAATGAGGCTCTGTGCCAATCTGAGCCTCTTCTTTGACCTACAGAAAGTTAACCCGCCGGACCTGAAATTCTGAGATAGCTGACCTCATTTTCTAGAGCAGCCTAATGTTTTAATGACCCTAAATTGACTCTAATCTACCTATGAACATATGTGTACTCACAGCAACATTTCGGCCTAGTGTTATTTTCATATATGTTCATCTTATTGTATATCACATCAAAGACCAAGGCCTTGAGGCATTGCCCACTGAGTACCCTTGTCCTCTATCAGCTGATCATCTCCATTTCAGAGGGTAACAACACCTCAAAGTCATTTCCTCCATTTTTTAGTTTTAGTGCAAGGAGGGAAAATGTCTCTCTTCTGAGGTCTTCTGAGTAAACCATAATGAGGATTATATTCGAATGGAAATGGAAAACATTCAGCCTGGCTAAATTTATAAAACTTAATTCAATAAATATAAACAATAATAAGTATTAAAAGAATGCAAAAGAAAGAGAAAAAAGGAGAAAAATAAGAACAAAGATGAATGGAAGGAGGAAATGAAAACCAGAGAGTAAAAGAAAACCAGAAATAACGGACTAAAGTGGTGGAGGACAAAAAGAGACAAAATGAAAAGGGAAAATAAATATTGACTTGCTCTTCAGCCTCTTCCAGTCTTCTCTTTAGCATATAATGACTTTCATATGACAGCATTTTCATATGACAGCATTATATTTTAGCATATAATGACTTTCAAATAATCAATCCTAGCCCAACCTGCCCCTCACAGAAGAACCTGCCCAAGGTCACACAGTCAATGGCAGCACGCTGTTTTGTGTTCATCCCCCAACCTCAACCATCCACTCAACCTAATGGGAAGCTCTTGTCGAATTATTGAAGGAGCTCCAAATAATTCTTTAGCCAATCATACAACTGTTGCGATCCATCTCAAGAAATTAAAAAAAAAAAATACAATACAATGTTAGTAAGTTTGTTGAAGACATGAAATTTCACCACAGACTTGTTTTCCAATCCTGATAGAGTAACTGTGAACCACTTAAAATGTTCTTCAAAGTCCGTGTAAGGTCAGGGCAACTCAGAAGTTCATTGTCTGCTCATTTGTTTCAGGAGAGCACAAGCTTCCTTTTATAATTCCTCAAGGAAACTTAGTATTCTGGATAAAGGAAGCAAGATAACATTGAAATATCAATTTGCATCTGCTTTCTCTATATTTTTCTTCCTTTTCATTTATAGTTGGTAGTCAGCATTATATTTCCTTTACTTGAGGACTTTTAGAAGGTGGGAAATCTAGAGCTGCAGTTCTACCTGTTTTTATAAAGCCTAAGCCTGCCAACGAGATTAAGCCAAATGTCTGAAAAGAATAAGGGAGAAAGTGACTGCCTTTGAGGCCAGCAAGATGGGAGAAAGGTGTTTGGATTCTCCCCTATAGAGGAAGAGGTTTGTGGCTTCTCCCAGGACCTGGACAGAGTCTATGTGGCTATCTAGTGAAGAGGTCAGAACTCAGAGGGGACACCTATGTGCTATAGAAGGGCTATGGCTGTAGGGCTGGGACAATGGGCACCTCAGTGGGACTGATTGTCCAAGAGTTTAGGGATCTCTCTAGACTTTGGTGCTGCTTCAGAATGAGTAGCCAGGGCTATTGTGCACAACTGTGTGATCTGTGCTCTGCCCATGACTACTTGGCCACAGAGGTAAGCAGTAGTTGAAATCTAGACTGCACACAGCTCGCCAAGCTATACACCACAGTGCAGGTGCAGCTCCACCAGGAGGAGGAGGAGGTGCCTTTTTCCAATATGCACATAGGTGCTATGTGGCCTGGCAGTGGCCTCGTCCTACCCTGAGAGAGTTTCTCTAATGACTATGAATGGATTTTCCATTACTAGAGTAGGATACGTGGGAAGGGGCTTGCAGTCAGATGGAGGTGGTTTAAGAAAATAAAGAATTGGATTATCTGTTGTAGACAGAAATTTACACTCTATATTTAAAGCAGTGGTCAGCCTTTCTCACACCCAAAACACAGAATGCTAAGCATTTCCATGATAGCCTCCCTACAGCTCAGAAGCATGTCTTACAGAGGCATATTCCTGACAGACACACAATAGAGGGAACAGAAATGCCTCATTAGTTCTCACTCCTAGAAAAGGAGGGTAATGGAGACTTATTAGATACGACTCTACCTGGTAAATTGGAGTCCATCAGACCCATCACTGAATGCCAGCAGCTGAGATAAGGGTGGAAGAGTATATTGCACGAAATCTGTTCTTTGTCAGGGAGGCACCACTTTCCACTGTCTTGAAGTACACATGGGCTGCTATTAATCCAGGGATCCAGAACAAACTTCATCCTACCTTAACTGCAGCAAGACCTCTGGTCTTTGACCCATGTAAATCTCAATTAGCCAAAATTATTCTACTGTGTCCAAGCTCTGTCTTCCTTCAAAACATTTAATTGTGTAAAAGGCACATTCCTTTGAGGCACAGCCCCCACCTCCATGATCTGTCCATCCCATCCCCCAGACCCTCCCAAGGGTATCTCTAGTTTTGTTTCTTCTCTTAATGAACTGTGCCAATCATTAAGAAAATTTTACTGAAACATTATTATTCTTGGCAATCTTTCATTCATTAGCCAGTGAGCCAAACAAATGTCCCCATTTACAGCAGCTTCCAATTCCCAAGTCCATCCAGGCACTTCAAGATCCCATCAGCCTCCCCATCCACCCTGCTGAGGAAACACAGTTGGACAAATGCTCAAGAAACATAAAGGGATGTTAATATTGTACCAAATAACAATGAGCAAAGCTGCAAGCCAATTATTGTACATCCGTTTCCTCACTCTTGGTCTCTTTCTACTAACCTCTGCAGAATAAGTAATTAGAGGTGCAGTTGCATAAACAAGAGCAAATGTTAGAGATTCGTTTGGATTCCCCAATGGTGAACTCTCCAAAATTTATGCATGCTGTTTTTGTTGATGCGATTGAATATCGTTTTTAAGCTGTATCTGTTTGAATTTTCGCAGGAGATTGGGCATAATAAAAAACAAAACTGAGATTTCTTTACTATGATTAACTTGTACTAATAAGACATTATTCTTGAAGTTGCTAGCAGTGACCCCATTGACAATATCAAGGCAAAGATTGGGGATGTCACAGGCATCGTCCCAGGAATCAGAAGCTAGATATACCCTGACTGACTACAACATCCAGAAAGAATTTGCTCTGCACTGATCCAGGCTAAATAAAATCAAAGTTCTCAAATTCTTTTCAGGCTTTTAAGAAGAAAAAGAAATGCATTTAAAAACCTTAATTATGCTCATTATAAACAAATCAAAATAAGATATTAGGAACAAGCTAGTTTTTCCTTGTGCTCCTTAAACCACTTCTCTTGCTTCTTATAAAACCACATCAGACAAATGAAATCCCCACTGAATAAGCAGAACTAGAATTACATTAGGCAAATGAAAACAGCAAATGCTAATTCTGAAAATCACATTAGGTCACTTTGGCTTCATTCTCTGTCTCTTTATGTAAAGCAAGCAAACTCCTTTTGTTTTTTCTATTCTGTGATTAAATATTGCTGGTTTACTGTGTCAATAGTAACCTGTTGATAGTCCTCCTAAATTTTGGTGTTAGAATTTAACCTATCTTGCCATAGTGGGTCAGCTGTTTTCTTATATATTTTCCCAGTTAACTCTCTACTAGGTATGGAGCTGGAGCAAGAACACTAGGAAAATGAAAGAGCAAGGTTATAGGTGAGAGATATGCTGTGATTGTTGCAAACTATTCATTCTATAAGCTGTGCACGGTCCTAGGTGACCAGGGTGTCAGGAGTGAGAAAGGACCAGGGCAACATGTCACTGCAGAAGGGCTTTATGGAGCCCCAATCCTGTAGATCAGACTTTAACACAAACTATTCCAGGAAATGATGCACTGCAGAAAAGCCAGGTGTAAGTCAGCCCGAGCCTACAGATGGCAGAGAAATGAGAGTACAACAGGAAGGAGAGTCGGGGCTAGAACATGTCTTTGGGGAGGAATGCCCTTTATACTCTGGCTTTTCCAAATTTCCAAACCTCTTTCTGGAACCCTGTGGACCAGCAGCAGCAACATTACCTGGGAGTCTGCTGGAAATGCAGAATCTCTGGCCTCGTTTCAGGCCTATACATCAGAATCTGCATTTCGAAAATGTGATTCTTTTTCACATTAAAGTTTCAGAAACACTGATCTAAAACATAGCTGAATAAAAAGAAACAGTAACCCTGGGCCTCTAGAGAAATAAAAGATATAAAAGGGAGAAGTGATAAGACAAATATGCCAATAGAGTACACATTAAAAAAATGTAGAGAGAAAAAAAGAGACCCAAATAGAAAATTCACCTACCTAGTGGGATCTTGGGTGCAATCTCAAATCTGCTACTTCTTTTTCTTTTCTTTTTTTCTCAATTTACAGATACGACACACATCCACCAACATTTATTCACCTTTCACTTACTGTCTCTCATCAATAACCTACAGAAACCTCCAGGTCATCCCCCTGCCTGTAACACTTCCCTCACTCTGTCTCTAAAGAACCACCTGCAGACCAGTCTTCCTCAGACATTTCTGACTTGTATCATCCTACAGTTCTCTTCATAGGTCTACAGTGGCTGCCTGTTAAACATGGCAGATTGAACTCACATGTTTATCCCCTCTCTTTCTCTTTCTGGCAACCTAATTTCATTAACAAAAGGGTTTTTAAAAAGTACAAACCTACAAGTATGAAATAAACAGCAGAAGACAGTTCAGCCTAAACAAAAAATTCCATGAGTTTGAAAGACAAAAAGCAGAGAGAGGGTAACTAATGTAAGTGACCAGTGGAAACTTCATTCAATTGCCTTTGGAGGGGCTGATGGACCCAGAGTAATCACAAAAAGGTTAGGGCAGCACCCCGTGGTGTACAAGGCAGGGGTGAGGAGTGGGCTTTTATATGGAATAATTATACCACAGATCCTTTCGCTTGTTCCATGCAGCCCAGCAAACACACTTACGCAGAGAACCCCTATTGAAAACCAGTAGCCTATTATAAGAGAAATCAAACCCAAAACATTCCTGAAACAAGGATTCCAGGCTTAGTATAGAGTAAGAATGAGAGGCAGAGCTGAGAACAGGAGGATTGAGCTAAATTTACACACTGACCAACGTGACCCTCAACTCCCTGTTTCCGGAAAGCAGAGAAAGATAAAGAGGATTCTGCTCTGGAAAAGGTGAACAGCCTCAGAGAAAAGAAATCTATTGTTGACTAGCAAAATCTCAAAGACTCTTCAGTTAGTGTCTTAGTGCCTTGTTCTTACATTGAAATCAGTAGACCAGTATCACTCAAATTTAATGAGGACTACCAATATTAAAGATAAAGTCAAAACAAAAATAATGTTTAGAAAACAAAAACCTAGAGGAATAAGAGATAACACATACATAACAGAAATAAAATTGCTTCCGTGAAACAAGAATAAGAAGGTGTATAAAGAAAATAGGAGGAGTAATCAGAGAATAAGAAAATATGAAAATTTTAAATTTCAGAGTCAAAAATGAATTTAAATTCAGAGAAGGGTTAGAAGGCCAAGTTGAGAGAAAGTGGAACAGATAGTTAGACAATAGGAGAAAGAAAACTTGGGGATTTAATTCAGGAAGTCAATATCCTCTAATAAGGAGCTCAAGAAAAAAATGAACATAGGATGCAGTCAGGGTATAATTATCAAAAACAAAAAATTAAGAAAATTTTTGAGAACTATAGGACACTTTCAGATTACAAAAATTCACCAAGCACCCAAAACGATGAATGGAGAAAGACACAAGAGACAAAAATAATGAGAAGATCTTAAAAGCTAACTGAGAGTAACTGGTGGTAGTGGACAAAAATAGCCATGCCTTCAAAATTCTAAAGGAAAATTATTTCCAACCTAACATTCTACACTCTTTCAAACTATTAGTCATGTGTAAAAGAGGAATAAAGATATTTTCTGATATCTGAAAAATTCAAAAATATGCCTTCCGCATTTCTTTATTTCTTTTTTTTTTTTTTCCAGGAAGCTATTGAGAGTGTCTTCCATCAATATGATAATGTAAATCAAAAATAAGGGGTAGTTGAGGGTCCAGGAAAACAATTTCTAACAGAGAAGAGCAGCGAAAGGAAATCCCAAGTTGGCCATGGAGACTACCAGGACAACTTCGGGCAGCAGGGCCACAGAACACAAGAACAGATTGGAGCAGAAGGATGGAGCATGCCAAGTAAAAAAAATTATTGGATTATCTGATTCACTTAAAAGAAATTTTTAAAGGTCTTATTGACTCCAAGAAAAGCAAAAAGTTGTAAAAGGAAAAATTATATAAGACTAGTGGAAACAATATCTAGATGATCAGAGAACTATAAATCTGAATAGTGGTTTCAAGAACAAGTGTAATAAAATTTTGTTAAGAAGAAAGTGGTAGTGTATGTAGATGTGGGGTGTTGTGGTGGGCAAGAGGGGATGAGTGTAGAAGAGCTAAATCATCATTTACCATAATATGATATCAATGAATAACGTCTAAATGAATAAATCAAGAAAAGGCCATATAAGCATATATTTAGAAACATAGAAGAAAGAACAATTTTTAAAATTATAAGATTTTATTCCTGAAGAGTAGGCCTTTGAGGTAAGAAAAAGTGACTGAAGGGACTACTATTTTTCTAATAAGTCTTCAAGTAGTACTTGACTTTTTTAACATATGAAAATATATTTCTCTGATAAAATAAAATTTTACATAAAGAAAGAGGAAGAAGAGCAGAGAAAACAAAGGAGAGATGTAAGACAAAGCAGCATCTGCAGAAATATTTCTGACCTAAAGAATGAAGTCTAGGTCTTCAGGGCTAGATAACAAAGTGGTTATGAATTTCCATCTGTGCTCTTCAGACACCCATGGAAATGTTCCACAACACATGAAAACAGTGAAAACACAGGGGCTTCCGAGGCCCAGCCACTGTAAGATGACCATGTCTACATGTGATACTGCAAAGAATTCTGCTGAACAAAGTACAAGCAGAATAGGATAAAAGATTTACCACCTTCTGCAGCTGGCTTCCAGATCCCCATCATTTGAAGAGCAATACTTGAGAAAAAGAGAAAATCACCATGAAAGAGCCTCATCCCACTGCATTCACCACCACCCACCCCTCTATCATGATGGTTTTCTGTTTACTGGTCATGCTGACTAAATCCCTTGCTGGTGCACCCTCTGAGGTAATATGGGGTTGTGGTCAAACTTTCTACCACTTTCTTAGGAGTTCAGTCTTGACAAGCCCTATATTGAAGTTCTTCAATGTTTTTGGCATGTGGATGACTGCATTTCCTAGCTTCCAGCATGAATATAGACTTTTTGGCACGTGGATGACTGCATTTCCTAGCTTCCAGCATGAATATAGATTATCTGCAATAATCCTTTAGTCATTTCTCTTATAGTTTATAATGTGTAATAGAGGTCAAGGATGTATGTGAATATTCCTATCCAGACCTCAGAAAACATCCCCTCTACCTTTCTATTTGGTTACGTACATAAGCTTCAGTGCAAAACAAAGATGTGTTGGAATCCCAGCTTTACCACTTCGTAACCTTAGGAAGTCATCTCACCACTCAGCACATCAGTGTCCTCACCTGTAAAAAGGGAGACTTTTCAGATTATCAGTACTATGTGAATTAATATGCATAAAAGACATAAAATATATTTTTTTTATTTTTTAGGTGAGGTAACCCTTGGTTGACCTCACAGATTGCAAGGACCTTGTCATTTTACAATCCCTTATTCATTTATTTATTTATTTGTTTGTTTGTTTGTTTGTTTTATTTTTTATGCTCACAGCACCTGGTCTTCCTAGGTTGTCTCCCATCCAAATACTAACCAGGCCAGATCTTGCTTAGCTTCCAAGATCAGACAGGATCAGGCTTGTTCAGAGTAGCATAGCCATAGGCTATAAAATAATTTTTAAAGGATTATAACTAAAACAAAATGATGTTTCATAAAAAGAGAAGCATTTATCAATAATTTAACACTAGTGGGATCAGAAATTATATGATATGCCCAGTTTTCTCTCACACACAGTATCCTATCTCTGCAAACTGATGTCCCTGATAGCTTTTATTTCTATGCTTCTCAGAAAATGGTGCTATTAAAATGAGTCCCACCTCTTCTTTACTGATCTAAATATTTTCTAGCCTGCAGGATGCACCTTTACAGTGTCTGAATTTCACTAGTCAAAAAAGGTATCTCAGCTAGGATTAGGAAATCCCCCACTCTGGATTGAGATACCAACTTTGCTAGACTACTTTAACTCATACTGAAGAAAAAAATAGTTTCCTGAGGGTGGAGATGCCAACTGGAAAGCCAATGAATGGTCAAGAAAAGAGAAGCAGAAAAGGCTACATGCCCAAAACCCATGTAGAAATGGGAATGGAAATGAAAAATCTTAACCTTTCAATATGTCATACTTCTATAGGAAGATGGTTCAACAGCCACCTTCACAAAGGACAATAAAAATACAGATAATCTTTGACTTACGAAGGAGTTACATCCCAATAAACCCATCGTAAGTCAAAAATATCATGTCAAAAATGCATTTAGTACACCTAACCTCCCAAACATTATAGCTTCACCTAGAGTACATTAAGCATGCTCAGAGCACTTACATTAGCCTATAGTTGGGCAAAATCACCTAACACAAAGCCTATTTCATAGTAAAGTGCTGAATGTCTTGTAATTTATTGATTATGTACTGAAAGTAAATAACAAAATAGTTGTATGTACTGCATATCACTAGCCAAGGTAAAGATCAAAATTCAAAATTTGAAGTATAGTTTCTACTGAATTTATATCACTTTTGGACCATTGTAACATAGAAAAATCATAAGTGGAACCATCAGAAGTTGGGGACTGTCTATACTAAGAGCGTTTTTATGTAATACATTCAATTTTTCATTGTACTCTGTCATCTCATTTGCTCCTCACAAATGCTCAAAGAAGTCATTTGAACAGGTGTTGTATCCATTTTACACATAAAAAACTGAGCTTGAGAAAGATCAGATGACTTGCTTAAGTTCCTATGGCCAGAGACTAAAAACGAGAGGCTTTGATGCAAACCCCAGTGTTCTTCATGCTACTCCTCATAAAGGCATATGGGTGCAGTCTGGCTACAGAGCTCTGTGGAGACAATGATAGAAAGCTCAGCTCTGGGACTCTGATCATTTGCACAGTTGATTGAGAAATGAACGCTCCTTTCTCCCCGGCTGAGGCGACTTCCCCTCCTGACTGAAAGGTAATGAAAGGAAAAATGCTATGCAGAGGGCACCTGGGCAGTTCTCCCTGGAGGGTGCATGGAGGCCAAAAAACACTGGCCTGACTAGAGTAATTTAAGTTGAAACTCACCTAAAAATATGAAGATGGACTCAATCACCTCATGCCATATAAAACTCCTTATCCTAGGAGTCCCTAAGAGTGGAGTATTAAGAGGTTAAAGAAGACTACAAGTGATGACATGGTCAATGGATCCAAATTATACTGTTAAGATGGGAGCTGGGGCTATCAGAATTTTTCCCCTGGCATTTGGGGATGATGCTGAGAGAAGGCACTGCAAACACTAATCCTCAGATGGCTGATATGAGCTGATCCAGAGCAGAGTTTTCTGGGCAAACCATTTTCTTGATTTTGATAAAAAATCCCCTAGAGAACTATTAAAAACTCTTTGGCACTGTGACAGGGCTAATGTCAATGAAAAGAATCTCAATCATATTCCTTCCCTTCTTCCATTCCTAATTGTGAGTCTTATAGCCTTTGGAATTGATTCATTTCTGACTAATCAAAAAAAAAAAAAGGACAAAAGCGTTGGTTCAACAAGTCATATTTCCAATGAGCTGTGCTAATCCCTATAGTGTTATGGTTTGGATTTTATTAAAGGTCTTGACCTCCAATAAGGACAGTTTCATTGTTTTTGGAGATAATCTTGTACTAAGCATACACGCCTATATTTTTTTTAACCAAAGAACAATTGGGGAAAAATGGTGAAGAAAAAGTGTAATAAAGGTTACAGGAACAGAGCAAATAGAAAAGGAAAGTGTAAGAAACAACACAAGGTAAACAAAAATAATGGAGATCTGAGAGAAGAGCCTCAACCATCATATGCCTCAGTCAATAAAAATGAATGACAATTTTCAATTAATTTTAATAAAAAATTAAAAGTGAACAGAAAAAAGAAAGCTAAACAGAGATCTAGGAGAACAGGAAAAAGCAGGGGGCAGGGATAATGAATACCTTGGAGAAGAAAAGTATAAGATGAATCATTCAAGTGGGCAACACTGAACCCAGACAAAGGGACTCTGAAATAATTAAGGAATAAACTCTGAGAGGATTAAGGAATGGGGATTAAGGAAAGGGGAGTCCAAGAAACTGAGGTGTGTCAGAGAAGTCTCCAGGAGCTCTCCTCTAGATAACCAAGTGTGCAGCAATCAAACATGTGAACACATCCAGACCCTCTCACCTACTGTCTCCCCCATAACAATCTTGTAAATTCTTTTCCCCAGATTATCTCTCTATTAAGTATGTCTGACACACACCAAGCAGGCTCTCTGGATGGCCACAATCTAAAATAAACAATGGTGAAGAAGGCACCCGAGATAGTTGCTCAGTGCTAATTACCGAAGGCTTTCATGGTCCTTATTCCTTGCTATCAGTAGCCACTGAGCTGAGAGTTCTGCCTGGCCCAGTTAATTCCTCTTGACATGAGGTAGGTTTCCCAAGTAAAAGCTGTAAATCTATGCCATTCCTCCTCCATACTTCCAGCTCATTAGAGCAGTTAGAGATGCACGGAGCACACAATAACAGATCATCAGCCACACATCCCACAGCAGGATCCAGTTGCTATCTAAATGTGCCACAGTGGGGATAAGGTGCTTCCCTTCTGGGGATTCCAAGACCTAGAGACATTCCATGGGATGCTGGGGTCCTGTGATTTAGACAAGATGAAGGATAGATGGAACTCTGCATAACACAGAGACATTCTTAAGGGTTCAATAGTACACCCTTCTTCCCACTGGAGAGGGGCCAAGACACAGTGAAGAGGAAGCAAGAGGCCCTGGAAATTGATTCTGAATCCCCAAAGTGGGAGAAGATTAAATCTCTTGCAATCTGTTGATAGAAGACATAGCTGCATGTTTGCTGTTCTATTTCCCAGTCACCTGGGATGGAGAGCTTAGAGCCCCCTTTAAACTCCTCCTGTGACTCTTTCTTCCTTGCCAATGCCTATAAACTCTTATCCAGTAACATTTACCATCTCTCCATCCTCAGAGTCCCAGCCTTAGTTCAACTTCATAGCCTCTGACAGAATTAGTGCCATTTCTTTCTGACTGATATCCCTCCTCCATTGGCTAGTCCACTATTCACTCATCTTCCATGCTGGTGTCTTCCTAAGGCAGAGCTTTCTTTCCTTCTCAAATAATCATTAGAATAGTGGCTCTTCTTTACCTGTTTCTAACATTTACATACCTTATTCTGGAATCTAAGGGGCTGAATAATTTGGTCCCATGTACATTTCCAATATGCTCCTCATAGATCTCCTTCAGATATATTCTGTGCCACACTGACAATTGTCTTTAGTCTCCCACACACACACCAGGCCCTTCTGTCCCTGTGTCTTGCCTGGTTTTGCTCTTCACCTGGAGCTATCTGTCCAATGTGGTAGTCTTGAGTTACATGGGGCTATTGTATACTTGAGATGTGCCTAGTCTAAATTGAGATGTGCTGTAAAGGACAATACACATCAGGTTCTGAAGACATAATGAGAAAGAAAAAGAGCAAAATACCTCATTTATAAGTTTTTACACGATTACATGTGGAACTGAGATGTGCTATAAGATTTCAAAAACTTAGTACAAAAAATGAATATGAAAATACCTCACTAATAATTTTTATATAGATTATACATTGAAATGACATTTTTATCTATTAGGCTAAATAAAACATATGTTTAATTTTACCTATTTTCTTTTAATTTTTAATTCATCTACTAGAAATGATTAAACTCCTTATGTGGCTCTCTTGCATGACTTACACCATCTTTCTGCTTAACAGAGCTGATCTAGAGTGACCATCTTCCCTAGGTCCAAGTGTTCAAGACCCATCCATGCTTCAAATCCCGGATAGCATCTGTTTTCCATTAAGCTGTGCATGACCCACAGAAGCCAGAATTGATCTTTATTTCCTCTGAAATTCCATAAAATTTATCTGTTATCTTATCAACCTCTACCTTGTAAATTATCATTATTTCTGTCTACACATCCCTGTAATACACAACGAGCCCCTAAGAGGCTAGAGCCACTTCTGATTCATGTCCCAGTTTCAGGATTGCATAGTGATTAAGAGCATGTGTTTCTGCATTGGACAGACTCGGGTTTGGTACTGACTCCATGATTCACCAGCTAAGTGTTTAATCTCTCTGAACCTTGGTTTTCACATTATAAAGTGAAAACAATAATGTTTGTTTTATATGGCTGTGGTGAGTATTAAATGGAATGATTTGATTGAGCATATAGCATGGCACCTGGCACAGAGCAACTTTAAAAGAAATGGTGTAGTTATTATTATGACCTATGCCTTATATTTTTCAGAACTCTCCAGAAAAATAGAATCATAAAATCAATCAGTTATATATTCTATTATGTGTGTATAATATATATTTATGAATTAATTTATATTTATAAATATAATGTGATATATATGTATGTGTGTGTTTGTGTGTGTCTGCAGGGCAGACTGGCTGCCTATAATTCAGGTTATATTGAAATTGCTGTCCTGAGAATCTTTTCTTCTTCAGGAAACCTCAGTTTTTGCTTTTAAAGCTTTCAACTATTTGGATGAAGCCCACCCACATTATAGAAGGTAATTTATTTTGCTTGAAGTCTACCGATTTAAATGTTAGTCACATCTTTAAAAAAGTACCTTCAGAGCATCTTCCAGATTAGTGTTCAACCAAACTACTGTGCACCATAGCCTTGCCAAATAAACACATAAAATTAACTATTACATTCATAATAGAACTTTATATTTCTCAAACATGTTAATGAAGGTTTGTTATTCTTGCACCTCAAATACTTAGATCAGAGAATTAAATTTATTAACTTTCTTCTTCCCAGTCCTCAGACAATCTATGGTGGGGGTCAGTCAATCAACAAATACTGCATTTACTGAATGTCTATCATGTACCACCAACTGCTCAAAGTGATGAGGAAAATGAGATAAAGAAGGCAGAGTCCTTGATCCCAAAGAGCTTACTTACATTCTAGTATATGGAGATAAACAGGGAACAGGTAAACAAGCAAATAAAACATTTTCACTTACTAATAAGTGCAATGAGGTATAAAAACAGTGTGACAGAGTTGGAGGACAATTCAAGAGGCAGTCACTTTACTACATGACCAAGGTAGGTCTCTCTGAAAAGGTCCATGGAGTTGAAGCATGAAAGCAGTCAAAAAGCCAATGGAACACTGGAGTACAGAGCTCTGCAAAGTATGGGGATTGGGGGGTAGATGTGCCATGACATCCAAGAGACCAAGAGAGCTCATAGCACCTCTGACAACCTGTGATGATTTTCCAGGGCCAAATGCTGATGTTGCAGATGCTTCTGGAGCTGCAGGAAAACTCAAATGTCACCCCCCCCACACACGCACACACACACAAACTTACGCTCTCCTCCTTTCTGCTTATCCTTCCTTATTTACTTCTTAGTATAAAGTATTCCTTCACAGGAAATTAACCAAAAGTGGACACAGCAGACATTACCCCATGGGAAGGTGAGTTGTCCTCCTGAGGCAAAGTCAAAACTCTGCCAGTACTTTTCTTTTAGTCATCAAGCTCATCTTTTTCACACAATGAGGGAGACTGCAGGGAAGACTTTGATAAATCACCCACCTACCTCCCCATCCCAGTAGGCTCCTTTCCAGTGAGGCAGAAATTGCAGGCTGCATCACTAGACTATTTGCAAATACACCTCCAGTCTGGAACATGGAGACCATTGTTCTGGTATGTGTGTGAGCATGTGTGTGTGAATATGTGTGTGTGAGAGAATATACATGTGTGAGCATGTGCATGTATAAGTATATGACTATATAATGTGAGTATGTGTGTGAGCATATATGTCAGCATGTGTATGTATGTGTGTATTATGTGACCATGTGTGTGGACATGTGTGCGTATACATGTGTGTGTGCATGTGAGTATGTGTGTGTGAGCATGTGCAAAGTGCATGTGTGCATGGGTATTGGGATAGAGAAGGTAATAGGGAAAGGACAATAAGCTGCTCTGGTCTGTTGCTAAACTGTTCTAATCTACAACCTTATCCATTTTTTCCCTAATATTTAATTCTCAGCAATAAATAAACATGATGGTGTTTATTAATCCAGAAGAGGAACCATTACTCATGGCAAAGAAAGGCCAGTGTCTACAACAACAGTATGCCTGGCAAACCAGCCCCTGTCTACACCTGTGAAGGTCCTTTGTCTTCCTTAACATGCTAAAGAGACAGAAAGAGCTTTTACTTAAAACCCTAGAGTTGGCCCATAAGGGAGACAGAAAGACACGCGCACCAAGAGGAGGTCAGGCAGTGGACAAGCACAAATATGCAGATGGCGAGCACCACCAAACAATGGCTTGCCTTTCTCTGCTGGAGCGTTGCTGCTGCTTTCTTCTTCAGGCAAATCTCAGAGAACTGGACAGAATCAATGTATAGTCCCACGTTTCTCTGAAAGTATGTAGAGCAGATATATGTTCACCGTTAGTAGTAGCTAGGATTACATGTTCCACAGCCTAACACACAGTTACTTTTCATTTCAGCATCAAGTTTTCATCCCAGTGTCTAATGTTGATTGTCCTGGAATATAAATTACCTGGATTTTTGATTTCTTGGTTTCTTCTTAGTTGATCTCAATGGACTATCATCTTCTAGAATACTGAAGATGGGACTGATACATGGGACTGATAGGCTAATCTGGAGTTTCAAAGGATGACTCCAGGAATTTGTGAACTTCTCTTTTTGACTCTGTTTTTCTTTGTGTTGGCTACACTTTCTGGCAGTGTCTCCAGAAGAGATGGCAGAAAAAACCACTGCAGCCCTATGTTTCCCTTTTCCAAACAACTGGCAACCGAACTGGAAACAACTGGAAAAAAAGCATCTCTTTTCTCAAAAGTTCTTGCAAAATTCTCATAGCTGAGTTTCATCAGCTAGGCTTGGGTCATATGACCGTTCCGGAGAGAGGACAGGGTCAGGCCACCCCACGACCACATGGCCTGAGAATGGGGAAGAGTATTTCCCCAAAAGGAATTTTGAAAGATTTATTTTTAAATATGTGCAACATCCTCTTCAATATAAAGAGTAAAATTGATTGGGGAATGACTCCCATACTAGAAACTACAGAAAGGACTATAGCTAACATATAAAGATGTATCACTCTACACATTTTCTTAAAAACTAAATTCTTGTATTCTGGTTTTTCTGTTGGACACATACTCTCTTAGTTTGCTACTCCTCTCCTACCTATCTCCATTCTGAAAATCACTACTAGTTGTACGTAGGAAATTTTAAAGTCTGGCTTCTGAGGAGGGGCTGGGAGTGGGACAGTAGGGCAACAAGAATTTGCCTCTTTATAGGTCCTAAAGTAGGGCACTCAGGCTCAAAATTCTTTTATACTATTTCCATATGTTTGTTCTGCAAAACACTATTCTCTAATGTTGCAACAAGGAGAAAAATTTTCAATGATCAAATAAGGTCATTTTAACAGCTTAAAAACTCTGAAGAGTTCTTCAGAGAGGAAGCAGTTTCACTTTTTTAAAGTAATGTTTATCAAACTGCCCTGTCCTTAAAATATTTTTTATAAATGACACATGTTAACATCTTCAGAACAAAATAATACATGTTGGGAAATACTCCCCTGAGAAATTTTATAAAGATCATAGACTTCTAGCTCTCCAAACCATCAATCAAGTTTGAGGGTAGAATAAAGCCCTCTCATTGATTCAAGTTCTCAAAGATGTATCTCCCATGTATACTATTTTAGAAAGCTATTGGGGAATATGTTTCACTGATGCAAGAAATAAACTAAGAACAGGAAGATATGTATATATAGCAAGCAGGGGATTAAATTCATAAAGGAGAACATGGTGACTATATGCATCAGTACATCGATATGAAAGGCAATACATCCAGAATGCAGCAGATCAGATGCTTCCTGGAGAGATTTGTTCAGGAACATAAAATTACTAAAATCTTTGAGGCAGCATTCAATATCTTAGGAGTAAATTAGAATATTAGAAAAGTTATAAGTTGAAATAAATAAAAACAAAAAAAGCGATAAAGAAATACATTTATTAACCAGAGAAAGCAAAATGTTATAGAAAGACAATACTGATTTAATCAAAATTAGGATGTTAGTTTTATATGTATGTATAGAGAGGACAGCTTATGGTAATGACTCCAGTTCTACATCTCTTCCTGTACCAATGACTTTTGCCCTGTAACTTAGCAGTTGTCATGTAACTCTACTATGAGCAAAATGACCAACCCTGCCTCTTGATCTTGGATCGACCATATGGCTTGCTTTGGCCAATGAGGTGTTAGCAGAGGTTTTAAATGGGCTTTCTCGGGAAGGAAAAAAAATGGCAAAGATAACAGAGCCTCTGTTCATTCCTCTGGAGACCAAATCAAAGTTGTGATGGAAACAAGGAGCAACAGCAAGGAAAAATCTCCTGGTATCTAGTTGAACAAACTATACAACTAGGAAGAGATCCAAGAAAGCACCCTGAAGTGGCAGAAGGTAGGACAGGGCGAGCACTCGAGGATGCCCCAGTCTCAAGTGGCTGAGTGAGATGGCGGCTTAGGCAGTGGCAGTGGCAGGAGTCTCTTAAAGTGACCTCGTCAGTGAGCGGATTTCCATGGTGATGGACCTGCTCCCTCTGAGCACCGATTCGGCTGCATGCAGGAGGCACCAGGGACTTACAGGGTGACATTGTTGGAGTGAGGGCTAAGACGAGACTTATTCTGTACAGAAATGCTGGCAGTATCCTTTGTTTCCTGTTGAGACCTCCCCCATTCCCAATACAGGGACATAGCACCACCATAGCCATGAGGTCATCAAACTGGATAACAGAGGTCTCTTGCTCCAGAGGATTCTCTGAAATCCCGCTTCCCCCAACTACAGCCCCACCCAAGCCACATCCAGTTATATACTCAGCAAGTCAGGTGCTCCTTGCTGAGCAGTGCCTAGACTCACACTGGAAACAGCTGGTCCAGTTTCTGGTGTGGGCTTTTGAGGCAACTATAAGAACATCCATAGCTTGCTTGCTGAATCTTAATAAGTGGCCCCAGAGGAGTAGAGGCTTGGTCTAAGTTTGGCCTGCAGCTGAATCCCTCTCAGGACTGTGCCACTGGACATCTACTTCACAAATCTACACTAATAAGACTGGGAGACATAGGAGCTTTGATTAGTACATAGAAATAGACATGGAAAGGCAGCCAAAATGGGAAGAAAAGGAAGCAGAAATCATTTTGAGAAGAGAACAGAGATCCAGATATAATGGAGTCAAGTAATCTAACAGATGCAGAGTTCAAAACACTAGTTATAAAGATGTTCAATTATCTTTGGGGAATTGTAGATAAATTCAGCGAGAACTTCAACAAAGAAATAAAAACATAAAAATGGAAATAGAAATTATAAAAGGGAACCAGTCTAAAATGAAGACCACATTATCTGAGATTAGAAGTATCTTAAAGAGAATAAACAAAAGAATAAACAAAGTGAATAAAGGATCAAATGCCCTATCTAGAGGACAGGAAAGCCAAGGACATGCAATCAGAATGGCAAGAGATAAAATGCCAAGACTGTAAAAATAATTTAAGGAGGATATGGGACACAATTAAGGCTCCAAATATTTGTCTGATTGGCTTAACTGAAGAAAATCAAGATGTTGAACAGCTGTTTGAAGAAATAATGATGGAAAATTTCCCCAACCTGGTGAAGGAAATGGACATAAAATCCCAGGAAGCTCAGAGAATTCCCAATATCAGAGATCCAAAGATGTCCACGCCAAGACACATCATAATTAAAATGCCAAAGGCTAATACAAAGAAAGAATATTAAAAGCAACAAGAGAAAAACAGATAATTACTTATAAGGGAACACCCATAAGATTGGCAGCTGATTTCTCAAAAAAAACTATTCAGGACAGAAGGGCTTGGCAAAAAATTTTCAACAGGTTGAAGGCCCGGGATCTACAACCAAGGATACTTTATGCAACAAAGTTATCATTTAGAATTGAAGGACAGATAAAGAGCTTCCCAGACAAAAATAAGCTAAAGGAATTTATCACCACCAAGCCAGGAAATGTTAGAGGAACTTCTTTAAGAAGAAAAAATAAAAAAAACTCACTTCAGATTAAAAGACACACACAGAGTAAAAGGAAGGAGATGGAAAAAGATATTGCTTTGATGGATATAGAAGCTATTTAAGTCAGAGAAAGATAAACACTGTATGATTTCACTTACATGTGGAATCTAAAAAATAAAAAGAATAAACTAATCAAAAACAGACTCACGAATATAGTGGGCAATTTGATGATGGACAGGAGAGATTTGAGGGACTGAGAGAAAGGAGTGAAGGGTTAAAGAAGTGCAAATTAGTAATTGATGGATAGTAACAGGAATGGGGAGCACAGCATAGGGAATCAAGTTAGCATTAATACGTTGGCTAGGTGGAGGGTCAGGGGAGGGAAGGAGCAGTTAGGGAGATCATTTTATGAACTATATAGATGTCTAACCAATATACTGTATACTGGAAACTAATTTAAATAAATAAACAAACAAATAAATAAAGGACTTTCTCTCTTGTGACTCTACCACCTTCATGAGAACATGACAGGGCAGCCTACAAGGCAATAAGAGCCACGTTGAAGAGAGCCTAATGCCCCTTGTGCCCCACTCATCCCAACTGAATCTAGTCTAGATTAGCCAATTCCAGTCAACATCCAGACACATGAGGGAGCTTAATCTAGATCAGGGAGCTGTCTGACCTAGATCATCTAAACCTAGCAACGGAGAGAGATAAATGATTTTTTGCTTTATGCCACTGAGGTTTTGTAGTTGATTATTATGTGGCATTTGTGACCATAAATAAATAATACAGGAAAAATGGGGCAGAGAAAGGTATGCCTGGTGATGGAGGTGAAAGAAAAAAGAGAGCTAAAAACCTTATCTTCAATAGTAAATTGAAAGTCAATAGCAATGCTTAAAACTTCAAAGGAGGTGAAAGAGGATACAGAGAAAGAAGAAGTCGAGGAGGAATGAAAGAAGAAGGAGAATGAAAAGGAGGAGGAGGAAAGGAAAGAATGCAAGCCTATTTTTTTTAAAAAAACATGGAAAGGTAAAGTAGTATCCTAGTAGAGTAGAAATAAGGAAACTGAGTTGTAAAAAACAGCTAGTTTTCCTACTTAACTTTTAAATCTACATGGATGTCTAATGTTAACAAAAATGTATGTAAAAATACATTTTTAAAAGTAAGGACAAAAATTAAAACTCTTATGGAAAACTTGGACTTAAAGTCAATTTTTTTTTAAACCAGGAAACTGAAAAACTAAACAATAAAAGTATCAGAGAATAGATTAGACATCCATGAAGCCTGACATCTGGTTAAAGAAATTTTGAAAAGAAAGAACAGAGTAACAGAGATTGCCTAAGAAATAATGTAGACATATTTTCCAAAGATGATTGGTACAATAATTAAGATTGAAAAGGGGCCTATATTTTTATTAAAACCACACTTCACACTCCATTATTTTAGAAGACCAAAGGTAAAACAAATATCCAAAACCCTAAAAGAATAAAACACTTTCCCCACAAAATATGAGAATCAGACTATCTGAATGTTCATCAACACCAGTAGAGGCTAGAACATAGTTATGAAATAGGTTCAAATTGCTGAGGAAATGTGATTTTCAACTAAGCCATATCAGTGATCCAATTTAAAGAATAAAATTATGTTCCAACAAAAAGGACACAAAGTATTGATCTCCCACAAACCATGTCTTTGAGAATTTCACCTGAGATTATGCTATAGGAAAAAAAGAAAATGTCAAGAAAAAGAAGGCCTGGACTATAGAAACCAGTGGAACCAACCCAAGAGAGAGGTGACAAGCAATCCCAGGCCTAGAAACAAGCAATTCAGATGGTGAACAAGAACAGAATCCACCAGGGGAGAGACTTGAGGGGAAAATTATATGTGATTGGGTGGAGAAGGGAGAAAAAAAAACCTGAAAATACAAGAAAAGTAAATGGTATAAGAAAAAGTGGGAGGGGATTTGAAATCTAGGAAAAACAAAAGGCAGTATAAAAAGGATAAGTAGTATTATAGTACCTGGTTCCAGTGTAAATAATATTTACATAGTTACAATTATATAGACACTGGTTTATCAACTTCTCTCTTTGAGAATTGATCTGTCATTAAGTACAAAAAACTCAATTCCATTTCTGGAATAGAATGTAAATGGAATCAACCTCAGTTTTGTAAAAATTTAAAGTACAGGTGGCAGAGCTGGAAGGGAGAGAGGAGAAGGAGAACTAGTGGTACTCTATTTACCAAATATTTACCACCATATTTGTTAAGGGAAGAGTTGAGAGACATTGTCTGTAGTTGATGGAACAATAAGAAATATGTAAATATGGTGTAAGTGAAAAGAATAGGGGAGAAAAATGATGACATTAAAATTGGGGACATGGAGAAAAAGGTAAAAGGTAGGGGTGAAATTATGAATAAGTTAAATTCTCATCTATATAGTCCAGTCGAAATATGCCTAAAATTGAGCATAAGCATATTATTGCCCTCCCCCCCCCCAAAAAAAGAATTTAGGAGTAAAAAATGGAACAGGGTATTATATTTTTTCATTTATAAACCCTTCAAGCACTTTAATTCTTTAATCATGTGCATATATTATTCCAATAAAGAAATGTATTTTAAATAAACTGAATTTGATTTGATTAAAAAAATCCTGGTCACACTTCTCTCTGTTCTCCTCTTTATTTATGTCTAATCTGAGCTCAGCCCACAATTCAGGAACTAGAAGAAGAGGGTGTCCTTAGTCCCTTGACTTGTCCATAAATCTTTGACTCCTTCCAACCTCCAACACCAACTAAGGTCTGACTGGTTAGGGCTGAGGTTCCTAAAGGGAAGCAGAATATTCTGCAGGTAAGATACTTATCTTGGGTTGCAGATAAGTCAAGAGGCCTAAATGAAAAAAGACAGAACAGTGGATGACCAAATGCTCTGGAAAATGCAGTGATATGAAACATCCTCACACTGTGCTAAGCCAAAAAAAAAAAAAAAAAATGACAATAGACTCTGAGTAGCTTTAAGATCTACTTTATGACACACCTGACTACTTACTACTATACCTTTTTCTTTAAAAATACTTCATAAAGTCTGTACTTACATAAAAATATGTCCAAAATGTTTTTAAAAATATGAATTTTAAAAATTCTTTTTAGTTTGTAAATGTTCTATGTGAGCTTAAAATGAATATGCAATCAGCAGTTAGATACAATTTTCTGTGTATGTCATTTAGGTCAATTTTATGACTCATGTTTTTCAGATCTTTTATGTCACAAATGGGTCGTTGAGATGACTTGAGAACACAGGCTAGATTACTTCTGATTCGTCTTTACTCCTAGAGTGAAGCCACTCAAAGTTCTAACCCCACTCCAGGTGATTCATTAGTGCTGTCACCTTTAGTCTGAGGAAGCTATTCTCAGGAGAGCAGTCTTTTAACTTTTTTTTAATCTTTGGGCCTTGAACTTCTCCAAGGAGACAAGGAGCCTTCACCATCTGAGCTGAGCTTAATGCTTTATTCAGGAATATCTTCCCCTATTCAAGATCTGAAGTGTACTTCCTTGTTCTGTTTAAGCATGTCCATCATATGGCACCTGGTTAATCCCACTGTTATATCTTCTCTTGGCAGGGAGGGAAAGAGATCTTCCACCTGCAAACTACCACCCTATCTTGCATCACCCACAGCCCATAGGGGACCCACGATCACTACCAAAGCTGATCTTGGTCTGTCACATCTATTATTCCAACCAGTGCCTGTATGAGTCCTGACATCCGCAAACCATACAGTGTATTAACATCATGAGGCTGCTGCTCCGGGTGTTAGGCAGCAGGTATCACATGCTCAACATTAAGCAAGTCCTGACTCTGATTTATGTTCCTCTAGACCAGCAAAGCTGCCAAAGGTTTTTCTTAGCTCTCATCTACCATTCCTGGGACCATCAATGCCTACAAGAGACAATGGTCTCACATGGCAATCTTACCTTTAGATTTCTGTCTTTTCCCTGGATCATGGCCTGGTAATTCTTCACTCCCTTGTTAATTCTCTGATCACTTCAGGAGGACTTTTTTATATATATATACTTGTCTGGCTTTTGTATATATCCAAAGATAGAGAATCAATCCAAATGACCTCATCCATTATTACTAGAAGTAAAGGTCCTTGATCAGAGATAATGGTTACTTTCTTTTTTTTCTGTTTCATATTGTCTGAATCTTTAATGATGAAAATGTATTGCTTTTTTATTCCTTTATAATCAGAAATAAAGCCCTGTTTCATTTACAAAGGGTATTTTAGTAAAATACAATCCACAGAAATCCCCAAATTCTAAGACTCTGTTCTATACCTATTAGCTGTATTTTAAGTCCATAAACATCCAGTCAGCTCTCAATAGGATTAGCTGATCCATGTGTAGTAAAAGGACCCTTGCTGTAAAAGTATGGTCTTTGCTTATTTATTTAATAAAAAAAGATTGTTTTTAGTTGGGAAAAGAAGAAAAAAAGTAATCACTTGATTTTAGTTCGAATAATTTTCTATTAGCACTACTATAAAGTTCACTTGTCTTGAAAACTCAATCTAGTCTCTTTTTATGTTAAGAAAGCATGTTCACTT
The DNA here is from genome assembly GCF_014176215.1 of Rousettus aegyptiacus. Lineage (NCBI taxonomy): Eukaryota > Metazoa > Chordata > Mammalia > Chiroptera > Pteropodidae > Rousettus > Rousettus aegyptiacus. Next base: position 67,899,493 of record NW_023416309.1, read on the forward strand.
TGAGGAGATTAACAAAACAAGGAATTGAGAAAGCCCTTCTGCTTGTCTTTAACACCTGGATATACAGCAAATTCCAGCACAAGTCCTGTCTCATCCATAAAGCCTTTCTCATACCTATAGCCAACACCAATGTCTTTTCTCTCTAGCATAGGACTCACAGTTTGGTCCCTGCATCATTGACTTAGCTGTGTTAGAGATCAGATGAAAACTTCTGGGAAGGCAATCTATAAAGTGTAAAGCACCATTCAAGTAGAAACTACAGTTTAATCTTTGAAAATCTGCATGCCTGTTAATTCTGTTTCTTTAACTCTTTGATGAGGACAATACTTTTTGCTTCTTTTGTATTTTCCCCAAAGATTTTTTTAAATGCTGAGCACATAGTAGGAGCTTAACACAATTGGTTGAATGGTTTAAAGGAAGAACAAAACATCAATATTTATGATAAAACTTTGTTACATCAAATGCCCCCAAGTTTGTATCTAAAGTGAATTGCTAGGTGCCAGCATGGATCAATGTCTTTCAAATTATTACAGTAAAAGTATGACTACACTGCTATTGCAAGATGGCAAACTAAATGCGTCTTTGCTTCTCCTCCATCCTGAAATCTAATAGTAATTTTTTTTTTATCACAATCAAGCAACAGAGAAACGGAATAAGAGATATCAGTAAGTAAAAGATTGGAATTGACGTACAAAAAATGAAAAGTAGATAGAATCTGAAGTACATATAGCAAGACGTTAATGTGTGTTAAATCTGGGTGGTAGGTACCTGGGTATCCTATTATTTTTCATATATTTAAAATATTTCCTAATTGTAAAAAGTTAAAATTAAATTAAAAGCAAATGGAGAAGTATTGATGAATAAAACACAGCAGACAACTCCACAGCTCCAAATGCAAACAGAGGAGACTGCAGCTGAGCAGTTAGCCCATGTGCTTGGTAGAGTCTTGAAAGGCACAGGAAGATACAGAGGGAAGAAATGGGGAATGAGCCTGACATGAGGGTAGTAAATAAAGGTCTGTAACCACATTCTCCACTTCTATGAAGAACAGCAAGTACTCAAACATTTACTCCCAGGCTAAAAGTGTCGAGATTTTTCTCTCAAAATTAAGCTACTCCCTGGGGAGAATGAAGACAATTAAAGTGAATATTGACTCTTCAGAGTATGACTTTCCCTAGCACCCGCAGTACTCCACTCCAGCTCCTTGTCCACTTACACCGAACTGAAGCCAGACCATACGGTAGGCTCACTGTTCTCACAAAATCTAGGCAGCCTTCCTAGACCTTACCTAATTCTTACATATGAACAAACAGAAAGATCTACCAGGCACTTAGGGAAGACATACAGTATGGCAGAGAATGACAGATACACAAACAGAAAACTGACTCCAGAGAAAATAAAGATAATAATAAAAAAAAAATAAAAAATAAACACCTTTTATGAATATGCTAAGAAAAATTGATGCAGCATTGTATTTTAAAGTAAAAATAGAATACTCAAAAAATAAAGTAATTAGAGAGCAAGAAAACTACTGCAAAGTGTAAATCTGAAAGTGGAAATTTAAAATTTAATGGAAGGTATATGAACATATTTGAGGAAGCCTCCAAAAATATGGGGACAAAAAGGAAGAAAAGAAAGGGGGAAAAAAAAGAAAGAAAGAAAATATACAACAGGAATTAATTCAGGAAGCCCAGCATCCAGAAGAAAGAATTCAGAAAACTGAAATGAGGAACTTACCGAAGAAATATTAGAAAAAAATCCTGCAAAACCAAACAGAGAAACAAGTCTCTGGTTTACCAAGGGCTGTGCTGGGCCTGCTCTGTTGCAATACCTGTACTCAGGGAAGTCACTCTGACGTTGTACTTTCATAAGATAACTACTCAGGGACACAAGGCACTTTACCACCTCCTTCCAATCTTCTGATAAGAGCGGATTTCTTTTCAGCAGAACAAACCACAGTCCCCAACTGTTTGGTGTCACACTGGTAGGTTGGCAAGGAGAAAAAAACAAACCTGCTTATAAGCTGCAGTCCTTGGACAAAACCTAACAATGAGAAACTTATTTTACTTGAGCACCAAGTCAAGAGAAGGCTGAGGGTGAGGCTATGGTGTTTGCATGTGGTATTGGAGGAAGGGGATATAGAAGAGGGAAGGGGTTCTCTTGCCTGATGAGTTTCTGTGAGACAGATAAGTGGGGAAAGACAGGAGTGATAAGACTCCTCTTCCTTTGTTTTTACCCGAGAGATAAAATATGCAGCTGTGGGTTAGTCTGAATATTCATCTCAAGAGCTACTTTGTCTGGATCTAGATGTTATCCCCATCATTGCAAAGGTTTATACTTTCACTTAAAAAGTGTCACTCTCATCTCCATATGCATGAGGCCTCATGATTAAAACCAGGCCCCAAACTGTGTTTAAGATGTGATAAAAATCTTTCCCATTACACAGGGTTCTTGGGACAGAGAATATTTCAAGAAACCAAATATGTGTGTGAAGATGAATATACAGGGATATTCATTGCCTTCTGACTTAAAATGTACAAAAACCAGAGGTGTCCTGACTGTTCATTGAGATTGGAAATGGTTAAACAAATATTTATACAGTATATTACATTTATTTCAAATTATTGATCTTGAGGAATGTGTAATGGCATGGGAAAATATTTATAGAATAATATTAAATAAAAAACACAAGATAAAAATAACTTTTCCAATTTGACAAAGAAAAAAGGAATAAATGTGTTTATATATATTTACACACACATGTTCTTATATATGTTTAATAGAAAATACTCTTAAAATGGTAATTGTATGTCTCTGTAGTGGGATTGTGGATAGATTTTACTTAGTTATATATGTTTTTTCCTGATCTTCTATATTTTCTGCAAAAAGTATGTATCATTTTATGACTGGAGGAAAAAAATCGTTATAACAAATATGAAACTCCTGTCCTACCAGGGATTAAATTCTCTTCTCTTAATATGCAGCATTAAAAATAGCATGTTTCACTCTGAGGGTCAAGTTCTTCTCAGATACTCCCCTCGCTCTTCCTTCCTGCTCCCCATTCAGTGGAAAACTTAAATGAAGAAAACTGGGGGAAAATCAAGTAGGGCTGTCCAAACCAGATGCTGATTGCCATTCAAATGGTGGCACGTCTGATTATAGCTCAGCTGCAGACTTACCCTGTTGGCACAGAGGGAGAATAGAGGCCATATATCAGATTCATTGGCGTTTTAAGTTTCACACACTGGGCACCTTTCCACTCATTTACCTGGTTGGCCCAGATGCCGTATTCATGTTCTTCTTCTGTGGAATCCACCTGGCACGAACCATCTGGCTAATGTAACCTATATGTAACAAGTGATCCTGAGAAAGAATTACAGTGTGGAAGTAATTTGGCAGTGCTACAAGTTTCACTAATATCCTTGGGAAGAAAAGAACCTGTTCTGCATTCACTGAGGCTTGCGGTCTTTCAAGAGTGCTGACTTGGATGGTGCTCAGTTGAAATGCTTTTGCAGCTCCTGTCTCCACCCCAAAATTAGATGTCAGCCTCTAACAAACACCTGTGCCTTAAGGAATGGTCAATGACCACCCACATGGATTTGGCTTGTCATTTGGAATAATCCCAATTGGCTACTTGGAAAGAAAAGAGAGGCTGTTCCCTGGCTGAGCTGTGCCCATTGCCCATAATTCATTTTACTTGTCATGAAGAATGATTTGATACTGCCAGGTGACAGCTGCATCCATAGTAAAAGAGAATCCAGGTCCAAACGCCATTGAAACTGATGCATTATCTGTGATGGACAAGTAGGGATTGGCAGAATGACTGGAGCAAAGACTCAAAACATTTACTGGAACATGAAAAGTCTGTGTCACTTCTATATTGCTGCACTCTAGTTACGAGAATTTACTGACTGTTTTTGCCTAAGTTCAAGGTTAATATAGCACAGCCTTTCCATACTTTTCCATCCACCAGTTCATTCATTCATTTGCTCATTTGTTAATCAGACACTCAAGGAGTGCCAAATTTGTGTCAAAGATATGCCAATTATCCATAAGAATTACCCTCACCACTGGGGCTCTTTTGCTATTTGCTGATTTAAATCCTACCTTTCTTCAGGACTCATCCCCTGTCTGCACCAACTCCATCAAGTTTGCCTCCCCCTGGAGCTCTACTCTTCAGGGACACATCTCTCCTTTAACTGCCATTTAAATGGCAATGATGAAGGGACCACTTCATGAAGTCTGAAGTCAAGGAGATCAGGATTTGAAACTTTGAGGCCCAGTTGGATGCTGAGCAAGTTACTTAACTCCTTTAAGCCTGGATTTCCTTATCTCTCATTTAGGAATAATGAGTCCTTCATCATAGGGTTAATGTGAAGATTAAAGAAGTAATTCATGCAGAAAACCCAGCATGATTCCTGACACTTAAAATCAATATGTGCTAGTAACAACAACAACAACAACAATAACAACAACAACAATAACAACCACAACAACAACAATGACAACTTAAACTGGAAAGAATATGAATATCAATGAACAAGCCCCCTCCTTTAGCAGATGAGGTTAAGGTCATTGAGTTATTTTTAAAGCCAGAGCTAAAACTCAAGTCTCCTAATACCCAGTTCAGTGTTCTTGTATTATTCATAACATTCTTCTGCTACTTAGTATGTGTGGTGTAATTTATGTTTTAATGTATTTCCTGAACCTTAATATTCTATAAATACCTTGGTAAATATATATCAATAACAATAACTTATAAAGAAATGAGCTGCTTTTCTGATGCATGGTTCAACAGTCAAGTTCACATAAATCTATTAAAGCAACAATTTTTGGCTATATCACAGTGAGAAGAAGCTTTTTTTTTTGCATAATGTACTGGAAAATTATTAAAGGCTGCATTTATTAGATTCGTCATATAACTACTCGCTTTCTGCATTATGGATATTCACCCAGACCTTTGTACATCAAGACCGGTATTCCCATCTTAGCATTCTCTACCTTACATAGTCAACACCACTGGAAAGAGAGTGACTTTTATGCAAAGTTACACAACATCATCCTGCATGTGACACTAAGTGGAACATATTGCCAGGTATATCCTAATAGCTCTATTATTCCCACCAAAAACTAAAATTTAGAAAAATTATCTTAAACAGCTTAAAAATATTAAACAGATGGCTAAAGTGCACTTGTACTTAAAAGTTTATTTCTTAAAAGAATTGTATTTCTGTTTATCTGTAATATCACACATGAGGAGGAAAATCCTACAGTTAAAAAAAGGAAATATATATGTACATGCATGCATACATACACACACACACACACACACACACACACACACACACACACTATATCTTAATATATATACTATATATAGTGTAAGGCCAGTGCTCCCAGAAAAGACCCCAAGGACGTCAGGTCCCCGCCCCTAGCTCCTGTCTGCTAGCCACCTGAAGCCCATAGACCAATGTGCGGGTGCCAGGACTACACTCATGGTGCCACACCGCTACACCAATGAAAGAGCCTCACACTATGCTTTTGTCTTTTTTGAATCTTCCCCTTCTTGGATGCAACCCTTAAAACCCTGCCCTGACCCCGCCCAGGTGCCACTTCTGTGGCTCCTCTCCTCGGGACCACAGATTCTCAGCCTGGACCGCTTGCCTTTCAATAAAGATGCCTGTTAATCATGAGTCAGACTCCGTCTGTTGAGCGGCCGAACCTTACATATAGTACTATATCTTAATGTATATAGTATAATCTTGTAAATACACTAAATATAGTATATTTCATATATAGTATCTGAAGGTATAATATATCTTAGAGGTCCTAGAAAATGAGAAAAGAGGAAGGCCTAAAAATTAAGTGATAATGAGATTTCGTTGACATCCAAGAAAAAGATTAAAGATAACATTAAGAGAAAAGAATACAAAATTGTATAATCAGCATAAATATTAAACACATACATGTAGACGAAAATTTGAAAGAAACAAAATGTTAATCTGTTTCTGGTGAGTTATGGATGATTTTTATTTTCTCTAATTAAAAAATCTTTATCAAATATAAATGAAGCTACTTAAAAGAAAGGGGGCAGGGATTCTATAATTAGATAAGTGCCAGATTATAGCAAATTAAAGATAAGAAGTTTGAAGAAGAAGACAGAATGGAATAAATCACAGACAATAGTGTAAAGATCAGATGGCCCCTGCCCAAAGTAAAAGGGAACTGTACTCCTATGAGATCCAAAAGAAACCCAGGGAGAAGAGAGGGTAAACTTGCTAGACAGGCAGAAGATAGGTGACTTAGAGTTGGAAATGGCTTTGTCTCAAGGGCTCAGATAGAGATGCTGGGTTTGGAAAGCAAGAGCACTTTCTGTGATTCCTAAACAAGAAGGCAATAGCAGAGAATAAAGATTTACTGAGTTAAAAGTGAGCAAAACTGAAGAATCCATTGTAGGAAGCTCCTGTCTTTTACATGAAATGAAAATTATAGACTATAGGGCTGTGAGAAGAGTGACTTTGGAGGAATTGTTATTGGGCTTTCGAAATAAGCCAAGAAAAACAAACTTGATTGAGTTGAATGAGTGGAAGGATTGATTTCACATGGCCAGAATCCTCACATGGAGCTAGGTGTAATATAATGTGTTACAGAACAGAAAGAGTTTATACACCTAGTACTAGCAGAGCCAAACACTGAACAATGAGAACTGCAGTGGAGAAAGACTGGTCATTTTATTATGAATGACACCACCCAGAAGATAGGAAAGCTAATTGCTCAAAAGTTCGAGCTCCCTGATCTTGGATTTGAGATAGGGTTTTAAAGCTATAGGAGGAACAGGTAGGTGGAAGAAATGGTGGGGTAAGTTTTAATTGGTGGACCTTGGAGCTTGGCCTTTTATAATAAAGGGGCATTGACACAAGATCTTCCTGGACAAGGGACTCTCTGCTTCTTAAACGGTTCTGGTGTTCAAGTTCCAGTTATGACCCAGTCTTTTGGTTCCATGGCGGTGGTAGTGGAAGAAACATTTGCAGGAGAGAAAAAGATTTTTGTTCCAGGTGCCGCTGGAATTCAGAGTTCTCTCTTCTACACATGCTTCGGCTATATGACTTGTAGTTTTGGTCTGTTGTCTCTAAAGAGCAGCTCAGTATCTCAGGAAATGGGACAGGACCATTTTGAGCTGTTTCCATAATTATATTACCAAACTCAGTGGGTTCATTTTGCTGGCACGCGTCAAAGCCAAAAGAGACACGAACAGGAGTTTGCAACAAAGAAAGTAAAGGTTTATTTAAGGAAATGGTGCCAAGCTCAGAGACACAGGTGAGCTAGTGTTCAAAGACCTGGGTCCCTGAGGTTATGTAGGAGAAAATTCATTAGTAGCTACGAGAATTGAGGTCATTGGCTCCACTGATTGGTCAGGGCTAGGGTGGGAGGCAGTTGATTATTGCATCAGGTCCTGATGTCAGTCGCTGTGTTAGCCTGTCTGGTAAGGTCCTTCAGCCTTCATGGGTATGAAGCTGCAAGATGTTATCTTCAGTTTGACTGAAACTCTGTGGTCAACAGACCTGAGGCTTTGTTCCTAAAACTGTTTGATGCTGACCTAAGGGCTTAATGATTAAGGGAGTTATGCAGTAGGCAATAGGCTAGGAAAAGAAGCAAGTGAGCCCAAGGCCAATGTGAATCAAGGAGAAAGAAAAGAGAAAAAGTCATTTTAAAGAAGTTAATATTTGCATGCTTACAATTACGAATTCTTCCAATTTCCTGAAAAATGCATGGTCCCATCCCCAGGCAGATACAGGGAGTTTCATGTCCTGTCCTTTGATTCAGTCTTTAGGCAACAAGCTCTGATTCTTAAGCAGACTTTAAGGTCTCCCCTTAAGAATCTTATTTTCCCTAAACTTTTGTTGTGGTGGGATCAAATCCAAGACCCACAGAGCCAATCCAGATGAATCGTGAGCTTTTATTAGCCGGCCGGCAACTGACTCTCTACCACGCAGGGTTAGAAGAGATCAGCAGCGAGCTTCCAGAAGAGGCAGTTTATATAGCCACCAGCACATCCCTGAGCAGATCGCCACACCCTGGTTAACAGTTGGCCGTTAGCATATCCTTGATCAGATTACCCTGGTTAATAGCATCTCCTTGATTAGATTACCCTGGTTAACAGCATCCTTGATCAGATTACCACACCCTGGTTAACAGAATCAGAAGTAAATATTTAATACTGGCTTACTGGAAAATTGTCCACCCATAACATTTTCTCATTATGGCCTATTCTTCATCCCTTTCATTTTGATGTCCTACCCTCTTTTCTGGACTAATATACTATTGACACTTGAACAAAATTTTGAATGTCAACAAAATCTCATTATCACTTAATTTTCAGGACTTTCTCTTTTGTCATTTTCTAGCACCTCTAAAATATACTGTGCCTTAAGGTTTTGTAAGAGATTGAAATGCTACCCTCTCTGACTCCACCTAATTCCAGCCTGCATTTCTCCCATGGTCTTTAGGCTGACAGCTCCTGCTATAGACATGCTAATTGACTGGAGGAGTTCTGCCTGAGACTTGAGTATTCTTCAAAAGCCCCTTGTCAGAAGGATCCTTTGCTAAAGAGATGGGGAAATGTATGTAAAGCAATGACTGTTTATCAAAGATTTACAGGAACTCTGGTCTGACTGACAAAGAACAAAGAGATTTGGAGATTTCTCCCTCTTCCTTGGATCCCACCTCTTTCCCACCCCGCCTCCCTTCCCTTGTAATAAAAAACACTCAACTTTAAGGCATGCTTAAAATAGATTCGAGGTACCACTAGGGCTCCCATCTTCTCATTTCGGCACTGTCTTGATAAATAAACTTTCCTTATTCCAAACTTTGATCTACTGAATATTGGACATTTGAAGCTCCGAGGACATGAACTTTGTGACCACAACAGTTTGAACTTTGCAGGTCCACTTACATGCAGATTTTTTTCAATAAATACAGTCAGCCCTCCATATCCACAAGTTTCAGTTCCATGGATTCAAACAATCACAGATTTAAAAGAGTGTTTTTGATCTGAGATTGGGCATCTGCAGATGCACAGGGCCAACGGTACATACTGATCGACACCATTTTATATAAGATACTTGAGCATCCTTGGATTTTGGTATCCCCTGGGATCCTGGAACCAATTCCTCAAAGATACCAAAAGCAAATTCTAGTTAAATTTTGGGGGAGTCAATAACTTGGAAAAGAGAGAGAAGAGTAGAAAAGGGTAAGTGAAAGCAAGGTGGAGTGTTGTGGAGCGTTCAAATCTAATACCCACGGAGCCAATTGAGATTAATTATGAGCCTGACTCTCCCCACTAGAGAATCAGCCCTGAGCTTCCAGAGGAGGCAGCTTATAAAGCCTAAAACTACATCAAACAAGCAAGCAGGTTTACAGAAGCAGAAGTTAGCTCTTAGCATATCTTTGCACAGGATAACTACACCCTTAACATTAGCATATCATTGCACGGGATATCTCCTAGAACTACACCCTGGTTAAACATTAAACAAGCTAGCAGAAGTTAGCCATTTGAAAATTTTTCCCACTCAACAGGAGCAAAGGCTGCTACTCTAAGACCCCTGCCTGTGGGCCAGGCTGGGTGTGGACTGAAAGGCAGTGGAAGGGGAACAGTGAAGAAATGTCGAAGTACCTTCTTGACTGTGAGCATGTTTGCAAAATCAAATACCAAATCTTTTTGAAAATTATAAAGTACATTGTCATATGATATCATTTTTTAGGCCCATCTTTTCATTTTAACAGAAATTTAATTAACTTTTGCCAATGAGGGTGCATCGCCCGATTTTTATCAAGAGAACAGCGTGAAGAGCCATGCCCTTCACCATCACACTTGAAGGAGAGAAACATCTTAATGGTGTGTTTGAGTATTGGATCCGGGGGTGTTAGAGCCACTGCTTTTTTCCCAGATCAGCTCCAACCTGAAGCATCTTGAGTGGTCAGTATTCTGCCCCACTGGAAGGCCAATCAGACTCAAACACACAGGAAACCAACCTTGGAAAGAAAATGGCACAGGAAGGAGTGGGCTGTCCTAGTGCCTTCATGGGCACAATATTTAACCTCAGTGTCACTTAGCAATCAAAGGCATAATGCTGGGGAAATATTACTAGGGCTCCACGAATGTTCCACTATCAAAGAGAAGTGTGAGTCAAAGAAAATGGGTCTTAATACATTCAGCCAGGAGGTTAATGCTTTGCCACAACTAATAGTTCCCTCTGCAGAGAACCAAAAACTGAAGAAGGTTAGGCCATCCCATGCCTCAGGGATCCTCTCACAGGCGGACCAATGGAAACTCTGTTCTCAAAGAGATATGGTTCAAGCCAAAACCCCTTGGTTAAAAACAGCTTAGTAAAACAGACATAGCTAAGGTGATCTCACATTCTGACTCCCTATGAAACTCAAATTCTATCCATTAGCAGGGAGGATATATGACAAAGAAAAGGCCCCAGAGAAGAGAGCCAAGACCTGGAAGTAGAAGATAGGAAAGATTTTAAAAAGACCCCAGTTCAATAATTAAAGCTGGACTCAAACAGAGCTATGTAAAGAAAGATGAGCATTTGCCCTTGGAAGTGAACAAAGCAGGGGCTGAAGGCATAGGTAAAAATCCTGAGAAAAATGTGGGTGAAGAATGGTCCAACAATGACTTACAAGGTCCCTTCATTACAATGTTCCTCACTCCAGCCTTTACATTTCTCATCATAAATTTAAGGCAGCCTGGCAGAATGGAGAGAACTTCAGGATCAGGTAAATCTGAATTTGAATCCCAATTCTGTCCATTATTGATTGGTAAGCTTGAACAAGTGACTTAATCTTTTTGCCTCTAAATCTCCTTATCTGTGAAGTGGGAGAATGCTCCCTATGCTATAGTGTGTTATGATGAATGGATACAGCATGTATCAAGTGGATGCTTTGTAAATATATTAATAGCAATTGTCATTAGGCAAATGAGGCAGAGGTATGAGATTCCAACTGGAAGAGACCCTGGAGATCTAGTCTGTCTTCCTATACTGGAGGAAATCAAAATATAGGAAGTGGAAATAATCATCCCCAAATCTGACTAGTGGTTGAGCCAGTATTAGTAGCCAGTTCATTTTCTACCCATGCTTTCTTCCCACTACCTAGTTTAACAATGCCATTTCAGTTAAGACTACTTCTCAAGCTCTGGATAAGACATTATCAACCACCACTTTCTGTACAAATCAGTATGCTAGACACAAGGTAGGTAATGATAAGATTCAACCCCCTGAGAATTTCACGGCCCATTTACATGGCAGCCAGCAATGGTTATTACAGTCTCCATAGATGAGGAAGTAGCACATGGGAAAAGACAGTCAGAATTCCGCAGTATCCAAACCCAAATGCTGAGGGAACAGATGTCTGGAGCTGAAGTGGTGTTAGTTTATTTGTAGCCTGTACCTTGACCTTGCTTTTAGTCCAGGGTTGTATAGGTAATGCTTAAGATGTTGGCCACAGCCCTGAGACATCCCAGATGGCAGAGGTCTCCTGGATCCTAGGGAGTATCTATAAAAAGACAGAATCCCTTGTAAAATTTGGCACACACATCTTTTTTTTTTTTTAACCAATATTCTTTCCTCACTCTGGGGCCCCGCCACAAGTATTGAAGCTACACGTCATCACTGAATTATTTTTAAAATCCTTTCTCGACCCTTTAAACAACTCTCAAAAAAAGAAAAAACCTCCATGACCAATCCAATATAGGTAGGCATAATTAGAGCATAATTAGAGTATATTTCACTATATACCCACATCAAGGAGGTGTATCTTAAGCCTCGGTTGTCTCTATCCATGTGATGGCACTTGGATGAGTCATTTTAACTCTTGTATCTCAATTTCCTCATTTGCAAACAGAGAGAATAAGTGAGTAATTGTGAAGTAGTGTTCAAAAGAGCTATTACATTTCTCCAAGGGTGTTTCAGATCCTAGTTCAGAGCCTGAAGTTGCAAGATGATAGAGCTCTGTGCCACCAGTTTCCCCTCCACTCCCCATCAGTCTCAGTTCTGCTCTCATTTTTTAGATATTGGTTTTCCAGATAAGATTTTAACTGAAGGGAGCATTCCACTGCTTTTAAAAGACTTACTGTTTCCTAAAGACTCTTCCAAGCCGAAAATTCTCTGACTTTCTGATATCCCATATTTTACAAAGGACGTACATACTCACTGGTGGCCACTCTGATCCAAGCCCAGCATAGAAGTCTTATTTGTGAAGTCAAGGTTTTTTGTTTTTTGTTTTTTGTTTTTTTGGCAATGTGATGAAGTGAATCAAAGTTTACAAACACTGGCATTCTTGTTATGAGATTATAGTGGTTGCTTTCCCTTTATAAAGACTGTAGAGAGTGTTCTCCAAATCAAAAGCTCTTACTTACCAAACAGTAACAATGCCATCTTTTATAAACTTACCAGCAGAATGTCTTATAGAAACTCTTTTTATCTGATTCTACCACCCGACAGTACCTTCTTTCCAAATTCTCCATCCCTTTTTTTTCTTATCCATTTTTAGTGCTTCACTCTCTTTAAGAATTTAAACTTGAAATACTTCATTGTTTCCATTCAGAAAGAGATTTCAAATGGAAACTGTTGTCTTTGATTTCAGGTAGTGTGTTTTGTTGGTCTTTATAAAAAGAGCTTCAAGTTCCTCTATTGTTGAGTCATTTGTCCTTATTAAGTTAAATAGAATCTGAATATATTATTATTGAACTCTCCTCCCCACCACCACCACCCAATCCCACTGCCTTATCTTAGGTCCACAGACTTTCTAGCCAGATTAAAAAAAAAAAAAAATGTTAGTGGTTAAGGGGGAGATGATGAAATCTCTTGGAGTAAAACTTGTTGGGGGAAGATAAGCAAATGATGAGACAGAAAGTCTTGAGTATGTCCCTGAGAACTGAAAAACTGTGTTATTCATCTTTCTATTTGTGTCCCTCATGGCACTTAGAACAGGGTGTTGGTACTTCTGGAGATCATAATTGTGTATTAAAGATATGTTAAACTTTTTTCTTCATGCTCTAACAGAAGGTATAAATACCTCTTGAGGATGGAAAGTCAGTACAAAGTATAGTTGCATACATTTGAAGGAAGCTCTCGATATTTTTGTGGTGCAAATATTCTCATTCTTATGATTTCCTCCCTTGTCTCTCTTGAAAATACAATATTCTCATCATTTTGAGTTGATATTCATTCAAATACTCAAAAATTGTCTCTTTGTAGAGTTGTGTAGATCTGTTGAATTCTTTTTATCACATTTCTTTGCTTTCCAAATATGAGCACATTGCAGGGATTATACCTACATAGGAGGCATAAATTAGTTACTTCAGTTATAAATTAGGAATGGGTGGGTTTTCCAAGATACATATTTTTTTAAAGTACACTAGTTACTGTGTGAACAACAGGTTGGAGCGAAGTAAAAAGAATACAGGACAAAGTTAAGAATTTATTGTAGCAGTCTAGGTAAGAAATTATAGTTTAGGTTAAGGAGGTGGCAGCAAATAATAAGAAAAATGGATAAAATTAGAGTATATTTAGGAAGTAATAATAATGTAATTTGATGGTGAAACATGAAAAATAAAAGAGAGGGAAGTATCAAGATTAATTCTTATATTTTAGAATTGTACAACTATATGCATTGTAGTATCATTCTTTAAGACCTTTCGAGTAGACTGAGGTCAGGAGGAAGAAGAGATCAGGAGTTTTTGTCAAGGCTTAGTGGTGCTAATGGCATCTAATGGATAGAGACCAGGGATGCTGCTAAACATTCTATAGTGTACAGAACAGCCCCATAAAAGATAGCTTTTTGGCCCTGAATATTCATAGCATCAAGGTAGAGACATCTTTCCAAAAAAAAAACTGAAAAGCATCAGAAATTATAACTGCAATAAATGCAAATTTTATTATCATTTAATATTTTTAAAAATAATCGATTTAAAATAATATTTAATGCAGTATGGATTATATAACATGACAAAGTGAAATGAATGACAATAATAGCACAGAGACTAAGAAGGGAGAAATTGAAGCACTCTCTTACAGTGTTTTACACTAAATATGCAGTGGTATTATATTACTAAGTGGGAATACCAGGTGCTGTAGGCATTTAAATATATATATAAACATATTTATATATTACTAGGTGGCAGACTCAGATAAGATGAAAATGTATACATAAACCCACAATCAACAAAGTAGAAAGGTTTTGACAAATAAGCCAACATACTATAAACTGGAATAAAAATAATACATCATCCAAAAAAAGAAAGAATAAATGAAAATAATAATATAGTTTAATAATACCATACTTAATTGTAAAAGACTAAATGTTTCCCACTAAGGTTCAGCCACTCAACAGAGTCTGACTCAGGAATAACAGGTGTCCTTTGTTGAAAGGCAAGAGGTCCTGGGCGAGGTTCTCAGGTCAAGCACATTGACCAGAGAAGTCGCACCTGGGTGGGATTGGAGCAGGGTTTTAAGGGTCCGTCCAGGAAGGGGAAGATTCAAAAAAAGGCAAAAGCATAGCGTGGGGCTCTTTCATTGGTGCAGCGGCGTGGCGCCAGGAGTGTAGTCCTAGCACCCACGGATTGGTCCATGGGCCTCAGGTGGCTAGCAGGCAGGAGTTAGGGGCAGGGATGAGTTAGGGGCAGGGACCTGCCCCTGGGCAAGCCTTGAGGGCTTTTCTGGCAGCGCTGGCCTTACAATCAGGAACATGGCTAAGAGGTCTATTTTCACTATTTCTGTTCACTATTGTACTGGAAGTTCAAGCCAATGTAATAAGGAAGAAAAAAGAGTGTCTTACATTATAATGAAAAAGGTCCATTTGTCTTTATTCAGAGACAACATAGTCATCTATAAAGAAAATCCAATGAAATCTACTAAAAGTTACTAACACATGTTTATCAAGGTTGCAGGATACAAGAGCAATATACAAAAACCAATTGTTTCTATATATCAACAATGAACAAATAAAATAAATTAAAAAACACACCCTTTAAAACATCATCAAAAAATAAGAAATACTTAGGGATAAATCTGACAAAATATGTGCGAGAAGGTTATACTGAAAACTGCTTGCCAGGAGAAATTAAGAGGACCAAAATTAATGAAGTGATATACTGTGTTTATGGATTAGAAGACTCAATAATGTTAAGATGTCAATTATCTTCAAATTGATCTGTAGATTCAACACAGTCCGAAACAAAATCTCAAGACATTTTTGTAGAAATTGAAAAAGAGATTTTAAAATTCTACTGAGAACCTGGAGTAGCCAAAACAACTTTGAGAAAAAAGGACAAAGTTGGAGGACTAACATTACCTGATTTCAAGATTTATTATAAAGTTATACTATCAATACAGTGTGGTAGTAGAAACCAGATAGACAAATAGATCAATGAAACAGAATAGAGAGTCCAGAAATAAACCCATCCCTATGCAAATAATTGATTTTCAACAAAGGTGGCAAAGGAAATTCAGTGGGAAAGAATAGTCCTTACAACAATTAGATATCCATATGCAAAATAGCTTCAATCCAAACTTTACGCTATATGTAAAATTTTACTCAAAATGGGTCGCAGATTGAATTGTAAAATTTAAAACTCTAAAACTTCCAAAAGGCAATAGAAGAAAAAAAAGTTTTAACTCGGGTTAACAATTATAAAATGAATAAATAATCTTGTAATATGTATTGTTGGAGGTTCGTACCACTTGGCATTTCCACCATCAATGCGTCCAGACACCTCTTTTACAGGGATACTTTATATGATGTATATATAATTTATATTAAAAATATATATATATGACTGGGTTTTACCCCCAGAGATTTATTTTGAAACAGGCTGTGGTGAGGACAAGGCATCAGTAGTTATTAAAACCTCCCAAATGACTATGTTTTACAACTAAAATTGAACATGCAGAACTTCAATGAATTCCAAAATGTAGACGAGGCAGAGAAGGAAAAGGAGATCCTCATGCACATAAAGAGATAAGACATAAAGAAGAGAATAGAGTGTCAGCAAGGCAAGGGCAAGAGTAGACAAGAGTAATTAATAGCATCAAATGTCTGTAATGTTGTGATTTATAATAAGAAATATGTATTTGACCTTTGTCCCCATTCCTGACACAGAATTTCTAAATCCTTAGGCTTTCCTGAGTGTTGAGAGCAATAACAGTGTCTTTGTTATGTTAATGAGGTAACTTTTAGAAAGCATCTAAGGATGGGTTGAAACTTTCAGCCCCACCACATGACCTCAGGGGAGGGAAAAGGGGATGGAGATTAAGTTCAACTACCAATAGCCAGGGACTCAATTAATCATTCCTACATAATGAATTCTCCATAAAACCATAAAAGAAAAGGATTGGGAGAGCTTCTGGGTTGTTGGATAGTGGAGATTTGGGGAAAGTTGTGCTGAGAGAGACCTTAGAAGCTTCGTGCCCCTTCCCACATACTTTACCCTATACACCTCTTCCATGAAGCTGTTCCTGAGTTTTACCTTTTTATAATAAATTAGCAATATAACAAGTAAAACATTTCTCCAAGTTTTGTGAGATGCTTAAGCAAATTAATCAAACCCAAAAAGGAAGTTGCGGAAACTTCCAATCTGTAGCCAGTCAGTCAGGTCAAAACCAGATGTCAACCTGTATTTGTGACTGGCATATGAAATGGACTGAGCCCTTAAACCTGTGGAATCCAAAGCTATCTCTGAATAGATAGTATCAGAACTGAGTTGAATTGTATATAGCTTACTGGTGTCTGAGAATTGCTAGGTGGCCTGGGGCAATGAGCCCGCACATTAAAATTGGAAAAAGAATTTTAATATCACTTAGAAATTAAGTAGAATGGGTACCTATAGGATTGAATATCAAGGAAATTACTAGTGACCTTATAAGAGTTGTCATAGTGGAGGGATGGGAACAGAAGCCAAATCGAAGTGAGTTGAGAAGTGAATAGGAGGTAAGTCAGTCAAGATAATAAGTCCAGTAAACTCCCAATAAAATCTGGGGATGAGCTATTCTTTTTTAATAGAATTGATTTTTGTTTTTAATGTTTGTAATTTGAGGGAATTGTTGAGATTGAGAAGACGAGAGAACAAAAAACAATCCATAGTATAAAGTTTCTGAGAAGAAGGAGAAAGATGTGGTCCAAAGTACACTGAAGGAATTGGCTTCCATTAGGAAGAGAAACAGCTTTTCCATGTAACAGGCAAGAAGGAAGACAGAAAGGTACAAGTACAGTTATATTGGTGGGTTTGGTAACTGGATTGTTGAGGGTTTCTTATCTAATAGCATCTGGTCTTTGCGATATATGGAATAAGGCATCTGCTGAGAGATGGTGGCGAGGTAGGGAAGTTGGTTATTTGAGGAGGCTGGAAGAAGTTTGGAATAGAAGCCTTTGTGGACTGTGGGACTATGAGTTGACCAGAGATACCTGAAGGGTTGTCTGGAACTGTCATGTTTGTTCAAGAATGGTCGTCATAAAATTATGGTAGAATCTACCCAGCTGCTCAAATTCAGAGAGAGACAAAGCATACAGTGAGTTCCTCTAGGATTAGATTACAGCCAGATGAGGTATGACAGAAGCCCAAAGGAGCAAGGGACTTTAGGGCAACAGCAGTAGTGTCATGAAAAATAATCATCCCTGAAATCTAAGCACAATAGGTAGCAAAGTAAAGGAAGGAATGGGTAAAAGATAGGGAAAATAGAAGATAAAAAGGCTGGAGGTCACAATGAGATCAAAACTATTTGAGTGATCTTAATTAAAAAGTCAAACTGAGAAGGGAACAAGTTGTAGTCAAAACTAGGGTGGCTGCATGAATGTTATTGAAAGTGAGGCTAAGATTCAGGAAGTGTGACAAGTCCCAGAAGTCCCTGGAGATGGAAGATTAAAGACTGAAAATGCCAACGTGTTTGATACGCAAAATTTGTTTTCTTCGCCCTTCTCTTTAGTAATTTGGGAAATATGCATCCTGTCTTTATCTCAACTAGTTTTTATTTTAAGGTTTAAAAACTATGTCTTGGAGAATATATTTCTTCAGTTATCTTTATTAAGGAAGAAATAATATCCCCTTTGGGAACAAAGAGGAAATTGTATATTCTCCTATCATTCTGTCTCTTTGTTTTTATAGGCCAATACATTAGACCCAAATTATTATAATTAAAACATTATCATTTTTCAAGAGTTCCTTATTAGACTTCTATTCTGTTTTGTAACCATATATTAAATAATCATCTAGATCTAATTTTCTTTGTATTTGTTTTATTGGTCACTGTCATGATATTCAAATTCTAGAGTTCCATATTTTGATTAATTCCACCATAATTTAAAGCAAGTCTTCAGGTAACTTTGCTTAGATTAGAAAGGTCAGTTTCACATCTAATAATATTTTTCCATTACCCTTTCACTTGAACAATTTACCTGAATATAGATTTCTTGAAATGCAGTCCTTTTTTTACCCCTCCAAGCTCTGCTTGATATCACTCTATTTGCCTTACCATTAGGTGTTGCAGAGGAGACTTTTGAAAGTAGTTCATTTTTGTTCCTATGTGGTCAACAGACTTTCTGTCCAAATGTCTTTTGGATTTTTTTTTTCTTGATCCTCAGAAGCTCATTAGGATATGTCTATGTGTTGGTCACTTAACAATAATTTTGCTTGACACTTTGTGAGCCTTTTGAATATCTGGACTTGGTTCTTTTCTACCCAGAAAAGAAATAAGAAATTTTATACTAATTTCTAGATGTCCAGAATAGATCATCATAATAACAGATAACAATAAAAATAATAACATTCACAATAACACTAATAACGATTATGATAGTTTGGGTTTTCCCTGTCCCACCTCACCCTGAAAATAGAGCATGAGACAAGGACTTACTTGAGTGTAAATAATTTATTTGGAATATAATCCCAGAAAGCGGAAGTGAGGTAATAGAGAAAGAGACAGACAAAAAGGAGAAAAGCCAATACAGTTAGTGATATGAAACTGGTTATCTTGTGAGCAATTCATATCAATCCTGCTAGAGCCCATCTGAGGAACCATGTAAAATGTACTTCCAGCTGAAAGACAAGAGGATGGGTCTTTTACATACAACTCCAGTAGTCCCTCCATTTTCTAGTTGCACCTAGGCACAAAGTAAGCAAATTCTTGCTGCTTTGGAGAAAGGGTAAAGCAGGCCCTTGAGGTGGGAGGTGTAAGGTAAATGCATGACACATCGAGAGAAGTTTTAAAAGCAAACCTTTATTGGGAGAGCGCTCCTGGGCGAGGTTCTCTGGTCCAGAGAGGAGAGGGGCCAGAGAAGTTGCACTCTGGGACGGAAGGGCATAGTTTTTATAGGGTTATGCGGAGGTAAGGTATAGAATGGAGAATGTTAGTTGAGCATCTGGATTAGATTGGTGGTGCCAGGGCTTTAGGGTGGGCCCTTGTCCGAATTCCGATGTCAAGCTGGGAAGCCTCCAGGCAGACCCCCGCTGACCTAACAGGAGGCACTTACAAGTTGAAAGACATGCCCAGAAACTATCCACCAGAGTTACAGCTAATGTCAGAGGAGGCTACAGGACTGTGGTGCAGGGCACTGATAGCATCTGCTATCACTGCCAACCTCTATTAGCCTCCTTCTGTGTGCCAAGCAGTAGTCGAACCCCTGCATGAATTTGCTCATTGACACCTTATAATAACTCTATTAGGCAAGTTAGAATAATTGTTTTTTTTAAGGTGCCTTTATATAAACTCTTCTGATTTATCATTCTTTTTCAAAAAGGGTCCTAGGACCCTCTATACCCCCAGGGCAGTTTCCTTTATTTATCAACCCTGCCTAGAAGGTACTATCCACCTTCTGAAACATTGTTTCACCATCACCTATAGCTCCTTGCACCCCTGTTCTTCTACTAAACCCACACATCAAGGCCACAATTCCACAATTGAACATTATTGAGACTGCTGAGCATTGTAAGAGAATATCAGCAAACCATTCCTATTTCTGAACTCCAAGTTCAACCAGCTATTCAGCATAACCCAACATATCATTTACTTATCCTTAGAGAATTTTATCTTCTATTTCCATTTGCAATCTCCAAAACTTTTACATTCAGCTCAGGCCCTCTACTAAAATTAAACTTTCTACTTTAAGAAGAGAATATTCCTACCTGCTTCATCAAGAAAATTGAAGCCATCAATCTCAACTGTTCCCATCTAGAAAGCAAATCTACGCATTCCACTTTCAGATTCAGAGGATGATTGTCCTGCTTCCCTATCAAAGCAACAACCCTCTCCATACTCTCGATTGTGTCTACTCTCTGTCCTGTCTGGTCTCCTTCATTAATTATCTCCTTGTATCTATATCTTCAACCTCTCCTTATTTTTTCTTTCCCTAATGTTATAAATGCACTCAATTTTCTCTCATGCTTATAAAATGTCTTTACGCCAAGTCTGCCTTGAAATATCATCTTAACTCTCTTCTTTTCAACCAACTTTTTGAAAAAAAATAATCTCAACTTAAACATAATTCGGATCTGGCTACTGGTCTCTGCATTCCACTGAAATTGCTCTCAATAAATATTTCTACATTGCCAGATATTGAAACACTTTTCTCTTGGCTTCAATGACACTGATCTCTGGCTTACCTCCTACATCATGAGATTATTCCTCTTCTTAAGAATCCTTTGCCAGTTCTTTCCCTAACTTCTAAATATTGGAGGGCCCCAGAACTTGACCCTCTGTCCTTGCTTGTTCTTTGCAGATTTGATCAGTTTTTCTACCTAGATAATTTACATTTTATGAAGCTCAATAAACTCCATGAAGCACAAGAAACAAGATGAAAAATTTTACCAAAGCACATAATAATCAAATTTCTCAATATCAATGATAAGTAGAATATGTTAAAAACATATTTTAAATGTGTGCTATATAAAGAAGAACAAAGAAAGGATAGTGGAACAATCCATTTACGCATAGCAGCCAAAAAAATTTTTAAAACATAAATCAAAACTCCATCGTTTTTCCATCATTCTTAGAATATCTCAGAGACCATTAAGTGCTCCATCTTGTCCCCTACCAACTCATAGACTTCATCTCATATTATTTTCTGCTACTCTTTTGTTGTAGCACGCCGCTTTCTTGTCCCTCAAACACCCAAGCTCATCCCACCACCACCAAGGATTTACAGTTGGTGTTTGTCTGCTGACAATCACATTTGCATCTCAGTTCAAACATCACCTCTTTAAAAAGAACTCCAGTGAATAGAATAGTCTCCTCCACATGCTAGTTGCTCACTATGACATCTGCCTTCTGATCACTTTTCAATATTTTAAATTGTAATGTTCAGTTACAAGTTTCCTTTGATTTTTTATCTTCTCTACCACCTCAGGGTATAAGTTTCAATAAAGCAAAAAACTTCCCTGTTTTAAGATGTTCAAGTTTGTTAATCTCTTTGCTAAATTGTGGTTCCTTAAATTGCAAAAATGAGGAGAATAAGACAATGTAGTCAAACTGCAAAGCATCTCTGCACCAGATGTAGTAATGAGAAAATTAATTTTAGTATTTCCAATTGTGAAAGGAAATAAATGAGAGTTTGCAAAAAATAAAAATAAAAACAAAAAAAAAAGAGAGAAATGTCAAGTAGAACCTTGTCATTAAAAACAAAGAATTCTTCAGATATTTTGTTGATTCTTGGTCACCATTTGATGTACACAACTTTACTTACTACCAGAAGCAAAGGAAGCATGGACACATACTGTATAAATGTGTGTTATTTAAAATAAATATAGATGTCACTATCAAAAAATCTAAGTTTCTCAAAGACTCTCATCAAACTGGTAATGATTTCTCTCTTTTCCTGTTTCTTAAATAAATTATAACTTAGTTGAACTCTTCTCACACCTCTTACAGGTAAGTACTGCTATGATTACCATAACAAGACTTCTAGCCACCACTCACTCCACAAGCTTTTCTTTTTATTTTTAGTTTTAGATTTAGTTATTTATTTTAATTAGTATCACGTATACAGTACATTGGTTAGACATTTATATAGTTTATAAAATGATTCCCTTAATTGCTCCTTCTCTCCTCTGGTTGTCCACCTAGCCAATATATTAGTGCTAACCGCATTCCCTATGCTGTGCTTCCCATCCCCATGACCATCTATCAACTACTGTACAACTACTAATTTGTACATCTTTAACCCTTTACCCCATTCTCTCAGCCCCCTAATTTACCTCTCTTCTCTGTCCATCTCTTATCCTCCCTTTAAATTAAATCATTCTTTGGCCTACAATGAAAGTGTTTTACCTGATTTTGTAATATTACAAGTTATCTAAGCCCCCAGTTTAAAGAAACATTAATAGTTTTTTCCTTTTCTAATTATTTTTAAAACATTCTTTGAACAGAATGGACAAGTTAAAATCTTATGACTTTGTGGTTTCTTCATAATAACAAAGACCTGGATTGCTTAGTGGAGCAGTGCGATCTACTCACCACATATGTAACTCTAAGGCAGCACTTTCAAAATCCTTGGTGATAAACTAAGACTTATGAAAAAATGGAAATTTTTATTTTGTGTAATGAATATACATTATAATATGCTAGCTGAGAAGTATCTTCTAAATTCAAAACGTACATATGACTATAAGAATAATAACATTTTATGACAAACAAACCAGATTTTATTTTTCTAAATAAATGTTTTCATAGTTTTGCACTAGTTTCTAGCCTTCCTCCATTGGTAAAGTATTAGGAATTACCTTCAAAAATGTCCTCGAAACATGTAACAGAACCATTCTCTTCTAAACAGCACATTGTTTTAAACCAAAATTATATTATCCACTTTATTTAGCACACTTAACTCTAAATGATTTTTCTAGCTTCCAAAAGTTAAATCTATCCTTAAAATATTAAAATCTACTATTAATAAGGTTTTTCCAGAGAATGGACCACAAACTCTGAGTTCACAAAGAAAACTATGTTACAGTCATTTTGAGGGCAGGGAAAATTATTTCTTTAAAAATATGTGTTCAATAATTGAAGGATGGCTCTGTCTGACATTTTTATCATGCTCTGTGCTTTATTCTTTTGTAAGTTTCAGCAAATCTTTATTTTAGAATAAGTTATCCATAGACATTACTTTGTAACCCAAAAGTGTTTATACTTCAGTATCATTACAGCCCTTGCAAAAATGAGGTTATACATGAAGGACTGGCTCTTGTCCTTTACCTTAATTAGCATGTGGTAGGAAATTAGTTTTTTGCAGGCAAATGTTCAGAAGAAAGGGGAATAAAAGGTCTTTGCAATATTCAAAAGACCATTCTGGAAGGACCAGAATACGGCACATTTTTTTTTTAGTTTAGAGTTAACACTTTCCTCATCCTTTTGTGAACAAAGAAGAGCCACATACTAAATCTGACGAGCTCATGGGAGGCCTGCATGGTGAGCCCTACAAACTCAGAGACTGAAATTAATCACATAGGATATCTGAACATAAAAAATCCTAAAAGCAGATTATGATGGGCAGTCACATCCCAGGCCTGTAGCTTCCATGACAAAGGCCAATCTTTACCTTAAGTGAGCCTATTTACTGTCTTTTAGTCTCTAATATAACATATCCTTGTAATAGAGTAATCCCCTTTCCTTAGACCCCTACGGGCACAACCCGGTGCACCAGAACATGAGACCACAGAACTGCTCATTGTTATCTTGTTGCCCGCATACCACTTCCATGTGCTGCAAATGTTAATTATTGACTATGCTGTACGCATCAATGTAAAAGAAGTATGTGTCTCTCTGTTTTACTTTTAAGCTAATCTCAGAGAGTTCCATTACCTCCTGTTTTGCCTTTTCCTGCCCCCTTAATCTGCCACCCATGGATTTCACATAAACCTCCTTCATCTCCTCCTTTTAGTCTAATGTATATAATAAGCTGTGAAAATGCCATTCTCCAGAGCATTTTCTCAATTCGTTGAGATTTTGCTTCCTGGCAATTGTTGTCAGTTTGGCTCAAGAAAACTCATAAAAATTCATTATAGGTTGAATGTTTCTGATGTTGATACCTTTAAGTAGAATCAAGATTTTCCCTTACAGACATGACAAGGAGCTCCTTATCACAAGCCAGAAGAGTCAACTAAAGCATGGGCTCTTCCAGGAAGTGTAGGTCAGAGAGGAAAGTTGTGGACTCCAAAACTTCTAAGCCCAGTGGGTACCAAAGAAAAGGAGAGAGAGAGGGGAAAAGAGGGCAAAAATGGGTGCCACTAAGCTAACTCAGACCTGTTGTAAGAGACTCCATCAAAGCTGCCAATCTCCAAAGGAGGGAGAAGGGCATGGTTTTTTGTTTGTTTGTTTGTTTGCTTGTTCCAACATGTTTTAAGTTTCCTGGAACAGCAGGAAGGGAAAAAGAGAAGGGCACGAAGACCAGCAAGGTCAACAACTGTTCTTCCTCTTTTAATGTATTGCTTTTAAAGTCTCCACATAGAAATGTCTTTAAAATGCTACATTTTACATCATCTCATCCTACAATTTATACAATGCCAGAGCCCAGGGAAGTGATCAGTAAATCAGTATGTTAAGCAAAGTCATTATATTAATTGTGGAAAAATAAAAGAGGAGGAATATTATCTCCTAGTGATTCTAAAGAGTTCTGCATTTTTAAAAGGCATGTGTGGAATCTGTGAGAGACATTAGGTTGGAGAAACAATTTTTTCTTTTTAGGCGAGGAAACCCTTAGTTGACCTCACAGATTGTGAGGACCTTGTCAGTTTACAATTCTTTATTTTTTTATTTATTTTTTTATGCCTGTAGCACCTGGTCTTCCTAGGTGGTCTCTCATCCAAGTCCTAACCAGGCCCAATCTTGCTTAGCTTCCAAGATCAGACAGGATTGGGCTTGTTAAGGGTAGCATGGCCATAGACAAGGAACAAATTGTTTTTTAATGTAAAACATTCAGATTCATTTAGAGAAAAATGTTAATTCCTCTATTTCTCATTTAGAAGATTATCTGCACATTGAATTCTGAAGTAGAAGGTCAGAAAAATGACTCAGTAGGCATGCCTTGCTTATCATCCATATAACTTTGAATAAGTAAACATCTCTGGGTCTCAATTTCTTTACATCTTGGTAAGAAATGATAAATCTCAAGGCAAGATGCTTGAAATTTCAAATGAGATCACAAATAAATGTAAGAAATGGTGAACTTTTTTTTAACTTACAGTTTTATTGAGGAATACTTAGCATAAGTAAACTGCATTTATTTATTTATTTATTTATTTATTTATTTATTTATTTGACATTGGTTAATGAAATCCAATAAGTTTTAGGTGTACAATTCAACAGCAAGGCATATATATTGCATTGTGTGTTCACCACCCATAGTTAGATTTCTTTCTGTCACCACATGTTTGACACCTTTTATCCCATCTACCTCCTTCTTCTCCCCACCCACTGGTAACCACTACTCTATTGTCCATGTCCATGAGTCTCTGTTTGTCCTGTTAGTCTGTTGCATTTAGGTTTATGTCCCACGTATAAGTGATATCATGTGATTTTCAACTTCTTCTGTCTGGCTTATTTCTCTTAGTGTGATAATCTCGAGATTCATCCATGTTGTCACAAATGGGAGTATTTCATCTTTTCTTGTGGCTGAGTAATATTCCATTGTGTATATGTACTACAGCTTCTTTAGCCAATCATCTATCATAGGACATTTTGGTTGCTTCCATGTCCTGGCCACTGTGCATAATGCTGCTATGAACATTGGTGTGCAAATATCTTTTCAGATATGAGTTTTTAAGTCTTTGAGGTAAACAGCCAGTACAGGGATTGCTGGATTATATGGTAGATCAATTCTTAGTTTTTTGAGGAACCTCCATACTGTTTTCCACAGTGACTGTACCAATTTGTAGTCTCACCAGCAGTGTATGAGTGTTCCTTTTTCAATTCTTAGTTTTTTGAGGAACCTCCATACTGTTTTCCACAGTGACTGTACCAATTTGTAGTCTCACCAGCAGTGTATGAGGGTTCCTTTTTCTCCATATCCCCTCCAACACTTGTTATTACTTGTCCTGTTGATAACAGCTGTTCTAGCAGGTATGAGATGGCATCTCATTGTGGCTTTGATTTGTATTTCCCTAATAGCTAGCAATGTTGAGCATCCTTTCATATGTTTGTTGGCCATTTGTATGTCTTTTGGGAAAAGAGTCTGTTCAGGCCCTCTGTCCATTTTTTAATTGGTTTGATTTTTGTTGTTATTGAATTGTATGAGTTCTTTGTATATTTTGGATATTAGGGCCTTATTGGAGGCGTTGCTTGCAAATATATCTTCCCATTCAGATGGTTGTCTCTTAACCTTGTTGACAGTTTCTTTTGCTGTGCAGAAACTTTTTAGCTTGATGTGCTTTTACTCCCCTTGTCTCTTTAAAATCCTCTTTAAGTCCAAGGTCTTTGAGTTTCGTTCCTACATTTTCTTCTATGCAATTTATTGTTTTAAGTCTTATATTCAGGTCCTTAACCCATTTTGAGTTAATTTTGGTGTGTGGTGATAGGCAACATATTTTTGTGACACCAGCCTTCAAGGATCACCATAGACATCCATATCCTGATTGCCTCCAAGACTCATAACTCAGGTCACTCTTTGTCTCCTAGTTTCTGCTGACTCTTCTCTCTTCTCATAATAGATACGGTATACCAGCCACACATTCTTCCTCGCAGACACACCAGCACACACATCCCCACTGACCAAGGGATACTATGGACTAACCACTGTCTGTGTATGATGCCATCTCACTGGCAGAATGACCCAAGACTCATATCACAGGTGCCCGTTCTGGCACCTCTCACTCAATCAATGAAATACCAAACATCGTCATTCTCCAACAAGCCATCACTGTGCAAAGGATTCAACAAGATGTGGAAGTCCTCTGTGTGCAGAATTACTTTTCAGGCATGAGGAGAACAAACCTATGTGATCTAAAGATTACCAAATCTTTTAATGTCAAATCAAATCCATGTTCAGCCTCTGTGTCTCAACAGAACTGTTTTGTTACTTGCTTGCAATCAAAATGGCGGTTGTGAATTTATTGACTCCCCTGCAGTGGCCCTTTAAGAGACACTTCCGAAAATAACCAAAGTAAGCAAAGCATCCAGAGAACTGTGGGCTCTCTGCCACCCCCGCCCCCTGTGCCTTCCCAGGAGACATTCTCAAATGCCTCTACTGTTGCCTTATATCCCCATGGGTAGGGCTATTTATTACGCTCCCCACTCAAATAGAGGTCAATTAAAAATCAGGATTTGGCAGCAACAACTTGTTTACTTGTCAGACACGTTGTAAATTTTATAAAAAAACTATTTTGGTACAATTTACAACCTCAGAAATAAAAACACAGTCATACAGCAATTTGTCTGCTATAGCTCTAAAAAGTCTGGATGCCTGGGCTCCTGGTCAGAAGCTGGAAAGAGGCCAATAAAGGGAACATGTTAGAGGGTGAAATGCATGTAGCAGTGGCCACCAACAGCTAGGTGTGGATAGAGAAACATATTCCACTTCCTCTGGGTGCTCTGTAAAGATGATATAGATAATGTATTAAAAATATTTAGCACAGCACCTGACAGATTGTATTTTAAAAGAAGCAGCAGGGGTTGGGTGGTGATAACATTAGTAGTCATAATACAAGTTGCCATTATAGTTGTAATAATAGTGGTTAAATCTTGAACTAGAGTCAGGAAAACCTAGGTTCCAGTCAAAACTCTGCCACAAATAATGTGTCTAATCCCTCTTCCCAGAGTCCAGCAAGCATCAATAAAAACTCTGAAAAAACATATCAGAAACAAAGTAGAGTACTAGAGCTCATTACTAGTAATCCAGTAATTCCTTGAAGCAGCCAGAGACAGGTAGAACAAAAGGGACTTGAGAATGGAGCCAAAGATAACTGAACTGTCTAGTTATTGTTCCCTCCAAAGTTTCTCTCAGAGGGAGAATAGGCAGGAGAGTTCTGAAAGCTAAGATGCTAAGTTTTCTAGATATTAAGTACATATATGTTACAGAAATTGAATTTGAAATTATGTATTACCAGGACAGGAATAGATAGACAGACAAGTAAAATCAAATAGAAAGTCCAAAAATAAACCCAAATACATTTTAGAATTTAGTAATGACAAAAATGGCACTTCAGATTAATGAAAGAAAAAGAAAAGATAGGTTATAAAATAAGTCATGCTGGGAAAAAATGGATAGCATCTGGAAAAAAGAATAAAATGTAGGTCTTTAACTCATATCTTATAACAAAAGTAAATCATACATGAGAAATATGTGAAATGAATCTGTAAAAGAATAAAATAAACTATGAAACTTTTTCTTATAAAAATAAAGTTTTCCTAAAAATATTAGGTAAAACCAAGAAGCCATTAAAAATTATTAATAAACTTGACTACCAAAAAAAGAAAAAAAGCCTAATGACAAAATATCAAAATAAAACAAAAAGTACATAAAAACCCAAATGAAAAATGTCAAACTAAGAGAAACATATTTGTAGGTCATATCATAAAGGACTAATCTTCCTAATATATACAAAGTCTTGGCAAAGTAATACAAAATGTTTGCAAGTATATAAACAGATTTTTCACAGAATACAAAATAAATATGCTCTGAAACATACCAGGAAAAAAAAACATAACTTTGCATATAATAAGAGAATTATTTCATGTCTTAGACTGCCCATTAGAAAGATTGGAAAGACTTTGAAGAAATGAGGTTAAATAACAAAATCAAAGTTAAGTAATAAAAGCAATAATGGTATATAAAATACTGCCATTTGTAGAGAAACACCTTTATATGCTTGTAAATTTATAAAATATTCCTGAAAGTATTAACAGGAAAATGGTGCCTATTATTGGTTGTCTCAAAAGCAGAAATGGATGGCTAGGGGGCAAAGGAGAGGAAAGGTGTACTTTTTATTTTATGCTTTTTTATACCTTTAGGATATTGTACATGCATATATTGCCTATTTATAAGATTCAATAAAATAACGTGTAAATCAGGAGAGGGAGCTGAAAACAAAACTTTCTGCTAATCCTGTCCCACCTCGTCTCAAGCCAATTTATTTTAATTCTTCAAAGGGTTATGTCTCTGCATTTGCATATTCTACTCCTTTTCCCTGTAACACTGCTCTCCCCATTCTCCACCACACTCTTGTACCTAGCTTCCCTGTTCTTTTTTTTATCTCAGATTTGATGTCAAATTCTTTAGGAATCCTTCTTAGTAGCAAATAAATTAAGTTAGAAGCCTCTAGAGCACACTGCATTTTACCCACCCACACTCTTTCCTATTATTCCGTTGGCTTCTGCTCTCTCTAGAATTTAAGCTCCATGAAGACAGATATCTTTCTAGCTCTGTGCCTGAGCCTAAGTGCCATATATTGCATACAGTCTAGAGGCCCAGCCCCTTTACCAATTTTATAAATGAAGAAGTAGGCAAAAAGTGTCCACACACCCAACCTAAGCTCTTATGGCTATTTGGTGGCAGATGATAAACTGAAGACCTTCATCCTTTGGCCCTGCTTTCTCCTCTTTCCTCTGCACCACGTAGGTGCCTGCTTATTCTTTGATGGATAGCCAAGTGCAAACTTTAACACACATCACCAACATGGCATACCGAGTGTACCTGACTTCTGTTTGTATCGATCTGTGCCTCTCCTTTCCTTCAAAACATAGCTTAAAACTTCAGAACTCCCCACCTGCCATTCCTCACAGGTTTTACAGTCAAAAATTATACATCATTATTGTGCTCAGTTTGTTCAAAGTTGAAGGCTGTGTTATACAAGTGGAAAGGGCCCTGGGCCTGAATGACCAGATCTTCTAATCACACATCCTAGCTCTCATTCTTGCTACCTGAACAACCGATACAGCCTCTCTAAGCTCTCATTACTCCAACTATCTCACAAGACTGTTAAGAGAATCAAATATATGAAAAGGATATGGTCATTACTGTGAACATTGGCCCTCTTAAGGAAAGCCCATTATTACTGAGAGCAAAACTGGTTAGCTCCCAATCTGCATGCCTCCATTGATCATTTTTTTCTCCTTCTAGACTAGTTACTTTCTAAAAGTAGGAAAGTGCTCTGAAAGTGGGCATAGGGGTGAAACTTTTCACTTACACCTTCTGGGAAAGTTGTTTCAAATAAGAAAAACTGCAGAATATTTTTTTTCTTTTCTTTTTAAAACCATTCTCTGGGCTTATATCAAATACCAAAAGCATCTTGATGCAATTGAGCCAGAAGACATAACGAGGTCACAGAGGCTGTTGGTTTAATTATCTTCAGAGCTACCCTATGAGGCCGCAAATTTGGCAGCTGGGTTCATTTGACATCTGAAGAAAGACTGGGTTTATTATGTTATAGGGCACCAACAGAATGGGCTTTTTAATTTCCTACTCTTCTAGTAACTAGCTATGTGATCTTGGGTAAGTCACATACCCTCTCTGAATCTCAGAATTCTGACTCACAGAGATGCTATGAGGGCTAAATAGGATCAGGAATGTAAAAGAACTTTGACAGCTAGCAACCTATGAATATGAATTACAATACTCTAAACTGGCATGTCAAAAACTGGTGTTCTACAGAGCTCTGTTAATACGAGAACTGTTAGCCATGTTTCTGTGCTTACATGAATTGGGGAAATGAACTTCAAAAAAATCTCATCATGGCAGATCTTCCCAGAAATTGTAATAGGCTATTATGCATTATGAATCTCCAAAACCAAAATGTAGGCTAGATGTTGCAAAGTTTTTTAGTATGTTCCAAAGAAGGTCACTTTAGGAAACGCTTCTCAACCAAACTCCATTTGGAAGGCAAGACCCTCTTCTCATTCCATTTCCTGGCATGGAGGATCAATGGAGAGCCACATGTTGGGAGTCTTTTGGTCAAGGTGTTGGTTATTCTCAGTGTGCCACAACCATTTTATTTTACCCTCATTCCCTGTCAACCACCTCCATATCCCACCCTCAGTCCATTTTCTACCTTCCCTGACCCGTTCTGTGCCATTGGGATCTGATTCTTATGGACTGCATCACCCAGACTTCCTCACCCTCTGGCTTCCAATTGGTTCTAGTCAGTGGAACATAGCACCGGAGATAGGAAGAGAGATGTTGGGGTATTATTTTCCTTGATCCTTCCCTGTATGGTTCTGGAAGGGGCTGTCTCTTTCTATGAAAATTTCTTAATCTAAGATCCATAGGCCCCCATCAAGGGAGATGTAAATAGAATTCCAGGGGTTTATGACCTTGGGAGGAAAAAATATTATACTATTTTTTCCATTAACATTAACTGAAATTTAACATGTCCTTCAGTTCTGAGTATAGGCAACAAACCTTAGTAATATTAGTGAGTTATATCACTTAGTAATTTTAGTGCTGTGATTCTGCCACCAACCAAAATTAAATATTTTTTTGGAGTTTAATTCAGTTGTTGCAGGTATCTCCAAATATTTTTAATACTCATCACTATCTTCAGGTTATAGCATAATTAAATCTGCTTCTGAATTTTATTTAACATGTTAGTAAGGAGGTTTAAAATGACTAAATGACAAATATGATTTTAAAATTATTTTTAATAACTTTGTTTCGATATAATTGGTTTTCTTTGTGATTAGTTTTATTCTGAGAAAGGATCCATAAATTTCACAAGACTGCCTATGGCACAAAATAGGTTTAGAACCCTTACCTAAAGGATCTGAATAGGCATTTCTCTAAAGATATACAAATGACCAACAAGCATGTACACATGCACACATGCATGTGTGTGCACGCACGCACACACACGTGTACTCTTAACACCACCAATTATTAGGAAATGCAAATTAAAACTATAATGAGATACCACTTCGTGCTCAGTAGGATGGCTATAGTCAACAAGTCAGACAACAAGAACTGTTAGCAAGGAAGTGAAGAAATTGAAACACTTTAACATTGCTCAGGGAAATGTAAAATGGTGCAACTGTTCTAGGAAAGTCTAGTAGTTCCTCAAACAGTTAAACAGAGTTACCATATGATCCAGAAATTCTGCTCCTAGTTATATACCCAAGAGAAATGAAAACATATGTCCACACATAAATGAGCATAACTACAGTTTTTCATAATAGCCAATGGAATATTATTCGACAATAAAAAGGAATATACTTCTGACATATGCTACAACATGGATAAAATTTGAAAACATTATGCTGGGTAAAGTAAGTCATTCAAAAGAACCACATTATTGTGTGATATCATTTACATTTGTCTCTTTATTTTCAGAGTCCACATTTGCAAATTCACCTATATGCTAAAATTTCATTTGTAACAGCCAAATCAATAAATGGGGTGCTTTCATGCTCATTTACAGACATGCACAGAGTGGCAAAAAATTTGCATTGCCTGACATACACTCTCCCAGCTGAGGTCAAACACACAAAGCCATATACTGTCTTGTTGTTTCTGCTTTCATTCTGTAAAAAAAGTGTTCTTTTCATAGTCTATTTGGTGCCACATTTTCATGTTTCACAGTGTGGTGCTTTTTGTTGATGATTTTGCTGCTTTAAATGTCCTCCAAGAGTGACGTGGAAGTGCTGACTAATGTCCCTAAGTGCAAGAAGGCTGTGACATGACATATAGAAAAAAAAAAAAAACAACATGTGTTGGATAAGCTTTGTTCAGGCATGAGTTGTAAAACTGTTGACTGTGGGTTAAATGTTAATGAATCAACAACAGATATCAGATAAAGCACCTTTAAATAGAGACACATTTAAAACGAGGTTATGTATTTGATTTATTGATGAAATGTTATGACCAGAGGTTCACAGGAACTTGACCCTGTATTTCCTCCAGGAGAGCAATGGTTCAGTCTTCAGTAATTAAGTGTTTGTGGCAACTTTACAGAACATAAATACTGTAAAAAGCAGAATCGACTGCACATAAAATGTCCAGAATAGGCAAATTGATAGAAACAGAAGATAGATTAGTTGAAAGGAGGGGAATTTGGAGGGAAATGGGGAATGATTGTTTATGCTACAGTGCTGAGAAGGTTTCAAAAATGATGGTTGTACAACCCTATGGATATATCAAGAGCCACTGAATTTACACTTTAAATGGACAACTTGTATAATGTGTGAATTATATCTCAGTAAAGCTGTAAAAAGAAAGACAGAAAGAAAGACAGAAAGAAAGAAAGAAAGAAAGAAAGAAAGAAAGAAAGAAAGAAAGAAAGAAAGAAAGAAAGAAAGAAAGCCAGCCAGCCCTGTCTTAAAGCGAACCCCTGTGGGGCAATCCCTTCTCTATGGCTCCAGCTTTCACTTGGCTCCAGTGATATTGCTGGACTTAAGTCCCAGTTCTACCTCTTTCCTGAAGCAGGTGATGAAGAGAGAAAGTGGTAATAAGAGGTTCCATAGGCTCCTCTGGCTTCCAACGAAGGGAGGCAGATGCTAGTCACATTATGCCAGAAGATTATCCAGTGGTGAAGAAGTGATTCCCAAAAAGGAAACCTGGAATAATTTTAGGAAAAAAGAATGAATGTCAATGTCTAATCATGACAAAAGCTCCCAACGGGTAGGGTAGGAGAAAGAGGAGCTATCAGAGAGGGGACAGCAGAGAAGGTCAAAGCTAGGGACATGAGCCTTGATTTCTCACTAGCAATAATAGCAGATTGAGAAAACCAAATCAAAAGAACATTCTTTTTCTTTAAATGCAGCGCTTTTCATTATACACACAAAAAAGCTTGGTCTGCATATTTTTCATAATTATAAACACATCCACTTCCTTTTCAACATTGCTACCCACTAGTTGGGGACATGCACGTTCAGATCAAGGAAATGTCAGAAGGAGAAAAGAGCACAGTTGCAACTGCCTGGAGCTTTCTCCAGGCTCTGGAAACTTGCTCACATTATGTGTACCTTAGCTTCACTCCAAAAGGCACAGGTGTCTCTCAGCAACCAAAGCCCTACATGCCCAGTGTGTGCAGCTTCAGCACATAAACACACTTTTCTGTTTTCTTCAGTCAGCTTCACTTCATGTTTTTTTCTCTCTATTAAGTTAAACCAGAATTCCATAGCTCTACAAAGATACCCTGAATGTATTATGCTTCATGTCTCTAATCTAATCTTTTCCCTTTTTTGACTGGACAACATGTTGTTTCAGATTACTTTACCTTGCAAATGAAGACTTGCATTATCTGATAGTAAGTTCATTTTATAAAAATAATTATTAAATCTAGGGAATTTATCTTTAAGTCAAACCTTTTACCTATGTAAAGACATTAGCTTTAACAGTAGCTCTTCCTTAAATCTAAAGCTTAATCCATTATTTCTATTCTGTCAATTTCACCACAGTTATGTTTGGTAACTCATAGTAGTTCTTTGACAAATCTGAACATTATTCAAGGTGTTGTGAGTGTAGAAGGGATTGTCTCTGCCTACATGCACGTCAACAAAAGCAAGCATGAGAGAGAGAAAGAGAGAGACAGAGAGACGGAGAGAGACAGACAGACAGACAGAGACAGAGAGAGACAGACAGAAAGAGAGAGAAAAAAGAGAGAGAGACAGAGAGAGAGACAGAGAAAAAAAGATAAAATTTATTATAAAGACCTGGAAAACTACTAAAGGTGACTACTTTAGGCTACTGGTGCTCTGATACTCAGATTAAAATATTAGGACTCAGTTTTAAACAACTAAAATTAGAATTCAAAGTGATATTTGCACACCCTTATTCATAGAAGCATTTTTCACAATAGTCAAAGATGGAAGCAACTCAAGTGTCCATTCACAGATGAGTGGATAAACAAAATGTGTGTTATACATACAATGCAATATTATTCTGCCTTAAAAAGGAAGGACATTCTGATACATATTACAATATGAATGAACCTTGAGGATGTTATACTAACTGAAATAAGCTAGTCACAAAAAAGACAAGACACTGTAATATATATAATATGAGGTATCTGTAATAGTTAAATTCATAGCGACAGAGAGTACAATGGTGGTTGCCAAAGGCTTTGGAGAAAAGAAAATGAGGAGTTAGTGTTTAATGGAGTCAGAGCTTCAGTTTTGCAAAATAAAAAGAGTTCTGTGTATGGATGGTAGTGATGGTTGCATAACAACGTGAATGTCCTTAATGCCACTGAATTGTACACATAAAAATTGTGGAAATGGTAAATTATGTGTTATATGTAATTTGCCACGATTAAAAATAATTTTTAGAAATAACTAAATTAAAATCAGCTTTTCAAAAAGTAGCCTGTTTCCTTAACTTAAACTACCTGGACCCAATATCTTCTGCCAATTTTGTTTTTACCATTGGGAAAGGAGTGAAAAACAAACAAATAAATAAAAACAACATGACTGCTTCCCCTCCTGCTCTTCTTTATTAAATACAATATTCCTGAAGTTCTCGGTTTTAAGGGGTCTTTCAAATTTATCTCCATGGATTCTGAGGGCCATGACTTTCCAACATTGTAACTCAACAGAATTTGGTAGCATGGAGAAATTTTGATTCTAAGATCCAAAGCAAACCTTGTCAAATAGATTTCCAGTTCTGTTCACAATGTAATGAGAGTGTAACTGCAATGCATAAAAGATGAGTTGTTCAGAGTTCAGTTCTCACCTGCTCTTTTAAACCAAAGGACAAAACACTTGATAATCTTGGCAAACCTATGTTTAGCCAGTGTTAAGCGAGTGATAAATACGTAGTAGACTCTTTGTAAAGTCACTTTTCTTGTTTTATATCTTAGAGCATGCAATATATAAGCCTTAAATCATCCACAACATGAACAATTTTGCATTTTTGGAGATACTAGAAGTAGTCATTCATTTAGTAGTGTATTCATTTAACAAATATTTGTAGAATGCCTGCTACATAACAACTACCATCTTCATGGAGTGTACGACTTGCACCCAACTGAAAAATTCCACTGGAATATTCAGTAACCATTTCCCTCCCTCCCTCGACCCTGGTCGTTTTTTTATTGCGAGCGCCTTTCAATATCAGGGATAGATGAGGGCAGGAATGGCAATTAGGAGAGTCAGCAGTTTAAACTCAGGAGATCAAATCCCGATCAATTACAAAGTTCAGCCTCAGCCCCAGCTTCTCCTTTCTTTAACACGACCATCCTATAACTATGTCAGTTCGAAGGAGAGACACACTTCTAAATGGCCCTGCAGGACCATGCTTGTTTCATTCACATAATTATTACTGTCGTCGTTATTGTTACTATTGTTGTAATTATTAACATTGCATAGTGCTTACTTTATGATATATTTATCTATCACATATATACACATCTATTTAAGAGTAGTAAGGACCAATATTATTTTCAATTAATAGGTGAGAAAACTGAGTCATAAAAAAGTTAGCTAACCTACCTCAAATCATCCAGATAATAAATGGCAGGGCTAGGATTTGAACCCAGACCGTTTAATTCTAGAATTTGTAACCCAGAGATACAAAAAGTAACTAGACTTCAAACTTTTTAATATTTGTCTGTGAGAACTTAAGGTGCTTATATCAGACCACGAATCAGTATAGTACTTTCTTCATCAAGAAAGTCTTGCTGTAAACACCTTTCAGCTGAGCTAAACAGTATGTTCAGTTTCCTAGCAGATTTACACTCTGGTGCAAACTCTGGATCTCCTTGGGAACCAGGAGCAAACTGGTTCTAGACTGACAATAGGTTGGCAGACAACACTCTGAGTAGCACTGCTAAATATCTATGCTATACTGTTTCTCAAACTACCGCTCATATAAGACACAGCATCCACATTTCTTCTCTAAGACTAGGATTGTTAACCAGAGGTGTTAGGAGAAGTCAATACAGGTCAAACACTATCAAAGGGTATCCCAATTACAAAGGAAATCTTAGAGGATAAAAAGATTTCTGAGTTCCAGCCCACCCATTCAAGTAGCATCTAATATCTGTAAGGTATAAGAGCCTCCATGGAAACAAATCCTTTCCAAACAGATGTACAAAAAAGCATCTTCCAGAGTGACAGCTGGAGCCCTTTGTAATTTAGCTTAGCTTTGAACCCACTCTAGTAGGATACAAAATAAGCCAAATTATTGTTACTCTCTCAGAAAGAGATAAAACTTCAAGATTTGTCTTTCTTTTATAAGGATGACCTGAAGCTATGGCCAGAAAAGAGTGCTCGATTACAAAGCACACTTGAAATAGAATCCTGTTTCAATCAGTCAATTAGTATGGAATTTGGACTGGATAAGTGCAATTTCTTGTGCCAAATGTAGAAAGGTAAAGAACTACAAACATATGCAACTTCTTGATGCAACTGAAAATTAGGAACAAAAGTTCCCAGGAGCTTATAAAGTCAGGAACTACAACAATTTCTCTAGGGAAGCACCAGAAAAATCCAGTAAGTAATCATGAAATCTTGCAAAGAATCAGGCATGTTCTCAAGATTCAACACCCCACTGAATACATGCTGAGAAAGTACAGTTCAGTGGTTAAATATGAGCTCTGAACCAATTCCTGGTTTTGCTGCTTATAGATCTGTGAGCAAGAGAATACTTCTGTGCTTCTGCTTATCTCTAGTGGGCAATAATATCTCCCTAATAAAAATCTTATGAGGATTAACTAAAATGCTAAACAGAGTACCTAGTATAGAGTACTATTTTAGGGTTGACCCTTATCATCAATGAGTAGATTATCCCATTTTAGCTTTTGCACTTTAAATTTGGGAAACTATGTGCCTTTCATCAATTCCCGTTTCTTCATCTGTAAAATGGTGGTACTGTTATCCACCATCCGCCACCTCACATTGGTTGTTACAATGATTATATGAGAAAATACATGTAAAGTTTATTATAATATAATAACTAGTATTCAATGAGAACTTGGTAAGCTGCTATAACCATTACAACTGTCATCACCAACACCATGTTCACCAGGATAACCACCACCACCATCACCACCACTACCATCACCACCATCACCACCATCACCTCCACTATCACCATCACCACTACCTCCACCATCGTCACCACCTTTACCTCCACCATCACTAGCACACAGTTACATCACTATTATTTTGTTATTATCACAAAGCCAGATATCTGCCATTCAGATAGTCCCTAGACTTATAATAACAGAAGCTGATTAGCTACTCTCAACTTTTTTTCAGGATCAACTCTCTCCAGACTATTTGAGAGAGATTCTTATCTCACATTTATCATGATGTTGATCTCCACTACCCCTGCTCCTCCCCTAGTACTTGTTTCTCTCTGTTGCACTGGACATGCACATGTGGGGGTCACTGACAAAGCCCCAGGCAAGACTGTGTCTTCTCCAAGGCTATACACTTACCTCTCCCTTTCACTGTGTATGCAGCTCTCCAGCACCTAGTTTGTTAATGCAGCACAATGCATTAGAAAAAGCATGGGCTTTAAGGTCAGGCCTAGGTTCAAATCCTGACTTTAACTCTAGCTGTATGACTAGGCAAGTCAATTTACCTTCCTGACTTCCACTTTTAGTAAAAATATAACTTACAATATTTACTTCACAGGAAGTAGAGGTCATGATGAATAAATGAGATTATGAATATAAAGTACATAAGACTCTATTTAATGTAAAGTAGCTGTGGAATAAATGTGTTTCCCTCTTTCCTTTTCTATCTCTGTAATACTTGCCCAGTTCATAAAGCTGTGGTTCTCAAACTTTAAGAAATATTAGAAT
Organism: Rousettus aegyptiacus; assembly: GCF_014176215.1. Classification (NCBI taxonomy): domain Eukaryota; kingdom Metazoa; phylum Chordata; class Mammalia; order Chiroptera; family Pteropodidae; genus Rousettus; species Rousettus aegyptiacus. The sequence goes on from NW_023416309.1 coordinate 67,938,209, forward strand.
CACCAAAGATATCTTAAAACCTGGATTTCTAAGTCTCACTCCCAGAGTTTCTGAATGGAAACCTGGGAGTTTGCATTTCAAACAAGTGCCCCACAATGCTGGTTCTGCTGGTTCAGGGATCACATGTTGAGAAGCACTGCTGTAAAGGAATAGCAAGAAGGAAAATTTAATAACTGAAACTTGAAGATGAAACACTGAACACATCAATAATTTTTTTTCAAACATATGAAACATTCAATCCACCCACTTTTCCAGGAAAAAAAAGGGTAATAAAACATCTCAATAAATGACACAAACACAATGAGTGTGTGCACATATCATTTTCATACTGTAGGAAATGCTATCTTTGCCCTACCATTACCCTTTTCCATTTTCAAACACACCAGCTGCCTATGAACTTTCGCTCCCAATGGGCAGCAACTGATCTCTTTGCCCACTTTGCTTTTGAATGCAGAGAGCTGCAAATGCCTGGGAACTTTCATGTTCTGAGGTTAAACCCTTGACAAGAGACTGAGACATGCATAGGTGAGTGAATGCCTTACAGTTCGGCCACTCATAGGCTACGTGACCTGGGGCAAGTTTTCTTGTCCATAACATAGAATAAAAATACCTACCTTAAAGGTTTACTGTGAGAATCAAAATTTTAAAAGATCTATAAAATTATTGGTACATAGTCCAGTACTTGAAAGGTGCTCAATATGTTTTATTCTCTTGTTCTACCAACATTTTACACTCTCATGTTTAAGCACCACACTACTTACAAGTACCTGAGAAATACTGTCTGAGAATGCTAGAATCCATCTCAGATAAAGTGGAATGGAAGAAATGAAACATTACACTGCTGTCTTGAAGTAGTTATCAACCAACCAATCCATCAGTGTGGGAAGCCCACCCACACACCGTCTCCCAGAGGTGCCATGTTTTCCATGCCCCCAGCAGTATAGAAACCTCAACCCTTTTTGTAGATGCTATGCACCACTTTCAGGAACTACAAAATCAAACGCAAGTTGTCATTAAATGGTGGAAGAGAAAATATTTGAACTGAGATTCTTATAGGGGAAAACAATATTAAAATATTCTCTGAATGTTTCCATGCCATTAATAAAAGGGAGACACTCCATTACCATATTTAATGCCAAAGCAAATTCCCTTTTAATCTATTGCTTTGTTCATTCTTGATTTTCAGCAATTTGAATCTCCCTGATGAAATTTAATTTCCATAAATGCTTTACAGAATTCAAAGAGGACAGATCTTTGAATCTTCTTAACATTATTAATAAATGCTAAGAGAGTATAACACAAAATTAATGGGGAAATTTAATAATTCTCCTATTAGAATTTTCTTTCCATTTAGTTCCCAGGAGGAGAATGTTAGTGCATACTTTCTGTAGACAATATTGTTTAATGGAAACTTTGCAAAAATTAGAATTAGTCCTTTGGTGAACAGGGATCTTTAATTTAATTTGTTTTTACTGCCAGAACACAGGGAGTTACTCACAGCATATTGCAGCAGCAGGCAGCCTGTTACAATTCAGTTTTGTTGTGATCACCAGAGTAATGACTTCTCCAAGGCCTGGTGTTGGGAGAACAGCATGGTTTAGTTATGATGGGAATTGTAAATGTCATTAATAAAGTCCTGGAGGAGCAATTGCATTACAGAGAGGTCTTATAAACACGGGAGGCCAGTCACTCTTCACATACTTGAGAGGAAAAAGGTGGTGGTTGTGATGTATTCAGGAGGGGAGAATGAGAAGAAAATGAGGATTTTATTTGGACTTCTGATTTTATTTGGATTTTTCCCCTAAAAGTCTCTCTTTAGTTTAAAACACAAAATAGAAACCCTTTGTTGCTAACTCTTAGTTTGCTTTCCTGATATTAACTCTGCTGCTTCTACCTCTGTGATGTAGAGCCGGTCTATCCAGAGAAAGCAAAAGAAGGTACAATATAAAAGGGAAACTGCTTCTCTTAGGTGTCCACCCAGGGAATTAAAAACAAGAACTTGAACAACTATACTTGTATGCTAAACTTCATAGTAGCATTTACAATAGGAAAAAAGTGGAAGCGACCCAAATGTCCATCACCAGATGAATGAACAAAATGTAGTGTATCCACACAAATGAATATTACTCAGCCATTGAAAGGAATGAAGTTCTGATGTATGCTACCACATGGGTAAAACTTGAAGACATTATTCTAAGTGAAACAAACCAGACACAAGGGGACAGATATTATATGATTTCATTTATGTGAGATACATAAAATAGTAAATCCATAGAAATAGAAAGTAGAATGGAGGCTGCCAGGCACTGAATGAGGGAAATGTGGAATTATCTCTTAATAGGCAGAGAGTTTCTGTTTGAGATAATGAAACGGTTTTGGAAAAAGATGGTGGTGATGATTGCACAAGATCATGAATATAATTAGTATCACTGAATTATATACTTAAAAATGGTTAAACTGGTAAAAATTTATTTTATATATTATGTTATATAGTTTATCAGTCAAAAAAGAAAAAAAGAAAGTGGACTTTAAGAATCTTTCTTCCTTTTTTCCTTCACTCTCTTCTATCCCTAACCAGTTTCTCCCCTCCTTTCATATGTAACTCTCGATTCCCCATATAATCATTAAATAAGTTGAGGTGAGTAGAAGTGCCTGGTTCATAGTAGGTGCTCAATAAAATGGGTGTCCCTCTTCCCTGGCCCCTTGGCTCTGTGTGTGGATGAGACTGGTGACACACAATTGGTATCACTTCCTTCTTTTATCTCACTGATTTCATTTTTTTTTTTTTTTTAAAAAGTGTTTAAGATTATTTTTACTGAAAGAGCCTGGTTCTTTCAGAATATGTTTTTCATCTTTTACTGAGATATATTAACTACATACTTAGTGTTGGGACCAAGCTTTTTAAATAGCCATTTGTTAAGAGAATTTTATTTAGAATTGAGTTCATAAGAAATAGCAGAAACTCAAAAAAGTATCAACTCATTTCACCCCTAGCTCCAAAGACAGGTCATCTTCTGGTGATCAATTTTCACTACAAAGGCCCAAAGACTGAGATTGGACCCTAGCTGACACACAGAGTTGGGGTCTAATTTCTGTAGTTTCTGTATCTCTTAAACCTAAAGAGTTAATGTGAAACATTACAAGAAAAATTACAGTTTTGCATTATGCTTGAGAAAAGTAGAGACAAGTAAGCTCTCACTCCTGAGAGAATAAAGGCTCAGATATTTGGAGGATTTTGATTTGAAGATTTAGAGCTGTAGAAAAACTTTTTCTCCAAATTAAAGGAGGTTCTAATAAAATTTGTGTATACACTTAGGATTAGAAAGGCACCCAATTATTTGTGCCTAGATTTTTTTTAATAGTTTACTCTCAGTTTTTTTTTTTTTTTTTTTTATCTTACAAGGAGGAAGTAATCCTAAAATACAGGTTTAATTTGAGTTATCTGTACTTCCCCTCTTTCTCCAAAAATTCAAAGAGGGTAGGAACATAATTTGGCTGGAGGGATTGACCCTGGAGATTTTCTCTTTACTTTTTTTTTCAAATTTTCCAAATTTGGCATAGCTATGAAAAAGCATTACTATAGTACATGATGTATTATTTAACGTTGCTAAGACGAGATGTTTTTTATGAAAGGCTCTATTTCCAGTCGTAGACTTTCAATTGAAAAGCCAGCTCTGATCTCTTTCTCAGATCATCATGTGATGTTTATTATTTAACCACTAGCAAATAGCATGGCTCTATTTTACAACTGGTAGTACTTTGTGACTAAATTTTAAAGAAATTAATGAAGAGTTTCTTAGGCAATGAGCTTACAAGAATGTTCCCATAAAATAATGACAACAAACAATATATATTGCTATTTTTACATGATTGGCTTAAGACCTTTAGAGAACCTAAACACTTAAAAAGATTACGTTTCCTTTATCCCTTTGTGATTCAAAATACAATAAAAACAATAGTAAACTACACTTACTGCTATTATTATTTAGGCAGATTGTTTGCATTGCCTGGGCTTTTTTGGGATTAAATGGCACACTTTGGAAACCCAAGTGCATACTTGGGCCACCCAAGTGCTAAAACAAGAGACACAGCATGAAGACCACCACTAAAGCCTTCATTGAATGAAAACACTAAACTAGAAGCGATTGATCCTGTATTTTCAATCATCTTGCATGCCTAATTGGATCGACCATTTTAATGGAACTGTCTCATCAATTCAAGCAGCCAATCAATTAAATCTAACAATCAGTTTAACTGACATTCTCCTTGCCTTGCCCCTCACTGAACAGACCAAATATCTGAATGCATGGAATTCACAGGTTGTTTTCACATCATGTACACATGGCCTTAATGATGAAATTGGACCCGCGCCACTGCTGAGTTCATTGATTGTACAGAAATAACTCCCTGATATGTGGTCTCCCTGAACTTCCTTCAAAAAATAAAATAAAATCAGTTAATAACCTGTTGGTCCAGTGGCCAAAGAGTAAATACACTGGCCTGAGGCTCTGAGGACAACAGATCCCAGCTTCTGAAATGTCTTAGTAACAAATTCTGCCAAGATGTACTTTAGGTGATAGACAACGACTCAGTAAATTAAGTGATAGACAACTACTTAGCTGCCTACATGCACTTACATGGATATCTGAACTTGGCAATATGACCACACATTCCAGAAAATTCACAACACTCTTAAGTATAAATACTCTGTCCTGCATAAGCAGACTTGCCTGAATCCTCATTTTTTATTCCAAATTAGTCACCTCAGTTAAGAAAGAATCTAAGTCTTCAGTGCCTTTACTAGTCCCCTTCTGGCCACATATAAGGTCTCAGATGACCATTGAAGAGTTGTCATGTGTTAATCATCAATTGCTGAAGGAGGAACTTGGCAAGATTTATCAAAATTACAAACGCATATATATCCTTTGTCCAGAAAGTCCACTTCTTAGAAATTGTCCCACAGATACACACAATCTAAGATTTATGGAATAACTTAAACACAGGATGAATCAGTTGGAGCTTGATTCTAATAGCAATGGATTGAAAACTACCTGAACATTCATCAGTAGATAGCTAGTAAAATATGGTATTGTAAATCTACACAATGAAATAATATTCAGCCTTGATACATGAGAAAACTCTGTATAAATTGATATGGAGCAATCTTCTAGATATAACATGAAATTTTTAAAAATCAAGGTGAAAACTATATATTTATATGGCACGCTTCCATTTATTTAGTTTTAAGAAAAATATTTATGTACTTTTTTTAATGTTTGTGTGCTTGTTAGTTGTGATGTATACAATATTGTTGAATGACAAGCCTATCTCAATCTATTATAATATTAACATTTGTTTTATTAGTTCATTTATTTACTTAGGTGAAACGTTATGCAATAGCTAGTTATTTGGTAAAAAAAAAAAAAAAGTGTTCTCATGTCTGGAAGATATATAGATAATCTTAAGAATACTAGGTACCAGGGGTAACTTTGGGAATATTTCTCTGGAATTTGACAAAATTCGCTATCCTTCTGTCTCTTCTAAAGGTTCATGATAAACCCTAGTATACTTGATGGAGCTTTTCTTCAAGAACACATGTTTGCTTTATCACAAATACATAATATCTGAAAGCATTTCATTCATTCAACAAATATTTATTAAGATAACATTGCCACCAGACACTGGGAAAACAAACAAGTGTCTGCTGCCATTGGAGAGAGTCAGTGAGTACACGAATAACAGTCACACTGTGCTAAGTGCTATGGAGAAAAAGACAATACTATACATACTTTTGAATAATGGAAACCAACGTTTTCTCCTCTCTGCCATAGAAAGTACTAAAAGGAAAGAAGGGAACTAAACCACTGGCCATTCAATGATACTAAAATAAACCATACTGAGTATTTATCATTGTTATTAAATTCTTAGGGTGACTGAGTTTTCAAAAGAATAGACTATTCCAATGGAATGATGGATTAATTCTGTTATAATCTAGTTAGAAATGGACAATGGCTATCAATGGTCCAGGATAGACATTTAGAGATTAATTTAAAAGTCTGAAGATAAATATGCTTTGAGATTGAAAAACATAGGAAGCTTGACAGCACAAACACAGTGAGAATAACAATGGAAATGAGCAGAGGCCCTCTGCCTAGAACCAGAAACCTGAGAAGTCAAGAAGTAGTGTTGTACAGTAAGCCCCACAATATGGCTACTGAAAAAAAAAAAAACTGTCAAAAGAGAACTATAAAAGGTGAATGTCATGTCTGAGGGCTCTATCCTGGAGGTAAAAGACAGAGAATATGAAAGGTGATTCCTTATTTGCGTATCCAGTATTTTACACATCAATCTCAGAAAGTAATAACAAATTTAATTTCTGAGAGTTGTTTAAAATTTTTTTTGCACATTTGTTCTCCATTTTCCCCTTATTTTCAGATTTGCTCCATACCCGCATTATCAGGTTGTATAACTGCCATCATATGCATTGTCCTGTCTCATTGTTAACCCTCATTGAATCTTAGTTCCATAGTAACTTGATGTTGAAGCTGAAAACCAGTCCAAATGACGCTGTCTCTGACCATTTCAGTTGTCCGTGAACTTGTCCTCTAGAATATTCTTTAATAAAGAACTGTCTTAAAGATATTATTCCATTTTCCTCTAACATAAAACAGTGTTGTCAAAAATCTGATGATAACCTAATTCACTTTTTGAGTGGCTGTTTTTATCTCTTGCCCAAAGGATTTTTCTTTTCTTTTCTTTTCTTTTTAATACAAAATTTTAACTAAATATGTCTTGGCATTAATCATTCTGGATTGATTCTCACAGGGACATGGTAACTTTCAATGTGCAGTTTCTAATCTTTTTGTATCTTAGGAAAGTTCTCTTGAATTATAGTTTTTAGCTCTGTTCTAATGCATCGCTTTTCTCTTTGGAGAATGCTGTTACGCTGATGTTAGACATAGCATCCATGCACCACCTTCATCTCACACTTCCCACCACAATCTCTACTTTCTCTTCCAACCACTCACACAGTGCTTACTGACTGCAGCACTCACTTTTCAATTTTCTCTCTCACTGCCTGCTTTCTCTTTACTTCAGACGCTTTTGTCTTCTCTCCGTAAAAAGACCATAAACCCCTTAAGAACTAACATATTGTCTTATTCATCTTTTCTGTATCCCAAAACTGTTCTCAGCTACCACAGCTCTGAGCTCCTTCTAGATATTCATCAAATATTCTTATAATTGAATCAAATAACCTCTTCGCCCTACGACTCCTCTGATTGGCTCCTGGGGGATTGTAATACTTTGCTATTTGTGTGAAGTGAAGGACATGATAAAGATCTGAAAGCAGAAAATTCCTTTAAATTTCCAATAGGTGGTAGGTGACCCTCCTCCCCGTAGGCCTGCTTAATTCACTGTCATAATCCTTGATGAAATACATGGGCTTACTCTGCTAGGTTTGATTGCTTAACTTACATAGTAGTGCATAGCTTCACATATTATTATTAACAAGAAAGAAAGGCCGTTAAAATTTTTGCTTATTCTTGCTGGGTTTGTGGTCATTTGGGTATAATTCACTTTGCTTACCTTTTACACTTGCTTTGTTTAATAACATTTTTTTCTCAGAACGAAGTTATTCCTGATTCTTTTTTTATGAAGATTGTAATTCTCATGCATTAATTGAAAAAGTCTCTTATTTTTTGTTTTGACTAATATTGCATTGATGTATTCCAGATAATTAAAGTGATAAAGTATAATTTTCATCTACTAGATTTAAATAACATTTTATCACTTCTTATGTCTAGTCAAATTAGATTATCGCTGTTCTCTTCCAAAATCATTTGTAAACTAGAACGGAGTTTTTCAATGCTTTTGCTTGCAGAACTCCTCAAATATTTTCAAAAATCCAACTTAAAAAAAAAATCACGTTTATATTACCACCAATAATATCACTTCCAGCACTTTATATTTATTATAAGTAAACTGTTACATCACTCTTAAAAGGTTTCTTTTTCAATAAATCAGTCTAATAAATACACACAGTCTGTTGAGAAATGAGGAATCTTAGAGTGGATTTATTAAGTCCCTAGTGTCTACAACTGGACTACCTGAATTCCAGTTCTGCTCCACCACTTCTGATGATTTTATGAAGTTATCTATCCCTTCTGTCTACTGTTTCCTCATTCACAAAAACAGCACCTCATAGCATTTTTGTTAAATAAAACTGAATTGATAATAGTCAATAACCAACCACATGCCTGGAACAGAGCAAGCCCTCAAGAGAAGTCAGGTACTATGGCTATTAGAGCAAGCCCTCTTCAAAATAAACGGTCTTCAGCTTCTATATAGCATACTCTGCAATCCTGTGACTTTGCTGATAGCTTAAATTAACTTAAATGAAGAATTAGAATGCCACTTTGGGGTGTAAACACTTGTACTACACCTGAATTTCCACAAAGATAAACCCAACTCTGCAACATTCCATCAGAACAAGAACAGTAGCTCTAAACCAGCCTTCAGCAGGAGGAGAGTAAAAACAATGAAATCCCAGTGATTCTGAAATCCTCCTGGTCCAGGATGGTGTGTCCTCACCTCAGAAATGGCAAAAATAAACAAATGTACACACGAAAATGCTCCAAATTCCAGTTTTGTTGTTTAAATTGATAGACATTCAGTGGAAGACTCATTAATTGTAATGCTGTACTCTTTTTTTCTAAAAACACAGTTAGACCAATTATCCTCCAAGAACAAGAACTCTGTTTATCCTGACCAAGTTTGCTTAGGAACACGGAAATCCTGATGTTATCTGCTTGCAAACATACTCAAATTGAACCATCCTGGTGCTGTCAGTTAGGGGCTCCTAAAAGCAGGCTGTTGGGAGATCAATGCTCCCAATTATGCTGAGTGAAATAAGCCAGTCACAAAAGGACAAACACTGCATGATTCCACTTATATGAGATACCTAAAGTTGTCAGATTCTTAGAGACCAGAAGTAGAATTGTGATTGTCTGGGGCTGGGGGCAGGGTTGGGGAAGTGGGGAAGTGTGCTGAAAATGAGGAATTATTGCTTACTAGGTATGGTTTCAGCTTGGGAAGATGAAAAGACCTGGAGATGGGTGGTGGTGATGGTTATACAATATTGTAAATGTACTTAATGCTACTGAACTACAGACTTAAAAATGGTTAAAGTGGTAACATTTATAATATGTATATTTCACCACAATCTAAAATCATTAAAAAAAAATTCAGCAAACCATAATGAACATCATTCTCTTTTTAAAAAATTGGAAGACAATCAAATGTTAAAGCCTGAAAATGATGGAGGAAGTCAGTTTGAGTTTAATTTTCAAGTAGAGTGACCTCAGTTCTCTTATGCACCAAGTTATAACTCAGTCAGACCCAAGGCTTTACCAGGAGCTGAAAAGTGGGGGACCTTATCTGTGGAGTATGTTCATAGAGCAGAGAGAGGAAGAGAATCTGAAACTATGCCTGCTGAAAATTCTAATCTTCAGTGTCTTTCATCAGAAATTCAGATTTTGGAAGTAGAAGATGATATTTCAACAACACAGAATGAATGTAAGCTCTGAGGGAAGCTGACCTGGGTGACATGCACATCAGCTTTGCCTTCCCTCTACAGATAAATGGGTATGTGTATGTGTGTGTGAAGGAGATGGTGTGGGTTTTACAGAACTGAACAGAGAATGGGTCAAAGGCAAACACTCTGAACAGACCTTCCATCTTTAAAAAATTGACAAAGATAAATGCTCCAACATGGGGATAAGGAAAATATACTGTACAATAGAGGTCCAGCATCTGCCAACTGGGAATTTTCCCACAGTCCTATGAGAGAGCACATTGAAACAACTTTTTGGAGGACAATGAGACAAAACCCATTTTTATTTTAAAACATGAAGATTTCATGATCTACCAACTCTACTTCTACAAATTTATAGTGAGAAAGGAAATAAAAATAGCTAACACTTCAGGTATAAGAATAGCAAGTAGAGAACTTTTACAATTGCAAAGCGATAAAAAAAAAAAGCTACATTTTCAACAATTGGGTTTAGTTCAAATAAATGTTGATGTAGCCATAAGATGTGATACCAACCATCTGTTTTATATCTGTTTTGTATTTGTATTTTGTATATGTATTTGTATAAGAATGTCTAATGGAATTGAAAAATATTTGCATCATATTATTATACAAACAATGCAGGTTATATAATAGTTTAATATGACTTCATTTTTAAAAAGCATATATGTATATAGATATATGTGTACATATTTATGTGAAAGCACAGATAGAAAATTACTAATAGTAGTTGTTTTGTGAATGATGAGGACAAAAATAAATTTTTTTAAAACAAATAAAGAAGGTACATACTATACACATGTGTTTAGTATGTATTTGGATTTTTAGTCAAACAGTATTTTGCACAGCGGATCTCAAAGGAGAGCCTACAGACCCAGAGTGTCACAGAGACAAGTTTTAGGAAATCGGTGAAGTCCAAGCTATTCTCAAAAAATATTAAGCTGTTATTTGCCTTTTTCACTGTGGCGATATTTGCACTAATGGTGCCAAAGTAACAGGAGGAGTAAACCTCCTGGAACCTTAGAACAACTAGAAACAGTGGTCACACTTGACTAGTAGACATTCTATTTTTCACTACCAACACACAGGCAGTAAAACAATGCAGTGTCACTAAAGAATGTCCTTGATGAAACAGTAACAATGATTAACTTTGTTAAATCTAGACTAATCCTTGAATACCTGTGTTTTTAATATTCTGTGTAACAAAATACAAAGTATACATAAAACACTTCAGCTGCATACCAAAGGACGACAGTTGTCTCAGAGAAAAGTACATGGGATGTTGCTTGAATTGCACACTAAATAGAGCTTTTCTTCCCTCCATGGAATATCATTATTAGTTGAAAAATGACAAGCTATAGTGATTCAGACTTGGATTTGGCAAACTTATTCCTGAAAATGAACAAAGTGAGTCTGTTTCCCTTCAAGGAAAACAACTGACAGTGTTGGTTGCCAATGATAAAACACTAAGCTTTCAAGTGAAAATTAGAATTTTAGAAAACTTATATTCATCACTATAAACTTGACAACTTTGAAATAGTTTAAAGACTTTTCAGATGATATCAGCAGTGATATTAATGAATGTGATTATTTTATATTGTATTAAAAATGAATCATTATTTGAAAGATTCTCAAAATTCATTGAACCAATACTTTCCAAACAACCCCTGCATACTACTTTAAGAATTATGCATAGCTTAAAGATCCATTCAATGTGCCAGACAGACTAATAAATCTTAATGTAACAGATCACAAAAATTTCATTGGTAGTTCTTTCAGATTCCACCCTATAACTAACTTTTAAGAAACTACTACTAAACAATATGGTAGTTTCTCAAAAAAAATTACAAATAGAATTACCGTACAATGCAACAACTCTGCTTCTGGGCGTATACCCAAGAGAATCCAAAGCAGAGACTCAAATGGATATTTATACACCCATGTTCATAGCAGCATTATTCACAATGGTTAATGGGTGTATAAATATCCATTTGAGTCTCTGCTTTGGATTCTCTTGGGTATACGCCCAGAAGCAGAGACTCAAATGGATATTTATACACCCATGTTCATAGCAGCATTATTCACAATGGTTAATGGGTGAAAACAACCCAAGTATCTATCTGTGGATGAATGGATTAAAAAAATGTGGCATGCTGTGGAATATTATTCAGCTTTAAAAAGAAAGGAAATTCTGAAACATGCTATATGTTGATTAACATTGAGGACATTACGCTGAGTGAAAAAAAGCCAGACATAAAAGGCCAAATAGTGAATTATTCCATTTATATGAAGAATCTAAAGTCAAACTGATAGAAAAAAAAAAACATGGAACGGTGGTTTTCTCAGTCTGAGGGCCCGGGGGTGGGGGGGGGGCAGGGGGCCAGCGGGGATGAGGAGTTAGTGTTTAATGGGTGCAGTGTTTTAGTTTTGCAAGATGAAAAGAGTTCTATGAATAAATGGTGGCGATGATTGCACAACAATGTGAATGTTCTTAATGCTACTGATTTGTACACTTAAAAATGGTTATGGTACCACAGAAAGAAGAGAAGAGGAGAAGAGAAGAGAAGAAGAGGGGAGAGGAGAGTAGAAGAGAGGAGAGGAGAGGAGAGGAGAGGAGAGGAGAGGAGAGGAGAGGAGAGGAGAAGAGAAGAGAAGAGAAGAGAAGAGAAGAGAAGAGAAGAGAAGAGAAGAGAAGAGAAGAGAAGAGAAGAGAAGAGAAGAGAAGAGAAGAGAAGAGAAGAGAAGAGAAGAGAAGTGAAAAAAGAAAAAGAGAAAAAAAGTTACTACTTGCCAAGTTTGGGTGCCGCATCAAAGAAAAATATCCACAATTATCTGAAAAGCTATTAAAATATGCCTTCTTTTTCCAGTGGTAAAGCTAGATATTCTTCAACCAAAACAATAAATTGAATGTGGAAGCAGATGTTACAACAAATTGAATGTGGAAGCAGATGTGAAAATCCAGTTGTCTTCTATCAAGCCGGACATAAAAGAGATTTGCAAAAATGTAAAGTGATGCCACTCTTCTCACTATATATTATTTTTGTTTTGGGAAACATAGTTATTTTTCATAAAAATATGTTACTAAGTTAACTGTGATTATTTTATTATTGCTAATTTTTAATGAAATAAATATTAAGTATGTAATATTTTGTGATAATTTCTAATATGATAAATCTATATAAGTATCGCCCACATAAATAAAAACACTCTGTGGTCATCAATAATTTTCAAGAGTATAAAGGGTTCTGAGACCTAAGGAATCACTGGTTTAGCACATAGTAAATGCTCAATTAACATTTGTTGAATGATGCTCCCCCGTTCACTTCTTATTCTTATTGGGAATGTACCCTATTGTGTAAGAAGTCAGGACTTTCCAGTCTCCATGCTAATGGATACAGTAAATTTTGAGAGAAATCTGCAGGAGGATTCTCTCACACCCTGAGTCCTCTCCCAGAGGCACCTGTGAGAAGCCTGCTACATTCTGCTGCCTGTCAAACACAGAGATCCTACTCTCGTAACAACCATTTGCCAAAAGTGCTGTCGAATAACTGACTGCACATAATCAAGCTTCTGAAAGAACATGCCCTCAGGTGAGTTTAAAAGAAATGTTACAAATTAAGATAATAGATGATTATGTGAAACATAAATCAAAATTGTCAGAAGGCTGCTATCTTATACATTACAAACTTGGCAAATAGACACATGTGGTTCCATGGCTGGCCACTGAATTTTCCCTTTGATTGATTTATCCAGATTGTTACTGCTTAGAAGTTACCGTAATTCATATTGCATTGCATTATAATCCTGGATTTGTACAAAAGAATGATTAATGAAAAAAACTCATTACTTGAGTCACATTCCTGAGGTTCACAATAAAAACCATTGAAACAGATGGAAGGGTTGGAGGCCTAGCTGATAAAGAAAGCATTCTTGCCTCTTTTGATCAATGAAATTGATGGAATGATCATTAGGGGAGTCAGTAAGTAATGATGACTTTCCTGGCTAAACCTTGCATGCCTCTTTGATTGGAATGTTGAGTTTTCTTAAAGACAGAGCACACCCACTTATCTTTACTTACACATACACTTGGAGCTCTGACCTGTTTCTTAGCACCCCCACTATTACCATGAGAACGGACTAGAATGACTTCTACTACCCACATTCTAACTCTTTGCCCTTGTCTCTGTCGAGACACTGGGAGCCCACTTAGTCAGGGACACAATGCCTCCTGGGGAAATCTTCAACCAATGACTGAAAAGATTTAACAGTTTAAATAGATCATCTCCCCTTCATCTCAGGTAGGATAACTGGAGTTTTCTCTACACTGGGTCTCAGTGTTCCCCAGAGACACTGAGCCCAGTGGTCCATCATAGTAATATGCTCAATTATGCATACTTTATTGCTTTCCTTCGACACCCTTAATTTCCCATTTTTCTTCTGATGTTTTCTAGGATCACCTTCCAAATAAATTACTTGCACAAAATCTTTGTCTTGGAGACTGCTTCTAGGAAATCCAAACTAAGACTTAATTTAAAGAAGTACACAGCAAAAGTTGAGTCCTCAGTTAACTTTTCTTTTTTCTTTTGCTGGTTCCTTTCCTCTTAGATTCAATAGGTAAGCAGCCTCTCACAAACTGAGAACCTGGCTCCCAGCACCCTGCACTTCTTCTTTAGAGGAATTACAGTGTTCCTGAAACACAGTATAGCTTTCTAAAAATGAAAAAGCAACCTACTGAATGGAGAAGATATTTGCGAATCATATATCTGATAAGGGCTTACTGTCCAAAATATATAAAGAACTCATACACTCAACAACAAAAAATCGAACAATCCAATTAAAAAATAAGCAGAGAATCTGAAAAGTCATGTGTTAAAAAAAGACATACAGATGACTAACAAGCACATGGGAAGGTGTTCAATGTTAGTAATTATTAGGAAAAGCAAATCAAAACCACAATGAGCCATCACCTCACAACTGTTAGAATGGGTATTGCTAAAAAGACCAGAAATAACAAGTGTTGGAATGGTTATCATCAAAAAGACAAGAAACAAGAGAAGATATGGAGAAAAGGGAACCCTTGTACACTGTTGGTGGAATGGTAAATTGGTAGAGCCATTATGGAAAGCAGTATGGAGAGTCCTAAAAATTAAAAATAAAACTACCATATGATATAGCTATTCTACTTTGGGAGATTTATTCAAAAAATACAAAAACACTACTTCAAAAATATATGTACGTTCTATGTTGACTGCAGTATCATTTAAAAATAGCCAAAATATGGAAAAAAGCTAACTGGCTAACTGGCCACCAGTGGATGAATAGATAAAGATACGGTACACAGACACATAGACACACAGACACACACACACACAGGAGTATTATGCACTAGAATATATATACACATTACGCATATTCGATGGCATATATACATAAAGATGCACAATAGAATATTACTCAGTCATAAAAAAATGAAATTTTAGCATTTATGACAACATGGATGGACCTTGAAGGTATAATACTAAGTGGAATAAATCAGGAGAAAGACAAAGGCTGTATGATTTCACTCACACGTGGAATCTTGAAAAAGAAGAAACAAAATAAAACAAAAACAAATTCATAGATACAGAAAATAGATTGGTGGTTTCCAGAGAAGAAGGAGATTGGGGGTTAGCAAAGGGTGAGAAGATCAATTGTATCCGATGGATAATAACTAGTCTTTTGGGGGTGATCACTTTGTAGTGTATACAGATGTTGAATTTTAATGTATACCTGAAACTTAAAGAACTAAAAAAAAAAAACAAAAACAAACAAACAAAAAAAAACTCGTAGTGTGGCCTGGATAAGAAGCAATTAAGCTCATTCTTTCCCAAAGTAATATCAGCATTCTGCCTTTGCCAGAGGTCTGTATTCCCTTTTCCCTGAACTTCTACCTGCCAGCTGCTTTCCGTTTTCAGCACCTACAGGGTCCCCAGCCAGAATTCAAGGAGGACTGGTTCTTACCAGAGTGAAAGGGGAGAAAGTGCAGCTGGGCTGGGCAAGCAGCTGCCTCCACCCCAGCAGCCTTCTGGCAGGATGGCTTCCATGTACCCCGACTGGCTGTGCTGCTTTCACCCTGCCACTCTCATGGTGACCCAGTGTTTGCATACGCTTTGCCCCAGTTATCTGAGTCCCTTGATCTCTGTTTGCTTTTCTGGCCTCTGACCTCTTTGTCAGACAAAACTTCAAGTGTTATCTGCTCTTTTGTCCTAGTCACCACTCTGTCTTGGCCACCTCAACTGGCCATCAACACCACACAAACAGAATGAGAGGGAAAGAGAGAGAGAACTTCATTTGGTCAATTTAGTGGTTAAAAAGCAAAAAGGTTGCTTTTATGTTTTTTTAAGCAAGTAACTTGTTTAACTTGCATTGGTCAACCGTTTGACCTAATCGACACACTGATTCCAATGGTCAACCTGACAGAACTGAGTAAATAAATGAGAAAGAGCACAGGGGTTCAAGGCTTCCTGTTCTTCCTCCTACGGAAAATAAGAGAAATTGCTACCAAAGACACCAAGTTCCTAAGATTGTGTTATCAACAGACAGTCTTTAACTTCATGAAAGAGAATCATTTTTTGAGGAAACAAATTCTCACACCAAAATCGTCTTTTTTGGAGTTTTAAAAACAGTCTGAAAACCTCTTTTAGGAAATAAAAACAAATTCCTCTCTAAGGCATTCTTGCTTTGGGTGGTATATTAGGCCTTCAAAAATTAGCTCAGTGAAGATATAAAATGGTCATTCAGAAACCACTTCTAAATTTCTGGTTTAAAAAACAAATCAAAGTAAAATATACCAATGGCAGAAGGTAGAAAATGGAGGAAATGTCCAGGTTTGCACTGGTCACTCACATGCCCATACATGTGCACATATGTACATGTCTTCTTATATAGACTCACAAGTAAGGCTTATGTGTTGGTGATCTAAAAAAAATTGTGACTTACCAAAAAAAAAAAAAAAAAAGAGAAAAAAGATATACTTTAACATTACATGTTTTAGTTAAATCTATATAAAAAACCTTGGTGAAGTTTTTAGCCTCCATTCCCAGTATCATTTAATGAATTCTTATTACTTTTATATGAAAAATAAAGCATCTAAAAGCTCTGAATACATAACCAGATTATCTTGACAAAACAGATTAATCAATATAATTCAAGTGTTTGAGTAATTTTCTAAAAATGTATATTCATACTTCATATAAAATGTGTATTATATAGAATATATTATATAGTATATATTATGTATTTTTCTTATTTTCTCTAATAAACCTATATCATATATCATTCTTATAATTAGAAAATAAATATTTTTAAATGTATCCATGTGCAAATCATTCTTTCATAACGGCTCAGTTAACTCAATCAGAACAATCTAGCCACAATCGAGTTGCCAGAACCTCCAAAAGTTTTCAGAATTAGTTTTTTACCTAGTATCCTTATACTCTGGTAGTCTTGGGATGATTACAAAAATCCATGAGAATTAGTCACAAAACCAAATTTAAAACTTTTCTTATAGCATATAAATAAATACTCAATGAACCATACTGACTCTATTTATTTGGAATTTAAAATAAACTTAATTCCCAGATGAGATCAGGCTCCCCATTATGCACTTACCCTGGACTTACCCTGCATGGTATTAATTGCAATTATAACCAGTGTTTGTGGGTTTCTTTTTTAAAAGTCTGTCTTCCCTCATAAGTGAGAAGAGAGGTGTCTGTTTTGTGCATCATTATATCCCCAGCACTATCCCAGAGTAATATAGCAGACACCGCCAATGGCTGGGCCTCAGCTCTATATCAACTAGGACCCCTTTGAGTACATAGGTTTCTGCAAGCTGAGAGCTCCCCCACCTCAAGTACCAGCTTCTTTCTATTCAGGAGTTTGCTAGAGGTATGCAGACAAACAAATGCCCCCAGGGGTAACGAACTTTGAGGGACAAGAAGAAATGCTCCCACCCTGTAGATGGACAATTATGAGATGTTCTACCTGGTTTCTCAGGTATCCATGGCAGGGTTGAGGCACATTCATTAACATGTGCTTCGTTGGCTCTCTTTTCTTCCCTATAGCACTGCCCCCCTTCCTCATTCCCACTTCCTAAGGTTATCTCACAAACAAACCACTGTACCTCCATCTTTTCCTCAGGTTCTGCTTTGAAGTGAGCCCAACTGAGACACTTGGCTCAAAGGTTTTCAAGAAATATTAGTTAAATGGATAGACATGTGAATAAAATCTCACTGTGGCTAGTCTGTTAACAGTGTGTATGTAGCAAACCCTTTTTTCATAAATAATGTGAAATTGTTAATATAAACAAACCTGTTAATCAATAAAAATAATTTTGAGGACAAATTTGCCATGTCTTATTTTCATAAAACAATTTGATGCTATTTGCGATGCTAAATAAAATAGGTTCCCTAAAATCCAGGCCTTTGTATTGTGGCTGTATTTTTCAGATGATGGAAGTATTCATTTCATCCAAGAAGAAAACCACTATTTTCAAAGGGGTTCAGTAGCCACAGTATATTTTTGAACTCCTTTCTTTCTGAGCAAGTAAAGGTCATAGATTAAACTAAATTTAGGGTAGAATCCAAATAGTTCATTTTTGACTAGTTACACACCATTAGGAAAATACCCTCAGCTCCAATCTTCATGAGCTTCCTAGATTTTAATGATGGCTTCTTTCAACATCTGTGAACAGCTGGACAAACTGGCTATGCTGGGATTGGTTCTTGTATGATCTAATGTAAACAATCACTGGGACACTGATTAATTTCTCAAGACACAAAAATAATTAAGGTAACAATAATCTCTTACTCACACACTCCGCCACTTTTACAACCATTTAAGGGGGGAAGTGGCAGAGGTCAGACATAACATTCAGCCCAAAGTTCCCATTTCTGCCCTGCAGACTCTAACAGTATGCGCCCTTGAGAGTCATTAGGGGAAAAGGTCTCTCTGTTTCCTGTACCTACAAGGGTGAAAACAAACACCATATCAATCCTAAACATTCATGTAAACCCTGTAGAGTTATCTATCCCAACATGAGCCCCTTCCATCTCTAGCCTGTGGATCAGGAGGGAGAATCAGTATGACTATGAGTCTCTCCTTCAGGGAAAATTTTCCATTGTGAATCTATGCAAGAAAATATTTAAGGACATATACCCAAAAGAATTAAAAGCATAGACTCAAACAGATATTTGTACACTTATGTTCATAGCAACATTATTCATAATAGCCAAAAGGAGGAAGAAAGCCAGATGTTCATTGACATATAAATGGATATGCAAAATGTGGTACTCATATGCAATGAAATATCATTCTTCCATAAAAAGGTAGGAAATTATGACACATGCTACAACATGGATGAATTTTGAGGATGTTATGCTAAGTGAAATAAGCTAGCCACAAAAGGTTAAATACCATACAATTCACTTACATGATATCCTGAGAGTGGTCAAACCCATAAAGACAGAAAGCAAAATGACGGTTGTCAGAGGCTGGGGGAGCAGGGAGTGGGAAGTTACTGTTTAATAGAGACAGAGTTTCAGTTGGGAAGATGAAAAGTTCTGGAAATGGATGGTGGTAATGGTTAAACAATAATATGAATGTAATAATGCCACCGAATTGTATACTTAGAAATGGTTACAATGGTAAATTTTATGTACCACAGCTAAATAAAAGAGTATTTAAACACACGCTTCCACACTAGAGCTTAGAAACTTAATGCTTCCAGGAACAAGGGGGGCATCTCAAATGACGAAACCAGATAGAAGCTGTCTTAGTCAGCTCAGACTACTATAACAAAATACCTTAGACTGGGTAGTTTAGAAACAACAGAAGTTTATTACTCACAGTTTTGGTGACTGAAATTCAAAGATCAGAGCACCAGCATGGTTGGA
The DNA here is from genome assembly GCF_014176215.1 of Rousettus aegyptiacus. Taxonomy (NCBI): domain Eukaryota; kingdom Metazoa; phylum Chordata; class Mammalia; order Chiroptera; family Pteropodidae; genus Rousettus; species Rousettus aegyptiacus. The sequence continues at coordinate 67,957,733 of NW_023416309.1, forward strand.
AGAATGTCCTCTTCCTGGATGCAGACTTCTTGTTGCATCCTCATGTGGTGGAAAGTGGCTAAGAGCTCTGTGTAATCTCCTTTATAAGGGCTTTAAATTAATTCATGAGGGCTCTGTCCTCATGACCTAAGCACCTCCCCAAAACCCCATGGACTAATACTATCATATTGGAAACTAGGATTTTAACATATGAAATTTGAGGTGACATAAACATTCAGATGATAACAGAGGCCACTATATTAACTGGAGAGCAGAGACATGCCTTGCCTAATGCACTGTTAAGGCAATTGTTCCTACACAGGGAGGCCAGTCCAACGTCAGAAGTGGTTACTATTTACAACCCAGTGTAAGAAACATAGATAATTTAGAGCAGAGTCACCTAACAATTGAAGATTTAAATGTCTGGCAATGACAGCAAATGCTAAAGTCATCTATAAAAGGAAAGATGGAACAGCAGGAAAAATCAAGGATCAGACAGGAAATGGTGAAAAGGTGAAATTATTCACAATAAGAGAGCTTCCAAAGCCATGGTGAGGAGTATGGTTTGATGGGCATGAACTAGGGATTGAGACACTAATGACCATCGACACATTAGCTACAGATAGTATTACCAAGATTAAAAAATACTGAACAAGAATCAAGAAGCCATTAGAGAGACCTGAGACAAGAGCAGGTAGAGATATTAGAGGAAGCAATGTTGGATCAATGAGTGTTAGGAAAGCATCCACTTTTCCCTTTATTCTTCAAGACCCTGAAATCCTCCTACCAGTAACACCTGCCCCAGCTTCTTGTTGCAGCTCTGATTTGAGACCCAACTTAGAGTCCACCTTTCTGGCCTCTCTATGCCATCTGTCTGCTGCCAGCTATGGTAGCCCACCCACCTTTCAGTTGCCTGGCCCTTATTCCCTGTGCCTCTTGCTTGGCAATTTATGAAGTATGGCCTGTGACAGTGCCCCATTGTGGCATTAAGTGTTCTTTATTTCTGGTATTGTAATTTTTACGTTGTAGTAGAAAGTTCTCCAGACAAAGAATCAAGATATCTGTGTTTCAACAGCTCTAACATCATATTCCCTCACCCTTTCTATTCTGTACATCTCTGGGCTCCAGCAATTCCATCTGCAAAACCAAGAATGGGCTCTTGGAAGGTTAAAGTTCCACACCTTAATATCTCACCTATTCTTCCAAAAAATATAGAAACATCTGAATGGATGGCCAGGAGCATGTGCCTCTGTAATGCCCCCAGAGACTCCCATATAGTTGGCAGTAGCTTATTGATTTGTGTGCTAAAGTATATTTAAAAAGCTGGTGAAAGCACTTTCAAGGACTTTCAAATGAAGGTATTATTACAGGTCTACACAACACCAACAACCAGTCGGCTCATCCCATTCCAATTTCCCTCTCTTTCCAGTTTTATCTAGGATTCATGGAGGACAATTATCAATTATCCTCTCCTACCACGTTATCTTGATTTTCTTCTTTGAAAAGATTGAGCAGTCCCTTGCTGGTAACCCTACATGCATATAGTTCAAGGCATCTTTTCTAGTCTGTTACTTAGACAATTGTGATTTATTCTTTGCCCTTAGCTAGAAAAGAACACTAGCGGAGATGGTAATGAGATCTCACCAATGTTGCCTCTTGAGACCTTCAGAATAATCTCCTGTATGTATGAATTCCCTTGAGATGGACAAATAGCTAGATGCCTTGTTCCAGTGCATTGGTTTACAAATATGTCACTGTACTGAAGCTGTGTGGGTCAGACACAGTGAAGAAGCTAGTGTATGTCTAGTTTAAAAGTCTAGCTATGAAAAAAACATACATTTTCAAAAAAAGCAAAATATCTGAATAAAGAAGACACAGGAAACAAACTAATAAAGGCATTAAAAGATGTTCCACCCCACTCTCAATCAATGACAGGTAAACATAGTAGGCAAACACCATTTTTGGCTGCACAGCTGAGTAACCAAACTCTACTGGAAATGGTGTTACCAACACTCACACAGCTTGGTCATGGGACCCAAGCTGGATAAGTCAGACTCTCCTCGAGAATTTTATTTTAATGGAACTGGCAGGAACAATCTTTGATCTCTATTTATGTCATGAAGGTCTTTAGTCTGGAGCTTCTCTCAGCCACATCTACATACCATCCTCTCCCCTCTGACTCACATACATTTGCATCCTCACTCCCTGATAGGCAGTGGGAAAGAATAAAGCTAATACAGTTAGTTACATGTCCTTTTGAAACAATGAGTCAGATGACCAATGGATGGTATTAGTATCATTGATTCCAGTTGTCCACAAGTTCAACTCAATCTACATCAGTCCCTTGGTTTTGGTTTTTAAGACAATAAATATCCCGGCTTTCCTGTAAACTAAGTCAAGCCAGGTTTTTGTCACTGGTATCTAGAGTCCTGATTAATCTAGCAAATAAACATATCATTTTTTGTCCTCACCCATTTATATTTGCTGGATGAAGAAAGATGAGTAAAAATAAACACTTGGTGAGTTAGATAGATAATAGCAATGTAAGGTCATCTGAAGGGGACAGGATGGCCAGCAAAACTTCAGAACAACCCACTCAAGAGGTCAGCATAGAGAAAAGAAAAAATGTGTTTATAAGAAAGGGTTGTCAGTAATGAAAGAACAGAAAAGGGTGATTAAGAAGTCATGTTGGCAGTACCGTCCAAATGCTGCCCGGAGTAACCACCTTCTGCAATTATCCTTCATTTCAATGGTAGAGCTCTCCTTAGGATGGAGCTGAAGATGGGAGGTTACACCAACAGACTTCTAGTGTTGTTCTTTCTGGCAAACCAAACCCACTGACATCCCTTGTGCTGTTAAATATTCTCTTTGTCTTTGTTCTGATTCCATGTTCATCAAACAACATTTTGACCCCTGTGCAGTCAGCTTACTTACGTAAAGAGAATGTGCTGAAAATATGGATTTCACATTTTTCTGTTCCCTTTGACAGTGATTTATCACACATAACCAATAGAGAGCTTTCCAATGAACATCAATGCACACAGAGCATTCTGAGACCAAATGTGCTGGTTTTATTCACATGTGGATTTCTGAGCTGTGTGATAGTTGCAGTCTTTATTGACAATTAATAATAAATGTTCTCTTATTTCTTTCAGGCCATCCTGTGCATTTTAGTTGGGGAGTGTCAGTTTCTAGGGATCTGATCATTATGAAGGCCAAAAGAAGAATGAGACCTGGGATCTTCAAAAAGGAAGGGCAGTTTCATCTATCCAGCCTTTTCCTTTTGGCCGGTGCCTCTGAAAATTTTCCACGTGGATGAGGCTAACAATAGGAACATGTGTTATTTTGAATTTATCAAAATGGTAAAGGGTTAAATGAGTGGTGACCCCCAGTGTTGGTACAGATATGAGATGACAAGTACTCTCATATACTCTTGGGAGCGAAGGGACAAGTGGAAGGAAGATTCACTATATAGACCAAGCATTTCCATGTGTTTACACTTTTTAATCAGAAATTCCATGTTGAAGAATTTACCTTAAAGAGATCATTGGAAACTATGCAACATATATGCATAGGCATACCCATCACAGTATTTTTTATACTAGGAAATGTTAGAAAACACCAAAAGTTTACCACCAGGCGAATGGTTAAGTACAACCACAGAATGTAGAATTCTAAGCAATCGTTGAAAATGATTCTATTGTTATTAAAGATATTCATGACATTTTGTTAAGCGAAAGTAAATATTTAATAGAGCAATTTTAGAGAATGATCACTCTTTTAAAGAATTGTATACATACTTTACATATATACAGAAAATAGCAGTAAAGATGGAGGGGTAGTAAGTGATTTTTATGGTTTGAATTTTTACACTAAGTACATAGCGATTTTCCTATTTCTTTCTATATTTTATTGAAAAACATTTGTAAATAGATATTCTGAAAAGGCCTATCATTCTTCTCAAACAAAACTAATGTGTGAAAAAACCTCACTTTGAGACTTGTGGCTCCTCCAAACAACCTCGTTTTACTTCTCAGATTATAAACATTTCAAGGGCAAAAGAAGGAAATTACAAAGGGGTAAAGCTGGAGTGGAGTGGAAGTTCCACCAACTTGTGAAAAACTGTTTCAGGGACTGAAAAATCCACCAACAAGGTGCCTCAGCAGGTTTTTCCTTCACTGTTTCATCGCCAAGGCAACAAAGAAACTACCAGAAGTTAATTGGTAGTACTAAGAAAGACTTGTTATAAAAAACATTACATAATAAGAGTTAATCATATCACTTGTAGGTTTCATAAGTACATATAATTTTTAATATACAGTAGAATACAAAAAAACTAATAATATTCATTCTCAGCTAACCAATTTCCCTATCCTTTTGAACAGGTGCACATAAAAATGAGCCATGCATGAGAGGCAGGACAACACAGTAGCTGACTAGGGTTCTAGAACCAGATGAACTAGGGTTTTCGAATAAGCTGCTTCAACTCTCCAAACCTCTATTTCTTTGTCTATACAATGGGCATAGTAATAAAAATATATAGCTCAGAATGCTAGGTTTTGATAAAAGTAATATGCCTGGCATAGCTCAAGCATTCAATAAAAATATGGCTGTCTTTGTGATAAAATACTCTATAATCGATTATCTACAGGAAAAGGCAGGGGTTCCCAACCCCTGAGCTGTGGACTGGTACCAGTCAGTTGGCCTGTTAGGAGCTGGGCCGCACAGCAGGAAGTGAGTGACAGGTGAGCATGTGAAGCTTCATCTGTATTTACAGCTCCCCAGCACTAGCAGTAGCCTCAGCTCCACCTCAGATCATCAGGCATTAGATTCTCATGGGAGTACCTGTCCCTGGTGCCAAAAGGGTTGGAGACCACTGGGATAAGGGACCACCAACCAAAGTTGCCCATTAGCACACAAATGCCAGTCTACACATAATGGTATAGCTGTTGTGGGGGTCAGGAATGAGTCTCCCCAGAATGTGCCATTCTGGCATGCAGATTAATTCCAGCTGAGAACAATTAAAGCCCAACAAACTGAGGAAGTCTTTTGTTTTCATTTTTATTTTGTTTTTTACCTCCCCCTCACCTGTCTAAGTAGGTTTTTCAGATCGTAAAACCTCCTTCGGGAAGGGAACCCTAGCATGTGATTAGCACATAGGAACTAAGTGTGGCAGACAAGGAGGATCCAAGTAAAACTCTGTTCACTAGAGTCCCCTTTGTGTCCCAATATTTCTGGGTGGACTTGCAAAAATTTGTTTACCAAATGTTTTCTCTTTCTCATCTACCTGTGAATTGCCTCTCTCCTTTCCCCCTCCTTAGTCCAAAATTAGTCCAAAATTTTGCCTACCTGTCTTTGGAATTTTTGTGCCTATGTGAATTCCCCCTGTGCATGTATTAAAATTTAATTTTCTCCTATTAATCTACAGCACATCATTTGAATTATTTGAACAGCCAGAAGAACTAAAGGGTAAGGGGAAAAATTCTCTGGCCCCAATACTGTGTATCATAGGTTGGGCGGTATTATTAGGGTATGAAGGCCTCTGCATATATCATTTACTCATCTGCAATACTCTGTTTTTCTATTTTTCCTTTTCTCATTATCTTTATTCACTTCATTTGCTCAGATTCTAGCTCATAATCTACTCTTGAGTTCTTTGGATGAAATCATGTCCCTCTGTTTAATGTAGGGAGCAGGCAAGCAAACTAAAATGTTAAATCAAGCTATATTCAGAGATTGCAATATGCTGATCAGCCCTGCATCCAGACCATGAAGAAACCTTCAGAACACAGGATAATTTTTGCTAGAATTGCTAACAACTCATTTCCCCACACCATGAAGGGAAAACAGGAAAAACAGTCTTTAAGTTCCTGCTCTACGCAAAGCGAAATCATTCATTCCCTATTACTAAACCCATAGGAACCTATGGATTTGAAGGCTGGAAATTGCCAGTAGGCCCTTCATGCTACATATTCTTACCTTTTCATGCTGCATAATCTTATCCTTTCTCACTGTATGTCTATATCAAAGGAAAATGGGTAAGCAAAGTCTTTAAACTGTTAACTTGCAGGAATTAATGATATATAAACAATTCCCCAAACACCCAGAGTCCCTCTCAGTGCCTTTACTCTGTCTCTCTCATTGTCCTCATCTCTCTATTGTCTCTGTCCTTCTGAGTCTCTCTCTTGTCTCTCTTACGTTCTGCTTCTGAGAGAAGACCACAGTCTGTCTATGGAGTGTTACCCTTTCTCTAGGAAACTTTCCTTTTGACTCTGATTTTGACATGTGTTTGAATTCTTTCTTATGCTCCACCAAGAACTCTCTTCTCTCAGTGGAAGATTTTGGTTCTCCTCTACCCGGGGGAATTCTCCCTGTCCTGAATCATATTCATAATGACCTGTGCTTTCTTTCTGAATACTTAATCACATTTTGTAATTGCATATTTATTTGTAATTACTTGTGGTCATCTTATGAATGTCCATTTCCTCTTGTGATATTGTGATTTACAATAAAAAAACATGTATTTGGTCTTTGTCCCCATTTCTGGGGCAGAGATCCTAAAACCCTTGGAATTTTTTTGTGCTGAGGGAAATCGAAGTGTCTTTTGTTTTGTTAATCAGGTGACTTTTGGAAAGCACCGAAGGATGGGGGCTGGTTGCCAACAGCACCAACCACCTGATTAGAGATTTGAAACTTTCTATTTTTCCCACCCCCTGGAGAAGGGAAAAGGGCTGGGATTGAGTTCAATGGCCAATGGCTGGTGACTTAATCAATTATCCCTGTGTAATGTAGCCTCCACAAAAACCCAGGACAGGGTTTAGAGAGCTCCCCAGTTGGTGAACAGCGGAGATTTTATATAGCTAGTCAGAAGCTTAAGTGACAGCATGGACTTGCGATTGGTGTCTGAAGACAGAGGTGAGGAGGAGGACCATCTTGTAGGACTGAGCCCTTACCCTATGGGATCTAGTAGACAGTGTCAGAATAGAACTAATTGCTTGCTGGTGTTGGAAAACCCACACATCAGAATTGGTACTACAGTGATTTTATCTTCCTAATGGAATATATCCTTCATGAGGTCAAAGATCTCATTCATCTTGCTTAGCACTCTACACTCACTGTCAGGAATATGGATGCATTTCAATAAATATATTCTGAATAAATATAGTAATTAAACATTTTAAAAGGCAGTATGATTAAAAACTCTTTAGTACTTACAATTGTAAATAATAATAATTGTACTCAAAAATAACTTAGTACTTTTCTCTTTAAAATTAAATGATTATTAACCTTGGATTGATCTAATTTAGCCCAAGAAAACTCATTTTAACTTACTTTGAACCTTTTTATTTGACATGAGTAATGTTAAGAAATTTTGAGTCTTCAGCACTAATTCTGTGTCTAATAATAAATGAGATCTTAGAGTTATTTAGCATCAGAAGACTTTGAGAGAGACAAAATGTAAAACAACCACAAAATGAGTTGAAACTGAGTGCCTTCTGTGGAGTGGGATGTCACTGGGTTGGAAGCCTTAAAGAATTAATTGACATTTACAATCTTTAGTTAAAACAACAACAACAACAACAACAACTTCAAAATAAAAAGAAAAAAAGTAAGTGGAGAATTTAAAATAAGAGAAAATAGTGCATAAACAGAGATGAGCAGTATGTACTAGTATAGTGGCCCATAAAAATGTGTCACAGAGGGCTGGGGATAGAAAGAGTCCACAGGAGTCCTCATTATATAAAAGTTTAAAAGTTACAGAAGTGGAAAAAACAATTCACTGCTCAGAAGAAATCATTAGAACATATCCTTCCTATATAACACCTATTTTTAATATATTTTATTTAAATCATTGAAATAACAATGAAGGTATAATTTCATGCCTTGCTTTTCTTACCTGATACTGCAGAAGAACCATTTTCCCATATAATAATCACTAAAAAAGAGAGAAAGCAATTTCTTGAAATCTATATAAGTTCATAAACTTTGATTTTGTACTCATTTTATCAATGTTGTTTACATCTAGACTAAGAAAATTATCAAAAAAAAAAAAGTATTTATGTACAAAATTTTCCTTAAAGCATTATTTTTAATAGGAAAAAATGGAAATAGAATTTTCAATAATAGAGAAAAACTAAACAAATTATGGTAAATCCACAAGATGGACTACCTTGAAGTCATGGAAAATTGTTCTCTAACAATGTTTATTTTTAGGAGTTCGTCTAATGAGTAACATTGTAATGTTAAATAAATAAAGCAGGGTATAAAACATATCTATTTACTCAGTTTTTATAATATACATATATAAATTTAGATACAATAGTGTGAAGAAAAAATTTAAAATAATGTCCTACAAATGTTCACTCTGTTTATCTCCAGCTGGTAAAATTTGCATGATTTTTATGTTCTTATTGTATTTTTCTATAGTTTCTAAGTTTTATATGATAAGTAGACATTAATTTCTTATCCAGAAGGGGAAAGATAGTATTTTTTAAAAGCCCTTTGATTAAGTTAATGCAAAAAAGTCATTAGAAATTTTTTTATGCTTGGATAATTCTACTCTATACATGAATGATAGTTGTAAATAAATCACGTTTGTATGACAGTCTTTAATTAGGTGGAAATAGTAGTACTTAAAAAATTTTCTTGAGTTAAGTTTTAAAGCTTTTGATTCATAAATTCCAAGCTAAGTACCATAGCTGTCAGGCCCTCCAAATTAATCACTGCATATCCAGCCACCTTTCTTTTATGACATTTTGAAGTGTTGTTTCACCAGCTTAGGGACTAAAGAAGATCAAGATGATAAAGAATTGAATTTTGCAAACTCTTCAGGTCAAATTTATTTTTTCGAGGACTTATTTATGTGTCTTTCCTCTAAAACAAGGCAGTCCATTCACAGAACACCAAGCAAAAAGAAAAGATGTCAATGGCCCATGAAGAGCTGGAATAGATTTCTTAATCTTTAGGACAGTTTCAAAGGAGCAGCCCAGCCCACAGGCCATGGGAGAAAGGGGAGCAAAGGAACAGGATCAGGTGAACTGTTCCCTAAGGAGGAAGTCACTCATGGTCCCAGGGGTGCACTATTCTTGTTCTCATTTGCTTTGGAAAGGTTGAGGCAGAATATTCTACTGGAAAGAGCACAGCCTTCATTGACTGGAGTGTAAATTATACCTGGCCGAACTACTTGGAAACTGTGTAACTACTTTAGATATTTATTTCACCTTTCTGAGCCTTGGCCTATCCCCGAAATGGTGATAAGAATTTTTATAATAGCCCTGTGAAAAATCTCCATTTTCTTTAATATTTGCAATCAAATTTTGTTTTTAATGTCAAAACCCTAGTGGGCCAAACTGAACACATCTGTGGACAGAATTATCTAGTGAGAGCCAGTATGTTGTTGGGACAAAGAACCTGACTTCAGAAATCAATCAGTGGCTGAACTCCTGCCTTCTGAACTGTTGGGTAGGTGACAGTTTTCCTAAACTATGGTGTCTGACTCTGTAGAATGGGGATAATAAGGCTGCCTACTTCATAAGAGTTTAGCAGCATTAACATACTGTCTAACATAGAGTAAGCACTCAACCACTAGAGCTGCTGTTGTTGTTGTGTTGTTGTTGTTGTTGTTGCTGCTGTTATTGTTGTTGGAAGTATGTTGATGAGGGCTTAGAAGAGGAGGGAATGTGTGAGGAATACCTCACAGGACGAGGATGAGTTCGTAAAGTCAATATTCATACTTTCAACACCTATTTTGGGTGCCCATTGTGTTACAGCATTGTGCAGGTTCTGGGAATTCAGCATTGAACAAAACAGCCTCTGCTCTCATGCAACTTACATTCGCTTAGGGGAAGATGAACTTCAAATAATATGATTAGTAGTAGAGAGACACTGAGGAAGAAGGGTAAAAAAACCCAAATGTCCATTAACAGTGATGAAGCTCAATTAAATATGGTATATTCATGGAATAGAATGTGATGAAGGAGAGAATCACAAAAAGCCACAGCTATGCACGGCATGAATGATGCTCCCCAGCATGATGTTGACTGAAGGAAGCTGATACAAAAGAATTTGATTCCAGTCACATGAAGCTGAAAAATGGGCAAAACTAATCCTAGTATTTAGGGACCCATATTCACTGCGGCAGAACTCAAGAAAGTTAGAAAATTATTACAATTGTTAGGATATTGGTAACTCCTGGGGACGGGAGAGGGGATACCATCAGAGAGGGACCTTCAGGGGACCTCCGGGGGTTCCGATTATGGTCTATATCCTTATCTGGGTAAGTATACATAAGATAGTTATTAAACTGTCTATAAATATTCATGTATTTTAAAATACAGAAAAAGAAAAAAAAGCAAGAGTGAACAGAAAATGAAAGAGCATAGGCAAGAATTCCAGAAAGAAGGAATTGCTCACACAAAGCAAGAAGCTGTGAAGACAAATGCTATATTTTGAGAAACAAAATACAACTTGGTGTAGCTGGGGAGTGACTTATGAACAGAGGTGGAGGCTGATGAAGACAGTGTTAAACAAAAATTTTAACTTCCACGTGGGGGAAATGCATAAGCCACTTTGAAAGAATCGTATTAGCTATAGACAAGGGGGATGGGAGAAGTTGATGCAGGTCTAGTTCTGGGGTAGGCTCAGAGTCCAGGGAAAAAGTGTTTGCTTCCTTAGATAGGTTGTGGGCAAATCCAGAAAGTTCATGTGTAAACAAGAGGAGACTCCTGGGGTTCAAAGGCACCTAGCTAGTCTCTCTTCAGAATAATAGGGAAAATAGCCCCATGGAAATTAAACTGAAGTTTCAATATATGCTAAGGAATGCGAGCACTCTTTTGTCAGAGCTGTCTACAGTTATTAACAGGTTAACTGTTCTGTCTCTTTCTCTCTCTCTGGCTGCTATAATTTTAATTTAGAACAGCTCAAAATTTTATTTCTTGTCATTAAGAAAAAGGGATAAGAGGCAGGCAGAGGCCAGATCATGACAAACTGTGCTGTCACATGAAGAATAATATAGATCAGTTTCTGCAAATGGTGGGAACCATTTCTGACATCAAATCTGAAATGTCCCACTAAGTGCATGGAGGAGGGTCACTGTGGCAAGGTGGTACCTACAGGGAGGTTCTTCCTATAATCAAATGGGATGATGTGTGTGTTGGCAGACAGAGTGGTCGGGAGGACTACAAAAACTCTTAGAGGATGAAACTGTCAGAGAGAATAAACCAATGGATATGATTAGAGGATAGGCAGAGGACTGCATTACAACATGCTGAAGAGCATATTGTTAAGAAAATATGCAGCAGGTGTTCAAAGAAAGGAGGTCACAGTATGTACGCTTGAATTTTCAAAAATGGATTTTAAAGAGATGGGATTTGAGCTGGGCTGTAAAGACTGAAGGAACAGGGAGAAAAAAGGTGGGATGGTGGGGGCTGCAGGCAGTCTGGAGAGAGAGCAACTGCAGGTGATGGAGGTGGTGAGGGAGGTGGTGAGGGAGAAGGCAATGGACGAGTTTCCTTGTGCAGGGCAAGAGGATCAACTGAAGAGTGCCCATCTGTGAGGGATTAGAATGCCTCATATTCATCACTTGGGTCATTAGTTTTTCCTCTATAATCTTAGATTTAACATCTGTTTTCCCACTTTCACAGGAGCAAGTTGAGTCAACATTTGCATCATCTCTTCACACCTGGGTGCCTGTGCAACCTTTCTGCCATGATGTCCCCTTGGGCTGCCAGTGGTTGTAGGTAGAGCAGGAGAGAGAGATACTGAGGGGGTGCATGGTGTTGGGGCTATGAGAACTCACCTAGCTGCAGATTGATCTTCTAGTGCCGTGGGTCAGGAACTCATATAGGGGTTTAATCCCCAGGAGTGGCACTGCATGTGGATCAGATGGCCAAGAAAGCACAAAGTTGTCAGCAGCAGGGTGAGAATTTCAGAGCACAGACTGGCGTCACTGTGCTGGGCTCAAGCCTCTGGCTAGAGAATGATAAAGATCAGAGCTAAATGTAAGAGTTAGAGTCCTCTGGAGTTACAGTCCAGGGCAGTCTCTAACTCAAGAGGAAATATGAAATCCTAAAGCAGGTAAACTAGGCAAAATCCCATTCATACCAACTAGGCCAATGGGGAAAGTGCAGGAGGGACTCCTACAGGTCTAAGGTCAGTAGGGGTAAAGGACTTACCCTGGAATACCAAACATTAGCTTTATACAAATAGAATTGTTTTCCGGTACCATCAAAAATGAGCCTGAGGCTTTAGGTATTCATCTCATCTTGATCAAAATTAACTCAGAAAAGGAGGAGTGAAGGAAAGCAATTTTTATCAAATATTAGATGTGCCAGATGATATGATAAATATTTTGCAGATAAAAATCTCTTTTAATCCTTATAAATCTGTTAGACCAATATCATTGACTCTAATCTACTGTTGAGGAATTTTGGGTTCAGGGAGGCTTAGTAATTTCTCCAAGGCAATAGAGTTAGTAAGTGGTGGTACAACAGAGCTCCAAACCTGGAATAGAATGGGCTGAGCCTTCAGGAAGAAAGTATAAGAAACTCAAGTTGGGGACACTGAGGCCAGAAGGGTGTGATATTGTGAGACTATACACCAGTTCTTATCCTCACAAGCCTCTAGTTTTCCCTTCTTCTGCCTCCTCATGGAACCAATGATCAGACCCCAACAAGACATGAGTAAATGGTTATCTTGGCAGAAAACAAAGGCCCAAATGGATCTTCACATTCTGGATCATTAAAATGGCACTCGTAGGCCTTGAATAGAGTTCATTGCTCATGATATCTAGATAATATAGATATAGATATAGAGATATAGATATAGATATAGATATAGATATAGAGATATAGACATAGATAGATATATAGATGATATAGAGATAGATAGATATAGGTATAATATAGATTGGATATAGATATAGAATAGATACATATGATACAGATATAGATAGATAGATACAGATAGATATAGATATATTGACATAGATGATATAGATATACAGATACAGATATGGATTAGTAGATAGACATAGAAATCATATACATGATAGTCTAACCAATTGAATGAATTTGTCAGATATTAATGGTTACCTACTAGATGCTTTAGAATTAACACATTGTAATGAGGTTTAATTTAATGATGTATCACATTAAACCAAGTCACCAATCACTGATTCAAAACACTTATCTCTTGACTCACATGTAATATATTATTTTGATGCTGCCTAAATACCTGGATCCTTAGGAGCCCAAGAAGCCTTAAAGAACACTTAAGGTGAGAAGGTTCTGCAACTATTGAGCAAGTTATAAATTACATGTGTTTCTATCCATGGAATGTTAAGGAAAAAGCTAAATTGACTTATTGCAATAAAGTCTTATAAGTGACAAGCAATTATTAAAAACTCAATAAAATGATACAATTTTCCCCAGAGTCCCCAGTTCAGCTAAGATTTTTCTCTGACTGCCAACAGTTGAATCTTCCCTTTTAAGCTCTCAGATGTTTAAGGAGCTCATTCAATCTGACAGTGCCCATATTGTGACATTTGGGGAAGGAGGACAACTAAAAAACCAGGGGTTGGTCATCCAGCCAGAGCCCTACCCCAGCTACCACCCTAGACAGGTCCTCATTCTTAAGTGTCTGTGTTACTGCAGCAAAGTACACTGCCTTCTTAGTTTCCCAGCTAAGATTTAGCATTGATATATACCCAAGTTTTTAAGCCATAAATCTGTTTGTCATCTTTGATGCCTCCTTGCCCCCTAAATTCCTTCACTCAGCTCTCTGTGGTTCCCATTGACTTTCTTCATCTCCAGTCCATCATCCTAGTCCCAGCCACCATCATCTTTCATCTGAGTCATTGCAACAGCCCTAACTCATCCCTTGATCTCTACTTCTAATTTTTCAATCTATTTTCTATGCAGCAGCCAGCATCATCTTTCTAAAGTGCTAATCTGATTGTAACTTGATTTTCTTCCAAGTTCCATAGCTTTCCAAGTTCATACTCTTATTCCATAGCCAAATAAGATAACTTGAATATAACTGCAGGAAGTCCATGCTCTTGTTTCTTACTTCTGAGGCTCACATGTCCCGAGGGTCCTTTGTGGTGCATATCTTCTCTCTTACTCAATTCTCCAAATCTTCCCTTCATTCCCAAAGGCAGAGCTGAAGGTTTTCAATATTCCATTGTAAAAGTTCACAAAACCTGTGGTAGTTAAAAAAGTATTTGGGGTTGTATGTTGGAGGAGAATAATGACTTAAATTTAGTAACAAACTGCTATGCGTTGAATTGTATCCCCCAAAAAGTTATGTTAAAGTCCTAATTCCTGGTATCTGTGAATGTGACCACATTGAGAAATAGAGTCTTTGCAGATATAATCAAGTTGAGGTCATTAGGGTGGAGTCCAATATGAAGAAGAGGAAAATTCGGACACAGACATGAAGAGAGGACAATGCCATGTGAAAACACAAACACTGAAGAAATACAGCCATGTGAAGGCAGAGGCAGAGATTGGAGTTTTGCTGACACTAGCCAAGGAATTACTGGGCTATCAGAGCCAGAAGAGGCAAGGAAAGGTCCTCTGCTAAAGGCTTTGGAGGAAGCATGGCACTGCCCACACCTTGATTTTAGATGTCTGGCCTCTACAACGGTGAGATAATACATTTCTGGGTTTTATGACACCCAGTTTGTGGTACTTTGTTATAGAAGCCACAGGAAGCTAATACATAGGCCTAACTGCTCGTCCACAATAGGGAATCTATACACGTCTCCCTTAGAACCCTGCCCCTCTCCATGTCCCTGGAGGACACTCTCAGATCCAAATTTCCCTCCATGTCTTCCCACTCCCCACCCCAGGTTCTTGTATTCTTAAATTCCTTTCTAAAGCCCATCTCAAAAACATTAAAATCCCTTACTGTACTTTTTCTCTGCCCAATGAAGTTAATTTTCCTATTATTTTTCAATAACCATTAACCTCTTTTGTCTCTTCTTCTCTTACCCAGACTTAGCCCAAAGCTTTCTCTCTTCAAAACCCAAAGTCATTATGGTTTCTCAACTATAAGAAAGCTAAGAAGTTTTCTGCCCTCATTAAAAGCTAGATTTTAAAATATCACTTTTTTCTTCATATAAAACTATGTCATCACTCATCTGTTTAAAATTTTTATCTTTTACGGTCAGGATATAATCCAAGTCCCTTATTCTCTTATTCGACAGACATTTAAAAATTATTCGTTGTCTTGAAAATCCTTTGCTGGTAAAAGGGAAGCCATAGTCTTTGCTGTCATGGAGATAAGCCCAGTGCTGGAGAATGGCAACAAGCAAATACATATACATACAGAAATATAAACTGTGGCAAGTGTAGTGGAGGAAGGGGGTTGGATTCTCTGAGCTGAGCAGAAGTTCATTTAGATGGGAATTGTTCCAATGATCTATTATTGCATATCGAACTACCCCAAAACTTAGGGGCTTAAGGAAAAAGGCAGTTAGAATCTCTCAATTTCATTGGTTGACTAAGCTCAGCTAAGTGGTTCTTCTGTTCCACATGATGTTGGCTATAGCTGCATTAGGCTGCGTGCTCTGAAACACCCAAGACAACTGACTGATATGGCTGTCAGTTGAGGCTGCCTGTCTGGTGGGAGCTCAGCTGAGACTATTGACCAAAATGCTTATACATTATTTCTCCGAGTGTTTTGGGCTACTCATGGCATAGCATCTGTGTTCCAAGGGAGAGCATACCAAGACTGAGTTAGTGTTTTAAGAGAGAGGAAGCAGAAGTGGCCAGGCCAATCAAGGGCTTGTCCTAAAATGGGACACCCCTGTTTCTGTTGTATTTTATTGGTTAAAACAGTCACAAGCCTACCACCAAGTCAGTGTGGAAGAGATCTACCCAAGAGTACAAGTATCAGGAGGTGTGGCTCCTTGTGGTAACTGTACCACAGGCAGTTGGAGAAGACTTCAATGGGGAATTCATGCCAATAAGGGGTGGGGTGGGTAGGTTGAGACCTGAAAGAAGTGTATAAGTTAGCCAGTCAAGAAGTTAGGAGAAAGACATTCACAAAGAGAATGTAGCTCTTTCCAGGGACTGAAAGAAGACTATTGTGGCTGAAACATGGAGACCAACAAGAAGAGGGGATAAAATGAAGCTGGGTATGAAACTTCCACAACAAATTAAGAAATTGGAATTTATCCAAAACACAGCGGGTGGCTACTTAGTATTTTTAGATAGAGGAGTACACAATCTAATCTGAGTTTTCAAAAGATTCTTCAGACTGTTATGAGCAGAATAGACTGGAAGGAGCAAGAGAAAATATGTGGGAGGCCAGGTAAGTGCATTGCAGGACTTACTACAATTGCCACTGCAGGAGTCAAGTGAGACAGGATGGCAGCTTGTACCAGGAAGTAGTGTCAGAGGAGATAGAAAAAAGTGAATGGACTTAGGAGACTTCCTGGAAGATGTCTTGACAGGACTTAATGATGGACTGGACATGAGAAATGTAAAAGAGATGTGAATAGTGACTCCAAGTTTTCTAGTTTGAGCACTTCCGAGCAGGAGAGATTAGGAGAGAAGATTTAGTAAAGATAACAAAGAGTTCAATATGGGGCATGTTTTTATTTGATATGGAAACACCCAAATAGAGATGTCAGGTAGGCAACTGGAAAACTGGTTTAAGCTCAAAAGCAGCTGGGCTGCTGTTCATGTGCCTGTGATAGAATCTTCTGCTTATCCCTCCAGACCATCCTCTCCCTTTCCCCCATGCACTCCATGCTACATCCATCTTGAATGGCTTGCAGTTCCCAACAGGCCATATTTATTCACATCCAGACCTTTGCACACAAATCTATCCTTCTGCTTCTCTACCACTCTCCCTTCAATTACTGACTACGTCTCCCAGATTTGTAAGTTTGATCCTGCCCTCACTCTAACTTGCCCTGAATTAGGTTAGGTACTCCTGTCCTGGTTTCCCATGGCACCTCTTTGTGGCCCTTATTACACTGCATTTGAGTTACATCTTCAGTCTCCTCTCCTCCCATAGAACATGAGTCCCTCGAAGCAGGAAATGTGTCTCATTTAGGGTTGTGTCTCTAGCAACAGTAGGCACTCAATAACTATTTATTGAATGAATCAAATGATCTCTGACTCCAGCCTCTTCTTGCTCCAATTCATATGGAATATCATATCCCAAATTAACTACTCTGAACGTCCCTCCCATCAGACAACTTCCCTTCTCAAGAAGTTCCAGAGCCTTCCCAGTGTTTATTCCAACAGAGATTTGGTGTCTTCTATTATCTCTTCTCTTGCTAAATATGTAGAAATAGAAAGCATGCAAGGTCTAGATGTTTTGAGGTCAAAATTCCATGGAGGAACTGTGACAGCTTCTACACAGCAAGGGAGGAGTATTGGGGGATATCAAGGAAGACATAAAGCCACCTCAAACACTCTTATACAGATATAAAAGCAGGGGCAGGATCTTCAGTGCCTTATATTCATCTTTCTCAGGAAACTATGCACTGGGGTCCTTCAGGCACTTTTAGTTCACACAAAAATAGACTGCTGGATGGGAACAAACACATCTCAAGCTCTCAAATGGGGAATGCAGGCTTCAGGATCACAGATGTGTTATGCCAGCAGATGTTGTGCAATAACATAACAATTTTAGAGTTTTTCACGCTTAGTAATAATAAAAATGAATGAGAATGCAAAAATAAAACTAGACACTTGTAATGGAGGCTGTGGGTTTAGACGAGCTTATTATAATTGAGAACATAATGGCCAGATGGAATCTTTAACCTTGGATGGCCCATCAGTGGACTTTAGGGAGTCAATTGTGTATTCAGTTGTGAAGGATAAGAAAAAATAATTACCAGTTATATACAAAGTACTGGAAATATGTTGTCAAAGATTGAATCTAGAAGGTAAGATAAAATTAAGGATTTAAGGATTTTAGCTCTTTAAAAAAAAAATCCCTTATGATATATAAGTCTATCATTTCCATCAGGCAGTTTCAGGAACACATTATAGGTGACGGCTCGGGGGGCTGCCCGATAAAAGAGGACTCTGGGGAGTGAGGGAAGCCAGGCAGATATGGTCACTCTTTGAAATAGTGTGAGATTGAAGGTGCCGGGTTTCCCTTAACTTGAAGGAGATCCACAGTGAATAAGGGCTGACTGCTTAGTAATCGACTTTATTGATGAAGAGCATGGTCCAGAGGAAAATGTACTTGATTAGGAGTCCAAGCTCTCTAGTTTTAAAGTGATACGAAGTCTCTTCTCAGACTTCAGCTAGAAAGCTTGTTAAACCTTAAATTGAGCTTTTGATTCGGTAGGTCTGAGGTGGGGCCTGAAAATTTGCATGTCTATCAAGATTCCAGGGCTTGCTGATGAAACCTCTTTGAGAACAATGGCTCTTTGTCTTGGCTACCTGTTACAATCACATGGGGGAACTTTTTACTGTATTTTACTATATTTTATTTTTATTTTTTCCAGTTTTACTGATATAATTGACACTTAACATTGTGTAAGCTTAAGGTACACAATGTGTTGATTGGATACATTTATGAATTGTAAAGTGATGGCCACCATAGCAGTAGCTATTACCTCCATCGTGTGGCGTAATAACCATTTCTTTTTTGGTGGTCAGGACGTTAAAGATCTACTATCTTAGCAACATTCAAATACATGATACAATATTATTAGCTATAATCACCATGCTGGATATTAGATCTCTAAATCTGTTTACCTTGTAACTGAAAGTTTGTATCTTTGACCAGTATCTCCCATTGCCCCACACATAGCAACCCCCATGGCGTTCTTGGAATTCATGTGATAAACAGCACTTCCTCTAGGGGAGATATGTTCCTCCAGGGGAGAGAAGCCCTCTCACCCATCTTGCAGCTTTCAGAGTCATATGTGAAAATTTGCCCCAAATATTTGTGGATTAGTTAGAATTTGAATTGGACCTTTTACAATTTGAAAGATCAATCTGCTTTTTGAATCCCTTTGTTTGGGGTGTGTGTGTGTGTGTGTGTGTATGCATGTGATTAGTTATTAAATAAAATGTCACTTTCTTGCCCTTCCACAACATGTAATAAAACATATAAGTCCCAATAAGTTGGTAAAATATATTTTATTCGTTCATACAAAGAAATAGTATGAATTATCAGAATTTCATTTTCCTAGAAACATCTTTCTCTGTGTAAAATTAATTTGTGTTATACATAGGACAAAATACTTGATTTTTTTTTTGTACACATTGGCTATTCTAACATCCAGGTTATAGAAGACACACTGCTAGAATTTGCACAGTATTTCAGATTACAGGGCTGAATGAAACTCAGTCATAAATTAATGTTACAAAAGTAAAAAAATCTAACCACACCTTTAAGTTTTACTGACCATTCTTTTTGATAAACTGAAAAGATAAAAGACAATGACTTCTGTGTCAACATTTTAATACATACTAAAATAGAACCTTCCATTTTCTTTTCTTATGAAAATGTCCTGGCAGGATCTGAGACTGTTTTTCCATAGGTCTAAAATGTATCTGTCACTCAAAATGACTTCCCAAGAGCATTCCATGAGAAGACATTTTCTCCTCCTCCATCATCCAATTAAATATTTATTACGCAGTCATTACACCTAAATACCTTTTCAGGTACCACCTACCAAGTTAACAGACTACTGTACAAATGCCTCAAAGAAAGCATGGAGTAGACAGGAGGAACAATAAAAACCTCTAATTATTTTTGTTAATGTTTTTGTTTTTAACAAGAAAAGAAATAAAACTGAAAGGAATAAAGTATTCCAATGACTATCAGAGCTTTTCCTGTAAACTGGAAGAAATACAAAACATGTGCTAGGACAAATTGCCAAAATGTGAAATGGTGTCTGTCTTCTAGCAGCTAAAAGTTAAGCTGGTGGCCTTGCAGATTGCTAGAACAGGAAGAAACCCAAGGCTTAATTTTATGTGTTGCCTAACCTCTCCAGGAAGAAGACATGTGGGCTCAGGCTCTGTAATAACTATCACATGATGGGGTATAACCTTGGGGCCAAAGCTGTGTCCAGATCAGTCAGGAATTATAAACTATTAGACCCCTATGAAGACATGCACAGAATGTTTGATTTATTTGTTTTATATAGAAAAACTTGCTCTAGTCCTTCAGTGCTAGTTATCGACATCTGTGTGGAGTCAAGGATTTGACCCAGAATAGAATCTGGCCCACTTCAGTGTTTATGACTAAATGATCCTCCTCCTATCTGAAAATTTCCTGTTTCAGTTTTAAGGCAGGGAATAAACAACTTAATCAAAAGTCGTTCAGCTTGGAAAGAGGGCAGGGACTTGAGGAGAAGGAAAAGCATGGGCATGTTTTTCAACCAAGTTGTTGCAAACCCTCCTCTGAGCTTTCCTGTGAGTCTCCATCATGAGCCAATCAGAGCATGAGAGTGGCCAGAAAGCAAACAAGGCAGAATGTGGTGGAAGACATGGATACTGACTTTTACTCTGAGCAATAGCATGCTATAACTGAAAAGAGGCGTTCTCAGTTTTATTTCAAATGAGTCTGATTGAAAAAAATGCATGACCAATTAATTAGCACCCTTATGCAGATAACTTTGATACTCAAGCAGCAAAAGGGGAGAACCAGGTCATGATTATGGCATTCCCCTAAGTGCAGGTTCTACACTACTTGGTAGAGGCAGTAACAAAGCTAGGAAATAAATAGAACATCTCAGGAATGCTCAGAGCCCCCCATCTCTATCCTCCTGCACAGAACCTAATAACAGTTTTGCTGCTAAGCATAACCTAGCTAGATCTGGGCTAAAACTTGTGGGCAAATACAAACCAGGTAATCAACAAGACATCATTTAAAAACTATTGATATCTCATATCATTTTGATGAATTATATTTTCTCTTTTCATGTAAGTTTTCTTACTCTATTGGGCAAGTTATCCCTTACAAAATACAAAAGCGTTCTTCGTAAATATCATAACCCAAC
Organism: Rousettus aegyptiacus; assembly: GCF_014176215.1. Taxonomy (NCBI): domain Eukaryota; kingdom Metazoa; phylum Chordata; class Mammalia; order Chiroptera; family Pteropodidae; genus Rousettus; species Rousettus aegyptiacus. The sequence goes on from NW_023416309.1 coordinate 67,978,698, forward strand.
CATTTTGACAATAAGTATATCTTCCTACATATGCCTTGATGAATGTGTAACTGAAAGAACAATTCTTTTATGGTAGAATCATTCTGGTTTAAAAAGCATTCTGGTTTAGGATAAAGTGAATGTCATTATGTGATATTGCTATGTATTACCCAACCGCCACTAGCTAGTTATCATAAAAGATCCCCAATTCCTCTCTCAACAGAGAGGTATGGTGAGAGCATTCTGCATTAGCAGCAACAATGCTGGCAACCCTTCTGCCAAGACCCGGCAAAAACAAGGGACAGCTGCACAAGTGTCAGGCTCAAGTGCTAAGTGCTCGCAGGCAATATGTGGCCAGCTTTCCCAGCCTGTCCTTACAAGGGCCACTCCTGGTTCTTGCCATTTGGCTGTTGGCTATAATAGACCATGTTGTCAATCTGAGATGAGCTGGGAATTCCAAGGAGAAGAGTTCCAGACATCAAGCAGAGGGGCAAGGATTCCCTTCCTCTGCCAGACACCTGTTTTATTGGAGGGGTCTTTTTCTTTTCTTCCATTGAGGCTGTTAGCGTACTGAGATGTGCCTCATGTGACTGACTCTGCACCTAGCAGCACCTTGGTAGACGATGATGGCATTGGATGCACCTGACCACTTTGGGTCTTAACACCTGGCACCCTTAGTTTGTGGCTGTGGTTCTGCTAGCCTAGGAGATTCTTTGGTGTGTCAAAGCAGAACTGTCTGCCTGGAGAACAAAGTGTGGTGCACTCTTATGCAAATTAGAAGAGACTGTCTTTATTTCTAAAGCAGCACCCAAGCATCGCATACACGTGACCTGGGAAAGAAAGGGCTGACATTTGCATACACTTCAAGCTGGTTAATGAACCAGGGGACCAGGGCAGAAGAGGATGCAGGGCTATCCCTCAAAATCAAAATCTGAAGTAGTCAGACCCTGGTACACAGGCTCTAAAAGGATGTGGATGTTCCTGCCAAGGCAGTGATTCTCCCATGCGCTGAGCAGACGTGGGGGAAACTTAGCTTGGTCGTCTGGCATTTATGTCCTTGGAAATGGCATCACATCGACGAAGAAGCTGCTACATGAGGTCTCACCTTCAGAGTGCAGCACTGCTGAGACAGCTCAGCACTCCTACGAGGTACATAGGCAGGAAGAGAAATGGAAGCTGGGATATGAGACCCAAGACACAAGGAGATGGCAAGTGAATTCAGACAGCGATCGATGGCTGCATACCCGTAACAACAAAAAAATCTCAAGTTGTGCTTTTCTTCTTTTTAAATATAATAGGGAGAGGGGAGGGGGAATGGAAGCACCATCAATTGTAAGGAAAAAAAATATTAGAGTTAAACACTTTGGAATGTTAACAGATTATGAAGCTAACTCTCTAAAGAGTGTGGCTAGGCAGCTTAGTGAATTAATTGCTTATGAATTAAAAATAAATTATTATAAAATAGATTTCTGTACATTTTACATACATATAATCTCTCTCAATATATAAGCCAAGTGGTAAATTGCGTGGTCCAGATGCCTTCAATCCCAGCCAAAGTCGAGCCCAGTCATCTGGTAGAACTTGAGGTTGAAAGGCCGGTAGAACTCCCGCAGTCTCTGCACCACCTCGCGGTCGATCTCAGGATGTGTCCTGCCCTTGGTCTTGCCCAGGCAGTGGGGTTTGCTGCTCCCCTCAGCCTTCTTCAGGCAGGGGAAGCCCTTGGTCTTGTTGAAATAGAAGTGCTTGTCGGTGATGATCCTCTTGAGACCCAGAAAGTCCTGCACGCGGCCCAGCTCGCCGGCCGGGTCGCTGATGAGGCGCTCCCCACTCACGAAGAGCATCTGACCAATGGGGAAGTGGCGCAGCCAATGCTCCAGGTGCTTGGCGTAGATGCCGATCTGGATGGCGCTCCATGACGTGTCGATGAGGCCGGTGGTTCTGTTTTTGAAGGTCAAGCTCTCAAAAGTAGGAATGTCAGGCCTCTTGGAGAGCGTCTGCGTGTAGTCTGAGATGGCTCTGGTCACTGGGTCCCGCACCACCACAATGAGCTTGGTGTCCTTGGACATGGCCGAGATGCGCGCGGGCGCCTCCCGGGTAACAAAGTAACTGGGCGTCTTCTCCATGGTGATCTGCCCCTCCAGGGTTCTGGGCATCAGGTCCCTGAGAAAAGCAAACAGAGCAAACCTGGGTCAGAATATGATGCCTCTTTGATCACGCATTTCATTGTCAACACTACTAACACTACTAACCTTGTGATCTTCTCCCCTCAACAGTTGTAGAATCATGAAAAAATGCAAGCAAAATAATGTCCCATCTGAAGTTTGATGCCAGACACTATCTAACTAAAATATAAAGGCATCTTCCTCATCCTAAAAACAGTAAGACACAGGTTACTCTAAGATCCTTTCGTGGATGTCACCTCTTCACTTACTTTTCAGGGTATCCAACTTTTAGACAGTCCCAAACATCTGATGTCAGAACCAAAGATGTTTGGCCTCTGTATCTTTCCTAAATAATAACACCTGGGCTTCCCAGCGATTTTTATGCCCATAGCCCTGCCTTTAGGTGCTCACAAACCCTGAGTAAATGTGCTGTGGGCACATGTCACCCTGGCTCAGCCAAGCTGTACTGGCTTCATTGCAGAGACCACTGACAAAACACCTTTCTTCCGAAAAGCACACCTGAAGGCAACAAAGTATACAGCAGTCAAAAAACTGAATGAGAAGTATAAACTGATACAAACTTGCAAAGAGGAAATTCCTAAGACACAACTCTGGAAGCTTCCCCAAATACTTCAGATTCCATTAAAAAACAAAAACAAAAACAAAAAACAAAAAAGGACTTGTATGATACTATTGCAGTATTAATCAAGCAAAAGTATGTAGGCAAAATTGTAGTTACAGGCCATAATTGGACCGATATGCAGTTTTGTGGTGACAATTAGCACTACAAAAAAATAAATAAGAAAAAGAATCAATAATGTAAAACTGCCATATTTGCTCTCTGAGCCTCAGTATCCTCATATGTGAAATGGGAATAAATGGGAATAATTCCTCCTACTTCATTCAGTTGTTATGAGGTTTATAAAACTGAACCAGTTTTACTTAACAATTAAGGAATATGGGCTTGGCAGTCAGACTGCATGAATTAAATCATAGCTCTGACACTTATAAGCTGTGGGTTTCTTTTCCTCATCTGTAAAAATAAAGGGGCTAATATCCATCTCATGTGAGTTTAATGAGAAGTAAGACAATTAATGGTCATAATATATTTTGAACATGCATAACATATGGTATATACTTGATATACAGTCATTATTACAGCGTTCAACACACAGTTTATAGCACATGGTAGGACCAAAGTTGAGCATATGTGTGCACACACTCATGTATATACATCCAAAGGAGATGTGTTAACTAATTGGACACTCAGTTTTGGTCAGAAATGTACAATTTTCTTTTAGCCATGGGATAGAGATTTCTAATTGATTCTTACTTGGGCCCAAGAATTAAAAAAAAAAAAAAGAAAAAGAAAAAAAAGAAAACAATTTCTACATCGTTTGTGAGCAAATATTTACCTCTTAGTAGGATATTCTAAACTTCCAGCTTCGAGCCATCCCTAATCAACTGAGACCACAAGTCCTGCATTGACCACAAGTATGGGAGTGACGATAAAACTCAGCATCACCGCCCAGCAAGGGCAACTACCTGGAGGGCGCTCCTTCACAGCCAGTAACAGAAGATGCTTTTCCTGAAGGAAGACTGCCTTGACAACACCGCAGCCACCCCTGGCTTAAGCTAAAGCTGGATTGACCCACTTTGCCCATTAACCACTTAGATTAATGTCACAGTGCCATCAGGCTAATGTGATGGCGGATTAAAGAGAGTCTTGAATCTCAACTTATTTTGCATTTTACTTAAAAGCAGGTCGAGTCAGATAAAGTCCAAGTTTTCTTCCCTATGTTAAGTCATCTACAACTGGCTATAAAGACAGTCTACATGAGTTCAATATTCAGAATCAAAGTGCTACCACAATGATTAAAGAAAACTCAACACCCAAAGTTGTTCAGAGCCATTGCCAAGGAGTGGGTTTGAGTCAGTCCTCAGAGTCTGTCTGACCCAGCATGACTTTTTGAATCCAGGCCACTGGTTTAACTCTCAGCATCCCCCCCCATTAAGGTATGTGCTCCTGCATAGGTCACAGGTCAGTTAACCTATCCATACCTCAGTTTCTCATATAAACCATGAGAAAAATGATGGCATCCACCACCTAGGGTTTTACAGAACTATAAAGTTAACTTTGGTACCAAGCTTGGTGCTAGAAAATGTTATCAATAATCTTCTGTTGACAGGGTCTTGGCAAAGAAGTAAGGAAGAAAGGTTTACGCACAGATCATTCACATGGTTCTACCCCAAGAGGGGTAATAGGGAAGGCTCAGCTCCTGTGAGACACAGAGATGCAGGGCATCAGACTCTGCCCTCGGCCTGATGCTCGAGAACCGTCTCTGAACCTTTACTGCCTGCATTTCCTCAACATCCTTAAAGAAGGGTCTGGCAGGAACTGAACAAAACAGCTAAATGGGCAATTGTGAATAAGAAACCACATCATAGGACTGGTAAAAAGGACATGGTAGAGCCTCATTATCCTCCAGTGCAAAGGCAAAGCCTCCTTAGCCATAAACAAAGAGTCTCTGAGCTGTGGGCAGATTTCCAGTGCTTGACTGCCTGCTGGCCACCCAAGCCATTCTGGGGTACCAGCTCGAGGGGACCCTTCTCCCCAAGACAGTCTGTGTTTGCACGCATATGTCAGAAAGCATTTAGAGACCTCAGGACTTTTCTTCATTATCATGATAACAGCCAGGGAGCTACTGCTGTGACACCAAGACTCCTTGGCCCTTGTCCACTGGAGGCTCCACAGCCACTCTCCCTTTGGTGTGCTTGGCTGCAGACAATGAGTGGCCAATGGGCAAGATGTACAACTAGGCTTTCCATCATTTCAGCAAATGTTTTCGGGGTCCTCTCTGCTGGCTTTCAGGGATGTTTCTGTGGCAGGTAAAGTGAAGCAGAATTTGCCATCCCAAAATATGCATCCTTGGCATAGAGATTATTTAAGGCTGATTATTTTTAAGAAATAGCTGACGTAAGAAAAGCTCTGAAAACCTGAGTAAAACTTATTATTTGTAAGAGACATTTACATTAATAAAGGAAATCTCCATTTGTAAGGATGTCTTCCTCTCTGTTCCAGGAAGAGGACAAAATTGAATTTTTAGAAACTCTAGTCAATGGAGAATGCATGGATTTAAATCTGCATAACAACCTTACCCTTGTTTGCTGTGTTTTTCCTGGTTATCTACCATAAATGGCCTTCCCCATACCCCCAAATCTTTCTTTTGTCTCTAGCTGGAGATGGAATTAAGGTTACACCTTGGGCTATTTTGGGGTGTTGCTCAGTGTTCCTGGGTCTCTCCCATGTGTACTGGAGGTATATACATTAATTTTTTGTTTGTTTTTCTCCTGTTAATCTATCTTTTATTACATGAGGATCTCAGTCGAGACCCCAGAAAGGTAGAGAAAAAAATTATTTTTCATCCCCTATACAGGCACTGGGCTCAGAGGGAACTGGCATCTCCCCATTATACCCTGAGTGAGAGCACAGTACAGATTAAGAGGCATGTGGACAGCTCCTGGCAGAGAATCTTCTGAACAGCCTTTCTCCACATTAGCCCCTCTTTTCCCACTACTCCCACCCTCACTCCCTGGTCCTGGAGCTAACCCCTTTTCATTCTCTTCCTGGGTCCACTTCCTTCTTCTCCTCCCTTCACTGGCCACACTCTCCTGGCCTCACACTCAAAATGTCTCTGAACACAACAGTGACTCAGAGAAGAAAGTTAGAGGATGTGGCTGAGGCTGAGACACTCATGTGGGCCCTTGCATGTCCATCCCAGCAGTAGATCCTCCTGAGCCAACAGAGAGATTGCAGGTTAATTGAGCTGCTCATTATGAAAACCAATTTCTCAAACCTATAGTCATAGCTAATAATTATATAGAGCTTGGAGCTTGCAGAAGAAATTTCACAGATATTATCTGCATTAATCCCTCACAACAAGCCTTTGAGGTAAGTACTGCAGTTCTCAACTTACTCATGAAAAAACTAAAGCTAAAGGAGAGAGGGTGACTTACTTGGAGGTGGGTCACTGGCCTGTATAGGTCAAGAGCTGGGACCTAGAGTCAGCCCCTGGTATGCTTCTCCTCCCATTTGTCACAACCTTTTCCTCACTGACTTCCTGTGTTTCTTTTTAATATGCTGAAGAGCACATAGCACCACATACCTGTCCTCTCTTTAAATAGATACCTGTATTTTTTTTCTCTTGTTCATAGATTAGGATCTTAATAATAGGTATTTCAGTGCTAGAATCAAATGACTGCAATCATAATTCTAAACTGAGACAGATTTCAAAACAATAAAGCCCTTAGGTTCATATATTCCCAATATTAACTGCATTCTATGGGGCCTGAAATCTTAGCAATCATTGCAACGGTCACCTCCTCCAGCACCCTCTGGCCCTGACCTCTTTCCCTCTTTATCATGCAGCCAAGAAGAGACATCTCTTTGGCACCTGGCATATATCGGCAGTGGGTACCTGAGAAGCTGAGAGGGCCGGACAGTGGAAGCTTGAGGGAGGCACATGCTCACCCCTATGAGGAGCATCTTTGGGACAAGTCTAGAAGTTATTAACTGGTGATACAGGTGACACCCATGACAGAAAGCAAAAAAGATCCCACTTCTTCATCCAGTGAGACCTATGGGGCAAGGCAGGCTTGTCACCCCATTCTGGCCTGGGGATGACAAACTCAATAAACTTTCACAAACACCAGTAATCTCAAAGAGCGGGGCCAAAGAGCAGGAACCCAAGACCAGGAGGATTTGGAAAGGGTGTTTCAGGCTTTCAACACGTTTAAGGATACGCACAGAAAGTGACGGGCCGCCTCTGTGGCAGTTGGTCTCACCCCTGGTTGCAGATTGAAGTCTTAGGGTGCTTTGAACTAAAACTCCTGGGCCCTGCTTTAGACCACCTGAGTCAGGCCCGTGTGGGTGGGGCCCCAACACAGAATCTTTTAGGACTCCAACGTGCAGCCAGGATTGGAAATCATTAATCTATGGTATCTGTCATGTACTTCAGTCATTTATTCTGCTGATATCCATGGGTACCTAAAAGGAGACAATGTGTAGGTACAGAGGCAAACAAAAAATTGAGAAAAAAATATCGTGACTGGAACTGAAAGTTGTTCAGCTAATCCAAGACTTACTATTTGAGTCAAAGAACTACTACAGTTAAGTCTAGGGACTATGGGTCATACTCTCTCTGCTGAAAGTAGACCAGGTCCCAGAGTGAGTGAGGGGTATGCCCCAGTAGTAAACAAACTACAGAGAACAAATAAAACAACCTGAACAAATGAATACAGTCATGTTTAATGCCAAGAGAAAAAAGAACGTTTGTTGCCCTAAACATACACAAGTGCACGTGCACACACGCGCACACACACACACACACACACTTACACAAATCGGACTACCAGTGAAACAAAATGAGGCAAACTGAAGCTCAAAGACAGACGAGGGGATCTGTCTTGTGTGGTAAAGAAAGTCTCACAGATGCATCTAATTCTTTCATCATCAAAAGCTGGATAACATCAATATAAACAGAAGAAAGCAAAACAAACAGGTGAATAATAGTACTAGCACTAGATTATCTGATTTATTTTTTTGCCAAAGTTTGTGGCTTAAAGTGAAACTAAATTCTCTTTTAAAAAATGCCAGGAAATTAAAATGAATTAATGTCAAAAATACCTTAAGGCCCTTTTCCCCTTTTCTAATCTTGAGACAGAGTAGATAAGGAGAATGGTCAGAATCAGGTGAGGTAGATAAGGATAAAGGGAGTCAAATATACAGTGACAGAAGGAAATTTAACTTTGGGTAGTAAATAAAATGAAATATGCATATGACATATTAACCAAATTACACACCTGAAACTTACATGATTTTACTAACCAATGTTACATCAATAATTTAAAAAAAAGAATCAGGTTTGAAGATCTGAAATCTCCAATGTCAGGTCGCAGAGTTCCCCTCTCCCTGTGCCTTTGCTGACTAGAGAAGTCAGCTGAGGAGGTGAGCCCACAACCCATAGAGTCAACTTCTCACTGAGGACTGGCCGTTACAGGGCTTGGGAGAAGCGCAGTTTACAACTGAACACCCGAAGTCTCCATGGGGCCCTTTTGTGTTACTGCTGAAGGTAGACTATTAAAAACCAACCTCCAGGCCAAAATGAGTAGAAATTCAAATGAACCAGAGTGGATCTAAAAAGTCCTCTAATTCTGCTGTTCTCCAGTAGCAAACATTGCCCTGTTTTCTGCTTCTTTCTTTTCTTGGGTGACATGCCTGACCCCGTGGTCCAGCAACTTAACTTACTGTTTGCACTGGCAAATTATACAACAAGAAAAAGGAAGATAGCTAAAATGGGTGTAACCTAACTCATTAGAGTCAAGCAGATACCAAGACATTGACACAGAACAGATGATGGAAGACAATGAACTTCAGGGAGGAGACTAAGCTGCAAGCCACACCGGGCTGGGATGGGCCCATCTCCCACTCTCACTGAGGAAAATTGAAAAGAGCAGAGAAACATTCACCCACCCCTTTCCCCTCACCCTTTGGGAGAATAACTTCCTTGCTTGGTTGCAGAATACCCCACATTTTCTGTACTCCAACAAAGATTTTGTTTTTCTTTTTAAAAAATCTACTTTTTAACCTACTAGACTACCATTTAGTAAATAACCATTTTTGCTGTCCAGTACTATGAACTTTGACAAATGCATAGAATTGTGTAACAACCACCACCACAATCAAGACATAGAACATTGCCATCAGTACAAAATCTCACCCTTCTGCTAGTCCAATAAAGATCTTAAAGCAAACAATTTATAGAGAACAAGTTCCCTTACAAATGGCCAGAGGCTGCCTAAATTCTTGTCTTGATACTATTTTGAAGAAAATATTGATTAAAATGAGAAAACGGTCAATAGAGATTTAGAAATTTTGACATAACAGAATTATTTACTGCTGCTTTGAGAAAAATGGACAAGTCGTTTTCATGAAGGTCTCTTTTAGTCTTCCACTTCTAGTCGTGCTCCTAATTGGCATGTCCTCATGGCCACATTCCTGACTTTCTAGGGCTCAGCTTCCTGGCCTGTAAATGAGCAGGCAGAAGAGTTTGCAATGGTCCGCCAGTGCTGATAAAATGCTCTAGTGATAACACCAAGCGCATAGCCAGGAAACTGTAATGCTGCATCATCTAATAATATAGCTTTTCCACAGAGCTCAAGTCTGCCTCTGAGAATTCCAAAATCAGAAGTGCAACAAGGAAAAAATTTTAGAAACGGCACAATCAGGATTTCTAGGAAGGTTACATCCCTCCTCCCCAGCATGCAAAAACAAAACAAAACAAAAAACACCACACTTGGTCCATATATCTGCAGTTCCAAATCTGGGATCCCCAGGGATAAGGAGAGGGAGAGGGAGGGATGAATAGGCAATGGCACGGAGGACTTTTAGGGCAGTGAGAATGCTCTGTATGATGTTATAATGATGGATACATGTAATTGTACTTTAATCCAAATCCATAGAATGTACAATATAAAGAGTGAACCCTAATGTAACTATGGACTTTGGGTGATAATGATGTGTCACTATAGGCCAACATCAAATGGACAACTCTGGTACAAGATGTTGACAGTGAGGGAGGCTGTGTTTGTGGTAGGGTGGGAGCATATGAGAAACCTTTGTATTTTCTGTTCAATTTTGCTGTGACCCTAAAACTGCTCTAAAAAATAAAATCTTCTCTATGAACTATGGTTTTCTCCCTGAGGAACAATGGGGTCTCACAGCCTCACACCCTTAGCCTAGGCGCCTATATAGGTATCTTCGTTTAACACTCATTTTTATCCTGTGACTTCAGGCAGAGGGCTCTATCTGAGATGCAGACTGCACATCAGCTTGCCTCATCCATACTCACTTCTTCACCCTCACCCAACCACTCAGGAAAAAAGAAAATTCTTCCTTTCTAGATAAAAGTGAGATTTGTAAAAGGTAGCATGTCTTAACCTCAGACATGCAAGACAAAGAATAAATACCAAATTTTCTGCCTTGAAAATGTTTTTTGAAAAAAAAAAAGTCTTATTTTACAAAAGGACACCCTTGGGTTACTGGGCTTTCTGACTACTTGGAAGAATTGGGGCTGCCCAAGCTTCTCACTCAGCCTTTCTTCCTTGGCACAAAGGCCTCAGGGTCCACCCTGCCTGGTCCCTATGGGAGGGAGGGAGGGACCTGAGGACCAGTGCAATAGGAACCAGGGCTTTATTTTAGGCTTGGCAGGAGCTGACCACCTCAATCTCCCCATCATAGAAAAGTCAAGGAAACCCATCCAGTTGGCTAACTTGAAAAGGTGGAAAGGGCAGCTGGGGGTGTGAAGGGGAGGTGACATAAAGGAAATTTGACATGGAGGGGAGGTGATCTTCCACGAAGCAAACCCCGAAGCTGCCAGACAAGACTTGGAGGTGCTAGATGTGGAAGGTTGTGGGGAGGGGGTGTCTCTTCCAGGTTTCAGTGAGCACTTACGACTCCAGGCCAAAGAGTTAAAGCATTTTTAAAAGAGAATTCAGGGGAAAGAGAAAGCGAGGGCCTCACAGTCATAAAGTCCTAATCACAGGCATTTCTGTAATGGCAAGTTTGGGCTAGCCTATCCTTATCTTCTCTGAAAACTGGTTACCAACCCTCAATAATCACCACAGTCGCACCACAAAAAGCTCCCTAGTGTCTTTCTACCTCATGACCTTATAAAGTACAGTGAACCTTCAAGGGTAAAAAGACCAAATTTACAGCCCATTCTCTCTCCTTTCTTCTCCTACAGAAGGATGAGACACCCAGGGACAAGGAAGAAACTTTTCCTGGAAAACTTGCCCATGGACAATGACTAAGGAGCCACAGCCTCATACTGAGAGTTGTAACTGAAACTGCAAGTTGTAACTCCGGAAAGTTTCTTCTTTAAAGCAGCTTTCTTCCCAGGGGAGGCAGGAGGAGAGGTAGGAGGAAGATGTGTATCAGCACAGCCCCTCCTTATCTGGACCCTCTTTCCTTTGGTGCGAAGCCTCAAAGCCCACCAGTCAGAGCTCCCTTTCAAAGGGCCACATCTCCATAAATAATTACATCCTTTTGGGGGAGATGTTTGCATATCAAAGAACTCCTTTGGGAGGGTTTAAAATAATTTAAAATGAAATTGTATACAGTCTGTTGTCTTTAATGTCCCTCTGGTCTTGAAGCTGGAGCAGTGGAGCTACCGGAAGTGATGTCCTCATTCATTACAAACCCTACTGGGCCTTTTTTCTCCTCCCCTTTTTAAGGTAATGAGTAGGAAAGAAAAAAAATTACAAAAGATGGGCTCCCCCAAGCTTCTCTCTCTTCTGACGCTCTCTTTTTTCCCCACTCCCTACCACCAACCCCCACCGCAAGGATTTGCCCTCCATTGTCCTAGAATTTCAATACTGCTCAGAAAATGAAAAGCCTGTGAATGCGGTAAGGAGGTGGGGCACAAAAGAGCATCTCGCTCCTCTGGGTCAACTCAAGATTCCTTTCATTTTGGCAGAATCCTCTGTTATAGACCCTGCTTCACAAAGGCCTGAGTTCCTGTTCCTGGAAGGGGCTGGGGGTGTGGGGGATGGAGGGAGGGTTTCAATTAAAAGCTAATAGCCTTTTGTGTATGAACTCTCTGGGGCATTGCTCATGTTTATTGGACCTCACTGTGTGCCAGGACAAATCATGGGAAATCAGAGAAATCTGTGTCCGTTTCCTAAAAAAAAAAAAAAAATTTTTTTTTGATCATTAGAAAGAAAGAAAGAAACAGTCTTCTGGGAAGCAGACTTTTTAGAAAGTAAAATCAGCCCTGCCATTGGGCAGAAGACCCAGAAAGAAGAAGAGCAGGGCACCAAATCCAGCTGCAGAAAGGCCGCAGCTGAAGTGGTTCTGCTCCTGCTTTGACAGATTCTTCTCTGTGTAGACCAGACAAGCGTTTCATCTCTGATCAGCACTGGCTTCTTTGACTAGAATAGGCTCCTTTGCCCTGGGGAGATGGGAGCCCCAGCTCTGTGTAGGTTACTTCCCTAGCAACAAGGGGCAGCTCCCCCTCCACAGTTGCATTCGCTTGTATGTTTCACATGCTCCTGTAGTGCTCCCCCAGCTCCCTGATTCATCCCAAGAAAAGCTGCCTTCTCTTGTGCCCTGGGTAACTCAGTGCTAATGTTTGTAAACAGGCCTTCACCCAAGAGCTTCTGAACCACTCAGTGCTGCCAGCCAACACAGTGGATGAAAATCACTACCCCCCACATGGAAGCCAGGAAAGAACAAACGGGTGAGGGGCAAGGGGCGGGGCAGTTTCTAACACTCAGTTAAAGTAGTGGGCGCTTGGGCACGTGAAGTTCTGGGTTCTGGTTCCTGCCCTGCCACTGACAAGAGCCTAAGACTTTGGACAGACACTAAAAGCTTTGGACTCGGTTTCCCTGTGTATAAATATTAACGTAAAAGGGTATTCTTCAGCTCTAACTTCTATAAAATGACCTTTACAATTTTCATTCTCCCACCCCATCCCTATTCCACCTCCTCTTTCAGCTAGCAGTAGTTTGACACAAGTTGGCAGGGGTAAAGTATAACTTCTACAAATATTTGATAATTGAATATATACAAACTGCATCTCAGGGGCACTGGTGTGGAGCAAACCAAAGAGTATAAATCAGATAGAGGTCATGTCAAGTGTACCCTAAAAGGATGCACCCATTTCAAGGTCAAGCTATGTGGCCTTGGGCAAGTTGCTTAATATCCTGAGCTGTTTTTCCTCATTTGTAAAATGGAAATATTTCTCCTACCTATTTTACAAAAAAATTTCTGAGACTCAAATATAATTTGTAGGTGAATAAGCTTTTAAAGCAGCAAAATCCTACCTAAGAGTAAGGTGGAATGAACCCCATTCATACCCCTTCTGTTATCTCCTTTGGCATATGGCTCTAGATACTCGGACTATTTCTAGGGAAATAGGGCTAAGGAAAAAACAAAACAAAACACCAAATTGATTCTTAGATTCAAAGGCTCATGTAAAAACAAGTATTTGAAAGAGTCTCAATTTCCTGAAATTCCTCACTTGTGCTATGAAGGATCCCAGGTTTGGATCTTTCTTCTTAGTACATGGTAGGACATTGGAGACCAAGGAAAATTGAACACCCTTCCTGGGTTGACATCACTGAATGAATGTGGAGACTAAAAAAAAATACTTTTCCTATTGTCTTCTAAGTTCTTCTAGCTGGGCTAATAATCAAATTACCATAGACAGAGTAACATGATAAAATGCACAAAATTTATTATGGGTGTACATGCCCAGGAGTATATAGGATATGAGACCCAAAGAGGCATTGGGTAATTGAGGTTTATATGCCATATGGACAAAGGAGAAAGGTGGCTGTGATGGGATTTCATAATAAGAAAATAGGCAATTTTATAGGTAGCTACATATAATGAAATATACGGTGGCAGGAAAACTAGCCAGGCAACACAGAAACAATGGGGTGGGGGATAGGAACAGGGCCAATCTAGCTACCAAGCTCCTACCTGGAGCCTTCCTATCTATCTGCCACCTAGGTGAATATGTTAAAATTCCCTTCCTGGAGAAAGTCTTTCTATCTGAATCTCTTTGGCAAGAAAGAGGGAGAGTCAAAAGTTCTTTCTGAGTCTTTGTTTCTTAATAACCGGCTTAAAAATCGATTTACAAAAGGCACAGTTTTGGGATGGCAAAACATTGGTCCCCTTCCGAAGACTAACAGAAATGGGAAATGAGGCAATTTTAATATTAAACATAGCCTACTTTGGAGGATTTTTTTTTTTTTTTTGATATGGCAAAGTATGGGGTTTACAAGGAGCAAAACAGCCACAGTTTAGGGCCAGGAGTCCATCTAAGGCTGATGAAAAGAAATAACCCAACTGTCGAAACCAGATCCATAGAGTGAAGACTTGATATAATCATTTGCCTTCCTGTCTCCGACTGTGGGGCCATTAGGAGTTTGAGACAAGAGAAATCCCAGTCAACTTTTAACTTAAGTCTAAGATAATGGTTCTGTCCTGGTTTCTGCTTCCCTTGACAAACAGAACCCCATTTTTATGGTTATCAACTAAACAGTATAAAGTAAATTAGGTCAATAAAAATCTTGAGACAGAAGTTTGAGTTAAGCTAAATTGAAGGGAAATGAGTGCACATAAACTTCCCTTATATAAGGGTTTTAAATACCTCAAGAACATTTTAGAGCAGAAAAGAAGTACTTTCTACTCAGAGAGAACATCTGAGGGAGTGTGTAAATTTAGAGAAACTGCTGACAAAGAAAAAACTTTCTTATCTTGCACTTTTTATCATCATCAATACTTAACTTCTTACCTCATACTTGAAGTGGACCAAAAGGTGTCTTGAAAATATAGTGATATGGCAATGCCAATGGAAACTCTAAGGACACACATCAAAGTTCCCTCCCGATCCCACCCCACCACCACCCTTCTTGGAATTCTCGACTTCAGAAATAATGGAAGCTTCTCAGAGTCAGTTTTTAGCAGGAGAAGAGTTAAGTCCAACTTCCCCCAATTCTCTTCCATTCATTGTTATGATCAACCATTTTTTTAATAAAAACTTAATACATTTGGAACAGATTACTATACAAGGTACTACTTGCCTTGTGTATTTTATGTCCAAAGATAGGAGAGACGGAAAGTGTTGGAGGCTGAAGCTATGTTCAAATGTTCTGTATTATTTGAGGACATCCCGGCATTATTTTTATATGCTCTGAGAACTCTTTGGTAGATGATGCTGTCCGATTGGTGAGTCTTAAATTTTTCCAGCAATTCTTCTGTGCTGTAGACAAACTGTTCCCTCCCCCACACCACAGCTCTCACATGGGAACAAAATTGTAAGCACCAAGGAGATCAAATAACTAAATGGTTAGTGGGAGAGCTGCTAAGAATTACAAGTGAGATTAGCCTTTTACCCTGCATTAGCCCCAATGAAAACCTAACCCTGTAACTATTTTTAAGCCTAAAGACTATTTCTAATAATAAAATGTTTGGTTGAAATTTATTGCCACCTATGTTTTGTTTTGTATTTGTTTGGACTGTAAATTTTAAAGATTTTTATCTTCAAAAGAAATACAAGAAAAACAGCCAAATACCAGGCATAAGAAAAGCACTTGAAAATATTTGCTGAATGAAGGCATAAATGAATAAATGAGGGGGAATGAGTTAGCATGCTTATAGCTAATGACTGGAGGTCACAGTGCAAATATGTAAAGAGAATTGGGGGCAACCTAGAATAATAAATTACCATTTGAGCAAGGTTTGAAAATGGTGATGATCTCAGAATCCCGATGCCCAAAGAAGTTAATTCTAGAGCAACAGTTATGTATCATAATACCCATTACATTAAGTGACACAATTACATTAAGAGGCTATACACATAAAGAAGGTCTTGAACTTGAATTTGAAGCTAAAATACAGAACAAGTGTGGCATAAGATCAGTCAGTGTTCCTTATTTCTCCTGTGGGACAGAAGCAAGTCATAACATATCTCACCAATGAGCTTTGAATGCCCCACCTCTGGTGGCCAGTGATAAACCATCTTCTCTTTTTAAACTAATAAGTGGTTGCAGTTAATAACAATGAGAAAATGATTTTAATTAGCTGATTTATATTGTTATTTTACTTATTATTTTTCTTTAATTATTATTAAAATTTGTTTGCATTCCCAGGCATCCATTAAGTGATTGTGGGTTGAGATACCATACCAAATGCCTCTTTCATAGGCAGCAAGAAGACGACTAGAAATGTAAACATAATTATTATCATGAATGATTAAGTAATCAGTGATATGGCAGGTAAGTATCGTTATGGGGATATTTCTTGCCCTCCAGGAGGTTACTGTGTATTTGGAAAGAAATTCCACACACAGGAAGTTTACCAATAAATATTGTATACTTGGCTCAAAATGAGAAATGTGGAAAATAAGCACCCAGAAGTTGTGTCCTTTGAGGCAATGAAAGCTTCCTTGAGCTAGTCCCAAAGGTAGGTGGAAGTGAAGAAGTCAAGGAAAAAGCTCAGTTTAGGAATATAAGACAGTGATTGAGCTATGTAATCTGAACTGTTGTTCTTTAATTTTTATTTGTTTGTTTGTTTGTTTGTTTATTTTGAGGAATGGTGGGCAATTATGGAAAGATCGGGAAACAGGCTGGGTTGCCCTCTATCTACCCTGCCCAACCCTCTACCTGCTGCTTCCCCTAGACATCTTCCCAAAAGCCTAATCCTGAAGGCTTCACCACCTCTCATAATATTGAGTATGCCAATCAAGTCCAAGTGAATTTTAAGTTCTTTACCTCCTTTCTCACTGCTCCACCCAACTCTGCTTCACCCCAGCAGCTAGGGGCAAGTTTTTGCAATTCTTTAAATGGGTCATAAACTTCCTTGCACCCCATGGACTTCTCTTCTCCTGGAACATTTTTTCCAGCCCTCTTCCTTCTAATAAATTTCTATGACACTCATCTCTTCATCAGTCTGAGTCGGTCATCCTTACTCCTTTCTCATGACCACCACCCTTCTCACATCTTCCCTGCATATACATGCATACACACGCACATGTGCACCCACAGAATTAGCAAAACTTTTACCTATCTACTGTTATAGTCCTAGAAGGCTCTGAGGACTGGACCGTGCCTTATCTGCACTGAGACAAAAAAAAAAAAAATAGTTGTTAGATGAATAAAGGGTGAATGAACAAATGAACAAAATGCAAGACAGAATGTGGATTTGATCTAAGTGGGAATGAAAAGCCACATCAAATGGAGGAGATGAGTAGCATGAAAATGTATTAGGAATGGAGGAGACAGTGCTTACTGGCAGCATATATGGAAACAGATTTGGGCTTTTAGCTGATCATAAACTTTATGAGCCTACTGAAGACTGATATAATATAAAAAAATTGAATAAGCAAAAAAGATTACTAGGTGTCTGCAGTAGAAACTCATGCATTGTGTAAAGCATACCCTTCTGACTCTAGCCTTTTATTGCCTTTGAGATATTTTGCAACTCTGTAAATTATACATAACAATATAGCAAAGCAATATAATTCTTGACCATAGGCATGTAAATAAGTGCTTTTTGGTAGAGATTCTGTGGATTTGTCTCTCCACCTCCCCACCACATGGAAAAAAGTCAGTTTCCTGCCTATCTGTAAATTTATCTCAATATTCCTTTAACTCCAAGTAAACCTGTGTTCTTTTGACTTCTCTTTTGAACTAATGGTAACATCTGTCTGGTTCTCTCATTAACAATGAATGAAATAAAATCCTTAACATGATCATTAAAGAAATGTAATCCTTAAAATTAGATCTGGATGAGAATCATAATTTTACCTTTTGTTTTTAGGAAAATATCCTTCACCAAAAAGGCTGGATGAACCGTGTGTTTCCTGGAAGGGCGCTAGCTATGCCAGTGGCCATTACTCTATAGTGTCCTCTTTATGTAAACCCCCATCTTAGTACCAAGAGCAGTCATGCTTTCTTTTGAGCAGCTTGTATCTATGATTTGTGTAATTGAGGTTAGTCTTTTGTGAAGGCTGCCAGGAAGCTGAGGATCACGGCCACAGTCATCTGAGAGACATTTCTTAGGCCAACTCTTGGCTCCATTTTATGGCTCCATTATTCATTGCTTTCTTTGACTTTCATGTCTGATGTATTTGTAGCCCTTTAGGCATCATTTAAAAACCACCCTAAGTACTTTTTCAATAGGTAGACACAGAATCAATGACATTCTGTAGACCTGAATGGAAAGGGAGTAGTGAAAATGACAGGATAGCTAATTCAAGAACATTTTGAAGAAAAGAAAGAAGCAAAACTGCTAATAGGTTAGATATAAGGAAGTAAGTAAGATCAAGGGACCATCTTTGGTCTCTAAGCAAAATTGATTGCAGGAGTGACACTAACAAGTTCTGAATTCACCATGGAAAGTGCAGCTTCCCACACAGTTTTCAGGGTAGAGGTCAGCAGCAGAATTTAGGTGCTCATCCAAGAGATGTTATAAACAAATGAACATTTAGGGTTTTGTGTCCATGTGCAAAAACAGAGAAACAGAGAAAGGGAGAATCACCCCAGATTTTAGGTCAGAAAAGTTTCCCTGGGCCAGAAAGACCACTTCTGGGTAAGCCCATGGAGAGGTTAGAGGCCTCTCTGGGAGGCCAACCAGAGGCAGGGTTCTGAGAAGAATGACTCTCCACCTTCCCCCACCCCCCATGCTCAGCAGGTGTTCTCCACTCACTGACAAAGCCAAATAAAGACCTTAAGCTGCTACTTTCCCAAATGAGTCTACTCCCAAATCCTGGGGCTTGGGAACAAGGAGCGCTAAGCCACTGAGCAAACACCACCCAAAGGAGAGAACAAGAGATGCACTCTTTGCTGCCCCATTAAGAGTGTTAGGGAAATTAATCAGTTCAAACCCCTGCAAGGACAGTTTTCCTGAATTTGGTAAATGCACATAGATTAACCTGTCACTTGGAGGAAGGCAGGACTACCAGGTAACAAACTGAGAAACGGAATCAATTGACTGTTGAAGATGCCATAAAGCTGCTGTACTATTGATCTTCAAATTGTCTCCATGAATCTGGAATTCAGAGAGATTTCTCTATGAGACAAATACAATGTCTGTTCAAAGAAAGACCCCCTTTTCTGGGCTCCCTCTTCCTCTGAAAAGAGATGGTTCTCCCCTTATTCAGTACAAAAATGGGGCTTGTTAAATATCACAACAGACTGCTACCCTTGCTGACTGCAAAACAGGCATGAAATCCCATACAGCAGTGCTCTTCCACTTTTAGGGATTGTGGAAGATTTGAGAAAAGGGGTAGATCTTTGATGCAGCAAATGGAGACACACAGCCCAACAGCAATTCACCAGCACCAGTCAGCAGGCTCCACTGGCCTAAAGCCTGTTAGAGATGGTTCTTTAGGTCAGTACACAGAGCACAGCAGACGTGCACTCTCCACCCATGAATGAGGTCAGTATCACATTTAGGCCCCATGAGTTTTGCTTACCCCCAAATGCTTTCCCTGAACTACCTACAAACAGGATGTGCCTCTATATTTTGTTAAGCATTGAAATAATGAGATAGCATAATAATGGTCTGTCTGCACATGGTCTTATAAAGCCAGACATAAAGACACTAACTGCCATAATACTCAAAATTCACGCAACAGAAAAATGTCTGCCTCTTATAAAGAATCAATGGGCTTCCTTCCATTATGGCCATAATGAATTCAACTCTAAGACCTGTCTAGCATTTTATCCACAAGGAAGGACTGACATCCAGGATTTTGTTGGCTCACTGTAACAACCTTCTCAAGGGGTGTCTGCTCCATTTTAAAGACAGGGAGAGTGAGGCTGAGGGAGTTTAGTTGGAGTTGCCCCAAATCAAATATTGGGCAATGGCAAACAGGGATTCAAACTCCAAATGTTCAACTCAGAATCTCAAGTTCATCCCACTTTTCAACATTTCTGAGCACTTCCAAGATCAAAATGCTCAGACAACAGTAATCATTCCACCAGTCCCATCTGACTTATCTCTATCACACATCTCCTTTCTTTCTTTTTTTCTTTAGCATTAAATTTCCTTTCATTCTTAACAATATTTTATGGAAATCTTTCTAAAAGATATTTCTCATTCCCATGCCTTTTTCTTTCCTTAAAATTATACTATTTATTTTGAAATAAATATAGGTTCACATGGACCCACCTCCTTTCTCATGAGGCTTCCACCTTCTCTCCCTTTCTGACAGTAAAAAATAAATAAATAAAAAGATTTGGTTTTAAATTAGTTTTAGTGATTATATCAGGTATAATTATAATGAAATAAACATACTTATATAACTATCATATATGTATAAACATATACATAGACAGGGTAAGGGAGGAAAGAAAAATTAATTTAGAACATAAGAACTAAATCTTTCACTGTTCTCTGCACTTCTGCCTAATGTCTTCATTTTAGGAGTTCATTTTTCACTCAACCCTACTAAAACAAACAATCACAAAAATGCAAATAATCAGATTAGCCATCCCCAATCACTGTTATAGCCCTAATCCCACTGTCACTGTTCCTATTCTGTATTGTGCACTTTAGCCTTATTTTTTTCGACTGTGCCAGTCTTCTGCTGGAGAGAAACACTTGCCCCAAATCCTAGGATCAATATTACACACCAGCCTTGTTCAATGCAGTATGCCCTCTGTGTATCTGCTGAATTGTTCAGAATTATTCACAATGTGTTTTATAGTTATCATAAACTGATGAGATGACGTGTGGCTACCCCCTCAGCTCTCTTCATCCCTTTAAATAAACCAGGTGTGTAAAAGGAAACGTGAACTCTTTCTCCATGTCCAAAAGCCAGAAGTCACCGCTCAATCCATCTTTAGAAGCGGAGAGATTCATGAAGCTGTGCCAGGCTGAACAAGCCTCTCAAACCAAAAGAACAAAATAGGTTGATAAATTAGCACTGTGACCACTGAGCTAAGCCACAAGAATCAATCCAATAGGCTGCCTCCTCTTCTACTCATTAACTGTTTGAGATTACCATCATATGGGAGTAGCCTCACAGCTGGAAATTAAATTTGCCTGGCTATAAACCAGGAGAATGTAGAATGGAAAGTATCTGAGGAGCAGTCCTGGGGGAAAACTCCACACCAGTGCCCTCCCAGGAGCCATCCTCCATGCTGACCCCTTCTCTGCAATTTCTTTTGCACAATAAGAAAATAACACAGCAAAAAAGGCAAGACTTTCTTATTTTGGTTTTCAGATATAAAAGTGCAGTAAACTGGGTTTGCTCCTGGTTCAATAACCAAAGAGATGGTTTCATGAGACTAAATGGTCAGAAATTGGGCATCCAGAAAATAAAAACAGAGAAAACGATATTTAGATTAGGAAGATAAAAAGGGGAATAGGAATAAGGAGAGGGGGAAGAGACAAACATCGGTACACCCCCACCATCCCTGCCAGTGGTCTGTGCAGAGATAAGCTCCAATAAGAAGGGCAGCAAGCACTAATGGAACATTCAGAACAGGTGTGTGCCTGCAAAGCCACCTCTTAATTACCAGGTTTGGCATTTTGGCACTGGCAGCCTGGCCCTGCTCAGCTTCTAAGAATGCTGGAACTGAGCATCCATGGGGCTGTTTCTTGTTGTAGGTCCGAAGAGCTGGGAAGTGGAATTTCTAATTACATGGCTTTAGGCTTTACGCTAATGAAAGGCTCTGTCTAGGCAAGCAAAAAAGCAACTAGCTTAGATGACTTGGGTCCCGGAACACATCCTGAGAGGACCTCCAGCACTTGCCCTTTTTTCTGGGTGGCAATTCCTGTTGAACATTATTCAACAACATCTTATAAATCCCACTTCCAAGTTAAAATACTTGAGGGGAAAAAAAAGGCACAGGATAAACTGTTACCCTCTAAAGTCGTGATGATAAGGCTCACTCTGATGCTGTCTATCTCACTTTCATTTCTCCTCTGCTGGAACTTCCCTGCATCCATCACACTTTTGCATCCACCACATCTTTTTATGTAAACCATCTTGCCTTTTCACATGTATTCCCTCTGCCAAAAAGACCCCTTTCCCCACTTGGTCTGCACATAAACTCCTATTCACCCATCTTAACCTTGCTCAAGTGTCATCTCCTCTCTCGAGCTTTCCCAAAGAAGCTCATCATCCACCAGACATTTAATCACTCCTTCCTCTGAAATATTTTTATGCCTAGAACATCCCTCTGCTTTTACATGTGTCATGCCCTGCCTTTATTCTCATCCTCTACAGTCAATTTCCACAAAGCAGTCAGAGAGCCCCCCACTGGTATCCTTCCACACTAAGAACACACAGAACTGCCTCAGCCCCTCTCCTTCCCCTCTTCCTTTGATCTCTTCGCTCTAGTCATAGTGTCTTCTCACAGAGACATGCTCTCACCTGCCAGATCCTCATATATCCCTTCTCTTCCATCAGACCACTACTCAATATCGCCTCTCCAAAAAGACCTCCTTCCTAAAACAGCCCTTTTCACCTATACTGTCCCCCCATAACTCTACATCCTCTCCCTCTGTTTTAGTTCTTTTCATGGCTCTCATCACTGGGAAAGACCTCCTATTTTTATTAGTTTACTTGTTTGTTTCCTGCCCATCTCCCTCCTAGAATATAAGCGACATGAGAACAGGATGAGTGCTAATAAAATAGGCAATATTTGTGGCATAAATAAATCTTTGTATCCCCAGCACATGGCACAGAATAGATTCTCAATAAACTAATAAAATCAATATGCAGTCATAAGGAGCAACACTGATACCAGCAGATATTCTAATATTCTGATACAGAGACACCAAGAGCAAAGTGAAATCAACTGGATTCCTCCCCAGTTCTCTGTCCCCACTGCTGAATTCCAATGGACAAAATCCACAGGGTCCCTGATGTTGGTGTCCTCCAAATTGTCCTCTCAATACACTCCACTGAGTAGAGAGAAGCCAAAGAATGATACAATTGAGACAAAACAGCAACAGGTTTAAATTAGAATATAACTGACAAGCAACCAGATGCTGAAAAACTCTTTCTGGGGCTCACATGTTAAACATGAGTGGAACCAACCTTTAGGACCTAAATCCATTGGCACACTTGCTTGGGGAGTATCTTTACCTGCAGCCCAGAACACTTTGAGCTTTTGGGATCTATGACCCACTTGCTACATCTGGGGGCTGAGCAACCATAGAGAACACACAAATAGGTGACATGCCCTTACGCTTCCTATCCCCCAAGTTGACATCCCCAAAAGACACCATCTGGGTAAGATGAGGTGGCTTTGATCGAAGTCCTCAAAATGAATGAAAGCTTAAGTATCGAGGACACTGGCACATGTGCTTCCTGGCAAATGCTCTTTTTACAGAACATAGAAAAAACCATGAGCCTGCTCTGTACTTTTTTTTCCACCTGGGACTGGAAGAAAACATAACCCTAAAAATGACTGGACATTCCACAAGAGCAGATGGGGAGAAGACAGAGTCAGGGCACATGGCCTGCCCGCCTACATGGGCTGCCCCCTAACCAGGAGCCTCCTGGCTGTTCTCTCCTGAGCCTACCACCTCTTGGCCTCTCATCTCTGTCTCTTCTAAACCTCTGGATCAGGAAAATGCAGTACTTAGCCAGACTTGATCAATGAATACAAACATTTTTGTATGCTAACATGCATGGAAGGCTTAATTGAACTCCTCCACAGTGAGTGATGAGAATAGACTAAATCATTTTGGGAATGCTGGCAACCAGGGAGGCATGGTTTCTCTCTCCTTGTTCAGAATTCTGAGACAGGAGAGGGAAGATTCACTCCAGATCTACCCAGCTGGACCAGAGAGTGGCGTCCACACAATGTACCCTTTCCACTTGGCTTCCTCTGCTTGTCCTGAAGCCCCTCCCAAGGAATGGCAGTATTCCTCCCCCAGCAAAACTGGTTAGGAGAGGAGGAAGCTGGCAGGGTCAGGGTCCAGCTTGAAGGCTTTCAGCTATCTGTTTCTTCATGGCATCTGGTTGGAAAGCTAGTGTTTGGAGATTACTTGGGAGTTGGGAGTTGGGGGAAAATGGTCCCCCCCCCCGCCCCCGCCGCCAAACTTCAAATTACAGAGGTGCAGTCTGTGTCCTTGGGGATAGTCATCCAAGTTACCCACAGAGGCAGCAGAAAGAAGGGTGTGTGGGTTCTGCAATGAATGAGGAGGCATGTCCCACCCCTTCTCATGAGCACCATCAGGATGAATGCTTATCCTGGAAAGATGGGGGCCACACACAAATCACCTGGAAGGGCTAAGTGCTGTTCATCTTAGAAAATCATCTATAGGTTTTCTTGCTTTCTCTGTCTTGAACATCATATTATTTCACTTTTCTCAAAAAATACATGAAAAGAGTTTAAATGAATAATTCATTTAAAGTCTGCAACTTTCTTTGGTGTAGGAAACCCTGCTGGTTTAAAAAAACTCCCTCTGGCCAGTGAGATGAAACCAAATTATGAATGAATGAATGGTAGATACCACCTTATGCCATGAGTAATATTCAATGAGATTATTATACTCTCACATTATTAGCCATCACATTATTCAATGAGTTGCTCTGGTCATGACTTGGCAATAAGGCTGCATCATTATTGCCTGATTTTCACAAGGCCCCATAGAAGGAGAAGGTGAGTATTAAATATCCTGTTAAAAGATACGTAACTTTATAGGAAGGGAAGTGCGATAAGAAAGAAAAGCTAGTTAAGTACACGCAATGGCGGATCTCACTCTGGTGTGAAACTGCTCACCTCCAGACCGTGTAAAACGTTTTTGCCAAACACCTCCCCTGTAAGCAGGAGCTCAGGGCAAAGGCAAGGGGGCCATCCAAACAGGTATTAGAATCTTGCCAAATATGAGGAGTCTGTGGTAAGTGTATCAGGAGATAATAAAGTCATTACAGCAAGTTTAGAGTGCTTGGGAGAGAAAACCAGATACTCATGTAATTTAACTTTTGTACAAATAGGTAAATGAATCTCCCTTCTCTTTCTGTAAAAGGTTCCACTCACCTCCTTTCCCAGTGACAACTAATCTGAAAGTTTCCTTCATTCCCAACACTTCGTGACTAAATAATACTTTAAGTGTTCCCCCTTAACCCCAGACACAAAAAGAGAAAATGCATGTTTAAAAAAAATAAAAAGATGACTGGCTTCGTTTGCAGCTAATGGCTAAAGATGTTTATATGTGGCACTGATGTTATTTTGCAGAGACCTCAGTATTGTGTCCAGCATGAGCAATCATGTCGGTGCTATGATAAAAGACACACAGACCACAGGGCTACATTGTGCCAAGCAAGGTGGAAAAATCTTCACCCTTTTCCAACAACCATCAGACATCTTGCTCTGTAAACAGCTCGGAGATGGAGCACTAACCTCTGAAAACAGACATAAGCTTCTTGGAGGAAAGCTGAACTGGCAATTAGCCTGCTTAAGGCAGAACGGCCAGTGGAAGTCTCCTAACAAAGCCCACAGCAAGACTGAACATGAAATCCTCAGCCTCCATGACTTTCTGCCCAGGGTCTGATTGACTACAACCCCACTTCTCCTTCTTTACTCTTTCTGCATAATCATTTCTGGTGAAGAAGGGGTTGCAGACACATCAGGTTGGAGATGATGTCACAAGTAAAAGAAGTAAGAAGTCTAACTCCCATTCCAAGGGTGAACAGAGAGAGCACAGGGTCAGGAGTGAAACTCTTAGAACTGCAAGAAACTTTAGAGACTTGCTGTGCTAACTGCCCCAAATTGGCATCTGGACAAACATGATTCCTCAGGTTATCAGCAGGGTTTTGTACTGAAGGGAAACTTTAACAAAATTAAACAGATTTTTGTTTTGTTTTAAGCTCCAGTACTTCTCAGGGCCTTTAAAATGCTAACACAGAACTGTTTTTTGTTTGTTTGTTTGTTTGTTTTTGTTTTGTTTTGTTTTGTTTTGTTTTTTACAAATCACTGTTGATCTTCCCAGAACTTTTTGTCCACTAAAGAAACTTGAGACAGTTCTTCTCCAAGTATGGTCTGCAGATTACCTGCAAATTGTCTTCGAGGAGATAAATGCAAAACCTGAGAGTAAGTATATAAAGCTACAGTAATTAATTTGACATTGTTCGAATATCCAAAGCTCCGATCAATGAACTCATTAGACAGAATAGAGACCAGTGTGGGTATTGCAAATTATGTGGCAGGAGGCATATGGCACAAGGTGTATACTAGTCACAAGCACTAGGACAACATATTGGTCCACAGTACATTAGGAAAAACTGTGGTCCTGCACCAGAGTTTGCTGAGCGCTGATTCAGGAAGCATTGATGGGCCCATCTCCATATTCTTGAGAATGTTGACAACAAAGAAATAAACAGACTTGCTCAAGGTCACACAGTGTTCATAGCAAGAGGCTGATCTCAATTGGGAGCTGCATGGAAGAAGAGTCAGTTAAAAAAAAAATTCATTTAAATCCAAGAAGCCTATCATTGAAAATAATGTTATAATGGTGATTCTGATTCTAAATGGCATCCAGCTAGCAGACTTCCATCAGCCTCTCCCAGGATCTCTAGAGTTGTAAGTCAAATAGAATAAATCTAATTCCAAAATCTAACAAGAATGTCCACATTAAATGGAAATTCAATCCTGAAATAGTGTATACCTTGGGAAAAAAAGAAAAAAAAAGGAAACCAGTCTGTGGCTCCCCACCCTGTCTGGCATTGACCTAGAACTGAAACTAGGCAGGCAACAAATGAGTGAAGCTGGCAAAGTGTGAAACAATAGGAGCAGTAGGGAGTGTGGCAAACAGAAGAGGATATGCCCTCATTTACAGGTGCAGCTCTAACCAGTTCTAACTAGTTATTGCCATGAGAAAGGCAGGCCTAATACTGTCAGCTCCTTTATAAAAGAAGCAGAAAATCTGTATTTGTGAAATCTCTGAATCTGTCTATATTGGCAATGAATGTACATGTTTTTAAAAACCTACAAATATTCACTCTAGGATTTCATTTATAATAAGTTCGATAAAAGGTATAACTAATCTGTAGTGGTAAGAGGTAGGATAGTGGTTATCCTTAGAAAAGGAACCATGATCAGAAGGGACCATGAGGGTGACTTCAGAGTTTTTGAACTGCTGTTACCTGGGTATATTCACTTTGTGAAAATTCATCAGGCTGCACACTTCTGATTTGTGCACTTTTTTTATAGGCATGTGAGTATAAATGTGATGAAAAAAATTTCACAGGCCAGAGTTATAGATAAAATAATATGATGTCTGGGATTTTCTTCAAATAATACAATAAAAGAGAGAATACAACACTTCTGAGAAATGATGGAGGAAGTCTTGGGAAAAGTAGAAATAAGGCCATGTTGAGAAGTGGTTAAGAGAATGGTACCCTTACAGATGCTGAGACCTTGCTCGAGTTTCTCCCCATGTGGAGGGTGATCTATGAACTGGTGCTTGAAAGCAGAGGACACTATGTAGAAGAGCCAGTGTACAGTGAGGGTCCTGGCATGGCAAAGGAGTGAGACCAACAAGGCTAAGTTGCAGGGTAAGGTCCAAGTTCTTGGGTGAAGACATAACTCAGGGTGGGCCAGAAGTGCTCTATGACAAGACCTTTTCCTGCACAATTGCTGAGGATGATACAAAACAAGGTGTCTCCAAAAGGCGGCGCAAGGGTGTATGGGTATCAGCTAACAATGCATCAGGGAACCAACAGGGAAGCAACTGGTCATAGGGGTTGAGTGAAGATTTCAGTATGATCCTGAGAACTAAAGTGTGAGTATGGTGGGCAGCCTCTGGGAAGAGGTGAGAGAGAAGAGAGGGGCTGGCAAGTGAAAAAATGGAAGGAAACTACAATCAGAAAGGAGGCATCAAATGTACAGATCTTATTGTTGGAGCAAGGGCAGCAAGGATGATGCCAAAGTAACAGGCTGGTACATGGATGATATACGTGAAGGCTGGCATCATCAATGTAGATGTCATTGCAACAGATGGGGCTGAGGAGTGCGTATGGGGAGCAAAAGGTAATGTAGGTATAGGGACAAAAAAAGAGAAAATATATATAATCTTATAGATACTTTTATGTGGAAAAGTCTATGACTTTGGGAAGAAAGGAACAATAAAAGAGATGGCTTCAACTGGTTCAGAAAGAACATCATGTCAAATTTCAGCCCTGTATAGAAGCTATGAGTTATAGAGTTAGAAGGGCTGAGCCATCTATAAATACAGTTTAGGCAACCTTTGTGAGCTTCCATTTCCTCCTCTGCAAAATGGGGAAAATCACAAAGGAAAGACCACTGTTAAGATACAATAAGCATCAGCCACTCCTCGCCTAAACACAGCAGGCTCTCACTTTCCTACTGCATTACAGGTTAACTGACATCCCCTCTCCTTCTTCTTACCTCCTTAGCTCTCTTTGGAAGCTCCCAAAAAAGTAAAATATAAAGTCATATTTCTTAATTTGTACTATTTTATCATGTGCTTCCTCTTCTCCTTCAAATGGTTGTTACATTTATTAGTGATTTGGCAGGACTGATAATTTTGTTTTTTAATTTGGTATTTAAATTGCTTTGAGACCTATTTGAGCCTCTAGATTTTAGTTCACTGACTAAAACAGGGCCCTCAAAGATGAAGTCATTTCTCTTGTACTTCCTCAGTACCTCAAGTGCTGCCCAGTATGCACTTGATAAAAGTGCTCAAACAGGGCATGTTTAGGGCAGTGAAAATATTCGGTATGATACTATAATGATGGATAAATGTCATCATACACTTGTCAAAAGCCATACATGTGCAACATCAAGAGTGAACCCCAGTGTAAACCATGAACTTTCGATGATAATGATGTGTCACTGTAGGTTTACTGATAGTAACAAATGTACCATTCTGATGCTGCAAGTTGATAGTGGGAGAGTCTGTGCATATGTGAGGGCAGGAGATATATATATATAAAACTCTGTCTTATTGCTCTGTGAACTTAAAACTATTCTAAAAAATGATCTATAAATTTTTTTAAAAGTACTCAATAAATCTAGTTAGGTAAGTGAAAATAATAGGTCAACATGATTTATGAGAATGTATTATTCACTGACTATAGTATAAGACTTAAATGGTCACCTTTTACTTCCTTCGTTAAGTATGTCGGGTCAATGACAGAGTAATGACGGGCTTCCTGACCTTACTTTCCCAGCCCCTCCAACATGGTATACACCTTCTTACCTGCTTGGGGCTGCTGCCTCTTGGCTGGGAACAGGATGTTTACTTCGTTGAGTGTGTGTGTCTACTGGCAGCACTAGCATATGCTAAGTACCTGGAGACTCTGGAACAATCAGACAGGGGGGCACTGGGGACCCAATGAATGGCACACATTAGGAGGAATGGCTGGGCTAAACCAGGACATTCCTGCTAAAGAAGTAAGGGGAAAGAAGAGACCTTTCAGCTGAGGGAAGACACCAGGAGTGATCTAGGGCTTCTTTAATTGTTGGCTCAGTATGTTGACTCCTCCTCCAGGGAGACTAATTTAATGGATGTGTGGACCAAATCCTGCCATCGTTTCAACATCTCCTGCAGCAATGAGCAATGCCCTGTGTGAGCTTCCTGCCCTTTTAATACAGGTCATCTCCTGCACCTCTGCAAAACTTTACAGAAAACAAAGTTGCTTCATCCAAATCCACAAAAAATTCTCAGTGCCACCCTGTGAATCCCATCATCAGTGGAGACGTTTATCAGGCTGTAATTCCACCTTGAGAGCATTAGAAAAGCTTGTCAGTGCCCACAGACCCCTTCCTGTTCACCCTACAGGCTGAGGGAGCAGAACGGGGCTTTCAGGTTGCTCAAAGAAGAGCCATTCTTCTCCTTCTGGATAGGGGGCAGCTGCAGACTGGGTATAGGGGCTGAGGAAAGGATGGCAACATTTAGGGAGCAGCCTGGAAGTGCTGGGGAGGGGAACTGGCAACTCAAAGTGCAGCTGCGGTTCAAGAATCAGAAGGGAGCTTGAGTCACCCACCTTTTCCTTTCTCGCCTCTCCTCTCCATCAGTCTTTCCCACCTTTTCTCTTCATCTCGTCATTTAACGGATCACAATAGGGAAATGAAGCTATTTTGGGTTATCTACTGAATTTGCTGAATCGCATTTTAGGCACCCATTATAGAATTGGGTGATGTGAAGATTATATATTTCTTTCCCAAGAATAGGGTGAAGAGTGAGGTTTGGAGTGGGGAATGGGAAAAAAACCAGAAACATGCTGGTTGAACACTGACTCAATTGATGCACTTCTTTGCGTTCTAACCTCCTCGCTCCCACGCCCCCACCCCACACCAGAACACGGCCCGGCCCTTAAAAGACAGTTTCCTTGTCAGGCTCTGGAGAAGTCATTCAGGCCCTGGGCCCAAGAGCAGCGGATTCAAAGAGGGAGAGTCTAACTCTGTCCTCACTGCTCTGCTCAATAGAGGCACTCAGAGAAGAGATACGTCCCTTCCACAAGACAGTGTCGTTTGTGCAGGAGGGTTTAGAAAAAACAAAAGAGAAAAGAAAGGAAAGGAGTACAATATATCAGCTGAGAAGCTCGGTTCGGAAAGCGACGGCGATTCAGAACCAATTGTTTCACCCACTGGCTGCTGAGCAGTGGTGAAAGCCAGCCCCGGCCAGGGCGGGACGCACCCGCTGTGCCCGCCCCCCTTGGGCGGGGCTACCACTCAGGCGGGTCTACCAGCAGCCCCTTGGGCCAACCAGCGTGGGGCCAGGCCCGCCGGCACCGCCCTCTGTGAGCGCGAGCCGCTCCGTCAGGCTCTGCCCAACAGGTGAGGCCGGAGCGCGCGGATCCAGCTGGTCACGTGGCTGCAGTCGGCAACCCGCGGGGCTGAGGGGGCAGTTTGGGGTCGAGCCGTCGGCCCCGCCCCCAACGCGAGTTACTCGGCCATCTGTCTCATAGGCTCAGTGGTCGTTCGACCAGATGTAGCGCTCCCATGCGACACAGGGTCCGTGCTGACTGATCCCCAAGGCCAGCCAGCCGCGGAGCCATTTTCTCTGCCATTGGCTGCGCGTTCCGCCACCTCCAGAATCAGAGGTGTAAGCGAACGAACCTCCAGCTGCCAGAAAGGAACAGACACGTGGCAATATTAGGCTTGTCTGGGGCCATGTTGGACAGTTCTGTCACCACACCTTTCCTCCTGCCCCCCATTCATTAAATCAAGAGTGTGCATGAAAAATCTGCTTCTCATGCCCCTTCCCTATATATGTTTTTGTGTTTTTTTCACTCTCCGTTTGTTGCCCCAAGTCTCATACTGACCAGAACAATCATTCAGTATTTTATGAGTTTCTAAGTAAGTATAACCGTGTTAAGTAGTGTAGGACAAAGATTTGGGGAAAAACAGGTATTCTGAATCATCTGCGCCCTAGTTGCTTGATGAATGCACATGGAATCATTCACATTCCCAGCAAAAGCGTTTAAAGGTACTAATCTCTTGTCAAGACTCAGTCTAGCCTAGACTGAAATACAATTAATTTGATGTTAAACCAGAGTCTTATTTTAACACATTTGCTGTACTTAGAAGAAAAATATTCCAAGAGCTTATCTATTCTGTTACTAATTTATCAACTTAAAGTCACAATGAATATGTGGGTGTATACACCATACATATTTTATAACGACTGTAGAAAATATAAAACCCTCTCTGGCAGTACTCTTCAACAAGCTCTATCTGCACAGATCTGCACTCAGTTTTTAAAAGCAGTTCTCTTTAGGAGGCGAACAAATTCTGTGTAGTACAGCTTTCCTATTTAAACATGTTTCATCTATGATACATTGAAGTAAATTTTTTGAATGACCCACTAATTTATGCTATTTTTAATATATTCGAAGTCACACAAGTGGGCATTTAAAGGAAGAATTTAAGACATAGATGTAACATAAAGGAAATTACCATTGTGCAAGGAAAATTAATAGGTTTATTAACAGCAGTATTTTAACACAGAGCTTCTTAGCCACAATGAAAATTATTTATCATGTTACTAAGCTGCTAATTGCTCCTCACATCCTAAACTTTCCCCCAAATTTAAAATCAGAAAGAAAAAGCAATATACCTAACATCAGTTTTATTTGCTGTGAGTTTTACTTTAGTATAGTCTGAGAGAAATATGGGAGTTCTATAAGGTAGTATTTTAAATATTAAAAAGTTTCATGCTCACTTTCAAGTAGTTTTCAAAGATATTGGTATCTCCTTTCTTTTTGGTCATGGTAAATGTTTTCACTTGAGGTAGGCAGCATATTGTAGTCATTGCTCTTGAAAATATGCCACATACTTGGGAAATCAATTTTGCTGGGATTCCTGACTATCCCAATAGCATAGGACTGAAATGTCCTTTACTGTCTGAAATCACAGACTGTTAAATGAGAGAGGTAGCACACTATTTGGAAACTTACTCTATTCACAACAAAAGAAATGCTCATTGTGCTCTACTTTTAAACTGGACATTTTGTGTTTCTGTCAATCAACTTAATTTCCCTGTTCACAGAGTGAGAACATAAAGTATTCAGAAACTACTGACATAAAAAGTAGTAGGCAAGCAGTCCGAGGCATGTAGTATTTCAATTCTGAAGCTTTAAATAAGTGCCACTTCCCTGATTCATAACACTAGCTAACTGGTAGGTTTGTTTGTTTTTAATTTCTTGGTGCAGTTTTAATTCTAAATAATTTTAGTGGTTCAAAGAGACATATAATCTGAAAACCTTATTCCTACAACATGTTTTATTTTTTTAATTTTATTAAATTTATTGGGATTACATTGGTTAATAAAATTATATAGGTTTCAAGTGTCATATGTATATTGCATTGAATTCACCACCTAAAGTTAAATTTCCTTCCATCACCATATAATTGACCATCTTATGACATGTTTTAAACAAAAATGTAAATCAGCATACATATTTGGAATGAGATTTTTTGACAACTCGGTTTTTCAAAATAGCTAAAAGTTTTTTTTCAAACAAAAATAAAACACCAAACTAGAAAAACAGTAGCCATGACAGGTCACTTTATTTATTTATTTTTATTTTACTTACTGTTTATAACTAATCATGATTTTGTGAATTTGATTGTATGACAGGTCACTTTAAAATTTCAAATAACAACTTTAGCTAGAAATCTTTTATAAATATTAGTCCACATAAAGTTGTAAATTTTCAAAATCAGGCTCCATTAAAAAGGCAAAATTTACTTTAGTCAGTTCAGTCAAATTGTAGTAGCCTATTTCAATACTTAAGATGTGGGCCACGTCCTTATTTTTAGAGACCTGTTCAATAATAATATATCATTTGGAAGGTAATAAGTGTAATTTAATTCATACATTTCAGCATTTTATGTAAAATAAATAGGTTGCTATTACATATCGACTATTTTCAACTGAGAGCATCTAGTAAAACACTTATGATTAGGTTAATTTATGTTATATTTTCCCCTTAACTTGTAAAAAATTAATCAACCATTTTATGGTCTAATTTAGGTGCCTAATTAAAAACAGAGTTCAACACATGCTACACTGTCTTGCTAATAAATCTTGACAGCTTTGTAATGTGATGGTTTGTATTTCAAATTGTTGCATATAATTGTAAATTTTTTATCTTCACCCAGGAGCTTGAAGTGAGTTACATACTTGGTTTAAGATCCAGGACTGAAAAAGTGCAATTACTTCAAAAGGGATTATCCTCAACCAGATCTTATCTCAAATGTCCCTCAGTGAAGATAGAAACAGCATTGCCACCAGGTTTTTAGAAATAGACTAGTAAAATAGGAGAGAAATTGATTTTCTCAGCATTTATTAAATTAAAAATGTAGGAAAAGTTGCTATTTTCAGCTATTAGCTTTCAAGAGAGATTTTCTGAAGTTACTAGGTTTTAGAATCTAATTCTAAAGAAATCTACTCAAAGTATTAGTTACAATTGTCCTCTGATAAGTACAAGTTTTAATCTTGACTAGGGGCACTGTATTTCTTTTAAAGGAATAAATTCATTCCAAGAAAGTTTGGAACGTCTCTTTTAATCCTATGTCCTCCCACACCTCCCAGCCTTAAAAGGCGGGAAGGGAAGAGAATAAATCTATTCTCAGTAGGGACATTTGCTATGTTTTTTCAACCTTTATACTTGAGGGATATTTTGTCATTTTAATGACTTTTTTGACCCTGTCTAGTGCAGGCAAAGATACAAACTGCCATAGTGATGTAATTATCCTCTCTTTAGTCATAAACCAACTTTGGACATAGCAGCTAGTCTGTTCTAGAGCTGATATTCTTTTAAAGTTAATGACAGAGTGAGCAATCTGCACTGAAGACTCTGGAGGTACATCAGAAAACTCAAACTCTTTTAAAGCAAACCCAGTTTTGAATTCACATATGACCAATATGGTGTTCTTGGCCACTTAAGCAAGGGAGCACAGCAGAATGACGTTTGGATCAGGACTTCCTGGGTCAGTGTGTTAACCTTGCCATTTCCTAGCTGAGACATCTTGGGCAAGTTGCTTAACCTCTCTGTGCTTGTGTTTGCTCATCTATAAAAGTGCCTACTTCACAGGATTGTAATGAGGATTAAATTTGCTAATCCTATAAAACTTGAAATAGTGCCTGGCACATTAGGAAAACATCCAGTAAGTATTAGCTACCATTATTAAAACATAAGAACACACACACACACACAGACACACACGCACACACACATTTTTTTAAAAAATGTGGCCAACAGCATTAAAGTGTAAGCTTATTTTGTACAATCAAAAACGGAAAGAGTCAAAGTGGGGAAAGAGTTTCTGTTTCTGTAAAGTCTAAGGCACATTTCTACATAAAATTAATAATGACAATATTTGGCTAACTTAATTCCCAAACCGAGGTCATTAAATTTGTGAAAATCTACCAAACTTACACCAAATCAAAAAGAGAAAATTATTTTAAAATGAATCTATTTAATTTAAGCTTAAATCAATATTCAGAGTCTAAAAGTACAGGGTGTGTGCTTTTTCCAACCTGGCAAATGTGAGGTTCTCCTGAACCACAGCCCCAGAGTTCTCAAACACCGTCACACCCTGGAACAGAAGGTAAAGGCCCGTTTCACCAAAAGTCCTGCTCAGTCACTGCTTGGGGTGCTCAACAGCACCTGCTAAATTTGGAAGACCAAATTCAAGAAAGAGAGCTGGATAATGAACAGAATAAGTAATGCCGCCAAGAGTTTTAATCCTAGACTAAAATATACTTGGGTTACAGGGCAGATGCGCTCCACGCACTAGCGCGTTTGATTTTTGCACAAACGAGGCAGAGAAAAAGCTTCTGAGCTCTGGCTAGTGGTGAAGTCACCACGGTGGACTTCATCCCACCACAATCCCTCCTATTCTGGCTGAGGGGGCAAAGTGGAAGGAACAATCAATTTCTGCGACTTCATGCAAATCTGCCCAGGCCCCGTGCTGGCTACTGGTTAGGCCACTAACTGGACTGACTGTATACCAACTGATTAAGCACATTTACAACTCGCGCAAGCACAAGCAATACCTCCTCTAACGGATTACGATGCTGACCCCCGGGTTCAACCATCCGTGCCCATAGCTTTTTAATGTCTTCAATATGTCTCACTGCTTCCAAAATATCCGCCCCCCTCTTTTATTTTCTCGTTATGAGGACTTATTTTAACCACGTGTCTGAACGGCAACTCTCTCAGGTTAATTACTGCTTTGTGCTCTTCTCCAATCTGCTGCCTGCCTGTACGGATAGCGCGGGTGATACAATCGAGATGAAACTCTGGAGAGCAGCAGTGCTTTGCCCAGGGGAAGAGACTCCAGCGAGGGCAAAGAGCGCTCCCTATGCAAGGGATTTTAGCAAAAGCGTTCTGGGTCAAGCGTCTCCTCCCGGTGTGGCTGTAAAATTGAAACGGCTGCCTTCAAAATAATCTTGGTCCAGATATTTGCTCAGACATCCAGAATATTTTCATTAATTAAAAAATTTTAATTAAGCAGAGGACATTTAAAATGTTTTTTTTTTTTCTTTACAAAATCCACTAACCCTGAGGCCACGCCCGGCGCTGCTGGGGAACTCCGAGTTTGGGGGGAGTTGCGGTGCTTGGGCTTCCTCCTCATGCCGCCGGGTTCGCGGGGTCACCGCCGCGGACCTGGGGCTCTTGGCCGGGACAGCGCGGAAGGCCCAATTCGTCAGTTTAGGGAGATGGCTCGGATGGTTGATGAACTTTCCGCCTCCCGCTACCCAGCCCAACTCCTGCGGCCACCAAGTCCAGCGGCCCCCAGGCTCCTGTCCTATCCGAGGCTCCCGGCTACGCTCCCCGCTGCAGGCGCGCAGTGAGATTTTCCAGAGCGACTTCGTTCTTTATTCAGCATTTCTGAGTCAATCAAAAGGAACGTGGCAGGTGGAGAACAGCCACCTAAGCGATTGCGCGAATCTTCCTGTGGGGATTTCCACAGCCTACACCAGGTGCTTCTAAAACTGCCTGACATGAAAGATTCAGTTAGTTTCCTGCCAGTGCCTCCCAGCCTGGTGTGTCTGATCTCAGAAAACCCAGGCTGCTTCCAATCTCTGGTGATTCCACCCGGAAGGGCGCGAGCGATCGCCTACCACCTCGGCCCCGAGATCTGCATCCTAGAAGGAGCAGAAGTGGTGGTAAAAGTAAAAATACGATCAATGACAATAGCTAACAATTAGAGAGGCCGCACATGCTAGACAGGTAACTGACCACCCCTGCGCACTCCCGCCTTCCAGCCCTATGGAGAACCACATGAATTCATTGCACGTAGGGGGAGCACAGAGGCTCGGCGCCGCTAGCGAGCTACCAAAAGCCAGAACTTGTCGGCTAGGTGTCCGACTCTAGAGCCTTCGTTCTTAATAGTCGGTGTCCACAGCCAGGGAACGGTGGGACGGATGACTGTAACGGCTGAAACTTGGGCAACTGGTGACGACAATAAAAACATGAAGGACAAAAGGAAAAGGAGGGCGAGTCAGGGAAGATAGTGGGTTTTAATCCACTGGGTCAGCCCCTTTTACCTCCCATCCTTTCCTGGGGCCTAAAGAGAGCATGGGAACAGGGAGTGGAGCTCGGTTCGACTCTTCCCTTCGTTTTTCCGAAGTCTCGAGCCTCTTGGAGACTCATTGGACCTAGAGAGTGCCGGGTAGTCAGTGGAGTCATGTAATGAAAATTGGTGTGTGGGGAGGGGAGGGGCGGTGATCAGATAGAAGGGGTGGGAACCGCTGGCTGGGTCCTCTGGTTGGCAAAGAGGTTTCCGAAGGCCGGAGTCTGGACCCTCTGGTCCATCCGCGCCTCATCCGAAGCTTGGTCAACCCAACCGCTCATCCCAAAGACTGGCAGCCACGAGGAAGCGTTGTGCAGAGGTCGTGATTATAACCTCGGGCGTTGTCCCTTTGGAACAAGACCCACAACTCAACTGGAGAACAGTTTCCGGAAGCCCCGACTTCCAGGCAATCCATATG
The DNA here is from genome assembly GCF_014176215.1 of Rousettus aegyptiacus. Lineage (NCBI taxonomy): Eukaryota > Metazoa > Chordata > Mammalia > Chiroptera > Pteropodidae > Rousettus > Rousettus aegyptiacus. Next base: position 68,015,847 of record NW_023416309.1, read on the forward strand.
TCTTAATCAGTGGACCCCCGATATTCGTTGCGCCCCGACGTGTAAAGGGCCCACGGAAACACGCGTTCTTGCCCTCGCTCTGCCAGCACCCATGCCGGAGAGGCGGCCGGTGAGTAGTGCCCGGGGCGCCAGGAAGCCAGCAAAGCTGCGCGCTGCTCCTGGCCGCTGCAGTGAGTGCATTTGCCCGACAGGGACCAGCACTGCTCCACGCTCCACACGCCGCAAGCAGCCGGCCGCCCACCCATCTGCCAGGCGGAGGCGCAGGGCCACCCATTCAGGTTTCCCACCCAGCTGAGTGCTCGTCAGCGAAACGTGTATGGCTCTCTTTGGGTTTGGGTTCCAGTAAGGAGGGGGACCGTAATAAAAAAAAAAAGTGAACAGACTCTCCTCAGCCTTAGAAGGACGCCGTCACTCCCACTCCTACTCCCACGTCCCCATCTGGGGAGCAGAAGCTGCTCTAGAAGTTGGTCTAGGGTGGAGACCCTGGCCAGCGGGGCGCAGAACGTCCCCAGAGCTGAGTAATAACACTAGGTCAGTCTTTTTGGACACGGCCACAATTAGAGGGTTGAGTGCTTTCTTGAGAGCCGCCTCAGTCACTATCGCCATTCTTTGAGAGCTTTCCTGATTAATTCTAGGGTAACGTGAGCCACTGAGCTGCCAGAGCTTCTCGAGAAGTTTCTGTGAGTTATGGGAGAGGGGAACGCACGCCCGGTTTGTTCTCTACCCCTCCCCGCCCCCAGTAGTCTGAGGCTGTACCCTTGTCACTTCCCCAGCACACGACACATGTCTCCTCTCCCGTTCTGAATTGCAGTTGGCGTTCCTGGCCCAGGGAAACTCACCGGTACCAGGCGAGGCCCTTGTCGTAACTGCGGTCGAAGAAGTGGGGCTCTGCGCCCACAGCGCGCACGTCCGGATGCACGCGCAGGAATTCGAGCAGTGCCCGCGTGCCGCCCTTCTTAACGCCGATGATGATGGCCTGCGGCAGCTGCTTGCTCCCCGACCCACTAAAGAAGCTAGAGATGGGGCTTGGGGAGTCCGGCGTCTCGGGACTCTGCTCCTCCTGGCTCGCGGCGCTCTCGGCCGTCTCCTTTCCCGCAGCTAATAGGGTGGCTGGTGCTGCCTGGAACGGCAGCCTGGGAGAAGCCCCGTCGGAACCTGTCGCCATAGCTGATGGAGGGTGGGCGGCGCGGGACCCCGAGCCCAGCAGCAGCAGCCCCGGAGCGGCGGCGCACGAGCCGGCGCACGAGTACAGGAACATGTAGAGCCAGATGCAAAGCATGGCGAAGAGCAGCGCGAGTTTTCTCCTCACCGGTGGCGGAGGCGGCGGCGGCTGCGGCAGAAGCCGGCCGGGGACATCGAGGCAGGATCGGCCGCTGCTCAGGCGCTGCCCCATGCGCTGCCCGCGGGCGCAGCGAGGGGCATGGCTCAACACATGGCGCGAGTCCCGCCGGAGCAGTGAGCGCGGAGAGGGTTCCCTTGGCCCTCTGGACGCCCGGTAGTTCGGTTTACTGCCCCCGCTCTCCCGCGGCCACCGTTGCTGCTGCTGTTCTTCCCCAGGCGGCGGCGGCAGCAGTAGCGGCGGCGGCTTTTGACATGTTGCCCTGAGGAGCCGCAACTGGAACGAAAGTCGGGTGGAGGCAAATGCTGGCCTGGGGACGGCTCCTGCGGCACGACGCCCCGCTCTGGGCTCCGAAAACACTGAACTCCCGTGCCCTGGCCACTCCGAGCGGTGCGTACTGCCGCTCGCCGGTGCTGCCTCCTTGCAGCCCTACGAACTGAGCTAGAAAGCAGCTCCCGCACTTCCTCGCAGAGGCTGCGAAGAACTGCGCAGGAAGAGTCAGAAACCGAGGTGTAGTGGGCGGATCCGGCCACCGGGAGTGACAGGTCGCTCCACCTACCAGAAACCCGAAGCGCCATGCAAATACAGCCGTTTCGCTGAGGGTTCAGCAGCCAACCAGCTCCCAGAACGTGGGGGTGTGGAAAGAGTTTGGGGAGATGGAGAGTGGTCGGGGGTTGCTATTGGCTGTGGTACAAGGGGCGGGATCAGAGGGGCGGAGCCAGGGACTGGTGACAGAAGCAGAAGGTAGAAAGGATGCTGGCGTGACCTAGCACTGGAAGAGGACAGACCCCACCGAGTGGTGCGCTTCGGCATCCGCGCGCATTCCCCCACTGGCTTCTTGGGTGCCAGCTTTTGCTGTACTTGCTCATATGTCTGGACACGAGTCCCCATCCAGGTGTTTCTCGGGCGGGCTTGCGTGTGTGTGTGTGTGTGTGTGTGTGTGCGCGCGCGCGTGCGTGCAGTGTACAGTAGGAAAGCGCTGGAGGAGCGAAAGTCAGGCCGGACGTGCATACAGCCCCCAAACCAGCCCATCTCACGTGGGGCTCTCAGAGGGGTGCCTTTCCGGACAGGCACCAGTTTAGGAAGTTCAAGTGGAAAGCATATTTAGAAATCGCTGTCACCTTTTTTTTTTTTTTAAAAAAAATAAGTCTTTCCTTCTTTGCCAAGAGTCGATCTTTTCAAGACTGAGGGTTAACTGAGATCGGTATAAACTATCCTTAAAAATATCTTTCCTAGTGTCCTAAATTGCTGAGGAAAGGTGGGGAGGGAGGAAATTAACGGGGTGATAAAGGCTGGTAAGAAAAGTTTCCTGGTAGAAAAGTACATGTTAAAGTCACATGTAGAAAATTTCGTCCGGATATAAATTTGTCGGGAACGTTAAGTTTAAGAAAATATTCAATCTTCCCTTTTCCCTGAATAAAGAAGTCAACATTCACTTTCATTTAGAAGACAGTCTGGTTTGCTGACCTGTTACACTAATTATTAGGTGTTGTTTTTTTCCCACCGTTATTTAAAGTCTAACATCAACCAGGAGCAAATCATCACTGAGTTGCACTTATTTTATAATCAAAGTCCACTCGAAGCGACTTTCCCCTGTTCTCCGAAAAATGACGCGCCAGAGGACCGGGCTGGGGCAGAGGGCGAGGCGGAAGAGCTGAGCTTGGAAGGAAGTATAACCGCTCAATGCGAGAAGTGCGGGCGAGGGGTGCTGCACCCGGTTGCTTTCTTGCTCCGGCGCTTGGAGTTCAGAAGCTCAGGATATTCAAGTTCATCCCGGTGTCCAGAGAGTTTTCAGCGCCTGCAATTCGGCCCCGGCAAGGCCAGCGGGCCTCCACCGCCTGGCTGCGCGCTGTTCCTGGACAGAACTCTCCTTCAGATTCCGACCCCAGCGCGACCCCCTGGGTTGAGCGTCGCCCACGAGGTGACCCACTGAGAGCAGCCGCTCAGGTTGCATTTCACCATCCGCGCCAGTGGGCGCGGGGGAACAGAACTGAACCCAGGTCCTTCTTCGGCCCTGACCGAGTTTGCCTCTACGCCAGCCCCGCGCACTCTAGTTTCCTTCCTGAGTAAATGCCCTCAAACGTCCTGAGTCCCGAAGCCGTACTCCAGGTCTGGGTGCCCTGCGCCGGCAGAACCCTGAGAAAGCCAGTCAGTCGGTCGTTAGCACCTCAGATTCAAAAGTGTGCGAGAGAGAGGCGGCGAAGACCCGGGAGGTTTCAGATAACCCAGCATTCACCAAGGGACCGACGCGACCGGCTGTGCTCTGTGCGACCTCTTTGTAACTTCATTGAGCCCATGATATTTTCCTACAAAACTATTAAGGGGGAAAGAATATAGATAAAGAATTTTCTTCTCCCTTTTATATTCGCAGAGGTAATTCCTTTCTAGCTTTACTTTCCTCCTCTTGCTAGGATATTGCGTTTGCTCTTCCAAAGAAGTAACTTATTCCCCCTTAATATGTATGTATGTATGTATGTATGTATGTATGTATGTATGTATGTATGTATTGAAAACTTCTGAAACGAGACTTATTTCTGAGCATTAGCCCGACTCTATTTTGGAAATGTGAGAGGGAAATGTCAATGTCTCCTAAGAATGTGTCTTCAAAATCATGTTATTTCGAGAGGAAATTAACTTACTATCTTTGATCTTTAGGTGACTATAGGAGTTTGCTGACTTTTGTGGGTTTGGAGGGAAAGGTAGTAGTGATTTATGATTTTCATGTGTTTAGGAGAATCGTAGCTTCCACGTGGCTATAGTCAGGGCTGGTTAGGTGTGTCTTATAGTTTTTTTTTTTTTTAAGATTTTGATAATCCTAATAAAAATAATCTCTGTCCTGAAATTTAGTAAAGTCTGCAAAAGTGAGCAATTACAAATGGAGGCAGAATATTTAGAATTTTTTCCCCCCGGTATGAAGAGAAGGAGGCAGTGGCAGCAAAGACGTGGGTATCAGAAATTGCCCTGAGTGTTCCGCAAAACTGAGCACATCAGTGCCGCCAAGCCGCCGCCCGCATGCACTCATTCAGTCGCAACAAGGGAGAACAATGCGGGAGTTTGCAGTGCGCGCAGGGGTTTCTGCCGCCCAAAGGCAATGAATCATTTGGAACCTGAGCGGCACCGGAGGGGGCGAGGGGGCTGTGAAGCAGCGGGCAAGCAGGGCCTGCGCTGCTACCCCAACGCTTTGGCCTTTCGGTCCACACTGCTAGTCCTCCCGCTGCGTTCAGGAGCCCAAGGCTGAGCCCCGAAAACCCCACGCACGACTGCAGCTACAGGCTCTGCCCTTGGCAAACAACATCTCTCCCATCGTTCCATTCAGTAGATGCGGAACCTGAGTCTCAGCCCTAGACAGAGCTGATGGCGAAGCTGGCCGTGACTCCAATTTGAGCCTCTGCCTTTAACCCACTGCTCAGCTGTGCAGCGTCCCCCAACGCCCGAGACTGGCCACGAGGAAAGCACAGTCACCCAAACCAGGAGAAAGGTTTACCTCCGATAAACATTCAAAAAAAATCTAGAAAGGAGCGAATTCAATTCCAGCACAACTGTAAGGTTAATGCTTTATTTTGGTTGGTTGGTTTGGGATTAGCTAATGGAGTTGCTCGCCAGGGTTCTTAAGGGTTCTAATCTGACAGGCAGCCCCTCTCCTTCTGAAAGGGACAACGGCCTCAGGGGACTGTCTCCTTTTCCTCTTCCCACAGGTTCTGCCGTCAACGACCTACTATGTGACCCCAGGTGGGTTACTCTCTGGTCCTAAAATTTCCCATGTGTAAAATGGGAGACTTGGACCAAAAGCTCCCCGCGATATTTTCCGCCTGAACTTTCTCTGATTCTGGGCTCGGGAGGCAAGGCGCCCGCAGCTGCTCGCGCCCAGTGGTCTGTGCTCCACCTGTACTCCTTGCGAGGCCTCAGTGGCCGCATTTCCCGGGGCTGCCAGAGCCGGTGGCCCAGAGCCTCAGTTCCTGTCACCGGAACCGGTATCCTCTACCCACCCCAGCCCCCTCCTCCAGCAAGGTGGCGGGTCGGGGGTTCGCAGCTGCAAAATGGCTTAGCCCTGCTCCAAACAGCCAGAGGTAAAGGGTGGCGGCCCGCGCTGCGGCTCCAACGCCCGCCCGCAAGGGGGCGCTCTGATAGCTGTCGGGTGGCTGCAGGCGGAGAAAGGGGCTGCCGCGGCCAGCAGGTCTTCCCAGCACACAGGAAAGGAGACTTTTGTCTTCTCTTAGGCTTCTGCGGCACCTCCCAATATCCCCCCACCCGACTCCCGTCCCGGAACCCTGCACAAGTCTCCTGGGTGTCTAGGTGGCTGCTGTGGCCGCTTCTCATCTGAGGATCGTGGGCTCCATTCAGCGCGCAGGGAGCTATTGGCCAGAGGCGGGCATTCGCCCAGCTCCGTGGCTGCAGCTGCTGACCAAACGCCTGGCGCAGCTAAGAAATTCCTTGTAAGAATGGCTGGAGGACTCTACCGAGAGGAAAGAAACGCATCCCAGCACTCAGCTTCAGCTGCGCCTAGGGGAACAAGGACCGACCAGCCTCAGCTGCACCGTCCCCCCCCCCCCCGCCAACGTCTGTATATGCAACAACGTCATTGCAGTAAGTGCTGCCATGTATTAGGAGTCTTTTGCAAATCACAGAAGAGGGACGATTGCTCTTATCTTATATATCTTAGATAAAAGCAGTTCGATGCCCAGATTGGTTTGGTGACTTTATTCTGAGGAGTCAAGGTCGTGGGCTGATTACAAATCCCTTCTCTACAAGCACAGTGCTCTGGCCCAGAGCTTCCCTTGCCTCTGGGAATGGGTCAGGGAATGGTGAAGTGACTGAGGGAGAGGAATTCATGCCCCAGGCTACCTCCTGGCTGAGTCCTCAAAGGCTAGCTTCTTCCTTCCCCAGGAAGTATTCACACACGGCCTTGCTGTCATCAGGTTCTTCAATGGCTGCCTCTCACCTCTTCAGGCCTAACTGGTAGACAGCTCACCTTACCTGTGCCCAGGCACTGTGCCTTCCTGAGTGTCTCTCCTCCTCCAGCACCTTTGTAAGTAGTCCATTTATTACATACACTCTCCTCCAATTACCCAATCCAGGTGTACCATGTCTTTCTTGCCAGGACCTTGACATATGATACACCAAGGCTGCATTACTTTTCCTATTCTGGTTCCCAACCACTTACTGGCTTTGTGAGACTGAATATGTTACACAACCCTTCCGAGCCTCAGTACCACTATCATTGTACTCTTACAAATGCCTTCAGCCTCTCTCTTCCTCTATTATACTTATTATACTCTCCTGGCAATGAAACCCCCTCAAGGCCAATCCTGCCTTCAAGCTTCCTAGGCTGAGCCACTGAGTTGCTGGAGGATCCTACCAGCGACATGACTGGTCCTGCTTTAATATTCCACCATAAATTTCCTATGGGTAAATAAAAGCATCCCACAACTTTTCTAAATGTCTCAGGGAGGCCCATTTTCCCAATCCCAGAGACAAGTTTTTCTCATCTTCTCTCCCACTAGAGATAGCATTTCTTAAGGCTTCTTTGAGAACACATAATGCTGACAGAGGATTGTCTATACCTTCTCTCCACCAAATCTCTACACTGACTAGCATCTATCCTAACTGTTCTTCCTCCCTTGTCACAGTATAGGAAGCTGCAGGCCAGCTTGACACAGAGTGATCCCCAGTTGTTCTCTGGATTTCAGGCATTCTTGCCTCAAGGACTTCTCTTTTTCTACTTCCTTGATTCTGAGTCATAGGTCACTCCCTGTGGTGGACAATGATGTGACATCTAGATCCCATCAGTGAAGGACATGCTGCCTCAGCTGCTGATATGCTGTCAGTCCACAGCCTTCAGCTGTCAACCCTTTCATGATCGCAGGGGCTGAAGTTCAAGGCCCTCCCCAAGGTGGTCCCCATCTACTCACTAATGCAGGGGGAAAGGCTTGGTCATCCTAGCCTACTCCAGACATTTCTGAAGGACAAACTGACTCCAGAGCTTCCTGCGAGGTTGTCAAAGGATGGTGGGCCTGTACCACAGCTGTGCTTCTCCCTTTTCGCAAGCATTTCTTTCTCCTTCCTTTTACCAGTATTGGTCCCAAGAGCACTTCCTAATAAACATCCTGTTCACTCTCCAGGGAACCCAACCTGTATCCCTTAACTCTATGGATGGTTCACATCAGCATCCAAAAACACTGTTATTTTTTGTTCCTCTTCATAGTCAAACACATGTACAATTTCTATGTTCTCACCTCTTATTTCCTCTTTATTATGCTAGTTTTTTCTTCTTTTTCTTTAATGATGGAAACATTCAGACAAACACTGAAAAAATCAAATTTATAAGAAATAGAGTACATGACTCTCAGACCATGGTCTGTCCCTTCAGAGGCAACAACTACTATTAAATAATTTATGAAAATACAAGGAAACAAGTATATATTAGCATGCTTTTTTACTCTTCAAATGTGAGCATCAAATAGTAGTGTTCTGCCATGATAAAGGTGATCACTCCATATCAGTGTGTGTGTTTTTAAAAATGCCAACCATAGATAACTTCAATTTTTAAATGAAGGAATTATTGAAGTAATAATGTCTCTTTATCCCTGGGAGTATGGTTTCCTAAAATATACCTGTAAACTTAAGAAAATAAAATGCATGCATTTGGAGTTATCTAAAAAAATTTTTTTTTTACTTATAGATAATATTTATTAACTTTAAAAATGGATTAATTAACATATTTATTATACTTTTTTACATTCCTCTAACATTAAAACAATTAACTAGTGTATACTTTGTTTCATTTTACTGAGGTTGATAATATTTACACTCTTAATCACAATTCCATGAGCTGTTAACTTTTAGTTCATTTTCATTTTACTCAAGGGAGCCAAGAAATCTTGAGAGCTTCATTTTTTATATATATTGTAGTTATCTGGAAATCATATAATAAATGTTAGCTGTTGATGTTTTGAGAAATGTTTGTAGATGCTCTTGAAATCTTGAAAATGTCTATCCGGAGCCTTTCAGACTTGAAGAAAAATTTGACTGGATATAAAATTCTTGGGTTACACATTTTTCCACTTAGAATTTTATAAAATTTGTTCTGCTTTCTACTGGCATAAAATTTTGCTAGTTTATTCTTCAGTGGTGTCTATTCTTTGATTCAAAACATTGAGTATAGTTGACACTTAGTTTGAATCGTGTGGGTCCACTTAAGTGTGGTTTTTTTTTTTTTTTAAGTAAATGTTATAAATGTATTTTCTCTTCCTTGTGATTTTTTAAAATAGTATTTTCTTTCCTCTAGCTTACTTTATTTTAAGAATACAGTATATAATACATATAACATGTAAAATATGTGTTAATTGACTGTTTATGTTATTGTTTAGGCTTCCAGTCAATAGTAGGCTAATAGTAGTTAAGTTTTGGAGGAGTCAAAAGTTATGGGCAGATTTTTGACTATGCGGGGGGTCAGCGCCCCTAACCCCCCCATTGTTGATGGGTTAACTGTACTTTATTTCAACTGTTATATGTTATATCAGGCATCTCTATTTTTTTTTTTAACTGTTCTTTTGCATACCTCAATAGTATGATTGTTCTTAGTAAGCTTGTGCTCCTGGAGGGTATCAGCTGATAATATGTAGCTAGGGAAAGACAGGATCCCAGGCCCCAGACTGCGCCCCTCCTTGTGTTTTTCAGGGTGGGAGAGAAACTCTGGTGCTATAAATGGGATTCGATAACTGACTATTTAACTTCTTGCCTTCTCAAATCCAGTTAGCCCCACCTCTCTCTTTCCATTTATTTTACTCCCTTTGGAATTTCTGGTTTTTTGTATCTCCTGGATCTAACTGCAAGTATCCTATCTTTTCTTCCCTATTTTCTTTTTCTTTGAATGTTTGCTTTATTCTTTGGGATATTTTTTTTTTTCTCTTGATTGGAACTTGTTTGGAACTCAGCAGTGTCCATTTCTCCTTTATCTAGTGAATTTTTAGGTCAAAATCATAGGTTTTAAAAATTGGCAATGTCTGTGCTGTACTTAAATCTCCTAAACCACACCCCTTCTTCATTTAGTCTGTCTTTTTTCTCCAGTGGTTTTATTGTATTAGAGTCTCTTGTGGGGGTTCTGCCTGTTCTTCCTCTCTCCATCTGGGTCCTTTGGTGCATTGCTCTCTTTTCACATCTGTTCAGAGGGGCTTGGTTCTGCTGCTGTGGTACTAAAGTGGTGGCAGTCCTTTGGTGGAGGAAGGGAACCTGTGAGTGAGGCAAAGCTGTCAACCCCCTACTGAAGCTCAAAAGGAAGGCTCTCTGTCCTTTTTCTCCCATTTGGGCTACCTGTTACATACTCTAGGACCAAGAAGACCAGGCCTCCTTGTGTGAACAGATGGTACTTTCCTCCCAGTCTATAGATCTCTGTGAGCAGAACCCAAGTACCTTCCTTCTCCTGCTGCTTATCTCTGGGAAAGGGTCTGGAACTGAATTTGGGAGAAGACAGAAGGCCAAATATGTTAAAGATGCCATCTTCTCAAAATCTCCCTGTGCTGTGGACAGAATGTTCTCATCCAGTGGACTGAATCTCTGCTAAAAAGTGTGCATGTTGAAGTCTTAACCCCCAATGTGGCTTGTAACGCAGGGGCTCCAAGCCTGGAACTTGCACCTGGGTTTGGATATTCCAGAAAAACCACTGGGGCCAGACAGGTGAGACATGCCACTTAATACTCATGAGGCAGGGAATCTTCAGCAGCATCTAGTCAAAACTGCAGGAAGAGAAACTGCGGCTGACCAAGAGCAAGTGGAGTTTTTTATGCCCACAAGCAGAGGAGGGGTTATCTCATTGGGGGAGCAGCCACCTTCTCAGACAGATGGGAACAAGATGTGCTGCTTGGTTACAGGAACAGATAACATCCATGGGAGCAGCAGAAAACATTTTTTGGGAGTAGGCATGCTGAAAGCTCTTTGTGTACTGCCTTCCTTGGCTGCTGGCCAGGCAGCTATCAGAGTCCTGAGTATGTGGAGGGGCTATGTTCTGAGTGAACTCTACATGACTGTATTTGGAGATAAGGTTTTAAGGAAGTAATAAAGGTTAAATGAGGCCATAAGGATGAAGCCCTGACCTCATAGGATTAGTGTCCTTATAAGAAGAGACATATTCTTCTCACACATATTCTTTTCTACTTCCTCCTGACTCCTGCTATGTGAGGACACAGTGAGAAAAAAGATGGCTGTCTGTAAGCCAGGAATAATCCTCACAAGACTCTAAATCTGCTGGCACCTTGGACTTCCCAGCCTCCAGAACAATAAGAAAACAATGCCTGTCATTTAACCCCTCCAATCTATAGGATTTTGTCATGACAGCTTGAGCTGACTAATATACCCTGCTCCTCTGAGAAGCCAAATCAAATTCATGGATGCTTTTCTGTCTTCATTTTTCATGAGCTTTGGCAGCATTAGTTTCAATTGGCCATACTGTTGTTCCTGACACTTGCCTATGTTAGCTTCAGATACATTACACTATTCTCTTCTTTCTCTTGACTCACTGTTCATTGCTTCTCTGTCTCTTTTGTTTATTTCTATTCTTTTACCAAATCTCTAAATGTTGGTGTTGCTCAGGGTTCACCCCTGTCCTAGATGATTTTGCCTAATCCAATAGCTTTAAATACTTTCCATATTCTGATGACCCCAAATAGGTATCTCTAGCCTTCACCTCTTTTTCTGAGGTCTAGATTCATTTATCCCACTGAATTATTAATAGTTATACTTGACTATCTCATAGAAATATCAAATTTTAAATATTCAGAATAGGAATCTTGATTTCACTCCAATTTTGCTCCCTTCCTCCCTATTTCACTTAATTGCTCAAGTGAGAAACCTGGATGAATCCTTGATTTTTTTCCCTTCTTTTCACTTTCCATATTCAATCTACCAGCAAGCCTTGTCAGTTCCACCACAAAGCATATTCTGAGTCTTCACTCTTCCCATCATCGTGATTGCTATTCCCTAAATCCAAGCCTTCATCTCTCTTCTCTAGTCTCGTGCAACAGCCTCCCAACTGGTCTTCCTACTCTCACCCTTGCCTAACTTCCAATCCACTCTCTAATTACAGCCAGAAGTTTTCAAAAATTGGACTATATTCTGTTTGCTGTGTACAAGCCACCAGTGTCTTCCCAACATACTTAAATTAAAATCCTCACTCTTCACCACAGCTTAAAATTCCTGTATGCTCCAGCTTAACTGACCTTCCCAACTTATCTTGTTACATGTTTCAGTTGACCACTACTGTCCAGCTACATTGGCCTTTTTTCAACTTCTTAAAGATCTGAAGTTTCCCCCCATCATGTGCTGATTCCTCTCCTTATAATTCCTTTTACCCTCAATCTTGCATGACTAGTTCTTTCTAACCTTAAATTTTCATTGAAATGTAACTTCTTCAGAATTCTTTTCCAATCATTTTTATCAAAAGTAGATCTTCTCTAGCTCAATTCCACTTCTTTCCCCATTAGTTTTGGCAATTTATAACTAGGTTATTTTGTTTGTTCACTCATTGTGTCATTATTCTCACAGACTAGGAACATAACTGCTTTGTTTATCATTGAACACTAAGCATAGTTCCCTGGATAATATAGGCTATCAATATATATTTGTTGAATGAATCAATTAGTTTGCAAGGATAAAATTAAAATGTATATAAGATGCCTAATAATGTGTCTGACACATTGCTCAAGTTTAGCAATAATTAAATTCCCCTTCATTGAGAATATGTCTATTTCTACAAGATATCGTGGGTTGTTTGTGAGGTCCATTGTTTTTGAAAGAAAAACAGACACACTTTTGAAAACCTTGGAGCAATGGTTCTCAAAGTGTGGTCCTTGGACCAGCAGCATTAGTGTCACTGAGGAACTTGTTAGAAAAGCAGCCAGACACTCTGGGGACTGAGCCAGTAGTCTGTGTTATAACAAGACCTCCATGAGGCTTCTGAGGTGTGCCTGAGTTTGAGAACTACTACCTTAGGGTATTTTATTTTATTTCTCTTAGTTTTTATTTTCAATTGTGGTAAAATATACATAACATAAACTTTACCATCTTAGCTGTTTCTAAGTGTAAAGTTAGGTAATGTTAAGTAATCCACATTGCTTGCTGTGCAGCCATTCTCCAGAACTTTTCACCTTGCAAAACTGAAACTATATACCCAGAAAACAATAACTCCTCATTCCCCCTCCCCCAGCTCCTGCAATCACCATTCTACTTTTCGTCTGTATGAATTCAACTACTCTAGATACCTCATATAAGTGGAATCATATAATATTTGCCCTTTTGCATCTGGCTGATTTCACTCAGTATTATGTCCTCAAGGTTCATCCACATTGTTCATATAGCAGAATTTCCTTCTTTTTTTAAGGATGAATAATATTCCATTGTGTGTGTATACCACATTTTCTTCATCCATTTATTTATCAATGGACAATTGGGTTGCTTCCTCCTTTTTGGCTGTTGCCGCTATGATCAAGGGTGTATAAATATCTCTTTGAGACCCTTCTTTTAATTCTTTCAGTTATATATCCAGAAGTGCAATTGCTAGATCATATGGTAATTCTACATTTATTTTTTTGAGGAACTGTCAAACTGTTTTCCACAGTGGCTGCACCATTCTACATTCCTAGCAATAGTACACAAGGGTTACACTTTTTCCACATCCTCACCAACATTTATTTTGTGTGTGTGTGTTTTTAATTTATATTGGCCATCTTAATGAGTGTGAGGTGGAATCTAGTTGTGTTTATTGTGTGTTTTTTATTTGCATTTCCCTAACAATTAGTGTGCTTTGGAGTATTTTTACTTATACTTGTGCCCAGTTTATAGCATAGCAGACTCATCTACAGCAACACAAACGAGGAATCTCAGTCACTTCAACATTTAATTTTAAAAATTGAACCAAAATCCTGATTTCTTATCAATGCTCTTAAAATCCTGACCTACCTGTGTTTTTCATCCATCAAAATAGGACCTTTGTTCCACTTCCACCATCAGAGCCATAAAGGCTGACAAATACCTAGATGGACAGATCTGTACTGAAAACCCACCTTCAAGAATAGGTTCTTCCTTAACTTGGAGAGAGCATATCTAAAAAATAGTAGAAACCACACCCAGGAGTGCAAATGCCCTACAGTTAATTGCGCAGGGAATTGAAAGAGCTTTTGAAGTAGCAGGTGGCAGTCTGCAAGCCTTTGAAAGATGTTCTACTTACTTATTGGCTAAAAAGGAATCTTGTTTTAATCAAAGAGTAAAGCTTCTGGGGGCATCAGCGGTTCTTACAACCTATCTCCCAAAGGTCTGCATACATTTAACAGATACTTCAGTCCAATTCCTCTTAAAGCAACAAGAAGTTATTGGTTACAGTGTTTTGTTGATCAATAGCCACAGACTTGCTGAAGGCACATAGAGATTTTTCTCAGAACAAACCCATTGAAATGTAACTTGTGATCCCTTCTAAATATTGAAACATATTCACCCTGGAATTTTTCCTTCAGCCAGGTGTTTGCTACCCTGTTTTTGTGAATAGTCACCAGGTTCTCCAACCTGCTTTTAGTACATGAAAATGCACACTCTCTTGCTTTTTTTTCCCCCCCTCATCCAAAAGCCTGCTGATTCCAGAGGCTTCTGTACTATACTTCACTTTCCCTTTATTCTCATGGCTAATGTCACTCCACATCCACTTCACTATTGATGCTTTCCCCTCTTTCATTCCTGACCATTCTTTTCCATTTTCCACAATTTCTCCCTCTGGAAATCACCTTTGTAACCTATTCTTCATTTCCAATTCCCAACAGTCACCAAACAGACTGAAGTAACAGATACGCGAGGTTCCTGTCATCATAAATGCTACGCCCGTCTCCCTCGCTTTGCTAAGTGCATTAAGGGAAAACTAACCATACCAGAAAGACTATTTTCCTGTTGATTTCCATTAGCACTTTATGAATTTCTTAACTTTCAGCTTTTGGAAAACCCATTTGAAATATGGAGACCTGGTACTTTTTGTGAAGTAAGAGTAAATAATCATGTTGACTTTCATAAGCCATCCATGAAAATTAGTTATGTGACTAAATGGTGAGCTTTGTCTCCATAATGTTCCACCAGCTTTTAAACTTTCAGAGACCACTGCTGGACTTTTGCCCCCATTTTCATCTGGTAAGCACAAAAGCACAAATGTGAATCTACCCAGAGCTGGTTGGTTTATAAAATCCAGAGCTGCCTCTTATTTGGTTTCCTTAAAACTTTGTTTGAGTAGGTTAACTGTGTTAAAAGTAATATGTTGTACTGGAGTAAAAGTGCTCTGTTGAAAAGTGCTTTTCCAGCCACCATCATCAGTTCAATTAGTATTTAACCCCCAGGCTCAACTCTACTCATCCCAAATAATCTTGCTCACCAACATCAATTTCTGCCTGTTACCTTGACCTCAAAGACTTTCCACAGTACTTTGTATGCCCACCTGTGGTTCTTGATCTTTATTTCATCTAGAGTGAAATCATCTGGCTCTGTCATTTGCCATCCCAGGTATCTTTGGAAAGTTATTAATCTTTCTGTATCTGTGTCCATCTGTAAAATGAGGTTGGTAATGCTGTAACAGCTCAGAGCAGTGTCAGGCCTGTGCAGACATTTGGTGGATACTATCTAGTTCTTCTCATCATTATGTAAATGGTAGTTGCATACCTCTCCCCTCTCCTTATGTACTCCTCTGTACTGTGGCTCAGGTTAAGGGAGTTAGTCCCAGGTAAGGAAGTTGGCAGAAGGTGCCTTCAGAATCTCTGGGCTTAAAAACACATTCAGATATTCTGACCTACCCCCACTGGGGAGCACTCTCCTATCCTCCACTTCCACGAACATATTCCCATGATGATCACTTGCCTGAAGGATAAAGTTTGAACACCTACTGTTACAGATACCTGTTTTGAAACCTAGACAACAGTTTAGACCAAGCGAGGCCAGGTAAGAAAGAATTGAAAAGACCATATAAAAAAGAAAGCAGCAGATACCACCTCTGGGTTAAGATTGCCTGGTGCTGTTGGAGCTTCTGATTTCTCCAGCAAAGCTGGTAAATTGCGTTTGTACACAAAATTTCCTGCATTTTAAATATGAAGTGATTTAAAAGTTACAGATTTAAATAAAATTTAAAAGAGCCCTGGGAGCCATTAACATTTGAGCCAAACACAAGAAGGTTAGGCCTGTGGAACTCCAATCTCTGACCTACACAAACCACTGTTTCTTCCAGATAGTTTCTGAAGACAAAAAGAAAACCACAATTTTAGAGTAAAAAAGGACTCCTTTTTATAGGAAAAAACATGGTTTTTCAACAATGTAAAGTTACTTGATAAAAGTCATCAATACTGCAGCAGAAGAGGCCAAGTAGAGCTTTATTTTATCTCTGGCTGTCTCCATTTCACTATACAGGAACCTCTGGATCCAGGTGTCCCCTTAGGGAGATGCACAGACCTCTCCTGCATTGTTATTTTCTTCAATTTGTACATATCTCAGGTAAGCATCTAGAGACCAACTCTTCCACTTCTATGTAAGGCCTCCAACCCTGCCCCTGGTACCTGGCACCATCCTATAGTAAATGACCAACAAATTGTTGTTGTTCGAAATAATTAAAGTAATTAAGCACATTAGATGATTGCAATTTAGTTAATGAACATTTAAATACTTATGGATGTCAGTCTGTTTTCTGCTTTAGCTCCCCTAAATTTTAAATTAAATGAGCTACTGGATTCTTCATTAGCCAAAGCCTTCATTCATTAATTTTATTCATTCATTTGTTTTATCTTTTTTGCTACACTTTGGGCTAGGTACAGGGCTAGCAACAGAAAAACAATCCATGCCTTCATATCGCTCACAAGGTACAGGAAAATCTTGATAATACTAAATGTAGATATTATAAAGGTATCTATACATTATAGAAGTGAAAAAGACATACTAATTTAATACATAAATACAAAAGGTAAATTTAGATGGAAACTGAAAGAGTTGTATACTATGAATTTCTCTCCTCCTCCCCCAGCCTCCTATCTTTTTTCATTAGTTCATAAACAGTTGTTTCCTAAAGGAATTGAGAAAGCCTGAATAATTTCCACACAGCAAATTGGCATTGTCCAAGCATAGATCTGGAAGAGGCTTGGGGTTCTCCTTGCCCCATCCAGGAAGGATTTACCTACCTTTTAAAGCAGCATTTTATTGCCTTCTATCTGTCTTTGGCTTCCAGTACTCCCGAGTATTATAAACCAATTACTACCTAAGTAGTGATTCAGGCAATTAGATCCTATTGGGTAATTTCAGAGAAGGTATGTTTTGGTGACTCTAGGTTTGAGGAGTCTGATATGGACACCGTTTAGAGTCTTGCTAACATTAGGTAGTTTCTTTGCTTGTTCACCTTGTCAGCTCAGCCTTTAAACGTTAGGTTTGAGATCTCTTTCCTCTTATTCTTTTCATGCTTTTTGCAATCTCAGCACTTCCCATGGATTTAAATATCATCTATGGTGTTGTTGTTGTTGTTGTTGTTTTGTTTTTGTTTTTAAACTCTCAAAGTCCTTTAATGTCATCTGTTTAGGGGCAAATATCATCTATGTTTTGATAGCTTCCAAATTTGTTATCTCCAACCCAGTCTTCATAGTTTCATACGGTCTACTTCCTACTCAAGATTTCCACTTGGTTGTTTTATAGGTATTTTAAAATAAATCAGGAGAATGCTTTCTCCTTTCAAATTTGCAATAGAGTCAATGGCACTATTGTCTAGGCATTACCTACAAAAAACTAGATGTTATCCTTAAGTTCTTCCTTGCCCATTCTTCATCCATCCAATCAATCCATTAAGAAGTCCTGCCACATCCTACACTACAAGATAGCCACTTCTTCCTCTTCTCTGCATCACCACTGCCAGACCACCATAACATCTCTCTTGTTACAGCTGTTACAGACATTCTCCTAGCCAGCCTTCTTGCTTCTACAATACCATCCTCTAATTAGTTCTCAACTCAGCCACAAGTAATGTTAAAAGGTCAATCAAATGTGTCACTCTTCTGCTTAAAATATGGCTTCTTAATTCATAAATACAGAAAACAGATTAGTGGTTGCTAGAGGCAGGGGTGGATCGTGGGTGAAAAGGATGAAGGTGGTCTAAGGTACAAACTTTCTGTTATAAAATAAATAAATCATGGAGCTGTAATGGACAGCACAATGTCTGCAGTTAATAATATTGTATTGCATATTTGAAAGTTGCTAAGTGAATAGATCTTAAAAGTTTTCATCACAAGGAAAAAATTATAATTATGTGTGGTGATGAACAGCTGTTAACTAGGCATTGTGGTAAATGTTTTGAGATATATATATATATATATATATAAAATCATTATGTTGTACAATTAAAATTAACGTGTTATGTGTCAATTATATTTCAATAAAAAATATGGCTTCCCATTGAATTCTAAGTGGCCTTAAACCACTGTCCAGCTCATCTTCCTCATCTTATGCCCTCTTCTCCTTAATCATGTTCCTACAGTTTTAATGGTTGCCTTTCAGTCCTCTCAACTATGGCTTTGCCAATGCCGCCCATCAGCCTTGCATCCTTTGTGACACTGAAGGCTGGAAAGCAGCCCACTCTACACAGTTTAAAGAATATATCCCCAGTTTAGGGAAAGTTGCCTTGGAATACTAGAAAAAATAGCACCCTTGACTCCACCAGATTCAGTCAATCTCTATATTATATTAGCCTTGCCCCACCCTACCCTCTTCGCCGTACACATTAGAAATGACAATTACCTAAGTTATTTGTTTTCTGGTCTCTTCCACTAGAGAAGAAGCCATATGAGGGAAGAGACTGTGTCTATCTCATTTGCTATAATGCCCCTAGTGCTTATGTCGCATAGGAGGTACTCAAAAATGCCATTGGTCTTTTTCACATGAAAAAATGGTAAAACTAGAGGGAAAGCCAGAGCAAAATGAAAGTCTAGGAAGCTCCAAGCTTTTGGTCCTCTACAGAAATTGCAAAAACAAGCAGAAACAAACAACTTTTTCAGCACTATGGAAAGAGAAAACAAATATTTGTACCAATTAAGTGAATGCCAAATCGAAGGGAAAAAATAAGCCATCTTCAAAGCAGTAGGACACTTTTTGTGGCATTTTTACCTGCCCTTACACCAGCCCCTTCCTGCCCTACCTGGCACAGTGGCAGTTATGATCTTGAAGTAGCAGCAGCCTATGTTTCTGTTTGAGACTCCAATCCTTCAAACCAGAGGGAGCAGACCAGATGTCATCACAAATTATTGTGTGTATGTCTGTCTAACCTGTCTGGTGGATACTTGAAGGGCTGATACAAGGCGCTCATCTCTGTTTCACTTAACTTGGAACTCCGGAGAGTAGAATGGTAGACACTATACATAAAAGCTGTAAGGTGAACTCAAGACCCACAGATGTCTGGACCAAAAGATATAGATTGAGACACATAGCAAACTACCTAAGACTTGAAGGAAAAGTGAGGGTGAGATTCTTTGGGAAATTATGGCATTCAAAAGTTGCCATTCATAAGGGTATTTCAAGAGTCATGCACATACCAAGAACAAGATGCATTTTCACAAAAAACCCAAGAAATCCTTAAGATTTCACCTCAGGCTGATCCTTGGGCTCTGTGCAAGTCTAAGTGTTCCTACAAAGACTAAGAGAGATATTCTCTCTCTCTCTCTCTCTCTCTCTCTCTCTCTCTCTCTCTCTCTCTCCCCTTTTGGAATTCAAGAAAATATCTGTTAAAACATTAGCTAAACATGAGAAAGCAAATGAAACGGAGACTTCAGTTACCACACATCACTAAGAATAACTTTTGCAAAATGGCTTAGAAAATTCTCAAAATGGACTATTATAACCTTCAACAATAAAACAAAACAAAACAAAATAAAATTCCAATAAGCCTTGGAGAGAATCTGATCTCCAGAATTATATGATAAAAATCAAACATTCAATCTTCAACAAAAAATCACAAAGCAAGCAAAGAAACAGCAATATGTGGCCCATTTAAGGGACAAAATAAACTTACAGAAACTGTCCCTCAGGAATGGCAGACATCAGACTTCCTAGGAAAAGACTTTAAAATAACTGTCTTAAATATCCTTAAAGAGTCAAAGAAAAAAGGAAATCAGAAAAATGGTGTATAAACAAAGTGAAAATACTATTAAAGAGATAGAAAGTATTAAAAAGAACTAAACAAAACTTCTAGAACTAAAAAGTAAAATAACTGAAAGTAAAAATTCACTGGAGCATTTAAAAATCAGATCCGAACAAAAAGAATCAGGACAATTGAATTTCAATTGTCAAATAGGACAATTGAAATTCTTGAGCATGAAGCAAAAATAAAAAGAATGAAAAGCGGTGAACAGAACCTAAGGAACCTGTGGGACATCATTGAATGGTGAACTAACATCACATTATAGGAACCCAAGAATGAGGAAAGAAAAACAAAAGAGCCAAAATTATTAGAAGGAATAAAGTTCCCAAACAGCCCAAATTGATTAAATACTTGAATATACAAATCCAAGAAGCCCAAAAAATTCTAAGTAGGATACTCAAAGAGCCCCATAAAAATACAGATTATAATTAAATGGGCAAGAGCCAAAAACAAAGAAAGAATCTTGAAAGCAGTAAGAAAGAAATTACTCAGCAAATGTGAGCAATCCTAAATAAAATTATGATCTGATTTCTGAACAGAATTTTGGAGGTCAGAAATCAGGGGACAATGTATTTAAAGTGCTGAAAGAAAAAAAACCCCACTGTACTAGGAATTCTATATCTGGCAAAACTGTCCTTAAAAATGAGGAAGAAATGAAAACATTCCCAGACAACAAAAGCTGAGGTCGTTTATTACCACTAGACTTTCCTGGTAAGACATGCAAAAAGGAGTCTTTCAGGTTGAAATGAAAAGATGCTCAAAGACAACTTAAGTCTGTATAAACAAAAAAGATCTTCAGTAAAGGTTAAAAAATAGGCAAATATAAAAGCCATTTTATATTTATTATTGCCATTTTATTTTCTACATGATTTAAAACACAAATGTGTAAAAATAATATCCATGTTCTTGGACACACAGTGTATAAAGGTGTAATTTGTAACATCATATGAAGAGGTGGAGAAGGAGCTATGTAGGAGCAGAGTTTTTATATGCTATTGAAGTTAAGTTAAAATTAATTAAAATCAGCTAGTTATAACTTTAATATTTTAAATGTGTTATAATAATTCAAAGAAAATATCTATAGGATATATGTAAAAGTAAATGAGAAAAAAATCAAAATGTGTTCCTGCAAAAACTTCTACTAAACATAAAAAAGGTAGTAATAGAAGAAGTGAGGAATGAAAAAAGTTGTAAGACATACAGAAAACAAATAGCAAAGTGGCCAATGTCCTTCCTTATTAGCAATTACATTAAATGTAAATGAATTACACTCTCTGATTAAAAGGTAGAGTTTGGCAGAATAGATAAAGAAAACATCATCCAACTATATGCTGTCTAGAAAAGAATAATTTTAGACCTAAAGATACAAGTAAGTTGAAAGTAAAAGGATGAAGATATTCCATGCAAATAGTGACCAAAAGAGAGCTGTGATATACTGTCATCAGACAAAACAGACTTAAAATTAAAAAAAAAAAACAAAAACTGTTACAAAAGACAAAGAAGAACATTAGATACTGATAAAAGAGTCAATTCAAGATACTATAACTATTATAAACATGTATGCCTCAAACAACATACATTTCCACCCAAAATTTATGAACTATATTAACAAAATTAAAGGGAGAAACAGACAGTTCTATAGTGGAAACTATAGAACTTGGAAACTTCAATACCCCACTTTCAATAATATAGAACAACCGGACAGATAACCAATAAGGAAATAGAGAATTTGAACAATAATATGAGTCAATTAGAATTAATACACATATAGAATACCTAACTCAACAACAGCAGAATATACATATTTCTTAAGAGCATGTGGAACATTCTTGGGATAGATCATGTGGTAAACCATGAAAAAAGTCTTAATAAATTTAAAAGAGACTGAAATGATGTGAAGTATCTTTTCTGATCACAATGGAATTAAACTAAAAATTAATAACAGAAGTAAAATAGAAAAATTCACAAATATGTGGAAATTAAACCACACATTCTTTAACAACTGATGGGTCAAAGAAGAAATCACAAGAGAGATTTAAAAATACCTTGAGATAAAGGAAAATGTAAAAAACAAACATACCAAAACCTATGGAATGTAGTGAAATTATCCTTTATTAACATCAATGTAAAAAATCCTTAATAAAATAATAGCAAAGTGAATTTAACAGCATATGAAAAAAGACTATATATTCTGACCACATGGAATTTATTTCTAGAATGTAAGGATGGTTCAATATATGAAAATTATTCAATAAATATACCACATTAATGTTATCTCAGTTGCTGCAGAAAAATACTTGACAAAATTCAACATACTTCATGATGAAAACTCCCAATAAACTAATAGGACTATAAAGAAAATTCTTCAGCATAATAGATGCCATATATGTAAAGTCCAGAGCCAACATCATACTCAATAAGCATGCCTACTTTCATCACTTTTATTTAACATAGTATATTAAGTTCTAGCCAGAGCAACTAGACAACAAAAAAATAAAAGGCATCTGAATGAGAAAGGAAGAAGTAAAATGATTTCTGTTCAGAGATGATATAATCTTACATGTAGAAAAATCCTAAAGATTTCACAAAAAAATATTGTAGAGCTAATAAACATATTCAGAAAAGTTGCAGAATATATAATCAATACTCAAAAATTAGTTGTATTTCTATGCACTAATAATAAAGAACAAAAATTTGTTTAAAGTAATTCCATTTACAATACCATCAAAAAGAATAAAACACTTAGGAATAACTTCATCAAGGAGGTTAAAGACTTGTACACTGAAAACTACAAAATGCTGGTAAAAGAAATCAAAGAAGACATAAAGAAATAGATATCTTGTGTTCATGGATTGAAAGAACTTAATCTTGTTAAGACAATAATATTCCCAAAAGCATTCTGGATATTCAATGCAATTCCTGTAAAAATTCCAATGGCATATTTTTATAGCAATAATAATAAAAAAAATGCATCTTAAAATTCATATGGAATCTCAAAGAACCCTGAATATCCAAAACAGTCTTGAAAAGAAAGAACAAACTTGAGAGCTCATAATTCCTGATTTCAAAACTTACTACAAAGCTACTGTAATCAAAATATTGTGGTACTGGCATGAAGGCCAATGAAATAGAACAGAGAGTCCAAAAATAAACCTTCTTGCATATGGTCAATTGATTTTCAACACAGGTTCCAACTATTCAATGGCAAAGGACTGTCTTTTCAACAAATAGTTCTAGGAAAAGGGATAACCACAAACGAATGATGTTGGACCCCTACCTTACATCATATACAAAAATTAACTCAAAATAGATCAAAGACCTAAGCTTAAAGAGCTAACCCTACCAAACTCTAAAAAGAAAACAGAGAGGAAAATCTTCATGACATTGGATTTGGCGGTGATTTCTTTGATATAACACCAAAAGGATAGACAATAAAAGAAAAAAATAGATAATTAGATTGCATTGAAATTAAAACCTTTTGTGTATCAAAAGACACTATCAAGGGAATGAAAAGACAGCCCAAGAATGGGAGAAAATATTTGAAAATCGTATATCTGATAAGATTTAATATTCAGAATATATAAAGAACTTCTATAACTCAAGAACAAAAATACAAACAAGTCACTTCAAAAATGAGGAAAGGACTTGAATAAACATTCCTACAAAGAAGATATACAGATGGCCAACAAACATATAAAAAGATGCACAGCTTCTTTCACTTAGGAAATATAAATCAAAAGCACAATGAGATACCACTTCACACATATTATGATGGCTATTATAAAACAAAAACAAAACAGAAAATAACAAGTATTGGTGAGGATGTGGAGAAATTGGAAATTTTGTACATTGCTGGTTGGAATGTAAAATGGTACAGCTGCTTGGAAAATATATTTTGACAGTTTCTTAAAAAACTAAACATAGAATTAACATACGATTCAGCAATTCCACTCCTAGATATATACCTAAAAGAACTGAAAGCAGAAACTTGAACAGATACTTGTACATCAATGTTCATAGCATCATCATTCACAATAACTGAAAGGTAGAAACAACTCAAGTGTCTATCAAGAGATGAATGAACAGACAAATGTGGTAGCACACAATAGAATATTATTCAGTCAAAAAAAGTCATAAAGTTCTGATATATGACATAAAAATATACTTTTAAAGCATTATACTAAGTGCAATAAGCCAGGTCCCAAAGGACAAATCTTACATGATTCCACTTATATGAGGTATATAGAATAGATAAATTCATAGAGACAAAGAAAAATGGGGGTTACCAGGGGTTGAAGGTTTGGAAGGTGTGGGGAGTTATTATTTACTGGGAACTGATTTTCTGTATGGAATGATAAAAAAAAACAACAACATTTTGGAAATAGACGGTCATGATGGTTACATAATTTTGTAAATGTACTCAATGACACTGAATTATATACTTAAAATGATGAATTTTATGTTATGTGTATACAATAAAAAAGTAGAAGGAAGTAGAAGGAAGAAGATATTTATGAATCTATGGCTGAGTGACATAGAAAAAAGTCGAGATAACAGGAAAGCCTAGCACAGCAATGTTGGTGGCAGAAAGTGGTGAGCTGGGCAAAATAAAAGTGGCTCATTTGGGGAAGGGTTCCATGGTGTAATGGTTAAACTCTTGATGATACCAACAGTACATTTAGTGGGGGAGGGGGCTCCAGAGGTTAAGGGCCCCATAGGTTGTGTTAATTTAGCTTTTTTAGGCTATAAGGAGTCAGGATGCCCTCATTAGGAGTTTACTGTAAGAACCATTAGGGCAGAGGAAGCACAGAAAGCACTTTTCACAGCTACCCCAGTATGTCTCAAGATTTAAGCAAAGTTGCCTGACCAGGCCTCATAAAAGTTATAACCCTACTCCTCTTGCCACCCTCCAGTAGTGAGCACCCAGCAGTCTCTGCTCTAGTCTGCCCCATTATCATAAGCAAATAACACATCTGTCTCTGCATCTGCCTCCTTTCCCTACCTTTCAACTCTTCTCACTCTGCTACCTATCTGCATCACACAGTTTCCCACAGGGATTCCGGTCGTTCCAGTTATTCATGCTCAGGTTCAGCAAGCCACTGTTGGATAGAGCTGTAGTCCCAGGACACAAGGCAGCCTACAGATCTGTCCTTCAATAAACTATGGTCTGCCTGGTAAAAAAAAAAAAAAAGAGGAAAAAAAAGCACTTTATCTGAGGAGACTACCTGTACCACTTCCTGTTCCATGGGAACTCAGGGCATAGCCGGCCAGAGTCATAGCTTGATTCTTCTAGAAAACAAAGCTTGAGACAGGAAGTAAGGTGTTAACAGTTTATTTGAGAGGCATAAGCCCACGGAGGTGGAGGTGCGCATGAGGGGCAATAGGAAGTGAAGTGAGGAAAGTGGAGAGATGTTACTTGGTGGGGATTTACTTCCTGAAGAGCTTGGGAGAGGTGGGGTAGATTGGAAGGCTGGCTTGCTCACTAGCACACAAGCCTTCTTCAGAAGTATTGTAAGAGGTCCATGAGAGGGGGCTAGAGATTTAGCCACCTGGTTTCCTCCTTCTCTTGTTTCCCATTGGTCAAGGTCCATCAGCTGGGAGTTATTTCCTCATTTCCAGATTGCATCACCTGTCCCTTTGTTGGTTGTAGGAGGCCAGAGCCCAGGCCCTACAGTGTGGTGTATTTTCCAAATTTGAAACTGAAGAAGTGCAGTGGTTTGAATGATGGTCTCCTACAAGATACGTCTACCTGGAAACTGAATATAACTATCTAGATGAAGGGTCTTTACAGGTGTAATTAAGTCAAAGATCTTGAGATCATCCTGCATTAGGCTTGACCCAAAATCCAATGACAAGTGTTTTTATAACAGATGGGAGAAAACACAGAGGAGAAGGATGTATGAAGACTGAAACCGAGATTGGAGTGACACTGCCACAAACCAAGGAACACCTGGAGCCACCAGGAGCTATAGGAAGTGAGGAGCAAATCTTCCCCAGGCGCCCTGCCCACACCTTAATTTCAAACTTCTGCCCTCCACTACTGTGAGAGAGAAAACCTCATTGTTGTAAGCAACAAAGTTTGTCATAATTTGTTACCACAGCCCTAGGAAACTGATACAACGAGTGAGTAGGCACAGTTGGGGAAGCCACAACAAGAGAGAGGAACAAAGAGAGTAGTTGGGGAAATTAGAAGTGAGCAAAATTTATGTCCAATACGACTCCTCTTGCAGGTCTGTGTGGAGGGGATGACAAGATCTCAGGATGCAGCCTTGCTTGTGGGTGGCAGATGGGAAGTGGAGCTGAAAATCAAGTAAGGCTGGGAGGCTAAGAGCTGGGAGATCAAAGAGTTACTGGGTCATTAAAAATGGATGTTGTTGTCAATGAGGATTATGGCAGGGGATGTAAAGAGAAAAGAGGATAAATCCAGGGTTAAAACGAACTAAGAGGTGGAGATGAGTTCTGGTGCAAAGGGGGCTGTTAGCAGTGATTATTTGGCAAGAACTAAACAGATGAATGGCTTGAATTTCAGGTGATAACAAGGGGACACTGGTGAGAGTGACTGATCTAGATGTGGAGAAGGTGGGGGGAAGAACTTCTCCATTTGACCCCTGTAATAGGGCCATGAGGGGGTGCAAGTGTGCCTATGGTAAGTAGATGCCATTGGGGACGTCTCAGTTAGGGTGAGAAGCTAGATGAGGTAGGGAGAGGTTTAAGATAAAAGAGTTTACTCTCGGCAGAATTGGGGACTCCAACGAGGCCCCAATGAGGAAGACGGAGAAGAGTGTCTGTTTTGAGGGTCTAAAAGTTGCCAAGAATTGCAGCTACCTTAAATGATTTTAAATATGCTGGGATTTTTTTTTTTTTTTTTTTTTTTTAAGAATGTAAGAGCTAACTTCATGGATATCCAGGGATGAGAAACAAAAAGTAGGCTTATCACAGAGGGAACTAGAACCAAAAGCCTTTCACTTCCCAGGGGCTGAAGACTGTGTTGTCCCAGCCTCCTAGAACATTTTGTTCATTCTCTCCACTCAGGACCAGCCCCTGCTGGCACCTTGACTGTCCCCCACTTTTAGCTTCTACCTGGGTGGATATAGCATGCCACCTCCTGACTTATATACACTATGTTAATATGTGGATCCTAACTGCTAGTGGATGCTCTTTCCTGGGAATTTGAAACTGGGCTATTGATACCTGATCTGATTGGCTCCACCCAGCCTGTGCATTCATTCTCCTGAGCCAGGAGTCCACTCCCAACTATTCAGCTGTGACCAGGTCAGTAGGGTCACCTGGAATAGACATAGCCACCTGGGCACACCCCTTCACTGGTGTAGTCTGTGGTGTGGTAGGCTGAAAGATGTCACCCAAAGTATCAGGTCCTAATCACAGAAAGTGTGAA
Source organism: Rousettus aegyptiacus (assembly GCF_014176215.1). NCBI lineage: Eukaryota > Metazoa > Chordata > Mammalia > Chiroptera > Pteropodidae > Rousettus > Rousettus aegyptiacus. Next base: position 68,042,757 of record NW_023416309.1, read on the forward strand.
TATTATCTTACATAGTAAAATTAAGAAATTTAAGATGGGAAGATTATCCTGGATTATCCAGGTGGGCTCTAAGAATATATGTCCTTACATGTCAGAGGTAGAGGGAGAATTCACACACACGCACACACACGCACACACACTCACACACACATACTCATTCACAAAGGAGAAGGCAATGTGACAAAGGAGGCAGAGATTGAAGTGATGTGGCCATAAACCATAAACTGAGGAATGCCCACAGCCACCAGAAGCTGAAAGAAGCAAGGAAGGATTCTTCCCCAGATCCTTCTGAAGGGACACACTCCTTGATTTCAGCCCAGTGAGTGATACCAACTTCAGACTTCTGACTTTTAGAACTACAAGAGAACAAAGTTCTGTTGTTTTAAGCCCCCAGTTTGTTGTAATTTTTTACAGCAGCCCTAGGAAACTAATACATATGGAACGAGGAGTAAGGGCCAATTAGGTATTTAAACCATGGCTCCTGCAGGAAGGAAAAGCCAAGAGAATTTAGGGGTATGTGTAGAGACAAGGGGATTTAGATAGATGAGGATTCAATTTTATAAACATGTTCTATAGCAGATACTGCTTGATACCTACAGAATACAAATGATTACCCTTGAAAAACAAGGACAGAAATACAATGTACTAAATGCCACAGTAAAGATTTTGGGAGAAAGCAGAGTGAGTAGAAGATTTGAGGCCTCTTTAGGAGGCATTGTTGTGTGAAGATAGTAGTAGTTGGGGTGGGGCACCATGAGCTCGGCACCTAGACAGAAACAGAAAGAACCAGATGCCTGAAATGAGTGGGTGATGCAAACAAGAGAATCCAGCCAGCCACTGTGACGCGCGAACATACACACACGCCTACACTCTACACTTGAAGGCGTTATGAGTTTGTTTTCACTCTTGTTCTACTTCACAGCCACTGGCTGTGTCTACATGAAGCCAGAACAATTGGGCAATTCAGCAAAATCATTAGTCAAACTGAAAGTTCGGCGAGACCGCACGGTAGAGAGCAAAGAATATGAATTATTTACTCCAGCCCCTCCCCTTAACTTCTGAAATGGCTGAGAATTGTATCATATTACAGATGAGGAAACAGACTGAAGTTTGTAGAGGTGGTAATACATCCCTACAGTTACACAGCTGAGTGACAGATCAGAATTTGAATTCAGAACTCCCAAATGCATGGTTTTTTCATCCTATGAGGACTGAACCAATATATGTGCTCTTTGAAACTTCTGAAGCAGTTTCCTGAAATAAAACACGTGTCAAGAGAAGTAAAACACTTGAAAAGAGGAGGACAAAATCTGTTAAGAAACCCCTCACTGTATTAGAGATAGCCCGATTTCTCTTCACAGTCTGATTTTTTTTTAGGGATTCCATGAACCCTCTGAAATTGTTTGCAAAATTGTGCAAACATGTGTTCATTAGCTAGGTGGCAAGGACTTTGCCTCTTCTGGGAATATCAAAATACATTAATGTTACTGCTCTAGACGTGGGACACCATGTCAGATTTTGTGAGTAACCATCAGTCTTTCCAAATATAATGCTAGCTGCCCATAATCCACAAATAAAGACAGTGCTTTGGGAGGAATCTATAACATTTACATCTAAATATTTTAATTTTATTTTTTAGCTTAGGCACTTCTGTCCAGGCAGTTCTGGTCACACGCAGGTATGATACAAAGATTTAAGAGATACCCCCAAAAGCAAATCCAGAAGTTACCAAGTCTTTCCCAATTACATAAAGACTTTTAAAATTCTTGAAAGCCTGTGTCGACCTGCCTGGCTCATTTCACTGAAATTTTCTAAACCACTAGGATCCCTTTCTCAATGTAGTGGCAAAGGTTAATTAATAGGGCAACCTCACCGACATCAGAGAAGTATAAATAAGTAAGGGAGAGAAAGCTTGAGTCAGAGGAAAGCCTGGATTTCCTCCTTACATTTGTCATGCCCAAACCTATCTATGTTAGTCTGGGTTCTCCAGAGAAACAGAACCAATAGGATTGACTGATTAGATAATTGATTATAAGGAATTGAGTCACACAGTTATGGTGACTAGGAAGTCTCAAGACCTGCAGTCAGCCAACTGAAGACCCGGGAGAGCCAATGTTACAGTTCCAGCCTGAGTCTGAAGGTTGGGAAACCAGAGAGCATGTGGTCTAACTTCCAGTTCCAGTCCCAGTTCAAATCCAAAATCAGAAGAAGACTAAGGGAGGTCCCAACTCGAAGACAGGCAGAGAAAATGAATTTTCCCTTCCTTTACCTTTAGTTCTTTTCAGGCCTGCTACAGGTTGGATGAGGCCCACTCACACTGGTGTGGGCAATCTGCTTCACTCTATCTACCCATTGAAATGTTAATCTCATGCAGAAACACCTTCACAGGCCACCCAGCATAATGTTTAATGGAATATCTAGGAATCTCCATGGCCCAGTCAAGTTGATATATAAAATGAACTATCATACCATCTGTTTCTTTACCTATCAGTTTACTCTACTCTCTAGGCCCAGAGTATGAGGGCCCTACTTTCTCTAAAGTGAACTTCTCTCCATTTCCTTATCCTTGTATTTCAAAAGGTAGGGAAACTAGCAAAGAGAAAAGTGCAATCTTCCAGGTAATCTATAACCCTCATGCAGAAAAACGCTATGGATATTGAGAAGCAGAAACAAGATTATAGATTGCAAACAGGTCAAACCTCATCAAATACTGCAATAAGGATTCTTTGCAAGTGAAAGGAAACACAACACAAAATAGCTTAAGGCCCAAAGAAATCAATTGACTCATATGAATAGAAAGTTCAGGGAGACATCTAACATCAAACATTTCTGGATTTATGGTCTCAGATAAAGCATCAGGATCTAGCTTCTTACCTTTTCTTTGTTCTACATTCTGTGGTGGCTACTTTCTCAGAGAGTTCCTTTCCCTCTTAAAAGTGACAAAATGGCAGCCAGCAATCTCAGGCTTTTACTCTCAAAGTACAAGTCCAACAGCTGAATTCGAAGTCCTGGACCTGACTCTCACTGTCATGAATTGGACCATATGGTCAGTCCTGAACAGATCACTGAAGCCAAGGGGATGATGTACTTTCATTGATTACACCCAGGTAACACGTTGCTTGTGGTACCCGGTTATAGTCAGCCTCATCCAAATCCTGTGGGCTGAGAGCAGAAGGGGGAAGTTCTGCACAAAGAAGTCAGGGTTCCATTAATGAAATAAAAGTGAGTGATGGCTTGGTGGTAAAAATACAAGGTGTCTACTACATGGTGTTTGTTTGTTTGTTTGTTTGTTTTATCTGCAGATATTTGAGAGTAATTCTAAGACAATGTTTCTCACTGAGGGGTGATTATTTACCCCAGTGGAAATTTGACAATGTGTGGAAATGTTTTTGGTTTTCACAATTGGGTGGTGCTACTGGCATCTAATGGGTCAATGCCATGGATGCTGCTAAAATCCTATGATACACAGGATTTGTTCCTCATAACAAAGAATTATTTAGCTCAAAATGTCAGTAGTGCTGAGGATGAGAAACCCTATTCCATGATCTAAAATGCAGGCATGAATACTGTGACCCATCTCGTCAGAAAAGAGAGATTTGTGTCCATGTATGCTGAGCATGTTTGTGTCCTTACAGTTGATGAATATCTGTTGGCGCTCCATGATGAGAAAGAGGCCCCAGGTTCATCCCTGCTTCTTTAATTTTTCTGGAGCTGGAGCTAACTTTCCAGTCCCATCCATCTGTACATCAGGAATTGTGATCATAGAAGTGGCCATATTAGATCCAAAGTAATTAGGTGGGAAAACCATAGTGGACATCTTATAAATCAAGATTATGGGCAATAATTAATACAACAGATGGTGAGCTCTGGCCTATGATCTTGGTGAACATCAGCCAAACGGCTCAGCACATTCTATCAATCCTATCATGCAGTGATTGGAGGAAGCTGCCTACCCAGCTGCACTTATTACCCTTTTGCTCATATGAACTGGTGGAAATGGCACAAGGGTCAGAGCTTCGGAGCACATTCCTTGGCGTTTCCAATGCACTGCTGTGGAAACAATGTGCATTGCACCACAGGAGGAAAGGTAAAGAACCATGCAATTTACCTTTGTGTTGTCAATTAAAATGCTTTTGGCTGCCAGTGACTAAAAGCCCAACTCAAACTGTTTTAAACAATAAGCGATTTATTATTCCAATTAACAAAAAGTCCAGAGGTCCTAGTTTTCATTCACTGCAGTCTGGCTCTGCTCTCCCTGCAGCATCCCATCCAGGTGCCACCTGCCCAGAGGCAAGAGAGGAACCATCATTTCTTACAAATGTGAAGACTTTTCCCAGGAGCCATCTAGCACACACACACATGCCCATGTCTTATTGGCCAGGATCTAGTTACATGCTCATTCCTAAACCATTCCTTATGAATGAAATGGGATTGCAATGGTTAGGTTAGGAGCCTAATCATTTGGGGCAGAATGGATATAGGGTCTTCACCTAATGGCTACTGTAGCCATTTAGTAGAAGGTACATGATGACCCTTGGCAAACCAAAGTAGCCCTCCGTGGTATGTCAGTAGCAGAGTAGGGGTTATAGCTAACAACCAGGTTTGTTTTCATTGTTAAATCGTGTCCAAGATGGTTTGTAAGTTTGAATCACAACGGGATTGGAATAATATTTGGGTATGAATAAAGAACCAGCTTAGGGCAATTCACAAGGGTGGGAATCAGTGTTTATTTCTCATGCTGGCGATATATCAAAGAGTTCCTCAAGGATGGGCATAGTAGAATATTTAAGACTATCAAGAGTTAAAAAGAGACTTTAGATTTTATATCAGATGTATGTATGTTTTTGTCTGTCCAGAAAGTCTCTGGGAAGCATCCCAAAACTCTTAGTTTTTATAATCCTATGGGCTGAATTCTAAGATATCAAATGTGATGTTTAACCAATCACTCCACTATAATGTAAAAAAAAACTTCTAATGTCCCAACCAGGGACAGAAGGACCCCTGCTCACTTTGACTCAAATGATTCCACATTTTGTAGATTGTCAGGTGTAATAGTCCATTCTAGTACCAATTGCCTTCAGGAGCACTGGGAGTTTATTAAGAGAACAATGTGGCAGGATACTTTTGGAAACTAAAAGTTTTGACATTTGTAGTACATTAAAAAAAATGCAAATACAAATGAAAAGCAATAGCCCTAAAGAAGAAGCAAGCTCATTTAGATGCAATTATCCAGTTTTCATTACTTTTTAATTATCACCAATCACTACATTAATCTAGCCCAAATTTTAAATACAGGCATACCTCTTTTTATTATGCTTTATTTTACTGCACTTCACAGATTATTGCATTTTTTTACATATTGAAGGTTTGTGGCAATCCTGAGTCAAGTTTATCAACACAAGTTTTTAAAAGCATTTACTCACTTTGAGTCTCTGTGTCACATTTTGGTAATTCTCACAATTTTCAAACATATTATTATTATTATTATTTTATTTGTTATGGCGAGCTGTGATCGGTGATCTTTACTGTTACTGCTGTAACTGTCAGGGTGCCACTGACCATGCCCATGTAAGATGGTGAACTTAATCGATAAATATTGTGTGTTCTCATTGCTTTACCGACCAGCCATTCCTCCATCTCTCTTCCTCTCCTAAGGCCTCCCTGTTCTCTGAGACACAGCAATGTTGCAATCAGGGCAATTAATAATCCTACAATAGCCTTTAAGTGCTCAAGTTCAAGGAAGAGTCCCATGTCTCCCACTTTAAAATCTAGACATGATTAAGCTTAGTGAGAAAGGTGTGTTGAAAGTCGAGATAGGCTGAAACCTAGGCCTCCAGTTGTAAATGCAAATGAAATGTTCTTGATAGAAATTAAAAGTGCTACTCCAGTGAACACATATATGATAAGAAACTGAAAAGCCTTATTGCTGATGTGGAGAAAGTTACAGTGGTCTGGATAGAAGATCAAACCAGCCACAACATTCCCTTAAACCAAAGCCTAATCCAGAGCAAGGCCCTATCTCTCTTCAATTCTGTGAAGGCTGACAGAGATGAGGAAGCTGCAAAATAAAAGTCTGAAGCTAGCAGAGGTTGGAGGTTGGCTGGTGAGGTTTAAGGAAAGAAGCTCTTTCTATAACATAAAAGTTTAAGGTGAAGAAGCTGCAGGAAGTTATTCAGAAGATCCAGCTAAGATAATTAATGAAGGTGGCCACACTAAACAACAGAATTTCAGTGTAGACGAAATAGCCTTATATTAGAAGAAGATATCATCTAGGTCATTCATAGCTAGTCAATGCCTGGCTTTAAATCTTCAAAAAATAGGCTGAGTCTCTTGTTAGTAGCTAATGTAGCTGGTGACTTTAAGTTAAAGCTAATGCTGACTTACCATTCCTAGGGCCTTTAAGAATTATGCTAAATCTACTTTGCCTGTACTCTATAAATGGAACAACAAAGGCCTGGATGATAGCACATCTGTTTACAACATGGTTTTCTGAATATTTTAAGCCCACTGTTGAGATCTACTGCTCAGAAAAAAGATTTCTTTCAAAATATTACTGCTTGTTGACAATGTACCTGGTCACCAAAGAGCTCTGATAGAGATGTACAATGAGACTAATGTTGTTTTCATGCTTGCTAACATAACATGTATTCTGCAGCCCATGGATCAAGGAGTAATTTCAACTTTCAAGTCTTTAAAAAATATGTTTTGTAAGATTATAGCTGCCATAGATGGTGATTCCTCTGATGTATTTGGGCAAAGTAAATTGAAAACCTTCTGGAAAGGATTCATCATTCTTGATGCCATTTAATAGCATTCAGGATTCATGGAAAGAGGTCAACATATTAACATTCATAGGAATTTGGAAGAAGTCATTTCCAACCTTCATGGATGACTGTGAGATGTTCAAGATTTTGGTAGAAGACGTAAGTGCAGATGTGGTAGAAATAGCAAGAGAACTAGAATTAGAGGTGGAGCCTGAAGATGTGACTGAATTGCTGTAATCTCAGGATAAAAATGAACAGATGAGGAGTTGCTTCTTAGGGTGAGCAAAGAGAGTGGGTTCTTGAGATGGAAACTGCTCCTAGCGAAGATGCTGTGAAGATTGTTGAAATGACAACAAAGATTTATAATAGCACATAAACTTAGTTGATAAGTCAGTGTCAGGATTTGAGAGGAATTACTCCAATTTTGAAAAAAATTCTACTGTTGGTAAAATGTTATCCAACAGCGTCACATGCTACAGAAAAATCATTCATGAAAAGAAGAGTCGATCAATAAGGCAAACTTCATTATCTTCTTATTTTAAAAAATTTCCATAGCCATCTCAACTTTCAGTAACTACCACCCTGGTCAGTCAGCAGCTATCAACATGGAGGCAAGACTCTCAACCAGCAAAAGATTACTCTCTGAAGGCTCAGGTAATGGTTAACACTTTATAGCAATGAAGTATTTTTTAATTAATGTACATACATGTTTTAGACATAATGCTATCATTGCACATAATAGACCACAATATAGTGTACACATAACTTTTACATGTGCCCTAAGGAACCAAAGAAATTCATGTGACTTGCTTTATTGTGGTGGTCGGGAGCCAAATCCACAATATTTCTGAGGTATGCCAGTTTTTTTCCTTGAAATTGGACATTTGCAGACTGTCAAGAGCCCTGTAACTCTTATCTCCTTGATATGATATGTCCTTCAGGTAACTAGTTTTCTTTGAAATTCTTTTATTGACAAACTCCATGTTGGCCATATCTCAGTAAAGAGGCTTCCTATAGCAGTCATGGGTGATGTCCTCCAACTCTTTCGGCTCTTGCTCTTAGAAACAGGAGACTGAGCAAGCTGGCTTCCTTGTGGTGCATTTTGAGAAGAATTGAGATGTAACATTTGTGAGCTAGAGCATTTGACTGTGCATAGGAGACCTTCTAGGCCTTAATTTCTCTTTGCCAGAGTAATCTGCAACATTTAAATAATGACTACTCTGTTGGTCTGGATAACTGAGTTCAGGGACATGCAGTGGGGAGCCCCCAGCTCACCTGTGGTACACATGTGTTTTGAACAAAAAAAAATTTAAAAACACATCAAAAAACCCTCAAACCAAGAGGTTTTGGGGTTACTTGTTACTGCGGTACAAACTAGCTCATCCTAGCTGAAACATCTTCCAAAATTTTTTTTTTTTAATGACTAATAAAGGATGCAATATTGAGAGAAAAAAAGGTTGGAGCTGATGACAGAAAAGTTATATGGCCCCCTGTGTTCACACTGTATAATCTTCTACCTTTGATAAAAGTGAGTAGGCTTTGTGACTTGCTTCTGAACTCCAGATTATGGCGAATTTAATGGGATGTCACTCCTGTGATTATATTATGTCTTGCACTTGAGGGAGTCTCCTTTGCTAGCTTTGAAGGAATAGGCTGCCATGTTGAGAGAGGGTCTGTGGAGGAGCCAAGGAACTGTGGGGTAGCCTCTAGGATCTGGGGGTTTCCCCCTACTGGCTGGACCTCAGTCTTAAAAACATAGGAGATGAATTCTGCCAACAACCTGATGGAGCTTGGAAGGGAATTTTTCTCTGGTGGAGGCTCTAAGGAGCCCAAAGCCCCTGCCAACCTGACTGGAGCCTTATGAGATCCTGAGCTGAGGACCCAACCATGCTGTGCCCAGACTGACCCTCAGAAGTTGTGAGCTAATAAATGCATGTTGCTTTAAGTTACAAGTGTGCAATAATTTGTTAGGTAATGATAGGAGATGGACACACCTTATGGAAACATTTTCTAGTCAAAAGATTCCCTGCTCTCTCACCATTATTCATCCATTAACACATAATTGAGGATCTGTCATTGTAGATTCCTCAGAATGACACCTGGTATCATTTCATTAATTTGGGATCAAAAACTGAACTAAACAGACAAAGATGCATGCCCTAATGCACTTATGGTATAGTGGGGAGAAGAAACAGGAGGGAGACAGACACCGAAGAATGTAATAAACAAGTAAACAAACAAACAAATAATGTAGTATGCCAGAAAGTGTTACAAATTATAGAAATAATACAGCATGTTATGTGTGATACGGGAGAAGTAGAACAAGGAAAGGAGAATTGTTGATACGCATTGGGGGGCAGGATTAGACTGCAGAATTGAAAAGGCGGTCATTGGAATGATATTTGAAGGAGAAGAGGGAATTATTCACATGGCTATCTGGAGAAGGAGAGTTCTAGGTAGAGAAACAATCTAGCCAAGACTCCAGGGCCAAAGGGTGGAGGATAGCACGGAGGCCAGTGCAGCTGAGGTGGAGATGGCAAGGGAGAGAGTATTAGGAAATGAGGTCAGATGGGTAATGGGATATTAGTCTTGCAGGACTTTGCAGGCTATTTGTTCTGAGTGAGCTGGGAACCATTGTAGGGTGTAGAGCAAAGGAGTAGTGTCATCTGATTTGTGATTTATACTAATCCCTCTAGGGGTGATGTTAAAGTAGACTAGTGGAGCAAGTTTGAAAGTAAAGAGAACAATTAGGGAAAGCCAGGCAAGAAATAATGGTGGTTGTGCAGATAGTGAGAAGTAGCTGGGTTCTGGAAATATTCTGAAGAAATGGTCAGCAGGGTTTTCTGAGGAAAAAAAAATGGACATGGGGTCTGAGGGAAAGAGAGCAGGAAGCAAAGATTTTGGCTGACCAAATGAAATAATAGAGTTGCTATCAATCAAGTTGTAGAAAGCTCTGACTAGAGAAGATTTGGAGAGAAGATCAGGAGCCTAATTGGAAGGTGTTGAGTTTGCAATAGCTGTTAGGCATCTAAATGCAAATGCTGAAGAGGCAATTGAGTAAACAAATCTGAAGTTAGCTAAAAAAGTGTAAGCTAGAGAGACATATTTGGGAGTTGGCAGCACATAGATGGTATTAACAGCCGTGGGACTACATGGGATCACTAAAAGGAGGAGTAGAGATAGAAAGGAGAAGAGGATGAAGACTGAGCCTTGGAGCCCTCCTACATTTAGAGACTGAGGGAGATGAAGAATTACCAGTAAAACTGGCTGTCAGGGAGCAACCAGTGAAGCAGGGGAAAACCCAGGAACATGGTATACAACAAGCCAAGAGAAGAAAGTGAATCGAGAAGGAAAGCACACAGCTGGGTCAAATGCTGTTGAGAGCTCAAGTAAGGTGAGGGTGGAGAACTGTCCACTGGGTATGGCAGAGTGGAGGTCATGGGTGACCCTGACAAAAGCAGCTACAGCAAAGTGGTGAGAGTGGAAGCCTGGTTGGTGAGGGTTGGCGCATGGGAGAAGGGTAATAGTTGAAAACAGCAAGTATAGATAGATGACTGTCACAAAGTTTGCTTGCTGCAAGGGGAACAAAAAAATGGGTGGTGGCCAGCAGAGGAAGTGAAGTCAAGGGTTTTTTGTTTATTTGCTTTGTAAATGGGGCACATAGCATTTTTGTATGTTCATAAAAAATATTGTTTCTTATTCAGGGAATAAGAAATTAGTTTTGTAGATAAGAGAGGAGCTTTCTGGAACAATATTTTTGAGTAGATGAGAGTGGATTAGAGACACACGTAAGGGGTCTGGCTTTAGGTGGGAGCAGGCACAGCTCACTGTGGTAACAGGAGAACAGACTGCAGGGAACAGACGCCAGAAGGTAGGGAAATGTGTCAGAAGTCTAAAAATTTTGTTTTGATTTCTTCCACTTCTCAAAGAAGTAGAGAGCAGGGGCATCTTACTAGAAAGAGGAGAGGAGAGGAGGTATGGGGCTTTAAGACAAAGGAGAATGTTGGGGGAATGCAACTAAGGGAGTGTGGGGACCTGGAACCATTGAAGCCACACTCAAGTCCTTGATCATGAGCTGCAGTTAGAGTGGTACCTGTGTCTGGGTGCTTTTCTTCAGCCATCTACAGCTGGTCAGGTGTAAGTGCGAGTAGGCAGAAAGTCAGCTCTCATCAAGATTGAGGTTTTTGCCAAGAGAGCATGAGAAGAGAAAAGGGCGGGGAGCCAGGAAACAGGCTCAGGCATGACCGTAGGCAATGGTTAAGCTGGGATGTAAACCAGGTAAAGATGAAGCACACACCCTTAATTTGAAACAGGGAAGCCCGACCTGTCCCTAGCACCCTCCCACTGTGTGGAGTCTTCTTGGATTTAAAGTGAGTCTTTCCCAGCTTCCCAGCTCAACATACCACCAAGTCTTCATTCTTAGCTCATTGGAACCCTTCTACTGAAGCTGTGTGGACTGTTTTGCCCAAGCAGCAGATGGTCCCTGGGGAGCACATCCATGCACAAGTCCTGACCGTGATGATGGTGGACACTTTAGCCACTGGAATAAGGTGGGGCTGTCAGGGCCTTTGAAGTGATGCAGATGTTCCAACTTATTAAAATGACTGACCCATCTAAAATATAAGCTGGGGAGAAGACACAGTGAACTCAGGGTAAGGAAAGTGACAGAGATGTGGCGAGGTGGAAAAACAGGAAGAGGCCATGGGGCAAGAGGCAGCAGGAGACCCAGAGAGGCCTGGGCTGGCTTGGGACTCTCCACAGATTGGGGTGGTGCCTTGGCCTCCTGCTCTCCTTTTCAGTGTTGGGGGGCTATCACTAATCACATGTGTCTCAAAGTGGCCTTCGTCTTGGAGCAGGCTCAGGGACCAGATGGCACCATCATTGCAAATGAGTGCATGGATGGAGCCTCTTCTCTCCTGGTTGCTGGCCCTCCACCTCTCGCACAGGTGCAGCCAGCCTGAGAACTCAGCCCGGACACCTTCTTACCTCTCCCAAAACCCAGTTAATCACAGATTAGAATTGGCTAATTCTTTCTTTCTTTCTTAAGCTGCCCCAGCCCTCAGTTTGTTATAGCTGTCTGCTGGAATGCCAGTTGCACAAATACATATGTTAGGGCCTTTGATCTCTGAGCATAATGACATAGATTTATAAAATGTTTGCCTCTTTCTGCCTCTTTGAAAGGCTGATTTATAGGATGCAGCCTTTGCCTCCCCTCCTTTCTTGAAATATGAAGTGTTTGTGAATGACCAAGGTAATATTTAATATCCTGCCAACGAGCCTTTTGCACTTGCTAACAAATGAACTACATCCCTGCCAAATGGTCCACATCTGTTTGGGCTCCTCTTTTTGACTAAACAAATTAGCATTAAAATACAGACAATGCCAAGTGTCCCTCTCTAGCTGAGGAAGCAGGGACAATTTTGAAGAAGAAAACCACTGCCTTGGGGGCAGGGGCGCTGCTTGTGGCAGATGAGTTCCTCTTTCTGGGTGTCTGGGAATGAGCAGGCTGGTGGTCCAGGAGCACCAAGACTCCTGGCAGGCAGGAGGATACTCAGTGCTCCACTCCCTGCAGAAACTCAGGGTTGGGAGTGACTGTGAACAATGCACTTGGTTGGCTTGTTGCTGGCTCTTCAATCCAGAAGAAAGTGGAAGTGTCTTCCATGAAACATTTTATTTTGCGAAGAAGACTGCTAAAGTTTAAAGGTGCTGGTTCAAGGGCTCTCGATGGGGACTTGCTTTAGCTCTGGGGGTTAGATCTGCCTTCCCTCTCTAGGTGCTGGCTTGGGAAATCCCAGGAAGTACGGCTGTTTCAGTGTAAAGAGCGGGTCGTGAAAAGCCCTGAGTTTTCACCTTGTTAATGGCCCTTTAATAAACTGACCTTAATCTAGGCCTGCATATAAATGTGGTCTTTCTTTACAATGAGTTGGGGGCCACAGGTGTAATATGGTAAGAACAACTCTGCCAGGGGCAAAATCTCTGGCTTGCCATCTGGGTTGTGGGTGGGAGGGTCTGTGGGTCTACAAAGAAGTTGGGCTCTGCCTTTGTTGGGACCCTTCCCCAAGGCCTGGGGGTTCTCTCCAGGGGCTCCAGCTATGGGCCCACTTCTTTAGAGCCCTGACCCCAAAGCCTCTCTGAGAACCAAACTAGAAAGTATTTCCTCTTTCTCTATCCACTTCCTACCACATTTCCCAAAACCTTCATCATGGGAAGGGATGACTACCTCTTGTACAGGGGCTCTGATCGATTTGAATCAGTCTGGGTTGGTCAGGAACGGGTACAAACTCTAAGTCAGGACACATACGGCCAGCATCTCAACTCCAAGACTTTTTTTCTTACTAGGAATAAGAAGTTGTCTCCTGGCCACCCAATTCCCCACCCCAGAGGCAACCACAATTGCCAAGATTTTATTTTTTACATTTTCTTCTAGAGATATTTTAGGCATGAGGATGGGGGATGATTGTTTTGTTTACTGCTGCATCCTAGCACCTGGCACAGCACCTGGCATGAGGTAGTCAATATTTGTGAATAAAAAAATGAGTAGTTGTTTAAGAGGTGTCCATATCATAAGGGGAGTGAGCTTGCCAAGAGTGGTGCCAACCAGTGGAGAGAACAACCTGCCTCCTGGATTGAGCTGTGCCTGAAGCCATACTTTCCAAATTTTCAACTACATGAACCAATACATTTCTTCTCTTGTTTAAGCCTGTGTAAGCTGAGTTTTCTGTCACTTGCAATTATCAGTCCAAACTGATATAGGAGGGTTGGTTAATGGTTAAATGTTGAGGATACACTGCGCTATGAGATTAGCCGTGAATTTTTCTCCAATCCTCTTATTCTAATCTAGTTAGAAAGAAAGCCTTGGAATTGAGATGCTGGCCCTATGTGGCCAATGAAGCTTTTTCTCCAGTGCCAGGCAGTGGGGATATTCCAGGTAGAGGCTTGAGTTGTCAGTGGTCTGTATGTTTTGGCAGAGACAGAATTATGTGTACACGGAGAGGTAGGAGCAGACTGAGGCAGCATGGGTCTTCCACAGGTGAAACCAGCAGCCAAGCCATCAGTGACCACAGGCAAAGGAACAAAAAGGGGACATGACCAATGGAAGAGGACTCACCTCAGTGAACGGCACCACCTTGTCTCCCAAGCCTGGACCCTGGAATATCCCAGGATCTTCTTTCTGTCAATCGCCCTCACAGGCCCATGGATTTCCCTTTGCTCCTCTTCTCTTCCTCTCCCTCATCTGCCCAGATTCAGATGCGCTATCATTTAGCTGTTCCCAGTTTTCCCAACCTACCTTCTACTCTATGGCTTGAATTTTCTTTCTAAAGCACAAACCTAGTCATGCTACCTTCTTGTTTTATTATTCAGTGCTCCCCATTGCCCTAAGTTCAGGCTACTTACTTAGGCACATATGAAGTCAGCCATGTCTGGTCCCTCGGCTTCTCTCTTCAAGCTCATCCTCTGTCTTTCCCTTGCTTCCATACTCAAGCCATGCATAACTGTTTATGCTCTCCCACACACTCTATGCAACTTCACACAGAAACTTTGCCTACCTTGGTTTCTGTCTAGAATGCTTTCTCCTCTCTCTTCCCTTCCCATCATATTTGGCCTGTTGACCAATAATCCATACTGAGTTCTTTCCTTTGAATGCAGAAACACAATTAAGGTGATGCATAGACACTAGACTGTCCTGTAAAGAAAAGAGAGTGTGAGTGGGGCACGGGAGAGGTATGGGCTGGGTTGAATTCTTTATGGCTCAGATCCTTAGTAGAGAGTGAGGGCCTACAGCTAGACTAGCCCTGCAACAGGCATGCAGCCCTGAAGAGAGGACCCGGAGTTAACTCAAGAGACCCAAGAACCAGGACTATGGAGAAGCAGATGTTGAGCAGGTACCTGGGAAGGTGACCAAAGACAACCCTCAGGCAGGCAGTGGGGCTGGAGAGAGTGAAGACATGAGCCACGGATCCTGGGTAAGAGATGAGTGCTTCTTCTACCCCTAGGAACTCCTTCATTGCTGCACTTTCTATCTGAAAAAATCTCAGAGAGTTAATTCCTAGGGGTCAGGGATGCATCTTGGTTCATCTCTATCCCTGGTATAATTATTTGCTCAGCAGTTAATAGAATAAATGGCTGTTGAGTTAACACACACCACAGAGAGGAAAGTGCCTTACCTCTCACTGATACTTTGTTTTGGTTTATGTTGTCTGTTTGTTGAAGCTGGGAGGGGGTGGGACCTTGAGTGTATAGGTTTTGCTAATATTTTCCCTGATTGTCTTTGTCACCTTGCTTGCCTTAGATGTTGGGGTGGGGAGGGGTTACTCAACCAAATACCTTGCTTCGCCTCCTCTGAAGTTTCCTATGTCATCCTTTCCCTCCATTTTTCCAGACAGTCTCCAGCTCTGTTCTTACTTTGCTTTAGTGAGAAGAGCTGTTTGCCAAGAGCAGTTTAAGGGTGTGTCCCAGCCTGCAGCGCCCCCTGGCTACTGTTTGGGAAGGACAGACTGGCTTTACCAAGACTCTAGCACCCCATCTTCACCCACTCAATGAGGTCAACCTACCTTCTTGAACTTCTCCTACCTTGGGGTCCCCAATTTCTTGGCTTCCACTTCCTAAGCAGTTCCCAACTTTATACCAGGTTGGGGATTCATTAATTTAAGTTGACTGTGATGCAGGCTAGCTCTTAAACCCCAGAGGTAACAGCTGAGCTCCGTGTGCTGGGAGTGTGTCAAAACAACGACTTTAGTGGAAGAGGATTAGGGAAAAAGATGGAGGGGTGGGAGGCAGAGAAGAGAGAGAGAGATGACGGTGAGGAAGCCAGCTTGACTACGTACTCTTAACTGCTAGGTAGTTGAGCCAAGATAGCCCTGAAGATAGAGAAAATTTACCACCATTTAGGAAACGAAACCTGAGTAAAATAAAGAAGACATGATAGTAACTAATCTTGTTGCGATGCTGACCATTTTCTTCACAAAATAGGTTGAGTGCTGTATCCACCTTAGATTCATGCACATGGGTGTGCACCAAACTCTGCCATCCTCAAGTGCTGCGCTGTGAGTCCAGCAGAGATAACTATTCCAGTTCCCGTCACCTCCACCTCCGGCCAGTCCCCTAAAGCCACTCATTCATTCGTTCCATCGTTGATCACTTACTGAGTGCCTTCTGTTGTAGGTGCCTTAGATACAGCAGTAACAGACATTTATGCCTTATTGAGTTTATAGTCTAATGGTGGTGGTGGGGAAGCAGGGAAACAATCAGTAAATAGATAAGTAAAACTGCAGGTTGCAATATTGATGGGTGCTAGAGCAGAAAACAGCAGGAACAGTGGTAGGTAGGGTGATGGTTTGAAGTTAGAGAAGGCTAATTCTAGAAGGTCAAACCTGCGGGTTGGAGACCTGGAAGCACCTGGTTGGTGCAGTCCCGAACAAGTATTATACCAGCAGCAGAGTAAGGATGGTTTAAAAACCATTTTTTCTCCTGTAGATATACTTTATATAAATACCTTTCCAAATCATTTCATTCTTGATTTTGGGCTAACAGACCTTGTCCCTCTGACCACGAGGACCTCATATAACCCAGATAAGGTTATTCATTCGAAAAGTATTTATTGAGCACCTACTCTGTGCCAAGCATTGTTCTAGATACTGAGGATAAAGTGATGCAGAGATGAAGTCCTTGCCTTCATGGAGCTTATATGATATGGGGGAGAGAGATAATAAATAGGTAATGAAATAAACAAATGGATAGATATAGAATGTCTAATAGAGTCATTTTAGTGACATTAGGAGGGGAAGGAATCCTTGAGATGGGAAGAGGAATCCAGACAGAGAGAACAAGAGGCAGGAATGCCCCAAGACAGGTATATTTCAGTATCTGAGGAAAAGTGAGACCTGTGGGCAGGATGACAGGGAGAGAAGGCAAGAAAGTAGTTCTAAGATCTGATCAGGGGGTGGGGCCAGGATATGTGGGGCCTCATGGGCAAATGTAAAGACTTTGCACTGTATCTGTGGTATGAAGGGAAGCCCTTGAGGAGTGGGGAAGAGGGGAATGTTATGGTCTGCCTTGTACCTTAGGATCACACGGGCTGCTATGTGAAAATGACAGGGGTAGGGCAAAAGTTGGAGAAAGATAAATTAGACTTGTTGGCATATGGGAGATGGGTGGTTCAACCTAGCTGGTGGCAGTAGAGGAAGTGAGCAATGGTCAGAGGGGATACATTTTCAGAGGGTTCAACTTGGTAGCCTCAATGATAGATCACAGAGTAGGAACCAGGCTAGGCCAATCAGAGTGCAAGCGCAGGGTGATTGGATGCTTTCGGCGCCTTGTTTCTCAGAGGAGCTGTGATGTGCAACTGAGTGATGGAACCTGAATTAGGAGTGTCAGAGGTTCTTTGATCCAAAACATCTCTTTATATCTTATATTTGATTAGGAAATTGTGGCCAAAAGATGCTGGAAATTATAATCTGTCCAGCATGAGGTCAATTAAATTTGCGTTTCCAACAAAGCAGCAAGTATATTGTTCCTGTTTAACTTCTATTCTAGGCAGATTAGTAGATATAAATGTATTTTAAAAGTTTGGCAGCTGATGGGTAAAGACCAAAGACAGCATACCCAATGTCCAAGCTGATTGCTGGACCATTTGTTTTCCATTTGCTTTTATTAGTTACCTGGTTGGTTGACACCACTGATCCTACTAGACTAATGGATAAGGAACTTTGTGGGTGATCACTAGCTGGCTTCTAATGCCAGAGAAGAAGCCAATGCAACATGCTGACCCAGTTCTTCATTCAAGTCAGCTGAGGTATTCTCTTGGACATAAATATGTCATTAGAAGGGTCAAGTGGGCATTTTCCAAAGGCCTTTGTCCTCTGAGTTCCTTCTGTAGTGAGTTACAAGTGTCCTATCACTTGGAGTGTGTCAGGAAGCAGGTGGGATGGGAGGTGTCTGAGGATGAAGACTCTCGTTCCAGCTGAACTCAGAGGAGAATGTCTCCCATGACACGAGTCAGCAAGCAGAAGCTTCTCTCTGTTCCTGGGACTGCCACTGGGCAGTGTGCTGAGTTCCAGCTGTTTCTGTAGCAAAGCAAACAGGAAGTGAGGATGATGAGCAGGATGGAAGGTAGAGGAAAGAATAAGCTATCAGAGGGAAATTCAATCCTGTACATACTCAGAACAAAGCACAGCTGCCAAGTTTTGCCTTTTTTCTCTAGCATGAGGGTGTGGGGCACTCAAAGCATCTTTTAAGTGCAGCGAAGAGGGTGTTCCCAGTGGGCAAGACAGACTCCATTTTTATGTTTGAGAAAAACTGATCCTGGGAATAGGCAGTGGCATTTCCATAAAAAGATGAACCTGCAGTAAAATTTAGTTTTATCCTTAACTGATAGTTTTTTTTCCTAAATAAAAGGAATTTGGTACAGTTTTCCCAGCATCAGAGGAAAATTGTTAAGAATCGTGTTTTAAAAAAAGCTAATTAAGGGATTAGACATGTCTCTTTGCCTTTTCATTGACTTACAGAATAATCAAACTCCAAGTCCTGTTTAAAATCTTGAGCCCCTTCTCTTCCATGTGTGGCCCCTACCCCTCCAGTCCTAGTCCTGCACTCACAGCTGAGGCCTGAAGGACCTGAGTGCAGACTCTGGAGTTTAGGTCCAGACAGCATTTCCCAGACCACATTCCTGACTGCTAATTCCACATGAGGGCTGGAGGCAGAGAGGCGTTACACAGGGGAAAGGGTTCTTGCTTAGCAGGTTTGGGAAAATACCAGGGTAAACACACCTAGATTTTGTAATTTCAACCGGGAGTCTTTCTGAAGTCCTACTATGTGCAAAGTGCCTAATGACTCCCTAGGAGAGCTGCAGAAGGCAGTATCTCCCAAAGACACTTGATGAAAAAGTCATTGGAAGACACATGCTCCACCCATTCTGATGGGCACAGAGTCCTTAATGAAAGGTGGTCAAGGTGAGTCTCTGGGTAGGTGTGGAAATGAAGTCTCAGGATGATTGAACAACCGTCCTCAGGGGCTGTTGGGGTCACGGGATTGTGAATTCCATGTTCCACCCTGGGACATATGGGACAGGGTGTCCTCAGAGGTGTGAAGTATAGTGAGAAGTCAGTGAGGTGGCTTCACATCAAAATTTCTTGGCAGGAAAATTGGAGAGTATGTTGGATCTGAGTGCTGAAAAACTCGGACTTCATTTCTTGGGCAGACAATTGGGAGAAGGGAAAGACCAAATGATTCAGAGCAAAAGAGAGGGTTACAGCCTTTGCTTCTTATTCTTTTGAGTGTATAGGTATCAAAAACCCAGGATGCTAACTCCCACCACCTGCAAATAGAACTATTGATGTGCCCTCCTTCTGATTCTCTGCTAGCTTGTGAAGTGAGTCAAGTGTTATCAATTCTACCAGGAACTGTCCAAACTCAGCACAAGATGATTAAATAAAATAACATCATACATACTTTTGTTCTCATATACCTGTTTATTGCAGCAGGAAAAGAGAACCAAAGCATTTTACAAATTTCGGGGCTGCAACCGTTGTAGATGTTCTTTCCAGACATTCCTGTGCCATGTTCTCCGCAGAAAATAACCTGGATACAGCCAAGAGGTAATATTCCAGATAAGTAGAAACAGGGATCAGATGCTATCTGTAATCGCTTTAGAATTTTTTGAGAAAACAGGCATATTGCAATGACCGTTTAAATGTTGTTTAAACTCTCCAAATGAATTCCTACAAGGCAGCCATGCCTCTGGAGACTGAGCAATTAAAATATCCTGTTAAGCATCAAGGCCTCAGGGCAAATGAGATTCAACAGCGGGTGAGGGGGCATACATGAAGGACTGAAGGATCTACAGGTGACTGAGGCCATACCTAGCTACAGGGAAACACACAGCTCCCTAGACAGGAAACAGGGCCACTAGGAGTCCAATTTGGACTTCTGACTCCTAAAGCCTTTGGATGTGCAGAGGCTAATTTCTGAATCCAGATGCCAGGATAGAAATGTGTTCCTCACTATAAGGATAAGAGCATGAGCTATGTAGGCTGGTAGCCCAGCTCTCCTTTTTCTGATTTCCCTTCTCATCGGGCATTGAGTAAGCCATGCAGCAAAGAGGAACTGACAATCTTCACAGTGACTAAAGAGAATAGTAATGGGTCTGAGCTGGAGGGATTCTTGGTATTAAGTCTAGTGCTACCCTTCCAGAAAGAAACACTTCGGACACCTCCAATATTTTAATGTGAATTATAAATATGCTTTTGATTCCTCGGAGTTTTTGAAATGCTGATATGTAATGGGGTGAGGAGGGGCTGGCAGTCAAGTAGGAGATTCCCCAGGCAACCATTGGGAATTCTTCTTCCAAATGGCATGCAACAGCCCATCCTTGGTACTCTATTATTGTTTGAGGGAATATGCAGTCGAGAATATGTGGGTTAGAGAAAGCTAGAACTCGGGGCCCTGGCTCATTCACAGAGAGTTGGGTGCTGTAGTCAGCAGCGTGCATTGTCCTCTGACACAGTTCTTAAGGGACCTGAGGCCACAGAACTACAAATATAATATGAGTGCTCACCACTCCAGCTGACAGGTGGGGTGTGTGTTTATGGGGTGGGGAGCAGAAAAGAAAGTGGTGCACTGTATGTCTACTCTTGAGGAAGAAGAAAAACAATGGGGGCAGGGTTGGAGGAAGAGATATATAAAGACCCTTAAAGAGAAAAACATACTCTCTTTGTATCACTCTATTGAGCCAACCCATTTCTTATTTGGGGAACATTTTGCATATCATCATTAAAAAAATTGCCAAGTGATCGTTGAGCACCAAATCATTTAAAAATCCTGTACTAAACCCAGTGATTACTCTTCTTGCGCTCCAGAATTACCGAAATATTGTTGTCTAAAAGAAAAGGGAAAAAGTCGTGCGTTTTCCTGTATCTTTCTGTTTTTTTCCCCCCATGTATGTGATTTCAACTTTGAGGTTCTCCCTTGTCACATTTCCCACCTGGCGGCTGCTTACAGGTGAGCATGAGAAGCAGAAGCAAGGGTAAATGCCAGAGGCTGCAAAAGAACAGTTTCCTGGAACTCTTCCGGTCTGCATCTGTGTAGAACCGGAAGCCGAGGTAGGAGATATACAAGTTGATGGGGAGTGAGATGGCAGGGAAGGTCCATGTGGTGACATCGAGGATGGGGGCTGCCGTGGACAGTCCAATCAGGGCCAGACAATGGCGCAGGGCGACGCGCCGGCATAGGGCTGGGTGAGTGACCGACATCATGCAGTAGCCTCCTCGGGAGTAGTCCTCGCGGAGGCCCCAGCTCAGGGCATTGAAATGAGGAAACTGCCAGGAGTAGAGGATTCCTCCCAAAAGAAATGCTCCTGTGTGGAGATTTAGGAGGAAAGAGAGAAGCAAAGAGATGTCATCAGAGATGTAAAAAGGCATTGTTTCTCCCACCTGAAAGGCTTCCCTCCAGATTTCACCCAGATCTCAGGTTTTCTGCTAGTTTTGTTCTCATCTCTCCTTGCTCAAGTCAGCCTGGCATCTGAGACAGGCAGGGTGGAGAGCCTGAATGCTCTCTAAGAATAAGCCCTCACCCCTACCTCAGTGGAGGAAGACTCCTGGCATCGGGACAAGCTGGGCCCTCCTGAGGAGGGCTGCCCCCACTGTAGGATGCCCCTACCTACCCAATGTTCCCTTGTGTCTCAACATTGTGACAACAAAAGAAGCCCCTATGTACTTGTGAACATGTTTGGGGTGCAACGGTTCCAGTGGGACCTCTGTGCTAGGGCTTTTGGCTCTATGTCCACATGCTGGGTCTTGCAATTAAGGCGCTTCGGCAGGTGAAAGGGCACTCCGAAACCACTTGGCCTCCTCTTGCTCAGCATTGACAAAAGGGGATGAAGCTTCAGGTGCACAGTGGACTGCTGGGGCTTCCCAGGGCAGGTACCTGGTAGACTGCCCTCCAATTTCCCAGAGCCACATGACGTGGCAAGCAGAAGGTACTAAAACAGCGTGTGTTAACTGAATGAGCTGGCATAAAGGAACCTCATCCCAGAGTAGAGTGACAATTTGTCTCTGGTTTTGCAGTTTTTCAATGAGGACGTATTAGGGCCTTGGGTGCCATTTAGCCCCTTTTTTTGGGAACAGGGCCTCCCCTACCCACATGGGTAGAATGATGACTGAGTACCTATTATGTGACAGAGATTTTACAATTTACCCCATTTAATCCTGACTATAGGGTTTCAGGTAAGTTTTGTACATTAAACAGACAAACAGATCAGATGATAAGTTCTCCAAAAAGAGGTGAAGGAGGAATTCAAAACATGCCTGTCTGATTTTAAAACTGGGCTTTGCTATTACACTAAGCCACTGTCCTGCATGTCAGGCAGCAGGGCCAGGTCTAGACAGCAGGGACTACAGTTATTCTTGAGCAGGAGATTCATCACTTATTTACTCATGAAAAAATGTTCACTGAGCATCTACTAAGTATGCTTGGTGCTGGGGATACAATGATGTGACAAAGCCACACACGTCCCTGCAGGCACTGAGTTCGCCACTGTGTCATACCCAAGAGCCACTCAAGTGCTGTTCAGTAAGTGTCTGTGCAACAAGGACATACAGCAAAAGGAGCTGACCAAGTCGAGGGGAGTGGGGAAGACTTCTCTGAGGAAGGGACATCTGAGCTGAGCTCTGAGGGAGAAGTGACCTATTCCAGAGAAAGATCTGCAAAGGCCGTGGGGTGGGAAGATGTGTGGTGTGGTCAGGTATTAAAAGATTAGGACATGTGGTAGGATTTATAGAGCTGTTTGGTGAAAGAAAAGGCTAGTTTTACTGTATGATAATTTGAAAAAGTAAAATTAAAAAGTAAAGCTAGTATGGCCGGTGTGCAGAGAACAACTGGGAACACCATTCAGGATAAGACTGGTGGGATGATGCAGAGGGCTACGTCACCCAACTCTGTGGGCCATGCTAAGGACTGGTTCTATCCCAAAGACGACAGAACACCACGGAAGGATCTTAATATGTAAGAGGGTATGCATGGGTAGGAGAGTGCTGAGGAAAGGGACATTTGTGAAAGAACATATTGGAAGGGCCTGAAGCAGGTATGGAAGGATCAATTAGAAAATAGAATGAAAGTGGTGACAATAGAAATGGAAAGAGGCTGTTTGGTGACACAGGCATCTATAAACCTGGATTAGGGTGGGATCTTCCCTCCAGGATAGCTGGTCACCACAGAAGGGTAGGTAACAGATGGTAGGGAACAAGTGACAGGTAGGTGGTCAAGGGAGTGCTGAGGGTGGCCACCCCAGCCTTAAGGTGGGGACACTGATGACAGGCATAGGTGAGCGTGTTCATGGTAGAGAGACGAAGGGTTCTATTTTTGGCCATGTGAAGTACCTATGAGACATCCCAGCTAAATGCCTTGTGGCTGACATGCCTCAGGCACTGTGCAGAAGAATTTTACATATGCTCTCTAACCTCACAGAAACCCCTCCTACAGGTGTTTTTACTCTCACCTTAATCTTAAGATAAGATTAATTAGCTTGTCCAAGGGTATTCAGAACTAGTGGCACAGTAAACCAGCCTTGCTTTTAGAAAAATTATTGCCATATATATTAGACTGAAATTAGTAACAACGGCCTGTTGGGTGGTAATTCAAATGCCAAGAGGGATGTTTGTTGGAAGAGTAAACTGCAGAGGCATTTTACAGTTTATTAAGATAGGAGTCCTGGTACCTTAAAGAAAAAGGTTTGTTTCCATTATAGGCATACCTCATTTTGTTGTGCTTCACAGATACTGCATTTTTACTTATTGAAGGCAACCCTGTATCGAGCATGTCTATCAGTACCATTTTTCCAACAGGCTCAATGATGTTTAGCATTTTTTAGCTATAAAGTTTTCTTATATTAAGGCAGGCATATTGTTTTTGTTTTTGTTTTTAGACATAATACTATTGCACACTTAATAGACTACAGTATAGTATAAAAATAACTTTTACATGCCCTTGGAAACCAAAAATCTGTGCAACTTTATTGTGATATTTGCCTTGTTGCAGAAACCTGGAACTGAACGTGCAATATCTCCCGAGATATGCCGGTACAAATAGACAATATTTTCCTTTACAGTGAGCACTCCTGAGGAATTAGAAGGTACAGAAGGGCAGGTTGGACCCTCCAGGTACAATTGAGTAGTAAACAGGGTGAGAAGGAAATGTCTCTTTGTATTTTGGTGGGAAATACAATGATATCTGCATTTTAAAGAGACTAGCAAAAGAGAAAATGCCGTTAAAGATTCTCAGAGCATCGGGTCACTTTGAGGCTTTGGAGCATGACATACATCAACAGTCTCCCATCTTTCTGGCACCAGGGACCAGTGCTCCTATGAGAATCTAATGCCTGATGGTCTGAGGTGGAGCAGAGGCCAGGATGCTAGTGATGGGGAGCAGCTGCAAACACAAATGAAGCTTTCTTCGCTCTCTCATCTGCCGCTCGCTCACCTCCTGCTGTGCGGCCTGGTTCCTAACGGGCCACGGACTGGTACTGGTCCATGGCCCAAGAGTTGGGGACTCCTGATGTACATGAAACAGACCACCCCAGCTCACATGCGGTCTCACATCTAAAGGGTTTGAACAGATTATGGTTTGCAATTATAATAGCCACAGGCACAGGGGGAAACCAACAAGACCAAGATGTGTCCAGTCAAGAAAAGCAACATCACTGATAACTTTGAAATGGGGGAGGGAGTAGGATAGGTCAGAGCTCAGTATCTGTTTTGTTATCAAAATGGCTGAGAAAGAGCAAACTTGGCTGGGAAACCAGACTTGAAATGGTTAAAATATCAGGCCTAATGAATCTTTCTTGTTTTTCTCAAAAGCTCTCTTTTTAGTGTGCCAACTGGAGTAGTCTGTTTTGTTCAATACACATTTTCAGTATGCTTCTGCTTAAAATAACAATTTAAAAAAATCATTTTCATAAGAGTAGGGAGCTGCTTTCTATGTGAGAGGAAATTGGGTATGGGTTTGGCTCATGTCACAAATGAAAGAGCTTTAGAAATCACAGCTTAGCCTTAATGGATTGTAATCAGAAAACCAACCCCCCCACACAGTTCTACTTGATGGGCTGCAACTGCCTCTGCTCATATAAAAGATGTAAAACAAATTACTTTCTTCATCAAGATAAGGTGAACTAGAACAGGAAGACTTGAATTAGTCCGGGGGCTGTGGTGAAACCCACCTTCCTTGTGCAGTAAACATAAAACACTCAGTTTACTAATTCAAAGGCTTCACCTCAGCTTCACTCTCCCTGAGTAGTTTATTTTTATTGGGCCTATCTTCGGTGACAATGAATATTGATTGTGCATCCACTACATGGTAGGTGCAGTCTGTTCTCAAGGCCCTCTGCTGGAGTCTGGCCAGGGAGAGAGACAACACAAATGGGATTACAACCCGTGAATGTTATCTCAGGCATAGGGATTGTGGGGAGCACATAGGAGAAAGACTGAAGTCAGCCTTGGAGAGGTCAAGGAAGGCTTCCTGGAAGAAGTGATTTATAAACCGAGATCTAAAGATGGTCTCTGAGTTTCAATCCATTCATATAAACTATACATTTCTGCTTCTATTAAATGTATTTCTCATTTTCCTACCTAACTCTGCAGAATCTTTGTACATATTTGGTTTAATCGTGTCTGGAAGAAATGTTTGCTTCCTTTATTTTAATCAAATATTTGTTGGTCTGTGAATATATTAAATACTGGAAATCTGTGAAATAGGTGGCATATTTGTGTGTATGGTTCTCCAGAGGACTGCAACTTCCTGAGACCACGATGCCACAATCCTAGCTCAAAGGCAATTCCAGACTACCCAGGTGTCCAGGGTGGTATTTGTTTCCTTCCAAAACCAGAAAATGTTGAAGGGCACATCTAATATGCTAAGTGCGTCAACAGCTAGAGAGAACCCTTATTTCATTGTACCTTGTTCTGATGAGGGGAGCATATTAGGTGGAGCAAGGCTAACCAATGTCTTCCTAGTGACTCTTTGAAAATATAAGTATTTTAAACTCCCTCAAAACATCTATCAATCATTTCTACATCATACAAATTGAGGGAGAATCTAACTCATTGCCACCTCTGCTCAAATCTAGAAATGCTATCCATAGCACACTTCCATCATTTTGTTGGCATACAAAGCCAAGCAATATTAGCCAAATGGTTTCCCAAGAGAATGGAGACAAAAACTTTTGAGTTGGAACTTCAACTTTGTATGTGCTCTTGCAAGAAAAATTCCTTTTGGAATGGAGTTTAATGATTTCAGCTTGCTTTTTCTGCTGCATGGTGGGCTTACTCACATTCATCCCCTTCCCACCCTGACCTAAACCCATTCATGGTTATTCACTGTCTACAAATGGCCTTGAAAAGAAGAAAGAAATACAGCTCCAGTGAACCTTGGTGCTGGGTTTGGGAGGTCCTCCCTTTCAGTACAATAGGCTCCCTCTATATGTGGCCCTGGTAGCTTGTCTGCTCCATGACTGGTTACATTTGTGCTGTCAGGGTTATATGGTTATGTAAACTGGGGGCTAGCTGGGGAAGCAAAGCCAAACCCAAAGCTTCATGCTCACAGATTTCAAAGCCTTTCTTTTGAGGGTTAACACAAAGGAGCTTGTGAAACAGATCAGCCTCAACAGTGCAATAGACTTCTATGGTGCTGCAGATAAAGGGAAGAGGATGTGGGGCCAGTTTATCAACAGCATAGTGACAAAAGGGAAGATTAAAAGTCCTCTGAAAATAGGAAATAGAGTTTGGCAATAATAACTGCTTGCCCTCGAAGAATTCTTTGGAAGTGACTTAGGAATAATGAAGAGGCATGGAGGGGGGCACAGATGCTCTCTCTCCCCTCCTCTTATTGCACACTCCCCACTGTCAGGCTGAGTCACCTGGGAGGTTTCATTTGAAGGGAAAGACAAGAGTAAAGGAAGCTCAAAGCTCTGACTCTGAAAAAAAAAAAAAAAAAAAAGCTCCCCTCCCCTTTTCTCTTCTTATCATTCCCTTAGAGGGAAGTTTGCAGAACCTGTGGGTTCTCTAAAAAATTCAAATGCTCCCAACTCCCTTAGCTCACATATGAAAGTTCTTCTGTCTTTATCACCCAAATATTACTTTGTTCCTTGAACTGTACTTATTAGATGTATGCACTCTGTGCCAGGCACTGTGTCTACCAGAGGTTGCCCTACCAAGGCAACGATGATCATTTCCTTAGGAAGTCAGGGGCTCAGCTTCCTAAAAAACCTGTGATCAACTGGTCAACTATGGTCAACCCAACACAACTAAGAAGATTGGAATGCACTTAGTACTAACATTGGCCTCCAATTATAACTGGATCTAGCAATGTATTTCTAAAATATATTTTCTCAGCCTTTTCTGTTTTTGTCTTTGAGAAGAATAGGGCTCTAATTATTTTTGGTATGCTAATATGCCCATGAAAACTTTCCTCATTCACTCTGTCTTTAAAAATACTATTTACCTTAATTAATCTGAAGTACTAAAGCTAGTTATGAAAAAATCTCATACAAAATGAACACAGACACTCATTTTAGAGTTTGATTTCAAACTGAGGCAGTATTTCAAAGGAAATCTTTAAAAGTGCTTCAATTAAACAGTGCCTGGTACTTAGTAAGCCCTCAAATATTTGTTGAATGAATGAGTGAATAAATTCCTTCTATTCTATTCTATTTTCTTATCCTGGAATAATGGAGGTAAATAAAGTGAAACATATTTAACATTTTGTAGTTTACCAGCTGAGGCTAAAAAAACTCATTCTCTTTTTGTTACTAAAACCATCCATCTGCCAAATGTCACTTCCTGATAAGAGCCCATTTCTAAGTCCTCATTTGTAACTGAATGTTGTCTGACATAATTAATGTTTACCACACAACAACATTTGAATTACAAACCAAAGGCAATTTACAAATCAACTCTGCTCCCAAGAACTGGGATTTATTCAAATTTAGGAAAATGACAAAATAGAATTTGAGTCTTTTTAAGAAAAGGGGGAGATGGAAAGAGAGGTGGGCTTGGGAGGAGCAGGAGGAAAGGTCTTTAACCTGAAGTCTCTGAGATAAACTGAATAGACTCTGAGATAAACACTGTTGAGAGGCCTAATGCATGTGGCTCCAGGCTTGCTTGGAGCTGGAATGTCTGCTGTTGGGCACTTATCTGCAGCATCCTACCCTCCCCCGCCCCCAACCTCTGTCGACCCCTTTACTAGGGCCCTGGCAAGTCACTTCCCTCATTCCTGTCCTCTGTGTGCAGAATTAAAAGCAGCACTTCCATTACTAAGACATGGCTGGCCAGACCAGGGAGCAGAAAGCAGTCTTATTATGTGGCTTTCCTTAGTTTTACTTGGTAAGCATATTTAATATTTTCTGCTAACAGCAGTTATACTTAAAAAAAAAAAAAAAGCAAAGTAATTAGACAGATGGGAGGAAAAGGCCTAGAGGGCCTAACTCAGCCTCAGAGGAAAATGGATGCAGGTAAAATCCCATTATAATGATGACCTTTATTGCTATGACAGCCACAAAGAGTGCTTTCTGGGCTGGGGCCTAGAGTTTTATAGCACAGCCCTTTCTGAAACAAAAATTCCACCGAAAGCTGTCTGTGCTGCATACTGGGAGAGAAAGGCTAGCTGTTTACAGTTCTTTGTATAGCTATAAAATAGCAAATATCAAGAACAACTAACATTTGTTTAGCTTTCACAATTTCCATATGCTACCCTGTTTAATTTTCTTTACCACCCCTCCCCCCACCAACACCAGCACTCTGACTCATTCACCCCTTGCTGGATTACCAGAGGGGCAGATCAAGCAAGCACAGGCTTTGGACCCATACCACTGGGGCATCTAAAACAATGAGAAATTATTTTTCATTATCTGATAGAAAAAACAAACAACAGAATACAACAAAAACAACAAAGTAGTTGGGGGAAAAAATCAGAACACCAATGGACTATTCTAAAAATTATTTTATGTTTTATGGCTTTACTGAAGGAGAGAAGGCAGCAGAATCTCTTCAGTACACTGGGCCTCTGGAGATCTTCAACAGCCCTGCAGCCACCACAAAATCCATAGAAGATCTAGCCGCTAAAACCAGGGAGAAGGTACTTGTGAACATTTCCATTTCCTTAATCTGCAAGTAGTCTGCAATGCATACCATTTTCTAAAGCTACTTATATCTTTCCTCTCAACTAGATAGTTCCTTCAAGGCAGGATCTTTAATAGGTGAGGCTGTAGGATTCCCATTTCACATCACCCCTGAGCTGCCCCTCTTTAGCCTTGTCCACTATCTACTGAGTTCCAGGAAAGGGCTTTTAGACAGGTATACATGGTCAGGGTGACCAAGTGACAAAAATGATGGGGCTGGGTATTTCATGTCCTGGCTTAGCAACCATGGGAGGTGGGGCAAAGGAATGGAATATGTTTAGTGAAATCACCTCCCTTTATTTATTCTTTATCCATTCTCACCTATAGGTTCATTGGTGTTCACAAGTTTCTCTTTCAAAAGGTGATCTGATAGACGTTTCTCACTAAATACTCAAAGGGTGAAATTTTGACCATGGAGGGGAGGAGGGTGGAGGTAGGCCTAGGATATGCAAGGCCCTCCTGGAGTGGGCAGGGGCAGGAGGCAAGGGAAGACACACAGGGCTTGGGAGGGCAATAGAGACAGGCTTTAGCAGCTTACTGATTAAAAATACCACAAAGAACAAACCTGCAGCACAGCATTAAATAATCATAAAAGTAGAACTTTGCTGCTTTCCTGCTTAAACCTCCGATGGGTCTTTATTACCTTTCTATAAAGCACACATTCCTTGGGAAGGCAGCTCAGATCACATTCCCTGCCCCACAATATTGCTCTGGTTTTCATGCCTATGACGCTCTCCGTACATGCTCTGCCCTCTTTTTGGAAAGCATTTTCCCTCTTCAAGTAAGCCGGTCATGACTTAATTCAGAAGTCCCTCTGCTCCAAAGTCTTCTTGGACCAAATTGGGGAGGTTAAGAGAACTAGCTCAGTCAATTATTTGATGACCTGCCTTTCTCTCCCTGAAGATGCTGAGGTATCATTTTCATTAGGACAGGGACTAGGTTTTAGTGATTTTTGTATCTCTCAGCGCCCAGCACACAGTAGGTTCTCAACTCACACCTGCACAATGAAACAATTACGGAGACCACTGTATGAAGGTGGTGAGCCTCAGCAGTTCCCAGTCCAGGCTGTTCAGCTGAGTGGGTGATCTCCCAGCCTCTTTTAAACCCTCCTCACCTTCCATCTCTTTCAAGCAAACAAGTCTCCTAAGAACTCAGATGAGAGTTCTGTGGTTAATATATATGACACCATTAGTGCATCTCAACTACTACCATCTACCCATGCCCTTTGCCCAAATCCCCAGGAATTTCCAAAGTGTTCTAACAGCTAGAACTCTCTCTGGTTCTCTTCTCAGACTGGCGATTCTCAAAGTGTGGTTCCTGGACTTCGGGCATCAGCATCAAGTGGGAATTTGTTATAAATGCAAATTCTCAGGTCGAACTCCAGATCTACTGAATGAGAAATTCTGATGCAGGGCTAAGGAACTTGAGTACTATAAAGCTCTCCAGGTGATTTTGAGGTGCACTAAAGTTTAGGACCACAGTTTTAGACTTTAGTAAGACCACAAGAATAGTCTCAAACAATGCCCTATTATTTCAAGTACAAACTTACATGAGGAAAATGGAACATAGGTTCATAAGGATAACTGTCCTCCTAGAAAGTACCGTCTAAATGAACGTTCTGTGAAACTGTTTTACATCTGTGCTGTTAACATGGCAGCTACCAGCCACATATAGCTTGTGAGCATTTGAAATACAGCTAAAGGGACTGAAACAGTTTTTAAGTTTATTTTGTTTAAATTTAAATTTAAATAGCCACATATGGCTAGTGGCTATCTTATTAGACAGTGCAGTTCCAGAAGATCATAAAACTACATTAAATCATATTCAACATAGTTCCTAAAATCCCAATAAAAAATATCTTTAAACTACATTCCCTCTAATTCTGCCTTATTTCTTTTTATTGCTTCCCTCCTGTATAGTACCTCTACATATCTGATGCTCAGTAAATATTTGGCAACTGACCCTGGATTAACTTAGTTTTTGTCATCTGTAAAATGGAAGGTACTCAATTCATTCAAAGATTTACTGCTTATCTCAAGTTTGCTCTATCGAATTAACGTTTTGAAACTTTTTAAAAGCAGTTTAAAGCGTTATGTAAAGTATTATTATTTTTTTTTCTGTATAAACTTGACAGGCTTTAGGTATATGATTTGATCTGTGGTAAATTAGAACTGGGAGCAGGAAACCGTGTCACTATTGTGTGTCCTGCAATGTATCTTTAAGATTTATAGAAAAAGGATGTGACAGAAGTCAATCTCAAAAACTGCCAAAGGAACTTCTCTTTGTGGTTATATAAATCTTTCAGACTGCTTTGCTTTATACCAGGGTCAGTTCAGATAGGTGATGGGTCTCATTTTTCAAGATAAATATGTATTTTCACCCTGCTACCTAAACCAAGGTATAGTTTGGCTCTTAGCTGTCCTCATGAATGAGTTTGTTTATAAATAATTAAATCTGGATTACAGAAAGACTCCACCCAATATTTTTTTAAAATTATATTTCAAATATATCTATTATCAATCTAGCTAAATCCAGATTGTCCCTGAACAATAAGAGCTCCTGCCTGAGTGTGTATTCCTAAGTGGGGGACTTTTGCAAAATTCTTTCTCTCTTTGGCTTCTGAGGATGCAACTCTAGCCAACAGATACTGAGGCTCAAACTCTTCAAAAGTAAACTGCCTGGGAGTGTAACAAGGGTATCAAGCCCTCAGCAAGAACCTGGGTTCTTGGACCCTGTACAACAGAGGTGACCAAGTTCTCCACAGCCTTGGATTCAACTGCCCTTCCAGATTTCCAGTGAAACCTGTCACTGCAGCTACAATACTTGACATTAACCCTGGCCCTGTCTGGGATTCCCTTGACAAAAATGGTAGTCTCAGGTGCTTTGCTTTGTTATGCCAGGGTTGAGGAAATTGAATAGAATTCTGGCATTCCTGGCTAAGTTTTGGGCTGTGTCCATCATACAGGCAGGTGGCTTGGAGCAGGGTATCCAAGTTCGATGCAGAACTACATTGTTGTGGATGGGAGGACATTAGAGGTTGCAGAGCCTGGGAATTATTTACTTTCTTTCATGGTCTCTATCTCACATGGCTGAGCAATCCCTAGAAAGGTTTGAAGGGGTACAGGAGGGGAGAGGGGAGTTAAATTAGGGGAGAAAGAGAGTTTTGATCAAGTCAAGATTGAGCCTCCAGGCAGAACTGAGGAGGAGGAATCTGACCAGGAATTTAGTGGTATGCAGGTATACTCTTTAAATTTAAATTGTGAACCGGGGCAGGAAACTCAGATGTCATCTAGTCCAGGGATGCCAAACCCATGCTCTCCACCCCTATCTCCCTCATCCAAAGCTGACAGCACTAACGGGCCCTAGTACTCTTTCTCACCAAGCCTGGAGGTACCTCGCAGTCTTCAGGACAACAGCCAGGTAACAATTATTGCCCATAATTTTGCATACCAATAAAATTTCACAAACTTTCTTGATCTGTATTATCCACCCCACTGTACGAATGAGGAATACTTAATAACAACTCATTTAATCCTCATAACACCCCTTAAAAAGAAACCAAGTGGGGGAGATAAGGAGATAGTAGCATAAAGAGGTCAAGTACATTCCAAAGGGAACCAGCTATGGAGTGGTGGAGCTGGGCTCCAAACGCAGGCACCCCTGCTAGAGAGCCGTTGCTCTTCGCCACTTCGCCCTGTCACAGAGATGAGACTATGGTTGTAGGTTTATCACAGAGCAAACAAGTGTGTGCATTTTAGAATATTATATTTGTAGATTCATGGAATGCCCACATTTACAGGATATTTAAACTATTCTAAGAGACAATCATGGTAAAGGTGAAATCATCTTTGTAAGCTTGCCAAATCAGAGTCTAAGAGCTTTTATGAGAAGTTTGAGAAATGTGGCTTATAGGGCAATGGTTTATGGTCAACTACCTTTGATCTCTCATGTGAAAAATATGTACTTACATATATTGCAGGAAACCTCACCACTTCCTTCCTAAGTGTCGGTCAACAACACTAATTACTTGACTAATTGGACTGTGAAACTTCCCTTACAGATGGTAAAAATGGGTTATTTTCACCCCACAAATTTAGTTGTGACATACCACCAAAAAAAATGTAGAAATACCTCAATGGTTTTATTGTAGACAGAATGAACAATTTAAGCAAATCATATAAAAATAAATTAGAAACTAATGAAAATAGTTTGTTCTTCTGTAAGAGGGGATATAACCCGATCTGTGGGAGTAAAGAGCCAAGGTGGCAGGCCTGCCCTGAGGAAATACCCATTTCGACAAGAGAGTGCAGGTCTAGCACTGGACACCTCCTTCACGACGTGGGGCACCCCAAATGAATCCGAGTCCTAACCCGATTCATGATTTTTGCGTACTTTTTAAAATTGTACCTGTTGTCACAGCCTGAGGCAACATTGCTTCCTTTGTTTTCTTCAGACTTTTCTAAGTCTAGGAGAAAAGCCAGGATGACAGTCTCCCTTTAGCTCTGCATTCATAATATTTCATACTGCCTCATCAGCACGTTTGCCAAAAGAATCAGTACCAAATAAAATGGGATCCAATACCAAGTACTGCAGTTCAGGAAAAGAAATGTCTCTTTGACGGGTTACTAATGTTTGTGTAGAAGAGCCTCTGAGCTCCTGGATCTGGCACCTACGCCACGTGTCTGTTGAGAGAAGCTGAGACTCACACGTGAGACACTCACCAGCATCGAGGCTGCCAGTAGCTGCTGTCCAGCCCATGACAGGTGGGATGGCCCCAACAACAGCTCCGACCCATGTGTTGGCAATGCTGATCCTCTTCAACGGGGTATAACAGCAGGTATACAGGAAAATGTTGAAGACTCCCAGGGCTCCTGTGAGTGGATTTACCCCCCAGGTCAGAAGGGCAACTCCAGGAATAGCACAGCAAGTGGCAAAGGACACAGCTAGCAATGGGCTGGAAAAGAGCAGAGAACACAGAGCAGTCACTTTCAGTGCTAGTTAACCAAGCTGCATGGATCAGAGCTGATGAAGGGCAAATCATCCACCTATATGATGAAGTAATCTGGGAGGCAGTGCTGGTTTGGGTTCTTCTCTGTTATGGGGCATCCTCTTTATGAAGCTTAAAATAAGGAGGGATTGTGTTTGCAGGAGCTCTGGCTGCTCCTCTTGATTTTGTTGGCTGGAAGTA
This sequence comes from Rousettus aegyptiacus, assembly GCF_014176215.1. NCBI lineage: Eukaryota > Metazoa > Chordata > Mammalia > Chiroptera > Pteropodidae > Rousettus > Rousettus aegyptiacus. Next base: position 68,076,868 of record NW_023416309.1, read on the forward strand.
AAACAGTTAAGGTTGAGGTTAGTGTGCCCTGGATTTGAATATAGGTTTTGTCCCTCCTGGTTATAGGATGGCCCAGCCTCACTTTGCTCTTCTGTACAGAAGAGAAGATTACCTGATTACCTCTTGTCCTGAGGGCTGACTGAGAGACCATGTCTGCTTTGCACAGGGTTCTGTTTTTATAGTCAGTGCTAAGTAAGTGATAGCTATGGATAAAGCACTTGGAACACAACTTTGTAAGATTCCAGCAAAAAATATCTCAATTATAGAAGTACTTCTGCCCATTCATACTTTATTTAAAAGCATCACCTAATTAGCAATAATGAATAACAACAGTGTGCCTGATTGTACTTATCTGTAATAAATTACAGGCTCAGTATGGTACCAGCTCTGCACCAAGAGTAAAACAGCAGGGGCTGTTCCTCAGGCCAGTGTACTTTCAGTTCAGTTTCAGTACCATAGCTTGGTTTACAGACTCTGGCCTTTCAAGAGGAAGTAGCACAACGTTATAAATGCAAACGAAAACTGTCGAATAAAACTACGATGATGATTATAAGCCTCATTCTCAACAGGGTCCACTTTTTAGAGCAGGCTTTGTATAGAATCTTGTGGAAGACATTGTAGACAAATTCGATCTACTAGTTCCTGATTATTTGCATTTTTATTTAATCTTTCTTAAGAAACCTGGGGAAGGTTACTCAACCCTACCTTCTCTTTATAGAAGCCGTAATTCTGCGTGAGGAAACGGTTTCCATAGCGTTCAGTGATCTCACTCAATCAGATTCCACAACGTGCTCACTTGGGAAGCAAGTGTCGCCGGTGTGCAGCTTCCAGGGTGCTCTGGTTTTGGCAATGGTCAGCTCCCCAAGGAAGACAAATTTTATCTCTCATACACGTGAGATAATAACACTTTTCTGTTCACAGGGCTGCAGTGTTCCTCCAGCAAGAGAAGCCCTGTGTTTCCAAGACTGCCTGCCCCTTTAGGAAAAAGACTAAGTTGTAGAATTATGACAAACTATAACTCAGCCGGGAATAAGGGATGGGGAGAGCCCACAAGAGTTGAAAATACCAAGTGAAGTCAGGGAAATAGAACATGAAAGCTGGGAGTGACTTGGCGAATTCCAGCTCCCACTCTGATACAGTGACCAGCACTGACTCTCCTCCCAGCCTGTGACCACTCTGCCCCAGAGACAGAACCCCACAGAATGCAGGTTTTGATGGAAATAGAGAACACACAAGGGATATGCTGTTGTCAAGATGCTTGTGACAGAAGAACCATAAACTACACCTGAGAGACTTCTTACTGCATGTTCAATCCTGAGGGTGAGTTTCCATCCACAGTCCCGACTACTTCTTCTAAGTCTTGTGGTCAATTACTTCCATTGTCCTTATTCCAGCACTCAATCTTTATTCTGCCTCGTCCTTCTATCAGTCCCACCCTGACGATTCCCATTTCTGAACTGCTCAATGACCTCTTGTTTCCACTCCTGCTGAAGAGATCCCTATAATCACATTAACTTGCTCTGTGTCAAGAGGATGGCTTAACAGTGCTGGTGCTCGGCTGAAGTTGATTTCTTTCCTCACTCTTCATCGTGGCTGTCTCAGCTCCTCTCCAGCCTTTTCAAGGCTCCAGATTTACTCTGGCGCTAATACTCTCCACGGATGTCCTTCCCTCTTACGTAAGTGACAAATGCCCTCATCTCTACTTCCTTACCATCTGGGAAGTGGAAGGAGGAAATCTTCTCCATTTTTAAAGGTAAACTCTCCATTTTCCCTCTAATTTAATCTCCTTCTGAATATGTCTGTATCTTCTATCTTCACTGTCTATTGGTCCTTTGCATACTCAGATCAATTTCTTTGTTCATATGTCCCCCGAGGTTCTGACTATGCCTTCTTCAAACTCGAACATCCTGATGGAGTAGACTACACATGTCTTCTTTACTTCCTCAATCCTTAATTTCCTTCCCGGCTCAATCTGTTAACACCTACTGAAACAGATTTCTTACTCGGATCCCCAATATAGCAAAAATATAATTTTCCAAAGGAAAGAGTAGGAAGATGTTTCTGTATTGTTACATTTCAGAGATGCCCAGAAAAGAGAATTTAGATTGGTAAAAAGCACTGCAAATTTTCTAACTACTGTTCTTTCGATAATGTAGTTTATAGCTTATAAAAACAGATATATATTTTTTTCCTATAAGATTCTAAAAAGCTAGTTTTATTTTGGGTGAGAGAAAAATGTGGCTCATAAACATTTTTATTTTTCCTGAATTGGACCTTGTGTGTGTGGGCGGGGGAGGGGGGTTGGGTGGGGGGAGGAAGAAGGTTGTTCATTCCTTCTCCAAGCTCTGTGTAAGCCAGTTCAATTCAAAAGTATTAGTGTTATGAAAAAGCCCTTTTAGAAAGGCACACATGAATTTAATTTATTGAGATAAGCAATTTTACGTGGAAGTTTAGTTTCTGACCTTTCTTGGTATCACTGAAAATCATGAGGCTTACTTTTGGTGTTTAAATCAGTGTGCTCAGGGCACAAATGAAAACTAGGTAGGTTGACAAGACATGTAAACAAAAATGAGGATATTTATCCAGGTAGCCACAATGCTTTGCAGCACCTAGATATCTCAAGGAACCCATTTCCCTCTGGGTGCAAGGAACCCTTAAGGGTGAATGTCATGGCTTTCTCATACCAAGTGCAAACTCTGTGAAGTTTACTTTCCTGTGACATTTTAGTTTTCTTAAAACATATATTAAAAAACAATAAATGTTCATTTCAGAAAATTTGAAACTACCGAAAATCACAAAGAAGAAATTCTAAATTAGTTATTCAGGTTTATATCTTTCTAGCCTTTTCTCAATAAAGTATCTACTTAGAAAATAACAGAGGATATACTGAATTGTGGTTCTGTTACTTATTTTACTTCAATATATCTTAATAATGTCCCTATGCCATTAAGAATTCTTTTATGTCATCAACATTAATAGATATACAGTGGCCTATTCTATAGCTATACCACAATTAATTACATCAATATACTCTGGGCAAATGCAGTCAATGAAGTTTCTCTGTTTTTTCAATAGGGAAAGAAAATGATCAGATCTGTTTTTTAGAAGGACCACTCTGCCTGCCATGATGGTCGACAGAAAATCAACCATTAACCTCACAGGAGAAGTTCACGTTAGGCATTTCCAAGGAAAAAGAATTATGAACACATCACCACACAATTTTTATCAAATACTAGTTGAAAGAAACAGCATTCACCTAGCTAGTTCTTTAATCTACCTTCTAGATATTTCAAAAATATATTGGTGGAGCAAATCAGATCTGCAGAGAGCAGGTGCTCCTCTTTCATTGAGTGGCTCTTTGGTATACTGACATGAGGGCGATCATGGTTTGCATTTTTAGCTCTATTATTTTTGGCTCTACTTTGTCTCTCCCAAGTCCTTTTTTTGTGTAGTGGTGTTTTTGGACAATTTGTCACATTTTACATAGCTTTGTGAGTTAACTGAAGCCTTGTTTGAAATAAGGCAGAGTAAAAGAGTTAAAAAAACAAATGGTAACTATAGGATTTGGTTAGAATCTTTGTACACAATGGAAATACATCAGTAAAAGAAGTGAAAGATTCTTTTTGAAACCGCAAGTAGGAAGGAGACTAGCAAGAATAATGGTTCTGAGATAAAGAGAAATATATCAAGTGGGTTATTTTTTTAAAGTTTGATTCACCATGAAATCTTTAAATATCATGGTGATATCTGTTTCTGATACAAAAAAAAAAAATGAGAAAAGCACATTCACATCTCATCTCAGTTCAACACAACTATGATTTTCTGCCTTAGCACTCATAAAAGTCAGAGCTAAATCTGAAAGACCTGAAGGACAATTTTTGCCAATGACTGATTTCTATTATTTTAGGTCAATTACTCAATATAGTCCTCTTCCTCATCATACTGCTCAGCATTTGATCAAAAAATTCAGCTGCTCTCCCCATTCCTACATGGATTATGGAAAGTACCCCAAACCTGGAATGAGAGGAAGAGAGACAGAGAGACAGAGAGAAAGACAGACAGACACACACACACACACACACACACACACACACACACGCACAGAGTTATTTTTCTTTTATCATTTATTTATTCTTTATTTAAAAATTGCATGGAAAAGTGTTGAAAACTGCTGATTCTGGGTAATGGGTTATTAGATTCGTTATATTATCTTTACTATTGTGTCTTTTAGAACATTTTCCTAACAAAAATGTCTTAAAAATGCTTAAATATTTTTTATTAGTGTTATTATATTCTGGTTTCCGTATTGCAGCATAACTAAGTTTGGTGAACAGGAATCAGGTGGTCTGAGTTCAAGTTCTGGCTCTAATGTTAATTAGCTCTGTAAAAGTGGGCAAATTATTGAGCCTCTCTGGTCCTTAGTTTCCTCAACTATAATTGGTTCTTCTTTTGGTCAGATTGAAACCCAAGTCAAACTGCCTTATGCAAAAAGGCTCAGTAACAAGACTTTAGTGAAGGTGGGGGTTCTACCCTGTTGAGCTATGTGATTTTGAACAAATTATTTAACATATTGGCCTTAGTTTCTTCATTTCTTAGTCCTTCATTTGTAAAACGAGAACTACTTACTTCAGAGTCAAAAACCAAATATAATAATTTAAATGAAGTACTTAGCAGGGTACTCACTAAATAAGTGCATAGTGTTCACTTGTTTGTTTTTTCATTCATTCATTCATTCATTCATTCAAATTTCTCATTGCCTGTGCAGTCAGCCACTATACTAAGGGTGGATGTATAGTAGTGAACAAAATAGCAAAGTTTAGTCTAGAAAGAAGGACAGACATTAACAAGTACTAGAAACTCTCAAAATGTAAAATCTGCTACACGGAAAAGAACAGGTAAAATAACAGAATTATATATTCAAATAGGGTACTCTATTAAATAGAGTTGAAAGTAGGGGCTGATAAACTTGAAATTGTTTCTACTGATTTATTTTTTCAAACTTAAAAAGACATAGATATCTATTAGAATATGAAAATATATGCATATGTACTCGAGAGTATCATTTCTTAATTACAAATTATAAATGTATGATAGCTGTGAATTAAAATAGCAAAACTATTTTTATTTTCAATTATAACTTTAAATTAAAAATTTAATTTTATTACATCAAATTCCAAAAAAGATAAACCATCACCAGGAAAAAGTAGGTTTATCACATGCAAAATATTTTTTAAAAATACTGGTGCTCTTGCATTCTATGACAGTTGCTGTAATGGCCTTTATTAAGAACAGAGAAATTAATATCTCTGTAAGTAGTTCTCCCTGGAGTAAATTCATGTAGGAAAGATCAGAAAAGCAAGTGAATGGGGTATGATGGTATGGCAAAAAAAATTCTAATTTTCTAAACAGCATAAGTGTATGAATAAGGAAAGTAGCACTATTTGATGGCAGGAGGGGGATGGTGGCAGAAGAAAAATCTTGTGATTTCCTTGAACTAAAAAAATTCTTTTATATTCATTCACTCACTCACTCATACAAATAGGTTCATGGTTCATGATGAGGCTTGAATGATGATTTATTTCCAAACTCATATTCAAAACTGAATTACATTTTAAATTGAGATATCTTTCTACTGAACATCAATGCATGGGATCTTTCTACTTCTGCTTTTCCTGCCCAAGGCTACTGTAGAAAAGAAACTAATAGACTACGAGTGAGTGGAAATTTGTCAACCCATTTCTATGAATTATTTATTCTTCCTTTAAAACATATTTCTTTGTTTATTAAACACCAATTGTTAGTAGCTCTATCAAAGTGGAATCTTCTATAAAAATTAGGAATATATAAGCTTTTATTTGATGCTTATTTGCTACACTTAATAAATATAATTTAAATTACTTGACTTTTATAATAACTTACTGGAGAAATGCGCCCTTTCTGTTTAAGTAATGTGTCAGAGAGGTCTCTGAAATGTTATATTAAATCAAGAATGCTTTATATTATAAGTAGCTCTGCAGGTAATTGGTTTATACAAAAATTAATTTCACATTTCTTGGTCATTCTTCCAGAATAAATGATTTTTAAATTATGAAATAAAATTTCCGTTCTTCAAACACAAAAGAAAACCCCAAACCTCAATTAAACCAAAACAATTTAACTTTAATTTCCTGCATAAATCCGACATTTGACCTTTGGCCTGAGTTTTTTTGGAAGTCTCCACAGATAACTGTTCTGAAAATGTCTTCCCAGAATCTTATTTAGGAGTTTTCTATTTCTGAAGAAGTCTCAAGTTATAGATACTGCAAGGTAGCAGAGAGCTGATGTAAATTCACAATTTAAAGAATATGTGAAGAAAAAAAGGACACTAAACACATAAGACTATTAAAAAAAAAAAGCAGCTTCGTTCACCTACATAAAATGTAGGTGATTCCATCTCCTGCACCGCTTGGTGACGACTGGAGCCTTTGGGCTAGGGCAGTGTTTGCAAACATAGACATATACAGAGACCAGAGACCAGGCTGGCCATATAAAGGAGTAAAGTGGGCCTACTTAAAAAAAAAAATGGAGTGGTGACGACTGTGGGAGCTGCTACTCAGGTTTGGCTGGCAGATACCATGAGGAAATGCTCCAAAAAAGCCCAGAAATCTTGAATTTTGTTAAATTTTTCTATTTTTAAATGTTGGCAGCCATAGGAAAGCACAGAATGCCAAACAGAAAATGCCTCTTCAGGATTTGGCCTGTTGGCTGCTGTTTTGCAATCTGTGGTCAAGGTGAAGGAGCTCTTCTGTGACATACATGTAGCTCCTTTGCCCTAGAACTGACATACACCCCTTCTCCTTCCCCACCTCTCAATATTTCTCTCAATCTTTCGTGAGATAATTTCTTACTCATTCTCTAAGATTCAGCCTAGACATCAAAACATGTACTCCAAGAATATTTGCCCTCATTCTTCTCTCCTTCCTGCCCACACCTCCATGGGTGGTCTACATGCCCCTCTGGCGGTCACAGCACTTCTTAGTCCTTAGGACCACAGCAGAATCTGCTGCTTTGCCTGCCCCTCCCACCACACCCAACTTTTTTAGTGCCTTGACTCTGTATGTTCATCTTTATATTCCCTGTATACAAGACTGATGTCCAAAATGTTGGTTAAAACAAACCTTTACAAACCATGCAAAAGAGAACACTATCTTAAGACTTACCACTACTCACATAACACCAATCAATGGGAATTTGATCACATCAAATCTTTTCACATAATCTTATTTGAAAAGAGAAGGAAATAAAGTGATAGGGCATTAGACTAAATGGCTCCAGAGTATTAGTAAAAGGTGTTTGCTCCTATGACTTTTTTCTCAACTGGCTACAAGCGATCAACTTAGTTACTATGTGAAAGTTAACCCTTTATATTTAATAGAATGTCTGAATATTTTACAGTTATAAAAAGGGACATAAGAACGGAAAAATCCCCCATCCCCAGCATTGTTATCAACAAATGTTTACAATTCATGATGCTTCAAAATAATCATAAATGCTTTCTTTTCTCTTATGTTAAGAAGAAAAGGAATGTTACCTCTCAGAAAGTTCCAGCATTCCTCTCATTTGGCCACTGTAACAACTAAGCATGATAATATGTACAAAAACTTTTTGTTGACTCTTCGTATTGTGGCTCATAATGTTAAATGATTTTATTATAAGAACAAAGGTCTCTACATTAGTACCACTATGGTTGAGACCAAATTTGTTCTTCCTGCCCCTTCAAATGACTGGTCAGCACTAAAAAAAGAAATTCCTACAGTTATAAAATGTTTATGTTCTTATTACATTTGCAATATATACACACCGAGAGACTAATCATAACAATCTTTAGAAACACTGCTGAGCTTTAGCACGGTCCGGGTACACATCTATGAGGCCAGCGTGACTGGGTGATGAATAACGTTCACAGGTCCCCTGCAGCCCGCAAAACGTTTACATTTGCTTAAGTGCTTACTGGTAAAACCTTCAGTAAATGTGAAAAATGTCTCCTGTAAATCTCTATAATACTTAAGCTAAACCCTGTTCTTTAAGTTAATAATGCCAACTAAACAATCCATTCATTTCATTTTGAAAACTCAATCGTCGTCATTCATTTAGAAACCAGGTATTGGCCGACCCCGATTCCAAGTGTTTAAATTTATCCTCTCTAAATAACCTTTCACTCTGGTCTTATCATTCTATCTTTCCTGCTCACAGCCCACACTCAAAGCATACAAGTTATGGATCACTCTCATCCGATCCATTAAGTAGGAAAAACTAATGCTGACATGTATTATTTCCCTGTCAACATTACCAAGCTGAAAAATGGATCATCATAGGAGACGTAATCAAAATACAGATGTGTTTCAAAATAACAAGGAAGAAAGCCCAGCCCAGGCCCCACTTCTTCAGGAAGCTTTCGCCGTCCAGTCTGTCCTTATCCTTGTTTGTACCAATTCATTTCATTCAATACATATTTATGGGCTCTCTTGTCCTGTCTGCTAAGTATTTTATGGATCTGGCTCATTTTTTCACCCAGATTATAAGCCTTTTGAGCATTATAAAAATGGAACTGATAGCACTAGCAACGCATTATAAGTAATCAAAAAATTTGTAATGAATTGATTTAGACAAGGGAATTATTTAATTCTAAAATATATAGAAGAAACATTAGACCTTGGCATTCTTAAGAAAGATTAATTTTAATTAGGAGAGGTCAGAGACAAGATTAGTACTTTAAAAAATACATGTGTAAAACAGATTAGATATTTAAATATGAAGGACCTCAACTTAAGCAAACATGGCAGATTAAAGGTGTCTGTATCTGTCCTCTCTGAAAACAGAGAGGAGAACAGAAAACAGAAAATTCCAACTTTGAGAAAACCAGGAAACACTCCAAATTTTCCTGCCAAATACAGGGAAGACAGTGAGAGAGGATACATAATATGACTCAGTAAATATTAAATTTAAGAATCTCTACCTTAGGCTTCGACTGCAAATCACAGGAAGAATTTGGCATAAAGTATGTGTACTAGGGATGGGGAGATGAATTGTAGCTAGAAATACACAAAGTAGAATCAGGGGCCAAGATACACATCTGGCTAAGTACAAGCTTACATTTATGCAGAAGCAGCTCTGGAAGGAGCAGCCTTAGGTCCCCCGCCTCCCTCAACCCTCCTCCAATTATCCTCATACCCCTTTCCATTACCACAGGACTGCACTAGGGACGAGCTACCTGGCTCAAGCTTGGGCCATCACATTTACTCTCAGAAGACTGTGGAATTGAGACAGAGGACTCTGCGGGAAGACCTTCGGGGTTAAGGCTGAGGTTACCATGTTGATGAGTTAACTTAAATGAAGGTGGAATCAGAAGAGCAAATTGGTGAGAAAAAAATGAAGTGGAAGAACAGAGAAAAGCAGAGATGAACAGTGAGGGCAGAAGCTAAACTGTAACTGATGAAGTGGCATGTGGGTCACTGTTTCCAGAAGTGTGGCTACAAAAAGAAAAGAAGAACCACTGTCCAAATATTAAGTCAGAAGAAAAGGATCCAATGGGGCAGTGAGGCTGGAGGAGACACTGACCTAGACCCCAGGGAGGGCCTGAGCTGAACACCTGCTCTCAGGCACCCTTGTCCATAGGTCTTAGAGTATAAGGTAAAACCGTAGTCCCATGGGCCCCCCAATAATTTCCAAAAATAGGTGTTGGATTCTGGCAGCTATAATTTGCTATTGAAAAATAGCAAATTACTAAATACATTCAATTTTAACTATACCTCTCCCTCTGACCCCTCCCCATGGCCACCCTGAAACTACTAAATCCATTTTATCCAATTATCCAATATTGCATGTAGCACTTCCTTCACTAAATGGAAGGAGTTCAAGAAAGCTAGATACTTGCATGATACGTAAAGGGTGAAAGGAAGTAAGTTACTAGTAGGGATATAAAAATGGCAAAGAAACAGGAGGCGCTAAGGTGTCAAAAGACAAAACACTTCTTGATTTTGCCTGTGACAAGTTTCACTTACCACATGTGCATCTAGACTACTAATAGCATGGATCCCTTAGGCTGTGATGTGACTGTGCTTATATGAAGTCTCACGGGGACAGATGCAGTGGTTTTGGCTATAAGTTAATAGGGATAAACTCTGTGGTGAAGAGCTGAGACCAGAGGTTAAAACAGCGCCATTCTGACCCTCTGGAGCATTTCTTTCCAGACATCCTCAGATGCAGATGCTAGAGCAAATGGTGCCAAATGCACCATGACTCCGGGTTTATTCACGTACATCTGGGGTGCTTCCTGAGTGACGTGAGGTACAATGTACTCAAATTCACCAAGTGGCCCCCAAGCCATTAAAGACTGATAAATAATTCTACCACAAAGGCCCCAGAGCTGAAGTAAAAAGCAGAAAGCCACGGGGTCAAGTGTTTCCACAGGAATTACATTTGGTAAATAGGAATTGCAAAAGGATCTTTCTATTAACCACCTGCAATTATTGTAAGGCCACACTGTTCTCCAGAATAGACATTCAGAATAACTAATAACTTTGGTGTCCCTGTAAGAGTTAGGATGAATTTAAACACGTCATTTTAGTATAAAAATGCCTTTCCTTTTCACTAGTGAGGAAAACAGAAAAAACAGTATTTTCCCAAACAGTTGATAAGGGAGATAATCTTTTCTTTCTTCCTTTTTTTTTTTTATAACTCTGATAACTTAGACATACAGAATTGTCATTTTATGTAGGTAATAAAGAAATAATTAAAAATACTGTCCTGTAAATTCTCCTTGGGAAAATGCAAGAAATTATGATGTAATTTCACAGACTTTATTCTTATTAAATGGTATTTTAGTTGTAAAGATTTTCCCGATCCTCAAAAAAAAAAAAAAAAAAAAAATTACAGAAAATTTCTATTGCCTTAAATGTAAAAGTATAGCTATACTGCAATTGATTATTTCAAAAACAGTCAATGGTCTAACTTTTCCTTGTTGATTAAATATATTCAACATCACTTTATAATCTGAAACAATACAGACCAAGAGTAGCAGACCCATAAAAGGAAAGGCAGGCAGCCCCAAGACTGGCAATCAAAACACAACGGGACCAGATGCATGTTCATATTCTTGAAACACAGTGGAGCCATAGTCTGCTGAGTTTATTTAGGTCAGCCCTAAGGTGAAAATATATTATATTCAAAATTATTCTTCAGAATCCCTAGAAGTCATCCATAAAGTATATGCAAGGTTATTCGTGTACAATTCCAGAAACAAAACAAAATAAAACAAAACCCAAAAACTATGTCCACTAAAGTTTGAAAATTACTGAGTTAAATTAAAAGGAGGAACAAAAGAATAGTCTATATTTAGGTGACTGGGCATTCATACCATTCTGCCTTAAGGATGACTCAGTGGAGGGGAGATAGAGAATTCTAAAGAATTCTGTTTCCCTGCAGAGTTTACTCCATTCTGCCTAAAAGGTGAACAATGGCAACTTGACTAAAGTTATGCATTTTTATTGTGGTGGTTGTGAAGATTTGTCTGAACAGTGGGGCTGCCACTTCTCTGGAGGTTAGCTTCTCATGTCTCCTTTGCTACTGCTCTACCTTATCCTGGCACTGTACGAAGAGCTGTAGAATTTTAAGAAGGTGGAAATACCTGTAGACAGTAGAGAGACATTCCTCAAAGGATAAACAAAAATTACAGAAGAGAGAAAAAGGGAGAAGGCAGGTAGAAATGAACAAGAGGAGCAAGGGCCGAGAGGCAGGAACAAGCAGTTTATAAGGGGGAGGCCAGTGATCCATAGGAAAGGGGAGAAAGTGTTTGAAAAGCAGACACAATTTAATTTAACTTGTAGGCAATGGTGGCTAGCAAAAAAATTTCACCTCCATCATCATGACCACTCTGATCCAAGCTATTATCAACTCATCCCTGGAACTGTAACAGGTCTCTCTGTTCACTCTTGTGACCATTCTGAGGAACATGCAATCTTTGTCTTGGAAAAATTCACAATGTAATAAAGAGGCACAAGGAAAGAGACAGTGAGCTAGTAGTGCTACGATAAGGACACAAAGAACATCAAGACAAAATGTCTAACACCACCTCACTGGAGTATGGAAACAGCTATCCCTTCCAGAGGAAGCGACACTTATAAAACCTATCTATCTGCACAGTAAAAGGGCAAGATTGCCAAACCTGGCACAGATGACAGAAAGCATGGCACTTTAGTGAAAAAAATCAGCAGTTCCATTAAGTCACAGTATAACACAAGAGGATGAATGAAAAAAGGTGAATGTGGTGGAAGATGACGCTGTAAGAACTGGGAAGGATCAGCCCATGAAAGGCCTTTTATGACACAGTAAAGAAGTTAAAATAAATATTTTTTTTCTTAAATATGTTTAGAATGCCCCAAAAGTTTTAAAACAGAAACCAATGATTGTTTAAGGAAAACCTATCTGCCAGTTGAGTGGAAGACAGATGGAAGGAGGGTCAGAGAAAAGGCAGAGAAACCAGTCGGGATGCTATTGTAATAACCCGTGTGAAACTGATGACAGTCTGAAACTAAAGCAGTGGAGTGAGAGGGCAGAGACTCCATGGTAAATTAGGTGGCTGAAAAGACACGATTTGTTGGATAAAGATGAAGCAGACAAATGAAAAAAAATGTCTAGAATGATTTACAGGGGACTGACTTTAGAATGTAAATGAACAAGTATACAGTGAAAAAGACAATTTGAGAGAGAAAATGATGAATTGGGATATATACTTATGGAATCTGAGATGTCTACAGGGGCATCCCAAAAGAGCTTTTTAAAGACTCCAAGCTCAAAAGAGAGATCTGGGCTAGAGGTAGACAATGTAGAGTGCGGTATCTGCAGAAAAGTAACATGAGAAGGAGGCTAATGGCCACCAACAAAGGAGCTAGCAGAGGAGGAAGAACAGAAAGAAGAGTTTGGAAAGGAATAGGCAGAGTGGTGCAGTTCTTATTCATTGGTTCTCAGCTTCAAGACTTCATTCTCTCTGAGAAGTCATCCTTGACCTCCTTGGTTTGGGTTAAGCTCTAGCTCTTTGCATTCCCACATCACTCAGGCATGGCCCTAAATTTGTATTTACCACCGCACCTCTGGTATCTAGCACAGAGCCTGGCTGATAAGCACATTAAAAAATATCTTTGTTGAGTGAACTATACCTTTCCTGTATTTAGTGTCCTTATACATGTCTGTTGCCATCTCCTCAATGTGATTTTAAGAGAATGAAGACCATGTCATTTATCTCTTTGTAATCTTAGCAACTAGCACACTTCTCTATAGGGACAACATTCTCCATAAACATGTCCTGATGATGATAATATGAACAAAAGATTTAGATCCTACTCCTGCCTACTTTCTACTGAGTGGTTGTACCAACTAAAACATGATAATGGAAACATGTAACTTTCACTTTCTAAGTTCTCTTATTTGCCAAGTGTTTTGCTTCCTTCTGCCCAGCTCTTGAAACTAATCTGAATTTCATTTTTTATTTTATTGCCTAATAAGTATTGAAGTATTTATTTTGAAGCAAATTTTGAAAACAGATGAAAGTTCTACAAACAACTATAGAGTTTTAAACCTGCTCCCCAAAAATGTAGGAATTATGATTCCTACATGTGAGAAAGTAGTGTTATGCAAAGATTAACTCAAGGACTTGCCCAAGCTCAGAATCAGATAACATTTTTCACTAGACAATGATTACCATATGAAGAATATCTGAAGACTGTTTTCTATGATAAAAAATTTTAAAAATTGCTAATTTACTTTGTCCAGTCACCAAGTTAAAATTGGATGACACTGAAATACAACTGATAAAAAGATAAACTTCTCTGATATTTACCTTCATTACATGACTTTGAGTTTGTGGATTCGACTTCTTAAGTGGGTTTACTCACCCTGCAATGTGAGCTCCTGATATGTGACATGCAAATTCTAAAGTATGTTGCCAGAGAATACAAGGGAGCTCTAAGCCCAACTCCCTTCTCAAAACAATCATTCAGAGCCATGGCATTTTGGCAAACTAAACAAGTCAATTGACTTCATTCATCTTTTCCAAATTATAAGAAGACATAAAGATATTAAATGTCATTTTTAAGAAGATATTTAAAGAGGTCTATATTATGGTATCTACCTACAAACTGATTTAGATACATTATACTTTCCATTTAGGTGGGTTTTTTGTTTTTTGTTTTTTGTTTTGTTTTTTTACCTCTTCTGGGCAATTATGTATGAAATAGTCTAAAACTAAGGAAATTCTGTGAACATCATAATCATCACCATCATTCTCTTTTTATCAGATGGCACATAGTTATCATCCAACTGGACATTGTTGAGAAGGACACTATTAAGAATTCTGCGGGGACAACAGCTGTAAACCAGAACTGTCCTGGGGAAACATGGGTTACAGCCATTAGACCTGGAGCTCACTTACTTTCCAATCATACCATGTGGCAGAGCACTTTCCCTACGTGATCTCTTTGATCCTAGCCATCACTCGACACACACATAACCTCCTCCCCTCTTCCTTTCACTGTCTCAGTTTAACAGCTAGAACAAGCAAAACTGCTAGAGGTACATCCTTGGGCTATTATGTCTGGACAAGAACTTCCTATTTTCCAAATGCTTCAAGTCCACACAATCTAAATGGTTCTCTCTAGGAGCTGTTTGTTCTTTGGTATTTTGTCTCTGGCTCGCCCAGGGAGACAACTTAGAAATTTGTTATTTGCTTCCTGTGCAGAAGTCATTGAGGACATTCTTCTAATAATCATCGCCAAGTGTCTTTTCTTATTTTTAAGAACTAAGAGGCAGAAGTTGGTCTCTCTTGAGTGGTATTTTCTTTTCACATACAGAGACTTTTAGAGACAGTCATGTGTAGTCATTAGGAACTAGGAGTGTGGAGTCAAATGGACTAGGCCCAAGTTTTGTTCTTCCACTTGTTCATAATACTGGGATTCTCAGTTTTCTCACCTGGGCACTGAGGGAAATTTAACAGCATCTATCTCATGCTTATCAGTATGATGTAACTATGATTTCACCAGGAAATGTAGAATAAAATTTCTAGTTCAACCTTGTTAACTATGTGAATTCAATAAATTTTTCTTGTGATCTTATCATTTACCCCCAATTTTATTTTTCATAACCCTGACTTTCATTATCTATTTCTCTATTTAACTGATATTGATAGTCTTATGATACCTTTACTCTGGAATAAATTAAAATTAAATAAGCAAACAAAAAAGCACTATCTTCTGTGTCAGCTCTGTAAGGTATTCAGTGCCCAAACATCCCAGACGTTTTTCTTGAAGACGAAACTAAAAGTGCAGAGTACGGATGTGGCCTGACAGGTCCACACAAGCAAAGGGCTCCTTTCAGGCATTTCCCCACATCCTCAAGGTATCATAGAACAACTAGTCCAGGCATATCTTTCTTTTCTTAAGCATTACCATATTACTTTATCTCCTTAGAATATATCTTTGTTCACTTAAATACAATTTTTAAAAATAAACTGCAATCACTTGAAAAAGTTAACAAAACATATTTTCTCCATAAATGTTTATAGACTGTCTTTAAAATAGATAGAAAGCAATCTATGTAAAAAGGCTGAAACAGCTGTCATCAGTAAAAGACTTTTCAAGGATTTCTTTCCCAGACTTATCATACTGCTGCCCATCTACAATGACAGGGCCTTACATTTACATGCCAAATTATAAATGAAGTCTATAAAGTTGTATAGATTCAACAAGGCATAGCAGCCCAAATCAAATGGGGTAGTAAATACCAAAAAGAGAATTTCAAAATAAACTGGCTATACTTTGTACTAAAATGTCCAATAGCTGTTATAAATGTGAGAACCACCACAGCTGAGAAATAAATGTTAACAGATAGTCAATAAGACTTTCTACTATACCCTACAACCACCCACTCATAAAATATCTGTTTAGGAAATAATAATTTACTGTGTTATATATAATAAACAGTAACCAACAGGACATAAAGTCTTCAGTTTTAAAATTATGCTTCTCAATGCAAGATTTCTGCCCCAAGCTTATAATACCTTCTTGTACCTATTTAGTAAAATATATCCTAGATATAAAAATAAGTTTGAATCTACTTTTTTTCAGGCCTTTACTTTGCTCTCTAAAATAGCAATTAAGGTTATTATAAATGAGATTCTGCCTGGGTCATCTTGTAAACAAGAGATGAAGTTGCAATTTTAACAAGACTAATAATTATACTGTAGCCTGTCTCCTTTAAAGGAAGGGCACTGTTGATACCAATGACCAAAGCCATGATGCTCCATCCTGGAAGCACCGACAGACTTTGCTTTCCAGGGTGCAAGAAGTAACCACACTGGGCAAAGGAAGATGAGCTACTAGTAGAATGACAGGCTTTTCCCTGAATTGCTACTATCTGCCTAATGACTCTTGACCCATATTTCTCTTGGTCATAAAGGAAAGTATAATTTCACTGAGGAAAAACAACTGGACAGAATTTCCAAATAAGTAAGAACCTACCCGTGATCTGATAAGAGCAGCTTTTAGCTCTTGAGATGGCTTACAGAGTTTGCATTCTCCCCTCTAAGACAACTTTACTCAAATAAAAGTACTCTGACATTTTCTAAACATAAACACAGCAGATAGCTCTATTTATATTTCAAAAAAAGAAATAAAATATCAGTAGATATGAGATTTTTGTTCTTATATATTTTCATCTGGCTCTGTTGTCCTTTTCAAAAAAATGGTATTTTAAATTAATTTAAGAATCAAATGGCTAAAAACAGTATTAAAACAACATTTTTACATAGACTTATTGACTATATCTGCATTTGCTTCCTTAACTGTTTTAGTTAATATGTGTGACTATTTGATCCACAAGTGTTGCCCCAATAAATTTTGAGCTCCGTGAAGGCAATGCCTGGAAATATGAAGAGAGGATTCACTGATTTAGAATAGTCAGTATAAACCATTTGGCCCTTTTATTTTTCTCAGCTTATGATATCTTTTGGATGACAAAAAATATTTTAAATGCTGGTTTTGAGGTCTCCAGGAAGTAAAATGTTTAATTATTAACCATTAGTGATATTAAAATATTTACATGCCTTTTAGTTCTACTTAATTGAATGTGGTAGAAAGAAGAGTAATGGAGGCAGTAATTTACTTGGCATATAACAGCATTATCAGTTTATCTGAAAAAAAAAAAAAAACGCTTCAGACATAACTTTCTTCTAAGATCCTATATGGATTTGTTTGAAATTCGTGTTAATGGAATATTTTTACTTCAGCCACTACAAGTGAAACTAGCCCATGTCTCAAAATTGAACTGAATGAGAAATGTATCACATGAGTTACTACTCCCAAAACAAAACTGCAAATATTAGATCCATTTTAAGTTCTCTATAGTACACTTTGGTTAGAATTGAAAAGTACTGTGTATCCAAGCTAGTATGTCCCTTTGGGGGTGTGTTATTTTCACTTTACAACTCAGGGCAAAAGATTGAGAAATGATTCACAAAGAACAAGCAAATGAATGTTCTATAATGTGAAAGAGACTTATATTCATGATTTTACCTGATCTGTCCACGAACCAGTGGTCTGTTCTTTGTCCTATTCATGTTTGAATCAAATGGCACCTCAAAAAACTGCAAAAAGGTTGAGAAAAAGACAGAAAACATTAAATATAAAGTGAAGCAATTCTTTTCTTTTGCTTTAGTTCTACAAATTTTTCCACAGTAAATTACATTTTAATTTTGATAGTACGAATTAATGCTCTTGGTACTATTTAGAGGAAAATTTCCTGCAAAAGACACATTTTAAAAATGAAATGCATTAATTGTTAGGAATACACAGTTCCATTTTTATTCACTTTGAAAAACACTTGGTTAAATACACAACTGCATTCTTCAAAGACACTGTTTCAGGTTGTAAAAGAGACAGTCTCATCATAAACATAGTTTTTCTACGGCTTTATTTGGAAGTTAAATATGACTGACAGATGTATCTGAGTGCGAAGCTGATGGGGGCAAACTGTGATGGCCATGCTATGTCAATTTAGCTAACCTGGAACTACCTTTCCTGCATAGTTGTAGGTTAGGAATAGCCACAAGAGAATCTTGCATGAGATTTAGAAGGTGGAAATGAAGAGGCAACCATGTTTATGCTTGAAAGTTGGTGAAAGGTTGGACACTATTGCAGTGCACGCCTAATTGTGGATCTGTTGGTTTGTCTTGTTGGTCTGGAGTGTCACTGGGCCTGAACCTTTTCCAGCTCCTGACAGATCTCCTTGGGCTTCAGTAGACCCCCATGTTCTCATAATCTTAGGCCAAATCTATGTGCTGCTCCATGGCAAAGTGCACCAGCTCTTCTGCAGGTCACTCGCATCATAAATTGCAGGCTTCAAAGAGTGAGAAACAGACATATATTCCAGTTTGTTCTCATGAGTTTTTTTCAGTTTATCCCTGCAGATTGCAGGTTGCTCTTACTTTCCTCTACTTTCCTGACTGATGGCTCTGCTTACAACAGGCCAGCACTAGCTACAGGTTCGACAACACTGTAGAGACTCCCTAACTCCAGGATCTCACCAGGCCTAAACCTTATAATACACCCCTATACCACTCATAGTGGTTCTAACATTTTGATCAAACTTTCAATAGTGCCATTATTTAAAAGTATTTAACTTTCCAATATTTTCATCTTATCTAATGATCTAAATGGCAGGCTTCCTGTGATATGTGAATTCATAATGTTAAAAACAGCTATCTATGCAAATAGACATTCAATAAATGATTTATTAAATGAACCATCGATGCAAAAAATACATATATTTGCAGACTGCATTACATTCATTTAAAAATAATACATAATTTATGAGTGTTAAAAAATTCTTTGCCCATAAGAATCTATATTCTTTTATGGAGTTAGTTCAAGTTACATGTAATTAAAATGTTCTGTCTGTTCACCTTCCCGCCCTTTCCCAATATATAAATATATTCTATAGGTATTTGAAATAATATTTCCTTCATGACCTATTAATTTAATTTCACAGGACTAATGAAGGTTCCAATCACAAATCATATTATTTAAATGCTGGTAAGGAGTTATCTAATTTAACACAGAAACTCTTGTATAAATAACATCTTGGCAGTTCTCAAGTCTGCGTGTACGTATATGTGTATGTGCATGTGAATTCCTAGTTCAGGAATTCTAATGAATCATTTCATCTGGATGAAAAAAAAACATTATTTTTTTCTACATTTCTGGCAAAACAGCGATCAAAGGATGGGAACTGAGGTCTAGAACATGGCAATTGAACTCCAGGGTGCCATAACTTGGCAGCAGCTTCTGACTCCCAGGAATGCTTAAATTTATCAGGACAAGCAACATCTGGGTAGAAATACCATGCTAACCAAGACTGATGGTTCATTTCAGTGAGGGCTCAACAATTCTTCCTAGCACTGGGATCAGAGCTCATCGTGCTACTTTATTCTGTTTTCAGAGTATTTTCTATAATGCTTTTCAGTTAGGTTTAGTGCTTTTGTTTAGATACTTAAACCACATTTTCAAAACAGGAAGCATAGTATATTTAGATGAGAAATTTAAATACTTTAGAACCTATAGCTGGCTTTACTTTATTCACATTTTTTTTCCTGTGCTTTATAATAATTTTTTCCCATAATATCATTTTAGTTGCATCCAACTACTTCTGCAGTAAAATAAAACTCCTTTTATTTTTGTTGAAAATAAAATACAAGTGCAGTATATTACCAACCCTTAGAATACACTGTTCTGCCCCTTTTTGATATTTCCTCACTACTTCAAATACCAACAGAAGTAAAATGCTGTAGTGAACACAATTCGGACAGTTACTCAAGCCACACTGATTCAAGAGCTAGGCTTGTGCTCAATCTGCCTCCTTTTAGAAGGCTCTGTTCATTGGGTCTCAGATGGCCATATAGCCTAATTAATATCTTACCCTACCCTCCAGTCTGGGACACAGTGATTGGTTTATGAAGTGAATATCTGATTCAAACTGAGCCATTGAGAGTCCTTCCATGGGGCTTTACAAACCAAAGCCCAGGAAAATATGTCCTCCTTGCTCTTAGTTTGCCTGTGGCCAGGGAACAGGATATAAGGGAAGTAGAAGAGAGATCCAATATTGATTCCTTGGGTCAAGTTATATCCATGGCTCTACCTCTGCCCTTTATAGGTTTATATCTCTTGCCTTGGACATCCTAATACATGAAGACTAAAATTTTCAAACATTTGAGCCATGTACTGCACAGAAGTAAATATCGTGCCTTTTCCTTCAGCAAAACAACGTATTTTCTGTCCATATTACACTTTCGAAAGAAGATTTTTTCTCAGTCCTTTTTCTCATAAAAATCTATCAATCTTTTCGAATTCTGCTCATTTAAATTTTCCCTTTTTATATTTAGATTCACTACCTAACCATCTTCCTTCTAATCAGTCAAATATTCCTTCACATTTCTTGCCCTCCAGCAATCACTTAGGCTTTTGGGTTGCAAATGGCAAAAAAAAAAAAAAAAAAAAAAAAAAAAAAACCCTCAAACTAGCTCAGAGAATAATGAGGCTTCATGTCTTACAACAGAGTTGCACCTGCTTTTAGAAATTACTGGCTTCAGTATCAAATGTGCTATCAAGATTCTGGCTCCTTCTGTCTCAAATCTGCTTGCCGTATTCCTGCATGCAGGCTCTTTCCATGAAGCAGGCAAAATGGCACTGTCAGGACTAAGGCAACCCTAGCAGAAAGTTTAGTTCCTGATAGCTCCGAAAGAAAAGTCCAGAACTATCATGGCCATAAGTCATCATGGCTAGGGGAATATGTGACTACCCTGTGAGCCTGGGAGGGGTGTTGGTGGAAAGACAATATGACACACTATCCCACTCAAACCACATTATTGTCTCTATAGGAAAAGAAAATTTTTATTACCAGAAGAAAGTAGGAAAATGTCAGGCAGACTAATGTAGTAAAATTATTTATAACTTAACTGTAAAGCTGACAACCCCAAATCATTTGATTTCATACATGTCATACCTATAATATAACTTGCCTAACTACAGAGTATTCCTAGTTGAAGTATCTGAAAAACATTAATATAAACATATAATTATATTAATCTATTTTTCTCATAATCAGTCTGAGAATCAATATAATAGTTCTGTGTATTTAATAGAATAGTAAATGGATCATTTTTCTCCCATCGTAGTTACATGATTAAGAAACAGAGCACTATTATACCAATGGATAGTTATCAGACACTTATTATCAGATTTTTGCTTTTCTGTTATACATATTTTTATATTAGTAGATAATTATTAGTACTCCAAAGAGATGATGTTCAGATATAAAATTTCTGTATTAATCCTTCTAATAGCCAATATACACTTATAATATTATTGAATTTTATGAGCTAAATTGACACAGATATCTAAAGTGAATAGAAATATAACTTGGCCCAAGTGATAAACTTTTTGCTCTTACTTTGATTAATTATACCCTTTGCAAAAAATAAATATACTCTAGAGATATTTGTAAGTCAGGCTCAGAAAATATTGAATTTGATAATAAGGTGCAACTTTTTCTTTCTCTACGCTAAATAATGACAGCAGCATTCTTTTTAAAGACTCAATAGAAAAACAAACATGTGAACCTTGTCAGAGTTTATTTTTCCATCCATCTTCTCAAAGCTGTCAACAAGTGTTTGTCATTCGAATATGGTTCACAGCTTCCAAGGTCCAAAAAAATGTCTCAATCAATCTCAGACCAAGTTAAAAGGGATGTTAAACAAAATAAATAAATAAAGCACTGGGAGAGGTACTTTTTCCAGCAGGATGCCACAAATCATTACTTTCAGCTCACAAGTCAGTTAAGATAACTAGTCAGCCATTACTCTTTCATTCTTACCAATGTTTTATTTTGATGCCTAGAATAAACAAATTAAGTAAGGCTTGTTGTTCCCATTGATTTTTCCCCAGCAGCATTTGAAATAACCAGTGTATATGCGTTCCAGCATTCATCAGACGTGGCTTTTTTACCTCAAAGATTGCCTCTAAACTTAACTCAAGCTATCTCTCATTAAGCTGTATTTAAAAGTTTTGCCCGTAAAGAAAAGTAATAAAAAGGTAGGAAAGATCACCCAACACTTAGAGGCCCAAAGTACCACACCCAGTAAGTAAAAAAGACTCAGACACTGGTTGTGACCAGCTTCAAAAAGGGTGCTATAGGTCACCCTTGCCAATGAGATCTCAATTTGTAAAACTGCTTACTGAAAAAAGATAAAAGGAAAACACATTTGTAATATTTGTCTCTGAGTAGAGAGATGTGGAATGAATAATTATTCTTTACCTTTTGTATTTTTCGATTGTCTATAAAGACCACGTATTTTTTACTTAGAAAAATGTAATTAAAAAAAATCTACCTAAATGATAATAATATAAAATCTAGCCAAACCCTTTTTAGGTTAAAGAATTACTACTAAACTGATCTAGTATAAAACCAACATTAATGGAGCCACAGCCAATTAGAACCTTTTTCCCAAGAAAGAATAACAAGAAGACGAAATGTCGATCCTAAGTATTTCTCAAAGACATCCACTTTTCCCCATTCTCAGCGCCACTTCTTTAATTTAGATTATTTTTATTTTATTTTTTATTTTTCCTAGATTACAACAGCATCCTGACCACTCTCTACCTTCAGTATTGATCTTCCATCCCATTAACTTTCACATGATAGTCAAAGTGACCTTTTCAGATACAAACCTGGTTTCCCGCATAAAACTCTTCCTCGGCTGCCCACTGCCCAAGGAATAAAGTTCAGTGCTCTGTTGTGGTTTGTAAAGCTCTTCATAAAAGCTCTGGCCTTTTTTCACCTCTCTGGGTTTTTCTCTTACTCTTGTCCTTATAAGCTTCTTTTTAAGCATTCTGAACTACACTTCCTTTCAGCTCCGTAAGGACACTCTATCAGTTCTTCACATATTCCACCCCCTGCCTGTATAGATCCATCATGGCTCTTATATCACATCTGCAATTGCCTTAGGACGATATTCTACTTTTCTGTGCGTGTGTGCCTGACCAGTGAAGCTATGCTGGAAAAAGCCACATTTCAGGACAAGAGGATTCACTGCAAATCCATAATCACCAACTTTAAGTGGGCTCTTACCACACTCCCTGGCAATCTTATTGTACCTCTCAAGTCAACCTGATCTGCTCTTCTCCACAACTAGGATTTAAGATCTGGTCCACTCTCAAGCATCTGACATTTCATCTACTTCCACCCCTTCCTTCAATACATGACATGGCTGCTTACTTTTTTAAACACTGAAGTCTATCTAACTACTCTCTTACCTGGGACTAGTCAGTTCCTCCTCCTGAGCTGGCAATCCTGTTTCCTCCCACCTCCTAAGAAATCTATCCCATTAATTATCCCTTTCTCTACAGCATATTCAGCTTGTGTCTTTTAGCTGGATTATTCCCATCTACACCTAAGCATGCTTAATTTTTCAAGCCAACTCCTCTCCCAAACCCCACATATATCCCAATTTTGTTATCTGACTTTAGCATAAGGTTAGCATTTGCAAAAGAGAGAAAGGGTCTCTTCTAATACACATGAAGTTTGGAGCCCTCATCTTAGCCAGTAATTTAGTAAAACAAGGTATCCAGGATGAAGTTAAGGGCCTTCTAAATCTCTGAATAATTCGAAAGAATTTCTACTCTAACAGTTGCCAATGATTATAATTTCATCTTTGCAAAAACCATTTTTTAAATAGTTAATTCTTAAGGTCAGTTTTGAAGAACAACAAATAAATGCATTAAAGTCTGTTAAAGCCTACTAATATGAACAGACTATTTTGATTGCAAAATAAAAAATATATATATTTAAACTAGGGTTTAAAAGACGAGAAAACCTTTCCTCAACTACTTTCTATCTCATCATAATTTAATATTGATGCAAGACTATCATACTAATAAATTCTCGTGGATCCCTCCACAACTATAAGATAAAACAAACACACTTACTGACAACATTAACAGTGATAAAATCACATGACAACAGTCTGACCTCTGAAACAGTCCCCTAAAATACTACAAAGACCTTACAAACCATCATTAAAAAAATTAGAATACGAACATTTTTAAAAGGCAAGAAATAAGTAAAATCATCTTTATCTAGGACTCCATGGCAGGAGAATGATATGATACTCAAAAAGAAAAGGTTATATACCACATGTTGAGCAATAAAACTGGCAAATCGACAGAGGTTCAAATGCTGCTATTATATACATCTGGTCACGACGGGGTGGGGGTAGAGGCTAGAGAAATCATTAAGCAACCTGAGAACTCCCAAACAAAGAAACTGTAAAATTCTAAACTATAAAGCAAAGGAAACACACTTAATCCCTTAGGAGTTGCAGTATGTATTTCAACTAGGTTATCCCTTCCCTCATAAGGACACAGAAATACACCAAAACCTGGAGTGACACAATATCCCCACTGTACACATGTGGGCACAAAGCCAGCTTGCTCCAGCACTCCTGGCACCTGTTGATTTAATCATCACATTTCTCTACATAACAGAGAGAAAGAGAGAGGGGGAAGCAAAGAGAAGGCAGCCAGGAGGAACTGGGGAAAATATGTCTCACTCATTTTGCCTATCAGAGAATATACTCCTTTAAAAAAAGTTACATATGTTTTTTGTAAACTTTCAATGTTAAAAGATTAACACATTTCTTCTAAGATTACAGTTTATTTTTTGAATTTCAGATACCATACAACTGAAAAGAGAAATAATTCGGTTTGTTAAGAGACACCAACTTTTTACTATATTATCTTAGCAAAGTGACTTGAAACCTCTCTTTAATGACCCTGAGATTCTGTGTAAGGGTTAAATTAGTGTATTTCAACTTTAGTAAACTTTTCTCTGTGGCTCATTTCCCCCATAATTCTAAAATATCCTCTTACTGATTCCCTAAAATTATTTTAAAATAACTTTATAAAAATCTCTATGTTTAAAGCAAGTACAACATATTACAAAATGTGCTTCTTTATGACTTTAAGAGGAAAAAATAGGAATGGTGAATAAATACCATGACTACTATATCAACATAATAAATAATAATAGAATCATACTTGCATCAAAGGACAAACATAGTGCATAAACTATGTTGGGATATTTTCAAAGAGGTCTTAAACAGGAACGTAAATATTATACAGCAGGCTTTAACTGGAAGACGTCTAACAGCTTTTTATAGTTGTTTCTGTTCCTGTATTCCCGCTGTTTTCCTTTCAACCTATTTACTGGACATGCCTTACTTCTGTGCTTTTATGTTCAGAATATACACCTAAGCATAGAGTTGGACCATCCACATAACAGTTCCTTTGCTGAAAGATATGAAACGGCTGAACATTCTTTTAGTAGGGCAAGACATTTGTCATGCACGACAGATAGGATATTGAGTAATTCCCCAGAGCCCTCAAAAGTTTACGTATAGAGCTTCTTTCCTGAGAAACTAAACAAAAATCTATAATGTCTTATAAGCATTATTACTGTTTTGAGAGTGGGGTATATGCACTTATCACCTACAGAATGGTTTGAAAATAACAAAGTGGTCAATCCATACAGATTTTTAGTCCTCTTGTTAAGGGCAAACCAGGAAGATATGTTTCCTTTGATAAGATATGTAGATAAAAATTTCTAGTTACTAGGATTTCCTAGAAAAGAAGATACAATAGGTTACTGAGATTTATTTTGAGTTTTTAAATGGTACCTTTTAAAAAAGTTTTAATT
This sequence comes from Rousettus aegyptiacus, assembly GCF_014176215.1. Taxonomy (NCBI): domain Eukaryota; kingdom Metazoa; phylum Chordata; class Mammalia; order Chiroptera; family Pteropodidae; genus Rousettus; species Rousettus aegyptiacus. The sequence continues at coordinate 68,102,701 of NW_023416309.1, forward strand.
AATTAAAAATAGCATAAAAAGAATTTAAATAGTTTTACCTTTTCTGTCAAGTATCAATTTTGCTTCAGAAAGCAGGCAGATATAAAATGCCTATGAATTACAATACTTGATGTATGACTATGAATTTATTGGTATAATTTTACAACTTAGATAATGGCATTTGGTCATCAAATCCCGATATTTAAAGAATTACAATTGATTGCATGTCTGTATGTTGTCTGTCTGCATCACAATTTTCTGTCTCAGAGGCAATGTTTAGAACATTGGGAATACATATGATTTTCTATGTTTGTACAATTATTCATTTAAAGTAACAATCTAATTTTCTAACAAATATGAGTTAAGAATGTTAATGTCTTAATGAAATATTTCCAGACGGAAAGGTTTTTAATTTTACTGACTCAATTTCTTTGAGTTTCTTTTAAAATGCATTTCAGGCTAGCAGAGGACAGATTTTCTAAGAGATGCCCTTACTCCTTTTCTTATTTTCAGTAAAGGAAGGCAGTGAAAGCAGTAATATTAAGGTTGATATCAGCAATGGGGATGGTAAAATAACAAAAGATGAAAAGGTGGTACTAGACTAAATTCTAAATACTCAAGTCTGATTTTCCATATAAAACATTTAAAAGCTTATTTGAATGCATTTCTAATCAGAGATTTTGTTTTAGAAATGTCAAATGGATCACCATTTTTCTATTTAATGTAATCCTCTATTTAAAAAGAAAAAAATCTTCCAGATCATGTACTGCTTCTTTCATGAGCCAGAGAAATTCTAAATTATATGTGCCAGCATAAAACATGAAGTAACAAGAACCATTACTATTCTCACAAATCCATAGCAAGTGGAAAGGTAAACAGACCCTTTATAATTAAATCCGTAACAGTATAAAACAATGTTAGATAACAAATGTCTTTATAAGAAAATAGTCTGCGATGCCGAATTATCTAACCATTATTACATTTATTTTAGTCTATCTAATTGTCAGCAACTTTTATTCAATAATGAGAATAGTCTACAATATTTCCCATTCTTATAAAGGGTAGTCTTTATAGGTACAGTACAAATTAATAAAAAAAGTTACACTGGGGACAGGGATTAGGATTTTGTCGACTAATCTTTAACAGGTAGATGAATTAGCACTGTAATTTATAACTAAGCTTAAAGATCCTAGACAATATGCATGTATAAATTTTTGAAAGAATACATGAGGAACAGCAATAAAGTAGCATCTAGTTTATATCAATAGCTCTAATAATAAGTATATTTGAGGCATCATTTCCTTCATCATTTGTGTGATGACTTAAAAATTAATTCAATGAAATGTTTTATAAAGTAAATTACCACCACTAGTCAAGATTTTAAAAGCTATGCAACCAAGAAATCAGATGTAACATTGTGATTAATGAAGAACAGACTCGCCGAAGATTATTGATTACATGTATTACATGATATTTATTAATCTAAACTTTGCATTACCTCATAACAAATCAATGAAATTACTATTAGAATGCAAAATATTTAAATTAAAAACAAAAACATAAAGAATATCAAAATAAAAATATTTCAAAATTATTTACAAATGAAAAGGCTAAATGTTCTTATAGAAAAACAAGGAATTCTAAATTTAATTAGTTTAGTTTATTTCTAATAAATTCCAGTTCTGAAACTACATATTAAGGACATAATCCCTAAGTAGAAGAGAAAACTACATGCTAAAAATAAAAAGTATCATTATAGTGTTGCTTTTAACAGATAAAAATTAGAAGAAACACTAGAGGAATGGTTAGAGAAGAATGGTGAAAAGTGGTAAAATAATTTGATGGAATATCAGGCAGTCTTAAAAATAATAAGACTCATAATCTGAAAAAAATGCTTCAAATATTAATACTGTAATTTATAGTTTATTTCAGAAAAGTAGATCTGTTTTTTTTTTCAAAATTTTCTTTTATTATAATAAAAAGGAAAAAAATTATATACACAAAGAATAGGTTATATAGATAAATGTGGCTACATCTTCAAAAAAAGATATGCACATAGTTTGGGAACATTGTAAAAAATTAAATGTTACATTTTCCAAAGCATATTGAATCTTTCAGGTTTTCCAAAACACATCAGAAGTGCAAACTTTTCATCACAAAGGCTTTTGAGGGTTAGTTTTAGAGAAGAAAGTCCTTATAATGATGGCAGGTTGAAAAGACCTATAATGGAAGCTCCTTTGAGGAAAGATTCTTTCGCTTTAAGAACTCTTTTAAAAACGATATTTTCCATATTTTCCATAGCATTATTTGTTTATGCATAGCTACAGCTCACTAAGCCCATGTTTCTCATAATTTTTGTTTTATTTTTATTATTATTATAATATAGTCTAATTTGCTCAAGAATTTACAAACATTTATTCCAACAATCAAGGTGGCAATTCTAAAAATACTACAAGCTGAAACTATTTTTGATACTAAGTTTTGGAGGCAACAGAGGGATCCTCCTAGGTATAAGACCTCAAATATAACATATCCATAGTTTTCCACTTTGAGCTATGATGATGATGAACAAATATCTAAGTCTGCAATCATCATGCAGAAATCCCACTGACTTATCTAAGCAAAAAATATTACAGCTAGGTTATTTCATTTGAAACTTTCTTATAAAAACCTCAATAAGTGAACTGCAAAATCTTTTATTTTGAAAAACTACATTCTCAGCTATGGATTTAGTAATTAAGGAACTATAAATCTATAATGAATAAATAATTGACAGATCCTGGCTGATAGTGTGAGGGTTCATTAAAATTCAAGCCTCTCATGATAACCATTCACAACTTTATCAAAGCAAGTGAAATACATAGTTTAGTAATTGAATGAATATAACGAACCAGTAAGATATAGAACACCAATGGGACAGTGACTTTTTTATACTGATAAGGCTATAGCAATGCAGTGATTTATTTTTTAAAAATCAGGCACAATGTACTACTATTAGTTATAACTTACTGAGGGTTTACTATTACCAAGCCTGGGCTAAGTGTTTCGTGCATTAAGCATTATCCCCATAGGGTAATCCTTATCATAGCTCTATTAGGTATCCATTACCATTATCATCACTTGAAAGATGAGGAAACCCAGGCCCAGAAAAGTAATTAATTATTATAAGGCTTAGATTTGAACCCAGGCAGTGTGAGTCCAGAGTCCCTGTGCTTAATCACTATTCTGTATACCATACGGCACACTATGCTTGAGCAAGAGACAATGGCTAGGATGAGGAGATAATGAGGCAATACAAGACAAAAACCCTGGCTCTAGCTCACAGTCTAGCTCAGGAGACAAGCTACTTATAAAATAATAAGAGGAAGTACGACAAGATTCATAGAAATGTAGATAATAACTGCCAATAATAAGCTCAGAGGTAGGACAGAATATGATTCTCAACACTGGTACACCCAAAATTTGGCCCCCCGGGCACTGGGGTATAAGACATCTGAGAACTTTTAGCAAGTCTGTTCGTTTACTTATGTAGCTAGGACTCAAGAACTGGTAGGATGAACTTATCACAAGTAAGAAATGTGAACTCAAAAAACCAGTCTTGCCACCAATACAGTAGTTATCATTAGGAGAATAATATGAAGAATATGTTTCAAATGATTTCATTATTTTTAAAAAGAATCACTGGTATGGTTACCTGCAGTGGAATCACTTATAAATTATTAGACATAATTCTAATATCTGACATTATGGGTTTAATGTAAATTTTGCTTTATCTATATAATAGCGTAATACACATAATTAAAAAATCCTCACAAATCAAATATTTAGTAGCCTGGGAAGTTCATCATTTGGTATTAAGAAAAAAACTTAGTTTACAATAAGTTATATACAGTATAATGCTTATTTGTGTATGTGTATTGCAAAAGATTGGGCAAGAGCTATAAACCAGTACATTATAACTGAGTGATGCTATTCCCTCTTTAAGTTTTAATTATTTATGCCCCTTTAACGATTATCACTTTATGAAATATTTGTAAGAATCAGAATTGGAGTATTTATTTTAATGTAGTAAGATTGGTAGGTTGTAGAAATACTTAAAAACTATATTGAATTTCCTGTCATTCAATAACATTTCAGAATTAAAGAACTCTGATAGAATCACAAAACTGTATCTGAATACTAACTTGAATCTACAGAGAAAGAAAACAACCCAGGAAGACAGGCAATTTGTTCAAGGACATGACAATTACTCTAGACTTATAAATAATACTTGACAACTAAAAATGGCAATGATTTCCCAACGCTGAACTGAAGAGATTTCCCTGCTAGAATGTCAGGACTCAAATCTTCCCATACATTTGACATCCAATATAATAGTCTTTCCAGTCTACCTTAGGGCTATGCATTTTTTCTCCATTCATGCATTTATTATTTTTAAATGATTTGCTTTAGAAAGTTTATAGTTTGTAGATAAGAATGCATTGGAATTCCAACTATACACTTTTAACACTATCCTTAAAATATTTAGTATTAAAACATTAAATATATAATATCATTCACAGGGAAATTATTTTTACTCTCAACTCTGTTCAGTGTTCTTAAAAAAGGTATAAATATTTATTTACTTTCACTTAAAATACATTAATTTCTAAAAGGAGAATTACTGGATTAAAAGGTACAAATATTTTTGGATCTTTCACTCAGACGTCTACATATACATATTATACAAACTATTATAATTTGATATTTTTTATTTGACAATGACTTTCATGTCATTTATTTGGAAATGTGATTTTATGATATTGTATAGTATTCTAGTATATAAATAAAACATAATTTATTTTAATGAGCTCATTTTTATATGTTGTAATTATGTCTAATATATTTATAATATTAAAATGTTTGCATATGTTTTAATAATTTATTTTTTAAAATTCTAGAAATGGAATTGCTAGGTTGAAGGGAATTTACATTTTTGAGAATTTTACACTACACTACCAAATTTCCCTCTAGAAATATCATCCCAATTTACATTCCCAGCAACAGTGAGAAGGTCTGCCTTCCAGTATCCTGAGTAAAACAATGAAAAAAAAAAAAACCCTCTAAAAACATCTTTATTCATTGAATTGCTCATTACCTTACTCAGCTTCAAATAGCCTTCTCCTTGATTTAGAAACAAAAAAAAAAACCCCAAAAATCCTTAGGGCAATCTAAGTATACTTGAAGTTCAAACAATTTTAAATGAAAAATATAAACAAATAAAAAAAATCAACAAACAAATTTCAACACAGAATGTAAACTAAACCCTGCAACTTAAAAAAAAAAATCTTTAGGTTAATAAAGTGCTGATTTTTAAAATGAAGCAATCACCACATGCAAATATCTGTATAAACAGACTACAATCGTATTTATCTTTTTGTCTCCTTTTGCTATTAATTAATTTCTAACACCGTGAAGTTAAGCTGGAGTTCTTCTGCTAACTTCTTAAATAAGATGAATAAAAAACCACACGTGTGCTAGCAGAAAAACGAATTTTGAGGTTAGAGGTGCTCTCTAAGTTCTGATGTATATATATAAGGAACAAATAATCACAGTATCCAAGTAACCAGTGCTTCAACTGTGCTTTATGGTGACACATCTCCTGAAACATCAGTATGTCACAGCCAAGCCAAATGTAAAAGGTTAAGCTACCCGGAAATAAGAAAACACAAACTAGACTTCTGTGTTAGTAGCAAGAAAAAAGTCTAAAATAAGATATATATATACATATATATATATATAATTATCTAGCTTTTATTTAAAGTCAAGTGAATTAGTCACACCTCATTTTTCTGTCATTGATGATAAATAAAATGCAGCATATAAACGAATTTTCTAGATTAATGAAGTTACTTTCCACTTTAAATAGCTATATTTATAAAATTAAAATCAGTTTTTGATGAAAATGTTTCTAAAATTTCTCCTATTTCTGAACTTTCAAAACAATTTACTGAGTATCATTTTACCTTGTTTTCATTAACTGAAGATGCTTGTCCTAACATTAGGTTGCTCTAACTCCTAAGCTTTTAAAAATAAATCACCTTTTTATTTTCTTGATTTTGTTTTCCTCTCAAACTTCATCTCTAATCCTTAAGTTATTACTTTTGTTTCTGTCATTACTTAAAAAAGGCTTGATAAAAAAAATAAAACCCAACCAACCTACTTGATTAAATGCAGTTATGAAAGGCAGAGTTTTTAGGGTGGCTCTCAATCTCTATACCAAGCTCTTTTCTTTACTTTGCAAATATCTTTGCTTTTCCTGAGTTCCTAGCCATGTGTTTGAAAAAAGATTTTAACTGGAGGACAGAGAATAAGACTATAAAAAACAGTAATTTCATATTTGAACAAAAATCTGGAAAATAAAAATGATGTTCGTTATATACATTTAAAGAAAACTATAAAGATTCTATTGCTTTTACAATATAATGCTTTTACAGTAGATAGCCTCAATAGCTAATAAAGTGTTTTTCAAAGTGTAGTTCAGGGGTCATCTGCATCAGAATCCTCTGTAGTACTTAATTACAAATGTTAGATCCCTGGGCCCCTTCCCTAACCTTCTAAAGCAGAATATCTAGGAGTGGAAACAGGGAGCCTACATTTTCAATTAGCTCCCTGAAACATTTGAGAACTGTTAATCTAGTATCTAAAATTGGTGATGTGTTTGCTAAATACTAAAATATTTTTGTCACCATCTCCCCCCCCCCCCCCAAAAGCTGCAGTAGCTCCTAAGAAATTTTATCATTCCAATTTTGGTTGATTACCAAAATTACCCAAAGATTCCCACTTAATATAGTCTGTACAGTATGTACTCTGATACAAAAAAATTGAAATAAAATATGTCAATGGAACCAATAAACTAAAGTGCATAGGAAAACAAAGATCAGTCCATATAAAATTTGTAAGATCCAAAAATTCAAAAATAAACATCTTGGTAGTATGAATCTTTGTGGCCACACAGTAATAACAGACATCTCACCAGACATTTATTAGGTTAATTTTGAAGATAATGTACAGTTAATTGTCCTTTATTCAGAAATAAAGAAAAAATAGTACTATGCTTTGGCCATGTGGAAAGACTTAAACACGAAGGAGGGTCAACATTCTGGCTGTGATAACATACTATAATTCCACAAGATGTTACGACTGGGGGAAACCAGGAAAAGGGTACATGGGCTCTCTCTCTATTTTTCCTTTTGACTACATGTGAATCTATAGTAATCTCAAAATAAAGAGTTTAATTAAAAAAAAAACACCAAGGGGATTTAATTTACCCATATCTAGTCAAAGAACTACTACTTTGGAAGGGATACTTTCAGCTATTGAAGTGAAACGGCAATGATTTTTTTTAGTTTATTCAGCTCGCTGATTTAAAAATCCTTTCTACTAGTGTACTATACTGCACGTACTTTTGAGGAACACGATTAATCTTCTTTTTATGTGCTTGTGATCCCTTTTCAGAGGTGAAAACATCTGTGTCCCACATTCGAAGCAAAATTAGGCATCTTAACAGACTTATTCTGTGCTCTCTGAAACACTATCTGACAAAGGCAGATGCTTTTCATCTTCCTATATGAACAACCAGTAAGGTAGTTCTAAGATCCAGTTAATTTTTCCAGAAAACAAACATTTTCTAATATATAAATTGTTTACTAAAGCAAATAGAGAATGCAACTTTGTATTTTTATCTCTTCATATTCTTTAAGGATATTTTAACAGCATGTAAGCACGTCACTAATAATATTCTTAAAGGTCATGAGTGTCAGAGACAACTTGATGAAACATGAAAAACTATACTCTTTAAAGAGCTATATGTGATGGATTATGAAGAATCACTGCTTTTTCTTTCAGGCACTACCATTTGTTGAATTTGAAGACAATATGTAGTCTATATCATGAAGTCTTTTAATTACAAAGAACTGAAAAATTATTACTAATATTTATAGTATAAAAAAATTCTTTTAACACCAAAGCGAAGACCCAAAGAGTTTGGAAACACTGACTCAGGAAATGTTAGGAATACGAGGGTTCTCTGTAAAAGTCAAATCATTCAGCATCTTTGCTATTCGGCATATTTTATAAAAAAAAAAAAAAAAAGAAAGAAAAAGAAAAGATTTCTGTATGGAACATATATTCTCACTTATGTCCTATAAAGTTATGTCAATGCAGACTAAAGCCTCACTAGAACTAATGAAAAATCTGAATTAAAGACTAATTTTAAAAAAGGATGTTTTCTTAATTTCAATTATGATAAAAAGTTTCATGAATTTAAACTTTACTAATCAATCATATTTTTCATCAATGATGTTGTCATCAGTATGAAACCGATCTCCATTTAGGAAACCTTTTCATTGTATAAGTGTCATTTCGCAGTTTTAACAATATTTGGCTGTTAAGTATTGGCAGTTAAAGCAGGCATTTATGTTGCTTTATAACCAACTGTTTAAGTGTCTTCAAGTATATTTATTCAAGTACTTTATATCATACACTGAGTATAATTACAAATCATGTTTTTTAATTCAATTAATTACACTATTAGCTACTGGGGGGGGATATAAAAAAGGTACAATACCCACACTCAAAGATTACTCTTAACAATAAGAAATTCTTCAAGGACTTTATTATCCTAATTTGAAAAATAACAATATTGGATTTCTTCAGAAATATTCCATAATTTGAACCTTTTACAAATCCAGTCAGTACAAATTAGTGTAATTTAACTTTCGCTACACTGACACAGACTAATGAGTAATCAAGGGTTCCCTCAAAGCTTCCTTTAATGTATGACTAACAAAAGTATTTTATTAGAAATTCTCTTGTTTAGATGTAAACATGCATTTCTAAAATACTTTCAATTATTAAAAAATATATTCAACAAACTATAGTTTTACATTTTTGATTTTTTTTTATTTTCATAGGGAGTACAAAAGCAAACTGCAGCCCAATCTAACTAAATGCAAAGTCTAATTACTAAAATACAAAGTTTTAAAGTTTTACTAAATCATTTCTAATAATCAAAAATAACTACTGACTAATTGATTTATTTTCAATAAACTCCAAGGAAATTCTAGGAAATTTTATCAAATCCCAATCTTTACCTGGTTCCTTTATAAAGAACTTTAAAATCACCACACAGCATCTCTATAAATAAGCTATAGAAACTACTATATTCAAATTTTAAACTTAAAAATTTCAATAAAATCTCCGTATTGATTGAGTTGTACTGTTTCATTTATGAATTTAATAAATCTAAGATGGACCAAATTTAATAAGAATAGTTAAAGTTCAAATTATACAATTCATTCAACATTTTTAAATTTCTATGGTAACAATGCTTAATTTTTTTCTAATATTACTTCTATATTTTTTATGCAATGATATAGCATCAATATAAACACAGAAAAAAAATAACCAGGACTATTCTTTGATATTGATGTTTCTTAATGCAACAGATTTCTTTCCCTCCATCTCAAATAATTTGATAGGTTAGAGGTTAAATGATGTATCGGTCTTATGGAAAATTTAACATTTTATAAAAATTATTCTACAATAAGCCAATATATTTGTTAAGACTGAAAAAATACATGAAATTTTATATTTAAAGATTGGGGAAAATTAAGGATGGGAAATTTAAAAATACAAACTATTATGCTCAAATATTGCTACTATCATTCATTAAATGGCATATAAACCCAAAGTAATAGAAAGCAGAGACTCAAGGGAAGGAATATTTAGTAATACAAGGATCATACCTCTATGCTGTATAAATTGATATACCAGTCGCTCAGATGAAACTTTTTTAGGTAATAGATTTGACCATCTATGCTTATCCTCCTTCGAAATTTAAAGTAACAAAATTACAGAACCTGGTTTTACATAGTATCTTAGACACAAGTGATTGCACAGCTGTGGAAATCTACGTCTCAAATATCAAAAATTCCTGATATAATAAAAAGTGTAAACTTAAACCACCCATTTCTAATCCAATTACTTTATCTACTCACATCATCTGCAATGATTTCATGATGTTTGGATAAAGAATGATGTGACACTTTGTTCATAATTAAATTCTAACAGAATGTAGGAGTATTATGGAAAATAAAGCCCAAACAAAAGCAAATTTATGTATTTTTAACATAAACATAAACAATGGAAGTGTACATATTATTAAAGAAATATTTGGTTAGTAGGAAATCATGCCATAAACAACAGGTTTGTTCATCATTTTACAATTTAATCTTTACATTTTTTTTTTTAGTCAGAAAATCCTCACTTAAAAGAATTTTGTCAAAAAGCTACTGACTTTGGTTTCAGAATCTCTAACATAATTACTTTCAATGAATGATAAATGTCATCATAAATATCAACAAACATTCTTTATTATGATGAGTTTGTCAGTCTCATAGCATTCCTATGTATTTGCTATTATCACATGGTAGCTACATAGACTGCAGTAAAATAATTTAAGGGGAAAAATCTGTTTATAATATTTTCTAATACTGCTTGTAAATTATTGCCATTAGACTATTTTAAATGGAATGTTTTATCTGTTTTATTTGCTCCATCAGTATGTTTTATGGTATAATGTGATCAGCCAGTCACATTCAGCTATCTAAAACTATTTCACCATGCAAAACCCGGGCCAGAACAAATACCCTCACCAGGGACTTACCTTCTACAGTGAAAATAAGTAGAGAATTGGAACCTTCCCTTTCCTACTCCTGTGAGTTTTGGTAAGGGACTTTGGTAGACATGAGGATAGTTTTAACATCATCCTAGTGTTCCAAAAAAGGAGAAAAGTCAAGAGGTAGAAGCTCCTTTGTGTATAAAAATTCAGCCAAGGAACAGAGAGGAAACACAAACTAAGGGCAGGGGTTTTCATGTTTCCTCCAATTAATTGTTCCATCAACAGGATAATCATACCTGCCTCTCAAAACTGGTACAAGGATTAAGGAATTGGGTAGGAAAAGCATCTGTGTCTGCCACATACTAAGTGCTGACGGAAGGCTTGCTATTTTTATTACCATCCTGTAATCATTCAACAGTTTTTTTTTTTTTAGTTGCGATCAACTTATTCTCAGGGAAAATTTTGAATCTTTTAGTCTCACAGACTTACTAATAAACTACCCTTAAATAGCATTTCACAGCTTACATAATGTTCTCACATGTATTACTTCATTTGAAAGTGTTTTCTCATAGACATACTTTCTTATAACCTTCGGTAAAATGAGATGGGTAGGGTTATGTCATTTTTTGTTTCTGTGTATAATAATAATATCCTGTTTGGTTGCTTTTAGATTTTCTCTTGGGCTAAGATTTAATTGCATCGACTGAGGCTCTTCTTGCTAAAAACATTATTGATGCAATCTTTTAACCACAACATGTAAATGACATATAGCATGCGCAAGTCAAAATATTTAACAACTAATATAGCATGGGCCTGGGACCAGTCCAAAGGAATACTGATTCTTTGCTATCACCACTGCTCTGGAAGCCTAGGGAGTCTTGGAGAAGGGAAGAAGGGGGTTGCTTAGGGGCAGCAGCTATTTACCCATCTATATTTTAAAAAACCAGTAACTGTTGACTATCAGCCCTGCATGCAGGGTTTTTACCCTGTGTTTCAACTGGACTATTTGACTATATTAAAGACATATTAGAATGGGTCCTAGGAAATCATTCTTCTAATTTTGTATATATACAGTATTCAACTTCTGTATGTTCCTCCACTGAATACCTCCACATTTTAAATACCACTAAAATGGTCTCCTGTGATACAAATTTTAACTTTTGTACCAGCTGACAATTTAGAAATCTGAGCTATTACAAAGTTGGGTTTCTACTTCCTTGCCTTTGAGTTTAACAGTATTGCTATTTTCGTTTCAACAGCTGTATTAATGGAATTATTTGAATATTTTCTTGAATCTTTACTCATATTTACAAAATGAGTAGAAAATAGAAAAACTGAAAAGGAAAATCTATGTCTAAAGCTTGCACTCTTCAGCTTTTACTTATTAGATTAAGCTAGGAGGTGGTATATATAATTATAAGGAAAATAGTCAAAATTTTAAAGCACAGATACTTCCTAAAAACAGATCACTGAAGACTGTTTTAATTAAGACTAATGGTAATTAAGCTTGATGGGAGTATTCAGAACCTCCCTTAGAATAAATAAATCAATCTGGTTACAAATTATTTAAAACAGTTTTCTTAGGCTTTAAAGGAGTTTCTCTCTTTGCTGAATACAAAATCAGAAAATATAGAACAAATGATAAGTCATAGTACTGAAACTTATATGTAAAAAGTAATATTTTTATATGTGTCTTCATATATACTGCTTTGTAACATGCTCTTTCACTTAACAGTATACAGTGAACCTCATTTGTGTTAAAAATATAGATAGATAAATTCATCTACTTTCATCATCTGTAATGGTTGCAGAGTATTTCCTTAAATGAACACATCAAAATGTATTTAAACAATCTCCTTTTGGCTTTTCTTAAGTTGCTTTTTGGTTATTCTTCTAAATTATAGTAATTACTTAAGAAATGTCCTTTGACTTTCTCTTCAGTAAACTGCCTTTTTAAGATATCTACATATCAATGACCAGTTGGCCATTTGTTTAAATGACTTGAATGTATGCAAATTACACATCACAAAAACCCCTCAATCATTCTTTTAATTGAGAAGAATTTTATTAAGCATCTATCATACAGTGCTGGACATACAGCAGGGAACTAGGTTCCTAGCCCTGGGAGCTACTACTTAATGAGGGCACAATCCTAGAATAGTCTAAATCAGGAGTTTTCAAACAGTGTTTGCAGAGGCCCAAGGTTCTGTGAAGGTTCCTGAAAGGCCTTATATTATATGCGATGATGGGGCTGTTTAGTGGGAAAGAGAAGCAAAGGAGGAGGGAAAGGTGGAGAACAAGAAGATGAGGAGAAAAGAAAGACAGCAAAGGAGAAAGAGAAAAGGTGAGAATGACAAAGAGGAAGATGACCATGATGATGGCAAAGACAATGAGGACCATAAAGATGACAGCCAAGAAAACAAAGACAATGACAAAAAAGAAGACAAAGGAGAAAGTTTTAAAATGAAGAGACCTAATTTAATTCTTAGACAAAAATTCTATGGGGTGGATGTTATAGGCCCAGGTTTCTGTACAAAAAGCTGTGGTTCAATGAGACTGTGATTGCATAAGTAACACACCTAGAAAGTGGAGCTAGAGTTTGATTCTAGGCAGGTTAGACTCCCAAATATGTAATCTTAAACAGTACATAATTACATGGATTTTTGTCTATTTTAAATAACTTGATCAGAAGTTCCTAGTAATTTTTAATCACTTTTAAAGCTGCATTTCAGAGGCAGTAAGTGGGCTTCAAATCTTATAACTATTGATAGACATTACTCAGATTTTATGTTAAAGAGGCAAAATTACTCAAAACAATATGATAATATATCCAGTGCCTTTACTTGTCAAAATATTTTACAAACATGGGGACAATGTTTTCCAGGCAGGGAGGAATTATTCTGAGGGAGGCAGGATACACTCACCCATAGGGTACTTATTTCTCTGGTATAATTTAATTGGGAATGAAAAAAATCAACATTTATTTCCCAAGGATTTTACTTCCTTGACTTTTGTTGAAACTCCAGGCTAGCACTGGCTGACTTCAGCTCTTTCCATATATTCTCTCAGGAGAAGAGCTGTGAGAAGATGGTAGGGCTCATGGGTATATACACCTGGGATTAAGGAGTGTAACGAGGTAACTTCTGTGGGTTTCTTAATATGTGACTGCAGTGTTTCCTAGACAAGCTGATGCAGAGGCTGAAAAAAGAGAAGTAGGCTTGCAATCTTGATTTGCAAATAAATAAAAACAAAACTACTAACAGTATCTGGCTGTATTTCACCCAGAGTTTTCCCATCCTTTTACAGAGTATCATAGCTCTGCAAAAGTAGACTTTTCTACAGGCATGCTTTTCAAGATAAAGAGGTCTCCCCCCTCTCACCCCCCCTCCCCGCCCCCCGCATCTTTGCATCTTTTGGCAAAAGAACACATGGCTCATGGAGCTTACATTGAAATGAAGAAAATGATTGAGGTGATTATGAGGAGCTTTCTCAAGGGGTCTTAAAGAAATAGTGAAAGCAAACAAAACTATAGAATGCTGAAAGACCTGGTGTACCCGTATAGGACCAAATAAAAATAGCTCTACTACATAAGCACTCAGAATAAGATCCTGGTAAAGATTACAAAAGACATAAATACCACAGGAAGTTTTAAGCTGCTTCGGACAGCATGTATATAACTAGAAATCAAACAATGGAATTCAGGTAGGAGAAACTGAGAACCTGAGTAAATAGTTTTTAGTGGCAAGGGGCTCATCAGCTGAGAAAAGGTTACATTATTTATATACTGATGTAGAAACATAAAGTGCTATTTCATCAAAGAGAAGAAATTTCATTTCTGCAAATGAAAATTGAAACATAATGTATCTAGCAGTATCTTAAATCTAAAGAAAAAGATTTATTTTTACTAATGCAAAACGGGTGTTTTAAAAAAACTAAATGTAGAAATACAGATTTTAGAAATGTACCTTGAGGTATGCTCTTCTTAAAGTTAAACACTTTTGTTTAGGTTCTGTACTCCTCTGTAACTCAGTCCAGCTGTACAATCATAAATCTATCCATAATGTACTTAACTTCCCCCCTCAAAGCACCCTGCTCCCCTCCACCAATACCCTTTTTATTTAATTATCTAAATATTTGAGGTGAAAGCAGTTTTACAAGAATTCATGCATGCAAAAAAATATAGTAGGGAATCCTTACTATATGCATACTTTATTAGGAGAATTCTGGATAAGTTGCATCATAAGTCATTAAATTTTGATAGTTTATCATGACCAAATGAATATTTGAGAATAGTTACTTTCTATCCAGATACAAAAAAAAAAAAAAAAAAAAAAAAAAAAAAAAAAAAAACAACCAATAAAAAGGACACTGGTATTATAGTCAAGTCATAACTAAAAAAAATTGCCTATCTGATAGCATTTTCAATCAATGACTACTGGGATAAATTTTGTCATATAAGTGCTGTTTCCTTTCAGTATTCAGAACTAAAGTTTTTCTCTTATAAGACAAAATGAAAAAGTAACAGATTGCAGCTGAAAATGCAAATGCCCCAAACTATACCTTGAAAATGTAGACCAAAAAAACACAGCTCTATAATCCATTTATATTTTAAGATCTATTCATAAGTATAAGGTAGTTAGATTTTTAGATTTTTTAAAAATAAGAATTCAGTTCAGTGAAATTTGCTTATTAGACTATTATAGGTACCAAAAAGAGTAAAATTAAACATAAAATGTCTACACAGTAAAAAAAAGATAAATCAGATTTATATACAGCATCTGCAACAAATTTGAAGTAGTGGCTAGGCCTTCAACGTTCCATGCTATAATTTAAAAACCACACACACACACACACACACACACACGCGCGCGCACACACACACGCACACACAAAGATTCAAATTACTATTAAAAATGCAACTTTTGACAAAATTAAAAACACTTCTGTAGGTGGTGCTAACTTTAATGTGGCCATGTTACCAGACTGTTTTGGTACTTGAAGGAAAAATAATAACTTCTCAGTAGCATGTAATTAATAGACGAACATTTAGTTGTGCAAAAAATTACTTTTTTATTTTTAAATACAGAACAGAGTAACAATATTAATAATTTAACTTAAACCAAAATGTATAAAATTCACAATGTAGCACATTCACATACATATATAAAATTTTTATTTAATAGAACTGACTAGTGCAATGTTATTTCTTAGTTTCAATGTTATAGTAGAATGCATTTACTGCATTTAATTTTTTAAAGTGATCTTAAAATTTAAACTGACTATAGCTTATTTTTATTTGTGAACATTAAGACTTAACATCAGAATCTATCTCCCCTCTCCTCTCTATCCCCAGTATGTAAATATATGAGAAAACTGAGGTAAGAATAATAAATAACTGAAATATGCTGATTGCGGTGGAGCTATCACCAACCCCGTCAGAATCTCTCAATGCTATAACTCATTAGTAGCACCAGGGAAGTAGATATAGGAAAAATATTCTTCAATAAATAATCTATTCAAAACATTAAATAAAAAAATACACACACACACACCTATAGTTGAAAAGTGGTTTAGTAAAGAAAGCAAATAGCTTAAATTCACACATTGCTCCAAATCTACCTTAAAACTAACTCTCTTGAAAAGAGCTAAAGCTAATTCAAAAGTTATACTACAGTCTTGGTCAAATTGAGCTATTTTCTTTCAAGATTATATTTCAAAAGATTTAAATATGAAGCGTAGGATTTTCAGTCCTTTGCACCTATGATTCCATTATTCAAAGAAGCACAATTTATAGTTATTAACAATCTAGTTTTTCTAAAGTTAAAAAACAAGTCAGAGACCAAATCAATATGATTTAGCGTATTCAATAATTCTCACGTTTATTAAAACTAAAGTATTTCTCTATAATTTTTAAACAGTAATATAACATTACAAAAGCAAAACTATTTAGATTTTAATACTACAAGAGCTTGAGAGAATTAAATAAAATACCAAATTACCAAAGGCACAGTAGCAAATCCTTCCATCACATTATACCCCATTGCATGCCACCACCCAACAGACACCCCCATAACACCCTCAGATCTGCGAGCTTAACAATGACGATTTCATCAAAATAATAAGAAAAACAGAACTGTGACCATTGCCACCATTGAACACACACAGTTCAATTAGATGGTTTAAAAATGTATTTACATAAAAGCATAGAATATCATACTCAAATTTATAAAGTTATAATCATTCATATAAAGCCTGAAAGTTGCAAAAAGAAAGGAGTTTTAGTTTTCAGTTGTTAATTAGAGATGGTAACAGGATGTTTATTAAAGCTGGATTTATTTTTAAAATACACATTACACATCTTCAAAACTAAGAAGAGGATTATAGAAGTCAGAAACTTTTAAACGTGTACTTGAATGCAGTAATTTAAGAGTTTATACTGAACCTTTTATTCAATGGTTTGACTAAAGGAATTTAAATTAGTGAGACCCAAATGGCTTACGTTTAAATGGATATTGATGGAGAAGTAAACATTTGGGTACATTTTAAAATAAAGATGAAATGGTAAAGTGCCTTCAAGCTAAACATATTTAAAATAATAAATAGAAAGTAATGAACGATGTATCCTTTTAAGGAATTGGAAAAAAAATCCGAGCAATGAATCAACACTAGTACCCCTTATTAATCGCAGTGCTTTGTTAGAAGCATTTTTCTAATTGACACTGAATTAGCATTTACTATCCCAGAGAGAGTTCTCCGTGGCAAATACTTTAATGGAGGTTGTCTGATGGCTTTGGATCGTATTAGAGGTGTAGCAAAATAGATTTAGTGAGCAGAGTTAGCTGTGGTGGTACAAATGGCACTATGGAATAGTTCTCCTCTTCACTCACAAAACAAGCTATGCATGAAGCTCTTGCCCTTGACTAATATATTAGGTCCTCTAAAACAAAACATTAATTATGCATTCACTGTGAGTTCAGACACTGTGCTTAATATGATTAGTGCTGCTGTCTACCCTACTTAAGTACTGACATGTATTTTAAAGACTAAAAGTGAATTGGATGCCTTCTACTACCCAGAACATTAGCTGTGAAGTCTTCTCAGAGAACATACAATAAAGATGAATACACTCATGCCTCAACTACTAATACTTGTAGGAGTCCTGGTTTAGTCCTTTAAACTCATAGGCATTTCTCTTTGTAATCCATTCTCAAATTTATTTGCCTCCCAAAAGAGTTGCATTTCATCGTCTGGCTCTGAACACTGGCCTCTGAATATGTTTTCAATTTTACAATATGGTTTTCAATATTTAAGTAAAAATTTATTTTTCCAATAGCCCACAATTTTTTCTCTCAATGAAAATGAAGTTCCTTGGTACAAGGCTAACTAACTCAGCAAAGAATGAATTTAAGACTGCAAAAACGACAAATAACACCTAAAATCCCATTCTAGATGGCTGTAGAACTTTATCACATTTTTATTAATAAGAGAGCAATGTTGTGCAAGAAGGGCATGCTGTCACTTCCTATCAGCTGTAGGAGTGCAGCCTTCTATTTTCAGTGCATGTTGAAAACTACAGTCTCCATGAAACGTTTCAACTGGAGGTGACAGGATAAAAACATTCCTGTAGTTATTTTACCAATGTGCATTCATCAGTGACAACCTGTGTAAATACATTTAAAGATGAAGTTCACATTTCATTGTTCACATTTCAGAGGGGGAAAATCCAACCAACATCTCATAAATCAATTTGTCACCTGCTTTTATTGGCCATTTTCTACTGAATTTCAACCCGAAGTGAAAACTGATAATGCAATATAAAAAAAGAGAATAAGTTTTAAATAATTTCACACAAAAAGGAACACTTCTAAAATTGGAGAACATTTGTTTCAAGAATAACTTGTAAAATGCTTGTGACTCAACATTAAACAAATAACATCCAGCATTTGCCACATTTACATAGCATTAAAACACCCAGCCCTCACAAGCCCTCCTAACAGTGGGAAAAGATTCCACATTTTGATAGATAAAGAAACTGAAGTGCAGAGAGGGAAACAGAGGGAGCTGAGTGGCGCTCCTAAGCATGGAGGGTTCCCTGAACTGGGACACAACAGGCAAGAACATGACAGGTCATTTTTCCCCTCTTTATGTAATTCCCGTAAGTAATCACCTAACAACCGGGTGTTATGTAATATACCATCTTAATTATCAAGAGGCCCATTAACAAATTTACAATTGCAACATGAACTATGAGGACAAATATACACCAACAAAGGGCAGTGCGACTAGCAATAGCAAGACCAAACTGTAATATTATGGACAGAATAAGAAAAAACTTTAAATTGTCTTATGGAAATTCTAACATCTTAATTTTATGTTGATGGAAATTAGAAAAAAAAACTTTTTGTGGAATATTCTTATGATATGTCTTGATTTCACTAAAACTGTCCCTACTTCTCTACCGTTGATAAAATGACAATGAAGTGTAATAAATTCTAAGTACAAATTTCTCTAAAGTGGTTGTTCACCATTCACAAATTTTGTGCAAAGTTAAAGAGATGAAGCAATTCACTAGAAAAGAACTGTGCAAGTCTAACAGAGTGGTCACTCAGCAATATCTGGTGCAACAACTAACCTATTTATAGCGGAACTGAGTAGAAAACAAGAGTCAGGTACCTGATTTATTCTTTAGAGACCCATGGTCACGTTGACAGGAGTGAGAAATGTGAAACTAACCACCATGCAATCAACTGTAACTGTTGTAAACATTTTATCCTCTTTTAAGTAAAAAAAGGCAAGACTAGTTTCACAGCTGGGTACTACTAATATGAGAAAGGGAAAAGTACTTGATACCGAAAGGAAAAATGTCTATGTCTGAACATCATATGGTTTGACTTAAAACAGACTGATTAAAGATACTTAAACTACTCTTGAACATAAATTGCATGCACCTGTTGTTCTCATATTGATAGCCCTTCCACACCCCTGTGAGCATGAGAAAGCTTCTCCACAGACAGAAAGCCCCTGCTCACTCCGTCTCATCTTGCCTAACATGGGAGGAGAGTGGATTTATTAATCAATTTCACAGATTCTTTGGGATACATTATTTACATTAAAATGTAATACCAAATAGGCCACAGAAATAACATTTACATTCTCTATTTAATGCCTTTCATTATAAACTGCCTTTCTAATTTTATGATTTGTATAAATTTTCCTTTTTAATCAGACAAATTAGTTTCATGTGTTTCCATCATGCGCTAGGCTACTTTATCCACACTGGGAAAAATATCCTGAATTCGTAAAAAAGTTTTAATTTTCACAGCTCATGCATCAATAGTACTGCCTATGTAACTCCATGCTAGTCAAAGAGTCTTAAGAAAACTATTGAGTTAATGCTGCTGAGAAGAGATTTATGATTTTGGGATCTGGATTCACTATGACAGATCGTGAATCTGCAGCTTAAAGAAAATTTCTGAAGCAACCACTTCCCCAGATCAAAAATTGACTGCATGAGCTAGCAGAAGAACAAGTAGGCTTAGTAACAGAAGAAACTGGAATCTTTAGTTTGAGCTTTGGCACCCAACGCAGGGCATTTTAACTCCTAGCCTCAGCTTCCTAATCTGCAGTCATATGGTGAGCCCTGTATCAGGTATCTCAAAGAATTGTGGTGAAAATCAAAGACCTGACAAATAAAACAGTTCTGTAAACTGTGAAGTGCTCTAAAAATATAAGGCATAGTATCATTCTCACCACTTCTAGCTCTCGCTCTACATTCAACTACCACATCCTCTTAGGTGCTATTTGGTTCTAGTGCTAAATGTCCTTGGCTTCTGCTCTCAAGCCCTTTTTAAAACAGGCTGACTACATGCAGAGGTAACATCTCCAAGGTAAGCCCGGGAAACATCATCTCATTTTGGGAGGGGGGTGCGCGGTATAGGCAGGTTAGGTTTACTTTTCACTGATATGGTCCACATCGGCAATTAAAAAGGTCATGGTCCCATAACCACCATACTACAGCTTCATATAAGAATAAGAATTTATAAGAAATGATCTTTAGCCGGAAAAATCTGTTTCACTTATAATACAACCAAATTTAAAAATTCTTGACATTTCCATGTAGCAAATGTTAGGGAATAAAGTAGTTAAAGAAATAAGTGAGAACTAAAGATTTAAATAGAAAGGTTGGCATTTGTTAAAATAATTGTTTTCAATTTCAAGAAAAGCAATCATTTATTTGCAATTAAAAGCACAAAAATAACATTTTCTCGTATCAGAGTCTTATTTACAACTGCATTAAACTTCTCTTGATTTTCACTATTTTTAAAAGATTTAAACAGAGAAACTATGATAAACTATGTAAGAAACAGATAACAAAGGATTTGGAAAGATCATAGTTGAATACCAATGTGTTCAATTGGGTGACAGTGACTTTACTTCAATTCATCGACAGTGACTATCAGACCATGTTGATTATTTTGCAGCTTCATGTGTTCTATGAAGAAGACTCTAATCGCAAAGTGGTGGCTGACACCCAGGTCAATGTATGCATCACATCTGCATAGTAATAAAACCATAGCTCAAAGTAAATTAACTTCCTCAGAAAGAATGCCCTTTCCTCCCTCAAATCCATTTCCTTTTCCATATTATCACCACCACTTATGAGTTCACATTTCCTATAGTTGCTGGGGCTGTGATAGTAACACCCTAATTGGTCAACATGCCTCTAGGCTTTTCCCATGTCTATGGTTCTTCGTTTCCTACTGAATCAAATCTGAACTCTTGCCTTGCAATTATGACACTCAACAACATAACCCTAGTCTCAGGGGAAATTACTCCCTTTCTGCAATCTGACATTCTAGGCCCCTCTATACCACACACATGTGCGTGTGTGTGTATGCTTTCCAGCTCCCCTCTTTTGGCTCAGTTTATTTCATCTAACTAGAACCATCCTATCCTCATCTTCAAATCATACACACCATATCTGGTTAAAATGTGCCCTCTCTAGATGCCTTCCCCAGCTCTTTTCACTGTGCCAGTGGTAATCTTTCTTCTATGATATCCTATACCATTTTATTTCTCTTGTTTATTTTCTACCCTCACCTGCAGTTATATATGTATATATCTTATATTTCCCACTAGGCTATAAGAATAGAAATAATATTTAATTTACCTGTCTCCAATGTCAGCATATGATACAGGTAGATACTATTATTATCATCTCCATTTTACAGAAGAAGAAATAAAAACATGGAAAGGTTAAGCAATATATCCCATGCATTAACAGCCAGGACTCAAAAACCAGTGTTCTTAAACATCATGCTATCTAGCCTCTCCATCAGGGCATTGCATTGGAACTCATTATTATTTTCATTCTCACTTTGATTACTAGGTTGCTTATAGCTTAAATGGCTAAGTTGAAGCCACTATAGCACCAGTGCAGGATAATAAGATATGCATCTCTAAGCATTAAGCTTGCTTCTGGCTTGTTTTCCAATTTATTATTCTTTTTTCCTTGTCATTGTTTTTAAAAAGTATCTGGGAATAAATACATAATTTTTAAAATGAACATTTACTTCCTATTTACAATAAAATTCAGATCATAAAGCTGGAAATCAAAGATGAGATGAAATAGTTAGTTGAGGCAGACACGATATAAAGAGAGCTGAAAGACATGAACGAATAAATTTAAAAATACAATTATAACATTAAAATCAGCACTAGAAATAATAAAGAACAAAACCCACCTAGAAAACAGACAATGGAGAAGGAAAACATACCGATGTCTGAATAGGAAGAATAAGTGTTGCACAGATACAGATTTTCCACATCATAATTCTTGTATTTCTAAAGATCTAAGCTTTAAAGACATAAAGCCATCAGTTGGAGAGACCAAGCGTGGACAGGTCTTGGGACACCATACTCCAGAGGGCATACTTTTCATAAACCATTTTCATGTGAAGTTTCTGGTACTCACTGCCTCCATATCATTATCTTCCATTCCTCATTTCAGTCTGGCTTCCCATGGCTACTGTGCTGTACAACTCCCATTAGTACCAATCATTTTTACACCATGTGAATGGCACCTTCTGGAATTCTACCTCATTGTGGGCCTGTGGCTTCCCCACCTAACAGACCATCAGAACAGTTCTTCCTAAGGTCTTCAGTGATCTATTACCTCCAAGAGACTTTCTTGGTCTTCAGTTCATATAACTTCTTGGCAGCATTCTATACTACTGGCTATTCCTGCTTAGCAGGTATGTCCTTCTGCTTCCTTGATACCCTGGTTTTCTTCTCTTTCTTCTTTGTGTCCACTTCATGGTCATTCTCCACATGCCATTAAATACTGTAGCTCCTCAAGGCTGGTTCTAGGCCATTTGATCTCAATTGCATCTGCAACTATAGTTGCCATCTCCATGAAGATGACTCTCAAATTTCCATCTGCAACATATTCCTCTATTTTGACCTCCAGTACTACTTGACTTTTCCTCTTGGCTATACTTAAAGGTACCTCAAACTCAACTTGTCCAAAACTGAACTCATGATCCTTTCACCAAACCTAGGTCTTCTTTGAGTAGTTAATGGTATCATCATGCACCTAATTTTACAAATTAAACTCTAGGAGCCATCCTTGATGATATCTTTTCCTCTTTCCTCCACTGATATTCAATTTCTAAGAACAATAATTAATTTCCAAGAACCAGTTTATCTCTTAAATATCTCTTAAATTTGCTCCTTCCAGCATTACCCTGGTATAAGCCATCTTCACCTTTTGCCTAGTGTATAGCAAAGCCTCGTGGCTATTCTCTCTGTATCCATTCTGGCTCAAATAATCTAATCAGGTTATCTCTTTTTCTCTCTCTGCTAACACATAATAATGGCTTCCAAATGCTCTCTAAAAAAATCTTTATGTAGCCTTTAAGAATATATACATGGTCTGATCTCTGCCCCCTTATGTAGCCTCATCTCTCTCAACACTCCCCTTTCCTGCCTCTGTCCAGTGACAGTGCTCTCAGTTTTCCTAAATCATGCTCCCTCCTGCCATGGGGTTTGTGCACGTATTATCTACTCTGTCTAGAATATTCTCCCTTCCCCTATTTGCCTAGTAAACTCCTACTCATCTTTAGGCTCTTAGCTCAGGCATCATTTCTATCCCTTTAACTAGCTCAAACAGTACCAGGTACTTCTCATTCGTAGCACTCACTAAAGTAATCTTATAACTTCCAAATGAAATTTGTGATTATTTCATTTTTGTCTTCTTCCTCATTCCCCAATAGGCATTAGGTACATCAAGAGCAAAGATCATGTCTGCTTTTTGCCTACCAGTGCCTAGTGACCAGTATATATAATAGACATTTGGCTGAAGATACAATGGCTGAACACATGAACCAACTGCTTCAATAAAAGCATAAATTACAAACTTCCACAAAATATAGGAAGTGGGACTAGGAAATATCGGCTCAGAGCAGATGAACACTCCATAAATGTCAGAGTTAGGTGGGAGACACATATCCATTGTGGCAAGTCACTAGAGCAGAGAGGAGGCTTGTAATGTCAGACCCTGCAGTTTCAAGTAAATATCACACAACCTGCATAAGAGCAAATGCTATGAATGAATATACCTCTTAATTCAATGGTTAATAAATAGGGAGAAATAACAACACTGGGTCTGCCTAAACTTCACAACAAAAAAATGTGGAAAACAGTACTGAGAAGGCAGTAGACAGAAGGTATGGAAGAAAAAAATCTAACTTCGGAAAAATCAATAAATTTGGTAAGCATTTGCTTTTTATTCTCAATACCATAAAAGATTTACTAAAGGAAACTATGATGGCTACTTGTATAGAAAAAAAATTTTTTTTAAAAAAAAGCTGCCTGAACACAGGCAGGTATAAAAAGAAAAATCAACAAGAAATGGAACTACTTTAAAGAAACTAAAAATCTAAGAGATGTCTAAGAAAATCTAGGAATAAACAGTCAAATAAAGTATAGATCTAAATTTTAGAAATTACATTTTACTAAGAATATAAAATGTGAGCAAACAGGAAAAAAATCAGCATATTTTTTTATTCTAATACATGGTTTTCTGCCCCACATTTTAACATTTCTGATTTTAGGATTCATGTTCAAATTAATTGGCATATCTACTGCTGTCTAGTGTTATATTAGCACCTTCCTGCCCTCATGTGTTAGTCAATGGTCTTAGAATCTATGAAATACTTTAAGAAGACTAAGTAATGCAAAGATGTCTACTCTGTCCATTAAATTGACATGTACAATGTAGTTCTAATTAAAACCCCCAACAACTCCTTTTAAAAACTTCAAAACAATGATTTTCAACTTCATCTGAAACAAGAAATTGATGAGAAGCACTAAAAAAGTCTTGAAAAAGAAGTGTGCCAAGGGAAGACTTGACTTCTCAGATTATTAAATTGTATAACAGAGATATCCTACTTATAAGGGAGTGGTTCTAGAAACAGAATAAATATAGAAATAAATCTAAAGTATAGCAGAATGTAGTGATTATAGTGATTATTATTTCAAAATAATCCTGGGAGAGCCAGCTAACAATTTAGGATGAAATTAAGTTTCATAACCACCTCACAATATATTTTTAAACATAATATACATATTAAAAAATAATGCCTTTCAGATTATTACTCCCGAGGAAGAAATTATTATAAAATGACAGATCTGAATATTTAAAAATGTAAGACCTCCATGTAATCCAAGTCAACAAAAACATAAACAAAGGGCAACAGCAAGTACACGCTGGGAAAATCTTCGCAACAAATTATTACATACATAAAAAGCTCTTACATATCATTTAAAAAAATATATCTTCATGCTAAAATGAGCAAAAGACATCATGGCAATTAGCAAATAAGAAAATACAAATAACTAATAAGTCCTTATAATTAACACATTAAAAACACAAGACCATCTTCCTTTTCTCAAAATTTAAGATAAATAAGATGAAAAGAATGTGTTTGCCAGTGTGAAGAAACAGAACTTGGTGGTCTGTGGCATGAAGTTCACACAAGCCTAGGGAGTCTCTAGAGGGTTTTAAGCAGAAGAGAGATGTGATCTCACTTATGTTTCAGAAGGTCACTTTGGATGTTGTGTTGAGAACAGACTAGAGAAGGGAAAGGCAGAAGCAGCAACATCAGTTAAGATATTACAATAACCCAGGCAAGAAACAATGGTAGTAATAATGTGAAGGTTGGGAGAATGGGTTGAAGAATCCAACCATCTTTCAGTGATTCCTCCCAATCTCTTCAGCTAGTGGTGTGTGTGCGTATATGTGTACATACACTTGTGCATACATTTGTGCATAATCAGCATAATTTCCCATTGGACTGAATGTGGAGTTTGAAAGAAAATCAGGGGTCCTGAATGATTCCAAAGTCTCTGGCCTGACCAAACATCACTTTGGATTGACTAATAGCAAGTAGAGATGAGCAGAGTAGAATTTAGAAAAAAAGATCAAGAAGTTCAGTTTTAGACATGACATTTCTGGTATCTTGCAGAAATCCAAGTGGAGCTATTGAGTACACAAGTACGTAGTAGGATATATAGTCTGGGTTTCTGTATCTCCCATTTCTTTCCTCTGGTAATGAAGTTGCTGATGAAATGTATCATTGGAATACATTTTCACTAAATGCTATTTGTTAAAAGCACAGAGAACACATAATTTAAAACGATACTCCGAATCGCTTTGGAATATAATTTTTAAAAGCCTTCAAATGACAAAGATGAAATTAATGCATAATCTCATTTACTATTGCATGAAAAAACCTCCTTTGCTATTATAAATACCTGTTTTAAAAAATAATTTATTTTCCAATTACAGTTGACATACAATATTATATTGATTTCAGGTGTACAATATAGTGATTAGACATTTAAATAACTTACAAAGTTATCACCCCAATAAATCTAGTACCCATCTGACACCATACATGGTTATTACAATATTACTAACTATTTCCCTATGGTATACTAAACACTCCCATGACTATTCTATAACTGACAATTTGTACTTCTTAATCCTTTCTTTTTCGCCTGTCCTCCCAACCTCCACTCCCATCTGGCAACCATCAAAATGTTCTCTGTATCTGAGTCTTTTTGTTTTTGTTTGTTCGATTTTTTTTTTTTTAAGATTCACCATATAAGTAAAATCATATGGTATTTGTCTTTCTCTGTCTGACTTATTTAACTTAGAATAATATCCTCTGGGTCAATCCATATTGTTGCAGATGACAAGATTTCATTCTTTTTCATACCTGAGTAATGTTCTTTTGTATATATGTACCACTTCTTTTTTATTCATTCATCTATTGATGGACTCTTAGATAATTTCTGTATCTTGGCTATTGTGAATAATGCTGCTATGAACATAGAGATGCTGTCTTTTTGAATTAGTGTTTTGGGTTTCTTCAGATAAATACCTAGAAGTAGAATTACTGAATCTTATTTTCTATCTTGTTATAGCCTTTATTTTAAAGTCCATTTTGATTAGTATAAGTATTGTTACCCCAGCTTTCGTTTTGTTTCCATGTTCATGAAGTATCTTTTTCCATCCCTTTACTTTCACTCAGTGTATGTCTTTCAATCTGAAGTGAGTCTCCTGTAGGTAGCATATGTAGGTAGCATATCTATTTGGCCACTCTGTGTCTTTAGACTGGAGTGTTTAATACATTTAAAGTAATTGTTGATAGATATGTAGTTACTGCCATTTTATTATTCATATTTTTTATCTTTTTTTTCTTTTTCTTAAAAGTCCCATTAACATTTCTTGTAATACTGGTTTGGTGAAAATGAACCCCTTTAGCTTTTTCTTATCTGAAAAGCTCTTCTTTCTCCTTTGATTTTAAATGATAGCTTTGTTGAGTAGAGTAATCTTGGTTGCAGGTCTTTTCATCACTTTGAATATTCCCAGTTATGTCCCTTGTGCAAGTTGTGTGTACTCTCTTGTAGTTGAGCTTTAGTTGCTGTTTGCTTGTCAATGTGAGAGATTGACCCTCAGGGTGATTGGTTGTGAGGACTGGTGGTGATGACAGACAAGCAGACGAGGAGCTGTTGTGCAGGGGCTGACTCTATGGAGCAGAATTGCTTAAGCGGAGCTCTGGTGCCTTCCAAGTTTGCCCTTTGGGTAAGCCATTTGTGGAGGTGGTTGTGTGATGCTCTGGTATGGTCTGAAGCTGGCCACTGTGTGTGTTGGTTCTGGAGCCTCTTGGGAGAGACTCTGGTGATGGCCAAGGTCAGCTGCTGCTTAAGCCCACTCAGAGCCACTTGGTATGAGGCACAAAGTGATCTGCAGATGGTTGCCACTTATGCTGGGCTTAGAGGTGTCTAGGAGAGGCTAAGCTACAAATCAAGGCCAGGTGCCGCTGGTGCTGCACTTAGGGCTGCTTAGCAAGAGGTACAGGGCACGCTGAAGCCAGATGCTGCTTATTTGGGGTTTTGAACCTTTGAGAGATTTTAGGAAAGTCCACAACATGAGCCAAGACAGGGCTGTTTGTATGGAAAAGACACTGGAGGGAGCCCACAAGTTAGGTGGGTCAAGGTCTTAGGAATTCCTAAGGGCAGGCAAACAGTGTTAGCCAGGTTGATGGAGACTCAGATATGGTGCCCACCTGTGTCTGCATGCTGGGAAAGGGGAGGGCTCAACAAAGGGACAAAAGATTCTGACAGCATGTCTCTCAGAGAGAAAGATGAACTTTCAGCTCTCGCCCTAAAGCCAAACAACCTAGTTCCTCCCTGTATGTTCCTGGAGCCTTTTGAATTGCTAACCCAGTGCTGGAGGTCAGTGAGTGAGTCCATCAGCAAGTAAGTCCATGTACAGGCTGTTTAAGAGGAATGCCTAGGATAATAGCTAGCTGCCTTCCGTCTCAGCCACAATCTCTGCTGGTTTTTACAGCCAGAATTTGTGAGGACTTCTATTCCTGGGACTGGAACCCTGTGGAGCCTGGTGTGGGGCTGGAACTCCTCGCTCCTCAGGAGGAAATTCTGCAGCCAAGATATCCCTCTCAATTCTCATCCACTACACGTGGGTGTGGGATCAGCCTGCTCTGCATCGCCACCCCTCTTTCCAGTCTCCGTGTGGCTTCTTCTGTATATCCCTAGTTATAGGACTTCTGTTTAGGCTGACTTCAGGATTCTCAATGACAGTTGTTCTATAGTTTACTTGTCATTTTGATGCATTTGTGGGAGGAAGCACACACAGTTTGACTAGAGCTTCCTGTAATAAATAACTTTTATATAATCATTAACTGTAGCTTGATTTCATCTGCTACTTTAGTATTACCCAATTTTAATTCAACTTGTTGATTACAATATCAATGCTAACCTTTCAAAGGTAATTAGTAACTCTCAAAAAACTTGTATACATAATAGGATTATCTTCTTCTTTATCCTATAAGATGTAATTTCACTTTTAAATAACAGCTTTGATGAACAAAGAAACAAATTAACACTTTACTTGGGCTCTTTAACTACTAAACTTATGTTCTCATTTGCTGGCTCATTTTCTCATTTATTTATTAAATAGTCATTCACTGACTATCTACTAGCCCTATTTGCCTAGTCCCAGGAATGAAGATAAATAAAACATGTACTTTTAGCCAAAGAGGGGGCCTTACAGGTTAGTTCAATTTAATAAAAGGTGTAATGTGGAAATTTACAAGGAGTTATGAGATCGGCATAGAATGTGTCAAAATTCAGAAAAAGTTAAACTAAGCCCTACCTAAAATATAAGTTCATTAGAAAACAAGAACAAAATGAATATTAAAGTAATTATAGTGAAAAAAAATGAAATATAACTAACATGGGAATGTTTTTGTGCTACCTACGGAAAATTAATCACAAACGGACAAGGAGGTTTTCCCAAATAAGGTAAACTGCTTAAGCTATAGCCAATCAAATAAGTTCCTTGCTTTGCTTCCACATCTTCTCTATAAAAGTCTTTCCCCTAGCTCCTCTCCTAGCCACTTGAGTTTGGTGCTGCCAAATATGAATCAATTTTTGCTCAAATAACCCTTTAAAAATTTTAAGATGCCTCAGTACCTCTTTTACAGAGAATTACAGTGTTAATGTCACCTGCTGCCAGCAGGTTTTTGAAGTAAAACATCAATGGCATATCCGGAAATATTTCTTTGATTAATGACTTATTAAAAATAAATGCTGAATTCCCTACTATTACATTATCCTATACAGACATTTAGAAAGCAAATGAAGAATTCTATATTCAATTACTACTTAAATTTAAACTTGATAGAAATGATAAAAGGATGAAAATAAGCATGATAATGAAAACTAAATTTAACATATAATTTTTTCTTCTGCAAAAAAAAAAAAAAACAGTAGGACTGGCTGTCTAATTCAAGTGATTTTTTAAAAAAAATCTTCATGTGAATTTTTTAAAGCTATGATTAGAAAATAATAGATATTTATAGTATTATACTTAATATCTGTGTGGACATTTGTAGAAAAGAAATGGGCTAATGAGGGGGAAAAAATGTGGATAACTCTTTAAATGTAAGCCAAAAATGTACTAATATGGAATGGCATGAAATGTAAATTAACTTTAGGATCTGGTCTTTTAATTTGACAGCTGTTTGACAACTGCAAAATGGAAAACTGACCTCAGACAACTGCAAATAAATGCAAGACAATTAGCCAAAGAATTCATATGGAATGATACAATATATGTTGTAGTAGCTCCTCATAGGGGAATAGATAAATGCAGGCTGGAATTTTTATTGTCTTTGAAGGTGGTGATAGTCCAAGGACTTAAATTTCACAAAGAGTTGTATGTTACTCTACTACAATTAATGGCACTTTCTGAAACATAAGGCCATCAGTGGAGAAATAATTGTAAACACATTTGAAATCTCCAGGTGTTTCTTGAAGCAATTTTTATTTGACCTTCCATGACTTTACCTTTTGGATGCTAAAACTGTACCGCCATTACTCCCCTCATCTTTTAATTAAAAAATAATGAGCTCTTCTACAGTATAGCTCTTGAAGGTACACATGCCCATGAAAGTGAGCAGCTTAATCTATAAGCTAAAATTCAGTATCCATTGTGGCTTGATTTTATCTAAGCTACTGAGATATTTTGTGCTTTTCTTTTCTAGGCATGATGAAAATAAGAGACATTCAACTATTTAGTTGTGAAGAATTCTGTTTTCAGAAGAAAACACTTTATTTTCTTCAGAAAGAATTTTTTTTTAAGTTTTGGTAAATGATTAATATATATGTCTTATTTCAAAGGCCAGAATTGCAGTGGGGGTGGGGGTCCTCCAAGCAAATTCAACCCACTGGCAGGTTTTATTTGGTATGCAGTTATGCAGTGCTTAAAAAAAATTGAGCCAACATTTAACATTTAAAATTCAGGAAATTTCACCAAAAAATCCAAATATCTAGCTTACAGAGAAACATTAGAGATTTTAGCAACACGGGGTCTGCATTTATCTGGGCCAATCATAACAGCTGCTCCCCTTGGCCTGTGCACTCACTCACCAGTTCATCAGGGCTACCACGCAGTCCGAAAACAGCAAGTAAAATATGTAAAGAAGGGACCCAAGAACATTTGCCTTTGAAATGAAATTGAGATGAGTTCCTAGTGACCAGGGAGAGCGTTAAAAAAAAACCCAAACATCTCATTTCAGAGGCTTGTCTATTATTGCTTATTAGCAAGACTGTTTCCTACAAATGCAATTATAAGTCCCAGGAACTAAGCAAAGTTTAAGGAGTTCCACAGCTATATCTGTCCCCAGGAAATTCCCACCTCACCCAAGAAAGTGATATATAGGAAGACCAAGGTAAGCAATGAGGGCCCCAAGCACAGGTTTCCAGCTTGGTCTTCCACTCAACATCCATCCATCTGACTGGTTTCCTCATGGATAGGTTAGTGTTCTCTCTCTGTGCTCTAAATGCCTTCTCACTTGTTATTTTACATTTATCTGTGTAATTTTTTCATTGATGATTATTTCTCCCACCAAACAATAAGCAACATTCATTATTCACTTACTCATTCTTATGTTGAGCTCTTACTACATATATCAGACATTTTTCTAGGCAGCGGGAGAAGAATAATAGATAAAACTAAGTCTCTGCTCTCATGAAGTTGACAATCTAGTGGGGGAAACAGACGACAGATAAAAAAAAAAGTCAGAGGAGAAGGAGAGAAGTACAAAGAGGGTCAGTGTGCTCTACATCTCAGAGGAGGTGATAGTTGAACAAAACTTTGAAGCTTTATTAATATGGTTTTATTTATAGATATGGTTATCTATAAGAAGGCAGAGGACACAGGAACTGCCAAGATATTTGGGGCGGGGAGTTCTTGATGGGTTGAAGAATGACAGGAAGTTAGCGTGCCTGAAGTGTAGTGAGGAAGGGTGCCAGAGAGAGAAGAGCAGTATCTGAGGCCAGATCACCTAGAGGGCTTTGGGACTTTGGGAGTCATTCTAAGCTGACCCATCTGTAAGCTACCAACTAGCTTTATGGTACCAGCTCTCAATATTCTTGTTATCTTTATCTCCTGCCCAAATCCCCTGAGATCCAAAGATGGCCTTACTCGTCTCTACCCTAGATGTACCAAAAGCACAGCAACCCCTCCCCCAGCCCCACAAAATCCAAATGGACTTATTTTTTCGCCAAGACTCACTCTTTTTCTTGTACTTCCTACCACATTGAATGGCACGCTATCCATCCACTCCACCATTTCAGAAACCTACGAGTTATTTTATACACCTTTCTTTTCTTCACTACATTTAATAAGCAAGTCCTTTCAACTTAACATCTCTTCTAATAATGCCCCTTCAGGCTCTCATGATGTTAATTACTTTGTTATCCAAATCGGTCTGTCCTTAAGCTTTGCTCCACAGAATGACTACACCAATGGCAAATCTCCTACCTCCTTTCCTCATTCAAAAGTTTTTATTAATAAATAATGATAATTAACATTAACTGCATTTTCACTAAGTACCAGGCCCTTTTCTAAGAATTAAACATATCATTTAATTTTCTCAACAACCTCTTCTGTTGAGAGAAATTAAGTGAACAGCCTAAAATCACAAGACTAATAAGTGGCATATAAAGAATCTGCACCAAGGCAGTCTGATCACTGAGTCTGTTCTCAACCACTAGGCCTTACTGGGCTCTCTGAGTAGCTCTCATGTGCCAAGGCTTAATTTAGGGATAAACAGATAGGGCCCTGCCCTTGCTGAGCTTACAATCAAACAATCACCCCTATATATACTTATAAATCATGAAAAGCACTATGAAAGGAAGCTGTGTAATGTGACTTTAGAGGAAGAACTGACCAGGGTAGGGGTCAAAAAGCCTGTGAGGACCTGATGCTGTTGCACTGTCTGGTTTTATTTTCATCGTAGTACTGGTCTTTATTACCTGATATCTTCTTGTTAACATATTTATTGCTCATCTCTTGCTATTCCACTTAAACTGCACAAGAGAAATGACCTGTCTGTATGCCTAGCACCACAGTACAGTGGCTGGCACATAACAGGTGCTTAGGAAGTATTCACTGAGTGGATGACACTTTAGCTCCTATGATCTAAGATGTGGACAGTGGAAGGAGAGATGACTAGAGAAGAAATAGCCCATGCAGAATCTGTAGGATCAAAATTAGGATTTTCTTCTCTATCGTTAGAGTAATAGAAAGCCATTGTGTTATGGCCTTATTAATACCTGCCACTTGTTGCCCAACACTGACAGGGTAGGCCCAGATGCTTTAGCAAGGCATGAAAGACCACTGATGACCTACCCTGCTAATTTCTTGAGCCAAATCTCTCACAGTAGCCTCCCCACTTTGGGGCTTATGCTTCTGCGGCACTGCAATGTTTGCAGGTCTCTGAATGGTTTCATGTATGTAATATTTCACATTTCTCTGTCTTTATTCATGATATGCTCTCTGCCTGGAAAGTTCATCTCTCACACACATCTACCTGCTAAACACCAATCTAACCTTCTAATACTCTGGTCACTTCTCTATAAAGTTTTCCTGACTTCCCCAGGTAGAAATGACCATCTTCCTTTGGACAGCCAAGGCACATCCTATATTCCA
This sequence comes from Rousettus aegyptiacus, assembly GCF_014176215.1. Taxonomy (NCBI): domain Eukaryota; kingdom Metazoa; phylum Chordata; class Mammalia; order Chiroptera; family Pteropodidae; genus Rousettus; species Rousettus aegyptiacus. The sequence continues at coordinate 68,136,432 of NW_023416309.1, forward strand.
CACCAATAAAAACACAATTTATTGTTTTATTTTATTTATTTATTAACACATCTGTCTTCCTCTACCAGACTGGTGGGAACTGCTTCAGAGCAGAGACCAATCTTTTATCACTAGCAAAAGAGTAATCAATAACTGTGTAAAGATCCTTTCTGAAAATAACTTTCAAAAAAAGACCATGACATAGCACTACTACTTATTGACGCCTGGCTTTCTGGTCCTAGGAAAATCAGAATTACTTTCCAATGGGCCTGGGAATGTCAAGAGGATTGCAACGGCCTCCCCTGACCTCAATAATTTTAAACTGGACTCAGCAGAATAAACCAAATTCTGTGTAAGTGAGAACTAGTTCAGTCACATCTTCCTGTCTTTCAAAGAAATTATAGCAAAGTCTTAAAGCCTGAATGTTCACTGAGCCCTTATGAGAGGGATCAGAGTTTTGATATAATCTAAGTTAAGCCAGAAGTATTTGAAATGACTGAATATTTATCTATTGAAAGACTTAAAAACGACTTCTCTTCTTGTGAGAAAGCGGGTTAGATTTTGAATTAGGGGACTGTCCACATATTTATGTTCAAGGTTAACTACACACTTATTTAAAAAAAACTAATCATGGAGGGAATCCATGCTCAGTAAATAGTGTCTTTACCAATATCCTAATTTACAAATCCCTGAATATTTTTATATAAACTGGGAATTTGGTCTTAAGATATTTTTGTATTCTTAAAGTTAGATGTTATATTTAATCCCCATTATTTTAAATTAGGAAATGACATCAGTAACTTTAGGGAAGGGATCTTTATCCACATATCTTTGGCTAGCTGTTTAAGGAAATTATACATAGCACTGTTTAATCCTTCTTGTTTAGTTCACCTAATGACTGAAATATAAGCAATGGCATTTTCTAGATCATCAACCATATTTTGCTAAAAGCAATATCAGAATAATGATAATTTTACTAACATTAATGAAAACATTAGGATATTATATCAGATTTTTATTTTAGTAGTAGTAGTTTTTTTCCCCTTATAAACTAGCAGGTAAGTATTTTCTAGCACTAAAGAAACCTTAGTTGGAATAAAAGCTAAAACTGCATATTATCTTAGTATTTTAAGTTTACATAGTATATTTTAAGGTTATAAGGACACTCTAGATTACAAGTATACATAAATCTTACTAACCAACAAATTTTCTCCTTTGTTTCATCATATCTCTAAATTCCATCATTCAATTCCTTTAGAATTTCTTTGTTCCCCTGTGATCATTGCTTTTGGGAGAAATCTGGCATAGGATCTGAAGGAAATGCCAGAGTGAAATTTTCCTTAAGATTAATCATACAGGTAAGTAATTTCCCCTTTTTACCAAACAATATTTTCTAAAACTTCTGAGAAAATCAATCAGATATGACTGGGTGGTCATGAAAATGTGAATTTCAGGATTTGTTTAATCATACATAAATTTTAAAGGTCTAATAGCTTGTTTAAAGCAGGCTGGAGTTCCATTACTAGGCAGAAATAACAAAAGAATTTTCAAAAGTTGGTCTGGATTAGAGAAGCATAAGTATAACAAATCTGTCCTACCGTCCAACCCCCCCACCCCAAAATCCTAATTCTTATCAAGTGTCTGGAAACTCATGATGGAATTCATAATCATGAGTTTAAAGTATAAATAACATCAAGCATCAAAACTTTTTCATGTACTAAACCTTAAAAGCAGTTTTCCATTAAGGCAAAGAAGGTGAATACAAAATAAGGAAACATACAATCTTCTGGGGATCAGCTACACAGTTCATTTTTACATCAGTATCATCACTCGTCAGTCAACCAAGAGTCCACTTAACCTAGAAAACAGGGAGGAGAATCTGTGATTTAGCACAGATAACAAATGAGCTAATGGGATTCAGAAGAACGAACTACCAGGCAAAACATAACTGAAAATGGAAAAAAAAAAAAAAAAAAAACATAGTTTAGAAAGAACCTCAGCTTGACTACTCCGAGGCTGGAATGACAGGGAAACATCTAGGAAAGAAGCAAATCTCCAAGTCTCCAAAATCAAGTTTAATTACAACATGCTAGCCAGAGACACAAGCCAAGAATCCTAACTCCAAAAATCTAAACCGGAATCATTCCCATTACATCTCAAGTAAATATCTGCTTTTTAAATTTACCAACCTTTTCACCAATATTTCTTAAGATTTACCAGAAATGACTAAACTATTCAGCAATGTCTATGAAATGGTAGAGAATTAATAATGTCTGCTGAACCTAAGTCATCATCATATATTCAAATATGAAGAATTCAGTTATATACACTCCTGAAATAAATATATGTTTACATTAATTCATAAATACCCAGATATTATAGTTTGTAAGTAAAACTCAAGGAAAATAAACACATTTTCCCTTCCCAATCTCTGTATTAAGACCCTAACTGGGGAAAACTAGAAGAAAATCAGATTCTGAAGGCATAGAGAATATGGGCCCCAACCAGCCCAAACTTTTATATCAATAACAATAGTAATAACTAACATTAATTGTTATTAATTAGTTTGTTGAAGGCATAAGTGCATTAACTCCTCCCAGTTTCATTAGAGATACATACATTACTATGCCCACTCTGGTACTTTAACCTTAGTACTTCGTAGCAAGGATGTCAGCAGTTAACTTGGTGTAGAAAGATACACCTTAATGGGAGGGAATAGTTCTATTCCAAGATGATAACTGGACTAGGACATTTCAGTTGAGAGGAAAAAGAAGTGAAGTGGGAGCCCACAGGTTCTGCTTCCAACTTGGCCATTTTCTTATGTGTGATGAGTGACATCACTAAGCTTCATTTTATTCTTCTACAGCACTGGAATAATGCCACCTAACAGAATTATCAGAAGACGTAAACAAAATAATGACCGGTTAATGTGCATGTAAATGATAAAATACTATCTACAAATATATGTTCGAATTATCAACATCTCTGCATTTGCTGGCCAAACTTTACCTAGAGTTATTTTGCTTATGAATACCAATGCCAAACTCATTCTGCTTAGATGGATCATTCTGGAGAGTGGAATCAAATGTAATTTAGAAACTATTTACGGTTATATAAATTCAGTAAAGAGGCTCTGCATTTAAAATGCGTTTTATGTTTGACGTTCAGTAACGCTCATCATTTTCCTATTATAAAAAACATATTTAGAGACTCTTTCCTACATGCTATTTGAAGACTATGTAAATTTGATCTAGCGCAGTAGCTAATCTGAATCATCTGAATAAGCCACAAGTTATGGACTGCAGAGGCTGCTGAATGAGTGCCAGTTGCCCACCAGTTAAAACATCAAAGTCAAACAAATCACTACACTCAGAAGAAAAATATATTTCTCATATTGATTTTACTTACTCATATGATGTTCAATAAATCACACCACTGGTTTTTGCTAACATCAGTCTTATTCTTCTAGAATACAACACCAAGTTTAATAACCACTTTTGTTCAACCTGGAAGATGAAAGTCAATTCTTATTGCTCAAGGCAGACTGCATAGTCAAAACAAAAGAAACATCAGAGAAAGGGAAAATGGAGAAAGATGCATTAGATATTAATCTCATACTCACTGGGCAAACAGAAAAATCTTTACCTATTTCTCCTTTCAGAGTTTAAAAGGCTATGAATTTTCTTTTGCTCTACCCACTCTATAATTCGGCTCTCTTTATCCAAAGCTCTTCTTTTTTAACTTATTTCAGCCATGAGAAGTCTCTCAAGTATTGTTAGTATCACATAAAAAAAAGTCTCTTCTTGACCCTATTTTATATGCTCCTCTTGATCTCTCATTTCCTTTCATAAAAATTCTTCGACATTCACAGTTACACTAGATTCTAAAGATAACATACCCTTATCAGCTTTACTTTTCTAATTATAACCTGCCTCTCAAATCTGAAATTCTACTTATGTTTTATGCCTCTCTTATAATTTTCTCCAAAATAAAATCTCTAAGAACATTAATGGCTCTTCTTAGAGATAAGTCTATTATAAACTCATTTATTTGATCTTTCAAAAAAGTCATTTTCTGAAATCCCATGAACCTAGACTTAATTAAGCAAATGAGCTAATATACGTAAAATGCTTGGAACATTACTTAGCACACAGCAAATGTGAAATAGTGTTAGCTGCAATTATTATTATTATTAACACTTCTTGTTACTTTCCCTGTTTTTCCCCCACACACTCCTTTATTCCCAACCTAACTTCCTTTAAAATTTCACTCTACTGGCCTGCTATATGCTTATGGAAAGAGGTGATGTACATGATAAGTAAGTCATGATTATTGGTCTCAAGGAGTTAAGAGTTCTCTAGGGAAGACATACCAGTGAATAATTATATTGCAATACCACAACTGCCTATTAACCATAATTAGAAAGTGATACATTGGAAGTATTGTCGAACGGAAGTGGGAATACTGAGCTTTGTGAGAGAGTAGAACTATGACTAACAGGTTGGAGTTATAAGGAGGCAGACGTTGGCTCAACATGAAGAAGACATTTCTAATGATCAGGCTGCCCACCTATAAAGCCAGCTGCCTTGGAAATCAGCGATAACTGTAGTAATCAAAAGACTATCTGTCAAAGATATTGTGAAAATTAAAGAGACCCTCATCAACGTTCTTGAACAATTTACTGATAGCAAAGTAATAATGGATTAAAATGTTCTTTAAGGTCATATTCCTGTGTGTGCATGCACAGGCACCCAACACCACAATTAGAGACGACAGTAGATCCTACATGTAGCTACAGAGATGGTAAAAATGATGCAAGCTAAGTTATCTGGGCTGCAGTGAGGAAACCCATACTTGTCCAATCAGTACACCTGTGAATAAAAAAGTCAGAGCCCAAATCCAAACATCTGACACAAAGATACTTTTACCACATCTCTTTTACAGTGAAACATTGAATGCATACGTGGGCTGTGAACAAAGTGACCATATAATTTCTTCTCCAAAATTGAACACTTGAGAATAAAAAGAGGCATTACATTAATAATTATACCAAGAACACAAGCATAAACCAGGACATATGATCCCTCCAGCTATCAATGGGTAGTTATGCTGAAAAAAATGTAAATTAGAGATTGCCTGAGGTAGAAATTGCAGCTAAGATCTTGGGTATAGTTCTCAGAGTGAAATCAAAAGTAAAAATTATTAAATCAGTGGTTCTCGACCTGAGATGATTTTGGTCCCCAGGGAACACTTGGCAATGTCTGAAGACCTTTTCACTTGTCACAATTTAGGGGGAGTGTTACTAATAGTATCCACTGGGTAAAGAGAAGAGATGCTGGGAAAAACCCCACAATGCACAAGACCGCCTCCCACAAAAAGGTTACCCAGCCCAAACTGTTAAGGAGTGTGGAGGTTGAGAAACTCTGTATTAAAAATTAAAAGGTTTGGGTGCTTAAACATATGAAATATCTGCACTTCAACCCCCCGCCCCCAAACTGTTGAAAATATTCCAACCTTACATTACGAAGAGTTAATAATCCAATCTACATACAACAAGAACTCTGGACAAAGGCGAACACTCGATAGCAAAATGGACAAAATTTACTGCCAAACACAAATGACCAATAAACATTAAAAATTTTCCCAAAACAAAAAATTACCTCCTCAGTAATCAAAACAACTTGATTGAAAAGGACATATCTAATGTCACCTATAAACCTGGTGTAGATTTTCAAATACACAATGTTGGTGATGAGTTTCACATACTGCCAAATGGAAGTATAAGTTGATTTAAAACGAACAAATGAACAAACAAACAAATAAAAGGCAGCCTGGGAAGAAAAAAAATCATATCTTTTTAACTACAATTTTTTATTTGAAAACTACACATATTCTAACACAACCACACAATTTTGGGAATCTATTGAAAGAAATAATTAAGGAAATGTTCAACGATTTAGCTATAGGAATTTCAGCTTAGCATTAGTTATTTTGAGCAAAAGATCGGAAATCTCTAAGATGTCAAATAAGGAGAAACTGGTTAAACAAATCATGGTGAATCTATAAACAACTCTTAAAAATGATGTTATAGCAAATACTGACATGGAAGAATGTTCATGATATACTACATATATGAAAAAAATACAACTATATATAATATAAATTATTTATGTGAGAAATTAATACATATGTGAAGATGTGTGTGTATGTGCAAAAAAAAGTCTATAATAATATAAATCGAAATGTAAACAAGTGGATCGTTGGGTGGTGGAATGTAAGTGCTATGAGGGCGAGGAATTTCATTCTCTGCTGTAGCTCTAACACACAACAACACTATCTGGCATACGGAAAAAGAAAATAAAAGCTGTTATTGTTATTTTGCTTTATCTGTATTTACTCATTGATCTGCAATGAAAAACTTATTTGCATAACAAATTTTTTAAATGTTCCTTTCAAAAAGAATAATTCAACAGCAAAACTAAATGATTTACAAATAATAGAAATAGAAATGCCATCTACTTCACAAGGCCTTAAGGTTTAAATAATTTATGTAAATATGTTTTATAAACTCTAAAGCACTGTATGAATGTTAGAAATTAATTATTTTGTTAAGATCATACATTCCAAAGTTAAACCAGCTTCATATATACTTTGGCTGGTAGCCTTCCTCTCAGGAATTTCACTTCCAGTATTTTGTTTTTTAAAAATCATTAGAGATTGGTGCAATGTCACTAGTAGAAGCAAAAAGTTATAAAAATAGAGAATTGGTTGAGAAAGTTGTTGGCACATCCATCAAATGGAATAGTATGTCTCAATTAAAATTTATCCCACAGAAATGTATTTATTGACATATATTCTTAATCTCTATTAAAAAATTCATATATATGTTACATAAGTAAAATAATCCCCAATACAGCTTATTATAGCATCTATTATTTTAAATGCTTAAAATAATTATGATAATTATCTTTTTCAATTTCTTAATTCATTCTACTTGAATCTATTCAGCTTTTTACTTTTAGCTACTTATTTCTCAAGATCTGATCAGTTAAAGCCATCTATAATATTTTATCTTTCATTTGCTAAATTAAAAACATTTCATAGATTGCTTTCATCTTCTGAAGGTATACTAGCTTTAAAGCCACACTATGATTTCAAATGAAGCGTGTGTATATTTTAAAAAACATGTATGTAATTCCTTTCTACATTTTAATGTTACTGGTTTCTTACATACACCTCTTTATGCACTAGTCACTACTTCATAAATCAGAAGCTGAATTTCATTTTCTCCCCTTAAAACAAATGTAAGAATAGTTTTCCAAAGCTTTATTTTTCATACTTTCACAGAGAGATCATAGAAGTAGGGTAAAAAGAAGAACCACTCAGAACTAAATTAATAACAGCTAAAAGAAAGTATTAAAAAAATATGAACTGTTATTTGAATCCTTTTATAAACATGGACAGTAGGAATTTTTTTTTCCCACAGAGCTCTATTAGAAGCCAAAGAACTTTCAAACATACCAACCACCTATACAATTCTTTTAAGTTGAACACCAGCTCTCTAAAAAAAAGCAGTAAGCTATTCCTTTTCACCAAGACTATTTCTTTATCTGCTATTCAAAAACTCAGTTAAACGCTTGTTGCCTAGTGCTCTTTGTTCTGCTTATACTAATTAAAAGCACTAATGAAAATAGCATCACATTAATTTAATTCTATGTGACTTCACTCCAACATTAGAACCCAAATATTTCCAACATGTTATTTATAAAATATTATAATTTGGGAAGCTGATCAATATCATAACAACGGAATTGTACAATGATGAGAATCATTAAGATTTTTAAAGCACTGTGATGCTTCCAAATGGAATTAGAGCCCCAGACAAGTAGAAGGAAGCAATATGATGAATATGAGAAGGTGAAGCAATTATTCATGTGCCCAACAAGCAGGAACTAAGGGCCACTCCCACCACTGAAGAGGCGTGTGGGGGATGAGTGACTTGTGGGGGAGGAATGTGAAAGCATTCTAAAGGAAGTGTGTAACTGAGATGCAGAACAGGGCTGGAAAACCAACCTAAGCAGGAATTATTAACAGAAGAGGCAGACGTTGAAATTTGTCAGTACCAGAAAGAATCCCATCATGTAGTCTGTGGCTTTCCCCAGGAGTAGTTTTAAAATCAACAGATCCTAACTCACCCCCTATAGCAAATAAGCTTCCTACAGACTACAAAATAAAATGGCCATCTAAACTCACAGTCCTTTAAAAGTTTCTAAAGCCTTGGTCTATGCTCAGTTTCCACAAATTTTGTCTAAATGTTTTATAAACTCTAAATCATTCTATTTTTTTATTCCAGGTACCTTCATGCTACAACTGACATGATTTTTTCTCCATGATAAATTCTTGAACCATCATTTTTAGGGCACGGGGTGAGGGTGGGGGTAGCAGTTTTAATTCGAGGTGGCTCTGTATTATTTTTTATAATATTTTAGAATTAATGCTGAACCATTTCATGCTTATAAGTTTGTTGCTGTTATTGTTTTGTTTTTCTAGAACTCCCCCACTTTTCTTTTACATCTTTTATTTAAATAGATATAATTTAAACAGGAGACAGTAGTCAGTACTCAAGGGTAAATACAGCTCTTCAATTTAAAAAGAGTCTGAAAATTAGAATGAATTCCTGGCTGAATCTTATGACCTAAATTTGTAACCAAGTAAAGGTAATAATTTTATTTTTTTTTTGAAAAATAGACCCAAAATAGCCATCTGAATCTATTTTGCTTATACTGCTTTTCATTCAAATTTTCATTAAAAACATGTTCATTGTAAAACCAAAATTATTCTCTTAGCCAAGAAATGTGGGAGGGTAGCAAAAGGAAGGAGCAACTTGGAAGAGATGGCGCCGTGGGTTATTGGAGTGGATAATACTTTTGGTAAAGTAGGAGGGTTATTTGAACCTCACTAAAAGACTGTTTTGATATTAAAAATAATAACAAAAAATAAACCTTATTTGAAATAGATTGATACTTCTCCAAGTAGCTGGTAATACATTGTAAAAAATAAAGTGACTTTAGGTATTATCAAACTAAAATTCCCTTATTTTGTGGACTACCAACTGATATACCCACTCAGCCAAGCTGTTTTTCTGCTGGTAACTTGAATTCCTGTTTTAAAACTATGCCAGTTCCTCTTGGGTGTTCTGGTGATACAAACAATTTTCCCCAAGTTTTAGCCAAGACTTTTTCACTATAGTATCTTATGTTAAAGCCACAACGTTGGGGCACACCACAATGACCAGGCAGGGGAAAAAACTATGTTAGAGAATTATTTTGATGTTTAAAACAATAGGGGAGAAAAGATGTATTAAAAATAACAAACTAATTAGTTTTTTGATATATTCTGATTCCATATACCAAGTTTATTAAAGAGTGAATTACTATTTTTTTTTTAAAGCTAGATATACTTGTTTAAAATATTTTGTTTTGTATAGCAGTGATCTGAAATGCAAAGAAATCCGACCAAAGAAGAGCATATAATAATAAGCTCAGGGGAATGTATCTGAAATGAGTAAGAGTAGAAAATGTGATGGCTCTAAAATACTTCCAAACTGAAGGTGTCCTGGTCATCTGAAGCAGATACACTATTGCTCTCTCACTTGAACATATTTGAAAACTATTCACCTCGAAAGAAAAGACAAATTGGTTATGTAACCCGGAGACCTCTATAATGTATAGGGTGTTACAAGTTCACAGTGCTTCTTTGTGCATATATATGATTTTGAAAGTTTTTTAAAAAATGTGATCATACACAATCTAGGAAAAAGTAATGCCATAATCTAGCTGAAAGGTGGCAAACTGACCTGATTGATGGAGTTGGCAGCACAGGATGCAAGGCCTGTTCCAGCAAGGGTAAGCAGGAAACAGGACCAGTCAAAAGACCCTGGAGCCAATGCAAATCCAGCTGAAGTAGTACCAACAACTAGAGCTGTAATACAGAAACAAAGCAGATGTCTTGTTACTAACACAGATTCCAGACTGTAAATGCCAAAAACAACCCATCTTCCATATAAACCAGTTGATTATATTAATAACACAAACGACAGGCTAATCTTTCATTAATATTTTTTTTAAATATGTGTTCATTATAGAAAAATGCTCATTTTCCTTTAATTCCATTATACTCAAGAGAAAAAGAAAAAATAGTTCTTTCGGATTCAATCATTCACTTATTCATTCAACAAACATTTACTGAATATCTAATTCACAATTGGAACTATGCTGGGTATCATGCATTGTATGGAATAAAGGTACATAAGGTCTCATTCCTGCTCTCAGGAAATTTGACAGGGGGATGAAAAACATACATTAATAACTATAAAACATAAGGCAGCAAATAATAATGGTCCTAATTCTATGGCAAGCTCCAAGCAAACTGAGTAGAGGGATTCTCCATAAAAGATGATGGTCCCACGGGCCACAAGGTGATTAGAGGATTACTAGAGGGAGACGATAATCCTATAGCCATCAACAGGAACAAAAAGAAGAGGCAAGGTACAGAAGCAACACTATGCAAATCAAGCATCCACCATGACTGCTCCTTTTCTTTAGGCCCTGGTACTTCTTTCCTGAGGGCTCTATAGAAGCTGACAGGCCAGAAAACGTCTAAGAGTGGTACTGATACATGGCTATAATATTGAAAAAATGATCACCATTGGTGGGCTCATCAAGGAAGCTTTCAAAAAGATGGCATTTAAGTTAGACTTTCAGGAGAGGATGTAGGAAAGAAGGAGAATAGTGGGGTGCAAGTCTACGGCCATGCCACCCCGAACAAGCCTGATCCCGTCTGATCTCAGAAGCTAAGCAGGGTCAGGCCTGGTTAGTTCTTGGATGGGAGACCACCTAGGAAGACCGGATGCTGTAGGAGTAAAAAAAATAAAATAAAATAAGGAAAAAAAAAGAATAGAGGGGTGAGCAACATTATAGGTGGCTGGGTAATTCCAAGAACAGGAACAGGGGCAAGAAAGACCAATGTCAAGAGTCTAAAGTATCATGACTTCTGCCTAGATTTTCAAACCAAACATCTAGGAAGCATTTTTGAGTGTCTCCTTTCTTACCCTTCTCTACATCCCATCTATTGCAAAGTACTGTCTGTCCTTCCTCCACAATGCATTTTAAACCATCTTTGTTGTCCCAAACTCGTCCAATAGTTCACAATCAGGGGTTGTTCTGCCACCAGGAGACATGTGGCAATGCCTGGTTGTCACAAATGGAAGAGGTGGATACTGCTATCCTCTAGTGGGTAGAAGCCAGGGATGCTTCTAAACATTCTATGGTACATAGGACAGCCTCCCAAAACAAAGACTTTTCTGACCTAATATATCAATAGTACTGAAGTTGAGAAACATGTTATCTAGTCCAAGCTATTATCTTGCCTGGATAATTGCAGGGGACTCATTCCTAACTGGTCTTCTTGCTTTCACCTTACTCCTCTCCTGAAATGACATTTTAAAAATTTAAACAGATCATATCACTTTGCTTAAAAATCTCTCATTACTATACCTGGAATAAAATGCAAACTCTTTCCCCTGCCATATAAGTGCCCCAGTACCTCTCTCTAGTTCACTCACTGGAAACCCATCACAAGGCCTTCTGTTTTTTAAGCATTCCAAGCTCCTTCTTGCCTCAGGATCCTTGTACTTTTGTTTCCTTTCCCTCTTTCCATGGCTAGCTTTTTTCTCTTCTTCAGATCTCATCTTATATATTACTTCTTAGGGAGAACGTCCCTGATCGTTTCATGTGTAGTAGGCCCTCCTCAGTTACTCCCTTGCTCACATCAGCCTCTATTATCCTTCATATTTATCATGCTATGGCTCCTTACTGAAATATAAGTTCCCTAATGGCGGGAGCCCTGTTTCATTGTTATGTTTTCAGGATTACCTCTATGCCAGGTATAGGGTAGCATTTATTGGAGGAAGTAGAGGAAGGGTGGTGGCTAGCAGATTGCAGAATATCAAGTTGAGGAGTTTGCATTTTATTTGGTTGGTAGAGAGTCACTGACAGTCTAATGCAAGGAAGTGATCTATAACTGCAAGTTTAGCCTGGTAGCAATGAGAAACATGATTCACCACAGGCAGAGAGTTATGAAGAGAAACAATTTAAGGGGCTATACCATTAATCCACTGTAAGGGTAGTAAAAGTCGGACCCAGGTATAAGGGATATTTTGATGGGAAAACTGTTAGGACTTGGTAAGTATGAAAGGTAGGAAGATGAAACAAAATAGTGACAAAAAAGAATAAAAGGTAAAAGGGCTGCACCTGGGTGATATGGAGAAGCATGATAACATTGACAGAAATAAGGAAATTGGAGGAAAAGGTAACTAGCTGTCTAGTCTCAGGAAAATGTGCTATATCTGAGGAACCACGGGACATTCAGGTAGAAATGTACAGAAAGTCAACAAAACATGAAGCTGGAGCCCAAGAAGAGACTGGAGGTATAGGAGAGAGGCACAAAGCTCTGGAGTCACTTGCCTGCTGACGATGGCTAGGCCTGAGGGAATGAATGAGATCAACAATGAACAGCAAATACAATGGAAAAGGAGTGTATAAAAAAAATCAGAATTTTACAGTTGGAGGAAAAGGAAATAATGAAAGACACAGACAAAGAATATTTGGAGACAAGAATCAGGAGGATGAGGTATCATGGATGTCAAACCTGTGAGGGGCCACAGGAAGCAGGACTGGAAGGTACCACCACTGACATCACAAGTAAATGCTAGAAAAACTGATTATTCCTCCAAATGGCCACAAATTGGTTGGCGTGCCCTTCAATCTGGTTTCACTAGCAACATATAGAAACTCTTTATAGAGTTGTACCTTATGGACAAGCCCTGTCCTTTATACCTAGGCCAGGCACAGGCTTCTCAATATTTCTGTATTTCTTTTATTTCAAAAGTTTAAGTGTTAACCTAAACATGAAGTTTTTAGAGAGCATGTATTTTGGCGAAGGGGTTCTTTCTTTAATTCTGTAGTCCCAAATACGGTGTTCATCCGAATCTCCTAGGGGAAGATTTGCCTCCAGAAAAGAGGATAGGAGGTACAGGTTTAAGTAGTTGAAGAGTAAGGTCCAATAATGAGAATACGGGGTTGGATAAAGATTACAAAAAACAAGCAGAATATTAGCAGCTAAAGGCAAATAGAAGACTGATCAGAAATCACAGAAACACACACATTCAGGAGAAAAGCAGGCTGGCTTAAGCTAGAAAGCACGCACAGTCCCTTCTCCCTTCCTCTTCTTTGAAGGCCCAGCCTGCCCTGGCCCACATATAGTACTACAAGTCAGAACACAACAGTGTCATATAAGTACCACAGCAGCAAACAAACAAACATAAACAAAAAAACCAAAAAACAAAACAAACAAAAAAAAACATGGACCCAAGGCAGAAATCCAAGCCTGAACATTTGTTTAAAAGGAAACATTCTGAAAGAAACTTTTAGCTCTCTAATTCTCTAACGACATATGTCCCAAAGGAAATGCCACAGTGATTCCAAGCTTTGAAAACAGTAGTTTCACGAGCAATAAAAGGACATTTTACCCATGTCGGACAGGAAAAGAACAGCCTCTCATAATAGTCTATTTAGCCATATGTGCACACATTTACTGACCATCGAGAAAAGTACCATTTTTAGGGCAAACAAAAATCCGCCTAGTATACTCAAATAGCACCATTCTCTGAGTAGTTTTTTTCATTTTTTATAGATATCACGTCATAAATCAGAGTCTCATGGACTGGCTGGTGTTCTACAATGAATCATGTTGTTTTGTACCACTCAGAGGCTCTCTAGAAGGGCTAGGTGACTCCTCGTATGTTGCCCTATGTGTAGCGACTAGCTTGGACTGGAAGAAAAGTCCCTAACATCCAAGCTACTTCTCAGTTGTAACAGAATACTACTACCTAAGAAGGTTAACGGTGTCAGTGGGAGAATTCGAGGGAAAAGAGACTGCAGAGTTTTCCCTCTCAAAACGAAGTGAATAAATTGCTTCCAACCATAGAGTAAATTAGTCAATATAATTCCTGACTATTTTAAGGCCCTGAACCTTATATCAAAAGTAGACTGCTTAAAAACAACTTTGGTGGTTAAAAGAGCATGGAAAATCCTTTCTCAATATTTAATTACCAACAGCTAGAGTCACCAAAATAAGGAACTACTTTAGATATCTCTGAATATCCAGATCGACATTTTGTATTGTGGTTTATAAACAAGAAAAATCAATTACTACCACAGTGGACAAGATAGCATCATAATCATCAGACTGTCAAAATAAAAACGCTGCAAAAGGAAAATTCACTGTTTAAAATCAAAAAGGGCATGTAGTTACATGAAAGCAAAACTGTTAACTCAGAGGAGAAAGTACCTTGTTTTTCTTTTCATCCACCTGAGAGCCTAATGAATGATGAACAATACAGAAAGCACACCAAATTTTTGACTAATGGGGTCAACCAATTAGTTGAAAAGAGACAGAAAGTGGTTAGCATAAAAAATGACAACAGGAAAAGGACTTCGCTTTAATACAACATAATAATGACTAAATTTACAAACTAGAAATACTGTCTAATTTTAAAATGTACAAATTGTGAATAGTAGTATACATTAAAAATGATAGGGGCTATTATTATAGCAGAGGAAATTTGCAACGCATTTCTAAAAAAGATTAAAAGCTAATAAAGAATGTATTTATACTTACTTTACAAAGCAATTAATTTAAAGAAAGAGAAAGGCAGAGGATTGATAAATTGTACAAGTAAAATTGACCAAAGCAATGTTCTCATACAGCACTGCCACAACTGTAATTAAACTTTTCATTGATTTCCTAGGATTCATTACATGGAATCATTTTGCAACAGGATCTCATTAAAAGTGAATGTAATATATTCTTTCATTAATAACACTTGAAATTATATTTTATTTGGTAATCTCATATTCTGTCTCTTTACAAATAAACATAAAATCAATGCTGCCAATGAAGCATGACCCATACAATAGAGGCTCAGAGGCACTGTTCTGCAGACCCAGGGTTGACTTTGGAGACTCGAAGAAGAGTAATCTTCCCACTCCATCCCCATCCCCACTCCTAGGTGAGTATCCAGCCAGTGAACTGCAAGCATTCTACACAAAGATTCAACAGCAGCCTGTGATGATACTTAATGATAAAAGTGGTCCTGACTAATGGGCCCAAGCTTTGCACAACTTCAGCCTCACCAGTCAATCTCTTAACTATAAGCCTGACCTAAGACTGGCCAGGGCTACCTTCTTCCAGATCTCATCATTAACAGGATTAAAAAAATATGGTCTCTCATCTGCCTGTTTTCTCCAGGGTGAAGTTCTTACATATGCTCTCTAATATAATATATATATTGAAATAGTAACAATTAGGCATACCCCAACTGGCCTGGAAGAAAGCAAACATCCTTGATGTGAACTGCTGATGAGGGCTACGTGGCAAAGAACTATGGGCAGCCTCCAGGAGCAGAGTGCTCCACAGCTGACAGGTGGAAGGAAAACTACGACCTCAGTCCCAGAGAGGCACAGAAATAAATGTTGCTAAAAACCACTTAGCCTGGAAGAGGACCCTGAGACCCAGAGAACCAGAGCCTTGATCAATACACTGATTTTAGGCTGGCGAGACCTTAAGCAGGGGATCCAGCCAGGCCATGTCTGGATTTCTGACCTATACGGAAACTGTGAAATAATACTCTGTGTTATTTTAAACTGCTCTGTTTGCAGTAACTTGTAAGAGAAAACTCATACATAGTGTCACAAGGGTGGAATTTAAAAAAGACTAGTCTATCAACACCACAGAGGGCAGACTGATTGGAGATGAGGAAAATGTACTCAAGAAACAACATAAATGCCACTGCAGTACACTAGGAGGGAAGGGAGGCAGGCCTAGAAGGATGGCAACAGTGCCAACAGAGGTGTAGATAAATGTTTTTGAAGGTGGGAACACTGGCCTTCATTACAGATAAATATAAGTGATCACAGTGTAGGAGCTAAGCATAATTCAGTAATTCAAAGAATAATAAAATCTTAAAAGGTCAAAGGGAACTTAGAGTCAACTAGTCTAATGTCTGTCCTGATTTAAGAATCCTTTCCACAACATTTCAGATGGATGCTATCACTGAATCATGTGACAGGAAGTTATTTCTCCCTGGGCAACCCTTTCTGTATAAAAGAGCTCCAGCTGTTAGACAGTTCTCCCTCAAACCAAGTCAAAATAAATTTCTTGAAATATCTGCCTACAGATATAATTTCTGTCTTCTCAAGTAACAGTGAATTAACTTTCTCTTTTAGCACAACCCTTAAATCATGCAAATGCAATAATACGACAGTCTCTGCTTCTCCAAGCTAAGTATCTCTTGACTTCCACACTCCTGCCCATGCTAAGTGAAACCTTTTAGAGAAATACTAGTTTTTCACTATAACAAAAGTACTTAGCACAGTGCCTAGCAAATAGTAAGTGGTGATTATTAAAATGTGGTTCCCAGAATTCTAGATGACATATTTTCTGGCCACTAAGTTTACCCTTAAAAGCAGTGCCTAAAGAAACTTCAAGAAACAAAACACTACATAAGAGTCCCAAACATCTCTGTCTTATAAACTAAGTTACTTCTTTGTCACTCTAGGGGAATGACTGGAAAGCAGTTCTTTAATACATGTGGGCTAAAAATGACAATGATAAAAACAAAACTTGTATCTGTGAAGCACTTTACAATGCCACAGTGCTTTTACCTTTATTGAAATCTCAGAAACACAGCACTTTGAAACAGGTTATGGATACCTCAGAGATATGAGAAGGAAATGTGAAGATTTTCACTTATATTTGACTTTTTAATTCTTTCTTTAAAAGCTAACATTTTGCATATCTTAACATGAATATAATACCTTGGTGCGCAATAGTACATGAATTTTATTTATAAATAATTATACATTTTTGTTATGTAAAACATTTATGTATAAAGTATAACTATAAATATACCTATGTGCACTTAAAATTTTTTTTACTGCTATAATACATGACTAAACAACTTTGGAAAACCCTACTCTAAAATAAAGAGCAAGAAAAGCAATGGTAGGTACTAACATCTGATTTTATATATGGAGATCTACATTCATTATCAGTTATAGTGAACTCAATGTAGGATGTAATCAAGAGTCACATA
Organism: Rousettus aegyptiacus; assembly: GCF_014176215.1. Taxonomy (NCBI): domain Eukaryota; kingdom Metazoa; phylum Chordata; class Mammalia; order Chiroptera; family Pteropodidae; genus Rousettus; species Rousettus aegyptiacus. The sequence continues at coordinate 68,153,626 of NW_023416309.1, forward strand.
GTTCATGCCCAATGGTTGGCTCTGTGCTTTACAGATATTCTTTAATAAGTACTTCAAATATTTTCAGAAGAAGAAAATTCAACTAATTGAAGGGAAGACACACACACACAATCACCTAGCTGATTACAAAATTAAAAACTAGGCCAGTGAAGTTTTAACAACATTGTATGCCTGCATACAACCCATGATAATGTTTCTTATACCACACGTTTCAAGGGGAATTGGCAGTGAGTCATAGAGGAGGGAGCCACATGTGGAGGGTGGGAAGAAGCAGCCTTGCTGCACATTCTACCACTTCTGCATCAAAGGAGGCTCTACTTGCCACACGTAAGCTGAGGCTTTTCAGGACTCAAAGTGCAAGTTTAGCCAGTTCCCTAGTTCTAAAATCACAGTACACTTTCCAGAGCAGCAATGAACCACTTGAATGGTTTTGTCTTCTCCAAAACGCAAGTCATTTTTTGTAAAAGCAGCTTCATCAAGAATGAATTTTTTTAAAAAAGGTTCCATACTTTGAGAACTATAAGTCTCTGAGCATAAACATAATGGAGGCACTTTATTTCTTTTCTGAGATAATCAATTAAAAATAACTATAAGAATTATATATAAAAAACTGGTCATCTGCATCCTGCTTTTATCTGTCTTTTAATGCCTCACTCTTTTTTTAGCACTGGCCCCAAAAGAATTAAGTGAAAAACAAAACTCAAATAAATCATTGAGATAATCATCCACTAATAAAAGATTTGGCAGAAAGATTAAAACCACTGGCTAAATGAGTTTGAGATCCTCTATAGATTTTAAATTATCTTTGTGATCTATTCTATCTCATCATTATCCATATTCTTGATAGTGGATACTATGCAATATTGTAATCTGAATCCTACAAAGCTGAGATGTATGCTCTTTAAGTCTCTTTTGTGTACAAAACTGACAAGAGAATAGGCAGATAATGAATTTGTACGTGATTTTGTTTATGTGTGTATCTGAGCAACGGAGTAAGTTTTTGTTAGTTGATCTCAAAGTTCAAAATTATATAACTTAATTAAGAGGCATACTGTATTGTCTTTTCCAATTTTCAAATGAACTTGTGCTTTATACTTCATAGCTATATTTATGATTCCTTCCTCTCTCTTCATTTCTATTAACACCTTAAACTTCAAATGTTTCAATTTCTAATTTAAGTTTTTTAGGCTTCATGGCTTGGCAGCATTCTGTAAACCTCCTGACACAGTCATCTTACCAACACACATATCAAAGAAGGTGGTAATTCTTATGCCTATTGTTAAGTTCAGATGAAAAGTCAATTGATGAGAGACAGGTATTTTTTCCTCTGCCACATTAAAGGATATCAATCAGAGGTAACTGATTACAAACCATAACTACTTCTGGTTAAAAGATAAGACTTTTTATAGACATTTTTAATAACACAGCTGCAAAACTAAGAACTTATGGGGTCTTCCTGTTTTCCTCTTTTTTTTCACATAGTTAATGTGTGGAAAATCCTACAACCAAATTAAAACTCATAACTTCTGCATCACTGAGGGAGATCTTAAGATTGTTCTCTCGATTAGTTTTCCCATTGCTATTAAGCTTTTCTACTTTGTAATCCTCTTTTCAGTTTTTGTTCTCCTTCTCAATAAAGAAGCATTTCTTCTCAATATACTTAATAAACAATCTTTGTTAATAAGCTAAAAACCTTTTCAATAAAACCAATGCCTATCAAATTCTTAAGAAGTAGAAACACATCTTTTGAAAAAAGGAACTGCCAGTTGTACAGTTTTCAGTAAAATAAGGAAGGCTCTTCTCGGTTCCATGTCAAAATTGTGTCATTGTTCAGAGAGCAGTTTATCTAAGATATTTAAAATAATAAAGATTAAACATTCATTTAAAGTATTGTTCTGATTTGGACAGTATTTAGTATTTTTAATATTTGATTATTTAATACAACACATGTAACAGGTCAGTAAAATGGACCTACTCACTAGTCCTTTGTATCTGGATCTAAATGTATACATATATTAACGTATCATTATTTTCTTTTGCATTGAGAATTTTCGTTTGCTCCTGATAATTAAATAGTTGTGCAATAATGTTGCCTATGTTATTATTCTAGGGATTCAAAAGAACTTTCTAGCAAGAAAAATCTTTTAGAAATATTTTTAAGATGACCAACTGGAAGAATTCCCTGAATGGTGTTGATATCCCTTTAAGTGTAACTGAAAATCAATAATCATTTGCCAACCCTAATAGATGATTCATTGATAACATTTACGTTCACTACATATTTGTAAAAAAGAAAAAAACCCTTGGGATAGATTGTTTAGAATAAATCAAAGTCAAGTCTTTGAGGATTCCTTTGGGCTTCAAAGGGTACAAATTTTACAAATTCGATAAACTTTTAGAGAAACACAGAAGGGCCATTTCATTCCCCCATTTATGCTGAGTACGAAATAAGGCAGCAGATTACAAAGTTCAGGACACAATGACAACAGGTGAAAGCGACACTGTAAAGGTACAGAGAAGAACTACTAAGCATAGCAGGCTGAAGTCATCTGGACAATACTCTTCAGTACCACTAAACATTCAATTACTACAGTACAATAAAACACAGCAGATTCTCGAATAAAGTTATTTCATTCAATATCATTTCCATATTATGCTGATGAGAAATTAAAAAAAAAAAATGATACCCAGCAGGGGCCAATGTCAGTATGGAGTTTGCACTTTCTCCCCAAGTCTGCGTGGTTTTCTCCAGGGACTTTAGTTTCTTCGGACATCCCAAAGCTGTGCACGTGAGGTGAATTGTATCTAAATTGTCCCAGTCTGAGTAAGTGTGGGTATGTGGGTATGAGTGTGCCCTGCAAGGGCATCCTGTCCAGGGTAGTTACCCACCTTGCACCCTGAGCTGCTGGGATAGGCTCCAGCCACAACTTTGAAATGGAATAAGAGAGTTGCAAAATAACTATCTTACATTTTTTAATTAAAATTTTAATAAATATTTATTAGTATATCTAGTATGTATGCTTAAATGTATGTATAGCTCACATTTATTTCAATGTTTAATATTTAGAAATGTTTTGGGCTTTCAGAAGTTGATGTTTTTGCGGTCAGAAATATGCTATAGGAACTTAACTCTTATTTATATCAATTAGCCTACAGTAAAATCGGTTTTGTTATATCATTTTGCTTGAAATCACAGCTTCCAAGAACCTATTAATGACATTAAGTGAAGACTTACTGTAATTATTTGTAAGTAAAAGGCTAATCTGTTCAAAATTCTGCAAATGGTGGCAACAGAGTTCATTTTACTTTTTTTTCCACTAAGCTTCTGTTGTCTGAGCACTTATTATGTGCAAGGCATAGACTAGGCAATGGGAATGCAACAGTCATCAAGAGAGATGTGGTCCCTGCCCTCTTGGTGCTCACATACTGGTAAAGACCCAGACAAGCAAACAGGCATTATGACACAATCTATTAGCACTTCTGTTAGCACAGGTCAAAGATGCTGTGAGGAATACATAAGGGCTTCCTAACCTAGGAGGCTTCCCAACCTGATGTCAAAAGTGAAGACCTAAAGATAAGTAGGAGTTAGCCTAGAGAACAGAAAAGAGAGTGAAGTGTAAGTAAGTATGGAGGCAGAAGGCATAGCCAGGACAAAAGCCATAGGGTCAGAAACTGCGCCAAATAAACATTCACTCCCCCTACATATAAAATATCACAAAGTGTAAATACAGATAAAGATGTATCCTTCTATTTTTTTAACAAAATACTGATATGTTAGAATCCCTCTTTTCTTTCTTAGCTCCAAATTTACTATATTGCTCCTTATGATAGAAAAAATAAAGTTATTGAGTAAAAACTTTTTTTAGTACTTAAAGAGATAGTCTTTTAAAAATCTCTTCCGTGTTTCATTCCTTAAATTTAATAAATGAGATCCTCTCATACTTTGGTTTAAACTAGAAACCAAGCTCTTGATAATACCCTAAAATGATAATTAGGCACATGGGCACATCTGACCTGCAGGGCTGAGAAGCGATCCTTTGGTCCCCTCTAGAGATTCAAGTAACACATTCTCCATGGAGGAGGGGGATGTGATTAAACATGCAAAATCTAAGAGGACTCCCAGGTGTCATGTTGATGGAGCCATCTACTAATGGGAGATTGGGGGGAGAAGAAACAGGTAGAGGAGAGAAAAGGTAATGACAGGTGAGAATCTGATAAATTACATTAACAGAAAGTTTTACAATTCCCACTTAATGAGAACTCAACCTCTACTTTTGTTAGAAATGGGAAACAATGTAGTTTGCTGAGACAGAAGAGTGGGTAGAGGAGAGGGTGCTGACTGAGTTCTCCAGATAAGAAGAGTTTCTCAAAGTTTTTCTGGAGACCATTCGTAATAGGACCATCTATTAAAGTACAGATTCCTAGGCCCCACCCTAGACCTAGAATGAAGGAGTTTATGGATCTGAGGCTCAGAAATTTGCATTATAACAAGTACTCCAAGTATCTCAGATGACAAATAAAGTTTTAGAGCAACTAAACACAGTGAAATTCTCTGGGTTGATGACGGAAACTGGGGCGAAGAAGAAAATCAAACAAGATGGCAACGCCCTCAGTGACTGCTAGAGTGAAACACAGAAGTCAGAGAGGAAAGTTTCATGGTGCCGCCTGGCTCATTTCCTTGTTTACCTGGTTTCACCAACAACCTAAACTTTTCAGTTCAAATGTATACTTGGGCTAGTTGGCTTTCCTCTGTTGCACAGTTCTGTACTAACAATTCCCCAATACAAACTAGGAGTCTCAAAATATGTATTTGATTATCAAGAGGATAGGAAAAACTGCTGACAGATCAGTACATATCTATAACCACTAAAGGAAAGTAAATGTCGAGTTGGAAAATCAGTTTTTATTTAAATACATTACATATGAAGTACATATGTGAGGCTATAGTCCCAGATCAGACTAAGGTGTGATGTTTTATTTTCTTCGTAAAACTGGATAGTGGACAGGTGGATACCTTCATGTCCTCTTCCTAGAAGGGGATGCATTGTATAATGAGGTAGCCCCGTGGGTGCTATGAGGACACAGAGAAATTGACTACTGATAGAGTTGACTTGGCTGGATTTTAGATGTTTCAGCTTTTAGAATGATGTAAGAATTATGTAAGAATGTAAGAATTATACCATATTTTACAGTCTCCCTTGAAGATAGAGGTAGCTGTGCTATAGACTACGGGCCAATGAGGTATAAGAAGGTCCTATCAAGAGCTTTCCTTCCCAAATAAAAAGGTAAAATCTTGTAAGGACGTTTCTGCCTTTCCAATGTCCTCTTTCTTCATTCTTTCTGCCTGGAATAAAACATGATGATGGGGGAGTAGCAGCCATCTTGTGGTCTTGAGAACAAAAGCCACAAGATAACAATGACAGTGCGAAAAGGAACCACTTATGTTGACAACATCCTTTAGCATTAGCTCTTCCCTCCTAATTTCTGACCCCTTGACACGAGAGAAAAAATAAACCTGTTATTCATTTAAGTCACTGGTCAAGTTTTCAGTTACATGCGGCTGAGCCCATTCAGTCCCTCTCTTCTCTCTTCTTCTTCTTTAAAGTTGTTGATATTTTGAGATTATCATCCAAATGAAATTTATCTTTATATTCCTCTAGGATCTACCACAGCATTTTACACTTACACTCAATTCGATCAATGTCAAACTGAATTTAAAACAATTCAATTATCAGAAAACAAAAGAGCATCAATAAATATATTTTTTGTCTAAATTAAAACACTGGCTCAAGAATCTACATGGCCTACCCCCACCCAAAACCAAAAAATGGAGAAATAAAAATAAAAAATCAGAGAAAAACCTACATCAGCAGTAAATTAAGTAGAGGATGCTAAAATCCTCAAAAATATAGTAGAGATTACAAATATAATAGCGATGACATTGAATTGAAGACAGCTACTGAGAGCTGACTTATTACTTTCATTATTTGAATAGTAAAAAATTAGACTACTTTAAATATCAACTAATAAGGAATTGGATAAACATGGAAATAAAGACTGACAGTATCCATTATTGCTTTCTGATGTGAAGAAGTGAGGAACAAGGAGAGAGGCCAAGGTGGACCATGGGTGAGATGGGCCAACGCTCTAAAAAGTCCTTTTACCATCACAGCAGGCATGTTTAGACACAGTTGCATCACAGCTAGAGGGACAGAAAAGAGGTCACACCTAAAGGAGAGCAGGCCCTGCCTTGACATAATTCTCAAAGACAACGCAGAAACATTTCTTTGTATCCTAGCCCTTTATAGCAAGCTATCTACTAACACTAAGGCCTGGCACAGCAGGGTATCCATCCAGCTCAGTAGAAAGTAGCACCAGAGAAAGGGCTGGGCACAGACATACTATATTCTGAGAGCAGAGGCAGACTACACTAAAAATCAGACTTGGAAAGCAGTATACTGGCACTATGTGGTTTCAAAAACACAATGAAAATACATTGTAGGGAAAATATTTCCTTGCTGGTAGATGTCTCCACATCTCCTTTAGGCCACAGGAATGTTACACCAATAATGTAAACTGATAGCCTCCATTTTTTAGCTTAAATTGCAAGAGGAGAAGTCCAACAACATCAAGTTAAAACTGTTAGGTGATGAAGAAAACGTCAACCATGTATTCATCCCACAAAATATAATAAGCACCTGCTATGTGCCAAGCAATGCTTCAGGGCATAAAAATGTAAACAAACAATGCCCTGTCCTCATAGAATTTACATTCTTTTGGGTGACTTACTACTAACTGGAATACTCTTGTCTTCATTCAGAAATGAATAGATGAAGAAGTAAAATGGGTCAATGTAAGACATAAAAAGGATTCTACAACATAAAAGAAAAAAAAGGGCATAGAAGAAAAAGAGGTTGAATATACCTAAGAAAAAGATGTACCACAGAACTAGTAAACTTAAGCTCCTCATAAAGAGTAAGATGTGGCAGGGGCTCATACTAAACCCACCCTACCTATCCCACTCATTTCACTCACCCCATTCTACTCATGTCAGTTAGAAGGGAACACTTGGGACATAACAGGGACTCAATGAGTAACAGGTAGAATAAGTAGGGGGAAAAAAACAAGAAACAAATTAAGTGGGTTAAGAGAAGTACACAGAAGCCAACACTGCCATAGTAAAATGTTAAAAGTCATGAGAATAAAAAGTAGACAGTGTAAAATCAAATCAGCGCTGTACACAATACATCTCTCAGGATCCTTCAGAATGAAGTAAAAAATTATAGTTAGGAAAGCAGATGGAGAAAGTATAAGAGTGAGGCAAAAACAATGAAATAAATGCTATAGCATAAAAAAGGAGATAACCTGATCGTTAATTTGGTTGGCTACCTGAAAAACTCAAAAAAGAATGAACTAAGAAAAACATTTTTTAAATATCCCCAAATTAATTTATCCGTAAATATATAAAATCTATTTAAAGAAAATGATAAAATGTGAGGCATAAAAGACTTGAATAAATGAAGATAATGAATATGGTAATGACTTCAATTCATCCCCAAATTAATCTATAAACATGTCAAAATTTCAATTAAAATACTAATAGAAATTTTTTGAGAGGATTGAGGTTTGTCCAGGGATAGAGCTTCACAAATTCTTAAATGTCACAGTAGACACTGGCTAATGACTTATTAAAAACAGGGCATATCTCCACCTTATACCATTTTCTCTAAATAAAAAATTTAAATATAAACTATAAAATTATAAAAATATAAAATTAAAAATATAAATATTTACAAAACCTTTATGTGAGACAGCCTAAGTATAATACAAAAATAAAAAACCACAAGAAAAAATATTGGTAGATTTGATTACATAAAATTAACACACATCAAAATAATAAATGAAAACAAGAAGTTAACGACATATAAAGTATAAGACATTTACAATAAGTTTATATCACGAGTTCAACTCCTTACTATATAAAGAACTCTTACAAACAATAAAGATAAACACTGAAGAAAAGAGGCCATTCACAAAAGAAATAAAATCACCAATCAACATATGGAAAATACAATACCTCATCAGCAGTTTTAAATACAGATTTAAAACCTCAGGTGTCATTTTTGCCCCTAAAATTGGTAGTTATTTAGAAAAATATAATACTATCTAGCATTCATTGGTGAAGGTAAGATAAGTTGTGTACTCTATTGACAGCATAAATAGGAAAAACCTTTCTCAAGGGAGGTTTGTCAGTGAAAATTAAAAGCTTTAAGAGTATGCATACCCTCTGACCCAGCAAGGCCACATGTATACTTATCCTAGGAAAATCACCATAGATTTAACTTAGAAGAGAATAATTACTGTATTATTTATAATAATGATGAAAAACTGAAAATGATCTAAATGGAAGAGTGATAAATTATGGTATAAATATGTAATGGCATGCTACATACATACATTAAAAACATGGAATACTTCTAAGGACCTAACTTTCAAAATTAAATGTGTACAAGCACATGTGTATGGAGATATTAAAAATTATTATTTTTAATAGTAAAAAACTAAAGACTATCTAAATATTAATTTTAAGAAAATGGTTCAATAAATTCAATGTATCCATGCCATGGAACACTAGCCAACGTTAAAAAAAAAAGGTCATTCCAATTATATTGATGAGGAAGCATGTCTATTTAGAGAAGAAATAACTAAACAAAATGTATATTATGACCCCATTTTTATAAAACACAACAGAAACTATATATGCATTAATATAATAGAATGTAATATAATACAATAAATATAATATAATAATAATTAACCTTTTGTGAACCTTCACTCTATGCTAGGTTCAACATTAAATTATTTACCTGACAATGAGGCTTAGAGATTTGAAAAAATGTGCCAATCATCACAAAATAATAAATGGTAGGTCAGAGACTCCAACTCTGCCAGTCTCATTCCAGAGGCTATGCTATTAACATTAACATTACAACACAGACTGCAAAGAAAAAGGTTGAAAAACTGTATATAAAACATTGGTTACTGCATGTCTGGAGGAGACTTTTTGCAGATTATGTGTTTTTGAAGAAAATACTACTTTAAAAATTTTTTAAAGTCACCAAAAGCAAGGTAAATATGTTAACACAGAGATGCACAAAATAATTTTTTAAAATTACAGAAAATATTTACACTATGAGCTTACATTTGTTTAAGAAGCAAAAATATATGAATGGAATGTATAAAAAATTCTAGAATACAGTAAAATTATCAAAATGGTTACTATTTTGAGAAGGTGGAATTATCGGGGGATACTAATCTTCCCATTTTTACTTATCTGTATTTTCCATTTTTCCTAAACACTTAATAATAAAAATACCACTTTAGTATTTAATAAACATATTATTAAGGCAATTTTTTAAAAATATATATTAAAATTCAAGAGATTATAATTCTACTCAATATTTTATGAAAATGTGGAAAATCTCTTATAGATTATCCAATAGCTAAAGACTGCAGTACACTCAAAACTATACAAGTTATCTAATATAAATAGTATCCGCTATTCTTTTTTTTTTTTTTAAATAAAAAACAATATTCTAGGCCCTAGGGGAGAAAAATCTATACATTGATAGACTGTAGTTTATATTAGTTCCATCAACAGCATAATCTATTGGTTCCAATAAACAATTTATTTTAGTGTTCTGGTCTCAGGAAATGTGTTGTAGCTTTTCAGCACAGATGTTATTCAGGAAAAAAAATTCTGCTTTTTATTGACCTATATTAAGTATAAATTCAGTTGAGTCACCAAAGCCTCTTATGATCCTAATCCAAATAAAATTTCTTTACCCCAGTGTGTTCCTTGCAACAAACTCCAAAAACACATTGTAAATAGCTCAGTTGGCAAGGGAAACTCAAGGGAGACATATTATTATTTCTTTATAAACTCAGTCTTACTTCCTTTCATAGAAGAAAAATCTTTAAATGGCATTAGCACCAACAAATATTTGGCCCAGATCCTGGCATAAATGCCAAGGCATCAATCAGGTTGCTGCCACGCTACTACCCTACAAATGACCACTATATGGCCCTTCACTTTTTTTCGGTTAATTTTCCTCAGTGTATCACAGCTATAAACAGAAAGAGGCCAAGAAAGAAAGACTAGTTCTATAAAAGTGATCATTGACTTCCAGATATTTCTGCCACAGCTATCATTAGCTATAAATGAATTGCCCAAGATATTAAGAGTCCAAAAGAAATCAATTGATAGAGAAAAAAACCCTGCTGACTCTAAGACATGTGTAAATTCAAGTAATAAACTAAATAGGGAGGGAAAGGTCAAATAAGAGGGTAGGGGTCACCCGAAGGGTGCTGCCTCTTTAAATGGAATAAGCAGAAGGAAATGACTTTAATTCAATTAACCCAACGAGAAACCTGGGGCATGGAATATATAAAATGATACTAGGAGAAATTTACTGCCCCAGGACTTTTCCGTCTGTGGCTACAGAGGAGCTGCTGCTCCCTTTCTTCTCGGTGTATCTTGCTTTTGCACAGCTCTCTTGTGTGGTCCAAGATCCTGTCCAGCTGGTTTTTTCTGCTGTCTGGTAGAGAGGACTGCTCTAGCTCTCAGTAAGTGAGCTCTCCCATATCCAGCCAGACCACTGGGCCTGAGACCAGATTCTGCCTATGCAACACACACTTCACTTTCTCAAAGGGTGGTCCAGGGCCACCTAGCATCAGATCAACTGGCATGCTTGTCAAAAATGCAGATCTCAGGGTCCTGTCCCAGGGCTATGGTATCTGAATCTCTGGGGACAGCAGCCAGGAAGCATCATTTGAACATGGATGTGTGTATGCTCCTTTGCTCACTGATATATGGGAACCAATGAGTTGATGAGTACCATACCACATAGCATGTATTATTAAGTGAGTAATCTAATCATTGTTTTAGATTTTAGACACTATGTTTTAAATATCAAACCATGCATCTGAAATGCCTATTCAGATATACAACAATATAAGGTATATAAAATGGAAAATTATCTAATAGCAAGTATGAAGAAAAGGAAGACGTGGCCAAAAAAAATAAAATTCTAAACTAGTTATCATAAGGATAACTAAAGAAATAAGTATTGTGGGAATAAACTTTATGAAATTATTTTAAATTATTTAAAGTAGCTCTTTTAAGAATTTAAGGAGAGGAAATATTATTATTCCTTGATTTGGCAGTCAGTCAACGCTGACTTCCTAACTGCCAAATAAAATAAGTTTCTCGCTAGGCATCTTAGACCTCTAGCATCTGAAAGTGTTGATTACTTCCTCTATGGACCATGTCTTTTCTTTTGGCTTCTGTGACAAAGTCCTTCCCTATTTTCCTTTTTTTGACTATGTATTTCCTTGCAGATCCCATTATATACTTTACCCGGTTCTAAAAGGGGATATACCCTGAAGTCCTGTCCTTGGCCTTCTGCTGTTTACTCTACGCACTGACCTTTGGCAACCTCAATTCCATGTTGAAGACTTCTCATTCTTCCAGCCCAGTGTTCTATCTGAGATACTGTTTTTCACACCCAACTGTCCATTGGCCCTCTTCACTAGATATGCCAGTGACAACTCAAATTCCATGTGTCCAAAACTGAACTCGTCATCTTCTCCACACAGTTTCTTCCTTTAGAGGTCACATTCTTAAGTCTCCACACCATCATTCATCCAGTCTTCCCTATCAGAAGTCTGAAAGTTTTTCTAGAGCAGGGGTAGCAAACTCAAATATCTGTGTGGGAACCCAGGTAACAAATTTATTTTTTATTTAAGAATATACCACTTAATGTAATCACTTCTATGTAGTTTGCAAATGTTAACTTATTTAATACTCAGAGCAACCCTCTAAAGTATTATTATCCCTAATTTATAGATGAGTAAACTACGGTACAGATTAAGGAACTTGCTCAAGGTCACTCAGCTAGTAAGAGCCAGAATTTGGCTGTAGGGATTCTGGCCCAGGCGTCATATCCAGAGAACTGGATAGAGTATAGGCTAATAAAGAGTATAGTAAAACCTTAGAGAATATAATAAATATATTCGAGTACCAAACAAACAAACAAACCATGAGTGAATGTTTTTTTTTTAACCATAAGGTGGCAAAAAATAAATAAAAAAATAATAAATTTGAATGAATGTTAAGAAATCTCAGCAGGGCAAAATAAAACAAAAAACCAAATATGCATATGGTGGATGAAATGGTAATTTACGAACAGCTCTAAAGAATCAATAAGAAATGATTGAGGATATAAGAAGTAAATAGTAGAAGGAAAACTACAAATGACCAAAATAGTGAAAAAGACGCAAAACCCCACCAAAACTTAAAAAATAAATACATACAAAAATCTTTTTCAATTATTAAATAGGTAAAACTGATAAATATTGCTATGCACAAGCACAGAATATGGAAGGAATCAGATTCCCATGTGCTATTGGAAGGAATGTAAATTATACTATCTTTTTAGGAACAAACTAATTTTGAGTCTATCAAAATTATTGTTTAAAGCCAGCAATTATATTTGTAAATACTTACATAGACTAATGTAAGTGTACAACAACTTATGTACATAAAAGTTAATCACAGAATTACTTTTAATTGCAAAAAACTGTACACACCCTAAATGTGCATCTGCAGTGGTTTGGTTACGTAAATAATGGCAGTTCCATATGCTGGAACAGTATGCAATGAAATATTGTCAGTGAAAGCTATACTGTTAAAGAGAATGGCAAGTTGTAGAACCAGTGAGTACATGTGTGAAGAATAATCCTATTTCTATTAAAATGTAATATCATAACTATGTAGTTATATCTGGATATTTGTATATATATAAAAGGTCACATTTTTAGCAGAGGTTTTATCTAGAATTGATGAAAAGCAGACCTTTCAGTTTACAATATATGCTTGTGTTATTTGAATTTCCTTTTCTTAAAATAAGTTTATATTAATTTAGCAGCATTTACAAGCAACTTAAAAGATAAATAAAACAAAGTGATGCTGTTCCCCTAAAGAACCTTCCAGGACTTTCCACTGGCTGGGGTATCACAGCCAAACTCTTTAGCATAAAATACATGCCAAAATAAAATGGCCCTGTTTAACTCTTCAACCCCATCAAGTGACTCTATGTAACACTCCAGTCATACTGCATTACTTAGGCACACTACAGATTTCTGAGTATGTCTGGGAATCTCTGCTTACACTCCATGACTTTCCTGCTTAGTAAAGACTCATTTACTTCAACTCCCACCACAGGCAGAAACAACACTTCCTTCTCTGGGTCCCCACTCTGCCTTATGCACATACACATCTCTTATAGTACCTATAACATTAATTTCTCTAATGATAGATATAGCAATAATAGTCGTATTAATAATTGCTAATTAAGTGCATACTAGGTGATGGGCAGACAGGTGTTTTACATGCATTATCTCATTCAATCCTCAAAATGAAGCTATGAAGTAAGTACCACTATCTCTATTTTACAGAAAAGAAACTAAGGTACTTTAAGGTTAAGAAATTGCTCAGGATCACATAGGTATTAAGAAAGAGCTATGGGTTTGAAATAGAAATATATCTGACTACAGTTGTTTATTTTTTTATATGTGTATGTGTATAAAAAGTACCAAAGTACCAAAAATCTCCCCATTAAACTATCAAATTCTTGAGGACAGAAATCATGTGTGAGTTATCTCTGTATCTCTAGCATCTAGCACAAAGGGGTATGTATAAACACCCAATAAATATTGAAGGCAGGTAGTTTCATCATCTCGTTCCACCCACCACATGATGCATGGATCCCCTCTTCAACTTCTATCAAAGATGATGATGATCTGTTTCTACTTGGATAGTTCCAATGACAAGAACCACTGCCTTATGAGGCAACCCATTTCACACCCAAATAATTTTCCTAAGAACTCTCATTCATACTGAGAGAATCTGCCACCCTGTTAGCAAATGCAATCTCTGTTCTGCCTTCTAAACTATAAATAAGCAGCAATGTTCCTTCAAATCGATGGAGCTATGATGTTTGAAGATTGTTATCATGTTTTCATTTGCCTTTCCTTCACTATCTTTCTCCCCACTCCCTTCTCTTTTCTAAGCAAACGATCTCATTCCCCAAGTGACAGAGTTTCTCATCCCTCCTCCTTGTGGTTACTCTCCTAGAAGACGTCAATCCATCAATTTCCTCTCCAAAGCAAGTCTATACCAAGTAAGAAGCATTGTACCCAGATAGCAAAAGTATTCAGCAAGTATACAGCATGATTTCTGCCCTTAAAATCTTAGGAAAATATAACATACATTAAAGACAATCAAGTGTTTACCTATAATTATTTGAAAACTACCCTTGAGGTCTCCCACTTGCCAGGCACACTGCTGGGTACTTTAAAACAGTGGTCCCCAACTTTTTGGCTTCAGGGACCTGTGCTCCTATGAGAATCTAATGCCTGATGATCTGAAGTGGAGCTGAGGTGACGCTAGTGCTAAGGAGCAGCTGCAAGTACAGACAAAGCTTCGCTAGCTCACCCACTACTCATCTCCTACTGTGCAGCCTGGTTCTCAACATGCCATGGACTGATACTGGTCCATGGTACAGAAGTTGGGGATCCCTGCTTTAAAAGCATTATGTGATTACATTCTTAAAATGATTTATTATTATTCCTACTATATGCATGAGGATATTGTCTCAACAAGGTCAAGAAACTGCCCAAATTCTCACTGGTTAGTCAATATCATAGCCAGGATCTGAACTCAAGTCTGCTTGACTTCAAAGCCATATTCCAGGTTTTGAAAAGAGAGAGTTGGGTCAAGAGCAGGCAAGAGAAGGCTTAATGGAGAAGCCTTGAAAGGATCTGACTAAATATGAGAGGCAGACTGGTCTGTGGAAGGGGACAGGGAAGGGAGAAAAAAAAATGTAAGTTTCTGGGAAGAGTCTAATCATTTCCAATTACAATGTACCTTTAAAATCAGGCAGAGTTGAGGCAGGAAGCAATACAGAGGAACTGTAGACTCTTGAGTAGGTTAGTAATATATAAAAGCAACTTTTATAAAAGTTAGTCTGGTACCCCTATACAGTATAAATTGCAGTGGGAGAAGAATGAAGGCAGAGAGAACAGTTAGGAGCTGCTGCAATAAGCAAATACGTCATATGTTTTGGACCTGACCTAGGATAGTAGCTTCAGAAATAGAGATAAGAAATCATATAGGCATTACAAAAGACTCTGCTGGTAATAGCTGAATGTTAGACTAGAGATGAAGGGTAAAAGGGAAAGCAAAGACTGATTCTAACATTTCTCATCTGGGGGAAGTAAAGAATGCTAGTATTATTGACAGAAATGAGACAATCAAAGAGAAGAACCAATCTACAAAGTGAGCAAGAGACATGCAAGTTGATGTGTTAAATGATGATGCACACAAAGAAAGAAGCATCTGCTGATAACAGAGGTCACATCTGATGCCTACAGACTGAGAGGCCTTGTTTTTTGGGTGACATACTAAAATCATACCTTATTTATAGTTATTCTTAACACATCAACAACACAACACCCAAACCGGTTGTGTAAATTTTGTCCTTTACACAATCTAAAGATAACTTCTTTAGAAATGATGCTTTGCTCAACTATCAGAAAACATTAAGACATAATTTCAAGACCACCTGAAATCAGTCTCAGTGTTTTAGAGTAACACTGTAAGTTTTACTATCATTCTTTATCAAACTCCTATGTCTATATGTTCTCCCCTTCTAAAGATTTTCTTTAAGTGAATTTAAGTGAGTTTGATCACTGAGGAAAGAAGTTTTCTAGTTTACTTCCTTTTACCATGGATTTCAGACTTAACTCTCTTGAAAAACAAACAAAAACCACTCTTCTTCCGACCTTCTCTACTCTCAAAAGCCTCTCTGTCTAATCTGTTTACTTCCTAATTTTGACTCAATAATATTATTTCCCACTTTCTGTCCTCAAAGAGTACCTGGTATAATCTTATCACTTACTCATTTCTTCTCCTTATTCTCATCCAGGAAAAGGAGAGACCAGGTTTCCGTCTGCAGGAGATCCAGAACATGTATTCTAAACAGGGTTAGCCCAGAATAAGCTATTTCTAAGTTTAGCTACGAGTTGGGATGATAATAACAAAGATTTGCCTGACTCACAGGGTGGTTGTAACAACCAAATGACATAATTATGGGTTAACACCCAAATGCATGCAATAAAAATTGGTATAGTTTGCTACAATCAGGCAAAAAATCTGGTTCTAAACTTCCTTTCAGAGAAGTGCTCAAAATCCCTCCACACTTGGGGCAATCCCAGACCCCTACAAAAGCAAAACATAGCAGTGAGCCAGGAGTCCCAGTGGCCACTGAGAGTTCACTGCATACCAAGCACAGCAGTACAGTCAGTTCTGCCTGCAGAACTCAGACAGAACTCATTATCTTACTGCATTTTTAAAGGACAATAGGTGTAAAAACACAAAAGACAAGGATGTAAGCAGGATAAGTATTCTACTTTAATTGCAAATAAGAGAATCTTTTTAGTACAATACATTCAGTACAATGCTATTTACAATTCTGAGTAAATAGAATTCAGAAAACTTGATTTCGCATTCCAACTAAATTGAAGAGAAGAAAAATACTAAGATAAGATCTGCAGTTAAAAAATACTCCTTTTAGGGCAGCAAATACAATTAGCTTTTTGTTTAACTAAAAACAAAGTTTCAAGTAAGAATCTAACTATACCAGAAAAACAAAGTACCTGTGAGCTTGATTTTGGATAGTCGAGCCAAAATTCCTGGCAAATCGTCCACATGCAGCTTCATCTCTTTCCACTGCTTTTCTTCTTTTGTCTCTTTTCCCACATCTATTGAGCCTTGAATTATTGAGGCAGATTCTAGTTCTATCAATTCCTTTTCACTTGGCTTTCTGGACAAAGATAGGCTGGAGGGTGAAAATGGTTTCATCTCATATATTTCTGCTTTGGCTTGACCTGAAGATCTTTTTTCAAGGAAAGGAGATGCCACTGGTTCTGGCTTTGGTTTTACTTGCTGGTTGAGACTTCTGTTCAGATGCGTGACATACTAAATTTAAAAACTACATATTACTATACAAAACCCAAAATGCTCTTATAAGGTTGCTACACCTTCCATCAGTCCCACTTTTATGGTACTTAAAAGATTTTCCTATAACTTGATAAATACATGGTAAATTAACTAATATTACAGTGTTTGGTAAAATGAAAATCACTAAACTAAGAGACATGGAGAATATAATTAATGCCTTGGCACTGGTTTTCAAATTCGATGGTTCAGAAAATTCTAGAAATTTAAATTCCTTGAAAGAAAAATAAACTTATTTCTTATTCATCTCCTCCAGAATTTCCTCTAACATAGAACCAGAAACAGGTGGTTTAACATTCAAATACAATGACAAAGTTTTCTATAATCAAGAACCCAAATCATTGTTGACTTTCCACATTCCTAGGCAAACAGTGCAGAGGAGCTCAAGATAGTGCATAACCCGTGGCTAAGCACATTACAGCACTGTGTCTACTGCTTATTAGCAAGAAGTAATTATTACTAACAGCCATGAGGCAGGCTCTTTACAGTTTTATATAATGTGTATCATTATAGTTATGTAATAGATATCTCATTTAAGGTTTTCAACAGTTGTAAAGAAGATAATTATTCGTATCTCCCTCTTTAATTTATAGGTGAGGAAATCGAAGCTTGAAATAAACTGACAAAGCCATGAGTCAACAAGCAGCTAGTTATAGGTGGCCTTGGGACTAAAAGCTACCTATCCTGATAACTAGTTAAGTAACTTTTCCGTTACACATACTAGTCTTAGAAGGAACTACAAAGTCATGAATGAATCCAGAGTTCTGTTTACATACAAAAGGCATTATACATATTTAAGTCTCTCTTCTAAATATCCGTTATCCTTGAACCGCAACTTAAAAAGTCTAAACATTACTGGAAATTTAACTCTTTTATCAGAACAGTGAGTTTTATAATATTTTAAGTTAAAGTGGACATTTTAAGTAAAAAAAATGAGATGAATGTCAAATAGAACTTTAAATTATGAATTTGCTATTATTTCATGCTCTACTAATGAGTTCTTAGCCATCAGTTCTCCATTCTAGGGCATTTTTCTATTTGAGAAAATGGCAAATGCCCTCATTGGTAATTTAGAGTAAGTTACCATGTTGCCAACAATACCATGGAGCGAACCTAGATACAGGTCTACAAGAAGACTTAGATTATCAATGTCTACTGCGAAATGCCTGGCAAATTACAAAAACTCTGAGTACTTAGAAGTGCATGTATTTAAAAATCTTTTAGATGCATTGTTAAAGCAATTATTTCTGTATCACTGATGTATTTATAGAACTTTAAATAATTTAAAAAGATGTATTACAACAAAACAGTTCAGTTTCCTAATTTTGGTGTCAAAATATGCCAGAAATTTTCAATCTTTCTCCAAATTTAATCAGTAAGTTCAAGATCATACTTTAAAGCTCAAACATCAGAATTATTCGGGTTTTGGTTAAGAATAATCAGAACAAGGGATTAAAGTTTTGAATAAACTCAAAAGGACAATAAATGAAAGTCCTTTCAAACAGACTTCCTACAACTCTTCTTATAACAGCAATTTCTAAAATTCTCTCATACAGAGATAGTAAAAACAAATAGCAGCAAAGGTAAGAATTGTCTTCTGAACATACCATACGTTTAAGAAAGGTAAAGTGCTGAAATGTAATCCACTGCTTATTGATGTTCCTAAAATGATGCATAAACTTGTGAGGGGATTCCTGCACAGCTCTTCTCTCTAGATACCAAACACATCCTCCTACCCGACCTATAATAGAGAGAGAAGGGGAAAAATTGTTAAAATGATTAATATTTCTCACCAAATGACTGCACCTATCCAGAAGCAAAGCCAGCACCATGGTAAGCAATGCACATGTGATGGGTCAGAACTTTGAAATGATTTAATCCAGATTTGTGAATAAATACAATTTATTAGCCCAATTTATTGTTTAAGTCAATGTAATCCTTCAACAGGACTAGGGAAATTTTTCATTTCAGGATCATTATGCTTTTATTATATTAAGTGCTGAAAAGACATTTTTAAAAAGAAAATACAAACTAATGTTTAGTCACTTTTAAAAAATATAAAATGGGCATATTTTTTCTCAATAAATAACTGTAAACTGGGTTATATATCAGATTAATATTTTAGCCAACTAAAAGGGTGAGGAAATAGTTCCCAATAAGGTATGACTCTATCAATCTACTTAGGAAGAAGCTATTTTTATTGTATAAGAATTTGGCTTTTAATCATTATTCTACACCTTTTCTCAAATATCAGCAAATCCAATGCTTCTTTGTAAAGCCTCATCCTAGTCAAGCCCTCAAAGTGTAATGGTACAGATTCTCCCTTTCTAAGAATTCTTTTCCCATGGCTCCATAACACTAATAGCTAGTTCCCTGGTTCTTTCCACCTACCACTCATCACTTCTCAGTTTCCAATGGTATCTGCTCTTGCTGTGTCTGCCATTTCAGACAGTCCTTACTGTTCTGAACACTATATATTGTCCCTAAGCAAATGCAATTACAGGGTAATTTTTAATCTTCTACATGCCTATCACAACTGTTCTTTATCTCCACATGGATGAGTTGCAATGTCTTTAAGAACACTTTATTCTCACCCATATCTCTACTCTGTTCTCTATTACAGATAAAACCATTACCTACTTAAGACCTCAAGAACATCCTGAATTCTTCCTTCAACATGCATTTCTCACTGGACCTGAAGAACTCAAAACTGGTTTTGAAATTAAGGCTCAGAACAGTAAAACCTTGATGTCTTCTTGACAGAATTGTTCAAGTCCAGTAAACTCTGAAATATAGGCCAAATTCTTTCCATTCCTACTGATCCGGACCCTTATTATCTTACATATGGATTACAGTAACAGTCATAGGATTCAAGCCAGTCATCCCAACTTCAGTAATTTCCTTTGTTCTCCAATTTAAGTTCCATAAAGCTAATGGTTTTCTTCCTACAGCTCAGAATATGTATCACTCGCCCAAACATGTACATATAACTCAATGTAGCAACGCTGTCTCATCACCCTCCACTAAGACCACATACTTCACAATTTTGTTCACTTTTATGTTGCTCACTTGCTTGCAGTGTCTTGTCTCACTTGTCAAATTTCCAGTTTCATTTAACCACCCTATCACTTTATATACTTTTTATGGCACTTCTTAATGCAAATTGTTTCCATTTGTTTCCACCATAACTTTTAGTTCCTTGGTGGTTGGGACTTACTCACTTTTGCTACAACAGTCAGCAAAGTGCTTTTCATATAATAATGAAATAATGTTTGATCACCTCCATAGCTTACTTAGACTGTGAGAACTATCACTGTCCCTTGCGATACATGGCAATCATCTCAGACTGGAGATATATCACTTCTTCACTCAAACCTCAATTACAAAATACTTGTTTTCCATTTATGTGAATGTGTGCTTGCCTGCGTATGTATATGTGAAGGAATAGTAGCATTTTTCAAATTTTTCTGAAATCAGTTTTTGGATATTCTGCCTTTATTTATATCTTTAATGGTGTATATTTTCCCTTTTTTGGCCTTAACATTGTTATTTAAGTTAACAGGATTTCAATATTGAACAATTCTATCAAGAAGACATCAAGGTTTTACTGTTCTGAGCCTTAATTTCAAAACCAGTTTTGAGTTCTTCAGGTCCAGTGAGAAATGCATGTTGCCAGGAGGAAAATAAAAGAGGTGAACAGACAAGTAACTGAAAAGTCCTGAATTTTTTTTAATGGCTATAAAATACTTTGAATTTTTTGAAGCAAACTCAGACATGACCACTAGATACGTAATATAGTCCCAGATTATCTCTCTGCCATTCCTTTTCACCATGCTGCTTCCACAGTGGATCTTCAAAGTGGATCAGAGTAAATCATACAGACCAGTTACTAGCATTATTGGTGATTATGTTCATAGCTTCAAGAAGCTAAACTGTCTACTAATTCCTTATAAGGAATGAAAAGACTGATCCAGCAAAAAACCATGTGGGCCATATGCAGCCCTCTAACTGGAACTGGGGAATTCTCAGCAGCCAAGTGGAATTGTCCTATAGAAAGTCCAAATTACAAAACTGAAAGGCAGAAAAGCAATGAGTCTGTTCAAGCACTAAGAAAGGCTTAGCCCTATGAGAATGAGTGTCTATGGTCAGGATCAAAGAATATTCACAGTCAGGGATAGCAGAAAGCAACAAAGAAACAATTCAAAAAGAATCATAGACCTTTAAAAAACCTTTTCATTGTGGAAAATTTCAATCACATACCAAAGCAGAATACAATGAGCCCCATTACTTTTCCCTCAGCTTCAACAATTATCAATCTTGTTTCATCTATACTCCAACTTCCCACCCTCTTCCCCACTTTTTGAACCAGAAAGGACCTTTAAAAGCATCTAGTTCAACTGCCTCATTTTATAGATGAGTAAACTCAGTTCCAGAAAAGTCAAATAATTTGCCCTGACATTACACAGACCAGAAAAGATCCATAAAATAACAATGCCATGAGAAAAAAAAAAAAAAAGAAATTTCAGAGTCACAGTGATCTACATTGCCAGATGCTGCAGAGAACTTGTGATACATGGGGTCTGAAAAGTTTCTGGGATTTGATTTAAAAAAAAGAGTCCTTGGATTCACCTATCCATCTCTAATGTGTACCTGTGGGAACACATTCCTCATACAGCCATTAGTCATCATCCTAAACTACTGGAGTCAAAATAATTGTCAACCTCTTCTTTAATATCTCCAACAGGACAAATTCCATTAATTCACAAATAATTACTGAGAGACAACAACGTATACCAGTTACTGTTCTGAGCACTGGCTGGGGTGGGGGGAGGGTGGGGGGATAGGGCAGAGAGGTGAACCACAGAAAAATTGTCCCTGCCTTCACAACATTTACATGCTAATTGGGAGAAATATATGAGAAACCGATGTACATAAATAATTACAGACTGCGCTAACCATGATGTGAGGATTGGGGCTGGAGCTCTATTTACGTAGGATAGGCAGCGTAGGCTTCTATGAAAAAGTGACATTTCAACTGAGACCTCGCCGAGGGCCAAGGAAGCACATTCCATCTTCAACATATATAGCTATTAGGCCCTTCGAGTAGGACCATTACACCAAGGACCACGATGAATGGTCCAAAGCTAAAAAATCTGAAGCTATAGCGCATGGTCTGTAGTTGTCATCATTTTCATTATCAAAGTTTACATCATGACCCTTGATATTGTAAGAAGGCTTCTGAGTGGGGACAAAGCGCTTTCCTTATCCTTACATTCCAGTGGCTAGGCACGGTGGCTCTGATATCTCAAAAGACTCGTGGAGCCCTAAGATTCTACTCCGTCCTCTGTCTCCAGCTTCCACTCTATGAAAACCGAAAGAAACACTAGACACCGCCCCTCCAGGGGACTGGAACGGAGACAGCATGTACAGCCAAAGACACAGTGCAACACTAAACCCTAGCCCTGTGGCCTCATCACTAAAGGCTACTCCTAGGTCACATCCTCCCACCGGTGCCCGGCCGACCTCGCCAAGGGCTCCCAAGGTTGCAGCAAGCCGGAACCACAGTGTTGCACGTGTCAAAAAGAGAACTCTCCCAAAGTCGTGCCCAACAGCGCGTGCAATACCTGTAAGGAAGCGTGAGGAGAGAGTGTGCGGGGATGCGGCCATAACGTAAGAGTCTGGTCGCTCCCCGGGATCCCCGTGTCCTCTCGCCTCACCGGCTGCTGGGCGCCGCCATATTTCTTCCCCGCCCCCAGTGGGAAGAGAGATGCTTCCGGTTCGTCACTTCTGCCGTAGGGAAGCGGAAGGGAAGGACTGTGGTTGTTGGTATTTGAACCCGGTGGACCTGACAATGCTGAGCTGAAGGTCGGAGGCTTGTGGTACTTTGGGGAAACGTGAGGAGCACTGTGTGGCTATATCTTCCGGAAGAAAAGGCTGCACGGGGATGGCGGGCCCACGCCTCCCGGTCCCAGAGGTTTCCTGGCGTTCTCTGGCCGGCTTCGAGTGACCTCTAGGCGTGGGCGGGGCCTGGCTGCGGACGGCTCGCGGGCAGCTTTAAGTTACGTTTGGAATACTTCCTGGTGCCCGAATCGCCAAGAGAAAATGGTCCTTGGGACGATGTCTCCACCCTCCAGCCTGATCAGTTACAGTTTTTTCCCTAATTTCGCTGTCAAATGGGAGGAGCGATGAACTCTAGGTTGCGTGTCCCTGATCCACACCAGAAAAGGGAATTCTCAGAATATCTCAAGATGAAGAAGGTGCGTATAGCGGTTAAGATTTCAGGCTCTGGAGTGAGATTTGTATTCTGGTTTGGGCTCCACGTCCTGACCCTTGTGACCTGCTTGAGCAAATTTCCTGACCTCAGTTATCTAGCTGACAACAGGAATAATAATAGCGTATATTGTATAAAATGGTTGAGAGAATCAAATAACGTTTCTCTAGTGGGTAGGCAAGTGCCTACCACATATAGACACTAATAAATTATTAATAGTGCTGCGATTAATTACTAGGGCAGATCTCAGCAGCCCTCCATGTGTTTTTCATGTTGGAGTTACACAAGAGCACAGAAGAAAAAAGATTCAGCTGTTGAAAAGAAGAGAAAAATAGGTAACTGGGATCTATAAGGTCATTTTCTCTCTGAGAGCCATTTTAGCTCACCTTAGCTAACACTGCTAGGCACAGGGGATACTGAAATAAATAAGGGTCCCTGATTCTGTGGGAGCTTACACTATACCAGTGTGGGCCAGGGTTTTGTTAATTAATGGAGTCAGTGTGATGGGGTGAAAGTGCTGCAGAAAGTTAATACTTCCCTTAGGTCAGGAAAGTCCTAAGAGGTTTAAAGTTAGTACTGAATTGGAGGAACAGTAGATTTTTCCTGCATACAAAGAAGGGAAAGGATATTTCATGAAGAGAAAAACAGCTTTCAATACTATGTTAAACGTTTTGAACCACCTTATAATTTTCCATGTACTTTTATGAACATGTTTATGTCACAGCAGATGTTATCCTGTTTATGACTAACATGTTAAGGCTTAAAGAGTTTTAAGTGACCTATCCAAAGTCACCTACGTGCTGAGCTCCAGAACCAAGACAAGAATCCCTGATAACTTATTTCCACCATGCCATACAGCATTAATCACCTAAGCATCTAGAATGGTCACAGCCTCTGTGATTTATGAAGCACAGTATTTCAACCTTGGGTGCCTGTCAGAGTCACCTGTGGAATTTTAAAGATGCCTGAGCCACCTTCAGACCTTTTAAATCAGAAGAGGTGTGGAGTGGTTGGAAGGGACCTATACTTTTCTTTTTAAACCACCACAAGTGATTTGGGTACACAGAACTGAGAATTACTGGACTACATTTTTTTTTAAGTGGACAACTCAGGTATGTGTAAAAGTTTGATGAACACAAATGTTGTATTTCATAAACTCAGAAAATATGAATTCCCAAGTTCTCTAGGCATATGATATACATGGGGTTAAATAGACAAATTCCTCTTTGGCCGACAGATTTTTCCTGTATTTAAGTCTTTTACAAATATAGGGCCAAGGTATAATCAAGTACACAAATGAGTGCGTAGGCTATTATTGAGAGAAACCAGAATAAATGTTTTATGGGAGAAATGCCTAAAAGATGAATACATCTTTGTTTGATTAGTCAGGAAGTGCATTCACCAATCTAATATTTGTAATTAAGTTAGCGTAGGTTGATAGTACCAAAGCATACCCTCCTGAAAAGTAATCCCTCGAGGTACTTCTGGAAAGAAGAGGGTTTCATGGCCCATACATTGATTTAGCACCCTGTAGCTACAAGAAAGCCTGAGAAAACAGAAAAAAGATTGCAGTGATTAGATTGGCCAGTCACAATCCATCGTTGTGGACCTAGATGTTGCTATTCCAAATACCATGAAAACTTGGGAAATGCTGGCATTACACACAATCAAACAAAAACAAACAATTTTGGAGATTAGAGCATGTTCATATTGACAATTTTTTTTTTCTTTTTTTTTATTCTAAGGTGAATCAGACTTCCTGATTTCAAACTGTCTTGTTTAATTAGACTTACTATTCCTGGACAAGTATTCTTAGAAAGTACCATATATAACCTCTGCCCTTTAGTCAATGTAGAGTAATAGGAGTTATAGAAGTATGCCTTAGGCATCCATACAGCTTAGCCTTCTCATTTCATAAGGATTTGGAAACTGAGGTACAGATAGATTAATTTACTCTAAGTGATAGAACTTTGTTTCCAGACATCCAGGCCAGCATTTTTTTTCACATCTCATTATCTTTTTGTTCCTTACTCTACCTTTAGCATCTTCACTAATGAAATGATATAGGATCCTACAATTACAATATTTATTTAACTTTGGATTTTGGGATTTTTACATTTCGAGTAAAATATGTTTTGTAAATTGTTTTCAGTTATCTATTTTGTTTGGTATTGCTTATAGAAAGAGATACAAAGAATTAAAAACATTTTTGGCTAATAGCATAATTTTAATTATCCCATAATTACTGAAAGTTGAGTCATATCATTCAATCTTACGTTAATGTGCTCATTACAGTTATCACTTCCTTATGTATTTTTAAACATGATTCTGAATCAATGTAAAGCTTTGTATCTTGTCTCTTAAAATTAATGTTATTAAACTTTACCCAGATAATAACTCCTCTTATTTTCCTTAATGTTTCAGCATTCCATTAAAAACTTAGCTGTTCTCGAATCCCACTTTGTCCTATAATGGATTTGCTTCACAGTTTGAAGGCAAAATTTCAAATAAAATTTTTCCTTGGAGAGTTTTTCTGCATGTACTGAATTTTATACCACATGACATGACTCCTGAGTAGATACTCTTTCAAAGTTCAGAATAAATACTATATTTTCAGACTCTCTTGCAGTTTAGTATAACTTTGTGACCAATTCTGATCAGTGGGATATAAGCAAAAGTAATGAGTTTAACTTCTAAGTGTTCTTAACAGTAGAGAGCAAGTCTTCCCTTGCTTGCTGGAATTCACATAAGGTGGCTGGAACTTGAACATCTTGGATCACGAGGTCCAAGTCACATATGATCACATAGAGGCCAGCAGAGAAAGGAGTTTTGGGTACCTACTGGATATGGAACTGCCATCCTAGCCCTGGACTGATCACATGTGGAAGAAATAAATTTCTCACTTTTTTAACACACTATTGCTTTGGGTTTTCTGTCATCTGCAGTACTTCTTAATTCAAACCAATATACCCTTAATGTGAGTATAGATAAACAGTGAAATTAAATGAACAAAAATGCCTGGCTCATACCTCAAAAAAATGATGGCTGTTACTATTAAATGACTCTATGCTTCAAAGGCAGCAAAGATAAATGTTAATAGTTCTAAAATATTTTAGAAGGAAATTTAGGGTTATAATATTCCAAAAATGTGTTGGAATAAAGCAGCTTGATAAAGTTTATGGAACTCAGAATCTAGAAAAAGGAATTAAAAAAAAAATAAAAGATTTGTATGTTCTTCTAATGCTATTTAAGATTAAGGGCACCAGGAGTTTATAGACTGTCAGTCCCAGTTTGTTAGACACAAGATCTGTGATGTGGAGAATGGGAATTATTTAGAAATAAAGATCATTCAATTTTCCTAGTTCTGGTATTCACCACATTAGTTCCTCATTTATCATTTTTACTCTATGATACACTGTAGTTAATATTCTTTAGGATGAGGAAAGAAGAGAACTAACATGGATAGGTTAGGTACAAGTACATTACTGGGCATGTTGCTAAGAGTCCAGCTTTTGGATAGAGTCAAAGGGATTAAAATAATGGCTTTCCACATAATATCTTCTCTTTAGATTCAGTCTCTCGAAATTACTGGACTTTGGATTTTCCTTTCTTAAAGTATATTCCTCACCCCTACCTTTCACCGTTGATGGTTCCTCCCTGGTCCCATGATTTTGAGAGCAGATGGTGACAAGACAAGTCTGGGTATTCTTGCTTCTGAGAGGCCTTTTGCTTTGAAATGTGCCCAGGAAAACGGTGGATGCTCAGTCTCTTTCTAGTCAGATAGGCTCGCATTAGATCTAACTCTTCAAAGTTAGGGCTTCCAGGTAAGTGTACACATCCAGAACCTTTGTGTAATGAACAGTGGCTTTTATCTTATCTTATGCTTGGAGACTTAGTTAAGTTATCTGCTGCTATAAAAGACAACTTAGATGTGGAGAAGCACAGAGTATTTCAGGGCCCTGTCTTTGTCTCTTTTTTGACAATGCTACTTAGTCTAGTCCAGTCTAGAGATAGAAATCACACCAATTACATGAATGGGTAATTTACAATGAAAATTAACATGTATCAAGTTGTTAAGTGGAAAGGGTGAGAAGAGAACTTTAAGGTGTCACAGAGGTAGCTACTGTAGGAAGCAGCTGCCACCTTTGGCTAGGGGAACAAAAGGAAGAAGTCAGGATTATTACAGTGCAGAAATGGGAACAGGGGCACTGTGCTTCTGGCGTTGTGGTGTCAGAGGGGAGACCTGACCGAGCTAGTTCTCTCTGTTTTTTTTTTTTTTTTTTTTTTTAAATGGTACTAGGCCTAGCTGCTGCTATAGGAGTGAAGGAGCAGTGGAATAAGTCTCGCAGGAAATGCAAGCAGGTAGGAAGCAGAAAGAGGGAGTCCCTCCTCCCTTTTCCAGTCCTTCAGGATTTCTATCCCCTATTGGCAGAGCCAAACAGCTTTCAGGAGTGTGGCTGGCAGACTCCCAGCCCCAGCACCACTAGACAGATTAGAGGGGTAGTTTGGAGCCAGACTTCCAGGTATACTTACCTGGAAGCCCCTGTGAGCTCTTATTTGAATAGATGTTCTACTCTAAGTGAACAGATAGATTCAAGTTTACAAATCAACCTCCTCTGAGCCTGAGTAGC
Organism: Rousettus aegyptiacus; assembly: GCF_014176215.1. Lineage (NCBI taxonomy): Eukaryota > Metazoa > Chordata > Mammalia > Chiroptera > Pteropodidae > Rousettus > Rousettus aegyptiacus. The sequence continues at coordinate 68,181,668 of NW_023416309.1, forward strand.
ATGAATCAGTTGCTAGGGTCCCTTAACAGTTCTTCCAAGGTAACTGATAACAGGATGAAACCCTAGTCCAAGATCCCTCCAATCGACATTATACCTCAGCTATAACCTGCCAGCTACCCTCTTCCATCTCTACTCCCCAGGGCTCAATTCCATCCATGACTTTTGGAATACCAAAGGTGAAAAACGCAGTTCAGGAATGCAGAAGACAAAACCAACCCTAGGAGATGAATTGTGATTGCTTTAAGTCATTCACATTCATCTGATACTCCCTTTCCCAGAGTTTCTTATAGCTAGAGATATCCATGTTACCCATTTCTGATTAGAGAAACAGGAGAAACCTACTGGCAAGTTTTCTGTGAATAATTTTGTTAACTGCTCAAAGAACCAGGCATGCAAAGGCAGGTGCTCTCTCGGCCTTTCCCCTTTTATTCCCAGGAAGGAGGACTGAGAATGTAATTCCTGACATGGACTCAGCCATCTTGTAACTATGAAGTGACAAGCATGAGGACAAAAAAAAGGAGGGGGGGGCTGAGGATGGCAGAGTGGAAAAAGTAGAGTCCAGTTTCTTGATGAAATTGTTGAGCCACTGCGCCAAGTCTGGGACATCTATGTACAGATTTATTGCTATAAGTATGTTGTTTTGCTAAAGCTACTATTTAGTTTCCTGTGCATTGCAGCCTGAATAAATTCAACAAGTAGGATAGAGGAGCTGAGCAACCTGGCATCAAAGATTGCTGAGGACAGATGACATAAAGAAACAACTGGAATCATGTCAGATATCTGAAAAGCATGTCATGTTTAACAAAAATAAAACAAATTGAATATAGTCCTTGTTTCTAATATGATATAATCCACAATGGTTCAATGGTTTAAATAACACAAAAAGAAAAGAAGAAATTTTGTGCAGATTAGTATCCTCTCTCTCTCTCTCTCTTTTTTTTTTTTTTTTTTTGCTATTTACTGTGTGCTCAACTCTTCTGATGATGTCAAATGTCTTGCTTTCCTGGTTCCCTCCTTCTCGGCATCTTGGAGCTTAGTGAAGAATACAGTGAAATGTTCCAAGGATAGCAGGAAACAAATCCCATAGGTCAAGAAAATCATAACCAGTAAAGAGCATCCTTAAACATTCATTTTTTTAAATTTGTTACTAGGAACTCTTAAAAACATTTCTTATATATTCTGGTAAATGACCCATCAATATTATAAAAATAGAGAATTCCAAGTACAAGGAGACTTGCAAAAGGCAAGTTAATAGGAAGAATCCCAGAAAAGGTTTTCTCAATAATAATGAATAAGCTACTGGGAAAGCACAGATCTTATATCTTTTCTAAAATTAGTTACTAGTTCTCGTCTATGGACATTCTTCCTGTATTTGTATGTTTAATATAATCAATAGCAGAAAATGAAGACGTTCATTTTTTGAAAATAAATGTCAATGCCTGTTTGCAAAAATAAACCACTTATTTAGTACCTACTTTGTATTAAATGCTTTATTATGACATCTCATTTACTTTTCACAAGAACCCTGATACATGGTATTCCCATTTTCAGATAAAAGCTTGAGACCTTAAAAAGTTAAATAATTCTCCCAAGTTAACATAGGTAGAAAGCAAGTGCTACAGCTAGAATTTAATCCTGTCTGATTCCAAAGCATGTGTTCTTAATCCTAATACTGGACTGTCTCCCATATTTTATGTATTATAGAGTCCTCATTATCTGGCATTTTTTCATACTAGTCTAAAGTTTCACATTTCATCAAACTAGTGAAGTTATTGAAGTTTGGCCTCCAAAAAATTGCTTGATTTTACATTTTCTGACTTGGGTTCAATTTCCTTTGACCTGAGTTTCCATATTTATAGAATAGGAATACCAATACCAGGTCTACCGCTTAAGTTACATTGCACTTTCAATACTTACTATCTGGTGTTCATATCTGGACACCTTCATGTAATACTCATTCCAGAGGCCTAACCTAGACTGACTGAATCAAAAGTCTGGGGGGTGGGCCTGGAATCCAGTTAAGAAAAATGACATTATTTTATGAAAATCACATAAGCCTTGTATGAAAATGTCAAGAGTACAAAAAAAGAAAGCATTTCCAGGGCCACCCAAAAAAGGTGATGGTGGTGGTAACAGTGATGGGGACAATAACGATAACAAATAACACATTCTCGTTATTAGATTTTCCTATGTTCCAGAAGTAACATCTCATCTCATCTAATCACATTTAACTTCTCAACAGTCATAACTACCACATTATTTACATTTTTTAGATAAAGTAATTGACACTCAAATTCTGAGAAATCTGTATTCGTTTATTAGGGCTTCCTTAACAAAGTACCATAAACTGGGTGCCTTAAAACAACGGATGTGTGTTGCCTCCCAACTAAGGAGGCTGGAAGTCAGAAACCAAGGTGTGGGCAGTGAGTGCCATGCTCCCTCTGAGGCCTCTAGAGAAGTATCCTTTCTTTCCTCTTCCAGCTTCCAGTATCCTGCTTGGCTTGTGACAGCAAAACTCTGATCTCCGAATCTGTCTTCACATGGTCATCTTTCTTCTGGTCTCTGTCTTCACAAGGATCTGTGTGCGTGTATGTGTGTGTCCAAATTTCACTCTTATAAGGACATGAGTCATAGTGGATTAGGGCCTATCCTAATGACCCCATCTTAATGTCATTATATCTACAAAAACCCTGTTTCTAACTAAGGTCACATTCACAGGTACTGGGAGGATGTCAACATGCCTTTGGGGGAGACACAATTCATCCCATAACACTATCCAAGGATACAATGGCTAGTAAAGTGTGGAATTAGGTTTGAATTTAGGTGATGCTAGAATCTAGCCCCTTGCCCATCAGCCACCACATCTCCCATCTCAGTGGACTGCACTCAGGGAAATTGTATAGCAGTGCCTCGAGAAAGGGAAAAAGTATAATAAATGAAAAAAAAAAAAAACACAAACTTGCAACTATTCAGTAGAAATTTATTTACAAGAGCACAAAACTTTGAGTTGGTCTCAGACATTTCCTCTGCAACAGTTGGATGCCAAATGACTCCGTAGGGTTTTGAGGGGGAAAAGTTATGAGCTAAGAACTTTATACCCAGCAATTTGTCTTTCAGTGGGACAGGCGGGCATTCTCAAAAATGCAAGGGCTCAGAAAATATTCCACTTGTTCAAAAACTATTTGAAGATACATTCCAGTGGTTCATAGGGTTTAGTATTATATAGACCAGAAAAAAATTCAAAAATAATTTAGAAACCAACAGAGGATTGCCAACTTTTAACTTTGCAAAGGAGTTTAAAACAAATCAAACTACCATCTCATGTACATATAAGCGCTTCATAAAGGATAGATTATTTTAATGCCAAAAATGTTAAAAAGGTATAATTAGATAGCTATTTAAATTGAATAGTTTCTCTTTCTGAAAAATATTCTCATTTAATGTATTTTACCCCAGAATAGTGAAGACCTTTTTTCCATAGATAAAATCTCATCCATAAATGGGTGTTTGAAAACCGGGAACTGACAGAAATACAAAGAAGAATGATATTAACTGAAAATGAGTTCTGGCTAGCATTCATGATTTATGTAACTGAGGGAAAAATATTATTTGAAACTGACTGTAATCATTTCCATTTTCTAAGGAAAGTTTCAGTGGGAAAATAAATCTTTGCAATGTTACTCCCTTCTACATACAGAGGATGGTGGCAAGGAGAGAGGAGATAACTTGTTCCCTCAACCAACATCTGTGTTTCCATTTAGTCTTTTCCAAGTTCTCCTGAAAATATCCACGAAAGGACCACTAATTTAAAATGTTTGCACATGCACATGTAATTAATTGTTCCTCTCAAATTCTTGGTGGGAAGAACATGCCTGCATTTGAAACCGGGGAGTTTCTAAGAATTTCTGCGAATTAGAATATAGGTGAAGCCAGATTGAGAAAAAAAAAAAAAAGTCAATCTATGATTCATGACATATAAAGGGTGAGACTCATGTATGGAGAAGGATGAGGGGCCAGTAAGCAAAATTCAACCAATACTTCTCTCCTCAAGCTTAGAGCAAAAGGGGCTAGGAGCCAGGACAAACAGAATCTGGGAGTGAGTGTATCAGGTACAGACACAGAGGCTGCTTGAAACATTCAATAGTATTTATACTTGGAATGAGTTCCCAGGCTAAGTAAAGCAGGGCAGCTGTGAAGCTGGCTTAAAACTGAGGAAGTGGGTTCCAGTTGAGAAGTACTGCCTTGGAGCATTGCCTAAGTGTGGGTCTAGAACTACAATGGGGAATAGAAGCTCTCAGGCACAGCAGTGAAATCCCTCCCCCCATCTGTTCCTTCTCTTACCTGGTAGGCAAATGGACCTCCTATCTGGTTTAAAGTAATAATATGGTACATCAAAACATGATTTCCCTATCATAATAATAGACATAACAATATTTAGATATAAATAGAATGAAAACATTTTAACCTTTACCGAGGGACTATACTATGGTGATGAATAAATACTCAAATCTAAATGGCTTGACACAAACAAAAATTTTACCTTTTGCTCACTTAAAGCTTGACGCAGCTTGGGTGACTCTTCAACACTGCCATCTTCTAAGCAATTACTAAAAGATCCAGGCTGCTTCCATATTATGGGTTTATTATTCTCTGTGGTCACTCTGTTAGGGGGAGAGAGAGTGTGAAGAACTCACATTTACTCTAAATTCCCTCTGATCTTAAATGGCAAATGTTTGTTATACTCCCAGCCCATTGGTCAGAATTAATCAAATGGCTCCAACACAACAGCAATACAATGGCATCTGAGAAGTTCAGGTGAACAGTGAAATATGCAAGTACTACTCTGTCACAGAAACATAAAAGAAGACTTGAATGAAATGAAAGACATACCGCATTTCTGAATTAGGAGAGAATATTGTAATGATGTTAATTCTTTCTAATATAACCTATGGCTGTAACACAATCTCAGATACAGTACCTAATAAATGATTCCAAAGTTTTTTAGGAAGAATAAATGAGCGAGAATAGCCAAGAAAATTAAAAAAATAAAACAGAATAAGGTAGGTCTCTCTGCTAAGGTGTTAAAATGTGCTGTAAAGTTCCAATAGTTAAAATAACTTGGTGGTCCTTGCCCAAGAATAAATAGTGAGATCATTGGAACAGAATGAAAAATCTAAGAACAGATCAAAGAATTTATAAATATTTAACGTATTTAGATAAGGTTGGCATGTTAAATCAGTATGGAAAAGAGTGCTTATGTTAAAAATAGCATGGGGCCACTAATCATTTCCTGGGAGGAAAAAATGTATGCCTGTATCTCACTATACTCCAAAATTTATTTCATGTGGATTAAAATATTTAAATGAGTTAATAGAAGAAAATATAGTTGTGGGAAGGATAATCTAATCAAGATTTAAGTCATAGAATCCAGAAAGATAAAAGATACATGCATTTTTTAAGATAAAAAATTTAAACATTTTTGTGTTCCAAACAGCAAAGCAAGCTAAAAGGCACTCAAAAATGAGGAAAGAAATTGCACCACATGTGACAGACAAGGGAGTACCACTATCAAAATGTAAATAGCCTTAGAGATAAATAATAAATGCACAAAATTATATGAACATAAAGGAAGATATATAGTTTTCAATAAACATAATAAAAACTTCAATATCATTATTGTAAAAAAGTACAAATTTCAAAAAAATGCTATAGTCTACCTGTTAAACTGACAAGGATAAAAAAAAAATGAATGGTAACCACTCAATGCTGTTGGGGTGTAAATTTGTATGCTCTCCCTGTAAGGTAGTTTGTATTGAAAGACTCAAAAAGTTCATATCTGCACGTTCTACTTCTAAAATTTGCCCTAAGAGAATCATAACAGATTTGTAGGAAAGAGTTATTCACTAAAATAGTCATTCAAGCTCAGTTTTAGGAGAAAAAAATTTGAACACAACCTAAACATCCAGTAATAATTCTTGGTAAATATTCAATAATATATTTTGCCTGAATAAATTGCTTTATGCCCATATATATGCCCATATACACAGATGTTGTAAATATGCTGTAAAGGTTGTTTATAGACATTAAAATGTTCATAGACTATATTTGAATGAACAAAGCAAGTTACCTACAGTATGTTCTATTTTAATTTTGAAAAGTTTATATGCGTAATAAAATTCTGGAATCATATGTTCAAATTAACAGCGGTTACTTCTGGTTGGTATAATTAAAGCAATTTCGATCATTTTATTTGTCTGATTTTAAAAAATATTGTACAATAAGCATATCTTATTTAAGAAAGTGGTGAAGGTAGAAGGTAGAAAACTGTGGGACTCCTGGAGCGCCCACTGGCAAGATATGAAGCATGGATCAACAAAAGAGAATGACTGTTTTGGCCTTGCAGCTGCCTGAAAACACCATATTTCAGAGTTGGCTGCATACTTTGTGGTAGCTTTGTATTCCAAGGGCTGAGTTTTGCAAACAAACTTTGCAGAGTACAGCGTGTGCCCCTTCAGGTGGTTTTTGGAGCTCATCAGGTATGAGTAACACTAGTTCATTTATCTTTAGGTGAGTTTACGTGGAGTGCTGAGGTGTTGACAGAACCTGAGCTGAGAACAATGTTTATTTATATCTGCACACAATAATTCATGTCTCTCTAAATCTAGGGCTTTCTCCTAATTTGCTCACAGTTTGCAAACATTTGCAGTTCTCTCTACTGGTGATGCCTGGTTTGGTTTGGCTGGACTTGAGCAAATGAAAAGGAACATAAGACAGTGAATGGAGCTCAATGCTGTGATTCATACACAGAAAAGGAACATTTGCTTATGTTGATATGTGTTGGAAATGCTAAGATCTCTAAAATTCTGTTTTGCATCTTTACGACTAAATAATATCTGTATTGCTTATGCTAGTAGATGTTTTTAACTGTGTTGTGTGTGTGTGTGTGTGTGTGTGTGTGTGTGTGTCCAGTGGGGACTAGAGGGAAGGAATCTTCATAATGTCCTGGTGAAGTGCTGAGCCATTTGTATCTACTAAATGACGTTATAGAATGTTAAAATTCCTATATGCCTGTGTTTATTTTAAAAAATTTCAACATATAAAAAGTAGAGAGATTTATATCATGACTCTCCCCAAATAAATCTTATTTTCTTTATAATCTCAACTAACTTCCCGCACCAGCTACTGATGTCAGCAGATGTGAAGTTCAAGTTGGAAATCTTAGACTCTAATATGTAATTGTGAATTGTAGGATGAGACAGAATAGAGCAAACGATTAGGAAGCCAGATAGACCTGATCTAAATCAGGCTTGACCATTACATCTTGCTGGTTGATTGGTCTAGGCCATGTAAGCTTTCTGACCCTCATCTGTAAAATAGAATTACAGTATATAACTTATAGGAAAATTGAATTAAATCCACTGAATACTTCAAGTACCAAGCACCATTCTTTGTATCTAGCAGGTACTTAATTGTTGTTATTTTATTACTATTTCTACTCCTCTACCTAGAGTAGAAAATCCAAAATACAGAAAGTCCTCCATGATATTAAAATTTCCAAATAGCATGATAAATAATCATTACCCATTTGCTGAGTTCATTATTCAGAAATGAGTACCTTTTGAGAGTAAAATCTGCAACTGGCCATTGTTGTTGGTGTGAGCTTCTGTCTTCTCAGTATAAAGGGTAAATATATACCAACATTGGCCTGAACAAATTTTTAAAAATGCCCCCATTAGGTAGCCATTTATTTTGGTTAAATTCTATGGATGCAAATAAGTTGATCATTGAGCTCTCATTCATCTTTACAGCATAACTCATCATCTATCTTCCAAGGAAATGGAAAACAGAGTAGGTATATTTTGATGAGAAGCTAGGGTGTTAGGGAAGATATTAAGCCTGAATAGCTACTTCTCAGGTTGGTTTGACCTACAAAGTGAATTGACGTGATGTGAGTTGCAGATCTTAGGAAAGCGGGACTTTGAGTGGTGTGAGGCAGGGGACAGTGGTAGGTCAAACATGATTCACTCACCTATATGATGTGTGCTGAATAGGAAGAAGTCACTGAACATGGAATTGAAGGGCACAGTGGATAAATGTCAAAATGCTTTCAACCTGATTTGGGGGTCTGTGTGAGCTCAGTGAAGGCTTCCAGCTCAAAAACAAAGAGTAATATATTTTGAAAGAGGTCAATTAATTTCTTAATCTCCCTTCCCAGTTAATTAATTTCTGACCTGAAGCAAGTCGCTCTACTCTAAGCAGGATTCAGGATTCTGCTTATCAACTTGGCTTTGAGAAATGGGTTTGTCGATCATGTTGAAAGGATGTATCTATTAGTAATTGTGCTTGTGAAACTCGAAGAAGTGTGCTGCTCAGATCTTCTTCAAGAAAGAATCAGCTGTTCACCTGTAAGGAGGGCAGTTTGACAGCCTCTAACTCTAACACCCTCAGGATACAACCTAGATTTTGAGCTGAGACCATATTGTTTCTAGAAAAGCCCCAACTATTCACTGAGAGTGACACAAATACTAGGGCTGGGCCAGTTTTGCCAACATACAGCTCTTCCAGGGCTCCCCACTGGACTAGCCTAATCCTTGTTGAATCTGCATCAGAATCTGAGGGTTTTCTTGAGAATCCTGCTTCCTTCCCTTTCTCCACAGGTGCGGGATCTGAATCAGGGTCTGAAAGCTTTCGCTGTCCAATTCTGCTTTCTTCCCTTTAATGGTTTTACAGACACCCCACTCCCTTACATGAATCTGTGGTAATCCTAATTCAGTCCCAGAGGATCCAACTGACACATGTGGTATTGGCACCTTCTCATGGAAATACTTTAGAAATTATAAAGAACTACTAGAAAAAAAATTGTAGTATGCTTAAATCATAGATGCTTAAATTGCAAAAGTTTATGCCATGCAGAAAAAGTCATATTAAAAAACAACAACTGCTTGTAGCCTCTAGCCCCAGGTGCAACAAAACAACAACAACAACAAAAAACACTTGCCATTGTGATACTATTCTTTCATCCTGGAACTAACACTTCGGAATTTTGTTTACAAGCCCATATTTCCCTCATACCTTTTGTGACTAATTAGCTGATAATCATATCTCTTCCTAGCCTTCCTTCTAGAATTAAGACAATGATTCTTTCATTCTGCTTTTCTCTGTCAATTCTTTAACCTTTCAACTTTTCCTTCTCAAAGTGTGCTTTTCTTGATGGTTTTCAAAAAGTTTTTTAAAAGTGATATCTTACATATTATCAAGACAAGAAAAGTCTCTGTGTTGAAGTTACCTGGATAAATGCATCATATTCATTATGTAGTTCAGCTATTAGTCAACATTTATTTTATTTACAGGGACCCAGTATCCATTAGGAATTACATTTGCTCGCTAATAAGTTTCGAAAAGTAGTTTAAACAAGAAAAAGTTAAAGAAATCCAGAATGTGATGGTTTTGTTACGGATCTACCAGGCTATGTTAAAACTGCATGTCCCAGAATTCCTTTTCTCTGGTTAGAGTGGGTCACAGAGAGGTTCTTTGGGAGATATAGGGGTAGAAGTTTCGCAGTAGCCATTTTGTAACTCACACGTGTTATCAGTTATCTGCTGGCTCACCTCGTTGATGTGAGGCAGTACTTGGGCCTACAACTGCTCCACTTTTTCTTGGATCCTCCTTCAGGTTCTATTATCCCTGGGCCAGGCGTATATATTTAACTGTGGGATGAAGTTATCTAAGGATACACCACTAAGGTCAGAGTCATTAAGATCTATCACAGGTTCAGTCTGTCCCCAAGGACTCCAGATTGTGCTTATGGGTTCCAGCTTATACTTCTCTTCCACCTCATATCCATCTTTTCTTCTCAACTGCTTGTAGCCTCTAGCCCCAGGTGCAAGGACAACAGCTTTACAGCTACTGTTTATCTCCTGCAATTGCTTAAGGTCCTCTAACAGAACACACTCACACACACCCTTTAGTGATTCTGCATCTCTGATGGAACCTTACCTGATACACAGAAGTAGACAAACCAACTTTAGAATCATCCCATCTAGTTATGAGGGATTTAGTTCCCTTGTCTTTCAACTCAGCCACCCTTATTACAGGAGCTTCCATCCTCAAGATCACAAGGTATAGCCATCGTACTTCAGTCATCACTTTCAGCTCCCAACAAAAGGAAGGGGGAGAAAACAAAAAGGGGGCTTTCCCAGGAGTCCTCCCAATCGCTGCCATTGCATCCATCCTTTTCTCTCCCAACTTCAAGAGAAGTTGAGAAATGGAGTCCTTTAAATTGGCTACTTCTGAGGATTCTGTTACCAAGAAAAAGAGAAATTAATGTTAAGAAGCTAAGTGTTCATCTCTGCCAGAGATAAGGAAGGCGTGTAGCCCTAACTTTGGGATCATAAAGTCCTAAAGTCCAAACCAGGGTTTCCCCAAGCCCTGAGCTATGGACTGGTACCTATCCATGGCCTATTATGAACTGGGCCACATAGCAAGAGGTGAGTGGCTGGCAAAGAAGTGAACTTCATTTGTATTTACAGCTGCTCCCCAACACTAGCGTCATTGCCTCAGCTCTACCTCAGATCATCAGGCATTAATTTCTCATAGGAGTACTGGTCCCTGGTGCCAAAATGTTGGGGACCACTGGTCTAAACTACATTTGTACCTTTAAGTAAAATGTAATTGAATATAGAACAGCAGGCATCATGTGGGTTCCATTAAGTGTTTAATTGAAATTAAATATCTAAGAATAGTGTAGAGGGCTAGAAATAACTTATGCTGAGTTTTGTAAAGGGGATGATGTACTTCCTTGGGGCAAGGTCTCTGCAGAGAGTTGTTTACACTCTGATTTCAAGAAAGTAAAGACTGTGGCATAGAGGAAACAATGTAGGGAATTGTAAGAATATGACAGAGTTAGAAGTGGAGGAACCAAGAAAGCAAAAATGAGAATAAAATATTTCTGATTTGATCTAGATAGTATATTGATGCCAATGACTAAGCTAATGATAGTAGCTAATGACTATTGTCGACTTGATGTTTTAGATTTCAGAATATATGTCAATCTGTATGCAGACGGGATATACATTTCTTTTAGAGAAAATTAAGCAATGTGTACTTTTCCTTGCTTTTTACCTGTAAATGAGAAAGATGCTTTTTTCTTGGAAGAGCAGAGGTGTTTAAATACAGAAAACATAGAAAAATCTCCACTAGAAAAAAATTGTATCCTAATTAGGAAACAAACTTTATAACACTTCTCAGGACTTTTCCATAACTGTCCCCTTCAAATAATAACTAGGGCAAATCTGGTATAAATGCTAGACAGCTGAAGAAGGTTAGAAAAGGAGCCAAATAGGAAAATTACTGTATTACATTTTTAAAATTCATCTCTTCCAACCATTGCTTCATAGAGAAGATAGCCAGAGAGCTCTATTTACCATGCCTGTATTTACTTACTGGGTTGCTGCTTTTAAAAGGGACCAAAATGTCCTATTTTGTTTTAAACACCTTTTTAAATACAATTTCAATATACCTTTTCATTTGGACCCAAACCTAATGTTTAAATTAGTTTAAAATGAGAACACAAACAACTTAGGTAACTTAAGGTGTTTCAAACATTGACAGTATTTAATACAAATTATTATTTTATCAAGAAATTATAAATATTGGTATTATTAAAAAATCTTGTGCAGATTGTAAGACTTCAGGATATCTACATTAGTTAGTATCAAGAAAGTTTGAATTTGCTTAAGGACTCCTTAAAAGTTGTTTCATGCCATCAAAAAAAAAATAAGAAAAGAAAAAGAAACAACAACAAAACAACCTTTTTCTAATTAACTTCATCATTTGCTAAGTTAAAAAATATGAACTTAATGCTGATTAAAAGCTGATTATAAGTGTGCAATTGAAATTAAATGTCTAAGAATAATGTGGAGGGTTAGAAATAGCTTATGCTGAGTTTTTGTAAAGGGGATGATATACTTCTGAGGGGCAAGTTTTAGAAATGATAGTAGAAATCTCTGTCTCAAAAATAAACTCTATCTTAAACATAAAAACTTTCTGATACAACTTAGGCAGAAGAGGAAAGTGTAGCAAGTACGATGTTCAGGCCACAACTAGAGGGAAACAAGACACATATCTATATTCTTTACTTATTTTATTTTTTTCCTGTAACAGCTTATCTTCTAATTCAAGTGTCTATTCTTCCATGATAGAGGAAATTTAATTTAGTCAATTGCAGGTCCATTGCCCTTTTCACTGTTCCCTGCCCACCGAAATGCTGGTAAGCTTATACACTAAGAAGGTGGGCATTTGTCAGGAGGGAGGGGGCAGATCAGGGAGCAACATGCGCCGATAATTTGAGTTTGGGTTATGACTTTTCCCCCTACCCAGCCTCTTCTGTTCCTGCCCTCCCTTTGCTCCATTTTCTTGTATGTGAAATTCACAGCTGAGTTGTCCCTTTGTCCTGTACGGCCCCACCAGATGCTGCAGTTTCTCTGCTTGAACACAGGAAACTAACTACATGAGGTAAGGTCCCCTCTGCATCCATATGTTCCATAACAGTTTCTTCTCTAGGGTCTTCATGTCTTCCCAGGAATCTGTGGAGAATGCAGCCCGTATCATACAAATCTATGCCTTCTCCCTACCTCCCTTGGCCTAATTTAAGGGGAGGAAGCAGGGCCTCTTTTTCTGGAATCCCCTAGCTCTCTGAAAGCATGTATATTGTCTTCATGCAGATCAGGAAAGGGCACCCCATCTGGATGGTCAAATAGAAAATGATGTGCCATGTAAATGGATATAGCCAGGCAGGCTCACTGCTTGGTGAGCAGAAGAAACTTGGGGCAAAGAAAAAAAGGCTTCCTTCTCTTGATGGAGGGCATGGGGGAAGTAAGAGGTGGCATTAGCATTTGTCATCTAAAATCTTCTTGCTTCTCTGATCGCAGGGAAAAGTTTTTCAGAATCTGTGTTTTTGGAATATGAGCATTTGAAGCTAATATCTACAAGGAGATTCCTTTTGCTTTCCTCTTTTGCTAATACATCACTTCTCTAAGGCAAACAGCTTAGAGTTACCCTGTTGCTGCCTCAAGGTGTGTGTGTCATGGTGGGGGTGGGGGAGTGGTTGGAGAGGGAATTACTGCCGATACCTTAGTCTTTTGAGGCAGTTAGAATTCTAGTCTGGAAAAGGAAAAGGACACTGATAGAAACTTTTCCCCTCATCTGGGATAGAAATATTTGAAAGAGAATAGAAACAATTCTAACAGAACCCATCTCAACTTTCAATGCAGGACAAAAACAGATACTCTCTGAGTCAGAAGGAGCAAACAGAAAAACCAGCATGCACAGTCAATAGTTTAAAATTAGGGAACCAAAGCGGCTGGCACAGAAGTTTCCTCATGGAAACGAGTTCCTGTGAGAAATGAGATATGCAAGGAAACTTAAGCCATTCTAATAGCTCTTAGTCATTCATTAAATTGTAATATATTCATTTACTTTTCATATATTGTAAACATAATTAACAATCTAATTCTTGTCATGGATTACAATTAATGAGTTCAGTGAGAGAGGAATGAGTACTCGACTGTTATTATAATCAGATTTTAAAAGTTATAGGCAAATTCTGCCAAAAGTTTGTTACTGTATCACAGGGGTTCCCAAACTCTGGGCCACAAACTAACACCTGTCTGTGGGTCTGTGACCTGTCAGGAACTGGGCCACACAGCGGGAAGTGAGTGGTGGGTGAGGGAGCAAAGCTTCATCTGTATTTGTAGCCATTCCTCTGCACTGGCATCACCATCTTAGCTCCAGCTCAGATCATCAGGCATTAGATTCTCATAGGAGCCCTGGTCCCTGGTGCCAAAAAGTTTAGGAACCGCAGCTGTAATAGACTTAGAAGTCTTTGTATTTTTTTATAAACCTAGTTGGCACTGGATTGGGTCAAAGAAGTATGGATGTCCTAAGATTATGTTTTAAAAGATTAAGAAAATAAAGTTTTCAAAACACATACTACTTATTAATCATCATCCCTACTTACTACATTACTTGTCCTTAACATTTGTGAGTTTACAGGCATGTTTTCATACAAAGAAAGAATGCATGATTTTTAGCTACAACGACCCTATAAAAACATGTATCAGCTCAAAATTCTGGAAGCTTATTTAAGTATTTCTGTCAGTGTTTCTCATTCTTCAAGTGCATACAAGCTACCTGGGGAATTTATTAGATGTAGATTCTGCTTTAGTAGGTCTGGGGTGGAGTGCAGATTTCTGTATTTCTAATAGACTTTCAGGTGATACTGAGACTCCTTGTCTGTGGACCATACTTTAGGTACCATGGTTTTAAATGGCTAGAAGATCAAAGGTGCTCTGCTGGAAACTTCAGGTAATTTCAGGTTGGCCTTCTTCTCCATTTCCCCACCCTATTTCCAGTGGGTGGCATCTTTCCCAGTGCCATGATGCAGTTGTAAGTGGTTACTTCCTGGAGTAGTCAGTTTGGGTTATGACTGGGCCTAAAATCTGTCTAGGCTGGGCCACATCTCTGGTAGGGTCTATGTATGTGTGTGTGTGGGGGGGGGATCATTACGTCCTCTCAGTCAGTTAACTGGTTAATAAGTATAGGCCATCAGTGTGTCCAGGGTAGTCAGTCTGTCTGGGTTGGTTAAGACTTTGGCCTTTGTAGTTTTCCTGCACCACATCAGAAGACTGAAAAAGGCCATTTAGGCAGCCCTCAAAGTCAGGAATACAGCCCAGGAATGTGTTTTGTAGGTAGATTGGATTTCTATAGGCCCACAACTATCTTCTAGTTTGGCCACTTGGTCTGCAAAAGGAGTCATCGTCCACCTTCTAAAAGGGGGTGTTTACCTTTGCTCCTACCCATCCGCCCTCGTTACCACCCTGGCTATCTCACACACAGAAAGATCTCTCCCGGAGCCTCAAGAGAGAGAGCCACCTTTGCAAGATACCGGCCTAGTTTAAAGGGCTCTCCTTTTCTCCTCATAAAAAAACCCCACAGATGAAGCAATTACCTTCTCCTATCTCCTATTTCTAGGCTTTTTCACAGTAAGGAAAGTTAAGAAAAGTGCAGAAGAAGCGTAAACAAAAAAGCAAATTCTTAAAAAAGACTACATAATATATTATGAAATATTTACAAATACTGATCATTTTAGAAGCCACAAAAATGTCCGTAAATTCCAAGTCATAGGAATTATACAGACACAAAATACAATAAAACTTAAAATTACAAGGCAAGTATAAACGTACAAACTTCCTGTCAATTTAAACTTTTCTCAAAAAACTGGGGCAAGGAAGAAATCAAAACAGCAATTTTAGACTACTTAGAAAATAATGGCAATTTCAAAATTACATATCACAACTAATAAGATGTGGATTTAGCTATACTCAGATAAATTTATCACCTTAAGTACAATGAGAATAACTGAACTCAACTCAACTCATATTGTATGTGCTTTCAGCTCTGCTCTTTATTTGGCTATGACTAATTAATGAGAGCAGGCCCGCATCACCTCCGCTTACTTGCTGCTAGCCTTTTCTCACAGATGCCAGGATGTTAATGGCTATTCTTGTTATTGCTTCACTTGTATCTGGAAGTAATCTTGGAACCTCCGCAATTTGAAAGAATCTTGCCTAGATGGTGGTGTTCAACTTGCTGATTGGCCAATCCACACTGAGGGCCTTTGACATCACTAGATGGGTTGCCTATGGATATATTATCAGTATCAGCTTGACACTGTATGTAACAGCTTGTAAAGAAGAAAGCACAGGAACACACACTGGAATTTAAACAGAAAATGACACAATTGAGTCGGTTTAAATAAAATGAGTGAAGTATAGTTTTTTTTTTAAGCTGCTGTTAAATCTAAAAGGTAAAGAATTATATATATATATAGTCTAGCTGAAACAGGGCCTTCAGCTATCATTTGGTTAATAAATGCGTTTTAGTATTTATATGTCCCACTGTCTGCACAGATTCAGCTTGTTGAATCAAAGTTCTGTAGATGGGTGCACATTTAATAAAATACAATCGAATGTGTAAAAATGTACAATTTTCACTTGTGAAACTGTAAATTATAAAATATATATATATTTTTTTGCTAAAGACAAATGCAATTTTACATTGTTTGGAAGTGGGATTTAAGGGGGTGAGAATTTGCAGGTTTGCTTCTAGCTCTTAAAGCATGGTTGTGGAATATGCATTGTAATGGTAAGGGAAGGGGAATGATGAGGGAGGGGCTAGTGAAGGAGGTTTCTTTTTGATAGGGCAAGATAATCTATATAAACTTTCAATATTTATTCCTTCAAAATGGGTTTGAAAAAGCAGATCATTATCTCCTGGGATGACAGCGGCCATTATAATGCCAATTTCTAAGCTCTGCAGGCCAGGCTGATCTCTCTATATTACATTGTGTTCTAGAGAGGCCACAATGGATATGGTAGGAGGACTCTCACTTTAGCTCAGTCTCCAAATAATCAAAATATTATAGTTGTATTATGGACACATCAAAAGAAGAGCCAAGCCTGTCTGTTAAAAGAGAATATAAACATTAGAAGTATAGACCACTTTTAGTAATAAAAATATTTTGTTATGTGCACTAACTACTACTAGTTTTAGAAAGAGTCATACATGTATTCTTAATATAGAGAAATGTATTATACTTAGCCATCGAAATATCACATTTCGTAGGAATATCCTACAAAGAGGGAAATATTACACACTTTGGTATTTTGAAAGAAAGGAATATAATATTGCATGTGATTTTTTAAAATTGGAATTCTTTACAGAATGTCCTCAAGGTTTTTAGTCTCATACTCACAAAAGAGTTATCGAATATTAAGACACATATTAATAGCTTTATCATAGCATTCTATCCTAACATTCTATCATAACATTCTATGTGTTCTAACTTCACCATTTATCTGGAAAATGCCTTGAAGATAATTTTTCTTTGCTATATTTAAAAAAAGCCCTATCATGCAAGATAAAGGAAATAATGGACTGGTACTGGATGAATCTGAGTAATTTATGAATCTGATGAATTGAGTCATTCATTTATTCCTTCACTCCTTTATGAATTCAGTCAATTGATTGAGTGCCTACTTATGCTAGGCAGTTGTCAGGTCCTGAGAACATAAAAGGAACAAGATACGCTCTTAAGGAGATTACTGTGTAGTGAGGGATACAAGCAGTGCTGCTAAAGCTAAATCAGGGACTATGAGAATATAGAGGAGGAACAAGGAGCATCATCCTTGGGGAAAAGGGGTCACAGCAAAGAGAACTGAAGGAACATAACAACAGGAATCCAAGCACAAGATTTAAGCAGGTGAAAAGAAAAGGGTGTGAGGGCAGTGGGGAGAGGCACAAAAGCCTGGAGGCATATCTAGAGATCCAGAAAGAGCCTTCCATGACAGGTGCAGTGTGAGGAGTGCAGAAGAAGTAGGAGAAAAGTGAGTCTGGAAAGGTAAAAGGGTCCTGATTCTGAGGGGCTCTCTATGTTTAACAACTTGGATTTTGTCCTTAAAGCATGGAGAACAATGGAAGAATTCTAAGCAGCAAAGCAATGTGATTAGAACTGTTTCGGAAAAGTGATTCTAAATGCAGAACAAAAAATTGATTTGAAATATGATGAAAATTGCGACTGCAAAACTAGTTAGGGGACTATTAAAGTAATCCAGAGAAGAGATACCAAGTAAGATCCAGGTAGGAGATACCAGTGGCATCAATTAAAGTGCTGGCATTGGAAATGGGCAGAAGAGGATGTATTTGCTGGCTCAGGTAGAATTGACAGAGCTTGGAATGGATGAGGTGGAGGAGTCCAACATGGTGTCCACATTTGAGACTTGGACCTCTGTGAAGATGTGGTTCCATTCATTGAGGAGAAAGAAACATAGGGAGGGCTGACAGTTAGGTGGAGGGAGAGACAGAAGACAGAGAACTCTGTTTTGAACAGCCTTGTTGACATTGGAGGTCAAGATTTCTACTAGGTAATTGAGTGTGTAAATCCTAAGTGGGCTGGAACAAAGCCATAGCAATGAATGAGATCACTGCTAGGCAGTGTTTAGCATTCAGGGCCCAGAACAGAAGTTAGCATGGAAGAAAGTGTTTGGGGAAAGGTCAGTAGAAGAAAAGCCTATAACCCAAAGAATACGTTAAATGACACCACAAGGATGTAATGAGTAAGACCCAGAAAATGAAAAATTCTTCAGACCTTAAGATTATATGATAATTAAGAGACCTAAAAACCAAGTACAGATCTTGTTTAAGTACACTAACTGTAAAAACACTTATGAGTAATTGGGGAAATTTAAACACTTCCTGGATATTTGGTGAGGCATTATTGTTCATTTTTTCAGTATGATAAGGCTATTATAGTTATTTTTATAGTTTTTTCATTATATTCCTTTTTAATTATAAAAAATATGTGTAATTTACCATCTTGATCATTTTTTTCAGCATACAGTTTGGTGGCATTAAATACATTCATAATGTTGTTCAACCATCACTATCATCCATCTCGATAGCTATTTTCATCTTGTAAAACTGAAACTCTGTACCCATTAAACAGTAACTCATTTTTCTCCTTTCCTCCCAGCCCTTGGCAACTACCATTTTACTTTCTGTCTCTATTATTTTGACTTATCTAAGCATCTCATATAAGTAGAATCATATAGTATTTGTCTTTTTGTGACTGGCTTATTTCACTTAGCATGATGTTGTGGTTAGAGTTTTTACAAAAAATAGAGATACATATAGAAATACTGACAAAGTGATGGGATATCTTGGATTTCATACAAAATAATCTTGAGGAGTGGATGGTAGGGGAATAATTATGGTGTAGATGAATCAAGAATGGCCATGAGTTGATAGTTGTTGAAGCTGGATACGGGTATATGAGGATCCACTGAACTATTCTTTCTTTTTGTGTGTGTATGTTTGTGATATTCAATATTGAAAGTTAAAAATTACAAGGAGGGTTCCCTCATCCCCATGGCTAAAATCATGCAATAGAACTTTTTCCCCAATGGAATCTCATGTGAAAACTCAGTCTACAAAGTATAGGTTGAAGGATGGCTCTTCTTGCCTATGTAAGGCTGGGAACCCAGGGCCCATAGCTCTGCCTTCCATGTAACCTCCTTGCCCTACTTCTTGGCTTCCCCAACCTCTCTAGTTCTCTTGAAAGTACACTGCTGAAATATAGATCGATATGTAGGAAGTGGCATTGCTAGTGATATACTTCAGCTTTCTCCTCATGTCCATTGATTTTCCTTGAGAGACAGTGAGCATGTAGCCCAGTACTGGACATCGTAGTTACCTTGAAGTAAAGTCAAGTGAGTTCTTTGGATTTCTTTAAAGTAGCTGAAATCAGGTTCTATAGGCAATAAATACCATCGTCATTTTCACTAGAAATGCAGAAAAACATACTGCGTTTCTGTCACTCAGACAATAATTTCTTGAACATGTTTTACTTTAAAATTAAGTGTTATATAGTGAATATTAATGTCCAGGAAAAAGAAAAATGTAGTGTAAAGCTATACAGAGTGTTTCTCTAAACTCTACACATTACCGGTTACATCTTATACACAACCATGATAGGTTCGTCAAAAGTAAAAAATTAACATAGTACAATGCTGTTAATGGAACTACAGACTTTATTTGGATTTCCTTAGTCTTTCCACTAATGTCCTTTTTTTTTTTGCTCTAGGGTTCAACCTAGGGTATCACATTACATTTAGTTATCACATCTCCCAGTCTCCTCCAATATATGATTGTTTCTCCATTTTTCCTTGTCTTTCATGACTTTGACACTGAAGTGTGTGCATTTAAAATCCATGTATTATATATACCCTTCTCCAAAACTGCAGAATTCCATGAAATGTGCGGGAACTATATCCCTTACAGAAGGTAATTGGTCTGATAAAGAAGTTTTAGAAACTGAAACACCTCCTTGTTCTTGAGGGTTCTTTCATCTTCCACCTGTCTTTCCCTTCTTTTTTTCCAATCCAGGTAAAGTCTTCCAGTTGGGATTCAGCTGAGATGACAATCTTCTATTAATGAAGAGTTTCTATTTACAGGCCAAGTTGGTACTTGCTTTTTCTGAAGAGGAAAATGCAAAACACAGCCACAGGAAAGGCTTTCTTATGGTTTTATGGAGAAGGCCATGACTTGGCCATTCTGCATCTAGCAGCTCACAAACTCTACTACAGCCAGTCAAGGGACTGGTGCTTGAGATACTTCTTTTAAAGGCAGAGGCGCTAAATCACTCATGCTTTTATTAAAAAAAAAAAAAATACAACAAAACACAAAACAAACCTCACTTAGCTAGTGGGAGCTGCTGCTTTATTGATGCATTTGCTTTATGGCCTAAAATGGGGTTTTAATAAATTCATACACTGGTAGACACATTCAGAACTGGAGTATTTTATATCTGGGTTGCAGCCTTCCTGCCAGGGCTTAGCACTCTTCATCTCCCTCAGGTCTTCATGAAAGCAGAATGCACACTTATTACTACTCAGAATCCTGCTTGCCTTAGGCGCTCTCTCCACAAATACCAAAACATATTACATCTAGTGTGAACAGGTCAACTTGCTCTCTACCATCTCAGTGGTAGCTTTATTTCCATCAATAAATTTAAAGATAAACTATCAAGTCAGAAATCACTATACTCAGTGAAGACTCATTAATCTAGACTCTACCAATTCCAAGTCTATGATAATTATTCATAAGTGGTAAAACACTTTAAGTAAAAAACTGGACATTATGTCTTTTTCTATGATGTTTCAGTTTGCTCAGGGGTAAAATAAATCTATTCAGATGTCAGCTGCTATTTCAAAAGAAGGATTGATCTTATAAAATTAAAGATTCTTCTAATATACTTTAGGATTTAGAAATTTTTGTGTGGTAAAAGATTCTGATATTTGATATATTATAGTGCGATGGTACAATTTATTACTTGGCTGATAATAGGTACCATCATTGAACATAATGGAACCACTTCTTTAAAACTGATGTATAATTTAGATTTTTTTACCATCAAACTGAACTTTCTCCCCAATTGTATTACAAGCTCCTTGAGTTCAAGGATCATGTATCTTACATTTTTTTGTGTTCCTAGCCCACTTTCTCAATCACTCTCTCATTGTGGGTCTCACAAGAGTGCCTTACACACAGGAAATGCTTAGTACAAGTTTTCTTTCAGTATTGTCAGACTTGATTATTCTGAACATGCAGATTTCAACCAGTTTAAAGCAGCTAGATGTGCTTTTGTTAGTTTCTTATCTATCTAGATTTTTTAAATCTTTCATTAAATTGTTTACTTTATATTTTTCAGTGTGAGTATAGTATCAGGGTGATTTGACAACGAGTAACAAATAAATAAAAATTCCTAAACAAAGAAGAAAATTTATGATCACACATTACAAGAAGTTTGGTGGTTGAGTGGTTAAAAGTTTGATTAATTTAAAAGCTCAATCATAACATCTTGGACCCATTTTCACTGTCAGCTACACCCCTTTATCCTTCAGGCTTGCAAGATAGTATAGCAGTTGCAGCAAAGATATCCTGACACAATAGTGTTCCAAGACCAGAGAGACAGCCTCCTTTCTTCTGTCCCTTTCCAGAGGCTCTACAAAAGACTTCCCTTCATAGGATATTCCTATTCCTCTATTGGTCACTGGCAAGGGGAATGGATTTACTATAGTGGGTGCAGACCAATCGAGATTCACTCTAAGGCCATATCCAATCTCTGGAAAACATTTGGCTGCTCAATACATAAGCAAAGCTGGTACCCTGGCAAGAAAGAGATGGATAATAGCTTTTGGGCATAGACAACAGTATCTGCCACAAGCCACATGTCTTCCTGGGGAAAACTGAGTAGATACCATGTAGTTCTGTGTTTTCTCTGCCCTTTGCTTTTGTTTCTTTTTCCAGTAGGTAAGAGTCACCCATGTTCCTCTTTGTGGCTCTCTTCCTTGATAACATAACCTAGGTTTTGTTCCGATACAGGTGGTAACATGCTAAAAAAAGATGGTCCCAGTCCTAGGCGATGAATTAGTGATGAGTCTAACATAGTTATGGTAATTCCAAATCCGTTGGCCAATGAATGGTTTAGGAATGTCCATGTGACACAGTTCTGGTCACTGAGATGAGAGACACATTATTTCAAGGGGTTTCTGGGAAAGACTCTTCTATATGGCAAAATGGAAAATGAGTGAGGGATCTGGCTTCCTGACTTGTTTTCTGCCTTTGCACTTGGTTGTGTGAAGACATGCAACTTAGAGTCACTGTAGCTGTCTCAAGATCTTCGGTGGATACATTTCTAACATGCAGGATGGCCAAGCAGAGAGGCAGAAAAGGCCTGAGTCTTGTGGATGTCACCGAGCAATTGAATCAACCCTGGGATTGCTGACCTCCAGACCTTCCTTAGGTAAGATAACTAGAAATCCCTACTATATAAGATTTAGATGGCTATTTTTAAATGGCTATTGCTACTTGCTGCCGAAAGCATCATGACAGATAATCTTCCTTCTAGGAATATAATCCCAAAGCCTTTTATTGAAGTATATCTGCATAAAGAATGCAAAAGTTTTCTTTTCTTGTTTTTTTGAAAATAGTTGGTCTGCCTCAAGCAAAAAACAAAACCCAATGTACTGTATAGTTGAAACTAATATAAAAAATAAATTAAAAATAAAAAACATATGTACATAATTGAAGCTTGATACATACTCATTTAAAAATGAATGTATTTTCTCAGAGAACATATTATTGTTGGATACTTATATCAACTAACAGTATTTCTTTGGCACTACCAGGAACTCTGTGTTTATGTCCTCTCTAGAAACTGCATTTCTGAAATTTTTTGTTGTTGTTGCTTCTTTGGGACCTAAAATGTTCCTGAAAAGAATTACTTTTACTTCTCTGGCTTTTTCTTCTTTAACTGTTAGCTTATAACTTGCTGTTGCTAGTAATTAACTAACTGTCAAAGCATTTGTCCAAAATTATGTTTCTATGATACCTTCTTCTCACAGTCATTCAATGCACAAGGCAATTTAAGTATTTCTCCATAATATTTCACAGATCATTTATCTTTTTACTTAAAAAATATTTTACTATATGAAATATTTCAAATATACAGCAAAGTCCAGAAAGTTATATAGCAAATAACCACGTACTCGATACTCATATTAATCTCAGATTTAATACATGTTAGCAGGTAGCTGTATTTCTTTAAAGATAGAGCTACAGATATATCTCCATCTCTTCCCTTCCCTTCCCAGAAGTAACCATTGTCTTGACAATAAAGATAATGACAAGGATGATGATGATGATGATAATGATGGTAATAAAAATAGCAAATTTACTGTATGTTGGCCATTATTCTAAGCACTTTCTATACATTAGCTTCTTAATGTCCAAAATAGACAAATCGCTAGATACTATTATTATACCCCATTTTGTAGATGAGGGGCTGAGAAGAGATTTAAATAACTTATCAAGGCCACTCAGCTCGGTTATAACCAGAAGAGCCAGGATTCCAACCCAGGCACTCTAGGTTTTCAAACACCATCTCTATACTGATATTGCTATGTATCATTATATACTTTCTGTCAAAATACAGGCATCCATTATAAATATACATAGGATCGATCAGTAGAGTTTTCAAAACCATATGATTTGATAACATTTGTGTTTTTTTCCTTTCTCTCTATTATGAACAATGTTGCAATGAACATAGATTTTTGTGTGTATGTTTGCTCTATGGCAAACAACTAGAAGCTAAATTTCTGGTTGGTAGATTATGTACATCATCAACTTTTTAAAAGTCAATCCAAAATTATTTTTTAAAGTAGCTGTATCAATTTATATAGCCACTGTGTAAGATTATCTATTTCCTGGTAGCTCCATTCATTCTTATCCTAACGGATTTATTATTGATTATCAGTAATTGAGTTTTGCCAGTTGCTAGGTATCAGATAGTATTTCATTCTAATTCGCATTTTCTTTGATTACTAGAGAGGTTGGAGCATCTTTTTATATGTTTATTTGAAATTAAATTTCTTGCCTCATTTAAAAAATTTTCTATTATATATTGTGATTATATAAAGCCAGTTACATGAGTTGTAAACACCTTTCCATAGTAGTTACAGATTTTATTTTTAATATCATCCTGATACACAGATGTTCTGAGCTTTTTCTAGTTATATTCTCGATATTTCTTTTCTCGATATAGTTTATGCTTTTGGCATCATAAGTAATTTGACAATGTTCAGATGTTATCAAGACATTCTATATTTTCTTTTTAAATGTTACATTCCACATTTAGGTGATTATTGTGTATGATATGAGGTAGATATCCAATTTTACTTTCTTTCATACAAATAGTGGAACCTACCTTTTTTCATATGGTGATGTCCCAGCATCATTTATTGAATAGTCTCATTCTTTGCTCAGTGATTTGCAATGCCATCTCTGTCATATTACAAATTTCCATATCTAAGTGGTACTATTTCTAAGCTCTCTATCCCCTGTGGCAATATCAAAGTGTTTACTATAGCTTTACAAGTGTCAATATTTGAAAAGACAAGCACCTCTCTTTTCCCCTCCTTTTTTTCTCTGTAATATTTTAGCCAATTTTTAAAAATAAAGTTCTTTGCAAAACCCTACTAGGATTTTTATTAAAATTGTATTGCATTTATAGGTAAATTTGGGGAAAATTGCAATCTTTAATATATTGAACCCTTCCTTCCATGAATATAGTAAATCTTCTCTTTCTTTCCCCCTTCAATAAGGTTTTGTTGCTTTCTCCATAAAAATCTTAAGCACCATTCGTTAGATTTATTTCTGGGCACCTTAAAAGCTTTTATTGCTGTGGTTAATAATGTCCTTGAACAATAACTATTGATTTTTGTATATTTATTTCTAGCAAACTTGCTGAACTTTCTTATTAGCACTAATATTTATTTATGGATTCTCTTGGATATTCTAAGTAAACATTTATTCCATATACTAATTATGTTATCCTCTTTTCCCAGATTTTTAGCTTTTTGTGTCTATTGTGCTTTTAAAAATCAAGCTATACAATAAAATGCACAGGTGATAATTATTTAGTTCAATTAGTTCTGACAGTCATATACACTTGTGTAATCAATACCCTAATCAAGATACAGAACACTTCCATCTTTCCAAGAAGGTCCCTTGTGCTCCCCTGCAGTCAATTCCTACTTCCTAACCTTAGGCAAACAATAATCTGCTTTCTCTGGCTATCAGTTAGTGTTTCCTGTTCTTGAACTTTATACAAATGGAATGGTACAGTATATTTTACTTTGGGGTTGGGTGCTTTTGCATAGCACAATGTTTTAAGATTTATTTACATTGTTGCCTATATTGGCACTCCATTCTTGTATGACTGAATAATATTCTATTGTCTGGATATTACACAGTTTGTTTATCCATTTGGGTTGTTTTGAATTTTTGGCTATAATGAATAAAGCTGCTATAAACATTCTATTCTTTTGTTTTCTTTTTTCTTTCCTTATTATGTTGCCTAAGACCTATAGTATAACATTGAAAATAGAATAAGAGGGTTATCTTTATGTTTTTAACATTATTAATTTTAATATTTTGCAGTGGGATTTTGAAAGATATATTTTATTAGGTTAATAGAGATCTCATCTATTCTTAGTTTGCTTAACAGGATATATTTATTTATTTTGGGAAGGTATATTTGTTTAATCAAGGAATATTGTCAAATGATATTAAATGCTTTTTTTGTGATATTGAAAAATTTGTCTCCTTTAATTTGTTAATGTAATGAGTACATTGCTTGATCTTCTATGCTATGTTTACATTCTTGGATAAATTGTAATTAGCAATGCATTAGGAAATTACATTGTCAGATTTAAAAAAATATATATATATACTATTTAATATGATTGTCTCTTTGTTCATGTATGAAAGTGACCTACAGTTTTTCTTTCCAGCTTTGTTTCAAGGTTTAATGGCCTCATAAAATGAGCTGGATAGCTTTCTTCTTTTTTTCTATCCTACTGAAGCAATTTTATGATGTTAAAATTATTCATTTCTTGAGGGCAGAATTTACCTGTAAAACCAACCAGGCTTGGCGACTATGTCTGTGTATGTGTTAAGGGAAGGCAGCAGTAGGGGGCACATGGACCTATCCAGTCTCTTTGAGAGCAGTATGTATGCTTGCATTTTATGTTTCTTCTTGAGTCAGTTTTGTTGTATTTTTCCAGAAAATTTCCCTTTTAATCTAAGTTTTCAAATTTATTGGCATTGTTTATATTTATCTTTTTATTTTTCTACATTTCCCCTATGTTCTTTCTATTCATAGTACTGCGTATTTTTATTTTAATTTCTCTTCTTATTTAGTTAGTCTTCCAAAAGAACCATTTTTTCTCCTTTTGTTAATTTTTTTACTGTGTCTTTGTTTGTAATGTTATTAACTTCTGCTCTTATCTTTATTATTTCCTTCCTTCTAATTCTTTTGGGCTTGCTCTGCTGTTCTTTTTACTTGATTTAGATGCTAAGTACAATCATTTTCAACCTTTCTTCTTTGTTTAATATATGCATTTAATTGTTTATAATGGTGTGCTGGAACCAATTGTAGACAGAGCATATTGCTTTGTGAGAGTTGATTTTGTGTATTTCTTTCCAGTTCCACATGTCATGCTGGTATCTTGAAATAGATGTGGTGGAATATTTACACTATGGATATTGGGCAAATATTGCAGACTATCTCTCTCAACTGCACCCCCGCCCTCCCAGCATACACATACATGCTCACCCAGACAGCCTGCTGGAGAACATTTAGCAACACACCATTGGTTGTTTTACAGATTTGGTATTTAGTGTTCGTATTATGATTTGGTTCTAAAATTCCTTTATTTCTTCTTTACTCATTAGTTGCTTAGAAATTGTATTCTAATTCATAGGCATATTAAATCATTTTGTTGTTGATTTTTAATTTTATTGTGATGTAGTCTGTAGGATATCAATTCTTTGCATATGTTTGGACTTGGTTGGTAGCATACTATATGGTAAATTTATTTAAAATATTCCATGTACACTTAAAACACGTATATTCTTTAATTCTCAGGGTTCTATATGTGTCCTTCTGATCGGCTTGTTAATTACATCGTCCAAATGGTCTCTATCATTACTAGCATTTTGTCTGCTTAATCTTTCAATTCTGAGAAAGGAATACTACAATCTTCTACTATACTGATTTGTAAATTTCTTTTTGTTTTCCATTCTTTTTAAAATTAAATTTATTGAGGTGACATTGGTTAATTGTGTGTTCAACATCCAAAATCAAATCTCCTGTCACCATATATTTGATGCCTTTTACCCTTATCTATCTCCCCACTAACTACCTTTCTTTCCCTCTGGTAATCACTTAGCTGTTGTCTGTGTCTGATTTTTTGTTTGTCCTCTTTGTTTGTTGCTTTCAGTTTTATATCCCACATATGAGTGAAATCATTTCTTGCTTTATATGTTTTGAGGTAAATTGTGAGGTACATATATAATTATTACATCTTTCTGATAAATTTTTTCTTTCATTAATATGTAGTATCCTCTTTTTCCTTAACAGTGTCTTTTGCCTTAATTATTCTTTTATCTGATGTGTCAATGCAGTTGCTATTTTTAGTTAATATTTGGCTGGTATATATATTCTTTATCACTCACCTTTTCATTATATTTTAGATATGTTTCTTCTAAACAGTATAGAGCTAATTTTTTTTCTGATATAAGTTTTTCTATATTTTAATTAATAAGACAGTCTCTTTACATTTATTGTGGTTGATCGTGTTTTTCTTTCTACTTGCACTCTTTAACTTCCTACCTTCTCCTGGCTTGACGACAAGGTTTTTGTTTATTTATAACAAATATTGCAAACATGTAGAAAATAATAGAGGCCAGTATAAGTATAATGAACCCCATGTACCCAGTACCCAACTATACCACATTTGTTTCAAAACTATTTTGTGTGTGTTTGTGAATGTTTACTTTATTCCTTTACTTTTGACCTTCTCTTTGTTATAAATTTGATTACTATTGACCTTCAAAACTATTTTGTGTGTGTTTGTGAATGTTTACTTTATTCCCTTACTTTTGACCTTCTCTTTGTTATAAATTTGATTACTATTTATTATAGTAGGAGCCATTAGCATGTTAACATTCATCCAAGACTTGACATAAGGCAAGGACTTCAGAATGCTTTAATTCCAATCTCTATCACCCACCCAAATTGCATATTATAATTTTCTGGTATTTTATTTTTAAATAATTTTCTTCAGATTATTTATTGTTTCTACTTCTGATTTTTTGATCAATGTTTATTTAGCTTTACCTATAAGTTTACCAACTATATTGTTTGTCCAATTGTGAGCTTTGTTATTTTTGCTTTCTTTTCCCAGTGGCAACCCTTAAAAAAGGCCCTTTCTTATAATGTCTTTATTTCACTGATTTATTTATCTTTATTTCACTTTATTTCACTGATTCTTCAGTTATAATTTAGCTGATAATAGAATTTTAAGTTGCTCGTTATTTTCTCTCAATATTTTGAAGCTATTATTCCATGCCTTCCAGTTTTTTCCACGTTTTTGTTAGAAATTCTGTTGTTATTTCTATTTAGGTTTTTGTTTTGTTATTGATAATTTTTTTTCCTGGATATTTTTACTTCCTAAGATTTCATATAATTTCACTTCGATGAGTCTAAGTGGGAATTTACTTTTATATATTATGCTTAGACTCACTATGTTTCTTTAATTCAAAGATTCTTTTTTTTTCTTTTTATAAAGTCTGAATAATTCTCAGCTACATCATTTTGAATGCTATTTCTTCCCGTTATCTTTATTCTCTCTTTCTTGAATTCCTATTAGATACATATTGAATTCTTAAAATCTATATTCCATGTATTTTAACTTCTCTTTTAAATTTACTGTCTTCCAATATCTTTCAATATATGTTCTGGGCAGTATATCCAGATTTGGTTTCCAGTTCATTAATTCTCTTTCCATCATATTATTTCTGTACTGTTTAATACCTTTTTTCATTCATGTTACTTTGCTATCTTTTTCAGATTATTTTAAAAATTATTTTATATTTTAGGGCTCTAATTTTTGTGTTTTCCATTTCTGTTGACTTTCATTGACAATGAATTATTTCCTTGCATGTTTTGTAATTTGGTATTATAAGAGGGACTTTATTTTATTTTATTTTTTTGAAAATTTCGACAGCCTGAGTTGTCAAAGAATCCCTCCAGTATATTTTTGTTTGCTTCTTCTGAACACCTCAGAGCCAGGAGCAGCCCAGGAGCAATTCTGCATTAATTTCAGCTCAAGGATTTCTTACACCATCAATGTAGTATAGAGTAAATTAAATACACAAGCTTAGGATGTTGAGTTTTTATGGGAGAATTATTTATTGATTTAATCTTCTAATTTTCCAGCTAGAGTCATGACTGAGACAACTTCTGTACTGTCTCTCTGGATGAGTGGGCAAGAGTTTATTAGTCTCAGTTTTCACCGAGTTAGCAATCCATCAAGGGTCAAATTCCTAGGTAACCTTAGATAACTCCCCCAAATGGCTATACTATCAGCTTATGTACCTACCCAGGTGGCCCTCAGCTCTCTCTTAGCTTTCAACATGTGGGCTTTTTCTTGAGCACAGCCATAATTTTTTTTAATATGATAAAATATGTATAACATACAATTTAGCATTTAAACCATTTTAAATGTTTGGTTTTCTGACATTAAGTTTATTCACATTGTTCTGCAACCATTACTACTTCCTATCTTCAGAAATTTTTTTCCTTCCAAACTGAAACCCCATATCCATTAAACACTAACTCCCCATTCCCTCCCCACCCCCTGCTCCCGTAGCATCTGGAACCACCATTCTACTTTCTGTCTATATGAATTTGGGTTCTTTAGGAGAATCATACAGTAGTTGTCCTTTTATGTCTTAATTATTTCACTTAGCATAGTGTCTTCAAGGTTCATCCATATTGTAGCATATGTCAGAATATCCTTTATAAGTTTGAATAATGTTCCACTGTATGTATATACCACATTTTGTTTATCCATTCATCCATTGGACAGTTGGGCTAATGCCACTTTTTGGCTATTATTGTGAATAATGCTGTTATGAACAATGGTATACAAATATCTGTTCAAATCTCTGTTTTCAATTCTTTTGTATATATGTATGTATGTATGTGTGTGTGTGTGTGTGTGTGTGCGCGTGTGTGTACATCTATATATCTCCAGATATGGAACTGCTAGATCATATGATAATTCTATATTTAATTTTTTTGAGAAATTGCTATGTTATTTTCTACAGCAACAGCCATATATTTTTAAAAAGCTATAATATCTTAACCTACATTTCCACATGTTATTAGTGGTAGGCTATATAAGGTAACCCAGTCCTCTTTATTCCCCAAACCAGAAAGTTCTGCCTACTTAAGGTGATATAATTTTTTTCATATAGCTCTTTTTTTTTCTTACCCAAGGTTTTTCTGTGACTATTCTAGGTCCCAGATAGGCATTCCAGAAAGATAAGCTAACACAGATCTGCTTATGCAATACATTATCTTTGCTTACTTACCATTCATTCCATAATTCCAAAGAACAAGTGTGGCACTTAAAGCTGGGTGAGCAGAAGATAATCTTCTTCATAAGTTTGAAAGTACAATGTCTGTCTGAGGGAGCCACTGCTGTGAATGAGTTTGCTTTCACTTAAAAATTTTCTGGTTCTTACCATGTAAGAAAATATTTGATCACAAAACTCTGGGCTGTTTTTTCACTTACATTATGTGTCCATTCCAGGTGTATTTCATAACCATGAGTTTGCTAAGCCTCCTTTATTAAAAAATAACCAGAGTTTAATATAGAATGATATTTAATGACTGAGGTAAAATGAATTCCAATCCCTTTTCCGGAGGTTTTTAACTTCATTAAGTTTCTCTGAGCATGCTAAATTCTTCTATAATAACCTATTCCCTTCATATTTTTTCTTTAACTTACCGTCAAACTACCTTTGAAATTTTTACTCTCCTAGAGAAAAGGGTGAGCAAGTTGTGGAGAAAGACACTTTTGGCTATTGAAAAAAAATTCCAAAATATTATTTTTTAATTAAATATATAGTTACCAAAGAAAATAAAATAGTAGCCCTTTGCATGCATGGGTGCTTTAATCAAAACTGTATTCATTTATAATTTTAATCGGCAAACCCTTACTGAGCTCTTCACACTGCAACAGGTGATAGATAAATAAGACATGGTCCCTTGTTCACAAATAGTTCAATATCAGGGAGACAGTGATAAAAACAAAATCTCTTTGACTTATATCTCTGATAGTATGGTGGACTTGAGGCTCTGTGCTATTGTCATTCTGAAAACAACTAAAATGATAGCTAAAATGCAATAAAAAATTTCAAAGCTTGTACTGATAAACTGTATATGTTAAAAAAAAAAAAAGGATTCCTTAGAGGTTAAAATTAAGTAAAAGTAGAAACACCCAGAATAAGCAGATATTTGGTTAATTTTGGTGACATTAAGCTTTTGTTTTCACAGCTTCAAAGGGCAGAAGATATTGCCTAAGCGTTGACCCCATCACTAAATAGAGAGAGACCCCATCACTAAAGTTAGGACTCCCAAAGTCTACCCATTTAAAATTGAATTAGATTCCCTTTTAAATCTATGTCTAAATCCATGTCTTTACTCATCTATTTCTCCTACTGTTTTGCAGCCCAAATTTATACTAACTGGAATCTCTGAAAAATCCTCAAACTTATAATTTGGCTTAAAGTGATTATAAGTTGATTGTGCCCTCTGACATCTGGCAGACACAAACACAAATCCTCTTTGGATGGTTCCTCTGAAGGAACTCACCTTTAAACTAGCCCTCAAAAAGGTTCCTATGGAAAACTTCCAGAAGATATTATTTATATAAGAAATGCCAAAATAACAATGGAACACATTGCCATGAGTAAAAGGCAACAGAAACTATAGACACCAATATCAAACATGAAAAAGTTGAGATATTGGAATTGTCAAAGCCAGATTATAAAATAGGCATACCTAAAGAACTAAAGAGGAGATTAAATTTATGATCAAGGTACAAGAGACTACAAAAATGATCAAGCTGATTTGAAAAGGCAAATAAAACTTCTAGAAATAAATATCATAAATGATATTCAAAAACTTACTGTATGGGTTTAATAGCTGATAAGACCCAGCAGAAGAAAGAATTAGTGAGCTAGAAAATAGCTATAAATAAATATTAGACTATACTACAGAAGTAAAAAAGAGATGTAAAATATTTAATTAGAGTTCTAGAAGGAGAAGAGAGAATGAGGGGTAAGAAAGGAGAGTCAATATTTGAAGAGATAGATGATGGATATGGACTGGGAAGGTATTTTGCTAAGTAAATAAGTCAGGCAGAGAATGACAAACACCATATGATATCACTAATATGTGGAATCTAAAGAAACTAAATAAACAAACAAAACAAAATAGACCTATATATACAAAGAACAAACTGATGGTTGTCAGAGGGGAGGGGAATGAGGAGATTGGTAAAAAGATGAAAGAGAATAAAAAATATAAATTTCCAGTTGTAAAATAAATAAATCACAGGGATATAGTACACAACACAAGGAATACTAATGATAATATCACAATAACTTGCACAGTAATAGATGGTTACAAGACTCACCATGGTAATCACATCATAAGGTATATAAATGTCAAATCACTATGTTTTACACCTGAAACTAATACTGTCTGCTGACTATAATAAAATTTTTAAAGAAGTGAGTGACCAGAATTGATGAAAAATACCAATTCTGAGATTCAAAAAGTTAAAGACATTCCATAAAGGTTATGTAAAAGGAAATGCCTACCAGGACACATTATAGTGAAACTGCAGAATGCATAAAGTCAGAGACAAGATATTAAATAAAGCCACAAAGAAAAACAGATAATCTCTAAAGAAGCTGATGTTTAGACTGATCTCTGACTTCTCAATGGCAGTAGTAGAAGCCAGAAGTCAGTGAAATAATATATTCACTATATTAAGAAAGAATATTACTTCATTTAAATGATAAACTGGGTCTTTAAGGAGGAGAAGGAAGTTTCAGGCTTGTTAGGTGAGGAATGGCACTTTAGGTAGAGGGAACAGCATATGCAGAGAAACATCAGAGTATGCCTTGTCAGGACTTCCATGGTGTTGAGGCAGGGGCCCTGTGAGGGGAAATGGTGGGAGATGAGGCCAGACAAGTAGGCAGAAACTCACATGCCATCCTGAAGTTTGGGACTCTAGCTACACAGGCAATCTGAATTCTTCACGGGACTTTAAGTAGCCGAGCAATGCTGGCTAATTTATGGAGAATGTACTGACCATGCTGACTTCTTGTGTTTCTTGTGCTTATAATGAGAGTGATGTCTTATAATAGCTGGCTTCCATCTAGATTGACCACAGAGAGTTTATGGCTAATCAAGCTGATGTATTTATGCTGTATATGACAATTAAGTTAGTAAACTGGAATTCTATTATCTACCTTAGTCTCATATTTTCCTAGGATTCCATCTCCCCTGGACATTGACAAGAGCAAACTTCTTCTCCTTCATGACATAAATATCCCAGTGATTTTCAAGCCCATTGGAGTTTCATGATGCTTTAGAGAGTTTTAGAAGAATGAATGTAACAAATATGAATGTCAGTCCACAAACTCTGGCATGAAAAAAAAAGATTCATTTTTCTACAATTCAACCTAAATTTCTATTTTGGGCTCTCATTCTGTTAGGTTATTGTCAATTCATGGCCTTTCCTTTCTGCAAGGGTTCCTATAAATTCTGATGGACTGATGGTTCTTATCCTAGATACCATTGGTCCTCACCTGACATCCATTACCCCACCTGCTTCATGGTCTTTGGTTAACTTGGGTAACCAAAAATATTTTCCTCATTTATATTCCCATGTACTCTGAAGGCCTTATGCTCACTCCACTGCTTTAGTGCTATTCTTGGGAGGCAACAATTCATTCACTTCTTGTATGGTATATTGGTACATGAAAAAACTGGGGGATGTTTTAAGCTCCTCTTCCTAGGTATTCTACCCCCAAATTTCTTCTCTGAATTTTGCCAAATCCCCATGCTCCATCCAAACAATAAGGCCTGCTGTCTTCCCTAATCAAAGATTCTAGATTATTTTAGATGTCTTGCTCTTACCCAAGGACATTGGAGAGGCAGACCAGGGCCTTTATCTCTGAAGCCCATTAATGGCTATTCTCCCTGGAAGAATAAGCTTTAATCCTGACCTACATGATGGTATTCTTTAAATATGAAATCAATGGTCAGAATACAAAGCATTTTTGTCTGTTACTGGCAATGCACTTTGTATACATCATCTCTTAACCTTCAGAACTATAGTTACCATCCTCATTTGACATTATCTCTTAACCTTCAGAACTATAGTTACCATCCCCATTTGACAGAGTGGAAAACTAAAGTTTGGAGTGATTAAGTGATTTGCTATTGATTCCATAAATGATAAAGCTGAGTTTGGAGTTCAGGTCTGTCTAACTCCAGAGTCCGGTTATAAACCTGCCTTACTCTCATAATCTTACCTTCTTCAGGATAGTCATCTAGAGTTGCATCTCTTATTTGGGCTTCTACCATGCCCTGCACATATTTTTATTTTAGCACTTGTCGTAATATATTTTACTGAATCTCTGCACAGCTCCTGTTCTACAATAGAAATGTTTGTTGAACTGATATTTCTTGAAAGTCTGTTTATTTGCTCTGTTACCACTTATGAGTGCCCTCTCTTGATCCCACTGCTGGAGAAACTGGGATAATCTGAGCTAGTGAGAGGTGCATGAACTTGGCAAACAAAAATCACATCAAACCGAAAATTGAGGACAATTAGAGGCTGTTCAGATCCTCAAATCTGCTGCTAGGGGAAAAGCCATATTGATCATGGTATGATTCATTAGGATTCATAAAATCTGGTGCATTATTGAATCTAGGTTAAGTAGAAAAATCAAAATAATTTCTGTCAAATATGGACTCTTATTTCAATTTGAAAAATATTTATCAAATCACTATAGGCACATGCTTATTGAAAAGTTTAACAGTATTGTAAGAAAAACTTCCACATCTGAGTTCCATTGCTTGCTTTCAATCTTTTTGTTATTTATTCTGGTATGTATCTCTAAATGTCATCCTTATAATGCTACTTATTGACTTCTGTTTTAGATATTTCTTTGGTTTTCTTCTACAGAAGAAGGAAATTTAGCTTTTTTTACACCAGCTCACACATAAATTGCATCTTCCATTTCCTGCAGTACAGTTATATCACTCCTTTTATTGATACCAGTGTTCAGTTTGCATTATTAGAGCAAGCAAATATTTACAGCTGAACCATATTACACATTAAAGCAATTATTCCCTTTATCATACAACTTTGCTCCTAGAGTTAATAGAGTTGTTTGCTTAATTTTCTTGACACCTATTACTAATTACACCAGACTTTCTAATTGAAGTATAAAACTTCATTTGATTTAGCAGAGATAGCAAATAATTTTTACTGGGCCATCTTGGTCCTAGAAGTCCAATTTATTTTCAATGCATAAATTTTATTTTTGTTTTGTCTTTATGAAATTGGGATCATGCCATATACACTGTTTTATAAGTGACAGTTTTACTATTTTTTACTAAGCAGTACATCATGAACATCTTTGATGCCTAAAGCATCCTATTTAATGGATACATAGTTCTCTGGTGCATGAACACACCATAATCCATTAAACTAATTGACAATTGTGACATATTTATGCAGTTTTCAATTTTTCACTTTTATGAACAATTCTGAGATTCACATTTCTGAAATTCAATTTTTCCCAATTATTTCCTAAGATAAATTCTAAGTATAGAATTGCTGGGTCAAATGATACATAGATTATTAAGGGTTTTGATGAATATTTTTCCCTAGAAATAATGCTGAATTTTAAAAATATTGCCAATTCTGAGTTTAAATATTTTTTCAATTTTAAATGTTGTTGATTTTAATGTTAATTATTTTTATTCATATATCTTTAATAACCAAGATTGTATATATTTTCATTTGCTTATTTGATTTTTGGTTCTGTAGTTTGTGAATTATTTGTTTATAGTCCTTGTTCATTTAACTATTAAGCATTCTTATTTCTGCTGCTCCCTTATATAACTTCACTTTAATTGGAATTGTCACCTTGTCAGACTTATTCTTTACATTCTAGGTCTTCTAGGTCTTTTCTCATGCTGTTTGCATGTTTAATTTAACTACCCACTCATTCATGCATCTCTCTTATTTATTTAGCACCTGTTACAGTCTTCAAGGAACTGTGAACACAGTGGAACAAAACAATGTCACCGCTCTTATGGAACTCACATATTAGAAGGGGAAGACAGATAATAAACAAATAAACACACAAAAAAATAGAAATATATCAGCTAGTAAGTGTTAGACTAAGTTTCATACCACAGGACAAAAGGAGATTCCTTTAGACATGGCAGTTAAAGAAGTTGTCTGTGAAGTGGTGGCAATCTAGGACCTCCGAATAATACGAAAGAACCAGACATCTAAAGAACAACGTTCTAGGAAGAGGAAACAGCAGAAAGGTTCTACTTCCTGCTGGTTTGAAATGTGTCCATCCTCTAAGATTAAGTCCCAGTTCCATGAAACTTTCTTGGACCATTTTGGCCCATAGCAAACACTCTTGATTTCTTATAATCCTCATTGTCTGAACTATATATTTGTCACTTTTAATTCATAGTCTTTCTTGATTAATTTATTTTAGAGTTATTATATTTTCTTTCTCAGATAGGTCTAAGAATTGCTCAGGGTTAAGGGACTATATCTGATATTTATCTGTAAGTGCCTACATATTCCGGTATACCCTAGATGCTCAATAGTCATACTAATAATTAACATATAAAATTATAATCTTGCTTATTTGCCATGGAACAGTCTAATTCAGCCTTTAAAATCCTGTGAAAGAGCCATAGCATATGTGGTCCTTCATTCAAAGAAGCAATAAAGAAAGCTGCTTATTGCAGAAATAAAGAAATTAAATAGAACATTAAGGCACCTATTTTCTTCTTGATGAACTTTTACAGGAGAGTCATTCAAGAAAGGAGAAAATCTAGGTCCAAAATACCAATAAGTAACTGGTGTTTGAAAGAAAGCAAGTTGCTGTGTTTTAGGTACATATGTGCAAGTGTGTGTGTGTGTGTGTGTGTGTGTGTGTGTGTGTGTGTGTGTGTTGTGAATTTTTTTAGCATCTCCTATATAGTCCAGCATATGCTGGGAGGAAATTGAAGGGAAATTGTTATATGAAAGAAATACGATTCTTATCTTCAAAGATTGTACCAGCTATTGGGAAAAATTAAATACCAAATACCCAGAACTCAGAAAATTGCCAGGAACCCCTAGAAACTTTAAAAGAATGCAATAATGTAATTAGTCCTATATTTAAGAACTCTGATGTACTAAGCATACAGCCAGGGATAAGGAAACAGATGGTTTATCATGAAGGCAACAGCAGAAGATTAATAACAAGCAGAGATTGATTAAGTGTGTGTGTGTGTGTGTGTGTGTGTGTGTGTGTGTGTGTGTGTGTTCTGTTGTACATTAGACGCACAGGAACTGGAATGCTAACCAATTTCCTCTCACTCACCTTTTTATGATCCAAATCCATCTGTTATTTGTGTTTCAATGAATGATTTTCTAGTTCTTATAATTCCAGGTGTAATAACCCAGAAATCAAGAGATAAAAGTCCAGAGAAAAGGAGACACTATACTCAAGATATTCTCAGTACACAGAAAATACCTCACATTATTGAGGTCTAGGAACACTTAACAAATTTTTGAATAATTTAATTCATAAATTATGAGAATTGATAATGCCAAGTTAGGCCAATGAAAAATTTCAATAAATGAAAAGGAGAGGTTGAATAGAAGGAGTATAAGAATATCTTTGAAAGAAATAAACAATTGCTGTAAGAATTGTGATAAGAATGCAAGACTCTCTCTTCTGAGTTGGAACCCCAGCTTCAGAACTTAAAAGCTGTATGACCTTGAGCAACTCACTTAACTTTTATGTGCTTCTGTTTTCTCATCTGTAAAGCGAGGTTTTGCTTAACACATAACTGTTAGGCACCTACAATGTAATAGGCTGCGTTAGGCACTAGGGTATTGTTCTAGACATTGGAGAATAGTTACCTTCATGAGAGAGCTGTTAAAAGTTAGCCCGTACATATAAAGAGCTGAAAATACTATTGTCCTCATGCGATAGAGAAATGCATTTTAGGATACAAGGGGACAAGTAATGCTATAATAGAATTTTCAATGAAATTGAAAGTAAATTGAAGTAAAGAGAAAACTACTGGTACATAAATATTAAAGATAAGCCCATGTCCAAAACTTACTCAAGTTTCCTTTTCTTCAGTATCTCCTTATTTCGGTGTTTCTACTTGGCTACTTTGTTGCTATATTAATTTCCCAAACATCACTTAGAGTTATGTACAACCTGAAACACTTAATGACTCTCAATATCTTCAACTCAAACTATAAATTTTAATTTGGGCACTCAAGATACTTTATAAAATTATTTCAAACTACATTTCCAGCCATATTTTTCACTCTACTCCTACATTTTGGGTCAAAGATAATGCTTTTGAATGGCCCTGCGGTCTTTAAAGTGGTTATTAATTAGAGTATAATCTGTTATCTTATACTATTCCCTGCTGTATGCAATTTCTATACCACAGCTATTTGAATTTGTGAACCTTCTTTCCTTTTTCAAATAATCAAACAACCTGCTCTGATAGAACTCATATTTGTTTGTTTGTTTGTTTGTTTATTGCCTTTAGACATAGCAGAATACCTCATACAGATTAGACGCTTAATAAATATTAATCCATTCCCCCTTGTTCTTAGCTGTAATCATGTTTCTTGCTCTTCTTGGAATAATCACCAGTTTTCTGTTTTCCAAATAATAATCATCCTTCCAGTACCAATTCAAAAGTTAACTTCTTCAAAGTTATCCTGTCCATCTCAACATGGCTGAGATGGATCTATTCTCCCTTCAAAATATGACTTTATGACACTTCATGTACCATACTTCTTAAATGCTGTTATAGCCAACACTGTTTGTGTATCTTGTGCACATGTAGTTATTGAAAACAATGCCATGTTCTATTAAATTCTGTGTCTTTACTACATTCACCTAGCATCTCGTATATAGATGGATACTCAAGATATATATATATATATTTTTAATGGTGAAGGTATAGAAGACCTGGGCAATTCTTGAACAAATGTGGGCAATTGGAGGTTTGTTCAAGGTCTGAATGGTTAAGGAGAGATTGTGTAAGTTTGATTCCTTTGAGACTTTTCTCTAGACATTCCCTAACATCCCTCCACTCCCTCTATAGTATACAGAGCAAGTCTGTGTTTAGAGTAATGTGATTTAAAGGTCACATTTATTAGCAAATAGTAATGTTTATAAACTTAGTTTGACCAAAAAAAATGGTGCCTTTGAAGTTAATACTGTTTGCTGAAACTAGAACCAAGTTCAATCAAAATTCATACTGAGTCTGGTTAAAGACATGCATGTATAGTCAATGTGGCTTTCACCATCTTAAAATCCTCACTCGTTTCTTTTATTTTTTAAAATTTAATTTTTTAAAAGCTTGACTGGATTATTTTTAGGCTAAGATTGATCTATTTTGTGTCAACTTACTGTTGTCATGATGATATTCTACTTTGAAAAGTTTGTTGAATGAAGGTGATAGAGCTTCCGGCCTTAGTTAGATCTTATCCTGTTCAACTCAGTCGCACTCCAGGATGTTGGTTTACTTTCTTATTAAGAGATCAAAATGCTGTGGGACCATGGCTATTGGCTCCCCTGCTGTTTCAGAGCATCCTGTTGGAGAGGTTACATGAAGACATTGGTGGCTTAGATTTTTGCTATAAAAAAACCTGGAAAGGTTTTTAATCAAAGCTGGAAAGAGGCATTTTCTGACATGTATGGTACTGGCTCCAGCTTTGTGGAGAGAAGACTTTGGGTAGAAGATAACCCCAGGAGCAAAAATTTATTCTGAGAAGAGATTAACCCAACCCATAGACTTACAAGTCCTTTGGTTGGTTTTAGTTAAAAAGAAATAATTGTACCTCCAGTGTATACAACTCTTTAGTTGTTGAGACAGGGATTCAGAGAATGGAAGATGTTAGAATAATCAGCTGATAATTTTATTGAGATATCAGGATGTCTTATCTAAAATTAAAGTGAAATGTGGAGGAATTGACCATTATGAATGATTGAATTCAATTTCTTGAAGAGAGGACAGAATTTCAAACCATTTTCTAGAATAGGAGAGGGCATAGAATTTTGTCAAGTGAAAGTGTCCCCTTGGGGGGAATTAGTAAAAGGCTCAGAATATATGGTGTTTGAGACTGTTATATCCTCATTTGGTGAAATAAATAGATAAGAAAAGATGTTAATAAATGAGTATTCTTTCTGAGCAGTCACTTGTGGAGGCTCCATGTTTTTTCCCCACACAAAAGTGCCTTAATATATCTAAAGCATATCACTTTCTAATTACTTCTGAGCTAGTTTATACTTTCTATTTTATCACTCTACAATTGCACCTCATTTTTAACCAAAAAGGAGTTTCTTGCTTGATTAACCACCTTATTTATCAGATGTGGCTTTGGATAATTTGTGGGTTTCCAAAAATAAAATTCACCATCAAAGCTGAAAGATTTGTGTTATGAAACTGCATAAGAAAGTGACTTCAGCTTTGAAGAATTCAAAGAGTTCCAGATATATTTCGGTACTGAAAAAAATTCAAGCCTCATTATTTTGCAGTCCAATCTCACACATTTTTATATCTTCTCTTATATTGTTTTAGAGATAAAACTCAGATCTCTATAAAATATTCTAAATGACTAACAAAAGAGTTGCACCTAATCTAACCATCTATAGCTAAACATCTGCTTTCATAATATCTCTTTGAAAATAAAAAAAAAGAAAAGTAGAAAGATTTAGAGGAGTTTTGTCAAGATGGAGAAACATGTGAACCCCCTGATTGCCTTCTCTCATGACCACATCAAAAATTACAGCTAAACTTCAGAACAACCATGGTTGCAAATTGCCTGAAGTCTAGCTAAACGGAATTCCTATAACTAAGAACACATGAAAGATGCCACCTCAAGACTGGTAGGAGGGGCAGATATGCAGAACAGACTGGTACCACAACCACGTGTGGTAGTTAAAAATTGGGAGAAATATCTTGGCTGTGGTGGTTCCCCTAGAGGAGCAAGGGATCCCAGCCTCACAATGGACTTCCCAGATTGGAGCACTAGTGCCAGGAAGAGAAGTCCCCACAAGTTCAGGCTGGGAAAACCAACAGAGTTTGTATCTGAGTGAGATGAAGGGCAGCCGGAGCCCCAGACAATTTTCTTAAAGGGCCTGCACACAGACTTACTCATTGATAGGTTCACTCACTCTGTGCTCCAGCACTAATGGAGCATCTTGTAAGGTGCCAGAAATATATGCGGAGAAACTGAATTATCTTGCTTCAAGGAGAGGGTTGGAGGGGCAGCTTTCTCCCAGACAGAAACGCTGTCAGAAGGCATTGTTCCTTTGTTGAGCCCTCCCCTATCACAGCATAAGACACAGGCAGGTGCCATATCTGAGTCTCCATCAATCTGGCTAACACCATTATTCCCACCCTGGTGATTCCCTGAGACCCTGCTTCATCCAACTTGGACTCACTCAAGCCACTTCCAGTGGCTTTTCCATACAAATGGTTTGTCTTGGCTCATGCTGTGGACTTTCCTAAAAACTCTCAAAGGCTCGAAACCCCCCAAAAGCAGCATCTGGCCTCCTCATGCCCTATACCTCTTGCTAAGCAGCCCCGAGCCCAGCACTAGCGGTAACTGGCCTTGGATTCCATTCAACCTGTCCTGGGCAACTCCAAGTCCAGTGTGCTTGGAAAACATCTGTGGATCACCTTGTGGCCCCTCCCAGGAGACCTGGGACCAGCACACCAGTTGGCTGCTTCAGACCAACCACCAAATTCCTGCTTTGGACCGAGCCGGAGCACCACCCAGCCACTTCCACAAACAATACACCCAAAGGGCAGACTTGGCAGGACCAGAGCCCTGCTAAAGTGACTCTTAATTTTTAAAGTCATGCTCTGCATGGCAATTTCTCTACTGCAGTCACAGCCAATCCTCAAAATCAATCAGCTTGAGGGTCAATCCCTCCCATGGACGTGTAAGCAGCAACCAAGGCTCAACTACAATGGAGGGGCAAACACAACCTACATACCTGGAGCACATGGCTTAGGTGACCAGGAAGACTCTACCACTGGGCACCATGGGACACCTACTAGATGAGGCCACTCTATTAAGACTGGAATATATAATAGCAATATCTAACATAAACACAGGAAGATAGCCAAAATGAAAAAAAAAAAAAAAAACAAAGAAATATGTTCCAAGTAAAAGAACAGGACAACGCTCCAGAAAAATAACTAAATAAAATGAAGACAATCTACCAAAAGTGTAATTCAAAACACTGGTTATAAAAATGCTCAGTGGCCTCAGTGAGAACTTTAATAAAGAGATAAGAAACATAAAAATGAAGATAGAAAACATTAAAAAAAAAACGAAGAATGAAATAACTAAAATAAAGACCACACTAGAAGGAATTGACGGTGGATTAGGTGAAGCAGAGAATTGGATCAGCTATTCAGAAGATAAAGTAGCAGAAAACACTCAATTAAAATAGTAAAAAGGAAAAGAGAATCAAAAAAAATGAGGATAGTTTAAGGGGTCTCTGGAAAAACATCAAGCATACCAACATCATAGGGGTACCAGAAGGAGAAGAGACAAAGAATTGAAAACCTAATTGAAGAAATAATAACAAAAAACTTCCCTAATCTGGCAAAAAAAATAGACATGCAAGCCAAGGAAGTTCAGAGAGTCCCAAACAAGATGAACCAAAAGAGGTCTACACCATGACACATCATAATTAAAATGCCAAAGGATAAAAATCAAATGGAAGACATTCATAGAAAAAGGTCAAGGGAGGGGAAAAAAAAACTTCGTTGCCCTCTCAGGGCATGCCATCATCCCTGCACCTCCATGTGTTCAACAACCTGGAAGTTCTCCAAACCCAGTAGTTTAGGGGTTTATATAGAAGTTTCATTATGTAGTAATGATTGATTAAGTCATTCGCAATTGGTTATTAACTCTATTTCCACCCCCTTTCTTCCCCCTGGAGGTTGGGAGTGGGACTGAGAGTTCCAACCCTCTAATCACATGATTGATTCCCCTGGCAACCAACCCCCACCTTGAAATTACCTGTGGGCTCACCAAGAATCACCAAGAACCACCAAGAGCCACTAAGAGTCACCTCATTGGTAGAAACTCAAGTATAGTTGAAAGGGGCTTATTATGAATCATATAAGATTCTTCTCTCATTTCTATACTCGGGCAATGGCAAAGATTTTAAGAGCTCTTCCCCTGGAAACTGGCGACAAAAGACCAAATACTATATATTTTTTTCTTATATCATACTATCACAGCTTAATAGTAGACAGCAGTATCCTCTTATCTGTTCCTGCATTCAGTTTATTGTAATATCACATATCATGTAGCCTCTGAGGAACTCTATTATATACTCAAGAGAGAATGAAAATGAAAAAAAAAAGGTAAATAATGCCTTACTATTATTATGAGAATAGTTTTCATTTTGCAGATACCCTGAGAGGGTCTTAAGGCCCCCAGGGGTGGAAAGACTACACTCAGAGAACCACTGGCACAGAGGAAGGTGCAATGGAAGCAACAACATTGGGGATTACAAGCTGAGGTTTTGCGACCTTTTGGCTTGATTTTTATGGTATTATACTCAGAAACCGATCCTCCAATGAACTCTTAAATATCAGTTAATTTTGTAAAGGTTCGCAAAAGTGAAATAAACTCATCCTCATGCTAATTTATCTTCAGAACTCCAAATTCTTATATGTAATATGTAATTGCTACTCAACTTCTCCACTTGGATGTCTAGTAAACATTTCAAACTCAGTTTGTCCAGAACTGATCCACTCTTCTCTCCACACATCTCTCCTTCTGTGGCATTTTCCATTTAGTTCATCAATGCAGTTGCCCAGGCACAAAACCCTAGATTTATTTTTCACTCCTCCCTGGAATTACGCTGGCCTGAGCCACTGGCATCTCTCACTTGGGTTGCTCCTACCTGTTCCCTCTGTTCTTACCCTGCCCACCATGCTTTTAGTCCATTCTTGAGGTAACAACCAGAGTGATCCTTTTAACATCTGAGTCAATGTAATTTTCTGCTTAAAATGATAGGACTTCTTTCACTTGGAGTTAAAGCCGATGGTTAT
Source organism: Rousettus aegyptiacus (assembly GCF_014176215.1). Classification (NCBI taxonomy): domain Eukaryota; kingdom Metazoa; phylum Chordata; class Mammalia; order Chiroptera; family Pteropodidae; genus Rousettus; species Rousettus aegyptiacus. Next base: position 68,226,150 of record NW_023416309.1, read on the forward strand.
ATGCCTTTAAGGTATTATCTGATCTGCCCCAACTTTTCACTTTATGACCCACCACTGCCAGCTCTCACCCCATGCTGCTCTGGCTTCAGTGACTTCTTTATGTTCCCAGAACACACCAGACATGCTTCTGCCTCAGGGCCTTTGCCCTACAAGTTCCCTTTATCTGGAATGCCCTTCTCCCTGATCTATTCTAACTCCCTTATTTTGCAAGCTTTTATCAGGTGTAACCTTCTCAATGTCCTGACTACTCTATTTAAAACTGCAAGTCCTCCTTCCCATGCTGAGTGCCTGTCACACACCTTGCAAGCTCTACTTTTTTTCTTTTTCTCTCCACAGCACTTATACTCTTGTGTTTATTCATTATTTTGTTTTGTTTTGTTTTCATTTGTTTGTTTATTTATTGTTCATCTTACTCCGCTGGAATGTTAATTCCACAGTTTAGAGATTAGTTTCTGTTTTCAGCATTTTTTCTCATTGATGTACTACAAGAATATAGAATGACACATGCCATGTAGTAGACACACAATAAATATTTGTTAAGTGAATGATTGCATAGATACAAATGTGCCTTAAAAAGAAAACAAAACTAAGATGCCCCTAATATTTGAGATTGTTATCAATTAAAACTGATCATCAGAAATTTGTTGAGGGTATTAATGATCAAAACTCTTTCTATTGCAAGTGACAATAACTCAACTAACCCCGGCCTAAACTAAAAAGAAAAAAAAAAGAGTTCACTTACAAGATAGGCTTCAGACATGACTGGATCCAGGAGTTCAAATGACGTCATTGGAATCCTGTCTTAAGTTTTCTTTCCTGTGACCACTTTATTCTCAGGCAGTCTCTCCCATTATGGTGGTAAGGATACCACAGACATGTCTCAACCACCTTGTGAGAAAGAAAGATGCAGTTATCTCTATTAGGTGTTTTTGCTTCCAAGCTCACAATGGGTACAGCAAGTCAGTGTACACACACACATCTGTATTTATGCGTATGTTTATTTCCATACCAGAAAAGAACTCTGTTCATGATGATTTATTGCTTCAATTCCAATCTAACAGCCCAAAGTTTGTTTGTTTGTTTGTTTGTTTTTAGCCTTCTCCCTTTCCCCATATGTGTACCTCTCTTCTCTGACAGTGAGAAATCAGGCCTCCATTTTGTCAGTCTATTTACTTATTGATCGATGCTCCTGTTTGTGACCAATTCTCCCTCCTTTCCTCCTCTGTTGACTCTTCCTCTATGTGGACACCAACTTCATGCAGCTTGGGCTCTGACACCCTTTTGTGAAGGTTCCCTTCTTTCCTTGCTGGGGCTCTGACTGCCAGGTGAAGCATGCTCTCCTCACCTGCTAGGGCTGATTCCCCTTCTAAGGGGATGCCCTCCTCCCTGCTCAGATCTTGGTTCCCAGGATGGCAACCTGCACACATACATTCCCTCCTTATCCTGCTAGGTCCCTAACATCTGTCATTGGGCTCAGAAACCCCAGGCCAGGCTGCCACTTTGCAGGGATGCCCTTGTCACCCTGCTCTAATATCCCTGAGCCATTGTATTTCCCTCCCCTTCCTGTATAGAAGACAATCCTTCTGACCCACTTGACAGATTTCAGGCTGAATCCTTCAGGAAGAGAAGAGAAGGGAGGAGGAAACAAGTGCCTTTATCTTTTTTATGTCACTCTGCACAAGAGACTCAGGACTCCCAGCCTTTCTTGATTTTCAGAACTCGATCCTCACTTGGATTCATGGTGAGTGATACAACTTGCTGCTGCTCTTCAGCAGGGACTCCTCTCGCCTTTCCCTGATGCTTGTCCTCCTGGCACTTATTGCCATCTGACTGTATTGGTTGGATGCATTCTTACATCTCCAGCACTCAATGCTCTGCCTGGCACATGGAAGCATCAAAGAATATTTGCTTAATGAATAAGTCCTAGAAGAGAGCTGTCCCATAAGGACAGGGAGGCTCTGAGCCCACTATTGAGAGTGGGTATTGTGGCTAAACCATCCTAACCTCTCCCCAGCCTGCTCATACTCTTGTCCTCCTGGGTCCCACTAAGGCTGGTGTGCTCTCCATCCTGACACCCTGGCAGGTGGCACCTCCTCTGGCCTGTGCAGTGCTGGTGACTTATGGGAGTGGACAGACGAGGAAGTGTAGTTAGCATTCATTCATTGCTTATGTTGTACAGGCTGTCAAAACTAATGAAATTTTATGACAGACGGGCAACGACCAGCTTCCTGGTGTTATTTATCTTTCTCACTTCTGGCTCAGAGCACTGGGTGATTTTTCATTTACATTTAAAAATGCCAAGATGACTAAGCGCAATTCGGCTACTCAGAAAACTAGCAAATTGTATCAATGCACAAATGTAATTAATAATCATCAGGCATGAGAAATGAGGAGCAGTTAAGCTGGGGAGTCTCTTTCTAGTTCTCTTCCCTCTCCCCTACCACCATTTTGACCAGTTCTCAAACTTCAGGGACATACATCATGTTTTCTTTTAATTCCCTATTTGCTCATATCTGATAGCCAATATTTGCAATGACAAACAAAAGGTCCTTGTGACTGGTAACATGGGTCCCCATGGCTCAATAGATTTATTTGCAGCAGCTTTAGCAGGATGATGCAAATAGATGTAACACATGGTGGTTGGGGGGGGGGGTAAAAAAGAAAAAAAGAAAAATTTAATGTAAGAAGGAATAAAGATCCCAGGAGCCAGGTTAATCCTAGAGTGACAAGACTCAAGATTGTGAGACCATGTTTATTTAACCAAGAGAAACCCACAGAACCAATTAATCATAACAACTCAACCCTGGGAGCTTTGAACAATTCTTCTGTATACATCATTTTATCCTCTTATCTCCTCATTCCTGCTATATGTTATCTGCTCTTTCCCTGCTTTTGTCCCCACCTGCTCTTACAGGATTTCCAGCCTCCACAATTCCCTGCTCTCTACAAATTACTTCCGGAGGTTCTCCAGAGGTATCTCATATGTGTTTACTAATAAATGGGTAGGTCTCATGCAGCATATGCATTATTTTTTTCCTTTCTGCTGCTCTCATCAGGTTTTTGATGAGCTACATTCTTTCAGCACCAAAGCAACAGCTCATGTCCTCTGGAGCCTTTCAGAGTCAAAGGCATTTCTTGTTCTGTAGTCAGGAAAATGCTTCCTTTCCACTCCCAGTGTTTTCACAGGGATTTTAAAATTGTACAATTTGTGTTCCAGTGCCTTCTAGATTTTTTTTAGTAAACTGCTCTGGGTCAGGGAGACAAAGCTGAAAGGCTAACATTACGGCTTATTCACAACCCAATCCCCTGCTGCCATGACTGAGGCTTTGTGAGGGGGGCTGAGCATTTCTGTGTACCTTCTCTCTGTCAGGCCAGCCCACTTCTCAGAGAGCTTCTCAAATCTTTATGCACATTGGCATTGGGAAAGCCAGACATGTCCAGGCCTGTCAGTCTCACAGTAACGGGCACTGCTCAGCTCAGGCTCTGGATAGCATCTCTTAATTCAAAGGTATTCTTTTTGAAGGATTGGCTTGTGCTAAGGGGCTGAAAGGAAAATCAGACATAGAACTTACCCTCGAGGTCTTCATTACACAAATAAGCATGTGGTAAATGAACAAATAGTATGAGAAATAAAAAGAAATGCAATGAGAGAGGTGCATATAGTGAAGTAAAGATAATGGGGCAGAGAGGACAGCCACTTCCTGTATAGTTAAAACAGAAGTGGCTTCATGGAGGGTGCATTCGAACTGAACCGTGAGAGCTGTGAACATGTGCAGGAGATAAATAGAAAAGAAATTCCAGAAAGAAGGAGAAAAGGGTGGATATTACTAGCAGCACAAGGGGAATGACCAAGATTCAGATTGGCTAAGGCATAACTGTTGGAAGGAGAATGTTTGAGGAAATTATGGTGGGAACGGGGCATGAGATTACATACAGAAGATCCTTGACCAGTGGGCCAAGGCAACTATCTTATTTTGTGTGCAGCAAATATACCAAACTGGGATCATATATAAAATGGAGACATTAAAAGCCATGGAGCAGAGGAGTGTGTTTCTGGATCAGGTGGATTCACCTGTATCAGTGTGTGTTAGTTGGGTAGAAGAAGAGACAGGTCAGGCAGATATGTGGGGAACCTCCACAACAGCGACAGGTGCAGGTACTGAGATTGGAACAGAAGAAATTGAAAATAGAGAGGAGATGACAGATGTGAGGGGGAGAGTAGACAGATATTGGGGTGGGGGAAGAGTGGGAGTAAGAAGAGTCACATGTGAATAGTTAAGAAGAGATACCGGTGTGATGTCCATGAAGTGGAGTGCTTTTTGTTTTGGAGGAAATACAATGGCTTCACATCTCCAAAACTGCTTTGTAGTGTGTGTGGGATAGAGACAGAATTCCAATTTTAGAGGCAGAAATATTGTAGCAGAGAGTAGTCAATGATTGTGTCCATGCTCACAGAGTACAAGGCATACTGAATCTCAAGCCCAGATCTTTGTATTTTCAAACTTTCTCTCTTTTCTTTATATGCTTACACAAATAGGTGTGTAAAGAAGATGGTAGGGGAAAAAAGAGGTTAAATAGATTAGTAATAAAGAAATGTGCTATGAGTGAAGAAAACAAACACATTGTAATCATTCTTGGGAGAACCATCAGACAAATGAACTCTCCTAATCCAATCCAGCGAGAAATTTTCTGGACATGTGGATCTATAATCTAAGTCCTCCAAAAAGAAAGACTAATAGGAAATCAACTCCAGTGAAAAACAAACTTAGAGGTAATTGTTGTTGAGAGATACTGGGCATTCTCCTCAGGATCTCAGGCTATCATAATAAAAGCCTTGAAATCCATATGCCACATAGAAATTGCTTCACCCAGAAGCTTCTGGAAGTTTCCATGTGTTCATAACTAGGACATTAGTAAGAGATCTTGGTTGCTCTTGGTTATCTTCAGTGATAACCCTTTTGGGGGGGGAATTTGGATTCTTCCCTGGTCTCTTTTACATTTGGGAATGGAAAGGCTGTTGTGTTGTTTTCCTCTTTGGTTGGTGAGGAGGAGAGGTGGAAACGCGGAGGGTTGCCAATATCCTATTTGTCTTTCTGTTTGTTGTTGCAACTGGCCTGTTTATTAGATTAAGCAAAAGCTGCCAACATTTATAACTTTGGTTTTTCTAATTAAAGTTCTACTGAAAAGGCTACTCCTTGCTCTGACTTTCTCAGCAGGAATGTACTCTCATAACAGAGGCATCTGCCCCCTGGACTAACCTTTCTTGAAACCAGATAAACAAAGTAATACTAATAAAAATATCCATCTGCGCTTAAAGATAAATAGAGCATTAATATATTGCGCTGGGATCTGGATTCTTTTGGAGCCAGCTTTAATGATATTAGACATCTGTTCCAGGTTGCTTTCTGCTCATTTTCTCTTTGTACATTCTTATAAGCAAACAAAGTGAAAGCGTTTGGGGGAAGTAGGAATGCTGCCTGACCACTGTGCTTTTCTGAGGAAATTGCCCATAGAGGGTATGAAACAAAAGTATAAGCCAATGACATCTCTTAACATTTGGCACCCTGCTTGGATTTTGTCATGGATTTTAATTTAACACTTTTTTTTAATGTTAATTTTTAGGTATCAGAATTCCCAATTATTCATTTACAATGATAAGTGGAATTGTCACATGGATAAGATATACAAATGTTGACATGATCATAGTAGTGATTTCCTTCCTGAAGTCATGTTGTGCAAGTTTCCAAGAAACATCCAAAGCCATTCATTTACCAGGAGAGAGCACTGTCTCAGATGTGGAAAGACGGAATGACGATTGTTTAATGGAAAACTGTGTTTGGACAGTAGAAACTAGCTTCTCATGTTCCTGTTAACATATTTAACTTTTGAGAAAAATTGCAGGCAATGTGCTATTGTGGGAAAACTTTTTTTCGGTTAAGAGCAGACCTATTGACCTGGGTTTCTTAGATTCAGCACTAACTCCAAAGGAATATAGGCAAATCAATGGGTTCGAAGAAAGAAATATATGGGGGCATTAAAAATTGCTACAATGATGGGGCGAGAGTATTACTAATGTTTAGCATCTGAAGACCAAGAGTGTCTAAGTGCTGCAATGTGAGGGATGGTCTTGCACAGCAAAGACTCGCCAGTCCCAAATGTTAATAACACAGTATTGAGAAGCATCAACATTTTTAAGTAGTGGAGATGTTTTTTTTTCAAAAAATTCTTACACAGAACCCCGATATATAAAACACATTAAAGGGAACACAGTTTAAGAACCTCTATTCTAGGTTCTATGAGATTATACAGTTCTATAATCTGTCCAGTCCTGCAATATTCTAATAATTGGATGACTTAAAAATTTTTTAATCCATAATTTTATTTCTCTCAATATTTTATATGAAAGTTTTCTAAACACAGAGAAAAATTGAAAGAATTGTCGACATCTGTAGTCCTGCCACCTAGATTGTATAATTGCCAGTGTTTTGCTCTGCAACATCCTGTATCTCTCTCCAAATGCATTGATTAATCTTATTGTTAAATTTATTTCAAAGTAAGTTGCAGACATCAGTACATTTCATCCCTAATACTTCCCTAATAATATCGAGCATTAACTAGAGTTCTTTTTAAGAGGTCAAATTTATATACATAAAGTAAATAAATCTAGAGTATATAGTTTTAAATATATATATAGTTTTAAAAATATATTCATATAGCTCAAATTCTTTTCAAGATATATGAAACATTTCATAACCGCTGAAAGTTTACTAATGGCCCTTCCCAGCTAGCCCTACCCTCATGCTTTGTTGCCTCATTCCCAGCAACCATTGTTCTAATGTTTTTCACCATAGATGAATTGTAGGTGTTCCAGCGCTTCATGTAAATGGGATAATTGCATAAATCCTCCAGTATCTGACTGTTTTCACACAGAATAATGCTTCTAAGGCTCACACATACCACCGCTTTTATCAGTGTTCCTTTCTTTTAATCCAGTGGGTGGTGTTTTTAGCCACAGACTGAACAGAATTTTAACTTTAGTAATTCCTAATCTGACACTTCCACCCAGGCCACTCTCATTATTTCTAGTAGTGTTAACTTTGTCTAAACACCAGCAAACAATCTATCCATGGAGTTATTTCAGTCAAATAAATTGACATTTTGCTGAGAGAATTATTACACTGATGTCTGAGTGGACGGGACAGCCTTGTTGCCATGACTGCAGGAGGAGTGACACCACCTCCAAGGAGTGATAATCAGCCTGTGAAGAACCGTGCTCCCTTTTACTGTCCAAAGGCCAGGAGCCTGGGCTGGACCCTGGACTCACCTCTATTCTTTTATTTTTAATTGTTATAAAACATATGTAACATAAAAATTTACCATTTTCTTAAGGTTAGCAATTGAAATTAATGACCTTAACAAGAAAAAAGCCCTAAAAATAAGAGTTTTGTTTTTGGTGGCACTCATTCTCTCTTTTCTACAGCAAAGCCAACTTAGTTGTTTTAGTGTGTCATCTTAGTTTTGGGGGTGCTGTTTTTGGTTGGATTCCCTTGCTAGCATCATATTCTAGGCACGTATGTGATTTGAAGTAGTTGGGTATAGTTGGCATGGTTATGTATGTAACACTGTTTAATTTTGTGTAGTGATTTGCTGGCAAGATTATTAAAAAATGATAGCTGGTTAAAAATACTGAAACAAAAAAAATTGTAACTGAAAAGGAATTGTCAAGGAATAAGACAGGAAATGTTTAAACTACTATTAATGTGTTCTTAGTCATTCACTTCTTCAGAAAATTAGTTTGAGATAAGAAATGTTCTTTTTCACATACTAATAGAAACATATTGCCTATGGAAACATAATAACCATAACATTCATTCATTCGATAAATATTTATTGACAAAATTTTTTCCCATTTTCACCATTTTTAGGTGTACAGTTCAGTGGCATTAAGTACACTCACATTGTAATGCAGCCATGACCACTATCAATCTCCAGAAACTTTTCATCATCTTAAACCGAACCTCTGTACTCTGAAACACTAACTCCCAACCCCTACTCTACTTTCTATCTCTGTGAATCCTATTACATGCCTCATATAAGTGGAATTATACAATATTACTCCTTTTCTTAAGGGCTTATTTCACTTAACATAATGTCTTTAAGATTTGTGCATTGTGTAGCATATGTCAGAATTTTCTTCCTTTTGCAGGCTGAATAATATTCTACTGTCTGTATATATCACATTTTATTTATCCCTTTATCCACTGATAAATGTTTGCGTTGTTTCTACCTTTTGGCTATTGTGAATATGTTGCTATAAATAGAAGTATACAAATAATAGTTCTAGTCCCTGCTGTTCTAGTCACAGTTAATACTGAACATATACTTTGGTTCCATCACTTCTTTCCTTTCTTACTATCCTACCCTACATCAGGTGGCTATCAATCTTATTAATCTGGACCACTGCCCTAGCTTTCTCTCTGCAGATCTCTCTGAGCTTTTCTTAGCTTGTTCTCTACCCAGTCTTTTTTTTTTTTTCAACCTTACACTGCGGCCGGAATGAGCTTTATGAAAGAAAACTCTAGTCATATTTCCTCCCTTTTTAAACTTTCCAATAACTCCTGATTATCCTTAGGAGAAAAATTCCATCCAAGTCCTGCATTTTCTGGTTCTGCTTACTTTTCCTGATTCTTCTTCCCCTCCCATACTCTATGGTGAAATGACTTTTGATTTGCTAAACATGTTAGACTTTTGCTAACCTGTAGACTTCTGCACAAATATATTTGCCTGGAATACTTTCCCTACTCTTCTGATAATCAAACTCCTTATTTTTATCACTTTATGTAGATATCACTCCTTCCAAGATGTCTTCTCTGTGCCCACAAGGTGGGCTATCACATCCTCTTATAGCAGCCTGATGGGGGCAGAATGAGGAGATTGCTGAAAGATCTTCATCTGACTTCTACCCCTAAATATTTGGAACATATTATACTTTACATTATAATATATTGAGTATAAACGTAGATCACATCCACACTGGTTCAAACAGCCAGGTTGAATCTAGTCAATCATTTTGGCCAACTTGACTTTCAAAACTCTGGAAAACTTGTGGTGCAGTTCCAGTCAGGTGTAGACAAAACAGCTCACTAGAAGAGAAGTGGGTTTTTGTTGTTGTTGTTTGTTTGTTTTTTTAAAGCCCCCATTTGTGGTATTTGCTGGTTTCCATGGTGTCAATTCTAACCAGGGCCCATTTCAAGCCACCAATATGGAGTGGAAAGGGAATGTGTAGCCCATCTGCTAGGGTCTAGCACATCACTCCAACAATTATCTCCCAAAGCCCTTAAATTAATCCAGAGAGAGCAAATCAATTGTTTCTGTTAGATCTCTTCCATTTTACAGACCCATTGTCCACCTACAGATAACTTTCTATGGAATTCTTCAGATTTTTTTCTATAAAAAATCATCTCCTAATAATCAGAAGTGCTAAGGAACATGGTAAAAAGGTACAGGCAACATGTTTTGTGCAGGATAATAACAGAGTCAACATTTATCAAGTGTTTACTGTGTACCAAGTACTTGGTAGTGCTGTATATGAGCTTTTCCTATTCAATCTTCATAATCCTGTGAGGTAAGTATCACTATATTCTAACTATGTAGAGGTAGAAAGAACTCCCATAGCTATTTCAAGAATTTGTCTAAAGTCACTTCCATCTGATCTGAGAACCCATGTTTTGCCAAATTGCCTCAAAGAAAGAGTAAGAGACTAGAAGGGCAGGGAAAGAGAAGTTAACTATTCAGAAAAGGATCTTAACAATTAAGATATTTTCACCCTCATTACTTGGCTTCCATTTTATGCTTTGAGTTTCATTTATAACTAATTATTTTCCCCATTGCCCTTTTCTTCTCCTTGTATTGGTTACTCCTTTAACCTGGCTAAAGATTTCTTAAACTCTAGAGTCGGTATACTCAAGGCAAGGTTAGCCCTGCCTTGACCTCACTTTCCACTGCAGGTGCGGCCAGTGTATTCTGACCTTGCTATGCTGTGTTCTCTCCCCTTGCCAATCTCTGCACTCCTATACTGGAGGGGCTGTATCTCCTCACAGTTCTACCCCGGTACATAGCAACAGGCATTGAATGAATGAATGAACCCACATTCACTTGGCTATCAGAGAATTTGATTTCGAACTGGGGAAAACTTGGCTCAGGTAGGAATGTGGGAGCATTTGAATTAGGGTCACCATAAACAACATCACAGTGTCGTGGGAAAGATCCAGACTTACCACTGGGTCCTAGGCTGGCTTGGTGTTTATTGAATACCCATGGTCATGGATACATTATTTCACTTTACATAACTTCATTTTCCTCATCCAGGAAGAGGCACTGCATCCATTCATTTTAGAGATATTTACTGAGAACTGCCAGGTGTCAGATGCTGTCTCAGCTGCTGGGGAAATAGTAGTGGACCAAACAAAGAATTTGTCCTTGTGGTTCTTATACTGCAGTGAGGGTCAGTTGAAATCAAATACTGATGTGAGTAGTCATATGTCAAGCAAGGATAAAGCCTAAGAAGAAAAAGAAAGCAGGGGAATGGGGTGGGGAGTGATTGGAGGTGCTTATTAAGTAGTGTAGTCAGGCATGACCTTTTGGAGAGGAGGTGTTTGAACAAAGACTAAGTGATGTGAGGAGAAATCTGTATGGGTTTTTTTTTTCTTTTTAAAAAGTTGTAAAATACATAATATAAAATCCATCATTTTAGCCATTTTTAAGTGTATGGTTCTGTGGCATTAAGTATACTCACATTATTCTACACCCATCACCATTATTCATCTCTAGAACTTTTTTCATCTTCCAAACTAAAACTTTGTCCTCATTACACACGAACACCCCATTTCTCTTCCAAGTAGTCCCTGGCAGCCACCATTCTACTTTCTGTCTCTATGAATTTGACTGCTCTAGGTTCCTCATGTAAGTGGAACCATACAGTATATGTCCTTTTGTGACTGGCTTATCTCACTTAGAATAATGTCTTCAAGGTTTATCTATGTTGTAGCATGTGACAAAATTTCCTTCCTGTTTAAGGCTGAATAATATTCCATTGTACGTATATATCACATTTTCTTTATCCATTCATTTGTCAGTGGACATTTAGGTTCTTTTTACATCTTGACTATTGTGAATAATGCTGCAATAAATATGGTAGTATAAATATCTGAGTCCCTATTTTTAATTCTTTTGAATATATATGTATATATATATAATCTCCAGAAATATTGCTGGCACATATGGAATTCTACTATTTTAAATTTTTGAAGAGCCACCATACTATTTTCCATAGTGATTGTACCATATTATGTCCCCACCAACTGTGCACAAGGGTTCCAATTTCTTCACACCATTGCTAATACTTACTATTTTCTGTTTTCTTTAATAGTATTCATCCTGGTGTGTGTATAGTGGTCTCTCATTGTGGTTTTGATTTGCATTTATTTAATAATTAGTGACATTGAGTATCTTTTCATGTGTGAATTAGGCAGATTTTACATAAAGGATGTTTTAAGAAGGAACTATAAGGCTAATTTGATCAAGACCCAGTAGAAAAATCACATTCAACTTGTGGGTTTAAGCCTGCCTCTGTGTGAGATGGGAGACACTGGAGGGTTTTGAGCAGGGGTGTAGCATGATTTGACATATTTTAAAAGGATTTCACTATGGCTTTCTGACCACACGGATTTTTCTCTTTTCTTCCAATAGGGCATGATCTGGGACTAATTATCCACTGAACACACTTAGCAACAATATTTATCATCATCATAAGAACACATAGTGTGGGTAAAGAAATGTCTACTTTACAAAATGGCTCCTCATACATCATTTCATTCAATCATTGGGCCAGTTTCTGCAGCCTCTCATCTCCTGGCAAAGCACCTCTTTCAAGCCATCTCCAGTGTTCACCACCCCTTAGTCCCTTGACGTTTTAAGAGAGTAACCTAGGCATGTCTTTCAGGATCAGAAAAGTGATTTAGATTTCTTTGGCAGAGAACCCAGCTCTGGAGCTTTTTCAAAATTAGCCTGTTTATAGCTAGCCCTCGGTTGCCTATGCAGAAGTCACCTGGGAGCAATCCCACATTTCTCTTTAGATGTCATTCATCTTCTGTCCTTTGACACTATAACTTTTTCTCAGTGGGATAATGATTATTACTGCTTCTTCATCAAGGATCCTGAAGATTCTACTCTGTCCTAATGAGCTTTAGTCATTCTTTCAATGGGTTTTAGTGTTCTTCTGAAAAAAGTGAAATACATTTATTTATTCACTCATTTGTTTGCCCACTGTGTATTTATTGAGTATCCACTGTGTATAGTAACCATAGTAAACACTGGGGACATGATAGTAAACAAACAGAGATAGTCTCTAGCATCTAGATCCAGGGAAGTGAGGCCACTTATTAGGGGGTCTGGGTAAGGCAGACACGGATGGCATAAAACACTGCAGCTGCACCTCACATCTGTGGGCGATATACACACAGGACATATGTGATAGGATCTTGGCATTTAGAAAAGAATATGTCTGCCTTCGAACTCCTGCTAGCAGTCACCTAATGAGTAGTAAGCTCATTCCACAAGTGAGGAATGAGACCCAAGACCTCGCTAACCATGGAGAAAATTCTGCAAGGCAAAAGATGGCCACTGGGACAAACATACTATTTATATGGTAGAAATAAACAAGCTAAGTTTGGGGCAAGAGTCAGAGTTCCAATAGTTACATAGCCCAAGGAATTCAAAACCTATTCAGTTTTTGTCACACCACCTGTCTAGCAGTCCTCTTTGCTCAGATCCTAATTGCAGGACTGGGTGATCAGGGCTGCTGGATTCTGGGTGCCTCAATGGTTGGAGGGTGATATATAAGGCATTGTAAAGAATGTTCCTTTCTTCATCCTCTCCAGGAACTTGAAATTCCTTTAGTGGGATGTCAGATGTATGGGAAAGCTTTGTAAGAGACCTGGAGACTTAAATGAAAAATTCCATTGAAAGACAAAAGAACAGCTTAATTCACTTCTCAGAAGACATTTATTGAGCACCTACTATGCATCAGGTGTAACTCAGATGTGGGGAACAGATAAAGAACTCTCTTCTCATGGAGCTTACACACTCCCTATGTAGAGAAGACAGCCAATAAAAAAACAATTAAATAAAAACAACAACAAAATATTCAGTGATCAAGAGTTATGAAGAAAATAGAAAAAGGCAAGAGGAAGAGAGTGGTTGAGAGTGTAGACTCACTCACTGAGAACCAGGCTCTGAGACAAGGATTTACATGAAAGCGGTTTATTGAAAGGTCATGCCAGAAAACACCAGCAGAGCAGTGGAGGATGTGAGACAGGGAAAGGAAAGGAAGACGAGTGTGTGACAAAACCTAACAAATGACTATGCAAGCACCAGGGGAGCCAGTGTAAGATCACACGCCTCAGGATTATCCCAGCTGAGGGAAAGGGTACTGCATATAGACTGAGGGCTACTCTTGGTGCTGCTGATTCACTGGCATGTTCAGCCTGACTTACACCTGGCAGAGTGGGCTCAGGGTTAGAGAGGGCTCAGGTGGGGTCACAGATACTGGCATCCAGAGTCCAGCCATTTGCACTGCCAGTGCTGGCCAGGGCAGGGTTTGCTTTACTGAGGATGATGTTGTTAGCCTCAATTTCCTAGACTGATGAAACTGGAAATATCTAGGGAAAGAGTATTGACAGCAAAGGAAATAACATACGCAAAGACCCCCTGGGGTCCTTGAGAAAGAACGTGATGGCTAGTGTGCCTGGAGAAGACTGACTCTCCCAGGCTGGCTGGAGGTGAAGTGGGAGAGGCTGACAGGGAGACCAGTCCTGGCAAGGAGTCAGACATCATTCTAAATGCAATGGGAAGCCAGCAGAAGATTCTCACAAAGGCGGACTTGCTTTACTTTTTACCACATCTTCTTCATTGGATAAAGTTTTAATAGTGCAGGAAGGAATTGACTACTTGGAGTAATGGGGAAAACAGGGATCACAGGCAGCCCAGAGCATAGAAAGCAGAGTCTAGGACAATGAGGACAAACACTGCTCAGTTTGGAGCTGTGTGAAGGGCCTCTCTTTTGTAGCGCATTTCACTTTAAAATGAAAACAACCCAAGGAGGGATCATGCCCTATTTTGAGGATGGCCAAGCCTTGAAGAAGAGAAACAATTAGATAGTAAAAGGATTGGAAAACAGGGAGTTTCCAGTGGCCATTTCTTTGTGTTGCTGTGATGCATTTTGACAAAGTGTGAAGCAGGGAAAAAGGCAGGGGACTGCAGGACTGCCTGGCTCAGCTCAGCAGAGCAGCTAAAGCAATTCCTTATAGACCACAGGGCCTGTCCCTCCAGTTATGGATTTGGAACTGAAGCATGCAAAAAGAGATTACAGTTTAGCATTCACTGCATGCATTCAGTGAAAAATGAGACTGTCATGCAGGCTGGGACTCAATCTACAAGGGGAGGCGTGGATGGGGAGCCCTGGCGGCGGATGCAGGCAATGAACAGAGAATGCCCAGGCTGGAGGGGAAGGGTTTCTATAGCTTTGAGTGAGAATTTCTTCTTCTCAGCTGTTAATTCCATACTTCCTGTGTCTCTGACCCCATGAGGTTTCTTTCTTTCCTCCCTCCCTCCCCTGCTTACTCTCCATTAAAATTGTGTCACTAGGATTTCAAAATTAGGCCTCTGAAATGAAGTCCCTTTCAGTTCTAGGGTAGGGGAAGAGGAAGACATTAAATAAATTCAAACCAAGACAGTACTTTAGAATTCTGTAAATTTTTTGAAGACTTTAAGAATCATCCATTCCTTTTAGAGATGAGAAAGCAGAGGCTGAGCAGAGTGAAATGACTTCCTCAGGTTCCCACAGTCTCCCAGTTGGCAGAGCCAAGGTCAGAGCCTAAGTCTGCTGACTTTTATGCCAAGACTCTTTCTGTGACACTCATAGACTTATTTTTCTCCTTTATTTGTGGGGAAACTTGAGTTATTGGCAGAGCTTATTCAGAGTTGCAGACAGTGGAGCCGTTGGTTGGCTTTGCTGCTTCCCAGGTGCCAAGGCCATGGAAGAAATGTCTGTGACTCATACCCCCTCTCTCTCTTTTGTACCAGCACAAATCCCATGCCACAGCCTTAGCACTGGGATTGAAAAGGATTGGATTTGGTGCCCTAAATGGACTGTGGCCTCAGGAAAGGGGTTCCACCCTAGGGAGAGGAAACAAGAACACAGCAAAGATCAGTAGACTAGTAGATAAAGTGATAGCAGAGGCAGTAAAGTAGAGTGGTCAAGACTAATCCTCCAGAATCAGACCACCTGGGTTTTCATCCCAACCCTGCCTTTTACTAGCTGTGTGAACTTGGACACTTTGTTTAACCTTCTACCTGTAAATAGGGGTACATATATACATACCACTGTATAAATTATCTATTGCTGAGTAACAACATTACTACACACATAGCAGCTTAAAACAACAAATATTTATTGCCTTGCAGATTCTGTGGGGCAGGATTCTAGATACAGTTTAACTGGGGTCCTCTGCAAGACTGCAGTCTAAGTGTCTGATGGGGTCTCATCTGACACTTGACTAGGGAAGGACCCGCTTCCAAGTTCACTCAAGGTGTTAGCAAAATGTATTTCCTTGTGGTTGTAGGATTGAGGGCTTTGTTTTCTTGTTGGCTTTTGACCTAAGGCCACCCTCAGTTCCTTGTCACCTGGGCCCTGATGTGCCACTTGCTTTCTCTAAACCAGCCAGGGAGGAAGAAGCTCTGTAGGTCAAGCACTAATCATGCAATCACATGTAATTACATCACCTTTACTGCATTTTATTGATTAGAAGCAAGTTACAGGTCATCCCTACAACTCAAATGTAAGAGGTGGGTGATTACACAAGGGTATGAGCACCAGGAATTGGGGGTCATGTGACCACCTTTAGAGTCTGTTCACCACAATGCCTCATAGAGTTATTGTGAGGGGTAAATGAGTTAATATACATCAAGCTCTTAGAAGAGGACCCTTACTCAGGAAGCCAGTGACTATTGGTTGTGGTGGAGGTGTTGTTATTATCACGATCAGGAGAATGTGCCGCTAACTTGTACTTGCTCTTAAAAAGTCTTCGAATGGTCTCTAGGGGACCTGGGATGACAGGATTCAATTTAAACAAATACCTACAATAATTAAATAAAATAATTCCAAACTTTAAAATTTTTTATATTTTTATTTTTCTCAATTACAATTGACGTACAATATTGTATTAATTTTAGATGTACAACGTAGGGATTAGACATTTATACAACTACTGAAGTGTTTACTCTGATAAATCCAGTACCTATCTGACAACATACATAGTTATTACAATATTACTATGTTCTTTATGCTATACTTTACATCCCCATGACTATTTTGTAACTACTAATTTGTACTTCTTAATCCGTTCTCCTTTTTTTACCCATCCCCCAACTCCTCTCCCATTTGGCAACCATACAAATGTTCTCTGTAGCTATGAATTTGTTTCTGTTTGTTTTGTCATTTATTTTGTTCTTTAGATTCCATATGTAAATGAAATAATATGGCATTTGTCTTTCTCTGTCTGTCTTAGTCTACTTACATATCCTCCAGGTCTCATCCATGATTTTGCAGATGGCAAGATTTTATTTTTTTATACTGAGTAATATTCTATTGTATATGTGTGTGCGTGTGTGTATATATATGTATGTGTGTGCGTGTGAGTGTATATGTGTGTACACACACACACACATATACACACACATATATATACACACCACCTTTTCTTTATTCATTCATCCACTGATGGACACCCAGGTTGCCACCATATCTTGGCTATTGCAAATAATGTTACAAAGAAAAAATGGATGCACATGTCCTTTTGAAGTAGTGTTTTGGTTTTTATCAAATAAATATCCAGAAGGGGAATTTCTTGGTCCTTCTTTGTCTCTTGTTATAGCATTTGTTTTAAAGCCTATTTTGTCTAGTATAAGTATTGCTATTCCAACTTTTTTTTTCATTTTCATTTTCATGAAATATCTTTTTCTATCCCTTTGAGTTTGTGTGTATTTTTCGATCTTAAGTGAGTCTCTTGCAGGCAGTTTATGTAAGGGTTGTTTTCTTATCCATTCAGCCATCTTATGTCTTTTGAATGGAGCATTTAATCCATTTACATTTAAACTAATTGCTGATAGATTACTGCCATTTTACTACTCATTTTCAATATTTTTTTCCTTTCTTTTCTTAAAGAAGTCCCTTTAATATTTCTTATAATACTCTTTGGTGGCGATGAACTCCTTTAGCTTTTTCTTGTCTAGGAAGCTTTTATTTGCCCTTCAATTTTAAATGATAGCTTTACTGGGTAGAGAAATCTTGGGTTGTAGGTCCTTACTTTTTATTACTTTGAATATTTCATTCTAATCCCTTCTGGCCTGCAGAGTTTCTTTTAGGAAATCAGTTGACAGTCTTAAGGGAGCTGTCTTGTAGGTAACTAACTGTTTTTCTTTCGTTGTTTTTAAGATCCTCTCTTTGTGTTTAACATTTGGCGTTTTAATTATGATATGCCCTGGCACGGCCCCCTTTAGGTTTATCTTCTTTGGGACTCTCTGTACTTCCTGGGCATGTATGTCTATTTCCTTTACCAGGTTAAGGAAGTTTTTCTGTCATTATTTCCTCAAATAGGTTTTCAATTCCTTGCTCTCTCTCTTCTCTTTCTAGTACCCCTATGATGTTGGTATACTTGGTATTATCTCAGAGGTCCCTTAAACTATCCTCACTTTTTTAGATTCTATTTTTCTTGTTGCTGTTCTGATTGGGTGTTTTCTGCTACTTTATTTTCTGAATAGCTGATTCAATTCTCTACTTCATGTAATCTATTGTCAATTCCCTCTAATGTAGTCTTTATTTTAGTTATTTTATACTTCATTTCTGACAGTTTTTTTAATCTTCATTTTTACATTTCTTATCTTTTTCTTAAAGTTCTCATTGACCACCGAGCATCCTTATAACCAGTGTTTTGAATTACACTTCTGGTAGATTATTTGTCTCCATTTTGTTTAGTTCTTTTTCTGGAGCTGTATTCTATTCTCTTATTCGGGATATGTTTTTTTTTTTCTTCTCTTTTTGGCTGCTTCCCTATGTTTGTTTCTATGTATTATGGAGGACTGCTATGTCTTCCAGTCTTAGGAGAGTGGCCTTATGTAATAGGTGTCCAATGAGGCTCAATGGTACAGTCTCCCTGGTTACCTAAACTACGTGCTCCAAGTGTGTAGGTTATGTTTGCCTCCTGTTGTACTTGAGCCTTTGTTGCTGTTTGCATGTAAATGAGAGGCATTTACCCTCAGTATAATTGGTTGGGAGGACTGGCCATGACTATAGTGGGGGAGCTGTTGTGTAGGAGCTGACCCTACAGAGCAGTGTTTGCTTTAGCAGGGCTCTGGTGCCTGCTGAATTTGCCCTCTTTGGGTATCTTTTGTGGAGGTCACTAAGTGGTGCTCCAATGTGGTTTGAAGCTGACTATCAGGTGTATTTGTTCTGGAGCCTCTTGGGAGGGACTCTATTGCAGTCTAAGATCAGCCGTTCCTGTGTCCAGCTTGGCACCACTTGATATGAGCTATAAAACAATCTGCAAATGGCCGCCACTTGCGCAAGGCTTGGAGATTCCTGGGCGAGCCTGAGCTGTGAACAGAGGCTGGCTGCTACTAGTGCCAGGTTTGGGGCTGCTTAGCAAGATATATGAGGTATGCCAAAGCCAGAGGCTGCTTGCTTGGGTTTCGTGAACCTTTGAGAGATTTTAGGAAAGTCTGAGGCTTGACCTAAGACAGGCTGGCTGTTCATATGAAAAAACCACTAAAAGCAACTTGGGTGGGCCCACGGTTGGGTGAGTCAGAGTCCCAGGGAATCACCAGGGCAGAGTAAAAGGTATTAGACAGTTTGATGGAGACTGAGATATGATACCAACCTGAGTCTGCATCTGCATGCTGGGTGAGGGGGAGAACTCAACAAATGAACAATGACTTTTGCCAGCACTTCTGTCTTGGAAAAGGCTGCTCTCCCTGATCTCATTCTGAAGTCAGACAATTCAGTTCCTCTTTGTATATCCCTGGTGCTTTTCAAGGGTGCTGCCCCAGTGCTGGGGCTCAGAACGAGTAGGCTGTCAGCAAATTAGTCTGTACGTAGGTCCTTGAAGAGGAATGCCTGGAACTCCAGCAGATCTCTGTCTTACCCACAATCTCTGCTGGTTTTCACAGACAGAAGTTGTGGGGCCTTCTGTTCCTGGCACTGGTTTTCCAGGTTGGGGAGGCCGATGTGGGCCTGGGACCCCGTTTCTCCTCCCAGGGGACCTCTGCTGCTAACACATCTCTTCTGATTTTCAACTGTCCCATGTGGGCGTGGGCTGGTGCATTTTATATCTCCATCCCACTTGCCTGTCTCCATGTGGCTTCTTTTGTATGTCCTTAGTTATAGGACTTCTGTTCAACTAAACTTCCAGTGATTCTCAATGATGGTTGTTCTGCAGGTTAGTTGTAATTTTGATATAATTGTGAGAGGCGGTGAATACAGTGTTTACCTACTCCAACATCTTGACCAGACTCACCAATTATATTTTTAGTTTAATTTTTTTTTTTTTTTTTTTTTTTTTTAGTTAGAGTCTGCGTAGTAAGTGGGTAATACACTCAGAGTTTGAAAGGTGAATTTATAAGCAAGTATCTGGGCTACATCAATGTTAGCTGCTTCTTAAACTAGACTTTCCAAACTACTCTTTTGTAATTATGTGGTTTAATTATTAGAAAAAATACGTAAAGTAGTATAATTGCCCTTGTTTTGATTTATTTTTATTGAGATACAATTAACATATAACATTGTATTAGTTTCAGGTGTACAGTATAAGAATTTGATATTTGTATGTAATATGAAATGATCACCACAATAAATCCAGTTAACATTCATTGGCATGAATAGTTACCATTGTTTGTGTGATGAGAACTTTTAAGATCTACTCTCTTAGCAACTTTCAAATATATAGCATAGTATTATTAACTGTAGTCATCATTCTGTGCATTATATCCCCAGGACTAATTTACTTTATTACTGGAGTTTGTACCTTTTGATCTCCTTCATTCATTTCCACCTTTCCCCCACCTCTCACCTCTGGCAACTGCCAATCTGTTCTCCATACCTATGAACTCAGTTTTTAGGTTTTTTTTTCAGATGCCACAAAGAAATGAGGTCATACGGTATTTATCTTTCTTTGTCTGACTTATTTCACTTAGCATAATGGCCTCAATGTCTATCCATGTTTTCCTCGTCCAAATTGTTTTTGATTGTATAGCCTGTTGATTAAAAATGTCTTACCATGGATGGCCAGTATATGCATCTTTATTTATATGGTAAGACACACACAAAATAGAACCATATACAGTTTAGATAAATAAACAATATTTTAAGTATTTTAAGTCTTTTTCTAAATCTGAAGGCTTCCAACCATCATTAGTTCATACTTCAGGGTACTTTGGATGAGGTTTATCATTGACAATTGTGGGTGTACATTTATATTTCAAACTTTTATCAGATATAATTGGCCCCATGTTTTTTTCTTTTTTCCTTTTTTTTTTTTTTTTTTTTTTTTTTGTCTCATGGTATGGTTGACAGAGAGATCAAAGAGCCATGGAAGGATGGGCTGCTTGGTTATTATTGCTTTGTGTTACACCATTTACATTATCTTTAATCCTAGTATCTTTGAAAGAGTACTTTAAAGCCACTGGTATATTTCATAAAAGCTGGTTTAGGTTGAAATAAATCATGTAGTCATTAAATTAATTTTATTTGTCTTATGTAAACTGTGATACATCACAGAATGCTTAAAGTATGAGAAAGGTACCTCTACAATCTGTCCCTTATCTCTTCCTGTTGTGGACCCATGTATCCAATGATATACATGCCATCTCAAAAGGGGATCCTGTGAGAGTACTTGAGGAAAAATGTATGTTAGAAATTAAGAAAACATTTTAAAGACAAAAAAATCTAATTCTAACATATTGTTCTCCTATGATCATCTTATATCAATGCATCACCTTATATCTCCCTCGGGACATGTGCACGCAATTTGGGAATCCCTTCTATATATCACACCACACAACTTTGTTTTCTTCCAAATTGATTTCTAGCTTTATACAGATGTGTCCGGAAAGCTCTCTGGTCCCTCACAGTTTGGTTGTGTGCATGTTCACATTGTACCTGCAGCAAAAGTGTCCCACAGCACGGCCAGGAGCTCCTACCTTGGAAGTGTTTTAGAAAAGTCTGCAAAGTTGGAAAATGTGCCTGGGCCATGAACTGCGAGGAACCGTCTTGCACAGCTTTCTTGAGAGAGAAAAAGTGCTGACAGCACCAGCAGCCTGCAGGAACTCTTCTGTCATCCTTGTAAACAGGGTCAAATTGGTCTGCTTTATCTCTCTGAGCAAAATGCAGATTTAATAGGCAGTGCCCTAAGAATCATTGCTGCTAGGTTGAGTCTCCAAAGGAATTAGGGATAACAGTTTAATAACTGTAGAAAGAGCTTAGGCGCTTTGCTGTGCAGGGTGTATCTGAGTTAGCTACTGAAAAATGAACTTAGGACATTAAACCCTTTTATCACTCAGATAGAGTACTATGAGGAAAATCCATTCCTTGGCAGGGGATGAGTTTACTAGCTTCTGAAGGGGGTGTGTGTTTGAATGTGATAGGAAAGGGAGCATTTGTCAGAGTGAAAGGTGGATCAAAAGACAAACAAATTATTTGAGTTAAATAAGAGCTTTAAATTATCCCACTTTCAACTGCTTCACCATCAGCAATATGTGCTATACTGAAAGCCAGCCTGTCTTTCCAAGGTCTGTGGCTGGCCCAGGGCTCTCTATCTGTGAATGCTGCATTTTAAATGAACAAGCAGTGTTAGAGTAGATGACCAAAGCTGGAGAGGCAAGATAAATGTCTATTTAGTTGGGCAACTGGGCAGCAGAGTCACCTTTGCTAACCTATTCACCTAGAAGCCTACAGATTATAAGAGATTTGAACATAGCTGGTTCCTCTCACATTACTTAGGTGAAGTCATTCATCCACACTAAAGATGAATAAATCAAGTTAGCTTAGACTAGTCATTTCCAGATTGGATCTTTGGAGTCCCATCAAGATTTAACTTTTATGGAAAGTTGAAACATGGTTGCAAATTCTGTCCATTTCTGGGTTCAAAACCTTGAAGTGTACCATTGAAGCTATTCCCATCAAGAGGTGGAAACTGTTTCTCTACTCTTTGGATCTGGGTTGGACCTATAACTTGCCTTGGCCAATGAGACACTGACAATTATTAGACAAGCAAAGGTCTGAAAAGCATTGAGACTTGCTCTTCTGAGGCTCTCAGAAACCACAGGAAACCCAGACCTGTCAACAGAATGATGAGAGACCTATTTGCTGTCTCTCAGCCAGCTGAACCCTATAAGCAGAGCCAATTAGCTAATGGGTGGCTGACTGCAGATGCACAATGACCTCAGGTGAGATCTGCAGAAGAACTGTCTAGCTGAGCCCAACCCAAATTGCGGACTCCCGGAATCATCAGTTAAATAAATGTCTATTGTCTTAAGTTTTGGGTGGTGTGTTATGCAGCAAAAACTAACTACTGACAGAGCAATGAGGATTAAGGGGCAACATTCATTGGGCAGCTCTAATTGTTTACTCTTTCATTTAAACTCTTGTTTGAATAAAGTGTTATGGGGGCAGTGGTGGTTGTGGGGAAGAGCCTTTAGTTTAGACTTTAGCACCCCAGAATACTCCTGTTTCTGGTACTTGAGCCTTTAGCCATCAGATCCAAAGATTTTGCTTCTATAGTTTATAAATCAGGAAAGAGTTTCTAGGCATGGCTGATCTATCACCTGATTAAACCATTTCTTGTCATTCAAAGTGCTACGCATCTAGCTATCTCAATTTAGGGTCAGTTCCTACCAGAAAAGATAGGAGTAAATCAACTTCAGATTTGCTGTAAGCTATTTAAAAGAGCAGACATTTGGCTTTGTTCACTAAAAAGTGAACAAAGTGAAACTTTTGCTTTTACACTGCAGCCCTTAATTATTCCTACAATCATGTTATGCTGTTACTAGTGTCATAAGATAGGACTTGCTCTTGAGGAGGAAAGTGGGAATTGGACTTCTTTTTTGGAGGAAGTGAACCAAAAAAGGAGGTATAGTAGAGTCTCTAGACAAGGGATACAGAAATCTAGTCTTTCTACAATTTCTTGCTTCATAGAGATTCCATTCCTTCCAACAGCCTTTAAAATTACTGTACAGTTATCTATGCATAATGGACATGAATAGCTTTTCCCGTACTCCTTTATTCCTCCTTATTTTAATAGTGTACTGAACGTTGTTTCATAGTGTAGTGGTTAGCACATCTGCTTTATGCACAGAAGGTCCTGGGTTCATGCCCCAATGGAGCCACAGTCCATGGTCTACAGCCATGCCACCCTGAACAAGCCCAATGTCTGATCTTGGAAGCGAAGAAGTTAAGCAGGGTCGGTCTTGGTTAGTACTTGAATGGAAGACCACCTAGGAAGACCAGTGCTGTAGGCATAAATAATAAGTAATAATAAAAAAAATTACAGTGTCCTGCTTTTCCCCTGACCTCTGCGTTATTATCCTTCCTTGCATCACACACAGTCTTTCGTGGGACTGTTGATCCAGGTGCCTACACATCCCTGGTCAAGGTTGGCAAGTGGTCTAAGCTCAGACAATTTGATACTTTCATCTAAGAATTTGAAAGTTAAACAAATGACACAAAGACGGAATATGGTTACAGCTGATTCAGACTATTGGAGGTACTCTGAAAACCTCATCAATCTTGTTTATCTGTATGCTCAGGGCTAAGCTTGGTCCTGTTCTCTTCAATGTAGATTTTCTTTAATTCTAGGAGCTACTTTATACTCTCCAAATGTTTTTGCCTAAGTTAACCACAGTCAGTTTTTGTTGGCTGCTGGTAAAGAACACTGATTGATATAGTTTTCTAAGGCAACATTAGAACCTGTGGTAGTCACAGTAATCTTAATTTTCTTTCTACTTGTATATATGGTTTAATGGTACTTTATTGTCTTCTTCCAAGTTAGATGCAGCCATAATTTTTTCTTGTAATGAAAACTGAGGTTTCACCTCATTCTTTCCCTCTTGCTATGGTAATTATAGATGAGAAAATAATCTTTGCTGTTATGAGCCCTGAGATTTTGGAATTATGTGTTACCATAGCACAACCTATCCTATCTTGACTCATTAAGCTCTCTCTATGGACAAGTCACATCTATATTCACAACTCATCATGCAACCTACTGTTGCATGTATCTACTTGTTCTGCCTGATCTCCATTTTCTTTCGGCCAAAGATGAATAGAACTGTGCTTTTAAAGTTCTCATTATAAGGCAAAGCAGGCACTTTAAGAATGTTCTAAACATAACATTATTTATTCATTTTATAAATATGTTCTGAATGCCTAACATTGATTTTATTATTGCACTAGGTGCTACGAGAGATACAGAGAAAGGGGACATACAATCTGAATGAACTAATCATCCAGTTGGAGAGACAAAACTAATATGAATTAATATCAAAAAGACAATGATATAAGAAGTACTGTAGAAAATCTGTATATGCCTATGTAAGCAGTAGGGTCAAAAAGGGCTATGAGATTCAAGATGGAAGAGATAATTTTATTTAATGGCAGTTTTTTCAATGAGGCAGAGATTCGGGTCTGAAATTTTGAATTAAAATGGAGAGAGGGTCTTTCTATAGAGAGGATACAATATAAGCAGTTGCAGGCTGAACAAAAATGTTTAAAAAATTAATTTTATTCAAATAAAAGCAAGCCATAAGATATAAAATTGAAGACATAAGTTAGAGCTAGACTGGAAAAAGCCTAGAATAAGTTTAGCAAATATACAACAACTTCAGGTATCATATCCAGAACTCACAAGACAGTACAGAAGAAAAGAAAGAAGTTTTGCCAGCCACACTTGTCCTCATTCCTGGGAAAAGTAAAGTCCTTTCCAAAGTACTCAACAAGCCTTTACTCCCATCTCATTGACTAAGCTGGTATCTTCCGTCCACTTTTAGTTGAAAGGGGATGGGGCTGAAAAAGTATGTACTGAGCTTTTCTCACCTTTAGAATGAAGGTGGACAAGGTTGAAGGGGGCCAAGACCAGGAATAGCATTAAAGAAATTATGTATCTGCTCCTTTCCTTTCAAAACATCTCACATTGCTCTGTTGTTTTATTAACATAAAAATATGCTGTCATAATGAAATATCAAATACAGGTACAGAAAATGAGTGTCAAGAACATCTCAATATACTAGCTGTAATACGGACATTAAAAATATTAGACACAAGTATGGTACAGATTTTAATCATTAGAGAAGATTGTGCAGCAAAGATGGATCTTGAGCTGAGCCAGGGAAGCCTTTAAATGTCTACAACGTAATCCCATCTCTGGAAGGATTTACAGTCCATTGGTGAGGTAAGTCTACACACAGGAGACAAGAGCAAGCAAGGCAACTCATAAATAAGCCCTAAAACCAAAGGACATAGATGAAGTGTTATAGAAATTTAGAGGGGCGAGAATTAAGAATTAAGTCAGGATTAGGATCTTTAAAAAAAAAAGGTCCAAGGAAGAGGTGATTTTTAGATAGAGGCTTGAGAATTGAGTAGCATCAAGATGGGGTGAGATGGTGGCTTTCTGGGCAGACACATGTGGCAGATACGAATCTTAGTTTCCATACTCGGGCATGAAATAAACGCAACTCTACTTTTCTATAGCTCAATTTGTTTCACTTCCTACTGCCTGGGTATTGGAAATAGAATGCCTGCCATTTCAGGACATGATTGTTGTATTGCATTCCCTGATCATGCACTTAACATCATCTGTATACACAGCATTTATTGAGATGTTCCTTGTTTCCTTGTACAGCCCCTTCTGGTCCAACAGGCATTTACATAACTTCTAAGCCACTCTGGGTGTCTTTAATCCATTTTACATCTCTGTCACTGAGGCAAATTTTAAGAAACTCTACAAGACTATATAAAACCCATCTACCCTGCTACCTTCACAGTGCTTTTCCTGGAAAAGGAGGCATGGATACTTCTCTCTGGAATTTCCTGGGGTCCATTTCTCCTCCCATCCAATCTGGAATTCAACAGTATGGTTAAACATTTCAACAATATTAATATCCAAAAAAGAAACATTACAGGATTTATTTAAAAAGTTTTAATATAAAAAATTTCAAATATACCAAGAAGTAGAAACCCTTATAACAATAATCCTTTATGTACCTATGTCACCCAATATCTACTGTTATTAGCATCTTTCCATTCTTGGGAAATGGTTATATCTTTATCTTCAGAGGTAAAGGCAAAGTGTCCTGAAACAAAAGTTAATTTTTTTTTCTGATAAAATTTTAGTGAAATTAAGACTTTGTGTCTAGGCTCAGAAATTGATTTAACTGAATGATTTTCAATAAGGTTAATTTTAGACAAGTCTGTTAATTTATTTTTCCCCACACTAACTCACTGACTAAAGCTGAGCTCCATGCTTTTCCTGCTTGTCAACACAGGGGCCAGTGGTAGACAGCTATTTTTTCTCTCTGTCCCTCTCTATGAGATGGTTGTAATGAGACTTGGCTCTGAGGCCAAACAGGTAGCGTTCTCCTACATCGGGACCATTATATATAATCACAGTGTCACAGGCTTGACATGAATGATTATGCAAAACTCTAGGCCCAATTTCTAAGTGGCTCCACAATTTGACAAAATGATGTGGCCATTTGTGAAATGCAAGCAAATGGGAGGAAATGAAGGATATAGAATTTCTGCAGAAGTGACAGACTCATCCAAAAGCAAGAGCTCTTCCATTTTACAAATTGGACAAAGCAGAAATTTCTACCCTGAATGAACCAGCCTTATAAGTATTAGTTTATATTCAGCTGTCATTGGGAAGCATTTTGGATTCATTTTAACTGGTTGTGGCACAACCAACCTGGGCTCTTTTGGGGTAGGATGAATTTGTTTTGTCCCTCACTCTCATGGAAAGCAATTCAAGGTACAGGTAAGGCTGCTTCTGAAATCTTCGGCATCTGGCCACAAAGTGGACATGCTATTGGCTAGTATACCCAGGGCTTGTCTGCAGTAGAAAGAACATGATTTTATTCCTACACCTGGACCCAAGAGTAATTCTAAGGGAAGCCTACAAAAGGAAGACAGAGCATTTAGAATTAGTTACATTTTACTGAGTCTCATATTCTAAGCCATTTCATATACATACTCAAGTAGGTACATACTCTGTGATGTGCAGGGCAAAGTTGAGCGAATGACATTCCTTAATGATGGCCAGCAAGTAATTCATAAAGTGTATCAGAGAGGGATGGACTTTGGTAGCACACAATTTGGAGACTAGTTATTAAGCATTTTGTAACTCTGACACATTTTTAACATCTCTGGGCCTCAGTTTTCTTATTTATAAAGCAAGAACATAGAGTGGATGGTATTGCTCTTATCTTTCCAAGATTTAAAGTGCTAACATTTTGTGGTTCTAGACTATTTAGTACATTTTTCTCAATGCTGCTCATGAGAAGCATCTACTTCTGTATGCAGTGACACATATTTAAACAAGAAAAGACAAGAAAACAAAACAAAATAAAACAAAACATGGGAAAGAATTCTCCTGATGTTGACATATGACCCCTTCCCTTTCTAATGTGTCACAGGTTTGATGCGACAGTTGAGAGAATCATAGTTTTTAACAGTTGTTGTCAGCTCTTTAATGGACCTTTAGGGAGAAGAGGTTCTTGAAGGTCAAGTGTCTTGCTCCACATCGCAGCTACTGACTGGTGAGCTGCCAGCATATGGCATATCTGTGGGAAAATTACTGTAGAACACAACCCAGAGTAGTCTCTTGCTCTAACCAATAAGCAAACTCCATCAACTGACAAAGTACTTTCACTTAATAAAAGCCATCTGTCACTGTGTAGACATGGTCTAGTCATCACCCATCCATCCACTGCTACTCTCTAAATACAAGATCTCTGTTTCCAGTGTTATCTTTCAATGCATCATAGGGTAATAGGGCTATGAGAAAGATGAAAACTTTCCCTGTCTTTTGCATGTTTCAAGGCCCAAGGTGTGACCATGTACTCTAATACAACCACCCACATAGGGGATAACATTATGGATCACTTTCTGAATCTTTTAAATGTTTCTGTAGAGCTGTAACTCTAGGAAACAAAACGTGTGTGTGTGTGTGTGTGTGTGTGTGTGTGTGTGTGTATTTTGTTTTTGTTTGTTTGTTTGTTTGTTTTTCAGTTATGACCAGGAGGCTGGCAGTTATGCTCAATGCTGTGTGGTTTTAATTAATCTCCAGCAATTGAACTCTACCCAGGTTAATGGGGACTTTTCAACCACTATGGGTTATCTGTAGATGCTGGGCAGTTTTTGGATGTTCAGCATGAGCTGAGAATTTCAAGCTGGGCATCTTTTGTCTTCTATAAATGCCACTAGTGGGGGTGGGAGGAGTAGGAAAAGCAAGTGACTTGATAACATCTTTAGAAACCAAGTAACGAGCCATTAGGAGGACTAACAATAAATAAATGCATTTTCCATTCAGTGTCTCTGTGCAATCCAGACGAGCATATGACTAAGAAAATGTAATGAAAGCAATTGTAACTCTTTTCAGTGGAGAGGTAATTACAGTCTAGGGCTGCCTGACTGATGAAAATTACACTGCTTATAATAAATTGCCACACAGCTAAGTCTTTTCTGAAGTCCTTAGTATGATTTGTGTTTGTGCACTTACTTAAAACATCAGGGAACAATTTATAAACATGAGCCTTTTTGGACACTGCCAGGATCGGCATTTACGATTAGAGAGCCTGTTTAAGGTTTCCTGATTTATAGAGGATAGATCATATTTTCCCGACACTCTCATGGTCAATTATAGACCTGCATGGTGCATTTGGTAACTTAAAAGCAAATTTAATCATTCTTTCCTTTCTTTCTTTCTTCTTTTTTCTTTTTTTCTTTTTTTTTTTCTTTTTTGTATTTATAGGCATGCCAAGCCAGAGACTTTTTCTCTTAGATTGGGGAGAAAGATGTTTCAAAGACAATGCTCTATTGATAGTTTTGATGGAGGTGGGTAGCAATAACACACTTTGTTTGTCTTCTCCTAATGTAAACATTAAGAAATACAGGGCACCAGGCCATGTACCTGAGTCCCCAAGCCTTTGTCATAGGAAAGTTCAGGAAGGCCAAATATCTTTGGTGCCATTGCCTTTAGACCAGAAGAATCAGTGTGACATATCAGAAAAAGCACTGGAAATCATAGGGTGCAGACTTTAAGCACAGTGCAATTAACTAGCTCTGTGAATCTTGGGAAAATTCCTATCTTTCTGGGTGTTAATTTTCTCATCTTTTAAATGAGGGCTGAACTATTTGGGTATAGGTCCCTTTGGACAAATGATCAATGATTCTGTTCCAACTCAGGAAATGTCAACTCTGGCTGCACATCAGAAACACCTATTACAAATACTGAAGCCGAATCCCCACTCCTGATTAATTAAGCCAGAAGGTCTGGGGAATGGGACTTTCTTTTTATATTAAAAAAACAAATGACACTACTTGGGTGATTCTAATGGGCAACTGTGGTTGAGAGTTGTGTTTTATCTCTTTGAAATTTCTGAAAGCCTAATGGCTACAACTAGGAGAGCCTATGCCACAGGGGCATATTGCCCTTGTCCTTTCTCAGAGGCCATAAAAACTGAATCACCTCTGCTATTTCAGTGGAAACAAGGCCTAGGTCCTATTTTTGATCTTTCTCTTGGATACTTCAGAAGATAAGTAGATAGAGTGGTTGGATGCAAGAGAAAGACTGCTAGGACAGGTTTTTGAGTGGTTGGTGTTCACTAGAACTTTTGAAAGAGTAGTCTGAGCATTCTACACTTCAGACTTGAGACCCACAGTGAAAACCAGACAGGCCAGGTGCTGAGCTGGGTCAAACCATTGAACGTTCAGCAGCTATAATCTTCTTGTCCACCACCATCTTCTCCCTGGCCATCTTGAGAGAGGTGACATGTGGATGGGCTGTAGCTCACTTACACTGGCCCACAGAAGTTGATGGTGCATATCCTACCTAATGCTGTGTTTAGTGACATCACACTGGTAGCTAGAACTCAGCCATATTGGGTGTATTTACACAACAGAAATTGGCAAATGCTACGAATCATCACATAAGCCGGTTGTTAAACATTTGTCAGTGCACCACTACGTTCAAGCTTTTAGATGATCCTCCCCTGCCCTAGTAGCTTGGACCATCTTTAGAAAAAAAAAAGCTCAGAGTAAATATTTATATATTAGCTTTACTTCTGCTGGCAGGTCATCATACGTTAGGAAGGCAGTAGCTTTATGTTTAATGTTATGTTATGCAGGCTGAGCTGTATGAAGTTGCCTGAGAGGGCGGAGTTAACCTTAAATGAAATAGAGAGCATGATCTTTTCAATGGGCCAATTCATTTTAATGGAGAGATCTAATATTCCTAGAGCAGTGGTTGTCCAAATGTGGTCCTTGTGCCCACACCATTAGCATCATGTGGGAACTCGTTAGAAAGGCAAATTCTCAGGTCCCAGCTCAGGCTTCCTGAGTTGGAAGCTCTGGGGTGGGGTTCAGCAATTTGTTTTAATGAGTCCTCCAAGTGAGACTGATGTAATCTAACATTTTGAGAACCACCGTTCTAAAGAGATGTACAGAGACCATAAAATGATGTATTGTAAAAATTCTGCAATGGCAAAGTTGAACAGTTGTGACACAGATCACATGCCTACAAAACCTGAAATATTTATTATCTGGCCCTTTTCAGAAAAAGTTTGCTGACCTCTGGCCTAGGCCATTACATAGGAAATGCATACACATACACATATATACATTAATGAGTATACATGAGTATGAGTGCTCCCCTGAAAAATTTATAGAATGCTATTCACTATTACATCTTTTTCACCTCCCACTCTCTCCTCAAAGCTCTGACATTTTTCAATCCCCCAAAGCTACTCTCTCCCTGGTCACAAAAAGTATCATTGCTAAATTCAAGGAACATTTTGAAAATCCTTAACTCCTTCTTTTCTGCATTATTTGTAATAATTGATCATAACCTCCATTTGAAACTCTCAGACACTTTCCTACATTTTCTTGATTTTTCTCTTCTTTATGGACCCTTCTTTCATTGCCAAGAAAGGAAATCAGAAAAGAGTTGTGTTTATAAAGAGGAGAGAGTGGTCAATAGTTTTACAAGCTGCTCTTGTTCAAGTAATACAAGAATTGAAACATCTCGTTTTCTCAGGGTTTGGTCCCATGCCCCCCACTAACATTACACACTTGTGTCGATGATCTTACCATGCAGAAAGCCTTTGATAGCCATATCTATGCAGGATTTCAGACCCAAATATTCTACTTTTCACTAAATATCTACCTCACAAGCACCTCAAATTCAACATGTCTTCCTTAAGTCACTACCTCTTCCCAGGAAATCACTTTCACCTTCACTGTTCTCACTGCTATGAGTGGCAACATCTATCCAAGTGCCCAAGTTGAAAAATAAACATGGCTTTACAGGTTCTCTTTCCACAACTACAATGATCCGTTAAAGTGTTTTACTGAACAAAAGCTACTTTCCTGAGTCATTTTCCTTCTTTTCCTCTCAGCTTTAAATGAATAACAAACTCAATGTCTTCAAGAATTAGGAAAGGGAAAAAGAACCCCATAGTAATGGAGAGTAGTGGGAATTGTGGTACAATGGAGGGTATATATCTTCCCCTCTCCAAACTTTTTAAATTATTTAAATTTTAAACTCTGTTTTGGCCAAATGTAATGTACCTGCAAGCTGAATTTATCTTTCAGGCCCCAGCTTATGACCCCATTTAAAACTAAAACTTAAAGTGCCCCTGCCATGAAAGAAGTAAACTATAAATACCAAGCTTATAATATATATGCTATTTTGTCAACTGTCTATTAAGATTAAAGTCTTATGAATATTTTCTCAAGTCATTAATATTCTATAAAATGATTTAGAATGGCTGCATAGTAGGTATGTGACATAATTTATCAAATAATTCCCCTTTACATGGACATTTATATTCTTATTGAATATTTTTCCTATATACTTAGCATGTCTCAAATGAAAGTCACCCTCTTCATAAATATTTCCACAAGACCAAATCTTTAGAATTAGAAAGATCAGATGTTACGTGTATTCATATGAATCTGACACATGTTAAATTATCCTCTAGAAAAGCTATTTCAATTTTTATCTGCATCAGGCTGATAGGAGAGTGCTTGTTGTCATATTTAGAAATGTTGGATATTCTCATTAAATTTTTGTTGTTGTTGTTTAACTTGATGGGTAAAAAAGCATGCCATTGCTTCCATATGCATTTCTTTGATTACTGCTTAAGCTGAACACCTGTCTCATGTCAGGTCCACTGGAAACAAACCTGAAATAGATTGGCTATAGTGTGTCTGTTGGGGAATGACTTTGGGGGTTCCACCTGAAAGAGATTGAGTAGAACAGGACCAGGCAGAGTTGAGGCTGAACTATGAGCTATTCAGAGTTGTCTTGACTCAAGGCAATGGAGCCCATCCTTTGTAATCTCTCCTTTGACCAGTCATTGGATGTGGCTGTCCCAAGGGAGGGATGCCATCTTGGGAGAGACACCTACTTTTCCAAGAGGAAAGTCTAGAGAGGGGATAAGCCAGAGCCCCAGACAGTCAACACTCCCCAGGCTCTGTTGGCTGGACACCACGACATCCTCCATGCACAACCCCTTTCGTATTGATGGATGAGGAGTCTGGCATATAGTGGGCAAAATATTTGTTGAATAAATCACTGAATTTCTCTTTTTTCTTTTGTTCACACCTTGTGCCCATTTTTTTCTGTTGCCATATTTGTTTTTTACCCTCATTTCTTTGCAAAGTGCTGCTTGCATTTTAAAACAGTGACTCCATATAGTACACTATTTTCTCCTACTTGCCATTCGTTTTTTGATTTCATTAGTTTAATTTCTGTTATCATGAACTTTATTTTTTAATAGTCTAAGCTATCCATCTTTTATTTTTCCTTGCATGTTTAGTAAATCTTTATAACCCCTAGATCAGAGAATGCTTACTTCTCTATATTTTTTTCAGGTTCTTTTTAGGTTTTATTTCTTACATTTAACTCTTCAGCCCATCTGGAAATTATTTTGGTTTAAAGCATGAGGTAGAGATCTAACTTAATTTCTTCTTAGGAATATCTCTTTATATCACTTCAAGGGATGTGAATTTTATTTGGAAGTTGATGGGGAGTCCCTGAAGAAAGCTGAGTGGGGCAGAGATGTGATCAGATTCACTCCAACAGAGGGCCTGCAGCCCTGTGGCACCTGGATGCATGCAGATGTTTTTGGGTAGTGGGCCTTCCTGCCTCTCCCATCACACTATGTATGGCTTTCTCCACCTTACCGGAAGGCTGGCTTTGCCTTTCAATGATTAAAGCAGGATCCACTGACACGTGTTCAGGAACACATCAGAGAAACCCATCATGAAT
The DNA here is from genome assembly GCF_014176215.1 of Rousettus aegyptiacus. Classification (NCBI taxonomy): domain Eukaryota; kingdom Metazoa; phylum Chordata; class Mammalia; order Chiroptera; family Pteropodidae; genus Rousettus; species Rousettus aegyptiacus. The sequence goes on from NW_023416309.1 coordinate 68,259,803, forward strand.
TCGCTACAATTCAGCACTCGCCAGAAGCTAGCTGGAGACATTTGATGTGTGTAAGAGACCATTGAGGGCTCATGTTAAACATCCATTCATCTACATTCTTTGAGCGCAAGCCCAGTATTGAGTTAACTTTTCAGAAATCCATGTGTCTGGTCCATATTATCTTAGTCCCCTTCAGAAATGCTTCCACTCCGTTAAGATTTAATGCTATTTCCCTAGCTTTTATCTAACGGCCATGCATGAAACATCCATTTTGAGAACCTTTCTGTATCTTTCATAAAAACACATGGCAGCTGGGGCTTAGTTTTTCTTTGTTTGAAGAAAATATTTTACATGTGTTTTAAGATTAAAATTTATCTCAACTTCTTCTTGGAATTTATAATCAACAAACATGCAAATTAATGAGAACTTCTAAGAGAACTTCAGAAAGATGTTTGAACATTGGATGAGGCCTCTCTTAGTTAGTTTGGGCTGCCATAACACATTAACACAGGCTGGATAGTTTAAACAATAAACATCTAATTCTCACTGTCTGGAGCCAGGGAAGTCCAAGATCAAGGTGCTGGCAGATTTGGTGTCCCGTGAAAATCTTCCTCTTGGTTGATAGATGGCTATCTCTTTGAATCCTTTCCTGGGTGAGAGAAAAATTATCCCTCTTCTATTTCTTCTAATATAGAGCATTTGTGAGGGCTCTGCCCTCATGACCTAATCACCTCTCAAAGATCTCATTTCCAAATGCCATCACATTAGGAGTTAGTATCTCAACTTATGAATTTTGAGCAAACACAAAACATTTGGTGCAATTCAAGTTTTTTTGGGCCCAATCCTATTGAAAATCCCAGAATTTAATTCTGACTTACATGAACTGGGTCTGGTCAGAAGGAAAAGCGTCTTGTCTTTGTAGGGGTCAAAGTGTTCACCTGCCCAATCTCTTTTGACCTCCCTCACTTTTATTGAAGCCGGATTCCATCATGATGGGTAACATCTGAGTGATTCCAGAACCTTGCACAGTCTCATAGGCATTTGTAGGGTAATATAATTCCTTGTCCACTCATCAAAGCTGCTTTTAAGGTATGAGCTCCTCAAGAGTGAGACCTCTCTTATTCATTGGTCTCTCCTTAGTAGGTAGCACCAGGTTTGGTTCCACCATTGCAAGTGTTCCGTAAGCATTTGTTGAATCAGTAAATGGAGTATGAGGTTGAAATTTGGATGCAAGGAAGTCCAGAGATGGAACCTGAGACTGGAATTAAAAAGAGAAATGATCAAAGACATTTTTGTTGTTCCTTCGGATCAGTCCAATAATTTTTGTAGTCATTTCATTTTTTCATTTCTTCATTTACTTCTTCATTGTATCATTTAGTCCTTCATTCTATCATTCTTTCACCATTATTTTTTTAATTCACACGCAAAGTAACTTTTTTCAAGTACCCATTCTATGCCAACTACTACAGGAGAAGCTTATTTGAAATCTCTAATATAGGAATCAGCAGATAAAGAGAAAGAGAGGGAGAGACAGAGAGAGAGAGAGACAGAGAGAGAGAAAGAGAGAGAGAGAAATTTTGTAACAGAGACTGCATGGCCTATAGGTCCTAAGATATTTCCTCTCTGGTCTTTTATAGAGAATGTTTACTGACCTCTGCTCTAACACAAAAAGTACACACTCAAAACACAGGGCACTTGTCTCTGGCATCCTAACTCTGAATGGTGAAGGCGTAATGGTAGGGAATAATTGGCCAGGGCAAAGATCATCTCCAGGCAAAGGAGGTAGGCAGGAAGTCTGTAGATACCATGAATCAGAAAGGCGATGGGGTAAAAGTAGGAGAGTGAGGCAGCTGATGCAGCCCAGGCAAGTACAAGATCAAGTTCAAGAAGATGGTTGAAGGAAGAATGGCCATGGGGGCCTAAAGTGTTTAGGTAAACAAGTTTTCCACTGTTAGAGTTAGAGGATGAAGTTAACCGAGGTAACCAAGGAACTACCACCTTATAACTACAACAGAAGTGCCATTTTCTTACCAGCTTCTTTGGTTGTGAGTGGGCAAGACTTTGCAGCTAGGGAGAGCATTCCAATGTGCAGCCTCTACTTTAATAAAGCTTGACCAGAGTTGAAAGCAGAGGGGGCAGGCCTCCTGGCAAGTTCATTTATTGCTAAGATAGAGGAAGGAACTTCTTGGAAAGATATAAAAGCTGGAATTTACAACACAAGGAAATGTATTGAAGCTATTAACAAGTGCCTCCACAGACTTCTGCCTTAAGATTGTTAAAGTACTTATCTTTTTGGCATCTGAATGCACTAATGTAAACATGAAATATATGTTGCAGGAAGAAAAAAAATAATGAGATGGCACCCATTTCAACTCTTGATTTCATACAATATTACTTTATATGGTGACAACCTGCAATTTGTTAGTGAAAGCCTCACTGTAAAGAGATCTGACATTTCTTTGCGATTTAAGAGAGAATAAAATCTCATCAATACTCTTGGGTAGGTTATTGATTTTCATTCCATTTCTCCCTGGCAGATCAAGAAAACTAAGTTAGGTGAGTTAAAGGAGTAAAAGCCCAAATGTTAAATACAGGTGGTTCTGCACCATTAACCTCGAGGAACTGACAAGATGCTTCATTTTCATATCAGTGTAGTTTGAATATTCCATTAAATAAGAGGGAACTAGAACTGACAATCTCAATTTCATAAGGGAGGAATTTTAAGGCCATTGTATATCTTTATTTGTAAGTGGCGTTATTCTGCTTAGATATTCAGGAAAAAGAAAGAAGAGCTCTTTGTAGAATATAAGTTCCATCGGAGACTTCTTTGACTTACAATGTTAACAAATTGATGCAAACTCTTTTGGTATTTAAGAAGTTGTATAAAAGTAGAGAATGGGAGTAGGGTCATTTTTATTCTAATGAAAAAAAAAAAAAACCAGAAATGGAGAAACCACAAAGAAATGTATTTTAAGCAGCTTAGTCAACCATGTCTCTTTACTGTTGTAATCAGGGAAGGACAAGGAATGAAGCCAAGACCTGTCCATACCTCCATGCTTTCATCCTTTTCTCTGTCACCAGGAGAAGGATAAACAAACCTTTTGTTCTCCAGAGACAGTGTCACCACAGTTACAAGAGTCCTTAGAAATAGAACTTTGTTTCTGTAACTTGGTCTGATCTCTGCTGTGATCCACTGTTTACTGTCTACAAATAATTTAGACCATTCTGAGCCTCCAATCTAGTGATTCCTAACTGGAACTGTTCAAAGCTTTTTATCTAAGTTTCTTTCCTTCCTCCCTGCTGCTGCTGATTATAAAGAAACAACCTCAGCCAGGTGTTGCATCTAGGGGAAGATGTCCTGTTTTAAGTCTTTCTCTGTCATCAGCAGCTGTTGTCCTTGTGAGATTTTTTCCCCTCTATTTGGCGCAGGAGGGAGCACCGGTGGCTATAGGGGATGGCACACTCAATTGCAGTGTGTAGACTTAACATGGATGTTTCCACACAGATGAAGCCCCACGTCTGATAGTCTGATACTTTGTCTTGATGTGATTCATTTCACCAGGAGACTTCTTGGGGCTGGTTGGGGCAGCCATTCAGCTACCTTCTGCTCCTCACTCTAGGTCCATGGAAAATTTTGAGTTCCCTCTCATACCATTCCCAGGCCCATAAAAAACTCTTGGGTCAATTATTTAAATATACCATCCACCCTCTCTTTTATTTTCTTATCTCCGGGCTGCCACTTTCAAATAAGAGCTAAGATCCAGCATATCAGCCTTCCCTTCCTTCATATACCCTAAAACCTTGTGGGCTTCTCTATTCACCTCCTTCTCATTTTGCTCAGTCTCCATCTTGCTTATTGCTCTAATTTTTTTCTCACTTTTTTCATCCTCTCAAATTGAAGTTCTTTTGGGCACTCTTGGGTCTCATCTATTCTCTCATGATTTTTGTCTCACTGTTAAGAACAGGTTTTTTTTTTTTTTTTTTACCTAAAAATTTGCTTTTGATATCTTTGCTTTTGACAAGGCTTACTTGCCAGATGAGGTGGGGGGAAGGCCAACAGAGAGGTTTGAGGAGTAGGTCCAGGGTTTGTTCAATGGACATCTCAAGTGTCCAAGGACTTTCTTGTAATAGTTTAATAAATTAATTTTTGCAAGAAAAATAAATAAATAAATTGGTGAGGTTACTTGATATCTAGTTTTTGTCTTGATATAGACTTGGTGACTTGGGATGCACAGTGTTTCTGAAGGGTTCTCCCAAATGCGATTCTTTGGTTGAGCACTATTCAATTGCTCTGCAGGGCACATCCAGAGACCAATTTCCATCTTTCTTATCACTACCTCTTCCAACCTATTTTGTTCATGTAATTTTCTCTGCCTCTGGGTGAAATCCTAAAAAGTTTCCAGAGTTTTTTTTTTTTCTTTTTTCTTTTTTCTTTTTTTGGCTACTTCTCTTTGGGTGATAATTATAATATAACCCAAATCAGTCTAACGTCAAAACTCTGGGCTTTTATTCAGTTTAAAAGTTCTTTCCTCCCTCTGCTTGTGCCATCTTGGCTAGAAAGTGTAGTGGAAGTAGAAGTACTCCCATCTTCTTCACCACTCCTCTCACGACCATCTCTTGTATTCAGTAGCTGGGGTGGTAGTGGTGAACTTAGAGTACAGAGTGTAGTCCCATGTGGGTGGTGTTGTTTTACCTGGTATTGATATTCTCTGGCTGTGTCACAATGAGAAATTTGGCATGTCTCCCTTGTGTATTTTTTGAGTTTTTTAGAGACCCTCTTCTGCTGCTGAGGTTTACTACATATAATTCCTTTGACTATGTGATATCTCATTTACCTGGCTACTTTGACTCCTGGCTTTTGTTGGTCCACTTATCTATTTGGGTCACCTTTCTTCTCCAAGTTTCTTAGTAGGGTCCATTTGAAAACTACTCATGGGTGGCTCCCTTTCAGAAGGAGCTCATGCGACCCAAATCAGCATGTACACATCCTTACCCCAAACTCTGAAATTGTAAACCATTTCTAATGCAGCTCTATTTGCCCTCCTGGCCTCGCCAGGGCCCTTCTCATGAATGTGAGACAGGTACCAGTCTCTGTGTCCCCACATTCCATGGGAAAAGTTAAGTCTCTGAGTTACTCTCCTGAACTTTCCATCACATGTTCAGGGGTGAGAAGAACATTCTATTCCTCTCCCCTTTGGGTAAGAGAAAAGAAAGGTAGCCCTTGCTAATGAGAAAATCTTTATACTCTAATCTTTTTCATTAACCAAAGTCTTAGCCTCACATTAATAACTTTGGGGTGAGTAATGAGATAATGCAGGCATAATAACTTTGGACTACCCCTTTTACAAGACTTGTGTAGATAGTCTAGCACCTCACTATACAAAGGGGACAGGGGCAGAGCTTGACATCTATTTTTCTTGCCTTGGAGGTCTCTGCTAAAATTGAGATAACGGGAGAAATGTCTTTCCCTTTATTAGACTGTCCTAAGAAGCCTCTTGTCCCACAAGAAAGAACACTTGATTCCAAGTTTCACTTGATATTAAATGATGGCCAGCCAAATGACATACCCTCATACCGGCTCTTCTTCTGTCCCTGCCTCTCCTTATTCTCACCCCTGTTCCCTGGTGTCATATTGCCCCTTAAGTAGAGGACCTAAGCCTTTGCTCTGGGCTCTGTGAAACTCCTTTAGATGCTATGGAGAACACAAAGTAAAAAAGGAAACCTGTTTGGCCTTTGGAAATCCTTATGAGATTAACTACAACTGAATGGAGGCAAGGTGGTTGGAAAGTATCTCCCTAGGCCAGTTTTAGGCATTCATTGTACTTCCTTCCATTGTGTTTCCTCTGCAAAGTCACTAATCTATGTTTTGCCTTTTGATTTGGGTTGTAAAAAGGAGATGAGGGAATAAGGGGTTTTCTTGAAATGAATCAAATTCTGCAATGAAAAATTTTGTGGTCACAAAAGGGCGTCTCATTTCTTTAATCTCTTTAGCTTCCAGCACACAGGGAACTAATAAATACATTAGATGTAGAGGAAGGCCACTGCAGATTAATTTTTCTGTTTTTTGCTCTTGGTCTTTCCAGGCCAATGAGGGTAGCTAAGAGTACCCCTCTTTTTAAACTCTTAGCTTTTTTCTCTATTCTATTCCGCAGATCACTTTCTAACTTTCTACTAAACAGGAGTCACAAAAGACGAAAGAAGTCAGCCACGTTCAAGGTTACTTAATTTTACAGTAAAACAGATTCACACTAAAACACGTTCTCAAATACAGATGCACATATACCCACATTCTTGGATAAATTTTCTCTTATTAAAAGTAGCTGAACCTCTCTGGGGAAATTAGCTGTTGTTATAAAGAAAAAAAAAATACTATTGGTCTTGGCTTGGAGATAAGCATCAGCCACAGGAGATTTGAATCATGCTCGGAGAAACACACTTCCCTCTGGGAGTAGTAAAACCCTGGCAGTTCTGGCTTCTTGCCCAGAGGCACTGTCTCCTGATGCCTTGTGTTGGGATTCTGTTCAGAGATTCTTGATGTCTATTCTCAACAGTGGACATGATGTTTTGATTAAGTCCAAACAAGAAAGTGGAATGATTATCTAAGGAATTTGGGACTATCTCCTGTACTACAGTGGGATATTCTGACCTCCACAAAGGTTCTATCATTCCTTGATTTGTTTCGTCAGCAACTCATTAGCTATGAGTGCTGATCCAAGTTGTGTCAGGCAGAGAGAATCACTTTAGCTTAAAGAGCATAATTTAACGGTGAAAAGTTAGCAGGTCTGTGACACAGATTTTGTGATTTGCTCAAGGTGTAGAGGGAAAAGAAGCAGAAATGGTTGAAAGAATAGTAGTAGAAGAATCAGAGAGCTTCTGTGACTGCTCGGGAGAAATGGGGTATCTCCTTACTCTGTCATGACTAGTAAAATGACTTTTGGCGCAGGATCTTCAACTTCTTGGAGCCTAAGTTTATTTATCTGAAAAGTGAGATGACTGAGCCTGACCAAGAATTAGATACTCAATGCCTATGGGGAAAGTAGGTAACTTACATGAATGGATGCCCAGGGTACATATACATATGTGTACATTGTGGGAGTGTCATGGATGGTTGTGAGCTGCAAAGTGTACCCCTCTGTGTGTGCTTCTGATCCCATTCCCTGCCCCCCACCAGCTCCTGCTTCCATCCTAAAGAGAGCAGCTGACACAGCTTTAGCCTGTTGTTGCCACAAAAGAACATAGACTCAGTGATATTCACTGTTTCCATTACTTACAGAGAAATTAGAAATCCAGATTTTTATGTGAAATCTCTCAATTTTTAAAAGCCAGTTTAAATTACTTAAAAGCACTGTATTGACCTATCAAAATCTGTCTTTAGATTATGTCTAATTTTGGTCTCTGAATTAGGTCAATATTTTTGAAGTGTGTTCTTGTAGAGCAGATTCTAATTGACATAACTGACAATAAAAAGAAAGTCTTGTGGTCAAATAAGTTTTGGAAACATTAGATTAAGCAAAGCTAAAGATGTTCCTTGACTGTGGGCTTTTCAGAGCCTTTAATATTCTAAGGCTGCGCTATCCAATAAGGCAATCACTAGACACATACAGCTTTGAGCACTTAAAATGTGGCTTGTCCGTACTGAGATGTGCTGTAAGTATAAAATACTCACCAGATTTCTAAGGTTTAGTATTGAAAAATGTAAAATATCTCATTAATAATTTTGTTTGTTACATGTTGAAATATTAATATTTTGATATTTTAGGTTAAATAAAATACAGTATTAAATGTAAATACATTTATTTTAAAAATATGCCTCCTTAAAAATTTTAAGTTACAAATGTAACTTGCATTATAATTCTGATAGACAATGATAATGTATCTGGTGATCATCCAAGAGATGGGTAGAGTATAAGCTTTTTCAAAATTTATTTGACTTCAGTTTTTTTTTTATTCATGGAGCCACTCATGAAAATAATATTCTGTGGAATCTACTTCAATAAAGTAATTCAGCTCTAACATGATTTTATGATATTATGAGAGATAGAGTCATCACTATAATACTACCAATAAAAGAGAAATATTGGATTTCCCCTTTGCCTTTGATTTTGGTCAGTGGCCGCTATGACTGGCTCCCAGGGAGATGGCTGTCTAGGCAACTCAGCACAGTTCTTGGCCATAGTTTTGGCCCTCTTTCCTATTCAAACTTCTATTTTATCTATTTCCTCTTCTTAATTAAAAAATTTTTTAATTTAATTTATTGAGTAACAATTGATGTACTATAAAATGTACCTAGTTTGATGAGTTTTGACAAATGAAGACACTGTATAACCATCACTACAATCAAGACAGAGAGTATTTCCATCATCCTAAAAAGTTCTTTTGAGTCACTTTCCCAGTCAATACTTACCTCTCAACACCCAGTTGATGCAACCACCATTCTGCTTTCTGGTTCTGTTCTTTTGACCTCCTTTCTCCCAGTCTTGTCCTTCCTTTTCTCCTATTATTTGAGTCTGATAAAGTTATCCTGTCTCTCCAGAATCCTCTCTAACACAGATTTTTTAATCTCCATCTTGGATCTGTGCTTCTTTCGACCACTCTAAGTAACTAATCCATTAGCTCAGCAGCTTAGCTTCCTGGAGTCCTGTCATAATCAAAATGTCTTTGCATAAGACCTAATTTCTTCCAAAAGTGGATAAACTTTTGAGGTAGAGAGAAACCAGATATTACAAAATGGTGTTTCCAGAGCCTAGAATCCTAACTATATTGTAAACCTGGTTTAATCCCTTGTTCCACTTCCACTAGATAATCATGAAGGGTGAGCTAGTCTATGCCATAGATGAGAGAGACATATATGTTAGGGCAATGAAGAATGAGCACAGAATCCATGGCAGGAAGAAGTTGAGAAAATGATATAGTGGTTCTCAATATGCCGACACATTAGAATTTCCATTGGAGCTTTGAAAATGTAATAGATATTCAGGCTAAGCTTCATAGATTCTAATTTTACTGGCTTTATATTTTAAAAAATCTCCAACTGACTTTAATATACAATTAGTCTTAAGACCCATGAGCATAGTAGATTGACCCAATTCACTATCTTGATGGATTGTCCACAGGGATCTTCTTGGACGTAAAACTTTGGCCATAAATTGGCTTGTGAGCTCCCAGGCTCCATGTAGAGACAATTGGTAGAAACACAGCCATTGTTTTAGCAGTGAATTTAGGCAGAAATAAGACAAAGACAAAGTCTATCCAATATTATCTAGGTCGTGAGGCTGTCTCCAAACCGATCCTGATATAGAAGTCATCCCACTGCTCACCCCCAACATCCCCATGGCCAGTAACAAGAGGATAATTTGCTTCAGAATATCCTGGGGTAGAGGGCACAAGAACCATACACAAAGTTATTGATAAGGAAAGAGCAGTATATTCAAAGAGAATCTGTAGGTGGTTCGGGATGGCTGCAGTGTAAAATGTGCAGAGATGGCAGGTGACCAGGTTAGACAGGAAAGCAGTTCTGCAAAGAGCTTGTGTACCATGCAAGTGGATTCACATTTTGTTCTGGATTGGTGAGGAGGCCATTATAAACTTTGCATCTGTGAGCCAAGGTTGTGGCTTGATGGTTAGCAAGCTTTCTCTGACATCAGTGTGGGACTGTGTGCAGGGGAGACAGGATGCTTCCAGAGAGACCAGCAAGAAGATTGTTAGCTTAATCTAGTCCTTTTTTTGGTCATGAATATCCATTTTCCAGTTCCATGGCTATATTGGAAAAAGCCCCCACATCTCAGGAAGCCAGTCTGAGGCTTTGATTCCTTCCAGTTCCTAGAGCTGTCCTCAATAACAGAACCATGCTGAAGGCTCTGACAGGAAGCAAGGTTGTGCTAAGTGGTTGAGGCAGCAAAGCACCACTGAGAATTTGGAACTGTGGGTTTTCTGGGTGGTGGTGCAAATTTATGAACAGGGTTTTCATTTCAGGACTCTCCTTGACCTATTAAAATCAAATGGCAGCATTTGTAGTGAGGGTTATTTCTCACAGTAGCATCACCAGAGCTGTATATGAATTCTAATGGTGTTGCCATTGCTACCAGGCCTCTTTGTGTTCCTCTTGGTGTGTTACTTTCAAGACTGACTTGAGCCGTGAAAGGTAATCTGATGCTTTTGCATTTACTTTGATTTATCATGAAGGTGATACAGCCACATTATAAAAACACATCACTTTTTTATGACCTCTAACACTGGGCTTGGGCACTGACCTGATTCACCTTCCATGGCTCCAACTATTTGTTGCCCATGTCTGTTTCCAAAACTCAAATATTTACTTAGAGGATTAAGATCTGCCCTGGGCTCTGTGGGAATTTACAAAAAGGTTATTTTCGACCCTTGCTTCTGTAAGTTCTGGGACATTCTATAAAAATCTATTCATTACCTTATAGTAGCACCTCATAAAACTGCCCTGGAATCCAGATCTGGCCCCTGAGAAGCATCAGTAAAAATGATTTCTCCATGTGAGCTGAGGCTATTCAACAGACCTCTGGCTCTTTCTCCGGCTGGTTCTGACTGGAAGAGAGCCAACTCCTCCACAGCAGTGACTCTACTTCTCAAAGACTGTCTGGCATTGGCAAGGATTAGAGTCATTTTCTCCATTCCTCCCCTATGGACAGGAAGCCTCTTCATGAGATGCAAGGAATCTCCCCCATTTCTTTGAAGGAAGTCACTTGTTTCCTAATAGAAGCCATGTATTGGCAAGACTACAAATATTGTTTCATCCTCAATGTTCTACTTCGATGAAAGAATCTCATCAGTCATTATTTATTATTATAATTTATATGAAGTCAGAAGTGTCTTTGCACCGAAACCTACACTGGATCTATGGATGCTCAGGTTCTAGGATGGGCTGGCCACTTTTCCACAGGTTCAGGAAAGCTGCCCTGGCAGGAACATGGGGAGACACTTAGCTTATCTTTCTTGTTTTGCAGATGATGCCATAAGACTCAGAGCAGGAAAAACACCAGCTTACAGATTTCCCTTATGCTTCTGTTCTCAGATCAAACAGGGCTTTGACAAAAATCTAGCAGGAATTCTTAAGGGCAGCATAGGCATATTATAGAGTCACAGTCACCGGCCCTCAGAATGATCTCTCAGGTCCCTAACATCAGCTTTGCAGCTCTATCTGGACCACTTATTAAAGGCTTCCAAAATTCTCTGAACTTGCTACTTGGTTGAAACTTTTGGACGTTGACCCTTCAGGACGACACAAACTGACTCTTGGTTCCCCCACTTAGATTTGGCTATACTTTTATGGATACCTTGTGACCAACTTCTACTTGCTTTCCTGTCTGATCAGCTTTACTCCCCTAAAGAGCTCATTATTTTTCCTTATTTCTTACCATATCCCACACTTCATCCCTGTGTTGAGCCCTTTGGAGCAATTATCATCCAACTTTTCCTTTAAGCAGTGACATAATCTTTATTCAAAATAAGATGTCTGAGGATGCCCATTATGTAAACTGATGCTAACAGGATACAAACAGGATATATAATCCTGCTTGACCCCACTGTGGCTTAGAATCACCAATGAATCCTCATTTTTAATCATGTGTTTAAAATGGTCCAGAATACTCCTTAGAATATACTGTGTACTTCCCAGATTCAGAATTAGAAAGTTTTGGGTTCAGATCAAGAATTTGCATTTCAAGTGCTCCTGGTGATTCTGATGTAGAATTTTAAGTGTTTCATCAATTCAAAAATTTCAAGTGATCTAATTCAGTTAATCCAAGACCACCTTTTGAGGGATATTAGTCTTAAAAGTTGGTTTTAAAAAATACTGCTTTAGAAGATGGCTAGTTGAGGAACATATGATCCTTGTTCTGAAGGAACTTAAAATCTAACAAAACACATTGTGAGATACATGGGTGGGTAGATAGACCGATGGAACCACCTTCTAATCGAGATACTCTTTAAACAACTAGAATGTCTTAGTTAATTCTGTTTTGACTCTATTGTTTGGAATCTTATTGTATAAGGGACTGAGAAGTTTCCTGGGAGAGAATTCACTGGGGGCATAGGATTTGGCCCAAGTACAAAAGTAGGAGGAAAGATGCTTTAACCCCAGAGTCTACCACAATGCCAGACATACAATGGGCATTCAATAAACATCTCTTTTTACAATGGGAATTCAATAAGTATCTATTCATTTTAATGGATAAATGGATAAATAAGTTAATGCATGAGTGAATGGATTCTAATGTCTGTCACTTGGGTCATGGCTCCCCAGTACTATAACTCCCCAGCCTAGCTTGGATTCCCAATCTTAGGGAGAAGGTGAAATAAAAAATAAAATCTGAAAGATATTTCCACAAAAAAATTGTAAGACACTGAGGGTGCAACAACATTATTTAGTCTATTTGTGTAATAAGTGGGGTGAGAAGCATTCTCTCTTCTTGGGTTGGGAATACAGAGCCACCGCTATGTTCAGAGGGCTAACAACACTTTTAGTCTTAAGGACCTAAGCAACTTGCATGAGCAGATACAATAATGGAGTGGTGAGATGAAAGCAGTATTGTCCACTAGCAGGTGGTTTGCCAGTGACTCATGACCCATCGCAGGCAGTGAAAGACTTAGCTATGTATACCACCAAAGAGATCTTTCAGGGCAAAATAGAAAGGAATGGCAGGTACCAAATGGTAGGTGTCTTATATGTGAGCTATTTCTAGGTATTCTCTGTAATAAATGAAGAGGTCTTAGCAGACAACTGTAGCAGTGCTTCTTCAAATTTAGTGTACACCTGGGAACCTTATCACAATGCAGACTTAGATTTTGTAGGTCTGGGGTAGAAACTGAGTTTCTGCATTTCTAAAAAGCCCCCATGTGATGCTAATGCTGCTGGTCTACTGTGAGTAGCAAGGATCTAAAGAAATTGTAGTTTAAGGTGATGATAGGAGCCAGTGAAATAAAGTTTCTTACTATTAATAAGGCACCATGAATATACCAACATCAGTATTTTGGGGGGAAAGTCTAGATGATTTTTATAAATGAAAAGTAAATTCAGAGCCAGGAGAGCTTACCAAAATAAGCATAATATCCTACAAAGACCCCTGATGGAGAGAATTTATTTGGGTGTAATTTTCCGAAGACCTTATCAGAATCAGTTCATGGGAATGGTCTTCCTAGGAGAGAATGGAAGTTGTAAAATGGATAAAACTAATGAGCACTTAGCTATCCTTCCCACTCTTATTTCTTTTATTCCTCAGAATAAACAATATCATACCGGGAGCTGAGTAGAGGATGTCTTGCAGTGGCAGGAGTTTGGAGCTGGAGTGGTGGCTGTTTGTTGAAAAAACAAACATTTATATTTGCTTGAGCCCTTCACATGTTAATAAAAATGTCACTCTATCCTATACCTTTTCCCAATTACTGTCCCATCTCTTTTCTTGACCACCCAGCAAAAAGTCTTTTAAGTTATCTGTCACTTTTATTTTTATTTTCTCTTTTCTCTTATTCTTCTACTCACTGAAATCTGCTTCCCCTCACCTGCCTCATCACTCCATAAAATTGCAAGGGCCATTCACGACCTACTTGTAGCTAATGTTAATGGTCACTTCTAAGTCTTTAAGCAAGAAAGCCCCAGGGAGCAACTTTTAGAATTATTGTCAAGGTTCTCCAACTTGAAATACTTTTATCTTGGTTTCTATGACATTGTACTTTCTGGTTTTCCTCCTACTTATCAGATTGCTTCTTTGAAATCTTCGTGTGTGTTTTTTTCTGTCTGACCCTTAGATATTGGTGTTCTTAAGGGGCTTTTTACCTTTCTCACTCAACACCTTTTCTCCCAGATGACTGCCAACATCAGGCTATTTTCTGATTACTACCATTTATTTGTTCAACAAATTTACATTGAAATAGAAAAAATAGCAGGAAAGATGAACACATTCGAAAGCTAGATCTTCAAAAATACCAACAAAATGAATCAACTTCTTTTGAGACTGATTATAAAAGAAAGAGTGAACATTCAACACTTAAGATTAGATATAAGAAAAGAGATATCTCAGATACAGAAGAAATGAAAAGGTTCATAAAAATCTCTACATCTAACTTCTATGGTGGTGTTACATTTAAAACTCTAAAAAAAGGGATGCTTTCATAATAAAATATAAATTACGAAATATGACTTAAGAGGTAGAGAATTTGAGTAGGCCAATTTCCAATAAATGAGATTGGAAAAGCGATTAAAGAGACTTCATTGGAAAAGCCACTGAGATCGTAGCTGAGTTCTACCTAACATTAAAAGAAGAGTAATTGCATCAATAGTAAAACAATTCTAATCATGGAAAATGGTCTCACCTCAACTCATTGTGTGTAGTCAGAATACATACAAAAAAAAAAAAAAAAAACCTGAAAAGGTAACACAAGAAAAAAACTTTAGCTTAACCTCACTAGTGAATATAGGTATAAAAATGTTAACTATGTTCTAAGGAATAGGACCTTGAAATATATCAAAAGAATAATCAAGTAAAGTGTTTTCTAAAGTCTATATTAGGAAATTCATCAATATACTTCACTAAATAAATGAATTATAGATAAAAACAACATTGGATATATCAATAGAGTCTGAAAAGACATTTAGGATCTATTTATAACAAACCTCTAAATATAGATGGTAAAGAGGGACTTGAATATAATAAATATAATACAGATTATGTCTCCAAAACCAACAGCAAATATTACAAACCATTTCAATTAAATAGGGAAATAATAACTATCTCAGTTAAAATCAGGAACTAGGCAGGGATAGATAAATAATAAACCATTTCAATTAAAATTAAGAACTAGGCAGAAATGTTTGCTATCAGCATTATTATTCAAAATTGTTTATGATGTTTAAGTGAATTTAATAAGACAAGAAATAAAATAAATGATAGAAAAATTAGGAAAGAGAATCAATAAATACATACTTTTGCTGATAAATAATTACACATCTAGAAAATACAAGAAATAGATAAGACTATCCGGTAAATTGATTAATCATATTTTGTTATTGCTATTATTGTTGAATAATATTCTATTATATGGACACGACATAGTTTATCCATTCTCCTGTTGGTGAATGCTTAGATTGTTTTTTTATTTGTTATTATGAACAAAGCTGCTAATAACATTGTATACAAGTCTTTGTGTGGATATGTATTTTCATTTTTCTTAGATTCCTAGGATTGAAATGACTGAAAGAGTATACACAATAGTCCCCACTTATCCACAGGGATGCGTTCCAAGACCCCTAGTGGATGCCTGAAAACACAAATAATACTGAACCCTATGTATTGTTTTTTTTTCCTATACATACATAACTTTTCACTTAAAAGAAGCACTTTTTGCCTTCTCTTTAACATACCTGAATTGCCAGCGTCATTACTTTTTCTCTTTGAGGCCGTTATTAAGTAAAATAAGAATTACTTGAACACAAACACTATGACACTGTTACAGTCAATCTAATAGTGGAGAAGGCTAAATGATTGTCAGTTGTGTATGTGACATGAATACACTGAACAAAGGGGTGATTCACATCCTAGGTGGGACAGAGCATGACAACTTGAAATTTCATCACACTATTCAAAACGGTGCTCAATTTAAAATTTACGAATTGTTTATTTCTGGAATTTTCCATTTCCATTTATTTATTTATTTTTATTATGGTGATATTGGTTAACAAAATCTAGTTAAGTTTCATCTGTACAATTTAACAGTAAGACATCTGTATCTGTGGTTGACTGTGGGTAACTAAGATAGTATAGTATACTGTATGATTTCATTTTTATAAAATTTTAGAAAATGCAAACTAATCTATAGTGACCAAAACAGATAACCAATTGTTTAGGTTTGAGAACAGATAGAGGAATGGACTGCAAGGGTTATAAGGAGTCTTTTGGTGATAATGTTAAAATTCTATATGTTTATTGTGGAAGTAATTTTATGCATAAAAACTCATCAAGTCATACAATTTAAATTAATAAAATTTATTGTACATAAATTATACCTCAATAAAGACAATAGGTCCATATTCAGTATTTTAGTTATTATAGACTAATTTAGTTATTGGTTAATTAGTTATTATATAACTACATTAATATTGTTCACTTTTAAGCTGAGTTTTTTGCTATTATTATATTTCCAAATAATATTTATTATTATTATATTGCCTGTATACGTTTTTTATTTTGCATATCATTAATAATTGCTCTTTTTTAATTGTGAGGTTTTTCTTGAGCCTATCATTGTCTGTCAACATTTTCTAAAGTTTTGTACAATGCTTCTCAACATAAATTTCCACATTTAAAAAAACCTTGCCAAATAATATAACATTTCTTCTCTTTTTCCTGAGGATATTTCTCTTGCAGCCATCCATCATCATGCCCAAGCATGGACTGAGATTTTTGAGTCATATCTTTATATGCTATTCTGTAACTTTCTTTCATCAGTATTTTGGGACTTGCCTTAATCTCTCTGTCAAATATTGGACCTACCTCACTTTTGATGTACTGTATTTTCTAGTAGTTTCCTTAGATACGGCACAAGAGAAAATAAGTTATTTTTTAGATTTTGGGTGTCTGAAAATGCTGTGTTCTACCCTTATATTTGATTAGTATTTTGGCTGTGTATGGAATTCTAAATTGAAAATAATTTTCAATAAAAAAAATTGAAAGTATTATTCCATTATTGGTTTTGAGATTTCCTCAAATCTTCAATTGTAATTTGTCTCCCTCTTGCAACATTTAGGATCTTCTCTAGAACTATGAAATTTTACAGAAATGTGCCTCAATATAGATGATTTGCACTTATTGTATTGGTACTTTGAGGGCTTCTTCATTTGGTGACATTTATCTTCCAGGTCTGGAGAATTTTGTGTATTAATCATTTGATAATTTCCTCCTTTTCATACTCTGTTTTCTCTCCTTAGAATTCTTATCTGTTGGTTTTTGGACCATTTAGGTCATCTTTATAATTTTCTGTTCTGTCATATTTTCCTTCTAATTTCTTTCTTCTATTTTTTAGGCAGTTTTCCAATTTTGTCTCCCAACACTTTCACTAAATAAAAAAAAAAATTACCTGCCAAATTTTTAATCATTAATAAATCTTTTTTGTTTTATAATTATTTAAAAATAGTATTCAAATTTTGTTTTTCTCTTTTGTCTTCCCTCTAGAAGAAAGGTTTATGAAGTTAAAAAATAAATATTCTTATCTATTTTGGTCACTACTGTTTTGCTTGCATGTAGAAAAATATTTGGTACACTATTCATGCTCAATAAATATGTGTTTAATAAATGAATGATACCTATCTGGAGATATTAAAGTTTTTCTGAAGTTGTCTTTTGCTCCCTGTATTGTCTACTGTCTGTTTGATTGTTTTAGTCTTTCTTTTATGCCAGAAGTTGTCTTTATGTCAAAGGATCTTCTGCTGTTTATTCATATTGAAAAATGAGGCTGGTTCCTTGGCCCTAGAGTGAGAACTGCTTGGGTTTGCTCCCCACCCAGCCTCACTGGGTCAGGATCATAGGGCTTGATAAGTACTGTGCTTCACTATTGGACCAATTGGATTTTTTATTAGTGACACTAAATATTAGTATCTGTAGATGTTTTTGCTATTGGGATTTCTTGAAATAATATCATCTTTTATTAACTTACTAATTTTATTTTTGGTATGATGAGGGCTTGAAGAAAATACAGTGTGGTAAGTAAACCAAATTATTGATCGGAAGAAAAGAGAGATCTAGGAGTCTCCTTGTTCAGCATGTAAAATTTATCCCATTAGTATCACCCTAGACTAGAAAAGATATAAATTATTGGTCAAATCCAGCCAACCACCTGTTTTTATAAATAAAGTTTTATTGACAAATAGTCACACCTACTTTTATAAATATTTTCTATGCATGCTTTTGTGTTACAATATCAGAGTGGAGCAGTTGTGACAGACACTATATGGCTTATGAAGCCTAACCTACTTACTATCTGGATCTTTATAGGAAAAAATGTGCTGGCTCCTGCCCTGGACCCTTATTTCCATTTTCTCTATGTCTGGTGGCTCCAGTTCCAAACCTTCTATAGTTCATTTTGGAGAACATACCTCTCATTTCTCAAAGGAGAAGAGAAAAAGATAGATGCCTAACTGTGAGAAAAGAGAGGGAATGAATATTTAGGAATCTAATTTTTTATTGTACATGCTTTTTATGCAAGCCACATGGTTTCAGCACTTCCTCGCAATCTGTTGCAGGATATGGTGATACCATCTTATCATTTTGCCAAAAGTTCATCAGGGCTGCTCTCTGAGTGTCTTGGTTTGTCTGTCCTCAGCTTTTCCAAGTCATTTTTCACTTATTCATTCAGTCTTTGTCTTCTTTATATACATTGATTTAGGATTCAGGGAAGTCTTAGTTTTCTTGAAATATGTTACTGTTTCTTATTTTATTTGTTGACTTAAGGTGATAAAATTACCTTAAAGTTTAAATGGAAGTATAAATTTCTGAGAACCAAAAACAAACAAACAAAAAACAAAATAAAACAAAATGAAACGGAACTCAGAACTCACTGTAAATCTACAGTATAAAATCAATTTGACATGGTGTTGGCATGAATGTATTGATACTGTTCCATTAAAAATGGAATAATAAAATAAAAAAATGAAATAGTAAAGTATCTCAATATATGAGATAATTTAATATATGATTGTAAAAGTTTTTTGTTGCTGACAGTAATACACTCTAGGTGATTTAAGTAAATAATTTATTAACATGGGTTAGGTAGTTTCTAGAAACTATCTGAGAAAGTGAAAGAACAATGATGCATCCAGAAAGAAGGTCTAATCATACTCAAGACTTTTCAAACAGAAGTAATATTGCTGCTACTCATATTGCTGGCATTTATGATAAAAGAACATGAGAAATCTTTCATAGCTACTCCAATAGAACAAAATATCTACTCTACTGTGCCTATCAAGAGAATAGTGACCCCTGGGTGCATCCACTTATCATGCTGCCCTCTGAGCTTCCAGACTTCCTTGGATGTGTCTGCTTTGTGGCATGCACATTGCACAGGGAGCAGCATTATAGCTTATCTGAGAACATAGGATTTTAGCCTTCCAGATTCTTTATTTTTATCATAAGAAGGTAAAAAAGAAGGGAGAGGAAGTGACTGCTGAGTGAGTCAGACCATAATATCTTCCACAATGACAAAGGTAATGTGGCAGCACTTAGAAAATAGCATTGGAACCCTATCCCAGATCATTACGAAATCCAGACAAAAAGGGGGAATATAATAAAATTTGAAAAAAATCAACATAGACGAGAGACTTACATAGAATAAGTTTAGCAATAGAATTCTTACAAATAAATCTTACAGTAACTTCTTAAGTAAGAAAATCCAAAAACTATAGAAGGAAATATTTTGACTGCATAAAAGTGAAATGTTTTGATTGTACAAAAGGTGGCACTAGCTTTTGTTATTCATAATGTGGCCAGTGGATCAGTGTCAATCTACAGTTCACTCCAACCCTCATCTTGGTAAGTACAGAAACTGAGAATAAGTATTTATAAACTTGTACAGCAATTTAACATTGCCATGACATCTGAGTGTATGATGTTGTGTTATAGGAAACATTGATCTGCTATAGATTGGAAATTTTAAAATACTGGCTCTTTGCCACAGAGAATTTGAGAAGCACTGCCATAAACAAAGTACATATACATTTATGAGCATTGAAAAAAGTTATTTGCAATGCAGCTGACAATGTATTAAAATCAATAGTTTAAAAGAATTACACAAATTAATGTAAAAAATGAAAAAATGGACCAAAGAATAAGCTGTAATTCAGAAAAGTGAAATCCAAATGTTCAATAAAATCATATGTCATTCAAATTTATGAGTAGTCAGGATTATGTGTCTACTCTTTGGACTTATAAAAATTGAAAAGAGCTATATAATACCTATTGCTAATGCAGGTATGGAGAAATCCTTATACTTTGCTGGTGTAACTATGAATTGTTATTGCCTTTTCAGGAAGCAACCTGACAGCATCCATAAAAATAAAAATAAATTGAACATATTCCTTAACTCAGCAATATTCTTCCTAGGAACCTATCCCATTGAAACAAAAACCCCCATAAGTAAGCATATCTGCTCAAAGATGTTTATTGCAGCCTCATTCACAGTAGCAAAAAACTAGAAGCAAAGTGCATTTTGGTAATAAGGGAATGTCTGAATAATTGTAGTCTATCCACCCCAGGGAACATTATGTAGCTATTAAAAGAATGAAATAGAATTATAACAATTACCTTGGCAGGATTTTTATGAGTTATACTCAACTGAGTAAAACAAAATGCAGAAAATATTTAATATAATATCATTTTTATGAAACAATAGATGAAAAAATGTATGTTTTTACATCTATATATGCTGAAATGTAATTATGAAAAAAATAAAGAAAAATTAAAAAAGGTATATATTAGATTCTGAACATAGGTTATTGTAGGTTGTGCCAGTGAAGATGTGGAAGGATATGAGAAAATCTTTGAGGGGAAGGAAAAAAATAGCAAAGAAAATTGTGTTATAAATCCAATCAGGCATGGGAGGATTCGATTTAAGTGTCCGTTATGTGTATATGCATGAAACATTTTTAACACAATCTTTACAAAGGACGAGTTAGCTTCATATTTACCAAATTGTATAATAAATTGACAATAATATAAAATAAGTCAATAAGGAAATCAATCAGGAAATCAGTAAGAAAAATGTTACTATTTTGGTAGAAAAAGGTTCAAAGGACATACATAGCAATTAAATAAAAGATAAATGCAAATCACCAATTACCACGTGAAAAATGTACAACTTCATTATAATCAAAGAAATTCAGGTGGAAATTCTATGAGATGATTTTGTCACAAGTCAGTTTTTGAAATATTACTAACATTGGATTGGAGGTGGCAATCTCAAATTTAGTTACAGTGAGAATACAAATTTAAATAATAATTTGTGGGAAAATATCTGTAGTACACTTCATAACATGTATATGTCATTGATGTTGATTCTCATTCTAAACTTTTGTCCTACCAATGTATGTACATAAATGGGAAGAGACTTTTGTGTGTGTAAAAGGACGTATATCAATAGGTCTTACTTAATAAATGAATGAAATAACAGAATCCCAGTTTCATTTATAGTAATGAAACATATAGAACTGACTAAATGTTCTACAGAAAGGAATTAATTATATAAAATATGTACAGTCATATAAAATATCAATTGTGGAAACATGCTCACAACATGTGATTAATAAATTCAGGTGAAACAACAGTATTAAAATTGTGTTGTTTGTTGAGTAAAATATTATACAATAATATGTAGAAAAATTGGAAAGACAAACACAAAAATGTTAAAAGTAATTTTAGGGAGGATGATGGGGTTATGGATAACATATTTTTTGTCAGTGTCTGTCTGTGGTTTCCAAGTTTTCTGTGTTGAGCAATAGTTTTAATTAAAATAAGAAAAAAGACGTTATAAAAATATTAAAAAGCTATAAAGATTTTCATCTTCTGGAAGTGCACTGGAAGAGAGATTAAACAGGTAGGAGTTATGTGCTCTATTCAGGAAGGGAGCTGGCCACCAGGCTATGTCTCTCTCTCAACATCAGTTCGGCATATGAACTCTAACCTTTTGCTTTCAAAGCCAGAGATATAATCAAAAGTAGGTCTCTAGTTAATTGCTTTGAGGTTACTTCCAAAGTCTCTCATGGGCTGTTGTAAATGATTAGTAATATCATTATTACTCATACAATTGTGGGCCACACTATTATTGCTTTTCAGCCCTGACTCGGGGTTTTATAGGCAAATGTCTCTTGACTTTGGGTTCCCTAATCTCAAGAGGTCCAAAATGGTGGTAAGCTCCCTAAATTACTTTATATACATAAAAAATGTCAGGAAATTATACACTTACCCTTATAATGCTGTACGGGTCTTATTTTAATTGCTTTTTATGCTTTTAATAGAATGTATAATTTTCAGTTGATACCTTGTAATAAATTGGTATTGAATGTTCTTGATAAACATGTACATTGGAAAGTTGAATTTTTGCTAAACTGATAAAAATTTGGGTTTTAAAAATGTCTTTTAAAGATGGAGTCAAACATTTTTTTCTGGCTTTAAGAGTATTCTTATAGTTTTATCTAATATTTAGGCTCAGCCATACTACTTAGAATTTTATTTGAACTCTACTTACATGTAGGAACTTCAGCAACAATTTGTTATGGTATTTCTGAAGGAGAAGAAACCATAAGGAAGAACTAACTTAAGAGCAATCATTCTCCATTTTTAGAATGGGCAAACTGAGGCACAGAAAAACCAGTACAAGGTCTTTATTACTGAAGGAAGAAGCTGCTACTAGAACCTGTATTTTCTGTGTCTTAGTTTTTCTTTTTCTTTTTTTTTTTTTCTCCTTGGGCTCCAGGATTGTTGCCCTAGAAATAACTTATGGAAGAAGTGATAAACATCCATGTGCACACACTGGAAATGAAAGGGGGGAGAGAGAGAGAGAGAGAGAGAGAGAGAGAGAGAGAGAGAGAGAAAGGTGTTAAGAGGGAAGGAGGGGAGGGGAAGGGAAAAGAAAAGGAGAGGAGAGGAGAGGAGAGAAGGAGAAGAAAAAAGAAGAGGAGGAAGAGAAGGAGAGGAAGAAGGGGAATGGGGAAGGAGAAGAAATTTCTTGTACATAGCAATATCTTGTGTAATTCTTTCAACACTTTTATGAGATTGTTGATATAATTAGTTCTTTTCAAATAGAAAAAGTGCTGAGACATGGAGAAGTTAAGCACTTTGCTTAAAGTCACAGTTAGTCAGAAGCAAACTTAGGATTTGAACTTGAGCAGTCTGAATCTAGCCCTGGTCATAACACCTCTATAACAGTTACATTGCTATTCTTGAACAAAGAAATAGAAAAGTCAACTGGAAGCACTGTGAAAAGACTTTAATAAAATGACTAATTCTGGCAACTTGCCCAGATTGGAGATGGGAAACTCATTTAATTTTACTTCCATGACTGATGCATATCTTAAAACTGAGTTTCTTGATGGAAGATTTAAAAATGTTTAATTATAAAGGCTGAGTAACTTAAAAAAAAAAAACAACTAGCTGAAAATTCTATTATTGATTATCAGGCATATTATATATTTTTAAAAGCAATTTTGCGTAATTTAGTACCTGAATCAAATTAATAGAATCTCAATCCAGCCAACTGGTGCTTTGGAAAAACACTGTCTGCTCTTAGTCTACCCTATAAGTGGCAAGAACAAAGGGAAAAAGGGTTTTCAATGTTACTTCACTATTTTATGAGCATTTTTGAATTAGGTGAACATGCTGTGGTGTTACCGCTGTAGGAAATTTAGCGTGGGAAATACAATTTTGAGAGTACAGAAGAACCCTTTTAGGTAGAAGTATAGATTTATATGTTGGACTCACAAACAAAACTTTCAAATTTAAAAAAATAGTATTAAAGGGTAAAATATGGTGGCTGGTTAAGGTATGTTTATGTGTTGGAGGGTTGGGTAATTTGAAGGGAAGATGAGAATGGCCCCCTACATTAATTTACAAAACTCTTCTGTCAAGTAAGCCAGATACATCAATATTACAAAGCTTTTATTTTATTTTTTTAATTGAAGAAACTAATGAGTTCCCAAGTGAAGCCGCCCACAAGCCTTCATCAACTCAGTAGAACTTTTCACTCAAAAGAACAACAGCCTCTGATTTGTGTCTTGCTGAAATAGAAAATGTATGGAAAGAGCATTATCTTCTGGGCATTGATCACAGAGTCCATTTCATAATAATTTTTTAAAAGTTAAAAATCCAACCACTTTCATTATAAAAATGGCCTCTACAGCATCCTTTGTAAATGATTCTTGACAGCATTCATATCATGTCAAGCTTTAATTATGTGATCGTTCTTTCTTACATTATGTGTGAAAGGGCTAATAAGTAAGGGCTGCATTGTAAATTTGGGGACTTATGCCAGTTATACTAGCCTCTTCAGCATTATTTTCTCAGCATCCCTCCCAGCCTATACCTGACTGCCTCCCCTGTCTCATTTATGGCAATAAGTATAGGCCCATCATCTCTATCTCTTACTTACCTTTGTCAAGACCACTAATGCCCTTCACATTTCCAAGTTTAATGGTCAGTTTTCACTCCTGATCTTGCTTAAAAGATCAGCAGCATTTTTCCTCTTACTTTCAGAACAAACATCACCATCTTTTCATTTTTGTACTGACTCATGGGATACTTCCTTCTCAATTGACCAAATCCCCATGATCTTTTCACGGTTCATGCAGAAGTGCATCAGAACTCACACCTGGATCTCTTCTGAAATGGGCTCAATCTCAGGCTACCTTCATCCTTCACCTGGATGATCTCAGTGGCCTCACAGCTGGCTTCCTCGTTTTCTCTCTTGGTCTCATACAGTGCATTATCAGCCAGAGTGATCTTTCATATATACAGCTCAGATTATTTCATTCCTGTTGGCAGCCATAGTGATGTGCTATTCAGATCTTGCTTCAAGAGAACCTGTTAAGAGAAGGGTACTGGCTGAATAGCATCCAGTTGCCATACCCTTGGATCTGCCCAGTGTTCATGTTCTTCTCAGGCTGCTGCCACCTAAAGACTGAGTACAGCAAGGACACTAGATCTGAACTGTTGCTGCTTCACATATGGGATGCTTTTTAATTTCTCAGAGATGTATTCCAGCTCCTCCTAACCAATTTTCCTTCCTTCCCACTCTCCTTGCACAGATGTCAGATTTACATTGTGGTCTGAAGTCTAGCCCAATTTATTCCTATTTCCCTAATGAGCCCTTATCCCTTTATCCTCTACAGGTCTTTTCTGCAGTAAAGCCTCTTTAATGTTTAATTCTATCCTGGCCTCTGCTTCTCAGAGGATTCAGACTTAACAACTCCTCTGCTCAAAACTTTCTGATAGCTTTCTTCCACACTCAAAATGAAGTCAAAGGCCCATTGACTCGCCGATGGCTGTCTCACTGATCTCAACTCCTATGCTTCTATTCTTTGTTCGTTTTGTTCTAACCACTTTGCTTTTGCTCCCGTTTCTCAGCCACACAAGCTTTCTTCTTATTTTAATTATTTTTATCATCTATTTTCTCCTTCTGGAATTCTGCTGCTCTGGTAATCTGTACGGTGAATTTACTTAAAGTCTTTGGTTAAATATCACTTTCTTGAGGCCCATCCACTTTAAAATTGCAACACAACTTCCATATCCCCCAGCACCTCCATGTTCCTTCCACTGTACTTTTCTCCATTGCATTAATCACTTTCTAACAACATATTATGTTACATTATTGCACATTTTGGTCTCTGACATATTTCAAGTGTCTAAAACAATATCAAGTATGGAGTAGAAAATCAATAAATGTTTGTTAAATAAAGGAATCGATTTAATACATCAGAATCTAATTCCTTAGATTCTAATTCCTTACAATCTAATTCCTTAGAATCTAATTCCTTAGAATCTAATTCCTTACATGTTTCCTTATTTAATTAACACCTTTTTGAGAACAATAACTTTACCTTACCTTTGCATTCTTGATATAGCTAGAGATTGTATTCAGTTCTCCATATATGTTTATTGAAAAAAATTACTTTAGTATCTATTTAAATGGTGTTGGGAATACTAATCCATAGGGTTGTTCTTGAGATTCTATGTCACATTATCTGTTAACTGTTGTTGCTGGGCTCAGTAAAGGGTAATTGTAAACAATACAATATGGAAAAGTCACTAGTAAAGTCTATTTTTTCCTTTGTTCATTTATTCTTTTACTAATTACTGATTCTACTGGTATGTACATCATGAGAGTGTTTATTCTTTAGTTCCCAATTTATTTATTTGTTTGTTTGTTTTTTTGTTTGTTTAAAAAAATACACATTTTATTTGTTTGGAAGGAACAAATTACTTTTAAAAAGTAAAGATTTCATTTGATGATAACCATAAACTATAATGTACATTGTTATCACTAAACTTATTATGTCATATATTTTTGGGGATTGACAAATTTTTATCAAGATGTCTAGTATTTCTGTGGAAACTGTACTTCAATGTCAGCAAACTTGCTGGTACTGTACATAATGATTCTCTTAAATTATTTTCCCCATTGCAAATGAGGGAAGTATTTCACTGCTGCCTAGTTCCCAATTTATTACATTTATTCAATAATATGCTGAAACAAAAAAGGTGATAATTAAAAAAAGTATTAAATTCCATAGGAAAATAACTGGTAATTTATGTGGGAGTTTAAAGAATGAAAACTCATTTCCAATTTTAAGAGTGAGGATGTAAATCTAAAGATTTTTTTTTCAAGAAGTAACATTTAAACTAAGTTTTAGATAAGAGAAGATTTATATTCACTTCTTCCACCATTTTCTTGTTTCTTCTGAGGGGAAGATATACAGATCTGATCAGCACCTGACTAGTGGTTATGAGTTTCCTCACATTTCCTAATGGATAGGAACAGAGAACATTAAATTAAGTCAAGTATATGATGCAGTATTCTTTCTCCTTTCTTATTTCTATATATCTGAAGTTCTGCTGGTCTGGACATATTACTCTCTTTCATCTCTATCTTCAGTCCTGTTCTGGTAGAAAAAAGAAAAATTGACAAACTGGTAGGTGTCCAAAGGGGCTGAATTGCATGATGAACCACCTTTAAAATAGTTTTTAAAATTTACTTAATGAACAAATATTTAATATCTATGCATGTTGGACACTGTACATATTAACTAAGCATTTAAAAATGTTACTAGGCAAAATAATCTAGAAACTTAAAGTATAAATTATCAGTATTTTTAAGAGCATTAATTTCATGGAAGAATGCTTTTTTTGGTAAAAGAAAATATTTACTGAAGGTATATCATTGCATTCTTCCAGCTGGGTATCAGCAATAACTGGAGAGGGATTGGCCAGAGATAGCAGAGAAAGGCATTTCCTCTCTATCAGTAATGACAAATGAGAGAAATAAATTAAATTGGCAAAGAGTTAAGACTAAGTACAATGGTGAATATTTTGGTGAAGGAAATGTGCATCTGGAAGCTAAATTTCAAGTTTTCCAAGACCATATGAAAACTACAATTTGCTATCAGTTAATATCTACCGTATAAAATTTTAGGGAGGGGAATAAGCAAATTGTATCCTTTGTTTATAAAACCAAATGATCACTTTCAAGCCCTGAAGGGGAGTATTTGGCAGATGATATTTTAAATAATTTCCTGGAGAGTTATGGAGTAAAGGCCGAAATAAGAAGTGGCTACAAAATCCCTATTCGTGGGAAGATAAAATGGGAAAGAAGGAAATTTATCACCTCTCCTAAAAAAAGGGGATGAAAGAGATGGGATAAGGAAGACAAATAGGCTAACCCAGACAATAGGCAGGAAATTAGGTGTGGTAAATGGTATAGTATAAGGAGACTGCACTGAGCAGTGGTGCATATGAACTGATTGAACTGAAATGACAATTCGACTAACACAAAATGAACATCTGCCATCTATAAGAAACCATCCTAGAATACTCAGGGAGAATTCAAAAAAGGGAAGATATTGCTCCTGCCCCTGAGATGCTGATGATAAGTAGAGAAGAAAATAACATTTATGAATTACTTAATACAAATGAACTCTGGTACATACTAATATAAATACATAAATTTGTTATATATAAGTACTATGAAAAGAAGACATATATATAAGTATATACACATATATATGATTTTAAGTGTATAATTATACATATATATATATACACACACACACACATATATGATTTTTAAGTAGTATTAAATATCCATCTGGGAGCCTTGCAGTCATTCTCCTCCTTACCTGGAAATGTGAAATTGTTTCAAGCTGGTGCACAGTACAGAAAGAGACCCAAAGCAAGGAAACCAACAATACCCTCAAGAGACAGTAGTGTGACTCACTTAGTGTGACTCTACAGGGCAGAACTGTGTCTGCGCCCATTTCTAACATGGATCCTGTGAAGCAGGCTACTTGTGATGACAGCTCAGTGAAAAGTTCCTGGTTGATTTCACCATCGTAACTCCCAAGCCATTGGTTTTGTTGGGTCACAGACTCACTGATCGTCCAGGCTTCTGTTTGGATGGATCACAGGATGGCTGACTTTCGTGTTTTATGGAGACCAGGCTGGAGTCCAAGAGTCCTGTTGCCCTGCATTTCTGATCGCAGTCTCTCATCAGTCTGCTGCAGCAACATGAGTGTTAGGAGTCACTTCTCTTGACTGCTGATGTGGACAAGATGCTTTGGCCTTGTGCCAAGGTTCTTGGCTTTCTGGATCTTGTTCCCAAATACATCTGTCTTTCTCAGTGACACTGACAGGGGAAATGAACTGTCCTCTGCATCCTTAAGCACTCTACTTTGTCAAAACAACAAACACAGCTCAATACACCAGGGACTTATCTTTTAACCTCTGCTGGTGTGTCTGACTTTAACATTACTGACCTGGGGTTGCAGGACTCAGGCAAATGGACAGCTCTTTTCCTGAGACACTGTTTGCCCTCCAGTGTCAATATTGGTAAAGGGAGGAGGGAACCAATGGAAGTCTAGCTAGTCAAATTAGCCTTTGAGGGAAGAGAATCAAAGACCATATCAACAAAGGTTTGACTGAATTTTAACCTTTTGGATGAGTCAATTCAGAAATATAGGGTTGAATCTATCGAACTTGGAAATGCAGGCACCAGCACCTCCTGAGACACATCCTATGGTGAAACAGAGATGCCTTAGAGGATCACGCAGAGGCTTATGTGAGAATATCACGTGTGCTGCTGCATAACATGAAAAGAGAGAGTGACTATTGGCTGTCCTGCTTGGAAGTCCCTGTACCTTGGAAGGTCCTAGGTTCCTTTTGCATCATTCTAGGAAAGTGGCAGAATTCCCAAGGATAGCCAATAATGCCCGGTATGGTGCCTAGTTCTATCTTCCCATAGTTATTCTCCAATAAATGCTGTCACTAACTGAATGGGTTATTTATGCTGGCATAATGAAGTGATGACCAAATGTTCTATGAAATATTTCTTGCTGCTTCTTTTAACTCTTCCACCGCTGCCTTATTTTGTGAAGTGTATTGGATAAGGAACCAAGTTGTTCACTGCACTTTATAATTAAAATACTTGTACCCAATGAATAATACTTGCACAAGGTTCATAAAACCCCCAGTGATGTGTGACTGCAAATAGTACTCCTTTCAGGTTAAGAAACTGGCTTGCTACAGATGCTTGCCATAGTTTCTAAATATAATAGTAACACCTGAGACTCTTTAGAGGCGAGTTACCGTGATGAAGAATCATTCGAAAAGAAACCAATTGAAGCAACAATTAGAGATATTGAGGATGTTTGTCCTAAAGAAATGTTGACATGGTAGCACTCTCTAGTTGAAGGCTGACTAGTAGAAGGAGGAGGAGTTTGAATGACTCTGTTATCTTAATAAAACTAAGACTAATCTGTGAATGTTACAAGATAACAGATTTTATCCAGCCTCCATAGAGAACTCTTCATCAAATTGAGATGTTGAAAAAAAATAGATCATGTTCCCTTAGGATGGAGAAAGGCTCCATCACTCTAAATGTTAAAGTTAAGGTAAGACCAAATGACAAGGGGTGTTGCATTGGGTGGGTAACACTGCATGGCTTTGAATGTGCTCTCAGCACTTAAGATTCTTTAATTCTGTGAAGAAAAGAGAAGCTCACAAACACATTCTCTCCTTCTTCACTAGGACTTCAGATATCCTGGACTCTGTCCAGGATCTATGACATTGCAGCAATCAGATGCAGCTAGTTTCCAGGGATTTATCTTATCCTGATAACCCCTTTCAGCCAGGAGGTAAACTCATGTACAAAATTAAAATGGTGTGCTAGCTTCAGCAGCACATATACTAAAACAGGAATTAAAATGGTCCTTCTTTAATGCTATTTGAAGCCAAACTTTGAAGTTCTCTTTCTTCCCTCCTGTTTTCCTCTTCCTTATTTAAAGTAATTGTGTCAGGAGCTCTTTTCCCCTATAATTACCCCCTGTCACTCTTCTCAGGATGGTTTTACTAACTGGCAAGTAAATCTCCCAGAGAAAATAGATGATGGGCAGTTCTAAAGAGGAACGTGGAGTGTTTTTATCCCGGAGAGCTGCAACAATGGCAGCTTCTAGTCAAGATTCTCAGACAGCCGTTGACATTACCTATAATATCTTCCCAAGATGAGAGGCTACTTACTCAAAGGGAATCCTCTGAACAGGAGCTCCATGGCACCCCCGTGCCACTTCAAAGTGTTGAATTGCCTGATGGAGAGAAATTCCTGCCATGTTAAAGCTTCATTTATTGTTAATTGATGACTTTAAGAATGTCTAGTCTTTTTTGATAGATTTACAGCCAGCCTAGTTTTTGGAAGCCACTTTCATAAGACGAATCGTGTGGCATTCTTATTGGCCAAGGTTGAGGCCCCCTGTAGAGTGCATGGTGCTCATAGTCAGTTTAATTTGAGAGGGGGGTGATTTCCATCATAGTTAAATGAAGTATGGGGAGTTCAAAGGAAATTTCTGTGCCAGTCTACACAGATGCAAACTGAGACAGAGTCAGATGTCATGCTTTCAGGAGACTGTGTCTTCAATGGCATCAAATCTGAATGGGAAGCTAAGAATTATAACATTTAAAAATCTTCAGCATAACTGATTTTTGCCTTTTCTCCTTGCCATTGTAGACACAGCCATAAAACTGACTGAAGATGTTTCAGTTAGGTGATGGGACAGCTAGGGCTACTTGATTCTTCATACAAACGGAAGAACTGTGTACTTTGAGCAACACCTTATCCCTTTAGGATTCACATGCATTTCAATGGACTCAATAGACTCAATACCAGATTCTACCATATCATATAACAGCTGTATAATAAATCTTTTTGTGGAAAAAAAGACATCTTCCACCCTAACTAACCCTTATCACCTCCCTGTCTGTCCCCTGCTCCCCTGTCTGCCCCATTCTGTCCCTAGAGGCAATCACTTTCAACACTTTTAGCTCTTTACTCTGGCATTTGTTTCCGTGTTGCTAAATATTAAGAAGGCGTATTATCAATTACAGACATCAGCTTGTTTCCTGTGATTAAACAAAGATTTAACTCTCCTTTCCTTCTCTCCATTTTCCCAATAGTGTTGCTATAATTTTTAAAATAGTCAATGATATAAACACTGACTATGAACATATTGTCCACTGTTAAGCCAAGGAGTATGCCACTATTACATCTCTAAAAAAACAGATACAAAAAACCTCTTTGAATTTATTCATATAGTGGATCTCAATAACTATAGACTGCTTCTGTCAAGAATAAAGTGTCAATTATCTTGTTTCTTCCATTTTTGAGGATCATGCCAAAGAAAGGAAATAACTCAGAAATGACTATTGTTACTAAACTATAGACTGTAAGTACAAATTGAATAGTGAATGCGGTGTATATTAATTGGGCAAAAAAAAAAAATCAAATGACATTGGGGATTATATTAAACACAAAGCTCCAAGCTTAATTCCCAGTCTGCACATGTAGGGATGGTGAATAGAAGCAATGGTCTGCATGATTTGCATCCACTCTTTCTTCCACAGCCTTCCTTCCTTTCTGGCATAGGCCAAAATTGTGGCTCAATGTAGCTTTTGAATTCATCAACATCACAGCATGTCTACACCATCAATTTAATTTGACAAACATTGATTCAACACGTATTCTGTGCCAGACCCTGGTTGGGAATACAAAGACAAATAAATTATCTAGGAGAGCTATGTGTATGAATAGTTGTAATATCTGAGAAGTCTCATGATAGAAAGTACAGCCATGAGGGAGTATAGAGAAGGAAGTATTAAATTAGAAACAGTGGGTGTCAGTGATAGCTACTGAGAGGAATTAAAGACTGGTACTTTTGTAAGAACTGTTTCTTAGAACTAAAAGAATATGGTAAGGCAGGTGAAAGCTTACTTATGGATTCCAGCTTCTCAATCTGTACCATTATATGTAATATTCAGGACTTTTGAGGCCTAATGACAGAAAACTAACTTAAATTGGTTTAAGCTGAAGAAAAAAATCATTTGATTGGCATCTCAAAAAGCACAAGGTGCAGATTTCAGGCAAGACTGGATCCAAGGTTTGGTTTCCTGAGATCTTTCACATAAGGAGATTACCAGCAGCTCCAGGTTTAGAATCTACCTTCTCAGTGACCTTAGTACAAAGGATACCTCTTCCTCTAAAGTCACACAAAAGTTTTGATATGATGTTTCTTTGGTTGGCTTGGTTTAAATGCCCACTATGCCTGTGCTAATCACCACGATGGCCAGGGAGAGGGACACCTATGATGGCAAGTCTAGCTTATGTGTCCACCTAAACCACATAGGTAGAGAGTTAAGGGGCAGGGTATTCCTCAAGGAAAATCAAAGTGTAGCGACAAGAACAATGAGAGATGGATGACAGGCAAAGTCAGCAGATGTCCACTTGTTCCTTTCCTCTTCTGATTCTACTGAAAGCTTGCCTCTACTTTTCCTGAGGCCCTTAGAATAGGATTGACAGATTTAGCAAATAAAAATACAAGTTACCCAGATAAAATTAAATTTCTGATAAATAATAAATAATTTTTGTTATATGTATGTTCCATTGTTGTTTATCTGAAATTTAAATTTAACTTGGGATCTTGCATTTTATCTGGGATCACAACATTAGTTCATCTCAGAAAGAATCATCAGAAACACTTAAGTATAAAAAGTTAATAGCTTAAAATAGTCCTTTAATGTGACTTTTTTTGTTTTGTTTTTAAACAAGGTTTGAGACTTTAATTGAAGCAAGAATTATCAACATTGCTTTCACAATGGAATCTCTCAAGGAGTGTTAAAAATGCTTTAAATAATATTGAGTCCCACCCTAAATGCACTGAATCAGATTATCTGAGGTGAGGGTTTAGAACTTTTTCAGGCTTCTTTGGAAATTTTGACATATGGCCAGGACCAAAAAGCAGGAAGCAAAAGTGTTAACTCTTTGAAGGTAATCTCTGCATTAGAAAATATAAAAAGAGTATATATTTTCCAATTATACACAGTGGATCCCAAAATTTAGTCCAGAAATAAGCCGTGTTAGAATTACCTGGAAAGCTTAATAAATACACACATGTATGTGTGCACACACGCACATCCTGGTACCATCCTCAGTAATTTGATGCAGTTGGCCTGAGATCAAGTACAGACTAGTTTTTGTAGGTGAGTCTACTGAATATTCACCTTTGAGTACAATTAGGCTAATTTTTAATCTTAAACAACCTGTGGAGTAAGTTTGGAGATAGTGAAAGTTACCATTTACTGAGAACGTGTGATGCACGAAGCACTGGGAGAAGCCCTTCACAACAAACATCATCTCCTTTAATGCTTCATATGCCCAATGAATTTTTATGTTCATTTTACAAATGAAATAATGGGGTAACTGAGCCTTGTCAAGATCATCCAGAATTTATATCCAGATCTTGTTGTGTCTTCAATGCCTGTTCCACTATGCATGGCATTTTATTTTCCTGCGGCCACAGGGATAGCAGATGGTGCCTGAGGGCATAGTGTCAAGCATCTGAAGACATTATTCTTGGATGGGCTGTTCAGTTCAATTTGATGTACACATCCTGCCAGGCAAAGCAGCCTGAAAACTACATGAAGAAAGGTATGATGTCTTACTCTGACTCCCAGAACCAATCACAGTAACCTGTCCTCCAAAGATAGTTATGCACAGTTTCTTACTGACAGTGAAGTCAGGAGTATCTGTCTCCTGAAGTAATTAAGAAGATAGGAGTGCGTTTCCTTGGAGATTAGAACTCTTTGGGTAAGGAATAGCACTTCTTGCAACATCATAAATGATCTCCTTTAATAGCTCAGTTCCTTCTGAGATGGTGAAGTTTCTTACTGATAATTCTCGAAGAGTATAGCATAGTTACATATGAAGAACAAATTAAAATGAATCAATAAACAGGACACTCTTGAAAAAAGAAAACTTTGAACTGTTCACTGAGCTTCCTGTGACCTCCTGTTTAAGTACCAGTGTCACCAAAGGCTTAGTAATAAAAATAGTGGGAGGTTGGGGTATTTCCAGAATGGGGAAAAATTGCTATTCTAAAATCTTCAGAGTTAATCATTTCTGCAAGTGGAGCTTTCTCCACTATTGTGTATGCTATTAGCATAACTCTGTTTCACTATTTAATGGTTTCATAATGTGCTTCTAGTTGCTTGCTAACTCAAGTGGCTAGTGTTTCAAAACAAATTTTTGGTAAATATGATATTTTTCTCACATTCTCATGTCTTCCTGATGATTGCTCATGCTAAACAAAGGATGAAGACATATTAATGTACACAAGAGAGGTAGGCCATAGAGATGTTCTCAGTAATCCAACAACAGAGGCATTCCATACGTGTTGAGAATCCAGTGGTGCAGGGGTCAATGATCGGCTGTTAACGTTGGAGTCGTTGTTACCAATTCTGCCTCTGATGGCAGTAACCTGGAAGCCAGTCCTTCTCATCAATAGTCAAAGAGAATTATTTACTCATGCTATTGCACTTCCCAGGGGAACAATTCTCATGGCTTTATTGGTTGTCAAGATTTTTTTGCAGACATTGTCCAGTTAGAGTCTCTAAACTGAGTCGGTCAATGGAAACTCAACCAATTTTTCTGCCATTCAAATCACAAAACTGAAGCTCCAAGAGAATTTATAGATTATCTCATTCTGTGGTTTTTATTCTGGGTTTCAGAGAGATCTTAGGTCGGCAGAAGGATCTCAGGGGCTAATGCACACTGAGCAGCAAGAGAGTAGATTAGACTCCTGGCTTCTTACTATGCTTCAGATAGAGCTACTGCACTTTCCTATGTCTTTTATATTTAGGTTACACATAAGATTTTGTGTAATCTATTAGGGAACACTATTTTTTTTTGGCCTGGACAGTATATATTTCCGAACAGCAGTGCACTTTCTTTTTGAGGAATTACCTCTTCTCCATTATATATAGTCTTGGTGAGTCTATAAACCCAGTTGTCCATTCTGCAATGAAAGATAAAAGGGGGTTCTAGGATTCTGTCTGCTTTTTAGCACGATGCCACCAGTGAAAGGCCACCTTCTCTAAGTGTGGCCAATCACATGCTGGAACTTGGAATAGTGAACAAAGAATGCAAAAGCAGGTGAAATGGTTGGGATCTTTCTATGCCAGTCTTATTGTCATATTTTCCTCTATTATAGATATATCCCTATAGTTGCTACTACCATTCTCTTTGCAGTACATTGGTTCCTTATCATTTTTTGAATTTGTTTCTTTAGCTTTCAAGTTAATTTTAACACATCTGATATCCTCCAATAAATTAATATTTTTCTTACAAACAAACATTATAACTTACATAAAAACTCTTATTTTTATAGGAGGATAAATTGAGGCCAAGATGGGATGTGTACCTTGCTCAGAAGTCCCTTTGCACTAAATTAGAACTGAGACTAGAACTCAAATCCTGTTTCCCAACTAGGCTCTTTTTCCTAGAGAAAAAGTCAAATCTCTACAGTGGCTAGACAGGAAACATAAATGAGTTTTTAATCCAATTTTTCCTTAAATTATAAGACCATATCAATATTTTATTTTCTTGCTTTTGATTGGAAAAAGTCACTGAAAAAGATTTATTTACTATAAAAAGTAATAGTGAGAGGATAATAATTAGTAACTTATACTTTGCTTTAATATTTGATACAGTAGGGAGTAGGGGAGATTGTGGAAAACTAGGGAATACGCTATCAAAAAGTAATTGGTCATTATTCAACTCTAGCTCACTATTGCCTTAAAATAATTTGGTCTCTCCGTTGCCAGAAATACCCATGTTTTAAATGAGAAGCTGGAGGTCTGACTTTTTAAATTGTGAAATGTTCTGATCTTTCTAGTGGAGCCTCAAATTTTATAAAATTACTGTGAATACCAAGCAGCATGTCTCTGGCTTGGATATAGCCCATGGGCCATTGCCTTGTAACTTTTGCCTTATCTCAAGTTAATTCTTCCCTCTCCCCATAAATATATGCCCCATATCTCCTATGTGATATGCGAATGACTCTTTTCCATCCTGGAAAATTTCTTGGAACAAATTGTATTCCGAGTCCTTGTATGCTCTTCAACAGAAAGAAAAATGTGAGCTTGATTCATTTTCAATTTGACTGTCCTTATATACCTAGCAAAAGTTCAGGATGAATGAAAAGGTTTAATTAGAAGACTTAGTAATTAGAGTGTTTAGTTTTCCTTTAGGGATGAAATGAGTGTCTGTGGAACAATCCTGTCACATAGATCATTATCTAGAAAGGTCAGATATGAAGATATATTGATTTCAGGTGTTTAGGATAATTACATCACAGCACTATGTAGAACAAGTTACTGCAATATGTGTTTCCAGATCTATGACCAAATGAAAGAACATATGTGATTATATTTTTTAAGTTGTGTATAATACAATTAGAATAATAACTGAAAATGTTTTGGCTTATGGAGAGTAAAGATGAAGATTTAAAATTATGTTTTAAGGAATGTGAAACATGGTGTAGGGACTTCCCACAGTAAGAGACAGGACCAGGGGATGGGACAGTCTGTGGAACAAATCTGACTCACTGCTGGCTTTTGTAAATAAAATTTTATTAGAAGACAGCCATGAGCATTTGTTTGTATGTTGTCTATGACTGCTTTTGTGCTACAATGGCAGAGCAGAATAGTTGCAACAGAGATGGTATAATTTGTAAAGTTTAAAATAAGAATAAAGATACGTGTAAAGATTCAGTATAGCTTGAACTAAGGTATAAAGTAGAGGCAATAAGAAGTGGTAGTATTGAGGATTTATTTTGAAGGTTCTCTTAAAAGGAACTGCTTCTGGACCAGATGAGGGCTATGAGGAAAACAGAAGGCGGGGCAGGGGTGGGGGTGGCGGGAAGAGGCAAGAGAAGTAAGGGAAGAGTCATGGAGCAGAGCAGGACCATTCAACTTCTTGGACTCTTTAAGGACCCTGGCTAGCCCATTTTGAATTTCATCTAGGTGGTTATTATCTTGTTTTTAGATGGGAATTACATCTGAGCTTATGTGTCTCTGAGAGTGAGAGAGATTAAGATCAGTAAGTGGGGATGGTTCTGAGTGGGTGTGGAGACCTCATTTTATGGGGAAAACAAGTGAAAGACTATTTAGACTAATAGTTTACCAGATATTATCTGTCCACGGCAATTTAGTCCAGGATGGGATTTCAAATTGAAAGTACAGGTTTCCATTTGGTCCCACAGGACATACTAATTTTTTTATTTTTTATTAGAAGGGACTGCAATTTTTGACAGAGGTCCAAACTATTCTAATAACATCTTGAGGAACCTTTATAGTATATGTGGCAAATACTGTTAATTGTATGCTTATCCCTTATCTGATTTCTCCTTAATTTTACCTGGTAACATGGGCATCTGGGGTAAAGATCGGTTTTCCCAGCCTCCTTTGCTATTATGTGTGAATATGTGACTTAGTTTTAGCCAATGGGGTAGAGTGGAAGTGCTGTGTACAGTTCCTGGGAGTTTTTCAAGGTACGACTCCTGCCTCTCTTTCTAGCTTCCTTCTTCCTGTGGGCTGGAATGGATATTTAATAATTTACTCCAGCAGTTATCTTGAACCATAAGGTAATCTTAAGAATGAAAGCCATGAATGGTGGAACGGCAAGAATTAAGGAGTCACCAGTGACTAGCAAAATAGAGCATCATTCAGCTCTGGGTTGACAAATACATGATTTCCACCTTCCTCAAAGCAATGCTACCCTGGGTTTTTAATGTTTCTTACAGCTAAACTAATTTTACTTAATATAATATATACTCTGAAAAGGTGTCCTTTCTGATTATTTTGCTCTGGTGCTGCAGCTGAGAATTTAAGTGCTTCGCTCAAAGTTACCCAACTTTGTGGACTTTGCGGCCATTGGAAGATCCCTTTCATTCCTGATGTTGGAAATGTATCTATTCTCTTTTCTCTGTCAGTCTTGTTAGAGGTATATTGATTTTATCGATCTTTTCAAAGGATAGAGCTTTTGATTTTATCGATTTTCATTACTGTTTCTTCTGTTTTCAATTCCTTCATTTATCTTACTTCGTAATATTTAGCTCTTATTTTTCTAGTTTCTTATGAAGGAAACTTTGATGATAGATTTGAGAGCTTTCTTCCTTTTTAACATGTATATTTAATTCTATAAATTTTCCTGGAAATGCTACTTAACTGTGATCTGTAATTTTTTATTTTTGTATGTTCATATTGCTTAGTTGAAGATATTTTAAAATTAAACACATTAATTATTTAGAGGTATATTGTTTAATTTCCAAGTATTTGGAAGTTTTTAAAATTTCTGCTATTAACTTATAGGTTAATTCCATTATGAACAAAGAACGTTCTTTGTATGATTTCAATTCTGTAGATTTGTTAAGGTGTGTCTTATGAACTCAGATATGATCTATCTTGGAGAATGTTTCACATGCACTTGAAAAAGATGTATATTCAGCTGTTGGGTGGAGTGTTATATAAATGCCAATTAGACACAGTTACTTGGTCCTGATATTCAGTTCTTCTATATCCTTATTGATTTTTTATTTACCAGTTCTATCAATTACTTAAGAGAGGAGTTTTGAAGTCTCCAGCTACATTGTGGATTTGTGTATTTCTTCTTTCAGTTCTGTGAGTTTTTGCTTCATATATTTTAAATCTTTACATATATATTTAGGATTGGTATATCTTTTGATAAACTGACTCTTTTATCATTATGTAATTATTCTTTAACTCTAATAATTTTCTTTCTTTAGACAGCATTAAGTTGCCTCATGTTTTTAGTCTATTATAATTTCTGCCTTTTAATCAGTGTGTTTAATGCATTTATACTTAAAGAAAGTATTGGTATGTTTAGGTTCTAGTATGTCATTTAATTATGTTTTCTGTTTGCCCTTCTTTTTTATTCCTTTGTTCTTCTGTCCTGCTATATTTGAGTTATATAATTTTTTAAAATTCCATTTTAATTTGTTTATTATGTTTACGATATCTCTTGGTATCATTTCAAATGGAATGTAGAAACCTTATCACAATTTAAGCTTCATTATTTTCTTCCCTTTATCTTATTATAGTTGTCTTATGTATTACATCTATATTTATTGAAAACCCATCAGACAATGTTATAATTTTTAGGTTCAGTCATCTATTATAAAGATATGAAGATATTTATCACTTCTGTTGTTCTTTATTTCTTTCAAATAACACCAAACCACTTCAAGGGTAGTGCAAGTACCTTATAATAACAAAATATTTCTGTTCCTCCTCCCCCTCTCTTGTATTATTGTTCTCATTCATTTCACTTATATGTGAACAGATAGATACAATACATTGTTTCTATTATTATTTGACAGAAACTGTAAAATATTAGGTCAATTTAGAGTAGGAAAAATAAAATATTTTATTTTACTTTTATTTATTTCTTTTCTAATGCTCTTTCCATCTTTATGTAAATCCAGGTTTCTGACCTATATTATTTTCCTTCTCTCTGAAGACATTCTTTCAACATTTCTTGCAAGAAAATCTTCCTGGTAACAAATTCAATGTTTACTTGTCTAAGAAAATCTTTATTTCTCCTTCACTTTAGAAGTATAAATTCACAGAAAACAGAATTCTAGGGTTTTTTTCCTCAACACTAAATATTTCATTCTACTTTCTTCTTGCTTGCATGGTTTCTGAGGCAAAATCAGATATAATTCTTGTATTTGCTTCTCTATAGGTAATGTATTTTTGCCTATGGTTTTCTTCAGGATTTTTTTCTTTATCTCTGATTTTCTATTGTTAGAAAATTATATGCTTAGGTGTAAGTTTGTGGCATTTATTCTGGTTGGTATTCTTTGAGCTTCCTGGATCTATGGTTCGGTGTCTAACATTGATTTTGGGGAATTCTAAGTCATTATGGCTTCAAATATTGCTTCTGTTCCTTTCTTCCTTTCTTCTCCTTCTGATATCCCCATTATACATGTTTTGAAGTTATTCTCTCAGTTCTTGGAAGTTTTGTTCTGTTTTTTTCTTCCCCAATCATTTTTTCTTTTTACTTTTTAATTTTGAATGTTTCTACTGTTATATCCTCAAGCTTAGAGGTTCTTTCCTCAGCCATGTCTCATCTACTAACAAGTCCATCAAAGGCCTTCTTCATTTTTGTTACAGTATTTTTGATCTTTAGAGTTTCTTTCTTATAATTTCCACTTTTTTGTATAAATTAGTTGTCTGACTTGTGCGTTGTCTTATTTTTTAATTAAAGCCCCTAGCATCTTAATCTTAGTGCTTTTAAATTCCTGGGCTGATAATCTTAACATTCTTTCCATATTTGACTCTAGTTCTGATGGTTTTTCAGTCTCATCAACTACATTTTTTTTTTGCCTTTTAGTATGCCTTGTAGTTTTGTTTTTTTGTTTTTTTTTTTCCCGAGAGACAGACATTATGTTTTGGGTGAAAGGAACTGTAGTAAATAGGCCTTTAGTAATTTAGTAGTAAGGCATGGGAGAAGGGGAAGCATTTTGTAGTCTTACGATTAGGTTTCAGTATTTTGGTGAGCCTGTGAACCTAGGCTATGAACTTGACTTGCTTCTCAGTCTTGCCTTACTATAGTTGAAAAAATATAGCTGGAGGGGGCTAGAGTTTGGTCTTTTCCTTACCCCAGGTCAATTAGGCTCTAATAAAACTGTAGCTGGTTAGGCTCTGGTAAAATGATTTTTCCTGAGTTCTGCATTCCTGAGAATGCTCCAGAATATTTCAAAATAGTTCCTTTTCTCCTCTTTCTGCTGGAAGTATGAGGAGATTTTTCTCCAATATTTGCTGTAAGAACCCGGTAGAGCTGGGGGAGGCAAAGCTCACAATAGCGTGGATATTTCCCTCTGACTGGGGACCTTGAATTTTTATCCCTCAGACTTGTGCATACTGAGCCACCAGCAATTCTTCAATTACGGGTTAGGCTTTTCTATTTTGTATTGGTTCCCGTGGAGGTTTTTGCTCTGGTAAGTTGTGATTTTCTGTATTTGCCTTTCTGTCTCTCCAAATTTTAGGGTAGCAGTTTGCCCTGTGGTCTTACTTCTCTGAAAGATCCAAGAAGAGTTGTTGATTTTTCAGTTAATTCAGCTTTCTATTTGTTGTTAGACTTTCAAACTCCTTATATAAAAAATTCTTCCTTTATTTT
Source organism: Rousettus aegyptiacus (assembly GCF_014176215.1). NCBI lineage: Eukaryota > Metazoa > Chordata > Mammalia > Chiroptera > Pteropodidae > Rousettus > Rousettus aegyptiacus. Next base: position 68,301,080 of record NW_023416309.1, read on the forward strand.
GGATACTTTATGTTTTCTTTGGTATCATTTCCTTTCTTCTTAAATAATTGCCTTGTTAAAAGGGCAGATATGTGGGAAATGGATTATCTCTATGGTCTCTCTCATTTTTTTTTTTAATCTAAGAATGTCTTTATTTATCCTCATTCCTAAAGGACATTTTCACTGGATATAGAACTTTAGGTTGAGAGTTCTTTTCTTTCAGCAATTTAAAAATATTGTTTTACTTTTTGATGCTTTCTATTGTCTCTGATGAGAAATATACAGTATTTGAATCATTGTCTACCTAAATGTGTGTTTAGTTTTTATATTTCTCTAGTTGCTTTTAAGAATTTTACTTTCCTCTTTAGTTTTAGCAGTTTGTTTATGATGTATCCTGGCATGGATTTTGGGGGGTTATTTTGTTTAAGATTTACTAAACTTCCAGAATCTGTAAGATTATATCTTTTGCTAAATTTGGGATGTTTAAACCTTTATATTTCAAATTTTTTTGTTCTGTAATTCATTCTTCTCACTCTGTTTCTGGGATTCTGATGCACAAATGTTTGACCCGTTAGTTCTATCCTACTATTCTCTGAGTCTCTGTTCAATTTTGAACTTCTTTTCCATTTCTGTTGTTCATATTGGGTAATTTACATTAATTTATCTTCAAGTTCACTGACTTTCCACTAGCACTCACATTATGCTATCAGCCCTACTCATGGGTTTTTAAATTTTGTATATTTTATTTTTCAGTTTTAAAATTCCCACTTTATTCTTTTGTATATCTTCTATTATTCTGCTGATGCTGTCTAGTTTTTTTTTTTTTCATTTATTTTAAAAGTGTTTACCATTCCTTCTTGAAGCATTTTTAAAATGGCAGCTTTAAAGTCTTTTTCAGATAATTCCAACATCTGTTGTATCTCAGTATTCTCTGACATTGATTGTCTGAACCCATATCTTTCTAGTTCTTCATATGTCAAGTAATTTTGTATTGTATTTTTATCATTTTGAATATTATCTTATGAGATTCTGGGTCTACATAAATCCTGTGGAGGATGTTAATATACTTGTTTTAATAGGTAGTCAACAAGATGACCAGCCTTTTGTAAGTTGTGATTTTAATGTTTGCATGTGCAAAGCAATGCTATGTGTATCTGTCAGATGTGTGCTCTACCATATTAGCACCTTGAGATGTAGGTAGTAATCTATCCCTTATTCTAGCTTTCATGGCTTTTGTAATATGTTTAGGATAAGTTTCATGCATGCATTACTTTCAGGTGAGCATGAGAATTCATAAATAACATTATGTGGTCTAGGTTCCTTTTCTGACTTCCTTTCTCACTGTGATTGTCCTAGTACTTCTAGACTTCTTGAAGCTCACTTTTGCTATGACCAGGAAGCTGGGGCTTGATTTACTTTGCTTTGCCATGCACCTCCAGTGTACCTGCTAAGCCAAGGGATGGAAGAACAGAGAAAGGTAAAGAACAATGAGAAAAGAATCTGTCTTCTTAGGACCATGATTTTGTTCAGAAAGGATGGTTCTTCTGCTTTAGAGTTTGAGGTTTCTGTGGATCTATCCCCACTTCCATTACTGTTGCTGTCACTACAGGCACCATAATATTACCTGGAAGCTAGGGTATAAGAGAATAATAAAAGACATAAGTGAAAAATAGAAGACAATAGGAGGTTTTCCCCACTCTTTCTAAGTGTTAGGATACTTTTTCCTATTCCCTGATGCAGAACTAGAGGGCTTCTCCTGGAGCTCTCTCAGTTTGCACTAAACCCCACTGGTTTCAGATTTCCTTATTTCCATGTTGGAGAAGACCACAAATAAATAAATATAAAAAGAGGTAAACTCATTCCCAGTTCAAAGATACTTAACATATTGGCTGTCTTTCCCAAGTTTCCTGCTACTATTTACTTTCCTGAGTCCTTGAATAGCTACTCCATGCATTCCATCCAGATTTTATAGCTGTAGTCAATGAAAATGTCAGTTTGGAGGGTGCTTACTTCATTTACAAAAGACTGAAACCACCCCCTAGATTTTTATCACTAGCAAACCCTTTCTTTCCATGAGTTGCTACTCTAAATCCATTCTACCTATAATGTACTATCAGGTGCAATAGGGTGGCCAAAGGCTAAGCTGAAGAGTAAGATAACTTTAAAGTAAAGAAGAGAGTTTCCACCAACTTCTCATACTGAGCTGTTACACAGTGTGGGAAGACTGCAGTTATTCTCCACATATAAAAGAACTTCTTTAAAGATTAACTCATTCTCTCCTAATATTTGTAGTCAGGGTGCATTATTTAGAACAGTTTTAATGTTCATTTAAACCATAGTTCACCTATATAAAGTTGTTATGGATTTGATATCTTCATTGTGAGAAATTGGGGAGTGTTGGATTCTGATTCCATACAAGACTCAACTCTTTTGGGAATAACACTGATTTTTGTTATAAGTATGCATTCTCTTCTGTTTTCCAATTTCAGTTTTCCAGATACACAGTTCATCCAACCTCTTCCTTGATTTACAGGCAAGAAAGTAAAGGCCAAACATTTACTGGTATAAGGAGAAAGAAAGATGGCTATAGTCAGGCTCCCTCCCAACACCCTTCGCAGCTAACTCCTGAGCGGAAGTGACTCAGCACTTCTCCCCTTATGCAACCATGTGTCTGGTATGCATGTGCAGGCTTTCATTATCTGGCAGTGTAACCACTCTTGTTTAACATGTGTATAAAAGCTGCTACTGCCCTGCAAGGTTGGCTGTACCCTTGCTGGAATAAAGAGCTATGTTGCAGTTGCCTACGGCTCCCCACATTTTCTTCCAACTGCCCTAGTCTCTTACCCCTTACCTCAAAACCTTGAATCTGCAGCAACACACTTGCTGTAATCATGAGTAGGATTCTCAGGTAAGGGAGCCATGTACCCCACTGGAGAACAAGAGGGACATGCATGTGGTGTTCCATGGTGGTGATATTGATAACTTAGACCCCACCTGAGCCATGGGAGGCAGTTGATGGGTCCCTGATAAGTACTGAGAAGGCGTTCTGCTCCTTGGAGGAGCAGCTGCCAGAAAAAGTATGAGCAATGACCGGTTGAGTGGGCTGGGTGTTTTTAATAGCTTTGAAGCAGAACATTGATGAAACTTCAGCAAAAGGCCTTGGACACAAGGGAGCAACAATTGGAAACTGAGTTCACCCATGGAGTTCCCCTCAGAGGTAGGGGAAGAAGTCCCAGAAGAAGTCCACCCACAAACATGACCCATAATACACCAAAAGGTAAAGCATGAACAACTCCTGGGTCTGGGAGAAGTGCAAGCTGGCAGCCCCACGGTGACTGAGTTCACCACATACACCCTGTATACACCTATGGAATTGCAGGATTTGGGGAAACAGTGTCGGCAGCTACCTGGTGCACCATTGCCAGCCTGGTTGCTGTACCTTTGAGACGAGGGAGCTGACAGTATCTCATGCTCCCCTGATGAGATGGAGAAATTGGTATTCATAACTCTATCGACCTCATTACAGCAGCATCTGCAGAGCAGTCGCCACTTGGCTCAGGGTCAGGGGAACCATACCCTGATAGAATGGCTACTGCTGCTGTGTGGACAGTTTCGAATGATGCTGAGGAACTCCCAGACCACGTAAGTAAATGGCAAACATATGCTGAACTAGTACAGATTATTCATGAACCAGGCATGCGACAAGCTATGTTTAATTTGAATACTCTGGGACCCAGTGATGAACGGTTTATGACTGGCATGTGGGACCTAGTGTTAGGGACCACCTCCTCTACTGCTCTCATTTTGTTGGTTGTCATCTTGACTTCCTATGTAGGGAAACATATATGAAGTGACTACAGCAATGGCTGCTCTGGGGGATGTAGAGAGGAAATGTCTGGTAATGCCCAGACTTCTAAAGACCAAGAAACAAAAGGAAGGTCTTAGGCAGGATTCTGCATGGGTGACCAGACACAAATGTGGACTGGTTTGCTAGCTGCAGAAGTTGATCAAGACAAGGGAGACTGCCACCCTAATGCAGTGTTTTTAGAATTGTAGCAGCAGTTAAAACCTGAACAGTAATTCAGGCATGGGCAGAAACCTCCCACCAAAAAAGCTAGGCCTGTGGCACTGAAGGACTTTTCGAAACCCCAGGACTCTCTGTTGATTCTATATGGTTAGGGAGAAAGCTGAGGTGCCCGAGGGGATAGGTGGGGATTGGAGGCCACATGTGGAATTGGCAACCCCCAAACAATGTGCAAAGAGTCCTAGCACTGGTGGATACCAGGGCCTACTGCAGTCTTACCTATGGAAATCCAGATAGATTCCCTGGACCAGCCACTTACATAGACGGCTGTGAGGCTAAGACTGAGACCAAAGCTGTGACTTTGCCTCTCGGAATAGGGCATTTACCCCCATGTCCATATAAAGTGTATGTTTTTCTGGTGCCGGGATATATCCTAAGGGTGGACGTGCTGCAAGTGCTCAGTCTGCAGATCTCTGCTGGTGAATTTCATTTGCGAGTCTGAGTGGTGAAGACTGTGGTGCGGGGACATATTCACCACCCACCACAGAAAGTCCCAGAACCAAGGCGCATTGTCAATGAGCAATATCGCTTGCCTGGTGGACATGATTCAATCGGGTATATGATTCAGAAATTGGAGAATGCTCAGATTGTGCACCCCACCCATAGTCCATATAGTGCATCTGGGTGGCCAGTGAAGAAGCCTGATGGCTCCTGGAGGATGACTGTGGACTATCAGGAATTGAATAAAGTGACTCCTCCACTGCATGCAGTGGTGCCATCCATCCATTAATAATGGGTCAACAGACTACAAGGTTGGGAACATATCACTGTGTCTTGGATTTGGCTAATGTTTTTTTCTCCATAGATGTAGCTCCCAAAAGTCAAGACCAATTTGCCTTCACGTGGGAAGGAAGACAATGGGCTTTTGTGGTACTATCCCAAGGCTACTTACATAGCCTAACCATTTGCCATGGGTTGGTTGGTAGCTTGGGATTTGGCAACTTGGACCTGACTGGCAACAGTGGAATTGTTTCATTATATTGATGATATCATGTTAACCTCTGCTTCCCTTACAGATCCAGAGCAAGTGGTGTTGGTACTGTTACAGAATCTGAAAACATGTGGCTGGCTGGGCAGTAAATGCAACCAAGGTTCAGGGACCTGGCTTATCTGTCAGATTCTTGGGTGTTGTCTTGTCGAATAAGATGAAAGTTATCCCTGATGCTATAATTGATAAGATACAAGTATATCCATGATCTACTACAATTAGAGAATTGTAGAGTTATGTGGGCCTTTTGGAGTACTAGAGAGTGTTTGTGCCTCACTTAGTATAGCTATCATGGCCATTATATGGCCTGATCAAGAGGGAAGCTACTTGGGACTGGTATGAAACAGTAGAGAAGGTGTTTACTGCCCCCAAGTGGGTGGTGCAGCAAGCCCAAGCCTTATAAGATCTAGGTAAACCCTTTAAATTGGATGTGCATGCAACAACAGAAAAAGATGGCTGGGGTCTACGGCAATGTTTAGAAAGAACTTAGACTCCAGTGGGTTTTCGGTCCCAACCGTGGAAGGGCGCAGAGAACCAGGATCCCTTAATACAGAAACAATTAGCAGCTGTAAATGCAGTCTTGCAGGCCACTGAAGCAGTGATTGCATGGCCAAAGTGCAGGTATGAACCACATATCCTATAAAGGTTGGTTATGCACATGGATGTAGGTTCCCAAAAAGGGGTGACCCAAACCCCTACTCTAATAAAATGGGGTCCTTATCTGGAATAATAGGGAACCATAATGCTAGCCCTCTGGCCACAGAATTACACATGGTTTTAGGCCCAGTTGAGTTTAACAGTAACATTATACTGAATGCTGCAGTTCCTACAAATTTAGAAGTTCCCCCTACAAAGAAGGGAAGCCTCCCAGACCCTCTTATGCATGGTACACAGATAGACCAGTAGGGCTCAGGGAGAAAAATGGCTAGCTATAGGGGTGCAGCCAGCTACGGGCACCTTTGGTATGATACAGGTACAAGCCAAAGCAGTCAATGGGCTGAACTGCGGGCTCTATGGATGGTTATAGCCCATGAAGATGGCCCTTTGACTATTTGTACTGACAGTTGGGCTGTGTTCAAAGGCTTAACATTATGGTTACCTACGTGGAAATGGCAACACTGGCTAGTGGGCCATAAGCTCTTAGGGGACAAGCTAGATGGCAAGACCTATGGGAAATAAGACAAGAAAAGGATGTAACTGTGTATCATGTTATGAGTCATGTCCCCTTGGTGACTCTAGGAAATGTGAGGCAGATGCGCTTTTGCATGTGCAATGGCTGGAAAAGGCTCCTGCCACTGACACGGCACGTTGGCTCCACAGATGATTGTAGCACATGGTACCAAAACTATGTGGATGGTGAAGCAACAATGGAACCTTCCCCTGTAGTGGGAAGATGTCACAGATGCCTCTGCCAAGTGTCTGGTATGGAACTGGGATTGCCGCACCTTTGCTGCATGAATCAGAAGCATGCTCAAATAACATGGTGAAGGGGCCCATTGACCACGTGGCAGATAGATTACATAGAACTGCTTCTAAAAGCTCAAGGGGCATCCTATGCCCTTATGGCAGTAGACATGGCTACCGGGTTATTGTTTGCATGGCCTTGTGCAGCCTGCAGACCAAAAACATACTGCCCAAGCTACCAAGCTATTAAATGCTAATGTGCATTTTACAGTAGACAGTTTGTAATAGAAAGTGACCAAGGGACTCATTTTACTGAGCACGAGGTCCAAACATTGGCCAAGCAAATGTACATTCAATGGAAATTGCATGCACTGTGTAATCCCCAGGCTGTGGACATCATTAAGTGGTACAATGGGCTGTTGAAACAGCACCTATAATTAACTGCCAACCCTCCAGAACTGTAAGGTTGGGAATCTTGCCTGTGAGACATGTTGCAGGGCCTGAATGAGCGACTTTGAGATGGAGGTCCCTCTCCTGTAGAGGTGCTATTACATAGGGCATGGCCCCAATTCAGTCACAGGTAACTACCACTGAAACTCTGTTGAAACCTCATCATGGACTCAATGGAAACATGATCCTATCTGCCCCTACTTGTCTGAAAAGAGGAGAAAATGTGCAATAGACTTGGCCATAGAAAATAAAGTTTCCGCATTGCCGGCGGGTAAGCCTAATAGCCCCATGGGGCAAGGGGCTAGAGGTGAAGTTACAATTCATTCTTTGGGTAATGGCTAGTGACTGGCCACCATAAATAACTGGGAGATATCCCACAAGAGAGATGGATGAAGAAGAATGTACCATCCTAAGGAGAACCTCTGTGTTACCACTGCGGCCTATCTTGAGTTCTCACATATTTTCATGTCAACATGGTGGGATCAATGCTGCAAGGGGAATGGTATGGTACCGACAGCCATCCCGCCCTCTTCTTGGCAGCAACAATCTTATCACAAGATAAGATGCCACCATGTATTTTGCCTGATGGAAAAGACTTACCCGTGTTGGTACTGTTGTCCTCCCTTTCTTTCTGATCTTAGGCCGCTTTCCATGAATACCGTGGTTGATTGGGTATGTACCTATGTCATGATCGCAAATGTCTCACACTGTTGGGTCTGCATGGAGTTTCCTGTCAGCGCCTCTGAAGGATTGCCCTGGTGTATACATGCAGCTGATGTCACAACACGGGATCAGGTGACCCACTGGGGACCCCCGTTACCTTCCTAGACTGTCATCTGTACTCAAGTGGATACACAAAGAAGAACTCAGTATGAACTGTACAAACCCTTATTGGGGTACTCAGTATATGATGGATGGTCATGGCTGAGTAGTGAAGGGGTGGAGGTGAATGGGGATGTGCTCCATTGTATTGAAAGAAATATGAGATCCTGACTGTTAGGGTGAGTGCAACATCCCTTAGGCCAAAACATAACTACAATCTCATCCACCATGCTTTGGTGGGCAAGACAAAAGTATACTAGCACCCACCCAACTATGATTTTGCCTCCAGGAAGCTTATGAATATGTGGGGCTCATGGCTGACCCTAAGTTCCCTCAAACTAGACAGGCTGCTGTACTTGGAAATGCCCACATTGGCCAGCGACTGTGTGAAAGGCTCTCTCACAGCATCCCACAAATTGGAATGTGTATTATTTGCAACATGTCTGCACTAAGCAGACCCCATGGTAGCATTACCCCTTAGCCATCTTTCTTCCTGCAGCAAGTGATGTGGTAGTTGAAACTCAAGTGACAGCTTTGGCAGAACATACTGCTCGAGCCTTGAATTATACTCATAAAGCCCTTAGTCTGGTAACTGATGAAGTAGATCAACTTGGAAAAGTAGCTCACAAAATCATATGGCTTTGGACATCTTAACTGCTGCCCAAGGGGGCCCTTGTGCTGTTATGCACACTAAATTCTGTGTTTACATCCCAGACCACCGGCGAGCCTTGGCAGGTCTCTCCTAAGAAATACAGGCAGTCCGGCAGCTCACTGGGGATCCTGTGCAGGAGTGATGGGCAGGCCTAACATCCACTTGGCACTGAGTCTCAGCTATCTTAGCTGGTGGAGCCTACCTCCTGGTGGCATGTTGTTGTTCCTTGTATTGTTGTTGTGGAGTGTGGGTACAGGGCTCTGCCCTCCTGCAGTGATCACTTGCCAAGCCTACTTAGGTGTAGGTATACAGGAAGAACCCCAAAGGGGTGGAGTGTGCAGAGAAAGAAGGATGGCTCTAGTCAGGCTCCCTCCCAACACCCTTAGCAGCTAACTGCCAAGTGGAAGTGAGTCAGCACTTCTCGCCTTATGTAATCATGTGCCTGGTACACATGCACAGAACTTCCAGATCCAGCAGTGTGCCACTATTGTTTAACCTGTATATAAAAGGTGTCACTGCTCTGCGAGGCTACATGTGCCCTTGCTGTAATAAAGAGCTATGTCGCGGTTGCCCATGGCTTCCTGCATTTGCTTCTAACTATCCAAGCCTTGTACCCCTTACCTAGGAACAACTGGGTTCTCACAAAACAAAACAAAACAAAAAAACTATTCACAAACCAGGTTCTGTCTCATTATTTTTTCATATCACCTGGAGGGGCATTGTGACACATGCTGAAAACTTTAGCATGCACATAATATGGGAAAAATTAATTAAAGATAGGACCTCCAAAGATGAGAATGGTATGCAGAGATGAATTTATAGAGATGATTTCATTAGTTATTTACTTATCCCTCAATTCACTGCAGTCTGGTATCTTCCCTTCTTACTGCACTTTAATTGTTTTTGTCAGGGACACTAATGACTAGTTTTGACCAAATCTCATAGACATTTCCTAGGCCTTATCTTAATATACTTTTTTTTTTTTTTTTTTTTTTTTTTTTTTAGTATTTAACTCTATTGTTTACTTCTTGAAACTCTCCCCTTTACTTTTGCGATAGTACAAAATTCCGGTTTTATTTCTACTTTTTGGACATCCCTGTTTGCTATTTCTAGTAACATTTTTCCTCCACTCAATCCTTCCATATTGGTGCTCCTCAGGATTCTATCATCTGCCAATACTCTTCTTTTAAAAAAAATTCTCTTTGATACATTGACTTCTGAAAAACCTCATTTACCCTGATATTGACTATCACCATTATACTGATGAATTCCGAATCTCTATCTCCATCCCAATCTGTTAATTGCCATCTCTGCTTGGCTATCCTCTGGATTCCTCAGATATAATACTTCTAAAACAATTCATTTTTACTGCTTACCTCCCTCCCCATTACCTGCTCACCCTACAATACTACCTGTTTCAGTAATTGGTACCATCATTTATCCAATAACTAAGTGGGAAACGTGGGAATTATTCTCTGCAGGATTGAAATCACCTGCTAATCTATATACTTGCCTCTTGTCTCAAACTTCTTCACTCTTTTTATGCAGAGCTCCTGGAAGAATGAAACTTGCAAATCTGAGGCAAAATTCTTCAGCGTCTCCTTATTTCCATAAAGATGACATCCCAAATTCATTCCAAGATGACACACTGATTCAAAGTGGGGATGGATGGGATAGGAGTTGGTAAAGTGGGTACTGTAATTAGCAGAGACTGGTGCAGAACAGAGTCTTCAATGAACCAAGAGCCAAAGATTTTCACCCAACAGATTTAATTTAATAAAAAGCCAAGTCAAAACAGATAGTGAAGCAAATATTTAACCTGTTTTTTTTTTTTTTTTTTTTTTTGGCATTGTCTCTGGTTTATATTCAGTCATTATGCTTTTGTGTATATGTGTTTGTGTGAGTGTGTTGTAGGCCCTTAAAATTTGGTGTAAACAAGGATATTTGAAGCAGCCTCTATCCCATCTCTGAACTTATCTCTTGATACTTTCCACTCTGTCCCTTCTACCAATACATTCTATATTCCGACCATACTGATCAATTTAAATTTATCCCAATGGGCTGTGCTTTCCTGTTCCTACATACATTCATTCACAAATGCGCATGCCGTTTGCTCTGTGGGACTGTATTTCTTCTCTCCCTCTTTACTTGATTAACTGCTGATACTCTTTTCTTATTTTCATACACTTTAGACATAATTTCCGTACACCTTGGCACGCTTCTCTCTATGTTTGGAATGTATCTGTTGGAGTTGAAATTTTTAGGAACTTAATGCCACTCCATTTAGACCTAAACCTATATATCAGGTTTTCTGTCTCTTTCATTATCTTTATTTTTTTCTGTACAGAGTCATACCACATATGTTTTGGTGTTCTGAATGAAAGAAACAAAAACTGCCAAAAAGAAGCTATCGAAGTGGTGATTACTAAGAATCACGATCCCTTATGTTAGTCTAACACTAAAAATTTATAAATCTTTTCCTCTTACAGTTATTGCATTTAATCTCGAGGAGGGTGTAATTATCACCATTTTATAAATAATGAAATGGGGAGTCACTGGGGGTTAGTGGCCTTCCATAGGGTTGCCTGTCTAATTTTCATCATCTGGAAGGCATGGTTCTTGATGCTTCTGAGACAGGACACAGTTATAGAGAAGGAGGGAGGGGGAGAGAGAGTGAGAGAGAGAGAGAGAAAGGGACTTTCCACTTTCTGCAGCAGCATCTAACTCTCTCTGGCACAGTGGCTTCATCAGAACTCCTGAAATCATTTATTTCTGTCCTTCACATCTTTCTGGGATCCCCTTCCTAGGATGCAAGTGGTGATGCAAAGGAAATCACCTGAAAGGAGTTAATTGCTTTTACTTCTAATTATCTTCTCTTTTCAAGGGCAATGGGTTAATAATTATCGAGACACTAACCACATGTTAGAGTCCCTGGGTAAAAGACATTTCCTCTTTAAAGCAATCACACTGTGTTAATGATACTTATCACTCCAGAACACTGCTAAAATAATTGTCTCTGAGCAGGTTGCTCTACAGAAATATTCATGGAGCATAAAGTGCTCTATCCCCCACTTACATATTAAAGAAAAAAATTTCTAACTGCAAAATTACTTAGCAAGAAAAATACATTAATTAAAAATCCATCCTTAGCCAGCACAGAACTATAGTTAAAATGCTCCAGAATTGGCAATTTAAAGAGTTAGAAAATACCACACTTTTCTATGTGCCTCTAGTACCAAATAAAATTGTTCATATTTACTCTGCAGGGCAGACCAGTGCTTTTAAAATTTAGTTTCTTAACAGCAATAAAGGGAGTCCTAATCAACCCCACATTGGCTTCAGGTCTGTATGCATAGGATTCAATTTGCAAGAATTGCTACTTAGCGACTCAAGACCCTGAACAGATGAGGATCTGTGGCCTCACATTCAAAGCCTGAGATAAAGATGGTAGGTTCTAAACACTTCAAATCAATCACTAATCATTAGTACTGGGAACTGCTCAGCAAATTCACCTTTAACTACATTTGGAGAAGTGGTTCTCACACTTCACTTGTGCTTTGAAATCCCCTGGGGAACTTGTTACACAGGAGTTTCTGATTCACTAGGGCTAGGGAGGAGCCCAGGAATTTGCATTTCTAACAAGTTCTTGTGTGTTTCTGACGCTGCTGATTCCAGAACAACACCTCCACCTCCGGAACCACTAATTTAAGTTAATGAAGAGAGTTGGTACCAAAGACGCTGGGAATTCATCTTCATCTGGAGAGTCTCCTATCCTCAGGTAGCTACTTTTCCAACTTTATCTCATGCCCAACATCTGCCTCTTTTTTCATCATGGAGCTACCATATTGGCTATATTGTTATCAGTATCTAATAAGGGTGGTTTGGGCTGTAAAAAAACAGAAAAGCAAACTCAAATTGGTTAAATAAGTTATTAAATAGATTTGTGTTTAATGAACAATTTACTAGCCCACAAAGATGAGGTCCAGGTGTTGGGTGGTCTTCAGTGTTGTTTGACCAGTGGCCTGATGATGTTTTCAAGGACCTACAGCCTTCACTTCTATTTCTTTGCTCTGCAAACTACAGTATGAACTTTATCCTAAAACTGGTTCCCTATGTGGCTTCATGATGGCTTCCAGGAACAATCAAGTTTATAAGTTGCTTGTTCATGTCCTTTGGGAGAAAAAATGACTTCCTGGGGCTCTCTTAAGAACAAAAAGAAAAGTTTTCCAAAAGCCTCTGGCAGTTCTCTCATTATGTCTCCTTGTCCAGAATTAGGTCACATGTTCATTCTAGAATCAGTCACTGTCAAGGAGGATGGATTTACCCTTGGCCCAGTCAGACTACTCCCTAAAATTGAAGGTGGCATCAAATTCTCCTAAGACCCATGATATATTTGATACAGACCTAAATGTAACTGATATTTTCTTGGGAAGGAAGAAGGGAAATGGGTTCTGGGTAGCAATCACCAGTGTTCAGTACCCTTTCTAAACAGTTCTGAAAGGCGATGGTTTCAGAAAACTAGAAAGCCAAGTACTTTTTGAAGACATGAGGTTTTCCCTGGAGTAAGATTTAATAGAGTTCATAGGACAATGGGACAAGAGGAGGCAATGTGGTACACCTGGATTTGAAACCTAAATCTGCCAGTTACTAATGAAGCTTTAATTCACATCCTTGAGCTTTAGTTTCTTTAGTGCCTCATCCTTAAATTGAGAATAATACATAGTTTTCAGGGTTGTCAGGACTGGAAAAATGGGTGCAAAGGACATGGCATGTAACAGGAGCTCTACCAATTTTAACTGCCATAATTTATAATAACTTACTTAGTCTAACTGCAGACAGATCACCTGGGACTATGGTCTGATCTATGTTGGTGATTCTTTATCTCTATCCCTTTCTTTTTACTTTGCCTCACTTGGTTTTACTGTTTTAAAATCCTATCATTGGGTAGTTCCTTCTTATGTATTCTTGTCTCAGTAGTGTGTGTTTGTGTAGAACTAGAACAGGAATCAGTAAAGTTCAGATGATCTCAATTTAGGAGTTTAGCAAAGACTCAGGAATTTTCAAAATGTAAAGCTTTATATGGATCCTAGGCAAAATTCTGTATTCCACTAACAAACATATTTGAACATTTAGAAAATTAATAAATTCGAGGATGACTAGACACCAACAAGCGTTCCCTAGGAAGAGGTCAAGCAAATGACCTTAGATTTTCTGTTAGATTTAATTACCAAGCTGGCTCATGTGAAGGTATGTTCATTGGAGTGTGGTATATGTACCACTTATTGCATGTGGGATGATTTTAGGTGGCTCATGGGCTACTCACTGATGTTGCTCACTAGATATCGACTGACACTATGTGTTTACTATCAAGGCTCAGAAGGACAATATTCTCATCCTTATTTGATAGTTGACATATTCACTGCCCACTCTTCTCCATTGTTTGTACTTCTATGGTCCTTCTGATACCACAGCCCACCCAGTGAGGCCCCTTTTCAGCCTCTTTTCCATCATTCAACTCATCTCTGCCTTTAGCCTTCCTACTCTTAATTTTCCAAGTAGCCTCTCCCAAGCCTTTGCCCTTCCGGTACTCCCCTTCTGCTCTGTATCTTAAATTACCACCCCACATTATCTCAGCAACTAGATCAGTTTTTCCTATAGCTTCTCTAATTGCTTAGTAACTGCCTCAACCCCAGGCTCCATGCTTTCATTGGTCTCCACTGCTTCATCCTCAAAGTAGCTTCACTGATCTACATAATATTCTCAGATTTCTTATCCCAAAATTATACGCCAAATTGATCCAATAGTTTTCTTCTTTCTTTCTAGGCTGGTTGTCCCTCAGCACATCCCACTCTCTTCCCTTAGATGTTTTTCTAAACCTGGGATGATAACTGTCAGACCCACTTCACCATAGTCTGGCCATTCCTGGTTTCTTTTTCTAACTCAGAGTTAATGTATTTTATCTGGGGTCATGGCCCTTTCTGCTTTTTGTACTTTTTTCTTGCTGTAACCATTAATTTCCTTTTGAAAACATCTTTACATATGTAAAAAATAAATAAATAAGGCAATTTAAAGAAAACTATGAAATAGCTAGTAGTACAGGTGTTATGTGGGCTTAGTATAAATAGTGAAGGGAGTGCAAAGCTGACTAAAGTTGAGAGCAATGCTATGATGTACAATTACTAAGCATCTAGAGAAGTCACTTTGGAAAGATAGTAAATTACTAGTTGGATGACAAAACTGTGTTAGGTAGAGACTCAGCCTGTTAAATGCTCTGGTTCAGCCTCAAAGAAGGCACTTAATCCTGTATCTGAAAGACTTGTTTTTAATCTTATTCTCAATGCTATAAAAGAGTTAACAACTGACTCTCAAAAACCAGCAAAACAAGCCAAAGCCCTAGTTTGTAGCATTTATTAATTTCCATGGTGTAAATACTCTAATGATGGCTGATTCTGAGCTAATAATTCGACATCACTAAATACAAATTTGAAAGGAGATGTGCATACCCAACTTTCACCAACTACTTCAAGCCAGTACAGCAACCACTGCCTATCCTAGTCAGTGGTTGATCCTGCCTGCCTAATCCTCCCAGAATTTGCATGTCTGGAAACAGTATGGGGAAGAAATAAGACTGAGAAGGTGGAATTAAATGTATAGAACTTTAAATGCCAAGTTCAAGATTTGGATTTTATTCTCTCTTCAGTCATTTGGGTAACACCATCACAATTTTTGCAGAAAATCCTTATATTTTCTGTAATATTATGTGTTCAGTAATTTTAAGTGGATCTACTTTTTAATCAAATACATTTTAATTAATTAATTTAATTAATTAATGATGTGAATTTAATTAGTCCATATAATTCATATACCAAATAATTGACCTATTTAAAATGCACTAGTCAATGGTTTTCAGTATATTCAGAGTTATGCAACTATCGTCACAATCAATTTTTAAAAATTTCCATCCTTTGAGAAAGCTCTGTATTCATTAACAGTCACTATTCATTTTCCACCAACCTCTTTAGCCTAGGCCTCCACTAATCTATTTTCTGTCCCAATAGATTTTCCTATTCTGGATGTTTATGTAAATAGAATCATATAATATATCATCTCTAGTAACTTGTTTCTTTCACTTAGCACAATGTTTGAAGTTTTATTCATGTTTTACTGTGTATCAATACTTTATTCCTTTTTATTGATAAATCAAAAATATTCCATTGTATGGATATACTACATTTCCTAGGGGAAGGACATTTGGTTTATTTCTATTTATTGGCTTTTATGAATAATATTGTTATAGATATTTATGTACAAGTTTTTGTGTTGGCATGTTTTTATTCCTTTTGGATATATACCTAGAAGTGGAATTTCTGGGTCACATAATAATTCAATATTTAACTTTTTGAGGAGCTGCCAAATTGTTTTCCAAAGTACCTGTACCATTGTACAATTTTACTAGCAGTGTGTGAGGGTTCCAAAACATCCATATCCTTATTAACACTTGTTATCGTCTGTCTTTTGTTTTAGCCATCCCGGTGATTGTGAAATGACATCTCATTGTGGTTTTGTATTTGTATTTCCCTAAGGACTAAAGATTTAAACATCTTTTCATATGCTTATTTTTATATCTTCTTTAGAGAAATGTCTATTCAAATCCATGTTCACTTTTTAGTTATGTTGTCTTTTTATTGTCGAGTTGTAATTTTTTTTTTTTTTACAGATTCTGGATACAAGTTCCTTATCAGATAATGATTTGCAAATATTATCTCCTATTCTGTGGGCTGCTTTTTTTTTTTTTTTTTTGCCCTATGTGATGGTATCATTTACAGCACAAAATTTCTAATTTTTATGTCATCCAATGTATCTGTTTTTTTTTTCATTTGTTGCTTGTACTTTTGCTGTATGTAGTATTTAAGGGCAAAGAACTTAAGTTATGAAGAAAAATTGGGAAAATACAAACAACCACTAAAATCAAAGTAAATAAAAAATGATAAAGATTAATACAACAAAAAAATATTTATGAAATAAGTAGCTAGTCACCACTTTTTAAGTTTTATTGTTCCATGTATAACAGTCTCCCTCACAGAATTATGGAAGGTGAGTTGCCTGGGGCAGTCTTGAAAAAAGTGGCATCAACTAATGTGAAATGCAGGTTAAACCACATGAAATCACCGTCAGGAGCTGGGCTCGGCCCAACTGTGTAGGGAATGTTGCCATTGAAATACTTCCCTCTCCACAATTCCCAGCCTGATGTCAAAAGCCCTGGTAGCTGCTCATAGTGCTTGCCTCTCATTTCCTAAGTGAGGGTGCTACGATGTCATGGAATTTTTAAATCAACTTTTTTTTTAAGTTATTAAAGTATGTTGCTTTATAATAACCTTCTCTGTTCCTTCTTTTTTCTCCCCAAATTCTGTAGCAGCATCACATTTGAGTCCATATTTCTCAAGAACTAAAGCACATCCCAAGGTGTATTTGTTATCTAATATTCTCTCCATACAAGATTGAAAACATACGTCTTCAATTCTTTTTGTCCTTTTGAAATATCTCAAACTTTCAACAGTATTCTGAATTTGATTTGAAGTTCTGAGGCAGCTCAGAAAAGGAGAGCAAATATTGGATAATCTTGTTCTTATTTTCTGATAAGAGAAGACAGACAGGTTTATATGCAGAGATAGCACTGGTTGAAATCAAAGCAGGAATGATTACTATTCAAGGTCTTAAATAGGAGGTTTTCCTCTGCAATCCTGCTCTTTCACCATTCTGCTCCATTTTAGATAGTTTCATCCTTCCAAGTGCTCAGGTAAAAATCCTGGAGTTATTCTTGACTTTTTCTCTTATATCCCATGTCCTTCTGAGTTTCTTTTCCTAATTTTTCCAGAATTTTACCTCATCTTTTTGCCTCCACTGCTAACACTTAGCTGACATCATCTCTTACCTGGATCACTGTAGCTAGTCTTTCTGCTTCTCCTTGCCCCACTAATAACAGCCAGGGTGGCCTATACAATATAAGTCAGAACATCTCTCCTCAGTCTCAAACCCTTCAATAGTAAAATGTATTTCTTAATGGTGTTTATGACTCAGTCTCCAACCCTACCCCATGACTTGCTCTTCTTAATCTAGCTAACTTCTCTCCCTCTCACCTGCTCTGCTCCATCCACACTGGCCCCCTTACTATTTTCTAAACAATTCAAAAGCACTCTCCCTCAGGATCTTTGCCTTTGCTCTTCCTTCTGCCTGAAATACTCTTCCCTCCATTTACCACTTTCTTCTCCTCAAATGTCATCTTAAATCAGAGTAATCTTCCCTGACCACTCTGTATAAAAATAGCCATATCTCATACCCTGCTTTATTTATCTCTTTGTCATTTATTACCATAAGACATGTGCTTATTTACTTGTTGTCTGTTTTCTCCCACTAGAGCATAACCTCCATGAGGATAAAAATGTCTATTTATTGCTATATCTCTAGGGACTATAGAATGACCTAGCATATAGTAAATGCTTAATGAATGAGTAAATTATAGTTTAAAGTTTGAGATCGATGTCCCTGATGCCCAACTACCTTGGCTTGAATCTCATTTTAGCATTATTAGCTAGTAAACTGTGGTAAATTATTTAGCTGTTTGGTTCCTCAAAGTTCCCCACTGTAAAATGAGGTCAACATTTGTTTCTACATGATATGATTGTTGTATTAAAAGAGGTGATATAGGCAAAGTATTTAGAACAGGATAAGTAGAGAACAAATGCTCAATCAATAAACATTAGTGGTTGTCATTATTGAATAATAATAATAATGTACACAATTATATACCAATCACTCTGTGAACTGGAAATAGAATTGGAGCTACAGGTAAGTTGAACATTTTCTAAAGAGTCAAACAATGAGTAAATACGGTAAGAGAAAAGAAGGAAGTTCTGGAACTCAAAACTCGCTCATGTGGTTCCACTGTACCATGAAGGCAACTGTATCTGGGGCTTTCGCTGTTGCCATTACTGCAAAAGGTCAAGGCTAACATGGGGCTGCAACCTAAACAATGTAATTTTAGCATTTCTCAGGGGCTGTTCCATGGAACACTAGTCCAATAAAATGCTCTAAGTGAAACATGGTCAGGAAAGATTTGGGAACACTGAGCACTATATCCCTCCTTAATATTATCAGGGCATATTATATTACAGGCTCTTTGAAATCCTCCCATTAAGAATCCTGTTTAACCGCCTTACATATTCTCCTCAAAATATATTTAATTACAAACCCCTTTGTGTATGTTATGTCTACCACTATGCTACAGAACCACCTATACACGTTGGCTGTTGGTGGGTTGGTCAGAACAGTGGGAGATGACACCTGAAAGATGCAAAGATCCTCACAGTTGGAGCTGCAAACTGGAAACCAACCTAACAGAGGATACCAGAAGAATATGCAGTCCTAAATGAGTCTAGAATACCATGGTGGTAGGTATGTTGAAATCCAAGCATCAACAGCACATAGCAGACTGCATCAAAGAATGACAAGAGTTAGAATATGAGTTCCCTAACACCCTTCAAAGCTCAGCAATTGGGAATCTGGAAGGAAGCCATATGCTGAGGTTCAAGGAAGGACTGATAAGTGGATCTCAAGTTAAGCTTGGGGTTCAGGGATAGAAGCATGGAAACAAGCACTGTGTTCATCTCCAGGGGCCTGGAATACTATTCAGAAATTTGAGGAGAGGCAAAATTGCTCAAGACCAGGTTATAAGAAATGGGATGGAGGTTCCAGTAGCTTGCAGTCAAGGAACAAAGCAAAAGTTGAGTTATGCCATGCAGGGGAGAAGACCAAATGTGATTCTTTAAGTCCTCCATGACTTAGAGTTTATGGTTGTAGAGCCTGAGCTGAGTCTATAGGTGAGAGACCAGGGACAAAGACTGGGAAAAAGAATTTTGAGAACCAGGGACCAAGGCAGTCATTACAGATTTGAAAGTTCATGTGTTTATGAGACATATTCAAATAGCAAGTTCCTAAATTTGATAGTTATTCCTCCTTATTACAGTCTAGGCTTCTGATCCCCAGCCCAATGATGTGTGTTCTACATCACATTACATCTCTATGATGGCTGGCATGCCAGGATGCCCAAAGGTAAGATATGTGACTGCTGACACTCAGAAGGGGTAATCACACTCCTCTTTGGGATATTCTGCACCATTTCCAAGGGACAGACTCCCCTCTCAGAATAGTTAAGATACTTTGGCAGTATAAGAATTCTATATAGACTATATAGACTTAGAGATGTCCAGGTTAAGTTTTTAAGTAAGACAACTTGCATAAAATTACCTTGAATGATTGTCAGTGCTCTGAAGCCAGTGAAAGTTACGCTGCTTAATAAAGTTTGGAGAAAGATGTTTGTCGAACTCTGGGAATGTTTATGATTTTTTTTCTCAATTCATGCTTAAGACTATTAAGCTAAATATTTCCTGTCAGTCTCTGCTGGGACTGAATAAAGCTCTTTCATACCTTTGTTCTCTAAAAAACCCAGTTGGGAGATGCAAAAGGTATTTTTTAAAGTTTACTTAACACACCTAATATACATGTCATGATATATATTATGTCATATAATTTTATCATTACACACACACACACGCACAGCAGAATAGTTACTATAAGGCAGATGCCCAGAAAATACTGTGAAAACAGAGAAAGGAAAGAATGAGTCTAATCAGAATGATAATCAAGGATGTCTTCATGGAGGATGTGACATTTCAGCTAGATTTCGAAAGAGAAAGAAAAGAAAGAAAATTGTTGATTTACTTGCTGAAGGTTTCAGTATGGGGAACATATTGGGAGAATCTCAGAGAGCGTTAAAAAAGGAGTTGTCTTGCTTTTTACTCCAATATTTTGTTTCTAAGTTCATGACAACTTAAGTAAAAATAAGAGCTAATGAGAAAAGAACTGACATTTTATTTCCCTTCCAACTCCTACCCCCACATTCTCATTGTGAGAGGGCAGAGAAAGTAGTTCTCCCATTTTTATTAGTTTTGAACTTCCTTGGCCAAGGGCAATAACAGGTATTTTGTTTTGTTTTTGTTTGTAATGTTGGGGAAGAGTGGAAAGCCCAAGGTTCAACTCTTAAGAGACTTGGTTTACAAATGTTAAACGGGAGGGATATAATTAAGCCTGGTAGGGGGAGAGGTTGGAGGCAGGTACAGTTAGAGAGGAAGAGTTACCTGGCTTGGAGAGGACTATGGCAGAGCCATGTAGGCAGCAGGATCCAACTCTGATACGACAGCTCAGAGGTAGCAAGTTCTCTCATGGGAATGGCTTGGTGGTACATAGAAGCCTGGGTGAAGGTAAAGAAGCTGACTAGGAGACACGAAGACCATAGATACTGAGGAAATATTGACCATTAGGGGTATCAGATACGAGAATACTCTAGCAACCACATGCCATCCCTATTTTTATAGACCCATGTAAACCCAATAGAAGAGAAAAAAAGCCTCAGTTATTACTGATGTTGAGCTGCAGGTCTACTTTTGTGTGTGAGGGCTGTGAGCCAGATTTCAATCTGATTTATGAAAATTAAGAACTATTCCATGTTTTCACTTTGAGTGTCATGGGAAAATTCATAACTATCATATTTCAAAATCTGCAATGACACATTAGAATTTCATATCTAATTTCCAAGCTATTCTGCTGAAAGCACCTTCACTTTTTAATATCCATCTTGTAGTCATTAAGAGCTGTGTCTCTTTTGAATCAGAAAGACCTAGCTTGAATAATGACTGTACCTCTTATAAGGTATATAAGCAAAAGTCACTTAATATTTTTGAGTTTCAGGTGCCTCCTTTAGAAATGGAGATGCCTACTTCATAGGGTTATCGTGGGATTAATTGAATAATACATTTCCATAAAGCACTGAGCTCATTACCTGGCACTTAGAATGTATTCACCAGATGGTAATTTATGTGATTATTTTCGTGGTGCTGGGTTAGGATCATTACTACTGTCACCTGGTCTCTGCCAACACTGAGATAGGAGTTTATGAAAATCCCTTGCTTGTCAGAGCTCCCCCTTCATCCTCACTTTTCTATCTATAATACTTTAAAATGACAAATAACTACTCTGTGCTCAGGAAGGAAGGGGCACTTTTGTTCATGAGTATAGATATTTGTGGAAGAAAGTAATGAAGTAAGAAATCTATTTTATTGGTCAGTTTATGAAAATTGTACATGGCATATTATCTATAAACTTATAAGTTCTTTTTTGACAGAGGATGTCAGATAAACATGAGAAACACAGTTGGAGCTAAAATAGTGACCACAGGAAAAATATTCTAGAAACTACTTTAGAATCACTGAGGTAGAACTTCTAAAAAGGGGAAAAAAGTGGGTAAGAGGACCCCACTTAAAAGATAAGGAGAATGGAGTCCCCAAATTGATCAAGAGGTCAACAGTTGGATGAGAGAATGCAGGTGCCTAACAATAATTTCATACATTATTACTCTTACCAATTGGGTGGGAAGAACCTGGAGCAGGCCATTCTAAGATGGAGAAGCCTCATGGGCCATTTTTCTTTGGAGATATTTGATGAGAACACCTCAACTCTGCTTTTTTCTCTATGAATCCAGAAAGCAGTTTAGACTCGATCTGTCATTGCCAGGGCCAGTGATTGGGTTGTGGGTAGAGGTGTCAGAGGTGTGGTATTGCTGCCATCATATTTAAGAGAAATTCAGAGCCCTGGTCTTAAGTCAAAGATAATTCATTATCCTATAAGTTTCATCCCCTATTCTGGAAGTTATATGAATTCAGGACTCAACTGTATTCTAGGTAGCTCTTTTGCAAAGGTAGGAGACAATTCTAAAGTAGGTGGAGAATATTGGCAAGGAGAATAGAATGAATAAAAGTTTAGCTTTAAGGAAGTAGAGGCTATAATTAGCACAGTTTAACTGGGGTAAAATGTTTCTGTAGATGAGAAATAGAATTCAATGTGTCAGCAGGAGCTAGAGCCTGATGGGCCACAAGTATTCTCCTCAAGGTGTGGGAAGGGCACAGGCAATGTTTGAAACAAGAAAATCAAAGAGTTAGGAAGAATTGAGTTTAATTAGACATTCAGAAACTGCAAACTGAGAGTCCATGTATTCATTAAAAATAAAATTGAGCTTTTACTATGTGCCAGAAGCTATGCTACCTAGGCACTATGGATATAAAGGTAAGTAAGTCACATTCCTTTTTCTTGCAGAGACCACAAATATTGAATAGAGATGAGAAAAATATATAATAAAGCATTGTGATAAATGCTGCAGTAGAGACTCCTCATACAAACTGTATCTTTGCTCTTGAAGCAAGAAGAAGGCATCCATCAATTTGGCTTGGTAGGGCTGGGGAACACTTCACCAGGAAATGACAGTGGATCTGAGTCTTGATAAATTAGTGGTGGTTCATTAAGAAGGTAATGGAGAGAGAAGCATGAACTATGGTATAAGGATGTAGAAAACTATGGCAATGTGGTTGGAGAAAGTCCAGCAGTTTTGTGTAGCTGCTTGGGAGTAGGTGAGAGCAGACTAAAATAGTGTTTGAGAGCAGATTGTGAAAGGCTTTGTAAACACTATTGAGCATGAACTTTATGCTGCAGACAGTTGTTGAAGGTCTCCAAAGAGGGGGTTGCCAAGATCCCTTGGAAGGATATTGTGATAACACAGGTATCACAATCTCAGGTAGGCAGCAGAGGAAATAAAAAGAAAGCAACAGATATAACTTCAAATAAAATATGGCTCAGTTCTCTTACAGGTCAAGAATCCTCATTTACTGGGAACTGGAAAAGTACTTAAGGTGATGATTTCGTTCTGCTAGGGTGGGCCCAGTTCGAAGGTAATTTTTCAAAAGCAGCTGCTCTAAGTGTTAGTTAAATGGTGCCAGGGGATTCACTGGACACAGGTGTCATGTTCAATCTTATTCATCTATCAATAAAGCTTGACTCCGAGTGCTGTATGGATGGCAGCACAGCACCTCTGAGACAGGAATTCCATTAACAGATGCACGTCACTGCTTTAGGCTGGAGCTGTAGTGTGGACTTCAAAAGTACCCTTAAATCCTTGGCTTCTAACTTTGCTTCTCCTTTATTTCAGCTATGGCTCCCGCCTTGACAACTCAAATACTAATGTTATTTATAATCTTTCTATCGTTTGAGTTTATTCCTATAAAATATTCTCTTTTTTAATACAGGAAAGGAATATTTACATATTTAATCAATTTTTGAATAATTAATAGATATAGTTGGTACAGTACTTTAAATGGTGCATAAGGAAGACTCATGAGAAATTAATTTCTCGCACACCCCTTTCCCAGCCACCCAGTTTCTCTTCCCAGTGGCAAACATTATTACCTAATTTCTTGTGTATCATTTCCAAGATGTGCTGTGCAATTACACACATATGCCTATCTTTATTTTTCTTCTTTTTTAAAGCATAAATGGTGGCACATTATACACCGTGTTCTTGACATTATGTATATCTGGATATAGTTCCCTATCACTCTCCTTTTTTCAAAGGTTGCATAATATTTCATTTTGAACATGTCTCTATTTATTTAGTTGGTTAACTATTAATAGACATTTAAATAGTTCTTAAGTTTTTGCTATTATAAACAGTGCTTCAATTGATATCCATATTTCTCATTTAGACATATTTATAAGGTAAATTCCTAAAAATAGAAGTGCTAGATCACTTGATATGAATATTTATAATTTTGAGAGATTTTATCAAATTATCCTCTGTAGTGGTTGTTCCAGTTCCCACTCCTAACAAGTTTATTTTTCCACGTGTTTTCTAACAATATAGTGTATTATAAAATTTTGACCTTTTAAAATTTTACACTGAACAGTGTTATGTATTTATAGTTTTACTTTTTATTTCTCTTAGTTTTAGTTGTAACTGTTCATTGTTACATAATTTAAAGAGTCATTTGTAATTCTTCTTAAGGAAAAAAAATACTCTGCTATGATATATCTTGACCACTTTCTCACAGGATTATCTTTTTCTTCTTGATTTGTAGGAGCTCATTAAATATTCAGAAAAAGTATTATTTTACATATAATATTCAAATACTTTTCACAGTGTGTTGTCTGAATTTGGACTTTATCCTTTTCTGTTGATAAATTTTAAAACTTTTATGTGGTAGATGTTCCTCGATATATTTTTTTTTAGTTTTGGATCAAACTTAGGATATTGCAACTATGAGATTATTTTTAAAGTTTTCATGATCTCTTTTAGTGTTATTCAATAAAACATTTATGGGAGAAGTCAAAATGACATAGATAATAGAGGCTTTGTTCATCTGCTCTTGCGACCACATCAAAGTTGTGACAGAAACATGGAGCAAAGAGCAAGCAGAGTTGCTTGGGGTCTAGAAGGACAACCCCTGCAACTATGGAGAGACATAGGAAATCACCCTGCAACAGGAGGAAGTAGGACTGGGTGAGGATACAAGGTTGCCTGTTCCCAAGCATCTTAGTTGGACAGAGGCCATAGCAGCAGCAGCCAGCAGCTGCAGACACCTCCTAAAGGTGACGTATCCATAAGTGGACTTCTGTGGTGACAAAGTTGCTTACTCTGAGCACCAGAACCCAGTTGGCTGCTTAGGGGGCACCAAGGACTTACAGAAGGGAGCTGAGTTGTTGGATTGAGGGCTGGAAGCAAGGCTTCTCTCCCAGGCAGAAGTGCTGGAGGTATCCATTGTCCCTCCGTTGAGCTCTCCCCACTCCCAATGTGCAGATGCAGTGCTGCCATAGCTGAGATATCATCAAACTGGATATCATCAAACCAGAGGTTGCTCCGCCCAGAGGATTCCCTGAAACTCTGCCTCCCCTACCCAAGCCACATACAGTTGTGTCCTTGGCGAGTCCTGTGCAACTCACCAAGACCCACACTGGTGGTAGCTGACCTCATGTTCTGGCATGGTTTCTTGAGGCAACTATAAGCATGGCATCTGTGACTTGCTTGCTGAATCTTAACAAGTGGCCCCATAGGGACACAGGCTGGGGCTAAAATTGACCTGGTGCTGAACCCCAATCAAGACTGTGCCCTGGACACCTATTACACAAAGCCATGCTAACAAGACCAGGAGACTTAGGAACTTTGCTTAGTACATAGAAACAGACACAGAAAGGCAGCCAAAATGGGAAGACAAAAGAACAGAAACCATATGAGAGAACAGAACAGAGATTCTGGAATGATGGAGTCAAGCAATCTAACAGATATAGAGTTCAAAACATTGGTTATAAAGATACTCAACTTATGGGGAGAGTGGAAAATTCAGTGGGAACCTTAATGGAGATAATAAAACATAAAAATGGAAATGGAAATTATAGAAGGGAACCAATCAGAAAGGAAGAATATATTATCTGAGATGAAGAGTATACTACAGGCAATTAACAGAATGGTTGAAGAAGAGGATCAAATCACTGATACAGAGGATGAGGAAGCCAAGGACACCCAATTAGAATGGCAAGAAAGAGAAGCCAAGAATATAATAATAATTTAAGGACAAAATTAAGTGTAAAAACATTCATGTAATAGGGATATCTGAAGGAGGAGAGTGAGAACAAGAAGTGGAAAAGCTATTTGAAGAAATGATAATGAAAAACTTCTCTAACCTGGAAAAAAAATAGACACATATTCCCAGGAAACTCAGAGAGTCTCAAGAAAGAGGAACCCAAAAAAGCCTACGCCAAGACACATCATAATTAAAATGCCAAAAGTTAAATACAAAGAAAGAATCTTAAAAGCAGCAATAGAAAAGCAGCTTATAAGGGGTACTTATAAGACTGGCAGTTGATTTCTCAAAAGAAATTTCACACGACAGAAGGACTTGGCACAAAATATTCAAAGTGATGAAAACCCAGGATCTACAATCAAGAATACTTTATCCAACAAAACTATCTTTTAGAGTTGAAGGGCAAATAAAGATCTTCCCAGATAAAAATAAGCTAAAGGAATTCAACACCAAGCCACTATTACAGAAAATGTTGGAGGGACTTCTTTAAGAAGAAAAAACAGGTATCAAAATCATGAATAAAAAATGGTAATTACTACTTATCTATCAACTACTACCTCAAATGGAAAACGACTTCTCCAACCAACAAATAAGGTGGCTGAATGGATAAGATAATATCTTACATATGCTACCCACAAGAGACTCACTTCAGAGTAAAAGACACACACAGACTAAAAGGAAGGGGATGGAAAAAGATATTGCCTTGATGGACCTAGAAGGTAATGCAGTAAATGAAGTAAGTCAGATAAAGACAAATACCATGTGATTTCATGTACATGCGGAATCTAAAGAACAAAATAAACAAAAATAACAACAAAAACAAACAAACTCGTAGATACAGGGAATATTTTGATGGCTACTAGACAGAATGGGTTGGGAAGGATGGTGAAAAGGGGCAAGGAATTAAAAAATACAATTAGATAGTTACAAAATAGTCGTGGAGATATACAGTGCAGCATAAGGAAAATAGTAAACATGTAGTAATAAATATGTAAGGGAGAAGAAGGGTACTAGATTTAGTGGAGTAATCACTTGAGCTCTAATCACTATCCTGTACAACTGAAACTAATATATTATTGTATGCCAACTATAATTGAAAAAAAAAACCTCATTGAATTATATAATGTAAATATGAGCAACTAATTGTCTGTTATATTTCAATAAAGCTGGGGGGAAAAGAAGAAAAAAACACTTATTTTAAAATAAGTTTAGGCTTATAGAAGAGTTGTAAAAATAGTCTTTACCCACCTTTGCGTAATGTCAACAATTTATAAAACCATGATAAAAATAGCAAAACTAAGTTAACACTGGTACACTACTCTTAATTAAACTGTGGACTCTAGTAGAATTTCCAGTTTTCCAATTACTGTCTTTTTTTCTGTTTCAGGGACCAATCTAGGATCTCACATTTTATTTAGTTGCCCTGTGTCTTTAGTCTCCTCCAATCTGCAAAAGTTCCTCCATCTTTCCTTGTCTTTTGTGATCTTAACATTTTTGAAGCACAGTGGTCAAATATTTTTTAGAATTTCCATCTCTTTAGGTTTGTCTGATGTTCTCTTATTAAGGTTATGGATTTATAAGTAGAATATTACAGTCAGCGTGCCCTTCTCAGAACATTATATCAGGGATATATAATATCAATATGTCATAACTGATAACGTTAAATGTGAACACTTGGTTAAAATGGTGTCTGCCAAGTTTTCTACTATAAAGTTATCCCTTTTACCTGCATAATTAATAAATATTTGGGGGGAGACACTTTGACAAAATATATGTATATATTAATATATACATACTATATTGATCTGACTTTAAATATATATATATATATATTTATTTATTTATTTATTTAAAGACCACATGCATTTGTACAGATAACTCATACTTCAACCCAGCACCAAATTCTACAATTTGCTTATTTGTAACTTCTTTTTTCAGTAGTGAGAGACCTATCATTATCTGTAATATGTTTTTTTCTTTATTTAACTCTAATATATACATAAAATAGTTTCAAAATTGCTAACACATACTTTATGTGAAATAAATATACTAACTAGGATACAGTTTTTGTGTACAGATAATTTTGTCTTTAGACTGCACCCAGTCAAATATATTTTTCATGTAGGTCAGCTCCTTTCTTATCCACTTCTTTCATTGTGATTATGTTATTCATTTGCAGTAAAGTTATACACATTTGTCATAGTCTGCAGAGCATCTTGGGTTGCCCCAACAACCTGGTTTTTTTTTTTTTTTAAATTGCATACAATAAAATTTACCCTTTGTGGTATGAAGTCCTATGGAGTTTGACAAATACAGAGTTGTGTATGATAACCAGATTACTAGAGAGGACAGTTCCATCGATCCCCAAGATTTCCCCTGCTGCCTCTTTGCAATTAACTACTCAACAAGCATCAAACTCTGATGACTGTTCTGTTTCTCGTTCCTATTTGCTTTACAAGAATATCATATAAATGGAATAAATCAGTATGTAGATTTTCGATTCTGGTTTCTTTTATTTAACAAAATGCATTTAATATTAATCTATGTTGTTGAGTGGATCAATAGTGCATTCTCTTTAAATGCAGTGAATTTATGGAAGCATAATTGACATAGAAAAAATTGCACATATTTAGAGTGTTCAATTTGACAATTTTTGATGTAAGTATGCACTCATAAAATCTTCATTACAATCAAGATAATAAACATCCATCATTACCAAGGGTTTCCTTGTACCCTTTTATACTCACATCTCATGCCCTTCACTACATCTTCCATCCCTAAGCAACCACTGATCTACTTTCTGTCACTATAGATGAATTTATATTTTCTAGAACTTTATATAAGTAAAATCATACAATATGCACTCCTTTTTATCTGGCTCCTTTCACTCAGCAAAATTATTTTGAGATTCATCCATGTGTAATATACTTTATTAGTTTATTCCTTTTTATTTCAGAGTAGTATTCTATTGTATAGATATAACTTAGTTTGTTTATCCATTTACCTGTTCATAGATATTTGGATTATTTCCAGTTTTTGTCTATTACAAATAAAGTGACTGTGGTCATTCATATGCTAGGCTTTTACATGAGTATTTTATTGTCTTTTGGGTAAATACCTAGAAGTGGAATAGCTGGATAAAATGATAGGTGTATGCTGTCCTTTTTAAGAAACTGTCAAATTCTTGCAAAGTGGTTGCCTCATTTTACCTTCCTATCATTAATTCATGAGAATTCTAGTTTATCTATATTGTTGCCAATAGTAGGTATGGTTAATCCTTCTCAATTTTAGCCATTCTATTGGGCATGCAGTGGTATTTTTTTGTGTAAATCATATTTCCCTAATGACTAATGATGTTGAGCCCCCTTTCATGAGTTTATTTGGCATCTTTTCTAGTATAAGGTCTGCTTGAATACCATGTTTATTTTTTTAAATTTGTTTTCTTATTAAATTTTGAGATATTAAAATATATTTTTAATATACTTAAATGTTATATATAAAAAGTTTATTATCAGATATATGAGTTACAAATATTTTTCCCTACTCTGTGGCTTTTTCTTTAAACTGATCTCTTGAAAAGAAGAAGTTTTAAATTTAATTGAAGTCCAATTTATCAGTTCCTTATTTTATGCTTTTTGTATTGTATATAAGAAATTTTTACCTAACTCAAGATCATAAAGATTTTTTCCTATGTTTTCTCATAGATATTTTATAGTTTTAGGTTTTACATTTAGGTCTATGAGTTAATTTTTGAGTTAACTTTAGGTTAATTTTTCTTTATAGTACAAGGTATGGATTGAAGTTTATTCTTTTGCTTCTCAATATCCAATTGCTCCAGCATCATTTGTTAAAAAGACAGTCTTTCTCCACTGAATTGCTCTTGTAAATCCATCAAAAACCAGTTGTCTATAAATATGGATCTATTTCTGGATTTTGCGACTTGTTAAATTTCCCTACTTGTTTATCTTTATACCAATAACACAGTTTTGATTATTGTAGTTTTGTAATAAATTTTGAAATAGGGTAGTATTAATCTTCCAACTTTGTTTTTTGCAAAATTGCTTTGCCAATTCTAGGTCTTTTTCATTTCCATATAAATTTTAAAATTATTTTGTTAATTTCTATAAAAGCACCTGGAATTTTTATTGTAATCTAATTAAATCTATAGATCATTTGAGGGAAAATTTGTAACCTAACAATATTGATTCTTCAATCAATAAGCATACATATCTCTCCATTTATTTAGGTCTTCTTTATGTTCTCTTGAGAAAGTTTTATAGTTTGTACAAGTCTTTTACATCTTCTTCGGATTTATTCTAAGTATTTTATATTTTTGGTGCTATCGTAAATTATATTTGTGGCTAAGTTTCTATTTCTGATTATTTGTTGTTAGTATACAGAAAACCATTTTTTTTACATTGGTTTGTATCCTGTAAACTTGCTAACCATACTTACTAGTTTTAGTAGATTTTTTTTTGTGATTTCATTAAATAATCTACATAGAAGATCATGTCACATGAAATAAAGACAACTTTATGTCTTCTTTTCTAAAGTGAATGCCTTTAATTTCTTGTACTTGCCTTATCATATTGGTTAGAATATCCAGTACAATGTTGAGTAGAAATGGTGAGAACAGACATCCTTATATTTTTCCTGATTTCAAAGGAGTAATCATTTAGTTTTTCCCCATGAAATATGTTAGCTGTAAGGGTTTTTAAAAACATGTTTGATTAGGTAGAGAAAGGTCCCTTCTAATACTACTTTGTTGAGGCATTTTAAAAAAAAATCAGAAGTGAATTTTGCCAAATGTTTTTTCTATGTCTATTGAGATTGTTATTATTATTTTAGTTTATTAAGATGTGAACAAGAAGGTAACAGAACAAAAGCCGTCAACATAGAATTTTACACACAGTGAAATGTCTTTGAAAAATGATGAACTAAAAAAATGTTTTCAGGCATACAAAAGTTGGAATCTTCATCGCCAGCAGATCTGTATTATAAGAAAAATTAAAGGAAGTCCTTCAGGCAGAAGAAAAATGCTACCAGATGGAAATATTGATCTACACAAAGAAATGAAGAACTACATGAAATGATAACTACACTGATAAATATGTAAGGTATTTTCTTACCATTTAAATCTGTTTAAAAGATAATTATTTAAACAAAAATAATAACTGTCTAGTATAAAGTTTATAACATATAAAAGCACAATGTATGAAAACAATAGCACAAAGATTGGAGGGGAGAAACAGAAGTGTATTGTTGGAAGCTTCTTATACCACACAGAAAGTGGTGCATTATCACTTGATGCTAGACTGTGGCAAGTTAAAAAAAAAAAAAAGTATAACATAAACCTTAAAGCAACCTCTAAAATAATTAATAAACCACAACAGTTGTTAAAACAGATTTATGAAAAACATTCAATTTATCTAAAACAAAGGAGAAAAAAGAAAAAGAGAAAGAGAAAATATGGACAAAAAATAGCAGAATTATATATTTAATCCTAATGATATCAATAATAGATTAAGAGTCTTGTATGAGTACTAGCACTGTTCCTTTGAATCTTTTTAGGTGATTCTTTCCCCAGCTTCAAGTAGTTTCTTTTTTCTTTTTCTTTTTAAATTGCTTTACTTTTATTTTATTTTATTTTTTAATTAAAAAATTTTTAATATTTATTTATTTTTTATGGTGACATTGGTTAATGAAATTCAATAAGTTTCAAATGTACACTTTAACATTAAGGCATATATATATTTACACTGTGTGTTCACCTCCCATAGTTAGATTTCTTTCTGTTACCACATATTTGACCCTCTTTAGCCCATCTACCTCCCCTCTGCCATCCTCTACCACTAGTCTACAGTCCATGTCCATGAGTCTCTGTTTGTTTGTCCTATTTATTTGTTACTTTTAGGTTTATATCCCATATATAAGTGAAATCACGTGGTTTTCAAATTTTTCTGTCTGTGTTATTTCGCTTAGCATGATTATCTTGAGGTCCATCTATGTTGTCGCAAATGGCTGTATTTCATTTCATCTCTTCTTATACCTGAGTAATATTCCATTGTATATATGTACCACAGCTTCTCTAGCCAATCATCTATCCATAGGACACTTCGGTTGCTTCCATGTCCTGGTCACTGTGAATAATGCCACCATAAACATTGGTGTGAAAATGTCTTTTCAGATATGAGTTTTCTAGTCTTTGGGGTAAATACCCAGTAGAAGGATTGCTGGATCATATGATAGAGCAATTCTCAGTTTTATGAGAACCATCATACTGTTTTCCATAGTGGCTGTACCAATTCGCAGTCCCATCAGCAGTGTATGAGGGTACCTTTTTCTCTGCATCCTCTCCAACATTTGTTATTACTTGTCCTGTTGATTATAACTATTCTAACAGGTGTGAGATGGTACCTCATTGTGGTTTTGATTTGCATTTTCCTAATAGCTAGCGATGCTGAGCATCTTTTCAAATATTTGTTGGCCATTTGTATGTCCTCTAGGGAGAAGTGTCTGTTCAGGTCCTCTGCCCATTTTTTGATCGAATTGTTTGTTTTTTGTTGTTATCGAGTTGTGTGAGTTCTCTGTATATTTTGGATTTTAGGCCCTATCGGAGGTGTTGCTTCCCATTCAGATAGTTGTCTCTTTACCTTGTTGATGATTTTTTTTTTTTTTTTTTTGCTTAGAAGCTTTTTAGTTTGATGTAGTACTATTCATTTATTTTAGCTTTTAATTCCCTTGCTTTTGAGGTCAAATTCATAAAATCCTCTTTAAGTCCAAGGTCTTTAGGTTTAGTTCCTATGTTTTCTTCTATGTGATTTATTGTTATAGCTCTTATATTCGAATCCTCATCCATTTTGAGTTAATTTTGGTGTGTGGTGATAGACAAGTCTAGTTTCATTCTTTTGCAGGTGGCTTCCCAGTTTTCCCAGCACTATTTATTGAAGAGTCTCACTTTTCTCCACTGTATGTTTTTGGCTTTTTTGTTGAAAATTATTTGCCCATATAAATATGGGTTTACTTCTGGACTCTCGATTCTGTTTCACTGGTCCATGTCTCTGTTCTGCTGCCAATATCATGCCTTGTTGATTACTGTCACTTTGTAGTATAATTTGAAGTTGGGCAGAGTGACACCTCCAGCCTCGTTTTTTTTTTTTCCCCCCCTCAGGATGGCTTTGGCAATTTGGGGTTTGTGTTTCCATACAAATCTCATGACTTTTTGTTCTATTTCTTTAAAAAATGCTGATGGGATTTTGATGGGGATTGGATTAAATCTGTATAATGCCTAAGATAATGTTGTGCTTTTTAATTACATTGATTCTTCCAATCCAAGAACACAGAATATCTTTCCATTTTTTTGTATCTTCTTTAATTTCTTTTAATAGGGTCTTACAGTTTTCATTATATAGGTCCTTCACATGTTCCATTAGATTTATTCCTAGATATTTTATTCTTTTTGTTGCAATTGCAAAAGGAATTATTTTTTCTACTTCTTTTCTGACACTTCATTATTAGAGTATAGGAACACTATGGATTTTTGAACATTCATTTTCTATCTAGAGACTTTACTGTATTTGCTTATTGTTTCTAGTAGTGTCCTTGTGAAGTCTTTAGAGTTTTTATATAGAGAATCATGTCATTGCAAATAGTGACAGTTTGACTTCTTTGTTTCCTATTTGGATGCCTTTATATCTTTCTTTTGCCTGATTGCACTTGCTAGGACCTCCGACGTTATATTGAATAACAGTGGTGATAGTGGACAGCCTTGCCTTGTTCCTGATCTTAAAGGGAAGGTTTTTAGTTTTTCACCATTAAGTATAATGTTGACTGAGGGTTTGTCAGGGTTTGGCCTTTATTATGTTAAAGTACTTTCCTTCTAGACCAATTTTGTGAAGTGTTTTAATCATAAATGGATGCCGTATCTTGTTGAAGGCTTTTTCTGGATCTATTGATATGATCATATGATTCTTATTTTTTAATTTGTTTATGTGGTGTATTACATTAATCAATTTGTGTATGTTGAACCATCCCTGTGCCTCTAGGATGAAGCCCACTTGATCATGGTGTATAATTTTTTTAATATGTTGCGGTATTCTGTTCTCTAGTATCTTATTTAGGATATTTGCATCTGTGTTCATGAAAGATATCTGTCTGTGGTTTTCTTTTTTTGCATTATTTTTACCAAGTTTTGTAACAGGGTAATATTGGCCTCATAAAATGAGTTGGAAAGTATTGTCTCCTCTTCAATTTTTTGGAAGAGCTTGAGGAGAATAGGTATTAAATCTTCTTTGAATGTTTGGTAAAATTCACTGGTGAAGCCAGCTGGTCGTGGACTTACTTCGTGGTAAGTTTTTAATGATTGTTTCATTCCATACTACCAATTGGTCGATTTAGCTTTTCCAGTTCTTTTTGATTCAGTCTAGGAATGTTGTTTTTTTCTAAGTACTTGTCCATTTCTTCTAGGTCATTAAATTTGGTGTTCTATATTTTTTCATACTATTCTTGTATGATCCTTTGTATTTCTGCGGTGTCTGTTGTAATTTCCCCCCTTTTACGCCTAATTTTGTTTATTTGTGTTCTTTCTTTTTTTTTCTTTAGTAAGTCTAGCCAGAGGTTTGTCTATTTTATTACCCTTCTCAAAAAAACAGCTTTGTTGTATTTAGTTTTACTATTATTTTTTGGTTTGTTTTCAATTTCATTTATTTCTGCTTTAATTCTGATTGTTTCTTTCCTTCTACCGACTTTAGGTGGCATTGTTCTTCCTTTTTTAGTTTGTTAAGATAAAGTGCTAGGTTGTTCATTTGAGATTGTTGTAGTTTTTGGAGGTAGGCTTGTAATTATACGATCTTACCTCTTATGACCACTTTTGCCATGTTTCAAAAGTTTGGATATGTTGTACTATCATTATCATTCGTTTCTATGTATCTCTTAATCCCTCTTTTTATTTCTTTTCTGACTCAGTTATTCTTCAGTATCATGTTGTGTAATCTCCATGCATTTGTGGTCCTTCCTGCTTTCTTTTTGCAGTTGATCTCTCATTTCAAAGCATTATGATCAAACAATAAGGTTGATATGATTTTAAACCTTTTATATTTATCGAGGCTATCTTCTGCATGTGTTCTCCTTTGAGAATTTGGATCATTGAATTGTCTCCTTTTCAGTCATTGTCTCAATTTGTCCCTATGTATGCTGAATGCTCATTACTATCTTGCTACGATGATAAGCTAATGCATTTTCCTTGATTAGTTACCATTTTCTACTCCCTTGCTGCCCTGAGAATTGTTTTGTCATTGATTTTGATAATTTTAATACAATGTGTCTTGGTGAAGGCCTTTTTGTGTTGAAATAATTAAATATTCTGTTGACTTCTTGAATTCCAAGCTCCAGCTCTTTCCTTAGATTTGGGAAAGTCTCATCAATTATTTGTCTGAATATGCTTTCTAGTCCTCGATGCTTTTCTTCGCCTTCAAAAATGCTCATTATTCTTGTGTTTCCTCTCCTGAGGTGTTAGCTAGTTCTTGTATTTTTCTTTCATTATTTTTCATTCTTCAGTTTCTCTCTTCTTTCTTCTGATTTATTTCTAGATTTCTGTCTTCAGTATCACTGATCTTTTCCTCCATTTTGTTGACTCTATTTCCCAAGCTTTCTATTTCATTTTTCAACTCCTGCAGTGTGTTTTTATCTTCAGAAGATCTATTCTGTTGTTTTTGAGGGTTTCCATATTCTTGCTAAAGAACTCATTCTGCTAATCTAGTTGTTTTTTTAATTTCTGAAATTGTTGATATGACTCATTTTGGAACTCGCTGAGTTTTTTCAAAAGTACCATCTTGAATTCTCTGTCATTTAAGTTTCATATTTCTATGTCTGTAAGATTATTTTTCTGAAGATTTTTTTCTTTCTTTCTGAGATGCCTTGTCACCTTGGTTGTTCATGGTATTTAATGGACTATTTCTTCACCTGAGCATTAATGGAAATGTATTCTGCTTTCTTTCCAGAAAGAAGATTTATTATATAAAGGTCTCTCTTTAGCCTGTTGCAAATAAGGCGCTTTTCTTTTGGTTTCTAGTATGTGGCGTCTAAGTCTATTGAATTTCTGCTTTATATAAAGCTTTAGTAATGCCTTTTTATTTTCTTGTAGATATTTAATCATGCTCGCTGCCCTCAGTCTCAGTCCCTGTCAGTGTTAGCAATAGTTTCAGTAGTGTTTACTCAGATCCCCCTGGGGCTCTGCAGTGTTTGGTCTCTGAGGATATGGGAGGAGGGGCCCTTTGGGTTGGGGGTTGTGGACTGTGGCTCAGCCTTGTTTTTACAACTGGGGCTGGTAAAAATCAACTGTTGTTTTTCTGCCATCCCACTTCTCTGCTCTCTGCTCTCTGCTCTGATGAAGGGCCCTACCACTCGTGTGGAGATCAAAGCACTCCCAGGCAGGGCTGTTCAGAGAATTTGACACAATTTCTCCTCTCTCCTCTGCCTATAGGGAGCTCTGGGGGCTATGAGAGGCAGCTCCTTTATTTCTTCCAGTCCACTGCCTGACACATGGGGTTCTGACCTGTGGTAGCTCTTACGTACAGATTCTATGCTCAGATATGCTTGTGTTCAGTTTGGGTGCTTTTTGTTGAGTTTTAGATGTTCAGCTTATTTTTGTTTCAAGGATAGAGATCTGGAGATGTCTCTCACTCTGCCATGTTTCTTCAAACTCCTCAAGTAGTTTCTTCACAGGCATTCCCTGATTACTGTTCACCTGAATACCAGATGAGACTCCTCTGCAGATCTCTGCAGTTCTGTCTCTTTGTAAGTCTCTTGTCTATTCTTCTTTCTTGGGAATTCTAGCCATTTTTGTTTCTCTGAATTCTCAGCTGTCTCTTCAACTGAGGAAATATGTCGGGCTTCATTAGGCTTCCCTGTGCTGTGCCCTGTGCTGTGTCCTGGAATATCAAGGCAGCAAGTTGAGACAACCATAGGGCTCACCTCATTTATATTCTGCCTTTCAGCAATCATTGCTTGGTATCAGTGTCTTGCAAACTGTTTCTTCATATATTTTCTTTTTCTTTTTTCACTCTAGAGGATAAATCTAGTTTCTATTCTACACCTCAGTCAGAAGCAGAAATTAGTTTATTTCTTTTTATTGCTGATAATATTCCATTGTATGAATGTTCAGCAGTTCGTTTATTTTCTTATTGAAGGCTTATGTTAGTTCCAGTTTTTGTTTTCCTTTTTTTTCTTTCTTTGCAATTATGAAAAAAGCTTGTATAAGCATTTGTATGAAGCTTTTTGTAGAAATAAAAAATTTTAATTCACTTGGATAAATACCTGGGAGTTATTTAGTCACTTGGTAAGGGTGTATTTACTTTTATAAGAAACTGCCAAATTGTTTATGTGAGTGGCTGTACATTTGTCTTTCCCATCAGAAATCTATGAGGATTCCAGTTACTCTGCATTCTTGCCAGCACTTGATATTGTAAGTGGTTTGTTTCTTTGTTTATAAATTTGTTTTTAATCATTCTAATACATGGGTAGTGGTATCTCATTGTGGTTTTAATTTGCATTTCCTTAAGACTAATGATGTTGAACATCTTTTTGTATGCTTATATGTCATCTGTATGTCTTCTTTGGTGAAATGTCTGTTCAGAAATTTTACCCATTTAAAAAAATAAGTTGTCTGTTTTCTTATTCTTTAGTTTTTTAGTGTTCTTTATATATTATGGATACAAATCCTTATCTGGTGTTACTTGCAAATGTTTTCTTCCAATATATGGCTTATCTCATGTTTTATTTTAAATCTCTCTTTTTAGATGGATCTGATTAGTCGAAAAGACTAATGTCCCTGAACCATTTATTGGCTAATGATAAAAATAAATTTAAGTACAGTACAGTAGTAATTTTTACCCCATAAATTTAATGTGATTTTTATCTGTGTTACTGAGGAAATTTTGAAAGTAAATTTATTATAGTGATAAGATCAGGGCATTTATATTCTCTTTTTTGTTTGGCTACTAGTTATGTGATCCTGAATATCATTGATTTCTCCAGGATCAATTTCCTCAGTAGCAAATATTCAACTTTGAATAAAAGCTTTTCAAAGTTACTAGCATAGAGTACAGTAACACTCTGTTAACTTTCCTCAGGAGTTATAGCTTTGTCTTGTTTCATTTTTTCACTTTCATAAAACACAATAGTACCTTTTATTGAGAGTAATGCTCATATATATCTTTTCTATTTCTATGTTTTAAATGACTTGAGGACTGGAAAATGCATATGTAAATAAAGAAAGCAAAGAGAATTTAAGGAGGTAGAGACTTTACATTTTATCAAGATAAAACATCAGCATTACATTTATTTTGAAAAATAGCATACTTAATAGTTAGGGGACATTGGTGTTATATTGATAAATCATCTAAACTAGTTATTTTATTAAATTGGAGTATAATGTCAAAATATGTTTTGAGGAAAAATTCAATCCCAGTGTCTTTTCTCTCATCATTTTATTATAAAAAAATGTCCAATGTACTAAAAAGGTGCAAGAATTGCACAGTGAACACCCATAAACCTACTACATAGATTCTACAATTAATATTTTACTACATTTCCTTTATCATATATCTATCTGTCCATCCTGTTACCCACTTATCAATCCACCTAACTTTCTGATGCATTTCAAAACTAGATGGTTTTTAAAATTTGAGAATTTATCATAAAGAAATCTTCTGGCTGTACGTTGAGATCATCGTTTCTAACATACACTGGTTTATCCAAATGAACAAACAAAAAAAAATTACTCAAACCTGGGGAAGTTCTCCAAAGAAACAAAAAGATTCCTGGCCCCACCTCTGGAGATATTGAATCTGGCTCTGGGGTCAGCCTAATACCTGAATTACCCACATCTCTTCTCCCTTTAGCTCCATAAA
This sequence comes from Rousettus aegyptiacus, assembly GCF_014176215.1. Lineage (NCBI taxonomy): Eukaryota > Metazoa > Chordata > Mammalia > Chiroptera > Pteropodidae > Rousettus > Rousettus aegyptiacus. The sequence continues at coordinate 68,339,883 of NW_023416309.1, forward strand.
TTTTGAATGTTCAGCAAAGAAACAGCTTGAGAGACTCAATTAGTAACAGCTGACATAGGAAGGGCATGATGTGCCTCAGTTATGAATGAGGAAGAGAGAATCAGAGAGAATGACATTCTTCAAGTAAAATTCTATGAGGGAAGGTATGCTCAAACAGGGCTAAGATTAGACTGGTGCTCTAAAACTGCTCTTGCAAACCTAATTATCTGAAAGAGCCATTCATTTGAGAGAACTAAAAAAAATGCTTGGGTCTTAATAAATAATTTCTGGATGAGGGCCTGAATTTGTATATTTAACAAGTGATATAGGCACACTGGATGCTATTGGTTTATAGCCAGTATTTAGAAACTACTTTAGCATTAAATATGTGTAAGGAAGTACAAAAGAGCTAGCTGAAACATGATAGCTTTTAGTGCGAGCTAAGTAATATTATTGTATGAGAGACCCCAGCTTGATTCTCAGCTGTGTCTACTGCTGGAAATCACACACATTGGGTTAACTGGTAGTTGGGCCACCAGAAATTGATAGACAAGCTTGGTCAAGTACCAAAACCATGTGCCACAGAAGGGAGGGATGAGTCTGAGTTCCAGGGAGTGTTTTTCTCTCAGACATGTATCCTAACCCCAGCTGCTAGTCTGGGAAATAGCAAAGAAAGGTCTTTGAGCAAAAGCTGAAAGATTTGGCTAATAACACTATCACACATTAAAATACAAACAGCATTTCTTTGTTGTTCATGAAACAGAGTGAGATAGAAAAGGAGAGAAAAATTTGCTAGGAAGGTTTGGTGCACTGAGAACTCCAGAGGACAGAAGTCAGGGGCATTGTGTATTAGTTGTGATACATGGTGGCAGATGGTGGTTCCTAGGGAGACAGTGGCAATGCTCAGAGGGGACCTTGTTGCCTTAGGACATCACTGGAGCAAGTAACAGAGGAAGAAAATGGCAGCCACCATCCAGTTGCAAGGCTAGACTTAATATTATTCTTCTGGACTATTCTGACATAATTGATGATTGGGGGTGACTTTCAGAGGATGAACATCTTCAGTCGGTGGCAAAGTTTGAGTGAGAGTCAGCAAAATATGACTTATATAGGTGTTGAATTTAAATACCATTTGCTTGTTAGGTGAAGCTGAAAACTTCTAAGGAAGGCAAAAGGAAAAAAAGACCCAAAGAAATTTCTGAGGCAACGAATTAAGGGAAAAAAAGAATAGATACTTCATAAACTCATGTTTGTCCTAATAGATATTGCTTGCTTTATCTTCCTCTAATTAAAGGTTACTTTATTAGTTTTAATTTAATAAGAAATTGTTATTTAGTCTGCAGGCATCAGAGATTTTTTCTAATGACTGCCTAATGCTTGCAATGTTCTGTACTTACAACTTTTTTCTTTTGCTTTGCACTTGCTTTACTATTTCTGTAGCCTTTCCTGGGTTCTCCTCTGATACTTAAAAAGAAATATATTTCTTTAGGTTCCATCACACAAAAGAAGTAGGATTTCAGGGTTAAATCAGTGTGGGTGTTTGTTCTAACCAGGCTTGTGCTTGAAAACCCACCACGTAGGTGGCCGCTTGTCCATCTGGGCCCAGTGAGAGCTGATACAGAGAACAACATTCTTTCCAACAGAGGTCTTCACCCCTTGTTCTGACAAGAAATGTAATGAATAGCTCTTGAAAGGTGTCTGAAAGGCTTTCCTTTTCCTTCAGGAACATTGAGCATTGGTTTTGGAATACTGAAGTACAAACTAACTTTAGGATGCTGGGCACCAAGATGCTTGTGTTTGGAGCTTGGAAAAGTTAGAACTTGGTTGAAAACAGTTTATCCTTGATGTGTGGCTTCAGGCATTCACAGGTGGTTGAGAAAAAATTTGTATCTGTGTCACATTTTAATCCAACAGGTGATCTCTCTGGAGAAGCTATGCAGTCATGATAAAGCGGGGTAGGTGGTGAGGCAAACACCATTTTAAGATATATTTGTGGCTCAAATGAAAGCTTAATGTAGAGAGAGTTCTTGCAACATCAGAATGTAAATAATTTACTTTACTCATTCATTCAGCAGGGAGAGAGAAGGGAAGATTAATGGGCAGTTTAAAAGAAAGTCCAGTTAAAACCTTTGTCGCCCTAATGTCATGGAAGCAAGAGCCAGTTCAACCTAAACAAAGGGGGCGGCTCACCCATTTGGGCAGGGGTGGGAGACCACACAGTGGCTTAGAGGTGCCCATCAGCGAGGTCTTGCTCTTTATAGAACATTTGTTTCCATTTGTACTGAAAAAGGAGATGCTCTTGTAGAGGTTAAGTCACCCAGTTATTTGTTATAAACTTTACGAAAGGAATGGGTTTGAAACAGGTCTTAAGTGTTTCAGTGACAAATATTTAACGTCGCCTCTGAGATTTATGGCACTTCTGTTCACCCTTTGAAAGCTTTTAGTTCAGTGGCAGAGGTTACTGGGGGGCTTGTCCAGGAGAAAGGAGGTTCTTTCTGTTGTTGTTTTATCATTTTAGCACTGGCTAGAGAGTAGACCAAAGTTTCAGTCATGAATAATCTCCCTTTCTGTCCACATCATCATTTGTCCTACAACCATGATTTTCTTCAGAGACTAATCTAAGGGATTTAAGAACATCTGGTCTGTCTGAGTTTCGCACCTCCACAGCTGTGATTCGAGAGGAGGGCGGGAGAGCAGATCCCAGGCCATGTCTGCAGGCATGAGACCACTGAGTAGAGAGGCCTAGCAGTCATGTACCTGCTATGAGCCTCTGGTACCCTGTCTGGAGTACCTGTTGTGTCGGGATACCTGTAGTAGAATAATCGAAATGTTGAAGCCTCATCATTTTGTGTCCAAAGCCTCATTTCCTTTTGATTTCTAAATTTTGATTAAAAAAAAAAAGAGCCCGCACTGGCTTGGTTACAGGCCTCCCGAAAGTTTCTGACAGGAGGCTGGTTAACTCATTGTTGCCATATTGAGAGGTCTACTGCTGCTGACCACTGTGTGGTAGTAGCTATCTGCTGCTAGTACCCACACTGCCACCACCTGGCCTTAGGATGGGGGTAGGTGGCTGGTTGAGAAGGGATATAAGGTTTCCTTCTTAATTATACAAAAACAGGACTGTAACTCCTATTGAGGGTTTGCCAAATGACTCAATTAATACTTACAGTGACTTTAGATCCATCTAGACCAATTCTGAGGGATCTTTACAAAATTCTTGCTGGATCCCAGCTCGATCCACGTCAAGAAAGCAACAGTTTACATTTGTTGGGTACTTATTATGTGCCAGGCACTTTTCTAATTATTATCCTACAAATCTTCACAAATACTTTATTAGGTATGTACTATTATCGGCCCCATTTTAGAGATGAGGAAATTAAAGCACAGAGAGATTCAGTAACCTGCTCAAGGGCACACAGCAAGCAAATGCAGAGTAGGATTTAAATCCAAGTTGCCAGACTGCAGAGACCCTTAATCATGTACTCTCTATGCCTTCCTTCTCCATTGGGAAACTCCACACAACTCCATGCCTTCGAGTTCATGTTCAACTGCTGAAAGGCCCCCAAAGGGACAAGGAAGTTCCTCTTTAAGCCAGTGTAAGGCCATCCGCCAAGTATTATTTTCCTGTCTTAGGATTGATCTCTTTTGAAAGATTACTGACAGCTCATCTTTGGGAAAAAAAAATCTGCTTCTACATATAGAGGGGTGGCTTCGCCCTTTTGCTCTCCCACAGATATCACTCCCCTGAGGAGGTCATGGGAGGATGTGAGTATGTTCTCCAAGATCTGGGATATTCAATCAGGATGCACCACAGTCACTTCTGTTTCTTTTCCCAGGCTTCTTTTTTTTGAAAGGAAGCCAAGGGCTCCAGGCTCACGCCACCCTGCTGCCTCCCCCTGACTACGAGAACTAGCAGGCACGAGCATGAAGATAGGTGTCTGTCTAAATGCCTAAGTAAGAAAGAAACTTTTCTGTAAACCTGTGGTTCTAGACACCAAGAATGAAAACACTGCTAGAAAAAGACACAGTCCGAGGCATTTGTATTATAAAAAGTAAAATATCTATAGGTGATTCTAATATACAATTCTGGTTGCAAACCACTGACCAAAGGAAAAATGCAGCAAAGACAGAAACCTACAAAAAGATGTACTCTACTTGTCTCTCCAAACAGAATATTTAATTATAGACTGAAACATTTGCAGTCTAGGGAGTTCATAGGACTCAGGTTTTATACAACAATAATGTGCGTGAGTGTGACATGTGTAATGTTTTTGCTTTTTCATTTGCTAACTAAAAGGTCCTGCCCAAGCTATACTCTTGCCAACTTTTAAGTGGCATAAAATTGTCCTAATGCTTTTATTTTGCAATAACAGGAATTAACTTTCATTTAAGTTAAGAAAGAGAAGATAAAGCAAATCTGTAGAAATTTTTAACACAGAAACTTTAGATCTTAATAAATCTTTTTTAGGTTAGGCAAAAAGATTTTAGTAACCATCTTCATTTATTTTTTTCCCCATAATGGCTCAAGAGTGGCATATTACCTGAGTTGTTTCTATAGTTGAAATTTAACTTGGCTAGATATATTCATGTTTATGTCCCTCAGAACTTTTTAGATATAATCCCATCATCTTTTGGCATTAAATTGTGTTGTGGTAAAATCCGAGGTCAACCTAACTTTTCCTCTTGCACTGAACTATTATTCTTTCTTGGTAATAGGGTGAAGAGTCTGTCTTTATCCTTGAAGTTTAATAATTTATTGAGGCCAGTGTTCTGATACCAATCACTTTCTATTTGTTATCCTTTATATATGTTGTATGCATTTAATCTGTACATTCGGTTTTTCTTTTGGAAAGAAATTTTTCTGTGTTACATTTCTGAATACTTTTTCTCTCCCACTTTTGGGGTTCTTAATTATAGGGGCATCAATTAACTTTATATTGGATCTTCTTTGTCTCCCACTTTAATCATCCACTCTGTAATTGCTTTAACTTGTCTTCCTGTTCATTGAGTATATCCCAAGTCATTCCTCTATGCCATTAATATAATATTTAACCTTATCTACTATATTTATTGCTTTTTCTAATATGCTGTTAGACTCAAAATAATATTATTATGGTTCTCAAGTTGATTTCTTTATCTTCCTTTTCATCTTAACCCTTTGTTTTATTATCTTGTCTGTTAATTACAGTTTTGTTGAATTTGCTTCCTATGGGTCAATGTATCTGGGTTTTTCTCTAGACAGGTTTCTTTGCCTGCTTTTGTGTGTTATTTTTGTTGTAATAAAAAATGTCAATTGTTTATTCATTCATCTTTTATTCCCTGTTTGAAGTTATATAGAGAATTAACATGTTATTTTCTTTTATATTGTTCATGTTTAATCTGGGACAAATTAATTTTTCTCCCTTTTGAGAACTACATTTTGAGGACTGTATTTGTTTTCACCCACATTTTTTTTATGATCTGCTTGTTTGCACATGAGAGAACAGAATAAGTCATCAGAGGAGGAATTCGACCCTTAGTAGGGGCTTGGATCTTTCTGTTTCCTGCCATCTAATTAAGTGATCTGCACTCTTTACTCTGTCTGTTTGACTTCATTCCATCTTAGACAGTGCCTTGGAAGATGGCAAGCTCTAATGGCCCTTCCTGTTTTCAGTGTGGATTTTTACATATAAATTTAAAGTTTGCCAAGTACTATGATAAGCACATTAAATACATATTTTTTTCAGTAAATCCTCATGACAACTCATTTAAGTAGGTACCATTACATTTTATTTTCGTAGATGCAGAAACTGAGGTTCAAATAAGATTTATCCAACTATTCTTCATTGATCTGTCTATGTTATCCTGTCATAATATTTAAATTGCTGCATCTTAAGTGAATAAATATATTAATGTTATGTTTTTTTATAAAATGTAATGTAAAATATAATGTAACAAGTTAATATATGATATGGTTATATCTTCATTCCCCTTTTAATTTTCATTTCTAGATATATATATATAATATATAATATATAATAAATATATAATATATAACATATAATATATAATATATAATATATAGTATATAATATATAGTATATAATATATAATATATAATATATAGTATATAATATATAATATAGAGTATATAGCATATAATATATAATATCTAATATAATATATATTTTTCTTCCTTTTATATGTATACTGGATATATGTTTTTTGGGGGAAAGTCTCACAGAATAACTTAAAAATCAACATATTTTCCATACTGACTATTTAATAAAGGCTACAGTATACCTCTTCATTTTTTCAATTAACCTCATATATATTTTGCAGAATCTTGAAATTTCTAACTATTTTATATTTGTTGTTCTGGTAAATAGTAATATGTTAACCTTTCCCTTACTACATTCTAATTGTTTTATTGCTAGCCTACAGACACATGAATATATTTTTAAATTAATATTCTCTTTTATTATTCTAATAATTATTCATATGTTTCTCTTGAGTTTTCAAGGTGATAATCCTATTTTTTTTTAAATCTATGGCCACTTTCTCAAGTTCTTTTCAATATGTACAATTCTTACTTTGTTTTCTTTGCATTGGCTTGCTCTTTCAGAACAATGTTATCATTCCATCAGTCAGCTTGTCATCTTAAATTCAGTGGCTTACAACTGCTCTTACCCAGCCTCAGTTGCTCATACTCCAAGCTGCTTTGCAGAGGTTGATGGCTCTAAGCTGAGTTTGGCTGCCTTGGCTCCTGTCTGCAGGTTAAATCCAGGTGCTAAATTTTGTTTACTCTTGATTTATTTTGTGTTTATATTCAGAAAGGTGCCTCTTAGCTTTTCAGAGTAAGTACTAATATTTAATCCAAAACTCATGTCTTCTGTTATTTGGAAACCAAAGTATCTGAATTGACTTGTGCCAGGAAACACACCATGAAACTCACGTAAACACTGCCCAGACATCCTATGCAGACCTCTAACGTCCACTTGCTGTCACATCTATGGCCACTTTCTCGAGTTCTCATCAACTAACATTAAGTAATCACTACTATTTCCTTTTTTCTGAGGGCTGCATCCTCTAGTCCAATGTTTCTCACACATTAGGGTGCATTAACATCACCTGGAAGTCTTGTTAAAATGCAGTTTCTGATTCATCAGGTCCGGGGTGGGGTCTCAGAAGTTATCAGGCGATATTGGTTTACAGACCCACTTTGAATAGCACAGTTTTGGACCACAATAAGAGAAGTGTTATGCCACTTTTAAAAAATAATTATACACTGTTAATGGTAGCGTAGGGGGGACCTAAGAGAGAGTGAGAAGATTCTGGGTCAGGTCAAGATTCTGTCAGTGTTTCTGCTGTGTATCACTTGTATGCACTCAGCTCTAAATTTTACAAAAAAAAAAGAAAAAAATGTTGGAAATTCAAATGTTAAAATGGGTGTGAACATACTACTCCTACAGCATCCAAATGCAAAATATCATTCTCTACAATTATCAAACATGATTATTAGTATTTTCCAGGTAATTTATTGTTTTCAAAACAATATCATAAGTAAGTACCTAGGAAGTTAGGATTAAAAAAACATAATTGCCATAAAATGCTTATCACTGTGCCCAGTGCACATGTAAATGTTAGCTATTGTCATTTTTATTCATTGGTAAAACTGGTAAGAATAAAATCATGCTTTCTAAATGAGTCTTTGTAATAATTATCACTCTATCCTCCTTATGTAGCTACCATTAGATGTTGTGAGTTGTATGTGTATGTTCTCTTAATGATTGAACTATGTATTAAAATTGGCAAAAGAAAAAAAAATGAAAGTATTACCATCAACTTTAGTTAGTAATTTAAACTGCAAGGAACGAAACTCCCCAATTCTATTCATTTTAAGCAACAGGAAAAATGTATTATATCACTTAAAAAGAAGACCTGGAATCAGGTAGCTATACGTAGCTGTAAATTGGTTAGTTAATTCAGTGGCTGAACAGGTTTTCTATCTCTCCTATTTCCCATTTTCCTTGTGTTGGTATTATAACTTCCCTCATGATCTTACAAGAACTTCAAGCATTTCCAAGTGTCACACCTAGACAAGGCAATGTATAAAGGAAGAAAAGACTCCTTCCTGCATCTCTCTACTTCAGATGGAGAAAATTGTTCCAAGAAAACCCCAAAAGACTTGCTCTTCTCTCCAACTGGCCGGGACTAAATTGCATGTCCCTTTCTAAGCTAAACCCACTGGTGAATGGGATGAGATTGCCATGCTTGCCTGAATAGTCCACTCAAGAACTATCCCTATGTCATGTGCGGAAGGGATACCTGAACACAGAGCTGAGCATGAAGGAGGAATGAGCTTTGGGGCATGCAACAATATAGAGTTCTAAGAGTAATGGGAGCTGATAAAATCTTTGTAGTGGCAAACATCTTTGGATTTTCCACCTAGGACAGGACTCTTATTCTGCCCCTTTGCATCTAAAATATTTTTCTACCTTCTGTATAAAATTTTAGTGAGAGAGAGCTTATTCTGAAAGTCTTTGACTTCTCTTTTCCTAACTGGCCCTTACTCAACCCTCCAGCAAGCAGTTGAAGGAAGTTTTTATGATAAGAGTACCAAGCCCTATAAATAGGTGTCATTTTTAGCTCTTGAGGGTGAGGATGACCCCTGGGCATGTGCTAGGGCTGGGCTGGGAGTAGGCACATTCTGAAATCCTCAGCTGTGCTCACCTCTCTATGTGTCTCCTCTTCTGACCCCTATGATTCAAATTCTTATTGAAAATGCTGTCTTCCCTTTTCACACTGTTTCGCCTGATGTTTTATCATCATATTTTTACAATTGTCATGCCAACATGTCACCTTAAAGTTGTCAAAAATGGAACACTTAAAAAGACTCATTTTGCTTTCCACTTCACTTCTCATTACTACCAGCAAACACTCCCCAGTCCTCATAACCACCAAATAACCCCAACCCTTTCAGATGAAAAGGAAAATGTCAGGGCCTTGTAAGACCAGATTTAGGAGCCACTAAGAATATGACCCATTTACTCTGAACTCTGAGCAAATCAATTGACCCTCCATAGGTACTAACATTGAGATATGTACACGTCCAGAGAGATTTAAATCTTAACCTTCTACTCGCTTTCTGAATAGTTCACCTTTGTTCAGTGGCATTGGAAAATTCACACAGCATCTATTTCTTACTCCAACAACCTTCTTGGAAGCTTCAGAGGTAGTCAATTGCCTATTTCAAGACAGAGAAAAAAAATAACAATGCTATTAACCTCACTGCTATGCAATCTAAACTTTGTAGGTGAACATTATTTAAATGAGCATCATTAAAAGCTCAGCCTCTCAATGAAGGTAGAATTTCCCATTATCATACCATTATTTAAAAAATGTTGCAAAAAAGTTTATAATTTTAGAAAATCTCTGCTTTTGAAACTTCCTTTGCTTTGCTTTTGCTTTTGATTTTTTTTTTTTTTTTTTTTTTGCATTATTGGCTCTCCATAGAGAAAGTGGCCCCATGAAGATCAAGAGATGAAGTGGTATCTCTTTATTTTTGCACAGTAACATTGGGAGGTTGAACTTTATGGAAATGAGAACATTATCAATGCATGTAGCTCATATGTCCTTGTTAAAGAGAAGCTCATTGACAATCTGTGGTATGCTGGGAGAGCAAGAGCTCTTCTGTGCTTCATGCCGCCTGCCTGGCTGTCCAGGAGCTGTGGCAGGTCTGCAAAGGTATTTTCAGGTATGGATAAGCTAGAAGTATCTGTCTTTATAACAACGTGAATTGTGTTTCAATCTCAGACAGTGCTATCGTCATTTCCTCTAAACAGAAGCTTCTCACCCCAACACTCAACAAAAGCCAGGTGAAATAGTTTAATCGTGGGCAGTCTATTCTTCAAATGGACCCTAAATCTGACCCTATGCTCAAAGTTTAGTGTGCATTGAAATTCCTGGAAAGTATGCTAAAAATGCAGACTGGAGAGGCTCATCTCTAGATAGTTTAATTCAGTAGGTTTGCATGGAACTCTGAACCTGCATTTTAAACTTAAAGGACCAGGTGCTTTGAAGAGCCTATTTTGAAAAAACAAAACAAAACAAAACAAAACAAAAAAAACAGCCCTAAGTCATAAGCTTGAGAAATAACATCAGGAATAAGAGCTCCTACCTATTATAATCTCTCTGTGTGGGTTCTTTACACAGGTCGGTATGTGTCTCCTTGCAAGTTTAGCGGCCCAATTTACAGGTGAGGAGAGTGAGGTACCCAGAGGCAAGGGCATTTACTGAAGGGCTCATTGCAAGCTGTTACTAACATTGCTATCCAGTACAGGTAGTATTTGAGCAAAGTAGATGCCTGAATAAAATAAAAGACTAATAAACTTGTCAAAATCTTTGTCTAGTCTGTAACACAAATGAATTCTTCGCAATTTCTCATTAGTACTCAACATCTATCTCATTTGTTTTGCTTTATTCTGGAATACCTATAAATTAATGTGGTCTTTGTGGTAGTTACACATGATGGCTGAAGAATATTTTGCTATATTAAGCAACTCAAATTTTTCTGGTCTGGACAAAAGATGAATAATGTATGGTATTGATTCTTTACATGAACCCCAAAATTATGAATATGCATATAAGCTCCATTTATACTCTTGTTCTGGGCTGTTATAACTTTGTTAAATTAACATTTGTTAAGTGAAACACAAGATGCCAGATGGTGAGCCAAAGTTCAACAATAGACCACAAGAGAAATTGAAATAGAGAAGTCTATTACTCACAGGTCCTAGAGGAAGTACATGGCATACCTGATATGGAGACGACAAGGCAGAGTGCAGGTGGAGAGAGACAGGACCTGAGCACATGCCTTGTTTTAGAGTTTGTAGGTAGAGTGCTTTGGGGCTCTTGGGCTAAGGAAAGTTTGGTCTCTTTAAACCCAAAGGTTTTAGTAAGCTCCATGGAGGTCTTATCTAAGAGGTGTACATGAGGAAGGCTCTGAAAGATGGAGTAGACTGTTTATCACAAGTCTGTTGTGTTGTCACATTGGGAATTTACATTTGCTTGTGACTCTGTAGGCTGCTATCTAAGGCATGCACTTACAAGAAGGGCCACCAGAATGCTTGGCCAAACAAAATGAATATGGAAGCAGCAATACCATGGTATAGCTAAGCTGAGTGCAGGCCCTATAAATGTTTGAGTGGCCCCAAGTGAGGAAAACATCAAGAGTGTCTCTTGGGTTTCTGGTATGATCCCTTAGGTAGCAGAGGTGACAGCTAGTTTGAAATGTGTTGTTTTTGTAGAGCTTCTGAGAATCCAGGTAGAAAAGGTGGAGTAATGTTTAGATACGTGATACTCAAAGGAGAGATCTGGGTGGGCAGAAGACATACAGCTGGCAGCCACACCTTATGGACATAGTTGAGATCTCTTGGGAAGAGGGATTAGAAGAGGAAGGGCACTGAGACTCAGCCTTAGGATACATATCTCTTTATTGTCTAAGTAAGGGAGAATAAGCCTGCTGTAAAGAATGCAAAGGAGTGATGAAAGAGGTAGAAAAAGGCTTAGAGAATGAGGAATTACAAAAGCTGAGAAAAATGTCTTTAGAGGGAGGTTTTAGTTAATTGTGTCACATAAACTGAGGGATGGATTTAGCAGCCTTGGAGTCATTGGCAATTTTGTACTCATTTCCATGAAGTTGGGAGATGAGGATGTGGAAGCCTTGTTGGGCTGGTATAAGGAATGCATGAGACATGAGACACGGAAACAATGAGTGTAGACAGGAAGTTTGAGGTTTTGAAGGGGAGGAGGAAATAGAGTAGTAGCTAGAGGAGGAAATGAGACCAAGAGAGATTTTTAATTTTCTTTTGTTTCTATTTTTAAGGTTAGGAGTGACTTGAACATGTATAAATGCTGATGGAAAGGTTCTACTAGAGAGAGAGATTGATGATAAAGGAGAGAAATTATTGATATATTCTAAGCTTGGATGGTCTATTGGCAGCCTCACCACACAGAATCACTCTTTGTTAGGCTCTGGTACTTTAGGTGGGCTTAAGAAATAGCATGACTATTTTGCTGGAGAGATAGCAGCCATGAGACTATGAGAAAGCTGTACTCTGAGTTCTTACTTCACTTACTCGACTGTCTATACAATTTGATCTTCTGACTCAGTTGCCTACAGAAGAGGCTTTTGTTATTTACCCTTCAGAAAATGAATTACATTTAAAATAGATCTCATTTTAGATCCAAAAGTTATAATGCTATCAGCCCTCTCGGTAGAAATAGCTTGTTGCTCTCTTGGTTATTTGAAGTCTGAACAGCAGGATTTCATGTTTCACATGATTATATCCTTCATGGATAGCCGACATGTTCTTCATCACAGTTTTACTTGATTAAAAATATTGTATTCCACAAAGAAACAACATTTAGGACACAGGGGTCTCTGAGTGGCAGAGTTTTCAAAAGAGATGTCATTGCAAAATGAAATTCAGAATCTTAGAGATGGCACCATGCTGGGAAATTTACATACTATCAGGCAGCAGGACTAGCTGTCTGGAATAATTGAAAACCTCAGTAATAACATGAGTTGTCCTAGGGAGTAATGTTATAAAATGTAATAAACATTTTCAAAATCGAAGAGCTTTTATTTTCCACCTATTTACTACACAGAGATGCTGTTGACCTCACAACTAAATATCCTGCAAATGCTGATCACCATCATTATTGATGCCACTTGGAGCAATTATTGTGCTAAGTGCTTTATATATATTTACTCATTTTACCTTTATAATGATCTTGAGAGGTTAGTGTTTCATTCAGTGGAGAGGGAAACTGAGGTTCAGAAAGGCAAATTTCTTTCTCAAATGCCATAGACACTGTGTGTAAGTGGCAGAGTTATGAGATAAGCTCAGGTAGGATGACTCAGGTGTCCTCATGTTTAACCTTTTTATTTCTATAAATAGAGGTAAAAAAAACCAAAAATAACTCCTGCCCCCAGGGAGCTTCAAACCCGATTGGAGGTATATGACATGTGTACACATAACTTTCCATAGACAGAGTTTATTAAGTACAATAAGAGGTGCTTTGGAGCTTTGGAGAGTGAAGAATTGCTCCTGGACAAGGGGAGGAGCATGCTATCAAGGCTGGTTCATTATCAATCCTTCAAGCTAAAAGGATTGGTGGAATTGTGATTGACTGAAGTGGGAGTGAAGGCTAGTCAAAGTAAAGGAATAGTAAGGGCAAAGGCAAAGTCAGGACAGAGTGCCAGAGCCTGCTGGCAGAGATCGAACAGCACCTAAAAGAGGGGGGTGAAGCCTCAGAAAAAAGAAGACAGGAAAGAGCTTTGGGAGGGCATTCAGTCAATGCTGCAGCCCTGAGTTTATTTAGCACAGCCTTTATATAAGTTTTTGGATACAATAGCATAGTACGATAGCAAAGCACAGAGTACAATAGCAAAATACAGAGTACAATGGCAAAGCATAATGTACATTACCATAGGAATGCTGACATTTACATAAGTTCCTAAATATCCTTCCCTCAGGGTATGAACATCCTTTTCTGGGCTGTGAAACATTCCACTATCTTAAGAGGATTTCTTTAGGAGGCAAACCTCCCCTCCAGGGTCAGTAACGTTTAACTCCACACCCTGCTTCCTAGAACCATTGTTTAAGCAGTCTCAGCAGCAGCAGCAGCTGCTTCATGGCTATCAGCTACGTGACTTCTTCAGTGTCACTTAATGGCTCCTGGCAACAGAGACAATGTCTGGGGAACAATGGCAGTCCTGTTTAACTGACATGTGTGTGCAATAACACTGAAAAGACCTGTCTGGGTCAGATCATGGAAATATCTAAATGATGAGATGACCATATTGTCTCCATACATTCTAGAAATGGTTGACTGTACCAGGTAAACTAATTCAATGTCTACCTGAGTTCAGTAAAAATATTAAACTCAGATGATATTGCTTGGAAATAATAATAAAAAGAAAGGTTTGACCTTGCTCACACAATCGATAACAAAGTCCTTCTCTTTCTCTAGCACAGTGACTTTTGACCTTGACTATATATTAGAATCACTTAAGGAGATGTTCAAGTCCACGTTTTTGGTGACACTCTAGACTAATTAAGTTAGAATCTTTTGGGGGTAGGAAACAGGCATCAGTATTTTTTCAAGATTTTTGATGATTCCTATATGTAAGGCTGAGTACTACTATGTTAGCTGGTCTCTCACTTGTTAATTACTGTACAGGTAGGGCTGGATAATTGTGTTGGTAACAGAAAGTGAAAGATCAGGAACAAGTGCTGATCTGGAAAAAGGTGAAGAGACACATTTGTTGTAAAATATATTGAATTAGAAAATCTAAATGGTGATTGGATGTTCCTCGAAGGTGGGCTCCTCTTGTCATTGTGGTCTCATCCCTAGGTACTGTTTCCCAAACACAGCAGGTACAAAATAAATACTGGAATCTTAAAATCTAGCAAGCATTTAAAAGTAGGGTCTTACATACTTGTGAGGTGAGTCAGTATTGCTAAGACTCAGATATGTTAGCTAACTGTATTTGGCTAATAATGTAAGTCATGTAAGTAGAAAGAAGAGAGAAAAGGTAATATTGGAAAATATCAATATGAAGAGGAAAAGAAAAGAGAACTAGAGAAGAGAATTACAGATCTAGAAGAACAAAATAATGCAAAGACAAGAAGATGAAAAAGGAGTCTAAAGAGTTAACCATAAGAAATGTTGCAGAAAGTTAAAAAAAAAAGTAGTCTAAAGAGAAAAAACCCTGAAAGACTTAGCGCATATGGTACAGAGAGAAATATTATTTTTCAAATATTCAAAGATTATTGTTCATTGTAGAAAAATTAAAAATACAAATAATTAAAACAAATAAAAATCAATCAACCACAACCCACCACTCAAATATTAAGATAAACACTTAATATTTATAAATATTTTTAAAATAAGAATTTTATTTTTGTAAAAAAAATGAGACATTATTTACATAGTAATATGAATTTTTTTCATAAAATAATATGCCATGAATATTTTTCAATGTTAATGAATATACAAAAGTAGTAATTTAAAATGGCTGCAAGGTATTTTGGTTATAATACAGGTACCATAATTTATGTAGTCACTTCCTTATTAGTAGTTTCTAATTTTTAATATTTTAAACATTTTTATTAATATTTGCATGTACTTGTGTCTGATTATTTCCTTAGGTTAAATTTCTAGGTGTAGAATTCTAGGATTCAAAAATATGTACATGGTATAATCTTTGCTTTCCAGAAAGCTTATAGCAACTATGACTTTATCTAGGAAAATATGCAGTCAGTTATTTCTTAATATGCTCAGCAATTTTGCTTCTATATCTTTACCACTTTTTCAGGTAAAAAATTGTAATCCAATGGTGCATTTCCTTAATTCCTAATTATGCTGTTTTTAAATATGTACATAAAACATTTGTGCTTCCTCTTTTGTACAATTATTTTAATTTCCTTTGCAGTCTCCCTATTTAGTGAATTTTGGTCTTCTAGAAATACTGTTCACTTGTTGCCCAGGACAATTCTTTTTTCACATGTATGAAGCAGAGGAATGAATGCTTGCTTGTTTCCTCATTCTAGTCCACCTTCCCTGTCTTCCGGAGTTGAAATTATGTTATCCTTCGTTTACTATTTCTTTGGACATTTAAAAGGGATCTGGGATGGAGAGATGTCTCATGCCATGTTCTCTGAAAGGTGCTAAGAGAGAGAATGGTGTGTAAGATATTTAAATGGCTTAGCCCCTGTGAAAGAAGGAAGAAGCGGAGTTGTGCAGAGGAAAAGGCAAACTGATAATGCTGGTCCAACAAAACCTTGACAACCTTTCATGGAGGTATGAAAGGAATATTATCTTCTCTGAGGACAGAAAGTTCTCTCACTTCACTTGGTCATTGGATTGGTAGTATCTCCAGACTTAGCAAACAAAAATGAAAGAGGCCTGATTAAATCTGAATTGCGAGTAAACATGAATACTTTAAAAATATGAGTATGTCTACAATATTGCATGGTATATACATATATATACATATATATATATATTTTAAAGTATCCATCATTTATCTAGAAATCAAATTTAACTGGGTGTCTTATATTTTATCTGGAAATTCTAGATGTGGGTGCCTGAAAAAGGTGTGATCTTAAACGGAAGTGGATCAGCTGAGCAGCTCTGAGGTTGCTGATAGAAGAAAGTGGCCTGCTAATCACACACTGCCTCCTATCTGAAGTAAACTCTCTTTAATAAGAGATCTGGGTGGTGCATTTCTATAGCCAAGGAAGTTAAACACATGACTCCAGTCCTGAGATTGTAGTGGAAGTTCTAAGAGAACAAGTTTAATTAATTGTCAATTAGAGAAACCAAGATTGGAAAAAAGTCAAGGAATTTATATATTATAAGACAGAGGAAGCAGCGAGTACATACTATTTTTTAGAAATGGTTTGGGGAAAAGTATTTTTAGGAGAAATAGTGAGAACACTAACACTTGGAAATAGTAAAGCCAGGGGAGATTTGTGATGTTTGTAGCAGGAGGTGGATTTGAAGATTCTGGGGTTAAAGGATAACTCTTAAAGCAAATTCTACAAGGAATTTATCAGCTTTGCCAAAGAAGAACAATCCTTCTGAAAACACAGGGGAGGAAAATAAAACTCAGGGAGTCGACAGAAAGGAAGTTGTGAAAACTTAATTTATGTGACCTCTATTATTTTAGAAAAAGAGGAATCAAAGACAGCTTTTGAGAGTGAGGGATAAATGGTTGGGTTTGGGCTTGGGAGACATAAAAATAGATCACCCTACTGAACCTAATTTGAAATAAAGGATGTTGAGAGTAAGCTTCATTTTAACATCCCTGTCTTCTTCCTATGTCACCTAACATGAATAATCTATAAAACATTGTTCCAAGTTTTAAGGAGTTTATAATCTAGGTGGAGAGAAAATTAATACACTAAAGGATAAACAACCATCCAGAAAACATAAGCGAAATGCCTTTTTGTGGTCCAGGCAAAACCTATTACAGTTCAAGTCAAGGACTGCCCTGAGTAGTGAAGCTGAGAAAGATTCACCAAAGGGAAGATTTCAGTTGGCTCTTGAGAAGGAATCAGATAATGTAGAAAAGTGGGACATATGTTCTAGAAAAGAGGATTGGCTTTTGAAAAACAATGGCTTTGCTGGAGTGTTTTAGGTCTTATCTATCCCAAAAATGAGTGCTGACAGTTACATATGGTAAAATCCATTTCTTTCATATGGTAAGCCTGCCAGAACTCCAAGTCATCTTGGTATCATTGGCTGAATTTTAACAGCTGTCTAATGACTCTTGAATGAGAGCAAACAGACTTGGGTTCCTATTCTTTTAATCCCTAAAGAATGGATGAGATTTCAACTGTTCCAGAAAAGAGGACAATGAGAGGCTAACACTGCATGTGGGCTGTTGTCTAACAATGCTCATTTCCCGGGGCAATGAAATGATGTGAAAAGAAGTCTTCAAGAGGTCCCTGGGCTGCCTGGAGACTCCTTGTGTTACAGGACTAGTTTTGGCTTTCATGAATACTGAATAAGAGCAAAGAAGTAATTTAACTTAATGAACTGAAAAAGCTTTGCAAGACTACTTGAGTACTTTCCAGTCTATGCATTACCTTAACTGCCACTAAAAGTAGAAGAGATTTAATGCCTCTCTCTCTCTCTCTCTCTCTCTCTCTCTCTCTCTCTCTCTCTCTAACTCATAACTTATTCTATTTTGTTTTTATATAAGGATGGTAAGATAGATCTTGTCCTAATACTACCATACTGATTTTCCTTAATTACAACTTTTACTGTATTGTTTTCCTAATTAAAAACCTTCAATGGCTCCCTATTTCCTACTATAAAGTCTTCTTGATTTACAAAATTGCCATAATATCTCTGGTTTTTGCCTTGCATGCCAACTGTATTCCTTTTTAAGCTCTAAAACGCACCAAGTTCCCTTGACAAATTTACCCTAATGAGGTTTTATTTTAACAATGAGCCATGGAGAGTATCTATAGGGCATGTATATTTAGTTGTCATTTGTCATATTTTCACAAGGATCAACCTGATGACTTGGTCAGATTTTACCTCAGTGATATAACAAAGCTATGTTTTCTTGACCTTTAAAACCCCTCCTACTTTTCCTAGGAGTTTATCTACCTCCTGCCTACCAGCTGGAAATTTCCCCAATCAAGGGGGTTTTGATTATGGATATCTAGTAAAGCCTCTGGTTTCCGGAGGAGATTTGCTCAGCCTTTGCAAAATCTAAACAGCTTGTGTTTTGTCAACATCAATTCCCAGTTTAGATTAGAATCATTAGTGCAGAGCAAGTGCTATTTGGCTGAGCAGTGATAATTAAAGCAACAATCAGGGACCTACCTAATTCTATGTTTTGCATGGATAATGGAATGAAGACATGTCACAAGGACTTTCAAAATGACTCAAATTCAATTGTACATCTCCACCTACACTCAGAAACTTAAGTTAAATTACTGAAGGGACATAAAAATCAGGAAAATACATCATCGGCACCTGAAATGAGGTAAGAGTTCCAGCGACATGTTATAAGATTTAAAGTATTTCTGAGACAGTACAGAGGAAGTGACAAATGATATAAAGTCACAATTCCCCTTGTTTAGAAAATGTGAGTGTTGGCAGTAGTGAGTGGTGAATAGGAAGTTGTTTACCCACTCTCTAGATAAATAAAGCTCTGATTTGCTGTGTAGCATAAATACTGCTATAGCCAGTTTCAGCCTACCAAAGCAGAATTAGGAAGAGGCACACAGATTTGGCTCTAGCGAGCATCCCCAAATCAGCTCCATCACACCACTGAGTACTGTGAGAAATCAGTGTAAGTGATGGCTTGGAACAAACCTCTAAAGTGGATTTGGGGGTGTGAGGATGTGCAGCAGAGACAGGATCTACAGCTTCCTGGAAATGTGCTGGGAGTGCAAATACATGTCAACTAGAGAAAAACCTAGGGCAGACCTGGTTTTCTCTCTGTCACATAATCTCGACTCCTCTCGCTTTGCAAGACAGACATATTGGCCTCTGTAAAGGAGGAGCATAGAGAGATCAGGTAGAAGATAAATTAGATTTAAAAAGGTGCCCTAGTACAAAGATAACTGACAAAATAGAAAATATGTAATGCAATGATGAAGATATGACCAGATTCGTTGGTTAATTAAAATGTGAATAGGTCAAACTTCTGTTCAGAAGACAGAATTCCCAGATTGGGTGACAAGGCAAATTTTAGCTGTATACTATTTATATTGAGACACCTAGACCAAAATAATCCAGAAAAGTTAAAAACAATGAGATAGGAAATAGTTTCTCAGGAAATTTAACCAAAAATAAACTCAGAGCTTACTATTAATATCAAACAAAATGGAATTTAATACTAAAAGCGTCAAGTGGAATAAAATAATTATTTGATATTAAATGAAAAATTCAAAACTAGAAAAATTAGAAACCAAGAAACTTTATGTGCCAAAAATGTATACTATTTTTGTAATTTCTTGGAAGATGAACGGTCAGTACAAACTTGATGGTGTAATTTAACAAACTGTGACTTTTAGAATTTGATCAGACACCAAAGTATGTTATAGATGAGTGTGATGGTTTCATTTGATTTAATAATCATATAGAAGGATTTTTGTACTCCAAAAAATATTGACTTAGGTGATCAGTAAAGCATTGTAACATTAATTGAATAAATGTTTATTACATATCTGCCAAATGCCAGGTCTTATGCTGGGTAGGGGGTGAAATGTGAACAAACTAGTCATAGAACCTGCTACATGGAGCTCATGTGCCAGGCACTATTTTAGAAGTAGCAGACGCAGCAGGGGTCAAAATGGACAAAGGTCCCTGCTCTCATGGAGCTTATATACCAATGGGAGGACACAGAAAATAAAGAAGACACACAGAATTTGTCAGGTGGAGGATGATAAAGCAGAGTTAGAGAGTGACAAGATAGGATGCTGTTTTAGAAATGGGCTTCAGGGAAAGCTGTTCCGATCAGGTTACATTCTAGCAGAAGTCACCTGAAGGAAGTGGGGGCAGGACACATGAAGATGTTGGAAGAAGCGAGCTCCAGACAGAGAGCATAACAAGAATAGAGGCTCTTTATTTTTTGTGTCAGCTTTTTCTCTCCCAGGACTTTTCTCAAATTCCTTGGATTGAGTATTTTATTAACAGTTTTCTTATTTTTTAATAAATTTAAGGTGATTTTTTCTTTGTGTTATTTTGATCATATCCTTTATAATTTTTTAAATTTATTTCTAATTTCTAAATAGTTTATAATTGTGGTTTTTATGTGCATTTCAGCCCAACACTAATTTTAAAAGAACATTTAAAATTTTTCATATGTAGTTAAGGTGGGGGGGGGGCATCATTTTATAATATTTTTACTTCTTATGGCTTTAAGCCAGAGACTATAACCTGAACAATCTATCCTTTTTAAAATCCACGTAGAGAAATGGATTGTAGCCTTGTGACCTACTTTATGACAAAACCCAGTTCAGTGTCTCCGCATTGCTCCAATTCATTGGCACCAGTTCACTTATTCTGCAAGATGGTGACTGCTAGGGCTGTGAAATCGAGTAGCCTTACTGATCACCTTACTCTGCTAAATAAAATACACAATATCTTCCTATTGGTTAAAGGAAAGTGCACATGTAGCAAGGTTTTCAGAACCACACACAACTCAATTCCTTCCCATTTATCCAGTCCCATGCTTTACCTCTTCTCATGTTCTATGCTTCAGCCCCACTGAACTTTCATTTGCTCACAATTTCTCTTTTCCTCTAACTTTGAGACTACGGGTCACATTATGAAACACTCTTTTATCATTGTATGAGTCAGCATTCTTCGAGAAACATAAGAGAGGGAGAGAGAGAGAGAGAGAGAGAGAGCGAGCGAGAGCGCGCTGAGATGTTTATTATAAGAAATTGGCTCATGAGATTATAGATTCTGAGAAGTCCTAAGATATGCAGTTGGCAAACTGGAGAGTCAGAAGAACAATGTCTAGTTCCAGTTCCAGTCTGAAGGCTGGAAAACCAGGAGAATAAATAGTGTAAGGTCCAGTGAGAAGGCCAGCAGGCTCAAGACCCAACAAACACTGATGTTTCAATTTGTGTCCAAAGACAGGAAAAATGATATTTTGGCTCAAGGCAGTCAGGCAGGAGAAACAAAAGGGGTTCCCTTTTACTCAGCTTTTAAAATTCTATTCAATCTTCAACTGATTGATGATTCCATCCACATCAGGGAGGACAATCTGCTTTACTCAGTTTACTGACTCAAATGTTCATTTAACCCAGAAACATCCTCACAAACACATTCAGAAAATGTTTGGCCAAATGTCTGGGCATTCTGTGGCCTGGGCAAGTTGACACACAAAAATTAACCATCACACTCATGTAGCTTTTCTTTAAGGTCTCAGATAAAATGTTTCTTCATTTGAGAAACCCTTATTGGCCCCATCCCAAGGAGCCACACATACACAGGAGCATCTGTTGTGTATTCGCATAGCATCCTGTTTAGTCCCTACTCTGACACTTCCATTTGTTCATTTAGTTGACTAGACTGTGCCCACATTCTCTGAACCCCATTTCTGAAATAGCATCCTACCCTGTCACTCTCTGTTTTATTATCTTTCATCTGACGTATTTGTGTGTCTCAATTATCATCTGTGTCCTCCTACTGGAATATAAGCTCCACAAAAGTGGGGACTTTGTCTATTTTGTTGACTGTTACGCCCACTACTTCTGGAAGAGTGTCTCATACATTACGGGTACCCAATTAATATGCAGCTAATAAAAATCCAAGAATAAATAAAAATAATTTATTATGACTAAGTTTATTATAGGGATATAAGAATGTTTCAACATTAGGGAATATGTCGAACATTCTAGAACATCCTAAATGCAATTAATATGTAACCTATTTTTTAAAAGTGATGATCTTGAAGTCAAAAAGGAAAGGATTACCAAACCAAACCAACTAAAAATAAAAACAAAACTTTGGTAATTCACAATGGAAAGATTTATTTCTTAAAATGACAAAGAAACCAGAAACCAAAATCATAGTAATGGGGAAACATTAAAATAAAACAGAGTTTAGTAAACTACGGTCTGTGTGCTAAATCCAGCTCTGCTCCTTTTATCATTTATTGTATATGGCTGCTTTTATGCTACAATGGCAGAGTTGAGTAGTTGTGATAGTGATGGCATGGCTCCAAGGCTAAAGTATTTAATATCTGTCTCTTTACAGAAAAAGCTTACTGACCTCTGACAACAAGAGAAAAAAAATCCTCATGCATAGATATTATCAATCATAGTCTGGAATTTCCATCCAATGCAATAAGATCTAAAATATAAATAGGAAATATTAATTGGTATAAAGAAATAGAGAAAATTGCCATTACTTAGCATTATCAATTTTCTGCACGGGAAACCTAAGAGATTCATTTCAAAGCTACTAGAACTATTTTAAAAATTTTCCAAGGTGGCTAGTTCCAAGATAAATAGAAATCCTTACATTATAATAATAACCATAAATGATTGGGAAATAGCACAACATGCCTAGTTCTTTTTTTAATTGTTTTTTTTTTCTGGCTTTATTGAAATGTAATAGACAATTAGTTGCTCATATTTGTACAATTGTACAAATACATCGTACAACTCAATGAGTTTTTTCTATTATAATTGGCATACAATAATATATTAGTTTCAGTTGTATAGAGTAGTGATTAGAAATCTGTATAACTCACAAAGTGATAACTCCACTTAATCTAGTATTCTTACATATTTATTACAACATTATTAACTATTATATTTATGGTACACTTATATGTCCATGTCTGTTTTGTAACTATCCATTTGTACTTCTTAATCCCTTTGCCTTTTTTCACCTCCCTCCCAACTCCCTCTTACCTAGTAGCCAATTTCTAAGTTTTTATATATATATATATATATGTATATATATATATATATATATATATAATGAAATCTATACGACTTCATTCAGAATAGCAAAGACTTGAGTAAGTGAACACTTATACCACAGTCTTGGACAGGAAGATTCAATGTTATAAAGGTATCAATTTTTTTCAAAATGAATCTTCAAGTTTGATGCGATTCCAACCAAAATCTCAATGAGGTTGTATATCATGGCAGTTCTTTGAAAATATCAATTATTTTAGTGCATATCAGTTAGAATAAACTAAGGTATGATGTAGTAACAAACACTCCCCCATCTAGTGGCTTAAAACAGCAAAGCTCTATTTCTGATGTTAGATGCCCTTTAAAGTTTGACTTCTTTTTGTTTCCTTATACTGAGATTCAAGTTGAAGTAGTAGCCTCCATCTCAGATTTTGCCAGGCACAAGAGATTTCTAGAGGGTCTCAAAATGACAATTTAATATACTGGCCTGGAAATGACATATAACACTGTGCTCACAGGTACCACCTAAATAGATCACGTGACCTCATCCAATGGCTGGTTGTGAATTCTACTCCTCCTCCAAAGAGAGGAGAACCAAATACGGTGGCAACAGTGACTGGCCATTAGAGTAATGATGGAACACTGGAAAGAAGTGGCATCTGCTTTATTAGATATAAATATTTGTTTTAAGTTGCAATAATTTAAAGAGCGTGGTATTATTTTGTAGAGAGACAGACCTATTAATGCAAAAGAACAGAAAGGCCAGAGATGAAACAACTTAAGTAGAATTTAGTCCGTAATAAAAGTGGCATTAATGAAAAAATAAATCAACTAAAGTCAACATAGTTATGAAGAAGGATACTTGGGTTTAATTGATGATTTAATATAATGTTAAAAATTATAACCATTAAATAGGTGTTTATAATAACATAACATTTTCTAAAACCTTTTCTGGTTTCTAACCAGGAAGAGAAAGGTTATTTTGCAGGTTGAGAGAGGAAAATAGAATATCAAAGTATTCCTTTCTCTGAAAATAGGGAGTAATAAGACCACTGTGGTGCTATTGTGAGACCTCTCTAAGCAGGACAAAACTTCAGAAGTCAAAGTGGCCTGAGTTAGAACTGCCAAGAGGTTTCTTTAGCCAACCAGTAGGGTTTTGTTAGATATAGCTCACCAATGGGTGACAAATAAAGAATGGTTAATAAAGTAAAAGTTAAACACTAATCGTATTAAACAGAAAAGACACCAATTTGTCTCTAGGTGTTATGCTTCTTTTACATATTGTTTTAAATTATTCCAAAATTTAGGCAATTAATGTTGAATCCACATTTTATACTTAATTTTAGGATTAGTTATGATAAATCTTATTTGACTTTAAAAACTTTTAAATTGAGAAAAATGCACAAATTACACAAAGTACAACTTAATGAATTACCAGTAAGTGAGAACACATGAATGACCACCACTCAGGGTCTTATCAACACTCCATAAGACCCCTCAGTCCCCTCTCAACTACTGTTTATTCCCTTCTCCCCCTCACAGATTAGTTCAGCCTGTTTTTAAACCTTATATGCATGGAATCATCCAGTACATATTGTTTTTTTTATGTTTTCTATTTTTTGCCCAACATTTTTAATCAACATTTTAAAAATTTATCCCTATTGTTCCTTTTAGAAGTAGAGCACTTATTTTCACTGTTGCATGGTTTTCCAAAAAACAATAAATTATGATTTATTTATTTAGGTTACTATGGATAGAATATGATAAATTAAGTTTATTCATATTTTTTACTATTAACAATAATGATATTATTCTTGTGCATGGTAGGTACATAACTAGGAGCAGAATTGTTTCGTTGTGGATCATACATATATTAAACTTTATTAGCTAATACCAAATGACCTTCTAAAATGGTTGTGCCAGCGACTTGCATTTCCACAGGCTGTGTACAAAAGTTTGTCACTTCACATTATTGTGAAAACTTGGTAATACCAGTCTTTATGGTGGGTGCGATATAATGCCTTATTGTAATTTTAATTTTCATTTCTTTGATGAAAAATGGCATTGAGCACCTTTATTTGTATTTATTGGCTATTTGCATGTTCTTTGTGCAAAATAAGACTCAATATTCGAAGAATATCAATTACCTCCAAATTGATCTACATATTTAGTACAATTCCAATCAAAAGACCAGCAAAATTCTTTGTGCAAATTGATAAGCCAATCCCTAATTCATTTGGAAATGCATAAGACCAAAAATATTCAAGATATGCTTAAAGAAAAACAATGTAAGAAGATATACTCTAGCAGGTACAATAATTAGGATCAGGCAGTATAGACACAAGAGGAGACAAACAGAACTATGGAATAAAAAGAAGGTTCAGAAATAGACACACATACATGGTCACTCAATTTAGGATGAAGGTGATATTGCAGAGCAGTAGAGAAGAAAAATCTTAAAAGTACTTTAATTTTAAGTGTAGTAATTGATATTAGAAAAATGTTATACTTATATATTTCAGGTATATGTAATTTTAAAGTGTTCTACCTTTTCAAATGCTTTGTTCTATCTTTTCAAATGGTTTTAATAGTTATAGAGTTAAGGGAAAAGTCTGAGATATTTAAGGTTCAAATAAATGTAGTAGATTAAATCATGATGTTCTAAATATCCACTATGTGCTTGAGGTTCTACTGTCTCTATAGAAGCTTATCCTGATTGCTTGTCTGCCCAGCCAAGCAAGTACTTGAAAACTTACTTGAGACTAATACTGTCCAAATATTGTGGGGCTACTGAAGATATAAAATATGGTTTACCTTTCTAAGAATTTTAGAATTTACATGTGATGATTAAATCAGCATATGTGAAAAGAAAGGAAAAAATGAGTAAGAGAACATGATCGAATAGCTATGCTGTCAAAGGTACAGAACATTGGAGAAAGATGCATCAGATTAGACTTGTGAGTTAGTAAACACTTTCCAGAGAAGGGGGATTTATGTTGAGATTGAAAAGCTGGGCAGGATTTAGAGAAGTGAATAGAAGAAAGGTAGACTTATCACTAGTGCAGGCAGACAAGAGAGCATGAAGACATGGGGAAATGAAGATTATGTTTATCTACGTGTATGAGCTTTGTGTATGTGTGTGTGTGTGTGTGTGTGTGTGTTTGTGTGTGTGTGAGAGAGAGAGAGAGAGAGAGAGAGAAAGAGAGAGAGAGAGAGAAACAGTGGAGCTGCATAGAATACTTACATTGATGAATAAAGGAAAACAATGTGGGTTGA
This sequence comes from Rousettus aegyptiacus, assembly GCF_014176215.1. NCBI lineage: Eukaryota > Metazoa > Chordata > Mammalia > Chiroptera > Pteropodidae > Rousettus > Rousettus aegyptiacus. The sequence continues at coordinate 68,366,096 of NW_023416309.1, forward strand.
TAGATTGGAGCCATGTTACAGGAGAACTTACAAAATAGGTAATTCAAACTTACATAAAAAGGAAGAGGGAGCTGAGATTTATCTGTCCCGTTTATTACTTTATCCCCAGTGAATAGCAGAATAGATAGCACATAATTAATATTCAATAGATTTTTTAAATAAATGAATAAAAAATTGTAGGATTCAAGAAGGACTAGCCAATCCATGCCCTGGTTTACAATATAAAACTCCTAATAGAACTAGTATCTCTTACCTAAAATACTTCTAGGACACTGCTAATAATAATTGCTGACTGTTAATAATAATTACAAAACTCACAGTGACAAATATTTCATTGAGCAAATTCTGGTGACTAATTTTCATTTAAAAACACCAAAAGGAAAAGTTCCCTTTATGAATCCTATTCTCCAGCTCCAGCTATGTTATCACTCAGGGAAATAATATAGGATCTACCTTTTATTTAAATGAAAAGGATCAATAAAAATCATATTTTTGGGTACAAGGGTTTAAACTTCTGCCTTTCTATACATTCAAGGTTAATAAAATGTTTGTGGAGGTCTAGGGCTCCATCTGTTCATTCTCCTATTACAGAGAAGGACAAAGCAAATACCTCACCCTGCAGGTGCCACCCAATCACACTTTTCTAATCACCACTCCCCTCTAGCTGCCACCTGCCCTGGCTCCCGCTCCAAGACCCTGGTGGAAACCTTTAGGGAAAGGTGAAATCCCTCATTAGTACCTCTGTAAGCTGCAGTCTCTGCTCCTTCACTTCTTTTTGCCTGAGATTTCTTCATCAGGGCATAAATGGGGTGTCAAGTCCATAGACTCAATGAAGACCCACTGCTGCTCACAAACTCTCAAAGCTAGAAGACCTGAGAGATTATGGTCAAATTCCAGTAGTTTATAGATGAGGAGACTGAATCCCATAGAATGAATTTCCCAAGGACATACACCTAGTTAGTAGCAATGTTGGGAAAAAAACTAAGCCCTCTGCTCCTGGCCGCTGTTCTTACCCTTCACCATCCTGCCTTATTACTATATTATTGACAGTCACTTTGTAGCTGTGGTTTTTGCATTAGTTTCAAATAAAAGCTGCATATTTGTTAATAAAAAAGTTTACAAGGCTGATTGCCATTGTGTTATCCATAGTACAATCTTTTGTATGGCTGCTCCGCTGTGTTGGGCACATTGGGCAGCGTCTTGTGACTTGAGGTGCTCTTGGTTAAAAATGATTCTTCTCCAAGATGTGTATCTCGCAGACAAAATTTATATTGAGAGCAAATTCTGAAACAGGAAGAATTTTTCTTCTCTCCAAAATTCATTGTCAATTTAGAGAAGTTGACAGAAAGAGTTCTTAAGCTGAGAGACCATCAAAAGGATGATCTGGGAAATCAAAAACCACGAAGGCAAATGAATGACTTTCATTACCTCGATTAGTGTGAAAAAGTTTATCTCATTCTGGCCAATATTTTTGATGAGCCATGAAACTTGGAAAGGACATAGTGCCCAACTGCTCTTTTTTTCTGGGTGAACCAACAAAATGCCAGAGAAGGCAGGTGACTTTCAATAATTGAGTGGGATTGACACCTTTTCTAAGACTCCTAATCCAGTCTTTATTTTTTTCATTGTGTTAGTGCTAAAAGAAAAAAAAACTTACGTAAAAGTGGCATTGAGTTTTTCAGACTTTATCACTTGTTGTAACAAAGTAAGATCAAAAGCTTTGTAAACTACTTTTTAGAGATAAATTTAGATTTTTCCTAAACAGAGTATGACTCTGACATCACCAAATCTCTACACAAAGGCAAGTACTAGGTGTTCTGTGTAGTTCTGAGAATTTTTATACTTGCCTCAAATCTTAAAAAAAAAAAGACCCAAAAAAGACCAAAAATGTAGTTAAACAGGATTCCTGGGAGTTAAAGAAGTATGTTGATTAGCACTATTTTTCTACTATAAGAAAAATGGTGGGGGTCAGGCGGGGATGGTATCATAGCATCAAAGAGGACTCTCACCAGAATAAAGTGACCCCAATTCTTAAATAACAGATGGCATTGCTAGAGGTGAACTCATTCATTTCCTTTCACATAAATAACTCTACACATCATCATTCCAGATAAATTAGTTTTCTCTGGTCTTAAAACTCTTTGGAGAGGGAGTATATTTTATTAAACTACACAGAATTCTGGAATCCAAGATATACTTCTTTCATTGTAAAAACAAAAGCAAATGCCATAAGCTCCAGTCAGTGTCTTCCAGCCTATTTTTCTCAATAAATGGCATCACAATTTTCAGTTGTTCACAACAAAACCTTAGGACTCAGCCTTGATTCCTCCCTTGTCTCTAAAACCTTTCCTTTCCCTCTGTTTCTCTCTCTAAAATTCACCTTGACTGTGCCTGCTCCTCTCTCTTCATCCATTCTAGTCCATGCCACCACCCATCCATCTCTCACCTTCACATCTCTACTAGCTTTCTAACTGGTCTCTGCCTTTGTTCTTGCCCCAGTAAAATGCATTCTCTATGCAGCAGCCAGAGGGATCTTTTTTTCCCTCTTTTAATTCAGTAGTGAGTTTTTTGTTTTGTTTCATTTATAAAGCAGTTTTGTGTTCATAGTAAAATTGAGTGGAAAGTACAGAGAGTTCTCATATGCCCATTGGATCTCCCACATCACCCACAGCATCCCCATTAGCAGTACATTTGTTATAATAATGAACCTACACAGACACATTATTATTATCCAAAGTCCATAGTTTACGTTATGGATCATTCTTGGTATTGTACATTGGATGGGTTTGGATAGAGGGATCTTTTTTAAAACATAACTCAATTCCCATCTCACTCTTGCCAAAAAACTTCCGCTGACTTCTCATAAGACTAGGAATATGGACATTCCTATCTCAAGGCCTTTCTTTTTTGTTTCCAATACTTCCTGGGCTAAAACACTTTTTCATCAGATCTTTGTGTGGCTGGATCCTTCATTCAAATATCATGTCCTCAAAGAGGCTCTCCTGATTTAACCTGTTTATAAGTAGTCAACTCCCTATTTCTGTTCCAGTTCTTCTGTAATATTTTCTTCAAAGCTCTGAGCTGAATCTGTAAATCTTCTGTTTCTTAAATTTGTCTTTCTTCCCTCATTACAATGTAAATTCACTCCCACTACCTAGCATCATTCCATATAGGCATGTGATAAGCACTCATACATATCTGTTGAATGTTGAATAATACAGGTCATACCAAGCATTTCCTATATGACATGCATAGGAACTTTGCAAATCATAATACTTTTTATCTTCACAAGAACACTAAGCTAGGTTTAATTATTATCACATAGGTAAGAAAACTGAGACACACAGAGGTTAAGCAACTTGACCAAAGTCACACAGTTGGTGCTATTTACACTCAGGAGCCTGTTCCAGAACCCACACCCTAAGCAATTTGGCTATACTGAAAGAATAAGTGATACTTGGGTAGCTTCTGCTACCTAACCTCCTTTGTCTTTATAGATTACAGAATAAAAGAGTTCATTACAAAACAGATGGCAATCTTTCCTTTGGGAACTTCCTAGTGAAGCTCCCAGCATTAGATCTAAAAGGAACAGAAATCCTATAATTTAAGATTTGATTTCATCACTCTGTTCCTCTCTTATGGTATTCCCAGCCTAGAAACTTCAGCTCCTGTTAAATTCTGCACCCCACCCTCAATTCATTTTTTCATCTCTGTTAAAGGCTGTATCTTTATGGGAGCAGTGAATCAGGAATAGATGAGAAGTTAGAAGGGGTGGGATCTGCCACTAATTGTTGTGGAAACTTAGGCCTCATTTTCCTCATCTGTAAAATCCCAGAAACAACCTCCACGGTCCATTTCTAGATTTACAATATTATGATTCAGGAGCTGTTTTACACAGAATTAAATTGACTTTTTTTCCCAGATCCCTTCTGAACCATCCCGCTCTGTCCACTTTCTCATTTCACTGGTCTTACCTATTAAGGTTAGAATGTTATAATGAAACAGACCAGATAAATTCTTCTGATGCCAAGGCATTTGACAATGTTGCCTTACAGTCTGTGACTTCCTTTTGGAACTTGCTAAAGTGAATTTATTCGTTCATCCATCTGTCTAATACAGAACTACTGAGCACTTACTATGTGTGAGAGCCAATGTCAGATATTAAGAGTATACATGGTCTGGACCCTCACTGAGCTAGGAATAAAGTTACTAATAAAGTTACTAACACAAGAAGTTAATAAAGCTAAGGTAGGAATAAAGTTACTAATACAAGAAAAATCACAGAAGTAAGTGTAAGATTACAGCAGTAATAGGTAACATCAAGGAGAAATATATGATGGTATGAGGCAGACATTGGTGGGAGGCTGACCAAATTAGGAAAGTTTATGAGGGCTTCCTTTTAAAGAAGTTATGTACTAAGGTTTAAATGATGAATAGAAGTTCACTAGAAAAATAAAAATGGCCAGAGAGTTCTAGACAAAGGGAATGTTGTGTGCAAAGATCCTGTGGCAGGAGGTAAGATCAAATAGTCCAGAACTAAAAGATAAGTGTTGTTATTATGCAGAGAGCATAGAGATCTACACAAAGAAGGCAGGGGCAACTTTTTTGAAAAGGACAGAGTAGAGCTGAGATTTACTGAATAAAAGAAGTCAGTGGGCCCAAGCATCCTAACCTACTGCAAAAGACCATTCCCACCCAGTTGGAGCTCCTCAGACGTGGTTCCTCCTTAAGCAACTTGTAAAAGCTTTAGCTTGGAGAAGTGGCAATTAAAATTGACTAGTTTTTTTTTTTTTTTTAATCCATTCTATTTGACTGTGCTAAGAGACCTTTTGGAATCATGAAGAAAGTCTCCATCAGTTGTCAATTGGCACTAAGGCCTAGACATGAAGAATCCAACAAAGCATTCATTGTTTTCCTGCCCTTGCTAGCCATGCCACTGAGGGTAGCTGTGTGTGTTCTGGCAGACTTCCTGATCCCAATCAACCAAATGAAGATATACAGAATGAATAAAGGAAGCATTTGCTAGGGGAAAAAAAAGAACCAAAGGACCAGAGACATGAACAAAAGCCAAAAGGCATTTCCTTCCAATTGTTCTGGGAGATAAATCTAAGGTTATTTTCCTCTGTAGAAATAATACAATCAATAGAGGCTGTAATTTCCAAAATAAAGTTTAGAAACAATAAATGGAGGTGATTCAAAATAATGGTAATTATCCATTTTTCCCCTATTCTATATGACTCACACTGGATCAATAATCCAAATGGCTTTCTTCTCATTAGTCCCTAAATGGAAAACTTTGCCAGGGTCGTAAGGAGAAGAGTTAATGTGTATTAACTGAATTCAGCTTCATAGATGCTAAGTGGCATCACAAGCTTTTTAAAAAATACCTGCTTTACAGACTCTCTGGGATCCTCCATAGCAAAGGAGATAATTGAGAAAATTATTGAGGATTTATAAACAAAAAGAGTACCTCTGACTTCATCATGTGGAAATTAAGATGCGAGCAGGTCAGTCCTCTTGTGAAGTGTGAATGCTAGTGTGTTAAGTAAACATTTAAAAAAGGAACCTGCTTGACAGTTATTTTTAAGAGTCTGGCATATATATTTTTCCTTCATTCAAAGAGCTCAAAATTGGCTTAAGTGGAGTTTAATTGAAAAAGTTCACCTCAAGAGTGTGATTAAGCCTGGAAAATTTTAGCCAATAGGGGTATTTTTCATAAAATTATGACCGAGTGGAAATAGTGTTATAATGGAAGTCTGTGTGTAATGGGCACTATTAAAATTATATACGTATATATTTGAGCATCGGCAGGTAACTGACTTACAAGGTTACAATTCTGTGAAGGGTTTCTGGTGATATTATAAGCTACAGGCACAAAGCTCAAGTCATCCAAATTCCTAAATACGATTACAGTTAGATTAAAAAATATTCCTGCTAAAATTATACACCAGGCATGGTTTATAATCTTATAATTAACTTCTCTATGCACAGACTTTGCTTATGTAATAATGGGTAATCTGATTTATATGTAATGGAATCACAGGGTATTCAAATAGGAAGAGGCCTCTGATTTTCTAGTTCATCAGCAGCACTAAATCCATAAAGAAAACAAATAAACATAAAAAACAGAAATCTTGAAGGCCAAAACTCTGGTCTTTTAGTCCAGTACTTTTCCTAGTTTATAATTATGATTCTCTTCTGGTATGCTTCTAGCCTGCAGTTTACAGGGAATTCTAGAATTTATATGTAAGAGTATTGTAGGGATGTCAGTTTGCTTGGAGGAAAGAGTAAGTAGCAAGAGAAGTGCTTCTCAAACTAAAATGTGGTTTTGGGTACCTTGTGGGTACAGTTTCAAATCCTTCAGGTCTATTATGTAGCTCCAAGAAGCTCCCAGATGATGCTAGTGTGCTAGTCCTTGAAAATTGCTTTGAGGGCAAAGAGCTAGAGGACTTGTCTTACAGCTGGGTTTGTATGCAGCCACTAATCATAACATGGATTGTATGGTTATGTGGAGTGTCTTTGGGCTGATTAATGGAGATTAGGGATACCCCCTTCTAACCAACTCTTGACTTGGCTCCTGATCAAGTTCAACTACACAAGCTTGTTAAATGTAATTGTAAGGTCCATTACTATTTTATAGAATCTATCTATCTGGAAAGATCACCTGCACATTTTTAGGAAGTTCACCCTTCTTCTTGAATTATAATTTTATATCTTTTGCCATTTGGGACGTTTTCAGTCATACTTTTTTTCAAGTATTTTTCTACTATCCATTTAAAATACCAATATCATGAATGTGAGATTTTTTGTTTTAATCTCACAAGCATTGAGGCACTGTTCTTTCTTTTCCATTCTATCTATTTTTCAAATTGGATAATTTCTATTATTCTATCTTCCAGTTCACTGATACCTTCTTATGTCCCTTCTATTCTGTTGTTGAGCTCCTTCACTAAAGTTTATATTTCTAAGTTTCTATATTTTCTTTCTTTGCTTTTTTTTTTTATTGACTATCATTTAGTTTTTAAATTTCCATATGGTTCTATTTCTTTGATCTCTTTTAGGCATGTTTTTAAGTACTAATTGAAGCATTTTTATTGAGCTGCTTTAAAAATCTTTGATTATTTTAACATCTCTCTTATCTCAGTGTTGTCTTTTTTTCACTCAGTTTGAGATCTTTTTGATTCTTAGTATGATAAATGATTTTTGATTGAAACAACATTTTTGCATTATGTGATGAGACTCTGGATCTTAAACTTTCATTTTAATTTAGTTTTTCTGACATTTCTCTGGGAAGGGGATCAGCCCCTTGTTTCTGCCAGATGTAGGTAAAAGCCCAGGTACCCCACTTGGCCTCCCTTGATTCCTAGGGAGGGGGTGGACTCCTCTTTATTGTTGGGTAGGACAGGATTTCTAGCTCCTGGTGTGGTATCCAGACACAATGAGGGGCTGAGGGACCCTTAACTGACCCATGGGGATTAAAATCCCTGCTGCTTACTGCCCTCCTTGTGGAATCACTCCAGGGGAGGTACAGTAGTGGGAGGCCTTGGGGCACTTCAGGGCACTACATTAAAGCCTCACAGGTGGGAGTTTAAGTTCTCTGCTCAATCTTTGCTGATGAGGATGAGGTGGGGCCACAGTTTTTACTATGCAGTTTGGCTGGAGTAGAGTGGCTATTTTCTAAAAGTTTTCTGTCTTGCTAAGTTGCCCCTTTCCTGAGCTTTGATTGGAGAGAGTAGGCTTTTTTTTCTTTTTGCAGTGTTTTGTCTGAGTCTGTTTATATCTCCTCTTTGCTGGCTTCTTTAGTTCTTAGTCTATGTTATATAAGGTGAAAAAATCAGAGTACCTACTAATGTGCCATTTCCAATTCTGAAGTCTCTCGCAGTCTTCTTTCTTTTCCCCTTTCAAGGCCTTTTAGTTTACTTATACTTAATGGAAAAAATAAGAAAAATACATTTACTTCATTTTCCCAGAAGCAGAATTTATTATTGTTGTTGTTGTTGTTTTTGTTGTTGTTGATGTTATTATCTTATTTCATATAAGGGGCCACGTGAAGTATACAATATGTATCAGGTTACAACTTGTCTTTTTCACTTGGCATTATGATTTTGAGAACTATCTATATTGATATGTGAAGACCTATTTTTAATAGTTACAGGCCCAGATATAGGATAAATGACCTAGTTTCATGTAACATGCATAAAAACATGAATTAAACAGCCTCCATAATGTGACATTCAGATGATTCACAGGAGCTATAATTGTGATTTAACTGAGGTGCATTTTTGCCACAGATGATACATATTAATGATCTATTAGGTTATAAATTGAAACACTTGGAAATGGGGTGAGAATGGGGAAAGGTTGTAAGCTATGCTAAATAACAGCACTGGGCTAGTAACAACAACAACAACAACAACAACAACAACAACAAAATGACAATTCACATTACTATCGCCATTTGGTCACTCCCTATTATGTACCAAATTTTATTTTATTTCTCACAAAATCTATGTGAGGTGTCATTGCCCATATTTTATAAATAAGAAATGAACTCATAGAAACCAAATAACACTTTAAAAGTCATCTAGTCATACTTGCCAATTGAATATATTTAATAAAATTTTTACATAAAAAAACCCCATCTTAAATGATAAAAACAAAAAAGATTCATTATCTCACATGACAAGAAACCCCAAAGGTTATTTACTCAGTAGCTCAGTGGCATCATCAAGATCCAGGTTCTTTCCATCTTTCTTTTCTATCAAATTTAACTTCCCGCAAAAGTACAATATGGCTGCAGTACCTCCAGGTATCACACACATACACATCTTTGTGTATATTTATGTTTCCTATCAACAACAAAAACATTTATTAGAAGTCCTCCAACAAACTTTCCTTGTGTCATGTTCACCAAAATTGTATCATATGCTCAGGACCAGTAATATAATTTATGGGGCTCAGTGTAAAATGAAAGTGTGAGATCTCTTGTTCAATAATTATTAAGAATTTCAAGATGATAGCAAAGCATTAAACCAAGCATGGGTCCTTCTGAGTTCAGGGCCCTGTGCAGCTATACAGGTTGCATGCTCATAAAACTAGCCTTGCCCATGCCCATGGTTAAACTAATTTCAGACAAAGGGAAGAAAGCTGTCACTGTCACTGGCTTAGTTCAATTAGAACTTATATCTGAAACTTGAGATAAGAACCTCTTCTTTGAACCATAGGTAGAGGGGCAAAAACTAGAATAAAATCAAGACCCTGCCATTGCAGACAGATGTGGAGGGCTATTGGTTGGTAATTCCATTGTATGGTTTGAGTGAGTGTATCTCCAAGTTCTCTACTTGCATTCTTATATTTAGCTGCCTCCCAAGAATTCATTTTTTTTTTTCCCATAGGATCAAGCTAAGTTCTGTCACTATGTAAATTTGAGCAAGTATTTTCTTTTCTCTTGAACTTCAATTTTCCTTTCTGTAAAATTAGAATATACAGATACTTCCTCAATTCAGGGTACAAACCTCAGAGCCATGATGAGAGTGGGATCTTGAGCTCTCTGCTCAGATGATAATTGCAGCAAATTTATAGTAATGCCTAGACCTTCCTGATTACATGGTCAGGGATCTGCTTGGGCTGACAAGTCCTTGGGAGATGTTAGTAGCTCTGTTTCGTGCATTTGGGGCTAAGGGAGGAGGAGGTAGGGAAAGTGCTCTGTTTCTTATTTTATTTGTTTGTTTGTTTGTTTATTTTAGGTGAGGCAACCCTTGGTTGACCTCACAGATTGCAAGGAAGTTGTTGGCTTACAATATCTTATTATTTTATTTTATTTTTTAAGCCTACGCATCTGGTCTTCCTAGGTGGTCTCCTATCCAAGGACTAACCAGACCTAAACCTGCTTAGCTTCTGAGATGAGACGGGATTGGGCTTGTTCAGGGTGGTATGGCTGTAGATATGTTTCTTATTTTAATCACAGAAGAAAAGGCAGTGGAGCACTGGTGTAAAGCAGAGACTTAGTCCTCCATTCCATCATAGTCTTAGGTATTGGGATGTGCCCTTCTACAGTAGTTTTTCGACTCACACACTGGTCTACTTCTCAGAGCATATGGTAGGTTCTAAAATGGCCACAAATACGTCTCTCACACCAGCGTTTTCATGATACATTGCAGCTTCACTCATCATGAGGTGGAGTCTATTCCTCCACACCTGAATCTAGTCTGGCCCCGTGATTTACTTTGAGCAATGGAACAGCAATAAACATGGCTTAAGAAAAGATTCAAAAGTGTTCATTGGAACTTGTCCTCTTTCCTGATTTTGGAGCCTTAAGGCCATTGTGTTTCTAGCCTGCTGGAGTTGGAAGACCAGTAGAGCTGGGGTCCCCCAGCATAACTAGCCTGCCAACGACCACATATGTGAGTGAGGTCTTCTGTATTAATTATCTATTGTCTCCATTAAAAATGTTATTGCAAATTGACCAAATTGTACAACATAAACTTATTATCTTACAGTTCTGGAAGTCAGAAGTTTAACATAGATTTCACCAGGCTTAAATCAAGGGGTCGATGGGGCTGCATTCCTTCTGGATGTTCTGGGGAAGAATTAGTTTTCCTGCTCTTTTCTAGCTTCTTGAGACTGCGTGCATTCCTTGGTTCAGGCTTTTTCCTCCATCTTCAAAGCCAGCGATGTCTGGTCAAGTCTTTCTCATGCTACTTCATCCTGAAACTGACTCTTCTCCCACTTTTAAAGACTCTTCTGATAACAATGGACTCATCTGGATAATCCAGGATAATCTCCCCATGTTAATTAGCAACCTAAATTCTACCTTTAATCTTAATTTTTCTTTGCCATTTAATTTAAATGGCATTTAACTTACGGTTTCCAGGGATTTGTACATGAAGACTTTTGGAGGACATTATTCTGCCTACTACCAATCCCATGCTCTAACCCACTATATTATTTAAATCTCTCTATGCCTACATTGGTACGAGATGATAAATTCATCTCAACTCTCTAGTTATATTAACATAGATTCTCCCTGTCTCCAATCCAGGTAAGGAAGGGTATTCCTCACTTATCTAGGGTATTGGGAGAAATCAGTTCCTTCCATTTGTAGGACTGAGATTCTTGCTTTCTGGCTGGTTGTCAGCTGGGGGCCATTACCAGCTTTAAGAATCTATTCACATTCCTTGGTTTGAGGCCACTTTCTTCCATCTTCAAAGCCAATAATAGAAAGTCGAATCATTCTCATGTCTCAAATCTCTCTTCCTTCTTCATCCTCATCTATCACAGCTGACTGTCAAAGGTTCTCTGCTTTTAAAAACTCATATGATTAGATTGGTTTCATAGGGATAATCAGGACAATCTTCTATCTCAAAGTCTATACCCTTGATCTTATCTGCAAAGTTGTTTTTGCCATGTAAGGTAACTTATTTATAAGTTATGAGGAATAGGGTGTGGACATTTTTGGAGGCCATTGTTTTGCTTACTACACCATTCTAGATTATTTAGCCTCCATCCCACCTGCTAGCTGACCACAGATGCCTGAGCGAGGCCAGCAGAGAGTAGTTCAGCTGAACCAGATCAAAAGGACCACTCAGCTGACCCAAGAAATCATGAGCTATAGAAATGTTGGTTGTTCTAAGCCACTACATTCTGTGGTGGTTTGTTATGAAGCAATAGATAGTGCTTATATTCATGAGCCAATTCATGGTTGAATCAGTGTACATCACATTATGAACACAGAGTCACTATCCTATATTCCTTATCCAGTTTCCTCTTGGGGGATGGGCAGTATTTCCTTTATATCCTCTGAACACAAAATATATTCTTGTCCTGAATATTCAGGCCATTCTCTCTGAACTCCATATTTTTAAACTAAAACTTCCATGAGGGATTATTGCAAGCTTTTACATTTTTCTTACTCTTTTTTTTTTAATTTTAAATTACTGTTGATGTTCAATATTATATTAGTTTCAGGTGTACAGCATCATGGTTAGACATTTATATAATTTATGAAGTGATCTCTCACATAAATCTAGTACCCACCTGGCACCATATGTAGTTATTAAAATATTATTGACTATATTCCCTATGCTGTACTTTATATCCCTGTGACTATTTTGTAACTACCAATTTGTACTTAATCCCTTCATCTTTTTTACCCAGTCTCCCAATCCCACTCCCATCTGGCAACCATCAGTTTGTTCTCTGTATCTATAAGTCTGTTTCTGTTTTGTTTGTTTATTTTGTTCTTTAGACTCAACATATAAGTGAATTCACATGGAATTTGTCTTTCTCTTAGTTATTTCACTTAGCATAATACCCTCTAGGTCCATCCATGTTGTCACATGTAGTAAGATTTCATTTATTTTTATGGTTGAGTAATATCCCACATATATATGCAGTACGTCTTCTTTATCTAATTATTTATTGATGGGCAGTTAGGTTGCTTCTACATCCTGACTATTGTAAATAACACTTAAATTAACATAGGGGTACATATACCTTTTCAAATTAGTTTTGAGTTTCTTTGGATAAATACATGGAAGTGGAATTGCTGGATAATAAGTAGTTTTGTTTTTAATTTAAAACTCTGTACTGTTTTGCATAGTGGCTGCACCAATTTGTAATCCCATCAATAGTGAACAAGGGTTCCCTTTTCTCCACATCCTCGCCAACGCTTGTTTGTTGATTTATTAATGACAGCCATTCTCACAGGTGTGAGGTGGTATCTCATTGTGGTTTTAATTTGTATTTCTGTAGTTATTAGTCACATTGAATATCTTTTCAGATGTCTCTTGGCTATCTGTATGTCCTATTTGAAGAATGTCTATTCAGGTCCTCTGCTCATTTTTTAATTGTATTGGTTTTTTTTTTTTTGGTGTTAAGTTGTGTGAAATTTTTATAAATTTTGAATATTAACCTTTTATCAGATGCATTATTGGTGAATACCTTCTCTCATTAAGTAGGTCGTCTTTTTGTTTTGTGATGGTTTCCTTTGCTGTGGTAAAAACTTTTAGTTTGATGCAATCCCATTTGTTTATTTTTTCTTTTGTCTCCCTTGTTCAAGGAGATACATAATATAATAAAAAAAATATTACTAAGATCAATGTCAGAGAGGTCACTGCCTATGTTTTCTTCTAGTTTTATGGTTTCAGACTTATATTTAAGTCTTTGATCTATTTTGAATTTATTCTTATATATGGAGAAGAGGGTCTAGTTCTATTTTTTTGCATATACCTATCCAATTTTCTCAACACCACCCATTGAATAGACTGCCTTTACCATATTGTATATTCTTGCCTCTTTTGTCATAGATTAATTAACTATATATGCATGGGTTTATTTCTGAGTCTCTATTTTGTTTCATTGACCTATATGTCTGTTTTGATGCCAGTACAATTCTGTTTTGATTACTATAGCCTTGTAATATACTTTAAAATCAGGTAATATGATACCTTCGACTTTGTTCTTTTTTCTTGGATTTCTGTGGCTATTTAGGGTCTTATGTGGTTCCATATAAATTTTAGAATTATTTTTTCTAGTTCTGTGAAAAAGATAGGGATTGCATTAAATCTGTAGATTGCTTTGTGTAGTATGGCCATTAACAATGTTAATTATTTCTATCCATGAGCATATGGTATATACTTCCATTTATTTGTATTTTCTTCAATGTCTTCTAATTTTTTGAGTACAAGTTTATTACTTCATTGGTTAAATTTATTCTTGGGTATTCCATTTTAATTTTTTTTGATGCAATTGTAACTAGCATCATTTTCTTAATTTCCGATAGTTCACTATTGGTGTGTAAAATGCAACCAATTCCTGAATATTAATTTTGTATCATGCTACTTTACTGAATTCACTTACCAGTTCTAACATTTTTTTTTTTTAGTAGAATCTTTAGGGTTCTCTATATATAGTATCATGTCATCCTTTCCAATTTGGATGCCTTTTATTTCTTTTTCTTATCTAATTAATGAGGTTAGGACTTCAATGCTATGTAGAATAGAAATGGTGAAAGTGGACATCCTTGTCTTATTCCTAATCTTAAGGAAAACACTTTTAGCTTCTCTTCTTTAAGTATGATGTTAGCTGTGGATTTGTCATATATAGCCTTAATTATTTTGAAGGATGTTTCCTCTAGTCCCATTTTGCTGAGAATTTTTATCCTAAATGGATGCTGGATTTGCCAACCACTTTTTCTGCATCTATTGATATAATTGTATGATTTTTATCTTTAATTTTTTAATGTGGCGTATCACGTTAATTGATTTGCAGATATTGAACCAAACTTTCATTCCAGGAATAAATCTAATATGATCATGGTGTATGATCTTTTTTACGTATTGCTCGATTTTCTTTGCTACTATTTTGTTGAGGATTTTTGCATGTATAGTAATCAGGGATATCGGCCTATAATTTTCTTGTAATGTTTTTGTTTGTCTTCGGAATCAGGGTAATGGTGGCCTTGTAAAATTAGGTTGGGAACTTTCCATCCTCCTGAATTTTTTGGAACAGTTTGAGAAGTATAGGTGTTAATTCTTTTTTGAATGTTTTGTAAATCCACCTGTAAAGCTATCTAGTCCAGTACATTTGTTTGTGGGAGTTTTTTGCTTACTAATTTGTTTTTGTTAGCAGTAATTGGTTTGTTCAGATTTTCTGTTTCTTCTTGATTCATTCTTGGAAGATTGTATGTTTCTAAGGATTTATCCATTTCTTCCAGACTGTTTAATTTATTGGCATATAACTGCGTGTAGTATTTTTTAAAATAATCTTTGTATTTCCGTGCTGTCCATTGTCATTTCTCTTTTAGTTCTGATTTTATTTACTTGGATCCTATTTCATTTTTTCTTAATGAGTCTAGGTAAAGATTTATTAATTTTGTTTATCTTTTCAAAGAACCAGCTCTTGGTTTTATTGATCTTTTGTATTTTTTAAGACTCTATTTCATTTATTCCTGCTCTGATCTTTTTTATTTCCTTCCTTTTACTTACTTTAATTTTTGTTTGTTGTTATTTTTCTAGTTCTTTTAGGTGTAAGGTTAGGTTGTTTAACTGAGATTTTTCTTGTTTTTTGAGGAAGGCTTTTATTACTATAAATTTCTCTCAGAAGACTGTTTATGCTGTGTCCCATAAATTTTTGGTTGTTGTGTTTTTGTTTCACTTGTCTCAAGGTATCTTTTGATTTCTCTCTTGATCTCATTTTTACTGCACTCATTATTTAGGTGCATATAATTTAGTCTCCATGTATTTGTGTGTGTTTATTTATTTTTATTTTTTATATTATTTTATTTTATTTTTACAATTGATTATGAGTTTCATATCATTGTGGTTGCAGAAGATGCTTGGTATGATTTAAATCTTAAATTCATTGAGATTTGTTTTGTGGTCTGCACTTGAGAAGAATGTGTATTCTCCTGCTTTAAGGTGAAATGCTCTAAAAATATCCATTAAATCTGTCTTGTATAATGTATTATTTAAGGCCACTGTTTCTATGTTGATTTTCTATCTGGAAGATCTATCTCTTGGTGTCAATTTGGTGTCTAAGTCCCCTACAATGACTGTATTACTGTTGATCTCTCCCTTTATGTCCATCAATATTTGTTTTATATATTTAAGTGATCCTTTGTTGGGTGATAAATGTTTACTAGTGTTATATCCTCTTGTTGGATTGACCCCTTTATCGTTATGTAATGTCCTTCTTTGTCTCTTATTATAGTTTTTGGGTTTTTTTATGTTGGATATTTTTATTTTATTTTATTTTACTGTGGAAAGAACACTTAACATAAGTTCTATCTTCTTAACACACTTTTAAGTGTACAAATAGATTATTGTTGACCATAATGCTGTACTTCAAATCTTTAAAGCCTATTCATCTCACTTAACTGAAACTTTATACACATTGATTAATAACTACCATCCCCATTCCTGATCCTGGCAATCATTATTCCACTATGATGATATGAATTTGACTATTTTAGAAAGCTTGAATAAGTTAAATCATGTGATATTTGTCTTTTTGTGACTGCCTTATTTCACTTAGCATAATGTCCTCAAAGTTCTTCTGTGTTGCCATGTATTACTGAATTATCTATCTATCTATCTATCTATCTATCTATCTATCTATCTATCTGCTTGTTTATTATTTGGTGACATTTAATGAAATCTAGTAAGTTTCAAATGTACAATTCAACAGTAAGGTGTGTATATATATATATATATATATATATATATATATATATGTATGTATACACACACAAACGCACACACACACACACATGCACACACACACACACACACACACATATATATACTGCATTGTAAGTTCACTGCCCATAGTTAAATTTCTTTCTGTCATTACTTATTTGACTATCTTGACCGCATCTACCTCCTTCCTCCCCACTCTCTTCTACCCTCTGGTAACAACTAGTCTATAGCCCATGTCTATGAGTCTCTGTTTGTTTGTCCTGTTTGTCTGTTGGTTTTAGGCTTATATCCCACACCTAAGTGATATCATGTGGTTTTCAATTTTTTCTGTCTGGCCTATTTCACTTAGCATGATTATCTCGAGGTCTATCCATGTTGTTGCATAAAGCAGTATTTCGTCTCTTCTTATGCCTGAGTAATATTCCATTGTACATATGTACCACAGCTTCTTTAGCCAATCATCTATTGCAGGACACTTTGGTTGTGTCCAAGTCCTGGCCACTGTGAATAATACTGCTATGAACATCGGTGTGCAAATATCTTTTCAGATATACGTTTTTAACTCTTTAGGGTAAATACCCTATAGTCTTTGTTTTAAAGTCTATTTCATCTGATATATGTATTGCTACACCAGCTTTTTTTTTCTATTTGCATAAGATAACATTTACCATCTCTTTACTTTTAGTCTGTGTATTTCTTTCAATCTGAAGTAGGTCCCTTGCAGACAGTTATATGTTTGGGTTCTGTTTTCTTATTTATGTACCCTATGTCTTAATTGGTGCATTCAATTTATTTACATGTAAAAGCATTATTGGAAGATATGTAGTTATTGCTACTTTATTATCCATATTTATGTTTCTTCCCTTCTTCTTAAAGAAATCTCTAAAATTTCTTATAATACTTTTTGGCCAGTTGCCTGCTGCTGAAAGAGCCTTTTGTGGTGTGAGAGTTAGATGGGGTAGAGTCTCAAGAAGTCATCATGGTAGAATGTGTGAGTTCACCAGGCTAATGCAGATTCAGATTTGGCTGTATGGGAGGAGGACTCAACATAGAGATAATGACAATGGTTTCCTTAGCCTTTGCCCTGAAGCCCACAACTCAGTTTTTCCCTGTGTCTCTGGCACTTCTTAAGCCACTGCGTCTCTACGAGAATCCAAGGTGAGTGCCTGTGAGCAAGTGAGTCTGTGTATGAATCCTTTAAGAGGATACCTGAGTCTTTAGCAGTCTTCCATTTCACCTGGATGGACTGAATCACCACTAATTTTCACAGCCAGATGTTGTGGGGGCTCCTCTTTCCAGCACTAGTGCTCTGGACTAGGGAACTCAATGTGAAGCTGAGACCCCTTGCTCCTCAGGAAGGACCTCTGCAGCTGAGATATCCCTCTGATTCTCAACTTCCCTATGTGGATCTGGGGCCAGCTCATTTTGTGTCTCTGCCCCTCCTACCAGTCTTGGTGTGGTTTCTTTATATCCTTAGTTATTGGAGTTCTGTTCAGCGAGTCTTCCAATGGGTCTCCAGGTTGATTATTCTATAATTTAGTTGTAATTTTAATGTGGTCAAGGGAAGTGACACAGTGTTTACCTACTTTACCATCTTGACTGGAACTTACTTTCACATTTTATAAAAAAGATAGTTTTAACTACCTTTGCCTGGAAAATGAAACTATTAGCCATGTACACATCCTCCTAAGTGACATTACCTCCGCTTCTAACATGTTCCAATCCACCAATATGTTCTCCTAGCCCCTACTTTTTAAGGAATTGTTTTATTAGTAAATTTTAGACCTTTGGACAACTTTCTTGTTGAAAAAAGAGAGAGAAAGAGAGAGAAATTAATCTCTAGAGGGTACTATAGTGTAGAAAAAACAATGCATGCCTTGCCAAATTGTTAAGTGTTACTAAGAACATAGGTGAAGTACTTATTACAGTGCTTTGAGCATTATAGGCACTCTATAGATGTAAATTCCATTTTCGATGGGCAGTATTACAATTTGTCACTAACTTTGTCTAATAATGTATTTAACACATTATTAATTTTTGCTGTAGTGCTTTTCTTATAAAATGATAAAATTATAATGAAGAGCTCTGGAATACTTACCTTCTCTATATTACTACAATGTGATTCAATTTTTGTTTCTAGATGATTTAATTTTGGTGGGAATGAGGTTGTAGATGTGTTAATATGCTGCTAAAATATCAAGTAATTGAACTAAAATGACTGTTTTTGGTGGCTGGCAAGCTGAGATGAAGTGACGAATGAAACAACAAGATACAATCATAAAGAAAAGCATGGAAGATATAGTACGTATTAATTATATATTGTGGTTTATAGTAATGGTCATACTAAGGTAGGAAATATAAAGAATCATTTTGGAAATATTAGGTTGGATAAAAAAGTGTCATGAGAAACCCCTGGTTTTCCTCTATATGTCAGAGATGTCTTCATGGCAAAGGTAGGTGCTTGAGAATGTATTGTTACCTAGCAGGGGACCCTGAATTAGTTTTCTATTGTTGTGTAGCATATTACTATAAACTGAGTGACTTAAGAACACATTTCTTATTTCATAGTTTCTGTGGGTAGGAGTCCAGAAGCAATTAGTTCCTTCCTTTATTTAGTATATAAAAAGGTGTAATCAAAGTATCAGCCAGTCTGCATTCTTAACTGAAGGCCTGACTAAAAAGGCATATGTTTCTGAACTCTCTCAGGTTGTTGGTAGAACCCATTTCCTTGTGGTTGGGGCACTGAGAGGTCCTGCTTCTTGCTTGACTGAAGACTGCCCTCAGCTCCTAGTGCTACCTGTGGTCCCTAATGGATACCTGTGTTCTATGCTGTTTCCCAACATGGCTGCTTCCTTCATCAAGTCAGCAAGGATAGCTTCTAGAGTAAATCTGCTAATAATATGGAATATTAGACAACATACCATACTAATGGCAGTAACATCCTATCACCTTTGCTATATTCTATTGATAAGAAACAAGTCATAGATTCTACCCACATTCAAGGGGAAGGGATTACACAAAAGTGTGAACTCTAGGAGGCAGGGATCAATTGGGGGCCACCTTGAAATCTACCTGTCACAATCTCCAAAGAGGTAAAATATATATATATAAAACATCTTCCCTGTTTGCACCCCTATCATCTATAGAGGTGACCTTTAGCAAGTAGTTTCCTTTCTTTCTCAAAGCTTTTTTTTTTTTTTTTTCAGAAAGATTCCAGGACAGATGACTATTCTCAGGCTATTTGGAGCCAATTGGAGAGGTAACTTGGCAATTAATAAAAGTAGTATTGAATTTAATGAGAATAACTTTAGTCAAAATTTTCCTCATTTCACTTTATTAGGAGGTGTAATTCTTTTGTCTACTTTTGTTTCAACCTCTCTTAGAATGAAGCTTCTCCAGAGTCCCTCATAGAGGTTTGAAGATATGTTGAATTGTTGTAAAGCAAGAGGGTAGCACTGAAACAAACAAACAAACAAACAAAAACAGAAAAAGAACTTACATTCTTCTTGCTTGATATTTTGTCTAATTGAGCAAAACAAAAATTTACTAGGAAGAGAAAAGTTGATCAATGCTAGCTAAAAGGCAAGGTGCTTAAACATACCCTAGAAAGGAGCAGAACTGAGTCATGAGCTTCCATTTTGATCACAGGTTTTTTAAAAACAAATTTAATACATATGTTAAATTTAATACATATATTTAATACATATATTAAATTTAATTCATATATTTTCTCTTGCACACCCTTCTGCCCATAATGTGATAGTTATTGAAGTGGGTTAAAGTACATGTATTTTTTTTGGTCTCAATTTCTTTCACCCTTCCTCAAATTGCCTTCACACTGGAGCATCTGTATGTCCAAACAAACAGACAAGTGAGAAGATTAATGAACTGAACTTTAACCTTCTAAGTATTTATTCCAGGGCTCAGGGGGAAAGCATGCCTCTGCCAATGAAAATCTCAAAACTGTCTCTGATAATTTGGTATTAAAGATAGCTCTGTCAAATGCCTCTTGAGGCATAGAGAGCATCGCCCTTCCCCTGACCCCAAGCTTCTTAGCCCTTATATTCCTCTCTCCCCATTTAAATGGATTGCATCCTATCCCTTTGCCATTCTCTCTCTTTAATAATGATATTAACTGTCATTTATTAAGCATATACTACATCAGATACTGTGGTGAGCTATTTTAATCATCATCATCATCATCTAACATTTTGAGCATTAACTACTTGAAAGGCAACCTTATATTCTCTCATTTAATGTTTGTCTTAGTCATACAAAGTTGTGTGTTTTTAAAAATAGAGTCAACTATTTATTCACACTTTAAGTAAATGTGAGAATATGGAGTTGAAATTGGATTTGTTAAAAACTTGATTAGATAAAAGAAATAGCTCTTGGACATTTTCTATATATGGCCTTGTCGCGGCAGCATGGGAAATAATTGGTGTTCAAAACCAAAAACTAATATAAAGAGAGTCATTCTTTCTGCCTCTCTGATCACTCCTTAAATTCATATAGGCACATGCACATACATGTAATTACAGGAGGTCAAGTCCTCTCTTTCCCATCCATGCATTTACACTATGACAATGCTTTGATGGACGAAAGGCATAGATATGGCTCAGGAGCATAGAAATACACCATCGCGATGGGGCATAGAGTTAAATGACTAATTTATTATGGTTACTAGTGTCCAAAGATGACCTCTCCAAGTATCCCTTATCATCACGTGGCCATCTTCTCCCAGTATATCTCTCTGTCTCCTGCACATTTTTAAAAATAATGATACCTATCACCTTGGATTAATCAGCTGAAGCACATGGGGATTTGAAAGACAGTTAAGACATGCAAGTCATAGTGTAAGATCAATGGATCACCTTTAAAGGTTTATTGCTATGAAATTACATGATCCAATTTCATGTGGGTATCACAGGTAAACTAGATGGGAGTGAGGTTCCTCATATCAAGAGGTAGAGCTTATTTTCTCTACCCTTGAATGTAGGCTGACTTTGTGACTATTTTGATGAATATAATATAAAGTAACATTCTAGTACTTTCAGGCTCAAGTCTTAAGAGACTAACAGCTTCTGAGAGCTTCCCTCTGTAGTTTCCTTTTGAGTGCTCTGTCTTGTTAAAGAGGTGCCCTGTTGTGAGGAAGATCAAGCAGCTATGTGGAAAGGCTCCCAGAGGGAAGAACTGAGAACCTCCACCAATAACTCCTGCTGAGCTCTAGGTGACTGAGTATCAATTGCCAGCTATGTGAGTGTGACATTTCGGAATTTGTAGTCACTGTAATACTCCTGCCAGTACCGAAAGAAGCAGAACTCCTCATTTAACATACAATGAGAAATAATAAACTGTTGTTTCTTAAGGCATTATATTTTGGGGTGGTTTGTTGTGCTGTCACTGATAACCAGAACACTATTATTTCTTTATACAAGCTTATTCTCTGCAAGCTCTTTATTAGGAATGTTTGTCTTTTCCTTCCTGATACTTTTCTATCTTTGAATTCATGACACAGAAGCATCAGAGCTAATTCAAGACTCCTTCCTGCATGGGAAGCAGACAAGCTACCATTTTTACTTATCTATCAGGACCTGAATGGAGTTCAGGGGAAAGAAGACAGGCAGCCAGCCAGTGGCCCAGGTGTGTGTGTCTGTGTTTTGTTTTTGTTTTTGTTTTGCTTTGTTTTTTAGAGAGAGAGAAAAGGATTTTCTTTCACCTTGGCTTAAATTTTTTATATCTCCACTTGACAACAAAAGTGATTCAATTTGGGGTTTATGATTGGGTGTAGACCCAGAGGAAGGCTTCCAAGGGGACTGCTTTGGCAAATATGCATTATCTGCTATGCTCCTCAGACTGACTGCTAGTGGCTTCTAGGAATTCAATGTTAGCAAGGCTTCAGGGTCTCTATTGGGACCCAGCAGGAAAGATTGCCATGCTGCAAGCAAGCCCCATATTTATACTCAGTCTTTAGGATTTCAGGAGTTGTGATGCACCCTAAGGACAGCTACATATCATTTGATTTCATGCCGTTTCAATCTGATTATGCTAACATTCTATTAATTTGTAGAATCTAGATTACATTTTAATGGTCTGGTTTGCATTCCCCCCTTCTATTTTTCTGGTTGATAAAATTTTAAAAGGACATCTGTTGTGCTAAAGATGACTTTTTGCTTAGGGTGCAAAGTCATTGGAATGTGTGGCAGCAATTTTTCTTAGGTAATGACCTTCCCTATCTTATCAAACCAGGCTTTGGTCGCAAAAGAGCTTTTTTAATTCAATTATTATTTAATTTTGTCATTTGTTGCCTGGATGAATGAATACTCTCGCACTCATTCTGATTTCTCATGTATTCGTCTTCGATTCTGAAGAAGGAGTCTGGAGTCTGGAGGCCTTGTCAGAAAATACTCAGAAATTCTGATGCTGTTTTACAAGGTTTTAAATAAAGAATCTATTTCCTTTAGAGGGGAGAAGAAGGTCGAAAGAAGCTGTGTGCCAAGCTATAATTGTTGTCACTATCAATGGCAAATATTTAATGAGTGTTTTCAGTATATAGAGACTTATAAAATGTCTATGGTAGTAGTTCTTAACTAGAGGTCATTTTGCCTCCTCCACCACATCTCAGAGAACATTCGTCAATGTCTGGAGACATGCTTAATTGTCACAACTCAGGGATGCTACTGGCTCCTATTAGGTGGAGGCCATGGATACTATCGAACATTTTGTAATATATAAGACAGTCCTCCACAGCAAAGAATTATCCAGCCCAAACTGTCAATAGTTTTTAAGTTGAGAAACTCTGGTTTGTGAATACAAAGACATATTGAACATAGACCCTTTCCTTATGTAGAGAAGCCAGAACAAAGGGAAATAAAGATGAAATATGAGTAAAATGAGGCATGAAACAGAGAGGGGTCAGCCAAACCCAGACTCGTCACCACACACAGTGCTTCAAAGAGCAAAGATTTGTAATAAGGAAGAGCATTTATGCATGAGACATTATGATTATGACCCCTAGCAAAGGCATAGACAGAAGAAGAAAAGAGAACCATAGGGTTTCTCTGGCTTTGGGGCAAGCCTCCCCATGCTTTTTTTTCTTTCTTTCTTTCTTCTTCTATATTCCTTTCTCCACAGAGAAAGCTCTCATCCAGCACCATGGACTTTAAATAATCTCTTGAAGCTGATGACTCCAAAATTTCTATCTCAAATCAGGTTTCTTCTCTGACATTTAGCCTCATACACACAAATGGGTAATTTTATATTCCTATGTGTTGTCTTATAGACATCTCTAACTTAACATGTCCAAAATGGAACACTTGATTTTCTTTCAAACTTGTTCCCTGCCCCCGAAATATTAAAGTCTTCCGACAAATATTACACCATCCTTCCAACTGTTCAGGACAAAAATTTGATTCCTCTTAGTTTCCAAATGTCTATATCCAATAAGGTAGGTTAATGATTACCTTCATTGTTCCCTCTTGTCCTGCCTCCATCCAATCTACCTATGACATTCACATGGGAATTAAATCATGTCATTTCATTGTAATTAGTCTTTAAAGGTCATCCATTGTTCTTATACTATGACTTACATGCCTTATCTGGATTTTAAATCACCATGTGCTCCAGCTGGTTAATCCAATATGACTGGTGTCACTATAAGAAGAGAAGAAACATACAGACATGCATGGAGAGGTAGGCATGTAATAACAAAGGCAGAGATTGAAGTGATGTCTTTATAAGGCAAGGAACACCAAGGATTGCCGACAACAGCAGAATATTGGAGAAGAAGAAAATATTTTCCCCTATGATTTTTGGAGCCATGATGAAACCTTGATTTTTTGACGTCTAGCCTCTAGAATTGTGGACCATAAGTTTCTGTTGTTTTAAGCCACCCAGTTTTTGGTGCTTTAGTACTCCACTTCTAGGTAGGAAACTAAGACATACTCACCATTCTTACCATTTCACTCACTTCTGTCCAGTCATCTTTCTCTTTCTCAACATATCAAGCTCACTTTCTTTGAAAAAATGTGTTTTTCCCTGATGTCACCAGCTGATTTCTTCTCATCATCCAGATAACAGCTTAAATCTCACCTCCTTAAAAAAGACTTCTTGGACAACAAAATCTAATGTAGTAATCAAATGCTATCTTTTCCATACCACCTTGCACCCAGTTTTGAACCTCTCATTAGAAAATAATACTACATAGACTTTTTCTTGTTTCTTGCCATGAGGCACCACTGTAAGCAAAATCCATAAAACAAAAACATTTTCTCTCCTGTTAACTACCATTTCTTTTCCACATGGAATAGTGTCTGAACTTTGTAGATACTCCATAAATACTTTTTGAATAAGTGGGCCAATTTTTTAAAAAAGGTTTTTACTAAAGTTAAGCTGGTTTTAGCAACTGGACAATAGGAAACAGACCATGAGTAATTCAATTATGTCATTGAGACAGAATAGGTGAGGGTTTTTGTTGAAAGAAGCAGGAGTTGTTAAAAAAGATTGCCCTGTAGCGGGTGTGAGTAATCTCAGCCTATGTTTAATGCTGAGCCTCTAGTAGAAGGGAACATGGTCGGTTGTGTTCCTTCAAGCCCACTCCTTTTCCTCTGCAAATATTTATGCTCTGAGATCTCCCTCTCTCAGGCCTAACCGAGGCCCAGGAGAGGCTGTACACTAGTACAGGACCTAATGGAGACACTGCAGTGCTATTAGCACAGATGGTTGTCATATGTATGCAAATGAGAAACAAATTGAATTTGGTGTCCCCTCTCACCAGCTGTCCTATCAAGGAAGGCTCCCACAGCAGCAAAAGAGCTGCTGGTACACTGCTAATCTGTCACCACAGATTAATTACAACAAGCACATTAATCACCATTTGTTTCTAGTACAAAGGAAAATATCTTGTTTTTCAAGTACGTCCTGTTAAAAGAGGGTGTCCAGCCTTGTAGAAACAAGGCCCAACAAGGACATGAGGCTTCATTAGTTAGGAACAAGAGGCAAATGGAAGATGAAAAGCTCTAGGCTGCGTGCTGCCTTCAGAGCTATCTACTAGTGAGGATGCAAGGAGAGGCAGAGAGGCAGGATGACAAAAGACAGCTAGCCAGCACTCACCTTATCTGACCCTTGAACAACCTACAATTTTAAAGAGTTAATTTTATTTAGAGGATCTTCAAAGAATCAAGAATCAACTGAAAGAGATGTTTATAATTAATAATAATAATAATAATGATGATGATGATGATGATTGGTAAAAGGTCAATGGATAGAACACTAGCTGGGAATTCTAGTAACCAGATTTTTGTCCTGACCATGTAGCTAGTTCCTGCTTAGAAATTGGACGAAACAAATGTTTTTTCATCTTTTTGAAGAGCTAGGATTCATTTGAATATTTAATGAATGCCATGGACTCTGTCACCACAAAATATATGCATAAGCCTAATTTTCTGTACAGTTGCTGTAGATTGAAGCCTTTCTATGCACCCATGTGAAGAAGGCTTTTACTAGACAACCTCTGCTCCCTGCTTTCCTTACACTTCCATCATGAGGCCAGTTTCTCAACCACTCATCTCTAGCTCTTATAGGCTATAACTCTAAGTTTTAGCCATTCATTCACTCATTCATTCATTCAACAAACATTTCTTGGACACTGTACTTGGTGACAGACATGTAATGGTGTAGGAAACAGATATTATCCTGGTTTTAATAAAACTTACACTCTGGTGGGGGAAACAGACATTAACTAAACAAGCACAGAAATACATATGGCATTTCAGTTGCAAGTAAGGACTACAATAGAGAATCACATGGTGTAATGGGAACATATATTAGGGAGTTAGACTTATCTGAGGTAAAGGAGCCTTCCTTGAAGAAGTGAAAATTATGTAAACATCTGAAAGATGAAGCATAGCTAACCAGACAAGAGGGATATCAACAGTTCTCTGGAAAGGAAACCAACCTTCGAGGTAGAGGAGCACATATAGCTTGCTTATGACCAAAGTACATGGTTTTCTGAGACTGAGGGATAGCAAGGAGAGATTTGTGATCAGAGAGTGGGAGGGTTGCAGTAGGTACTCTTAAGGAGGACTACCTTTATCCCAAGAGCAGTGGGTAATCACTGCAGGGCTTTAAACGATAAGAGAAACTGATCAGATTTGCATTTTGAGAAGCTCATTCATCTTTGATGTTAGAAACAGATATTGGGTCATGTGGTGTCCCTGGACACTAAGAGCTTTGGTCTAAGAGTTAATTTGGGCTGTGCTTCTATACTAAACAATGTAAGGAATTCAAAAGAAATTGCAATGTCATTCTATAGAGTAGCTTTCAAGTATAATAAGGGTGAGGGGAGAATTCATGGATTCAGTGTTATGTCAAGAAATGAGAAATGCTTTTGTGTGGAGGGAAATCAAGAACATTTGACCTATGTTTAGAAGATAGGATCCTTGTCTTCAGGAAACTTAGAGTCAGTTTTTGCGTGTCAAGAATTTCATATGTAAGATTAATAAAATGAATGGAGAAGTGAAGAGAACAAGAGATGTGTGTGTAGTGGGCACATGTGAAAGAGAGGAGAAATTATTCTTGCAAATTTAAACTGAAATGCCTTTTAACTTCCAGAAGCAGTTTTGTCAAGATTGGCCAGTCAGCTCCTTGTTTATAGTTTGTTGGCAGGAAAATGAAAAGCTATTTTTTTAAAGTAAACATCTGATATGAAATTTCACACAAAGCCCAATCAACCTGTAAATGAAAGCACAACATGTTAAAAGAGGCCTGTCTTTCCCATCTTGCAAGATGGCAGGTGAAAAAACCGAGAAGCTGGACACTAAGAAGAAGAAACCTGAAGCCAAGAAGGCTGATCCTGGTGGCAAGGTTAAGACGGGTAACCTCAAGGCCAAAATGCCTGAGAAATGGAAGCCCCACTGCAGCTAAAACCCTGTTACAGGAATCGGCAGATATTCCCAATCAACTATGTATTCCAGAAAGGCCATATATAAGAGAAAGTATTTATTAACTAAATCCAGGATTGAAAAAAAGAAGATTCTCTCTACTATCCAAAACCAGTTGGTGGCAACAAGATGATGCACCTGAGAGGTTAAACTTTGCAAGTGCCTAGGTATTCCTACTGAATACATGCCTTGAAAGTTGTTGAGCCACGGCCAGACAGCATGTGAGAAAATTTCGGGTTGGCATCACCCCTAGGACCATTCTGATCATAGTCACTGGGAGTAGCAGAAGCAAGAGAGTGATTTTCCTGAAGCAGCTGAGCAGTGGCTTGCTACTTGTGACTAAACCTCTGTCTGTTCATCACTTGAGTTCCTCAGTGTAGAACATGCCAGAAATTTGCCATCACCACCTCCACCAGAATTGACATGAGTGATGTGAAAATCCCCAAATATTTCACTAACACTTAATTCAAGAAAAAGCCGTGCAAGCCCAGACACCAGGAGGGTAGATCTTTGACACAGAAAAAGAGAAATACAAGATAATAGAGCAGCATAAGGTTGACCAGAAAGCTGTAGATTTATACATTCTGCCCAAAATCAAAACTGTTCTTTAGCTCTAGGTCTACATCCTCTCTGTGTTTGCTCTTGCAAATGGGGTTTATCCTCACAAACTTGTGTTCTAAATTTATTATGAAAAACCTAATTAAATGCCTGATCTGTTAAAAAAAAAAAAAAAAAAGACCTGTAGAAATAGTCAAGCCGAAGGAAAACAGTTTTACTTAGCATAGAAAGTTTAAAGAAAGTGGTGATTATATCCTTTGTGTTGTATAAAGTGGAATTCTGGTTGCTCAAAGGAGTAATGCAAATATTGGAGAAAGAAAATTGATAAATAGCAGAGAATGCTTTTTACAGAAATCTCATTCTTAGAAATATATCCTGAGGAAAATAATTTTAAAAAATATGTATAAGGATATTTATCATCAATACATGGGAAAAATTAACTTGCCCCCACGAGTATTGATTAAATAAATAATGGTTGACTATATGAAGGAATACTACGCAGAAATTTTAGAAAGATGATTGAAATGTGTATCTATTGACACAAAAATATGTTCATAGTATAGTCAATGCAGTGACCAAAAGAGACTTCAAAATATTATGATCCAACTGATATAAATACATCTTTATAGATGCCATCAGATGGGCTCCCTCGTACATTCCCACCACAAAATTCACAGCCCTGTCTTGATTAGTTCACATATTCCCAGTGTTCCATTGTGTTCCAAAGAAGAGGAATCCGGGTTCCTGTTGAAGGCCAATCACTCATCACGTGGACTCCAACTCCTCTTGCTGTCTCAGAGACATAACTGCTGCAGTTATCATGCTTTTCTCCTTCATTACAAAAGTCTTCCTTTCTATTAGGCCATTTACATCATTGTAGAAAAAAGCTCTTCATTTTCCCCACATTATACAGCAGCTGCCATATCATTTAGACTCATCTATTCAGAGCAGAACTCAAAAATGTTGCTACAATGCCTGTTTCCACTTCAGCTCACTCCAATCTGGTTTCTGTCCCAATCACTCTTGTCAAGGTTACAAACTGCCAAATGCTTTGGTTGCCTCTCCAGCCTTATCTGATTTCACTCAGCAGCACACATTACCATTGACCTCGCCTCCTCTCAAAACTCTTTCCTCTGGCTTTCCTTTTATTCATTCGATAGTCTTTAATTCTCAAACTCACTCTGATTGCCTCAAAGTTCACTTGAGGTTCCTCTTTTCTTTGTTCTATTGGCTGTTCTCAACTCTGCGTGCATGTTCACATCATCTAGGAAACTTTCCAAATGCAGTGATGACTGGGCAGATGAAGGGAGTTAGAATCTCTGGATGTGGAGCTCTGGTCTTGGCAGGTTTTAAGATTTTCCCAGGTGACCTTATCACCTTATGTGCACTCAGGGCTGAAAACCACTGCCTGAGGTGGTCTCATTCAGTTTCATGGTTTATCCTCACTAGGTCAGATTACTAGTAAATTTATATCTTCAGTCTCTTGGCAGAACTCCCTGAAATAACTAGACCTGCCAAGTCTGAAAGAAACTTTGTATCCCTCAAGGTCACTGCTATAGTCTGGTACTGGGATGGGGTGACCAGCACTAACCAAATAAGAGAACTATCCTGGGTCCTTTGATATCCTATGAACGTGTACATCACATACTTGGCCTTCAAAGGAGCAGACTTCTTGCTCAGGAACTTTTACACAGATTTTGCCAGTCTCAACATCATTCTCTCAACAGTGATGTCTGGTTTGTCTTGGACAAAAGATGAATAAAAACGGTTGTGCTTTCATTCTAAATTCTAATTAGCTGTAGAAGCACTTCTCACGCTACATTAAGTTTATAAAAGTTTGTAAATTCTGATTATACTAGTGTTCTCCTGCACACCACTCTTAGCTCCCTATTAATAATATCAGGTAAATTCTCCTTTGGTTGCTTTGCAGTTTCATAATGTTAAGATCTGTGTTAATCTATACCTAGTAGTTCTTTTTTATCTCATACCAGACTCTCAGGGAGGCTTGCTAATTGTTTTTCTATTTACTTCTTGTTTTCTCTTACATCCTTGTGTGATGGTTAATTTATGTGTCAACTTGGCTAGGCCATGGGGTGCCCAGGTATTTGATGAAACATTATTCTGGGCGATTTCTGTGAGGTGTTTCTGGAGGAGATTCACATTTGAGTTGGTAAAACAGATTTCCCCCTCCAGTGTGGGCCTCATCCAATCAGCCAAAGACTTGAGTAGAACAAAAATGCTGCCCCTCACCTGAGTAAGAGAGTTTCTCCTACTTTATTGCCTTCAAACTGGGACAATGGCTCCCTACTGCCCTCACACTTGAAGTGAAGCATTGGCTTTTCCTAGGTGTTCAGCCTGCTGGCTTATGAACTGGAACTATACCATCAGTCCTCCTGGTTCTGACAGCTAAGCTGGGCTGCGTGATAAGGACAATGTCAGTGTGCAAAGGGAAGGAGAGAGCTGAGGCAAGAAAAGGACCTACTGGAAGAGACAAGGAAAATACATCCCATGAAGTCCTGCTATATTTGCCAGCTACACATCCTGTGCTTGGTGTCTCTGTGTCTGTCAGCTAACCTGCAAACTCTGTCCCACTCCACACAACTTTTTACACTGAAAATACTTATTTTGAATAGAAAATGCATCCAAATATTTAAACCCGGAATGTGCAAAAGGGTATATCAATATTATATCCTTCTTTCTACCCCTCATGCCTAAATACAAATAGCTATCAATTTCCTTCTCCAATGTGGGCACTACCTAAACATATCTGTATATATGTATATCTCTATGCACATATATTACTTTGGTGGATGTAAGTGATAGACGTATTTTTTTCTTTTTTGCACTTAGCTTTTTACTTTCAATTGTAAATTGCAAAGTTGGTTCCGTATTAGTATAGATCCCTTTCATTTTTAAATACATTATCTTTATTGTATGGATATTTAATATATTTAATGTACATTCTCATGAATATTTGTTTTAATCATTTTGCTACTATAAATGATGCTATAAAAAACTGTATGTTTTATTTCATAAGGTTATGAGTCTGTTTGATGTCTATGCTCCTGGAAGTAGAATTTCTGAGTCAAGGGCAAATGTACTTTAATTTTTTGGTTTTTGCCAAGTTGTAGTTAATAGAAGCACAATTTTCACTTCTTCAATGATGCAGGAAAGTACCTCTCTCCCAACAGCTTTAAAGATGTGCATTATTTATTATTTCATCTTCACCTGTTTGTTAGTTTTTAAAAAGACATGGCCATATTAGAGTTACTTTTTGATTTCTCAAATTGTCAGCAAAGCTGAGCATGTTTTTACAGTTTAAAGCAGCATTTTTTTTTTTTTTCTGAAATGTTATTCATAAACTTGGCCCATTTTTCTCTTAGGTACTTCATCTTTATCTTATTGATTTGGGGAGCTTTTGTATATTAAAAAAATTACTTTGTGGTAGAAAGAGCACTTTTTCTCTCATTTTTTTTGTTTTGTTTTGGCTTTGTGAATTTTTCAGTGTAGAATGTTTAAAAAATATATTCTTTAGTGATTAGTGTTTTAGTTTTTACTTTTATGAAAAGTTCTTCCTTATAATAAGAATATATAGATTTTTAATCATTTAATTTTAATGTTTGCTTTAATTAACATGAAATTTATTTCAGTGGCAGTCTGTCTTATTCTTTTTGTTCAATGGTTGATTTTCTTTTATGATTTACAAGATGTCAGGTTGGCTGTATAAGTATTTATTTTTTTGCTTTATATATGTACATGTTGAAAAATTTCCTCTGAATTCTACTTTAGCTGTATCCCATAGAATGTGTATCTCATGTATTATTTTCTTATCTCTATTTTTGTAGCCATTTGCCATTAACACAAAATTTATTTAAAGGTTTTAAATTTTCCAGATAGTTGGGTGTTTTTCTCTACTAGTTTTATAATTACTTTTTAACTTTATTTCATTGTGAGCAGTGAAGAATTTCTAAACTATATATTTTTTCAGGAATTTGCTGAGGTTACTTTCTGGACTAATAAATGACCAATACTTTCTGCCAGTGATTCATGGGCATTTAAAATGATGTTTTTTTCTCTTTGTTTTTAGGGTAGAAAGATAAATATATTTAAAGGATATCCATATTTCTATGTTTTTTCAACCCTTTAAAGTTCTTTTTCAAAATTTACTTGCTCTTTTGTCATCTGAGAGAGGTGAAATGAAATTTTCTACTATTGTGCCTGTCTCTCCAGGTATTTCCTATGTATTCTCCTTATGAATAATAAAGCTGTCATTTGGTATGCAGTTTTTCTTTGTAAATTGAATCTATTATTTTAAAATGTTCTTTTTTGATTCTTTAAAGTTTTTTTTAACTAAAATGTAATTTTGTTTGTTGTTAAGATCATGACCAGTTTGCCTTGTATTTTTAACCATTCTGAGTTAGTTTGTTTTAGATTTGTCTATTTACACAGTCAAATTGGTTTTTGCTTTGTGATCTGACTCTTTTTTTAAAGAACATTGCCCATCTATATCATGACAAATTTGTTCAGTCTATAATCTATTTTCTGTTAAGTTTTGTGTGGTTTTTTTTTGATTTCTTGATTTTACAAAATGATTTCTATGATTGAATTTTCTTGAGATTTTTTTTTTTTTTGGATGTGGTGTGTGTGTTCTGCTAATTTGGAAAATTTATATTTTAGTTTGAGTTACTTTTATAAATGTAAAGATGACATTTAAATAGCTATATAGACATTTAAATGTCTAGAAAACAGAACAAAATTGGTATATTATGCTTTCTCTATGTTTTTCCCCTAACTTCCACCACCCAATTTTAGTTGACATTATTTTCTCAGCATTTAACTTAGAGTTGCTAAATGTACTTATAGCTCAATTACTTGATATTTCATGTTTAAATGCTATTTTCTCTTTTCTTCCACAGCTACAATGCTATGCCCCAACTTCTTTCTGCCTTTCCCTTCAAATTTTTGTTAGGGATTTTATTTCAATATTGTTAGAGTTTTAATTTCCTTTCTATTCTGAATGATTATTTGCTTTTGTTTTTATCTTAGTCCCATAATTCTATCATTCATTTTGTCATATTTTTTCTTTCCCATTTATCTCTAGTTGGCTAAAGTTTATCCTCTGGTAATTTTTGTCCCCCCATTGGAGGTACCAATTACTTGTAAATTGTATTATGTATGTCTTTCACCTCTATTATTTTCTCTTTTAATCTTTAAAACTCTGATTATTGCATTTCATTTTATTTGTTTTCTTCATTTGCATTCTTCATATCCCATACTACGTTTATAACAGTGTTTATTCTACGTGCTACTCCTAAGTATGGATTTTTTTCCCAATAGTTTTCAAGTCATGTTTCATTCCCTTATATCATCTCACTTATCTGTCCTGAGCCCTTGTATCTCTGCTTTGTGCTTTTATATAATAAAGGTAATTGCTTCTTAAGGTTTTTGTTGAATGATGATGTGCTTGGTTAATTTTCTTCAGCCCCATGGCAACATTTTGCTGGTGAGTATTCTTCATCTTCCACTTGTTTTTCCTATGCTTGTTCTTTTTTGAATACTACTTATTGTTGATCAAGTGAATCTTTCTGGGCCTCCCATTTGCCAGCGTTCTATGGTTGGGTTGGGGAAGAAGTGTAGTACTCTAGGCTTGCAGGAATTCTCCTCATAAGACATTTCGAAGTGCGAATATTCTCTTCTAGTATGGACTTCTTGCCAGTCGACCAGGATTGGCAGTGAAAGGGCTGCTGGTTATTCGGAAGTCTTTTTCCTTTACTCTGCAAAATGGCTTGTCTATATGATTCCTCCTTCTGCTGCATCTTTCTTTTTTCTACTTAGTAGCAGATTAAGTTGAGAAAAGCTTCTTCTTGCAGTCTGCTCTCATATTCCCATTGTTCCAAATAAAGGACTCTTGATTTGGTTCCCACCACCCCTGCTTCTGTTGGATACTTGTGCTCTGCCAGCTTTATCTGAGATCCACAGCTTTGGGAGCCCTCTCTGATCTTTCCCCAAGTCTGTTTGATCTTCATTTTCCTTTCTTATACACACTCGATGCTCATTATTCACAGATTCTGTAGTTGCAAGTTTGCCTCTCATTAAAATTTATTTGTAATCCTCAAATCAATACTTATGGCGCTTTTGTTGTCTTTTGTGGACATGCTCAGAGTGGTGAAAATTTTGAATTACCTAACATGCACACTCTCAGATAAGGTTGAACAAAGCAATTTAATTTCCTTTCTGCGTTCCCATTTCAGCACCCATACTGCAAGTAAGTGTCCTTTTTACTGGTCTATTTAGTGTCATGTTTTTACATTTTTGCACTTGCTGTTGGTAACTTTACTGTTTAAAATGGCCTCTAAGCATAATGCTAAAGTGTTGTCTATGGTTCTAAGTGCAAGAAGGCTATGATATGCCTTATAGAGAAATTATATATATTACGTGAACTTTGATAAGGCATGAGTTATGATGCTGTTAGCCATGAGGTCAATGTTGATGAATCAATACTACACATTAAATGAGGAATTTTTAAACAGAAACATGCATAAAACAAGGTTATTTATTGATCGATTGATGAAAGTACTGTGAGCAAATACTTGCAGGACTCTAACCTGTATCTCCTCTGGAAGCATGGTTCAGTATTCACTAATTCAGTGTTCACAGCAACTTTAGAGAACATAATTACCACAAATAGCAAGAACCAGCTGTAAATTTAGATTACCCATGTCTCCCAGTTACATCAAGGACAGAGTTTATGACCGTCTTTCTTGTTTTTTTTTATTGCTTCTTGCTTTGGAGTGATTTCAGAGGTAGAAGTGATTGCCATATCTTACCATTTTAACACTGGGAATATTCTCTTTTCATTAGTGTTTGTTTGAAAGTTTTATTTTGTTAAGCAAAGTCACCTTGATTTCATGTTTTGAGGAAGTGGAATGTGCTGGGTAGAAAGCTGAAGTTCAGAGCGGA
The DNA here is from genome assembly GCF_014176215.1 of Rousettus aegyptiacus. Lineage (NCBI taxonomy): Eukaryota > Metazoa > Chordata > Mammalia > Chiroptera > Pteropodidae > Rousettus > Rousettus aegyptiacus. The sequence continues at coordinate 68,400,753 of NW_023416309.1, forward strand.
GACTAATGAAGACAAAGAGGAGAAAACATGGGCAGCTGACTCAGGAGTTGAGTCACAAATTCCAGCTGAACGCGAAGCCCACTGGAAAAGTCCCAGAACATGCAGTATTTGCTGTCAGGTAACTTAAATTCTGATCCTGATTCTGCCATTCATTACCTCTTTGAGACTGAATGGGTTGCTGCTCTGGAAGTCTGTTTCTTCTTTTGAAAATGATGACTATATAGTGTAATTGTGAGATTACATGTTAAAGATTACAGATATAAAGCATCTGGTACACAGTAGGCACTCAGCATTTATTAGTTCACACCTCATTCACTCAGAAAGGAAGCACATATTTGGGAAAGCTCATATGCCTGAATTTCAGATTTCTGTCAAAATCAGTTTATGATCTGTGCCCAGAAAAATCAGTCTCAAAGTCACACTTGCTTATTACCCAAGCTGCCATTATCCTGCTCGGTCAGCCTCCTTTCACCAGGCTTGGCAATGAATAGCTCTTAGCTATTTTCCCAAATTAAATTCACTCTCAGCGAATGAAGATTTGACACCAAAAACAATATTATGGAGGACATGCTGAGGCTTTGGGGACATAGAGAAATTTCAGAGACCTCTATACCAAGACAACATCACTAACCATGTGCACATTCTCCTGCTTAAAAGAGAACAGCATACATTAGGATGCCACAATTATGGCATGTTTATTCTTTAAAAATCAACCTAATTACCTTAGCATTATACCTGGTAGGTCTCAGATGGTGTGGCCCAGCCAGTTAGGCTCAAGGGTCTTCCCACGATGGTGAGATTGGTGAAAGGAAACAAGGATCTCCTGACTGGACACCTGCTGCTGTTTGCTTACCACACTGAATAGCAGGGCTGGTAAATAAGCCATACCCCCAGAGGCGTCTGTGTCAGGAAAATGATGAGGGGAACCAAGACATGTCAGAGCTGTCTCTGCAGGTGACTTGATTGTGTCCAGGCTGAGAGATTTTTGGTTACTCTTCCCTAACTAAAAATTGGAGTCACTGAGTGGACAGAAAGAAACAGATAAAATATGAGGATTCGGTGGTATAATAAGAATTATAAGGGCTGGGGTCTGCACTTGCCTCTCCCCACAGTAGAACCTGATGTGGTTTGGAGGGTGAGGGAGCATTAAAAAAAAAAAAAAAGCCAGAACAAATCTTTGGCCTTATTGCCCCAACAAACAACTGTAGCTGTTCGGTTTTCTATGTAACCTCTTATACTCAACATTCATCTTGCTGGCCTCCTCCCCATTGCCTCCTTGATAATAATGATTACTCTTCTGTGCCTCCCACTAATACTCCAGGAATTACATAGGGCACTTTCCATAACTAGTTAGTCAGGGTGGTTGCAAACCTGTAAAGTGGCACTGTATTTAATTCACTTAACAGATGAGGTAACTGAAGCTAGGAAATGCTAACTTCCCCAAGGTCACATAGCTGGCAGTGGCAAAGCTGGAGCTCAAATCTAAGTCTTTCTTCCTATCTATCCACATGCTAGGCTGCCGTGAGACTCTGCAAACATGAGCCTTGTCTGGGAAATGTTTTAGGAGCCTCTCTTCATGATGGGCTAGAGTGGTGGTCCTCATGCTGGTTGCATATGGATTCACAGAGACATCACATTGCTCAGTGATGATGTCTTACTAGAGGGAGATCTGACTGGCTTCACTTTAAAGCCTTCGTCTTACTCTGAAGATTAGGCTCCTTCTTGTCTGTATAGAGTGTAGGTATAGATACTATCTGGAAATTTGAAATAAAGTATGAAGAATTGACTTTTAAAGTACAGAAGACTCCATTGCCCTTCAAACTCTGTAATGATGTTCGGGGTTGCAAAAACACCAAGCTAACTCAGGCAAGAAAGGAACATCACTGGAACAATCTTGGGATCTTTCATGAAATCAAAAAACAGAGGCTCTGAGCCTTAGGAAGGGATTACATTCTCTGGAGAAGCTTGAATATGTGCGCGCGTGCGCGCTCTCTCTCTCTCTCTCTCTCTCTCTCTCTCTCTCTCTCTCTCTCTCTATATATATATATATATATATATATATATATATATATATCTTTGATTTGCTCGATATGTTGATTTTCTTTTTCTTTTTTTTTATAGACTAGTGTTTCCCACAGTGTGACACCCAGACCAACAGCACCAATATTACCTAGGCACTTGTTACAGATATTAGTCTTGAACTCAGACCCAGAATGAGAAACTGGAGTAGGGGCCAACAATATGTCTTTGAACAAGCTTTCCTGGTGATTCCGGTGCTCAATAAAGATAAAATACCACTGCCATGGACCACATTTCTCTGTTTTTTACATGATCAAAAATAGCCAATCATATGACCCATCTTTTGCATGCTATGATTTTGTCCATGAAGAGAAGTCTTAATTGACTTTCATTTGTCCTTAAATTAAAATATACTTAGAAGGAACCCATTGATGGAGCTTGAATCAACACACAAATCCTGGGACATAAAATATAATAGAGGGTGGAAGTGGGTGGAGAAGACAAATACTCCAATTACAACAAGATAAATAGTGGAAAAAGGGGAAATGCTTAGGGAAAAAATGCTGAACAAGCAGTCTAATAATAAGAATAGATGTAGCAGCAGTAATAAGATTAGGAGCACTAGTGATATCTGCCAATGATTGAATATTTATATTTGTCAGGTCTGGAGCTAAGCATATTTTTTGTGTATTATTTCATTTAATTCTCACAATACCTCTATAAAGTAGACCTGTTAATATTCATATTTCACAGATCTGGAACAGTTTAAAGAACTTGTTTAAACTGACATATCACACAAGTGGAATAGGTTGCATGCACTCTGAGACTTAGCCACTATAGTATTCTAATACTAGAAGTTGCCCACTGTTAAGGGCAAAATGCCTTTGTAAATGGAATGGTTTGAAACTGGATAAGACAGTACTTGAAATCCCATCTATCTCCAAGATAAGAGATTGTCTTAGGCCATTTAGTGTTTAAAAATATGACCAATGTTTTCTGCACTACAGAGCAAAATAAAAAAGGTGCTGGAGTTGTGGGATTCAAGTGCAAGTTTGTTTTTGAGACTCTAGAGTAGAGTATTTGAAATTACTTTGGCTGAGATCAAGTCTAGCTGGACATAGATGATTAAAGGCATTTTAACTACTCCTATAAATGGAGGTCATAAATGGAGAGTGAATATGGACTACAGAGAAAATGTTCTAGAGACTTAAGCAATGGGGCTCCAAATGGGAGGCTTGATTTGGAATCAGCAATATCCCCCTTGGTTCCTCTAACTATGTCCCTCTGGAGCTTTAAGACATGTATAACAACAGTCTGAGATCTTGTGTCACAGTGTGAAGGGGAAGCCCATTCCAGGAGAAACTATGGGCTTGAGTTTTGCATTGTCCTGCTTAGCTGGCAAATTTGAACAAATTCATTCTTTTTTAAAGATTGAGTCATTTTGTTTATCCACCCAAGTCTTCCCCTTTCTAGCCTCAGACCTTTCCCTGATAATCTAAAACTTCCTATTTATTTTCTTAGAACTTCACAGCACGGCTTCCCTCTTCCCCAGCCCAGATCATCCATGAAACTCTCACTCTTCTACCATGCCTCCTTTTACTACTCAGCCCTTGCCTTCAGGTTCCTTTTTTTCCTGCTTTCCCATCTCTCTCTCCGTTTTCAGAATAATCCTGGATTTCAAGCCTTTCTCTGCTTTTCTCTCCTCTCCCGCTCTCCTTTCTTTTTCTTCTTTCTCATATTGTAGGCAGACATAGTAAGAATTTTATTTTCCTTTTTTTTTTTTTCATAGCACTGATTTGAATACTCGAGAGCTTTTATTTACTAAGCAAAAACAAAGGCTAATATCTTGTCTGGCATGTCCAGGAACGACTGATACAATGGGGAGCTTTTAATCATAGTCCCCACAGGGTACCTTCTGATGTTTTAATGGTCAAGACCAAACTTAATTCAAATCCAGCAGGCGTTATTAGAAGTCATGTTGGCTAGCATGTCTTTATTGCTCTCATTTTTAATTATGAAGTGTAATAAGGTCACATTTCTGGAAATAGAACTCAGTAAGATACATTGGTTTAATTTGTAAAAGTAATCTCCCTTCATAGACAATGTTTCATTCCAGTTCAGCTAAAATCCACATCAATAGTAGAAAAATGTAACAGGCTTCAATTAGCCTCAATAATGCTCTGCACAATGATGAACAGGAAAAAAGAGAAATTGGTATTTCACATCTTCATCATTTAAGGACTTTGATGATACAAAATAGATTGGCTCTATTTATTTCCCTGTTGCAGTTCTTGTCTTCTCAAAAGATTGTAATATAATAAAGTGATTTTAATAAAATGAAGGTGAAAAGGATTCCTTGGGACTGAGCCAAGAAGTTTTTGACTAGGCAGCAGAGAAGATTCAGGAGATCTTTTGCAAACTGGAGGCTGGTGTTGATCTGTGTGTGGGTGGGCTTGGCTTGATGTCATGAGCAAAGCTCCAAATGGTATCTAGAAGAATTCTTAGTTTTAGGGAGATGATAATGGAATATTCCAGTGTTGAAAATATTACTTGTAAGCTGTTGAGACTCAGTTTTCAGTTGAGTATGGAAATAGTGCAGTTTATTTTAAAGCCTTACTTTAAAAAAAAGCAATGTGGAATTTATAATTCAATAGTCTATGTGATTCAGGAAGAGAAAAGATATCCTAAGGAGATGCAAGGTCTAGTAGATATGCATCTCAAATATGTGAGCTATGTCTCTTCTCAGTACCACGCTATTGATCTATGGCATAGGAAAACAGAGCTAGGTCACAATAGTAGTTTTATTCTCATTTCCACATTAGTTCAACAATATTTATAATGAATGAACTCTGGTTATAAATTAGATACAGATCCACAGCTTTTAATAATTGACAAAATGCTGCCATATATACAATGCTATTTGATCCTTGCAAAAATTGTTTGAGGGAGAGTATAGAAGTTATTCCCATTTTACAGACGATGAACATTGACTCAGATCAAGGGTGATATCTAAGTTGACATGGATAGTTGTGACAGAGCCAAGACTATAACATAGATTTCCTGATGGAGAGTCATTGACTTCAACTGAATTCCAATTCAGTTAAACACTTATTGAGCCCACTATATGCCAAGCTTTAGAGATATAATATAAATAAGTTCCAGACTTTTAAATGCAGGCTTTTTTTTGGGGGGGAGGGCGTGGAACAACATACTTCACATAAGAAATTGAACCATATAACTGCAATTATTGTAGGTCAAAAATGTTGAATATCAGTGATTTCATTTTATTTAGACATATTTAATATTTAAGTATGATAGAGGAATATTGATATATTCTTTTTTTCTTATTTTTCTTGCATTTGTTCTGCTTTTACCCATTTTTCTCCTCTACTTCTTGAAGCATTGGCTTTGTCAGAGGAGACTAGCTGTTACATCAATTTAATTCTCAAGAACACACATGTGCACACAGGATGATATCTCAAACAATTGGCACAGACTTCTCTCTTGCCTAACCAACACTCAAGTTTATGTTTTATGAAGCTTTCCTCTACTGAGCCTGTAAATACACAGAACCAATGATGAATAACCAAATTAATACAGTTTCTGAGGTTATACATAACAAGCTGGACTGCCACAGCCCTAGGACACAGGTGTCAAGACTATAGAAATTGTGACAGATAAAAACTTAAGAAAGACCACTAATTTTGCAACCTGCACATCATCAGTGACCTCGAGCGCTGTTACAGTGGTGTGAATAAGACAATACTTGACTGCAAAGAGTAACAATGATGAATGAGAAAAAGAGAATATCAAGCATTGGCTCAAAAATCTTAGTGGTTGACAAGAGAAGTCATAGCAAGAAGATGTCCTTTAGTAAGTGAATGGGTAAATAACTGTGGTGCACCCTGACAATGGAATATTATCCAGTGCTAAAAATAAATGAGCTATCGAGCTATGAAAAGATATGAAAAAATTTAAATGCATATCACTAAGTGAAAGAAACCAGCCTGAAAAGGCTACACATTATATATTCCAAATATATGAAATTCTGAAAAATTCAAAACTATGGAGATAGTAAAAAAGATTAATAGTTTTTAGGGGGCAACAGAAAGGAAGAGTTGAATAGGCAGCGTACAGAGAATTTTTAGGAAAATGAAACTATTTTGTATGATTCCATAATGATGGATACATATTATTATACATTCGTACAAACTATAAAAAGTACAACTCCAAGAGTGAGCCTTAATGTAAACTATGGACTCTGAATGATATGATGTGTCAATGAAGGGTCATCAGTTGTAACAAGTATACCAGTCTGGAGAGAAACGCTGATAGTGGGGGTGGCTGTGCATGAGTGAGAGAAGGGAATATAAGGGAAATCTCTGTGCCCTTCCCTCAATTTTGCTGTGAACTTAAAACTGCTCTAAACAATAAAGTATATGAAAGAGAGAAAGAGAGAGAGAGAGAGACAGACAGACAGACAGAGAGAGACAGAGACAGAGAGACAGAGACACAGAGATTTGAGAGGTTTTGAGAGAGATCCACTTACCTAGGGAGAAGGAGCCTCTATCATTGAGGCAAGAGATAAAAGAAGAAGGTTATTAAGATAAATAACACTAGCTCTTATAACATATACTGCTAGGTCTCAGAGGCTTAACAAAATAAAGGCTTATTTCTTACTCGAAGACATTCCTACATGGGCAGCTGTCTTGAGCAGCTTGCCTAAGTGATTCTCCTTATATCTTATCACCCCACTGTTCCCTGGGACCTCAGAGTCCTCCAGTGGATCTCCTGTATCTAGGCAATGTGAGGTCATGTAAGCTGAGAGAGTACCTAGAGCAGGAGGCAAATTAATGCTCATGAGCCAAATCCAGCCCACTATCAGTTTTTGAATGGCCTGAAAACTGAAGATGATTTTCAGTTTTCAGTGGTTGAAACAAAAAAAATCAAAAGAAGAATGATAGATAGTTCATGACATGTGAAAATTATATAAAATTTAATTTTCAGTGTTCATGAGTAAAGTTTTTTTGGAACACAGCCAAGTTCATATATTTGTGTGTAAATTATTTGTGGCTGCTTTTTTGCTAAACTGGCAGAGTTGAGTAGTTGCAATAGAGACAGCATAGCCTAAAAAACCTACAAGTATTTATTATCTGCCCTTTACAAAATATTTTCCAAATCCTGACCTAGAAGACTGAGCACCCCATATTTAACTACCTCATCTCAGAAGGTCACACCTCATTCACCCACATTGTATTGGCAAGAACTAGCTATATAAATCCACCCAGATGCAAAGAGGCTGAAAAATGGACTCCCTAGCTGGGTAGCTACTTCTCTGCATCAATTCTGCCCTTTCACACTAGGGAGCACAAATTTTTATGTTTGTCCAGGTCACTACATCTACAGCAGGGGGATTATATTGTATGTTAGACAGGAAATAGATTTAAATGCCCCCTTAGATATTTCTTCTCTCCAAAATCCATTTTCAACTGTGCCACCAGAGGAGGTGTATGTGTGTGTGTGTGTGTGTGTGTGTGTGTGTGTGTGTGCGCGCTCATGTGAGGGTATAGGAATTCTTTCTGTCTGCCCTTTTATGTATTGCCCATTCTGGCTAGTTCAAGTTGGCTTTCCTCAATCTATCTCTCCTGCCCCTTCATGCCTCCTCTCTTTATTGTGAGAAGTAACTCAGCTATGCTTCAGTTCCCATACCTAAATTATGTACCCACACTCAGAACACTAAAGGTCATCCTTTGTAAATAGAATCTATTGATCTTAGAAAGGACATGACCATCAAAACTCATCAAAATATTTCTTCCAAACATGTGAAGCAACTCTCCACATGAGAAAGATGGGTTAAGTGACAGTTTCTCTATCCCCTTAACATTAAAAAAAAAAAAAATTAGATAAAATGTAACATATTTAATTTAACCATGTATTTACAGGTATTTTAGGGACTCTTGATGCCAAGGAGTGGCTTACCAGTGATTCACCATTCCTCCATCATCCACCACCTATAGCTACCTAAAGAAATACAAAATCTAAGTAAAAATGCATCTGCAGTGAAAACCCAGCCCACAGATTTTTTTCTTGCAATGTCTTGCCTTAGATTGCTATCTCCCAAACTACTGCTCTACAGGAATTCTGGAGTTTCCACCATGCTACAAAATTAGTTAAGATTGTCCCTGGTCTCAAAGGCATCATGGGCCAGTGGAAAGACAGGCTTTCATACATTTATGGGTAAAATAAAGTAGACTAAAATAAGTACTCAAATTGAAATCCAAACAAAGTACTCTGAGCAAGCACAGGAGTGGAGTGATTAATTGTGGCAAATGTTAACCAAGAGTAATGATTTTAAGTGTCAGGAATACAATGCTAATCCCAATTCATTCATCATTAATACCTCACCTTGCCTGGATGTTTATCTTGAATGAAAACCGAGGTTTAATCTGGAAAATCGGTCAACACCATTTATCCTTTGATTGCAAATGCTCAGAAAAGGTAACCGCTGTCTGCTATATTTCGTGCTCGTCCACTCACATGGTAAGCCAGAATTTTGCCAGGTGACCTCTTAAATTGAGGTAATTTTTAATTCAATATAAAACAGAGCCTTAGACAGAAGCAGTGCTATAGCCCCATCATACATTCTAGTACATGCACATTTTCTTGTCTCTGTTCCAGTATTCTAATGAAACTAATATTGGTCATTTCCCCTCTGGAGCACATCATGAGTAAATATGAAGACAAGAGGATGATGGGCATGGGTTCCTTTCCCTCAAGAAAAAAAGGTCAATATTTAACTAAGCAATGATGAAATAAGACTGAGGGTGATGTATGAGGAGAATGGCACAGATCAATGTACCATGAAAGCATGGAAAACAGAGAAATGAATTGTGATTGAAGGACCGAGGACAACTCAGTTCCCATCCTCTATAAAATAAGAAATGCTGCTCCTTCTTATCCAAACAATTCTTTCTACCTCTTTATGACACCAAGTCCTCCTATTTTTCTAATGTCTTAATTATTCTTCTCTACTCATTTTTTCTCACTGTTAAGCATGTGGAGGTGTTCTCCATTGTGGAGAGAAAATCTACATTAGACTTAATAGTCTCCTCTGGCTAATTGTTCTTCTCTTTTCCCACTCAACATCTAAAGGTAAGCCTACCATAATGCCCCTCATCAGGGCTGACATCCAACTATCAGTATTGCTTCATAGAAATCTAGGCATCTTCTCTCTATCTGGGTTTAGCTTGCATCCGTATCCTGTATTACTGTTGTTTATGAATAATGCTACTCGATGTTAATATGTATCTCTTCTTCTTGTGCAAATTTTATAGGATCTCTATGATTTGGATGAGGTTTCAGTTAGAAACCTTAACCCAAAGATTGACAAAACTATAGCCATTGGGCAAAACTGGCCCTCTACCTGATTTTGTAAATAAAGTTGTATTGGATCACAGCCATAACATTTATTTATGTATTATTTGAGACTGCTTTTGTGCAACAATGGTACAGTTAACTAGACATAACAGAGATCATATATTCTTAACCGCCTAAAATATTTACTATCTGGCCCTTCGTAGAAAAAGCTTGCCAACCTCAGAATTAATCTTTCTCATAGTGAATATTGTAGGCTCTATGCGATCCTTGGTTCTATTTCCCTTTGATAATTGATGCCAGACTTTGGGAAAGCCATATTCTCTTTTGAGAAGAAATTTCAGTTAAAAAAGTTAGAAGAATCCTGATACAAGGAGAAACTTTTATACTTCAATTAATCTGCAAACCAGGGCAGCTACTGTGCCCACAAAAGATCCAATTATGAAAAAAAATACGATTGAAATTAAACACTTCTTACTTCCTCAAGAAGTATTTGTTCTCTTTTGAAACAACTCTCAGTTCTTGTTATGAGCTTGAGATTGTATTAGATAACAGAGTAACTCTGAGGGCTGCTACCTCTTACATGGGCTATGAGTTGTTCTGATGAAGGCAGGGTACACCAAAAGAGGATCTTAAAAAATGTTCAGAGTTGATAAGAATTACATGAGTAACACTGAAGTAACATAAACACACACACACACACACACACACACACACACACACAGAGAGAGAGAGAGAGAGAGAGAGAGAGAGAGAGAGAGAGAGAGAGAGAGAGAGAGAGAGAGAGAGAGTTTGCCTTCGAAGAATATGACAGGATGAGGTGGAAGACTGCTGCCTTTTATTACGAGGGCTTCTGTTCTATTTGATTTTTTTCCCCCTCAAGGTCATGTGTTACTTTGAGAAAGTCTTTGGGCAAATCACTTCAAGTCTCAGTTTCTCTATATTAGTAATAGAAAATCAAATTTTCTCACCCACCTTCCTAGAAACTGAAAGAAATGTATGTGAAAGTATTTGAAAATGCTAAAACCATACTTACCAGCCATAAATGGTATGATATTTAAATCAATCAGTCTTTCTGAACACCAGCCTCTCCCTGAGAAACCAACACATAGTCTTTAACTCTCAGCTTTCCAATGCCTTCTGAGAAAGAGCATTGAATCACTTCTTTAGAGATAGAGGTGCCATTCATACATCTAATCCCATTTTCAAAAACAACTCTTATTAAACAGTTCTTATTAATCTTGCTTCCCAAAAGGAAACAAACGCTATTCAGCATTCTTATATGACAGTAAATCCTTTGCCTTTCCAGAGCTTCTCTTTCTTCTGTGTGAAAATAGGTGGGGCAGAATTTCTTTACTTCTCTCTTTATTAAGTATTGGAGGACAGAGTCATCACCAGAACTAACATTTCCAAACTCCCTTCTCCCCAAGATTCTTACTTCTTGTGCAAAAAAATATATATATCTACTTGCATTTTTCTAAATGCATTCTTTCTACATAAGAATTCTCCCTTTCCTCTACTCTGATTTCAAAAGTAATATTTCATTTTTGACTGTAATATATAAATATCTTATTTCATATGAGATTCAAATAATACAGATCATATAATGAAAATCCCAGAAGACACTTTTCATTCCTGTTCTCCTCCCAGTCTTCTTCTTGGAAGTCATTTCTGCCAATAAGTTGAGCCATCTTCTTTCAGTCCCTTTCTATGCATATATATTCACATGTGTCTTGATATATTACACCTTTAAAAAACACAGTTGTGGTCATACTATGCATATTGCTCACTAGTTTGCTTTGTTCATCTGAAAATTTGTATTTGTTATTTTCCAACATCAGTACATTCTTTTTGACAGCTGCATAATATTTTATAGTAAAGATATAGCAAACTCTATTTCAAAACTCCCATATTAATGGACATTTAGTCATTGTCTATTTTATGCTAATCTCAACAATTCTGCAATAAATATTCTTGTACTGAAGAATTTCTTAAGCATAAATTTCTACTTTATTTTCAGTTTTGATAGATACTGTCAACTTGTCTTCAAAGGGCTTCATCAATTCATAGCTCATGTAACAGTTGAGGAGACTCAGTGACCATCATTACTGGTTGTATCAAATGTAAATATGTCTGCCAACCTGACAATTTTTTTTTTAGTATTTTAAGAACTTTTAATGATCTTCACTTTAAATTTCATTTCTACAGCATGGAATATGCAGCCAGACGCCCTCAGTTTATACCATAAGCTCTGCCACTTATTAGATGCATGATCTTAGATAAGTTGCTTCATCTTTCTGTGGCTTATTTTTCTCCTCTGTGAAAAAGTAACAATAATAATACTTGACTCCTATAGTTGTTGTGAGGATAAAATGAGTTATCCTGTGTAATGTAGTAGCATACTACATATTGTAAAGATATATAAATATCTGCCTTATTGCTATTATTATATTTATTTTATTGTATTGTATATAACAAAACAAATGGTTTTGCTATATTATTTTCTATTTGGCCACTTTATTGAATTATCTTTTTATTTATAATTTTTAATGGTTTCCCTTAGTTTTTTTTCATCGATGATTGTAAAAATTAGTCATTCAGTGCTTTCCTTTGCAGTGGTTAATATTCTTCTTTTTCTTGCCTTATAGTATTTTCTAATATTTCCAGTGACAATTATAATAGACATTCTTGTTCCTTATTAGTAAGACTGCCTCTACTCTTCACAATTACATAGGATTTTTACTGTAGTATTTGACAAATACCCTTTTAGAGAGTAAGGGTGTTTCATTCTAATAAAAGAACATTATTAAAATTTTTTTAATGAAGAAAGAATACTCTCTTTAGCATCTTTTGAGGTGACTATATATATATATATTTTTTTTCTTTTAACCAGCCTATGTGATGAATTATATTAGTGAATTGTCCAATAGTAAATAAGATAAATCATTTTGACATTCTATTATTAAACTGTTGAATTCGATATGCTAATATACTACTTAGAACATTTACATCTATGTATGTGAGATAGGCCAACTTTTTTTTTTGCAAACACCATCTTTGCAGATTGAGTTAAGAAATTTCATATCTTTCGTTATGCTATAGATTAGGTTAAATGACACAAAGATTTTTTTCTTTGAACATATGGTAGAATTTGCCTGTCAACCCTTGGGCCCAAAGTTTTAGTGGTAATCTTTGATTACCTTCTCAGATTTGTATGGTTATTAGTATATTCAGGTTTGTTTCTCATTCTTGAGTAATTTCTATTTTCCCTGTAAATCATCCATTTCATCTAGCTTTTCAAGTTTGTTGACATAAATAGTACAAAATATTTTCATAATTTAAAAGCCTCCTCTACAGTTATCATTATATCACTCTTCTTGCTTTTTATATTGCTTACTTTTGTATGCTTTTTCCCCCTAAGTCAGACCTACCAAAACTTTATCTAGTTCATTAGTCTTTATGAAGAACGGACTTTGGTTTTATAGATCAACTATAACTTTTGTGTGCATGGCTATTTTCTATATTATTAATTCCTGCTGCTACCATTATAGTTTCCTCTTTTTACTTTCTTTGGGTTTATTTTATTATTTTGTTCATCATTTTTTTTTGATATGGAGAGTCAGATATATATAGATAAGAAAACATTATAGACACTGTGATAGGAGTCTATACTTAGCACAGTGAGGACACAAAATAGTAAGGGATTGATTCTATAAAAGTGGCTAGAAAAGAGTGTAGCTTCATAATTTAAATATAAATTAATGGAGAGAAAAGGTGCTTATCTAGTCATACTTGTAAGTGGTTATTCACAGTGAAATATTTATGAAAAAAATTCATATGTGTACACCCATAAAACCTGTTACAGTGATGGTCTCTAAGGAAGGTAAGTGAAAGCTTTTGGCATGTACTCCTTCATGCTGTTTTACCATATTCATTTATTATATATTCAATAAATAAGTTTATAAAATGTGCTAAGTAATGAAATAAAGTCAAAGCATTCTGTTGAAGACAAAAACTCCTAGAACTGGAAGGCCTCTTTGAGATAAACTGGTTTAAACTTCCTTAATTTAATTTAAAGATATTTTTAAACATTGGGAAGGCACTCTCAGAGGCACACAAGTACAGGTCTGATATCTCTATTAGAAGCCGGACTTCATAATTGCATAAAACCTGCTGTCTGGTCTGCTAATGTGGCAGTGGCTGCAGGCAGCAGCCCAGGACTCCAGGACTAAGCAAATCTGGGGCAGGGAGAAGGCACTCACTGGATCCAGCCATGGCAGTGACAGAGGAGAGAATGAGAAGTTTCCTGTCTGAGGCAGGTTTTTGCTTTTGTTTCAAGACCCCTTATCTCTGTCAGGTTGTGTCTGCCTCCACTCACCTAACAGCTTGCCTGGCTCTGTTTCTTTTGCTTCTGAATAGGCTCCAGCCCCAGACAGTGTCACTGTCTGCCCTGCTGTTGACCTGCAACATCTCTTTATTTGCCGAGCACTCCACCTCTGTTCCCAAGTTCAGCCACTTTACTGCTTCTCCCACCAGGGAACAGAAGGTCCTTGTAAATGTAGGTTGTAAATAATGACAAGGTCAAAAATAGGTATTAAAAGTTGAGTAGGACAGACATGGAAAATGGAATTAGCTAGATGGATGAAGGCAATAAGTGAATATTTCTCTGGATGAGGTGGAAGAACACAAGAAAGGGAGCAGAACAGAGAGTTGTGTTTGGAAAAGAAAAACACCGAATTCAAGGTCTCAGTTGGCAGAACTATGAAGAAGGAGGGAAGAAATAAAAATGCACTTACTGAGTTCCGTCTGTGTTCCAGGAGATCTATGGATATGATCTCTTAATTCTCTCAGTTTCCCACATTTTACAGGTGAGGACTCTGAAGCTTATGGGAATTCAACATTTTGCCAATGACCCAAATCTGGCAAGTGGAGAGGCATGGAGTTAGAGGTAGATAATAGAGAAATGAATGTTGGCCTGACCATGTGACTAGAGAGATAGAAACTTGATGCCCCCTTCAATTCTCACTGATTTAAAGGAAGTAGAAAGTAAGGTACTAGTTGGAGAAATCAAAAGCCTCATCTACAGGATTGCTTGTGCCAAGCCAGCTGCATATTCCATTCATCAGCAAGGCTTGTCAACTCTACTTCCAAATTAAATCTTGAATCTCCTCTTTCTCTAACTCTACTGGCATTGCCTGAACCCAAGCTAGCATCCTGGAATGAACCATCATTTATCCTCACTTAAACTACCACGTTAACTTCCTTCTGAACTTTTCTGCCTTTCATCTATTTTATATAGATCAAATGGAATAATATTCATAATATATATCTGATCATGTCTTAACCACCTGTTGAAACTTTCCAATAACTTCTCATGGCCCTTCAGATAATATCATTATCCTCAATTGAACTATAGGACATTGAATAACTATCCCTTGTAAACTCTAGAGGTTTGACTTAAGCCGCTTTCTTGTTTGCTTATATGCTTCAGTAGTATTGGGCTTTTTGTTTCTCAAATTCAACAAACTTCTTTCAGTCTTAGGATTGTGAACACTATCCTTTCTCCACTTAACATTTATATCTCTATTTACTTCTTTTTATTTTTGGCTCAATATTTTCATCCTTTAGGTCTCAGATGCAATGGAAGCTTCGCAGGGTCGTCCTTCCTGCTTATGTTATGTGAACTGAGTCTAGGTTTGAGTCCCCTCCCCACTTACAGCTAATTAGTGAAATAATGTATTCAGATCCATGTCTAGCAATAGAGTGAGAGTGCTGTGAGAGGAGAGATTGTTTTATTGTTTACTCAGTTTGTAGTTGATGCTCATTTTGAATGAATGAATGAGTAAATGAAAAAGTGAATGAAATACCAAATGAATTTAAAAATGGGTCATGAAAGCAAATAACTATGGTCTTGTATTATTTAATAAGACACATGTGTGAAGAATGAAAAGGTCCCTTGCACAAACTCCTTCCTGTCACTTACCATAATTTTGAGCTTACGGTATAGTTCATCCCACATGCCCCCCTGATGGGGTTAGGCTATGACCTTTTTCCTCTTTTGATCAGTGACGAAGTTTGACTTGTTTCCTTTACTTTTTTCATCATGTTCTTCTCCAGTGTGTCTGTGTCCTTGCTGTTTCACTTTCTTTACTTTGGCTTAGAATTTTAGGTGCTGCTGGCAGGCTCTTTTCTATTTCCTGTATACTAAACATCATACATAAAAGTTTTTGTTGAAAAAATTTAAAAAAAAAAATAAAGAAATATGTGAGGGCAGAACAAAGTCCCTCTGCTTTTTGGAATTCCCATTAAGCTGACTTGGGACGGTATCCTCATTTCTCTCTGCACTGCTCCAATGCTCAACAAACCACAGCGCCTCCCCCCCACCATTGCACAGAACCAGCAAAGAGGTTGCCAGGCTCAGCAAGGGCACTGGGTTCTGCTGGAGGGATTTGGTTTTTTTCCATGTAGTGAGTCAATCTGGGCAGACAAATCCTGCTGAAAGGAATTATAAATTGGAGATTGTGAGCTTCTCCTGCTGAGAAGCACTAACAGTTTATAAGAGAGAAAAATTGATAAACCCCTGGGTATCATTTTTTTATTTTCATTTTACTCTGGGGCCAGCTGTGAAAGGGAAATGACTGTAAACAGCCTATTAGTAGAACTGCTTTAGTAAAATTACCGCAAAGGAAAGTCATAAGCAATTGTTACGTCAGCCAGGGCTTCCCACCTCGTTTTAAAAGGCAAAAGAAGTGAAATTAAACCTTGAGGTGCACCTATCCTGCCAAAAAAAAAAAAAAAAAAAGCCAAAAAAGAAAAAAATCTTGTTTGTGAGTGGAGATGAATTCTTATGGCACCAGAACATGGTAACACATTCAGCTTCCCTCATTTTCTCTGGAATGGGATATCTCTTCACTATGCTGACATTTTCCTTGTTTCACATCTTTCTATTGAACGTTTTTTATGGTCAAAGCATACAGGATAAAGAAAATCATGCCCAAAGCCATACGATATTAAGAAATGCATTACAATGACACACCATAGGTCCAACTATGTCTTTTAGTGAAGCAGAAGAAAGTTCACTCTTTCCTGAGTTGTTAAGGGAAGACAACATGAAGGATTAAGCTTCTGAACTTGGTCTTAAAATATGGAAGGAAAGAATGAAGGAAGGAAGAAAGGAGAAGGAAGATTATTCTTCAGAGAGGGGGCAGTAGGAATAGAGGCCAATCCTGATAGGGCTGGGAGTCAATCCAAGGTCAGTTTGTCTCTACTATATCAATATGAGAACATAAAAGTCTAAAAAATTATAATTTAATTGTCAGCTGGACTGGGTCTGAACTCTTAATATTATTCTTTGAATTCCACAGAGAATATGGCAACCTTGGTGAATAGATCTGTGGTCTCAGAAAAGCAACTTAGATGCTCTTTGGCTGTCTCTCTTTCTAGGGTGCATGAAATAAAGCTCCTCTTGCTGCCACCTCCCAGGCCTGACTTCTCAAAAAGCATTCCAAACCCGAAGGTCCCATGGTCATCCCAGACCTCTGGAGACCTCTTTGAAGCCAATGGGAGGCCTTGGTCTTTGGCTGGATTTCAGACCCAACACCTCAGGTCCCAGGGAGCCTGGCATGACCTTTGTGGAAGGTTTGTTTATTAGCTGTTCTGTTAAAGTTCCATTCATTGATTTAAATAAACAACTTGGATCTAACTGAAGGCTCTCCCCCAGCAGCCTTAAATCAAGGAAGCTTCTGTTATACTTTATTACTTTGCAAATTTGAATTAAAAGAAGGGGGCTGCCAAGACCAAATTGCTTTATGGCTCAGCTGCAGCCACATAGCAAGTTCAGCTAAAATCCAGAGTTTGCACCCCAAATCCTGCCAGTGTTTTCATTCTGCAAGTCTTTTTATTGTGAGAGCTATAGAAGGGCAGAAGAGAATGCCTGGCATATACTAAGAACGACCATTTTGAATAAATATTCAGGTTGGCGGTGGTGAGAACTGTGGGAAGCACACAGGCTCAGGAAATGAGAGAACTAGGTTCTAGTCAACACTTTGCCATAACATAGCTCTGTGATATTGGGCAGTCACTTTACATCTCTGATTTTAACTCCTTCTTTGGTAAAGTTTAGGGATGGTACAAGACAATATTAATGTTCTTTTAGTTTTAAAATTCTGTGGGTGTGATTTGACTACTATGATACAGCTGGTAGTGGGAAGCCAGGCATAAAATGGCTAGCCAGTCGTTGCAACTTCGGCATGTAAGTGAGAAGGTATTATCTCAGGGGTTACAGAAAGAGACAGCATTGCAGGGTTGTTTCCAACAAGCTGGGATCAACTGCCAGTCTACCATTTTGACCACCTGAATATACATGTATTGTTTTTCCTTCTTACACTACATCCTTCCCTCCCCTTTGGCAGTGGGCTGGGTTGCTTGGTATCCCATCTTGCAGCCACGGTCTCTGCTTTTTGATCGTTGTCCTCTGTGTCACAACCTAGGTGGAATTTGGAGAAATCAATCTTCTTGGGTGCTATGCAGCTTTTTAGCTTTCTTCCTGCTGGTGCAGGGTTGAAGACCTGGGAGTTAATTAGAAGTTGAATGGTTACTGGCTTCTGTAGTCAAGTTAGCAATTTCTCTGAATACAATTTCCTCAACATTTTTTAGATGTCCTGTTTATTTGCTTCCCATCTGTTCCATGTATAAGTAACTAACTACTACCAAAGATCTTGTGCTGATACCATTTTAAGCCAGGTCTTTTATTTACTCGCCTCTGTGCTCTGCCCAACCCTCCTCTCAAGTTAACAATGGTGACCTTAAAGTTATTTGAAGCAACAGGCGTTGGTAATAGTCCTGGATGATCTAACTTTCCCCTCCAGGTACATGTTGTCTGGTAGAGAACTGTTAACAGAAGATGTTTCAAAGGAGATTTGAAGACAAATTTTATCTCTTGCTAAGTCCAGCGCTTTGGGTTACTACTTAAAACTGCTTTAGCTCAGAGTTTAGGAGAAATTTGTTTGTTCTGTTTTGTTTTCACCCCTGCCAGGCTCCATTTTACCAAACTATCAATCAACTTAGATTAAAGACTATTGGCAGAAAATGTTTCTCCTAGAAAAGCTCAATTCCCTTCTATCTGACTTACACCCTGACTAGTTGTGGGTTCAAGTTTCTCTCTCTCTTTTGGGATGTTGTCAAGAATCACAAGAGGTAGTCAACACACCAACATTCTGTTTTCTATGATTTTCCCTAATTCTTCCTCTACCTCTAGAATACAATATTCCCCATTGTCCATGTCCATGAGTCTCTGTTTGTCTTTTCATTCTATTTGAATAATGTCCAGGTATCCTGTTTGTTTCTTTCCTTTCCACAGCATCTTCTTCTTTGATCTTACCCTGGTGGATGGTTACCAGCTCAGAAGCCAAGTAGTTAGACGGGGCTTGGTAATGCTCAGATACTGCAATGATGGCAGGGTATTTAAAAAAAAATGCCAGTTTATTTTTTTTCATAATCTATATACATAATTTTTAACATTTTATTTTTTTATTTCTCCCCTCCCCCCTCCCTTCTGGTAACCACTAGTCCATTGTCCATGTCCATGAGTCTCTGTTTGTCTTCTTCATTTGTTGCTTTTAGGTTTATATCCCACATATGTGATATCATGTGATTTTCAAACTTTTCTGTTTGGCTTATTTTGCTTATTATGATTATTTCAAGGTGCATCCATGTTGTTGCAAATGGCAGTATCTCATTTCTTCCCATGGCTGAGTAATATTCCATTGTATATACGTACCATGGCTTCTTTAGCTAATCATCTACCATAGGACACTTCGGTTGCTTCCATATCCTGGCCACAGTGAATAATGCTGCTATGAACATCAGTGTGCAAATATCTTATTGGATATGAGTATTTAAGTTTTGGGGGTAAATACCTAGTAGAGGGATTGCTGGATCATATGGTAGATCAATTTTTAGTTTTTTGAGGAACCTCCATATCGCTTCCATAGTGGCCGTACCAATTTGTAGTCCCACCAGCAGTGTAGGAAGGTTCCTATTTTTCCATATCTTCTCCAACATTTGTTATTACTTGTCCTGTTGATTATAGCCATTCTAACAGGTGTAAGATGGTATCTCATTGTGGTTTTGATTTGCATTTCCCTAACAGCTAGTGATGTTGAGCATCTTTTCATATAGCTGTTGGCTATTTGTATGTCCTCTAGGGAGAAGTGTCTCCTCAGTTCCTCTGCCCATTTTTGATTGGATTATTTGGTTTTTGATGTTGGTGAGTTGTATGAGTTCTTTGTATATTTTGGATATTAGGCCTTTATCGGAGATGTTGCTTGCAAATATACTTTCCCATTCAGATGGTTGTCTCTTTTCCTTGTTAATGGTTTCTTTTGCTAAGCAGAAGCTTTTTAGTTGGATGTAGTCCCATTCATTTATTTTAGCTTTTACTTCCCTTCCTTTTCAGGTCATATTCATAAAATCCTCTTTAAGTCCAAGGTCCTTAAGTTTAGTTCTTATGTTTCCTTCTATGCATTTTATTGTTTCAGGTCTTATATTCAGGTCCTTAATCCATTTTGAGTTAATTTTGGTGTGTGGTGATAGAAAACAGTCTAGTTTCATTCTTTTGCAAGTGGATTTCCAGTTTTCCCAGCACTATTATTGAAGAGGCTTTCCCTTCTCCACCGTACGTTTTTAACATTTTAGTCAAAAACTATTTGCCCATATAAATATGGGTTTACTTCTGGACTCTTGATCTTGTTCCACTTGTCTGTGTGTTTATTTTTTTTGCCAATACCTTGCCATTTTGATTACTGTCACTTTGTAGTATAATTTGGAGTGATACCTCCAGCCTTGCTCTTTTTTCTCAGGATGGCTTTGGCAATTCGGGGTCTTTTGTGCTTCCATATAAATCTGATGATTTTTGTTCTATTTCTTTAGAAAATGCTGATGGGATTTTTATAGGGATTGCAATAAATCTGTATAATGCTTTAGGTAATATGGTCATTTTCACTATATTGATTCTTCCAATCTAAGAACATGAAATATCTTTCCATGTCTTTGTGTCTTTGTATCTTCTTTAATTTCTTTTGATAGGGTCTGATAGTTTTCATTATATAGATCCTTTATATGTTTCATTAGATTTATTCCTAGGTATTTTATTCTTTATGTTGCAATTGCAAAAGGAATTATTTTTCTAATTCTTTTTCTGACACTTTGTTATTAAAGTATAGAAACACTACGGGTTTTTGAATGTTGATTTTTGTATCCAGAGACTTTACTGCATTTGCTTATTGTTTCTA
The DNA here is from genome assembly GCF_014176215.1 of Rousettus aegyptiacus. Classification (NCBI taxonomy): domain Eukaryota; kingdom Metazoa; phylum Chordata; class Mammalia; order Chiroptera; family Pteropodidae; genus Rousettus; species Rousettus aegyptiacus. The sequence goes on from NW_023416309.1 coordinate 68,421,437, forward strand.
GTAGTGTTCTTGTGGAGTCTTTAGGGTTTTCTACATAGAGAATCATGTTTTCTGCAAATAGTGACAGTTCGACTTCTTTGTTTCCTATTTAGATGCTTTTATATCTTTCTCTTGCCTGGTTGTACTTGGTAGGACTGCCAATGTTATATTGAATAACAGAGGTGATACTAGACAGCCTTGCCTTGTTTCTGATCTTAGAGGGAGGTTTTTACTTTTTTTATGATTAAGTATAATGTTGGCTGAGGGCTTGTCATATATGGCCTTTGTTATGTTAAGGTACTTTCCTTCTACATTAATTTTGTTAAGTGTTTTGGTCATAAATGGATTCTGTTTCTTGTTGAAGGCTTATTTTTTTAATTTGTTTATGTGGTGTATCACATTAATTGATTTGCATATGTTGAACTATCCCTATGCCCTTGGATAAAGCCCACTTGATTACGGTGTATAATCTTTTTAATATGTTTCTATATTCAGTTTGCTAGTATCTTATTCAGGATTTTTGCATCTGTGTTCATGAAAGATATTGGTCTGTAGTTTTCTTTTTTTTGTGTGTTATCTTTATCAGATTTTGGTATCAAGGTAATATTGACCTCATAAAATGTGTTGGAAAGTATTGCTTCCTCTTCGATATTTTGGAAGAGTTTGAGGAGAGTAGGTATTAAATCTTCTTTGAATGTTTGGTAGAATTCACTGGTGAAGCCAGTTGGTCCTAAAATTTTACTTTTTGGTAAGTTTTTAATAATTATTTCAATTTCCATACTGCTGATCAGTCTATTTAACTTTTCCAGTTCTTGATTCAGTCTAGGAAGGTTGCATTTTTCTAAGTACTTGTCCAATTCTTCTAGGTCATTAAATTTGGTGTTCTATACTTTTTCATACTATTCTTGTATGATACTTTCTGCAGTGTCTGTCGTAATTTCCTCTCTTTCATCCCTGGTTTTATAAATTTATATCTTTTCTCTTTTTTCTTTAGTGAGTCTAGCCAGGGATTTGTCTATTTTATTAACCCTCTGAAAGGACCAGCTCTTCGTTGCATTTATTTTTTCAATTTTTTTTTTGTTGTTTTCAATTTCATTTATATTTTCTCTAATTTTAAGTTTTTCTTTCCTTATGCTGACTTTAGGCTTCATTTGCTCTTCATTTTCTAGTTTTTTAGCATGAAGTGTTAGATTGTTTATTCGGGCTTGTCCTTTTTTGGAGGTAGGCCTGTGATGATATGAACTTTCTTCTTATGACGGCTTTTACTATGTCCCAAAAGTTTTGATGTTGTACTATCGTCATCATTTGTTTCTATGTATCTCTTAATCTCTCTTTTTATTTCTTCTCTGACCCAGTTATTCTTCAGGAGTATGTTGTTTAATCTCCATTTATTTGTGGTTCTTTCCACTTTCTTTTTACAGTTGATCTCTAGTTTTAAAGTATTATGATCAGAGAATATGGTTGGTATGATTTCAACCTTTTTACATTTGTTGAGGCTATCTCTGTGTCCCAGTATGTGACTATCCTTGAGAATGTTCCATGTGCACTAGAGAGGAATGTATGAGCAGCTGTTTTGGGATAGAAGGCTCCGTTAAGTGTCAATTATTTCCAGTTGGTCTAATATATCATTTAAGGATGTTGTTTCCTTATTTATTTTCTGTTTGGATGATCTGTCCATATCTGACAGTGGGGTATTTAGGTCCCTTACTATGATAGTGTTTTGATCTGTTTCTCCCTTTAGTTCTGTTAATAATTGCTTTATATATTTCAGGGATCCTTGATTGGGAGCATAGGTATTAATACGTGTTATGTTTTCTTGGTGCATGATTCCCTTTATCATTATGAAGTGTCTCTCAGGTTCTTTCTTTATCTTTTTGATTTTGAAGACTATTTCCTGTGATATTAGTACTACTACTCCCACTTTTCTCTGAATGCCATTTGCTTGAAATATCATTTTTCACCCTTTCACTTTAAGTCTATATTTGTCTTTAGAACTGAGATGTGTCTCCTGGAGGCAGCATATGCTTGGGTTTTTGATCCAATATGCAACTCTGTCCCTTTTTATTGTTGAGTTCAGTCCATTTATATTTAGGGCGATTATTGAAATATGAGGTCTTCTTATAGCCATTTTATCTTTTGCTTTCTGGTAGCTAAATGTTTCCATTGCTTCCTTGTCCTTGTGTTTCTGTTTTCTTTATTTTGGTTGGGTTTTGTGGGTTTTCCCTCTGGTTCTTCCTGTTTTATGTTATATACTTCAGTTCTAAATCTTTGGCCTGTGGTTACCATTACAAATATGAAAAAGATAGTTGTATATATACAGTCATCCCTTTTCTTATGCGTGTGCCTTATCTCCATTCTTCTTTACAAATTTGGATCTTTGAATCCTCCCCTTTTGAGTCATTTTTGTCTCATTTTGTTCCTATGTATGCTGAACATTCATTACTGTCTTGCTATAGCAATTCTCTTCTTATTTTAAACTTATAATGTCCTATTTGTAGTAAGAGTTGCACTCCTCTGCTTTTATCAGTCTGGTAGTCACCTTACTCCTCATTATGCATTTTTTTTTTTGTCATTTTGTTATAGGTAAGCTGACCTCTTTCAGTATTTCCTGCAGTGTAGGCCTAGTAGTGGAGAATTCCCTCAGTTTTTGTATGTCTTTCATATCTAAAGAAGAGGTTAGCTGGATACACTATTCTTGGCTGGTAGTTCTTTTCATTTAATAGTTTGAAAATTTGATTCCACTCCTTTCTGGTTTGTAAGTTCTGCGCTGAGAAGTACAATGATCATTTAATAGGTTTTGCTTTTTAGGTTATTGTCTTTTTTTCCCTGGCTACCCTGAGAATTCTGTCTTTGTCATTGATTTTTGCTAATCTTAATACGATGTGTCTTGGTAAAGGCCTTTTTGGGTTGAGATAATTGGGTGTTCTCTTGACTTCTTGAATTCCAAGCTCCAGCTCATTTCTGATATTTATCAAATTTTCGTCAATGATTTGTTTGAAAATGCTTTCTAATCCCTGTTCCTTTTCCTCTCCTTTGAGAATTCCCATTATTATGTTTCCTCTCCTGATGGTATCCGCTAGTTCTTGTATTTCTCTCCTTATTTTTCATTTTTCGGTTTCTCTCTTCCTTCTGATTTATTTCTATAATTCTGTCTTCACTATCACTGATCCTTTTTTCCATTCAGTCAACTCTATTTCTCAAGCTTGTTATTTCATTTTTTCAAATCTTGCAGTGTGTTCTTTATCTCCAAAAGGTCTATTCTGGTTTTTTTTTTTTTTTTTTTTTTTTTTTTTTTTTTTTTTTTTTTTTTTAGGGTTTCAATTTCCTTGCTAAAGAACTCATTCTGCTCATCTGGTTGTTTTTCAATTCCTGAAATTGTTGATATTATTTGTTTCGAATCTCACTGAGATTTTACAGAAGTACTATCCTGAATTCTCTGTCATTTAAGTCACATATTTCTATATCTGTAAGCTTATTTTCTGGAGATTTTTCTTTTTATTTCTGAGATGCCTTGTCGCCTTAGTTGTTCATGGTGTTTAATGGACTATTTCTCCCCCTGAACAGTAATGGAAGTGTGTTCTACCTTTTTATTTTTTCCCAAAGAAGATTTATTATATAATAGTCCTTAGCCTGTTGCAAATAAGGTGTTTTTGTTTTGTTTTGTTTTGGTTTGGTTTGGTTTCCAGTAGGTGGCGTCTAAGGCTCTTGAATCTCTGCTTTACATAAAACGTTAATAATGTATTTTTTTTCCCCTCATAGGTGTTTAATCATGCTCACTACCCTCAGTCTCAGTTCCTGTCAGTGTTAGTGATAGTTTTGGTAGTATTTGGTTAGATTCTGCTGGGGCTCTGTGGGATTCCTTCTGGGAGGGTATGAGGGGAGGGGCCCTCTGGGTTGGGAGTTGGAAGCCGTGGCTCAGCCTCAGTTTTGCAACCAGTTTTGCAACCATGGCTGGTAAAAATCAACCGTTGTTTCTCTGCCATCCGCACTTTTCTGCAGTTTCTGTTTCTCTGCCTTCTGCCCTGAAGGCACTGCCTCCAGCCACATGGAGTTCACAGCACTCTCAGGCAGGGCTGTTCAGGGAACTCATCACTCTTCCCCTCTTCCTCCTTCTACAGGGAGCTCTGGCTGCTTCTTTGTTCCTCCCAGTCCACCGCCTGACACCCGGGGTTCTGACTTGTATTAGCTCTTATGCGAAGATCCCACACTTAGACATGCTGGTGTGCAGTTCGGGTGTTTTTTATTGAGTTTTAGGTGTTTGGCTTATTGTTGTTTCAAGGGGAGAGATCTAGGAACGTCTCTCTCACTGCCATGTTTAATCTAATCTCCACAGCAGGGTAACTTCTCTACAGCTTTTCTTCTCTGTATTTCGCCAACTTCTGTGTGTAAGTGGTAGCCACTGCTCAATGCAATAAGAAATCATTTGTTGGAAAGAGCTGTCTAAACTGCCTCCGCTGCCTTTGCTGGCTCTTGGCTTCATGCCCAGGAGTTCTGGCAAGGCCCACTGTGAATTCCACATGATTTTTTCCCAGGTACTGCCACCCAGCATGAGGGGAAAATGATGTGGCTGCTTTGTGGAAATCCCCACTCTGAACTGCACAGAAGCCCTGCAGTTCCACTCATCTATAGCGGCCAAGGAGAGTGCTCTAAACAAAGGATCCTCTTCAAGCTTTTCAGTATCCCCTCACTTTTAGCCTCCCAAACCCAGAAACAACAAAAATTAGAAGAGAGAAATAAAGCTTTCCCCTGCATATTTCTTATGATATCTAAATTGCCTTCTGAGGAAGATGAGCCATTCTGCCCAGGCTGTGCTTATCTTTTACCTTTATGTTATATCTAGATTATATTCTCACATTTCAATAGTACCTTCCCCTTGACTGCGATGCTTGGAAAGCTTTCTTTCCTGTTTTTAGGTTTCCTTTGTCAGTCCAGTAAGAACTACAATAAAGGGAAGGGGAAGGATGCAGTTCCTCAAGATGACGTCATTATCTAGAAGCTTCCCTATTAAACATGCTACTCACAGGAAAGGCAAGGAGGGAAAGGTGCAGCCAGCCATCTTCTGTGTAAAACAAGAAGCATGGGGGTCTTCTGAAGGAAACTCACTACAAATGTGGATTTGGCCTGAAATGCTTTCCAAGAACTCTATATGGACAGTGGCAATAACTAGAGCTAAGAATCAGTGGATTGGGTAAAAGCTCTTGAATTCATAGCAAATAAAATGCAATTCCTCAGGGGAAAAAATGGTCAGTGTGTGGTCGTATGCAGGTAGAATCACAGATTCATGAAATCTGGGGAAACCATGCTGTCATCTTCACATTATGATTCTATAATGCAGACTACATTAAATCACGTGTTGTCATTAAGGCAGAATTTTTCTTCCTTTATGAATCAGCCTGGGGTGCAAAATTAGAAAAACTTTGCAATGAAAAATTCTCCATGTTTCACTTAATTCTTCCCTTATTCAGGTTTTTCCTTTCCCAATTTTGATTAGCGCCTTTGCCTATTTGGGGGATATTTTATAAAGTTTGAAGAGGAATCCATTCATTGCTGTTTGGCTGCCTGAAACAAAATAAAATAAAATAAATAAAAAACAATATCCAGAGAAAGCCAATAAAATAGTCCTTAAGACTTGTGAATGTTTTTGTGCCCATCTTGAATCTTGTGGTTTAATGTTCTCCCCTCTTCTAGAGGGAGAAAGTGCTTACAGAGTGGCCAGACTTGCCAAATGCTAACACAGAGTAGATGCAGGCTGGCAGCTGCCTATAATTCCTTGATGGGCCTCTTCTAGAAGGAAGATTGATGTGAGTCAGCAAAGCCCTCATTAAGTGAATCACACCATTAATAAAAAGTGCAGATTGCAAAGTGGTGTTTATTTCAGTGTTGATAGAAACCAGGACCCAGTGGCCTTGAATCAAAAATAACCATGGGCCAGACACATTGAGCTTGGAACAGATCTGAAATCCCAGGCATTCATTCCTCCCTGAAGGCAAACACACATCCAGATATTGCTGTTGACTTCTTTGTGCTACAGATGAGTTGTTCCTCATCACCAGTTTTCCTCCTGTGCTTGACAGTTTACAAAGCCCAGCCACTTACAACTCCCTGTCATAACTCCAGTAAGCATTAACAATGATTAAATGATGTGCTCACATTTCAAACTGTCCTGAGTCAAAATTGTGGCTCTGCTTTTTTCAAGCTGTGTGAACTTGGTTAACTTATTTAACCTTTTTAAGTTTTAGACTACACTAAATCACCTCTAATCACTCTTACTACTCTCAGTAAGCCTCTCCAATTTCCTCCTCTGGACTTATGTCCTTGGATTCTCCAATTTACTGGTGAAGATAATAATAGTATCTCCACCATAGGACATGCAGATTAAACTAGGTAATATAATTAATAAAATAATCTCAATGTGTGGTTCAAAATAAGAGCTCAAGAAATGTTATCTAAGATTTGGAGGATGTAGGTTTCATGCTAATTAATAGATGAGGAAACTGGAGTTGAGAAAGATTATTTGTTCAATGTTGTAGAGGTAGAACCCAATGGTAACACATGTTGAAATAAGTTCTTCTGACTTTAAAGCTGGTGTTCTTTCAAAGTCAAACACAGTACAGATCTCCGAAGAATGGACACATTTTCTCTTGATCTATTTTCTTTTCAAGAAATGAGATTGTCTCATATTTTCTTCCTGGTCCTTGCTGGTTTACTGTTTAGTTCATATTCACTTTGATTTATATTTCAGTGGCTGGTGACATCCTAGTAAACAAGACAAAGTGCTTACTACCTAGTAGTTACCATCAACTAGTGAAGACATTGTAACTGAGTGTGATAGGTGATATATCTACATATTGGAGTGGCACCTTACTAGCCTTGGGGAGAGGAGAGAAGGTGATTAAAGAAGGTCTAGCATTTAGAATTTGGCCCAATAAATATTTATTAACTTACTGCCTCCTTCTCCTTGAGGAGATAACATTGAAGCTGAGATCTTAAGAGTACTGGGAGTCAGCCAAGTGAATGTGGAAAAGAAAACCAGTTCACGCAGGAGGAATGATGCATGCTAAGGCCTGCAGGGGAGAGGACACGTCATGTTCAGAGAGCTGAAGTTGAAGTGGTATAGAACCAATGAGTTTGTTAAGGATTTTAGACCTTATCCTAAGGCAGTAATTCTGATTTTGACTGATTTTATACAGTTCTGTTGACATCTCCATGTTTTAACACAGGACAAGTTTGATGTAGGAATAAAACATATGCTTCCTCCTCATCTCATTTTTTTTTTTTCACCAAGTACTCTTTCATTACGAAATAATGGAGTCAACATTATTCAAGGTATATATGATCTTTAGGTCAAGCGCAACCAACGAGTCTGTTTTGGTAAGTTTTTAAGTTAAAAGCTTTATAATTATAAATATATTAGAAGAAAATATGGATGACTGTTTCTATAATCCTTAGATAAGTAGGTAGAAAAATGTAGGAACATTGAAAGATGTGCCTATATAAAATCAAAACTTTCCTGAGCTGCAAAAAAGAACTATAAAAAATCTAAAACATAAAAAGAAACTAAAAATTTTGTAATTATGACAATAGTTAAATAATTAAATGATTAACAAATTCTAATGAATATTTTCTAAAAAGCAAAAGGAACAAGATAAGCAGCTCAGTAGATTAATGAGTTGCTCAGGAAAGAAATGTGTAGAATACCTGAGGGTATTAAATTGTGTCTGTTTGGTTCAGTGATGTATATATGCCAAGTTCATAGAACAGACCTGGCAAATAGTTGGCATTATTTGTTGAATAAATAAACATAGGATGATCTTTAGTTTCACTAGTATTTAAAAAAATACTTCAAAAAAAAAACCCCACAAGATTTATTTCTGAATCATTAATTTAGTCAGCTTTAAAAATGTTGATAATATCCAATCAGATTTAAAGAGAATATGGGAAATTTCAACTCTGATGTTTATAGAAGTAGACTTTATATATTATAAATTAGAAATAATCAATCCTTTTTTTAAAAAGAGCTGATTAAGTAAGTTAAAATATATCTATGCATAGAATGAAATACCATGCAACCATTCGAAATGTTTATATAGATCTATAGATTTAGAATGGAAACACATATATGATATATTTGAAATTAAAAATTAAAACTGACAAATATAGAGGAATAATTTGTGTTTTACCATTAAATATGATGTTTGTTATAGTTTTCCAGAAGTCACTAAAGTTGTGAATTAATAAATTGTTCTCTGTTCCTAGTTTACGAAGGCTTTTTTTTAAATTGATTTTTTAAAAATCCAATGTTACTTATGAGAGCCTTGGTCTTTATCTATTTAATGTTTCTTGTAGATATATTTTTTCCCTCTCTAGTTTTAAATTTTTATTATAATCAAAATTTGCCATATATCTAGGTGATGGCCCTTTTTCATTTGGTCTTGCTGAATATTCAATGGGCTCTCTATTCTCACTATTTTTTTTTTTTACTATTTCCCATATTTCCTTTCTTCCACTCTTTAACTTCTCCATCATGTTTTAATTTTTATTTCATCATTTTTTTTCTTTCTTTGTGCTGAATATTAGATCAAGTTTTGGTCCAATCTATTAACTCATAAATTTATCCTTCTTTATCTGCATTCATGCTATTTAATCCATTAATTGATGTTTTAATTTTAGTGATAAAATTTATAATCCATAAGCTCTCTAGTTTATTCTCTCTTTTAAAAATTATCTGTAATATCAACTCTATGTCCATAATCATAATATGTATATATATTTTTAAACAATTATTCTCATTGCTTTATTCAGTCTATCCCCTTGACCACTGCATCAGTCAGCTGCTGTGATACTGCTACATAACACATAATTCTGAAAAGTAATGGCTTACAATAGTAAGCATTCTTTTTTCTTGCTCTCAGGTTTGCAGACTAGGGTGTCTCTACCTTTTATGGCATTTGGGTCACCTAAGCTCCTGAATTTAAGTTGAATTCATGTCTGCCCCATTTCACATTCTCCTTGGACCAACAGTTACCTGAGGCCATGTTCTCCTCATAGTAAATTGTAGGAATTCAAGAAATCAGGCCAATTAGCGCAAGCATGTTTAAAGCCTTGGCTCAATGCCACATCTAACAGTAATTTCTATTTGTGTGGTTAGTGTTCAATATGATATTTTTAACCAGTACTTCTGTGAGCGCTCTACTTGTTAATGCTCTACTTGCCTGTCTATGAAAGAGGGAAGGACTTGGTACAGATTGGGTCAACCCAAGACTGTCTCTAATGATTGTGCAGCAAATGTTATCAATTCTCTGCCTAGGTCTCTTTGGCACACACTGTTGTGGTACATGCTGCCTTAATATTTTAGGTGCCCCCAACTCTTTGCCTAAGGGCTTTTTCTGGGCATGGGAGCTTGTTCAGCCCTTTCCTGGTGCAAGACCTAGAAGAAAGGAGTGTGTGGGGGGGATGGTCAGGGAGCTAACAACCCTAGAGACAGCCTTCAACCAATCATAGACTAGAAATGAAGTATGAATACAAGAATTTACTTGTTTCTCAGTTAGGACAACTCAGAGGTGTGTATCACAGTCATTTTTGGTAGGACTGAGCCCCATTTGCCCACAATGCTGACCTGCTCTTTAAAAGAGCCTACATTGACTTCTTTTCCCTCCTTTACTTACTTCCCCATTCTTCTATATGTGCTTTATTAGATTATTTCCAAAATAATGACTTACATTCTAATGATTACTTCAGTGTCTGCTTTGAGTGGAATACTGCTTAAGAAAAAATGTTTATTTTGGTAATACAAGGTAATGCGAGGATTACATTTTCTTCTTTATACTTTTAAGAATTGTCTAAATTTTCTACAGTAAGCATGTGGTCAGGAAAAAATGTAAAAAATATATATATACATATATATGTATATGTATATATACATATATGTATATATATGTTATGTGTATGTGTATGTATGTGTATACACACACACACACACACGCAGACATACACAATAGGAAAGCTCCTGTCATATCAAATTGCCATGAACTTTCCCTGCTTTTTCTTAGGAGTTAAAAAAAGTCAGATAATTTAATATACTTCTTTTCTCTTAAAAACAAAACAAAATATTTTGATATTTGTGGTGCAAATTATAATTTGGAAGATGAATTGAACTAAATAGGAAAAAATGTCTCAAAATGTAAAATAGTTCCCCAAATTTCATCATAAAAGGGGAACATGAAAAGAAAAACTGTCTCTCATTTCTTTAAAGCACACTGATTTTATGGTAGAACATTATGTTCATCTCAAGAAAATAAGTAGGTATGAATTTGCAATGTTGGAGGAAGTCATCACAGATACAACATCCATCTACCTTCCTTCTCTCCACCCATGGCCTTCAAGGATGAGACGGAAGAGCTGTTCATCCATAAATTCAACAAATTCATCATTATTCTTTGTCAGGTACCAGGCCAAGTTAGAAAGAGTGCAGTAAAAGATGCACCAGTCTCTGATATCAAAGTGCTGGTAAAAAGACACAGAAAACAAACAAATCAATACATGAAAAAGGATATTTCAGATTATGATAAGTTCTTTGAAGGGAAAAAAGCAGAGAAATATAGACAGTTACTTTGGATTGAATTGGGTTTCTCTTTAAAATAGTGAAGAGGAAAATTCTGCCAGGAGAAGCTTTCTTTGAACGTAAACTTGAAAGATGAGAAGATGCCAGCTAGGAAGAACTGAGGAAGTATTATCAGCCAAGAAAAGAGCAGTGATAAAGATCTAGCACTGGCTGCAACCATGCTACTTTGGAAGAACCAGAAAGGAGACAAGTGGAGAACAGTATATAATCCCATTTTGTGAAAAAAACAAACAAGCTGAAATTCATATTCAATACTCCCAAGTTTAGACTAAGACAAACTAAACCGTTATACCAATTTTTGGTAAATACATGGAACAAAAGGACCCTCTCATGTACTGTTGGTGAGAGTATAAATTGGTACAGACATTTTGTAAGGGAATTTGGTAAATCCATTTGAATTTAAAGTAGTCTTTCACTTCATTTACTTTCATATAGTTTGACATTATGTATTACTCCTACATTTAAAAAGCTAATTTAAAAAATTAGACCTGTTCTTTCACATATATCACAACACAACACACACACCACATATATGCATACCAAGAGTAATGAAAGGAGAGAACACAGCAATACAAGGTCTAAAAAGCAAAGAATGAACAGGCATTTCAAAATAGAATTAAGCAAATAAATACAAATCTTTATTGCAGCTATGAAAATGTTGGCTCAAATGTAAGACCTGAACCTAGTAGATGAAATCAGCTTAAGACCAATTTTTTTGCTTTAATTAAAAGTGTATTTCTTGAACTATGTCCAACCCAGGTCTTTCTGGCATTTTCAAGCCTTACCTTTGGTCCCAAAACTTTTCATCATTTATCACACTTTACAGCCACCCTCTTAGGAAGAAACACAAGGTTGGTCTGTATATGTTAAATAGACGACTGTGTATGCCAGTACCGATGTTGCATCATTTCCCTTAGGTGAACCAGGAAGAGCTTTAAGCCCCAAAGTGTCATATCACGGAGGCCAGTTTATTGCAATCAATTTTTCAATAACTCCCAAATGGGCCAGATTTAATCCATGACAAAAGATGAAAGTGTCTAAGTCTATTAAACTACCAGGTGCCTGAATTTACTTAAATCACATATTAATTTCCTTCCCTGATCTCACTACTAAGCTGTCAAAGCTTTATCCATTTGTCACCAAATCAACTATTCTGGGGTCAATTATATTGAATTGCTTTGCTATTAATTGGATCACAGCCCAGTAAACTTAATTCAGTCTTCAGTTTAAAATGGTCCATGATCCAAATTGCCCCCATGTCCTCCCTCTGAAAGCAGCACAAAGAAATGTGTTGTCTGATTGTCCTCCTGGAGGTCAACATTAAAATCCAGGCATATGCTCTTACAACCCAGTTATAGTAATGTTGGGTATAACTATTTGTGAGCTGATAACTCATGCAGGTCCCAAGAGCAACTATTGTACTTGGGCAATAATGACATAGTCTTATTTTTTTTTTCTTCCCTCTTCTTAACCTAGCACCATCAATGTAATGGTTTACTACTTCTCAAGTCCTCTTTCCAATCCATCTTCTTTAAAACTCTCATTCTTCTGGAGTGGAATTTTCTACCACCTATCCTAGACTTGTATTTTACAAAGTTAAGTCCTCTTCAACTTTAGTATCTTTATAAGTGCCCACAATCTCTTGCTCCAGTTTCCTCCTTTAATGTTCTCAAAAGCCCACTTTTTATCCTAGGTGACTGGAATGAATCTAAGGGTCCTTTCAGAAGCATGATGCGTGGTATCCGTTTTCACTGAGGAAGAAGTGTAGCATCTTGAAGGAACAATGAAAGGTTCTTCTTAGCTGTGATATTTTTTGCAGCTTTTAAAAACACCTGGATGTATTCTATGATATTTTTGATGCTAAGAATTTCTCCTTTCAAATATGGCTCTAACCCACAGCTGGAAATAACATGTTCTCCAAATCCACTTGCCAAAGAGTTAAATATCTTCCCTGCATTTTAAATCATTTAAAGGCACTTAACTACTCAAAATGGTATGAATTCACCTTCCACTCACATGGAAAGCATTGCACGATTGACAAAAGACATTAGAGTGGCTTTATAACCAAAACTAGGAAAAAAAAATCAAGAAAAGCAAATACTCCAGAGAGTTGTAAATGAAAATCTTTAAACCAGAGTGAAAAGATTATCAGGAATGAATGGACAGTCCTCTCTTGGTTTCACATCCATAGTGGAGTGAATTTATTTCTTTTGGCTGGATGTGCAAAGACAAAAACAAGGCTTCTTCAAAGCAAATAAAACAAACACCAAAGGAACAGAATGGGAAGTAAATCAACTCAAGAAATATGTCAATAGAGCACACATTAGGTGACTTTTTCTTTTCACAACTATTTCTCCAGCTCAAGCTGCCATCACCTCTTGTTTGGATGACTACAATAACTCCCTACTTGGACTTTTGGCTTCCACTTTTGCTGTGATGATCCATTCTCCAAAGAGCCTCCAAATCACATGAGCTCCCTGTAAAAACCTTCTAATGACTTCCTATTATTCTTAGGATAAAACCTAATCCCTTTACCATGGTCAACAGGACCTGTATGATCTGATACTGTGCCTATTTCTACAATCACATCTTGAACCAACCTTCTACTCATTGTGGTACAGCCAGATTGACCTGTTCTTAGAACATACTGAGCTTGTTCCAGCTCGGGCCTTTTGTACTTACTATTTTCTCTGAAATACACTTTTCGTTGATGGTTTGTTTGTTTGTTTATAGGTTTTTATCTTTTAAATCTCACCTCACAGAAAGCCTTTCCTTTAACCTTTCTAAAGCAGACTGTCTTTCATGCTCAGCCACTTTCTATTACATTATATTACTATCTTCATCACTAAAGATATCCTGTTTACTATCTTCATTATTCCCTCATTCGAATAAAAAATGTATTAAGAATAGAGTCTTTGTTTTGTTCAGCATTACGTTCTCAGTATTTAGAATTGTCTAGTAAATATAACCTTTGATAAATACTTGTTGAATGAAAAATTAATGAATTTAAATATTCTGCTCTAACACATAGAGGTTAATAGTCAAAGCAATTCATTAATGAACAAAGCACCATACACTCATGGTTGTGCCTTACGAATGAGCAGTCTTGTGAGGACAAAGTAATGCCATGGCTGAGGAGAGCTCAGAATTACATTGTTTTGAAAGATACTCCTTCTTCCTCAGTCTCTGTGTATTCAAACTACTCTAAAGTGGTGTTTTATCAAAGATTCTTGATGAACAGAATTACCTGAGGTACATGTAAATATAAAACCTCAAATAACTTGGAGTTATTGAAATAGTGAGACCAGGATGAAGCCTGAGAATTTGAATTTTTAACAAGTGCCTCTAGGTGCTTTTTATCAACAAAGCTTGAGAAACACTGCTTTAGAGCAGAGATTCAATAAATTTGCTGCATATTAGAATCCCAAAGCCCAGACTGTACCCTCATGCCAATTAAATCAGAATATTTAGGGATGGAATGTTGTTTTTTCTAAAACTCTCCATTACTCCAATGTCTGTTCAAGTTTGAGGATCATTCCCCTAAAAGAGTACTTCTCAAAATTAACTTGCATATAAATAACACCGGGAGCTTGTTAAAATGCAGATTCTGATTCAGTAGGTCTTGGTTAGGGCCCAATATTCTGTCATTTTAATAAGTTCTTAGTGATGTTGATATTGGGTCTACTCCAGCCTCTTTTTGATAACAACGTTCTAGTGGATCCATGAATGGTACAGTGCAGGGTATCTTAGTCCACACAGGCTGCTATGACAAAATGACACATACCAAGTAGTTTGTAAACAACAGACATTTATTTCTCACAGTTATGAAGCCTGGAAGTCTAAGACAGTATGGTAGAGCGAGGAACTTTTTCTGCATGCAGACTTATCGTAATATCATCACATGGCAGAAGAGGCAAGGGAGCTCTGTGGAGTCTCTTTCATAAGGCACTATCCCATTCATGATGGTTTTACCCTCAAGACCTAATCACCTCTCAAATGCCTCACCTCCTAATACTATCACCATGGGGGTTAGGTTTAAACATGCAAATTTTTGGAGGACACAAACATTCAGCCCATAGCACATGGCATCATTGGCTATGTATATAGCATAGAAACCCTTAGAATCCTATAGTGAAGTATATGAAAGTACTGATAGGTATGTAGAGGGTTTGTGTCTCTGTTTCTACTATCTTGTTCTAACTAGTTATATTTTGTAATAGATGAGTTTCTGCCTAGGGTTTTAGGCTGAGTAATACAATAGGTTTGATTTTTTTAAATGTCTTTGTTGCCAGATAAATGAGGGTCTACTTGGTATAAAGTGCTGTGTTTACTCCTTGTGGATAGGACAATGACTATAAAGCAAGAAATAAAAATATTCTGTGAAAAAAGTGGTATTTCTGTGTTGTGTACCATTTTAGTTATCATCTTCTGTCCTAAAACAAAAGTATTCAAAACTCTTCAAGCCTTTGAAACAGATAGGTTATTGAGATGGATGACAATCTTCTAGGAATATATAATTGCTTGTGAGGGGGTTCAGGACATGGTACCTCAAAATATGGCACCTTAGCATATTGAAAGTCTTAAGCTGAAGGAATTTGAGAAAATGACAGAAGCAGCAACGTTGTTCTGACCTTCCCCCCTCATCCTTCTTCCTTGAGTCATAAAACACCCATGTGAAAGGTGTTCATCCTGTACCAGGAGGAAAGAAGACATTCTTATCACCAGAAATGGAGAATTTAGAGCTGAGAAGGCTGTCTGTGTAAACAAATCTTGTCAAACTCTTATCTTCCTAGTTACTTCTTCACCATTAACTACCCCTAACCCATACACTTTTGTCTTGTCAGTTCTTCGCAAACTTATTTTTCCTTTGTCTAAAAGGTACAAAAGTCTCCTGCTATGATCACTTCTTTGGTTCTTCATTCTCTTGTGAATGCTCCCATGAACATGTAAATATTCAAGAAAATGTGCTTGCTTTTCTCTTCCTAATCTGTCTTTGTCAGTTTAATTTTCTGACCCATCCAGGGACCCTAAGAATGTTGAGGAAAATTTTTTCTTCCCCTGTACTTGTGACCTTGGGCAAATAGTTCCATCAATGTTTTAAATCTGAGTCTTGATTCTAGGGACACATGCACATTGGTAAAATCAGTGGTCAGTTATCTGTCATCACAAAACCTTATCATAAGCAGAAGCTGTGGTCATGAAAAAGAGGTTTCCCTTGACTGGCTTTGGTCAAAGGCCATGTTTTTACATTCAATTAGTTAGACCTTTGGCAGCTTCATCATTGAGGAATAGATCTGATTATCTTCTTAATGACCGACATAATCAAATCTTTATTGTTAAAGCCAGTAATTTATGTCAGAACATAACGAGAGTTGAGGGTAGGGAGAATTATCCTTTTGTTGAGGATTAATCTGTGCCCTTACAATATAGTCTGTTGGGAAGGCAAGAGGTGAAAGGATTCCATTCCAATAGCTTGAACACCAATGGCTTGAACAGTCCTTTAATTGAAGTTTAAATTACAGGTATAGTTATTCAATGTGAGAAGCAGCCTTATGACTTGAATTTTCCAGCAAAGAGAAACAATTTTTTTAAATCACTGATATAAAGAACAAGATAAATTCAAGTAACTTACCATAAGTTCCACCTGTGAAAAGAGAGTCTCTATTAGTCTATAGAGGTGGCATGTTTAACACATGGATATTATCCGGAGTGGAAATAAAACCAGCTTTCCCACTTGCTAACTGTTCAGCATTAATCAAATTTCCTAAGTAATTTAGGATTCAATTCCCTTACATCTAAAATTGAGCCTCAAAATTCCTTCCATTTTCCAAATTCTGTGACTCTTTGAGAGTGTTTCAGCTTACACTCCTATAATGGCTCAACTTAGAAACTAGAGGTTTGTAGATTTCAGTTAGCAGGCTTCATGATTGGATGGTCTCTGATGGCCAGCAAACTAATTGGATATTACCAAACCTACTCTAAACTCTCAGACTGAGAGTTGTAGCTTTGCTACAGAATAAGGTGAGGATATTTGCACTCTGAACTAGAGTCTGCAGGTACTTTTCACTGGCTACAAATCTACTTAACAAAATAAGAGGACACATAGCTACATAGATGTTTATTCAGACCCTTACAACTAACCCCCCTTTCAGCACCCCTTTCAACACTGTTGTGAAAACAGTAAGGTAATTGCCAAGTTCAACCAGCTTCCATGATGTAATAAATGGAAAGACCTGTGAATTGCTCCATTGCTAGACATTAAGGCAGGGAATGATGTCATTCCTGAAAAATAAATAAGCATAACCTAATGTCTTTTTATTAATAGTCCACTAATTGCTGCATCAGAAGAAGGAAAGCTTTGTAGAAGGGAATAAGAAACTGCTCCTGACATCATACCAACAGCACAAGAGGAACTTTATTCTCTGGATGTACACACATACGCTCATAGGTAAAATGGCTTCTTAAATAATGAATCCCTAGATAATGCTGCAAGACACATGAAAGTAGTGTCAGCGATCTGATTGGCTCACAGCTGGAAAAAATTAGAGACTGAAAAATGACAGAATGATACAATGCAATACATGCTAAAAGTGCTGATTTGGGAAGAAGGAAGGAGAGCAGCTCTGTTTTGAGAGTGACCTCTCCCACTGTCACTAGGAACCCTACATTCTAGATTCCATATTTTACCTATGCTTTCATAGGTTTAGAAATCATGGCATGATAGAAGAAGAAACAGGTTATTCAGGTATTATGATCCTTAAGTATTGATGGCTTAGCAATGGAAATTTTTCTTATCAATGGGTTTGAATGTAGCGTGTTTTCTCTCCAGAAGACTGAATTTTTCCTTTTCTCATCTACTCTGAAACTGTTTTTGCTATGATTTCTGTAGCACTAGGAAAAAAAGAAAAAATATGTCACAACTTCTGGAGTCTGTCCATCATGTTTTCTATAAACAGACATCATAAAATACTTGTTGAGATTAAAATACATGATTCGCTGTTAGTGGAAACACAATCCCACATGCATTACCATACATAATGATAATGGCAACATACTTCTTATTTTCAACCTAGAATTTCTTGTGCTATGTAAGTCAATATATGTATCAATTATTTGAAGAATTTTCACCTAGGTCATTGCCCTATAAGAGAAAGAGGCCCAGAAGCTGTCATCAAGGGAAAACAGTCTTAGAATCAGCTTCTCAATTAGTGTCCTAACAACTATGTGTAAGCCACGCTTCAAGGTAACATTTCTCCCTGGATAGCCTTTAATATTGAGCAACCACTAGAGGATCGAAGAGTTAATCAGAATAAATAACTTATCAAGAGATTGTGAAATCATTCTTATGGCCCCTCTTGGCTGGGGAATGTAAATGAATGATTGCTTACCTTTCCTACCAAATAGCAGAGCTGAAATGGCCCTGTTGAAAGTCATACCACCAATTGTACATGACGTGAAGTGACCACTCTGGCATAGTGAGTACCACACAAAGCGCTATTTATAATTAGACAAACACATAGTGGGTGCCTGAGTGATGATGGGGGAAGAAGAATTACAATGAAAAGTGGAATGAAGTGGAACAACACTTAGTTAGCAGATGCCATATAAGCCATTGTGCATGGAAACATAGCAATATATTTGGAAGAGTACTGAATTCGAGACTATACCATTAATAATAATTATTAATTAATAATAATAGTGACAATTGGAAGTCAGGGACCTGAATTCTGTGCGCTCATCTAAGACTCTGGTTCTCAAAGTGTGCTCAGTCATTGTTAAAACTTTAGATTCTCAGGCTTCATCAGTATCTGAATCAGAAATCCTGAGGATAAGACCCAGCAATCTATGTTTTAACAAGTCCTCCAGGTAATTCTGGTACATACTAAAGTTTGAGAGGCACTGGCCTAAGAAATCCACTGAAGCTAGGCCAGTCAATACTTATGCTTTCTTAAAGCGATTCTCCCACACTCACATGATCCCCACACCCACTTCACTTCCACCCCTGTCACATCCTCTTTGATCAACTGCAAGTGGGAGAGATAGTTTACACTGGTTTATAGCTCTGAAATGGAGCAAATACAGTCACTTTATGTACCTAAGTTTCCATTTTCGCAAAATGAGATGTAAGCCTAGAAGATCTCTACGATTCCTTTAGAGTTAACATCATACAATTCTAGAAACTGTCAGTGCTATTACTCTAAACCCTAAGGATCTACCACTGCTATCATTATGCATGTTATGGAGGCATTCACAAAGATAATGAAGTCTGATAATTCTCTTCAAGATAGCAGTGCAATAAACAATTGAAGCCTTGTAAATAATGAGACCCTTAGCAAAAAAGAAAAAAAAAAAAAGCTTGTGACATCATTGAGACAGAGAAAGTGATATGTAACAAATAAACATGTGTAAATTTATCAGTCTGCATTCTTAAGACATACATTAAAGATAGTAGATTAACGTTAGCAGAGGCAACGAGTTTTCCACATGGGTTACTCTCAAGTAAATATTGAATGATTAAATGGTAAATCCAGGTGAATATGCATTATAATGAGATTTAATGATAAATTTATTCAATAACAACATGTACTAATAAATATAAAACCCAGACTACTGGAAAACATTTTAGAATCCAGATGGTATATGTGTTAGATAGAAAATATAGCTTCATGCTCGTTTTTAAATTTTATTTTAAAAAATTAACTTTTTTGGTGGAAATTTAAACACAGGCAAAAAATAAATACAATAGAATGATGAAACCTCAGATTTGATGGAGACAAAGACTGTAGTCAGGAGATGTACAAACAGTGAGCTGAAGAACCAAGGTATGAAAGAGTACATCCAGAAAGGTACAAGAACAACACCGAAGTCTAAATGTTCACCTTGCAGAGCACATGAAGAACACTTGTAAGTCTATGCTCTGCCTTTGGCCTTTGCATGACTCATGTTGATTTCAGTGACATGTAATGAACATTGAGCACTCTTCTAAAGGGTTTATTCACATATACTCCGAAAGCAATGGTATTTGATAAGCACTGATTATATATCTATTGTGTAGATGGGGTAACAGAGTCTCCGAGGGCTGATAGATTGTAAGACTGGAGATTCGAACCCTGGCAGGTAGCTTCCAGAGCCTTTGTCTTTATCCACTCAAATGTCCCCTCAACCTAGAGAGATTTCAGGCTAACCCCCTCATTTTCCAGGCCAAGAAGAAGAGAGGAGGACCAGCTAATTCTTTCCACTGGTGCTTGGAAATAACTCTCACCCTCCATCCCAACACATTCTCTCCAAAATACTGATGTCCCACCCAAGGCAAATTAACTGAGATCTCAAGGAAATAGAGCCAAGGCATTCCTTGGAGCTCTCTAGATTATTCTAAGGGGCAGACAAAATAGAGAAACCACTGATACTAGTAGAAGGGGTCTTGGGTGTCATCTGTCATCTTTAAAATTCCAGCTCTGTCACTTGGTCTCTCCTCACCTATTATATGGGGAAATGTCTTTTAATTTAGGTGATTATAGTGCAGATAATCTTTAGAAGGCCTCTGGGACATCACAAGTACTCAACAAATTATAGTTATTTTTCCTACTATTAGCTGCTGACATATTCAGTTAAAATAATGGATTTTATTTTACTTTGTTTTCCAGTAAGCATAGTATACATACGATATCCAGAATTTGGCATTTCAGAAGCACTTTGGAGTAATAGCTAATATGATAAAGGAACAGACCCTAGTAATCAGGCTTGTGATCACAGTCAACTGTGTTGACAAATACAGTGAATATTCTTGACCTTCAGATGTCTTATATTTGTGCTGTGTAAAAGCTAAATAACTTCAATCTGACCAAACAGAGAAGTTTAAGTGTTCCTTATCCTCACTCCTTATGGTTTATCTGTGTGAACTGACCTTTTTTGAAGAAGCTGTTAACCATGGCAAAGCTCAAGATAACATGTTTTCTATTTTCGACTATTTGAAGGGCATTTGATGATCATGAAGCTGGCACATTGTTTATTCTCTGTGTCCATAAAAGGCTCAGCAAGGAGACACAGCTTTATGCTGAAAGGAAAATTTTTAGGTGTGTGTCAAGAATTCTTGGTTGCTGAGTGAAAATATGCCAGGCACTCTCCAACAATCAAATCTGATGCCTGCTCTAGTTAGATTGGCCATCCCCTGCCTAATTCATTTCACTTGGTCTCTTCCCATTCTGTGATTTAACATTTCTTTTGATTCCCTGATTCAACATGATCTTGTGTCCAGAGTGACTTTATAAACCCAATCTGGATTAAACTTAAGCTGAAACTCCAAATCTCTCTAGGTCTTTAAAGCTTACTGGACATGAGAGAGAGAACGTTTGTTTTCTTACCAAATCACTGCTCTCAAAACAAACTTTGAACTAGAACCTATTTACCTTATGACTATCCATCCATTCCCAGCTGTGATACTCTCCTCTGCTGTAGAATGTTCTCGTACTTCTCCCCTGTTGAGTTTATGTATATTTTTATTTCTCTCCCAAAAGGGGCTATACTTCATTGGTGTTAAAGTGATCACTCTGCAAAATTTATGTATTCTTTCATTTTCCAAAAGTCAATCTTTGGTTCCTAAATACCTACATTCAAAGCACTTTATTGCTGAAAGTGGCTGAGGCTGAGGCATTCACTGGAATGTCTTGAGAGAAGATAGAGCTTCAGCAAGGCTAAGTGACTTACCGAACACCAAGTGGCTATTTCTATGCTCAGAATAGCACTCCTTTCCAGTGTTCTCATGCTGCCTCTGAGGTTTTTAGTTTTGTCATTTCATTTTATTTTAATAAGTTTAAAATAAAAGTTAATGGGAAATTTTAAGCATATATAAAAGTGGATAGAATAGTATACAAACTGCCAATACTCAAGTTCAATAATTATCAATGATGTTTGGCCAATCTTGGTTAATGTTGTTGATCCATTTTGGTCAACCTTCACATTATAATTAATCTTGTATCATGTATATCCTACCACTTTCCTCTCTCCCATATTAATCTGAGCAAAATCTAGATATTACTTCATTTACAACTATTTATTATATTCCTTTAAAAGAATAAAACACTTTAAAAAAAACCATAACCACCATAATAGTCTCACAGTTAAAAATTTACAATAATTCTTTGATATTCTCAAATACACAATTTCAAATTTTTGTCACATACATATTATTTTTCAAAATATTTTGTAGAACTATTACTTTTAAGAATTTGGAAATGTAAGGTATACTGTGTCTAAAATGTAAAATCTGATTGAATGACTTTGAAGTAAAAACTGCCGGTACTGTAAGAAGTTTAAGGATGGGTGATATAGATAATTTATGTTTTACAAAACAGACAACAGGATCAGCACAGAATACTATGCTTGGGAAAGAAGATAAAGAATGTACAATTTAAATAGGACTTTGAAAATTAGTACTCAGACAAGTAGACTTTAAAAGAAAAAATACAGAGTAGGGAAAGATATGCCTAAAATCTCAGAGACAAAATACACAAGGCTTATTTGTGCGACTGTGAACAGAATATTTGGTTTAAAAGAAGTTTTTTAACTTTACAACAAAATACTAAATGATAATGTTAGATATTCTGATTGGATCAAATCCTTAAAGTCCTTAAATATCAAGTTCAGGGTTTTCAGTTTATTTCTGCATACATTGGGGAGCTAGTAAAGGCCTTTCAGCTATTATAAAAGCAATTTGGCTTCATGGATAATAGCAAAACAGGAATGTAACATTCTGTCATTATTACACAAAATAAATTGAAGCAGAAGTAAGGCCTATCTATCTTCATACCATCATCAGACAATATAATTAGGGAAAAACTATAATTTAAATAATAGCCACTAACACACTGTAGATCTTATGATTTTTCCAGGGACATTCTAATATCATTTTTCAATGGACATCAAATTAAATTGGGAAAAAAGAACATGACTAGCTTATGTCTCTAGTAAAGATATTTGAAGTTGTTTATTGAACTGGAATTCAATCTCCATAATTTTGTGGCGCTCTCTTTTCATCTATAATAATTCATCTCTATAATTAAAGCCTAATGAACCAAACAATTTCTTTCTTCATAATCAAGTTCATCTGTGTGAGTGGCCAACATTAAAATATAATCTTTCCAGTAAACAGATTCGGTGCTCCGAGTTAAAAACAAAAAGCAAAAAGCAAAAAACCTTCTCTTTCTCTTGAAATTTTACATTTATCCCCGCCCCTAATAATTAGCTTTATTTCCTTGAGAAAGCTCGGATGTCATAAAGACTACTAATAAGGAAGGATTCTTGATAACCTCCAAGACTAGAACAAAGCAATATTATTATTAAATTAATTAATCGATGCTACTCAAAATCTAAGAATGTGTGATATCACCCATGATCTAGAGAGAGCCTTCATTCTCTTGCATGCTTTGTCATTTAATAATGCTATCATTCTTGGGAGGAGGCTGGTGGAAAAAAAGATGAAATTTTCATCTTTGACTCCTCATTTAAAATTTAAATATCTCTTCGAAATGTAAGGCTTTAAGCCATTATCAGCTAATGTCTTTGGACATGATTAGCAAACATTCAGCTGGGACTAAAAAGAAGATTTAGCCAGGCTCTTGTTGGAATGAAAACCCAGCCAGGAGAATTTACAGAGTAAAGATACTAAGGATTACTGTTTTTAGTCTCTGCAGCCTTGCATAGAGGCAACCAGTCAAAGTAATTCAAAACAAATCGCTTTCCCCCACGGGCATAAATGCCAGAGATTGCCAAGTCCAAATGACCAACGTATCTGCTAGAAAAATTTGTGTTGTTAAAATAATTGTAAATAATATTTTAATTACATTGTTTTATATATAATGCCTTTTCTACTGGAGATTCGATAGCTAAGGTTTTTAACTTGTGCTTATGGCCTCAACGTGGCCCACAGTTGTGACTGCTTTGCCCTACATTTAAAAAGAAGATATTTCACAGAAAGATATTCATTTTCAGTTTCTCTTGGAAAATGGTGTGATGTGACAATACCTGCTCCACGTTTTGCATGGCAGTGATGAGGGCTCCTAGGAGCAGCTGTTGTCTTTTGGGGGATATGTGTTCCTCCCAGGCCCCAGTGCATCCTACTCCTGAGGCTGTGTCTTTAGCCACTATCATTGCCCTTGAACTGATTTTTTTCCTTCCAGTAGAGAAATATTTTCCTGTACACACATCTCCATAAAAAGTGTGACATTTAAAAACAGCTAAGGGGAACAGCTGACTCTTCCTACATCTCATCCACCTCATTCATTTAGGTTCCCTGCCTGGCCCCACAGGCACTGGAGTTTGTAAACCTGCCTCAAGGCCTTGCAGGGGAGACTTCTAAGGTCGCTGGGTCTGAAAATTAAGCCTACAGAGACAGTTTAACAGAAAAAAAGCATACAAATTTAATATAAGTTTTACATGATATCAAGTGAAGACCCAAAGAAAGTTAAGCCTAAGTATTTTTATGCTAGGATTGATGCAAAGTGGTCATTTGTGTAGAAATATGAGCACTTGGGGAGTATGAGGCGAGTATAATAGACTAGGGGAAACTCAGCAAGGCCTGTTTGTTGGAATTCTTCTCAACATCCCTTTGTCTTCAGAGGTAAGGATAATCCTTTTCTCTTGGTAGAGGGAGGACACCTCTCTCGTGAGGATTTTATAACCTGTTTCAGGGGTAAAAGGTGAGAGAGGTAGGGAAAGTTCCTCTTTGCTTCTGTTATTTTCTGTTAATTAACAAAATTTACTGCTTTTAAGATTCTCTCTTTATCTTTAACTTTAACCATTTTAATGTCTTGGTTTGAATATATTAAATGTAAAGCATTATAATAAAGCATAATACTAAAACAAAAAAAGATAAACAGTAAATTTTAAAGATCTTATTGGCGTTATTTAGTGATTCACGGATTAGGCAGTGTCCCATCTAGCAGATGGAGAAGAGCTCCAAGGAGCTGTACGAAATGAAATTTTTTTATAGATAGAGAGAGCAGGAATGAGAAAGTTGTACCAGGCTAAAATAGGGTTGGTTATTGTAAGGTTACTTTCCTTTAGTAGGAGATGGCAGGTATCTATCCCTTGAATTAACTCACTAGTATTGACCAGATGATTCTTTTTTTTTAATTAGTAATAATTTAAAAAAAAATTTAGTTATAGTTGGCATACAATATTATATTAGTTTCAGATTCACAGTATAGTGATTAGACATCTATACAACTTACAAAGTGATCGTCCCAACTAATCTAATCTCCTTCTGACACTGTACAGAGTTGTTATAATATTATTAGGTATATTCCTTATGCTATAGTATATCTCCGTGACTATTTTGTAACTCTTGAATTGTACTTCTTAATCTCTTCCTCCTTTTTCACTGACCCACCAACCCCCTTCCCATTTGGTAACCCTCTGTATCTATGAATTTGTTTGTTTGTTTTGTTCTTTAGGTTCCACATATACATTTAATTACATGGCATTTATCTTCCTCTATCTGACTTACTCCATGCAGCATAATACCCTCTAGGTCCATCATGAAATATCTTTTTCAATCCTATTACTTTTAGTGTGTGTATGTCTTTTAAACTGAAGTGAGTCCTTTGTAGGCAACATATGTAAGGGTCTTGTTTTCTTATCCATTCAGCCACCATATCTTCTGATTGGAGCATTTAATTCTCTTTCATTTGAAGTATTGTTATAGTTATTGCCATTCTTTATTTAGACTTTAGATACTTAGTTTTTTCTTCTTCTTAAAGAAGTCCCTTTAATATTTTCCATAATACTGGCTTGATGGTAATGAATTCCTTTAGCATTTTCTCATCTGGGAAGCTCTTTATCTGTCCTTCAATTCTAAATGATAACTTTGCTGGGTAAAGTAATCTTGGTTGTAGGTCCTGGTTTTTCAACACTTTGAATATTTTCTGCCAAGCTCTTCTGACCTGTAAAGTTTCTGTTGAGGAATGAGCTAACATCTTATAGGTGCTACCTTGCTGCTTTTAAGATTCTCTCTTTGAATTTAATCTTTGGAATTTTAATTCTAATATATCTTGATGTGGACCTCTTTGAATTGATCTTGTTTGGATTGATCTCTAAACTTCCTGGACTTGTATGTTTATTTCCCTCACAAGGTTAGGAAAAGTTTTCCACTTATTATTTCAAAAAGATTTTCAATTCCTTGCTCTCTCTCTTCTCTTTCTGGTATCCCCAGATGCAAATGTGGTTACACTTGATGTTGTCCCAGAGACTTCTTAAACTATCTTCATTTTTTTTGGATTCTTTTTTCTTATTGCTGTTCTGATTGGGTGTCTACTTCTCCATCCTCTATGTCACTGATTTGCTCCTCCTTTTCATCCTCTGTTGATTTCATCTAGTGTACTCTTTATCTCAGATATTGTATTCATTTCTGACTGATTCCCTATTATGTGAGCCATCTCCATTTTTATGTTTTTTATCTCTTTGTTAAAGTTCTCATTGAGTTCATCTACACTTCTCCTAGGTTACTTGAGCATCCTTATAACCAGTGTTTTGAACTTTGCATCTGGTATATTGCTTGTCTCTATTTTGGTGAACTTTTTGCTGAAGCTTTGTTCTGTTTTTTGTTTGTTTGTTTTTTTGTGGGGCATGCTTCTTTGTCTCCCCATTTTGGCTGCCTCCTTGTGTCTGTCTCTATGTATTAGGTAGGGCTCCTAAAACTCCTGGTCTTAGTAGAGTGGTTTAGTAGGTGTGCTGTAAGGCCCAGTGGCACAGACCTGGAAGGGATCTAGCTACAGGCCAAGTTCAGCCACAGCTTGTGCACTTCCGGGGGCCACTTGTTAAGTCACCAAATAATCCACATATGGCTGCCTACGTGCTGGGCTTATAGGTACCTTGAGGGGCTGAGTCAGAAACCAAGGCTGGCTGCTACCAGTGGGGGGCTTGGAGCTGCTCAGCAAGAGGTTCAGGGCATGCCAAGGCTAGATGCTGCATTTTTTGGGTTTTGTAAGCCTTTGGGAGATTTTGTGAAAGTTTGCAGCAGGAGCCAAGACAACCCATTTGTATGGAATAAATCACTGAAAGCAGCGTGTGTGGGCCCACAAGTTGAGAAAGGTGGAGTCTCAGGGAATCCCGTAAGCAGAGTGACCTGTGTAATCAAGGTTGATGGCTCCAGTTTCTAGAGGCTGAGAGCAGAGAGGGGTCAACAAAGGAGCAATGGCTTCTCCCTATACCTTTGTCCGGGAGCAAGGCACCCCTCCTGACATCGCCCTGAAGCTTGACAGCTCAGACCCTCCCCGTATATTACTGGCACCCTTCCAGCAACTGTCCCAGTGCAGGAGCTCAGAGCAAGCAAGTTTGTCAGCAAGTAAGGCCAGGCAGAGCCCTTTAATAAGAAGGTCTCTGCTTCCTGAAGCCCTCCATCTCACCACTCAGCCACAACCTCTGCTGGTTTTCACAGCCAGAGTTTGTG
The DNA here is from genome assembly GCF_014176215.1 of Rousettus aegyptiacus. Taxonomy (NCBI): domain Eukaryota; kingdom Metazoa; phylum Chordata; class Mammalia; order Chiroptera; family Pteropodidae; genus Rousettus; species Rousettus aegyptiacus. The sequence continues at coordinate 68,448,481 of NW_023416309.1, forward strand.
AGACTTCTCGTCCCAACACCAGACCCCTGGACAGGGGAGCCCAGTGTACAGCTACCACCCCTCACTCCTCAGGTGGAGGAAGTGGCTCTGCAGCCAAGATAGCCCCCTGGATTCTCAATGGCCAAATGCAGTTGTGAGACCAGGCTATTTCATGTCTCTGCCATTCCTACCTACCATTTTGAGGTGAACTGTTATTTGAGGTGACCTAGTCGTAGGGCTTCTGTTCGGTCAGACTTCTGACAACTCCATGTACTGGCTGCTCTGTAGTTTTGTTATAATTTTAGTGTGGTCACTAGAGGAAGTGTGCACAACCACTACCTTCTACGCCATCTTGAATCTCCTCCAACCAGATGATTCTTGATTCCATTCGGGAAGAGCCGAAACTGTAATTAAGTATCAGTTTGGTGACATGGGGCTTAGCATAAGCCACTTCATTTTGGGCATGTTATCTTGTTTTTAAAAGCTCTAACTTATTTAGCTTAAAAAATTCAATAGGCCACTGTGCTATATTTGGAGTAGCATGACCTGAACACAAGTCTAATTCTTTTGGGATGCTTTTGGGCAGATAAAGGAAGTTTAAAAAAAAAGAAAAAGAAAAGAAAGTTCTCTTTCTACAGCTGTTGATTTTCAAATGTCTTGGGCTCAAAGTAACCTTTATGCCACAGTAGCATATTCATAACCCCTTCAAGAGTTTCCCGGGGGACAAGATAATGAGAGCTATGCTGTGATGAGAGAGCCCAAATGATATTATAGTGAATAGAAGACTACCTGGAAGAAATTATATTTAAGCTGAGGACTGCAGGACCATAGTTTCTCAACAAGTGGAGGTGGAGATAAGAGTGTAAGATGGCATCATGAGGAGACAAGAAAAGGAAATTGTCTATTGAAAGGCCCACAGGCATAATGGCAAGGTATATTTAGGAAAATGCTAGCTGACGGAGATTCTTTGCTTAACTAAACATTAGTCAGGCCCCTGAACCTTCTCCTAAACCTATCCTTATAAAATCTCATATTAACAAAAAACAAAAACAAAAACATTAAGTCAGTTTAAACAGCACTCCAGTCTTTGACAACTGATCACTCTTGATGTTGAATGAGGTTCCTTAACCTCCACCATCCCTGAAATGATATCTGATCACCCTGGCCTGGCTGCAGCAAGACTCTTGTTAGGTGAGTTTAACTAGAATCCCCCTTACTCCTGATGTTTCTTCTGAATGATTTTCCATCTACTGACCCCCACTCTGCTACTTGGCTATACATTCTTATTTGCCAGTACTCCATTTGGAATTAAGCCTAATATCTCTTCCCCACTATAAGATCTTATTTCAGTGGTCTGTATACCCATCATGATGGTCCTGCCTTACCATTGTAAACAGGTGATGACTATTTTATTTCCTTTAAGAAAGTCAATCTATAATTTAAGAGGGCTGGTGCTAGAGAAAGAGCAGGTCCTTTACCTTATTTAGCACATGTGTGAGCATTTACATTCTGTCTTTTCTGTTAGCCCAAAGTTAGGAACTATGTCTGTGTGTACCCTCACAGGGTTTGCGGCTGTACCCCCAATACCAGACACATAGGTGAATGCTCAACAAATGCCTGTTGCCTGACATTTGAACACTAGGCTTAATCATAAATGAGAAAGATTTTGCCAGATAAGTTTTTTAAAAATATTTTTTGAGGATCTTCCTAAGGCCTCGGCCACAATCTGCTTCACATGACTTTTGGGAGTCCAAGGGTTACACAGAAACCCATACCTCCAACTTTATTCATTTATAAAAAATACATTCATGCTTACACAGAGCCTTTATAAGTTTTATGAAAGGCAAGAAGAGTACATTGATTTCACACATGAAAACAACCCTTCACCTCTCCCTGAATTCATGCCCTATGCAACATGACTTCATATCTCCTCCAATGAAGAGATAGAAATTATTCCTCATCTCTTCCATTTGGCCTGGCCTTGAGTTTTGCTTTGTTGAATAGCATACAACAGAAGTTATGGTGTACTGGGTCTTAGCCTAAGCTTCTGAAGGCCTTGTATGCTTCTAATCACTTGGAAATGTGCAATATATCATGTGTATAAGCCCAGACTAGCTTGCCGAATAATGGGAGACACATGGTTTAGTCAAAAATTGCCACAGGAACAAAAAACCAATCACAGACATATGAGTAAGGTCATCCTAAACCTGATCCTAGATGACCTAGCACCTTCTCCTTCATTGCCCCTTGATGACCTATTGAATCAGCCTGACACAAATCACGAGTCAGCAGATCTACCCAGACGACTGGCTGGGTGGCAAGTAATAGTAAATGCTTACTGTTTTAAGTCACTGAGTCTTTGGATGTTTTGTTATGTGGCAATAGCTAACCAGCACAGCAATGAAAAATGATTCTTTATCCCTTCATAATCTACAACTTTTTTCTCTCTAAAGAATCTCCCCCATTTTTCTTCTTGGTGCCTCTCTCCTCAGGTCGCTTTTTAATAACCTTCTCCTTCTATTATTCATCCTCTTAGGCCTATAGTCACATTACATATGGCTTTGTAGATCACCACTGAGAAATGAAAATGGAATCTGAATACATATGGAAAGGCATTTTTATAAGTGAGAAGCATATCATGCAGGAGCTAATTGTGTGTGCATGGTTGAATGACTAAACATGCCCTAGAGAAGTTTTTCAGCATTCCATCAAAGCTTGCTTGTAATAAAAAAAAACAGAAATAGTGTGTGTAGCCTGATGTGAAAGAGTAGATCTCAGGTCGGTAGCTTTTCCATTTGCTGTTCACAGGAAGAAAAGAGGCAGAAAGCTGCCTCTCCTTTCTAGTGGACACAGATTACAATTAGGTTGTGTTTCCTGCCTTGATTCAAATGAACAAGTGCTGGAAGAGGTAACAGAAATGGGAATTTTGATGTCAGGCTTTGGTCAATAGAATTGTACCTTTCTTTCCTGAACAGCTATTTCTCATTGAGGCCTGCGACCTGTTGCTTGGCATTTCCATAAAACCTTATGTCATCATTGTTACTGTCATCACTATACAGATTTAAAGGTGAATCATATATAGGGGGAAAAAGAGATATGCATTGTTAAGGCTATATTTAGCTCAGGAAAATGTATTAATCTCTCTGTTTCTGCAAAAAAAAATACCATTATTTATATTTGCAGTATGTTTTTCTGATTATTCATGATACTGAATCCTCATAATGTGAGAGAAATAACCAATGTTTAAAGAAAATAAATAATCCAAATCATAAAACATTTTAGTGACTGAGAGGTTAACCACCCAATACTTTGGTTACCTTAATTTTATTAACACATATTTCTTTACTATTTACCATATGTCATTTATAAAGTGGGACTGTTTTTTTCAGATAATTTGGAATTTTTCTGAAATTTTTCTTGTCTATTTGATAGTATACATGTTATATATGAATTGCTAATTTAAAAGAAAACCATGTTTCAGTATGTTACATATTTAAGGTAGTACCAACCTAACAAAGTAACAATAAATCATTTAAAACATTAAATTAAAAATATTAATGTTGACTTTGGATAAATAGAATACTTACTTCGAGAGAGGAAAACACAGTATTTTTAAAGGTGATATCTACAAAATGAGAGGTATATAAAAGTAATTAAGAAACTAGTGTAAATTATTTTTGGTAAGTGGCCAGGTATTTATTAAATAAAACATGATTTCAAACTTTAAAAGAAAGAAATGTTCCAGGGTTGTGTGTGGACAGGAGACAATGGAAAGCATTTACATTTGCTAAAGAAATAAAATGTTTGCCTACATTTTTATAACATCTACTACCATCAGGTTAGTCTAAATCAAGACTAAATCTTTTTGTCTTTCGTTAACTCAGTCATCTAATTAGAAACAAATGAATTCTCTAGAAAACAGTAGATGTCAAAACGTGGCAGGACAGAGACAAAAAAGGAAGTAATGCTGAGGGGGTGATGCAGACATTATTACATTAAATCTAAAGAAATTAGCAAAGTTGTGTTTCTATGTGTGAGGAGCCAGGGCTTTAAGTCTTAACCTTAAGCAAAATGAGATAATGTAGAATCCAGCAACATAGCCAACGAGTCTGCTGTTTCAAGAGAATAAAGTCATTTTGAGGATTGTGGACCTCATGGTGTGGAGTGAAACGGGTCAGAGATTCAGAGACTGAGAAATATCAGCCAGTCTGTGTCCCTAACGACTCTCTCTCCACTTATGGTCCATACTTCAGTGGCTCCCTTGACTTTGCCATTAAGTCCCTAAGCACACTTATGCATAGTTCCCTTAGATTTTGGTTTGTTCTGTGTCTGCCATTAGGGGCATCCCTCAAAGAATAGCCTCTCATGGCCCATAATGCAGGCTCTGTCCCATCTTATCTCACCCCACAGGTGAAGGCTGACTGCCTACTTCCAGAAACCACCTCAAGACTGGTAGGAGGGGTGGAGATGTAAAATGAGCTTGCCTTGTATTCACGTGTGGTGGTGGAGAATTGGAAGGGTTATCATGGCTGCAGAGGTCTCCCCTAACTAGTGTGTGGTCCCAGTCCCACACCGGCTCCTCAGCTTGGAGCACCAGTTCTGGGAAGAGCAGGCCCCCACAACATCTGGCTGTGAAAATCAGCTGAGATTCAGTTCATCTGGGTGAAATGGACAGCTGCTGGCAACCCAGGCATCCACTTGATGGGACTGTGCAGACACTCACTCCCAGGCATGCACCCTGGGCTCTGGTACAGGAATAGTGGCTAGGGAGGACCCAGAGACATACAGGGAGAGACTAAATATGTGACTTAAAGGCAAGGGCTAGAGGGACAGCCACCATTGTCCCTGTGTTGAGCCCTCCTCCTGTGCGGCCACATGGCCAAATCTGAATTTTCATTGGTCTGATGAGCCCTGCTCACTCTACCACCCATACTACCTGAGGCTCTTTCAGTAGCTGAGCCTTATAGACAGCAAGCAGGTGGTGACAGTCCTAAGGGTTTTCTGGGACTTTCTCTGAGCTTCCCAAGCCAAGTACTAGTGACAATTGGCTTCAATTCGCAGCATGCACCACCAGGTTCAGCACAGGCAGAGGCCAGCCATGGATCACTTTGTAGCTCCTGTCAGATAGCCCTGGACCAGTTTCAGGCAGCAGCTAACTTTGACTTGCACGGAGGTCCCAAGAGGCCCCAGAACCAGCACACATGGTGGCTGGCTTCAAACCATAACAAAACACCACCTGTTTATCCCCAAGAGCAGCATACCCAAAGGGTGGTCTTAGCAGGCACCTGAGTTCACTGGGACAAATCTCGATCTGTAGAGTCAACCCCTACACAACCGCTTGTATGCTGTGTTCATGGCCAATCCTCACAGTCAGTAAATATGAGGATCAATTTCACTCACTGACATGCAAACAATAATCAGGATTCAACTATACCATGAGAGTACACACAACCCACCCAAGGGACACACCAGGAGCATCCAGCTCAGGTGATTAGGTAGATCGCACCATGGAGTCCCACAGGACAGCTGCTACATAAGTCTACCCTGCCAAAACTGGGAGACATAGCAGATTTACCAAATAAATAGAAATAAGCATAAAGAGGCAGCCAAATGAGAAAACAACAACAAGTAAACAAAAAAAGTCCTAAATTAAAGAAGAGAAACTCCAGAAAAATAACTAAATTAAATAGATACAAGCAATCTACCAGATACAGCGTTAAAACAATTGTTATAGGAATGCTTAGGAAACTTAGTGAGAATTTCAACGAAGAAATAGCAAGAATAAAAAAGGACATAAGAACCAGAAAAAAAAGAACCAATCAGAAATATCAGAAATAAAGAATACAACTGAAATAATGAATACACTAGAAGGATTTGATAGCAGATTAGATGAATCAAAAGATCAAATCAATGATTTAGAAGACAAGGTAGTAGAAAACACCCAGTTGAAACAGCAAAATGAATGAATGAATGAATGAATGAATGAATAAATCCAAAAACAGGATAGTTTAATGGACCTCAGAGAAAATCAAGGTACCAACATTCACATCATAGAGGTACTTCTCTCAGAAGGAGAACAGAAAGAACAAGGAATTGAAAACCTATTTGAAGAAATAATGACTGAAAATTTTCCTAACCTGGTAAAGGAGAAAAACATACAAACCCAGGAAGTGCAGAGAGTTCCAAACAAGATAAACCCGAAGACCCACATCAATGCACATCACAATTAAAATGCCAAAGGTTAAAGACAAAGAGAGAATCTTAAACGCAGGGAGAGAAAAGCGGTTAAGTTATTTACAAGAAAGCCCCCATAAGACTGGCAGCTGATTTCTCAACAGAAACTTTACAGGCCAGAAGGCATTGGCATGAATTATTCAAACTAATGAAAAGCAACAACCTACAACCAAGATTACTCTAACCAGCAAGGCTGTTATTTAAAATTGAAGGGGAGATAAAGAGCTTTCCAGACACACACACAAAAAGCTAAAGAAATTCTTCACCACCAAACAATATTACAAGAAATGTTAAAGGGACTACTTTAAGAAGAAGTGGGGAAAAAAAGAACATAAATATGAATAATGTCAATAAATACATACCTATCAAGAATCACTTTACATGTTAATGGAATAAATACTCTAATCAAAACAGATAGGCTGGCTAAAATGAGGCTTGTGCATATGCTGTCTGTATGAGACAACTTCAGATCTAAAGACACACACTTGCTGAAAGTAAAGGAATGAAAAAAAAATGTTTATGCAAATGGGAACAAATAAACAAAAAATGTTGAGGTAGCAATACTTATATCAGGTGAAACAGACATTAAAACGAAGGCTATAATAAGAGACAAAGAAGGACATTTCATATTGATCAATCCAACAAGAGGATAAAACCCTACTAAACATTTATGCACCCATCATAGGATCACCTATATACATAAAGCAAATATTAACCAACATAAAGGGAGAGACTGACTACAATTCAGTTACAGTGGGGGACTTTAATATGCCATTGACATCAAGGACATCTTCCAGACAGAAAATCAACAAGAAAACAAAGGACACATTAGATCAAATGGTTTTAAATGCTATTTTTAGAGCATTTCAAACTAAAGCAGGAGAATATACATTGTTCTCAAGTGTACATAGAACATTTTCCAAGATAGATCACATGTTAAGCCATAAAACATATCTCAATAAATATAAGAAAATTGAAATCATGCCAAGCATCTTCTTTGACCAAAATGATATAAAATTACAAATCAATTACAAGAAAAAAAAACTGGAAAATGTACATACATAGAGGCTAAATAACATTCTACTAAACAATGAATGGGTTAACAATGAGGTCAAGGGAGAAATCAAAATATACCTTGAGACAAATAAAAGTGAAAACACAGTGACTGAGAATCTATGGGACACAGATAAAGCAGTCTTCAGAGGGAAATTTATAGCAATACAGGCTTACCCCACCCCCCTGCCCCCAAAAGAGAAAAATCTCAAATAAACAATCTAACTTTACACCTAAAGGAACTAGAAAAAGAACAATAAACAAAGCTCAAAGTTAAGTAAGAGGAAGAAATAATAAAGATCAGAATAAAAATAAACAAAAGTCTATAAAAATTACAAAAGATCAATAAAACCAAGAGCTGGTTCTTAGAAAAAGATAAACAAAATTGATAAAACTTTACCTAGACTCATTAAGAAAAAATGAGATAGAACCCAAATAAATAAGATCAGAAATGAGAGAGAAGTGACAGCTGACACTATAGAAATACAAAAGATTATAAGAAAATACTATGAACACTTACATGCCAACAAATTTAACAATCTGGAAAAAATTGATAAATTCCTAAAAGCATGCACTCTTCCAAGACTGAATTGAAAAAAAAAAAAAAAACCCAGAAAATCTGAGCAGACTGATTACTAATAAAATCAATCAGTAATCAAAATACTCTCCCCAAAAGTCCTAATCAAATGGTTTTACAGGTGAATTTTACCAAACATTCAAAAAAGAATTAACACCTATTTTCTCAAACTATTCCAAAAAATTGTAAGAGGTCTCATTTTATGAGGCCACCATTACTCTGATTCCAAAGCCATGCAAAGTCATTACAAAAAAAATTTATAGGCCAATATTCCTGATAAACATAGATGCAAATATCCTCAACAAAAGAGTAGTGAACCAAATTTAGCAATACATTAAAAAGAGCATTCACCATGAATAGGTGGGATTTAGTCCTGAGACACAAGTTTGGTTCACTATCTGCAAATCAATTAACGTGATACACCACATAAAAAATGAAGGATATAAATTATATGATCACGTCAATAGATGCAGAAAAAGCATTTGACAAAATCCAGCATCGATTTATGAAAAAAACTCTCAGCAGAGTAGGAATAGAGGAAACATACCTCACAATAACAAAGGCCATATATGACAAATCCACAGCTAACATTATACTCAATGGTGAAAAGTTAAAGGCATTTTCCTTACAATCAAGAACAAGACAAGAATGTCCACTTTTACCATTTTCTATTCAGCATAGTATTGGAAGTCCTAGCCACAGCAATCAGACAAAAAAAGAAATAAAAGTCATACAAATTGGAAAGAAAGTAGAAAAACTGTCATTATTTGTAGATGACATGATACTATACATAGAGAACCCTAAATATTCCACCAAAAACTGTTAGAACTGATAAATGAATTCAGTAAAGTAGCAGGATACAAAATTAATATTCAGAAATCAGTTGCATTTTATACTCTAATAGTGAGCTATCAGAAAGAGACATTAAGAAAACTATCCCATTTATAATGCATAAAAAAAACACTTAGTAATAAATTTAATCAAAAAGGTAAAATACTTGTACTCAAAAAATTATAAGACATTAAAGAAAGAAACTGAAGAAGATATAATAAATGAAAGCATGTACCATATACTTATGGGTAGAAAAGATTAATGCTGTTAAAATGTTCATACTACCCAAAACAATCTATATATTTAATACACTCTATAATATCAATGAGATTTTTCACAGAACTCTAACAAATAATCTTAAAATTTATATGGAACCACAAAAACCCTGAAAAGCCATAGCAATCCTGAGAAAAAAGAACAAAGCTGAAGATGTCACACTACTTGATATCAAACTATTACAAACCTATAGAAATCAATATATCATGCTACTGGCATAAAAACAGACACATCGGTAGAAAAGAATAGAGAGTCCAGAAATAAACCCATGCCTATATAGTCAATGAATCTATAACAAAGGAGGAAATAATAGACAATGGAGTAAAGACAGTCTAAAGACAGGTGGTGTTGGGAAAACTGGACAGATACATGGAGAGACCTGAAACTAGTCCACTTTCTTACACTATATACAAAAATAAACCAACAATATATTAAAGACTTAAGTGTAAGACCCAAAACCATAAAACTTCTAGAAGAAAACATAAATAGTAAACTCCAACATTGATCTTAGTAATATTTTCTCTGATATGTTGCCTAGGGCAAGGGAACAAAAGAAAAAAATGAATGGGACTACATCAAACTAAAAAGATTTTGTACAGCAGAGCAAACCATCAACAAAATGAAAAGACATTGTAGAAAAATGGGAGAAGATATTCGTCAGTAATATATCTGGTAAAGGGTTAACATCCAAAATTTATAAAAACTTACACAACTCAACATCAAAAACTCCAACAATCCAATTAAAAAATGGGCAGAAGAATTAAATAGACATTTCTCCAAAGAGAACATACAGTTGGCCAATAGGCATATGCTCAATGTCACTAAGCATCAGAGAAATACAAATTAAAACCATAAGAGATATTACCTCACATCAGTTATAATAGCCATCATCAATAAATCAACAAACGAGTGTTGGCGAGGATGTGGAAAAAAGGAAATCTTTGTGCATTGTCGGGGAGATAGCAAACTGGTGCAGCCACTATGGAAAAAAGTATGGAGGTTCCTCATAAAATTAAAAATTGAACTATAATATGACTCAGCAATTTCACTTCCGGGTATTTATCCAAAGAAAAGATATATGCACCCCTATGTTCATTGCAACATTATTTACAATAGCCAAGATATGGAAGGAACCTAAGTGCCCACCAACAGACAATTGGAGAAAGAAGTTGTGGTACATATAAACAATGGAATATTACTTGGTCATAAAAAGAACAAAATCTTACCATTTGCAACATCATGGATGGACCTGGAAGATATATCATGTTAAGTGAAATAAGTCAAACAAATAAAGAAAAATATCATATGATCTCATATGTGGAATCTGAAAAACAAAATAAACATAAATAAAATAGAACAGATTCATAGATGCAGAAAACAAGCTGATAGTTGCCAGATAAGAGGGGTATTGGAAGGCAGAGTGAAAAAGGTGAAGAGATTAAGAAGTACAAGTTGGTAGTTATGAAATAATCATGAGAATGTAAAGTACAGCATAGGAAATATAGTCAAAAATATGGTAAGAACTATGTATAGTGCCAGGTGGGTACTAGACTAGTCAGGAAGATCACTATGTAAATTATACAAATGTCTAACCACTATGCTGTACACCTGAAATGAATATAAAATAATATTAAATGTCAACTGTAATTTAAGAATAAAAAAATTTGGGGAAAAGGTGAAGGGAATAAAGGTTTGAATTTTCAGACATAAAACAAGTCATGGGAATGAAATGTACAGCATAGGGAATATAGTCAATAATATTGTAATAGCATTATATGTTGTCAGATGATTGCTGAACTTATCATAGTGGTCACTTCTTTAGACATATAAATGTTAAATAATCATGGTGTACACCTGAAACTATATTGTATGTTAGCTATACTTTAATAAAAATCTTAAAAATATAGCTAAAATTCTAAATAAATAAACAAATAAACAAATAAACAAATAAATAAATAATAGCTTGAGCGAGCCAAAGGTTTTGTAATCAAAGGAGCACCCTATCTCTCTCCGACCCACCCCGTCATTCCATAATCCTCTTATCCTCTTGTACTGGGTAGAACTGTTTTTGGAGCTCAAGGAGTTTTAATTGTGTCAGGATCAGTTGAGGTATTTTTTAAACATTCATATTTCTATGCCCAGTCTTTGTCTAATTGAATCAGATATCTGGGAGCAGGGCCCAGGAACCTGTATCATTAGCAAGTAGCCCCAAGCACATGATTGTTCACAATCATTCAAATATTCCACAACATGGTGACCTGGAGTTGGAGGCTGCTCTAGAATCCACTACAGTTACCAAAATTTTATTCTTCTTGTTAGATATGTTAGCTGCACCAGCCTGCAGAGAGTGGGGTACTCCTTTCTACTTGTTAACTGTTAACATTAAACAAATAATTATTGAGTGACTACCATGCTACAAGTACTTTTCAGATCCACGGATACCATAGAGGAATAATTCACATAAACATCTTTGTCCTCATGGAACTAGTATTTAAGTGGGAGGAGACAGATGATAAACAAGTAAATAAGTAAAATGAATAATAGTCAGAAATTGGTATCTGTGGAGAAAATGAAGCATGATAGGAGTGGGAGGGCTGAAGTGGAGTAGAGGGATCTGCAATTTTAAATAGGAGGCTCAAGAAGACAGCCCTGAAAAGGATGACTTCCAAGCAGTGGCCTAATAAGACACAACAATGTGTGGGCCTGCCAGGTAAAATAAGGGTGCTATTATTAACTACATGCCCGCCCACCTCAAATTTGTGTGTTGAAGCTCTAATGTCCCACATGACTATATTTGGAGACAGAGCCTTTAAAGTGGTGACTGATATTAAAGAACATCATAAGAATATGGCCCTAATCCAATAGGCTTGATGTCCACGTAGAAGCAGGAAGACACACAAGGGATTTGTGTACACATAAAAAGGCCATGTGAGGGTACAGTGAAATAGTGGCCATCTGCAAACTAAGGAACACAGGAGAAATCAACCCTGTCAACACCTTGAGCACTTCGTCCTCCGGCCCCTCAAATTTAGGTACTTCTCAATGCAAAATACATTCTTCTCCATATTAATAGTTCCCGAAGTCTTAACCCATTCCAGTATCAATTCTAATCTTGAGCATGGACTTCTAGCCTCCAGAAGAGTGAAAAAATAAATTTCTCTCATTTAAACTACCAGTCTGTAGTGTTTTGTTATGGCAGCCCTAGCTAATATAGATTTTGATACCAAGAAGTAGGGTGCTGCTCTAACAAATACCTGAAAATATGGATATGACTTTAGAACTGGGTAATGGATAGAGCCTCGAAGAGTTTGGGGGCATGTTAGAAAAAGCCTAGATTAATGGGAAGAGACGATTGGCAGGAATATAGATGTTAAAGGTCATTCTGGTGAGGTTTCAGATGGAAATGAGCGACATGTTATTGTAAATTGATGGAAGGGTGACTCTTGTCATAAAGTGGCTAAGAACTTGGCCACAATGTGTTCTGGGTTTTGTGGAAAGTGGAAATTGCAAGTGACAAACTTGGATATTTAGCTGAGGGAATTTCTAAGTAAAGTACTGGAGGCCTAGTGTCTCCTAGCTGCTTATAGAAAAATGTGAGGAGAGAGATACACTGGAGATATTGTTAAGCAAAAAGGAACCATTGCTTGAAGATTTGAAAACTTCTCAGACCTATTCATATTACAGAAAAACAAGAAAGCATGTTCTTGAGAGAGCACCAAGGATGCTGTTGGAAAATCATTTGATAAAGACACTGTAAATACAAAACTGAATCTAAAAATCAGCCATCTCAGCAGAAGCCAGGAGTAGAAATGGGATTATACTAACAGAAACACTGACTGCTAGCTTGACTAAAGGGGACAGAGATGGAGCAAATTTTAAAAAGGCTGTTGGACTTCTGGGATCGACAGGAGAGGACGATAAATCTATTTGACTGCAAACATGTGTTATTTTTAGAAGAAAAGGGAAAAAAAGACCCAAAGGGAATTCAACGATCCTTAGTGCTGCCACTCCTGCTACAGCCCAGAGCACACAGGCCCAGGGTGAAAGCCTGTCTTCATCTCTTTTTCAGAGAGGGAGGTCACCTCCTCAGTTTTAGTGGGCCAGGGTGCTGCCATCCATGATCTTGGGGGCAAGGCTGCTGTCTCCCAGGGCTTAGAGTCTGATACTATCACCCCAGTGGGCCTGGAAAGCAGAACATTCAACCAAAGAGGATTGAGCAATCATCTAACAAAGAGAATTGTTCTGGAACTTAAAATCTAAAGCAACTTATCTTGCTAGGTTTTGTACTGGCTTTGGACCTTTCACTCCTTTCTTTTTTTCAATTCCCCCTTTGGGAATGGGAGTATCTATCCTGTGTTTGTCCTACCATTGTATTTTGTAAGCACATGACTTGTCTGGTTTTATAGGTTCACAGCTGGAAAGAAATTTTGCCTCAGGATGAATCATTCAGTCACTCTCACTGATACCTGATTTAGAAGACACTTGGATAAGATTTGGGGCTTAGAATTGATGCTGGAATGGATTAAGACTTTGGGAACTGTTAATATGGAGAAGAATGTATTTTGCATTGAGAAGTACCTAAATTTGAGGGACCGGAGGATAAAGTGTTATGGACTGAACAGTGTTCCCTCCTGCCCCGCTGTCCCAGTTCATGTGTTGAAACTCTGACAATCATTGTGACTGCATTTGGATATAGGGCCTTTAAAGAGATAAATAAGGTTAAATGAGGCCATAAAGGCTGCACCCTAATCCTGTAGAACTGGTGTTCTTATAAGAAGAAAAAGAGACACCAAGGATACACATGCCATGTGAGGATACAACAAGAGAATGGCATCTGAAAGGCTAAGAGAAAAGCCTCAGGAAAAAACAAACATGCCACACCTTGACCTTGGACCTACTCTGTGATATTTTGTTATGGCAGTCTTAGGAAACAAGACAGATGCCCATTTTCTTTGAATTTCATATAATCAACAAATATATGCTATATACTTTTACTAAAAATTATTTCTTATTTACATGATATTCAAATACAACTGGGCATCCTGTATTTTTATTTGCTAAATCTGGCAGCCCTAGCTATGTGAGTATCTGGGAGAAGAGAATTCTAGGCTGAGTGAGCAAAAATAAGTGCCTGATGTGTTGGTGGAAAACAGAATTGCATCTGAAATGGAGTGAGGAGGAGAGGATGGGAGGAAATGAGATGAGGGTAAAGTGGCCAGAAAAAAATAGAGAACATACTTACACTAATTTATCGTACTAATTTATTATCTGTTGTTGATATAAAATTCAACTTTAACTGAGTGTCCTATATATTTACCAAATCTGGGGATCCTAGGTGGGGAATAGATACTATGGGGTCTGGAAGTCATTGTAAGACCTGGACTCTTACTCTTCCTGAGACAGTCAGCAAATGGGTGATTTTTGATAGACATAAGCTTTTCAATGTAGCTCCTAAAGCAGTCTTTTCTCTGAAGTCTTTGATAGATGATGATTTATTTCAGACCTTCTGCTTGTAGCAAAGGTTGTTTTCTTTTGTAACTTTCACATACACCAGTGGTGCTCACCTAAGTCCCAACTGACTTGGCTGTAACTAGAATTTGGAACTTATAAAAATTCATACTATACTCATTATATCATTAGCTCTGCCTTGTATGTTGAAGTTTGAAATATTTTTCTGCTTTTTGAAACCTCTCTGGTCCCCATTGGAGTACCTGTATGCATATTACTTAAAGAGAAAGGAGAGCCAGAGCTGTGTTGTTTAATTAAGTCTTTCTAATTGGAAACTTTTTGTAAATCAAAATTTGATTCTCTTGGTTAATTTTGCTTATGAAACTTTGCAAATTAAAACCTAATGGAAAAGAACTAAAAATATTAAAGCTTTGAAAAATTCCCAAACACCACAATGAAAAACTGTTCTATTTGTTCAGAAAGTTTATTGCTAGGAAAATCTCATAACCTGTTTAATCCTCTGCAGCTGGGAAAAGCAGTTTAAGGTGGATGGAGAAAGCTGGTAGAACTCTTTCTCAAAGAGCAGAGGAACAGAATTACATTTCATTCACTGTGAAGCATAACTGTTCATAGCTTAAGGAAGAGAGAAAGTTTTGATTACAGGTATAGTAAAGTAATGATTAGGACTTAGTTTCTGCTCTGAATTCTAAGACCATGTAGGTTTTACTTCTCTTAAAGGATTTAAAAAATAATAGAACAGCAGAAAATTTTTTTCCAAAAATTATTTATAACGATAATAGAAATGGTTAAATAGGAGTAAGGTAAATGAATTTATTATTTGTTTTTTTTTTTTTACTGTGCAGGCTCAGACACAGACATGCATTATTATTAAGTTAATCATATTTCTAAAGCAGAAATCGCTTCCCAACAAGAGTTCAGACATATAGTCAACATAATTATAATGCAGACTCGCAGCAAGAAATGTATTATTTTTAAAATAAAGAAACATCTGAATATTTTAAAGGAAAATTTTTCCACAAATTCATTAACTTTTAAATGAATCTAAAATGTCTGCAGTGAACTTCTGTGGTTTTGGTTTGCTCAGAATTCCCTTCCCACTCTTTTCCAGCAAGCATCTTTCCTTTTCCTTTAGGGACCTCTACACCTCCTTCTGGAGGAGCTAATATTGCTCATTTCTCTGCAGTTGCTCACTTGGGATGATGTAAGACTGTAGCTTCCTGGTCTGTGTGTTTTGCATGTGGAGAAGAACGACCCCAATACACAGGTAACACGAGATGTGAAAAATGTTGATTAAGATATTACTCATGAGTGAGAAGGAAATCGAAAATGAATGTCACATTCTTTTAGTTCTTAGACTCAATCCTCTTGAACTCATTTTATCCCTGTCCTCTATTTATGTAAGCTGCTAATTCTATGTGTTTCTTTAGTCTGGGTTTTCTGTCTTTGAAGCCAAGAGGCTGGGCTAAATAGGAGTTGATTCCTTGGATACAGATATAACTCAGATTTTATGTAAGAAAGAAAATCTACATACACCTATATATGTATATAAAGCACAGTTGTTCTTTTCCCCCAAAAGTGATCAGTTAGAAAAGATAATGTCCTGATATTTTTGAATCCTTACAAATCCTTTAATATGGTGTCTGCCTTCTCAATTACTTTAATTTAAACAACAACATACTGTTTGGGAAAGACACATTAGCTTAAAACACTTTCAGTTAATGCTAATTTTGGAATTTTATTGTTGGTACCTGACATAATCTATTTTTAAAAGGCAGGCAAAGAAATTTAAACAGATTCAGTAATTATTCTTGGGAGTACCAGATTTTTTGAAAAATCAAACCATTTTAATATTATATTAAAAAGTCATATAGTAAGTGAATATGTGGCAAGATATCACACATAAATCCCTTTAGTATGTGTGGGAAAATAAACAAAAAAAACCAAAAAACTGTGCTTATGTTATGAAAATGGAAACTTGTGGCTTAGAACAAAAATTTTAGTGTCATCATTATATACAGCTTCAAATAGTACTTTATCTCAGACAGGAAGCAGAAATACTGTTTTATGGGAAACTATGTTTGATGATTCAGGGAAAATGATTTACTAAAGAAGAAAATATTGATCTCAAAACTGTATGGGAAAAGTTTGAATAATATTTTTCAATGTTATTCAAAAGTTTAAATAACATTAAATATGAAAGAGCAATATTTCTAAATTAAGAGATTACTTTATATAGCATGTCATTTTAAATATCATATATACCTAAGTAATTATCAAGCACAGAGATTTTATTTTTTATCTGTATCATTAATATTTTAATTGACCAACATTTTATTTTCTTTGATACTCTCATCAGAAAAAATTGAGAATCACCTTATATTTGGGGATATACCCTGTGTGTGTGTGTTTATCTGTGTGTAAAGCATATTTATTAGATATATACTTAAAGGAAAATAAAAGAGAATTCAACAAGTCAGAAGTACAGGTGGTAGTATGACCAATAGTTTTGGGGAAAGTCAGTGGGCAGGCCAACCAGGTAATCCAAAATTTGTGAGCTCGAACTCCATTTGAAATGGTTATTCAGGGTGAGGTTTCTCTGGTTTCACATAAAGTAAATTTAAAGGTAACTACTGAGTGGCAGGGCCAAGAAAAATATTATGAAGCACTCTGCACATATTTGAGTGAAATTCTGCCAAAATTCCATCCTCCCTCCTCCAGGTCTCTATTTGTCTAGGGATAGAGCACTCTGCTTGGGCCTCACTCAGCATTAAGTGAATTAAGCATGGCAAGGTAAGTCAGGTAAGTCCAAAGTCCATGACTCCTCTATGTAATAAATGATGGAAAAGAGAAGGCATAAGAAGGGTGGGTGGTAAAGTTTCTGGTCAGAGTCTGTGGATACTGTTCCACCATAAGCAAATAGTGTCTGTGTCTTTAGTTGACTGTTCCTTTGACTGTTTTTGCAGCTGAATCCTATTTTTTCAGCTGTGTCTGTCACCACCATCACCATCATTGCTGCTATATGCATCATCATCAACAGACACATTCAATCTATAGTATGGAAGTGCTTGCACTGTGCCAAGCAGTGTACTTAGCACTCCAGATGCTTCATCTCACTTATTGGGTAACTTCTTTTCACTATTTAATGGATAGGGCTGTGTTTATTGTTAGGGTCATAAAAGTAAATGCAGTAGAGAAGGGAAAACAATGTATGGATAAAAAGTGAGCTAACTCTAAAAATGGAACTAAATGTTACTAACTGAGAACAAACGGTAAAGATAATAACAGTGATTATTATTTCATACTCAGTGAATCCATTATTTTTAGCCTTGTTGTCCAACATAGTTTACCCTCATCACCTGAAAGGGTTATGAAATGTGTACCAAAGGACACCCAACACATTCAAGCAATTTTGCAGAAACACGCACATACACAAACTGAATATGGTCACCTATCCATTATTCAGTCTCTAAGGAGAAATTAAAAATTCAAATTAAATTTCATATAAATAAATGGAAGTTTTTGTCCTCTGAAATTTTATAGTTTGCTTGTTCTCAGGCTGCTGCCTTTTAAAGATGTCTGGGTTAAGTCAAGATTACTTGTCTAGTAGTTGTAGCATTGCCTATCTTCCACCAACTCGAGTAAAAAAATTAAGAAATTGAATGTAAAACAACCCAAATTCTCTGATGTGCCCTACATTTTTATAGTGTTTAAGGGTCAATATGACTTGAAAGGTAGCACAGAAACTGGCATACCATAGAATGTTGGGAAATAAACAAGAATCTCCCTTGGTCTTTAGCAATTACTGACAATAAAATTACTTTTCTGTTACTCAGTACCTGGTTCCAGCAGATACCTAATGACGTATTGGAAAAGGAGTATAGACAGAGAAAATGTGAGAGGAAAGAAAAAACCATTGGGACCTCAAGCTTCAGGATGCCAGGCATATCCTTGGGTCTGTTGTACACAATTGAAAGCATGGGAATTTACAACAGTCGAGAAATCTCCACCGAATTATTCTGTCACCTTCCATACTATATTTTGGAAGGGGTAGTGTTAGAGAAAGTATTTCTATCTTCCAAAATTTGCAACGATGTCAATTTTCAAGTCACGACATCTTACTTGTGTGTTCTTTTTCCCTCTCAGAGTCCATCATCTACCTTATGATTTCTATTTTCCTTTGAGTATTTTTCTGGACACCTCAGTATTAAACTATGTTTCGGCTCTTTATAGTGACAAAGCTCTCATTCTTTCTTGTGAAAAGAATTCCTTATAATTTGTGGTGGGAAAATAGAAGTGTTCATAGAGTTTCTTCTTTTACTATTTTTATCTGTCTTACTGAGTCCCAAGAAGGCCCCAAGGTCATGAGCTCTATGGCTTATTTTTTGCATATTGGTCTTTGTTTGGGATTTTTAAGCCTGTGAAAACAACTTCCTAGGTGTGCTTTGGTTTCAACCTTAGATTTGTTCCAGCAAGACCATCCCTCTCAGTAAATTTTTAACCAGTACTGTTGATGTTTTAAACATATGTGTGATCAGTGCCTCTATGGGGACCAATATGGCTTCTGCTACAAGTTTCACCAAACTAGTCCTCCAAAACCTTTAAAATTTCCAGACTCAGAAAGATCAGAAACCAAGATTTTCAAATGAGAAATATTACTTGAGTTTCATTTTCCGTGGTTCAACCAAGTTTTTAACAGTTTTACTGGTTTCTGAACTGTGTCCCTTTTCTTCTTGACTAAATGGTTGACTGACTCTAAAACTCTCTTTTCCTTGCTTCCTTCCTTTCTTTTTCAGTTCACACATTTATTTTTTAATATAAGATTCTAGAATTTTCTCTCATATGTTTGTCCTCCCACTCTACTGACCAAATAGTGAAACATGTGATAGTAGTGAGTTCTTAGGCTGCCAGACACATTCATTTTGCAAACAACACCTCTTCTCCTAGAATTGAATAATTCCATTGGGGGTGTCCTGCTATAAGTCCAGCAGCTTCTCAGCCCTGGGCTTTATCTATTGACATTTTGTCCTCCCTCCACATTCCCTTAGAGAGTTGTCTCCATAAATTTTCCTCCCATTTTTTCTCAGGGAATCCTTGAATCCTTACCTACAAAAACCATGTCATCTTAAAACTCATCCAATAATGTTTGAGATATTTTATATTCTTATTTCAGTCTTCCTCTTTCATATCTATTCTGTTTGAAAAATTAACTTAGTAAAACATTTTGTTCTGATTTTCAAACATATGCTCTCCGTAAGTAGTCGAACAATACAAATTAAAATTAAAAAATTTGAGATAACTAATATTTTCATTGGCCCTCTTAAGTGTATGGGAGGGCAGTGGGTGGCTGAGCAAGTTGTACATAATAGATTCTTCCAACATTCTCATTTTGTTAAGTCCCCAGACTCCTTTCTATTGGATTTCAGGAATGCACTGACATTTTAAAATCTTCATTAAGTCCAGCATTTGGTTAGGCAACCCAGCATACTATTAATGCATTTACAAGGTGTTTGAGCTAATACACTAAGTCCCAAAATCAGTGAGAAAACCTCTGTTAGGGAATTCCACCAGATCCTAAACCAGACTTTTTCCCCATTGGCCTAACACCATTGGAATCCACTCTCACACATATACTCCAGGCTTCAGCTAATTTATATTAGCAAGGTTTTGTCATCTTGCTATATAATTAAAAGATAATTATAGATTATCTTTTCATGGAGCAAACCTGAACCTCTCCATTTGGGCTGGTTGAGTTCTAACTCACCTTATGGACCTAGAAGCAATTAAAGGTGTTGGATATGGTAAGGTTAACAGTTGTTTCAGTCTTTTTGAGCTAGAGGGAGTTTTAGACATGCGACATTCAGTACTAAAATTGAAAAGGTCTCAGGCAAACTGGGGCAAGTTAGTCA
Source organism: Rousettus aegyptiacus (assembly GCF_014176215.1). Lineage (NCBI taxonomy): Eukaryota > Metazoa > Chordata > Mammalia > Chiroptera > Pteropodidae > Rousettus > Rousettus aegyptiacus. Next base: position 68,468,806 of record NW_023416309.1, read on the forward strand.
CCTATGTGTGGGTCTTTGAATGAGTGGGCATAATCTTTTGAGGCACCTGCCCCAGGTATAGTCACTGAAAGCCTTTTACGCAGGTAAGGATTGGTTACCTTAGATTGAAGAGGAAGCAAGCCACCTCTTCCTGCAATGGAGGTTCAAAGGAATTTGTATATTTTTGGTTTTGTCCATATTTGCCTAAGTATTTTCCTTTTAAGTCTTAGGGTCCCAGTTTCCTCCATCAGTGTCCTTACAATAGCCTAGGAGCCTTGGTGGAATTGTAGTTCTACCACTCCTATACTCATTCTCTGTACTTAACCTTCAGCTACCTCTTTCTTGAGACCACAGCACATGGAGGACACTTTAATACTGCTGGAGAGCTTCCTGGATTTCCATGTGTGTCCTAAATAGTGTGTCCACAGTTTTCCATTTCTTTTTCTCTATGAATGTTCTCTAAGATCTAAGAAGAAGCCTGATTCCTTTATAATATTTATTATTTCTATTTGTTACAGGACGTCATTGCCATGGGCTTATGTTCTTCCAATGCCTCTCCTTTTCCTTCCTGCATTTTATCCTGTTCTAGCCACCAGTGATAATTTAAATTATTGAATATCATAGCTTATTCATATTCTATCTTCACTCAGCAAGGGAGTTACTCATGCACTTCTTGAATATATGACCAACTCAATTCCAGAATCTCATTTTGAAAGCCTCTTTCCTGGGCCATTTCTGGAACCAATTATTAGCCAAGTCCCAACAGAAAACAGATGGTACGCTTAAAATAGTATGATTCCAAATAAGAAAACAAATGGCACAGTCTCTATGAGGCATGGGTGTAAGGGATTCACAAGGATAGTGTGATTACCTGAAGCTAGTAGAAGCTGAGCTATTACAATCCTAGACCTAAGAGGACAAGGGAGAGAGTGGTTACTGGAATTTGGAAGGAGAAAGAATTGAGTAGTCAGTTATCATGGGAGAAGGATGAATTTTCATCAAGAAACACAGCTGGTCCAGGGTGACCTCATAAGAAAGGATCTTGTTTTCCCTCTCACTGATCTTTCTTTCAGTGCTCCAATTGGCTGAAATTAACTGGAAACCAGGAGATAAAGGTACTCTGTTGCTATAGTCTCTACCTATGAAATATATAGAGTGAAATCTGGTAGTTCTCCACTCATCACTGTTCAGCCTTTTTGAAATTTCCCTCCCTCCAAGTTGTAGAGGGTCTCACAATGCATGTTCTTGGGCTCAAGAAACCCTTTTATCTAATACTTATTTTTCATTTTAGAGTGTCCCCTGCCTTTGCTACCTCCCACCCCTCCACTACCCTTCACAAACGAAGATGCTCTATCACTTGATTGAATGATTCAACTAATTTGTCTTTTAATTAATTTTTATTTTGAGTTTTTTTTAAAATCTCTCTGTCTTGGTTAAAAATCATATATATGTTTTGATGACATTCTGTTGATTCTATACCTCTTTATTTTTTTTCTGAGGTTATCATAGTGAAGATCACAGTTGACTTTGCACAGTCCATGGCTCACCAAACTTCATTCAAACTTTCAGTTCTCTCCAGTGATTTCTCTGTCATGCAAGAATGTTCCCAGACACACACTTTCTCCCACTCATTTTTCCAGTTTTTTTCCCCCCTAGGGAAGCTCTAACTTTATACCTCATTATTATTATGAGCAATTATAGAGATCAACTTTTTCTACTAAGCCTCCTCTCTAGATCCATCCTCAAGGTATATCTCAAAACAAAATCAAGAGGAATTTTAATTGATAGCATTTTCCTCTAGTTTATTTCAAATAAGACTTAAAGAAAGACTAAAATAATATATGCCAAACTGTTAAGTCTGGGTTTTTATTTTCTTCTTTTATATTCTCTTTCAGTGAACATGTACTACTTTCACAAATTTTAAAATATAATGTGAATTAAAGTTTGAGCCACAAGTCGTGTCCATTCAAGGATTCAGATATATATGGGCGTGTTTCAGAAAATTGATGGATGAAATAACAAACTGTTATTTTGAAATGATATTTGTGAAAATAATATAGCGTATGTCATCTCAAACTTGTTCTGGACTCCATTCATACAGTCTGTGTTTTACTGAAAAAAAAAAAGTTTTACTAAACATAGTAGGATGCAGTACCTTGTAATCTCTCAAACAGAGCCCACAGAGATCACATATAGCATTGAGATCTTGAGGACTATAGACCAGTATTGTCACATGGTGGGCATGAAAGGTGAAGGGAGGGTTTCTGGAGCCTGGGAAAACACAGAAAGAGGGCAAGGAAATGTCAGGTGGCGAATGATAGACTATGAGAAGTATTTTGTTGAGAGCTCCAATACCCATCAGGGCAATGGAAAGAGAACTTTTTTAGATCTTGTGAGACATCTTCTGGAGACTCCCAGAAAAACATAGAGATATTACTTTTCAGAGGGCTGGAGGTCTTGATTCTGAAGGTAGGTTCAAGCATCAGTACAGTTATTTAGATTAATCATTGGTATTGTGATTTCATCTTTATCAATGATGTGAAAAGTTTAGAGAAATTAGAATGGATTTTTATAAAAGTTTGTTGTGTGTCTACTATGTTCCCAGCACCAAGGTAAACATAGTAATACAAGGATGCCCAATCCTTAACTCAAAAAACTCCATCGTAGCAGGATGTCTGAGATGTGTAGGTGCTGTGTAGTACTTAAAAGAATGATATGATTGAGGCATGGACTGTACTTTCAATACCAAATCTGGTGCAGTTACTCAGTAAAGATCTACACATTAATGGGTGGTAGATGGAGTTTTGAGTACATAAATGTCAGGTGAGTGTTAGAAATAATAAAAGCTCCAAGATTCTAGGAAACAGAGGAAATAGACTGACCTGTTTTGAGTCTCTAATCATGTTGAAATAACTAAAATATTCTTTTGTAAGTGATATCTGTATATTTCAAGCAATAGAGAGAATGGCCTCAACTACTAAATGATATTGAAAGTGTGCTCGTAAATATCAAATGGAATAGGAGAAACGGCAACAAATTCTCAGTGGCCAAGACAAGAATTTCAATATTAAAGAAAGAAGAGGAATAAATAATGCATGAGAATTGTGAACCCAAATATTTCGAGGACAGAATACCTTGGCATAGTTGTTCAGTGACATGGGAAACAAGGGTCTAGATAAAACCAAAAGGCAGAAGGTAGGCTGGGGAAATTCTCTGATCTGCCTCTTGATCTCAGCATCCTCTTTACACCTTTGCCAAGAACAATATGTTCTTACACTGATGCAGACACATGAATCATCTGATAGCAGCCTAATGCTTTCTGAAGCACTAGCATCTCCGTCAGCAGCCTTCAAGAAATGGTTCCTGAAGAGATGCCAGGTTGAGTTGTGAGTTTCTTTTGTGTGGGTTCTGAAATCCTGGCAGGTAATTCAATCAAATTCCACTCTCCACCTGTCCCATTTTCCTCTCACCTTTGCCCTACCTGCCAAGAAAGAAAGATAAATGGAAACCAGAACTAACTGAAAACTGTTTGGAGTATTACATTCCCATTGCAGATTGTTTCAGGCTAAGCCCCTGGGATTTGGGTTGTTTTGGGTCAATGCCAGTCCAGGGTTTCTCTTAGGAAGCTATGGACTCCAGCTGTCTTATGAATTTCTAGTCTCAAAGACCCTGAAGTAGATGCAATGTGACTCCTGCCCACTGACACAGGTTGGAGAAAGAGGGAAGGAATCAGGTGAAATTGCATCAGCTGCAGAGTCCTTACTTAGACTGCCTTTAGCTCTACATCTGCCACTGCAAAACAAACACAGAGAGAGTGCTAATGACCATGTGCAGTAGATTGTTGCTAGCAAGGATGAATTTGGCAGGTAACAGCTATCCTAATAGAGATGAGAAAATGGAGAGAAATAAAAGAAAAAAGATTAGACTCAGAGAGCACCTTCTTTACATGATAAATACTATGCTTTTAATAAAGTGCTCCTTGATCATTCATGTAAACATTTAACAAATATTTATTAAGTGTGCCAAAAACTATAATAAATCATAAGGTTATAATAATGAAAAATTTTTGTCTCTAATTTATAGACTTAATAATCCACGATTCCAATGACATGCAAAGTTGTCACAGGAAAATATGTTGTACTAAATGCCAAAAGAACTCACAGAAGGCAGTGACTGACTTTTCTTAAGAGGGAAGGACTACAGGGAAGACTGCATATACAATACTATTTGATCTGATGTATGAAGAAAGAATAGGCATTTATCGATAGTCAGATAAGGAGAGGAAAGATTCACCAAGAAAGAAGAACATTTGAAAGACCTGGATTCTTTAAGCAGCATACAGTACTAATTCAGGGATTAAAAAAATTAACTATGTACTTTGAGGATAGATCCTGTAATACAGAGCTGTGGTATTGAGGCTGGGAAATTAGCCATCAGATTATGCCATTCTATACTTGCAGATGCTAGTAGGGCATTGGTGGATATTAAGGAGGAGAGAGGCATCATCAGACTTGTGTTTTATAATGAGCATGTAATAGTTACATAGAATGTGACATATAAAGGCTGTAGGGAGGTGCTTAGAAGGCTCTTGGAATAGACGAATAAGAAATGAGCCATATCTGAACTTGGGCAGTGACAAGTGGGAAAGTAAGGGGCCTGAGAGTGTTGTGAGAGAAAGTGATGTAGCGAAAGAGAAAAAGACCATTGATGTGAACTCTTGATCTCTTACTGTTTGTAAAAGTTTATGAAACTCATTTAACCTTCTGAATGTCCATTTGACCCTCTGTTAATTGAGAGTAGCACAAACTCTACCTTCCTCACAGGATTATTAGAGTGTAAAAATGAGATAATAAATGTGAAAGTGTTTTCCATTTCATGAAATACTATGTAAGAGGGTATATAAGAGGGTTGGGGGCAATTAATACTATTTTAAGAAATAATAGACATTTAAGATAGGAAATGCTTGCATTTCTCTCCAAAATGGGAGTCAGTACAACTGTGTTTAAATCCTTTCTTCCTACACCACAATTTTAGAAGCTACCACCGCTTTATGGTGTCATCATTGTAGAGTTGCTGGTTTGGATCAGCAATGGAAGCTTTAGCTGTGCAATTTCCAATATTTTCTGAGTCCTCAAAAGATCATAAACCAATGGTTGCAATGGTGGTAATATTGGGAATGGAGACACCATCCATCCCTGCAGTGCAGCTATCTCCCAGATATTACACATATATAGCCAGGCCTTCCAGCATGGATGCACACAGGATAAAACTGAAGTCTCCCACTCCCGATGGGTCTGTGTAAGGAAGAAAAATAAAATCAAAAAGACAACTGGACACTTAGATAAGAGGATACCAAAAAAAGGAAATATTTTTTCTTTCCTGGAAAGGGGAGATCATAGATTTCTCAGGTGGTCAGTAGTAGGAAGTATTAGCAAGCAAAAGATAAAATTAATGTATATAGTTTCAATTCTTGAACCTTTTTTTAAATCTTTCATTTTGTTCTTTCTCTCTTAAATGAGTGAGGTCATATGGAGCTACCTTATTGAAAAGCGATTGAAAACATACATTTACTGGTTTATTTCTAGACTCTCAATTCTATCTTCTCCATCTATGTTTATCTTTTTCCAGCACCACACTGGTTTGATCATGCCCTCTCACTTTTGTGGTAGTGTGAACGACTGGCCTTAACATCGAATTTGCCACATAGCTTGCTTTAATCAACAGAGTGTGAAAAAACTGATAAAAGCAGATTCCTGAAATGGGCTTGTGCCTTAGAGCTCATTGTCTCATGCCTCTGACATCATCATGAGAACATGCCCAAACTAGCTCGTTGGAAGAAGAGACACATAAAGCAGAGCCAAGTAGCCTGTTGCCCTAGCAAAGGCCAGATTAGATTAGATCACAAATTAGACAATCCTCAGACATAGAGGCTAGCCCAGTTGCGCTCAGCAACTGCTTAGCTGACCTCTCACCAGAATTTTGTGGTTGATCATGATACACTAGAAGCTAACTGGACATTGGCTGAAGCTTTTCTCTCAAACTTGGGAGAATTGTTAGCCTTGGTGTGCTGAGCAGTTTCCCTATTGAAGGAGCTTGCTTTGGTTTCTCTTTTGCTTAGATGTTATCATAGGATAGAGGTTAAAGGTAACAATTTTGTCATTAAAAGTTGTTTTCAGAAAGACGTGGGCATAGATTCTAATTCTATCTCTTGAAAGTGCTATGGTTTGGGGAAATTTACTCTCTCTAATTCTCAGTTTCTCTTTCTGTAAAATGTGGACAAAATATTTAAGAGATAATCATGAGTATTAAACAAAACAAATGTATATAAGGCATTAGCATGAGGTCCAATACTATCATTGTTATTTTTATTATTCTAAGGGAGAGAACACCTACCAAGGAGAGGTACCCTGGGCCCATCTTACAACGCAACATAACAATTTATAATGAACATCTTAATATGAAAGTGTCCCAAACAGGTGATTAAGCAGTGACAGTGTGATTAAGGAAAACAAAAATATAACTTTAGTAACAAAGTAAAAAGGACACCACCAATAGGGTAACAGCCCTTTGAGGATCTTTATTCATCAAATTAAAGCCACATTCTCTGGCTCCACAGTCCTATAGGATCACATATCTTGACTACTATCACTCCTGCTTCTATTTGAAGGTGCAATAAAGTAAAAAAGATAAAATGTGTCACAAATCATAATTAAACATATACATCTCCAATGGAATTTTTATTTTAAAAAACAAAAGCTCAAGACAAAAAAAAAATTTAAACACACCCCGATGGTCTTTTTTATTAAATCTCAGAGCAAAGTTTTGGCTACCCCTGAGTAAGTAATACAGTTCCCCAAAGGGAAACTCAATAGTTGAGACTAGAAAAGTTTTAGTAAATGGTTATTAAATTGAATTTCTGCCCAGTTGGAGAGAATGAGGATGCAGACAAACAAGAAGTGCTAGATTGGTGGGAATGCAGAATAGGAAAACCACTTTGGAAACATGTTTGGCTATTTCTTATACCCTTAGACATACACCTGCTCTATTATCCAGCCATTCTATTTATACGCATTTCCTTAAGAAAAATAAAATGTTTGTTCATTCAAAAACCTGTTACAAATGAATACAGTAGCTTTATTTGTGCCCCAAACTGGAAACAACCAAATGTCCATCAATTTATGAATGGATAAATAAACTATAATACATCCATACAATGGAATACTGCTCATCAATACAAAAGAATGAAAGACTGATAGATTGAAAAAAATCTCAAATTTTTAAATGTAAAGTGAAAAAATTCAGACTCAAAATATTAAATTCTGTATGATTTCATTGAGATGATATTTTTAAAAAAGTGAAACTGTGTGAATGTTAATCAGATCAGTGGTTGCCATGGGCTAAGGGTAGGAAAAAATGTTAATGCTGTTTTACACTTCATGAAGGGAAATGGAAGTGCCTAAACATAGGAAATGGTAATGCTATGTTATTCTCCAATGTCCACATTATACATGAATAATTTTTTTTTTACCTTTAAAAAACCAAACGACCTGAAAAGGCAAAACGGCAGTCTGAAAATAATGACTTCTAATTAGTAGCAAAATGAACTAATTTTGTTTCAATTTAAAAAGAAACATTTAAGACAAGAAAACAAGGGATCACCATAAAGGAGAGGACACACTCTAATTGATGGTCAGTCATTCTGGCAACACAAGGCCAGTTGTCCGTCTGACAAAGGTGTTGAAGAATGGATTGCTCAATGAGTCAGAGATAGTATTAATTGACTCCTAAGAGCCATTCTAAATGTTAAATTCTATAATTCTAGGTTGTTCCATTTACCATAAATTTTCAAAATTCTAAAGACCATAAAGTGCTCATTTCAACAAAACAATGGTGCCATGCTTAAGCTGAAGTTATAATATAAATTAAGCATGTAGATAAATTGTATTTGAAAATTCTATAGGAATTTGCATGGTGGAGATCAACATGGGGCCCTGGTAAGCTTAGCATGGCCAATTTCTCCCTTCAGGACTGGAACGAATTATTATTTCTTTAGTAGAGCACCATTTAAAGAAGAAGCTATGATTCATGAAAAAATTTCACCTTTAAACCCTGGGTTCACACTCATGATGGTGAGATGCTCACAACAGAGGGAACTGCAGAGACACGGTTCTCTTCTTACATTAATTTCAGGACATTGTTTTTGGATAGAATGTGCATACGACCACACCCACAATTAGAGTTGAAGTTTATTTTTCTCATTCTTTTTTACATGCATACATAATTAGATTTGTTCTACTTAAAGTCAACTATTATGGTCACTTCATAGTAAATGAGGAGGTTTAAAAAGATTTCTCAGATAATGACTACTAATTAACAACTCAGATCAATAATAAAAGGGGACATTTACTGAGCTATCCATTATCCAGAGGTGTACACTGAAATATGTTAGAGTGCTTAACATTAATGAATTCATTTCTAAGTATATTGTACCCTCTTTCCACTTTTTTCTCTTTTTCCCTCATGTTTCGTTTTTCAATCGCCATCTTCTTTTCTTTGTCTCCACTTCCATTGATTTCCTTACCTCCCTCTTCCTGAAACTTTCTCTTCTTCCTATCTCTCTCTTTTTTACCGTTCTTACATGAACTACAGGCCCATATTTATTGTTATTTGTAGTATTCTGACTCCAGGTTTTAAAATTGTACAGTCTTTGAAGAAAGTTATTTGTTGAAAATTCCAAGTTATTTTGGAAGCACAACAATTAAAGTTAGTTTCTTCAGAGTAAGAGATAAAAAGCATTGACACTACTTCATTGAGCCAGTCCTTCTCCTGACACAATTTAATTATCTAGTCCAACAAACAAGGTATCTTTCATGCCACTTTAATGGAGCTTTGACACTAGGAATTTAATTAAAGTAGTAGATTAAAAAAAAAACTTAGAAGTAAGATGATCTCTTTCTGGAACATTGAGCATAAAAATTCACTTAAGAGTGGCATTATTAAATGAGGTTTATTGCTTCACTTTCTATCTTTTTCTGATAGAAATGCAGGAGTTTTAGTTATTTTAATTAGCTTTTTTTAAGATGTCAAAAGTTAACAGGAAGAGCACTTAAGGATTAACAAATGAACAAACACAAAACATGCAATTATTTATCCACATATAGAAGGCAGACTTTAAAAGCTAGAAACAATCTCTAACATGATTTAGTTGGAGATTTTTATGACATGCAAATATAGACACACAGACATATTTTATATATATTATGTAAAATGAAAATTTCCAAAGATGCACACACATGCACGCGCACGCGCGCGCGCACACACACACACACACACACAAGATTCAGTGAATTGTTCAAGATCACACAATTTAGAAGCAGAAACAGGATTAGAACTAGTCTTCTCTCTCAAAATATAACAATCTAATTATCATGAGTCAGATTTATGTTTATCTTTATGGTGATCTTTAAGGAAGACAAAGGTTTGATAAGGAAGAGGGTATGTTGGCGTTTCTAAGGGCTGGCACTGTTCTATTTCTTGATCTGGGTGATAAATACATGGGTGTTCACAGTATGATAATTCATTAAACTATACATTTGTGTTTTATGTACTTTTGTGTTCTTATATATTTAACAATCTCAAAAATCCAGTATATATCTATATAGTATATAATATATAGATATTTATCTGTACATTATACAAAGTTATATAATATATAGCTATAAGAACATTTGATATCAATATGCGAACATTATATGTATATATACATATATACACACATGCATATATACACACATCATGTTTATTCATCAGCAACACAACTTAGCCCTTAGAACCTGTTTCCTAATATATAATTAATTGACATCTAACATAGAGATAGGCAGAGATCAGCTGTAAAGTGAGAAGCTCCCTGGGATAGTTTTGAAGATTCAGCCTACAAATCCCTAATTCCTAGGGAAGCAGACTTATGGCGATGGGAAATCAAGTTTTGTGGTAGAATGAGTGCATACACAGTAGTGTGTTGTACCAAAGACTATTAGCTTTCCTCCAACAATTATTCTTCTCCCTTTTCCATAACAATGGAATTTCTAGCTGCCCAGAATAGAATATATTTTCTAGCCTAGCTTGAAGCTAAATGTGTTCATACGACCAAATTTTGGCCAATGAGATGAAACTTGAAGTGTCATGTAGTAGTTTCTTAGAACTTTCTTTCTTTAATACTTCTGTCCTTTTTCTCCATCTGCTTCGTGGAATATAGGTTTTGTTTCAAACTGTGAAGATGAAGCTACACTTCAGGAGTGGCTGAGCAATGAAAAGAAAACAGCCTGGGTCCCTGAGGATTTTGTGAAACAGAACTACCTTGCCATCTCTGGATTGTGTACATCTTGGATTTTATGTAAAAAAATATGAAATTTCTCTTTTTTAAGCCACTCCGGTTAAATTTATATGTTACTCCTCATCCTCATTAACTCACGTATGCTTCTGTTGTGGGGTAGGAGGCATTTTAAGATGTTGATATGTATTTGAAAAGCTTTCGTAGATGTTTACAGCTGTGTGACCTAAAAGATTCTCATATGATTTTTATAGAGTAAGAATTTACTAGAAGAGACAGTAATAATTAAAGAACCATGAAACTAAGACTATCATATAGTTTTACATAAAAGCGCTCTAAAGGCATTGCATGGATTTTTTTTTTTAAGAAAGATGTTTAATATGAGTTTCTTGGATTGTACAAATGATTAGTATTTTTACCGCATATACCAGGGAAGTGAAAGTGTACAGTAATTCATTCTTGAACAGAGAATTTAGGATCAAAAATCAAATGTCTGAGGTACCGTCCAGTGCTTTGTAGTATGATCTCTGAATGTAGGCAGATTTGAATTCAAATCCTGTCTCCATTGCTGTATAGCTTTTGACAAATTATTTAATTTCTCTAAGATGCAGTATTTTTCTCTGTAAAATAGAGATAACAATAACATATATTTACTGGGGTTTTATGAGAATAAATGAGCTAAGGTTTGCAATATTGGTACAATGACATTCTCTCATATGAGCTGTCTGGTTTCCATCATCAGGTGTGTGGAAGCACACTTATTCCTGGTCCTTCACCTTCACACCCTTCTGGTGGTTCTCTGTGGCATCTCTATATCAGTTGGGGGTGAACAGGACTCGTTCTGATACCAGACACCCTGCTGGAGTGGAAGAACCCTGCGACTCTGCCTTAGCCTACATACCCATGCACACCATTCATTACTCTCCCCTGGACACACACCTATTTGAAATTTTTCTGCCTCTCTGGAGTTGGTTAGCTTTTACTGGGACTTCCCTATGTCCTTGTGATTGGGAGCTTCCAATGTCCTTCCCTCATGCCTCACCTCACAATCCAGCACATCATTTTCTAATCTGAAGTTAAAACAGAAAACAAAAAAACAAAACAAATGAACAAAAAAACAAGAGAGACTATGAGCTTTTCTCCTAAATATTTTGTCTTTTATCACAAATCCTTTTTATTCCTTTAAGGACATACATATTTTGAAACTTTAGTACCGTGAGGAGATTCCTGTTTGCTTGCTTCTTGCACCTTCTTCTGAGAACAAGCACTTAATGGCGTATTTGCTTGAAAGTGGGAAAGGTGGAAATACTATGGCAAATACCTGTAAACCTTTCAAAATGTTATCTTGCTAAAGCAAATACTATCTGTATCACAGAGGAGTGAAACCATTTATCCAAAGTAATTGGTGAAGCAGGAATTGTGATCGTACATTCTGTTTGTAAGTCCTATGTGAGGAAAATCAAATTCTATTAGTTTGATCTCACATGGATCTTACACTCACATGTGTGTGAGTGCATATCTGCATTGGATATTGTATTTGCAATAATTTGTAGAAACAATGTGAGTCTTACGAAGATGTTATCTTCTTCTGAAGCATTGTGTCTGCCAGTTGACAAGGCATGCTATCATTCCAGGATTGCTGCAGTCTAATTTCAAAGACTGAGATGACTTGAATTTGTGTTGACATCCTTGGGAGGGCTTGACCATTTCTGGCTCATGCCTCATCTATGGATAAAGCCTATTGAGATCCAAACCAAATGAAGAGTTCAATAGTGCATTCTACCTGAGCAGGGCTAGAATGACAATTCCTGTCCGCTTAGCCCCACAGGGATGTCCAAATCACTGCTCAGCAACTTGGCCTCTCAACTGCCTCCTTGGTACCAACAAATGTCTTCAAGTAAAAAAGTGGCTCCAGATTTCAAAATTGTCTTACTCTAATCCTGGCCCAATGCTTTTTTACTCTCTCATCATCTCTCCATTGATTTCAAGGTGAATTTTTTCTTTAATTTATTCAGCTTTTCTACCTGTTCACAAAAGAAAAAGTCATTCCAATCCAATCCTAGCAGTAAAAGTCTACAACTATTTTTAAATCTCATGGATAAATTTAGTTCTTTGAGTTTTCTAGTTTTTCCCTATTTACCCTTTGTATTTTTAATTCCCTTCATCTTATATTCTACAACATATCACTTCAAACACTCTCCACAATATCTTAAAATTTTGTTGTCCTTGCGCATTAAAACAAATATATAAAACTTAATTTAATGTCTTTCTACCAACCATTTCTTCTTTCTTATTTTCAGTCATTACTACCGATTGCCATAAACCTTAGCTACATTCTCAACTTCTCCCTTTCTCTCACCTGTGGTATCCAATCGATCACTATAATCTTTTATTTTTATTTCACAAACACAGATTAGCAGGATAATAGCTTAAGATATTAATCAAGTATTTTCCATACTTGCTTTCTTCACTATCCAAAATCAGTGAGGGTTTTTAGCCTCTTGTCTTCATGGAGCTGATAAGAGCTGAGACTAGAATCAGGTGCTTGCCTTTGAAATTACATATTATTCACATTGGTATCTGATATAAAGTCTTGAAAGTGAAAGCTTTTCATTACAAGTTTGGGGCTTTCTTTTTTTTTTTTTTTTAGAAAAGCTTCGAGTGGCAAAAGAACTGAGCCTTGACCGGGGTACTCACAGTATGAAGTGTCTACTATAAAGAATGGAGAAGGAAAGAAGAAATGATGAGATAAATCTAGTGTTTCCAACCAAGACAGGTCAAGCTTAACCAGTTGATGTGAAAAGAATTTCAAAAAACATGACTGAAATACACATTTGGGTTGGTCCCTGTACTGTATACTCTTCTCCTTCCTACCTCTCATTGAGCATCTAGATGTTGAAGGCAATGAGCTATGGAAACAAGGTATTCACAAAACAAAAGATGTTTGTGTCTTCATTCCTAGTGCAGCTCAAGGGGGCAGCAAATTAGCAAGAAGTCTTTTACATCAGGGTATCTTCAGGGGTGACAAAGCAATAATAGAACATAGAATGGTACAGCTGCTGTGGAAAACAGACTATTGTTCTTTAAAAGTTAAACATAGAATTACCATATCACCCAGCAATTTCTCTCCTAGGTATATACCCAAAAGAATTAAAAACTGGTGCACAAACGAATACTGTGCGTGCATGTTCACAGTAATGTAATACAAAATATAGTACCCATACGATTCCTTACTGTTCATCTATAAGAAGGAGTAAATTAGATATGTTCTACAACATGATAAGTCAATAAACCTAGACACAAAACATTACATGTATGATTTCATTTATATGAAACATTAAGAGTAGATAAGTTTTTAGAGACAGAATGAAGACTGGGGATTTTAAGGGGCTAGAGAAGGGTGCGATGGGGAGTGATTGCTTAAAATTACAGATTTGATTTCTTTTTTGGGTGAGGAAAAGGTGTTGGAACTAGACAAAGGTGATGGTTGTAAAACCTTGTAAATGTATTAAATATCATTGAATCGTATGCTTTAAAATGGTTAATGGTTAAATTTATTTTATATAAATTTTACCTCAAATAAAAAAGAGAAAAACAAGCAATTGTGATCAGGTGTCTCTAGGCAGAGTGAGCCTGAGACATTCTTAAAAGACACTGGAGGAAATTAAACATTTTTGTGTTCTAAGAATGGCTGAAAACTAGCTAAGAGAAGGCTTTTGTAATCAGGAAGAGAGTGACTGTCACAGACTGGATTTCAGGGTGGAGTGAAGAATGTGATGTTTCAGCCACATATGTACAGGAATAGGTAGCAATAACCAAAGACTGATGAGGGTTGTATGTCTCAGCAGAGGCCAGCAGATGAATGCTGATGACCATGAGCCCATCTCTTTTCTCATGCTGTGGAAGCCCTCTGAACTTAGATCATCTCCCCCAGGAAAAGTGGATGGAGAGGGATCTCAATTGAGCATGCTAAATGTGGAATTGACCAAGGTTAATTCATAAAATGACCTCATGTAATTCCTATACTGACCTAGTTTCCTTTGAAATGCCTACAATAAATTGGCAGACTGGGCTGGGCGTCACATGTCCAATTGAATTACAGAAAACAAAGATGCATTTTCTTGGACACTGAAGTCAGTCACTATAGAATATGAATTTGCTATAAATCTTCCAAATGTGTTTACCTTTTAGTATTTCCAATGGTGTCTGATAAGTCTAAGCTTTATCTAGCTGACAACAAACAATGAGGCCTTCCTTTGTACAAAAAAGAGGGTTTATCACACCTTGCATTTTGTGAATTAAAAAGGAAAGGCTGCTGGGCCCCCAGGAGGAAATTGGGGGAAGGGAGGATAGTTGAAGCTTGAGTTTGGGAAGTAGTAGTGATTGAAGCCTGTGATCACTCAGGGCTTTGGGTGGCTTGCAGTGTGGGTAGTGGATTAGGAAAAATGGAGAAAAATGGATGCAAGCTATCAGAGCCAGTGCCTGTTCCAGACTGGGGAACACATTATGTCCAAATCTTCAGATCTCCTTTTCTAGCTCCGTTGTTTTGCTAGCCTCTAAACTCTCCCTTGAAGTCATGGCAAGAGATATGTCATGATTATTAACCAATTGTGAGATAAGAGTTAAGTCCTTAGAGAACAGTCTGGGCTACAGTCAATGCAGCAACCTGGACCTGGAAAAGGAGATGATATTTGAGTTTACACTTGAGTACCTACAATTATCTCTTCTGACTCCCCATTTTCCATCTGTGTTTACACCACCACAACTTCACTCCATACACAGACCATACAATTTCTTTTGCCTTGAATATTCTTTCTCCACATCCACTATCTTTGTTTATCAAATATCCACTCATTCTATAGATCTTAGCTGAGTTGCCACACAGAGTCTTCATTGATATCTAAGTCTGGGTTAGATGTCTCTCCATTGGACCTGATAAAGCACATTTACCCTCATCTTAGCCATTGTTATTTTGTAATCCATGATCTGACTTCCCTGTGGAGAAGAGGTCAGTAACATTTTCTGTAAAAGGACAGATGGTAAGTCTTTTAGGTTTTGTGGGCCATATACAATTTTGCATGCTCTTTTTTTTGTTTGTTTTAACTTTTGTATTTTATTTTCCTTAGTTTACAACCTTTTAAAAATGTAAAACACATTTTTAGTTCACTGGCAATACAAAAGCAGGTCATCTGGCCCCCCTGGCTATAGTTTTCTGACTCTTGCTCTAGAGTTATACTTCTTAAGAGCAGGATCATTTTCCCAGTGGCTAACACGATTCCTGCAAGGATCCTCCAAATGTATAACTGAATTAAACTGAACCCTGATTGTTAAGGCTGACCTGTTCCAACTTATTTCACTTCCTCAAATCTTTTTCACCTCTAACAATCCTATAATATTTTTTGTCACTTTATACATTTTAGTTTTTTAAACCAGTCCCTTCAAGACCAGTTGCTTCTCCATCACATAATGCCTTCAGTTCAAGGATCTGCCACCAAATCAGTGAGTTTTCTTTTTCTTTTTCTTTTCTTTTCTTTTCTTTTCTTTTCTTTTCTTTTCTTTTCTTTTCTTTTCTTTCCTTTCCTTTCCTTTCCTTTCCTTTCCTTTCCTTTCCTTTCCTTTTCTATTTTCTTCCCTTCCTCTTTCTTTCTTTCCTTCTTTCTTTCTCTTGTCTTTTTTCTTATAATCTTTTTTTGAGAGAGATTATAAGAGCTAGCACATGGCTGACTGTTTTCAACTTGGAAAAGGTTATTCTGTCATGCCCAGTGCTTGTAAACTAATGTCTTGAGAGGGATTTTTTGTGTATATGTGAAAGCCCTCCTAACTCTAAGTTATAAAAGTTGATTTCAGTCAGAAATATGGTACTTAAATGGACTATACATTTCACTTCCTTCTCAGTATTTAAAAGCATATTTGAAGAGAGGTTTTTAAATGGAGATATGCTGGATTGCCTCAGGAATCCAATCTCTCTATGACTCAAACACAACTATGATTTTTGGACTTAGAGGCAACTACTCTCTCTCCTATTACCACTGCATCACCCAACAGCTTTGGGCACTTTCCCATCACCTGAGAAGTAGTCATCTGTCACCTTGGTATGGTGAGAAGAAATAAAGAGGAACACTATTGTGGAACTGTGGTCTCATTAAAAATTTATATATGACTCCTGTACATAATATAGTCATACAAGGCTATAAAATCCTTCAGACCATTTTACTAATACTCTATAAGAGGAATTGAAACAAAAAAGCAACAACAAAAGATACACCTGTAAGAGCAAGCTCTGCCTGATGAGAGATTAGTCAGTAGGTAAAACCACAGTGCAGCCAAAAGCACTTGCTGCCCTTCTTTGTAGCTGGTTTGAGGCTCTTTCTTTCCGGCCCATCTGTACTGTTTTTACAGCAGTCTTGCATACTTATGGAGTGAGAGCATGCTGCTTGTTGCTACAAACAGCTCCCATAAATGTTGGAGCCAAGTGTGTCAAAACATTACAGCATATTAAACACCTTTAAGCATGATCCATAACCTTGTAATTGGTACCGAAATAACAAGACTTGTGTTTTAAATGGGAATTTGACTCTGTGATTGCTGTTGTCAATCTGCTCCATTAGAACGCAGCTGGGAAAGTGGGTCATGAGAAAAGAATGGCTGTGATTGAGGCACAGAACCTTGAACTTAGACCTGAAAGATCATCTGGACTAATGCCCATCTTTGATTCATGAGGAAACCAGGCCAAGTGGGCTCTGTGACTTACTCAGGGATTCCTGATTTCCTTTTCATGCTCTTTCCATTTAACATAATGCTTTTCTATGAAAGCAAAACTTTTCTTGGTATAAATAATACTTTCTTTAGCTTGTAAATTACACGAATTCAGTTTGAAATGGATCTCTGCTGATATAAGAATAGGACAAAGTAAATACAGCTTTTGTTTTTGCTGAGCATCACCAAAAACTTTCTATTTTCCAAATATCTCTTTCTGAATCTGTTCCAGGTCCCCAAATCTTCATTATTAGAACAACTTATTTAACCATTATCTCTGCAATCCTTGACTAAGATCAGGTATATTATTAAGAGAAATTGTAAAGTTTTGGAATAAATGCAGGCCTTAGAATAGGCATGAGTGTGGTTTACATTCTGGCCTTGAAGTTTGCTGGATTTATGACTTCAAGCCAGTTACTAACTCCTCTCACCCACAGTTAAAGACTTACGTAGAGCCCACTCTAAACCAGTTTCCTCAGCTGAAAAAGGAACCAATACTAAGAGATGTGAAGAATTACTTGAAATAAAGTTATCACCTTAGTGTTTTCCATGTAGAAAACATTTCACTATTATGATAAATATCAATGGGTATAGAATTAGCTGCCTTATAATATGTATACTTTAAATCTGCTGCTGATGAGGATAATTGTCTATTTACTAAATTCATTGTCAAGAGCACACCAAGGTAAACACTGATATCCTTAGCTTAGATCTTTTAATGATTGACAGAAGTCAGAACATATGATGTTCTAATGCTGATATTTATTTGGAGGAATAAGGTTCTAATTTATCAGTGTCTTATGAATGAGAATTGGTAATTAAAAACCTTAAAGTTTTAGTTTTATTTTCTTTTTAAAATTTCTATCTAGGCTTGTGATTTAAAAAATGCTTGCAGGATTTTTTTTTTCTGGCTGGCAAACATTTAAGAAAACTACTATTATATGGAGAGCACCCAAGAGAAAATGGATGAGTTTTTCCCACCTGTTTTCATTAAGTAAAAAGAAAGAAACAAAAAACTTTAAAAAAAATGTTTATCCAGTAAATGCCAGTGGCACTGCATATGTTATCTCATTTAATCTTTAGATCCAACGGGGCAGATACTATAGTCCTTGCTTGAGATATATTGAAAGACTTTCTCCAAGATTTTAACTTTAGGGAAATAAGATATTTCTCTTAGAATTAAACTTTGAATTAATAAATATAAGATCCACAAATATAAGTGGTATAAATGAAATAAAAAGTCACAAGAAAGAGATAGAATAGTGTTTAGGTCAGTACAATATGAAATCATGTTAACATTATTTACATTTTTATTGAAGAACAGTATCTTTGCATAGGGGTACAGATCAACAAGGAGTCCAAAAAAAAAAAAAAAAACACAGAGATAAACAAGAGCTGTCAGAGAAAAAGGAGAAGCTCAGTCAATGAATTTGGAGAGGTCTCATATCATTGCCAGGTTTTCCATTTTGTGGACATGTTTAACTGAGGCTATATCAACTTGATTCCATTAAGCATACAACCAATTTATCTTTTTTTTTTAAATTTCATTCTCAACAAATAATCCCTTGGTTTTAATTTGATTTCCCATCTAAGTTTGCCTACAGGAAAAGAAAGTTGCTGATCATGCAGCTGTGAGGATTCTGGTCCAAGTCTTATTTATCTTGAGAAATTCATAAAATGGCTTTCTGGTTTTATATGTTAGTCTTGAGATTGGTTAATATAAATAGATCTACCTGACATAATTGAGTTTCTGAATCAACCAAGGAGATGGTGGTATATTTATCTGGTAGTTTATGCTAACCTATGAAATCTCATTGAAATTAAATATCCTACCTGTTCTGTTTAATAACCACTTTATGAGACCACCTTTCTTCCAATAATGATACATTTTGGACAAAATATAAATAGATACTCTTTGAAAAGGCTGTAGGACAATCCAAAAATAGCAGAAACTGAAAGGGATATGAAATGTGAAAAAGGGTCAGAAAACTAGGTGAACTCTATGCCTAAGTGTTCTTTCCCCTGAAGTCACTTCCCACCTCCCACCTGCACACAGAGAAATAGAATACAAAAAGAAAGTGATAATCTTATTGAATTGAAAAAAATAGAATCCAGCGTTCAGCGTTGCCACAACTCTTAGATGTGGAGTGGAGAATCACAAAAGGTAAGAAATATAGAGCAAAGAATCCTAAAAGTTTCATAAAAGTTACCTCACTGACTCATAAACTATTCAATTCAGAACAGTAACACCAAGGAACCCATCAGAGAGCAGCAGCTGGAAAGCTAAATAAATAACTCGACAGAGATATTAACAGCTGCCTGGTGTTAGAGAAAGAGTTTGGAGTTAAAGGACTGACAAGCAGAATAATTGGTAAATACAGTGTGCTTCTTAATGAAACCCCAAAGGGTCAGCACATTAGGAATAGGGACCGCATCTCAAGACTAATGACTATGCTGTAAATAAAAGTGAGCAAGCTATGGCCTAAGGGCCAATTCAGTCCAGGTGAGGTCCAAATATTGTCAGTCTCACTCATGTATGTTTTATTTATAGCTTCTTTCACACTACAATTGCAGAGTTGAGTAGCAGCAAAAGAGACCTATCTGGTTCATGAAGTGTAAAATATTTATTATCTTTCTCTTTATAGAAAAAAGTTTGCTGACCTCTTCTCCAAAAATAAGGACAAAACTAAAATTGGCCTGTCTTAATAAAGCTTAAAAAAAACCCAAAACCTCTCAAATCGATTTGATCTGCTGCTTTTTTAAACTTCCTGTCAGTACAGAACAGTATTTAGAGGAAAATAACACAATTCAGAGTCTCTACAGCATATTATACTTGATATACAGTAAGGAAAAAGAAGCTACTAAAGATATATAGAATTAGAAAACTGTGACCCATAATCACAGGTGAAAAAATGGTCAATAGAAAACTTTTTAAATGGGTTAGATATTAGAATGAAAAGATTAAAACTTAAAGTAGCTCTTATGAATATGTAAATAAATAACAGGAAAAATAGACGGAATGGATAAACATATGTAGAATTTCAACCAAAAAAAAAAAATTCTAATAGCCAAAATGGAATTCTAGAATTGGAAAAAATACAGAAAGACTCTTGATTTTAGCTGTGATGTGTTAAAGAGTTAGAAAGTTGTTATTTCTATCCTTACAAAATAAAAAAGCCAGACAAATTAAAATTCAATGGTAGGCAGAGTAAAGAGGGTCAAACATAGGGGGACAGAGGTAGGGTGAAGTGGGTAAAGGGGATCATATATATGGTAGCTGAAGGAAACTGGACTTTGGGTGGTAAATAAACACACAATAAAATATACAGATGTCAAATTATAATGTACACCTGAAAATTATATAATTGTATTAACAAATATTACCCCAATAAACTTAATATAAAAAAATTCAATGATTCTTCTTGGACCTATTAGAGAACTAAGGTTTCAAGGTATACCACCACCTAGAAATCTAGAGCAAGAGGCTCATCCAGACAGAGATGCAGGTGAGATCTGCTTATTTGGAGTAGAAGCTAATAGAGCCACAAACTTGTCAGCTGCCGAATAAGTGTAGAGTAGTCACAGAGAGTGAAACTCCTGGAGACCACATTCTTAGATTTGGCCTCCCACCCTTTCATGGGCTTCAACTCAAGGAACCCCACCAGCTCCTCACAGTGAAGATCTAAGAAAAATCCCTTCATGATATTGGTAGGGAGAAGGAGTGGTATGAAACACACCTCCAAGCCTTCTCTATAATGGTTTTTGCAGGAGAAAGGACAATTTTAGAGCCATATTTCAGTTGGGGGAAGGGCATTCTTCTCTCTCTAATTCTTTCTCATTTTCTTATCTCAGGAAAACAAAAAGCAGAAAACATGGTCAACAGGAGTCAATGTTTCAAGTTAATAGAATGAGAATACTGCAACAAGGAAAGAGAGTAGAAGACAAAAAAGGTAAAAACAAACAAACAAATAAATAAAAGAACAAAACAATATACAACTGGCGAAGACCTCAAGACTCAGGACCACTAAAGACCTCAAGATAGGTCCACTAAAACACTGATATTTAATTATATTATAGAACACCCTATCCCTTCCATACGTTATCATCAGCAGAGCTCCACTATATTAACTAGATTATAGCCATAAGTGTTCTCTCTAATGAGGAATATTAAGGAAGCTCAAAGTCAAGAAAAAAGACACTAGAGAAATGTGGAATCTCCTGTACCTTTAACTACAACAAACATTAAACATAGCCTAAACAAGTAACCATAAATCCTCACAATAAGTTCCTTACCTCGATGTCTATACAACATGTCTGGCTAGCCACAACAAATTAAAAGGTGTGCCAAAAGGCAAGAAAATAACACAGTCTGAAAAGACAATATGACTATCCAAAAACTGTGGGATCATTTCAAAAGGCTTAAAATATGTATAATTGGAATACAAGAGGAAAAGAAATATTTGCAGTAATAGTGGCTGAGAACTTCTAAAATTAGTAACAACATCAAACAACAGATCCACAAGTTCAGAGAACACCAACTAGGATAAATACCAGAAATAACACACTTAGGCTTATCATATTCAAACTGCATAAAATCAAAGACAAAGAGAAAATCTCGGGAAAAGAACAAGGATGAAAATTGCTGAGAACTTCTCATTAGAAATTATGTAAGTTAGTTTAAAGTAAAGTGAAATATTTGGTTTTCAAAGAAAATCTTCTACAGAACTAGAATTATAAATCCAGCAAAATTATCTTTCGACACTAAAGGAGAAATAAAAAACTTTCTCAGAAAAAAAAAAAACACAAATAAATTCATTTGCCTTCTCTGCAAGAAGGGTTAAGAAAGATTTTTTTGTCTTTTTCATTGTTTTGTTTAAAGCAGAAGGAAAATGACATAGATTAGAAATATAGACCTACATAAAAAGAAGAACAGCATTAGAGAAAAAATCAATGGAGGTAAAATAAAATCTTTCATTTTTATTATTCTTAATTTCCCTAAAGGCAATTATTTACAGTAACAAAAGTAACAATGAATTAAGTCATTATAGTTTTTGGATAAGTAAAATGAATTATAGCAATGTTACAAGAGATAAGATGAAGGTACCTACACTTCATGTGAAGCAGAATATTATTATTAAAAGATGGGCTTATATCAGTTAAAAATATATATTGTAAACCCTAGGAAAACTAAAAAACGGCTTTGAAAAGAAATGTAATTTATATAGAAAGAGAGAAGATAAATAAAATAAAATAAAATGTTCAATTAAAACCAGAGAAAGCAGAAAAAGAGATGGAAAAAAGAAATAAAGAACAAAGTCAACAATTAGAAAATAGTTACAAACATGGTAGATATTAATCCAACTAAATAATTACTTTATATGGGAATTAAAATTTCTTTAAATGTGAATGATCTAAATACATAATAATTGCCAGAATGGATAAAAATAACCCAATTGTATATTGTCTAAAAGAAACTCACTTTAAATATAGTTAGATAGGTTCAAAGTAAAGGAATGAAAAAAAGGTATATACCATGATACACTAATCAAAAGAAAGTGGAAGTAGCTGTATTTATTTCAGACAAAACAAAGTTTAGAAAAGGAAAACTTTCAGGGATAAAGGGTGTTTTTCAATAATAAGGATTTAATTTTTCAAGAAGACATAGTAATTCTTAATGTGTGAGACCATCAAAATAAATTTGAAAAACATAATAAAACTGCAAAGAATATAGATGACTATTAAAGTTGAAGGCTCCACCAACTTTCCTTCAACAACTGGAAGATAAAGCAAGCAGAACATTAGTAAAAGTTCGGTTGAACTGAACAACACTACCTTAATCTAATTGACATATATAGAATACTTCATCCTATAACAGCAAAATGCAGATGCTTCTCAAGCTCACATTGGACTTATACTAAAATAGACCAAAATCTAGGCCATAAAACACACCTTAAGAAAATTTAATAAAAGAAATAATGCAAAGTATGTTCTTACATCGCAATGAAATGAAACCAGATACCAATAACGAAATAGCTTAGAAATCCCTAAATATATAGAAATTAAACAACACACTTCTAAATAACCCATGGGTTAATGAACAAGTCTCAAGATAAATTTTTAAAAATTGTAAGTAAATGAAAATAAAATACAACTTATCAAAATCAGTAGAATGCAGTAAAAGCAATGCTTAAAGGAAAATTTATAGTATTAAATGCATATATTAGAAAAGTGGAAAGAAGTAAAATTCATAATTTAAATTTACATTTTAGAATACTAGAGAAAGAAGAGTGTTGTAAGCCTAAAATTAGAAGAAAGAAATAATAAAAGTTAGACCAGAAATTAACAAGCCAGCTCAAATGCTAGTTCTTTGAAAAGATAAAAAAAAAACAAAACAAACAAAAAAAACTTCTTGCCAGGATAACCAATAAAAAAGAGAAAAATCTACAAATGATCAATATTAAAAATGAAGACTAGATCATCTCTATTAATTATGTGAACATTAAAAAGTACTTAAGTAATAAAATAATAATAAATGCTGAAGTACAAAGTAATACTAAGAACAATTTTTCAGTCACAAATCTAAGTTAAATGAAATGCACCAATCTCTTGAAAGACACAAACCACCAAAACTGAGGCACAAAGAAACAGATAGCTAGAATAGAGTTATATCTATTAAAGAATATGAGCCAATAATTAATAACTTCTCACATAAGAAAGTACTATATTGGTGGCATAATTCTGCCAAAATTTAAAGAAGAAAAGTATCAATTCTTCATTACCTCATTCAGCAAACAGAATCAGACAGAACACTTCCTAACTTCTATGAGGCTAATTCCCTAATAGCAAAACCAGGTAAAATATTACAAAAATAAAAACTATAAATTAATATCTTTTATAAATATAGATGCAAAAATCCTCAAGAAAATATTAGCAAATCAATCCACTATGTATAAAATGAATTATACATGATTATACCATGTGGGATTTATTCCAGCTGGTTCAATATTTAAAAATTAATCAGTATAATCCTCTGCATCAACAAGCTATGGAAGAAAAATATGATCACATTAATCGATGCCGAAGTATTTGATAAATACTTATTCATGATAACAACTCTACAGTCTAGGAATAGAGGGGAACTTCCACAACTCACAAAGAACATTGATAAAAACCAATAGTTAACATCATACTTAATGAACATTTTCCCAATAAAACTGGAAAGAAGGCAAGTATGTATTCTCTCACTAGTCACATTCAGCATCATTCTGAAATCCCTAGATAGTTCAATCATACAAGAAAAAGAAATATAAGTGCACAGATTGAAAAAAAATCCTGCCTACTATTTACATACAGCATGATCACTGATGTTGATAATCCCAAATAAGTTTTCTACAAAACTTCTCTACAAAAAAGTTTTCAGAAATGAATAAATGATTATAGTAAATTTGCATGATACAGGTCCATATACATTAAATTCTCATTATTCACTGTAGTTATGTTCAATAGTCATTATAAACATTGATTTAGCAAATACTGAGTGATTGCTCTTAAGCAAAATATAGAGCTGGGTTCCTGTAAGCTTTTACTCACAACATTTCCAATCAACTGATCAATACATAACTTTGTTTATGTATGTTTCTGTTTAAAGTCACCTAATTTAATATATATGTCTTACAATTGCTAATTATATGCAGCATTTCTTTATAATAAAACACTAGATAATGAGGGTTTGTCATTTTCCTATGGACAATGTAATCATAAATTTTTTTGGCTTTTAGATTCACACTGCTGTCCATCAGTCATTATCTCAAGAATCCAAGCATTTAACTATTTACCATCTTTTCCACAGTTTCATCAGATACTATAGATGTTACTTTAGCACTTTCAGAATAGCACTGCACAGAATAGGTGAATTTTCTCATCCTTTATTCTGGACGTACTATATTGTTGATTTAAAATTAAACTCACAGCTACAGAAGTATAAGTCATGCCTGAATGAAGTTTATCTAACACACTATGAACACTAAACAGTACCTCAACACTATGCTTGTCATGTTATACAGTTAACTAATTGTTTAACTAACATAAAACATATAAATGCAAAAATGTGTAGTACTAAATAGAGTGCAAAAAGGACACTTGTTTATAGTATGAAAGCTTAAACAAGATAGCTAGATGTTGCCTTGTTCAACCTCAGCTAACAATTTATATTAGGTGACTCAAATTTTTTGCCACTCTACATGTCCACAAATGACTGTGAGCATACTGGGAGTATTAATTTTGTGATTACAAATAAATTTTAGCAAGTAAACAAATTTGTAAATACAAAATCTGAGAATAAAAAAACATTGACTACACAAAAGTCAATTGTTTTCCTATATGCT
The DNA here is from genome assembly GCF_014176215.1 of Rousettus aegyptiacus. Classification (NCBI taxonomy): domain Eukaryota; kingdom Metazoa; phylum Chordata; class Mammalia; order Chiroptera; family Pteropodidae; genus Rousettus; species Rousettus aegyptiacus. The sequence goes on from NW_023416309.1 coordinate 68,494,255, forward strand.
AGCAATAAAATAATAGAATTTGAAAAAAAATTGACAAATTAACTCTTCTCCCAATGCAATACTTAAATGTTAATCTTACAAAATAAGTACAAAATCTATATGCAGAAAATGAAAAAACACTATTGAAATAAATCAAAGTTTTAAATAAATGGATAGTCCATATTGATTATTTGGTAGAGTCAGTATTGTTAAGGTATTTATTTTTCCACTTTGATATATAGATTCAATGCAATGCCAATAAAATTCTCAAGATATCATGTTATAGATACTAATAAACTTATTCCAAAGTTAATGTGGAAAGGTGAAAGACCTGGAATAACCAATCTAATTCTAAACAAGATGAACAATCACTGCCTAATTTCCAGACTTTCTGTAAAGCTAAAATGAGAAAGAAAACATGGTATTGGTAAAAGAATAGCCACACAGATCAACAGAGTGAATAGAGAGCCCAGAAATAGACCTATGTAAATATAGACAACAGATCTTTGGCTAAGGCACAAAGTTAGTTCAATGGAGAAAGGATGATCTATTCAACAAATAAAACTGGAGCAATTACATGCCTATATGTGAAATATAAACCTAGATCCAGATTTACACTTTTACAAAATTAGCTCAAATTGAATTATAGACCCAATTGTAAAATGCAAAATTCTAAAACTTCGAGAAAAAAAAACATAGAAAATATAGATGACCATGTATTTGGTGAAGAGGTTTTAGATACAACACCAAAAGCACATGAAAGAAAATACTTATAAGTAAGACTTTAGTAAAATTAAAAACTTCTGTCCTGTAAGACACTACTAATAAAATAAAAAAGATAAGCCGAAGACTGTGAGAAAATATTTACAAAATACATTTCTGATAAATAACTCATGTAAAATAAATGAAGAATTTCTAAAAACTCAACAATAGGAAACAACTAAATTTAAAAATGGGCAAAGGTTAAGCAAAGGAAACAAACAAAAAAGCAGATAGTAGTACATCAAACTAAAAAGGTTTTGTACAGTAAAGAAAACCATCGACAAAGCAAAAAGACAACCTACTTCATGGGAGAAGATATTCTCCAATGATATATCCAATAAAAGATTAATATCCAAAATTTATAAAAAACTCATGCAACCTAACACCAAAAAAATAAACAATCCAATTCAAACATAGACAGAGTATCTAAATGGACATTTCTCCAAATGTTGGCCAATAGATATGTGAAAAGATGCTCAACATCATTATTCATCAGAGAAATGCAAATTAAAACCTCAAAGAGATATCACCTCACACCTGACAGAATGGCCATCATAAATAAATCAACAAACTACAAGTGGTGAGGATGTGGAGAAAAGAGAACCCTCATACACTAATGATGGGATTGCAAATTGGTGCAGCCGCTATGGAAAACAGCATGCAGTTTCCTCCAAAAATTAAAAATAGAACTACACTATAACCCAGCAATTCTACTTCTGTATATTTATCCAAAGAAACCCAAAAAAGTTGAAAGATATATGCACTCCTATATTTATTGCAGCATTGTTAAAATAGCCAAGATATGGAAGCAACCTAAGAGTCTATTAATAGACGATTGGCTAAAGAAGATGTGGTACATTTATACAGTGAAATATTATTTACCCATAAAAACGAATGAAATCTTACTATGTGCAACAACATGGATGGACCTAGAAGGTATTTTGCTAAGTGAAATAACTCAGACAGACAAAGACGAATTCCATAGAATCTCACTTATATGTGAAATCTAAAGAACAAAATAAACAAACAAAATAGAAACAGTCATAGATACAGAGAACTAACTGATGGTTGCCAGGTGGAATGGGGTTGGAAAGAATGTGTGAAAAAGGTGAAGGAATTAAAAAGTACAAAATGGAAGTTACAAAATAGTCACAAGGATGTAAAGCAGAACATAGGAAACGTAGTCGATAATATTTTAATAACCATGTATAGTGTCAGGGGAGTTCTAGACTTATTGGGAAGATTATTTTGTAAGTTACATAAATGTCTAACTGCTATTTTGTACACCTAAAGCTAATATAATATTGAATGTCTACCGTAATTGAAATTTTTAAAAAAAATTTTAAATAGTTACAAAAATAGGGAAAGATTATTATAACAACTCACTAAAGATTTATAGATAGCAAACATGAAAATATAATGAACATTTTTTTGTCAATAGAAGAATGAATGCAAATTAAAACAACAGTGACATAACATTGTATATCTATTAGAACACTTGAAATCCCAAAATGAAATAAAACAAAATAATAGTGCTGATAAGGATATAGAGTAACAGAAATTCTCATCTATTTGTTGTGGAAATGCAATATTGTATATCCACTTTGGAAGACTATTTGGTAGTTATTTACAAAGCTGAACAGATTTACCATATAATCCAGGGAATTTAGGTATTTATCCAACTGCATTTAAAATTTATATCCACACAAAACAGCACAGAAATGTTTATAACACCTTTATTCATAATTACTCAAACTTGGAAGCAACCTAGATGACTGTCTTGCTGCAGATTTGAGGTTTATAGGTAAGGGGTACGAGGCTCCAGCATTTGGAAGAAAATGAGGGAAGCTGTATGCAATCGCAACATAGCTCTTTATTTCAGCAAGGACACAGCCAGCCTTGCTGGACAGTGACTCCTTTTATACACAGGTTAAACAATAGTGGCACACTGCCAAATAATAGAAGCCCACGCATGCGTACTGGACACATGGTTACATAAGGGGAGAAGTGCTGAGGCACTTCTGCTCAGAAATTGGCTGTATTGGGAAGAAACCGGACTATAGCCATCCTTCTTTCTCCACATACTCCACCCCTTCAGGGTTTCTCTCTTAAACCTACATAGGCTTGGCAAATGATCGCGGTAAGAAGGAAGAGCCGTATACCCACATGCCACAACAATACAGCAAACAACAACATGCCACTAGGAGGCAGGCTTCATCTCCTAAGAGAGCTATGATGCAGCACCAAATGGACGTTAGGCTTGCCCACCACTCCTGCAGAAGATCCCCAGTGAGCCACTGGACTGCCTGTATTTCTTGGGAGAGACCTGCCAAGGCTCGTGAGATGTTGTGCCAGTGGTCTGGGGTATAAATACAACATTTAGTACATTAATACAACATTAACTGCTTGGGCAGCAGTTAAGATGTTCAAAGCCATATGATTTTGCAGACTCCTTTTCTAATTTGATCTACTTCATCAGTTACCAGACTAAGGGCTTTATGAGTATGATTCAAGGCTCAAGAAGGACGTTCTGCCAAAGCTGTCACTTGAATTTCAACTATCACATCAAGCACCTCAGGCAGAAAGATGGCTATAGGGTAATACCACTGTGGGATCTGCTTAATGCAGATGTGTTGCGAATAATACACATCCCAATTTGGGGGTGCCATGGGAGTAGCTGTCATACCGTTACTGGCATATATGGGCATCCCAAAGTACAGTGGCTTGTCCAATTCAAGGGAATGTAGAGCCATCCTTGAGCCCTACATGCCCATAGGCTTCCTGGGGACAAAATCATAGTTGAGTGGGTGCTGGCATATTTTTTCCCTGTCCACCAATGTGTAGTGGATGAGATAGTAGTTACATTTTGGCATAGGGGACGTGGCATCCACCTAACAATCGGGACCCCATGTTTCTTCCACTACAATGGGACACATCCTCATTCACTTCCACCCCTTCATTAGTCAGCCATGATTATCCATCATGTACCGAGTACCCCAATAAGTGTTTGTAAAGTCCGTGTCGAGTTCTTCTTTATGTATCCACTTGAGTATGGATGACGGTCTAGTCGAGTGACTGGGATTACCAGTGGGTCATCTGATCCCATGCTATAACTTTAACTGCATGTATACACCAGGGCAACCCTGCAGAGGTGCTAACAGGAAACTCCATGAAGACCCAACAGTGTGAGACATTCTCAACTGTGGCATAGGTATGTGCCTAATCAGCTACAGTAATCACTTAAAGCAGCCTAAGATCGGAAAGAAAGGAAGGGCAATGGTAACAACACAGGTAAGTCTTTTCCATCAGGATGCATGCTAGCATCTTATGTTATGATAAGATTGTTGCCTCCAAGAGGAGGGTGGCCTGGCCAAAGTTACCATATCCATTCCCCTTGCTGCATTGATTCCACCATGTCAATATGGCACAATAGAGGAGAACTTATGATAGGCCACAGTGACAACACAAAGATTTCCCTTAAGATGGCATGTTCTTCATCCATCTCTCCTGTAGGATATCTTACAGTTATTTATGGTGTTTAGTCAGCCATTACGCAAAGAATGACTGTAAGTTCACCTCTAGCCCCTTGCCTCATGGGGCTTTTAGGCCTACCCGCAGACATTGCAGGGCTTTTATTTTCCATGGCCAAGTTTCCTTGTACTATTTCTCCCTTTTCAGACAAGTAAGGGCAAGTAGGGGTATGTTACCATTGAGTCCATGACCAAGTTTCAACAGAGTTTCAGTGGTAGTTGCCTATAATGGATTGGGGCCACAACCCTGCGTAATAGAAGCTCTACCAGAAAGGGACCTTCATCTCTAGGTTGCTCATTCAAGTCCCTCAATATGTCCTACAGGCAGAACACTCAACCTCGCAGTCCCAGGGTATTGATGGTTACTCGTAAGTGCTGTTTCAACAGCCCATTGTACCACCCAGGCAATGCCTGCTTCCTGGGGATTATACAGGCATGCAATTTAAACTGAATTTCCATTGCATGGCCAACGTTTGGATCTCATGCCTGGTAAAATGAATGCGTTGGACACTTTCTACCACTAATGGCCTACCATAAAAGGCACGTAAGCATTTGAGAGGTTAGATAGTATGTTTTTGGTTTGTGGCCGCACAGGGCCACACAAACAATAACCCAGTAGCTGTGTCTACTTCCATAAGGGCATAAGATGCCCCCTGGGCCTTCGGAAGTGGTCCTTTGTAATCTATCTGTCACGTAGTCAGTAGGACCCTTAACCTTGTTACTTGTACATGCTTCTGCTTCATGCAGTGAGGATTCAGCTTATCCTGGCTGCATACCGGACACTTGGCACAGGCATCTGTGACATCTTCCCATTTCAGGGGAAGTTTCCATTGTTGCTTCACTGTCCACATAATTTTGGCACCTGCGTGTTGCAATTGTCTGTGGAGCCAGCATGCCACATTAGTGGCAGGAAACTTTTCCAGTCATCGCACACGCGAGAGCGCATCTGCCTCACATTTCCTGGAGTTACTAAGGGGACATGACCTGTAACATGATACAAAGTTACATCCTTTTCCTGTCCTATCTTCCATAGGTGTTGCCACGTGGCTTGTTCCCATAAGGGCCTATGGCCCACTAGCCGGTTTTGCCATTTCCACGTAGGCAACCATAATGTTAGGCCTTTGAATATAGCCTAACTGTCAGTACAAAGAGTGGGCCATCTTCATGGGCTATAACCATCCATACAGCCTGCAGTTCAGCGCATTAGCTGTTTTGGCTCGTACCTGTATCATACATACCATATATGGTTGGTAGTTGGTTCCATACCTACTTGGCCCCCTGCCACCTACTGGACTCATCTGTGTACCATGCATCAACAGGTATGGGAGGCTTCCCTTCTTTGTATGGGGATACTTCTAAAACTGTAGGAACTGTAGCATCCAGTATATTGTCAGTGGTAAACTCAACTGGGGCTACAACCATCTATAATTCCATGGTCAGAAGGCTAGCAGCTACAACACTTTGTTGTTACAGATAGGCACCCCATTTCATTACAGTTTGGGCCAACCCTGTTTTGAGGGCCTGTTTCCAAGTGCATAACCAATCTTGTATAGAGTAAGTGGTGCATACCTGCACTTTGGCCATGCCAGTCACTGCCTCAGTGGCCTGCAAAGCTGCATATACAGCTGCTAATTCCTTCTCTATTAGGAAGTTCCAGCTTCCCATAGTTGGGACCAAAAATCCACCAGGGTCCTAGTTTGTTCCAAACGTTGCCACAGGCCTAGGCATATCTTTCTGCTGTTACATGCACATCCAATTCAAAAGGTTTACTTGGATCTTATAAGGCTTGGACTTGCTGCACCACCCACTTGGTGATGGTAAGTATATTCTCTACTGTTTCATCCCAGTCCCAAGTAACTCTTTTCTTGATAAGGCCACATAATGGCCTTGCTATCTATTCCAGGTGGGGCACAAACACTCTCTAATACCCCCAAAGGCCCACATAACTCTACAATTCTTTAACTGTAGTAGATCATGGATATGCTTGTATCTTATCCATTATAGCTTCAGGGATAATGTTTGTCTTATCCGACCAGACAACACCCAAGAATTTGACAGATATACCAGGTCCCTGAACCTTGGTTGCATTTACTGCCCAGCCACATGTTTTCAGGTCCTGTAACAGTGCCAACACCACTTGCTCTGGATCTGTAAGGGAAGCAGAGGTTTACATGATATCATCAATATAATGAAACAATTCCACTGTTGCTGGTTGGGTCCAGCTTGGCAAATCCTGAGCTGCTAACCAACCCATGGCAAATGGTTAGGCTATGTAAGTAGCCTTGGGATAGTACCACAAAAGCTCATTGTCTTCCTTCCCACATGTAGGCAAATTGGTCTTGACTTTCGGGAGCTAAATCTATGGAGAAAAAAGCATTAGCCAAATCCAAGACATAGTGATATGTTCCTAGCCTTGTAGTCAGTTGAACCATTAGATCTTGGATAGATAGCACCACTGCATGCAGTGAGGGAGTCACTTTATTCAGTTCCCGATAGTCCACAGTCATCCTCCAGGAGCTATCAGGCTTCTTCACTGGCCACACAGGCATACTTTATGGACTATGGGTGGGGCACACAATCTGAGCTTTCTCCAATTCCTGAATCATAGACACAATTTCATTATGTCCACCAGGCAGGTGATAGTGCTTAACATTGACAATATGCCTTGGTTCTGGCACCTTCTGTGGTGGGTGCTGAATATGTCCCTATATCACAGTCTTTGCCACCTGGACTCTCAAATGAAATTCGCCAGCAGAGGGCTGCAGACTGAGCACTTGCAACACATCCACTCCTAGGATATATCCTGGCACTGGAGAAACATACACTTTATATGGACATGAGGCAAATGTACTATTCCAAGAGGCAAAGTCACAGCTTTGATATCAACAGTCTTACCCCCATAGCTGTCTATATAGGTGGCTGGCCAGGGAATTTGCCTGGATTTCCATAGATAAGACTGCTGACAGCCCTAGTATCTACTAGTACTATAACTCTTTGTATGTTGTTTGGGGACCAGTGGATTGCTGATTCCACATGTGACCTCCGGTCCCTGCTTATCCCCTCTAAATTGACACCTTGGTTTTCTCTATAATCATATAGGATCGACAGACAGTACTGGAGTTTCAAAAAGTTCTTCAAGTTTACAAGCCTATCTCTTTCAGTGGGAGGTTTCTGCCCATGCCTGAATTGCTGTTTAGGTTTTAACTGATGCCACAATTTTAATAACATCTTAGGCTGGTGGTCTATCTTGTCTTGATCAACTCCTGCATCTAGCAAATCAGTCCACGTTTGCATTTGGGTCACCTGAACAGAACCTTGTCCAGGGCCTTTCTTTTATTTCTTGCCCCTCTGGGGTCTGGGATTACCGCATGGACACTTCTGCCCCTTCCCTCACGACATCTCCCTCTACATCTCCAGAGCAGCCATTGCTATTGTCACTTCGTGTATATGTTTCCCCACATAAGGAGCCAGGATAGCAACCAAGGAGCTAAAAATGGTAGAGGGGGTGGTCCCTCACATTAGGTTCCACATGCCAGTTATAAACCGTTCATCAACCAGTCCCCTCATATTCAAATTAAACATAGCTTGTCACATGCCCAGTTCACAAATTATCTACACTAGCTCAGCATATGTTTGCCATTTTCTCATGTGATCTGAGAGTTCTCCATCTTCATTCCAAACTGTCCACACAGCAACTGTAAGCCATTCCATCAGGGTATGGGTCCCCTGCCCTTGAGCCAAGTGGTGACTGCTCTGCAGATGCTGCCGAAATGAGGGCTGTATAGTTATGGATGCCAGTTTCTTCATCTCATCAGAAGAGCATGAGATACTGTTGGCCCCCTAGTCCCAAAGGCGCAGCAACTAAGCCGGCAACTGTTCACCAGGTCACTGCTGATGTTGTTTCCCCAAATCCTGCAATTCTTTGGGTATATATAGGTTATACATGATGAATTCTGTTACTGTGGGGCCACCCACTTGCACCCCACCTGAATACAGGAGTTGTTCATACTTTACCTTTTGATATATTATGGGTTGTGCTTATGAGTGGACTTCTTCTGGGACATCTTCCCCTACCTCTGAGGGTGACTCCAAAGGTGGACTTCTTTGCTCAGCTTCCATTTGTTGCACCCTGGTGTCTCAGGCTTCTGCCTTTTGCAGAAGCTTCTGTACCTGCGTGGCCTCTGCTAGGGCTTCATCCATATTCTGCTTCAGAGCCGTTAAAAGTACCCAGCCCACTTAGCTGACTGGGCCAGTGCTTTTTCCTGAAGCTGCCCCTCCAGGAAGCGGAGCACCTTCTCAGTACTTATCAGGACCCATCAATAGCCTCCCAAGGCTCGGCAAGGCTCAGGTGGAGTCATCAATACTGCTGCCATGGAATGCCACATGCTCTGTGGAGGCACATGTCCCGCCTATCCTCTGGTGGGACAGACAGCTCCTTTATCTGGGAATCCAAGTGTGTTGCTGCAGATTCAAGGTTCCAAGGTAAGGGGTATGAGGCTCTGGCAGTAGGAAGAGCCATTGGCAACAAGCACACAGCCACTCTCACAGAGCAGTAGCACCTTTTATTCACAGGTTAATCAATAGTAGCACGTGGGCCAGACAATGAAAGCCCACACATGTGTACCGGGTACATAGTTACATAAGAAAGGATGTGCTGACTCACTTCCACTCAGAAGCTGCTAAGGGTGTCAGGAGGGAGCCTGACTAAAGCCATCTTTCTTTCTCCTTACAGTGAACTTCAAGTCCTTCAAGATATCCTATGTGATATCTTCAATAAGTGTTCTTCAATAAATAAATAGTATATGGTATATCCATACAATGGGATCCTATTTAGTAATAAAAAGGAAGTATCAAGCATTTTGAAGACATAGATGAATCATAGATGCATGTTTCCAAGTAAAAGAATTCAGTCTGAAGAGTCTACATACTGCATGATTACATTTATATGCATTCTGGGAAGCCAAAACTATAGAGATAACAAACATATCAGTGGTCGTCTGGGACTAGGGATAAAAGACAGAATTGAATAACTGTAGTACATGCATATTTTAAGCTAGTGAAAATATTCTGTATATCATAATGGTGGATACGAGAACCTATGCAATTTTCAAATTTCATATACTTTATAACATAAAGCATGAACCTTTAATTATGCAAATTTAGAAGATCAAGAGATCTCAGGATGGAATACAGAATGTGACAAAAGAATCTAACTGTATTACAAACGTAAAGGGGTGAGCAAAGAAGGTGCTGAACTAACTTCCGACATGAGCAGAATCTATAACAATAAAGGCAAAATTAATCTCTTGTAAGCACTGTACTACAGTTGATAAAGTTATTTGTACAGCAGTAAGAATTTAATTATTTTTTTAAAAAACTACATATGTATACCGGAATTGAACAATTAAGTAAATCAATAGCAAATAAAGGGGACCAACTTTCTCACTGGAGTGGGAGATTACATATAAAAAAAGAGATTAAAATAATCAATGTAGTAATAGAGTTGGAAACATCTGTATGAAGTCATGCTTAGCTTAAATAAATACAAAAAATACATATAAAATATTTTAGATATGTTTTATATACATGTCTTAGTATATCCATACATATCTTCTTAGTCTGTCATCTGAACCCAGAGGCAACACCCCCCCACCAAAAAAAAAAAGAGCACACCTAGTGCCCAGATTTTGGCTTCTAATACTATACTTCAGTAAAAGGAACCAGGGCTTCTTGGAGATATAGGTGATTCTAAGAGTAGGGGAGGAAATATACTAGATGAGTTTGGAGCATTTTGTAATAAAAGTAAAGAAGTGCTTACAAGAAAGTTAAATGTTTAAACACACACATACACACACACAAATGGGGTATGTCAAATGGATAAAAGAGATTATATATATATATATATCCCAAAGCTGAAACAATTTGAGCAAAAATTAAGGAAAATTTTAATTATAACCCAAAGTATAAAATGAACATCCAATAGTCTATGATGATATAAATAAATGAATGAAGAAAGAAAGAATGAAAGAACAAAAGAAAGAAGAAAGAACGAGAGAGAGAGAGAGAGAGAGAGAGAGAGAGAGAGAGAGAGAGAAAGAAAAGAAAAGAAAAAAGAAAAAAGAAAAGAAAAGAAAAGAAAGACTAGGCAAATCTCTAAAACAACAGAATTTCAAATAATCTTCAAGGATGTAAACTATAATTTCTTTGTAGACTATACAGTGACAACCTTTCAGAGTACAGTAAAGGTAGAGAAGAATAACTTTACATTGGAGAAACCTGACAAACATTACTTCAGCCAGGTGGTCAGAGTTGACATCAATACTGTTGTCATGTTGATAATGTGTAGCCTTCTTACAATGTGATGAAATGGCACTTTATCTCTGTAGGCTTCCTGCCAAATAGCTATAACCTCTGCCTAAGCAAGAGAAAAACGTCAGAAGTTTTTTAAAGTATCTAACCAGAATTCCTCAACACTGTAAAGGTAATCAAAAATAAAAATTTTGAGAAATTATCATAATCAAGAGAAACATAAAGCAACATGTAACTGTATGTAATGTCATATTCTGGATGCCTGGAGGGGATCCTGAAACAGAAAAAGAACACTAAGTAAATATTAAGGACATATAAATAAAGTACGGATTTTAGTTAATATTAATGTACCAATATTGGGTCACTAATTGTGACAAATGCAACATAACAACATTAACTATGTTAATAGGAAAAACTGGGTGAGGGTGTAAAGAAACTGTACTACCTTCACAATTTTTCTGTAAACTATCTTAAAATAAAAGTTTTATTAAAAATATACGTTAAATAAAACATTTATAGGATTGGTTTAGACATAGCAAAAAAAGAACCAATAAATTAATTTTAAGTCATGTCAATACAAATTATCCAATGTGTAAGAGAAAGAAATTAAAGTAAATGTAGAATTACATTGTTATAGATTATTATGTGTGTGAAGTGGCATAACAAATTTTAAATAGGCCGGGTTATGTTAAAGATGCATATTTATAAATTCTAGAACAATAACTTTTTAAAAATCAAAAATGTATCTACAAAAAGTTCAGAAAAGTAGAAGAAAGAACTAAGAATAAGTATGACAAATAGAAAACAGATCAGAAGGTGGTAGAATTTAACCCAATCATGTGTACAGATATATTAAATGTAAGTGAAGTGAGTGAGTACTCTAATTATAAGGCATTAGTTGTCAGACTGTGTAAAAAAAGAACAAGCTATATGATCCTTACAAAGGACAAAATTTAAATATAAAGATACAGACACACTGAAAGTAAAAGATGAAAAAATATATACCCAAATAACACTAATCATAAGAAGGTTATTGAAGTTGCATTAATATAAAAAATAACTGGCAATGCAAGATATAATGGGGGATATTTCACAATGATAAAAGGAACAATTTATCAAGAGAAAATGACAAAAATAAATTTATTTGCTCTGTCTAGCACACTTTCAAAATATATGAATCCAAAGAATAATATAAACAAATCCCTAACTATAATAGGAGGTTTTGACATTCTTCTCTCAATGATACAAGTGTAGCAGTAAGAACATAGAAGCATTGAACAGCACTATTAACTAATTTGGCCTCAATGATGTTTATGGACTGCCATTGCCCATATTTCCAGTATGTATAGTTGACCCTTGAACAACACAAAAGTTAGAGGCACTGATCTTCTTCATAGTCAAAACTTCATGTATAGTTAGTAGAGTCTTCTCAAGTGTACTTAGAACATACACTGGAACTGATTATAAATAAGTCCTAATGCATTTTAAAGTATTGAAATCCTACCGAAAATTTTCTTAGAACACAAAACAACTAAAATAAAAAATGAAACAAAACTATGACTGTAAATTAAACAACATAAGTATATATAACGTATGGACCGAAACAGAACTAAAAAGAGCAATTAGAAAATTTTGCACTAAATGATAAAGAGAGTGCAAAATATCAAAATTTGTTTAATATAGTTAAAACCTATTTAACCTTACAAGTTTAAATACATATACAAGAAAATAAATTGAGAATCAATTATCTAAGTTACTAACTCAATTACCTAAAAGTACAAGAACAAATTTTAAAAAATAGATAGAAATTTTAAAAAACAAAAATTAATTTAAAAAGAGAAAATATATTATAAATAACTTTATGTCAATAATAATGATGATAACTTGGAGAAAATAAACAAGTCTTATAACAAAGATAACTTTTTGAAATGAACACAAGAAGAAACAGAAAATTGAACATCCTTGTGTTTTTTCAACAAATTTAAACCAATTAAAATCTCTCCTATATAGAACACTAGGTTCAGATGGCATCATTGCAAATTCTTTTGTAAGGAAGAAATAATTTCTGTATTATAAAAACTCTTTCAGGCGATACTGGAGAACAGAACACTTCATGTCTGGTTTTTGGGCCAGGATAATTCTGATACTAATACAAAAGAAAAACAATACAGAAAAAGAAAATTATAAAATAATGTCTTTCTTGATTGTAGAGAGATAAATTATAAATTAAAAATTAGCAAATGGAATCAAGCAATATATAAATAGGATAATGAGACTAGAGAAAACAGACCCAAAAGGCTTAGAGCACTTCAAAGTTGAATGAAGTTCATATTTAGTCACATCATAGTTACACTGTGGAAAAGCAAAGATAAAGAGATTAACTTAAAGGCAGCCAGAGATTTAAAAAAAAAAAATGCATGTACAGGGAAACAATGATAGGAATGTTAGTTTACTTCTCATCAGAAACAATGAAAACCAGAATACAATGGAATGATATTCTTAAAGTGTTGAAAGTAAATAACAGTCAACTGTCATATCAACCAAAGTCCTTCAACAATGATTGGGAGCATAAAGGTATTTTCAGACAGACAAAAAATGAAAGAATCTCTAGTGAAACTGTTCTACAAAAAAAAATCTGAAAAAATTTCTACAGGCTTAAGGGTAATGACACCAGAAATCCAGTTATATAAGAGAGAATAAACATCAGACAGAATAAATAAAAAAAGACTATTTTAGAAATTATTCTTTTTTTCTGCACATAATTTACTAAATCATCTTAAAAACAACTGCCTATTTAAAGTAAAAAAAAATAACAAAACAACATGTGCTTTATAAAATACATAGAAGTAAAATACATGATGAGGATAACAAGACCAAAAAAGCATAAAGGTAGTTGAAAACTGTCATAAATATCTGAAATTGTTTGTGAAGTCATTAAATATTTTAAGATGAACTATGATAACTTAAGGATATATATTGTCATCTCTAAAGCAACTGCTTAAGAAAAATTATGTAACTTAAAGTCTTTAGAGTAAATAAAATAGAATAATAAAAGTAAACAAGATAATATATCATGAACAAATGGTGTTTATCTCTGGAATGCATGGTTGGCTTAACATTAAAAATTAATCAACATATTCATCACTGGATCAAGGAAAATAACAGGTCCTCACACTACCAACTTTGTGATTATAGAGATAATCAAACAGAATATTTCATCTACGAATTTGATTGACTCAAAGAAAAACTTTTATTTCAGAACTTTTTTCTAGTATTCATTTACTTGCAGGTAATCACTTGATATTGATTTTTTTTTTTTTTTGGTTTGAAGAAACAGAAAATAACACAATTTGTATGCACTCATCTCTTCTGGGTGTGACTGAAAGAAAGACAAAGGAGAACTGACACTGTTGTGTGTAAATCATGTAAAGCATCACTTCTAATGTGGGCCAAGGAATCTGTGTAGATTACACAGCATTTAGGAGGAAAGTGTTTTATACTTTCTGTTTAGACCATATGTCCAATAAAAAATATCATTTGCTTATGTTGGGAGATGTGCTTAAGTCTTTGTTCTTATCGTTAAGAAAATAATAGAAAGAATAGGAAGGCATACCTAGACCTCACACAAGAGAATAGACTTTGAATACGATTGGACTTGAGAAGTCAAAATTCACCTTGAACTTGTCTAATATGTTTTAGACGCTCATAACTGAACTGCTCTGATGAAACAACCTGTGATGTCATTCTCAACTTAGTAACTTGGGTTTTGGGGAAATATTTTGCTATAGGTTTGTGTGGTCTATGTTCTGCCCTGGAGCAGGCAGGTGATGAAATCTAAGCTGAGATCAACCCTTCTGGACTGCAGGTGTGGTTTTCTGAAAGACAAGTAGAGATTTTAAACAAGAACAAAAGAATATACCTCTCTCAGAGGAGAAGAAGGGAGCCTCTGAAGACGGAGAGCAAGAATAGAAACGAGGCTGCCCTAAATGTATGGTGAATAGCTTCACTTCATTATCCATTTATCCATCTGTCTTCTCTTTTTTTTATTGTCTTTTATTTTGAGCTCTGAACACAGTCATATTTCACACCCGGTTTTGAGCTTTTGTTTCCTCTGTTGTATAGACATAGTTATCCCCAGCTCTTTATAACAGATAGTAATATCTGTTGTAAACACAAAGACTTGTATGCTGGGATTGGAGGAATTAAGAGATACAAGAGGAAAGAAAGTGTCACTCCATATTGCCCAGTCTCTTGAAGCCAGCATAGCAGAAGCAGCATCAAATCAAATAGAGTCACAGTCTGAGTTTAGAGTAGTGTCTGGCAGCACATGAGTGTGGTGCAGGAGGGAGCTGAGAGCGACTGAGAATATACAACCCAGAGATGCAGCTGCTAGTAGAAGCAAGAAACAGTTTAAAAACAAACTCTTCTTTACCCTCAAAAGGGAGGAAGTTAAGTTACATATGGATTATGTCAGATAATATATATTCTGTACATAGTAAGCACTGGATATATGGTAGCTATTAAAATAATAATAATAAATCTAAATAAATTCCACCTGGAACTATTTATCTGTGGAGTAATCTGGAGAGAGCTATGGCGGATCAGGGGGCCTCTGGGAATGAAGTAATATTATTCAAAACATCAACAAATACTGAAAACATAGAAGCATTGAATGCTAGAGCTCGGAAATCTCAAGAGTTATTTTAATTCAACACTCTTATTTTACAAATGTATAAACTGAGTCCCTAAGAAGGAAAGTGACTAGCTCACAATCACCCAGCGTTTGTAGCAGTGGAGTTGAACACACTGACTTTCAGTTAACTGGGCTTTTAAATATTTTTGTCATCTTCCAATAAGTCTTCCATATCTAACATCCATAAATAAATAAATAAAACTCTTAATAATGTCTATTAGAGATTATATATTTACCGTATTGGGGAAGTTACTGACAAACATCATCCTGGGAAAGCAGAACCATTCAGTGTGAAAGAAACTGTGTTAGGCTTTCAGTGATAGAGATCAATTCTTAAAGGAATAAAAAAGTTTCCCCAGAAAATACTATAATGGATGTTAAATTCTATGAGTGTCCTGAAAATATGTTCTGTTTTCCATGCATGTGTAGTCATAAAATCTTATTGAGATGGTAACAACAATGTCTTTGCCCTACAAAGTTGGAGCCCTTTGGGAGCAGAAACAAGAAAAGGGACAGAAGCTAATTCGACAGACTTATGGTTATGGGATGCAGAGGGACCCCTAGCCAAGAACACCCTGAGACCAACTCTATCCAGAGAAGCTGGATTTGCAACATTAATCCCAATCTTTTATCTCCATTTGGAATCTTTCAACTAGGACTATCTTTTGTCAGTAAAATTTAACTCTGGGAAACAACTGCTTTACAAATAGAGAAATGTTGTCACTGTGGGGAGGTAAAAGATCTCAACTTTCAAAACCAGAACTATAGCCTAGGATTTTTTTTTAAAATTCTTACTAGACCTTTCTGAAAGATCAAGGTGATATACAACCACTGTCAATTCCAATTTAGTAAAGGCGTATGATGACCAAGGTAGTTGTTATGTCTGTGTCAAATGATATACTGGCATTGCCTTTCTGCTAAGGTTCACTAAATCAGCTCTTTCTACAATAATAAGGCTGGTTTAATATGTTCTCTCATTAATTGAAATCATGGTCCATCTTTTAAATGAAGAAGTAACTCAAACTAACCTGTCTCTAAAAACTTATTATTCCGATCTACATATTCCATTAGAAATCATGTGTCTGAGCTTATCTAATCCTTTCTTCCCCAGAACCTCCCAGAGGTTCTTTATATAAAAGTCTTGCTCCTCTGACTTTCTAACTCTTCTCTCTGTCAAACACCTTCCTAGGTCAGACCTCCTTTACAGGAATCCTTGTTTTAGAAGATGCCCAGAAACTACTCCAAACAATGCCAACGGTTTTATCCTTATATTATAGAAAACATAAATTTCAGCAATAGATGAGGAGCTAAAGACAAATACTGAGTCTAAAATGGCATATATATCTTGAGCTTGAGATAGCAAATGAAGACTAAAGAAGGAAAAAAGAACTGGAGATATTCCAACTCTTCTTTTTTTACCTAATACTTAGAGAAAATTCCAACTTTAAACAACTTCAGAGCACACACACACACACACACACACACACACACACACCCCTCAGATAGCTTCCAGAGTCAAAAACCCAAATTCAGTAGTTTACATGGCCTGTAATTCCTGTTGGAGAGATCAGAGTGACTTGTTCTGATTTGTACATAAAAGACAATAAGGCACTCTGAGAGCTGTACCATTTGTTTCCAGCTTGGTAACTGCATCATCATACCTGGGCCCTGCATCATCATACCTGGGCCCTTTACATATAATCCAGACAAAACAATCCCCAAGATTCTCTACTTGCCATACCATTATCACTATGGAAACATGGAAGGGCTGTGCTTGCTTCCCTCTTAAATGTTCTACATCTCATTCATATCCAAGATTTTACAGAATTCAGAGAACTGACCCAAAACTTTGTCTATTACCCTTTACCTTCCTAAGTCACAGTTCAGAAAACTGCTTATTACACTACCAAAGGGACAGCCACATTATGAGTATATAACTGTATGTCTTCTCCTTCCTTAACTTCCTCCAGTCAGCTGCTCTCTGTAGTGCCAAAATTTGGATGATATCAATTCTTTTGACATTGCCTCTTTTGTGTCCTTGTTTCCCAAAGGGAAACCTAGTTTAATTGAGTACAGATGTTAGTATTGTATTATCAGTAGCCAGGTGGTCCAGAGACAGGGAGATGCTGATATATGTGGCCTTCGTCCTTCAGAAGAAAGTGATTGCCTGCAATGCCAAGGTGTTAGCAGTATTAACAAGAACCTTTTCAATGCAAAGAAAAAGTGACATATGATAGAGCACATTGTCATCGTGAGATGTGTGTGTCCTACTACCCATCAGCTGACCAGCTGACCAGAGAGAGAGAATGCTAGAGCTGCAATGAGACATCTGGTTCTAGCTCAAATTCTCTCAGTTTGCAGATGAGTGAACTGAGGCCTAGATAAGAATCCCTCCCGAGGGATGTAAAGTAAGTTACTGGTAGAAACAGATCTAGAGCACAGAACTAGGTTATTAAACTATTAGTATAGTACTCAGTTCTACCCACGTCCTGGATCTCAATAATTAAAATATAATGCATGATCATTTTGTATACATCTATTATATCTTATACCATAAATGAATATAAAATCAATATAAAAGAACATAAGAATACAAATAAGTAAGCATGAAGAAAAGTTGCAAGATTGCCATAACTTCATGTATACACAGAAGAATGTCACTTTCCAGGAGAAACCAGGATCTAAAAAAATTATGTGACTATGGAGTGATCTGGTGTGGCATCTCAGGCATATCTATGACTATATAACAGTCATTGATAAAATTCTTAATTGACATCTAAGTTTAGTATACTAATACCTGGTTCTAGGAAGTAATTTTTGATTTGGCATATTTTACTGCTAACTTACGTTATCTAGATTAAGAGGATACTGAGCACGGAGAGGAGTATAGCTGATGCCTCCCTTCCTATTCTATCTCTTCTGCTAATTCAACAAATACTTATTTTACTTATATCATATATGCAAGGCCTTGAAAATAGAAGATGGGATCAGATAGTCTGAAATCCCCACTAATGGCACTTATGAGAGTCTATGAGAGCATTTGAGGTAGGCCACAGAACTTTAGGAAAAATAAACATATGAAATTACAATTTTAACTCATTCATCCATTAGGCATTTTAGCTTTAAATAAAATGACTTTCACAACTTTAAAACTTCTTATGAAACCTATCAAACAAACATTTATAAAGTACCTAGATCAAGGAAAACCGTACTAAGATATAAGAAGAACATGATATGGCTGAGTTGTGGAGAGTAAACTCACATTGGGAAAGAAGCAGTGTGTATGAAGGCCAGGCCATAAGTACTTCTGTTCAGAGAATATGTGCTCCTTGAGAACTATGCAGGATCAAGGAAGCAGTTCTGAATGAATTATTTGTTATGGCCATTGGAAATAGGTGATATTTATATGGAATGAGCTAGTGATAAGGAAATTTTGAGCAGAGATACCAATGAGAAGCAGTGCATAACAATATTGGTCATGGGGAGGAGAAACCATGAGTAGATACATTTGTTTTATGCAAAAGAAGAAGGCATGGTCTAACACTTATGTGTACTGTACTAGCCCTTTTTATATATTATCTCAAATTTTGTTACTATTGCAAGATAAGGACCCCTGTTTTAGATATGATAGATCTGGAGCTTAACAAATTTCACTAACTTGCTAATTAGCAATTTCCAGAGCTCAAATGCAATTGTAGCTCATTTCCATGTTAACTTAGATTTGAATTTTCCTCCAGTGGACCAGTAGGACTTAAGAGAGACAAGGGTCAGAGAGTTCTGAAGAGGCTTCACAATTCAGATACTCAGTGAAACAAATCATTTTATCTCCCCTATTTTCTCATAGCAAATTTGGGGTGGCATACTTGGCTTGATCCTCTTAAGCAGTGAATGCTAAAAATTTTGCAAACATTTTAAAACAAATAAAAGCTTTCAAGAAATATATTAACTTACAGATCCAAAATATTCAGTAAACCACATGCAGTATAAATACAAAGAACATCACACATAGGCACCTCATAGTCAAAGGGCTAAAAATCACAGTGAGAGAAAGAGCGAGGGGTGGGGAAAGGTGAAGGAGAAAGAAAGAGACAGAGAGAGTCAGAGAGACAGAGAAACAGGAATTTTAAAAGCAGCTAGAGAACAAGTTACTTAGAATATAGATTTGAATATTATCATCCACTTTCACTCAATTGGCATTTGTACAATACTAAATCCACTAACCACAGCAGCTAAGTTGTTTTAAATATGAAACATGCATGATCAACTATATACTATTTCACAAAATAAGTCTCAAGAAACTTCAAAGGAATAGAATTATACAAAGTCTATTCTCTAACTAAAATGATATTATATTTAAAGAACAAAAAACAAATTAGATATCTAGAAAAATCTCCAAATTAATGGGAAGACAAACAATACACTTCTGTATTATCTATGGAACGAAAAAGAAATCAGGATTCAAAAAATATTTGGAATGAAATGATAATAAATTTACAACATATCAAAAAATTTAAGATACAGCTACCAAAGTTCTTAGACTAAAACCTTACATTACAAAAGAAGAAAATTTTAAATCGATCTAAACTTGTACTATAAAAAGCTAGGAAAAACATAAGCAAGCGCCAAGCAAACTTTGGAGATATTGCAGGTCAGTTCCAGGATACCACAATAAGGTGAATATTACCATTGTTTATTCCTGTTTTCATACATTTTTCCTTTTTAAAGAAATCCCTTCAACATTTCCTGTAATACTGGCTTGGTGTTGATGTAGCTTATTTTTGTCTGAGAAGCTCTTTATCTTTCTTTTGACTATAAATGATAATTTTGCTGGATAAAGTATACTTTGTTGTAGATTTTTGGTGTTTATCACTTTGAATATGTTGTGCCAAGACCTTCTGTCCCGAATAGTTTCTTTTGAGAAATTAGCTGCCAATCTTATGGGTGCTCCTTTGTAGGTAAGTAACTGCTTTTCTTTTGCTGCTTTTAAGATTCTCTCTTTGTATTTAATCTTTGGCATTATAATTATGATGTGTCTTGGTATGAGCCTCTTTGGGTTCAGGAGTACACCTCAACAGAGGATTGTAACTCTTAATAAGAACAGGGTATTATACACTTAAACAATAAGAAGAGGTTTGCTATAGCGAGATAGTAATGAACATTTAGCATACATAAGGACAAATTGAGACAACAATGACAGAAAAGGGGAGGAATCAAAAACCTAAATTCACAAAGGGGAATGGAGATAGGAACATGCAGAAGAAAATGGACTATTATATATATAACTATCCTTTACATATTCATAATAGTAACGATACACCAAAGATTCAGAACTGAAGTATATAACATGAAACAAGAAGGACAAGAGGAAAAACCCACAAAACCAAAATAATAATAATAATAATAATAATAATAATAATAATAATAAAACAGAAATATAAGGACAAGAAAGCAATGAAACACCAAACTATGAGAAAGCAAAACATAAAATGATTATAGGAAAACCTCATATTTCAATAATAATCCTAAATGTAATGGACTGAATTCAACAACAAAAAGGCACAGAGGTGCAGATTGGATCAAAAAAACAAAACCCAAACATATGCTGCTTCCAGGAGACACATCTCAGCTCCAAAAACAAATTTACACTCAAAGTGAAAGGGTGGAAAATGATAATTCAAGCAAAAGGCATTCAGAGAATAGTGGAAGTAGTGGTACTAATATCAGATGAAATAAACTTCAAAATAAAAAAGGTAAAGAAAAATACTGAGGGACACTTCATAATGATAAAGGCAATCATACACCAAGAAGACATAACACTTATTAATATCTATACTCCCAATTAGGGAGCCCCAAAATATATGAAGAAATTACTAACGGAATTAAAAGGAGAAACAGGTCAAAAAGCTATCATAGTAGAGGACCTAAATACCTCACTGTTAGATATGGACAGATCATCCAACAGAAAATCAATAAAGAAATAACATTCTTAAATGACACATTAGGCCAACTGGACATAATTGACATTTACAGAGCCCTTCACCCCAAAACAACTGATTATACATTCTTCTCTAGTGTACATGGAACATTCTCAACAATTGACCAGATACTGGAACACAGAGATAGTCTCAACAAATGTAAGAGGGTTTAAATTGTAACAACCATATTCTCTGATTATAATGCTTTGAAGTTAGAGATCAATTGTAAAAAGAAAGCAGGAAGAACTAAAAATACATGGAGATTAAATAGTATGCTACTGAAGAATGACTGAGACAGAGAAGAAATAAAAAGGGAGATAAGAGATAGATAGAAATGAATGATAATGACAGTACAAAATATCAAAACTTTTGGGACATTAAAAAAGCGGTCATAAGAGGAAAGTTCATATCATTACAGGCCTATTCCTCAAAATAAGAATGAGCCCAAATAAACAACCTAATGGTTTATCTTAAAAAACTAGAAAAGGAAGAACAAATAAAGCCTAAAGTCAGCAGAAGGAAATAATCAAAACTAGAGCAGAACAAAATGAAATTGAAAAGGTAAAAGCAATAGAAAAAAATAAATACAACAATAAACTTGTTCTTTGAGAAAATTAATAAAATTGACAAACCCCTGGCTGGACTCACTAAAGAAAAAAGAGAAAGGACACAAATAAACAAAATTAGGGATGAAAGAGGAGAAATTACTATAGACATTGCAGAAATACAAAGTACCATACAAGTATACTATGAAAAAGTATATAACACCAAATTTAATAACCTAAAAGCAATGGACAAGTACTTAGAAAAATAAAACCTTCTTAGACTGAATCAAGAAGAACTGGACAATCTAAATAGACTGATCAGCAGAATGGAAATTGAAGCAATCATTAAAAACATACCAAAAAGTAAAAGTTCAGGACAAGATGGCTTCACCAGTGAATTCATTAAAACATTCAAAGATTTAATACCTATTCTCCTCAAACTCTTACAAAAAATCAAAGAGGAAGCAATACTTTCTAACTTATTTTATGAAGCTAATATTACCCTCATACCAAAACCTGGTAAAGATGACACAAAAAAGGAAAACTACAGACCAATATCTCTCATAAATACAGATGCAAAAATCCTAAATAGGATACTAGTGAACTGAATACAGCAACATATTAAAAGGATTATATGCCACAATCAAGTGTGCTTCATCCCAAGAGCACAAGGATGGTTCAACATATGCAAATTGATTAATGTGATACATCACATAAACAAATTAAAAAGTAAGAATCATATGATTATCTTGAAAAGAAAAAAAAGCAGAAACAGCTTTCGACAAGATACGGCATCCATTTATGATCAAAACACTTAACAAAATCAACGTAGAAGGAAAATACCTTAACATAATAAAGGACATATATGACAAACCCTCAGCCAACATTGTACTTCATGGTAAAGAACTAAAAACTTTCCCTCTAAGATCAGGAACAGACAAGGCTGTCCATCATCACCACTATTATTCAATATAACTTTGAAGGTCCTAGTGAGTGCAATCAGACAAGAAAAAGATATAAAAGGCATCCAAATAGGAAACAAAGAAATCAAACTGTCACTATTGTGGATGACATGATTCTCTATATAGAAAACCCTAAGGACTCCACAAGAACACTACTGAAAACGAAAAGTAAATACAGTAAATTTTCTGGATACAAAAATCCAAAAAATCCATAGCATTTCTATATTCTAATAATAAAGTGTCAGAAAAAGAAGTGGAAAACATAATTCCTTTTGCAATTGCAACAAAAAGAATAAAATACCTAGGAATAAATCTAACAAAACAAGGAACTATATAATGAAAACTATAAGACCCTGTTAAAAGAAATCAAAGATATAAAGAAATGGAAAGATATTCCATATTTGTGGGTTGGAAGAATCAACATAGTTAAAATGTCCTTATTACCTAAAGTATTATACATATTTAATGCAATCCCCATCAAAATTCCATTGGCATTTTTTAAAGAAATGGGACAAAATATCATCAGATATGTATGGAAGCACAAAAGACCCCAAACTGCCAAAACCATACTGAGAAAAATGAATGAGGCTGGAGACATCACTCTGCCCAACTTCAAATTATACTACAAAGCTACAATAATCAAAATGGCAAGGTATTGGCAGAAAAACAGACACACAGACCAGTGGAACTGAATCAAGAATCCAGAGGTAAACCCACATTTATATGGGCAAATAATTTTTGACAAAAAAGCCAAAACATACAGTGGAGAAAGGAAAGCCTCTTCAATAAGTGGTGCTGGGAAAACTGAAAAGCCATCTGCAAAAGAATGCAACCAAACTGTTGTCTACGATTACATGCCAAAACTAACTCAGAATGGATTATGGACCTGAATATAAGACCTGAAATAATAAATTGCATAGAAGAAAACATAGGAACTAAACTCATGGAATTTGGACTTAAGGAGAATTTTATGAATTTGACCTCAAAGGCAGGGGAAGTAAAGCAAAATAAATGAATGAGACTACATCAAACTAAAACGCTTCTGCTCAGCAAAAGAAACCATTAACAAGGCAAAGAGATAACCATCTGAATGGGAAAATATATTTGTAAGCAATACGTCCAATAGGGGCCTAATATCCAAAATATACAAAGAACTCATACAACTCAATAACAACAAAAACAAACAATCCAATCAAAACATGGACAGAGGACCTGAACAGACACTTCTACTTAGAGGATATACAAATGGCAAACAGACATATAAAAAGATGTTCAACATCACTAGCTATTAGAAAAATGCAAATTAAAATCATAATGAGATACCATTTCACACCTCTTAGAACAGCTGTTATCAACAGAACAAGTAATAACAAGTGTTGGAAAGGATGCAGAGAAAAAAGAACCCTCATACACTGCTAGTAGGACTGCAAATTGGTACAGCCACTATAGAAAACAGTATAGAGGTTCCTCAAAAAACTAAGAATTGATCTACCATATGATCCAGCAATCCCTCTACTGAGTATTTACCCCAAAGACTTGAAAATTCATATTCAAAAATATATTTGCACTTTGATGTTCATAGCAGCATTATTCATGGTGGCCAGGACATGGAAGCAACTGAAGTGTCCTGCGATAGATGATTGACTAAAGCAGCTGTGGCATATATATACAATGGAATATTACTCAGCCATAAAAAGAGATGAAATACTGCCATTTGCGACAACATGGATGGACCTCGAGAAAGTCATAATAAGCAAAATAAGCCAGACAGAAAAAGTCGAAAACCACATGGTATCACTTGTATGTGTGATATAAACCTAAAAGCAATAAATGAACAGAACGAAGACAGACCTATGGATATGGACAATAGACTAGTGGTCTACAGAGTAGGGAGGAGGGGGGAGGAGGAAGATAGATGGGGTAAAAGGGATCAAATATGTGGTGACATTTAGGAATTAAAAACAAACAAACAAACAAATAAAATCCTCTCCCAAGACCTAAATAAATAAATAAATAAAAATAATCAACAATGGGCTTAACATATTCAATGAACTATGTTGTAAACAGATGTACTGTCATCTAGGCTTTGTTGTTTTATTTAAAGAGCATAGGAAGAGTAGATTTAGGACAATTTTAAGAACCTTAGAATTTTCAAAATGGCAAAGGAGCACTGGCTTCAATTTTAAAGTACCAGCTGCATTAGACCCTACTGAGAATCAGCCTGTCCTTTCACACTTTGAAGCCAGGCATTGACTTCTCCTCTCTAGCTAGGAAGGTCCTAGATGGCATCTTCTTCCAATATAAGGCTATTTCATTTACATTGGAAATCTGTTGTTTAGGGCAGCCACCTTCATTAGTTATTAGCTCGATCTTCTGGATAACTTTCTGCAGCTTCTACATCAGCACTTACTGCTTCACCTTAAACTTTTATGTTATGGAGACAGCTTTTTTCTTTAAACCTCAGGAACCAGCCTCTGCTAGATTGACTTTTGTTCTGCAGCTTCCTCACCTCTCTCAGCCTTCATACAATTTAAGAGAGTTAGGGCCTTGCTCTGGTTCAGGATTTAGTGTAAGGGAATATTGTGGCTGCTTTAATCTTTTATCCAAACCATTAAAATTTCTTCACATCAATAATAAGTCTGTTTCTATTTTTCATCATTCATGTGTTCACTTACAATTTCCTTCAAAAATTTCCTTTGCATTCACAAACTGGCTAACTGGTGTAAAAGGCTTAGTTTTTGACCTCTCCTGGCTTTTGACATGCCTTTCTCACTAAGCTCAATCATTTCTAGCTTTTGATAAAGTGAGACATTAAACTTTTGCTTTCACTTGAACACTTAGAAGCCATTGTAAGGTCATTACTTGGCCTAATTTCAATATTGTGTCTCAGAGAATAGCAAGATCCAAATAAAAGACAGAGGAACCAGAGGAACAACTGGTCAGTAGAACAGCCAGGACACAGACATTTATCTATTAAATTTGCCATCTTATATGAGTGTGGTCCATGGTGCCTCTAAAACAATTAAATAATAACATCAAATATCACCGATAACAAATTACCATAATGATAATGAAAAAGTTTGAAATATTGCAAGAATTACCAAAATATGACATAGAGACTTGAAGTGAACAAGTGCTATTTGAGAAATGGTGCCGACAGATTTGCTCAACACAGGATTGCCTCAAATCTTCAATTTCCAAATGCAGTATCCTTCTCTTCTCTGGTTTTCCACCTAGCCATTACATTAAGCTAACTGCATTCCCTATGTCATGCTCCCCATCCCCATGACCACCTATCAACTACTAATTTGTATTTTTTTAACCCTTCACCCTATTTCCCAGCCCTGCAACATCCCTTCCCCTCTGTCAGTCACCAAATTGTCCTCTATATTTGTGAGTCTGTTTCTGATTAGTTTGTTCTTTTTTTGCCTTAGGTTCCACATATAAGTTCAATCATATGTTATTTATCTTTCTTTGTCTGACTTATTTAACTCAGCATAATAACCTCTAGGTCCATCCATGTTGTTGCAAATTGCAAGATTTTATTTTTTTAATGTCTGAATAATATTTCATTGTATATATGAACCATAATTTCTTTATCCACTCTTCTGTAGATGGGCATTTAGGTTGCTAACCAATGTACTGTATATAAAAAAATAAAGAAAGAAAAGAGTCAGAGATCCAACTTTTAGGAATTAAGGAAGTAAGTCTCCTACCTAAAAAAAAAAAAAAAAGTAACTGGGAGACCTATTGCAACTGTCATGCATTAATGCTGATTTCTAGTCATTAAAATAATCTTATTGTTATTGAACCTCATAAGTATTATTCAATTTTAACATAGAAAATTATTTCTAAGAACAAAATTTTTAAAATGCAATATCTTCAAAGCGCAATAAAGTAAAGCATATTAAAATGAGTTATGCTTGTATAGAAAAAGTGAGTAGAAATTAATGAAATAAAAACCAAAAGGAAAAACAAAACTCAAAGTTTACTCTTTGAAAATATTTATAGCTCTTCATTGAAAATCACAGAACATTGATGAGTTAAAAAAAAAAGATTAATAAAAAAGTAGTCTCTTAATATTATTTTTATTATATTAGAATATTCAAATGTACTAATAAAAACCATTTTCCATAATTGATCTATTACAGCTTCTTTTGATCAGTTGATCCCAGCTGTTTTTTTTCTCTTTTTAGTTAAAATTAACAAACTGTTTCTAAATTTATGTAGTGATCCTAAGAGTTTAGAATAGCAATTATTTTACAAAAAAAAAAAAGAACAAAGCATAACTTGCCCTATCTGATTACAAGGTTTAATACAAAGTTATGATAACAATGTGGTATTTGAGTAAGTATAGGCAAATAGACTAATGAAAAGAATATAAATTCCACAAATAAACTCATACAAATATGGTCAATTGATGTTTGACAAGGTTGATAAGGCAATAAATTGGGAGAAGAAAAGTTTTTCATCACATCGTGCTTGATTAAATAGCATATGGAAAAAAATAGCATTGATTTGTATTTCATATTTAAAAATTTATTCAATGTAGGCAATAGACCTAAACAAGGTAAATATAAAAGTATAATGATAAATCTTCAAGAAGAAACTATAGAAAAGTATTTATAACATTGGGGTTGAAGAATATTTATTAGCCAGAAAATAATAAAGGAAAAGAAATGCCGAATTAGATTTAATTAAAATTTAAAATTTCTGCTTATCAAAGGAGATCAATATATAACTGAACAGGCAAGCCACAAACTGAGAGAAAAGGTTATCAGTACATATACCTAACAACTAATTTGCCTATTGAATTCCTACAATTAAAATAAAAATAAGCAAAGTCTTGAACAGACTCTTTAAAATGAAGTTGTACAATAAAGACATGAACATATACACATGGAAAACTGCTCAACATATATATACATCAGTAATGCAAGTTATAACCACATGCCCATTAGAAAAACTAAATATGCTGGTGGTAGTATAAAATGGTATAACTACTTAAGAAACTTGTTTAACAAGTTCTTATGTAGTTATGTATACACCTTCCCTTTGATCTTATTACTCTGAGTAATAACTTTAAGTAATGAATAAATAAGTAATCAAACAAATAAACAAATCCACAAAAAAAAAGGTTTGTATAAAAATATTCCTAGAAGTTTTATTTATAGCTGTCAAAAAACTGAAAACATGTCAAATGTAGAATAGAATGATGTCCACTAACTACTCAGGAAAAAGAAGAGATGAACTACTTGACACGACCAGCAACATGGATGAATCTAAAAATAAATTATGTTGAGTAAAAAAAAACAGAAACAAAATAATATATACTTAAAAAATTCCATTTATATGAATTTCTATAGCTGGCAAAACTAAACAATATTAATAGCAATCAGAATATTGGTTACTTTTAGTGGTTGTGGTGGGGAGAGTGGTGATTTAAAAACAAGGGAAATTTGTGAGGTGGTAAAGATGTTTTATATCTTGATTGAGGTGGTGGTTACTTGGCAGTTATACTTGGGTATAAAATTCATTACACTGTATACTTTAAATCTTGCATTTTTTTTTGCAGATAAATTACATCTCAATAAAATAAGTCAGACTGCAAAGTATTTTTTTTTGATTTAGCCTTAATTCCAGGGAAAAAGAGAACTGGAAAAAAAAAAGGAGATATACACACATACGCACACATACATACATACATATATATACATTTATCTTCTGACTTAGTATTTACCTAAAAGTTTCTGACATTTTGGCATTCTTAAATATTCTGAATCTCAGAAATATTTGCTAACACTGAAGTAACATATAAACCTATGTGTCCTAATATCACTAGGAAAGCCTAATCACAAATGTAATTATATGGTACCCATTTAACACAGAAGATAACAGGAATTTAAACATTGATTAAATATCTTGTACACTTATGTTCATAGTAGTATTATTCACAACAGCCAAAAGATGGAAACAATCCAAATGTTCACTGATGGATGAATAGATAAACAAAATGTAGTATATACAAACAATGGAATATTATTTAGTCTCAAAAAAGAAGACAATTCTGGTACATGCAAAAACATGGATGGACCTTGAAAACATTATGCTAAATGAAAGAAGCCAGTCACAGAAAAATAAATACTATGTGTCAGGGGTCTCCAAGCCCCAGGTTGCAAACTGGTACCAGTCCATAGGAATTAGGCCACAAAGCAGGAGGTGGGCGGTGAGTGAATGGGCAAAGCTTGATTTGTATTTGTAGCCACTCTCCAGTGCTAACATCACCTCCTCAACTCCACCTGAGATCATCAGGCATTAGATTCTCATAGAAGCACTGGTCCCTGGTACAAAAAAAGGTTGATGACCACTGCTATATGATTTAGTTAGTGTGAAACACTTAGAATAGTTAAATTCATAGAGACAGAGAGAAGAATAGTGATTACCAGGAGCTGGGGAAAAGAAAAATGAGAAAGAGAGTTGTTTAATGGCTACTATTGGGCTGTGTGGGATAACAAAAAATTCTGGAAATAAATGGTGGAGATTGTTGAATAAGAATGTTAATAATTTTATGCCACTGAATTGTATACTTAAAAATGGTTAATATGATAAATCTTATTACAGTAATTTTTAATTGATTAAATTTAGCACCT
This sequence comes from Rousettus aegyptiacus, assembly GCF_014176215.1. Classification (NCBI taxonomy): domain Eukaryota; kingdom Metazoa; phylum Chordata; class Mammalia; order Chiroptera; family Pteropodidae; genus Rousettus; species Rousettus aegyptiacus. The sequence goes on from NW_023416309.1 coordinate 68,523,660, forward strand.
GGTTCCTAGATGTTTTATCCCATTGCCTTATTCTGGTTATTAGGTAAAATCTAAATTAATTGAAGAGGCAAGATGATTATCATACCCCAGAGTAATCCTCAAATGCCTATAAGGATAAACCCTGCAATGAAGTTTCTATTATCATCTATCCTCAGTTTGAAACACTCCAAATAGTTAGTTCTTTAATATGTGATAGTCTACACATGAAAATACATTTTAAATAACACTAAATACCTTATTTTTCATATATCTCAGTGTATTTTTAATGTTTAATTTGGCTTAAAAATGACAATATTAATTTGATGAAAGTAGTGTGGGAATTACTTCATTCATATAAAATAGATTTAAGAGGAAAAAATCTCATAGTTTACATTTTTGAAAACAGAGTCATGCAAACATTTTTTCATGGAGAATTGGTTTCCATAGAACCTCTGAACATTATTAGTTTAAAAGCTTCTCATGTCCAGTTCATTTGTTATTAGAAGGTGCTAGAGACTAAATTGTGTCCTCCCACCCAAATTCATATGTTGAAGCACTAACCCCAATGTGACTGTGCTTGGAAATAGAATCTTTTTGGAACTAATTAACATTAAATAAGATCATAAAGGTAAGACTATATCTCATAGAGTTAGTATCTTTAAAAGAAGAGTAGAGAGACCAGAACTCTCTCCACACGTGCACACAGTGAGGGAAGGCCACATGGGGACATAGTGTGAAGGTGGTCATCTGAAAGCCAAGAAGAGACCTGTGACCAGAAACAGAATCATGCTAGCAGTTTGATCTCAGGCTTTCAGGCTCCAGAACTGTGAGAAATAACTTCTGTAGTTTAAGCCATTCAGTCTATGGCTTTCTGATGGCATTTCAATAAAAAACAACTTCCAGTTTAAGGATAGTTGATAATTGATAATAAGGTTTCAGAAAACCATTCTTGCTTCATAAGGGCAATAAGTCCGAATATACCAAGTAGTATTGTTAACCCACATATTTATATATTTTTAATATATTATGATGTTAATATGTTTCTATTTACATTATTTTATGAACAGAGTATAATATAATAGCCTTTTCACATGAAAAATATGGAATTTATTTTTTTTAAAAAATTAAAGAATCATTTGTATAACTAAATGATCGGTTCCATAGGTTGATCTTGGAATCATTGTTCTTTTGGGGAAAATCCTTTCATTTTATGGTTTCTGCAGCACTTACCTGGACCAAATCTCAAGTGTGATCTTAAGAGTGCTCCAGAATATAAATCATGCCAAATGGGTAGTAAAAAATGATAGAAAGTAATAACTTGGTTTGCACCATTCTTCTTTCTGACAGTTCATTGTGATATCAGCACTATGAAGGATATAAGTCACAGATCCCTGGTCTACTCATCAACGTTTTTTGAATATACTTCCAGAGTTGCTAAAGGGCACATCAAAATCCACAAAAAGTGGAGAGAACCATAAGATGAAAGAAATTGTGGGTGGGATGCTGTGCATGAAAGAGCCTCAGCTCCTATCCATATCAGCCCCTTCATGGGACTGTTTGAGCACCTTCAAGGCAGGGCACCTAGAACCGATTTCTCACAGAGAGCCAAGGTGGAAGTTGTAATGCCTGTTCTGTCTAGTCTTGGAAGTCGCACACTGTCACAGTCAGTCACCTATCCAACTGATTACATTAGATATCTCTGGTTCACACAAGAGTATGAATGCTAGTAAGTGCGGGTCATTTGGGACCACTTTGGAGCCTGGCTTTCACTCCTGTTGCAACTTCACACCACCTCTTATCTGGGGTCTTGCAGGAGCTGCCCTACTATTACTTCTCTCCTCTTCCTACCAAAGGGAATCTCTTTTTGGCTACTGCAGAGGATATGAAAGGTCCACATTTCCCACTATTTTTTGTTTGTTTGTTTCTTGTTTGTTTGTTTGTTTGTTTGTTCTTGCGAGGCAACCCTTGGTTGACCTCACAGATTTCAAGGACCTTGTCAGCTTACAATCTCTTATTTTTTATTTTTTATGCCTACAGCACCTGGTCTTCCCACGTGGTCTCCCATTTAAGTACTAACCAGGCCCGACCTTGCTTAGCATCCAAGATCAGACGGGATCCGGCTTATTCAGAGTGGCATGGCCATAGACTCCCATTGTTTTTATCCAACACAATTGTCTATTGTGCCTGAATTTTTTCACTCACAACTACTCTAAATTCTCCTAAGGCATTGGGGTGTGTGTGTGTGTGTGTGTGTGTGTGTGTGTAAAATATTTCAACAGCAATTCTACTTCATTAGAAATGAGTGCTCTGACTCCATCCAATTCTCACAGATTCTGATTTAATTGACTTGGAGGGAATTCAGTCAACAGTACTTTTTAAAACTGTCCTTAAATGATGCTAACATGTGGGTTAAAAACCACTGCTTATGCTTGCAAACACAAAGCCAGATGGACTTTTTAGGTAAAATACACAACTCTTAACTGGAGAGATCAATAAATTTTTACCTATGTCTACACCCACCCAGAATGTTCTATTGAACTTCTTTAATAGCAATAAAGGCAGAATCAGCTACTTATTTGGAGAGAGGGAAAAGAGAAAATAAAGAAGAATGTGTGAGAACATGGAATAACACCTCAAAATAGTATCTCACTATAATTTTATCAGATTATAGGCTCTTACGCATCTATGTATTACTCATCATCATATCCAGACCAATGCCAAGGTCAGTGCCTCATGCATATCAGACATATAAAAAGGACATTTGAATTCTAGTACTAAAATTTTCAGCATCTGCCCCCCATCTAAAGAAAGATAAAACAAGGAGAGTAAATATCACAGATAAGCAGAACTGGGAGAAGCCTTAGATATCATCACTCAATCAAAGACTTCACATAATTGAAGAAGTAGATGAGACTCATCTGGGCCATATGTCTAGCTAGTGGCAGGACCATTGTCTGGTCCCAGGATGCCTGCCTTCCTGTTAAAAGACCTTTCCTACATCTCAAAGTCTGCTGGAAAAAACAAGAGCTATTTTTAAAGAACCCACATAAGTTTCAGCTGTTAGATTACTTCACTGTTGATTCAGCATACAAACAAAAGAGTTCCATGGTTCTTATTATTCCTCTGTTGGATTACCAAGATCCAATAATAAAAATTAAAATATCATAAACTCGGTGAGGGGTAAGGGTGAAGAATAAAAAGGAATAGAAAAAATATTGACCTTGGGTAACACTGTCTTCACTTAAAGACTTGCATGTTTAGGACCAGTTCTAAAAAGGGCTTTTGATTCCTTCCAGGCAATCCATACTGGTTCACATTTGTTTCCTCTGCCACCACTTGCTTCAGGCACAGGTAACTGAAATTCTATAAATATCAGTGATTACTAAAGCACCGCTTTATCTTTTTTTTTTTTCCTTTTCAGGCAATCGCATTTATTTAGACCAGAGATTTCAAATTGGACACCTGTGGGCCAGATAAGGCTCCTAAATGGGGTCATGTGTATAAAGCAGATTCTCTGATAACATAATTTCATCCAGTGTCATTTCAGTATAATTAATGTTAATGAGGAAAAAATCAATTCCCAGCCAGGGCCTCTGTCTGTGTGAAGTTTGCACTTTCTCCCCATGTCTTTTTGGTTTTCTCTGGGCTTACACTTAACATTCCAAAGATGTGCATGAGAGGTGAGTTGGCAAGTTTAAATTTCCCAGACTGAGTGAATGTGGGTGGACACAAGTATGTCCAGTGGTGGAAGAGTGTCCTGTCCAGGCAGAGTGGGTGTCCACCTCACTGCCTGAGCTGCTGGGGCAGGCTCTGGTCACCCTCCACCTGAACTGGAATAAGCAGGTTGGAAAATAATCTTACTTGTTTTGTTAATCCATCTTAAATGTATGTACAGCTCATATTTGTTTCAATTTTAATGTTAGAAGTGTTTTGGGTCTTTATTTAGAAATTTGGCGATGTTTCTGTGACCAGAAATATGCTGTCGAAACTTAACTCTTGTCTATATCAATTAGCTTAAGGTAAAATTGGTTTCATTACATGTCATTTCTCTTAAAGTCATAGTTTTCAAAAATCTTTCAAAATGTTAAGTGAAGACTTACTGTAGGTGTTTAACAATTAAGCAATTTTCTTGTTTCACATTAAAAAAAAAACAGCACTTTTGGGTTCTCTTAAAGAATTAGCATGTAGTCGACAATATTGGGTTTGTTTGAGTTGTACCAACTTACCTTCTCTCATCCACAGCTTCACTCATTACATCACTTATGCCTCCTCTGTGGGCAGTTGATTCAGGAGTCTTATTTAGACAATGGACTGAATTAGGTAACATTATTTTCTGCTTATAAACACAGTAGGCCCTGAAATTTAAAAAAAAAATAAAACATCTTTTAAATTACACGCAGGAGCGTGCGCATACAACACACACACACACACACACACACACACGCTACTGGTTAGATTCTTTCAGTTCCTCTTTGACTGCAGTGGAGCATCACTGATCCTGGAGCATCTCAACTTCTAGTCAGTTACTAGTTGGAATACAGGTGTTAAATACAGGTGTTAAATTGACCACTTCCTGCTACTCATTCTAAACACTAAATGCCTTCAAAGGGATTTAAAACTATGTTGGCATAACCATTTCTCTAACAGAGTCAGTGGCTTCATGCTCAGTAACTCCAAGCCTCTATTTGGTCCAGGTTTAGGCTTGGCGTTCTCCATCAATTTCCCAAAGTGACCAAAAAGGCTTTTAAAGGAGAACCTTGCAACAGGACTGTATTGACCTCGATTGTCCCTAACTCCCTCTGCGCAGTGACTTTCATAAAAAAGATGATACAGCTTGAGTGAAATAACTACAACAAAAGCAAAGATCAGACTCTTACAATAATTTAAACAAAATATTTCCTTTACAGAGTTTATTTGAATGGTTCTGCAATTTCATTACTTGAAAATAAATGAATATATATATATATGTATATATATATATGTGTGTATATGTACTCTGTGTGTGTGTGTGTGTGTGGAGAGAGAGAGAGAGAGAGAGAGAGAGAGAGAGAGAGAGAGAGAGAAAACTATAGTGACTCAATGATCTTAGATTCGTTCTCACCCTGGAGTAAATATATTATTTGAAAGTTTTTACATTTACATTTTTGAGCTCATTCCAGGAATGCAATGAACAAGGCTCGATTTTGTGACTATATTTCATGAAGTGTCATTATCCTTCTGTCAGAGCAAACTAATGAATGGCTGGGAGGAAATATACAATTTGGAGGCAATTAATTCTGCTTCAAGTCCCAACTCACCAATGCTAAATAGCACTTGAATCCTGACTCAAGATTTAAAGTCCAACAGCCTATGGAAGTTGGCTGGGGCTGCTCTTCTTAGTGGCTCCATTCTGCATGGGGTCTGCCTCTTGTTTCACTTCCTCTTGGTTCTGTGCTTGTGGGTGATTATATCTGTGATGAGGCTGCCCTTTGTTTAGTTCACTAGGGCCTCAGGCTGCTTTATGTCCTGATTTACGGTATGAAGGGAGCCTCTGGTAAGCTGATGTTTGAAACTTGCTCAGTTTGCCCTGGCCACAGCAGGACTCATGCTGCCATCTGCTTGTGACACTGCAACAAAAATGTACTAGGAAGGAGCCTGTTTTTGCCTCCCTCCATGATGCTTCTTGGTATACTCTGAACTGGAAATGGAATCAGCAAGCCAAAGATTCTTCATGCTTGCTAGAATCGTCCTAACTGAGATGCACAGCCAGCGGCTGGTCTGCAGATATCACAGCTGGGATTACAAAAACCTCATCTTCCACTTATGATTTACAAATGCAAGGGGAAATGGTTATTAAGCAACTGCTGCTGAGAGATCAGCCTTAAGCCCACCTCTTCCATTTTTTCTTTTACAGGATAAGGAGGCTGCAAGCAGCCCTCTGGGAGCAGCAGTTTGCTGACTAAGAAACCAATTCTAGATCAGTTGGCCTCATTTTCCATCACTTCCTTCAGGGCCTTTCAACATGTGTGGCTTGGCAATGCCCTGTTTGTTTTACCTTCATGGTCTTACATCAGCATTGACCACTTACTAGCCACCATGGGCAACTTAGCATCTCTGTGCCTCTCCTTTTTCATCTTCAGGTGAAGGTAATTGTGAATGTTATGATACTACAATTTTAAATTGTACCTGACACATAGTGAAATCTCAGTAAATATTAATTATGGTTACTACTTGTGGTATTTCAACTCATGCCACCATTAGTGAGCCAAGACGAAAGTGGGGAATCAAGAAAATACTGGTGACAGAGCCCTAAGTTGAGATTTAAATCTGGAGACCCATGTTTTCAAATGGACCAGTTCCACAACATAGGTATGATGGCTAACATTTGACAGTCCTAAATCTAGGCATGGTTCCACATGGCTTATGTATAGCAACTACTTGCAAATGTCACAGCAATTCAAGGAGGTTGTTACTATTTTTATCATTATTTCATTTCACTAATGAAAAAATTGAGGCATATAGACATTAAATAATCTCCCCAAAGTCGCAAAGCTAAGAGCCAGGATTCTAACACCAGCAGACTGGCTCTGAGTGCACCACTATCACAGCCCTAAGGAAAAGTACAGCCCCAGGACCACAGATGGTCTGCTCTTGATTAGACCTTATAGAGCGTCTAGAACAAAATTCTTTCATTGTGCAGATGGGGAAACTGAGGCTGGAGTTAAGTGTAGTAGGTCAGCCTGGACTCATAGGAACTGTGCTGAGAGTCCTAACTGTGCCACATACCAAATTAAATGAGGCCAAACAGCTAAGTCACATCTTAGTGTGATGACACTGCCTAGTAAACTGCCTTGGGGCTGTGTGGAAGACTACCTGGGGTATAGTGCTCGCGAGTGCTCCCTGGAAGGGGGTAGTGGTAGTGGTGGCTGTTCTAGTCCAGTTTTATGCAACTGAAGTGATAGAGCCTGGAGGTCCAACGAAAGGCTGCCTCCAGCTCCAGGATTCTTTTCACTGCTGTCTGCTGCCTGAAGAACAGCAAGAAAAGAAATAAAAAGAGAAGCAAAGGTCTGGTGAAGTCTCACCTTGACTCAACTCTGCCTGGCTCTCAACACCTTCACAGACTTGGCCTGGAAGGCTGGGAGTCACAGCAGAATAGAGTGCTGAACACTAAGTAGAGCATAGCGAATCTGTAAAAAGAGCACTCACTTTTAAGAGCCTACCTGGAATGAGGAATCCTGAGATCAAGCCTTACACCTTCACTCCTAACATACCTGGGTTTTGCTATAAGAGAAATTAGTGAATCTCTAGGCATTCATCGACTTTCTTTCCCAGATCCAAGGCTCATGTTAATTTGGTACTTGTGATAGCCAGATGTCCATTTTCTAAGGCTCAGTTCATCTGAGGATTCATTGCCAGATGCCATGCCAGAGACAGACTGACGTATAAAGAGAGCTTAGAATTGGGGAAGTCAGAAAGTACACAATGATCATAAACGGCAGAAGACAGGGAAGTTCAAGCACAGTGGTGTAGGAATTCAAAGAAAGGTATGGTTAACATGGTTGGGGGAAAGAGGAAGCTCTTTATGTATGTAATCTTATTTAATCCTCAACGCATCCTCAAAGAGATAAATCTAGCTAAATTGATTTCACAGATAGCGTGTAAATCACTAGAGTCATATACTCAAAAAGGTCAGAGTTAGAAGTAGAACCTGAGTCTGTGTTGAAGCAAAAATCTAAACTCTTGCTAGTATATCACATTGTTTCTCAGCATTTATGGAGCACCTACTGTGTGTATCAGGAACTCTGCAGTACATGCTGCATAGATTGACTCATTTAATTTTCAAAGCATCCTTTTGAAATAGATATTATTAGTCCTGATTTCTAGTAAAAGGAGGCTTAACTAATTTGCTCAAGGTCACTTAATAAATGCAAGGGAAGATTTGAACCTGATTTTGCTAGCTCCAAAACTTATGCTCCTTTTATCTCACCCTAATTTTTACTTATCTCTCTTTTTTGTTTTTTAAATAATCTTTAAGCAAAACATTCCCAAATGCCACCAGGAATTTAATAATGCATTGCCAGTTATGCAAATTAGCATACTCCTCCCAGTTACTACCAGATCTTTTCTTCTTAGAGACCAAGTACTACCTCTCTTACTCTGCACAGTCACCAAATCAGATCACTTCCTGTGATATAAGAGTTCTAAATTAAGTAGCTTGGCTATGCTGTGACTTTTACATACCTTTCTCACAAATGCTCCCTCCAATCCAGAGTGAAACTAACTCTTCCCTCTACCTGTGTCCTACATTCTACTAACTAATAGAACCCAGACTTTCCAAGGCAACTCTTTTCAGATCCAAGGAACTCCCGAAACTGTATTTCTGGCTCAAATCTCTCCTTTGACCTCAAGACCTATCTTTATATTACTTCCTACAGAGCAGCAAATTAGAGAAATCTGGACAAAATAGTACTGTTTTCTAACTGTAATATGCAGAATGTATAGTAGGACTATAAAGAATTAAATGGTCTAAAGGTTTTCTGCTGAGATTATAAAAAGGTGACAAAGGATGTACCCTCTCACCCTGAGTCCATGAAGAAGCTTCTGAGCCTTTTCTCTAAAGGTAGAAAACACTTATTTGTTAAAGAAAACCTTTTTCATACAAAATCCATGGACCTCTTCACAGTTGTTGCGGGACTTTAAATTTTTTTTTTTTTTTTTTTGGAGTTCTCTGTTGTATTTGCATTATTGAAACTTCTTTTTTGACTGATGGTTCTCTTTAATCTCTTAGCTCTGTCTTCCTGGAAACCAACAGGTGATAGAACAGAAGGGGTAACACCTGCAGGTAGTAAGGATATTCAAATGATCCCTGTTCCTCAGATAGGTGGCTAACTTGTCTCGGTTTGTCCTGGGATTTTCTTAATTTTAGAACTGAAAGTCCTGCATCCTGGTAAACCACACAAAGTCTCAGACAAATCAGATGGCTGGTCACCCTATCTTACTGAAATAAGAATAAAAAAGAGGATGAATGTAAAATTAGGGTTAATAACAAAAAGGCATTTGCCTAGAGTTCCTTTTTGGAATAAGGAGACCTTCAATAGACCAGAATCCCCAGGAAGCTGCATTAAAAACACAGATCACTAAACCTACCCCAGGATTTCTGATTCAGTATGTCAGAGTGGAGGAGAGAGTCACATTCTTGACAAATTCTCAGATAATGCTGATGCTGCCCATCCAGGCACCACACTTTGAGACCACCACTCTATAGTTTATAGACCTTCGCAGTAGAAAGTGCAGAATTCCTTCGACTGCAATCACACCGGGACCCTCTTGCCACTAAGCCTGACCTTGTACATGCCCATTGAGCTATTTTATTTTCACTAAAGTCTTTATTGTTCAGAGAGAGAGAGAGAGAGAGAAAGAGAGCGTGCTAGACTAGCAACATGGCCACCACTGATAAATGAGCCCCCTGCTGCTCTTATGCCTTCAGGAGACTCTGGCATACAGCTTTTGCCCTCACAGCCCTGCTTGGCGAAAAGAAATAAGAGGTCTCTTAGAAAGCTTCGAAGGATGTAGGGTGGAGGGGTTGGGCAAGGCTACAGATCACTGGAGAAATAACAACCTGACCCTCTCCAAATCCACAACAAAACCTTTTCTTGAGTGATTATCCTCAGAGAAAGGTGATTTGTTAAAGCACTGGGTTCACTGCTTTTGTGTCCTGGACCTAGGACATCTGGCAGGAGCCAGAGAGCTCTCTGATAGAGAGCTTGAGCCCCCATTCTCACCCACTGGACTGTGCATCATTGAAACACTGGCTACTCATTCTCATGCTAATCCGTGAACTCCAAGAGCAGATGTGAAACATTTGGTTCTGTTCTTGTTCACTTGTAAAGAACTAATGCAACTTTTTTTTAAAGGGAAGGGCAGAGTTGGGCTGAGAGAGGGGTGAAGGTGAAGGGGGAAAGAGAAAAGGAGGGAAAGAGGGTAAATTCCAGAAAGAAAAGTTTACTTGAACAAGTTCTTTCTTGGTGGGCAAAGCACTGCATTTATGTGAACTCCAACCAAATTGAGACAAGAAATGCAAATTAATATTAAAGTAGTGGGATACCTCCAACTCACAAAGCAAACAATATAGAATGCAAAGGCAGAAAGGCATAGGCGAGTCTCTATCCTCAGTGAGCTCCCATGAGTCTTTTTCTCTGCCTAGTGCAAACCTTCATCTTCTGGGGCTTGAAATTTTATTCCAGAACCCAAAGATTTGATTGACAAACTCATGGCACATTTTAATTATTTAATGTTTAGAATATCATTTGAGAATTGAAATAAGTTTAAGTGGAAGCTGGTAGTCGTTCAAAGGAATTTATCTGTATTTCTATATGTATTTTTCTATTGATAGAAAAATAGGTAGAGATTTATAGAGAGAGGAACAGATAAATAACTTCTAAAGCTGTCTGACATTTAATATTCTTATTCCTATGTGGTTCATTTGACTAAAGTGCCTATATTATTGATTAAATCATAAATCTATTAATGACAACATTGATTCAGTGGAATATCTAGATTTGTTTCCTACACTGTCATCAAGAAAATTCTTAAGAAGAAAGACTTATGATACATTTGCTGATGGCAGACTGTCTCCCTTGCCTAGGATTTGCGGCCTATTTAATATATGCCACAGATACAGGCTGACATCTGCAAAGCATGCCAATTCAAAATTGTTTACAACTCTCACCCAAATGTCCTCTACATGCCACCAGCTAGCATCACTCACTTTAATAGTTCTGCTGTGTCAATAGCTTCTGCATTCTAAATGGCCAGACCTCCACCTTCCACCCTTGCATTGTTCTAGAAGTCTCTTCAATCAGTGTTGCCCAAATTTTCCTAATGATGAAAATAATCTGGAGTGCTTGTTAAAGAACTTCTGGGCCCTCTCCTAGAGATATTTATTAAGTAGATGTGGGTGGGCAGAGTTGTAGCATGCCTAACAAGTGTCCCAGGTGAGCCTGGTCAAGGAAAACTGGGTTACATTGTGTGTTTGTGAGCATTCTCTGGGGTGAGCAGTGATTTAACATATACCTAGAGCTACATTCCCTCTGCCTCTTCTCTTGTGTTGCTGTCTGTCTACCTTTGCAGTTCAGGTGTTTGGGGACAAACTCTGACCTTTGAAACCTTGGGATTCTTATTTGCACTTTATTGCCATTACCTGGAATTCTTGGCTACCTGTCTCCTGATATCTGGTACTCAGTTCTCTCTCCTATAGATGGAAATTAAATATAATTCATAGATAGAAATCTCATGCATGGATAAATAAAAAGAAAAATAAATTTAAGAACATAATACATGATGAAATACAGAATTTTCAAAATAGTATTATCTGGTATGTTCCTTAATACATTTGTTCAGCCCTTAATAAAATTAAAAGAAAATAAAACATACTGGGTCCCTGAAACAAAAGATAAGAATGGGAAGACAGATAAATAGATTAAAAGGGAGGCCCTGTTGGGCAAAACAGAAACAAAAGAGGGGCTGGATGATATAGTTTTAAAAAGGGATTTCAAAATTCTAAAATTTATTAGAAGCAGTAAAAACAAAATTTAGCTTCAAGACTATAGAATTAGAAAATAAAGAGCCAAGTAGTTATTCCATGGTGGCAGGGGGAAAAAAAGATAATTTAAAATATGAGATGATAGAAATGGAGAAAAAAGAATTAAAAGATTGTTTGTGTAAATCTTTAGTGATCTTGAGGTCTTTTAGAGAACAAATCAGACCAAATCAAGAATCAATTTAAAATAGATGAGAATTTTCTTGAGTTGAACAAAGCAAAACAAAAGCAAATCTTCAGATTAAAAGAAGTAAAAGATACCAGACGAGATTAATAAAAAGAAAATAGTTGGATAAATCAGGTAGAAAAGAAAGGCTATCTAAACATGTTGGAAAATCAATTAGCCCCAGACTACACTACAACTTTAAGTACTAATAAACAATAATAAGACATCTATAAAATATTAAAGAAAAACTATTTTGTGTTTAAAATATTTTTAATATTATATACCTAATAAAGCTCTTTTCTCTGCAGAAAAAAATGAAGATTTTTCTCTATTCAGTAATCCCAAAAGCATTATATATTTATATCTATGAAAAAATCTATTTGAAAAATAAATGAAAACTAAATAGGCTATTTTTTTAAAATGACTGCTAATGAGTATTGAAAAGTGAGTATTCAAAAGAAAAAATTTTATATGTAAGTAGAGAATTAAATTTGATTATGTTAAGAAGATAAGATATAAAAATATTATAACTTGAAAATTCAAAATAGGATTAGAAATATAATATTATGTCAATAAATACTGCAAGTAATTTTGACAAATATTGAGAAGCTTCATATGTTTAATTTAAAATTTAAAAAATTTGAGATGGAACTTCCATACACAGCAGATATTTAATATTTAAATTTCTGAAATATATTTTTTAAATGACAAAGACAAAAATGGGGATGCTAGATTAAACCTGATATATCCAAGTTTATTTCTACAATGGGCGTGTGATCAGAAATTTATCTGTGTATAAGATCCGAGGATTTTTAAGAGAAACAACTTTACCAAGTTAAGAGTAAAGTTAGTGACTGAGTATTAGATATGACTCAACCAAGATTCAACTATACATGATTCAAATGAAGGTATAATTTAGACCTATTTTCTTTCTCATTCGTTATGTCTTAAGAGATAACTAGAATAATTATTAGACATACCAATAAATTTAAATAGAATGCTTCTTTAAAGGTCTACTGACTTCATCATACTTACCAGGATACAAAGAAGACCACAGGAAGGAGAAAGTGCACATATGAAAGAAATAAAAGGTTTGTTTGTTTGTTTTTTTGTCAGTGATAGTTTGTCTTTCTTTTGGTCTTATTATGCCCCAAATTTCTTTAATATCACATTAAGTTTGATGATATGTGCTACCTTGTTTTTAATTTTTTTTTTTTTTACCATTTTTCACTGTTTGATACTCACTCATGTTTCTCTTTCCTCCTAATCAGCTTAGATTTTATGATTTTTATACAATCTCTCCCTTAACTCCCCTTTCTTCTGTGACTTCATGGTTTTTGTTTAAAAAATTCCATCTTGGTTGGTCCTAAATCTTGATCCATTTCAGTCTGCAGGCAGGCAGCTGAACCTGGTTCAAGAAAATGCAATCGTACTAATTTGTTGTACTTTAAGTTCATGACCACAAATGCTAAGTGGGCTCTCTGCATTATATTCCTCAGTAATTTCACTCTCCTGCTCTTAGGGGATACAATTCCACACCTTTTTTCTCTACCTTAAGCCTCCTCCCTTCTGCCTTGTGGAAATAGAACTGAGCAGTGAAAAATTGGTAAGATAAAAATTTGTTAGAGTTCCCAATGAGATAAAAGGAAGATTGAAATGGGATTACTTAGGTGAGTTTGAACTATAGAAAGTGATGGGTGGTCAGAGTGTAAGATACTTGAGAGAATATCATGCCTCATTCTCTCAACGCTAAATGTTTAGTCCATTTGTACCTGTGCCCATATATTCTGCCTTAACATCTGCTTCTGCCCAAGGTTACTTCCTCTACCTGGGTACCAGATCTCCTCACTTCTCACCTACTCAAGAACTTAGTTCCTATAATTGCTTCTTATTGACATAAAATATCACATAAAATATCTCACTTTTAAAAAATTTCTCCACCTTCTCTAGTTCACCTATTGTATCTCTATTTCCCTTTGTTTGCCAAACTTCTCTCCAATGTTACCTTTAACTATCTCCCTCTCTATCAGATCAATTCCATAAGGAAACAAACATATTATATATGAATAATATTTCCCATCTTAAGAAGATGAAACCCTTTCTAGACCCCACCAATTTAATAAAATTATTCTTGTTAAGCTCAAGAACAAATTCTGGCCAATTCTCATTCTCAGTTCTACTTGATCAACAGCACCATCCTTTCCTGTTGACACAGTTGATCCTTTTCAAACAAGTTCTTCCTCTACCTTATCAAGTTAAGTTAATTTTCTTCCAATGTCACTGACTGCTTTTTCATTCATATATATATATATATATATATATATATATATATATATTCCTCTTCTTTTACCCATTCATATATATATATATGCATACATATATATATAGATTCCTCTTCTTTTACCCATTCATAGATAGATAGATAGATAGATAGATAGATAGATAGATAGATTCCTCTTCTTTTACCCAGTCTTTACATATAGAATACCTCAAGTCTCAGCTTGATTCTCATTTTTCTATTTATGCTCTATCAGGCCATGATTAAATATATCTCCATGATTTTAGAAGTATTTAGTAAGCCGGTGGCTCCCACATTTCTATCCTTAGTCTCAACTTCTCCACTGAGCTCCAGATTTATATCTATTTAACATCGCCATGTGGACATCTAATAAGCATGTCAAATTTAGTATGACCAAAACTGTACTCTTGATTCCTGCTTCTGAGCCAATTTCTAACCTGTGTTTTCTTAAATATTCCCCATTAATGTAAATGCTACAATCATTCTTGGAGTTGTTTAGACCAAAGACTTAAGAGCCATCCTTGATTTCTCTTTCTTATACCCTACATTCAACCTATCAGCCAATTCCATTAACTCTACCTCTAAAATACATTTCAAATATCTCCTCTTATTGTTATCTTTACCAATAATATCTTACTTCAAGAGAGCATAATTTCTCTCCTAAAAAACTATAATAGTCTCCTCACTGATATTTCTGCTCATTTTTTGCTTGCTCCCCCTGCCAATTAATTCTTCATGCATCACTCGAGTGATCTTTTAAATAATAGATCATATCACATTACTCTTACTCAAAATTCCTCAATGGTTTTCCTATCACAACTAGAAAGATCTCCATACTTCTTTCTTTATCTTAAAATACTCTAAATGATCTAGTCTATACCTCTTCAATGTCATGTTTTGAATGAATGAATGAATGAGTGAATGAAAGCAACAGGGTTTATGGTTAGGAGAATGGATCTGATATTAGATTACCTGTGGTCATATTTTGGTATCTACTGACGAATATAATAGTTATGGGATCTGGGGGATTCAACTCTCTAAGGACTATTTTGATTTTAAATGATAAAAAAATCTTCACAAGTAGCTGAAATAAAATTTCATTCACTTGCTTAACCAGAAAATTCAATAGAATGATTCTGTTTTTGAGTATATTTGGGTGTCAGTGCTCAGATGATATTATTAGAAATTTGTCTCATTTATTACATAAATCAGCACAGGTACCCTTGAGGTTGTTTTCAAGCTCAGGCAAGCTAAACCCACAGTGGGGCAAAGATGTCTGTTTTCATTATGTTGTACATCTAAAGATTCCATGGAAAAGGGTATTTTTTTTTCTGAGAATTTTAGCAAAAGTCTCATGAAGGACCCTAATTGACTGGGTTTGGGTTGTTTGCCTGCTCGTGAATCAATCATGGTGGCCAAATCTTGAATCATGTACCCTCCCTTCTAAGTCAGACTGAATCCAGTCTTCCAAAACCACATGGATTAAGAATGAGGAAGTACTAGCTCCCCAAAGAGATATTTTGGGTTACTCACATGTAAAATGAGACAAAAAAGTTCCTACTTTGAATATAGTCTCATGACACAATGTCTAGCACATAGCAAGTAATCATTAGTTAGATAGAAACAGCACATAGAAAAGCTTTGGGATGTGTACAAAGTTAAACTTAGATGAAAAGTAATAACCCTAAACTTCTATTATTGAACAAAAAAATAAAAATAAATAAAATATGATCTTTATTTTTGCTGAAGATTCTAGAACAGCCCGATGAAATTCATCTAAAGAAAAAAGAAGAAAGAAAATAATAAAATTACAAGCAAAAATCAATAAATCAGGAAATAGAATGTGGTGGTTGTACTTCTGAGTTGCTCTTTTGAGCAAAATAAATAAATACACATAACTGTGGCAAGCTTAATTTTAAAAAGGGAGTGTGAAATAAAGTGTACTGAATATGAATTAGAATTATGATATAAAAAGATATAATGTTTAAAAATTTTAATTGAATATCATATGAAAGTTGAATACTTTGATGAATAAAACTATTTTAAAATGTTTTCATCTCTATTAAGCAAATATTACACAAATGAAACATAAATATGTTGACATAGAAAGAACTCAAACAATTAAGCATAGCAAAAATAAGAATGTCCTTTTCCCCATATCCCTTCTCTTGCACTCTTCTTTAAAACAAGCAATGTCAAGAGTTGGGTGTTCATTCTTTTTCACATAGATGCATTTACATATTTACTGATTTCTGTATTTCAGGTCATATGAGAAAATCCGCATATGAGATAATACTGGCCAAACTTTTTGGAGATTACTTTTTCATTTAAGCCAATGAATTGATAAAATTAATGTTGACATGTGGATCTACCTCATGCAGTTTAAAGCCTCAAAGTATTCCTTAGGAAGGTCACATTTTTACTTATTTAACCATTTCTCTGTTAATGGACATTAAGAATGTTAGCATTTTCACTATTATGTACATGTACCATAAACATTACTAGAACAAATTTTTTTAAAAAGCAAATACCTTAGTATCTATAAAAGATTTTAAATAAAATCCAACAATTATTTATAATTGATGTATATTTTAATATTATATATAAAGTTAGCTAATTTCTTAATAAGGTAAAGAATCTATAGTGGACAAAAGAACAAATGCTTAAACTATAGAAACATTTCATTAATAACATAAACAAAAGAATATTATCTGATATTGCACCATTATTCTGCATTATTTTTATAGTTCTAAGCAATGCAACATAGTAAGAAAAATGAATGAGTTAGACTTTTCGGAAAGAGAATTGAAAATTTTTATTAACTAAAGATTAGATGATTGTCTACTAAAAAACACTAAAACTAATACAAGTGCTCATTAAGAGTACCAGAGATTAATAGCTTGTTTAGATATCATGAAAAATCATGAAAAATCTCATAAGAGAAAGACTCATTCACAAAACACTCATACATCTAAATCACTTAAAATGTATAGCAAACAATACAGAAATTTTATGAAGACAATGAAAAATGTTCTTGTGTCATACAACAAAATAATTATATAAAATTACAAGCAAAAATGTGATAAATAATAAACAGCATTTTGGGGGTGATTGTCCTAATAAAACTAAAATTTCTGGGGAAATATATATGTGAGAATAGCCAATAAATTTTGAAATAGTAGTTTAGAGTTTGGAGTCTTCAGATAAAAGTATATAGCAAATACTATGATAATATGTGATCCTGATGAAAATGTAAGTTTGGTGGAATGAAATAAAATGTCCCAGGACTGATTCAAGTATGTATCAATTTAAATATAACATGAACGTGTCATTTCAAATCATCAAAGAAATAATGGTTATTAGGAAAACTAGTTCATTATTTGGGGAAAATAAAATTGAAAGGTTATTTGAAAACAAATAGAGAAAGTGATTCGGTAAGAAGCTTACTCAGAATATCTCTTTTTTGGTAATTCTCCTTGGTCTTGCTCATACTCTAGTAGGATATTTGGTACATTAGCTTGAATGTCCCTGTCTATGAACAACAGCAAAAACAGAGATCTAATTATATAGAAGCAAAAAAGGAATGCTCCTACACTGCTGGTGGGAATGTAAATGTGTATGGCCACTATGGAAAACAGTTTGGAAGTTCCTCAAAAAAGTAAGAATAGAATTACCATATGACCGAGCAATCCTTCATCTGGGTATTTACCCCCCAAATTTGTAAACATTTATCCATAAAGATATATGTACCCCCGTGTTCATAGTAGCATTATTCACAATGGCCAAGAAGGGATTATTTTTTTGATCACTATATGGCCATGTCTAAAAATGTTATTTTGTCTTGTGTAAATGATCTATAAAAATCACATTCTTTTATAGTCTGGAATTTGAGTTACCTAAGTCCTTTAAAGACTAAAACCTGTGTGTCAAAGTTCAAGCTGTAAAAAGCTTAGAGGTGAGCTTGGGCTTTTAGTGTTTAATTAATAAAGATAAGCATTATCTTTGCAGCCCAAGCTAATATTATTCTAGCAGTTAGGCAGAAAGCTAAAAAGAAGAGGTGGTCAGATGGATAAAATACTTCTTTACCACTAGAGAACATTGACAAAATCACTCTCTCTCTCTGTCTCTCTCTCTCTCCCCGCCCCCCGCCATTTCTTCCCCCAACCCCTGCCTCATTTCTCACCATGGAAGAACTGCAAGAATTAAAAAAGTGATCAAATTTGCAAGAAAATCAACTTCAGGTCTTTTTTTAGGAGATGAAAAAGATAAGAATGAGCAGAATCTCTAAGAGAAGAAAACTTGCAGGAGTTTTAACATCTGAGGACATTTCTAGTAGTCCTATAGGTGTGAACAAGATACAGCAAGAAACTGCAGACTGAGTTGGAAACGTGTGTTTTAGTGAATTCTGAGATAAAGTAAAAGTTCAAGTGAATCATGAAGAAAAACTTTTGAGTGTGTTCTTTCATTAGGGAGATGCCTTGCTCAATGGTTAAGAACATTGGCTTTGGAGTTAGATAAAAGTACGTTAGAGCTTATCCTGCTACTCATGAGTTGTGCAATTTAGGGCACATTTTCTCACCTTCTTTGATCCTCGATTTCTCCATCTGTCAAATAGGGGTAATAAAATCTACGTTCATGAGGCCATGTGAGAACTAAGTAAGATCGTGTTTACAAGGCACTTAACACACAGTAAGTTAATAAATGTTAACTATTATTATTAAGCTAAGCACACGTATTGTTTATTGTGGTTTGTATTGTGTCCTACCAAAAGACGTTCAAGTCCTAATCCTTGGTACCTGTGAATGTGACCTTACTTGGAAATAGGGTCTTTACATATGTAATTAATATTTAAGTTAAAATGAAGTCATACTGGATTAAAGTAGGCCCTCAATCCAATTTCTGGTGTCCTCATAAGAGACGTAGTCAGACTTGAAGGAAAGATGGCCATGTGAAGGGGGAGGCAAAAACTGGACAGTGTATATATAAATCAAGGGAAGCCAAGGGTTGCCAATAGCCACCAAAAACTAGAAAGAGGCAAAGAAGTATCTATCCTTCCCTAGTGCCTTCGGAGAGAGTATGGCTCTGCTGACACTTTGATTTTGGACTTTCAGCCTCCAGAACCATAAGTAACTTTCTGATGTTTAAAATCACCCAGTTTGTGGTAATTTGTTACAACAGCCCTAAAAATACAATATAATGTGTGGTAATTAATCTTGCACTTTTAGTTGTTTAACTATATGACTGAAAAGCTATATTATTGTGTAGAAAATAATAATTAGAACTAAAAATGTGCATTTATTTTACTGTTGTACTATATGTGTTTTCTTTTTTTAAAAGAAATGCAATTAATTTGTTTTAGAAGTTCCAATACTACTTTCAAAGAACCAGAAAATGAGCAAAAAGAAAAGATGGGCGTTAGTTATTTGTGTTGGCATCATTTGGTTATTCCTCTTAGATGGTAAAGGTGCAATGAAAGAAATATGTAAAAGAAGGCGTGTTTGCTAATCACACTGTAAGAGCCTGAGCCTCCTATATTTGATCTGGAACTGAAATCCCATGGGAGAAAATAAAATATCTCCTCTTGGTAACCACTATCTACTTCCTCTCTAGTTCCCCAAATGTGTACCATGCTTTTTTTGGTGATTTTTCAGGTAATGTAATGCTTTCCATAATCTGTGAAATTTTATTTACTTTTCCACCATCACTATGTGTTTTATATGCTTTATGAACTAACTTGCTGAAGGCAAATTTGCTTAAGTGGAATATTGTATAACCCGAGGAGCACCTGCAATGATTATTCTAATTCCAGTTGATATTCCTACTCAGCCATATTAATCATGTTTTTTTCTTTCTTTTTTTTCTTAAATCAATCACTTTCGGAAAAATGAGATGAGTCCTAAGACAACAATCAATTTCAATGTCTTGCTATAATTATGAAGCTAT
Organism: Rousettus aegyptiacus; assembly: GCF_014176215.1. NCBI lineage: Eukaryota > Metazoa > Chordata > Mammalia > Chiroptera > Pteropodidae > Rousettus > Rousettus aegyptiacus. The sequence goes on from NW_023416309.1 coordinate 68,543,625, forward strand.
TTATTTTATGTGACTGTATGTTTATGTATGATGTACACATGCCTTAGCTAGGTATTCCAGAGAACAATGAAAGGTCATTATTTGGGTATGAGATCTCTCATTTTGAATTGAAAATATCAAATCTTAAAAGCCTTGAGAACATTTATCAACTTGATCAAATAAAAGCTGTTCAGATTGTAGGAGATCAAACCATCCAAAATTTAAAACTGTAAGTATATAACTTTGACAAGTCAACGTGCATTAAAAAATCAGTAGTAATCAATCTTTTCACTCTTAGTTGCTTAATAACATGACTGCAAAAGCTATATTATTGTGTAGAAATAATAATTAGAACAAAAAGTTTGTTGAAAGAGGTGGTATCCATAGGCGTTTGTTTTAAGGCATGCCTTTTATGTTCTTAAGAATAAACTAAACACAGGGGCTTATACCTGCTTCTGTGAGTGTGCAGGTATAAAAATCTTAAACTTGGAAATTAGGCATGCAAAAAATAACTTTCTCAAGCTTTGAAAACTAAATGGAATTTTCACTTTGAAATTTTCCATTTTTCTAAGTGTGAAAAATATAATATCAAGCCTTTCTGGGTAATCTCAGGGTTTCCCCCTGCCTATCCTTGCCCCCGCACCTTTCTCAATTCCTCTGATTGAACCCCAAAGCTGCAACTTGTTCTTAAAGAATGTTAATATAGGTAATCTGGGCTTTAAACATTCTACTCGTCCACAGGGCACCTGATAGGCTGCACTCGTCCTACCTGTTCTGTCATCAGCCCATGTCTATCATAGCTGTATCATGCCTTGTTCTTGGCCCTCAGGCTTGTTCAGACAATGCCCCTCTCCATTGTTTCTGGGCCTTTCTCTCATGCCTTTGGCTCTTTGAGGGGACCCTGGCGAGTTGTCGTGGGTGCCTTCTGCTAAGGAATACCACAGCTCTCTTCCTTTCTCTTCTGTTCTCATGCGATTCTGAGGTGGAGGATCTCTTTGAGGCTTGCCCCTTCAGTCAGCCCTTCCTGGATTCCCTCAACTCTTGGATTCCCTCAGGCCTATCAGGTCTTTATCTTTCCTCCATCTCCTGCTAGATGTATGTCTTGGGAGTGGTAGAAATAGGACATTGGCCTACTCAGAAAGCACCAGAATGTCTACTTTCCTGCTGACTCACCTCTCTCTCCTACAATACAAGGAATGCTTATAAATCTCCTTTTGATTTGTGGAACCAAGAAAACTCACTCAGACTCCCCTTATTTTTCAAGCCTATTATTCATGCCCCACATCCTTCTAAAGTTCAACTAAAAGATTAACTTATTTTTATCTACTATGAAAGATATATATCTTTAAAATAAAAGAAGGTACCAACATTATAATAAAACAAAAAAATTATAACTCAGTGTCCTCCACTTTCAGGAAAGAAAATGAGAACAAATAAAATGACCACATAAGCCTCATTGAATCAACTTTTATCCCTACATTACTTTTTAAAATAGGGCCTATTTTCCAAGTAACAGTTCTTTCTTCTGATGCTTTTTTTTTTTTTTTTTGTAGCCAAAAAATTTTGAAAACTGAAATGGTCAGTCTACTGAAAAATGTTTCTCAACACATTTGCATACTAATTCATTTCTTGATAAGGTATATTTCAAAACCTGCACCCATTTTTTTTCATATGCTACAGAATCTAAAAGAATTGACTCAGGACAGAAGCAAGAAGCATGAGGAAATCTGTAATTATCAACATTTCCAAATATATTTGGCCAAATCGATAACTTATGAAAATTGCCATTTGTAAAGACCTTAATAAAAATCCTATCCCTTGAGGAAGGTGGGTCCCTGGAAAAATAATTGAACAAAGAAAATCCTAGATACTTGGTGAAATGTCCCCCACAAGGTCTCAAAGTAAACCAAGCTCTCACTATATGCAGCTAAGGCCCCAGTATCTTCTGAAAACATTTGTCCTATGAGGTTCCTGGCAATGGAAAATTCCATAAAACTTAATATTATATTTATTGATTCATTTTCCACAGAACAATGAATGTTATTGGATAGGGCATGGGTGAAGACAGTTCATGGTCTGAAAAGCTTGGAAAATTTAGGAATAAGCAAAATTTAACTGGTTTCTTTACTGAAAAGTCATCTCATTGACTATAGTTTGCTAATGTTTTTCAGGAATGCTCAAGAGGAAATATGGTCTCCCAAATTTATTCCATTACAAAATACTTTGTTATGGGACATTTCCCAGGACTAGGGTTATATCTGAGGAAACTCTAGCATCTCCCAACATTGGAACTGATAGGACAAGACCTGAATATCTTCTTAGAGTAATAGTTGCTATGCTCAACACAGTATCTGGCCTTGTTTAATCTGTCTCACTCATTATATTTTCTTGTCCAAACTACAAAGAATTTGGCTCATGAGTATTGGTAAGAACACTTAATATTGTCTTGTAATAACTTTTTGTTTTCTTTTGTTTCTCAGTCTAGAATAACTTTCTTAGTCATCTCCATCTGCAAAAATTTTCCTCCATCAATAAGGTCCTTCTTAAATTCCACTTACTTTGGGAACCCTTGGTGATATTTTTATTTTATTTGGACACTCAATAACTCATAGCTTAGCAATTAATAAATTTTTAATCATCATGTCACTTGATATTAAGAAAATAATTTTACTCCCAATATCAGATGAATAAGAATCACATATGAATTAGACAGTGATGAAAATAGCTACCGTGATCTCATCTCAAGTCTGCTCCATCTTTTGATGAGCTCTGACTTATGACCAAGGCTGTACCTTTACTTCAGATAGTGGCTTGACCCAGCTTCCAGTCCCACTTGGCTGCTTAACTACTACCCACTAGACTAAATCTTTTTATCCAAAAGTCAATTTAAAGAAAGGCACCAGCATGCCTGGCTTAACGATAGATGAAAACTGTAGACAGACCAGTTTAATGGGAATACTTGGAGTGGCTTCTGACTTCTACTTTTCCTTCATCTGCTTGATCTACCCTATCACAAAATTTTATGTTTCTTTCTTAGTAAGATATTTTAGGTTTCTTTTCTGTTTGTACCTTCTGTCAGCATTGCAGTTTGGGATTCTGTGATTTGATGGCCGACTGTAGCCTCTACTTCAAGTTTTTTCTAACATATCCAGTATTTGGTTGTCAAAGTAATTTTCTAAAATGCTACCATCATAATTATTGGGGCTGAGAACAAGAAATCAGACCCTTAAATTTGAAATCTGAGGATTCTAGGTTTCAATTTTTCTTTAGTCTCTCTGTTTTTGTTTAATTATAAATAAATCTGAGTTTATGGGATCAAGTACTTTTATATTCCAAGCAGTGATGAATCAACCTCCTATTTTCATATTGTGCTTAAAACAAGTTCAGAGAACCAAAAGGTTTCCATTCATGAATAATGATGCCTTTAAATTGTATTGGGGTGACGTGCACACATAATTGAAAAAATAGGCATATCTCGTATAAGAGTCATCAATTGAAGTTCAAAAGTAAACATTCTTTGTTATAGTAAAAAATTCAATAATGTGTTAAACCTATTATATGGCAAATAAAGATGATTTAAAATGTCAGAATTAGCTTCCTCCATTTAAGCTTTTGTGTCTGGAGTCAGGCTAGGTGAGCACATTTTAAGTTTAGCTGATGTGATGGGAACAGGAGAGCAGGTACAATAAGACAGGTAAGAGCAGGTGATTCCTGGTAGATCTTAGCTGTTGAGTATGAACAGTACAGGCTGCAGTCATTAATAAGACCACCAGTGGGATTGTTTAGCCAGAGGCAAGAAAGCCTGCATGGTGGAAGAGAAAAGCAGATTTAATTAAATTGAAAGAGACATGCTGTTCTAAAATTTCAGGAAATATTAAAAATTACAACAACAAAATTTACTCCAGGGTAGAGATAAATCCAGGATCAGACCAGATTTTCTGGAATTTCTCTCTCTCCCTCACTCACCTCTCTCTTCATGTGTTGATTTCATCCTCAGACAAGTTTCACTTCACAAAGGAAAGTATGGCCACCAACAGCTCAGGCTTATATTCTGCCAGCCTGGCAAACCTAGGGCAAAGGATGAGCTATTCCAGTAATTCAAGCAAAGTCCTGCCATTGAACTTCTGGACCTGGCTTGATTTACTTGTATTTTCTAAACCAGACCCTATGGATAGGAAGATGGACTATTTTGACAGCTAAAGCTAAGGGGTAAGTTTAACTGTATTAAGAATTTATGGCATGAGTATAAGAAAGAGCGTTTGCCCAGAGGAAAATCCAGGTGCTGTTATTAGAAGAGCTGGCAAAAAATGCAGATATTTACTGGAATATCTATAATAGCTTCCTATCTCTAGTCTGGCTTCTAAATATTTAGGGCAGAAAGCACCTCTTCCCAGGACTTCACATATGTCAGCAGCAAACTTCATTCTGGAGAGTTTCAGCACCCACGTGAATCTCCTTAACATAGAGGTGCTTATTTTCAAATAAAAGGTCCTGCCATCTGACAGAAAATTGTCACAATAAATTATAAATCTGCAATGATTATCATGTGAATGATATCTTCTGGAATCAACAAAGGCCGGCACAACTAGCATAACCAAGGTATGACCCTAGAGTTGATATTCCTTTAGTTCTCACATCCCTCTCCAGATGAATAGGGGCATTTCTGTGAAGTTCCTTGGTCATTTCTTTACTGCAGTTTATTTTTTTGGGTCTTCAAGATAGTTTTCCAGAAGCAACATGTTTGGCGCAAGTCTTGAGAGAAAGAGAACTGACAGAAGCAGAAATGTTGGTTGAGACACTAAGGAATAAACATTACTTCCTCTGATAACTTCATTCTCAGAAACAGTGCGTAATCTCAAAAAAAGACAAGGAATGTGTAGTTAAACAGACTATAGCATATCACAGAAGCCTGAGACAAATCCCAAAGGCTGCTAAAATCACACTTCTGCTTCTAGGATACTATCTTAATAGAAAGATAATTGAAACACTTTCTTAGGTCTAAAATAAGTATAAGTAAATATTTGGTCACAGTTAATGGTTCAGCATTTATTGACTGCCTCTTTTGCCTGCCACACTGGTACTTATCCCTTGTGACCCAAAATATTGTCTCTGCCCCTCACCCTGACCAATTCCTCAAGACCCATTTTGAAATCTACCACCTCCAACAAATCTCCCTCCTAACTTTTAGTTAATTATTGATTGTCACATTTTCCCTGTTCTAATAAGAATTGCAATTCTGTCCTCTGGTTTTGATACTACTAGAAGAAAGCGTTTGTTTGTTTGTTTGTTTGTTTTTAGGAGAAATCTTCCTCAAAAAGCAAATGTAGTCACATCAGTTGCCATGAATGTGTGACAAAAGTACAGACGCCCAAGAAAACCATACAAGGCCCTCAGGATCTAGGTCCTCTTTCTTCTCTAGTTTCATTTTTGTGCTTCTTCTAGCACCTTTCAATGCCTTCCCCAGGCCAACCCGCACTTCATTCGCACTGAAACACGAGCAGTTGAAAACATATAATACCCTCTCTTATCTCTTGACTTTTCTTTGTCTGCTCTCTCAGACTGGAATGCCCAGCTCCCAACTCTTCTCTGGATTCATTAATTCATCAATAAATTTTTACTGGTCTCCTTGCAACAGGTAATACACTAGATATTCCAGATACACTACTGAGTAATGGTCTTGCGTTCCATGGAACAATAGTAGCCTAAGAGGAAAGCATAGATATAACCACACAACCTGTAACATTACAAATTCTCAAAGTCTGTAAAGAAAACTTCTGGGAACTTTGAGAATCTTTACCAGGAGACTTAAAGATGTGTTTTGAGCTGATATCTAAAGGACAAAAGGAATACACACTCTAGGTAGAAACACCATGTACCTTGGGCTGGGAAAAAATGGGGCACATCTGGAACTGAATGTGAATCTGGTGAAAGTGTAATACATCATGTCGTAGATCAGTTTAACACAATGTAATTTTAAATTCTAAGGAATGTGTGCATATTTTGTCTCATTAAGATTTTGTTTCTAAGATCTGTGTTTCCCACATGCAGGACATAGTCTGTTTGCTCTCCCAGAGCCATTTTACCCCTTGATTCTGCTTCAGGAGGCTAGCCTAGATATATTACACCAATGGGCTCCCAAGCTCTCATGAACTCCCATTCATGAGTTCACATACATCAATTATTCTCATTATTACAGATGGCCAAAGGTTTCTCTCAATATTCTCCACACTGCTAGGAAGTCAGCCTTTTTTTGAAAAAGAAAATTCTGTCTCTACATCTACATATAGATGGATATATATATTTCATATATACATAACTTTATATATACACCTTTATGTATAAATAATATTTAATTAAATACATATATAAGTTATATATATATGTATATAACTTTGGAAGCAATTTTCTCCATCTGTTGAGCGCATGCTTCTAGGCGTATCCCCTGTTTGGCTCAAATAAATAATAAAAAGTTTATATATATAATTTATTATATATAATTATTATAGTATTATATGATAAAATATATTATAATTTATTATATATCTATTTATACCTATACACTTGACCCTTGAACAACACAAATTTGAACAGCATGGGTCCACCTATACATGCTATTTTTTAATTGATATCCGTACTATTTTCAATTGCCATTTGGGAGTCCATGGATGAGAAAGGCCAACTGTATGCATTGTTTTAGGCCATTTTATACAGGGGACTTTAGCATCTGCAATTTTGGTATCTGAGTTGCCCCAACTTTCTCACTGTTCATGGGTCAACTGTAAACATATTTACGGATATATAACTTTAAAAGGAACTAACCAATATATTAATTATGGTCATCTCCGGACAATGAAATTTTGAGTGTGTTTTTGTTTATTTTATTCTTTATACTTCATTTTATATAAAGCATTTTAAATAAACACAAATTACTAATTATAGGAGAAAGTCACTTAAAAATATTCTGTTAAAATGTAAACCCTCTGTGAGTACAGTAGAATGGATAGGCTCATAAGATCCAGGGCTGAGAAGAGCCTAAGGGTAGAGCCTTGGAGAACATTGGGTGAGGACGGTAGAGCAGAAGTGGGCACCAATTAAGGGAAGAGAAAGGTGCAGAGAAGAAAGAGAAAGCTGGAAGCATTGAACATCACTCTCACCTATCTGGGATAACAAGAGCTTTTCCTGGCAGAATCTTATCACCTTTAAGGACTGGCTATACGCTTTAACATGAAATGATAAAGAGAAAGATACAAACAAACAAAAAAAACCTGCGAAAAAGTCCATAGTGCTTGTTGGTATTCTGGTAGTGATTTTTCTCCCTTCAAAGTGCCATAATAATGATTAGCTACAACTGGTTTCCATTATAATAAACGTCCCTAAACTGATGAAAGAAAGCACTTTCGAAAGGATTGTGGAGTATGACTGTAACTAATGTCATCATGAGACTTTAATCAATTTTTATGATTTTTTTATGATTAGACATGATGCCACATAACTATCTACCCTCCCTTTTTATTTTTATTTTTATTTTTTTGGTTAAGAATTTTTTTCTCTAACCCTTCCCTGAGATGTTTGTTGCTTTCAGTAGGCTGTGTCAGGCCAATAAAATTCACTGCTTCTCAAAAGGGCCTCCTCTAGATCAGGGGTCCCTAATTCCTTGCCGCACACCTGGAGGTGAGCAGCGGCAAGCAAAGCTTCATCCATATTTGCAGCCACTCGCCACCACTAGCGTCACTGCCTCAGCTCCACCTCAGATCATTGGGCATTAGATTCTCATAGGAGCACCAGACCCTGGTGCCAAAAAGGTTGGAGACTGATACTCTAGATGACTTTTTCTTTCTAGGTTTTGATAACCTCTTCTTTCCCTCATTCCTTTAGACTTGTGGATGGTTCACAACTCCAATGCTACTAGCCTAGAGTTACTGCATTTGCCTCTGGCCTTCACCTTTCCTACTGCTTTGTAAACACACCTCTTGTAAATAAACTCTCCAAGAATTATCTACATAATGTAACATACAGATGATGTCTTATAGAATTGTACACTTAAAACCTATATAATTTTATTAACTAATGTTACTCCAATAAATTTGAAAAAAGAATTATCCTAATTTGAATATACTGCCTGTTTTCTGCTGAGATTCTGACAGATACACTCCTCTTACCAAAACGACATCCCCATCTGTGCTGTCCAATATGGTACCCACTAGCCACATGTAGGTATTGAGCACCTGAAATATGCCTAGTCCCAATAAAGAAGTGCTGGAAGTGTAAAATACACACTTGATTTCAAAGACTTGTTATGAAAAGAAAGGACATAAATGACTTCAATAATTTTTATACTGACTACATGTAAAAATCACATGTTTAAGTATATTAGATCTATCATTAAAATTAATTTCACCTGTTTCTTTTTACCTTTTTTAAGGTAGCTACTAGAAAATTTAAATTACCTGTGAGGCTTGTATTTGTGGCTTATATTTTATTTATCAAGTACAGAGCAGCTCTAGATATTGTGTGAGTGATTCTGAGAACCATGCCTCCTACATAATGTGTTTTTAATACCCACATTAAGGAAACACCTATGCTTAAAATGTGAAAGCATAAATGTACAATATCCTACAATGTGGGAGCAAGATGGGAGCTTGGAGACCATCATTTTCAGGATGAGAATACCGAGGAACGTTTGTAAGCATTTAAGGGACAGTATATGTTTTCAGAACAACTTTAAAATGGTCTTTGGTTTTTTGTTTGTTTGTTCGTTTGTTTCTTTGTCTTCCTTCTGCAACACAGACTGAAATGCCTAGAGAAAAACTTTAAAATATACTAAAGCTCAAGTTAGTATTAAACCTCAACTGGTTTGTCAATATCCAATTTTAGGACACAAAAAAGGCATTAAAACTTGGACTTGCTGTTCATCCTTGTAAAAAGCCCATCACTTTATGGCGTCAGAACCTAATAAACTCTTCGCTGGCTTATTGGATGGGTTGCGATTGGTGCTTCATAAACATAAAAACATGTCCAGCATTGGGTATTTATCCAGCGGGCACACATATACCAGTTCCACACAAGCAGACCCCTTTGGAAGGTTAAAAAAGGAATTCCCTGACTGTCCACTCCCATGGTCAAATAGAGTGCCTGAAGGCTGAGAGAGGAAGGTTGTAAAGTTCCAGCAATGGACCCAGAAGCTGTCTCCATCGCTTGCAGCGGTTGGTGTGCGACTGCCAGGCTACCGCCCACATTGCAGGGCGTCCTGCCGAGATAAGGAAGCCAAGAAATCAGGAACAAGTCGGATTGGAATAAAAAACCACCTCATGTAAATTCCACGGTCCACCTCCCTCCATTAAACATCAAGACGATTTGTATCGCTTCCTGACCTGTTCCTCCAGGAGCGCAAGAAGATATAGGGTCAGGCGAGGCAACAGAAAGGAAACTGTCCTTTATGGAGGGACTTTTAACTCCTTTAACGACACACACACATACACACATGTACAAACAACATTAAAAAAAAAAAAAAACCCCTTCATCAAAAACTGGGCGTAGGGATTTGGAATCGGAGCTGATATTTATTTATTTTAATCTTAATTTCTCCCCTTGATTTATTTTTTGGCTTATTTCTTAAGGCGTTATTCCTTTCTAGGTCTTGGGAAACTCTTGAGCATCCTCAATAATACAAGAGAAGAATCAATAGGAAAAATAAAAACAAAAATAACACAGCTGATGGGAGACTAAGTTCCTCTCAAGGGCCGCCGTGGACAATTGAGTAGGTGCAAGTCAAAGCTGTTGCTGAGGAATTCCGTTCGTCCTAGACAAATCGGGGCGTGGCGAGAAGCGCGGTACTGGGAACTGCTGCCAAAAATACTTCCAAAGGTTCGGGTAGGTGGCAGGGGCGGGACCGGGGAAGGATGTAGAGACAGAGGCGGAAGGGAAGCAGAGCGCAGGGAACTTAGAGGAGGTCAGGGTGGCGAAAGGCTGAGCTGAGTTGGAGGGGTTGAGAACCCCTAATCCAGTGAGTGGCCGGCTGGGTGGAAGTCAGGCCCCCGGGGATCCGGCTGGCTCTAGCTGTCAGTCAGACAACCGTGGGGCCACCGCAATCCCTAGCTCCTCTCCAAAGGAGCTATGCTGCCGGCGGGGGCGGGGGCGGGGGCCGGGGCGGGAGGAAAGGGAGGAATGGGGAAGGGGCGTCGCCCCAGTCGCCCCCGCCTTCTCCAATGTCATTGGGCCGCCGCGGCGAGGTCCGCGCCACCTTTTCTCCATCCCACCCCTCCCGCGGGCCGCGCTCGTCCGGGGGCTGGTCTGGCCTGGGCCGTTGACGTCACCGCCAAGTTTGCTGCCCTGGGCTCCCCACGTGTGGCGGCGGCTACGGCCCAGGAGACGGCGAGAGAGCGCCTGCTAGCACAGTGGCCGCGGCCGCTGACAGGTCCCGCGCAGCCAGACTCCGCTGTGCCGCTCCCAGGTGAGGCGTGAGAGCAGTTCGGAGCAGCCGGGTGCGCGCCAGGAGGGGCGGACTGCTCGGCGCGGGCCTTCTTGTTCCTGCTCGGGCAGAGGGACTCGGGGGTACCTCGCACCAGGGCGGAGAAGGCGCACCCAGGCGGCCCAGAGGACGGAGGAATTCGGGGCCGGGAGGCACTGTCGCTTGCCGCTGTCTGGAGCGCACGGAGTTCAGCGGCCCCGGAGTGGAGCGTCCCCTCACCAGGACGGAACGAGGGATGTAAGGTCTCTGAGTGGGGACCGCTGGGGGCCGGGGCTGAGACGCTCGCCTCCGCCACCGCGTCCGGGACCCCCATTCCGGCGACTCCGAGAAAACTGGGGCGCCGAGCGTTTCCCCGAAGCTCAAGACTTGCCGAATCTAAGAGGATGGTTTCTTAAGCACGGCACCACTTCTCCTTTCCCGCCCCCTAGACCGGAGGCAGGGATCCCGCGAGGGACTCCCGAGGCTCCGTCTCCCTAAGGAGCCCCGGCTGCCGCCTCCTGGGGCAGCTTGCACGGCCGCAGGGACGCACGGGCGATGTGGCCTCCGTCCAGCGCGCAGGCCCTCCTGGGGCATGTCATGGCACTTGGCGGAGTCTCGGCCTAGCATGGCTCGCGTGCTGCCCGACGTCGCCTCCGGCTAGGATGGCCCCTCCGGGCCCCGCCGGCGCCCACCCCACCTCGGCCGAGCCGTTGTCCCGCAGCATCTTCCGGAAATTCTTGCTGATGCTCTGCTCCTTGCTCACGTCCCTTTACGTCTTCTACTGCCTGGCCGAGCGCTGTCAGACCCTGTCAGGCCCCGTCGTGGGGCTGTCGGGCAGTGGCGAGGAGGCGGGGGCCCTGGGTCGCGGCGTCCTGGCCGGAGGCCCGAGGGAGCTGGCGGCGCGGCCCGCGGCGGTGCAGAGAAAGCGCCTCCTGCAACTGAAGCAGTGGCGGAGGCGCCGGCGGCCTGTGCGACGCGACGGCGGCGAGGAGGTGGCCTGGGAAGAAGAGACCCCGGGCCTGGCCGGGGGTCCCGGTGGCTCCGGGGCTGGGAGCAGCGTGGCCGAGGCCCCACCGAGGACCCTGGCGCTGCTGTTGGACGAAGGCAGCAAGCAGCTGCCGCAGGCCATCATCGTCGGCGTGAAGAAGGGCGGCACGCGGGCGCTGCTCGAGTTCCTGCGCGTGCATCCCGACGTGCGCGCCGTGGGTGCGGAGCCCCACTTCTTTGACCGCAGCTACGACAAAGGCCTCGCCTGGTACCGGTGAGCTGGCCCTGGGCACAGGCAGGGGGCAGGCAGAGCGCGATGTGCATGTTTGCGTCGGGGGGCTTTGAGAGAGACCATGAAGACTCCCAGTTCACCTTCCTACCCGTTTCATGCAGAAGGCGTGGGGGTGGGGAGACGTTCATCAGTAGTTGTTCTTAACCTGAAGGGTCTTGTTCCCCAACCATGCCTTCTTTCTCCAGTATGCTGGATGCTGGAGGGGGAGGAGGGCAGGAGGAGGGAATTGGTCCTTAATGATTGTTTTCTTTAGTCTTTGGGATTCCTTTTCCCTTAAATAGCCAATTTCATCTTTTCCTCCTCTGCTAGAGGATCCTTGTTGATAGCTAAAGAGGGGGAAAAAAGTCTCTCCTAAATTAGAACCTGTTCATCAATTATTATGTTGTCTCCTTTCTCAAAGAAGCCTGTTTTTATTTCTTTACCTTCTGGGCAGCTCTCTATGGTTAATGCAGTCTTCGCCGTCAGGTATTTATTTACCTTGACCTTTTGCCAGATAATTGTCCTAGGTGGTAAGTAATATAGAGACTTCATAAAAGTGTCAAGAACCAGAGTCTAGGTTGTTGAGAAATATATGTTGGAGCAAGTGCCAGCAACCAGTCATTGTGTTTTCAAGAAGGCTTCCTTGGTAATAACTTTTGTTTGAGGCAAGGAATGAATTTTGTAAAGTGCTTTCTGTATTTACAGGAAACAGTATCTTTTGTCTCTGGACTGGCAGAAACTTTCTCAAAGCTTTTTGAACACTTCTCTTTAGAAATGAGGTAGTCAATTGGAAGGAAGGAAGGAATGAAAGAAGGAGAAAAGGAAGGACGGAAGGAAGGAAGGAAGGAAGGAAGGAAGGAAGGAAGGAAGGAAGGAAGGAAGGAAGGAAGGGAAAGGTAGAAAGGAAAGAAAGGAGAAGAAGAAAAAGGGAGGGAGGATATGAAGACACCAGTTTCATTGTGAAAAAACTCCCAATACAGTTTAGGAAACAAGTCTGGCTTAAATTTTAACCTTATATTTGCTAGTCTTCTCAAATTTAGACCACCTTTAATAATAGAATCAGCCAAACTCTAAGAAATTCTAGTGTCACCTGGATTTTGTTTGCCATAAAATATTGGCCTTTTTCCTTTACTCCGAGAGCAAGGAAAATCATATGGCCAGAATTTTTCCATTTTATAGTTTTATCTTGTTCTTTAGATGTGCGATCTCCTTGTCATTTTAACTAAAACAATATTACCAAAGTTACTAAGAAATTTAAATATATTTTAAAAGTCCACTAAATCAACTATCCATTCCCAAAACAGAAATGGACATGGTTTGACAAGTTTATTTACTTGAGGGGTCGAACTCACCCTCAGACCGATTTCAGAAACTGAATTTACAGTAACTCAACTCACGAGAAAACATTTGGTCCTAAAAGTTGAAATCAAACATTAAACGCTTTTTTCATTTGTTGGAAAGAAAAACAAACAACCTTTCTTAATATAGAATATATATCATTTAAAATCATCGGCCACTTAAAATATTCCCTTGTGTTTCTGTCATTTATGTTGTATCCTTTGGGAAGTTCTTATAAAAATGACCTGTTGAATCTGGAAACAACAGGTCCTTCTTTTTAGCACAAAGGCAGCTCTGTTTTTTCCATTAAGGACACAAGAAAAAAAGTGATTAAAGACCCCTAAAACTCTTATCTATAGCAGTTTGCACTGAATTCAGCTTCATACAGTGTATAAGTGAACACATTTCAAGCCGACTGCCTGGAATATCTAAGACAATATTTGGCTGGCTCTGAGGTGCTATTATATATGGTGAAATATTTAGTACTAAAACCCTTTATTTTCATTTTACCATCTAGACTTTATTTCACAAAGTGGGATTGTTCTTATTCCAGAAATGAGTATTTGAGGGCACAGTATGTCTAGAGACCTGAATCTTATTTTCTGTGGACCTTTATGAGCTTGTGTACGAGAAGGAAGGTTTCAAGATAACTAGAAGCACAAGTATAGAAAATAAAGAAGAGAGAGAGAGAGAGAGAGAGAGAGAGAGAGAGAGAGAGAGAGAGAGGAGTCATAAACCTTTAGGCCACTCTCTCATTTAGAAACTGGATGAATGCTGTAAAGTAAATCTCTCTTTGGATTGTTTACTCTAGCAGAGGAGTTCTATAAAGCAATTTATGGTGGTTACAAAAATAACTGCACAGTAGACTTCATGGTTTGGTAAATTTAATTTTCTAAGTGTTGGAGCAATGTCTTTGTTTTACCATTTGCAATTTATTTATTTTTTATTGGATGTATGAATTTATGTGTAACTCGATTACATAGAAAACTTTTATTTTTAAAAAAATCCAAGCTATGGTATCTGGATTATGCGATTATTTAATGAAATTTTCCTGAGTTCTCTTTCATCTTAGCTCTGAAGTTGGAGTTTAAAGTTGGTGAGAAAGATTGAAGACTTAACCTTGAAAAAAATCTCCCACACAGAATGTCACTTAACTATTAAGTGCATTCCAGCAGTTTGTATTTAGCCAGTATTTTATAATAAGGGATTCACTTAGACTTTCTTGAGTCAGCCCCAAATTTTAATATTGGATTTCTAACACACACACACACACACACACACACACACACACCACACACACACACACACACACTCTGACAGCGAAAGAGAGGAGAGAGAGAGAACCCCAAAATTTACACCCTGAAGTGAATTATGGAAGAGAAAAATCTGTATAATATCTTTTAGATGCTCATTGACGTGGGAGAATCATAAATGTCTAGCCTTGTTTTTTTGCTCAATGAAATCTCTCAGTTTGTCATAATAATTTGTAGTGGCAGTGCCCCCTACTGTCCTGACAAAGGGAGAAATCTGTTGCTGTTAGAAAGTTTGAGACAATCCCTTGGTGAATGAATGAGTTTGAGTTAGAAATGCCTGTTGCTAGGATGTTTCAATAAATTTCTCACTCTGGGCAAAATAAAGTACTTTATAAACTGCATCCTAAGACTAGTATAACTGTAAAGGCAAAGAAAATGAATTTATTCAAAATCTCTATAAATGAAATGTTTCTAATTAATTAAAATGTCCTAATATTACTTTTAAAAAAATGAAACAAAAGTAAAACTTAACATTCCAGGATATTTGTTAATTTGGATAATTTAGGATGCATCAGTGGAGTTTTCTGAATATGAAACTCCACCCTGATAGGATTTTAAGAACATTCCACAATACTTAATTTAGCGGGCATGATATCAGTACAACAAATGTCTGTGGCTTGCATGTCATGGGAAAACAATCCTTTGCAATGAATAGTCTTCATTTCTATTGTATGTGTGGTGGGTTCATAAAGGAAGGTAGGGAACTATTTCTTTAGCTTCTAAACTTTGAGATCTTTTCTGTAAATCAAGACTGAATGACTCTACTATAGTTTAAGAGCAGGTGAACTTAGAATTTAATGTCCCCTCTCTCTGCCTGTGTATATCTGCACCAACTAGAAGCTGTGCTTTTTTTCTCCTAAGATAAAAGGTACATATTTATGAAGCATATAAAGGTCTGTGTGTCTTTATGTATATGTATGTGTGTGTATATATACACACACATATATATTATACATATATATACACACACATATATATCATACATATATAATTATATATATATACATACACACATGTTTATATATATGTATGCATATAAATGTTTGGGACAAGATAGTATTTATTATCCAACCTCTTATACTCATGCATCTATTTCCTTTCGTAAGACTAGAGAATTTCAGTGGAGAGCAATATCACTTAAATTGTTTTACTCTTTAATATTCAAGAAGATTCAAGATTACTTAGCTTGGTATTTAGGAGTTAGTTCTCCACCGACCTCATCAAAATTTGAAGTTTTCTGGCCTCTAATAATCATCGCCTTATTTTTCAAGTCCACCAGAGAGGATAGTAGAACAGGAGAACTTTTGGTTCCTATCAGGAGAAACCGGCATTTTGTAGCAGCTGGGAGCAGCTGCAAAGTACCTCCATGTGCAGTTTCCCACCCTCCTGAGCCACGAGGCCCTTCTGCGTGAAGGGCTGGAAATGAAATTTGAGCCAAGGGAGCTGCAGAGTCTGGCCACCCATGCAAGGTCATATGGATTGAAGTCCAAAGAGGCCTCTCTGTCCTTAGAACTGAGTTAAGAACATGGAGAAAGGACGAAGGATAGGAAGAAAGCAGGAAGAAGTTGTTTTGGACCCTGAGTCTAAGGCACATGTTTGCAGAGGGGAGGGAATAATTCTTTCAGACATATAGTTCCCAGGAGCTCTTGGAGATGGGATGCTCTTCATCCACTGAGAGTTTGCATTTTGTTTGCTGAATGTCTGAGCTCTTGGATCATCATTTCAATAGACTACTCAGGAAAGAAGTCAAACAGCCTAGTTTCTGTATTTCTGTGTATGTGTGCTTGTGCACGTGTGCATACCCACATGCTCATATGTACAAGAGCAGACACCTAGTAGGAGGGAAGTGATGGAATTGATAACAAGGAAGTTATTAAGTGGTTAGAGAACTTCTAAACATTATCAGACACCCAGGGTATGGAACAGGCTTTGGGTCTACTGAGTACAGGTATTAAAAAGAATAGCAACAACAGAAACTGCAGTATAGCTTGGACCTGGAATACCTCATGTGAGTGGCTATTTCTTCATAACAATGAGATTTATAATGTGCTGATATATTTTATGTGAAATACATAGCCATGAGTGAAAATCCTCCACATTGTAATCTCCTGTTCTCCTCTTAAAAAGAAAAAACACTCTGGCCAAAATATTTGTCTCATATAAGTAAGTCTCTTGATTGGTCAGGAAAGAATATGTGCCAAATCCATATTTTGGCAGGGTCATGAGAATGAAATAAGCCTGTTCAGTTAATGACAACAGGGGCTAACCTTATATAGACCAGATGCTAACATCATGAGAAGAGTGTCACAGAGCAAACAAACCAACTTGTTACAAAGAACAAAAGGCCTCATCAATCTAAGGGATGCATTTGAACAATTGCAAATTGCAGTTGCCATCAGTCAAATTGCTGGACCTGGTTAGAAATTTTATATACTTAGCCTTTTACTTTAGGTAGACATCTTCTCACTGAGTAATAATAACTTGGCTGATAAATGTAATTTCTTGTGATGTTTCCCAGTGATGTTAGACTCTAAGCTTTTAGGAAAATTGTTTCTGCTAAGTGATGAGTTACAATTTTGAAAACGACATTTCTTACTAAATATATACCTTTAATATGTAATCAGAGAAAATTTCACCTAAGGAATATATTAGTTACCTATCCTTTGCAGTTATATGAATGTCTTTAAAATGTTTTCCAGCACTTTAAAATTTAAATTTGATATAGTTTAAAACTCTCTGTGGGGGATATTGACATAGTTAAAAAATAAACATGTGAAATAAGGACTTAGAAATTGTGGAAATGCCAAGTTTAATGAATTGAAGCATCTTCCTAGTTTTTGCCAATGATCACAACTTCTGACTTTTTTTTTTTTTTTTTGCATTATTCATGAGGTCACGACTATCATGCCTTTAACATATACATTTATCTTATGAACACATGAGGAAGGTATTCCAGAGGTTCAGATTTGGCTTGTTTCAGAAGTTGTCAGATGACAGTAAATGTAAAAGGGGAAGCGTTTATTAAAACTGAAGTTTAGTGCTTGACATTAGGCTTGTGATATTCTTACAAAGGTTAAAAAAACAAAATCCTATTCACTGACTTGAGAGCCGCCCACTTTGAATGTGATGTGTAGCGCCACCTGGTGGGAGGAAGAGTCAGCAAGGAACCAGAAACGCTAGGCTTTGAAGACCTCATCATTATCAGAGTATATCTGCAGTCTCAATTTTAAAAAAGGGGGGAAGGGGGAGGGTGTGAGCATCACGTTAGGTAGCACTTACAGCAAGTAAGATCTGCTTAGTGTAGCTGAGCTCACTTCTTTCAGATAGGGAGTTTATTCTTTGGAGAGAAATAAAAGAGACTTGCCTTCACAATAAATCTGAAAAACACGATATAAATGATTAGGAGATTTATATTAGAAATGCACATGACCGAAAGGAATGCCATATGCCCCAGATTAGTTTTGTTAGTGTGTTTTGCCTCTGTTTCTGAAAGTCAGCTTCAAATGAAAATACTTCCAGATGATTTTATTTCAACATGCAGCTTTATGCCTCCTCCTGTGTAGTACAGGCTCTGGAGGAGGGTCCCATGATTCTTAACAGGCAGCACACAGAATCCTGTTTAACCCTTAACATACCTGAGATACGCTATTGAAGAAGACCCTACTCATGTGAGACAGTTTCATAGGAAGGTGCTTTCAGAGTTCTAACAGGAGAGACCTTCCAGGGACTACAGTCCAGTGCCTGGGGAGGGTGAGTTGGGATAGAGAGTGGTAGTCAGGTTAACATTAGGCAGGAAGAAAGGGAAAAATAGGAAAGTTACAGTGGAGAAACCTGGCAGACACCACCTTAACCAAGTGGTAAGTTTTACATTTCCCTGTGGTCATGTGCAGATCATGTACCTGCCGGTGTAATGCAATGTGGACGGCAGTTCACCTGTGGGAGATTCTCCCCCCAAATCCGTAGCCCCACTCTAATTATGAGAAAACATTAAGCCAACCCAAACAGAGGGGCATCTACAGAATACCTGACTAGTATTCCTTAAAAATTTCAAGATCCTGAAAAACAAACAGGGAGGAGGCCAAAGAGGCTAACCGCTAATGAGTAAATAAAGTATGGTATCTTGACTGGGTCCTGAAACAGAAAAAGGGTGTTCCATGGAAAAAATGGAGAAATGTGAATAATGAGTGTGGTCTAGTTAATAGTACTATACTGAGGTTAATTTCTTGGTTTCAATCATTGTACTAGGGTATGTAAGATAAGAACCTTAGGGGAATCAGGGCAAAATGGTATCTGAGAATTCTCTGTACAATTTTATTTTTACAATTTTAATATCTAAAATTATTCTAAAATAAAAGGAAAAACAGCAGCATCAACAAAGAAAGCAGGAGATGCCTAATGTCACCAAGGGCTGTGGGCTCATGCTGTAACACTCCACTGTGTCAGCTTCCTTTCATTCCATGTTTCTTCTTTCCTCTCCTTCTGAAGGCCCCCAGCACAGGCCTGCCAGCTTCCCCTCCACTGCCAGCACCTGTTGCTTCCAGACACGCTGAGCTTTCTCCTCAGCTGATTTTATAATAAAATTGGCTCATGGCTCCCCTCCTACTCTCTTGTCCCTGGAACAAACACAGAGTTTGTTTTTTGTTTTTTTGGTTTGTTATTTTGTTTTGCTTTCCTCTTTTTCTTTATGGCTGGCAAATGTAAATGTAAAGTGAAGAAGGTGTAAGAAGTTGCCCACCCCTGACTGAAATCCTCGTGGTCTGGAGAGCAAAAACTTTGATGTAAATGATAAGTTTTTGAGAACACAAAGAACTGAAGTAGGAGTCAGAGGAAAATTAGACTTGGGAATCTGGCTTTTTTGATTCAGACATAAAAGGAGCAGTTGTCAAGGACTGGGAAGCTGGTTATGGGGTCAAGAGATGGGTTCATGACTGTGGACACTCCTTAGCCTAGGATATAACAATGTAGTCCAGGTTTTCCTGGCCAGCTTAAATATTCTGCTTACTTGACCTTATGCTTTAATCTTTGGTTTAGACACTATGGTTTATGAGACCAACCGTAAGAGCAAAACAGACCTGGAGTAGTCATCGGGTTAAAGAACGAGGGAGGAAGAGAGAAAATCCACCCTCCAGAGCACTGGAGGACCAAGACCTGGGCATCCTGGGTGGTTCTTCCTGTTGGAACTGCTAATCCCGGGATGCCAGTGTTATCAGACTAGGTAGCATGCTGGCATTTTCTGCTTCTGTTTTTAAACACACAGTTGTGCATCTGAGAGTCTGGTTTAATAGAGTAATGAAAATCTGACTTGAAACATTTCCTTTGATATTTTTAACAACTATAAAAATAGTTTTATCCACATTACATTTTTACTTGAGCAAAACAAAATAATATACAAGCAACATCTTGAGATTTAAAGAAGTTAACAGTATTTCCTCTAATTTTTGACTGATTTATCTTTATCGGATATGTTTTACAAACTGTTTCATGCAAAGGATAGTCTACTAATGCTTATATAAGTTAAAAATAATTTCTTTGATTTAATACCGTTCCCAACTTATTGTTTGGTGTTTTCCATCATAGTTGGTATATACTTTTCTCCATGCATTTTGAACCATTTTTAAAATAGCAAAGTATTTGAACCCTGCAATATACATTTGATAAAAATCTATCATTTTGGTCTCTGTTTCATTCATTTTTGCTTTGGCTTTTGTTATTTTCTTCCCTCTGTTAACTTTAGATTAGATTTTTCTTCTTTCTCTGGTTTCTTAAGAGGTTAATCAGTTAGATTGTTTATTTGAGCTTTTTTTTTTTTTCTCCTTAACATAGACATTTATCACTATAAACTTCCCTCTGTGACTGCTTTTGCTGCATGCCGTAAGTTTCGGTATGTTGTGTTTGCATTTTCATTTAACTCCATATTATTTTTTGATTTCTTCTTCGACTCATTGTTAAGGAGTGAATTGTTCAATCTCTATATATGTGTGAATTTTCCAGTTTACCTCTTGTTACTGATTTCTAGTTTCATATTGTGGTTAGAACAGATACTTGATATGATTTCAATTTTTTTAAATTTTTAAGAGTTGTTTTGTGGCTCAGCATATGATCTATCCTAGAGAATGTTCTGTGTGCACTTGAAAGGAATGTGTATTCTGCTGCCGTTGGATGTAACGTTCTATGTATGCCTGTTAGGTCCATCTGGTCTAAAGTATAGTTCGAGCTCAGTATTTCCTTATTTATTTTCTCTCTGGATGATCTATCATTTTAGAAGTGAAATAATGGTTACATGTGTTGGGCCCTCACTGTATGCTCAATGAAGCTGCATAGTCTGGATATTTTGTTAATATGATCAGTATTATTAAGTAGGTCCTATCACTTACTACCTTTTATAGATCAGGAAACAGGCTCAAAAAGGTAAAGTGACTTGCTCAAGGTCATATAGCCAAATAAATAGTAGAACTAGCACTGGATCCAGGTCCACTCACCTCCAATATGCCAGTGCTACACCACTGCAATATCCTATCATGTTCTCAAAGTTGCATGTGTGGTTCCTGCCTAAACAGTAAGCCATCAGTGGCTCAGAGATGATAGAAGTTGAAAGGCTGCCCCATGTTTGATTCTGAGTCTTCAACCTTCAATTAAAAAAAAAAAGACAACATATCAACATATGGTTGAAAAGTAAATTTTAAAAACTATTGAATAACTATCCTTGTGAACTTATTGTCCTATATGGAATCATGAAAGCCACTTCTATTTCTGTCTTTCTTTCTTTCTTTTTTTTTTTTTCCTAGAAGAAATCTGATCACAGAACTTGTGCTACTGAGCATATCAGAAATTCTGGGCCATTCAATTGATTTTTTTTCCCCATCCATTAAAACAAATACCGAGAATCATAAAACAAAAACAAAAACAAAAACCCCCCAAAACCTCAACCATTGATTGGTCTGAATAGGCAAATTTCCTCCTTCTAAATAGCTGCATGGAGAAGCCAAAATATTAACAGAAATATAATCAGACAGGTCCTGAATTTGGGCAAGGTGAGTTTCTGGGTGTGCTTCTTTCCTGCTATCATGTGCAACCCAATGCTCCCTTTTGGCTCTAGGAATCCTCCAACCAAGCATTCCCTGTGAACATGGCTGAGTCATTGCCAAAGTCCATCTTTCTTATTCTTTTCTATATTGGCGTTTTTGATTTTTTTTCTTTAGATATGTTAATATTCCTAATCAGGTCAAGGTCCATTTGTTACCTCCAAACACTATCCTATCTATCTTTATTGTTATCCTTGTTAATAATTTTCACCTAATTGAAAATTTAGATTTCCTACCAGCTGGTCATTATTAATGCCAAGCACTTTATAATGACCAGGTCATTGCCACATCAGACATGACTCTTAATTTGAACTTCCTTTGTTTCTAGCCATATAGGCTTATAAATTATTAAAGGATGTTGGAATTACAAGATATCTTAGAGAGTGTCTTCTGTATGTAAGGAAACCGAAGTGCTTTGCCCAAGATTAAGCCAAACACATGAACTCTGGGTTTCTAATTCCCAGGGTACAATTCTGGAGATTACAATTGAGAAACAACTGTATGTTCTGAATTACATAAATTTAATTTTGGAAGATTTGCACCACTGACAAAAAAAATTCCAGAAAAATGAAACAAGTTATAACATTATTTTTTCTCCTCCCAAAACTAGTGAATTAAAGCATTGAACTGAATTGAGTCAGTGCTCAATTCATTTTTAAATTTCTGGTTTTTATCTGAGATGTTTTCCCCAATATTTTGATGCTTATAGATTTTGGAACCCAGCTAGCATGATTGGCCTATGGATCCTGGTAAGTAATTTGTGTTTTATGGTTGTTGCCTGCTTGTAAAAGATTAGTGGGAGAAATCCAAGTACAGACAGGAAAGTTTGCTTTTTCTCTCTTGAGTGTTCAGAGTAGGAAGTAATCAATCAAATTATAGGAATAAAATTCTTTTTCTCTTTTCCAGAGTTCTTACTTGGATTAGCTCTCTCCTTTCAATAGGAAATATCAAAGTTGCTAGGCCGGTTTGAATGACAAAATCAAAAACAACGTGTTTGTTACGGTCATAAATCTTTGCAGATTCTCATTAAGTTCAGGTATTTAAAAAGGGAACTGGATTAAGCTGCAACTGAAGTTATATTTCCAGAGCTAACTGCTCCCCTCATCACCTTTCTTAAGTGAAGCCATGTTTGCTCTAACTCAATGTTTTGAAAAGTTCTGGCAGTAGGAAAATGCTGTAGCAATAAAGCGATTTCATTTCACGAACAAAGCTTTTAAATAAACAAAAACTGGCATCTTTTTTTTTTTTTTTAATTTCCTGGTGTACTCTAATTATTCTTATAGTTTCTTTCATCAAATATTGTGGGTGTTTTGGTTTTTCTTTTTTTTTTCTTTTATAAATAAAGGCCACTTATTTTTCTTTCTAATGAGAACTTACTCTTCCTTCTTGGTGTTGGAGGACTTGGGATCACAACAGTATCTGTTAAAAATGCTTTTCTCAAAGCCAGAGGGTCTACTAGAATGCCCTTCTAGGGTTTAATGGTGGAAAGAAAACAAATTGGATCTGTTTTATATTTATATGGGGGGAAAGTCATGGGGAGTTAATGCTTGTGATAAAAATTCTTGAGATTTTCAGGTGCATTTGTCTTGTGGCAAAAGATGGCAAGTTGGAAGCAAACACTGGAAAAACTACTTCTCAATCCAGCTGGTGGTTACCAAGCAAGAACGTGGACTTACCATTGCCACGACCTTTGATTTTTTAAAATAATTTTGGAATACTGATTAATTAAAGACCACATTGGGAAATAATTCATATATTGAAAACCAAACCCACATATAAAATAAAACAACATTCTGCATGGATGAAGCAAATCATTTTTATCTGAGATAAATGGTTGCTAGATTATAACCCATGGCCTGTGGTGAAGACCAAAGCTAGGCAATAAAAAGCTGGTATACCAAGAGGCTTTCAAACTGTGTGACTAACCATACATTGATGTAAAATAAAATTAATTATTAGTTTTTAAATGTAAGGGGCTATAACAGGATAAAATAGCAGCATGAATTTCATATAGCTAGAAAGACAAATACTTCTTGACAAACTCAGTTCAGTTATTTACCTGTGTGCACCAGCGCACAGAAAGGATTATATGTAAAATGTATTTGCTACAGTGGATCTCAGTAGAAAAAATAAATTTGAAAAACACTGGCTAGTGTGAATAAAAGACTTGCTTGGAAAGACTAAAATGTATATGCTTCAGGGTCCCTCAAGAAACTAAGTATGAACATTCTATGCTATGGATTCTAAAGTTCAGTCATTTTCAACCTTGTATCTCCAAGACCTTGAACTATACCTGTCACATAATAGATGCGCTATTTGGTTAATGGAAAACAAACAGACAAACCCACCAACCAGCCTTAAAAAAGACACTTAAGGCAAAGGTCAGCACTTTTTTTCTGGAAAAGACCAGAAAATAAATATTTAAGGCTTCGTGGGCTATATGGTCTCTGTCACAACTATTCAACTTTCATTTTATAACAGGAAAACAACCTTAGACACTGTGTAAATGAATGGGCATGGCTATGGTCTGATAAAGCTTTATTTACCAACACAAGCCTTTGGCTTGCTGGTCATAGTTTGCAAATTTCTAGGGTAGGCTAAAGGTTTACAGTATGTTCCCTGATCTTCCCTCACCTATCTTATTACTCAGATGAGTATCCACAGCCAACATTATGTGAAGTGATGTGAATGCATGATATAGGTGATTAACCTCCCACTAGAGATACAACTCAGAAATAACAGAGCTCTTTGCAGCTGTATGAAAAAGGAAAGTTCATTCCAGAACTGCCTGAGAGTGACCCACCCATGGAAACTTTATGAGATCTGCAGAGTTGTTTGGGTGATGGCATTTCACATAAAGGTGATTATATGCTTCATTACAACAATTCTGTTTTGGAAAAGACATCACGAAAACACAAACCAAAGCAGTCTTTGGTCATTTTTTTTTTAAAGCTTGACTTTGTACTTGAGTGCATAATTAATTTATGGATCTTCCCTTGCTTCTCCATTTTTCCTTTTGTCTTTTAGATGCCTGGTTATTTATTCTGCGAAGCATTTAGGGGTAGCACTAGGGGACACAGTGAGGTAATAGTTCATCACCTGGCCTCTGTTCTGAGAAACAATCCCACCATGTGATTTAATTCAGCAGTCTGCCTTAGCAATTGAGAAGTGAGATATCAAGTTGGGAACAAAGCACAAGGAAAGATTGCGGAGAATTATTAAATGGCATGGTTAGAGAGCTTGGACTTTATTCTAGGTCAGCACTGTCCCATGGAAATGGAATGGGTACCACATATGTCATTTTAAATTTTCTAGCAGCCACCTTCAAAAAGTCATGAAGATGTGAAATTCATTTTAGTAATATTTTTATTTAAGCCAATATGCATGAAATATTATCATTTCAATATGTAATCAAAAACAAAACATATGAGACATTTTGCATTTTTTCCATACAAAATATTACAAATCTAATGTGCATTTTATGTTTGCAGCATATCTCAATTCCTAATAGTCACATTTCAAGTGTTTAATAGTCAGTGGCTACCATATTGGACAGCATAGCTCTAGAGGTGGGGGCTGGGGAATGCATAATGAAGACTTCCTTTCAATAGAGGACTGATTTCGCACACCTCTGGTTGTTTTGTGGAAACCTAATCCTAGGTGGCATGTGAATGGTAGAGAATGCATACTGAGCTGGGTAGGTGGTGAGGAACCTAAAGGAAGGATAATGGAGGCTTGAACTACAGCAGTGCAGTAGGCATGGGGCTTGGGAAAAGATTTGCTAGACTTTTTGGTAATAGGAATTATAAAATTTTCTGTGGAATGCTAGCAATGAGGAAAGGAGAAAAAATGAGAGACTATTTCTAGGTCAGGTGTATTTACTAGTAACTGTCACTATGATAGAGAACAGAGAAAGAAATAATAGGTATCAAGGAGAATAAATAACTTTCTTTTAGACATAAAAGTTAGAAAGTGCATCATTGAAGTAAGCTGGAGCTCACAAAGAAGGTTAGAATTGGGAGCCATCGTGAGGCACGATTGTTGAGGTTGTGAGAGCCATCACCATAGCTGAGATGTGAAAGTGTATAGCAGAACACAAGAAGAGGGCAGGAGGAAAGCAGGACCAGGAAAACACGCTTATATTCTTGCCCCAGAGGGAGACAGTTTCCATAGGTTATGGCATGCATGAAGAAATGTCTACAGGGAACTGTATTGATGTCTATCATTTGCTTTGAAATGCACTGAAAATGATAAGATGAATTGATGGATAGTTAGAGGGATACCTAGACTTTTGATAATAAAAGTATAGAAAAATATGTATTTAGAGTTTAGTTGGTGGGTAAATGGGTGTTTGTTGTATAATTCTTTCCTATTTTTGCCATGTTTAAAATTATCCTAATAAAATGTTGGAGCTAATGGGGATGATTTAAAGGTCAGTGATTTTAAATGCTGCAGAAGGGGTACATAGAGGCCTGAGACAAAAAATGTTTGTCTCATCAGTTAAGCAGGTATTGGTGACTCTGAGACAAGATTGACTACAAGATGGTGTGACAGAAGCCAGCCAGCAATGGGTGGATGAGAAAATGAAAACGCTTCAGAAGAGACAGGAAGTGTAATGAACTTCACCCATGTATCTCTGATCTATGCTGTCTCCCTTTTCTTAACTGGACTTGAGTTGACCAATGGGCTGTTTATACTTGCTTTAAGATCACCATGGCTAGTCATTTACATAAATAAAACTTCTTATATGAAAGGAGGGTTTTAAAATATGTTTAGTATGTTTTTGTCCTGTTTACTGCATTTGTATGTCATGTTTTTGCACTAATGTGCTTATAAATGCATGGTGACTTGAACAATAGCTTTTTAATCAGAAGGTTCTAGCTAGATCTTTTTGTTTTTTTTTTTTTAATTGCAGCTCTACTCTTTAGATAGATGCTAAGGTTTCTAGTATTAATTACTGAACACAAATTGTGTCTGCTCTGCCTGTTTAATGTTCTTGAAATTTTTGGTGAAACTGTAGTGGCTCTTTTTCAAGGCTGCGCTGCACCAGCCTAAACTAAAGTCTTGCAAGTGTGAAAAGAAAAATAAACTTCTTTTAAGAATCTCCATCTTTTTGCACCTCAGTTGAAAGTTCCATAAGAGAATGAAGAAATTTAAATGCTTTTTGTTTTCTCTCACCAACACAAAGTTGCAACCATCAAATATTCTTTGTTTTTCTCCTGATATTTTTCCTTATCCTCTGGAAAGTTTGGTGACAGTGAGAAAACACTAAAAAAAAAAAAAAAAAAAAAAAAAAAAAGGTAATGTTTTATTTCTCACTTAGTTGATGGTGACAATTTCTCTCCAATTTGTAGAAGCTCATAGAGAAAGGACTTAGAGGATGCTTCAAGCTGAAAATTACTTAAATAAGGGGACTTTCTGTATCTAAAGGATCTATTTTCATGGCATCTCTCTATATTTAGTATTGTAATATTGCAGATAACTAATCCATTTCTAGTCCACTCAGAAATCTAAGAGTGGGCTTTTAATAGCATGCTGACATAGCAAAGGGGATTCATTTGGAGAGGATGAGGGAGGTGGCAAAGGAGAGAGTGTGGGCAGTCCAGAGAACTGAAGAATTAAAAAACTAGTAGATTTACATAAACACAAATAACTGCATTTTCACTTAACTCGTCTAATATCCTGATTAAAATAAAACTGATTGCCATGTCATGTTCTGTACATGTATGACAGAACTTTGAAAAGTTTCATTGCATCACCAGAACTTGGCATAATTGTAGCAGAGGAAGAAGTAGAAAACTAGAGGGGAAGAGAAAGAGAAAGGAGCCAAGAACAGATGCTTTAGAGGGCCACCCATAAAGGGGCAGAGACCCACATGCAGCAGAGTGGGATGTACAAACAGTTTCGGATCTTGTTCGTGGTCAACCTTGCTATTTTCGGTGGATACTTCTGGATGCTTTTCTAAGTCCTGAAATTCTCAGATGTGGATATGTTCTTACCTGCTCCCCACCTCTGTCTCCCTTGTCACGTCCTGCCATTGGCTGTGGGTTTCCAGTAAATTTCCTCAGAACCTATGTTTATTGCATTTTTAGTTTCCGCCATAATTTTGTTCACTTGATCATTTCTGAAGAGAAACATTTCCCCACATTTTTGGAGACTGAATGACTATACCATCGTCATAGGGATTCAAATCATCTGCCTCTACAAAATTAACAAATGATGGTATCTCATGAACTGTGGAGACTACTTACACATTATCAGAGTGACTACTAGAGGCTACTCTACATAATAATGCTAGTTGAAAAATAAGGCATTTGGAAAGGTATGACAGTATTTCAAATATAGTTTCTTATAATAGTTTATTGATTTCTCAAGGAAAGGAAGCATGAAAAATCATTAATCAAAGGATCTTGTGTATGAGTAGTGCTATGCAAATGTAAAAGGTGATTATTTTGAAATACTTAGAAATCCATTAGACATTAAATGTCTTGTTCCATGTGCAACCCCTTGATTGGTTAGCAAATTACATCAATGATAGATTGTATTTTGGCTCGCTTCTTGCAAGCATGTTTCATCTTCATTTGTAAAAAAGCAAGTAATAGTTCATTTAAACAATTCTATGAGTATATCAGCTTAAACATGTGACTTATGTATCCTATTATCACAACATGCAAGCATAGTTTTAAAGGTTTGGGTGAAATCAATGCCCTTCAAAACAGAAAGTTCTTGAAAATTGGATGATAATTAGATATGTATGCATTTTCAATGTATTGATTTCGATGTCTGAACTTACAAGTGCCTATTATCAGAATTTTGTAGAATATACTAGCTCAGATTTGAAAGCTTGGGCAAAATCATTTTCCTTGAAAACAGAAAGTTCTTTTTCTTCCTCCCCAAGGCTTCTAAAAATCTGAACTATTGAACTTAGATTTGAGTAATGATGTACTATATACTTTGCCAAATGAGTCGTTTCCCTTTTTATAACATCCATCAGAGAAAAGGAAGTGTTCAGTTGGAAAAACTGTTTCCCAGGAAAGGCCCTTTTTTTTTTTTTTTTTTTTTTGGTATTTGTTTAAGTCAAGGTGATTTTAAAATAGCGGAAAACTTCGTATTTGCTCTCAGGTGACATTTTGAAAATAAAATGTTTGAGTCTGTGGGTTATTTTCTATTGACATAAAGATGTTAAGACAGTAGTTTAAGGAAATAAGTTATCTTCCATAATCAGAACAAAGTAATTTGGACTATTTAACAGCATATGTTCATATAAAAATGACAGAAATAAGAGATGTTTCACATATTTGCAGTTTTCTTAGACACAACTATAACAAAATATAAAATGTGTTTTGAACATATTTTTGTAAATTTGTAATATTTACACTCATAGTAGTATGACTAGATTTATTTTTATTATAGGCAATTCCTTTTTGAAATTCATGGAGTTTGTACTAAATCTCAACTCTCTGGAAACTGAGTTTGTTTATTCTTATCCAAAATAAAGTACCTTATTACCAAGGAAAAAATGTACACTATCATTAAATTTCATTATTAGCATTAGAAATTCCCTCTGGGTCATTTAATCCAATACCTACATGATATACCAAAGTTTATTAAAACAGTTCCATAGCTGTTCTAGTCATCAAATAATGCTTTCGAGATACATCTTCAAAACACTGATATAATATAATGTATTTGAAGAGTAAAATATTTGTCAGTCATCTGCTTCTTTTGCCTATTAGTTGCCAAGCAGATTCATATTTATTAATTCTTTATTAATGTGACTAGTTGTTTTGAGACAGTATAAATTATCTAGACAACTTTAGAAATATGGTTTTATTAGCTTATATTAAAGCTTATGCACTACAAACACAATACAGTCAATTCTGCTATGATGCTTGTTTTGAAAAAGTGAAATTGTTTCAGGAGATTAATATATTAGGAAATTGTTTGAACATAATGTGAATTTTGCATTTGTTTATGTGCATTTTCATCCACAAGAAACATTAGCTAAGCCCAGCTATGCAAGAAAACACACACACACACCTCTTAAATATCTATCAGTTACCTCAGTTCACAAAAAGTTACAAGTCATACCCATCCATGTCTGGAGTGTGGCTTTAGGTTCCATTTCATTCATTCATTCATTCATTCATTCATTCATTTTTAGGTGAGGCAACCCTTGGTTGATCTCACAGATTGCAAGGACTTTGTCAGCTTACAATCCCTTATTTTTTATTTTTTACACCTACAGCACCTGGTCTTCCTAGGTGGCCTCTCATCCAAGTACTAACCAGGCCCAACCTTACTTAGCTTCTGAGATCAGATGGGATTGGGTTTGTTCAGGGTGGCATGGCCGTAGACTTTTAGGTTCCATTTTAGATAACCCTCCTTCCACTATATCACAATAGCTCACAAGCTGCAACCCTTCCAATGCCCACTTATACAAGGAAACTTTAGGACTTTTTCAAGGCCAAGTGTCATATTTATTGTAGTATTTATGAATTTCATAATCATTTAAGGTGTGTAAAACTGTGCTACTATTGTTATTAGGTTCCTATCTTTTTAAAAACGTGCCATGGATGAAGTTTTTGACTGTTGTACCCTAACTCCATTCTTCCCATATGTCCTGTAATTTTTATTGTGTGATTTTATATAGTACAATGATTATAGAAATGCATATGTGGAAATTTTAGCACAACTCACTGTATATATATATATACCTATTACAGAAAATGTAGCAAATTACAGAAAATGTAGCAAAAAGGTAAAGATTACCCTTATCACCAATTTGATTTACTCAAATTTTATTATGTTTCACATATTTAAAAAAATATATAACCTAATTAGCCTCAGGGCATATATGTAATTTATTATGATTTTATTA
The DNA here is from genome assembly GCF_014176215.1 of Rousettus aegyptiacus. Lineage (NCBI taxonomy): Eukaryota > Metazoa > Chordata > Mammalia > Chiroptera > Pteropodidae > Rousettus > Rousettus aegyptiacus. The sequence continues at coordinate 68,573,923 of NW_023416309.1, forward strand.
TTTAGGAGGGTAGTATAAATATTTTGTAACTACATTGTTAGGCTTCTTATAAATATTGTATTGACTTCTAAAACTCATTTTAGTAATATATCATAATTTACTTATCCTTTAGCCTTTAGATGCTTTTTAATTTGGGGCTATTATAAATAGTACTTTGATGGATATCTTTGTTCTAGTTCTATTTGTTATATTGAATACAAGTTATGTAGACTGTATTCCCAGAAATAGAATCATAAGGTCCAAGGCTATGAATATTAGGTATATATTGCTAAGTTGATTCCTACAATGGTTGTATGAATTTATACTCGCAACAGTATTGTACAGGTATAAATGTGATCAAGTTTCCATAGATTCTGAAATGATGAGGAGAAAATTTTATTTGAATGGCAAAATGTGTCCAATTACACAAATGCTTTAATTTTTTTTAAGATGCGCAGTGCTAGACATCTGAACATTTTAATATATATAGTTGTATGATATAGTCAAAGAATCACCAGCTTATCCAATAGTAAAATGTTTTTGTAGGTATTTTCACATCAGACAGCTACATTAAATATACTACATTTTTTATATTTAATGTAAATGAAAAATTTGGGAATTATAATAATGGAAAATCAATTTTATTTTTAATACATGAATTAATTTAAATCTAAATAATCACCATACTTGTAAATAATTATTTTTGTTGACATGGTATTTGTAATATATCTTACCTAAATACGACTTTGTTATTAAGGTGCTTAAGTGTCAAACTAGGAAACTAATTGTTACTTACTCATTTACAAATTCATTAAATATTGCCAAGTCCCCTTCCAATGCTGAACACTGTACTAGGCACTGGATCTAAGTAGGAGGAGAGACTGGGGCCTTAGGTTCTAGATTGGATTAAAGTAAAGCCTTGAGTGAGGAAAACATAGCTCTCCAAATACCACTGTGGAAGCCCCTGACTTTTAAAGATATTTTAGTATTGCCTGAATTCTGTTGTCTGGATGTGTTGTAAGTCACTTAATCACTCCTTATTATTGAATGTCTAACTTGACTCAAGTATTTCACCATGATAAACGAGATTGTGGTGGACTCCTTGTAACTAAGTCTTCAATATTCATCCATGATTATTTTTTTTTAGAATGCTCACAAGAAAAATGGTTGGGTGAAATGGCATATACATTTTTTTAAGGCTTTTGATAGATACTGCAAAAGTACCCTTTGGAAAAATTATTCCAAATACTCCCACTGGTGGTGTGAGAGAGTACATTTGATTAGCAACTACTCAGAGAAATCTTTTTTCCACACACGTGTGTGTGTGTATATGTGTGTGCGTGTGTAACAAAAGCTGTTATTAACATTTCTATGTTACCCTTAAAATAGTCATTGGATATAAAAATTGAGTTGAAGCATACCTGAAGTTTATGCAGATGCCACTCACATTGACTGTTGTAGAAAAGCACTTTCTAGTAGAGTAGTCTGGAATTTAGTCCTGGCTTTGTCATTAATTAATTAGTGAACTTATACCAAACACTTGACTTCCTTGTGACTGATTTTTTCATCTGTAAAACAAGAATGGTAAATTAAATGATTTCTGTTTATTCCCTATGAGCTAAAAATTGTACCATTCTATATGTATTCTGTACTGTGCTATAAGATTATGGACTAAGGAAAGCTCGTGAGCTTTACTGTAATTAGTACTCAAGCTATCATTTTTCTTCTCTCCCAAGAGGGGACAGTTAGCTTCACTGGTTTCCACCACAGCCAAACCTAAAGGCTTTTCATGGTGGAAGGCAGTAGAGAAGGTAGGCCCTTCTATAGTGAGTAGCTAGGAAGAAACCCCATGAACCCATTGGAGACTAAGAGTCCATAGCAGCTTAGAGGACTAGAGACTGGCAAGCTTTCATCCAATCCAGGCCAGGCAGAATCAGCATTAAGAAACCTTAGTTCCACAAATTAATAGCATGTAAGCAGAATCGGGGTGAAGAAACCTTAGTTTCACAACTTAATAGCGTGTTGATTAGGCCATCCTACCAAGCAAATGCCTAGTTCATCATCCAGTGCTAAAATAAAAATTGTCCTTAATGGAACTAGTCAGTTTACTGGCAAAAACAAAAACAAAAACAAAAAACCAGAGTAGTTGCTTGATCTAGGATTAAATAACTGATTCTTAAAATGACCCTTGACCTCATGTACTGCAGAGATTATCTTTTAATTGCAAAATGATCACCTAATATTTGTCACCATGCATAATTACAATTTTTTTTTCTTGTGAAGAGAACTTTTAAGATTTCCTCTATCGGCAACTTTCAAATATACAATATTATTAACTATAGTCTTACATTTCCATGGCTTATTTATTTTGTAACTGGAAGATCTTAATTAAAATGGAATGCTTCAGATACTATGTGCTATTAAAGTTCTGTGGACATCCCCCAAACTGTCCTGGTGGTTCAGAAGTTATGTCCACAGGTTCTTTGATATGCCTTCTTTCAGGAAGTAGAACTTAATTCTGGGCTAGTTCTAGTGATTCACTTTGAACAAGCTGAATAAAGCAGAAGCGATAGAATGCTGCTACTATGGTTCTGTTATAAAAGACTGTACTTCCCAAGTTGAGTGCTCTTTGTATTAGATAACTTGTCATAGGGAAGTTAGCTGCCATGCTTTGGGAGTAGCCCTGTAGAGAGGTCCACCTCGTGAGGAGCAGAAGTCTCCTACCAACAGCTGTGTTAGTGAGTTAAAAATGGATCTTCCAGCCTAGTTAAGCCTCCATGTGACTGCAGCTCCAGCCGACCACAGGATTGTAATCTCAAGAGATAACCTGAGCCAGAACCACTCAGGATTCCTGACCCATAGAATCTTCGTGAGATAATCAGTGTCTATTATTTTAAGTTATTGAGTTCTAGAGTCATTTGTTATGCAGCAGTTGCTAATACAACCACTAGCACCATTTGCTGTGGCAGTGCTTCTTGAACCTAAGTAGGCATCAGAATCACCTGGAGAGCTCATTGAAACACAAACCTGGGCCCCAGCTCTTGAGAATCAGATTCAGCAGGTTTAATGTGGGGCCTGAGAATTTGCATTTCTCATGGGTTTGCAAATGATGCTGATGCTGCTAGTTTGGGGATCATCCAAAGTGCAAAGGCCTTAATCTGCTGTCTAGAAAACCTTGGTTTTAACATGCTATCTACAGCAGAGTAGAGCTTTTCCGTGACGCAGTCCTGGGAAAATTTTCTGCCATTCCCAATCCACTGTATCCTCTCTTTGCTACCCAGCATTGTGGCTAGGAATGAAGTTTAGTAATTACAATGAAAGCTTTTAAGGCTTCAACACCTGCTGGTCTGCTGGTGGCCATTCCAGCAATTAGTCAGTCTGTTTTCAGCTCATTCTTTCCCAGTACGATTTCCCTCCTTTCTTAGCTTCTATTGGCATCCTCCCTGCTAACCCTTGGTGTAGTTTTGTGCTGTCTGGAAATCTCTTTGGCAAATGTGGAAGGAGCTAAAATATCTGAATGATCCTTAGAATGAGCTGTAAGTTGAAATGGTGGGAGTTGAAAGTTAAGAATGGGTTTCCCATTGTTTTCCCTGACATAAGTCATCATAATTAGGAGGGAGGGAGAGAGAGAGAGAGTGTGTGTGTGCATGAGCACGTGAGGGTGAGAGCGAGGGCTCTCCCTGGTTGGGGCTAGGAATTAACTGAATGCAGATTCATGCTTGTGTCTCTCTGGTTCTTTCTCCAAAGCACACAGCTGTCTTCATCTGAGTAGTGTGTCTTATAAATTGGAAAATTATAAATCAAAACAGAGGCTGGTAATTCCCTTCTTTTCTGACTTTGAACATTATTATCTAGCTTTCTTGAGCTTCTATAAAGATCCTCTTTCCCCATTAGTGCAGGAGCTTGCAATTTGGTAAGGGATTCAAGAAAGAATCACAGTATAGAGTAGCATGTGCAGTGCCAAATGAGGGCATGCAAATGATAAGCATCAGAAAATTTCAGAGCTAAGAGAGTAGGAGAGGCCTTTGTGTGCTGGGACATTGAAGAAAACCTCCCAAAGGAGATGGGACCATTAAAATGAATAGGAGTTAGACATACAAGGAGAAATTCTAGGAGGGCAACCACAAAGTGAGAGAGAGTTAGTTATATTGGGATGCTGTTGTAGGATGGTGGTAAGAGGATTAATTTAAATAGAGTGGATATTTTGTTTATGAGGAGTATCGTAAGATGGGATGAGAAAGAAAAATTAGAATCTCATTGTGATGGATCTTAAAAGTCAATTTAAAAGTTTTAGAATTTTCTTTCTTATGGAAAAGTTTTTGAGCAAGGCAATGATATGTGCCCTTAAATGTTTAGGAAGATCGATGTGGTGATGGGTATAGACTGAAGTAGTTGTGGTTTAGTGTAGCATAGAGTGCACTGCAGGTGGGAGCTTCACTCAGGAAACAACTGCAGTCATTTTGGCTACAGCTAATGAATACCTAAACCAGGGGAAGAATACTCACATTTTGGTGTCTGGTTGGTTTGGGAGAATAAAAATGACTCTTCCCAAATTTTTATTGTATTAGTTTGGAAATAGGTGAGACTGAGTGAGTATGAATAAGGAGGTGTGATTCATACTGAGTGAGTATGAATAAGGAGGTGTGCACAGAGAGTGAAGGGTGTGAGTTGCAGATGCAGCTTCCATCAGGCAGAGGTATAACTACAAATGTGTACTTGGAGTGTTCTGCTTAGAAGTGAGAGGAGATACCATAGATGGGTTGAATTTTTAAGAGATAGAGAGTAGGAGGCCTTGGAAGAGACCTTAGTGGGGGTATTGGGTTATGGAAGAATATTTTAAAATCCATTCAGAGAGGTCAGATGGAACACAGGGCAACTGTAATGCTGTGGAGGCGGGATAGTGGTTATCTTAAATGCAGACAGGAAGGAGGCTAGGAAGAGCCAAGAACTCCGAAGATCGAATGTATTTGGCAGTTAACAGGTCAGGGTGAGCAATCACATGGACATTCAATATTTTGACTGAAATCCAGATATAAGTGGAAAGACTTTAATGGAGCATATTGTACTATTTCTCCAGGACCTCCTGAACTCCACAGCTATGCATAAAAATCCCTCCTGCCCTTTGGGATCATGCTGTTAAAAAAGCATGGTCTTATGGTAGAAAAAGGGTCATTGCTTTTCTGCGATTCAATATATAAAATTTTCACTTATTCTTTTTGTGTCTCCCGTGTCCCTAATAGGATGGCTAGCTCCTTGAATCTGTGTTTTGCTCATTTTTAAAAATTTTCCCATGGTTTCTATCCCAGTGCCTCACACCTGATAGAAACTTGGAAAATGGCTATTGGATTGCCCATCTTCTAAATCCTTTAAAATAAGAAACTGGGTCTAAAGATCAGGCAGGTGAAATGACCTTAGCAGATTAAAATAAGAGACTAGGTCTAAATATCAGGCAGGTGAAATAACCAGGACATCTCCTCTAAGGAGCCAGCCTCTATGAGCAGAAACCAAATCTTCAATAATGGCCAATTCAATTCAATCCAATTCAGTATCAACCACAGAATCAAATTAGAGCACTCTCTCATCCCCTCTGCTTGTTCATGAGTTGTTCTTAGCATCCTAACTTCTTTTAAACCTTAGCTCAAAATTTCCAAATGCATGAGTTTCCTAGTCCTTCAGGGTTAAGTACCACAAAAAAGAGGTCCAACTTTTCATCCCCTGGGAAAGAAAGTGTGTGGGGATGCTGCTCCTGAGCCCACCATGTGATGACTTGGCTTGGGACAAATAATTTTTCTTTTCAGGACTCAATTTTGTTCTCTCAAAAATGCGTTTGACTCAGTGCTTTCTGATCATATGTAGTCATCTTTACAGAAATGTTTTCAAGCAATTCATAGAGGTAAAAAAGACATGCTGAGCGGGTGAGGTGAAGAGAGATGAAAAATCTATTCAGCAGCATTTTGTTCCTAAGGAAAGCATTTTTTTTTTCCTGAAGGCTGTCTGTTTTGTTTTTGTTGTTAAACAGCATTTTATTATGAACATTTTTAGTATGTAATAAATTTTACAGGGAACACCCACCTACCTACTCACACCCTAGATTCTGTTCTTAACACTCTACTATACTTGTTTTATCATACCTTCCCATCTATTTATTCTCTATCCAGTGTGGCTTGTCCTATGTTTTCAGGACTCCTCAGGGCATACAACTCTTCTCAGATATGCAGAGCTGTAGGAAAGTTAGGGAAAGTTGCTAACCAACCATTGAGACAAAGTGGAGTTGGCAAATTGGTAACCAACACCATCTTAGATACCCTTTGAGGGAGATTTTCTTCCTGCAGTCCTCACCTACAAATTTGCTAAAATAATGCATCCACTGTGCAATATAAAATATAAAAATAAGAAAACTGAGGTTTTGTTTTATTTTGTTTTTAAATGTGCAGAATTTGTAGGTCCAAATGAGCAAAGATCATCAAAGCAGTCTAAAACAGAGGTTATCTACCTAGTCCAATATTGCCATCACACAGAGTATTTGTTGGGAATTTTTTTCTTTTAGAATTTCCTTCAAAACTAAATGCCTCACAGGAAAGCTGGCTTTATTGCTTCTGGATAGGCACACACTGATTACATACATAATTACTACTTCTCAAAGCCACCCACCATCCCACCTTTCTCCCTTTTATTCCAGCTGTGGCTCTCATTCTCACTACCCATGAGTTTGTGTGGCTGAAGTAGCAAACATGAGTTCTCTGGATTTGCACACATCTACAAAGAGCTTTGATAACAGTGAGCTTCTCCTTTCTCTCTCCGTGATGCTGAACAACTCATCATCAAATGCCAGCATCTCAGTTTCTGTCTCTTTAAAATACGGCCAAGAATTTTTGCCTTGCTCTCGTTAAAGGGTTGTTATGATGGGGAAAAAAATGGGGGGGGGAGATACTTAGGAACCTAAAACTTTAAATGCGTGAAAAATACACAGGGTACTATGATTTTGACTGTTTAAATAAAGTCATAATGCAAACAAAAAAAGATTGAAAGGAAATACATTAAAATGTTAGTGTGCTAAAATTATAGATGAGTGATTATTTTCTCTTTTTATTTCTAAAATTGTTTATAAGGTGTTACTGCCTTTATCATGATAAGGTGTATTAGGACTAACCATCTGTTGTTATCATTTTAGAACAAAAAGCAAGAAATGATTTTTGTGGTAGATAATGAAGAAAGGGAACAAGCAGTCACTTGGGAGAAAAACTGAAATATCATAGTGATGAACCTTTTTTGCCTAGTGGTAGCACTGACTGTCAATTTATATCTTCTATATCCTAAGAATATTGTTTACTTTGCATCCTTGGGTAACAGCTGGAATCTCACAAATACAGTGAGAATAGTCAAATGTTGATCATTCTAGAAATTTTTGTCACTTTTGAGCTGTAAGAAAATTTTGAGTAGTTAGATGAACTGTTGATAACCTGCTAACTCCTATCTTCTGCACTGTGCTGGTTTCCAAGCTGGATTAGTGGCAACTCCCAGAATAGAATGTCCAGTCTACTCATCTAGGACACAGCTTACATGAACAGGAAAGTGGGAGAGTGTAGAATGGCTAAAGACCCATTTTACATTTTTAGAACAGAGAATGTGAAAACCAGGGATTGTCCGAGGGGTAGGTAGCATTGAGATTTTTTGGTTATGCTATTGAAAACTTCTATTATACTTTTTCCTCCCCACTACCTTTTTCAAAGGATTGAATTTATACCAGACTTTTAGTCCTACTCTTGTCTCCTGCATTAAAGTTTCAGAAGTTGATAGTTGTGAAAAATAAACATCTTAAAAACCATTACTGGTTGTATAGACAGATGGAAATGGAAGATGCTGGCAGGGCACAGCCTGGGGACATGAGCAGTGAATCATCTGATTCATTTTTGTATCATCTCAGGACATCCAGCTTTGTGTACTGGATAGCATTCTGTAGCGGTCTCCACTGGAGGGCTCATGTTGTTGTGTGCATCTGCCGCATGTTACAACAATGCAGTAGATGTTGGAAGGCTAGCTTTTCCACTTATGAGATGTGGCACAATTATAGCTTCATAATTAAAACTTTTAATTATCTCAGAAACTCTTCCAGCAAAGAGATGGACTAAGCCAAGGAAAGATGTGATCTAATTCTTGCCTCCCTCTGCCAGCTAACAATAAACACATAGGAATGTTGCATAAAATATGACAACTACCACAACAAAAACAAGTACACCAAGCCAAAGCTCAAAGAAAGGAAATCCTGCTGGAAGAGTATATGGAAGCTGAGGCTGCAGCAACCCACAAAGGGTAAGTAAGAGAGAGGACCTGCTGGCGGAAGGCTGGGTTCTGGAATTTGGCCTTGTGTTTGCCAGAAGAAACAAAACTATGCCCCCTCCATAATGCCAAATATCTTGACAGACCCCATGCTCTTGCCCTCATGAATTGGAAACCCTCACCTCCCAGAATCAGAAAACGGGGGCAAGGGTATGGGAATTTGGACAAAATTTTAAAACCACCCACAAGAAATTAAAACCACAGTGCTGAGCTGTACGTTTGCATGTGGTCTGAGTTTATACTTCCTGTATAGTGTGAGAACCACAAGCTGAGAAGTCAACATAAAGACTGGTCTCAGGACCATCGACACCCCTGGTATCTTTGGCAAAAGAAAAACTGAAACCACTCTGGACAATTTTCCCTAACTTGGTTCGCAGGAGACTTCTCTAGAATGAATAACCACAATCGAGGATGATTGCACAATTAGTGATTTCAGTCACTTGAGGAAGGAAATCGAACGTGAAGGGGAAGCAACAGACCCAATGAACCCCCAGACAAACCTCAAAAATATATATTCTGAAAGATACTTACATGCTTGTTTCAAATTATTAAAGATATAAAAGAAAATATAAAAGTCATAATGAAAAAAGTATGGCAGTATAAAAACATTTGAAAAACAATATTAAATGAAAAATAGAGTTAAAATTAAAAATTCAATGGCTGGATAAAATAGCAGGAAAACATAGTAATAACTAAAAGATCAACCTAATAAATTTACCAAACAGCAGAGCAAAACAACTGAAAAATACTACTAAAAAAATTTGACAAAATTACCAAAGAGATAAAGAGATGGAGGACTAGAAAAAGGTGGTTTATAGACACAGAATAGACTAACTAGTTCCAGGATACATTTAATAAGACTTCCAGAGGCCAAAACATGGAGAAGTTTCAGATAAACAGAGTTAGCTAACTCTGTTTATCTGAAATATGACAACTACCGCAACAAAAACAAGTACACCAAGCCAAAGCTCAAAGAAAGGAAATCCTGCTGGAAAAGTATATGGAGGCTGAGGCTGCAGACTTTCATTGAAACAACTACTCAATATATACTTTAGCAAGAAGGACTGAATCCAGAAAGAAAGCATGATGTAATAAAAGCAATGTTAAGCCAAGAAATTGGTAAACATGTTAGTACTTCTAAATGAGCAATGACTAGAAATTAATAAAATTAATAAATTGGTTGGATTACTAATGAGAATGAGAGAAAGGTGAAATGGGGAACAGTGTTAAAGCATTTTAAAGTCTGTGTTGATAGCAAGAAGACTAGGGATATCAGCTTTAGATTTTCTTAAGTCAATCATATAAAACATTTAAATGTAACCACTAAAAGAATAAATATAACTTCAAACTAGAGAGATGGTAAAGCAAAATACAAATAAGCTTGATCTATCCAATAAGACCCCCCAAAAGTCAAATTTATTAAGTAATCAAATAGATTGGATAACTTCCTCAGAAAAATAGGCCTGCATCAAAAAGAACCTGGATTTTTGGAGAAAATTCCCTACTCATTTAGAACTTCTTCCACGCACGTCATTTCTACTATCTTCTACACCAAGGGATAAAAATAACGTGCTGCTGTGTGCAGACAGAATAAAGATCTGTATGCAGAAACCTATATTAACACATGTCCTGAGGTGCTGCTGATGGAAGAATTGCTTTTCCTGGACTGACATTAAAAATTTCCTAAAACAAATCCTAAACATTTTAGCTTCCTACAGAGCAATGGTAATACAGCTTTTTGGCCAATGGGATGATTCCAAATATTTTATCGTGTAGTGACTGGACCAAAGATAATTCAGAAAAACTTAATGCCTGGCAACAGTGCTAACAGTTGCAATTTTGTGATTTTAAATTGCCTTCTCACAGTTAATTACAGTTATTTACAAAGTTTAGAAACACAGACTGAGGACAGGAAGGGGCTCCAGCTGAGTTCACCTGGGAAAGATTTCCAGAGCCAAAAAAAGATAACCGCCTTCAGTCCAACATCAAGGGCCATTTTGTGATGCTTTGCTAGGCTAAAATCCTCTGGATTCCATGTAGTTGGTGATTTCTAGTGGCAGAGTGTATCGGAGCTGGAAAGTAACTTCTAAATATCCAACCTGTCAATCGGCTGTAGAGATGAAGAAAACTAAGTCCCTCTCTCCCCCAGATTAACACAATAGCTGGGCATCTCTGACATTTTGTTTGCCTAGATTCCTACTTGTAGATTACCTACAAAAAACCTACTCCAGTTGCCTTGGCTTCAGTTAACATAAAGTCCTTGTGCATAATGATCTGAGTGAAACATAACATGGGTACTGACCAACACAGAGATTCTTCAGGTAACTGAAAAAAACAGAGAATCTGCCACCCCACCCCCACTCCCTACCCTACCCCCACAGCACAATCCCCCTACTTCCTTGTACTCCAACTTCAGTTTCTTTCAGTACAGTTGCTGCCCTGAAAAGATGGCCGTGATCTAACCTTCTCCAAGGTTCTGGTGGCATGTTGGAGAATTTCCTCACTGACTTTCCTCCTTTTCACATGGGATCCTGACACCCTGGAGGAGGTAGGGACTGAGAGTTCAGGTAAAATGGGTTCCCTAACCCCTGCATTCCATTTGTAGCATATGACATAACAGGTACATATTCTCCACCCCTCTTTCAGTTGTACCCCAAAGGATCTATAGGATAATGTTTGGGACTCTTAGGTCTGATTTGACTCCTTAACCCCAACAAAGTGAGCAAACAACAGCTGGTTGACTTAGCTTTTCAGGTTCTGTATCCGCTCCTGATATACAATCTCCTTGTAAAAGAAGCTAGGGCCTTCCAGGCAATGAAAGTTAGACAAAAATCATCTTTTTATGAACTCGAATACTGTCCTCTCATAGTAACTATAAGATGGTTTATAGTCATAGGACACGTTGATTGGCTTCATAAACCCTGACTCCTGGAGCTCAGCTGGGTGCCTTGATATTTGAGTCTTTGGATCGAGTTTGGCCCAGTGGAAATGTTTGCCAGTGATTTTCATCAATGTAGAAAAACAAGACTTACAGCCCATAAATTCTCTGCCTGGCCAGGGGTGGGGGTAGGTTTGGTGGGGCCTTGGGGGAAGGGCCTGAAGGCAGAGAGTAGAGGATGTTAAAGGACTTCCATCAGGATAATGTTTCTTCAGTTTTTGAATCTGTCTTTCACGCTGGACATTTTTATAGGGCCATTCAATCCCAGGATGTAAGGAAGATCTGAGGGTGTGGGAGGGGCCTGCAATGTCAGGAATCAGATAAGGTTACTGCCCCTGGCCCGCTGTTTCTCCATGTGTGCCCCTGCCACCACACTGGTGACAGGATGTAAAGTGCCCAAAGCATGGATTTGGGTGTCTTTCTGTCCAAATCAGACATGTTTGTTTCTTCATTTTGCAGAATGAGTTATCCTGGACTCCTCTAGGCCAAGCTTGTGTCTGACTCATCTCCTAGTATGTGGTAGGAAATTAATAAACTCTTTAACGCTGCAGGCTCCCCTTTTCTAGATACAGAGCCTAAGTTACAGGGTGGTAATGGCCATGAATTGAGGGGAAAAAAAGGGATGAGTCAGATCCTCTGTGTGTTCCCATTTTTAGGTATATAGAGGTCTCACCAATGCAGGGCTTTGCTAGAAGATTCGACTGTCCATAAGGGACATCTGCAGCATGCTGTGTCATATGTGGCATTCTTCTGTGGCTGAGCTCCCTGTCCCAGAGAGAATGTTTTCATTGCCAAACACTTTTTTGAGGAAACTGCCTTTAGCACCACTCAGACCAGCACATCGCATTGTGATTTTGCTCTTGGTTCCTGCTCTTTTCACCTGTTTAGGACATTTGTGTTGGCAAAATGCACTGCTCTGTCTTTTGACACTTGTGTGAGTGAAAGGACTGCCATCGGCTGCTGTGTCCACCTCCTGCTAGAATTCCCCCATGTCTCCAGCCTGGTGGGAGGTCTGTGGCCAGTGTGTTTAGGAATGGTTCTGACCTGGCAGTTTCTCAGGGTGAATGCTGGAGGGAAAATCCACAGCAGGAAGAAAAAAAATGTAATCTAGCATTACCTCCTAACACAAGAGTTACTATGTTCACTGGAGGTGGACAAAAATTCACAGCTGCAGCTGATGTCTGAGTTCCCATTCCTTCAGGGCATTGTGTCTCAAAGCTGGCTGCTTATGAGAATCACCTGGGGAGCTGGTAAACGCTGATACCTGGGCTCTGCCCCAGAGAGCCCTATTTAATGGATGTGAGGTAGGCTCCAAGGTATCTATGCAAAGATCCCAAGATAATTCTAATGGGCACTAGGGATGGGGACCTCTGCTTAGCTGTGGCATGAACAGAAATGAGGGAGATGGAAGCAATTTGTCTCTCATCTCTTAGTGGTTCTTTCACGCCTACATTCTCCCATAGGCTAAGCATTTTAAGGTTTTGTGCTTGGCTAGATGATGTTGCTGGAAGTTAAGTCTGAATTTCACCAGCTTTCTCTCATCCCATAAACTCGAGGAATGCCACTTTAATTTCCCAAACTTGGGTGTCTTTATTTTTTAAAAGAAGAAAACATTTAAAAAGGTTTTTCTGTAGTACAAAGATTTTAGTTCGTTATCAGATTCTTTAATAGGCAATATTGCAGTTGTGCTTTGAGTAAAATAGAATTATAATATTTAATTATTTAGAGATATTTGTCCATGATATTGAGTAATGGAGCTATATTGTTTTGCACTGAAAGAGGTCAGCTCATGTAAGCATAGTCATCGCCAGACAAATGGAAACCTTACACTCTAAACCAAAAACACAGACACATGTTGTGAAAAAAAAAAAAGTCTCAATGGGAAATATCTTGAATGTGATAATTGTATTATGATTACTTAGGAGAATGTTTTTTGTTTTTGTTTTTGTTTTGTCCTTAGGAGATATACGTAGAAGTACTTACTTGTGAGGTGTCTCAATGCCTGCAATTAACTCTATTATGGTTTAGCAAAAATATATATACATTCACACACACACATAGAGGCAAGTCTAGCCAAAAAAAAAAAAAAAACAAAAAAAACCCTTCAAGTTTGGCTTTCACAATAAAATTAACTTTTCTATTTCTACATTTTTAGTTTTTTAACATTATTTCGCCTAGCCTCTTTTCATGTCTCTTTACTTCTCAAGTAGCTTCTTAGCCCGCCTTATCCTTAGTATTTTATATTTTCTCTGATTTTATGAAGTCCATATTTAAGTATTGTGAGTGTTTTGGCAGGAATCACTTAAAATTTCAGGTTTTGTTTGTTTATTATACTTCTTTTTTTCCTCTTCAAAACATACTTTTGTTGTCTGTTTTTCTTTACTGCTTTGTTCCTTTCTTTTAATTTTATGGCCTCTCTAGAACTGATGTTGGTTATTTTCTGTTGACTCATACTTGACTGTTCAAGGTTTTATTCAGGCCTTTAATTTGCTCAAAAAGTAGGATGTGTGATTCATCCCAAATAAATTGAAGGTCTAGTTAATGACAAATCCATTCTAATGAACTGACTCAGCACCTGAGAGGAGAGAAAAAGAGGCCACATCTTAAAGCATCCACCAGGGAAACGTTTCTGGGGTACCCCTCACCCCGCCTCCTCTTTTTTGTGAATCTGCTGTGCCAGGTGGCTGCTTTCTATGTGGGCTTTTGTTTATTGGGACTTTTTTCTTTTTGTTTATTTAACTTTGGTGTGGCTGAGCCTTCCCTGGGTGTGTATATGATATGACTGTGTCTGACCGACTTAATGTGCTGCTGCTAACTGCTCTTTCAGTGAAAATTTCTGCTAGGTGCAAGTACCATTGCCATTGAGTTTCTGAATGATTCTGTGTTTATTCTATGATTCTCCTTGCTTTCTAACTCTTTCTAAATTTAGGGAAGTTCAAGGAGTTCTTCTAGGATAGCCCCTGCTTACTGCTCATCACATATACTGCTGTTTTAGGAAAGACACTCAGGTAGCATGGCCCTAGGTAGATCCCTTAACTTGATTCCATCTGTGTCATATCTGTAGGAATACCTTGAAGCTGCATGCAGAGGTTACCCTTCACCAATTTTCAGTACTGAAGGAGAAATTTTTCACATTTTTATCTCCCTTTGGTCATTTTGCTTAAGATTGGATGAAGGATGTGAGAAGGAGGGGTGAGAATGAAGTCAAAGGTACCTTTTACCTTCATGATTTGTTTCTTCACTTTCATGCTTAGAAAACATCTGTCCAGGAATTACTGCATATTCATCTCTGTTTCCAAGATTTTACATATACTATTATATACTCACATAAACATGTAACTCTTAACACATTTGGAATTTACATTTGTGTGTGGTTTAAGGGTCAGATGGAACTTTATTTCCTATCTCAAATAGTTGAGTGGTTGTCTCAGCACCTTCTGCTGCATATAAATATCTTTCTTATTTTCATTATTTCATCTAAAAGTACCACATTTATGTCACAGGGGAATTGTGTCTTGTTTGGGTGTTAGGTCTTAAACTCCACACATAAGACAAGGTCTTATAAAGTCATTTACCTGGGAAACTCTTCAGCCAAGCCTAGAGTGCTGCAAGGTGAGGTGCTTCCTCTGTGAAGGGCCTGGGAGAAGTGGGACCCATAGAACCAATGGCAAGTCACCGTACCCATTCCTTACTTTCTAGGACATAAGCTCCCAACAAGTGACAGGTTGAGTCCCCTGTAGTATTTCAGTTGTGTTCTCTCTGTTGCCAGGTTGAACATGTGTAAGTGAAATGGTTGTTCAGTATGACATCCCTTTAAATAAGAGTGGATTACACTTCTCCATTTTGCTGTTCTCATTTCCATACTGCATGAACCATGTGGTAGGATAGTAAGAGCAAAGGTTTGGAGAAGGCTTCCCAGAATGGACTGGCAAGAGGGTGAGCTCCAGAAAGACAGATGGCTCAGAAAAGACATGTAGGTTCAGTCTGTGCTCAGGCAGCCATAGATGCTTCGCATCAGCAGAAATGTGGGTCTCAGCTAGGGAGGAGTGGGTAATACTAAAGAGGTAAGTGGTCTGGGACTTTATTGTGGTCACCTGTGAATTCTAGATTGAAATGTTCGTTCATTATTTGCTAATCAGCCACTGAATGATTTTCAGTAACGCCATCTTCAAGGGGCTTAAGGAAGAGTAATTTGGCAGCACTGAGATTCAGGATGAAATTGAATGGTGGGCAGTCTGCCTGCAGGGAGATAGCTTATAAGGATATTGCTATAGTTTAGTTTTAGGATAAGAAGGCCTAATGGAGTTGAGGGTGGCTAGATGGTGGCAGGAGGTGGCATCTGTTACAACCTCAAGGATGGCGTCTTACCCACCCCAGCAGGATTTGAAAACCTGGGTGAACTTTTCCTCTTCCTGCTTAAAAAATAAACCTTTGCCTTATCTCTCTTTTGAGGGAAGGTTGAGCATGCTTCTAACTAGATCGCCCTTGTAGGTATGAGACTTGACCGTTCCTAAGTCACCAACACTCAGCAAGGAAGGCAGTAATCAGCTGTATGTGGGTCAGAGCTATGCACTGACTGCTGAGTGTTCTTTAGGGACCATATTCCAGAGACATCAGCACTGTCAGGTGGCAGCTCTGGTAATGACTGTGTCTTGGAAAACTTGGTGGATTTGCCATTCTCCTTATGAGAGCTTTTATTTCTCCTTTTTATTTTTAATAAGCTTGATACATTATGCATTGTTCATTTGCTACTAAAATTGGAACCAGTAGAGCAATAACTAACAATTACTTCTTTGAGTGCTGTGAATTTTCTCCTACTTTTCTATAATAAACGGAAGGCTCTGAGCTGTCCAAACAACTAGACTTTGGCCATGGACTTTAGAGCTGAATGGTGGAAGCCCTGAGCCTGAGTCCTGCCTGGAGCACAGGCTACCTTCTCAATAGAAACTCTTGGAAACAAAGCAAAACAAAACAAAACTAACTAACAAGGTAACAAAAAAGAATAAACCTATGATTAATCAAATGGATAATATGTCTTATTTATGAAGCAGGAATTCCCCAACTCGTTAATTCACAGAGAATGTTCTTTCTCCTTTTGAATTTCTGATTTCTTTGACTTCTCCAGCCTCCACACTTCCTGGCAATCATATCAGGGAAACTGTTCCCTTATCTTGGTGTCTAATTTTTCTTGCAAATTCCTGCCTAGAGTATTTATAGGAAAATTACTAGATTGTCAATTGCTAATATCCCAGTCTATAAGGGGTATCCAAGGAATAAAATTCCTTCTGAATATTATTTTAAGGAATGCTTGATAAAGATATGGGTAGTTTAGGCCAAGAGCCTACTTACAGTTAGAAAAGGAAGTACCTGAAAGGGTAGTGGGGTTAGGAATATTGAATTAAAAAAAACATTTTTAAGAAATTAATACTATCTCATGTGCCTAGGAAGAACTTTATGAGCATTTATAAGCTGACCAGAGGCACCTCAGAAGAAGTTTTTAAAGCAAGGAGTGCTGTGGATGAGAACTTGATTGGTGAGACTTAGTCTCAGATATTTAGAAATATTTGAACTGTTTTTTAGAATTTTGGTACATGGACAAGTATTGAGGACCCTGAAGGAACCACAGGCAGAGATCTTAGTTTTTTCAACAAAGAGTCAAGGCATAGTATCGTCATCAAAAAAAAGGTTTATCAATGCCATTAAATCCTGCACTGATGGCTTATGAGGTCTTCACCATTAGTGGATGCAACCATGGAAACCTACTTCTTTCTCCAAGCAGTTTCTCCCTCACAAGATCCATGGAGAAGCTCTACTTGGTCATCCCCAAACTGCACTTGTCAAGCCAGGTGGTGCCAAGTTTCCTGTCCTGTGAAACCACAGTACCCCCTACTCACTCACCTCTTCCCAACCTTACATTGTTAGTACCAACAAGAAGTTGAAGGGAGGAACAGGCTCTAGCTCTATATTCTGCCTTAGAGATATAATCCAATCTCTTGTTAATAGGGCTTTGAATTTTGTATACAGCTTTGTGCCACACCTATTCTTACTTATTGTGTAGACTTTGTACCACAAAAACAAACAAACAAAACAAAAACAACAACAACAATAAAAACAACAAGAATTTAAGTTAACTTGATAACTTGATCATGGAAAACCAGGAAGCCTTAGACCCAGGAAACTAGAAGTCTAAATGACACTGAAAGGCCATGTCTCTAGGCAATCAATTGAAATTCTCCTCCCTGTTAAAGGGGAGCCAGTATTTGTCAGGAGAACTACTTTACTGGGTTTAGTCAAGGCCCAAACTATTTGCTTAGTTAAGGTGGGAAAGGAAAGACTTGGGAAGCCCTTCACCCTAATCTGCCTCCATTTCCCCTTCTCAAGTACAAGGGCTGCTGATGCAGCTGGATGAAGAGGTTTTTGCTGTATCTTTCTTTCTCTTAATTTGCATTTGAAAAAAAAGAAAAAAACCCAGACTTGCCTAAATGCTAAGAACAAATCCGGCACCAAATAATGATGAAAGTAGATTTGGGCACTATCCCTCTAGCCAGTAGGAAGAGTTCTGGAAAAAAAAAAACACATTTCAGTACAGATGGGAATTTTTTTTATATAAAGAAATTTACAAAGGAGGTGACAGAGCCAAAGTGAGCCACCTAAGGAGAGGCAGAAAGAGTCCCCCAATCTTATCTCATCCACACCAATTTCAATATTGCCCTTGAGAGTGCTTTCATGGGGAAGTTGTATTGATCAATTCTGCAGTTGTATTTTCTCCCGACATACCTGGTACTTAGATTATAAATACTGTGGTTAGCCAAGGGAAAATTAAAGTGTTCAAGAATCAAATATAGCAATTGCCAGTCAGACAGCCATAAACTTAGGTCTAAATCAAATCAGTAAGTGCTGTCAATTGGTGTCTCTGTATATGGGGGTAAAAGAGGATTGATACCTGGTTTTTACTTTCACAAACTGTGTAGTTTACTTGGATAGATTCAGACCTAGAATATTAAGCAGTAATTCTTGTGTTAAACAATATATGAGAAACATAAAAGAGAGAGAGGAAATGCTTCAGGGCAAATAGATCATTATGATAAAGTCACTTGAAGGAGATAGTTGGATCTTAACTGAGAAGGCTTTAGTATGATGAAGAAGGTAAAGAATGAAAATCTAATAATGGAAAACAATTGAAGCACAGCATAAAGATAGAAGTGAATGCAATTTATTCAAAGGAAAGTTTTTTAAATTACTTTTTTTCCCCCCAGAGAATGAGATTCATTTAAATAGGGACAATATTTTGGAACCTGAAGGTTAAGGGCTCTGGTTAAGCAGTTGAGAGTTATCTAGTAGCCCTTTGATCAGGGCAGGGACATGATCAAAATGGTGCTTTAGGACAGTTTATCTGTTGCTGTGTACATGGTGGATACCTCTCTCACTTAGGGAAATATGGCCGCTGTAGCAAATAAACGGTGATCCTGTCTTTAAAATGTTGATCTTTTTTTCATGATGAATATTTCTTATATCAATTTTAATTTTTAAAAAATGTTGCATTAAAATATTATTTATCTTACTGAGTTGTTGGGGCCTTTTAACTTTTGCACCTGAGTAAAATAACTCATTTATCTCACCCTAGTCTTGGCCCTGAATAAATCCCCAAATTTGCGTATCTATCTAAACAAAAGTTTATTTTTCACTCACATAACCAATAATGCAGTTGTTTTTGGTCAGGTGACTCTGCCCCAAGTGGTGATTCAGGAACCCAGGTTTCTAACATAACACATGACACCAAGCTCGCTCTGGGGTTCACCTCTAGTGTGCCAGCCAGAAGTGGAAAAGAATAAAGAAAATTGTGAAGGGAAGGTTTTCACAGACCAGGCTTCGAAGTGATGCACATCATTTCTGCTCTCATACTATTGGCTGGAGCTCAGTCACATGCCACCCCTTAGCAGGTACATGGTTGGTAAATGAGGTGTAGCTGTTCTCAAGAAGAAAAGGAAATAGGCTGGGTGAACAGCTTACCTAGATCCCTTTGCCAGAAATCTTGAAAAGTAAATTTAAACTTATACTAAAAAGTATGGTTCATTCATTTAAATTTAAACCAATGCTAAAAGGTTCAAATATCAAACTTTGTTAATATTGCACACTGTTGCAACCTCTAGCAGATTCATAATACATGTTAGTATTTTATGGCTCTGAGAATAAATAAACCAAGCTTATTTTAATTTAACCTTATGCTCCCCAAATATATATGGCCATGGAATCTTCCTTTCTTAGAATATCTATCAATCTTCTATTAGCATTTTGGGAAATGGTGCGTCTAGAGGAAAGGGAAGTTTTTAGATAATCGATAAGAAATGAGTAAAAGGTCTTCTGAGTATCATGAATCATTAACAGTTTAGTTATATCAGTTGGCAAAAATTTATGGTGAACCAAGATAGAATAGCTTTGTGACTTTTCCTAATAACTTTCCTAGAGGCTAGAAGGGAAATAACCTATGGTTCAGCAGTTAAAAGTGTACAATCGCTACAGTAAACTGTTAAGTCCATGTGATGATTGGAGGGACAAGTAGAAGGAAGCTTTGATATATCCAAATGTGGAGTTTAACAGTGTGAGGTGCAACTGCCACCAAGAAAGACAAATGGAATTGGTTCATTGGGAGGGATCAGTGTTAGGGAAATTTGCCCGAGGTCAGAGAATTGTTTAACAGTGGTGAGTGCGAGGAATGTAACAAAAGAAAATGTTCATAAAAAGGCAGGAAGTATTTGAGAGTTCGATGCTGTGTAATAACTAAGTCTGTGCCTTTGTTTGTGGCTAACATGTGGAATGGAGACTATCAGTGAAGTCTTGGAATGTGATAGACACAAGATCAAGGTTATAGATGAATCTTTAACCTAAATATTATCTAGGATATTAAGAGACATGGTTGGTATATGGACTGAATGTACCACCCTGCACCCTAATTCATATGCGATGATATTTGGAGGTGAGGCCTTTGGGAGGTGATTACCTTGAGATGAAGTCATGAGAGTGGGGCCCCCATGATGAGGTTGGTGCCTTTGTCTGGCATGTGAGGATACAGTAAAAAGGTGGATGTCTGACAACCAAAAAGAGTGCTCTCACCATACACCATATCTGTGGGCACCTTGATTTTGGACCTTCCAGCCTTCAGAACTATAAGAAAAAAAGATATTGTTTAAGCCACCCAGTCTATGGTATTTTGTTGAGCAACTGAACTGATTAAGACAATATATAAAAGTAATACAACTACAAAGTCATTAAAGACCATGGAAATGTCTACTGGAAAGCATTAGAGTATGAAAATGAGACTTGAACTTTGTGGTATAATTAAATAATGGGAAATTTAAAAGGTGAGCTTAGATGCTGAGGAGAGAGATTAAGTTTAAGACTCCTTTTGTTCCCTTGAGATGATGGGAGTGGAGGATAGGTTTTGATTTAAGATACTGGTCATAGAATTTAATCTGTCATAGAATATTTAATATTGGTAATTATTAAGTCTAATGTGTGTTCTTTGAGGGGAGGGGTTCCCAGGCAACCAGCAAAACATGAATTTCATGGTTCAATATGTTTGCTAAATGTTGCATACCACATGATTTTGGAGTTTCATTGTGTTTACTAGCACATTAGAATGTTTAAAAAGTCCTAGAGTAAAGATTAGACATATTTATCTCAACTCTTCCTAAACTTATTTGTCTATGAAAGCCATTTTTTATGGTACACATATTTCTATTTATTCAACATGTTTATTGAACATCAACCACTTGGCGCTGTGCGAGAGAACACAGTTTGAGAAATGATGATCTTGTCCAATCTCTTCATTTTTCAGACAAGGAAATTAAGCCTATAAATAGTCAGGCTTTCAGTAAAAAGAGAGGCTGATGAGGTAGTGCAATTTCCGTAAGGAAGTCAGTGGGGAAAAATTTACTGTATTATCATGGCAACTGAGAAGAGTAATATGGAAGGAATTGTATGAATGCAGTTTGGGAGGCAGATACATAATTTTTTATGTGGGTTGCATATGAAGATGAAGGAATAAGAAAAGAAGAAAGTATACACAATTTGGGGAGGAGAGAGTCTGACTAATAGGCAGTCAATTTTATGATATTGGAGAGGAAGGTTTGATGGAAATTAAGCAGAGAAATGCAAATACATAATCCACTACTCAAGCAATCCCCCAAACTGGCAAAAGGTTGAGGAACAAAGATTCATCTGATACTTTTTGAGTATTATGCTAATGCTCTGGGTGATGCAGACAAGAGATAGAGAGTGTCCCTTCCATGGAAGAGAGGTCTCTTTCATGACCTCATGGAAGAAGCGATGCATCTGCAGATCCAGTATCAACTCAATCCATGTCCCAAGCACAGCTAGGTTCTTGCAGAAGCCACATAACCACAACCTCTCGGGCTCAGTGGAATGTGACAGAAAATATAAAACCTCTTCCAGGCAGAGAGATGCTTAGCTCCCAAGTCTAGGTAGGAAGAGAGAAGGAAAGATTTCTCAGATGGTGAAAACAAACCAACAAAAGGAAAAATCCAGAAACAAAAGTTCTGCCATGATAATAAACAAACTTTAGAAGGAGTTATTCATGGAAATACTCCCCGTGGAATGAGCAGAACACTGATGTCTCCATTCATTATGCACATCCCCCTCACACTGCTTTCATTACTTGAATGCTATCTGGTGTCATTAAGATATCAATGTTATTTAGGTGTATCTGCATTGGCAGTTTAATTATGTCTGGGTAAGGCTCAGTATTTATTCATGGGTGATCTTGGGGAGTTGTCAGACACCAGCCTCGAGATAAAGACGAGGTGCCTGAGGAATACTAATGCTCCTCAGTTTGCACTTAACACACACACATGCCAGTTATTACCAAACTGATTATTTCGATCATTAACAACATATACATCACCCTCCTTCACCCGAGATTGCCACACGCGTTCATCTTTTCATAAACAATTATCTGACAAGGGTGCTGAGAATTGATGTTCTGGGGGGAATTTCCCAACTTGGGTCAGCCATGAGATGCAGCAAGCTGAATACCCTGTTAGCATCATCATTTCATTAATCAGATTAGGACAATCACCCGTGGAATGAGCACCGTGTTCATAAACAGTAACCAATCAGCATGCCTTTGTGTTGCCCGTGACGGTGGCTGAATTTCTTTTGAGAGGATGCTGCTTTGCAGATCCCCTTGGAAAACCTGCATATTTGCTCATCCTATCACCCTCCCATTTATAATGATTACTCTTGTTCCAAGGAACAAGGCACAATGAGAGACTCAGGGGTTGTGGAGGGACCATCTGCTTTTTATTGCTCACCTGAGTCAGAGCCTCCTGATGTCACTTCTCCACAGCAACATGAGCCCAACTGAACAAAAAGAGGCTGAGACTGTGCCAGAAGTCAAAGGGCCTGAAAAGTGATGAATGGAAGTAATGGGACACAGCAGAACTGATCTCAGACAAAGAGCTCGTTCCTTCAAAGGGTGACTCACAGAAAAGGCAATTTTGCCCAATGGGAAAGACCATTCCTGATAAGAAAGGACTAATGTTTGTTTCTCTATATCCACAGCTTATTCAGATCGCATCTCACCCATTTTGGAACAGGGAACACTCTGCCCAGTTTCACATGGGCTTTGTGTTCTTTTTCTTCTTACGTAATACAGAGTTATAGAGTTTGGTTTTTTAAAGACTAGATGATTGCCTTTTCAATAAACACACATTTTTTAAGCAGTCCCAAAGCAAAAAAAAAATTTTACGCATCTGTCCTGAGAATGGTTTTATTTGGTGGCACATACAACGTGATACGGTGATGATGGTGCTTTCTGTTAATATAACGTTTCACTCATATAGTCTTTTTTGATTTTCACAAAAGTTGGACTTGCTTTCTAAAAAAATTTTTGGAAACTGTGGTTAACCTTGTGCAATTTGCCCAAGATCATGAACTGATTAGTAGTAACTCCTCATAAGAATTCTCCTTAATATTTTACAGCCTTGAAATAACCCTAGAGTCACAGTAGTCACGTTCTATGTGATGCTTCAAAATACTGACAAATGGTTATTCTTGTGAGGAGACCTCACTCCCTCTTGGTATCTAATTCATTCTTCTTTCAAATAGCTTTAACATTTAAAATTTCATTTTTATAATTGGGCCAAAATCTTTGTAATTTCCAGCTTATTCAAGATTTCCTCCTAGGTGCACATAGAACAAGTATGATATTCCATATGAGTAGCCTCTTGGATAGTTAAGGATAGCCAAAATGTTTCCTGGAAACTTTCTTCTTTAGGCTAATTCCAGGTATTGAGATTATGTGGTACTAAATTCATCTTTGAAGAATGTCATAACAAAATACCACATATGAGATTATATAAACAATAGAAATTTATTTTCTTACAATTCTGGAAGCTGGAGATTCTCCTAAGGCTTCTTTCCTTGGCCTTCTGGCTGTTTCCTCACATGGCCTCTTCTCTGCATCTCTCTGGTGTCTCTCTTTATCCTTTTAAGGACTCCAGTCCTATTAGATTAAAGCTCAGCTTAATTACCTCCTTCAGTGCCTGATCTTCACATATAGTTACATCGGGGGTTAAGGCTTCAATGCATGAAAATGGCAGGGGAGAGGAGGAAAGTTCAGTTCATAACAGGTATGATTAAGTCAAGGCCTCCATTTCATTAGCATACTTTATCACATGTATAAGAAACAGAGAAAGCCAGCACCTTTTATAAGTGGAGGAGGTATCTGCAGATTCGTGAAGGACTTGACCTCCATCTTTTTTAAGTGGCCTTCAGCCAATGTTAACCTAAGTTAACACTGAAAATGATCAGGACTAAGGCAAGAAATATGATTTCACTAAGGCAAGAGAGTTCTCAAAGACTCTTGGAACTGGCTATTTAGCAGCAGGTTTAAAACTAGAAGACTTATTCTCTCATATCTCAAAGAAACCAGATTCAAGCTTTGTTTTCTTATAATATGTTTGAGAAGGTGAAGATGGTAATTATATAAACTGACCCTTCTATTCTCAACATGTATACCAAGAGTGAGAAAGACAGTGATGAATTACCCAGAATGAAGTTAGAATAATTTGATTTTTAAAATGTGGAAATGGGGTCTTTAATCCCTACCCTTTGGATCTGTGGCTCAAATTCATTAACAGAACATGGACTAAGAAGTCCAAAGTAAGATAACCCAGCATCTGCCACCAGCAACTGACTCCAGCACTTGGGTCAAATTGACATCTGAGAATTCTTTAAAACTTTATGACTGGGATTTTTTTTTTCCTGGCTTGATTTCTTCTGTACTCTTAGTCTCTTTAGCCAATAAGATAGGAAGTGTTTGACATGCATTCAAAACTCATTCAAACCACAAGGCAAACTATAAAGGAAATTTTAGGGGACACGCAGGGTCAGTCACGATAGTTCCTATCATAGCTTTCAGTAAAAGAAAATATTTTACAGTATCAGTAAAGAGAATTATATCATAATATAGAAGTACATTTAGCAAGATTTACAAAGGTACATGTGCTTTCTCAAGCAGTAGTTTTCAAATATTTGATGACCTTAGAACTCTTGGTTCAAATGAAATTTTTCATTGAAGTAAAATTGAACAGAACTTATCAAAGGAAAATTGCTCTGCTTACTTAAGAATGTGCAATCTCAGATACCCCCATCTCTCCATTTCACTTTTTGGGAAAACCCTTAGTAGGAATGAATGCCAAGATTTTTCAAGAAGATAGATTGAATGCTTTTTCTCTAGGAGATTCTTATTTTACAGTGAATTTCTTCAATAAACCACAGAACATATGTGAGTGAAAGCTGATTATTAAGTAAGTAGTAAGTCACACCCCTCCTTAAGTTTTGAAAAATATTTTGAAAATGAAATATGGTCTCCAACATAAATGTAGAGATTAAGGAAAGTAGATTTCCCCCATAGCAGGAACCTTTAAAATTATTTTACTGTTTAAAGCAAAATACTGCAAACAGGTGTATTTTATCAATTGTACATGCATTTTTTTAATTCATCAAATTATACACTGTTAAAAATGTAAGGGACCCTAGAAATTGAAATGAAATGAGATCATTAAAAATACTTTGTCATCTCTAAAATATTTTGCAAGAATAAGTGTTGATGATAATGCTTCCCCCTTTCTTTTAACTGGAGCTCAGAAAAAAATATCTTGCTCAGTTTTGAGCAGCTAGTCAGTGACACGGATAACACTAGAAGATTATAGATTGTTGCTTGAGGACATTTCAATCAGTTATAAAAATCTAGTAATCAGAGATCAATAAGAAATTTAAAATAAACCATTTGCTTTCTCATGTACATGAACTACTTTTTTTTTTTTTTTTTGGAACACAAAAGATATAATTCTGGACCTGCAAGTCTAACACATGTTTTTAGAAGAATTTAGGCTTATTTACCTAAGCCCAAACTGAGGAGCAGAGGGGAACCCACTCTTTATAGCTCTGCATTGATGTTTGGAACATATAGAGTGGGCTTTCTTCTTACAGAGTTGGTGTTGAGTTTCTAAAATCAGAGTAAAAGTTAAAGATCCTAGAAAATCAAAATTACTTCCGAGAATCCTTTAGACTCTTAGAGCTCAAAGACAAATGCTATATTATTTTTGTCTCTGGAAGTTTGACGGAGATATTACTTTACCTGTGATATTAGACACCAAGATCATTTTTAACTGAGCAAGGCAGCATAAATATGTTGTGTTTTGTTTTTTTTTTTTTGAGCTTTATTGATTGATTACGTTGAGGAATTTGCACATGATCTGATACCATAATACGAGTTTCCTACTTTACCCACAAATAACTCATGGTGATAGAACTGACTTATAACTCAAATAAATTTGAAATGAGGATATAATAGCAAATATGCAGTGATACTTAAGAGAAAGATGTTCTTTGGGAAAGTTTCTAACCTGCGAAGAGAAATTATGGATGGTGAGTGCAAACTCCCCCAATTGATCCTGTGAGCTAGGATCTGGATTTAGAAGAACATTGGGAGTTGGTATGGTATTATCTCCAATGGTGGCCACCAGTGATTTTTCTCATTCATATTTGTGCATTTCATATTTGTGCATTCTCCTATCAAGTGAAATCTGATTATTTCTTCTCCCCTTGGATCTGAGCTGGCTTCGTGACTTGCAGTGACTAGAATGAAGCAACAATATTCCAGTTCCAGGCTTAGTCATGTAGAGGCCTTACTGCTTCTGCTTTTGCTCCCTTAGAGCCCTGAGGAGGACAACCACCCTGCTGGAGAGAGAGGCTCGCTAGCACCCAGCTCTTTAGCCAGTGCAGCTGAGGACCCAGACATGTGAAGTCATCTTGGTCATTATAGCCCCAGTTGAGCTCCTGGGATGAACAAAGCTGCATGAGTCCAGCTGACATCATGAGTCCACATGAAGCAGAAGAACTGCCTAACCTAGCCCTTCCTAAAATATAGAAGCATGATGAAATAAGTGCTTTATATTGTTTTAAGCATTAAGTTTTGAGTGCTTTGTTAGACAGCAGTAGATAATTGAGACAGTTGGCCATGAGATTTCTGATAATTTTTGTTTTGTAGACTCTGCCCTGGTAGTTTTCCTTCCTCCAAGTAGACTCTTGTGTTTCTGTGTGCTCCAAAGCTACCCACACTCTTGGTAAAGAAAAGTAAAACAAAAACAAGGCACCAAGTACTTCCTCAGTAGTAGACCCCGCACGATCTTTTGTCCCACCCAAATAGATGTTTGGGCCGAAGGATCTGGCTTCAGTATCTCAATGTGGTTCTCAGCTTTGTAGGAGTGTTCACTAACACATGTCATGGTTTCATAAACTCACATTCCATATTTTATTTTGTTTAGTTTTTAATTTCCATTGCAAAAGAAGACAGCGACAGGTGGCACACAACTACTTTCTAAAGGATTCAATACCTAGTGAGAACAGGGCAGTGGTAAGGATTGGAAATGGGAAGTTAAAAAAATTATAGGGCAAGGGTAGTAAATTTATTTCTAGGAAAAAATATAGTGCTACCACAAAAATATCAAGAAACAAGTTCAGTGACTTGCAAAATGGTGAATCCACCTATTCTTAGCTACTCAGTGGCCAATCTGGATGGCTAAGTCAGTCAACTATAAAATAAATTTGTCTGAAAAAAAAAAGTGGAATCCCCATCTGTAAACATAAAGAGTGACTTATCCATGCAATACCACCATGAGCTTCATTCTGTTAAACACAGTTGCTAGATGTCTGACCATTAAATAGTAAGACACGTCACTTCAGGTGGATCAAAAACACTATAATGTCACTTAAAATGCATAAAGGTAGCACCTACAGACCAAATAGATATTTATTGATGGAAAACATCTTTTAAAACCTTGTCAGGGTAAAGCAATCTTCTGAAGAATGTTTATTGTATTAATTGAAAGTCAGTTAAATTCAGCAATGCTGTCACTTAAGAAAACACCAAAACCCAAATTTCAACTCTACAGAAATATGGATGGTATAAAGTGGAGACTGATGGAATAAAGGAATCATTATTATCACTACCTTGGAACAATCTTTTCTGGTTGTGAACTACAAGGGAATTCTTTTTCCACTGCCATCTCCCTACTACCCCATCTCCTGTCCTGTACAAGAGGTAGCTCTACCTTCAGTTGACAAGTGCCTGGTGGAAATGGTGGGAATTTTATGAGTTTCAGTGAGGCATCAGTTGTCTTTAATAGCTGAAAAAAATTGAAAGGAAAGATTCAATTACTCTTGTGAAAAATGAACCTTCTATCCAAGATTTGACCACTGCTGTTATGCTTGTTTTAAAACTGAATTATAGGTGCAATACATTTGTCAGAGACACAGGCATTAATTTTTCTTAAACCATTCAAGAATGGTAGGACAGAATAGGAGGGAGCAGAGAGAAAATAAGATAATAAGAGTTTCACATTGATTTATTCACCTTTGTGCAAAGTAATAGGGACAGGAGAGAGACTGCTCCAGGAGCCTGAAGGAAAGGTGGAGAAGCTGTGGAGGGAAGGACTGCAGGGCAGCCTGCCAAATAAAAAGTCAGATTGTTGTTTTTAGATAATATAAGACCATTTTATTTCTCTAGCTACTTTATAAAAAATGCATATGCATAAAATATACCACCTGATGCTGCTATAGTGAGTGAAGGACATACTGTTTACCCAGGAAACAGTATATTCCTAAACTCCCTGTATGTTAGCTCATTCCTTTAATAAAGATAAACTGGATCTGTACATAGCAGAGCTGAGGCTATGATTCTAGTGTACTTGAGTCTGGTAGTGAGAGAGAGACTGGCTCACAGCCCACTCTCAGCAGATGGATGGGTTCTTGAGGCACAAAGTTGACGCCACACAGATGTCTATGTATGTGACCTATCTTGCAGACCTAATGTTGGATCATTTAGAATAAAT
This sequence comes from Rousettus aegyptiacus, assembly GCF_014176215.1. NCBI lineage: Eukaryota > Metazoa > Chordata > Mammalia > Chiroptera > Pteropodidae > Rousettus > Rousettus aegyptiacus. The sequence goes on from NW_023416309.1 coordinate 68,602,594, forward strand.
AAGAGAAGCACTGCACCGGCAATCAGTGGAGTCCTCCCTCAGCAATTAGCTCCATGCAAGACCAGGTTCATGATTTGTGAGGCACAGCACAAAATCAAAATGTAGGTCTCATTTAAAAAGTATTTTGAATTTTTAGGCTGTAATGTCAGAGCACTAAATAGAGGACAGAGCCTTTATAAGTGTGGACCTGGTGAAACTGCACAGATTTCATTCCCATCAAGGTCATCCTGGCTCCAGGACTTTGTAATAAGAAGCTTCTCATTGGGAGTGGTCAATTTCCATGAGTTAAAATTAACTGATTAGATAGGATCAGAAACTTTAACTTTGGGATAGGGTGGTGGTGAAACGTTGTTGGAGTCAGTTAGCAGCATTATTTAGATTTCTATACTATGGAATGTAAGTCTTAATCGTAATTCCAAAGAACTTCTCCCCATTCTGTTCTTTAAACCATGTATCAATGCAAAGTTCTGTGGATTCTCTTGAATATCCAGGAGGTGAGGAGTAGAAAGTTTATGACCATTGTCTCATAGAACAAAAAGAACTTAAAAAATAAGAGCATATATTCTCATATCTATAAAATAAAATCAAGTTCATTCATTTATATTAAAAAATTAGTCTTTGCCTTTCTTCTAAAACAATTTAAATCTGTTTTTGTCCCCAAACAGAAATTTAAAAGATAGCATATGCTCATTTATCTTGGACTGACTTTTCAGGCAATGTTGGCAGGTTTATCTATTTGAAAAGAGACCTTGAAACCCAAGTGCTTTCTTTAAAGCTTGGGCTCTGAAGTTGAACTTCTGGGAGATGACAAATGAGAACAGGATGAAGTATAACTTTTCTTCCTATCACCATAAAAGGATCACTAAACCTGAGCATAGGGATTTGGCTTGGGAGTTCTGAGAAACATCATTCTTGTGTCTAGCAGCTGTAAAATGAGTAACTCTGGTTCTCCAGGTCATTTAGGGAAGGTTCTGGAGTCATCAAAAAAACAGGCTGATATTTCGGTTTCTGGTTTCGATGGGAGAATCTAATATAATTCTGAAGATCTGCAATTCTTCCCCTTTTTATGACTCAGCGAGTAGTAGACAATGAGGACAGTAAAGCCATTCATTAGCTAGGGAAAGCAATTTGACATATCAACTTGCTATTTTATATGAATAGGTGTGTCATTGACCTGTTGATGTTTTTCTTTTCTTCTTTCTCCTTTATCTCTCTCTTTCTCTCTCTCTCTGTAAAACAGGAAAACCTGATCTGGAAGAACAGAAGTCCTGCAATAAATTTGGCCTGCTTTTACAGGTTCTGAAAGACATTTATTTCACAAATACGGTTGACCCTTGTTATTCATAGATTTGTATTTTCAAATTTATCCACTTGCTAAAATTTATTTGTGACCCCAAAATTAATACTTGTAACATTTTCATAGCCATTTGTGGGCATGCACAGAGTAATGAAAATTTGCGTTACTTGGTGCATGTGTTCCCAGCTGAGGTCACACAAGGCAACACTCTTCCTTCTTGTTTTAGCTCTCATACTGCCAGCAAGTGTCCTTTTTTGGTCTATTTAGTGCCATGTTTTGCTTTGCAATTTTTCATGCGAATGATTTCATTGTTTAAGTGATCCCCAAGTGCAGTGCTGAAGTACTATCTAGTGTCCCTAAGTTCAGGAAAGCTGTGATGTGTCCTATGGAGAAAATATGTGTGTTAGATAAACCTCATTCAGGTATGAGTTATAGTGCAGTTAACTGTGAGTTTAATGTTAATGAATCAACAATGTATATTAAATAAGTCTTTAACAGACACACACATAAAACAAGGTTATATATTGATTAGTCAGTGCAATGCTGGGACTAGAGACTCTTGGGAACCTAACCCAGTGTTTCCCCTAGGGACAACAGTTCAGCGTTTGCTAATTCAGTATTCACAGTGACTTTGTAGAATATAACGACCTTCAGTAATGAGAATCGACTGAATGAATTGAGGCCCCACTCTGTTCAAGTGCTCTAAAGCCTGCAAAGTGAAGTAGAAAAGTGATCCCCTCAAAGAGTGTGTTTAATGACAGTGGTGATCATTTTTGACTACTTATTCTAAGCACCTTATACAACGTCTTTTTTAATTCTCTGAAGAGTACTGTAAGTTGAGCATTAAACCATTCACAGGAACAAAGACTCAAGTTGGCAAAACTACTAAGTGGCACAGCCAGGATTTGGACCTGATTCCTTGACCCCTCCCCCGCCCCAAATTATGCATTCATCCTCTCATACTCCTCTATCTATCTAGTCAAGGAAAAGAAAATTCGCATGCTGTCACTATTAGATTGAGAAAAAGAAGATACCAAAACACATATTTATTGTTGGTTTTCTAAAAAACACCAAGCCCAAATTTCTCTCTCTAGCTTGCTTTGAGATATTTTTAAAAATGTTTTCAAAGAAGCTTATCTAAAATTTACAGCTCTTCATATGTTAAGTCTTTTCTTCTTATTTGTTGCATTAAATATAAGGTAGGAATTTTAGACAAGCAAGAAAAGAACTTTGTACTTGAGACTATGATCCTTTGCTACAATGAATATCTTTTTTGTTGTTGTTATTGCTGTCCTGTTTGATCAACTTGTTGACTGTATCTAAAGCTTTAGGAAGTTGTTTCCATGAAAGTAAGAATTTTTATCCTGATACAATCAAATATTTCTCTGATGTGTAAATGTGCATTATGTTATTTAAATCTTAATGAACATAATCAACCTCAAATGGCAGGTACATATGGACTAATTTCCTCCTGCCTTAAAAAAATAATAATAATTTTTCATATTATAAGAGGTTTTATATTATTTTCTGTTTTGTCTTCCCTTTTAAAGTTTGGGAATTCTTGTAAAGCGAGGTTTGCTTCAGACCTTTCTCTCCCAATCAGGACTAGGGACGGTGACATTTTTTTTTCCTGTTTCTTCAAGGTTGTTATAAGAATAAAGTTAAATAACTTAAAAATCACCTTAAGCAGTATCTGAATTATACCAGGACTCATTAACTATTAGTTTCTTTCCTAACCCCCTTGGTAAGCAGTTTAATTTCTGGTTAGCAGTTGAGGACATTGTAAGGCTAGTGTGTAAATGAGAAAAACTAACTTGTACAGATACTGCTATGTAGAGAAATTTTACATGTGTAGAATTCTCTACAGTTTATGGAGCTCCCCTCCCACCTCCTGGACATATTTTATTCAATTTAATCCTTACAGCAATTCTGAGAAAAGGACAGAGCCTTCTTTGGGTAAGATGCTGAGACAGGGTCTATAGAGGATGAGGTTATTCAGGGTAAGACCACACATGTCACTGAAAAATATCCTTTATACTTTCTCTATTTTCATTGTAAGTCAAAGTATATATGTCATCATATTGCTTTAGTAAGAAAATATTTTTAAAAATATTCAAAAACCAGCAGAACCTGACTGTAAGATGCTGCTTTTTGATACTCTTATCTTCTGCTGCCCAGACATCCCTAATTTCACACGTTTGATGAGGAAGAATGGTTGTCTTTCCCCATGTTGGATATCCTGTCAACGGATGCCAATGAAATTCTTAATTCTTTCTTAAAATCCAAATATCCAGATTTCTTTTATGTGTGAATCTCTACTTTATTCTCCTTAGTCCTGACCCCTCAGGCTTTGGATTCTCCTGGAAAACTCATTCTCTCACCATATACTTCTCTCCTTGTTTCCAGATCTTCAGCTTGCTCCTGAAGCACTAGGCTTTGTTTCCTGATTTCTGGAAGTTGACTATTGCTGCTGCTGCTGCTGCTGCTGCTGCTGCTGCTGCTGCTGCTGCTGCTGCTGCTGCTGCTGCTGCTGCTTCTTCTTCTTCTTCTTCTTCTTCTTCTTCTTCTTCTTCTTCTTCTTCTTCTTCTTCTTCTTCTTCTTCGACTGCCTTAGGACCATCCATTTGTCAGTTTGAAACTTGAACTTCCTGGTAGTTCCTGTGCTGTGAACCCTTGTGAGTGTATAGGAGATCTCTCCGTGCAGGAGACCACCATAGTCCCAATTCAGCAGCCCCAACTCCAGCCTTCACATCAATTGCCAGAGAAGTCATTCACTGGTGAACTGTGTCTGTGGCTTCTCTGCCTCAGAATGGGCTGTTTCAACTCATCTGGCTGATTGTGCTTGCAAAGAGGCTTGATTTTCAACTCTAATTACAGTCACTAATTCAGGCCTGGCCTTCTGATCATTCATCTTTTGAGTGTTCAGCTTCTGAAACCCATTTGGTTCCCTGTCCCTCTCTCTTTCCTACCAACTCCCCTTGATGTGGCTAGAATAGTTAACTCAGACAATTAGTAAATGCTGAATCATTGAGTCAGTGAATGAGGCAAGTGTCTGTGTGAGGTATACAACTTCCTGAGTGGGTTTAATGGAAGCCTAAAGAGATTTTTCACAGATTCATGGGTTTTCAAAGGAGAAATTTGCATATTAATAAGAAGCTGTTCAGACTGATTCGCTTAATGTGTTTGGAGTAAGTATAATTAAATGTCAAGGGAGATATATCATGAAGTAATGAAGCTGAAGCCAATTTATCAAAAATAAGGTCTAGGGAGAGACATTTCAAATAATAAACAGTTCTCTAACCTTCCTTTTTAAGGTGATTTGCTTAGTCTGGGCCAAGATTTACATATTTTTTGAGACTGGGTTCAAACAAAGATACTGGGAACAGAGTGGGGGTGGGGAAAGTGAAAAGACATTTTTTTCCTATTCAAGTTTATAACATTCGAGGAGGTCTTTACTGTTTTGTACCACTTTTAAAGGAGACAAAACCTATTTATTTTTTCTCTCCCGGATATCGGGAATGTGGTTAGGATCAGTACCCCAACTCCACCCCAACAAATACAGCTTCCATTTGCATACTCTTGTTTTGATGAGAGGGAATGTCATATGTTAGGGCAACTAGTCATTCTGGAATTGCACTTATAACAAAAATTTATGAAAATATAACCCTGCAGGGTTCCAGACTTTGAAGAGTGAGCTATTCATTAAAAAGCATGTCTAAGCTGCTGGCTGTTCTTTGAACAAATGTAACCCAGGCTCACTTGGCATTCACTAAGGAGAGAAGTCATGATAAAATTACACAGCCATCTTTTTATGCTTTATCCCCTAACTGTTTGGTTGAATTAACCGAGAAATTCAGGCCTGTACAATAGATGGATTCTCTTGAATTCTAAATGACACTAAAGTGACCTCAGGAATAGTTATTTGACTGGACCAAATGGAAACACTCAATAATATCTTGATTCTATTTATCAGAATGCAAAAGCCAGTGGGTTCATTCCTGGGCAGAATGCAGTGAACAGGACTTTCAGCTGCTTTCCTTAAAGAGGTCTCAAGGGCAGAGAGGAGAGACCTGAGTCAGTGCTGTAAAACCACTGGGGAGAAGGAAGGCAATACCTACCTTGTACTTGCTTAGTACTCTAACAAAATGAAAAGTCACATTTACCAAACTGAGAGATTGAAGCGTTTCCACTTGAACTGACTGCATTGTACTGACTGGTGCCACTGTGAAGATTAAGTGGAGAAAAGCTGTGATTCAGGGATATAAGCTTATGAAGTTTATATCACTTAAGGGTGATAGCCAATGCCCTCAAACAAGCTAACCTTGAGAAGCTTTGAAAACAACCTGTTTTGTCCCATATCCAAACAGATAACATTATATAGGGTTTTTTAAAGTTAGTCTGTTAACCCACTGTCTTTGAAGTCTGCCTGTCTTAGGTTCAAGTCTCAACCCTCCTCCTTACATCCTGGGTAACTTTGGACAAGTTGCTTGACTTATCTACACTTAAGTTTGCCATCTGGAAAGGCAAAAATAATAACTTATGCCTGGCTTGGCTTTTGTTGGAGTAGAGATGGTGTATGTAAGCTATCTTGTTATTATTGTTGTGATTTTTATCATTTGACTCATGACCTCATGAAGCCATCATTTGTGGATATCCTTTACATTTAAAGTAACTGGAGACATGGGACCCCTATAATTTTAACTTTCAAAGGTGAAAATAAGAACTATATTATAGGTCGGATTGTGTATGTCTGACTAGAAGAATCTCTTAGGAAATCTGTTGCATCCATTAAGAGCAATGAAAAGTAGAGCATTTCTTTTCTGTGATCAAGTCCCTGGCTGTCCTCTTTTTCCTAATGACAGAATTAACCTTTTTCTCCGTGTGTGTGTGTGTGTGTGTGTGTGTGTGTGTGTGTGTGTGTCAATAGATTATAGTTGTGGTTTCAAATATTTGTGCCACTGGGACTCATTTAAAAAAATAGTGTCGCCAACTCTTACCATACAGTAGAACCTGTGCTGATTGAATGAAGGAAAGAAGATGTCTAGAACCCATGTGCTTAGCCCATCCTTTCTCCATAGGGTGACCCTAGAACATTTGCAACCAACCTTTAAGGTCGCCTTTAGCCTAGTTTGAATGGCTTGCATTTTCTCTAACTGTGTTCAACAGGTTTGCATCATTGTATTAATGATTTTATCACATCATATCACATTACTGAAACTTAAAGTGAACACAAGAATATTGCACTGCGGTTACAAACACTGACAACCTTATACAAATGTTCTTTTATTTTGTAAATTTAAAAGTTATTTTCATAGATGAATGTTTGACAATCCAGAAAACCAGAGTCCTAAGTACCTTCAAAGTATGTTTTTAGCTGTAAGCTTTTCTCTTTCTACCACAGAAACAGTACATTGAATATTCCCCAGTCACACTGTTAATAGGACTCTCCACAGAATAATCAGTTAGAAGGACCATCCACATACCTGGCTGAGAACAGCAAGTTAAAGAATAAGAGATGAAACTTTATGAAACAAGATGGCAATTGTTTTGTTTACTATTATCACATTTTGATATAAAATGTTTATGAATTCCTCAAAGTCAACCCACAAAATGTATTCGCTGTAATGTTACTTCCACAATGTTATGAAAATAGGAGGACTTTGTGATCAAACGTGAATAGGACATGAATTCAACACTCTTAAATTTTTTTTAGTGGACATTTAAGAGTTGTGTTTCTAAGATTCACTGTGACAAGTCAAATAGGGTTTGTCATATGCAGTGTTTCTGACCATGGAAAACATTTGTAACAAAAACCTAGAGGACTATATGTTCCTTGGAACATGGTTTGGGAAATGCTGTTTTGTTTTTTTTAATTAAAGTAAATCGCGATTTATAAAATGAAAACTTTGTTAGGATGGATGAACTTCATTGTTAGAATTTGATGGTCTTAAGGAAATTATTTTAGGATACCGTAAGCAGGTCATTTTCTTCTCCTGAATAAGTAGATGGTGATAGGAATATTAACTGCCAATTTCTTTTCTGGAAATGTGGTCTTAGAGACGGAATTTTACTTGATAGATTGGCATTATGATATGATTGATTTTGCTGTACCATTAGACAAGCAATTCATTTTCTCCCTAACAAATAGCAGGTACTATTTGTTCAAGGAAACCACCTACATAGAATAAAATATCTTTTTAGGGCTGTCAAAAGTACTGTGCTATGGAATTTTCCACACTTTATTGCTTTAGGAAGCTCATTATTCTCTCAGGGTTACCATTTTTCTATACTAGAGTCTGCAAACCAATAGAACTACATATATAGGGCATTTATTACAGCAGTATGTCTTGCATCCTATATTTTCCAGCTTTATTTCCCTAGTCTGCCCTTCTGCTCCAACCACTGCATACTTCCATACCCCATTCCCTCCCAATACCTTTGGTCCCACATCCTTCATCTTTATGTCATTGTGCCTTTATGCACATGTTCATCTCTCTGTTTAAGATGCCTATTTTTTTTCTACTCATTTAACCCTCACTCATTCTTCAAAGATAAACCCAGCACCACTTCCTTTATGGCTTTGCTTTCCACAGTGGCTCCTTCAGTGGTTGAATTCATCACATTCTTTTCTGAGTTGCATTCCACTTTGTTTACAACTCATCCTCGGTCACTCTTTGGGTTCTCCAGGCAGCAAATCCTGAGAAGGAGTTAAACATACAAAGGTGTTTTGGAAATGGTTACCCGTACAGGGAAAGAAAAGGAAGCTGGATTGGGCAGACCCAGTGCACACCTGACAGTCTCTGCCTGCCCTGCCAGGAGGTCTAGAACAAAGATTGCTCATCTGGGTTAAGTTTCAATGCCATCACCTTGTTCAGTCATTGACCAAGAGCCACTTGGAGCAAAAACTGTGCTCAATAGCTCAAATGGCCTGTAAGGACTCGAACAGCTGGAACATATTAGCTGACTACACTTCACATAGCTAGACTGCAAGTTCTTTGGTTAAGGGAGATCAGATTATCTCATCTGTGTGTCTTTGTGCTGCTTGTCAGAGTTTTTATTCCGTGACCCATATCTCCAGAATATTAAAACTAGAGGGGATTTTGAGATCGTGCAGTGGAACCATCACATTTTACTGACAAGGAAACAGACATTTGTCATCCACACTGGGTTATAATTTCTTTCATTATATGATCCATACTGAATTGAATACCAAATCAGAATCTACTAGATCAGTCCATTCATTCCCATTTCTACTTCTTCATTCAAATTACATCTAAGAATCCATTTATCTGGCCACCCCAAGAGGTACTGCCTTTTTCTGGAGGCCAAGAAGAATGAATAAAAGGAGAAAATTATTAGTAACACCTGCAGAGGACATAGTAGTTCAATTACACATTAAAAAAAAAAAGTATTGACATTTTGAATATTAGGCTTTTGTGTCTTGAAGTCCCCAAACAATTACAGATAATGAAGGGGGGACTGAAACCCACAAAGCCAGATCAGCTGCATCAATAGTTGTAGTCTATGAACAAATTTTTGTAGAAGGAAGAAAATCAATGAGCAGAATGGGAGTAAATTGCAGCAGAGTGTTTGTTTTCCTTTCTGTTCATCAATTACTTTTCATAGAAGCCCCTTGACTCCAAGATTGTCTGAGATGCTGCTTTCACTTGCTCTCTCAGCTCTCTCAGTGCTTTGTAGAGGATATCTGTGCTGGTTATGTGGGGAGGACTCCACTCTCCCACAGGGGTCTGCCCCACTCTAGTGGTGACTGATAATGCCTTAATTACCAAATCCAAAGCAGGTGATGTCTGTCTTCCTGGTCCTGAGGGCTCTTGATTACTCAACTCCTTAAAAGGAAACACTTTCCACATCAATAATTAAACAGAGCAATTAGTGGAATTTAAAACATATAATTATGCAGAATCAACTCTGTGTCCCTTGAGCATTTTATCTCTTTTTCTTGTTCATGCTCTGTTCCCTCCCTCCCATTCCCCTAAAGTGTCATTTTGTGGACATAGGAGGGCTCTATTCTGTGTTTTTAAAACCCAGGCAGAGAAGGGGAGAATCATTTGAAATCATTTGAAAGGGATGAACTTGAAGAGTGGAAGGTAAGTCAGACTCAGGCTATCAGCTTGAGCTTTTGGGACTTACCATTTCCACCTTACAGCCAGCCTCAGCTTCTGGGACTTGAGTAATAGAAATGACACAGGCTCTCTCAGGCTGGCACATGCAGTTGTACAGAAGTCTCTGAAAATGGGTCCCCTTGTCGCTAGCATAGTCAGATGTACGGCCAAAAATATAGTGTGCGGTGGCTCCGAAGGGGCATCCACAGAAAATTATCTCTGCTAGTGACTTTTTAACTTCACTCAGATCCATCTAGTGTCCTCAGGCAAAGAGAATCCTTTTTTTTTTTTTTTTTCCTACTTTGAGAAAATGAAAATCAAGCACAAGACAACCAGATAATATGAAAAATATGAAAATTAAATTTATGTTCTAATTCAATATGATAATATAAACCTGTGTATGTAAGTCTTCCCATCTCCCCAATCCCCAGTGAAATGACCAAAGAAATAGTAGCAATAAAGAAAAGGCAGTATCAGTAACAGAACAAGAGCGAGTCACCATCCATGTACCATAAACGTTCATAAACTTCTCTAAGAGGTGATTCAGGGAAATCTAGACTGAGAAAAGGGCAGTCAAGCCCAGAGCCAGTGAAGAAAATGTTGGCCTGGGAAATAAGTAGAGGAACCATCAGGAAACCACTAAGCTCAATTGGTAGGAACTGACGGAGAGAGTGCTGCAATGCAGTGACTGAAGTTAAATCTTGAGTTGACTCTGGGGAGACATCAAGTGCCAGAACTGAACGAGTAGCATTCATCCCTACATATGACACCAAGAGCCAGGATTGAAAAATTAGCATTCACGCCTGCAGATGACACCAAGAGCCAGAGTTGAACAAGTAGCATTCACTCCTGCAGATGTCAGGGTCAGGGCCTGGAGAGTCTCCGCTCTTCAGGGGCAGAGTGTTGGGTACATGTAGGGGCTCAGCACAGCTAGTTTCAAGTCAGCTTTGACATTGTAGCTCCTGTGTTGGCGTGCTACCTCCTCCTGCTGTATGGGCTATTTATTTCACTTTTAATTTTACAAAGTAAATCCCAGAAAGTAACAGTTCTCTTCTCTATTTCTCTGGCTCTGACAGATTTCAATAGGAACTCAGAAAAACAAGTCATTTCGGCCCTGAATGTGGACAAATATAGATTCACCTCTGGTGCTCTCTAAGGTCAGCAGGCAGAAACATGATCAAACCTAAGTCTTTGTCCTTCAAAAAATCATTGCCAGTTGTAGAAATCAGAGCGAATATCCTGCCTTCCTGTCCCTCCATAATACAGAGTTTCAGTATGAAATAGGAGAAAACTTCAGAAAAATTTCTCAACAAGATTTCAGTGTTCAATTGAAAAGGTACTGAATACCATGCAAAAGTAATGAAAATAACCTAAATGTATCCTGATTCCAAAGAGAAAAGTTTAATCAAAGAATGTAAGGGAAGGGAGGAAACAAAACAAAATTCTACAATCATCTAAATGACAAAAACAAGTTTACTCAAAAGAAGAAAAATGAAGTTAGCATTAAATGTTTTCAAAATATAATATTTCAGAAAACATTGGCCTCTTATTGCAGAGTTTTGAGGGGGGAAATTTTGTGACTTAAGAACTTTTAACCTTAAGTATCTCAAATGGTAAGATAAAGAAAGTTGAGACAGCGCAATAAAAATGAGTGAACTAAAACCACATAATATAAAAGAGAATTAATAATCTATGATGGTAACTCATTGTTTATAAGAAGCATACTACAGCAACATAAAATAATGCTTATAAACATAAGAATGGTCAAAGCTCACTTAGTTACAAGGCATGCACATACACACACATATATACACACACATACTCAAAACTGGGAAAAGAAAGGAAATAAAAGTAAGCAAGCTGGGATGACAAAATTTACATCAGGCAATGTCAAATTCAAAATAAAAGATTTTAAATGAAACTAAAGATCTATTTTTAATAATCAAGAGTACAACCTATAGCTTAATTTCCATTAACCTTTATCTGCTAGATGACATAACCATTTAGTATCAAAATACATGAAGTGTAAACTGTTAGAAATGCAAATAGATTTTTTTACTTTATTTTTTCTAGTTTATTTCTTATATTTTAATTTGAAATAGTTATAGATTTATAGCATTTCTAATAAATATACAGATAATTCCTGTGTACTCTGCACCTAGATTTCCTCAATTTTAACATCTTATATAACTATGGTACAATATCAAAACCAGGGAATTGATACTGATGTAATCGACAGAACAAGCAGATTAACAAAAAATCATAATATTCTAATATGTCCATTTGAATCTTTGCCAGAACAATTGGAAGAAAAACATCTGGAAATCTCAAAATATACTTAATTTTGATTTAATAAGTAGGTAAAAAATGGCAACCTATGCTATAAACAGAAAAGAGTCTTTTCAAAAGCCTGTAGAATATTTATAAAAGCATTTATATACATGGCCACAAATAGCATACATTTCCTGAAGTTTAACTAATATTAAACTCACACTTTAACTACAAGTGAAACATAATAATAAAGGGAAAAACAAAATTAATAAAAATACAAAATAACAGAATTAATTAAAAATTATTTTCTTTTAAACTCTTGAATTGAAAAGAAAATCGAATCTGCAACTTAGGTAAGTCAAATGATAACAGTACATACCTGTCATAGTGTATAGTCAGTGATGTAAGTAGAATGAATTCATGTCCTTATATATTTTAATATCATCTAGAAAGAATGAAAATTAGTAAAGTGAACATTTAAATCCAAACACCAGAAAAAGAGCAAGAAATAAAACAAGGAGAATGGGTACAGCCAAAAATATCAAAGAAATTAGAAAATATAGTTTGTATAACTCCATAAGAATGAATTTAAAGTATACTAGCAATAATTTGTTATCTATAAAGAGATACAAATCACCAAAATTGTCTGTAGCAATCAGAGGGGATATCAGTTGTTGAAAGACAATCCAAATTAAATTAAAAACAAGCAAACAAAAGCAGCCAAAAATTTACTGAGAGAAACTATTAGAGATTTTTCTATGTGAAACTAACTTATCTGTTCTCTGAAGCACTAAAAAACCTACCTCACCATGGAAGGCACACATTCTGGGGAAACTGTTCTTTTCAAGAGCAACAACCCCCTGTGTTGCCCAGTCTATCATGCCTTGCCATCTTTAATCATGTCTTTACAACATTTAATTTTTTACATTGTTGATTAGGACCACTTTTTAAAACATTATCCTGTATCCCTTTATTTCATTTTCCATTGACACTACCATCCTTCTTCACTGCCTTTTCTTCCTAATTTGGCTCCCAAAGGTCCAGGCTTTGTCCTGAAAATTATTATGTTCTTTGTCTCAATTAATTGATTCTGTTCTCTACTTAAGAAATTAACTGGACTTACCACATTCTTTGTCTTTTCCTTATTTCACCCACTTCCTGCACAACTACATGGCCAGATCTTACAGCCAACTTTTTCTAGAAAGGAAATTTATAAGGAGAAAAATGGACAAAACTTCACTTGATCTTTTGCTTGATTCTAGTCTTAGTTGCTGGACTCTTGAGAGCTAGTTCTTCCTCTCTCTTTTGTGACCATACGAGCTTGTATAGCATCACTTTTGACCATATCTCCTGCCTCTGATTCCTATTTTGACCCATTTTTGTTTCATTTACAGACATTCAGTATTTCTAGTTCACTCTAGATATCTTTTTTTTTTAGCTTGAGAACTTGCTTTACCCCTGTTTATAAAACTTAATTTCTGTGTTTTATGGTAATATGACCCAAACCAATAGCACCATCATCTGCACTTACTTTGTGTGTATGTGTGTGTGTGTGTGGAGGGGGGGAGTCTATGAAGCTTGACTTAAAACAGCTTCAGTATTGTTAAACATTGTTTTATCCTTATATACTTGTTTCAGTTTTTATGTGCTCATGTCACATATCCCAACTTAGCAGATATCATTTCTTGTATGACTTGATATTTACCAACTAACTCTGTGAACTGTCTATGAAGTGAGACCTAAATAGATATTGTTTAATAGATTGTCTTTTGAAATAGATGATAAGATCTGAAATGGCAGGGTTTGACTTCACACATTTTCCTATAGCACATAGTAAATACTCAATAGTCTGCTGGATGACCCATGATGTTTTATTTAGATAATTTTGTGTCATCTGAGGTAGAGGTAAGGCACTATAATTACCTTAATAAAGTAGAAGATGGAGTGCCCATTAGTTGTTAAAAGAAAAACATGTTAAATTAAAAACAATCAAACAAAGCATGCAATAAAGTATTGAGAAAAAAATAGAGATTTCTAAGTGGGAGACTAATACCCATCTCTTAGCCATAGCACAGAGAAATAATTGTTTTTTTTTTTTTTGAGAATCAAGACATTCTAACAGTATTTTTAAAACATATTTTCACCCTGATTCACATTATTTATATGTATATACATATAAACAGATAAATATGAAATATATGTTCATGAAAGAATACTTTCTCATATTGTCTGATATTTTCTATCCTATCTTATTTATTCTAGTCTATTTTTTTAATGTAGATTTCAGTCTTCTAAAGCAGTGGTTCTCAGCAGGGGATGTTTCCTTTGCCCAGGAAACATTTGACAATGTCTGGAGATGTTTTTGGTTGTTATCATGCCCTGAGGGGTGTGAGAGGATGTTACTGGTTTCTAGTAGGTAGAGGCCGAAGATGCTGCTCAAATCCTACAATACACAGAACAGCTCCCTCAACAAAGAGTTATCCATCCCAAAATATCAATAGTGTTGAGGTTGAGAAACCCTGATGTAGTGGGTGTGCCCACAGACCTCAAAAACACCTTTACCAAGAAGGGGAAAACATAGTCTGTAATAATATGCCAAGGTTCTTCCAAAAAGAATGATAAGAACAATTTTTGTCTTTATGGGGACCCCACAAAGTAGACCCATTTTCCTTATGACAGTGCTTGGTATACTATTTCTTCAAGTTTATATCAACTTTGTGAGACTTTGGTTTTTGATGCCATACAGGGCACTTTGAGGTTAAAATATTAATGAATGCCTCTCTAAGTGTCCATGGAAGTTGATTCAGCACTCAGGGCAATTAGCAGTGTTGGATTAGAACTAATGAGCTTTGGGTGCCAGTATTTATTTGAGCTTAGTGGGGCATTAAGACCCAACAGCACTCAACTTCTTTCTGACCTGCTTGGACTTCTATTCCTTCAAAACCCAGTGGTGAGAAAACTGCTGAAATAGTTCATTCCCCATCAGGCTAATTACTTCTTTTCCCAAGATCAAGACTATATTTTGGAAGGGCTGAAACATCTGAAAGCAGAGAACATCCTGCCTACCGGGGCAGGGATGCTAAGGCAGTTTTTATGCCCCTGAAAAGAAATGGGAGATTAGCAAAGAATCTGAAAGAAGAACACAAAGTGGAAAGACTTCTAATGTAGTCTGTAGACCAACCCTGCCAAGAAGCAAGTTGTGACTAAAACTCAGAAGCATGGATTTGGGAGGTGTGTCACCGCAGATAGTTGTTGCTGTGTAGAAAGAAAGGGTGGCAGTGGGACTAAGAAAGCTCAGCAGAATACGTGTAAACAGTAGAGAATTTGGAAAGAAACATATGAAGTTGCTTTTGGTTGGAAAGTTTAAGGTTATCTCAGCAAGCTCTCAAGCTCTCATTAAACTTGACATACAAGTATGATATTCCAGTTTTCTTATGAATAAGCAATGCATTATTTTATTTTTTTACCTAAATAGAAATATTTTGCAAATTCAACATTCTTAGCTATAATCACTATGGATTAGTTCTGTAGACATACATTGTTTGGGAAATATTTTAGAGATTTTCTGGCCTGAAGGTAGGGTCCTAGATTTTTACTCTTACTTGATGAGTATAATATTGGGGAAATTACTTTGTCTCCTGTTCAGGTTCTTGTAATATTTAAATATGTGATTGGAACAGTGCGATAGCTAAGTTTATGTCTCCTTGAACATACTATGGGTTTAAGAGGATGGGATAATAATGGAACTGTTCTAAGTACAGCAGATCTTGTTTTATATCCCACTCAAGCAGACATTAGAAAATTAAAGCATACTTGGGAAAGAGAAATTAATAATGAGTCAAAACATTTTGATTATAAGGAATATAAAGAGTGTCAATATTAGTAGCATATTAGTTATTCATTGATTCTTTGCCAGACTTCTTACTAATTTGAGAGTAGAAGTAGAAAAATAGTGTGACAAATTACTCAATTTAATTTTTATAACAAGGGTACTTTGATTATTTCCATTAATGGATAAAGAAACTGAGATAGAGAAATTAAAACACTTATAGGTCATGTAGTTATTAGGAAATTGAATCAGATACTTTTATTCCCCAAACCTGACCCATTTTCATATAATTCATTTTTCACTCAACTCTAAATTCTGTGCTTCATACTAGAGGATAAACCTCTGCTATTTTGTGTTTCACTTATTTAAATGCCTTACAGACTGTTAACAGTATTTATTGAAGCTTAATGTGGGGAGAACAATCTGATCAGATTAATAATAGTTTGTAATTACCCTCTTTTTTCTAGATTTGATAAAGTTTAAACCATAATCATTTCTTCTCTCAGACAGTTGACATGAATGAATAACTATGCATCAGTATCGACTTATTTATAAACTACCTCATGTATTTAATCATATGAAAGTCCAAATTAGATCAATTGCAAAATATTTAAGAGATCATGTGGCAGTTGACTGTCACTGTACCTAAAAATAAACACACCACCATCATCATCATCACTACCATCATCATCACCATGCTAAACACTTTCAGCCTTATTTGTTCACTTGTACAGCATTTTGGGTAGTTTTAACAGTTTCTCATCATTGCTTTTCCTATTTATAGTAGAAACAATTATTGTCTTGATGACTTCACCTTCCCAGCAGGAGCCATTGCATCTTTATAAAAGAAAAGTGAGCTATAATAGAGGTTAAGTGACTTGGTCACTGATTTCAGATTATCAGTGTTGCAGACAAGAACCAAAGCCAGCCATTCTAAAACTTTTGACATATTCAGTATTGTAACCATGCAGACTTAATTTAT
Source organism: Rousettus aegyptiacus (assembly GCF_014176215.1). Lineage (NCBI taxonomy): Eukaryota > Metazoa > Chordata > Mammalia > Chiroptera > Pteropodidae > Rousettus > Rousettus aegyptiacus. Next base: position 68,619,096 of record NW_023416309.1, read on the forward strand.
GACCCTAGGCAGCTACCAGGATTAGGACCTATTTTCTTATCTAATCTACCTTAGGCATTTTAAGAACATGTTAAGAAAGTAAAATGGATCAAATCAGAAGTAATCATTCAATTTTTTAGAGGGTGCAGCAATATGTTCAGCGTTTGGAAACAGTGTTGACCAACAATTCAGTTCCCTAGAGGTAACCATGTTAATGGTTGGTGTGTATCTGTCAAGGTTTTTGGCAAACCTATGTTATATACAAATTAGAATATTAATTACCAATGGCTAACATAAAATGATATTTCATGACATCACCACAAAACCTCAGAGACATACAAAAGCAGTTATTTATTAGACTAGTCTACAGAGTTGAGCTGATTCAGGCTAGTTTAAGATCTTGGCTGGCCTTACTCATGTGCCTGTGGTCAGCTGTGAGTCAACCAGATGTCTCTCCAGACTTGTGGGTCTGCTCACATATCTTGGGAATCAACTGGCTGAAGGCTGATCTAGGGTGGTCTTTGCCAAGATAACTTGGGTGACTCAACCATTTGTCTTTCATCCTTCAGAAGGCTTATCCAGACATGTCCTCACAGTGATGACCAGACACAAGAGCATGAGTGGAGAACATATGAGAAGTTTTTCAAGCCTCTTTTTGTATTACAACTGCTGCTGTCCATTGGCCAAAGCAAGTCACATGACTGAACTCAATATTAAGGAATGTAAACATTTATTCTACTCATGATGAATAAGCTGCAAACTCCATGGCAGAGGGTAAAAATAGAGCGTGGGTTGAAGAATTCAGGCCATCAATTCACTTAGCCTAACAATTACTGAAAAATGTTTTAACATACAAGCATTGTTTTTTATTGCCCGTTTGTACAAATATGAGATAGTAGCCTATCATTTTATGGCTTATACTATTTTAAAGATTTTTTTTTAATTTGAAGCAGATGTAAATCAATCTTTTAAATATTGAAAAATATTTCATTATATGGATATTCTGTACCAGAAGATTTATCCAATCCCCTAATTATAAACATTTAAGTTGTTTCCTGCTTTGGAAGATTTTTTTTTTAATAGTGCTGCACTGGATTCCCACTTACATTTGTATATTTACTCTGATATTCTGTAAATTGAACCTGTAGAAATAAGAATGTGGAATCCCTCATACTTTAGCCTCCAGCAAGACTAAGCCACTTGTAGTTCCCTGAACATACCACAATCTCTTAACCTCTATGTCTTCAAACACTGTTTCTTCTAGAATTCATTTCTCTCCCACTTGTCCCTGATAAACTACAGGTTAACCTGTGATAAAGTGAATCTACACATAGCATACTTGGTAATTGTCAGCCTTTGCATCAGACTAAGTGCAATATCTCAAGTTCACAGTAAATACAATTGAACTGTATGGGAGGCCACTTATAGCTCTATCCTCATTATCATTCTAGTCTGCACTTAAGCATCACTATATTTTTAAAGCCATCTCTAAATTCCTTCAACAGCTCAGGTACTCCTTCTCTGAATGTAATAAACACTCCCATTATGGTAATTCTCCCATTGAAATACATTTGCTGATAAGCCCATCTGCCCACTAGATGGTAAGTCAGGTCTTTGAGAACAGGAACAGTGTTTCTGTCCTCATAATTCCATTTTCTAATACATGCTTAAACAAAATTGGCACTCAATAAATGTTTGCTAAATAAAAATCTTTTACTTGAGGTCAGTCTTAAAGGTAGCTATATAATAATAACTCAGAAAATATTTATTCATTCATTCAATAATATTTATTGACTATGTGCACTGAAATGGATATGTTTGAAATGAGAGGATGGATATGAATGTACCATCCTGAAATGAGATGGTCTTTAGAACATATGGTGAAATTTCAGACTTTTCCCTCAGAAAAATGCATACATGCTCATGTTCACATTTTTTACGTACACTTACAGTGAGCTCACTACTTCCTGATGCTCATTCTTTGGGACTCAGATTAAGAACCTATGCCTTCAGTTGATAAGAACATGCCTATGTCAGACTTATCTATGCTAAAGACAGATTTTGAGTACTTGAGCTTAGACCCTCCATCATGACACACCCATAATACTTTATCTTTCATTCACGATAATTGCGCAAGTTGCCAGAATATGGATTCTGTCATATTTATACCTTTATCTAGATTTTAGATATCTTGCCTACCCCTAAAGTAGTTTTAGAGGCTCACATATTATTTTAGGCTACAGATAATGTGATAATACAAATGGAAACATCTACCACACATATGTCTCATGACTCATTTAATGTGACTTAACCATAATTCTGTGTAAATATATAGATCTGTTTGATATATTGGAAGAAAAAAATCACCAGGTATAAAATATGATTTCTGTATTTAAAAAAAAACATTTTAAGGTGTATTCAGATTAAATGAAACATCAAGTTCACATTCAAAATAGTAATAAAAATAGAAACTATTTACAAATAATGTCAATAAGATGTACACCTTCCCTGCAAAAAATATTACTGAAGCTTCAGGACTTGGGGCTAGGCAAAGAATTCTTAGAGAGATAAGAGCATAATCTATGAAAATGGATAAATTGGGCTTTATCAAAGTTAAAAGAAAATATATTGCTCACAGACATTTTTAAAAGAAAGACAAATACTTTATAATATTTATATGTGGAATCTTTAAAAAAAAAAAAGCAAATTTAAGGAAACGAAGATTAGAAAAGTGGTTGCCAGGAACTAGATGGTGGGGGAAATAGGGAGAGGTTGGTACAAGGGTACAAAACTCTCATTTATAAGATGAATAAGGTCTGAGGATCTTAGGTACAACATGGTGGCCATAGTTGATAACACTGTATTTTATAATTGAAACTTATTAAAAGAATAGTACTTAAATGTTTTCTCACATACACACACAAACTAATAAAAGAAGTCTTCAAATTTAATCATTAAAGTTCAGTCCATGAAAGTAAAAAAAAAAAAAAAAAGAAAAGAATGATGAGATGAACTACAGGCTGGGAAAATATTTCCAAATTCTGTATCCAATGAAGGACTCCTAGTTAGAATACATAAAGAACTTTAAAACTCAACAGTAAAAAAATAAACAACTCAATTTAAAAAATGCAAAAATAACTTTAACAAATATTTCAACAAAGAAGCAATTAAACGAAAAAGATATTCAATATCATTGGTCATTAGGAAAATGTAAGTTAAAATTACTGTGAGATACCACTATTAAAAAGGCTTAAAAAAAGACAATATCAAGTGCTGACAAGGATGTGGAGCAAATGGAACCATCATACATTGCTTTTGAAAAAGGCTACTCTTTAAAACAATTTGGCAGTTTCTTATGAAGTTAAACATAATTTTATCAAATGACCTAACAACTTCACTCCTTGCTATTTGCTCTAAACACCTATATTTACACAAAAACCTATACCAAATATTTATAGAAGTTCTATTTATAATTGCTGAAAATTGGAACAAACCCAATTGTCCATCAACATGTAAATGGTAAACAAATTGTGGTACATCCATACAATGGGCTACTACTTAGCAATAGAAAAGAACAAACTATTGATGCTTGGGGCAGCATGAATGATCTCAAAGCCAATATGCTGAGTGAAAGAAACCAGTCTCAAAAGATTATGTATTATATGATTTTATTTATATGACATTCTTAGAAAAACAAAATTGTGGTGATAGAGAACAGATCCATGTTTGCCAGGGATTAGGGGTGAAAGGAAGGTAAAACTACAAAATGATAATGCATTATCGAAGTGACAGAACTGATTGGTTGGAGTTATACAAATCTATACACATATTGAATATCACAGAATTATACTCCAAAAAGTCAATTTTACTAGATATTAACTTAAATATAAAATAAAATAAAAACTTTAGTGAGGAACATTAAATAAAATTTGCATGAATGAAAGCTATATCATCTTCCTAGATTGACAGACTCAATATAAAAAAAATGCCATTTTTTTTCTAAATTAATCTGTATGTGTTATGAAATCCCAATTCCAGTGGTGGAAAGAATAGGACTTAATGCAAATATTTTATAATTTTTCAGTCCATTTGGAAGAAAACACATTTGATAAAAAATATTTAAGAATAGAATAGACAGTCAATTTCATGTTGATTTAAGAGATATTAGGAGACTACGGTAGTTAAAAGAGTGTTATTCTAGTGCCAAAACAAATATAGAATATAATATAGAAACTTAATAAACAAACATTATAAAAAGATGACATACAAAATGAAGTTTATATAAGAATTTACTATACTAAATAGGTGACATATCAATATTGGATAAAAAGACAGTTATCTATAAGTCTTTAAAAAAGAAAAGTAATTAGAATTCGACCTCAGCAATTATCTAAAATTAATTACAAAATGAATAAAATTAAAATTAAGGTGGATATTTATTTATATCATATTAAGGTAAGAAAGACCTTACTTAGAAAACATAAATAAAATGCAAAAGTCATGAAGAAAAATACTGATAGATTTAAAAACAACAAAATTAAAAACCATAAACGAAAAGGAAATGAGAAATGATAAACTGTAATATTTGCTGCATAACAGAAAAGGGATAACTATAATTAATATAAAGAAAATGCTTAAAATCTAAGAAAAAAGATATCCAGTAGAAAATAATAGGCTAAAAAGAATACAAAACCAGGAAATGTCTTTAAAATTTATTTTCCTAATAATACATGGGACAATGCTCACTAGTTTAAAACATAAGTATTAAAATGTTGAAAAAATATTTCCTATGTTTATTGGCAATAATTACATAATATAACAACACTCAGTATTAATAAGTGCATGAGAAAACATATACTGAACTAGAAATAAAAGATTAAAAACAATATATTAAAATTCAAAGATAAAATTTAAAAACCTTCACAGAAGGCAAATTTGTAATACAATTCAAAAGCCTTTAAAATACGTATGTTTTCATTTTAACTTCAAGGAAATAATTAAACATGTGAATGAAATTGTTTAACTTTGGAAACAACCTAAGTATCCAACAATAAGGAATTCACTGAATACTTTATGGCCGTCCATCTATGGGATACTACGCAGTCATTTGAAATGAAGTTGATGTGTATTCAACATCACGAGTGATGTTTCCAATTTAGCACAAAAAAAGCATTTAAAATGATGTGTTTATAAAATGATCTACTTTATAAATAATTTATAAAGATCTGCATAGAATAGTCTAGGTGGATATGTTTTAAAACACTACATCTGTGTGCTGGGTGGGTGATTTTACTTTTCAGAATTTTGTGTTTCTCTGACTTTTCTAATTCTTCTATAATGAACTTATTTCACTTGTGTAATTTTTAAATTTTTGAAACAATTTTTAAAAGTTTGGTTTGAAAGCAACTGTTTTCTCCATGGTCTCATCCTACACCCTATGATATTTTGTCTTCCTGGGCTGAAAGAAGAGAAACTTTTGTGTAGAGAGAGTACATCTGTGACATCTCTGCTGTGGAAGTACTACCTAGTTCACCTGAATTGCTTCATTAGGAAAGTCCAATTCTTGAGGGCCTTCGGGCTTGTTTTGGAACCAGAGCCTCATCTGTCTGCTTTTTTTTCCTCTTTATAATGACTTTTCTGAGCCCTGGTACATTCTCTTCAGGCCCACTCTGAACATCATCAAGTCTCTGGACAAGAGTACAAATGAAGGCCCCACAGTCCCATGTGTCTAAACATTTAAAAAGTGATAAATCAAGCTAATAAGATGCTAAATGGAATAGAGTCTGTTCTCCTATTTTGGTAAATATCACTTCATAATAATAAAACATAAAAATATGTTTAAATCTACTGTTTTTATATGTCTGAATGTTTTAGCAGAATACCAAAAGTGACTAGATTTAATTATTATTGCTCAACTGAGTATGCTGTTGATGGGCCAGTAATGTTTGGATGGGTAATAAAGATACACACAGATCATGAGCTCAGATACTTAGGCAGTACAGGTTGTTTTTCATGCTTAATTTTAACAAAGTACTAATTATGTTGCAATAAAGATTTCATATTAATTTTTTGCTATTGACAGTAATGATCTAAATTAGCAAGAGTTGACAAACATTTTCTGAAAGTCAAGATAATAAATATTTTGGAGTTTATAGGCAATATGGCCTCTGTCACAACTGTTCAGCTTTGCTGTTACTGTTCCAAGCAGCCATAGACAATCTGTAAGTAAGTGGGCATGGCTATATTTCTATAAAACATTAATAATAAAAATAGTTGGATTCCACCTGTGAGCCATAGTTTAGCAACTCTTGATCTAAAGGATTTGTAAAGTGAAAGTGTAGAAATTTAGATGTGTCATGGTCCAAACTGTAAATCAAAGTAAGTATAAAAATTAAAATTATTTTCATGTTTTTAAGTCATTTTTCTTCTGAAGTATTCCAAGTTATCTAGCAACATTCAGAGACAAAATATAAATTATAATTAATAAATATCAAAATTTGAAATCAAAATTAAAGTTGACTTTTTATTAATTTTTAAAATTATAATTAAATCTTATTGAAGTTTTTCATAAAATTAGAACTATTTTCAATTCTAGCCTGCAATGCACTTCGAGTTGACAGTGGAAAGAATTCAGTATCATGCTTTACTGGTTTCACCTAGCCATACATATTTACAGCATCCTGAGTAGCATCATTTGATTAATAATACAAAACATCACTCCACCTCCATGTGCAACTGTGGTATAGTACTAATGTGTGAGTACCTCCAGGACCATGAATTGTAATAGGAGGTGCAAAGAAAACTCTCAGTAATATGCACAAAAGCTTTTATCAATTAGCTATTCCATGATATCTCATGAAGCATTACATAAGTAAGGTAATTTGTTTTCTCTCTACACTATTTCCCTCACTCAGACCTTCCCCGCTAAAAGCAAAGCCCGTCTTCAGTGTTGGCAGCTACACAAACCCATCTTCATTCTCAGCATTCAGATTCTGTTTTGAAGACACAAAGTGAGAGGTTTACAGAAGCATTTCCTGGGGCCTGAACAGTGTCGATCAAGAGAGTGGATATTTAGGGTTACGGGCTGCACATTGTCAATGTTTGAGTGACAGTTTCTTTAATAAATCAGTGTGTCATGTGGAACCTTCTAAATTGTGGGACTTTGAGCTATGGCTTTTCTTGTCCATGGGGACTACTGATGTTTTTTACCTGTGTGCCTACTAGAGAGTGTGTTTTCTCCTTCACGGTGGTATGTGGTATAGCTACACTGATAAACTGTGTCTAATGGATACTGATTGATTGCTTCCATGAAGTTTGTTTTGTCTGCATGCCCCATTTTATGATGAAGTCATTATTTTGGAGGTTTGTTTTATGTGATGAGAGAGATTATTTGGGAAGTTCTGTTTTGATGTTAGTAAGACAGATCATGTATCATTTTCTGCTATCCAAAATCAGGGAAGCTGATGGCAAGGTACAGATGGTAAACTTTAGAAGGAATACCCAATCAGTCTAAGGCCCCGAACTATGCATTATCATGGCCTCGCATGGATTTTCCTATTTTAAACTCAAAAGAGATAGTGATTTAGGACCTACTCTGTGTTCAGTATATAATAAACAGAACAAAAAATCAAGAAAACAGAAAACAAACAAACAAAAAACACCATTGCCAAAATATAACAAAGAATCTTTACAAAATTTCAGGTTTTTCCTCATTATGCCTTCAACATGTTTCTCTCTCAGCTTCTCCACTCTCTTTAGGTTGTTGATTTCCAGGCAAGGAAAGCAAGCTTCTTCCCTTATCTCCCGCAGCACATATGCAAAGACCTGATAATTCCTGGCTGATGGGAGAGCTCTGTTCTGAAGCAGCTGTCCACAGTAGCACAAAAGCTGATAGCACAGCTCTCAAACTAATCATTTTTAAAACCCCTGTCAGGAGCCAAGATGAGCTAGTAGATGGAGGGTTGCTGTGGCAGTAGCCACAAAGCTGGGAGAGGTGGCTATCATTAGCCCATGCCCTGCCCACTCTAAGAATTCCACATTCCTTTTCTAGATTGTTGATATTATAACATGGTTAAACATACCCATCTGGTACTTTTCTTCCTTTTGTCGGGGATCATATTGAATGGAACTTTCCTGCTTCAGAAGCACTGCAAGGGAGCTTCCCCTCCACAGATGAGCTTTATTTTTCAGGGATTTGAAGCATCAAGATGGGTCAGATCCTGTTCATATTATATTTTGAGAATTAAGGCAGAATGATAAGCCATCGAAAGAAAAGTGAACCAAAGGTCTGGAGAATCGAAATCGAAGCCAAGCTTTGTGTCCATTTGGCTCATATAATTTCTCAGATCTTCTCACATCTGTGAAATGAAGAGGCTAGATTAGGGGATTTCCAAAATTCCTCCCAGTTCTAATGTTTAGTGGGGTTGCTGCTTAGGAGAACATAGTCCTCCCACTTTCCTTGCTCCAACACATTCTTTTTTTCTCCTACCTTCTCAGTCTCTTCTTCTCTTGTCTCCTTATTTCTCGTAATCAGTTAATATCATCCTCTCTCCCTCTCATTCTCTCATTCTTTCTTACACACACACACACACACACACACACACACACACAATCATAAGGATTTGTAAATATCAGGCTTTAGATCCTAAGTTAATTATATTTTATTTTAACTTTATTTACCATCATTTTTTATAACCAAATTTGGAGTTATACTTGGGCTTATTTCTGTTCTAACCAGTTTTAGATCTTAGATTTTATACACTTACATTTTCATTCCCAAGCTTTTAATTTGGCTCTTATCTGTGGTTCAATTAAAGTGAAACTTCACTGTTGAGAAAACTACCTTGGTATTCTCAAGGAAGATATTAAGCATCGCTGGATGTTATTATTTTTGCCTCATTGCATATCTGAAAATGTCATTTTGATACTACTTCAAGTGAAGTAAAATTTAGATTAGTACAAAGGTGTTTTTCCCTTTAATGTTTTATGGCCTTTGGGCACTTATTACTAAAGTGTAAGACCAAAGTCCCCTTTCCTCATTTATCAGTGTTATTTATTTGTCTTTGTGTATGATTGTCTATGAAATGCTTTATTCTGAAACTCTTTTACTATTTTTTAAATTGTGATTCTCTACCACTTTAGAGTGAGGAATTAGGGTGAAGCACTAGTAGCACAAAGGGTGCAAGATTTGAAATAATGCAAGTGTTGAGTTCTGCATGAAGAGATAAAAGAATAATTGTTACTTTTAAGCATGGTACATAAATAATGTCTTAAATCCAGAGACTGATCCAGTACGGAGAGATATGCCTGTCTTTTTCCAGGTAGTTTCTTAGGCTCTGATTGGCTTATATATTCTGAAATTATTAGGTTTTAATGTGAATTTTAGTTTTTAAAAATATTTTTAGGTGTTTTTTTTTTGGGGGGTGTGGGTATTCTTTGACACTTTGATAGGACACTGGGGGAAGTACATCATTTCCCAAGAGCCAGACATAATTTTAAAACAGAGTTTGGAATAATGTATACAGGGTTAGGAATGATATTTTAAATCTTGTGACTGCATTAGTTCCCCCAATATAGTAAACCTAGAAGGAGAAAATCAGAAGTTGAAGCAATGAGCCTTGTAAGATATTAGTCTATTTTTGTATTTCCCAAAAGTCAATGAATGAGATCATTTATGGGATTGTTTGGGAAACTCTTAAGACCCAACACAAACAAAAAGCATTTTTGCTTGAATTTATGACCCAAGATAACTCTTGCCCCTTCCCTTTCAGGACTGCTCTTCTCTGTGACCTGAGTACAGATATATTTCCTGCCGTTTTATAAAGCTTCCCAAAATTATCAACTAGGAATCCTGGACCTTTCTTTCCTGCCCTGGAGTGCCAACAGACATTGTCTCACTTGAAATAAACTTCTTTTCCTTTGTCATAAAAACTAATGAGAGTAAAAACCATCTGTTTCTCTTTCTATATTTGATAATTAAGAGATTTATAAGGAGTCTGCTATCTGGCATGGGGAAGTGTATCAGCCTTTCCTGGAAGTTTGATGTTTGACTTATCTAGACAATGGTTTGATTATTAGAATTGCACATCTAGGCTTGGTCAGTTTGGGAGCCAGTTTAAAAAACATAAGTGTTCTTTCACAGGAGCCAAATCAACTAACAGGAGTTTTCTTGCCAGCATGTTTTGAGTAGGGTCTCACATAACAACAGAAGAAAAAAAAATATTGGTGTGATTGGGGCTTGGCCCGAGGGACAGCAGGCTAACAGCACCAGGAATTTTGTAGCAGTTTCCTCTGCTCCAGGCTCACGCCACGAGAGACCCACGGGAACTACCTTCATGCCGTGACTATGAGAAGAGCATGTTCTTCCTACAATTTTCTACTGCCAAAGGCTTCCAAAATCAGACATGGTTCGGTTTGGTTTTATAGACTAAAAAAAAATGTATGTATACATGGGCTAGACTTATTAATTCTTCAAGGTAAATTACCATTGCAATACAACTCAGGGACTTTCCCAGGTTGCATGTCCTTCTCTTGAAGAAGAACACTATTGGAAAAAAATGTTACCTTTTTGCAACATTCCAGGTAGGATGATTTGCGCTCTGAGATGAAAAGTGAAATGGTGCTTTTAATATGCATGTTTTGATAAAATGTCAAAGACAGCCATAACATCAACCAAAAGAGTCCCACTGACATTGCCTGGGTGCCTATGAAGGTTGAAAGAATATGTGCTTTAGAGATGAATGGATCTGGATTTTCATTCTGCCCCTTTCACTTGTTACTGTTCCTTTGTCAGTCACATAACCTCTCTGAATCTCTTAACTAATCTTGAAATTATAATAATTCTAGTTTTTCACTATTGCGAGATGCTGGAAATAATACATCAGATCTTAGTCTACAGTAAATGCTTAGTTGGTGTTCATTTGCTTCTGTCTTCATCATGTTTTTTTCTAAGGCACCTGAACTTGAATTCTTGGCTGTCTTGTATCTATTTTTAACTTAGCCCTATCCATGCACTTCATTTTCTAGCTATGACATCTTATTTTGGTTTTTCAGGCATAGAGGAAGCATGGGACAGAGTTGGTTTCCTTAGTCACTGCATTATCAAATGCAGTAAGACCACTCAACTCCTGGACTTCCTGATACTCGAAGTGCTGGGAAAATGCCAAATGAGCCTTCGTTTGAACAAACCTCAGCACTTTCTCTGGGCATCCATTATTTGAGCTGCATTCTTTCAGACATCATTGATTTCTAAATCCATTCTGTTGGTGAAGAATTGTCCTAATGATTTACACAAATTTTTTTTTTTAATTTGATTGGTGAAGCCACACTTCAGTACAGAGCAGTGTGAGGCTGTGCAGAGTTTTAAATTTAGCAAATTAATAATTAATTAGTCCTACACCATACATTGAATCTTAGAAATAGAAAGGCCTTAGAGATATGGAGAACAATAGTCTTATTTGGCTTATGAAGAAACCATGGCACAGAGAACTAAAGTGATTCACCCAAAATCACACAGCTTATTAACAGCAGAGTCAAGACTGAATCCACATTCCTGTTCCCAGTTTCGAGCTTATAAAGCTATGTTGTCTTAATGGAGATATATGATCCATCTGTGCCATACTTTAGAATTAAACTAACAATCTTTTGTCTTCATTAGCATTCTTAAGCAGAAACTCTAACTTTTAAAAATTAGCCTCAACTCTACTAAAAGAGAAACATATTTCTTTTTTGTTTTAGAAAGAGAGGGGTCTATTTCATTCCTCAAAATAACTGTTGTTTTTTTTAAGTAAAATTTTCCTCATTTTTCACCTTTAAAATTTTGGGATAGTCTTTGAAAAATTCTACTTTGCTCCCTTCATAAATCGGCTCTCCAGCCACATCAGTTCTCCCTGTAATATTTCTCATGTTCTTGACACTGGAGAGCCCGATGAGGATGGAAGTCCAAGTGAGGACTCAACTCGAAGCTCCGGTGACCAGGTTCTTGTCTTATGCCATGAGAAGGAATTCAAGGACAAGACGAATATCAAGTAGGAAAGGGCAAGGTTTATTAAAGCGAAAGTACACACTTAAGAGGGGAGTGCGAGCAAACTCATACATAGAACTCGTCCAGCTGAGGATGTTTAGATTATGGGCTTTTGTTTTCCGGGGCATATGGCCCAGAGACTTTAGTTCTAAAGTAGCCTCGTTGTCTCCTCCCAGTAGGTGGGGAGCTCAGTTTCCCCATTCTTTCTTATTTGGTGTTTCCAGTACTCTCATGGCATCAGGTGTATGATGAAAGCTGTAGTATGTGCAATGCAGATGACATTATAAGGACATTATAATTAGCCAAAAGTCAGGTCTCGGCCTAAGATGGCATCTATGCTGGAAAGGACTGTTTTTATCTTATCTCCCCTTGCCAGAGCTAAAATATGGGGAGAGTTAGTTGAACAAAGGATGAAAGAAAAATTCCAGAGTCTTATTCTAGGGTGGAGGGAACATCCTTATCTTGGATCTGAGGGCTGAACAAAGGACAAAGGAGAAATTCCAGAGCCTTATCCTAGAGGGGAGAGGACTTCCCTAGACTATCTATCTTGCCTCATTCTCATTACCCCTTTCAAAGTTTCTCACTATCAACACTCTAATAATCCAGGTCTTTAGCTCCTCAAGCTTGGGATATAATGGGTTATATTTAACTACCTGCATTATATTCTTGCTCCATTCTAATTTGTGCATTGCCTCAGATTTATCACTGACATAAATTATATCATCATCTTTTCAGTCTGATTTTATACAACTTTCCAACACAAGCAGTCAAATTCCTTTATTTGTATTTAATTCAGAGTTTGGGTCTTCCAGGATCTTCACAGCTACCCTCTAGGTAAATCATGTTCTCATGTTCTCCATCTGTTGAATTTGCCATCTTATATATGTTCTTTTCCTATTGTCTTTGTCAGTTGACTTTCTCTTATCTTATGAAATAGAAATAACTTGTCTTAGGCTTGGAGAAAACCACGAATTGCCTTCTGCATACTGACTGTGGGAGCTTGTACATGCAAAGTAGCCTCTCTGAATCTCAGCTTTTTTTGTCAGAAAAAAAAAATGGGGAGCAAAGTATCTACCTTATCTTCCCTATGGCTATGGAAAGATTAAATGAAAAAGCGATTGCTAAAATGCTGTACAAACATGATGTGCTCTTCAGTTATCTCTATAGTTGTGTCCACACTCTAGAGACACATGCTCTATAATACTATGAACACCACTGTGCTTATAGCACCTGAGAATCAATGCCCAGCATAGAGGACACAGGCTAGGCAGCTTCTGTTTTGATAACTTACCTTAGGGCGAGTGGAAAGTAGTCACTGAGAGGTCTACTGATTCTTGGGTATGGGAGTTCAACCTCTTTTCCTTTATGATCTGAATTTTCATAAATTAGAAATGAGGTTGGTTTAGCAAATACTACTTTTTTTAACTATTATTACTTATACCTATCGCACCTGGTCTTCCTAGGTGGTCTCCTATACAAGTACTAACCAGGCCCAACCCTGCTTAGCTTCAGAGATCAGACATTGGACTTATTCAGGTGGCACGGCCGTAGACCATGGATCGTGGCTCCACTGAAGCATGAACCCAGGGTATTCTGCATGTAAAGCAAACATACTAACCACTACACTAAAGAACCACGTCTGCAAATACCATTTTCTGAAATGCACAATTTCTTAAAGAATATGAAATAGACAGCATAAAAGAAAAAAGCAAAAGACTTATCAAACAGATACTGAACACATAAGGTAATATCCAAATGGTCAGTTTTTTAAATACGTTGTAAACTTTTATCGACTTATAACAAAATTCAGAAAAGGACACAAGTCTTGACATACAGCTCAATGACTTTTCACAAGGTGGATACACTTGTGTAACCAGCACCTAGATCGTGGACTGGGATATTTCCATCTCTCCAGAGGCCCTTTTTTCCCCCTTTTAATGACTCATTCCCCCAAGGGTAACCACTCTCCTGACATCTAATAACTCTAGGTGAGTTTTTGCATGTTTTTAAACTTTTTTATAAGGGAAATTATAGTGTATATAAATCTCTGCGGTTAGCTGTGTTTGTTAACATTGTGTGTATGAGATTCATTCACAGATTTTGAGTCGTTCATGCCAATTCTATATAGTAGTTCATATATATATACATATGTGTATATATGTGTATATATATGTGTATATATATATGAAATTATACATTTATATATAAGCATATGTGTATGTATATGTGTATATAGCATCAAAAATAGAAGGATATACAAGTGTGAGTAGCTTGCATTTGGGCCTATTATGATTAACTACAAACATTTATGAACATGTCTTTTGGTGAACATATATACAGTTTCTAATGAGTATAACCCTGGCAGTGAAATTGCTGGGTCACAGTATATGAACGTGGTCAGCTTTGGTAGAGGGTGCGAACAGTTTTCTAAAGTCACCATGCCAGTTTACACCCAAAACAACAGAGAACCAGTTGTTCCTCATCCTCACCCATACTCAGAATTCTCTGTGGCTTTTATACTAGCCACTCAAGTGAGTGTGTCATAATAGGGCATCCATTGTGTTTTAACATTCATTTCCCTGATGACTAATGAAGTTCAGCACCTTTTCATACATTTATTGACTGTTTCTATATACACTTATTGCTTCATAGGAACTCTTTATATATTATGGTTATAAATAGTTTCTCGGGCATATATATTATAAAAATTTCCTCCCATTCTGAGGCTTGCCTTTTCACTCTCTTAATGATATCATTTAATTAACAGTTTCTGTTTTTAATATAGTCCAATTCATCATTACTTTCTTAATGATTACTCTTTTAAAAATTTAAGAAATCTTTGTCTCCATTAGAAATTGTTAAGATGTTCACCTAAGTTTCCTTTCAAAACCTTTATTATTTGTATATGGTAAGAGATTAAGAATTATTTTTCTATATGAATAACCAATTGACCGAACATTATTATTAAAAGTACAGTGGGGAAGGATAATATCTTAGGAAGAAGAACGTCCAGAGAGAGCCAGTAGCAGTTCCAGTGGGCAGGTGGGGGAGCAAGAAGACAATATAAGGGCAGTGGAAATTCAGGGGAAATGGCCCAAAGGGACAAGAAAGATAAAGTACATGAGGTAGGTTCCTTTTTTGTACTTTCTTGATGTGTTATAGACATTATGAATATGTGTTGTTGAGTGCCATTGAGGGCTACCTCTGGGTGGTACCCCTTCCCATAAAAGTGGTGGTGGTGCAGACAGTGCTAGAGTAGTGGGCCATTTTCCTCTGAGGGAGGCCTTGTCAGTGGGGCACAACCCTGGAAGCGAACCTGTCCTGTCGGCAGTATGGAAGTGGAAAATTCCTCTGTGTCGTCTAGTACTCATACCATAAACTACCCACTTGATTTCAGGCTCAAGTAGAAAAGAACAAACTAGTTATCGGTTCTATCATGGTTCCTACTTAGCCATAATATTTCCCACACCATAGAGAGTGGCTCAAATAACTCTAGGCCCATAGAATTTATCCCATTGTGACTGATCATATCCAAAATTAAATCCCCAGGACACCGAGGTGGAACAAAGTCTTGAATCAGATGGAATTTTACCAAACTGATTCCTTCTTGGCACAACTATACCACATTGCATAGGAGGACATTGATTCTCCTTAAAAACTGAGCTCACCTCTCTCACACCATAACAAGCCAGTATCTGTCCTTTCAAAGAACTTGGTTTTGCTAGCTCATGGCTCTCAAATAAGCTTTTCTCACTCTGTATGTATACATAGGAGGCCTGAAACGGACAGGTGTGTAGTTGTCCCAGGGACATGCTGGAGGGTCTCTCATCTCTGGGCCCCAGTTACCTGCACCAAATGGGGTTCTCCTGGCAGTTGGAGATTCTGAACACCAGGTGTCGCTTTCTTAAGAAGAGTGCTTGGAATAATCCCTATAATAATGGTCATGCCCACACTCCATTTACAATCCAGATTTCCCAAACCTGTGGCTGGATTTTTCTGGCGAGGTGAGTAAACTGAGATTTGAGAGGTTAAATGACCAGTTCATGGTCACCCAACTGGCAATAGGCAAATACAAGACACAGGCTTCATCTTCTAATTTTACATAGCTCCACCAAAACTTCATAAATTCTTATATTCCCCTTTGTCTAGCAAGAGGAAAGAAAAACTGCAGCCTCCTTCAGTACCTTGTACTAATGTTTAATTACCTGCATAGCCAAAAAGACTCCTTTGTCTAACTAAATTCTATTGATGCAATTGAAACTTTTGTCTTCTTAAGGAGTTCTTTTTTAAATAAATTATGGTAAAGTAGGCATAATGTAAAATTTACTATTTAACCATTTTTAAGTGTTCAGTAATGTTAAGTACATTTACATTGTTAAGTAATCAATCATCAAAACTCTTTTTATCTCACAAAATTAAAACTCTATATTCCGTAAGCAGGTTCCCATCTTCCCTCCTCCCAGCCCCTGCAGCCACCATCTGACTTTCTGTGTATGAATTTGACTCCTCTAGGTACCTCATAGTCTGGAATTGGTAACTGTCCTTCTGTGACTGGTTTATTTCACTTGTATAAAGTCTTCAGAGTTCATCTATGTTGCAATATGTGTCAGAATTCCCTTCCTTTGTATGTACAAATAGTAATCTACTGTATGTATATATATATCACATTTTGTTTGTCTATTCATACACATATGGACACTTGGATTGCTTCTACTTTTTGGTTGTTGTGAATTCTCGTTGTGTTTTATAGGGACAAAGAGCAAATATATGCAACTCATCTTGTAAAAATTTTTAATTTACTTGTGAAATCCCTTCTTATCCTTGTCTTTTTCAGGGGAAAACAAATAAGCTTCTCTAATTTTTTCTCATAATCCTGGTTTCTACTCATTTCTCCATTCCCATACTTATTATAAATGTCTTCAAATCCTTTTCTGAAATTTTAGAATAGCCTACAATGTTATCTTGGAAATTAAGGCCTCCTAGGATCTATCCCTCTATTGTTCAATTGAATTTCTCACTTCCCACCCCAACTTTTTCTGTCTTCAGGCAAACATCATATGTCTTCTCATTACACACATCTTTCTGTTCCCATAGCCTGTCTGGTATTTCTGCAAAGCTCTTATAATACTGGTAGGGTCCTTTCATTTCTCATCTCAGGCCCAAGCCCTTACACAGAGTAGAGCCATAGTATATGCTCCACTTGGGTAAGGAAAGACAATTTCTAAATTCTCTTAAACACTTTAAAATATGGTATTCCAAATTACATGTGTATTTTATTTTATGTGAGAGGTAAACTCTTTTTGGAACATTAAAATTCAAATTGCAATAAGAAAATGAACAAAGAAATTAAAAGACATATTGCTATTTTAAGAAAAATGGTTGTGAGTCATTTGCAAAGTAACATTTTTCTACAATGTAAGCTTAATTAAGGCTTTATTTAGACTATCACTTTTTCATTTTTTAAAAAAATAGCTTGCAGGCAGATTATAGTTAACCTCAACTCCCCAACCTACCCCATGCTAAACAAGTCAGCTTTCCTCATCCTGTACTTGACAGTAATTAATGTGTTTTTCTTCTGAAATCCTATTTTAGCTGTTTCCTCTTCAAACTCCTCCTCTTTTGGATAGCTACTTTTCCTACTCTATTGAGGTAATTTAAAATATGGTTTCTTTTTTTTTTTTTCAGAGATATTAGTAGTATTTCCTCTGGCCTGGCACAATCTGCAGCTTTAATCTCTCCCAAAAGGCTACTGGGGATCTGTGCATTCCCCCAGAGACAGAGGAAAAGAAAGCTGAGATTACTAATCAGTAGCTCCCAAGTGAAGTACGTTAGCTCTATTTTACTGGCCAAAATATGAGTAAAGTTGAGTAGTTGAAAGTCACAGATTCTAGGAAAGGATATAAGAAAGCTGACTTTTTTTAAAAATCAACAAATACTCTTTCTTATCACTGTAGTGATGTTTGCTTTAACAGTCCAAAACTTTTTCACACATTTGATCAAATGTCCCTCACTGAGATATTCCAACAACTTCTTGATAGATCTCCCGGCTTATCTTATAAAATTTAACCTAAGGTTCCAGAGTAAGATCGCCTAGCCAATTTCTCAAGTCTTTCAAGAGAGGCACACAGTGACAAAATCTGTGAAATCATGGCACACAGTGGCACTAGTGTTGCATAAAGAGTCATAACAATCTGTGTCTCTCTTGTGTCAACACTGAACTCTCTGGTCTTTGCTTAATCTTACCTGGACCTTAAGGTATATTTAAGAAATGGAAAATAGAGCACATTAAAAGTTCTTTTGGAAAAAGAATTTCATATTTAAAAAAAAAATGAAACAAACAACAACAACAAAAAAACCAATAGCTGTCAGACATCTATTATCATTTGCCCCTTACGAAAAAAAAAAAAAAAGTAAAGATAACCTTACTGCAATATCAAAGAAAACAAAATGGGAGAAAACCTGAATCATCATTAAACTAAGGCAGTGTCAGTGCTACCAGATTGCCATAAATGTTGAATTCATGCCAGATACAATACAGATGGGAACCAGAATGTTTAAGAAACGATTGATAAAGTGTATGAGATAGACTTCAAAGAAATCCATTTGGGATGGTGGGGAATTAGAAATGGAAAAGTTATGAATGAAATGAAAATGTCAGTAGTTAGTTTTTGAAGCTGGATATAAGGCACATGAGATTTATGTTATATTTTTGTGTATGTTTGAAATTTTTCATAATATATAGCTAGCAAATAATATAGAATTAACTAAATTATAGGAAGTGAACAAAGGCAAACACACAACACAAAGTACTTTTTTATTACAAAAGCAAAATAGAAATTAATAACAAAATTACCCTGCTCCCCCCCCCCAAAAAAAGCATACCAAATCAACCATTAGAATTACAAATTGAAAAAGAAGTAATTCTAGGTAATGCCTGGACCAAATAGGAAATTTAACATGTAAAATTCAATTCCAAAATATTTATGAAGTTATGAAAATGACAACAGTACATATCAAAACTTGTGGAATTTGACCAAGTCTGTACTTTAAGGAAAAATTGTAGCCTCAAATGCTTTTATTTCTTGAGAAGAGAGATTGAAAACAAATTAAGTAAGCCCAATAAATTGGAAGAATAACAAAGCAAAACTAGAAAAAGAATAAAGGGGGCATTAAAAAGCTAAAAGGCAAATTAGCGAATTAATAAAGATAATCTAACCTAGAAAGCAGGAAGGAAGGCAGAAAACACAAAATTACAATTGAGAATAACTTCAACTACTCAATTGGGTGATTTTTAGAAAAATATGAATTGCCAAAATTGACATGAGACAAGATATAGTATTACCAAAAATAAAATAATAATAATAATAATAAAAATAACCGTAGAAGAAACTAAAAAGAGATTTAAAGTTTCTACTTCCTTTGCTACCCTCATGCCTGAAAGTGCTAGTGTTAAAGGGCTTTGTAGGTGACGCCTATTAAATTTTGAAAAAATATAAAATTATTTTGCTACTTAAATTTCCCTAGAATGCAGAATAATATGAAACATTTCTCGACTCATTTTGTTTGTAGAATAATTCATATTCTAACAATTGATTAAGCTATTAATCAAGAGAGAAACTACAGAAAACACCTCATTAATGAATATAGATGAAAAATCCAAAACAAAATAAAGATTGATCAAATCTAGGATGACATTAAAAGAATAATATATCATAATCAAATAAAGTTCATTCCAGGAATAAAAGCGAATCCCGTATAAAGATATTTATAAGTTTGATTCTTCTTATGGATGGATCAAAAGACAAAACACATTTAGTCATTGTAAATCCCCAAAATATATTTATTTTAATATTGATTTGAGCAACATCTATTTCTTACAAAACTTGGAATTAGAAAACAGTGCCTTGCCTTAATAATAGAAATATATATATAATACATATTTCAAATAAATAGTGGATTTAGTGACAGTACACTTAAGTTGGAAGAGTAAGTAGATTTTACCTGTCTTGCTCATATTTTTTTGTTCCCCTGCTCATATTTTTTGATTGACCATCCACTCTCAGTAGGAAAGCATACTTGAACTGGGTAGCAATATCTGCTCCATTGAGATTCCAATGGGATTTTTTTAATATTATAATGATGGCATTTCAAATTATTGATAAAAGATGAATTATTTAACATCTTGTTTGTTACAGGAAAATTCCACAATTATAAAGAGAAGTATTTTGTGTAACATACTATGATATTTTTTTAAATATAATTGTTTTGTTTATAAGAGAATTGCAGAAAGGGCTCAGGACGTTTTAAAACTATCTCATAGCAGTATGATTGTGTTTATTACAATATTTTAATTCGCCTAAAGAATTCAATCAAGGTTATTTTCTTACAGCATTGTGAGTTGATAATAAAAAATAAAAATTATATAGCATTTATTCTGTGCTATATAATTGGGGTATATTAACTCTTTTAATCATCACGACAATCATATTAGATCAGTATTATTATTATTATTTTCCATTAAATACACAAGGAACCAGAGGTGCAGTTTGTTTATGCAACTTTTCTGCAGTCACACATCTTATAATTAGGAGAGTTGCAATTGCAACTCAGGCAGTCTGGCTCCAGAATTTGTGTTACATTCTGTCTCCTAGGAATGAGCTGTTGAAATCAGGATAAGTCGGTCAGTTTTCAGGCCTTAACATGCTTTTTTGGCTTTTCTCAGGGACCTGATGCCCAGAACCCTGGAAGGACAGATCACCATGGAGAAGACGCCCAGTTACTTTGTTACCCGGGAGGCGCCCGCGCGCATCTCGGCCATGTCCAAGGACACCAAGCTTATCGTAGTGGTGCGCGACCCGGTGACCAGAGCCATCTCGGACTACACGCAGACGCTCTCCAAGAGGCCTGATATTCCCACCTTCGAGAGCTTGACCTTCAAAAACAGAACCACGGGCCTCATTGACACATCATGGAGCGCCATCCAGATCGGCATCTACGCCAAGCACCTGGAGCACTGGCTGCGCCACTTCCCCATTGGCCAGATGCTCTTCGTGAGCGGCGAGCATCTCATCAGCGACCCAGCCGGTGAGCTGGGCCGCGTGCAGGATTTCCTGGGCCTCAAGAGAATCATCACGGACAAGCACTTCTACTTCAACAAGACCAAGGGCTTCCCCTGCCTGAAGAAGGCCGAGGGTAGCAGCAAACCCCACTGCCTGGGCAAAACCAAAGGCAGGACACATCCTGAGATCGACCACGAGGTGGTGCAGAGACTGCGGGAGTTCTACCGGCCTTTCAACCTCAAGTTCTACCAGATGACGGGGCACGACTTTGGCTGGGATGGATAACAGTATAATTTAAAAAGAAAAAAAAAAATCATAATATAATATATTTTTTTACCAATCGGTAGAGAAAAGGCTGTTTAATATTTGTGCTGAAAATATTTGTTTCAGTATTTTTTTCAATGAACATTGAGATTGTTCTCACCACCACTCCCATCTTCATGTTTAACTGAAACCAAATATTTGAATAAGCAACAAAAAAAATTTTACTCATCTAAACACTTTCAATTTTCAATTTTTATTTTATATTTTATATACATAATTATTATAAAGTATGAGCATGAGTTGCCATTAAAATTTAAGTAAATCCTGAGTATAAATCAATCTCTTTCTTCCACCTCTCTCTCTCTCTCTCTCTCTCTCTCTCTCTCTCTCTCTCTCTCTCTCTCTTTCACACACACACCACACACACACACACAAGGCCCAGATAAAAGTGAAATCTATCCTTGTTTTTATCCCTTTAATTTTTTTTCTTGTGCCCTACTTTTTTTTAAATGTTTCCAAATTAATAATACTGTATGTTTGTACACCACTTGGATTATCACAGTGCTTTCAAATAAAACATTTTTTTATCCTTACACAACTATATGGTATTAGAACATGGTACATAGAGATTATAATCCACATTTTACAGACCAAGAAACTGAGTCTCAGGGAGGTTAAATAATATCTTAAAGCCAGATGGTGAGCCCCGGACAAAACCCAGTCTTTTAGTCATCCGTTATTTTATGTCACTTTTTCTAGGAGGATGGGAAGTAAGAGACATCTGTACTTCTAAAAATGGTTAGCTAGTTTGGAGATGATCTAGATGGAACAGAGAGTATTTCTTCTTGCCTTCTAAGTTCCAGGCTAGCCCACTGGCACTCAGTCACACTACAAGTGTGCTTAAGGAAACCACTCAAATCTGAACATAACATCTTTTAAGAGCAAATCTTGGCTTGTTAAAGTACCCTAAGATACGGAAACTTTGGCTTGACTGAAGCTGACAAAATTTATTGGATTCTTATATCAAAACAAGATGGACAGTCACACTAGCAACAGGAGAAGGTGTGGCAGAACACAACTTATTTGTTGTTTTGACTGTCCTTTTTTTATTTAATAAAATCCCATATCTCTAAGAGCTTACAAGTATGAATATTATTTTTCTTTACCTCTTTTTTAGCAAAGAAAATCTGTTCCTTGTAATATCTCATTACTAACCTTGGAGCTAGTACTAAAAATATAGCAATAAACATCTCATTTATAATGCCCTTATTTTTTCACTGATGGAAGACTATCACCTTGACACTTTATTTTTCTCCATTTCCTATTTATACCAATTATAACCCAATATTCATTAATAATTGGGAAATATTCTCAGAAATGCAAATGAGGTTAAAATGGTGGTTTTCCTTTTCTCCCATCTGTTTCTACCCATCTCCCATTTAAATAGTTCAAATAAATCAATTGTTGATTAAGAGTATTCCTTTCCTCTTGAAGTGGGCAGTAACAAGATTAGCATTAATGGGAATTTAATTGGTTTAGAGAGGAGCACATATACATGAAATATATAAAACATGGATAATTCGACTGTCAGCAACATCTTATTACAGGTTTAAACCCAAGAGGAAAATGTCTTCTATCCCATGTAAGTTTTCTATATCTGCCAAAAGTTAAAGGACTCCAGTATTCTAAAATAATGCTTTTTTCTTCTCCAATGTTGTCAATTAAAAGAAACTAAATTTGTTTTAAATACGCAGTATAACTCTGCATTTGCATAGAGATTGAATCAGGTAAAGTAAATATTTCTTGAGAAGGCTAACGTAGGATTAAAACAATGGACAAAAGTAATTTTAATTTCTAGGTATTTCATCATTGCTCAAAATCTTTGGCTCTATTTTATTAATTTCCAGCTTTGGGAGTTAAGTAAACCCCAAATTCAGGTCCCTTTTTCCAGCAGATTTTCTCCCCTTAATTTTCCTATGCCGCAGATTTTTTGTTCTACTTGAATCATCACTACCAGGAACAGGATAGTTACATTAAATTTTTTTCATCTTTTCTCTTAACTCATTTTTGTTTGTGCTTCTGATTCTCTTATAAGCATTTACTTGGCATTATGCAAAAGAAGTTTGCACAAGGGAACAAATGCGTCTAACAATTGTATTCGGCAGTCTTCACCTTTTTGTGTTAAGAAATAATAATAATAATAATAAAAACAAAATTGAGTGCAAAGGACCTCTTCTTCATGTAGACTTTTTGTTATTGTTCTTCATATTATTTTTAAAAATGAATGACTAAACAGCACTCCAGGAAAATCTTCTAAGATTTCATAAAGGTGTTAGAAATTATAGATCCCATAAAATGTATTAAAATCTAGAGTCAGTATACTCTAAGGTTCCTCAAGAATGGGAATTTATTAATTCTGCTTCTATGTGGTACTTTCTTCTGCTATGCATGGACTTGATCTTAGATTTCTTTTGTCCATTTAGCTACAACAAATAATAGGCTTTGCCCTTGATTTAAACATCTTAGCCATCCTTCCTCCAAGCTGTCTGCCCCACTGTCATGCCTAATGACCTCCTAACTCTTATTAAAAGTGAAGAATTGTCTCTCCAGAAGAACAACCAGAGATCCACAGCTTCTTTCTGAGCAGTTTGCTTTTGAGGCCATGTCTACGGTGTATAATTTCTCCAGATAGCTCCCAATCTTGTAACACTGCTCAGTAGCTAAGTGTTGACTGATAACTCTATACCTATAAATTTTCTAGATACTTAGTAACTTTTCAGGAACATTAATTTTATTCCGTTAACCTGGAATTAATAAGCTTCTAGAGAACGGATGTTAATTACTCTAGGAGTATTAATTCTACTCTATTCTTATTTTCAAAGATCTTTAATGTTAGAATAAACCTCAAATGTAATGTGAATTAAATCCCCATTTAGCATTGAATCCTTTCTTTAGCTGGTTATGCCTGAGTTGAAAACATTGATGTTTCTGTAAATTCTTAATTCTTGATTTTGCATTTATAAAGAAGATAAATTTTCCCTAAACACATTCATCCTGTTTTGTCTGCTGAGATCTGCCAAATTACTCATGAAGATATATAAAATTCAGGGTATAAACAAATAAATAAAAATAAAAATAATACCTTATATACATGTAGCAGTCTATAAAAATAATACTTTATATACATGTAGCAGATTAACCTTTCAAATGCAACATTTCACCTTACACAAGTAGCACCTCTCTACTCTCATTAATTCCACTTGACAGATGATGAAACTAATCCTTCAGACAGTGATTCTCAACAAAAGATTATTTTGCCTCCCAGGGTCATGTCTGGAGATACTTTGGTTGTCCCAAGGGTGGTAGAGTGTAAGGTGCTGATAGTGGATAGATGCCAGGGATACCATTAAAACATCTTATAATGCACAGAAGAGCCCTCACAACAAAGAAGTACCCCACCCAAAATGTTAGTGGTGCTGGAGTTCCCAATATAAGAAGTAAAATAGTCACAGCTTGTGAGTGTCTGAACCAGGTCTAAACACCAGATTCTAATTATTGCTTGACTTATAATTCTTGCACTCGCCACTCTAGGTTTTTCTCTTGAAAACATTTATTTCTCTTACTCTATAAGTGACTTCATTTTAATAAGCAGGTCAATGTTTAATGTTATCCTTTACCAAGAGGAATACTAAAGAGAAATATCACTGAACTGGGTTTTTATGAGAGGCAGGAGCAGCTTATAACAGATAGTTGCATTTGTTTGAAATGGAATCAGTCAGTTTCAGGTGGAAAAATAACATTTCAATAAAACATTTCTAAAGGCTTTTTTAAGTTCAAGTCTTGTAGTTTCAATTTACCTCCATGACAATGCTGTGACCGTATTTCTTGCCATCTGACACAACCAAATGACAAATGTTAAGCAGCTAAATTCAGATGGATGTTCTATGGTTTATAAATGGCCCTAAGTTGCTAAGTAATAGCAAAGGAAGGAGCAATCTTATTGCCAAATTTTCTAGAAACTCCAGAAATTTGTATGTAATTATCATAGAAGCAGGAAAGAGAAGAGTTTATGATCCCTTAACATAGGAAAGTATGGCTGAGATTCAGTCCAGCAGTCTTAGTGCAAAAATAAAACTCTACCTATTCTTCTATTATCACTGGAGAAGACTGGAAAGCAAAAAAACTCAATGTCAAGTCCTGTTGGGGAAACATCAGCATTACTGTAGAATTTTTGGTCCTTTAATTATCTTCTTCGACATGAACACATATTTGCACTCAGAGTCTCAATATATGGTAAAAAACATGGATAGGGCAAGTTTAAACCTGTTTGCCACATTATAGAGTTTGGGAATGGCAAGCCTTTCCTTTTAAGCTTGGGGAAAAAAAGGTGATTTGGGAAAATTATGAGGCAGTGCAACTTCAGAACCAGAGTAATAAAATAATGAATCTATTGTGAGATATTTAAGATATTTAGTTAATATATTTCAGTCAATAACCTTAGTTTTCTACTTCACTTTCCAATTGTTGGCTGTATTGTTTTAATAGTTCTATGCTCAGCAATTTCCTTTAGTTTTACTGTCAAAATAAAAGATAATAATACATTGAGAACATACTTTTAATCCCCCAATTCCTGGGGCTTATATTTTAGGTACATTTGAAAGATGAGCTATGATAAGAAAATGGTATCCTTTATTAGCTCTGCCTGGCTTGTACATGATCAAGTTAGATTTTTAGCCTGGTGCTGATAATTCCTAAGAAGGCTTTAAAGTTACTATCTGGTCTACACATTGGACAGCTATGGTCCATATGCTTCCTGTCTCCCGAAGTCACTTTATAGTAAACCTGGAATGTTTATCATCCCTGGAGTCGTGTTTTTATTGCAAGGAGGAATAATGCATCTTTTTCCCTCCCACCTCCCATCTCCATGCTTCCTTTACTTTCTAGTGCCTTCTCTTCCTACATCTCACCAAGTCCAAGGATGACTGGCATAGATCTTTCCCATTTCCAACAATCCCTACTAGCCTAAGTTCTATCCTCTCTTCAAATGCAGCATACCCCATGGTAAGATTCTTGGGGAAAACCTTGCAGTTAGCCTTAGGCAACTGCTCTCAGCTTCAGTTCTATGGAAAGGAGTCTAATTATTTGATACAGATACCCAGATAGATGAAGTTCAAAGGGGTTTAAATTTCCCCCAAAGTATTTATCTTAGTAAAATGGGGCCTAAAAGAAGATGGATAAAACAGTATGAAAGCGTAGGGTCACATTTTTGACAGGAGATGGAGGTGGTGTTGGAAGCATACTTACTGTGTTCCAGTGCCCCGCCCCACACCACTGGTCTGAAGAACCAGTGTCAGCAACTTATCATTCCACTTCTGAAAGGTTGCCTGTCTCTGGTCTGAGCAGTGGCATTTTCTCACACCTGTTTTCCCATACGGCTTTATCTAAGCTCAGATTTCTTTATTTCAAGCCTGCAACAGCTGGTCAACCAGAGAACAACAGTAGGAAGCAAGAAAACTTTACAGTCATATCACTGCAATTTTTGAGAGAGAACAGGAGTTCTTGATTAGCTACCATCAACTGATAACCTTTATAGTCAAACTTAATTCTTATTTCAGACTACTTGTTCATACTCTTTAAATCTAAGATCAGTTGTTCTTTGTTAAGAAAAGCCCAACTAAATATTCTATAATAATAATGACGCATTCCTTTAAATGAAATTATTTAAAGCACTTTTAAACCCTACTTAGGTTTGAATAGGGTTATTTTTCTCTTTTTCCTTTCTGGATAAAAAGAAGTTTATGTAATCTGTTATAGGTCTTTCCCACTTCCAACAATCTCCACATTTCCTCTCAATTGAAATACGTTCAAATATCTAAAAAAGTCTCTTTTCTTCTACCCTTCTTACTTCTGTGTCATTTCCCTTATTTATTTAATTATTTAACCCTTTATTTATTGATTTTCCTCCTCCCACTCCGCCATATCATTTCTCTTTTGAGTGAACTTTTACCCTTCAATATTTTCATGTCTCAAAATTCCTATGTCAAAAGTCATCCTGCATTTCATTCATTTATTATTATTTGTTTGTTTGTTTGTGTGTTTATTCCTCTTTCCTCTTCAGTAAGACTCATTATTTTTTCCCTTTTGGTCCACAGAATTACACCTTATTTTTTATTTCAAAACTTGGTCTTTATTTTCTAATATCATCTTTGCTTTTTCTTAGATTGTGTCGTTACATTATAGGGAAAATTTTCTTTAGAGAAAAATCCCTTCCCACTAGCCTTCCAGCATATGGCATTTGAAACTTGCTTGGGGTTGTAGCTTTCTTATTCCCTCTAACCCACTAAAATGCAAAAGTACTCAGCAGCATTGGCTTCCAACTGTAAAATGATTCCGTATTGAACATGTCTAGTTCTTCTTCCATCTAGCTGTAAATAATGAACCCTTTTTCAGACTCTTTGGCCCCTGCTTTTTGATGAGGCCATTAATAAAAAGTTCTGTATCAATGGAATGATAAACTCTACTAACCCAAGCCATATATAATGAATACGCAGAAAAATTGGAAGCAGATCTGTTTGCACCAGCCTCACTCATCCTGTCTTCTAACATAAGCTGCTAATCTCCCACATGGTAACAATGCCCAGAGTTCATTTCCCTCATCAATCCTTCAATGCTAGTCCCCAGGTTTCTCATCAGTCCGCTCTCTGTTTTTCATGTTCATGCATTCCTATAACACTTCCATTATTCAATTGACTTTAGCTCCAATTTCTCCAACATGATCTTCATAATTTTTACTATTGTCTTTCTTATTTCTACTACCACCACTATGATGTTTCCTAGGTGTATGAAACGGCTCTGAGTCTGCCTTTTCCCTGACACCCTGTCATTTTCCACCTTCTTCATTTTCCACATTATTTAAAATTTTCCTCAACCCATTGTTCGAGGCCAGAGAGACATAGCTATACTGATAAATAATATGATTATATATTCACTAGATGTAGGCACCACTTCATACATATATATATATACCTGGAAAAATAAACTTTAGCTTGTCTAATCCATCCATTTTTTCTTTTTTGTATGTGTCCTTTTTTTCTCATCCATTTTTTTGATCCTCCTTTTTTTGGTGACATTTCTTCAATTCATCAGTTCTTTCTGTACCTTAATGATGAAAACTCATGTCTTGTGGATAATTTTGTGAGTAGTCTTGATTTGACCAGAAATAATAAAGTCTTGTATGAATCATTCAGTACCACGTGAACCTCAGTTTTCTCATTTATTAAAAAAAAATGCAGAGGATAAAATATGCTGCCAGGCTTATTCCAGTTAAAATGTCTGGAAACATTTTATGTTTGGAGCTATCACAATACTTATTTTTCTTCTGTCTCTTAAAATGATTATCATTAAATCAATCACTTTACCTAGTTCCTATAGGGCACTGAAAACTGTGACCAAAATTTGCTTTTATTAATAAGAATCAGTGCTAGCTGGCCACCAAATCTTTTCTTCTCTGTAACTCAGTAACATTTGTCAACTTTATAAAAGTGATGGACTGCCCTTGAATTCTGCGGGTTTTTTTCCTATTTTCCTTGCAGTACTGGCATTATCACTGTTCCCTGATTCTGAGGCCATATCTTTTCTGGATTCTGAGGAAAAAATCTGTTAAAAAAAAAGCCTTTAATAACAGTTTCTAAATTGGAGTTTTCTAATTTATACATTTTAGGTCCTTTAATTTACAGACTACCCTCGCCCCAACCTTAAACAGTAAAATATAGCTATAAAGAAACTCATTCATTCTCATGTTAACCATTGCTTTCATCATCACTTTGATCTGGTCCAGACAGACCATATTTTTCCTTTGACATATGCTATTTTCTGTGAATTTTTATACTCTGGTCTTTCCCACCTTCTGCATTCTCTGCTTTAAAAAGGAGGTAGAACTTTACTCTTTGAATACTACTACTAAGAGAATGTACCATTTATAATCTTTTCAAAATGGAGACAGTGTTTTTGGCCTCTTGATCAAGCATACAAATGACTTTTGAGTCTAGGGCTTGCCAAAAATTTTCATTAAGTGACCATCAAAGTTAACATCTATTGCTTTGTGTTCTGGCCTCTATGGTCCTTACAATTAAATCCATTCTGCTTTGATTTGTGAGAATTCAGTTAGTTTCCAAGGTGTCTTTTGAACTCCCTTTTTAAAAAGAGTTTTGTTTGTTTTTGGTGAAATAACAAAATCTGCCATCTTTAGCCATTAAGTATATAATTCAGTGCCATTAAATACATTCACAATGTTGTTCTGCAACCAACATCATTATCCATTTCCAGAACTTTTTCATCATCCCAAACTGAGACCTTGTAACCAGTAACAATAAACACCCTCCCCCCCCAATTCTCCGTCCCTCAGTCCCATGTAATTTCTATTTTACTTTCTGTCCTTATGAATTTGGCTTCTTTATCTACCTCATATAGGTGGAATCATATATTTGTCCTTTCGTATCTGGGTTATTTCACTTATAATTTCATTAAGGGTCATATACATTGTAGTATGTGTCCAAATTTCCTTAATTTTAAAGGATTAGTAATATTCCATTGTGTGTATATATATGTGTGTTTTGTTTATCCATTCATCTGTCGGTGGTCATTTGGGTTGTTTCCACCTTCTAGCTATTGTGAATAATGCTTCTACAGACATGGGTACACAAATATCTGCTAGATTCTCTGCTTTCAGTTTTTTTGGGGTATATACCTTGGAGTTGAATTGTTGGATCATGTGGTAGTTCTGTGTTTAAGTTCTTAAGGAACTGTCAAAACATGAAGTTTTCAATTTCTCCACATTCTCAATTAAAAAAAAATGGGGCAAGGTAACAATAGCCATCCTAATAGATATGAAGAAAAGGATTTTTTTTTTCTGTTTTTATTTATTAATGCAAAGTCTTTGTTTCTGGCTTCCCCTTTCTTCTTGTAATACTTCTAGGGGACTATTTATTTATAAATACAGACTCATTTCTCCTTTTCCTTGCCTTTTCCTTTCTTCCTTCCCCTTTTAAATTTCACAATAGGAACCAACTAATCCTCTACCTTCTTCTACTGCTTCTTTGCCTTTTTTCAAACTTTCCACACCTTAGAAACCACTCCTGATTGTCTACCCTGAAAGCACATGGTGACTTCATCTGGATGAATCCTAATTTACCTAACTTGTCTGACCTTTCCATTCTGGACTTTTGAAGCTGACCAACCTATACCCTTTTCATTATTGTCACAGTCGGCTTATGGCCAGGGTACCCACGCTCACATTTGTACAGTCTTCACTAAAGACCGTATTTAATCTCACCTTTACTTGAGGTATTGCCATGTTTTGCATGTTGGAGACACTTTTTTGATGGTATATAACACTCAAGTGATCTCTCCGACTTACTCTAAACCTTTAGCGAATGGTTTACCAGCCATAATAAGCAAGTTCCAAACAGCAGAAAACATTTTCTTCATGCCATCTTTCTTTTTCACATAATATATTCATTAATACAAACCGCAGGCTGGCTTGTCAACCTCACTAGAATTGTAAACACAGCCCAGTGTTCCTTTACTCAGTCACAAATTCTCCCTTACCCTGAAGGGATAGCAAAATTAACTTAAGCCTACTTAGCAAGACCTCTATGAATAAAAACAAGTCAAGTCATCTTTCCTTATTTTCACTTCAAAAAAAAATATTAAAGTGTCACTGTAAATGAAAAGATCTACCTTAATTTTTGCCTCTGTTGTCTTGAAAAATGGGTGTCAGAAAACGGCACCATTCCAGGCTCAGAGACGAATCTTGTCCTCAGAAGGGACATAGATGCCTAATCCTTAAGTGGGTAGTCACATTCACTGAGGCCCCATGAGCCTGGACATTTTGCTCAAATTCTGAAAATTAGGCTCATTTTATTTTTCTGTAATCAAGCTCCCAATCTTGTAACGCTGCTCAGTAGCTAAGTGTTGACTGCTAATCCTATATATAGCTGGGTTTAAGCCTTTCTTCCACCCAGTTATTTCAGGATCAGAAGGTATTTGCCCAAACCCATCTCTTTGATCACATTCCTGATGTCTGCTGCGAGATCTCCTTTGATTTATCTACCGAGGCAGGTCAGGAGATGGGATGACAGCCTTCTATTTGAATTCACCCGAACATGTGACTTGTGCCTGTAGTACTAGGACTCTCTGTTTATTTTATCATCTTACCGATGTCATCGCTGATCCATGCTAAAGCCAAACCTAATTCTAAAGGACATGTTCCAATGGCCATTGCCCTTTTTTCTTTTCACACATTTTCTAAAACAAATCAGTTTTCTCTCTCATTTTGTGTTCCTTGTAGGAAATTGAAAGGCAGCTTTTGCAGCTTTGGTTCCTCCCAGTTTAATTGATATTCCCCAGGTGGCTGTGGTTTCTCCTGAAAGGTTTTCTTGAAGAATTCTCCAGTTCACCTAGGTATACAACAGCAGGAGCTCCTCACGTCCTCCTCTACTGCCTCCACCCTTGATCAGGTGGATTTACTATGGACGTGTTGTGGTGCGATCAAATCCAAGACCCATGGAGCCAATCAAGATGAATTATGAGCCTTTATTAGCCAGCCGGTGACTGACTCTCTACCACGCAGGGTTAGAAGAGATCAGCAGCGAGCTTCCAGAAGAGGCAGTTTATATAGCCACCAGCACATCCCTGAGCAGATCACTACACCCTGGTTAACAGTTGGCAGTTAGCATATCCTTGATCAGATTACCCTGGTTAACAGCATCTCCTTGATCAGATTACCATACCCTGGTTAACTGAATCAGAAGTAAATATTTAATACTGGCTTACTGGAAAATTGTCCACCCATAACGGATGGAATAAAGCTCAAGCTTTAGATCTTTCATTAGCACTAGCTCCTTCCAGGATTCTTTACCAAATTTTACATATGCAGTTCTATATTCTTTTCTCAAAGAAGCCCTTAAAATTGTCTGAGCCCATGAAACCTGTATCCACTTCTGCCTGTGTGATTCTTGGGGAAGATAAGTGTGCCCTACCAGCGGGATTCATTTCTTCCCCTTGCGCCCCCTTCTTGATTTAGTACATCTCAAATTTCATTCTCCCCAACTTCTCAGTTATATTTTCCAGTTCTGCTTCCTCATTCTTATCTCATACCTGGCTGATAGCTGTAACTTACAAAGAGAGGTTTAAAGATCTGTGTAAAAAACCATGGCAAACCAATAAAATGGGAGACCATTCTCTCAGTTATTTTTGAAAGGAATGGAATGATGATGCATTTTAATTTTAACTGGAAATGCCAGATCAAACTAATCAACACAGGCCTAAACCCATGGTGACCAGGGGCAAGAGATATGTTAACACAACTCACAAATCGCCTGCTCCTCTTAGACTCTCCAGAGACTATTTTCTAACATAAATCTTTATTATTGAGAATCAGTGTGGATTGTTAGAAGCATGGGTGTTTGATTTGAATTTCTGGATTTGCTCGTTTCTAGCTGTGTGACTCTGGGAAACATACTTAACCTCTCTGGGACTGTTTTCTAAACTGTAAAGAAGGGATGATAATAATAGCCCTCATAGCATAGAGTTGTTATAAGGATTAAATTATGTGAAGTGCTTATATCAATGCCTGACACATAGTGAATAAGATATTACTTTCAGCTTTTATATTAGCTATTATTTTAGAAACTGTACAGACTCATTCTCTTGGTTCTAGAATATGACTGTCATTTGCATGAGTGTATTTACGTACATGTACATCTCTATCTTCCTATGTACTTTCAGGCCTCTGCAGAGATTATGCAGTTTGGGATAATTGCATCACATTTTAAGATTAGTTTATCTTGAAATTAGAAGACTGGTTAAATACATACTAAAAGGTTTCGAATCCTAAAACTCTCTAACAGCTAAGTAGAAATGGGACACGGATGGAGTCCAATTTTGTCATCCCAGTTATATCCTCATGTTTTGCAGAAATAAGTTATGAGCAGGAGTTGAAGACCATCTAGGCTTCTTCATCATAAGTCTTTCAACAGAAAGTAAACACTTGGGATTACTTGGTAGAATGACCTAAGGGTCTCCTCATTGCAAAACTGTGAGAATCTGTAAGGAGAATCCCCTAACGGCCTCAGGGCCTGGAGTTTTGCTCTGTCTGACACTATCTTTTGACTTTACATAAATTCTTAGGGGCTTTCGGAATCTCAGTTTGCACAACAGAGAGTAGATGAAATGTTTTCAAAGGTTGCTATCAGCTCTAAGCAAATATATATGCAAATTTCATCAAACCGTTTGCTTGGTAAATCCTAGTAATGACACATTTTAATGGTAAACCATTTTAGAGTTTGCACAAGTCCTTTGATGGCACAGATTAAATTTCTTTAGCAGTCAGTGTCCCTAAAAATGGGATAATTCCATGTTCATTACTGAACACTCCTAATAGCACCTAAGTTCAATGACACTTTCCCAGTAATATTTTTATAAACACATGAGCAGAGTGATCTGGTATATTTAACAGTCTACACCACATCCTACTTCCATAATCATCTAGTATAGAAATTCACATTTTATATTTTCATTGGAAGAGAAAAAAAGATGGTGATGTGGAAGTTAGGAATATATTGATTTTTCAAGTAATAAACTTTAGAGAAAAAAACAATGAGAGATGATTCATATAATGGCAAAGATGTTGTTCAAACTCAATAACTATAAAAATTAGGTTAATCGAATTGGGATATTCTGTTTATCAGAATATTTTGAGGTCATAGAATTCATTCATGCTTGCATTTATAAAACTTCAACATGATGAAAATGATATTTAGCAGCAGTTTCATAAGATGAAGATATTTACCATAAAATAGCACTTAAAAGCTATGAAATAAACTTTACAAGGCTCCCAAAGGCTTTTAGCATTTTATATATCTAACATATTGGTTAAATTTTAATTTTCAAGGACAAACCTGGGCTTCCTAAAGATTTTTGCAAATATATTAAGATTTGTAAATAACAAGCAAATTAATAGTTTCCCTTGATGGTTTGGTTCAGTTAAGCCAATAGTACATTTTTGTTTATTTTCTTCCCATGTGGTAGAATTGGAACTGAAAGGAGATCATTTGTGGTGGTGGATGTTAACTCGATGCAATTTGTTTGCTCATATTTGTTGAAATAGAAATTATATTTATATATATGCTATATTAAGGAGGCACTCTATTTGAAGTTCCATGTTTTTTTTGCTCATATTGGATTATCATTAACATTTAAAAAAAATGCCTTTCAAAGTTTCTTTAAAATAGTCTTCTGTGACTTAAGTCATCAAAAAGATAGCTTTTATGTGCTTCAAGTCTTTGAATTTATTTTTTGTATTGCAAATTTTCCTTATCTGGGAGAATTCATTGATTTCTTTCTCTGAGGAAATACAATTCCTTTTGTTTTATGTTCATCATTCTTGATTTTTTTCTTCCAAAAGCTGCTAAGATCTTTTATTCAAAATGCTTCTCTGTAAATTTTCTTAACTCTGCAATTTTTCCACTCTAGTAATTGAAACCGGAAACGGTTTAATATATTAAATGTAAACTCATTGTGACAAAACTGCCAGGAAAATTATAGACAATGATAACAAATTAAGAATTTAAATAATACATTGAAAAATTCCCATTTTAAATGTATTTATTAAATCGTATCACTATACCAGGTTTTCTTTCTCTTTCTATGTAGACTAAAATATGTATAGGTTTTCCATGATAAAAGTTTAAAACATCTGTCTTCACATAATATTTTGTTGGACATTTTCCCTTTAGTGTTATTTGTTTAAAAAGAAAACAAATTTTGTTTGTATATTATATTTTACTTAATAAAAGGCACTCATTGTATAAGTACATGCTCAGTTACTGTCATTCATTGATGCTTATTCATAGAACACAACACTTAAGAATCTTAATATTACTGAAGGGGTAAACATTATTTCAACATTAAATTAGTCTTATGTTTTTTAAAATGAAAATTATTATGACTTTAAACATGTATCTATTATTGTTCCTTCCTTAAAACTAACAATGTCCACCTTTTTTTTTTTTTTTCTGGTCCAAAAGTAAGACATGAGAAGAGTTTTGGCTTTCTGATAAAGCAAAACTTAATGCTAGTTTCTTTATTATTTAAACGGTTTATTTTATTCTTTTGGATTTCCAAAGTACTTTCTAGACAGTTCTATTGACAAACAATTGAACATAATAAACTGTACATATTTAAAGCATTGGTTTCATCAATTTTGAGATATGTAAAAAACCCATGAAACCATTCATTTAAATATTAATTTTGAATATTAACATATTCAAAATAACAAATATATTCAATTTCTTTAAAATGTTCCTATTTTTTCTCACAGCTCTATCAGATTTAGCTTCATATATTTTGAAGTTATCAGGTACATACACACAGGATTATTATGTCCCCTTGATAAATTGATCTCTGTACCATTATGAAGTAGTCTTCTTTATCCCTGGTAACATTCCTTTTTTTGGAAATATAGATTCATGTTCTATGTTTATTTGGGTTAGCATAGTAAGTCTTCTGTTCTTTTCGTTTTAATCCATTTGTGTCTTTATATTTGAAATTATTTTCTTTTAGGCAGCTATAGCTAGATCTCAATTTTTTTTTAATCTATTATGACAATCCTTACCTTTTTTATACATTATGGCAATTGAGGTATTTCAACCATTTACATTTAATGTGATTATTGATACAGTTTTGTTTAAATCTTATCATCTTGATATTCGTTGTCTATTTGGCACATCCTTTATCCGTTTCTGTTTTCTTTGGGATTAATTGACTTTTTTATGATTCCATTTTATCTCTTTATCGACTTATGGAAGTAGAGTTTTTTGAAACCTAATGAATTTTGTTTTTGTGTGGAATGTTTCCAAAAAAAGTAGAACTGAAATAATGTTTAGTCTTTATAGTTCCACGATGCAAACAAAGGAACTGTGGTTCTTCCACTTGATATCTAGTGTTAAGTCTTACCCACCACTGCTTCATTTCTATAGTTACTTTTATGCAGTTTGAATGAGCATGTATACACACACACACGTGCACGCACACACGCGCACACGTGCGCGCGCACACACACACACACACACACACACACGCACATACTGTATTTCACCACAAGTCACATTTAGCCCTGCACATCTCTAACTCTGTCTTGGTATCTCATCGCTTTATTTTATTTTTTATTTTTTAAATTTATTTTTATCATGGTGACATGGGTTTTAAAAATCCAGTAAGTTTCAGGTGTACAATTCAACAGTAAGGCATATACAAGTTGCATTATGTGTTTATTGCCCATGGTTAGATTTCTTTCTGTCACCACATATTTGACCCTTTTTACTCCATCAACCTCCTCGTTCCTGACTCTGTCCAACCTTCTGGTAACCACTAGTCTATTGTTCATGTCCATAAGTCTCTCTGTTTGTCCAGTTCGTTTGTTGCTTTTAGGTTTATATCCCACATATAAGTGATATCATGTGGTTTTCAACATTCTCTGTCTGGCTTAATTTATTTAGCATGATTATCTAGAGGTCTATCCATGTTGCCACAAATGGCAGTATTTTATCTCTTCTTATGGCCGAGTAATATTCCATTATACAGCTTCTTTAGGACACTTTGGTTGCTTCCATGTCCTGGCTACCATGAATAATGCTGCTATGAACATCAGCGTGCAAATATATTTTCAGATATGACTTTTCAAGTATTTGGGGTAAATACCCAGTAGAAGAATTGCTGGATTATATGGTAGATCAATTCTTAGTTTTTTGAAGAACTTCCATACTGTTTTCCATAGTGGCTGTGCCAATTCGAAGTTCCATTAGCAGTGTATGAGGGTTCCTTCTCATCACTTTAAAGAACTCCGATGTAGGACCCTGAGAACTTGGGTCACCAAGCTTACTTTCCAGATACCTATATTAAATTTGGGGGGCTGCTCTTACAGATTACCACAAACTGAGAGGCCTAAAACAATAGAAATTTATTTTCGTATAGTCTACGTGTCCAGAAGTCTGAAATCAAGGTACTGGTAGGATAATTTCCTTTGTAGACTTTGCCTCACTCTTAGCTTCTGGTGATTTCCAGAATTCCTGTCATTTCTTGACTTATAGCTGAAATTTCTGTGTCTGTCTTCACATGGCCTTCTTCCCTCTGTGTACATCTGTGTCATCTCTGTCTCCGAATTTCTTTCTTCTTATAAAAACACCAGTCATTAGATTTAAGGCTCACCTTAACCAAGTATAACCTCATCTTTTGCAAAAAAAAAAATTGTTATTGAAGAGTAATTGAAACATAACATTTTATTAGTTTAAGATGTACAATATAATGATTCAATATTTATGTATTGTGAAATGATCCCACAGTAAGTCTAATTAACATTCATCATCCTACATAGTTACGAGATGTTTTTTTTTCTTTATATTATTTCACTAAACGTAATGCCTTCAAGTTCCATCCATGTTGTCACAAATGGCAAAATTGCCTTCTTTATTATGGCTGAATAATATTCCATTATATATACCACATTTTCTTTATTTATTCGTTCATTGATAAATACTTAGTTGTTTCCATGCCTTGGATATTGTTAGTAATGCTTCAATGAACATGGGGCGCATATATTTTTCCTGAGTTAGAACTTTTGTTTTCTTTGGATAAATACCCAGAGTGGAATTGCTAGATCATATGGTACTTCTATTTTTTATTTTAGTATTTTAAAATAGTATGGACTCCTTTTAATTTGATTACATCCTCAAAGACCAAATAGGGTTACATTAACAGGTACCTGAGGTCAGGACTTCAACATAGTTTTCTGGAGAACACGATTCAAACCCAAGTGGTATTGTAAATACAGGGGACATAAAACAAATGTTTTCTGAGTTACACTGAATGTGCCATAGATAAATTATTTCTCCTTCCTGGGTTTCACTTGTGTGTTATATATTGTTGCAGAACAAAATGCCACAAATTTATTATGTCCTAGTTTCTGTGGGTCAGGATTCCATGGAAACTTAGCTTGGTCTTCTAATCAGTCTCAGAAAGCTGCAGTATCAGGTCACCTTGTTATCTGGATGCTTGTCTTGGGAAGAATCTGCTTCAAAACTCATTCAATTTGTTGGCAATTTTTTTTTTCTGTGGTTATAGGACTGAGGACCCAGTTATTGCTGTCATCTGGAGTTTTCTTTCAGCTCTTAGAGGCTATTTCAGCAACAGAGACTGTCTACAATTTCCAGAAGCCACCACAGTTCCTTGCCATGTGGATTTCCTCAAACACGCCTGCTTACTTCATCAAGCCATCAAGGAGAGTCTCTAGAGCAAGTCTGCTAGTAAGATGGAGATCTTTTATCAGTCATGTAATTACAGGAGTGACATTTGTAACCTTTGCCATATTCTGTTGTTTAGAATCAAGTCCTGCCTACACACTCGAGAGAGGGTTACACAGAGGCATGTAGAAGTGAGTATCTTGGGGACCACCTTAGAGTCTGTCTGCCATAGGTTTCCCTGTCGATGAATGAAAGGACTGCAGTAGATGCTCGCTAAGTTTCCCTTCACGTCTGGCATCTAAGTGTCTGAGGAGATCCTTCACCCCTAGTTTACATCTGCTGCCAACCCCTTTTCATGTTCATCATGTCCCACTTTCTGACATGTAAGCACAGGGCCATTCAGAACTTAATCTATGTTTTTGCCAATAAGAGACCCAGACTTAGTAACTATCTTTGCTGAGGTTTTTAACCATTCAAAGAAAAACTTCTAACCAGTATAAGGTGTGTTTGCCTGAATAATTTAATTCCTGAATAAAACAAGGCTTTCACTCCTCTGCGTAGAATAACCTGGATTTATAACACTCTTGACTCGTTTTCCTTTGATACATTCTCTTATGTAGTCTCTTAAAGAATACTTTCTTTGCTGATCTGAAGTTATCATCAAATACCTTGCTTCCAAAAAGTTGAATTACAGAACTATGACTTTTTGATATAACTCACTAATTGCTAAAGAAGATCCTTATCATATTGTTTGTTTCTGGGCTGCTTTTACCACATTATCTTCATGTTCCTCTGCTTAGAAGACTTTGTTTCATAAGCCTTCTTCTCTCACCTGCCACACAATTTCCTCTGCTTACTCTTCCACCTTTTCATTCTTCCCTCCTCTCTTCTCTCTTCTCTGACCTGATCGGGCTTCAGCTAACCTCATTAACTAAGTTCTGAATGGCTCTGTGCTTGTACCGCAGAGGTGGGACACGATGGGTGAGGGCGAGGGTTGCCAGCAGTTTTATACTTGGGGGCGAATAACACAATAAGAGCATTCAAGTAAAAACAACAGCAAAATAAAACACACATGCAAGATCCTGAAGTGTCTGTGGCCTTTCTCTGGCTTTTCTTATATCCCTGTTGATACATCATTTTTTCATCCTGCACTGATACATCTTAGATACAGGCCTGGCCTCCTTTTCACTGTGTCATTTATAATTAAAAACTGATGCTCTCTGGGCAAAAAAAGAGCTCATGTCCCGCATCCTCCGCTGAGCTGCCTGCCGCTCTGGTAGGTGTCCACACAAATGTGCAGTCTTTCTACTCTGCCTCCTTCCCCCTCTCCTCATCACACTAGGTTCTTTAATTTTTGGGCTAAGTTGACAGAGCAGTTTCTAAAAGCCTACCAACTAGTATCCTCATTCCCACCCCACCTCTGGCCTCGTTGATGAAACAAAGACATTCTCAAACCTGGGATAAAACAACATAGAGCTAGATCAGTTTTTACATTGAGATTCAAATAAGTAATTCTGACTTGAAGCCAATATCTAATAAAACTCATCTCCAATTTCCAATGTCAAAACAGTGAATGCATTCCTTAGTTTAGTAGTATTTGATCATAGCTTCGCAGGAGGGATAGGATTGTTGGTATTGGTGATATGAAGGCAGGAGAGAGCACAGTGCTACCAAAGAGAATCTTCTAAGAATATGTAAGTTAGTGACTTATTTTGCTGTTTCAGGTCACTATTGTAGTATTGACAAAGGTGCAATGGCATCACTGTGGAGATGGATGTTACTTGGCTCACCTGCCTCTGTGCTCCCTCCTGTACCCACAGAAGACATCATCAATTTATCATAGTACTCCAACATATTAAACCCTTGTTCCCCTTGAGAGTTCTCCCAACCACGCTTTGGGAAGCTACTACCAATTGGTCAAATGCGGGTGCAGGTGATAAAGTTGTACCTGTTCTTAGAGTTCAGAAAATATTAAAGAATAAAATAAAAAAAGAGGTTAGTAGAGGAAAATGGACAAGATCACTGAGATCTCAAATGCCATCTTACTCTTTTTATCATACATTTAACTTTATCA
This sequence comes from Rousettus aegyptiacus, assembly GCF_014176215.1. Lineage (NCBI taxonomy): Eukaryota > Metazoa > Chordata > Mammalia > Chiroptera > Pteropodidae > Rousettus > Rousettus aegyptiacus. The sequence continues at coordinate 68,659,791 of NW_023416309.1, forward strand.
CATTTCAGCTTCCCAATTCTAAAACTGAAATACTGGTGCCCAGAAGATATCTGGGTTTCCTAAAATCGCAAAACCAGATTATAGTGTTTTTAATTTACTTCATTTTAATTTGTAAAATAAAGGTAATGATGGCATCAAATATGCAGAATTGCAGAGTCAATAAAGTTATATATGTTCAATTTTTAGAGTAGTGCTGGGTACGTGGTAGGTACTTGATTAATATTAACTATCATTAATATTAATGTTAGTTATAATTTGCAAGTGGTTACCCTCTTGGTGAGGTTTGTGAGACATCTTTTAACACCAATGCAACCTTTCTTGTGAGGGCTGGGCAGCATTTTGCTCCTGCTCCAGAAACAAGCCATGTGAAGGAAATGGCAAACTTGCTTACCTCTGCATTTACCATGTCATGGCAGAGAGGATATGTCTGCAAGGTCTATAGCATTGTGTCAATTGTAATAAACTTCCTAATGCAACCCGACCCCAGTCTCTCACTGTGCTTCCCATTAACTTTTACTTCACCTCAGAAAGACCTTCCTGGGAAATGTGGTTTTAAAAGTGTTGGAGGAATTTGTCATCAGGGACCTCTTTAGTTACAGAACCCAAGTGAAGTAACCAGGGCAGGAAATACATCTGTTCTACAGTACTGGGTTGCCCCAGTGGATACACAGCTCTCCAAGTTCAGGAGAACTTCTGAGTACCAGCATCCTATATCATAGTCATCTGTCCCAATAAATCCTGCACCTACTGCTAGATAAAACCACTGTCCAGGGATGAAATGATTGATTCATTAGCTACCGGTGAGGCTAGGAATCCAGACTTGCCTTCTTTTTCCTGCTTCATTACATTCGAGAACAATTAATAAAAGTGATTTTGTCCTCACACTCTTGGCAATAATTACAGTTTTAGTGGGCTAAGTAGTAGCCTTGAAGCAAAAACGGGTTATAGGTTTCTATCACGTTTTCAGGTTGAAATTAATGATGGTCATTGTCACAAACTTTTTGCATATGTGTGTCTCTATTTTACTATCAAAAAAATAAAAAGAATAGACATACCGACCTTCTTTCAATAGAGCAATGAAAATTGGAGCCAGCTGGCCCTCGGGGACCTTCTTGTTGCACAATGGGTTAAGTTTTATATCTGAGATACTCAGAAGAAAGGTGCTATTGAACTTGACCTAGAGATCAGAAGACAAAGGCTTGCAAGCAGGCACAAGGGAGTCCTCCTAGATTTATGAAGTATTCTGAGATTTCAACTTCGTTCTAGACCTGGCAAGTATATCACGGCCTCCTCCTCCTTGTGCCTTCGGGTCATGAATTACAGCACTTTGAAGAGCTGTAATAAGTAAAGTGGGATGATATCAAAGAATTTGGCAAATCATAGAGTTGTTTTTCATTTTTCTTTCTTTTTTTTTTTGCCCATGCACCAAGTAAAATATTTGAAAAGAATAAAAAAAATATGAAATCAAAGACTTCAATTATTGACACTAGAATTGTTGTTTCTATCCTAATTCTATCCACGACTTAGAATTTTAAAGACAGCAAAGCAATTTGATCCTTTTCTCAATCCCCTCTACCAAAATCCAAGAATTCAATATGATTGGTCCAGGGCATAAACAAATGCACAGGACTGTCAAAGAAATGTCAAATGCAGTACATAAAATCTGTTAATTTTTTATTTAATTTAATCTTGGAATTCAAAAAGATATTTGAGAATAATAGTTCCAACATCCTTAAGACCTAGACAAAGTGCATGAATGGTGACTGTAGTCTTTTTTTCTACTGGTCACATATTGATTTTCTTGACCTTCAGAGAGAACAGAGGAGGAGACCCCTTCAGGCTCTCTTACTCTGTTAGTTATTTGGAAGTAAAAAGAGGTCTTAGCTTGGCCCTCCGCGAAAAAAATAGGAGCTTTCGACTTGATTATTTCAACTTTGAACTCCACCTAATAATGCACTGACAAAATTTTCTTGAGATTAGTAGGAGTAGAGAGGGGAGAACTCAGAACACTAGCAGTTACTGGATGCCACTAACAATCCCATACTTCAGTCACCCCTGTCTTTGACTTCTAAATGTCAGTCTAGACCTGCCTCTGTGGACTCTATAATTTGCTTGAGTAATATCATTTAACCTGGCTTTCTAAATATTCCTTTACCTCCTTGCTCCATTTCCAGACATAGTATGCTCCTAGCCACAACCTCCACAGTCTACAAGTCGCTTAAGCTGTCTTCTCAGCTCTAGGTTTATTCTGACTTATCTTAGAACCCAGCATAGAGAGAATCAGGTCATTTACACATAAGAACAAGAAGTTCAGAGTCAGGAGGAAGAAATGAATATCATTGCATTCAGTGTAGCATTCTGGGCTCAGCTCAGGGTTGGCATGAGACATTCTCCTTGATATTAATACAAATCATGTGTGGTATAGACATAGAAGGGTTTGATCCAATTCATAGAGCCAGAGTCTAGTACAGATAAAGTTCTAGTTACAATAGTTGGAAGGATTAAAGACTGAAGGAATTTACTACATGCCAAATTCACTCTGACTGAGGGATGACATGGGTCAGGTGGCAGAAAGTAAAGAAGAAATGGAGATAAGAAGGTGTGAAAGAAGCAATGGCCAAAGAGGCTTGGAAAGAGATGAGAGGGTCAAGGTTGTAATACGTGAGCTGATTTAATCAGTAAAGCTCCTTAACTCCTGGTTTATTCCAGAAGATATCCTCTCTAGCCAAAGGACATCTCCTCAACCATCCCAGAAGTTTCTGGTGGATGGAACGACTAAGGTCTCTCTGCAAAAAGTCATCCATGAGTAGGATTGAGCATATCCTGCCTAACAGAGCAAATTATAAAATAGAATTTTTACTAATCTATCTACACAAGTATTAAAAGTAGTAATCTCTGGTAAGTGGGAGACTGCCCTTATTTAACATTCACCAAACTCTATAATTATCAATATTCTTAAATTATGACCCTGGTAGATGTGGGCTAGTTTCTTCTGTGAGTTTTAAGTGGCTTATTTCTGACTTCAGTCTAACTCTGTACTCAGCCACCCTAAAGGATGCCTATACTAAATGCTCAGGTACAGTCCCAGGAGACTGAGCTCCAATTCCTGGTAGTGCACCTCGCATATCCCACCTATATTGCCTTCTGTAAACTATTAATGCTAAGCTATCATTTAGCAGAAAGCTGAATAACAACCACCAGCAAGTTTCGTGGGAAACAACCCACTACCCAGTTTTCTGCATTTCTTTTCATGCATATCAAAATTCATGTTTCTCTACTGTGACAACTTGATCTACATTCTGACTTTCCTCTTAGCTTAAAATTTTCTTGGTTTTTGACTACAAATTTTTAGTTCAGTTAACCAATCATAGTGGCCTGAAGGAAGAAACTGAGCCAATTTCTTTATGTTATCAGTAAAATGAAGGGCGTTATTAATGGCTATCTAGTTCAGGGGGATATGAAATTGTTCACTTCAATGCTCTTCCCCACCAAAGGACACATGCAAGTGGCTTCCCCACCACCACTACCCTCCTTCCTCTTCAGTGTCCCAGATTTGCTCTCCTATTTGAACTAGTTGTTGTTTTGGGACATTGCACAAGCAGGCACGAGATAGGGACTAAGCAAAGGTCTTAGAGCCTGAATGTTCCTCTAGTTGAGTAGTCACAAAATGAGAAAATAAAAGGCTCAGCAGTGACCTAGGGAAGTAAGGTTTGATGCAAAAGAGGCATTCCTGGAGAATGTTAATATTTTAAAACTATATATTAGGCAGTAGGAATTGTGAATTCTGCAAATCTACAATCCCTGAGAACAGTTTGGTTTTAATGCTGTTTTTCTTTATCAGTACTATCGCTAATATTTTGCAGCATTGTCTTTCTGAATAACAACATGATGTATCATAAGAACTATTTGGCCTTTATTATAGCAATGTGTACTATTCAAATTCCACACCAAACTTACTGATTTCCACATACAATTTTCACTATAGCATTAATACTACTACTTGATGAATATTCAGATGACATTGTTCTGAGTTTAAAATAATTTTAATTGTATTTACAGTGAATGCAAAAATAGCAGCACAATAGTCACCACAATCACTTCAGAAATTTCCATACCCAGAAACAACAATATAGTACAAAGGACACAAAAAAAAGCTGCCAAGAATATCATTTTATAGATGAAATTGGGCCATTTGGCAAAATGACAATACATTTGTGATTTGAAATGATGTGATTCTTCACTTAATTTTTCCTGCAATCTTCAGAAAATTTGCCTTTTAAATTATTTTTCATATAATATGAGATTGTATTAATAGTGTCTTGATAGCACTATTTTTAATTTGTATAAATGCAACAGCCTTGTAGTCAGTGCCCAGGGAACAATGCTCACCAGTGAAGGTGGGAAAATCCCAGGCCACTGACTTAGCTCCCACACCTTCCTCTACTGCAGCAGCCAGGGTCTATTCTTTCAGGCTTCCCAAGCAGTGGGTCCTCTCCCTTAAGCATTTTTTTGGATAAGCTCTGAGTTCCTGGGAAACTTATCTAGCAACTCTTCCCCTCCATTCTCATATCTCTCTCAATACAGGAAAACTCAATTTAATTGAGAAAAATCCTCCCTTTTCTCTAAACCCTATCTCCCAGTCAAACTATTTGGCTTATGCCCATTGAATCCTATGTATCAGATTATCATTGCACCTTCACTAGCATTCAGAGGGTGGTGGAAATATGAGCAGGGTCTCACCTCCATAAACAGGCAATGAGAGGGACAGTAACTTGAGCAGTTTTCCGGAGATCATCCTGAGAACCTGCTGAGATCCTGCCATGTGGAATAGTCGACATAACTATGAATTGCTGAAAGAAATTGTCAAATGAAGTCAAAGAGGGTATGAGAAGGAGTGTCCAAAAATTCTAAGTTCTTCAGAAATCCTATCTGCCAGGGCAGAGGAGACAAAAACCCCTAAAACTCCTTTTTTTTGCTCCATTCCCAACTTTCATTCCACACACACAAGCTTGACTCCCATCTTCTGAATTCACAGCACATCTATTGATTTGGTCTTTAAAAAAATATTTGAGACTATGTGAGGCAAAGGGGTTAGTTACTGTTTTCTCAAAAAAATACTAATTGTGCCAAAAGGGAGAACAAGTCATCCAAATTGGAAAAGAAAAATTGAAATTTAAAATATTAGAATAGCAAAAAAATATGAAAGTTTTAGGGATAAGTATGATTTAAAAGAAAAACTGTAAGACCTGTTCCCTGGAAACCACAAAACAATGTGAAGGGAAGTTTTTAAAAACCAAAATAAATGAAGCAATATTCTCTATTTGTGGTCTATGGAAGTCAATATTAAACTTTCAATTATTCTTTATTATTAAATTTATTGGAGTGGCATTGGTTAATAAAATTGTATCAATTTCAAGTGTATAATTCAATAATACATCATCTGTATACTGTATTTTGTGTTCACCATCCAAAGTCAGAATTTTCATCATCATATATTTGAAACCTTTACCCTTATCTACCTCCTCCATTCCCCTAAGATATTAATTATTCCCCAGTGAATGCATTCACACTCAAAATTTCAGTAGGATTTTTTTTAATTGACAAGATGAATCTTAGAGATGCCAATGATCTAGAATAGCCAAAATGCCAGCCATTAAAAAAGAATGAAAAATTTGGAGGATATTTATTACTTGATTTCAAGACTCATTTGTCATAAAGTTACAGTAATTAAGACAGTGCTGTTGGCATCAAGATAGGCAAATAGATCAATGGAACAGAATAGAGTCTTCAGAAATAAATCCACACATAGCCAATGATTTTTAACAGAGATATTAAGGAATTTGATTGGATAAAGGGTAATATTTTCAATAAATTATGCTGGAACACTTGGCTATCCATGTGCAAAACAAAAATGAACGAAAACAAACATTGATCTAAACCTCATACTTTTACAAAATTATCTCAAAATGGATCACAGACCTAAATGTAAAACCTAAAAATAAAATTAAAAATTTTAGATATAGATATAATACCAAAAGTACAATTTATAATAAAAAATTGATAAAGTGAGTATCATCAAAATTAAGAAACTTTGCTCTTCAAAAATACTGTTGACAAACTACAGAGTGGGAGGAAATATTTGTAAATTACACATCTGTTGAACAACCCGCATCCAGAATATATAAATTACTTTTAAAACACAATAAGAAAACAGTCAACATAAAAAAAAAAAGAAACGATTTAGAAATTTTAACAAAGAAGATATGTGGATGACAAACAACATATTTAGATACTCAACACTATTCATTAATAGGAAATGCAAAATAAAACCACCAGTAGAGAACCTTAGAATTGTTAAAATTAAAAAGATTTACCACACCAAGTGTTGGCAAGGATATGGAAGAAACGGAACTCATGTATACTACTGGTAGGAAAGTGAAATGTTACAATCACTTTTGAAAACAGTTTGAAAGTCTCTTAAAAAGGTAAACATATGTCTGCCACATGACCTTACAATTCGTCTCCTAGGTATTTATCCAAGATAAATGAAAGAATATGTTTTACAAAGACATGTACATGAAAGTTCATAGCAGCTCATATGTCATAACCCAAACCAGAAAGAACTCACATGTCCATTAACAAATGAATGAATAAATTGTACAATGTGTTGTACAATGAATAAGATGTGTAATGAATACAATGGTGTACCACCCAGTATACAAAGGAATGAATTATTGATACATCCAACAACATGGATTAATCTCAAAATAATTATTATGTGCAAAAGAAGCCAATTATACATACTGTATAATTCTATTTAAATAAAATTCTAGGAAATGCAAAATTAACCCATAACACAAAAAAGCAGATCAGTGGTTTCCTGGGAATAGAGTGTAGGGAAGAGAGAATAAATTACCAAGAGATAGGAAGAAACTTTGGAGGTGACAGTTAAATTCATTATCTTGATTGTCGTGTGAGTTTCTCGAGTATCCAATTACATAATTTATATATGTATAGTTTATTGTATGGTATTTACACTTTAATAAAGCTATTAAAAACTTTTTAAAAATATTATCTTTGTATTAAAGGGAATTTTGGGAAGAAAATACTCTTATACTTTTTCTCCCTATAACTAGAGAAAGACATTTAAAATTTTTTCCCAGTTTTATTGAGATGTAATTGACATGTAACTTTGTATTAGTTTAATGTCTATAATAATGATTAGATAGATAGGTAGATAGATAGATAGATAGATAGATAGATAGATAGATAGATGATAGATAGATAGATAGATAGATAGATAGATAGATAGATAGATAGATAGATAGGTACGACTACCACAAGAAGTTTAATTAACATTCATCACACTTCACATAGTTACAATTTTTTTCCTTGTTATGAAAACTTTTAAGATCTATTATCTTAGCAACTTTCAAATATACAACACAGTTTTATTAACTATAGTCACCATGCTGTTTATTACATCTGTAGGATTTATTTATCTTAAAACTAGAAGAATAATATTTTTAAAGAAAGCTGGACAGAGATGGTAGGTCTATAGGATAAGCAAGGGATAGCAAATTGTGAGTGAGGAAGTAGATACACTGAAGTTTTCTCATAAGATGCACATGTACATTAGTTTTTAAAAAAAGTAAGATCAAATATATTATCTTGGAATAAAATCAGCTCCAGAAGAGAAAATGCTGTTAACTGGGAGTGAGAAGAGAAGCTCTGTTGTAGACTCCAGCCCCCAATAGACACACGGACCACCAGAAATCAGTGAGTTATAGGAAACACACCCTTTATTCAGCCAGCTGGGTCTCCCAGGGGTTCTCAGACACCAAATTAAGCAGCCCCGAAATGTAGAGGTACAGGGTTTTTAAGCCCTAAACCCCATTCTTCATTCTGTCTGAACACAAAAGTCTATTTTTCTTCCATTTACTAACTGTCAACCCACCGGTCAGTTGTGCAAGCGAGGGTACAGAAGCAGAAAGCTTATTGTTAGACTATTATGTTCCCATGGGTGATAGCCTATGTTCCCACAGGCGATAGCCTATGTTCCCTTGGGCGACAGCCAAGCAGTAATTTTCCAGCTAGCACAGCTCAAATTTTCAAAAGTCATTTTTTAAGGCTGATTAATAGTGGAGTCCAGGGCACCGACTCAGTAGGTCTTTTCATGGTCCTCACTCATAGTAACACTAGCACAAAATGAAGCATTCATTAAAGTTTAGCTTACAAACATGTTGTAGATGTTGACAGTAATCTAAAAACTTTTTAAAAAATAAAAAAATAAAAATAAACATATCTGGCTGCTTTAACAGACCCAATTAGACAATGAAAGAAATGTATTTAGAAAGAATGAGAGAAAGACTGGCATTTTTTTTTTCTGCTCCCTTTAAATAATGCCATTCCATCTTTCCATCCCCCAGGGAGGGATTTGGTCTGGCAAGGGATAGAGGAGGAAAGTTATGGTGGGGGGTTCCTGAGCAAATCAGAGAACCTTGTGGAAATGGAAAATCTCCAGAAAGCTGCCCAAGGGTGACTTTGACAGACAGCAATTAAAACCACGCATTGTCTGCAGACTGAAATGGGTTCAATAAGACAATTTCTCTGACAAGTAGCAGTAAATGCATTGCTAAACGTAGATTCTGGAGGCATGAAAACTTCCCAACTTTTTTCCGCGTGTTAGAGGACACCAATAAACTCCCATCTGTTCAAAACAAAGGTAAACATTCAATAAAAAGAAGTTGGTAGGTATTTCTGGCTAATATTTATTCAATGCTTATTATGTTAGGTACTATTTTAAGTTCACATGTGGATCACTTAGTGTTCCCAGAAACCTCAACATCAGTTTATAGAAGGGGAAACTGAGGCATGGGCTAGCTAGGTGCTTACTTTTTCCAAAGGAGCAAGTTACAAACCAGACAGTCTGGCTCCACAATCTTCACTCATAACCTACGACTCCACCACCTCTGGCGTATTTCAGGTACATCATCACAGAGAACTTTGTACTTGAGAGTTTCAAAGACAAATGAGTCCTATTTGAAAAGCATTTCTAGGTAGTTTCTATAGGCACAGTGCTAGATGGTTTTATATTATTTTTTAGCAACAATTCTGTGATAAATCTGATACAGGACAGGGCAAATTTCCCTGAGTTGGCGGGGGAAGACCAAGCCCTGGACCGAAAGAAGAGTATCCTTAGGCAGAGAGTGTAGAAAGAATTCAACACACATGCCAAGTTAGAGTCAAAAAAAAGTTTATTAGAAAAGAGGTAACACTCCACAGAGAGTGGTCTCCTCTCAGAGACAGAGAGTGAGAGAGACAGTGAGAAGGACAGTGATGAGAGGGACAGTGCAAAAGACAGAGTTAAGGCACTGAGAGAGACCTTTAATATTCAGGAAATTCAGTTTACCATTCTTTAGTTCTCCTTTCCTTTGATATGGACATATAGTGAGGAAGGGAAAGAGTAGGTCCTGTGAAAAGGTAAGAATATGTAGAGTGAAAGTCCTGCTGGAAGTTCCCAGCCTTTAATCCATAGGTTCCCCATGGTTTTAGCCATAGGAAATGACTCTGTTGGGGACTATCTCCTCTTCACAGGTGTGGAGAATGGGCCTTTAGTAATCCCAGCAGAAATCTTCCTTTATTCTGAAGGTGACCTTGACCTAGTTGCAGGGCTGATCAGCATATTGCAGTTTCTGAAAGTGGCTTGATTAGCATTTTAATTCTCTTGCCTCCTCCCTACACTAAACCTATCCCATTTCTTTCTAACCTTGTTCTTTAGAAAGTAGGTTTATAATAGAAGTGAAATCTTTTTCTCTAGAGATTTTGCCTTTATAGAGAACCAGCCCTACAAAATAATTTAATGAGTGAATCCTAATATCTTTCCTTCCTTTGACTATTTATACCTCATTCATACAGTTGTGTTCTGCTAGGCTAAATCAGAACCGCCTTTCTCCCATGGCACTTACCCAAGTCCTAGCAGAATGTCCAAGTAGAGTTAATTTACTTCCAGTGCTAGCATTTCATGTCTCATATTCTTTTCGTCTATGCCAGATGTCATATCAGTTGTCACCTTTTAATACAAATGGCATCCTAATCAGAAAAAGTTTCAATGTTGGATGGTTTCCGGATGGATCGGTGAAATAGTATCATATTTCTTTTGTGTTCCTGGCTTCACACTATCACCACAGTCATTTTCCAGAAATTCTTAGAGTCTCCCTCCTGGTCAAAAATTTTTGTTAGTTTATTATTTATATCTTGAAGTCCGGCCTCTCAGTCTGCCATTTAAAATCATCCCATGATCTGGTATGGGTTATTCTTTTCTGATATTATTTCTGTAAGGTAAACACGTGACAGGCCAAGAGAAGTTTTAAAAGCAAGCCTTTATTGGGAGAGCGCTCCTGGTCGAGGTTCTCTGGTCCAGAGAGGAGAGGGGCCAGAGAAGTTGCTCCCTGGGGCCCTGGGACAGGAGGGCGTAGTCTTTATAGGGTTATGTCGGGGTAGGGTATAGAAGGGGGAATGTCGGTTGAGTATCTGGATTAGGGTGGTGGCGGATTAGGGAGGTGGCACCAGGGCTTTAAGGTGGGCCCTTGTCCGGATTCTGATGTCAAGCTGGGAAGTCTCCAGGCAGCCTCACCCCCGCCCCTGTACTCCTTCTGCCCCCCCCACCCCCACCCGCCACTGACCTAACAATTTCCTGTGACTCCTTCCTTCCTTTCTTGTGACCTTCCTTTTTTTCTTGCTCTCCATCTTACAGTTGCAGGGGAGGAAAAATAATTTTCCATCTACCCTTTTAGGTTCTTGGCTGAGACCCCTCTGTAATAAAAGACATTAACAGGAGAGAAAAAAAAAATAAGTTTAATAACATAACATGTATATCTCCTGTATACATGGAAGAGGCCCAGGAAAATTAACTCCCTCAAATAGCTCAAGTAACTACCTCAAACATAATCTCCAACTAAAGACAAAAGAAAATGTTGGCAGTGGGGGAGCCAGTTATGGAATGTGACCAGGAAAAGCACAGTCAACAAGGGTAAGGTTGTTTTGTAGATTTAAGTCTATACTTTTTCAATTGATAAGAGTTTCTAGAAACTTAGTTATATCCTCTTCCTCTATAGAGAGGAAGACACCCTTACAAATGGAGATTTCCCTCATAGATGTAAATGTCTCTTACAAAAGGATAACTTCCACTTGGTATTTAGAGCTTCTCACCTGCTGCTGCTTTTTTTTTTTTAAAAATAATTAGATCAATAATTAATATGTCAAGAAGGCACATTTTGGGGTGGTGTATTTTGCTCCCCTTCACAGTTCATGGCTGCTTAAATCCAATGCAGTGGCTCATGGTTTCTAGAATGTTCTTTTGTTCTCCTCATCTTTTAAATTCTCTTCAGAGTTTTATACTGTGAACCGTCAAGGTCCAATTGCAAGGCTATGTCATAATCCCTTCTCCAATCACTCTAACAACTCAAGCCATCTCCCTTCTTTTCACAGCCCTTTATTAGAATCTCTCTGTGACACCGGCTGGTTTTTGTTGGTATTTATATACTAGTAATTTATATAAGTCTTATATTCCTACATGGCAATTTCCTTAAGCACATGACTGGTTTCACTTTGGGAAAGAAACAGAGGCAGACATAGTAATATGATAGTGGACACAGGGAAGAAGAGTAGGGGCCCCAAGTTTATAGCACTGGGTATGCCTCACATTTTACAAAGAATCAGAAAAGCAGCTTCTCACACTTCACAGAGAAATGGCTGAGGGCAAGTGGTGCAATCGTTTACTTTACATTTATATATTTTCCCCAACAGGACCTGATTGGGCCATTTTGACACCATGCTGTGCAAGTGCTCCTATTGGGAAATGTTTGTCTCAGATTACCCCAGAGGTCATTGAGCTCCACTTTCCCCATCCTATACACAGTTACTCTGAATCAAGCACTAATCCTTAAACTAATCAGCAGTTATCAGGGGAGTTGAGGTGACTTCATGCAAGTTTACTCTAGTCATAGAAACTTTATTATATAGAAAATTACTAGTGAGGATAATTTTTTTTTTTTTAGATGTAAGTTCAATTCCTTCTCCTGCCTGCCCAGCACAATAGAATCTGGTGATTTCTGTCAAACTTAGATGAGTAAAGTTTGGTTCCCAATTCTGTAATACAGCCAAACCTAAGCAGGATTTCGAGGGTCAAGACAGACAGGCTTGGGCCATCTCCACTGCCTGTTTTAACATCTTGAATGGCTAATGAATGGTTCTTCTTACATGTTTAGTTTTAGGCTAGAGCTTAGAGCACATTATGTCACCTAGCTTAAGCTATAGACAATCATGTCTTCCCCTCTTCCTGCCTCCTCCATCACTTAGATCAAGAGCTCTTTTATTATCTGTGCTGGCTTCAGAAATATAGGTTAATAAATTTCTATGGCTGTATTGGTCACACAGCTTTGTAAAATCAACAGGCCCATGAGCCAGCTGTGTGTTGGAGCTGAGTCCTATTAGCTTATTAGAGCCAATTGTTTGCATCTGTTCCCAATTTTGTGGACTCCACTATAGTGATACCATACTGGTAGCTTGAAATTGACCATAGTAGGAGTATTTACACTGTAGAAATGGGTAAAGACTACTAATACGGAGTGGTTTTTCTTTTCTTTCTTTCTTTTTTTCTTTCTTTTTTTCTTCCTTCCTTTTCTTTTCTTTCTTTCTTTCTTTCTTTCTTTCTTTCTTTCTTTCTTTCTTTCTTTCTTTCTTTCTTTCTATTATTTTCTTTTTTTGCAGAGAGCTGGTTTACTAAATGCAACTGAAGTAAGCCCATCACTATTCCTGATGACAAATATAAGACAGATGCCTGCCTACAAGGGCATTATTCTATTTCTCATAATACAGAAAATATATCCTGTTTCTTTGAGATCAAATTTATATAAGAAAGCTGAAGCATAGAGCTGATTGCTCCAAAGGAAAAAACACAGAATGGAGCTCCAGAAATAATCTAGATCAACATCTTAGTTCTATCCAGAGCTGGTCTAAGGTACCAAAATTTTTGCCCCAAAGAGTCAGATGAACCTAAGCAAGGTACAGTGATTTGTGGGGCAGGGTGGGGGTTGTGGATGGGAGGTGGAGCTCGGGGGCCAAATGGACTGATTAAACTTTTTGTAAATGAAGTCAATAAATGTTTAGAATAGAAAGAACTACTCCCATTCCAGGCCTCTAGCAGCCTCTAGTACATTTCCATGTCATGCTGGCCTTAATATAAAGTGACAGCTGATGAAAGCTGCTATTCATAGTCATCTGAAACAGCTTTTCCTCCCAGATGAAATTCAGTGTGGCATGAGTCTAAACACACAGACCAAAGGCCAGGCAAATGTATTCCCCAGGTCCCCAAGGGCTGGCAGAGGTGACTCTGTTTGTGAGGGGGCTTCCTGACTGGGCATCAGAGAGGCTCTGTGTAAACAATAGGAGTCTTTATGACCCTCCTATGCTCAGGCCCAAGATGGTGATCCTGGCCCTAGACTCTGCCCATCTCAGGCCCTCCTCTTTGTTTATAATCAACCACAGGCATTTGGGGTAACTTTGGAGTTTTGCGACTAGTATTTTCCACCACCATAAATGAACAAAGCCCAGATTGATATCCACTGCCTTCTAAGTGGGCCATTTTCCTGAGGGAAGCAATGTTGGGGTGGGTAGTATGATGCATGAACTGCCTCGATTTTGAGATGACTCTTCTAAACTCCTTGTCTAGAAGTACCAAGAGCAATACAAGTCTAGCAAAAAAGACTTTTTTTGTGTGGAGTTGAGGAATGCTGGTTATCCCAGCACCCTGTAGGACTGATCTTTACGAGCCTAAAGCAAGTAAACACTCTGTGGAACAAGAAGCCATAGTTCTACTCCGCGTCTTGCCATCTGACACTGACATGAAGTTACAAACATGTGGTTGCCATCCAAAGGGAGTTAGTGGTATTTGTCAGCCTCAGGGAACTAGGGACATAGTAACTAGAGTAGCTAGTAACTTAGTAGCTAGAGACTAGGTACTTGGAATAACAGCATCTGGCTCAGGAGGCAAGTCCTTCTGGAAGAGCCAATATACAAACTACATTAGTGTGAGGACTGGGCAAAGTGGCAAGATCAAGAATCTGGGACTAAGAGAAATGGAATTTAGTCCTGTAGCTTCTACCTTTATTCTGAGTCAGCTATCTAGTTGGGCATCCAACTAAGAGAGGCAAAGGCTATCGTACATCAGGCTGGCAAACTAAGGCCCTCAATCTAGGGAAACAGAAAAAAAGATTCATGTCCCTCTCCTTGTGCCTTCTGACTCCTAAGACACCTCTAAGATCCCCAGTGAACAGATACTAACCTTAGGCCACAAAGACAGCCTTGGAAGAAAGGAGAGATTATTTTTAATAGCTAATCGTTTCTTTTTAAAAATTTATGCCACTGTGTGATAGAAACTAAATTTCTTGTATCCCCAGAAGCCCAAAACAACATATAGAACTCAAGAAGCTAGTTTTCGAATGTGTGAATGTTAGGATTCTCTCAATTTATGCAGCTTTGACCTCAGTTTCTTGCCAAGTGCCAAGGCAAGTGTGTGTACACAGCTGTGAGTGTGTGAGGCTGTGTATGTATAAATGTGTGTGTTGTGGTGGGCGCGTATCTGGTCCTAGGTTGTCTGTCAGTGTTAGTATATATGGAGCTCTCCTTGTTCCCATCATTTCTCCAGTTGCTTGGCCATTTAGTTCTCTGCTCCATTCTTCTAATCCCAGCCACAAGGCCTCTTCAAGTCTGTTCTTCAGGGTGTGTGTGTGTGTGTGTGTGTGTGTGTGTGTGTGTTTGTGTTTCTGAGAGGCGCACGTCAAAGAGTCAGTCATTCTCTGTGCCATTCCTCATCCTCAGAGACTGATTCCTTGAAACACTTGTCCCAGTCATTTCTACTCTACAGTTCCATTCCTGTGCTGGGCACCAGGGAACAGGGATTTATACTCCCAAGTTCCACAGGGAAGAGAGATGTGGATGTCACTGCCTTACTTCTCCCAGCCCACCTGGAGTTGTTACCATCCTGAACCACCTGAGGACCAAGTGAGTGGGCAAGAAGACAGCACAGGAGAACTTCTTTCTTCTTTAATTTTTCTCTCTCCTCCCAGACTATGAAATCTAGTGTAGAAGCATCATAACTCGACTCTTCATCTACTTTTTCATTTCAGTATTTATCAAAACATTTGTTGTACCATGTGTGCCCTTGAAACTCATAATTTTGAGGCCCATGTAACTAAAAGTTTTCTTACTTGCAGACCATTTTTCCAGCCAGCAGTTTCAAAAATCAATTTTGATCTAAAACTGAGTCAATTCTTCTTCATCTTGGCATAGCTGCTAAAATATTCCTGCCTTGAGACACAAAAGTGGAATGTTCTATCTGTCTGGGTTAGGGGAAGTGTCACAGGGTAAAGAAAAGTGATAAGAAAAATCTTTGGCTAATACTTTAAAATATTGTCCTGCTTTATCTGCTGCTTTGATCAGATAGATGCAACAAGTTTCCCATGGTCTGTCATCTGAACTGAGGCTCCCATTCCTACAACACCAAGGGTCCCTCAGGAACATTTAGGGGAAGGGAACTGACATATATAAGTTATATTCTGAGACTAAGGAGAACCTGAAAAGTTAAGGTCTTGCCAAAAAGCTTGGCCAGGAAAGAAACAAGCTCTTCATTTCTCCTCTAATCTCTCAGATAGGAGGGTCTTTCCACAGCACATTTACTAAGGAACATTTGCAGTGTCCCAAGGCTGTCTGTTATCTAAGTTTATTATAATACTTAAAGTTGATAGAGAGAGAACTTAGATCCAAGAGATATCAAGCATTCTTCTAAGGTGTGTGGGTTTTCTGGGTCTCTTCCCAGTGGTGGGAAAGGAAATGTGGAGGTTTATGCCAGATTTTCTTTCTGTCAGAATTTTGGAATGATTAAGCATAAATAACTAATGTTTTGTCCTGTATATTAAACTCCCTATATGCTATTTATTACTGTTGCTGTCTTCTATTGTCAGAATATCCATTATATGCCTTGATGGACAACCAAAAGATATACTCTAACCCAGGAGTTAGTAAAAATGGCCAAATGTGTGCACATAAAGAGATATATGAGTGGGTGATTTGGATAGGTGATATGTGTAAGTGTGTGTAATGAGGTGGAGGGAATATACCTTGACACCAGGAGAATCACTCTAGTCCTTTCAGTATGTCCTTAATACTACTTGATATTCTTCACTTCCATCAACAGAAAAGCTGATGCAATTGACTTATTTGATTTAACAAGGATACCATATGTGTGTGTGAACAATACATATAGCCCAGAAAATGTAAAGTAAAATTTCAGTTATTCACATTGTTGCATGAATTAATTTCTTAGGAAATATTTTCAATTTACAATAGAGATTATAAATTAGGTACCATGGGTGAGAAACTAAAGCCAAAGGAAATAGGATTACTTATCCAAAATCTACAAGAAGTTAAAGGGAAATTTCTTTTTCTACTTTATGACTTTAATCAGGTTTCTGGCAGTTAAAATAATGGGTGTTAGTAGAATAAAAGTTTTAATATGGATTTTAGAGGAGAACTAAGAACAAATTTGGGTGGTGAAAATTCTGATTTGAAGTAATAGTTAAGGTCTTTAAAAAAATGCCAGAAGGATTATGTAAAGAGAAGTGGGGGTTGACAAACATTAGAGATAAATTGGGTGGGTTCTTTATTCAACAATTATTACAATTATGTTAATACTACTCTAGCCTCTGGTAATGATAATATAAAGATGAAAAAAACATGATCAAGTAAAATTTATATATAGTAGTATGTGAATGTTTTATTTATT
Source organism: Rousettus aegyptiacus (assembly GCF_014176215.1). Taxonomy (NCBI): domain Eukaryota; kingdom Metazoa; phylum Chordata; class Mammalia; order Chiroptera; family Pteropodidae; genus Rousettus; species Rousettus aegyptiacus. The sequence continues at coordinate 68,676,634 of NW_023416309.1, forward strand.
TATTTTTGCAATTTGATTTTTACTGGTTTTTATTCGCTTCATTAGAAGGATTCTTCTGCTCTATGAGGGAGTAGAGGAAAGAGTACCCAGACCTATTTGCAGAGAGTGAAGACTGCAAATCAAAATTTTTTGTTGTGTTTGTGTGTGTGTGTGTGTGTTAAGGATTTAGGCTTAGATAGAATAGAATATTTATCTCTGATCTGCTACACTGCAAGAAAAGGAGAAAATATACCTATTGCATGGACAGGTATAGAATGTAGGGACAGGAACTAGAAGAGAATGGAAGAATGAGAGAATAAGAAAGTAACCTGGAAATCAAGTATGTCATCTCAGGTTCTCCAGAAAGCGACTCTAAAATGGAATTAGAAGTAGGAGAGCTGTGCTAGGGAAATGCCTGTTTATCTTTTGATAAAGGGAAGATGGAGCAAAAGTAGGTGAGAAGAGCCTACAGTGCAGTTCTGACATCTGTGAAAGGAAATGAGAAAGGAAGAAAGATTGGGTAGGGAAAACCTCAAATTGTAATGCAGCCCAGAGAAATTATCTCTGATAGGAAGACTTAGAGCACAGACTGCCTGTTAGAGGAACTCTGCATTGGGAAGGCATGGCCTGGCTCTAAACAGTCCCTTTCCCTCCACTGTACTCAATCATTGGCTGGAAACAGCTTTGGAAGAGTGTGGCCTCAGCATACATGCCACATTGGGTCCAAAGGTGTGGCAGCTGGAGGCTGTTAGTCAACCATCCTCCCCTCAGTAGGCTCACCCAAGGGGTATCTGAGCCATGCCTCAAAATTGTATTTGATCAGAATCTTTGCTAGCCAGCCAGCCAAACCTTAAGTGAGGGGAACTTGATACCTTCTGTTTCAAGAAAGCAAGCCCTTGATAGCTGGCTGCAAGAGGAGCAATTCCTGGCCTGAGCCATGTATCTTCCCTTTGTCACAATCTAACCGGGTGCTGCATCAGAGGGGCTGGTGTATATATATTGGGGGATGAATGAATCCCCTGGAGAACCTACACAGTAGGCTGTAGACGTCTCTACACTATTTACATTTTCTATGCAGACGATAGAAACCAGATTGTCTGATTTGGCGATATGATGTGATGGATCTAGAGTTAATGTAAATGAAAGAGAGTTTAAGGACTATAAAATACATTTGAGAAATGATGTCACCCTAAATCATGTCTTCACTAGGGTTAGAACAAGTCAGTGATGTCTGAGTAGATGTTTGCTCTGAGAATATAATTAATGATTTAGTGACATAGTATTTCTATTGGAGGGGAGGGAGAGTACTAAGGGAAAAGGAATGAGCATGCAGTGAATGAATGAACTCCTGATATCCATCGTTATAATTGCTGGGCATTTGACTATAGGGAAACAGAGGGGTTCAGATGAAAATGGCATAACAAACTAGAAATTCTTTATCAAATGTATAGGTTACCACAATGCCACACACTTTCAGACAGAACATTCACCACACTCAAAATGAAAATTACATGTTTTAAAGTAATAAAAACAGACATGCCTCATGCATACAAAAGCTGTACTTGGACAAGGGAGCTCTGAATAAATAATTGATGATTCTTTCCACAGAGCACACAATGGATTTTTGCATCATAAATAAATGAGCAACCTTTTATTTATCCAGCGAGACCTCCTTTAGCACACACATAGAACATCATTCTTTTATCATCATGTCCGTTTAAGAGGTAACCAGCTGTTTGCTCTGTGCTCTGTGGAACAAGGAAAATGGTTCATGCAAATAAAAATAACAAATAAGTGTTAGCCACAGGTACTGTAGGGGCTCTGATTTTATGATATTTTCTTAAACTTCACATAAAGAGAAATGAAACATTGTTTTCTGGTAGAGTTTTATATATCTGTGTTGAGAGTAGTTATAGTTTGTGAAACTCTCACTTTAGGTTGCAAACGCAGGACTCAGAAAGTTATCATTTCTTCTCAGGCATTTCACTTGCTATTGAGTGAACAGTTTGCCTTGCTATGAGCTCTGCGGGCCAAATGACAAAACTTATACTTCACTATCGGGATTAAATTTTTTAATCAACCAAATAAAATATCATTAAAATAATCAGTCAAGTAAACTATGGCAGCTTGAAAACATTCCTGCAAATTGTTGACTCTCTTGTCCTGGACAGGTGAGACCTATGTTCCCATTGTTGAATCTGGCCCTCCTTAGTGATTGATCAACTCACAGGCTATAGAGAAGTGATGCTGTGTGACCTCAGAGGCTGATTTTTAGAGAGATACAGCTTCAGCCTGGTACCTTTGAGCACGCAAACTAGAGTTCTAAGCTGCCTATGCACAGTCTTACCACTCTGAGGACACCATGCTGTGAGGAAGCTCAAAGTAGCTTATGTAGAAAAAGCACATAGAGAAGCCTTGAGATTAAATGAAGAGAAAGAGAGATGGCCACCAGACCCCATTTGATTGAAATGAGAGATCTCACACTAGGACTGCCTAGCTAAAATCCTCTCTAAATTCCTAGCCCACAGGAACTGAGATAATAATTGATTGTTCTTATTTTAAGCCATCATGTTTTGGCTTGTTAGGCATCAATAGATAACAGGAACACAAATTAATCATAAAAATGTAGAGAATTATAGACATAGAAATTGCTCACCAATGTATTTTAACTTAATTATAATCTACTGCACAGACCTTGTTCAAGATATTCATGCTATGGATGAGTGGACTACATCACTCACCTGGGATTTTAAAGATTCACCATGTGTAAGGGCTTTTTTTATCAGCAGCTTTTCTCTTTTTTTGGCAGCTTTAGACCTTTACAGAATGTTTCTGAGGTTTCTTTAAGCCAATAAGAAGAAAGTTTACATTTTCCTTTCTAATTTGCCTGCTTTTTGTTCCACCATCCATGTTAGAGGTATAAATTAAAATCTTTCTCCTTATATTATGCATGGGTCCTTCTTTAGGAATCTAACTGGCAGCTATATTATATACTAGATTATTTAATTACTTGAGAAGGAATCCATCCAAATCCAGCAGTATATTGAAAGGATTATACACCATTGGGATTTATCCATGCAATCAGGGTTAAACATATAAAACTTGACCGATGTGATGGACACATTAATAGAATGGAGAAAAAAAAATTATCTCCACTGATGCAGATGTGTATTTTGTTAAATACACATTTGACAAAATCCAACAAATTTCATGGGGGGAAAAAAAACACTCAAAAAATTAAGAATAGAAGAAAACTTCCTCTACCTAATAAAGGGTATATATGAAAAAAAAAAGACATATTTAACATTTTACTCAGTAAAGACTAAAAGCTTTTCCTCTAAGATCAGGAATAAGAGAAGGTTGCCTACTCTCACTACTTTTATTCAACATGATAATAGATATTCTAGTCAGAGCAATTAGGCAAAAAAAGAAAAAAAGAAAAAAAATCCAAATTGGAAGAAAGAAGTAAAACTATTCACAGATGACATAATCTTATATCCAGAAAATTGGAGAGAATCTACTTAAAAAATAAAAACATTAGCAGTAGTAAACTAGTTGAGCAAAGTTGCAGGATATAAGATTAACATGCAAAATTTGGTTGGATTTCTATATACTAGCAATGAACAATCCAAATACGAAATTAAGAAAATAACTTTATTTATAGTAGTATCAAAAAGAATAAAATACATAGAAGTAAATTTAACCAAATAGGTATAAGATATATACTGAAAATAAAGCATTGATGAAAAAAATTAAAGAATACCTAAATAATTAGAAAACATCCCTGATTATGGCTTAAAAAACTGAGTACTGTTGAATTGGCAATATATTCCAAAGCAATCTCTACATTCAGTGCAATGCCTATCAAAATTCCAGTGGCCTTATTTTTTTTTTTTTTTTCAGAAATTAAAAAGCCAGTTCTAACTCATACACAGTTTCGAGAGACCCTTAACTATCCAAACAGTCTTGAAAAAGACACAGTTGGAGAACTCACACTCTCTGCCTTAAACATTTATATAATCCCCTCCAAGGCTCTTCTTAAGGCACCTTTGATTACCATCCTAGAAGTGATCTCTCCCTCTATGTCCTCATGCATTCTAGACCTTTCCTTAACTCTTGTCATGTTTTACCTATTTGTATGGTCACTTATGGACATGATTTTGTTTTTTGTTTTTGTCTTGTTTCATTTTTATCAAGCCATGGCATAGTATGGTACAAAATTCAATGCCCTGGCAAATATTAATCCATATTTATCCTTGGAAACTACAAAACTTCTTTCTGAGCCCTATTTTTCTCAACTTAATGATAATGGTGCTACATTATTGGTTCTAAGTCAGAACATCCATTTTTGCATGAATTACCTGTGTTGCCATGATTCTACAAGAACTAACTGAATCAGAACCTTTAGGGTGTAGTGATGTCCTGGCATGGACATCTTACAAGTCCCTCAGTGATTCTAGAATGTACTCCTGGATCACAAAAACCAGATATCTGACCTGTCTTGGCTTATTGCTATGTCCTTGGTTTTCTAAAGTAAGATAAGGCTTGGCACTCAGAATTTACTTGATGAATTAATGAATAAACTCAAAGGTCCTTTCTATCACTAATATTTATGTGTCTCACTTTGCTCATTTATGCATCTTCAAGGTGCTTAAGATAGTGTCTTAGCTTATATTAGGTGATGACTGAGTGTCTGCTAAATTGAATTGAAGGTCAGAGAATTAATTTGAGGCACAGAGGCAGAATTCTGGGCATCCATCAGGTTAAAGCAGAAACTTCACCACTCCACAACAAAGATTTTGTGGAAGTGCAAAAATCATCCACAAAATGTTTTAGGAGATTTTTAAAAGCATTTTAGCACAATATGATTTCAACCTTTACTCTCAAAAAATTTGATTTCCATCAAGTTTTAGCTTGTTTTATCTATTTGAGTCCTTCTGTATCAAAATATAAGCCTCCTGGGTCACCTTATGCCTAAGGATTGTTCCATCTGCATTTTATCTCTGGTCCATTTCTGCAGGCTGAGACACTCACTGAATTCTGTTCTGGGATGCCTGCAAACCAAAAGACCAAACATCAGAGAGAGAAGAGAGTGCCTACTTGGTCTGCTCTTGGTTCCCTCCCCATGGACCTAGTGGCTCTGCCCCAGGCACAGCTATCCCCCAGAATGCCCAGCAAAAAGGACAACTTAGAATAGGCATCCTTTGATTCAACTATTTATATCTCTTTGTCTTCTAGATTCCAACAGTTCCAGGGCCATTTAATTCTATTTTTAACAAGCCCTGTCTTTAGATTATAGCTTGAGGCTTTATTCTTTAATAACCCCAGCTTGTTGTTGCTGTTGTTTACTCTTGAAAAGGTTCTGGGAGGAACTATTTGATAGGCGTGAGCTTCGCAGAGGATCTTTTAAATATAATCTCTGCATTTTAGGGAGGATAAAGTACTAGAAAAAAATTCTTAACTATCATTTGCTTGGTTTTATTGAACTAATAGGAAAGATATTCTGCATACATTAAGAAATATTAAACTTTTGTCTGATTTTAATCATCAACATGAGAGATGAGGGAGCTGTGAATCCAAGGAGTCTTGGAGAGTTAGAGCTGGTCCTCTGCCCTTCAGAACTGGCTGGATGAAGAATCTGGTTTGTTTGTTGGTTTAATAGATTTTATTTCTTTGTCTGCTCAGTTTGGCTGCTACAACTCCTTTTTATAAACAGAATACCTTTGTGCTAAAGAATCCCTTTAGTGTTGATTTGCTGACTTACCACTGATACCACTACACTACAGAGTGTTGGGCTCTCCACATCTAGAAAGAGAACTGTATGAAGCCAGCAAGGAAGCTTAAAATATCTTTGTGTCCCTCACAAGACCCAAACTTCACTACTGTGACTGGTAGGCCAACACATCCATACAACTCAGTTAAAACCAACCACTGGTAGTCAGCCACACATGCTACACACTTACTTATTCATTCAATACTCACTTACTAAATGTCAACCATGTGCCAGGCACTACTGCTTTAATTATTGGGTCTGAAGAGAAAGAAGAGATCTAGTCTCATCTCATAAGTGGTTTTCCCACACTCAAGGGAGACACATGACAGATACACAAACTAAGAATCTAAGAATAGTCTATGGGCATGCCACCCTGAATGCGCCCAATCCTGTCTGATCTTGGCTACTCAGCAGGGTTGGGCCTGGTTAGTATTTGGATGGGAGACCACCTAGGAAGACTGGGTGCTGTAGGTGTAAAAACAAACAGACAAACAAACAAATAAATAAATAGATAAATAGATAAATAAATAAGAATCTAAAAATAAGCATTAATTAAATAGTAGCTCATTAACTTGTAAGGTCCTAGATGGAGAATGAACTAAAATTGAACTAGAATTATCTAAAGACTACATAATTTACTTATGAAAACACGTTTTTCAAATTCTGTCCAAAAGTCCAAAAAAGTAATCTCAAAAGTTTGTTTGCATTTAGGTTGTTTCCATGTCTTTGCTATTATAAATAATAGCCAATAAGTATGGGTGCAAATATCTTCTTGAGTTAGAAGTGGAATTGCTAAATCATATGATAGTTCTATTTTGAATTTTTTAAAAGAACTTCCATGCTGTTTTCCATAGTGGCTGCATCAATTTACATCTCCACCAACAGTAAAAAGAATCACTTGGTGAATTTCTTTGAATGTACATACTAGATATAAGTTTGAGAGGGAAAAAAATCAATGGACAGAAGAGACTATACAGTCTTTTGTATAGTGTGTGCATATGTGTGTGTATGTTTAAATGTGCCTATGTGTGTAAGTTTAAATAAGGTGTCTGAAAGAATATACAATAAATAAACAAAACAAACCCTGCTTCCTGTAATTTCATTGTGGGAGGAGACCTGGGCAGGTGGATACAGGGTAGTGGGAAGACTTACTCTTCTGTGAATTCTCATTAGTATGTTTTGAATGTTGTACCATATAGATGTATTTATTACTTATTCCATAGAAATACAAATTTTTAAAGAGTGAAATTCATGTAGTTATTTAAGTAATTAAAATTCAAATTCCAAGATCCCATCCCAGAGATTTGGATTCCATAGGTACATGTGTAGGTAGTGAAATAGGGTGGGGGCAGGTATCTAAAAATTATATTTTTAACAAGCATTCCATCTTTATATGATTCATGTGCTTTAAGGACCACAGCTCAAAATTATGTCTGCAGAAGTGTTCTCCTTCCCAGTTAATATATTTGTTTATCAAACAATTAAGAAAGGTGTACCTGTCACATCCCAAGCACTGTGATAAACATAGATGACATAAGCATGAGGTAAGAAGTTTACTGTCTAGAGGGCAGGAGAGACATGCAGATATAGACTGTTGTGGTGGCTCTCAAAATTCAGTGTGGATCAGTGTCAATAGAAGGGCTTGCTAAAATGCAAAGAGCTGGGGCCACCTCCAGAATTTCTGATTCAGCAGGTGTGAGGAGAGGCCTGAGAATCTGTGTTTTTAACAAGGACCCAGGTAATAATGATGATTCTGGTCTGGGAACCACATTTTGAGAAATTGCTCTAAAATATCCCTGAAAAGTAATTAACTAGATGCACTTGAATATATTTTAGGAAGTATTTTAGGATGTGGAACTTACTAGTCATGCCTGAAACTTCATCTGTTAAAGAAAAAAAAAACCTGAAAAGTTTCTCTGTAAGTACTATTTATGCATACTCTACAATCACAGTGACATTGAATCCCACTACAAGTATTTCAAGAAAGGATCACATTCTCCTTTCCTATAATCCCTCTGACTCTGAGGTTAAAGTCTTCGCTCATCTCAGCTAGCCCTTAGAAGGCTTAGTTTTGAGTCTCTTGGTCTCTCTCCTCTGGGGACCATGTAGTGTGTTATTATTCCTCTTACAATATGGTTACCAAAACTTTGTGCCATCCGATTTCTGAGGTCTCGCCCATTCGAAGTATAATAATCTTTGACCGTCTTTCTTCTGGAGGCAGCGGGGTTGGTGGGTGGAGAAAGATGTCTGACAAGGAGGATCGAGGCTCCTCCTCCAGCATAAGACTAAGCTAAAGTTAATCAACCTGCGTTTCATACAAATACTAAAAGTTGGAATGTCAACCTATGAGTTAACATGAAAACAAAACAGGAAAATAGATGTAAAGAATCAAGTGTGTTTTATGGTTAGTCATTGCCATCACTTCTTACTCTGTGAGGGTCAGCTAGAGCCTCTCCTTCTTTCCCTCCCTTCCACAGTACCTGAGACCCAGCTTCATTCCTCCTTTTGTCAAAACCAAAATTCCCGTTTATCACATATTACATGCCAACAGACGCAGTTCTTGGTTGGGCTTAGCTGAGATGCTCTGTGATACAATCACAATAGTGGAGTAGAAAGAGATGCCAAAATTCACAGGGGCCATTTCAACCAGGAAGGCCCATGATGATATGATACACTGGAAAGAAAGATGGTATTTTCCACTTTTCTGCTACTCCTAGAGAACTAACTCATGGGGGCAGAGGTAGGGGGGTTTCAAGGTATCTGCTGTACAGCTGTGGGAGCCCCTTGCGCCCAGAGGGCCTTGGCAAGCAGAGAAAGTGGCAAAGTCCCTTCCTAAAATGATCATCCTGCTAAGACTGGAGTGAGGCCTAAGAGAGGGAAACAGGTGTTGCAGCCTCCTATACATTGGCACTTTCCCTGGTGACTCTAGAAAGAGGAGCTGATAAGCAAGCAAATAGCTGCCACCTCACTGATCCTTTACATTTAGAGATCTCTGGAGATACGGAGACACTGGAATTACAAAGACACCATTGTTTGTGTTTCTTCGCCCTCATTTTTCTCTTTTTTGTTCTGTTCCTTAGATGTTATTTTATTGATAGTCGAGGGAAAGACACAGTAGTCAGCTTGCCTCCATTATCTATTTACCACATTTCTTTAAAAATAAAAGTCACCTTTTTAGAAATGAATTACAAAAGGTTGAATGTGGGCACAATTAAAATGTGAAGTGTGAACTTTCTTAAACAACCAGAAATAAAAAGTCACTTCCTTACCCAGAGATAAATCTTATTTACCACTAGTATCTTACCTTTATTTCTCATAAAACTTGTATCAGAATTCCAACTTTCCAAAACTTGTACCTAAGTCCTTTTCAAAGTGGAGATCATATAATAATGGCCCCAGGTACATTTATTAATATTTATACATAAATGTGTACACACACACACACACACACACACACACACACTTCTTAAGATATCTTAAAATTAGACTTCCTATGAAAATTGAGATTTGATTTTCTCTTCAAAACTTAAAATACCTGGCCACACTGGGATGCCAATAGCTAGAATCATTGTTGCAGACAGAATCTACCTGTCTGTTACTGGGGATGCCATCTCCAGTCCCTAATTATACCCACCTCTCACAATGGGTCTGTATCTCTCATTTGCATCATCTACCAGGTTCCAGTAGTTATTTAATTTGAAGTGTCTAGCTGGAGGTTTTCTTATTCTTTTTAAGTTTCCAATATAAGTTATACATGGGCTGTCTTAACCTATGTACTTCTTGGGTTATGCTGTCACCTTTCCATTTTCATGGGTATTTTTAGGTTTGCTGGAGAGCTTGTGTTTGTTTCTCCTTAGTGAAAACAACAGTTCTGGGTCCCTTCTCACATCTACACAACTGCTTTGCAACACAGCGAAAAGGCTTGATGACTTGGTGTTTTTGTATAATGACATGAATCAATCATATGGCCTGACCTAGAAATTGCCAAGAGAGCTTGGAGACTAATGGGTAATGGAAGCCCCTGTCAGCTGACTCAGAAAGTGAGACAGAACATTCCTTGTCATTGCACATTCTGGGTTGTGTTGGCTCTGAATAAGTGTTCAGATAAAATGAGACTAGTGATAATAATAGTCATGGAGTTTAATGTGCCGTTTTCCTAGAGTGATGGTACAAGCTGAAAGAGTGACTTAAAGGACATAGCTTTAAATGGGAATGTTCTCAAATGTAGAACATTTCAAAGGCCATTATCATTAACACCAAATCATCCTTTCAAGGAGTCTCATGTAAAACAATAACTTTCTCAGTCCCAAAAGCAACACCATAAAAATGTATCTTTAAAATTTATTGTATTATGTCTGGAATTGATGAAGAGAGCCAAATAAAATAACCCCATAATAACAACACTTACTGCCCTTTAAATGCAGTTATAGAAATAGATAAAATAACAGCCAGCATCTGCTCAGCACGAGGATTTATTAATTTGATATGATAATCATAACTTATATTTTCCAGGGATTCCTCCTTAATGTATCAAAAGTCACACAAAATTTAAATAATAGAGTCAATCATCAGGCAAAATTGATTTGGAGGGAAAGCTTTTTCATTAGATATCAGCCTGGTAAAACCCCCATTCTCTAGATTCAAAAACCAGACAGTATTTTGTTAACAAAACATTCAAGCATCAGGTTATTATAAACATCAAAGAAGTCATAATCAAACACTAAAGAACTTCTTGGAAGCCATAAGACCAACACCGGCAGTAGATGCAATGTTTAAAATAATCAATTTTCGGAAATGAAATCAAAGGGCAAAAACTCAAAGGCTATTTCAATTTTGGCATAATTAGGCAGTTTTCCAGGTATCATTAGACTCTGGGGAACAATGTACTTCAGAGAGATTTAGAAGAGACAGCTCTGTGAAGCATCATATCAATTTATTGGACCAAAGCCTTTAGTTGAACAGAATACTCATGTTAGAATGTACCAAGTCCATGCCCCTCAGAAGCCATTTCAAACACATCAGTGTTTGATGATTTGGTTTGCCAGAGATGTTGTCTCTTTGTCTTAGATAATATTGGAAGTCATGGTCAAATTAGCATTCTCTAGCTCCTATTTATGGACTTCTAGTAGATTGCCATTTTTAACAACAACACTAGCAGCAACAATGATAGTAATAATAATGGTACGAGTAGTAACAGACAATGGCAACAATAATGGCTTTTGAACAATATACGATATGAGTTCTATTACTAAGTTTAAAATAAAAATCATAGGACTAAAGATAGCGAGGGGAAATTTTTACTGTTCCTCGATGAATCTGATTTCACACAGTGCTTCATCTCAGAGGGAAAAGGTTCTAGGGTAGAAAAATGGGGCAGGTCTTCTTAACCCTGAAGAATGAGAACCGTCTCTATGCCATACTAGGGGAGCAAAGTCTGTGAGTGTTGCCACTGGGCTGTTGGGGAAGTGAGCACTGAGATAACTGGAGATGACCCCCTGTGAACATGAGACACATACCTTGGAGTCAAAACCAACTGCCTAGCTTGTGTTGATGACACCCCAGAGTCAGGATGATAGACCAGTGTCAGCAGCCGAGAGAAACAGGTCAGCTTAATTTTTCATACATAGGATATAATTCCTGTGTCTGATTTACTTTATACTACTTACTGTGGTAGATATCTGCTGCTTTACCACTGAGCACGTGTTCACCACTTGATTTCAATTTCCTTTTAGAAGAACTATGTCTATTCTCAGCTCATGTAAAGTTGACTCTGCCTTCATGGGAGAGCATGACCTACACTAGGGCAGTAGCATATCTTTCCCCCATGCTCATATCCCTCTCTCCCCACATATTGACTCGTTCCAGGATGGGCATAACACAAGTCAAATAAACAGAGCCCACAATTCTTAGTGCTGAGGTTTTCCCTTGATCTATGAGAGAATCAACTCCTCTATTTCATAGGAGCCTAAAGCTATAAGGACTACCACTTAGAGACCTGGATAGGACCCAAAGGTTCTAGTCATGTGACTGGAACCTTGAAATAAACTGTGCCTAAAGCTAGCTCCACCTCCAAGTTTCTCCAGCTTGAATCAGGTTAGGTTGGGGCTGGAATTTCCATCTCTTAAAACTTAGAGGTCCTAACTCTATTAAGGAAAATGTCGGGTTTTCTGCTTTACTGGTTTGTCACTAAAAAATAATTGTTCCCATAGAAGCAAAAGGATTTTATTTGCTAAGCACCGTTATTGGTGGATATAGACAAATTTAAATTCAGAAGCTGGATGGAGCAGAATTGTTTTAGATAAGAACATAATAAAATTTTCTCTTTTGGAAAGAGACAATGAGAAATTCAGAAATAGGGCAGAGAAGACAGAAGCTACTCAATCTGGAAACTCCTTTCCGTATATCCCTCTGCAATCCTCCAAACTATATAGCAAAATTAAAAAAAAAAAAAATCAAGAATATGCTTCATAAGAACTGTAGAAATTGTGTGAAGTATAGTTCCAAAGTTACAATGGGAGGGAGAAGACAGCTCTACACTGGGGCTATACCATACCTGTGAGATTTGACAATATAGGGGTGATTCTTGTATTTAGGTTTGTAAGTAGTTCTTACTTTGGGGTTCGGGAGACAGACCTCCATTATCTGTGCTAGGATGACATTACCAGCTAACACTAGAGGGAAAGCGACTGGGGAGAGAACTCATCCATCTAAAAGAGTTTACTTTGGCAAATTACCCACATAGGATGGAAAATAGCCAGGGGCTAAGCCTTTAGCTACTGTTTCTGCTGGTGACCTTTTGCTCCGAAAGCCATCCCTGAGGAAATCAGACTCTGGTCAGCTCAATTGCCTTTCAGAGCCTCAACAATTGAAGTGATTACTCCTGTTTGTATGTCACAAGTCATATATGAAACAGGACAAAAAGCAATTTTTGTCAACATTTTTCTCAGAAAAGAGTGTTCTGACAGTTGTAGAAAAGGAACAAATCAAAGCTTCTTTTAAGTTAGCCAGTGCTGTTCTCTTGCTCCTAAGGACACCCTCTTGTGTCTGTTACCCTTTAAAGAGAAAACATTAATTTTTCTTCTTTCTTTTTTTAAGCAAAATAATCCGATAGCTTGTTAATAAAATATAAACTCAGAGAAATGCTGAGTACTTGGAAAATGGTAAAATTGAATTTAAAAATAACGCAAAATCTGACTGATACCTGGCAATGGAAGTCGGTGGGAGCCAGAGGCAGATCTGCACTCTATGAATGAGTTAGCCTCTCTATAAAGAACTAGGGTCACATCATAACACTGAGTCCAATTAAGGAACAAATTGGTTCTTACCGTGAGCAAAATAAATGTGTGCCACTGAGGGCCAATACCCCAAAAATGAAAAAACTAAATATTTGAAATCAAAAGAAAAAAAGCAAAAGAGAATATTTGGGGGAGGATTGTGGAAATGTGAATATTAACAGCATGGATTAGCAATGTTAAATTTTATAAGAATGGTTTCTATTGTGATTATGTAGGAGAATATGAGTTTTTAATATATTGTGAAGTAGTTAGGAGTAAAGTTTTAAGTTGTTTATAACTTACTCTCAATAACTTCAGAAACAAATCCTAAAATATAATATAATATAAATACACATAAATGCATGTATACATTCATACATATGTAGAAAGTGAACAAAGCCACAAGAACTCAAGAGCTTCCTTTCAGGATTAAAATATACATAAAATGTTGGGGAAAGTTCACGTAAATGAAATTAATAAAAAGATCTACTCCACTTATGTTCAAATCTACACAAAAGACAGTTCTGTTATTTGTAAGATTTAATTTTTCTTCATACAGTTTTTAATCATAATATTCTACTCTTGGGCCAGTAGTAAGCATCTTAAAAATAAAATTTTAATGGGGCTTTTATGTATTTGCTTCAGGCAAAGGAGTTCAGGAAGTAGTCTTAGGACTAGTTTTGATCTGCTGTGAGGTGGAAGAGAGAGAACAACTAGTCAAAAATAGCTGGTAAAGGAGCAATCAGATCTTTTCTCAAAAAGCCAGCCAAAAACAAAGGGAAAGAATAGGCCTCATGTATCTGTGTATGTGTGTTTGAAAGGTTGACAACACAATATTTGTTAAAGTTTTTGTTACAGTAACTCCCCTTATCATCAGAGATACATTCCAAGGTCCCAAGCAGATGCCTAAAATCAAAGATAGTATCAAATCCTCTAAATACTCTTTTCTTATACATATACACCTATGATAAAGTTAACTTACAAATTAGGCACAGTGAGAGATTAACAACAATAACTAATAATAAAATAGAAAAATTATAACAATATATTGTAATAAAAGTTATATGAATGTGGTCCCTTTCTCTCTCAAAATATCTTATTGTACTGTACTCATCCTTCTTGTGATAATGTGAGATGACAAAATGCCTTATTAAGTCAAGAATTTTCACTTTTTCACTTAAAGAAAGCGCTTCTCTTTGGCATATCCGAATTACCAGCATCACTAGTCTTGCACTTTGGGACTACTTTTAAGTAAAATAGGGTTATTTGAACACAAGCACTATGATACAATGACAGTAGATCTGGTAACTGAGCCGGCCACTAAATGACTAATGGGCAGGGAGCATAAACCACATGAAGACCCTGGACAAATGGATGATTCATGTCCCGGCGGGACAGAGTATGACTATGTGAGATTTTATCACACTACTAAGAATGGCACAATTTACAATATATGCATTGTTTGTTTCTGGATTTTCTATTTAATGTTTTTGGACCACTGTTGACTGAGGGTAACTAAGACTGCAAGTAAGAGGAGATTACTGTATGTGTAGAGGATTTTAACTCATTCACTTATTTTATCCTTAGAAATACTATGAAGAGTTGCCATTACTATAGTCGGCTTACATGTAGGAAATTTAGGCTCAGACAGTTCTGGTAACTGGTAACCTACTTAAAGCTACACAGCTCGTATATTTATGAGCCATAATTCAAAGCTAGATTTGTGCTCTTATTGTACCAACTCAACATCTAAAGGTATTATCCAAAGGTCCTATAATTCAAGTCCTTCAAGTGGCCTTGAGAGTCACTAAAGTGATGGGAATGAGTATAGAGGGAAAGAACAGAGCCTACCTTTATGCTTGGGCACCTCTATTTGTAAGGGATAGATCCTGGCTCCCCAGGGCTGTGCTATTTGCTTTTTCTCGAGCTGCCTATCTCTAGCTGTCTATCAGATTCTTGGTCTTTTCAACAGAGAAAAACTTATCTGGTAAATAAACCTGAAGTAAAAAGGAAAGTGTACACTTGGTTTTTCTTCTTTAGGTCATAAAACATATCATAGTTGTCTTTTAAACCAAATATCAGCAGACTTTTTTTGTGTGTGTAAATAAAGTTTTATTGGAATGCAGCCACACCCATTTATTTGGTATTGAATATGGCTGCTTTCATGCAACAATGGCAGAGTTGAGTAATTGTAACTTAGATTACAAAATCTACTAGTTAATTGAATGAAAAAAGTTTGTTATAAAGAATCACTATTACTGGTCATTGGAGTAACAAACAATTGGCTAGTAAAATATATAAAGAAAAGTACAGGATATAAGAATAGTAGATAAGGAATACCCTCTATCCCTAGAGCTCAGATAGATTGCGCAAGAAAGAAACTCCCCTCTCATCCCACACACATACAAATCTTGCTAGGCTGAGATCCAAAACTTCTTAAAGAGAGCTCTAGAAAATTACAGATCTATGTCATTCACAAATATAGATGCAAAAATTTCAAACATTACTTTAACAATATATAAAATGTATTATACATCATGATAAGTGAATTTTACCCCAGAATGTAAAGTTGTTTTGACAGTCAAAAATCAATAAATGTAATTCACTATATCAACACTCTAAAAAATAAAAAATATATATGATCATATCAACATGGAAAACATTTTACAAAATTTAATGTCAATTTCTCTCTCTCTCACACACACACACACACACACACACACACACGCAGACACACACTTTCTGGACATTGGAATAGCATGGCATCTGAAAAACCTATAGCCAATATCATACTTAATGGTGAAAACTAAATGTTTTCCCTAAGGTTAGGAAGAAAGTTTTCTTTTCTCTTCATTTCTGTTCATCATCATATTGAATGTTCTAGCCAATGCAATAAAGCCAGAAAAAGAAAGAAGAGGCATCAAGATTACAGAGAAAGAAATAAAACTATATATGCAGAAAAATGATTATCGATGTAGAAAAGCCAGTGAAATCTGCAAAAATTTTCTAACAAATCTAATAAGTGAGTTTGGCAAGGTTGCAGAATATAAGATTAATACACAACATTAAATATATTTCCATAAATTAGCAATAAACAATAGAACATTTAACTAATAAATGTCATTTTCAATAATATAAGAATCTGAAATACTTAGTGATAAATCTGAGAAAAGATATAAAGAATCTGTACACTGAAAACTACAAAGTAAATCTGAGAGATATGAAAGAAGACCAAAGTAAATAAAAAGATGTACATCTTTCATGGTTCAGAAGACACTATTGTTGAGATATTAATTTTGCATGTATTGACATAGTCAATGCAATTCAGAACAAAATAACAGACTTTTCCCTAGAAATTGACAAATTTATTTTAAATATGTGTGTGTGTGTGTGTGTGTGTGTGTGTGTGTGTGTGTGTATGCGAAGAACCTACAGCGGTTAAAATTATTTCTAAAATGAACAAAATTAAAAGATTAACACTATCTAATTTCAAGATTTATTATAAAACTAAGTAATCAATACAGTAGAGTATTATCATTGTTGGGGAGAGGAAAGATTCTCCCTACCTCTCTTGGTTCTTTTGGCTAGTCTAATAATTAAATTGGCACAAGACAAATTAATAGGAGAAAAAAATTGTATGTATGTAAGCTTCGTAAATATTGGACCTGAGAAATGACCAGAGCAGACTGTGTATATACCTTTTAGACAAAGAAGCAATAGATTTATGAAAAACTGACAAGACAAAGAAACTTGGACTTGGGTTCTATTTAGTAAAGAAACTAAGCAGAGTTTGTTTACACAGTCTTATTGGCCCAGAATTTTTTATTTCTGCAGATAAGGATGTCTCTCTACCTTCTGGTTCAGGAAGGGTACCTTTCACAGGGGCAATTTATTTCCTGTTTTCGGTGGGGGGCATGGAAAGAAGAGTCAGAATGACCTTTTGTACCAGCTCTTTCTCAAGTAACTTTAATTCAAAATAGTCAGGATGCCACTTTGATGTATTCAGGGATGTCTGCCCTGAGACCCATCATCATCAGGATAGACAAAATGATTATTATAGTGAAACAGAAAATCTAGAAATAATTTCACACATATTCGGACAACTGACCTTTGACAATGGTGAAGAGACAATTCACCAAAGAAAGAATAGTATTTTAAAAAAATAATAGATCAATTGGTGGTATATCAATTGTATATCCCCATGAAAAATAAATGAACATGAACTCTAATTCATACCATGTACTATATAGAAACTTTAACTAAAAATGTATCATATACTTAAAAGTGTAGAACCAAAAGTTATAAAATTTCTAGAAGAAAACACATAAGAAATTCTTTGTGTTCTTGGTTTATGCAAGGATTTCTAAGGTACAACAAAATAATGATCCATGAAAGAAAAAAAAAAGGTTGGACTTTATTAAAATCAAAACTTTTTTTGAAAGACATTATTAAACAAATACAGAACAAGCCATGGACTTGGAGAAAATATTTACAAAGTATACATCTAAATGTAAAGCACACATCTAACATAGCCTTGTATTCAAAATATATAAGTAACTCTCAAAACAAACAACCCCATAAGAAAATGAGCAAAGGATCTGAATAAAGACTACCAATGAGGAAGTATGAAGAGCAAAGAAAAACAAGAAAAGATACACAAAATGTTTGGTCATTAGTGAAATGTAACTAAAACCCACAATGAGAAAAAAAAACACCTATTAGAATGGCTGAAATTAGAAAGACTGATCATTCTAAGTGCTAATAAGAATGTGCAGGAACTGGAACTCTCACACTCTGCTGTTGGTAATATAAGATGGGATAACCACTTTGGAAATCATTTTAAAGTTTTTTAGGAAATTAATCATACACCTGTCATATAATCCAGCTATTCTGCCCCAAAGTATTTATTTAAAATTAAAAGAAGCATAAGGTCATACAACTGCTTATAATATGTTTACAAAAATGAACACAACCTAAATATCTATCAACAGATGAACAGATAAGCAAGATCAAATAAATATGGTGAATGAAGAAGCTAGACAATAAATAATATATTCCACATGAGTTCATATTTATAAAATTTTAGACAATGTATACTAGTATATAGTGATAGAAAGCACAATAGCAGATAAGGGCTGAGAGGCTGGAGGGAGGATTACCAAGGAACACAGAGAAATGTGATGGACATGTTTATTATCTTGACTGTGGTGGTAGTTAATACTGTATACAGATGTCAAATGCTATCTAATTGTATACTTCAGATATGTGCCATTAGTTGCATGTTAAAATTGTTAAAAATATTACAAACAAAGCCATATACAAAAGATAAAATCAGAAAAAAATTTACAACATATGTAATAGACTGTGGACTATTGCTTTTTTATTTGCAAAGATCTTAGAATTATGTTGGCAATATTTCTAATAAACTTAAAGATTGTCAGAAGAAAATAAACAGAGCCTTTTGAAATAATCAAACAAAAAAAATAAGTTGGTGAAAAGATAATTCATTTATAGTTAAAAAATGCAAATTAGACAGCGAATAAAATATCATAGCTTACCTATTAACCCAGTAAAAGTTTGAAACTTTGATACATCCCAGGGTTGGCCAGGATCTGGGCTAAAACATCCTTTCATGAACTGTTGGAAGGAATTTGTTCATAAAATATTATTTGGAGGATGATTAAGACCATGTCATATGTATTAAAATGCAAAATGTACTAGTGTGAACCAAACTATTTTGTAGGAATTTTCTCAATGCATATATTGGCAAATATAACTTGAGTATAACAATATTTGATATGAGAAAATAATCAACCATTAAATAAAAAAACAGATTATATGTTCATCAGCAGAGGGAAGGTTATTTAAATTATAGAACTACATAGTTTTTGAAAGTAAATGGTGCTGTAAATATGCTGATAGGGAAAGGCCATGGAATGTATATCATTAAGTGAAATGAAAGAGGTAGAACATTGCATATATATTTCAATTCGTAAAAATTAAAGAGCTTTCATACACACACGTGTATGAGCACAAGTACAAACACACACGCACACACAGACCACATGCCCTTCTGCACAAGAATCTTCCAAAAATTAAGTGGTTAACTTTAGAGAAAGGTTAACTTTGTTATTCTATGTATGGTTTCAATTTTTTTTAATTAAAAAAAAAACAGGTTTTATTACTTCAATTGTAAAATTTATAAAACTGCATATTTGAAACATGAGGTCAATTTAATCCAAACCTCAGGTAGTAGAATTTAAAATTATCATTTTTGATATTTGAGATTATGAAAACAAAATATCCAAATAATAAGTAGAACATTTTCTGAACTTGATCATGTGTCATTATTGTAAGTCTCCAGCTTTAAGATGATCTCTTAGAGATGTATGACTATTTAGCTACTTCCCTGGTATAGAGGAAAGATGGTACATGGACCTTGCTTGGTATGAGCAGAAGTCCCAGCCCTACCCCTCACAAAATATAAGATGTTGGATGAATTACTACCTCTCAAACCACACATGACTCATTTGTAAAATGGAAACAATAATCTTGTTTACAGGAGTGTGAGAAGATTATATAGAAAGGATGGAACTATTTTTCTGAAATTATAGGTCTAATTCTTTTTTTGCCAAGGAAATTTTATTCAAAATTTTGCAGACACTTGATGCCTAAGGTGGCACCCTCCTTTATTGACAGAGCTCTGGTTGCTGGCTCAGAAGGAGGAGTATCGGGACTCCATCAGTCAAATGTATTCAATCAACACGTCAGATGAGAGCTTCCTCTAGTTGTCTTGGTGACTTGAGGGAATAGCCTTGGATGAACATTACTATTTTTTACTCTTTGAGTCATCTTCTGTTTGGTCAGCATGTGTGTGTATGCTTTTTTTCTGGGTAAATATTGATTTTTCTTGCTGGATTACTAAACTCCTAAGAAAAAATTTTCATTTTATAAAAGATCATTTAGAAAATGGTTTATACTTGTCATATTTATACATACCAGATAAAATAAATTTTATACATGCTTGGGCTTAGGCGATGAAATAACTGGTGTTATGATGTGGAAAAGTAATCAAGATAGAATCATGGAATCTGAAAAGAAAGTGCCATTAGAAATCTTCCAACAAAGTCTCTAAGAGAGGGATGTTGGTGACCCATTTTCCAAGTTTGTCATTTAATTGGTGAACATTTAGCATGCCACCAAGTCTTTTGATCTGACAGATGATATGGGGCTAGGTAGATACCTCTTCTTGTAAGATATTAAAGATATTTGCACAAAAGCGATACACCTTTTTAGAATATATTTATTCACTAGACATTTATTGCCTGATTTTTTTCAAAGATGAGAAAAAGAAGAAAGGTCTGTATGCATAATGACAGGGGAAAAAAAATGGCAGAGACAGAACCATGAGGCTTTTCCTAGTCCTGATTTGGTAAAGATTTCTTCCAAAATTCTGGGCCTTTAGGAATGCAACTAAGCACTGACTTATTTAATTTTCTTGGAGAGAATTTCTGTATTTTGAGAACGAATGTAGGCTACAAATCTGAGAACAAATCAAGAAATATATCTCAAAGAAAATCCCTTGGGGGTGACTACCATTAGGTCACTGCACCCAGCAGAAAATCTGAGCAGTTCTCTGATAAGAGTCCCCCAAACTGCCACAGAGGTTAATCCATTCCTGATGCTGTTCTGTGGAAAAGGAGATGATTATCCAATGTGTAATGGCAAAGGCATGACTTCTGCAAGCCCGTCGGTCACCTTACTGCCCTAGCCAGGCGAGAATCCCTGGTTGGAATCCCAGATCTTTCCCACCAAGCACAGAATTTCCCCTGGGTTTCCTGAGCATGTCTTAATTCCTGCTAACTGATGGTAATTTTGACCTGTGAGTTAACAGGAATTGCCCTTCGAATTTCTTTTGGCCTTCATGCACTCTATTAAGCCACTTAAGCTTCTGCTTTCTACATAAAACATTCCTATTTTTAAAAACAAACTTTTAAGTCAAAAATGACAGGGTTAATTATTCTGAAATATGCTGTTTATAGCACAAACTCCATAAAACAGAATACATGATTTAATACATCATCCAAGACAGTACTGGTTTTCATTTCTGCACAATCAGGGACTAAATCTATGTCACTCCCTCCCCTATGTGTGCTGGAAATGGTTTTATGTTCCATCTTACTTTAAATTAAACACATCAAGATCATAATGGGACACAGTCTACCTTGTTGCCAAAACCTGCTAGGTTAGATCATCTATTAAACTCTATTTATTTTTTATGACAAACAAGAAAAATGACAAAGCAGCTACTGAACGCCCACTAATGAACACCAAATGCCTCTCGAGGTCCTTTTCATATTGCACTCATTTGTTCGGGAGTCCAGTTAACTTCCTCTTTGATGCTCTACCTCCCAAAAATAATCCTAAAATGAAGCTGGTTTTCATAAGCTACCAGGGACTGAGCTGGTTACCATCTGCCCTCATGTTCTGATTCTGGGGTCAAAAGTTTGATTCAGCTTTGACATGGAGAGTTTCATTAAAAGGAGAAAATCTCATGTACTTTTGGAGTTCTTTATCTTAGAGGCCAAATGTCTGAAATAAAGTATCAACTCTAAGATTGCTAGAGTCAATTTTGTATTCACAAATAGTTCTAGAAAGGGTTACAGATGAAAACAAGAATGAAAACAACCAAGAAAAGGGCAGAGCTTTCTAAAAATCAGCCTCAACAGATTCAAAAGGGTGATTGGAGTTAATTTGATCAACAATTCAGATTTTAACAGCACCACAGTTTTATATATTGTGTATTTTTGTATGATCGTTGGGAAATCTTTCTAAGTTCTATTTAAAAACATTCTTAACATGCCATGTTCTGGAGGACATGCCTAGCCCAGCTCTTTGAAGAATAAACCCCAGAATGCACTGGTGGCACCTACTTGTCTAATTGTCTCTGAGACTGGAGTCTGCAAAGGTAGACAAATGATGAAATGGTAGTGTTCCACCTTTTCCATAGCATAACACAAAAGAGAAATAGAAAAATGGCTGTCTAATCTCCTGATCATACAAACTCTGGTCAATGTGGCTAGTGGAGAGGGTAACACAGACTGATTTTCTTTCAAGAAGAGATTTAGGAGATACAATGATATGAAAGTTGAGCAAGTTTTTAAAATCAGTTCTGTTGCCTCATTCCCCAGATACCAGTTTGTTTGTCTCTTGGCATTAGTCTTTCGGTGGTGGCAAATGTATTACTTTTTTACTGTCTTCATGGATCTTTAAGTAAGAAGTTATGGGCATGGCAGCCAGTTGCCATTTTGAACTGGAAATTCGGAATACGCGTAACTATACCGCACTGATTTTATTTGAAGTCTGTTTTTAATAGGTGCTTTGATGTTGGTACTATCTGGGCAAAAACATGGCACATTTTATCTTTTGAAAGTGGCAGGTGAATCATAAGATGAAAGTGTGGAGAAGGCAAAAAGCCATAGTTCACAGAGTTGCAAGTGGTGTGCACATGTTTTCTAATCCTAATTGAAAATATTAAAAAAATGTTTTTGCACACATGTAATGGGCTTGGGGTGCTTCTGTGTATGTTTGTAGTGTGAGGATGAAAAAATTAAAGTGCTTTCATAGGCTTGGAATATTTCTGCTTCGAGTGAATATTCAGGAAACAATTTTTTCCTATCTGCTTTATCATGCAGCATAAGTCTGTTAAAGTAATTCTTGTGCTAAACTTCTTCATGCATTACTGACTATAGCCTCCTGTCTCCCCATTTATCCCTCACACAAGGTGAGCTGAATGATAATATCTGAGAAAGTGCAGATGAGGCTTATGGTTATGGCTTACTTCAGGTGACCCCACATGGAAGGTATTTTAATTAGCTAGAACCAGCTTTCAACTTAAATTCCCCATATTCAGGACAAATAGAGAATTTTTTTTCTACTTTCAATCTTTGGTAGACAGATAGATTTGCCAGACAAGTAAGAGGATACCCAACGAAAAATTGAATTCCAGAAAAATAACAAATAACTTTTTAGTATAGGTATGTCCTAAATATTACATGGGACATGTTTATGCTAAAGATAATTATTCATGGTTTATCTGAAATTCAAATTTAATTGTTCTTGTTGCTAAATCTGACAACTCTACCTATAGGGCTCTCTTCATTTGTAGTCACAGTAGGAGAGAAACTAGAAAACTGTGTTTACCTGACATACCTTCCCCAAACCTAGCAAAAGACCTGCTTATTTTCTGTAGGAAAACAAAAGTTTATGGCAAAATGGCAAATATAAATTATATGGTCATTTAGCTATAATATAAAGTCTGCATTTGATGTCTATATTGATGCCATTACCTAAGACTAATGGGAGCCTACTGACAATCTCTATTTTTATTAGAAAATAAGATTAAAGAGATTTAGACTACATCAAAAATAAGAATTTTTATTACCTTAAAACTATTTCTAGCCATACCTCAATTTAATAAAGTTGAAAGCATACTGAAAATTGAACTTATCTTTTATATTAACCTCATAAGTTGAGGAAAGTCAAACTATCTTAATAAAAAGATCAACTAGTAACTTCTCTAAGACAAAGTCATTACAGTAGGTCGTTATGTCTATGAAAAGATATGACCTATTGCATTGACCACACATGATTAGAGTCTCTGATCTTAATGGTTATATGTTATTTTCCTAAGCAAAAACTAAATTGAGATCACAATTATTTGCAAAGTTCTAACAGTAACTACATAGTTATACAAGAACACCTCATTTTGTTGTGCTTTGCTTAATTATGCTTCACTAAATAATATTATTTTTACAAATTAGACTTGCATCAAGCAAGTCTATCGGCACTATTTTTCCAACCAGCTGAGATGATGGTTAGCAATTTTTAGCAATAAAGTGTTTTTAAATTAAGTTATGTACATTTTTTTAGACATAATGCTATTGCACACCTAACGGACTATGGTATAGTGTGAACATAAGTTTTATATGCACTGGAAAATCAAGAAGTTCATGTGACTTGCTTTATCATGATACTCGCTTTATTACTGTGATCTGAGACTGAACCCACAATATATCCGACATGTGCCTGTAGTTCAATACACTGTATCAGAAAATTACCCATTACAGCATTTACATATTTATGATTCAATTTAATCCAAAACTAATCAGGTTTCAAGAAGGTTCCTTGTGGGTGAAGGCAGTCAAAATGTATAAACTTCCAGTTATAAAATAAATTAGCCCTGGGATGTAATACGCAGTATGGCGACTATAGTTAACAATACTGTATTGTATAATTGAAAGTTTTTGAGAGAGTAAACCCTAAAAGTTCCCACCATGAGGAAAATAACTATAACTCTGTGAGGCAGTGAGTGTTAATTAAACTTATTGTGGTTATCATTTATATAAAAATCACAATATATAAAAATATTGAATTATTATGTATGCCTAAAACTAATTTAATGTTATATGTCAATTATATCTCAATTTTTAAAAAAAAGACATTAAAGAAAAGAAAGTTCTTGTGGATTTTAGTTCCTTCACAAGGAAAGGATACATGAGTACAAGTCTTTCCAATTGAAATATAAAAAACTGAGTGACTGTTTTATGAAGAGTTGACCAGAAAAAAGGGTTGAGGTTACTGTAATCTGCCATTTCTTCCTGGGCAGCCACTACACAGCTCTCTGCCAGCTAGAACCACAGTGACAGGGTGGCCTGAGTGACCACAGAACAAGTGGTCAGAACAACACTCCATTTTGGCTTGAGTCCCCTCCCAGGGCGATTGTAGTATCCAGATGCTGCCTGAGAGGCAAGCCTGGACAGCAGTATTTAGAGGAGGAATGCAGAATATGGATCTAGTTGTCCTTAAATTTGAGAAGCTCTATGAAATTTGTCTCCAGAAATATCTAATCCCTCTTCCTGGAGGAAAACTTATTTGAGAGCTTAAAGCTCCAAGTTCTTTTTTATTTATTTTTTTGCTTATGCTTAGAAATTTTTTTTTAAATGTGTGTGATAAAAAAGACACATAACATGAGATCGAGCCTCCTAATAAATATTTCTATGTATAATATAGTATTGTTAACTATAAGCATAATATGATATAGATCTCTAGAACTTTACACCTATTGAAAAGTAACCCCTCATTTTCCTTTTCCCCCAGCTTCTGGTAACTACCATTCTACTTTCTGCTTTAATGAGTTTGGCTACTATAGGTACTTCGTATTCGTAAAATCATTCAACATCTGTCCTTCTGTAGCTGGCTTATTTTACTTAGCATAATACTTCCCAGGTTCATCTATGTTGTAGCAAACAGTAGTATTTCCTTCTTTTAATGGCTGAAAAATATTTCATTGTGTGTGTGTGTGTGCGCGCGCGCGTGTGTACACCACGTTTTCTTTATCCATTCCTTCATTAACATACATTTTAGGCTGTTTCGACCTCTTGGCTATTGTGAATAAGATGGTAAACATGGGAATGGAGATATCTATTTAAGATAGTGATTTCAATTCTTTTGGATAAATATACAGAAGTAAAATTGCTGGGTCGTAAGGTAGTTCTATTTTTAAATTTTTGAGGAAACTCCAAACTGTTTTTCGTACTCGTGCACCAGTTTGCAATCCTAACAGTGCACAAAGGTTCTCTTTTGACCACATCCTCACCAATACTTGTTGTTTTTCACTTATTGATGATAGCTATTCTGATGGGTGTGAGGCAATATCTCATTGTGTTTTTAATTTGCATTTCTCTGATAATTAGTGCTGTTGAACATCACTTCATATGTTTATTAGCCATCTGTATGTCCTCTTTGGAGAAATGCCTACTCAGGTCCTCTGCCTAATTTAATTGGATTGTTTGCTTTATGGATGTTGAGTTGTATGAGTTCTTTATAAATTTTAGATATTAACCCTTTATGAGACATATTATAGGCAAATATATTTTCCCATTCAGTTGGTCGTCTTTCATTTTGTTGGTGGCTTCTTTTGCTGTATAAAAGCTTTTTTGTTTGATGTAGTCCCATTTGTTCATTTTTCCTCTTGTTTCTCTTTCTCAGGAAGTTATAGCAAAAAAAAAAATATTACTAAGAACAATGTCAGAGAGTTTATTGCTTACGTTTTCTTCTAGGAGTTTTATGCTTTCAAGTCTTATATTTAAATTTGTAATTCATTTTGAGTTTATTTTTGTATATGATGTAAGAAAGTGGTCTAGTTTTATTTTTTGCATGCATGTGTCCAGTTTTCCCAACACCATTTATTGAATAGACTGCATTTACCCCATTATATATTATTGCTTCCTTTGTCATAGATTAAATGATGATATGTGTGAATTTATTTCTGGGCTCTTTATCCTGTCCCATTGATCTATGCTTTTGTGCCAGGACCATGTTATTTTGATTACTATAGCCTTGTAGCATAGTTTGATATCAGGTAGCGTTATATCTTTGATTTTATTCTTCTTTCTCAAGATTGCCTTGGCTATTCGGGGTCTTTTATGGTTCCATATAAAATTTTTGAAATATTTGTTCCAGTTCTGTGAAAAATGCCATTGGTATTTTGATAGGGATTTTACTGACTCTATGAATTGCTTTGGGTAGTATGAACATTTTAACAATGTTATTTATTTATATCCATGAGCATAGTATATGCTTCCGTTTATGTGACTCTTCTTCAATTTCTTTCTTTACGGACATAATTTTCCAAGTACAGGTCTTTTACCTCCTTGGTTATATTTATTCTTAGGTTGTTTTTTTTTAAATTTTTTCGATACTAATGTAAATGGGATTGTTATCTTAATTTCTATTTCTAATAGTTGATTATTGGTACATAAAAATACAACCTATTTCTGAATATTAATTTTGTATTCTGCTACTTGACTGAATTCATTTATCAGTTCTAACAGTTTTTTGGTGGACTCTTTAGGGTTTTCTATGTATTGTATCATGTCATCTGCAAATAATGACAGTTTTCTTCCCTTCCAATTCAAGTGCATTTTGTTTATTGTTCTTGTCTGATTACTGTGGCTAGGACTGCATATGCTATTTTGAATTAAATGGTAAAAGTGGAAATCCTTGTCTTGTTCCTAATCTTAAAGAAAACATATTTAGTTTTTCCCCTTTAGTATGATGTTAGCTGTAGGTTTATCATAAATGACCTTTATCATGTTGAGTATGCTCCCTCTCTTCCCACTCTGCTGAGAATTTTTATCATAAATAGATGCTGAATTTTATCAAATGCTTTTTCTACATCTATCAATATGATCATATGATTTTTATTTTTCAATATGTTAAAGTGCTGTATCACATTAATTGATTTGTGGATATTGAACCAACCTTGTGTGCCAGGAATAAATCTCATTTGATCATGGTGTATGACCTTTTTAATGTCTCCTTGAATTTGGTTTGCTAATATTTTGTTGAGGATTTTTGCATTTATGATCATCACAGATCATCAGCCTATAATTTTTTTTTTTAATGTCTTTGTCTTGTTTGAAAATCAGTGTAATGGTGGTCTTGTAAAATGATCTTTGAAACCTTCCTTCCTCTTGAACTTTTTGGAACAGTTTGAGAAGAATAGGTGTTAAATTTTCTTTGAATGTTTAGTAACATTCACCTGTAAAGCCATTCAGTCCAGGACTTTTATTTGTTGGGAGTTTTTTGATTACCGATTTGATTTTGTTAGTAGGCATTGGATTAGTCTGTTCAGATTTTCTGTCTCTTCCTGACTCAGTCTTGGAAGACTGCATATTTCAAAGAATTTATCCACCTCTTCCAGATTGTCCAATTCATTGCATACAATTGCTCATAATATATTTTTTTATATATATACTTCTTTGTATTTCTGTGGAGTCTGCTGTCACTTTTCCTCTTTCATTTATGATTCTATTTATTTGGGTCCACTCTTTTTTTCTTGATGACTCTGGTTAATAATTTATCAATTTTTTTTTATGCTTTCAAAGAATCAGTTCTTGGTTTCATTGATCATTTGTATTTATTTTAGATTTTATTTTGTTTATTTCCACTCTGATATTTATTATTTCCTTTCTTCTACTCACTTTGGGCTTTGTTTACTCTTCTTTTTCTAGTTTCTTTAAGTGTAAAGCTAGAGTGTTTATTTGAGATTTTTTTCTTGTTTCTTCAAGTAGGCCTTTATTGCTATGAATTTCCCTCTTAGGACTGCTTTTACTATATCCCATAGATTTTGAGTCATTGTGTTTTTATTTTCATTTGTCTCAAGGTATCTTTTCTTTGTAATCTCATTGTTAACCCATTTATTGTTTAGTAGCATGTTATTCAGCTTCTATGCATTTGTGTACTTTTCCATTTTTCTTGTAATTGATTTCTAGTTTCCAATTATTGTGGTCAGAGAAGATACTTGATATGATTTCAGTCTTCTTAAATGTATTGAGACTTGTTTTGTGGACTAACATGTGGTCTACTCTTGAAAATTTTCTATGTGTACTTGAGAAGAATGTATATACTGCTTTTGGGGTGAAATGCTCTAAAAATATCAATTAAATCTACGTGGTTTAGTGCTCCATTTAAGGCTACTGTTTCCCTGTTAATTTTCTGTCTGAAAGATCTGTCCACTGGTGTCAATGGAGTGTTGAGTCCCCTACTATGACAATATTACATTCAATCTCTTCTTTTATGTCAGTCAATATTTGCTTTACATATTTAGGTACTCCTACATTGGATGCATAAGTGTTTACCAGGGTTATGTCCTCTTGTTGGATTGCTCCCTTTAGCATTATGTAATATTCTTTTTTGTTTCTTATTACAGGCTTTGTTTTAAAGTCTATTTTCTTCCTCATTTTAGCAATACATATACTAAAGGTATTTTATCTGATATAAGTATGACTACCCCAGCTTTTTTAAATTTCCATTTGTATAAACTATCTCTTTTTAGCCCTTTACTTTCAGTCTCTGTGTGTCTTTCAATCTGAATTGTGTCTCTTGTAGACAGTATATATGTGGGTCTTGGTTTCACATCCATTCAGCTACCCTATATTTTCTGATTAGAACATTCGATCCATTTATATTTAAAATATTTATTGATAGATACATAGCTATTTCCATTTTATTATTCATATTTATTTTTTTCTTTCCCTTTTTCCTCTTAAAGAAGTCCCTTTAACATTTCTTGTAACACTAGCTTGGTGGTGATAAGTTATTTTAGGTTGTTCCTGTCTTGGAACCTCTTTATCTCACTTTCAATTTTAATTGCTAACCTTAGTGGGTAGAGTAGTCTTGGTTGTAAGTCATTGCTTTACATCACTCAGGCGTGAGAAGTTTTATGCCAGTGCTACATGAAATTTTGCTGGTAAAAAAAAATCCAACATTTTTGTCAGTATTTCATGAAGCACATTGCAATTAACATGTATCAGCACTCCTGAACAATTTTGGTAACCATTATATTTGTCTCAATGTGCATTGTTATTATAATTCATTACTTAATATGCATTGTTATTATTAATGTGATCCTGAAAAAAATATCTCCTGTAACGATATCATATAAATGTTCACTATATTGTGGTGGTAGATCTGCAGCTGAAAATCATACCTGGAAATCGCTAACTCTCAGAAGCATATTAAATGTGGTAAAACACTATGAAGTAGGTAAAACTACTAAAATGTGCTGTAGTATTAATTTTGGAGAGAGTACTAAGAGAAACATTAGAGACATTGCTGAGGAAATAAAAAGCAGTCTTAAAGCAAAAAATATGTAATAACAGTTGAAAGAGTATACGGTCCCACTTTTACATTTGTTCTTAAGGGATAATTAGTCTTGAATAATGCTAGGTTTTCAGAAATGCATCTCTTGCATAAAATGCAACTACCCTGCATTTTTCATTAAAAGCATATGACAGTATTTTGCTTTCTTGTCCGTTTTATGAAAGAGTCCTGTGGTTTATCAGCAAACTGGAATTTCCATGAGGTTGAAGACTAATATAGCCTCCAAACCTAATACCAGCTTTGCTGGAAAATAATAGTGTCTAATAAATGTTTGGTGAATAAATAAATGAATAAATATATAACCTCAAATAATACTAATACCAAAGATTTCACTCTAAATTATTTTCTCCAGATCATTTGTAAGAGTTTTTATTTCTGGGAAAGATACCAATACTTTTTCATTTAGAGAATAAACAATTTATCTCTAATCTTGCCTGCCAAGTAACAATTAAACCATTTCACAATCCTTTAATAACTTAAATAAATAAATAAGTCTTTGGCACAAAACTGTTCCAAAGGCATCAAAGCCTGCTTCCTGTGGAACTTTTGATACAATGTTTTGTTTTGATGTTCTCCATCTATATTGATAGTAGATGTAAGAAATAACTTTTTGAAACTCAACCTTGTGTTCACTATAATTGATGATGAGAAGTTATTTTATCTCACAGGGTTCTCTTTAAGAGAATCCCCAGAGTAAAAATAAATTCTCCTGAGCAACCGATTTGTTTTCATCTTTTTGAAACTAAATTACACTATTGAAAATGCTTCTGTGTGTGTGTATGTGTATTTAGTGTTACAAAATTTAGAAGCTAAATTTGTGGATCATGTAACAGAATTTATTCAAATTTCCAGCCATAGTTTTTGTTCCTACTCTCACTTTTCTTTTCTTGCTTTCTCTTTTAATTCAACTTGTGTCTTATTCATCTCTACTAAGCCCCTTTGGACAACTGCTCACTAATGTTTCACCCCTAAGTCCTTCCTGCAAGGTCTCAAATAATGTCAAAATAATTAATGCCAAAATCTATCAAAGCCATTTATTTTATTTAGCCCTTCGAATGGGTAAATTAAAGCATGAAGTTTGCTTTAGTAAATGAGACAAACCATGATATGACTTTTCCTAGGCCAGGTAATATTTTGTTAAACACCCATAAACTAACTTTGATGCTAACTAGCTGGTGTAAAATTTAAACTCAGTTTTGTAGTTTCCTCTGGGTTTATTTTGGGGATGGCAAATGGATTGGTGGTGGAATATAGATCACTACTTATCTCTCTAGCTCAGAGGCTGTGTGTCAGTAACAACTCAATTTTTCAGTGACCTATCATGTAGGTTCCATCTGGTCTTTACCTGCTGTATTTATATCTGATTTGACAGTTTTACCTTGTGTTTTTCCAGTAATTGATCCAATAAGTCTGACTTATTTGGTGATTTGCTAGTAAAATCTAACTGAGAGACTATGGAGACTCTAAACTCAGACCTGTGTTCATATCTCAAATGTTAAATTTACCAGCTGTGTGACTTTGGGTAAATATTTATTCTCTCTCTGCCTCAGTTTCCTCATCTGTAAAATGAGATTAATAACAGGAAGATATAGGGGTTAAATGAGGCAATGTATACAAAATACTTGGCATAGTATCTTGTGTATGACTAGTAGTCACTAGAAATTTTCTGTTATGTTGTGCTGTCGCTGTAGTTTATCTGAGTTTTACATTTATACAACACCCATTTAACCAACTCCCTCAGCTTCTAGCTGACCTCATCCTTTTTGTGACTACAAAGAGTCTATTATTTTTAGTCTTGGAGTCTCTTACCAGTATTCTCTTAAATTCTTTTTGGGGGCATATCTAATTTCTAGTGTATGCCTTCTTGTTTTCCTCACTTAGCTTGTCTTTCCATTTTTGAAAAATGGCAGGAGAAAAAACCCTATTTTATTTTGCCAGCTGACCATGAAGAGTTGTATGTGTGCTTTTGTTATTTTCTCTAAAGTGCCAGGTCTTTTGCTACCTTGGCATGCATTTATCCTGGACTTTTAGCAAGCTATTATAAAATAGTCACCAGACTGTCTTAGCTTTTAAACTCTTCCTTTCAATTTTTCCCCTAACAAATGTTCCCACTTGGCCATTAAGCTCTTTTCATGAATAATAACATGAGGCATTTCTTTGGTTTCCCTTCTCCCTCTGGAAAGTAAAAATTGCCCTGACAACTGCTCACTAGTGCTTCACCCCTAATTCCTTCCTGTAAGACTCCTAATCATGTCTTGGGTACAAGTTCCACATATTTCCTTCCATTTAGATTATTCTACAAAACTACTGTTTCAAAAACTTTACTTCTACATGTCTCTTGATCAGTTTCGCTGTCGGTCTAGTTGGATCTCTCTATTGTTCATTCCTTTATCTACTCAACAATTATTTTACTACTGGGAATGACATTTTAATAAATATGGGAGTGCAAAAGGCTCTTTGCAAGCTTTTTTCATTTCCTTTGGATACATATTCAGAAGTGAGATTGTTGGATCGTATGGAAGTTTTATTTTTAATATTTTGAAGAACCTCCATACTGTTCTCCATGGCAGCATTATTCATAGTATCAAGATATGGAAACAATCTAGGTGTCCACTAATCTTTATCCACCTAGTTTGTGTCCACTAATGGATAAAGATTAGTGGACACCTAGTTTGTTTCCATATCTTGATACTATGAATAATTTCTATATATATGTACACACACGCACACGCGCACACACACACACACACACACACACACACACACACCCCTAATGGAATATCGGCCACGAGAAAGGATATCGTGCCATTGCAACAACATAGATGGACATTATGCTTAGTGAAATAAGTCAAAGAAAGATAAATATTATATGATATCTCTTATTTGTGGAATCTTTTTAAAAAATTATAAAAACAGAGAGTAAAATGGTGATTACAAGGAGATAGGGGATGGGAAAATGGGAGAGGTGTTGCAACTAGATTTGCAACTAGTAGATAAGTAAGTCCTAATACAAAGTACAGTGATTTATAGATAATAAAACTTGCTAAGAGACCAATTTTTAATTGTTCCCAATACTAAAAGAAATTATAATTATGACACAATAGAGATGTTAACTAATACTATCATGGCAACCATATTGCAATATTAATGTATCAGTTTAATAAGTTGTACATGTTATACATATACAATGTTGTATGACAAATGTAACTCAATAAAACAACAACAATAAAAACCAAGTATTTGGTAGTCCCTATTATTTGTCAAATTATCTGCTAAGTGAAGGCACTTAGTATACTCAAAACCATTCCTGCCCTCAAGGATATGGAAACATTCTGATAAAGACTAATGTTGTGATGGGAGTGAGTACAGGTACTATGAATGCATTTAGCAGAAGTGCCCCACTCAGTTATATTGATTAAGGGGATGATATATTAGCTGAGATAAAAGAAAAAATAAGAAATTATTACAAATGTTATCCTCTGTAGTAACTATTGGTAGTAAAGAGACAATGGAAATTGAGTCATATTTCTACAGATGGAGTGATAATAAAGTAAAGAAAAACATGTCAGCCAACCTTTTCAAGAAAACTGGCCATGTGAGATTAGAAAGTAATTTGGTGGGAAAAGAAAGGTACAGGATGAAAGTGACAGAGACAAAATAATTAGATCCATCAAGGGACTGAAAGTCTGGATATTACCCAAGGAATGGTGTTGTGACAACAGCCGAAGGAGAGAGTTATAAAGAGAGGAAGTGGTGGTCATAGGCATGAGTAGCTATGAAGATTTGAAGTTGGAGTCATCAGACCTGAGGATACAGATTAGATGTGCTGTCAACATGGAAGCTGAAGCCATGCAGACAGCCTTGATGGGTGGGGAGGAAGTCAATAAGCCTTGTTCTAAAGATTTCAGTAAGTGAGGAAGAGATAATACATTTAATAAATAATGAAAAGCAGTATAATAATAGCCTGGGCTCCAAAGTGCAAGAAATATGGTTTAAATCCTATCTTCATCTTTTATTGTGTGACCTTGGACAATTCATCTTACTGCTCCTAAAACCTCATTTTCCTCATCTGTGAGCAGGGAATAATCATAATGCTTTCCTCCTAGAACTATTGGACTATTATATGAGAATAACACCAGAAATTCTCAGTCAAGAAGTGCTCGGTCTACCTAAGACAATAGGTATTAGATTCCAAAGTGGGGAATATGAGTAAGTGCAAATAATCAGAGAAAATCTCTAAAACAAAAGGATACAAAAACACTCTCCTATAGAGGGAATAAAATGAAAGTAGCAGTTGTTGGCTATAAGAAGAGATATTTGTTAAAGGACTTTTCCTGGAGAAAGTGAAGGACAGGGGTGACTTCAACAAACTGACTTGGAAGTTTATTTCAGCTAAGCACAGAGGAGGAAGAAAATCTATGAAGAAGTTGAGTGTGTAGGAAGAATTTATCTGGAATTGGTGACTCTGAGTGTCCAGAGTGGAGGCTGGGTCAGGAGAGGGAAAATAAGGAGTAGAATGAGCAAGGTAAAAAGAAGAGAATTAATTACAGAGAGACATCTCCATTAAGACATAAGGGGAAACAGGGCAGTTGAGTTCATGGAATTGGGAGAAGGAACCTGAGCTTGAGTCAAGAAGATAGCCAGGACCTGGCATGAGAGTGCTGGGCTTTGCAGCTTTCCACTGTCCATTCTAATGCCAACTCTTGTGTATTTAACTGTCCTGGAGACTATTAAAATAATCTATTTTATATGTAAAATTAATTTTCTATATAATATTTTATATATTTTTTCAAACACCAGCCTTATAACTTGAATCAAACGTGTACAAATGTGTATACTTGCAGCATAATTCGATTATTACTCTTTGCCACGTATCTATTTTAAAGATAATGTTACAATTTCTATTAGACACTATTATATATTATAAGCCTCTGACATCATATGTGAAAAACAACAGACATTAAATCATATGTGTGTACATTTAACAGACAAGGCAAGGTAGGCTCAAGAAAAGGGGCTGGTTCCAGGTGACACACTGAAGCAGTGACATTAAGAGGGCAAACAGAGTGCTCTTTTATACTGTGTTGTGACAGATTCACTTTTTGGTATTCAATGACAGGTAATGCTAGTCATGATATTTCTCTCTCTCTTTTCCCACCTATACCCATCCATATATCTATCATCTATCTATATCATCTGTTCATCATCAATCATCTTATCTATCATCTATTTATCATATATCTATCATCATCTATCTATACATCTATTCATCCACCTACGTACTTTTTATCTTTCTATCATCCATCCATCCACCTATTCATCCGTTCATTTATCT
Organism: Rousettus aegyptiacus; assembly: GCF_014176215.1. Lineage (NCBI taxonomy): Eukaryota > Metazoa > Chordata > Mammalia > Chiroptera > Pteropodidae > Rousettus > Rousettus aegyptiacus. The sequence continues at coordinate 68,711,723 of NW_023416309.1, forward strand.
ATATATAGGTTTTTTGTTTTTTTTAATCATACAATGATTGAATGATTTTTTGTAGCATTAACAACCTATTTCTGTGTCAGGCAAAAATGGATCTTTACCTCATCTTTCTTTAAAAGACAGTTTTTTGTTTTTTCCCTAAAATCACCATTTTATAGAAGCATCAGTAGAACCCATTCTCTCTTCAGAGATTAACTTAGAAGAACTAGGGCAATTCAAATTATTTCTGAGTGTTTTAGGCATTTTTATGTAAAATAATAATAATAAAAAAATACTACGTTTCTCCTCCAGAAGGAATATGAGGAGTTTGAATGTGCATCACTTGTGGTTTCTGTGGGACATTGTGTCATGCTGGCTTCCTGAATAAAGGACTGCTCATAAATGGAAAGAGACCTCATAGCAAGAACACAAGTCCAATGTGAAACCTAAACACTCATTAGTTGAATATCAGGCAACAGCTTAGATTTTTGTATTTTCTGAGTGTGATTTGAGTAAGGAAGCCTGGCCTGCCACCCACATTTTTGGCAAACCATGAGGTTTACAACTAACTGTCCTCTGTAGGCTCCTGTGTACGAGCATTTTGAAGGACTCCTGCAGAAGCCAAAAGTGACATCATCAGTGCTATTATCAGATGGAATGGAAGCCATACTTAAAAGCTCTGGGTTTGAGCTGCTTGAGTTTGAATGGAGGAGGTGAAAGAATCTCATCAAGAATACACCTACAAGTAGGTAGCTCAATAAATATTTGTGGATATAAACCAATGACCTTAAAAGTCAGCTGAGTTTCAGAACTTTCTGCTCATTCTATAGATAGCTCTTTTATTCTCTTGATGGCTAATGAGTCTGGCTCTCTCTTTTCTCCACCTCCTACAGTACCCACCATTCATGAATGTCTGAGTGTTCCACTGCCAGAGACACTTCATTTGGCAAAACTTATTTTATGAGCTCATAATGTCAATTCAGGAAATAAAATATGCATTTATCTAAGATATCCTTTGCTTAGACTAGACACAAAGGGTGCTTATCACACCTTGAATACATTTAACTGTTGTTTTTTTTTTTTTTTTTTTGAGGATTCTTATTGTCCGTCGCAGTTTGTAGCTAAGTTCTCTACTTTTTCTAGGTATGATGGCTATTCCAAATGTTTCCATCTACCAACTCCATGATGAAGAGTCTCATATCTATATCTTGGTTTAATTCAATGTATAGTGAGTTTGAACTTTTAATGATTTTGCTTACTCTCAGATCAATATTCTCTATATTTTAATTTTTAGGTTTACAAATAGCACATTTATCATTATTATGGGCTATTTTACTGAAGTCATCTTGAGTATATAGAGGGATAACATGAGACCATTTTTATGGTTCCTGGTCCACTTCCCTTGCCAATTGTCACAATCAAGCAGTTCTAATTAAAGATGTAGTGTTAGTGGACATAATTTTCCAGTTTCTGTAGTGAACTGTGAGATATTTATAAATATAACTTTTAATTCTGTTCCATATATTAGGAGACAGAAGAGGAAAGATTGGAGCTTATATATTAATATGGGCATAATAGGGAGGAGATGCCTGCCTATTCTTTTGTAGAAAATGCTCATGGGGATTTGAGGATACATCCCAAGTCACAGAAGAGACAAGGCCTCAAGAGGTGTCACAAGAAAATTAGACCTGATAGTTACCTCCACCTATCTTTCTTCTCCATAATGTTTTTATCAGCCACTGCAGAACCTGTGAAAAGAGATGCAAACAGCCATGACACAGAGGGCTCTGTGAGAGGCATCCGCAAGAGGATCTCTGAAAAGTCAGAATGGTAGCTAGAGAATGATAAAGTGACTGAGCAGAAATGGGAAACAGAAAGATAGTATTCAAAGGAACAATCACAGAAAGCTACCTAACATCTGCCAGAAGCCACTGAGTCCCTGGATGAAGACCAGAGAAGAACAAAGCCCCCAACATACGAGGTTGTGTTAGGGAGACTTCAGCCTTCCTCTTCCTGTGTTTCATCAGGCAATTCAATTTCTCAGCACCTGCAGATAAGCCTGCACAGATAAATAACAGGGACAAGCTCTTGCCAGTTGACCTGAAATCCAGAAGCTTCATAAAGCAAGGCTTGAATCAGTTAGTGCCTAAGATATTGAACTCTAACATGGCCTTGGACTCTTCACCAACATTGGTCTTTTACTGCTTCAGAGATTAAATATTAGTTTTGTGAATCAGAAAGACTCAAAGGGAGACAGAGGACACACCCAGAAACTTGCATCACGCTGGGCTGCAGTCATTCCACCTTGCAGTGATGCAGTGGCGTGGAAGTGGATTGAGACAGACTGGGCCACTACAAAAGAATTCAGACCACATTCTTCTCTTGCTTTCCAGGAAGCTTGAGAGAAAACAGCTAGTCATTGTGGTCTAACCCCAGTTTCACAGCCCTATTATTTGGTTTGTTAGAACCACCATTCTCACTCCCTCAATCTGAAGTGGCCTCTCGTATAGAATTACTAGAAATGTAGGTTATATTCCATGTGCTGCTATTTGAAGGGTGCTAGAGAGAATCCCATGAGGAGGTGATAGTATCTAATTATTGCCTGAAAAAGAACTCAAATTTTTGTTCCCTTTTTATTCACTATCTCCTTTTAAAATGTTCTTAGTCAGATCTCTGTAAACATTAATGCGATTATCAAAAGTTTTCAGCACTAGATATCTACATTTTCCTTAATGATTATATGTGGTCACTGCAGAATGTGGAGGCCACAGCATTCAGGATGTGTGAATATAGTCAAGGGCCATGGTTGAGAATTTTTTCCCCAAAGTTTACTTTGATGAGGAGCAGTTATTCTTCAAATCTAAATTTCATTTATTTACTGAGGAAATAACTCGTGTCTTTGAGCATTTAATGCAAACAATTTATCCTTCTTTGATTATTGCACCTTTTCTAGACTAATTTATTTTTCTATCTTACCTCTCCCCTTCAGTTTATTGTATGATTTTTCTCAAGATTTTTTAAAATGTAATACAAAACAAGTTTATCTTCCAGTTAATAGCATTCGTTACCCTTAGGGTGGAACTTAATATTCTGAACACAGGACACAAAATTCTCTAGGAGTTGGCAATCTTTTTCTGTAAATGGCCCACAATAAATTTTTTAGGTTTTGTGGACTAGGAAGCAAAATCAAGTACCTGTTCTCACAGAAAGGTTAGTACTCATTTTTGCATTTTACGTTTAAAAATATGAAAAACATCCTTAGTAGTAAGGCTGTGCCTGAATGTGGCCCAGGAAGCTGTGGTTTGAGAACTGTCATTCTTCATGGTCTTGCCACTCCCACCATCGTAGCTTCGTCTCCAGCCCTTCTTTTTTTCTGCTCTCTCTACAGCTTTCCAGCTGTCTTCTAATGCCAGGCTGTTTCATTCTTTTGCTTCTAATATCAGCTCAGAGCTTATATTTATTCTGCAACACTTGCTTCTATATCATGTTCACGGTTGGTGGTTTTCAGAATTATGTCTTCTTCTTGGCAACTCTTCTATACCTGGTAAAACTTTCTAACATGCCCTATCACACTGATTCCAACTGTGTTAGCTTGGTTATCTCCTGTGTAAAATTCAAAAACTCTTAAGGACATATATAGTCATCAAATTATCTTTGAATTGCCTGGGCACTGCAATGGGCCTGGAATATTGTAAATGGTTAGCAAATGTTAAATTGGCCCAGACTCTTTGTCTAAAAGGAAAATGGAAACACAAGTTTGACAGAAAAAAATTGAGAACTCCGTATAACTGGTTTTGGTTTCAGGTTTGTGTGTATGTCTGTCTGTCTCTCCCTCCCTCCCTCCCTCCTTCCCTCCCTCCCTCCCTCCCTCCCTCTCTCTCTCTCTCTCTCTCTCTCTCTCTCTCTCTCTCTTTCTTTCTTTCTTTCTTTCTTTCTTTCTTTCTTTCTTTCTCTTTTATATAAAACAAATACATTCTTGTGGAAGCTTCATAACATAAACAGATCCATTCATAAGGATGCTATCCTAAAGACTATATCCAAGTTAAGGTCAAGGCTTGGCACCAATTTCAGCAAGTTTTGATTCTCAGACAAGTTCTGATTTCATCTGACTTTAGTTTTGCATCTCCTTGTCTTTTTTAATCAAAATATGTCTGAATAAATGAGGAAAAAAGAAAGCACCTCAATTAGAAAAAAAAATGAACCAAGCAGCACAAGAATTTTTAAAACAATTAATAAACTTTATATTTTGATCAGTTTTATCCTTAAGAAGAATTAGAGCATTATAGCTGTAAAAAAATGGCCAACACTTTATTTTATTTAATAATTTTCTGTGTTGGCAAAAGTTACCAAAAATGTGAGTAAATAATACTAGGAGTATAATTGAGCAATGCAGAGCAAAAGTTTTAAAATTTTTATCTTTGAATCAGAAACTTTATTTCTGAGAATTTCCTTAAGAAAATATCAAATATATTCACCAAGTTTTGTTTTTAAGATTGCTTAGTGCAGCACTCTTTATAATAGTGAAAGTTTATACTGCAAAATATATCAATACATTAAAATATTATACAACCATCAAAAATTATGTGGTAAAAATATTTAATAAGATAAAGACATGCTCATATTATGTTATTAACTTTTTAGAAAGCAGATTATAAAGCAAAATATATGTATTTACTACAACTATTATAAAACAGGAAAGATACTCATGAGCCAATAATTATTTTGAAAAAGGAAAATAAGGCAGAATCAAAAGTATGATTGTTACACTGCTTAGATTATTCTAAGGGATTCTCTTGTCCATAAGAATAGAATATATTTTTGCTCCTGAATATATTTTTATGTCCCCCCTATGACTCTCAGCTTATTTTCCAGCAGCCAGAGGGATCGTTCTAAAAATTTAAATCAGATCATGTCACTTTACTGCACTTAATTAGACTTAGAATAAAATCCAGACTCCTTCACATGACCTGAAATGAGCTCCCAATTTTGGCTTCTGCCTTCCTCTCATCTCACACATCTCACCTGCTCATTGACTCTAAGCTCACAAGTTTTGTTTGTTTGTTTGTTTTCATGTTTCTTCCATGTGCCTCCATATATTAAGACCCCATGGGCTGGTTGTTGCTTATGCTGGGAACACTCTTTCTCTGACTCTTTGCATGACTGGCTGCCTTTAGCCCTTCAGGTATTACGTGTTACTTTCCCAAAGAGGCCTTCTACCCTCTCCCAATTACTCTCTAATTCATTATTCTATTTATTATTTTCATAGCACAATTGTCTTGATTAAGCAATTAATCATTGCTTACTTTTTTATTGTCTGTCCTTGTAGAATGTAATTTATATAAGGCAAGAACCATGTGTGTTTTGTTCTCTGCTGCATCCCCAGTGCCTAATACTATATCTGGCACATTAAAGCAGTTCATCCGTAGTTGTCACATGAATGGGTCACTTGGTCAAAACTGTGCTATACTATTCAGGGCTCTAGAAATAGGAAACAAAAGCCCTAAGAATTCTCTTGGAACTCAGAATTTCAGGCATGCAGAGGCAGAGCTCCTGAATCAAAGCTTTGTCTGAGTAGATGTTCTCTAACCTCCTCTGGTGACATACACAACCCTCTGCTCCTCTTTCTACTTTGATGGCTTCTCTGCTTCTTTTCTTATCTGAATCTTGCCCAGCTCAAAAGATGTGGCTTACGTTCTCCCATATGGAATCATACACATAGTAGTTTTACACAAATACATTTTTACTTCATGGGATGGTCCCCTATTAAATGGAAAAAAAGTGATGTAGTGTGAAAAGCATGAGACCTGAGGGATAAAGTCTGACTTTATATTACACAGCTTTATCACTTTCAGAAAGAACTTGGGCAAATCAACTATTTTCTCCAGGATCATTTGCAGTGTGAGATTTAAAGGTGCCCAACAAAGTTCCTGACACATCACTGATACTCAATAGTGAGTGTTTATTCATTTGTCATAGTCTTTCTACAACTAGTGGAAAAGAATAGAATCTGTATAGAGGATTTCATCAATTTCGGTGTCCCTGCTTCCATGAAAAAGCCTATTTGCATGTCTGGGCAACAAGAAACAGCTTATAATTCACTATAACTATTTATTTACTGGCTTGAGTACCAGGTGGAAGATTGGTCAGCAAAGGAGACTCTTCATGTTTACAGAGCCACTTTCAATTAGGAATCAGAGAGTCCGTAAGGTAAAGCAACAATTACATTTCTGCCCTGTGGGAATATGAGGCTCAAAATGGCAATGAATGTAATAAATGCAGGCTTTTTATAAACAGTATGATAACTCATGCTGTTAATAGCTTGGTTTGCATTGATCTTTATTGTATTTCTTCAGGGCTTTGAGGAAGCTAGGGAAAGGGGTTACATTTTGGTTCTCTTATTTATCAGCATATCCATTTACTCTTAGCCTCTTTCCTTCTTCAAATGCTTTTGTCCTGAAATATGAGAAGAGGCATAGTAAAGTAGAAAGAGTTATGAAGTTGAGGCAGAAGGATTTGTGTCCAAATTAGTTTTTAAGCTGTGTGTGGTGGCAAATTTTTTGACTAATCTTTGACTCCATTCCATGTCTGCCATATTCAATGTCCATACTCACCTTACATCACACAGGGAGATGTGAAACATTAAGAATGGAGGATTTTGAACTTGAGGCCATCATTGCCTCACTGAAATATTATACAACTTCTAAAAAAGTGGAAGCCATTGACTAGGAGTCAAGAGTGGGAGGTGGGACATTGAGTGATTCACAGTAGAGAGATAGTAACTAAGTCCGTTTTCCTGAGTGAAGAGTGTGTGGTTAGAATTAAGTGCAGAAAAAGACAGCAGAGGAATTCACAACTTCATTTTTATTAACATCAGCTTAATATTCTGCTGACTTGAAGGATTCCTTTCCTGGGTAGAAATACCTCTATTCCTAAAACAAATTTTCAAGGGATTAGTTTTGGTTTTCAGCCTGCCATCAAACAGGAGGCCCAGCTGATTATATATTTTCATGTAGTTTGCATGGAAAGTAAAAAGTTCCCTTTGGAACCATTCTGGTAAACAGAATATATCTGAGATGTTTAAAAATCATCTTGATACTACTTTTTCCATCATCTTTTATAAAAAGAAGAGCTATTTGAGGGGAGTCATCATAACATATAACAGCTGACCTATGGTATATGGCAATTGAGAAATAAAATGAGCTTGAGTTGCTTAATAGTCTGAACAAGATGAAAATGTGACTGGAGGTAGAGATGATTGTGATTGGTGTGCAATTGGGTTGTGGCATTATTGTTTTATTATTTTTTGTATCCTCTAGCAGCAGTTTAATGAAGATACCCTATAAGGAGACTCTTCTTTGGGAGTAAGACACAGGGGTTGAACATCACTTTGTTTTTAAAGGATCCACAGGGATTTACAATCATATAGATCCACTGAATGAAGTGAAAACCATTTGTGTTGTATATTTAATTTCTATTGTGATTCTTTGAGGTTCTTTATTTCTGGTATTTGTATGTATATCTGCAATTTGCATAATTAATCTTATGAAAAAATAAGAAGAAATAAAAGCAATCTAGCATTCTCCTTTCCTTACCCCATGGCAGTCACTAATTTATGCTCACTACTCAATAGCCTTCTTCCCTACCCCTCACCTCCCCAGGTATACATATCTTCATCCTCTCCAGTTTTGTTTTGAACTTTGCTTTCATATGTGATTGGAGAGAGTAAGCCCTCCTCAGATTCAGGAATTGAGTCACCGTTGGTCTAAACTACCCACGGTAATTTTATCCTCTTTGCCAGTGATCGATTTGGATATAGCCATGGGCATATGGCCCAAGAGGAAGTCTTCAAAGAAACTTCTGGTAAAGATTTTCTTCTTTACTAAATGGGTATGTAGGGGAGAAATGCTCTATTTTAAAAAAATAAATAATAAACATCTTTAGTTTGTGTTTGATGCCTGGAAGTGCTATTGCCATCTTGTCATCATGAGGAGTGACTGACCCAATAGTCTAAGATGGCAGGGTGAAAAGATGAGAAATACGTAGGATGTATCACAAAATTAAAGCTCCCCAGATTGCTCTGTGGCTAGACATATTGTTATACGAGAGAATAAAGGCCTTATTACTTAAAATACTCTTATTTGGTGATGTTTATTTGTAGTCCAAGCATCCTGATATATCTTACCCTACTCCTTAAAAAGAAAAAAAAAAGATCTAAACAAAAATTATTTCTTTAAAATAAATGAGGTAAATCCAGAGTGTAAGTTTACAACATGAGCAGGGTTGAAATGTTATCCTTCTCTTTTCTTCTAGCCATTCCTGTTGATTTCAGCTGGAGAGTGGTGGTTAAGGGCCTGAGGTCTGGCATCAGACTGCTTAAATCGGAATTTTGGTTCTGACTCTTCCTGGCTGGCTATGTCTGTGTGTTTTTGGTCAGATGACTTAACTATGAAACCATAGCTTTCTCATCTCTTAACTAGGGGTAATAATACCCCCTTAGACCTGTTTCGAGAATCAAATGAGATGGAGCATGAAAAGCACTTAGCACAGTGCATGACAAATGCTAATATTTCAATAAATCCAATTTTTATAAGTTCTGAGTACTTTGTCTTGTTTTCATATTGGCAGCATCTTTTTCACTCTTAACATTGGCTGCCATGCCCTGGCATTCTCTTTCTGTTTATTCCTCTGCCCTGATATCTCTTACACCAGCCATTGCCTGGGACTTAGTCTCCATCTTGCTTCTCAAGTAGAGTTTCCAGGATACAGCTTGGATGCTCCTGAACTCTATGGATAAACTTTTCTCACTGTGTAGCCAATGCTGTGCCCTCTTACATAGATTTGTGTGTTTTTCCATATGGGTTTGAGAGAGCTAACTGAATATTGCAGAAGATACTCTGCATGGGTTAAGGGATCCCAATTAATGACTACAGACAAATCACAAGGCTGATGAGGAAAGGTTCCTAAGATAATAGAAAGCATAATGCTGCTTACTGTGACCTTTAGTGACAGGGATGTAAATGGGCTGGTAATAAGGTGACATCTACAAGAAAATCAGAGATGATAACCTATATGGTAACCTGTAGCACATGAGAATGTGGGACCAAGCATACCTATAACAATGGGAGGGAGGTCAGTTTGTCGGGGAGAAAGAACACTTAGATGATGGAGTTTTTACTCTCTAGAATCTTCCAGTCTGAGGAGAAAGGATGTCTATGAATGAATACAAAGATAAATAGGTGCATTCCATTTTACAGATAAGAAAACTGAGGTTGAGAGTTTAAGTAAGCTTGCTCGTCAAAGGCCACATGGGCAGTATACTTTGGGTGAATTGATTTGTAGATAACTGCATATTTCTATATCATATTGAAAAAAAATTATAACTGATGTTCTTAAGTTTTTTCAGGAGAACCATTTGTTGGAAAAATATGAGTGTATAAACTTTATCAGCAGCCTGCAGATATCTGAATTCATAAAATAGAAGAAGTACATTCCACCCCAACCTTAAGACTGGTTTGCTGTTTCTGCTACACATTCTGATTTAGGGCCATTGTGCGCCTTGACCAGGGAAGCATTTCAGCCCCATCAACCACTGTGCATCTGTAAATGTAGATTAACAAGCAGGCTTGACAAAGTCATACTGTACATGTTAATAAACTCCTCAGTGTTTGCCAGAGAGAAGTATGACCTATGGAGCTGCCAACGTTTACTAAGATGATTGTCAGACAAGATGACAATATAATGACATCTCCTTACAGTGCAGTTGGAGTAATACCTTGGGACAAGGTAATATGAAATTCATTTGACTCCTGAACAAAAAACACAGTACATAGACTTCAGCTTCAAATCTATCCTTCATGTTTCCTTACTTATCTCACCACTGTCAAACTGAAATGATCCCATCTGCTCTCATAGTGTGTAAGTATATTCATGAAAAGGAAATATGTGTACAGTATCTTTTTGCATCACATCGTTTCAAGTAAATGAAGCTGCAAAATGAAATGTTGGAAATATTCACTACTCCTTTGTGTGTAGCTTGTTTCTTGGAAATTTATTCATAAGTTATGCCTAATAAAGCATAATTTAAGATCATCTTGCATGCAAATTTCTAAACGAGTATTATTATTCATTATACTTTGTTTCTTGTTTTCTTGATATACTTTGTCACCATCCCACTACCTGGGAAAGTAGATGAATGAACAAATGTATTTCTAAAGGCTGGTTGATTCTACTGGAAAGAACAGACTTTATTTCTGTTCTACCAAATAGACACAGAGGCTAGTATTCAATTCACCTCTTCCATTCATTTCTGAGGGGGATATAAACACTTTGAGAGGTAAGTGTTTATTTATATTTTCCTGAAAACAAAGTGCAAAGCAGCTCCTGTGAGAAGAATGGCCATGATGTAGGGGCATTCTATATCTTTCTCAGAGGGAGTGTGTTTCTAAAGTAATTTTATATACTGCTGAAAGAAAAAACTTCTGTACATCAATAAAGGGCAATTCCGTTTTTTCCTCTACTTTCCACATCATTTCTAGTCTCCAAATGTGCGCAGTTCTCCCTACACTAACCAATTCTGCTGGATGTCTTACAATTTAATTCAATTCTGAAACTATCTACTTAAAAATAGTATGAGACCCTCTAAGTTAAGGGCTCTGAAGGGAAACAGAATATGCCACCCTAAAATATACTCCTTTGCATAAGGATTATTTAGAGATGATTTTTTAGAGGCTGCACACAAAAGAGAAGCTCTTAAAACTGTGCCCTTTTATGAGGGAAATTTACATTTATTAGGGGAATCACCATTTGTAAGGGTATCCTCCTCTCTGTTCTAGGAAGAGGAGGATAACTAAATTTCTAGAAATTCTTATCAGTGGTGAACACATAGACTTTTATTTACTATTCTTTTCCTGGTTCCTTCCCATAACTGGGGTTAGAAAGTGCCTTGCAGGGTGATAAGGATTTTATAGAAGACAGAGGGCAGGCTCTCACTCCGATACTGCAACAGCCTGTTTAATGACCAGGTGTGGGATCATACAAAGTGTATTTGCAGGACAGCAACTAGACTATCTGTCCCAAACAATGTCTTCATAAAGGAAGCAGGAGGAGATATAAATCTTTCCTGGTGCTTTTCTGTCAGAACTATTAAGAAATTTCTATCTGGAACCGCTAAGGAGGTATTTGTGATTGAGAGACCGCAACAGTCATTTTACACAACACAATGAGGAGCATTTCCTGGTCTACAAATTTAATACGAGTTCCCAAAAGTGGTAAATTCAAGGCTTTAGTGGTAAAAGGAGGTAACTCAGAGTTGAGTTTGAGAGTGGAATTGCCTTGCATGAGAAAATGGGAAGAATTTGTGGGGGTTTTATGTTTGTTTGTTTGTTTTGTTTGTTTTTTCTTTTTTTTTAAATTAATGCTTATTAAAAAAAGAAAGAAAGAAAAAAAAAACTTCTTTAAAAAGCTGCCACATAAAAACATAGTCTGAGGGTGATTTGAGGAAATGAAAAAGCAGAAGGAGGATAGCAATGGGAGAAGAAAGGCAGAAGGGTAAAAGAGAAATCAGAACAGGAGAAAATGCAGGAACTGGGACCTCACTTTTGAACTTGAAAACTGAATTGGAGACTGAAAGAAAACTGAATTTGAAAATGAAATAAAACCAAAAATGTCAGAACAGCGTGAAAGAAGGTCAGCAGAGTGTAAGATGGGAAGCCCATTCATGGATGAAGTCAACTCAAGAGGAAATGAGAATGGAAGTTCTTGGGAAATTCTCAGAAACCTTAGGGACTTTCCATAAGTCATGAGAAAGGGGGTTTGAACCCATCTCCTCTAGATTAAAGGACATTATATCCTGTGAATAGCATTGAAACAAGCTTTAGTAGAATGAATGCTGGCTTCAGGCTAAGAAGGCCTGGCTCCAGCTTCCACTTAGTTCTATGTCAAATTGTCTCAACTTTCTAATTTAATTTTCTTGTCTACGAAAGGATGGATTTGGATCAGATGAGCTTAAATATTCCTTGTAGTTTTGAAACACTACTATTTATGGTTACAAAAAGGCCATGGGAAATAAGGTAGAGTCCATGGAAATATTTCATAAGATACCAGAAGATGGTTCTGTGAGTTTTTTCCTATTAGTCTGGGAAGATCCAGGAATAAGACCTTTCCTAAACCTCAGGTTGTTCAATCAATGCAGGACCTTTCTAGGGCTGGATAACAGCTCCAAATCAATTTGGCCTGTTTAATTACACTTGCCCTATGTCAGGCACAAAGAAACAGGTTTACATGTATTATGTTTGCAACACAACTTTAGGGTATGGACTGGTATCATCCCTTTCTCAGGGAACTAAGGCACAGGGAGTAAGCAACCTTCCTAGTTTATACCTGCTGAGAGTCAATGCTGGGATTATGATTCTTGTAATCACAGTCCAGAGGCTGTTTCCTTAGCTGCTGCATCATCCTGTCACACAGTAGTAAAGGGTTGAATTGGCAACACCAGATTTCCGTACAAATTCACATTTGTCTACCATGAAAATCTCAGAACTTCTCTGTACAGGTGTAGGATCAGAATTACTGTATTTTATAAGTAACTAAGTATCTGTGCAGACCACATACAGAAAGATCCAGAACCCAAATCCAGACTTTCTGATAACAAAACAGTTTCCTATTGGGGCATATACCAAGGTCATAGACAAATGCAATGAAATTTTCCAGATGTGCTTTGAGGAACTTGATATTCTGATACTCTGAGTTTCCCCACACTTGAGAATGGGCTATCTGTATTGAGGCTGGGAGCAGATATTATATCATGTACACAATGAAAACTCTTACCTAGTCTCACTCCAGAATGACCCTGTGGCATATAACTAAATAGAAACCAGCAGGTTTTATCATAATCTTCTGCCAGCATCACTCTTCTTTTCAAGTTAGAATCCACATTACTTTTTGAATTCTTGAGACGGGACCAGTATGTTGGAATCGATGGGTGAAAATAGCCTGCAGAAGTTTGTAAAGGTGATGCAGATGCTCATGGGGCTTGGCAGTGCCTGAGTGTCTATACTCTTACACACATAGCCATCCTGACCAGCCCTCTGACTCTCCCTGTCTCCACAGCATCTGCCTGAGAGTGGAAATACATGTCTTTCCAATTTCCAACCAGAGTTTTGTACTGATGTTGAATCATCTGTCGTAATGAAATCAAAATACCAGTCAGCTTTCCACAAAATCCTCAGATTGGGGGCCAATTAACACCCCTGTCTGATATAAGTGATGTCTCTTTCACAGCCTCCCTAATTTTATCTGTCATTCTCAACTCTGGTTTTTGTAAATTCAGCCTTGATGATGTTGGTAGTGGTGAATTTAACTTCCTGGCATTAATTGGGGTTTCAGAAGAAACTGCTGTACCTAAGGGATAATTTGAAAATCTTTTGGGGAGCTATCTCATTGTGGCTTTGATTTACATTTTTCTGATAATTAGCAAGATTGAAAAGAGATTGGAATCCTTGCACATTGTTAGAGGGGATGTTAAATGGGGAAACCTCTATGGAAAATAGTATAGTTGTGTCTCAAAAAGTAAAAAATAAAATTATCATGTGATCCATCAATCTCACTTCTAAGTATTTATCTAAAAGAATTGAAATCAAGATCTCAAAGTAGTACCTGCTCTCCCATGTTCATTATAGCACAATTCACAGTAGTCAAAATGTGGAAACAACATAAATGTCCATTGGCAAATGAATGAATAAAATAATGAACACTATTCAACTTTAAAAAAAGGGAGATCCTACAAGATGTGATGAGATGGATGAATTTAGAATACATTATGCTCAGTGAAATAAGCCAGTCACAGAAGGACAAATACTACATGATTCCATTTATATGAGGAATCAAAAATAGAGCAAAGGTTTAAAAAATGGGAGCAAAGATAGAATCGTGGTTGCCTGGAGAAAAGGGAGAAAAACTTGTGTAAGTGCTAATCAATGTGTATAAAATTTCAGGTATGAAAGATGAGTAAGTCCCAGAGGTCCGTATATAACCTCATGCCTATAGATAATGATACTGTATTATGCATTTTAAAATATGTTAAGAGGATAGATCTTATATTAAGTGTTTTTAACACAAGTAAATTTAAAGGGGGTTGGGGGGGGGGGAGAACACATGCTGGGGCTACAGACCAAGTGTGATTCTCTCCCAGTCTTTACATTTGTCTCCCAAGATGAAATCGACTCTGGTCCCAGACCCTGCCCAGCCATGCAGGCCTTTCACGTATTGTAGCTTCAAATAAAAAAGTAAAAATTTTCCTGAATCAGCAGAACTGAGTCAGCAGACCTAATTTGTTTATTAAATATTATGTACATTTTAAGAAACAAGGTTAAGATCCACACTTACCCTCACCAAGAGTGAGGCTCAGCCAAGAGTGGCACAAGGCTGAGTGGTGCATATTGAGTGTCACAGGCTGAATACAGTCATGCAGCTTAAGGGCTGGCACCAGAAGGGTGAAATCCATATTGTAGTTAGTCTCCTGAACATAGACATGAAGCGCACCTAAGTGTAGATTCATCATACCTTCCTGACTTCTCCAGAGAGCAACAAGTACTCATTGGCTACTGGAAGTTTTCGGTCCATATTTTGTACCATTCCTACCACTGAGTTTGTCAGCAGCAAACAAACAAACAAACAAACAAACAAAATGGAGCAATGAAGAAAGAGCTTATTCCTCTGAGTGGGTCTTTTCTTGGAAGCATTGGCATATATTTGCTTCAGCATGGAAAAGATGAAATCCTTGGCTGTGTGAAAGTCCAACACTGTCTGGTCATTGCATTCCCACTGGTCATGCCTTTGTGAATTCTTGGATGAGTTTGTCAATTCCTCCACCCGATCTCCAGACCTGAAATCTAGCTCTAGGAACACAGGCTTGTTGTTACAGCCCAGGGAGGCTACCTTGCTGGTGAAGAGAGCTGTCATCTTTATGTAAAAACCTATTGGGTGTCTTTTAAACAACAAAAATTTATTTCTCACAGTTATTGAGGCTGGGAACTCCAAGAGCAAGATATGAAAAGATTAGGTGACTGGTGAAGATCCACTTTCTGATTCACAGATAACCATCCTTTTGCTGTGTCCTCACATGGCAGAAGGGACAAGGGGCCTGCCTAGAGTTTATTTTATAAGGGTTCCATTATAATAACCCAATCACATCTCAAAGGTCCCATGTCAAAGTATCATTACACTGGGCCTTAAATTTAACACAAATATTCAGTCTATAGCAGTTTCTAAATACTGGTCTCTAATTGAAATCAAGGCTGTCTAGAGAAGTGACAGATTCTAAAACTGGGTAAGGAAAATACAAGATGAGCCTGAAGAGTGTCTCATGGTACCCAAAAGCAATGAAATGTTAAAAGGAAAAAAGGAGAAGGAGAAAGAAGAGCAAGAGGAAGAAGGGGAGGAGGAGGGGAGAGGTGGGGTAAGAGGAGAAGGAGAGGAAGGAAGAGGAAAGAGAGAGAGAGAGAGAGAGAGAGAGAGAGAGAGAGAGAGAGAGAGAGAGAGAAGAGAGAAAGAAAGAAAGAAAGAAAGAAAGAAAGAAAGAAAGAAAGAAAGAAAGAAAGAAAGAAAGAAAAATAAGGGCATGTCAAAAGGACACAGGAGTAACCCAAAAGAGATTTCAATGGCCAAGCTGAAACAAGCCAATCAACAAAATAAATAATAACATATAACATTGAATTATAACCCAAACAACAAAATAAATATCTACAAGTCCATATTGATATAAATAACAGATTGAATACATAAGTTATTAGTAGGGGTACTAAAAGGAAAAGAAAGAGAGCAAGGAATTGAAAATATTTTTTGAAGAAATAATGATGGGAAACATCCCTAACCTGGAGAAGGAAATAGACATATAAACCCAGGAAGTTTAGAGAGTTCCAAACAAGATGAACCCAAAGAGACACATCATAATTAAAATGCCAAAGGAGAAAAACAGAGAGAGCATCTTAAAAACAAGAAGAGATAAGCAGTTATCTACAAGGGAGCTCCAATAAGACTATCAGCTGATTTCTCAAAAGAAATTTTGCAGGCCAGAAAGGATTGGCACAAAATATTCAAAATGATAAAAACAATGACTTATAACCAAGGGTACTCTACCCAGTAAAGCTATCATTTAGAAACTAAAGACAGATAAAGAGTTCCCCAAACAAACAAACAAACAAAAAACCCTAAAGTAGTTAAACACCAAACCAGTAGTATAAGAAATGTTAAAGAGACTTCTTTAAGAAAAAGAAAAACAAATATGAATAATAGAATGGCAGAATGGCAATGACTACATATTTATCAACAATTATTTTAAATGTAATGGATTAAATGTTTCAATCAAAAGACATAGGGTGACTGAATGGATAAGAAAAAAGATCCTTACATATGCTGTTTATAAGAGACTTCAGATTAAAAGATACACGCAGACTGAAAGTAAAGGGATGGAAAAAGGTATTTCATGAAAATGAAAAAAAACAAAACCCTGGCATAGCAGTACCAGGTTGCTGTTTTGACAGTCAAAATAGACTATGACAAAAGACAAAGAAAGTTCCAGTAATCTCACTTCTTGGTATTTATTTGAAAAACCCAAAACATCATTTTGAAGGAACATGTGCACCCATATGTTCAATGCAGAATTATTTACAATAACCAAGATATAAAATCAACTCAGGTGTCCATCAATGTATGAATGGATAAAAAAAAAGATGGTACTTTAAATATGATGGAGTATTATTCAGTCATAAAAAATGAAATCTTGCCATCTGCAACAACACGGATGGACCTAGAGCGTATTGTGCTGAGTGGAGGAAGGCAGAGAAAGACAAATGCTATATGATTTCACTTACATATGGGATCTAAAGAACAAAATAAACAGACAAAACAGAAACAAACTCATAGATACAGAGAACACTCTGATGGTTGCCAGATGCTTCCTACTAGCAGGGATGGATGAAAAAGGGGGAGGGATTAAGAAGTACAAACTGGTAGTTACAAAGTAGTCATGGGGATGTAAAGTGTAGCATAAGGAATATAGTCAATAATATTGTAATAACTATGTATGGTATCAGATAGGTACTAGATTTATCTGGGTCATCACTTTGGATAAATTATATAAATGTCTAATCACTGTGTTGTATATCTGAAACTAATATAATATCGTATGTCAACTTTAATTGAAAACTAAAAAATTATTATAAAAATAAGTAATTGAAAGAGAGGGACAAATATTTCTTGCAGAAATTTTTAAATTAACAAATGTAGAAAGAAAGAGAAAATTAAAATATTACTATTAGAAAATGACTATAATAGTTGCTGCAGGTAAGATCCATTGACTTATGATAAATATAGTGGGTAAAACATCAAGGATATTTTAAACAGGATATTTACAGCCTCACAGTTCTTTCTACTGTACTTATTAATTACTATGATGGTTTCAACACATATCCACAAATTCTTTGGTATTTCTCCTTTTAGGAGGTGGTACCTCATTCCCCACCTCCATGAATTTGAGCTAGACTTAGTAATTTCTTCTAATGAACAGCATACAGAAAAAGAAAATAATGATTTTATAGTGAAGAAACCTGGCAGACATCATCTTAAGTGGGTGATCAAGGTTAACATCATGAATTGGTCATGTCCATATTATATGCTTCCTACTAGCAGGTGATAAGTTTCTTCCTCCATAACATTTATCCCTCAAAATCTATAACCCAAGTCTAATCATGAGAAAACATGAGACAAACCTAAATTGTGGGATATTCTACAAAATACCTGAGAAGTACCCTTCAAAAGTGTTGACATAAAAAACACGGAAGGATTAAGTAACTGTCACAAAGTGGAAGAGGCTAAGGAGACATGAGAACTAAATACAATGCAATATCCTGGACTGGATCCAGAAACAGAAAAAAAAAATAGCGAAAAAAAACTGATGAAGTCCCAACGAAGTGTTAATTAAGTTAATAGTACTGTGCCATGGTTATATAAGATGTCAGAAATAGGAGAAACTGGGTGAAGAATGTGTAGGAACTCTCTGTAACCTCTTTAAAACTTGTTAATCTAAAATTATTCCAGAATAATTTTTAATCATAAGCACACAAATTAATTTAAAGAATTTCAGCTATGTGATGAATGTAAAAGACACACCAAAAACAAAGTATTTCAGAATATATTCTGTATCTCCTCTCTCTCCCTCTCTCCCTCTCCTCTCTCTCTCTCTCTCTCTCTCTCTCTCTCTCTCTCATACCACATTAAGCAAGTTTGCGCAAAAAAGAAAAACAAACCAAACTGACAACTTTACCGTTAGACAAAATAAAATGCAGAACAAAATGCATTTAAGGGGAAATAATTTATTTCAATTTGATAATAATTATAAACCTCAAAAGGATATGACTATATGAATCTTTATCCATCAAATGAAATGTCTTCACAATACATAAAGTAAAGCTTCTTATAAGTGTAGACATTAACAGCAATATGAATGTTAATGATTTTAACATATCACACACACTTGATCAAGTAGACATAACATGCATAATTGGATAATAAAAGAAATAAGGTTGATTTTCTAGATATGTCAAACTTTTTAACCAATAGAGAATACATATTCTTTATGAAGCCCAAGGGAGGAATTGAAAATTGATCATGATCTACAATACAAAAAAAAAAAAACTTTCAATAATTTCTAAAAGAAAAAAATTGTGCAGGCTATTTACTGTGCTTACAATGCAAAAAGAAAAAAAAGAGAGAAGAAAAGAAAAAAGAAAAAAACTAGAAATTAACAAAATTTAAAATAATACACCACGCCAAAATTCTAAACACGTAAGAATGGAGAATGGAAATAAAATAACCTGATATCATATAAATATTGTGCAAAGAGGATAATAAAAATTTCAATTACAGAACATTTGAATGAAAACAAAACTAAGGACATTACACATAAAACCTCACGACACTTAAAAACTCAAAACAATATACAGAAATAATTAGAGGAACATTATAGGTTAAAAGCTTTTACTTCAAATAGGAAAAATGAAATTAAACAATGAATTCAACAAAATGGAAAATGGGCAATGAAATTAACTACAAATACAGGAGAAAGAAGCCAATAAATATAAAATCAGAAAAATAATTAGAAAAAAGGAAATTATAGGATCAATAATTTAATGGCTGGTTCTTTAATAAACAAAATATATAAACTTCTGCTTATTATAATTAAGGAAAGAAAAGAAAAAAATATGAACTAAAATTACTAGTAACAAAGGGAAGTAACCACAGGAAAAACATAGAGAAAATTTTAACTACTAAAATCTATTGGCATAAAAACAGACTCATAGGTGAATGGGACAGAACAGAGAGCCTAGAAAAAAACCCAAATGTGTATGGTCAGCTAACTTGTAACAAAGAAGCCAAGAATACATCCTGGAGAAAAGACAAGCTATTTAATAAATGATATTGAGAACCCTGGATAGTCACGTGCAAAAGAATGAAATATGACCACTATCTTACAACAACACAAAAATCAACCCAAAATAGATTACATACCTATACATAAAACCTGAAGCCATAAAACTCCTATAAAAAAAAGCATAGGAGGTAACATCCTTGACATTGATCTTAGTGATAAATTTTTAGATTTGACACCAAAAGCAAAGGCAACAAAAGCAAAAATAAACAAGTGGGAATAAATCAAACCAAAAAGCCTCTTCAAAGCCAAGAAAACTGTCAACAAAATGAAAATGCAACCCACAGAATAAGAGAAGATACCAGTATTTGCAGGGGTCGATATCTAAAATATATTTAAAACATCATACAACTAAATAGCAAAAAAAAAAAAAAAAACCTTATTAAAAATCATATATATATATGAATACACACACACACACACATTGAAATATTATTCAGACATAAAAAAGAAGTCCTGCCATTTGTGACAACATGAGTGGACCTTGATAGAATTATGCTAAGTGAAATAAATCATATAGGGAAAGACAAATATTTGTGTGATCTCACTTATATGTAGAATCTAAAACAAAACAAAACAAAAAACACAAATTCTTACATGCAGAGATTAATTAGATTGGTTGTTGCCAGAGGCAAGGGTGGAGGTGGAAGATGAGTGAAATGGGTAAAGGCGGTAAAAATTTTAAAAAGTCCTGGGGATGTAATGTACACCATAGTGACTGTAGTTAGTAATACTGAATTATATATTTGAAAGTTGCTAAGAAAGTAGATTTTAAAAGTTCTCAATGTGAAGGAAAAAATCTATGGCGATGAATGTTAACTAGACTTATTTTAGTGATCATTTTGCAATATATACATTCATGGAATCATTGTATTGTGCACCTGAAACTAATATAATGTTATATGGCAATTATATCCTAAGAAAAAAATCTAAATATGATTAAAAATATTCTTAAAAAAAACTGATTAAAATCATTGATTCAAAAAGTAGAACATCCATTAATTAAATCTCAATTAAATAAACTTGTGAAAAAAAAACCATTATGTAAATTGACTTAAAAAAATGTTGAAAATTTGGCCAGACCAGAAATAGAGATATAGACCATACATGTGTGTGCTATGTGCTATTGAGTCAGCTTCAACTTTTGGTAAGTCTGTGAGTGAGTGATGTCCATAATGTCCTGTCCTCAACAGCCTTACTCAACTCCTACAGACTCATGCCTAGGCCTTCTTTTATGGAGTCAATGCATATCGCGTTTGGTATTCCTCTTTTCCTGCTGCCTTCTGCTTTTCCCCAACATTATCGTCTTTTCCAAAGAACTCTGCTTTCTCATGATATGCCTGAAGTAAGATCGATTCAGTTTGGTCATTTTTGCCTCCAGCAATGCTTTGGGTTTAATTACTCTAGGGCCCACTTGTTGGTTTTACTAGCTATAGAGAACACGTACACTATACATAAACATACACATGTTCATTAGGAAAGAAAAAGAGAGAAGAATTTGTATCATTTCTTCTTTTTTTTTTACAAGTGCATTTCTAATCACTAATAGATGTAGAAACTATTGAGATGATCGCATAGCTTTTCTCTTCAGACATTGAATGAATTCATTTCCTAACTGTCAGTGTTTTTTATTTTGAGAATCATCTAAGTCATTCTTTGTATCAGTAGTTCGTTCATTTTGATGGCTGAGTGGTATTAAAATTCTTTAAATGAAATTCAATTCAATTGAAAATCAGTTGTAGAAAACTCAGTTTATTTTTTTTCAGTTCATATTGAAAGTATACCATAGTTTACCTATTTTACAGTAAATGGATATTTGTAGATCCCTCCTCCCAGTTTTTGGTTCATACAAATAAAGCTACTATAAATATTCTTATACGAAGAATTCTCAGATTTGTTGCCTCTTATCCCAGGTTAGGTCCCTAGAAGCTGAGACTGATACATGGATTTTGGGGGAGGTAATTATTTCAGGAGTGCTCTCAGGAGAAACCTATAATGAAGGGAGGAAGCAGAGTAACGGTGAGGTCTCAGGTCAAGTCTTAGATTACCACTGAGGCAAGGGGGCTGGCCTTCTGTACTTTGTATCAGTCATCAGGCATGCTGACCCCTTCTGAGGGTGGGTGTATAACTTATTGAATGAGGTGACACCTATAAGCTGAGGACAATTCTCATGAGTGGGAGCAGCTGTGAACCATCAGCCTCCAACAATAACAGCAGGTGGGGGAAGAATTCCTTGACCTGGTAAAGTCTTTGTGGACGTATGTTTTGACATCTCTTGGGTAAATATTTCGGAGTCAAATTGTTGGGTCACAGGGTAAATGTGTGATTAACTTTAAAAGAAACTTCAAACATATTTTATGAATTCATTTTATCAGTTTATACCCCCCACCAGTAGGTATGAGTTTCAGTTGCTTCACATCTTCACCAGTATCTGCATTATGCTGCACTCAGAATAAATTGGGAAGTGTTCCCTCCTTCTATACCTTTTAAAGAGTTCATGTAAGATTGGTAGCAATTTTTCCTTAAATGTCAGATACAATTCAAGTTTCATTTGGGGGAAGGTGCTTGATTACGAAGTAAATATTTTTGATAGAATTAAACTATTTAGATCCTGTTTGTTCCTGAGTTGGTTTTGGTGAATTGTATTTTTAAAAAACTGTCTATTTTATTTGTCATTATATTAATTGTCATTTAAGTTGTTCATAATTTCCTCACAATATTCTTTTTAATAACTATAGGATCTCTCTAATGACATCATCTCTGTCATTCCTGGTTATTCATATCATCTGTTCTTAATTAGTCTTCCGAGGGGCTGTATCAATTTTATCTAATCTTTTCCAAGAACTATATATTAACTCTGCTGATTTTCTCTATTATTTTCTTTTTATCTGTTTTTATCTTTATTATTTTATCCTTACTATTGATTTAGGGCATAATTTGTTCTCCCTTTCATAACTTCTTAAGATGGAACTAGATTTATGTTTTTAAACCTGACTTCTATTATAAGTACTTCGATCTATAAATTTTCCTTGAACACTGCTTTAGCTGCATCCCAGAAACTTTGATATGTCATATTAATAATGCAATTTTCTTTGAAATATTTTCTAATTTCCCGTGTTATTTCTTCTTTGATCAATGGATTACTTAAAAGTATGTATTTGATTTTAGAGATTTGAAAATTTTAATGGTACCTATTTACTGCTAATTCAATTTGATTCCATTTGGATCATAAAATGTTATTGGTAAGATTATAATCTTTTAAATTTTATTGAGATTTATTTCATGATTCAGAATGTGGCTTATCTTTATAATCACCTCATGTGCATTTGAAAAGAATGTATATTCAAGAGTTATTGCAGATAGTGCTTTTAAATTGTCAATTAGAACAAGTTGGTTAATAATACTGTTTCAATTTTCTTCGTCCTCGGTTATTTTTTGTCTAGTTATTCTATTCATTGCTGATGGAGGGGATATTAAAATTTCTAACTAACTGTATATTTTTCTATTTTTCTTTTAATTTTATTAGTTTTTTCTTCATGTATTTTTAACATCTTTATTGAGATATAATTCACACATTAAGACTCTTATTAGATTTATATGCATTTGGGATTAAAGAGTCAACCTTATGATTTATGTCTTTTATTTATTATAATAAAATGTCCCAATATATCTCTAGTAATTCTCCTTATCTGAAGTCCACTTCAATATTAATATGGCTACTCCAGCTCTCCTATGCTTAATATTTGCATGTTGCATATTTTTCTATCCTTTGATTTAACCTATCTATGCTTTAATACTTAAAATGCATCTCTTGTCAACAGAACTTAGTTGAGTCTTGCTTTTTATCTAGATTGATGATTTCTACCTATTGGACTACTTTGCCCATTTACATTTAATATATATATTGATATGATTGGGTTTAATCTGAATCTTATTAAATGTTGTTCTTTCTGCTATTCCATCTGGTTTGTTGTTTTTGTTTGTTTGCCTTTATATTCCTTTTCTCCTTTTTTATTTGGGGTCAAAGGAATATTTTAATATTTCATTTTATTTTTTAGTTATATTTCTGTATTGTTGATAGCATTATTTTGTAATTATTTTTAATTTATCATAAACTACTTAAAATTAATATATCACTTCACAAACTGTGTACAAACCTTAAAGCAGTGTAATTCTATTTTCTCTCATCTTCTTTGTGCTATTGACATGTATTTTACTTCAAAATAATTATAGTCAGTTGTCTTATTTTCCCACATACTTACTATTTTTGGTGCTCTTTTTACCATCCTGTAAATGCAATTTGGTACCAATTTCTTTCAGCAAAAAGAGTATAATTTAGTATATCTTGCAGTTTATGTAACAAATTCCCTTAGTTTTTATTTACCTCATGTTTGAGGATATTTCACCCTCATGTTTGAGGATATTTTTTGATACATATAGAACTCTGTGAAGATTTTTTTTTTTACCACTTTCAAATTTTCCATTACCTTGTGATCTTAATAAAATGTATAATATAAAATAATTCTTTTTGATGAGAAGTTACTTATCATTATTTCCACTTTTCCCTATGTATTATTTTTTATAGACAGCTTTAACAGGAAGTCATCATCTCTTTGTCTGTTCAGTCTCTCTCACTAAAAATTCTCCTCACTGCCCCTCTCCTTGCCTGCTTTTGCTTCTACCATGTATTGCCATACTTCTCTAAGTATTAGGTGTGTGACATCCTTCTGTAAGTTCTAGCCATGATATAAAATTTTCTCTAATACATTGATTTGGTCATTTTCATTGGGAACTGAGCCCAGTGGAAATTCACAAATGTAATATATACACACACACACACACATGCATATGTGTGTGTGTGTGTATATGTATATATGTATAGATGTATATATTTGGCCTGGAATTCTTTCTATATACTTTAACTATCAAAGTTGTTCTGAATTCTATGTTTTCTGATATTAATATTGTGATACCTGGTTTCTTTAATTCTGCATTTACATGTAAACTTTTCTAGTTTCCTTTGTTTTCAGTGTATTCTTGTACACAGAATACAGTTAACTTCTGTTTTATAATACAAACTCATGATCTTTGTCTTTTATGTTGAACAGTTTCCACTTTACATTTATTCTCCACATGTCATCTTGCTTTATTTTTTCTTTTATATGCTTGTACATTGATTTTCTTTTCCTACTTTTTATCATTATGAGCTATGTATATTTCCTTATTTTCTCTATGGAATTATAAGATATAAATTTGGTTTTCAATTCAATTACGGTTTAATTTTAATTCCTCAAAAAATGCACCCTTTAGCTCTTTAATTAGCAGCCACAAGTAGGAAATAATACCTACTGGTTTCCTTCGGTGAAAGAAGAAAATTCTCTTTTTCCATTTCCTATTTTATGTATAATATGAGATTTTAGAAGCTGTTTTTTTTTCTCTTTTTAAAGCTTTTTAATCTTTCAAAATTATTATGGTATTTTCATAATGCTTTGCAACTGAATTTTAAATTTATTGTCTTAATTATATTCTTAAAAAATGTCAAGTTTTATTTCTAGCCTTTTATTCTACTTCCTTATTTATGATTCTGATTTTTAAAAACTTGTTATCGCTTCTTATTACATTCGAGTTCAGCTTTGGGTAACATTTTTCTGGATAGGTATGCAGTGTGCATACTTTGAGTATTTGACTATCTGGAAACTCTTTCCATTATCTTCACACATGAATAACATTTTGTCCAGGAATTTTGAGGTCACTAAATTTTTCTCTCAAAACTCTTTAAGAATTTCTCTAATGTCTTCAAGCATTTAATGTTGTAGAACAGAGGTCTCAGCCATCCCTGGTCCTTGTTAGCTCTGCAAAAGAATTTTCTAGATAAGTCCCTTTATGTAATGAGACATCCCATCCTCCTTATGAACTTTATAATATAATTTTTAATTATAAAAATTTCATTTAGATATTAACTTGGTTCTGATAACATCATAAAAATCATGGCAAACCTGTATAGGGAATATTTTCTCAAAGCATAGAGTAGGATTGTGAT
Source organism: Rousettus aegyptiacus (assembly GCF_014176215.1). Classification (NCBI taxonomy): domain Eukaryota; kingdom Metazoa; phylum Chordata; class Mammalia; order Chiroptera; family Pteropodidae; genus Rousettus; species Rousettus aegyptiacus. Next base: position 68,737,222 of record NW_023416309.1, read on the forward strand.
GGAAATTGTAGTATAGTTTAGGTAAGCAAGTTTTCTGCCATATAGCTTGTAGAGAGAAAGGAAGAGAGTAGCTAGGAATAATGAATGAGTTAGTGTGGTGGATATGACTGGCTACAACTGGTTGACCCAAGTTTAATCAGTTTCATGGGTTCAGTTTCATTTAAAGGGCTAAAAATAAGATCACAATACCACTACATAGTATTTTTCCTATATAAACAGATCTTGAAATGTTTCTAAATATATAATATGTACTCTTCCATTTGGTGAAAGTTGCCCTTCACATTATAACATATCTATAGATCTCATATGTTTTAGAATAACAATTGTATGCTATTTAAACATATGTGTTTATTGGAGTAGTAATATTACATACCAGGTACGTTGTTATGCTAGTAAATATTATGTATGTATATGGTAAGAAAATTTTTATAATATAATCTACAGAACCAAAAACAGTACAATTATTATGGCCCAAAATATATTATACATTATAGAACTAAACCTTTTGAGATAAATATGTGATACTCTTCTATGAACTCAGCCACCTTCCTACTAAAAACAACAAAACACAGAGGAGAAGTAATCCTTCTACATGCTATAACTTCTTACAATTTTCTGAATTCCACTGAGTCAGTTTCTGCTGGGATATTTCCTCTGGGCTGACATTGATTTCAAAAAGACATATAGTAGAACCAGTCCTCGATAAGCCTGAATCTTTGTGTGCTGAATGTCTCCAAGCTGCCCTCTCAAAGACCTGCTCTCCCCACATTCTGCAGGAAGAAAATGACATGGAGAGGGAAAGAAGTGTCACAGTCTATGCCCAGCTGGTCTGGATTATCTAACCTCTGAGGTGTATCCACTGGCTGCCCCTATATCCCATTATAAATCATCTCCTTGTTGAACATCAGGCCAGACCGGGGTCTGATTCATTGGCTGAATGTTGCTACCTGGCTCCAGGAGAAGCCTGTGTCTCAGTCCTGTAATAGTAATCATGCTTTAAGAAACTTTCACATATTTGAACAGTTACATAGTGTCCTCAGCTAAAGAAAGAGGTAGTCTGGAGTCCATTTCCGGCAACTAGCAGGGAGCTGTTTTCTTCTCCTTGACATTAGCAAGGTTTGTCAGCTTGTTAATCTTTAAGGGGATTTGGGGTTGAAATTTTTTGGGGGTGGGGTTTGGGGTGGATAATATAGTCAAAGTTTTTCAAAATGGTTTGAAAGGATAAAATAGATGCCCTTTTTTTTTTTTTTTTTTTTTATGGCTGTGATTCCCACTTGGCCTTGGGTTTCAACTCCCAAGTTTATGTGAAGGAAAACCACAAACTATTGGATAGTATAAGCACTATAATAATAGTCTCTACCTTTTTTCTTGATCACTTCCAAGTCTGTTTCCATAATTCTGAAGTAGCAGAAGCAATCAATAATTGTAATTTAAATTACATGTGGACTGAGCATTCAAGCATTACAGAATCTGGGTCTCCAGAAGGCCAGTGTTAACTTGCAGGTTTGGCAGGGACACATTTTCCTCCTTTTTCATTAATTATCTGCCTAATGCCCAATAGCCAATTTAAAAGTTTTGGTGAGAAAAGCAGAATTAGGACATAACAAAATTAACCCCCTTTCATGAAACAGCTTTATTCTGATAAACTCCCTTAACTTGCAAATGCCACATTTGGGATGAGATAAAACAGAGGGGAGGGAAATTTTCTCCCACAGAGGCCTGACTCTAGCAGTCATACTTACTAATTATTCTCTGACAAATATATATTTGTCTCAGACAAAATCGTAGAGATGTGCTACATCTGGAAAACATCACCTTAGGCTTCTGTATAGCTAGAACAATAATGTCATTGTCTCTAACATTAGATGCAGGAGATAGAATCAGAATGATGTCTGCCTCGATAGATACTGTGTTCAAAATCCCTTCTCTTCAGGGCATAAGAGAGAAATCTAAGAAATGTCCTCCATAGATTTTTCTAGAGAAAATCTATGCTTAGAAAGTCATACCCTTTCTAATGAGAGTGGTATTTAGATTGTCCTCCATGAACCATTATGGGTGCTGAAAAAATTCAAATTTTTAACTTGCATTTAAACTACAGCCACCCTACATAAGATCTAGTGTGATGAAACAGCTCCACTCCTTTAAAATAAAAATAGTGAGAGTGCTTCAAAATCATATCTGTGATATGACACTTTGCTTTATAGGTTTTTGTTTCATCCCACTGCGGGCAGTGGCAGTCAACACTAATTTGTGGAATGGGAAGGATTTTTAGCAGAAGCCTCTTATGACTCTGCTTTAAAAGTTTCTACAGTGTTTGAAATATAGCAAAGAAAATTTCCAGTACTCCTGACCATAGAAATTACCAACTCTTAACAAGTCCACTTTAAGTAGATAATCAACAAGACTTGTAATAAAGCCATTTTTCTCCTCCAGAATTTAACATCATTGCATGATCTTGAAGAATCATTGAAGTTCGTCGGAAAGACTTAACAAGAATAACACACATCCTTATTTTTTAAAAAGCTGTTCTTCTATTTTTTTCATGAAGTTCAAAAATTCCTGGAAAACCTCTCTCAACATTTATTCTTTTAGTCTTCCTTTGCTGAGGTAGGGAGGTACAATAGAATGAATACATAATACAGTTATAATTAGAACTGGATTTGGGTCTTAATTCTGCTGATTATATTCATGTTATGGGATAAGTTGTCTAACCTCTTTACAATCAAATATATTCATCTAAAAAAATAGAAATATCTCTGCAGGCTACCTCTTATGTCTGTTAAATAGAAAAAAAAACGGCAATGGTTACAGCACAGTCTTTTTTTTCCTGAATTTATCAAAATATAATAGATAATTAGTTGCTTGTATTTACGATGTAGAATAGTCTTTCAAACTGAAGTCTATATTCGTGTCTTTTATTTTTTTAATTTGAGTTTTCATTGTACAAATGGTTAGTAGAATGGCCTTGCAGCTCTGTGAGCCATTTAACACATAGGTTATCATTTTAATAACTGTAAGAGTTGAGTGATATGGAATGATGAAAGAATGCAGGTGTTCAAAGATGTTTAGCAGTAGGCAGAAAATAAGCCTACATAACTTAAGATCTAAGGAAGCAGAAAATCTAATGAGTTAATCAACCTAGGTTCAAGCAACAGATGTCTATGAGCAGAAAAAAAAAATTAGGTAATGCATGAGACATAAATCTGGAGGACTGCACCATGTGAAATCTTCCTCTGAGTTACAGAGTCATTGATGTAACAATTATCAATATGATATAATGCATCACATCAAAATTGCTTACAAGAATGCAGTCAGCGTCCTGGCTGAAATTTTTGTTTTTCAACTCCAAACATGCTGAGAAAGCAAATTTACATCATATATGGGTTAATATAATAGTGTTTTTAACTGACAGAAAGAGCTGTCCTGGATACATTCAACTCTGTCTCACATCTATTAGAAATCTCTCGTCAAAATTTACATCAATTACCCGAAAGAATAAATACCTTGCTTATTAGTAAGAATCTCATAACTTTAGAAGAGTTAGAATTTAGCATTTAAATGTGAAAGAAAAAGAACACCAGGGCATTAATATTTGGTATTTAAGAACTTGTTATATTTACAAAAATTTGATGTATTAGAGTGGCAGCCCAATTACTATAAATTAAAATATTAATTAAATATTTATTTTGACTCATTAATTTTAAATCTTTCTAAATTTATGTATTGGAATATTTAAGAAAATTCAAAGGTCATTATATTTATGTTTATTTATTACATTTATAAGGAATGGCTTTTTAAGTTAGACAGTTAAAACACTTAAGGAGAAAATCAAATTTATCAATATACAATCTGATATAGTTGAAGAAATTAAATTATTTAAATTTATAATTGGGACCATGCCTTAATCAAAAAAATTTAAAAGTGAACATTAAAACTTACTAAGAGAAGAAATAGAATAATACAATTTATAAGCAGAATTTAAAAGCATGAGGAAGAACTAGGGTTTTAACTTTATAACTGTAATGTATCTAATGTTAATTTTAAAAACTAAACAAACTTCTGAATGGTCTCTTCTGCACACAATGGTCTCTTCTACACACTTAAATGAACAACAATAACTTAAGAAACTTATTTATCAATAGAATGAGCTGGAGTCAGAGTGTAGGCTATAATCAACCTTATTTTTTTTACCACTTCTTATTAAACTTACTCTGTCAAAAGATTCTTTATCTACTCCTAGCTCTCATCTCACATGGTTTTCTTAGCTTTTTGTCACTCTCAGAAAATAAAGAACCCAGTTCTGTCTTAATACATCCATAACTTTAATTCAGAGTTATTTTAAAATCCCAAATTCCATCCAAGTTTAAAACTTTTCTTTTCCCTCAACTTGGCCTCAGGTCTGAATGCCCAGAACAGAGGGCAGGCGACAGTCAGTTCTTTCAAGCTCCACGCCCCCTTCCATTCCTTAGCAGCAGTACTTGGCTTCTGTGGTATTAGACCTAGGAGGAGGTGAGGGGAGGGCAGAAAAGGACTTGGGTGGTACAATTATAATATACAATAGTACCCTCTGGCTGTGGTAGTTTCCATAGACTGATTATCCTGATGTGGCATTATTTGTGGGTCTTCCAAAGACTTTCTGGGGTCTTCCAGCTGTGGTTTTTATGACTCAAGCAGGGTTAGGCAGGCTGAGTTTCATATAGTCCAACTCTTTGTTGTTCTTTCTCCACTACAGACATCCTTTTGAATGGAACCCTTTGAAAGATGACACTAGGGTGGCTCCCTCCATTGCATCCAGACCTAATCCCAAGGAAAACTTATGCCCCCAGTGGAAATGCAACCCCCTCCCAATGCTTTCATCTCTCTACTTTTCTGTCAGCTCTGTTTTCTCAGGGCCGTGTCACACACTAGACTCTGTCTCCAATGTCAGAGAATGTATATCCAAGTTTTCAAGTGCTTTTACTCGCCTTAAGGGACAGTCGAGGCACCATCCTCTCCAACTTGGGAAAGGAGGAGAAGGAAGGAGGATAAATGCCACCATTCTTGCACAGTTCTTTCCAAGGCTATTTTCTCAACTTATTTTCTCCATGTCATCTCTTTTGTAACCGCGAGTTGGGTGATGACCTAATTCAGGCAGAACCAAATTTTCAGTCCTTTGGTGGTCCTTGCACTTTGATTTAAGAGTGAGGTACTTGGGATTTACTATATTTTTATTAGCTTTGGTGTCTAAAGTTAAAAGTCTTGTTTTAATATTCTACTATAAAATTACTATGAGTGAATGTTTTGCCCTGGTAATTCATAATTGGAAGATATTTTCATAGAGTAAGACTTTCAGCATAATTAAGCAATTATACCTCAAGCTGAGAAATGTGCACCCTTTCAGGTCCATTGGCATATTCTCTAATACATGTAAATGTTTTGTTTCTTCTACCATAAGCAGTGCACACTTTCATGAATTCAAAAAAGATAAACAAAAATATAAACCTGAATAGCACAACCCTAAAATAACCCTTGTTGACATTTTTTTATGTGTTTGTGAAAAATAACATATAATCTCGGAAGTGTGGAATGATCTTGTTGGTACTAGTTCTTTTGCAATCTGTTACCTAAATCTATTATTTTACAAAATTAATAGTATGTATTTCTTTGATATTTATAAAATTCATTTATACATATAATAAAAATCTAATTAAAAAAGCATAAAGTCTTCCACTCCAATCTTTCCCAACCCACATTTTATACATTTGAAAGTTTCTCTTTTACATATCTCTGGTGGATAATACAACCTTTAAATCAGAAATTTTCACTTCTGGCTTCACTTTAAAAATTGCCCAAGAGTTTTCTAAAGTTCTCAATATATTAGTAAATATTAACCCTCTCTAATATTAATTGATCTGGATCTCTGGAGGTGGGGCTCAGACAATGGCATTATTTTTAATGTCCAGTAGGGTAATTTTGATGCATCTTGAGAATTCAAAACCTCTGAGTTATATAATATACTCAAACAATAATCACTTGACTTATACATGTTAGCAACCATTAATTTTCTGTTATGAGAACTGAAGATTTATCTTATTTATACAACTCTCATCTTTCCTCTTCCCCCATGATTTATCTATCTTATTCATACAACTCTCATCTTTTCTTTTCCCTCATGGATAGTTATATAATTATTAATGGTTTTCCAATGGTAATATTATAATTTAAAATAAATTCTGATAATTCTATGTCTGGTTTATCACCTTTAGACATTATTTTCTTCTTACCCATGATGTAAGATGAGATATTATCTTTCTTATCGCCTTTTTCCAACATCCCACCTATCAACCTCCATTAACTATGTATGTATTTGCATACTGTGCGATTTTGTTCAGAAGGTTACTAATTATTTATCCATAAGTTGAATCTAAATATCATAAGCCAGAAATATTATATATGTATTCAAATATGTTTTTATACAGGCAGCATAAATAATATTTAAGAGTATTACTCCACCACACTTACTACCTCTGTGATCTTGTACAAGACTCTTAAATCCCTTTTGCCTTAGTTCTTTAGTTAAAAAAAAATCTATCTTTTAGAGTTGTTGCGGAGATTATGTAACACGGTAGAGACTCATATGTTAGCTATTCTTCACTGCTTAGTCCAGTCATGTGCGAGCATTACATTTCTTTCTTTACTATTTCAATATGATGATGTCTGGACCACATAAAGTAGAATACTTCTTGAATCATGTTTAAATAAATGTCTTACTCTTATGTTCTAACAATAGCTTTTTTAAACATCATTTTCAAATTGTTTCATATTCTGACCACTGATTTCCTGTATACTTTCCTTATCACCTTGTCAGAAGTCTCTAAATACTTTCTCTTTTTTTCTTGTTTTCAGAAATGTAATGTGCCCCCAATATATCTTCAAAATATTTCAGCCTTTCCATTATGTGGTCTACTACTGTATGGAATCCGCTTTCTTCCTGGGGACATTCATCTGCCCTCTGACCTCTTGCTGCAATCTAGACCAGATGCTTTCTAGGCTTTGTGGATACCACTGAGGTCTGTCAGCATTTCCTGCATTCCATGATTCCTCTCTTTGATCTCTCTGTTTTTGCTGGTGTAAGTCCTCAAATAATTTCCTCAGATTGGTACATGAAAGGTAAATTTTCTTAATTTTTGCATGCTCGTAAACTTTAATATTTGACATCATACAATCACTATCAAACCACTAGCAATATTTTTTAATTGACAAGCTCCTTCTAAAACTCATAGAAAACACAAAAGACCTCAAATAATCAGAACAATTTTGAAAAAGAAAATCAAATTTGTGGAGAGCTAATTCTACCCAACTTCCATACTTGTTTTAAAGGTATTCAAGAAAATAAAGATAAACAGTTAAATTCCTGTGGTATCTTCTAAATCTCAGCCACCCTAACTTATCATTTTTTTTTTCCATTCACAAGGCACATTAATAGACTGAGAACTGGGCATTACCATTCACATAAAGGAAATTCTAGTATATATGTGTTCTGGATCTCAGCAGCCTCACCAGTAGCAAGCACGCAGTCTCTGTAGAGGATTATCTTGCACTTAGAATGTTGTTAATATCTGGCAGTGTTAGTGGACACCTTGGACTCTATATCTATTCATCACCACTCTGCTACCTTAGTTCAGACAATCATCTTCCTATCTGGATTTGGATGCCAGCCTCAAGTTGACACTTCTGTGTGTGGTTCTATAATCTTCCATACATTCTGCATACTGCAACCACAGTTTCTGAAATACAAATTTAATAAATTCACTCCTCGACATACCCCTAGCCAACACACACACACACACACACACACACACACAGGCACTCCAGATTCTTTCCGTGCCTTAATATGATCTACATGAGACTACTTTTTTCTCTTTCTCTCTGCCATAATCCAGTTTTTCCAAAGTGCCATGCTCTCTCTCACATTCAGATTGATCCACAAGCTTTCTCTGTTTCTGGAATGTTCTTTATTTTCTGGTTCCCTCCTCTATATCTTTCAAATCTCCTTTTAGATCGTATTTACTCTAGCAAGCCATCCTTGACCCTTCACAGTTGGATTAACTGTTTCTACATGTGTTCCTACAGCCCCTACAGTTACTTTTCTTTTAGGAGCACTTTCCTTCTGTTTACCCCACCAGACTGTAAGGTCTTTGAGGGCAGGTATCATGGTCACGTTGCTCACTGGTCTCTGGTGCCTAGCAAACCATCACTAAATACTCATCGAAATAGTAAAAGAGAAAAGTGTAAAGGTGGGTAGTTGTCTTGAATCAACATTAAGCCTCTTTCGTTGGCCTTTGTTAGGGAGTATCTGGCATTATTTAAAGCAGTTTCAGTGCCATTGGCTAGTTTACATTATTCTTTCATGAGGGCTATAAAAGGAAACTAGGCTGTTGGCCGAATATTCTAGATACACTATTAGCAATGATCTCTTTTTAATGACTGCCACCCCCTTGCCATTTGGAATACAAAATGGCACAGTCTGATATCTACAGCCTCATGGTCTTAATAAGAGCTCTTTGCTGCCCAAACCTCTAGAAAGAGAATGCGCTGCTGCTTCAGGGGATAGCTCTTGGCTGCAGGAGAGCCAAAGACCTGCAGATTGCAATGTGCCTGTGTGAATCTCTGTGTGATTGTGTTGGCTGTCTGTTTGTATTAGGAAAAGATGGCAAACCCATGAAGCTTCTCAATGCATTTGTAACTGATATTCACAGTGGAGAAAGGATTTGAGAGTTCAACAGCAAATTGGCCCTTGTTGAGGAATTTTATAAGAACTCTCTCCTCAAGCCACATTTACATTCCTGCTGAATGGGTCTTTTTGATTTTCCTTGTGAACATGCATAAAATCAACAGCCAAAGAAAATGCATTTTAGAGATGGCTGTGTACCAGAATAAATACAGGTTTGTTTTATTCAAAGATAATGAGATTGGTTTTTTCCCCAAAATTTATGTAGGTAATGACTCTGATTTATTTTATCTAACATACCAGATGTTATGAGCGTGCATGAGTTCAGGAATCATGAACGTGGGTCTCTTGGGAATTCATGCACTTATAAAAACCATGCTTCTTCTGTTTATATCCTTTCTGGAGCCTTTTGTGGGCATGGCCCCTGAGCCTGTGACATATTCTTTTGGAAAGAGACAAAATCATTCTGAACTATAATGATGAACAGAGTGAGTAATTAAAAGGTATACTTCTCTTACAGACTAAAGAATGAAAAGAAATATGGAAAAAGAGAGTCAGTGTGAGACATAAATATAATGCCATGAGATGATTTTTGTGTGTATCTTAACTTTCCTGAGGAAATTTGAAGTTGGTTCTTAAGCTAGAAATTGGCTTAATGCAAAGTAGATGTGTTGGTTTAAAGTGGCCAGTTGAAAATCATTCATCTGTCAGGATTCACTAAGGAATAGCAAACTTCAAAAGTTACCTTTAAAAAAAAAATAGAGCAAGGAATAGTATTAAATCTTTATACTCATTTATTTTTTCATTAATGTACAGCTTCAGTAATCTCACAGAAGTTTATAGCCACCAAGCACCACTTCTCTCTTTCTGGCCAGAACAAAAGGAACCACAGGAACATATTTGGGTAAATTTATGATGATGTGAGTTCAGGCGAAGGCCATACACATGCCTACCCGTGCATATGACACCCCATTAGGGAAACCCTGGGCTCCTCACTCCTCTTCTTCTGACAAAGCAAAGCACACACAGTGTGTATGTCTATATAGAGGTTGTATTTTCTGAGTTCTTACTCTGCCCCTAGCATCCTTCCGAGCACTTTACATAGACCATCTTATTTAATCCTTATTACACCCCATGCTGTTACTAATATAAGAAATTCCTATTTTACAAGCAACACACAGAAAAGTTAATTTACTTCTCTCAGGCCACAGAGCCACACTCAGGAAGATTCCAGAGTTAGGAGTCTTGCTTAGGAATGTGTATTATTTACTTTAAAGAGAATAACAGAATGTCTATCCATTTTACTCTTTATAGTTTCCTTTGCAGGGTTGGGCATAGTTAACTGCATTTTGTAGCTAGAGTGCAAGCAAAGTAAATATCTAGTCAAATACAGATGATGACAGTAATTAATAGACTTTAACAGTTAAATGGACATAGAGTACAAAGAGCTGGGAAGAGTGAAATATGATTCTCATGTTTCAAGCCCTTGTAGTTTCATTGAAATAAAATGAAGAGGATGGTATGATAAAAAAAAAAAATCTGTTTTAAACATATGGAGTTTGAAGTAGGATGGAATATCCACTTGGGAAAGGCCTGTCAGAGAGTGAAACTCCTGCGTTAGAGAAAGTTATAGAGCCACGTTATTAATAAGCAAATTGAAGACTAGATCTGAGCAATGCCCGGTCAGGAAACAAGAGAAGGAAAGAGTAAGAGGGAGTTATTGAAGGGTTATTTCATTTGAGTTTTTCTAGTATTTATCAATTAAATTATACTTTTCCTTATTCATATTTTAGAAGAAACCATGACAATGACTGAAAGGTGTAAACTTTCTGATGCTTCTCCCAAAATGTGATAAATACTATCTTTATATAGAGACAATATGGAATGTATATATATATATAAAATACATATGACAAAGGAAGAAATGGAAATGTAGAGTAGAAACATAGTAGAAAGAGATGATATAGATATATAGATGTTTAGATATTGATATAAGTGGAGGGGCTGTGAAAAAGGTTTTGATGAAGGGTTAAGTTAGAATACAAAGGTATAACCCTTCTTTGTCAAGCCAATACTCCATTTGTATTGCTTAATAAATTTTGCCCTAAAATTTACACATTTATCATCTTATTATTATAGTTTTATACCACTTAATTGAGCATTTTAGGTCATACAATTAAGCTCATTTTAGTATTTTAGATCAATCCTCATCATCTGAATTGGAAATAACTGTGGTCAAGATTTATGTCTTATATTCCTTCCATACCATATTGGACAGTGACGAATTGATAGTAGAAGCATAATCATTCATTTAAATAAACTTTATTTACTGAGAATGTGTTTTGTGCTTAGGGCCAAGATAAATGTGATAAATAAAATGTTCTTACAACAAGTCACAAAAGACCACATGTTGTATAATTCTATTTACATAAAATGTCCAGGCTCGGCAACTCTATAGAGATAGAATGTAGGCCAGTGATTGCTGAGGGCTTGGGAAGGAATAATATGGAGTTTGATGAGATGACAGTTAAAGGATATTGGGGTTCCTTTTGGGGGAGATAAAAATGTTCTAAATTTGATTATGTTTATGGTTGCACAACTCTGTGGATGTAATAAAAACCAATGAATTATATGCTGTAATAGATGAATTATATGGTATTGCAATTATATCTCAATATAGCTATTACCAAAATTGCTGTTATGTAGTTTGTTCTCTCTCTAGGAAAACATTATATTCAAATGTAACAAAAGGTGGAAAATGCGATGTTAGAGGTATGTGTGAAGAACTTTTGATGCAAAGAGGAGGATAACATTATTTTGTTCAAGAGCATATCATGGATCCTGAATAACCATTTGTCAATTGATTAATGAATCAAGTGATGACTAGCTGTGCCTAGAGCACTTAACTCTCATACCAGTCTTGATAATCCTTGGCTTTCTCAGGGTTAGATATTATTTCATGAAATCAAGCCTGGTCACATAGGAGAGAAGCATACCCTCTAGCTGCCTGGAGCTTCCTGAAACATTTGCTTTACAATCAGACTGAAACCCAGAACAACAGGAAATCAAGCTCTGACATGTGGGCATTTGGTCCAGTGGCCAGAGCTTTCCTTCCTTCAAAGATTAATGAAGCACAGAAATGCCAGCTCTTTCAACTCCCCACAATAATCAGCTCTCAGCAGCCTGCCAGTTTAATATTGCTTCACTTCAATGCTCAGGAAGAGTCCCAGTTGGAAAAAGCCAGGAAAACTTGGTCCAAGCATTTTTATGAAGAACGGCTTAAAAATCCCTCTAGAACATTCCACAAGCAATATTACAAGATTTCCTTTCTTTTTATATCTAGGGTTGGGGAAAAGAGTAGGGGGAAGGGCAAGTAATCATGAGTCAAATTTCAAAGTTGAACCTCTGCAAGGCCCTGGATATTTTCTAAATTAATTGACCATCAAATTCTTACCCTCTACATCTGCATTACATTAGAGATCATAAAACTATTTGGGGTTTTTTGCTACTTAAAGGAAAGATTGTGTGGGCATAATGCTTTGAGAGAGCCTGTTCCTTTTCAAAAATTATTTTGAATTTATAAAAAGAAACAAGATTATCTTTTGTGTTTAAGCACTGCTATTTCTCTCTAAGAAGCTCAAAGGACTTTGCAGTCTTGTTGGTCTTGATAAGAGAAAATGGAGACAGATTTCCTTGTTAGCAGCTAACTCTAAAAAGGAACTTGGATATCCTGCTAAGCCTTTCGGTGTTCTCTGAGTGTTTTATTTGATAAATTTTGTAAAAGAAGTACATTTCTTTAGCCTATTTATTAATCTTTTCATTTATTCATTCAACAAATACTTAGTGAGGATATCGTGCCAGATACTATATAGATGCTGAGGATACAAAGAGAAGAAGATGAGCTTCTGTTCTCAGAGGGTTTACAGGCTGATGAAAGGAAGAAGCAATCTAGGAGGAAACAAAGTAACTGAAGGAGAAATAAACCTAACACTGTGATAGGAGATTAAGCAGAAGGTAAGGTTACCCACTTCACCTAGGATAAGCCCAAAACCCTACTGAAGGAGGTGGCAATTGAGCTGAAATGAAAGGGAAGAGCAGAGCCAAATGCATAGGGAAAAGTTTAGAGAAATATGCTCCAGGCATGGAGAACAGCTAGTGCAAAGGCCCTGAGGCAAGGAAGAATTTATCTGTTTTAGGAACATACATGCCAGTGTGGCCAGATAAAGCTAGTGAGAGGAAGAATGGCAAAACACAAATATGAATAGGTCCTTGTATGTGGTCGGCACATGTCTAATGACTTTAGCTAACTATATCAGCTAATTCTGATATTAAATCATTTACCGCATATTGAGCTAAAATATCCACATGCTTTACCTCACTCCAATCTTATAAGATATTATCATCTATATTTTACAAATGAAACAGGAGAGAGTAAAAAATTGATTCGACTGCCTAATAATAACATAGCTCATAACGTAGGCCAGGGAACAGCGATTTGAACCCAGGCATTTTGATGCCAGCATGCGTGTGCTTAGATTGTCTGCTGCACTGCCACCTGGTGGTTAAGCAGCACACGAAGTATAGGGAAGCCAGAGGAGTCAACGGGAAATAAGAAATAAGAATATATCATCTTGGCCCCATAAAATCAAGGGATGCTCACAGAACATCTAAACAAGGCTAAGAGGTCAGCCATGACTTGCTAGTAGAACTGTCCAGGTGGAGAGGGTAAGGTGTAGCCAGTGTTTCAAGATGGAGACTAGAGACTTTCAAAGCACATGAGTTGCTCAGAGGTCCCAACCAATTGTGCATGACTGAAACACTGGGACAGTGAGTATCTGGGGCTTGATTGTGGGCCAATAGGCAGGTTCAAAACCATGAAGATATAACCCTCCTTGTTGACTTCTATCACAACCCACATTACCCCAAATATCAAGATTGTCATCAGTGTTAAAGGCAAAAGTAACATATTTTTCTTTCTGTTTGGAGGCAGGTCAAGAGAAATCAATGAAGAGAAATTGCAGAATGATATAATTCTGAGGCTGCATTAATACCCCAGTATAATGTACTTTTCCACAGACAAAGACTATTGAATACCCAAGCCTTGCTCAAGTTTGGGAAGCCACCTCACTCTCCTGAATCAGGAAGGTTCTATTCTCAGGTTATGTAATCAGGTTAAATAAACCCCACGCGAGGCTATCTCTGACCCCATCTTCTTGAGTTTAGGGACCTGTAGTTTTAGTTCCTGGGGAAATTGCCTTTTTCTAAAAATAATGCTAAATCTATCTCTGGGACAGTGTTTGTGAAGGAAAGTGAGAAGCTTAAAGGTCAAGCAAGGAAATGTCAAGTAGGAAACGCCCTGGAAAGTCTTGGAGTCATCCTCTCTCTTTACTGGGATATAAGCCTATGGCTGTTTTCCTTTCTTTCTTCATTGTGCCGTCTGTCCCAGGAACACACCCTTGGAGGCAGGCTGGGCCAGCAAGTCAGTTCCTACAATGGCTCCCCCTGTGTAAGACATCTAAACTGAGCAGTTAACAAATGCCATACTGAGGGCCTTCAGTGATAGACCCAAAAGTTGTTTTCCCTCAAATTAAAGTATCTTGAAAAAAACAGAGCAAAATAAAATAAAATAAATAATAATAATAATAGGTAGCCATTTATCCCATTGTTCATATTTCTTCTAATTTTTATAACTTTTTCTCATCCTAGAAGTAAAAACTGTTTATTGCTAAAAGTTTGGAAAATGCAGAAAGATAAAAAAAAAAAATCAAATAAAAATCATCCATGGTCTATTACAGTTTTGGGTAAATATCTTCAGTTATTTTTATTTAACTATAAAATATATTAATTTTTACATGAATACACATTTTTATAAAAACTATATATAAGTACATATACATATACACATATACATATGTTATTACCCAAAAAAAAGTATATACCCTAAAGTGAACCACACTGCATATACAGTATCTATTTTTCCAATATACTTTTATTTATGAGTTTTTTATATATTAAGAAGCCTATTCTTTTGTTAGTTTCATATGTTACCATATTTCTCAATTTTTAAATAGCCTCTTATTGGTTAAACCTTTTTCTCATGCAAATGTTTATAATCTTTATGTAGTTAAATTCACTATATTTTTCTTTATGATTGATAGCATTGATATTGTCCTTAGACAACACTTCATCTACCCAAAGATTATGTTAGTCACTTGTCTTTTCATATTAAACTTGTATAGTTTTCTAAATCTAAATCATTAACCCCGTTGGGATTTAAGCTGGTAAAAGGTGTGAAGAAAAAATCTGGTTTCATATTTTTCAAACTGGTGAGCCAGTCACTTCAATATCATTTATTGGCAAACCTATCCCTTCCCCATTGAATGAAAATGCCATCTCTATTATATCATAATTTTTATATGCTCATAATCTGTTTCTGGACTTCATATGCTGCCCATCAATCAGTCTGTCTGCATGACCCTGTATCTCACTATTTTAATGTGTATCTTTTAATTGACAGGGAAAGTCCCCTCTTAATTACTCATTTTTTAGTTATTTCTGAGTGTTTATTGTTCCAACTTAACTTAAGGATTATGTTGGAAATTCCAAGTAAAATCCCCTTGAGAACTTTCTGGAAATGAATGAAATCAGAGCCGGAGACAGATACAGCTTTAGGACTCTGCTTTCTCTCTCCCCACTCACCCTTCCCCCCTCTCATTTCTTCCCTATCTGTAGGCTTCCCACTTCCCTTTTTGCTCTAGTAGAAACTCCCCGTAGCTATCCTGGTCTCATTACATGTTTATGCTCATTGCAGACCCTATTGTCAACTGGTTTAGTTTCTCACCATTTTTCAGTTGTCCTTTCTAAAATCTCAGCTTATGTATTAGTACTGGGCCACAAGTCACTGGTCAGCTGTGAGATTTTCTCTCTGTATCAGGTGACTTCTTAGTTTTAATCAGCAGTAGATGAGAAGTAAAAAAGTGGATAGTCAATGTGATAAAATAGGGCTATCTAAATATTGAGGGTATGGGTGGGATAGGTTTTCTTGGACAGGAGTATATGTAATGCAAACATTTGGACACTTATCTGGACTGGATTATAAATGTAAGCAGAATAAGTAGTATATAAAACTATTTTCAGTATAATTCCAAATTTAAAATATATCGAATTTAAATTATAAATATTTATAGCATTTATTGAGTCATTATAATTTGTTAGGCACAGTGCTAAGTGCTTCTCATCATTATCTTATTAAATTGTTCACATTCACAGGGTAAATATTATTTTCATCATTTTATAGCTGGGAGAACTGAGACTCAGAGAAATCTTAAAGAAAAATTTACTCAAACTCACAAGGTTAGTGTCAAAGCCAGAAATTTAACCCAGTTCATTTTATGTTCAAAGATCAGACTTTTCAATATTATACTTATATAACTTCTGAAGGACCATAAAAATGCACCAAATGCTAACAGGCTTTACCTGCGGTCAATACAATTAGGAATGATAGGATTTGCACTGGAAAGAGTCTAGTGTTTAATGGCATACATGGACTTCAGAATTTGACATGTGGTATTTAACTCACAAACTACTGTTTACTCGCTCTATGTCCTTGGGAATGTCACTTAACCTTTACAAGATTTACTTCTTCAGCTATAAAATAGAAATTTAAGCAATCTATCCCATAAAGTAGTTTTAAGAATTAAATAATCCAAATAGGAACCACAGTGAACTGTCACTGAGCAAGTTCAATAAAGAGTAGCCATTATTCTTATATATTTCAATATTTCCTAAATTTCCTCAATGAGCATATATTTAGCCTTTACCTAAGTGGAAAGTAAGTAAAGGAGTTAGTTCATTTATCTTTAATCGTGAATACATATATTTTCAGTGACAATATTAAATTATATTGAGCTATTTTTCAGTCTCCCTGATAACTAATGGTGTACATGTTTAAGAAAACTAAAAAGATTTTTGTTTGCAGTTGAAAGTCCAAAAGTTCAACAGCAAACTTTTTTATTTTCTGGGCAAACTTAACAGAGCTAGTTGGAAACTGCTTCCTTTAATACTATGTTTTTACTGTTTTAATTACCTAGGTATTCCATAAATGATGATCACCATTCTATGTTTTATAAATGCCATTTATGATAATATTTTTCATAGAGACTTATTAATCCATCAGTATTAGAGTCTTTTGCTCAAAACGAAGATACCTGAGCCCCAGCTATCACCTACTGAGTCAAAAATCTGAAGACATGTGTTCTAGAAATCTTTTTAAAAAATAATAACTAGTACCCTGGTAACTACGCTCACCGACATTTGAGGATCACAGCTATGAGACAGGATATAATTTAGAAAAGGATCAGTCGGTATGAAGATATGTCAATCAAAACATCCTAAACTGAAATGCAAAGGAAAAAATTTAAAAAGAAAAGAAAAGAATATCTAAAAACTTAAAACAGTGTAATCTATGTGTAATTAGAATAACAGAAAAAGAAAAAGAATGAAACAGAAAAATATTTGAAGTAGTAACAGTCAAAATTTTTTCCAAAAATATTGACAGACACCAAATCACAGATCTAGGAAATTCAGAGAATGCCAAGAAATATAAATACCAGAATACTGACACCTATACAAACTATATTCAAACCGCAGAAAACCAAAGACAAATTGAAAATCATGAAACAAGTTCGGGGAGCAGTGAAGCTCTTTTTATAAAGAGAAACAAAGATAAGAATTATAAGAAACCATGCCAGCAAGAAGATGATGGAGCGAAATATTTAAAGTTTTGAAAGAAAATATAAACAAAAACAACAGCCTAAAATTTCTAAATCCAGCAAAATTATTTTTAAAAATGAAGGGGAAATCCAGATCTTCTCTGACAAATAAAAACTGGAGAAATTCATCACCAGGAGATCAGTCCTGCAAGAAATATTAAAATAAGCACTGTAGGCAGAAGGAAAATGATATAGGTGAGAAACAAATCTACAGAAAGAAAGGAAGAGCATCAGAGAAAGACTCTATGAAGGAAAATAAAGTTATTTTATTTTTCTTATTGATCTAAAAGATAACTTTACAGTGATATATTAATAAAATAATGTATTTTGTTATTATGGCTGTGGATAAGTGAAAGGAATAATGATAAAATCTTAAAGAACAGAGGGAGGAATTGGGAATATTCTGTTACAAGTTACCTATAACACATGTGGAGTGGTATGGTGTTATTTAAAAGTGGGCTTTGATTAGTTTAAAGTATATATATTGTAAACTTTAAGGAAACCACTTAATTTTTTTTTAAAGAAGTCTGATTTATATGCCGAGAGGAAACAAAATAGTTATAATAAATGTTCAGTTACACGTAGAGAAAGCATAAAAAGGAACAAAATAGAACAATGAAGCAAATGCAATAAAGAGAAACATTTACAAACATGTTAGGTATTAATCCAATCTATCAATAGTCACCTTAAAGGTAAGTGATATAAATACACTATCGAAAAGACTATTGTGGATTAAAAAAAAAAAAGTGGATAAAAAACAAGACCCAATTATATGTTATTTATAAGTAACCCACTTTAAATTAAAGATACATATAGATTAACAACAAAAGAATGATATAGCTATACCATGATAACACTGATCAAAAGGAAGCTGGAGTAGCTATATTAATTTCAAACAAAACAGATTTTAGATTAAGGAGAATTATCTGGATAAAAACAGACATTATGTAGTGATGAATTACATTACAATTCTCCAAGAAGACGTATCAGTCAGAAACTTATATGTGCCTAACAACAAAGTATCAAAATATGTGAGGGAAAAACTGTAAGGAAAATGGATAATCAGTATTATAATTGGAGACATCAGTCATTATTGTAGTCAGAGACTTTAATCACTATTATAATTGATAGGTTAATCAGGCAGAAAATCAGTAAGGCTATAGCTGACATGAAAGCACTATCAATCATATTGTTGCAATTGACGCAGAAAGTGCCATCTAACAACAGCAGAAAGCACATGCTTCTCTAGTTTGTATAAAATATTTGCCAAAATAGACCAAATCTGGCATATTAAATTCACCTTAACAAGTTTAGAATAAAAATCATGCATGGTATGCTCTTAAATTATGATGAAATTAAGCAAGAAATCACCAACAGAAAGAAAGTGGAAAATTTCTCAAAGTTTTGGAGGTACACAACACACTTTTCAACAACACATGGATCAAAAATGTCTCAAAATAATTTTTAAAAAAATTCTTGAACCAAATGAAAATACAGCTTATCAACACTTAAGTAACACAGTAAAAAAGTGCTTAGAAATTTATAACATTAAATGTCAATATTGAGTGGTGGAGGGGAAGTTACAAAATCAATCATCTAAGCTTCTACCTCAGGAAACTAGAAAAAGAAAATTGATTTAGACCTAAAACAAAGCAGAAGAAAAAAAGACATTAAAAATGAGACCAATAATTAATAAAATTGAAAATAGGAAAAACAAAGAAAATCAATGAAACCAAAAACCAGTTCTTTGAAAAGATCCATCAAATGATAAACCTCTAGCCATGCTAACCAAGGATAAAAGAAAAAAGACACAAGTTATTAATATCAGAATGAAAGAGGTGTCATCATTACTGATGACAAAAAGAATTATAGGGGATTAATGGCTTGACCTATTAAGTGAAGGAAAAAAGAGCCTGTGCATCTGACTGGATGGACAGATGAATTACCTTGGATGAGGGGATGGGATAGTGTCTAGAATGGGTCACATCTCAATAGAGTAAGTACTGTGGAACTATAAGTTCTTCATGAGAAAGGAGGAAGGTGGACCAAACAGAATCAGGACTGAGGGAAACAATCTAACTGTAGGGCTATGCTACTCCCCGACAAAGAGGAAAGTGGCTGATGCTTCACAGTTGCTTGGGTGCAGGCCTTCTTCCAAATTAACTTTAACAAACATGCAATTAATGTAAAAACAATATCTTCCTATCCATGTGGAGTTTTGAGGAAAGGCTCCTAGACAAGCTCCCTCCAAACAAAAGGCTGACCTCAGGGCCCACCTGGAAATTCTGAAGTGACCACTGTAGCCAGTGAAATCAGTTGTAATAGGGAACTAATCTCAGTATCCAAGGGAGCTCTCTGTGAGGATGAGCTGTAGCTACAGGAGTGTGTCGAGAGTAATAGAGACTGATGTAGGCAGTTAATCGCATCATGGTTCCAGCTGAGCAGAGGACCAATCACCTATCCAGGGAGGAGAGAACAGTCTAGACACCCAGAAGAAGTTGTGTCAGGTAGTGTGCTAGCACTCTAAACAAGGCTGCATGGGAGATTGTAGGATACAAAAAGGAAGGCAGAAAATCCCAGTGTTGTGGACAGGACAAACAAGAGCACAGGTGGAGGAAGACTCTCATATACCTCTTCATGCCTAAAGTAAGAAATGCATAATTTAGTTTCAAGTAATTTAGCTTCAAGTAATTCACCTTCAAGTAATTTAGTTATTATTATATTGTTCATTGTGACAGGTCAGAGCAATTACTTAAAATAGCTAAAAAAGCCATTTAACTATTAATAGAGCTGGTACTTGGATTAAGATTCCATGTATCACCAATCTACTTCCTACTATTAATTCATTGTGCCTAGTCACTTTTGTCAGCAGCCATCTACCCCAGTACCAAAGTCCTTCAGCCAGTAAACTGGAACTTACACATATTCCTAATCATTCCTGAGCAGGTGCCTATTAATTTCTCTGGAGTTTATTCCTAAAGTATAAATAGTAATAATAATATCAATGTTAGCAGTTGTTGGGGAGATGATACAAGTCATCGGGCTAATTATAAGTGAAAAGTCATTTTCACAATCTAAACAGCTATACACATATTTGGATAAAAGTTTCTGTGAAGCTGTGTATCTTGGAGGCATAAGATATAAATATATAATGGAATATTATTTAGGCATAAAAAGAAGGAAATTCTGCCATTTGTGACAACAATGATGGCCTTGGGGGCATTATGCTAAGCCAAATAAATCAGGCAGAGAAAGATAAGTACTGTATGATCTCACTTAAAAAAAAAAAAAGCAAAAACAAACTCATAGATACAGAGGAATTGCTGGTTGCCAGAGGCAAGGTGGTGAAGGGTGAACAAAATGGGTAAAAGTGATCAAAAGGTACAAAATTCCAGTTATACAATAAGTAAATGAGAGAGAGAGAGAGAGCGAGAGAGAGAGAGATGGGGGGGAGACGTATATGAAATAATAAGCCATCATAAATATCTAAACTCTTCATACAATGTAATTTAGAGTATATAGAGAAAAAATGAAAAAGCAAAGAAGTCACTCACAGTTTGAAGGTGAGAAAATCTGCGATGTATTTTGTTGTAGAATCAAGGGCAGCAAAATCTCAAGAAAAAATGAGAAGTCAAAGTTGCTACAAAGACCCAGGAAGTTTAATGAAAATAAAGTGACTGAAAGTAGCTAGGCGACCACTGGTCATCTCTATGAAAGAATTATCAGGAAAACTGTTGGAAAGGATACCATGCTGCACGAGTCAAGGTTGGCTTGAGCAGGTAGCCTAAGTGAAACAAAGGTTAGGGTAGGGACCACACCATATTTGCTTTAGTATCTAGGCAATAAAAGAAAGAAATCACAGTAGCTAAGGAAGTAACAGTTTACTTGATAGCTGATGATATCAATGAAAAAAAAAAGTAGAAATGTGAAAAGCATTAGAAACAAAACTCTCAGGTGCTGAGAATGAGCTCAGATTCATATTTGAGACAGTCATGTAGACATAGAGCTACATTAAGATCAATAATGAGATGGATATAATTACAGAGATGAAACTTCAAGACAATGAGGTAAATACAGATTTTTAACGGGGTAAATATTTCAGAAATAAGCTGTATACTAGAGATCTCAAACTCAAATATCGACTGGGGCCAGAAAGGTAATAGCATGAGTGACCTGATGTGATATGCAGTTACTTAAGAACCTCGAATTTCTGAAAAATGATGTGCTCTCTCTCATTTTTCTTGAAGCATGGATCCCTCTTAGTTTATCTGTCACTCTCTCAATTTTGATAGAGACATGGTCAAAGAGAAAGATTTCCTTTTAGTGAAAAAACCAACACTCCATGTGTGCTTATAAAGCAAGTCATACTTAGTCTCTGGATGTAGGTGATAATATGGAGTGGTGAAGTCTAAGTGGAGTTGAAATGCATATGGTAAAGGGACTGGTCACTTCTCAGTTCGTTGTTGTCATGTGTGTGAGAGGGTCAGAAACTGTCACATCTCCTGATATTTTAAGAAAAGCCAGAACACTAGATGTTTATTTGAAATATCTCAATTGTTGTATGTTGGCTCAATTTAAAAACAAAACAAGACTGAGCAGGCCATCTGGACGCCAGACCTGCCCACGCATCAATCTGCATCCCCTGTTGTACACATTAAGTTCAACCTGTCAGAGACCTGGGAGACAGCTTTTGATACCTGAGAGTCAAAGTTACTTGTGGTTTCTCTTGGTTGCACTGATTAAAGAGAAAGAGGGGGAAAAAATCCTTCAAAGCCAAATAAGCAATTGGAATTAACTGTTTGTACCAGGACAATTGATAATGGAAAAACAGAGCAACAGGCTTAAGCTAGATTTATTCTGTAGCAGTTGAATTGTTTGTTTGTTTTTGATAGTAGGAGGTCTTTAAATTAGGTTGAGCTTAGGCTTTGCTTTGCCCACTATAACAAAACTATATGTATTGGTAATCTAAATCACAGTGAAATGTTATGCAGACATTAAAAACATAACAATTTTAAAAGTATTTATACATTTTGGGAATTTCTCACTTCATTTTGGTTATTCTTCCAAACAATACTATCAATACTATTATTTTTTAAGTTTTAAAGCAGATGAAAATATTATACATAGTAGGGTTCCATGGCTTCATAAATTATTTTATTAATTTCTAAAAGTTTTCAAAAACAAGAATCTTTTTCCAAAAGTTGTATCATTTAGGTTCTGGAATAACATGAATTATAACTACAGGAGGCTGTGACTCTAGTTGTCAGAATCTTAGACTTTGGGTTGTTTCATGATCATATTCACGATGAGGAAACCAAGAAATATTCCTATCCATGCTTATTTCAGAGATTTCACAAGGATGTCTTAAAATCCTAAATTATAATACCAGCTTTATCTCCTCCCTTCAATTTTATCTCCCTCTTTTTGTGGTGGAAACTGTTGTCTCCTAGTATCCATTTCTTCCATGATAGTAGAATTTTAGCTGGACACTGGGCTCCTCAGAATAAGGCAAAATTTCTGGTCTTCCTCGGCGGCTAGGTATAATGTGTAACTCAGTTTTGGCAAATGATAAAATAAGAAGGCCACTTTCAGGATCTTTTCTTTAGTTCTATTGGTCTATAGCTCTGTACTTTTCCCCTTTTTAGTCTCTTCCTAAGTCTTACTGCCTAGTATGTACATGACTTGAATCAAAAAGATGATGACTATACCCTAGGAATGACAAAATGTGACCTGAAATAAGAAATCTGAGGATATTTTATAGCAGAGCTTCCTTCCTTTCTAGGCTATATGCTCACAGTGTAATTCCATTCTAAGTAATACAGCTCCCTACCTAACATTATAATTGGTTACAACCACTATTTGTGTTGGAATGAGGCAATTAATAAATCACATCCCTGCCTTCACCCTTTGTCTGAAGAGGTCTAACCTCATTTTTTATTGTTCTAAACAATCCATGGCCAGACTCCTTGATAACCCATTTAAATTTCTAGAACTAAATTAATATACTTGACAAACTAGAACATCTGTTCTCTACCTTTTTTTTATCAAAACTCCGCTTACAGTTTTAAGAACTAAAATTAATAATGCAACTGGAAATGTGTCAATAATCCTTCCACAACCCCATTTACTTTCATTTTCCATTATGCCTTTCTTCTATCAAGTAAACATTAAAATCATTATATAAAATTTCAAAAAAAACATTTTGAATTTTTAAATATTTCATTAAGTTTATGCTAATTCAAAGAGAATTTATCACTTTTATTCAGTAAACAGTATGAAATTTTTTCTTCCAAGGAAATATTTTCATACATTTATTCAAGTTTTCCTCTCTGTTTGTAGTTAGAGAGCCCGCACATTTCTCATTAAGTTAATTTCTAGATATTTATATGTATTTTATTACTATTAAAATGCTAATTTATTTTTGGTATTTTGATCTTAATATATCATAAAACTAAACAAACATTTAAAGAAAAAAACGACTGGATTATAAACAGAAATTTCAAAAAATCATTACTAGAAGTGAAAATTGCACTGTAAATTTTTCAGTAATTTTGCGTATGACAAATTTTTAAAATAGTAAGTTTATCTGATATGTAATAAAATCATACCTATCTACATTTTTCTGGTCTTTATCTCGTTTTGATAGTAATTAACTTTTCTACATAAATCACTGACTTGAAAAACTGACATTTCATCTTTTATAAAATTGGAACACTCCTGGGATAAAAAGAATATTTATGATTATTTAGTTTGTCCCTCTCATTTTATGTACTATGAAGTAGACCAAGAAAGATAATACACCTTGTCCCAAATCACCCAGTTTTCCTTTTTTTTTTTTTTAAATGGGGAAATCAAACAGGTACAAGAGTATACAACAGACAAAAATCTAATAAACATAGGTTTGAATCTTGGGCTGCTCACATACAAACTGAATAACTGTGGCCTCTTTGCATTTCAGTAGACTAATCTGTCCTAGACCATAGCATCAAACTTGTAGGGCTGTCCTAAGGATTAAATAACAAATTGCATTAAAAACATTTAGCCCACTGCTAACCACACGACACTGTGCTTCAAAAGTGCTCTGTTTCATCTACTCCTGGGGATAGGAGGGTTTCTGCCAACAGTTATAAAAGGGAACTCTCCATGTAGCAAATGATTACATTATTCCAACAGCTACGGGGAAAATTGGGAGAATAATCTTCATTCCAAGAATCAGTGGAAATAAGATAATGAGGTTGCTTCAAATATAGCAGAAGATATTTGAACTTGAAGCCCTAAAGCTGATTAGTGACAGGTATTCTGGCATTTCTATAATCATTGCCATTGAGTTTGGAGATTGTTTTCAACTGAGGAATCACAGCGCTCCTCTAATGTGGGTAGCTTTAATGATTTGAGTTTGAAACCATTTTAATATTTAGTAACCATGGATCAGAATTTTTGCTTCTCTATTTTTTCAGGCCAATCACTGGAGAACATTTCATTTACTTCTAACTTTTATCGACAGGGGGCCCAGTAGCTGATCAGAGTTCTCTCCGACTCACATACCACCTTATGCAAATCTGCTCCATGAGTCTTAGGTTTCTTTCTGGGTGTCCAGGCCTGGAAGGACACAGAATATCAGCAAATGCTGCACGAAGGATCATGTCCTGGGAGGCAGTGACTCAGACACATGCCAGGTCCAGGAAAGCATAGCATCCGTTAGACTCTTAAATAATCAATTCCAACAATTACAGATGGAGCAGAATTTACACACAGGAAATGTCAGTCAGAGAAAGTCTCTGTGCAATATCAGGAAGGTCCACTATGCTAACCCAGGAACTTCAAGTGTGACTTGTTAGAAGTGGCTGATTATGTTTATATTTGTTGTTTGTCTAAATAATAATTTCACTGTTCTTTATGTTATGTTCAGTTCAGATTACTACCAGAGTAATCTTATTTTACTGGTGATCTATACACTAAAAGGAATATGCTACTCAACTACACAGTGTCACAAAAAAGTTCTCAGAAAATATTTCTTGTGTTTGACATGAAGTCCAAAAATAAATGATGATCATGGTAAACATGGTTTTGGAATTCATTCAACTGGGACTGTCCTGGTACCTAAAAAGTATGAACTAGGCAAATAATTATGTTCATGGAATGCTGCTTTATCAGAAAAAATTTACATATTTGTTAAAAATGCAGGTGATACTTTTACTTCTTCCCACATTATTACCTTTCTCATATAATTTTGCCTCCTATTTAAGAATATTAAAGCTATACAGTATGTGTTCTTTTATAAGATTCCTTCTTCATTTGAAAAAGCTTTGTAGCCATGTTAATCTTCATTTATGCATCTAAATATAGTTAGCATGAAATCACGGGGAAAGTCATCAAGAAAAAAACTGATATATAACTTCCCAAAAAGTTAATATTTCTGTGTCCAAAGCACTGTGAGAAAACTTAAATGTAAAACATAAGCTGGAACAAAATCAAGGTTATTATTCCTAGTAAATGTACATCTATTAAAACAGAAGCAAAAATTATTATTTCAAAAAAACTGGACAAAGAATAAGATGGGAAATTTAAAATAAAGAGAGGTGGCCATTAAGCATAACAAACACTGTTTACCTTCAATGTTAACGAAATAATGGACAGTAATGCAGAAATGAAATAAATTATAAATTAAAACACAATTTTATACCTCCTTCATAAGATTAATAAAAATATAAATGTTTAGCAATGTCACTTTTGAGTAAGAATGTGAAGAAATGGGTTGTGCTATACTTTATTGACAGAAGCATAAAGTATTATGTCTAATGTGGAGAGTGTTTTGTCAGTAGCTTATAAAATCAAAATACACGTATTTATCACTCAGGTATTTCACTCTTAGTAACTATTCTCGAGAAATATTGTACACAAACATGGGGAGACATGTACAGAATGTTTATAAGCATTGTTTGTAATAGTCAGACCTTAGAAACATGATAGAATAAATATGGCAGTTACACGTTTTCAATAATCATATGCACCTGTGAAATATTACATATCAATTTAAAGAAACTTTTAAAAATACACATATTTTTTCTTAACATATATAATGGAATGATCTAATATGCTTATATTGCCAAGTAAAAAAAGCAAATGACAGAATATGGGCACACTATTTTACAATTTATATAAATTTAAAACACACACACATGAATAAAATACTGCTTAGAGTTCATGGGTGCTATGGTTATAAAGCATACTTCCATTTTATCTATAAGTGTTTTATTAAAAACAGATAATGTTGTAAAATGTTAATTGTCATCTTTCCTAGGCATGGGAATGGTTTTTTTTTAGAAAACAAAAGAAAATATGACAAAAAGTCAAGAAAGATACGTTGACTAAAAATATTAATAGGTAATCTACAGAAGAGAAGGAAGTAAAAATATATTCAACATCATTGTTAGCCAATGTGTTGCAAGTTGAAGCCACAATTGGCACAGATTTTTGATAAAGTGTATAGTGCACAGTAGGTACACTGCTCACAAAGCCTGGGACAAGGCCCCTTTCCTGTTATCCCCCTTTCCCTTACCTTTACCCTGGGGAGACAAAAACAGTGAATTGAGGAGAAGAAGGAGGATTAAAAGGACAAAGAGAAATAAAAGAGAATACACCCTTTCCCCTAAATTGATCCTGAGGGCCATAGTCAGGCCTGATACTGGGGAGAGGAAGAGTTTTGAATTACATAGTAAGTTTTAAACTTGACTTTAGGACTTCTCTACACATGAACACATGACTTAACCTTAATAAGATATATTCTGACGTCATGGGACTTGTATAGAAGGTGTGATTCTTTATAATTGAAGGCAATGATAGAAAAATTGAAACAAAATACCATCCACCAACAACCTAGATAAGCCAAAGACCAGAAATATGAAAGATGAGTCACATTTTGATAGAGTAACCATCTGTCTGGCTTGCCCAGGTCAGTCCCTGATTATGTTTGTTTTTCCAGAATAATTATTAACACTTCCTTTTAATCTTAGAAGTGCCTCAGCTTGAATGATGATGAAATTCATGATGAGTAAGCCATTTGTTTAAGAACAATCAGTAAAAAGTGATTGGAATTCAAATCAGGTCTATCTAGCTCCAAATTCTGTGTTCTTTCCACTGCTGTTAAATATTACTGATCTGGACTAGTAGCTTGAATCAGTCAAGTTTCACAAATGAAGTGTAAGAAAAATAAATTATAACTATGACTTTCAAGGCTATATCATACTTCATTCTTAAGCCAATAATTGTTGATATGCAAAAACCCTTACGGATTTGTCTTAATGAATAAATAAGTAAGCATACAATGTAAGCATGTGTTTTTAAAGAGAATGAAATATGCATTTTTTTAAGTGTATCAAACACTTAGAGTTTACATTTTCCTACATGTTTTCCCCATTAGCCAAACAAAGGTAAAAGTTTACATTTGAATGGTCATGAATTTCAAGTTAGTAGAGTTCAGATTAAAATATCAAGCAGTAATTTTAATACCATGTAAAACAGTATAAACTGTAAAAATTCGATATCATTTCTTTTTAAATATCAAATTATAAAATTGTGGCCCTTTTTAAAGAGAGAAAAACTTGAGTGTGTATTTGGAAAGATTTCTTCTTTTGGGATATATTTTAAAATACTAAAAATGCTTCTGAAAACCACATACAACTCGTTGTGTAAGCTGCATTTATACACGCTTATGTTTGCTGATATATTTACTCTTACAATTTATCTGTAAATAAGCTATAATTTTCTTTTTGATTAAAAAGAAATATATCCCAAACTAGGAAGCAAATTTTAAATTTCTAGCTTTCTAAACTATGTCTTGGAGGAAAATTACCAAGAGATCTACACTGAGATGACACCGCCACACGACTGCAGAGACAACAGAAGTCTCATGTTTCCCCCTGTATCTCTCATCAGTTGTGTGGCCTTGTGCAAACTTTTTAACCTCTCTATGTCTCAATTTCTGTTTATGTGAAATTGGAATGCTGCTCTCTCAGAATTTTTAATTAGGCTGAAGACTTAAAGTGAGCTAATATTTGTGTAGCAGTGTCTTCCAAAGTACTTTCAGAATAGTAGTCTTTCTTTGTCAAAGGACTGTATAAATTCAGAGTATTATTATTATGGGAATCAACTTCTTCCAAAAAAACACTAACCTTGAGCAGCAAAGGATACTTTCTAACATGGGGCTCTCAGAATTCCAAAAAGGGAGCAAAGAAAGGGGGAGGATAGGCTAGTGGCGGTGGAAGATAGAATTAGAAGGCCTCATGGAGAAATGAATCAAATCTCAATAGATCCCTGCTTTTCAAAATGTGCACGTGTTGGGATGAATAAATCCTGTGGAAAGCTCACGGTCTGACAAGTTTAACCACAGTTGCCAATCTCTGCAGAACTGCTAACCAAGCCCTTTTGAGCCTTGGGAGGGAACTCCCACCTTGGCCCAGACTCACTGTGCTCTGCAACTGATCTTTTCTGAGCCCTGTAATGAAGGCTGACACTTGGCAGAAGCAGGGAGCAGAGGCACATGCTCTTAATGAGCTCTCATTCCTAAGAGGCTTTGGCATCGAAGGAGCATACCTCTTGCCACGTGCTTCCTCCAGTTATCTGCCTTGGCTCTCAGGGCACAGGAGGCTGCAGTTAGCAACAGGCAGAGATACCACATCAGGCCACATCTGGCTGGAGCCCCTGGGTATCATTACTCTTGGCCAGGGTTCAGTTGGATGGGAGAATAGGTGATGTCCTGCGCAAAGTATAGGGGTGCTTCCTATCTCAAACACTCTAATAAATGTTCTCTTGTAGAAGTTCTAGATGTGTGGCAACAAAGCAAACCTATGGTAATCACCAAGTCACACCTGACACCCAGCCTTTTGTATAATAACCTGAACATTATTGTCATTTGCTCAGGAAGGGAGCATTCCCTTGCCCAAAAAGTCTCAACCAATGGCTGCCTGGGTGGCTGTTACTCTGAAGCTTAAATGGGAATGATAGATTTGCAAATTCATCCATTCAACAAATGAGAATTAGTGGCTACAACTGTCAGATACTCTTCTACCTCTCTGTGAAAGCTGTAGCCATCATCAGGGTTGAAATCAGTTCCTGCTCTTGCAGAGCCTGCATTCTACTAGAAGACAGATAACAAAACATTACATCAACAAGAGTTTATAGAGCATGCTTAGTGTTTGAGGACAACGGGGGTCTAAAGGGTCCTGGGCATTGGGAAAACCACTTTTGAGAGGATGGTCAGGAATCTGACCCTTTTGAGGTAGCAACATCTGAGCTGAGATATGCTGGATGAGCAGGGTTCATGGTGAGAGCTAAGAAAGGCATTTAGGGGAGAGGGATGATGATGCAGAAAAAGGGAGAAGGCTCTGCAGGTGACGGATTGTGTAGGAAGGTGCTTGTAAACTACAAGGCATAGGATAGTTATGTTTTATCAGTACTATATTATCTTTATTCAAATGGTCCTTGCCCTACTCTCTTCTTATGGTGTTTTCTACAGAATAAAGCTGGTTGAGTAATCTTCCCCTCAGGTACTCTGCCTTTGATTTTGTGTCTCTAGTCCTGGTAGAAAAATTTTGCATAAGATAGGTATTCTATAAATATTTGTCAAATGTATGATTGAGATTAGCAAAGACAGTGTTACTGTGAGAGAATGAGCTGCTTTTAAGGTGGCCCAGAAATGAGAGTGGCTGAAATAATTTTCTTTTCTTAGTTTTACTGAGATATAATTGACATATAACACTGTATAAGTTTAAGGTATATAGCATGAGTTGTGAAATTCTTATTGCAAACTTCTGGGTAGGGGCAGTTAGTCCCAAGGGAATCTGTCACTAGATGTACACCACTGCGGCTCTCAGGTTTGTCCCTTCTATTTCTCCAGGAATGGATTAAATGAGCTAAAGTTACTTTTTTTGTTGTTGTTGTTGGGAGGAAGTATCTATTCTTTAATAGAATTCAATCTGTACTAGTTATAATATGAGCTGTAATGAAATACATGCTAAGTAAAAGGGAAAGTAAAATTAAAAAAAAAAAGAAAGAAAAGCTGAGAAGGTTTACGAGAATAAAATGTCTAGCCTTTTGATGATTCTATCCTTTCAACAATGGCCATTCACTGATATCTTGATTTCATGAATGAGACTCTCAAGAATAAGTCTAAAATGTAGGTTGTATCCCAGTTTGGATTTCATGTGGCAGTTATCTTATATTATTTGAAATGCCAATTGATTATTAAAAACACATTTCTTTAGCTTTGACTACCATGTAATAGACAGGTAACTATTATATCGTTGTTAAACCCCAGTAAATACTGCTTATTGGAAACACATTTCTTTCAACTGAACAATGATTGTGAATGTATCTATTACAGAAATCTTGAAACTCTATCAATTTGTGCCAAAAACACATCTTTTCTTTTGGATTCATAGGGCTGAAGATGTTGTCTCAAATGCAGTACTACTAAATCCCCAATAAGTATCTCAGTAATAAATTATGACTGCTGCAGCAAGAGTTTGGCAGTTTGTTTAATCACTCAGAATAATAACTGGAAACAAGAGCACTCTGCACATTAAAAGCAGATTTTTTCAAAGCATGTTGGCCACTTTGTGTCTAGACTGAACTACTGCTGGCTCAAATATTCTGGACAAAAATTTGTAGCAGCAAAACCCTTTCAGGGGCAAATGAATCACTCTGTGGGTTGGGTGCCTTTTTCTACCCAGTGGCTGTATCATAGCATTCCTACCTTTTTAGATTTGGGCTAAGCTCTGGAGCCCTGAGGTATAGCTTAGGCTAGAGCTGTATAATTAAAGAAAAAGAAATAGAGTTTAATGAGAGAAAAAGATCTAAACCATCACCTAGTCTAACATACTCATGTTATGCAGATGAGCAAACTGAGGTGACTGGTTAGTTCGGGGCCATTAACCCAGGCTGTGGTCCATTTACCCTCTTTGGGGAATGTAATAGATATACAAATCTAAACACAGTTCAGCATTACACTTTTTTCACTAAAGGGAAAGAGATTTTAATTTCTGGAACCAGGTAGAGTGTAAAAGACATTCCCTGTTTAATAATTATGTTTATTTCCTGCTTCATTTTGATTTAGAATAGTAAGAAAGAACATGATTCATATGGTAGTTATGAAGCCAGGCTGACATCCAGTTTGCCAGTGGGTGAAAACTGAAATACTTCCTTACAGATTGGTATGTAGGTGCTTCCCAGAGTGACCAGAAGTACCCCATCACCACCCACAGTCCAGCCCCACTCCTCAAACCTTCCCACAATCTGACATCTATAGGCTAACACTAGGATGCCCCTTTAGAGCAGTATCCGTCAGTTATGACTGGGCAGTGCCTATGCATTACGTGTTACTACATATTTTGAATCTCTATCCTGCATATAACAATAGACTTTGCTAAAGACTGATACAATCCTAAGAATTGTGAGAGGTATAAGCATAATTAATAGAGTAGACATAAATACTAAATATGACATTTCCACAGCAATTTATTTTTCTTAATATAATACTAGCTATTGAGTACTTGCTGTGTGACAAGCCCTCTTCAATGTTCCCAATGTTCTCTAACTTATTTAATCTTCACTACAGTCCTATACAGTTGGAGCTATTCTTTTGCAGATGGAAGAACAAAGGTGAATTAATTGAACCCAGATCAAACAGCTAGGAAGTGGTGGAGATTTGGTAAGATTTTAGCCAAAGCATTACGATTCTAGAACCTGAGTTCTATATCTTCAGAGTGAAACTCTCTTTGGAGTGGCATGTCAATTATGACTATAGATTTGTTGGTACATTCTAGGTAATAATAAATCAGAATAACTAAGACTGTAGTGTAGGGTTAGACCCAATTATTATTGTGACAGTTCTATATTTAAATGTTGGGGATATGTATTCTTGTTTATCTTGCTTGGACCTTTTTGAAATAAACTTTCAGTGAATTATTTAGATCAGTGATTAAATTATTGAATTGAAATTGGAAGTGAGATGAGGACAAAAGGCCACATATTGTATGGCCTCATTTATATAAAACATCCAGAACAGGCAAAATCTACAGAGATGGAAAGTATAATAGCAGTTGCCTGGAGTTGAGAAAGGGGGAAGTGAGGAGTGACTATTAAAGGGTAGAAAGTTTATTTTTGAAGTAGTGAAATGTTCTGGAATTAGCTAGTAGTGATAGTTATAACATATGGGTAAATTTCATAGTTTATGAATTATATCTTAACTTCAAAATAAAATTAAAAAAAAAAATGAGTCAAAGGTCTCTCTGTCAAAAGGCTGGCCCCTAAGTACTAAGTCTACTTTGGTCAGAGGAGTTATTTCAACCTTTAGCTATTCAAAGATAAACTAAATGGAGAAAGAAAAAGGGGACTCATACCACACTAAAGGTAGTGAATAATTTTT
Organism: Rousettus aegyptiacus; assembly: GCF_014176215.1. Lineage (NCBI taxonomy): Eukaryota > Metazoa > Chordata > Mammalia > Chiroptera > Pteropodidae > Rousettus > Rousettus aegyptiacus. The sequence continues at coordinate 68,770,127 of NW_023416309.1, forward strand.
TTGATTGGGAGAAATGTCTAGAAAACATTTAATTCAATTAAATGTGATGGATAATTGCTGAGTAAACACCATGTACAAGGTGCAATGCTAGGCAGTGGTGACCATAAAACAATGATAGTTCTGAGGGAGAGACTGCTAAATTAGATAACAAGTTTGGAAAATTGTTGTCAAGATGTGCCCAGGGATCCACTGGTGCTGTAGTTTAGTAACTGAAGGCCTCTCAGGGTTATAACCACGTGCAAACTTCATTTCTTTAACGTAGTTTGTTTTTCTGATTCAAGCTAGTTTTGCCCAGATAATAGTATTGTGACTCACTTCATTTTTTCTGCCCTTATCCTTTCACCTTTGTATGTCTGCTCCTTTAATCTTTAAGCCTGAGGACATAAAATTAAGCAAGCCTCATGTCTATAATCATGAAGACAATAGGTTTCTGTTGGACTTTAAACTAAGGACAACATCTTGGCTTTAGATGTGTTTCAGCCACAGGCCCATTGAGGCAGAACAACCCCAATGACCATGGGACCAGACAGGATGGCACTGTGGCTCATTCCAGAACCAACATAATGATCAGTTATCTCATCCCCCTCCAATGGTTCAATCAGTAGCACCCATGACCCCAATTCCCTTAGTTTCCATGAAGACTGATTTTTCTCTATATAATCAGTACTGCCAAGACACCTGGGGAGCCAGGCCTTTGAGCAATAGCTTGCTTGTGTCTCTGGAACTTGCAACTCTCTAATACACCTATATTTGTTGCTGCAAAACTTGCATGTATCTCTTTTTTGGCTTAGACACACACAGGCAGAAAGACCCCTTTTTGTCCCAATAACAGAGTCACACCCTCCATTCACCAGATCTGGTTACTAGATTTTACTAGAATATCTAGAAAAGATCTTTCTCCCTTTGCTTAAATGATGCTCACTGAGATTACATGTCACTGATAAATCATTCAAAATGACACAAAAATAATGTAAACTAGTGACCCATGCTCAGGTTTCTCCTCAGGCCAGCCAGCCCACCTATGATTCTATGTACCCATCAAACACAACCAGTGATCAAAAAGGGCCTTGGTGACCAAAAAAATAGAATAAAATAATGTGAATAATCTGGAAAAGTAGATCATTTAGATCTAGGCTGTGGTGACTGCTGATAAAATATTCTCCACCTACACACACACGCACACACACGCGCACACACACACACACAAAATGCCTCCTTGGTAATGGAGATGCTCAAAATTGTCCCACCCACTCTTCCTTTCCCACCAGCAGTAAAACATTTCCAGTCACCTTTGGTCACAAGACATTTTCATGCCACTTAAGACAGATTCAAAAATAAAAAGTTTGTTCCATCTAGTCACAGTTAAAACTTCATCCTCATATTTAATGCCATTGAATTGTATGCTTATGAATAGTTAAAATTATAAATAGCATGTTATGTATCTTTTACAGCAATAAAATACATTTTTAAAAACTAATAGCAAAAACAAAAGAAAACAGTCCAGCAAACCAACTTCAATCTCACCTCCTGTGGTAGCGGAAGCCAAGCTAACCTTTTCCTATAATGGCTGAAGGTTGTTCACTTCTCTTCCCATAATAGATAAGGGACTTTTCAGTGTCACCACTGACTTGGCACAGACCACTGGTCCTGGTCAGTCACTCCCCTTAGGCTCATCAACCTATCAAAATACACTTTCCTTATATAGAAAGAACATGGGGAAGTATAAGGTGTGTATAAAAGAGAAAGCCCTGCTGCGATTGGAGCTCAGTCTTCAGATATGAATCTGCTAAGCCAGTGTGTGTCCGTCTCTCTGTCCAAGTATCTTGCAAGACTCCAATACAGTTTCTCCACTTTCTTCATGTGGCGCCTGACCTACACCCTAGGGAATGGCTCTGGGGAAAGGCTGAAATTCCCTATTTGGTTTTCCTTCCTCTCCTCCCTCTGCTGTTTCCTGGTTCTCTCGTTAAGGCATGGGGAAAGGACAAGAGTATTGTAACTTGATAAATGTTCTCTGCCTTTCTGCCTTCTGGCTTGACCTTGAGTGTCCTCTGAGTAGTATGTGAAGGCACTTTCTGGGGGGTATAGAAAGAGGCTCTCTTAAAGCCCATGCAGGAGTTCTCACCTCATTCTTTCCAGATAGTAGATCTGTTTCTGTGTAGTTGTTCCTGTAAGGTTCAGCAGCTCAACAGAGTCTGACTCATGATTAACAGGCGTCCTTTATTGAAAGGCAAGCTGTCCCAGGAAAGGTTCTCTGAACCCCAGGAAAGAGGCCAGAGAAGTCACACCTGGGCGGGGTCGGGGCAGGATTTAAAGGGTCGAGTCCAGGAAGGGGAAGATTCAAAAAAGACAAAAGCATAGCGTGGGGCTCTTTCATTGGTGCAGCGGTGTGGCTCCATAAAGTAGTCCTGGCACCCGCGGATTGGTCCATGGGCATCAGGTGGCTAACAGGCGGGAGCTAGGGGCGGGGGCCTGACTTCCTTGGGGCCTTTTCCAGGAGCGCTGGCCTTATAGTTCCCTCCATCCCCAAATGTTGTTTTATGCAAACATGCCTTTTTATTTTCTGTAGTTCTAATTCTTTGACACCTTGGGGCTTTACAGAGCCTGGAGAGACCCTCCCCAAGGTTAACCAGTTCCTAGAGATAGTAAATGACTCAGCTCAAGATTTATTTTTCATATGCAAACTAACCAATCTGAGTCCTCACGCCCTACCACTTCCTCCATTGGTTTGTCACACTGAGGGCAGTATTCCCCTGCTCTAATTACAAGGCCAGATACCAGACAACTAGGACAGTCTGCTCACCCCAGAACCCACTAAAAAAATTATTCGAATTAGCCAATCCTAAACCCACTTATCTTGCCCATAATTCCTGTCTCTCCCCCAACCCCAGCTGTGCTGGCTGGGAAAATTACTGTTTGACTATCGCCATGGAAACATCGGTTATTACCTATGAGAACATAATATTCTAACAATAAGCTTTCTGCTTCTGTACCCTTGCTTGCACACCCGACCTGTGGGTCGACAGGTAAATGAATAGAAGAAAAATAGACCTTTGTATTTAGACAGAATGAAGAATAGGATTTTGGGCTTAAAACCCTTATACCTCTATATTTTGGGATTGCTTAATTTGGGGTCTGCGTACTCCTGGCAGACCCAGCTGGCTGAATAAAGAATATATTCCCTAGAACTCACTGAGTTCTGGTGGTCTGTGTGTCTTTCAGGGGCTGGCAGCTACAACACAGCCTCCTGACCAAGATTTGTGCTGCCACTGCAGCCCCTGTAGCAGGGTATGCCCCCTCCTCTTGGGAACTGTGAATAACAAATTATTTTTTCAATGTCAGTCGTCTCCTGATCTACTGGCCTCCCTATACCTAAATAACTAAAACCCCTATGTTTTAAAACAAATGTGTCCTTACCTACCCCAGGAATGGGAAATTTAGACTACCCTTTTGTGCCTCTTCTTCTTACCCTGCTCATCATTAGTTGATCAAACAGAACTCCTACTGCATATTCCCTGGAATAAGAATACCTTCACCGATGTCCTCAAACTTCCTGCATCTTTTGTTAGACTCCCTGAAGAAACCGACTCACTGCACCCAGTTCTGGTGACAGCATGCTCACAAGCTCCTGGACTTTGGAGTTCTGTCAGCTGTCAGCCAAGGGGTACAGTGCCAGACTCCCCTTCTTTCAGACCCTCAGTCTTGATGAGTGATTGTCTTAGATCTTTCCTTATTATGATCTAAGTGGGAGTGCACTGGGATAAATACCACTGTCATCCATTGACAATGATTCCTTACTTTAATACATTCTCAAATTTCTAGTCTCCCTCATGGAGGCTGGTGGGGTTATGGCTGCAGGACAAATGTATTTACCTCTTGGTGAGTTTTGCAAGAATGGGCCTGGAAGCAAGCATAGACTTCCCTTCAGAATGTGAGGATTCTTGCTTCTAAATACCACCATAAGCACTGGGGCTCCAGACACGATTCTAGAAAATGGGGATTCCTCTTAAAGTTGTTGGAAAGGGGTAAGTCCATTTTCTGGTTAAACACACACATACGTACACACATACATATGTATGTAAAATACATTTACATTTATACATACATATATACATGGGTACACCTATATATAATTATATCTGAATTAACTGTGTGGTAACATTTAGCACATTACTGAACTTTCCATATCATTACACATCATTCCATAGCAGGATTTTGAATGGCAACACAGCATTCTATCATATTGTGTAATACTTGTTGTATATTCATTTTGTTTCTAATTTTAAACTATTTTGAATAATATCCCCCAAAATACTCTGTATATAAATCTTTTTTAATCATTTTACTTTTTTCTCTTTATGTTTTTAAAGGCTGATTCAAAGGATGTGAACTGTTCAGGTATTGAAACATATTAAAAACCAATCCTCTAAAGGTATTTTACCAACTTAAACTACCACAAGCAATATGGGAGAGTCATCAACAATAATAATATCATTTTTGTAAAAAAAAAAAAAAATGTAACTATAACAATTATTTTTATTATCTTTTCCCTTGACTATTAATGCATTTTCATTTACATATGTTATTTATACTTTTTCTCCTATGAATTAACTATTTTTTCCTTGTCAATTTGCCTATTTTATCTTATTTTGTCATAAATTTCACTCTGATAAAATTAAAAAGAAATATAATGCACATCTGTGTACAATTGACGATTATTTATAATTATGAATATTTCCTTTTCCTTTTTAAATATTAAAAAAAAACTACAGATAAAATTAAAGTCCCTCTCATTGCACCTCTCCTCTTTATGCCTCCTATTCTATCTCTTCGCCCCACAACAAAGATAACTCCTACCATTACTTTAGTGTGAATCCTTTGATCTGTTTCTTGTTTACTCTTATGTACTTACCTATTTGGAACAATGAAGTCTACGTAATATATTATTTTTGAGCATGTTTAAACATGTATAGAAATGTTAGAATTCTTGTCCATTATTCTGCAATTTGCTTTTTCAATGAAGTGTATGTTTTTAAATCTACCCATGTTGATATAAGTGTAGCTAGTTAATTTTGTTTAGCTACTACGTTAAAATCCATTATGCTTAAATATCAGTTTCTTTATACACTCATCAATTGGATCTTTGATGTATTTTCTTCCCAGCCCCTCTGATTCTGCACCCAATTCCAGTGTACAGGTTTTTTTCTCCATACCAACAAGCAATTCTCTGACTCCAGCTGTGTGTCCTACAATTCAACCTAATTCTGACACTACCTGGAGATAGCATCACATCCCACAGTTTTAGTCCTACAAGACTGACTCCCGCCTTATCCTACACACACAATTCAGATGCCAATTGTAAGTCCAGGTTGTCAGCTGTCCTTACTGACTGGCTATTGATCAGAGGTTTCAAGAACAGCTTCCTGGGGTTTGATTAATTTGCTAGAGTGTCTCAAAGAACTCATGGAAACATTTTACTTACTAGATTTTCAGTTTTCTATGAAAGAATATAACTTAAAATCAGCCATACGGAAGATATGCATAGGGAAAAGTATGGGGAAAGGGTGTGGAGCTTTTATGCTCTCTGGGCACACCATTTACCCTGAATCTCCATACATTCACAAACTCAGAAACTCCCAAACCCCTATCCATCCCTTCGAGGTTTTATGGAAGCTTCATTACATATTTGTGATGGATTAAATCATCGGCCATTGACGACTGAACTCAATCTCTAGACTTTCTCCCCTCTCCTGAGGTCAGAAGGTAGCACTGAAATTTCTAACCCTTTCATCACATGGTTGGTTCTCCTGGTTACCCGCATTGCCACATGTTCTGTGGCAATTTTTAGGGGATTTCCATAAGTCACATCACTAATATAAACTGAGTTGTGTTAAAAGGGGCTTATTATAAATAACAAGACACCCATTTCACCTTTATAGCTCTGAAGCAACTTTTGGAACTGATAACAAAAGATCAGATATTATAACTAAAGATGTGTTTATGAATTAGGACATTCCAAGGATTTTGGGAGCTCTGAGTCAGTAATCCACTTTTCTAGGTATCTCTCCTGTGTAAAAGAGAGACACACGTTATTAAACATCTGTTTGTTTTTCTCTTGTCTTTGATTTTATTTGTTCTTTATTACTTTTAATCTTTTATTATAGGTGGGGAGTGCTGTCAGCCAAGAACCTACAGGGTAAAAGAAAAATATTTTTTCCTCTCCTACATGGTAGATTAGAATCAGTGTAGTCTTCTCTCCCTGGTATCCTCATTTTAGTCACTTTTTTAATTCTGCCACTGGCACTCCCATTGTTAAATGACACTTTGTTAAACATCCTCTCAAAGAAAAAAAATCAAGGCTTCATTACTTAGCTTAAAATGTCATACCCAATAATCAAATGGTAGTGTTGCATAGTCAATTCAGTACATGGTTTGGAATCAGACAGATCTGAGATCTAGAGCCAATGGATAGAGCTTTGAATTCAGGTTCTGCTGGAAAGAAATGACTTAATCCTCCTTCCCAGGTCTTCATCAGCATAAAGATGGTCTCTTGAGGCAGTGAGATAACCTATAAGATGTCAAGTACAGTACCTAGCACAGAGTAGGTGTTCAATAGACCTATGTAAAGCAATGATTCGTGTAATGTGTATGAAACCTATAACATAGGGTAATATAGTAAACTCTGGGTTGGAAATCCATCTCTGTCATTTATTAGCTATGTGACCTTGGTCATATACCTTAGCTTCTCCATGCTATAGTTTTTCTGTCTAGAAAAATAGGAATCATAATAATAAGTACCTCTTAGCATTGTTATAAAAATTAAACAAATTATTTTTGTTAGAGTATTTAAACAGAGCCTCTCACATAGAAATCTTTTTTTTTCCTTGCTGAAAAATATAGAACACTTCACAAATTTGTAGGTCATCCTTGTGCAAGGGCCATGCTAATCTTCTCTGTATTGTTCTAATTTTAGTATATGTGCTGCCAAAGCAAGTACTAAAATGGTTTTGTTATTTTACATGTTCAGTTAGCTTACATTTCAAAGTTCCAGTTTTTAGCTTAATGATTACCTTACAACTGAAGTATTTAGAGAGTTTTCTTCATCGAGGATGCCTTTTTTCATTTAGACCCAAAGTTGAGAGATGCCCAGTGAGAAGACTAATGAGTTCCCAGGGCCTATTTTTTAATGATTGATCTTTTAGTCTCAGGTAAGTGTCAATGCAATGAAAACTGTTTAAAAAGTTTCTGCATAGTTGATTGAAAGAACAAGAAAACCTTTCCTAAGGCTTCCAGACAGGCCTATCTATGAGAAACTAAGACCAGGAGCTTGGCTAGTGAGGAAAAAGTCTAATAGGAACCAGAGAATGATGCTAGACTAACTCATACTGTATGTTAAGCATATAGTAAAGCACTTAGGAGTTAGTTGAGGCAGGGAACATGAATAGGTTTATCAGTGGGCTCTATATGTGATGAACAACTTTGAATATACATAAGAAAAAAGCAAGACAAAACAATATGTTTCTTTGGTTTCCCCTGCATGGCATGTGTTACACCAAAGAGGTAAGGGTAATTTGGTCTTACTCTGCCCCATATTAATGCAAGAATTGCTGTAAATGGTAAAATCACTGCCCCAGAGACAGAGGACATATATTTGAGTATCAGCGTGGACATTTCTTACTGCATTAAACTTACATATGTAAAAAGACAACTATAACAATTTCTCTGCTTACTTCATAGGATGTTATAAAATACCATAATTGATGCAAAATAAAATAATATATATAAGAAACAATGTTATATTTAAATGTAAATTATTCTAAATCTCCTTTGAGTCCATTTTCTAAATAAATAATAAAGAACAAAATGATAGATATATTTGCTAACTGAATGCATTTCTATACTTCTTCACACTGCAAAATTATGTATTGCTGAAAGCATTGAAAACACAGAATATTGCTAACAAAAAAAACAAAATGAAACAAAAAAAAATCTGTATCTGACATTCTATCATAATTATATACATATATAATTATGTGAGTCAATTTTTAAAAATAAATTAATCTCTTTTAGATAGATAGATGATAGATAGATAGATAGATAGATAGATAGATAGATAGATAGATAGATAGATAGAGGATAGATGCTAGATGATAAAGTTTTTTTTTTTTTTTTCTTGGCTCTGATTTTCTAGAGAACCCCTGGGGAACACAAGGGATTCCTGAGAGATAGCTAGGCTGAGGTGGCAGACCATCCACACATAAGAACTCCTGAGTTGGAAGGGGAGGAAATCAGAAGACTTTGAGGGTTGTCATTATACATTGTACCAGTAAAGGTGCTGCACACAAGTATACTTTGCAGGTATAGTGATTTTAGGATGTTTATTTAAAAATTAGAGAGTGCAACTTTCCATGTCTACGCTGGGTTTAGGTAGCGAGAAGAACTCAGATGCAAAACTGGATTTGTGAGTTAAGAGTTTGGAAAGACAAGAATACAGGAACATCTAGGATACCATGAAAAGATAAATCTGTAACATTCTCAAGAATATTGGGAAGGTTTCCAATCTCTTGTCACATGATTCTTAATTTTATGTATCAATCTGACCTGGCTGTGAGTTGCCAAAATATATGGTTAAACATTATTTCTGAGTATGAAGGTGTTTCTGAAAGAGATTAGCATTTGAATCAATCAACTTAGTGAAGCATATTGCTCTCCTTGATGTTGTTAGGTATAATTCAATTCATTGAGGGCCTGAACAGAACCAAAAGGCAAAGGAAAGGAGAATTTGCTCTCTTTTCCTAATGATTTGAGCTGGAAATCAGTTTTTTCCTGCCCTTAAGTTGAACTGACACTTACTCAGTTGGTTCCCTTGATTCTTGGGCCTTCAGACTCAAATGGTTCTACACCACTGGTCTTCCTAAGTCTCCAGTTTGCAAATGGCATATCTTGGGACTTTTCAGCCTATATAATGCACAATCCAATTCTTAGTAATAAACCTCTTTTTTTAATGTACATATACACATTTTACATGTATAATACATATTCCATTCATCTATTTCTATTACCTACCAGATTTAGATTAATAAGTTCATGTCAATTTTATATGAATCTTAAGAATAATAACTGAGGGGAATTTTGAGAAGAAAACTAAATTATACAGTTCTGTTCACAGGCTCCATTAGCCCGCATAATACAGATGTCAGTATTGCTGTAACTTCCATTTGTGTCCTCACGCTCTTGAGGTTGCAGGATTCAGGTTTCATCAAAATGGGATTTCCCATGCCTGTGGTCTCATGGCCTGCTTTTGTCTCCCAGCAATATCCTATGAACATTTCCCTAGCCCTTTGTCTTTTAGATCTGTAATGAGTACATATTATCTTATTGTAAATAAATATTTGCTGAATGACTAGGTAAAAAAATTATATGTACATACTACAGTTTATTTAATTTCTCTACTATTTCTAAACATTTAAATTTGGCTGAATCTTTATAGAAATGAGAAATAAAATGGTGATCATCCTTGCACAGATATTTTTATATACATCTAATCAAATCCTAAATGTGGCATTCCTTGGTGAAAAGATATGCACATTTTAATGTGTTTGAAATGCACTGCCAAATTGCCCTCCAGAAATGTTGTTCCAATTTACATACCCACCAATAGAATATGAGAGTGTCCATTTCTATGTACTCTGCCCAGCACTCATAATGATGCCTTTCAGTCATTGCCAATTTGAGAGAAATACAGTATTTCATTGATGTTGTAATTTTCATTTCCTTGGCTACTAGTGTAATTGAAAATAATTTAAACTTGTTTATTTGGCATTTATATTTCCTTATTGGTGACTTGCCAGTTCATATCTTTGCCTTTAACTTCTACTGTAGTGAGTTTTCTGTATTGATTTGTACGAGCTCAACACATGATGATAATAACATCTTTTCATTAATCTTTTAAAAATATTTTTCCTTGTTGATAATTTATTGTTTCCAGAGTTTTGGGGAAAACATGTATTTTAGGTAATCATATATATGAAGACTTTCCCCTTTAATTGCTTAAAGCTTTCCTTACCCTATTATTCTGTAAATGTTATAGTCAATACTTTTAGTTTTCTTATATATTTATGTTTCATTTCTCTATATATAATCCACACGAATTTTATTTTGCAGTATAGTTCATGGTAGGAAATTAAATTAATTATTTTTAAATAGTAAATAAATACAATTTGTTGGATATTCCATTTTTATCCAACAATTTGAAGTGCTATCTTATTAAATATTAATTTATATATAGTATAATATATGAATTAGTATTTAGTTAATTCTCTTTGAGTAATCAGTGCTATACTTATATGATTACTATAGATTTTTGACAAATTATAAACAAACTGCTTAACAATGAAAGAGTCCCTCGTTCTTATTTTCTTGGCTCTTTTCCTTCATTGAGTCTTCACACACACTTAAGAAATATTTTGTGAAATTTAAAAAATAAATTCTAGAATGACATTTGTTGAACTGTCATTAAAATTTTTAATTACTTAAGGGAAAAATTAATACATTTACATTGTGTTTTTCCCATCCTAGAAGAGAGTAATCTTTTTCTTTTTAAAAGTATTTTTATACTAACAGGAAACTCTTGGAGTATTTACTCTGTGGTCATATACATTTCTTTTAAGCAACTTACATATTTCATAAGTAAAATATATGTTTGTTTCATTTAATTGATAATTGCTACATATAAGGAAGTTTATTTTTGTACAATTAATTTTAAAAACTTAGTGCCTTTTATACAATTTCTTTGTAGCTTACCCACTTAAAATACTTCCTTATCATAACCTTCAGTTTTTAAGTGGAATATAATGTAATTTATATACAGTGATGATTTTTTCTCTTTTTCCAAATAATACCTTTTCTGTTTTTCTAGATGTGTTACATTATCTAGAATGTCCAGAAGAAAATTTTTAATTGTAATTGCAAACATACTTTTCTTGTTCCTCAACTTAATAGGAACACCTATTATATTTCACCATTAAATATATTTTGATATATATTTTTGAAGTGGTTTGAAGTAGTTATGCTAAGGAAGTATTCTTCTAATCTTAGTTATAAGTGGTTTTAGTTCTATTGCACTCATATAAATAACTTAATCCAAGATAAAGGAAACAGCATGAGTTCAAAGTTGAGTACAATGTCACTAAAACTAGAGTTGTCAGACATCTTGTACATAATGGATTATTCTATATTTCAAGAACAACTGTGTCAAGATGTATAATCATTCTACATTTGATCTAGATCTGACGCGACCGATGACATCTGTTAGTCCATAATCTTTTCCTTGCCAGTAATAATATACTCCGTGTTTACTGAAAATAAAATATGGCAGCCGTAATAATAAGCAAACATATAAACAATGTCATCACAATAGAGGGCTAGTTTGTCAAATCAAGTTCTAGGTCTGTTGTGTCCTCCTTTTTTAATCCTATAATTGGCATAATTCAGGTATAGTTTTGAACTTCAACGTGAGAAATGAATAGCAATTTGGTCGTTAGGTTTTGAAATAATGACCCTGGTGAAGACTTAAGCATATCTATTGAGCCATCTAGTGGCTGCAGAGTGCACCTGAAAAAAATTAATAACACTGGTGTAAGTCTCCAATTTCAGAATAAAAATGAATGAGGAATGAGGACAACAGTACTTGAATCCCACTCCCACTCTCATCTCCCAAATCAACATGGTCCAGAACTTTGTAAAAGTACAATTTTTTTTTAATCTACAAGGGATTTTATTAATGCATAGAGGAATAACTAGATTCATTTTTAAGTATATACTGCTTAGAGATAGGTTTATATTGCCTTTGTAAAAACAACCACTAGCTAAATAAGGAAAATGTAGGCAAAGGCAGTACCAGATTTAAGTCAGGGGCTGCCAACATGATACAGAAAAACGTAAGTAAAGATGAACAACTAGCAGCTCGGGTATGTGTACAAGCATAAACCATGACTTCTAAGAGAAAATCATTTTAGTTAGAAAAATGCACTTGCAAAAAAACTAAAATTCATGTTCCTTGAAGCAATCTACCAGATTCTGACAGTGATAAAATTACTAAAACTACCTTCCATCTTTTCCTTAAATTTCTGCTTCTGTCTACATTAAAACACAGAGGGGGCAAAAAACAAGCAAACAAAAAAGAATGAACTAGCTTGGATCATAGCTGAGAATGCTGAAGAATAAAGATAAAGCAAATTGATAGCTTTTGAATGTTAATGGGGTTTGTCACCTCCTAGAGTGTGTAAATTGAAGACATCTGTCTAGTCTAAAATAAATTCCAAAAATCCCAAACTAATTGCTTCATATACACAATGCAAAACCTCAGAATTCCATGTGAAAATAAACCTTCATTTAGAAAATAAACTTCATACAATTATAATTTTAAAAAAAAGGACCTGTCAATAAGCCAACGCTTAATACAAAAGGATTATTTTGAAATAAACTTCTTTGGCACTCATTAGAATTGGAAAGAACTGTGAAAATAATCTTGCCACTCATGTCCTTAAGTATGCAATGGTGTTTGAAGAAGCTTAGATGAAACTAATACAGGTTTACATCAGAGGTCTTTGTTGACTTTTTGGCAATTTATAACACACACACACACACACACACACATACACACACACACATAAGGAAAATAATGTGTTTTTTCTCATCTGACCTCTGAAAAATAAATAAAAATACAACAAAGTCATTCCCAACAGAAAGGCCAGATTAATTCCATCATAGCATAGCATCTTGTACCTCTGAGAACAGTTCTGCCTTTTGTCTGTTCATTCTAAAATGGAGTTATAATATTGTTTGCAAGAGGGATGTGAAAGAAAGGGTATTTTAAATTTTCTACCAATGGACAAACATTAGCAAAATCTTTTCTAGGAAGTAAATTAATGTAATAGGAATACTTTTATATGGTATTATAGAATTGAGAAAGAAAATAGTTTCAATGAATGCTACTTTAATTCAGATACTCATGAGAGCACTGCATGGTTGGAACTCTTAATTGCAAGCAAAAGAGACCAAAATTAAACAAGCTTAGGCAAAACAGGAAAATGTATTGACTCATGCAGCTAAGCTACAGAAAGGACAGAATCCTTGTGTCTTCAGGGCTGAGCTGGTAGTGGTGGTAGTGGGAGGGGGGTTGAATGCTGCCCAGACTCTCTCTGAGTATTGCTAAACACTGTGTCAGGCTGAATGTCAGCTTTCTTCAATTCTGTTGCCTGGCTTTTCCTACAAAACTAGAACCAAGTCTCCAATGATTTCTGATCTTTTAGCAACTTTTAAGCTTCACCTTGAAAAGACGCTAAAAAGCACAGTTCAAAAGTCCTTAAGTTTTCTGCTTTTTCTCCTCATCACTATGGCTATAGAAGGCAGTTCATACAGAAGCTATCAGTCACTATCTTGAGAATGGTAAATGGGGTGGAGTGTTGACACTGCAAAGGAAGGAAATGGCTCCTCCCAGGCAAAGGGCGAAATATTGGACATTTAAACCACGTTTCCAGCCTAAGCATAGAGAAGCAGCAGCAGAACAGCAGAATGATGACAAACTTTGAGAGTCAACTAACTCTCTGATATTTACCTGATAAGGAGGGCTCTAGTAAGGCAGGTAGAGACTGCCACCTCTAATCTATGCAGAAGTAGTATCTTCTCTACACTTAGGGAAAATAATTGAGTGGGCCAGAAAATGTTTTGCAAAAGCTTGATTTCTAGTTATTTTACTCCAGAATTCTAGTTTGGACACCTGAAATGGACCTCTTTAATTCTCTCTCTTTTTTTTTTTTTTTGTAGAAATAATCACCTCCACTTCACCTCCACCTCTCAGGTAGATGATTATTTTTGGAATTGGTTAAAAAAAAAGAGTTTGCACCCAGTTGTTTATAAGACATTCATAATGATTTTTTGGAACAGGTTTGTCTATGACACTCCACCTCCCAGCAAGCTTCCATGATCCCTTCAAGGCAAATACTCACACTCCACTCCACGATGGGAGAATCCAAGTCTCTGATTAGAATCTGTTGTTGCTTTATTCCCCTAGGCTCTCGACATGTTTGGGTTAAGTGGGTATTGATGAGAAATCTCATATATCTTCTAGAATAGGGTTCCCCTCCCTCATTCTTCTAAAACAGGAGTCCCCAACCCCCAGGCAATGGACTGGTACTGGTCAGTGGCCTGTTAGGAACTGGGATGCACAAAAGAAGGTGAGCAAGTCAGTGAAGCTTCATCTGTATTTGCAGCCACTCCCTAGTACTAGCATCACTGCCTTAGCTCTACCTCAGATCATCAGGCATTAGATTCTCATAGGAGCACTGGCCCCTGGAGACAAAAAGTTGGGGGCTACTGCTCTAAGATGCCTGCTTCTTAGAACTGACCCCATGAGCCCACTTAGAAAGGTTAATCATGTGTGCAGCCAAAACTTCCCTTGCACTAGGATAAACAAGGAATGAGCAGCTGTCTCTGCTGAAAGCCTATAGCAGATATGGGCCCTCTTAAACTCCATGTCCACTCCAAGACATCCTCCCCCAGCACCACTGTCCAATCTGCAGTTTCAACTATCTAACTTATTAGGGAAACAGGAAATGGCTGAGCATCTTGAGAGATCAGCAAGGTTCTTTCTGGCTTATTGATATCTTTCAAGATGGTGTTTGACCTGGTCTTACTAGTTGAGAGTTTTCTTACTGGACTAGTTATGGAACCCAAATAAAGCACAGAAGCAGAGTCTCCCCAAATTACATCTAACCACTGAAGTTATGACTTGGATCAACTAATGTTAGAATACGGCTTTTTATTCTTAGTTCCTTCGAAACATAGAGATCCCATTGGGGTCTAAATAATAACTCTCCTTGTCTCCTCCAGCTCTTTCTTTTGATATGGCTCCTATATTTGCCTCTGTAAATCACTTCTCTCTCTGGATCTCACTTTGGTTTCAATAAAACCTGTCCCTTTAATTTTACTCATTTTAGTTTGTAATCAGTTTGTGATGCTGATTACAAGTTATTCTCTGATTCTAATACCTCTTAGGTAGGCCCGTCAGGTAGTAGGATCACATAATGACTCAAGCTACAATTTAAATAGGCAAAAAAATGAGGTGTCTTTATTCTCTCAAACTGGTCCAATTTTCCTTAAAAGCTCTACCCACAGGGCAGTAAGAGAATTCCATGCCTTTCAAGTATGATTTGCTGTTATATTGAAGATGACGAAGATGATTATAATGATGATGATAAGCTACCTTCTTTTCCATGCTTCCGTTTGGGAATTAGCTCTCTCAGGCTCTCCTCACACCTCCAGTCTCACTGTAACACTGCCATGAACACATTGTTGGCTTCTGTGACAGGCTGGGAAATGTAAGATTTAATGTATCATATTCTTCTAGATCTGAATAAATTGTGAGAACTTAAGAAGCACCAGGAGGTGAAGCCAACTTGTCTTCTTAGAAAGAACAAGGAGTTTTGATAACAGTGAGGCAACTTCAAGTACTATTGAATTTTGCAAAAGTCAAAAAATCATAAATCAGAGAGTAGAAGGACTACCAAAACAATGTGATTATCTTCATAATTCAAACAGAGATAAGAATTTAAGAATCATTAACAGAGTGGTGGAGGTGTAAGAATTCATACAAATTCAGAAGAGAGGGAGAGAGAACAAAATTTGTAGAACACTGATACTTTAGATACAGCAAAAAAAAAAAGCAAAAATAAGAAAAAGGCTATGAGGTAATGCTAGAATGCTAGCAGTGAAAGAGGTAGGAAAAAAAAACTAAGAAAAAGTAGGGTCCTACAAACTAAGGAAGAAGAGCGTTTTTAGAAACGAGGTCTCTACAAATGGCAAGTACAAGATATAATAAGATGAGAACCAAAGATAGATAAATCTATTAAATGATACAATTGGAAGACCATTAAAGGTATACATCTCAAAGGACTTAGAGATTAAAAAGAAAAAAGCTTACAGTGGTTTAAAATGATTCGTATTGTAATATAAACTGTATACTGTACTTTAGTTCTCTGTATTAGTTTCCTACTGCTCTATTACCATAAGCTTATTGACTTAAAACAGCATGACAAAAATATTTTACAATTCTAGAGGTCGAAAGTCCAAAACAGGTCTTACTGGCCTAAAATCCAAGTGTAGTCAGGGCTATCTGTGTTCTTTCCAGAGACTCTAAAAGAGAATCCATTTCCTTGCTTTCTTAGCTTCCAGTATTCCTTGTCTGGTGACCCTTTCCATCTTCAAATCTCTCGGATCATAACACTCCTATCTCTCTCTCTCACTTTTGTAGAGCTTTAGTGGTTATTTTGGGCCCACTCAGATAATTCAGAATTATCTCATCATTTTAAAATGAGATGATTAGCAAACTTAATTCTATCTGTAGCCTTAATCTCACCTTGTCATATAATATAGCATATTATATGCAATTACATGCTATTACATATTATATGCATATTACACACTCTAGGGATTAGGACATGGACATTTGTGTGTGTGAGTGGGGGGAGGAGGTTCTGCTACCACATTCTCTGATTTGATTTTTTAAACTTAATTGTATGTCTCAGAGATTTATTGTGTGTACTATGTAGTCAAGTATTTAACAACTAGTATGCAGGAAACCAATTGACCAAATAGATACTGGCCGTAGTGCTGGGGGCCTCCTGTTATTTAAGCCATTATCCTGCTTATAATCAGTTTCTATATTATGAAGGATTTTCAGGGGTTTGGAGGTGGGGGGCTGAGGATGGTCTGGGGTACCTCAGCAAGTGGAGGATACTTGGAAAAGTAGACCAGAAGCTTTCTGTCAAATAGTACAGAAGTATATTAATATTTCAATAACTGATAGAACCACACCATTGTATGCCAGCTAAACATCAGCCCTAGTTGTATTTTATATGCTGACATATATGTAAATGCATGTAACAAAAAGGTCTGGAAGGAAAAGCCCTAAATTATTCATAGTAGTTATTGCAAAAGAAGGTTTTGGTGTTGAAAAGGATCATCAAAGACACCTGAGATCTTCTCTTAGCATTTTCATTTTTTGCAGAGATAATCTATTCATATATTGTTTACATAATTAAATTTAAGACTTAGAAGGATCTGAGAAATACACACCAATATCGGATTTTCTCTGAGGAAGAGCCTACAATTAGGCAGGAGGATAAAAGTCAAAGAACAATGGAAGTATTAGCTTTATAATCTGACTAGCTTGAGTTTTGAAATGCGTAAGATTTCATGTAACTCAACAAATAAATTCTAAAATGTGTTAGTCAAAATGTATCCAGTCTAAAATGTATAACGCACACAATAGATTCAGTTTATATGAGAATTTCGTATACAACAAAAGTGGCACTTTAGGGTCAAGTATACACTTTTATTAAATGCTAGTGAAATTTCTGCATTTCCATTTAGAAAATAGAGCTTTGTGCTCTCACAGAAATGAATTCTAAGTGCAGTTAAGGAACTAAATGTAAAAGCAAAATCATATGTAAGTATAAAAGTGCTTATTAATTTCTAGATAGTGGTGACCTTCTAAAACATGCCCAAAGAGAATGAATAAATGGCAAGTCTATGTTAATGTGTAGAGTTCATTTACATGAGAAAAGATATCATAAAATATTAAAAAGCAAAGAAAACTATGAGAAGTACTCAAAACAATTAAACATAAAGAATTAATAACGAGAGAAACATGGGAAAATTGTAATCAATAAAAAGGCAAACCATACCAAAAGACAAATTAACAAAGGACACGGAAGAGAAAATGCAAATAGCCAATGCATATATATAAAGATGCTCAATTTCTCTTCTAATTAAGGAAATAAAACTTAAAACAACATTGAGTTTTTCCATCTTAGATTGGTAAAATAAAAAAGGGCTACTAATAGCCAGTATTGAGGATATGAAGCAATCAATTCTTACACAGTATTGCCATTGGTTTAGCCATTTTGGAAGACAATTGAGAAATATTTATTCCAGAATGAAATACAATTTAATCCTAGTTATGTTAAAAATAAAATAAAATGTTATCTATACAGGTATAAATATATGTATGAAAATGTGCAAGAATGGGTCTGAAAGGATCACACCAAAATAGTAAAAGCAGTTACTTTCAAGTAACTTTCAATGGTCTTGAAATAGGTCATAGAGCTTGTGAAGAGGTACCAGGGAATCAGGGGAGGGTTAACTTTCCTTTTTTGTTTAGATCTTTTTGGAGTGAGAATAGAATCCATGTGTTTCTTGTGAAATAAAAAGAAAAAAATTGCTATAAAATTGAAAATCCACAGTTACATGTTTACGGAGGCTTAAGAGAGTAGTTATTTGTACCCTCAGACCCCAAACCTTAGGAACCAAGCCTGGTTCTGCAGCACTCATTCCATGAGATTTTGGAAAGATCATTTAGCAACTCTGAATGTTAATTTCCTCACCTGTAAAATAGAAACTCCATAACTGCCATGTTATCGTTTACAGTTATTTTGAGAACAAAAAAAATGTATTAAGTTATATAAAAGGGTTTTATAATCTATAAACTGCTATTCCAATGTCAAAACTGTTACCAATTATGTGAATAATTTCAATTAATATCTAGCTATGGATGAATATTTAAAAAGCCATATTTCAAACTAAAATAAAATCTGCTTAATGTAGTATATGGTTAATCTGATTGATTCTCTCTTCTAACTGTTCCTCTTGCTCCCTCCCTCATTTCCTTTGTGTTTCTTTCCTTCTTAATGCCTTCTATCTTTTTGTTTTAATTTTAAAATTAAGATTAAAATTTTAAATGTTTTAAAGATTATGAAAAAAGTAAATATCAATATGAAAAATACCCTTATTAATATCACCCAGACTTAACTGTTGATATTTTTCTCTTTGTTGTTTAGAGAGATACAGAGAAAGAGAGAGAAAGAAAGAGAGAGAAAGAAAGAGAAGAAAAGGAAACTACATCTCCTTTTAATCACTATCTCTAGTTTCTTTTCTCTCTTTACCTTTCTAGTGGAATGACTATCATGAATCTGGCTTATAAACTTCAGTACTGTTTAAAAAATATAATTCGTGTACATAAGTATGTCCATTAACTTTCTCTGGTTGTCAGTATTGTTTTTTGTAATGTTTTTTAATTGTTTGTTAACAATTATAAATTATAGCCTCTGACTCTTTCCTTGAGTTGAATTTATAACTTCAAAGCCTACCAAAATCTGTGGTTCTTGCTTCATGCATAACTGTTTAGGTGAGAAGTTTGGGAACCAGAAATAATGAACATTTGTTGATCCCCTATATATGGCAATATACATTTACATACATTATTTCAATTATTAAGATAACCAAGTAAAATTTTTTCCTCTTCATTGTATAGCTTAAGATCTTAAGCTCTTCTCACAATGAACACCCTGATCTAAGCCACCATCTTTCCACTACATAACTGCAGCAGTCTAACTGTTTTGCCTGTGTCCCTCTTGCCTCCTATATTCTCTTCTCACACTGAAGTCAGAATAAGATCTTGTCATGTCTGGCCAAGGCTCCTTTAGAGCTTGTCACCTTGTTGAGAGTTAAGAATTCTTACAGTGGCTGCAAAGGCCCTGTATCATTTGGCTGCCGTTACCTCTCTAACTTATCTCCTGCTTCCTTCATTCAATTTCTGCTGCATTAGGAACCAGAAATAATTAACAATTATTGATCCTCTATTATATGGCAATAAACATTTACATATATTATTTCAGTTTTTAAGATAACCAGCTTCTGATTTCTGGAGCTTCATATATCTCTCCTTAGTGAGCATTACTTTATGACACATTTATTTATTTCACCCTTCTATCTTTCCTCCCAAAAGATGTAAATTTCATGAAGGCAGAAACATTTCTGTCTTTTATTTAAACACTGGTACCTAAAATAGTGTCAGGCACATAGTTGGTGCTTAGAAAATATTTATTGAATAAATAGATGACTCTTCAAACTATTTAACCAGTAAGGAATGAATATACAGCACATAAAATATATATATATATCTAACACCAAACAGTGGATTCTTTTATGCCAAACAGCCTCTGGGGAAAGCCCAAATGGATCATAGTGATTGTGGAAACCATTGCTGGAAATCTGGGAGAATAACTGAATAGTATCTTCCTTAGCAGCAGAAGTGAAACAGGGAAAGATTACACCTATGTAAAAGCCAGTGGTTCCACTCCTGCTTGAGAGAAGTGGGGAGAGTAGAGTGGTTTTGGTCTGCTCCCAGGACTCAAACCTGGAATACAGGATCTGAAATCAGACAAACTGACACCTGCCCTCCACACTACAAGAGTTAGAACCAGATATGGTAGTTTTTATATCACTCAGAAAGATTTTATTTTTCTCCTGATTTAAGTCAAACCTTCTCCCCCCTGGACATAAACTCAAACATCTAGCCCAAAGAATACCTATTCATCAGGAAGAGATATCAAGGAAAAAAATAAATAGTCAAATGTTTAGAAATACCTTTGATTCTTATCAAGTTTGAATGATTTAAGTGGTTACTAGTCACATAGCGTAGAATTATTTGGGAGTATCATTTTTTTGTCTGTAGTCTCTCTTTCCCCTAAATCACGTGCACTCCTTATTTTCAGGGTTACCCTGCTTCTTCCGCAGTGAGCTTCCTTTGATTGAAAGTTGATAGGGCACAGTTTGGCAGGTTCTTTGGATCCGGAGGGCAGAGTTTGAACTCCCCTGGGAGCCAATTGTATTCTTCAGGAGGAAATGTGGCTCATCTCTTGAAAGTCCTAAAAACCAGACTCTAAATTATTCTCCAAGGCCATTCTCCTCTTACACATCTACCACCAAGTACCATATTTCACTTCTTTCGTTCCTTTTATATATCAAGTTGTGATAAATGCAAATGGAACCTTTCCAGTAAAAATAAGTTCATCTGCACAAAACCCTATGGTACCCCGTGGCAATTCATTATTTTTCAATTAAATTTACTGCTAGTTGGCAGTTGCCCTAGTTTAATTTTCTGTTGTTTGTTTACTGAACAGGGAAACACATAATACAAAGCATAATAAAAGTCAGATTGAGTTAATTAAATGTGGAACTGGAAAACTCTAACTCTGCCTTGTGAACAGTTTTCTCATTAGATCTCCTTGAAAAATATCATTTTTAGCTGAAATTTATTTTGACATTTACAAAACATTATTCATTGGGGTCACATTTTTTTTCTACAACTCCAGGAAGGTAGTTGACATAATTCACATTATTGGGCGGGAGGGATGAAGGGGGATAACAGGTAGTGTTGGGAGTCTAAATTATTTAAATCAGCTTGTGGTTCTTCTGGGGCAAGAAGAGATGGTGCTGTCCTGTTTTTTCCACAGGGCTGTGGTGGGTATAAAGACCAGGACACATCCAGAAGGATTAGAGACTAAACTCTATAATTAAATCGCTTCATTTCATTTTAAGACATCTTTAGAAACTCTCTGATGCCAGTCTTGTGATTACAGTATTTTTTGTATGCAGACTATCAGCATCTCGAAAGCAAGAACAAAATACGAACCTATAAGAGAGTGCTTTTAGGGAGTAAGGAAATAAATCCTGAATTTTATAAAAATTCAGAGGCATTTCTTGGGTCACATCTGTCATGTAGATATAAAATACATTTGAATCTATAACTTCAAATGGCTTAGGGAATTATGATGGAAAGTTGAATAAACTTCTGTTCATCTTATGAGATTTAACCACATATATTTAATTAAAGTATATATTATTTTCCAGACCCATGGTTGGCTTTTAATATGTGCTATGGTTATTTAGAGGTATAATTTTCAAGGAGAACCTCTGGGAATCTCTAAAATATTCTGTCTTTGTATATAGCAGTCTGTTCAAAGACAATGGAAAACTTTTCACCTATTATTTTATTAATGGTAATAGGTTTTATTTTCCAGAGAATACAAATATGCTTCTCTTATTAGACATTTTACACAAGAATTTTGGAACACTACTATTTAATTTTAAATCAAAATTATAATTTTTGTCCAGTATTAATATTGTTAAAGTATTAAAATAATATTTGGATATTTCTTATTTAGCGTTATTATTGATATTTACCTGTGTCGATTTTTAAAATTTTCTTATTCCAAAATAATACATGTTTATTATACAAAAATGTGGGGAAAATAAAAGTATACATAAGAAAATTAAACTTATACTTAATCTCTCAGAGCCATAAAAGTAATTACTACCTGACATTTGCTGTGAAATCTGATGATAATTTTATATGTTCATACATAAAATTTTATTTTAGTTATGCCTATCTTGTATTTAATTTATATTAATTTAATTATACCTATAATAGATTTTCAAAATCTCAGAGACAAGTTAATATTATGCCTTTCCTGTACAATTCATCCCTTGCTTCACCCTCTTTCCCCCAACCTACCTCAGACCTAGCTTCAATTCCGCAACTATCACCAGAAATAACCAATGATGTTCACTTAACGTGTACATTTTGGATGTTTCTGCAGATAACTACAAATATATTTGCACATGTAGAAATAGTTATGTTTTTTCTTACTGTTTTTAAACATAATTAGTATCAAACATATAAAGGTATAATTATTTACTTTTTAATATTAAACTATATTGTGAATTTTTTCATATTAGCCCACAAACTTCCAGCAAGATTTTTAACAGCTACATAATTTATTATTGCTTATATTCATAAATTATTTAACTATTCCTCATACTGATAGAAATTCAACTTGTTACCAATTTTTTCTACTTTGTAAATCTTGGACTCAGCTTTTTCAGACAAGTGTGAGTATTTCTGTGGGGTATATACCAATATATAGATTTGTTAGGTACAGAAATAATAAAATAAATTAAACACCTATCTATATTTAGGTATCACAAAAAACTTAGAAGTCACAGGAAGAAAATTTGGATTGTTCATCTTAACCATGAGGAAGTTTATTACTTTGAAAAGAAACCTTCTTAAGTTTCTTCTTAAGAAAACTTTTGTTGCTATGTTATTTATATTTAAATGCTTTTGGAACTGTGATTAATTTTCACATTAGACATAGTTTTAAAATTTTACAGTTAAGGACCTTAACATTTTCAAACCTTAAAGCTAATTTAAAGTGATGTCAATGAAAATGGCAGAGTCAAGACCTTGAAAATTTTCTCTTCCATAAAGGCAATGAGAACACTTACAAAGTTGTCAGAATTAAGTTTTCCACAACATTGAAAATTAACCAAAGCTTTAAGCAATCCAGAGAAAAGTTACTCAAGAAAAAAGGCTGGATCTCGATAAGATAGCAAGCTTTGTATAATTTAAGCTATTGACACCCCCATCCCATTTCCCCAGCTTTGCAGAATCCCTGAAAACCAACAAACTACAATTGCAGTGAAAACCAAAAGCCCGGCAACCACTTAAAAGGGCCAATTAGGGTAGGAAACTGTTCAAAAATCCCATTCCCTGCCTGCTGGTTCCCTAGAAAACCCTATTTGAAAGATCGTCTTTATTTGACTTGGGGCTATACCAGTATGAATACCTTTTAGATCTACTTTTTTTATCTATGATCTGACACAGTGAGTACAATCTGATACACTGACTATCTACAGATCGTCAGTGTGGTGACCACAGAGCTTCTTAGTAATTATAATGTACAGGTCCTTTTACTAGCAAAAAATAAAAATAAAAATAAAAAAAGTTCTTAGTGGAATCACTTTGTCACAGGACCACTTGGTAGGTTTTAAGTAAGATTCCATTCCTTAGGTGGTAAAATGTATTTTAGTCACTTTCCCTCTTGGCAGAAAATGAGTGATTGACACAGTCTCTGTGTTTTAAGTGTTAAGATAAGGTGGTGAAAATCAACCTGCTCAGTTAGAAATGGAGATAAGGATTCTAGGATAAGAAAAGCCTTGAGATCTGTCTAGTGAACTGGCTGGTAGAGAATTGAGCAGTTCATAAAGCTGACAGGTTGGGAGTTGAAAACATTTTTTCTCAAGCAGAGGTGAAATGTTAGTTATTCTCCAGAGCTAAGTGTGGATTATGAATTCACTTATTTAAATGTAAGAAAGAGTCTATATATTTTTTAATGGAATGTCTTACCATAGCCTATTATGGATCTGTAAAGATGTAGTAAAATGTTGTTTAATAGATGACTGGTTTTGCAAGAATATGACTGGTTTTAGCAAAAAGTCTCAAGACAAAAGAAAGAAAGAAAGAAAGAAAGAAAGAAAGAAAGAAAGAAAGAAAGAAAGAAGAAAGAGAAAGAAAGAAAGAGAAAGGAAAGGAAGGAGGAAGGAGGAAGGAAGGAAGGAGGAAGGAAGAAGGAAGAGACTGAGAGGGAGGGAGGGAAGAAAGAAAAAGAGTTCCTCTTAGAGGTTTTACTGACTCATCTAATTCTGGGTGACATGAGCAGTCACAGTTCTATAAAGCCTAATATCTTTTCATTGCAATATGTCCTATAAAGTATTTGCCCTATTGTTCTTCATGAATAAGGACATTTTAAAATTGGGAGTTAACTCCTTTAGAAGTTAGCTTTAATGTAGAATTGTTTCCTTAAATAAATTAACTTGTATACGCCAGTGGCTAATGGGGAAAAGAAAAAAAGACCTAAACCATATGTAGTAGGGATACTAGAACTGGCTAAATGTGGTATTCAAGAAGATATCAGAAGGTGCAGGGAAGTGGGGATATTAGAACAAATTAATTGTATGAGGTCAGAAAATCCACCGATTGATAATATACTCCAAGGGGGTTCGGAGAACACTTCCATCTTCAAGTAATGTCCTTTGAAGGTGAGAGCTGACAACAATAGATTTGTACCTCTTGTATCGTGGGGGATGATAGGCTTCTATAATGGCAGTACCAGGTAATAATGCTTAGCAGTGAGAGAAAAGGCGAATGTTATTATTGCAATGGGCAACAAGGCAAGAGTGGCAATAAGAGTGCCTATGTCTGCCAATTCCTAAATAATCATGATGCCCTGAGGGACAAGATACATAGAATGCCAACTAGGGCATTACTTAAGTTGTAAAAGGAAAAGGAAAAGGAGTGAGAGGTGTAGAAAAGAAGTTGGACATTTGCCGCAATAAAACTGCAATTCCTGATCCAGTTGCCAGATTGAAGTCACAAACCCAGGATCATTCATTAAAGTGGATATCGACCTGCTGAGGAAGAACTCTGCAGTATCATCACAAGCATATTCAGTAAACATTCTCCATTACTTACCCTAAATGAACTGCAGACATTCACCAGGGTGTCTGTACACTAGGGAAAGGAGGATACCCAGATTTTTAAGGAACAGATGGCTAAGGAGTCTTAACTGACACTGACATTCAGGAAACTTAAGTTCCGATATGTCCTCCAATTAAAGTACATTCCAGCACATTTGAAAGCTGGTATAAATGGAATCCTGTGATGAGTCCACAATGGCTTTCTGTTCCCAAGTGTATAATTGGGATAAATATATTTAGTAACTAACAGAACTCTTACATTGATTCTCTGAGTTATACAGTTATAAGAGAACTAGGGAAAGACCTAGAAATTACCCATCCCCCAGCACCCCAGTGAAGATTGTAAACTAGAGGAATACTGTCTTTATAGCAGTCCACTTTCTAGGAAGAATTGAAAAGATTACTACCAGCATCAAAGACACCGAAAGAGGCGGGGCTGGTGGTTTCATCCCATTCCCTTTTAATTAAACTGTCTGGTGCTAGCAAACACCAGATGCATCATGTTGAATGAAAGTGGACTGCTATAAACCTAAAATCATCCCCAATTTCAGCTGCCGTGCCAGATGAGACATTTTTATGGAAAAGAGCAGCACAGTTTCTGGCATTTGGTATGTGGTTATCAAGTTGGTTAATGTGTTCTTTTTAATATCCATCAGAAAAGAAGAATCACAATTTACTTTTATGTGAGAAAGGCAACAGTCCATGTTCCATTTGTCCAGGCTTTGTTTATTTTCCAGTTCTCTGTCATAGAAAATGACTTCAGGGAACTTGACTATCTTGACATTCAACAGAATAGTGTGTTGGTTCACCATATTGATATTATGCTAATCAGATATGATGAGCAGGAAGTGGCAAGTACCCTGCACCCTTGAAGAAATCTAATTCTTGCAGGCATGTGGATATATTATTTCTAAGGTAAAGGACAAGTTATTGGAGTATGAAACCTCTACTGCTAAGAAAGTGAAAGAGAATGAAATGAAACAAAGTTGGTGAGGTAGGTGGAGGTCAAATCATATAAAGAATTATAAACCATGGTGAAGAGGTTAGAAGGTACTCTTAGTACATTGGAAAATTTGAAACAAAAAAGAAATAGGTACTAATTTATTTTATAAGCTCACTTTGCTGAATAGATTATAGGAGTGGAAGGAGACTATCGTTATCATCTAGGTGAAATAATGATGCCTTAGATTAGAATAGCAACAGAAGATCAATATTATTGGTCATGCCTTGATCATGGTTTTAACATATTAACACTAAATATCTGGCTTTGCCTAAAATTAAACTAGTACTGTTTGACTGGGAAAAAATTCTCATTTGCAAGATATGTTGGCTTCTGAATTCTCAGATAATTCTCAAAGGTACCTGGTTTGATTCAAAGTCAGATGTCTTAGTCCCAGTTTGGTATGTTAGGGTGTGGAGTGATAGAATGACTTGTCATGGGTTGTGTCTTCCTTCTGATATGAACTTTATAGCTGGCCTAACTGCCCCAGAAAGAAGACAAGCTTATGTTTTCAAATCCTTAACACACTGGGGTTTGATACTTTTAAAGCACTTTGTAGAGGAGTCCATTTGTGCATCAGCACAATGGATCAGTGTGTCGAACCTCTTTAGTTGTAAAAAGTGGTATTTTACAGCTGATTCGTTGTGCCTAGGACTCATAACAGTAATAAGACTGTCCATAGGCCATGCCTTGCTGAGTTGAGGTGCCAAGCTGATTGTTTTCTTCAAGGAACCAGGAGTTGAATCAGAGCTCAGATGAGCTCCAAATGGCAAGATGTTTTCCATTACAGTCCAGATTCATGACCAAAATTTCCTCTTCTACAGTACTGTCAGATAAAATGTTTATTTCCCACTGATTAGTTAACAACTCTCTTAGCAACATGCTGTCATTTTAATAATTGACTACTCTACAATGTTGGATTATTTCTACTTATCTCAGTATATTTGCTACTGTTCTTACTTCCTCCTGTCCCACTCTTTTCAAATAGCACAATCAGTCATAAACAAGGAAAATAATCATAAAGTTTTTTAATGAGAGTTTTATACACAAGTAAAATCTGATTCTCAGAACTCGAGGAATATAAAGGTTTCACAGGCTCAAGCAAAAAGTTTTTTTTAGACCAAAGTGGAGATACAAAGTGCAGACAGAAACTAAAGGCAATCATCAGAAAGAGGTTTTCCAGAAATAGAAAAAGCACCCATTGATACAAGGAGCACTTCAACAGCACTGGAGATCTTGAATGCTCTTGATGGTCAAGGCATGTTTTCAAATCCCTGTGAGTCCTGCCAGTTAGCAGTCCTGGGCACTGTCCCAGCTCACTTTATATTGCCACACAAAAAAAAAAAAAGAAGGAAAGAAACTCTTTGTCACTGAGGTGGTATCCCACAGCCAGCTGCAGCTGTAGTTTCCATCCTGATGCCATCCACATGGGTGAAACTCTAATCTGGCAAAGTAAAGCTAGCAGGAATCTGAATTTCCCTACTGTCTTTGTCAGAACCTCCAATATTTGATGAGACGTATCCAAGTTTCTGAAGAAATTTCTCTAAATTCTAGGTGCAAAACAAACAAAATCCTCTCTCTTGTAGGATGAGTCGAAAGAGAAAAATCCCCAGAGTATGAAAAAATTAGATGGTTCAAAAGAGGGGGTTCTTAAAGGAATTCATTTCTAGCACAATGTCATATTCCTTCTCAGAAAAAGCTCCAAGCAGCCACCTCCAAGCAAGGCTTTTGGACATTTCAGGACTAAAGTATAAATCTAACAAGAAGAAACTCACCAGAACTAATAGAAGATTTATTTCACAATGCAGAATCATTTAGGTGAGTCTTGGAAGCAGAGCATAAGTGGAAATTCTTGTGAGTTTTAGCTGACAATAAATTTAAAATGTTTCAACTACTGATGAGATCATTTTTAAACAGTTAATATAATCTTTTGCTGGATTCATAGAAGTAAAATTGAAATAATAGTCTCACTCTTTACTGGCCTTATCATTGCTAAGTACCACTCCTCAGAGTGAATCTAGACAAATTGGAGCCCAAGATAGAAAGGATGACCAGGAAGGTGAAAACAGAACATATGTTTGAAGGAAGTATGACATCAAAACATTGTGGAACTCAGTTTTGTTTAGCCTGGAGAGAACGTGAACCCCATCTTCAACAATATAAAGGATAATCATGCGGAAGGAAGATTGTACTTATTTTGTATGGCCCAATGTGTAAAACTTGGTCAAAATAATGAGCTATATCAGTCCATGCAAGAAAAGATGGTCTATAATAACTATTTAAGAAGAACTAGGGGATGGAATTTGAATGTTTCCTATTACTGGTTGGATTTAAGAATAAACTGGATGAATATTTGTGCGAACATTGTTTCAAGTTGAACTTAATGGCTATTGAGGCTATTCTATTTCTATGATTTTATGAGTCTTGATTATAAGCCCCTAAAGGGCAAGTGCTATATTATGTGCTTTTATATTCTAAAAGCTGTCCTCAGTTTAAGCATGTAATAGAGTGGGTTGATATTTATGGCTAGATTATTTTTTTCTTCGGTCCTTGGGGGCATTGAAGTTTTGCCAAGTTCTAAACAATTATTTCCAAAGAAAAAGAGAACCTCCTAAAAGAAATATGAAAAGAAGATTATATCATTAGTCAATCACATCAGAAAAACCTTGACTAATCATCAGACAACATCATAACCTTTAAAAGATAAGCATCATTATGGCACAGAAAAAAAAAAAACTTCTCTGTATCAGAGAAGCTTATAAATCATTATCTAGTTTTAGAGTTTCTCTGTACTTAATATTTAAATGAATTTATGAGATTTATTTATTGTGAAACAAATTACTATTAAAGGACCTAACTGAACGAAAAATATAATTTTATATTTTTAATATTTTTAAAGCAAGGTATGTCCCTTTGCTTATAATAATTCACCATAAATTCAAATGACAATTTCCAATCTAAGATATAGTGGAGGATTGGTGGAAACATGGGGAATGAGAAACATCCCTAGATCTCTCCCCCTGAAACAACAATAAGTTAAACATCTAAAACTAAACAAAAAACACCCAACTGCACACCAACACATCTGAGTGTGGGATCTGTGCATAAGAGCTACCACAAGTCAGAACCCCAGGTGGATAAGGAGTATTAAAGAAGCTGCCTCCTGCAGCGCCAGAGCTCCCTGCAGGAGGAGGGGGAGGGGTGAAAGTGCGGAACTTCCCTGCATAGTACTGCCTGAGACTGTAGTGAGCACCTCATAGCTAGTGGCAGGGCCCAGTCAGCAGGGCAGAAGACAGAGAGGTGGGTTGGGACAGGATTTTTACCAGTCCTGGTTGCAAAACTGAGGCTAAGCCCTCAGCCTCCAACTTCCAGCCCAGAGGGACCCTTCCCCCATACCCTCCGAGTGTCAGCACTGCAGAACCCAAGGGAAATCTGAGCAAACGTTGCCGAGACTGTCGCTGACATTGGCAGGGACTGAAACTGAGTAGCAAGTGGGATTAAATAATTTATAAAAAAGTAAACAGTCATTTTTAGGTTTTATATAGAGCGGGGATCCAAGAGGCTTAGATGCCACCTACTGGAATCCAAAAGAAAAGCGCCTTCTTTGCAGCAGGCTAAAGAGGGACCTTTATATAATAAATCTTCTTTCTGGAAAAACAACAGAATACACTTCCATTAATGCCCAGGAGGAGAAATAGTCCACTAAACACCAAGAACAACCAAGGTGACAAGACATCTCAGAAAGAAAGAGAAATCTCCAGAAAATGACCTTACAAACATAGAAATATGCGACTTAAATGACAGAAAATTCAGGATTAACTTCCGAAAAAACTCAATGAGATCAAAAACAAATCATACCAACAATTTCAGGAATTTAAAAATCAACTAGATGAGCAGAGCAAGGAGATTGAAACTCTCAAGAAGAACAGAATAGATACTCTGGAGATTTAAAAAAAAAAAAAAAAAAACACTGCAAGTGTTGAAAAATGAAATAGCAAGCTTGGGAAATAAAGCCGACCAAATGAAGGAAAGTATTAGTGATATTGAAGACTGAAATCTAGAAATAAATCAGAAGGAAGAAGAGAAAAACCAAAGAATGAAAAATAATAAAAAGAAATACAAGAACTAGCTGTTACCATCAGGAGAGGAAACAAGAATAATGGGCATTACTGAAGGTGAGGAAAAGGATCAGGGACTAAAAAGCATTTTCAAACAAATAGTGGATGTGAATTTCCCAAATCTACAGAATGAGCTGGAGCTAGGAATTCAAGAAGTCAACAGAACACCAGATTATCTCAACCCAAAAAGGCCTTCTCCAAGACACATTGTATTAAAGTTATCAAAAATCAATGACAAAAAAAGAGTTCTCAAGGCATCCAGGGAGAAGAAAACAGTAATGTATAAAGAAAAACCCATTAGATTATCATCAGACTTTTCAGCACAAACCTTACAAGCCAAAAAGGAATGGAATAAAATATTTAAACTATTAAGAATAATGTATCCAACTAAGCTCTCCTTTAGATATGAAGGAGAAATTAAGACCTTTCCAGACATTAAAAAAAAAAAAAATTGAGGGAATTTGCCACTATGAGGCCTGCACTACAGAAAATACTGAAAAGGGTCAGCTCACCTAAAACAAAATAACAATAATAGCAGCAAAATACATAATTAGGAGTAAAGTGATTGTCAGGCAAATAGAAGCAGAAGAGTGCAACCCTTACTAAGAACAGGGCATTTTTGAAGGAACGCTCTGGCTGCCACGTCAAGAAGAGGGGAGGGAGAGAGAGTGGAAGTAGGGAGACCAATGAGGCTGTTGCAAGGATGAAGATGTGAGAGACTACAGGGCATCAGGAAAGGTGGTTGCATTGTAGGTGATGGGAAGTGGTCAGATTTTGGATATACAAAATTATTTTTAAATCTCAATCTGTTTTTTAAAGATATGTCTCCGCGCAGTTTAAATTATGCAGTATATACAATTTAATGTCCTGTTTTTCACTTAATAGTATATCATATTCTCTATGTCAATATGTGGCCTGAATAAACACCTTTAATATAAAATTCCAAAAAAAAAAAAAAGTTTCTTCAAAAATGTAAATCTGACTATGGCTCACCTCTGTTCAGACCCTACAAAAGCTTTCCTATCACTCCATATTAGAAGAATCAACATAGTTAAAATGATCATATTACTTAAAGCATTATACAGATTTAATGCAATCCCCATCAAAATCCCATCAGCATTTTTTGAAGAAATAGAACAAAAAATCATCAGATTTGTATGGAAGCACGAAAGACTCCAAATTGCCAAAGCCATCCGGAGAAAAAAGAATGAGGCAAGAGGCATCACTCTACTCAACTTCAAATTATACTACAAAGCTACAGTAATCAAAATAGCATGGTATTGGCAGGAAAACAGACACACAGACCAGTGGAACAGAATCGAGAGTCCAAAAGTAAACCCATAATTATATGGGCAAATAATTTTTGACAAAAAAGCCAAAAGCATACAGTGGAGAAAGGAAAGCCTCTACAATAAGTGGTGCTGGAAAGTCACCTCCAAAAGAATGAAACTAGACTATTGTCTATCACCACATGCCATAATTAATTCAAAATAGATTAAGGACCTGAATATAAGACCTGAAACAATAAAATGCACAGAAGAAAACATAGGAACTAAACTCAAGGACCTTGGACTAAAAGAGGATTTTATGAATTTGACCTCGAAGCCAAGGGAAGTAAAAGCTGAAATAAATGAATGGGACTACATCAAACTAAAAAGCTTCTGCTCAGCAAAAGAAACCATCAGCAAGATAAAGAGACAACCATCTGAATGGGAAAATATATTTGCAAGCAACATCTCTGATAAGAGCCTAATATCCAAAATATACAAAGAACTCATACAACTCAAAAATGACAAAAAACAAACAAACAAATAAACAAACAA
This sequence comes from Rousettus aegyptiacus, assembly GCF_014176215.1. Taxonomy (NCBI): domain Eukaryota; kingdom Metazoa; phylum Chordata; class Mammalia; order Chiroptera; family Pteropodidae; genus Rousettus; species Rousettus aegyptiacus. The sequence goes on from NW_023416309.1 coordinate 68,802,286, forward strand.
AACCCACAAATGATCCATTCATAAAATGGGCAGAGGACCTGAACAGACACTTCTCTCTAGAGGACATACCAATGGCCAACAAACATATGAAAAGATGCTCAACATCACTAGCTATTAGGGAAATGCCAATCAAAACCACAATGAGATACCATCTCACACCTATTAAAATGGCTATAATCAACAGGGCAAGTAATAACAAATTTTGGAGAGGATGTGGAAAAATAGGAACCCTCATACACTGTTGGCGGGACTGCAAATTGGTATAGCCACTATGGAAAACAGTATGGAGGTTTCTCAAAAAACTAAGAATTGATCAACCATATGATTCAGCAATCCCTCTACTGGATATTTACCCCAAACACTTGAAAACTCATATTCAAAAAGATATTTGCACACCTATGTTCATAGCAGCATTATTCATAGTGGTCAGGACATGAAAGCAACCGAAGTGTCTTACGATAGATAATTGGCTAAAGAAGCCATGGCACATATATACAATGGAATATTACTTAGCCATGAGAAGAGATGAAATACAGCCATTTGTGACAACATGGATAAAACTTGAGATAATCATGTTAAGCAAAATAAACCAGACAGAAAAAGTTGAAAATCACATTGATATCACTTATATGTAGGATATAAACCTAAAAGCAACAAAGGAATAGGACAAACAGAGACTCACGGACATGGACTATAGACTAGTGGTTATCAGAGCGGGGTTGGGAAGGAGAGGGGTGGTAGCTGGGGTAAATGCAGTCAAATATAGGGGGACAGAGAGAGGGCGAAGTGGGTAAAGGGGATCAAATATATGGTAGTTGAAGGAAACTGGACTTTGGGTGGTAAACACACAATAGAATATACAGACGTCAAATTATAATGTACACCTGAAAATTATATAATTGTATTAACCAATGTTACCCCAATAAACTTAATAAAAAGTGAAAAAAAAAGAAATAGTAACTTGGTCTACTGCCATGCCACCCTGAACAAGCCCAATGCTGATCAATCTCGGAAGCTAAGCAGGATCAGGCCTTGTTAGTACTTGAATGAGAGATCATCTAGGAAGACCAGGTGCTGTAGGCATAAAAAATAAAAGTAAATAAAATAAATAAATAAATAAAATAAGAGATTGTAAGCTGACAAGGTCCTTGCAGTCTATGAGGTCAACCAAGGGTTGCCTCACCTAAAAATAAATAATAATAATAATAATAATGACTTTGCTCAGTTCCCTGAGCTCCTAGTATGTTTTTATAGAATTGCTTATGGGGATAAGCCTGATGAAAATAATTATTATTAAGAACCATATATATTTATAAGAAAAGTAAAATATTTAATAATATTTTCTTTTCCTAGGAAAACCCACAAAGAATAACTTACCTCTGTAGCAAAAGAAAAAAAAAAAAAGAAGACATAGTAGAAATAATCATTCAAGTGTTCTTATTATGTTTTATTCTCACTCTGCAAAAAGGAGAAACTAAAAGCTGTATGGCAGAGTCACAGCCAGATACAAATAGGATGAATTTGCATTGTTATACAATTTTTAAAATACTCCTAGTATATTTAGACATTTTAATTTAATTCCATCAACATAAAATCAGGAGATATTTACAATTTTAAATCTGCATTTTCAGTTCACTTGAAAAATCAAAAGTTCTGGCTATCCTGGGACCCCATTGCCTTATGGCAAGAACGAGCAGCAATTAAATTGTCCCCTCTTTAGAAGGACATGTTCTTGCCAGTTTGCTAAACACTCCATGACCTTGTATTGCATTAGATCTGGCCTGTCTTATTTATGCATGCACTTGCTGGCTTTGCCCCTGCAACCACTGGAATTCTGACCGTGAGCTCAATCACACACATTTACACATGTATGAAGTGTCTGAATAGAATGTACCTCCCATTATTCTACTAGCCAACTCTGTACAAATCCTTCGTTGTAGCATCTAGAGGGGTTTATATATGCCGTCTGGAATGAAGATGATTCTCAAGGCCTACCACGAGAGCTTTCCTGACTGGAACAGAAGTAACCTTGCATGCCACATTGGTAAGCAAGGCACTTGACCATCTGCCTAGTTGGAAAGGCTTTAAAATCAACCCTTTGAATTCAGAACAAACTGATTTCCTCAAAGCACAAGGGGAATTGTATATCTCCCCTCACAACTTTATACCAATGAGGCATTAGATGGGGTGAAGAGGATGATAAATGAAGGACTCTTAATTTCTCTGGCTTGGCAGTTGTGGTGTTGTGGGTTAAATGTGAGGTTTGTCAATACCCTACAGCCAAGTCTAACAAGAATACACCTGGGGTTAAGAGAATTGGGTTCATTACTCATTACAGAGAGGGGACACACACCACAGAAAACTGGGGGTATCTTAGCAAGTGCATTTTAGAAAAGAACCATTAAAGGAACTGAACTTTGGTTGTGATGTGGGGAATGGTCTTAAAAAGCAGGAGTTCCCTCTAGCTTGGATGCTGTTAGATAGAAAAGCAATTCTATGATTGGGTATTTTGTGCATGTTACATAGTGACCTTGTTTTAATCTGTGCTAAAACAAAATTATTAAGTGGCCTTGTTTTGTTTCATTTTCTCATGACCTCAGAGTAACCTCGCCTGAGGCTGGTGCTCCCTGAAATTATGTACTCCCAGAAAACAAAATGTCTTGGCTGTGCACATCAGATCAATTTGTAATAATATTGAGGTTCAGCTGTGAATGTTAGGTCAGTTCTAGATGTCAGGGGTGACTTCGCTATCCCACTCCTCAGGTTCCGTGAACCCCAAAGACTTTACAGCCCTAGTTAGAGTCACTTTTCTGAGTCATTAACCATAGGTTAGCAAAGCCAGGGTCTTCCAAAGGGCTGATCCCTATGCAACTACCCTAGTTTGCTAAAATTCTAGTGGTGGCTTTGTCAAACTTTATTGAACTGGAATAAGAGAGAACTATAATTTAAGATGGACATAAGATTGAAACCAACTATGGGTGCAGGCCTTTGAAAGAGAGAAAAGAAAAAAATAAATCACAACTTCACCTCAGTCTTGAGCAATGCTTAAAAGTTTCTAAAATGCTGTCACTTTAGATCATATGATAGGAACGGCTTCATGGAAAAACAAACAAAACTATTTATACATGGCAGTAGTTCCCTCATATCTGAGGGAGGAGGATACATTCCAAGACCCAAGTGGATACCTGAAACTACATATAGTACTAAACTCTATATAATTCTATATTTTTTTCCTATACATATATAACTATAATAAAGTTTGGCAATTTCATCAATATAGGATTCGTTCTTACTGTAGATCTTAGCAACCCTAGTGTGTGTGTGTGTGTGTGTGTGTGTGTGTGTGTGTGTGTGTATTCTTATTAAGTCTAGAACTTTCACTTTTTCACCTAAAGGATGCAATTCATGGTTTCTCTTTGGCATATCTGATTGCCGGCATCACTACCTTTGTACTTTGGAGCCATTATTGAGTAAAATAAGGGTTACTTGAACATGAGAACTGTGATATTGCAACAGTCGATCTGATTACACAGATGGCTACTTAGCTGGGGGCAAATATGCTGGACAAAGGGATGATTCATGCCTCAAGCGGGATGGAGCAGGACTGTGCAAGATTTCATCATACTACTTAGAACTACTACATTTTAAAATTTATGAATTGTTTATTTATGAAATTTTCCACTTAATATTTTAGACCAAGTTTGGCTTCAGATAACTGAAACAACTAAAAGCAAAATTACAGATAAGGCACTACTGTATTTATTTCAATAAAGTTTTTGAATGCCTTTTGTATAGTACTCAGTAACATTCTAGAAGAATGAAAGCTGACCTTCCCACCTCTAAATTCATCTCAAAAGGTTTCTTCTCAGATATTTCTTTAACCACCCCTACAAAGACTTGAGCATCTCATGGGGTTCGACCCTCAAGCAGCATATCTTTTTCATTCCATGTCCTATCATTTTTGTGGCAAATAATCAGTAATCCACTTCAGGATTTGTGTAATTGCTAAAAAGAGAAACTTTTCCAGAGAAGACGGAACATTTGGGCACTTTTATCATGCAAATAAGTACAGATGCAGAAAACAGCTGCATTTGGGCTTATACAAACTGCCTTAGACAAAAAGTCTGTCTTTTCATTTCTTTTTCTGAAGTCTATTTTCTTTAGAAATTTACTGCGACTCTGGAAGCTGTCCTATCAATAAGCACTTTAGTTCACACCTTGCTTAATATAAGCTTGGGGGCGTGATAACCCTTGATGTACATGGAGTGCCTAGACAAGGAAGAGACCATAATAGTGTAAGTGAAGGTATCATTTTTATCAACTTTTCAATTTTGATTGGGGTGGACCAAGATACCTATGTCCAGTAATTACTCTAGACAAGTGATTGGCTTTCCTGAATTTATTTGTAAAGCTATTTTTGTTTTTAACAGCAAAAGCAACTATGTTTATTTTACAGTCTGTTTTAAAGATCAAAAAATGGTAATTATGAACATAACGTGAACCTCTAAACAGCCTTCTAATGGTCTTAGCTCCTAGAGAAATCTGGTATTTCATTTCCATATTATTGTGCGTTAAACTCTAATCAAAATCAAGCTTCCTTGACAGGGGAAAATCTCATCCAGTGCTCATCTAGCCCCTATTTTCTTCTCTCAGTCTGGGCTACATTTGAGAACCCATTTCAATAAGTCTCCAAGTTCACCCTCACCTTCTGCAAAAGTGATGCTCCTTCCACTCCTTCAGCATCCTCTGCCTTCCCAGGGAAATGGATACCTTTTTGATCTATAGCTCTAGCTGAACCAGAAGTGTTTTCCATTCCACATCATGCCAAAATACCTCTAGATGACCTACCATTAATCAGCTGATATATATATCTCCTAATATTGGTCATAACCATCCATTTAATATATAACCTTCTATTCTAAAATTAACACTTTCTTATAAGATTTCTGAACTTGAATTTAGAGCACTTGTCATCTGAGAATATCTTTAATGAGCTTTATTTCTGCATCCTGTGGTACTTCTTATAATTAATGGAAGATTTAGAATTGAGATACTAAGATTATGAGGAGATACTAAAGAGCACCATGGAAACAGGAAAAATGGCTGACAGTGCAGAAATATTTTAACTGTTATTTTCCTTGATATTTCCATATTTCAGGATTTCAAAATTTTATCTTTTAGCTCCATACATTTAGAAGTTTGGTTTTTGTATCTAAAGCGATGCATGTTGAAAGAAAATAACTTTAGAAACACAAGTAATAAAAATTCTCATTCAATGTATGTTATTTAAAATCATGTGATGTTTATTTCATGCTTAAGCAACTTATGTTTGCAAAAATGGACCCATTTATTACATCCTTTGAAAGCAACATGCACAAAGCAAAAAGCCTTCAGGTGTTCACTACATTGAGTCAAAATTCTCACTTATGTGACATCACAGAAGCATCATAGTTGATGGGTTTGGTTTGGTTTTGTTTGTTTGTTTGTTTGTTTTTCAGAGAATTCCTGTATGAAAATATTCTTTATCTTCTCCATGACTAGGCTTCCATAATGTTCTGTCTTGTGAAAACACTAGTAGCTTCATCTTTCTCCATAAATACCTTCTCATATATTTCAAACATAATTGCACATCTCCCATGGAAGAAGGGAAGAAGGGTGGAAAGGTGTAGAAAGAAAGGTTTGGGACTTAGTGTGCCGATTTTCTACACTTAGTTTTTTGTGTGAGAATTCACGGGATTGCATCTGGGATGGAGCATAGTCACCCACCAATATTGGATGCTCGTCATGATGTGTTACAGTAGAGATAAATAAACTACATTTCATTTTAAGCCACTGAATTGAGTTGCAGCAATTTTTCTGGGAGCCTGGTCTTACCCTAACAAATATACCCTCTCAAGGCAACCTCTAAAGGTGTGTGGTAAGTACCAGAGTGGAGACCTCTAATGCTCCTTTAATATCTCTTCCTTTTAAATGCCTATGGGCATTATACTTTCCCATTTCTTTCAATAAATCAGGATCATGAAACGTTCTGGCCAATGAAATGTGAACATATCATTTTCAGGCTAAAATATTAATTTGCCCCTGTAAGACCCTCCAGCTCTCTCTATCTCTACTATGTGAATCAAGAAGGTTGTGCATTTCAGATCATCAACTGCAATATGGTTGGTTGAGCCTCTGCCAATCCCCAGGGACTATGGAACAGAACTATGCCCTACCCAAAGTGGACATTAAACAAAAGTGAGAATTAAACTTTTGATGTGTTAAGCCACTCAAGTTTGGAGCTTTCTGTTGCTGTAGCACATTATTTGCTTATACTGATTAATATAGATGCTCATGATTTCAACTATTTATACAGCTAGATATAATCAGATACAATGTTGCATAATTATTTCAATTAGAAAATATAGTAAAAACCAACTTCTGAATAAAGATAGATTAAACACATGTATGTGCTTTCTTTCCCTCCTTAAACCCCACTAAAACTAAAAGAAAGGGAAATTTTATAAGACATATATCCACAAAGATATAGCAGAAGGGACAATAGCAACAAAATTTTGGAATCAGAAAAGCAGATGAATAAATAATGAGGGGCTTATTATTTAAGAAGGACGAATCTAAACCAGCATAGAGAAAACTGAGATTAAACCAAAGAATCCTCAAAAGTCTCAGTGAGTGTGCATACCAACTACCTCCAGAAGTGGACGTAAAGAGAGGCAAGGAGGTTAAAAAAGAAAGGCTTGGGTCACTAGCATTTAAAAATTAATTTCTATTCAATGTGACTAGGCAAATGCCTTTCCCTTTTCTGTTGTAAGACTGGAGGGTTACATTCTAGAGAAAGAAAACCAGAGAGTGCTGGGCAATGGAATTTAAATTAAACTTTTGGACTACAGAAAGATGTATTAAGTAAGCACCTATACAGAAAATTCTGAGATGCCCAACTTCTTCATTACTTTTTCCCCAGAGCATTGGTGACCTAGGGTTCAAAACTTGGAAGAGTCTATGTTAAAGACCTTGGCTAGTTCAAGAGAAAGTACATTGGATTTTTCCAATAAGATAGGCCAGTCAGAGCTTCCAATCAATTTTTAGGCTTTCCACTGAAACATAATCAATAAAAGGATTACCAGATGTAAAGAAAGCCTCAGATAAATAATAGACATCAAAACAGACAAATGGACCAAAATAATCTTGAGAAACAAGACTATGCAGGAAAAAATAAATCTTCAAAAACTATCATAATATCTTCAGATAGATAAGAGAACATATTGCAATCATAAAAAGTGTTATCAAATGCATAGTCAAAAATACCAAGTTCTAGAAAATTTAAAAATTTTTAAATCAATAAAAAATAAAAAGATAAAGCTGAGATATTCTATAAAACATATTTAAAAGACAAAGTAATAGGAATTTAAAAATAATAAGAAATTGAGAAAAATGATCCAAAACATCCAATAAAAATATAATGATGAGAATTCAAGAAATAAAGGACAGATAAAATAGAGGAGAGGAAATTATCAACAAAAAAAAATTAAGAACATTTGGCAGAATGAAAGACATAAATTTCAAAATTCAAAGGACTAATATACCAGAAGAGTAAATGAAGAGACACGTGTCAAGGCTTTTCACTGTGCAGTTTTAGAAGACTGGGAACAAAGAGGAAATCCTAGTCTCCCAGAGAGAAGAAAACATATAAAAAACAAGTTTTATATAAAAGATTAGGAATTCCAGTGGCTTCAGATTTAGCAAATGTTAGAAACTAGAATAAGAGCAAGCAATGTTTTCCTAGTCCTATTTCTCTTCTTAAAACTATATATACCTAGCCAAGCTATCAACCAGTGTCAAGCAAAAATATGAACAATTTCAGAAATTAAAGGTCTTAAAAAATTTACCTTTTATATCCATCCAAGGAGAGCTATTGGAGGACATGCTCCACCAAAACAAGAGAGTAATCCCAGAAAGTAGACATGAGATCAATGAAGCAAGGTATCCAACTAAAGAGAGAAGTAAAGAAAAATTCCCAAGTAGGTGAAGATCAGAGAACCTAGGATAACCCTTGCAAAGAACAACCATACTGTAATAAGTCACAGAGAAATTTCTTCAAAAAGATGAAATCTTTAAAATACTTAATGTGAATAAATTTATTGAGAAAAGATTTAGATAATTACTAGAGGGTTTGGGTTAAATAGGTGATAAATATATAAAAATTGAGCAAACAAATGAATAAAAAAATAATTATTGGTTCCAGGAAATGGAAAAGTTGTGTAAGAGATAAAACATTATCTGATAATGTTTACTAAGTTTGGCTCTCAGTAGCATTCATGTGATTATAACCATTGAAGCAATAAATAGAAATGAATCTAAAATTACAGTATAATTACATTAAAAGTTTGAAGGGGAGAGAAGGGTGTGTTTCTTTGGAGGGAGCTAAAGAGGTGAAAAAATAAAAGTTAAATGCTTATTTTATTTATCGGAAAGTCAATAGATAATACATAAAGCTGAAAATTCAAGAAGTGATAAAACCAATACATTTTTTAGAGATAAGCATGGAAATACCACAGGAATCAGCTGACAGAGTTGATAGTGACTCTTTGGGGAGGGAGAAATAGATCTAAAGGGGATTTATAACTTGTATGACAAATATTATAAATCTATTGCAATATTGGCTCTTTAAATATTGTGCTTATCTATCTATAATAAAACCCCTAAACTCCCTTTAAAAAGACAAAAAGCGAAGAACAACAACAAATATAGCAAAGAATTAAATTCAATAAAATATGTATTTTATAAATTATATGTAAAATTTAATTTTATTATATTTTTGAAATTCAGGCAAACAAAAAGGATAAAATAAAATTAATAAAAATATTAAATTTTGTCTTCTAAGCACATGAAAATATTTAAAATTTTTCAAATAAAAATGAAATAGTGCTGTTTCCATGGAAAAGTTAAGAGACTGGTGAATGTATTGAATAATTCAAAAAGAATTAAGTAGAATTTCCTAAGAGTAAAAGGTGTTGTTAAAGGAGGACAAAAATCACAATACTGTAAAGGAAATTTACCTGTTCTTGTTAGTGCCGAGTTGATTGAGAAGGGAAGGTTTTGATGGTGAGATGTCCAATTAGAACAATGCACAAAAGGCTGACATGAAAATGAAATGGCAGGCACCAACTTTTTTGTAGAGAGAACAGTATTGTGTGCACTTCTCCTGATTCCCTTCTGGTGCTCCCCTTCTCCTCTCCAGGGGACTGCATGACCCCACACATAGCAGAGTACAATAGTGGCATTCAACTATGCATGAGTGATACAATAAGCTGAATTATGTTTACATATTTTAGGTGCAGGCACCCTACTACACTGATGTAACATTCTAAATCCGGGATACTATTACTAGCTGCAAGCCTGGATTACAGTCAGGCCTGGGATCAGCCAGGCCTGGAACCCACACTTCACCCATACAGGGTTGCAGGCGCAGGATCTGGCCAGGAGGGCACTACTTTGGATCCACAATCCACTTGCCATTCCTGGAGTGGCTTAGCTCTGTGGGGCATCACTCCCAATGTTGTTCTTTACCCGCTGTCTCTCTGGGTGCTGCTCAGCATACCAGTGGCATTGTGACACGGCACCTTGTGTTTGTGCCTGCATCAACAATAGCCCCCGTCATTTCACTACCTGTTCCATGGTATGAGCGATCTGTGTGCCAGGCATCCTCAGGGATGAGAGTCTGACTCTCTACATAGGGACTCGGTATATCTCCCATCTTAGCAGGCTCCGTCAGGAGCTCTGCTTAGACAGCATAAGGGTCAGTGCAAATCTCATAGAAGGAGTGTTCCCTAAGATCGCAACCACCCCTCCACAAGTTATGTGGACTGCACCATTACAGGATTATGGCCAGTGATAGCCTCACTGGCCAACAAGGCTGCATATATGGCAGCCAGTTGCTTCTCTATCAGAGAATACCACACTTCCGTGCTTATTAGAGAATACCGTGCTTCCATCCCTTTCCACGATTGGGATCAGAAGCCTATCAGTACCTTCCAGGATTTGTTCGTCTACCACAAGTCTCATAGAAAACATGCATCATCCACTGTAAACAAGAATGGGAGGGCTGGATCTACAACACATGGAGTTTGGGCTTGTGCTACAGTTCTGTAAGAGAATCAGAGGTTAGTATTATATCATCAGTGTACTGATACAAGTGCAGTGCAGGCGGTCATTTCTATGTGGCTAAATTTTGAGCCACGAGACCATGGCATGGGGTAGGGCTAGAGAAAAAGGCATGTGCCAAGCCTATCACATAATGGTACTGTTCAAGTTCATGTGACAACCAGTCCATGATATACGTAACATTTAGCATAGCAACATGCAGGGGCAGTGTAACCTTATTCAGCTCTCGAAGCTTCAGGTCAACTGGCTACCCCGCCAACCAGGTGCTCCGGCCAAATCCCTAATCAGGGAGAAAATTGGCCAGCCATACCTCACAGGTTGTGGCTTTCCTGGGAATAAAAGTGAATTGCTGGTCAGGGTGCAGCTGATTCCACAGAGCCAGCAGCACTTCATTAGGTTGCTGCTCAATCTTTTCTGCAGTGACCCCTGCCCCAAGGAGATCAAACCACATTTGCCTGCAGCTCACTCTCTCAGCCGAAGGGGCTGGGTTCTGCTCCACTCCCACTTTTCCGTCAGGCCTCCGTCCATGCACTGGCTAGTGGTGGAGTGCAGCAGACTACACGGTGCACATTTGGGTGGAATGCTCCTTGTGTTTCACTTCCACATCCCCCAACGTAGCCATAGCGAATATTACCTCGTGAATCCGCCTGTCCAAGTAAGGGGCCAGCAGTGCCACCATGGCGCCAAAAGTACCAGCCAGGCCAAAACTCAAAATCAAGTTCTTCATACAAGTTGTAAATATCTCTTCATCAGGGCTTCTATGTTGTGTGTGAAACATTCATCTGCTGCATGCTCATTTTCCAAATTACTTGGATCAGATCTAAGTATGTAGTTCATCTGCTCACTGTCTCTGGCAGCGCTCATGTTCATGCAGTGGACATGAGCCAGTTAATCAGGGAGTGATTGCCTGTGCCCCGCACCAAATGCGCCACATTCTCGAGGTGCTGCCTGAGGGATGGTATCATCATTATGGAAGCCAGCTGACCTATCTCTTCCAGAGATAATTCAGTCACTATGGCCCCATCATTCCACTGCCAAAGCAGCCACCCCAGAACCAGTTCCCTGGCTCTCTACCGTACCTGTTTGTCAGGTCCCGGAGTTCCATGGGGGTGTACTGGATCAAGGTGGTTTGCTTTTTAGACTGGGGGGCGCCACCAGCTTGTCCCTGCCCCAGAGCCAATGGTTGTTCCACTTCAACCGGCTGCCGTATCACTGGCCACGCCTGCCATGGTATCGCTGGTGGGCTCCCAGACTGGGACCCCTCGGGGTCCTGCAGCATACATTCTGCTGCTGCCAGCCGACTTTCCAGAGCTTCTTCCTGGCATTGTAGTTGCTGCACCCACTGAGCATAATCCTGAACCTTCAGACTGGCCTGCCTCCAGGCCACCAGACCCGTTGCCTCCCAGTGAGCTGTAGAGACATTCAGCACCAACATCTCCAGGGTTTTCTGGACATCCTCAGGACACAACTTCACTGTATCCCAGTCCTCCAGGAGCATCCAAGTAGCAAGATACGTGGCCAAGGGATATCACTGGGAAGTGGGGGGCCACACGTCCTCCACCAGGTCTCCTCCACCTGGGACCTGTCTGGAGCACTGAGGACCGTACATACCTCATCCAGCAGATTACACCAAGTGTCAGCGCTGAGCTGATCGAGAAGGGAAGGTTTCGATGGTGAGAGGCCCAGTTGGAAAATTGCACAAAAGACTGACATGAGAATGAAATGGCAGGCACCAACTTTATTGTGGAGAGAGCAGTATTGTGTGCACTTCTCCTGATTCCCTTCTGGTGCTCCCCTTCTGATCTCCAGAAGACTGTATGACCCCCACACAGAGCAGAGTATAATAGTGGCATTCAGCTACACATGTGTGATACAGTAAGCTGAATTATGTTTACATATTTTAGGTACAGACACCCCACTACACTAATGTAACATTCTAAATCCAGGGTCTGATTGCTAGCCACGAGTCTGGATCACAGCCAGATCTGAGACCAGCCAAGACTGGGACTCACAGTTCTAAAAAAGGTAAACCATGGTAATATATCATGATACACTTGATACCAACAGTAAAATTGCTGAATTCCAAAAACAGAAAATTTTACATCTTTCCAGAGGTGGGAAAAGGTTATTACAAAGCAATAATAATATTTTTCATATATTTACTATTATTACATTCTAGGAGATGCCACCGCTACTCATTTTTAGCCTAGCCTATTGTAGGATTCAGCCTTTCTCAGTTTTTTTTCTTTAAAAGAATTTTTAATTAATTTTTTATTTAATTTTTTAATTTCCCAAACTCTTTCCTATTCATTATTCGATTTATTTTTGGTGAAATGTGTCTGTCTATTATCTATCTATCTATCTATCTATCATCTATGTATCATCCTCTATCATCTATTGTCTATCTAATATTCTTTCAAATAGTTTTGATGATTCTAGTTGAAATGATGTTATTCTCTGCTGCCTTTGAATCTCTCAAGGACTGTCTGTTCCATCTGTTCTACCTGCTCCTATATATGCTTCTCTATAATGGTTTGTTTTCCTCAATGTCTGCTTGTCCATTTATAATTACAATTGAAGGACTAGAGTGATCACTGCTGGTTACTCTCTTGGCTTTCCTCATCAGTCATGGAGGGAACCATTCCTACTTCAGGCCCCTGCCCTAACAGAAGCATTCCTCAGTCTTCTCTGGGTGGATAGGTGCATATATTCCTGTAAATGGACCTCTTTTCACGTTGGGCAAGCTGAGAGCGCATATGAAGTTTAAAGGCTTGTCTTGATAAATCTGTGTAAGCTAAGCAAGATATTTCTCTGGGAGCAGGAGGTTTTACAGAGCTGTTTTCCTATTATTTTTCCATTTCTGGGAGATAAGAGTCTCCACTATAAAGAGGAGTGTTCATCTCATCCATTATACCCTAAGAGAAAATGCCACAGCCAACCCTCTGTGTACCAGAACTGAAGACCAGTCCAGCTGAATTGGCAACCCTTCAATTAATTATATTGCCAATTGCCACACAAGCTGCTCATTCATTCAACATCATTCAACAAATATTTCTAGCTCTTGTTGATGATGATCTTGGAGTTTTTCCAGAGCTCTGTGGGGAAGACCGATACTCTCTTCTTCAGTGACCCATTCCAGATGTCTCTATTTGTTTGTGATTTTCTTGGCTCTATTTTCCCTGTCAAACTGGGCTACTTTATAATTTTACAAAATTCCTTAAACTTTCTGCTAATAAATTTTTCTGTTTTCCAGGACTGTTAAGGATTTAATCTCATTCTTATACTCCTTTAGTCATTTTTCTGGGATTTGAAGAGGAAATGTAAAGGTATATATGTGCTTTGTCTGCCTTCTTGGTATAATAGCCATGTCCCTAACTTCGATTCATTTCTTAATTTACTAGAATTATCTGAGTACATTTACAAAAAGCGTTAGTTGGTTACTGTATTTTCTGCATCCTTGCATTTTGGAAAATTTTTAGCATGCTCTCAAACAACAGCTGGGTATAAAATTCTAGTCTCAAAATCTGTAAATGCTACCCCACAATTGTCTGATATTTATAGTTACCATCTGGTAGCAAAGTATTTTAGCTCCCATTTAACTTGTTGATTTCCTTCTGCTTACTTATTGTATTTTTTCCACTAAAACATGAAATTAAAAAATACATATCTAGAATATAATTCAATGGGTTTCCCATTTTATATCATCACGTCTCAAATCTCATGTTTCAAATTCTTTTTCAGTTTATAAGATGTAACTCTTTGCTATTAAGTTATCTCCTGTCTTCCACATACTTTTTATATTTTCTCTTAAATATCACCCCTTCCTTACAATGAATTTCTACTCTGCAAATTGAAGCTCCTCTTCAATAACAAACAAACTCTTTTAATTACCCTATCACTTCACCTTCATGCCATGTATGAAACCTAGTTCTCCCCTTAGAATATCCTTCTCTGCTGTTCTTTCAAATACTTGGAGGGGGGACAAGATTTTCCACATGCCATTTAAAGGCTAAGTATTTCATCTAGATGGCTAACATCTGCCTAATCTCCTGGTTATTACTCCTTATTGTTGAAAAATAAGTGCAGACAATTCCCTAAGACTCCAATTGCAGTTATCATCTGCACCCTCCTAATCACAAGGAGCACTTTCTGAGCACTCAGTATATAAGTAGTAAATGATACTACAGGAGAGGATGACACCGCTTAAGAGAGTGTAGGAAGTAAGGAGATAATAATATGATAGTGAATTTCTCTTCTGTTTTCAATGTTATTCTCTTCTTACTCTCCATACTCTCTTAGGCAATGCCATCCTCTCCCCCATGGCATCATTTACCATTTCTACACTGAGCGCTCACCAGGGCCTATCTCCAGACTAGGTCATCTTCCCATTGCTACATCTAATTGCCTACTTAACATCTCAGTAACGCATTAGTTCCACAAGTTCAAAGTGGAACTCATATTTAAATCTTTCTTCCGAGGTTCCCTTCTCAGAGAATGACCTTTAATTTCTCCAAACCAGAAATCTGGTTGTCATCTTTGGCTCTCCCTTCTTCTTGAAACCCATATTTAATTATTTTAAAGTCAATTCTATCTCTTAAAATTTTCTCACATCTACCTACTTCTCACCACTTCCATAATCCACTCTCCAAGTTTAGATTACTTTTTTTCCCCTAAATTCTGATGATGGCCTCCTAACTGGTCTTCCACTATTAGACTTGCTCTTCTATGGCTCATTCTACTTATGAGAGCTCTTCCAAAAATACACGTGTAATAATTACTAAAAGTTCTTACCTTTATGTTACATCCTTAGTCCCAGCATAAGGGTTAAAGTAAGTCAAAAGATGACAAGATTATTTGTAATATAGTCTCTGTTTTCCCTTCAACTTCATTAACTCTGTTTTTTTTTTTTTTTTTAATTTTCAGACTTACAGAAATTTTTTCAGTTGTTTGAATGTGTCCTTTTTAGTTTGGGGATTTTACCCAAGCTCTTACTTATACCTGGATTATATCACTTTTCAGCCACTAAGAATTTTTTATTCATCCAGATAATGCTTACATATTCCTCAAGTCTGCTAAACTATCATTTCTTCTGGAAAATTACTCCTGATCTTCTATGTCAATTAAAATGCACTTCTTGTAAGCTTGTCACTTCTGTCACAGCACTTTTCATGCTTTATGCTACTGATTTTGATTTGCCTGTCTTACAGGGTAGGCTAAACTTTGTTTGAACAGAGACCATGTTCATGCTGTTTATTACTTTTTTCCTTGTTCAGAACCATGATATAAAGGTGCTCTATAACTTTCATCCAATAAATCACTATATTAAATAAATCTTTCCTGGGGCTTGCTAAATCTTTTAAATACAATAATAACACTTACACATTTTATGAACTTTCTCTTCTATTATAAGTTTAGTGATTTCTTCTTTCTAATATGCTTTATTTTTTACTTTTGGAATTCTTGATACATAAAACATGTCTCCTTTCTTTTTCTCATTCCTTTTTTGTCAGTATGCTTTTTCTTAGTTTTGAGAAACTTTATTAAACTCTTTTCTACTTGAATGAATCTGTGTTCTGTGACAGCCTATCTTTAGTTCACTTCTTTCATGGCATTTAAAAATTTTACAGCTTGCTTTTTGTCTGTAAACAATCTGCCTGACTTCAGATCTGTACCTTTCATGACTGCCTACTTAGCTCCATAGAAGTCACATTCTCCAAACTTGGTCAGAATACCAATTAGAGATTTTCTAATACTCTATTCCATCTTGTATACGAATTTCATTTCATGGGCTAAATTAGCTGGATTTTTTAGATTGTTTCTCTTTTTTGGTAGAATCTTTTCTTTGTTGCTGCTTATTTTTCTCCATCCAACCTTATAAAGGTGAGTATGCCTGAAATGAGTTTGATTTAAACCACTTTAAAATAATACTTTTAAATCTTTCAGACTCAGGAAAAGGAGGAATGAAAAGCTGAGTTTTATTTTGCTAAAATTAAGGTCCATTTTTCTGTAAAAAGTAGGAAACAGAAAGTCAAAACATTGCCTTTGTGCTCAGGTCGCACTCCCAGGTTTGTTGTGGAACCGGAAATCAGGTAGCTCAGTGCCTGCCTTCATTATTGGTATCATCCCTGATAGTGTAGGTCAAGAAAAAAAAAATGCCATAGCTGGTTTATCTGCCCCATAAAATTCTTAATGCTTTGAGCACTTCTCAGAGGTAGGAACAAAGCTCTTCCCTCCCCAATGCCAACCTGTCCAAGTTGAGAAGCACCCGCTACTCTCAAATACATGGATTCTTTACAGGGAGTCCTTTAACATACTCCTCAGCCAAGTTTTAAGCAATGAAGCCAATTGGCCAATAAATTATCCTCTTTAATCTGTGTTGTAAATGTGCTTTAAGATTTCTGAGACATTGATGACATTGATGGCACCCGTCAGTAATTTCCAAGCTTGGTAAAGATTTTTCTCTATTTGTTCTTGGTCACATAAATGGGAATATAAAGGCAGCCATCTTTATCCAAATGCTCTTTACAGAATTTTATGTTAATAGCATTGATTTCATTTGTGGCATACCACAAGTTATGTAATCTGTGCTGTGAATATTATTCATCTACATAGAAATAGTCTGAATGGTTTAAAGTACCTTTACGCTATGGCTCCCCCTTCTGGTTCTATGATGAGTATTACCTCTGTTTTGTACTTAGGAAAATCTCTCCCCTAAAATGTTGATTAGGCCTGAGTAATGCTAAGAAGTTCTCAGCTGGATGGAGCTAGACACCTCTCTATTAACTGGTTAACTCATATTCCTAAAAATATTTAAGCATTTCTTAGAAGACAGCCATCAGGAATTTGAGTATAACATCTGCACATCAGGGAAACTCTTCAGGTCTGAGACTTGAAGGTCCTGGCTTGGTCTGGAATCTTCGAAACAGGCAACAGGGAAACACAAATCTTGTCCACTGGGAGGGCATGTGTTAATAACACATGGAATATTTGCTGCCCACCTGTAGCTATGCTGCCTTTAGAGACTTAAGAAAGTGGACTTATGTGAGTTTATGAGAAGAGGAAACACTTCTTTGTGATTGAAAACACATATATACACACACAATTTCTAACTTTTCTTAACAAGATAAATATGGGATAATTTCATTTTCTTAGTGAATTCTATATTAATAATTCTATCTTTTATTATCCATATGGCTAAAAACTACAGTCTGATTGGTTCTTTATGATTTGATCAAGTTCAGCATTATGAAATTTATCAATAAGAAGGGTCTCTGCTGTTCATGACTCCAAAAAACTTGATGAAAAATATGAGAAGATATTTGTTTTTTTCCTTCATCTTGTAGTACTTTCAGCATTCATGTGTTTTGTGTTTGGAAGTCTAACCTTTTTTTTTCCCTTGTTAACCTCAGGCTATAGATCCAACTAATAATAATTATTATGTGTATGAATGTGTATGTGTATGTGTGAATATATATATGTATACCTTACATACCTTTAAAAATAATCATTTTATGTATGCATATGAATGTGTTTCCATTTGAAATTCCTGTCAAAATATAATTTTAAGTGCTTTTAGAATTATTAAGAAACTAAAATAATGCTTTTCTTGAGCTAAGTAGAGAAGGATGTAGCTTAATAAAATCACTTTGTTAAGAATAACATGCTTAGAGGTTTCCATTATGTGAATTGGGCTTAGTTATTATTTTTTATGCAATAATTATCTCATTCTCATTTTGATTCTCTTCTTTTTCTACTTAAGACTCATTCTGCAGCTTCCACCATTTACAGGGCTCAACTATGTGGGTCTGCTTAAGCAAGTATTGATACATTACTACAAGATTTTAGAATATTTGACATTAAAGAAAAAGATGTATTGCTTTAAGAAAAACTTTGTTAGAAGTAAGTTATTTTAGTCAGATTAGTATTAGAAGGTGATCACTTCATAAGTTATATAAATGTCTAGTCACTATGTTACATACCTGAAACTGATATAATAGTACATGTCAACTGTAACTGAAAAAAAAAACTGTAAGTTATTTTAAAAAACTCAAGCTGTGGAAAGATGACATTTGTCCCTGGTTCTTGCCTTAGACTCACAGAAGACAGAGGAGAGTGCAGGATAGAAGAGGTATACAAGGCACCATATTTCCTACTGTTTTAGACCTTTTTGTAAAAATAGTTCTAACAGCCATTGAGGATATTATTAGTAGACCTACTATTTATTCTATAGTTCAGGAAATAGTACACTGAATTTTCTTTGAGCATCCTCCATCCTTAACCCCAGTGTTTCATGTGGTTAAGGTAAGACTCTTCTTTGGCCAGTTGGAGCACTGAACTCCCCTACTTAGTGACTGGGATCTAGATGGCTAATAATTAAAGTTGGACCAGTCAGTAAATCATTGGACTTTCATAGAAGTAACCAGAAAGAGATGTTCCCTCTTATGCTGGACCAAACCTAGGAGGCAGCAACCTTGTCACTAACTGGAACTTGAGAACAGGGTAACATGGAACACAGGGGTAAGAAAAGAGAGACAAATTATATCACCTGAGTCACTGGATTCATAGAAGCTTAAAGCCTTGAGTTTCTCAATAACATAAAAAAAATTTTTAGTACTATTTTTTTGTTAATTTTATTGAGTTTTTTATCATTTGCCAAGGAAAAAAGCACCAAATGATTTTTTTAATTGCTGAGTTTGAATTTTAAAACTAAAGAATCCCTGTAAGTCAGGATGAGACTGGCATACACAACACCAGTACTACGGTATGAATAAACAGAACGAAAGAGGGGCTGGACACTGACGTTACATTTACTTTCTTTACTGTCTTCATCAACAGTCAGAGAATGTCGGCTGTCTTGTGACTTCTATGCAAATTGTATCTTTAAGCTCAGGGCCCGCTACTTGTACATCTAGAATCTTCTCATACTACTTGTTTTGTTTTGGATTTGACATTTCTGTGGAACTGGAATTATCAATAGATAATTATTTACTCCAGCATTTTTTTCAAACTCGGTTTAATACAGAAGAGCACTTTGAAAAAATTAAGTGAGAGCAGGGCTGCTTGGATTTGAACTGGGGCGAGGTCTTAGAGCACCCCCACTCTCATATCCACTCAACGTTCTCACTAACCTTCCCATGCCTTCTCATCCCTCCATTCCCAGAGACTGAGACTCTGCTGAGTGGTAGGGAAACACAAAGCCCTGTGAGGAATTCTCTAATCTTGATGGAGGACCATCTCCTTCAGATGAGAAAACTGAGATCCAGAAACCTTGAGGAAATTCCCTAAATTGCTTAACTGGGCAGGTTTAGCACTGCTGTGAGATCTTCTGGGTTTCACTACTATAAACTTTTTAACAAGTGTATTAATATTCAGTTTCCACAAGTAATACATGAATACATTTAACAGCCCAAGAGTCTAAAAATCAGGTTCCTCTTGAGGCTTCTGCTTCCATGAAGGTAACTACTGTTAATAATGTGGAAGGTTTGTTTTAAGGCTTTCATATATGTGTCTGCAGAAATATAGAGTATCAGTTTATGGGGCATTAACACAAAAAAGGGCACAGTTAAAAGGACCATCAATGCATTAATTATTCTGATCTTGGTAATCATTCCATAATGTGTATGTGTATCAAATCATCACATATGATACATATAAATTATATTTGTCAATTTTTCCTTAATAAAGTAAAAAATAAAAAGGACCTTTGACATCCCAGTGAGGTTTACCTGTTTAAAATTCCATGTTCTGTATTTTATTATCTTTATAGTCTCTCAATTAGAGGGCCATTTATTGGTAAAACACTTATTTAAGAATTGTCTCTACATTTGCTCTGAGATGAGTTAATGCATTTGTATTTCTCAGCCTTTAAAATCTATACCTCTTTCTTCATTAAAAAAAAAATTGAGTTTTTTTTAGTGTTACTTGAAATTTCAAAATAATTACTACAAATTTAAACAAATAAGTAATTATAGCAGTAAATACTCTTTTTCAAACTACACTCCCTTCCTCATATATTGCTTCTCCCCAATCCCTTCAACATAACCAGATGGCTGCCACTCCACTTAGTGACATCTTTTTCACCTACCAGTGAGATATCCCTAAGGAATATTCTAGTCAATAGCTCAGAGGTGACTGAACATTTATATACCAAATGCAGTGATAATAACACAGCTGCATTTTAGAATACTGTAGTACACATAATAGAACTTAAAACAAAATGCAGACTGATAAACTCACTCAGGAAGTCTAGAAGTAGGTTTTTCTTGTGAATTAATGGAAAAATCTTACAAGATTCTTCCCAGTTACTCAAACAACATGGTAAAGGAGTCGAGATGGTGTTTTGTGTGTGTGTGTGTGTGTGTGTGTGTGTGTGTGTGCGCGCGCGCGCGCGCGCACGTGCGCAAAATAGCATTATGAGCCCATTATGCACGGGCGCATAATGCTATTTTGAGTTTAGCTCTCTGGTGTGTAGTATGGGGAAAAAAAATTGAAGAATCGAGTCACCAATCAACTTTGACTTTTCTTGAAGTGCCTGGCCAAAATGTCCCCCCGATCCTCGACCCTACTCTTAAGAATTTGATGCAAACTAAAAATGGCAAACACTATAGATGAGGTGATGGACAGGCTGTAAGGAGCTGAGGTTGTTATCTGAAGATTAACCACAGAGGCCCTCAAAAGGGGCTGGGATGTTTCAGAAGAATCTCCCATGAGATTTCCAGGTCAGCTTACTGGGGCAGGCTGGCTCTACTGTGATCCCAACTTTGTCAGGAATTCTGTAAGATCATTTCTCATCTTTGACAGAACAAGGGCAAGAGGTGAAGAAAATATATGACATGCTACCAAGAAAAGCATTGTGACCTAATTTATTTTAGGTGGGGTTTTTGTTTATTGGAGGAAAATGACTTATAAGCTGAACAAAGAAAGGTGTTCAGGGATTTCACTCAATCTCCATCTCTATAATAACCCACTAAATATGACATTGTTCTGTCTTTCCAATACATGTCAGCCAGAGGACTGATTGAGAAGAACCCCTTCAGACACACGCACTTAATTTCAGGTGCTTTCCCTGTCTGCCCAGGCCCTGTCTGTCTGGGAGCAGCTCCAGGTCCCACCCATTTATGACCTCCACCCAGCTATGATGGTGCACCCATGTGAGCTATGCCAAAAGCCAAAGCCTCTCAAGGGCACCTGGAGAACAATTATCCACTGGGATCTGGACATCTTTACATGAACAGCACTCTCATTATTAATACCATCAAATGAATTCTTTCTGCCATGATCTTATAGTCGTCTAGCAAATCTATAATTATAATGTGACTTTCCATGATGATATCGATATGACATATTTATCGATATAAATAATTGATAATCAATGTTGATAATAAATGAGCTGGCATTCTGGCTCTCATAAACTTTTCAGTGTAACCCATGGCCAAACTTTTCAGTGTAACCCATGGCCAGGAATTAGGCCTGGATTCTGACCGTGGAATTTCTGTGCCTTAAAGCCAAAAATTCTCTCACTGTGGTAATGCTAGAACATGTGATGTCCTGCTTAATTGGACAACTGGATGTCCTAGAGAGACCTTGCAACTCCATTGGATTAATTTAGGAAGAACTATATTTGTTGTTGTAAGCTAAAAATTTATATTGGAAAATAATAATAATAATAATAATAATAATAATAATAATAATTGAGACTCAGAATGATAGGTATTTGGCTTTACGAGTCAAAAATAACAGAAAGTCATCAAAGGTTTTTGAAAGTTTAGTAAATGTGGAGAAAATGTGAGAAGAGTGAGAACAGAGAAACTAACCTTATTCGTATGTTGTACTTTTAATTTAGGAGTCTTTTCTCATACGTAATTTGACTTAATCCTATTAACATTGTGCAGCAGAAATGACCAATTCCACTTTGTAGATGAGTAAATTAAAGCTGAGTAAGCTGTGATGGCCAAGGTTGCTCAAGATGACAGAAAGGCAAATACTATGATTTCAAATTCAGTGTTAATTCCAAGATTATTAAAATAGTTCCATAATAGTATTAGGCCACAGCTATCCTAGTAAAGCCACCATTAGACTCTGAAATAACATAAACAATACTTCTCTCCTCACTAGAGTGGAGAAGAGTCTATAAATAGTTTTCTACTCTGAGCATAAATTTAGGTCCAAGAATCCCATGAACTATGTGTCCAACCAGCCCACGTGATTGTCCTTGCCAGCATGTTCCCTACTCACTCAGGTGGGTTTTTGCCCTTGGCCCGAACTGGTTGAGCTTACATAAGTTTCTTATATATCTTGGCACTGGCACTGGCACTGGCCCCCTCCATCTGCCTATCTTTTTTAAAGGATATTGTTTTACATTACTAGTTCCTGCAAAGGCAGGACCAGATAGTAGAAAAAAAAAATTTTTACTGTGAACAATTGACTGAATTATTGATGTCAATATTATTTCACTAACTCACTAAAAATGGCCATCATTTTTGTTAATACATAATAAAAATGAATACATAAATAAAATATATTTTGAACATAAAATTGTTTCATTGTCATCTAACAATAATAACTCAAAATGAGAGAGTTCAGTGGATGTCGGTAAAGGTAAATAAGTGCTTAGTATTTATAACAATGAATGGGATTTAAGTGTTTGGTTTAAAGAACTTTATGATTCTAAGTGGAGACCTGAGATGTATATCTAGGATGATTAACAATATTATGTAATCTGAACTAAAAATTCTAGAGATTGCAATTCATTAAAAGAATATTTTTTAAATAGATGATTCAGAGAACAAGCTCATATCACCAAGTGGAAATTAGGGACCTCTAAAGGCTGGAATTCAAAAAGATTCTACTCATTATGATGGATTCTACAACTGGTGGTAGAGAATAACTCTAAACCAATGACACCTTTCTACTCTTTTTTCAATAAAAGCTCAAAAGAAAAAGTGTTTTATAAAATATATACAAAGGTAGAGAGGAGACTAATATTTTATGTGACTCTTAAACAAATGTAGTACTACTGCAGCCTTCCTTGTGAAGGAGACCTATCAGACAGTTTTCTATAATATCTGTCCCACTGAATTTCCTTGAATTTATAGACCCACACTATACTATAAACTGTGTGATAGATACCATTCTATATTTTACTGATTGGTATTTCTTACAGGTAATGAAGAATGGTAATGAAGAGGAGTAAACATATATACTAAACATTGTAGAGATATTTTTTTCAGCCTAGTAATAACTTTTCCTCTTATAGAAAATTTAAAGGAGGCTCAGAAAAACCCAAGAAACTTTTTGAAATCACATAAATCTATATGTCAGCACATAGATTTGTATCCAATTCTGCTTTACTCTAAAAATCAAGGTCTTTCTTCTATGTGACATGTTCATATGTCCCACTCAACTTCTCATGGTCCTAGAAACCCTTGAATCAAGGTAATTTAATCAATTAATGAATGATCTTTTTATAGGTAGATACCAGTAACATGTGACCCTGAAGCTACTGCTGCAAATGCGCTAATGTTTTCAACTCCCAACAGTGACTGTAAAGGAAATTGGGTTTAATCTTGCCTTAGAATACGCATAGCATATATTCCTACCTTTGACCACAGGCACTCTTCTACTGCCAGATCGCATTTATTTCTTTGCTCCTCTCTGCCTACTTGAGTGATTTTTGGTCTCCAATGGTGACTTGGTTGGTTCATTTCCTACTCCCTGTATTTCTGAAGAAGGTGTAGATCCATTTGCTCTGGGCCCATTGTTAAATACTGGTATGAGATGCACCTTAAGATGGAGACTCTGCAGCCTTGAACTATGTTAAGCCTTTGAGCACTTGCCTGATGGAAACCAGTCATTCTGTAGATCCAGTCTCAGGTTTAGAGCTGCCTGTCCCTCCATCATATTGTTGATATCCTTAATATGTACTATGATCTTGCTGGTTCCCAAAGTTCATGCTGAACACATTCTATCTAATCAAACAGGAAATTTGAGTTACTCTATACTGGCCACATAAATTCTAAACTGTGGATCTAAAAAACAATATAAAGCACTAAATGGGAAAATCTGTTTTTTGGAACAGATTGCCACCAAAAGAGGAATCCCTTCATTTCTTATAAAAGACTGACAAAGCACTATCCATTGATTATTTCCCTTGCCATGTCATATTGAGATATAGGTGGGAAGAAATCGAAAATACAATTATCAACTTTTGTGCATTGCCATTGGAATGCAAAAAAAAAAAAAAAAAAAAAAAAAAGTCTGACAAGATGAACTTCTGTACCATGAGAGGTAGGCTAAGTTCTTTTAAGTTTCTGTTCTTCCTTACATTAGGAATTTGCTTGGGCTAAATGAACACAGATGACAAGGTGGAATCAATAAAGAATTATTTTCAAGTCTGTCAGAACTGTGGGATCTTTCACATCATCACCATTTTATTATTTCTGTCTTGAATCATTCCAGGAGGACCTTATTCATATCCTACTCCTATCTGTCCTGAGGCAAAGACCAAAGCTCTCTTGGGCTGTGAAGACACTGCTGCTTTCTTTCTAGTCTGCTGTCTCCTGCAGTAATCAATGTTTATGGCTGCAGTTACAGTTAAAATAGCAAAAGTCAATATTTGTGCTCCGTATCTGTCAGATAATAAAGCTAGCTAGAGGCATGGCCACATGACATCTGCATGCACACACAGGGGCTGGTCCCCCCATCCTTCCAGACAGTTTGTCTAAAGATGGCATCATATTTGTACAGCTGACATTCCCAAATCCCCTGTGTGTCCTTAGGGAAGCTCAAGATTTTTGTCTGATTTTTGATCCTGTTGATACTGGCCTTTAAACTGAAAAAAAAAAAAGTGTTCAAAAACAGAAAGAAGAAAATGTGGGAAACGAGAAATATAAAAGTAAGATAATGAAACAAGACAGAATAACCACTTTAAAAAATCTAACAGTCCTCTTTGAACTATTGATTTTTAAATCTTACCTACTTTCAAAAAGGATAATAAGAGACAAAGAAATGATGAAAAATTAAAATGAAACACCATAAAACAAGCCGAGAGATCAGTTTCTTTTGAGAGTTTGGATTTTAGATGATTTGGGTTTCAGTTTTAGCTCCATGATCTTGGACAAGTATCTTGCTGTAAATAAGCCTCAGATTTTTTATTTTATAAAATGGAAATACTAATAAATCCAATCTTTAGAATTATTGAAAAGATCAAATAAGATAATGTGAGGAAAAAATTAGCACAGCAGGTATAACAGTACCAATGATTCTTCGTATCAAAGCAAAGCAATCTTGAAGTAAACCAGCTTTGTTTTCTTTTTGGCTACTCAGCTTCATAAAGTGACTAACACAAGTCACCAAAAAAAAAAAATGAGTGTAAAAGTCAAAACTCAAAATTTACAACTCATTTTTATGTTGCATTTCTTTACTACTATTACTACAAATCTTCCATGACTTATTCCTTATGAATTTCCATCCTGTTCAATATTTCCAAGACAGAATTATTGTCCTGATCTGGGAACACCATTGTAATTGTTCTGCAATTTGATGTCCAATTTCTACTCAGGAATCCTATAAGCAGTTCACAGCCTCTTTGTGCTGTCTCTCCATATAGGCTCTGTTCCCTTTTGCCCTTTACTGAAATTGATTATATCTAATAAGCTAGTCATTCTCTAAAAGTGACACATTTTGTAGTAGTATCTGAAATGATTTTAAGTGGATGAACTTCTGTATTTTTAAAAGTCATTTATTTTAATATGTATTAGGGAAAATATAGTAGCAGACCAAACCCACAATTTTCTTGGCATTATCTTTTAGGTTGAGGATAAAGCAAGGCAAGGTTAAAAATTAACAATTAAAAAAAGATTAAGTAAAACATTGGCTAGGCCCTGGGTGCTTGTTCATATATTTCAGCTCCTTACAGTTCATTGGTATCATGTCACTGCTGAGCAGAAGCATTTAGGAGCCTTCATGAAGTTTTCCAGTTTATCTCTTACTGTGCCACAGGGACTGAATAGGTTATATGTTCCAGATGATGCAGATATAAGATGGCAGAGCCTCCATCAGTCTGCGTCCTTGAGTTACTACTATGTGGAGCAAAACCCCTATCAACTCACGGCCAGGACGTAGTATGAATGAGAAAAAAACCTTTGTTAATTCACTAAGTTTCAGACATTGTTAGTGACTTCAGAATGGTGGTATGTGATATACCACAAAAGTAGTTCTAACAGTTTTGAGATGTTTCTTAATCAGATTACACTATGTCCCATATAACATGGTTTCCTGTCTTCGTTGTTGTCTTGCCAACTCTTCTCTAAGTACATTCTAATTTGTCAATAGCTTTCTCTTAAAACATAATGGTCAGAGATAAACACAACTCACCATTTCTGGTTGGAATAAAATTGAGTTTCTCTTCATTCATATTAATTCAGCCTAAGCTATGTAAGCTTTTTTTCTTTAGTCCCTCCATCCAATTGTTGGAGCACATTAAATATACACTGTTTGAAACCTTTTTCTTATAAATTTCTCTGTGAACCCTTTCTTCTCCATCTTTTCCTTGAATAAATGATTTATTGCACTAGGACAATTTTTATCATTTTACTTTGGTCTCTTAAGATCAGGCTCTAAAGATATTTTAAAATCTTGATTCTTTCATCCAACACAAATCATAAATATATAGGTGTGTGTGTGGGAATATATATATATACATGGCCTTAGAAATTGACTCAATAATCTACTGCTAGGAATTATCCTAAGGAAATATATACAGATTTATGTTAAAATATTGCTATAAAAAGTTCATCATACTATTAAAAATTTGAGAACTGTTTAAACGTTTGATATTAAGGGATTTTAAAATAAAGTATGGTATGACAGTACAATATACCATAATTAATATTGCATTTTAGAAAACTGTTTAATATTATGGGAAATAATCACATATTATCAGAAGAAAATATAGTATGACATAATGGTCCAATACCAAACAGTGTAAAGTGAAGTGACAAATATAATATATATTTGTAATTAAAAAATTTTAATATGGAAAAATCTACATTACAATATTGATACCGCTGGGCAGCAGATATCTAAATTTATTAGAATTTTCTTCTTTTTTCCATTTATATTTTTAAATGTTGCTACAGGAACATTTGCAATAAAAACTTTAAACATCATTATAATAATACAGTGAGCCCCTTTAAATATTTTTTAGTTCAGAAAGAAATAGTATAGCAGGGTTTCTCTTTCCAAATGGTTACCAGCTGGGAAAATCATCATGTAAGTTGTTTCACACAACATGCTTCAGTCTGAGAAGGAAGTAAATCTTGAGAAAGCCCTTATGTTCATGGACAGGGATGTTTCATTCAGAGATCTGTTTCTTAGTGCTTCCTCACCTGAGCCAAGAGCACTCACCTTCTCCTTAAGTAGAACTATTTCTCATTTAGGAGCACATAGGCATATTTAAAAGATGACAACAGTACTTAGAAAAAGGCTTGGATGTATTTTCAGAGAATGTATAATTATTATTCTATAGCTAGTGGCATTTTAATGGGGTGAGAGGAGGAATGAAAGAAGAAGGATGAGAGACTCTTCAAATTCAAAAATTCTGACTATACAAATGACAATAATCTGGATGAGGAGAGGAAAACAAGGATGTCTAAAGAAACCAAAGGACTGTCCAAACATCAATTTTTTAGTTTTATCTTACCTATTACTAGATTTGTATTTAGAGTTCCTGGCATAGAATTAGTGCTTGATAAGTATTTGTTAAATAAGCAAGCTTATGTTTTAGCATAATACATTATAATCAAACAGAAAGAAGTGAATATGAAAAAAGAAGTGAGAGAATAGGTATTGAGTAACTGAAAGAAAACCCAGAATAAGACACTGAAAAATATTAAATAAATATATATTAGAAACAGAAGAAGATTACAAAAGAAGTGGTTCCACTTTTGGAGGTAGATGGTATGATAACCAAGGATATCTTTTATGTATTTTTTAACTTATTCATTCTTTCCTTTAATTTCCTTCTTTTCTTCCTTCTCACATTCACATTCCTTCTTTTTTTTTTTTTTTTTTTTTTTTTTTTTTTTAGAATTAGTGGCCCATTTCATGTTGGACACAAGACAAAACAGTACTTTCTCTTATAGTATGGATTTAAATCAAAGTTTTTTAGGGAAATTATGTCACATATGCACTGACATATTTTAGGTTGAATAAAAAAAGGTTACATGAATTATAAAATACACAAATAAAAAATGTTATAATTGTTTCAGTGAAACTACCTTCATGTCAAACATGTAGATCATTTTGGACTCCTCATGATTAGCGATTCTTTGGCAGATAATTTTGAGAAGCACTGCTTTACATAAAGACCTAGAAATCATAAAGCTTGGAGTGTTGGATGAATCACTCTAAGTAATTTTGAGATATATATATATATATATATATATATATATATATATATATATAGCTTTTGGTACCTATTCTCAAATTATTCTCTAGAAAGTTTGTGCCATTTGATTATTATTATTATCATTATTATTATTATTTATGCCTACAGCACCTGGTCTTACTAGGTGGTTTCCCATTCAAGTACTAACCAAGTCCAACCCTGCTTAGCTTCCGAGATCAGACATTGGGCTTGTTCAGGGTATTATGGCCGTAGACCATGGACTGTGGCTCCACTGGGGTGCAAACCAAGGACTTTCTGCATGTAAAGCAGACGTGCTAACCACGACACTATGGAACCACAACAACTTTTTTTTTTAACAGTGTATGAGACTGCTCAGTTAGCAAAGGGTATTACAAATGAAAACCTTTTTTTCTAGCTGATATCTCATATTTCTTTTGTGAATTAATTGTTACTCGTCTTTTCTACTAGAATATTTGTCTTTTAAAGTTTAATACCTGTTATTTTTTATTATTTTATATTAAGAATGTTAATGTTCTTATTTTATATACATTGCAAATATTTTTTCAGATTTCTGTCATTTGAATATTAATTTTATTTATAGTGTTTTAGAAGTACAACTGTTTGTTTTCATTATAGTAAAATACAACTATATTTTTCATGGCTGCATTTCATGTCATGTTTGACTCTCACCTTTAAGTCTCTTTCTCTCCAAAAGCCCTTATAAGGAGAAAGAAAGATGGGTGCAGTTTGGGTTCCCTGGAATGGCTTACTACCACTGTGAGGGCAGTTTGGAATGATGCCGATTCCCCTAGCAGCTTCTGAGTGGAAGTGAGTCAGCACTTCTCTCCTTATATAACTATGTGCCTGGTACACATGCTCAAGCTCCTATGACTTGGCAGTGTGCCACTACTGTTCGAGTTGTGTATATAAAGGCACCACCTCCCTGTGAGGTTGGCTGTGCCTTTGCTAGAATAAAAAGCTATGTCACAGTTGCCTATAGCTCCCCTCATTTTCTTCCAACTGCCCAAGCCTCATATTCCTTACCTCAGAACCTCAAATCTACAGCAACATACTTGGCATAGTCATGAGCAGGATTCCCAGGTAAGGGAGCCACCTGTCCTACCGGAGAACAAGAAGGCTGTGTGGCCCCCACAGAGCATGTGGTGTCCCCTGGCAGTAGTATTGATAACGTGGACTCCACCTGACACTTTGGAGGCAATTGATGGGTCCCCAATAAGTATTGAGAAGGCGCTCTGTTCCCAGAGGGAGCAGCTTCAGGAAAAAGCTCGGGCTTTGGCCAGCTGAGTGGGCTAGATACTGCTTTTAATGGCTTTGAAGCAGAACATGGATGAAGCAATAACAGACCGTGCAGGTACAGGAGCCTCCACAAAAAGCAGATGCCTTGGACACAAGGTGCAACAACTGGAAGCTGAGCAGAGAAGTCCACCATCGGAGTCGCCCTCTGAGGTAGAGGAAGTTATCCCAGAAGAAGTCCACCCACAAGTATAGCCCATCAAGGGTGGGAGAAGCACACCCTCATGGAATGGCTTATTGCTGCTGTGTGGACAGTTTGGAAGGACACCAGAGAACTCCCAAAGCAAATGAGTAAATAGCAAATGTACGCTGAACTAGTGAAAATTATTCATGAACTGGGCATGTGACAAGCTATGTTTAGTTTGAATACGCAGGGACCAGATGATGAATGATTTACAACTGGTATGTGGGACCTGGTGTTAGGGACTGCCCCATCTACAGCTTTTGGCTTGTTGGTTGCCGTCTTGGCTCCCTATATGGGGAAACACATACATGAAGTGACTACAAAAAGGGCTGCTCTGGGGGGTGTAGAGGGGAGATGCCGTGAGGGAAGGGGAAGAATTGTGAGTGTGGTAATGCTCAGACAATGGACATCTGTGGTACTACCCAAGGCTACTTACATAGCCCAACCATTTGCCATGGGTTGGTAACCTAGGATTTGGCAACCTGGAACCAACCGGCAATGGTGGACTTGTTTCATTATATGGATGATGTCATGTTAAACTCTTCTTCCCTTACAGATCTAGAATGAACAGCACTGGCGCTGTTGTAACACCTGAAAACTTGTGGCTGGCCAGTAAATGCAACCAAGGTTCAGGGACCTGGCTTATCTGTCAAATTCTTGGGTGTTGTCTTGTTGGGTAAGACAAAAATGATCCCCGATGCTATAATTGATAAGATACAAGCATATCCGCAATCCACTATAGTTAAAGAATTGTAGAGTTATGTGGTCTTTTTAGGATACCATAGAGTGTGGCCTGATCAAGAAGGGAGAATTGTAGAGTTATGTGGTCCTTTTAGGATACTGTAGAATGTGGCCTGATCAAGACTGGGACAAAACAGTAGAGAGGTGTTTACCACCACCAAGCAGATAGTGCAACAAGCCCAAGCCCTACAGGTAATAGACCAAAGTAAACGCTTTGCATCAGACATGCATGTAACAGCAAAGGGATATGGCTGGGGCCTACAGCAATGTTCAGAACAAACTATGTCACTGATGGGTTTTTGGATAGGCTCAGAGAACTGGTACTCCCTAAGAGAGAAGCAATTAGCAGCTGCATATGCAATCCACTGAGGCAGTGACTGGCATGGCCAAAGCGTAGGTGTGTACCACTCACCCTATACAAGGTTGGTTATGCACATGGATACTTGCCCCTAAAACAGAGATGGCCTAAACCCTTACTATGATGAAATGGGGTGCCTATCTTGAACTATGGAGTATTGTAGCTGCTAATCCTCTGGCCATGGAATGACACATGGTTTTAGGCCCAGTTGAGTTTAACATTAACAATACATTGGATGCCACAGTTCCTAGTTTTAGAAGTGCCCCCCTACAAAGAAAGGAAGCCTCCCATACCTGTTGATGCATGGTACACAGATGGGTCCAGTAGAGGGCAAGGAGCCCAGTAGGCATGCAATCAGCTACTGACCATATTTGGTATAATACAGGTATGAGTCAAAACAGCCATTGGGCTGAACTGCAGACTGTATGGATGGGTATAGCCCATGAAGATGGCCCATTGACTATTTGTACTGACAGTGGGGCTATGCTCAAAGGCCTAACATTATGGTTGTCTGCTTAGAAATGGCAAAACTGGCTAGTGGGCCATGTGGCAAGACCTATGGGAGATAAGACAAGAAAAGGACTTTACAGTCATGTCCCCTTGATGACTCCAGGAAATGTGATGCAGATGTGCTCTCGTGTGTTTGATGGCTGGAAAAGTCTCCTTCCTGTCACTGATGTTGCACACTGGCTCCACAGATGATTGCGGCACACAGGTCCTAAAACCATGAGGACAGTGAAGCAACAGTGGAAACTTCTCCTGAAGTTGGAAGATGTCACAGATGCTTGTGCCAATTGTCTGGTATGTAGACCGGATATGCCGCATCCTCACACACAAAGCAGGAGCATGCATAAGTAACAAGGGGAAGGGTCCCAGTGGCTATGTGGCAGATAGATTACATGGGACCACTTCCAAATGCTCAGGGGTATCTTATGCCCTTACAGTGGTAGACATGGCCATTGGGCTATTGTTTGCATGGTCCTGTGTGGCTGCAGACCAAAAACATACTATCTAAGCTCTCAAATGCTTATGTTCATTTTATGGTAAGCCATTAGTGGTGGAAAGTGACCAAGAAATTCATTTTACTGGGCATGAGGTCTAAATGTGGGCCAAATAAATGGACATGCAACCGAAATTGCAAGCCTTACTAATCCCCAGGCAGCAGGCATGCTTGAACAGTAGAACTGACTGTTGAAACAGCACCTATGAGTAACTGTCAATCCCCCGGGACTGCAAGGTTGTGTATCCTGCTTGTGGGACATGTTGTGGGACCTGAACAAGTGACCTGGAGCTGGAGATCCTTTCCCAGTAAAGCTGCTTTTACACAGAGCCATGGCCTGAATTCAATTATAGGTAACTACCACTGAAACTCTGTTGAAACCTGGTCATGAACTCAATTATAACATACTCCTACCTGCCTCTACTTGTCTGAAAAGGGGAGAAACAGTGCAATGGACTTGGCCATGGAAAATAAAGGCCCCACATTGCCAGTGGGTAGGCCTAATAGTCCCATGGGGCAAGGGGCTAAAGGTAAACTCACAGTTTGTTCCTTGGGTAACGGCCAATTTGCCACCACAAATAACTGTGAGATATCCTACAGGAGAGATGGATGAAGAAGAAAATACCAGTCTAAGGGGAACTTTTGTGTTTTCACCGTGGCCTATCCTGAATTCTCCCATATTGTGTCATGTCAATATGGTGGGATCAGTGCTGAAATGGGAACAGGTATGGTACTGATGGCCAGGCCATCCCACCCCTTGGCGACAGCAATTTAATCACGAGATAAGATGCTAGCATGCACCCTGACTGATGGAAAAGACTTACTTGTGTTGGTATCATTGTCCTCCCTTTCCTTCTGACCTTAGGCCACTTTACGTGAATACTAATTGGGCTAATTAGGCACATACCTATGCCACAATCACGAATGTCTCAAACTGTTGGGTCTGCACAGTTTCCTTTTAGTACCTCTGCAAGACTGCCCAGGCATACACATGTGGCTGATGTCACAGCATGGGCTCGGCTGATCCTTGGGGACTCCAGTCACCCAACTGGACCAGTAATCTGTACTAGAGTGAATACACAGAGAAAAACTTGGCATGAGTTGGGTAAACCCTTCTGTGGTACTCAGTACATGATGCATGGTCATGGCTGACAAGTGAAGGGGTGAAGGTGAATGGGGATGTGCCCCATTGTATTGAGAAACACACGAGATCTCGACTATTAGGATGGATGCCATGTCCTCTATGCCAAAAAATAACTACTATCTCATCCACCACACATTGGTGGGTAGGACAAAAGCATGCCAGCACCCACCTGACTATGATTTTGCCCTCAGGAATCCTATGGGTATGTGGGGCCTATTGATGGCCCTATATTCCCTTGAATTGAGCATGCCATTGTACTTGGGGACATCCATATTTGCCAGCAACTGTGTGGCAGATGCTCCCATGGCATCCCACAAATTGGGATAAGTATTATTTGCAACATGTCTGCGTTAAGCGAATCCCATGGCAGTATTACTTCTTAGCCATCTTTCTGCCTGCGGTGAGTGATGAGATAGTTGAACTGCAAGTGATAGTTGTGGCAGAACATACTGCTCAAGGCTTGAATTATACTCATAAATCCCTTAGTCTAACAACTGATGAAGTAGATAAATTTAGGAAAGCAGTCTGCAAAATCATATGGCTTTGGACATCTTAACTGCTGCCCAAGGGGGCACTTGTGCTGTTCTCCACACTAAATGCTGTGTTTACATCTCAGACAACCAGCACATCTCACAAGCCATGGAAGTTTTCTCCTAAGAAATAAAAGCAGTCTAGCGGCTCACTGGTGATCCTCTGCAGGAGTGGTGGGCAGCTTAAGGTCCACTTGGCACTGGGGCCTGCCTTCTAGTGGCATTTGTTGTTCTCTGTATTGTTGTGGCATGTGGGTATCGATCTCTGCCATCCCGAAGCAATCACTTGCCAAGCCTATGTAGGTGTATGGAAGGAATGCTGAAGGGGTGGAGTGTGCAGAGAAAGAAAGAAGGCAGAAGTCAGGCTCCCTCTGCCATCCATAGCAACTTCCAAGCGGAAGTGAGTCAGCACTTCTCCCCTTATGTAACTATGTGCCTGGAAAGCATGCATGTGCTCCTATGACTTGGCAGTGTGCCACTATTGTTTAACCTGTGTGTATAAAGGTGTTGCTGTCCTGTGAGGCATGCTATGCCCTTGCTGAAATAAATAGCTATGTCACAGTTACCTACAGCTCCCTGCATTTTCTTTCAGCTGCCCGAGCTTCATACCCCTTATTGTAGAACCTCGAATCTGCAGCAACACGGCCGTATAAAAGAATTAGATAAATAGGTGGGGGTGGGATAGAACTTTCAAACCACATCATAGAAATGTAAAAGAATTTCTATAATATTAAGCAATATCAAATCAAAGGAAGAGCTGACTAGCCAATGAATTCTAAACAAGTAATTGTGACAAATACAGTAAACTCAGATATTAAGTAGTACAGTAATAAGTTTTTTATAATTTTCATTTTTATACTTCCTGTATTTTCCAAATTTTCTGTAATTAAAAACATACTTATATCATGAAACTAACAAAAATCAGTAACCAAAATAAATGAGTAAGGTTGACTGCAGGACCAGCATGAGGTATTAATTTAATATATCTGTGAATGACAGAGATATCTTTTATGACAGCAGATGTCACATGTGAACAATTCTATGTCAATGGCTTTAATCTGTATAGGGCAGTGGTTCTTAACCAAGAGTGAGTTTGTCTCTCCTCCCCCAGGGACACTTTGCAATATCTGAAGACATTTTCGGTTGTCACGACTGGGGATTCTGCTGGCATCCAGTGGGTAGAGTCCAGAGAGGATGGTAAACATCCTACAATGCACAGCCATGTCCCCGACAACAAAGAATTATCTGATCCAAAATATCAATAGTGCCAAAATTGAGAAACACTGGTATACAAGCTTTAACATGAGCCATCTCCAAATTGAGTTTCAGGCAACCAAAAAAGTCCACAGGCCAATCCATTAGAGTGAAAGAAAAAAATATATATAGTAAAATTCAATTCTTACCAAAATTTATTTTGAAAAATTTCTTTAATTTTTATTAACATTTAAGGTATAGATCAACATTGGTCCTCTTACTCTTCTAAGTGTCCCTCCAGTCCCAAGAGATACTCTGAAATGCCCTGGGGAGTGAGAGAGGACCACAACAAAGAGGGAATGACAATGGCTTCCCACAAGTTTGTCGGCTTTCAGCATAGTGTGACATTCTGCAGTTTCCATGTGCTGTGTCAAATGCATTTATGGATGTTACCTATCACGACATTCACACATAGCTTTAAACGTTCTTATAAAGGAATCAGATTGACTGAAAATAGCATTTATATTGTAAACACAAGCAACATTTATCTGAGAGCAAGCTCTTTGAGAATCATATTACAACAATTATTGACAATATACTCAGACCTATACTATGCAGAGATGGTAGGTGAGGGGTGCTCTGTAAAGGACAGTCACTGAAGAATGGCTCTCCCCTCTCCAAGGTCCCATTTCACAGGGTGTGATCTGAAGAACCCAAGCCTTATTTTATTTGCATAAGAACAGGGAGAAATGTACGCCCCAGGGTGTTGTTAAAAACACTAGAACAATGAGCTAGCAATCAATAGTGATTTACAGATCAAGGTAATTTCAGTAGAGAACAAAATACCGGAAGTTTATTGGGGAGATCAAGGTAAAAAACAAAGACTCTGCTAAAATCGCAGTGGCTCCTGGTAGTCTAATAAGATTATGTGCATACCCAAGGCTATGCCTTCTCAGTAGCAACAGAAAAGGGAACCTCCAGGCTAGTAGTTACTGGCTTCTAGGAACTAGTTATAAGCTCCTGAACTGTGGAGGCAGTCTCCAAGCCAATCATAGATCGAACAGTAAAGGATGAACCTTATTGGCTCAGTATATTAATCAGCTGTGGTGCATATCAAAATAGCATAGACTGGATGAATTAAACAATAGAAATTTGTTTTCTCATAGTTCTAATAGCTGGAAGTTCTAGATGAGGGTGCTAGCATTGTAAGGTTCTGGAGAGGACCCTCTTCCTGGCTTACAGACAGCTGACTTCTCACCAGACCATCCTGGTTGTGTGCACATGTTGAGAGAGAGTGAGTTTTTGGAGCACTAAATCTACCTTACCCTAATTACCTTGGAAAAGTCTTGATACAGGCTATCACTTTCAAAAGTCTTAATCTTTTTAGTAAACCTAGTTGTCTTTTCTTTCCTCCTTTCTTTGGAGAAAGACCCTCTCCCTCAAACTTAAATAATTACCTTGAAACTAGTAACTCAACTCAAGTCCTCTGGCTACTGATAAGTATCATTGAAACTCAGCATTCCCCTTGGCCCATTATAAGGCAGGAATGACTTTAGGCCAAAACAGGGCCTTTAGAGTCTGAGAAGGAAGGGAATATTTCACCCAAGTTTTTTCTTTCTTTTATAAAATATATTAACCAAGCCTGTTTTTCATTACTCTCTTGATGAACAAATTAATGATAGAAACATAACTGGATATGTGATTAAATTAACACGTTTGTATCTTCATTTTTCCTTATCTACGAACTGGAGCGGCACTTCAATAGGATACCCATGACCCTGTCCTGACTAAGGCAGAGAGGGAAAGAGTTTAATGAAACCCCAATAAGAACGGACTACGACCCTCCTCCGCAGGAAGCAGATACAGAAGAAGAGACCTCCTGTCCTTCAGCATCAACACTAATAAGAAGGGGTCAATGGATCTCAGAAAAAGGGTTAGGCAGAAAAGTTAGTTAGGGAGTCTCAGTTCTGCCTACAAAGATCCTGAGGTCATCTTATTCTAGAAAGGGTACACCCTTGTCTTCCCACACTTAGGCAAGCAAGAAGGGATTTGAGGACAAAAAGTAACTCATACAAGGAAACAAGTGAGCAGATAATTAATTGGGTACTAGTATCAGCTAGTCACTAGCATCTGCACTATGAAGACCCCAACGACCTTCAGCTCACCTGAGCCTCATTATATCATCATTAAGTTCATTAATACCATTATAACAGACTGAACTCTGGGAATGAACATGTGCAGAAAGCAAATGATGAGTCACTGGGTCCTGTCAATCTTAGTTGTCAATCAAGGATGCCCACTCCTCTAAGAAAAGTAACCACCCACAGCAAATAGTAATAAGAACCTCAAAGACTTTGTTACTGTGCCCTTGAGCCCTTGAGCCTTTTGAGCTGCTCTACTCTTGCTCGGGCCCTCAATTCTTTGTTCAAGACATCAAGAACCTGTACAATGTGTCAAGAGGGAAATCCCACTTTCTGGTAATAGTCACATCCCCAAATACTATCACAGTGAAAGTTAGGGCTTCAAAGTATATTTGTGGGGTTACAAACATTTGGTCCAAAACAGGGGGTTCAAATGTAACCTCTGACCAATCAATGGCTGACCATTAAGCTATATTGACCCAGTGGATCGCCCTAGAAAGTCAGGCAAATCTATAGACACAGAAGGTATGCCTTTGGCAGCATGGAAGGAATGAGACAGAAAATGAATAGGTTTCTTTGTGAGATGACAAAAATAGACTAAATGTTCAAAAGTTGGATTATAGTGATAGTTGTACAACTGTAAATATACTGAACATACCAAAAGCCACTGAATTGTATGTTTTAATGAATGAATCTTATAGTGTGTAAATTACAACAAAAAAAGATGTTTAAAGAAATTATATAGAATAATTATAGCCTCCAATTCACTTCTGAATAATAATTCAATTAATTGTAGTATCACTAGAGAGTAAGTAAGCTTTTAAAATGCTGACCAAAACATAATGACTTAAAATGAGCCCTAGTATGGGCTTTAGCAATCCAATTTAACAATCAAAATTTTTAACATTTTGAAAAGTAAAATATTGAAACAAAAGAGTGAGCATCTCTGTGTATAACTTGTCTTATAGGCCATCAATGAAATATATGAATGTAAGTTTGAAGGTTGGTGGAGCCAAGGCATAATATTGTGGAAACATGTCTTAGAGCCTCTGGTGAGAGAATCATAAGCACTATGGAAGCAAAATGGGTACAAAGTTATAAAAGAGAAACTGGTGGTGCCTAAATGTATCTGTCATCTGAAAACTATCTATTAAAAGCCAAAAATAAATAACTTTTAATTGACATTTATGCTAATAACTTTTCAAAACATGATACACTTCAAAGATTATTACGGAGCTACAATAAACAAAGCTGTGTGATACTGGCATATAGATCAATGGAATAGAACAGAGAGTCCAGATCTAAACTCATGCATACATGGTCAATTGATTTTTAACAATGGTGTTCATATAATTCAATAAGAAAGAATAGTCTTTATGACAAATAGTACTGGAATAACTATATAGTCACATGCAAAAGAATGAAGCTGAATCTCCACTTCACACCATATTCAAAAATCAACAAAACATGGGTCAAAGACCTACATGTAAGAGCTAAAATTGTAAAACTTTTGTTCAAAAAGAAAGTTAAAATCTTTGTGATCTGGGTTAAGTAGTTTCCTTAGATATCATATCAAAAGCACAAGCAACCAAAAAAAAATTTTTAATGAATTGGACCTGGGGGGACCTACTCATAGTATAAAGATTATTTTTTAGTGAAAACATTTGAGCTAAAGAAGATGTAGAAAGAAATTTTATCTGACTAGAGCAGAACTTACAGAAAATACAGCTGCCACTAACTCCAGGCCTAGGCAGTTTCCTGTAAATTTGGCTGAGACTGAGACAGTTCACCCAATTCCATTGGCATCAAAAAGTCCAATGGAACCTGCCATACCTTTCCACTGAAGCACTACACCCCAAAAAAATCTTTATTAAGTTTTGCATATGACCCTTTTACCTCAAACTATTACAGGAGTTATTTTTTGCTAAGGACATACTTAAACCTTAACTTCTCTCCTGTTAATCTGTCTATTGTTAGTTAATTTGCATGTCCTCAACCACTAGGCCCTGTTGGAGGAGGAAAAGTTTTTCTCCCAACTTCATTCAAGATAAGCAGCTTTGTACTTCAAAGGATACTATCAAGAAAGTGAAAACAACAACCCAAATAATAGGACAAAATGTTCGCAAATTATGCAACTCATAATGGGTAAGGGACTTTTCAGTGTCACGGCAGACGTGGCACAGAGCACTGGCCAGCCCTGGTTAGTCGTGCCCCTTATGGCCTGCCAACCAATCAAAATACACTTAACTATGAGGAAGTATAAGGTGTATATAAAAAGGAAAGCCCCAGTGCATCGGGGCTCAGTCTTTAGATGTGAATCTGCTGAGCCGGTGCTGGCATCAATAAATGCTACTTTCTGCTTATTGCCTTGGTGTCCTGTCTCTCTATCCAAGTACCCTGAGACACTAAGTATATACCCAAGAGAATTGAAAATGAATCCACACAAAACCTTATACAGTTGTAAACTTGTTTATAGAAGCATTACTCATAATAGACAAAATACAGAAATGACCCAGATGTCCATTAACTAATAAATTGACAAACAAAATATAGTATATGCACACAATAGAATATTATAGAGTCATAAAAAGAAATGAAATACAGAGACATGCTACAATATAGATAACCTTAAAAATGTTATGCTAAATAAAATAAACCAGACACCAAAAGCCACATATTGTACAACTTTATTTATATAATGCTTTATCATAGATTTTATTTTTATTTAGGTATAGTAGGACCAACAGATCAGGAGACGATTGCCATTGAATAATTCGTTACAGTTTTCAAGATGAAGGGGGAAACGATTGAAAAACACAGGGGTATATCAGTAGGCAGAGGGAGAATGGGGAGCTGTAGGTGACAGTGTTAAGGGTGGGAAATTTTTCAGTAAACCAGCATTAAGGATTTAATCTGCTTCTGTAATCTCCTTGCTTGTTTGATGTTAACCAGGGTGTGGTAATCTGTTCAAAAATATGCTAATGGACAACTTCTGCTTCTGTAATCTGCTTGCTTCTTTCTTTATAAGCTGCCTCTAATGGAAGCTCGGGACTGATCTCCTCTGACTGTGTGGTAGAGAGTCAGTCGCCGGCCAGCTAATGAAAGCTCGGGACTGATATCTTCCAACCTTGTGTGGTGGAGAGTCAGTCGCAGGCCGGCTAATAAAGGCTCACAATTCATCTCAATTGACTCCGTGGGTCTTAGATTTGATCGCACCACAACAATAGCTATTGTTGAGGCTTCCATGGGAAGAAATGGTAAGCTGGCTCAGGACTGGTGAGTTTGAACAAACCCAGCAGACTCTGGAGTATAAGGGCATCCTTAGTTGTCTTGATACTGTGGCGGCTGAAAAATTGACTCTTACTGGAAATTACTGTTTGACTATTGTTATGGGTACATAGGCCTTTGATTATAGGAACATAACATTCTAAACAAGCTTTCTGCTTCTGTAACCC
Source organism: Rousettus aegyptiacus (assembly GCF_014176215.1). Taxonomy (NCBI): domain Eukaryota; kingdom Metazoa; phylum Chordata; class Mammalia; order Chiroptera; family Pteropodidae; genus Rousettus; species Rousettus aegyptiacus. Next base: position 68,842,917 of record NW_023416309.1, read on the forward strand.
TGCTTACCCACCTGACCTGTGAGTTGATAGGTAGTAAATAGAAGAAAGATAGAACTTTGTGTTTAAACAGAACGAAGAATGGGATTTGGAGCTTAAAAACCCTGTACCTCTACATTTCGGGGCTGCTTAATTTGGGATCTGCATACCCCTGGCAGACCCAGCTGTCTGAATAAAGAGCGTATTTCCTATAACTCACTAAGTTCTGGTGGTCCATGTGTCTTTCAGGGGCTGGCAGCTACAACATTTGGAGGCCCCAGAGAGATCTCAGGGAGTGGCCCTGAGATCTAAGACTGGACCGGCCTCCGAATCTGTCTCTGTTACAGATTCAAAGGGGTGGCCAACCTGAGAAGTTCCAGAGCCCTTGAATGCCATGACAGGGTTAATGCAATCGTCAAGGACGCAACTTTCAGGACATGCTCTTTGTTCCTGGTCTCAACGGGAATCTGGAATCTCTGAGGCCTCAGCATCTGGATAAAAGGTACCTTCCTGGTTCTGTTGACCAGTCATTGGGGGTCCATAGAGAGACTGGACGCAGTCATATCTTCCGGACCATGGCCAGGCCGCGGGACGCCACCTTCTGTGCCCTGTTGTTGGATTCTGTTTATTGTCTCTGGTCCTGTCTAGGTTGTAGGTGGCGGACTTCTCTGGCTCCACCTGCACCTCAGTAATTGTTCTCATCTGAGTGTCTGTTTTGTGTTTTCTGTTTTGCGTTTTCTGCGCAAGCGATGGGGGGAAGCCTGAGTTCACAGAAGACACCCTTGGTGTGTCTCCTGTGACGTTTCAAAGATGGATTTGTAGAGGGAGCTGACTATGGTACAAAGTTTTCTCCAGGCAGACTAAGGGCATTGTGTAAAGTTGAGTGGCTGTCTTTTGGTGTAAACTGGCCTCCAGGGGGGGCTCTTTTGACAAGGGTTTGGTGAAGAATGTTTAGAAGGTTGCCACGGGAGACCCGGGACATCCTGATCAGTTTCCCTACATTGATCAATGGTTAAACCTTGTTCAGAACCCCCCTTCTTGGCTCCACTAGTGTGCCCTTTCTCTGGGGAAGCGGGTTTTAGTTGTGGGGACCCCGAAATATGCAGCAACTGAATTTCCAAGATGGCCCAGTACCTCAGGCCTCCAATCTCCACCCGAGAACAGTGACTTTCCCCCATCCTATAATTCAGGACAACCAAGGCAAAATAGTACCACCTCCCCTCCTCTAATGCAAGCAGGTAACCCCTATGGGTCTCCTGCTTTCACTCCGGGCAGGGCATCAGCTGATATCACCACCCCAACCATCCTACCCTTGGGAGAAGCACCAGTCCAGGGGCATCACACAGACAGGCCCTTTATGGTTTACATGCCTTTCTCAACGAGTGCCCTGTATAACTGGAAGGCACAGAATGCACCTTTCTCTGAGAAATGCCAGGCATTAATGGGACTCTTAGAAAGTGTCTTTCAGACTCACTGCCCCACCTGGGATGATTGCCAACAGCTTTTAATTACCCCCTTGACCCCTCAGAAGAACGTAGATGCATTCGGACTGAAACACAAAAGATAGCTGTGGGAGGGAGGAGAGTTAAGGAAGCAGGGGAACAGACTGAGGAGGAATTTCCCTTCACCCTCCCAGACTGGGGACACAATTCTCAGGCAGGGAGAATGGCATTACATCGGTACCACCAGATTCTAATTGGGGGAATTAGGATGGCTGCTCGCCAGCCAACTAACCTTTCTAAGGTAACTGAAGTATACAGGGTGAAACCTCAGGAATCCCCTGGAGTGTTTCTTGAATGAGGCATACTGGGTATACACCCCCACTGATCCTGAGGCCCCTGAGAACCAGCAGGCAATTAATATAGCCTTTGCTACTCAGATAGCCCCTGATATCCAGTGTAAATTGCAAAAAATTTAGAAGGTTTTGCAGGGATGAACCTGTCCCAACTTGCTGAGATAGCCCAGAAGGTATTCAACAACAGGGAGGCACCGAATAACCACAAATGTATGGCTCAAATCCAAAGTTACTGTTATCAACCTAGCCAATCTGTTGCCAGACTCAGACCCCGAGACACCTGTTCATGACTGCACAGATTTCACTGACGCCGTGTGTTCCTCATGGCCAGACCTCAAAGACTCCCCTCTGCCTGAGGCCGATGAAGTTCTATTCACAGACGGGAGCAGCTTCATGCAGGAAGAAAGGAGATATGCTGGGGCAGCGGCCATAACACTAACTGGCACCATCTGGTCACAAGCTCTTTCCCATAGGACTTCTGCTCAAAAGGCAGAACTCATCGCCCTCACTGAGGCACTAAGATGTAGAAAGGATAAGGCAGTCACAATATACACTGACAGCTGATACACCTTTGCCACTGCACATGTATATGGAGCCATCTACAAGGAAAGAGGGCTTCTAACTTCAGCTGGGAAGGACATTAAGAACAAGGAGGAGATCTTAGCCTTACTTGAAGTCATATAGATGCCTAAGGCTCTGGCTATTGCTCATTATAAAGGGCATCAAAAAGGGAATAGTCCTGAGGCTAAGGAAAACCAAAGAGCCAATGCAGAGGCAAGAGCAGCCACCACAAGGCCAGTGGGGCCCCCACCACATCTACTGACTGTTGTCCCTTACCCAGAACTGCCTCTGTCTCCAACCTATACGGCAGAAGAGAACATATATTTTCAAGATAAGGGAGCCACTAGGAACCAACAGGAGTGGTGGACGACCCCAGATGAAAAAAATCGGGCTCTCACAGGCCCTTAGAAGGACTCTCCTCCACCAGCTACACCAGAACACACACCTAGGGTCAACTAAGATGCTCCAAGCTTCAGACCCCTACTTTCACTTGTTAGAAGAGAGAAGTACTGCAGAGGAGATTGCCTCATGATGCTCAGCCTGTGCCCAAGTTAATCCAAAGAAAGGGAAGATAGAAGAACCTAGGCATAGGGAAAAAGGAACTTATCCGAGGGACCACTGAGAAGTCGTTTTCACTGAGGTATCTCCGACTGTGGGGGGCAAAAACAAATATTTGCTTGTTTTTACAGACATCTTTTCAGGATGGGTAGCGGCCTTTCCTACCAGGAAAGAGACTGCCTTAGAAGTTACTAAGAAACTACTACAAGAAATCCTCCCTTGATTTGGTCTCCTCAGAACTTTAGGGTTGGATGATGGGCCAGCCTTCGTAGCAAAGGTATCACAACAATTGGCTAGCTACCTAAATTTACAATGGAAACTCTACTGCGCCTACCGGCCCCAAAGTTCAGGCCAAGTAGAGTGAATGAATCGGATCCTAAAAGAGACATTAGTCAAGGTAGGATTAGAAACTGGTGGGATCTGGGTAGAACTTCTCCCCTTTGCTCTTGTCCGAGCCAGGCGTACTCTTTATATTAATGGATTCACCCCATTTGAAATTTTCTTTGGAAGACTCCCACATTTTGTACCTAGAATAGAAGGTGAAAAAAGGCAGAAATGCGTAACCTTGTCTTATTTGAGTCTCTACAGGCCCTTCAAAGTGTACATAAGGAAATTTGGTCCTGGGTTCATGCTGTCCACTCGGCTCCAGGGGATGAACTTCCCCACCAGTTTCAGACTGGGGACTCTGTGTGGATCCAGAAGTTCACTTCCAAGGGAATAGAACCCAAATGGAAAAGACCCTTCACTGTCTACCTGACGACGCCCACTGCAGTTAAAGTAGACGGCATCCCATCATGGATTCATCACTCCCACGTGAAGGCAGCACAAGAATGGACAGCTCAGGAAGATGGGACCTTAAGACTAAGACTCAAGCTTACATAGGTATAACCCTCTGTTTCTTCCTTTTTTCCTCTTTAGCTCAGGCATTTGACCAGCTACAACCAGAACCAGAAAGAGCATTAATAACTTTGCTAACCATAATACACAAGGTCTTAAATAAGACCACCCCAGACATAGGACAAGATTGCTGGTTGTGCCTAAACCCAAAACCTCCTTACTATGTCAGGGTAGTAACTCCCCTAAATTTAACTGAGCTCAGCAGGCTAGAACTTCAAGTCTATTCACTAGCGGAAGTAGTCCTTCAGAATAGAAGAGGTTTAAATTTATTATTTTTAGAACAAGATAGATTACGTATGGCTCAAGTGAAACCTGTTGCTTCCATGCCAATAACTCTGGAATAATTTTAAAAAGCTTACTACTAGTACAGAGAAATTTGATATCAGGGAAAAACAGAGACTAGAATCAAATAACTGGTTTCATAGGATGTTCAACTGGTCACCATGGCTGACAATCTTTTTATCTGCTGTAGCTGGACCTTTAATCATCCTCCTCCTTTTTTAACTTTTGGCATGTTTCCTTAATTTCTTGTTTGCATACATAAGGAAAAGAGTTAATTCTATTAGACTTTTAGTATTACAGAATAGAGGCTATAAGCAAATTCCGTATGAAGATTCAAAGATTTGATTGTCTGCTAAGGCCAGTGGGGAATGTGGTGGCTGAAAAATTGACTCTTACTGGAAATTGCTGTTTGACTATTGCTATGGGCACGTAGGCCTTTGATTATAGGAACATAAAATTCTAAACAAGCTTTCTGCTTCTGTAACCCTGTTTACACACCTGACCTGTGAATTGACAGGTAGTGAATAGAAGAAAGATAGCCTTTTGCGTTTAAACAAAATGAAGAATGGGATTTGTGGCTTAAAAACCCTGTACCTCTACATTTCGGGGCTGCTTAATTTGGGATCTGCGTACCCCTGGCAGACCCAGCTGTCTGAATAAAGAGCGTGTTTCCTATAACTCATTGAGTTCTGGTGGTCCATGTGTCTTTCGGGGGCTGGCAGCTACAATACCTGGTGCTGGGGTAATAAGGGAAAGTAGATAGTGTCCCTAAGTGAGAGAGTTCATTAAAGGGGGTGATTGGAGGTTTGTATTCCAGATTCGTTAGTTTGCATTTGAAAAGCACGCTCCCTGGTGAGTTGCTTACTATCTCTAGAAATTAGTTAACTGTGGGAGGGGAGTCCCTCCAGGGATAGCAGGGCCCCAAACGTGAAAGCATTAGAATACAGAAAACAAAAGACATGGTTAATATATATGAAATGTCCCGAATAGGCAAATCCATGGAGACATAAAGCTTAGTAGTTATTAAGAGCTGGGGGTAGAGAGAAATGGGGAGTGACTATTCATGGATATGGGATTTCTTTTGAGGGTGATAAAAATGTTCCAGAATTAAATAGTAGTGATGATTGCACAACTGTATGGACATACTAAAAATATTTAATCGTACACTTCAAAATGGTGAATTTTGTGGTATATGAATTATATCTCAATAATTTTTGTTGTTGTTATAACAGTGAGAAAAAAAAACATGCTATGGAAAAATGTTCTGTTTAATTATATAGAACTGGTTGTTAGGAAATGGTTTTTGGTAGAAAATTGGTTTTACAATTTTCTCATAGTCCAAAAAAGGAATATTGGCAAAGTCAGCATTCTTTAGGAAAGCAAATCTTTAAAAACTTTATTACAGGCATAGTTTGTTTAAACCATTGTTTTAAGGCTAGACTCTAAAACAAAATATTGTTCATGTCATGGGGTGTAATAGATATCCATTCCCCTTATTTTTGGTAAAGATCTCTGTGTACTGAGGTGAGACTAACTGTACTTCCAGCTTCAAAGAAGACATGCGACCTATTTCTGACCTATCAAGGAATCATAGTACCATATACATAAAAAATGATTAAGCCATTCAGACTATATTTTTAGTTAAGCCACTCAAACCCAATTGTGAGATTCTGGCATGAAGAAAAGAGATGTGTTTCTTTCTAGTGGAATTGAATTTGGCAGAATATGAGCCTAGAACTCCTGGAATGCAACTATAGAGAATAAAAACAGGGAAAAGGACAGAGCCAAGACATGGAAAGATATCTAATCACTGTAGCATTGCTTAGGTACCTGGATTAAGCCACACCTACAATTTACATCCAGACACTTCAGTTATGAGAGGCAACTATTTTTTTAAGCTAGTTTTAATTGGGTTTCTTGCCACTTACAATCAAATAAGCCCTAAAGGAAACTCAGAAAATGCTTTCAGAAAATAAAATAATATAATCCATAAATGATCTTGATACGAAATGAACTAGCATTTATAAATCGCTTTATAGATTTTATTTGATCTGAGCATAGTAACTACGTGCATTTTTTTGCCATGTGTTGTTAGCTACATGTGAAGCATAAAGCTTGGCACCCATGACCATTTTTTAAAAACCGAAAGTGATGTTGTTGGAAGGAACACTTTTTCCTCTACTCTCTTAGGTTGTGCTTATGATCCTACAAATTAAATTAACAAAAGAGAAATTGGCAAGAGAAAGCACATTTTTATTCACCTGTGTATATGTAAGCAGGAGTTCACAGAAAAATGTGATTCAAAGGGCAGTTAAAATTTGGGGCTTATATGCCATCGTAATAGGTGAGGGAGACAAGAAGAAGGGCACTTTTAGGGAAACAAATGACTTTTTGGAAAGATAAATGAACACTTAGGTGGAGATCTGATAGTCTTCTGGCAATGTCTGTTTGGGAGTGATACTGACTTCTCTCAGAGAAGAGAAAATTAAAGCTGCTCATGAAAGGGGATTTATAACAATTGAGGGCTCTGCTTTTAGGCAGATAAGGGATTTCAAGAACTCAAACACCTTCAGCTCAAAATAATTTTTATGCTACAGAGGCTCATTCTGGATTTCTTCAGTGCAAATTACTCAATAGTCACAAAGCTAATTAAGGAACAAAACAAGGAACTAGAATCCACATCTTATGGCTCTAATTATGAACTGAATAGTCTCCTTGATAAGCTAAAATTATCATCTTTTTTTTTCTTATAGCCATTGAATAATTTTCCCCAAAGACATACAAACCTTCATTTTACTTTTTACAGGAAAAAAAAAATCATTGCATAAACATGGATGTATTAGCTTTTGTAGTCTTGAAATTTTTTTTTTTTTTTAATTAAAATATTTTACTCTGTGTAAGCTGCCAAGCATTTATCTTATTATGGTCATCTTTTGCTTTCTGCTTTTTTTCTTTTGGAAAAATATTTGAAGAAAAAAAAAAAGGTACATTTCCAGCCACAGCAGACTAGCCCTAGGTGTTTGTAGGCAGCTCTCGCTGTTGGATGGACAACCCCAGCTGTTGATAGGCTGCAGCGAGAAAGGAGAGAGAGAATGCAATTCATCAGGACACTGGGCAAATGGACACGTCTGAATGTTACCATTTTTCTTATGGTCATAATAACCCCCTGCCTAGCACACCTGGAATAATTTAACCGAGTTTAACCAATCATTTGAGAAATTATTTTGAAAGTATGTACTCTCCCTATTTCTGCCAGAGGCTGCTGAATACAACAGTGAGCAAGCCAGAGCATGCTTTCCAGAGCTGGTGATATACTGACATATTACTGAAAGAGATCCATTTTCATCCAAATTGTGCCTTTTACTGCCTCTGAGCATGCTATCCCAGCTCCTGATCATGCTGCAGATGTGAAGGTCACAAACTGACTGCAAAGAAGCCTATGTTATTGTTGTCATTTTCTATTGAATTAATTGCCATTACGTGAAATTCATGGGTTCACATTAAAATGTTTCGATTCCAGCTTCTCTTGAAATATCAGAATGTTTAGTCCAATGGAGCTTCCATTTTAACACAATAGTCGGCTGGAGTTGGGTGGTTAACTCTCAAATTTAGACAGAGGCACGCCCTCCAGTTTGCTGTATTTGCCGCTATGACCTGACATTCCATTCCTTTCATTTATGCTACCTGATTGAGCCCTGGAGGTATTTTAGTTTACAACCTCTTCAGCAGAAAGTGAAAAAGAACTGCTTAGAAAAGTTTTGTTGGCCCTAAGATTACTGATCAGATCCATATTGTGAGCAACCATTGCCTTTGATAGGTTTGGGAATACTAGTCCATTCAGATGGGATTGTGCGATTATTCTAATTTCTCTCTCTCTCTCTCTCTCTCTCTCTCTCTCTCTATATATATATATATATATATATATATATATATATGTATATATATGTATATATATATGTATATATATACACACATATATATATACATATATATATATAAATACCCAACTTCTAGCTTAGAAAGTCCACACCCAAAAGGGATGCTGAAAGTAATAATAAGTCATAAACTAATTCTTTATCTCTGTCTCACAAAATGGAGAATGTTTTTTGCTATTTCCAGCCATGTGTTAATGGTTTCTCTGAGGTCACCTGTGCAGATAGATCTTTTGAATTTCGCTTGGAACACATGTGGTTTTAAGCTAGATGTTAATTGGAAACATTTATAGTGTCAAACATTTGATTAATGCTCTGGGTTTTAATTGAAAGAAGTAAGCATTTCTCAAATCGACTCTTAACAGTAATATGGTTTTTAAAAAATTTCTAGAATAGATTAAATATTCATTTGAAATCTGAGCTATTACAAAACTATCCTCATCACTTAGTACTAATTTTTTATCACCCTTTTTAATCAAATATTTGGGGGATGATTACTAGCCAATTGATAATTAGAAAAAAATCAGATGCCAATGAATGCAATACTGCTTTTGGTTGATGGCCAGTAATTCAGAAACACACTAAAGATGATTTCTCTCTACAGTTGAGTTTTTGGTATAATATTGAACAGTCTATATATTTTGGATAACATGGTCTAAAAAAGGGAAACCGATTGTCTCCACAATGAAAGTTGCTCTATATGGCTGGAACCCTCTAACTGAAACAAGTAGGATGTGGTTTGGGGACTAAGCTTAAGGTAATATTCTCCAGGTGTGAGAAGTCCAAACTGGGACTCAGTTGAGTTCAGAAGAAGGTACATTTGACTTTAACTTTTGTTCATAAAGAACCCAAATTGAGTCTCCAGATGATGCCCTGTAGACATAATTAAGCATTGCAATAAATCACATGCCAGTGACATGGCAATTATTCTCAGGCCCCCTCCCTTGTCAGGTGCTCCAGAGGCGAGCCCAGACATTCTTTCAGGTGTTCTGAAACAATGATGTGCCATCTATTAGAGGCCTAAAGGGGGATGGCGCTATTCACTTTTACTGTCAGCCAGGACTGATAATAGGTACAAGATGTAGTGTGCTGCTGAGATATTAGTTCTCTTAGCAGCCCTTCACTTAGTGCTATAGGAGAGAATAAAAATAGGAAAATACATCCATGAAAATATGTACATTCATACATATATACACACATACCTGCATACATACACACACACATACGTACGTATGTACATACGTACGTACATGAATGTGTACCAAAGCCACATCTACATAATTGCTAGAGTTATAAATGGAAAGAAATATATCTGTTAGGTCTTTGATTTCCACACCACCAAACTACATGCTTTACATTTTTTTCTCAAGGAATTAACTACCTGATTGGTTGTTTTGGAAACATTTATCCCTTTATTAATTCAACGTGTATGTATTTCAATGTTCCTCAAACCTAAGTAATACATAAACCTCTTTAAAATTCCCAAGAATCTGTCCACAGGCACACCTGGGGATACATGAACATTTGCTTGAGAAACACTGACATAAGAGCTTAAAATCTTGTTCTATGAAAATGTCTTACAATGCAAAATAATGGATGCAAAATAGAAACAAATTTCATTTCTTAAATGGGTAAAAATATTTTCTAATGTTTTGATGGAATTAAAAACACAAAATTTTCTTAAAATTCTCTCTAATTTAAGAAACTACTGTTGTATTAAATACTTCCTATGTATTAGATACCAATACAGGCTCAATAAGGACTGGCCTTGTCTTCAAAAAGAAAGATCATCTGTGTTCTTGTGAAGACTACATATGGTTCTGAGTCTCTGAGTCACCTTAGTGATATTACATGTTTCCCACTCCATTGTATGGTATTGAAACAGAACTGAAAGATTCTCAAAGCACTGGAAAGAATACTTTTTATTTATAGAGTTTTCTCCCTCCCATGTATTAGTCCCTCTAGGACCTTCTATTAGTTTCCCATGGTTTGTACACTTGACCACAAACCTGGTGGCTTAAAACAACACAAATTCATATATTTTATAGTTTTGGAGGTCAGAAGACTGAAACAAGTTTCACTGGGGTGAAGTCAAGGTGTCAGCAGGGCTGCTTCCTTCTGGAGGCTCTAAGGGAGAATTTCTTCTCTTGTCTTTTTCAACTTCTCGAGGCCACCTACATTCACTGTCTTCTGTTACCTTCTTCATGTCGCTCAACCTCTTGCTTTTATCATTTTATCTTTTACTTCCCTCTGATCTCTTTTACTCCTTACTCCTTATAAGGGCATCTATGTTTATATCAAGCCCACTAGAATAATGTGTTTCATGATCCTCAAGTTAACATCATCTGCGAAATCTCTTTCGTTAATTAAGGTAACTTTTGTAGATTCTGGGGATTATGATGAAAATATCTTGGGCCCATTGTTCAGCCTACCACAGTTTCTTAGGACCCAAATCTCTTTCTCCATTTCTGGCTCCTCACAACAGGATTCATGTCATCAACAATATATCTCATCTTCACTTTGACATCGCTTTGTATGAACAAATCCCAGATCAGCTCATCTTCTCTTCTCCCTAAAATTTGCTCCCAAATCCAAATTTTCTTTCTCTTTGAGCACTCTACCTTTCATACAATTTTTAACTCTTAGTGTTATTCAGAAAAATCAATGTACTTTCTTTATTCCCTCTATGTTCTATTTCCTAATATCCAACACTTTGCTTTTGAAATGTCTCCCGATGTATCCCTTTTTCATCTCAGCTTCTATCCAACACTCTACACAACAATTAAATGTCCTGGTAAGAATTGCATAATATTTTCAGTTAGATTTCTATACTCTAGAATTAGTGTGCTTTTTATTTAAGTTGGTAGTACTCAGAGTAGAATAAAATTTAGGTAAAAAATTTTGCATGAAAATCGGTGATATCTGTGACAAGGCCTCAATGAACAATATTGCTATCTTTCCAACTATTTAATCTCTGACTCCACAATTTTAATTTTCTTCTAAAATGCCTTTGCTATTTCAAGTAGGCATAACAAATACTGTTTCTCAACTTTAGAGTTTCACTACACAGCACATCACCATTGTCCACTGTGACTTGGGCCTGGGAGTTCTTTGAAATTTTCTCCACTATTCCTGTCCAGGGTGTTAATCATAGGTAGCAGGGGCTTCACATCTTCCTCTCCTTTCATTTATTGACACAAAACACTGGCACTCAGTTCTACTGTCCTCTTTTTAACAGATAGTTTTCACTCCATCATTAAGAGAGCAGTCTAGAACATTTTTTTCCCCTAACAAGCCTTGTTCTTAGTGAATCTAAGATGTTCCATGCTTGCAAGCCCTTGATGACTTACCCCATTGAAGTCTCAGAAATAAGCATTAGACATGCTACAGTCATAGCATGTGATTTAACAATTTCTTGGTTGAATAACTCATCTCTTCCTTAATGTCAGGAATTTTTTAAGGACAGGGACTATGGCAACACATAGCAAATACTATTACATAAATAACAAAACTAAATAGGAGAATTTATATTTATAAGAATTGAAACCCAATGTTGGCAAGGAAATTTAAATTCCTACCAGCCATAAACAAACCGCATCTTTGTAAGTAATGAATAGTTACATAGAATAAGTAACTCTTACTCTTGAGTATGTAAAATTCACTGAAACATCGACTTTCCTGGAGTTTGTTAAACTTAGCTCATTATTGATTGCCTAATCCAGCTGTTGCTTCACATGACTAGTGTATACCTTTAAATAAATTTTCTGTCTCTCGGTTTTAATCCAGAATCTTAGCTTTTGTATAACAGGAATAGCCACATCATTGTTAATAATGAACTTCTATCTCTATCTCACATACAGAAAGAGAATTATGTATTTATTTACCCATTCACTACCAAAAAATATACTTTGAATTTTTCGTGTGTGTGTGCAACCTCTAGAATTCATTCTTTATTTGATTTCTCATTGAACTGTCTGTAATTACTTTTGAAAATGCAACTTCAAATGCATCTCAGGATAGACTTCTACTCTAAGAGTGTGTAAGTATCTGTGTTTGTGTGTCAGGAAGAGGTAACACATATAACCTAATGCTTTGCTGGTGTGGGATATTAGGTCTTCTCTATAGTGGGTTGAAGTGTTAGACAGACTGAATTTACAGCAGCTTAGAGTTATCTTCCCTTCCAAAATTCCTTTTATCAAACTCATTGATATTCTCTTAAAAATCTCATATATCCTCACATGACATAATATATAAAAACTTCTCCATAATGAGAAATAAGAATAGCATTTTTAAGAATCTCAACTAATGTTCCTCCCTTATCAGTAAGCTGTTTTCTCTTCCTGTACTGTATCATTCCATTGAGCCATGAAGCCTACTGTCTCCAGGAAGGCATTATGAGGTAGAGAAAGTCTCATTAACAGAAAGTAGAAGTCTGGCTGCTTCCAGTTTTGAGGAATATCAGAAGGAGAGCAACTACTGTAGGGTGAGGAGATTATACAAAAGGCCTCTCCTCCACACTCATGGGACTGATTCCTAAGGAAAAGAGGTTATAGAAATGTCTATATAAGTAGGGGAAACCCTATAAGGTAAAGACTAGTGGACTGCTTTCTCAGATATGCCTTGGAAGAGACCATAAGTTTCTAGATGAAAGGTCATCAGTGGTGCAGCATTTATGGATGAAGACAATTAGACAAATGAACTTGAGCCAATACTATTGATTATGGTTCCTGTCCTAAATTGGATGTGCAGGGGATCCAGAAGTTTCTGCATCCTCACTGATAATGCCCACGCACTAAAATGATCAGGAGACCGATATACACTTGGATTTGAAATGGAGACACAGAATATTAAGGATTCATTATCAGAGGTAAAGAACCAAGATCATGGACAACAGCTATAGGTACACATGAGGTGCCTCAAATAGTAAATACTCACCAATAGACTAGATAGACCAGGTGTGAGTGCAAGCTCAGCACATGGTTTGAGGTCCCTCCTCCTATTGCCATGAGATCACATAAGTGCCTCATTATGTACAGAGAAAAGTGGGTAGGGGAAGATGATTCTCTGATAGATTGAGCATTTCTCCCCAAAAGACCTAAAAAGTATAAAAACATTTCTTAAGCCTCCAAATACTGAAGAATTAATTGGTAAGTTAGATAGCACCCTCTGCCTCCAGCCAACATACAGCGGGATAGGGGCTTATTAGAAAGATTCTATCGGCTACAGAGAACAAAACCCTGCACTTTTTTTGTACTTATGAGTAGTGGAGTTTAAAATTTTTCTAGCTCTATATATATATATGTAAGTTTTTATTTATGGCATTATTTACACTGACATCAGAATGGTGTACATCATATGGTGTACAGCAGGAGTATGTAGTTGGAGAAAGTCTGGACATGACTCTGGCAACTTTCTCCATGAAATACACATATGCTTTATCTTTATCATTTCTGATTTCACCCTCCCAGTTTGTAGTTACAAAGAGGTATGCAAGATATAAATATATAAGCTCAAACTCAATTATGGAGGATAGAAGAGATTTACATTAACAATCTTACTAAGAATGGCCTCCCCACAAGGATGAAAAGGAACACACACCAGCACAATGGGAAAAGATCTTACGAGAGACCATAAACACATAAGAGAATTGCCTAGGATGAGTTCCTTGTAAAGTAGGCATGTTGGAATCATTACTCATGGAAGTAGAATCCAAAGATGAGTCAAAACAGCATATATAATTCTCCAATTCTCCAAGACAAGGACTGTGACCTCATTAAGAGCATTCAGTAAAAAGAATTCTTTCTTGTCTTTCTCATTCTTTCCAGCCACATCTGGTGAGGAGGAAGGAAGGCAGGCAAAAGAGAGGGAAAGAGGAGCTGTGTGAGAGAAGACCACCTAGCCCATCCCTTCTTCTCCATAAGCTACTACAGCCATAAGTTTTGCCCACCTAAGCAGGAAGGAAAATATAGAGGTTATTGGGCATTAGACTGAAGGTTTTAAATAAACAGGACTGATTCTTAAGAACTCAAATGAAACACTTCAAAATCTAAAAGAGACTGAAAAGTCAGAGTATCTAGCTGAGATTTTATTAAACATTCCCACTGCCCAGAATCAAGAATGTGATTGGGGAAGTTATAAAAATAAATAAATAAAACTGTTTCTTGTTTTCCCTGCAAAGAATTTAGGTTCCTCAATAAACTGGTTACATGAGGCTCATGATCCCTACATCTTATGGTTGCTATGAAAATTAAATGAGGTAATAATTATGGGATCTAGTTCATTGGAGGTACTTGATCAATGCTACTAAATTTTTTCTTCTCTTCTTTTAAATGGCTTGATATATTTTTATCTTTATCTAATTCATTGAGACAGTTATTTACATATAAATTTAAAGATACAGATACATTTACATGAAAGTTTTAACATAAGATTATATACTGATGCATATGTGCATGTATGCATGTGTTTGTATGTGTTTGTATGCATGTGTGTGCTTAAATTGAATAGAACCTCACTGTCATCTTCCCCTCTTTTCTAGAACACAAGCCTGCACCTCTTTATCTTGATCCAGAGACAAATTTGGTCTATAGTTGCCTTAGGAAACACCAAGGGAGATGAGTCAACGTAGACTGAAAAAAAAATATGAAAGTTGAGGTATAAAGTTGGTAATGAACACAATCTTTTCAGAGATAGGTAAGAGACCCAGTCAAACTAAAGAAGATGGTTCTCATTGGGGTTAGTAATAAGAGAAAAATAGGTAAATATGGAGGATTGTGCTTAGATAGTCAAGGCTTTATCCTCTAGGTTAGCAGTTTCTTTTCTTCCTTCTCTCCTTCCTTTCTTTAACCCTCCTCCCTCCCTCCCTCTCTTCCTTCCTTCTTTCCTTCCTTCCTTCCTTCCTTCCTTCCTTCCTTCCTTCCTTCCTTCCTTCCTTCGTCCTTCCTTCCTTTCTTTCCTCCTTCTGTCCTTCTGTCTTTTCTTTTTTTCTTTTAGAATCATGTGTAGGTCTTCTACTAATGAAATCTTACATGAAAGTCCAGTACATAAAGAAGATGAAGACAAAACTGTTTTGGTTGAAGCAGGGGTAAGAAACTCAGAGCATGCTGATAATGCCTATACCAGAACATCTAAAATCTGTCTGTAGAAAACACAGTTAAGGAGTGGTGGGGGAGAAAGAAAAAGAAATAAAAAAAGAAAGAAAGAAGAAAGAAAGAAAGAAAGAAAGAAAGAAAGAAAGAAAGAAAGAAAGAAAGAAAGAAAGAAAGAAAGAAAGAAGGGAGGAAGAGGGAGGGAGGGAGGAAGGAAGGAAGGAAGGAAATGAAACACTACCCAGCAGTGCCAAACCATTGGCAGTTTTTAAATGACATGGTGGCTAAATAAAAACACATTTCAAAACACTGACATGGTAGAAAGGTGATCAATGATGTGGAGGGGACAGTAATAGCACTGAGGTGAGGTGACTTTGCATTGTATCAACATGACTAAGCTAGAAATCTGTTTCTCTGAATTCTCTTCCCTGTATGGTGTGGGGTTGGAGTTGGCCATGAGAGAATTTTGTGTGAGATTTGGAAGGTGGAAGTAAAGCAGAATTCATGCTTAATCAGATGCTTTAAATGCTTATGGCAGCTTATGCATGTTGCCACATCTCCTGCAGCTTCTCCGACTGTTAGACCAGCTGTATATATAGGTCCATGACATGGATCTCCACTAAATCAACCCAGTAATTGAAGCTGATTACTTAGAGGAGTAAGAGAAAGATGTAGAATCCAGTTTGCCCCCTCTCTCTCAGACTTTACATGCTTCATTTCTTCCCAAACACTTGCTCTGCTGAATTCAAGCTCTAACACCAAAGACAGAAGAAACAGATGTACACAAACTACTTAACCAGCTGTTACCATGTGGTAAAGATGAATGCCCATAGTGAACACCTTCTATACCCCACCTAATGTTTCTGCTCATCTGATAGAAGCCTATGTAATGCCCCAGGTTTAAGTTGTTGCAGTAGCAGGTTGTAATCTCTGTTTGTGGTAAGTTGGTTTTAAAATCATAATGAGCCTTCCACATGGCAGTGTCCATTTGGACATAGAGGGCTGAGACTTAAGGACATAAGATCTCTTGATTCTGATTTAGGCATTTAGGCACCAAGTTAAAGAATAGAGGTGAGGAAAGAAGCCATGAGTTTTCTGAGAGAAAAAAGTAGAGCAGTAAGCAGAAAGTTGAGAACATAACTCTTCCTTAATTTGAAGCAGGGAAAGAAAGCAGTATAGGAGATACAGGAGAAGTCAGAGAAGTTGGTACAAGTCTGGGAGACTGTAGTGCCTTGAAATCAATGCAAGAAAATTCAAAGAGGAAACACTTGGTAGTTTCAAAGGCTGAAGAGAGGTCAAGGAATATAATCTGCAGTGAAGAGAAGAGGAAAAACATTTGACTTTGCAAGAACAGCCACTGTGCAAGCAGGAGACACTCTAGCTTGCAGGAACCAGGACCCATAGTGGTTCCCAACTGCCCCTGTACCCATGAAGGGCCTGGAGCTTGGACTTACTCCACTCCTGCAATGGGAAGGCAGCTTTTTTCATCTTGATTGCAGAGATTTATCCTTACTCTATAGCTTAGGTGTATCAAAGCAGTTTTACTTTCTTCTCTGAGAGAAGAAATGCAAGAAAGTGTATGGGGGTTGGGGCGGGGGAGATATACTTGTGCTTTCAGGAAATGGTAACCTTGTCACATCAGCTTTTGAATCTTATATATCATAGATTATGTCATTAATTTAGTCTATCAACAAATATTTGAGTCCAAACTGTGCAAAGCCCTTTCCTATTGAGCACTTCTGACTAGAAAAAGGTTTGACTGGCACTAGATTAAAAGTGAAAATCTGATCAGTGATTTTAGAGCCATTCCAAAGCCTCATAGAAAAATAAATAAACATCTTAAAGGACAATAGACAAACTATTAAACAGAGATGCCAAAGAATATAATTTCCTAGGTGTAGAAATCCTAACCCAAGCAAAGACGTAGTTTGTAATGGAAAGAAGGTGATTATTCATGTAATTTGCACTGAAGTCTTCTTGAATTTAACTCCCTATTACCCCATTAATTATCTCAACAGTTTTCAACCTTTTTCCTCCATGCACATGATGGATGGCAGGTGGGACCCATTATCACTGGTATACTTCGTCTTATGCAGGATTTCCAAGCACTCCCTATAACTCCATGCCTTTCTATCAGGCTCAAGGAAGCATACTGGAATCCAAGTGAGAGACAGATTATGTACACACACACACACACACACACACACACACACACACACACACACCCTTGAATCTACTCGAACATAACATATTTTGGGTGAAAAGTAAATGATTCACATATGCTGACATTAAAACACTATGAAAACACTATTATTAGTGACACATCTAACATTTGATTATTATAAGGCAACAGTATTTTACAACCCAGAGCTAAGAACTGGTGGTTTATAAAAAAAAAAGAAAACTACCATTTCCAAGATTTCAGAAGACCACCTATATTGCCAACTTAGAAGGCACAACATGTCCCATTGACTGAAGGAATCCCTTGTTTTGGTTAGCTTCTAGCTACTTCAGTAATTAGCCTTCCAAAAACACAACCACAGGCACTCACTGGCATCCTTACAAGATCTCCAAACCACCTGAATACGGAGGCTGAAGATACTGTTTGTTCTGGAAAAGTCAAATTATTGGGTGATAGAACAAGCTTGGATAGATGAAGCTGTAGAAAAACATACTTTCTCATTGGCATCTGTTCTCATGGAATCTTCAATAAAAGCATCCATTAAAATGCCAATAACCCTGATGCAAAGAGAACAGATGTGAAGAGCAGAGATTAGTCAAGTTCACTTCACACCTGTGGGTCAGCTTGCTCCAGGTTCTCCTCCCATGTGCAGGAAAATCAGACTCTTAGGAGTTAAAGATCAAAAAGACTTAACAGTTCATTTTATTGAGCCCCAGGCACCAGTGCAGAAGTGCCCTGGGATTCGCTTTGGTGGGTCTGGTTTTGTGAGTTTGGGGTGAGAACAGCTTTCTCTGAGATGGCACAGCTTGGGCAGAAGGGAATTCTCATCTCCCAAGGAGGTAGGTAGAGGTAGGCACTATACAAATAGAAAGAGCTTTTAGATGTGCAAAGCCCTTTATTTTCAAGGGGATCAAAGAACTTTTTCCATGTGCACTGTTAAGAAAAAAAATCGTATTTAAACAAAACTGATTGCAGCTGTGTCTGTTTTGTCAGCCAGTGACATAAATTGTCTTTGGGGTAAATAGTTTCTTTATTTCAGCCTATTTTAGGGCACCCTATGGGGGAAAAAATGAAGAGCAATGGGCACAGCATGGATGAGTTAGTAAGATGCATATATATATATAAAATATCTGAATTGCTCCTAATAAAATGAGAGAAGCTTTTGGTTTCCTTGGGAACTTTGAGAGAAAAGATTTCCTGGGTCTCAGAAAAGGTAAGAGGGAATATAAGAAATATCAAAGTTCTCAATCTTTACTGAATACTAGAATCAATTGGAGAGCTTTAAACATGTCAATGATCTCACCCCCAAAGAATTCTGATTTAACACTGAAGTTCATAGCAGCATTATTCACAGTGGCCAGGACATGGAAGCAACCGAAGTGTCCTACAATAGATAATTGACTAAAGAAGCTGTGGTACATATATACAATGAAATATTACTTAGCCATAAGAAGAGATGAAATACTGCCGTTTGCATCAACATGGATGGACCTTGAAATAATCATGTTAAATGAAATAAGCAAGACAGAAAAGGTTGAAAATCACATGATATTACTTATACATGGGATATAAACCTAAAAGCAACAAATGAACAGGACAAACAAACAGGGACTCATGGACATGGACAATGGACTAGTTAGTGGTTACCAGAAGGGAGGGGGACTGGGGAGGAGGAAAATAAAAAAAATAAAATATTTAAAAAACATATATAATATGAAAAAAATGGTATTTAAAAAAATAAAATAATAAAATAAAATAAAACCATCTTAGATTTGAAAGTTAAAAAAAATTCTGATTTAATTTGGTCAAGGGTAAGGCCTGGGTATTGAGGGTTTTTTTAAAAGATCTTTAAGTGATGCTAATATATAGCCAAGACTTAGAACCACTGGTCTAGAGAGCCTATAGCAGAAGGTCTACAGAGGAACACAGCCAATAAGAGTGTCCCTATTTTAGAAATTAGCCGATACATTTAGAAAACAATGCCTGTCATTGAATCAAAAATTGTTTTTTTTCCTTATAATCTAATTAATTTTAATTGCTCACCCTCTAATCATCATTAAAACTCCCCCACATTTACTCACACAGTAGCTCTATGTGAGCAGGGCTCTGTAGGGTGGAGCACGGAGACCCCAATCCCTGGGGCCATGGACTGATATCAGTCTATAACCTGTTAGGAGCCAGACCACACTGACAAATACCAAGTCATTTCTATTCAAATGATTTAACATTTAAAGAATGACAAGAGAAAGCTGAAACATAAGAGCATCCAGGCATCATAAGAAGAGATGTAATATTGCCATTTGCGACAACATGGATGGACCTCGAGATAATCACACTAAGCAAAGTAAACCAGACAGAAAAAGTTGAAACCACATGATATCATTTATATGTGGGCTATAAACCTAAAAGCAACAAATGAACAGGACAAACAAATGGAGACTCACGGACATAGACAATGGATTAGTGGTTACCAAAAGGTAGAGAGGAGGGGGACAGAGGGAGGTAGACAGAGTAAAAGGGGTCAAATATATGGTGACAGAAAGAAACCTAACTTTGGGAGGTGAACACAAAATGCAATGTATATATATATTCCTTACTGTTAAATTTTACACCTGAAACTTACTGAATTTTATTAACCAATGTCACCATAAAAAAATTTTTAAATAAATAAAAATAAAAGTAAGTAATGCTATAAAGAATAAATATAGCCTATAATTAACAGTTAAAAAATAATAAAATAAAATGGAAAAAAAAAAAAAGAATATCCAGGCCACTAATAATTGGTTATCCAGGCCAGAGGGCAGGAAACTTAGTGATGACAGTGGAGAAAAAGAAATCAAGCAAGAAGGATTCACACAGCAGGAAGTCTCTGGTCAAGGCAAGATGAGAGGTTGGGTATTCTAAGCTTCCGGTTTGGATTCTCCTCATTAGTTTCTAGAAGCCCATGACCTGGTGAGCATGTTC
Source organism: Rousettus aegyptiacus (assembly GCF_014176215.1). Classification (NCBI taxonomy): domain Eukaryota; kingdom Metazoa; phylum Chordata; class Mammalia; order Chiroptera; family Pteropodidae; genus Rousettus; species Rousettus aegyptiacus. Next base: position 68,863,152 of record NW_023416309.1, read on the forward strand.
TATGACTGCTGGGACATTATAGCTGGAGCTCTGAATAAACAAACTACTTGGCAATACAACAAGACTACAAATTACAGAGACTCAATCTTGGAGACGAACAAGGTTATTTATGTTCTAAAGTAGATTATTTATTAATGACCCCATGTGAATTCACACAGTCTGATCATTGCTGATTAGCATGTTTTGTTTGTTGCATTTTTTTAAAGAACCTCGCTTTGAGTTGGGCATGCAGGGGCAGAGAGAAGGAAAGGAGATAAAAAATGTGGATAATCTTCAAGTGAATTAATTGACTATTGGCAAAATGTCACAAACAACCCTGTTCAGAGAAGATTTTATTAAAACTATGTTAATTTTTTTAAATGAGTTTTTAGGCAGAACTGACCCCGGTTTCTCAGCTCACAATCTTCTTTTACTTATTTGTTCCTCCTACCTGTGCATATTTTTTTAGCTCTATTCTGTGAAATACACATAAACTAATTTTAAAATTTTAGCATATCATATTTCCAAATATTCTTCTTTGCAGTTACTGAAAATTTTGTCTATAAAGAAACTTGAAATCAAGTAATGCATCCTCAACTATACCAGATGTATTAAATGAGATAAATGTGCAAGCATCCAACTCAGATGCAGCAGGTACTCCATAAATATTTATTTAATCTATTTACATATAAACAACCCAAGTTAATGAAGCAATGCTTTGTACCTCTTTCTAGCTCTCATTTTGGTTTTTATATTTATGTTCACTGGATTTTTATTTAATTTTGTATATCTTTTGTCAAATTTTTATTCCAAAAGTAAAAAACTAACCAAGGACTGCAACCATTGAAATGATAAAATAAATACAGAAAAATAATTTCTTCCTAACAGCTTTTTTTCCCCACCCTTACCTTTTCCTCTTTCCTTCCTTCCAGGGTATCCAATATCAATAACTAAACGATAGGTAAGAAGGAACTTTTTAATTTTGTTTTACTAAACTGGGTGATACAATACACTTAAATGTAACTTTTTTTTCTCCCTTAACAATATTTCTCCAGGTTAATAAGTTTGGCCTAACCACTAACCACTTCACTTTAAAAGGTGCATCAAATTCCAGTTACTCAACCTTTCACCTAATGATAGTCATCCAGTTTGTGTCTTGATTTTTTAGATTATTTTTCTATTGTTTATTGCTTTCTGATTTTTCTTTGTTTCTGCCATTACAATTTCCAAAAAAATACATGTGTATTTACGTATAATAATTGCAAATGTGGTATATCAACTTGTTGAAATGTAAAAATGTCCAATAATGGTTCTTAACTATGTTCTGTCAAATCCCCCTTTCCATAAAAACCTCATCACAAATGTTGTAGCTTTGTTTGATAAGACAACCTTATATGAGTTCAGAAGATGTTATCTTATCTGTTTAAAACCTGAATTTTATGTTTGAGTCCAAGCTCTACTCCTTCCTGTCCATACCCCAATATTGGCAAGATTTGTGTTTCTAATGAAATGTCAACATTGAATTAAGAATATAAGAGTGCTCAATTCCTTTAGTTTCAACTGGGTTTTAATCCTTAAAAAACAAAAAGTTACTCAGACCTCCATTTCATCTGCTAAATATCCTTAAGTCCTAAGTCTCTTATTTCTGTAGACTAAATGTGCATAGGTAGACTGCTGGATCAAAAAATGTGTATTTTCCTGTTGATATTACTAGATTACTTTCCTAAAATGTCAAATCAATTCACCATTCCTAAAACAATGTCTAAGAGTACCATTCCTTGTGTCCTGGACTTCAGTAGATGTTATAATTTTTACTTTTAAACCAGTTATTTTTAATAATGCATAGATACACACTACACTAAAAAATATTCATGTTTTTTACTTTTAGACCTTTATGAGACAGAAAAAAAATTAGACATTGAATACATGAACATGAGGCATTAAACAAACATTTAGTGAGATCTACGTGTCTTGATTTATACAGTGAAGAAACTGAAAAGCATGACTTTCATTATCCGCTCTTGAAGATTCTGATGATTGTCATGACTTTTCTTATGTGACTGGGGACTGCGTAGTCAAGATCCTGCTCCTTCTGGGTGAGCAAATAAACACATTAATAAGAAACAGATGGTTATATGAAGACTTTTCATTGTAACAAATGGTGTATCAAAATGATGACTTTCTTCTCAAAGTTCTGCAAAGACCTGGGGTTTTCTTTAGTGTGGATGGTCTGTACTGCATGCCTCAAGAAGACCTGCAATCTGAGTGTGCAAATGATGACTATAAGGATGGGGAATTGCCCAAATATTTTAAATGCCAACTTCATTGTTGCTTCCAGATCTGATTGCATCTGAAGTGAGACTTACTTATGTTTCATTTCTCAATTTTGGTTGATCTTTATTTGATAGATGACTGTCTATTTTCAAATGTTCTTTTGATAGATATGTCAACTGAGAAAAGTTCTGGGTTAGAAAAGAAAATTTACAGTATTTCTAGGGAGTAATACCAATAGACCTTATGATATTGATAGGAGTGAGGAAAATTTTAAGGTGTTTCTATTTAGAGAAAAACAATTAATGGAGGTCAGAATTATTTATGTGCTGTTGCAGGTGGTTAAAATGCTACCACTCATATATCTAAGTGAAATTTATCACTCTGATGCTAACTCCAGAGACTCAGCCTAACCCTTTTATTTTCTTCCCAAATACTGTGACCCAGATCTTAAGAACAAAATAGTTTTTAGTTATGGTGGAAATTAGGTTTTCGGCTTCTAACAAATTAGAAATTTGGAATTATGTAATTATAGAGTACTGTTAGGAGAAACTTAACATGTATATCTAGCTTCTAAATTATAATTTGCTCCACATACAGGCTAAAAGGATTATTTATTGTATTCTTAAAATAAAAAAGGTACTTTTTTCTCTGAATTCTAAGAGGATTTTAATCCCTGTATTTAGGTCTAATTGCTGTTTCCATACCATCCTGCCACCTGATATGATTATTCTCATTCCTAGATCCTAGATTTGAATAATATATATTATTCAAATATATATATATTTTTTCTTTTCTAACAAATGAAGAAAAATCATAATAACACTGTCTGGCAAGCATTTCTAGAGGAGTTTCTACTAAGTGTAACATCAGCAGAACTGACTTGAACAGAGAAACTGATTCATTTCAAGGGCCACTGTATGTCTTTCTAATAAATCAGTGGTAACATGATACAGACTGGCTCAGTAGTAATACCTTCTACCACTGTTTGTCCCAACATCTATTGTAACCAGGAATTAATGTAACTATTCATCATCTTCAAGCATAAAAGCTACTTTTCGGTCTGGCCTAACAAAGTAAAAAATGTTAATATTATTATGCAAAAGAAAGAGGCTAACATTATAAAATCAATCAAACTATAACCCACAATGAAAATGTTAGTTAATAATATTTAAACATCACATTATAATCACTATAAATATTAAGCAAACACTGAGAAATTGACAAAAAAACCCACAATTTTAATGAGATTTTTAGATTTTTAGACATGACAGATGACTTAGACAAAAAACAATAAAGAACATACATAATTTAAGGATTATTGTGTTTCTCAATATATTGAATTTTCTGTACTGTAGAACATTTATCAAAATTAATCATATATGAGGACATTTCTAAAAGTTTAGTGAATTCCAAAAACTGAAAAGTATACAAATTACTTTAACAAAATACAGTAGAAGTATAAGTTAATAACAAATAAAGGTTTCATTACGTATGATCTAAATAATGAAATATTAAAATTCTAAGTAATTATTGAATAAGAGATAAACTTAAAAAATACAACTACAGAATGTATAGAAAATAGAAATAGTACTTACTAAAATTTACAGTATGATCAAAATGGTATTCAAAGACAATATCATAACATTACATGGTTTCATAGTTAAACAAGAAAATTTTAAAATAGACTAATTTGGTATTTAAATAACAGAAAATAGTGAACTTAATAGAGAAAGGAAATAACAAAGATAAAAGTTGAATTTTACAAATTAGAAGATAAAAAACATTGGTTAGCCTAAGATCTTCCAGAAAATCTAATGGAGAAAATGATAAAAGACCCCATTAAAAATTAATAAATTAAAATTTATGTGAGATATTATTTTTCAAACCTGATTTATAAAAATTGTCTTTTTTCTTCTTTCTTTGCTTTCCTTCTTTCTTCCTTCCTTTTTTTCCTTCTTTCTTTTAATTAAACATCCTGTTTATAGGTGTTATAAGCAATATGATTAAGGATCTTAAATAGCATTAATACATTGTGTGCTAATTATGAGGAATTATTAGCAATTCATTTATGTACCCATTCATTCATTTGGCAATCATTGACTGAGTATACACTATATGCTCAAACACTGCTCTAGGTACTAAGGATAGAAGAGTAAAATCAAACAAAACCCTTTCTTCAGAGAGCTTACTTTATAGTGTAGGGAAATGAACATCAAAGAAATTGAGAAAATAATATATAATAAAATGTCAGGAAGTAACCTCAAAATTGTGACCAGCAATTATTTTGGGATGCCAGAATATGGGGAGATTTTAATTCCTATATTTGTCTGGAATATTCACATTGGATAGTAAGCATATATTTGATTTGTACAAGATAAAAAAAATAGGATTAACCTAAAGATCTATATATGACATGTAATTCCATTTTTATAAAAAGACTGTAGAGGGATTAACATCAACTTTTATTTTCCCCTTATATTCTTTTCTGAGTTATCTTTTAAATAGGATTATAACTTCTACAATTAAGAAAATACTTTGAAGCATAAATTTTGTATTTAAAAGACATCCAAGAATATTTGAAAGCAGCAATCTATATCTCCATTTGGTCTTTCCAGCTTTGGCCCAGCATCTCCTTAATTCTCTCACTAAATCACTCAATTTGCAGACCCCTTACACCAACTCATTGTATAGATTCTGAACTGTTCTGGTTTCTCCTTTTCTGGGTGCCTTTTTTTTTTTTTTTTTTTTTTTTTTTTTTACAATGAGTCTCTCATAAAATTTCCAAAATGAAAAGAAATACCCCAAAGGAGTTCTGGTTTGCACAAAACAAAACCCAATGAGATTACTTAAGATTCATGCAGACTTAGATGTCATTTGCATTGTTAGTCAGTGAGTCAGGTAAGCAAATTTTGCTGAGTTACATCATGTCTGCTTTTATACCACATATGATAAAGATCCCAAGATATCCCAAGATTTCCATTGTGGTGAATTGCCTTTTTTCCCTAAGTCAAATAAAAGTGATATAATTCAGCTAAAGTAAATTTAGTGGGGAAAAAAACCCTTTTGTGTAGCTGCTTCAAGGGAAAACTCTCTGCTGAAATTAAAACAATCTCAGAACCATGGGATTATTGTCTTGTTTCTTTTCACACCTAGACAGCTTAACACAAATCTCACCCATGTACAGAACTGGTTCATTGAGAAAACCTGAGAAACAATATTTGGCAACCATGTGGACCAACCATAGCAGCTTTCTTTGATTCTAAATGAAATAAAGCTGATATTCTCCAATGAGCCACCACTTTTAGATTTATGTATGAAAGTATAATTAGGCAGAGTCTAAGTTTCAGTTTCCAACTTTTGTAAACTCTGGGCACAAAAAAACTGAAGGTATGAACATTTGAAAGCAGTGGGCTTTTAGTGTCTTTCTAGGCTCCACAATGCAGTTGGAAAGGAAAAAAAGAAGAAAGTACTCTGATGAACTTAGCAGAATGCCAAAGTGAGAGAAATGAGAGAAAAGAGAAATGGGAATGTGTACAGAATGATAAATTGACTCTATGTCAAATGAAATAGATTTTGAAATAACTGTGAAAAGTATAAAATGTCTGAACATAAAGAACCTGCCACTGACAAAAGATGAATAAATGGGGCACTTCAAAGAAGGAATTTCCCAGCTGTGCTCACAAGAATCTTCAAAAGCTGTTCCATATGACATAGCAGGAAAATATTTTAATAATAAATAGAAACAAATAACTGCTATAAGGATATCAGAGAAGTTTGGAGTTATTTGTTCTATAATATAGTGACCAAATAGAGGTGATATTGGTTGCTTTTTAAGACATTAATGGTTTCAGTTATTGTAACTTAAATAAGTTCAGACAATAGAATATCATGTGTAATTTGTGTGTGTGTGTGTGTGTGTGTGTGTGTGTGTGTGTGTTCCCAGGAGAATGAACATAAAGTAATTCTCCAATAATCACAGGGCAAATACTTGAGACAGCACAGAGTTAGAAGAGAAGATAAAGCAGGAACACAAAGGACTTGATTTGGGCATAAAGAAAAATGTTTTGTGTGCTTATGTGCTTTTAAGGATGAAACAGACCTCACAAATGTGACCAGGGGTCCATGTCACTGAAACTGAAGATGATGTCAAGATCCAGGATCAGGTGACACCTCATTTACTTGTTCTCAGCACAGTGGAGGATGATTCCCTTCTTCAAGGCCTCTATGTGTCTCTGTTGAGCTACTCTCATCATTCACACAGCAGGGCCTCCACCCCTTTTCTTGGAGTGTCTGATCACCTGTTCCAGCAGGAAATCTTTTCTCTGCTGCAGCTGACCTTGTCCTCTCGTTGTCATCTCTATCCCCTTAACTCTGTGTTTAGTTCCAAACTAGACTGGCCAAAAATCAAAGAATAATCAATCCCCTTTGTTTTTCCCGGAAGGACATCATGCCAAAACCCATTAAGTTCATTAGGTATTTGTACAGCATCCTGCACTCAGAAGAGCCCACCTAAGGTTTAATGCTCTGCAGTGCCTGTGTTGACATTCTTAATACTTTCATCTCTGAATTGGTGTTTTGTAAGTGAAGACTAATGGGACTGGGGAACATGCTTCAAGGACCTAGAGCTTCCATTCATACTCAATCTCAACACCCCCCGCCTCTAGCTTCCTCAGGATAGGTCTCTCCCCCTACCCCACACCTGTGGATAACTGCTACCCAAGTGGCAACTGGGCCATTTCAGCAGAAGGAGGTCTGCTTTTTGCTATAACCTTCTGCCCCCAACAAAGAGTTGGGCCAGGCACAAGCCCAACAGTCCCCAACCCAAGTAACTCTTAGGAGCCTGTCATTCACCCCCAATCCAGTTATGTAGGATGTCCTGGCCAGAAGATTCCAACCCCGAGGAATAATTCAGTGTGCTGAGCCCTGGAAAACTGACTTTCCTACCCCTGGCAGGAGCCCCATATTTTCTCTTTGCACTGAACCCCGCAAAATAATTTAGCTAGACCTGAGGAAAACTTCTACATCTTTAACAAATGAGCTCCCAGTCTCCGCTTACATACCTGCGAATAACAAGGAAGTGATTGCTTGATGACATAAGATGTTGAAATCCTGAAGAATTTTAATTGAAAGTTCTTTATATTAAGCTAAAATTCGGTACTATGTGATTGGTATTCGCAGTTCACAGTTCTCCCATCTGGAAAAATAAAAAAATGTCTGTATGCCTCTTTAATAGAATAGCTTCCATTTTGAAGGCTCACATCATATTCTCCCTGTTCTTCAAGTAGAATGTTCTTATTTCCTTCAGCTTTTATAAATCTAACTTGGTTTCAAGTCCCCCTTTCATACTAGTTAAATAACTTTGGAATTGCTCTTGTGAAGGTCATCTAGCCTAAGGTACAACATACCAGGTATCATTCGACAAACATATAGCTCAACAGGAAGATACCTACTTCTATCTGGGCAATAGAATTTGCATTGTCACGGCCATAACAGCCTCACAGTAATGGCTAACATTGAGCTCATAGTTGATTACAAGCCCAGAATCCACATAAACTCAGTTCCCCATCCTTTACTGACATCACTGATTTTCGAACCTGTTTTGGATAAGGCTTTTATTTCTGTTAAGCTTTGTCTTTCATGATTTTATCATACTCTTCGTCCAAATGAAAACTTTAAATATTGATATTTTTGTGGCTAGACTTTATCCATAAATCTGGGTTAACAGTCTTTTCATATAACTACCACTCATTTATTTATTCAATTATGTACTGAATTGCTCATAGGAGCAAGAACGGCATTTGGTGTGGAAAGTCAGTGATGAGCAAAGATAGTCCTAACACTCATGGAGCAACAGTCTACTGAGGGTGCAAATGTGAGCCAAATATCACACAGGTAAGTGTGAGAAGGGCTGTGGTGAGCAGAGGCCAACAGAACATGTAATTGGAGGAATTCATCTAGTCAGGAAGGTTGAGAAGTCTTCCCTGAGGTAAAGACTGAATGAAGGGTGAGAGCACTGCTGTCCTAGAGAAATAGAATGTGATTCATATATGTAATTTTAAATTTTGTATTAGCCACATGAAAAAACATTTAAAAATTTATTTTAATATGTTTAATCCAATAGATTCAACGTATGATCATTTCAATATATAATTGATGTGAAACATTATTGAGATACTTTTACATCCCTTCCTTTTACTTTCACTAAGTCTTTGAAATCTAGAGTCTATTTAAATTTGGATGACCACATTTCAAGTGCTCGATAGTTACATATGGCTAGTGTTTATAATACAGGCAGTGCAACTGAGGATGAAAAGGTGAAAAGGGGATCTTTTAAGATTCAATAATTATTTTATTTATAAATTTCCACCAACTCTTGCCAGTCATATTATTCTGAATATTACAGGTGAATTATGAAATAGTATTATCTTATGTTTACGTGTAAGAAAATTAGGGGAAAGAAGAGAAGAAATGCATAGATTGCATAAGAATGACACCTTAAAACTCATATTTACATGTAGTGCTCTGTAAACAAACAGACGTATTAGCTAAAGCCAATTCTTTCTGGCAAAAGGTGTGCCATGACTCTGTTGAAGAAAACATGATCATGTGAGACTTAAGGAAATCCAGTGTGGAGCATGATGAGAATGAGGAGGTCAGTGGGGGCCTGATAAAGCAGGTCTTCAAGGGCATGGTCATTAATTTTGTCTTTATCTGGAAGTAATGATGAACCAGTGAAGAGGCATATAAGTGGTTGTATTTGAAAATCTTATTCTGCCTTTTATGTTTCTGTATAAATTATTGGTAGAAACACTGAGCTCTATAGCCAACTAGATGCCTGGCACTATGAATTGTTTAGACTAACTACAATTCACTAAAGTGTAAGATCCAAAAAGTCTTTTATGTCTACTGCACTCACCAGAGTGCTGATACAGAGTAGGTCCTGAATATGTGTTTGTTGTAAAAATAATGAATAATAATTGGGGTCTTCCCCAATTGGCTACTTTCCAAGCTCACATGGTCACTTGAAGTGAAATAGCTCAGCTGCTTCCAAGCTGAGTTAGTGGCTCCCAGTTACAGCTCTCATTGTCCTGTCTCAGCCAGCATCCCTGACTCACTCCAGAAAGCTCCTATTTCTTTCTCAGGGGTGAGAGTTTCTAACTGTTTAATACCATCCCCCAACCCACACCTCCCCACCACCAAAGCCTTTAACCCCTTCAGAACTATCAGGGCAAACTCCACCTCCCCCTTTCCCAAATATTGCATTTTGTCCTGTTACACCAAAACCATAAACAACCCACTGAGACAAGGAAATCAGTACAGAACACAAAGCTTAATTCCCTGAAGTCTCCCACAGAACTAAGAAGAAGCACAAACTAACATGTGACAGGTCATCTGGCCACCTGTGAGTACCTCTTTACATCACATGTTGGATTTTCACAAGTCACAGGTCATCTTAGGCTTTGTAGAGGAAATGCTGGATGTCTAGTTGGCAATTTCATATTTGATGTCTGGAAGAGGAAGCAGGTTTGTATTTTTGTGTAAGGAAAACTGGGAGAACAAAGATATTGAAAGGATATTTTTTTTTTTTTGTCTCGGCCCAAAGGACTAGTTTTAAGCTCTAAAGATAAAGGTTAGGGACAGAAGTCAGGATAACTGTGTTTCTAGTAAAAGTTGGAGTCTTGGTCATATGCTTCTTAATTCTTTGGGCACATTTAAAGAATGAGGCATCAATATTGAAGAAGGGTCCTAACGAATCCTGCCACAGACCTCAGAGTATCTGAGCCCTTATATCCGGGAGAATAGGCTCACACATGCAGAGAAGCTGTGGATAGTGGCTAGAGTGAGTGGAGCCAGAGTGGATTCTTATGGATGGCAGTAGTAGTGGAGACTTGCAAGTGGCTAACTGTCCCCAAGAAGACTTAGACTGTTAAGCATTCATCTGAAGCAACCCCTGGAAATAAAGTTGCTGGGTGAAATATAAGATACCCACTTAAATTTCAGTTCCAAATAAATACTGGGTGATACTGTGGAATAAAACCTAAAATCAATATTATGTTCTACTTAAACATTTAAAACCGGGAGGGTCTCAAATGGCTAAACTGTAAATATCCCTCCCCATTATGCTCTTGCAGATAACATTACCTAGTCAAACAACCCTCCTAATCATGGGGACCAGTGATGAGCTTCAGTTTCCTGGTAACCTATGGAATTATTCAAACAAGTCTATCACAACCTCTCAGGGGAACGAGGGGTCAGTGTACTCTCTTAATGCTAAAAAACTTACTTCCCACAGCCCCACACAATGTTCCTGAGTTCCATTCCTAGATGACCTTGCATAGTGTGCAGTGTCCTCTTACCCTGGGCTGTGAGTGTATGCGACTAACAAACTGCTGCCAATCTCTACTGTCCAGTATCAGGTGTCATGTGTCTGACCATGGGTAGGAATTCCTCTCTCGTCAATAGAGTAAATAAGAGGTGATCAAAACAGATGTCCCATCTGATATGTAATTTAAAAATTTTGCATTGTGTTTATCTGATATTTGAATTGACCCAACATCTTGTAATTTTTTTTTTTTTTTTTTCTAAATCTAGCGACCTCACCTGGAAAGTGCTGGAAATAAAGGAGATAGACTTTGGAAGGATATGAGGCCCAATAGCCTTGTATTTGGGGACTCAGCCTTGAGGCCTTGAAGGACTTTTTGGTCTTAATACCACTCAGGCTTCATCTGCACCCAGTCTTGTGACCTCTGGGCAACTCAGGTTATACCCGTATTATTATCTTAATTCTCCCTAACTACCATGAGAGGTTAATAGTGTCTTACCTCTTAACAATATAAGGAAACTTGCTCATACTCCCTTATTTAGGGCCTCAAAACTCAAATTACTCCATTTTTTGACCCATCATGCCTTTTCCTTTCATTACAATTTATACTTTAATTTGCACTAAAAATTGACGTAGGGCGTCTTGTCAGATCATGGTCACATAACATGGACTGTACTATAAATGTGACTCAGTGGTCATTGATCTTGCACATGCCCCTTCCTGTCACTATCAAATTTTTTGAAGTCTGTCCCTACAATCGGCCATTCTGAGAACATCCACCAGACTAATTTTCCTAATGCTCGCTTTCTAGCTTAAATCGATAATTCTTCTGTAGAATAAAAGTCGAATTTTTAAAATTACGTTTAAGATTTAGTATTAGCTAGACCCACCTTTCTCATCTTCTGAGAATTCCTTTATAAAAATATGAGGTCCAACCGCTTACTGTAGGCTGTATTTACTTTGAGCTTTTGTTTCTTGATCTTTCTGCTAGATCCTTTTTCTCTATACTTTCAAACTCTCCTCTACTTGAACACAGCCCATATCAGACTTTGTTTAAGGGTCACCTTTAGTATCTTCATGGTTGAATGAAAACTCTCTCTAGTATAAGCTCCCAGAGCATTTTATCTGCTTCTCTTGTGGTTGATATTAATGTATAGCTCATATAATGTTTTTATGCATGTCTTTCCCTCACTGTTAGATGAAAACCTCATTGAGGCCATGATTTATATATGATGTGTCTTGAAAAATCTCAACACATTAAATTGGGTTTGTTTTGGTTTTTGTTTTGTTTTAGTAAATAGATGACATTTTATGAAAAGTTCTTCTTTTTTCATCTAAAAATGTGTTCAAATTATGTTCTTTCAAAGCTCCAGTCTTGTGGAATTCCTATCTCTCTCTCCCCCCCATATATACACATATATAAACATATTTATATATATTCTATAAATATATATAAACATATATTTATACATATAAATGCATATATTTATATATAAACATAAACATATATTTATATGTTTATATATATTTATATGTTTATATATATAAATATATATATTTGCTTTTTAGTAAATTTTTGTTTTGATATTTGCAAAATGCAAAATATTTGTATAAAATTTGAAAACATTTTCTTTTTAAAATTTCACTAAACACAGTTTTTTGTTAAAACTTTTCTAGATAACTTTTAGAATTCGAAGAATAATAGTCGAAAATAATTTACAACTTAAGTTACTAATAATGTATTACAAAATAATTCCACCATTGATGGTTACCCAAGAGAACTCAGCAGCCAAGACCTCAGCCTCCTCCTTAATTCCCAGGAGAGTTCCACAGCCCTCTGCTCCACTATTAGGCTTCCTATAACATTTCATTTGAATAAAAATAAAAAATAAAACAAAAGGTGTTCTACTAAGAAAATATTTTAAAAACACCAGAGTAAAGATTTTCTAGTCTCTTCCTACTCTAGGATGAGTCTAGATTTTCAAGTCTTCCTGAAGTCGGTTTTCCCTGACCTTTTGGCTCTTTCATGTGAAAAGATACTCTCCGGTACCAGAAAATTCTCAAGTCCCCATAATTTAAACCCCAAATGATTTTGTTGTTGTTGTTGTTGTTGTTGTTGTTGTTATTCTAAAATGTGCTGGTTTGCTTGCTTGTTTGTTTTCATGCTGTTTCCTTCTGTGCTCAGATATGCCCCTTCTTTCTGGAGGGGGCAGGGGGGAGAGAGAGAGAGAGAGAGAGAGAGAGAGAGAGAGAGAGAGAGAGAGAGAGAGAGAGAGAGAGAGGTGAGTGCTCAAGTCAAGCCAAACATTTGACACTACTTCAAGCCAATATCATTTAAATATTCATTCAATATTTATTTAGAGAAAAGATTAAGCACTATGTGAGAGAACAGCTTGAAGGATCTACCTGCTGAGCAATGTCACCTTCTGCTGCTTAGTAGATTCAGTCCTGACCGCAAACTTGCAGACTTTTCTTCACAAGAAGACAAAAGGCCTGCAGTTAATAGAGTATGTCTTCTTAAAAGGCAGTTTGAACATGCTCTCAGGCATTTCACCCTCACCCCTAACAGCTTATCAAGTTTTTTCTGTCCACTGAGGGAGGGTTCCTCTGTCTTAAAGGGTCAGAAAAATACAATTTCCCCCATCTCCATATATATGTAGAGTTAAAATCTAGCTGTTGCTTGTTAGTAATAATGCTTGTTGCTTTCTATTTCAGGCATAAGCTTGAAAGACAGCCTAATACCTGCACTCATCCATTCTCCCAACTTGTATATACTGTGTGCTATTTGAGGGGATGTGTGTAGTAGAGGTGGGGAAAAAACATGCAGTTCTATTACCTATGCTTTCATCTCAGACCCAAATCTGCCATGACGAGTGATTTGCAAAAGATTGCATATTCCTGGGAAGACATGAAAAGGGACATAAAATGAAAGCAAGTACATGTGTTCCTAAACTCTGTTCACTTTATACTCACCCCAGAGAATGTTGTTACCTGGATTTCTTCCAGAAATTTCTGGCACTTTTATTTCTGCTCGTCCATCAGGAGCACACCAGGTGCTACTGATTGAAGGCTTAAAGCTTTGCATTTGCAATGAGATAATGTAATGCCAACCCACAGATTTTTTCTAAGTGATGAAGGGTTTGCTCTCTGCTGACCCAAGTGACCTCTGCCAACATCTCCCTCTGGAATGGTTGATGAATCATTCATAGCCAAGATCTCATTTCTTCTCTTCCTTCTTAGATTTCAGCTGGGATTGACTTCTTCCTCTGGGTTTATAGTAACAGCAAAATAAAACTCCAAAATGGTATTTGGCTCACTATATAGGGGTCAGTTGGCCAAGTCTTGTCATTCTAAGGTGAGTAGCAATCATGATGGTAGTAGTGCTGATTCTGAGTATGTTAAATGTCATCAGCAAATCTGGGGCTTCACTCTTTTTTTTCCAGTGGAAAGATGGAGAAGTGACTGTCTTTGTCTGTGTTAAGTAAATTTCAAACCCTTCTGTCCAAGACGAGTTTACAGTATGTTTGAATTTTAGTGAATTGTTTCATTTCCAGTGAAACTAGTCAGCTTTTTTTATTACCAACTTCCATTTTCAGTGGAAATGTGATTCTTCTGAGCTTTATAGCTTCATTACATGATATCCTATCACATGCAAAGCTGTGAAGTAGGGTGAAATCATGTAGGTTAAAGGGTCACTCTAAGATAAAAAAATTATTTGTATTTATACCAAGTTTATATCAGACTAATTTTTTTTAACTTTTTCAGAAAACACTCCATCTTGTACATTTGGCAGAAATGGATACAAGAGCATTGTGTATTTGTGTGTGTGTGTGTGTGTGTGTGAGTGCTTTCTAATAAAACAAATTTAATTACAAGATTCTCAAGTATAGCTTTCGTGAAGCAAAAGTAAAATCAAATCTATAAAATTTTGTTTAGCTTTATTTCATAGATATAAAAGTTTCAGTTCATATGTGCAATTCATTGATATCCCTCTCTTATTCTGAGATTTTAAATTTTGGGACTAGTCATTTGGCAGATTGTAGTCATGTCCATTAAAGTACAATTTCCTCTTCATATTTAATGGCACTTGTATGGTCTTCTTTAAATACACATTTTAAAAGTTTTTTTGTTTCAAGAGTTTGTAAGCTCACATTGTACATATTGCTAGAAAACCAAATGGAAAATTTCTGAAGCAAATGGGCCTTATGTTTATAAGAGGAGAGAATTAGAGTCAACAAACAAATCTCCAGCTCCTAATGAATCACGCTAAGGGTTGCAATGGAAATCAAGGTGGAAGATTGAATTAAGAGGCTCAGTCATATGATATACTTATGCAGCCATGCAATGTAAACCAGGGGTAGAGGGCTTGCTAAAGAATGACCTGAGCTATACATCATGAAAGACTTCAACTTGTCCAAATTTTTCCTCTCCTGATTTTTGTCATCAAGTTGTTCTGTTGGCTAACACTTATTTTTCAAATGTTTATAGCTTGTTTTTAGAGATATAAGTCTCAGATGTACAAACGCCAGCTGGGGTAATGGATTTCTGGAGAATATCCAGGTTGACTTGGCCCACCAATTATGAAATTTCCACAATAATACAGCTATGATACTAAAATATACATTCCTCCTTTACAAAATTGCCACATTAATACAGGTATGATACTGAAATATACTTTCCTCCACTCTCTTTCATCCATCTGATCATTGATTCAACAAATATTTATTGATATACCAGTGAACCAGGTGCCAGCAGTCATGTGCCAAATAGAGAGGGTGTACAAACTGTTCATCATCTCTAAGATAAGATATGTAAAAGCTCTACCATATCCTAGAGTCTGTTATCTAAAAACATGCCCAAAATATTTATTTGCCTGGAGCTTTGAGTAAATTCATGTCCCCTACCATTTTGCAGTCACATTTGAGGAAGAATAAGTTCCCCTCCTCAGTTTCTATGATCAAAAATTCTAGCAACCCAGGACTTAGATTTTAAGGCATAGCTATTTTACCAGGCAGAATATTTATAGTATAAGTAATAGAAAATGCTCTTAAATGACAAAGGTGTATATTTACTCATAGGTAGGAAATGTCCAGAGATAAGTTTGGTTTCAGTCATGGGTTGATCAGGACCCCTAGCAGTATTTCTTTTCATGTTTCTCAATAGATCTGAATAGACATTTTTCCAAAGAAAACATACAGATAGCCAACAGGTACATGAAATATGCTCAACATCATTAATCATCAGGGAAATGCAGAGCAAAAACCACAATGAGATACCATCTCACATCTGTTAAAATATCTATGTTAAAAAAAGACAAGATATAACAAGTGTTGGCAAAGATGAAATCCTTGTTCATTGTTACAGGGAATGGAAATTGATGCAGCAACTATGGAAACAATATGGAAATTCCTCAAACAATTAAAAATAGAATAACCATATGACCTGGCAATTCCACTTCTGGGCATTTATTTGAAGAAAACACAAACATTAACTTGAAAAAATATATACACCCCCATGTTCATTGCAGCACTATTTATGATAGCCAAGATATGGATTATGGAAACAATCTAAGTGTCCATCAATGAACGAATAAACAAAGAAGATGTGATATAGATATCACATATGTGTGTGTGTGTGTGTGTGTATAATGGAATATTATTTATCATTAAAAAAGAATTAAATCTTGCCATTGTGACAACATTGATGGACCTTGAGGGCATTATGCTAAATGAAATAACATCAGTCAGAGAAAGGCAAATACTGTATGAGCTTTCATATGTGGAAACTAAAACAAAATAAAATTTAAAAAACAAACAAATCAAGCTTGTAGATACAGAGAACAAATTGGTGGTTGCTAGAGAGAGCCAGAGATGGAGGGTGGAAGAAATGAGTGAATGGGGCAAACGATATTTTTTTTATAAAGCAATATGTATTTATTTGGTAACAATGAGTACCAACAGAACCCAGATTATGGTCTCTAAATACTAAAAAAGGCCAGTACACAAACAAACGAAACAAACAAAGAAGCAAAAAAAGTAAAATAAAAGTAAAACAAAACAACAAACTGTTTTCCAAAGTGGCTATGACATTTTACATTCCCAGCAGCAATGGTTCAGGTTTGTCTACATCCTTTTGTTATTTTCTTTCTTTTTCATTATAGCCATTCTAATGTGTACAAAGTGGTATCTTTATGATTTTATTTTATATTTCTCTTATGATTAGTCATGTAGAGCATCTTTTCATGTGCATATTAGCCATTCATATATCTTCTTGGTGAAATATCTACTCAAAAATTTTTCCCATTCTCTCTTTTTTTAAATTGATTTCTTTTAATTAGTTTCAAGTATACAGTACATTGGTTAGACATCTATATAGTTCATAAAACGATTCCCCCAATTGCTCCCTCCCTCCCCTGATCATTCACTTGCCAACATATTAATGCTAACTGCATTCCCTATGTTGTGCACACCATCCCTGTGACCATCCATTAGCTACTAATTTGTACTTCTTGAATCCTTCACCCTTCTCCCAGCTTCCCAACACCCCCTCCATCACCAAACTGTCCACTATATTTCTGAGTCTGTTTTTGATTAGTTTGTTTTTTTTATTAGATTATGCATATAAGTGAAATTATATAACGTTTGTTTTTCTCTGTCTGACTTAAATACCTTCGAGATCCATCAAAGCAACTCTTTTTCCATCCCCTTCCTTTTAGTCTGTGTGCGTATTTTAATTTGAAGTGAGTCTCTTGTAGGCAGCATGCAGAGGTCTTGTTTTCATAACCATTCAGCCTCTCTATCTTTTGTATGGAGCACTTAATTCTTTTCCATTTGAGGTACTTTTTGATAGAAATGTAGTTGTTACCATTCTTTATTTCTATTTTTGATACATGTTTTTTTCTTCTTAAAGAAGTCCCTCCAACATTTCCTATAATACTGGCTTTGTAGTGATAAATTCCTTTAGCTTATTTTTGTCTGGAAAGCTCTTTATCTGTGCCTTGACTCTAAATGATAGCTTTGCTGGATAAAGTATTCCCGATTGTAGATCCTGTCTTTATCACATCAAATATTTTCTGCCAAGTCCTGTCCTGCATAGTTTCTTTTGAGAAATCAGCTGCCAGTCTTAGGGGTGTTCCCTTATAGGTAACTATTTGCTTTTCTCTTGCTATTTTTAAGATTCTCTCTTTGTATTTAAACTTTGTCATTTTAAGTATGATGTATCTTGGTGTGGGCTTCTTTAGATCCCTGGTTTTGGGAACTCTGAGCTTCCTGGAGTTCTATGTATATTTATTTCACTGGGTTAGGGACGTTTTCCATCATTATTTTTTCAAATAGCTGTTCAACGTCTTGTTTTCCTTCAGGTATGCCAATCAGATGGATATTTTGACCTTTAAGAGTGTCCCATATTCTCCTTAAATTATTTTTATAGTCTTGGCATCATATTTCTTGCCATTTTGATTGCATGTCCTTGGCTTTCCTATCCTCTACATAGGGCATTTGATCCTTTTCTTTATTCACTTTGTTTATTCCTTTGTTTATTCCATTTAATATACTTCGCATCTCAGATAATGTGTTTTCATTTCAGATTGGTTCCCATTTAAAATTTTCATTTCCATTTCATGTTTTTATCTCTTTGTTGAGGTTCTCACTGAATTATCTACACTTCCCAAAAGTTCATTGAGCATCTTTATAACCAATGTTTTGAACTCTGCATCTGGATCTCTGCTCTGTTCCCTCATATGGTTTCTGCTTCTTTATCTTCCCATTTTGGCTGCCTTTCCATGTCTGTTTCTATAAGCAAACTCCTAAGTCTCCAGGTCTTATTAGTATGGATTTGTGAAGTAGGTGTCCAGTGGCACAGTCCTGAGACGGGTTCAGCTGCAGGTCAAATTTAGCTCCAGCCTCTGTTCCTCTGGGGCCACCTGTTAAGATTCAGCAGGCAATCCACAGATACTGTGCTTATAGTTGCTTCAAAAGGCTACACCAGAAACCAAGGCCAGCTGCCTCCAGTCTGAATCTAGGCGTTGCTCAGCAAGGAGTGCCTGACTCGCTGAGGATACACCTGAATGTGGCTAGGGTGGGGCTGCGAGTTGGGGAGACGTGGTTTCAGGGAATCCTTTGGGCAGAGAGGCCTCTGTTGACTTCTCAGCTATGGTGGTGCTGTGTCCTCGCACTGAGAGCGGGGAGAGCTCAACAAAGAACAGTGGATACTGCTGGCGCTTCTGTACAGAGTAAGTTTCATCTCAGCCCTCACTCTGACAATGTCTCCCTGTAAGTCTCTGGTGCCCCCTGTGTGCAGCTAAATCAGCACTGGTGCTCAGAGTGAGTGAGCAGCTTCATCATAGGGAAAATACACTTGCAGATGTGGCCCCTATAATAGGTGTCTACTACTGCCACTGCCACAGCGTCCATCTCACTCAGCCACTTGAAACCAGGCAGCCCCATGTCCTCACCCTGTCCTACCTTCTGCCATTGCAGGCTGATTTCTTGGATTTCTTCCTAGTTCTATGGCTTGTTCATCTAGATCCCAGGCAATTTTTCTTTGATGTTTGCTCCTTGTTTCCATCAGAACTTTGATTTAGCCACCAGAGGGATAAACGGAGCCTCTATCATCTACGCCATTTTTTTTTCCCTCTGCCCATTCTCTTAATAGGGCAAAATTTGTTATCAAGTTGTTAAATTATTTATAAGTTCTGGGTATGAACCCTTTATTAGATATGATTTTTACTGTATTTTCCAGTCTGTGGCTCATTATTTTAATTTTTTATGGTGTATTTTGAAACATAAACATTTTTAATTGTAATTAAGCTTAGTTATTTTTTCCTTTATAGTCATGCCTTTTGGTGTTATGGGTAAAGAACTAGTTGCCTAACCCAAAGTCACAAAAAAATTTTCTATAAGTTTTATAGTTTTGGCTCTTACGCTAAGGCATATGATCACTTTTGAGTAAACTTTTGTTTATAGTGTCAAATAAAAGTTTAACTTTATAGTTTTGCGTATGAGTATCCAATTGTCACGGCACCATTTGTTCATTAAATTGCCTTGGCACCTTGTCAAAAATATATTGAACTAAAAGTAAAGGTTTATTTTTGGACTCAATTATTTTCCATTGACCTATGGCGCCTCTTCTTACATCAGTAACACAGTATCTCAATTGCTATAGGTATATAGTAAGTTTAAAATATGATAGTATTTTATCAAAATCATTTTGATTATTCTTGGTTCTTTGCATTTTCATCCATATATTTCAGGAATATGCTTGTTAAGTTATACACAAAGTCTTGTTTAAATTTTGATAAGGAATTGTAGTAATAGGGGATAGTATTTTATAGGATATTTTCACAGGGAACTATAGTTAATCACTAGTCTCACAATCTTGAGTCCTTCAATCTAAGAACAGTGTGCCTTTCAACTTAGATAGTTTTTCTCATCAATGATTTGTAGTTTTCAGTGTATAAATCATATTTCTTTTGATTTACTCTTCAGGATCTTTTATATAATTATAAATTGAATTGTTTTATTAAGTTCATTTTCAAATTATTACTTGCTAACATAGAAATGCAATTGATATTTGTGTTTTGATCTGGTATCCTATGACTTTGTTGAATTCATGTATTATTTATAGATGTGATATGTGTGTGTGTATTTCTTGAATTTTCTGCATTCAGGTCAAACAATCTTTGAAAAAAGATGTGTTTTTTTTTCCTTTTCCAATCTAAATGCCTTTATTTTTTTTCTTACCTTATTGCACTTGCTAGGACCATAATTACAATGTTTTAGGAGAAATAATAAAAGAGCCATTCTTATTTTGTTGCCGTCCTTAGACAAAAAGCATTCGGTCTTTTACCCTTAAGTATGATGTTAGCTGTAGGTTTTTTGTAGATTTTTTTCCCCTTTCATTCCTAGTTTGAGAGCTTTTACCATAAATAGGTGTTGATTTTCATTAAATACTTTTGCTGAGTCTATTTAGGTAACTATGCAGTTTTTGTTTTTTATTCTAACAACTGATGAATTACATTAACTGATATTCAATGTTAAAGTGATTTTGCATTCTTGGAATAAACCCAATTTGACCATGTGTATAATTCTTTTCATACACTGCTGAATTTGCTAATGTTTCCTTAGGAATTTTTGTGTCTATATTCATGATGGTTATGTGTCTGTAATTTTTTTGTCTTTTTTTTTTCTTTTTACTTTCATATCAGGTTAATACTGACCTCAAGATGAAAGAGAAGTGTTCTCTTCTAATTCCTGAATTTGTAAAACATTGCCATTATATCTTCTTTAAATAATAAAAATGATTAGCAAAACCAGCTTGACCTGACTTTTCTTTGCAGAATTTCAATTACTAACTCAATTTCTTCATTCATTATGGGACCTTTTCAATTTTCTGTTTCTTCTCGAGTTCATTTTGGTTATCTGAGTCTTTCTAAGAATTTTTCCATTTCACCTAAGTCATTTCCTCTGTTGTCACAAATTTGATCATAATATTCTTTTGCAATCCTTTTAATTTCTGTTAGGTTGTTAGTGATTTCATTGATTCCTGCTTTAATCTTTAGTATTTGCTTCCTCTGCTTGCTTTTTTGTTTCTAGGTTTTTTTTTATAGTAGAAGCTTGTTATTAATTTGAGAGCTTCTTATTTTTTAATATAGGTATTTAAAGCTCTAAATTTTTCTCTAAGCTTAACTGCATCTCATAAGTTTTGATATATTGTACTTTTATTTTCATTCATCACAAAATATTTTTTAATTCTCATTACAATTTCTTCTTAACCTGTGGGTTACTTAAAAATGTTTGAGGATTTCTCAGTTTTCTTTCTGCTGTTGTTTTCCATTGTTATTTAATTAACTGTGGCCAAAAATCATACTCTTTATTATTTAAATCCTTTTAAATGTAATAATTTTATGAGCTAGCATATAATCTATCCTAGAGAATGTTTTATTTGCACTTGAGAAGAATGTTTATTCTACTGTCATTGAGTAGAATTTTCTATAGATAACTGTTAGTTGAAAGTAATTGATAGTGTTCAAATTTCCTATTAACTATCCTGATTTTCTGTTTAGCTATTCTATTAACTATTGAGAGTGGGATATTAAAGTCTATTGTTGTTGAATTGTCTATTGCTACTTTCAGTTCTGTAATATTTTGCTTAATGTATTTTGGGGTCCTGCTTTAAATATGCATGCACTTAAAATTGTTATTTCTTTCTGATGAATTGATCCTTCTATCTGTATAATATGTTCCAAACTGTCTCTTGTCATTTTTCTAAGCTTTAAGTCTATTTTATCTGCTATTAATATAGCCATCTCTTACTGTTAGTATTTGCATGGTATATCTTTTCCCCATCATTTTATTTTCACCTAACTTGAAACTAAAGTGTCTCTTATAGAAAGCATATATATTTGTGACTCCTTTTCTGATCAAGTATGATAATCTCTGCCTTTTGAATGTATTTAGTTAATTCACATTTTAATAAAATTATTGATATGGTTAGATTTACATCATTCATTTTGCTATTTTGTTACAAGTGTCTCTTAGCTTTTTTGTTTCTTTTTATTGCTTTTTTTGTTAATTAGCTATACGTTAATGTATCATTTTATGATTTTATCTTTTTTTTAACTATATATAATTTTAGTTTTTCTTAGTAGTTCTTTTAGGAACTATGTTTGCATCTTAGTTTATTACAGTGTCCTTCAGATTAAAACAACTTCATTCAGGTAAAATGTAGAAATTTTACCCCAATATAGCTCTATTTCCTTCCCCCTTTTTGTGCTGCTGTTATTATATATATTAATCTACATATGTTATAAATGCAAAGATATATTGTGATTATTGTTTTATGCAATTTTATATAAATATTTTTTAATTAAGAGAAAACAGAGTAAAATCTTTTATGTTAACCTACGCCTTTAGTCCGCTTCATTTCTTCTTATTGATTTGAATTACCATCTGTTATTGTTTCCTTTTAGCTAGAAGTACTTTCTTTAGACCTGCTTCTAAGGCAGGTCTGCTAGCAACAGATTCTTTCAGTGATTGTTTGTCAAAGAATAGTGTTTCACTTCTTAAAATTATGGGGGGGTAGGCAGAAACTAGCTTCCATAATACTTAATTTTGAGTTAGAAAGGAAATTAACTCTATGTATTAGTTTAATTTATAACTATAGTTATACAAAACATTTTCAATTTGGTAATTGGTGATAGAGAGTAAAGGAACAAAATTAGTTGTTTAAATAAATATTTTGACACAGCCATTGTGTAAAATTACAGAGCTGATTTAGTTATTTGACCAAAACATGTGATTTCCAGAACCTTCATAGTGGCACCAATCTCATTTTGTGGTAACCAAATTTCAACCAAGTACATCAGAGATGTTCTATAGCGAGAGATCTACAAATGATGACAGCATAATTTCACAATGTCCTTGTTATATAACCAAAAGTCCAAACTTTAGCTTTGTTTGCATTTCAGTTCTTAATAAGAGAAAATAAAAAACTAACATAATAAAAGTAAATATAACTCAAGAATTCTATTGGAAAAATTAGAAAAGTTAAGAAACATCAAACTAAAATTATTAATCAAAATTAGAATATCAAACTGATAATCTAGTATATTTGAAAGTGTGTGTGTGTGTGTGTGTGTGTGTGATAAGTTCAGTAATAATCCATATGAACTATGTATTGTACTTTATGTGAACGACCTATATTACACAAGCTGGATAGATTAATGGTTTATAAAAAATCTGTTTTACTTCCTAATGTTCATTTTTGCTTGTGCTGTCATATAATAGTTTATCTTTGATAAGTATCTGTAACTTGGGACAAAGGCCTCCAGGGGCTTGGCACATAATTTATAACAATAATGGAAATGGCATGCTTAGTAGTGACAGCCATGGGACCCCTGCATATTTGGAGGGAATAAGTTATATCACCCATGAAAAGGCTAATGAGATAGGCAGATTTCAGGGGAAAGTGATCTTTTCGTCCTGGCCTTAGACCTTGTTCCACCAGTAAGACTCATGTCTGAAGCTTAATGATTCCAGCATGCTCTTTCTTAATATGAGATTCTGTGACATATGGTGTGAGCTAATCAGAAGGCAGAGCTTTCACCAATAAGTGGCAATTTAATTGGATGCCTTAATTATGTCATTTTCACACCCAGTACATACCCCCAGGGAGAGTTTGAGGACTGGTCTTCACTTCAAAATCTCAGTTTCTGGTTTCTAATTTTCAATACAGTCTTTTAGAAAGATAGCTATTATCTTCTGTAACTTAGGAAATATTTATATTTGGCAGTTGGAAATATATTTCTGAGACTCGGGAGAAATTTCAGGGAAAAACAAAAAACTGAGAGCTAAAATACATCTAAACTGGTTTGACGTGTTTTATAAGGCAATTCTGACCTCCTTCCTCCTCTTTACTCAGCAGCTGGGAGCTACTAGCCATCTTGAAGCAGGTGGAACGGAAGGATGCTATTGGTCGTGGACTAGCCTGCAAGTATTCCCCTTTGTATCCAGATGTTGCAGCATTACAGGACTGTTTCAAAATGACCAGAGAATCTGTTACTGTTTCAAGTTTTTCTGAAACCTTAAGATCTTAAACTTGAAGCCATTCTCCAAGCTAATAATATGCTAGCTAGCAAGACACAGGAACTAATCAGAGAAAAAGGACATTTGGTATACATTAGAAATTCAATATCAGCTTTGTAAAGTTGTTAATAATTAGCCACAGCTTTTGTCTCTATCCCTGCAGCTAGTGACACGAAAGTGATTACGTTTCTAAAAAACAGATTAAGCTAACTAAATGTATTAAGTAGCAAAGTTTTTAATCAACAGTTTATTGATTCCAGCAGGACAGTTGTGAAAGAAAAAAGCTCTAGATACTAGTGGAACAGATTTATAGGCCAGTTCACAGCTACTTAAAGAATCAAAGTAATAGATATTTTAGAAGATTTTTTTCCTTTGGTAGTAAATTCAAAACAAGGAAAAGGTTACCATATCAAAATAGTATTTTAATATAAAAACAGCTTTGTACCTCTCTTTTTCCCCTCTTTTCAGGTTTATATTTTAGATAAAAAAGGTTAATAATGTCTCACTCTTAGAATCAGTTCTCAATAAACATTTCTTGAGGATATTTCCAATTTAAAATAATACTCCTAAGGCAGCGCACCAAAAAAACCCTGGAAATTCAGAAATGTAAAAATTTGCAGCCATACTAAAAATGATAGGCAACATAATGCCTGACTGAAATCTATAAGCAACATAATACTTGAAACTTGAATTATTGGTTACCCCATAACTATGAAACTAATAGAACTGGATTGAGACAGACAAATCCTAGCTCTTCCGCATTAAACATAGACTTCACTCAAACAGACAAGAAATCTACGGCTATACCAATCAGAAGACAAGGTGGACATTCCTTTATGAATGGGTGTTACTTTTTGATTGCCATGTTTATCTTGGTTCATTGCCTGCATCCATTCTGGGGTAGCAATTTACAACTAGGTGGGAACAAGAGGAAAGTGGTGCTGCACTGTGTTACCTGAAGTAACTTGAAGACTAAAGTGATTCCGCCAGCAACAAGGGTTCAAAAAGAGAATAGAGAAGATGGAGAAAAAGAAAATTACTTACGGATAATTTTCTAGGACTGAAAAGTTACAAATTTACAGAGCCATGAATTTTCAGATTACAAAGGACCATAGATTGTCAAGTAGGCTGGTATAGTGACACCCCCATGTGTTTGATTGAGAGACCAAGAAATTGTCTGTAATTGTATTTCTTAGCAAGGGGTGAAATTGTGAGGATTTTTTATTCCCCATTGTCTATATTTCCATATTCATATTTTATTTTGAAAGTGACATTATCATCACCAAACTTAAAATATCTCTATTTAAATAGAACTAAAGACGTACTGTAATCAAGAAATAAAGGGAATTTTGGGATAGGCAGATACAGCATAAAATGCCTGCGTATGTATGTATGTATGTGTATACACACACACACACACATATACACACACACATACACACACATATACAGAGGGGGGCTTATTTGTTGTAAAAGTGCAAAAGTAAATATAAATGAAAAAATTATTCATGAAAGAAAAAATGTGTGATACAATAAACTTTTTTTTTAATATACTACATAGGAAAGCAGTAAGAAAATATATAAATTGTGTAATTTCTCCTCTTTTATAAGGAAACTTAAAAATTTCTATCATTGCTTAACACTGACATTTAGGAAAATATAGAACAAATGTGCTATATATAATGTTATATATATAACATATATAATATATATGTATCCTTTCTAAATACTGAGGAAGATTAAAACAACTAAAACATCCGCATAGATAAAGACATAAGTTAAAGATGCTAACAAGGAAGAAATAGCATAAAGCAAGGTTACAGAGAAAAGACAAACCTATATGTTTAAATAATCAACACTGTATTTTAAACGTAGCACTATTTTTTAGCTTTGCAGTTCTTGACCTCTCAGAAATACTTGACATTACTTGATCATTCTCTTCTTAAGGCACTTTTCCCCCTTGACTTTTATTTATTTCTCTTAATTATTAAATTAATTAATTTTATGTTGACATTGGTTAATGAAATCTGGTAAGTTTCAGCTGTACTTTTTAACAGTAAGTCATATATATATTTACATTGTGTATTCAACTCTCGTAGTTAGATTTATTTTTATTACCACGTATTTGACCCCCTTTACCCCATCTACCTCCCCTGCCCCCACTCCCACTTACCCTCTGGTAACCACTAACTTTTTGTCTATGACCAAGAGTCTTTGTTTGCTTGTCCTGTTCATTTATTGCTAATAGGTTTATATCCCAAATATTAATGATATCGTGATTTTCAACTTTTTTGTCTAGCTTATTTCACTTAGAAGATTATTTTTAGGTCCATCTATGTTGTCATAAATGGCAGTATTTCATCTCTTTTTATGGCTGAGTACTATTCCATTGTGTGTGTGTGTGTGTGTGTGTGTGTGTGTGTGTATCACAGCATCACAGCTTCTTTAGCCAATCATCTATCATAGGACATTTTGGTTGCTTTCATGTCTTGGCCACTGTGAATAATGCTGCTGTGAACATTGGTGTGCAAATATCTTTTTGGATATGGATTTTCAAGCCTTTGGGACAAATACCTAGTAGAGGGATTGCTGGGTCATATGGTAGATCAATTCTTAGTTTTTCTTAGGAACAATCATACTGTTTTCCAAAGTGGCTGTATCAATTTGCAGTCCAACAAGTAGTGAATGAGGGTTCTTTATTCTCTATATCCTCTCCAATATTTGTTATTACTTGTCCTATTGATTATAGCTATTCTAACAGGTGTGAGGTTTTTTTGCCATTTGTATGTCCTCTAGGGAGAAATATCTGTTCAGGTCCTCTGTTCATTTTTTTGATTGGCTCATTTGTTGTTGTTGTTGTTGTTGTTGTTGTTGTTGTTGTTGAGTTGTATTAGTTTTTTGCATATTTTGGATATTAGGCTTTTCTTGGAGGCATTGCTTGCAAATATATTTTTCCCATTTGGATAGTTGTCTCTTTATCCTACTGATGGTTTCTTTTGCTGTGCAGAAGCTTTTTAGCTTGATGTAGTCCCATTCATTTATTTTGGTTTTTACTTCCCTTGCCTTTGAGGTCAAATTCATAAAATCCTCTTTAAATCCCAAATCCTTCAGTTTAGTTTCTATGTTTTCTTCCATGCATTCTATTGTTTCAGGTCTTATATGCAGGTCCTTAATCTATTTTGACTTAGTTTTGTTGTGTGGTGATCAACAACAGTCTAGATTTATTCTTTTGCAGGTGGCTTTCCAGTTTTCCCAACACCATTTATTGAATAGGCTTTCCTTTCTCCACTGTATGTTTTCAGCTCTTTTGTCAAAAATTATTTGTCCATATGAACATGAGCTTATTTCTGGACTCTAGAATGTGTCCCAATGGTCTGAGTGTCTGTATTTCTGCCAATACCATACCATTTTGATTATTGTTGCTTTGTAATATAATTTGAAGTCAGACAGTGATGCCTCCAGCCTTATTCTTTTGTCTCAGAATGGCTTTGACAGTTCGGGGTCTTTCGTGCTTCCATATGAATGTGATGATTTTTTTTTATTTCTTTAAAAATGCCAATGGGATTTCAATGAGGATTGCATTAAATCTGTATAATGCTTTAGGTAATAAGGTCATTTAAACTATGTTGATTCTTCCAATTCAAGAACACAATATCTTTCAATTTCTTTGTATCTTCTATTTCTTTTAATAGGATCTTATAGTTTTCATTACATAGGTCCTTCACATGTTTTGTTAGATTTATTCCTAGGTATTTTATTCTTTTTGTTGCAATTACAAAAGGAATTATTTTTTCCACTACAGTTCTGACACTTCATTATTAGAGTATAAGAATGCTATGGATTTTTGAACACTGATTTTGTATCTAGAGACTTTACTGTATTTGTTTATTGTTTCTGGTAGTGTTCTTGTGGAGTCTTTAGGGTTTTCCATACAGAGAATCAAATCATCCACAATAGTGACAGTTTCACTTTTTTGTTTCCTATTTGGATGCCTTTTATATCTTTCCCTTGTCTGATTGCACTTGCTAAGACCTCCAATATTATATTGAATAACAGTGGGGATAGTGGACAGTCTTGCCTTGTTCCTGATCTTAGAGGGAAGGTTTTTAGTTTTTACCATTAAATATAATGTTGGCTGAGGGTTTGGCATATATGGCCTCGATTACGTTAAGGTGTTTTCCTTCTATACTGATTTTGTTAAGTGTTTTGATCATAAATAGATGCTGTATCTTGTCGAAGGCTTTTTCTGCACCTATTGATATGAGCATATGATTTTTATTTTTTAATTTGTTTACATGGTGTTATCACATTAATCGATTTACGTATGTTGAACCATCCCTGTGCCTCTGGGATGAAGCCCACTTGATCATGGTGTATAATATTTTCAGTATGTTGCTGTATTCTGTTCACAGTTTCTTATTAGGATTTTTGCATCTGTGTTCATGAGAGATATTGGTCTACAGAATTTTTGTGTGTGTTATTGTTATCAGGTTTTGGTAGCAGAGTAATATTGGCCTCATAAAATGAGTTGGGAAGTATTGCCTCCTCTTTCAATTTTTTTGGAAGAGTTTACAGAGAATAGGTATTAAATCTTTGAATGTTTGGCAGGATTAACTGGTGAAGCCATCTGGTCCTGAACTTTACTTTTTGGTGGGTTTTTGATCATTGTTTCCATTTCTATACTGCTGATCAGTCTATGTTAGACTTTCCAGTTCTTCATTCAGTCAAGGAAGGTTGTATTTTTCTAAGTACTAGTCTGTTTCTTCTAGGTTTTTAAATATGATGTTATATACTTTTTCCTAGTAGTCTTGTATGATCCTTTGTATTTCTGCAATGTCAGTTGTAATTTCTCCTCTTTCATCCCAGATTTTGTTTATTTGTGTCCTTTCTCTTTTTTCTTTAGTAAGTCTAGCCAGGGGTTTGTCAATTTTATTAACCTTCTCTAATAATCAGCTCTTTGTTGCATTTATTTTTATATTCTTTTTTCAATTTCATTTAATCTGCTCTAGTTTTGAGTATTTCTTTCCTTTTGCTGACTTTAGGCTTCATTTGTTCTTCCTGTTCTAGTTTTTTTTTTTAAGATGAGGCATTAGGTTGTTTATTTGGGCTCATTTTTGTTTTTGGAGATAGGCCTGTAATGATATGAACTCTTATGACCACTTTTGCCGTGTCCAAAGTTTTGATATGTTGTACTATCATTATCGTTCGTTTCTATGTATCTCTTGATCTCTCTTTTAATTTCTTCTGACCTAGTTAATCTTCAGTAGCCTGTTGTTTAATCCATGTATTTGTGGATCTTCCTGATTTCTTTCTGCAGTTGATCTCTAGTTTCAAAGCGTTATGATCAGAGAATATGGTTGGTATGTTTTCAACCCTGTTATATTTGTTGGGGCTATCTCTGTGTCTCAATATGTGGTCAATCCTTGAGAATGTTCCATGTGCGCTAGAGAAGAATGTATAAGCAACTGTTTTGGGATGAAGGGCTCTGTAAATGTCAATTATGTCCAGTTGGTTTAATGTGTCATTTAAGAATGTTATTTCTTTATTGACTTTCTTTTTGGATCATCTGTCCATGTCCAACAGTGGGGTATTTAGTTTTAATACTGCGATAGTGATTTGGTCTGTTTCTCCCTTTAGTTCTGTTAGTAATTGCTTTACCTATTTGGGGGCTCTCTGATGAGAGCATAGATACTAAGAAGTGTTATGTCTTCTTGGTATATGATTCCTTTTATCATTATGAGGTATCCCTCAGTATCTTTCTTTACCTTTTTTATTTTGAGGTCTATTTCTCCAAAATTAGTGCCACTACCCCTGCTTTTCTCTGAATGCCATTTGATTGAAATAGCATTTTCCACCATTTCACTTTGGATCTATATTTGTCTTTGGAGCTGAGATGTGTCTCCTGGAGGCAACAGATTGTTACATTTTGTTTTTTGATCTTCTGCAACTCTGACTTTTTATTGATGAGTTCAGTTCATTTACATTTAGGGAGATCATTAAAATATGAGGTTTTCCTATAACCATTTTATGTTTTGCTTCCTAGTAGCTTGATGTTTTCATTGGTTTCTTGTCCTTGTGTTTCTGTTTTTTTTTTATTATTGTTGTTGTTGTTGTTGTTGTTATTGTTATTATTATTATTTTGGTTAAATTTTGTGAGCTTTCCCTCTGGTCCTTCTTGTTTTATGTTATGTATTTCACTTCCAAAACTTTGGCATGTGGTTACCATTACAAATATCTAAAGGTTAGTTATATATATATATATACAGTCATCCATTTTCTTCTGTACGTCTTATCTCTATTCCCCTTTGTGAATTTGAAACTTGAAATCCTCTCCTTTTCAGTCATTGTTGTCTCAATTTGTCCCTATGTATGCTGAACATTCATTACTATCTTGCTATAGCAATTATCTTCTTATTGTTTAATTTTATAATGCCCTGTTCTTAGTAAGGGGTGTACTTCTCTGCTTCTATCTGTCTGCTAATTGTCTTACTCCTAATTATGTTTTTTTTTTTGTCATTTTGTTTTAGCTGAGCAGACCCCTTTCAGTATTTCCTGTAATGCAGGCCTCATAGTGGAGAATTCCTTCAATTTTTGTATGTCTGGAAGGTCTTTATTTCTCCTTCATGTCTAAAGGAGAGCTTTGCTGGATATATCAATCTTGGCTGGTAGTTCCTTTCATTTAATTGTTTGAATGTTTGATTCCACTCCTTTCTGCCTTGTAAGGTTTGTACTGAGATGTCTGATGATAGTCTAATGGGTTTTCCTTTATAGGTTACAATCTTCTTTTCTCTCACTTCCCTGAGAATTCTTTCTTTGTCATTTATTTTTGATAATTTTTAAACAAAGTGTCTTGGAAAAGGCCTTTTTGGGTTGAGATAACTGGGTGTTCTGTTGACTTCTTGAATTCTAAGCTCCAGCTCATTCCTTAGATTTGGGAAATTCTCATCAACTATTTGTCTGAGAATGCTTTCTAATCCCTGCTCCTTTTCCTCCCCTTCGAGAACACCCATTATTCTTAGGTTTCCTCTCCTGATGGTATCAGTTAGCTCTTATATTTCTTTCATTATTTTTCATTCTTTGATTTCTCTCTTCTTCCTTCTGATTTATTTCTAGATTTCTGTCTTCAATATCATTGATCCTTTCCTTCATTTAATCAACTCTATTTCCCAAGCTTTCTGTTTCATTTTTCATCTCTTGCAGTATGTTCTTTACTTCCCGAAGTTCTATTTAGTTCTTTTTTGAGGGTTTCACTCTCCTTTCTAAAGAACTCATTCTACTCATCTAGTTGTTTTTTCAATTCCTGAAATTATTTACATAAATTTTTTCAGATCTCATTGAGTTTTTTCAGAAGTACCATTATAAATTCTCTGTCATTTAAGTGACATATTTCTATGTCTATAAGCTTATTTTCTGGAGATTTTTCTATTTCTTTCTGAAATGCCTTGTCACCTTGGTTGTTCATGGTGTTTAATGGACTATTTCTCTGCCTGAGCATTAATGAAAGTGTATACTGCTTTTTTTTCCAGAAAGATTTGCTGCATCAGAGTCTTTCTTTAGCCTGTTGCAAAGAAGGTGTTTTGTTTTGTTTTGTTTTTGTTTTTTAGTTTTCAGTGGGTGGTGTCTAAGCCTCTTGGATCCCTGCTTTATATAAAGTCTTAATAATACCTCTTTTTTCCTTATAGATATTCAATCACACTTGCTACGCTCAGTTTTAGTTCTTCTCAGTGTTAGCAACAGTTTTGGTAGCATTTACTGGGATTCCCCTGGGGCTCCATGAAGTTTGTTCTCAGAGGATATGGGGGAGGGGGGAGTGCAGAGCCCCTCTGGGTTGGGAGATGAGGGCTGTGGCTCAGCCTCAGTTTTGCAACTGTGGCTGGTAAAAATTAACTGTCCTTTCTCTGCCATTCCCGCCTCTCTGCTGTTCCCACTTCTCTGCTTTCTGGCCTGATGTCAGGGCCCTGCCGCCAGCCACATGGAGCTCCCAGCTCTCCCAAGCAGGGCTGTAAGAGAATCCACTGCACTTTCTTCTCTCCCCCCTCCTCCTGCTGGGATCTCCTGCTACCAGAGGCAGCTTCTTTGGTTCTCTCAGTATGCCATCCAACTCCTGGGGTTCTGACCTGTGATAGCTTTTATGCACGGATACCACGCTCAGATGTGCTGGTATGCAGTTTGGGTGTTTTTTGTTGAGTTTTAGATGTTCAGCTTATTGTTGTTTCAAGGAAAGAGATCTTGGGATATCTCTCACTCTGCCATATTTCTGATGTGTCTCCCCCCTTAACTTTTAGAATATCATATTCTTCTGATAATACTTCTGTCTTTCCAGATATTTCTCTTTTCAGACTTTTCTCTAATATCCAAACATTAACTATTGGGGTTCCTCGTGGTTTGAGTTTAAACCTCGTCTCAACTCTATAAATACTGTGAAGTTAAAGGCTTACACCTTATAGCTTTAGTTATTATTGGTATGATAGAGACCCCTAAATGTAATTTCAAAGCATGTCTTTCATGTTAGCTTCAGACCTATACATACATCTTCCCGTTTACCTTCCTTTAAATGTCTTGAAATCATGTCAAACGCAACATTTCTGAAACTAGGTTTGACTACCAAACCCTCTCATTTTTATCTTCCTTATCTCCATGAATGCCTTCACCAGGCACATAGCTATTCAAGCTAGAAACCCAAATAAGTCATCTATAATGCTTCCTGCTGTCTTTAGTGATACTCTCCCAATATATGTCCACTGCCACTACCTTATCAATCACCTCTCTTGGGGACTCCTGCCACAACCTCTTTTTAAGTTTTGTTTGTTTGTTTATTATCAATCAGATCCCACTGAAAATGGTTCTGTGTGCAATAACAAGAGCACTCTTTTGAAATACAAATCTGATAAACTAGTGCCACTTTAAAGCCTTTATTGACTTTTCTAATCCTTTTGGGACAAAACCACAATACCTTAATGTGGCCTATAAACCCTCAGTATTTTGCCTGCTGCCTAACTTTTCTACCTTCTTCCTTGTTATTACCTCCTTGTATCTACCTGGACCTTCTCTCATGGACAATTAGTTTCCTGTTTCCTCCTGCTACCTGGTCTTTGAATATGCTGTTTCCTCTATCTAGAATGTACTTCCTCATCTCTTTACTCAGTTAATCATCAGTCAGTTCAAATCCAATGTCATTTCTCAGAGATAATTTTACTGAGCCCCAAGCAAGCAGTAGTCAGATACACACCTTCCTATAGCATTGCTGTGTTCTCATTAAAACATTCATGTCCATTTTAATTATGTGCATTTTTATCTGTGTTTTGAATAATATCTCTCTTCCTCCTCTAGACTGTAAGCTCCATGTGGCCAAAGACTGTGTCTGGCATATCTTGAATATCTAGGAGAGTGCCTGACATACATTATGAACAAAGTTTTGAGATTATACACACACACACACACACACACACACATGCACGCACACACGTATATATGTATACACACATATGTATAAAATTATTCTTTTAATGATTCATTTATTTAGGAAATTCTCTTCTGTTCCTTAGGAGAATAGAGTAGAACTTTGGACTCCATGTATTCTTAAATAAGTCATCAGCAGATTATATTTCTGAAATAAAATGTCTTTTCACTCACAACTGTGTTTTTACAAAGGCAAAGGGATTTTATTTTAAATGATTTTCTTCTCTCTGAAATTAGAGAAAATCAGCAACTGGAGTATCCATGGAGTCTTATGGTCCATTTGTTTAAGAGTGGTAAACAACTGCATTGTAAGGCTTATTTTCACTTTATTTTTGGGCCAGTGTCTAAATGCTTTGTTTTTCAAACACATGACACAAATCAAAAGTCATAATATTCAGAAGAGCTACATTTTTTATATTGACACTGGAGACTTTAAGAAGTTCTCATGGCTATCTCTGAAATGCAATTTGCAAATATACATTTTTGGAAACAGGATACATACAGAATTTGCTGCTGTTACCAAATGCTTTAAATGCTGCATTTAGATGTTGCTGTTATGAAAAATAAAGTTTGATTGTACAACTACCTATGGAGGCCATGTTGGGGTTATAGAACCTGTCCCTAACCAAGAGTTGAGGACAACGTAAAGAAACTTAGACACAGTCGAAAGAGTACTGTGTTATAATATTATTTAACAGCTTTCTAGCTTTAAAAAAACCATGATTGCCTTCAGGAGCCATGAAGATGAAAGGGAATGATTTCTGTTGTAGAAGAAGAAAGCACACAGTTTTATGGGATCCCTGGGGGAATGAAAAATTCTTCGTTGGGTGGGACTGAGGTAAACTTATACCAGATTCCATCCTAGTAAATCAGATAAAATTAGCTTCATAATTAAGAGCAGAGTAATCATACCAGAGCTACAAAAATAGTTTTTTAAAAACAATTATAAATTTGTAATCTACATAATGAATAATTATCTAACTATATATACATACACATAATATGTAATATGTAAATTATATTAAAATGTGTCACACTATAATAAAAATTTAATTTTAAATGGATCATAGAGGTATAACTACAAAACTACAAGAAAATATTTGAGACAGGGTTAGGCAAAAAATTCTTAAAGAAGACATCAAAAGCACAATTCATAAAAAGAAAATTAATTGGACTTCATCAGTATTTAAAACGTTTGTTTCTTGAAAGATACTGTTTAAAGAATGAAAAGATAAGCCACATTCTGGAAGAAATTATTAACAAATCACATATCAGAAAAAATATTTATATCCAGATTACATAAAGAACTCTTAAAATTTATAAGAAAATAAACAGCTCACTAAGCATTTGACAAAAGATTTACAAAGACTTTTCACCCAAAGAAAAACATATGGAAAATAAGCACCTGAAAAGATACCCAACATCATTAATTAAAGAGGTACAAAGTCAAAACACAATGAAAACCATCACAAAACTAAGAGAATTACTAAGATGAAATAGACTGACCATACCAAGTGTTGATATGGATGTGGAGCAACTTGAACTCTCATATATTGTATCGAATGTGAAATGTTACAGACACTTTGGAAGTGGTTGACACTTTCTTAAAAGTTAACCATATATTACATTCCACCCCAGTTATTTATTCAAGAGAAATAAAAAGTATTTGGTCATACAAAGACTTGCACACAAATGTTCACAGAAATTTTATTTATGCTAGCCCCAAATTAAGAAGTGCCCATCAAAAGGTGAATGGGTAAATAAACTGTGCTATACAATGGAATACTACTCAGCAATAAAAATGAATGACCTAGCGACACAAATAAACAACACGGATAAATCTCAAAATAATTATGCTCAGTAAAATAAGCCAAACTACTGAGAGAGGGAAAGGGAAAAGAGAGGGAGTTGAAGAGGAAAAGGAAGAGAGAGAGAACAGACAATATGATGAAGTTTGATATGAAATTCTAGAAAATACAGCTAATCCATAGTGACAGAAAGCAGATTAATGATTGCTTGTTGATAGTGTGGGTGGAAAGAAGTGAGAAGGAGAATTACAAAGAGATATGAAGAAACTTTTGGAGGTAATGGATATGTTTATTATCTTCATGGTAATAGTTCCATAGTATATACATACATCAAAATTATTAAATTTTATACTTTTTAATGTGCAATTTATTGTATGTCAATTATATCTCTATAAAACTATTTTTAAAATGTGTAAACAACTCCTGGTCAAGATGGACTAGGTAAATGCTACATTTGCCTCTTCTTACAACATCAAAATTACAACTAAACTACAGAAAAATGACCTTTGAGCATCACCTGAAGTCTAGCTCAGTGGAAGTTCTATAACGAAGGATATAGAGTAGAAGACACATCGAGACTGGTAAGAGGGGCAGAGACATAGAATAGACTGGTCCCACAACTATGCATGGCAGTTAAAAATCAGGAGGTATATCTCTGTTGCAGAGTTTCCCCCAAAACAATAGAGATTTCAGTCCAAAACCAGGAGCCCCAGCCCAAGATTTCAGTGTCAGGAAGAGAAGTCCTCACAACTTCTGGCTGTGAAAACCAGTGGAGATGGTGGCTGAGTAAGACGAGAGTGGCTGGAGTACCAGGCATTTCTCTTAGTGGGCCCATGCACAGACTTACTCACTAATGGACTCACTCACTCTGAGATTCAGCACTGGTATAGGAGTTCAACAGACACCAGGGGCATATAAGGAGGAGCTGAATTGTCTGGCTTCAGGGCAAGAGCTGTAGAGGCAGCTTTCTCCCAAACAGAAATAATGGAAGAAACCATTGTTCCTTTTTTGAGCCCATCCGCCAACTGGCATACAGATATAGACATATGCCAAATTTGAGTCTTCTTCAACCTAGCTAACACCATTTGCCCTGCTCTGGTGATTCCCTGAGACCCCACCCCATTGAACTTACAGGCCCAACCAAGCTGCAATCAGTGGCTTTTCCATATAAACAAACTATCTTGGCTCATGTCACAAGTTTTCCTAAAATCTCTCACAGGTTCGCAAACCCCAAACAAGAAACATCTGGCTTCAGTTTGCCCCACACTTCTAGTTAAGTAGCCCCAAGTCAGGCACTAGCTGCAGACAGCCTCTGTTCACAGTTTAGTTTCTCCTGGCACCTCCAAGCCCAATGCAAATGTGAACCTTCTGCAGGTCATTTTATAGCTCATACCAAGTGGCCCCAAGCAAGGCACAGATAGTAGCCGATATTACTCTGCAACAGAGTCCTTCCCAAGAGGCCCAAAACCAATACACCTGGTAGCTATCTACAGACCACACCAGAGCATCACCCAACCACCTCCACATATGACACATCCAAAGGGCAGACTCGGCAGGCACCAGAACCCCACTAAAATGAATCCTGCTCCTGTACAACAGCTCCTCCACTGTAGCCATGGCCAGTTCTTACAACCAATCAGTTTGAGGATTAATCCCTTCTATTGACATGCAAACAGCAACCAATGTTCGACTATACCTGGAGTGCACATACAACCCACACAAGGACACACCTGGAGTATCCAGCTCAGGTGATCAGAGCCACTGTACCTCTGGGCCCCAAAGGACACCTACCATGTAAGCCCACTCTACAAACACTGGGAGACATAGCAGCTCTACCCAATACATAGAAACAAAAACAGGGAATCAGTCAAAATGGGGAGACAAAAAAAAATGCCCCAAATGAAAGAACATAACAATGCTGCATAAAAAGAATTAAGCAAAATAGAGACAAGCAATATACCAGATGCAAAGTTCAAAACACTAATCATAAGAATACTCAGTGATCTCAGTGAAAATTTTGACAAAAATATAGGAAACATAAAAACGAAAATAGATAACATAAAAATAACCCATCAAAATGAAATAAAGAATAACTAAAATAAAGAATACATTAGCGGGAATTGACAGTAGAGCAGATGAAACAGAGGATCGCATCAGCAATTTGAAAAATAAGGTAGCAGAAAATACCCAATGAGAATAGCAAAAAGTAAAAAGAATCCAAAAAAAATGGTAGTTTAAGAGACCTCTGGGACAACATTAAGGATACCAAAATTTATATTATAGGGATATCAGAAGGAGAATAGAGAGAGCAAGGAATTGAAAACCTATCTGAAGAAATAATGATGGAAAAATTCCCTGACCTGAAGATGGAAATAAACATATAAGCCCAGGAAGCACAGAGAGTCCCAAACAAGATGAGCTCAAAGAGGGCCACCTCAAGACACATAATAATTAAAATGTTGAAGCAAATGTTAAAGACAGAAGATCTTAAAAACAGCAAGAGAGAAGCCACTAGTTACATACAAGTTAGCTCCCATATGACTGTCAGCCAATTTCTAAACAGAAACTTTGCACGGCAGAGGGAATTGGCACAAAATATTTAAAGTAATGAAAAAGAAGGACCTATAACCAAGACTACTCTACCCAGAAAAACTATCATATAGAATTAAAGGACAGATAAAGAGCTTCCCAGACAAGAAAAAGCTAGAGGAGTTCATTATCACCAAACCAGTATTATAAGAAATTTATCTGAACAAATGTAAAATACTATTTCAAAGGGACATGTGAATTCATTGTTTATTACAACATTATTTATAATAACCAAGATATTGAGGGAACCTGGGTGTCCATTGATGGATAAAGAAGTGGTACATATACACAATGGAATATTAGCCATAAAAAAAGAATGAAATCTTACCATCTGCAACAACATGGATGGACATAGAGGGTATTGTCCTTTGTGGAATAAATCAGAGAAAGACAAATGCCATATGATTTTACTTGTATGTAGAATCTAAAGAACAAAATAAACAAACAAAACAAAAACAAACTCATAGATACAAAGAACATTTTACTGGTTGCCAAATGGGAAGAGGATTGGTAGGATGGGTGAAAAAGAGGAAGGGATTAAGATAAAATCAGTGCATGTTCAGGGTGGCATAGCCATAGATGAAGAGGAAGGGATTAAGAAGTACAAGTTGGCAGTTACAAAATAGTTATGGGGATGTAAAGTATAGCATGGGGAATATAGTCAAAAATATTGTAATAACTACATATGTATGGTGTCAAATGGGTTCTAGATTTATTGGGGTGATCACTTCATAAATTATATGAATATCTAATCAATATGGTGTGTACCCAAAACTCATATAATATTCTATGTCAACTGTTATAAAATATAAAAATTATTCAGAAAATAATAATAAAAAATAAAATGAGTGATCAACTAAAAAGAAAGAAATAATTTCAACAAATTTCATGAAAAGGATAAAATCTTTAAAAATATATATGTTCAAATCTTTTTTTGACTAGCAAAAAATTTGCATGTTAAACAATGAGATATAATTTATATATATAGTTGACCCTTGAATAACACAGGTTTGAGCTGTATTGGTCCACTTGTACACAGAAAGTTTTTCAATAAATATACAGTCAGCCTTCCATATCTTCAAATTTCCCATACACAGACTCAATCAATCATGAGTCATAAATCAATTCAAGGTTGGGAATCAATGAATGTGGAGGGCCGACTATGTGCATTGTTCCTAATTTTATAAAAGGGACTTGAGCATCTGCAGATTTGGTATCTACAAAGGTCTTGGAACCAATTCTCCGCAGATACTGAAGGATGACTTGTTAGGTTTTTGAGGAGTCAAAAGTTATATATGGATTTTTGACTTTGTGGTGATCAAGGCTCTTAATTCCCAAGTTGTTCAGGATTGTGTGTGTGTGTGTGTGTGTAAAATATTTAAATAAGATAGAAAATACATAAATATATAAAAATAATTTAAATATATTTATATTTGAAATATATATAACATGATTTACTTATATATTTAAGTTATATATTAAATATATTTTAATAATATAAATTATTAGAGATATGTTCATTTTAGACATATTTAATATATTGTTTAAATTAAATATTATATTTTTACATATTTGATATATATTAAAAATATAAATTTTTAAATTAATGCAATTGTAATGATGGAGAACAGATCAATGGCTGTCATTGGTTATGGTGGTGGGGAGAATGAGACTTAGGGGGTAACATGAAGGAGTTTCTTTGTTTTGATGGAGATAACCATACATTCTGAAGATACAATAAAAATTTCAGAAAAATACATACCAAAATAAAGTGCATGTAAAAACTGGTGAAATCCATATAAAGTCTATAGTTTAGTTAATAGTATTTTACCAATGGTAGTGCCTTGTGTTTGACAATGTACTCTGGTTACGTAACATGGGGGGAACTCGGTGAAGGGATTCATGAGAACTCTACTATTTTTGTAACTTCTATGAGTTTTAAACCACTTAAATATAAAACATTCATAATAAAAAGGACATGAAATAGTAGCTATTTTTGAGTAAACAAATTATTAGTAATTTCTATTTTCTACTTTGTAATCTCTAATATTCCAAATGTTGCAATGTATAGGTGTTATTTTTAAAGTTAATTAAAATTATATATACTTATATATATATATACACATATTATGATATAAAGCAGTTACAAAGTAATATGTATAGACATGGTTCATTAAAAAAATATTAAGTGTGTAATTGTTTGTATATAATTGTACAAGAAAGAATAAAACCATGGGAAAATATACTGAGTTTTACTCAGAGAGGGAGGCATGAAAATAAAAACAAGCATATTTTAATTTTTTAAACTTAGATATAATTGTATTTGATCATTTATTGATCAAATGATGATATACATTTTTAATTTTAACATCACCTAGTAAGTAATTTTAACATCACCTAGTAAGTAAAATGTTTAGAAACTCTATTTTAAAATATAGAAAGTTTCAAACGAGAATAAAGATTAAACTAATTTATGTTTTTGCTTTTAAATATTTCTTTATGCAAATTCTATCTTCATTTTATATTTAAGATACTTATAATTTGTACTATTAAGAAGTTTTTACACAGGGCTATTAAGTTAAAAAATTCTGTTGATACAATTAGTTGAAACAAAACATATCTTGGGTCAACTTGTCATCCATGATACAGTAGAAAAATAAAAATTATATTATTTTATACATATTTTAATGAAGTCAAATACTTTTTAATACTTTTATCTCAAAAAATCTCTACATGGCTAAATAACATTATAAATTAATAAAATAAACACCTATATTTTTAAAAATTATAGTTACTTATTTTTATAGACTTTGGATTTGTGATTAAAAAGAATTATTTCTACTCTTGGGATGCAGCCATATAAAATATATTTTAGTAATGTGCTTAAAAATATTTATGATGTATTATGTAAAACATAAAAATTGTGAAATAGCTCAAGGTTATATATTTCAAAGAAAAAATAAAATTTTTACTTGGTCAGAAACCCAGAATTCAGGTGCCTATGAGGATTTGGTTCAGAAAAAGTACTGTAATGACATTGCCAATGCTGATATTGCCTTCATGTCTGCCATGCTCAAATCTTTAGTGTTCCCTTCATGATGTTTTTGATGTGAGAATTATCAAATATTATTTTAATTCTTGTTAATATTCAGAAATATAGGGCATTCTTAAGTAAAGAATATTTCTCATGATGTTACAATTGAGGAAGTCAGTTATACATTTTTATTGCTTTTTTATGTTTGCTCAAGCACAGGCAGTTAGAATGTCCTGAGCTTTTTAAGTGTTAGGGATTTGAAGTTAGACTTAAGTCTAAACGAAAATCAACCATGGACTCCACTGAGCTTCTGTAAAAGTACTCTTCCTCTGGGGATGATGATGCTATTCCAATAACAGAACAGAAGTGCTAAGAAAGAAATGGCCAGCTCATGTTTTGCTTATAGTGATTTTTCTGTTTCTCTGACTGTGCCACCTCTAGTAATATGAGATATTTGTTACAATTTTCTTAGAATACCCTCCAGAAATAATTCATTATGTTTCTCTCCCATATCAAAGGATTCATTAACTTACTTGGCAAACAGTTGTTAAATATCTTCAATAGTACTGCTATAACAAACATAATTTTCAAAAGCCTTGATTTTCTCTCAAAAAAATCAAATTTCTATTTCTTTACCTCTCTCTTTTTTTGTATGATATATATAAAATAATTCTCATGATATTTTACAGTTTAATCATCCCCAGTGGAAATAAGTTCTGGACCTCCAGTTTTACCTTTACTTGGCTTCTGAATTTTTGTTTCTTCAGGGCTATATCTTTTCCTTAAACACAGGAAAACTTGATGCAATTTTATAGTTGCCAAGTGAACAATTATTTTCTTAAATCATTGTGCTCAAGCTGGATATTCAAGTAGCCCTTGATGGTAGTGAATAGGTGATGGCTTTCTGGCCTCATGTGTTGGTTAGAAAGAATGTGGCAATCACAGCTAGGTCTGGCTCATTAGGTGGTGATGGATTTTCTTGTCCCTTCCTCCCTACTCTGCCCTCCACCCCGGCCCCAATCTCTTCTGTACACAAAACACACACATACATACACACACACACTCAAAGATTTCTTAAGCAGGAGAACCTAACTTTGTTGGGAAAAATAAACTATATTTTGTGTGTGTGTGTGTTAGGGGGGGGTGTACAGATTTTCCTATTCCAAGGCTTCTTTCTCCCTCAAATGTACCAATACCAACTGGATACAAGTTTCATCCTTGCTTTCCCTGTCGATTGGACTTAACGGTCATTATTTTTAGGGATTTGGGGGAAAAGAGGAGGAAGATGAGAGGAAGATGGTGATGTTGGTGATTTTCAGCTGGCAATCAATGACTTTAAGCCATAGCTTTGGAGAACCAAATCCATGATGGATTTAGGCCAATAGAAGCACTCGTGTTGAGCATGGTATGAGAAGGGGTTCTACTTGACTGAATCTCGGGCTGCAGCACAGTTAACATCATCAATCTCTGCAAGGTCACTATTAGGTCCTATGACATTGAAATTTAAGTACAAGATAGCATTTTATTCTGAGATCGTATGGTTTCTTTATACTGTATTAGTCAAGTTGGCTCTCAAGGGATATTTACTTGAGCTATATCCCCCTTGTAGCTTTCTGCTTTGGTTCCTACTTAACAGGCCTCAAAAATTACTGTCTTTCTGGGTTTAAATATGATACTGGTCATTTCTAGCTCCTTATCACCCTCTTATATTTCTAGACTGGTCTCATGTCACTCCCTGCACAATTTTAAGCACAATATCCACCTCTCTATTATGTGGGGAACACTGCTTTTGAAATAAAGCTGGCTCTGAAGTTACTCTTAAAAGAGCCCATCCTATTGTCCTGTTATGTCTCTTATCTATGAATCGGACCTGATTATGGATGACCTACACCCCAACATGTGAGATAGCCTAGACAACTTTGTGATGGGGCTACAGGTAGTGTTGGTAAGAACAAGACATCTATCTGCTGTCATCAGGCTTTTTCTTTTTCATCGTTTTTAGAAGTCCCACAGACGGCTAAGAACCAGTGAAGAAATTATTTTAGTGTTGATTTGTCCCTGTCTGCCACCTTATCTGGAGGTGATTTTTATCCATTCTATGCTGATAAAAGCCCTTTCTACCATAGAAATGTATTCTTAGAGTGGATACTGGGAATTCCATGGAGAAAATGTGTGTAAGAGGTATGTTTGATTTCTTTCCCCCGACTTAACCAGAGGAGGTGGCTCCAAATGCCTCAGGACACTATGACAGTTTTTGAGACTGACTTTATCCTAACATCTGAGGTCTCTCTAGAATTCAACCTTGTACTACAATTTAGAAAAGCACTAGAGTCCACTCCAATGTAACAAGTGCCCCAGTGGTGGTTTATTTATTCCTGAACCCCTTCAAATTTAATATATTTTTCATTTGAGTTTCAGAGAGTACCAGCTCTTAGCTTCTTTTCCACAGCATTCTGGCCCCATCTTATGGAGTCTCTACAGAGGCTACTACTGTCCTCTGACACAAACATAGGGAAGTCCATTGTGTGATCAATGGAGTTGAGATCTCCAGTTATCATCTCAGCAGACAAATGAGTTTTTCCCAAAAGTCCAAGAGATCTTAGTATAAATCAAAATAGGGCCAGAACTGCAAGTAAAAGAAACAGCCTTTGGCAAATGTCAAATATAGTTACTATTTCTCAAGTTTGAAGATGATGGAGTTTTTTTTTACAAATTTCAAGAGAAGTAGTTTGGTTAGCTCTGATGTAATTGCAGGCCTC
Source organism: Rousettus aegyptiacus (assembly GCF_014176215.1). Classification (NCBI taxonomy): domain Eukaryota; kingdom Metazoa; phylum Chordata; class Mammalia; order Chiroptera; family Pteropodidae; genus Rousettus; species Rousettus aegyptiacus. The sequence goes on from NW_023416309.1 coordinate 68,906,960, forward strand.
CAGCCTCTACCATGTTGGCCCAGCCATATCTAATGTGCTCTTCATGTGCTGGTTGAACAAGCAGCATGATGTTACACAGTGAGGAAGACTGAGCCAGTGGTTATGTGATGCCCACAATTAACATTCAGCGATGGGGGTAGTCATTCATTATTTCTCTTTTGTTGACCAGGATAAAGTAGCTCTCAAACATTTATGTATACTAGAATTTTTCCTTTCATGGTTATCACTGAAATTTCATCATGGAGTTACCAAATATAGTCACTACATTGCTACTGGGTAATATAGTAACATAAATCTACTGCTTTTGGCTCTTTCTCTTTTTTATTTTCAAGAAAGCTCAATTTCTTCTTTTTAACTCCCGTAGGAGGGGTCTCTAAACCATTCATGCAATTGTGTGTCTCCCTCTGGGACCTATGACATGATGCTTTTGACAGCAGACAGATCCAAGGATGGCCCGCATGATTCTTACCCTCAGGTGTTTATATCTGGTATATTCCCTCCTCTTAAATTTGTACAAAGCCTTTGACTTGCTTCTAGCAATAAAATATGGCAAAAATGAAGAGGCTTTGTAGATGTAAACCCTAAATCAATTAAAGTTCCAAATCAATTAATTTTGAGTTGCTCAAAGGGGAATTATTCTTGTGATCCCAACTTGATTATGTGAAAGCTCTTGCAGTAGGAACTGAGCCCTCTCTGATTCAGAGACTTTTATTGCTGACTTGATAAAAATAAGTGGCCATGTTGGAGAAGACTACTTGCTAAGGGATTGCAATTAGCTTCTAAGACCTGAATGTGGTCTGGAGGACTTGTGTGTAGTCTTCAGCCAATAGACAGCAAATGTTGGCTGTCATACACCTGGATGGATTGAATTTTGACAACAACTTAAGTGAGATTCTTCCCCAGCTGAGCTTCCAAAGGAAGACACAGCCCTGCCAATGACTCGCTTGCAGCCCTGAGACTCTGAAGAGGGCAACGAGTGGAGCTGTGCCCACACTCCTTACTCACTAAAACTATTTTAAAAAAATGTGTGTTAGAGACATAACAGGATAATAGGATGGGCTCTTTTGGTGATTTGTTATGCAACAATAGAAATCTAATACAATGCTGAACCACTTATTCTTTATTTATCTTTATAACCTGTCATCATTACATATGCTGGGGTATTCAGTGGTTTCCATAGGCTTCTTCTAGCTCCCAGGACTAAAGTGGCCACCTTCCTCATTACTATTATCTGTATAAACCATGAAACAATTAAACGTGACTTTGTGACATATTCAGAGAGAGAGAGAGAGAGAGAGAGAGAGAGAGAGAGAGAGAGAGAGGGAGAGAGGTGATGGTGGTAGAAATTAGGTAAAAAACAATTGTGCACTATTCAAAAAAGAAAAAGGAAAAAGAACAGATAATTCACACTATGGATAACTACATATATATGATGCTCAGCCTCACCAGTAATCAGGGAAAAACATATTCAAGTATTAATGAAGTACAATCTCCTACTCAAAATATTAGCAAAGCTTGAAAGTCCAACAATATCAATCTTTGGCTAGATTAAGAAGTAATGACAATTCTCATAATTAATAGTGGAGTGTAAATTCGTTCAGTCGCTTTAAGAAGCCACATGAAATATCTCATAAAATTGAAAATGGCTATACCAATGACCCAGTAATTTCACTTTTAAACTTATAACTCAGAGAACATCTCATTAAACCACATAAGACATGGTGATGGTCAGTTTTACTTGTCAATTGGACTAGTTATTCCATCAAAAACTAATGTAGGTGTTGCTATAAAGATACTTTGCAATATATGATTAAAGTCCATAATCAGTGACTTTAAGTAAAGGAAATTATCCCAGGTAATCTGTGTAGGCTTGATTCAATCAGGTGTGGAGCTGAGATTTCTTTGAAGAAGAAAGGTTTCCTGTGGACAGCAGCTTCACCCTATAGCTGAAAGTTCTAGTTTGCCCTTCCTGGCAACCTACCTTAGCAAGGCTTATGATTCTGTAAACCAATTCCTTAAAATAAATTTCTTAATACATATCTCTTATTGGTTTTGTTTCTCTGGTTGAACATTGACAAACACAATATATATAATGTTAACTTCAGCCTAGTTTATAAAAAAGGAAAGAGAGAGAGAAAGAGATGGGGGGAGGGAGGGAAGGAGGAAGGAAGGAAGGAAGGAAGGAAGGAAGGAAGGAAGGAAGGAAGGAAGGAAGGAAGGGAGAGAGAGAGGAAGGGCAAAGGAAGAGATGTCCTTGAAGGGAAAAACAAATAAATAAAAATACTTAGTATACGTATCATTAAAGCTAGATATCGAATCATATTTCAAAAACATATATTTGAATAAAACTGGAAATTAATAACTATGTGATAAGATTTAGGTACTTTTTCAAAACAGTGAAAAATTACATTTTGTTTAGGTATACATATATATCCAGTAGACTGGACACATTCACATTTACAATAGTTGTTACTATAGTATAATGAAAAAAAAAGAGTAATTAATTTCAACTGGAAAGATCAAAAAAGGTTTCATGCAATAAGTAAGATATGGAAGAGGTGAGATAACTAAATTTTACAGAGTATGTGTAAAAAATTACGCTAGATATTTTCATAGACATTAACACATTTACTAAAGGGCATTATTTCCCCTGGGATCATATAGACTTAAAAAATGGTAAAAGTTAATAGAAAAATTGTAGAAACTTCAAATGTTCCAGATTTCCAAAGTTTAAAATCTTTTACTTATGAAAGTTTGAGTCCCCCTGTTGGGTAAACAATCTTGACTAGGTGAATGATTACTAAGGGCAAAAGAAGCATAAAATGGGTAATGGAAGAAGTAGAAAAAATACAAACTGTAGCTTCATGATCATTGTTCCTACCCTTTGCTATTTTCTGTAGCATATGCTGGTGGTGGTGAATCTCACAACTTAGTACATTGGTTACAAATTATTAATAGTTAATGAGAAAATAGTGAGCTAGAGGAAAACTGACCATCACCCGCAAAGCCTATAATCTTCAATGTTCCCCTTTGGGAAAGACAGTTGATTCTGCTTTTCCTGATATGAAGAATATTGTATTATTTTATAAAAGATTTTTTCCCATTTGGAAATATAAGCCAAGGGGCAGACTGTAGTGGACATTTGTAATTTATGTTCATTCAATGTCTTTGGATATGCACCTTATGTTTTGTTCATTTTCCAATTGATTGACACACCTTCCTAAGGTAGAACTCAGGAAACTCACATTTTCACGTTCCCTTGTAGCAAGGATACAGCTATGGTGTCTAGGTTTTATCAATTAGAGTCATCCACAAGACATCTGAACTTAGAAGTAACTATCAAGAAAACAAAAGTCATGCCCATGCAGCTGTCTACTAGCAGGCATGACAGTAGAGGTGTCCAGTTCTTCAGGGAATTAGGATCAGAACTTCAGCATTCAGTGTGGAGTTATATATTTCTACTAGAAAAGACCCTTGGCTCTCCTGGAGATTCTTTAAACCACTCAGTATCCTTTAGTAGATATTTCTGCTTAAATAAAACACAGAGGATTCTTTTGTACACAAATAAAACCTCTGAATCATGCACTTAGTTGAACACTGCATTCACAAAAGTAGAATGTACAATGGTTTCATAATAATGTGCTTTTCATTTTTGAAAAAATGTGTGTAACAAATACACAAAAATAAAATTTTTTAAAAGTATAATTCTTAGTGATATAATTTTTGTTTTTGTTGGCTTTTATGAAAATTATATTAAGATAATTAGAGGTTCATGTAAAGCTATAAGAAATAATACATAGAGATATCTTCTACTCCTTATCCAGTTTCTCTTATTTTGCAAAACTATAGTATAATATCACGACCAAGATATTGAAAATCATATAGCATGTAACCTTTGGTATTGGCTTTTTTTTACTAAGCATAATTCCCTTCTTACTCATCTTGATTTTTGCACAAATCATCGTTCCTTTGTATGGCTGAGTAGTATTTCATGGTATGGAAGTACTGGTTCGTTTGATTAGTCACCGTTGAAGCACAGCTGGGTTGTTTCCAGTTTGGGAAATTACAAATAAAGCTGCTATGAATATTCATGTATATGATTCTGTACATAAACATCAGTTTTCTTTTCTCTGGAATAAATGCCCAAGAGTGTAATTGCTGGGTTGAATGATAATTTAATGTTTAGTTTTATACAAAACTGCCAAACTGTTTTCCAGGGCAACTATACCATTTTATATTCTTACCAGCAATGTATGAGTTTCTCCATATACTCACCAGCACTTGAGGCTGTCACTATTTTTATTTTAGCCATTCTGATAAGCATGCAGTAGTATCTCATTACGGTTTCAGTGTACATTTACCTGATGTCTAATGATGCTGAACATCTTTCATATATTTATTCGCCATCTGTATACCCTACTCATTACTACAGCCTTTGGTTCAAATGACCATTGTTTTTTAACTAGATGTAATTTCTTCTGATCTGGTCTCTTGTTTCTGTGTCTTATTACAAGCTACATAAAATCCATAATTCTACTTTCAGTAATGACAGAGTAGATAGTAATAGATCAATCCCCTTTCCAATAATAATTTTAAAAATTACTCCAAAATACAAATAACTCTATTGAGAGTTACTCAGCCAAGAGGTATTAAAAAACTATAGTCTTGGAGAGAAGGGAAATGCAAAGATATAGGACTAATATTAAGCACTAGTTTTCCTTTCAAAGTACTTATTGATTCAAAAGTGGCAGCTGAAAAGTGAAAAGTTAAGCAAAAAGCAATGGTTCAGAAGCTGAGCAGAACAATCCAGTGTGGATGAGAAATAGGAAATGTATTCAAAGCCCACCAAGGAAGAGAAGATCTGGTGAACAACTCAAGATTTCATTGAGACTCTCACAGAGCTCTTCCCAAAAAGTATGAGTATTCAAGAAATATACAAGCCTTCACAAAATGGAGGGAAGCCTCCACAAAGACTCAAGAACAGCCTCCTATCAGCTCAACCCCTCACTAAATTAAGTTGATCTGCCCCTGAACTAGTACATTTTAAAATAACTGTGATTGGTATGTTCAAAAGTTCATATATGGAGAATTTAAGCAGAGGACTAAAAACTATTCAAAAGAATCAATTAGAAATTGTGTAACTAAAAAATTATAGCTGGAATAAAGAACTCAGTAGTTATGTTTAATCACAGATTAGCCCAGGGATAAGCAAACTTCTCTGAAAAGGTCTAGACAGTAAATATTTTAGACTTTGCAGGTCATAGGCCTGCTAAAACTACCCAACTCTGCCATTGAAGTGCAAAGCTGCCATAGTCAATACTCAAATGAGTGAGCATAGCTGTGTTGCAATAAAACTTTATTTACAAAAGCAGATTACAAAATCACAGAAAAAAAAGGTGGAATTTTTTTTTTTTAATTCTAAGAGAGCTCTAGCTCATGATAAAAAGTTACAGAAAAAGAACAGAGGGAGAACAAAGCAGAGCAACATTTGAAGAGATGATGGCTACGCATTTTCCAAAATGATTAGACAACTTCAAGCCAAAGACTCAATAAATGCCAAAAGCCCCAAGCATGAGATACAAATAAGACAATTTATCACTCAGGCTTGCTCTTCACTGTAGGCAGAGTAATTTTCTAAAGTTCAAATTTAATTATGGCACCTCCTTACAGAAAAATCTTCACTGACTCCATAACAACACTCAGGATCATAGTCAAACTCATTAATATGCCCTACATAATTCTTCAAGATTGGCCCCTGTATGTCTCTCCAAACTCATCTCTTCCCTCTCCCCTTCCCTATGTTCCAATTACCATGAACTTTTAACCATTCCTTAATCCATCCAGGCAGTTTCATTGATTTACCCAAGTAGCTCCCGCTATCTGATATCTGCTGTCAGTGATTTTTTTTTTTTTTAGAACACCTACTCTGCCTCAAGTCTCAGGTCAAAGTTCATTTTCTCTCTGATGTATGTTCTGACTCTTCCCTTTCCCTGATGGAAGTGACTTTGACCTTTTCTGTGAACTCACTACAACTAAAGCATTTATCACAGCTTCTGCAGTAGTACCTGGCTCCCCTACTGGTTTGAATCTCTTGGAGGCAGGAGCCATGTGTTTCTCCTTTACATAACTCTCAGCACCTAAAACAATATTGGTTTCACTACATAAAAGGCTCTTAGTAAATGCTTTTTGCATATATAAATGGAGTTCAAGTAGAGAATTTAGACGTCCCAACATATTAACACTAATACCAGCTACTGTCCCAACATCAAACATTGTGGGCTGTGCATAGGACAGCATGACACACTCTGTGGTGGGGGAGAATTAATCAGACAATACTCCTGGTTTTTTTAAATGATCTTCGAAACGAGGCCAAGAGAGAAAAGATACCCTCTACCCCAATTCTGAATGTCATTCCACATATTTCCTTAATTCTATTCCTGCAAAATTTCTACAAGATGGATATGGGTTTATCATCATTCTGCTAATTAGGAAACAGGCCCAAACACTAACTAAGATCACAGCTAATAAGAGACAGAGCTGTGTTTCTAACCATATCAACCTGATTCCAAAGTCCATGTTTTTTTCTTTGCCATACTGTCTTATGCCCTGGAATTGACTCTCCTTGAAAACTGAGACCTAGCCCTGGCCACTGAAACTTCTTGAGTATCAGAAGCATATAAAACAATTATCCATGGTTGGCTGTCTTGAACTGTGATACCATTATCCTCTTACAGATCGATTGGTGTGAAATCAGATCCTGCCTGGGAGTGGGAAAAAAGAATAGAAAGAGAAGAGTCTGGCTCCAAACTCGGCAAGACTCAAAAACTTACTGGAGCTCTGCAGAGGTCTGTTCAAAGTCTGGGTATATTCTGTCATTTGGCAAGAATTAAATAGAGCCTTGTGTCCTCTAAGATTATTCTGTTACCTTCAGGATTAGGTTACCCATCATTATATTTAACCTATGGGAAAAGCCAACACAAAGCTGTGCTAAAGATGTAATAGGAAGCATATAATAAAGAACCCTCATGTCAAAGAGATACACGTTTCCCACAGAGAGCTGGTACTGAATGAATTCTTTCTGCTTCTGCCTACCATCCCTGAAGGGGACTCAGCCTCAGAGGCCCAAAGGGATGTGAAAAAACAGCCCTGAACCCCTCTGGACAGATACAGGTGCTCTGGTATTATTCATTCGTGAGGTAACTACTCAGAGGGGTGCAGGAAGAAGAGAAGGGAGTTTAGAGCTGACTTATCTTGCTTAATCTGTGCAAATTCCAGAAGGCCCTGGGGAACCTGAGATTCCTAGACTTTTTCCCTTCTCACATTTCCTACTGGAAATCCCTCCAGCTGGTGGGATGCTAAAATAGGTACCATTTAGCTAGCTAATGAAGTCCATATGCAATTGTTAGAAATATAATTGACACTTCAGACTTGGGATCTGCATTTTGCTTTGTATAGTTTTCTGCTGCCTAGTGCAGCTGCCTGCTGGGAACGCTTCTGTTTTCCAAGCTTCTTGGCCCCAGCTGGAATTAAAAGGAGACGCTTGATGTGTTAACGTCAGGTTATAATAATACCTATCTGTTATGCTGATTAAATAAAATAACATTTGTAAAGCAAAGTGCTAGACACAGGGTGGGCACTGTCTAAATCAGACCATTATTTACAACCTACCCTCTCCCCAACTTTTCCAGGTTTGTTTCTCAAAACTCTGTTCCTCCCATCACTAAGGCCTAGTCCAGCACATTTCATGTCTATCTATACTGAAATGGTCATTGTTCCTGGCAGACATTATGTCCCTTCATGGCTCTGTGACTTCCAACATGCCTGGAGCAGAGAATGCTGCAGTGGCTCCAGGATTTATCTCCTGAGCAATAAACTAAAAGTACACAAGGATCAGAGAATAGTCTTCATGAACTTGGACCCTCTCTGTAACATCTAAGTCTTTTTTTGGCTTTTGAGACAGAGTTGGCACTCAATAAATACTTGTCACATGAATAAATACATAAAGAAAGAGGGTTCAGAATGATTCTGAAACATCATGTAAAAAAATCACCATGGGGGCTTGCTAAAATTACAGTTTCTCTGCAGTGTTTCCCCTTACAGATAAGAGATGCAGACAGGAAATTCAAGCCCAGGATACACAGTGCATGCGTGTGCACGCACACACAGTCTCACACACACAGCCACATATTTACATACGGTAATTAATTAAATACATAAATGACATAAGAACATAATTTTTTAAAACAATAGAGGAATAGTGTATGATACCGCAGAGACAGATATCATCAGCTTTTGGTTAATAGACTCTAATCAACCCAAGCTCAAAATAAGATCATAAGGATCTGTTTTCTTTTTAGTCTATGGATACTCGGTACAGATTCATAAAACAATAATACATAAATAGCAAATTTTTTATTGAGGAACAATACTAAGGATTCTTCTTAAATTACATTAGTATTGCTTACTACTCTTTGAAATCACACACACCAATATTACAAGCGAGGAAACAAAAGCTCAGAGAGGTTAAGTAACTTAACTGACCACAAAATGTTAGGTCAAGCCTCAAACCCTGTGCTCCCAGACTAAAATCTATGCTATTAACCACAATTCTTTACTTTTTCCCCCCCAATGATGTTAAAAGTGAGGCCAAGTGTGCAAAGACCACTACTCACTCTGCATACTTCAATGGAATCCTCCATAGTTATTAAAGTCAGGGTGTCCACTCTACAGTTCTCCCTTAACTGGAAGTATAATTCAATGGTAAATTATATTTCCTGGTTATAGTCCAGATTTTGTTCTCAAAACAGCTGCAAATTGTTTATGGTGTCCGTGTGCACCGGATGCATAGGAAATGAGAAGGGAGTACTGCTGTACTGAGAGAGAGTTTACTGTGTGCAAGAAACAGGGCTGGGTACTTAATATACTGTATCTCATCCAGTGAAATAAGAGTGAGGGAAAACTTTGATCTAATGAGAACTAGGAGAAAAAGTTTCTTTACTGTAGTATTATTCACATTTTTACCTGCTTTTCCTTAGTATTAGGAAAGGTACATTTTATTCTTAGGTCATTTATAAAGTATTATTTTTAACATCTCAGAGAAGGTCCCCGAGTTAAGTCTACACCTCTTATATCTACCTCTGTGCTATGTATGAAGTCCATAATTAAAGAATAAAGTCTTTGCTTTAATTTTCTTATCCCTCGATAAAGTTCCAACAACCAGGAATATAGCTGAGTAATCTTAGAAATATTTTTCTTAGAGTATATGATGTTAGAAGAACCCAACATGAATTATGGGTGGTACGGACCAGAGACTGAAAGAGGCCATCTTTGGGCATGGGAAAAAGTACTGAGGATACTTGAAAAGATGCTGAATCACTTTATAACATTTCTGGTTTGTTTCCGGTCACTGGGAAATGATTGCTCCTATTGTCTATCCTTATTCACTCCAGTCCTTCCTCCACACTGCCATGCTCTCTGCCCCAATGTATGTTCCTATCAAGTAAGTTAGTATTCCAGAATGCCAGCTTATAGACTGAATATGTAAGAACCCCTTGGAGATATATTTTTTTTAAAATATATGTTTGTGGACCCTGCCTCGAATCTTTTGATCTAGTGTATATAAAGCAGGGCCCAGGGAGCTGGGATTTCAATAATTTTCCTGAGTGATTCTGAAGCAAAGCCAGATTATCAGCCTTTGATAACCTTGAAAGGATCAGTGCTAGAGAAACTTTGCTTCATGTTTTCTCATAGTGCCTCAGAAGCATGAGGACCAGTGGGGAGTCCATATCAATATTTCATCTCTCTTAAATCAATTTTCAAAAGTCATTAAGCCATAAAATTTGATTTCCCTGAAAAGCATATATTGGTTTAATGGACAAGGTAGTACATAGGTCTGCTTGAGTTTGCAGTTTTCCTGCATTCCTTCTATCTTCCATCTTCATATAACCTAGAGGTAGATATTATCTAATCAACCAAGTAAAAACCATCTAGCTCACTAGCTTTCTCTCATCAGACCCTTCCACAACTCAGCCATCCTAAATTATTTATTAGCTCAGCTGCATCTTCTAAACTTTTTTCGAAGATTTCTCATGTTATTAATATTGGATCAGGGTGAGAGACACTTTCATCCTTCTTTCAGTATAAAAACTGGCATCCTTAAATAATACAGTGGGAAAGGAAGAAAATATGAGAATCTCCTTGGTCTTCATGACTGATTCTCACAAATATGATCTATTTTATTTAAAACCTTGATCAAAACAAATCAATGTTTCTATTCAAAGAAACACATTGTAATAAACCGCACAAATAGGTACATCCCAAAACAAAAGTTAAAGATGATGAAATGTGTCTTGATGTTGATATATACCCACCAGTCTTTTGGAACTGGCTCTTACTGGCTGGTGAGAACCAACTCTGCACATCTTCCATCTCCATATTTAAGGACATCACTATGGAGCTTGAAAAAGATTATGATGGGAGTATCTACTTCATGAAAATGAGCAAAATGCTACAAATCAGGGCTTCTTTATTCAGACATCTGGCTTACCAGCATGCCACTACCTGAGACTTCCTAGATCATCCAATTGGCCTCCTGGGCAACTACTATCTTCCTGACCACCTTTAACTTTGTAAAAGTGGCTACTTAGACTACTTACCAAGCCTACTCTCCAAGAGAGACTTCCTCCTATTTTATTTTAATTTAACATATTTATTGTAAAATAAAACACAAATATAAAAAACTATACAAAAATTATTAAAAAGACTTTGTTAACCCCAAAAGGAAAATGCCTGCCAAAAATAACTCCTTGCAATTAATTGGATTCAAACTGATAAGCAGAATATAACAATCATTGTTTACAGAGGTCCCTCACTAGGCTGCCAAGCTTCCTGTACTTGGCACCTGCTCCCTGAGTTGACCCCTATAAGAAAGCTCCTAGGATCAAAACTTGACCAATAGGACTGAGACTGTGCCCATCCAATCATCTTTATCAACCAATCAGAGTAACTCCGTTCTTACCAATTAGAACAGTGCTATTTGGATCAATCAAACTGTGATGATTTTGAGTCTTCATTTGCATAGAAATGGACCAATCGTGGATGGAGGGTGGGCACTCTTCTCTATATGAGCTAGTTTCACCTTTGCTTGGACAGAGTGACTTTCCAGGTTCCATCAAAGTTTGAGTTTCTCCAGAGGAGAGCTGTGATACTGGAGACTCCTCACCTGAGCCTCCTCACTGAGCCACTTAGAATGACCTGTTTAATGCCTGAGCTGTCTTATAGCCAAGTTGTTCCACAGCTGAGCTGTTTTGTAATTGAGCTATGTCACAACTGGGTTATTTTTAGCAGAGCTGTTTTGTAGCCAAGGTGTTTTACAATTGAGTTATTTTCACTAAGTTCTCCACCTTCACTGCACCCCAAATTGGGGATTTCTGTTGGTGTTGAATTTGTGATGAACTTTAGTTGATAAACTATACCTTTGTAACCACCATTTGGGTCAAGAACTAGAAATTTACCAGTTACCCCAGAAGTTTTTTCATGTGTCCTCTCCTAAAAGTAAATCACCATCTTGACTTTGATAGAAATTCATCTTTGCATTTCTTTATTGCTTTGTCACCTGAGTATATCTATACATTATATTGCATGTGCCAGTTTTTTAAAAAATTGATATGCCTTTTAAGTTCCTTTTAATCTACAGATCCCTGCTTTCTTTGCTCTATTTCCTCATAGTTTATCTTTTGAGGAACCTAAACCTTTGACATATAGATTTCTCACAGACTGTATGCTCATGGCACAGTTTAACATGTCTCTCTGTCTTCTGTATTTCTTCCACATTAGCAGCTGGATGAGAGGTTTGATCAGGCTTGGGTTTGAATACCTTTGGCAAAATACAGATGACATTGTGGTTTTTCATCAGAAAACACATGACTGATTGTTTCTCATAAAGTTCGGTCACTGATTCTCAATGCCTAGATTTATTAACTCATTTGAAATTGCAAAATGATAGTCTCTCTCATTTCCCTTTTTCACCAATTATCTGGAATACTGTAAAAAGAGATGCTTCTGCTTGTCTTCTATTGGTGATCTAGTGGTATAGATCAAATAGGAAAGGTAGAATAAATGGTTGATTCTTTCTTTCCCAATTTTAGAGATGAATTGATTCTCCACACTTTTTACTTAAAGAAAATCCAATTGTCTTATTAATAAATTAGTGAAATAGAGAGATGCATAGATGCTAAAATATACCCATATCAACCTAAAGCCAGCATAAAGCTTAGTGGAAAAATACTAAAGAATTTCTACTTAAATCGGGCACAGTAAAAGAATGTCCACTAATGGTGATAATGGACATACTTTATTCTGAAGGTCCTGGCCAATATTATTAAACAAAACCAAAAAATTAGAAGTGTAAATATTGGGAAAGAGGAGGTAAAATTGTCACTTGTAGATGATATGGTCATATTCCTGCAACATACCAGAGAATCAACCCCAAATGTTACAATATGACAACATAGTAAAGAAGCAAAGTAAAAATTAATATGTAGAAGTCAGTAACATATATAAAAACAACTGATTAGACTATATAATTGAATAAAATACTACATTTACAAAAACAAAAAAAACAATAAAATATGTAGGAATAAACTTAAGAAAATGCAGTCTCTCTATGAAAAAGCCTTGATACAGTCCTTTGGAACACAAAGGAATTTTAAACAAATAAAGTCAGGTCGTATTTTAGTTAGATAGACCCAACATCATAAGGATTGTTAATTCTTACTACTTTATCTATATATTTACTACAATCCCAACAAAAACTTCAATGCGGTCTTAAGAGAAAATTAGACAATCTGATTCTAAAGTTAATATATGCAAAAATAAAGAAGCAAAGATAATGAGGAAAATTCTGAAAAAGGAGAGTAGTGCAGCAAGCACAATAGGCAGTTGGGGAGGAAGAAGTGATTTTACTAGATATTAAAATATAGGCTTCAGCATTTAAAGCCACATTCTACACAAGCAAAGTTTGTGAATAGGCTTTCACATAATAGGAAATAGACATAATTATTAAATATATGAAATATATTTGACTTTATTCATGTAAGTGAAATTTAAAACATAAAATATTTCCATTCAATTACTTACACATCTAGATGTTTCAGGTAGGGCATCTAGACACAGAGCCTGAGATGAGAGTTTCTCATGAGAGTGATTTTAAGAGGAAGTGCTCTCAGAAAAGGGGAGTGAGGGGAGGTGGATGAGGCAGAGGAAGAAAACTGAGTGAGAACGTGGTCTCAGCTCCAGATTGGCTTCTGCTTGATCATACAGAAAACTCTGGAGCACAAGTCACACCAAGGAGGTAGTCCTTCATGTCCTTGTGTCAGTCAGTCATTTACCTTTCTGGCTGCCTTTACTTGCTGTCTCCCAGGGTGAGGAGGGAGGATGCAATCTCCTGATCAAGATGGCTCCCCTGGGGGACATCCCTGGAGAAAGGCCTGATGTGAGTAATTAGGAGCCAACACCCAAAGGGACTGAAGACAGCTTACCACTGATCTTGAGAGGAGGATCTGGGCAGGGTACCAACTGAATTCACTACACTAAGTACAGCCTTTGCTCAACACATTGTATATAAAATAAAGCTTTAAAGCAAAAAATTAAAGAACTATAAATTTAAAACACACTTAGACATTTTATTGACGAATATTTGCCATTTCGAAGGCAGTCAGAGTCAAGGCTATTGAGTCAAATAAATTGGTTTTGAGTTGCAGCTCAGCCACAGTGACATGGTAAATGGATATAATTATTTTTAAAAACTCTATCTTATAGGATAGCCATGAGAATTTAATAGACTGTGTATCGGTATGGCTAGCATTATGCCTGAATATGGTACAGTCTCAGTAAACTTTAGCTAATTGCTCCTTTGCTACTGCCTAATGCAACTAACTTTGAACTTCTTACAAAATATGTACAAAAAAATAAATAACTGACTAACTAAAGTCTATGTTCAATTTAATATTACTCTGACCCCTACACTGGTGTTTTTCACTTCAAAATGTTTTAACTTTCTGCCTCACCATGCTGTACCTGTGAACCCAGAAACACATTATCTGAAGCATTTAATTTTTGTAAAATAATTAAGCTTACTTAAGTATTTAAAAAGTTCAACATCACCTTATGGCTTGGAGATTATTTTAAAGAGAAATAGGAGATGTTATAATTATTTCTCTTGTAAAACTTTAAAAATATATTAATAAATTATATATCAATAATTTCCTCCTGAGTACAAAAGCATTATAAACATCTTTAAAAATACAGATTAGCAAAATAAAGCAAAAGTAATCCAAATCCCATCAATATCAGTATTTATGCCTATCTGCCAGGACTTTAAGTACATAAATATTTATTCCTGTAATATTTTAATACAAATATGTATTCATACTGTTTATAATGTTTTATAACTTTCTTTTATCATTTCAGAGGCTATCAAGTTTTTCTAGGTCGTTAAAAGTTTTGCAATGTCATTTAAATAACACAGAATACCAAAATATTTGATGCAGATATAAATACAAATATGGTTATAGATGTGTAAATGAAGAAATAAATATATAAATATGTAGGTACAAAATATATAAAAAATATTATCTAACATATATAGAGAAATCTGTTTATACACACTGTGTAAAGAAATAGGTTTTATTTTTCGATAATCAAACAAATCCATTAATCTTTTCTAACTTTTGAATTTGCCATTACAATTAAAGTTCTATTATATTTTAAAATACAAAATGATTATAGTTTTTTTAAGATATATTTTAAATTTATTTAACAACTGCTTTTGGGACAAGCTGGGTGAAATACATTATAGATGTTACCAAGATAGATAAGAAACAGATGCTACTGGATTCTCCTAGTCAACTCAGAGACACTTATTGGCACAAACCATTGTAATATGAAAGATAAAATGTAGTAATTATTACACCATATGCTAAAAAACACAAGAAGAAAAAGATCATAACTTCTGGAGGTAAGAGAGAAGAATCAAGAAAACTATCACAAAGGAAATGAATTTGCGCTGACGTTTGATGGGTGAAGAAGGTGGGGAGAAATATCTTGGTTGACAGAAAACAGGAGACAATGAAGTTGGAATCCCGGTGATTTCATTCTCAGATGAAATCTCTAGTTGATTAGTTCCAAACATTATGACAGAGTAAATAATTTCCTGAACTGTGCCCAATAAGAGATACCAGGTAGGCAAAAACCTTTTCTAACATGTTTAAGATTGTGCTTAGTGTGACAAATCCCCTGTTGAGCCAAATGACTCCTCTGATGATGTATCTTTTCTTTGGAAATAAAAAGATATGGGGTATGTCACCTCTTGGCTGATCCTTAGGCAACTGAGGAAACTGACTTGCATACAGGTATGATGATCTTACCCTTATAATAACAACTGGACAGAAATGCGCTTGCTGGAATTCTCAAGCCACCCCTAAGTTCGGGGTATAACTAAATTCTCTATTAGGGAGCCAATTTCTTGCGAGGGAAATTAAGTTATTATTGCCTCTTGAATGTCTGGCAGGCTCCATCTCTGGCTAATGCCTATAATTATACAAACAACCTTCTGAGCACAACCCGATGGCAGCTGCATATGGCATTTACAGTTGTTATAATAACACAACAGCCAGCCAAGAAGCACAACACAAGCACAACTCTAACCCACAAGTGACCTGCTAATTAGTAGCTGTGTGGGGTTAACAAAGAGAGCACCTCATATAAGGTGGTGTGTTATTAATGTAAACACTGACCCTGGTAAATGGGAAAATGTATGCCAGGAGAAGCTTGCTCATTCCCTGCTTGTGTTGGTCAAACAAATGAGAAAAGCACACGTTCAATAGAAAGAGCCTGTAAAATTAATATAACACTTAGAAGAAGGAATCTGGTGTCTCTTTCCCACACCACTCCCACTACTCCTGAATCATAACTACAGAATTAATCTCTGGGTTTGAATATTGAAGTTAAATGTGTTCTGTCCCAAGGCCCCACTCTCCATCCTGCCTGTGATGGCTCCTTCTCCCATTCCATTTGCTCTAAAGTTTCTTTTGGTTCTCGATGTAGAAATTGTTTGTTTTGTTTTCTGTGCTGAGAAGGATGTTTGTATAATTACCCTGTTATTGAGGCCCATAATGAAAAGTAAAATTCCTCCTAAAATTTCTCTTCCTCCCATCCAACTGCTCCAAAAAACAGTGTTTATGCTTTGGTCTCACTCCTTTTTGGTCTAATTCCAGATGCTGCTGGAGTCAAATATTTGAATGTTGTTCTTAATAATTGTCATTTACACGGGTCATTCGTAAACAAACTTCTTAGGCAAAACAATGAAAACACATATGGATCTTCAAGGCTGTTCACATAGTCTCTATGTCTCATATTTTCTTTTTTATATTTTTCTCTTCATAGCAGTATTCTATTTTTACTCTTAATTTTTCTTCCTAACAAATGAAACTCTTTCTCCCTTCTTTTATACAATTTATATCACTTACAACATAACACACTGAAATGATATCAAATTAGATGACATTATTAACCATAAAAACAAGTTATTTATTGAGTGTGCAAGTAATTGAAACCTGATGATGATGATGATGATGATGATAGCAATATTTCTTAGGTTATGACCTTTTATAGCCCTGTGCTAAACACTTTATATACATGATTTCATTCTATCCTCAGAACTCAACTAAGCAAGTTCCATTTTTCTCATTTAATAGATGAGAGAATTGGGGCTTTGAAATATTCAGTACTTGTTCAAAATCTCACAGCCAGTGGGAGAGCTGGAATCCAAATTAGACCAATCTTACTCAAAAAGTCATACAGATGCTTCTCCACAAGTCAGTTCAGAGCCCTGCTCAGAGCTCTGTCTCCTCATGTGTAAAGAAAAGAAATTAGACAAAACAATCTCTATAAAATATGAGGAGACTACGAAATATATAAAATGCGGTCCGCAAGAGGTTTCCACCTATTTATAAATCAGGTAATAAAATAAATTTAAATTAATGTGTATTAGATTTTGTAATGCATTTAGTTGATATTTATAAAGTCTTCACTTAAAAAGTAAATTGAAGTCTACGGCCATGCCACCCTGAACAAGCCCAATTCTGTCTGATCTCGGATGCTAAACAGGGTTGGGCCTGGTTAGAACTTGGATGGGAGACCACCTAGGAATATCAGGTGCTATAGGCATAAAAATAATAATAATAAAATTTTAAAAATTATAAAAATTTAAAAAAATTAAAAAAATAAATTGAGGCTTTTGGTTCAAAGTAGCAGATCTATTACATGCCCTTTTTTTTGCCTTCCCTCTCAAAGTTCAAGAAAATGTCCATATAATTCTACAAGGAAATAAACCTATAACCATACAGAAAGGAAGAATGGAAGTTATCAGGGAACAAGCAACTCCAGGATGCAGGGATGTCAGAAACAGACGGGAATGTGCTAAAGATAAAGCTCCAGGGTAAGGATGAGACTGTCTTCCAGATGGGCCCATGAGAGGCTTCCAATTTGGAGATGACAGAAGGCTATTGTGAAATTTAAGGGGAATGGGAGGAGGTTTACTGAAAGGTTAGGCACGGTTGGCAGGCCATTTGCCCCACCCTCACCCTGAGCATAAGAAGCCCATTTTCCTCCCATAGTGAAAAATATGTAATAGTATGTAATAGATCTGCTACTTTGAACCAAAAGCCTCAATTTACTTTTTTAAATTTTTAAAATTTTTAAAATTTTATTATTATTTTTTTATGCCTACAGCACCTGGTATTCCTAGTGGTCTCCCATCCAAGTACTAAAACATCTCTCTTCTAGATAAATTAAGCAAAGTGCCCAGGAGGAATTTACATTACTGGGTCCTCTTGGTACAGAGTATATCCCTTCTGATTCTGCATTTGAATGACTTTCATTTCACAGGCAATAAGTTGCCTTTCAGGCCATCTTGAAGAGAAGCCTGCCTTACAGGAACCTCGCATCAATTCCATGTGATTATCAACATGACTCTTCATTCTTATGTATAAAAAGGCAACCAAGAATTATAAGATATATGATAAATAACAGCATTATGGAAAAAAGGACCATACAGATAAACATAAATAACAATCTTTGAATTAGGTAAGTAAAATTGAAACAAATAAGGTAATCAAGAGTTCTTAGAAATTAAAAATTAGATTGCCAAAATAAAATGTCAGTGGAAGGACTGGGAGATACAGTAGAATACTTCTCTTAAGACATAACTCAGAATGTTAGGGGTAGACAGATTAAAGAAAACAAATTAAGTCAGTCCCATGCAGTTCAACATCTTACTAATGAAAGTTACTAGGAAGAAGATCAGAGAATGAAGAGAAAATCAGATATAGAATGAAAGTTGGAGATGAAAAAATACAAAATTTTCCAGTATAAAAAGACTATAGTGTGATGTAATAATAAATACAGATGACAGAGGACCACATCTAAAAGATTGTCATGAAATTTAAGAACAGCATGACTTAAAAAAAATACATTCTGAAAGCTTCCAGAGGAGGGAAAAAAAATTGATCTCCCACAATGGAACAATAATTTGATTTCTCATGAAGACCACTAACTATTAGAAGACCCTGTTTTCAAAGTTTTGAGGGTAATTTTTTTAGATAGATCCTGCCTCAGATTTATTTGTACAAATAGCACAGGAGGACTCCAGCCTAACAAAGACTGCAGGCCAAGGCTCACACCAGTCCTTCCATCTTCACATGGGCAGACAGAGGCTTCTGCTCAGGAGCCTTCACGGGGGCCTGGGCACCTTCGTGAGCCAGAACCTGAGCCTGAGCTAGAGACAGAGCTGCAGCCATGGCCTGGTCCTTGGTTTGAGCCTTTAGCCTGAGACTTTGGCCAGCAGAGCCTGAGACCCCTGGCGATTATGGTCATGAGCACGTTTCACAAGCTTGGGGTGAGCGATACAGGCAAGTCGACTGAGTTTGCGGCTGCTACCCTTTCGGTCCTTGAGATCCCTCCTTTGGTTTATGAGGGCCTTGATAGCCTCTGAATGTGCATTCATGGTCTTGGTGCTGTTGGCTTCATCTTCTTTGGGCCCTTCTTGTTGTGCTTCTTGGCAAAATACATGTTCCTCAGGAATTTGGGGTCCACCCCCTTAAGAAATTGGTATCTTTGTGATCGGCATTCTTGATGCCATTTCCATGCCATTTTCAGGACTGGTTGTGCATGGTGTGGTTCTTGGGCTTGGCCATGTCTGCACTAAAGCCTGAAGCTCCTGAGGGTAGTTTTTTTAATAGACTATTTCAGAAAACTTGTAGATTTGCCGAACAATTGAGAAAATAGTATAGAGAATTTTCATAAACTGAGGACCCAGTCTCCTCTATAATTAATATCTTACATTCTTACATTGATACATTTGTTATAATTAATGAACCAGTATTGATATATACTTATTCATATTTCCTTAGTTTCTTTCTAATGTCCCTTTTCTGTTCCAAAATCCTATCCAGAGTGCAACATTGGAGTTAGTTGTCATGTCTCTTTAAGCTCCTTTTTTAAGGCAGTTTCTCAGCCTTAATCTTGTTTTTGATGATCTTGAGTTTTGAGAAGTATTGGTCAGGTATTTTGTAAAATATTCCTCTTTTGGAATTTCTCTGCTGTTTTTTTCATAGTTAGACTGGGGTTATGGGTTTTGGGAAGGAAGACCACAGAAGTAAAGTGCCATTCTCATCACATCAGATTAAGGCTAAATATCATCAACATGATTTATCACTGTTGATATTGAACTCATCTAGCTGAGGTAACATTTGTTACATTTTTCCACTGTAAAGTTACATATTTTTATTCCTCTTTCTGTACTGTACTGTGCATAGCTCACACATAAGGACTGGGGTCTTTCGATCCACCTCTTTGAAAGCAGAATATCTAAGTTATTTGGAATATTTATGTATGGGGCTTTGTCTCTTTCTCTCCATTAATCAATTATGTATTTATATCATTATGGACTCGTGGACAGTTAGTTTATATTTTGGGTTATAATCCAATATTTCTTTTTTTTTATTGCTCAAACTGTTTCAGCATTGGCCAAAGGAGCTATTTTAGTTGACTCTTGTTTGCCTTTGACATAATCTCCTCAATGTGTATTCGTTGAATTTGGGGGTTCTGTTGGTTTTTATTTTGAGCACTTTCTAACTTTCTGTCACTACAAGGTAATCCAGGATCATCTTGTATATTTTTTGTCCTTGTACTAAAATGAGCAACTTTTCCAAGGAAGCCTGCCTTTTTTATTGAAATGGTTTTAGAAACTAAGATCTGAGTGCTAAGGTGTGTTCACAGCTACTGAGGTGTCTGTTTCTAGGTCTCCCTGAGCTGGAAATATATGTGTGTATACTAACACATATATATGCACACACCTATAACTATTTTAACATGTAAACATTTGGGTCTGTATTAAGTTAAACATGAATTCATACTGATGTCTCCAACTGGACTCCACTACCACATGGATTATTCTAGCCTTCTCTCCTTACCTATCTGTAAACTACCATTCTTACAGTGAAAAACCTGGCTCCCATCATTTTCCATTCATTTCCTTAATTGTTCAATTCTAGTAAACAAATATAAAGTATCAGAATTGCTCATACACCCACGAGGAATCATTTTAGCAGTTAGAGTATGTACTTATGTGCAGTTTCTTTTCACTATAAAATTAGATTCCACTTGTTTCCAGAGTTACATAGATCAACTCCTTTTCCTCTGTTTTTTTTTTTTTTTAAATTTGGATACTGAAAATCACTCTGTACTGTCTATGATTTTGATGAATAGATTATATCTTGTATACACTACAGTATTATACAAAAGTTTCCCCATCCTAAAAAAAATTCCCCATGTTTTATGTACTCTTCTCCTCACCTCCTCCTAAACATCTGACAAGTGCTCTTTTATCATCTCTATAATTTTGCATTTTCTAGTATATCATATAATTGGAATCATACAGTGTATAGCCTTTTCAGACTGGCTTTTATCCACTTAGCAATATGTTTAAGATTCCTCGATGGTTTTCATAGCTTGATGGATCATTTCTTTTTTATGCGAAATACACTGAGTAATAATCTTTTATACAGATTGTATCACAGTTTATTTATTCGTATAACTATTGAGGGACATCTTGGTTGTTTCCAGTTTTTAGTAATTATGAATAAAACTGCTATAAACAGTCACATGAATTGCTGAATTGTGTGGTAAAACTATGTAACTTTGTAAAAAAAAAAAAAAACTGACACATTTGCCTCCAAAGTAGTTGTAACATTTTGCATTTCCACCAGCAATATTGATCTGCATCTTTTCCAGACCTGGGGGTTGTCAGTGTTTCTGATTTTATTCATTCTAATATGTTTGTAATGATATCTCATTAATGTTTTAATTTGCAATCCCCTAATGACAAATGATATCAAACATCTTTTCTTTAACTAATGTAGTGCTGTCTTAATTATTATAATTTTATAGTAAATCTTGAAATTGGAAAGCCGAGTCCTAATTTCATCTTTCTTTATTCAGTATTGTTCTGACCATTCTTGTCTGTTGCTTTTCTACATAAACTTTAGGATCGGTTTGTCAGTGTCTACAAAAAGGCATGCTGTGATTTAGGTTGGGATTGTATTAAATCTAGAGATCAAATGAGGAGAAAGCGACATCTTAATAATACTGAATCTTAGAAATCATGAACATGAAATACATCTTTATTAATTTATATCTTTGATTTTTTTATCAGAATTTTATAGTTTTCCACACATAGATCTTATACATATTTTGTTAAATTTATACCTAACTATTTCCATTTTTGGCGCTATTATAAATGGTGTTGTTTTTCTAATTTCAAATTCCAATAGTAATTGACCTTCATGTACTAACTTTAAATCCTGCGACTTTGCTATCTATGCTTGCTTTTTAGTTCCAGAAGGA
Source organism: Rousettus aegyptiacus (assembly GCF_014176215.1). Taxonomy (NCBI): domain Eukaryota; kingdom Metazoa; phylum Chordata; class Mammalia; order Chiroptera; family Pteropodidae; genus Rousettus; species Rousettus aegyptiacus. The sequence goes on from NW_023416309.1 coordinate 68,928,923, forward strand.
TTTTTTGTTGTTGTTCGTTTCTGTGGTTCTTTTCTTTTCTTTCTTTTTTCTTTTCTTTTCTTTTCTTTTTTTGCTGTTTCTTGTCAATTTGGGAGATTTTATATAAAGAAAATCTTGTTTTCTGTGAACAATGATAGTTTTATTTCTTCCTTTCTAATTTGTTTATATTTTATTCTCCCTTCTTGTTTTATTGCATTAGCTAAGACTACAAGTAAAGTGTAGAAAACGAGTGTCATGAGGTGACATCCTTACCACATTCCTGGCTTCAGAGGATAAGCATGTTTCTCACCAAGTATAATGTTAGTTTTAGGTTTAGGGTTTTTTTTTTTATCATGAATAGATATTAGTTCATTAAATGCTTTTTCAGTATCAATTGCTATGATGAAATGATTTTTCTTCTTTAGCCTATTGGTGTGGTGTATTATATTAATTGATTTTTAAATGTTGAACCAACCCTGCATACCTGGAGTAAAGCCCACTTGGTTGTGGTGTATAATTCTTTTTATGTATTGTTGGATTCAGTTTGCTAACAGTTTGGTAAGGATTTTTCCATCTGTGTTTAATTAGTTGACTTTTGATATTTAAAAAAATTACCACAAAATTATTGGCATGAAAATAATGTAAACCTATTACCTTACAGTTCTTGAGGTCAGAAGTTTGAAGCATCTTACAGGCTAACATCAAGATGTCAGCAGAGCACCATTCCTTTTGGAAATGTATTCCTTGGCTATTGACCCCTCCCTGTTAGCTTTAAAAAAATGTTAATCCGACCTCTGTCTGTCATCACATCTCCTCTCTCACTCTAACTTTCTATATGTCTCCTATAAGACCCTTGTGGTTACATTAAGACCACTCAGTTAATCCAAGATAATCTCCTATCTCAAGGTCCTTGACTTAATAACATCTGCAAAGTATATTTTGCTGTGTGAGGTGACATATTACCAGATTACAGTGAATAAAATATAAACATCATTGGGGATATATTCTATCTACAACATGTTCATGAGATATTGTTCTGTAGTTTTTCTTTCTTCTAACGTCTTTATCTGGTTTTGTATTAAGGTAATACTCGTCTCATAGAATAAGGACATGTTATATCTCCTCCTATTTTCTGAAAGAGATTGCACAGAATTAGTATAATTTTGTCCTTAATGTTTGATAGAATTCAACGACATAACCATCTAGGACTGATGCTCCCTTTTTCTTTAAGGTTATTCATTATCGATTCAATTTTAAAATAGATACAGACCTTTTAAAATTACCTACTTTTCCTTGCGTGAGTTTTTATAGCATATCTTTCAAAAAATTGGTTTATTTCATCTAACTTATCAAGTTTGTGATCATAAAGTTGTTCATAGTATTTTTTTTTATTATTCTTTTCATGTGCATGTGGTCAATAGCAGTGACCTTTCTTTAATCTCTGCAATGAGTAATTTGTGTGTGTGTGTGTGTGTGTGTTTTCTTTTATCCTAGTTATCCTTGAAAGAAATTTATTATTTTGTTTATCTTTCCAAAAACTAGTTTTAGTTTTGTTGGTTTTATTATCATTTTTATGCTTCAAATTTATCAACTCCTGCACTAGTTTTTGTTTCCTTTCTCCTGCTTGCCTTAGGCTTATATTGTTCTTCCTTTTCTAGATTCCTAAAGTGGAAGCCTAGATTATTAATTTTAGATTTTTCTTATTTTCTAATACATGTATTGGTGCTATAAATTTTTCCAAAGAACCACTTTTTAGAAATTTCACAAGTTTGGATAAGTTATATATTCAATTTCATTTATTTCAAAATAATTTTAAATTTCAATTTGAGAATTCTTTGGCTCATGCGTTATTAAGAATTTAATGTTAAAATATTTTGGAATTTTCACTATGTTTCTGTTATTGATTTCTATTTTAATTCCACTATAGTTTGAAAATATATATCAGATGATTTTTATTCTGTTAAATTGATTAAGGCATGTTTCGTAGCTTAGAATTTGATGTTTCTTGATGAATATTCCACATGAGCTTGAGAAGAATTTGTATTCTACTATTGGATGAAGTTCTCTATAAATGTTAATTAGATAAAATTGATTTATAGTACATTTGGTTCAACCATATTTTTATTGACTTTCAGCCTTCTTGATTTATCAGTTAATGAAGGAGGGATGTTGATGTACGCAGCTATCACAGTGATGTTATCTATTTTCTCCCCCCAGTTCTATTAGATTTTTCTTCACATATTTTGATGGTTTGTTTTTAGGTTAAGGATTATTATGTCTTCTGGGAAAGTTGGCTCCTTTATTGTATTCAATCCTCTTTATCCCTGATCATTTCTCTTTTCCTAAAATCTACCTAGCATAAGAGTAATTTAGTTACTCGCAGTTTATTTTGATTAGTGTTATCATGTTACATCTTTCTCCAACCCTTTACTTTTAATTTATCTGAGTTTTAAAGTGGGTTCCTGTAGACAACATATAGTTTAAGTCTTGCTTTTTTAATCCATTCTGCCAATTCCTGTCTTTTAGTTGGCATATTCAGATTATTTACATTTAAAATGATTATTGAAACAGACTACTATTTACAGTTTGTTACAGTTTTTTCTACATTACATTCATTGTTATTTTTTCTCCTCTTTTTCCACCTTGCCTTCTCTAGTTTTAATGAGCATTTTGTATAATTTTGCTTTATCTTTTCCTTTAGCATATAAATTATGCTTCTTTTAACAAAAATTTTGGTAGTTGCCTTAGAGTTTGCAACAGGTATTTACAACTAATTTAAGTCCACCTTTAAAAAAATTATACTACTTCATGTGTAATTCAAATTATACTACTTTAGGTAACATATAGCAGAGTATTATCAATTCCTCCCTCCTGTCTCTTACGATATTCTGTAATTTGTTCATGTGCTATAATTGTCCAATAAACTGTCATGATTATTGCTTTAAATAAAGTTATTTTTAGAGAAATTTAGAATTTAAAAATTAGAAGTTATTATTTCACTTTTATTTATGCCTATTCTGATGATATTTTTATGTAGATTCAAGTTTCAGACCTATCATATTTTCCTTTTGTCTTCATTGTATCTTTTAACATATTTTGGCAGAGTAGTTTCACTGACAATAAAGTCCCTCAGTTTTATTTGTCTAAGAAAAAAACAAAGTTATTTCTCTTTACCTTTTAAAGGATAATAATCTCTAGGTATAAAATACTAGGTTTCCAGTTTCTTTCTTCAACACTTTAAATATTTCATTACATTTGTTTTTATTTGCATGACTTCTGACAAGAAACCTACTGTGTTTCTTAATTTTGTTCCTCTATAGGTAAGTTTTCCCCCTTTCTGGCCTTTTCTCAAGATTTTCTATTTATCTTTGGTTTTATTCATGTGAATATGATGTGCTCAGGTGTAGTTTTTCAGTATTTACCTTGGTTGGTACTCTCTGAACTTTCTGTATCTGTGGATCCTCTTCTGTATCTGTGATTTGGATCTCTTACTGACTTTGAAAAATTCGTAGCCATTGTTACTTATAATATTTTTTTCTGCTCTGTTCTCTCTTGCTTCAACTCTAGTAATCTAATTACATATACTTTACCCTTTGAGATTGTACCACACTTCTTAGACTTTTTTTATTTTCTTTCTTATTTTTTTCTTCACAATTCAGGTTAGTAAGTTGCTATTGACATATCCTCCAGCTTACTGATTCTTTCCTTCACTGCGCCCAGCTTACTAATGAGCTCATCAAAGGAATTCTTCATTCTCTTAACTTTTTTTCCTAGAATTTTATTTTTATTTTTTCTTTGAGTTTTTATTGCTTGCTTATTTTACCCATCTCTTCTTGCATGCTGTCTACTTTTTCCATTAGAGCTTTGTTATGGTTAATTTTATGCCAACCTGACTGGGCCATGGGGTACCAGACAATTGGCCAAACAGTACTCTGAAAGTGTCTGTGAAGGCATTTTTGGATGAGATTTACATTAAAGACCCAAAAAGAACAAAAAGGCTAAGTGAGAGAATCTTCTTCTGCTCAACTGCATAAGCTTAGACATCAGTCAGTCTACTCTTGCTTCTAGATTCAAACTAATAAATCAGATTTTCTTGAATCTTGAGCTCGTGGGCTTTTAAATGAAACTTGCATCATCAGCTTTTCTAATTCTCAGGCCTTTGGACTTGTACTGGAACCATATTTTGGTTCTTCTGGGTCTCCAACTTACCAGCTGCATACCTTGAGACTTGTCTGCCTCCATAATAATGTTAACCAACTCCTTATAACAAATAAATACACACACACACACGCACGCACGCGCACACACACACACACACACACTATTGGTTCTGTTTCTCTGGGGGTACCCTGATGAATACAAGCCTTCTAACATATTAATTATAGTTATTTTTAATTTCCAGTCTGATAATTCCAAAATACATATTATAGTAAAGTTTGATTCTGATGCTTGCTTTTGATCTTAGTCTATCTAGGCTGCTATAACAAAATACAACAAGCTGGGTAGCTTGTAAAAAAAAAAACACATTTATTTCTCATAATTCTGGAGGCCAGAAGTCCAAAATCCAAGTGCCAGTATTGTCAGCTGAGGGCCTCTTCCAGATTCCAGACTTATTTTATTCTCTCATGATGAAAGGGGCTAAGGAGCTCTGAAAGATCTCCTTGATAAGAACACTACCCTTTTCTTGAGGGGCCCATCCTCATGACCTAATCACCTCCCAAAGGCCCCATCTCCTAATACCATCACTTTGAGGGGTTAATATTTCAACATATGAGTTTAGGGAGACACAGACATTTAGATCATAGCCCTTTCTCTTCAGACTGTGTTATTTTCCTGCTTTTTAGCCTGCCTTGTCATTTTTTGATGAAAGCCAGGCATGATGTATTAGGTAATGTCAACTGAGGCAAAAAGCCTTTAGTGTGAGGTTTTATGTTAATGTAACTAGAAGTTAGACTGTTTAATGTTAGGTTACATAGTCTCTAAACTCCTCTTGTGGCCTTGTTTTTGTCTCTACTCTTGCTTTTGGGCTTCTCTGCAAACTTTTCCTTAAATAGAGTCTGTATCTTATAGTTCTTTCAGCTCTAATACACTGTTATTATACTGGATCCCTATTGATGTGATGGTGACGTGTGAGGAAGGAAACACATTCTATAATCTTATGATTAAGTCTTTCAGTGGGCTTGTGTTACTGGGCTGTGACTTTTACAAATGTTTCAGCTGAGAGTTTTTTTTTATCATAAATGGATGCTGGATTTTGTCAAATGCTTTTTTTTTTTTTTTTGCATTATTGATATGGCTGTATGATTTTCATCTCTCTTTTTGTTAATGTGGTATATCACATTAATTAATTCATGAATATCGAACCAAACTTACATCCCAGCAATAAATTCAACTTGATCATGGTGTATGATTTTTTTAATGACTTCTTGAATTTGATTTGCTAATATTTTGTTGAGAATTTTTGCATCATTTTCTTTTTTTGAATGTCTTTGTTTTGTTTGGGAATATGGGTAATGGTAGTCTTATAAAATGATTTTGGGAGCCCTCCTTCCTCTTGAATTTTTTGGAACAGTTTGTGAAGAATAGATGTTAATTCTTTAAATGTTTGGTAAAATTCATCTGTGAAGCCACTCGGTACAAGACTGTTGTAGGTCCTTGTTTTTCATCACTTTGAATATTTCACGACAACCCCTTCTGGCCTGCAAAGTTTCTGTTGAGAAATCAGCTGACATTCTAATGGTAGTACCCTTGTAAGTAACTTTCTCTTGCTGTTTTTAGGATTCTCTCTTTGTCTTTGCTCTTTGCCATATTAATTATAATGTGTCTCTGTGTGGATCTGTTTGGGTTCATTGAGTTTGAGATTCTCTGCACTTCCTTGACTTGTATGTCTATTTCTTTCACTAGCTTAGGGAAGTTTATAGTCATTATTTCTTCGAATAGGTTCTCAATCCTTTGCTTCTTCCCTTCTCTTTATGATACTACTATGATGCAAATGTTGTTATGTTTGATATTGTCCCACAGGCTCCTTAAACTATCCTATTTTTTTTTAATTGTTTTTTCTTGTTGCTATTTCAGTTGGGTGTTTTCTGCTACTTTATCTTCCAAATTGCTGATTTGATCACCTGTTTCATCTAATCTACTGTTTATTCCTTCTAGTGCAGTCTTAATTTCATTCATTGTGTTCTTTATTTCTGACTCATTCTGTTTTATGGTTTCTGTGTTCTTCTTTATGCATCCCTTTGTTCAAGTTCTCATGCAGATCACCTATTCTTCCCCTTAGTTCATTGATCATTCTTATTACCAGTGTTTTGAACTCTGCATCTGGTAGTTTCCTTGCCTCCATTTCATTTAGTTTTTTTTTTTTCCTGGAGTTTTCTCCTATTCTTTCATTTGGAACATGTTCTTTTGTTTCCTCATTTTGCCTGCCTCTCTGTGTTTGTTTCTGTCTTTTAGCTAGATCTGCTATTTCTCTGTCTTAGCTGGGAAGACTGTGTGACCCAGTGGCACAGTCTCCTTGATCACCTGTGCCAACTGCTCCAGGAGTGTCCTTTCTGTAGGTTGTGCTGCCCTCCTATTGTAGTTGATCCTTGATTGCTGTTGGCATGTCAGTAGGTGGGATTGTCTCTCAGGCTGACTAAATATGAGGATTGGTCATACCCACAGGATATGAGCTGTTGCTTGGAGGCTGACTCCATGAAATGGGATTCACCCCAGCAAACTCTTATGCTTATTGAGACCACGTTTTGGATGTGCCACTTGTGGGGCTAACCAGGTGGTGCTTTGTTGAGGTCTAACACCAGCCTCTGAATGTGTTGGTTATGGAGCCCCTTTGGCTCCAATTCAGGCCAAGATTAGCCACTGCCTGTGACTGGCTTGAGGTTACCTTGTAGGAGTTACAAAGCTATTTGTGGTTGTTTGCTGCCTGTGCTGAACCTGGAGAAATGTATAAGAAGCCATGCAGTTAACCAAGGCCACCTGACACCAGGATTGGGGCAGCTCTGCAACAGCCCCAGGACCCCCAAAACTGAGGCTTCCTGCTGGCTGCCTGTAAGGCTCAAAAACAGAAAGAACTCAGGTCATAGGCCAGTTGGGTGAAGTGAGGTCCAAGGGGATCACCAGGGTGGGGCAATTTGTGTTCCTCACATTAGCACAGATTTATATTTATTGCTACAGCTGAGCCTGTGGCCACTTGCAAAAGTCTCAGATAACACCAAGGCCAGCCACTGCTCACCTCAAGCCTGCAGACCCTGGAGATTTATTCAAGAACTACTGTGGTTTGAGCCAGGGCTGGTTGCCTGCCAGAGAATGTCTTCCAAGGTGTGCAAACTAAGGCCTGTTGATTGCTGCCAAAGGAGCCTCCTGCTGTGTCTCTTAAGGTGCACAATCTGAGGCCTGTTGATTGATGTCAAGAGTACAGGGTAAGGTTGTTTGCCCGGCAATGAAATTGTCACCAGTAATTTGCGAGTTGGGTGGGGTGGGGTCTCATGGAGTCAGTCACTGGCGTGGAGTGAATAGATTTCACTAGGCCAATGTTGCTTCAGTTTTGGCCATGTGGGGGAAGGGCTCAATGTGGGCAAGACAGCACCTGTCTGTAGGCTGCCCAGGAGGAGGGCTCAAAAAGGGACAATGCTGGCTGTCCCTCCAGCCCTCACCCTGAAGCCACACAACTCGAACTTTCTCTACATGTTTCTGGCACCTCTCAAGCTGATGTTCTTCCACTGGAGCCCAGAGTAAGTGCCTGCAAGCAAATAAGTCTGTACATGGGTCCTGTAAGGGAATATCTGGGTTTCTAGCTACCTTCTGTCTCACCCAGATGGTTGGAATCCCCACTGATTTTTGCAGCCACATTTTGTGGGGACTCCTCTTCCCAGCACTTGAACCCTGAGCTAGGAAGCCTTAGTGTGGGGCTATGGCTCCTCACTCCTTGAAGTGGACCTCCACAGCTGAGATATCCCTCCAGATACTTAATGATCACATGTGGGTATGGGTCCAGCCCATATCACGTCTTTGCCCCTCCTACTAGTCTAGATGTGGCTTCCTTTTTATATCCCTAGCTATAGGAATTCTGTTCAGCTAGTCTTCAGATGGTTCTCCAGGTTGACTTTTCCATAATTTAGTTGTAATTTTAATGAGGTAATGTAAGGAGGCATGCACAATGTTTACCTATTCCTCCATCTTGACTGGAACTCTCTTATGGATTTCTGACCACCAAAGGCAACCCCACTACATGTACAGATATATATATAACTTGGTGCGATTAATGGAAAACCACAAAGAAGAGAACATATGGGACAAATGGGCCATTATAAGAAGCATGCTATTGTCTGTCGAATACATAAAAGTTCCAGTTTTGACTCTATCACTCACTGTGGAGTTTTAGGAAAATCCACTGGTTATGACACTCTATAGTCTAAATCCCTGACATGGTCTGTGGACCAAAAAGGGGGTTCCATGAAGCCCTGTCCATTATTTCTGTGTATCTAGGTTAACACACCTTTGAAATTCTCCCTTTCAGAACTTTTCTTCTAATATGTGACAACCCTTTCAGATCCCTTATTCTAAAGTGTGACCACACTCAAGAGAGCACATAATCTTAACTATCCTATAATTTGATCCTTGCCTTGCTGTCCACCTTCATGTAATCTTTCTTACATTACCTTTCTAATCTTAAATGCATAAAAGAAACTGCAAACTGTCATTCTCTGGAGCATTTGAGATCTTGCTTCTGGGCAATTATCAGTTTTGACTCATAAAAATTCTTTGCAGGTTTTAATGTTTCTTTTACTAACAGCCAAAACCTTAAATAGATGTGGTCTGTTTTAATCACTACCCACAGTCAAAGTTTTCTCAGGAAAAAAAAAAAACCTGCCAAATCTTCAAATACTAAAAGAACATCCAGCTCCTAGTCCAATCCTTGTTTTAAAAGAACCATAAGAGGTTTATTTCCTTTCCTTCAAAAAGTACAAGGCTTCCAGATACTGGAAAATTTTTCCTGAGCCCTTATTGACTTCCAGAAAGGTTCATTCAGTCTTCCTTGGCACTTTTATCAAGAATTACTATGACAGTATTTCTTCTTAGTTCCATTTAACCATTTAACCATTAATGCTACAATTTGTTCTGTCATTATACACACACACACACACACACACACACACACACATATATACACATATACATATACACACACACAAACAAAAAGCAAATAAGTAAATAAAATTGAGGAGGGGCTTTGGAACCAGTGGGCTTTGTGAAGAGTGTTACTTTGTTTGAGTACTTGGAAAAAGCTGTTTATCTTTGAAAAGACCACAGTTGAAGGTTTGCAGAAAAGTGAAAAAACTCTCATTGAAAACTGGCAGAAGGGATTTACTGTGAAGTGACAGAAAATTTAGCAAAACTATTAACTGAAATTATACAGAAAGTAGAAAACATACCTAATGAACAGGTAATATAGTTTAGGAAGTTTCCAAGCAAATTACCTCTTGTTTCACAGCTTATAGTAAATGTGAGAGAGATAAATTGAAGGAAGGACCCTTAAACACAAAGAAGCCAAGACTAGCTGAAAATCCCTAGTTCTTTCAAATGGCCAATGAAGGCTTTAAAATTTAAAAAATAGCTTTTGAGCAGAAGATTGGACCCAGAGCACTGTCAAGAAATGTGGTGCAAAGATGTAGCTGAGAGTAGGAATGTGAAATTTGTTGTTAAGACCTCAAAAGATTAAAAACGATGTTTCAGTATCATTAAGTCAGACAAAAGCCCTCTAAAGAAATTGGAGGTATGCCTCACAGATTCTCTTACCTTATCACAAAGAGATTTGTGAGTGTGATTTTTTTGTGTGATAGAATGTACCTCAAGAAGATAAACAGAAGACCCATATATTTCTTGAAAGATAGATATAGATGACAGAGAGAGACAGAGAGAGATAGAGAGACAGCGACAGAGACAGAGAGAGACAGAGAGAGAGAGAGAGAGAGAGAGAGAGAGAAGTCCATTGAAGGGCAGAGAGACGGTAAAAATGAAAAGAGGCCTTAGGCTCCCATAATTCTCCTGGCAGAAAACAGACTGAGAGAGTTGCTCAGCGACAAACACAGGCCACCTTTCACGAAAAAGGAGTGATGACTCAGAATGAAGAGCCTCAAAGATAGAGCCAAAAGCCATGGAAATGGTTCTCAGGACTTGAGACCTAATCAAAGAACTTTTAACATTTGTATATCCAAGTTTCACAACTTTTATGAACCAGTAATTCCTTTGTGCCTCCCATTTCCCTCCTTTCGAATGGCTACATCTATAGCAATGGTCTTATGCCTATCCCACCTTTCTTTGTCAGGATGTGGGAGGCAGATAACTGGTTCTATTAGTTTCACAGGCCTGCAGATCAAGAGTAACTGTAGCCAAGTTGCTGCACTTAAGGAATTATACTCTAGAACCCTTATATACATTTGGACCTGGTTTCAATGATGATATTTTAGACTTTGAGCTGATGCTGTAATGAAGCTATACTTTTCAGGATGTTGGGAAAGGATAAGTGTATATTTCATGTGGGAGAAACATAAGACATTGAGCACTAGAGTCCTGGGATAGGCAGCCTCTCAGACATCTCCCCATGATTCCTGCCTTTACTGTTCACACTTTTGCATTCTCCCTTCCCCTTGAGAATAAGCTGAATTTCTTGATTCATCTCTAACAAATAGAATATGGCAGAAGTGATGAATAGACTCTCTCACTCCCAAATCTATCTAGGGGAAATTAGCTTTCATGTCATGAGGCAGTCATGTGAAGAGACCCATGTTGTGAGGAACAAAGCCCAGACAACAAGTGAGTGAGCTCAGAAGTGGACCCCATTCCCCCATTAAGCCACCTGATAATACCATATCCCAAGCCAACAGCTTGACGGAAACCTCATGGAGACTTTGAGCCAGAGGCACCCAGCTAAGCCATGCTCAGATTCCCAACCTATAAAAACGATGAGATAAAAAATATTTGTTGTTTTAAGCCTCTAAACTTGAGGGTAACTTGTTAAATGGCAATAAAAAACTAATATAGATATCTGGAAAACTGGCAAGGCTGTTTCTCCTAGCACACCCAACATTGAGTTATATGGCAAAAAAAAAAAAAAAAAAAAAAAAAAAAAAATGAGGATAAAGTGTAGGAGGAAAAGTCTACTGTATTCCTTTCTTACCATGCACACATATGCACACATACACATCCTCACTCATTATGTCCATATAACTATAGAGGTAGCAATTATTCTGTACATATAATCCAAAGGGTATGTAGGTTAGCTGAAGAGTATGGCTGGGCATATGAACAGGGTCAAGGGACAATGAGTCAAGGAAAATCTTACTATGGGACAAATAAAGAGGGAGTGTAGCTTTTCTTGTCACTAGTGGAAGGGGAAGAGTAAAAAAAAAAAAAAAAAAAAAGAGCGATCAGGAAGTGTGTGAAGGCCATAACACCAAAGAGTAGAGGTAAAATACATAAATGGAATTTTAAAAAACATTTTCTAAAATACTCCATACATCACATTTATTATATTGGTACAATTTTCTAGGACATTGTCAGCAAAAAAAGTGGAAAGTAGAGCATTGAAACTGGACTATATGTTTTGTTCCTTGAGGCATATTTCTGGACCAAGAATTCCAACGGATAAAGCTACCTTTTGGGGACAACAAAATTCAATAATTGGGAAGTACTTTGGAGGAACATTTGGCCTTACTTATTCATTAGACAGGTAAAGAATGTGAGGCTCAGAGAGGTGAAATGATAAGCTCAAATCCTCACAGCTAATGAGAGCAGAACGAACAAGAGGCTCCCTAGATCCTAAGCTGACTTACTTTTTACAGGATCACTAGATCAGGATCACTGATTTGTGAGAAAAGAAATTTTTAGCAGCCAAAACAACATACGGAGGGCAGTTGCTAAAAATGTGGCAAACGGAGTTAGTTATTGCCTAGACTAGAAAGAGAAAAAAATGTAATTGCCAGAATCATGAGGGTAGAAGTAGATGATATTAAGACTCAATTTTACTATCCTATTGATTTCAAGCACAAATATAGCATCAGGGTGGGTTTCCCCAGGGATTCTGGAGTACAGACCATGTGTTTGCCAGTATAAAGTAACCCATAAAGTAAATATTCATTTTGTACAAATTAGAAGAGGACTGGGTTTCACTGCAATCTGTTAAACAAACAGGCTAAAACTCAGCATTAGTTGCCATTCACTACAAATATTGGCATTATGAAAATTGTATGCAAATGATTGATATAGCAAGCCCCAAACTGAAATGTACTCAGAGTGCTTAATTCCTTCTGTGACTTTGCTCATTACTTCAAGGAAGTGGTCAACACATTCTAAGCAATGACTCATAGAGTAGCACATACAGAATTAGTTTAGTTTGGGTTACCATTTTTAAATTGCCTAGATGTTTGCCAATGCATGTAAATGTGTGCATATGTTTATTGAGGACAAGATGGAGTTTTAAAAGAATGGAGAAACTCTTGCTGATACTCAGATGCAAGCAAATCTTGAACTTGAGATCAATATTCTATGCCTTTATCCCATACACTGAGATTCAGTTGAAGTTTACTTACATCTGGCATCACTCAAACTGTCAGATTTCTGAGCCATGGATTAAAATCTATGCTTTTTTTTCTTTTTCTTTTCTTTTTTTAAATTCATTTCTGAAGCAAGAATTAGGTCTTCTTGACATGGTTACAAAATAAACAAAAAATGGGTAATTCGGAAAAATTTCCTGAGGCACATCTTCATATCAAAAGCTTGCTGGTTACTTAAATATAAGTGAATAGATTTCCGGTGGTCCCAGTGCCTTTATTGTTAGCTTCATGCCACTAGGCAAGACACTCTGATATGACGCTTCTTCATGCCCTGGACAGATAAGCCCATTTAATCTGACTGATGATGGTGAGATTCTGCAAGGACTGAACAAGAGGCCAGAGCCAGCCAACTGGAATATTCTGGAAGTACATGCTTCCCCCAAGGGTCAAAAGACACACAAAAACTAGCAAAATATATCAACCAGGCTACCACTTTGATTGTCAAATTTTTCATTTACTATTCAGTGTCTCAATGTTTTCATAATTAAAGCCCAAACATCATGTTGAAAAGAGAAAGAATTTGCTGGATAGGGCTATAACAATAAGGAAAATTTTAACAGAAACATAAAACCTTAAAACTCCTATTAATATGGTGGATAGTGAGGTCAGAACAAGAGTGAAAGGAATGAGAAGAATTTGCCTAGTGCTCAATGTAGAAAACAATCTCATCTGAGAAAAGTCTAGGGTATATTTCATTCCTTTGTGAAACATCAAATAAGGGCTCAAATAAGATTGTAAACAGAATTCATCTGACAGCTCTTGCAGTAGGCAAAGAACCTTCAATTAATTAGAAAAGCAAAACACCGTGTGCATAGATATACAAAATGCAGATGTGCCTAAATAAATACCATCGTGAGCTGGCCCAGAGCCAGGTAAACATGTGACCTAAAAACCTCCCTCATTTTAGTAGGCCGAAGTCTGGAAAAGTGATTAACTATCTAAATGCAATGTTACTGCACTGTGCACCCCAGGGAATGTTGAGAGAGAAAGGAAGGCTCTTATATCCTAATTAAAAGCCCAAGCTTTTGCCCAATGGAATGCAAAACGTCTTTGGATACAGGAAACTGTTCTTTATCCAGCTACACTCATAAAGCTGTCAATAAGTTGAGAAAGTGGCCTTGATGGTGTGAAAAAAACCACCTCTTTTAAAGCACTGACTGCTAATAAAAATCTTTTCTATTCAATGAAGTCCAACAAATCATCTAGGATCATATAAATAGCAAATTTAACAGCAAATTAGCGAGGCTTATAAAATATATGACCACTTAGGCAGCAAGAAAAGCCAAAAATCAAGGTTGGAGAATTACTAAATTATGGTTAAAAATTTTTTTTTTACTTTTTATACTTTTCATTGGAAGCCTTTAAAAATGTATTTTGAATGACTAAACTGCTCTTAAAAGGGGGATGTAATTAAACTAGCTGTGTTTGTGAGGGTCAGGGCCTCTCACACTTGATAACCACCAGAAAATGAGTAGTGATTTGCACACTATAAGGAATTTGTACAGAGCATTCAAGCCTAGCAATGTCTAGCATACAACCTTCCTGGTTATCTAGTAAGAGATGTCAGATTTGTGCAAGGAAAACCACTACAAAAAAAAATTATATCAGCTTTACAGAGTCTAATGCTTTAAAAGAAATAAAATAACTACTTCTTTTATTAAATTGACAACCATTTAAAAAGTTTCTGATAAAGCTAGGAACAGATTCTGCTTTGAAGGAGTCATTAATACTATTACCAGGAGATTTAGCCTGTAAATTCTCAATTGTTTTGTTTCCCCTGTTATAGAGATTCTCATTAGTTGTGCCCTACAACACAGGTAGTCATTATTAACTAGCACATTCCTGATGTTGCATGGAAGGTTATGCAGACTCTTCATTAAAACCAAATTCTCAGACCTAGTAACTTTGCAATAAAAAGTCTTTTTCACCAAATCTTGGTGCACACACTCTCTGCTTGGCTCTAAAACATTTTTAGGAAATTTTAAAGGAAAAAAAAATAAGCACTTTTGAAGTTTCCATCTTAAATAAGTATTAGAAAAATTGATGTGTTTAAGATAATTTCTCAACTGGTTATTTTAAGCTATAGCTGTCTTTCCTGAACTTTCATTTCTAAGGATGTCTTCCCAAAGTCATCTGGAAGGATGACAGCTGAAAATAAACATCTCATTCTTTCTCTCCATCCTTCCCATCTCTTAAAAATGAAAGATAACCATCAGAAACAAAAAGGAGTGAGGAAATATGTATTCTACAGAACTGAAACAAGAAAAGACTACCTTCTGGGTTGTGCAGATTTTGGATTATTGTCACCAGGAAGTGAGAATGAGCACAACAGTGATAGAGATGGAAAGTGACTCTTCCTGGCTTTAGAGCAGTGCTATCCAGCAGAAATATGATGTGATACTCAAATGTGAGCCACATATGTACTTTTCAAATTTCTAGTAGACACATTTTTTTAAGAGAAAAGAAACTGGTGAAAATAATTTTAATAATATATTTTATTTAACCCAATAAAAAGTATTATAGAAACATGTGATCATTCATAAAAATTATAATGAGATATTTTACTTTATTTTTGTATTAAAATCCAGTCTTCAAAATCCAGTGTGTATATTTTGCTTATAGTACATTTCAGTTTGGTCTAGCCACATTTCAAGTGTTTAGTAACCACACGTGAGTACTGGCTACCATATTGGGGAGCGTAGATATATAGGACAAGTGCAACTACACAAAACAAAATTGGGTATACAAGGCTTCTTCTTGAAACATCTCCCCAGATTCAGTGATATATGTTTCTGAACTGACCCATTTGCCCAGATCTTCCTATGGCTGCTATCATCTCATTGTTTAGGTCTTAGCTCAAAAATAATTTCCTCTGAGAGGTCTTTCCTCTCCAGTCCAATTAGCAGCCACTTCCAGTCACCATCAGAGCACCCTGTTTTATTTCCTTCATATCAAGTATCACTTTCTTGACTTAGTTTGTGTATTTATTTATTTATGTTTGGTTTTCCTACTTGTTTATTGTCTTTCTACCTTATCAGAATATAAACTTCAAGAAAGTAAAAGTGTAGTTCATTTTGTTTACTTCTCTATTTCCAGGCCCTACCACAGAGCTGGACACATAATATGTATCTCATCAGATAGTTGTTGAATGACAGTAATAGACTTCAGGAATATTATAGAAATTAAAAATTGTTAAGAAAAAAATGTCTGTTTTTTCCTTACACTCTTTTTTAAAACATTTTTTTGTGCTTGTGACTCTTCCTCTCTAACAATAAATTATAATTGCTTTTATCCTTAATCTTAGAACTACCAGCTCCTTCAAAGAAGCTAAGATACCCATTCACTCTAAAATGTAAATGATTGACAAAGTTAAGTGTGATTTTTTGATCATGGCATTTCCAAACCATGTAAGATGAAGTTTTCAGTTCTTCAATTCATTCAGTTATTTTGTTAGAGTATATTTTTCATGCTGAGCTCTCCAGAGTATATAGTCACCTTGTATCATTTTTAATGGAAATCATACAAATAACTTCATACAGAAAGGTGCCAATAAAATGTATTTTCAATGATAGCATTTCTGGCCAACTGAACTGGAGAGTCTGAAGACTGAAAGACTTTCTCAATATCCTTAAAATGTGTCAACCTAAGAATACACAGCCCTGGTTAGGAGAATAAGGAAAATGGAAGTACAAAGTATTTTAATATTACTTGTAGGGGGTGGGGGCATGAGATCTTGGACTAAAGTTTTAGGGAGCAATGGGAGTCAAAAGAAAGAGGTATTTTAAACAAATAAGCAACATCAAATGCCAACTGCTTGGAAATAGTGGACAACAAAGAGAATAAAGAATCAAATGTGATGCTAAGATATTGAGCCTTGTTACAAAATGAACAAGAGAAAGTTTTGATAAACATATAAAAGTTGAGACGAAAATAATTTTTTTGAGGAAAAACATGTCAAGTTTGGAGCAGCAGTAGAAGAGATATCTATAAATGTTATATAAGCATTTAGGAAATATGAAAGTACAGTGAGATGATTGCTTGAGGCTAGAGATCAGACATTGGCAACCTATGATCATGCCTGCACATGAAAAGTCCCCAGCTGACATAAATGAGAATTCCTAGGTCCTGAAACAGGCAGAGACAAAGAGAGATATCATAACTTGTGGTATAGGCACAGAAAATAGTAGTTAAATAAATATGAGTCATCAAGTATTTAATGACTCAGAACCTAAGCATTGGACTTGGGTGACATAAATTTCTCAGCAGCAAAATCACCATGGTAACAAAATTGTTTCTGCATCCTGGCATGGCTATTCCAGCAGAGTAGATAATAAAAGTCTAGATGTCCCTTTGTTCAACTCTTTTCAGATCTGATAACTCTGAGTAGTCAGCTGACCACCACCGTTTGAGGTGCATTCTTGTGAAGCACAGAGGAGACAACTGAGGACTCCTTTTCACTGAGATCTATCCTTTCTCTATGCTAGTTTTATATCATCTCTGATCCTGAGTGAAGCTAATGAAAAGAAATAAGAAACGTCTCTGACTTTCACTTCTAAGATACTTAAATCCAGTGTTTACCTTCCATGATCCAACCCTAAGGCCATGAAATTTTTCATTAAGAGTAATAAAGCATTTTTATATTAAAAGCAACAAAACATTAAAAACATCTGAAAAGAGATAAGCAATAAACTATGTTCTCACCTTCCTAGATCTAAAAATGGGATTATATTAGAAGACATGGTCTCCTACTAAATAGTTAGCTATTCTTAATCCTATTTAAATTAACCCTAGATTTTTCTGATCTTTTACTAGTAGGGGCTTCAAAACAAACTTTTGGGTTCCTTCACTTTGACTTTCTTCTCACTAATTTTATCCTTGCTCTAGGCTGATGGCCACAATGGGAGAATGCCCCTCTGATGAGCCTATCAACTTCTATCCAATATTATGAAGAATGTCCTATTCTGTCCTCATGGAGAGAACTGTCTCCTGAATCCAAAGGTCAATCCTGATTGCCTATGCCACCCATAGGTGGAGCTGGAATTGAGTTTATACTCCTGGAGACAGCTGCTCAGAAACTGCTTCTGGGGGTAGTTGTTGCTGATGACACAGGTACCTCTCTAGCAGAGAGTGAAAGGTTGGAGTCTCATTGAGCCTAGCATCCATTTGTCTTGGGGGATAGTTCACTTTCCTCACTAGAACCACATCACTGGAGATTTATTCTCTGCTTTTCCAGAAAGAGTATGAAATCACTCCCTGCCCAAGAACAAAGTTTTTGTCCCAGGACTGAGTACATTTCAGAGTGACTGTGAGTGGATTGAATAAAGACACCCCACTCTCTGCCCTGAAAAAATATCCATATCCTAATCCCTGGAATTTGGGGATGTTATTTCATATGGCAAAAATAGGACTTTGCAAATGTGATTAATGATTTTGAGATGAGGAGATTATCTTGAATCATCTCAGTGAGCCCTAAGTACAATAACATATATTCTTAAAAGAGGGAGGCAGAAAGAGATTATACCACAGAAAGAGAAAAAGGCCATGTAGGGTGAAGTTCTAAGATGACCATAGAGGCAGAGAGAGGAGTGATATGCAACCACTAGCCAAGGAATGCCACGACCTCTAGAAGCTAGAAGGGCAAGAAATAGGATTCTCCTCCAGAGCCTTTGAACCCTATTTCAGCCTGTTGCTACTGATTTCATACTTCTGGTCTCCAGAACAGTAAGACACTAAATTTGTAATTTGTTATAGCAGCCGTAGGAAACTAATACAGTGACTGACAGAGAAATAACACAGATGTTTTTAAGGCAAATCTCTTCCCAGCCATGAATCCAGCAGGGCAAATATAAAATTATCCAATACTTGCATATTTCCCAAAGGCAGGGTTATTCAGTTCTACAATGGAAAAAATATACATCACACTATTATATATATACACACATACATATAACAGTGTGACATATGTATAATAGTATGATATATATGTAAATACTCAATACATAATTTACATTATTCTAATTTTTTGCAAATAAACAGCAAACAATTTTTATAAGGATGTTGGGTATTTAAGGTTTTTTTTTGTTTTTAATATAAATTATCTAAAATAGCCACTACTGGCTCAAACATTATGAAAAAGTATTATAATATATTTTTCTGATGACAAAAGCAACACAAATATTGGGAACTACAGAAAAGCTCTAAAAAGAAAATTAACATTATAGGAGAATTTTTGCCATGAGATAAACAGTTAATCTTTTCTTCTAGTCTTTAACTATATAACTATTTTTATTGCATAGTAGAGATTGCATAATACAAGCTGTTCATAATCTTTTAGTTTGGGATTTAATAATATATCATATTTGTGATTATTTTCCCTTGTCATTAAATATTCCTCTACAACATACTTTTCATGGCCACATAGTTTTTCATCTTTGGATTTTACAATGAAGATTTTAATTTTTATATAATTCATCTATCAGTCCACTTGCATATCTATATGCCTTTGAAAGTATGCTTAGTAGCCCATTACATTTCTTTTTAGTATTTTAAGGTGTCTATTAAAGTGTTCATCTACCTGGAATTTATTTTATTTTATAATTTGGCAGTCTGATCTAATCTTGTTTTTTCAAATGACTCACTGGTCATGAGTCAAGTTGTGAGATGATTTTATGAACAGTGTTTTCTTCACTGGTTTGATACATTCTACTACTTACTTACTATTTTAGGTTACTTCTAGATATAACATTCTGTTCCACTGACCAATTGGTTTAATAAAAAATTATTAAAACTTATAATAAAGCAGCTTTTTCTTCATGGCCGTTATTTTCAAAACCATCCCCATTTTTCTGAAGCATTTATTTTGATCAAGTTAAATGTTTTAAAAGCTATTATTTTCATTAAAAACTACTTTTTAATTGTAAAGTTTCATTTAGAGATAGTAAAGTACATTTACATATCTTATTATCTAAGAACAATTTTTCTAATCGTTTATGAAGGATCCCTTCTCTTTTTCATCTTCAAATATTTGCCCCCAGCAATAGATCCCCTCTCTCCAGCTTAATTAATTGACTCTCTGTTAGGTTATTTTCATCAGCAAAGGAGCATGACTTTGTTTCTGTCTTCCTAGAGGAAAACAAAAATTAACCTTAACCTCATATCCTTGTATCTCTCTTTTCCTCCACAGTGAAACCTTTGGGAAGAACTGTCTAAAATCACTTACTTCCCTTTATTCACTGTGCAATCTACTTTAACGTAATTCTTCACCAAAACAATCCCTATTAGGACATCAAAAATCTCCCTCCTGCAAAATTCAGAACCTTCTCTGGCCTCTATGTTTCTGACCTTTCAGCAGTAGACTCTTCTCTCCTTCTTGAAAATATTTCATCTCTTGGCGTCTGTGACCATTGATCTTCCTCCAACCTCACCGGATCTTCTATTGGTGATCCTTTCTAGCTCATCCTTGAAGGTTGATGTTTATCTGTAAAAACCATGAGGCCCAGAGTCTTCTCTTTCTTCCTTCTCACTCTCTTCACTCTTCTCATATTTTTCCATCAGTTCTCGCTGCTATTTTATAAATTGTTTACTCTGCAGAATCAGCATAAAAAATGCTGTTTTTCTCTCATTTTGCTTTACCTCACACCCTTTGCTAGCTATAATTGTAATTTTTTCTTTCAAGTGTTATTTTTATTTGTTTTATTATTATGCATTTGTAATTAACCATCTTCTGATCTTTCTTACTAGCTCCAGGTGATTTTAGTTCAATTTTGGGTTTTTTAGGTACTCTATCCTGTTACCAACTGATAATAAATTTCTCCTTATCTAGAATAGTTATCCTTTCTCCTATTATTGTTTTCTTATTTAATTGGATTGATTAAAAACTTTCAGAAAAATATTAATATTAAAAAAGTGGATTCTGATTTGAAAAAGAATATCTCTAGCACTTCACCCTTATATATAATAGAGTTTAAAAAAGATGTTTTTATTACATTATGAGCACCTCCTTAGTTTACAAAGAGCAGATGTTCACTTCGATATTCACACAGAGGATCATAAATTGTTTTTTAATTCGTGTTGTGATTAATTTTCTTAATAGTTTTTACATCTATTTATCTATCTTTGTAGCACCTTTGTAATCCTATTTTGCCACGCATAATTCTGCTTCAGATATACCAGTATGTTTAATTTGTTGGCATTTTATTAATGATACTTGCTCTTTTATACATATCTATCCCTATGTTCCATTTTCATCCTGTAATTGTTATGCTGTAGGATCAGAGATATGAAAATTTTTTAATTCTTCCTAAGAATTTATCATATTTTATAACATGAATAACTTTCACAAAAATTAATAGCTAATGTGTAAAAATGTCTGTGGTTAGCCTTTTTTTAAAAAAGGTTGAGGTTTTGGTTATTCTATGAATATTTTTTCTATGGACATTCAGCTTTTATTATTTCTAATTTAATTCTTTTTAATTTGACAATGTATACCTCTCCAGAATTTGAACATTTTATCAGCACTGAAATTATTGTCATAAAGTTTTATATTGTATTATTTATATGCTTTTAATAATTCTTAACTTGTTTCTATATCCTTTCTCCTTCCTACTACTGCATATTTGTTCTAATTTTTTTTTCACTTATACCACATTAGCATTATCTGTTTTATTATCTTTTTCTAAGAACTTTCTTTCTGGCAATTTATCAATTTAATTGTTTTCTTTTCTTTTATTAATTTCTACTTGTTTTATTATTCCCTTTCTCCTGTTTTCAGTGTTTATTAGTTACTTTTTTTTTGTTTTTCTAGTTTCTTTTCTTGAATGCTTGATTTATTTTCACTCTTTTTATTTAGTAATAAAATGTAATAGTAGTAATAATTTTAAATTTATTAGTGGGCTTTACTGTTTTCCTTTCAAAGGCATGCCATTCACCCTGTCCCATTAAGGCATCCCACTTGCCTGGGAGGTAATTAGAAATTATTGCAAAAGAAATTCAAATGAAAAGACTGAAGCATAAATGTTCAGCATCTGACATTGAAGAATAGAATTTTGCAGCAAGACACTCTATGTCTTGAGAAAAGATTGTCTAAATTTTCTCTTTTCCTCTACTATTATATTAAGTGATAGACTGCAGGGGTAAAAATCAGGTATTTAGTGAAGATAGTCCTAGCTTGCAGAAGAAAATAGAATAGATGATACCTTTCAAGTCACTGGAAGAATTTTGGAGAAAAGAAGTGGAAGGCAGCCAGATATGTCACCCACTTTCCTTTCCCCCAAAAGAAGGGAAAAGGCAGTCAGATGTATCACTCACTTTCTCTTCTCTAAGCTCTTACCCAGAGGATGGAAGATGATAACAAAAACCATTATTTTATAAAACTCTATAACTGCAGTTTTATTTCCTCATTCCACATGTTACGAAAATATTTTAAAATTTCTATCTGTTTCTATTTTTTGTCTTATCCTTTTGTTATTAATTTTTTATTGTATTGCAAAGTAGTAAGCAATTATGTCCTAGTATTTCTCTTTGGATTTCCTTAGAATTTCTTTGCAGTCTAGAATATGACAAGATATTTTAAAGTTATATTTGCTTATGACCTTCAAATAATGTTTATAAACTTTATTGCATTTTGAAATTCAGAATCATATTTTTGCTAGAGAAATTTCTGATTTCACATTAGTTTCTGTTCATTACTTTTTGTTGTGTCTCAATTTTATAAGTTTTTTTTTAAGTTACAAAATGAACATCGTTGATGTTTTTTTCTTTTCCAACAGAAGTCTAAAACTTATATTACAATTTGAAATGCATTACAAATTTAAAAACTATTTTATATGCTTTACCAAGATTACTTTCTCCTCATCATGATCTCATAAGCTAGAAAGAGTAATTTATATAAGAGATAACTTAGGATGGGCTGTTATAGCTTTGATATGAATTAACATAATAAGAATTTGGGAAAATGAAAAAGAAAGTGAATCTATAAAAACATTTTTAAAAATAAATGAATAAACCAAATACCTGGAATATCATGCAGTTCAATAAAATTTTATTAAATACATGAAAAAAAAACCCCTTAGCTCCAAGTTGGAGTTAGCAGTGAGAGATAATTAAGCAAATAGGTTCAATAGCCTTAGTCTGACCTCTTATTTTAAATTAACATTCATATCATGATCCCCTCCTGAAAGCAGAAATTTGAAAACCCAGATGAATGAACATAGTAGAAAAAGAAATATTTCTTTAAGACTTTTACAATTTTCTCTCTATTATGAGTCTTATTACATATCTTATTTTTCCATTTGTGTTTTGTTTCATTTCTATAATAAATCAGACTCCATTTCTGGAGAAATTGGTTTTCACTGTTGTCAATATTATTTTTCCATCTTTTCATTAACAAGCTTAAAGGCAGCAACAAAAGCTAAGTAACCTTCACCTTCTGACTGAAAAAATTAGGTTGCAATAACCATTCAATTTCAGGTTCATCTTCTCCCGCTATTCAGCAGTCAACCTGGAGAGGTGATCATGGGTCTGCACTAGAGGCAGTCTAGAGTGTGGTCCACATGAGTGAGGTTGAGGTCATTGCAGGGGCAGGGTGAGGGGTCAGGCTTTCCCTGCTGCACCTGGAGGATTTATAAATGGGGATATTTTAGTCTCTAACATAGGCCACTCCTTAGCCTGAGAGAGCACAAATATTTACAGAAGGAAAACCAAATACGAACGCTGCTGCATTGCCAGGCTGTGCTGCTGAACTTAATGAAGGGTTTCTTTCCCCCTATGGATTTCAAAGCAGCCTGAACTAAGGATACTAAAGCAAACAGCATATCTGAGATTTAATGGAAAGGAAAACATACATGCAGCATAAAAGCTCCATTATTATTCCTTAGCACTTAATTTTAGATAAAGTGGATTTCAGTGACTTTTTGATGCACCACTCGTGTCCCCCTGCCTGTGCAGCAGGCCAACCCTTCAGGCAATGACATAGTCAGGTGGCATCCATCATAAGCCTCAGTCTCTTAAGGACCAAGAAATAGTGATGTGTGGCTAGATTGAATAAATTTATAGTGATATGACACCTACCAGCAGTGCCAGGCAATAAGCCCCAAAGTCTGAGGTGATCACTGGGAAGCTGTATGCTATAATGAAAAGGAGTAGGACTGGAGCCAAATAGAATTGAGTGTGAACCCAAGGCTCCATATGTTTGGGATATACTATTCTGATGCTGATGACCATGGATCAGTTATGCGTCTTCTGGCATTACATAACATATGTTTTCTTGAGTGTGTGTTTGGGCTTCTTTCACTCAGCGTAATGACTGAGATTCAACCATGTTGTTGCATGTATCAGTAGTTCATTCTATTTTATTAGTGACTGTTATTCTTTGTACAAATAGATCACAGTTAATTACTATTTTCCATTCTGTTGATGAACATTTGGATTACTAACAGTTGGGACTATTATAATTGAGCTGATTTGAACTTTTTTTTGTGCAAATATTTTTGGGAACATATGAACTGATTTCTTTTGATTATATTCCTTGAGGTAGAATTGCTGGACCAGGTATGGTTGGAAAATGCTTAAATTATAAAAAAAAATGGCCAGTTTTCTAAAGTGACTGAACTGCTTTACACTTTCAATAGCGAGGCAAATTCTAATAGAGAGTTTTAATTGATCAGTATCCTTGACAGTATTTGATATTGTTAAATTTTTAAATTTTAATCATTCAGGTAGGGATGGTGTGTAGTGGTATCTTATTTGGGTTTTAATTTGCAATTCCTGAATGAATACTGTTGCTTAGCACCAACATTTCGTATGTTTTTTGAAAATTTGGATACCTTCTTTTGTGCAACACTGGATTGACTTTTGCCCATTTTAAAAATATTTTCATGCTTTTTCAATTATAGTTAACATACAATATTATATTAGTTTCAGGTGTGCAACACATTGATTAGACAATGTATAACTTATGACATGATCACCCTGATAAAACCAGTACCTATCTGATGCCACACCCAGTTATTAAAACATTCAATATTCTTTATGCCATACTTTATATGCCCATGACTGTTTTGTAACTACTGGTTTGTAATTTTTTTAATTAAATAATTAATTTTTAATTCTTTAATATCATCACATATTTGAACCTTTTTGGAAGAGTTTGAGGAAAATAGATATTAAATCTTCTTAGAATGTTTGGTAGAATTTACTGGTGAAGCTCTGTTGTCCTGGACTTTTACTTTTTGGTAGGTTTTTGATAATTGTTTCAATTTCCATACTGCTGATTGGTCTATTTAGATTGTCCAGTTCTTGATTCAATAGAGGAAGATTGTATTTTTCTAAGTACTGGTCCATTTCTTCTAGGTTATTAAATATGGTGTTATATAATTTTTCATAGTATTCTTGTATGATCCTTTGTATTTTTGCTATGTCAGTCATAATTTCCCCCTCTTTCATCCCCGATTTTGTTTTTTCTTTAGTGAGTCTAGCCAGGGATTTGTCAATTTTATTAACCTTCTCAAAGACCCAGCTCTTCGTTGCATTTATTTTTCTTTTGTTCTTTTGTTTTCAGTTTCACTTAATTCTGCTCTAATCTTGATTATTTCTTTCCTTCTGCTGACTTTAGGCTTCATTTGTTCTTCTTTTTCTAGTTTTTTTTTTTTAAGATGAAGTGTTAGGTTATTTATTTGAGCTCGTTCTTATTTTTGGAGGTAGGCCTGTAATGATATGAACTTTTCTCTTATGACCACTTTTGTCATGTCACAAAAGTTTTGATATATTGTACTATTATCATTGATTTTTATGTATCACTTGATCTCTTTTTATTTCATCTGTGACCCAGTTATTCTTCAGTAGCATGTCGTTTAATCTCCATGTATTTGTGGTTCTTCTTGCTTTCTTTATGCAGTTGATCTCCAGCTTCAAAGCATTATGATCTGAAAATATGATTGGTATTATTTCAATTCTCTTATATTTGTTGAGGCTACCTCTGTTTTTCAGTATATGATCAATCCTTGAGAATGTTCCATGTGCACTAGAGAAGAATATGTAAGCGATTGTTTTGGGATGAAGGACTCTGCAAATGTCAATTGTGTCCAGTTGTTCTAATGTGTCATTTAAGGATGTTATTTCCTTATTGATTTTCTATTTGAATGATCTGTCCATATCCAACAGTGGGGTATTTAGTTTCCCTACTATGACAGTGTTTTGGTGTGTTTCTCCCTTTAGTTCTGTTAGTAATTGCTTTACACATGTTGGGGCTCCCTGATTGGGAGCATAGATATTAAGAAGTGTTATGTCTTATTGGTGTATGATTACCTTTATCTCTATGAAGCATCCCTCAGTATCTTTCTTTTTTTTATTTTGAAGTCGATTTCATCTGATATTAATACTGCTACCTCCACTTTCTCTAAATGCCATTTGCTTGAAATAGCATTTTCTACCCATTCATTTGTCTTTGGAACTGAGATGTGTCTCCTGGAGGCAGCATGTGGGTGGGTTTTATTTTTTATCCTTTCTGCAACTCTGTACCTTTTTATTGGTAAGTTCAGTCCATTTATATAGGGTGATTAATGAAATAGGAGGTTGTTCTGTAACCATTTTATCTTTTGCTTTATAGTAGCTCAGTGTTTTCATTGCTTCATTGTCCTTGTGTTTTATGTTGTTTTATTTGTTTGTGTATGATTTATTTATTTATTTATTTATTTATTTATTTATTTATTTATATTGGTTGGGTTTTGTGGGTTTACCTTCTGATCCTTCTTGTTTTATGTTATATACTTCAGTTCTGAATCTTTGGTGTGTGGTTACCATTATGAATATGTAGAGGATAGTTATGTGTGTGTGTGTGTGTGTGTGTGTGTATCCATTTTCTTCTGTGTATGTTTTATCTCCATTCCCCTTTGAAAATTCAGATCTTTGAATCCTCCCCTTTTCAGTCATTGTTGTTGTAATTTGTCCCTATGTATGCTGAACATTCATTACTATCTATCTTGCTATAGCAAATCTCTGCTTATTGTCTAAGCTTATAATGCCCTGTTCTTAGTAAAGTTTGCACTCCTCTGCTTCTATCTGCCTGCTAGTTGCCTTACTCTTAGTTATGTTTTTATTCTTTTTTTTGTCATTTTGTTTTAGGTGACCTGATCTCTTTCAGTATTTCCCGTAATGCAGGACTTGTAGTTAATTCCCTCAATTTTTTTTATTTCTGGCAAGGTCTTTATTTCTCCTTCATATCTAAAGGAGAGCTTGGCTGCTAGTTCTTTTCATTTAATAGTTTGAATATTTGATTTCACTCCTTTCTGGTTTGTAAGATTTGTGCTGAGAAGTTCAATGATAATCTAATGGGTTTTTCTTCATAGTTTACCATCTTCTTTTCCCTGCTGCCCTGGGAATTCTGTCTTCGTCATTGATTTTTGATAATTTTAATACAATGTATCTTAGTGAAGGCCTTTTTGGGTTGAGATAATTGGGTGTTCTATTGAATTTCTGAATTCCAATTTCTAGCTCATTCTTTAGATTTGTGAATTCTTGTTAACTATTTGTCTGAAAATGCTTTCTAGTCCCTAATCCTTTTCTTCACCTTCAATAATGCCCATTATTCTTATGTTTCCTCTCCTGATAGTATCAGCTAGTTCTTGTATTTCTCTTTCATTGTTTTTTTATTCTTTGGTTTCTGTCTTCTTCCTTCTGATTTATTTCTAAATTTCTGTCTTCAATATCATTGATCCTTTCCTTCATTTAGTCAACTCCATTTCCCAAGTTTGCGCTTTCATTTTTCATCTCTTGCAGTGTGTTCTTCATCTCTAGAAGTCCTGTTTTATTTTATTTTTTTTGAAAGTTATAACCTCATTGCTAAAGAACTAATTCTGCTCATCTGGTTGTTTTTTCAATTCCTGAAATTGTTGATATCAATTGTTTTGGATATCATTGAGTTTTTTCAGAAATACCATCCCAAATTCTCTGTCATGTAAGTTACATATTTCTGTCTGTAGCTTATTTTCTAGAGATTTTCCTCTTTCTTTCTGAGATGCCTTGTCACCTTGATTGTTCATTGTGCTTAATGGACTATTTCTCTGCCTGGGCATTAATGGAAGTGTATTCTGCCTTTTTCCCATAAAGAAGATTTATTATACAAAGGTCTCTCTTAGCTTGTTACAAAGAAGGAGTTTTTCTTTTGGTTTCCAGTAGGTGGCATCTAAGCCTCTTAGATTCTTACTTTACATAAAGTCTTAATAATGTCTTTTTTTAAAATAGATATTCAATCATGCTCGCTACCCTGTCTCAGTTCCTGTCAATGTTATCGACAGTTTCAGTAGCATTTGCTCAGATTCCCCTGGATCTCCCGTGGTGTTCGGTCTTGGAGAACGTGAGGGATGGCGCCCTCTGGGTGGGTATGGAGGCTGCCACTCAGCCTTGTGGTTTTGCAACCGTGGCTAATAATAATCAACTGTTTTTTCTCTGCCGTCCCTGCTTCTCTGCCTTCCTCACTTCTCTGTTTTCTGTCCTGATGCCTGGGCACTGCTGCCATCTGTGTGGAGCCCACAGCAATCCCAGGGAGGGATGTTCACAGAACCCGCCACACTTTCTCCCCTCACCCTCCTTCTGCAGGAAGCTTCAGCTGCAAGAGGAAGCTTTTTTTTCCCTCCCAGTCTACCACCCAACTCCCAGGGTTCTAACCTGTGATAGCTCTTATGCCCAGATCCCATACTCGGACATGTTGGTGTATAGTTTGGGTGTTTTTGTTGAGCTTTAGATGTTCAGCTTGTTGTTGTTTCCAGGAGAGAGATCCGAGGATGTCTCTCACTCTGCCATGTTTCTGACGTCACCTCCCAGTTTGTAATTCTTAATTCCTTGCCCTTTTTCACCCATCCTCCAATGCCCCTCTCATCTGGGATCCATCAAAAATATTCTCTATATCTATGACTTTGTTTCTGTTTGTTTATTTTGTTCTTTAGATTCTACATATAAGTGAAATCATGGCATTTTTCTTTGTTTCACTTGCTCCACTCAGCACAATACTTTCTAGATCCAACCATGTTGTTGCAGATGGCAAGATTTCATTCTTTTTATGGCTGAGTAATATTCCATTGTATATATGTACCACCTCTTCTTTATTCATTTGGTGGGAACTTCTTTTCCCCAACTGGGACCCTTCGCTGGAAAGCCTGGTGAGGGCCTGGAACCCCTTGCTCCTCCAGGAAGACCTCTACAGCTGAGATATCCTTCCCAATTTTTAGCCACCACATGTGTCCCTCCTACCAGTCTCAGCATGGCTTCTTCTGTATAGCCTTAGTTATAGGACTTCTGTTCATCGAGGATTGTTCTGTAGGTTAGTTGTAATTTTGACGTGGTCATGAGTGGAGATAAGTATGGCATTTACTTACTCTGCCATCTTGACCGGAACTATCTGTATTTTTAATCATGTAGTTTGCTTTTGCTTTTGCTTGTTGGATTCATTTATTTTGACAATGAGTTTCAAGGTAAGTGTATGTATCACTCCAATATTTCTTAATTTTGCATTCTCATCTATAAAGTGAGGGTGACACTGTTTATGAATATTAAATGAATTAAGTATTGTTCCTGATGTCATTTCCTTTTCCATATTCCTGAACACAGGTAGCTTCCAGGACAAGTGCTTAAGATAATTAAAATCAAGTGGTATAAGAGTGGGGGAAAAGTTTCTGAAATGAAGAGAAATTGTCTTTGAAAATAAACACTGAAGGAGATTACAAAAAGCATACTGTATAAGTAACCACTAGAATAAATATTTAAATGTTTCTAATGCCTGATAAAATAACCCATAAAACAAAAAACAAAAACAAAGACCACATAATTGTAAATTTTTAAAGCTACAAAACCAAAAAAAAAAAAACATAGCATAAAGTATATATAATAATTAAGATCAAATTTATATTATATTATTAAATAAAAAGGAACTAAATTCATGCATCAATAGAAAAAAGACATTTGAATTTGAATTACAAAACAAATATGTCATATATAAGATATATCTGAAACATGATTTAGAAAGATTGGTTATAAAAGGTTGACAACGAAAGAAAATGAGGGTTTGTGAGTAACTCTTATCAACATAGCATTTATATTTATAATCCAAAAACTATGATAGATATAATGAGAAATAGATAGAAATATATTAGGAGAAGGAAGTTTTAATATAAACATTTCAGTCCATAAGAGAAAAAGTAGACAATATTAAATAAAAATAAGGAAGAATAAAATAGATCTTTTTTTATCTGAAAGTAATATAGTCAAAATTTAACGATTTATTAAGCTATAAGAAAATATTAATACCTTTTGAAAAGAAGAAAAGTATAATTAATATCAAACCAGAAAACAATAGCCCTACCACTGGAAATTTTAAAACTCTTTCTAAACAATTCTTAAGTCAAAGGGCAAATCTAACCTAATCTATAGAATTTATTAAAATCAACAACAACAAAAATGTTGCATATTAGACCCCATGAAATACAGGTAAAGAGTGCTCAGAGAAAAATTTATGGTCCTCACTACATTTTTGAATGAAAGAATTATAATTAACAAACTAAACATTCAACTCAAGAAATAAGAAAAATAGGGTGAATAAAATAAAAAGAAATGAATTAAGCTAAAGAAAATGACTAATTAGAAAACAGAATATAGAAGAATTAATAAATAACACCAAGACCTTATTCTTTGAAATATAAAATAAAAAATAAATTACTTGTATCTAACTTTAAAAAGTAAGTTCAAATAACAAAACAAGAAATATAAGAAAATAACTACAAACACAGAGAGAGATTAAAAGAATGAATAATAACTACTTTCCTCTACTTTGTAAAAATAAACTTGAAAACTTAAAGTAAATAATTTTCTAGTATATTAATATGGAATTTCTTAAAATTGACACTAGAATATATGAATAGTTTGAACACATCAATTACAGAAGAAGCAGAGACAACAGTCATGACATATACTCTATAAAACACCCAAACACAATTAGTGCCATGGCAGAAAGCATCTAGATGTTTAAAGAACAGATAACTGCGATTTTATTTAAACTGCCCCAGGAAGAAACTAACTTTTACAGAAAAAAATAATAAACTGCATTAAAAAAAGGTATCATAAGCAAAGTCAAAAGACAAACAAGAAATGGTAAAATGCATTTGTAATGCCTATCACTAATGTTTAAAATTTTCTCCGATGTTTAAAATTAACCTCACTCATAATAGAAATGTAGATTAAATCTAGAATCAAAGAACAATATACATAATTGGATTGGCAACACCACAGATTCATAAACCAGTTAAGCCGGCTACTTGAGTAATGATGTTCACCAATTAAAGGAATGCTATTTCATTTTTCTTTAATT
Organism: Rousettus aegyptiacus; assembly: GCF_014176215.1. Classification (NCBI taxonomy): domain Eukaryota; kingdom Metazoa; phylum Chordata; class Mammalia; order Chiroptera; family Pteropodidae; genus Rousettus; species Rousettus aegyptiacus. Next base: position 68,959,865 of record NW_023416309.1, read on the forward strand.
TTGGATTAACTTATGGATATTTTAAAAGGTAAAATATTTAAACTTTGTAATGTATTACAAAAGAAAATACCATGGAATGTCTTCCACCTAACCCTGGCCACCTGGTTCCCTTCTCCAAAGTCAACCATATTATCTGTTTCCAGGGTACTCTTCAAAAAATGTTTTAATTACAGTAATTCAGTTATTTATTTATTCAGTTATTAAAAAAAAACATTTGTTGAATGCTTACTATGAGCAAGTATTTACTAGTAAACAAAGAGGGTTTCTCAAAATAATTTTGCTCTTATCAGGTTTTCATTCTAGTTGGGGAGACAAGAACACATTTAAAAGTGTAAAAAATATAAATAATGACATGACAAAGAAAAAAAGCAGAAAAGATGGATATAAAATATTGATGTGGGAATGATCCAAACCGTTAGAAATGGAGGTCAAGATAGACCTCTCTAAGAAAAGGGCTTTTGAGTCAAGAATTGAAGGCACAGGGGAGACAACTATATAGGTATCCTGGGAAGAATCACCCAGGAAAGAAACGATAGGCAGAAAAGCCTGGAAGAGAGAACATACTAAGTAAGCGTTCTTGAAGGATTCCATGAAAATTAGTAATGTTGGAGCAGAGTGAATGAGAGCAAGTAGGAGGAACAAAGGTTCTGTAGGCCATCCTAAGGACTATCTATGGCTTGTACTGTGAAGAAGATGGAAAATCTTTGAAGGGAAGAAGAAGCACATAATCTGACTTGCTTTTTAAGAAAAACAATTTTAATTAAGTTGACAATAAGCAGCGGAGGAGCAAGGTCAGAAGCAGTGACCATTTGGAGACTGTCCTAGCCACCCCAGTGAGAGATGAAGGCTGTTTGGACCTGGTTGGTGGCAATGAGAATGGGAAGAATAAGTTGAATTCCAGATATATTTTGAAGGTGGAGCATCATTCTCCCATTCCTTTTTAATTCACAGATGCTAGAATAACATGCATACTGTTCTGAAACAACTTTTTGAGTTTTACTATATAACAGCAATTTTTCTACTTGAGTAAATGAAGAGCTTTCTTATTCTTTTTATGATTGTACTTACTTCCATCCTGTGAATATTACCGTAATTTATTTAACCAGTTGTACTGATGAATATTTCGTTTGTTTTTTGACCTTTTGATATTACTAATTATAATGGAATGAATAATCTTATATATGTGTCACATTAGGATAAGAGAATATGTTTACAGGATAAATTTGTTGAACAAAATTTTCTTAGTCAATAGGTAATTGTATTTGTAATTTTGACAGAGTATTGCCTGATTTCCATTCATTAAAATTATGTAAGATGACACTTCTACCAGAATTCATAAGAGTTTCTGTTTCCTCACCCCCTTAAGGATGGATCAAAGATCATAGGTGTCCCTTCTGCTCCCGTCTCAATTTATGAAAGATTGTCTAGCTTTTTGTTCTATATTTTTTATGGAAATAGAGGAGTTATTGCAGGGGATTCACTTGAGTATAATCAAAAGTAGAAAGATGGTTCATATTTTTGAAAGGTATTAATATAATAATTAATGTTATAATATAGGTGTAACATTTGATCAAATTCGATATTGATTCTTGATTTAAAATAAATCTTAACTCACAATCAATGGGCATTTTTTTTTACTTGAAAAGAGGTTATCTTCTTGAAATCAAAAATAGGTATAGTTTTAATGATAAAATAGCAGAAGCATTCCCACTGAAGTTATAAATAACGCAAAGATGGCTTCTACTACTATTGTTATTCAACATTACTCAGAAGGTCTCTGATGATGCAAATGAGCAGTCAAGAAAGTCAAAGAAAAGGCACAAATCTAACTACTTTTAAATAATGTAATGTTGCATTTTAAAAATACAACAAAAATAAACCTTTTGTAAGTTCCTTCTGTCAAAAATGATATATCTATTATTATTATAAATTCTATTTTTTATTAAATTTAAAAGTTAAATATCTAATAAACAGTTTAGCTTATGGCGATGAAAATACTGGAAAACGTATAAAAACAAACTGTGGTGGAGCATAGTAGTGTGGTAAAATAATGTGTTTACTAAATTTAGAAATGTAGGGACAGAAATGTACTCAAAAATAGCTTTGGTACACACGTCATTTCAAAATTGAGTCCAAAAAAGGTATGATATTAATTGAAATTAAAACTGTGGTCGTCAAAATTTGAGATATTTTAAAAATTAAAGAGTCACATTAAAAATGCATTTTTCAGGAAAATACCAGTGACAGGATATTGGTGTGAAAGATGGCTAAGAAGTTCATCATATAAATATTTATCAAAATATTTATTCTGCTATGTTCATTTTAATGTTCAAATTATCTATATTTGTCCTGACTCTAGGGGACTCCTTTCAGCTATCTTATCCTCCAATTCTCTCCTACACACTAGCTGGCCTACAGTCTAAGATGTGCCTTTATTAGATTCATGATTCTCTTTCTAATTCTCTTCACTATAACCTCCACTCTCCTTTGAGAGTGCTCTTAGGTTTAAATTTCTTGGTTATGTTAAAAATAGGCAAAGGATTCAAACAGACGTTTCACAAAAGAAGGTATACAATGACCAACAAGCACATGAGAAGATCCTTGACATTATTAGTCATCAGGAAAGTAAATCGAAACCACGATGAGATAACACTTCACAATCTAGGAGCATAGGTAGAATCAAAAAGGTTAGATAACAAGTGTTGGTGAGGATATTAATAAATTAATAAATCGAAAAGTTTATAAACTTCCGGTGGAATATAAAGTGGTCCACTTGCATTGGGAAACATCTGGCAGCTTCTCAAACAATTAAAAACTGAGTTAACATATGACCCAGCAATTCAACTCCTAGCTATTTTATCAAGACAAATAAAAACATATATGCATACAAACTTTTACATGAATGATTCCAACTGCATTATTTATAATTGCCGAAAGGTATAAATAAGCCAAATGGTCATCAATAAATGAATGAGAAAGGTATTCATGTATTATTTATAAAATTAAAAACATATGTATATATAAAGTCTTATTTGTGAACACAGTAAATGGAAGGCAGGAGACTTAGTGAAAAATACAGCTAGATATGATCATGTAAAAATTGGGTAAATGTTATTTTTCCCTGAGAGATGAGTATAATCTCAAAATTTTGAGAGTCACTCCAAGACAATAGTGAATCTAGCTATTCTTCTCAGGTGCATCCTTCTCTCTTAGTCACCTCCTTTAAACTTCTGGTTACCTCAAATACTAGTCAAATAATGAGAACAGTTCCCATAAGCAGAGCTCTCTGGTAAAGCTTCCTCTGCCAGCTTCAGTATGTCCTGTATGCCCTTAATAATGAGTAGGCTACCAAAGGCCACCTGTAGTGAGAAATTGACCAGCGCCCTGGAGATGCAGAGAGCTACAAGAGGTCAACTAACCTAGGTGCCAAACCCCACGGTAATCTAATAGTAACTTTATAGTCATTCTAAGTCAGAGGGAAACACTTTCATCCTTTGGTTTCTCACCTGCTAAGCCTGGAAACTGTAAAATAGTTGGGACTTTTCTTATTTAGAAAAAAGGACTGAATTCTTCTGGCAAAGCAACTCTATTGATAGACAATGCTTTCAACTACAAGTACCAAAACACTTGACAAACACTAGCTTAAACATTAAAAAAAAAATTCTTTTTCTCACATAATGATTTGGCAATCCAGGGCCTGCGTATCATTGGCTAGAAGTGAGTTACATGGCAAACCCCTCAGGCACAGATGACTGGTGAAGCAAGTACTGGCTTTTCTAGCTGCTGTAGTGGAGTCAGGCATGAGAGGAAGGGTGTTTTAAGTTAGGAGCCAGTAATGTCTTCTAAAGTAAACATTTCATTCATTTGCTCTTTTCTCAGAAGTCGTCTGAACATTTCTTCTAAGCCTTTCAAGAAGTTCTCCGGAAGATGCTTCATTATCTCATTCCTGGTAGAACTCTATTTCCAGCCATATGCACAGCCACCTAATTTGACTTGATGACCACTTACAACACCTATCCTCTGCTTTAGTCACTCTGCATTACAAAAAAAAAAGTCAATTATTTCCTGTACAATTCTGTTTTGACATGTATATTCTTACATGTCAGCACAGCTCTGCTGACATGTAAGAATATATTATAACAGTTGAGTTAGATGGTAGTCACTCATACACACACACACACACACACACACACACACACACACACACACATACACACATACATATGTATATAAGCTCCAGAACCTGTGAATGCTAACTTATTTGGGAAAAAAAATTTTTTGCAAATGAAATTAAATCAGTGATTTTGAGACGGGATCATTATAGATAGGCTGTAGGTTTAATGGCAAGTGTCCTTATAAGAGACAGACAGAAAATGAGAAGACACAGGAATGAATATCATGTGAAGATGGAGGCAAAGATTGGAGTTAGGTGGCCACAAGCCAGGAATATCTAGAACATACAATAAAAAGAATTCTACCCTAGAGCCTTCAGAGGGAGCACAGCTCTGCTGACATCTTTGATATTGGACTTCTAGCCTTCAGAACTATGAAAGAAAAAATTACTGTCATTCGAAATCACCAGGTTTATGAGAATTTGTTATGGCAGTTCTGGAAACTAATAAAATGACCATCACATTTTTGTTTTTATTGTCTGTGAAATGAAAAGATTTCTAGAATTCAGAACTCAGAAGTCAATTCATATAAGCTAGAGTTCTTCTAATTCAGATTTAGAGAGTCAAAATAAGTCTATACTGACATTTTTACATCAAAACTAATCCTAGTTCATGACACATTTCAATTTACCAAAAAGTCCAGGATACATTATAATTTATCATTAATCTTCCAAACTATGGATTTAGTCCAACTAATTTCCCACTTATTGATCCAGAGAACAGCTTTTTCAGGCTGGGTTCTAAATTCAGATGAGGTTGGTTTGTTTTTTTTTTTCCATTGTGCCTTTTAAAATAGATTTTAGTGATAGTACATTAACTTCATATCGAGTATAGTAACCCAGGAAGATTAGAACAAATAATTAAACATCTCATTTCCCGCCTTGGTCCATCTCAATTCTAGTGTCCCACAACCAGTTTTATTGAAGGTTAGAAATCTAATCATCTTTTGCTTTTTAACCCAAATTTCAAGTTATCCCCATGACAACACAAAGCTCACATTCTGATATGCCTTTCTTAGTGGGAAGAAAAGAGGGAAAGTTACAGAATATGCCTCAAAATTATTGACAATTATATAGAAGTGTATCACTTGTGTGATTATTTGTCATATGTATCACCAAAGAAAAAGCAGAGGAACCATTGCTTTATAGAAAACTGTTGTGGCAGAATAGGAAAATGCATGGATTAGGGAATCATCTAAGATTAAGTTTAAACTCTGGCTTCCCCATTACTTGTGTAAACTCTGGGAGGTTCCTTAACTTTCACTGAGATCTAGTTTCTACCTCTGTGAAATGGAATTGATAAATCTATATTTTAGGGTGGATTGTATTAAAAGAAACAGCTCATGTAAGCAACCAAATACGCTGACTGGCACGTGATAGGCCTACAAAAACAAATTGTTTCTTTCTGACTTCATCCCTTCTCTAATTTTTTCTTTCCTAAGACTTCTTTAAATTTTTAAGCCTGGGTGCACATGGCTTCATTTGTGGACTTTGTCTTCCTCCAATTACTGATTTAAGACTAATGATATTGAAACATATATAAAAGCTTCATCCACTTAAAAGTCCCCTCATCAGTCTTGAAACTAAATCACCCTATGAGAGACAGGATTCATTCCTGGAATTAATCCAGACCACCAACTGAATCCAGGATCTGGTATACTAGAACTGGTAGATACTTGATTACTGCCAGCCCTCTTCCCTGAGGTTAAGATCAAATGTAAATTCACTAACTCCCTTGACTATTAGTTTCTTTCTACCCACCTCAAATTTTCAGCCTCCACTTATATCACTACATTTGCCCCTTTCTTATCTGAGTGAATACTGGTCCTGAGGATTCATTGATTCAATTATTCAACAATTTTAACAGTTCTATACACTGTTTTAAAAGCTGAGCACACCATTGTAAATTAAAACAAACCAACAAAACTACACTCTCATATAGCTTATATACTATTGGGAAAGATGGAAAATATATTAACACTAAAAATAGTTTAAGATAAATAAAAGTTATTTGAATAAAATAAATAGGGTGATGTAATGAATAATAGGATGTAACTTTTGAGCTGAGACCTAAATAAAAGGAAGGAGCAGGCCTTGAAAAAAGTCTAAAGGCTGAGATTTCCTCCCAGAGGTTGAAGCTCCTCAGGTTGCCAGATCTAGGTCTGGCTAACATAGCCAGGTAATTTTCCTAGAACTTCAGTTCAGCTCTGCTGAGTGAGCCTCTGTGGGGCCACAGTTCTCGATTTCCTTTCTCACTCCCAAGACTCTAAGGTTCTAGAATACTTTCAACACTTCTTATATTCATAATGTGTTTACTAAAATCTAAATAATTAAGTTGTCTTTTTCCACTCATTAATATTCTCATTCAAATCAATGTTGATTTAATATCAACGGTATTGGAAACAACAGAATAGGTGATGTGGGATATGAAGGTGAATAAGACATCATCTCTGCTCTCAAAGAGCTTACAATTAAAGTTGCAGATTGCATTCGAAGGTGTGGTAGAGATAACGCTGGAAAGGGTAACATTGGCTAAAGCATAGGACAGAAGAGGGGTGGGGAGTGTCTAAGCCAAGCTAAAGAAATTGAAATGGGAGCCACTGATGATAAGATATGATAGTGAAATAAGCGAGGTGAGAGTTGGTAAGGGTTTGAACTAAGGCAGGGACAAAGAAGATGGCATGGAGGAGTACCTCTTAAAAAATGTTTAAGAAGTAGAGTACATTTGATATTAATTATCCGACAGTCTAATAAGAAAGTTATTCCCGCACATAAAATAATCCGAAGTTGTGAAGCAAAGAATTAAGATAATGCAATGAGAGGTGGAAATGGAATGACAGATAAGACTGGATCATGTCTGGCAAGAAAAGGAAATATATGGCCTTGGGCTTTCACTCCCAGATACCACAGACATGATAGGCATCCCCTATCAATCACAATGCATTTTGATTTTCATTGAATTCAGATACAGTTTTAAATCTCTTTTCAACACCACACTCCAGGTAGGGAGGACAAAATCCATCAGGGTTGAATTTTGGTGCTAGCTTTGGAATGCCATAGGACAGAGTTTAGTCATTATTCAACAGCCAACCAGAAGCTGCTGATAGTTTTTGAGAGAGAAGACCACTATATACAGAACATTACATGTGGTAGGAAAGTGAAAAGGCTGAAAGAGTAAGTAACTAGAGAGAGGCAGACAGATGGGTCAGAAAATTTATTTTATTACTTTGATGGCTAGTAACAAAGAAAATAGGAAGCGAAGTAAAGATTAACTACAGTACATCCTTGCATTGCCAAAACATCTTTTTCATGATGCCAAGGTACCCATTTCTTCTTGTGTATTTTATTTCTGAATATGCATATGCATATGAGGCATGATTATGTGTTGAACCTGTTTGCATGGATGTAAGCTTAACATGTGTTATATTTTAGTTCCAGTCTTAATTCTCTTATATAAAAGAATTCAAGAAATTCATTCTTCCACAGCCTTTTATTGAGTGTCTTATGTCCCTTTTTTACCCTTATTCGGCTTGATTGTTTGGTGGGTTGATTGGTTAGTTGGTTGATTGATTGATCAATTTAGCTGTTTGTCTCTTTTTAATTTTGTTCTGATTTTTCTCTTCTCAAAAAGTAACAGTGAAATTCAATGGCTATGACTATTACAGAAAAGTTAGGAAAGTAGATAAGATTTTTATTATAGGTGGGTCTGAGTTTTCCTCCCAATGCTTATGACTAATACAACCTGCCTGCAGCTCATGATCCCAGCAATTCAATACAGTGAATTTCCCTTTGGCTTTCAAGTCAAGACGACCTTGTTTACGATAACACCCATAACAGAAAGGCCATCCACCAGAGTAGAAAGTGTGTGGAATCAAAATTTGGAGCCCTGTTTATGCCTGTTTTCTCATTTGGAAAATAAAAGAGTTGAAATAGATGTTCCTAAATGCCTTCATTTGATCCTAATTATCTCTGATTCTTTGCAGCTGAAAGACTGCAGTGGGAGTGGCCAACAGTTTATAACCAAGAAAATGGTAAGCACCTTCAGTAATGAAATAAGACCCTTAAGGATAAGTACAGTCAGAAGATTCTGATCACTACTTTGCATTTAACAATTCCAATTTAGCTCCAAATTTCTGGCCACGGACTGAGCATTTTGATAAGATCTTCAAATGTATGGGTCATTCCAGAGCACTGAAATAATTTATATTCCTCATAAATGGTCTGTCCTTAGAATATGCCTACACATCTCCTTATCCCACAGAAATCAGGAAGTGTTTGCCATAGGGACCTCCAACCTGATGAATGATGAGGTCTTAAACAATCTTCCAGCTCTTTTGGAGCTTGCAAAGCAGCCCGTGTTTCATCCCACAGTGCTCTATCACGACAACCAAATCAGCACCATATGGTGGATGAGACCCAGATTATAAAACAGAGGGCCTGCCTTTGAGGACATCTGGAAGTCCTTTAACACATGCTCTCAGAGTAACTTGAATGGATCATTTATAGTTGGTCTTGGGTCTGTGTGCTGGAGATACCATTACTATGCTTTATCTGGCATGCAGTGGGCCTACTTAGCTATTGAGAAGCCTTTTCTGCCCAAATAATGCTTTCATTTTGTTTTTATCATTACTCTGTCTTGGAGAGTTTGTTTCTCTCTGGAATGTGTGATCTTTATGTGGTGAATGGCTTTGAACCCCCAAAATTCAGAACAAAATGATTTTCCCAAGACATCTTGAGTAATTTATACTTTTTGGGGTTTACTAGATAAATGAGGGAGTTAATCACATAGTACAATAAAAAAGAGCCTGGGTACTAAGAGATATAATGTAGTGTTCAAGTTTCTATGTAAATTGATACGAGCATTGTCCCCCTTATTAGCATGTTCCACTTGGCTCTCCAAAATATTAAAGAGCACCTGATATTTTAATGGTGCATTGGCCAATTTACCATAATGGCATTTTGAATATGTGTGCATGCACACACACACAGACAGACAAAAATTCATAAATATTGTAAAATTAAAGCCTAACAAGCAACATTTTTCTGGAACCCAAGAGAATTCACCAATGTTGGAATTTAAAAAGGTATGTAACCATGAGTTACTCTCTTTCAGCATATGCCATTTCTGTTCTAAAAGTACAAAAGAAAATTATTTACATTAAAGCAGATGAGAAATATTTACTTAGTAGTAGGATGAATAATGGCCCTCCAAAATATCAGGCCTTAGGCCCTGGAACCTATAAATGTTACTTTATATGAAAAAAGAGTCTTTGAAGATGTGATTAAGTTTCTGATCTTGAATTGGGAAGATTATTCTGGACTATCTGGATGGGCCCTAAATGCAGTCATGAATTTTCTTATGAGCAGAAACAGAAGGAAATTTGACACAGAAGAAGAGAAAGCAATGTGACCACAGAGGCAAAGATGGGGTGATGCTGCCATACACCAAAGAATACCAGTAGCCACCGGAAGCTGGAAGAAGCAAAAAATGGAGTCTCTCTTAGAGACTCTGGAGGGAATAATGCCCTGCTAACTGCTCCATTTTTGCCCAGTGTAACTGATTTCAGACTTCTAACCTCTAGAACTGAGAAAGAATATATTTTTGTTGTTTTTAAGTCAACAAATGTGTTACAAAAGACATAGGAAACTAATAGTGGTACATTAAAGTAGTTGTTTTAAAGTAATACTTTTTTCTGAAATTGATCTGCCTAAAAATATACTGTGGTACATAGAGGTATCAAGTGGTACTCTTTAATAACTTTTTCTTCCAGTGTCATCTCCTACTTTATGAAAGAAAGATATAACTCTCACCCATCCCAAATCATACTGCACTATACTTCCTGGGGTGTGAAAATGTCCTAGAGCACAGACCATTCAAAACATTAGTGTCTGAGGAACTTTTAATCAAACCACCATGAACTCACTCAGGGTTTTTTTGGTCATTCTCCATACTTACAATATTGCTATTAAAGTCAAAGCATGGGGGTTCTGGGCTATGTTGAAATATATATGTATGTGTATGTATGTATGTATATATATATATATATATATATATATATATATATACATACATACACATATATATGTGTGTGTGTATATATATATACACACACATACACACACACACACATTTTTAAAGAGATATGATGAGGTGATTGACAAAACTTTTGTGCATAAAAATATATTATACAGCTCCAGACTTCTAGTTTCAGGTCCAGCATGTAAAGAGCTTAGAAGTTATCATTCCATCCTAACAACAACTTAAAATCTGAACAAACTGAAAAAACTCATGGACTCTTCTTAGATTTATCAGAAAAGTAAGATCATAGAGCAAAACATTGATCCAAAAATTGAAAAACTAGATGAGTAAATACTGAGAATCATAACTTACCAAAACAGAAACCATGGAAACCAGTGCTGAGGTAGGAAAACTTAACCTGTACTTATGAAATGCTAGAGGTGGAAAAGTCTGAGAGATGAAGACTTATCATCTCAGAGTAAAGATAAAGAAAAAATGGGAGAAAACAATTATTTTGAAATACTTAAGATCGTTTTGTTCTTAAAAAGGCCTGCCTTCAGAAGAAACATTTTACTAGACCCTCAATTATTTTTTTCAGAGCCTAACTGGTTTGGGGGAAGGAATATACTCAATTCAACTTCCTTAGCCTTCCATGTGGGAAAAGTGAAAAACAAACTCTAGCCCTCTCTAACCATCCTGTCTCACCTCAGGGTTTTTTTTTTTTAAAGGGAAATGTACCTGTGAAGTTCACTGAGGCATAGGCTCACTAAAAATCTGAGACCTAATCATAGAACTATAGAATACTTCCCCTCCTCGAACACTTCACCACCATATCACTGAAGGCCTATTTGCCACAGCTCCTTTTAGCTAGTACATCATACCCAGCTACCAAGAAAAAAAAAAATAGACACACTAAAAGGTAAAAAACACAGTTTGAGGGGGCAGAGGAAGCATCAGAATCATACTTACATGACAGGAATGATGGAATTATGAGACTAGGAATTTTATACGTTAAGGGCTCTTTGTTAACATTTTCACTAAGTTCATCTACACTTCCCCTAAGTTCATTGAGTGTCATTATAACCATTGTTTTGAACTCTGCATCTGTTAGATTGCTGACTCCATTATTTCTGAATTTCTGTTCTGTTCTCTCATATGGCTTCTTTTTCTGCTTCTTTTTCTGCTTCTTTTCTTCCAATTTTGGCTGTCTTTCTGTGTCTGTTTCTATGTACTAAGCAAAGCTCCTAAGTCTCCTGGTCTTGTTAGTGTAGATTTGTGAGGTAGGTGTCTGTCCAGTGGCATAGTCCTGAGAGGAGTCCATCACCACTAAAATCTGCTCATGGAAACATCTTCTTTAAGTGGCTTCTGCCACTGCTGCAGCCGCCGTCTCACTGCTGGAGACCAGGCAGCCCCACGTCCTCACCACATCCTACCTTCCTGCGTTGCAGTGTGATTTCTTGTATTTCTCTCTATTTGTATGGCTTGTTCATCTAGATCCCAGGTGATTTTTCCTTGCTTCTGCTCCTTGTTTCCATCATAACTTTGATTTGGTCTACAGAGGGATGAATAGAATCTCTATCATCTACATCACTTTTTTCAGTCTTCCCATTAACTATATTTTAAACCAAAGGAAATATAAATAAATTTCTCTTAAACAAATGGTCCATGTCATATTCTTTGGCCATTAATACAATAATACTTCATATTAGAAATAAAATGTAAATAAAAAATACTGTCACATTAAAATTTTAAACTACTGTGATATATAACTCCTAGCATAAAGAAGAAATCAAAATCGAAGTCACAGTAAGAAAATAGCAAATATTAAACATTGATATTAATGAGTATAAACAAAGCTGAATCCTAGGAAAGCTAAAAGCTTTAAATTATTTTATTATTGAAAAAAAATTGTCTTAGCATACAACAGAGGGAGTTTAAAAAAATAGAGATAAGTATTAGAGAGTTACGAATAAAGATAAAAGAATTCATGAATTAGAAATAAAAGCTGCATTGATTAATAAATCCAAGAGCTGATTTACTGACCTGACCATACAAAATAGACAGAGCTCTAGTGAAGTTATCTCTATAATATACAATTATAAAAGATTAAGGGCATAGAAACACAGATAGAAAAGAAATTTATAAATATAAATGCTATATACAAATTTATAATCAATATGATAATTGCAATGAAGTGAATATTTTCTAGCAAAAAATAAAGTTCCAAAACTGACACAAAATTGAAAACAGAAATAGCTACTAAAAAAAAAAATTTAATGATTACAAAAAACTTAAATGATGGTGAGCTCTCAAAGTTTACCAGTGAATTCTATCTAACATAAAAAAACAAGTAGTTCACATGGTATTTTCATTGTTTCAGAGCAAGTAAATTGACAGAAAACTAGCATAATCTTGATACAAACCCTGTAAAATATCGCATTAAAAAAACTTACAAATATTTAATTATTAATATAGAGGAAACTGATAAGAAAAATAAAAGCAAAGCAAATCTAGCCGCATAAAAAATAAATCACATACAATTAAATAACAATAGTTTTCCTCTAGAATTTCAAAAATGATTCGGTCTGTAGAAAAATCTATGGATGTAATTATATAAGTGGATCAAAGGAAATTTTCTAAAACATATAATTATCCTCTTAGATGCTAAAAAGAGTTTTAAAATGGAAAATTTGTTCCTAACTTTTTTAAAAGTGTGGCTTTACAAAATAAAAACAAAAGAATATTTAATTAATGTGATACATAACACCCATCTGAAACCAATAACAAATATCACTCTTAACCTTGGCAGTCTAGAGGTCTTCTTATTAAAATTAAGTGTGACATAAATGCCAGCACTGCTGTTATTTTAAGTAACTTTTGAAGTTCTTGCAAATACAATCAGAAAGGAATATGTGTGTGTGCATTTGTGTGCATATGTATGCACATGAATTTATCTATGTAAATATGTGTATATATGTGTGTATATATGTTGGAATTGAAACAATATAATCAATATTTACAACTAAAATGCATTAATTTCTGGAAATCTGAAAATCTCAAATGAGAAGCTATTTAAAATAATAAATGATTTTTTTTGGTCACTTGTAACAGAATATGTAGAAATCAATAATCATTTTACATACCATTAATGAGCAATACATTTTTCAGGATCACTTTGGCTGAAAATAACTGAAATTATTCTGAACTAAACTAGGCTAAATAAAATTTATAGGAAGTATATTTAGTATCCCATGTAATCTCTGGTCTTTTGGTTTCATGAGTGGTAAGGGAAAGTCAAACACAGGAGTTACAAGGACTCCAGTTTTCCAGAACCAGAGCTTAAACACTGGATAGTCTCCACCTTTGCTTTGATCTTCAGTGTCTTTCATTGTAACTTGGGTTCCTCCATCTCATTTGAAGCATGGCATTCTCCAGTTCCAGTGTCTTACCTCCCACATTTTCCACCGCCATAAAGGGACTTATTCTCTAGATCTCAAGTTTAAGATACTGGGAAAAGACATTGACTATCCTTATTTGGGTGGGATTTCCAACTTTTGACCAATAGACTTGAGAGTGGGGTTTATCAACACACGATAGCTCCTCGGGAATCACGTGGCTGGAATAGAGGAATGCAATACCCCCCCAAAAAAGGAGAATGGAAACTGATAAAAAAATGTAATGAAAAAGAAAAAGAGCAATTTCAAAATAATAAACTTATTTAAAGACTTGAAAATAAATGTAAGAAATGGTTAAAAACATCTGAAAATACTAGCAAAACTTTACCGAAGGAAATAAGACTAGCCAAGATGTTCTCTTTAAAAATTTTCTTCATTTCTTTATCAGATGTTAAAATGTATTTTAATCTACAATAAAAAGGTACCTATGAAGAAATAGATGAATAGAAAAGTATAGAAAATCCAGATAAAGCAATAGAATATATGGTATTTATATATGAAAGAGATAACATTGCAAAATGTAGGCTATACTGGTTTGGAACAATTGTTTAACTATTAGGGAAAAATAAGCATAGCTATGACACCAAAAACATAAAACAAAATAAACACTAATAGATTTGGATACATAAAAATATTTTGTGGACAAATAAAAATATTCAAAACAATTTATAACATACTCAGTTGGTTAATATCTTTAATTTTAATTTCCTTTTAAAACAAGATATCAAATTGCTCTGATAACTTCTCAGCTCTAAAGTTTACACACCATGTATCTTTGGACAACCTTCTTAAAGTCCCTTAGTTTCTCCATCAAAAAATAAAGTAAATAATATTTGTATTTACCTTATCGAGGAATTATAAGGACTAAAAGAGATGATGTATATAAAAGCTTAGAATGGTGTCTGGCACAAAATAAGTACCAAATATTGCCTCTGATTAAATGTTAGTGATTAATATATAAAATGTTCCTAAAACTGAATAATAAAGAGTTAAATACCCCAATAGAAAAAGACATGAACTAGTATCTCACAGCAACTAGTAGCTACTAATAACCAATGAAAACATGATGGTTTATTCAGTCTTATTATTAAATAAAAAAATGTAAATAAAGATAATACAATGATAATTTTTAATACATATCAAAAATTGATAACTGAAAGAAGTAACAACAATAATTGGTATCTTTGGGATAGTAACCTATCAAAATATGTTTTTTAAACTTAAAATTGTTCATGGCCCTTAACCTAGAAAATACACTTTCATCTAAACATTTCATCTGAAGATAATAATTAAGATTGTGCACAAAGTTTTATTCTAAAAGATTATAACAGCATTTTTAATGATAGAGAAAATGTTATTAACCTAATTGTTCAAAAGACAATGGAGGCCACTCAGACATGAAATACAATTGACCTTTGAATGACATGTGTTTGAAGTGCTTGGGTCCACTTACACACAGATTTTTTTCAATAAATACTGTAACTATTTTCTGTTATGTTTTTCTTAATAATATTTTCTTTCCTCTAGCTTACTTTATTGTAAGAATACAATATATAATATATATAACACAGAGAATATGTGTTAATATACTGTTTATGTTATTGGTAAGATTTCTGCTCACAGTAGGTTAGTCGTCAAGTTTTGGGGAGGCAAAAGTTATTTATGGATTTTCAACCACAGAGGTCAGCAGCCCTAATCCCTGCATTGTTCACGAGTCAACTGTACTAAGTTACCCTCACAAATAAGGCTGTGGAAGTATTTATTGTATGAAAAGATTTTCAAAATAGATTATAGATTTTAAAATGAAGATTATGAAATTACAACAAAACAATTTTTGTAAAGAAATGAACATATATATGCAAAAGCAAAAACAACAAATATTACTGTCAGAATATACACCAGGGTGCCTGGTTGCATAAAATTACAGGTGTTATTTATTCCCTTGGCCTATCTGTATTTTACTCTAATGAGCATGTACTCCTTTTATAATAAGGGGAAAAAATGAAGAGCTAAGAATCAGAATTCAAAAAATAATATAGTGTGTGTGTGTGTGTGTGTGTGTGTGTGTGTGTGTGTAGAAACATGGCAGAGTGAGAGACTTCTTCAGATCTCTCCCCTTGAAATAACATTCTGAACATCTAAAACTCAACAAGAACACCCAAACTGCACATCAGCATGTCTGAGAGTGGGATTGGCGTATAAAAGCTACCACAGGTGAGAACCGTGAGTATCGGTCAGTGGATTGGAGAAATAGAGAAGCTGCCTCTTGCAACCGCTGGAGCTTCCTATATAGGGAGGTGGAGGGGAGAAGGTGTAGCAAGTTCCCTGAACAGCCCTGCCTGGAAGAGTTGTGAGCTCCACATGGCCAGTGGCAGGGCTCAGTCATCGGGGCAGAAAGCAGAGAAGCATGATGGCAGAGAAACAACAGCTAATTTTTACCAGCTGTGGTTGCAAACTGAAGCAGAGCCACAGCCTCCAACCCCCAACCCAGAGGGCCACTCTCCTCATTTCCTCCAAGACCGAATACAACAGAGCCCAGGAGAATCAACAAATGTTACTGAAACTGTCAATAACACTGACAGGGACTGAGACTGAGGGTAACAAGCATGATTAAACATCTACAAGAAAATTAAAAGGCATTATTTAGGCTTTAGACAAAGCAGGTATTCAAAAGGCTTAGAGGCCTCCTACTGGAAACCAAAAAATAAAAAAAATTAAAAATAAATTAAAAAAAAGGAGGAGGGGCCTTCTTTGCAACAGGCTAAAGAGAGACCTTTATATAATAAATCTTCCTTCTGGAAAAACAACAGAATACACTTCCATTAATGCCCAGGTGAAGAAATAGTCCATTAAACACCATGAACAACCAAGGCGACAAGGCATCACAGAAAGAGAAAAATCTCCAGAAAAAGACATTACAAACATAGAAATATGCAACTTAAACAGCAGAGAATTTAGGATGATACTTCTGAAAAAACTCAAGGAGATTGAAAACAAACCATATCAATAATTTCAGGATTTGAAAAAACTAGATGAGCAGAACAAGGAGATTGAAACCCTCGAAAAGAACAGAATAGACACTCTGGAGATAACACACACACACACACACACACACACACACACACACACACACACTGCAAGAGTTGAAAAATGAAATAGCAAGCTTGGGAAATAGAGTCGACCAAATGGAGGAAAGGATCAGTGATATGGAAGACTGAAATCCAGAAATAAATCAGAAGGAAGAAGAGAGAAACCAAAGAATGAAAAATGATGAAAGAGAAATATAAGAACTAGCTGATATAATTCGGGAGAGGATATCACTTATATGTGGGATATAAACCTGAAAGCAACAAATGAGCAAGACAACCAGAGACTCATGGACATTGACTATAGACTAGTGGTTACCAGAGAGTAGGGGGAGGGGTGAGGTTTGTTGGGGTAAAGGGGGTCAAATAGGTGGTGACAGAAAGAAATCTAACTATGGGAGACGAGCACACATTGTAAATATATATATGGGTCTTATTGTTACAGTGTACAGCTGAAACTTATTGGATTTCCTTAACCAATGTCACTATAAAAAATTAGTTAATTTAAAAAAAAAAGAAAAAGCAATGTCTATGACCTATGTAATTAAATTGGTCAAGGTATATTTTTTAAGACCAAGTTCGAGGAAATGCTGGGACCCACCATTCATGAGGCCACAAATAGAGTTCAAATATTATGAATCTCAATTATAATTACCGCTGTCAAAATAAAACATAGAGCTATTGATGCCAGGACTCCCTTTAGCATGGCAGTGCCTTTCATGTGTAGGCATCAGACTCATCTGAATATATTCTCATCTCTATGTGTTCCCACAGTTGTTCAGTACATAACCCTCGCCAACCTTCCATCTCCCCTCAGTTTGGGAAAGAGTATTTCTTGCTCTTTAATTCACTCTCTTGTTTATGTTAGTTTGTTTTCATTTGCTTATTTGATCTCTAAGTTGAAGAAGAGGAGAGAATCCCAGTAGAGTTCTCCAAGAAATACCATTCCAATTAGACTAACATTATGACACCAACCATTTGTTCTAGCCATCTAAATCCTCAAATTGACTTCTTCATATTTGTATGAAGATTCTTCCCACCCTTTTAATGTTAAACGTTTCTCTATAGAAGCAAGACTCCTCAAGATATTTATGAAAAATATCAACTTCTGGGTATTTACCCAATGAAGATGAAAATACTAATTAAAAAAATATGCATCCCATATTTATTGCAGCATTATTTATAATAGCCATGATATGGAAGCAACCAAGGTGCCTATTGATAAATAAATGGATAAAGAAGATGTAATACACATACACACAGAATGGAATATTGTAGAGGAACAAAAAAAGAATGAAATCTTGCCATTTGCAAGCACATGGATGAACCTAGAGAGTATTATGCTAAGTGAAATAAGTCAAGCAGAGAAAGATAAATGGTTTTACTTATATGTGGAATCTGAAAAAGAACAACAGCAACAACAAAAACAGACTCATAGAAACAGAGATCAAAAAGATGGTTACCAGAAGGAAGGAGATAAAAAGATGGAAATATAATAAAAAATATTGTGAAAAATTTACATAGTGACAGATGATTACTAAAATTAGAAGGATGATCAAATTATAAGGTACAAAAATGTCAAATCAACTGAAATTAAAATAACCAATATAAAATTGTGTACCAATTATACTTAAACTTAAAAAAAAAGTCAGTAATCATTTTTCTAACAGGGACAAAAAGAGTTAAATATAACTTTAATATTTCCTCTGTCAAGAGAGGATAGATAGCAGTGTCATTAACACATAAAGACTGGAAAAGCTATAAACAATAATTAAAACTGAAAATACCTACGTATCTTGTTTTCAGAGTTTTTCACTCTAAACCCGACTTAATTCTGATGCCAGGAGAAAACATGCGGGGAAGTGAGCTGGGCTGATAATAGGATCTCATCTCACCTCCAGAGCCAAAAGGCTGTGTTTTAATTTTTCCCTTGAGATTTCCCTCGCAAGTAAATTTGAAAAGAATAAATTTCTCAGGGTAAATAAGTTAGGAAGTCTTCGTTGTGGTAATGACTGGCAGAGCATATTGATCTGAGGTAGGATGTTGGCTGTCAAACTGCCACCAAGGCAAGCAGAGAACCCCGGTCTCTTTGATATGGAAATCCAAGGGGTGAGATTCCTGTTGAATGGGCTTATGCAGCCTTTGCTGCAGACAAAGAATAGAAGCAGAATCAATAAAGTCCTATTCTTGTTCTTGGAAACAGCTTGGAATTCAGCTTCCTTTTAGTCAGATTCTTTTGTTTCTACTGACATCTATGGGCTGTGACTTAACTGTGCTCTTTCTTTTTCTTTACATACCCATTGTCCCAATTCTATTTTTTTAAGGTTTTTAATGTAGTTTTTAAAGAACAGTAGTGTGAACCTAGTATCTGTTCGAATGTGGTACTGTAAGACTGCCAGCCTCTCTCTTTCTCAGAGACAGGTAAAGCGGAAAGAATTCTCATATCAAAAGCTGTAACTTGGGTTTTGGCTCTTCTAGCATTGGCTTTCCCATGAGTATTTCATTCCCCACCCTGCTCTGCTTCAGAGAGCTAGTTTAGATGTACAAAATATCGTGACATACAGAGTATGTAGTTTTAGAACATACTATCATCATATACTATATTTCATCTACTTATTATATGAGATTGACTAATACCATATCATTAAAATAATTTTAAGAACTGACAAGTAAATTTTGATTCCTGGTATAACTCTTGAAATAAATCTGGAGAATCTTTTCAAACTTCAGCAGAGGCTAATTCTCCTCTGGATTTTCCATTTTAAAACACATGGCCATTCTATTCTTTCCTCTATTTTCATCCCATTTCCACCATCTTTGTTCCCTTCTATACCTTCTGCTCCATTTATTACAAAGTTCCCAATCAATTCCATCAACTCCCATCATCAACTCAGATGATACAGCTGTTCTCTATCTCAACATCCATTTCTGCTCCAGCCAATAGACTCACACCTGTCTTATTACAGAGTGTACATCTCTTTAGGCACTTCTTTCTTTGACCTGAGACCCTACATTTGTTTTCAAATGAAGAATAATTCACTCTATTTTTAAAGTGCTTTGCTACATGTCAACTTTTAACTCCACAAAGAGAAAGAAGATTTTATTTCTGAATCAAACAGCCTCACTTCTTTAAAATGCACTGGGTGTAAACACAAATCTTGCATTCAAGATAATGAGAAAATTAGCGAATCACAAATAAAAATATAAATGGTAGTATGTTCTAGTAGCTTTACCCAAGAACTCCAGTGGCCCATAAACTCTCATTTAGTATTCAGTAATAGCTGAAGATGTGCACTCCAAATGGGAAGACACTGTTTTTTTTTTTTTCTTGGGCAATCTATAATAACAAAGGACGACCACAACAAGACTGGAAGCTTAGAAGACACACTCTTGGTTAAAAACCTAACTAAATGAGAGGAGTGATAAAACACAGGACCTATGCATTTTCTCTTCTCTTATAGGCATAATATAGCAGAAAAATTATGGACTTTGGGGTTGAATAAAGCCAAATTTGAAATCTGGTTCTGCTCTTCATTATATGGGTGAGCCTAGGCAAGTCATTACTTTATCTAAGCCTTACATTCATCAGCTGCAAAACATAAAGAACAAAAATTTGAACCATTCGGATAGTTCCATTTCTGACCTATGCTGCACCCTTTATAGGTCTACTCTCAATCTAGCCATCATATATCTTAAAAGAAGGATTCTATAATAAGAAAAGAAGGCCAATAATCATTTAATAGTAAGAAAGGACCAAACCATCTCAAAACCTTCTGCTACATTTCTTGATGGATTCTCATGCTTCTGGACATCCTACATCAGTGCTTCCCATACCTGGCTGATAATCACCATTAAATGGAAAACTATTCTAATTACGTTTCCCTGAGCCTTACTCCCTGGATATTCTAGTTAGGTCTAGAATTGGGCTGGGAACCTATATTTTCAGTAACATCACCCAGATGATATTAATGATCAACTAGGTCTGAGAATTACTGACTTTGTTAGAGAACAATCTGGGGATTCCTTTGAGATCAAGGAGTGATTAATGCATTTATCCAAGATTGTTCCATTACCCTCAAGCTGCTAAAACAAGAAAACCCTACATGTAAACTGCCTCACATTTTCTAGGTGTTAGAAAAAACCACTTATGTGTTCTCTGAGATCAAAGCATACCATGAAATGTATAGGACTTTTTCTTTGTCCTTTAAATTTGATTTCTAACTAGAGTTAAAAGTGAATTATTGTCACTCAAGTTGGTTAACTGAATTTTCAGTCCAAACCGGATGTGTCTGAATTCTGAGGAATGTTAGGTATTCCTTACCTTAAAGACCACACCCAGGGTTTCTACCCAAGGAACCACAGGTACTTCCTCCCTACTCAAGCTAAGTGTAGATATAGTTCAATTATTTGCCAGCCAGGTAAAATTTAATTCGAAACATAACTTAGCCCATACAGGTTATGGGTGTCTGCTCCAGAAATAAACCTTTCACTGAGGAAACACTCAAAACATCAGCATTCCAGCTAAGCAATGAGCCTTGGTCTTAAAGGACCTGGCTCAGATTTGAAACACAGGAGCCAAAAGGTTGAAATTCAGGACCCAAGAGTGTGTTTGTTACTTGTAAATTGTATTCTTATGCCTAGTCTCACACCAGGATTTTCATCGAAATCCCAAAAGATTAATTAATCTGTAACGGAAATATACCTTTTCTGTTCTTCCACACCACATTGCCTTCCTTCTCTTCCAAATAAATAAAGCATTAAGAGATGCTAAATCCCACAGGAAAATTTTTAAATGAGGAATTGTTTTAGCCTGGAGGTTAAAGGAGGTGGCAAATGTACTCAATGTGAAAATTCTTCACCTAGAAAATTCAAAGCAGAAATGACTTGGTATTGGATTCAGCCCCCTGACTTTGCCATAGCCCCCTGGGCTTCATTCCCCTCTTCTCTCTTCTGGGCTGAGGAGATGCTGACAGCTTAAACAAAGCCTTGGGTGAACAAAGGACCCTTATAAGAGATGAGCCTTGACTGCCTCTCACCCCAGCCTCACCCCAGCCTCCTGCCCCTAAGCCCTGAGTTTCAAGCCAGAGTTATTTCATCCTAATGAATAACTAAAGTCTTTGAATGATGAACACAAACTCTTTAGCATCCATTTTTTGAAATCCGCCATTAATATAGAGTGACACTGAATTCCCTGGTAATCGGATTAGGCTATATTGCTCAAACTGTCATTCAGCTGAAGTCCCTTTATCTCTTTGCTGATATGAAGCTAAGCTTCTTGACTCACTTTGCTGCTGTCTCTTTGGAGTCATCAAGAATCTGACTTCTTCAAGCTAACAATTTTATTTGCTTAATCTTGGGTGAAGAGATTAGGGATTTAGAGATTTTTCAACACCCCTATCATTTCTAGTGAGAAGACAGATTCCTTTTTCCTGCATACTTTCTCCCTCTGACACACACACACACACACACACACACACACACACAGAAGCAATACAAACACCTAACACACATAATATAACACACAACACAACACACACAACACACAAGAGATACAACACATGGACACCTAACACATACAACGCAATACACACAAAAACACATACGTTGCATATATACAACTTAAGAGAAAAAAGAGAAATTCTGCTGGTTGTTTCATCAAGAAAATGGCATTTCCATAGATCTAGTAGAGTAATTCTTAAAGTTTATGGAGCCACTGAACCTAGCTGGCCAAAATAATGCACTTTTGTTTCAGGACCTGTGAACAACTAGGGTGTTTATACCCATATACCATGTCAGAGGTTAGCTTTAACCACGGGCTGGTGCATTCCAGATGTGAGAAGAAAATGCAAAACTTTATATTACTAGGGCCTGATCCGTGACATTCAGCACATTTCCTGATATACATGGGTCCTTCAGTCACCATTTCACATTGGAATACATAGAGCTCAAACCAAGCTCTTCAGCTCCACTTAACCTTCATCCAGTAACAAAAAAAAAAAAAAAAAATGATAGCCACAGCATGAAGAATAAAACTTCCTTCTAACTTGAGGACCACAAGTGAAAAACTCTTATTCAGACTGGAGGCGATTCAGAATAGAGGGGCTAAGATGGTCAGGACTCAATTAAGTACATAAAACAACATAGAAATGTGAGTCAGATGAACTCAAATGTCCCTGTATGACCTGGCACAAGTAACTTGTCCCTTCTAAACCAAGTTTCTTCATTTATAAAATGGGGATAATGACATATCTATATCTGCTTACCTTTTTGGGCAGTTGTCTGTGTGTCAAATAAGAAAATGTATAATAATCTCTGCATACTAATAAAGGTTGGTCATCAGGAAGAATCTAGAAAAGCAAAGGTTAAAAAATGCCTGATGGCTACTTTCAAAATTGACTCAGTTATGTGGAAGAGATGATAGATTTTCTTGTGTATGTTCAGGGATAAACTAGTGCCATATTCAAGTTACAAAGAAGTGGGTTTGAATTCAGTTAATCTCAACTCAATTCCATAGGCAATCACTGTGCACATCATGTGTGTCAGGCATTGTATAAAAGGAAATCATGGAGAAGAGCTGGCTTTAATTAGATATAAATTATATATAAGACTTGACCAGGAATACACAGGGTAAAGAGTATGCATAGAGGGAACAAGATCAGTAAAGAGACATAAGTGAAAAGATGGGAGCTGTGTTTGCAGAGCAGTGACCTCTCTTGGTGCAGCATCAGAGGGTGTATGAGGCAAAGGCAGAAGAATCTGCAGATGAGACTTGCCAGATAAACAGATAAGGCTGTGAAAGCCTTTGTATGTCATGAAAAGTTTAATTCTGTAGAAGTAATGGAAGTTTATAGGCAATGTAGCAATAAGATTAGATTTGTATTTTAGAAAATATCTATTACTTATCACTTGTCCCTGTTAGGCATTGAAGATAGAAACAAAAAGACATTGTGCCTTCAGAGGAAGATTGGCACACTTTCTGCTCTGCAATCTCACCCCAAATATGCAGGTCATTTCTCTGTATACCTCAGGTTAGAATAATTTGGGGTATACAAACTTAAGAGTTGAAAATAGAGCAGGGGGATTATAGACACAAATGAGTTCATGAAGCTCTTATAAACGGGCTCATGTTCACAAAGTAATAAGGCTTTTCACTAAGTACAAAAAAATGGTGATGACATTTCTCTGAAATTGGTAAAATTATTTTTCACTCGTATTTTGTGCTTATTAACACATCTATTGAGATATGTATAAATCCAATTTTCTTTGTTGCTGATAGACTGAACATTGAGCGTACCTTCACCTCAGTACTAGAGGTGATCTACATATTCAATAACTTCAAAATTATAGCTTAGAGTTATAGGGTCCCTCCTCTTTTGACTCTACCTGTCTTTAAGACTCAGAGTAAGAAAATTAGATGTGCTGACTATATTAACATACATTACCCAATGCAACTAACAGGTAACTAACTCATTCTGATTTACCAAAACATTCCCAGTTTTAGAACTGAGAGCTCCATATCCTGGAAAACCCCTTCAGCCCTGGACAAACTGAATGCTGTCACCCATCTGTCATTGTGGATCATGTCGGATGGTGGAGGAGGAGAACCAGTGGCAAGAATATCCTTATAGCCTCATGAAGGGACTAAAGTACTACCAGTGACATTTGGAAGGGGTGAGAGAGGCTGTTGAATGAGCTGCCCTGAGTAAAATGGACAGGTTGTGATTAACATCTGGAGGTAAAGTACAAAGGAGAGCCAAGAATCATTGATGACTCTAGGGGTACCATCTTAAGTAGCAAAAACACCTATTTATTATCTCGCAGTTCTGTGTATCGGAAGTCTAGGCACAGCATTAATTAACTGGGTCTTCTGCTCATTGTTTCAAAAGGCTGAAATCAAAGGGTCAAAGGTCTTTCAAGTTATTAGCAAAATTCTGTTTCTCGCAGTTGTAGAATTGAGGTCTCAGGGTTTTTTTTTTTTTTTTTTTTAGCAAGTAGCTCCCTTCACCTATAACCCAAGAACAATATATTCTATCTTTTTCGTGCCTTGAATCTTTGCTTTCCCCTACTGTTACCAGCTATAGTAAGGTTTTTGCTTTTAAGGGCTCCTGTGATTAGATTAGGCCCACCCAATAATCCAGGACAGTCTCCCACTCTTAATGTCAGTGATTAATAACCTTATTTACCTCTACAAAGTCCCTTTTGCCATTTAATGTAACGTATTCACAGGAATAAAACCAGGGAGTGAGGGCCAAAATTTTGTCTAACATAGATGGTCAGTGAAACAACTAGGAGGTCATTGGTGACATTTTGCCACAGGGAAGAAGGAAGAGGTTTCTAACATTAAAAATCAGCCTTCAGTTAGATGGTCTCTTTTACAAAGCACTGAGGCCTCCACCCAAGAAAGAATTTAGAACCATCTGAAATGCTCTTAAAGAAATTTCTGCACTGAAAAAGAATTGGATTAAGTGATTCCTAAAATTTTATTTAAGTCTAAGATTATACACTTCTAGTTTTCTAAGCTGTGGTAGTCCTGCCAAGTGGAGAAAAATATTTGTTTAATGAAAATTCAGAATTTTTCAGAATTTTATCAAACTATTCTAATACTTTCTATTGAAAGCAAGGACTTTCAGAAATTGGTCTTTAATTTCACATTTCATGGTGTTATTCATTCTGAGAAAAGACATGAAGAAACAGAGATTCCCAATATTGCACTTCTTAGACCAGACCCCCACCTGATTAGACAATATTATGAAACACTCCCTTGGAAGAAGCTGTTAGGATATGTCACCAATTTGTAGTTTTAGGGACCTTTACCCTTCAGGTGAGAGCCAGAGTGCCGAAAGTAGAAACAAAACTCTGTGGCCTGCCCTGAGACTGGGATTTTGTTGATAGTAAATGAAGGGAAGCAGTTGTAGGTTGAATAGAGCTGTGAGGAGAAGGAAATGAGGGATCATGACATTTTGCTTTGAAAATAGAAAATCCTCATGGCTCTAAAACACTAAGAGTGGGAATTTAAGTAGAGTATCTTCTTTACATATTAAGTGAATACTAATAGCAAAGCTAGGTACAGGGCAGGATGAGGAACAGAGTGACTTAGAAAACTTAGGCTGAAGCACAAATAACCTTGATTATTTGTGCTCAGATCAGACAGCAATGTGAAGGAAATGCTGGTAGGAAAACTCTTGGTGGATATTCATAAGACTGGGTAAATTTTGGCTCCTTATGTGTCTATAAAGGTGAAGGGAAGATTGTAAGCTCTCCTTCCTGCACAATTTCACCCAGCAGAGCTGAACTAGGAAGACCAGAGTAAGTCAATATGTGACCAAGGGATCGGGCTCCCAGAGTACACAGTCAGTCTCTGAACAAAAGAACCAAAACCTCACATCTTCCTAAATGTAGCAGAGACTATCGACTAGTAAGAAATAAACAGTAGAAAGTGCTAAAACGAAGGCAGAGAGGTTGAGGAATTGGAAGAAGGAAGTGGTTATAATAACTACAATATATAGGGTGCTCACTGTGCACCAGGCAGATACTCCATAACTCCCATGATCTCATTTCACTATCACAACAAAGCTATTAGTAAGTAACCTGTTTATGGTCTACAGAGCTAGTGAAAAGCAGAGCCAGAAAACACCTGGTTGTAGCATGTACCCTTTTAAGCATAAGTCAGTCTAACACAGCTTAGGGACAGCATGTAATTCAGAAAATTTTTTTAGCTCTGTCACAACTATCTATATAAGACTATGAGAATCATAGTATCTTCATGTTCAGCAGGACCACAGCGGTCACTTTTGCTCCCAATCCCCTGCCTAAATTACTTTCTGCCTTCTTATCTGACTACGTCTGAAACTGAATACATTTATTCACAGATAAGTTATTCCACTGCTGGCCATTTGTAATTGTTAGAAAATTCTTTCACATATTAAGCTGACGTTGGCCTGCATTTCAATTCCTACTCCCCATTGTTCTGAGCTATACTGAAAAAGCCTAGTGTGTTTCTACATATAAAATGCATGACAGTTTAAAGCTACTATCATTATCCCAAGTCTTCATTTCTCCAGGAAAAATATTATCAACCATTTTGAAAGAAACATGGACTAACAATGTCACTGTTGCCATAGTCATCAACACCACAGCTGCTGCTGCTACCACTAATCCTTCAATGGTGAAGATAAAAGAAAAGTACCAAGGTATACAAAAATATTTAATAGGTCAAAGAAAAGCACCCAAAAATATTCATAACAATTATCCCACTACAAAAAAATTGATATAAGTAGAAATGAAAACTCAATAGGCACTCACCAAAGAAGATATATGAATAGCAAATATGTACTAAACTATTACTCATTTTGGAAATGTGAATTTAAAAAAAAAAAAGAGATATCATTGCAAATGTACTAGAATGGCTAAAATAAAAAAAGATTGACAAGATCAAGTGCTGACAAGAATACAGAGCAATTAGAACTTACATACCTTGCTGGTGATACCAGGAAATTATAAAGACAATTTGGAAAACATGTTGGCAATATCCTGTAAGGTAATGATGCACCTGTCATATGACACAGCAATCTCAAATGTCTTGGAATTTATTCAAGGGAAATGAAAACATGTGTCTACAAGAAGACCTATATGTGACTGTTTATTCATAACAACATGAAGCTGGGAAAAAACCAATATCCTTTAATTAGTGAAAGAGCAAATAAACTGTGTTACTTTCATACAATGAAACACTACTTTTCAATGAAAAGGACAAACTACTGGTTCATACAACAAATGGATGAATCTTAAATACATTTTTCTAAAGGAAAGAAGTCAGAACTAAAAGGTTACATATTGTATGGTTACACTTACATGTTATTCTGGAAAAGGCAAAACCAACAAATGAAAAAGCAGAACAGTGGTTGCCACAGGGCTGGGAAGGGAAAAGGGTTTGACTACAAAGGGCCAGCATGAGAGCACTGAGGAAGGGAGATGGTGAAATTGGTCTGTATCACAATCGTGGTGGTAGATATATGACTATATTTTTGTCAAAACTAACCCAACAAAAAAAAAAGTAAATTTTTCTATATGTGGATTTTTTAAAAACTCAGTCAAGATGTGAGAGTAACACAAAAATATAATACAAACTGTAAAAAAAAATAAGCTTGACTATATTACAAATTAATAAGATAATTACTATGAATGACATGGAAGAATACTAACTTAAGTAACTTTAGAAAAGTGTATTTTGACTAGATATTATAAAACTAATGATGAAAGAACTGCACACTGATATTGCACCCGAGTTAATAATCTTTTTCCTCACAGATGTATAGGTGATCACTTAAGTTAATATATATTTATGTATTTCTATTCTCCTTCCACTGAAAGGGCCTAGTAGCAATGAGCATACCCAGTGCCTAGATCTTGATTTCTAATCACCATTCTTTAATAAAAAGAACAAGAGTGTTTTTGAGAAGTAGGCACTTTCAGGACTGGGGCGAGAAAAATATCGATGAAGCTATAGAGTCTTGTGGTCCAGAAAGTAAGAAAGCACTGAAGAAAGAATAAGACATGTGGAAAGAACACAGAGCTAATCTGAGAAAGCTCCCAATAGCCAAAACATGAATAATTTGAATAAAATAAATAACAATAGAATTATAATCAATAGAATAGGATAAGCATTCATGAGCTCATTGAGATATAAATAAATAATTGAATAAGTAAATAAAAGGTGAAGAAGAAATAACTATTCCCTACAGGACAATTCTGATTACAAATGCAGAAGAAGTGAAGAAAATGGAAAATAATCAACAACAATAATTTTAGACAAAATTCACTGATAGGTATTAAAATGTGATGACAAAGTTTGAGGAGAAATGAGATATCTAAATAGTCTAAAAGTATCTCCCTCGAAACATATAACAATATAAATAGACTAGAAAAGAACGAGAATAGGATAGGATAGGATAGGATAGGATAGGATAGGATAGGATAGGATAGGATAGGATAGAATAGAATAGAATAGAATAGAATAGAATAGAATAGAATAGAATAGAATAGAATAGAATAGAATAGAAAAATAATAACACTATTTTGGAAAAAGCTGGCAACCAAGTGATTAATATTAGCATCCAATAATAAGACATTTTTACATCATCTATCCCTGCACTACGAAAGGGCATAGAACTTCTGTGATATTCTTGCCAAAAATCCGTAACTTCAATGTAATCATAGGTACACATTAAATGAACCCAAATTGAAAGACATTCTATAAAATAATTAATCAGTATTATTTAAAAGTGTCAAGGTCCTAAAAGACAGACTGAGGAACAATCTAGATTGGTGAAAGCCAAGAAGATTTAACAATTGAATGCAATGTGGGGCCCTGAATTAGACAGAACACATTAGTAGAAAAATTGGTGAAATCTGAATAAAATTGGTAGGTTACTTAACAGTATTTTACCAATGTGAACTGCTCAGCTTTGATAACTGTCCCATGGTTGCAAAAGATATTGCATTACATTAGAAAAGGTGGGGAGTTCTGTACTAATTTCATAGCTTTTCCGTAAGTCTAAAAACGTTTCAAAATAAAAAAGTTTAAAAAACTGAAAGTGTTAGGTCAGATATGAACAGCAGGGAGAACAAAGGAATAGGGGCCCAGCTTAGAGACTACCCAAAGAACACCCCAATGATAGCAGAATTCTGAGTCCGCACATGCGCACTAGGCAGTTATATAGCAGACAGGTGTCAATCAAAATGACCTCACTTGACAATCACCTAAGAAAGCCTTTGGAATAATCCCATCACACCCCAAATCTAAGGCAGGAATTATCACTTCTGGGCCTTCTTTTTGCTCTTTTTATTGTGGTTGTTATTACAGAGCTCTGTTTCAGCTATCATCGCTGGGACCATGTACCTCCTCGGGACACTCTTTGTCTTTCTAAAATATATTTTAAATAAAACTTAAATCTCAATGACCTATGAATCTTCACTGCTGTCATTTGATGAAAAATCGAGGGAAAATGCTAATTATAGGTCTGTGCCATCATTATCCCTCTCCCTCCCCGCTGCCATTAGGGTGACATGGAACTCTGGCCCCAATGGTGACACTAACTAGTACAGCCTCTTTAGAAAATAACAATAACATTTAAAATTATGATGTGCAGTCAAAACTAAACTCGAAGAGAAATTTTTACTTTTAAATAGCTTTCATTAGAAAGAAAAAAAATGGAAATCAAAAAACCAAAAAACTTTTCATTCAAGAAGTTTAAAAATATACACCTGTAGACAGACAGACAATATAAGGAGAAAGAAATATTAAGGATAAAGGCAAGTATCAGTAAACCTAAAAAAAAAAAGTAATGCTAATGAATCAAAAGGAGAAAACAAGGATGTAATTGATATTTGAAGAAAAGAATATTATCATATAGAGAGATAATTTTTTAAACCCTAAACAATGTTATGCATTAATTTTTTTAAATTTTACTAAATGGAAAATATGTTAGGAAAACAAATTATGAAAACTGACAACGTATATACCTTAAAAAGCCTAATAATGGAAAATATAGTTTAAAAAATTTGTTAAAGACCTACACACAGAGTCTTTTAATTGATATAAATTTCTTTTAAATATTCAAGGAATAGTTAACTCTTATGTCAACTGAACTATTTAAGAGCATAGAAAAAAAACGTATCGACTCATTTTCTAAAATAGAATGATTCTGATGACAAAAACCTGATACAATATAAAAATTGTAAAGTTCATATTGTATATGTAATTACTGTCTCATAGTTTTAATTCCCACTTTCAGACTTTTATTCAATTCCTTTCAAATGTAGAGATTGAGAAATACAGAAAAGAATAAAAATAAATTTTAAAAATATTTGAGTTATTTTGTTTTTTCAGTGTTATCTCTGTTACACTGTTTGCCCAAGTGAGAGGCGCTCTCTCTCTCTCTCTCTCTCTCTCTCTCTCTCTCTCTGTACACACACACACACACACACACACACACACACACACACACACACATTTTATAGTTCTTGCTTTGGAGGCATCTTAGGAAGCCCCCATCATCTTGGTGTTTTTCCCATGCCTCAGCACTTTCTGCATTTACACATTCATACCAGCCCCTCTTTTCCATCTGTCCTTTGTATTATGCTTCTCCTTATATCTTGTGTGTGTATTCTTTTAAAATGTGAATTAATCAGAAAGTCTAGTCACATTGATTTTTATAGATGTCTCTTTTTCTTATTCATCAAAAATCATTTGTAATTATATTATCAGAATTTAATTTTTGAAAGTATTTCATCTTTTTTGTGGGCTATAGTTTCTTACAATGATTTCAGGTTTGGAATAATGGCTCTTTTCTCTGGAAAGCTTTTGAAATTTGAAGACCACAGGGCAGGGATGCATATCTAAATGAATCTAGACTTCCCTTTGGTGTT
This sequence comes from Rousettus aegyptiacus, assembly GCF_014176215.1. Classification (NCBI taxonomy): domain Eukaryota; kingdom Metazoa; phylum Chordata; class Mammalia; order Chiroptera; family Pteropodidae; genus Rousettus; species Rousettus aegyptiacus. The sequence continues at coordinate 68,991,023 of NW_023416309.1, forward strand.
TGTGAAATGACATTCTTTCTCCCAAAGATTTTTTTCAATTCTATTTAACCAAAGATCCATCCAAGTTGATCAAAAATAGCAGTTTCATTATACCTTTTTAACTTTTGAAAAGGTAAGATTTCCCAAATCTCTATTTTTAAAAAAGTCTTGATGCTTCATATTTTTCATGTTTTAAGCAGGTCTAAGCTGGCATCCATTTCTCTAACACTAGTACTAACAGGAAGATCTCTTACAAAATTAATTAAGCTCAAATGACTCTGCTTTCTCTCTAGCAGTTTCAGTGTCCCACAGACACTTCTGATAGTGAAGAGATGAACACACACAGTTTTTCCCCTACTTGGCTCCAGAGAGCAGCAGTTTATCATAAAAGATCCAGGGGGTTCCAGTGCTGATTCTTAAACATGGAGGCAATTGATCAAGTGCAAACCATTGGCAAAGTCCGTCTCTGAGATCCAAGTACAGAGAACCCAGGTCAAAGGCCTTTGTAGTGTAACTGCATCCAATCCTTACTGGAGAGAAGCTGCAGTAAAACAGCAGGAGTGCTGCCAAAGAAATGCAAATAAGATGTTAAGACCCCAGAGCTTTTAGAGGGAGACTCTGAGAATGAACCCTCTCCCACTGTGTTCAGCCACCAAGCTGAACTGAACCTGGAAAGAAAATTACAGGTATGTGCCAGGATTATTAATTTATATATTTTATTTTATCTCCTTTCTTTTCACTGCCTGCATTCCAAACAAGAAATTGCTGGGTTCTCACTGGTTTTTACTTCTAAAGCTTTTTTAAAGTACAATTAAAAAAACAGATAGTAACATATGTGTGAACCCATTATTAAAAATTAATAAATGTTAACTTTACCACTTTTGCTTCAGAATTTTTTTAATCAACAAAAATAAAATATTATATAGAGTGTACCTCTTGTTCTCATCTCCAGTGCTATTCTTTACACTTTCCAGAGGAAATTATATGCATGCACACACACACTCACACACACACACACACATATACATTCGTAATGCACATAGATGTAGGTATAAACAATTCCATGATGATGGTTTTTTTTAAATCTACATAAATACATCTAATACATCTCTCTATATATATCTATATAATACATCTCTCTATATCTATATCTATATAGAGTTATATATGAACAAACTCTATATGTATATATAGAGAGATAAACAGTATGTTTTTGGTTTTACTGAAATATAAATATATGTATCATATAAAACATGGATCTTCTTTTTCTCTCTCAACATGATGTTTTGGAGATTGTAGATATGTTGATGGATTCAGCTCTTGTTCACTCATTTTCCTTTCTTTGTAGTACTCCAGAGCATGAATATACCATAACGTATTTATACATCTATTTTTTTTGATAAGCATTTGTGTTACAACCAATTTTGTTGTTGTTGTTGTTACAAACAGTGCTGTCAACAGATTGTCTTCTGGACACTTACTTTTGTGAGAGTTAAGTGTGTACATCTAAAAGTAGAATTGCTCATCCAGAGCAGAGGTCAACAAACCAGATAGTAAATAATTCAGTCTTTGCCAGCTAAATGGTCTCTGTCAAGAGTACTCAACTCTGCCTTTGTAGCACGAAAGCAGCCATGGACAATACAAAAACAAGTGAGCACTGTATTCCAGCAAAACTGACAACTGTTCTCATAGACCATGAGCATCCTCAATATCACTCGATATGGTCAAATATCTCCTCAAAGTGGTGGTGTCCATTTAGCCTTCCCTGGCAGTCCTGTTTCTGAATGTTCTTCCTTCATAATTTCTTGCCTCAGAGACTTTTACAGGGCTGAAAATATAAGTCTCTTCAGGTCAACAGATCCTCATGTTTTTTAGAAGCCTGAATTAATTGAAAAGATTGCCTGTTTGGGGTTCAGAGAGAGAAGAGGTGTGTGTGTGTGTGTGTGTGTGAGAGAGAGAGAGAGAGAGAGAGAGAGAGAGAGAGAGAGAGAGAGAGAGGGAGAGAGAGAGAGAGAAATTTGGAAGACCTTCAGAGGAGAAAGAGAGAGACTTTCCCCAGACTATTGTAGGTTGAGCACTTGAGCAGTGGGAACCCTCTCAGTCCTTAGGGCAGGATGTGACCGAACAGTAGAGATGATGAACCTTGGGTGATGAACCTTGGGAGACTGCCCTATAAAACTTTCAGCCTCCAGGAATCACAATACCAGAAAATTTGCCAAACTTCATAAACTATGTAAGCATAAAGGATAAACATCCCAGACATAACCAGGGAGGAGAGAATAAGATATGGACCTCCCCGATGATCTGGGTAGTGACCATCTAGGATTATTATGTGACCTGGAGGAAGAGAGAAGGAGGAATGCCCATTAAGAAATTTCTTTGAGCTTGGAAGATTATTTTAAAGGTAAAGAAAGGACCTTGATATTTGCACACCTGAGTTTCACCCACCACAAAGGAATTTAACAAGGAATCCTCTCCCCTGTGTCTTCTATGTCAGGGGTCCCCAACCCCTGTGCTGTGGACCAGTACCAGTCCATGGCCTGTTAGGAACCAGACCACACATCAGGAGGTGATCGGCGAGTGAATGAGTGAAGCTTCTTCTGTATTTGCAATCCCTCCCCAGAGCTAGCATCATCACTTCAGCTCCACTTCAGATCATCGGGCATTAGATTCTCATAGGAGCACCAGTCTCTGGTGCTAAAAAGGTTGGGGACCGCTGTTCCATGTTTATTCAAATGCTGAAAAAATTTTTAAGACTATGGTCCTTCCTCACTTTCTCCAGAAAGCTATCTCTAAGCTACAGTTTCTTTTACTGAACATTTATTGGGATGTAAAATAATGAGATGATGAAGGTGACCTCTGGAGTTACCTATGTCTATATTATAATTCTTTTTCCATGTACTGTTAAAAAACAAATTCAACTAAGAAATTGTAAAGATTTTATTGGCTTTATTCAACGATTCATAAATCAAGCAACATCCAGTCTTGCAGAGGGAAAGGAGCTCTGAGGAGCTGTACAAAATGAAAGATTTTTATAGGCAAAAAGGAGCAGAAACAAGGAAGCTGTACTAGACAAAAAAGCACGTTGGTTATTGCACAGTTACTTTCCTTTAGGGGATGGCAAGGCCTATCAGGCACTTTACCTAACTAGTATTGACCAGGTGTTTCCTGATTGAATGGTTTAAGATTCCATTTCTGGGTGAACCAAGACTGTAATTAGGTCTTGATTTGGTGACGTGGAGCTTAGCATTAAGCAACTCCATTTTGAGCCTGTCATCTTGTTTTTAACAATACCCTCTGGAACATATTCAATTTACTCAACCCCGTTGAGTCTCAGCTTCTTCATCCTTAAACATGAAATGAATAATAAAACCTACCTCATAAGGTGGTTGTCAGAATTAAATGAGATGTGTTAAATATTTAGAGCATAGCTATTTCTTCGAAAATAATTTTATTTATTATTGGCTATTATTGTGCTTATTATCTGCAGCATGTATTTCAATATTTTATTACCTATTGCTACGAGAACAGTTACTTCATTGTATTATAATTACATACATGTATTTGTTCTTTCCCACTACACCATGAAAAACTGCAGGGCAAAGTTTTGTTTTATTCATCTTTTTAGTTCTGATGAATAATACATAATAGAAACTCATTAAATGTTCGTTGAATAAGAGACTTTGTGAAAAAGTTGACAATGTTGCCTTGCGTTAATGGTTCATGCATCTATCAAATGTAAGGGTAAAATAAAGATTTTTCAGATTCCTAAGGTTCTCAGAAAGCTTACCTCCAATGAAACTAATGTTAGAAAATTACCTGCAAAATAAAAGAATAAACCAAAATAGAGAAAGAGGTGGAATCTACAATGACTAACCCAGAAGAAGAGGAAAGAGAATTCCCATGATGAGAACATCAAGTTTAAATCACAACCAATTAAGATGGAGAGCAAGTTCAAGGATGGAGGCAGAGTGGAAGAAGTTGAGAGAATAATTCTTCAGATAGAGAATTGAGGAAATTTTGAAAATATAATAGAGATGAATAATAGAATAAAAAAATAAGGACACCTGTTGGAACCTGAACCTAGGGAAAGATTATCCTTTGAGTGGCATAGAGATTATTATATTTACACATATTAATAGAAATGTAATTATAGCACATTGCTTGGTTCTGCAGAAAAAAATATGTATATACACATACATATTTATGAGGATAAATGCTGTGGATAAATCTTCAACTTTTGAAATCAATTCTAGCCAAATTATGGGAGGCAACCCTGCTTATATAACAAAATGTAAATACTATAAACCTTGATAATTGAAAAATAAAGCTTTTGTGAATAAAGTTTAAGATGTAAACATGGAGGAGTACTAGTAAACCATGAGAGAGGCAAACTACTGATACAGAATTAAAATGTCTTATAGTTGCTAGAAAATGAAACAGGAATTGGAGAATAATGTTTGAGTACACAAAAATGACTAAAGGAAGAGCTCAATAATGATAAAAACACACTTCACTTAGGTGGTGATAAAAGTGACAAAAATTATTGTATGTTAAGCAGAAAGACAACAGTCAACAATTAGAGTGGATTCATCCAGAATTGGTAGCATAAATATATTCTTCATCTATATAGAGATAATACCCAGAAAAACAGACACACACACACAAACACACACCACCACCACCTCTACCACCACCACCACCACCACCACCACCACCACCACCACCACCACCACCACCTTTTGAGAGATGAGTAAAATTTGGTCAACCATACACTGCAGTCATTTTTAAAAAACATAATAGGAGATATATGCAATATTTATGACATTGTTTGCTATAGCAGAAAACCGAAAACCTCAAGTTGGCAGATAAACTGTTGGTTAGTGACACAGTGTTAGTACTATTCAACAGTAAATATGAAATAAGGCAAATACATTGATGTGACTATCAGAAACATAATATTAAATGAAAAAGCAAATTGTAGAATACATCAACATGATACCAGTTTTAAGTGAATAAAAAACAATCAAAACAAAAACAAAGTATTACTTGGAGACAAACATATACATGCAAAAACTATCAAGAGAAGCAAGGGAATGAGAAAAAGTGGATCTCCCTGGAAGAAGAGTGGAAAGATAATGGAAAAAAAAACACATGCGAAGCTTCAGGACTACTGCTCATGTTCTGAGTATGTATGTTGAAAATATCTGAGAAGACAAAGGCAAAATCAGTGCAAGTGCCCCTAAGGAATGGGATGGAAGAATTAGAAAAGGAGGTTTTGTTTTTCTTTCTACATTGCATGAGTTTCATACTTCTCTAGACTAAGAATTTATCAAATGAGAGTGTTTAATTATATAATACTAGGACTATAATAGTGTTATAATCATAACTAATATTTATTGAGTACTTAATATTGGCACATAGTAAGCACCCAACAGAAGTTAGCTAGTGTTCTTATCACTCAGGGGTGAGCAGCCAGCGCAGTGAAACCATGCCATGAAAGCAACAGTTGAAGGAAATGAGGATTTTTAACCTGGAAAAGAAAAGACTCCAAACCATGATTACTGTTTCCAAATAATCTAAAGGTTACCATTTAGAAAAATGATGGGGTTCACTTTGTATGTTTCCAAGGAGAAGGACTAGATCACTGGACTGAGCTGTAAGAAAGACACAGTCCTTCCACAATAAAAGGAGCTGTCTCAGATCATAGTGAGCTTACTGCCAATGTCACCTTCACTCACTGTGGATTTCAAGCTCAGCCTGGAGGACTATTAATCAAGGATAAAGTTTAAGATCTCTTAAATATGAGCACCCGTTCTTCAAAGTCAAAGGCAGCAGAGTTGATAAGAAGAGGAGAGATATTTGTGTGGGGGTGGGGGCAGGGGTGGTATTGGAGGTGTAAAGAAAAAGCATGTGCCTTCTCAGAGTAAAAAGTTATACATTGGCACTTACATTCCAAGGTAAATGCTGAAATCATGAGTTGTGCTGGAGCCTTCATATGCTGGGTGAAAGTTACTCTTTTTATCAAAATTTGTAAAGAAAATAATACCAGCACATACTTTTCTTTGAAGTGGGGAGAATGAACGACATCTGCCTGAGGCTTGAAAAGAGAATTCTGGGTGTAGAAGGAGGGAGCCAGAGCCAGGATTGAACATGAGAGCAAGGAAGGAAGGCAGACAGACACCAAGCTGGACAAAGTTAAGCAAAAGCTGCCGCAGGTGGTGAGATTCCAACCCAAATGGACCACAGGTTAAATCAGGGATAAACTTTGAACTGACTGTACGCAGGAATGAGAAGCCTGGCATTTTGTATCATCAGAAGAATTCCTCTTCAATTCCCTGTCCCTTTGATAAACACGACAAAAAAACCACTACCCACTATGTGTGTGGTCTCATGGCACACAAGAATGAAGGTTAAAGCCAGGACGAGAGAAGAAACCTCAGAAGCCACTATTGTCCCAGGTGCTGAGAGCAAAGGGACAGTCCTCCCTCTACTGGATTCGTGGGGGACTACAACTCAAAGGCTCTAAGTCTGAGCCCCACCTTGGAGACGGGTCCCTTAAAACTAGGAAAACATTTTGGACACAGGCTTCTCTTGGCTATCTGCAAACAAGATAATGCCTTTTTCTACATGGAAATTCCATTAAGGAAGGGAACTCAAAGAGCCAAAACCATCTTCACAGCTGACTACAAATTTTGCAGAGAAATGATTTTTAAACATAAAAGTAAAACTGACTTATAATCATTATCATAATAACTAACCTGTGTTATTTGCCTGGTGACTGGCAGTCTGTAAAATACTTTGACATTTGTCATCTTATCACACCCCTATGAAGAATTGCTTTCCTTCTCTGCAGCAAAATATAGTGCACAGTTATTCTGAAAGAGTGTATTTCACAACTAAAGCCCCACATCATCTCCTGGCTTGTTCTTCAGTCTTGTCTCTGCTGTACCATCCAACCTGAGGGCCTAAGAATAGCCTGTAAATCAGGACATGCTCATGACCATTGCTCAGGTGCCTTTGTAAGCACAGAACCCCCAGATGGACTTGAAGCTAAGGTCTGAAGCCCTTTATTTCACTCTCAAGGAACCTGTATTAGAAAGAAGAAATGAGGCAAAGGTCTTTGGTATTTATGTATTATCCACATGTGCCACATGTGACCATGCCATTCTTTGTTTTATGGAGAGTTCATAAAAGAAACAAGTTTTTCTTCTCAGCGAAGTTGCATGTTTTGCAATTACAAGATAATAAAGAGAGGCTTGGGTAGAGTGGCCTGTCTGCAATTTTTCCTGTATCCACAAGTTAAACTTTTGACACCATAGTTACTCTACTGTTTGAACCAATGAAACAAGGTTGTGGTTGGTGAGACAAGGTCAGTAGCAGATCAAGTAAAGCCTTCTTGTCTTAGACTAGCCGAGGTGGTGAGCCCCTTAGCACCTTGTCAAACACTAAATGTAATCCCAATTTTATTTTCAAATTGCTTTTTAAAAATATACTAACCATTAAGCGATAGGAGGAAAAGTCCTTTTTAAAATGATTTATTATGTGTTAACAGCTAAAGAAAACCTAAACAATGTCTATATAAAGTCCCAAAATCACGTTTTTAATTAAAAGCCACAACTTTTAATAGAAAGCATAATATGCCCATTCATTTCAGTGTAGCAACCAATGCTGGGTAATCCAGCAGTCAGATTCAGGGGAGAATAACAGCTTTCAATTCACACCTAAAAGTCCTCTGTTAAAGAAAATAACAATAAAGTAAGATCCCTTTAAAACTTGAGTTTGGGAATTTCGAGCCAGAGAAAGGACATATTTTGTTCCATTGCAGGGACATTCGCTACAGTTTCTATACCCATAATAGCTCACTCAGTGCTCTGAGTAACTCAGACACCCTCTAAGTTTTAATATGCAACTAGATCATTTTAAATGCATCTTCCGTATGTATGTGACCTGGTAAATTCCTGCTTATACTCTGGGGAGGCTGTGCCCTCTGAGAAACAAACTATTTTTGTCTCTTTCTCAAACTGTCGCTTTACATGCTTTTCCTCATCTAGCTCTTTTATTTTAAGACTAAATTTCATGATCTAGGAAAACAGAGGTATATGTCCATTTGGTCCTGGAATGGAGTATTAATAGCATCAGCCAGCATTTATTGGCCACTTCCCATGAGTCAGGTTCTTCAGGCTCTGAGATGACAATATCATCTCACTTGATCCTGGCCACAGTAAAGTCAAAATCTTATTGTTCTTATTTGCAGATGGGAAAACTAAAGCTTGGAAAGAGTAGTAAGGAATTTGTGCCAGTCACTAAGCAACATCACACATGGTGGGCTGCGGAAGGGTGGGGTGGAGTTGAACTGACTTATGAGACTCAGTCCTTCCTCTCAACAAGGTTTAGGTTTTGTTCAGAAGATGGGACTTGAGCACGTAGAAACAAAACTGGACATACAGACTGGACATGCATCTGTAAGAACCCAATGAGAACTAATGGGACAGACAGTATTACTATAGTTCAGGGAAAGGAACACCTGTACTGGGGTTTAAGATAGAGGAGGATTCGATCTTGACTTTTGAGGACATTCAAAGTTTCCAAAAGCAACAAGCAGGTAAAAGGAAAAAGTGAATTCTATAAGCAAACATTTGCCTAACTTGGTTCTTTGTGCTACCTTCAGGATTTTTATTATATCCACATACCATCTGGATATCTCCAGTACCAAATTCCTGCCTAAAAACTCTACTATCATTTCTCGATATTTTTCTTAAAACATATTACCTTTTAAAAACATTTTGATTTGAAGAGTAGAATCATTTAGTCAAAAGTAAAGAAAAAGCCCCAAACAGTACCTGGGATAAAAAGAAAAGAATGCTCTCAAGTTTAAAAAATTAAGTTAAAATAATAATAAAATAATTCTAGAACTGAGAAGTGTTGATAATTTATGGTGGGGGGTGGGGGGCAGGGGGAAGCAGTCTGCAAGTCAAACACGTGTTAAATTCCTGTTCTGTGTTTCCAGAAGACTTGGTTGGTGTGCTCATGTAAAGACAGACCTGAACTTTCCCCCCTTCCCTGTGGAATTGTTCCATAGGCAAGAGCACACTGAGGACAGCCCATGTGTCTATTCCTAAGTAATCACTCTTCAGAGTGGGCTCGATGATCTCTTCTAAGCCACCTTCTCCAGCAGATCCTGCCATTCTCAAAAGGAAAGGCTGAGGGAAGCTTGTTGGATGTGAAGGGAGTATGGCAATAGTGATTCATTCTACCAATACTTCCAAAAATATTGTGACAGAAAGTTAAGTTACAGATGGTTTACAACATTGGTGAGCACATTATTATACCATATGTTCTGCATAAAGTAGAACACATTACCAAAGCTTTATCTACTTTCACCTGATCTTAAAAACATCTATGGAATTATGCACTTCAAATGCAACTTATGCTGCTTTCTCTAAAACATGTTAAATTTAATGCATAGTAATTCACACTAAAATATTCTTTGAGATTATTATTGGTTTGTGTTTCACTTTTGGGGAATATAGAAAACAAATTCCAAGAGGAGAATCTTCCAATTATTCTCACCCCAAAGACCCCATCTATCCCTCCCACGACCTGCTCCAATTCCATCTTTTTTGGGACACCTGAGACTTTCTTCACAAAGAAGCACAACCACGCATTTGGTCTCAAGCTAACTGCATCCAATATTGCATGCCTTTGAATCCAGTAGTCCTCAAGAAGTATCTTTGTCATGTCAACATTGCTCTAATCTTTGTGCCTGGAATGTTCACACCACTCCTCTCCAGGCAGCCTTGGAGTCTGAAGACCAGACCAAAACTGACTTGTAAAGTACAAAGAATAGGAAAAGTATTTTATCTTCATTAGGATAAGATGTCTATTTGGCAGGGAGTAAGGAGAGCAAATTTAAAAAAAAAATGAAAAAGTCTATTTGGCTAGTTTCATCTCTGACCAAATCTGTCAATAATTTCCTTCTCCAGTCAACCACATTAGACATACTAAATCTCCACCATGTTAAACAAAGTTTGCACCACTGTCTTAGGCCCATGTTTCAGTTCCCTTGGTTCGCTTCATCTGAGGAACTAAGGGGCTTAATGAAGGCTCCAGTGGCAAATACAGCATAAGGACTCCAGCAGGAAGCAAGATAGTGCAGAGGCTGGGGAGGCGCGTACTCCTTCCTGAGGATGCCCAGCTCACACATGCCCTGACACCATCCTGCTTGCTATCATATTTGAACTTGATAGAATAAGTCCATGCAGGGCCCTGCTCTGCTAGAGCTGCCTTTCCACATACTCTCTATATCTAAATGTGTCTCACACCTTGGGATTGACATCCCCATGTGTTACCCCCATCTCCCTGCTTTGGAGCACTCTATTCAAAGTATGGAGGGAGTGTTCTATACACTATCATGCTCTCCAGGCATCCATCTAAACCCCTATGCTAGTTTGGTATTCTCTGACATGAGAACATACCTTTCAATATGTTCTCACACATTTGGAAGAAACTTAGGTAGTTTAATTTCATCCAATGCTGTGTTTTTAAAGCAAATTTAGTAGTAAACAACTATATGCCAGTTACTGTACTGGGTGCTGGAAATATCAACCATAGCCAAAATATCCCAGCTATTCATCAAAAAAGAAATAGGGCATTTTTATGTTGTTTACTCCTTTATATGTCTAAATTAAAAAGTACTATAAGAACATAAAGGCATGAGAAATCACATGTGCTTCACAGTCTACCCCATTTCTAAACTGTCCCTCCCCATAGTGGCCGGGGATCACATGACCATGGTCTCAGAGATCACAGACCAGGAGGGGGAACACATGCATGAGAGGACCCAACCATGATGAAGCCAAAAATTATGGGTTAAATTAACAAAGGAACAGAAAGCAGTAAACCTGATGCTGAAGGATTATGATCTACAGAAGGTCCACAGAGAAACTAGTGATGGGGGTGATGGGTCAAGTGCTGTGAACGGAGCAGAGAAAGCCAAAGTGGGGAGTAGGGGAGCAGAGACAAGGTAAAGAGAGGCAAAAATCATTCTGCATCTGGTGAGAGATTAGAGAGAGGGAGAGGGAGAGGGAGCACAAAGAAAGTCGGAAAGCATGGTCATCTTGGTCCTGGTAAATGTCAGTTCCTTGTTTATGAATCCTGGCTATCACAACCTTAGGTACCTATGAATTTATTTAGGGTATACTCTGCCTTTTTTTTTCAGTAGTTTGTACCCAAAAGAACACTTTTTAAAACATAAGTCAGAGACATGATATTTGAACCATTTATGAAAGCTGAGTAGCAGTTTAACAGGCAGGGGAAAGAGTAGGATATTCAGCCTAAGAAAATATTTCATGTGCAAACACAGGTCTAAAGAAGTTTCTGCCCTCAAGCGGTTTACAAATATGAATTTTGGTTCCAGGAAGAGCACCGTCATGGAGATCACATGTAATATTTTCTACAGCTCTCATTCATCTTTCCACAGACTACCCTGAGGGTTCCAGAAGATAGATTGCACTAGGGCAAAATTCTAAGTTTAGTATGGGAACAAGGAGATGCTTGTTCAGTAAGCTTTCTGAGGGCATAGAGCAAAGGTGGCTGCAAGTCTAGACAAAACCCTGTATATGAATGTTCATAACAGTATTATTCACAATAGCAAAAAGTGGAAACAACCCAACTATCCATCAATGGATGAATGGATAAACAAAATGTGATATAACCATACAATAGAATATTATTCATCTTTAAGAAGGAATGAAATTATTTTACATATTAAAACGTGAGTGAACCTTGGAAACATGATGCTAAATGAAAGAAGTCAGTCACAAAAGTCTCTTACTATGTGATTTCGTTTATATGAAATGTCCAGAATAGGCACATCCACAGCTGCAGAAAGCAGATCAGTGGCTGCCAGAGATGGGTGTGGGGGAAATGGAGAGTTACTGCTAATGGGTACAGGTTTCCATCTGGAATGATGGCAACGTCCTGAAATTAGATAATGTAGTGGTTGTACAACATTGTGAGTGTAATTAATGCCGTTTAATTGTACTCTAAAATGGTTGAAATGGTTATTTTATTTATTATGTTATGTGTATTTTGCTACGAATTTTAAAATACAAAAAAAAAAAAAAAGTGGCTAAAAGGGGAACTAGAATTAACCGGATGAGTTGGAAAGCCTTCTGGAGCAAGCAGACAGCCAACCAACAGTGAAGGGGACACATTGCTGCCTGTTCTGTTCTGCTAGGCAGCTCGACCAATACGTTTCCTGCAACAGCTAATCTTGGCTGAGAATTATGTCGTAATGGTGGAAGAAGGATGATCTTCAAAAAAATCAGACCGAGGTTCAAATATTCTCTCTGCCACTCTTGAGGTATTTGATCTTTGACAAGATATATGTGCTCTCTTTGCCTTAGTTTCGTCATATGTAAAATGAGATAAATACCACCCACTAAGGGGCTGAAGTGATAATTAGATGAGATAATGTGTATGAAATGCCTGGTATTACCAAAAAAAAAAATAAAAAATAAAAGTACTGTTATTACTCTCGAGGACACAAAATGAATGCAATTTCCAAATCAGTCATTCATGACAGACCGAATACACAAATGCTGCTCATATATAAAATTAGAACCCTGGCCGGCAACCTTTAGCAACCAGCCCAGGAAACCAACTCCTACTCCACAGTAACCCGCCCAGGAAGGCAGCCTGCTGTCAGTTAGACTTGCAGGAAATCAGACTGCTGTCTCAAGTAATAACCCAGAAAAGCAAACAAAAACCTCTCCAAGAAGCAGTCCCAAATGTCCAAGATTTGATTAATAACTGATAGCTTCCCTAATTTTTGTCCCTACTTCCAATCTAGGACCAAACGGAGAAAGTCAAACATGTACCCCCTGACCAGTCATTTAAACTGCCCCACTTCTAGTTAGGCCTCCTACAGCTTTCCCTGGCCAACAGCCTCTATCAGGGCACAAAAGGCTTCGCTTTGTGCCACTGTAAAGCTCTCCTGGCCCCCTACCTGCCTTTGAGCCTCTGCCAAAACACAGTGCAGGTGGCTGACTCCTGTGCAAGAGAAAGTTATCAACATATGAACAAATGTTCTCTGCTTTTTCTCATTTGGCTGATCTTCATCACAGTCATTAGTGTCACATGGACATGATATGGGCCTGATATATCTGAAGGGCATCCTCATCGGAGCCCTCTCACCACTCTACATCAGGTTAGATTCTGAGTTCATCTTACTTAGAACACATCCTCCCTCACACTTCTCCTCTCTTCAAAGCGTAAAGAGAACACTTCCAGCTCAAGACCTTCAGGGCCTTTCTGAGAGTACTCTGACACAAAAATAGAGAAGTTCAGAAAGCATTAAGTTTGGAGTAATTGAAAGAATAAGAAGAGGAAATCACCAGTTTCAGCAAACTTCCAGAAGATGTAGAAGGTTTGTGAAGCAGGTGGAGCAACAGTCAGCTGAAAGCAGCAGTATACAAGGAGTTAGAAGACAAGAGACTCCAAGTGGGGTAAAATATGCTCCCCTCAAAAATGAGGGGTTCACTAAATGTCTGTGCTTGGCAGATCTGTGGGCACAAGACCCCTCACACCCCATTTGTAAAGCTTAGGCAGCTGACTTTTATCCCAGGCAAGAAAAAAAAAATCCTGAACATCTCTTTTTCTAATAAAACTAAAAATATTAAATGTAGTCAAAAGTGTCTTTAGAAAATTGTTTGTTTTTTTTTTTTTTAAATTTTTTAAGCACTTAAAATTTGTCATACTCTCCCGGCAGGCAGAGAGGACGGGTAGGCTGTTGGTACTAATACTGCAAATTTTCTCAAGTGGGGATTACATTTTAAACAAACCGATCTACATTTTAGAAAATTAACTTTATTTGGTTCAGTCCGTGATCCCCAGACTCAGTTGTTTCTACTTTTTAATTTCAGGTAAGTCCAAGCATGTCTAACACAATTTGGGTACCGGGGGCCAAAAGTGGGTTTTCATGAAGGCTGAGGAAGGTCTCAGGGAGAATTCAGTGGAAGAGAAAAGCACCAAGGAGACAATGTCACCCATGACAAGGACTACCTGATTAGAGAAGTCACTGTGAGTGCAGCAAGCTGCCATTTGCAGGCCAGCGCTCCATATTCATGTCTGGTTTTCAGAGAGAAACCGAAATCTCCAAGCTCTGTTTTCACTGAACTCTTCCAGCACTTTGATGGAGGAAGCATGGTTTTGCCACCCATCTAATAAAAGAAGGAAGAGATATCAAAGAGGGAGAGGAGCAGTCTCCCCATACAGAGCTCTGGTGAGGCAGTAGCTTCAGGACCCAGAGGAACCCATGATGGAGCATGTAGGTGAGCAAGCAGCACTTGGAAGTTTCTAAGAGAACAGGAGCAAGGAAAACTCTCATGGATGCCTCCCTGTGCCTGTACTAGCTCTATTGATGGATATATCCTAGCAATACTGAGGAATCCAGTGCTGCAGGTGGGGTAAAACCCAGCACAGAGAGGTTAGAAAATAAACTAATAACCACAATCAACATTAGATGTAAAGGACTACAAAAAAGAAAACCTGCCTAAGCCAAACCTGATACTCTGCTTATTTCCACCAAAATTACCTATTATCAAATTCTTACACAAAAAGAGTTTTAATAGCTTCATAAAGTTTTTGTTCTTATTAAAGAAAGTAATTCCTTTGTTAAGAATGATTTTGCAGAATTTAAATCCATAAACAAAGAAAAGAAAATGTTCTGTACTTTTGCAAAATAAATATTTGCTGGTTGTTTGTTAATGATAAGTGATGTCTAGTCACCCATTGCCTTCCTTCTCATTTCTGTTTGTCCTCCTCAAATTGACAGTCAAGTGTCATGGTTCTGGAACCATATTTAAAGGAATGGGAATTCCATTTCTGCATTGTAAAACTGGAGGCTTCTGTTATTTTTTGTCTTCAATGCTTCACTTGTAAAATGGAATAAAATACTATTTTCATCCCATGGTTACTGAGAGGAGTAAATGAGTTAATGCAAGTACAACACTTAAAACAACTTCTGGTGCACAGTGAATAGTCAATAAATGTTATCAAAATCATTAGCATCATAGAAAGTCAGAACTGATATATACATTAGGGCAAGCAGCACCCACCCTCACTTTTTTTTTTACCTGCTGAGGAATCTACCTTTCAAACTATGCTGAGCCCGAGTCTGGACTTCAGGTTTCCTTCAAACTTAACTCTTTGACACAAAGTATACACGTAAAACAGAAAGCAGAAATTGTTTACTCTTTGTCTACTTTAAAGATTGTCTTAAAGGAATTCTTTGACAACTTGGTTTAAAATGTTATTCTCTTAGGAAACAGGAGACAAACATCTTCACCAGATCTGTGGTACTGTGGGGAGCTGTCTCATAAACCAGAATGTCAGGGTTTCAATGGTCTCTGAGTGCTAAAAGCCCAACAGGCCTGGTTTCCATGCAAGCAGAAGCCAATCTGGGTCATCCCAAAAGAACTTTCCACCCAAAGTCATCACTCCTGAGAAAGTCTGAGAAAGATCTCTTCTAACAAATAATGCTGTTTCCTGCAGCCCTGATTGAGACACTGAAGTACTTACCTAATACAACATGTCTCAGCTGAAAGCTAATTGAACAGTTGTAATTTATTCAAAATAATTAATGTAGGAACCTAAATTTCTAATTTACTTTTTTTTCAAAAATTAAAGTGAATCCCATTTTCCTAGTATAAATATTATTTTCACTCACCTGGATTGTAGTGTGCTTTTTCCAACTGGAGAAAAGAAGAGGCATTACAGCTGGCAAAACAAGTTCTATTTAATTTATTTTTCCCCGCTTTATTGAGGTGTAATTGGCATATAGATGGCAGAACAAGTCCTGAACAGGGGAGTACGTCTAACATTTGACAATTGCCTCTTATACATGCGGCAGTAGAAAAGATGCCCCAACTGGGTTATAAATGATAGTCAACACCTATGATTTTAGAAGTTTAGTTTGGGTTCATTTTCCCTGAATTAATCATCTTGCCTTGCTCTCACGAAAATCAATAAAACAGCTCAGAAGTGTCTGGATCTGAATTCTGAACATTTTAGGGAAGGCATTGGCTCCCCCGAGAAAATGAAATAATTTTTCTTCGTGACAATGTTAGAATCTTACCTCTAGGATTGTTATAAGAATTCTAATTAATGGTTGCAAAGCGCTTGCCAAAGTAAGTGTTCAATATATTAAATCAATTAAATAAAGAGACTATTACACTGATGTGGCTCTCATGCTTTGGAAGCCTGCATAAGCAAACAAAAACCTAAGCCTATAAATGTGTCAAGACTGAGAAGTCGAAACCTAAAGATAACCAATTATAAACAACCAACTAGGATTTCATCTATGGCCAAGCTTTGCTTATGAATTTTTTTATAAATCAGTCTTTTCCCCAACTCCTGTCAGCAGAGCTCTCCTAACCACTTCTGGTTTGGTAGTGCCCAATTTGAATGGATTTTTGCCCAAAAAAATTCATAAAATTTTTAATATGCCTCAGTTACCTTTTAACAAATACAGTAGCCCCCCCCTTACCTGTGAGGTACGCATTCCAAGATCCCCAGCGGATGCCTAAAACCACAGATAGTACCAACCCCTATATAAACCACATATATGCACTTTATAATACATACCTATGATAAAGTTCAATTTATAAATTAGGCAGAGTGAGAGATTAATAATAATAACTAATAATAAAATAGAACAATTATAACAATATGCTGTAATAAAAGATATGTGAATGTGGTCTCTTTCTCATTCTCTCAAAATATCTTATTTTACTGTACTCACCTTTCTTTTTGTGATGACGTAAGATGATAAAATGCCTTATTAAGTCTAGACTCTTAATTTTTCACTTGAAGGAAGCACTTTACAACTTCTCTTTGGCATAACTGAATTGCCATGATCACTACTCTTGCACTTTGGGGCTATTATTAAGTAAAATAGGGGTTACTTGAACACAGGCATGGAGATACAGCTATAGTCTATCTCTTAACCCAGACAGCTATTACACAACTGACAGGCAGAAAGTATATACAGAGTGGAGACACCTGGCAAAAAGAT
The DNA here is from genome assembly GCF_014176215.1 of Rousettus aegyptiacus. Lineage (NCBI taxonomy): Eukaryota > Metazoa > Chordata > Mammalia > Chiroptera > Pteropodidae > Rousettus > Rousettus aegyptiacus. Next base: position 69,008,082 of record NW_023416309.1, read on the forward strand.
GATTCACGTCTGAGGTAGGATGGAACAGGACCTCACAAGATTTCATCACATTACTCAGAACAGTATGAAATTTAAAACTTATAAATTGTTTATTTCTAGTATTTAAAAAAAAAAATATTTTTGGAGTATGGCTGACCACAGGTGATTGAAACCGAGGAAAGTGAAACTGTGAATAAGAGTGGATAAAGGTATATATATTTATACCTGTAAAGTAGATAGAGCCAGCGTAAGGCCTCCATTTTAAGGAAACAGAGGCTCTGAGAGGTTAAGTAGCACCAAGATCAAAGAGCTAATGAGGGTTGAGCTGGGCTCAGTGCTGATATCAAAGCTATAGACCGCCCAAAAGAAACGGTGTGGCAAGGACAGTGGGCACATGTGGTAGAGAGAACTAAGCTACCTGATGATTTACCTGCAGACATTACAAAACTCTCTCTAGAAAAAAGAGGTGACAATTTAGGTGGGAGATGAGAGAGAAGCTCCTGAGAATGCTTAGTGGAATTTGAAGCGAGAGGCTTCTCAGTTGTGCTGGAAGGGGGTGGGATGCAGGGTGGGGAACTTTCTGGGATTGGGAAAGGAGAATAGAAAACTAATTCCCAAGTGCTTGATGAAAACTCTTGCATTGATCCACAAATTGCTATCCTACCCAGGTCCTGCAGAAAACTGTGGAGTTGAGAGATCCTCCCCAAAGCCCCCATGCACTTTAAATAAAACCTTCATCACCCACAACCTCAAACCCTGTATCCTCTCAACTGGCTCTCATCTTTGATAATAACACACTGGAGGAAAAGAGCAGAGAAGATGTGAAATCTACGAGTGAAGACCACTAAATCTGCAGTGCCATTAACATTTAAGAATCCAAGCAAGATTCTCCACCCATCCCTGCTTCATAAACCCTGTTTGGAGAATGGAGCACAGAGTGGAGAAGAAGCTTCACTTTAAATGTTGCTGAACTTGGTTGTTGGAATAGAGAATCCTTTCCTCCTTAGACACTTATTTTTTTTCCCTAAGAATATCTTTTTATTGAGTTTAAATAATTTCTGGTGTTACTCAGCTCTAATTTTGCAAAGTTCTTTGCACACAGGCACTTAATAAATTCTTGTGTTTAATCAATATCAGGAGAATTGTCCAAGGGCGGACTAGCGGGGCAGGGTGGTGGGGTGGGTGCTTACTCCCTGAGGCTACATGGGTAATACCATGATCAAGTCACTAACTAACCCACCACATGAACTTGAGGAAATTATTAAACATTTCTGAGTCTTTATTTCATTACCTTTAAAAGCAAAACAAAACATACATATTGCTTTTGCAAATACATAAATGAGTGAATATTTTTAAAAAGCAAACACATTGGGAATATTTGGGTCATTTTCATCTGCATTAAATCAATTACAGCTCATCTTTTTAAATTTTTTTAAATTAAGTTTATTGGAGTAACATTGGTTAACACAATCACATAATTTTCAGGTGTACATTATCATTTGACATTTGTATATTCTATTGTTTGTTCACCACCCAAAGTCTAGTTTCTTTCAGCTACCATATATTTGATCCCCTTTATCCACTTCACCTCCCCCATCCCCCTATATTAAACTCCTTTTACTCCATATATCTCCCCCCTCTTCCCCCACCCCTCTAGTAACCACTACTCTATAGTCCTCTGGTAACCACTTGCCTATAGTCCATGTTCATGACTCTCTGTTTGTCCTGCTCATTTGTCGCTTTTAGGTTTATATCCCACATATAAGTCATTATGTGATTTTCAACTTTTTCTGTCTGACTTATTTCGCTTAGCATGATTATCTTGAGTTCCATTCATGTTGTTGTAAATGGCAGTATTTCATCTCTTCTTATGGCTGAGTAATATTCCATTGTATATATGTAACACAGTTTCACTAGCCAATCATCTATCGAAGGACACTTAGGTTGCTTTCATGTCCTGGCCACTGTGAATATTGCTGCTGTGAATATCGATGTGCAAATATCTTTATAAATATGAGTTTTCAAGTCTTTGGGGTAAATACCCAGTAGAGAGATTACTGGATCACATGGTAGATCAATTCTTAGTTTTTTGAGGAACCTCTACACTATTTTCCATAGTGTCTGTACCAATTTGCAGTCTCTCCAGCAGTGTACGAGGGTTCCTATTTCACCACATCCTCTCCAACATTTGTTTTTCTGTCAATACCATGCTGTTTTGATCACTGTCACTTTGTAGTATAATTTGAAGTCAGGCAGAGTGATGCCTCCAGCTTCGTTCTTTTTTCTCAGGATGGCTTTGGCAATTCAGGGTCTTTTGTGCTTCCATACAAATCTGATGATTTTTTGTTCCATTTCTTCAAAAAAAAAAGTGCCAATGGGATTTTGATGAAAGTTTTATAATGCAGGACATGGTTTCATAGTGTAACAATTAGCATGTCTGCTCTACAATGCAGCAGGTCCTGGGTTCATGCCTCAGTGGTGCCATGGTCCATGGTCTATGGCCATGCCACCCTGAACAAGTCTGATGTCTGATCTCAGAAGCTAAGCAGGGTCAGGCCTGGTTAGTACTTGGATGAGAGACCACCCAGGAAGACCAGGTGCTATAGGCATAAAAAAAAAGATCTGTATAATGCTTTAGGCAGTATAGTCATTTTAACTACACTGATTCTTCCAATCCAAGAACATGGAATATCTTTCCATTTCTTTGTATCTTCTTTGATTTCTTTCACTGGCATCTTGCAATTTTTATTATATAGGTCCTTCACATGTTTTGTTAAATTTATTCCTAGATATTTTATTCTTTTTGTTGCAGTTGCAAAATGAATTATTTTTCCACTTCTTTTTCTGACACTTCATTATTAGAGTATAGGAACGCTACAGATTTTTGAACATTGATTTTTGTATGCAGAGACTTTACTGTATTTGCTCATTGTTTCTAGTAGTGTTCTATAGAGGCATTTTGGTTTTCTATATATAGAGAATCATGTCATCTGCAAATAGTGACAATTCAACTTCTTCATTGCATGTTTGGATTTCTTTTATATCTTTCCCTTGTCTGATTGTACTTGCTAGGATCTCCAATGTTATAGTGGATAAGAGTGGCAATAGTGGACAGCCTTGCGTTGTTCCTGATCTTGGAAGATTTTTAGTTTTTCACCATTAAGTATAATGTTGGCTGAGGGTTTGTCATAGATGGCCTTTATTATGTTAAGGTACTTTCCTTCTATACTGATTTTGTTAAGTCTTTTGATCATAAATAGATGCTGTATCTTGTCGAAGGCTTTTTCTGTATCTATTGATATGATCAGATGATTCTTATTTTTAAATTTGTTTCTGTGGTGTATCACATTAATCGATTTGCGTATGTTGAACCCTCCTCGTGTCACCAGGATGAAGCCAACCTGATCATGATGTATGACATTTTTAATATGTTGCTGTATTCGGTTCGCTAGTATCTTATTTAGGATTTTTGCATCTGTGTTCATGAGAGATATTGGTCTGTAGTTTTCTTTTTTGTGTGTTATCCTTACCAGGTTTTAGTATCAGAGTAATATTAGCCTCATAAAATCCATTGGGAAGTATTGTCTCCTTTTTAAATTTTTGGAAGAGTTTGAGGAGAATAGGTCTTAAATCTTCTTTGAATGTTTGGTAGAATACACTGGTGAAGCCATCTGGTCCTAGACTTTTACTTTTTGGTAGGTTTTTGATCATTGTTTCCATTTCCATACTGCCGAATCGGTCTATTTAGATTTTCCAGTTTTTCTTGATTCAGTCTAGGAAGATTGTATTTTTCTAAGTACTGGTCCATTTCTTCTAGGTTTTTAAATATGATGTTATATACTTTTTTTATAGTATTCTTGTATGATTCTTTGTATTTCTGCAATGTCAATCATAATTTCCCTCTTTTTCATCCCTGATTTTGTTTATTTGTGTCCTTTCTCTTGTTTCTTTAGTGAGTCTAGCCAGGGATTTGTCAATTTTATTAACTTCCTCACAGAACCAGCTCTTTATTGCATTTATTTTTATATTGTTCTTTTGTTTTCAATCTCATTTAATTCTGCTCTAATTTTGATTATTTCTTTTCTTCTGCTGACTTTAGGCTTTATTTGTTCTTCCTTTTCTAGGTTTTTTTTTTTTAAAAGATGAAGCATTAGGTTATTTATTTGGGCTTGTTCTTGTTTTTGGAGGTAGGCCTGTAATAATATGAACTTTCCTCTTATGACTGCTTTTACCATGTCCCAAAAGTGTTGATATGTTGTACTATCATTATCATTCATTTCTTTGTATCTCTCAATCTCTCTTTTTATTTCTTCCGGTCCAGTTAATCTTCGGTAGCATGTTGTTTATTCTCCATGTATTTGTAGTTCTTACTGATTTCTTTCTGTAGTTGATCTCTAGTTTCAAAGCATTATGATCAGAAAATATGCTTGGTATGATTTCAATTCTCTCTTGTATTTGTTGGGACTATCTCTGTGTCCCAGTATGTGGTCAGTTCTTGAGAATGTTCCATGTGCACTAGAGAAGAATGTATAAGCAGCTGTTTTGGGACGTAAATGTCAATTATGTCTAGTTGGTCTAATGTGTCATTTAAGGATGTTATTTCCTTATTGATTATCTGTTGGGTCATCTATCCATATCTGACAGTGGGGTATTTAGGTCCCCTACTACAATCATGTTTTGGTCTGTTTCTCCCTTTAGCTCTGTTAGTAATCGCTTTACATATGTCAGGGCTCCATGATTGAGAGCATAGATATTAAGAAGTGTTATGTCTTCTTGGTGCATAATTCCCTATATTATTATGAAGTTTCCCTCAGTATCTTTCTTTACGTGAAATAGATGAAGTCTATTTCATCTGATATTAGTACCTCTACTCTCGCTTTTCTCTGAAAGCCATTTGCTTGAAATAGAACTTCCCACCCTTTTGCTTTGAGTCTATATTTGTCTTTGGAGCTGAGATATCTCTCTTGGATTCAGCATATGGTTAGGTTTTGTTTTTTGATTCATTCTACAACTCTATGCCTTTTCATTGGTAAGTTTAGTCCATTTACATTTAGGGTGATTACTAACCAGGTCCGACCCTGCTTAGCTTCTGAAATCAGACATCAGACTTGTTCAGGGTGGCATGGCCATAGACCATGGACCATGGCACCACTGAGGCATGAACCCAGGACCTGCTGCATTGTAGAGCAGACATGCTAATTGCTACACTATGGAACCATGTCCTGCATTATAAAACTTTCATCAAAATCCCATTGGCATTTTTTTTGAAGAAATGGAACAAAAAATCATCAGATTTGTATGGAAGCACAAAAGACCCTGAATTGCCAAAGCCATCCTGAGAAAAGAGAACGAAGCTGGAGGCATCACTCTGCCCGACTTCAAATTACACTACAAAGTGACAGTGATCAAAACAGCATGATATTGGCAGAAAAACAGACACACGGACCAATGGAACAGAACCAAGAGTCCAGAAATAAATCCAAATTTATATGGGCAAATAATTTTGGACGTAAAAGGCAAAAACTTGCAGTGGAGGAAGGAAAGACTCTTCAATAAATGGTGCCGGGAAAACTGGAAAGCCACCTACAAAAGAATGAAACTAGACTGTTGTCTACCACCACACACCAAAATTGACTCAAAATGGATTAAAGACCTGAATATAAGACCTGAAACAATAAAATGAATAGAAGAAAACATAGGAACAAAATTCATGGACCTTGGACTTAAAGAGGATTGTTTGAATTTGACCTCAAAAGCAATGGAAGTAAATGCAAAAATAAATGAATGGGTCTACATCAAACTAAAAAACTTGTGCTCAGGAAAATAAATCATCAAGGTAAAGAGACAACCACCCGAATGAGAAAATATATTTGCAAGCAATGTCTTTGATAAAGGCCTAATATCCAAAATATACAAAGAACTCATACAACTCAATAAGAAGAAAAAAGCAAATGATCCAATCAAAAAATGAGCAGAGGATATTCTTCCCAGAGGACATACAAATAGCCAACAAATTGTGAAAAGATGCTCAACATCGCTAGCTATTAGGGAAACGCAAATCAAAACCACAATGAGATACCATTTCACATCTGTTAGAATAGCCGTATCAACAGGAGAAGTAGTAACAAGTATTGAAGAGGATGCATAGAAAAAGGAAGCCTAATATACTGCTGGTGGTACTGCAAATTGGTTCAGCCACTATAGAAAACAGTATGAAGTTCTCAAAAAACTTCAGAATTGATTTACCATGTGATCCAGCAATCCCCCTACTGGGTATTTACCCCCCAAAGACTTGAAAACTCATATCAGAAAAGATATTTGCATACCGATGTTCATAGCATCATTATTCACGGTGTCCAGGACATGGAAGCAATGAAGTTTCTTAAGATAGATGATTAGATATAGAAGCTGTGTTAGATATATACAATGGAATATTACTCAGCCATAAAAAAAGATTAAATACTGTCATTTGCGACAACATGGATGGAACTCAAAATAATCATGCTAACCAAAATAAGCCAGACATAAAAAGTTTAAAATCATATGATATCACTTATTTGTGGTATATAAACCTAAAAGCAACAAACGAGCAGGACAAACAAACAGAGACTCATGGACATGGACTATAGGATAGTGGTTACCGAAGAACTATAGACTGGTGGTTACCAGAGCATAAGAGGGAGTGGGGAAGTAGATGAGATAAAAGGAATGAAATATGTGGTGGAAGAGAGAATCTAACTATGGGTGATGAACACACAATGCAATATATTACACAATGCAATAGCCTTACTGCTAAGTTGTACACTTGAAACTTACTGGATTTCATTAACCAATACCACTATTATAATAAAAAATAATGAAACCCAAAGACTCACAAATATAGAGGACAATCTGGTTACAGCCAGAGGGAGGTGGGGTTGGGCAGCTAGAAGAATAGAGTGAATGATTAAAAGAGTACAAATGAGTAGTTGATAGTCACAAGGATGAGAAGCACAGCATAGAGAATGCAGTTAGCATTAATGTAATGGCTAGGTGTAGAGCCAGTGGAGAGAAAGAGCAATTAGGAAGATCATTTTATAAACTATAAAATGTCCAACCAATGTACTATACACTTAAAATAAAATTAAATTAAAAAAATAAAAATAAAATAAAATGAAAGGAGAAAATTTGTAAACACATACGCACAGAGAGAACACCATGTGAATATGAAGGGAGAGCTGTGGTGATCCTTCTACAATCCAGGTAAATCCAAGAATTTCCAGCAAATCACCAGAAGCTAGGAGAGAATAAAATACATTCTCCCTCATGGCTCTCCGAAGGAATCAACTCTGCCAATACCTTGATCTTGGATTTCTGGCCTCCAGAACTGTGAGAGAATACATTTCTGTTACAAACCACCCATGATCCTTTGTTACAGCAACCCTAGCAACCTAATACAGATACCAAAGCATGACCATGAGGTCTCTGAGCAGCCAGAACACTTCTTGGAACTTTGTAAATATCCATAGGATTTATAAATGGATAAATTAATCCATAAATAAGGGAACTGAGGCTCTTGGTGACTCAAGTTACAGACTATTTATAAATAATTTGTAGTGGTTATATGTGTTGCTTCCTTTCCTGTGAAGAATAATCCCTTTTCTATTTGTGTTCCCAGCAGTATGGAAATAATGGTACCCACTGTTCTATACACCAAAAGTGTGTGACCTATGCTGGTCAATTGGAGAACCACTGGCTCTAGGAATTAGCTTAGAGATGGGCAGGTGACTCAATTTGGTACAACCAGATATTCACCAAGACTTTTCTGTTAGTACTTAGGAAGAAAGTTTAATTATTGTCTTTGGAATCTTGGAATGAGGAAGATGGCAATTGGAGCTGAAGGTAGACACCTAACCCAACATTCATGCAGGTTGTCCATCTACAGGATGAGGAATATTAGCCAGCACACATTGGTAAGCAGAGCTTAAGGGAAAGAGAGAGTGTCAGGGTTGGGGCGGGGGGTGGTATCTATAGCTGCAGCCTCTGATCTTCACTGTGTCCAGGCCAGATCAACCACTGCTTTCTGCTTATAAAAGCTAATACATTTCTTGTTCTGCTTAAGTTAGCTTCAGTTATGCTCCTATCACTTGCAGGCAAAAGAATAGTGGAGAATACAGTGCTATTGTTTTTAGGAACAGCTGTCCATAGACAGTGGGTACCTATAACTGCACATTTCTTAGAGCCCTCCAGAGGAACACAGTATACCTGACTTACTAACATTTTTTTCCTTCCAACTATTCTCATTTCACATGTGGTTAAAATGATATACAGAAGTATTCCATGGTCCTGTGTTGTACATTTTGTTTTAACTTTTACTCTCATTTAACTAACTGTCATGCATTGAGATTCATGCAAATTTGTGACCAAAACTAAGTGGGTCCAGAAAATGAAAGAAAATACAACTCCTGGTGCTACTATTATCCTTTTTTGCTCTTTTGTCCATGCAATATCAACACCTCTTCTAAATACAAATGGGAAAACATTTGAAGGTGCCTGCATGGCTCAAAGTGGCCCTGTTTGAGGAGGACCTCAGGGGACACCTCGAAAGGTAGGGTGTGTTGTGATTCTATGCCAACTGCACCTTCTGTTCAACCAAGGAAGTTTTTCTTTAAATTACATCTATGTATTTGAATATGCAATTACTTACTAGAATGAAATATACTATAATATATTTTTTTAATGTTGCTAAGAGAAAATTTCTTAAGACCCTCTAGGGCAATAGGTCTCTCCTTAGTAAATATTTATTGTGTTAGTAAATAAATGAGTAGGCATTTGAGGACTGGAGTTAATGCCTCCAGCACATCATCTTCTACCAGCAGGGTAGCTGTCACTGTGGAACTGACACAAGTGGAGCAGAGGAATTACAGTGGGTGGTTAAGAACATGGCATTCTTAATGGGTCCCAGTTGTGCTATGAACTAGTAATATAACTTTGGACAAGTTACTCAACTACATTTTCCTCCTCAGCCACCAACCAGGGGATAATAGCAGTGCCCCCTGTCATAAGACTGTTGTAGGGAATGAATTCCTCTAAACATATAAAGTGTTGACAACAGTGCCTGGCACACACAAAGCCTGAGGGAAACCCACAGCATCCAGGGTCCAGGCCAGCACTCCACCAAAAGCATTCTGCACACAGAACATGCTGGGAAAAGGAGCACTGGGAAAACCAAGAGGAATGTCTGTCATATACATCTGTGATTATGTAGTGTGGGGCAGGGTGACTTATTCCTCTGCACACATTTTCCATTTAAAAAAGAAAAAGAAAAAAAATTCTGGCACCATCCGGTGCTTCAGTCCCCTGGGTTTTGTGTAGGGAATGGTTAGCAATGACTAATCTAATATCAGAGGTAGCTTGACAGCCAAGGACTTAATTTATGAAGTGTTTAGTACATTCCTGACAAAAATCGGCTCCAAAATATGGACACACATTCATTCATGCCTTATGGTTCCCAGCTGCAGTGCTGCAGCCATAAACACTCGTTGTTGGAAGGCTGGTGGGGGCTAGGAGTGGATTTCCAGGAATGACTGTTTCTTTAGAGTGGGCCAGAGAGCAAGGCTCCCACAAGACTGAAGGGCTCAGAAGAACAGAGGGCTTAGAAGAACGGGATGCTAGCAGTCCCCTGGCTGGGGCAGGAGGAGGGCTGAGGATTGGGTCTGGCTTGTTGGAAGGAGGTCAGCACATTGGCCATCTCTGGAATTCTGCTGCTGACAATGGAGGGCAAGGGGGTAGAGGTGATCTATTTCTCTTCAATTTGTAGATAGGAATGCAAAGACCTGGGACTTCATGGGGTGAATTTGTATAACAATAGGTGTCAATCATCTAACAGAAGGCAAAAAAAAAAAATTGTGATACGGTAGAACAAGTGTGACTGGGAAAAAGAAAAACCAACAATGTGTGCATAATTGAGTGTGTTGCTGCATGGAGAGTGCACTTCAATTCTGTTGAGGATCATTTATAGACTGTGTAGAAGGCGCCTCAGAATTGTCCTATCATGAGACAAGAAAGCTGGGTGTGCATCCATAAACTCCTCTTCATCACTACTACAAAGAATTCTAAGAATTCACTCTTGGATGTTTCTGGTTACCTTTAAAACAGAGAACACTTCAGAGCCAGATAAAATTCTAAGGCAGAGAGAGGCTGGTTCTTAACGGTGAAGTTTTTAAGATACACAGAAACCACCTGCTGAAGATGCACATGGACGGGTGGTTATTTCCAGAGTGAGCCAAGGTTTATGGAAGGGGCAGCAACAGAGTTTACCAGACAAAGAAAACAAATTGCGGGGCTGGGAAGGATAGTCTTAAATTTTCAATGGCATCGATAACCTCATAACAACTCCTGACCTCACTCACGACTTTCCCTAGAGTCCATTGCTTCTGTAGAACATGAAACCTAGTACTAGAGCTGGAGTACCCAATAAATGAGGGTTCTTTCACGTTCAGTTCAGGACCTATTCAAAATCAAAATTCCTGGCCCCCATTCAGACTTATCAAATTTGGATCTGGGAGGCAGGTATTATGGTGTATGCATCTATAATAAACACTGAGTGATTCTGATAAAAACTGCTTTATAGTATTCAGCCCAGCTCTCCCTAAAACTCTAACAACACAATAATCACTTGAAATTTCCTCAGAGCAGTGGAAGATTGTGTTCGTCCAGGTACTCAACCTCTGGGACTCAATCCAGCAAAGATGTCACATTCTCTCAACGGCCTGGAACACCTTCCACCAGACAGGTGGTGATGCCCAGAAATGTTCCTTCACACAGCAGCCTTTGACTTGGTGTATCCCAGTCATGGCCTCCCTTCAAACTCTGCAAGCCTCAGATCCCTATTTTGCCCCATCCATGGTCTAGTTCCTTTCTCCATCCCCATGGCTTTGAGGAGAAGAGGCCATAGAGATAACCCATCAGGAGGGGCACTAGGCATGCTCAAGCATTTGGTTAATGGCTCTCTGTGTGTCCTCTATCATTTTTGTCTCATTCTCTCTTCCTTTTTCTCTCTCCACCTCCCCTTGACTACCCTTCTGCAACATTCTCATTCTACCTCTCTACTTATTCTTTATACGGCTATAATGTAGAATGAAACTATATGTTGGTGAGTTATTCTTATTAAATGTAATTTTCTCTTTATTTAATTTATAAAGTGAACAAGAGATTTCATCTATATGTCTTTCTCTAACAAATCTACTTTGACATCTTAGTTCTGAAGTGTCTTTCTTTAACATATGGAGCTCTCAATATATTTTGCTCCAGTCACTGGGCATTACAAAGAAAGAAACTTTTCTGAATATATTACCGAGTAAACATAGACCCAGACCCAGACACACACACACACACACACACACACACACACATACACACACACACACACACACACAAATGTCTTAGGGGTAGTACTTACCTGTATCTCAGGTCAAGAAACATAAACACTTAGTTTTATTTTCACAACCTGTTTTTGTTTTTCTTCATTCACCCTCCAACTTCACATTTAACTGAAAATGATTAAGAGATCAGATTGAAAAGATTTTTGTTCAAACCCAGAAGAGACTAATGTTGCTTTTAAATTACATGAGGAGGTGAAGGGGGGTGGGCATAAGGATCAAGCTTTATTCTATACTTCAAACTTAATCTCTGCTGAACCCTATCCCTCACAGAGAAGGGAGAGTTATTCTTTACTCACGTGATACCGCTGTGGGCCTCAAGTTTAATTTAAAGAATGAAACATCATTCAGAAACGTCAGTTTGTTTACTGCTCTCTCTGCATAAAAGTCTATAAATTAAGGGAGAGTTAAGGAGGAAAAGGGGGATCTGGGTGGAAGCACAAAGGGTGATTCCCAATGTCTAAAAGGATCAAGTGCTGAGTCTGGTGATTTATAGCTTATAAAATAAGAAAAGCACAGTGCCCAGAGGCCTTCAAAAGGCACTGCTGGCCCAACGCCTGCAATGTGAGGCACTTAGGAGCCCAGGAACTCTTTAAACACATGTTCTCCCAGGTTTATCCTCCCATTCAAGGGTGATATCAGTAGGCATCCTTATTTTAGAGAAGGGAAACTGAGAGTTGAGAGTGACCAGTGCTGTGATAGGCACCATAGCAGGGAAGAGATGCTTATACCATCTTTGATCCGAGAGCTGACCTCAGGCTGAGTGTGACCCTAGGATGAACCAAAGAAAGTTTCCATATCCTGAACCACAGTGCATTACCCTTCCTGGCATGAACGCCAACCTGAAGACAACAAGGAATCCCCAGAACCACATATCCAGGATAGCTTGAAGCCCAGCAGGTCCTATTGGGCAGCTCTGGCCAATCTTTGATGAATATTTCTTTGTCAATCCACTTTCTGTTCCATTAATAATAGGCATGAAGTCAGTCATGAAGTAGAGGATGCAGAAGCAGAGTGGAGGAACCAGATAAATGTGGGAACATTCTTATGAAATATCAAGAGCTTTTCCAAGCCAGAAATAAGAATGAAGCTTTAGGAGCCTTTACTTTGATGTGTTGAAATGTGTCTCACAACAGGGAAAAGATGTTATTTTTCCCCAAAATGAAAGTTAGAGGCAACTTGGGAACTCCCTTGCTTTTTCATTTTGAAAAAGCTGGATACTGTTCAAATCAAATATAAGACCTAGAGGGACACTTAGGGAGGTGCAGGGGAAGGTACTTGGTCCCTGTCCGGAGGGTGGGGTGGCAAGTGCTGCAGCTTCTGAGTCCAGTTTGGGTTTTGTTTGGTCTGTAGTTTGCTCCCATGCCCAAGGCTGCTCAAATCAGTGAACTGAGGTGCTTGCTACCTTCTACCAAGAATATTTCAAGCACATGCTCTCACCACATGGCAGCCAATTCTCCTGGAAACAGCAGGCAAGTCTAGGAAATAATTTACACAACTGCCAGCCTAGTCTTTTCGTAAGGCAGTCTAAGTCACAGGTCCATAGCGGTGCTGCAGGGAAACTAGCCTTGGATGTGCATATCATCCTACGCTCCCCAAAGCAATTGTTGCTTAAGTGAGCACACACACAGAGACACATAGACACACACACTCACATAAATGTACCCTTTGTGCACTTTGGGTCCTTGGCTATTCTTTAACAAGAAGAGTGGGTGCTAACTTGGATCTTTGTTTCCCTGACATTTTATTCTTGGTAAATACCCTGTGGCTCGTAAATATGACACACTGGTTTGAAAGGGAAAGCACACGAGGAAGTGAAGCAGAGAGTCATCTGAGCCACAGATGCACATGCTGATTCTAGAGATGCTTTGCTGACTTCCCTCCAATATGTCTTTTTTCTTTGGACAGCTTTCCCAAGAGCCCTCACAGAGCACTGAGAAGTACATTAAGACTGACCTGGCTTCCAGCCCTGGTCTTCCCAGTGAGACAGGAGGGCTCGAAATGATGTTCTCTGAAATCCCTTCCAACATTGATGTTTTACAAGTCTATGAATACCTAAGATTTGTAAAATTGACATGGGGTCTTTTATGCACATAAAAAAAGACAGAGACTTTAGCTCAGCAATTTCACTCCAAGGAATTTATCCTAAAGAGATAATCTAACATGTGTGCAAAGCTGTAGGTATAAGAATGTTCACCGCAGTGTTATTTATGGCAGCAAAGAATTGGGAAACCTCAGTATTCAGCAATAAAGGACTGGTTAACTCAGCATTTTCTAAAGTGTGTTCTGGAATATAAATGGGTACGACTGGAAAAAAAAAAGGGGATTGTGACATTTCGTGGTTCAAAATTTTAAAGAAACATCATTTCCAAGAATAAAGTTAAAAAACATTTCTTTAATGTGGAATTTCATTGGCCTGATATGCGGCATATATTAAGCACTCAATAAAATCGGTCAAATGATTAAATAGAAAATAAATCTGCATAGTCAGAAAAGAAAAGCTTTTTGCTTCATTTTTTTCAGTCATCAAACATTATGCATCCCAGTATTGTAGAGTGGTCATTTATAGAACATAAAGGATAGAAGATAAATGTTTATTTCTGCCTTTATTTACTTTCAGCCCTTTTTTTCAAGGAAATATTTCAAGTGGGTGAGCAGGGTTATATCTTACAAAGTTCCTGGAGGTCAAGAGATCCTGCCTCGGGCACTCTTTAGCTGCAAGCCCAGGCCTACGGTACAGGCCAGCAGCAGAATATATTGTTCAAGCAACTCTCCAAGCAACTCCCCTTCTGTTTTCTGTAAAATAATTAGTTCGGAATGGAAATATATATTTGTTTGGAATCCCAGATTTGAGCTTTCAACTAGCACCTACTGACACTGAAACTTTTCACAGGTAATGTGTACATTCTAAATAAGGCAAGGGATGTTTATGTTATTTATGCCTTCACTCCCAGGCTCTATCTCCAAAAATTGTATTCCTGGTGAGCCAGGATGGATCATGTGTGAGTTAGAAAGATTTCTTTGTGCTCCTGGCCCAAGACTTAATCTAAAAGTAAATGTAGTACATGGTAGAATCAAGAGTTTATAAACAACTTAACGGGCTAGAGCATAAGACCCGAGCAAAAAGTTATTGGCTACATTAATAATAGCTGATGTTTATTGAGGGCTTGATGTATGCCAATGTTGTTCTAAGTGGCTTTATATGAATTAACTCATAATTCTTACAGCAATACTACAAAGTGAGTGTCATAGTTATCCCTTATTTTACACTTGAGGAACACTAAAGAACAGAGAGCTGCAGGAACTTACTCAAGGTCACACAGCTAATGATAGAACTAAGGTTTAGACACAGCAGTCTGTCAACAAAATCTATGCACTTAGCCCACATGGTCTGGTCTCTTAAACAGGGCCTAGATTAATTCTTTTTAATTATCCATTAGAAATATAACATATTTATAGTACAACTTGATAATTTTTCAATAAAATAACCACATTTGATTAGCTACCACCCAGGTTACAAGATAGAATATTAGCCATAGCCCAGAAGCCTGCCCGATTATAACCTCTGATAATCATTTTACAACATTCATCATCATAGATTAGTTGTGCCTGTTTCTGAACTTTATATGAGTGAAATCATAAAATATATATTCTTTCTGGTCTGGCTTTTCTTCCACTCACTGCCATATCTGTGAGGTTCATTTATATCGTTGAGTGTGTAGCAGTTGTTAATTCCTCTTCATTTCTCTCTTTCTGCTTGTTTTTATATAGCCCGTAAGCTAAGAAGGGTTTTAATATTTTTTACTAGTTGAAAAAAATTTTTTAATAATATTTGCTGATGCAAAAGTTATATGAAATTCAAATTTCAGTGTTTATAAATAAAGTTTTAGAAACATGGCCCAGGCTCATTTGCTTATGTCTGTGGCTACTTTCATACTACACACAGAGATGAAGAGTAGTCATAACAGAGGCAATACAGCCAGAAAAACCTAAAATATTTACTATTTGACTTTTTGCAGAAAAATGTTTGTTGAACCATGCTGCTATGGTCAAAACGCTTGTATCCCCCAAAACTTATATGTTGAAATCCCAATACCCGATGGGATGGTATTAGAAAGTGGGGTTTTTGGGAAGTGATTAGGTCATCAGGATGGAGCCCTCATAAACGAAGTTGATGCTTTTATAAGACACCCTACAGAACTCCCTAACCCTTCCTGGCATGTGAGTTACAGAGAAAAGATGGCCATCTGGAGAGTGAGCCCTCACCAAGGACAGAATCTACTAGCACCATGATTCTGGACCTTCCAGCCTCCAGAACTGTGAGAAATAAATTTCTGTTGTTTATAAGCTACCTGTCTGTGATATTTTGGTATAGCAGCCCAAACATACTAAGATAACTGCTATGTAGTGTGAATTTAACCATACTATCATTTATTATCCATTCAACTATTAAGTATTTGGGTTATTTCCAGGTGGGAGCAATAATTATGCACATTGTTTTACATGTATTTTGGTGCATATATAGGCACATTTCTGTTGGTATACCTAAATATGGAACTGCTGGGTCATCGAATAGTCATATGTTTGATTTTATTAGATATTATTAGTTTCCCAAAGTGGGTACATCAATTTACACCATAACCAGCAATATAAGTGGCAATTTTATTACGAATTAGTGACTGAATATGTGTGAATCTGTTTCTGGACTCTATCCCATTTCATTGATTGGTGGGCCTATCCTTATAGTAGCAAATCACAATCTTAATTACTATAGCTTTGTAATGCATCATAAAGTTTAATCATCATTATTCTTCTTCAATCTCAGCATTTTAAGAATAGCCTTTTCCATTCATATATAAATTTTAGAATCAGTTTGTTAATTGCCACAAAAATAAGATCTGTTGATATTTTGACTGAGATTGCATTAGACACATAGACTATTTCAAGAAAAGATATTGTAACAAGATTGAATCTTCCAATCCATGAATATGATATTTTCTTCCATTTATTGTCAGTAATTTTGTGAAGTTTGTGTGTGTGTGTGTGTGTGTGTGTGTGTGTGTGTGTGTGTTTGTGTGTGTGTGTAAAAATCTCGAATATCTTTCTTTGGGCATTCCCTAGGTGTCTGATGTTTTTGATACTCTTCGACCACATCTCTGCATGAATTCTCTAAGCCTCTCTGATAATTACTATTTTGACCTATCATCATAAATTAGTTTTCCCTAGTTTTGAACTTTATATAAGTAACTATATGGATGATCCTCACAAATATAATGGTGAGTGAAAAAAAAGAGTACATATTTTATGATCCCACTTATATAAAGTTTAAAGCAGCTCTACTCACTGGCCCCTGAGCATCTACCTGTAGGACATCCTTCTTCAATTCTTCTATGCTCTTCTCTTCTGAGATGCCCTTTTGCTTTTCCCATCTACTAGGATTTTAATTATGTTTGAAATTCAGAAAAAAAATTCATCTTTTATTTAAAATCCTCTCAGACCTCTCTAATCCTATGGCGATGTCTCACTGCTCTCAAATAATGGCATCTGTTATCTGTATTGTTTATTCACTAATTGATGATCCTCTGCTACTTGGCCTCTTGGGAATAAATCAATATAAACTTTTGATGTCTTCTCTCCCCAGATAAAGTGAATATTCACTGAAGATAAATATATATTATCTTTCACTTTTAGTATCCCCTAAATACTCTTTCAGAGTACTGTGTTCAGAAGGAACTTATTGCTAGCTCCTTGTTTGATTCAATCCTAAATTCATTTCCCTGTAGTTTAGCTGGAGATTGATGTGAACTGGTTAGCCATTTCCCATTCTTTCTATAATTGACTCATACATCACACACATAGTAATTCATGGATTAAAAATCTAGTGCTTTAAAGCTAAACTTTTCAGTGAATTAAGAGAAACATATTTTTTTTGTTTTCTTTGCTTCTTTTTTTCTTCCTTTTTTTGATGAAAGAGGGTAGGCAGCTAGTTCAAAAAGAGATTTAAAAGAACACTTTATCATCTAGTATTTTTTATAGCTTACAAAGTCCCTCTGAATGAGGCCATGAAATTATAGAAGATGCAAATCTGTTATCCATAATTTGCAGTTGTTGACATGCAAGACCCTCCTGTGTGTATTAATAAATCAGTTTTCAAAATGTCAAGCCACATTTTTGGCTCATAAATAGCAATGGTGGCCTGTCTGACCCAAATAATTTGTTTCCTTGGTTGGGAAATCCTTAGATGTAGCCAGGCAGGTTTAGAAAACAGAAAAGCAGAAACACAGAGAGAAGAGGGAAATGGCCAGATTATGACTAGAACTCTTTTACTCCCACACTGGCTCCCATGAATTGGGATCACTCCAAATGATGAAAGGAAAAAATTAGAAATATTCAGCTTTTGACAAAGGGGATTTTGTGGAAAGTCTATACACAGATCATTTGGGGCTTATGTTTTGTTAAAAAAAAAAAATCACACCACAACCACCAGCCTGATCTCTCAAAATGCTCCCAGCAGCTGGCTCCTAGAGATAAGGCAGAGGTATTTCACAGTCTAATACTAATCATATTTGAGCATTTCAAGGAAAATTGGACCAGAGTTTTTTTTTTCCATAATGTTTATATTTAAGTTCAAAGCAAGAACTTGTTATACATATGAAAGATCCTCTTGAGTCTAAAATACAAAACAGAGAGAAAAGTGAAGATGCAGCATGAGGCTGGGGTTAGGAGTTAGAGGGAAGACTCATGTGTCTTTCCAACAGAACCTAGTTATTAATATTGGAATTCTTATAAAAACACAAGTTACCTCAGCTGATACCCACATGAGGGTGCAGTAAGTTGTGGCAGCCGCTACGGAGGCTACTAGGCTCTGGGTGGGGGAGTGGAGTTGAAAGACCGGCAGTGTCCCAGGATGTTCTAGGATCTCATAAAGAGGAGGACCCAAATGAGAGGAGACACATTCTGAATTATGACAAGCAACTTTATTCCTTTGCCGGCCTTTCCAATCACACACTCCTTTCAGTAAGCAATCCTGGAATGCCACATACTCTGTATATCACTTGCTTGGACAGTTATTGGAGAAGCAACTATAGTTTATAACAAAAGTGCTGATTATTGATTAGCTTCCTTTTCTTGAAACTTCTTCCCAGTCTTGTTCATGTTATAGGTCTCACATGTTTCCTTCATGTATAAGTCAATGGTTTCAGGCTAAAAACAAACTCCCATCCTTAAATTAGGTCAACCTGTAGGAAATCATATTTGCCCTGCTATCTCCTACTATTCCACTTTTTTCTTCAAATTATCTCACAAAACCCTATTCTCCAATCCCAGATCTGCATAGGATCAGAGGATGAAAAAATCCTCATCTGTTAAACCAGTTTACTGCCACACAGATAAAACTTTATGCCTTTATACCTTATTCCATGATGATCCCTTTAGAGATCTAGAAGGCTTTCATTTCTATTTCTGCTTTTCAAACTCCTAGTTGTTATTCAACTATTATCTTTTCAGTGAAAATTTTTCTAAAATTCTTTGGAAGAAAAATCTTTTTTTCCAATGTTCTCTATATACCTCAATCATAATCAAATTATGAACCATTTCAATGTCCATTCCTACCAGACAGTGAGCAAATCAAGAGAAAACTTATTTCAGGGACATGAGTATATTCATAACTTCTAGCTATGGCTGGCACACAGTAGATATACCTTAAAATATTGGATGGATGGATGGATGGAGCGATTGTTGCATTGTTGGAACTAGAGGAAGATTGCTGTCTTGGTTTTTTATTATTGGGGAATAGAATGTGATTCTATTTTTTGATGTTTGACTGCTGACAGTATTTGAGCATCATCTACCCTATTCCCTTTCTGCCCCACATCTAGGCAAGCTGATAAGAATGTCTAGGTGGTCTCTCCTTTAGTATTAACAGCAAGATCAAACCATACACAGGAACTGTCATGCAGTGTCCACCTCCTAACCACCACAAAACCTCCAAGCCAGTCTCCTTTCTGTGCTTCCTCAAGCCATTTTGGACCTGCTTGGGAGCCACTCTGAAAGTCTCATTATGTGAACAACAAACTTTTTTATATCTTTTTTGGTGTGTGTGTGGCTTCATCAGTCTCAACGTCTGAACCAAATTTTGGATGGGGGTCCATTCTGTCTCTGAGGGGTATCTATAACATGTCGAAATAAATTATTACAAACGTAATGACTTAAAACACAAATTTATTATCATATTCTGTAGGTCAGAAGTTCAACACAGAACATTACTGGGCTAAAATCAAGGCATCATCAGGTCTGTACCCTTTTCTGGACACTCTAGGAGAAATGCATTTCCTTACATTTCCCAGTGTTTAGACGTTGCCTGGATTCCTGGGCTCTCAGCTTCATCTCCCATCTTCAAAGCCATCAGTTTAGCATTTCTCTAACTCTGCTCCATCATCAGATCTCTTGATCTCTCTATAACCACAGTTGGAGAGGTTTTCCACTTTAATGTGATTAGACTGGACTCACCCAAGTAATTCAGGGTAATCTTCCAATGTCAAGGTCTGTACCCTTAGTTAATCACGTCTGCAAAGTTTTTTCTTTGTTTTGTTTTGCTGTGTAAAATAACATATTCCCAGGTACTGAAGACTAATTTATGGACATTTTAGAGGGGGAAAGGGAGAAGGTGCATTATTCTGCCTACCACAGTAAGCTAAAAAAAATGTATGTACCAATCCTTGTTAGTCATATGCTCTAACTGTTAGGTTAAACTTTACATAAATAAAGCAAAAGTAGGATTGGAAGAATCCAGGTCAACAGAAACAAAAACTCAGAGAAACAGAATCAATAGGATAGATATATAGAGATTTATTATAGGAATTGGCTTACGTGATTATGGAGGCTGAGAATTCTCAGGAGCTGCTATCTGCAAACTAGAGATCAAAAAAAGCCAATGATGTAATTCAGTAAGAGTCTGAAGACCTAAGAACCAGGGGATCCGATGGTATAAATCCCGGTCTGAGGGCAAGAGACAACTAATGTCCCAGCTCGAACAATTAGGTAGAGAAAGAATTCACCCTTATGCCTTGTATTCGTTCTATTCAAGTCCTCAATAGATTGTATGATGCTTGCCTGCATTGGGGAGGGTAGTCGTCTTTACTCAGTCTAACAACTCAAATGCTAATCTCTCCCAGAAACACCCTCACAGATTCATTCAGAAATAATGTTTAGCCAAATATTGGGGCAGCTTGATATTTGTGATCCAGTCAAGTTGACAACTAAAGCTAACCATCACAAGCAGTATGATGGAGTTGGATTTTTGTGGTGTTGTTACTTTCCATTAGAGATAATAGGTTACTTCTCAGCCTCTGTTTCCTGTGACCAACATATAATGTGAGAAAGATGGAGGCATTAGGGCACAGTCTTGCTTGGAAAATGATTGAGTAGTGCTTGCCTCAAACCAGTGCTGTTGCTTCAGAGGCATCATGGTCAGCCAGCCAAAGGATCTCCATATCTGGTTTATTGAAATGCATACCTGGTGACAAGCACAGCATTACCAGGTAAATATCCATGGCCTCTCTTCACTTCAGCAGCTCTGTGAGTTAAATAGTTTAACATGTCAATTTTACAAATGAAGACACAGATTAAAGAGGCTGAGTAATCTACCTAAGCTTACTCAGTCACTAAGTGATAGTTCTGGGATTCAAACCAAGTCCTCTGACTGAAAAGATGAATGCTTTTCCCTACATTGCCATAATCTGAGGAAGACATTTTGAGTACTCCACAGTACTGGAGAGTGATGGATAGTTTTCCTTATGCCTGGAGCTCTGAGATTCAGATGAGATGTATTGCAAAGTGGACTTCACAAGGAGAAAGGAAATCAAGGTTCTGCTTCTTACTCTGTCACTTTTATTTATAAGGTCTTGGGTTGCATTTGTTTTTTGGAGAGGAGGCCCTACCTAGGACGTTAATACATCACACATCAAAGCAGAAGGCTATTAGATAGAACATTTTAGTTCCTTATAGTTCTACCTTTCACTTTCCAGAGCAAGATATCTGTTATAAAGGTCCTAAATTGTGTCTTTTTAATAGTGCAATCTCTACCTGTAGAACTTGAAAATTAGTTTAGAACAAACACTCACAGGGACTCACACTGTCTGTTTCAGTAACAGCTAGGAGATCAATGTGTTGAGTAAGAAAGAGCACTAGACCAGGGGTCCCGAACCAGGCTGCATAGCAGGAGGTAAATGATGGGCTAGCCAGAGAAGCTTCATCTGTTTTTGCAGCCACTCTCCAGAGCTAGTATCAGCTCCACTTCAGGTCATCAGGCATTAGATTCTCATAAGAGCACAAACCATACTGTGAACTGTGCATGCAAGTGATCTAGGTTGCAAGCTCCTTATCAAAATATAATGCCTAATGATCTGAGGTGGTGATGCTAGCACTGTGGAGCAGCTGCATATACAGACTAACATTAGCAGAGAGGTTTGACTGCACAGAGACTACAATAAATCAATTGCTTGCAGACTTATATCAAGACCCTATCAGTGAGGGGTAAGCGACAATTAGGCTAAATCTGCTGGCAGGCTGTAAGTCAGAATCCGACACTTATTTCAGTTCTTGCATGGCCTGCCCATTATTTTATTTACCACTTCCTCTGTGCCTCTTTCCTGCACTCAGTCACAGTTTTGGTAAACCCACAAGTTAAACCTAGCCAAAATAAGGAAAAAATAAATGTCACTGGAGAGCTTCTTTGAAAAGGGAGAAAGGCTTAATGATGAGACAGCAGAAGACTCTGACTGCCAGCAAACAATATAACTGCATTTAAAAGAAAACACCAAGAGTCCTACTTAAATTACAGGTTCATTGCAACAGGTGAATCACATTCTCCAAGCCTGCTTTGTATATGTGGTGACCAGCTATCCAATGAAGCCATGAAGCCTTCAAAACTGCTTTGCCACATGGAAATCAAGCATCTTGCATTAAAATACAAGCCTTTGGAGTCTTTCAAAAGAAAAGAAAACATGAATACAAAGAGTAGAAGCAACTACTGAAGGCCACCACTTCATCAAATGTATCTGCACTGAGAGCATCATCCTTAGCAACTAACTGCATTGCTAAAGCTAAGAAGCTCTTTACTATAGGTAAATACTTGATCCTGCCTGATTCTGAAAACATTTGTTGTAAACTTTTAGGAGACATTGCTATTCAAAAGGTGGCAAGTGTTCCTCTTTTGGCTAGCATCGTAACTAGAGGAATTAATGAAATAGCAGAGGATACTAAGGCACAATTTTTAGAGAGGATTAATGAATCACTATGGTACATACTCCAGGATGGCAAGTCTACCAGTGTGGACAACAAGGCAACAATGCTTGCTTTTGTGTGATATATTTTTTCAGGAGGATGTGCATAAGGATATGTTATGTGCACTTTTGCTGCCAGCCAACACCACAGCTGCAGAACTATCCAAGTCTTTGAATAATTATGTATCAGGAAAACTGAACTGGTCATTTTATGTTGGTATATGCACTGACTAAGTGGTTGCCATGACTGGATGACTTTCTGGTTTCACTACTCGGGCCAAAGAAGTCGCTTCTGAATATGAGTCTATGCACTGTGTCATCCATAGAGAAATGCTGGCTAGCTGAAAAATGTCACCTGAACTTAACAATGTTTTGCATAATGTGATTAAAATTATAAACCACATTAAAGTACATGCTCTTAACTCATGTCTGTTCATGCATGAGTTGCCTTCTCTTAATCACAGAAGTGAGATGGCTTTCTAAAGGTAGATCACTGGCCAGAGTTTTTGAGTTAGAAAAATAGTCACCACTAATAGCACATTTTGGTGACACAGAATAGGTCATGAAACTTTCTTACTTGTGTGACATATTCAACCTGCTTAACCAACTCAATCGGTTACTTCAGAGGAGAACAACAATAGTGTTCAAGGCAAATTAAGTGGCTACATTCAAAGATAAACTGGAATTATGGGGGCAGCACGTGAACATTGGGATTTTTGACAATTTTCAAACATTAGCAGAAATCTTGAAAGAGACTGAGCCAGGCCTTCTTTCTTCCAGCTGGTGCATGATCACCTATCTCAGCTTTCGAAAGAGTTCGAGCATTACTTCCCAATCGCAAAAGACCCCAAAACTGGGAAGGGATCCACAACCCATTTGGGAATAAGCCAGGTGAATTGACTTTGTCCATGCTAGGAGAGGATCAACTGCTTGAGATTGCAAATGACAGTAGCCTTAAAAGTATGTTTGAGACAACTTCAAATCTCCATATGTTCTAGATTAAATCCAAGGCAAAATGTTCTGAGATTGCCACAAAAACACTGAAAAGCCTGCTTTCATATCCAATATCCTATCTTTGTAAAGCAGAGTTTTCTGCTGTGATGGCAACCAAAATAAGATTATAAAGTAGACTGGACATAAGCAACACACTTCAGGTGTCATTGTCTCCCATTACCCGCAGATGAGACCATCTAGTTGCAGGAAAACAGGCTCAGGGTTCCCAATGATTCTGCATTATGGTGAGATGTATGTAATAATAATAGAAATAACGTGCACAATAAATGTAATACACTTGAGTCATCCCGAAACCATCGCCCTACCCAGTCCATGGAAAAATTGTCTTCCATGAAACCAGTCCCTAATGCCAAAAAGTTTAGGGACCGCTGCACTAGACCATAAGCTAGGAAACCTCAGTTTAAATCTGTCTCTCTATCACTCATTAGCTATGTGCTCTTTAGAAAATCATCTAGAGTCTCTGTGCCTCTGTTGTCTCATGAGGATAATATTTGCCTTATCTCTTTTTTATATAAAATATAACACCCTCATTAGTGTTCTAGGAAATCTATTTAGCCAAGAAATCTGCTGCTAAATGAGGGTTTGGAAGGAGAGGATGACAAGGGTGGGAAGAGAAATGAAGAGACTGAAAAAATTTGAATAAAGTTAATATCATCTTTGTTTTTACCTAAAGGTAGTAGAATCTTTCAGTTCCTCATTATGTCCCCAATCTTCTCCCAAAGAAAACTCCCAAAGAAAACTATACTTACTTTATTTTTTGTTTTGCCCCAGCAAATAGCCTGTGCTTTACTATGCTAGCCTGATTAAACCATCCAAGATTTTTAAATTGTAAAGAGCTGTATAAATGTAAGTCATTGCTACTATTATTACTAGAATCAGAACAATGTGATGGAGTAGAAGGAATTTTGGACCAGGCATCAAGAAACCAACACTGCCAGTAATTAACTGGACAACCTTGGGAAATCATCTATCATCTCTTTGTACTATGTTCTCCATATCTAAGTGGAAAGTTAGGCCGGATGATTTCTTGTAGTCTCTTTTAGCTCTAAAATGTTAGTCTAGCATTGAGTCATTTTCGGCATATGTGGTAACCTATCTAAAGTACCGGTTCTCGATCTCGTGGCCTGAGTACATTCATGTCTCACTTATTTTTAGCTCCGGTGGTCTTTTTTATGTGTTTTCTTCAGCAGAAGCACATGTTAGTAGCAGTTACTTTTTCCCAGGCCTGGTTGCCTGATTAGAAGAATGCATCAAGCATGTGAAGATCCCCATAAACATCGTTTTATTGCACTGAATGCTTGTGTTCACTCCCAAAGAGTATTTCTAGATGATGTCAGCATAATATACAAAGAAGGGAAACTAAGGTCTGAGTTCTGCTGTCACTAGGACCACTCAGAAGGACTTTGATCCTGGACCTCCCTGAACTTCTGGACCAGGACTGAAGAATATATAGAATGATAGGTACTACCTCACCCACTTCCCTTCACCTCACTTAATCTCTCAATAGCCCTGTGTAGGGTTTATAAACTTTTACATGTCATAAAGATGAAAATGAGAGAGAAATGGAGAAAGAAAGGAAAGAAAAGAACAGAAGGCCTGCTTCCACTGTTCCCAGCCGCAAGACACCTGACCCATGGTTTGAACTCATTTAGTGGGCTCAGTTCCATTATATAATGTTTCCACCATGTAATACACAGAAGCAAGGAGCCTAAAGCCTGCTTTCCAGCTTGACATAAGTAAAAATGTTCTGTAGGGCAGAGCCCCGTGCTTCACCATTAGAGACAATCTCCTAGATTGAAGCTAATCTTTGTTCTTCATCTTTTGGATCCATGTGCTCAATAAAATACAATTCTTCTACTTTATATTGTCATTCTATCCACAATTTTTACCTCTCTATGTAGAGAAACTGGATACATAGCTCAAATGCCTTATTCAAATTCAATGAATTAGTTAACCAAGAGGCCAGTTAAGATACACTAAGAATTAGGGGGTTAGAGGGTTGGTTGAAGGTAGTCAAAAGGCATAAACTTCCAGTTATAAGATAAATAAGTTCTGGGGATGTAATATATAACAATGGTGACTATAGTCAACAAAACTGTATTCTATATTTGAAAGTTGCTAAGATAGTAAATCTTAAAAGTTACCATTGCAAGGAAAAATTTGGTAACTATATGAGGTAATGGATGTAACTAAAGTTATTGTGATAATCATATCCATTATGTTATACACTTTAAACTTGTATAATGTTGTGTGACAATTATATCTCAAAAAAAATTGGGAGTGCAGGGTAGGCGAGCCAGAAAATTTTTTTAACTCAAATGAAAAGAAGAAGAAGAAGAAGAAGAAGAAGAAGAAGAAGAAGAAGAAGAAGAAGGAGGAGGAGGAGGAGGAGGAGGAGGAGGAGGAGGAGGAGGAGGAGGAGGAGGAGGAGGAGGAGAAGGGGAAGGGGAGGAAGGGGAAGGGGAAGGGGACGGGGATGGGGAAGAGGAAGGAGCAGGGAAAAGAGAAGGATGGGTCCAGTCTGGTATCACACTCTTAATGAATATAATTTTTTTTGTCCTTTGTTGTGTTTTATCTGTATGTATGTTGTTGTTTGTATCTGTAAGTGCTTACAATGTCATCAAATGCCCTGCCTAGCAGACCTGATCAAAAGCCAGATAAGGGGTTGGGTCACCAGCCTAGCCCAACCCATATTTAGGCAACAATTGTGACCTGGCTCACAGTCTGGTTACTGTTTGAAGCAGTCCCAGTTTTTTACTTTCCATGTATTTCCCGCTATTCATCCGTATGCAATGGTAGTAGCTCTTTTCCAAACACTCCTAAGAACTTCAGGAGAACAGCCTGAAGTTTCAAAACAGGATCAGTCTTAAATTCTTACTAGGCTCCAAATCAGGAATATTGTACCTAAGAACTGAGGATTAAGCTATTCAATCTAGAGGTGGGGAGATGGCAATGCAATTTTTAAGAGATTTATTCAGTATAAACGCTTTGCACAGATGTAGATATTGATCAAATTCACATGTTAATGATCTGACTTGCCATTTTTTTTCTTGAATCTCCTCATCTCCTCTGCTTCCAGTTGCAGGAGGGAGACAGAATTGGCTGCAGCTTGGCACTTGAGAAGCCAGGCCCTTAGGAAAGCTCTGAGTACAGCTAACTTCTGGGTGATGTTAATCAGAGTTGGCTGCTGGGATCTTAAAGGATCAAAAGGAATTTTTTTAAATTGTACATGAGCCCAGAAAAAAGCCCATAAAATCATTCCCTTGTGTCTGTGGGTTCCACCCATTAATAGCCTGCCAAACCCAAATACCTGAGAAGGAAGCAGGATAGAGAGTCAAAGGAGAAGCTGACCCTGGAGGACAAATGAATCAATCCCCAAATTCTGGATTCACCAGCAGATAATAAAGGCCAAGGGGGTACGAAACCTCCTATGTATACTGTTTTTGTATGATTTTAGCGAGAAAGTTAAACAATCTTCCTCTATACACCTAGCTAATATTCCTCATCAGTGTTTTAGGAAATCCACCCAGCCTAGAAACCTGCTATTGAGTAAGGGCCTGGGAGGAGATGAAGGCAAGGATGGAAAGAGAAAAAGAGACCAAGCTAATTCAAAGAAAATTAATATCTTCTTTGTTTCCACCTATAAGCAGTGATTCTTTCAGTTCCTCATTTTGTCCTCAGTCTTCTCCAGTGAAAACTGTATTTACTTTCTTTATCTTTGTTTAGCCCCAGTAAATATCATGACTATGCATATTAATAAGGCACAATTGTTTCCCTTCTTTACTCTTCCGGCCTCATTAAACCATCCAAGATAAGCTCTAATTTGTAGCCAGGCTACTTAAAATTGAATTTAATCACAAAGTCCACCTACTTTCAGTTCAGCTACACTGTAGAGGAATAGGTTATTTCGCAAGTCAAGCAATCGGCTTCAGTGTGCCTATGTGCATTTGCATAAGCCGTTTCTAACACAGACATTTCTTTTTTCTCTTACCCACCTAGTATCATGACTTACCTAACCGCCCCCATTTTTGAAGCCTTGTCTCTTTCCCACACGACAAGCCCAAGCCATCAAGGCCCCCGCCTCCCTATATAAGCTCTTTCTCTTTATGGTCTCATGACCTTTACATGTTCTTCTTGGATAATGCTCCTTATAGTCTGATTTTTTCAACTATGAATGACTCAAGGGCAAGATCCTCATCTTATCCATCTTTTTATTACTAGCATCAGTAAATGACAGTTGAATAAATGATCGTTCATCAGAGGAAGGCCAGCCCTATTCTTTATCTCACTACAAACCCCATAGTAGTAAGAATTGAGGCATATTGAGTGAGAGATTCAATTCATGCTCAACAAATGATTTTGAATGAATTCATCGAATGATGGAATGAATGAATAAAAGCAATATGATTAGGAGCAAGTTTGCAAGATGGAGTAATTTTCTGTAATTGTCTTTCAGTAAATGTACTGTGTGGGGATACGAATGCTTAATAAATGTTAGTCATGGTCATCATCATCACCATCATCACCATCAACGTTGTCATCAACAGTGCCTGGTATTTCTATTTAGCAGTGAATCTATTACCATTAAAGCCTGATGTCCATCATTACAGTTAATACTTAAGGTTCTTGGAATTCCAGCCAACTGCAATCACATAAGCAATGATAGCAGTTGCATGTGCCAGGTATTGAGCTATGTGCTCTGCTGGGTATATTTCCTTTAATCCTCAGAAGATCCATATAAAGTAGATATCATTATCCCTTTTTATGACAGAGGGCACTGAGCCCCAGACATTGGGTAAATTGCAGGAAGGTTTGAGTTAGTATATGGTACAGTTGGAATTTACCCTCAGTCTGTCTCTCTGTCTTAAAAAGCTCTGCTTTTTAAGCAATATACAATATTGATCTATAATAAGAAAAAAAGTAGAAATTCTACATATCGACAAACATTTCTTGCAAATGATAAGATTGTATTTGCAAAGTCCAAGACATCTAACCTAAAAACTATTACAGCAAATAAAAAAATACACTATTAAAGCTAATTGCAAAATAAATATGCAAAATTTATACCTCATCTATATATATCCAATAATATGTTCCAAATAGAATGTTATGTAAAGATCTGATTCACAACAAAAATTAAAAATTTTTGTCTTGATGTTTTCATTTTTCTCACTAAAAAATTAAAAGATCACATTATGTTACCCCGTCCAAGAGATCTGCTTTCTCGCATGTCCAATTCACTCTCAGTCCAACCCACCCTCCACCCCACCTACCCAGAAGCCAGGACCAAGGGTGTCTTAATGAAAACCAAGTTTTTGGCAAAGTGGGAATGAAATTCATAATTAATATTCAGGGCCTACATGAAGAAAACAACTGAAAAACTTAGCTAAGAAACATATGAGAATAGACTAAATATATACCATATTTCTAAATGAGAAGATTTAATATTGATATAATATTGTTTTCACAAATTTATTTTATGTTAACAATGCCAATAAAAATTCTGACAGGATTATTTTCTGAAATTTCAGAAATGGTTTAAACATTCATATGGAAGAATATGCACACTAGAAAAGCCAAAAATATTTTGGAAAGGAAGTTACAGGAAGGACTTACCACACAAATATTAACATGTAATATATAGTACAGTAATTAAAGCAATATGTTACTTTTACCAAATTAGAAAGAGTAATAAAATAAAATATAAAGTATAATAGCAGACCCCAGTATGTGTGTGTATGTGTGTGTGTATATATATATATACACATACATATATATGTAATATATGGCATATATGTAATGTATATATGTGTGTATATATATGTGTGTGTGTGTGTGTGTGTGTGTGTGTGTGTGTATATATATACATATATATATATATATATATACCAATGTAATTCTGATAAAGGTGAAACTTAAAGTCAATGAAAAAATGAATAAATAATTCAACAAGTGGTTAAGGGAAAACTGGCTAACTATTTAGAAAGTAAATATGATTATCAAATTCACATGACACCTTAAATAAACTCCAGACATACTAAAGTTTAAGTGTTTTTTAAAAAGTAAACTATAAAACAGAGTAAACATTTATATATGGTTTTTAGAAGGGTAGAGCTAAAATGTCTTATCAAAGGCAGATATCTAAAAGGAAAACATTGAGAGATTTACTAAATACAATTTTACAATATTTGTAATTTTTAAAAATAAATTAAAGCGAATGACAAAAAAACTTTATGTTATAAGGTAAAGAATTG
Organism: Rousettus aegyptiacus; assembly: GCF_014176215.1. NCBI lineage: Eukaryota > Metazoa > Chordata > Mammalia > Chiroptera > Pteropodidae > Rousettus > Rousettus aegyptiacus. Next base: position 69,038,031 of record NW_023416309.1, read on the forward strand.
ATGCCCCACATATAAAGACCTGTATAAATCAATTCGAAAAGAATAAACATTTCTGGTAAAATCTTGGCAAAAGCAAGTCACAAGAGAAAACAGGTGGGTATAAACCCAAATAAACTCTACTATAAATCCAAGAAGAGCAAAGCAAAACGTCTTGGAGAGAATGCTGCTTCAACTATCAAAGTGGCAATACTCTTCTAAATTGTTGGTTAAGTTAGAATAAGAGGCATTTTATTTATTTATTTATTTATTTATTTATTTATTTATTTGATGGTGACATTGGTTAGCGAAATCCAATAAGTTTCAGCTGTATACTTTACAGAAAGGTGTATATGTATTTACTCTGTGTGTTCACCTCCCATAGTTAGATTTCTTTCTGTCACCATCTATTTGACCCCCTTTACCCCGTCTACCCCCCCTCCTTTCCCACCCCCTACCCTCTGGTAACCACTAGTCTTTAGTCCATGTCCTTGAGTCTTTGTTTGTCCTGCTCATTTGTTGCTGTTAGGTTTATATCCCACGTATAAGTGATATCATGTGGTTTTTAACTTTTTCTCTCTATTTCACTTAGCATGATTATCTTGAGGTCCATCCCTATTGTCAGAAATGGCAGTATTTCATCTCTTCTTATGGCTAATATTCCATTGTATATATGTACCACAGCTTCTTTAGCCAATCTTCTATCGTAGAATGCTTCAGTTGCTTCCATGTCTTGGCCACTGTGAATAATGCTGCCATGAACATCAGTGTGAAAATATCTTTTCAGATATGGATTTTCAAGTCTTTGGGGTAAATATCCAGTAGAGATTGCTGGATCATATGGTAGATCGATACTTAATTTTTTGAGGAACCTTCATACTGTTTTCCATATTGGCTGTACCAATTTGCAGTCCCACCAGCAGTGGGACTCTCATGAGTTCCGTTTCTTCCACATCCTCTCCAGCATTTGTTATTACTTGTCCTGTTGATTATAGCTATTCTAACAGGTGTAAGATGACATCTCATTGTGGTTTTCATTTGCATTTCCCTAATAGCTAGTGATGTCGAGAATCTTTTCATATATTTTTTGGCCATTTGTATGTCTTCTAGGGAGAAGTTTCTGTTCAGGTCTTCTGCTCATTTTTTTTATTGGATTGTTTGTTTTTTGTTGTTATTGAGTTGTATGAGTTCTTTGTATATTTTGGATATTAGGTCCTTATCAGAGGCATTGCTTGCAAATATATTTTCTCATGCAGATGATTGTCTCTTTACATTGTTGATGATTTCTTTTGCTGAGCAGAAGCTTTTTAGTTTGATGTAGTCTCATTTATTTATTTTAGCTTTTACCTCCCTTGCTTTTGAGGTCAAATTCAAACAATCCTCTTTAAGTCCAAGGTCCTTGAGTTTAGTTCCTATGTTTTCTTCTATGCATTTTATTGTTTCAGGTCTTATATTCAGGTCTTTAATCCATTTTGAGTTAATTTTGGTGTGTGGTAGTAGACAACAGTCTAGTTTCATTCTTTTGCAAGTGGCTTTCCAGTTTTCCCAGCACCATTTATTGAAGAGGCTTTCCTTTCTCCACTGTATGTTTTTGGCTTTTTTGTCAAAAATTATTTGCCCATATAAATATAGGTTTACTTTTTGACTCTCAATTCTGTTCCACTAGTCAGTTGTGTCTGTTTTTCTGCCAATACTATGTCGTTTTGATTATTGTCACTTTGTAGTATAATTTGAAGTCTGGCCAAGCGATGCCTCTAGCCTCGTTCTTTTCTCTAAGGATGACTATGGAAATTTGGGGTCTTTTGTGCTTCCATACAAATTTGATGATTTTTTTGTTTTATTTCTTTATAAAATGCCAATGAGATTTTGATGGGGATTGCATTAAATCTGTATAATGCTTTACGTAATGTGGTCATTTTAACAATGTTGATTCTTCCAATCCAAGAACACAGAATATTTTTCCATTTCTTGTATCTTCTTTGATTTCTTTTAATAGAATCCTATGAATAAGAAATATTTTCATACTTATAATAGTGACAAACTGAAAGTAATATGAATTTCGAACTTCAGAGGAATGGTTTTAAAAAGTAATTGTACATGCACACCATGGAATGCTGCGTAGTCATTAAAAAGGATACTGTATAGTCATATTTTATTATGTGAAAGATGATCACAATTGGGGAGAAAAAAATTTTAAGACTGCCTCTGTTCATGATACTATCCAGTAGAGCATTCTGTGTTGGCAGAAATAGTCTGTGTATGCAGTACCCAGTAGCCACATATGGTATGTGAGTACTTGAAATGTGGATAGTGTAATTAAGGAACTTAATTCCTATTTTTATTTATTTTAATTAATTCTAATTTGAGCAGTTGCATGTGGTTGCACAGTAGACAGTGCAGATCTATGGTATGATCCTATATTTATCTGCATATGTATGTGCAATAATAATATTAGAAAGACATATGCCAAAATGTAAACAATGGTTATCTCTGTTGAGTGAAACTATGGGTGTTTTGTTTGCTTACATATGTTTAAATTTGTTTTAATGTGAAGAGGGGGTTATATTACAAATAAGAGTTCCAAAAAAAATGAACTGCTTTGAAAACACTTTTGTGTGTGGAGAGTGGTGAAAACTCTGGGCCTCTCACATAGGTCCCTAGTGGGTTTGCCTGGCCACCCAAACTGAGTCATAATTAATGTGAGCCCCCAGTTGTTTTCCCAAAGACCATTTCAGATGTCACAGCCCCATAACCTGCACACCAAGGATCACTTCCCCAGAGTCACTGCCCTGAGCTTTGGTCAATGTTACTCTTCTAACAGTTTTTTAAACTGATGGGCAGAGATTAAGAAAAACTCGTGTGAATGATGGGACAGGAGGCCTGGTTTTAATAGAAGCCATGCTGCAAGTTATGGAATCGGCCACGCATGCTTCCAGTTAGCACTCCTTATCTCATCCACTGTCAAAGCTTTTCATCACATCGTGTGCCCCAATCCAGGGAGATTTGCTTCTCTTTATGGCTCCCAGCCCAGTTCTCCATTGCAGAAGGCAGGCCTAGGCATGCCTCCAGGATGACAAGTTTTCCAAGCTGCTGGTACAGTGGAAGAATAAAGTCTCCCACTGTGAGTAGTTCAATGTACTTGAGAACTCCTCTGATACGGAAGGAATCACCACAAGAGAAGTCCTGCCAGATGCCCATGCCTGGAGCTCCTCCAGACTCTTGAGGGCCACCATGTAATACTCTGTTTGATTTCATTTATGCCTATTTCACCTGAAGGCCGTCACAGCATAATTAGGCATGAACACAAGTTCTCTTCTTTCCCCTAACTGTTGCATTGATCAGTTCAACAAGTCCAAGGAGCCCTCAGCATCTTTCTCAACACAGGAAAATCATCAATCATCAATCTTAAGCAATAAACCAAAAGAAAGCTATGTGGCCCTCAGAAATTAAAGTCAGTTGTCTCATTGATAGCCGAGCTCCTATTAAGCCAGAGTCTGTACTTTTGGATATTTGAGACCAAATAACAATTTGTTATTATCTTCTATTTGTGAATTGCTTTATAGTTATAAAGTACGCTCATGGTCATCTTAATATCTCAATAATCCTGTTAAGTAGAAAGACTCAGTCTTGGTTTCCTGAGAAGAAGCAGGCACTTGTTTGCAAGGTAACATAGTTATCTAGGTTGGTACACTGTGATTAGGAAGCTTAGTCTTAGATCACCTAACTCTAAAAACAGTGCCCTCTCCCCTAGATGGCACTGCAGCTACATTCAGCCCACAGTGGGAAGTCCCAAAATACCTCAGGCCCTCCATATCCAAGAACATAACAGGGATGAAGAGTTGGTTAGCCTCTAGAGCTGAGTTCAAAACTTGACTTCACCAATTGCTACTTGTTGTGACCTTTATAAGTATCAGTTACTCCAACTATAAAATTTGATAATAAAATTATCTCCCTATAGAGTTGTCGTGAAAATAGTATTTAGCACACTGCCTGGTATATAGTAAGCACTCAATGAAGGGACACTCTTACCATCAGCCCAGTTTTTACATGTGCCTATGAGAGCAACCCCAGGAATGTGACCTGTCTTCCAGTATAGGAAGAGGATCTCTGCACCATGAATCACCAAATGTATTCCATAAAAGACTGATAAACAACTCAGAGGAGAAGGACTTGTGATTTGATCATAGACAAAAGAGGAAATAGCTTCATAGACTACAGTCATTTTTCAGATTCCTGTTGAGGTGGATGGATTTGCCTATTACCTTCAGGAGATCAAGGCTGAGATCTTAGGAGTAAAATGAGACCCAACGTGCTCAGAGGTGTGTGCGATGCATAATAACTGCCTCAGGTAGGCTACTCTTAAATTACTGTCAGCTCTTGTTGAATTATGGCAATGAGCCCTTGCCTCATCACTCCACCTCTGCATTAAGCTGGGAAGAATGAAGCATTTGCCCAGAAAAAAGAAAAAAAAAAAAATATATATATATATATATATATATATATATATATATATATATATATGACTTTTGACAGTATGCCATCCTATGGCCACAAGTGGTAATTGCAGTCTTATAGTTAGCTAAAATATTTTTGTTCTAGAGGGAGGCTGGCAGGCTTGAGAGTAGAAGAAAATGGGAACAATTTAACTTTGTAATCTTATAATGATGAAGTTTCTAGAAATACTTTGTAGTATAAAATAGAGATTATTTATATCCCAGTTATTGTTTGGCTGTAGTCTCCATTATTTCTACATTGGCTGAGACATTTATTGTTAGAAGTGGCAATCCACCACTACCATGAGCCTTGAGTGTCCCCGCATGCTCTAGCTTGGTACGCCAAGAATGCAAAATACTGACCACTCTTTGCCTGGTCCATTTCTCAGGCTGTGTTTGCAGCAAGCAACCTTGAGGAATGAATTACCATGCCCTCCTGCCCAGAGAGTAGACGTGCTTACCACTCAATAGAAAAACAGTGACTCCCCCAAGCTCAGTGTTCTTTTCCTTTAGAGCCATTAGATGTTTATAAAGGCAACCATTTAGGCTTGTTTACAGCACTCCCCATGGGGGCCACAGGTAACTGACATCAACATGAAGCTCATGCTGTCTGCTGTGCTATATTAAAGCCCTTTGTCTTGGACCCAGGAGTCTCATGTCTTCTATCAACATCCATGAACCACCTAATAGCCTACAAATAGGGTAAACTCCCAGACCCTTTATAGTTCTCAGTATATATATATATATATATATATATATATATATATATATATAGTATTATTTTGTTGTGCTCCATCATATATGGTTTGCTGCTTGTGGAATATTGTGCTAGATGGGTTTACCACAGGACCTCCAAGCCCACAGCCTCTTTAAATGAGACTGTCCCATGAAGATGAAGCATAATATAGGCCTGGTGACTGTTTCTTCACCTAGCGACAGCTAATTATATCTGAAGTAGGCCCTGGAACCAAGGGACAGCCAATTAGTGAGCTGGCCAGCAATCTGTGATGTGGGATGGCACAAAAACATGAGCTGGGCCACTTTCAATGCATCAAGAAAGGTGCAGTTAGCAGTGATAGCTGAGTTGAAGTGTAATTTCAGCCATTAGCTAAAGCTATAAGGAAGCAGACACTAGGAGTGCACAAAAGCTATAAAGAAAGCATATGAAGAATCAAGAAAGGGAATAAGCCAGTTAGTAACTAGACAGGAAGCACCAGACTCGAGAAAATGAGCTGTATTATGATTAGTAGGGGAACTTGGAGCAAAGATTCACCAGCTCCAGCCATGGAAGTCCATTGAGCCATCCTAGATTCATAACCACCACTGCTTCCTGTTCTTCTTGGGACCTTTTTGTTTGGCTTTTTCTGGAGGTCTATGCTTGTATACACTTGTAATCCCCCATTAGTTGAAGTAACTAAAATCTCAGTAAAACAAATATGTACCTACCCCATTTTTGCATGAGCTTTGTTCATAGAATGAAGACATGGTTTGAGGAGAGCTAGTTTGAATTAGGAAAATGCCTTGATTTCTTAAGAGTGTTCTCCTGGGATTGGCCCCACCTCCCAACTGACATTTGCCTATATGTCTATCTTGGGGCTCCATTGACAGAGATCCCCCCCAAAAGCAACTAATCCTATAAGCCTTCTAGACCAGCAGTCCCCAGGGACTGGTGCTCCTATGAGAATCTAATGCCTGATGATCTGAGGTAGAGCTGAGGCAGTGATGATAGCACTGGGGAACAGCTACAAATACAGATGAAGCTTCACTTGCTCATCTGCTGCTCACCTCCTACTGCGCAGCCCAGTTCCTAACAGCCCATGGACCAGTACTAGTCTGCAACCTGGGGGTTGGGGACCCCTGTTCTAGACTAATTATTTCTTGGTAAACCCTGGACACAAAACCTCAGACACAAAATACTATGGCACCAATTTAACATAAAAGATACATAGTAAATCGTTGTGATACTGTTTTAAGCAAGTGTTAGAATAGAAATATGGAAATAGTTTAATTAAAATTATAATGATCTCTCAATACTTATTTTTCAATTAATATACAGTGAGTTTGTGTGTATTTATTTCCAATTCTATGAATTTATATAAAGATTCATGTGTTGTTTACTACGATGATTACTTCATCTCAAAAAACTCCTCTGGCTGCCACCTCAGCTCTAAACATTAGCAACCACTGATCTGTTGTCACTACAGTTTTATCTTTTTTAGAATGTCATGTAAATGGAATTATATAATGTTACTTTTTGAGATTAGATTCTTTCACTTAACATAAGGCCTTTTAAATCCATCCATATTGTGTGTATTGACAATTTGTTCCTTTTTATTGGTTCCATAATAAGAATATACCACCATTTGTTAATCCATTCACCTTACAGGGGTATCCCTCAAGGTGCTCCTTGCTGCTCAGGTGATGATGTCTGCCACCTGTCTTCTCAACAACTCAAGCAAAGGGAGCACTAATATGGGAAGCCTGAGAGTGTCTGATTCTCAGAGTCATGCTGCCTCTGACCCCAGAGTTTGCTTCTCTTTCCAGACATCACTACTCCCATAATAATATATATAAGATATGTCTTATATATTATTGCACTTTATTACTTTTTTTCTGGACCTCGTGTTTTTTCCTATATGTATAAATGCTATAATGGCTTCTTTTATTTCTATATTTCTTCTCACCTTTTGGATCACGTAATCTAAAAAAGAGATAATATTGATCCAAATAGTAGTAGCATATGACACATTACTCACAGCCACGATAATATTAACTGACATTTTTTGTTCCACATTCTCATTTTCCTCCTTCCCAAGCTTCTGTCCTACATTTAGCATCATACATGACAAACCGCATCGGCACAATTCAATCCAAACCACACATCACTCTAGAGCAAATTAATAACAGCCTAAAGTAAAATAATAGCAGTGTTGAGCACACAGTTAAGTTTAAAATAATTTTAAGTCACTCCAATGGAGAAAGTCAGCAAACCATCATATGAAATCAAACCCAGAAGGCCGTGAGGAATCAGAGTAAATGGTTTTGAGATCATTTTCTTAGAAATGTGGATAAATCTTCCAGGTCATTCATAGTCCATCTCAGTCCATAATGCAGGTACCATCTGTTGAACACGAAGTTCCCTTCCAATGACCAAAGAGCACAGTTACAGCTCAGGGCTGATGTCAACAATGTCTCGCACTATTTTGTAACCACCTAGGTTTGAGATTTCCATTATTCTCCAGATTTCCATTATTAGATGAGCCGTTTTCAAGTAATGCAGTATGTTATTATCTCTATGTCTCTAAAGCTGTAAATTTTTCTGTAAAACACATTTACTCTTCCAAATGAGTCGTTAGAAGGTTTGAGTGATTATGAAACCAATTCAACCTTTCAAACTGCCACATAATTACAAAAAAAGAAAAAAAAAAACAGTTATACCCATTATACACACCCATATATTGACAAGGGATGAACAGAATTATTCTTCCAAACCCATACCAGTTCTGCAGCATTTTAATTCAGACTAAACTAATTATTAGTATCAGTTTTCTCATTATAAAGGATCCTGCTTCTAGAGAAATGAGTCTGTGTTTTATAAAGTCTCCTCTCCCCAAGAAATACTACTTGTTTTCATTAACATTATGACTAGGCAGCACAGAAGAATAATATTTCATTCAAAAGCAATTATTAGGATTAGTGATTGTGAATTAGCCTCTGGAGCCAAACAACCTAGGTTCAAACCCTGGCTCTACCACTCACTAGCTGTGTGATCTCAGACAAGATATTTAATTTTTCTGGGACAGTTTCCTCAACTCTAAAAGAGGAATAATGCCGTTTGCCTCACAGGACTGTGGTGGGGATACAATGAGTTATTAATGTAGATCACTTGGCTTGGTACCTGGCACATGGGAAGCATTTGGTAAACGTTAGCTGAATACCGCACAGCTCATTCTTTCTCGACCTTATTACTTTGCCCTCAGGTATATCTGGATCTCAAGAGATAACAAAGAACCATCTTCCACTTAAAGAAAGTGTCTCATTGATTTCCCCCTCCATCCTGTGCAAGTTCATGGACCCCAAAATAAGAACCCCTGGCAGAGAGAGAGAAGAGACCACCATAGATGGGCTGCAGCCCACTGGATATGATGACGTTGACTTCCCCACATACAGCTTCAAAACTCTGCCATGACTGGTGTCTGGTCACGGCCCACTGCAGAAACATTCTTTGTCATGCTGGCCAGATATTAGGGTATCGCCAACTCCATTTAACCTGACCTTTTGCACACTCTATTTTTTAATTAACCTTGGACCAGCAAAGCAATATCTGTTCTCCAAATACAGTCATATTTTATGCAAGCAGTGACAAGCTAATTAAGTTAATTATTATAACACCTATCTGTATAATGAAACTAAGGTTGGATGATTCCAGCTGCTTCTCCTTAAAGTGCATCCCAGTGATGATTAAAAAATAATTAATATTTCACCAAAGACAGGAACAAGAAGTTAATTAAGAAACGGAGGTGCAGTCTTAATGAAACATATCCAGTTGTGTTCACCACAATGCTCCACAGCCCAATCCCCTCTCAGAATATAGATGAACATCAATGAAGATTTAGAAAACATTAACATCTCCATCTGCCCCATCCTGCAAACATTCTAGAAATTTCTTCTTGCCTTCTAATGAGATAAAGGAAGCTTTTATTTGAGCACAGTCAGGTGGCCATAATGAATCCACATTTGGACCAGGAATGTGACCTTTTGGAGGAACCATATCATCAAGACTGTCACTTCTCTGATAGTATTAAAAACAACCAATGGGCCTCCACTCCACAGGAAAGCTCTAAGTATTCTCATTTATATCTGGTTAATTGTCCTATCTTCATAAAGGAAAGACTAAATTATTGTCATCGTTGAGAAACTTTAGAACTTTATTTTGATTCAGCTGGTTCAACTTACATCTGCATTCCAGGTGCCATTTTCCTTACACAGATGCTTTCCCTGGCTGGCTAGGATTCCCGAGGCCCTGTCTATAGCCAAAAGGATGACTTATGTGCTGGGCACATGGGACAACTAGAAGAGAGGTGTGGCAGATGTCCAAGTCAAGAATTTCAGAGCCCCAGCCACACTCTACACCAGCGAACTCTTTTGCTTCGTAGGAAGATGAGACTGGAGTCATTTGCAATGGGAGGGACTGGAAATTAGTAAAGTTCTTTTTTTGCCAAAAATAGAACCAACAGCCAACTCCCTTTAAAGTTAAAGACCAGGGCTCTGCTCCTCATTCAACTACTGAGCAATTTGTTGTCCTTGGACAGGACATAGCATCTTTGAGCTTCTGCCTCCTTGTTAATAAAACAAAGTGGTGGAACCTAAACTCCAACCACAGTTTCTTTTAGTGCTATTATTCTTTGGATCTAAGATATCATTTTAGAGAGTTTTTATAAGATTAAAATGAGAAAGGACCGGCAGCATAGTAGAGTAATATTTCATTCAAAAGCAATTATTAAACCTAATTTAGAGATGAAAAACTTACTACTCATAGATCTTCCAGAACTTTGTTCAAGTTAATTGGTCTCCTCTAACCTCAGATTTCAGACTAAACACCAGATATTCTGATTTCTCATCAAAGTCCCAACTGTCGACGTTTGAAGTAATAGTCCACTAACAAAATCTCCAAGTTCTTTCTCTATACAGAGTCCCCGCCCTGGATATGGTAACAAAACCTGCAGGACACCCAGATAACATAAACCAGCATGATGGCCCTTACTGGCAGAGCATAGGGGGTGGGGTTTGTTTCACTTCTTTGCATTGTTTTGTTTTCCTATTGTGGGATGCTCCCTAACAAAGCAGAGAGGGACTCTATTAAAGGGCCACATTCACATAAAAAGCAATTTAATGTAGTCAATCCAGATGGGACTTTGCTACAGTAACAAATCCTGGGGCGCTCATCATTAACACCTCATTTGCAACAGGCTCTCTTGGTCTTCCTCTCAGGAAGCAATTACACACACATGGGCTGCCTGGAAATTTTATCCTGGCTTCGGGTGGCTGGGGCACAAGCAAAACCTGGAGGAGAAAGGTTTCTTTCTCATTTGTTTGGAATGGGAGATTTGAGTGCTGGTGTTCCGTGAAAGGTGAAGACATTTTAGAAAGGCCTTTGGTGCCCAAAGAGGGATGAGTGAGGGGAGGGGGGGGGGGCGGCTGTTCAGTGAGGGAAACCCAGATATCCAAATGAGATTCTATGAATCCAGGCTGGGAATGCCATTGTTTTGCGGTATGGGATGCGAAACAGCATGGCATCCTTAAGGAGCTCTCTGCCCCTGGTCTCCTAGGGCCTTGAGCCCTTCCTCTTTAGAAATTCTTGTTACAGAAGAACCATGAACTAACCCACTTGCATCCTCAGAAGAACAGGCCTGCATGCTGCAGTAAGGGCCAAGAAAGCACACGCATGTGTCCCGGGGGGAGGAAGTGCATGTAGAAAAGGATCCATGTTGGGAATCAGGACTGGGTGGACGTCTCTTCAACACTTTCTCTACATTGCAACTCCCCAGTTGTCACAGCAAAGAATGTTGAACTTCTCAGATATCACTTTTTGTTTATGAAGTACTCTCATAGCCTGCATTTCATTTGAGCTGCACACAAGCAAAACAGCTGGTATCATTATCGCCACTTTACAGATGAAGACACTGAGGCCCAGAGAGGATGAGTGGCTTATGACAAATGTTACACAGATTCTAAGCAGCACAGTCATCACCTGGACTAAGTGGTTTGAATTCAAGCATCTCTCTCAGAGCCATAACCTGTAGACAGTCCTCTTCCTTCACTTCATTAATCCTTCCCCTGACTGCCCAGAAGGCTGAATCTTCTAGTGCAGGGATCTGAGACATTCAGATGCCTTTGGAACCACCGGGATTGAGTGGATTTTGCACTGCCCCTGTATCAGAAGTCAAGTTAGTCAGACCTATCAGAAATGACATTAGGTGCTTGAGAGCTCACTTTTGATTCTCTAAGAAAATCATGCTTTCCTTTCTGCTAGAAATTCGAGCACTCTCTCTCCCCCATTAAGTTGTTCTGTATGCAGACTTTTCTCTTTTACATTTCAGACTTTCCTCCTCATATGTATGAAAGGGTCCAGATATTAGCATCAATTCAATCAGCATATGCTGAGCAGAAGAGGCGGCTGGGAAGAGCTTGGGCTCTGAGTCAGACCCCTGGGTTCACATCCCAGGTTCTCTATGCAATACATTGGAACTTGAGCAAGCTGTTTCCTCTCTTTTCTTCAGTGTCCTCATCTATAAAAGGCAGGGAATAGTGCCTGCCTCTGAGGGTTATTCTGAGATTAATCTGAATAGATCCCAGGGAGGTTTAGTGTACTGTCTGGCATACAGTAAACGCTCTATGATATTAGCTGTTACTGTTAGGTTTCCACAGCAGCATTTAGTACAGTGCCTGGCTCAGTGATGGGTAAGGCAGAAGTCCTGTCTTCAGAGAACTTACAGCCTAGTGGTTAAAATAAGACATCACGGGACACTAAGCTCAGTTGGGACTATACCAAAATCACAGGCCCTCTTGCATTTTGGTTTTGGTGTGTGTGTACGCCAAGCCCCAGAGTTTCTGATTCTGGAGTGGGGCCTGAGAACTTATATTTCTACAAATTCCCAGATGAGGATGATGCTGTGGCTCCAGAGACCCCACTTTGAGAATGTTTGGTGTGGAGAAAAGAACAGTCTCTGGGAGCACAAAATCCTGGTCTGCCCCTTTGCAGCCTCATGACCTTGAGCAAGTTGTATGATGTAGCTGAGCTCCTGTTTTTTCTTTTGTAAACATGGTGGGAAGATTAACAGAAAGAATGTATGGAACTGAGCAGCCAGCCTGTAGGAAATAGGGACCTCAATGTTGGCTCACACTTGCTTTCATGTATCCAGGCAAGACTAAGCAGAAGATAGGAGATACTAACCTCAGATGGGAGGGAGGCCTCAGGGAGGAAGTTAAATTTGAGTAGGATCTTAAGCAGCTGAGAGTCATAGTGTAAGTAACATAAATGCTTTGAACCCTTGAGCAACGAACCCTGGGATATTGAGTAAGGGAGTGATTAGAAGCATATTAACTGTATTTTGATTGACTTCAAGCCTTTTGGGCCTTGAAATATGAGTGACGGCAGATAGCCAAGAGGCACACAACTCTTTCCACCCATGATCCACACATAGTTTTCCACATACTGTGGCTTCACATGATATCAGGATGGGATTTATACTTTATGCAGCAAAGTACCAGGAACAGCCATACCATACCAAAGAATTTTTTTTAATTAAAAAACGAGTTACTTCCATTACCCAAGCTAGTTCAGCACTGGCACTGCAATCCATTCATTTCACTCTCTCATTGTTACAATTCAACACTTCACTCACTTGCAGTTTGAAAATATTGATGTAAAATGTGGCAGACATTTCCTGAACACACCAAAAATTTGACAACCGTCTCCCAGGAGAGTCATTTCAAATCGCTCAACAAACTCGCCCACAACAGAATCCAGGGCTCATGCTGCATTTCAGTGGCTACAATCATCTCCTTCATGGACATTTGCCTGGATCCCAAAGCCACAGAATATGGAGCAATTTGACATCTGGCAGCTCCTGAAAAAGAGAGAGAGAGAGAGAGAGAGAGAGAGAGAGAGAGAGAGAGAGAGAGAGAAGAAAAGCAAAAGAAGATTGCAGCCTGGGAAAAAGAGCAGGGTAGAAAAGGATTTGAGGCTTCAGACCCACAAGAGAAGGAGTAGGGGCTTTGGCTTCATACATTCTGACCTCCCAGAGGGATCCCAGTTAGCCAAGCTTAGAGAGGAGGTCCTGATGCTGGACAGGGGAGCCCTAAGTCTCACACCAGGGGCTGGGCCAGAGAAGGGAGTGGAGAGGAGCCCAGACATGAGTGGCAGAAATAAGGCTGTTTTCCTCCAGCCCACAGCCCATTTGGCAGGTCACAGCTTATAGCCTGATTGTGTCTTCGTTCAGATAGAAATCAGGGTTTCTCAAGTGATATTTCTCAAAATGCTCTTGAGCAGGAGGCACTCAAAATACCTGTCATTTCAAAAAAAAAAAAAATGATATCACTGTCTATTTCCTTGAGACCACAAAACAGATGTCTATAGGCAGCTACCGGCAAGGTCCTCTATGTTTACAGATTCTTCCTTGGGCTCTTTCTTCTCTCCACAGTTGTTATCTATTTCCAATTTAATTCCTCCTTCAGTCCTTAAGCAAGCACGTGGGTAGGTATGTTTTGGCCTGGTCCCTCCTCCTTTCCTCTCCTTACTTATAAACTGCCCACTACAATGTAGTGACTACATGGAATCATGTAGTCAGGGCTGAGCAAAAGCGTGAGTTATAGATGCAGCACTTCTCAAACCATGACATGCATACGAATCACGTGGGCTTCTTGTTAACACAGATCCTGCTTTCCTGGGTCTGGGATGGGGCCTGAGCATCTGCTTTTTGGACAAGCTCTCATGCAGTACTGATTCTGCTAGTCTGCAGACCAATACTTTGAGTAACACAGTTGTAAAGGATCTTAGGTAATGCACTGAGGCCAAGTCAGGAGAGCACTTTTATTTTGAGACAATCTCTGGGACAAGTGTGTGAGGGGGAGTTACATGTATGAATCTCAACTTAGTGGTGGTTTAATGCAAGTGAATTTTATTTGTGTGATAGCTGTCAGTTATCATGTTAAAGCTAGGGGTTATGGATGTCACTTTGTTGCATTTTTTTATCATACTGAGAGCAAAGAGGAATCACGTAAAATTATACCAGTGTGCTGAGGTGAAACTTGTGCTGGCCTTGGAATCAGAAGACATGATGTGAATGTCAACCTTTTGCCATCATTAGTGGGCAGTGAGCATGCCACTTAACCATTTGCAAAATGGGGAGTAATAATAACTTCCCTAATTAACTTAACAGGGCTGTTTTGAAGGTCAAACTAGACAAAATTTGGGAAATTTCAATGCAATTTCAAATAATAAAATATTGACAACCTCCTTCGGGCTCTGGAGTATTAGCAAAAATGGGGGTGCAAAATAACCCTCTTATCAAGAAGGCTGCAAATATTTTCACTTGTCATATGTAGTGCTACTCTGTCCTAAATTGTATTTTAATACACTACCCCATTTTATTATCCACCTTACAGAATAATATCGACACTTATAGCCAAAGAAGACTCTGTATTATCGTAACAACATTCATGTAAAACATAAAGTGATCAAACAGTTTGGCTCATTCTCTTAATATCGTAACAGTGAGATTTATAGAAGTCTGCTTTATTCAAGCTTGGCCATCTTTCCAGCTGACATGTCTCCGGAGAGTGGCCCTTCTGAAAAATTGTTCACTTTCACTTCATGTGAATTCCTTTCTAATGTCAGCCCTTAAGGAAATAATTACTAAAAGTGTCCCAGCCAACACATCCCAGTGTTCTTTTCTGCTTGCAGGAGGATGTCACATTCTTGGAAACCTTCAGGAAGTCCAGAAAGGAGAATGTGAAGGTGTTAATTTTTTGAACTGGCCATCCAAAAAAGAAGCCCAGCTTCATGAGACTGAAAGTCCATTCGGAAATTAGGTCTCTATGAAAATAATAATGCCTGGAAAACCATTTGCTAAAGGGCCCAAGCTTCTGCGGCTAATTTGTATCACATTTAGACAAGTGATGTTACAATCCTGGGCCTGTATATTATACAATTACAGAAATGTGATTTTCATTATGTTATTAAACTGCTAGCTGTTGTTAGCAGGCCATACTCTCTGCAGATGTTCTTCCCAGAAGCACAATTGCTGCCGGGGCCGCTGCTGCTGCTGCTGATATAGCTGAAATTTCCAGGTCTCTGTACCACATTTGTCCTGCTAATATAGAGTTCTATCAAGGTTAACAGGAAGTCCTCTTCGGCCCCCTGGATGGTTTTGATTGGGCTCAACTTCTGGGAGAAACTGGACTCCTGCAAAGCCCAGCCAAGTAAACAGACCTCTTTCTCCTAGTTGTCATTAACCCTTTTCTCGGCAGGCTGCAATTCACACAAATTTAAACCAGATGGGTGAGAGAGTCTTTGCAAGAGGGAGGAAAATGCATTTTTATAGGCTCCACATGGAAAACAAATAGAGTGTGTTTCATGCATTAGTTGTATGTTTCAGGAAATCTGTATTGAATATTATGTGAAGTTGGAATCGGCTGGAGATTTGGACCTAGTGGGGGAAGAGATCTTCACCAATCTTGGCTAATGATGACCCTACTGACCACCCTTTGGGACCAAGATGTTACAGGTCAGACTGGGTCAGTGGCAAATCAAAACTTTGGCTGATAATATCAGTTTAATCACTCAGCCACTTTTTATTGTGTATATTAGTGCAGAAGGGTCAACTGGCTTCAGACAGAGTTCAGCCCCAAAATTCCAGGACCAGGTCAGGAAATGTCACCTTCTCAAACTGAAGCTAATAAGAAGTAACATGAAATTGAAGCAATTAGCCATCTGCAGGGGTAAACCACCCTTTGGCAATGTGTTGCAGATGAGATTGGGGTGTTCCTTAAATCTCCACCTAGAATGGAGACCCATGAGGTCTTCGTAGCCAGTCGAGAAGAGTAAACTTTAAGGAATAAAAGGCAGCTATTACTGTGAGGCTCTCAGAACTGAGGGGAAGGGCTGCCCTAGCTGTGCCCCTGGCAGATGCTATCCTGTGAGAAACATCTCAAAATTGAGAAGGGCAATTCATCTAGTTACCTCATCTTGAGGGAAATAACTCCAAGGAGCAACCAAAGCCCTTTGATTAATTCTGTACTTGGCAAGGAAACTACCTCCACTGACTGACACCAGTTACCCCACCCAAAATGGTTTCCATGACCAACTAATAGATTAACATTCCAGTAGATATGTCTTGCCTGACTTTGAGGAACAAATTTACACTAATTAAGTTTGAATATCCCTATGTGAGTGAAGACCACAGTAAAAATCAGACAACTTCATTCATTTGTTCACTCATATTTTCCATGATATTATAATAGTGCCATTTTTATACTATACTGGATATTGTGTTAGACATGGGGGATGCCAAGATATATTTCAACATTCCTGCTTTAAAGAAGCTTCCAGAAACATTACAGAGTGTTTTTTAAGCTATGGGTTGTAATCAAGTATAGAGGTATGGAATCAATTTAGTTGGTTACGAATAGCACTTTTAAAAAATTGAATATATTCTAACAAAAAAAATAGAACAAAATTTGGAATAGAATAGAACTTATTAGTGTATAATGTTGTTGTTTGTTATTTTTACAGCACCAACAACCAATTCTCAAACTCTCTGACTACCAACTCGTGTACAACAATTCAATTCATTTATTACACTAAATATCTGAAGTTAGCACAGACTCCATATGTTAAGGACTCAGTCCCACAAAACTGTCCCCACTTCAGATGCCAACCACAAATGGGGTCCCCATGCACCTGCATTTTAAATGCGCAACTATAAATTTAGGGGTTTCCATAATGCCCCTTGATTTTGATAATTTGCTAGAATGACTCACAGAACTGAGAAAAGCATTATAATTACTATTACAATTTATTATGATGGCTATAAATGAATAGCCAGATTAAGAGGTACATAGGGTGAGGTCTGGAAGCATACCAAGTTCAGGAACCTCCATCTCCATGGAGCTAGTATGGACCACACTCCCAGTACATGGATGTGTTCACCAACCAAGAAGCTCCTTCAACCTGGTTGGTCTGAGTTTTGTATCAAGGTTCCATTATGTAGGCATGCTTGATTAAATCATGGACCATTGGTGACTGACTCAATTTCTAGCCCTTTGCCCTCCTCCCTCCCAGGAGGTCAGAGGGTGGGGCTGAGAGTTCTAACCTCCATCCAATGGTTGGCTCTTCTGGTGACCAGTTCCCATCCTGAAGCTGTCTAGGGACCTGCCAAGAATCACATCATTAGCATAAACCCAGGTGTGGTTGGAAGAGTCTCATTATAAATAACAAAAGTTACTCCTATCACTGATCCTTCAGGTAATTACAAGGATTTTAGGAGCTTCATGGTAGAAACCTGGGACAAAGAGTATATGTATGTTTCATTATACCAAAGTTGCACATAGTAGGGATTAGTGTTCTTTTACAGAGTTTTATTCTCCAATGTCATAGATGTGTATGTGTATGTCCTTCTACTGGATATTGATATCAAAAGTATTTCTTGCTATGGCATATAGTGGAAAATATTGAAAAATTCTAGCATTCAGATATGCCAGCTGGCCAGATATCCCTGTAAACCCTGACTCAACCATCATGCCAGGGCTCTGGGAGTGCTGAGGAGCCTCTGGTCTCTCAGCTTCCCTTTCTGGACCTTCATTTACCTGGTTCTTTCCTACAATGTGGGATCTGATTTCTATAACAAATCTGTTTCATATGCTTTTTAAGTTTGAAAAATACTTTACTAGAACATGTAACATATACACAGAAAGGCCAAACAAGAAGTGACTTTCACAGGCAGGAAAGTCTTCTTAGAAGAAATAACAGTGAGTTAGATTCTAAATGATGAGCAGGCCCACACCAGTGTTAAAGAAAAAATTATTCCTGATACCTGTTAAATATGGTAAGGAAGACTTTATTCAAAGAGGATTATCACAATAGTTACAGGGGGAGAGAGATTGAGCTCAATATTGAATACAATGACAAAAGTAGGAATTTGTAGCCAAGGAGCAGGGTGAGGATTAGTGGATGGATAATAACTAAGACAAAGCATCAAAGCATCAAGGGTAAGGGGGAATTCTGGTTAACTGACCTAACAGAGTTTTCTCTGAAGGCCGGCCAGAGTGATTAGACATCCCCCAGTGGGATGGCAGAGGACAAGGGACTTGATTATGGAGGGTGATCAGATACGGACAATGAAGAATTCTGGCTAAAGTGACTTACTTAGCAGGATTCTTGACAAAATTGGACAACTCAAAGGTGAACACAGAGATCCAAAATCAAGGCCTCATTGAAAGAGAGCTCAGAGGAGCCCAAGTAGAGTTTGGTCAAGGAAGGAATGTGTCACCAAACAAGAGCTCTCAGCCAGAACAACAAATCTGCTTTTTTTTGGGGTCTCTATTTCTTAGTATGATCACATAACTTCAACCCTGAGTATCTCCATTTATCTCTGAAAATTTAGCCAAATATTGACCTAATTAATACAAAATCAGTCACCTTAGCTGTATACCTGTATTGGTATTTTTTGCAAGTGAAATTGTCCTAGGAAGATGGCCCCAAGGCCCAGACACCAGGGACTACCAAAAACTGAGTTTGGATCAGCACAACAGAGAACCAGTTCCTAAATACTAGAGCCTTTAAAAAGAGAGATTCGTTTCTTTTATGGCAACAAGTCAACTGACCATAAGGAGAGAAAACCAGATGTCTTAGATTGGTTTCTCTGGCAACAGACTTTGAGATGGGAAGTTGTGTGTAGAAAGGTTATTGGGAAGAGCTTTTGGGGGATATATCTCTCAGGAAGGGGGGATAGCAGGAATGGGCAGGAAGAAAACATTGACTCACAACATGGCTGCCACTGAGGCCTCAACTGATCCAATGGGGACCTCAGCATTTAGGGTAACCAAACCCACTTTTACCAATCATTGACTGTGAGTTGAACTTTGGGAGGACATGTAACCTTGGGTGAAAACCGTCCCTGTTGTGTGGCCATGGGCAATTCTCAGTGAGGGTCATAGCTATGAGCTATAAGATGGATCCATAGGTCTTGAAGGGGCATCTGGACACTGTGCCCCAGGATCTAACATGGCTCTATGTTCAGTTTAACATAGATCTGCATTTCTAATGGGGTATGCTGAATGTGGCTTTCTGGAAAGCTGGCCTGGAACACATATAAGATGTTTTGCCACAGGAAAACTAAATGCATATGATGTGACTCCTTTGCTGTAAGGAGACAGAAGGGAGACAGAAGTCAAAAGAATATGAAGAAGAGAAACAGAGCCTCCCAGGCAGGAATGTATACCAAAGCCCCTCCTTGGCAAAAGAGATATACCAAAGGTTAATCCAGAAAGAAGACAGCAGGCCTCAAAAATGATCAATTCCAAAGAGAAAGTTTGGAGAACTACCTGCCACTTTGGATGCCCAGAGATCATTTCCTCCTCTGATGGTAACACCATCTTGATTTTAATTTGGAGGACCATTATCCCTTTCCCACCATCAGTCTATGAGTTTTGGATGGGCTGACCCATTCCTTTCACTCTGTATGTGAGCAAGTAAACCAGTCCTGGCAAATAAGAGTGAAGCATCCTTAATCCTCGGATGGGCTTAGAGCTGGATATGTGACCAAAGCTGAGCCAACTGAAGCCAATGAGCACCATCTTCAAGATTTTCATTGGAACCTTTATGAACAAGGCATTTTCTGCTGGGGCTGCTGAGATGATTGATCATCTGCCTGGAGCTCTGATGTCCAACTGTTCCATCTGCGTAGAGCCCATCTGAGAATGAGGCCAACAAAGAGAAGCATGGAGATCAGAGGTAAAGAATGGTTCAGGTTTCTGTGACACCCTTAGAGCTCCTAGATCCAGTCATAATTGAGGATCTCTTACCAGATCTATCCCTAGATTTCTCATTTGGATGAGCTAGTAACCATAATTTTAAAAATCAATCCCTTAAGTTGTTTTTGCCACTTTCAACCAAACGAATTCAGACTGATGTCACATGACACATGAAAGGAAGCTGATAGTCTTACCAGCTCCTCTCCCTGACCCTCTCTTGTCTCATCCATCCTAGCTTTTCACTTTCTGTATGAGCAATCCTCTTACCCCTCAGGGTGAGGTAAAGATGGGGGAGGAGTCTGCAACATCCTCAAGACGAGTTTAAAGAGTAGAGATTTAAATATGATCTTTATAAAATAACTTGTGTCTACAGAGAGGAGATGGGGAGGGGGGTGGGATTTGACCATGTGAGAACTGTAGAGAAGTACTTTTCCTCTATTCTCTTTGGTTCTGTGACTGGGCCTGAGAATTAAATTGAAAAATAACAGATTAACAGGAGAAATCCATAAACATTTTATTCAATGTTAATATTTTTACATGAAGGAGGCCTTCATATATGAGAAATGAAAACCTAAAGAAGCAGATAGGCCTGAGAGCTTATAAACCTTTTCAACAAAGAACAATAAATTGTGGAAACATGAATGAACATCTGGCTGTATAGTCATACCATTTAATAGCCTTTATAATAAACCAGTAATCTAGTAAGTAAACTGTGACAAGACAGAGGAAAAAAAGGTTTTGGCAAGGCATGGTAAATTGTGAGAAAGTGACTAAGAAATGTGAGAGAAACTTATGGAAGATAAGGATAATTTTAGTATATTTGATTGTACAGATTTATCTCAAAATCAGCTCCCCATCTCTGGTGATAAGATTTTTCTCTTCCTGGCACAGAGAGGGTAACTTTCTCTGATTCTGTGATTTATAATAAATATATACTTTGATCTTTGTTCCTGGCTTATAGCTCCCAAAATCTTTTGAATTTCCTAAACAGTAAGAATAATAAGAGCATCTTTTGTCATAGTATTTGGTCTTTTGTCCTCAGTTCCTGAAATCACTTCAGAGCCATAAAGATAAAATGGTATCTTATTATTCATAACACACTCCTTTCAACCACAACTGAGTCTATGTTAATTAAGTGAATTTTGGAAATCCCCTAAATATGGGGGGCTGTTTCCTAGAGGAATAAAACATAATTAGAGGGTTGGAAGCTTCAGTCCTATCCCCTGACCTCTTAGGAAGGGAGAAGGACTGGAGGTCGAATCAATTTCTGATGATCAATGATTTAAATAATCATGTCTATGTAATTGAGTCTTCATAAAAACCCAGAAGAAGAGAGATCAAGGAGACTCCAGGTCAGTGGAACATAACATATTCACATGCTGGCCCTCAAACTCCATAGAGACAGAAGTTTCTTCGTCCCATTTGGGACCTTACCCTATATGTCTCTTCATCCGGCTCTTCATTCTTCTTCTTCTTCTTTTTTTTTTTTTAATATCTTTTGTAATAAACCAGTACTCTAGTAAGTAAACTGGCTCCTTGAGTTCTGTGAGCTGCTCTAACAAATTAATAGAACCTGATGAGAGGGTCATTGGAACCTCTGGTCCATAACTGGTTGGCCAGAGCCACTGGTGACAATTGAACTTGTGATTGGTCCCTGAAGTAGAGGGAGAGGGCAGTCTCATAGGACTGAGTAATCTCCAGGTTAATATCAGAATTGAGTTGAATTACAGGATACCTAGCTGGTGTCAGAGAATTTCTTGGTGGTGTGGGGAAAAAAAAATATGCATGTGAATTGGTGTCAGAATTGGACTTTCTCATGGGAAAAGTATGGCCTGCTTTTAGGTAGAAAGCAGGAGGTAAGCAAGTGTTTTCTGCATCTGGTAATGCTCAATTGTCTAGAATTCAAAATGCTCAAAATGCCAACATAGCATATTTTGGAATATGAGCGGCGAGGAAACTGGTCCAAAGGGCAGCACTGAGCAAACATGCAGGAGTGTTCTAGAGAGGAAGTACGAGCATGCGCAGTGCTTGGCAGGAGGCATGCCAGCATTCACTTCCTTAAATTAATCCCTGATCTACCATCTAGTTGTGTGCCCTGGACAGTTCCTTATGCTTTTCATGTCTCAGTTTTCTCAACTGTTAAAACAAGAATAAAATGACACTCAGCTCATAATTGATGTGAGAATTGAGTTAAGGGTATATAAAGTGCTTAGGAAAGTACCTGGTACATACTAAATGCAGAATTCATATTAGCAAGTATTATTTTTATTTGAACAGGGGAAAAAACCTCTTAGGCTTATGTAGTAAAAGTGAAAAAGCAGATATAGCTGAGCCGGTGAACATGGGCCCCATGACAGAGGGCCTGGTCTGGAATGCTCAGCTGAGGCCTTTGAAGTCTCTCCTATGCTATATGAGGGTAGTGGGCTGGATAGTCCAAAGCTGTCCATGTTCTACTCCCCAGAATCTGTGAATATGTCACCTTACCTGGCAAAAGGGACTTTGGAGAAGCAATTAAGTTGAAGACCATGAGACGAGAGATTAGCCTGATTATCCGGGTGGGCCCATGGAATCACCAAGTCTTAATAAGAGGGAGGGAGGAGGGACACAGATGTGAGGAGGGAAGCGGAGGTCAGAGTGATGCAAACACAGGAGCCACGGCAAATGGGCGGAAAGTAGAAGCAGCAAGGAAACAGACTCCCCTGGAGCCTCCAGAAGGGATACAGCACTGCCAACTCACTTTGGACTTCTGACCTCCAGAACCTTAAAAGAATAAATTTGTGTTGTTTTAAACCAGTACATTTGGAGTGGTGTGGTTTGTCACAACAGCAATAAGAAGCTGATACAGTAAGCAAAAAGAAATGAAATTTAAGACACAGGTGCCAAAGGTTGCCTGGGACCAAGAGCAAATGCCCTGTGAAGGCGCACAAGAACCATTCAGGGGAGGGGAAAATGTGCTATGCCCTGACTACAGTGCTACATCAAAGGCATGCTTTGTGAAAACTCATCGAACTACACTTAAAGTGGATAAAATGGGTGTATTTCTGTATGAACACTACCTTAATAAATGTGACAGCAAGTGTTTTCAAGAAGAAAACTTCTTTCAATGTCTCTAATTCTCCCTATCAAGGAAAAGGAAAGAACACTGGATTGTAATCTTTATCGGGGAATCAGGCCCAGCGATCTCATTTCACAGGTATAGAAACTGAGGCTCAGGGAAGTGAGGAGACTGGCCCCGGGTCACAAGTCTGTCTCTGTAGGCACAGGGACAAGAATCGAGGATTTCATTTCTCACCCAGGACTCCTTCGGTTCCCAAAGTGTTCATATGGTCGTGGACTGCATCTTCAGGATCACCTGGGGCCTTGTTAGACAGGAAAAGTCTCAGGAATCAGAAAATCTGAGAGAAAGGTCATCCGTCTGTGTCCTAACAAGCCCTTGGGAGGAATCCAAACCACTCAGGTTTGAGAATCCTGTGAGACATACTTACCTTCCCCCTTTCTGAGTTACAGGCCACTTCAAGAATTTGACTCAGGCCAGCAGCTCTCCCCAAGAAAAATGCACAAGCAAAGACTTCTGCATACAATTTTGGGGATTGGTCTTATTGTTCAAAGACCTCGGTAAAGTTCATTTAAGGAAAGTCTTAAGCATCCAGGACTGTGGCTGAGAATGCCCACTATGACTATAGACACATGAATCCTTAATGTTAATTCAAAGTCTTTGAATCCGGACTACAACCAGGTCGATGTGTTAATCATATTTCATCCAGCGGACTGGAATCACCCTGCAAATTTCCCGGCAGCAAAGCAGGTCTTAAGCCTGGCTGCCACCATTCCGCCTCCGCCCCACTCCAACCCCAGGGCTTCGGCAGCACCTTCTCAACACTGCCCCACCTTCAGTTTAACTGATTTCCAGAAGAAGAAAGAAGGACTATCAGGGTGTTGCTCTAAACCTTTTTATAATAATATTTTTTTGGAAACCAAAACCATTATTTAAGAAGGGAGGAAGTTGGTTCCCTCTGCTCTGTGGAAAAACAAAGGGCGCAACAACCCATTTTCACCACTAGATGCCGGTGATAAAAACAAGTGCTCAAGCAGGCCAGACATTCCTCGGGGCCCAAACTTGGCTTCCCTGAATCTCCCTTTTGGCCCACAAAGCGTTTAATAAATAATTCTGTGAAATTTTACGTAAAAACGTCTATTTCCAGGCTCACTGGCAAAACAATTCCGAGATGTGGGCACTATCCGGGGCTGCCTCTCTCAGGACAACCACCGCGGGGCTCAGAGCGGAACTTCCCCTTCATCTGGGGCACTGCGGCTGTGGCTTGCCCGACAGCTCCTCGCCATGCTGGTCACTCATCCACTTCACTTGTCTGGCCTCTGCAGGCCATAGAGTTTGCCACCCCAATAGCCCAAAACCACCTAAGAGGTATACAGGTGGTTTTAGACAATCACTGATTCAGAGCAGCAAAATCAAAGTTGAGAACTGCCTGCATACATTTTTCTCTTCTAATATTTTAGTCTTCACTCTGGTTTTACTGTCTACATCTCCATGTCACTTCTTATGCCCAAAACTGATTGAGGAACCTCTAATATGTGCCCCCCCACAACACGCCATAGGTCCCCTATCATAGAGTATACCGTACTATTATCATATGCCCCGATTTTTACTGTCTTTTGCATTAATTTGTAAACTCTATGAGGGCAGGGACGAAGATAATCTTCTACCTGGCTCTTCAAAAGAACTCATTAAACAAGGAAGGATGGGAGAGAGGGAGGGAAGGGCTCATTCAAACACAGTGGTTCCCAGAATCTGCTGGAGAACTTGTCACAGCACAGTCAGCTGCCTCCTGCCCCGCCGCCCCGCCGCCCCGCCACCTCAAGCTGCTGATTCAGTAGATCTGGGGTGGGGCCTGAGAATCTACATTTGTAACAAGTTTTTGGCTCATCATTATGATGTTAGCCTGGAACTCACATTCTGAGAGCTTATACTCCTGGTGTATCTTTCAAAAGGGCATCCATCTTCTACAAATAGTTTATAGACTTTTAATAATTCATCTCTTTTTATTTTATAATTTAGCAGGTATTCAATAAATAGTGGTCAAGTGACACATAAATGAATGGCTTTTGCTACCCTGCCTGCAGTGCTCTGAAGGAGAAGGGCAGCTACAGTGATTTGTGACACTTGGCCCAACAAAGGAGAGGATTCCTGTGTGTAATAACGATAGCTAGCTCGCTGTCCTTCCTCCCTGAGCAACAACTTTCTAGACACAAAAAGCAGGAAAAATGACAGAGGGAGAGACGATAAAATGTTCTTCAGTGATACAGATCAGATTGGGATGATATTACATATCAGGCATCTCCTACTGCCCTCCCCAAATCACGTGGTGAAGTAAAAGGGTGGCCAATATCCAGCAGTTGCCAGTCAAGCATAGCATTCATGACCTCTGGGCATGGACAGTGAGGACTCAGAGTCTTTTTTTTTTTTTTTACACTTTTTAATACATTTTTCTAACAAGTATTTATCATTAGTGAAGCCATGATTCAGGATCCCAGGGTAGGATGTACTCAGGTCCCCCTTCACCTCCCTAGGAAAAGGGTAGAGAGCAGATGACAGGTGAGGTGCAGCCAGTTTATATCTTCCCAGGAAACGGTGCTTTCTGCCCAGTGGTTGTCCCAAGCTGACAACCAGGATATGGAGCAGAGGGGCTTGTACACACACCGGTACCATTCACACATGGAGACATCACCCCCTAGCATTCAGCGCCTTCTTGCAGCAGTGGAAATCCAGGTAGCTTGGCCAACTGGTCCTGGTCTGGTTCTAGTTGTGGAAGCGGCTGTCAAAAGGGGCAGTCTGGTAGTTCTTGATTTGGGTCTTGATGTCTTCTGCCCCTGAAGAGCTCACAGCTCAATATGACTCTCAGCCCTCTGAGTCCTTAACATAATACCATAAGAGATGTGAACTACTTTCCACCTGACATCCTGGAATGAAGCAGCTTGAGAAGAGATTCCAGGAAAGAAACCTCTGTCCTTAAATCCTGGACCCAAATGCACCAGGGGGCATGAAGAAATCCTTGGTGTCCTGGTGGGAAGCAACTATTCAGCAAACAAAACATAGAATATCACCCAAAGGCATGGTAGCTTCAGGTTATTGGTCACACACAGGGAGGTAGTTGGTAAAGGAATTTTGTGGAGAACTAAGTAATGTATGTCAAGTGAAGCCCCCTGAGAACAAAGCACCAGACTGGGAGGAACTTGTACACCTCCTCCGCCGAGGCTCAGCTGCAAAACAGATGGAGGACTGGGTAGCTGCATTCTTCCTCTCAACTCAGCCCAAGGGAAAAAAATGAGTGTACACTGTCACCAAGTGGTCATGGCTGGTAATACTCCGCGGCTAAGGAAATATTAATGAAAACCAATAAATGTCTAATGAATGGATACATGAGAGGATAAAAATTAGAATTATTTTATTTCAGCCTTTTACAGTGAACTGACATATACATTCTAATGTTTGTATATAAAACACTGGTAAAAAGTAATATCCAAAGAGGAGAGTCAAAATCTTTAAAGATCCCAGACCAGATATGGCTGACCAAAAAAGAATGGATGAACTGGGAATTCAATTCAGGCCTCTTGGATCCCATCCAGATGTTTAACCAGCTGGTCACACAGAGTCCCCTCCAGTCAATTACTTTTCTTGATGTTTCTAATCAACAGTATTATATATGTGATGCTATAAACTTTTATATTTAATATTAGCTCATAACTCAGGATCCTAAACCAGATGTTTTGGGTGAGAAAGAAACTGATGACTCATCAGTAGATTGAACCCATGCAACTGGCTACTCTCCAGGCATTTTACCAGCTGAGCTGCAAAGCAAAGTGGTTGCTACCAGCTCCCTTTAGTTAAGCAGAGTTGTGAGGGGGTGGAAATGAAAGTAAATATGAATATAAAGCAGCATTCAAGATCTTTTGTGAGTTTTTTTTCTCATAAAACAAGAGCTCGTAGTGTTATCTATGTCAATAATAGTCAGGTATTTGCAATCCTCTCAGTGCACCCTCCTCTCCTTTATGAAGGGGAAGGTGGAGATGGAAGGAAGAAGAAAGTAAAATACGTGACCAAGAGAAGGTGACACCATTGACTATCATGAACCAGATGGGAGAATGTCTTTAAAATCTAAACTGAATTTTTCTCCCAGAGAGTCCCACCTTCGCACTTCCCTCTCGACACAGCTAGGATCACTCATGGGTGGAATTAGGCAAAATAGAGAGGAGAAAACAAAGAAACTTCTGGACTATGGTTTCGAGCTCTTGAAGAAGAAGAGGAATTTCTGCCCTGCCATTTCTCTTGAAAAATATCCTCTAATCTATGGAGCAGGAAGCAGGATGAGTGGGTCCCAGAGAAAGAGGTTCTGTGGCTGACTTTCCAGGTTAGAGTTCTAGGGAGGTAACAGACCCTAGAAAGGGTATGATTACATGCAGCCTCTGGCCAGATGGGGCCAGAGTGATCCCAAATGAGATAATTCCTGAAAAGCATTTAGCAGAGTGCCTTGTACATAGCAAGTGCTCAATAAATCACAGCTGTTGCTGCTTTTATTAGGGTGATCACATTTCAGATGCCTTTATTATCACCAAAGCCAAGTTCCCAATGTATGCTTTATTAGTAAGGGACAGCCAACCCATGTCCCAAACCTCTTTTAATTTTTTCTCCTAACATCAGACAAGACTATTATTAACTCTGTTTCCTAAAATGAATCAATTTAACCAATATGTGACGGTTAATTTTGTGTGTCAACTTGGTGAATCCATGGTACCCAGATATTTGTTCAAATGTTATTCTAGATGTATTTGTGAAGGTATAGTTAAGATGAGATTAACATTTAAATCAGTAGACTTTCAATAAAGCAGATTACTCTCCATATTGTGGGTAGACCTCATCCAATCAGTTGAAAGCCTGAATGGATAAAAGACTGTTTCAGAGGAAGAGAATTCTGCCAGCATATGGTCTCAGACTCAACTACAGCTCTTCTGGGTCTCCAGCCTGCTAGCTCACCCTGCAGATCGAACGTTCCAGTTTCGATGATCACATGAGCCGATTCCTGAAAATAAATCCTTCTCTACACACACACACACACACAGAGAAATGACACACACATATATACACATATATCCTATTGGTTCCCTGGAGAGTCCTGACTAATACAGAATAATTCCATAAAAACATCATAGAATCCAGATAACTGATAGTCCCACCACCCCCATCCCTCACTCCCCTACCCCCACTGAACTAGTAAGCAGAATACTGAAGGTCTGCTGGTGAAACATACGGAGAGTACACCTCTCAGACTCAGTTTCTTCTTCCACAAAACTAGGAGATTAGATGATATCAGGAATGGCAAGTAGATTTAGTTCACATGCCATCTTCACTTTGTAAGTAGTAGCATCCAGAAATAGTGTTGAGAAGGATTCTGAGTTAGTATCTGACTCATTGGAAGCTCTTCCTTAGCCTCCTTTTCTGGCTCTAACTCCTCTGCTCAGTTTTTAGTGTTGGGATATTGCTATCTCTAGACGGGGCCAAGGCCATGTTTTCTTTATTGTGTGAGGTTCTCTCTCCAGATCACACTAGCTCAGGGATTTAAATGACAGCTGAATATCCATGGATTCCAATTTCATATCACCAACCCTAAACTCCTCTAGAACACCAGAGTCATGCATGTAACTGAGTACTTGCTATAACCACCTATGATCGACTACGTAACCTACCATGATGAAAACAGAACTCTGTTTTTACTCTCCATCTGCTTTCCTCTGATTTTTACCATCCCTGCAAAACAGACCCCATCTGCCTGCTTAATCATGTCAAAACATGGAGTTATCCTTGATCCTGAATTTCCTTTATCCCCTACTCCACCCCTATCCATCAGGACTCCACTTCAAACTGTATCCTGATCTGTACACTTCTCTCCATCTGCACCATTCCCACCCTGCCCCTGGCACAATCCTTCTTCTTTCTATAAGTCTCCCCATGTCAACTCACTCCTGCCAGGTCTCCTCTCTATGCATCAACCAGCAGCAGCCATAGATCTTCTTAAAATGAAAATCTTATCATTCCACTGCTGAATCCCCTTTGTTGGTTCCCATAATCCTTGTAATGAGATATAAACACATTTCTCTTTGTCTCTAAGAAAGGCACAGTCTAGAGCAAGGGTCCCCAACCCCCAGGCCATGGACCCATTCATGGCCTGTTAGGAATGGGGCTGCACAGCAAGAGGTGAGCAGTGGGTGAGCAAGTGAAGCCTCATCTGCATTTGCAGCCTCTTCCCAGCTCTAGCATCACGGCCTCAGCTCCACTTCAGATCACTGGGCATTAGATTCTCATAGGAGCACTGGTCCCTGGTGCCAAAAAGGTTGGGGACTGCTGGTGTAGAAGGAAGTACTGTTGTGGTCCAATCGAATCTAAGACCCACGGAGCCAATTGAGATGAATTGCGAGCCTCTATTAGCCGGCTGGCGACTGACTCTCTACCACGCAGGGTCAGAGATCAGTCCCCAGCTCCCAAAAGAGGCAGTTTATAAAACCTAGAACCACACCCTGGTTAACAAGTAAGCAGATTACCACACCCCAGTTAACATCAAAACAAGTAAACAGATTATAGAATCAGAAGTTGGCTGTTAGCATATCTTTGAGCAGATAACCACACCCTGGTTAACAGAATCAGAAGTAAATCCTTAATGCTGGCTTACTGGAAATTTTTCCACCCTTAACAGTACAAACAACTGCAGGATGACAATTCAGTGTGGCACCTGCCAGAGAAAAAGAGGCTGCAGTCTGTACTTATAGAGGATGAGGGAGATTGAGGGAAGAATTGATGAAAAGAAGGAGAGAAGGAGAGAAAGAGAGGGTAAAGAGATGGAGAGAGATAGAGGAAGGGGGAGAGAGACAGAGAGGAGAGAGGGAGAGGAGAGAGGGAAGGAAAGGAGTGAGGAGAGACCACCATGGATCCATTGCTTGCTCTGTTCGGGGGTTTTATGTCTGCTACTTCCTTTAATCCTTATATCCGGGGGAACTAGATTCGGGACAGCTAAGAAATGTGCCCAAAGTTACCTGGCTGGTCTAGACCAGGCTCAAGACTCTGAAGTCCATGGACTCCTGACTGCACCACACGACTTCTCTAGATGCTAGGCTCTAACCCCTCTGCTCAGTTTTCAGTGCACAGGCACCCCTCCTCCCTGGACAACTCCTGACACCCTGGACCATTACTGGCGCCCACACAGGATACGCCTGGTCTCCCCTTCAGAAACCACAGAATCCAGCCTCTCTGTTCTCCCCTACAACCTCTACCCCAGTTTAGAATCCTGCAGTGGTGTTTCTCAAATTTGAGTAATATGAGGAACCCCCTTAAATGAAAAATATATATGTTGACGTTCCTGAGAATGTGTCCATGAACTTCGGTTTGACTTAAGAATTAACTAGCAAACCCTGGTCCCTTTGAAGATTGTGGCACCAGCTAGACTACAACTAGCAATGCAACTGTGGGCCCTGAAGTGGGTGGCCATTCCTGAGGCTTACGGTGATTATATTATTTCAGAGTACCTTCAAATGGAAAGTGCCAAACTGAAAATTTCTTTCGGAATCCTCAAATCCCAAGAGTAAATCAACAAACTCAGGGTCTGAGAACCTGAGCCTGGATAACCCTGGATTGCAGGATAAATTCAAAACAGCAAGGTCCTCGTCATTTGACTTTTGCCAATTTCCAGGCACACCTTTTGGCCCTCCTACAGGGTAGTTCTACTTCATCCTGAATTTATCCTCCAGCAATAACAACTGTTTGAGGAGTGAGAAAGGAAGTGGGGGAAACGGAAACTGGGGAACTCAGCCTCAAGGTTTACATTCTAACTCCATTACTTATTAGCTTTGTAACTTCAAGCAAGTTAATTCCTTTCTGCCTTAGTTTTCTCACCTATGACATGGGGATTATAATAGGATATACCTGGAAGGATCATTGTGAGGATTAGATGATTTACACATTTAAATTCGTGGACCTGTGCCCAACATGAAGTCAGCACTCAGTGAAACCCTCTGTGTAGTTCTTTGGGTACACTCCTGCCTTTCCTATCTCTATCCTGTTCCTCCTAGTTAGAAAGACTTTCTTCATCTTACCATAATTTTTTCAAAATCCAAAGCACCACATATTTTCTATGAGAAGCCTCTGACACCACTCTTCTATACACAGAGTATACCATTATAATAGTCAGATCAATGGTATGTTGGATCTGACTCTCAAAAACATCAGCTGTGCAAAAAAAAACCAAAAACAAAACAAAACCCATATATCTTAATTTGAGCCACTAGGCTGAGTTGGCAGAATATTCATACCTCTGTTTCAGAATTCCCTGTACCCCCAGGGGCCTTGCACATATCTAGGGGTGAGGGGCTGTATTAGTTTGCTAATACGTAACAAAATACCATAGGCTGGCGGGCTTGAACAACAGACATTTATTTTCTCACAGTTCTAGAGGGTGGAAGTCTGAGACCAAGGTTTGCTTTTTTTTCTGAGGTCTCGCTCCTTGGTTTGCAGACAGTTGCCGTCTTGGCGTGTCCTCCCATGGTCTTACACTGTGTGGGAGCATCCCTGATGCCTCTCTTGTGTCTTAATCTCTTCTAAAAGGAATTGGATCAGGACCAACACTAAAGATCTTGCTGTAATTTAATTACATAATTAAAAGTACTATCTTCAAATATAGGTACATCCTGTGGTTACTGGGGGTTTGGGCTTCAACACAGGCATTTTGGAGGAACAATTCAGTCCCTAACATGGGGTATAGAGGAAGCCCGCACATTTTCAAGGCAAATGGGGGGCCCCTCTGATCCTCGGTCATCAGCTCCAGGGATCTGAGATGCTCATCATCTCGGCAGAAATACTCAGATGCCCATGCAGCCATTCTTCCTTGGAGTCTTGTAACCTTCAGAGGGCAGGGGGGATACTCTCCCCAGGGAACAGGGCACAGGTCTCCCTACTTTGCCCCTGTCTTTCAATAAGTCCCTATTTCACAGGGAATCCTTTCTCCCTTTACCTTTTTGCTACAGACGTTGTGTCTGTCCAGCAAATCCTCTCTTCCTAAGAGCTGACACGAAACAAAACCAAGGAAGACTCCAGGGCTACTGCTCTCTTTCCAGCCACATGCCTCTCCTGAGGCATTAAAGGTAGCTCACTGCTGCTTGAAGTGGGGGAGGGGACAGCAAAGGAAAAAAATATCTCGAAACAATATGCCTCGCTTGGTTTGCAATGCATAAAAAATGACATAGATGGTTGTATGGGCAGATAACAGATATGTGACAAAGTATGTATAGTAAACATTAATGGTGGGAATTTAAATAATGAGTGATAGGTGTTCCACGCATGTTTGAAATTTTTCAGTATAATTTTGTGGAGGGAAAAATATTAAGGCTCACATTTGCTACCCTCTGACCTGTCTGTAAGTTCCTTGGTTAAACTGGCGACTTTTAACTAATGGTAACTTTTTCTTATTGGCAACACAGTGCTTAGCAGCTGGTAGCATTAAAAATAAGCTTTAAAAATAGCTGGACTCTGAACTAGCCACCTCCCTAGAGGACCAGTCTTCCCCAGGCTGCGGCGCCACTGGGCCCTCTAGTGGCGAGGGCGCGCATCGCACTTCTTAGGGACCTGTTTCTCTGTGAGCGCCCCTGAGCTCTGACAAGGTCTCCACTCTGACCCAGAGTCCTGGAGGCAGGGCTGCAGAGCCACCAGCACGATGCTTCATCAAGGATGTGGGATGAATCTAGAATGCCAGCTGAGAGTCTAGAAGACTTAAGTGCTCCAGCCTAGTGACAGTTGAGCGCACCTGCTGGATGAGGAGCTAGTTCCCCTTCAACTGAGGGAAATATTTCAATCAGGTAAAGAAGGAGTTGCCTCATAGCCCATCTCTCTACCTCTGGTCTGTAAAGGACCACGACCACTCATTTCAGACTCTGGTTCAGTTACTGGCCGGGATCATAAAAGAGAGGGCCCCTAAAGTTCTCCCTGCTAATGTCTGGGGGCAGCAAACACAGGGAAAGCTGAGGATACCTGGGGAGGAAGGGGCCTTGGGGTGAAGAGGGTGGAGTGAGCTGTTATGGGCTGATTTGTGTCTCCTCAAAGTTCATATGACGAAGCCCTAACTTCTAGAACCTCCGAATGGGACTGTATTTGAAGAAACGGTCTTTAAAATGTGATTCAGTTATAATGAGGCCATTATGGAAGGCCCTAATCCAATATGACTGATGTCCTTATAAGAGAAGAAATTTGGACATATAGACAGACAACAGGGATGCAGAGAGGAAGTTATGTGAGGACACAAGGAGAGG
Source organism: Rousettus aegyptiacus (assembly GCF_014176215.1). Lineage (NCBI taxonomy): Eukaryota > Metazoa > Chordata > Mammalia > Chiroptera > Pteropodidae > Rousettus > Rousettus aegyptiacus. The sequence continues at coordinate 69,071,393 of NW_023416309.1, forward strand.
ATGGCCATCTTCGAGGCAAAGAGAGAAGCCTCAGAAGAAACCAATCTTGCTGACATCTTAATCTCAGACTTCCAGACTCCAGAACTGTGAGAAAATAAATGTTTGTTGTTTAAGACCCCCTGTCGGTGGTATTATGCTGTGGCAGCCTGAGCAAACTCATACTAGGCAGATCCTCTATGACATCAGGCAACATTTACTGAGTCCCCGCCAATACTTGGGAACTGTGCTTGACACGGAAAATTGAAAAATGAGTAAATCCTGAGATGCATTCATTATGGTAGACCTGCAGCTTCTCAGAGCTTGAGGCAGGCTGAGCCACGTTTTTTTTGTTGTTGTTGTTGTTTGTTGTTTGTTTTTTGTTTGACTCCTGATATATTAAAAAATGTACCAGAATTTTTTAAAATTTGGGTATTCTTGAAAACACTAACTTATTTTTAACATGATGATGCAACAAAATGTTGCTATGCTCAAGATAATTACAAGATTTATTTTAAAAATTCATTGCATAGATCAGGGCTCAAAAGTTTCTGTAAAGGGCCAGGTAATAAATAGTTCAGGCTTTGTGGGTCACAGGGTCTGTCACAACTACACACTCTGTTGAGGTGTCAAAGCAGCCAATGAACACATGCAAACAAAGGGCTTGGATATGTTCCAATTAAGCTTTATTTATAAAAACAGATGGTGGGCTGGACTTGGCCTCAGGCCCTAGCTTGCTGAACTGTGGTAGACACAGTATAATCCAATAAGGGCACATAAATTTAAAGTTGTATAAAAAGAACAGTTGCATGTATTGACACATTCAATCTTGTCAATATTTTGATTATATAACCTCAGTTAAAAATATTATCAAAGTTTAAATTTGAGTCCCTTCCTCAACAGGGAGCTTAGGTCAAAAACTCTGAATCCTATCCCCATCCAGTGATAAGTCCAGCACGTGGTTAAACCTACAGGCTTTGAAGTCAGACAGTTGTGTTGACCATAAGCAAGTTATTAAGTTTCTGAGCCTTAGTTTCCTCTTCTGTGACATGCAGATATCGATTACATCTTAGTAGGCTTGTTAGGAGTATTAAATGGAGTAATGCATACAAAGATTAGATCCATAAGCCAGATGTGTACCAGCAGAGGGCTGTTCCAGCATGAAAGGTGCAACGTGACAGCACTGCCAGGGTCTAGCTGCTACGCTAAGTGGAGAAATTCCTGCTTAAACCATTTCAGAGTTCTTAGTAACAAAGAACAAACAGTCTGGGAACCTGCTGAAGGACTTGCGGACAACGTAATTTGTCCTTAGACTATATCTATATCTATATCTATATCTATATCTATATCTATATCTATATCTATATCTATATCTATATCTGAGATATACTTAAATATATATATTTAAATATATCTATCTATATCTATCTATATATACATCTATATCTATCTATATAGATAGATATATATTTAAATCTCCCTCAGATGCATTGTGGCCAGCAAATTTGGAGTCGTCTGGTTTCTGGGGATCTAAACCTGGAATACCTTGAGTCAGACTCCATGAAGACAAGAGCATCACTGTTCCCATCCCCCTATAACATTTTCCATGTGTGCCTTGGGGCCATGCCCCATCCTAGCCCATGAGATACTGGCTTCTTCCTGAGCTTTTTGATGGCAAGAATATGTCAGTCTTTTTCATAGCTATATACATTCTTAACATAGTATCTAGAACCTAATGCAAGTTCCATATGTATGCATTAATAAATGAATACATGAATGAATGTATGTGCGAAGAAGGCCAGTGGGTACCTTGGACAGGGTCGCAGGGTAGGTGTCCTTTGGTCAGGTCAAAAGTCTGGGGAGACCAGGATATGCCTTGGCTTTGTGCATGCAGAAATTTGTTAGGACACCAAAAGATGACTGGCTGGGAGGACTAACTCATGGCAACCATGTTTATAAGTGTATATACCAGAAAGCCAAGTCCTAAATTACACACTTATAATTGTACATTTATGGAAATATACCTAAACCAGTGTTCATTGACCAGCTTATTCTGCTTGATAGTCACACCTTTACAGGAACTCAAGGGGTAATCAGAGGGTTCTGGGAGAGCATGGACTCTTCCATTCCAAGTGTCCTTTTGCAATGTGACTTTGATACTTCTCCCATCAGGTAGAATCTAGTTCCTCTCCCTTTGAATCTGGGTGTACTGACCGTGACTTGCTTTGACTTCTGAGCCTAATCCTTTAGAAGCACTGAAGTTTCCTTTTCACCTTCTTGGAAGCTGGCAACTGTGTAAAGTAGCTCAGTCTGATGACTGAATGAGAATAATTCACATGGAGGGAGAGGCTATGTGGAGGTGAACCAAGGCACCCCAGCCCGGTCAGCACCAAGGCCCCAGATATGTGAGGCCATGCTGGATACTCTACTAGCCACTGAGTTGCCCTAGCAGCCACAACAAGGAACAGAGATGAGCCATCCCCCTGAGCAAAACTGAGCAATAAAATGACTGAAAATGGCTTTCAAGCATCGGTTTGGAGGTAGTTTGTAGACACAGCAAAAAATACTAAAAGCAAGAAAGTGGTTGGATTACATTAATTGCTAATACTGTTGAGTTCCGAAAGCCCATTGCCACCATCTCCACTTTCCTTGCTACCCTGATATCAGGCTCTCTACTGCAGCAAGTTGGGGGATACTTCTCTGTATCTGACTTGCTTATCTACTCTTTTGGAGGTACCAATCAGACCATGCCCTTTCTGATAATATATTTATTGCTGTCAGTGTAACAAACATCAAAACCTGTAAAGAATTTTTATAAGAGTTTTATTTGAGCCACAACTGATGACAATTTTTGGGAAGCAAAATCTCAAATGCTCTGGCAAGTGACAGTTTTGCAGTCTCTTTTATGCATTTGAAATTAAGGAGGGAATGTAAAGAACAAATGAAAGTGGAAGAAAGTAAGGCAAGGATTAGATTACAGAAGTTAACTAGATTATGTACTTTTTTGAGGGTGGTTAAGCATATTTCAAAAATGTGTTAACCTAGATACACAAAAATAATTGGCAGGTCTTGTTTAAGGCAGAGATAAATCTCCTTACTAAAAAGTTATGCCTAGGGTATGATTACCCACTATGACCTGAATTTATGATCAGATCACCCTGTGATATTAGTTTCCATAGAATGGCTTTTTTGTCCACAGTCTCTACTGAATTTGGTGTCATGTTTAATTGTTGTGGTGTGATCAAATACAAGACCCACAGAGCCAATTGAGATGAATTGTGAGCCTTTATTAGCCGGCCCGCAACTGACTCTCTACCATGCAGGGTTAGAAGAGATCAGCCTGGAGCTCCCAGAAGAGGTAGTTTATATAGCCACCAGCACATCCCTAAGTAGATCACCCTGGTTAACAGCGGGCCATTAGCATATCCATGATCAGATTACCCTGGTTAACAGCATCTCCTTGATCAGATTACCACACCCTGGTTAACAGAATCCTTGATCAGATTACCACACCCTGGTTAAATCAGAAGTAAATATTTAATACTGGCTTACTGGAAAATTGTCCACCCATAACACAATTGCAAGAACACAATGTCATTTAAGCTACTGGGTTCTTCCTACCATCCTAATATTAATTGCCTGCTACAAACCAGGCAATCTCCTAGGCACTAATGGTACAGCAGAAATCCAGACCAACAAAGCCCTGTACTCATGGAATTTACATTCCAGCATAACCTCGGATTGGGGAATTCTTAGCTTTTATCTTCATCATATACTAGGCATAAAAATATGACCCAGAGCATTAGTGCAGAAAGGAATACTGTGCCATGGAAACAACCTTGTAAACACTAATTTTTCCACACGTCTTCACCCAGCTCTCAGAATTTTATATAAGTAGATGACCAAAAATGAGTCTTCCTGTATTTTTAAAGTATAAACAGTTTGGGATTACCTGACAGATATGAGCCTAGGGAACCAGTAAAACAGAATCAAAATTTATTTTTCTTTGCATGGAACTTAACATTTTTAAAAAAAGGATTAAAGTAGTCATCAATGTGTTATATCTGCCAGCCCCCGATAGACACACAGACCACCAGAAATCAGTGAGTTATACAAAACACACTCTTTATTCAACCACCTGGGTCTGCCAGGGATATGCAGACCACAAATTAAGCAGCCTCGAAATGTAGAGGTACAGGGTTTTTAAGCCCTAAACCCCATTCTTCATCCTGTTTGAACATACAAGTCTATTTTTCTTCTTTTTACTAACTGTCAACCCACAGGTGGGTTGTGCAAGTGGGGAGTACAGAAGCAGAAAGCTTATTGTTAGAGTGTTATGTTCCCATGGGTGATAGCCAAACAGTAATTTTCCAGACATCACAAAGGGGAAAATTAGTATTTTACTGCACTTTCTAATATCTTTTTAAAAGCTTAGTATTGTTTTTGTCCCACTTCCAGCTTTATTGAGATATAACTGACATGTAACATTGTATAACTCAAAGGTATACAACTCAATAATTTATGTTGCGAAATGACTACCACATAAGGTTAATTAACACATCCATCACCTCACATAGTTATCTTTTTGTGTGTGTGTGGTCAGCACTTTTAGAAGCTACTCTCTTAGTAACTTTTCAAGTATACATTACAGTCTTGTTAACTAGTCACCATGCCGTACATTAATCATCTTATAACTGAAAGTATGCGTCCTTTGACCACCTTCACCTATCAATCTACTCTGTTTCTGTGTTTTATTTTTATTCCATTTATAAGTGAAATCATACAGTTTTTGTCTTTCTCTGGCCTACTTCACTTAGCATTGTTAACCTAAAAATAAAAGGCCAAAGCGAGAGGTAGCAAGCATTCATTTGAGATTAAAAGAAAAGCACTGATTCAGGCAGAAACCCAAATAGTGTCTAATTAGAAGGCAAAGGGTTTTTGTGAGAAAGGGAAAGGGAAAAATTATACCAGTTATATCATCACCTATATCAACAGAAGGCATTTCTATAGGTGCAGATAACGTAGTGATGTTAATTCTAAATGATGTTTTTAATTTTCAGGCCTGTAGTCATCAGTCTTAGAGTGTCTACTTTCTTGTTATCTTTACTAACACTTGTTTGGGATATAATGTTGCTTTAGGCCCAGTCCAAAGGTTACTTTGCCTAGTTTTAACACTCCAAATGTTTGAGGACTAAGAAGCGCAAGGCAATTCCTCCTGGCTGGCAGCTCTGACTGTATTTTAAAGTGGTCCCCTTTATATTTTTTGCAGCATAATGCCCTCAAGGTTCATCCATGATGTTGCAAATCCTTATTTATTATGGCTGAATAACAGACCCCAGACTCTTGCTCCTCAGTTTGTTATCTTAACCCCTGACTACTTATGCTTTTTTTACCCAAAGCCAATAAAAGTGATAGTTTAACATGTATTCATAAGAATTACAAGGGGAATAAAATTAGTGAAAGCTCCTACACTAGGCTCTATATAATTTATCTCCTCACATTTGATCCTAACATAATCACCTGCAAAAGCAAATCAAAGCTTCAAGGGTATAACTTGCGTAGCGGATAGCTCACAATTGACGGTGACGGGGCTCCAAACCCTCAGCAACACTAGAAGATCCCGTTGCTTTTCCCGTTCACGTGCTCTCTGAAGTCCCGCCCCAAGCAAAGGATGGTTTCCGGAAAGAATCGCCCGGAGAAACCCGGAAGAAAGCAAGGGGCGGGGCCTTCAGGGCGCTCTAGCATTCCCCCACTCTATGGCCACCGCCAATTGACAAGTCCCGAGCGGCAAGGCTCCTCTCGATTGGACGCGCATCCTCGCGTAGGCAGGCAGATCCACTTGCGGCGCAATGACTGGCTGGGCTTGCCATGCGGGACCGTGGGGCGGGGCGTGGGGCACGCGGACCTAGGTGACCCACTGCTTTTCTCAGCCTGGGTGGAAGCTGGCGCATGTGGGCGCTTCGCTCGTTGCTGCTGCTACGGTCCGCGGCGGGGCGCACCATGTCGCAGGGACCCGCCCGCCGCCAGCGTCCTCCCAAGGACCCGCTGCGGCACCTGCGCACCCGGGAGAAGCGCGGCCCGTCGTGGGAGCCGGGGGGCCCGAACACCGTGTACCTGCAAGTGGTGGCGGCCGGCGGCCGGGACGCGGGTGCGGCCCTCTACGTCTTCTCCGAGTACAACCGGTCAGTGCGTCGCGCTGGGGGTCCGGCCTGGCCTTCGCGGCGTCTCCTTACGGAGCCCCGCCCGGCCCTCCCTGCTGCGCTCCCTGGAGCATCGCTGCATCTCCCGGGGCTGCGGTTACCTCTACTTACTTCACACCTCTGAGATTTCACTATCGCAGACGATCTTTGTCTTTTGGTGGGTGAGAGGTCCTAGCGATCCCTTACATCCTACGTTCGTATCGTTTCTGGGAGCCCCTGAAGAACTTAAGACGAGTATAACGTTCTTTTTTCCAACTTCACCTTTACTACTATCTGAGCCGCACCCTCTCCCGTGCACGCCAACGTGGAGAGCTCATAGTTGGTGTGTGGGGTTGACAGGTCTGGTGATAGTGGAAAGGACCCATCTCCGTCCCAACACCAGCCTATATAAGCTTCCAGTCCCGTCCCTCCTTTGCTAAAACCTCTCAAAATCTGCTATCTTACTAGCAGAAATACTGCCAGGTACAGCATGGATTGTTATGGTTTTTTATTTACCCCTAAAGTGTACAGTAAAGCTTCTAAACAGTGGAGGAGACCTTACAGAATATAATCTTACAAGTATCTCGTTTAATATTTGTCCTGTAGGTATCTCTTCAACTGTGGGGAAGGAGTCCAGCGACTCATGCAGGAGCACAAGTGAGTCAACCATTTTCATTTGGGGTGGGGATGATTATGGAGATTGAAAGCTGAGGTGAGACGTAGGAGTGTTTTCATAGCAGAAGATAGGGTCCCTGGTCAATCTGCTTTGTCCTGCTCAAATGTTTTCTCTTTCTTAGGCTGAAGGTATCTCGTTTGGACAACATATTCCTGACCCGAATGCACTGGAGTAACGTTGGGGGATTGTGTGGTGAGCATATTCTTTCTAACATCATAGGCTGGAGGGAAGTCTCTGGGGATTTAACCGGCTTTGCCCTTTTTTTGCCCATCTTCTGAGTCCAGAGGAGCAGGAATTCTTTTTATGATAGCTCAGTCAGCTACAGCATAAAGCATCAAAAGCTGTGACTCAGAAGAGCAGAGTTTAACATGGATTCTGCCCTCAAGTGTTACCATTCACTTCATTTATTGAGTTGCTGGACTGGAGATATGTGACAGTAAGCTGGAGAATGTGGTGATGGTGATTACAGTAAATATATTTACCTTTGAGAACATCAGCAGCTGCACACAGATACTCCTATACAGATTACCACATTATTCGTGCCTACCCACCAGGAAAGTCAGGATGGTGTTGCCACCAAATTCTGTAAGCTTCGTAATGTGGATATGAAGGAGTAGAGAATTAAACCAGTTCCATTCTCTGAGCTGAGACTAGAGTGAGACAAAGAGGTGCCTAGGGTGCAAAATTTAAGGCCATCGCTTCACTTATGTGATTTTGCACCCTATGTGCCTCACAGCCCCGCCTGATTTTGCACCTAAGGTACATCACTACTTCTCCCTAGTATCAACCCTGCTCATTCTAGAGGCATTCGAGGAATATTTGCTGTCCCTTTTACCAGCAGTTCTCAACATTTTTGGCACCAGAGACCGGTGCTCCTATGAGAATCTAATACCTGATGATCTGAAGTGGAGCTGAGGCGGTGATGCTAGTGCTGGGGAGAGGCTGCAAATACAGATGAAGCTTCACTCGCTTGCCAGCCTCTCACCTCCTGCCGTGAGGCCTGGTTCTTAGCAGTCCACAGACTGGTACTGGTCCACGGCTTGGGGGTTGGGGACACCTGCCTTATACCTCCAGCTAGCATCACTTCTGCCATACACATGTTCTCTGATCATTAGAAGCTGGAATGAGAACAAGTAGAAAAACAGCTAGTTTGTAAGGAGCACTCCTTACAAACCAGCTGTTTTTCTACTTGTTCTCATTCCAGCTTCTAATGATCAGAGAACATGTAGAAAAACAGCTGGTTTGTAAGGAGCACTCCTTACAAACTACAGGTCATGTGGTGAGAGATCTGATCTTATTTGTCCTTTTTAGGAATGATTCTTACTTTAAAGGAAACCGGGCTTCCAAAGTGTGTGCTTTCTGGACCTCCACAACTGGTGAGTCTCTCCTGACTCAGCTTTTAAAGCTTACTCTTCCTTTTTAAAAAGTTGTAACAGGAATTTTCATTTTTGCAAATCAGTTTTCTGTCCTCCAGAGATAACTGATAATGGAGATTAAAAAGCCTGACCCCAAACTTTGTTAACTCTATGACCTTGAACAAGTTACTTTACCTCTTGGAGCCTCAGTTTCTTCATCTGTAAGATGGCTGTAATGTTTTATTGAGTTGTTAAAGAGTAAGTGAGGTAACATAAAGCACTAAACCAATTTATTCCAGGTTTGGCACCAACTAGGAACACAATGTTAGCTTTTATTCTTACCTATTTATTATATTTGAGACATCTTCATACTTTTCAAATCTGCTTATTACACTATTGCTTATTACGCTAAGACTGTTGAATATTGTTTCCCAGTTCTTAAGAAGAAGATAACCAAGCACGAAAATACTGTTAATTCTGTTTTCAAAATAATTCTCAAATCCATCCATTTATCTCCATCTCATTAAGGCTTTCATTATCTCCAACTACTACACCTGTCTACTGTGATAGCGTCCTACATCCATTATTGCGTCCCTGTAATCCACCTGCCACACAGCAGGCAGAGGGACCTCTTTAAGGCTTAACAGCAGGAATGGCACTTATCCTAAAACCCTTCAAAGGTTCTCCATTCTGGTATAGTCCAAACACCTTAATATGGCCTACAAGTCCTACAGGCCTTGGTCCTCTCCCAAATTTGCATCTGTGTCCCAGTTACCAAGCTGGAGCTACATAGGCCAATGCTTAGTCCCACTGCCCCACGCTGTGGCTCCTTCCCATATCAGGGTTTTCATTCATACACAAGTTCCCTCTACCTTCTCTCTTCCCTGCCTAAATCTTTCCAAACCTTTACGCCTCAGCTGAAAGGTCATTGACTCAGGAACCATCCCTGATTCTGTAGACAAGGTGTATCCCAGCTCTGTGTGTTTTTCCTGTTTCTTAGTACAGTTACCACTAAGTGCTTAGCACAGCTGCCACTAAGTTGTTGTTTGTGTTGTCATTTCATTTTTGTCTCCACTGGATTCTGCTGTTCATGAGGGCAGGGACCCCATTTCCTCTCACTGTGGAATCCTTGACATTGAGCCTGTAGTAGGCACTTGGTAAATATTTGTGTAAAGGAAGCTCAAAATACTTATTAAAGGTCATGTTGATACCTATCGATACTTCTTATATACTTGGATACATTGTATTCTGCATTTGTGCAACCATAACTGCTCACTTCTTTCTTTTCTTTATCTTTTGTAGGAAAAATACCTAGAGGCCATCAAAATATTTTCTGGTCCATTGAAAGGAATAGACCTAGGTATGTCCCTGATTTTGACTCATTATCTTTCATTTCTTTCTCATATATGCCCCAATTTCTCAAATTAGAATCCATAAAGACCTACCTAAATTAAACCTTAAATGTTTTATGGACATAGATGCATTTTAAAAAGACTGCCCGTTAACACTTTCTTTGCCCCCACCTTATATTCGCCAAATATAGGCTGGAGATAGTTTTCAGATTTGAATTGCCTTGAATTCCTTGCAATTGGGAGAAGGGATGTGAACAGAGGGACCTACAGATTTTGTTGCTGTCCTTTAATACTGAACCTCAGCTCTGGCCGTGCTGCATGTGACCTCTTCATGGGGAAAGGCCTAACTAAGGATGCTGGCAGGCTCTTGTCCTGGAGGTGATGTGCATCTCTGGCTTGTTATTGCACTCCTATTCTGTAGAAACACCAATATATATATATTTTTCAAAATCAGTACCAGCTTTTACAGTTGAGATGGTAGATTCTCTGGCCTCACAATGCTGTGTGTTACCTTGTGCCTCTTAAATTCGAGTATGATTTTTTTTTTTTTTTACAGTCACCAGTGATCAAAATGTCTTTTCATTTGGCCATAGTAAATATTGATAGCTGATGAAAATATATTTTGCTTCTTTCCCCCAAATTTTAATTTACTCAGATATTCTAGTTTTAGTGCTGTGTCTTAACCATATTGCTAAGGCAATTCAGTTGCTTGTGGTTGATGAGCTGGAAAGTTAACTTTTACACATCTCTGTACTAATGCAGTTGCTTTCCCGTTGTCTTTTCCACATAGCTGTGCGGCCCCACACTGCACCAGAATATAAGGATGAGACCATGACGGTTTTCCAGATCCCCATATACAGTGAGTATGAAAACCACATTTCAGAGGGGGAAGGGGGGGGGAGGGGGAGGGGGAGGGGGAGGGGGAAGATACAGGTCCTGGGTAAGGAAAACGTGGGTGAAAATAGAAATGCTTGAATACTGGCTTTGTGTACTCAGTTTTGTGTTCTGAGCATAATTAGGAAATTTAGCTGAGGAATTAAGATATGGTTCCTGCCTTTAAGGAGCTTATAATCTTATGGGCAGATACGTTTAAGTCATATATAATTATATAATGATAGGGACTATACTTTGGAATATTACATAACAAGCACAGGCAGAAAATGTATCACTCTTAGATTTATACATTTCTGGGTTAGGGTTTATTTGCCACAGATGTGGCAAATATCCTCCTTTGCCTCAAAAGAGAATATTTATTTAAATTTTTAAATAAATTTACATTTTAAAATAAATTCTGATAATAGCAACTTTAAAGAAGTGCTATTAGGTCAGAAGGTCATAGGAACCTTCTCAGGTCCCAGGGTCAGGTGATGTAGTTTTGACCTAGAGAGAGGCAGTCTGCAGATTGGGCCCTGCCATGTTAGCGTTGTCCTTGAATCTGGCTAAACACATTTGGTCAGGTTTTACTGTCTTTTAGGAGAAAGCAGAGCAGTCAGTACATTCTCTTGACATTGCTAACTAGTGTAGTGCTTGCCAAGTGCTGAAAGGGTACAGATGAGAGCCCCCAGCAATGCCCAAAGAAGTCTGTAAGACCTGACAGGAGATAAGGCTCACTCTCACCCATGGATAGGAGGAGGGAGGGAGGCAAGAGATGTGGCTCAAGCAAAGGTACAAGTGAGTGCCAGTGAGATGGCTGGTCCCATTAGAACTCCTTGCCTCGCTCACTCCTGCTCAGGTGCCTTCCCTTTCCTGACCCCCACTCCATCCCCCAACCTGATTTGTGTCCCTCTGCTTCCTTTCTAGCACCCTCTTCCTCCCTCCCTAGCATGGAACAGTTTACTTTTATATTTGTGTGACCAGTGTGAACTTACTTGGTTTGCTGGTATTGCTTTCCCAGTACCCAGTGGGCACTAAGGGAGTGAGTATGCCAGAGGTGCAGGCAGGCTTCTGTGAGGCCAGCAACTGTGCATCAGCTTCCTAGAGCAGTGTTTTGTTGTTTTGTTGTTTTGTTTTAATTTTTACCTTGAGATTTAAGCGATTGCAACATTATGCTCTTCATGCAGATGGATAACCTTCAGCCCTAGTCTCTTTATTGAGAGTGATGATGATGAATAAACTAGTCTACTACCTGTATGCTTTTTAGTCAACAGACTCTGTCGAGTTCCTACAATAGTTAAGGCTCTGAGCTGAGAAGAAACAAAAAGATAAATAAGATGTAAATGAAGTCCAGAGACCAGGTAGGGAGGTAACTAGTTATTTACTGCTGTAGGACATGGCATGCTGCCTTAATGCGTGTTCTGACATTCTTACATGTGAACATATGGGCTCTGGCTGGGAGCTCACTTTGCGAGGTGTGTAATTAGGTTGTTTCCTGTACTGACCAGGTGAAGAGAGGTGTGGAAAGCATCAGCCATCACAGAGTCCAGAAAGTCTCAGTCCAGAGCAGTCTTCAGACTCTCGATCCACTGAAAATGAGCAGCACCTTCCAGATGGTAATACTGGTTAAACAGTACACTGTTAAAAGAATTCTGTTTTCTTAATCCATTGTCTCTCAATGCTCTAAATTAGAATCCTTATCATAAGAAAGCTCTGCATATAAAACAGATACTTTTTTCTCAGCATGTTAGGACTTGGCCTATGTGGAGAATGAGAAGGATTGTCATAAGGTGGCAGTGTGGACCTTTAAGAGCCAGTCCACAGCCCTGCGTGGGCCCCAGACTTGTGTTCAGTTTACCCAGAGCAGAGCAGGGCCTGACAAATTGATTCATATTGAGGCTTTTGTGTTTTCCATTAATACAACATTAATGCAAATTAATTTTTCATTAATGCAGAACCATAGCTGCTAAGCTGTCAAAACAGTTTTATCAGTGAGTGGATCTGCACCTTTTCTTTCAGAGTGACAACCTACTGGGAAACTGGATTAAAATTCTAAGAGTAGATGTGTCAAAGGAATTGGACTGCTTAAGGATTCTGTTGTCCCATGTTGGGCACGTTGATAAGTTCCTTTTTCTGCTCTGGGGTCGTGTCTGTCTGAAGACCGAGAAGAGGCCAACCCTGTAAGCATCCTTTTTTTGGATGACACGGGTGAAGACAAACCCATACCTTCTCTGCAGGCCTTTTAGCTTTTGTTATTTCACCTATTCCTACACTTGTTTATAACCCACCTTACAACTTGGTTTTTTCTCTCTTCTCCTTTCCTAGGTAAAATGTGTCATTTTTTATACATTTCACCTGCCATTCTAAAGTTTTTCTACTTGGAGTTTTGCATTTTTATTTTACTCAAATTTCATCACAAATAGGAAAAACAAAAGGTCTGCTTGAAAAAATACCAGTGCTTTCTTCGGCCTTTGTATTGGAACAATTATATATGTTTAATTTTGTGTGAAGTCAAATTAGGTGTCAGATAAGCGTTGGTCTGTGAAGCCTATAAACCTTCACATTTACTTTCTTATAATCAGATTTTTTTTTTTTCCTCAGGTGTTAGCCAGAAAAGGGTTGGCAGGGATCCCTCCTTGGTTGTAGCTTTTGTCTGTAAGGTAAGAACCTTTCTGGTAGGCTTTAAGTGAGCACATGCTTAGTGACCTTGGGTTAGCACTTGTCCAGTAATTCTCAGGTAGCAGCTTCTAAGTCACCTGTGCCAAGAAGAAACACAGATACCCCATTTCTCAATATACCACTTATACTCTTATATGCTTTCAAATTCTCTTCAGTGTTCTGTTGGTCTATCTATATATTCTTTTATATTTGGCTCTGTTTGGTCCTTTTGAACTTCAAAAACTGTTAAAAGTGTGTTTCTGAAGTTAAAGGCTGAGCTTCTAAAGGTAAAGATAATGTTTTCAGCAAAAGCTTTGTTTTCTTTCAAACAAATCGGGCTTTTATTCAGGCTCTGTTTTAGTCTATTCAACTGTTTTAGTGTATTACATTTAATGGTACTTTTAAAGTTGCTAACATCAGGACTTATTTAATATTGCAAGCATTCACAAAGGCTTTGATCTGCAAATCCAAAGTTGGTCAAATTCTATGAAAATGTTATTATAATAGGTATTTTTCAGATCTGACTAATGATCTATTTTTTATTGGACTTCACATTTTTTTGTCTAATCTGTGATAAGACTACATTTTCTTTTTCTGGGCGTTGATGTTTTTTAAAAAGAAGCAATGCTGATTTTAAGATATATTTTATAATTTTCATCCACATTCTAACACCAAGAAGTGAAAATACTTATGGAAGGTTAGTGGTAATATTAGTTATTAGTTGCAAGATCATTATCAGTATCACTTGTTAATTTATTTGATTAATAATATTAATTTTTATGAAAATTAAGTGCCACTGCCAATAGGCTTATTACTTGTATATTTCTGAGTTTGTAGGCAGCAAAATATATTTTTAAGTAGTTTACATGGTAATTGTTATGTGCTTTAGATCCTATCTACCTTCCTAAATAGATTACATTGAGCATAATGAAATGTGTTCTGTGTGATAGGAGTGCATCCTTACAAACTCTAGCACTTGTGCTATTAGCAAGCAGCTGTCCCTGGGAGCTGAGGCTCTGACACTAAGCTGCTGCTGTGGCTTCTGTCTCCTGCCTGGCTGTCTGCTGCTGCTTCTGATAGCTGCTCTCCCTGGGTCAGCCTGTAGCCCCTTTCCCCTCTTCTAATTAATTTGCCGTGCCTCTGCTAAGGATTTGGAAGGCAATAAAGCTGAGCTAGTTCAACTTCTGGAAGATTGGAGAAAATAGGCTCTTGTACAAGGGCCTGAGGCAGTCTCATTCAATAGGAGAACATGAGCTCCAGACAGCTGTGTACCTGCTTGGGGCCTTTTGGGCTTGCATTCTGGTCCTCATCTGTCTTCCAAATACTTTGCATTCCTTAGGTGGGAACAACTCTCTCCATAGGTTGAATTCAACTGGTGGTAGAGAGATGAGTTTTGCTTGTCTTAGGTCTGTAAGTTCCTGTTAGACATTAGAAACATTTAATTTCCATCCTCAGATCCATTTAGGTCTATGGAGAGAATGCTCACAATAGTGCTTTTAGTGTCACTATCTAAAGATGTCATCTAAGCTCTATCATCTTTGTGTTATATGTGCACACTTAGGCTGTAATCCTTCCTCTAGGGTAATGTTTTCAAAGACAGAAAATTCTAGAATCATAACAAGACTTGAGGATCCAGTTTGGAGCCTTTGCCCTAAGAGTAATTTCTTAACTTCAGGAAGTTAAAAGAAGATGCAAATAGTTTAAATAAAGATTGAAAGAAGAAAATGAGCATCAAATACAATACCAAAGGGCTTATTTATTTTATGCCATTTCAGTCTTTTTACTCTTATTATGTGTGAAATATATAGATTCCAAAGATGTTCACACAAATTTTTCAGTACAGAATGATGATAATGAGGTTTTATGCTACGATTGTTGTTTTCCCTTCTGATATGAATTGTAAGAAAATAACAATAATTAAAAAGTAAAATCAGAGAGATGCACTTATAAGAGGATTAATTAAAACCAAGCTTCTTCATTAGTCACTGAAATTGCATTGAAGTTCTCTTCGTTGCAGCTTCACCTGAAGAAAGGAAACTTCTTGGTGCTTAAAGCAAAGGAGCTGGGCCTCCCAGTGTGAGTGTCAGGGCGCACTGCTGCTGGGGACTTGGAGGGCATACTTTTGTTCATAAAGCTCCTCGTCTTACAGAAGGCTTGTCGCTTCATTTCAGTGGGACAGCTGCCATTGCTCCCATCATTGCTGCTGTCAAGGACGGGAAAAGTGTCACTTACGAGGGAAGAGAGGTGAGATGCTCCATTTCCATGATGTTTTACTATTTACAGGGAGGGCCTGGAACATTGGAGAAAGTTGCTATCTTGCTCAGACCCTACAGTCACCACTTTCAAGGGAAGTGGAACAGCTTGGATTTCATCACTTGGCTAAAGGATAACATGGGGTCACTTATCTGGACTTGTCCTTGCATATTGGCACTGGGGCTTTTCTGTAAACTGTTCATTAGGATTTGGGGGGGAGGGGGTTGTCCTCCTAATAGATGGATTCTTTCTCTTTTACATCAGCTTAGGCAGACCCCATTAGATGGAACTTTAGGTGCATGGCTCAAAAGAGTGCCACCATGTTCTTTACCAGGATGTTTTCTCTGGCATCTTAAAAATTTTAGGGCCAATGGCCATAGACCCAAGAGAACCGTACATGCCATGCCAGCTTCCTGGCCACGCCAGCTTTGAAATGTGCTCTGCTAGCCAGCTGCCTGCCTAAGTTTAAGCAGAGAGAGCAGTAAGGGTGTTGATGGTGATCTTTATGTTGGCTTTGTGCTTGCTCAGTAGAGCTTATGTCATGATAGCAGTGGATTTGAAGACCATCAGATATGTTTGCTGAGCTGTGACTCTGCTGTGAGAGAACATCATGACCCCAATGATTTTGCAGATTTTACCTGAAGAGATCTGTACTCCTCCGGATCCCAGTCTTGCTTTTGTCGTGGTCGAATGTCCAGATGAAGGATTCATTCAACCCATCTGTGCGAACGTAGCCTTCCAGAGGTGATGACAGTTCCTGGGGTGTGAGAAATGAGAGCCGACATACAGCTGACAAAGCCCAGCGGCATCGACAGGGCATCCCCTGATCTGTGGTTGCTCCTGGCATGGAGCCGGGTCGCTGGGAAAGCCGCTGTGCTGATTGAGAGGCCGAGGCTGACTCCTATGCCTGAGTGCTGTTCTCTATCATCTTCTAAAGAAGCTGACCCATTTTGCAGTTCAGTTTTATCTTGGGTAGAATCTTTGACCCATACATCTGTGTTTTACTTTTGTCCCATTCTTAGTAGTTTATTCTATCCATATTTTTCCTGTTTTTAATTTTTATTTATTCTTTTTCACTTATTGCTTTATTCTGTTGAGCACAACAAATCCTTCTGGGCAGCTGTAGCTCTTTTAACATAAGAGTGTTAGACATGGTTCTTGAATTCCACTTTATTCTCTTTGAGTACTCTGGTGGCACAGGCTTTATGTTTTAATCAAATCATAGGCAGCAAAGCTGTTCAAGTCACTGTGACTGGGTGTGAGCCGAGAGCCATGCTCATTGATATGTCATTGTCAGGTTTAAATACCCAGCCTGTGAACTCCCGTGTGTGTGTTTGGAAAAGGGGTGGGAGTAAATAAAAACAGCCACTGTATGTATTTTCCTTAAGGGAACTGGAAGGAAACATCTCAACATGTTAGTAGGTGATCGGCTCTCTAGATGATGAAATTACAGATAATTTCAATTTTCCATCTCTGTTTTGGGTCCTCTGGAAGGCAGATGCCAAGGTGGGATTGGAGGTATAAGAGATTTATTGGAGGAAATGCCTGTGAAAGGTAAGAGAGAGGGAGCAGGAGAAGGCTGTGCAAGTCTGATTCCTGCAAAAGGAGGGGACAGGAGGATCCTCGGTCTGCAGCACAGCCCTGAGGAAGGCTCATGCAGGCCTCTGGGAAGGCCCAGAGCTTGCTGAATAGAGGAATCCCAGGTCAGCGCTGGGCTCCCCCATGCTCAGGCATCTCTGAGAGTAGCCGGGGACAGCCTACCTAGCCTGGACGTAATGATTGCAGGCTCACTGCAGTCCCCAGGAGAGCTGCACGGTGCTTCTCCCTGGCTTTCCAGTTCCATTTGTGCATGTTCTGAGTTTGTATCACTTTATAAAGTAAAGCCCCACCCTTCTGTCCACCCAGGTACCAAGGAAAGGCCGATGCCACTGTGGCACTGGTGGTTCACATGGCTCCCGAGTGTGTACTCGCAGATAGCAGATACCAGCAGTGGATGGAGAGGTATGGAGCCTGACCCAGGGGCACATGCATGACAAATCTCCTCCCCCTCATTCTTTTAAGTGCTGCCTTCCCTTACACACCTGCCTGAGCTTCTCTGGGATTCCTGCTGTCCCTGAATTCTGTGTACATCTGTGCCACTCTTGTCAAGAAACATCACCACTAGGTGGTGCAGTGCGCACACATATGGCTTCTCGGTTTAGTATCAGCTTACACCCTCTAAGCTAGCTCAGTGTCTGAACAAATGCTGCCTTTTGTTGATGATTCTGTGTGTTCCTAAAGAAGAGACTTGGAGTTTAAAATAATGGCTTCAGTTTCTTAAACACCCAACACATGTCAGGCAGTATAGTAAATAGTCTGCATTTTATTTCATTTTCTCAATCTTCACAACAAATGTGTGAGGCAGATGGTTTACTAAAATTTAGTAACTGGAAGGCGAGGTCACATTCTCCCGTTGGCTTCATTGGCTGAGACAGCACCAGGTGGAAGGAATTAACTTGCGTCGAATTTGTAGCGCATAGTAACATTGGGTGGCAGTTCACCGTCCTCTTCCTGTTTCTTCCCAGGCTTCTCCCTTCATCTCTTTCTTCATCTATTAGCCTTGGCAGTCTCTTACTCCTCAGCTCTCTTTCTCCTCTGTTTCTTTAGGATTTGAGTCTTAACATACATCATTTCTTTTCCTCTCCTTAGGTTTTTTTTTTTTCACCCCGTACTGCATTTTGTCTTCAATCTGTAGCTGTAGGCTCCAGACATCATAACTTTTCTCATATTTTCTGGTATTCTTTTCAACATAGCCAAAAGCGTTTGGGTTTGGAGAGAACACTGGACTTTGAGACAGAAGAAGTTGGATTATGTTTGGCTATTTAGTAGCAATCTTTCTGGACAAGTCATTTATTCTCTTTGAATACTCCATCTACATTATTGCTCCTACTCTCTAGTGCTGCTCCTCAGGTGGAAGGAAGTATTCCCTAAGGGATGCTGTGAACATAGTCTATTTTGTCTTAGGTTTGGACCTGACACCCAGCACCTGATCCTGAATGAGAATTGTACATCAGTTCACAACCTCCGTAGCCACAAGATTCAAACACAGCTCAGCCTCATCCACCCTGACATCTTTCCCCCACTCGCCAGTCTCCACTGTAAGGTAGTGTCACAGAACGGTCCCTGTTGGCCTGCTCCCTTCCCTTTTCTTTCTCTCCACAGAGTGTGTTTTTGTCTCTTTAGGAAGAAGGCACCGTCTTCACTGTTCCCACAGTCCGTGGTGAATGCCTCCTCAAGTATCAGCTCCGTCCCCGGAGGGAATGGCAGAGGTCTGTGTGATTCTAAGCCTATGGAATGATCTAGGTCAGGGGTTGGCAAGCTTTGTTTGTGAAGGGCCATGTAGTAAATACTAAAGTCTTTGCAAGCCATGTGGTTTCTGTCATAGCTACTTAACCACCATTGTATCAGGAAAGAGCCATAGACAATATGTATATGATTGGGAGTGGCTGTGTTCCAGTACGTATTTATTTGCTAAAACAAGCTGACTCTAATATGGTTGAGGTGAAAAGACTGGGGCCAATGATTATCCTTTTCTATAATTGTTTTCTCTGATAAAATAGCAATACATATTCGTTGTTTTACAATGTAGAAAGTAAGTATAATGAAGAAAGTCACTCATAACCCCTTCATCCCAAGATGAGAGATAATGATTGTTAACATTTTGTGTTTTTTTTTTTTTTTTAACTTTGAATATACGGGGATATATTAAAAAATATTTATCTGTGGATTTGTGGCCTGACATCTCAGTATTGTTGTATGGTAATATGTCATTCTATAGTCTTTCCTGTATTGTTATATAGTCAGTAATGAGATGTTATTGATATTCTAGATAGGGATGTTTGTTAATCTGAGACAGTTCTAAGCTTTTGCTGTTCTAAAGAAACATTAAATGCCATATATCTGTCTTTGAGTGGAACTTTGTTCCCTTAGAGTAATTCTCAGACATGAGATTACTGAGCCAAAGTGTGACACTTCTTAAGGCACTTGATAAACATAGCTTGTAGTCCCAAAAGGCTCCACTAGTTTATACTCCAACCAGTCATGTGAGAAGTGCTTACTGCCTTACATCTTTAATATTTAAGATCTGAATTTTGAAATTTGAAGTTTCCTGCCCACTCTGTAGTGTCTACATTAGAATAGACCGTGCTTCAGATTGTTACAGGATGCTGTGTACTGTTGCGTTGATTAGTTGGGGCTTTTTAAGAGGCTTTGTGGCAGCATGACTGGGGCCCATAGGTAATGTCTAGGGGTTGAAGAGCCTGTCGTCCCTTTGTCAGGATCTGCAGATGCTGTTCACAAAGCCGTGATTAACAAACGTAGCTGATGACCAGATTCACCTTGTACTTGTAACCCATGGAAGTAGAATCTTGAGAGTTAGGCCTGGGGCTCACTTCATAAGCTCCGAGGTGATTTTAGTGCTCAGTCAGGTTGAAGAATCACTGATCCAAAGTTTGCTGCTCAGTGTGGTCAGGACCAGCAACATAGCTTTGAGGGCTCGCTAGGAATGCAAAGTCTCAGGCCCCACCCCAACGCCACCGAATCTGGCCCTGCATTTTAACAAGGTTCCTTGGTGATTAGTTGTATGCATGTTAGTTTGAGAGTCACCCCTCTCTGGTGATGCTCTTCAGCTGGGACATTTTTCCTTCTCCCATCCCTCCTCTGGGCCTCCAGGGAGAGGCTAGGTGCTACTGGTATTTAGTGAGTAGAGGTCAGGGATACTGCACACGACCCCACCCCCAGCTCCTCTCCAAATGTTAGTGGTGCCAAGGTTGTCAGGCTCTGAGCTAGAAGATGTTTCGAGGGGGTAGAGCTGTTCAGAACTCACTCCAAGACCTCTACTTAGCTGAGAAAGTTTCCACGAGGCCTAAAAACAGAACTGCCCAATCTTAGTGCTTAGTCTACCATCTTTATTTGAAAGACGTTTCTTCCGATTACCTCTGTGAATTAATTCTGGGTCTCCACATTGGTGTTTGCTTTGGTCACCTGAAATGCTTTTCTCCCTACAGGGATGCCCTTATTACTTGCAACCCTGATGAATTCATAGCCGAGGCCCTGGAGCTCCCCAATTTCCAGGAGAGCGTGCAGGAATATAGGAAGACTGCTCAGGATGGCCCAGCCACAGCAGGTGAGGGAAAGACTGCTGGCCAGCTTTTCTCTCCTGGCCTCTGCCCTCCTGTATGTGTTTTCATAGCACTGAGTAGAGTGTCAGCATGACTCAGTATGACTGGATTTACTTGTGTAAGCCAGTGCGTCTCAATTCTCTAGATTCTCTGTTTAAAAACACCGTGCCTGCCCCCCTCCCAGAGCAATTAAATTGGAATGTTTGGTGATGGCACCTAGACATTCCTTACAAGACACATGCTCATTGCAGCGGTTCTGAGGACTCCTGTGAGACACTGGAAAGAACTTTGAACTGCGACTTGGCTTACTTGGGATCTAGTCCTGGCTTTACTAATAAGGATCCACAGAAAGTTTGGGCCACATCGCTCACCTTGTTGGGTTTTTATGGCCCTGTGAGGAAAAGTAGGTAGGGGGACTTCATGACCTCTGCTCCAGTGGTTGGTTTTTCCATTGTATTTTCAACTAATGATAGAAATAGAGAATATTGGAGTAAAAGATGGGTTTGGGGTTATACTCTAGTCATCCTTAGGCAAGTAAAAACCTCACCTCCTCTTATCACAGCCTCTGGATATGTTGAGGAAGACCAGCTATCCTGCCCTTACTTCCTTTGGGTTTGTGATTGGATTTCTGGTTTTATGTTAAAGATCCAGTAAGATCATGCTTGAGAATGTGTACAGGGAGGCTGTCAGGATGGTGAGGCCTGGAAAGGGGCACAGGTGTCAGAATCATCAGGTCTCCTTGGATTTGAGTCCTGGCTCTGCCTCTACCTTTCTCTGGAGAAATGATCCCCTGATCCCATTTAATCCCCTAGAAAGTGGGGCGATGCAGGGTTACATGAGCATATACAACAAGTGGAGGTCTGGTGGGTTAAGAGCTGGATGCAAGGTGACACCAGCCCCTTGAGATAAATGCTGATTCTAAGCATAAAGAAGTTCCTTTGTAATTTAAAAGATTTAGACAGTTCCATCAAAGAAAGTGCTGGGGAATTCATTTGCTTTCCCTCACAGACTGATAGCTGTTTACCCACAAACTTCCTTTGGCCCCTCTCACTGAGGCCCTTACATAAGGACATTTGCCAGGCAGGACCACCAGCCCCTCTTGGGAAGCTGGACTTTTCTCAGGAATGAATGCTGGCTCACATTTGACCCAAAGAAACCCTTTTATATGTATTTTTCCATAGACAAAAAAAAACAGTATCCAGAAATCATCTTCCTGGGAACAGGGTCTGCCATCCCGATGAAGATTCGAAATGTCAGCTCCACACTTATCAACATAAGGTATTACTGCTTTCCCAGGAAACATGCATCCATCAAGGAATATGCTAATTTTCTAAACAAAGTTCTACTCCACCCACCACGCTAATTTGAAAATGCAGCAGTCTAAAACCCTGTTAAGCTTGTTGTCTTGGCTAGAGTGCTCCCAAAGTGGACTAGTGGGTTTCAATGTATTTTATAGTCTCAATAGTTAACTTAGACTTCTGGGAATCATTGAAATTTGTCATCCATTATGTCTTTTGATAAAAATAGCTGATTCTACCATATGCCATGCCCCTTGTTAAGAAATCATTTCACTTAATTTTCACATTAATCTTGTGAAGTAGTGACTGACTACCCATTTTATTGATGAGTAAACTGACACTCATAGAGGTTACTTGGCTCTAGTTCCCACAGCTGGTAAGTGCCAGATACAAGTGTGAATTGGTATCTTAATTGCTAACTAGGTACTGCTGATATGCAAAACAGTTTCTGGATCTGTACATTTGTTTTGTGTTCAGCCCCTTATTAGATGGTTTTTAGTTGATTCCGTAGTTTTCCCTTATGTCATTTGTCCGCAGAGATTAATCAAGGGCACTCTAAAATGTTCATGGTGTATATGTGAAGGAAGTGAGACTGAAGTACTTGGTTTTAAAATTTTGCTTTGACATCTTAGATGCCAGTGGTGGATGATAACCAAATAATGCATTAAATGTACACAGCAATTATAAGATGCACCCCGATATCAGAATTATACAGATTGGGGACATATTTCTCTTATGACTGAGGAAATAGCAGTGAAGTGTCTGGGTGTGGGCTGGCTTTTCCTGAGTCTGAGACGCTAAGTGAAGAGTGCCCTGAGAGCACCTCCCCTCCCCTAGCCTTTTACAGTTAATCTGAAGGTACTGTCACTGGCTTGCCTTCCCTACTCTGCCTTATTTCCCAAATATAATGTGTCAGTGCGCTCAGGCTCCTCTCTGAAAAATAGGTGCAGTTCTCTCAGTTTCACAGCTCCTCCTGGAGAAGGAGGAAGGCCTGCAGGAGACCTGGCTCTGTTTCCTGAGCAGAGGTTCTGTAACGGCTGCTCCTCAGAATAGCCAGCAGAGCTTGTGGAATCAAAGCTCCCTGAATCCCGCTTGAGACCAGCTAAAGCCAAAGCTCTGACAGTTGGGAGTCTGCATGAACTCATACCCCAAGGGGAACATCTGTGGCCTGTCCTGCACCAGCCAGCTTTGAGGACATGGGCTGAGAAAAACAGAACTGCTTAAAAAAGGAAAACATTTGATGACAGCCAGATCTCATAAGTACACAATGCCTGTCTCTGGTATTACCAACAGTGGGTGTTGCCAATAATCAAAAATTAGTAAATGTTTTAACCTCCCATTCCATATAAGCTTTTTTTATTTTATTTTTATTTTTTTTGATGCCCAGCATTTGTGTAGCTCTGTATACTTTCAATA
The DNA here is from genome assembly GCF_014176215.1 of Rousettus aegyptiacus. Taxonomy (NCBI): domain Eukaryota; kingdom Metazoa; phylum Chordata; class Mammalia; order Chiroptera; family Pteropodidae; genus Rousettus; species Rousettus aegyptiacus. The sequence goes on from NW_023416309.1 coordinate 69,094,588, forward strand.
TACTTTAAAGAGCTTCAGGGTTCTGTGGATAGTTCTGTATAATGAAGATGGACATTACAGTTACATTCATGTGTGTATAAATAAGCTCATCAGAGAAACAGCATGAGGGATTACGGAAGACGTAGAAAGTACCTCCTCTGCTTCCTGCTCTTCCCTCTGTAGTAACTATCCTCTGAGCTGTCAGAGCTCTTTCCTATCTGTGACGAAGGTCTTACTCTCTAGCTCTGACAAGTCCCTGCTGCTGGACTGTGGTGAAGGCACATTTGGGCAGCTGTGTCGTCACTACGGAGATGATGTGGACAGGGTCCTGAGCACCCTCACTGCTGTGTTCGTGTCCCACCTGCATGCGGACCACCACACGGTGAGTGCCGGGTGGGACAAAGGAGCTCTTACCTGGAGGGCAGCTGCTGCTCTCCTTCCCTCCCGTTCCCAAACTTGCCCAGAGCTTTGGCTCTCATCTCTTGCCAGGTAACAGCCTTTAACAAAACCCAGTGTAGCATCTCTGCCCGGTAAGAATGTCTTGTCTTTCTATTTATTTTGCTTTCATGTAGCAATAGTGGTTTTGTCCTCACCCCGTTTGTCTTGAATCTTGCGTTCTCTCACAGCCTGCTCAGAGGAATCTTCAGCCAGAGGTGGGAGACTTGGTCTCCCAGGGGCAGCTGTGTCCTGGGCCACTGCCCTCTCTTTCCTGGCCATGTTGCCTGTGACATTCAGGGTGATGGGTCAGCATGTGCCAACCTCCAACTATAGCAGTGTTAGAGAATGGTGGCCAGTAGAGGGCTAAGGAACTACTGCAAGATGAGCACCCTAGAACCCCCAACACAGAGTCAGAGTTTGGACTTGTCTAACCCTTGTCCTTTTGCTTTCTCAGGGCTTGCTAAATATCCTGCTGCAGAGAGAACGAGCTTTGGTGAGTGCAGCACTTGATTTTAGTGTCATTTTGAGTTTCCTTGGATTACACATAAACAGCTATACCTCTTGCCACTCCACGCTATTTTTTTGCGATGTCTGCCATTGATTTGACACTGATTTTGTCGTTTTAGGCATCACTGGGAAAGCCTTTTCACCCTTTGCTGGTGGTTGCCCCAACCCAGCTCAAGCCCTGGCTCCAGCAGTATCACAACCAGTGCCAGCAGGTTTTGCACCATGTCAGGTGAGCTTCCAGGTACTGCCCACCAAAGCCATAGTTCTCTCCCTCCTCCTCCACAAGCTCAAGGTTATTCTGGGACAGTTCCTCTTCTCCCCCAGCAACATTTCCCCTGACTTGGCCCCAGATGGCAGAAGTGGGAAAGAAGTGCTTTGACTCAAGGGCAAAAGCCATCAGGTGGTCCCCTTAGATGTTTGTTTTCTTTGATGCATTGACTCTCATCCCTCATTTCAGGTCTGTTCTAGATTCTAGACTTTTGCCAGCATTTCTCCACAAAACAGTTTCAGGGCAAAGCACTCAAGGCATGGAGAGCACAGAGACAGTCCACTCCAGGTGGACAAGGTGGGAGCTGGCCCCATCCTCACCTCATGGGGAAAGAGTCCATCCACATGGAGTCCATACACGACCCACTTGAAAAGGACCTGATGACCTTAGCCATGGGCAGCTCACCCATTAGGTTTTTTTCAGTGGCCTGGGGATTTTGATTTGTCTATTTAATCGACTGTCCTTTCCCATCTTAGTAACTGATTTAAATCCAACTTTCCTTCCTTTTCTCCTTCCTCCCTTCTCCTTTCTTCCTCCTTCCCTCCCTCCCTCCTTTCCTCTCTCTCTCCTCTTTCTCTCTCTCCCTTCTCCCTCCCTTCTCCTTCCTCCCTTCTCCTTCCTTCCTTCCTTCCTTCCTTCCTTCCTTCCTTCCTTCCTTCCTTCCTTCCTTCCTTCCTTCCTTCCTTCCTTCCTTTATTTTCTTTCCATGTAATATAAATACTTTAACAGTCAAAGATCATTTTTTTTTTTAAACTGTTGCTTTGTAATGATTTTGGAGTTCTCTAGCCAGAGACTTTGATTCAAGTTAAATTTTTTATTTCTCATAGTATGATTCCTGCCAAATGCCTTCAGAAAGGTGCTGATGTCTCCAACCCTGCAATTGAAAGATTGATTAGTTCACTTCTGGGAACATGTGATTTGGAAGAGGTAAAGGGGGTGGCCGCAGGCAGGGAGGGGAGGTCGGAAGCACAACTGCAGAGCCCTTCCCCTCCTCCTTCAGTTTCAGACTTGCCTGGTCCGGCACTGCAAGCATGCTTTTGGCTGTGCACTGGTCCACGTTTCCGGCTGGAAACTCGTCTACTCAGGGGACACCATGCCCTGTGAGGCTCTGGTCCAGATGGGTGAGTAAGAGACAGCCTACTCTGGTCCTGACAGCCTCTGGTTGTCGTCATCACATGCAGACACACCATAGGTTCAGGGGAGAGAGTTCTGGCTCAGGACCAGCTGTATGGACCTGGGGCCCAAGTGCTTCTTCAACAGAGGACTCTGCTTGATACCTGTGCTCACTTTCTAGGGAGAGACGCCACCCTCCTGATACACGAGGCCACTCTGGAAGATGGTCTGGAAGAAGAAGCCGTGGAAAAGACACACAGGTAGCTGAGAATGTCGAGCCATCATCACCTACTCCCTCTACCACCCCTAGGTGACAAACTGAGCAGCCTTGCATCAGCCCTGCTGGGAAAGACTGTGCCCTTGAGTGATGTGAGGCCAGCCTGCTTCCCATCAGAGGCCTGTAGGGGCTTTTGGCTAGGAGCAGCAGTTTGCTTCTGGGCTCTTTTGCCTTTATTTCTGTAGAGTTCTCTGGGTAAGGTTCTGGGAGGAAGCACGGTTTTTGAAAAAACTGAAAATATGGTGGCATCAACTGTGATCCGCAGCTGGGAACTGCCAGGGGAGGTGGAGGCTGGGGCAGGGCCTGTGTCGCTCTTCCCCAGAGCCTGCCCTTTGGTGGAGCTGCGACCTGGCTTTGATCCATTTGCAGCACCACCTCCCAGGCGATTGGCGTGGGGATGCGGATGAATGCAGAGTTCATCATGCTGAACCACTTCAGCCAGCGCTATGCCAAGATCCCGCTCTTCAGCCCTGACTTCAACGAGAAAGTCGGAATTGCCTTTGACCACATGAAGGTGTGTGTATGGTGTGGGCTGCGTGGGGTGGGGCCAAGGCAGAGACAGCGCTGCACCCACGCGAAGGAGTGTAGCTCAGGGCCATGGTGAGGATATCTGTCCATCACTTTGTCACAACCAGCACTAGGTTTGAAGGGGAGCCCACCTTTTGCAGGGCCTTCTAGACAGATGTCAGCATCAGGTCATTGGAAAATTAGAGACCCTCTCCGAGGCTCAGTGTAGTCCCACTGTTACTTCATTTGAGCCTCATGACAGCCTGGAGACAGGGTTGTCCTCTCATGAGTGGCAAAGCGTGCCTTGCCCCTCTGCCTTCTAAAACAAAGGGGCAGGGCATGGGCTGGGGTTTATTTATAAGGAGCTTGCTTTTCAATGTCTAGAAGCTTTGCCTTTCTGAGGCCTTTTCAGCTTTCCTGTCCTTTGCTGTGGGGAGTGTGTGCCCCTTTCTTTAGAGTTCCCTACCTCTGTCTACGACTTTTTTTTTTTTGCTTTTTCCAGCTATGGCCTGTTGACTCGATGGGTTTGTAAAGCACATGCTTTCCTCCAGCTCCTGCCCCTAACCCAGCCCCCTCTGAGGTGTGTCCTCATCCTCCGTCTTGCCTTCTAGGTCTGCTTCAATGACTTCCCCACAGTGCCCAAGCTGACTGCCCCACTGAAAGCCCTGTTTGCTGGTGACATCGAGGAGATGGAGGAGCGCAGGGAGAAGAGAGAGCTGCGGCTGGTGCGAGCGGCCCTTCTCTCCAGGGGACAGGCAGGCAGCCCTGAGGACAGTGAGCCCCAGAAGAAACGGGCCTATGCAGAGGATCCTCAGAGCCCACAGAGCAAGAAGGTCAGGGCAAAGTGAAAGTCCAGGAGTGACCCCGAATCAGAAGGCTCACGTCCTCCACCCCACGCAAGGCACCCTGTGCACGCCCTTTGCCTGGCGGGAGCCAGAGGGCACCATTCAGTGGGGAAGCTCAGTCAGGGTCTTGGCTTGGACTCCCAGATAAAGACTGGCCTGCTAGATGCCTCCTACAAATGGTGCCTGGCAAAGCCGCAGTCAGGAGGCTGTTGAAAGAAACAAAGTAGGGACAACTGAATTCTAGTGTCAGTTGATTTTTAAAGAAGTTACATGGTAAAATGGTGCACCCATGCCTGCTCCAGCCAAGTTATTCCCTCTGCATGCCAGAGACAAGCCATGTCACAGGAAACACTGGGTTGTGGATGTGAAGTCTAAATAGCCAAGACTCAAGGAATAATCTTCCCAAAGACACAGAACACAATAAAGATACCATTTGGAACTTGTGCTTCACTTCATCCTGGTGCCACCTCCAAGCAGGAGTCTGTCTCCCTGTGCAGTGTCACACTGCTGCCAGTTACCCAGTGTGCCCCGGAAGCCAGCTCTGATGGCAGCAGACACCTCTGGAGCCTATCCCCATGGAGTCACCATCCCTCAGCAGCCTAGTTTTTTGGCAGAAGCCAAGTGGTGCTGGCTGACAGCAGCAGCCTGGTTTCATGTACTCGTAGAGCTGGCTGAGCCTATGTGATGGCTCAAGAAAATGCACCCTTCCTATTGTTCTGGGGACAACAGATTTGTCACTTGGCAGTAATGAGAATGAGAATCACTGTGCCCTTCAGAGTATTGGGAAATAGCATGTTGGGTTGGCTCCCTGGCCCTCCTTATGAGATTTAACAGTGCTGAGGTTAGTGCTTGAAAATTGAGACAAGGTTTAAAGATAAATCTAGTATTTATTTGTATTCTTTCTAGTATTTATTTATATTCTTCCTACACAAGAGTATATAGAAATGCTTTAAAAACTCAGCTGATGAGACACAGACTGAGGACTTGGCCTTGCCTAGCAGTGCCCTCAGGCTTCCTCCTCAGGCAGCATCTGACATTGAGACCCGTGTCCCCAGAAGTTTCTTATTAAAGCAAGACAATAGGCCACACTCAGGGATAATAAATCTATTTTAATAAGATAACTTTTGACAACTATTTGTACATGTATTTAAAGGTACTTTCAACCCCTGGGCTCCATTACAAATTGGGTACTGAACTGCCCTTGCCAGGAAGTGAGCAAAGCTGTTAGCATCAAAAGTTGGCAAATCCCACTGTTTGAGAAGGGTTATTTTACACTGTGTTGGGAAAAATAAGCATTTAAATTTCTCATTGTACACCTGTACATCGGTTTAGATTGAATGGCTCAAATTAAACAAATATAGATTTCATATATACAAATATTATATCATGTATAGGTCTATCATACCTGTTTTAAAAGGATAAAATTTTAAAGTGTGACTTTGCATGCATGACCCAAATCTGTTCCTCACTCCCTCAATCCCAAAGTGTGGCTAGGCTCTCCAGTGCTCTCCTGGCCCTCCTCCCCGAGAATGGATGGTCACGAGAAGGGACAAGTGCCTGAAGCTGGTGAGCGAAGCTTGCCACACCACAGGGTCCACGGCTCTGGCCTGAAGTCTCCAAGGGCCAGTTTCACTTTCTTCTACATGCTCTGGGTAACAAAGTTATTGCTATTCACCTGTGACGTCCAGAAATAAGGCACATTCCTGGACTCCACGTACCTCATGAGCTGGGTGCCACTGAGAGGCCGGAGGGATGGAATTACTATCTGAGAGCTGATGTTTTGGGGGGATATAGGAAGCTAGCTTTATGCCCTCTGGATACCCTCAAGGTCATTTTTTGAATTCAGAAGTATAAAATAAGGTAGGAATGGGAGCTTTCAGTCATACAGTGTGGAAAAATAAAACTTAGGAAATGAAATTTTATTTTTAAGATATTTACTTTAGAGCCCATGGATTAAGGACAGCCTTAAAGGTTTTTACAGAGGCTGGCCCTCTCCTGTGCAGTAGGCAGGTCAGTGCCCAGGATCTAGTCCCACCGTAAGTGAAGGGCCCCCTGCTATCCCATTTCCCTCTGTAGCCACTAAGCTGATACTGCAAGAACTTGACGTTCGCTGTCAGTACAGGGGGCAGCTCCAGTTCTAACCAGGCAACTTGACCCTCCTTCACACTACCACCCTGCAGAGGACATTTCTGACAGGCAAGCCCTTGGGTGGAGAGGGCTGTTGCTTGGCATGGAGGCTAAAAGTGGATCAAAATAGGCACAAAGTCAAAAGGCAAAGATCAAACAAAAGGCCAAAGTTACCACCCAAAGGGAACAAACAAAATCTGCACCACCGACATTTGCCACACGTGCCAGAGATGACAGTTTGCTGTAAAACTCCAGCCTCGTGTTGGCAGTGACAGCAAAGAGCCAACAGAGAATGCTTGGCAGGCCCAAGGGTGCTCCTGGTGGTGTGTCAGTCTCGGCCCACGTATGTACACACATGTCAGAGGGCAGTGCTCTCAGACTCCTCCTCCGAGTCCCTCTTCTCAGTCACCGAGTGTCGCCGCACGTGTTCCAGGGGACTCAGGCGGAGTGTCGACCCGAGCTCTACGTGGATGGAGGGGACATCAAAGTGGACAAGATCTAGAAGTTGGCAGAGAGAGAGGTGGCTGAAAAGGAGCTTTGGCTAAGGAGATGCCGATGGCAGGTGACTACAGTCAGGGTTGGGAAGCGGCAATGGCTTGGCTACTGGAGAGCTTGCCTGTTTGGGGACTGATGGAAGCGTTTTATTGCAGGGTCACATTAGGGTTGGGCCTCTTTGCTTCTACCAAACAAGCCTATAGGATGAGCATCCAGATCTTGCTGGGGTGGGTCACAAAGGACCACTAAGACAGCTCCCAGCAGGCTACCACACACACTGCCTTCTGGACCGGTCTCAGTGACTGACAGCTTTTTGGAGATTTCAGGGTTGCATTTAGTTCCCTGAAGTCTGCAGGGACAGGGTGCAGGCAGTGGAAAAATACTCTATTTTCTCAGTGGATGGAGAAGGCCTGCCATTCACAGAAACCTCTAAAGCTGTAAACAGTACACTTCAGGTCACTGATGGGGCAGGGCTGAGGGCATCCCCCAGGACCCTGGCAGTAAACTGCTCCCCAACTGCCAGAAAATCCCAACTCTCAGCACTAGGGAAGCTTCTCCTCTAGATGTATAGCCTTCTTGAGGGCACTAAAAGGTCATTCTTCCTAGGAGAGGATCAGGAAGAATGAACCTGAGGTAACATGGCTCAGCATCTGTGGGATCTGGGGTATCTGTGAGCTGGCAAAAGCAAGTCCTTAGAGCCAGCAAATAAGCATAGGCATGGCCACGCGGTGTAGGGCGCACTGGAAAGGCTGAGCCTGCTGGCTCTTGGGGGCTGCAAGAGGCCAGCTGCATTGTAACAGAGCTCAGAACCACAGACGCTGCATCCTTTACTCTGTCACATTACCCCATTCCTTGGCCTTAGTTTTTGCCTCCACTTAGCCTCATTGTCAACCCGGGCTACTAACAGCACTCCGTGTGACAGAGGAAGTGGTACCTAGGAGGGGAGCAGCCTGAGGCCAGACCTGGGGGTGTTTTTTGTTTGTTTGTTTGTTTGTTTTTGGTAAAACAAACATTCAGCCCAAAGAATGGCATACCAAGTGGACAGACAGACAGACATTTGGACACCATCCTAAAAGACATTATACAAACATGAAAGCTCTCTGACAAAGGTCCTTCTCTCTTACCCCACCCCCCAAACAGTCCTCAAAATGTCATCCCAGCCTGTCATTTTGCTACCTGATGGAGCAGTGGTTGGAGATCTGAGGCTCAGATCAGCCCCAGGCACTTGCACCTCCTCCTGCACCAGAGGACATTCGCAGGCCTTCGGGCCTGCCTGTGTCCTGCTCTCTTTGCTGGAGCCCATCCCTTGGGGCCTAGTGGCTGCTCCTGACCTGGGGCCCCCCTGCCCCCTGCCATGCATCATTCTGCTAGGTAAGACACAGCTTGGATTCTCTGTCACTAGAGGAAGTATAACCTTGGACAAGTTTCTTACCTCCTCCATGTCCCAGCTGTCAAATGGGAACGACAAAGGGTGATGATGTGTTTACATCACAAACAGAGCGTGTAAAGAACCCCCAGCTGAAATGAGCTGCTCAGCTGTTGTCCTGGCTGTTCCCTTAGAGACATCCCTGAGGAGGAAGGTGGCTCAGGTAGCCAGGGAGCAGGACTGAGGAAAAGAAGCCCCACCGACATTGCCAAGGGGTGTTGGAGGAGATAGCTTGTTTCCTGTTTCAGAGGAAGCTCCAAAAGTGTCTGTTAGGAGACCTGTCTGTGGGTGCCGAATGCCCTCCTGCCATGCCTGTCACTGGTCTCCACAGGACCGTAGGCTTAGCAGCTTTCGTGGGGGCATGGAGGGCCCTTCCCTCGTTTACTCTAGCTGCCCCTTCTTACTGGGGCAAAAACACCTGGTTCCTTCTGGCTGCTTTCATGTTCTTGCCTTGGATTAATTTTAAGCATCTGCTCTTTTGAGGAAACCAGGCAGAAACTGATATAAATGCTCCCAAAATATTGAGTTGGATAGAAAGGATCTGGCTGGCCATATACATGAGGAAAAAATAAGCTCAGGATGAACCTAACATTATGGATTCTTCAGAATTTGCCAGTGGTCTCAGCCTAGAGGAAGGCAAGTTAGACTTCCCGTCCGAAAGTGGAGATCTACAAACAGGCTCCAGGCCACTGGTGGAGGCTGTGTCCACAGCACTGGGTGGGTCCTTCATCAGGATACTTCCCTAAACCAATGTGTACATAAAGAATCATCCTTGGACACTGGGCAAAGAAGTCTTCAGCAGGCACTCCAATGATGACAAAGGTGCGTCATGAAGAACAGGCATGTACATACCCCTTCGATTCCATACCACAGGGAGAGGAGAGGGGAGCTGAGACTAGGTAAGGTGGGAGCAGATGAGCTCGAACCCTGCCTGGCTTTCTCCCCCATCTCCTAAGGACAAGAAAAATAAACCAAAAAAAAAAAAGGCCAGTGATCCCAAAAAGCCAAATGAGCTCATGGACCTGGCAGCTCCTGCTGAGGCTGGGGAAGGCAACAGGAGGGAAGCTGCCATGCAGGTCTGAGCCGCATGCAGAGTGCAGAGCCGAGAGCTGTGGCCTGGCTGGCTCGGGCGAGTGGACAGGAGGCGAGGCTGGGACCGCTTACCCTGAACATCCCCCTCACACGTATCCAAAACTGCGGCACTCATGTCACACAGCTGCAAGAACACAATGATAGGATTCGGAGAAAGGAATAAACACGATGAAACAAGAACGTAACAAAAACTATGCCAAGTATCACAGTCAGGTGGGCCACACCAAATCATTACAGCTTCTACTCTGGCTCACAGGCCTGCACGTAAAGGACAGAACAACAGTCTGCTGCCGAAGAACATGAAAACGAAACAGCATTTGGGGGCTGGGGGTGGGGGGCATTACTGATTCTAGAGGTCAGCAGTAGCAGTTCTTATGCTGGTACAATGGAAAGGGGGTCATTACCTTTCTCAGGTGACTGCAGAGGCACTGCCTGACCTCAGTGCTTTCTGTTGCCCACTTTTTGCCCCCAAATTTCACCTTGTTCTATTATCTATTTCTCTTCAGTCTTATCCACTGCTCATTCTACTGCTTCCAGTATCAAGACTACCCTGTGTCCTTTCTTTGGGGTGGCTGTAGAAGTTAGGAAGCTGAGGTGTTGGGGAGGTGGCCTCTCTAGCTGATTCAGGGTGACCACAAGCTCCTGGGGTGTGGTCATGAGCCCTGACAGTAGCAGGCCTGTGCTCTTCCCATAAGGGCTCATTCAGGACATATAATGTCACCAACAAAAACCACCGGTGGGAAGTGGTCCTCGCTGTCATTTTTCAAGGCAGAACTGCCTTAATTTTTCATAAGCCTCAGGGAAGATGACAGCAGGTGTACCTTCAATATTAATCACATCCAAAAATAAAGAACTCAACTCACTGAAATATTGCTCCCCACAATACTTAAATCTCTTGACCTATTGCAAACACTCAAGTTGGACTAGGCTTTTCATAGGCAGCAAGGAGCTGAACCCCACAGGCTCATCCCTACCATTCAATCAAGGGAAAACACCATGACTCCTAGAGAAGGACGTGAGGATAAAAGCACAAGCCCTATTAGAAATCCTAGTACATCCAGGACGACATTGCTCTTTGTGTCCTTGTGGCGTGTGTATGTATGTAGTGTGTGTTTGTATGTGGTGGTATGTACATATGTGTGTGCATGTAAGTGTATTGATTGTGTAGTGTTTCTGTGTAGTGTGTGGTTTGGTTGTGGGTGTGTGCATATGTGTGTATTTGTGTGATATCTGTGTGATATTTGTGTGGTGTGTATGTTTCATCCCAAGCTGTCTCACCTCTGCTACTCGGAACAACACTTAAATATATATGTCCAAGCTCTGCTGCCTGGTGAGATGAAAGGCTAGCTTTATTTCAAGACACCTCAACACTTGGCCTACCTCCCTATACAAGGAAAATACTATGCTGACTGTAGTGGCCACCACAAAGATGCCCTGAGTTTCTAATCTCATGTGGTCAAAATGTCTGGGGAGATGTTTCAAAATGTCCTCTTCTTCCAATCAACAAATGGTTTTTGCTAAATGTGGTATGTGTTTGTGATTTCATGCTTATACATTTTTTTATGGGGCAAATAGCTCCATCTTTGATTTTAAATTTAAAGCAAAACTAAATTTAGCAATTGTGGGCTTGTCCAATTAGCTCCTCTAAGAAACACAGGACACACATCTTTTCTGAAACTGACCCCTTTCTAAATATATATTGCTAGAAATACATTTTTCTAATTAGGCTTATTTAATTAATAGGAAAAAAAATGTCTTTGGTTCTTAGTGTCTCTTCTGAAGCTATGGGTTTGTACCTGTTTAGGTGCTTGGGCTCTGTCCAAAGGAAGCCTCCAACACCTCCCTTGTGCTTTGATGCCAGCTATTCTGCAATCATGATCCAGCTTCTAGCCTCTCCTGAAGCACCACTCCAAGGAACTCAGGGCATTCGACCCCCAAATTAAGAACAGTATCAGAGCCCTGGGCCCACAGGCATTCGATTGGGAGAACCTCCTAAGAAACCCCTCTGAGAAACAACTTGGATCTACCCTGAGCTGCTTCCCCCTGGCTTACGGGAGGCATCTAAGGAGAGCCTCTAGGAAACTACACATGGCACAGGCACAGTGATCCCACGGGAAACAGTGATTTGTTAACTGCCAGTGGCACCAGCAGTCCCTCCACTTGGCACATTTTGCTAAGGTTCATGGGAAAATCTGAGGAAGCCAAGGCTTGGTTACCTGTAGACATGCTTTCCCCAGGGGACATGCCATCTAGCACGGGATGCTCCGTGGACTGCGGACTAGAGGCTGAGAGATGCACGGTGGGAGGCTGAGGAGGCGGCAGGGTGGGTCTCTGTCGGGGCTTAGGAGTGGGCCGAGATTTGGTTAAAGTGCTTGTGAAGCTGGAAGGAGAGGCCAGAGGAGGGACTACAGCAGCCGGGGAAAGCTGGCCTGAGGCCAGGGAGTACCCTTGAGGGTAACTCAGTCCGTAGGGTGACGGGGTGCTTGGTGGCGTAGGAGACAGGCTGAGTGGGGATGGCTGGCCGGCAGACGGATCAGTCGCAGCGCCCGGCTGGCTGAAGGGGACCTTGGGTGGAACTGGCGCCAGCTTCTTGGAAACTGGAAGAGAGAACACAACACAATAACAACAATGCACGAGGTTGTTAAATGACCCCCTTGTCCGTGTGGCCTGTTAGCACACCCTTCATCACCCCCGCCCCCACCTCCAGCAGCCAATGCAATTTTTCAAAATTCACCCAGAACTGCACGTTTTTAATACCTTCTAAGCTGTTCACTAATTCCTTCTCCTTTTCTCTGGATTCCTGCCATGAGCTACACACCCTACTGCCCCCAAACTGCAGGACAAATTTCCTATCCACAGGCAGTGACTGATTTCCCAGTGTCCTGTTACCACTTCAGAGTGGTAAAAGGTGTCAGGGACACACTGAGGAGGAGTGAGTCAGTGATGCGGGGTCCACCAGAGGACAACTGGAGTTCAGCTTATGACAGTGGACCCTGGACAGGATGACTGTCCTCAGAATAGGAAACTCCGACTTTTGGCTGAACCTGTCTAATGGCCCTTGGGTCCCATAACAGGGACATATGACCAAGTACTATGGCCACAGAAGTCTGGTGCCTCCACTGCTTTGTCTGTCCTTCCTCTGTCTTTTCCCTCAGTCCTGTGTCTTTGCCTCGGAGGTGATTTCTTTTAAGAATCCTAGTCTCTGGGTGCAAATATGTACAGACCCACAGCACTGTTTTAAGTACATCATTGCCCCAACCTCCTCTGCATTGCCTTCATTTTCCTTTTTTGTTTACTTAACCATGCTAAAGGATGACAAATACATTATATCTTTAACTGAAAATGAACTAGGAAGGATGACAAATTCAAACATTCAGAAGATCCCAATGATGAGCAAACATTTTGCAAAAGCAACCAATGATCTATCAGAATTAAGTGGGTACTGGCTATGGGTAGCACTAATTCTGGAAGAAATTGTCCTGTAGGTCCTCAAGGAGGCACCAGGGACACTTCCCCCACCCCCACTCCCCACCCCTCCTTTGGGGAGGGCAGGAGAGAGATGGAGAAACTCACAACCATGGAGCCTTAGGGCTGGTGGAGACCTTGACGCTACCTTGAGTTCCTCTTCTCTGAGTCACTCACCGTGGAGGAAGTCACTGCCATGTCATGATACATCTATATGGCAAGGAACCGAGATCTCCAGCCAACAGCCATGCCAGTGTGCCATCTTGCAAGTGGATCCTCCAGCCCCGGTCAAGCCTTCAGATGACCCAAGACCCAGCCTACATTTTGATTCCCACCACATGAGAAACCTTGAGCCAGAACCACCCAGCTATGCTGCTCCTGGATTTCTGACTCTCAAAAACTGTGAGATAATAAATGTTTATTGTTTTTAAGCTGCTAAAAAAAAAATTCTAATGATGTCTCGTGCACTTCCTTGGCATGTCTTCGCAGTGTGCAGTGTGGACAAGAAAGGACATGCTCTTCAGGGTCTTACCAACATGGGCTCAAATTCTTATCTTGTCCTACCCACTGCACGTCCTGGGGCACTTTATTTAACCCTCTTCACCACAGCATTGCAATAATTAAATGGGACCGTGTATATAAAGCATCATATAATCGTGACAGAATAAAACCACTTTTCAGCTCTACTGGCTGATGTAGGAATTACTCCACTGGATGAGAAGCAAATGAAGACCCCAGGCATCATTCTTGAATGTGTCTTTTCTAAATGAACTGGAAGAGGGAGGACACAGTGATATCGCCATGATGTTTGTGATGGCATTTACCACTTCTGGGTAGTGACAAGACAAGAACATTATGTAAAACTGTGGGCACATTGTCAAAAGGCTGAGGGTTAAAAAAGAAAAAAAAGGTAAGTGTGACATTAGTGAGCAATGGTGGAGATGAAAGTTGTACCTTTCAAATGATGGCTCTGAGCTACTGAATATCACTTTGGAAAAGGACCTACATCATTCTAGTCTGCATTCACCACATAGCCCAATGAGCTGTGAAAAATGGAAGGCCAACCTGCTACTGGCATTAGGAAACAAACTAGCCTGAACCAGAAGTCCTGACTCCACTGGACAAAATAATGGCTTAGCGATCATCCTGCTTCAGAGGGTGATACAAAGATGGCCAGGGAGCTAGCTACAGCTAGACCATAAGGAAAATCTGTTGTTGCTGGAGAAACACCCTGGAATGCTAAAATCCTACCACCACCACTGTGGCCCAACTCCTATGTCTGCAAGTGTGTCCCATACAACCGACAGTGTCCCAAGAGGCACACCCTGATGTTATAGCTCCACATTGACCTTTCTGGAGAGGCTGTTCCTGCTGCTCTGTAACATCCTCAGAGCTCTGCTCAATAACTATTTGCGGGATGTGTAAGGAATGAATGGGAAACAGACAAGATGGAAGGGCTGGGTGAGAGCACACTTGGATAATGGCATTGCCACAGCAGCCTGGAGCCAGGAAGGCTGGAAAGCACCTGCCGTGAAGGTATGTGTGAATAAGGTGAGCGAGCCCTGTTCCACAAATCCTGGCGCTAAAGCCATACCTAGAGGCTGGGAAAGACCTGAATTGGGAACGAATTAAACAATAAGCTATTTCAAACAAGTTAAATACTTCGCAAAGTGCTGTCATAAGGTGCAAACAAACAAAAAAGATTCAGATAAGCACACACTCCCTCAAGCTCCCCATTTATGAAACATCAGCATAGAGCACGTCTTTAGCTTTTGGGAGTCATTCCAGAGAGAAGAATTGGGCCTTTTACAGTGAGTTTCAGTGGCAGATTCTGGATTGAGCAGCTCAGGGGTCAGTGTAGAAATTCTCAGACCTTCTAAAACAGAAATATGGAAGGGCAGGATTCCTGTAGAAACAATCTGATTCCCTCCTCTGTTACATTCCACAAATAGCAGGGCAGGCAGCTATGCGAGGCCCTGGTTGATGGGCAGGGGCTCCTGCAGGAGACTCTACACAGCATCTTAAATGATGGTGGTAGAGCCTGGAAGCGAGCATGGAAGACATGTCATTCTGAGCAGTGATTCTGCACAGAGGTCTTGGTGAACAGGAAGCAATGCCTATGCATGTCTCCAATGAGCCCACTGTTTAAGTGAATAAACTGAGGAACAGTGATGAAATGATCCCTCTTGGAGTTGTTAACTTCCAAAACCTCTAATGCTCAGACGAGGCATGTTTCACTAAGCCATTACACAGTTTCTAAATATCCATGCTAAGTGAGAGAAATGAGTTTTCAGGCAGCATGCAGCCAATGGGGAGGGTGGTGGTGACATACCTTTCCGGAGGGTGTGAGGGCTCTGGTCTGCGGGTGGCTGGCTGGGGCTGGTGCCCAGTTGTGCACCTGGTTGTATCCCCACGCAGGGTGGCCCCTGGCTGGAAGCTGGACTTCCTTTCTGTCCAGATCCTGGAGAAAGTTCCTTGCTTTTAGAAGTGCTGAAACATAAACACACAGGAGAAAAGAGAAACCCTGAACTCACGCAACATCCGCACAAGCATTGTGGATCAAATACATGTTCCTCTGGGCCAGCACAAGTCTGTCCCAGCTCTGGTCTGTCTAAGCCCCTTCTTAAAGTCTTCAAAGATGCCCCCAGTGGTGACCGTCCCTTTTGGGGGGTCAGATGGCCTGGGTCCCACTCCTCTATGTGGCACTCAATGCCAACTACTCCCTCTCTATGCCTTTGTCACTTGAGAAAGGGACCTGTGTCTCCCTGCAGCTGGAGACCATGAGCAATGGGCAGCAGGGGCCTTGAGCATACCCACTCTACCCCATGTTCAACACTGGGATCCTTAACCATTCTGAAACTGGAACACCTACGTGCTCTTGTTCTTCTGTATCCACAGCATACCAGAGCAAGAGGACTTCACAGGGTCAGTGTGCTGAATGAGGGCTGATGACTCAGGCTCCTCCTGACAAGCCTTACAGCCACAGTTCTACAGCCCTCCAGCTGCTTTCTCTGAACTACCATCATGCCCTCAAGCAGGGGAGGAATTTTGGGACCCAAACTCAGTAGCAGGTCCCAGCAAATGGTAGGGTTGACACAGACCCTGGCTGTGCTCTGAATGTGGACCTGTCCAAGTCCTCCAGGCTTGGAGGTGGGAACAGGGTCAATGGCAGTGAGGGCCTCTGGAGTCTTTTGGATTGATGAAGGGACACCCTGGGTCACCAACTCCCAAAGAGAGTTCATCCTTCACTGCTGGCTGCTTCTCAGGCATTCTCTGAAGGATATGTTAAAAGACACCCTACTTAACTCCACTTCACAGACCAGGGACAGCAAACAAATGGCCGACTCCTCACTCCTTTCCATTCCCCAACACACCATTCAGGGCAGATATTATCATTCCATCTCCATATCCACCCCCATGCATTTTTAGCATAATGTTCCAGGTAGCCCCTGGCAAATCAGGAAGGTGATTTGGAGTTGGGAGACATCTGTCATCTGTATTAGAACTTACCTGGATTCTGATGCCCTTGGGTAGGGTGCGGGAATTGTGGAAACCTAGATTCTTTACAATGGTTATTCCTCTCCCACAAAAGCATCTATAGCCTATTTCTTCCCAAAATTTGTCTAGAAACTCCAAATATTAAATAACTAAGAATATACCGTTCATTCCACTGAGCTATAGTGAAAAAGGCTTGGAGGCAGGGAAGCACCTGGGCTGAAACAGTGAATATTATCAAAGTACGGAGGGAAGGCCTCATTCAAGGTAGTACTAAGTTCTCTCGTCTCAGGATGAGTGTTACACCACGCTTCAGTAATTCCCCAGGGAAAAAGCCATTTCATCAGAGGATTAGAAGGGCAACAATTCCTTTATCTATTCTGTTAATGAACAACAACAAAAAAAGAGAAAACCCTTGCCTCACTCCTTGAGCAAGAACTCGTCTTTCATTCTTCTTCAGGCCCAAGGTCACCAGGCACTCAGGTATCAGTGCCAAATATCACTCTACCCTTCTGTCCATCTCTGCCTCCAGCAAGAGGAAGGTGAAACAGGAAAAAAACGCAAAACAAGCAAAAAAAAAATAATGGTTTCTTATGGGGTAATAGACTCTTCTGCTTTTCTCTGGATAGACATTTGTCCAAGGAATCCAGGGCCCAAGAAGCTCATCCTTCTTTTCCCTACCACCTGTACACTCCCCCACCACTGCAGAGACAAGTATTTACCTACGTAGCTGGGTCCTCTCTCTCCAGCATAGGTGCAGCTGACCCAGTGGGGAGAGGTGTAGTGTAGTAGTGTAAGGTGGTTATTAGGAGTCCTAGATGGATGAGGCATAGCTACAGCCATGTGAGGACACAGGACTCAATGACCTGGGGTGCAAAGGGGCAGGAAGCAGGGGTCAGAGTTAATGCCAATCAGAGAAGTAGGGGCTGAGCCTGGCTGGAGCGAGCCATCAGCCTTGAAAGGATGAGGGGATGAGGGTCACACCTGGTAGGGAATGGGACGGTTAGAGCAAGCCACAGAGAGGGGAAAGCCTGCCATCCTTAGGGGAGGGGGAGAAAAACAGGAATCCAGCAACTGGAAGAACATCATCTGGGCTGCAATTGTCCCAGAAACAGAAAAACAAACAAACAAACAAACAAAAAGAGGAATAGAACACTCATTTGTATTGAGAGAAATCCATGTGGTGAGAGAAGAGAGGTACAAGACAAATAAGGACATTGACACCCAGAGGAAAGCTACAGGACTATCTACCCCAGGAAGAAGGGACAGTATGCTGTCTGACTGTACAGCAATGGGACTGACCTTTTAAATAATCTGAACCAGTGGGCAATGTTCCCTGCCCATGAGTGACACTGTGAGGCTTCCCATCCATAACATTCTGGGAACACCTCAGAGGGGGAAATCTATCTCCGAGGGGGATTTTCTAGAAATGCTATTTACATGCCAAATATTGTTGGCACCAAGTCTCAGTTAGAAAATGGGGAATCAGGATGAGGTGAGTGTATGTAAAAGGAACCTTCCCAGAAAATCTCCATTTCATCTGTATCCTCCCACAGCCGTCAGCCTCTGCTTCTCCGCTGCACTCACTCTTCCCCATCCGCCTCTCTCAAGTGGACCTGAAACCTAGCGAGTACACAGCCAGGGCCGGTGTCCTCCCATCCTGAGTTGGAGCCATCAGCAGCAACCCAAGTACATCTCGTGTCAGTCCTCCTCTCCCAAACTCTGATTGCCCTCTTTCCCTTATTTCCCTATTTCACAGGAAAAGTAACTTCTACTCATTAAAAGAAAAAAAAAAAAGCCTGCAATGCTTTCCTTTGGGAATGGTGTGTGTGTGTACACATGCAAAAATTGAGTTAAAAGGTTTAGCTTCCCAAGGTCTCCAAATTTTTTTCCAGCAGTGACCATACAGGAACATTGTGTCCTCTAAAACAGAATGCACAGTGGCGTTTGATTTGATGTAGCTTTCCTAGTTCACTGAATGGTTGAGAGTAGATAGAAACAGGCAAAGTTGCTTTGCTGTGCAATTCCTGCTTCTACAGTCCCCTCTGACTGTGCCCCTTTTCCAGGAAGGACCGGGTACAGCCTCCTTCCCCTGTGATGCTGGGCACAACCACGTGCCTTAATTATTTGTGAGTATTTAAATGCTCACTGAAATGTGTATACCTTAAGACCCCAGATTGTATCTTTCATGTCTGGATGCACGCAATCCTCCATAAATGTTCACTGAACTAGTGATGGAATGAGCTTGTTTTCTCTTTTTTCTTCTCTTAAAAGAATGGAAATAGGATTGTGTGGCTGCAGCAAAATTCACACACAGGCTGGCGCAACCACGTGACCTTCACTCCTTCCCTGATTTGCACCCATGTTAGCAGTAAAAATGGCCCCTATGAATCTAAAGGTACAGGAGAAGGAGATACATTGAAATTTTAAATTTCAAAATAGGGAAGTTATAATGGCTTTGGAGGGGGAAATGGAGAGCTGGGAACTGAGATTCCTCACGTTGCTTCAGCAAGCTGCTGCCTGATAGTTTTGCTGTTTGCTTGGGGATGCTATTCTTGGGAAGCCTGGCCTTTATCTGATAATCCAAGGAGCTGTGAATGACTTACTAGGTGCCAGCATGATGCAGAGAGCCAACCCAAATGCTTAGAAACAGGGGGAAATGACTGAATCCAAGAGAGCTGGAGTGGGAGCAGCAAACCCCGCCACCCCCTGCACTGCAGGCAGCCTGCCCCAGGCTTACCTGGTTCGCTCAGCCCCGGGCTGGAGGCCCAGGCTTGATGGAGAAAGCGAGGGCACCATGGGGTCGTCCGGGGGCTGCTCTGGCAGAGGCGATGGCAGGTCTGCGGGCGGGGCAGGGGGCTGCATGGAGGGTGGGGCACACGACCCTTTCCGTCCAGCAGAGGAGCCTCTTCGAGCCACCCAGGATGTGTCCATCACCCTCACGCCCATGCTGGTGAGGGACACAAAGACACGTGCTTACCCACGCATGACAGGTGACGGGCTCCCTCCCCCATGAAGCGGACACATTCAAGCACATCAGTGTTAGGAGAACAGCAGCGCAGCCTTAGCACCTTCCTGGGGCCAGGGAAGCGAGGCATTGGCAGGGCTCCACTGACAGGCGACGCTTGGAGCATCCTGGCTGCCCCGTGCAGGCCTCGTCCAGTGGCTCTGGCACAGCTGGCAGCTGTGCTTCCTCCCTCTGCCAAAGCCAGCTGATCTTTCAGGGCAGAATGCAGCCTCTCTGGGGGGTACTCACTCCTCCCAAGTGAGAAGTGCAGGTGGGTGGGACAGGGACACGGCCAGCATGGGACTAGAACATGGCACCAACCAGCAGGAGACATCTAAATATCCGTCCTTCTTTATGTCACTTGTGGTCTAGAGCGCAGGGCTGAGTCAGGATTCCTGTGCTGGCCCTCTCTGCAGGCCACACCCACTTTTCTACACTGTAGGGAAAGGGCAGATCATGCCTATGGTCACTCTCTGCTCTGATTCCATTTTAATGATGGGAACACAGAAGGCTTCAAGTAAGTCGGCCAAGCAACCAGACACGGCACATTCACCCTCTGGCAGAGCTCACTAAGGCATAGCTCACTTAATTTTCAGAGATTGAACATGGCCTGTAGCTACCCGAAGATACTGTACCTTTGGATTTTCCTAAGGCTGCAGGGACAGAAACATACAGATATTAGTGTCAAAAACAACTACGCCTTTCTCTGGATATACAGGTTGTCTCTTGTCAAGGTCAGGGTCTCAGTATAGGGCTTTTATTGTCCCAAGAAATTGTTTCAAATTTGTTGGTCTCTTAGTTAAAGTGACTCTTCTATTTATTTGTATGAGTGAAAAATCTTCTACCAAGCTTATAGACGAATACAGAGAGAAGCTGAAGAGTAGATGGTATGTATAGGGGTGGAGATGATCAGGAGAGGGCAAAGAAAGGGAGAAGAAAGACTGATGGAAGTATGGCAGTCATCTGCTTGCTTCTAAGTTCCACAATTTAGAAGGCGGTTAAAGTTCCCTTTCCTCTGGTCTAGGAGGTAATTGGTTCTGTGGTACATAGTCAAGGCCTTCACTAAGGCAAGAGCTAATATTTCTAGTATCAAGGGAGACATAGACATTCACACAGGGACAAAACATGTGCTCCTGGCCAGAGTCTGTCTCCACCATGTATGCGCACAGTGGGTCTGCAGATGAGGGTTTCTGTGTGATTACTCCCACCTCTACCTCTCACCCATACTGGTCAGAAGCACAGATATTACAGCATAAAATCCTGACCTGCCAAAAAGTTGCATTTACCTTGTAGAGGTACAGCAAGATTTTTTTTTTAAGGGATTCGAGTTTGGAGATTGCTTATAGCAAGTGGGATTTAGAACCTCTAAGAAAATAAGCATTGAGATGGAGCCTGCATTGAGATGCACAGTGGAGAAATGGTGCTAAAAGCTGAGTACACACTGAGATGCGGACAGCTTCCTGATACTCTTTCTTCTGTAGGATATCCAGAGACCTTGTAATGTCTAATGTAATTGTTAATTTTTCTCATCTTCTTTGGATGGCTCTGAGGCGGCACCTTGGGAGGGGGGGAGCGGTTGGTCTCTTTCTAGGACCCACTAGCTTTCAAGTCATCTTGGGTCTAAGGATCCTCCAGCAATAAATAAGCACCTCCTACAGGAGATCCAGAATCACTCTCGGAGGCTACTCAAAAGACTGGGACAGGGCCAAGTTGCATCATCCTCTGATATTTAAAGTAGGCTGTGAGGGGTATCAAACTATATTCTTGGGCTTCAGGATTTATCAGGATGCAGAGCAAGAGGCTTAATATTCCACTGTGGGGAGGGAACTGACACCACTTTTTTGCAGTGGTTGGCGAGGATAGCAGGCATGCAAGATGTTTCCCATGGTGATCCATGGAAGAAGTCCTAAAAGATGGAAGTGTCACTCCATTTTCTCTTCCTTACCTGATTCTCTTTCACTTAGAAAGACCTTTTCCATTGGCGTGGGTTGGGGGGAAAGGGGAGGCACAGGCTTTGGGATCAGGGCTGGTGGGGTGTGCCTTCTACTACCAAGGGCATATTCTAGGATCAGCAGCCTCAGATACCAGGCTACCTGGTGGTCTCCTAGTTTACCAAGTGGAGGAGCCGGACTAGGGCATGCGTATGGACAGAGTGAGACCTGCTAGGTATCGGCGGTAAAACGTCGGCAACAAAAGAAATGACAGCTGAACATCCGCTTCTGCTTTTACAGAGAGACTGCTGTGTTGCATATAATCACCACTCTCCCATCTGAAATTGCTCTCTTATGGGAGGCAGCATCACATGTTCACAGTGAACACACATCAAATGTCCACTTATATTTTTAAAAAGTAAGGCGTTAGGGAAAGGATAAGAGTCAGGGTAAGGAGATGAGGAGCAGGGAGTATAGAGTTCTCACCTGCTCATCATCAGGCTCCACGTGGGGTAGGCCAGGTAACAAATCCTCACCTCAGCAAGGCAGTCCATTGATGTGAATTGTTTAAGTCCTCCTAGTGTATCAGGACCTTACATTTGCGTGGAACTTATCATAAACTACACTTTGTATTTTTCATGAGATTGTATCATGGAATAGGTTCTGGAATGATCCAAGCCTCACGACCTAAGCTAAACCATTCACTGACTCCATAGAGCTCTTTCCTCATCTACAAAATGAGGCTAAGACTTCCCATCAAACTTCCAGCATTTCCATGAAGGAATTTTATCAATGAATCAGTGCTAAGATATAGTTAGCATGCCCTTGTGACATAACCTGGGAAAGGAAGCCAAGTGATCATGCAATGGGTGTGGTGGTATGAGAAATGGGAAGCACAGGTGTGCCTATGAGTGGTCTGTCTAGCTATGCAAATGGTATTTTTTGGGGGGGTTGACCAGTTGGAGATGTAATTACATGCCATCTTGATGGAGGGAAGATAAAGGCCTGGTAGCTGGACTGTGTGGAGCGGAAGAGGCGGCACCATGACAGGGTGACCCCAATCTCTGTCCTGCTCATCTCAATTCTTCTATGGAGCAGCACAGCCCTATGGGCAAGAGCATGGACTTTGGAAGAAGGAATCTGGGGTCTGAATTCCAGATTTTTTCATTATTAACTGTGTGATATGGATGAATTATTTAACATCTAGTATCCTCTGATTACCCTCTGTAAGATGAAAGTAATGCCATTCCCCTCTCTTTTAGGGTTGTTGTAAAGTACAAATAGAACAGTGTGCACACATTTCTTAGCATCTACTGAGAAATCGATAAATGGTAGCCTTGACTATGACGATTCTCTGTCCTTGTAGGTGCCAGGTACATATAATTTAAAATCCCCATGGATAAAGAAATAAAGAGAGTAAATCCAAGTCTAAAACAGGCTGACCAAAGGGGGAAAGAAGGATATTGTGTCTCATCGAATCAACCACAGTATGTCATGAAGATATTGAGAAGACCCCATCTGGGTCATATCTCTTGGGTTTATAGTGTCCGTCATCAGATTTCTACCCTAAGTAAAGGGAACAAAAGAAAGGATAGAGGTAATTAAGAATCCCTCTTTCCCTAGGCTCCTTAGTCTTCTAGTAATCTGAGTTAGATGGACCCTGTGGGTTTCAGAGGATGGGGTCTGAAAGATTGGATGTATCTAGGCCTAAGGAACAGAAAATAAAGATGGGGATCCTCCCAAGCCCCCTAAGTCGTACTGCCCAGCCCAGGTCATTAAGTCAGGAACGAAGAAAAGCATGAGATGGGACGTCTTAGCTGGAAAGTTCTTTGGGAAATGAACTGTGATAGAGTGCCAGAGACTCAGCCAGAAATGCCCATACCCTTCCCACCTACAGAAGGTTTCCCATGCACAGGGAGCCTCCTACAACCTCCCACTGTCCTTGGCAAGTCCATTTTGGCTTTAGTATATTTTGTGCTTGCAGAATTAGCACAATTGCTCATAGGAAGGTGAAGACGGATAAACACATTCGAGGTGCCTTTAGCAAGATGTCAAAGAAAGGGGTTGGCTAGGGGGCCTCATGGGTGGAGAAGTGTACCCTGGCATGTTGCTCTCTTAAAAACATGACGTCACTCAAAAGTCTAGTGTGTATACTGAAAACAGCTAACATTTAACATGTACCAGGCATTGTTTTAAACACTTTGTAAGTAAAATTTTATTTAATGCTCAAAATAACTTTAAGGTTCTTGCTATTGCTTCCCCATTTTGCATATAAAGAAACTGAGGCATTAAGGGCTAAATAACTTCCCAAGGGCACATGGGCAGAACCTGAACTCAGTGAAAGCCTGATCCAAAGTTCATACTCTGCATGTCCACAAGGCTATTTCGTATAGGGTTATTTTTACACATGGTGGGTAGGGAAAAGAAATAGAGGTTAGACCTATAAATGTCTCCTGATGTAGGAAATGAAGTGGTATTCTTCTTTTAAAGTCTGTAATCTGGTAGGCCACGCAGGAAAAGCCTAAGATTTAGAACCTTAAAAATTGAGACAAAGGCTTGCCCCAGAAAAAAAAATACAAAGTTGAAAATCTCAGAGTTGAAATTTCCACTTGCAAGAAGAATTAGGTGTCTACAGAAAAAAATATATTTATCATTGAGCAGAATTATGCCATGAACCATTGTAGGTGATAAGTTATCAAAGATTTGCTTTTTTCCCTCTGTAAGACAGACACGTGCCATACTGTTTTTGAATCTTGGTAAGGAATAATCCTAGCCTGAGGTGTCAGTCAATATATGACTTTGATGTATTCAAGTCTACAGAGATCTAGAAAGTTTTGATTTTTGTTCTAGACATTGGTTACATTTGGCAAAGGCCAGCCAGGAAAGAGGAGACAAGAAATGGGTCAACCATCAGATGCAGACCCTGGTGAACTTGTGTAGCTCCCCAATATCCATTGAAGATCAGAGAATGTTTAAGATGAACTTGGAGGCTGGTTAGCAATGGCAGGGGCCTGTGGAGTCACCATATGGTGCCAAGGGTAGCCAAGGTGAGTGAGAGGTAACCTAAAATCCTAAGACTTAGCCTCACCTGCACTCACCCAGGAAGCCAGAATCAGGTAATTTCTTGTTCCTATAGGGATAATTCCTCTCCTAAATATATAACAACAAAGTTTCTTAACCTCCCCAGTATAAATAAAGGCTGGAGTCCATCTGTTAACATCTTACAGGCCTGGACTCAGCATCCACAATGTATGATACCTGGAAATGTGGAAGCTGAGGTAGGGTCTGGGTCAAGAGTATACCTTTGAAAGGTCCATTTGACCAATCCAAACCCAAAATATGAGTCAAGTTTTCCACTGGTATCTGGGATAACTTTCTAGGTAAGCATGTCTTATTATATGTTCAGGCTCTACTGAAATGACTGTACCATCTATGCATGATGTAATCCCTTTGAGGGTGATGGTCTTTGTGTGTTATCCATCCTCCCACTGTAGGACAGAGGACCTTAAAATCTATAGTTAAAAAAAAAAAAAAAAAAAAACAAGTTTCTTGGATCACTAGTTCTGATAGTCTCGTGACAACAGGATTTACGATCAATAATTTGGAGAAATGATGCATGCCAGAGCCCACTTATGAAGATGTGGCATCTAAGAGATGGAACCTTTATAAACCCTCTAAGTCTTACTGCCCAGCATAGGTCATAGAGCAGGATAAAAGGAAAGAAGTATCTTTGGGAAACCAACTGTGACAGTGTGTGGGAGACTAAGCCAGGAATGGCTACAACCCTTCCCATCTATGGGTCTTCCACGTCACGAGGAGCTCCTGTAACCTTCTGCTATCCTTGGCCAGTCCATTTTGGCTTTAACATATTTTCTGCCTGCAGAATTAGCCCAACTGCTCATAGGAAGGTAGAGACAGATAAAGACTCTAAGAAGTCATACACTAAAGAAACTGGTTTCAACACGTTGAATCATGTATTTCAAGAATTCATTTGACTCCAGATTCCCATCCTTCCCGCCAATCCAATATAACCAACAGTGGGATTTGCATTCCACAGAGAACCATTCAGATTACCCTTGAACTTTCTTAATTAAACATGCTTATTCCAAATTACTGGTCATCAAGGTTAAGGTCTAGATTGGTGAGACAAGACCCATTACAAAGCACCTCTCTAGCATAGGCTGAGGATGAGTCACACACCAAACTGAGCTGAAAGGGAAACTGCTAGCTCTGGTGTAAATATCCTCATAGAGTTGTTTTGGTTGCTGTCAACTGGCTCTGGTAGAGGAACTCTGAGGCCAGATCACTGTGGAGCAAGTGAAATGGCTGCAATACTGGAAAGGTTTCAATACTGGAAAGAGGTGCTGCGTATGGGTCTTCTGATTACAAAGAGCCAAGGTCATTGGAATCTCTGTGGAGAGACTGCCCTCCCATTGGGATCCAAGGGGCTCGAAGTAAACAGGGGCAGCAGGACAGATGGTCAGCCAGCAGGGCAGGTGTAGAGAACACAGGCCAGAGCCAGGAGGTGGCAAACAGGCACCAAGGAAATGGGCACATGATGTAGGAAAAGAGCTGGTGGGGTCTGTCTGAAATCTGAGGCTGGCAACAGACAGGGAGTGGAGGAAGAGAGGAGTAGAAGAGGGGAGGGCGATAGCCATCAGGAGGGTAGAGATGAGATACTAGTAAGGTGGCTTCATTGCTGAGGTCTTTCCTAGTCTGCCTCTGGGCTTCTCCACAGATCCCTCAACAATCCCCTTTGAGTTTGTTCTGACTCCTCTGCGGATGTGGCCAATGGATGCATCTGACAAATACTTAGGGCCCATGAGTCCATCCTGACTGATGGGCAATAGCGTGTAGAAGTCTTGGCTAACTCTTTTAGAGGCAATAGGACTTGCATTAAAAAACAAAAACAAACAAACAAACAAAAAACATTTGATATGACTAGGGATAACACTCTGCCAATGTCAGAAAAATAGAAGGGACTTGCAAGGTTACTTTTGTTTATTATTTGGGACAAATGATCCCCCCAAAAATCACTATTCTATAAACAAACCAAAAACATAATATAAACAAGACATTAAAAATACATATCAACCTATACCCAAAAATTTCTAAGTGGGAGTTGAGAAAAGTGGAGAGCACTACTGTGACCTATTGATACTATGTTGCTCAGTTTGTTGGCAAAGGTAGGATGGACTATATGTCACACTGACAATCAATGACTAAAGTAGAAAAATTTTGAAAAATAAAAAAAAAATGGTATCTTTGTAAAATTCCTCATTCAGAATGGCAAAGTTTTTCTGGGATTCAGTGGTTCTCGATCCTAGACACAGATTAGTATCATCTAGGACATTAAAAAAAAACACCAATGCCTGAATCTTAGCCAAGGCCAATGATATCAGGTTGGAGGAACAGGGGTCTAGGGAAGCAGAGCACTGGTATTCTTTTTTTAAAGCTCATTCTGGATATTTTTAGCTGCATAACAAACCACTCTCAAAACTTGGTAGCTTATTTATCTAGGTCACAACTCCAAGTTTTGGCAGAGTCAGAAAGGGACAGCTTGTCTACCCTATACAGCACTAGCTAAAGTGGCTTTAGTTGGCCTGGAAGCTTCTAAGATGACTTACAAACAAAGCTCGTAAGTTGGTGTTGCCTGTCAGCTCAGTGCTCGCTGCAGAATGAAGGCTGGGGGCTTTGGTTTCTCTCCAAGGGGCTGTTTGGAGTTCCACACAGCAAGGTAGCTGGGTTCCACTGGCGAGTGTTCTAAGAGACCCAGACATAATCTAAAAGGCTTCTGATCTGGCTTCAGAAGGCCCAGATGATTACTTCTGCTACAGTGTATTAATAAGTAAGTCACTGAGTACAGCTCAGATTCAAAGGGAGCGCAATTAGATTTCAACTCTCAGCAGAAGTAGAATCAAAACATTCACTGTCACCTTTAGTATGAAGATTCAGAGGAGGGATGTATTAGTTTCCTGTGGCTACTGTCACAAGTACCCAAAGTTGTTAACAACAGAAATTGATTCTCTTATAGTTCTGGAAGCCAGAAGTCCAAAATCAGGATCACTAGGCTAAAATCAAGGTGTCAGGAGGCTGTGCTCCCCCCCAGAGGATCTAGGGAAGAATCCTTTCCTTTTGGAGGCTGTCTGCATGACTTGGCTTGTGTTCCCAAATTCAAATCCCTCCCTGCTTCATCACCATATCTCCGTGTGTGTGTGTGTGTGTGTGTGTGTGTGTGTGTGTGTGTGTGTGTGTCAGATCTTATAAACCACCTTCTTATGATATATGTGACTGCATTCAGGGCCCACCCTGACAATCTAGAGTAATCTCCTTATTTCAAGATCCATATTTTAATTACATATGCCAAGACCCTGTCCCAAATAAGGAAAATAAAAAATATTTACAGGTTCCAGGGCTTAAGACCTGATATCATGGGGGTGGGAGGAAGAGCATTATTTCACCTATCACAATCATGAAAAATGTATATGTGAACTTCTAACTCTGACCCCAGGACTTGCTAATGAAACTCAGTTCTCTATGTCATCAGGACCACAGCCAGGAGCTGGGATCAGGGCTAAACTACCTTGTATGAAATCTAGGACATAGCAACCATCAGCTAAGGAAAATGTTTTTCATTTTTCCTTCCCCAAGTTTCCTTTTTTAAAATAGTAACAGCTTTATTGACATAATTCAATACATTCTTCTTTCACCTCACCAAAAAACCTCAATAAAGTGAGCTTTAATTCGTCAGTGTTTCAAGGGGTAAAGGTAGTTTGAAAACTTTCAAATGCATCTCAAGCAAGAGAACTTTCTCAGAGATGAGGCATCTGCCTAACATATCATCATTTGAGCTTCTACATCTGCCTGCATGCTATGGAGGCCAGTGGACTTTGAATACCCCAAAACTCCAGAGTGATAACTATCTCAGTGGTCATCTGGATTGCTCTTGGAGGGTACCAGAGATCAGATGAAGTCTGGCAGAGAGGACAGAGGAGCACACCTGTGATGCAGAAACACTTGGGTACCAGGGGAGTTTTCTATAACAGGGGTCCCCAATCCCAGGGCCATGGACTCTTATCAGTCTGTGGCCTGTTAGGAACAGGGCTACACAGCAGAAGGTGAGCAGCGAGCCCTTGAGCAAAGCTTCATCTATATTTACAGTTGCTCCCCAGCACCAGCATTACCACCTCAGCTCCACCTCGGATCATCAGGCATTAGATTCTCATAGGAGTGCCAGTCTAAAAGGTTGGGGACCGCTGCTCTATGACCCTGCCACTATCAGAACTGAACCCCTCAGGGTATCCCTCAGCTAGAGGTACTTTACAAAGGAATCAAGTGAAACAAATTCCAATATATTTGCTTGCATGCTTTCTGTCTCTATCTCTGTCTGACTTGCTCTCATAATACAAAGATCAGGTTTCTAAGTATGCTCTTTTTCATAGATTTAAGAAATTCCCTCTACTCCTTTCAACTTCTAAGATTTTCCAGTTTTTCTTTCCCCACTAGACATAAAAACAACAAACAACCCCCATCAGTTCACAGATAAAGTATCTGGTGGGTCAGGTAACGAGCAGAGACACTGGCCTTTCTGAACACATCTCCAAAATCATAAGACGTAGTATAGGTCCCCAAAGCCAGCTCCCATTCAGAAAAGGAAAGGGGCAGAAAGTAAGACTCATATACCTCTAGAGTCCTGGGTTTTCAACCTTTCCTCTGAAGCCCATTAGGCCTTATGCCTTTCAAACGAAGGGAGCTTTCTAGTCACCTAGTGGTCTGACTGGAAAGCAGAAGGTTGTAGCTGCTATACTTGCAATTGTCTGAATTTCTGATATTCCCAGTTGGTGCTTTATGATCCCATTTGTTTTAAAGCAGCAGTTGCTAAATTTTATTTTATAGTAGTGCCTTTTAATTCCCAGCCAAAGTTTACTCAGCTGACTTGCATGACCAACCAATGCACCCATTCCTCTGGAAGACACACCAGCTGACACCTTCAGCTTGCTGAGCACTCAGAAATCTACATATTTTGCTTGCCGCAGCTGGGCTGATGCTTACCATGAATCAGTTGTTTGTTATGAAACCTGTCTTTGCCCATTTTACTTATTATGGGAATATTGTGCAATTATATACTATGTAAGCTGATTTAATATGAGTATGAGAGGGTTATTCCTATGCAAATTCAGTTGAATGCTTTTAGCAGTCTTGTAACAACTGTATTAAAGTAGGTTTAGGTGTTAATCATAAAAGATGGGAAAAATCTTAAAAATTTATAAGGATATTGTACTCAGAGTGCTTTAAGCTTTAGGTTTTCTGTTTTAAAGAAACTAAAACTGGACATGTTAAACTATGCATTAAAGATACTGTTTAATGTTGCTTAAGGCAAATGAGCAGGCCTATCATCAAAGTAAAATCATCAGATTTGAAAACTGGCATACACTTACAAATTTTAAGTCACAACAAATTGTTTATGTATTTTTTTTTTTCATTCCCCCTGTTGACCATCTTTTCTTTCTTTTCATGAGAACTAATCAATATGGACCACAACTGTCAGCTCAAAAGGCTGCATTTGCCTCTGGCCCAGAGTGAGGGAAGTGAGCCAAACAACTCACCCCAAAGAGCACAGATGGAAGCATCAAGACTGAGGAAACAGTTTAATTGCTACAAGTCACCTACACAGCTGCTTGTTATGTGCAGCCTTCCTGTCAATCTGGTTTTTATGTTACATCTCAACCCCTCCCTTCTCCAATCCCCAATGCTGAGAAAGGGACACCAACTCATACCCATCCTTTTTGTAAAATTCCAGCATCATATTATCTGTGGCAACGCTGAGGGGCCTGCGGGCCTGCTCAGGCTGGCGCCGGTCAGCAGGGTCCATGTCTGGGGAGGGCATTGAGCTGTAGTTGGCATTGTGGTTCACGTGTACTGGACTCCCGTAATTCCCTGTGATGTTGAACTCTATCTCTGTGGGGAAGAAAAAATGGGTGTACATGATCCATTGGTCTGTCACACCCTTCCTGGGCAGGAGAGTGATGAGCAGAGATGGTTTCCCTTTATACTTCACCCCTAGAGAATCTGATCCCATGATTCAACGTTAGGTCATCTACTGATAATAATTCATCTTAATATCATTCATCATATTAATAGGTGAACACATGTGCTCATCTACCTAAGACTATATGTGCATTTAATAAAGCAATTTCCATTTGTGATTAAAAACAAACTTAGTTAAAAAGGTACAGATGAGTACTTCAAACCTCATGGTCAAGAGGGAAACACCAGGACAGTCTTAGATCAGAAAAAAGGGCAATGCCCACTCTACCACTGGTATTTAATGCTACTGAAGAAGGGCTGGTCAATGGAATCAGCCAAGAAAATAAAGAGGCAATACGACTATTTGTAGGTGATGATATATTTCTGGAAAATCAAAGAGAAAAAAATAAAAAGGATTAAAACTAGAAATTTTAATAGGGTTACTAAGGGTGTTTGTTGGCTATCTAACGGACACATGGAAATGCTCATCTTATCCTTTTGTAGTCTGAGCCTGTTTATCTGCAATGGTAATGCATTAGCTCATCTACAGAAATTACAGAATCATGCTTTCAACTTCTATCTCCTTTCTTTGTTTATTCTGATTTCTTACCCTCACCCAACTTTATGTCATCAACAGAAGAACTCTTATATGATTAGCAGTTAAGAGCTTTCACAGTCAAAATACATGAAACAAAATACAGATAATCTAACTCTTTGATGTTGTTAGGTCAGTATTAATTGATTACCTTTAATAGACAGAGTGAAGAATTATTAACATTATACCCTAATGCTACTAAACATAAGGGAAGGTGCCCCTCCTTTTTTTAAGGGAACACAGAATTCAGCATAATAACTGCTGTTTCTTCAAAGTCTTCACCACTGGGAGTCATACTTATGCAATGGTGTTTTCATGGCTAAGAACATTTATGAAAGGCCCTCTTAGGTAGCTGCCTTTAGAGTCTAATTTTGAACCAGTTACAAAAAAGAATCTCACTGCGTTTGAGCCCCACCTTTACATGACAAGGGAAGCTCAAAGGATACACTTTAGAATAACAAAAGGCTGGCACACAGATGATCCATAAACCCTAAATAAAAGTCCCCTTCATCTCAGGTCTCCGCCTCCCTCTGCAAACTATAAAACAGAGACTCTGTCTTTCCCTTCTGTACCATCATTTCATGATTTATAGATTAAAGAAACCAGGTGTGGATGTTAGACCAGAAAAATTCATGGACATGGTTGGTACAGGCAGTGGACACTCTCAAGATAAAGAGTAGAAAACTACCACAACTCTATCCCCATACCTGAGTGTGTGTGTGTACGTGTGTGTGTGTAAAGGATTATAAAACAAAACAAAACAAAATAAAACAAACACCTTTGGGCAGTGGTACTTGATTTCAAAGGTTCAAAACTCATAGTGCACTTCTGCTCTCCCCTAGCCACTCCCGCTCCCACACCTGGATGCCACCACATACCCCCAGGAAAGAACCAGTCTGCATGCTGGATGATGGGTTCGATGATCCCAACAATCTGCAATGAAACTGTGGTCATCATCTCCGTGATGTTCCTGTAAGCACAGAGCACAGGAGAGCAGAGTTACCAGCCAAGGCAGAGTGAGAGGCACACCTGGCCCCACAACTGGAGAAGGGGGCCTAGACTGGAAGACTGCAGACCTAGGTCTGAGAGCAGGATTTCTCTTGGGAAGAGGTTCACCTTTCTGAACCTCTCCTCATCTACAGGATGGTGATAACCAAAGAAGTCCTCCTTATAGGAAACATGTAAAGATATGAATAAGCAAATGAGTAAGATGCACACATCATAAAGTATGAGGCACCTTTCAACATGAGGTATGATCCTCATAGCTGCCAGACTCATCCTCTTTCCAACTGTTCTCTCTTTTGAAATGGCCCTCTGTCCCTCTGGATGGATCCTGATGCTGGGATATGTATTGGGGAGGTTTGAGAATCTGCCTTGCCTGGTCTGCCATATCCCTTTTCCTTTCATCTTGATACTGACTTAGATTAGCTTAGAGAAGACACTCCTGGCAGATCTACAGCTCTGAGACTATCAATGGAAAGACCTGTAGAATTTTGTGTCTCCTCCTGAGCTTAAAAAAAGGTAAAGGCCAAGGTAGAATTGTGACTTGACAAACAAATGGGACTGGTGATTACCTGGGCCCTAGCCATCCCATCCCGGCCCCTGCAGCCCCAAACATCACCCTTAGGCCCCTTCCTTCCCGTACTCACCCTTCCGCTTGCGGCCACAGGAGGTTGGGTCCTAACACAATAGCCATGTTACTGGGAGTCATTTTGTTTACATCTTGATATTCTGACAGCTTGGATAAAAATTTGATCAAATACCTAGAAGGAAGTTAGAAAGACCCGCTTTAACTAAAGGCTCAACACCAGCCTTGTTTCCCCAGCACTGGGTAGAAACTTTTCTCATGGAGCACATCTTACTGACAAAAGAGTCATATATCCTATAATATGATGAAGATGTGTCATGTATCAGGACACATGAGACTCTGATCTCACTCCACTATATGTCAACATCCGGCCAGAGAAATCCTCCATCATTGCTTTGGACTCAGTAAATAATGACCTAAAGTTCCTCCTTCTTTTCAAACCTGTCACTGGCCATCCTCCCTGTGTGCAGAGGCGAGAAGCAAACTGTCTAGGTGCCACTGCCAGGGACATCTACATGCTAGGGGTGGTATCCCCTGGTCCCTCTGGAGCTCCGCTCAGTGGGGCTTTCTGGAGAGAGACAATGAAGAAAAAGTTAAAGACTTAGCATATGACCCAGCAATTCTACTCCTAGGGATATTCTCAAGAAAAATAGATCCACACAAATATTCATGGCTGCATTGTTCATTACGACCAAAAATGCGACCACCCAGATATCCATTAACAGATGAGCAGATAAATAAAATGTGGTCTATCTGTACAATGGAACATTATTTAGCCACAAAAAGCAAGGAAGCTCCGATACATGCTATCACATGGATGAACCTTGAAAACATTATGCTAAGTGAGAGAAGCAAGACGCAAAACACCACATATTGTACGATTCCATTCACATGAACTATCCAACATAGGCAAATCTACAGAGATAGAGACAGAAAGTAGCTTAGTGGCTATTGGGGACTGGGTTGGGGGGAATGAGCAGTGACTGCTAATAGGAATAGTGTTTTGTCTTAGGGTGATGAAAATGTCCTAAAATTAGGTAGTGGTGACAGCTGTACAACTCTACAATTATACAAAAAAAAAACCAAAAAACAAAAAACAAACAACCCCCCCCACAAAATTACACACTTTAAAGGGGTACAATGTGCATTATATCTCAATAAAGCTATCATAAAAAAAAAAGAAAAAAGAACCAGTGAGGAAGCTATGAACAAATGAAGTACACTACACAGTTCTGGCAAACCATACCACAAATCTGCCAAAATGAGACAAGAGGTCTCAGCACCCAAGGGTCTGTGTTTTTTCAGTTACGAGAGGCTGTTTCTGATCCCATTCTGCTTGGATTGCAGTGAAGTGGCTCCCTCAGAAATTGTTTACTCACTTTCTGCCAGCCTAGAAGAAAGATCACCATGCCCAAGGTCTGATAACATTGTCTCTAAGCTGTTGCTGTGCCGAATCCACTCACAGCCTCGCCTGACCAAGTCTTCAAGAGGCCACAGACACCTGGACCAGGACGTGGGAAGTCAGCTGACTGCAATCAGTCCATAGCTGGCTGGTGTCCTAAATTACAGTTAGTAACACTCAATGTGTTATACCGATCTGACTCTCGCTCTTTGTTTGTTTTTTTAATTGTGGTAAAATATATATAAAAATTATCATTTTAACCATTTTTAAATATATCGTTCACTAGTATTAAGTACTTTCACATCGTTATGCAACCATCACTACTATCGATTTCCAGAACTTTTTCTTCATCCCAAACTAAAACTATACCCATTAAATGATACCCCCTACAGTCTTCCCTTCCCCACAGCTGCTGGCAATCACCATTTTAGTTTCTGTCTC
Organism: Rousettus aegyptiacus; assembly: GCF_014176215.1. Classification (NCBI taxonomy): domain Eukaryota; kingdom Metazoa; phylum Chordata; class Mammalia; order Chiroptera; family Pteropodidae; genus Rousettus; species Rousettus aegyptiacus. Next base: position 69,128,613 of record NW_023416309.1, read on the forward strand.
TATGAAGGTTGACTATTCCAGGTGTCTTATATGAGTGGAATCATACAGTATTTGCCCTTTCGTGTTTGGCTTTTTTTCACTTAGCATAATGTCCTCAAAGTTCATCCACATTGTAGCATGTATCATAATTTCCTTCTCTTTTAAGGTTGAATAATGCACTATTTGTGTATTTTGTTTATTTGCTTATCCATCAATGGGACATTTGGGCTGTTTCCACCTCTTGGCTATTGTGAATAATGCTGCTATGAATATGGGTGTATAAATATCAAGCCTTTGCTTTCAAATCTTTTGGCTACATACCGAGAAGTGGAATTATTGGATCAAATGGTAATTCTATGTTGGATTTTTTGAGGATCCTCCTTACCGTCACTCAGGATTTTTTACAGGAAAACAGAAATAATCAGGCAGATGGCAGCAGGAGCTGAAAATCTGTATCTCAAGAAAACACCAGGAGAGGTGGCAGGGCCAGGAGCGGTGCTGGCAAGACAAAGTGATGAGGAAGCAGAAAGTGTGAAGAAGCAGAAGCTGGGGTAGAGAAAAGATCTGCAGAGCAGCAGGAAGTGAAATCTCTGGTGGTCGCAAGAAAAGTGAGAGAGATGTGGAAAAATAGCTGGTGAAGGGTGGAGCACTAGAGAATATTCTCCTGGCCTCTTCCAGAATACTAGCTCAAGGGCACACCAGCTAAGTCCAGCTCCAGGTTTGGTTATTTTCTCCGAGGTGCCCATGAACACCTCTCTTTACAATAAATCCCCACTATCTTCAAATAACTTGCATTCATCTTTGCTCCTTGCAAATCAAAGAACTTAAATGATTTAGCCAATACCTAGTTAGGCAGCCTCCAAAGTCACGTAGCTCCTTTAAGTCTGTTTTCTCTGCAAAATGGTAATTAACAACCTCATAGGGTTGTTTGAGGTCGGAAAGAGACCATGCATGCTAACGACACTTTGAACACCATGAAATGCTGTGTACGCTAGTCACCATGATCTTTAGCCAGGAAACTGTGTGTCTGGGGCTTAAATAACCCTGACTCAAGCATCTCCAGTGTCAACTTACCGGATGTTGTTGTGATTGGCCTTGGGCAATTTTTCACAAGCATTCCACAGAGCCTGAAGCCTCTTGTCTTGCTCCTGGATGCTGGAAAATTAATAGGAAAAGCCAATGATTGAGCTCTAATCAATGAAGTCTCACTGGCAATCATATTCACCAGTCATTGTGATATTTGAGAATAAAGAGCTAACCTTTACGAATGATCATATCAGCAAGCTCTATTTTTTAAATGTTTGGTTACTATTTTCCCCCTCTATGTTCTCTTTCTGTTTGGTCCTGTACTATTTTAACGAAACTTCCCCTTCACATGCCATATGTCCCAGGTGAATGTGTGCCAGAGTAGCAGGTGGGGGCAGCAGGGCAGAGGCCAGAAGCCTGTTCTAGAGTAAGTGGGACCATGGTGCTGTCAAGAGGGCAATTATGGCATGGAAACCAGGATACATGGCACCAGTCAGGGAGTTCAAATGCTTTCACACCACAGTGCAGCATATTGTCCAGTTCAATGGATATTATTTAATTGACACTCAGCAAATCCCTTTTGAATAAGTAAGTTCTATGACCTCATTATGAACATAAGGAAATCTGACCTTTCAAGACATAACTCAGAGATGCATAATGCCCATGAACGAAAGAAAGGTTTGCTCTAAGGGTTTCTTTATTTATATGCCTTCGGAAGATTAAAAGAAATTACTAATAGGACTATGTTCTCTATATACTTTTCATGAAAATCTACATCAAGGCCTACATAGGTAGAAAAGCCTTATGCCCAAATACCCTTTTCTCCAGAAAAACTGAAAGGAAAACACGAACTGGGTGATGCTGCAGCTCTGACCCCATGACCTAGGGCCCAAGGCAAGGTGGCAACCATCACCCACACCTCAGGCACCCAGAGGTCCTCCCACAGAACCTGACCACAGTTCAACCTTGAGGAAAAGGTAAACAATTATCCAGATTAAACTTTTGCTTGGAAACTGAAGGGGCAACTAAACCTCCCATTTAGAAATGGAAAAGTAACAGCTCATATCTCAAGTAGTCATAATTTGACCAAAAGCTAGCCAAAGAGGGTTTTTTGTAGGGAGGCCATGAAGACTCAACTTCATCCTAATTGTAATCTTGTGCCAATCATAAAATCTCTGTGAACTTCACTTTCCTCATCCGTAAATGATATTAGTAAGAGGACTTCCCCCACAGCATCCGTGTGAGAGATTTGAAAGGGAATCTGTACGAAGGGCTCAGCTCTTGATCAATGTCAGCCTTTGCAGCTGCCACTGCCACTGCCTCTGCTCTCACCTCCACCAGCTGCTGACGTGTCTGTCACTTGCAGCACCAGGCCCTGTTTGCTGTCCTGTTCCTCGGTCCTTTCCAAGCTGACAAGGAAGATGCTGCTAAGACCTTTCATTCAGTAAAAATCAGCCAACATGTACTGCGTGCCTCTCGTGTGTCAGGCACTGTCCTGAAGGCTGGGAAGCAGTGAGCAATTGAGATGTCATCACTCTCAAAGCTCACAATCTCATCAGCTACACAAACAGAGCCATGAGCCAGGCCATCAGTTTTAAGCAGAGAATGAACCCAGAGATGGGACAGGTCATGACACAGGAAGGTCTCTCTGAGGTTATATTTAAGGTATAGCCCAAACAATCAGAAGGAGCCCTAGGGTAGAAGTTTTGGCAACAGTCACATCAGAGGGCATTGCCAATGCAAAGGTGAGGGTACTTCTGTCTTGAGGAAGGTGTCCTAGCATTGACTGGAGTGTCAGTCCTTCTTGCATCCTCTCTCAGGCATCTCTTGGCCTCTGGGCTATTCTGCATCTCTATTCTGAATGACTTCAGCATTGAAGCATTTATGTGGCTTGCAAAGACAAGTCCTTGGAGTTTCAGACCATCTTGCACTGTCCTGGGGATCCCTAACGTCTATTCTTGCTGCTTCCCTAGCTCCAGCTTTGACTCCTGGACGTCCCATCCTGTGACAGAGCTGGCTGTGTCCTGTGGAGTTTGCCCCTGTTAGGGTCAGTGTGGTTCTTTGGTGAGATCCAGTCTCACTGAATATCAGTGGTATCAACCCCATAACCTAGGGAGCTTTGAGACAAGGTACCCAAATCAATTAAATCAGAATCTTTGGAAAAAAGTTGAGGCACTGATATCTTAAAAGTCTCCCAGGAGGCTGATGCCAAAGGGGGTTGGAATGGCTGTTCTAAGAAAAAATTAATTTCTTTAGAGATTGTGACTGCAGTCACAGTCATTCCTGGAGTCTATAGGCAGGATGCACATACCCTCTAGGGGCAGGAATAAAGCCTTGGTTTTTATTGGTTCCAAGACACTGAGCTCTGAGACATCTGAATTGTTCCTATTTCCTATCTCCTCTTGGAGACCCACCTCTGCAAATGAGGAGTGTCTCTCAGATCCTGAAGCAGCAGGCTGTCCTCGGTTTCTTCATCAAGATCACTTGGCCATTCAATACCTAAAAGGGACTGTTTCCATCAAAGGGTATGTTCACACTTATCTCCACTTCATCCCTAGAACCACGGTGCTGTTCTAAAGAGGCATCAAGTGCCATGGTTAAGCACATGCGTTCTGGAATCAGACTCCTTGGAATTAGATCCTCATCCTGCCATTTATTAGATGGCAAATAACCTGGCATGACATATCTGCACTATGACTCAAATTCCTCATCTGTAAAATAGGGGAAACAGCACAACCCACTTCACAGTGTTGTTGTGAAATTAGATGAGTTAAAAAACGTATAATGAGCTTAGAACAATGCCAAGTCTCTAACAAACACTTGACGAAAAGCATCATTTATGATTATTTATATCACCATGGAACTCAACGTGCACTCTCCACAATGAGATATAAGAACATCTATTCAGCCACCCTTCAGGATAATCTTTAGTCTATCATAGAACAAAATAGCGTTATGGAACTTGATTGGAGCTACTTTTCTCTAACTCCACACACACTAGCCTGGCTTTACTTATTTCCCACCGATACCTTACAGAAGCAGATACATATTCCAGTGTTCTTTCTGACAGGCTAAGCTGGCTGCTCTTTACAACTAAAGCTCATGACTAAAGAGCTCTAGAAATCATGTCCTTTCATGGGCACTTAGCTTAGTCCTGTTCTCATAAAATGTTCTTCCCCTCCTTTAGCTCCTTTTTCTGGTTCATCTCTACTGTCCACTCTCTGGTGCCAATTCTCTGATGTCCACTACTCAGTGAAAATCAATTCCTCTCAATAAGGGCATTTACTTAAACTAGCTTTTGCTTACAGTCAATCCTAATGTATGCATCAAGTGAGGAAAGAACTCAAGAAGCAAAAAGGAAAATTGTGCTTTGGAGCCATAATAGGTGGCATGGCTGTGGCTTTCCCTGCTCTTCATATTTTCCCTCTTCCTGCTACATGACTAGAGTCTTGGGCCTTTTTCCTGTCTCCTTCCCACTGAGGCTTATCTTCAGGAGAGTAGAAAAGTGTCCATTGCCCATATGTTATGTTTTTATATTAGTTATCAATTAGTTTTTATTAAAATATTTGCAACTATTACAGGTACAGATAAAGTCTACTGTGACCACTCCCTTGTCCTACTCTTCTTGAGAAGGAATCGCTACCATCTGCCTTTGAGCCCTTTTGGAACCTTCTTTTATGTATTTACACATATACAGGGGCACTCTTAAAACTCTATTGTTTTTAGTGTTTTGTTTACTTGTTTGTTTTTAACCAAACAACAGAACAGCATATGTGTCCTGGTTAACTTGCTTTATCTCACTCAACAATAAATCTTTATACCTTTTCATGTTAGCATGAATGGTTCTACTTATTTTTTTAACTGCTGCAGAGTATGTCACAGAGTAAATATACCATAGTTTATTCAGCCACTCCCCATGTCCCCCACCAATGAACATTTAGTAACTTCTAGGCTTTCATTATTCTAGATAATGCTGCATTCAACATGCATCCTTGTACACGTTTCTTTGGGCACATGTACACATACTTCTCCACGACTGATACCAAGAAATGGAGCGTCTAGCGCATAGGTTACATGCTTTCACAATTTCAATAAATACTTCCAAATAAACACCAACTCACAAGATGCTCCAAAATGTTGTGTACTCACTTGGAAGCCTGAATCCACTCGTCATAGAGTTCAAAGGTCATAAGAGGTTCTGGCAACTCTCGGAGGTAAGATTTCAAAGCTCCTGGGCATGAATACAACATTTGCCATGAGCCACTTTGATATTGCAGAGACAAATTCTATCAGCCAGCACTACCTATGTGGGTTACATGTGGGGATGGGCTCCCTGACCCAGACAACAAGATCAAATAGTAGCTTCCCACATGAATGGATCCGAGGCTCTGGCATGTCAACTGGACTGGCATTGACAATTACACTGGCCTCCCCATCTCTTATTTCCCACCGATACCTCATTTTCTGTTGGTACACTGGGGAGACCTTCCTTCAAGAGGCCATAGCAACCAGGCCTAACACTGGGCCTTGAGTGAACACATCTGAAGCATATTAGAGAGCCACTGTCTCAAGTGCCTGTGACATGTGGTCACACACGCTCCATGTTCACACCTTCCCCATGAGCCTCTACAGCACAAGCAAGCACCTTACTAAGGGGCTGTGGGTGCCCACCTGCAATTGCATGGGGGTCTGCTGAGTACTCTTGCACATCCACCACACAGCAGTCCAGGGCAGCTTTCAGCTTCTTCAGCTTGGAGGCAGACGGAGCTACTCGGAAGAGTCCCTACCAACAGGATTGAGGGTCAGTGGGCTGCACTCCTTTCCCCCAAATTCTCCTAGATGCATTTTTTTACCAACACCATTACCAACATTGTAGCTGTGTGTTTTCTAAATGTGTCCTCCTTTAGAGCAGGAACTAGGCCTTGCCCATTGTTGTGTTCCCAGCGTGTAGTATAGGATGACTCATTATTCTATCTTAGTAGTCACTGAAAAAATAAAATTTGGGCACTTAGACTTCTTGTGTATTTATAATATGTTTTGGAGTAGAATTTGACTGAGACATGGTTAGATTTGGCTGGCCTAGGAAGTTGGATATGAATAGCTCTACAGGGTGTGTGGATGTTGGGAGAAGAAACGAATGCAGGTCAGAGTTTGAAAGAAATCCCTAAGTCACAGACAAGTAAGTTAGACATGAGCTGAAGACCTCCTGTATTGTTTCACCTCCTTAGCTCCTTGGATTCTGTGATTCAACTCACAAACTGAGAAACAGGCTGGCAGAATACTCCTTGCTCCTTTAATATTTATGGCCATTCAGATATTCAGGTTCCTTCTGAAGAAAATGTTCTTGGTCTAGAATACTGAATTTTGGGCCTGCTAAGATTGTTAACTCCCTTCTCATTATGGGGTATATCAGATAAATAGATGTCCAAAGCTCGGTGGCATACATGTGAGGAAGCTCCTGAAACATGTTTGGATTAAAACATAAGTAAGGCTGCTATGACAAAGAGAGCAAGCTACAGCACACATTAAAGAAGTGGGTTAGATCCTCACAAAAACATGCCATAGACATGGAAGAAGAGCAATAGCATTTGGTGATAGACAATGCCAAAGAGAAAAAAATAGAGCTGTCAAATACAAGCCTTCAGATTCTTGACTGTGTAACTGAGATAAAAATCAGGAGAAGGTGATAGTTTAGTTAGTGAGTCCAGTTTTGGGGGCATCAGAGAAAAATCTGCATGGTAATGTTGAAGAAATGGCAGCAAACATGGGAGTGAAGCCCAAAGGAGGAGTGAGGACCCTGAATCCCCAATGAAGTTCAGGTGAGCTCTAGGAGAGGCTGTTTATGCCCCAGGAAATATTAGAGCGAGCAGAGGGCAGGGCTGGGATGGTGGTGCTTAATAGATCATCGCAATGCAGCTGACAAGTGTAAGAGAGGAATCAGAGAGTTGAGAGTGGTGCTAGTTTCAAGGATGGCTACAGTAGTAACTTCACAGGCAGTGTGGCCAAAGTTGCTGGACTAAGTCGTGGGACTAGGCAATCCAGGGTCCCTAGAGATCGCTGAAGGCAGGCTGAGCCCAGTGGTGTGAGCAGAAGTGATGACTCAGAGAAAAGTAGATTAAGTCAGTGGTGGTAAAGATGAAGAATCAGCAAATGCTGAGAGTTATTTTAAGAAATTAGGTAGCACAAAAAAAAAAAAAACCTAAGAGCTTAGGAAAGGAATATAAGGCAGTAGTTGGGTTGAAAGAAGATTTTATTCTAGGCTAGAGGAAACCTGAGTATATTTGTCATGAAAGGAAAAGAGCTGATGCAGAGTAGGGAAAAATGCAAGTGAGAGAGTGAGTTCTGACAAGAGGCAGAAAGGCCCAGAAAGAGCCGATGGAAGAGTCAGAGGACAAGATAGGAGATGCCAGATCATCTGACATCTGTTCTTTAAGCACCAGTTTATATTGATTAGAAATGTAAAGATATTGATAAATTATTTTGACTTTTGGTATGTAATAATACTGTTACATTACAAAACATTTATCTTCCAGAGAAACTTACTGAAGTATTATAGATAAAATGATATAATGACTGAGATTGGCTTCAAAATGTCCAAGAGAGGGATTGGGGGACAGAAAATGGAGGTCGAGATGAAATAGGATTGACCATAAGCTAGGTGATGAGGCTCATTATCTTATTTTTAAGTGTTTCAGATTTTCCATAATTAAAAAAAAATGATAGGAAAAGAAAAGGCCCAGTTTACCTCCCTCCATGAAATTGTACCTCAGAGACTGCAAAGAACTTTCATCTTGAAATTGATAACACATGTGAAAATGTCTGGCATATAAAATGTGGTAAAAAAAAAAAAAAATGTGGTATAAAATGTGGTTAAAAAAAAAAAAAAAGACACTCATTCTCATTTGTTTGGATTAGCCAGCATCCAGAGCAGGCCTGACATAGAGGAAGGAGGCGGTCAACACATATGTGAACATTCATTGGCTTCCTCACCTTCTCAAGCCCTCAGTTTGCCCCATATGACCAGTGCTGACTTAAAGGCTGTTTTGGATTCATCAGGTTTATTTGATAGATGCTAGACTCATCTCCCCCAATAAGTTCATATACCCCTATCTTACTCTTTAATACTTTGCTCAGTAATAAATACACAGCATGCTCTACATAAATATTGATTGGCTGATCAGATCAAAGGAAGATAAAGATTTAAAAATAGCCTGTAGAAAAAACTCAAAATGAGATCTATCTCCTAAGAAATGATTTACACAGCAATAAAAATATCAGTTCACCAATTTCTCAGAGGCCTTTTTTACATGTGGCTCTTAAGAAGTACTTTCTAATTCTCTATCGATCATATTTCATGATCTCTATAAAAACGTTATGATCAAAAAGGTTAAAAGGTCTATTTTTAAAATCAGGGAACTGATGAAGAAGATGAGGGGGGTTTAGGAGAAAGAAGCAGGACAGAAAGCAATAGCAGCAACGGCAGCAGCATACCTAAATCATGTTAAATATGAAGAAAGAATGGCTGGAGTGTGGCTATAAGTTCCCCATGGCCAGTGGTATCAGTCTTCCACAGTCCTCCACTCTTCCTATAAAATGAACGCTCATAGGAGAGAACACGGCCACTTTGAGTTCTGCAGGAGAGGAGGCTGCATCACATCTTACCATGTTTGGATTTGTGGGGGCCAGGATGGAGACGGTAACAGGAGAGAAGATCTTGCAGGCTCTGTCTCATGGAAGAGGGGACCAGCTAGGGGCTGGGTTTGGCTGTTCCCAAACCTACCTCTTCCTGCATCCCACATTCCAGCAGCATTGTTACACACGCCTCAATGGGGAAGGCGATCTCCCGGCCACTGATCATGAGATGTTCTTCCAGAGGCTTCCCGAATGAGGGCTTCTCCACCCAGGCCTCTTAAGGGGGTGGAGAGAGAAAGGAGGTCAACGAAAACAGTTACTGATGTTTACTTATGCTGAAATATTTCTTTCTTCTTGTCATACAAATTCTCATCAGACTACCAAAGACATGGAGGCACAGTTAAGTATCCATTCTTGTGGTTTTGGAAAGACAGGGAGGACCGGGCAGATGGATGGCTAACCAGCTGTGTCCAGAGCTGCTGGGCTGCATGTGACACACAATCTCCACACACATATCCATGCACCCAACCCACCTCCACCCCAACTCATCCCCTTGAGGAAAGAATGTGTGTGAGTGTGATCTGCTTCACTGACACTGAATCAAGGCACCAGCTTGTGAAGTTATAGCAACTTATCTAAATGTGACCCTGTTGGGGAGAGAGTAAGGGTGAAATACAGGGCGTCAGTCTCACCTAGGAAGGCAATATTGGGCCATGGTCTCATCTGGTAAGGCAAGCTGGCTCCCAACCCTTACCTGTCTAAGGAAGGTTAGCACTTACCCTGTTGTGCTTTTATCTGAGGCAACACAGCTTGCAAGAGTGTCAATGACTTCCTGTGGTATTCAGCTTGCACTTCTATTAGCTGAAAAAACAAAAGAGCAAGCATTACCCTTTGTCAAAGAGTGGGGAGCACAGGCTACTGTGTCATGCGGGTACTCTGCATGAAAGTGCTGTCTTATAGGGAGGGAGGTGGAGTCCCCCATTCCCTCTTCAATCCATCTAAAATAATGAGCATATTCCTCCTTAGCCACTGAAGCAAAGAAGGCAGTTTGGGATGCAGAACCATGAAGGATATGGGGGGACCACCTCAGAGCTGGAGTGTGACTTAGAGAGTTTGCCTTCATTGCCATTCTTCCCTACTGAGGACCCCATCCTCAAAGCAAAAGGCAACAAACAATAGGAAAATATAAACAAAAAACACATGTAGAAATCCATTTGCCTAAAAAAGTTAAATGCCATTAGCCTGTGTGTGTATGTGTACATACACATACATAAATGTAAACATATATATTTTGTTTTCTGTAAAGTCAGTTCAAGATATAACTGATCAGAAAACTTTTGGTTTGATCCCCAATCCTCCTCAACTACTCTGAAAGGTAAAATTGCTTTGGTTATAGAGATACAACCCAAAGAACAAATTCCTTCAAGATGTTCTATTTTGACTATCCCAGTACTAAAAAACCTTCTGAAATACTGATAAGAGCAGTATGTCAAAAATTTCATTAATTTTAAAACTCTAAAACTGAATATTACCTTCCCAAGTAAAATCAGTTGGAATATACTTGAAAAAATATTACTACTTTAAAATAAATGTTCTTAAATTGGAAAGAATGCATATCAGCTCTTTATTAGGGTAGAAGCAATGTGTCTGAACTTCTGATCCACTGATGGAAGTGTTAGAAGATTGCTAATAGCCCACAGCTATTCTATATACTTATCAAAGTATTTTAAACTTTTTAGGATTTCTCCTTTTTCTTCCTTTATTTTCCTTCCTTATCATTCCATCACTTCCCTATTTTCAATTTGTATTTTTTCTTTACTAAGACACTGTCTCTTAAATCTGCTTTCATTGATGAAAGGCAGCTAAACAGGTCACATCAATTATCATTTACTAGTCTGTCATCATCTTTGGCAAAAATCTAGATTAAAATCAAATATGTGCTGGGGACAGAATTATCTTCTTCCCGGTTCTTTGTTTTTTGATACACCAAGGTTTCTCAACCTTTGCCCTACTTCCATTTTGGTCTGGATAATTCTTTGTTGTGGAACTGTCCTGTGCACTTGAGGATGTTTAGCAGCATCCCTAACCTCTATGCACTAGATGCCAGTAGCAACTCCCTCAAAAGGTGACAGACAAAAATGTCTCCGGACACTATCAACTGTCCACTGGGAGAGGGAGCAAAACCACCTCTGATTGAGAACAACTGCCATAGATTTCAGTAACCTTCATAGATGAGGTTAAATTTTATTCTCAAGTTTTTGGGGAAATCCATACAAGGAGAAGAAAAGGTAGTGTTTATTCACAGGTAGAACAGTCAAACCCCCACTCTTTTCTACAGCATGTTCAACCAAGGGGCTCTGAGTTCCATGCCCACATTTGCAAACAGGTTATAAGTAGTGTCACCTTTCTGGACCCTTACCGTTTGAAAGTAGTTTGCATAGTCAATTTCTTTGGCCACAAAACTGTACATGTCAGCTGAGAGCTGGTCCTATGGAAGGTAAAATGCACAACCAAGGTGAAATATAAAACAGTAGAGAGTAGTTAATGCATGAGTCTAGACATAAGAGAAGAAGAAGATACAACCAATGGTTAATTAAACAATTAACCATTGTTTAATCTCATTTTAAATAAAACTTGACATATTATAAACTTTGCCAAGGACATTTCCATGTTCCCAACCATGGCTCTGGAGAATGAGTAGCATGAAAACAACACCTGTGCCATTGGTTTCCCCAGAGATTTTACCACACAGGCCACATCTAGAGTTAGGAAAGCTCGTATAGGGGAGTGAGGTGCAAATTACTTGCATACACCTCTGCGGTTTGTGCCACCATTGTGAAGCAACCTCCAAGTACAAACTGCTTTTGTTCTCTCATTCAGTTATTTCTTCTCTTTATTCTACTATTTTGCTATCCTTCTTTCTTAATACTGATTGGTTAATCACAAGCATATAAGAAAGAGATAGAAACACCCAATTTGGAGAAAGTTGCATAAAATAGGTGGGCAGGGGAAGGACTGCTGATTCAGAACCTGGCAAAACCTGGTCTCTTCCAACGTCACACACAACTCTCATGTTAACAGTTTTATGCTTTCAATTCTCCATGACATTGAAAGCAATGACCTAATGCTGTCTCTGAATCTGGAATGTGTTCTCTGAGAAGAACAATTTTCAGTTTCACAGAAACACCCATAGCGAAGCATAATAAAAAGTATATTTTGAGCAGAATGTAGATTCTGTCACTACCCAGATCTTTGAGCATGTCATGTCTCTGAACCCATTTATGCAAGTCATATGTATGATCTCTAAAGTTCCTCCCTGTTTGGTTGCCTCAGATAAAAGACCTTTAGATGAAATGCTAAGTTGAGGAGAGAAGAGTCTTTAATGTTCAGGTTGAGGGTAAATGTGAGAACACAAAAAAGCTGATCCAGACACTGAAGGCATTAAAGCAGGAGCTACACATTTCAGGAAGAGCCTGTTTCATGAAACCTCAAGTATCTGTACCAACCCCGTAACCCTCAGACCCTCCAGCTGCCAATTAAACCTATTATTAGTGAGAGAACTGGGATATGACGATCGATCTGCTTCCTTTTCCAGTATCCTTGTAGACAAGTCATCACGGGGAATATCCTTAAAGAGTTCTTGTACACTAGGCAATAGAGTTAATAAAGCACAGAGTTAATGGAGAAATCTGTTTTGGGGAGAGCTTTAAGCACGAATTTGTCAATGTTACATTTGGTCTAATTTCAAATAATGAAGAAAGGGGAAACAATTACTATTCGCTAAGAAGATTCTAGGTGAGAGGCACAATGTCACATAGAATTCTCATCTAACTCTCTTAGGTAAGTGGAACTTCCAATTTCAGATGAGTAGCTACCAAGAGTTCAAGGATTTTATTTGCCTGTCTCAAAAGTTCTTCTCATATTAGGGGCTTAAAATTATTTGCTGAAAAAACAAAAGAAATGAAGACTCAGCAATGGTAAGTTTCCCTAAGAATAAAATGAGAGCTAAGCCCACCCATGATGGCTCCCCTTCACCAGACTGCCCCTATAATGAATGCTTTCGTAGGGCTACCAAATATATCGAAGGTTCAAGACAAAGCAGTTTTGTGAGGAATTAATGTCTGCCATTCCCGCATCAGCACTGTTCAGGACTCATCCATCACCAGCCTGGCAGTCGTAAGACAGATATTTCAAGTCAGGGAAAAACAAAGGGTTGAGTGACAAAAATAGTTCTGCAGACGGGAAAGGAACGGACCCCCTGAAGGACTAAATGCCATATCAAATACACCTTCAGTAACTCAGCATTTGAGCTTTGTCAACAGATGATCTTAGAGGAGTCAGACCATCTGTGTGTGTCTTCAGGAACATGAAAGAATTTTTAAAGCTACAATTAGATTACTGCTGTATTAAGTTAACAATATGGATCCCAAACAAGCCACATGGCAAGTAAGAAATAAAAATGAAAACTATAAATCAAATTTCCATTTATCTAAATTGTTAGTGAATTTTATTTATAGAGAGAAAAAAAAAACCTTCATTAATAATCAGCAGAGTTAAATGAATTTAAAAACATCATTTCTTTTTTGATTTTGCAACTAATCCATACTCAGAAAACTACAGAGCAAATAACCAAATTCACCTGTAATCTCAGTAGCAGAGATAATGGCTACAATTGCTGTGATGTGTGCTCATTTGCTATTTTAATTGGCACATGTTTGTATGATTGCTAGGCTTACAAAAATGGGATTGGAATGCTTGTAGCTCATTTAACCCTAGATAAACATGTTTTCTAATGGACATGATATTTAATATATGGATAGACTGTGTTTTTATTATTGGATGTGTTTCTAAATTTTTCTTCTTATAATGACACTTAAACGAGCATCTGTTTATACAGATTTATATCTATCTCTTGATTGTTTCCTTAGGATAAAATCCACAGTTAAAATTAACTCTGATTATACAATTCCTTATAGTTAAACTTAAAAATATTAGAGAGGTAATAATGAGTTGAGACATTAGGGCTTTTGATATATACTGTCAATAGCCACCAGAAGGATAATTTATACTGTAAGATGTAACCCATAAATGTTTTGTTTTCTACAATAACCTTTTAATTATGTTTAATCACAATAAAATTTATAGAGAAAATTTAAATAATGTTAACTTATATTTTGTTTTATCAAGAGGTTAACTTTCTTCTAGATTTATTGTCTCTTAGTGTATCCATTGTCAAGTGCTTGTCAACAATAAGGGCTCATTTCCCTATGAGTTTTCATGTATTTATACATAAGATTTATAAGAATTCTTTAGATTGATGAGTAAATAGGCTTTATCAAATACTACTACTATTTACCCCATTTTTTATTTAACTTTTGAAGCTACTTACAACTTTTTTTTTTTTGGTACTGTACATTTTTAATGGCTTGTCCATGTAGTATTATCTATTAAATTTTTCTCTTTATAATTTCCTCTTTTGTTAATCTGTTCAGGGCATCTCAACCAAAAGGATAAATGCCCATATATATGTTTAGTAGAGAATACAACATTTAAATCCTTAATACATTTGGAATTTATTTTGGTATTTGTCAGATATAGAAAATTTTTTTAAAGAGCTATGCAGATATCTCGGAATTGTTCATGAATAGAATAGATTGTCCCTATGGATTGGAAATGTCACAGATGAAATTCCTCATACACTTGGATTTTCTTCTGGCGGAGATGTCTTGTTTTTTATTTACTGTTTTTATTTTTTTTTGCTGTTTTATTTATTTTTAATATAGTGCCTAAATTTTAATTACGTAATTTCAGAATATATGGAATTCAAAGAGCCAGTAATTCTCCCACATTAACTTCAGAAACCTTTTCTTACCTTTTGAAGCATTTATTACAATTATACCAACTTACCACAGTTCTAATCAAATTAATTTGGGGACATTCAAATTTTTATAACATTGACTTCTCATTTAAGAATATCTCTCAATTTTATAAAGTCTTCTCGGATTTCCTGTCATATTTTATAATTATCCTGTATTGCATGATGATATCGTTGAATTTTGAGTATTTTTGTCTTTAAAAATCCCCAGGATATTTATAAATACTGGTCTCTTAAATACTTTTTCTTGGTTGAAGGTAGAACTTTGATTTTTATTGTTAACTTCTGGTTTCCAGTCTGGCATGTAAGGAGCTTAGAAGTCACCATTTTAAGAAGTCACCACTAACAACATATAAAAAGCTTAACAGACTAAAAAATCAGCAACTCTTTTGGTCCATCAGAAAAGTGAAGTCACATGGCAAACCACTGCCCCCAAAGTGGAGAGACAGGTGACTAAAAGAATCACAACTTACCAGAGCAGAAACCTCCACAGATATCAGTGCTGGGCTAGGAAAACTTGAATTATAATTGACAAATTGGTGGAGGCTCAGTATAGACATGTCTGAAAATTAAAACTTTGAAGGGACCTAGTCATTGGAAGCTTCCACGCTTTTGTGAGTTTTACCTCCAGAAGATCTACCAAGTTCTCACAGTGAACATCAGATAAAAATGCTCTGCTGCTTTCAGCAAGGGGAAGAGAAAAGGAACCATTAAAAAAAAAAAAAAAAAACACTTGAGTATTCTATTCCTCTTAATGAGGCCTACCCTCAGGAAAATTATTTTACCAGAGCCTAACCTAATGGGGTTTTAAAAGAGCCTTATTCATCAGGGGGGAAGGAAATTCTCAATTCTAGCAAGATCTAGCCTAGCCTTCCACACATTGGAGAAAAGTTCCCAATTCTAATCCCCTCTGGCCATCCTGTCCCACCTAAAACAAATAAACAAACAAACCTGAGAAGCTGAAAAACAAGAACTGAGAAGTACTTGTGAAGTTCACAGTCCAAGGGTAAGGGCTTCCCTAAAAGACTGTAGGATACTGCCATTCTGTCCATACCTCACCACTGCATTATTAAAGGCCTATTTACTACAGTTCCTTTTACTAAGTACATTACATGCATATTTTTGTTACAATAACAAGGCATACTAAAAGGCAAAAACACAGATTGAAGAAATGAAACAAGCAAGCATCAGAACCAGTCACATATGTCAAGAATGTTGAAATTATCAGGCTAGGAATATTTTTTTAAAAACTATGATCCCTATGCTAAGGTCTTTAATGGAAAAAGTAGATGACATGCAAGAACTGATATATAATAAAAGTGGAAAGACAGAAATTCTAAGAACCAAAAAGAAATGCTGGAGATCAAAAATGCTATAACTTAAATGAAGAATGTCTCTGATGGGCTCGTCAGTAAATTGGATATGAATGAGAAAAGAATCTCTGAGATAGAGAATATGATGACAAAAATTCCACAACTGAAAAGCAAAAAGAAAAAAGACTGAAATAAAGAAATAGAATATCTAAGAGCTGTGGGAAACTTCAAAATATATAACATGCATAATAGAAATACCAAAAGGAGAGCAAAGAAAGAAACAGAAGCAATGTTTGAAGAAATAATGACTTAGAATTTCCCCAAATTGATGTCGGCACCAAACCACAGGTCCGGGAAGCTCAGGAAACATCAATGGCAAAAAAATAAAATACACCTAGGAATATCATAGTCAAACTCCAGAATATCAAATATAAAGAAAAACTCTTGAAAAAAGCCACAGGTAAAAAAACATCTTACCTACAGAGGAGCAAATATAATAATTACATCCAACATCTCAGAAACCATGCAAGCAAGAAGTGGCAGATTAAAAGTGTTAAGAGAAAAAAATTACCAACCTAGAATTCTATACCTTGCAAAATTAATCTTCAAAAGTAAAGAACTAAAGACTTTCTCAGGCAAAAAAAAAAAAAAAATGTTGTTGCGAGTAGACGTGCCTTGCAAGAAATGTTAAAAGAAGTTCTTCAGAGAGAAGGAGAATGATATAGGTCAGAAGCAAATCTACATAAAAATAGAAAGAGTAGTAGGGAAAGACTAAGTGAAGGTTAAATACTTTTCTTTCTAATTCTTAATTGATCTAACATACAAATTTGTTCGAATAGCAATAATGTATATACACACACACACACACACACACATACATATACACACACACACACATCCATGCTACCTATGCTTATGTTTAAGTAAAATGGATGGAATTAGAAATATTTTCTTACTGAAAGGTATTTGCTCTACATGTGAAGCTGTCTAGTGTTATTCAAAAGTTGACTTGGATTAGTTGTAAATGTATATTGCAAACGTGAGGGCAACCACTAAAAAAAGAAGAAAAGAAATATAATCAATACATTACAAAAGGAGAAAAAGTAGAATTGTACAAATGCTCAAAAGGCAGAAAAAATGTAGAAGACAAAAATAGCAAATAACAAAGGCAACAAATAGAAAACAGGTACAAATAATGTTGATATTAATCCACTATATCAATAATCACTTAAACATCAATGGTCTAAACATACCAATGAAAAGACAGAAATTGTCAGAGTGGATCAAAAAAATAAAGACACAGTATATGGTTTTTACAACAAATGCAGTTTAAATCTAAAGATACATGTAGATTGAAAGTAAAGGGATAGAGAAAGATATGCTATAACCAAAAGAAGGAAGATTAGCTATATTAATTTCATACACAGAGCAGAATTCAGAGCGAGGAAAGTTTCTAAAGACACAGAGGGATAACATGTAATGAAAAAGGGGTCATTCTACAAGAAGATATAACAATCCTTAATGTGTATATACCTAACAACAGAGCATCAAATAATGTGAGGCAAAAATGATACAACTACAAGAAGAAATACATGAGCCAGTTATAGTTGGAGACTTCAACATCCCACTTTCATAAATGGACAGATCCAGCATACATAAAATCAGTATGGACACAGTTGAACTTAATAGCATAAACAATCAACTAGATATAATTGATATCTATAGACAACTCTATCCAACAACAGCAGAATGCACATTCCTTTCAAGCTCACATAGAAAATCTACCAACATAGACCACAATCTGGGCTATAAAACACACCTTGACAAATTGAAAATAATCAAGATCATATAATACCTGAGCTCTGTCCACAATGGAATTAAGCTAGAAATCAATAGCATAAAGATAGCTAGAAAATCTGAAAATGCTTGAGAATTAAACAACCCACTTCTAATTGACCTAATTTAAAAAATGGGCAAAAGACCTGAACAAACATACCATCAAATAATATATACAGATCCATATAAGTATATGAAAAAATGTTCAATAGCATGCCATTAGGGAATTGCAAATTAAAATAACAATGAGATATCACTACACACCTAATAGAATAGCTAAAATTCAAAACACTGACAACACCAAATGCTGACAAAGATGTGGAGCAAAAGAACTTTCATTTGTTACTGGTGGACTACAAAATGGGAGACCTACTTTGGGAGATAGTTTGGGAGTTTCCTACAAAACTAAATACACTTTTACCCCAAGATCCAGAAATTATGCTTCTTGGCATTTACCCAAATGAACTGAAAATGTACAAACACCTGCACACAGATGATTATAGCAGCATTATTCCTAATTGCCAAAACTTGGAAGCAACCAAGATATCCTCTGGTAGTTAAATGGATAAATAAAACTGTAGTACATCCAGACAATGGAATATTTCAGCACTAAAAAGAAATGAGCTGTGAAGTCATGAAAAGACATGGAGGAACATTAAATGCATATTGATAAGTGAAAGAAGCCAACATAAAAAGGCTATATAACATACAATTCCAACTATATGATATTCTGAAAAATGCAAAACACTGGAGAGAATAAAAATATCAGTGATTGCCAGGGGTCAGGGAGAGGGAGGGATGATCAATTACAGAGGATTTTTAAGGAAGTAGAACTATGCTATATAATTTTACAATGGTGAAAACATGTCATACCTTTACCAAAACACCAAGAGTGACCACTGAGGTAAACTACAGACTTCGGGTGATTATGATGCATCAACGTAGGTTCATTGACTGTAACAAATGCATCACTAGGATGTTGATAGTAGGACAGCCTGTACATGGGTAGGGCCAAGGGACATATGGGAACTCAAGATTTTCTCTACTTCATTGGTTCAGTTTTCTTCAGTGTCAATTCTGTCTTCTACTAAAAGCAACTTCATACCTGTATTTTTTTTTTTCATTTTTAAAAAAGTCCAAACCTCTTTCAGTTTCCTTTCCATTTTATTTGGCAACCTTAGCTCACCCTTATGTATTGCTACCTAAGGTCCCTAGTCCCTTTAATTTTATTTTGGGCACCAAGATATGTTGTCTGAAATTTATTGTTACTATCAATGAATCTTTTTCAAAATGGTTCTAATTTTTGAGTACTTCATTATTTATTATTGTTTTCTAACATAGGAAGATAATTGATCCAAAACTATTCTTTTTAATCTCAAAATGGCAAGCGTCTCTTTCTTGTCCCTTACTTTCCACTCTGACAGAATCTTTTCAGAACCTCCATTTTGTTTGCTATAAGTTTAGTAACTTGGCGGCCTATGAGGGCTAGCTAAATAGGGAGAGCTACTGCCATTGAGGATGCCTGCAGTCAAAAATATTTCACTTCTCCATGATTATTATTTCTGCGAGTTTGGTGAAGTGATCAGGCCAGAGAGAATCCTTCTGTTGATAACATGTTCTGTTCTCCATTTTGGTTAAATGACACGGTCATGCACAGCCTCCTAAGTGACACCACTGCCCAGTACATCATAGATTTCAGTAATGTCAAGAATATTCATACTAGTTGAAGCTCTCCCACCAGATGGCTTTTATTTGGGTGTGGCCATGTTTGCCCTTAGATCTTATGGGGATTCTTCTGGGGACAGAAGAAATCCAAGTAATTTAAGTGTTCTTCAACTATCCCACAACCTTCCAAATTAGAAGGTAGTAATGGGTTCTGCCAGGATCTCATTTACCAATTTATGATAACACTAATTTTCTAATAAAAGGAGCTATAGGTCAAAGCTCAATGTTGTCCTTTGGTCTGACAATAGATGTTCATTTAAGTCTGACTGTGAGGAGGACAAAATGGGCTGGACATCTGTCCTCCAGTTGCCATCTTTCTTGGGTCCAAGCTTGATTTTCAAAGGGCAAAGATTATATACTGGCAAAGAATAAGACTGAAATAAGAAGAGACACTAGTTTAAAAAGAGAGAGGCTGAGGATTAGAGGGACAGAAAACGATGTGGGTAGAATAAGGGTAAGAATAAAAGTGATGAGGTGTAGGATGATATATTTCAAGGGGAGAGAAAAGCAGGAAAGGTGGATGTGGAAAGTATTACTGTCTAATGAAAAATCTAGTGCTGCAGCCTATACCATACTTTGAATGAGAAATAATAAAACCGATACTACAGTTATCAAGTGGATTAGTTTTCTAATCATTGTCTTTTCCATTGTTATTTCATTGTTCATGGGTCCTTCTTGTCTTTCCTTTTATTGAAAAATCACCAACTATTTACATACCCTTTGATGTATTGGTTTAGGGGTCATCACAAAGGCCTCAGGAAGAAGAGAGCAGGTATGAGCTGTGAAGAGTGGGGCTTGTCTTTTGAAACATGGAAGCAAAGCAGGCATTAGATAGGAATGCAGGTAAGGAATGCTGCACCTGCTCATCTTATCTTGGTTTTCCTGGTTGGCTAAAGCTCTCGGGGTCCCACAGTTCTAGGGAGCCCTGCTTGGTCCTCTCTGAGCCTAAACAAAGAGAAATCAGATGGCCACTTTTGGCCCACATGCTTTCATTTTACTGATTTATCACAATGTAAGAGATCCCAAAGATTTGTCTTGCCTGCTAAGGAAAGACAAAACCATGAAGATATAAGGGTAAATGATACATTTAGGGAAACCCAAACAGGGGAGGGAGGAAGGCCACAGTAGATATTTAGAACAGCTGCCAACCACTGAAGTAGAAAAAAGAATCAGAAGAGAATTTTTATAAAAACATTAGTGTGTGCTCTCAAGGGGATCGAGTCAGCACACAAATAAAGCTACCTAGAGCATAATATGTAGTTTTATTAACTCAGTATTTTTGTTGTAATAAAACAGATGTCATTGACTAGCTAAAATAATAATGAAAGAGAGTGGGGGTTATCTTACTGAATATTAAAATTGGTACCAAGTCATTAGACTAGAAATTATATGTTATTATCTCAGGAATAGCCAAAGAGGTTAATGGACCCCAGATATAAATTTGAGGGATCAGATGATAGGATTTCACTTCAGGGGAAGGTGGCTTATTTAATAAATGGTGCTGGCATAATTGGCTATTTATCTGGGAAAAAACAACAACAATAACAACAACAAATCTATTTCAAACCATGTACAAAATCAAGTTTCAGATATATTAAAATGAACAAAATAGGTGTATAAAATTCATTAAAAACATTAAAGGAAAATGAAAGGAAAACAGTTTTTAACCTTGCAGTGAAAGATGCTTGGTGGGACCTTCAGAATCTTTCCTATGCAAATGAAATACATGTACATGATTAAGTTTTTAATAGCAGATATTAAGACAAAGTCAAAATGACAAATTGGAAGACTGGAAAAAGTATCTGTAGCACAAAAGACAGAAGAAAGTTTAATATCGCTAATATACAGGGAACTTATAGAAATTGAAACTTAAAGGAATAGAAATATTGGTCCAATTACCAATATAAATGTGCAGTTTCCCAAAATGGAAATGCCTATAACTATATGAAGAATCTCCAATAACTACATTAAGATATACTCATCCCTACTAATATTCAGAAAATTAAAGTTATAATAGCATAGAGACAGCTGTTTACCCTCACCAGATTGGCAAAAACTGAAAAGAGAAACAACATGTATTACAGGGAAAGATGAGGGGAAATGTGCAGTTCTGTACATTGCTGGTGGGAATGTGAATTAAAACTTCCTTTTTAAAAAAGTAAACTGTCAATACCTATTAAAATTTTAAATGTATACACACATAATCTTTGATCTAAAAATAGCATTTTTGGAAATCTATTCTAAAGGGAAAAAAATTACCAGCATATAAGAATATACAGAGAAGGATGCTAATTGCAAAAATTTTAAAGGCAAAACAAAACAAAACAAAAAACACACTAGTTTGAATATTCATCACTAGGAAAATAGCTAAATAAATAATAGTGTATACATACACACGCACACACATATATACGTATATATATATGTACACATATATTCCTACTATTGACTATTATGCACCTTATTAAAAAGACTAAGTTAGATTTATAGCTACTAACCTAGAGAGATGTCTAGGATGTATTATTAATTGAGAAAGCAAATGGTAGATTAATATATACAACATAATTATTTTAACATATAAACATATACACACATACATAAAACAAGTAACAGGGAAAATGCTGTATATGTGTGTTGGTATAATTATGAAGAAAAGGGTGGAAAACTATATAATAGGTTCTAACACTGGCTTCCTTATCCTTATAACTTTTGTGGCCACTTGGCATGTGACAGAGTAAATAGTTTACAACAAATATCTTGATAAATATTGGTGAAAAGGGCAAACTGGGCACCTTCTTTGCAAGAGGGATTAGTTGCTGGGCAGGAAGGGGGAGAATTATTGGTGTTTCCTTGCTATATTTTCATATTTTTCACTAGTTATGGTGAACATATATTACTCTTATAATCTTTGAGGAGGAATTTAACATACTTTTTGGTAAAAACAGCAAATGTAAGAAGCTACACAAGGATGGATGAAGCTGTTAAAATTTTATTCTGATGTATCTGGATATTCACATTCAGATCTCCTCTTAATACCACCCTCCCATGTCTACTGAAGAAGTAATTTTGAAAGAAATGAGATTCTTAACTGAGGAACATAAATCTGTGGTGAATGGTTAGAGAATACACAGAGTAAAAGTGAAATCTGCATGAGAGGAAAGTTATACTTACGAATAGCACTAGCTAGGTATTTGCTATTTACACAGGAGTTCAAATGACAAGTCAGCTTTACTCACAATGCATCTTGATCTGAAATATTGGTTTAACTTTACTTGGTACCACAGTACTGTAGGCTGAGATAATGAATTCTTTAAATCTTTTTCAATGTTTCTAATTCCAGAGAAAAATTATATCTGACTCTGAATGTCATCTGAATGCAAAGTCAAAGTCACCTACAAAGAGTGATTATAAAAAGATAAGCCAATGGACAACCTAACAAGACTAGATAGAGCCACAAAGATAAGCCAATGGACAACCTAACAACCTAACTAGATAGAGCCACAAAGAACAGAGATGTTGGCATGCAAACTGGCTACTCTCTTTTAAAACTGCACATGATTAATATAACAGATACCCAGCAGTTCCAGAAACATGAGTACATATACATAGAGTAGTATGAATGGTGTACTGCTAATTAAGCCCTATAAAATGTTTATGGGGAAAAGAGATGGGACACATTTGACTATGTGTAATGAAGGGCCTCTACCATTCCTGAGTGCAGAGGCTCATTTCTTAGAAAGAGACACTCCTCTCAACTAGTGGCAAGTTTTCTCTCTGTGACTATCTCCTTGGCTAGCATTTCAACTTGGTAGATAAGTGTTTCCCAGGAAGCAAGGGATTGCTAAAAAAACAAAAAACAAAAAAACAAACAAAAAAAACCCTCAGGAAATATTAAAAGGCACATAAAATAATTCAATATCAACACTGAGTCAAGGGCTCATATACTATATCTAAATTCTCAATGATTCTGTACAGCCTAGAAACTATTAGTTGGGACTAAGATGACTTACAAAAGCTTCAAGCAGAAACCAAGGTCATTTCCTCTTTGCCTACCATGCAGCAACGCCAGTGATCACCCACCATTGCCCACCTTGACTTTGTCACCATCAAAGCCCTAGCTCTCAGAACTCATCCCAGGTTCTTTGGAGATACTAGCAGTCAAGCTTAGGGCCAGTTAGTTTAAGTAGAGGCTGGCTATTCAGGTTTTACTAGAATTCCAGTGAACAAAAAGGGCCTCCTGTAGGGCTCATTTGTCTGTCCTGGTAGAGAAGAGCAAAGAGGTGGGGGGATACCCTGCAAATCTCCACTCTGTTGGCAGCCTCCTCCATCTCTTCCCTGAGGGCATCAGCTTTGGCACCCGCAGGCTGTAAGCTGCTGGACAAACCTGAAGACTTGGAAGTCTGCTGCCACCTGATGGAAAATAGGAGAAAAAGAGGAGAGGTGTGAGACAGGTAGAGTCCTGGGGATATTGTGGGAAGGCTGAGAAAACAGCTGGTTACAAATATTACCCAGGGAACAACACCCCCTCATGTGAAAGGAGATGTAATGAAAAGGTACCAAGTACTAGAGTAGGAAAATGGAAGTGGAGTTTCCACTTGGCAGTTGATGGAAGCTGAGAATCAACTACCCCTTCACACAGTGGCAAGTCTTCCCCAGTTTGCCACCATTTTCCCTACCGTCTTTTGAACATTAAGCCCAAGTAACATGACCATTGCTTTCTCTGAAGCACAGTTTCTGTCATTTCTTTAAGCTCCCTGCCTATACTGTGGGCATTTGAATTTGGAAGCATTCACCTACTTGGCTAAAAAGCCAATCATGTACGCTAAGTGAGTCTGTAAACTAACAGCTTATAGGGATTAGCAAGTAAGAAAAAAATAAGTCAAATGCGTCATTATCTTAAAAACTACTCTACTAGATACTGATTTCCAACTTGTAATAGGGACATGAGATATAAAACTATTTCTCAGCTTTAAGGAAAACAATAATGTAAGAAGGATGACAAAGGGCAGCTGATGCGTGCCTGCAGTCTTGGGAAGTCAGGAGGGACACTGAGGAGAAGGGGAAGGGGGCAGGGGGTGAGTTGGGATGCTGCACTGTCAAGAGGGCAGTTGATCTTCATGGGGCTGATGGGCCCAGGCAGGAGGGTAGGTCATAGGTTGCCAGATATTTCCATTGACAAAAGAAGCTGGAAATTGTCATATGAACTTTTCCTGATGCAATGTCAACTGATTCAATAGTTTCTTTTAAATACTATGCTGGCTAATAGTATGCAGACCAAACTAGACAGCTCATCAGGCTCCATCCAATGTAAAGAAAAAAGTGCAACATTACATAACTTCACTTTGAGAGTCAAGAGTCTAATCATTAGGTGTCTTCTCTACACATTTCTTTTCTCATTTGTTATATGCAGGACAAACAAAAGAGTGCAAGATTATGATATAAGATAGGGAAACTAAAGTTATCTTTACTATTAGCAAAAAGTAGCAAAATAAAGGACTGTCATTTAAAAAATGCACTTATGAGAAATACTTAAAAAGGCTTTGAGATATCGAGCTGGCTTGAAATTCTAGAGACTGACACACATGTCCTGGGAAAGATTCTGTATGCAAGATCAACATTCAGAGCAAATTAAAAAAGAAATAATCTGCTTAAATATGTTTAAAATCTAAGCTAATAGATAAAGGGTAGTAAAAATTCTTGGTCAATTCTTTCTTATAATGGTTTGCACAGAAATGAAATATTTAATTGATACCTCCAAGGTTTAACTATTTTAAATAAAGTATTGAAGTGCTGCTGTTTTCTTCTCAAATAAAATATGAGATGCTGTGTTTGTAATTCAGATCTCAGATAATGACTATACCTCTATGACAGACTGTAGGTGAGTCAAGCTATATCCGCCATCTAACTCATGCTACCTGAAGAAAAAAATAAACTAACCATATATAAGAATAAAAAATAAAGTGACTGTAAACACTATACTGATTTTATGGTTTTATAGATCTGGATTAGATTAAAAACCAAATTATACTTAATGTAAGTATATTAAAATAAAAACATTTTCTGGAGTTATCTTTTTTCCTTATTTCCCCCCATTTCCCTCAAAATTCTGTCCTGTAGTCAATATCCTGGTAGTTTAAAATCATATACCTTTCCACTCCCTATTCAAGGAATTTTATTTGTAATATACAAGTGATCTATTTTGATACTATAAAATAGTGATAAGATACCCCAAAATGGTCCCTTTGTTAGAACAAAATCTCAAGGGAAGCTTAAAAATTGTACCGGCAGTAATCTGCTATGAAAAGTGACATTAATCATTTTCAGGGTCTGGTGGTCTTCTCTGTCAGTTGTTCTACAAATGAACTCGAGAATTATGCTGCTCTGTTAAGAAGAAATTGATTTTGGACCAAGAGAAGAAACAGGGATTCTTGTCCTAGAAGAGTTTGAGCTTTAAAATTTGAAAAGCAAAAAGTTCATTTTTTCCCCTAAAGTAGCTGATATTATCACCATAATACATGACCTGGGGGAGAAGACAACAGAATACAAACTTTAACAAATGCTAGAGGAGAGAAAATGGCTAGAAATAAGAATATGAAATTTCAAGGATCAAGAGAAGGGGGAAGAAGACAAATGTAAAAGTTCAGGGAAACAGGAAGTCTAGAAGAATTTTTGGACGGCAAATGGGAAAGTTTCTTTACTGGGACATTTATTATCTTATCTGTCCAGTCTTCTCCTTTCCTCTGTCACCAGCATCCTCCATGTTTTGAGGTCCTGTCCCACTACTTCTCTAATGCATGGGCCAAAAGGAGCTGCCCGTTTTGTGTGTCTCTCACAGTAAGAAGTCCAGGTAGGGATCCCTAATGCAAGCCATCCTTCACCACCACAGCCAAGTGACAGGTCAAGGAAGTGGCACATAAGCAACCTCCAGACAAATAGAGCCCCTCCTTTGCACATTTAGAATTAAAACAAAAGAAAAATGTCTCATGCTGGGGAGACTCGAGCCCAAGGGACATCCAGTGACTATGGAGACAATGGTCTAAGGAAAAGATGCCTATATGTGGAGAGCAGCAGAGGTGAGAGATGTGCAACTGCTCCTGGTGGCAATAAGACTCTGCTGCCAGTCCCAGAGGTACTGAAAATGGACATAGCTCCAGAATTCCACTTCTAGTTATCCACTTCTTTAATTCTGTAAGCTGCCAGGTATTCTTCCCCAAACTCCTGTTTTACTTATATTAGTTCACTTATATCCAAAGAAGGCAGATGGGTTGCTCTGGCTGCTGTAACAAAATACCACAGACTGGGGGATTTAAACAACAGACATTTATTTTCTCGCAGGGTTTGGGTTCTGAAGGCTCTCTTCCTGGCTTGCAGATGGCTTTCTCATTCTGTCTTCACAGAGCCTTTTCTCTGAGTGCACACAGAGAGAGCTCTTGCTCTCTCTCCAATTTCTTACAAGGCCATCAACCCTAGTGGATTAGCACCATATCCTGATTTAAGCTTAACTGGGGGGTTAGGGTTCCATATATGAATTTGAAGGGGACACAATCCAGTCCATAGCAATACCACCTATTGCTATTCAGCGCAAACGTTAAGTGTCCTGGACCCAAAGAGTTGACCGTGAGATACATTCCCCCCAAAACTGAGGCAGGCTTTGGAAAGAAATGGGGCTCCTTCTTTAACTATTGCCAAACCAAACTTATAGCAGAAAAGAGGTTTGTGTATCATTCACATTCATTTTAAATTCAACTGAGCATAAAGCTTCCTTGAGGTTATCTCTATCCTTCTTATTTATAATCTTTTATTCATCTTCTAAGCTTCAGTATTCTTTGACTAGCATATCAATAATTTATTCCTTTTTATTTCTGAATAGTATTCCATTGTATACCACATTTTAAAAATCTACTTGAGAGACATTTGAGCTGTTTTCTGTTTTGATCAATTCTGATTAAAGCTGCTATGAATATTCATGTATAAACTTTTATGTTCGCTTTAATTCTCTTGGATAAACAGGAATTCAAGGACTGGATCTTATGATAGGTATTTGTTTAACATTTAAAAAATTGCCACGCTCTTTATCCATGTGGCTGTACCACCTTACAGCATTGCAGAAGAGTTTCATCTGCTTCACATCCTTGCCAACAGTTGATATGGTCAGCATTTTTAATTTTTTGTCATTTTAATGCGTGTGCAATGGTATTTCATTATTATTTTAATTAGCATAATGACTAATGCTCAATACCAACTAATGATGTTGACTATTTTTCATGTGCTTATTGGCCATTCATATCTTCTTTAGTGAAGTGTTGCCTCAAATTTTTCCCCATTTAAAAACTATACTGTTTGTATTTTTATTATTGAGTTGCAAGAGTTTTTTATAAATTCTGGATATGTCCTTTGACAGATATGTGTATCGCAAATATTTTCTCCCATTCTATGGCATAACTTCTCATTTTTTAAACAGTATTTTTCAAAGAGCGACATTTAAGAATTTTTATTGGGCCCAATTTATTAACTTTTTATCATTCATGTTTTTTGTATACTAGGAAATCTTTGCCCACCCTCAATGTTGCAAAGTTTTTCCAGCATTGTACGGTTTAAGATTTTATACCACCTGTTCATAATCTTAGCTTCTTCTTTTGATTTCTGAGTCCTTGGGTCTTTCCCGGAAGGGTCAGTAGTATCTTTTACTTTTTTAACTTTAAAAAACATTGCAATTATAGTTGTCATTCAATACTGTATTAGTTTCAGGTATAAAGCATTTCAGTTAGACATTTATATAACTTACAAAGTGATCCCCCTGGTAAGTCTTGCACCCAACTAACATCATGTATAGTTATAATATTATTGACTACATTCTCTAAGCTGTACTTTACATTTCCATTAATACTTTGTAACTGCCAATATGTACTTCTTAATCCCTTCACCTCTTTCACCCAGTCCCCCAATTCCTCTCATATCTGGCAATCATCAGCTTGCTCTCTGGATCTATACATTTGCTTTTGTCTTACTTATTTATTTTGTTTTTTAATATTCCACATATAAGTGAAATTATATGGTATTTGTCTTTGTCTGACCTATTTCACTTAGCACAATGCCTTCTAGGCCCACATGTTGTCCCAAAAAGTAATGGCTGAGTAATATGCCATTGTTTATATGTACCACTTCTTTATCCATTTGTCTTTTCATTGGAGCATTTAATCCATTTACATTTAAAGTAATTGTTGAAAGGTATGAAGTTATTGCTATTTTATAAATTGTTTTCTAATTGTTTTTGTAGTTCTCTGTTCCTTTTTTATTCTTGCTTGCTGTTGACTTACTGCAGTGTTGTGTTTGGATTCCTTTCTCTTTATTTCTTGTATATTTTTGGTTTGTGGTTACCATCAGCTTCCTATATACCAAGCTATGTTTACAGCAGTCTATTTTAAGTTGATGGTCACTTAAGTTCAAACATTCTATGATCCCTACCATTTTTACTCACTCCTTCCATATTTATGTTTTTCTCATTATATTTTACTTCTTATGTGTGTGTGTGTGTGTGCGTGTGTGTGTATCCCTCAATTTACCATTGTAATTATACATGGTCATCCTACTTTTGCCTTTTAACCTTTAGTGTTGGTTGATCTACTGCTTTTATTCTGTGTTTGCCTCAGTGAGAATTGTTTTTCTTTACTATATTTTTCATATTTTAAATTTTTTTCTTCTTCTTATTAAAGAAGTTCCTTTAACATTTCTTATAATTACTAATTTGGTGGTGATGAACTCCTGCTTTTTCTTGTCTGAGATCCTAGACTTCAGTATTATCTGAGGATATTAAATGGCTTTTGAAGCAGAGAAGCCAGATTTACTTGAATAATGACAAATGTACACATTAGATTTAGACCTAATTAAACATTGGATAAATCTGTTGGATTTGGCAGGATCCATCAGAGTTGTGGTAGAATTCGAAGATCCAGTCACAGAACTATTGATCAAGATGTACTGAAAATATATTAAAGAGCCTGACTTTCTTTAAAGGCAGAGTGTGTCTCCACCTGGAATACACTGTTCAGTCTGGATAGTATAATTCATGAAGGACAGAACAGGACTAAAGAAAGCTTTGTCAATAATTAGGAGGATGCCACAAAGAATAGAATCTAACATGGACGGACTGGCTAAATAGCTAAGTAGTGTGGGGTGGAAGTGGAGGGCAGTGAAAACTAATTATTCCAGAAGAGTAACTGGTGATCCCTCTTATTCAATAGTGTTGCATTGATCTTACTTCCATTGTTGGATCACAAAATGCAGTCCTGATGTTGAATAAGAGTGAAGGGTTAGGGGAAAAAGCAGGAAGTTGGGTAGGTTGGCTTTTCATTGTGGCTTGCAGCAAAGTCCTACAAGATGCATTAACCCAGGCTAGAAATGGCTCGTCTGAGATTAAAGGTAGGAGAGAGGACACCTTTGCTAAGACATCCTCTCTCATTCTGAAGCCTATAACTAAACTGATGGAGAATCATAACTGAGGCCTGGGGTTGGACCTTCCACCATGGTTACTAAAGCAGAGACCTGAAGAGGCAGTAACTAAGTTTTTCAAGGGCCATACAGCCAATATTCTCCCTCTAAAGCAATCCTCAACCCTCACACTCACAATTACATAGAATAGACTGTGAAAAACAACCAATATGATAAAGAAGATGGATCAGGTTTATATGAAAATCATTTAAAAAAAATTTTTTTTTGATCTAAACAAAAAGGTTGTGGGTCCGAATTGAAGTTTATAAGCATAGAAATTTGAGAGGGGAGGTAGAGATTTCCTTACCAAATCTTAATATGCTCGAGACTATAAGCTGAAAATATGAAAAAGTTGTTAAATCATGGATGAGGGTCTCTAATGACATTTCTCTAAGGCGCTAAAATCTACACACCACTTAGTGTCACCATTAAAAACAACGCAAGACCAGACTGACCATGGCTGTTACCTAGGAGTAACTCTTTCTCATAAGAAGACCAAACAAAAACACATAACTGGCGATGGCAATGATAAGCTTTGACGCTAGAATCCAGCCCGCTAACCAGAAGCTCTGTGCTGGAAATTTGGGTTTTCCTTACAGAAGAAGCAAATCAGCCAGGGCTTCACAGAAGGAAATCATTCTGGAAATCCAGGAGCAGGGTGTCCGCTATCATCCTAATAGTGAGACAGTCAGCATTGCTTCAATCACCTTACGTGCCTCCCAAAATATGGGACTTGATCACTGCTATTGGAGGCAATTTTATGTGGCACACAGACATAGTGGTAAGTAACACCAAATCAATACTGCCCTCTGTTCTTTCAGGTGCAAGGACAGACCCGGATGTGGGTAAGAATAACTATAGCAACTTTCCAATTCCTGCTCCTCTTCTTTTTTAATCAAAAAAGACAAGAATCACAGTCTTCCATAAGCAACAGAATCTAAAATAACATTGGCTTTGCTTTCATCCTGTTCATTTTTATGTTTACCTGGTTATTTGTAGCAAAGGGCACTACTTTCAATTATGATGTTATAACTTTTTTTAAAAAAATAGGTTCATTCTGAAAAAGTAAATCAATTTTTAAAAGATGTGTAAGCACAAATGGCAAAAATCAGTCAGGTAGAATGAAGTTCAGGAAACACTAAGTTAACTTTTTTTTTGAAACCTTTGTTTTTCTGCTGATTGAAGTTTTATTTCTGGTCTTGGAGGGACTGCCCAATATTTTTATTGGTCCAAATGCAGAATTCTAATGTCCCAATAAGTTACAGTAGCAGCTTCCTTTTATAAAGCACTTGGGATATATTGTGAGAAGCATGATCTCAAATGACACTCAAAACAACCTCTCCAGGTTGGCCCACAAATGTTGTTACTACCCGTATACAGACAGGTGAGCAACCTATTCTGGGAGTTCAAGTGACTTGACCAAGGACACAGGTTTAGAAAATAGATGACTTAGATCTTAGTTTTTTATCTCTGACTCCTAGTTCAGGAGCCTATCCTACATCTCTCAGTCGAAGTATATTCTGTTTTCGTTTTTGTTTCTTTTTCTCAGAAAACATTATTAAAATTGACCTACAATGAACCTAAAATAGAACTAAATAGTTACTTCGATATTAATATTGATGGCCCTGCATTCTTTCAACTTGCAGACTTATACAAACAAACACCTACTCCTGTAAAAAATAAAAAGGCACATGGGCACAACCATGACATATGTCAGCCACAGTCAAAGCCCTCTCAAAGCCTTTGGCACCCGCTACATCCCCACCTCCCTACCACTATACCAGGAATTTTCTAGTGGATTCTGGAAGAAAGGTACAGAAGATCAACGTTACCTCCCTCAGAATGCTCTCAGGTTTAGGGAATGGCTACATAGAGAAGATATCTGCACTGTCAGCTTCAGAAAAGGGTAAATTTGTCCCCAGAATTTGAAATTCTCCCCTCATTATAGACCCGACACATCATCGATGCTAGCACTTAGTCTCTTCTCCTACTAGTCTCTTGCTTTTCCTTCTACCCTAGCCATGCTGGCCTTCATCCTGTACCCTGAATATGTCGGCATTATTCCCTCCTCAGGCCTTTGCATTTGCTTTTCTCATTGTTGTGGACAGTTTTGCATCAGATCTTTGCATGGCTGCCTCCTCACTGTTTATGTCTCGGGTCAAGTGTCATCTTGGAAAAGCCCTCCTTGTGTTACCCTATCTAATGCTGTTGCCCCTTTCTCCAACATTCCCTTCCAAAATTACCCTGTGCCACTTCTTTATATGGCTACGGCTGCCTGAGATTGTTTTGTATGTTTGCTCACTTGCCTGGAGTGTATCTCTCAAACTAGACTGCAGCTTCCACGAGAGAAGGCCTGGTATTTCTGCTCCCTACTCTTACCTCCAGTGCCTGGAGTATTAAAAAAATCTTGGTGAATAAAAACAGACACACACCCACACACAAACTCCTACCCACAACCAAATATGATCACTGTTCTTTTAGAGAAACAAAAAATGAAAGCAGAGGCACTACTGTACCTTGTTCGTGAAGAATCCATGTCCAGCACCAACTTTGCTAAGTGTTTCCTCTGTTTTTGAATATTTGGGATTTCTACCTGTGGTTACAGAAGACAAAAGACAGTTGAATTAAAGCGCAAGATAAATTCTTAAGGAATTATTGATAGCCATGCAACAAGTTTGCTAGAGATCTCCCAATCCTTATTTTCAGATGAAATTCCTGGTTTCTTTTCCTTAGCTAAACTCTGCTCTTACTTTGCTGGACATCTGCCAGGAATCTCCATCAACTCAGACCATCTCAGAGGTTCTGTGCCTTCTTCTCACTTACGCCTAGCCTCATTCCTGGTCTTAGCCAGCAAAAAACAGGGCTCGATTATCTCTCTCTTCACATGCATAAGGGCCAATGTAGGGGAAAAGCAGATCTGACACACAAACCTAATTCAAAACAGACAGCAGAAGGATGAAGAGAATGGGTCTCAGGAGACCTGAGATGCTACGAGGAATGCAATTAGGATATGTTTTTATAGAAATAAGATTTTTTCCAAAGTAAATAATGAATAAACATTGACATGGCTTTTCTCAGCTATGAGAAGTTCTTCCATAGTGGTTGTATGGGGATGCTCTTTTTATATTTTTATTTCTAAAAATGACTTAACTGAACATTCCAGAGAGGGATTTTGGTTCCAGGCCCAGCAAAAGTGGGGCAGGATGTGAGAATTTAAAAGGAAAATTGGCCGTAATTGAACCAAAGTCATCTCAGGCTATGGCTTTTATAGAAGGAAAAAATGTGAAGTGTTCTGTGAAGTGCTTTCTATTCACTCTTCAAGCAGGGGTGAGTAATGAACTGAGTGTCAGGACTTCCAATAGGAAGGAGAAGGATACTGTCTGGGGCACCCTGCATTGTCACAGAGCCCAGAGTCACATGGGGAGTCACATGGAGAGTCACACAGGCATCTTGTTTGTAAAAGCAAGCTCAACACCTAGGTCACACCTGCCCCTTGTATTTGCTTCGGATTGGCTGGAAACCCAGACTACGTTGGTCTTCCAGGTAGGGGATGCCCTATAACAGGATAGCATCTGAGAAGTCTAGAGCTGGTCTATACCAAAGCCCCATATCTAGAATTATATCCCTGAATGTTTTCAGGCACTTAGGAAATTAGTTACCCATACATTCTGCCCCATAAATAGCACCAGGGTAGATAGAGGTGCTGGTGGCAGTCCAGAAAGGAAACCAGACATGGTTCAGGACAATACTCTGCAATACGGCAGCCCTTATTGTCATTTTAAATTCGAACAAAAAAAATGACATAAAATTAAAAATTTAGTTCGTTAGTCAAAAAACTAAGCATATTTCAAGAGCTCAATAGCCAAAGAAAGCTAGTGGCTATCACACTGTTCTCTGGGACAGCATCATTAGGTTTTGTATGACCAATTAAAGGCAACTGGGAGGAGGTCCAGGGTTCAGGGCAAATAAAGTCTCCCAATCATTTCCTTTCTTATTTGATAAAACTTCACTTGTTCGAAGCTAACAAAATTGTCACATAAACATCAAGGTTTCCTTTTAATAAAATAGTTTTGTTTAGTGTCATTTAAAGTCCAAGAGAAGAGACCTAAATAGACAAACTCCAAGCGGCCTTACAGAGTCTCTTGGGCGCAGGGCCTCAGTACCTTGTGAGGAGGGGCTGTTGTTTATTTCACTGAAGACTTGAGATGGGTGGAGGACAGGGGTGGTGATGGCAGTGGAGACCCTGGTGGGGAAAGAAGTAATGCTGCCACCTTTACCCCTTTCTCCACTGGAATGCCAATAGAGAGAAGTACCGGTGGGAGAAGGGGGCAGCAAACATAATGGGGAATCCTGACCATGCAGTTGAGGGGTAATAACCCCTAATAAAATACAGTGTCACAAAGTAGGGTGAGGGTAGAAACAGTAATAAGGCTGGAACAGAATGACTAAAGGGCCCACTGATCTGTCCCTTTCTGCTCACTTAGGCCTAGCCTCATTCCACTTCTTACCTCAGCCAGCAGGAACAGGGGCTCAATCACATCTCTCTCCACTTGCAATTCGAAATGAATCAGCTCCTGAGCCAGCTTGTCCTCTGTCTCTCCACAGAGTTTCAGCATCTTCCTACAATAGAAGGGAAAGAAAGCCCATACTGAATACCCTAGAAAGCAAGATGTCACCTATGTCATATTGTTATTGCCTTCTGGCTGGATACATTTTCAGAAGACAGTGTTAAAAACTGGTTGATTTCTGCTTTTTCCGCCATCTTGGAGCCTGCGGAGGCTTGCTGAGAACAGGACTTCTAAAATGACAAATATGTCTGGAAGGCTACGGTCCAAGGCCTTTTTTGCTGGCTATAAGCAGCATCTCCAGAACCAGAGAAAATATATAGTTCTTCTTGAAACTGAAGGTATTTATACCCAAGATGAGACTGAGTTTTATCTAGGCAAGGGATGTGCTTATGGGTATAAGGCAAAGAACCACACAGTGATTCCTGGTGGCAAATTGAACAAAACCCGGGTAATCTGGTAAAGGTAACTCATGCTTGTGGGAACAGTGGCATGGTTTGTGCCAAATTCCAAAGTAACCTTCCTGCTAAGGCCATTGGACATGGAATCTGTGTAATGTTGTACCCCTAATGGATTTAAATTTATTCAAAGTAAATAAAGTGGATTTGTTCTCTTGAAAAAAAAAAAAAAATACTGGTTGATTTCCATGGCTTCTAACTACCAACCTGTTCCATCCATTTTCATTTCTGAAATTATCAATTTTTTTTTAATGATGCTAAGTCCCTACTGTGTGCCTAGGGTAAATGGGACATATAGGGAAACATGAGAGATGTGGAGAGAACAGACTTACATGTGCCAAATCAACAGGCCTAAAATGAGCCAGATGTTTCTATCTCCTTGAGAGCACTGAAGAAACTAGCTAAAATGGATGCAAAAACAAATCGACATCTTCAAAATATACCAAAAACTAAATTTCTATTTTTTCTATTAGAACCCATTGAAAAAGCAATTTCAATAGCCTCTAATAGAAAGAAAATTCTTTCTCCTAAACTATATAAACTTATTTAATGCAGGATGAATAGATGATTATCCAATGGAAAATTGGAATGGAAAAACCAGTCCAAAGTTTACTAATAACGAGGAAATAACAAATGATTTGAATGAACAGAAAGTTATACCATGTTCCTAGATGAGAGAATACTATGTTTAAAAGACGTTAATTACCCATGAATGGTATATGGGCAGTCCTCCTTTTGCATGGTACCATATTAACTGAAAGTCATGTAAAAAGTTTTTATAAATGAATGAGAGTATGAGAAGAGGCCATTTGTTATTCTAGAGTTAGTACGTACCCTTCCTGTCCATATTTTATACTTTTTACCAAATATGTGTGTTCACATATTATATATAATACTGCTACATCACTTGGTTTAAAAAGTTAACATAATGGTTTAGCACTGAATCTCTTCTTCTATTACTTGCTTTTTAATTTCATCATTATCTTTGGGGCTTAGCCACCATGATACATGCAGAATTAGATCATTTTGCTGTATAGAATTCCATTCTAGGAATATACCACCATTTATTAAGCCTTCCCATAGTCAACAATTTGTGGCTATTCCATGCAGTGCTGCAGTGCATATGTGCAGTCTCTTTTGCATGTGTGAGAATTTTTATGTGCAAAGGAAAGAAGATGTGCATACCCTTAACCTTACTAGAGATGACCAATTGCTCTTGAAATGATACTAACTTCACTCTCACTGCTGCAAGTGAGGGTTCCTAATGCTCAGTCTTTTTGCCAACCCTTGGTACTGGTAGGAATTTTAATTTTTGCCAAGCTGGTGAATACAAAATATTATCTCATTCTGGTTTTAATTTGTATTCTTTGACTACTGGTAAGACTGAATATCTTTTCATGTTTTGGGCCATTCAGGATCCCTCTTCCATGAAGTGCCCACTCATATTCTTTGGCTATTTTTGTATCAGGATCTATTTATTTGAATTCATTTCAGGAGTTCTTTATATACCACTAGGTATGTGTATGGATGTAGAGTGGATTCAAATTCTTTTTCAAATCTGCTGCAAATGTCAACTCCCAGGCTGTGGTTTATCTTTGTAGATTTTTTAATGGTGTCTTTTATCTGATTTTTCTATTACTTGCCTCCATATTTCTAATGCTACTTCTTCTTCTTTTTTTTTTAATTTGAAACATTAGCTATTGACTATCAACTATGAAAAATGAGAATTTAGCTATCTTTACATTTCCCCTCTGTCCATTCATTTAGTATTTACACAACATTTTGACCCCATATACTATTCAGAGTAAAGCTGGGTAATGTATTATGATTACTGGTCTTGTATATTTATTCGTTCCCTCTGGAGTTAGCAATTACCTTGCTTTGTTTGGTTTGGTTTGCTAAGACCTGATTGAACCTGAAATCTTCTGTTCTTTTCTAATTTGTCTCTTAAGACAACAAACCACATTTGATGTGAATGAATTTCATCTTCTTGAATTAGTCTCTCTCAGACCTGTGTCAGTCTAGACTGGAGTTCGCCTTGTATCCCTGGGCAGAGCTATCTTCCTGAAATCTTCCCTCACAATTTCCTGGGATTCTCTTTCTCTCTGTCCTGTGCTGACTTGTTCTGTTTCCTATACGCAATGTCTATCATTCTTGGTCAGTCCCGCATTTTGGAGCACAACTTGCTCTAGCGGCCTGTGAAATTGTGGGTGGGGAGTCAACTTTTGAGACCTTGCACATCACAACATTCTCTTTTACTTTTACAATGATTGACAGCTAGGCAGGATACTGAATTCTATACAGAGCATCATATCCCTTGAGGATTGTGAAGGTATTATTCAATAATCTGCTAATTTCCATTGTCGCTTTTGGCAGATCTGAAACCATTCAGATTTGTGATCCTCTATATATGACAATTTATTTTCTCTAAAAGGTTGAAGAATCTTATTTGTCACTAGTATTCACTAGTGGTAAGCCCTGACATAGGTTTAACTTTTTTCTATTGCATTAGGAGCTCAGTGGGCCCTGAGATGTAGAAATGCACATACTTCAGTTCTGGAATACTCTTTCAGAAGATGTTGATAATGATGATTTCTCCCTTTCCTTTTCTCAGAACTCTTGTCACTGAAGCCTAAGACTTCCTCTGCTTTCCAACTTTTCTATTTTCCTTCTTGCTCTCTTTTCTAGATTTTTTTCAGCTTTATTTTCCAAATCTTCTACTGATAATGTCATATTTTTCGTTACTATGAAGCTTGCTTTGTTCTCTGAATGTTATTTTCTATAAAGATTTTTTATTAACATTCTATTTTTTATCTAATAGAGGCATTATTTTTTCACTTGAAAATATTAAGTGATTGTTTTCCTGAAATCTTCCTCTCTTACACAACATCTATTTCTTCCTAATTTTACTTTTTTATTATTTTCTCAGTTGTTTTAGTATCTAGGTTTCAGGTTAGAGACCCTCCTCAAATGTCTCATGATCTCTGCCGCCTATCTATATTTAAGGGTGGAGACTAAGGAGCTCAGAGAATGGAGTGAAGATCATCAGCAAGTTGATCTAGCTGGGCCATTCATTGGAGCTCTGTCTCCTTCAATATCTTCAGATCTAGTTCATTCCTGTTGCACTGTCAGATACCCCAAATAAGGCTCTTCTACTCTTTTGCCTAGAGAGTAGAGGCCTGGGGGCTGCATGCATAGAGAAAGACAGCTGAAGAGTCTCGGCATCTGGCTGCATTAGAGCACTTAAGTCTCTTCTTTAATCACCCTTACCTGGTATCCCTAGTGGGAGACACTGTTTTGCCCCCTGCAGAGAATAAAGCTCCAGAATCTGGCTGGGAAGTGAGGCATGAGGATGAGAGTCTCCCAAAGGTGAGGTAAGTGCTGGGTTTGAGCAATCCAAGTAGTACTTGAATGGCGTTTTACTCACATTCATAATTTCAATCACCTCCCCACCCCCAAAGACCCACTATTCCAGAGATGCCTGGTACCACCAATGCTGAGCTTTGTCAGTATTTCAGAGAGTAGATAATGTTGACTCTCTTCATATCCTCCTTTTTCCTTAGGAGTCAGATTTAGGGGACTTGCTAAGTCAGTTCTCAGTCAATTATATGTTTTATAGTTCACAAAATTATGCTACCATTGTCTTCTCTCCTGTTTTTCCTGCCTTTGTGGATTTATGTCTTTTAAAATAATAATAATAAAAAAAAACTATTATAGTGGATTTGGAAGAGAACAAAATCAGATGTGCGTATTCAGTCTGTCATCTTTACTTGGGTGTCCTCAATCCCTTTACTCTCAATCTTGCTGTGTCATGTTTTAGCTGTAACTCTTAGAAACAGCATATGACAATTTCATGTTTATCCACCTGAGATTCTCCATATTATGAACAGTTGAGTTTATTCCATTTACATCTCTTATGATTACAGATATATATTCAGCAATTACCTCCATTTTCTGTGTTCTATTTATTATGCTTTTCTTTGCTTTTTTCTTTTAGTCCCTTTTTATATTTTATTTCCCTTTTCCTCCTTTTACTAATTTTGAAGTTATGCATTCTATTTCTATTCTTTTTGTGGTTACTCTTATTTTTCTAACATGCACATTTACTTTAAATTTAAATGTAATATCTTTATCTTCCTCTCAATACAAAAACATAAAACACTAATTCCTCTTCCTTTCCTGGCATTTTCCAATATTTTAGTTTTGCCTCCTGTAAATATTCCCCAAATTAATTATTATATTGCTACTTTTAGTTCATGGTTATTTACATTTCTTTACACTGAAGGGTGAATATGTCGCCCCAAAATATGCCACAATGGCATAAGGGTTATTTTGAGCTGAAGACAACTGAGAAGAAGTGGATACAAAATAAGCTTTCTGCCCACCCCACCTGCCACTGGCTAAAAGGAGGACATAAATTTATAAAAGTGTCCCCCTTTCCCTCTCTACCAGGATGGACAAAAGTTAACCACTAGAGACAGTTCTAGACTCTTAGAAACCTAGAGAAGGCACCAAAGGAATAGCAGACCTTACTAAGTAAGCCTTTATTTTCCATAATTCCCCCATATATTTGCCTTCCCACAATTTGTCACCCCAGAAACTCAAATTTCTTTTCCCTTGTCTTGCCACTTCTTTAAAAATTATTGTTCTTTTGTTAAGATTCTATATAAGCTCAAGTTCTAGCCACCCCTTTGAGTTATTAATCACCGAGTTCTTCCATGGGTACACACTGTACACAGTAATAAAATATGTATGCTTTTCTCTTATTAACCTGTCTTTTGCCAATTTAATTTGCAGAGCCACAGTAAAGGAACCTAAAATGGGTAGAGGGAAAAGAGTTTTTTCATTTCCACACCACATTCACTTTTTTTTTTTAAATGCTATCCTGATACTTACATTTCATTCCTTTCTTCTGGGTATAATCTATTTCAAATAAACTTAACTAGTTCTTTCAGTGAGGATATATGAGTAATAAATTCTCTAAATGTTTGCCTGAAAATATCTTTATTATTCCTTTATTCTTGAATAATGCTTTAATTTATCATAGACTCTAGTTTTCATATATTTTGGCTTAATACTTGAAGATTTTCCTCCGTTATTTCCTGGCATTTATTTTGGCTGATGAATAAAGAGTCTTTTATCAGTCTAATTGCTCTTTTATATTTATCTTTTTCTCGAGTTAAATTTACATTTCTCTCTTTTGGTTAATAATTTGCTTTACTATGATGTGTCCAGGAATGATTTCTGTTTGCTCATCTCAAGCAGGACTTTTTGTGCTTCTTAAATCTAAAGACCATGTTTTTCTTCAAATCTAGAAAAGAGAAATTCAACCATAAACATCTCTTCTGCATATCTTCTTCTTCAGAAACTACTACAAGACATAGTTTTGTATTCTATCCTCTCTGCCTCTCCATTTAATATTGCCTACACCCCTATCTCTTGTATTTCATTTTATTCATTCTAGAGAGTGACTGCAGATAT
Organism: Rousettus aegyptiacus; assembly: GCF_014176215.1. Taxonomy (NCBI): domain Eukaryota; kingdom Metazoa; phylum Chordata; class Mammalia; order Chiroptera; family Pteropodidae; genus Rousettus; species Rousettus aegyptiacus. Next base: position 69,168,991 of record NW_023416309.1, read on the forward strand.
GTTTTCAAGTTCGCCAATTCTCTATTTGAGTGCAATTTTCAGTTTATCTCAATTAAGTTTTAATTTTTTAATATTTATTTACTTTTTTTGCACTTAGTGATGCTTTATTGAATAATTGAATGGACTTTTGAGTTAATAAATTAATCTGATGGTCACTTTCCAATGTGCAAAAGCTGGTTCAGATAATAGAACTTTATTACAAGAATCCCCATCATGGAAACCCAGAATGCCAAGATGATGCTCATCCAATTAAGTTTTTAGGTTATAGTAAGTATAACTTGAATTTTAAAAAGTTCTATTGTTTTATTTTCTTCGAGTCTGCTTATTCTTTTTTTATTTTGTTTGATTCTTCTGTCAAGAATTATTTTGTTCTTACTTTTTCAAATTGAAGCATAATTGACATACAGTATTATATTAATTTCAGGTGTACAGCACAATAATTCAATATTTGTACATATCGCAAAATGATCACCATAATAAATCTAGTTAAAACTTTTTTTCTTAAAAATATGGAATGCTTCACAAACTCATCCTTACACAGGGACCATACTAACCTTCTCTGTATCATTCCATTGTTAGTATATGTGCTGCCATAGCAAACACTGTCTCTATTTAATTTTTAAATTTCATTTTAAACATAATTACATTTTATTTCATACTGTCTTATTATTTTTAGTTCTTAGGGTAAAAATGCTCCCACTGATTGTGCCTGAGGATTCTCTCTCATGATGATTCTATTTTTGGTTTGTTTTCATTTGTGAACCCAAAATCAGCCAGGGTTGTTCTTCTGGGAATCCCATAAGTTCTGACATTTGACATTCATATTTGCTTCTGCTGGAGCCCTAGGGATTTCAACTGTCCTTCAACAGTTTTATGATAATTTCTCCACTTGTGAGTTGCCTTGCTGCACAGACAATGTAAATATAACTTTGGGGCCTGAGGTTTTGATTTCTCAATGGTAATGTTTTCTTCTTCTCCACCCAGGCCTCGGCCAGACTGAAGGTGTCCTCAGTATTTCTCTGAGCAGTTGTAGTCCCCTTTAACAGATGGGGACTTACCTAGAGTTGGCAAACCCACATGTGGTGTCACCTTACCCAAGAAGTGTGTCATCTCCCAGGATAGCTGACCCTTCCATCAAACACTGAGCCAGTGTTGTCAAAGGCAATTTTTTCTGAAAAAGAAAAAAACGGTTGTAATGAAAACTACTTTCAACAGTCACTTGCTTACTCTAAAATAGCAAAAAGTCAACTACTCACCTAGATACTATATTAGCTAAGAAACAAAATGCCTTTATCTTTAAAACCGAAAAATTTATAGGATTTAATGATGGGTTAGATGCAGAGATGTCGAAATTCAGAAAATTACAACTGAATTAAATTTGTCAATTTGGAAAATAAGGTTTACAAACTGCATTTTAACACAAGTAGGATAGCAACAAGAAAAAAAAAAGAAAATTTCAAAAATTTTTAACAAAATTGGAGCAATGCTTTAGTTTCCCAAAACTAATCTCTCACTTGAGAAGTACATTAGCCTCATTTCATAAATGAGGCAACTTATGGTTAAGAAGGAAAGAAAAAAATGTTCACATACAATTACAATACAAAGAATGTAAGCTTCAAGATAAAGGCATACTCCGAAGAAGATATAAAATAGCCAACAAGCACATGAAAATATACTCATCATCATTAGTCATTAGGGAAATTCATATCAAAACCACAATGAAATACCACTTCACACTAGGATGGCTATAATATTAATAATACATATCTTTAAAAATCAGAAAATAAGTATTGGGGAGTATATGGAAACACTGGAACCTTCTTGCACTGCTGGTGAAAATGTACAATGATGTAGTACTGTGGAAAAGTTTGGCACTATTTCGATAAGTTAAAAGAATTGCCATTTGACCCAGCAATTCCACTCTTGGGTATAGACTCAAAATAACTGAAAACAGATGGTTAAGGGAAAACATGTGCATAAACGTGAAAGCAGCATGACTCACAATAGCCAAACGGTAGAAACAGCTCAATTGTTTAAATGGATGAATGGCTAAACAAATATAGCATATCTATACAATGGAATATTATTCAGCCATAAAAAGGAATGAAGTCTTCATACATGCTACAATATGGATGAACTTTGAAAACATCATCTTAAGTAAAATAAGCCAGACAGAAAAGGGCACATATTGTATGATTCTATTTATATGAAATGTCCTAAATAAACAAAGCCAAAAGGACGGAACATAGATTATTGGTTGCCAGGGGCTGGGGGTAGGGGGAACAGTGAGTGACTGCTTAATGAGTATGAGGTTTCCTTTTGGGGTGATGAGAATGTTCTGGAATTAGAAGATGGTAGTTGCATATCTACTATTGTGAATGTATTAAATGCCACTGTATTGTACAATTTAAAATAGTTAAAATAGTAAATTTTATGTTATATGGGGAAGGAGGAAGGGAGGGAGGGAGCAAGAAGCATGTTACTACTACAGGAGTGTGGTGTGACCCAGTCCCCCCTTATTATCAACAAGCCCTCTCCTTGCTGAGCCAAAATTATCCAGCACACACTCAAAACAAGGTTAAGAACTGCTGGCATATCTTCAGGTCTTCCAGTACACACTGATACACAGATAGCTCTTCAAATGGAAAGAGACTAAACTACATTCAGCCCAGAGCATTATTATACAGAGAGCTTCGGTTATAATTTTCTTACTAATCCAGTATTTATGGAGTGCCTACCCAGGTAGTACATCTGTGGTAAATGAGATTAGACATTGCTCTCACAAAACTTACATTCCAGTAGAGGGGGACAAATAATAAATACAGAAACTATGAAGGAGATCATTTCAAAAAGATAGAAGCACTGTGGAAAAGAGAGAGCAGCATAAAGGGTAGAGTGGGCAGCTGTGGGGTACGGAGCCATGATGAAGGAGGACCTCTTAGAGGGAGTAACATTTAAAATGCAATCTAAAGTAAGAGAACAAGTCAGCCATGCCTCAAGAAGATCTGGAAAAAACATCTTAGGGAGAGAAAATTGCAAGTGCGAAGGCCCTGAGGAGGGAAACAGAATGGTCAGCTCAAGGTTCCCAGGGAGGTCAACGTGGCTGGAGCACAGTGTGTGACAGGGAAAGTGGAGGGAGAAGAGGGCAGAGGTGCGATCACGTGGGGCCTTGTTGGCCAGAGGCAGGTGTTGGGATTTCACTCCAAGGGCATTTGGGGACCACCGAGGGGCTTGTTTAAGAAGACTACAATCAGATTAAAATAACTCCAATCCTGAGACAGACAACTAAGCAACTTGAGAGAGGGATGAACTCTAAGACAGATGTTCAGAGCTTCATCCACTAGAACTTAGGAACCTGGACCCTCTATGGTTTCCTCAGGAAGAGCTTGGGAGGTAAGTCAACCCCCAAGAGCGATATGGAAGTTCAAGTGGTTCCTGAGGTAAGAAAAGTGGAGAGAGCTGAATACACCTGTGTGGAGAAGGCCTTCAAAGGATCTAAAATGTCGCTCTTCCCTGCCCTTAGACATGTCTACTCCACTGAAATCGCACACCTTTTACTCAGGTGATAAACTTACTACCCCATTATTTCAAATAAAATGAGACATTATTCTTGATAAAAACTAGACCAGGCAATTCAGTATTAAAACAACTAAATTTAAATACCACTTTCTGGTTGTCCTACAAAGCTATTAGGTACAAGTTCCCAGAGACTTAATTAAAGGCACAAGAAACAGTACCTTAGGATAGCATCTACTCCCACCTCACCTATTAAAAAGAAGTTATTTAAAGCACTTTTCAGAAAAAATACATCTAAAGTGGTTAAAAAAAAAAGTAAAGAAAAAGTACTGAACAGGTATAATTATTAACGCTCACAGAGAGAGCATGGTTTAAGGTATTTCTTAATCAGGGGTTATTTTGACACCCCCCCCCCCCGGTACATTTGGCAATGTCTGGAGACATTTTTGGTTGTCACAGTGTGAGGAACAATACTAGCATCTAGTGGGTAGAGGCTAAAGATGCTGCTAAACATCCTACAATGCACAGAACATTCCCTTGAAATAACAAATTACCCAGCCCAAAACATAAAGAGTACCAAGGTTGAGAAACATGGCCTAAGGAAAGGTCTTCAACCTGCAAATTCCTAAAATAGTCTAATAACCAACCAATGAAGGTGACTTTGCCCCCACCCCCAATGAATTGGTCAGCTCCCATGAAAAGCCCATTCTGTTGTATACTGAGCACAGGGCGCCGCATGACTAGCCTTTAGGGCAGGACCATGGCTTTTCCGAGTTCTTCTTTAGAATTTGACAAGGAAGCAAGGTAAGAGAGAATCTTGCCTATAAGACTAAAGGGAACTTCTAATAGCCCAGAAGTTGACATCTTTTAGGGAAATATATCTACCAGTCTGTAAGTACAGTTTTTCCAAATATGGAAAAGGGTTAGTTCAATTAGCCCTGTCAGTGAGTAAAGCAGAAACTGTTCCCACTGCTGAGTAAATAAGTGAAGATCAAGATCAACATAACAATAACAGCCTCTGAGGACCACAGGGCTGATCAGAGTCCTGGAGGAGGATGGGATGGGACAGCCAAGTATCTATCTGTCCTCCAAAATCCATGCTGGAAAACCAGCTTGAAGTGGTAATGTATGTAGGGGCCCTCATCCTGAGCCAGGGAGGCAACATTATCTTTTAGTCATTTCTAGTCACTTAACACTCTCAATAATGATTCTGAGATACAATAAGGTGTCAAAAAGGGTAGTATTATGTGTCAAAATTCCATGAAATGAGAAAATTATTCTTGTTTCAATTGCCTTTTAATTCTTAAGATTTTAACAAGGAGAATACCCTTTCTCCATTCCTCTTTCTCATTCTTTTTCATATCTACGTATCTACAACAAATAAATTAATTATTGAGTATGAAATACATTCATATGGCACAAAACTCAAAAGGTGCTAGACGGTTTACAGTAAAAAGTCTCCCTCCTATTCTTAACTCTCAGCCACTGGGTTCCCCTCATCAGAGACCAGGATGGTAATCAGTTTTCCTGAGTATGCTATCATAAATATTCTCAGTAGATCCACTTATATGTGTGTGTGTGTACCCATTTTTAGTAGACATATATCTCCCCACAAATATGAGTCTACTATATACACCGTTCTATGCCTTGTTTTCCTTTTCATCTAGAGACCTCTTTCAGGTCATTTCCTACCATGACATACAGAGCTACTTTGTTCTTGTTTTTTTCCCTAATGGCTACACAGACCATTGAATGAAGATGACAAAATTTATTTAAGTCCTCTACTGATGGTGTAACTGTCATGATCTAGGGCCTGTGCTTGTGGCACAGGTGACTCTCATAGGAAGAATTCACTTCTAGGAGAGGCATTACAGAGAAAATGAGCACTTGGATTCCAGGGATGGGAGTTGGGTGTTAACTGGGTAAAACCTCAGTGGAAGTTAATAAAGAGAGTTTATTTGTGTAGATGTTATAAAAATCAAGAAATTAGAAGGAAGCCATCAAAAAAGAGGAAGGAAAAAATGGATTAAAGTGATATACCTTTATGTCAAAAAGGGATGGGACATACTATAACCAAAGGTGGTAGAAAAGAAGAAGTTAGTAGACTGTAACCCACAACAGACTGCAAATTATTTCTATTTCAAAAGAAATTATCTGAGACAGGAAAAACTGAGGGCTCAGCGGATGTGGAACACTGTGCTAATCCCACTGAATCTAATGACTGTTTACAACTGAGATATTATTTGCTCTGTTCCTCCACTCTGCTCATCCCTACCCACCTCACCTGTAAGGATATTGAGTCTTAGATTAAAGTGTCCACAAATCTAGAGCAGCCTCTGAAGTTCGTTTACCTCTATGAACAAGGATCTAGGCTGAGAGTAACTGAATACACAGGTGAATATTAGTGCCCAGGTAAAAAGTCCTTACTAAGCAATCCTCAGCCTGGCCAGTGATTTTCCAGGTCAAAAGAGGTGATTGAAATAAACTTTTCTCTGATTCAAGAGTGCTGATAAAAACTTAAGAATTAAGGGAAGGAAAGACAGAATGTTCTAGGGTTTAGAAGTAGTCAATCTGACTTGTCTGAGATGACTGTTCTCTCTAAAATTATCTTGGGCATAAGCAACACAGTTTGGGGGATGACTCAGACAAAAAGTCTATTCTAATATCCATTCTGTTCACCAAACACACACTCTCTCTCCCTGCCTACCTCCCTCCCTCTCTTCCTCACCCCTCTCTCCCTTCCATCCTCCATCGGTATCTACTATTCTCTTATTTCAAGCCCAACCTATTCTTCTGTGGTTCATACTCCAAAAGACACAGCCCAGCCTTGCTGCTCAAGGCTCAGCAGTTGTCAATGGTCATTTCAGCCTAACAGTGAAGACATAATAACAGCAGCAGATTATATTTCTTTAATATTTATTTATGTTATGCATTGTGCTAGGCAATTACATTCATTATCTCACTGAACACTAAACACGCTACTGGGTAGGAATTCATTATTGTCATTACCAAATAAAGAAATGAACACATTATAGGGGTAACCGACTCACCCAAGGTCAGGCAAAATTAGGAAGCAGTAGAGCTAGGTTTCAACCTAGGATAGTGGGATCCCAGAGCTTAAACTCAGAACCATCATATTAAATTGTCTCTGTATAGAATAGGAAATTTTTTTTTTCTTTTAGCTAGAACAAAATTTTACTGGCAGGCTCTGCAGGGCCACAGGACCTCAGGAGGGGTCCTCATGGGGCTGGCCCAGCCTCCTCTAAGGCATTTGATAATATTAGTAATTAAACAGCAATGCTCAGCCCCCAATCAGAATATACAACAGAGGTCCCATTGTGCCATGTGGTCCCAAGGGGTCTAGTCCCTTGAGGTCTGGTACCTGAGAGATGCAGGAGTAGGGGGTGTTCCCTGATGCAGAGGGGTTAAGGCCACAAATGAAAGGAGGAATGGAGGCCTGGGGTTAGCTGGGCTTGTCCATCACATCCAGGAATCTGCCTCGGCCCTGGACTGACTGAGTTTGCTGACTGGTTAGGCAAATTCCATGCCTAAAATACTCATGGGTTATCCATTGATGACGCAAATCTACTTTTAACATTGTCTACCCCATGGCAGGTCCTGTTCTAGATATTAAGAATATAGCGGTGATGGGAAAGACAAGATCTCATGTAGCTCAGGTATCAGTGATAGGGAACAGACACATGAGAAAATGAGTGATCACAATGATTTCAGATAATACTATGAATAAAATAAAATAAGGTGCAGTGATTGGGAGAGGGAGGGAGCAAACACATTAGGTGGCAGAGGAAAGGCACACTGAGAAGGTGACATTTGAACTAAGAATCAAACAATAAGTTGCTGGCATGAAACACTGGATAAGAATATTCTATATGGAGGACAGAGTAGGTACAACGCCTCCAAAGATATGAGCTAGGTGCGTTCAATAACAGGTCAGTGCAGTTCAGAATGATGACTAAGGGGGAGAGGAGCATGAGCTCAGCTCTGAGATGCATGTGAAGACACTGCATAAGGGTTCCACGGCCAAGGTAAGGAACTTGGATTTTATTCTTCAATAGGAATTGTTTGGTAGGATTTAAGGAGGAAAGTGGAATCATCTGATTTCCATTTTAAACACTCTGGTTGGTGCAGAGAATGAATTACAAAGGGGTTGGGGATCAAAGTGGAGAGTGGAACATCTGTTAGGAACTGTGATGTTCAGGCAAGAGATGACAGTTGTGTGAACTAAGGTGGTATACACTGCAGCAAACGAAAATGCTTTAGAGAAAGAGTCAGCAGGCCTTGGTGAAAGACTAGATGTGTGAGGGGTATGGAAAGGGAAAAATAAAAGATTATGTCTGAGCAAGTACACAGATTTACAATACCATTCTCAAATTCTCTGTTTTCTTTGCTAGATAGTCCTCTTGTTAGAGCTTAACATACTGTATTTCCTGGGGTTCTTGATTCAAGGGCCATTTGTCTTCTCACCCCGTATTTTCTCACTAGGTGATCTCATCATCTCCCATGGACTGGTCAGTGACTCAAGCCAGGGACCTTGAAATCCCTCTCCCTTCTTCATACCCCCACATCCATTCGGCAGCCAGGTCCTAGATATTCTACATCCAATACCCGCCACATGTGCTGATTCTTTCCCTCTTCACTGCTCCCACTGCATTTCGCCTAGACTGCTGCCATGTTTGTCTAACCGCCCCTTCCTCCCACCACAGCCTTCATCCCATTAATTCATTCTTTACACAATCGTCAACAAATCTGATCATGTTACTCATTAAAACAGTGGCTTCCCATGGCTCTTAGAGATAAAGTCCAAACCCTTACTACAGCCTGCAAGCTGAGATCAGGTCCCCTGTGGACTCATCTCATGACCTCTCCTCATCACTCTGGCTACCTTCATATTTCTCAAAAATGCCAAACTCTCTGGTCACTCCACACATGTTGTTCTATCCTAGAAGCATGTTTACACTTTGGTGTTGCTACCTTTTGCTTGTCCTTACACTTCCACTATTTAATTTCTAGCAAGCTAGTTTAAGCATCAACACATAATCTGAGGAACTAACAAACTCAGTGTGCGATGCTTGCTTCCCTCCAGACTGTGAACTTCCAGAGGACAAGGATCCCACTGAGTGTAGTTGGCTCTTGGCATATGTGCCACCCTGCGTGCCAGACTTGGTACTTTCTAAGTATTTGGTGAGCAAGGTGGAGAAATACTTAACACATGCTAACAGTGTATTTGTTAAATGTGCCTTTCCTGTGAGAAATACAAGGATGGTGAAACAAACAAACATTTTTTATTATATTAAGAGCTTTAAAAAGCTATGAATCAACCAGCTATTAGCCTGGACTAAAGAAGGCATGACGGAAACCTAATTCATATCCTTTCTATTCTCCACCCCACATAAGGAATCTAGTTTAACTCAGTACCCACCAGAAAATAACTGTTATGGTCACTGAGATAGTAGCAACAAAAACCCATTTCCCACTCAACTCCACATGGCAGCCAGTCCTAGCTTTCAGGGCCAAACCTTTAAAGGTATATGATAAAAATTTTAGTGTTGGAAACTGTAACTAAACTGCTCAAGAGTTAATGAGCTTGTTAAAAGAGATATGATGAAATGCAACTTATATGTGCTCAAATTAAATGCAGAACACAGGCTAGATGCCATTAAAGTCCCTTCCAATACTCAGATTCTATGACCATAGTTTGACTAAGGTTCTATGATCCCACATGCTCACTTCGGCTGGACTCATGCTTTCTGAGAGTGTCACTCTCAACCTTCTCTTGACACTCAATAGCCCTGGCTGGTGTTCATTCATTAGTTCCCCCACTCCTACTTTTACTGTTCTCTACTCTTTTTTTCAGTTTCCCTCATTTCGTTCATTTTTCTTTTCATCCATTCCATAGATCTTGACACGTCTTACCTAATAATCATAAAGATCTGGGCACACATTTCAGTGTGTGCAATTAATAAGTGTCATGTTTCCCATTAAATATTTCAACATGTAACTTTAGAAAAAACTGAAAAAATGTATTTTAGCTTTGGAAATTTTTTCTGCAGGTCTGTGATTGTTAAATATTTTAAATAGCTATTTGACTTTATTTTCAGCTAGATCAGTCATAAGATAATAAGGAAAAACTGATCGGCTCAAGAAATCATTGACAAAATTAAGTACTTAAAATCTGTGTAGTGAAATCACTGAACTATACATGCTTAAGCATCTACTTCCATAATAGACCTCTTCCAGGTCAACTAAATAGGTCCCCTGGTTTATATGTTAATCATTGTCCAAGGGTGACTGTTGCCCTCAGTGACCACAGCCACTGCATGTCTTCCCTGCTAAAAGAAGCCCAACTGTGTGTGTCCCAGCAGGTGAATCAGGCCAATCATGACAAACCCATTTCTCTCTGTCATATATTCATCTCTCAGCTTCCCTTGAATATAGGGAGACCTAAAAGAAATTCTGGGCAACATTTTTTCCCCTCCCTGATAAAAATGAAAAGAGCATGCAAAGATAATTCATTTTCTCTCCACCCTCATACTTCCTGCATCTATTGTGTGGTTATGTGAGAATGTGATGCCTGGAGCTGCAGCAGCTACATTATGACTATAAGGGGAAGCCTGACCATTGCAGAAATTCTGAAACAAAACTGATGAGCAAACCTTGGGACTGGCTACTTCAGATATCTTGTTAAGTGATATGGAAAGTGCCTTTTTGCTGAAATCACTATTAATTGGTATATTAAATTAACTATCTTTTATTTTTTATATTGTGAAACTTTGACATCTAGGGCCTTGCTAACCCTGGAAGAACTGCCCCTGCCAGGGTTGGCCAATTCCTAGAGATAGCAGCTCACTCTCCCATGAGTGTGCCTTTCAAATGCAAACCAACCAACCCAAAGCCCACACCACAACCAACTCCTTTATGGAGTTTCCACATTATAGACCTCCATCCACCTTCCCTGATCACCCAGGATGAGGTTCCAAACAACTAAGGGCAGCCCCTGTGTCCCACAGCCTGCAGAAATTTTTCAAATTAGCCAATCCTAAACCTGCTCACCCTGACTCACCTGTTCCTTCCCCTGAAAACCACGATAACGACTCCTGCCATATTTTCCTCGCTCTGCCTTCTGAATGACCCTGGTGCTTCCCCATATGGCTGTGAGTATCATGGCATGCCCTCCCCTTGCCAGGAAAATGTAAGTAACAACCTTCCTTTCCAGTGTCAATCATCCCCTGACCTGCTGGCCTTGCTATAACTCAAATTGTATATGAATACGCTGTTTTTTAGAATACTCAGGGAGCCAAATTCTTCCTAACTGATATAATTTGCAAGACTCTCAATCCAATTAAAACTCTACAAATCTAGGTTACTTTACCTTGTCCCAGGAAAAATAATGCTAATAGTAATCAACAGAAAATACCAGTTTCAAGTGTCCGGTGGTAACATTCAGATGGTACTTGATACCAAAACCTACTATACTATACACCAGTTATTTCAAAAACAGTACTTCTTGAAACAAAAGAAAGGAGGTGGGTCTCAGGCAGGCCTGGCTGTGTAACCCCACCCAGAACAGCTCTTGGAGTCCTGTATTAGTATTAGAGATTTCTCTGATTAAAGGATTTTATGTCTGAAGCAACTTTGTAAATTCTCCTTTAGACTGTTCGAGTTCCCCTTGCTGAAATTCCCGATAGATGCAGAATTAGTCCCAAAGACATTTTTCAAAGCTGTGAACATTTTATTTCTACCACATGTAAGTAATTCCTGCTGAAATATTAAGAAAGATGAAACCAGAGCTGGGAAGAAAATGGAATGATTGATAGACCATGCAAAGCAGATTCTTATACTGTAGTATGAGATAGGATGAAGAATCAGGGCACATTACATGACAGTTAATAGAAATGAAGCCAATGAAAGGTTGGGAGAGGTGCTCTGGGAGACCATCAGGAAGTGAAAAGTCAACAGTAACTCTGGATCAGAAAAAAGTCAAACAGACACCAAACATGTGGATTATAGACTCAAGGAAGGAGAGAGAAAAAAAGCCTCCTAGATTGCATATCTCCTGTTACAACGCCAAGGGAACATATCTAGGAATATATTTTAGTCTTTGATGGAGGTCAGTGGGTGGGAGGTCAATAGCAAAGTAATCCTGCAACGACCATTTGCACCAACGACTGTCCAATGAAATCACATTGTGCAATGCCTGTTATTACTAACGCAGATTATAGACAAAGGCATTAGAGTACATTTAAAAGGTTCTCTTAATTGTTTCATTAAAGCAAAAACAATTTTCAAGGGCCTTTAGAGGTCACAGTAACCTCTAAAACCACAGTATAATTTTTTCCATGAGATCTTAAGGTGCTATTGTGGCAAGTGGAATCTGAATGAGCTGAAGTATGGTAAGAAGAAGGTTAAAGTTTCCCTGAAGGTGGGCTCTCAAGAACAACCTGTGAGCCTCTGTGTTGCCCCAGCTGGGGGAGGACAAAGAGAGAGACAATACCTTGCCTAGTGAGGGTGGGGATGCTTCGGGCAGGGTTCAAGGACAGGAAGAGGTGGGAAGGGCTGCCACACTGTAGGAAGATTCTCAAACACAGAAATGGCTGTATAAACAGACACTAAACAGGGCCCCAGGAGTAGGCAAGTTTTAAACTGCCCAGGACTAGGAGGGCACTTACAGAACGCTTGTCGGCCTCTGCCCCTTGCTGGCCCTGGAGACATGCAGTGAGCTTCTTGTGCGTGCTGTGCGAAACTTGCTTCACCAGCTCCAGGCGCTTCTCCACCTACAGACAGAGTGGTAGGGGGAGTCACTGGGTGAGAGCAAAGTCAGGAATGGGTTGTATGTCTGGACAATAATAGGAAAAGAGTCTGACCCATGTTTTTGCAATCAGGGAGTGCTGGGGAGACATCAATGCTGGAGGCCAGGAGGGAGAGTGCTCAAAGACTCTGGGATTCTCTGCTAACCATGTAATGAAATGGCTTTAAATGTCTCCCGAGAAATCTTCCCAAACCATTATTCAAAACACGAGGTAAAACTGTGAGGAATAAATTGTGCCTTTAAATAAATTGTATAAGCGACAACTAAGCAGTTTAAATAGCATTACGAATGGCTTGGTTTTAAAGTGAAAGAAATATTTGGTGTCTATCAACTAAGGGCCAACAACAATCTTACCTGAAGAAGGTCTTCACTCAGAACTTCAGTCTTTTCTGCCCTACAGAGAAAAATTAGAAACTTTCAGTTAAAAAAGAGGGGGCGAGGGACAGTCTCATTCTAGGAACATAGTCTCATACTTACTCTCCACTCTTCATTTATGAACAGATTAGAAAAACAGAGACATTAGGAGCAAGAGAAAATACGGACAATACTGGAATTTACCAGGAACCTTAAATAACCAGCAAACAAGATATTCTGAAGAGTCTGCTGATACAGACTAGAACCTATATCAAGGATAACAAACACACTTCTTTTGTTCCCAGACATTTTTTTAAGTAACACATGTAATTAGGTTCCTCCTCCTAAACCCCAAAAAGAAAAACTGCGAACAGAGAGACAACATTGAGTCCTAGTGACAAATGCAAATGTCAACACTAAGATCTGGCAACCAGTGTCAGGCCTACCAGGAAGTGAGGGGCTTGAACCTGAGATTAACATGCCCAGAGAAAAAGCTTAGACTCTGGCTGAAGTAGTCCCAACCTGTTAGGACCCTGGCCTCACATCAGAGGAGAATGCAAATCTTTGGAGCAAAGCATTCTCAACTTATTGCCTTGGGATTTCAGAGATAAGATTCAGTCAGTGATTTCTCTCACACAGGTGTATTCTCTTTCCTCACTCTCACGCTCTCACAATCACCGCCCCCAACACACAAACTACCAGTTCACATGAAAAACAAATCACTGAGACTAGGAGTAGATAGAAAAAAAGAAACAACATCTATAGAGCCCCAAAGACCTCAATGACTAGAATTATCAAAGATTGTAACATGTATAAAATATAGAACAAATAATATATTAAAAACTTGGTGAGAGGATTTCTGCTTCTGGGAATACAGAGTAAACATATTCTTTTCATTAAGTACAGACAAAACCCTGAGACATTATATCTAAAACAAACATAAGAAAAATACAAGGTGGGAAGAAAGTGGACTGGCTGGAGAACACCAGATTTTTTTGCTTCAGATATTCCAGACTTGACTGCGACCTGGAATACCAATGGGTGCAGACAAAACAACTCAATAAAAGCCTGGTCTCTGTAGCCAAAGGATCAGGAAAGGGGCAGCCTAGCAGCATAGAATATTTATAGACAATAACTGCTCATTTCAGTCAAACGCTACAGAAATAACTGTTTTCCTAGCCCACCCACACCAGCAAAGGCTGAGTGGGGAGCAGGGAGTAACGAGGTATACCCTTGCTAGGGTATAACAAGGCACTCAAACCACCCTACTCACCCAGGCCAGGGTAGAAGTGTCAGAGAAGAATGAGTATAGAGCTAGGACATTTATCACTGCTAGGCAGTGACAATGGAAACCACGTGGGTAGCCTAGACATCCATTGTCACCTGGTAGTAGCAAAGCATCCTTCCTCCTCCCCGTGGTGGTGGTGGTGTTACAGGAGGCCCCGTGAAGGTCAGGACTTTTACTATACCCCAGTGGTAACAAGGCCACCCTCTTCCATGGTATTAATGGAAGCCAAGTGGAGAGCAATGATGAGGCACTCCTACCCTTCACAGCCAGGGAGGAATGAATGAAGGCTTATTGGGAAGCCAGAATTCCCATTCCCATCCAGCAGTAATGAAGAGCACTCCACTCTTTGGGGACCAGGGACAAAGAAGGCTGAGTGGGGGATGGGATCTTATACTCCCATCTGGCAGTAACAAAGCAGAATTCTACCTTTTCCTGCTGGCTTTAGAGAAAGCCAGCTAAAAGAGAAAGTTTAAATATGATCCAGAGTCTCATAATATAATACTCACAACTCAGGTCTCAATAAAAAATTACTCATTATACTAAAAACCAGAAAAATCTCAGACTGAATAAAAAAAGACAACCAATAAATGTCAACAAAAGGATGACAGTGATGTTAGCATTATCTGACAGACATTAAAGTTTTCATTATAAAAATGCTTCAATGAGCAATTATGAACATGCTTGAAACAAATGAAAAATAAAGTCTCATAAAAGAAGGCACAGAAAAGAATGAAATGAAAATTTTGGAGCTGAAAAAGCGCAATAATCTAAATTTTAAAATCCCAGTAATGAGTTCAAATGCAGAATGTAGGGAGTGAAGGCAAAAATAAGTGAACTGAAAGAAAGTACCATAAAAATTTCCTGAACAGCAGGGAAAAAACAGCCCAAACAAACAAAAACAAAGTTTCAGGGACCTATAGAACTATAATAAAAAATTAGATATTTATGTTATCACAGTCGCAGAAAAAGAGGATAAAGAAGGTCATGCTGAAAAAATACTCAAAGAAATAATGACTGAAAACCTTTCCAAATTTGGCAAAAGACATAAATCTACATATAGGTAGGATGAAAGGATAAGAAGACATCATGCAAACATTAATCAAAGAAAACAGAAGTAGCTGTACTAATATCAGATAAAATAGACATTAAAACAAAGAAAATGAACAGAGACAGAGAGGACCATAATATAATGATAAAAAAGTCAATTCACTAAGGAGATATACTGATCTTAAATGAGTGCAATAAACAACAAAGCTGAAAAACATGTGGGAAAAAATTGAGAAAATTGAAAGGAAAAACAGAGAAATCCAAAATTATAACTGGAGATTTCAACATCCCCTCTTTTGACAAAAGACGAGCTCATTTTTTTCAAAACTAGCGAGAACATATGAAAACAAAATTCCAATAGAATTTAATTAACATTTATAGAACACTCCACTCAACACTAGCAGAATACATTCTTTTCCAGTACATACATCAATATAGAAAACATGTGGGTTCATAAAACAAATCTCAACTAATTTGAAATAAGTAAAATCATATGCAGTGTATTCTCTTATAAATAACAAAAAGATATAAAGAAAATATCCAAACACTTGGGGACTAAATAACACACTTCTAAATAATCCATGGAAAAACAAGAAAATCTCAAGGGAAATAAAAAAAAAATACTGAAGTAAAAAAAATGAAATGCAATATATCAAAATACTGGACACAGCCAAAGCAATGCTAGGAGGAAAATTTATAGCACTAGATCCATACATTAGAAAAGAGAAATATTCTCAAATGGAAAATATAAGTTCTTACCATAACTAGTAAAAAAAAAAAAAAAAAGACCAAAAATCAGTCCAAAGTAAACAAAAGGAAGGAAATCATAATGGGCAGAAACAAATGAATTTAAAACAAACAAAAAAAATAATAGAGAAAATCAATAAAAAAAACTGGCTTTTGGAAAAGATAAGTACAGTTGAAAAAACCTCTAGTACAAATGGAAAGAAAGAAAAAAAGATAGAAATTACTAATAATAGAAATAAAACAGTAAATATCACTATAAAACCCTGTAAATTTTTTTTAAAAAGATATCTTTGAACAGCTATACATATGTAAATTTGACAACTTACATGAAATGGACTAATTACTCAAAATATGCAAATGACCACAATATACCAAATATAAAAAAATAATTTGAATAGCCCTATAACTATTAAGAAATTGAACTTGTATTGTTAAAAGTCTCAAAAAAGAAATCTTCAGACCCAGAAGGCTTCCAAGAGAATTCCAACAAATGTTTCAAGATAATTAACACCAATATTACATAATCTTTTCCAGAATGTAGGAGAGGGAACACTTCTCAATTCATTTTATGAAACTAGTATTTCTCTGATACCAAAACCAGATGAAGAAAAAAAAAAGTTTATAAAAGGTATCCATAAACCAATATTCTTTATGAATATAGATGCAAAATCCTTAAGAAAACATTGCCAAATGCAATTTAACAATATATAAAAAGAATTATTCGCCATGACCAAGTTAGGTTTATTCTAGGGATATTATTCCAGGGATGTGAAAATTAAGCAATGTATTTCATCATATTAATAAAGGCTGAAGAAATAAAACAACATGGTCATATCAATCGATGTAGAAAAACCATTTGAGAAAATTCAGCACCCATTCTTGTTAAAACAAGCAAACAAAAAAACCTCTCATAAAACATAGGAGGGAACTTCCTCAACTTGATAAATAACATCTGGGGGAAAAAAAAACAAAAAACAAAAAAACAAAAAAAAATCCCCCTACAGTTAACATTAAACTTAATGGTGAAAGCCTTGATGCTTTCCCCACCAAGACAGGGATCAAGGGGAGAATGTCTACACTCAATATTCATTCTACATAGTGCTGGAGGTTTGAATCAGTGCAATAAGGCAAGAAAAGGAAAAAGCAAAACAAAAAAAAAAATAATAAAGATCTGAAAAGAACTGATAAAAATGTTCCTATTTACAGATGACATGAATGACCATGTAGAAAATACCAAGGAATCTATCACCTCCCCCGACAAAAAAAATCCTAGGACTAATAAATGAGTTCAGCAAGGTTGCATTACACAAGGTAAACACAAGAAAATAGATTTTATTTATTTATACTAGTAATGAACATTAGAATACTGAGGTTAAAAATAAAATACCATTGACAATTGTTTTGAAAAATAAAATACTTAGGTATAAGTCTATCAAAATATACACAAAATGTGTATGCGAAAAACTACAAAATGCTTATGAAAGAAATCAAAGGAGATCTAAATAAATGGAGAGACATACTGTGTCTGTGGACTGAAAGACAACATAATGAAGAAGTCAGTACTCACGAAATTAGTAATCCCAACCAAAATTTCAACAGGATTTTTTGTAGAGACAAACTGATTCTATAATTTATATGAAACTGCAAAGAAAGTAGAAGATGTAACAATTTTTAGAACAAATCTGTAGGAATCACTATATAATTTTAAGACTTTATGGTAGAGGATAGAAAGACAAATCAATGGGACAGAATAAAGAAAATAGATATAAACAAATATAACCAACTGATTTTCGACAGAAGTGCAAAGGCAATTCAATGGGGAAAAAAGAGACTTTCTAATAAATTATACTGGTATATGAACCTTGATCCATACCTCAAATAACTCATAATGAATCACGGACTTAAATATAAAACGTAAGACTAAAAAACTTTTGAAAAAAACCATATGAGAAAATATCTTTGACCATGGATTAGGCAATGGGTTCTTAGATATGACATCAAAAGCATGATCCATAAAACAAAAAAATCAGACTTCATCAAAATTAAAAGTTTTGCTCTGTGAAAGACAGTGTTAAAAGATGAAGACAGCCCACAGAAAGAGAAAATATTTGCAGATCACATATATGATGATTATATACAGAATATATAAGGAACTCTCAAACTCAACAATAAAAAAACAGTTCTATTAAAAATGGGCAAAAATTTTGAACGGAAACTTTATCAAAGAAGATATATAGATGACAAATAAGCACAAGAAAAATTACTCAACATCATTATCCACTGGGAAATGCAAATTAATACCCAAATGAGATAATACTATCAAAATGAAAAAATGGCAACAACAACAACAACAGCTGATCATAAAGGATATCAAGTAAAAGGAACTCAGAAATTGCTGGGTGGTGCAGGTAAGCAATAAAAAATGGTACAGAAAGCCAGTTTCTTATAAACTTGAACTTATACTTGCCATATGACTTAGCAATTCTCCTCTAAAGAAATAAAAATTTATGGCCACAAACATGCACACATACAAACACCCCTCATGAACGTTCATAGCAACTTTATTTCTAATAACGAAAAGCTGGAAACAACTTAGACGTCCTTCAGTAGGTGAATGGATTAATAATAGACTACTACTCAGCAATAAATAGGAGACTACTAATACATGCTACAACACGGATAGCTGTCGAAAACATTATTGTGCTCAGTGAAAAAAAGCCAATCTCAAAAGGTTACATACATACTAAATAATTCCATTGATATGACATGCTGGAAAAGCAAAATTACAGGGATGGAAAACAAAGTAGTGGTTGACACATTTTGGAGTCAGGGAAGGTTTGGCTCCAAAGTGAAATTTTTAAGGTAATGGATTGTTCTATATCCAGTTTGTGCTAGTGATTATACAAATCAATGCATGTGTTAAAACTCATAGAACTGCACAGAGAAAAATGTTTTCTTTATGTAAATTTTAAAAGTAAAAAAAAATTAAAACAGTGCTGAGATACCAGAAAACAATATCATGTAAGTCAAGGATGACTAAAGTAGTCTAAGATCCTAATATTGGTCATTAAAGGAGTTAAAATAATAATTTAGATTTTGTGAGGCTAAAACATGATAAATATTTCAAGGGTAGCACCAAAGAAGTAGAAATAGAATACACATCTTCCAAACCAACAGAGGTGAAATAATCAAAATAAAAAAACAAAACACAACAATTCACAATAAAAACTCACTGAATCCAAACAAAGGGAAAAGATAGTAGTAGGTGAAGCAGCTTGGAAGGAAAAAATAGAAAGCATGAAATAAAATACTAGACACAAATTCAAATATAGCATTAATAAAAATGAACTAAATATGCCAGTTAAAAGCCAAAAACGTTCAGCTTAGAAATAAAAGAATCTAGCTCTATGCTAGTTATAAGAGCTGTATCGAAAACATAAGAATTGGGAATGTTGAAGATAAAGAGAGAAAAGAACACATATCAAGCTATTTCTAGTTAATATTATATTAATATTGGCCAAAATAGACTTTGAGCAAAAAAAAAAAAAAAAAAAGACATCATGAGGAAGAGAGGATCGCAATATAATGAATGATAAAAAAATTAACTAATTAAGAACCAGTGAGAATTCTCAACCTGAGTATATGTGATAAGAATCACAAAATATAGAAATCAAAACTAATAGAACCTCAGGGAAGCCCTGAACATTTTACCATAATAGATGTCATCATTGTTCTTTCAATTAATGAGAGGTAAAGCAGAAAAAGTTAGTGAAAATATAGAGGATTTAAAAAACACAAGTTCACAGGATTTATTTGATAGACATATATGAAACCCTGAATTCAATAATTATAAAATATGAATTCTTCTCATGTAAGAATTCATTTCCAAAAATTAGCCTATGAAGAACATCTCAACAAACAAATGACAGATGACACACAGATGATGTTCTCTACCCCAGTATAATTTAGGTTGAAATCAATAACAAAAAAGTTTTAAAAAAATTTAGAAACTTTAAAAGAATTCTAAATAGCTCATAGGTCAAAAATATCTTTTAGAAATTTAAAGTATTTAGAATTGAAAAACAATAAAAATATTGCATATCAAACTTGTCAGATAGCAGAGTGATACTTAAAAAAATATAGAAACTCAAAATGCTTACATTAGAAAAGAGACTAAAAATACTTAAAATAAGTTTAAACAGAATAAACTTCAAGAAATTAGAAGAAAATAAACAAGGAAGAAATCAGTAAAATAAAAAAATCATATAATAGAATCGACAAGGTCCAAGTTAATTTTTGAAAAGACTAGCAAAATGGAAAACTTCTATAAGATCTATCAAGGATAAAAATGAGAAAAGAAATATAAAAACAATAAATAAAAGTGGAATATAACCAGTGATGCTGCAGAGAATAAAAAGACAAATAAAAGTTATGAATAACTTTATTTGAAAAATTAGACAAAATGGCCAAATAGCCAGAAAAATAAATCAATCCAAATTGACTCAAGAATGAATAGGAAGTCTGGATAGTCTTATAACCATTAAAGTAATTAAACCCATAATTAAACCTCTTTCCACAGAGAAAACAAAAGACCAAGAAGTTTTACAGGTAAATTCCCAAGAAATACTTATTTCCAAACATGCAAACTCTTTTAAAATACAGAAAAAGAAGCAACATATTGGGACTCATTCTAAGAGATGAGTATAACTTCATACCAACACTAGACAAGAACTGCATAAATTATAGTCTTATATATTAATAATGATTCAAATATCCTAAACAAAATAAATTAGCACACTGTAAAAAAGTTAGATTAACTGTTGGAATGCAAGACTGATTTAACTTTATAAATCTGTAAGTATAATTCATCACATTGAAAGATTAAAGGATAAAACATGACTATCTCAAAAAATTGTAGACGAAATATTTAATAAAATTCAATGTCTGCTCATGAAAACAAAAAAATAAGGAAAATCTTTATATTGACTTTTTAAAGCTACCTATAAAACATTCTTAACAGAAACATGTTAAAAATATTCCCTTTATAATCAAGAATAAGACAATACCTACTATTACTGTCTACCCAACTTAGTAAACAACTGAAATAAAATATTTCAAAACCAAAAAGGAAGCATCTAAACTGACATAATCTATAGACATTATTAAAAATACTGAATGTTTAGAATAGTAGCTGGATATGAGATATTATAAAAGCAATATAACTAGTAAATATTTAGAAAACCTAACTTAAAAAAATCATTTAACACAGAAACTTTGAATAAATTTAATAAAAGATAGGCAATATATTTATAGAGAAAAAATTTTAATTAGTAAAAGAAATTAACAAAGACAAATTGAAAGATATATTTATGGATTGGAAGAATTAATTTTGGAAAGATATCAGTTCTCTTCATATCAACGTAACTTCAATAAAAAAATAAGAATTTAAAACAATAAACTTAACAGGCTGAATCCAAAATTTATACAAAAATTCAAGGACTTAAGGAAAAACAAAGATTATTCTTAAGATAAGTTGGGGAGCTTCACTACCAGACATTGAAACTTATTAAAATCAGAGTAATTCAGACAGTATTATAACAGTGTTCACACTGAACACTAGAATGGGAAAGAGTACCAGAAATAGGCCCATAAAATTGGAGAAGAAAGATTGTGATATTGTGATATTGTGATAAAAGGGTTCAGAACACGCCTCCCCAAGATGTGTTTCTTTGGCACATGGATTGTTTTGAACTGAAGACAATTGAGACCCTCTGTGCTCAAGAAAAACTTTTACCTCTGCCTTATATAATTTAAGTTTGGGGTTTTGCTCATACTAAGAGTTATCACCAGAAATATCTTTTTTATGATCTATCTATAAAGCAGGGCAAACACCTAATTATTGAACATCTGTTCTTGTTCTGTGAATGATCCACCTTTCTAAAGCTTCAGATGCCTTACCTCATCCTTAGCTCAGGGTGTCATATAAACCTCATTTTAACTTCCTGTCTCTGAACCATTCATGTATATATACATATGCGGACTCTGACTCTCTCATATATGTGGAGTTTCCATTATGTGTGTGTAATTAAATTTCGTTATTTTTCTCTTAATATACTTTGTATTCATTTAATTATGAAAACAGCTGGAAGAACCTACAAAGATTGAGGAAAAATTTTTCCTCCCCTACAATGATTTATAAGAAATGTATGTTTGTTCTTCCTTCACAATACATGGTTCACAGCTCTTAAAACCCTTGGAATTTCCTGTGATAAGAGCCATAAAGATGTCTTCTGTTATGTTAATGAGGTGACTGTTGGAAAGCACTGAAGAATGTGGACTGGTTACAAGAACCAACCATGAGATTAGAAGGTTGGAACTTTCAGTCCCACCCCCAGACCTTCAGGCAGCGGAGGGGAGCTGGAGGTTAAATCAATAACCAATGGCCAATGATTTAATTAATCAGGCCTATGTAATGAAGTCTTCATAAAAACTCAAATGCACTGGGTTCAGAGAACTTCTGGGTTGGTGAACACATGAAGCCTTTGGGAAGGTAGCACCCCCATAGAGAGCATGGAAGCTCCAAGGTCTTTTGCCCTACCTTGCCCTATGCATCTCTTCCATCTGGCTGTTCCTGAGTTATATCCTTTTATAATAAACCATGGAGGAGGTCATGGGAACCTCCGATTTATAGCAGTTGATCAGAAGCACAAGTAACAGCCTGGGCTTGCGAATGGCCCTGAAGGGGATTGGCAAGTGGGGTGTGTGTGGCAGTGGGGTAGTCTTGTAGGACTGAACCCTTAATACGTGGAATCTGATGCTATTTCCAGGTAGATAGTGTCAGAACTGAGTTAAACTCTTGGACACACTGCTGGTATCCAAGAGTTGTTTGTTGTTATATGAAACCAACTTTCCCACAAACTGAAACTAGGTCCAGAAACATCTATTTAATGGTAGATGATAGGGTGTTATCCCAGACTGGGAAAGAGCTGGGAAATGAAAATGAGTTATTCAATAAATAGTGCTGGATTTATCCACAAGAGAAAAAAAACAGAGTTCTTACCCAAAACCATGCATTAAATTCAAGCCCCAATGAATTAAACACTTAAATGTAATAGGCAAGACATTAAAAATTCTACAAAAAAATATCAAGATAGAATATCTTATATTTCTGACCATGGAACGAGACTTTGAAAATAGAACATAGATAATTAATAATAAAAGAATAATAAATTATTTGCATGAAAATTAACAATTTCTGTTACGGTAGTTGGAAAAAAAGGTGAAAAGAAAGTCAGAAACTAGAAAAAGATATATGTAAGACAATACAACTGCCACAGGATTAACATTCAGACTGTATCAAGAACATCTACAGGTCAACAATAAAACAATCCACTCTATGGAAAATTCTAGAACATGTTTTACTGAATGGGAAAAAGACTCATTAATATTGAGTTGGAAGGAGCAATGGAGGCCACTTTCCCCATTTTCCACTCATCTGAGATTTCCTTCCATTCCTCCAGAAGCACTTGAAGAGAGCATTAAAGATGGAGCCATGGATGTTAA
Source organism: Rousettus aegyptiacus (assembly GCF_014176215.1). NCBI lineage: Eukaryota > Metazoa > Chordata > Mammalia > Chiroptera > Pteropodidae > Rousettus > Rousettus aegyptiacus. The sequence goes on from NW_023416309.1 coordinate 69,192,333, forward strand.
TCTTCCAAGGAAGGGAGATGGGTTAACAGGTAATGCTATTTTTAGAAAGCCTGTTATTTTTGGCCTGTCTTTGTAAAGGAAAGACAGCATCATTCATTAGCAAGATAATGATCACTATCTACATTTTCGGGGGATGAGTCATTCCACAGATGATGGGCACTGTGAGGGTGACATTTGGGTTCAAGTTATGTCTTTCTTTCTTTCTTTTTTTTTTTTTTTAACACCAATAGACTAAAGCAAAATAGAGCCTTGGCAAACTGATCTAAAAATTGTGCACTGTTCTACTTATCAGCTTCAGGGGAACAATCAACACCACCCACAAAAATCTTGATTGTCACCAGGTTATACTTTAATTAGTTTGTTAAGTCACAGCAGCATTTTCCAAATTGTGTCCAATGAAAAACAGACTCATATGAATATGACACTTTGAAGGAAAAGGTTCTGAGGACAAACAACTTAGGAAAACAATGAATATTATATTCTTGATTAACAAAGTCTCATTAAAATAGTAAAGACTCTGAGAAGTACTACAGTAAATAAAATGGCTTAATTTTGGTTAACCCATCATTTCCCAAATCTACAAAACTCATATGAAGGAACATTTCACATAACACCGATCAACAACTAGATACTGGGTGTTGAATATAGTTTAGGAAATGTTAAGCTGAAGGAAATGCTCACTATAGGATACCTTGGAAATCTCCTCTAGGAGTTCCAACTAAATCACAAAAAAATATTTAGCTGGACTGAGAGCTAAGCAATGAGGACTTTTTAGCTGTTATTACAGAAGTCACTGAATGAAACAGTGAGGTTTCTTTTAAAGCAGAGATAGTCTCATTACAAACCATTTCACATAAGTCACCAACTCGCAACACCCAAGAAGTTGCCAAATCCTCTTAATTTCATATCGCTAATATTTTCAGCCCTTGTTGCTCTTTCCATTTGCACAGTCCCAGGCTAGGCCCCATGGAACAACCCTGGATTACAAGATCGTATGTCCCCATCTCTACTATCTTCCTCTCTCATTCATCATTCACACTGTCCTTAGCATTCTCCCCAAAATGCCTCCTTGACTCCCTTTTGCCTGATGCTTAGCAGATGTTTTTTGCTCAGTGCTTTACAAGTACTATATTACCATTTTAAAATGTACCCATGATTTGTTTTAATCAGACATAGTAGGACATGTAGATACAGAATTGATTGTCATGAAGAAAAGTATACCCACAAATTCCTTAGACTCAGGAAGCACAGCACACCCTGCAGGTTTACATGGGGAATCACGGGGGCCAGTCAGGAGGCAGAGAGAGTAAGGGAAAGTGGGCAGCAGCCTTTATTGTGATTTCCACAAGAAGAAATGGGTGAGGCAAAGTAAGCAAACTGAGCAGGTTAAGGACTGGACAGTTTGAATAATTATGGTAGGCTCTGGGCTACAAGGGTGGTCTTCAGTTGTTCAGTGCCTAACCCTGTGGTGATTTAGGCAGGGCATAGTGTCCAGACTGCAGGAGGCTGATAACAAGTAAGTATAGGTACAGACTCAGGGTTGGTTGGTTTGTATATCACAGATGTGCTTGTAGGTAAGTCGAATGCTCTATCTAGAATTAGCTGGCCATGGGAGGGCAGCCAGAGCATCAAGAGTACATAAGAAAATATAGTTAATTCAATCACTCATTCCTTAACCAAGCCCCTGCCCCAAACCAGAAGATAGTATTATCCCTATTTTTTTTTTAAATGAGAAAATGAGGTTACTATAAATTGTCATTGCCTTAGCACAATATGCCAAAGTACAGCTCCTAGACCTACAGCACCAGCAGCACTTCAGAACTTAATAGAAATGTAAATTCTCTAGCTCTTGCTCAGATCTACAATCAAAAATTCTGGGAGTGAGGTTCAGCAATCTGTGTTTTCAGTAGCCCTCCAAGGTGTTTCTGATGCATTTTAAGAAACACTAGTGTATAGAATAAAATCCAAACTCCCTGCTCTGGAAAATCCCACTCTGTGTCAACAAATTTATCTCTTGAGGGTCCTCCAAACTGTCTCCATTCTTCTATTCTCAGCCATCTCTTGCTCTCCTTTCTTTCTCCAACCCTGTCCTGCCTGATACACTCTATGCTACAGGCATACCTAACTTTCCCTTGCTCACCAAACAAGCCCCAATGAACTCATATTATCCTCTGCACCAGCACAAAGCAAGTACTGTACAAATGCTTATTAAAATAACGTGCAGACCTTGATACAATTAAGAACACGGCTTCCCCTACCCTGTCTTGTCCATGGTAGCAGACTCTCTGGCTCTCCTGACACCACTTTCCATCCCAGCTTCTTTGCTGTCTCCCAGTATAGAAGGTGGAAGGCCATTACTGACCCAGAGTCCCCTGAAATTAGAAGTATCCATGTGACTGGCCCTAGGTCATTAGGCAAAAGCAGAAGTGTGCCACAGGGACACACACGGTACTTAAACTGTAAGGGCCTGAGCTGTAAGGAGCAAAGTAAAAATAAAGAAGAGATCCTGAAAAGCTTTCAGAGAGGAGGAAGCTATCAAATTGCAACAATCAGATCAGCAGTAGAAATTATCAGCAATAACTGATGTTGGAATTAAACAGAAATTTCAAATTTCTGAGTGAAAATTCATTTCAATCTAAAAAATTTTATTATAGTAATTATCAGTCAAGTGTGAAGGCAAAATAAAATCATTTTTAGAATCAGAAAATTCAGCTACCTCCCTTTCTGAGAAAATTTCTTGAGGATGCACTCCAGAAAAATAAGGATAAGCTTTTAATTCAATAAGAAATAACAGAACTAAACCTGAAACCAACAAGAGGAAATTCTAGGACGTCAGACCCATAAGAGGCTTGGAAAGCAGTAAATCCAAATCAGAATTTAGTACCTTCTAAGATGAAGAAATCAATCAAAGTAAGAGATGGAATGAGTAAGCTGGAAGGTATGAAAATATGATTCTCACAATAGGAAAAAAAAGTCATAAAACTCCAGGGAAAAAAAAATGCCCAGAAAAGACAGGATTCAAAATGAATCAAAGTAAAGTGATGCATGATTAAATAACCTGTAGAATATAAAAGAAGAGAATCCAATTAGCCTTGGTACTCGGCAAATTCTCCTTTATGTGAACAGGTATTTTTATGATGGAACCACAAAGAAGGAAATACAACTGACATATTACTTGGCTGTGTAATGGACATTTAAGTAGCCACCACTGATCTTTAAACTTTTAGAATCCACCTATAAAAAACCTAATTACAATGATTACGAGAGAATAAATGTAAATTTTATCAATCTTCAAAACATAAAAAAAATAAAGGAATATAGAAACAGAAAAAAAGAGGAAGGGACTGAGAGAAAAAGAGGAAAGAAAAGGAAAACAGGTGACAGAAGCAAGAATCAGAGAGGGAGAAGTGAATAATGCTCACAAAAGCCAGCCAAGAGAAAATGGACCATCCATGGCAACTGCAGAGATATTTAAGAAGTAAATGTTTAACGACTGCTAGAATGATTTAAAAAATGAGTATAGAGGGAGGTGTGGGTGGTATAATAGAATCAAAACCTCCTCTCACCAGCAGGAAATAAATTGTGTGTGTATGTGTGAGAGAGAACTAGCAATATAAGCATATTGTTTAGACATGTAGAGGAAAACCACCAGAGGAACTGAAAACAAAAGCCATTAAAAGTAATTATGCCCATAAAGCAGGGCTGGAAGTTGGAAAAGGGTAAAGAGGCTAGCTAATACCTTGAAGTCCATCTCTACAATTTGATTTTTTTAAAAAATCACATCAGCCTATTATTTTGATTTTTTTAAGGCACAATACTCAAGGTTGCTTGAGATATGAAAAATAGGTGTGCTCATCTATAATTGTTGGAAACATTAAATGGTACAATCTTTCCTGAAGGCAATTTGACAATATATTTTAAAAGCCTAAAAACAGAGAACACCTTTCTCAAGGTAACTTAAATGAAGGAACTCATCATGACGGAACAATTGAGGATGTAGACAAAGCCTTAACTATAAGAAAGGCCATCAGAGTATTGCTCCATGGATGTCTATATTTACACCCAATCTTTTGCATCTAGCCCTTCACTGTATGGATATATTAGAAAAAAAAAAAAAAACAAAGATTTTCACCCAAATCCAAAGGGGTTGTTTATATGCATGGACTTCTACATAAAAATTAAACATGATGATATATATTTTACATGTAAGTGTATTGAAGATATATTGAGCAAAAAGGAGAAAGCTACAAACCAGTATGCCCAGTAAAAACATTACATATATGGATGTACAAAGGGGAAAAATAAACCTGTGGTATATGTCAAAGTGTTACTGGCCAGTCCTCTGTTGTTCCCATGCTGTGCTTCATAATTCTACAATAAATAGTGTATGTATTATAAAATGTATTACAAAGGTGTTGACAGAGATTGCGGGGACATGGAGAGGCGATATTGTTTCATGAGTACAGAGTTTCAGTTTTGCAAGATGAGTTCTGTGGATGGATGGCGGTGACCGTAACACAAAAATGTGAATGTAGTTAATGTCACTGAGTTGCATAGTTAAAAATGGTTAAGGTGGTAAATTTATGTTGTGTGTATTTTACCATTTAAAAAAATAAAAAATATTTGAAGGCAGTGAAAATACACAGTGCTGTTTGATATACAACACCAAGAGTGAGCCCTAAGGTAAACTAGAAACTGGGTGATTACGATGTGTCGATGTGAGGTCCCATCTGTGATAATAACAAGTGCACTATTGTGGTGAGTGATGTTGATAAAGGGGAAGGCAATGTATCCATGGGGCAGGGCTATATGGGAAAACTCTGTACTTTCCTCTCAATTTTGTTGTAAACCTAAAAGTGCTCTAAAAATAGTCTTTAAAAAATAAAATAAAATGTATTTCAAAATAGTGTAAACGAATATTTTTTAGGCCACAAGTGGTAAATTTATGAACACACTAAGTTATAAATAATATCTTAATATCATTAAGGTTAACAAAATGAATACATTTGTAAGAGGAGTTTTAGAAGTATTGCATTGCATATATTTTATATTCTCTCCAAATGTTCCTTTCCCCCTAGTCCCAAAATGGAAAATTTTCTTGCTGGTTCCAAAATATCCAGGCATTATTTTTAAATCTCTAATCCAAATCCTACCATTTCTTCACTGCTTACTTTGAGTCCTTCCACCAACGTCAGTTTTTCCAAAGGGCATTTTCAAACCTCAAAGTTAGTACTTCCTTCTCAAAAATAAGATGTTTAAACTTGAATGTCTTATTTATTACATTAAATCTTTAAATATATATTCCTTGTGTCCTTCCAGTAATTTTATGCTTCTTTAGGGTAAGAATATATACATTTTAATATCACACATATGTATAATATATACTATATGTCATAAAATTAATGTAAAATTAGTATTATTATATATTCTTATGCATATATATATTATTTTAAATGTCTCTGTTTTGTTTTTTTAATTTCTCACAATTTATCATACATGGACAAGGGTTGTGAATAATGAGGTTTCCCCCATGATTTTGGAAGTGGTTTTGGGGTACAGATACAGTGATCTTGGTGTCATTTGATCTCTGGTGTTGTTATGGGATAAACTGTGTTTCCCCCAATTTCATATGTTGAAGTGCTAACCCCCAGTACCTCAGAATGTGACTGTATTTGGAGACGGGATCTTTACGGAAGTGACTAAGTTAAAATGAGGCCATTGGGGTGGGCCCTAATCCAATAGGACTGGTGTCCACATGAGGAGATTATGCCACAGGTGTACACAGGGAATAACTCTGTGCAGACACAGGAAAAAGATAGCCATCCACAAGCCACAGAAAGGGGCCTCAGGAGGAACCAACCCTGCGAACATTTTGGTTTTGGATGTCTAGACTCTGAAATCGTGAAAAAAAATAAATTTCTGTTGTTAAGACACCTGATCTGTGGTACTTTATCATGGCATCCCTGGCAAACTCATAAAAGAGGGCGCTCTTCATCTTCCATCTCAATTCCTTCTTTTTCATTGTGAATTCTGAGGGCTTTGGGAATTTTGTGATTTTAAGAGTGGATTATAACATGCTCTTAGAGCCATAGAATAAAGTGTTGTGTGCACTCTTACATTATCCCTCTGCTCATGGTTTTGGTTCCTTGTTTGTCAGATCACAGCGTTCCTCTGCTCTGGTGACTGGTAGAAAAGGGGCTGATGCATTGGCACAGGAAATAGGTCCTCAGAGAGAAGGGATATAACACCTCAGGAAGACCTAGCTGGGATATAACACCTCAGAAAGACTAGCTTCCAAACCCTCCTACAGTGTATTTTTCTCGATCTTTGTCACTGAAGGAAGGTTCTCTAGAGTGCAGTTTAAGAGTGATTCTCTCTGAAGTGTAAGAATGGACTAATGACTGGACAAGGTCTTTTTTTGGTCTATGATTCTGGACATAGTTTTAAAAATAAACCTATGAAATTGTCCAACGGAAAGTGGCTTCTAAGTATAGGTCTCCAAGATGCAAGTCTGAGACACTGAAAATGACCAAGTGCCCTGCAGCTCCTCTATGACTTGCAGATTTTACCTTGGGAAGCCTGCCCTGGGTTCCAGTGAGCAGGACTTGGAAAGTAATTCACTGTGGTGAGAGTACTAGGGCCACAGACACGGACTTCTTGACTCACCTCCTGGCTCTAGCACTTCTAGCAGGGCAGGGCTCAGAGAGACCAATAAAATGTTATTTTTCTAAGAATACTCTGATTATCTCCATGAGGAGGTAAAGAGTCTCTATCTAGATAAAACATTGGTGTCAACACTTGACTTCTCTTTTGGTGTCCTTGCCTGGCCCCAAGAACCCCTTCTGGCAAATGCTCTGTCCATTAATTAGTTCCTTCTCATCACTGTTACCTGTCATGTTTCCTAGTGGACCAAAGATGTACATTCTAGAACACTCTCCCACTTCCTGGAACCCCATATTCTATCGCAAGTGTGACTCAATTGATCTCCAAACTATACTGTGAAGGCTCCTAAGTATATATGCAACCTCAAATGAAGCTGGGTGGATTGTGGTCTGGGTCAACACAGTGGCGAGCAGAGGCAAGGATGCTAATAATGCTCTTGAGGTTAAGGCTTATGTGGGAAAATTTTTACCAACAAAGTAATCCAAACCTCAGTTTATCTGTGGTCAAAAATATCAAGGTTGACAATGAGATGTATACCTATAGGATACATGTTAAAATCAGCTTTCTCCCTATTGTAGGGAAATTACCCAGGAAAGGAGAACCCTAAATCATTCATAAAGGAACTTCCACCCTTAAAATCATCATTGAACCTGTTCTACTCTATTGATATATCAGTAGAAGATAATGATGTCCCTCTACCAAGATGTTTTACTTCCTCATTCTCCTCCCTTGATCCATGAGAGGAAATATTTAAACATGTTTATTTTTCAATGACCCTCTCCCAACCCCAACTCCCATTCCCACTCCTAAGTTTGGTAGAGAGTTTAACTTCAGGTTATTATTAGGTTTTTCCCTTACAGTTGATCTGTTATATTAATCATTACTTACTAATAATCATTACTTAATTATATACCACAGACTCCTGGAAAAATAACCTCATATCTTTAGGCTAAACTACATATTCATCACAAGAATGACTACTCACTACTGTTTTCTGTCCTCTTACCTTCCAGTTTTTAGAGCTCTCTATCAAGTTCACCATTTTAACAACTGTTTTCCCAGCTAAATTACATGAATAATAAACTCTAAGGCCTTTATGCCTTTCATGAGTAGTAAATCACATGAGTAATAAACAGGTAAGTTACATAAGGACAAACTCCAAGATATTTATGTGTTAACCTTGAAAATAAACAGTAATTGGGTTTGACACAGGATTTCTGATCATACTCTTTTCACCCCAATAAGGCTATTGATATCGCTCAATGGTCTTTTACCTTCTAGAGCTGCTGATAAGGAGACTGATATTACTGTAATTCTTTTGGTTCTGCCTGTCCAGATGTATAAAATTTTCTCTAGATATAACATTCCAGAATTTCACCAGGAACTGTTTACACATACAGATTGAAATATTCATTAACCCTGCCTGACTTTTCAACTTAGAGAACTGTCCTATTGTTATTTATTACCCTTCTTCATTCTGGCATGAGGAATTTGTTCCTCTTTATCTTACAGCATAGTAATTATGTTCTTAGAAGTGACTACTTTTAGTACATCTAAAAGACGTTTTTTGTAATGTGGAACCAATGCTTTTAGGTCCATAAAAGTTTGTTTTTGTTTTTTGGTTTTTTCTGGCACTACACTTGTATTTCCTTGAGAGTCTATTGCATTTTGTTAAAATCCTCTTCCATCTTTTACTTAGTTCTACTTCAATAGAAGCTATATTTTCTAGTTTAGAGTTTGCGCTCATACTTCATGTTACCATGATCTCATAAATGAGCTGTGATTCTCCTCTTACTCAAAATTATGTGTTCCCACAGTATCCATACGGGTTAGGCTACTGGTGTTGATTTAGTGGAGCAGCAGCAGAGGGTGGAAAATACAGCTTCTTGTAGGTTGATGTTGAAGGAGTAAGGTGAGATACTGCAAGGGTAATGGATGCAAATACCAATCGTGTCCTAATCACAAAGTCAAGGAGTAATTTGGCTCTCCAATTCAGTCTTCTTTGAATCTCTTATGGTCAAAAGTATCAAGTAATTCTTACAAGCCACCCTAAGGCTTGAGGAGGGATAAGCCTAAACCACTCTGGCCTCTCAATTCATACCAACTGGCAAAAGTAAAATAAACAAACAGAAATATATAAATAAAAAAGAAAAACTAAGCCCAGCACTCTCTTATCTCTGAATATCTGAGATGAACCCCTGGCTTTAGACACAACCTCCAAAGCTCTGTCACTCTGGTAGTTTTCAAAATGGCAGTATTTCTAGTCCCATATGCCCTGTGAGTGCCTTTCTACTACTCCATCAGGAGGTGAAGTTTATTTCTACCCCCTTTGACCCTGGGAGGGTCTTTGTGACTGCCTCATCAAATAAAATGTGACAGAAATGACACTGCAGGCTACATTAGAGGGATGCTCAGTTCTGAACCCCAGCCACCATGTTAGGAAGAATTCTGAGGCACACAGAGTGCCCACTTATAAATATTTGGCCAACAGTTCCAGGTAAGGTCCTAGCTGGATGGTCAGCATAGGCTAAATGGCAGATAAGTAAGCAAACCTTCGGATGATACCAGCCTCGGCACTGGAACCATCCTTGTCAATGTTGAGTGCAAGAGAAATGAGCTGTCCCTTCTGAGACATGCCCAAATAGCATATTCATAAGGAAAATAAATATCATTGTTATTTTAAGTCACTAGTTTAGGTGTGGTTTGTTATACAACATAAGATGACCAAAATAGTCACCATTTTATTTGTTCACTATGCTATTCCACAGAAAAAAATAGCAATGTGTAGTCAGATCAGCTTCTCCCTGGAATCCTCTAAGATTTATACTTTGGTGCAGAATTTAGTGTTGTCTCAAGGTTTTATAATATTGTCTCTTAATCTCTTCTTGATCCTTGGGATAGCTTGAGAAGATTTTTAGAACCATCCAATTCTTTGGTACTAAAATGACTGTGAAAGGTAAAATGGGAGGAAACTGGCATAATAATTCTATTTTACAAAAATACACTTAGCAAAAGAAAACATGCTAAATATTATGTCAGTTCAGAGGCTGAGACTCAAATATCTTGAGTTATCTCAGTGAATAATGGTAGACTTTAGGGGAAAATACCAGTAAGTGAATTCACTTAACTAGGTCAAGGGATTTTAGAAATGTGGTATAATGGGATTAGCAATCAGAAGTCCTTGCTTCTTAGCTTCTCCAGGTCTCAGTTCCCTCATGTGTTAAGTTAGGAAATTGGGCTCAATGACCTTTAAGAGGATTCTGCCAGCTCAGCCATTCTGCATAAGTTTAATGAATATTCATATGTAGATACCAAAGACATACTGTCCACCCAACACCGTCATTTCACTGATGAAAAAAACTGATAAGAACCTGAGAGGTTAATAGGTGCTTGAGAGATGAGGACTTATGGGAAAGGAAGAAACAGAATTCCCACCACTGAAACAATATGCTGCCATGTAACTGCTTATAGGGTATCCATCCAGATGTTCTCAATAAAAGAGGGAGTCATTCATGCCCGGCCTGTGTGACCTTTGCTACTAACCTAACAAGAAAAAGACATGGAATGATGGTGGCAGTGAATTGGTTGATTTAATGACCAAAAATTCTAAGTGGGCTTTCGTGGCCCTAAGGACATCATCAGGAAATGGCCTAGCACCCCTCATCATTCACATTTGTTTTGCTTCTCTGGGAAACTCCCCTTCATAGTTCCAAGACAGCTGCCAGCTGTTCCAGGTTTACAGCCTATCTTCTCAGGCATCCTAGCTGAAAAAGATTCTCCTCCCAACAGACCCAGCAAAAGTCACAGAATTTAATCTCACTGACTACAGTAGGCAGAATAGGCCCCTAAGATGTCCATACCTTAATCTCCAAAACCTGTGAACATATTATCTTACATGGCAAACAGGATGTTACAGATGTGATTAATTTCAGGACCTTGAGATAGAGTGTCTTAGATTACTCAGGTGGGTCCAGTGAAATCCAAAGGTCCTTAAAAGTGGAAGAGGAGGCAGAAGAGAAATTCAGAGGGAGATGTAACTACAGAAGAAGGGTCAGAGTGATGTGATATGGGGACATGACCCACTGTTGCTGGCTTTGAAGATGGAGGAAGGGGCCAGGAATCAAGGAACATGGGTACACTCTAGAAACCTAAAGAGTCAGGAAGCAAATTCTCCAGAGCCTTCGGAAAGGAACACAGCCCTACTGACATCTTGATTTTAGCCCAGTACGACCTGTGTCAGATGGTTAACCTCCAGAACCATAATAAATGTTTTTGGAAAATTTATTCAAATACAGCTGACATTTAATATTATATTAGTTGATTAGACATTTATTTAACTTACAAAGTGATCTCTCTCCCATAAGTATAGTATCCACCTGGCACCATATTTATTACAGCATTATAGACAAAATTCCCTATGCTGTACTTTTCATCCCTGTGGCTATTTTGTAACTGCCAATTTGTACTTCTTAATCCCTTCACCTTTTTCACTTAGACTCCTAATCATACTTTCAACTAACAAACATCAGTTTGTTCTCAGTATCTACAAGTTTGTTTCTGTTTTGTTTGTTCATTTATTTTGCTTTTTGGATTCTACATATAAGTAAAATCATATGGTATTTGTCTTTCTCTGACTTAGTTCACATGTTGTTGCATGTGGTAAGATTTTATTCTTTCGTATGGCTGAGTCCATTGTATCTATGTACCACCTCTTCTTTATCCAATCGTCTCCTAATGAACAACACTTAGGTGGCATTCCAGGCCTTGGCGATTGCATATGAAATGTCCTTCTTTGTCTCTTATTATAGCTTTTGCTTTAAAGTCTATTTTGTCTGATGTACGTATTGCTACCCCAGCTTTTTTTCATTTCTATTTGCACAAAATCTTTTCTTCCATCCCTTTATTTTCAGTCTGTGTGTCTTTTAATCTGAAGGGGGTCTCCTGTAGACAGTATATGTATGGGTCTTGTTTTCTTCTCCATTCAGCTACTCTGTTTTTTGATTGGAACATTCAATCCATTTACATTTAAAGTAATTATTGATGCGTAGTTATTGCCATTTACATTTAAAGTAATTATTGATGCGTAGTTATTGCCATTTTATTATTCATATTTTTAACTTTATTTTTCTTCTTTTCAAAGAAGTTCTGTTAACATTTCTTGTAATACTGGTTTACTTTTCCTTGTCTGAGGAACTCTTTATTTGTCCTTCGATTCTAAATGATAGCTTTGCTGGGTAGTCATGGTTGTAGCCTTGTTTTTCATCATTTTTAATATTTCAAGCTAATACCTTTTGGCCTGAAAATTTCCTGTTGTGAAACCAGCTGACAGTGTTATGGAAGCTCCTTTGTAGGTAACTGATTGCTCTTCTCTTGCAATTTTTAAGATTCTCTTTGCCTTTAACCTTTAGTAATTTAATTATGATGTGATCTTGGTGTGAGCTTCTTTGGGTTCATCTTGTTTGACACTCTATACTTCCTGGACTTGTATGTCTATTTCCTTCACCAGGTTAGGTTTTCAGTCATTATTTCTTCAAATAGTTTTCAATCCCTTGCTCTCTTTTCTCCTTGTGTTACACCTGTGATGCAAATATTGGTACACTTTATGTTGTCCCAGAGGTCCATTAAACTATTATTATTATTATTATTATTATTATTATTATTATTATTTTTGCTGTTTTAACTGGGTGTTTTGCACTACCTTGTCTTCCAAATTGCTGGCTCAGTTCTCTGCTTCATGTAATCTGCTGTTGATTCCATCTAATATCGTCTTCCTTTCAGTTTCTGTATTCTTCATTTCCGACTATATTTTTTCATGGTTTCTATGTCCTTTTTTGTTACTGATCTTTGTTGAAGTTCTTCCTGCGAACATCTATTCTTCCACTGAATTCATTAAACATCCTTATAACCAGTGTTTTGAGCTCTGTATCTGGTAGATGCTTACCTTCATATCATTTCATTCTTTTTCTGGAGTTTTATCCTGTCTATTTGGGACATGTTTGTTTGTTTCCTCATTTTGGCTGTCTCCCTGTGTGTTTTTATGTATTAGGTAGATCTGCTACATCTCCAGGTCTTGGCAAGGTGCCTTTGTATAGAAGGTGTCCTGTGGGGTACAGTGGTACAGACTCCCTGGTCACCTGAGCTGGGTGCTCCAAGGATGTCGCGAGTATGCGTTATGTGTGCCCTCCTGTTATAGTTGAGCCTTAACTGCTGTTGGCAAAGTCGGTGGGTGCGACTGACCCCCCAGAGAGACTGGCTGTGAGGACGGGCAGTGACTACAGTGGAGAGGCTATAGTGCAGGGGCTAACCCCACTGAATGGGATTCTCTGTAGCTCTGGGCTCTGGTGTCTACCGTGCCCACCCTTGGGTATGTCATTTATGGAGCTAATTGGATTCTGCTCTGATAGTATCTGAAGCCAGCCACTAGTGTGTTAGTTCTGGGACTTCGTAGGAGGGGCTCTGGTGCAAGCCCAGGTCAGTCACTGTTTATACCCTGTCCAGGGCCACCTGGTAGGTGCTATCAAGTGAGCTGCGGTTGGTAGCTATCTGTGATAGACCTGAGGCACCCAGAAGAGGCTATGCTGCAAACTAAGGCCAACTGCCACTACTGCCAGGAGCTGCTTAGCAAGAGGTATAAGGCAAGCCAAGGCTAGTCAATACTTGTTTGTGGTTTGTGGACCTTTGAGAGATTTTAGGAAAGTCCCCAGCATTTCTGAGGCCCACAGCTTTTAAGGAACAGTTGCTGAAAAAAGTTCGAGCTGGCATTTGGTTTGGGTAGAGTAGGTTCTCAGGGTATCACCAGGGTAGAGCAAGTCTGATGGGAACTCAGATTTTGTGCTCACCTGTGCCTGCAGGCTAGGTATGGGGGAGGGTTCAAAAGAGTATAAATAACCATGTCTATTAAACTGACAGCAGTTTAATCCTGAAGAGAGTTTTGCGAACCCTTCCCCGCCCAAGCTCTTGCCCTGAGGCCAGACAACTCAGTTCTTGTCCATATGTCCCAGATGCTTTTCAAGCTGCTGCCCCAGTACTGAAGCTCAGAGTGAGTCCATCAATGAGTAAGTCCAGGCCCTTTAAGAGAGCACCTGTGACTCCAGCAGTCTTCTGTCTTACTCAGCCACAATCTCTGCTGGTTTTCACAGCCAGCAGTTATGCGACTTCTCTCCCTGGTACTAGAATCCTGGGCTGGGGAGCCTGGTGTGGGTCTGGGACCTCTCATTCCTCCAAGAGGACCTCCACAACTAAGATATCCCTCCTGATTTTTAACTACCACCCACAGAAGTGGGGCCAGCCCATTCTGCATCTCCACCCCTCTTATCAGTCCTGAGGTGGCTTCCTTTCCATGTCCTTAGTTGTAAGACTTCTATTCAGCTAGACTTCAGACAATTCTCAATAATGGTTGTTCTAAAGGTTAGTTGTAATTTCGATGTGGTCATGGGAATAGGTGAGTACAGTGTTTACCTACTCCTCCATCTTGACTGGAAGTGTCTAAATGTGTATTATTTCAAAGTCAATAAGCTGCGGTAATTTGTTACACCAGCAACAGAAAATGGATAAACCAACTGATTAGTCCAATTTGGTTCACTTGCTCTGCCTGAACTAATGATTTTGGCAATAAGACCTGAATCCCATCCCATCCCTAAATCTGAGGGTGAGACCCATCCCACTTGTACCTCATGGAGCAAGACTGGGAAAACAGGGTAGGCATTCCTTCTGGGCTGTACTAGAAGAGAGAATGGAAAATAAACAGGAGATGAAAAGGTATCAGGTGCACATGGAAACAAATAGGAGGGCCAGAAGAAACTCTGAATGTATCTCTAAAATGCCAGAATTTCTGGCAAGGAAATTCAGGCTACAGGCAGCATTTCAACTTTGCTTTCCTCTGACGGGCACAGCTTTCAAAGAAAGGTAAAGTACAAATTAAACAGCAGAGTCCATGGATAGACGGTGTTAGATAACAAGACTGGATTTGAGGGACTTTTTTTTTTTTTTTTTGGCAGGCGACAGTATATCTTGTAAATGCTAGAGAGAATACATTTGTCAGGAACCTTGTTAACTTAATCAAGAATTTCTTAAATTGTAAATTGGGAGGAAGATAGAAAGAGCCATATAAAACTGTACAACTGGATAATGTAAATGCATTAACTATATTTTCTCATTTTCTGAATTCTTGATATTCTGGCATTAGACACCTGTGGACCAGAATTGCCCCTCTCAGGGTTAACTAATTCCTAAAGATAACTCACTTGCCATCTTTCCTTTGATAGGCAAAACAACTATCATATCTCCACCCTTCTCTCTGCATCAGACTTCCACAGTCTTGGACATTATTCCCCTGCTGTAATCACCCCAGTCCAACTAGAGACAGCCTCTAAAGCCCAGAGCCCACCAACACTACTCAAATTATCCAATCATAAGTTTGTACCGCTTGCTTCCCCACCTCGTCCATTCCTTCCCACTTAAAGTGAAATAAGGCACCTGCCCACAGTTCCTCTCTCTTTCTCTTAGCCTATTCTTCTTGCTTCAGGGTTTCTCCATGTGGCTAGGGTGGCTTGCTGTGACTCCTGTTTCTAGGGGACTCTGAGTATAATAAAAAATCTTTCCTCATGGCAATCATTTTCACATCTATGTGTCTTACACTGCCTGCTCAAAACAAGTCCCAGGTACATTTTTAGAAGATGGCAGATGATTCAACAAGAAGAACAACAGGACATCTCAGGAGGTTAAGAGACAATAACAGAGAAGAGTCAAGGAACAATCTTTAGGCCCTGGGTGCTAATCTAAAATGTAGGCAGTAAAGCAATCTAAATTTTAAGTGATGATGATAAGACAGTCTTTTGGGCTGGAACAGACCAGATGGGGTTATGGGCTCACACTGGGAAGAGGGCAAATCCTCTGTCCCAGGACCTGTGAGAAGCTCCTGTATTAGTTTCCTGGGCTGTTGTAACAAAGACTCTCTTTCCTAGCTTCTGGGTGCCTCAGTTGTTCCTTTGTTAGTAGATGGTATTCTCTCTGTTTTCACATTGTCTTCCCTTGTACATATACGTGTCTGTCTCTGTGTCCAAATTTCCATTTTTATAAGGACACACACACAGGCACACTGGATTAGGGTCCACTCTAATGCCTTATCTTAACTTGACCATCTGCAAAGACTCTATTTCAAGTAATGTCACATTTCCAGATACTTGGATTTAAGAATTTAATACCTTTGGGAGGAACACAATTCAACCCATAAGAGCTCCCTGTCATTTGGTATCCTTTTTCTTTAGTTCATCCCAATTCACTCCTCTTTATTGCTTCCAAAGTAAAACTCAAAAGGCAAGAAGAAGGCTGAGGGCTTACACTATGTAAAAGAGCCTAAGAGGGCTGTTTTATCTGCCCTAATGCTAGAGGTGCAAAAGGAATCCTTGCACACCTGCAGAATTCCAGCCAACTTACTCACTCCCCTGGCCAAAACCTGCCGATTCTCCTAGTCTTCTCTCCTGGGCACATGAAGTGAAAGTGAGTGGGGGCTCTCCTTGGGGAATTTGGGGTACTGTTACAGCTAATAGAGGGAATTAAAGGTAAAGGAAGGACATGCAAGATGGCCACTGTACATGAATAGTTCACTATTTGGCTGACTTGGGTGTTTTTAGAATAGCAGACTTGGTCAGAACTTTCAATTTATAATATTCCTGTGCCTATATGCTGTGGGCTAATATATAGCCAATGGCTTATTACAGATTTGGCATAAGACTTCTTCCTTCCAAATGTGAGTAAATGCTGGCATCTCAAAACCTACACAAGTGAGAACCTGTGGGGTCCTGAACACAAGTACTACCAGGGTAACTGGCAGTTACCATCTTGCTCATCAGTGACCCTAGCCCCTGAAGCAGACCTGCCTCAAATCTGGCATAATCTTTAGCAACATCTGACATTTGTTGAATAAATTTACAAGTTCCTTCTAGCATGGAGCAGGATATAAACAAATAAACAGCATGAACAACTGATGCAAATAAAATTTGTTAGCAGACAGGGTGTCCTGGTACAGGAAACATGGTCACAAGCCATTGCCTAGAAGAGTCAGCTAACTCCAAGCCATTCTATCATTATGGAATACCCTCACCAGGACTGCTGCATGGGAAAGCCATTATTTTCTCCACAGAATAGAAATCCACTCTTATTAACAGAAAATCACTAAAAGAGTAGACACTCAATGGCAGGTATCCGTCCCCATCTATTTTAGTCCGTCCACCTGCTATAATAGTATACTATAGACTAGGTAGCTTATAAATAACAAATTCATTTCTCAAAGTACCTAGAGGCTGAGAAGCCTAAGATCAAGAAACCAGCAAATTCAATGTCTGGTGAAGATCCGCTTCCTGGTTCATAGACAGTTAGTTGTCGTCTCACTGTGTCCTCACATGGCAGAAGAGGGAAAGGAACCCTGTGGAGTCTCCTTTATGAGGGTACCAATCCCATTTATGAGGGCTTTGCTGCCATGACCTAATAACTTCCCGAAGTCCCCACCTCCAAATATCACTACATTGTGGGTTAGGATTTAACATCTGAATTTCGAGGGGACAACAACATTCAGTTTATAGCACCATCTATGTAAGGGGAGAGGGCCACAACCTATTTCATTCTATTCTGGGCCATGGCTAATTCCACTACTGCCTAGTCCCTAGTGTTCACATGGGACTGTGGATCAGGTATTGCCCAAATTTTGGCTGAGTTATAGACAGCCTTGAGCACTGGTCAGAAGGAATACCATGACCTGAGGCATTCACCCCATGGTATAGGTTTGGCTTTTTGATAAAATATTACTTTCTAACTTCGTAATCTGAATATTAGTAATAAATATTTAATCTGTCCTGAATTATAGGTTTTCCAAATCTCTCTCAGTTAGCAGTTAATGAACCCAAGTGGTCTTTTTAGGGTTTGAACAATGCAGAACCTAGTAAAAGAACAGACTTTTCTTTTTGGATGAGGGCTGGATTCACATTTAATTAAGCTCCTAAATCCTATGGGAGGTGACTTTTGGTATTTCAATGTAGCGCATTCCTTGCCTCTGCAAAATGCTAGAGAGCAATGTCTAAAATACCACAATGAAACATTCAATCCTTTGGTGGCTTCACACTCTCCTCTATTAGACGTCATCAGCCACTCAGGCTTGCCTGCACAGGAAGGATTTAACCAGGTCCTTGCATAAGAACAAACTTCCACTGGAAAGGGCCAAAGGAAGCTTATAAGGGACTTTGGAAAAGAGGCTCACTTGAGGGTTCAGAAATAGCTTTGCCACCAATTAGCAGCATGGCCTTGAGGTTCAGAGAAGTGAGGCAACTTCATTTTAATACAATCTCAAAAGAGGCAGGGAAAAGTGATTTTGCCTTTTTTTTTTTAAATAAAGTATATTTATTATACTTCTAATGATATATTATTTTTAGAATACAAATTACTAGAGAGTAAATCTCAAAATCTGGAGAAGGCACAGGGATATGCAGAAAATGCACACACACAAAAAAAATGCATAATCACAAGCAGCATCTTTTTCATTAAAAGCCACCAAAACAAACAAACATTTATTAAGCCATCACCAAGAACCCTGTGGTGTGTTAAAACTTGACATTCATTTAACTTTCACAACAACCCCTGAGGTTGAGACTATTATTAACATCATTTCATTGATGGGGAAATTGAGGTTTATCGAGTTCACATAACTTGCCCAAGGTCACAAAGCTCAGAGAAGCAAATTATGAATCCAGTCTGAGCTCAGGGCCCACTTTCATTGCCTCATATTATCACAGCTTTTTAAAAAGTTAGAAATGCTGGCAATTGTTAAAGTGCCTTCCAAATAAAACCTATTGTGGAAGGCAGTGAGGATGGAAATGCAAAAATAAACTTCACCTACTTCACAACTGCTTAGGGCTAGCTTTCAGTATGTTTCTATACATAGTGTTACTGCTTTTAAAAAATAGCAGAAAATCATAGCTCCCAGGCTACCTATAGGGAAGCAGAGAGGAAGGTAGGTGACTTATCTTCATGCCCAACAGACTTCTAATTTCATCCACCCTAAAATCTCTGGAAGCAGCCAACCCACAGAAAATAAGACAACTTCCATCTCTGCAGCCATGCTTGACTGGGAGAGGGGGTGAAGACATGTAACTATTTAGGTTCTCTTGAGATTTTAAAATAGGAGAGGACAGTCAGCTGGGGCTCATCTCTTACTGCCATGACACTTGGGAATCTTTAGGTCAGCATCACTGAGTATGCCTGGGGTTACATGCTTACAATGAACTCCTCCTTTCCTAACAGTTTAAAAATTTTGGTCTGTTTTGTTCTACATTTTGAAATCCAGGGCTTTGCCAAGGGCTCTGATACAAGTAGGGCTTCTTTATCCACACATTACATGCTAGGTATTTCAAAGCCTTATAGCCACATTCTTTCTGTTACTTACATTTCTGTGTTCAGCTTTCATTTACTGCCAAGCTACGCTAGATATTTCATTACACAAGCGTCTCTCTCAGTGTTCAACATCAGTGGACCACTTAATTGGGCTTCTGTAAACAAATGAGACCCTCAATTGTAGACGAATTTTAATAAGCAGTCCAAGCGCATTTGGGAATTTAGAATATATAAAATTGGATCAGTTGATTGTTCAATAAAACAGTGTTGGAACAACTGGATGTCCATTTGGAAGCATTCTACTACTCAGATCACACAGAAAAATAAATATCAAATGGATTAAATAATTAGCTATAAAAAAGTAAAATGATGAAAAATCAGGGAGAGAAAATAAAGGCAATGTATAATCTTAAGGTGAGAAAGGCCTTCCCAGGCAGGATTCTACATTCAGAAATCATAACGTAAAACGATTCTGTGACACAAATTTCCTAAACTGCTATATTAGAAAAGACATGATGATGATGACAAATAACAGACTCAAAGAAAATATTTGCAATATATATAACAAATGACTAATTTCTTTTCACAAAGGTTTCCAGAGCACAGGGTGAAATGCGAAAGACCTTTCGCCCATCTACCAGTAGCCCAAATCTCTCCCTCAAAGAAACCCTTGAAAATCTACCCTTTCTGTCCTTTTTTTGTACATGAATCTACACATACATGCGCACTTTTTCTTTTTTACATATTTGGGTTGATACAGTGCACTGTTGTGTGACTTGATGTTTTCCACATAACATGTCTTAAACATCTTTCTATGCATCTACATCTGGGTCTACCTACCTTTATCAGTTATGTTAGAAACCACTGATTGTATCGCCATTTATTTAATCTTTCTCCAACTGATAAATATTTGCTGTTTCCAATGTTTCACATTTATAAATATGTACCACCAACATCTTATACATTTACCTTTGAGCATACATGTCATAATACTGTCAAATGGAAAAAAAAAATCTACATATCATATTACCCTACATTGGTTTTAAAAACAACTACAGATACAGAGAAAACAAATTAGAACAGACATATCAAAATTATTTCTAGTGGATACAACTTAATAATTGGACTGAGTGGCATGTTTTAGACTCTTCTGGGGTTTATAATTTTTCTACAACAAAATAAGTTTTAGTATGAGTTAATAAATTCTGATGGCAGCATAAGTCATCACTCTCTGTTTATAACCATGATTTCAATCACTTGGACTCCTTTCCCCACTTAATTTCTGGGTTCACAGCTGTGTTCCAAAAGGAGAATATTACTGAAAGAACAGCCTCTGGGTAAGAACAGGTTCCCTGTGTTCATTTACACATCTCACAAAAAAATAAGAATTGAAGAGCTCTGATGGGTCATCTGGTATTAGTACATTTGTCAGTACAGGAAGGCAAAACATAGGAAGCATGGCTGCTCTTTCAAGTGGGATGAAGAAGCTGCAGTCTTCCATCAAAGTCAATGGTCAAATCTGATGGTCCAGAAAGAGACAGATTGAAGGCCCAAGAGTTAGACTGCAAGACCTGGAAAGGGCATCATAAGTATTCTTGAAACTGGGTCTCCTAGGAACCACTGTTCCTCACCCTAAAAGACAATGAGAGTATAGGCATACCTCAGAGACATTGTGGGTTCAGCTCCAGACCACAGCAATAAAGCAAGTATCATAATAAAATGAGTCATAATCTTTTTTGCTGATGGAGAGTCTTGCCTTCAATTTGTAAAAAACAGAACATCTATGAAATGCAATAAAACAAGGTATGCCTGTAGCAGGAAACAGCATTACTGACTGGGTAAGACTGCAGAAGAATTAAAATTCATTGTGTTAATCATGTCAACGTAAGTAAGTGGACAACTCATTATTCATTTTGGGGGTTAATATACTTGTTTAATCAGAGCTGCCTTCTAATATTGCTCCTCTGCCTCCAAACTCCACAACTTGCATCCCTCCATTCTGCTCCTCTAGAAGTGTTTAGCCTCCTTCATCCCTCTAAGGCTTTGAGATAAGTGAGCATGCTCACAGACTGGGACAGCAGCAATTATATACAATGTGACTGCATGTGTGCGATGATGCCTAATTATCATTTAACTCATGGGCAATAAAGTGAGATAATGCTCATGGCATAGTAAGACACTGTACGCGGCATCTGAATGGTTTGTGAAAAGGTAATTTTGCTGGAGTGTAATGTGGGTGGAGTATGAGAGGCTGGGAAGCCCCACTTGGAGCTTCTGCACACAGGCAGGGCCTCACTTGAACAAGGAGAATAGGACCCAGGAGTCCTGAATGCAAGGCTTACTGAACATCCCTCCGCATCTATCCTGGGGTGGGTTCCATTATTTTCAACTTCCTCTTACAAAGCCTGCCTCTCCAACTCCCAGGTCTTTAGCTTCCTCCAGTCCCCCCACTCCTCACCAGCCATTAGCTCCCTATATTCCCATTCAGGGATATATTATGCTTTGGGGCATGGGGTAGGAGGAACACTGCAAATCAGACCACTATAAGTACATGCTGACTTTACCCTTGATCCCTGCTCATAAGTAGCTCATGGTGCTCATTCTCCTTGCTTGCTGAGTCTGCAGAAGCTGCCTCCTTCCTACTCTGCCACTCTCCACCTGGACTGAGGCCATGTGGTAAAGGCTGCTGCCTGCCTGCTTACTACAACCATAACACAAAGCATTTGTTTCTAAATCCAGCCTCTCATCCTTGCCATACAAGAGGAAGAGGGGCTCTGCCTCCTCCCAAATCTACCCCTTGATTTGTTAAGCCATAGGGCAGCCTTGAGGAGCACCAAAGGGCAGTGTGGCTTGGGGAAACTGAGGCACAATTAGTCCAGATCAGAGGAAATCAGTGGTAAAAGGAGTGAGAAGTAAGGGTCAGGGGGACGAGGTGGGATCAGAAAACACAGGGAAATAGGACAAGAAGTGGGTGAGAAGCCAAGAAAGACAGAGGACATGTCCACTAGAAGACAAAGCAAGTGGCAGGATGCTCAGCCAGTTGAGTCATGAACCAAGAAACCTGCGGGAGGAGACCAGGAAACCTCCTGTGTAGGAGACCAGGTTTGCAGCCATGCAATAAAGCTGCCTTGACAACACAGAGCTGAGGTAATGTTTTGCTCATCGTGGGGATTTTATATACAGTGGAATTGGGTAACTGGGAACACTTGTCTGACTTGAGGGCTTGCAGGGTCAAGAACCAAACAATTCTTTTGTGTGTGTGTGTGCATGCGTGCATGCGTGCGTGTGTGTGTGTGTGTGTGTGTGTGTATTTGAAGCATTTGTTTATATTTTTTATTTATATATTTTTTAAAAATTTTAATTGTTTATTGGGGTAACATTGGTTAATACAATTATATAATTTTCAGGTATACATTATCATTTGACATATGGATATTCTATTGTGTGCTTACCACCCAAAGTCCAGTTTCCTTCAGCTACCAAATATTTGATCCTCTTTACCCACTTTGCCCTCCCCCTAAACCCTGTATTGGAACTCCTTTACCCTGTCTACTTCCTCCCACCTCTCCCACCACACTAGTAACCTCTAGTCTATAGTCCATGTCCATGAGTCTCTGTTTGTCCTGCTCATTTGTTGCTTTTAGGTTTATATCACATATATGTAATAGCATGTGATTTTAAACTTTTTCTGTCTGGCTTATTTCCCTTAGCATGATGATCTTGAGGTCCATCCATGTTGTCGAAAATGACAATATTTCATCTCTTCCTATGGTTGAGTCATATTCCATTGTATATATGTACCATGGCTTCTTTAGCCAGTCATCTATTATAAGATACTTCAGTTGCTTCCATGTCCTGGCCACCATGAATAATGCTTCTATGAACACAGGTGTGCAAATATCTTTTTTGGATATGGGTTTTCAAGCCTATGGGGAAAATATTCAGTAGATGAATTGCTGGATCAGATGGTAGATCAATTCTTAGTATTTTGAGGAACCTCCATACTGTTTTCCATAGTGGCTGTACCAATTTGCAGTCTCACCAGCAGTGTATGAGGGTTCCTTTTTCCTGCTTCCTCTCCAACATTACTTATTACATGTCTGGTGATTATAGCCATTCTAACAGATGTGAGATGGTATCTCTTTGTGGTTTTGATTTGCATTTCCCTAATAGCAAGCAATGTTGAGCAAATTTTCATATATTTGTTGGCCATTTGTATGTCCTTTAGGGAGAAGTGTCTGTTCAGGTCTTTGCCCATTTTTTGACTGGATCACTTTTTTTTGTTGTTGTTGTTATTGTTATTGAGTTGTATGAGATCTTTGTATATTTTGGATATTAGGCCCTTATCGGAGTCGTTGTTTGCAAATATATTTTCCCATTCAGATGGTTATCTCTTTACCTTGTTGACGATTTCTTTTGCTAGGCAGAAGCTTTTTCATTTGATAAAGTCCCATTTATTTTTGCTTTTACTTCCCTTGCTTTTGAAGTCAAATTCATAAAATCCTTTTTAAGTCCAAGGTTGTTGAGTTTAGTTCCTATGTTTTCTTCTGTGGATTTTATTGTTTCGGGTTTTATATTTGGGTCTTTATTCCATTTTGAGTTAATTTTGGTGTGTGGTAGTAGACAACAGTCTAGTTTCATTCTTTTGCAAGTGGCTTTCCAGTTTTCCCAGCACCATTTATTGAAGAGGTTTTCCTTTCTCCACTGTATATTTTTGGCTCCTTTATCAAAAATTATTTGCCCATGTAAATATGGGTTTTACTTCTGGCCTCTCGATTCTGTTCCACTGGTCCCTGTGTCTGTTTTGTTGCCAATACCATGCATGCTGTGTTGATTACTGTTACTTTGTAGTATTATTTGAAGTCAGGCAGAGTGATGCCTCCAGCCTCGTTCATTTTCTCAGGATGGCTGTGGCAATTTGGGTTCTTTTGTGCTTCCATACAAATCTGATTTTTTGTTCTATTTCTTTAAAAAAATGCTGATGAGATTTTGATGGGGATTTCATTAAATCTGTATAATACGTTAGGTAATATAGTCATTTTAACTATATTGATTCTTCCAATCCAAGAACACAGAGTATCTTTCCATTTCTTTGTATCTTCTTTGATTTCTTTTAATAGGGTCTTGTAGTTTTCATTATATAGGTCCTTCACTTTTTTCATTAAATTTATTCCAAGGTATTTTATTCTTTTTATTGTAATTGCAAAAGGAATTAATTTTTCCTCTTCTTTTTCTGACACTTCATTATTTGAGTATAGGAACACTATGGATTTTTGAACATTGATTTTGTATCCAGAGACTTTACTGTATTTGCTTATTGTTTCTACTAATGTTCTTGTGGAGTCTTTAGGGTTTTCTATATAGAGAATCATGTCATTGCAAAAGTGACAGTTTGACTTCTTTGTTTCCTATTTGGATGCCTTTTATATCTTTCTCTTGTCTGACCACATTTGCTAAGACTTCTAATGTTATACTGAATAAGAGTGGCCATAGTGGACAGCCTTACCTTGTTCCTGATCTTAGAGGGAAGGGTTTTAGTTTTTCACCATTAAGTATAATGTTGGCTGAGGATTTGTTATAGATGGCCTTCATTAAGTTAAGGTACTTTCCTTCTATACTTATTTTGTTAAGTCTTTTGAACATAAATGGGTGGTGTATCTTGTCGAAGGCTTTTCTGCATCTATTGATATGATCATATGATACTTATTTTTTAATTTGTGCATCACATTAATTGATTTGCGTATGTTGAACCATCCCTGTGCCTCTGAGATGAGTCCATTTGATAGTGGTGTATAATCTTTTTGACATGTTGCTGTATTTGGTTCACTAGTATCTTATTTAGGATTTTTGCATCTGTGTTCATGAGAGATATTGGTCTGTAGTTTTCTTTTTTTGTGTTATTGTTACCAGGTTTTGGTATCAGAGCAATATTGGCCTCATAAAATGAGCTGGGAAGTATTGTCTCCTCTTCAATTTTTTGGAAGAGTTTGAGAAGAACAGGTATTAAATCTTCTTTGAATGTTTGGTAGAATTCACTAGTGAAGCCATCTGTTCCTGGACTTTTCCAGTTCTTCTTGATTCAGTCTAGGAAGGTTGTATTCCTCTAATTACTGGTCCATTTCTTCTAGGTTATTAAATTTGGTGTTATATACTTTTTCATAGTATTCTTGTATGATCTTTCATATTTCTGTGATGTCAGTTACAATTTCCCCTTTCATTCCTGATTTTATTTGTGTCCTTTCTCTTTTTTCTTTAGTGAGTCTAGCCAGAGGTTTGTCAATTTTATTAACCTTCTCAAAGAACCAGCTCTTTGTTGCATTTATTTTTTCTATCTTTTGTTTTCAATTTCATTTATTTCTGCTCTAATTTTGATTCTTTCTTTCCTTCTGCTGACTTTAGGCTTCATTTGTTCTTCGTCTTCTAGTTTAAGATGAAGCATTATGTTGTTTATTTGGGCTCATTCTTGTTTTTGGAGATAGGCCTGTAAAGATATGAACTTTCTTCTTATGACTACTTTTGCCATGTCTCAAAAGTTTTGACATGTTGTACTATCATTATCATTTGTTTCTATGTATCTCTTGATCTCTCTTTTTATTTCTTCTCTCACCCAGTTATTCCTCAGTAGCATGTTGTTTAATATTCATGTATTTGTGGTTCTTCCTGATTTCTTTCTGCAGTTTATCTCTAGTTTCAAAGCATTATGATCAGAGAATATGGTTGGTATGATTTCAGCCCTCTTATATTTGTTGAGTCTATCTTTGTGTCCCAGTATGTAGTCAATCCTTGAGAATGTTTCATGTGCACTAGGGAAGAATGTATAAGCAGCTGTTTTGGGATAGAAGGCTCTATATATGTCAATTATGCCCAGTTGGTATAATGTTTTATTTAAAGATGTTATTTCCTTACTGTTTTTGTTTGGATGATCTGTTCATATCTGACAGTGGGGTATTTAGGTCCCCTATTACGATAGTGCTTTGGTCTGTCTCTCCTTTTAGTTCTGTTAGTAATTGCTTTTCATATTTTGGCACTCCCTGATTGAGAGAATAAATATTAAGAAGTGTTATGTCTTCTTGGTGCATGATTCCTTTTATCATTATGAAGTATCCCTAAGTACCTTTCTTTATCTTTTTTAGTCTGAAGTCTACTTCATCTGATATTAGTACTGCTACTCCCACTTTTCTTTGAATGTCATTTGCTTGAAATATCATTTTCCACCCTTTCACTTTGAGTCTATATTTTTCTTTGGAGCTGAGATGTGTCTCTTGAAAACAGAATATGGTTGGGTTTTGTTTTTTGATCCATTCTGCATTTCTGTGCCTTTTTATTGGTGAGTTCAATCCTTTTACATTTAGGGTGATTACTGAATAATGAGGTCTTCTTATAGCCATTTTATCCTTTGCTTTCTGGTAGCTCGGTGTTTCCACTGCTTCCTTGTCCTTGTGCTTCTATTTTCTTTATTTTGGTTGGCTTTTGTGGGTTTTCCCTCTGGTCCTTCTTGTTTTATGTTATATACAATGGTGAGATTACCATTATGAATATGTAAAGGATACACACACACACACACACACACACACAGTTGTCCATTTTTTTCTGCGCTTGCCTTATCTCCATTTCTCTTTGCAAATTTGGATCTTTGAATCTCCCCCTTTTCAGTCATTGTTATCTCGGTTTGTTCCTATGTATGCTGAATGTTCATTACTATCTTGTTATAACAATTCTCTTCACATTATTTAAGCTTATAATGCTCTGTTCTTAGTAAGAGTTACACTCCTCTGCTTCCATTTGCCTGACAGTCACTTTACTCCTAATTATGGGTTGTTGTTTTTTTTTGGTCATTTTGTTTTAGGTGAACTGACCCCTTTCAGTATTTCCTGTATTGCAGGCCTCATAGCAGAGAATTCCCTCAATTTCTGTATGTCTGGAAAGGTCTTAATTTTTCCTTCATATCTAAAGGAGAGCTTAGCTGGATACATTATTCTAGGCTGGTAGTTCCTTTCACTTAATAGTTTAAATATTTGATTCCATTCCTTCTGACTTGTAAGGTTTGTGCTGAGAAGTCCAAGGATATTCTAATAGGTTCACCTTTATAAGTTACCATTTTTTTTCCTGGCTACCTTGAGAATTCTGTCTTTGTCATCGATTTTTGATAATTTTAATACAATGCCTCTTGAAGAAGGCTTTTTTGGGGTTGAGATAACTGAGTGTTCTTCTGACTTCTTGAATTCCAAGCTCCAGCTCATTCCTTAGATTTGAGAAATTCTCATCAACTATTTGTCTAAAAATGCTTTCTAATCCCTGTTCCTTTTTCTCACCTTTGATAATGCCTATTACTCTTATGTTTCCTCTCCGGATGGTATCAGCTAGTTCTTATATTTCTCTTTAATTATTTTTCATTTTTCAGTTCCTCTCTTCTTCTTTCTGATTTATTTCTAGATTTCTGTCTTCAATATCACTGATCCTTTCCTCCATTTGGTCGACTCTATTTCCCAAGCTTGCTATTTAATTTTCAACTCTTGTAGTATGTTCTTCATCTCCAGAAGTTCTATTTGGTTCTTTTTGAGAGATTCAATCTCTTTGCTCTTCTCATCTAGGTTTTTTTCAATTCCTGAAATTGTTGATTTGAGTTGTTCTGGATCTCATTGAGTTTTTTCAGAAGTACCATCCTGAATTCTCTGTCATTTACGTCGCATATTTCTATGTCTGTAAGGTTATTTTCTGGATATTTTTCTCTTTCTTTCTGAGATGCCTTGTCATCTTGGTTGTTCATGGTGTTTAATGGACTATTTTGTTGCCTGAGTATTAATGGCAGTGCATTCTGCTGTTTTTCCAGAAAGAAAATTTATTACATAAAGGTCTCTCTTTAGCCTGTTGCAAAGAAGGTGTTTTTTGGGTTTTTTTTTGTTGTTTGTTTTTTTTTGTTTTTTTTTTCCAGTAGGTGGTGTCTAAGCCTCTTGGACCCTTGCTTTATATAAAGTCTTAATAATGCTTTTAAATTTTCTTGTAGATATTTAATCACACTCGCTACCCTCAGTTTCAGTCCCTGTCAGTGTCACCCACGGTCTTGGCAGCGTTTGCTCAGATTCCCCTGGGGCTCTGCAGAGATCTGTCTTGGAGGGTATGGGGGGAGGGACCCTCTGTGTTAGGGGTTGGGAGCTGCGGATCAGCCTCGGTTTTGATACCGTGCCGGCAAAAATCAGCTGTCGTTCCTCTATGGTCCCACCCCCCTTCTCTGCTTTCTGCCCTGATGAGTGGGCCCTACAGGCAGCTGGCCTCGGGGAGCTCGCAGCTATCCCAGGCAGGAATGACATGGAACTCCTGCTCCTTCTCCCCTCCCCCTCTTCCTGCAGGGAGCTCCAGCGGCTGGGAAAGGCAGCTTCTTCATTACTCCCAATCCACTGCCCAACCGCAGGGGTTCTGATCTGTGGTAGCTCTTACATGCAGCTCCCACACTCAGATGTGCTGGTGTGCAGTTTGGGTGTTTTTTGTTGAGTTTTAGATGTTCAGCTTATTGTTGTTTCAAGGGGAGCGATCTGAGGACGTCTCTCACTCCCGCCATGTTTCCTAGCATTTTCAGACCAAACAATTCTTCAATGACGTCTGCTCTTGCCTTGCTGCTTAGTGCTCCCTGTTCTTTCTAACCCCTCCTCACATTTATATCTCTGTCCTCTGTAATTGCCACTTCTCTTATGAAGGGCTCACCTCTTCCTTCTCAACATCCACTCTATTGTTCTTTTCCTCCACTCTATCAGTCTGTGTTTTATCTCCTCTCCCTCCCCTTGTGGACCACCAATGGGGACCAGGCCCTGGGCAATCTATTATTTATCTTATTTTCAGCCCTTTAGCTCTTACTACTTTTCTGGCACCACTACCCTTAGGTGGTACCTCTGAATACTTACTGAATAAAATGATGTTCCCGACACTCAGAATGTCTGCCTCTGTGTGCTACACACTTTTTTTTTTTGCCTTAAAAAAACCCCACCTGATCATGAAATCATATCCATTTCTCTATTAAAAACAAAACAAAAATAGCAGAATGAAATCAAAGAACACAGAAAAAAATAATATATAAATTATATATGAACACATATACAAATGTACATATTATTATAAATATATATTTA
Source organism: Rousettus aegyptiacus (assembly GCF_014176215.1). Classification (NCBI taxonomy): domain Eukaryota; kingdom Metazoa; phylum Chordata; class Mammalia; order Chiroptera; family Pteropodidae; genus Rousettus; species Rousettus aegyptiacus. The sequence continues at coordinate 69,221,498 of NW_023416309.1, forward strand.
TAGAAAAGAAAAAATAACAAGCAAAAAATAACAACCAAAGCTAATATAGGTTTTTTTGAAAAGACATAAAATAGACAAGCCCCTCAGAAAATTAATTAAAAAAAAAAACTGTGCTAAGGCACAAATGACACTGTGAATGAAAAAGAAGAGTTTTTTAAAATTTCAGGATATAAATTACTCAGACTGTCTTAAAAAATCTTTCAAAGTAAAGAGTTTATGGTGAAATAAATTTAATCAGAAGTAATACTCTATCCTTTACAATATTACTACTGCTCCCTAAGATCAAGCAAAACAATTCACTAGTTTCCAATAGTCTTGCAGACAAGCCAAACACCCAGTCGAGGAACAAGTAATTTCAACCTTATCTACCCAAACTACTCTGAAGAAGAGGGAAGGCAGTATCCAATTCACTTCCACACCCTTCAAACCAGAATCAAAAATAGCATAAAGCAACTGACAGGACAAGCTCATTTTTGTTCCAACCAATTTTCAGCAGCATAGACTGCCACTCCCCTAAACGAGTATACTCCCCAGACTTTCTCCGACTTAGATGTGGCCATGGTCCCTACTTTGGGCCAATGAGATGTAGACAAAAGCACTTGATTTCTGGGAGGTTTTCTCAAACAGACTTCATATATTTAGAGAGTAATTCCTGTCTATTTAGAATGTAAGGATAGCCTCAGGATGGTGGGCCAGTGAAAAGAGATCTGTGGTGAGATTTTAGGTACTCAGTACTAGGCATAGCCTTCCTACCTGCTGGACTTACCTGTAAAAAAAAATAAGCTTCTGTCTTTTGCAAGGCTTCCATTTTGTTTAAGCTCTACCACTTAGGACTTTTCTGTTATATGCAACCTAAACTAATCCCAATGGCTACAGCTTGGGCCAGTTGAGTATGAGGGACCCACAGAGTGGTGACGAGGAAGCCTGTGTGGCTGAGAAGAATCCTAACAGGTGGGACCTGAGAAACCAAAGCATGGCTACTTGTGATGTTATAGTCACACTATGTGGATACTTGGAGCACAGAAGCAAAAGAGCTGAGAGGAATTCTACAGATTATTTCATCCAAGCTTCTCGTATTATTGAGGCAGAGAGAGAAAACAGCTCTCAAAAGTTGATATATTGATATAATTCTGACTCCAATTCAGATGTGTGTGGCAATTTCCCCCATACAAAGCAATTCCCAACACCAGCTGGATCCAGTCCTACAATTCAACTCAATTCTGACACTATCTGCATGAAGATAGCATAGGAACCTACAGGTTAAATGCTCAGTCCTGCAAGATTGTACCCCCACAACTTCAGTTGCCAGCCACAAATCCAAATTTCCTACACTTCTGACCAACAGGCTACAGATTGGAGGTTGCCATAACCTCCTCCCTGGATTCTATTAATTTGCTAAAGTGGCTCATAGAACTCAATGTAACATTTTACTTACTAGATTACCGATTTATTATAAAAGGATATAACTTAGGAACAGCTACATGGAAGAGATGTAGAGGAGCTTGGTGCTTCAATGCTCTCTCTAAGGGCACAACTCTCCCCACATCTCCACATGCTCAGCAATCTGGAAGCTCTCCAAAACCTGCTCTTCTGGGTTTTCATAGAAGCTTCATTACACAGGCACAGCTGATCAAATCACTGGCCACTGGCAATTGACTGAACCTCCAGCCCAGGCTGGGGAGATAAGGAGAATGGAACTGAAAATTCCAACCCTCCAATCACATAGTAGGTACCCCTGGCAAACAGCCCCCATCCTTAGGTGCTTTCCAAAAGTCACCTCATTAACAATTCAGGTGTTGTTGAAAGGGGTTTGTTATGAATATCAAGACACCTTTATACCTCTTATCACTTAGGAAATTCCATAGGTTTTATGAGCTCTGTGCCAGAAACAAGGATAAAAACCAAACACATATTTCTTATTATGAACTATCACAACTGGCCAAAGACAATGTGGGAAATAAAATCCAGTTATTCCGATTTTCATCTAGGTCCCAGACAGTTACATGCATGATTCGCAATGATTAGAAGAAGCTTCTGTCTTTAGCAGATTCTCATTCATTTATCCATTCACCAAATATTTATTGAGTGCCCACTGTGTACCAAGAACTGACCTAGGCTCTAGGGACACAGCAGTGCCAGCTCTTTGAGCACTTTGTGGTGACTCAGGTATACAGGGATCAGTCCTGATATCTCTAGGCAGACACAAGGTAGAGGTGAAGACTGGAGTGCTGGTGGGATTGAGGGCAAGTGAAGGAGGAAGAGACTTTCTGGAGCCCCAGGGCCCTCTCTCCACTTCTACTCAAAGTGATGTGGCGGCCAGAGGAGAGGCGATCTTCAGAACACAAGCCCCTTGTGTTCTCCTGACACCTGTCCATAGACGTGTGGGCTCAGAGAAAGGTGCACTAGTCCTTCTTATCCACAGGGACACATTGCAAGACCCCAGAGGATGACTGAAACTATAGATAGTACTGAACTCTGTACATACAATGTTTTTTCCTATACATACATACATATGATAAAGTTTAATTTATAAGTTAGGCACAGTAAGAGATTAACAACAACAATAAAATAGAACAATTATAACAATATACCGTAATAAAAGTTATATGAATGTGGTATCTTTCAAAATATTTATTGTACTATACTCACACTTCTTGTAATGATAAAATGCCTTATCCAGTTGAGAACTTTCACCTTTTCACTTGAAAGAAGTGCTTTACAGCTTCTCTTTGGCATATCCAAATTGCCAACATCACTACTCTTATACTTTTGGGCCATTACTAAGAAAAAATAAGGGTTACTTGCACACAAGCACTGAGATACATCTACAGTTGATTTAATAATCAAGATGACTACTAAGTGACCAATGGGCGCAGAGACACTGGACAAAGGGATGATCCGCATCCTGGGCAGGATGGAGCAGGACAGAGTGAGATTTCATCATTCTACTGAGAATGGTGCACAATTTATAACTTATGAATTATTTCTGGAATTTTCCATTTAATATTTTCAGGCTGAGGTTGAGGACAGGTAATTGAAACTATAGAAAGCAAAGCCATGGATAAGGAGAGACTACTGTGGTTTTATCCACTACACACAAGAAGGCAAGGGATCCTTTATGGCTCAACATAGCTGAGAAAGGCATGTAATCTCTTTAAAAATGGCACTCTGCTCCTTGTGCTTTACTTATTTCAAAGTTAGATCCCATTAATATGTAACACACGCAGTGAAAAGCAATTAGCTATACACAATTATGTCACTATGAAAACCTGACTTGGTCCAAGCTCCTTATCAACTAGCTCTGGGTTGTATCTTGGGTAATTCACTTCATTTGTCTAGGCCTTTCATGTCATCTGTAAAACGAAGCTGGTTCTGACATGCTCTCTTGAGGATTTCTTGACTCTAAAACCTGATCATTTTGTAATTATATTTGATTTATCTCTTGATAAGTCTTTATATGCCAGTGACATTCAACTTTGGCAATGCTTTCCAACTTCTATCATAGCAGGCAAAAGTGAATCTGGTGCCTTGAAGTGAAGCATAAGGAAAATCTGAATGCTCTTTTATGGGCAATCTTTTCAGTCCGGGATAAAACAAACATTTCAATAACAGACAAACTGAATCATCACAGAATCATTTCTCAAACCAATGCTTCCTAGACAACCATGTCATGCACAGTTAAACAGCATCAAATGCTGCCTGGAAAAAGAAAGCAAAGTTATTAATGAGAAAGTGCTACATAGCTTTTATAATAAATACCATCATATTTTTGGACCTGGTAGAAATTAATATTTTAGAAAGCCAATGATTAGTGAACCATGTTAAACTTTATCATCAGAACCTCTTAGGGTCTGGGTCTGGGCAATTCTTACTGAATAGGAAAAGCAGGATTAACTGAGGTCAGATTCATCCAAGGTGAAAATACTAGAACCTAACAATAAAAAAGGACAGAAAGCAGAAGGAAAGACTAGGTTACTTGGTTAACGTCAGACGCCTGAGAGACTGGGTTCCAGGTAGCAATCATGATTCAAACCAGAAACAGAAAATCAGTTCAGGTTAACAAGCCAAGGTTACAAACACGTGCGAAGAATGTCAAGCAAACAGCAAATATGGACCCACAGGTTGGTATAGGGTCAGGGTGGAAAAGTAGGTGACCAATACAACAGAAAGAAAGGCACAGGGGCAGGTTAATTTTTGGGTTACAGGGCTCTACTGACCCAAATGCATTCAAATAGACTTTGAAAAGTGCATTACACAGAACATGAAAAGTCCACATGCACACAAACCTCAGGAAAGGATCTATGACAGGCAGATGTTAGAAAAAGCTCGTTTAAATCATAACATAAAAGACACATTTTTCATGCTCTCTGTACCTAGAATCTAAATGGTCTTTTATGAACTAAATATGAGTGCCGGAATCTAGTCAACATTTATTTTGATAAATAAACATATACTTTGTGTTATTTCTAAGAACATATTAATAACTGATCTCTGCCCTTAAAGATCTTAGAATCCTTAGAAATCATAAATTCTAAATCCTTAGAAATTCTAATTCTGTAGAAATGGTGAAGCAAATCAGGGACTTCAGAAACATATTAGTGCCCTGGCGTAGGATTAACGAACATTGAGAGAGAATTTAACAATCAATTTCCAGAAGTCTCTTCTGACTTAAAAATAAAAAATAAAAAATAAAAAAAATTGCAGGCTTCTGCATGGATTATAGGAAAAAAAAATTGTATTAGCAGAAATGCTTGAAGGACACTCAGGTTTCAAACCCAGTCAACGAATTTAATAAAAAGTGAGAAATGCGTGGGTTGATACTGATGATGAGACTGAAGCAGCACACAGTGTTTCCACGCAGAAATAACAAATCATTTCAAAGGCTGGAAATATACACCAAACGAGGCAGTGAAAGAAGTCCCAGGAGAAGACTTCCATCCTTTAATTCAAAGCTATTATTAATATTATAATGAAAAGAAAGATAGCAAGGCTATATGCTTCATTAAAAAACATGAATATCAGTTTTCACATTTTCCATTCTATTCTTATTGAAAGTAACAGATAACAAGAAATGAACATTTTGGGTTTTTTTTTTTTTGATATTTTTCTTTATTCAAGATCATACTCTAAGTGATACCTGACTGATTGTTTGATCACCTCAGTGTTATTCATAGCTATAAGATATAAATGTTTCTGTTACAATATAATACATATATTCCTGAAAAATATTCAGCATGTAATAACACACTAAATGGAAAATCAGTAACAATGTGGTTATAGGAAAAGTAGGGTTGGAGCGAACCAATACAATATCATAACTGGAGCATAACAAAAGTAATGGCAACCCTAATAAAACATTTGGGTTGTAAAGCCTAATAAATAATAAACCCTAGCACAGTTGCAAAGGCAAGTTAAAACCAAATTATTATTATTTTTTAAATAATTAAATTAGGTCTTTACCTGAAAAAAGAAAAGTGACAGCAGGGAGGACTTAAGCTAAGTTATGGAGATAAAAGCAAAATACACAAAGATCAAGAAGGACATCCTCTCTCTTAAATTCTCCCACCCAAGCACTTCTAAGACAAACCACTTGGTCAAGTTCAGCCAAAAAAAAGCACAGGCATCATGAATGGTAGCTTACTCCTCCACACCTAGATGTGTTCAGCTGTGTTAGGTTTTTTTTTTTTTTTTTTTTTTTTTTTTTTTTTTTTTTTTTTTTTTTTTTGTACTCAGCTCCAGTTACTTGGTATAAGAAAACATTAACATGGTGGGAAAACTGCCTTTTTTTTTGATTCATTCATTCATTCATTTATTGTGGCATTAGTTAACAAAATCCAATAAGTTTCAAGTGTACAATTCAACGATAAATCCTGTGTGTGTGTGTGTGTGTCTTGCATTGTACGTTCACTGTCTATAGTTAAATTTCTTTCTGTCACCACATATTTGACCCCTTTTACTCCAACTATCCCCCCCACCCCCAGTAACCACTCGCCCGTTGTCCATGTTTATGAGTCTCTGTCATGTTTGTTGCTTTTAGATTTATATACGACATATAAGTGATTTTCAACTTTTTCTGTCTGGCTTACTTCGCTTAGCATGATTATCTCAAGATCTATCCATGTTGTTGCAAATGGCAGTATTTCACCTCTTCTTGTGGTTGAGTAATATTCCATTGTATATATGTACCACAGCTTCTTTAGCCAGTCATCTATCGTAGGACACTTTGGTTGTTTCCATGTCCTGGCCACTGTGAATAATGCTGCTATGAACATTGGTGTGTAAATATCTTTTCAGATATGATTTTTCAAGTCTTTGGGGTAAATACCCAGTAGAAGGATTGCTGGGTCATATGGTAGATCAATTCTTAGTTTTTTGAGGACCCTCCATACTGTTTTCCAAAGTGGCTGTACCAATTTGCAGTCTCATCAGCAGTGTATGAAGATTCCTTTTTCTTCATATCCTCTCCAACACTTGTTATTACTTGTCCTGTTAATGATAATAGGTGTGAGATGGTATCTCATTGTAGTTTTGATTTGCATTTCCCTAATAGCAAGCAATGTTGAGCATCTTTTCATATATTTGTTGGCCATCTGTATGTCCTCTAGGGAGAAGTGTCTATTCCAGTCCTCTGCCCATTTTTTGATTGGATTGTTTTTTTGTTGTTATCGAGTTGTATAAGTTTTTTGTACATTTAGAATATTAGGCCTTTATCAGATGTGTTGCTTACAAATATGTTTTCCTATTTGGATGGAAACTGCCTTTGAAATAATACAACTTACAGCAAAACAATCTGTACTCTTATCCCTAATTATTATTTTAAAGATTTTCATGTATCAAATTAGGTAAATCAAATTGTGCTACATTATTCAGAGCTAAAGACAGGTAAAAAAAGATGTCATTCAGAAAGGGCTGAAGCACAGTCGACACTGCATGCCACTTCAATGACTTTGTCAGCACCGTGTTACTTAGTGGGTTAACCTTAAACAACCTAAAAATGTCAAGATAGAGAATTCTCAGCTTTACTCTAGCACCACCAAAGTTCTCCCTGAATAAGATCATTTAAAACTACTTTGTAGCAAAAGTCAACATTATGACTGATGTGCAAAGAGAATTCAACTCCCTAGTTAAAGGAACAAATAATAAAAGTGTTCCCCAGATGAAATTATTTTAAGTAGTCCATGATCTAGTCTGTTCATTAATTCTAATTCTGTCTCATTTACTCATATATTTACCTCTAAGAATGGCATTCTGAGAGATGTCATGGCATTTGAAGATGTCTCAGGTTGTCAAGGTAACCAAAAACACTGCAAAAAATAATTTTCATTACTACTTCTACGATAGATATTTTTCCAGCCTCAAATCACTTTGTTTTCAGCATAAAATATTCTACAGGGGACTAGTTAAATGCATTGTAAGATATCTGTGTAATGAAATACTATACAGTCATAAACAAAGCGTATCGATATGGGCTAATATAAGCATTGTACAGAGCACAAATGTGTACAGCATGCACTCATGTTTTTCAAAAAGGGGAAGGGTATACACGTATACACACATAGTAGAAGACTGAGTATCCTAAATACTGTTAAAGGTGGTTGCCTGGGAGCAACAGGCCTGGGAGCAACAGAGCTGGGAAAAATGTTTACATTTTTAATTGCACTGTCAAAACAAGTTACTATGTTTATGTGCTTATTTCCCAATTTAAAAGTAGTTAATGAAAAACATAGTAAAGATTTTAATTTCTAGCTAAATGGATCTAAGTCTGCATTGTTTTAGTTAAGCCTTCAAGTGTCCTCAAAGTCATCCATTTGTCAACTGAACATTTTCCGTAGAAATAACCCTTCTCTCTATATCATTACTCTGAAAACAGGCTGAAAAATCGAGTTTAGAAAAGAGGTCAAAAGTTTTCATTAGTATGTTTTTAGATATTTTTTAAATAGATTTTTTAATACAGGAACTCTGCTTCCTATTTATTTCTTACTACCCTCTGAACCTTAGCCCTTGTATGATATACAGGGACTAGCTTCATACCTTACACAGAGTACTCCACTAACATTTGCTGCCCTGCTAGGAGAGCTTCCAAAGAATTATTAGCTACTTTGTATGTGTGTCTGTGGGAGAAGGGAGTCTAACTATCTGGCATTGGTAGCTGTTAATACAGTTACATTAGGAATAAAAATGTTACAAATCGAGAGATATTAACTCATTCCAACCTTCCCAGGGATAGGTGAATCTGCTGTCACTCAGTAGGAAAGTTCTATGAAGCTTTAACCAACTTAAATAATAAATACTTCGTACTGTGTACAAAGACTTAGAGGTACAGAGCATAAAAAGATGAACAAGACAAGCAATGTCCTTGTTCCCATAGGTTTATTTTCTAGTAAGGAGAGATAGATGATAGAAAAAAGAAAAGAAAAGAAAAACATACACAATGTAGAGTGACAAAAAGTATAAAGAGACTCTGGGTAATAGGATAAAAGTGTTGGGGAGGGGCGGTGGGCCAGGGAGAATTTTTTTTTTTAAGTTGGCAACCTTCTTTAGACCCTGTAAGATTCAGAATTGAACAGAAGCTCTACATTCTGGGGACAGAGTGAACTCAGACTAAAATAGGGAAGTGGATCTGAGCTCAGCTCTCAATGAAGGTAGTCATCAACTTAGTTTTCTTTGATCCTTGGCAAATCTTATTTAAATAACACAGGTAAGTTTTGCTTCTGGTAATGGTGAGGTATCTCCTATCAGACTAACCTTCCCACAGGTAACTCTAAACTCTGGACAAAGTGAACAAAAAACAAAAGACTACCTGCAGGCAGTGGAGAAGGGATAAAGGAAGATAGAAGCTGCAGGAACTTCAACATTTGAAAGAATGCAACAGAGTTTCTCATTTTATAGCTTTTGCCTAAGGACAAGCTACAATCTCCACAATAAAGGGGCAGCTAAAACTCACAGAAACTGAGTTTTACTTTCTTGAAGAACCAGAGAAGTCAGAGGCTACCCCAGTAGCTGAAAGGCAAGGGAGAAAATGACCAAAAGCCATGGAAGAGTGGCCCCAAATCTGTGAATAAACTGTCCAAATTTCTGTCAGACTCCTGCACAAAGCAGACCCCCAAGAGCCCAGTTAAGATGAAATAAATGAAATAGAAATTGGAACTGAGGACGACAACGTTTTGAGTTTGAATTCTTTAAGACTGCCTACAAACAAAAAGTAACCAGTACTCTATAGAAGAATATAATAGCATCCACAGTTTCCGGAATGCATCATTCACAACATCCAGGATATAAATCAAAATTACTAGACATAAGAAATAGGAAAACATGACCCAACTCAAAAAAAAAAAAAAAAAAGAATTGAGATCAAAAGATGAACTAGATGCTGAAATTAGGGAATAAAGTTTTTAAACAACTATTACAACCTTGCTTATACAAAAGGAAAAAAAAATGCTTCTAATGAACGAATAGCAAATCTCAACAGAAAACAAGAGCTATAGCAGATGTCATGGGTCTGAAGAATGGAAGAAAACTATAACATTTGATTTATAATAAAAAAATATATTTTTGGTCATCTTAAACACCTTGGAATTTCCTAAGTGATGAAAATGGTGTCTTTTGTTCTGTTAATGAGGAGACATCTGGACCCTACCTAAAGATAGGGGTTGGTTGCCAGAGGAACCAACCATGGGATTTAGAGGGTCAGAACTTTCAGCCCTACAGAGGGAGCTCTGGGAAGGGGCGTGGAGTTGGAAGTTGATTGATTGACTGCCAATGACCAATGATTTAATCAATCATGGCTATGTAATAAAGCCTCTATAAAAACCCAGAACAGGGTCTCCAGAGCTTCCAGGTTATACAGATTTGAGAAAAGTGGCACACTCAGAGAAAGCATGGATGCTCCAAGCCCTTTTCCAGAAGCACAGGTGACAATCTGGACTTGTGGTTGGTAGCTGAAGCGGGTTGAGGGGTTCAGTCTTGTGGGACTGAGTCCTAAACCTGTGGGATTTGACACTATCTCCAGGTTGACAGTGTCAGAATTGAGTTGAGTTGTAGGACACCAATCTGGTGATAGATGTGTTGTGAATTTGACACTAGTGTGACAATAAAAAGAGAAACTGACATAGGAGAAGCCTGGGGAGATTGGCTAAGGCAGCAAGGAGCAGACTGAGATTGGGGGCATATAGGTAAGGCACAAGGAGGCAGAAAGAAGGGCCAGAGTTAGAAAGAAGTCAGGAAACATCAAAGCTAGCAAAGTACCAGCATGAGCTCCCCTAACGGGTGGCAATGATTGAGCAGAAGTGACATCTAGATGTTCTCTGCCACAGACAAAGCACTTATTTCACATAAGACTTCCACAATGGGCAGTTGCTGAAAACTTGGGGGCTGAGGAGAGCTATCTACATGAAATAAACAGCAAATTCTCCCCTTCCAACCTCAGCATATAAGAACTATTGCTTCGGCTAAGTCTTGGAATTGGGAAAATATTCTGCCCTTCTGCATCTAGGGGTGACAGGAATGATCAAAAGCCTGGGTGGCCTGTGGGATGGTGTGTGTTATTCAGGTGTTAAATGTGCTGTATCCGCATGCAACATTGCCCTGTATTGGCACATGCTGAGGGTTTGATACATATTCTCACCTGCTGTTACATTTGGGACAATTATTTTTCTAAACTTGTTTTAGGGCCTTGCCCTGTTTTCCTGTCTCCAGGGATAGACTTTTGGGGGTTAGTCAGCATCATATGGCACCCACACTGGCTAGGCCTGTGGTTCTCAAAGTGCTGTCCCAGACCTATACATCAGCAACACCTGGAATCTTGTAAGGAATGGAATTTATTGGCTCCCAGAGTTTTCACAAGGCCTCCAGGTGATTCTGATACAGACAGACTATGGAGAACCAATGAGCACAGAACCAATCAGTGTTCTCTACCTCGACAACATATTTAAATCACCTGGGGAGATTTAAAAAGCCTCACTGGCCAGGTGCACCATATATCAATGAAAACAAACCTTTTTTTGGAGGGGGGGGGGGGGCGGATCCAAGCATGAGTATCAGAAGCTCCTCGTGTGGTTCTCACATTCAGTCAAGGCTGAATGTCAGGGGCACTCCACATCACCGTTTGTAGTCTCCTTACCCCAGAGATCATGCAGAATTATTTTATTTCCCTGGAGAGGTTATGCTGTTTATCCAGAATGTTCTTTCTCCAATGCATGAACATAGTTGTATGTACTTGTGAAATTTGCCAAATAACCTATTTTTAAATATTTTTAAGGAGGGCCCCCCAAATCATATAAGCTTCACAAAGTGAGTCTCCCTAATTGTCTTCATTTTTAAAATGAAAAAACTGCAGCTTGGAAAAGTAGGAAGCCCAGAATAAGGGCTGGGAAACAGAAGTGAAAATGGAGCCCAAGCATATCCTTGCAAAGGCCACATTTTGAAGAATCTAAAAGTCACTGGCAATCCCATTTCCTAGTTCTGGGCCCTCACCCTCGGGGTGCATTTTCACTGTAGTACATCTGCACCAAGCTATGTACAAGCAAGACTGCTGTTGGCTCAAGATATGCCTTTCTGCAAAATGGAAAAGGCACCCCTTCCTCAAGTGCAACTATTTTAAGGTTACTACGTATCGCACAGTGTGAAGAGTTCTGTCTGGAGGAGTCTTCTGAAACTGGTGGGCAGCACACCTGGCTGAACACAGACTTGTCCACTGCTCTTATGCCCCTTAGCCGCCACAGTGGGTGCACACCACCCACCACACATACACACATTGAGGGCACTGTGCCAGGGCCAGAGTCCTGTAGAGATGGGAACTGATTCAGGGGCCTCTTAGGATCACGTTACCAGCACACACAGAGTTGAGGGAGTGTCCACACTGTGGATGGCAGTGGGTTTATGTAAATAGAACTTTCTTTTGCAACTCCATGACTTGGCTAGGAAACCTGGAATACACCTGTCTACCTGTGCCCTCACTGGTTGATTTATGTCTATGACGTCAATCATATCCCCTTACGTATAGTCCTTGGGCAGGTGAAACCTGTAGTCCCCTTCATGGTGGCCCTGGATAGGATTTCTAATCAACTCCCCTAAGCAATAGCACCTCTTCTCTACGTATAGTCCTTGGGCAGGTGAAACCTGTAGTCCCCTTCATGGTGGCCCTGGATAGGATTTCTAATCAACTCCCCTAAGCAATAGCACCTCTTCTCTACTTCCACAACCCAGATGAGCCATCCAAGTACCACCTGTCACTCCCTGTACTCTGCTACACCAGGCCAGAAACTGCTTTTTCCTATTCTCATGGATGAGAGAGAAGTGGCCTGGGGCACAAGTTAGTATCCCAAGAAACTGGGGGTCAAACAAAGCAAATAAAGGACTACGGAGATGAAAGAATGGACTAGTGACAAACAAAAGTGGCTTCTCTGACCTTGGTTCCCTAGGTCAGCATCAAGAGATCTTGGGTCATGGGCTGTGTCCCTAATTTGCCATTCCTTTTAAATCTAAGATCAATAAAACCAAGACATGGCAGAGCCACTGTGATAAAGCTAAGAACACAGTCCTATTTGGCTACAATAAACTGCTTACACAGCCTAATCGCATGCATACTCCTGGACTGAAAAATTTGCATCAGGTTGCAAAGAGATAGGTTATTAAAATGGATCAATTTTCATAGATTGAGATATAGAATAAAATGTGTTTATTATTAAACTTTCTGATAACAAGAAAACTCTCAGTACTGAAAATCTTAACAGTAAAAGAGTAATTAAGAAACCAAGTTTTGATGAATAGACACACAGCAAATGATAATACTGCAAAATATATGTTGGTGTTCCACTAAAAACAGTAGCGGTTGTGGGGATACACTAAGAGCTAGAGTGGGGTATGTCTGTAATTTTTATTGAGAAAATGTTTGAGTGTGAATGGTGGTTATTTCTTTACCTTTTTAAGTTAGTCTTGATCTGGGTCACAGAACAAAACTAACATATTCTTTACTTATAAGTGTGAGTGCTTGACTGGTTTTATTTCCAGGTTAATCTCTTAACTGTTATCTGGAAATAAATGTGACTTGCATGAAAATGAGGTATAATTTGGAAACAGAAGAGGAGCCAGGAGGAAAAAATAATATCCTCTCAATTTAAAGCACTAAATTCTTCATTCTTTAACAAAAACAAAATAAAATAAACAAAAAATAGGGTCATTGGTGATATACCTCTACTAAATCTTTGCAGGTTTCTGTACATCTGGTTTGAACATCTCTAAAATGGAACATAATCCAATCAAGAATCTATAAGTAATTCCGAGCAAGTACAGACACGGAGGTAATAAAAGGTGTCTGGGGCCAAGTCTCATCAGTTTAAGTCAAAGAATGTGCTAAACGACTTTACTTCATTTTGTTAAGAATAAAATATGTCTAGTAATTCAAGGAAAGGTAATTTTAAAAAACTTGGATTCCATTGGTATGAATAAAGTTCACAGGACATGGTAAAGGGCTCACAAGGTGATTGAGGAAAAAACTGGACCCAGTTCAAAGAGGCACCACCTGCAAAAACTAGGGACACACAAGGAGCATATGCTGCAAAGAAGGATGACAATCGTCCTCAGTTTGAGATGGAAAGATCACCACTTTTATAAAGTAAGCCCCTGGGAAGAAATACAATACTCTGGGACCAGACCATGACAAATGGCCAATCTTTAACTGTGCCACTTTTTCAACTGTTAAATCGACAGCCTGCTGCTGTCACCCCAGCCAGTAAAATTGCCATAGAATACAATCAATGAAAGTTTGGTGGAAGTGAAATAGGATAAGTAACCTGGTACATGTAAAACTAGTTTTCAAAAGTGAGAAGGAGAGGGTGAATACATTTTCTAAATCCTCCTGCACTGAACCACAAATTCAGAAGGAATTTTTCCAATGGGACTGTTATTCCCAACTCCTCCCCACCCCCAAATATAGGACTAATCTACTTTAAAATAGGGAGAGCTACGGTACTTTTTAAAATTAGAGAATACCAATTTATAGTGCCGGAAGGACATAGTAGTCAAAGACTAATATATGCAAAAGAAAGCTGACCACTTGGAAAATTCAGGAAATTAGTAAAGAAAAAACATCAGAAACATTCAAAACTTTTCTTAACTTTTGAAAGTATTTTCCTTCAGACTTTAGATATATACGCATAGATAGTTTTAACAAGACTGTGACTATACATATAAATATGTATCCTACTTTTTCTCTCACTTAATATTTTCCAGGGAAACAAATCTTTCCAAGATCTTGGGAATTTCTGTAACCACACCATTTTTAATAACAATGATAACTTCAAGAATTACTCTTAAATAAGAAGTACAAAAGGATTCAGTTTTTTATATAAAATGTTATTGAAATATTTATAGTGATAAAGAAATGAATAAAAATAATTCACTGCTTTACTTATTATAGAACAGAGATGGAAGGGGAGAAAAACTAAGAGGAAACCAAAGGCCATTAAGTGATGGAGAAGGAAAAAGTCTACAAGAGGGAAAAGGATGCTGGAAAAGTCAAAGGATGGGTTCTGAATGAAGCATATTAATTATCTTCACATATAAGATTATAAACCTATTTACAAACTATCCACAAACAGGGCAGGGCCCACATATCAGAATACCATCAACTATTTCGACCCCATTCTCTAAAGGTGCCCTCAATGTATAAGCTATTTATCCAGTGACCACTCATTCTAATGATACTATCATCCTACATATGTTCTTGTAGTACCCACAAAATCACTGTCAGCCACTGTAAAAGCCATCAGATCTATCATTTACCTACATTTAAAGGTTTAACCGTCTTTTAAAAAATGAGGTTCACCTCCCATAACTTACTATTCTCAGACTAGCTCCCAACGACCACTGCTTCCTCTTCTAAATTTCTACAAGTCAACTCACTCATTTGTCCTGGCATCTTGCTTAGGATTTGGGTCAGGCATGCCAATCAATGATACATTCTAAAAAATCAATCCTCTTTTCTTTAAAAACAAACAAACTAGCATGATTTTGCTCATCTCTGCTCTTTAACTATTTCTGTCTTTACCTAAAGGTTCTTAAAAGTTACCAGCCATTCACGCTTTTGGGTATATATTTAAAAGAACTAAATGCAAGGTCTTGAAAAATCACCGAACATTCATATGTTCACAGCAGCATGATTCAAAATAGCCATGAGATGAAAGCAACCTTAACGTCCACTGACAGATGAACAGATAAACAAAATGTATATATACAAAATGGAATATTAGTCGGTCTTAAAAAAAAGTAAATCGTGTCACGTGCTACAACATGGATGACTTTGGTGCATTATGCTAAGAGAAATGCTAGGCCCCAAATAAGAAGACAAATACCACATAATTCCATTTATATGAGGTAGCTGAAGTAGTTAAAGTAGAATAGTGATTATGGGGGTTGGAGGGAGAGGAGAAAGGATAGTTATTTAATGAAAACAGTTTCAGTTCTGGAAGATGCAAAAGTTCTGCAGATCTCTTACACAGTGATGTAAATATACTTAGCACTACTGAACTGTACACTTAAAAATAGGTAAGATAGTACATTTTATATTACATGTCTTTTTACAATTAAAAAAGTTTAATTATTTTTTTTTTTTAAATTATCAGCCATTGTTTGGCAGTTGAACCAGGCCAGGTAAAAATGGTAAAAACAAGGTAGTGTTTTCTTCCAAAATCTGAGGCTTTAACTTCAAATCACTAAATCTCATTTTACCCTTTTAAATCAGATTACTTTTCTCAGGAGATAGAAAACAAAAAGTAATTGAGAAGACTAGATCTCTACTTTTTCTTTCTTTTTTTTTTTTTTTTTTTTTTGATGCTGTTATGTGAAGGAGCTTTGTTTGTCTCTATATATGTAATTGTGTCATGAGTGTGTGTCTGTGTGTAAGTATAGTTCACATATAATAGTATATCAATTATATTAGTTTCAGGTATACGATATAGTGATTCGACATTTTTATACTTTGCAGTGTGATCATCACACTAATTCTAGTAATCATTTGTCACTATACAAATTTATCACACTGTTATTGACCATATCCCCCTTCACCATTTCATCCATCTCCCTTTCCCCCTCACCTCTGGTAACCATCCCTTTACTTTCTGTTTCTATGAGTCTGTTTTTGTTTGGTTTTCTTCCTTTTATTCACCAACTTATATTATCAAGCCTAAAGAGATGACTTACCTTTTCTACCTTTTATCATGACACCCAGAAGCCCAGAAAGTGATATGTGTTATTCTTCGTCTTGTTTGAACATGACCTAAAATCAATAATAATAATCTCTCCCTCCCCCTCCACCTCTCTCTCTCTCTCACACAAACATACACAATTTTCTTTTATTGTTCTTAAAGATTTGGGCAAGCCTGTACTCAATTGGGCTTTAGAGTTCCAATTAAAATTGATATTGATGGACATCATTTGGTCATTTACACCCTACTAGAAAACCTTTCCCCCTAATTGATATGTGCCTTCTAAATTAAACTTATCAAAAGGGCCAACTCTGAAGCCACAGTGTTCCTATGGAATGTTTTCCTTTCTCTGGATCACATTAAATCTCTCATTCTCTTACATATTATCTGGGATGAAGAAAAATACCTTCAGTTTTTCAACCTTTGCAACCCTCAGCAATCATGCCTTTTAGTCTTCTTCGCAACCAAAAACATGAAATAATTAAAAGCAATTAAACCTATAATGGTTAGAATAAACTATACTTATAACCTAATATACTAAATATTGTTATAGGAAAAAACAAAAGTATGTACCGTGTGTTTATATGACTATTAATAACAGACGCTAGCACTATAAAGGAAACCGAAAAGAGAATGTATTTGAAGTTTTCCCAATTGCCTATTTCTCACTGCTTTCACTTTGTTCTCTAACATCCAAATGCTATACCTAATCTAAGAAAAGCACTTTTCCTAGAAAATAAACTCTACTGGCAAGAGACCAGATTTCATCCCTAATGCCAACATAACGCTAGAGACAGTAGGTATTTACTAGTTGAATGAATAAGTGAACCTCATTATGTGGTACAGGATTTCAGTTTCATAGGACTAGCTTGACAATGGTTTACAAATTCACAGCAGTTTTATTCCTATGTAGAGAAGGCAACCTGAATCTATATGTTTAGTAAATGAAGAGCATATTATCATTAGAGATGTGGGAGAATGCGTAAGGAAGCAAAAGCTAAGTGGGAGGAGTACGAAGAGCAGGCAGTGGGATGGGGTTGGAAAAACAGCTCCTGGTATTAGTAAGTGCTTAAAATTCCAAAAGGATAGTGAGAAGAATGGGAATTCAAAGAGGAAGATGCACAGAACCAGATGGTAATCCAAGGGACCAATGGCGGGGCCCATAACAAATATAACCTTCTTCAAGGTAACCAGGTGTGTAACAACAATCCTAGGAAAACAAAGTCTGTAAGGTAAAAAAGAAAAAGACAGAACAAACAAACAAAAACACAGAAAAGAGTTGAAAGAGTCGAGGAGAATGAATTTAAGTTGGGTAGGCATTAGCTTCCCAATTGAAAAATGGGGTAATAATGCCTCCGCATCATCACATCTCAGGATTATGATGAATACATGTATACACACTTTCAAATAAGTTCACGGATATGAATTCCTTTGCAGACACTGAACACTATTCCAAGATGCTCAGAGTCATCCTCAGTAATTCCTACTCCTTCCTCTTTCCTCCTCAATTTTTGCTCCTATCCAGTTGCATCCTAAACTATTTCCAGAAAGGACACTCTCCCCAGCTCTTCCACGGCCTGGGAATATAGTGGGGAGAAACGGGAGACCCTAAATAGTACTGGGCTCCAGGCACAGAAGCTTTGAATATAACAAGAATAAAACATAATATATTATGGGGGAAGGAAAAGGTCAGCCATGCAAAGTCTGGTTTCCATGAAAACAAGGAAGACCTGTGATTTTATGACTTGGCACTAAATTAATTCAAGAACCCAACTGTGAACAATCAGGAATGATCTTTACACACTTCTAATGCTTCAACTTTACAAACAGTAAAAGTGACAAAGATCCTCACCTTGACCAAACTCTAGCCAGGCTCCCCCAAGCCCTCTTCTCAACTAGGCCTCAATCTTAGCCTATAAAAACTAGACTCTCGACAAAAAAAAAAATTTGTCCACAACCATCCCCACCACCACCACCCACTCCTGGCCCACATTAAGAGACTTAAACAAATACTAACATAGTTTCTAACAGCTCAAGGCAGCATTCCTGAGATGACCCTAACCCCCTTAAAGTGCCTGCCTGAGAAAGCTCAAGGCTGCCAAAAGAATTTACTGTTTGTTCTAGCCAACACCTGACCAGAGGACCCTGACTTATTCCCTTGAGGATTTGCTAGAAAGGTCTTACAATTGTGAATCTTTCCTCCATCCTTTTAAGATGTATATGTATCTTCTACTACTAGGAGTATCTTCCTCCAGGACCTGAAAGCCACTTCTTTAAAATGTAATCAGCAGGAAAGACAGGGCTTCTGTATCCCAGTCTCTGTGGGAGGATAGAATCTTAACTTCCACTGTTGCCAGCTAACAGACACAGCTGGCCTAATCAGCATTTACACTGATCAACCTTTGTAATTTTTCTCTTTCCTGACTTTACTGAGACTGAGCCTCTGCTCATCCCCTCCCTACTTCCCAATCATTCCTTTAAAATGCACTTGCCTTACAAATCAAAGTTCAGATCAGTTCATGCTGGACCCTCTTCTCTACTGCAATATAGTATATATAACTGATAAAAATCTGTCCTTACTACTTTACTTTGGTGAAATAAAGGAATAAAGAATACAGGAAATGATTAGGCAGCCCAGTCTGATTGCTGGACTCTGTCACTGACTAGCCATGTGACCTCAAGATGTTTTCCTAAGTCTGTAAAAGAAGACTCTACCCACTAACTCACAAGAGTTGTTGAAGAGTGAAATGAATTTAGAGCGTGAATTTAGGATCATGTCTGGAATACAGTAAGCGCTCAATAAGTACCTCCTAAAAAAGCTAACAGGAATAAACCTTGGGGTCGGGGGGCAATTCATGAAAACTGTGCAAGTGGGCAAAAACTCCAAGATAGGTGAATATAATACATTTAAAGAAAAATAACTGCAAAGTCAGGAGATATGTCCCCAAATGAAAGCAACTTCATCCTCACTTCTCTGTTCTGATGAAGGGGACAATGTCCCTTTAAACAATCTAATGGAACCACTTTCTGAAAGCAGGCAGTTGCTAAGTGTTGCCAAGGGATACAGGCTAAACTTGTGTGTAAATTAATCATTGTGTGCAAATTAAGCAAAACACCAGATGAGAGCTGTCTGGAATAGCTCCCTATCAAAAGAAAAAGTAATAACATAATATTTCATAGACTTTTTAAAATTTACTTAGCTGTGAAAAAAAGAATTTACAGGGCACCTAATCTGATTCCCACATTTTGCAGGAGGGCAGAGTTTAGTAAAATGACTTGCCCAAGGTTCCAAGGCAATGCATGAGTGGACTGGACATGGACACTAACCTCACCAACCTTGATGATCCCTCATAGTAACAGTATGGAGGAAAGCACAACATAGATCTAGAAATATCCCTAACAAGCACAAGAAACTTGAGTTACAGGACATTAAAACAATCTGAAAAGTTAAGATTTAAGAATCTGAAAAATCAATCCTTCCTCACTCCCAACTTAAGCTAAAAGGGACAGAGCTGAGTGGCTGAGCCCAGAGCAATCAGAAAACCAGGGGAAAAAATGGAAGCACTTCTCTTACCCCTAGCACCAGAGAGCATATAAGATGATCTCTGCAGAACATCTAAAGACAATTTTAAGTTCCATGACCTAAGAGAAATTATCAATCAGAGCAAAATGACTCACAGCTCTTTTAGGCAAAGAAGCAAACCATTTGAATAAATATTTATGAAAACACTTCAATCCCCTTGCAATCCTAAACCTCCAGGGCTTATAAAAATGGTATTCTTTGCTGCCACATAGTGGTAGGAAGCCTAAATTGCAGGGAATGTACTTAATCTAAGGCTGGCATATTTATTTATTTTATATTTACTGAACACCAACTATATTACTCTTTTAGACACCAAGATGCATAGTGAACAAAACAGACCAAAATTTCTGCCTTTGAGGACCTTAAGTTACAGTAGTGGGAGAAAGAAAATAAATATAAATGTAGAGTAAGTATGTGATAACTGCCATGTGGGAAAAATAAAGCAGGATAGGGGATAAAAATCATAAATGCTGAGGCAGTGAGACTGCAATTTTAAATAGGGTGTTCGAGAGAGACTACATCAAGAAAATGACATCTAAGCAAAGAGTTACTAAAGGGAAGGAAAATGGCTTGCAGGTATGATGCAGAAGAATGTTGTAGGAAGAGAAAAATACAGTGCAAAAGCCTTAAAATGAGAATATGTTTAATGTGATTATAACACTGAAATGGCTAGTTTAGGAGAAAAAAAAATGGCGTAGATGATAGAGCCTCTGTTCGTCCTTCTGGCAACCAAATCGAAGTTGTGATGAAATAAGGAACAGCAGCAAGGAAAAATTGCCTGGGATCTAGATGAACAAGCTATACGACTATGGAGAAATACAAGAAAGCACCCTGCAACAGCAGAAGGTAGACAGGGCAAGGATGCGGGTCTGCAGCAGAGACAGACACCTCTTAAAGGGGCCGTGTCTGCAAGTGGATTTTCACGGTGATGGACCTGCTCGCTCTGAGCACCAGTGCTGATTCGGCTTCACACAGGGGGCACTAGGGACTTACAGGGAGACATTGTCAGAGCAAGGGCGGAAGCAAGACTCCTTCAGTACAGAAGTGCCGGAGGTATGCGTTGTTCCCTGTTGAGCCCTCCCCCGACCAGTGCGCTGGACACAGTGATGCCATTGCTGTGACATCATCAAACTGGTAATAAAGGTTACTCCGCCCAGAGGATTCCCTGAAACCCCACCTGCCCCAACTTGGGTCCCACCCAAGTCACATCCAAGTGTATCCTCAGCGAGTGAGGTGCTCCTTGCTGAGACTCACACTCATGGAGGCACTTGGGGTTGGTTTCTGGTGTGGCCTTTTGGGGCAACTATAAGTACAGCATCTGTGGATTGCTTGCTGAATCTTAACAGGTGGCCCTGGGGGGTAGAGGCTTGGGCTAAATTTGGCCTGCTGAACGCCTCTCAAGACTGCGCCACTGGACACCTACTTCACAAATCCACACTAATAAGACTGGGAGACATAGAGGAGCTTTGCTTAGTACATAGAAGCAGACACAGAAAGGCATCCGAAATGGGACGACAAAGAAGCAGAAGCCATACGAGAGAACAGAACAGAGATCCAGAAATAATAGAGTCAAGCAATCTAACAGATGCAGAGTTCAATCTAACAGATGCAAGTTCTAGTTATAAAGAGACTCAATGAACTTTTGGGAAATGTAGAGAACTCCAACAAAGAGATAAGAATGGAAATGGAAATAATACAAGGGAACCAGTTTGAAATGGAGAACACATCATCTGAGATGAGAAGTATATTAAATAGAATAAAGAAAGGAATAAACAAAGTGAATAAAGGAGAGGATCGCATTCACTATTTAGAAGACAGAAAAGCCAATCAGCACTCAATCAGAATGGCAAGAAAAAAGATGCCAAGACTATAAAAATAATTTAGGGAAAATATGGGACACTATTAAGGCTCCAAATAGTCGTCTGATCGGTGTAACTAAAGAAAATCAAGATGTTGAACAGCTGCATGAAGAAATAATGATGGAAAACTTCCCTAACCTGGTGAAGGAAATGGACATAAAACCCCATGAAGCTCAGAGAATTCCAAAAATCAGGGATCCAAAGAGGCCCACACCAAGACACATCATACTTAAAAACTCCAAGGGTTAAATACAAAGAAAGATTATTAAAAGCAGCAAGAGAAAAACTGATAGTTATCTATGAGGGAGCATCTATAAAACTGGCAGCTGATTTTTCAAAAGAAACTAGGGATTGGCACAAAACATTCAACAGGATGAAGACCCAGGATATACAACCAAGAAGAATTTATCCAGCAAAGCTATCATTTAGAGTTGAAGGACAAATAAAGAGCTTCCCAGACAAAAATAAACTAAAGGAATTTATCACCACCAAGCCAGAATTACAGGAAATGTTGGAGGGACTTCCTTAAGAAGAAAATGTAACAAACAAACAAACAAACATCAATTAAAAACAGGAAAAAAAAATGATAACAACTACCTTCCTATTAATAAGTACCTTAAATGGAAAAGAATTAAGTGCTACAACCAAAAGATAGAGTGGCTGAAAGAATAAGAAAACAAGGCCTCTAAATATGAAAAAAAAAAAGGGAATGGAAAAAAATTGCTTTGATGAACCTAGAAGGTATTTAAGTCAGACAGAGAAAGATAAACACTATATGATTTCACTTATATGTGGAATTTAAGGAATAAAAGAACAAACTAATCAAAAACAGACTGACAAATAGAGTGAACAATTTGGTGATGGACAGAGGGGAAGGGGCTTTGAGGGGCTGAGAGAATGGGGTGAAGGGTTAAAGAAGTACAAATTAGTAGTTCATGGGTGGTCACAGGGATGGGGAGCACAGCATAGGGAATGCAGTTAGCATTAATACATTGGCTAGGTGGAAGGTCAGGGGAGAGAGGGAACAATTGGGGGATCATTTTACTAAATATATAAATGTCTAACCAATGTAGTGTATACTTGAAACTAATTAAAATTTTAAAAAAACAATAATAAAAAATAAAACCAAAGGTGGCTGTGATTAAATCAAATGATCCCCATCAATAATTAGTGCTTATAATAAAACCTAGGCATCATGTCTAAGCCTTAAAATCCAGGTTTGGGAAAGGGGGACATGGAGAGGTGCCAGACACTCATATACATGAAGATAAATAACTATGCAATGTAGCTAGTACCATGATAGTTTTCAGGTGAGTTCTGCCTTTCAAGGAATATTTAATACCCACTTTATACAAATTGTTCCAGAAAATAAAAATGAAAGTTTTTATTTATTTCATGAGACTAGACTTTGTAAACTTGATTCCTAAGCCACAAAAGGATTATAAGAAAATAGAGCTATAGGCCAATTTCTTTATGAATGTAATGTAAAAATACAAAATATTAGCTAAATAATCCAACTGTATATTTTTAAAATATATAATTTAGTAGTGTTATTTAAGTAATGACTGGATGATTCAATACAAAAATAATCTATCAGTTTCATGAACTACATCTATATATAATAAAAGAGAAAAATTATATGATTATCTCAATGGATACAGGAAGAGCATTTGAAATAACTGAACATCTGTTGGGGATTTAAAAAATAAAAACAAAAATATCTTATTGAAAAAATAGGATAATATTAACTTAACCCTCTATACTATAAGTCCAACAAAGAAAGGAAAAAAGTCTGGATTATCTGGTATGAAAGGGGGACCACTAAACAAGTTTCAAGGTACTGATTAGGTGTTGGGAGTTAGGGAGAAGAGAGTGTACTCAAGCTAATACTTATATTCATCTGGCATGGATTGAAGTTGAAGAGTTTAATGGTAGAAACACCAATAATAAATCTATTATCATACATGAGCCGATGAGGGCAAGTTGGAAGAACTGGACAAATAAAAAGATTAATTTTGAGGAAACATCAAGAAAGAATCAAAACAATCTTGTAACTGAATGGGAATGGTGGGGGTGGAAAAATCAAGGATGACTGCAAGCATTCTTGTCTTAGTTTCTGGCATCAATGACAGAAATAGAAAACTCTGGAGACAGGGCCCAGATGATAAGCTTGGTTTTAGAAACAGAAAATTCAGCATGATGTGCTGCTGTAGCCACAATGGCCAATAAAATTTAAGTGCACTGTGAAATAAAAATGCAATTATCTCCTCAAATAAAGTCACGGTCCAATTACACTGGGAACAAGATTGGTTCTGGTTACTATACCCAAGAAAATAGAAGACACAAAGAGGAAGACTAGGGTAGAACAAATCAAATGATCAAGTCAAATGGCTTGTAAGGCTTCCTTATGAAACTTCTTAAAAGAGTCTGTAAAGAAACAAGCTGAGAGGGGCCATGAACCATAAAACAAATGTGTCAAAAGTTCAAGATATCTCTTGAATAAAAAATATCAACAAAATAATTTAGAATGAAGACAAAGAATGACTCTAAAGAACAATGCATACAATCATAAAATGCATTATCTCTATTAACATTGGCTACAGGTAGAACACTCCCAAATCTATACAATCAACATTATTGATTGCCCTCTACATGTCATGCACTGTGGTAAGCAATAGGATACAAAATTGGGCTAAAACAGGCATAGTCCTTGCGACAGTTAAATTTATCTGTCAACTTGGCTAGGCTATATCATCCAGTTTGGGGACAAATATCAGTCTAGATATTACTGTGGAGGTGTTTTTTAGATATGAATAACATTTCAATCAATAGATTTTAAGTAAAGCAGAATACCCTCTGCCTTAGTCCATTTAGGCTGTTATAAGATCGACTGGATGACTTATAAACAACAGAAATTTATTTTTCAGTTCTGGAAGCTAAAAGTCCAAGATCAAGGTGTCAGCAGATTCCATGTCTGGTGAGGGCCCACCTCCTGGTTCACAGACAGCTGTCTTTTCACTTTGTCCTCACATGGTGAAAGGAGAAAAGGGATCTCTCTTTCACAAAGCACTAACCCCATTCCTGACGGCTCTACCTCATGATCCAATCACCTCCCAATGCGCACACCACCAAATACCATCACATTGGAGAGCAGGTTTCAACACATGAATTTTGGAAGGACAGAAACATTCAGTCTATGGCACCCTCTGTAATGGAAGTTGGCTTCCTCCAATCAGTTGAAGCATTTAGAGAAAAGACTGAAGTCCCCTGAGGAAGAATGAATTCTGCTTCCAGACTGTCTTCAGACTCAAGACTGCAACATCGACTCTTCCTTGGGTCTCTAGCCTGCCATTCTGCCCTACAGATTTTGGACTTACCAGATCCCACAATCACAAGAGTCAATTCCTTAAAAAAAAAGTCTTTCTCATATCTACATATATGCATCCTATTTGTTCTATTTCTCTGGAGAACTCTAATGAACACAATCCTTCATGTCATAAAAAAAAATAATAATCAAGTTACCCTATAAATGGGTATATATTTAGAAACTAATCTAAGCCTACAAAACAGAAAAAATTTGATTCAACAAGAACAAAAAATAAGAGAATCTGACCTAACCTGGGTTTCAGTGCTATAGGAAATCTTCACCAAAAGTCATCACTCCAGCCAAGATTCTAGAAGAACAGGAGATAGGCAGGAAACAGTGATTAGGTGCTAGAGAGCAATGCAAGCAGAAGGGAGAGCAGTGCAGAAGTGAAAGGAGGGGGGTTAGGAAAGGTGGTTGGACAGATACATCAAGGCCAGACTGTGAAGAACCTTATATGGCTATACTAAGGTTTTCAGTCATTATCTTCAGAGTGATGTGAAAGCACTGAAAGAAACTAGCCTGGGGATGACAGCAGATTTGCATTTTGAAGACAACTCAAGCTACTGTGTAAGAAACAGAGTGAAAGAGGGTCAGGGTGCAGAACAGTGAAGTGGAAAGAAAAGGTGATGCTAAGCTCTGAATGTCTGTGCCTCCAAAACTGTATGTTGAAATCCTACTTCACAAAGATGATGGTATTGGGATGCAGGGCCATTGGGAGGTGCTTTGGTCACAAGGATAGAGCCTTCATGAATGAGATTAATATTCTTATAAAAGAGGCTCCAGAGAAGTCCCTACCCCCTTCCACTAAGTGAGAATATAGCGAGAAGGCGCCAGCTTTGAACCAGGAAGAAGGCTCTCACCAGAACCCAACCATGGTGGTACCTTGATTCTGGACTTCCAGCCTCCAGAACTCTGAGAAATATGTTTCTGTTGTTTATGAGCTGCCCAGTCTGTGATATTTTATTATACTAGCCTGAATAAACTAAGACATGTGGGGTCAAAGTTTCTGACTCATCCAACTAGATGGCAGACACTACAGTACAGAAGCCAAGGCAAAAGATCATGAATTTAGGGATTGGAAATGTTGAGTGTGAGATACCTTTAAACATCTAAGTGGAAATGTCTACCTAGACTCTGCCCTAAATTTCTGGATATTAGCCTCCTAAAAAAGGTTTCCCTGCTTCCACTCTCGCCTCTCTATTGATCACTCTGTGCACAGGAAGAAGAGAGATCTTTTAAAAATGTCAGTAACATATTACTCTTTCTTTCAAAATTCAAATTCTTTCCCATGGTGCATAAGGCCTATGGATCTTATAAGGTCATCTAAAGCTCTAAGAGGGTTTATAAGAAATAAGTGTGAGTCATCTGCACAGAATGGTCACTGAAGCCAAGGGCGTGAAGGAAATTGAATAGGATGAGATTATAGAATGATCCATGAGGAAATCCATTATTTCCTGAAAGGGAGACAGATAAGGAATGGCCAGAAAAACAGGAAGAACACCAGCAGAATATGGTATCATTGAAGCCAAAGGGGAGAAAAAAGCCTTTCAATAAAGTGATCAACAATACCAAATGCTCAGATATCCAATGGACTTAGCAATATGGAATTTCATGCCTTTTTGGTATCGAACTGAGTTCAAGCAGAGTGGCTGGGGTAAGGAATAAGTCCAGAAGGTACGATATAAAGTGAATGTGAAGCAAAGAAAGGGAAACTGTGAATATAAACAAGTCGTTCCAAAAAAGCGTGAAGAGACATAGTGGGGGCGGGGGGGGGGGGGAGTATCAAAAGAAGGGATCAAACATATTTCAATGTGGATGGAACCAACTATTTAAAAGAATACAGGAGAGAGAAGGATACTTGGCAGCATGAAAAGGTTCTGGAGGAGGAAAGACCCAGAGCACAGATGGAAGGACAGAAAGAAGACAGAAAGAAGGACCCCTCCTCCATTAGAACACTTTCCTTTCCACGAAGGAAGAGAGAAAAAGGTATAGATATAGGTGGTCTTTTGCTTTCATAGGGTAAAGGTAAAGTCATCCTATCCATCTGATAGAGCTTCAACATTCTCTAGGAAGTAAAAAGTGAGGCTGGCTGTGAGAAAAAGGGACTGGGGAGGCATAAATTTTAGAAAAACAGAAAAGGGGAAAAATACTGTTGTTGTGGAGAATGAAAGAACAAGCTGGTCTGAAATAGGCTTCACAGGCAGCGAAGGCAGCCCATTTGAGTTAGGTGGTAAAAAAATCATAGTGGTACTAACCTGCCTTGTGGAGTTGCTGCCTCCAGCAAGGTTTTCCTCTTCAGGTGCAGGCACAGAGATCATGAGAAATACGTCAAAATGGTTTGGTGGTCAGCAAGTTAATTAAAAGTATTAAGGGAAACTGGGACTCTGAAGATTCATTTTATCAAAAAGACCATCATGCCCTTCCATGAAACATGATAATATCCTCTATCAAGAAAGACTGCCAGATAGAGCATTACTCTATATTATAGAGACTACACTAGCTGGAGATTTTATCAAGGCAGAATTCTGAGTTATGAGATCCTGCAGATAAAAGAAAGCAAAATGTATTGATGCAGTGCAGATAAGGAGAAGGTCTACCCACTACCACCACCATCTTGATATTTGAAAAAAACACAATCTGGCTGACACTACTTGTTGTTGTGACACCAACCTGTGTAGTAGAGGAGCAACTTCTTATACAGACTTAATGTTTAATTGCCTATGTCCAGCTCAGAGTCAGATATGCGCTTGGGGAAAGAGGGTATGGTAAAGTTATTAGACAAGGAGAGCAGCCAGGAGAACCAATATTTCATTATTCAATGCATCTTCTTCTTGACTCTATTGCTGTGCATAATTGTCTGTTCAGCTCTCATCACTTACACTTAGGCCTAAGGTGATGAGACAATTCTATCCTGGTTTACAAATGGCTTGCATTCTAGACTTTGGTTTCTTTCCATGAATAATTAACAGTAATGGTTTATTAAATAGAGTATGGCCTTACTCGTGCTCCATAGACCACTTGGCACTGAACTCCCAGAGGCATGGAAGTTTTAACCCCTGTGCTTAAAGGAATGCTACCACTCTCCCTCCCAAGCCAAGGGAAGTCAAAGACAATCTACTCCGGGAGTCAGCAAACTATGGCCTGTGGGCCAAAGCTAGCCTGTCATCTAGTTTTGTATTGCTCACAAGCTAAGAATGATTTTTACCTTTTAAATAATTGAAGAAAATTTTAAAAAGAATACTTTGTAAAATGTGAAAATTACATGAACTTCAAATATCAATGCCCACAATTAGTTTCATTGGAACACAGTCCTGCTCATTTATTTTCATACTGCCAGTAACTGCCTTCACATAACAGCAGAGTTGAGTAATTTTACACACAGCCTAAAATATTTACTATCTGGCCCTGTATAAAAAGGTTTGCTGACCCCTTATCTATCGCAGCCTTCCTAGACCCTAAACCAGATTCGGACTCTTAATCCTTTGAGGACAGTACCCCAGCAAACTAGTAATCAGTTGGAACTGACACACAGAGCTAATGAAATCCCAGAGCCATCCTAGCACCAAGACCTCAGATCCTCACATGTAAGCTGGCCACATGATTTAAAATCTTCTGCTCATACTGTATGGTGATTCTGAGGCTGATAAGCAAACCCAAAGTAAAAACCAGGCTACACTTACCTTTCCCTATAGAAACAGTCAATCTATAATACAAAGTTGAGTGGGTTTGTTTTTACTGTTATGTTTAACAAGCAACACTGAAAGTGAAATAAAACAGGTTGTGATTCATAATGCTCAGAAAACATCCCACAGGAAAGATAATGCTTTGCTTGCTATCTGTTGTTTTTCTGTCTTCTCTAGTTGATGTTTGGGGATCACTGAGAATAACTGTCAGATACCTATTGCTACAGCTCTCTAGTTCATGGTAGGCCAAAGAAAGCTATTTCCCTCTTCAAGGTTGTCTGTCCAGCTCCATCTGTATCTCACTGTACAGTAATGAGACTGACTTTCTAACATTGTGTAATATATAATGAAATGGATTTTTTTATTGCCTTAAAGATGTTAAGATTGAGGTGGCTGCGCACATAGTGCCATAAAAATTACCGAGCCAGAGGTGTGTTTGCAGATCTTTGTAAACAATCATCTGACACAGCTTTGAATGAAAACCGACCGAGTGAGAGAATCCAGCCTCGGAACCTCAGCTGTACTATGAACACTGTCCCCTGTCATTCATAACCAGGTAAATGGAAATACCTCAAGGCATCACATCCCTACTCATTAGTATGCCTACATTTTCACTTTTTGTTTTCAGTTCTTGTTGAGTTGCATGACTTTCCTGTTTCATTTTGGGTCAGATGTGACCAGCATCTTCTGTTAGCCCACAATGTCGCTGCTTCTAACTTGGCTATCTATTCAAATAAATCCCAAACCCTCCCACTTGGTCAGACTGTCATCATACCAATTATTTTCTTAACTTCCAAACTAAAATTTAATGGGCACATTGGGAAAGAGCACAAAGATTAAACATAGCTAAGACTTTTATGACTCCATCCTTCTCCCTACAGCCAAAGACATGCATCCCTCCTCAAAGGCTGTATATCTTATCTTCAGAACTTTGCCTGTCACAAGAGAAGGAACAAAGATTCCTCTCCCCAGATCGATACATCCTCATGCCTTCTTAACTATTACACTGGTATACTATAAAATCTCTCTCATCGGTCCTCTTCCCCAAGCTCTATCTTTTAAAACTAAGTGCTTGACAATCACATCACCTGATCTGCCACACTGTACAGTGTCTCAGTGAATGTACCCATGTGGTGCCATGAGAACAAAGACACATCGTATGGTCTGTCTTTCTTACTAGTCAATGTGTTCCTCAAGGACTGGATCTATAGTATACCTTTTTTGCAGGCTATAAACACCCACCCACCCACCCACCAATCCACCCCCCCCCCACACACACACACATATACATATTATAGCAGTTTTAGGTTCACATCAAAATTAAGAGGAAACAACAGAAGACATTGTCCATATAGCTCTGCCCCCACACATGCATAACTTCCCTCATTATCAACATTCCCCATCAGATAGGTACTTTTGTTACAATTGATGAACCTAACACTGACACATCATTATTGACCAAAGTCTATAGTTTACATTAGAGTACATTCTTGGCATTGTATATTCTATGAGTATGGACAAATGTATAAAGACATGTATCCATCATTATAGTAACATACAGAGTGTTTTCACTGCCCTAAAAATTTTCTGCGCTCTGTTTATTCATCCCTTCTCCTCCCAATAAATCCCTGGCAACCACTGATCTTTTTACTATCTCCATAGTTTTACCTTTTCCAGAACGTCATATAGTGTAGCCCATTCAGATTAGCTTCTTTCACTTAGTAATATGCACTTAAGTTTCCTCCATGTCTTTTCATGACATGGTAGCTCATATTTATTTTTGAGTGCTGAATAATATTGCATTGTCTGGATGTACCACAGTTTATCCATTCACCTAGTGAAGAACATCTTGGTTGCTTCCCAATTTTGGCAATTATGAATAAGGCTGCTATCAATATCTGTGTACGGGTTTTTGTGTGGATATAAGTTTTTAATTCCTTTAGATAAA
Source organism: Rousettus aegyptiacus (assembly GCF_014176215.1). Taxonomy (NCBI): domain Eukaryota; kingdom Metazoa; phylum Chordata; class Mammalia; order Chiroptera; family Pteropodidae; genus Rousettus; species Rousettus aegyptiacus. The sequence goes on from NW_023416309.1 coordinate 69,252,140, forward strand.
TACCAAGGAGCCTGATTTCTAGATGAGGTAAGAGTATGTTTTGTTTGATAAGAAAATGCCAACCTGTCTTCCAAAATGGCTGTATCATTTTTCATTCCCACCAGCAGTGAATGAGAGTTCCTGTTGTTCCATATCCTCACCAGCATTTGGTGTTGTCTGTGTTCTGGATTTCAGCTATTCTAATAGGTATGCATTTCATTGTTTTAATTTGTATTTCCCTGATGACCTATGATGTGAAGCATCTTTTCATATGCTTATTTTCCATTTGTATATTTTCTTTAGAGAGGTGTCTGTTAAGATCTTTGGTCCCATTGTTTAGTCACATTGTTTTCTTCTTATTGACTCTTAAGAGTTCTTTGTACATTTTGGATAACAGTCCTTATAAGATGTCTTTTGGAAATATTTTCTCCCAGTCTGTGTCTTATATTCTCATTCTCTTGATGCTGTCTTTTCCGGAGTAGAAATGTTTGATTTTAAAGAAGTCCATCCACCTTATAAATTATTTTTTTCATAGACCGTACCTTTAGTTTTATGTCTACATAGTCATTGTCATATCGAAGGTCATGTAGGTTTTCTCCTATGTTACCTTCTAATAGTTTTAGTTTACCATCTGATTCATTTTTTGTGTTCTCACAATAGTAACAGGCACAAAGTACAAGCTCAACAATAGTTTATCAAATCCATTTCCTAGCTCAGAACGTGGAAGTAAATCTTAATGAAACAATCTCCACCTACAATAACCAGTAACTTTTCTTCTCTAGTTGAAATTTTTAAAACATGTTATTAAATAATGAGTAGTTACAAAAAATATTTAAAATATTGAAAAGATGGGTAAAATACAACAAATGCAATCCAAGGACAAATTCATATATACTGTCAATTGATTCATGACAAAGAGACTACTGAAATACAATAAGAAAAGCACAAGCTTTTTCAATAAATGATGCTAGAGAAATTGGATACTCATCTAGAAAAAAAGATACAATTGAGCCTATGTCATGACACACTCACTTATTTAAGGTGGATTATAGTCCTAAATGTAAAAAGTAAAATAACAAGCCTCTGGAATAAAATATAGAAAATTTTTTTCTAAGAAGTAGGCAAGTATGATTTCAACACTACTAAACCCTTCTTAAAAACTGCTATAAAAGAAAAATAACTTGGATTTTGTCAAAACTAAAAACTTCTATTCATCGAAAGACATTAAGTGAAAAAGCGAACAAGTGGCAAAGAAAGTATGGGTAATCACATAAGTAATGACAAATTTCAATTCAAAATATATAATGAACTTCTACGAATCAGTAATGAAGAGACACAGAATCTAGTTTTCATATGGGCAAAAGATGGTACAGGAATTTCACACACCGAAAAAAAAAAAGATATTTGAAGGCACAATAAACTCATAAAAATGTGTTGAACATCTTTAATTGTTAGGGAAATGCACAAAGGCCAGAATGAGATACCACTACACACCTGCTAGAGTGACAAAAATGAAAAGGACTGACAATACCGAATATTGACATGGGTATGGAACAACTAGACTCACATATAACTGATAGAAGTGTAAAATGATACTAACACTGAAAAATTTTTTGATATCTTATAAAACTGACCAGTAATTATACTCCTCGGTACATATCCAAAGAAACAAAAGCATGCGTTCACAAAAAGTTTTGCTCAAGAATGTTCAGAGCATATTTTCTCAGAAAAGCCAAACACTGGAAGGAATCCAGATGTCCCCCAGTAGGTAAATGGATAAACAAATTATGGGTATATTGAGCCATGGACTATTAAAGAGGAAGGAAAATGAATAAACTACTGATATGCACAACAATATGGATGAATCTCAAAAAATAATGCACTGGGAGATGCCAGACACAAAAGAACACATGCTATATGATTTGGTTTATGTAAATTCCAATTATTCCAACACCCTTGTTGAAAAGATATTCTGTTCTCCATTGAACTGTCTCTGCATCTTTGTTCGAAATTCAATTGATTGCATTTGTGTAAATATTTTTTCTGGACTCTCTTCTTTTCAATTGATCTAAGTGTATATATCTTCATCAATACTAATCTGTCTTGATTATAGTAGCTTTATAATAATTATAAAAATTAGGTAGTGCAATCCCTCCAATGATATTCTTCTTTTCCGAAACTGTTCTCAACACTCTAATTCCTTTGCCTCTCTTTGCAAATTAGAGTTAGCCTGTCTATATCTACAAAAACATCTTGCAGAAATTTTTATTGAAATTGCATTAAACCTATAGATCAATATAGGGAGAACTGACATCATAACAAGGTTGAGTCTTGCAATCTTGAATATAATCAGTCTCCACATTTATTTAGGTCTTCATTAATTTATTTCATCATTGTTTGTTTTCAACATACAGATACTGCACATATTTTGTTCGATTTATCTCTAAGTTTTTCTAAATTTCATTTCCAATTGTTCACTGCAGGTATATAAAAAATACCATTGACTTTTGTATGTTCACTCTGCATCTTGAGACTGATAAGTTCACTTATGAGTTCTAAGAGGTTTCATAGATTCCTTAGTATTTTACCTGTAGGTAATCATGTCATCTACAAATTGGGCAGTTTTAATTCCTTTCCAATCTGTATTTATTTTTCTTGCCTTATTGTACTAAGTAGGTTCTCTATTACCAGGTTGAATAGAAATAAAAGAGAGAATCCTGGTCTTAGTTCAAATCTTAAGGAATGCATTCCATCTTTCACCATTAAATATGACATTAGCTATAGGGCTGTCTTAGATATTCTTCATCAGATTCAAGTTCCTAATATTTCTAGTTGGATATTTTATTATGAATAGATTTTAAATTTTGTTATATGCTGTTACTGTAGCAATTGATATGAACATTTGTTTTCTCTTCTTCAGTCAGTTAATATGGGAGGTTATATTGACAATTTGTGAATCTTGACAAACCATACATTCTTGGGATAAACTCTGCTTGGTCACAGTATATTATTCTTTTTATATAATGCTATATTTGATTTGCTGATATTTTAAGGATTTCTGCATCTACATTAATGAGGGCTATTGTTCTATGGTTTTCTTGTAATGTCTATTTCTGGTTTTGCTATCAGGATAATATTGGCCTCAAAGAATAGGTGGAAAGTATTCTCTTCTATTGTTTGAAAAAAAAATGTATAGAATTGATGTTATTTCTTTAAATGTTTTGTAAAATTTACCAGTAAAACCATTTGGACTTGGATTTTTGGTTTTGGAAAGTACTTAATTTCTTTATACATGTAAGACTATCCTAGTTATCTTCAGTGAGTTTTAGAAATTTGTGGCTTTCAGAGAATTAGTAGATTTTATCTAGGCTATCCAATTTATTTGCAGAGTTCTTTGCAGTATTTTTAAAATTTGTTTTAATGACTTATCAGGTCTGTAGTGATATCCTCTATTTTAATCATCTGTGCCTTCACTTAGTTTTTTCCTTAGTCAATTCGAGTACATAAATTTTATTAATCCTTTTAGAACATCAGCTTTTGGTTTCATTTATCCTCTCTACTGTTTTGCTATTTTCTATTTCATTAATTCTCATTCATCTCTTTATTACTTCTTTCTGGTTGATTTGGGTTTATTTTGTTCTCCTTTGCCTTTTTAAGATGAAAGCTTAGATTATTGATAAGAGACCACTGTTCTTTTCTAATATAAGCATTTAATGCAGTTAATACCTGCCTAAGCTTTAGTTGCATCCCACAAATTGATATGTTGTATTTTCATTTCCATTAAAAATATTTTCAAATTTCCCATGAAATTTCCTCTTCGACCTATGGATTATTTATAAGTATATTGTTTAATATTGGGATTTTCTAGTTATCTTTCTGTTCTTGATTTACAGTTGAATTCCATTATGGTCAGAGAATAAATTTTGTATGATTTCAATTTTTTTTTTAACTTTATGACCCAGGATATGGGTAACTTTGGTGAATGTTTCAGGGGCACTTGGAAAGAATATGCATTTTCTTATTGAGTGAAGTATTCCATAAATGCCACCCAGATTCAGTTAGTTTTTAAAAAGTGTTATTCAGTTCTTCTATATCCTACTTGATCTGTTGTCTACTAATTCTATCAATAACTGAGAGAGGAGTGTTGAAGTCGTCGTTTATAACTGTGGTTTGTCTACTTCTCCTTTCAGTACTATCATTTTTTTACTGCTTGTATTTTGAACTTCTTTTTTCAGGTGTATACTCATTTAGGTTCATTTTGTCTTTTTGGTAAATTGAACCTTTTATCATTACTTAATATATTTTTTATCCCTGTATTTTTCCTTGATCTAAAGTCTACTAAATCTAATATTAATATTCGCTCCTTCATTTTGAATGGTTCAACCTTGGTAAACTCTTGAAAATTCTAATTATTATTTGTAGGATTTGGGGGTTTTCTACGTAGACAATCATACCTAAAAATCATGATGGTTTAGTGCTTCTTTCCAATTTTCATACTTTTTTAAATCATATTCAGGAACTTTATGACTTATTTATTCTCCTTAGAATAGTAGGGATGAATATGTGCCATTGCTACGGTAATATAACCCCCCATCACATTCTACTCAAATTAATTGAACACGTCCTCTTTTAGCCTAAAAGCCTATGCAGTGGTATTAGCAAAGGGATATATGGTTACTTTTATACCTGTTAAGTTGGGGAAGGTTATACTCCTTGCTCAAGCTCACAGCTTCAAGATAAATGAAAGGACAGTGAAAAAACAAAGAAAACCATTACCTAACCATCCAAATATATCTAAAAAGTCCAGAGGCTCAACCAGATCTGCCTTCTACTTGACATTCTCTTTTTTGGCCTCCTTCCTTTATTTCGGGCTGCCCCTTTTCAGTCTGCCCCATATATAGCAGCTAAAGTATGGTTCTACAACAACTACACCTACAACCTCACTCTCCCTTTTCAACTGCCTTCAGTAACTCCCATGGCCTAACAGATCATATCTCAACCCCTGTGCTTAGCATCCACAGCTCTCCGAAATCCAGTATCCCCCAACACCTGACCTTCCATCAACCTCCACAATACTCACTTCCTTCTCAATAGTTCCACAAGTCCCATTGACTGTGAAAATGCAAAACCTATTCCCACCTCTCTGTACTTGGTTCCTTTCCTATGGACTGCCTGTTTTTCTCTTTATTTATCTCTAAACTATTCTTAAAGGCTCACTTTTAATTTCTACCTCCTCCCTGAAGCAACAACAACAACAACAAAAAGGAGAATTTCAATGTGTTTGCGATGTTATTTGCATCTCCTTCATGTATGCACCACCAATGGCCAGTTTGGGACCTGGGCACTGCTTTTATTCAACTGGGTTCTAGTCTGCCAAACCTGGGCAAATCTCCTATAAAATAGAATCATGGGCACTCTAAATGTATTATGAGTTTACACATGTATCACAGTCCTCAGTGATCATTTCACTCTTCCACCCTAAGTCCTTCTGATCTTTTAGTCATTACCCCTTTGTCACAGGCTACATACTCTTGTTCACTATTTCAGCCTTTCCTACCCCACCAGGACTATTTCAGTATTTTCCCCAATATTGAACATAATAAACATTTACTTAATACAAGGGAAAACTGCTTATTTGTCTCACGGGATAGGTATGGAGGAGTAAGTTTGCAAGGAATGCAAATAGGCATCTGTGTATAAGCATTGGTATTTAAATGTCTAAAGGAAAACCACTATGGGAACACTGCTCCTCCTCCCTCTTCTATTATATTCCAAGAACCTAGGAGACTGAGGGGAATCAGGAAAGGGAGGACAAGGATCTTTTTAAAAATCAAAACCACCTGCAGCAGAGTCCTTTTATCCTCATTTCTCTGTAAAACCAGGAGAGAGATGAAGTAAGGGCCGACAGGAGGGGTTTCACTGGAAATAAACCAGAGTTTCCAATATAGTGTGAGTGGGCGGAGTGAGGAGGGAAGCTGAATGGTTTTCTCACAACAATATGACCCTAAAAGTTTACCACGGTTACAACATCTACCACTTAAGATTTGTGAAAAGTAAAGGAAGGGGTTTTTTTAAGGTAAAGAGAAAGAACAAGCTAATATAAAAATAAAGAGCAGGAGATAAAAACAATAAAAGTGCCAGAGAAAATAAGAAAAGTAGGTGGAAGAGTGTACTAGATAGAAATAAAAAAAAATAATGAGTATATGCATACATGCACATATATGCATATATACACATGTACATACATGAGCTTCCTTGTCTTTCACTCCAGCCTCATTTCAAGTAGGAAGTTAACATGCATCTGCTCAAGATACAAAAAGTCACAAAAACAAGCTTGGAGGTTTATTCATAATGATAGGATTGGGTATGTGACTTAGCATGCCCCTCACCACTCTCAGGATGGTATATCACAGCCTGAGGACAATATACAAATATTAAACTTATTATAAGGAATATAAAATAGCCTGACAAACAGTTCTACAGATAATCAAACTTTTTAGCCAATGAAAAGGCCAAACATTAATTGATAACCCTAACAGAGAAGGAAATGACTGCTCTTCTGAGCATGAAGAAGAAATCCTAAAATGTGACACCACAGATCAAAGAGAGGCATTAAGAAAGCCTGACAAACAATGCTGTACATAATTAAACTTTTAGCTAGCAATCAAAAGACAAAATGCAATCAGTAATTCTGAGATGGAAGCAATTGCTCCTCTGAATTGTGAGAAGAAATCTCAAAATCTGACACCAAAGAGCTGAAGTCCAAGATGCCAGTGACCCTCAGATGGCAGTGAATTTGACTGAGTGGGTTCCAGTTCCATACTGATCCTGACACTTAACCGTGGGCCAGGAGAAACATCGGCCTCCTTGCAGCATTCTGGGACTAACCTGTTCATGGGTGGGTTTTGGTTGGAGGGTGACCTGCCTCCCTGTGAGTATGCATTTGTACATGCTGAGCTGTGAATGCTGATTTCTACAGGTCCTACTAGCACGTACTACAAATTCATATTAAGACAGAGTGAGCAGAGCAGTGCTAAGGAGACTAGCCTGACTGCAGCCTTCGCCAATAGTGAAAGGTAAGGAAGTTTAAGGTCCAATTAACGAAAGGCCCTAGTATGCTTGCATGGAACCTGCCACTGTATAATGAGTGGATCAAAAAAAGCAATTCTCTGGATAAGTAAGGACTGCTATAGAATGTGGTATAGCCAAGTCTGTGACTTTTGCTAAGAGAAATAAAGTATTTCAAAATCCAAAAGTAAGGTCAGAATACAGTCAGTGCCATTTAGCAATGGGAATACATTCTGAGAAATGCATCGTTAAGCTATTTCCTCATTGTGAGAAAATCAGAGTGTATTTGTACAAACTTAAATGGTATAACCTACTAGATACCTAGGCTATATGGTATAGCCTACTGCTCCTAGGCTAGAAGCTTATACAACATATTACCGTACAAAATAACACAAGTTAAATCAAACACTAGAGAAAATGATGCAATCAAGTGACACAGTAAACAAAGGATGTATGAGGCTGCTGCTAGCTGTATGTGCTATACTTTCATGAGACTTGCAGCTCAGTAGATTTGTCTACACCAGCCTCACCTCAAACACGTGAGTAATGCATTGTACTACAATGTTATGATGGCTACAAGATCACTAGGTGATAGGAATTTTTAAGCTCCAATATAATCTCACCAGACCACTGTTATATATGCAGTCCATCATTAACCAAAACATTGTTATGCCATGCATGACTACGGTAGCTTGTTTATAAAGAGTTGAGACTAGCTTGTGAATACAATGGGAAATGCACACTCTATCTCCTGTTTCCAAGCCACCAAGAAACACTCACTGTTGGCAATTTTGTATATCCGTCCAGAGATGTGCTATGCATTTATAAGCATGTTAACTATGCGTGTTTGGGAGCCTATTCACCTCCCATACACCTTTTAGGAAATACGTTGAATATCACATGCAAGTTTCTGCATCTTGCTCTTTTCCTGGGTCAGGTATCTTGCAGATGGCTACATTTTGGTGTATTTAGATTTGTTTCAGACAGCATTCCATCTATAGATGTTTCATCATCTATTAAAGTTATTTTTGAGGAATAAATTCTATATAGATCCAGATTACTATCTCAGATTTGCTGTAGTGCACACTGCTATCTTAAATCTTCATTTAAATTTTTCCCTCATCTTCATCTGTCACAAATCCATGCTTCTTTCCAAGGTCCAACCTAAATAAACTTTTGCTCCTTAAATCCTGGTTTGTCTACTAAAGGTGTGATTGTTTTGTCCTCCCAATCAATTTTAACATTTCAAATTGTCTTAGGGCATAAGTAAAAACTGGATTCAAATATCTGCTGTGTGTTCATGTCTCACCTTCCCTACTGGTATATAAACTCCTTGAGGGCAAGATTATATGACCCCCGACTACTGAGCTTGGGACAAAGCAAGCAAAATAAATACTGTTTGTTAAATGAGAAATGTGTGCTTCATGGGTGATGTGAGTTGAACTGTGCTCCCCCCAACAACAGATGGTATGATGGAGTCCTAACTACAGGAAACTCGAATGTGATCTTAGTTGGAAACAGCGTTGTTGCAGATGTAATTCATTATGATAAGGTTGTACTGGAGTAGATAGACCCTTAATCCAATATGACTGGTGTCCTTATAAGAGACACAGAGACAGACACACAGGGAGAATGATGTGCGATGACAGAGGCAGAGATTGAAAGGATGTATTTATAAGCCAAGGAACATCAAGAATTGCAGGCAATGAGAAAAACTAAGAGAAAGTTGACACTATTCTCTGATACCATCCAGATGTCCTATCATTTGATTCTGTTCTGATACTAACCAAAGTTAGCACAGACCCCACAAGTTAAGGACAAAGTACTTCACTAGACTGCCCCTACCTCGGATGTCAGCCACAAGTTAGGGCATCCCATAAGCCACCCATAATTCTGCTCAGCTGGCTACGAAATCAGGGCTTCCCACAACTCCCTCAGGTATAAAAACCCATTAGGACAACTCCAAAACTCACTGAAACTTCTACATTTACAATTATAGTTTTATGTGTATGTATATGTAGAAAGGTTACAACTCAGGAACAATCAAATGAAAGAGATGCATAGGGCAAGGTCTGCAGTGCAACGGGGAGAGATACCAGGCTTCCATGACCTCTCCTTATGGAATTCGAGTGCTTTCCCACCCTTTTCCAACTGGGAATCTCTACTGGTGTCCAGACTTTTATATGCGGTTTCGCTTTGTAGGCATGATGAATTAAGCCATTGGCCAAAGCACTGAAATCCATCTCTAGCTCCCTCCCTCTCCCTGGATGTTGGGCTGGCCCAAAGTTCTAACCTTTTCGCCATGTGATTGCTCTTTCTGGTGACCAGCTCCCATCTTCAAGTTATCTAGGGGGTTGCCATTAGTTGCTTCATTAGCATATGAAAGCACAACTATCATTCAAGAAATTCCAAAGATTGTTGAAGCTTTGTGCTGGAAACTGAGGACAGGAAGGAGATGTCCTTTATTATGCCATAGGAAGGCATACATTCCCCCTAGAGCCTTCATAGGCAGTATGGCCCTGCCTGCGCCTTGATTTCTGACTTCTGGCCTCTAGAACAGTGAGAAAATGATTTTCTGTTTTTTCAAGCCACTAAGTTTGTAGTAATTTATTACAGAAGTGGTAGGAAATTAACACAGTGGGTGGAGGAAGGCTTTCCCTTATGGGTAACACTATCACTATATGCTCAAATGGAAGCTACCAGTGTATTCCCTCTGTTTCCATACCATCTAGTACTTACTAACACACCCTCAGACCATTCTTCAGCCCTCCTCAATTCTCAGAGCTCTCCACATTTCAATGCTTCAGTTTTGTCCACCTGCCAATAAGTTAACTCACTGATTTCCTAGATCTCTCTCCCAAGCTCCAAAGCCTATCCCAGCTGCATTTTTCAGAGGCTCCTTCTCAGGCAAGAGAAGTTCACCCCAATATGACTGTCCACCCTTTGCTCAAACCCAAACTTCATCAGTAGCTTTATTTCCTGCTCTCCCACATGTTCCGCCAAAGTCACCTGATTCAAAATCTTAAATATCTCTGGAATCTCTCCATGTCTCACCTCCTCCTGACCACAAATCTGATCTAGATAACCATGTCTCATAGATACCTACCTAGTGTCTTAGTCACTATCATCGTCTCCTAACTAGTCTCTTTGCACCAACCTTGCTCCCCTCCATTTGGTTCTCCACTCTGCATCAAGAGTTATCATTCTAAAACTCAAATCTGACCTTACTACTACCATTTAAAAAAATAACAGCACCATCTTACACTTACCAAGGGTTTATTCTGTCCAAGAAACGATTTAAAATACTTTGTGTATTCATTCATTTAAAATATCATAGGGAAGAAATTATTAATATCCCTATTTTGCAAATAAGGCAATTGAGGCTTAGAAAACCTAAGTGATTTTGCAACTTACAACTGATGGAAGCAAGATATAAACTTATAGGATCTGACATCAGAACCCATTTTCATAATCCCAAAACTATAGGGGAGAGGTCAATAATTCACCATTGGTCCTTGCATAAAACCTCCTGAATCATGTCTTATAAATAGGGTGACCATACAATTTGCTCAGGTTTTCACCTGCTGTCTCTCTCCAGCTCTCTGGCACTACTAGAAGTGATCTTTTTCAACAATAAATTAGATGGTCATCCTCTTTATGAGCCTCATACGTCCTCCCAGTGATATTCCAAATATAGAGAACTTATTTTACTTCTTTGAAGGAGCCACATTCCACATCTTTTGGCATTCACACACATCATTCCCAGTTTCCTTAGCCTGCTAACAATGCCTCACCCTTCATGTCACAACTTACATGGTTTCCTCCCAAATCCCACTCAAACCAAACTCACATGTTCTTATGGTACCATGAACAACCCACCTATTATCAAAGATACAGCCCTTCATTATAATGACTTGTTTAATTGCTTTCCTACTCACTCATATTTCTAGCAGAGGACTTGGCACATAGTAGGAATAGTGGACACCAGATTCCCTTTCAGAAATGGAACACTTATTCCACAGCTGTTAGGGATGCAGCCAGATGCTCACCATCAGCTGTCTACTCTTTGGCACTGCTGTGCCTGAAGGTCATGCCATCCTCCAGGGGAAGCCCAATTCCAATGACTGACCAATGAAGAGGTATAAAGGCTCTGTCCCTGATCCCCAACTCAAGACAACTCTGAAGAGACACTGAAGCCCCATGACCCAACACAGAATTAGCTGAAGCCTTCATTGAGATGTCACAGCTTCACTCCTCCCTCTGCCAAGACCTGCTTCTCTTCACTCCCTTCCATGGATGCTGATGCTAAGGGCACTCGCTAATCAGTAGTCTGCAAGTTGTTCTCATTATCTAATTCCCAGGGACCCAAACTGTGACAGTAGGTGATCAATGGATATGTATTTCATGAACAACTTCTTCACTCAATAAGTTATCATGACTCACACATTCCTCTTAGCATAGATGACTATGTCATGGCCTAGGTATGGCTTTCAAAATGGAGAATCATACTTTGGAATTATAGACAATTTACTAGGGACTAATTTTAAAGCAGTGTCGTAGTTTTTGCTAGTATAGTAAAATCTTGGAGATCATGAAGGCATGATTACAAGCCTACAGCTAAATATTTAGCGTGGGAAACCTCAATCTAGGCGCAATTAAAAAATTGATTCTGACACCTGTTAGAGTAGTCATACAACCTCATCTCCACACCCTTGATCAGGAATTGCTCCTGCTATTTGCAAAGCACTGTGGACAACACAGAAAGGTTTCAGAGGAGTCAGCCTTGATCCTTGCAAACACACACCGCTTCCAGTCTAGTGAAAAAATAGAACTAACGGCAACTAGAAATCAAAGCAAGGTGAAATAAGCGATATAAGAGAACAGAGTGCTGAGAACTCTCAAAGAGAAAAGAAAAGGGGGAGAGACAGGAAGGGGTGACATCTGAATTGAGCTCTGAGAATAAATCTGACTTGAGTCTCTTCTATATTCCTGACACTATGCTGGAGATCTACAGACTATGAATTACAGGACTATGAGAGACCAATGTATGCATAACTGTAAATATAATATGATACACCAAGTTTTAAACAGCATTATGATCCAGTGTTCTGGGATACAGAAAAATGGATCTGATAAGTAGAAAGAAGAGGCAACTACTTGATCAAAAGAGGAAAAAAAATACAAAGTAATATTTGAGCTTCATTGACTAATATTCCTGATGATACATTCTATAAATTCTAGTTTGAGGACTGGGGGATCCATAAAAAATGGTCTCCACACTCAGAATGCTGGGTTCAGCCATGTTACAGTCAACATGGACACTGCTGACTGTATACCCAGAATGCTTTCCTCCTTCCTTCTGAACAGAATTTTGATTTTGTCTAGGTATCCATCCCTACTCCATGAAGGACTCCTGACTTAGAAGAGGCTTTCCCCCACTCCAATTCCTGAAAGAGCCTTGATGTCTCTAAGCCAGTCATCATAATCCTACCTCCCCTGCCAGTGACCAGGTCAAAGAAGCAGCTTAATCAGCCCACCACATCCCTTCCCTCCAACCTATTAATGGTCAACGGTAAACATGTGAAGTAAATTGGCTTAAACTAGAGGAAAGGGCGCTGATCCCATGATTAGGATCATTTGGGCTGCTCCTCTTAGCCCATTTGAGCTGTGAAACCTTAAAGGTATTCACGTGGCTTTCAAAAAATGGAAATTTATTTCTCACAGTTCTGAGTCTGGGAAGTCCAAGATTAAGGTGAGGGGCCTGCTTTCTGGTTCACAACAGTGCCTTCTCAATGCTGCCCTCACACGGTGGAAAGGGCAAGGGCACCTTCTAGGGCCAGTTATAAGGCACTAATCACATACATGAGGACAACGCCCTCATGACCTAATCACCTTCCAAAGGCCTCACATCCTAATACCATCACCTTGGGGATTAGAATTTCAACATCTGAATTTGGGGGACGGAGACACAAACGTTCAGACCATAACACCCCTGCTGTGGTCCCCTTTTTGGTTTATAAACATGGAAGCAAATTACCTCAGCTGCTGCTGGCAGCTGTATTTTGACCATGAAAAAAGCCAGTTGGAGAGAAAAGCCAACACATAGATGAAGGCAAAGCATAGAAAAATGGAAAGATCACAAGGCACCTGGACTCTCCCTACCTTTGAACAACCTGTAATCTGAAATAAAGTTTCCTTATTCTTGAAACCATTCTGAACTGACATTTACTATAATCATGAGCAGTCTCGGTGATAAAAGTGATCAACGGCTTTCTTTACTGCAGTTAGAGCCTTAAATATAAAGATCAATTATAAATTTCTAAGATGAGTCTGCATAGTATACTGCATTTCCCACAGTTCTTGATTTTTTCCCTCCACAAACTCAATAAAGAAGGAAAATAACATTCTTCTTTCCATGTATTCAAAAATATAGTCTTGCCTGTGTGGTAGAAAGTCAGAGAAGAGATTCAAGGTGAGAATACAAATAACAAGGGCACTGTAATGGTCAAGGGTAGAGAAACAGATGATAAGAATGAGAAATGAAAAAGAAGACATAGATCAAATATAATTCAGAGATAGATTCATAGTAATTGGATATGTAGAGTTGAGAAATGGCTCCTCTCAATATCAGGAAACATACTCTGGAGATCACTGCTAAATTCACTGATCCCTGGCAAACGGATCAAGGTAGGGTCTTTGACGTCATAGAGTAGAGTCTGGGCAGGATCTGGGTATGATGAATGGCCATCAACCCTTCCCCATCCTTTGGGCAAAAGCCTCTGATTTTCCTTTTGGGCATTGCCTCCCCCCACTGCAGTCTCTGTGGACTTGCAATCCATAGAAATTCCTACTCTTCCATTGTTCCTAAAAGATGGTGGGGCCACATGACCCAAACTAAACCAAAAAGACGCTCTCCAGTGACAGAATCACCCAAGTGAACCAATGACACAAAACAACTGGGAAACAACCCCTGTGAAGAGGCTGCCCTGTCGTGCTGCAGCAGGGCACTACCTAGTTACTCCTTTGATTTTTGTGAGCCAACCCCATCTTTCTCAAATCTTCTTTTTTGCTTAGATTAGCCAGAGTCTATGTCTGCTGTGGCAACCAGAGAACCCTAACTGGTCACTGGAACCACAAGTCCTCAGTTCCAAGCCATGCAGACCAAGTGTCAAAATGTTATGTGTCTTTAAAATTAGCAACCCTGAAAAGTTATTAGTGTATCACTTCCTAATAGCAAACTATTTCACTCTTTAAAATGAGACCTTACATTATGTCTTTGGGAGAGCATGAAGACGTTTCCCATGTTTGAAACTGAGGCTCAAGAGAACCTCAAACATTTTTTTTTCCAGACCTTTCAGGGCCCTAAACTTAAAATATCATTATAAGAAATTCCAACTACATTTTACACGTGCCTCCTCTGGGAGGGTTTTTAGTTTGGCTTGTTTCGTTTGTTTTTGTCTTTACAAAATACATGTTTATTTTAAAGCATTTTAAAAAATTTAAAAAGCAGAAGCAGCAAGAATTCAAATTATTCTATGATTAATTACTCTATCTCTTACCCAAAGATAAACATCACATGCTGAACCAATCTTTCCAGATTTCCTTCCAGTCTTTGCTATGTATTTTTTAAAAATACTGTACAATCTCAACTTTGTATGCACTTACACTTCTGTATCCTACTTCTTTATTCTAAACATTTCTCTCAAGCTCTTAATTTTTCTGACTGTTATAAAAACACTAAGCTCAATTACAACTATATAGATGTGCCAGAACTTACTTAATCATGCCACTAATATTAGATAGACATTTAAAAGTTGTCCATTTTCCCCTACTGCAGAGTCATCAAAGTATTGTGATGTAGAGCACCAATGTCAGAGTCAGCAGATCTGGGAGCAAATCTCAACTATTTCCCTTACCAACTGTGCAACCAACAGCAGCAACAATTCACTCACCTGATCTGAGACTTAAGCAGAAAATGGGGGAAAGATCTGGACCTACTCTTGAAGAGTTGCTGTGAGAATTAAACAGGCATGTCTGTACAGTACTGCACAAGTGTCTGTCACTGGACACACTTGACAGTGAGCAGCTATAACACTGAAGCAAGTGAACATATTTGCAATCACCAAGGTGCACATAAGGAGACAGCTCAAAGCTCTGCCTGCCTTTCGTATTCTTTTTTATTATTATTTTTAGGTCTCTATTTGGTTAATAAGTTATGTAGAAGTCTACAGAGGCTTTTGCAGATATAGAAACTGCTACCTTTAAACATAGAGCATAGAGCTAGAAAAACACTTTCAATGGGCACGCTCCTACCCACTCCAGTGAAACTGCAATAAGGAAAAAGTAGAGAATTTGCTATTGGCAGGAATTTTATTGTATGTTCTTTGTGGTTAAGGCTACTTACAAGATACTTGATTACCTTAAATAAATGTGACATTTTTATTTTTACACAAGTCAGAAACAGTTAATTAGCATTCTAAAACCACCTAAACTGAAGTAACTTGAGAGGTCCTGAGGCTGCAGAGATCCATGTTAGGGAGAGCATTTGCCTGTGCTGGACCTACTTAGGGCCCAGCTCAGATCTGGCCCTGCCCCTTTCTTGGTCTGCTACTTCTACATCCTCCATTCTCCAACTGTAAAATGGGCCTATAAGCAGCACCCAATTCATATAGATATTGCAATGAGTCAATAAAAATAACGCCTAAAAAGTACATAGCCCAGTGCTTGGCTACAAGTGACACAGCTGTGCTTTTTGTGATTTTCCTCCTTCCAGGTCCATGAAGAACTGCCTTTCCCTGCCCCATCTGAAGTGGGGTATGGTCAGATGATTTGCTTTAGCCAATGAAATTTAAGTAGAACTGATACGTCACTTCAAATAAACCTTAGGAGCCAGTGTACAATTCACCACACACTCATTTACTGCCTGTACCGTCACAGAGACACCTGACCATCATAGAGATACCTGAGGAGCATGTTCAAGTGTGGGCCTATGAAGGGCTATTCTCAGGCCCCAACAGCCAGCACTATAAACCACAGAGATTTTAAGGATTTTTGTTACTGCAGAATAACCTAGACCATCCTAAGTAATACAATAACTACTATTCACAATGGATTTTAAATGAGTGGGGCCATCAATATTACTGATATCTCAAGATGTTTCATGTTTGTGACTAAACATAGAAAAACTGAGTTTGATCTGAGAAAATAAGACATATGGGTATCGGTTGCAAGCTATAATTTTTAGGTACTTAGGAATATAAATAAGATCGAAGCGAATGTGCCCTGTCAAAGAGACTTTCAACACAGCAAGGGAAAGTGGTTATAACTGTAATTTATTTAGTACTTGTTATTTCCCAGGTGTTATGTTAAGAATATTATCTTATTTAACCCTGGCAATGATACCATAAGGCAGGTGTCATTCAGTGTGGTGTGATAAGAATTGGAAAAAAAAAAAAAAACATAAATACAAATTTATACACACACACACACACACACACATATAAAACTAATTTTGACATGAGAGATAGTATGTCAGCAGGAGAAAAGTTTGTTATCCTAAAGATACTTCCTTCTGAAGAATCTATGAGAAGCTATAGCCACCCTCCCTTTATAGAGACAAAGAATGACCTCCTCATAGCTGCATAATGGAGAAGAGGGAACTGCAGTGAGCAGGAGTGCAAGAATGCTTTCCAAGACAGGCATTGGGGAAGGGAGAGGTAACATTCCTAGTTTGGCAACTGGCAGAGGCTCCCCCTCCCCTTCTCCAGTCATATCCAGGGAAGCTCTGTGACTATTTCTAGCCAATGAAATATAAATAGAGGTGACATTTGTAAAATTCCCACCCCAGGCATTTAAAAGCCAATATGCCATCTCTACATCCTCTCTTCACCTTATCCGTAACTGAAAGCCACATATTGAGAATGGGAAGGGAGCAGGGGTGGCAGGGTGGATACAGGTAAATCCATGGAGGAGCACTGTCCTTGGGAGTCCCCTGATTCACATTACATTTCATAGGAGCTTAAAATAAACTTTTACTTATGTTAAGCCACTGAGGTTCAAGTTCATATGTTACCACTGCAGAGACTAACCTATCCTAATACATCATGAAAGACTAAAGACTAGGAAAAGAATAAAACAAGCCCAAGGAAATCTAGAGGAATTAATTTTTCTTATTTAAAAATTTAAAAAGCAGAAGTGACTACAAATAGAAAAATACACTGATCAAGAGCTAATGAGAAAGAGCTCCCCTTGCCAGCCCGCCCTTCCTCACCTGCCCGCTGGGCTTCTCTGCCTCATTGGTCCCCCTCCTTCTTTGCCCTGCTATACTGACTGTCTCTTCCTTCTATACCTCAGAGCACGTCCTCCCTCCAACTCAACCTCAACCTGTTCAAGGAGCCACTGGGGCTTTATCAGGTGGATTGCTTCTACCTTCTCTTTTGCCACCTGTGGAAGTTTTAAGGGCAAAACAGAAATTCTAGTGAGTTGTTCTAAAGTTCCTAACAATAAAACAATTACAGCTACTTCTGGTTGTCTATTCAAGTTGAATCAAGCATTGTTTGAGGCACTTCCAGATGTAAATGTGTGTGATATAAGTTGGAAAAGTCATGTTCTTATCAGAGATTACTCTTCTGCGCAATTCTCTTACTTGCAACCTTTGTCTTCCTGTACTGCATTGCTGCTCTTCTGCTCTATGTTGGTTACACAAACCTGTACTCAGACAGTTGAAAACTTACCCTGGTTGACTTCATTGTCACTCCTGTTGCCACTTTCTTGTGGTTGGTGAACATTTCAGCCTGGGCTAAATGTTCTTGCAGATACTGGAATAGCTACTGGTCACAATATTGTCCAGGAACTTGCATCTTGTAATCATCAAGGAGTGATGTGTTCTTTTGGCTCTGTGACTACTATGGGATCCCTAAAAGTCTGTGATCTTTGGCTCTCTGAATATGATACTTAGGGAGGAAATGAAAGATTTGTTGTACAAGGAGACCGGCTTACATAGTCCATCAAAAACTTCTGCTTCCCAGAGCCTAGGAGGAATTCCACCTCCTACCCGAATATAATTTAAAGGAGAAATACGATGTATAAAATATACATCTAAACTATGACCTGTTGCCAACATCTTGAAAAGGATTATTTGTTTCTAATAAAAGTAATGGCTTTTTCATCAAATTAGTGGGCTTAAAATTTGGCTGCTTTTTAACATAAAGTTGGTGCCTTTCCTAGAAATTTAAGATGTCAATGTATTCTCACATGTAAATTTGAAAATTCAGGGGCCTATTATGAAACACATTTTTAAATAAATAGTAATTTCTTCACTAAGTTGTTTGTTTTCCAAAGTGTTTACACCTTAAGCCTTAACATATATCTTCACTCAGGAAAGAGTTGTATTGTCACATCATAATAGGAAGAAAATCTCTATTTGAAATATACACAACTGTAAGTTTGTACAGGTCATATATCTGTCTGTTTAAGAAAGCTTTGATAACATAAATTTTATTTAGAAAAAAACATATTTAGTTCAGAATTTACGTCTGAACATTGTTTATATGTTATGAAAACTTTTTAATTGCAAAGACTAGGTATTAGGTATATGTTTTATTTCTGTTTTTCTAAATGACCTAGAATACTTAATAAGTGTGCTAAACCTGGGGAACTGGGATTAAAAATTTCTAATAGACATATAGTTAATTTAGTAATTCTGTCTCATGAGATTTAAGCTTTCATTATGCTAACTGTTTAATAGACTTGGCTGTATAAGTAGAAAGAACATGATTCAACTAGATATTTTGATATGTTCAGGCATTACTCTTAGTGACATTTGTTTGCCGTCCTTTGTTGCTAATGCCACTTAAGTGCAAGCTGAGATCTAGTCTTCTTGCAAGAGAGTAAAATAATCTACTTTTTTTTTGCAGACCCTATTCATAAGGCTAAAAAAAATTAAGATTGCCTTTTCCTTTTGAAACATTTAACACTTAGATTCATGACATTGCTATTTTGAGTTTAGCACTGATGTAAAAATAAATGAGATTTAGATTTTATGTTTCTTAATGTTCATTCTTATTTCACAAATGAATGATTAAGGAATTATGCATCGTAAACAAGGAGACTGAGTTAGCTATATTATGGGTGTACTGTTTTTGCACACACATTTAGAAATATTCTGAATATAGGGCTTATTCAGATTTTGCTTCCTAATGTTTTTGTTGCACAGGGCCGGACTTCCTATTTTTACCACATGATCGTTTTTATATGTGAAGCATCTCCTACTATTGCTTTATTTGTGTTGATTTTGTTCATGACAAGTATTGTCAATATGCGAATGTATATATTTTATGCAACCAACTTAATAAAGAAGTTAAAAGAAATAAAAGGAGCTAATAAATAAATTTTTGGAAAAAAAAAAAGAAAGAAAAAACCCTAAAAGCTGATTCTACAAAATGTGGAGAAGAAAACCTTCTGGCAAAGCTAGTTATGGTATAAAAAGAGAAAGAAATGCCAATTAGGATGTAAAGAAAACACAACTACATACTAAAAAATAGATTCTATTAAATTTTAAAATCATAATACAATGAATATTTTTTTATAAAGTGTTAAATGACTCAGAAAATTATAGCAAATATAGTCTAGGAACCATTAATAAATTGGGAAAACTGTCAAAACCACTTCCAAATAAAGTCCTGGAAAAGTAGTTTTCAATCTTCGAAGAACTAGTAATTCCTTATCTCACCATTGCATAAAAAATGTAGGGAATGGACAATTAATTTTACACTGTTATCAAAACTTGACAGGTATAACAAAAGAAAAAAATTAGATGCTCTCATTGATGAATACTAAATGCCAAAATCCTAAATAAAACACCAGTAAATTAAATCTAGCAGAATAAAACAAAAATACTCACGTAAGACTGATTGATTACAGGAAAACAAGGAGAGCTCAATATTATAAAATCTATTGAGGTTCAAGAACCTAAAACATAAGCTCCTCATGCAGAGGAATTCCATCACTGATGTATCCTTAGCACAGAAAACACTGCCTGGAACATATTAAGTATTGAATAACTATTTATGGCATAAATTATTGAATTATTAATAAGTGGAGAAAAAACATGATTATCTTTAAAGACTATGATAATATAGTTAGTCAAATGTAGCTTTGATGCTAAAAAAACTCAAAGTAAAATAATAAAATTATGCAATATGTAACATGATTAAAAATCAATATCTCTCAAATTATTATGTGTTTCCATGGAGGATAGTAGGAGACACGGATGCCCACATACTGCCACATATTTTAACATGGTTCTACAAGTCATAGACAATGCAATTAGAAAAAATAATTACAAATACTGGAGAAGAAGCAGCAAAATTATTATTTGCAGAAAATGTGATTGTCTACCTAGAAAATCCAATACACTCAACTCTTTAAAAAGTATTTAAAAGTAATGAGACAGTTTATGAAGGTAGTTAAGATAGTTATATGAAAGTCAATAACTTTTTTATAGTCCAGCAACAAAAAGAAAATATAATTTAACAAAAGATTCCAATCATTAAGGCTACAGTAATCACAGTGACAAATTACCTAAAAACAAAATTATGCAGGACCTAAATGGACAAAAACTAGTTTATAGGATCATAAACAGACTTGAGTAAACATACCCTATTGCCAGGTGGGAATAATTCTCATTATACTCAATGTTGTAAAAGTGTCTATTTCCCCCATGTTAATATTTGTATTTTCAAAAATGCTGAAGAAGAATAAATAAATAAGAATAGCCAAGAAAACTTAATCAACTCTCTTTGACAAGGGAGCAATCTGTAGATTAGCTGTAAGTAAGGCACAGCAAGATCCTTAGGCAAATCTGATGATTTCTAACTGCCAAGATAAAGAGTTGCCCTGGATGAAGCCGGGATAAGGGGCCCAGATTGACTCCATCCAACTCCCACCCAAAGCATGGGACACACCAATCCACTGCTGCTTACCTGAGCAGCTGAGCCCATCTAAAATTCCTGCCAGAACTGACAGACAGTTCAAGAGAACAAACCAGAAATCCTAGATATACATACAAAGCAGATGAAACGTTTTAACAAGTAGTTGAAATTTAATATGTGATAATGACATTTCAATATAGCAGGTATGGATTACATTATTCAATTTGATAGTAGGGTAACTGTTTGACTTAAAAAAACTCTAAATGTGACAATTTATACCATACCAAAATGAATGACTGATAAAGATTTGATGGTAAAATGAAATTATATAAATGTTAATGAAAATGTATGAATATTTATGTAATCTTGGGCTTGGAACAATGTTCCTAAGAATAACATTTAAGTGCAAACCATAAATTAAAAGATCACAAAATTTTATTAAAGGCAAAAAACAAAAAAGGCAAAAAAACTACAGGAAGTCATATGTGGCATGTAACAAAGCACATGTATGCTTATTAAAAATTCCCTAAAAATCAATAAGAAAACAGTTATAAACGTTACTTTAAAAAGTGGGACCAAAACATATGCAGGCAATTTAGAAGAGGCAACAAATGTCTGATAAACATTAAGAATGCTCAATCACACTAGAAATTAAAAGAGAAAGAAGAAGTTTTTGTTTTCATTCATGTGATTAATGAAGTTGTAAGATTAGTTGCTCATAGGGTTAGGGAGAAGAAATTCTACTGAGGATGGAAAACACGTGTTTTTTATATATATATATATAATATATGCTCGCACAGTCTTAAAAACTCAAATACTCTTTAACCTAGCAAGTCCACTTCTAAAACTTCATTCTAGATAAGCAAACCAGTGAGAAATATTTGCTACATGATTAGCAAAAGGTAAGTAGTGACTATAATGGAATATTACATGGTCTTGAACAATTATGCTATAGGGGCACAGCTTTTGACATGGGGTTGATTCAAGATATAATGTGAAGGAAAAAAAGCATGCTGTGAAATATTGTACATGGCATGGTCTCTATTTCTTTTCAAATAACATACTGACATCTAATAAAAACTTAGAAGACTATATCCGAAATATGAACTGTAGTCTCTAAGTAATGAGATTATTAGTGATTTTTTTCCTTTTTGTCTATCCATAAGTTTATAACTTTTCTACAATAAACAAATACCACTTATGTAACCAAAAAGAAAGTTAAAAAAAGTAAATTGAATTCTGTGGGAAAATAAACATTTATCCTAAAAATAAACTCTAAAGTTGGAAAACGAAAGCAAAAACATCTGCTTTCTGGACAGAAAGGATAGTTTTAAATTGCTAGACAGGCACGCACTTCCCAAAGGCAGTGGGGTTCCAGGTGCCAGCTTACTCAGATTCTCTGCATCCAGCAGGAGAGCCTGAACTAAATCCTGCTCTCTCCTCTTACCTTCTGTCTGACCTATAACTAACTCCACACAGAACTGAAGCAAATAATACATTTTAAAAAAAAAAGCATTATTTGCTGTTGTAATCAATATAGCATTTGAAATAACCTGTTCTTGATTATTAATAAAAGAGATGCTTACTAATCTCCTCTAAATAGTACAACCATAAATTAAATTACTGTTTTACTCACATGGTTACTGATTCACTTTTTCTACAGGGAAAAAAAAAATGGCCTTATCACCAACCATAAAAAAATACTAATCAATACTGATAAATTTCTTTGGTGGAGGCAAAGTGGGAGGGAAACTCATTAATTGCTGTTGGAGAGAATGGCTCCCTCACAATGACTTGCAGGTCTGGGATAACAGAATTCTGCAGGAAATCCAGGCAGCCTCAGGCTCACTACTGAGTACAGCCCAGCAGAAGGCTGAAAGATGGCAGATCTGCAGAGGAAGGAGCTTAGAAAATAGGAGCAAAAAATATTCTCTCCAGATTTGCTAGTCCATTCATCAGTTGGTGAGTACATTCTGTTATCTCTCACATATATATACCACAGCAGGTGGCAAGACATAGCTTCCATACAACTCTAATACAAAAAAAAAAAAAACAAACAAACAAAAAAACTTCACTCTGAGACCTAATAAATGTTCATAGTGCTCCTTGGGGGATAGGCTTGGGTCTGCCCAGTACTGCTGGGTTAACAGGAAGACATGGCAGGGCCTATGTTAGTCTGATAGGTTCAACGCATAGTCAGGGAGACAGGTGGGAATGAAGCAGTCTGATGACTAACGTGGACTTGGTTCTGACTTTTCCCTAATATCCTACAGACTAGGTCTTGGCTCTTAAGAGGCCTGCTGATGGGCAGAGTAGGGTCTCAGAGAAACTTTAAGGAAAAGATCCTCACTGACTTCAGCTGCTTCGACCTGAGCAAAAATGCCTGCAGTACCAGCACTCCTAGAGGCTGCTGTATCCTCAGCATCTATCTCGGTCCTACTGGCCAACACCTGGACCCTGTAGTTGCATCCTGAAAGCTACAAAGCAGCAATGATACCCAGCCAAGCTATGCACTGGAAACCAAGCCTACTCGCTGTTGCATGCTGAGAAATCTGGAAATGGAAAATAGACTCTAGACAAAATTTTGTCTTCTATCCTCCAATATGTAGCCTCTAAAACCAAATAATCCAACCCAACCAGCCCTGCTCCCCCTCTCACACTTCTATAGCTCCTTGTCTACTCTCAGGCACTCTGAATAGTACCCATTTTTGCACAAGAGCACAGAGCCCATTTACAGCCTTCATTGGGCAATGGCTGTTGGAATCAGTTTCTAGGAAGCCCTTGCAACTTAGGCAGCCAACATTTTTGGATTCAATGGGCAAGCAGAAGAAGAAAATGACAATGAACTTCATTAATCATTAGTTGAGCACTTGGTGTAAGCCAGGTTCCCTTTAACCTCATAATAGCCCTCTGCGATGAGGGCTACTGTGACCTCCTTTGTGTAGACTGAAAAAAATATCCTCCTCACCAGATCAAGGTGCTGATTTTACTTCCATTTTCTCTTTCACTTAGAAGGTCTCTAAATTCCAGCACAGGGCTTTAGTCCACCCAACACAAACCAAATGCCACTTCCAAGAAAACTACTCAATGCCTTTCAGAGTGCTTCTCGCCCCAGCAATCAAAAGATTCTCTGGAAGTAAAAAAAAAAAAAAAAAAAGGCATCATAAATCAGGCATGAACTAATTCCTATCTTAAATCTTGCTCTGTCCTTCCAAAGCCTAGTGGTACAGCTGTGCTTCACATCTCTGAAGCCCCAATCCCATCTTGAATGAAAGAGGCACAGTGTCAGGATCTTCTCCCATCTTTGAACTACTGTGAACCACTTCCCTATCTATGATATATGGATCTTTTGCTCACTCATTCATTCAGTTGCCCAAGAATTTCAGAGAACCTGCTATATGTCAGGCGTCAGGGCAGTTAACCCTGACCACAAGGAGCTTAAAGTCTAGTGGAAAATATAAATAATAAGGATAAAAATTACAATATAACTATAGCGTGCCTTTAGAATACAGATTCTAAAAGAACTTTTGAAATCGCTTACTCTGCACTGCAATATTCCCTAAACCAGAACAGTGCCTGGCACATAGTAAGTATCCATTAAAGACTGACTGACTGATTGACTGACCGGTGCATGCCATAGTGCATTTAACCCCATAACAGTTACAACATTTGCCCAAAGATACTTGTAGCTATTATTTATTCTTTCCCAGTGATGAGCACTGTGTGAAGCACTTTTCAGGGGTTATCTCATATCAGTATTTCCACAATTACCAAATTAATACGGTGCAATCTTTTTTATTCCCATTCTGCAGATGAGGAAATAGATGTGCAGAGAGTTAAGCTCAAGATCCTTTAGTCAATAAGGAACGACCAGATCTGTCCCTTTTGAAGGTGTATGCTGCTCTGAATCATTAGGCACACGGTGGTCCAGTCTTGAAGAGCCAGGGAATGCTTCCCCAGGGATGAAATAAAGTAAACGAACAGAGAGCGGAAAGTTCGAAGAAGGAACGTGTGCAAAGACTTGAGAAGCAGACCAAGGAGGAGATACAACGTTCCCAGTTAAATGCAATGGGTTTTATTAACTCTTTTCAAAGTTGCTGACACCCTTTCTACTCACTGTGAGCACTCCAAGGGAAAATACTAGTAATCCTATGGAGTACATTCAAGCACAGCAATTCTCATGTTAAAGTGACTGGAACCTGTCCCAAGCAGTTTTATATGCAGAACTCCAGAACCTGCAACTTGTAGAAGGCGAGCTGGAAGAGGAGCTATGAGCACAAAAAAACTCTGAAACCCATCTCTCTGTCTTCCCTCCAAGAGAGGAAAGTCCTAACTTCAAAGACACACAAGGATAAGAATCCAATGACATGCAAAAGCAAATCCATAAAGTGATCTACCAATTCCACACCTAAATTACAAACTTCCAATCCTGTTGCTTCTACTGATTCAGAAAAGAAGAAGAAACACTAGGATCATGCCTCACTACATTCTCAATTAAAGTAAATGCTGCCACTTTTATGCCACGTGGACTCTACAGTAAATTATTTTAATCTTGAAAATAAACATGTCTTGAGCACCAGCTGTCTATAAGGCACTGTGCTATATATACTGAGCATACAACAGTGCTCAATACATTCTATTGGGGATAAACAGACAAGAAAACAAAAAATGAAAAACAAGGGTATTTCAAAGAATGGTAAGTGATATGACAAAAATTAACAGGACAATGGACTAGAGAGTGAATAGGGAAGGGATAGTCTCTCAAAGACCCTTGAGCTAAGACCTAAGTGATAAGGATGAGGCATATGGAAAGAGCATAACCTCAGCTAGACAGAGAAAGTGGGGAAACAGCAAGAATAAAGCCCCAGATGGAAATGAGCTTGGTGTGCTTCGGGCAGGGAAGGCCACTGTGGCTGGAGAATAGTGAACGAATGAGAAGCAGGTGGAACAGAATGAGTATGGAAAGACAAAGAGGGATCAAGTCAGGTATGGTCTTGTAGGCCAATGGTAAGATTTGGGATACTATGTGTAAATAAGATGCCATTGGAGGCTTTTAACCAGCAAAGTAACATGAACTGATCTTTGCTTTAGAAGGGTCACTCTGAATTTCATTAAAATGCATGTATATGAGTGATACACAATAGTGAACTAGCCCTCACTTTACCTGGCCCATGACACAATAGATGTCATCTAATTAAGAGACAGAATTCATCCGCAAGCCAGCGTTCATCAGAGTTCCAAAGCAAGTAGAAAGTACCTGTTGTTTGAATGTCCAGGTGACCAGCTGTTTGAATGTCCAAGAATGTGCTCTTAAATAAGACCACTTTCTGAAACCCAATTTCCCCTCTCCCTTTCTCATTCCCTCCACAGATAACAGTGAAAAATAAGGTTTTATGCCAAGAGTCACAAATCTTACCACTTCTAAACAAGTCATGAAAAAGGACAAAGAGTTGTGTTTCAGGGGGACAGGGAGGAAGCATAAACACATTTTAACATTTAGATCCGAGCACTGAACTGAAACCCCAAGACCAAGAGGGACTAGCCATCCAAGTCTATAGTCAGGAGCCTACTGATCTCTTGGTTGGTCTAATTTGATGACTGATGCCAGCTTGCAGAGCGATGCATAAGTGAAGACATTAATACAGGTAGGCTCGACTGTCACCTGCTAAATAACCAATAAAGAAAAACAATATTTCAGCATCCAATATATCAAAAGACAGCCCACATAAGGCTATATCTGTGACAAGACCATGCCAGAAACCTGGGCTAATCTGACTCTGCTATTCATAAATTCTCCCTCATGTTACAGCACATGTGTTCGGGAAAGGAAAATGAATCCAAGTCAATTTTAGACATCGTTATTTGGAAGCCATCTGGAGTCCCTGGAAGCATAAGACCACAGCGTGCCCTGCCCTCAAATGCCCACTGTAATTAGGGCAGTATGCTTACATGGTAGTTCAGTGTCCCCTATTTCCCTAGGGATGTCCCCACCCCCACTCAACCAGATGCCTGTTCAGGCTCCACTTCCCACCCAAGAAAGGTATTTAGTTTCTTAGTAAAGCTAGTGGAGAGCTCTAGAGGTGTTGAGCTTGCACTTGAATTGCACCTAAGACTAGGTTCTCTGCTTTCCACTGGCTTTAGAACTGCACACCTGAATTCCTTCGCCACAGCAGCAATGGAAATCTTTCTTCAGGGGCAGAAATTCCATGAAAAATCCCCTCTACCTAAGAATCCTGTGTTCAGAGCATGTCTAGCTTTGGAAGAGACCCACCGGAATCCTTATGTAACATTAATAGATGTTGGCAAGCCGCAAAGCCTCTCCTGGAGACACTAGCCCAGATGTAGCCCATTTTCACGGTGATGACAGTGGGCCGAGTCTTGCAGCTTCCTAGGGCCTAGCTCATTCTGACTGTGGGGGTTGTGTCCTCTTCCCCTACCTGGCTGTGATCCTCTGCTTATCTCATCTTCCTGAGGAATTGGGCCTTTCTGCAGCCTCTCTCCACTGAAAACAATCTTAGGACCAAGCCGACAGCAGCCACAGCAGCGCCATTCCACCAGCACCTTCCCTGCCCCCATAACCCCCACCCCTTCAGATCCTCTCCCCCACCACCTAACGCCTTAACAAACCCAGCCAGGAAAGAGATTCAGAACCCCGCACAGGCACAGTCCCAGAAAACAAACACAGTAGGAGGGAGATTCAGCTCTGCCAAGCCGACCAGGCCCAACACTTGCCCTGGACCCCTGAGAAGCCCTGAACTCGGCACACGGGAGGACTCTTCTAAGAGCGACTGCGGTTCGGTTGCCTTCAGCACAATCAGAGCAAACACCTGTTTCCAGGAAGCTATGCTGGCAAAGGGAGAAGGGAGTCCCAGGGAAAGAAAGGCGGAGAGGACGAGGTGAAGGGGCAGCTGGGGACGCAGGTAAAGGATGCGTCACACTTTGCGCTTGGCAACCAGAGCCCGGTAACAGCAGACAGAGCATGAGAAGGGCTCCAGTATCTAGGAAGTTCATAGAGGAGGGGTCGCGCCTGCGAGCGACGCCCCGAGGGGGGCAGCCAGCGCAGGGAAAGCGACGGCGGGGAGGAAAGGAAGGAGGACAGGAGGCCGGGCGGGTTCTATCACCTGCACGCCCCGGCGAATGCAGCCTCGCAGGCGCGCACTGGCCCGCGGCTGCCAGCGGGTGACCTACCTGCCCACCGTCTGGTTGGCCAGCTGGCGCATGCGATTGAACTGCTTCTTCATCTTGGCCCCGCTACCGCGCTAGCCCGGGAGTTGGGGAAGGACGGAGCAGCCCGGAGCCCGCCGCAGGGTTACATGGCTCTCGTGCGGAGCCTCCCGCAGCGACGGCGGCGGTACTGCGGTGCCTCCAGGAGCCTTCTGGCCCGCGCGCGTTTCCCTCTCGAGGGCACCACCGCCTATTCCTCCTCCCGCCGAGGCGCTTGCTGCCGCATCCTCCTCACGCGCTCCGCAGCGACTTCATAATAACGCCCAGGGTCGCCTTCGGCGCCGGCCAGGTCCGCCCCGACTGTCCGCCCCCAGCCCCAGTCCCGCGCGGAGACCCGGGAGTCTCCGCAGGCTGGCTGGCCCGCCGGCCGGGTGGTCCCCGCTGCGCCTGTGCGCAGGAAGCTGTGCATTCTGGGACTTGTAGTTTCGAGCCCCGGCGCCCACCTTTCCTCTGTCCAAACTTTGCAAGTACAATGGGTGCAGTGGTGGGAGAAAGCAGCGTCGCCAAGGCCTTTGAACTTTAGCATTCTAGGAAGGGAAATGTTTTCTGCTTTAAAAATAACAAAATGGAACCAAGAATACAATAGCCAATAAAATGAGCATTTATCTGTCTTTCGTTGTATTTATAAGTGAACAAGAGGCATTGCTGTTTCGGATTCACAGAAGGAAGATTTATACTAGAAGGTACTCATGAAATTGCATAAGGTCACTTGATTTATGTTAAGGTGCAGAGTTAAGCTTGGAGTACAGGGGTTGATGGACAGATTTTAAACCAAGTATAGCATGCATCCCGGAAGTCTGAGTCTTAATTTTCACCAAACCCAATAGGTAACCAGAAGTTAATCTAGAAGGATATAATGATAGCAGCATTGCATACATTGGCCTAATTTGACTGGGACAAATTTCTTGAATGACTTAGATTCCAGTCTCATAGCTAATTGCATGTCCCTTCCACCCCAGGAGAGCAAGGGGCATCAGCTGTAGCAGGCCTGGAGTGTCCTGCACAACAGTATCTCATGGATATCAATTGGCTCTTTGAAAAAGGATTGTAACTTTCTGCAGATTCAGTCCTTAGGAAAAGACAGGTGACTAAAGATAGGTTTTATCATCTATCAAGTATGAGCAGTACTGTTGGGTGCTAGGGGTTTCGGATCAAACAGATATGAGTTCATATATTAGAATTCCAAATACCAATTATATAACCTTAAGAAAAAAAGCAAAGCTTGTCTATGCCTCAATTTTAATAGAGAAATAATACTCCCCAATAGATAGCTAAGATAGAGAACTATTTGTTAAATTATCAATAATCAAGTAACAAATGTCTACATAGTACATTATGTTATATTCATTTACTACAAATATGATTATAGTTAGTGTAATAGAGAAAAATGCTATTTCTACAATAGAATTTCTAATCCAATAAATGAAAGAACTTTTTTGAAATGGGATATTTTGCATATGTTGATTATAGTTGCAAGATGTCCTAAATATGGCTGTAAGTATCCTGCTGGCCAGCTGAACAAAAGATGGTTTGAGGCATGTCTTGGCTGAATGAACATGAAATCTTTAATTAATTGTGGATTTAGCCTCTACTTATTAGGTCATGGAACTCTAGCCAATTAATAAACGAAGGCATTATTTGTTTTTAACTAACTGTGCTATGCCTAAATGTCAATATAATTTTTTTTTAATTAAGTTTTTTGGGGTAACATTGGTTAATAAAATCCTATAATTTTCAGGTGTACATTATCATTTGACGTCTGTATATTCTATTGTGTGTTCACCACCCAAAGTCCAGTTTCCTTCAGCTACCAAATATAATTTTTATATGAACTGAAATTATTTCCATTTTGAGATTTTTTAAAAATCCAAGGCACAGAGTTGCTTATATAGATATAGATAGATAGAGATAGAGATAGAAATATATATATATATATATATATATATATATATATATATATACAGAGAGAGAGAGAGAAAGAGAGACATTAAAGGCACTGTATGAGTTTTAGCAACACTATCTCTGATAAAGTATAGAACTGCGCTGTCCAATAAAGTAGTCACCAACCACATGTGGCTATTGAAAATTAAATTAATTAAAGTAAAATAAAATTAAAATTTTGGTTTCTCAGTCATCCTAGACACATTTTAAATGCTTACTAGCCACATGTGTATAGAGGCTGCTGTCCAGAACAGTATAGATATAGTTTTTCCTATCATCTCAGAAAGTTCTATTGGATAGCACTTAGTCCTAGAGGACTCTGGAAGACAGTTCCAATATCATAGCAGCTTCTGCCTTCAATCTTAAGATATTTCAGTTCTAAAAGGGAAATTTCTGCTTCTCCACAAATTACAGCCTACCCTACTAGAGCATGGTCCAATAATATTTTATTAAGCAATGGCTTCTTCACATACTTCCCACGCATTTCCTCCATTCAAGAAGCAGCTTTCTCTGCTTCCTACCCCAGGGAAGGGATGACAGCGCAGAAAAAAAGAGAAAGGGGTGTCAAGTCTACTCTTTTTATCTTTCAAAGCAGGCTTCAGAAACACATGTGAGAGAACAGAATTTTTAAAGAAAGAGTTTGAGTTTCAAGAATGTGGGCTTTGGAACCTTAATAGTCTTTGCCATAAATAGTAGAATATAAAGAATATATTATCCTGCCTATTCATGATAAAAAATCCACAGGCTGTAGGGTGTTGAAGATGATAAGAAGAAAGTGGAGTGAGAGAGAGGGAGAGGAAATGTAGATGATAAACGTGCAGATTTTATTATTGTTCAAAAATTTCACTGCCTAGCTCGTCTTCCCACTGAGGTCAAGATCAATGGTGTGATTTATGCCACTTTCAAGAAGAAGTTCTAAGAGTCATTTTTGTGATCCTACCCCCTTTCTTCACTTACCATAGCACCAGCAATGAGCCCTTTGGAACAGAGCTGCTATGGAACAGAGTCATGGCCATCCAAACAGCGCGAAAAATATAGCCTTGTTGTTATATGTCAGAGCTTTGGGGATTTTTTGTTACTCCAGCATAATTGAATCTAAGCTGACTACTATAGCGGATATCTCCGAGAAGTTGGCTTGTAACTCAAAACCTCCTGTAGTCCAAATGTTGGTTGGAGGCAGGCAGGTTGAAGGCAAATATATATTTTGGGAGGATCTGAGGACAATGGAGGATCTACACATCCATTCTCAGTGAAGGCTAGGAGTGGCAAAGTTCCCAGAGATCCTCTGCCTTCTAAAACATACGAGCATTAAAGATATCTACATGGAGTACCTGAAGTGCCTATACCACAGTCTTGTGGTGGCCCCAGACTTCCCTGCATCAAGCCACGCGCAAATGATTTGCATGTGTATGTGCTATGAGGCTATACAGAAGTACCTGAAAGAGCTGGATATGAAAGCTGTTGGGATTGAAGATGACAAGAAGGCAGCAATGGCCAAGATGTAGAATAAAAAAGTCCTAAATTACTTGACATTTAATTTCTGCCATCAGAAGAATAGATTTAAAATTAAAAGTAAGTGCATTTGAGGAAGATGGAGAAGGGGGATAAAGAGAAAATTATTTTATTTTATTTTATTTTGTTATTTTATTTTCAAGTAACATTTCTTATATACCAGACTTTGACCTATGGGAGGATTATACCTCCTAAGTGTTGACCTATTGACCTTAGATTTGGCCACATGGCTTGCTTTCACAAAATATAGGCTTCTCACTTCCTTCAACAATGTTGTACTAGTTGTCTGAGATATTTCCTTTGAAATGTGATAGTCCACTTAGGAGCCCCTGAGTTAGATTGATTTTAGCATCTTCATCCTGAGTCCAAGCATTTGCTAGAGCTGCTCTGTCCAACTCAGGAGTCCTTGAGACATTTGGTTAATTTTAATTTTAAGTTAAGTTAAATAAAATTAGAAATTCAGTTCTTCAATTACACTAACCACATTTGAAATACCCAATAACCACATGAGGATAGTGACTACCATATTAGTGGAAATCGAACATCTCGCTCATCACGGGAAGTTCTTTTGGACCACGCTAGTCTATAGAACAGAATTCAGAATGCAGGTTCCAGTACAAGGGAGAAAACTAAACAGCTGACAAGCTCAGTATACTTATGGCCGGTCATTTTACTTGACCTCTCCAGGCTGCTCTTTCTTTGCTTACTATAAAGGGGATTATAGTATAAGATCACAAAGTCATAAGTTTCAGGGAATCAATAAATTGACTAGTCTATTTGCTCAATAGATTGCTGTTGGTTTAGATATTCCCATGCCTTCAGGTATTTAATATGTCAAATATAACATTCAATGCTACACTATTACATAAACTTACACCATTAAAGCATGTCTCTTAGTTCAAGGTATTTTTTAAACAGAATGGTAGATGTTCTCATCTTTGGGCATTACCAACTCTAATTTTCCAGCTATCCCTGGATCTATACTTTTATCATGGTCTCATCTTGGGTAGAATATATGTCCCTACCTAATAACTTTGGACTTGACTATGTGACTGCTTTGGCCAATGGCACATGGGTGGAAATGACATGTGCCACCTTTATGCTGTGTGCTAAGAGGCTTTATACGTTTTCCTCTTTTCCTCTTGTACTTCTGCCTTTGCCAGAAAAAAAATTTCCTCAGGGTGGCTACTTGTCTCTCACCTTGGACTTCAGCACAAACACTTGTGGACCAAGGCTGATACATACCACAGCATAAATTAAAGGAGTAATTATTGATAAATTCATTTTAGGATTGGTTATTTTAAAAGATAGATTAAATGAATGGACCTAATGAAAGGGAAAAAGAAGAAAATCTGAAATACAACTTGAGGAATGACAAAAAGGATTTAATCACAGATGCAAAAAATTAGGAGAGAATACATTTTTAATTTTATGTTTACTTATTTTAAAATAAGCTCTTTTTCACTAGGAAGCAAAATGAAAATTGCTATCCATGTTTCAAAAACAGGTAGCAAACATGAGTAGACCAAGAACAGTGAAGAAATTGGAAAAGTCACAGGGCAACACTCCCCAAAGTAGATGGTTTTACAGGGAGTTCTTTCAAAGCTTCTAGGAACATTTGCTATTTAGTGTTCCAGGGCATAGAAATAAAACGAAAGCAACCCAATTCATCTCATAAAATTGGCCTAACCCTGTTATCAAACCTGATAATGACAGCACAAACATGAAAACAGCAAACCAGTATCACGAGAGTAGATACTAAAATTATTAATAAAATAATTCACTAATAAAATGTTAGTGAATAAAATCTAATAGTATGTGTGTTTATGTATAGATGTACATACATTTTAATGGTATTTATTGAAGAATAAGTAATTCAGATAAATTAAAAGCGAAAACTATATATACTCTTAGTATCTAAGATACCATTGTGAATTTATAAACATATTTCAAAAATGGGATCATGCTATTGTTAGGTAGATATGTTCTTTCCTATCTTCTGTGATTCTAAATATCTCTGTAATTAACATGTTTGTTGCTAAAACTGTGTACATATACTTATTTCCTTAAGATCAACATTAAATAATTAGAATTGCTGCATCAAAGTGTGTCATGTTTTCAAGCTTTTTGATGTATTGTCAAATTGTCTTCTAAGTATTTTGCAGGTCTACCTGCCATGCAAAAATATTTTATTTTCCTCATCCCCTGACCTACACTGCAGACTAGCACTTTCAATAATCCTGCCAGAGAAATAGGTGAGAAATAGCATTATAGTGCTGTTTTAATTTGTATTTTTTAAAATCACATTAAACATTTCCCCATATTTCATAGTTGTTAGTATGTCTTCTCCAGTTCATTGCTTTCTTGTACATGTCCCCAGCACATTTTTATCTTATGGGTTTTCATATCTTCTTATCAATTTTTAAAACCTTTTTAGTTATATTATATTAATGCCGTAGTATCTTAGGGCATTTTTTTCCCCTCTGGTTTGGCCTTTCCTTTTTAAAATCTCTAATGTTGATTTTTGTCTTCCATGAATTTTACATTTTTAATGTACTCAAATCTATCATTTTTTTTCTTTTATGTTTCATGCCTTTGGTTTAATGTTTAGACAGCCTATGCTATCCCTAAAGGATAGAAATATTCAAGTGTTTTCACCTAAACCTTTTATGGGTTAATTCTTTTTACTTATACTAAAATTTAAATTCAACTTTTAGAACCAAATGTTAACTAAAATTAATAGTTTCACTCATTTCTTCCTCCAATATCATTTTGAAATAACTCATCAAATGTAATAGAGAAATTCTATGTCACTCACGAAATTAGAGAAAGGTCCCACTCACAATATTGGCAGAACATGCTGTAGATGATTTGAGTCAGGGGAGCACTAGCCAAGTAGAAAATATTGTGTGTGGTAACTTTCTGGGGGAAAGTAAATAGAGACCTACGTTATCACTGATAGATCACCTCCCCCATGACCTCAGCCACCAAATCTGGACTACTGTCTATGTGAGAGTAGTAGATCTTGCTATGTGAGAACGAACAAACAGTAGTTTAATATACTAGTCAAGATGATATGATGATGACGATGATGATGATGATGATGATGATGATAAAACTATATAACTAAGTACTGCCAAAGTATTTCAAAATACATTATCTTGCTTAATACTTATTTAACAAAATAACTCAGGGATGAGGATTTTATTATCTTCATCAAATAAATCAAAACTCAGGGGTTTAAGTACTACCCATTCAACTGTCACAGCTGGGATTCAAACCCAGGTTTTTCTAGTTCGAATGCCTGTGCTTCTATTACAGGGTACTGCCTCTATAAAATAGAGAGACTAATCTGAGAAATCAGAAAAATGGCCTTTGGTGAAAAGTTAAGTAGGAAAAGGGAAATATATTTTTAAAGTCTAATTTGTATTCTTCGTAAGAACTGAGAGAACATTGCTTTAATATGACAGGAGCTGGTTCCCATGAAAGAGAGCCATATTAAACAAGAGTTCTTGGATAAGAGACACATGACTTCCAAACTAATGAAACTCAATAGAAGCAGGAAATATCAAATCTAGCACTGTCCAAAATGGAATTGGTGTGTTAGAAGATGGGCTGGAAGAATGCTCCTAAAATTTAGAGGGAAAATAGAGGTAATTCAGTGAAATGAAAAAAGAAAAAGATACACAGAATCTTTTTCAGAAGATTCAAAAATATGTAATATAATTTTTAAAACAGATGAAGAAATAGTCATAAAAATTCTAAGAAAACATCTCACAGAGCTGAAGAAAGTTCCAATTCAAAATTAAAATAATTTACCAAGTGCCAGAAAATATTATTACAGGGTATGTGTAGGGGAAAACCCTAGACATATCTTGGTAAAACTTCTGAATTTCAAGATAGATAGGTCCTGTATTGTATGTTGGAAAGTAGCTAAGACAGTAGATCATAAAAATTCCAAGCACAAGAAAAAAAATTTTATGTATGGTGTTGGATGCTAATTAGATTTATTGTGATGATCATTTCACAATATATTCAAATATCTAGTAATTATATCGTATACCTGAAACTAATATATTGTTATTTATATGTCGATTATATCTTAATTAAAAAAATACAACCCCCAAGCATATGTAAGTTATATGTGCACATATACATATATACAGTGACCTCCTACTTCGTACTCAGTGCCAATAAACTTTGGAGCCACATTTTCAGAGCTCCAAAGAAAATAGGTTGTCACTCAAGCGAAATTCAAAAAGTTTACTTCTGGCCTACCATTCACAAACAAAGGCAAAAGTAAGTCATTTTAAAATATATAATGACTAGAAAGACTTATTAATTAGCCACCCAGTCTCTTAAAAGGTATTACTAAAACAAATTCTTTTCAAAAGAAATGAAAATTAAAGAACAGAGAAAATTTTCTAAATGACTTTGGAGTAGACAATGATTTCTTAAAATAATACCGAGAACTCTTAACACCGAGAAATTGAACTACGTAACAATTAAAGACTTTGATTTATCAGGTGACGCTATTAAGAGAATGAAGCAATTCTTAGAGTGGGAGAAGTTATGTATAATACATATAACCATCAAAGGACTCAATTCCAGAATATATAAAGAATACTACGTTTCCGTGGGAAAACTTTTGTGTTATCAGCTAAGGCTTAGCAGTATGCATACACCATGACTGAACAACTTTTGCAACAAAAGACATTGCTCGAATACTTATATCAACAATAATTTTTAATATGCAAAAAATTGGAAACAATTAAAATGCCCATCAATGGTAGAGTGGATAAATAAATGGCGATATTCAACAGAATATTGTACGGCATGGACAATGGATGCATTACTGCTGCACCCAACAATGAGTAGAAACATGGATGAATCTCACAAAGAAGGCTGAGCAGAAAAATCCAGATTCAGAAGAGTACATACATATTACAAGATTTAATTTACATAAAATAAATCAATGGTAAAAGAAGTCAGGATAGTGGGTATCAGTGCAGGGGAGAGATGGATGCTAGAAAAAAGAGAGAACCAGTGGCCTGGCTCTTGACCTATGTCAACTGAACAATTGGGGGTAAATAAAAGTTAGTGGTGGCTCTAGGCCCTTCGGGTGACCACAATAGTCTTGATTGTCCTGGGACAGTCCTGGATATGCCTGTTGTCCTGGCCTCCTTTTGGATTTAACATATATCCTGAACAAAAAATGTTCTAATCTAGATGATAATAAATTATATGGTCCACTCCCCCCCCACCGCTGGACCCTGTCCTTGCCGGTCCTGTTCTCCTGAGGAAGTGGCGGTGTGAACACTTGCCACTTTGATGTGCAGCAGAAACACAGAGAGCTCAAACTCCTCCCTGAGCTTGGGAGAGCAGCAAGAGCATAGGATTCGACATGCCATTCTAGAGGGCCATATTAGTTGAAGAAAAGCATCTCCCTACCACAGAGGAATCCAGGATGACTTGGGCCAAGAGGTCCCTTGCCTGGGCATGATACCAAGGGAGTGAGACCACACCTCCCGAGGAACACTTTGGGCTGGTAGAAGTAACAAGTAGAAAGTCCCTGGACTTCACTTCACTATCAGCAGCTATGACACCGGTTCTAGGCCTGGAATCTAGGAGGCAACTAGGCTCATCTCAAAGTAACCCATCTTAGCTGATAGAGGGTTCTCGAGTCTCAGAGAATATATATTTGTATTCCAGTTTCACAGGAATAGTAGATCCTTCTTTCCATTATGAGACACAAGGGCATTCTTTGTTATTTGGGGATGATACGGGCTTTGAAGTGATAAAGTAAACTTCCTATCATTGTAGGCTTATGGGGAATCAAGGTTTTCAATTTGAACCATTCCCAGCAGGGACCACTATTCAGCTCTATTAAGCAGTAAATATGGATAGTCGTTTATATTATTATTATGATATCATTGTTAGTAATATTTGTAATGTTTAATTTTTATGTGTCAGTTTGACCGAGCTAAGGGATGCCCACATAGCTGGTAAAACATTTTTTCTGGGTATATCTATGAGAGTGTTTTTGAAAGAGATTACATTTTAATCAGTAGATTGAGTAAAGATCCACCCTCACAAATGTGAGTGGGCATCAGCCAACCCACTCAGGGTCTGAATAGAACAAAAAGGTGAAGGTGAATTCTGCCCTTGAGCTGGAATGAACATTGGAGCCCCTGGTTCTGTAGCCTGCAGACTTCAGAATTGACATCATTGGCTCTCTTGTTTCTCAGGCCTTCAGACTTAGACTGAATTACACAGCTGGCTTTCCTGGTTCTCCAGCTTGCAGACAGCATATTGTGGTATATCTTAGCCTCCATAATTGCATGAACCAATCCTCACAATAAATCTTTATACCTCAATCTATGTAGACTCCATATATCTATATATCTATAGAGGTATCTCTATAAACCAGGTGTTTTCCACCCCCAAGCCATGGACCAGTGCCAGTCCATGGCCTGTTAGGAACCAGGCCGCACAACAGAAGGTGAGTGGTGAGTGAGCAAAGGTGAGTGGTGAGTGAGCGAAGCTTCATCTGTATTTGCAGCTGCTCCCCAGTGTTAGCATCAACACTTCAGCTCTACCTCAGATCATCAGGCATTAGATTCTCATAGGAGCACTGGTCCCTTGTGTCAAAAAGATTGGGGACTTCTGATAGAGACTATATCTGCATTTTTATATTTATAGAGGTATCTCTACAGAAAGAAATACATATAGAGAGATCTCTATACCTACACATCTCTATCTCTGTTTCTACTCTGTATATACATATATGCTATTGGTTCTGTTTCTCTGGAGAATCCTGACTAATAGAACATTGAATCAATTCTAGGTCCACTTCTAGTTTCTTGATTCCACCACTTTCTGTCTCCAATCTTCACTTGTTTCCCTAGAACAATGCATCGTATACCACAGAGTTCACCATTTTACCTCCTCTTTAGTTGTATTCTCAATTACTAGTTTGCTGTATTTCTATTTTCATACCTCTTCCTTCAGCATCCTAAATTTGGCTCTACTCACCTCTTTACCTTCTCTGCTTCCACAGCTGGGCTATTGATGTTGTTAATGGAAAGTCCCACCATTCTGCAGAAGGGATGATCTCTAGCCAAGTTTTCCAACCCTGCCTAGGTGTCTTTCTGTTTCCTAAATTCTCGCTTCTATTTTCTACTGCTCTTAATTCAAACTTTCTCCGTTTTTATTAAAACTTATGTCCCATTCTCCGTCTTCCCAATAGATGAACATTATCTCTCTCTCTCATTTCAAGTATCAAATGGAATTCACCATATGAGAACTGCCTCAATGTCTTACCACTGCACCTGTTAATACATCCACATCTCTATCCACTGTCCTCTTTCTCTCTTATCACAACAGATCGTTCTTTTTCCTTCCCAAAAGCAAATCAACTGGATTAGCATTCTTTACCACTTTTTTCTTTCGTATACTACCTAATTCTCATTAACTTTAATATTAGCTCAAATATCTCTCCTCTCGAAAATCAGTCCTGTAAATTTTGGACTCTCTGCAGTGGCCTTATGTGTCTTTTTCCCTGCATTGCCATACCACTGTCTCCACTTCCTCACTTCCTTTTAATTCCTCAGTCTACACCCACCCGGCTTTGCCGCTGCACCCAAAATGCTCTCCCCTTGATTACCAACCACCTCCTTATTATTAAATCAAACAACACTCTCCAGTCCACACTGTAATGGAACACAGAAGCATTAGACATGATTAAAGACTTCATTTTCCTTGAAATTTTCTTCCACTTCAGTTTCTGGGCTTCTACCTTCTCCTGGTTTTCCTTCTGGATTTCTAGCCACTCCCTTTCCTTCTCCTTTGCCAATATCTCAAATATTGGTATTCCTCAGGATCCTCTTCTCTTTCATTCCACACATTGTGTAGGTCATGGCCTCCCATGATTTCAGTTATGTTCTGTATGCTGACTACTCCCATATTTAAATCCCTATGCAAAGGCACCCTGAGTTCCGGACCTCTCTAGTGAAAGCTTTTCACTTGAGGCCCCATACACACTAGACACCCCTTCTCCTTCACCATCCACATCCAATGATCCAGTTTTATACTTCCCCTGTTATTAACGTGCTTTAAATATACCTTCCCATCACCACTTTCTTAGAGTTATCATCTGCCTCTTGGCTGGTTTATTGCCATAGGTTCTTAAGTCACTACTTTTGCTCTTACCTCCACCGCCACCCCATCGACCTTAATGTACTAAATCTGATATGCTGGGTTTGTTCATCATGTGTTCATGCCTAAGAATAAGTGTTCATGTTTAAAAATAAGGGGGGCACCAGTGATTTATTCAACTAATTAACAAAAAAACTTGTTACTCCAACCAATTTCTATAGTGTAGTCAGAGTTATCTTTCTAAAATATAAATATTATCATAGTACTTTCTTGCTTAAAACTGTTCAGTGATGTCCTACTGTTTTAAAGATAAATTCACACTTCTCGATGTGTCTTATTAGGCCCTTTGTGATCTGGCCTCTGCTTGTTTTCTATTATAGGTTGAATTTTGGCCTTCCCCTCCAAATTCAAGTGTTAAAGTCCTAATTTCCAGTATCCCTTAATGTCATTTTATTTGGAAATAAGGTCTTTACAGAAGTTATCAAGATAAATAAGGTCATTAGGGTGAGCCTTAATTTAATAAGACTGATGTCCTTACAAAAAGAAGAAATTTAGACACAGAGACATATGGATACCAGCAGGAAGGCTATGTGAAGATATAGGGAGGATGCCATGTGAATATGAAGATGGCCATGTACAAGCCAAGGAGAGTGGCTTGGAACAGACTCTTCTCTCACACCTCTCAGAAGGAACCAACCCTGACAACATCTTGACTTTAGACATCTAGCCTGATAAATTTTTATTATTTAAGTTACCCAGTGGTACTTTGTTATGGCAGCCCTAGCAATTGACACAGCTCCCAAATTCTTCTTTTACCTTTCCCATATCTCTACCATCAACGATCAACACCCCATACCACCTTTGTCTAATCTCAAGCCATCCTAAACTTCTTACATCCTCCTAAACATGTTAAATTTTCATTTATCTCCAGGTCTTTGCACAGCTGTTCCCTCTGCTATAACGTTCTTTCCCTCGGCCTTTGCCTGGCTAACTCCTATGTCATTTATATCTTGACTTATTGGCCTCATCTGGAGAGTCCTTCTTGACTGTCCTCCCCACTCATAATTCTATTAACTGCCCTTTCTATAGCACATTGTATATACTTATTCCTACAATCAGGCTATGTTGTAATTTTTTTATTTACTTGTTTGTCTCCTTCACTAGATAACAAACTTGAAAGTAGGGTTTGTAGAGTAGAAATCTACTTATGTTTATGTCTTTTCAGCATCCAAGCCCTTTTTTTGGTAATGGCACCCCAATTTTCCCGTAGAAAAATCTTTCCTTCTCTGCTGTCAATCCATGAGATTCAAATGATCCTGTTCTCTGGCTCAGGGCAGAACAGAAGAGTCAGGCCCTGTGAATAAATTTGTACCTCATTCTCATGGCAACAGGAATGATCATGACTGTCCCCATCCACTGAGAGTCCACTAAGAGATTTCTAAGGACTCTCAGAAATGAAAAACTCTGCTTTTGCTGAAATTGCTGATCTGGCAGGATGCACACCTGGGGCTGCTGGCAATCTGTGACCTTCTTGCTTTTACATGAGGAGAGTTCGCCATAAAATAAGGCAAAAACAGAGCCATATCATGAAACAAGATGAATTATGGTCTAAAGCAGGGCTTGCGACCCCCATTCTGGGGCTCTTTTTACAATATCTTAGTTCCTCCATGTGATTTATATAATCATGGATGAGAAAATGACAGGAATATATTTAGGAGAAAAAGGCAGAAAAAACTGGGCCCATACTTCCAGAGCTTATACATAGCTTATGGGTCATCTTGAACCCCAATTCAATGGGTTAGCTAAATTGCATGTGTGCATGTATTTTAATAGACAGAGATGTAGCTTCAGAGTCTGTTTTTTGTTTTTGTTTTTGTTTTTGTTTTTTCCCACAAAAGGAACTGTATGACAAGTGGTAAGGGTAGGTAAGATGTGCAGTGTTGAAGATCAGAGCCTTTGGAGATGAGCAAAGTTTGATACAGGCTCTGCCATTTTTTAGATGTGTAACATTAAACAACTTACCTTGCTTCTCTGAACCTCAGTTTCTTCACATGTACAATAGAGATAATAATAGTACCATCGCATGGCACCATTTCGAGGATAAAATGAAATGACACATTTAAAGGGCATGGCACAGTGCTTGGTATGCTATATAGTCAATAAAAAAGTTTACGTCTCTTTTTAAAATAAACATTTTATTTAAAAATATATATATTTTATAAAAGAACACATGCCAACTTTGGTATTTTAGCCATTGCTTCTTTTCTCTTCCTGGTAACCCACATTTCTTTCTGGTTATGTATAGT
Organism: Rousettus aegyptiacus; assembly: GCF_014176215.1. Taxonomy (NCBI): domain Eukaryota; kingdom Metazoa; phylum Chordata; class Mammalia; order Chiroptera; family Pteropodidae; genus Rousettus; species Rousettus aegyptiacus. The sequence continues at coordinate 69,294,258 of NW_023416309.1, forward strand.
TAAGCAAAAGAGACCAACATGAAAACAACACCACACAGGGTCCCCAAAAAGAACATATGCTTGGTCTTTTCTTCACAAAGCATCTCGTGTTTCAGCAAGAGAGGGTTCCAAGCACCCGGCAAGGCATTGCCCCCTTTTCTCACTACAGGTGCATTGGAGAGGAACTATAGAGAGCAGTGTGGGTTCCCTTCCTTTGGAAAACATTAGAATAGCAAGCAGGATTTCCATTGTTATACTCTCTTTCCCCCAAAACACTCAGGAGCCATTAAACCATTTATAAGAAACTTATGTTACCAGCAGGTGGTTCAAATGAGCACAAGAGACGCTCAGGAGTTTGTTTGTATTAATCTATAAGGGAAATGGCCAAATCCTAGAATCAGAAAGGAACTTACTCGTATGTTATTGAACACAATGAATCCTATTACAATTTCTCACGTAGATTACAGCAAAACTCTTCTCAGATCTCTTCCTGTCTTAAAATATTTTTTTCATGCATAGTCGCAATCTTGTTAGGGTCCTCTGAAAATGTAGATTCTCAAATCAAACCCAGCATCTTAACACAACCTGAGCAGCCCTCAGAACTATAAGATCATTTTGTTCCAGACTCTGGGCTCTGAGTGTTTATTAATATCATCTGTTTAATAAAGCATTAGTAATTTCGACATCTGAACCATATGCTGGTTTATACTAGACTTATAGGAAAACAAGATCCCAGGCTCTTTTCACTCCAAGTCCTCTCATATCTGATAGCTAACAGGGTGCTAGCATTTGCAAGCTTCCCACTGTGAGGAATGCAGCAAGAGCTCAAGGAGTAGGCCAAGCTGCCTTCACACTCTTCAGCTTTTCTGCTGAAGATTGAAGGCTCATTTTGGACACCCCTTCCCTTCAATAAGTGTTCTTTTTTTCTCTAGAGCTTGTTATAAATATTGAGGCTAGTAGGTGGGAAAAAATGTTTCCTTCTCCCTACCATGATTTTCAAGGGGGTTCTGTATCTGGAAATGAAAACCCTAAAATTTTCATAAATGTTTTAAGTGGTATGAGATATTGAAAGATCTTCATGCAATATACTACTGCTGTTTGATCATGAATAAAGAGACAGGAAAAGAATGTTAGTGTGGGTGATAGCCTTTAACTAAAAGGGACCCCTCCACTCTTTCTTCTGGAAAAATGGAGACCCCTTTTTAATCATAGCTAAAGAGTTTTTGGTTTGAGGACTGGGATATTTCCAGTGTTCATGCTCATAGGAACTACAATTCCTCCAGTTACTTGAAAACTGAACTATCTGTACTGAGTCAACTTCATATAAGATATCTGAGAATTTGTGTCATTTGTACATATTAGACATCAAGTAAATTTGATGCAGGAGTTTTTAGCCAGATGAGGATCTGTCTTCTAGGAGAGCTGATAGAGTTTAAATAATTTTTGAAAAGTACTGTCTCAAATGCTTGGGATAGTTTTTATTGATTCATTTTTCAGATTGAAAATAAATATTTTGAATGGCAAAGGCGTTCAGTTGCCAGACCCTTGACTATTCAGGTGAAGACTCTCTTGATTTCTTCATTTACTGGTATAATTGTTGCATTAAGAGTGTCTTCGTATCTAAAAATTTGTGATTCACTTTTCATCATGCAATGTCTTAGTTGAACTGAGAGGTTCATAGATCAGGAAATTAGGACCTTTTTTCTTCCCTCCCTTCCTGCCTTCTTTTTTTCCTTGTTCTTTCCTTCTTGCCCTCTTTTTCTTTTACCTTCCCTTTCTTTCCAACAGAATGTGTGTTGTATCAATAACATTGTTAGGAGCAGGGATACTACTAATGCACACTGATTTAATGGAAGTCTTTGCACAAATGAATTTTGTGCACAAATGACTCTGTTGGATAAGTATGAACTTAGGGGACTGCAGTAGCATTCAAAATTGCTGCAATATCTTCAGGTCTGCTTCATCATGGGTCTTCCAGGAGTATTAAGAATACCACATGTGGTCATTTTCAGGCTCTAAGAGCATTAAGAAACATCAATGTGGCCATCTTTATAAGTCTCTGTACATCTTTTAGTCAGGCCCAATTTGTTACCAGAATAGAGGACACAGCTAAGAGTTTAAAAGAACTTAAATTAAAATCCCCAACAGGAGACAGGTGAATTAACATGGATTATCTGATGAATGTGTAGAAGCCAACTTCATCCATTTCTCCCGATTATTCCCAGTTTTATCCCACAAATCTCACATCTGAGCTATGAAGAGACAGAGTAAATATGCTATGTGGAGATTCTGGGAAGTTGAGACCAGTAATCCAGGGGTATGATCCGTAAGTGTGTTGATTTGTAGTAGCAAATAGGATCTGCCTTTTGTCAACTGTTAGGTGTGTATATCAGTACCAGGTAATATCCTAAAAAGATCCCAATGAAAATGCAGGAACTTACAATGTACAGAGGCTTCCTAACCAAGTCTCATTTTTTGAATAGAAATAAACAAAGGAAAAAATAATTAATTTAGACCAGATTCTCAGAATAGGGATACTATGAGTTTGTTTTCCAAAGGAAATAAGTAGGGGTGGGGGTGGGGGTGAAAATAACAAATTATACAATGTGACACATGAAAAATGTACTGACCAGCAAGCTTTGTCAAGATCCAAATAGAACTTCAACATCTGAGGAATAAACAAATGTGAGGAATGTGTTAATAAGGGTTTCTTCCCCATAGCTTCATCTTCAAAGAAAAGACTGGTAACTTTTCCTGCTAGGTCTTTGGTTCGGATGACTGACATAAAAGCAAAATGAAAAATTTATCATGTGGATCTTTTAAAGCACAATGCAGATCAAGGAATGTAAAACAATATTTATGTTTCTTTTATGTTCTTCTATGAGAGACTGTATTATCATTTCCAGCTACTAATAGTGAAGCTGTTCTGTCTTTTCACATCCATATTCATTGTCAAGATGAGCTTGTTCATGGTAAGCAAGTGGCTGTGAGTCATCAGGCTGGAGCCATTAGTCATACACAGAGAGGCAACGTGTAGTCTGGTTGATTAATCAGAAACTCGTAGTGAGAAAGGCCAAGTATCATTTCACAGCAGATTGAGGCTTAAAGGTTTTTGGTATAGAGCTCTGTAACACTGCTTTTCAAGATACACACACATACACATATGTGTATGTACATATACACATATATGTATATACGTGTACAGATATACACATACATAGACATATGTATATATCTATGCGCATATGCATGTGTGTATATATTCCCCATTCCCAATAAGATCTGAGAGCTTTTAAAGTAGCAGTCACCAAAAACACTTTGTTCACACAAGTTTACAAGTTAACAATGGAATGACTTCTAAACCCTTGGTTTATCAAAAAAAGAACTTCTAAAATCACAACATTTTTGGTTATTTTCTCCACAAGTGCACAGTGAACAATGTTTTTTTTACAAAAGAAGAAAACAGTGACTTAGTGATTTAAATTAAAAAAACAAACAAACAAACAAAACAGCGATAGCTACTTTCTACAGCATGCAACACTATAAAAATGGTGAGCTGGAGCCACAACGAGCCTTAGAGAGACTGTCCTGACATCTGGTTTTTCAACTCCCAGCAAAAGCACGAGAGGTGATGAGGAATGCATGCACATTAGACCATTGCCTTTGTCCCTTCTATCATTTGCAATTTGCAATTGTGTTTTCTTGAAGAGGCCCATACCTAAAGTACTCCATTCTTGTAAATTTTATATTTATCTTTACAATATTACGATTTGCAATTTCCCCAGAGCAACCCAAATCAATGATTGCTATAAATGAAATAAGGGTAGAATAAGCTTTGTGACTGATGGGCCCAGTCACCAGTTTCTTCCTAAGGACATTCTTTCAACTTCCTTTTGCAACAAAGTATGCATATGAAGAATGAGTTCTACAAGAGAACCTGGAATTTTAGCTTTTTAAAATATGGCTTTGTTAGGAGTATGTCAGCTTGTTACATCTGAGAAGTCTTCTCCCAATGTCGGGGCAGAAAAAGAAAGATCTTCAAAAGTGGAGCAAGATAGGATTGGTATCTTGAAAGAAAAGCAGAGAGTGGAAGAAAAATAAAGCGAGGTGCCCCACATACCCCCAAAAAGAAGTTGGACCTCCATAAATAGTCCTGTTATAGTAACCCATGGTATTTATTTCCATGATATGTGAAACAGTGTTTTCTAGTTCTGTCTGAATTATCCCTGATACAGCGTCCTGAGGCTAGAAGATCCTTCTGACCTATTTAGGTGGTCTTCACTAGTCTTTGGAACTAGAGGGGATTGTGTCAGAGAAAATTCCATGTCAGGAGGTTCTCACCTGTTTCGCAATGCTTATCACTATAAAGACAGTGGGAGAGATATGGCTAATGGTTGAAAAAGAGGGACGTTCTGGGCGGGCTTCTCTGGACCAAATGCGGGTCAGTTTTTAATCAGTGACCACAGAGTCATGGGCACAGGACTGGAAACCACTCCAATGGGGCAGCTTTGTGGGGAGGGACATCAAATTGATTTTGCTAGCCTGGGAATGGATTCTTTTTGTCCCTCTATTCTGCCTCAGAACTCTTTAAGCGAAACCGGGCCTGATTTGTATTTCGAAAGATAGGTAATGGAGAGATGAGAATCAGCCTCCATCACAGATATGCCTTTTCTTTCCACAGTACATCTAATAAATTCACGAGAAAAGCTTACAAGGTGAGATCATGCCCCAACAATGCCTGAAAAAAGTTACGGGCTAAAAAAAATATTAGTGTTTGACAAGGCAGTAAAATAATTTTTTTTTTTTTTTTGGCATTCTGGCACATTTTAAAATGCATTGCTAAAGTCAATAACAGTCATTGAATGTTGGTAAATATTACATTTTATATATGTAAAAGAGACTCCTATTTTTTCTTCTTGATTGAAACAGAAGTCTCCACTGTTTCCTTTTAATTTCCCCCTTCTCCTTTTCCTCCTTTGCCTTCTTCTTTTAGATAATACAAGTATTTATGGTTGTGTGCTTTCCCCATGGAATTCCTATTGGTCTTCCTTAGCACTTTGGCATCAGGCATTCTACCACTGCTGTAAGTGAAGGTCCATGGGGGAATTCAAATTGAGATCTGTGACATCCAGGAAATCAATGTTGAAGATGCTGGGGCCACTCGTGGTAAGGGAGCTGAAGGTTGGTGTGGAACTTGGTGGAGTGAGATCCAGCCACTCCATGGTTTCCCACGGAGATTCAGTGAAGCTTAGCTGCAGCCCATTGCTGTCCACAGAAGAAGGTGAAAACTGCGTGTGCATTGGGGAGAGGGGACCTGGCAAGATCTCATGTGCATTGAAGAGGTCTTCTGCAGCTTTCCCGGAAAATCCATCCATTATAGCATCGATAGAAGGCTCCTCACTCCCAATTCTTAGAAGGGCAACATCGCTCACCTTTCCTAAGGGGCTCTGGGAATTTAATAAGACTTCGAGGTGCTCATCGCTGTCTGTGCCATAGTGATCGAAGGAGAGCTGTCCTCCTGCAGATGCTTGTTCAAAGGAAGCTGAGGGTTTGGGGAGGGCAGCAGTAGGGCTTCTGGAAGACCCGGGCATCTTTGGGACTTTTTGAAGACATGAATGATCCTCTCTGGCGTCAGCTGGCATTTCTGTTGGTAAAACAAAACTGGAATTGTTAAGTCACTTTAAGTAGAGCATGCCACATAATATGAATCTTTGAAATGAATGAGTTAAACTTAAGATACAGGAGACGGTTGTTTCTCTGGTCATTGCTCATCACCCTGTCTCATCCCTAGATTGTTCTATATATCTGCAATTCTTCTTCCTTCTGGTCTCTCTTCAAATCCTTTTTTTTCCCCCTTTGAATTCCACTCTGTGATTATCAACCTCTCAAAGCAGGTTCCTTTACCTGCTCCTTCACTGACACCTGGCTGTCCCCTGAGGACACTGCATCCTCCATTATAGCCTCAGTGAGGGCTCATTTGTTTCAGACCCAAAAGATGAGTCTTCCTGGGTGTTATCCTGCTGCCACTTTCTGATTGTTACCCTACACCTTCTTATAACTCCTCAGTGTTTTAGAAGGTCGTTCTGCTTTCCCTGCCACTCCACGCACCCTCCTCAGCCTCCTGGTCACTCCATCTCATCCACTGAAAACTAATCCCCAGTTCATTGCCTTTCCCCCATTTCAATTCTGGTCACTCTATGCAATTTCAGCATCCTCAGAAGAGACCCATTGTACAGCTAGCCTCTTGACATCCCTATCACCCTTAACTCCAGTGATTCCTTTCATTCTTATTCTGTTGGACACACCCTCAACCTCATCATCCTCAAATACTGCATCCCTCTGAAAGCTCAGTTTTAACCAAAATTTCCCACTCTTAGACGACCCCTTCCCATTCCTCCAACTCACTTGATGAGAGCAATTTCTCAGCCACTTGGAGTCACTTCAATCTATTGACTACTATTTTGTCACTGTCCATCAGCCCCTTCTGGTTTTTATTTCTTTCTTTGTCCAGCCTATATTCTTTGGTCCACTATTATAATTACTCTATTATAAATATCCTCACATCCCACCATTAAAATTACTCTATTATAAATATTCTCAACATTCTTGCCCTTTTCTCCTTTCACCATTCTCCTCTAGCAAAACACCACATTTGGGTGAATCTTATCATTGTTTTCTTTGAGTCTGCCCTGCATCAGCTAAATGTTGTAAGAGAAAAATTCTGCAATGAAGCTGACTGATTTCATTTTAAATTCATGATGTCAAGCCTACAGTTGGCATTTAATACCACCTAGCAATCCTATTGTTTCTCTAGAAAACCCAGTTTATTCATGACTGATTCATAACTTTTCTTCTTTCCTCGAATTACCTGTGCTCCCCTCCTGTACACTCACTCTTTCCTGACCTTGTCACATACTTATTAAAAATATAAGGGTGTCTGATATGAACATTCTCATCTTTTTATCATAAAATTTATAAAGATAAGATTTTGTCTCTTTTTCTTCTTTCCTCTTGTTACAATGGAGGAATTGTCTGCTCACTCACTTGTTGTTCCTCTCCCTTACCAGACTGCAAACTCCACAAAGGTGGGGAATTGCTCCAGTGCAGCACTGAGCCTACTGCCTGGACACTCCTTCTTTGAAACTTTAAACGTTGTTATTTAAGGGCTTACACCTTACGTTTTTTTTTTCTTTCTGTCTACATGTTCACCTTACATGATTTTATTCATCTGTGTAGGTTCAAATTCTAGGCACATACAATTTAATTTTTTAAAAAAAATATATAAATGAATCACTTAAAAGGAAGCAAAAAGAAAATGATGATTTTTATTGCTCACTTGAATGACATTTAATCCTGAATGAACCATCCAGTGGGAGATTGCTAATTGAATTTCATTTTGAGTAGGTAGCACAAAATTTGCTTTATCTGCTTTATTCTTCTTATAATTAAGACAATAGGTACATTGGGATTAGAACAGTAGAGAGAAATGGCATTAGCAAGAGGGCACAGCTATAGACACAGGGACTGAGTTGAAACATGAAAACTGTTAAAGTGATTGGTGAAAATGTTTCCAGGACAAAGAGACCAAAGCAGTGAGATATTACCCACTAATGCCTTCCTTTATCTGCTCCAAACATGGATAGGAAGCTCAGATGAAGTGACCACTCTCTCCATAGATTTTTTGGTCCCATTTACAGTGAATATCTGACCTTAGTCCTAGGGTTTCTTCCCTAGAGTACATGCAGTTACAGAGTATCCTGTCAGGCAAGACACAGGACAGACTTACCTCCACTTTCAATGAGGACATCCAGGAGTTCATCCATTTGCTGACTCCGAGACATTTGCTATTGAAAATTAACCAAAGGAGGACAGAGAAGTTAGAATGTAGCTACTTCTTGAGTGAGAAATTATTAGAAGCAGCATCACAGATCTTTGAACTAAGTTTGGTTAGTTGTTTTTATTTAGTTGTGGTAAAGTAGACATAACATAAAATTTACCATCTTAACCATCTTAGAGTGTACAACCATTCACATTACTATTACCACCATCCAGAACTTTTTTCATCTTGCAAAAGTGATACTCTGTCCCCATTAAGCGTCAGCTCACCATTCTGTTCTCCTCTCAGTCCCTGGCAACCACCATTCTACTTTCTGCCCCTATGAATTTAACTGCATTAGATACGTCATATAAGTGGATTCCTATTAGTATTTTTCCTTTGGTGACTGCTTATTTCACTTAGCATAATGTCTTCAAGCTTCATCCATGTCATAGCATATGTCAGAATCTCTTTCCTGTTAAGGCTGAATAGCATTCATTGTATGTCTATACCACAGTTTGTTTTTCCATTCATCTGTTGACGGATACTTGGGCTGCTTCTACATTTTGGCTTTTGTAAATAATACTGCTATGAACATAAGTGACCTGGCTAAAGGCTTTTGGCCCTCTTTTTCACTTCAAAATGACTTGGATCTGCCCCCTGTTTGGGTGTTGTGAATGTAGTCCAAGAATGTGACTCCTATTTCCCTAGTTCCTCATTATAATAGTTTGTAGAACCTATCTACACTTGTAGGGAAAGTACCCTTCCCCTCTGGCTCATCTGAGTTAAGTAGAGTCTTATTTATGAAAGTTTACTTTTCTTGGCCATTTTCTTTTCTTTTGAAATTGTGAAGCTTCAGTTGATCTTTATAGTTACCAGGAAAAATGGAGGCACAAAGATATATTTTGATCTCACTCTTCTGAGAGCCCAGTCCCAGTAAACAGCAACAATAATCAATATAGATGGGAACACTGCTCAAAGAGTGAGTCATTGCCAGTCTAGGAGGCACTAGATGCCTACAGAGTCTGGCGGGTAATGTAAATGAGCCAAATATATAACAAGAGGGAGGGGAAGAGTGTAGAACATATACTGTGGTTCATGGAGGCAGTGGATACTTTGTTTCAGGTGATTGTTGTTTGGCAGAAATGTGGCTTCAGTGTTGCAAGATCCCCTAATTTTCCAGAAATGAGAAAGCCTACTTTTTATATAAAATCTCCTAATATTAAAAATATTCTCTAAGCCAAGTGAAACCTAACTGCAGGCTGTGGGATACCAGTATGCAGTAACTGATGTAGATCTTCTTTTCTGGGTTGAACACATATAAAGGGCTAGCCGATCTTATCCAAACTCGGTCATTTGGAATATAAGATCATTATTTTCCATACATAAATGAAAGTAAAAGATACAACAAACCTTCATTATTATCCAGCTCAACAACCATCAATATTTTACCAGAACCATTGATTTTTGAAGCTAGGAAGAACCTTAAAAAGTGTTTATATATTTGAGTACCTATTTTGTACCTGGACAATGTGGTAAGTGCTGCATTATCAAGAATTATTACAAAGTAGATATTAGCCCTATTTCATATAAGAGAAGTTGAGCACTTGCCCAGCCTTAATGGCAATGGCAACTGGCTGGTGGCTGGTGGCCAAGCTGTCACTAAGTCCAGGTATCTGGGTGTCCAGACTAACCTCTTCTTTCTCTTTATCTCCCACAATTTCTATACACATGCAACACCTTTCTACAATTAGTATCTGGATACTTTGCCCATTCTGGTGGAAAGGCACGAGATGCACTCAATACCTGACTCTACATGCAAGAAGAGTAAAATAAGGTCCTATAAAATAAGGTTCATTTTTGCTAGTCTATTCTTCCATAAAGAACAAATTATCCATTTAGTTACCTGTTTTACTGCATCTTCATAGGATGGAGGCTGTGTTATCTCTGAAACTGCTGAAGTTGACTTAGAAAAAGTTGGGGATGAAATTGAAAACTTTGGCCCTGCCTTATCAGAAGAGTGTAAACCAGCCATCTGCGTGAGTAAAATGCAGAAAAGACAATCAATTCATGGGTGAGAAATGGTACTGTTTCTGTTTTAGAAATTACAGGCTAAATTTTGGAAAAATTGATCCAAGTGAGGGGGAAAAAAAGCTAGGGCTTAGAAAACAAATTCGATATATTAATAAAGTACATATCACTACAAAATTATTGCTGGAGGCCTCTTAGGATGGGAACCTCACAGATTTATGTCTCCTCCAAAGTACACCCTCTTTTGTTAGCAGAAAGCAAGATGAGAAAAGGAAATAAAGTAAAAGATTCCAGTCCAGTACAAAGAAGTCTATCAACCCAGGTATTTCTAGAGTAATTTATCCTTTAGGCTATTTTATTCTAACTGTATTTGCAGAGAGTTGGAGGCGCTGCTGAGAGAGATCGCTTCAAGAACCAGCCTTGAGTATTGTGAGTGCGTTTTGTGGAGTACCTGGGCCATTTCAGGATCTCTGTCCCCAAAGGACGCCCTGACCTGACTTGTGGTGTGTAACGGCTCTGTTATGTTTGCTCTTTCTTATCACCTCTTCGCTGTCCTTGGAACTCCCATATCCTGGATCCTTCACATCCCTGATTCCTCCACCTGCTGATATGTGTGATTTCTTTCTTTTTCTTTAGAGGTATTGGACAATGACCCCCCACTTCTCTGGATCCCTCCAGTCTTTTCCAAAGATCCATGTACTACTTCCCTCTTTCACCAGCATTGTTTTTTCCATGTTCTCCTATTCTGGTCTTCAATTTTGCTGAAAACTCTTTCTTCACCATATAATTTTATAAACATAGCATGACCATTTTAGTCATCTTGATTTTGGAATGACTCCTCTTAAATATTTGTACATTCATTTCAGACCTTTTCAAGGCACTTGTTTCTATCTAAAATGTTGTTTATTTCTGCCTGTGAACCTCGTCATAGGAAGACAGGGGTCACAGAAGAGAGAAGAGGCAAAGTCAACTTCAAGTTTAAGCTTTTTTATAGGTGCCTACCTTTTGCTGTGCACTTGGGCTTTTGGGACAAGGGTTGCCTCCAGCACCATGACTGCTGTCTGCCTGGGCTCCAGAAAATGGAGGGTGGAGGCTGGAAGTCTGGGGAGAGAAGCTTGGAGTATGGCCCTCGTGTGCCCCTGAGTTCTGTAGAAAGAAAAAGGCAGTACAATAAATGACTACCAGTGGCATACCTGAGAGCAGCTTATGTTGAGACTACTTGTCTTGGTATCTTATCTTTTCAAACCTTCCCAAATTCTATTACCAAAATTTCAAATCTGGCTTTGTATGTATCACCTATTGCCCCCAAATGTTCAGTAGCTCCCACACATCCACAGCATGAGGTCTCCACTTCTGCCCAGCATAAGTGTCCAAAACTCTTCACAGACAACTACTATTTTCTTTTGCAAGCTTAAATTCTACTAATCCCTCTATGCACTTCCTTCTGCATACCTTGTACACCTACCTCTCTATCTTTTTTTCACATGGAATGCCCTTTTCCTTACTCTTCTTTTTTAACTCTACACTTCTTCTGAAGTTCAACCTCTTCCTCAAACCTTCCAAGACTCCTCTAGTCCTTTATGATCGATCTGCCTCCCTTGTCCCTACCACAATGCTTTGTGCAGCAGTTAATGTCATAAGCACAGATTGGTAATGTTATCCTATATTGCTTTTTATATTTTTGTCATGTAATCATTCATGATTTTAAAGAGCGCTTTGCAAACCATAAATCACTGTACAAATATTAGTTGTCCTTGAGGGCATCGATGTCATTAGGACTGAATGTCGTATGGTCCAGAGCTATGCTTCAAGAGCTAGTTTTACCTTTGTTGCCTAGGACACTATGCATTCAATAAATCTCATCAAGATAATGCGTTTAAGTCCCAACTCCTCCCAAAGTGCCCACTCGGGGGTGGGCACCATTCATTTGAATGTGTTGTTCAGGTAGGTTTCTAAAAATGTATTCTCATTACCTATGGCCACACCTCATATTACCAGGACAGAGAATATTCAGTGTGAAAAGGACATGTACTTTAGAATCAGATAATCTAGGGTTCGTGTGACCCTGGGCAACTAGCTTAACCTCCCTAAGCCTCATTTTCCTCAGTGGCAAATAAAGAGTAATGAATTGAAGCACAAAAGATTATTGTGACAATTAACAAGATTACTCATATACCTGATTCTTAATACTTGGCACGTGGCAGGAATGCGATTAATATGAGTTTTCTTCCTATTCCCTTTCTAATAATATAGAGCTTAGAATCTTTTAATAATGTAATTTTATTTCTAAGATAGACTTAAATAGATGTTCCTAATAATTCTTTGACTTCGCAGACAAAGTAAAGACTTCAATAATTACCTTGGTCTAGTCTTCAAGCTAGTTACTCTCTGAGCCATTTCTGCTCTCATTCTGCTCTGGCCACACTGGCTTTCTATCTGATGCTTAAACATTCCATGCATGCTCCCACCTCAGGGTCCTTGCATTTTCTATCCTTTCTTTGCCTAAAATGCCCTCACCCCAAATATTCACAAGGCTTTCTCCTTTACCTCTTTCAAAACTTTACTAAAATGTCCTTGGCCCTTTTACTTATTTTGTCTTTAATGCCAGTTTATTTATTATTTTTTCATACTATATATACATAATTTTTTTAACATTTTAATTTTATATTTTCCCCTTCCCCCACCCTTCTAGTAACCACTAGTCCATTGTCCATGTCCATGAGTCTCTGTTCGTTTGTCCTGTTCATTCGTTGCTTTTAAGTTTATATCCCACATATAAGTGATATCATGTGATTTTCAACCTTTCCTGGCCCCTTTACTTAATGTTAGGTTGCAAACTTCCAAACTCTTTACCTTCTTTCTCTGCTTTCTCTCCATAAGATATATCATTTTCTAATACGTTATATATTTTATCTAGTTTTTTAACTTACTGTTTTCCCATGAAAATAGAGAGATTTATTTGGCTAGTTCAGCACTAGTCCCCAGAGACTAGTAAAGGGCCTGACACACAATAGGTGCTCAGTAAATATTTGCACTCTGTAGATCATAACACGAAGAGACAAGTAAGGTCTAGTAACTCCCCCTTTGGCTCTCTTGATGAATTGGTTTGGCATCTAGTAAAGCTTGATGCTCAAGGATCCTGAAAATAGGGGTGGCAGTCTACATCCCTGTGGCCAAATCTGGCCTACTGCCTGTTTTTGTAAAGAAAGTTTTATTGGATCACAGCCACATGCATATTTATTTATAACTTGTCTATGGCTATTTCCACGAGACAGGGTAGAGTTGAGTAGTTGTGACAGAGACCACAATGTCCGCAAAACCAAACGTATTTACTATCAGGTTCTTTGTAGAATAGGTGTGCCGACCCCTGTCTCAGAAAAGTGAGCTGGTCTACTGTGAAGGCCTGAGGGTCTTGGTGTATGAGAGCTGCTGTTGGACTTTTATTAAACCCTTCCCACGGAAAGTGCCAACATTAGTTCTTCAGCAATGCACATAAACATCCCATCTCCAGGAAAAAGGGTATATTGGGCATAGGGCAAAGGAGTTCTTACCTGTGTGGTACACACCTGGCTGTCAACAGGTGAAGAGACTCTGTGCCCTTCTCCTTGAGCGCCTGAAGATGAAGGTAGGAAGTAATGGTTGTTTGGTGACGGGGGCAAACTGATATGCTGTGGGCTTTTCACAGCCCCAAGTGGCGAATGCTGAGGGGAGCACTGTGGGCTGAGAAATGTGGAAGAAAGTACGTTGGTTTGACCTGAGGACTCCATACAGTGAGTGCTCCCACGGGGCAGGAGTTGAGCAGCTTCACAAGGCTGTAGTTGGCCATCTGAGTTGCTGCTTTGTCTTTTCACAGATATTTGTTGGGATGCATAAGGACAGCTGGAGACAGCATCTTCCTGCTTGATGGGGGCACCCAAGAAAGGCAGGGGCTTCTTCTCAGCACAGTTATTTCTTTTCTGCTTCTGCAGCTGCATCCGCAGCTCCTCAACGTGCCTTTGTTCTTGCTGGAGTTTCCAGGTGAGCTCATTGATCACCTTCTGCTTCTCCACCAGCATCTTGTCCTTCTCAGAGTCCAGCCCATCCAGCTCGGAAGGAATGGAGCCCCCATTCAGACTGCTCATGAGGCTCTCCTCGGGACAGACATGTACAGGGGATGGGTGCAGGCCAAAAGAGGGGGATGTGTCATTGAAGGTGTCAGGCAGGGACCCTGCCATTGATAGGTCAGAGGAGGCGGGTGAGATTGGGGGGCTAGAGCTGGTGCTACCGAAGTGGTAGAAGCCATTGGATAAGGCACTGGTAGAAGGGGAGGACTGGTAATTGGGCAGGGCATTGGTGGGCGTAACAGGAAAAGTGACAGTTGTTATATCACTGAAGTTAGGCACAGGGTTCCCAGAACTGTCCTGGAAGGGCCGAAGCCTGTCCATGAGGGCTGTCTTGGTGCCTGACACCGGCAAGCCCCGTATTCGAAGCTGTTGTCTTAATTCAGAAACCTAAAGAAACCAGGGCCTAGTTAGTGTGCTGTTTCATGATAATCCTTTAAAAAGTGTATTTATTATTATATTACTTAACATCACAAGTGAAATTTCATAATATCCTCTCCTTTTTTAATATTTCTTTCTGATCTCTTCCCCTGCACCCAACATAAATTGGTTTTGCACAATTTTAATTCTTTAAAAACTTTTCATATACCATGTTTTCGTGGTTGCACAATTATAAAAATACTTTGGAAATGTAGAGCTCAAGTGAACCATAGAGGGTACCTAGTTTACTGACCTCTAACCCCCATCTTGGTCCTGGTCCTCATTTTACAGTTGAGAAAACTGATATCTGTTTAGTTTAGACATCAGCCCTCAACCAATCATCCTAAAGCACGCTGACCCTTGAGTGTTCTGCCTCCTAGGTGAATGCTTCCCCCACATGTTCTTTTTGTGGGTGGTCCTCAAACCTAAGCAGGCAGCACAAACCCTGACCGTGGGTTACAGCATAGACAGCTGGGCCCCAGCTGAGAATTTTCGATTCAGTGGGTCTGGGGTAGGGACCGAGAATGTGCATTCCTGATGAGTTCCCAAGTGATGCTGATACTTCCGGTCTTGGACCAGTTTTTGAAAACCACAGTCCTATATTAACATTTATGTCCTAAATTTAACAGCTTGCTGGGTAATAGGTCATATATTGAGAGATAATATGTGTGGAGATAAGACCATTGATTCAAATGCTAGCCCTGCCTCTTACTAGCTCAGTGATCACTCGTGCCTCAGTTTCTCTTGCGTAAAATGGAGATGATCGTACATCACATACCTGACACATTTTGTGAGGATTAAAATAGCTTAAAATTTGTAAAATACTTGGAATAGTGTGTCATAGCTGGTTAGTGTAGTATAAAGATTTGTTATTATTCTGCATTTTTATAATCATAAATTTTAAACATCAGATATCTAAAAATGCAAAAACTAAATAAATAATTGTGTATATAAATTATGGACTACTTTAGATCTATTAAAACTGATGCTAAAAATATCTGTCGATATAGAATAATAAATAGTTATTTATGTTATATTATTATATTTTAAAAATTTGAATTGCTTGAATTTGTTTTTCTAAGAATTATAAAAATATAAATATACCTGTATATATATTTAAATCTATGCTTGCAGATAAAAATTTCTGGATAAATATGTGATAAAATGTTAACATGGTTCTTTTTATCTATATTTTCTAAATATTCCACATAAGCATACTACTTTTATAATTAAAACAGGAAGCATATGAAGTACTTAAATGTCAGTAATGCCATAAAACAGCTAGGAAAATCTATAGAAAAATGTTCTTCCAATATTCTTTAAGGAAAGATCCCTTGAGCATAACAGCATAGAAACTAATAAAAATATTGACAACAAAAATTGAAAACACCTGTAAGTCACTAAAAAGAAAATGCAAATGCAAATAAAAATCTCAGAAAAAAATAATTGTAGGAAAAATAATAAAGTATTAGTATGCCCAATAAATAAAGTATGTTTAACAACTCAAAGAAAAAATTTGACACCCGCCATGAAAACTGGTAACAGACATCATCCAACTCTTCACAAACAAGATAAAAAAAAATTTTTTAATGGCCAATAATGTATGTGTATCAATCCAAGATATGCACACATGATATGTACGTATTTTTGTATTCATCAAATTGACAAAGAAATTTATAATAACTCTTCATGTTATTAGCAGAAAAAATAAATAAATGAAAATGTAAAAAAAAAAAACAAAAAAACAAACAAAAATCTCTTTAATTCTTTCATACTTGCTATTCCAGGCATGGCCCTTGGACCAGCAGCACTGACAGCATCTTGGGAGCTTGTTAGAAACAGAATCTCAGCACCCTCTCCAGACCTACTGAATCAGAAGCTGCATTGTACCAAGAATCCCAGGTGATTCAGTGTGCATATTCATGTTTAAGAAGTGCTGCCTTAATATATTGCTTCTAGGACTAGATTGGCACAAATGTTCAGGACAGAAATTTGGCAATATATATCAAGAACTTCTAAAAATATTAATATGTTTTGGTTCAAGAATTCCATTAGTATGTACTGAGCCTGAGGAGATAATAAAAAAAATTAATAAATGTTTGGACAAATTCTATTTTTAATTGCAAAAATTTGGAAGCAAGTTAAATGTCCAACAGAGGACTGTTAAGTAGGTGGTGAAATGATATGCTGATATTAAAAATTTTTTTTAAATTATTGAATATTAATAGTCATAAAAAATGGTCATGATATATTAAACAAAAAAAGCATACCAGAAATTTATGCTCACATAATTATTTTAAAATGATTATTTTAAAATAAAATATGTCTATATGCATTTCAAGTCTAGAAATATAATCTGTAATGCTATCTGAGAGTCAATTGTCCTTTAAAATACTCTTTACTTTTCTATACACTTATATTTCAATAATAAATATATATTACTTTATACTCAGCTAAAACCTACTTCAAAAGGACTGCAACAATTTATACTACCACAAGCAATAAATATGCTATCTTCTCCCATCCCCAGTCTTGTTAGCATTGTTTCATTATTTTTTTTTAAATTTGTTGGTTTAAAAAAGTGCAAAATTGAAACTCATTATTGTTTTAATTTTGAATTAATTTAAATTAATGAGTTCTACATTTATTTTTAGAATCTATTCTTGCACTGAATAATTTAAAGTACATTATTAAATAATGCAACTCATATTCTAAAATGAATACTTGTGGAATTCGCTTTACCTTAAATTTCAGAATATTATGCAATATGGATTTACTGGGGACAAAGTTTTATATGCATTTCTTTCCTACACTCATTGATGTTTCAATCACTGATAACTTTTAAAACCATTTATTATGGAAAATTTTGAACATAGACAAAAGTAAATAGAAAAGTATAATGAACCCCATTTACCCATCAACCAGCATTGAAGGGAGCAGGTATGTTCACACATTAGAGAAGTTCAAGGCACGGCTTTCATCTTTTTCAGTCATTTTGTAAGTGCTGGGTGAGTACATATGCCAGTCCTGAGGACTGCTTTGGAACACACTAAGGTCAACTCAAAGCTCAGTGTCATTTCAGTGAGCTGAGGTGCATGTGGTATTTGATCCAGAGTTAATTGCCAGCACATATATATCATGTAACAAGTTGCTGCTACGTTTCAGTCTATTTGAAGATTCCATAGACTAGTACATCATTTTAAATGATATAATTGACATAGGGTTACCAATATCCTATCTTGTTAAATAAAGACTAATAGCCTTACTCAATAATATCCCTATTTAATAAAAAGAAATAAACAAAACTCTACCAGAAATACTCAACTTCCATCTACTATCATCATCATTTCCTAATAGAAGGGATCTTTTATTATTCAAAACATTGGGAGGAAATAAATTCTTTGAATAAAGAATAATCAGATATTTTGAACATATGTGAGATTTACGAAAAACCATTTATATGGTCTTTGTTTTTCTTATTTCATCAGAGATTGGTAAAAGTTGATCATGGAATTGACCACTGGTTTAGAGCATTTGGGAAGCGCATATCAATCTCACAGCTACTCTCTGTGTACATATGATTCCCTTTGAGTCTCATAATAACTCATCTATGCAAATGAGGAACCTGAGATGCAGAAAAATTAATAAATTAGCCCAAGTTTGCGTAGCCAGTGAAAGAGCTGAGTTCGGAGCTACAGTCTTCTGCTCCATTGCGTATTCAACTGCAGCAGTTAATATTCTGTCACCTACTTGAGTCTCTCCCATGCTCATCTCACTCCTACTGTTCTACATAAGACATCCGTTGGTGAAAATGTTGTTTAAAATGTACTGATGTATTTGTTTAAAAAACAAGAAAAGAAAAGAAAATCATGCCAAATCCTGTACCTTCAGATCATCTAGGTTTGATGGAAGTAGACCTGGCTTGAGAGAAGAAATACCAGTTTGTCCAGAAAAGCTGTTTTTGACAGGAGACAAAGGGGTATTGCTCAGTGGTGTAGAAGAAGAGTTTGGATTTCTGACCATCTGTTCATTTGGTTCTCTGAAAAAAGAACAAAAAAGAAACACTTAAAATACGGTCAAATATATATGGGGGGTTGATATAGCGATTTATAGCAAGAAATATATATATGCTCTTCATCCTGGTTTCTGATTCACAGCTCCTAAAACCCTTGGAATTTCCTAAGTAATGAGAGTGACAAAGGTGTCTTTTGTTATGAAATGACTTGTGGACTCTATCTAAGGAGGGATGCTGGTTGCCAGGAGAACCAATCATGTGATCAGAAGGTTGAAACTTTTAGTCCCACTGTCTTCTCAGCCCCCTGACCTCCAGGGAGGGGAGAAAGATTGGAGATTAAGTTCACCAAGTGCCTCTGTTTTAATTAATCATTCCTCTGTAATGAAGTTTCCATAGACACCCAAAAGGATAGAGGTCAGAAAGTTACTGGGTTACTGAACACCTGGAGGTGTGGGAAGAGTAGTACCTGGAGAGAGTATGGAAGCTGCATTCTTTTTCACTATAACTTGCCCTATGCATTTCCTCCATGTAGCTGTTCCTGAGATATATCCTTTTATAATAAACCAGCAATCTGGTAAGTAAAATGATTCTCTGAGTTATGTGAGCCGTTCTAGTAAATTAATCAGATTCAAGGAGGAGGTTGTAGGAAACTGATCTACAGTTGATTGACTAGAAGCCCAGGTGACAACATCTGGACTTGTACTTGTCAACTTATGGATGGCTGTCTTGTGGGATTGAGCCCTTTTCCTGTGGAATCTGATGCTATTTCCGGGTAACCAGTGTCAGAATTGAGTGGAATTGTTGGACACCAGCTAATGCTGATAATTGTTTGGTGATGTGAGAAAAACCTCTGCCACACACTGGAATTGGGTGACCAGAACCTACAGGGGTTGACTTGAATTTAGACCAGATCACAAGCTAATTGTCTACAAGGATCAGGCAAATAATAAGTCAGCAGAAGAGGAAGGGCGAGGAAAACAACAAAAGGCTAGATAAAAAGTGGCAAGTGAAATTCAAGCTGAGTTTGGAGGAGACAGGAGGGAGTAGTGGAGCCTTTCGATTATGGGCATATCTATGATTTAGCAGATGTGCTGTCCTGTGGAGGCAGGAGCACACCTGATGAAGCGTCCTTCCTTGTAGGCAGCACTCAGCACGATTGCCAGCACCATCCGAAGCTGAACAGGGACAGGTAAGGGAACCTGCATCCCAACTTTATCGTCGAAGAGATTGATCATTGAAAAGGTGGCCTGGCAATGAGGTCACCACACATTGGGGCTCAGGAGTCATCTTTGGGGATGTCACTCAGTCACTCAGCTGTTGCTTCCTATTACAGAAGTGCTGAGCCAATTTAAAAAAAAAACATAACCTGTGTTGGAGTTGTTCACAATTCCTATATACATTCTTAGATGGTTTCTTCTGTCTGTTCCATAATTCATCTTGAAATTGTTAGTACTTTCTCATTTCCCAAAGAGGCCTCTTATCAGGGGCATTGATTTACTTGCTTCCTCCAGCCTTATGTTCTTAAAAAAGTGTGCATAGTTTCTCAACAGTCATATTCTAAACACACTGGATGAGGATGTGGTGTAATATGGGACTTGCTAGGTCCCAAAGTGTGAGCCAGTGTGCCTCAGACAGAGAAGTCATCCCCAGCCTGTGCTCTCAGCCACCCCCTGGGGCAATCCTGACTTACTTGAGCTGAGCTTGGTGAATGCCAGGGTAGCTGAACCGGTGCTGTTGCTGCTGCTGCTGCTGTTGGCTGAGGATCTGGAGCTGCAGGAACAGCTGCTGCTGCTGTAGCAGCCGGGCGTAGGCTGAGTCCATGGGTGGAGGGGACTTCTCCGCCTTCTGGTCTGGGGGAATGTACTGGTGATATTTGAGTTTCTTCACCTTTGGCTTGGGGTCCTTGGGCTTTTTGTGGCGGTTCTTATTGTCACTCAAGGACTTGGACTGCAAAAAGGATGAAGAAATGCATGTGCTTTAGGCAATGGATGGGAATGACTTGGAGTTATGGATATAGCGAAAGGAGTTTTTGTCTGATGGATATTCTCAAATCCCGGAAATATGATACGGCAAAGTCACGATGTGCAAAGAGATCCTGGGACGTTAAGATATCTAATGAAGAAAACTATTTCGAGTATATCGCACTGAAAGGACACTCCTTAATACAGGGAATCTTGAATCTTAGAAGTGGCCTTAGAAGAAAGTGACCTCCTCTGAACTAATACTCCAGGAGTATTTCCTTCCCAGAATAGAGTGAGATGTAAGCCTATGTTTCAGGGAGAGAAGTTTCCTCAATCCAAACCAAACAATGGCCTAATAAAGGATGCATTCTGACCTTGGGATGGATTCATAAGAAAGTTCTTTCATATGTATACATGTAATCACCTTTAGTTAAGCACTTAGTAAATTGACTTAGTAACGACATAAACTTAGATGAAATTAAGCTTGCCTTTAAAAATGCAGAATGTGAAGTTTTGTTGCTTCTGGCTGAAAAGTAAGATAGACTATCTCTCCCACCACCATTCCCAAGTACCAATATAAATTCTGAAAGTGACCTCCTCTGAACTAATGCTACACACTGGAACCCCTTCCAGAAGTTATGCATTGGAGAACATCATTTGGACACACTGGAAAAAGTTAAGGGCGCAGGCTAGGAAGTTAAGAGAAATTTCTGAACTTGGTACAATTATTTTACCACATCTTAGTTTCCTCACCTAAAGGATGGGGAAAATGTTCTACACTTTCTATCTCAATGAGCAATGTAAGGATGTTAAATAAATAACATCCTTATGGAAATAACAGGTCTCAGAGGACTGTGTAATTATATCTATAACCTGCTCCTAAAATCAAAAGGCGTCCATATATTAGAAAGCAATAGGTCCATACTGTAATCAGTTGAAGAAATATAAAATTTCAAACTTTCACTTATTCCATAAGGTCGAAATGAAAAACACAGGTGTCATGACAGAAGATTCTTGAGGATTGGGGGAAAAAGTTGGAAAGTGTGATACCAGCAGTGTCCAGGAGAGGGGGCTCCTGAATAGCTGGCAGGCTTGTTCCAACTGGGCAGCTTCCCCATTTTAACCGCAAAATACGCATCTGAAATGTGACTTATCCAAAAGAGCCAACAACTTGCTTTTTTCTCTGACTCAGCACATCCCACCACCGAAGCTTCATTTGTGTTTTCCCAAGGAGGCTTCTTCTTGGAGACTAGTGAATAATGAGTACAAGTAATCCCGTGTGCTCGGTGGTTCTGTTTCTCCCTGCTGTTTAATTGATCAGCATTCTAGTTAATTATATCAGTCATCTGCACTTGGGAGAATTTCAGTGGGGCCCCTGCAGTCAGCTCTACCCTGTTTTGCTCCAGCTCAGCTTCTATCCCCACCACATCCTAAGACTTGCCTTGTCTGGGGGAGCTGCAGCCCTAGCAGTTGGGTCAGGGGCTAGGGCATTTTCTCTCCATGTTGCCTTCTTAGCACAGGGACTCTGAGCATTCTGGAAATGCTAAAATCTAACTATCTGGACAGTGAGGGCAAAGATTACTGAGACCATAGAGCTCTGAATCTATGAAACTGTGTAGTTTTATACATTTTTTGGGGACCAGAGGATACTAAGATTGTGGCTTTGTATTTTTTTGTTGCTGCTTTTTTTTTGTTTGTCGTTCTGTTTTGTTTTCTATCTAGAACTTCATGGCCAATAGAAGGGGAGAAATCTCATCTTTCTAAAGCAGAGGTGGATCTAAATCCAGTGGTTTGAGACCCAGGCATAAATTGCATAAAGCAGCTTAGTGTGATGCAGGAAATGGCTGGAGAGTGCATGACTTCGTAAAGACTTTCTGATTCTAGCCTGCACATACACACTGGGCCTGCCACACAACACAACACCCCAGCAGCCCATAATCAATTAGCGTTTTCTGCCCTGCAAGATAAGGTCCAAATTCTAGTCTGCTAGAGAAGACAGTTCACCAAACCAATGAAACTGCCCCTCTACAACAACTTACCCCTCCTGCCTCTTTTCCTTGCAATTTTCAGTTGTCTGCAATCCCCTCCTCTACTTGCTATCTGACTCTAGCTCATCCTTTGAGTCCAGCTCAAACCCTAGCTCACCTGGGAAGTCTGTTCTAAATCAGAATAATGTCTCTTATCTGTGGGTCTCATATTCTCATATGGCATTTTGAGGCTGCCTGATAATGGCCGCACCACTAAATACCCTGCTGAGGGGGTGAGGGAGACTGAAATCGGCTCCCATTCTGTTTCCTAGGCTATTGGTTCTGAGGGGGCTGTGGCTGTCTGGGGCAGGGGAACCTCTTTTGCATTGTAAAATACAAGTCACAGGTAATCACCATAGCAACCATTTTAAAGCACATGATTCAGTGGCATTTGGTATACTCGCGATATTGTGCAAGTGTCATCACTATCTAGTTCTAGAACATCTTCATCACCCCAAAGGAAACCTCATGCCCATTAAGCAGTCACTCCCTGTTCTCGCCTTCCTGCAGTCCCCTGAAACCACTAACCTGCTTTCTGTCTCCATAGATTTTGCTATTCAGGATATTTCATAGAAATGGCATCATACCAAATATGGCCTTTTGTGTCTGACTTCTTTCACTCAGCATAATATTTTCAAGGTTCATTCGTGTTGCAGCATTTATCGGTGCTTCATTCTTCCTTATGGCTGAATGATGATATTCCCTTGTATGGATATGCCACATGTTTATCCATTCTTCAGTCAATGGACATTTGGGTTAGTTACAACTTTTGACTATTGTGAATAGTGTTGCTCCAAATATTCATGTACAAGTTTTGTTTGAATGCCTGTTTTCAATCTCTTAGGCATTTTCCTAGGAGTGGAATTATTGGATCATATAGTAATTCTATGTTTAATTTATTGAGGAACCACCACTGTTTTCCAAAGTGGACGCACCATTTTACATCACTATGAGCAATGTATGAGTGTTCCAATCTCCACATCCTCATCAGCACTTGCTATTTTCCATTTTTTAAAAATTACAGCCATTCTAGTGGGTATGAAGTAGTATTTGATTGTGGTTTGGAGCTGCATTTTCCCTGATGACTAATGTCATTGAGCACCTTTTCATGTGCTTGTTGAGATTTTCTTTATCATTGGAGAAATGTTTTATTCAGATCCTTTGGGGGCACTTTTTCATTACTTGCTCAAAACACTATATGGGTTGCTGGTGGCTGTGATATCCAACTAGACTACAGGCTCCTTGAGGGCAGGAATCATATCTTACTCAACTTCTTATTCAACCCTTGGGGAGCCTGATTTGAGAATACCTTTTTCTTACATACGATTTTACGGTTTTCACGGTATTCTTGTGCATTCTCTCACTGGCCTCTTATGAAGCTTGTAGAGTCAGTAAGGCAGATATATTTTTCCCACGTCATTTGCCTCCTTCTTTGAGAAGCCCTCTAGAATCCTCTTAATTTAGAGATGACAAACATTTAACAACTGAGAATTCACAAGCATTGACCAGTTAGAAGGGATATTGTCTCTTACATAAACAACCAGTACTGCTGAATCAATCCCGCTTATCACTGAAATTGACCTGTCCTCCTCTAGGCAACTATCACATTCTCTTACTGTAGTGAGGCTGGAGGCTTTGCTAATTCAAATTATAAAAATTTAAATACTTTGGCAAAAATATTAATAAATTTTTTCTTTGTACACAATGTTAGAAATAATGTGAATCATCTCCCTGCACCTGCGAGAACAAACTTCATCAATTGTCATATAATTTCAAAGCTGTTGATCTGAGCGAATTGTAAGCTAGATTTAAGCCAGTGCAGTTTGGTGAGGGAACTTTATTGGGCCACTAAAATACTTACCATCCATTTTGAACATTTGTGTGTATAGTTGGTGGGGGAGGGTGCTATGGAGCTGTTAGTTTAACATTGAGTCTTACTCAATTGATAATCATTTAAAAAATACTTCATAAGAGCCCTCTCAGCTTTGGTGGCAACAATTACAAACTGAGACAAAGAAAAGAATATTTTAATGGGGTTTTAAGATGCAGGTTGCCTATGACACTTACCTTGGGAGTAGCTTAAAATAGCATAAAGCTCTCAGAATGAAAAGGGATTTTAGAATATTATGTGCCACTTTATACACCAAGAACAGCAACATTGTTTATTTGAGCTGGACTGCATTGCATAGTGACAATGTTTATCATTCTAAGGACAATTAGCACATAGGGTCGTGAAAAAAAAAGTCATCTCAATGTTCATTGAGTGGTGGCCCTGGAGCTCAGAAAACATGATCCAAAATAAATTAGAAATTATTTGAGCTGAAAGAAGACCAAATGACAGCCAGGCAATTAATTGAGGAGAGAGCACTCCATGAACTATTATATATAATGCTAAGAAAATTAAGGTGCTATAAAATGCTATAATGCTTATAATTATTTGTCTACTGTGAATGTCATATGTACTTCCATACAGAGACTGGTTGGAATAATATAGGTCTTACACTGTGCAAGGCCTTCAGGTCTGTGGGTGTGTACTCAGACAGGTGCTTGGAGGTGGGCCCATTCGTACCTTTACTGCAGCATGCACAGGGTTGGGGCTGCTGAGGGGGCCAAGCCCCTGCTTCCCTGTGTCTGACTGGTTGCCGGACTGTGAGGCCGAGTCGTTCCTGTCATTTTCTGAGCCAGAAGTAAGACCCTGAAATTCAAATGTTAGCATTATTAGGATGCAGGAGTAAAAACCGAGTAACTTAGAAATGATAAAGTGGAGCCACCCTCCCCTGACACTCTTAGCTCTGCTGTCTTTACCCTGTCTTCACATTTAAGGACAGATAAGTCTAACTCCTCCAGGGGGAGGAGTTGTATATATAGTTTGTCCACAAATTGAGACACTTTTAAGAAAGAAAGGGGCTATTATTAATAATAGGTATAGAACTAGCCTAGTCTAGACAAAGCAGGACATCTGGTCACCCTGTATGAAGATTCCACTCGTCTGTGACAACATTCACCTGCAGACTTGATAATGGGATTTAAAAAAAAGTAAGAGGGAGGAGCAGGTATAGGAACTTTGGGGGAGAGTGGGACAACTAAAAAACTAGATGACAGGGTGTTAGAAGATAGAGGAAAAGTGTGTCCGTGTGTGTATCTTTGTGCATATATGTATGTATGTGGTATTGTGCACGTTCTCTGTATATCTAGATGTGTCTGTGAGTATGTATGTGTGCATATGTACATGTATGCACATGTGTGCATGTGTAGGCATAAGCATGTGTGTATGCATGCATATGTGCATGTGCCCTGTGTATATGTGTGTGTCTCTGTGTACATGTATGTGCATGTAATGTGTGTGGGTATATGTATATGTGTTTGTGTCTGTGGTGTGTGTGTCTATGTATCTATGCATGTATATTTATGGATATCTTCATGCATGCATGTATATGTAGGTGTATGTGTGTATATGTAGGTATGTGTGTGTGCATATACTGTCATGAAAGACCTTTGTGTGAGGTGTGTTTCTGTATGCAGAAGACTTGGAAGAAGGAGTGGTTGTCTTCTGTTTGTCTCCTGCATTCCTATGCTGTGACTTTGACAAAAAGGGGGAAAGGCTGCTCAGGATCCCCCTGGAACTTCTCAGTTCTTCTCTGAGCCCCGGCACCTGCAAAGGTCTACACTATGGGATCCTTTCCTTTCAGAACCTTCTTGTCCTTATCTGTTACATGGTGTTGCTGAGTGAAATGACAAAATAATCTTTGCATTTTGTCTGGCATTGCTCAGTGCTTATTCCCTTCTTCCCCTCTCCTGGAGTTAAGCAGAAAAGAACTTATCTTCTCCTCAAATCATTCTTAAATCAGAAGCTGAGGAATTTACTGTCAGAATAATAGTACAAATGGTCTGATATACTGTTTGATGTTATCAAAGAAGTTTGGCTGCAGAGACCAGCTGTGGTACACACGGGAAAGAAAAATGCTTTGATTATGAACTCTTGCACAATAGATGCATGAATATTTCAGCTCTGCTTTTTATGTCTCCTCTTTTTCTCCCATTCCACATTCTCTCCTTGGCAGCCTTAGCTTTG
This sequence comes from Rousettus aegyptiacus, assembly GCF_014176215.1. Classification (NCBI taxonomy): domain Eukaryota; kingdom Metazoa; phylum Chordata; class Mammalia; order Chiroptera; family Pteropodidae; genus Rousettus; species Rousettus aegyptiacus. The sequence continues at coordinate 69,320,679 of NW_023416309.1, forward strand.
CTCTGATGCAGTGGAGGAGGGCATGACAAAGACCAGTAAGTAGCACAGTTTCAGGAAACAGGGCCCTGGATGATAATTATCAAACTATCCCTGCTATCTGTATGGTGCTTTACCATGTATAAAATGTTTTCAAATATAATACCTAATTTCAATCCATCAGATTATTCCCACGAGGCTAAGAGGAACAAACTCAGCCTAAAGGGAAGGGACTGAAGGCCTGGAGGGTTCCCTCTAGAGCTGGTATGTAGGATAATCAGGGGCATAAGACTCACATCTCACTGCCAGCAGTGTGTCTCCTTCCCCTCTTGTGTGAGCACCCACACATGCCTCCTCTTCAGACTCCATGAGTACCATCGTGCTGGCTGAGGAGACTGGTGTGTGGCATCTACAGGTGGATGCTCAAGGGGCTGGGAGGAGTCTGAATGTTTCTGGAGGCCCATAGGAACACAGCCCCTCAGCCTCACCGAGCCTTAGTTCCTCCTCTGTGAGAATTAACATCAGTGATCCCTACCTGGAAGGGACTGTGATATCTAATAGAAAATGCCTGTAAAGTGTTTAGAGTTGGCCCTAGCACAGAGTGAGCACTTACTACTACACGACAGTGGCTTTTGTTAATAATCATTATTGTTCCTTATAAATGCATAGTATTTGCAATATACATTCTTCACAGCTTGAATTGTCCAGAAAAAGATGAGTGTCATGCTTGGGTTGGGGCTGGAAGTAGACCTTGCAGTGTTTGGTGGATAGAAAGTTGCTAAGGGTAGAACCAACTTGGGCCTCCCTGCTTTGTAGCCAATCAGCACTTCCTGCTCCCTCCATAGCCTGATCCTGCCCCCTATAGTGACTGCTCAGTGCATGGAAAGACTGTGGGCTGTGAAATCAGTTCTGCTCTGGCACATTCTATCTGGGTCATCTAAATCTCAGTGAGCTTTATTTTTACTTTGTAAAAATGGAGATAAAATATATCTACATGGATGAGTAGGTGCCTAAAAAGTCAGTTAAAGGGTATAATCCTGGGATTCTCTTTTGGAGTTTCCTGGAGGTTTTTGCCACTACACACAGACCCCTGGGCCCAATAGGGTAAGAAAAAGCAACAAGGTGATGTGCCGTCAAGAGACATCTCTGGGTCTCTACATATATGTGATAGTGTTGATTTTAAGACTATGAAGAGATGACAGACTGAGATGTGGTTTGTTTACCTGGTTCATCCCCGGAGGACCTGCCAAAGGGGTCTCTGTAGCTTTAGTGTCTGGGGGAGATCTTGCCGAACCCTGGGGATCTTCGCTTCGAGTCTGATCTGGAGAAAGCCCATCGCTGCTGCTGTCCTCTTCAAAGGCAAATGCGTCTGCTGATTTGGAGAAACTCACCTGGTTGCCTGAGGGAGTGAAATCCAAGAAGTGGGTCAGTAGCTTTGGCACACACAACTGGGCTTTTCGGAAATGCTTCAATGTGTCATTCCTATTAAGACTAGCTCCTAAGATCCATTTTCGATTCAAGATAAGAGTGAAGAGATATCTTAAGTTATTTGGTTTCTTATCTATTTAGTCTCTATGGGGACTTGTGTTTATAAAGATGATAAAGAATGGAGTGACATGTAAAAGGTTTACCATCACATGTTAAAATTTATTTTTGGGTTTATTATTTCTAGTACATTTTCTATGTGAACCTATATCTTTTTGAAACTAAATCAGGGAAGATGAAGGAAGGAAAAGGGGTCACTGGATGCAGAATGAGGCCAATGGAGAAAGCACTAGGGGAACGCCTCATCTCCCTTAGGTTTTACGACGAGAAATATAATTGAGATGACAGTGTGCCATTTGCATCATGTTCAAGTATAAAGCAGGGCACACAGCACAAAATGTTTAGCAAACTTTGCTAACAAGGATAAGCTAGGGCAGCTACTAAGTTTAAATTCCTCAATGTCAGAATTAGCTAGTGTCACCGGAGTGTCCCAAAGCCCCATTCAACTAACGCATATCTGTGTATAAAAGCCATAAATGTGTCTCAGAACATCAGCATGATCTTTATTTGTGTATTATTTGGATTTTTCTCTTGATTCCTCATATCTTTGTGTCTATTTCGGAAATCCTTACCAGCTTGCACATTCAGAGATTCTTTCTCAGCAGCCTACATGGTCTTTGGAGGGGAACAGATACCTTAGCTCAAGGAAAGGGGTTATCAGATCAGATGGAACTAAAATAACATCCTTATATGTCCCTCATGGTTTTTTAATTGCCAAATTTCATCTGGTTTATTATCCAACTGCACAGTACAAAATGTGCTGAGGCCACATCGCACATCTGACCTGATTCCAGGCACAGCTCTTCTAAAGGAATTTAAGTATTATCAGGAAGTTTTCCAGCCCGGTATTCTGCAATCACACTGACAAGAACTTTTGACTCCTACTCTGTGCAGATAAGACAGAGGAGCTTTCACCATGCAGACTGGGAAGGCAACGAGGAGCTGGAAGTAATGGAACAAATGTGGTTTGGGGCTTGTCATCGCCACCACTGCTGGCATCTGTCATGGTCCCTCACTCAGACATCCAAGGGTCAAATCAGGAAAGAGGCCAGACAAGGACAGGTGGAAACTCCAGTTGCTGGCCCACTAGGCAGCCCAGTAACCTGGAAAGGCTTTGCTGCTCCAGGGAGTTGAAGAACCTTTATAAAAGTCATTATTGCTTTTCTATGATTATAAAAGTAATATATATTTATCATAAAAATTCATATCATATGAACTATACGTGATGATCCCACTTCTCATTAATAACATATTTCCTCTTCTAGATTTAATTCTAGACATACGGCAAGACATATACACACGAATTTAAAAAGCATTTTGTACAGACAGGACTGGGTGGAATATACTGTTCTGAAACTTGCTCTTTTTCACTCTACAATATTCCCTGGAGCTCTTCCTCAGTTAAAAAAAGTAGTTTTAGGTAGCAGCTGCACAGTATTTCATTGTATTAATTGGGACTTTTATTTTTTAACTTTTATTTTCTAAGGTGCACTTTTTTAACTATAAAAATTTGAAATAATAGGCAAGTAGGGAGAATAATATAAAACATCTGTTTACATATCACCTGAATTAAATATATGCTAGCATTTACTTATATTTGTATCAGAAACCTATTCATTTTCTAACATTTGGTATTTGACAAATGCCAACTTTTTCTTTGAGATCAGGGGTTACTCTTCTTCCTCTTTAGTACTCTGGTCTCAAACACCTTCCTCTGTCTTTTAAGAGTCCAGAGTTAGCTCATAAGCAACCCTTGTCCTTTTCTCACAGCAAACCCTGCACTCTGCAAATAAGCCCGTATTTGTCATTTTCATGCAATGTGAAAAATATATACATAATCCTTTCTCAAAAGGATCATTTGCCTGAGATAGTCTCAGGAAAATCCTTCCAGCTGCCTCCATGCATATGCTTTCATTGCAAACTTAACCCATAAATTTCCTTACTTGAGAAACCACATTTCATTTAAATTTAAAGTCGTATTTCTCTCTGTGGAATTAAGAACTTTGTCCCTGTTAAAAGGATTACATGTATTATTGAGGGCCAGGTGGGCATGGGAGTTGGAGGGGTGGGAGGTGTCAAGCCTCCCCCACCCCAGAAACCACAGCATTTTATTGAGATCTACTTGGTACACACCCGGAGCAGCACCATTCCTGTTCTCAGGGAAGCCTGCATGTGGCTGTGCTAGCCCCCTGAGGCAGCGGTATTCTCAGCACAACAGGATCCCCCATGTGAGGTTTTTATTATCTTATATTTCCTCCTCATTTCTTCAGTTTAAATGGATATGAATCTTCTCTGTGCAATCTGATACTTCAGGTGACAAAGACCCTCCGCTTCTGCCCCTCCCATCTCCACCCACACCTAAACGGAGTATCACCTTTCAAATGTGTACCAATTAGAGGGAGTTAGCCAAATTGCAAAGTGGTCCAAGTAGTGTAACATGGGGGTAGAAATGTTGCCAGAAGGGCGGGAAAGAGAGAGAATGGTGTCTCTTTCATTCTCCAACTTTTCAAATGGGGTAAATGATAAAGGCAGTTCACTTAATAGTGCAGCAATAACAAAAATCAAGTTTTGTTAAGCCTCATAATGGACCAGCAGGTAAGAGTAGGTGGCACGTTTTCTAATCTCTGCGTTGAGGACATTGCAAGGTCTAATCCACCCAGAGACTGAGTTAAAACTGTGGGCTCAGCCTTTGTACTCTAAGAGCCACCAGCAGAGGGGATGGGAAATCAGTTACCCTCCATGGAGGCCATCAGGGTACACGCTGTTTAGGGAACATTGTAAGACCTGCTGGTTGGTTGGGGATAGGCAGCATAGCAGGTGGCCAAGATCTTTCCTCTTTCTGTACACATGTACTAAGGACATTTCCATATTCCACACCTTTTCCTTGATCTTTTGTGATTTGAGGGGCTGCATGTGACATCTTGATTGTGAGAACAAAGAAGGCAGGAAATTCTGGGAAGGGTGATCACGGTGATTTCATTGGGACTTATTTTAGAAAAGGGTTGGAAAGATGGTGGAAGCCCTGTTGTCATCACCAGTAAATCAGCATGTCCTTTCTACTTTAACATTTGGCATCTGGTGACCTCAGCTCGAGGCACTGGAATGAATGGAAAAAGTCTAGAAGTCGAGTGTCTGGAATAAAGGAGTTGGTAATCAGCCTCATTTTCTCCAGCACTCAACAGTTCATCTTTAGCCTTTTCACAGTAAGAGGAATAGAGAGAAGCAGAAGCATAATCATATGTAATATGGCAAGAGATGAAAAACCATGAGAAGGAGGTTATTTATGTATTGCCATGAGGCACAATTGGAACACCTTCAAGGACTAGACTGTCTGGAGAGTGCCGCAGGTAGTTAGATGAAGGAGATAGCAGTGTGGAGTTGTGCAAGAGAATCCTGAAGGAGGCAGCATTAAATTGAGCCTGAAATGATGGTCAGCTGTAGATAGAAGAGAAAAGGAGGGGGGCATTAGGCAAGAATGGGGAGAGTGGAAAGGAAGTGACCAGGCAGGGATTAGCAGAGTTTGGGTGGGAAAGGTGAGGAAGAAACTCTCCCAGTCAAGGGAGAGGATTGTTTTGGGAGCCAGTCCCTGGAGAGACATATGTTATATTATTTACATAGCCCCTGATGTGCAAGTGTTCAATAATTTCTAGCTGCTGTTATTATCATTGTTTTTGTTAGGAGTATCTGCTTGTCTCAAGTTTACCATTATCAAAATAAAGAAGACCACCCAGGAAGCAGTTTATCCTGTGGTGAGGTTGCAAAGGTCAGCACAAATCCAGAGCCAGAAAAACTGGTTTGTCCTGAGTGGTTCATCCTGGGAAAGCAGAGACAGACTTTCCCCAGAACAGGAGGAGTGTCACAGGAAAGGCTGCACATTACTCCTTCTCCTTCCTGGTTCAAGCCAGACTCATATGGAGAGGGACAAAGGTCAGCTTATCTGGCCGCCTCTTGAACAACCAAATCTATCAGCTTCGTGCTGTGGCCCTGGGCCTCTGCTCCAATCTCCCCTAGTGTGAGGCTTTCTGGAGCTGTGGGCTGGCTATTGTCCCTGTAGACACATCGGGTGGTGTGATGACAAGGACCTACTTTGGGAAGCCCTGACATCATCCCCCAGCTATGCTCCTGGGGCTGGCTCTGGGCGCTGGCCCCTTGGGGATCTTGGCCTAGTGACTCTGAGCTTTCCCTCTCTCTCTTGGAAGTGATTAGATGAATGAGTCAGTTGTACTTTCCTCTGCATAAACATTTAAAATTCCAAGATTAGAGTGAGATAATTGGAGTCCTAGTTACCTTTTTGCTAGGCTACACCAAGGGCTGGAAACCATGAAATGGAATGCAAAAATGGACCTCGATTGCTTATCTGCTTGTAAGCTTGAGCACTGCACTGCATGAGAGCTATTTTAATTCATGAACAGACCATCTCCTAACATTCTCCTCGGAGAGACTGAAGCCAAATCCACTTCTTAAGGGAGAAGGTGATTGTGTGAAGGTAGATAAAGTTTAAATGTGTCTCTTGCCTAAAGATATTTCATTATACTGAAGATACCGTCATCTGTAGAAGATAGATTGTATTGTCCAACAAAGACAGTGGGTTTTTGAAGGGGGTCAGATACCTTTATTACGGAAATGGATGTCAGTGGATGTTTGGAGGAACAAAGATTCCCTTTCTTCAGATTTCTGGCAAAAATTTGCCTTAAATCTCTAGATATATCCTGATCCTAGGATTATGTAACCTGCATAAACATTTGATCAGTATCAGCTCTTGGGGATAATTCTCTAGGGACAAAGAAGACTATCTGGTGTGTAAAGATACTTTAGCACTGTCTCTCATTTGCCCTCTACAGGTCTCTACTCTTTCACAGCTCCCTCTCAGGTTTCTAGGAACTTCTTTCCAACTGTAGACCCTACTTGGGTGTGCCCTGCTCACCCTCAGTGATGCCTGTGGTCACATCAGTGGGTAGCAAAGGTCAACAACAGGCAATCGCCTTCTCTCAGCACTAGCTAACTTTCTTTCCTGCCACCCCACCGCACCAAAGCTGCCAGCTTCCTGATTCTCTCTTCCCACCCCTTTCCCAGAACCTTCCTTAGAAAAGCGTTTTGCACGTATCCTTCAGTGTGTTCCTTTCCCCCAAAGATCACTGGCACTTTGAAAATTATTTTCTCATTATAGAAGGATAAATTTTGTCCATGAGAAAGTTATACCAAAGCAAACCTTTTCTTTTTATGCCAAAGCAAATGACCCTACCATCTGGCTTAGGACCATGAGTACTGTTTATTTGCCTTAAAAGTGAGTGATAAAAGAGTATTAAGACTTCCAGAGTCTCTGAAAAATGACTGGATTCTTAGTAAACATGATATTTTTTGTTTTGTTTTGTTACAAAGCCTGAGCCTAAGGGAATATAGGTGAACAAAGACTAGCGTAGGATCTTTTAAAAATGTACATGACAGTTGTGAATGGTCCTTCTGGACCAGCCTTGGCAGACTGGAAATGTTGCTTTTTGTGTTAAAAGGTATGCTGATAAAAAGAACTCATTTATCTTTGATAATGAGGCTATATATTCTGAACCACAAGTTTGATTTTTTAAAAGTAGCTGAAAAGCTGACTTGGACATTCAGTTAGGAAGCCTGGCTCCGTCCAAGGGAAAAGCCTTTAGGAGGAGGTGCTTGTCTGTGAACAGAACACCAGGACCCTTCCACTGTTTGAAGAGTTGGGAAAGCCAGCAGGGGCTCTGTTTTACTACAGCAGAAGCCAAGCCTCTGGACAATGAAATAGCCTCCTTGGTAGCTAAGGGATGCTCCCGTCGAATGGAAAAACACTCAGATGACCAGAGAGAATTAATGAGTTTACAGTAAGCCCCCAGACCATTCAAAACTGAATGATCACTAAGTAACAACGACCCATGCATAAGCTTAACAAGGCCATGCTAAACTCCAGCATATAACTTTTGTTCTTGTAAATCATCACTCCCATCTAATATATTTGTTGTATTCAGCATCCTAGCCTCAGAGGATAGCTTCTCGTGGTTTTTATGAAGGAGAAATAGAGACTCAGATGCATGCTCTGAGAGGCAGCAACACGGAGGCCCAAGCCACCTCTGTGGAAGTCAAATCAGAAAGCTCCTGATTCCTCCACATTGTATCACACATTGTATCACACATTCTAGTCACACAGGCCGATGTTTCCTTCAGCTGAAATCTGTAAAATTCTACCAGAATCAGAGGATAAACTGTAGGCTGAAAGTAGATTTGATAGCTGGCCCCCTAAAGGAGAGGAAAGTTTTTGGGAAAAGACTTGCTGTAGCCATTCATCTGACTGCAAGAGGGGTGACATCCAGAAACGAGAAAATCCGAGTGGGAACTGGTTTTCTGTCAAAAATATCCTTCCTTGTGTTGGGAAGAGCTCTAAATTATTTTATTTTAGGGTTGGAGAATAGTTGGTCTTTAATGAAACCAGGAGGGAGTAAGACAATGACCGAGTATTCCGCTCAGAGCTTGGCAGAAGCATAGAAACACAGCTGCAGAGAGAGCTAGGAAATGTAAACACATATGGGAAGGCACGTGGATAGAGGGGGGGAAATACACAGATGCCAAGAGAATGATACACAGTAAACCACAACCCTGAGTCACCACTTCACCAAGGGGAGATGATCTGATCACAAGAAGTGACAGAAAGATGGGCTGGATTATCATCACCATAAAAAGGGCTGCTCAGAGTGCTGTCTCTACAGGTGGTCTCTTAGCAACCCCCTCTGTCTTTATGATGTTTCATATGATGTTATTATCTTGCTCATAAAAACTAATGCTCATTGAAAGATTACTTCTAAAGAGGCTGATGCATGGGTTGATGATAAGTGCTCAGTTCTCTATTACTGTGTCCACTTTCTGGACTTTCCTTGAATTAGGTCAATATAGATCCTCCACCTTTTTCTGTAGTCGTTCCATCTCTTTATTCTTCACGGAATCCCCTTTATTCTTTCCTAAATATTATTGCATGAGAACCTCATTTTAGCCCTCTTCTCTTTTTATACATCCTCCTTTCCCTACAACCATCCTCTCGTGGTCACTCTTGATTCTTTGTACCCTGTACTATTTCTATTTTAAAATAGCATTTAACTTTTATTATGATACATAATTGTTTATTGTTTCTGTATATTGTCTGTCTCCTCCACTAGAATATAAGCTTTCTTGGAATAGATTTTTATGTTTTGCTCACTGAGATATCCCAAGCACTTAGAATAGTATCTGACATAGAGAAGATACTCCATAAATGTTAAATGAAGAAATAAATGGATGAAAGGTAATTTTACAAACTCTATCAGTTTACATTGTCATATACTCTAAAGTCTCCCAAGTCTATAGCTCTAGACCATTCTTTCCTCTGGATCCTAGTTCGATAGAACCCACTGCTTACTCAATCCCTGACTTTGGAATTTCTGTAGGCCTTTCACATCCAAGAGTTGAAACAAGAATCTCTCCCAAATCTGCTCTTACACTCACAGTCCCTATCTTGACAAAAGGTGGCCATTTACCCAGTTGCCCAAGAGAGAAACCTAGGTATCAGTTTTTACTCTTCCCTTTGTCCGAATTGATATATTCTGCTGATCATTTAATCATGCACAATCAATTACCTCTCAGATCCTCTTTTTTTCCACACCCACAGCCATGACTCTTGTTCAGGCTCTCACCAACTCTCATCAAACAAGTCCAACAGCCTCCTAATAGACCTCTTCAATTCTATGTCCCTTCTATTTAGTTCACTTCACACTGCAGCCAGAGGGATCTTTCTACGTGCAAAATTCCCACCTTGTTCACACACAAAATGTACCTTGGGTTTACACTAGATATCCTTCCATTGGCTTTCTACTGCCTTTTATTAGTAGTATTAGCATTGATATTTTAAGTTATGTCCCCCCCTTATTAGGGAATTAGAACAGTACTTATATTTGTTCACTTCAGTGATGAGAGAAGTTTGAACCTCTCTACTGCTTTTGATATAAAATTTAAGATGCCTTTATAATCTGACTAGTGTTACTCCTTGGTCCTTATTACTCATCTCTGTCCTCTCCTTTTAGGGCTCAGCTAATTAGTCACGTCTCCCAAGATGCCTTGGTTAGGTACACATATATACATTCCCATTGTGACTTTTATCTATTCTCTTCATAGGAATTATCACAAAGAATAATAGTTTTCTTCTTACATGCCTTTTTCTTGCTGAAGTGTATAATCCTTGAGGTAAGAAATGAGATGAATTCGCTAACATGTCACCAGTGCTTCCTAATTCTACATACATTTTAAAATTAAATCCACCTTAGAACCCCACCCCCCATTAGTTGGCTATTATTATTATTGGGACTTCAGAGAGGAGTAATTGAGGCACAGTGAGATTAAATAACTCCATGGCTATGTGTCCAAACTCACAAAGTCCAGCTTTGAAAACCAGGCTGATAGATCCTGAAGTTGCTGCTTTCCTGCTTTCCTACCTTCAGGCAGCTTCACCTTTTAAAACTAGCCCTCACATTTATTATTTTCTACCTATTCCATTGACCATGCTCTTGCTCAGGCCCTCCTGACTTTTTACCTGAAGGGTGCATATTTTTAGCCATCCCTCTGCCTCCATTCTCTCCCTCTGCATCAGAAGCCAAATAATATTCTTGACCCTCATCTCTTTTCATGGAGATTATCCTTCCTTGACTTAAAGCAAAATTAAATGAATTCAAGAAAAGAAAAGAAACCAACAAAAGAAAAGAAACCAACCAATGAAAAAGAAAGACTTCTAGTGACTGTAATGAAAAAGAGAGGAAGGAAAGAGAGAATATACAAATTATGACACTTGCAATGAAAAATGGAGTATAACTCCTGGTTCAAAGAAGCTGAGAACAATAGTAAGCCATACTTTATACAACTGTAGGCTAATAACTTTGAAATTCATTGAATTTTTAGAAAAACGTAAACTACAAATTACCTTAAGGATAAAATTTGAATACACAAATAACTATGGACAAAACTGAGGAAAAGCTATCAAAGAACTACCCCAAAAAAAGTACCAAGATTCTATAATTCTATTAGGCAATGTTTTCAAACAAATGATCACTTTGATCATATTTAAATATTTCCTAAACATGGAAAAACATGGAAAGGTAATTATAACATATTTTGTGAAGCATGTATAGCCTTGACATTTAAACCTCAGAAATACAAAACAGCAAGAACATAGACCAATATTATTTATGAATATTGTAGCAGAGAGGGCTAGCTATTTATCAAAATTTATGTTCTCCCTTCCATAGTATAGCAAGATTGCTGGGAAATCACTGTTCAGCCAGGAAATAACTTTTCTAGCCATGTGTACTATAACCCCAACAGAATGTGAACGGAAGCGATATGTTCAGTTTTAGCCCTTTTAAATATATGTGTAGGCCTTTTCATTCTTTCTTTCCCCTTCACTTCAGAGGATAATGGGGCTCTAGGACACAGGTTGGCAAATTATGGTCTGTGAGCCTGTTGTCTGTTTTTGTAAATAAAGTTTTGTTAGAACACAGCTATACTCATGTTTTTACTTATTGACTATGGCTTCTTTTGTGCTATGACAGCTAAGAAGTTATGACAGACAATTTAGATAGCTTAGCTTCTTTAGTATCTAACCTTTTAAGAAAATGTTTGCCACTCCCGATCTAGGGGATGGTGGAGCAGTAAGACTGAAGGAATCTGTTGTACCTGATAGGTTTGCCATCGAGAAAACCCCTCTCCATGGTGGGAGACAATGAAGAAGAGGGTAAATCATAAGATACATTTCTACGTTAAGCTGTTGAAATTTTGTGGTTTGTTTAGCAGGTACCATTATTCCAATTAATCAACAGAAACGCACAATCTCAAATAAAATATTAACAATTTCTAGAAAAAAATCTATGTAAGATTTTTTTCATAAATGCAAGATGATTAGGAAAGACACAATGCCACATTACTAGGTCAAAAAAAAATTCATGTGATTATCTTTTCATGTATGTTGAAAGTATTCTAAAAACAGCATCCATCTTACAAACTACTCTTAGTGGAACAGGATAGAAAAATATTTCCTAATGATATCTACCTATATAGCAAAAGCTAATGTCATATATAGAAGTAAATGACTAGAGAAATCCCAGTTTATGATAAAAAGGAAACAAAAATAAATCTTATTAAAATAACATAGCATCAGACATGGTAATATAACAATATAATACTGCTTTTGAAGCACTGGCAGTGTAAGAATAATAATTTTCTACTATGCAATATATTAATTATTAAATTATGTAATAAAATGTTATTTATTACATAATATAAAATAATACAAATTATATGTGCTTTATATAATTCATAAATATAATTTTACATATGATATACATCTACATGATCTAGGTGAATATTTTATATACAATAAAATATATTTACTTGATTTGTATAATATAGTATATTATACTTTATAATTTACATAATTTGTACAAAATTCATATAATTTATAAATAAAACATGAAAAAATATATAATTTATGTTACAAATATTCTATATATAATTTTAAAAATTATGTTAATTATATACTATATTAATAAAATTATGTTTGTTTTCAAGTATCAGCCAATGCATCAAGGCAGAAAAAATGAAGACAATCATAATGTTATTTGCAGACAATATGATTGTGGGCCTAGACTATCTAAAGTCAACTGAGATGTTGAAACTATTAAGAAAATCTTCGAAGTTACAAAATAAATGTGCAAAATTAATAGGTTTTCCATATGTCAGTAATAATCGATTTTACTTAAAAGCATGTTAATAAGGAAAATTAAAGATGAGTAAGTGGGGAGACAGAGATACTGTATTTTTGCCTCAGAAATAATATATTTTAAACATGTGAATTCATCATAAATTAATCTATAAATTCACTGCAATCTCAAACAAAATTCTACAAGATTGAAATTGGCATGTGACAAACTGATTTTAAATTTCACCCAGCATAGACTTGTGAGAGTAGCCATGAAATAGTAGAAAGATCAGACCAAAGTAAAGAAACTTGCAAAGACACATACTAAAACAAATTATAAAATATATCAATAAAATTATGGAAAATAAAATTAGACCTATCTCTTAAATCATGCACTTAAATAATTTCAAATGCATTAAGTATTAAAATATAAAAATGAAGACAGTATAGGTGAATAACTATATTCTTGAGCTAAGAAATATTTTCAATAAATACCAAATTTGGAAATCATAAAGAAAAAGATTAATAGATTTAAATATATAGAAATTAAAAATTGCTATATGTAAAATACACTCTACACACACAAAAATGGTCAAGGACAAACTAGTAAAAGGATATGCAATATCTGCCTATGCAATATCTGCCTGTAACAGACAGAGAATTAGCATTTTTTCTATATAAATAGCTTTTTTTCTATATAAATAGCATTTTTTTCTATATAAATAGCTTTTGCAAAGCAGAAAGGGAAGAAAATGCCCAGTAGAAAAAAGAGGAGTAGCCACAAATTGCCAGTGATACAAAATCACATGGAAAAATATAATCTCACCATAAACCAAAGAATGCAAATCAAAGTGAGATCTTTTGCCTGTCATAGAAAAATCAATAATAATTTTACATGCATGAAATAGAATGTTCAAAGAAATGAGGAAAGATGCCTGATGGAAATCTTTTCGGTCCTAAATCTTATTAGAGTAAAGATGGAGATAGTGTACAGTTGATTAGGCTAGTCCAAATTTGAAGGCACAGGATAATTAGTGTAGTGGGGAGAGTGAAGAAGAGGGTAAATTGTAATAGCATATTTGTGGGCACTGACAGGTTAGCATATTGTCTGTACTAGAATTGATATTTTCATATTTACAGGTTCCCAACACAAAATTCCTGTGGCCTTTGAATGGCTGAAAGCAAGATTTTAGATTGTGGATAGTACACTTAATGATAAGTTTAATAGTGAACTTAGTGCTTGATAAAACTGTTTGACATACTTTTTGACAATGTGTTAAAACATTTAAATGTGTATTGTTCATTAAATATATAATCCTTAGAGCTCTTTGTGGGCATAATTGAAAGAAAATAAGTTTGCTTATGGAGATGTTAAGCTCCCCTTTCTTCCTTCTGCCATAGTTTTCCCAGATACCATCCCACCACCTCTATAAATTCAGTATGCTCAGGCTATTTGGGTTCATTTGTCTCAACTGTTTAAAAGTTGATTTTTTACAGTTTATGATAGTACTTTAACCTGCTAACATACATGAACGTTGTCAAAGAGTTTTCACATGCTTATAATATCTGAACTTCACTCTAAGAACCTATGAGTTGGGTAGGTATCTCAGAGAGGTAAAGTCACCTGGGGAAGACCCATACACAGCAGACAAACTGGGCTTAGAGTTCAAGTCTAATTCAAGTCCAGTGCTCTATCTGCTCTACCAGTTCATTTCCTTCTAAAGGAGGAAGGCTAAAGATGGCCATGACTCCTCTAAGTGATGGAACCTTGTAGAGGTGATGTTTTGAGGATTATATCAAGTCAGATTCTCAACCTGCTTGACTAGAACAAAATTGATCTATGTTTAGCTGACCTTGGAAGGTGAGTGAGTAGGAATTTCTTCCTTACTCCCAGGACCTCTGGTTATGGGGAACATTCTGGGAAAGTGACCAATGGCATGACTCTTGTTCAGGGAGAGTCCCTCACACCCAGGGCCCCAACTTGACAGATCTCAGAGCACAGAGAGAAGAATGCCATTTGTTCTACTACCTTTTATGGCCTCTTTCACAGCAGAATCAACAGGGATTATGTTCTTCTCCACCAGCTCCAGTGGCCCTGGCCGGAGAGCAATTTTTTCATTGAGATCATCTGCGAGCCGGGCTCTTTTCAGCTTCATCTGAGCAGTTGGAATGGACCTCTCTGCAGTGGAGGCTAAGGGGTTGAAATTAAAAGGATCGGTTTAGAATTTGATGTTATTATTATTATTTTTTTGCTTTCGTAACCAAAACATTGTGTTACATTGTGTTTCTACCATCCTAACAATTTTTCAATGCAATGATCATAATTTCATATGGATTAGCAGCAAAGACTAGACACTTCCAAATAAAGAAAATAGAGTGTCAGGCACACAGAAAATTTAAAAAAAACTTGCTCTGTGAAGGTTTTTGAAAAAATGTGCAATTTGGTGATTCTGTAAGCAACAGTCCATGGGCCTGCATTGCTCACTGACCCTAAGCTACAGCATTTGGATGCACATCCTGTTGGTATGTTCCCTGGTACAGGCTGAGCCTGCAGTAAATATGATCTATTATTATAATTAGGGCTTTTATACTTGTTGATGTGATTCTGACTGATTCAAATATCCAGATAGTTGTAAAAGAAAAAAATCACTTTGAAACAGTTATTTAATCAAACAGAAAGATGTAAAAAATTGAATTTACCAACAGGCAGTTTCTCATCATTTGGTGGGTCAGAAGGTCACTAACAGAGTCCTAAATCATTCCTATGTTCTTCTTTCAGTCAGGCCCTGACTTATTTCTGTGGAAGAACTTAAAAGAGAGTCTAGTCGACCAGGTCTTGCTATAATGCAGCTCTGTAAGTTAAGATTCCTTAAGGGTTTACAACTTTACTCTCAACTTTGGATATTTAGAAGGTGAAATATTTACAGATCAGCCTTTCAACCCCATTTTTCTGCTATTAATCAACCTACTTACCCAAGCCTCGTGTCTGATCTAGAAATCTCCATATAGTAGAGGTCTAGTGATGTCTAAATGTGGTAGCAGGTCAGACTTATCTACAAGGTTCATTTGCAAAGGATTTTATGTGAGATGGTAAAATAATCAGCACTCCAAACCAAAGAATGGGGGTACAGAAGCCTAAATCTTGTCTTAACCACCCATGGGGTCATTGCAAGGGCTTCTTGCTGGACACCTGCCTTAGGGATCTTTCTGATCCACTCTGCACAGCAACATAGGATTAAGCTTCAGAAAAACTCCTTTCTTGTATCCCCCTGAAAGATGCTCCTGTCTGTCTAAGTCTCTTGGTCTGGCTTGGTAAGCTTTTCCACAAACTGAATCTACCCCAACTCATGACCTGAGATTCTCCATCCCCAAACTACCACTTCGGCAAGCCTAGTCTCCCTTCTGTCCCTCATGTCTTACTGAGTTCATCTTTGTACCTTTATTACTTATTATCCCCACTCTGGAGTGCTTCCTACATTATCTCCAATTCCAACACCCTACTCATCTTCGGGTCTCAGTATAAAGCCTCTTAACTCCTCCTGTTCTTACCGATCCCCTTTTCTATAACTGCCTTTAGCAGTTACAAGCATTGGCCCTTAATCTCACATTGCTGCTTTCAAAATTGGGGGTCAGTGGTCATTTTGGATTCAGCAGATCCTTGGTGCTCCAAGGTGCTAATTTTCCAATTTCTGTTGAGGAGAATAGGGGATTCCATGGGAATTGATAGAGACACACAACTGAACCAGAGGCCACTGTGGTTCACAGCCTGATATTTTAATTCCAGACCATAATGTTTTAACAAATAACATTTTTGATTATAGTATTGCTACTTAGTCTTTGTCATAAATGTGGAAAATGCTAAAAAGAAAAAAGTATATAAAAGAAAATAAAAGCAACGGGAAAGTCTCCACTTAGATTCAACTGTTTTTAATAGGTGGGTGTCTTTCTTAATTTTTTGTAATTTTTTATATGTATTGTTAGGGTTGTATTTTTTTCATTATAGAATCGGACTATAAAATTCCCTAAATTTTATTGTAAATACAGTTTTTTTTTCACTAAATATCATCTTGTAAGCCTTTCTTCATTAAATTAGTATTCTTTTAAAGCCTTATTTGTAGTGGCTGCAAGGTATTTACATGGCCGATGCATAATTTATTCAGCCCATCCTCTATTTTTGGACATTTCATCCTTTGTAATGTTTTATAATCTAAAGTAATTCCATATTAAAAATTATACATAAATCTTTGTATGTCTGGTTATTTTCTTTCGATAAAATGCCGGCATACCTTGTTTTGTTGCACTTTGCTTTACTACGTTTCACAGATGTAGCATTTATTTTACAAATTGAAGGCAAGACCTACCACCAAAGAGATTACAACTCACTTTTTATTACAATACTTGCTTTATTGTGGTGGTCTGGAACCAAACTCCAAATATCTTCCAGGTATGCCTATACTAGAAATTTATTACTGGGCTAAAGAAGGGAGACGTTTTAAAGGAATTTGATATATATCGGACATTTCATTTGTGCTCAGAGAGAGTTAGAAAGTGGCACAGCTAAGATTGGAACCCAAGTCTGATGCCTTCTCAGCCATTAAATGGCATCCCTATTTGATTGTCTATATGGCCTAAAGTGGCTAAATGACTGCTCAAAAGTACCACTTTCTAATGGCAGGGAACCCATTCTAGGAGGACCTAGCAACTGTACAGAAACAAGTAACTCTTGCAAAATAGCCCCTCATTTGGCAGTGTCCTGGTGTATGAGTTTGTGCACTCTTACCCTGGAGTATGTGCATATTAACCAAGTCAGCACGGTCCAACCTGTTTCTGACCTTGCGCTTCAGGCCGTCTTCAGTCTGTAGACGCAAACACAGAATAACTTCTGTTATAGACCACATACAGTTGAATCACACAGTTTTAATTTTAAAAGAAACTCGATTTCTCTTAAAGGGGAAGAGTATTCTATTTATGACAAATGAAACATGCAGATGTCCTTGGCCTGTGCTTTGATGCAGAGACATTTACAAAAGCCTCTCTACTAATTTTAGGATGGAAAAATAAGAAAAAAAAGGTAAAAAGCTTGGATCGACATCAGGGGACAACTCTTGTTCTGATAACAAAAGTTGTTCTCTCAGGCTCTCATGAGCACCTTTCAAGCGTTACCAAGCTCTGCTCCTTTCTCTTCCCATAGACTAGAACTCTTAGACAAATAAATCTCAAGGAAAAGACACCTCCTTCGCATTTTTTTCTCATTTTTAGCTCTGATGCTTGCTAAATAGTATTTATATTATTGATAAGTTCAGATGGCAGAGATTTGCCACAAAGATGTAGAATATATGCCACTTCCTCCCCCCCCCCAAATGCCCCCTCCCCAACCCAACCCAGAAACAGAAAGAGAAATACACTCTTTGACTTAAGTAACTGCAGAATAAGCTCTGTATCCACAGGCCCAACCGGACCACTGGTTTGCATTTTTTAAAAATCTGATTGTTGCTAAGAAAGGACTATAATGAAAGGTGAGGTACTTTGCACACCAACTTTGCCTCCCTTTTAAAATAATTTTTGACTTCTGCTTCATCCTTGCAGTGACCTCTCCCGTATCAGAAGGATTGGGGGCATTTTTTTTTTTAAGCTAAAAAATAGCAATTTCAAAGCTAATGTAGTTGATCCCATTTCCACAGTTTTCAGTTCCTAGGCATAAGATTCTATATGATGTGGGGGTAGGGAACCAGCAAATTGGTTAAGTTTGTTGTAGAAATTCTACCTGCTTTAGTCAAAGCTTAGCATGCAGATACCCATACCCTGGAGTCTAAGTTCAGAAAGAGGGCAGTTTGGAAAACATTACCTTGTCACTATCCAAATGTTTTCTTTGCTCATGGAATACGGTTGCGGTTTTCAGTGCTGAAACAGAAAAACAAAGATGTGAGCAGAATGGGCTGAGGGGCCCCGAGCAGCATTGCAGGATTTGCTGGTGAGCTTGCTGAGCTGTGCACAATACCAATGTGGTCGCCTTTATTAGGCCACAAGCAATTAAAGAGCAAAGGCCTGAAAGACACCAGTTTTCCTGAAGCCACAGGATACAGAGGAAGGTGGAATTCAGGCCTATACAGGAAGAACGGCAGAGGCAGATGCGACAGGAAGAGAAATGGTGGCGACAGGGCATTCCAAGTTCTTGAGGAAATACAGGGAGTAGTGGAAAACTGGGGACAGAGTAATGCTCTAGTTTGAAGAGGAGGGGTAGACTGGGGTAATACCCTCTTTGACTGTGCTTTGTCCTTGCTGGGTGGAGGCTGTGGTCTGTAGGAAAGGGGTCCCATATTGTAGGAAGGAACTCGTACCTTGGATATGGTACATGGCTGGTTGGTAGAAACATGCAACTAAGGGTGTTGAGTGAGAAGCACAGAATCAGACTTTGAGGGCTGGAAGGGACCTTGGAGATAGTGAAATACAACTCCGACCTTGAACAGAATAGAGAAACTGGGGCCCACAGAAATTGGCTGACTTGCCCGGGTCACACAGTTAGGGTTAGGAGCTTAGGTCCTCTGACAGCCTAACTTCTTTCAAGGTGTGATGTTCAAAATATGAACAACTAGTAGACACAGACACTGGTCAGTCGTAGTGCACAGCAGCTGTAAACAACCTGGACCAAATGCCAGCTTCCACTGTTTCCGCTGTTCACTATTCTCCCTCCTCACTATCTCACTAGTTCCTCTTTACGACGATTTAGTAAACTCTTTTGATTTAGCATAGAGGTAGGCCTTCATTCAACAAAATTCTACTTTTTTAAAAATTTAGTTTTTCTGATCCTCTGGAACAATCTCAATCAGGAGTCACAATCACTTTTCATTGAATATTTTATTTTTCTGAATTGTAAGTTTGGACAAGTTGATAAATCACATGATCCAAAGTTCTGCTGTCACTCTAACAGATGTCCACTCTTAAGCTGCAGGCAATGAAATCTCTTTCCAAACTTTGGCTAACATAAAAAACTGGGTTTCTGGCCAGACTGACACTTGGGGCAGTGTATGTGTGTGTGTATGTGCACATCCCTCAATCGATCCTTAAGATCATGCTAAATTTGAGCAATTTTCAAAAGGGCATGCTGGACTTCAAGCAAATTCCATTGTAATCCTGGTAGCTGTTCAACCATGTCTTCCTCTATTGGAGACACTGCTTGGGAAGGTATTAAGCATGCCCTCTCTAAATCTCCCTGCTCAACTCCAACATTAATAATGTTGACCAAAGGGAAATGCAGAATAGTTTGGGCTGGTTGCTGTGTGCCAAGTATACTGAACAAGCATCCTTGTCCTTTGTGCAGAGATTAAGAGGCTTCCTTTCTTATCCAAAAAAAAAAAAAAAAAAAAAAATTTGAATATGTTGTTTGAATATCACATTTCCTATTGATCTAACACAGTTTTTCTTGGCTGTTTTTACTCTTAAAATGTGTTTCTTTGCAAAACCTGACATTTCAAATAGCCCTTCCCTGTCTTCCCCATTTGCCCCCACTCGGGTGCTCTTAGAAATCACCTGAAGAAATGCGAAGTTCTACTGCGTTGTTTGTGCATTTCCTCTGATTTGGGTCTGGTCACCATCCTTAGTAAGGAGGCTTGCCTTTTCCTGCATTTGATCATATATTGTTGGACTGCTCAAAGCAACTCCCATTTCTCCAGGCTACTGGATGCTACAAGTCTGCTTGAAGTCCAGTGGGCCCTGGTGAATCTGTACCATCTGAGCTGAGAGGTGTTCAGCTGTGTCCTACACTCTGGTGTTCATCTAATTAGACATTATACATTTGTGTGGCTTAACCACTTACATAATACAGAAAAGGAATTGATCGTAGTGGTTAAAAAGTAATACATCACTTCCCTAAGAAGCAACCCCTTAAGGGAACAGTGTGAATGTATCTTGAAATAGTTCTTACTTTTCAAACTCAATTGGTCTTAATTGGGCTTAAGACTTAAGAGGAATTTATCTGGTTCTGTTGTCTCTGAGGCTCTTCAAACTCTTTTTAGCGGAGCTTATTAATTGTTCTAAGAAACATTGCATTTCCTGTATGTTAGCTTGTCGAGCTATAATTCATCACTTCTTGGTGTTAACAACTCCCCTGTGAAATGATTCATACAATCCAGTTCCCTGATGCCAAGAGCACAAAGGTCTTCTGGAACCTTCTAACACAGGGTGGGAGAAGCTATGCCTGTTTAGCAAGGACTCGAGAAGAAAGTCAAAGAGGTCCACACACAGTATTTTACCACATGCTTTTATCCTCAAGGCTTAAGAGATGTTCTATAGGGCACTGGTTTGAGGTGACACTGTGGAAAACTAGCCTGCCATGGTCCTGCGACTGAAATTCACCTTTTCTGTGACTCCAGAGAATGTGGGTTTTGGCCACCTCTCCTAGGGGCCAGTAGAAACCATAATGTACCAGGCCCCCAAAGTTGGCTTTTTGGAAATTACATAAAAGACCTCTTTTGTTGTTAGCCCTTGGGAGATTGAATGGCAAAATTTTGTATTTAAGGGACATTGACATTTAAGATTAAAAAGGAATTTGAATATTAAATTTTAAAAATAAGTCAATGTGATTTCAAATTAAAATACGATTGTAAATTCAGTCAACCACACATGTAACTCATTCTCCTTGGAGGAAGATTAATTGCTTCTCACAAGGGAATTCATGTTCTCACCTCAGAGATTAGCTATGGGCTATTCCTATTTCTGTCCCTGCAGCTCTAATTTGGGTCAAATGTGTGTATAAACATTTGCTTACTTAGAGCTCAAAAAAAGATCTCCAGATAAGAACAGGCTTCCTGCAGTCCCCTGCTCAACACTCTAACCTCGCGTTTCCAACAGGAGCCCAAAAAAGCAGAACGCAGGTCATGGGGCACTGAGGAATCAGTGAAGCACAGGACTTTCTAGCTCAGGGTAGGGGCTGGCGTTGGTGGCAATTCTGAAAGCAGAGGCAGGGCTGTGCCTGAGGTAGGGCCTATCTTCTCTCATGGGGTCGCTCATTCTCAAGCTTAGAAGGAGAGAACACAGCTCCTTTCATATTACAGATAAGAACCAAGAGGCACAATCAAAGAGATAGTGCCCTGGGGCAGCGGCTAGAGCAATAGTTCTCAAAGTGTGGCCCCTGGATTAAGATCTGCATCATTACCTGGAAACTTGTCATAATGCCAATTCTTGGGCCCCACTCCAGACCTACAGAATCCAAAACTCTAGGGGTGAGGGACCCAGGGGTCTGTGTTTTATAAGCCCTCCAGGTGATTCTTATACACAAGTTTGAGAACAGCTGCTCTGGAGGTTACAAAACCAATGCATCCTGAGTTAGGGTCTTTGAGAATCCGAGAATTTAAAAAGCGAGTAATAACTTCTTCTTATTATTATTTATGCCTATAGCACTTGGTCTTCCTAGGTGGTTTCCCATCTAAGTACTAACCATGCCTGACCCTGCTTAGCTTCTGAGTTCAGACATCAGGCTTATTCAGGGTGGCATGGCCATAGGCCATGGGCTATGGCCCCACTGGGGTGTCAACCCAGGACCTTCTGCGTGTAAAGCAAATGTGCTAACTGCTACACTACAGATCCACGTTTGAGGAATAATTTCTAGGAGTGATTTTCAGTATTTCAAAAACACTGAAGAAAAACAAAAAGGTTATTTGCTCAGAGAAAGGCTCCTTAGGTGACTGGAACTGTCACTTTTCACTGTTGCTGCCTAGAATCGCAACGACTTGGTTTAATAATGGTTGTTCTCATGAAAAAGCACTGGCTGGTAAATTTCTAAGCCATTAATTAGTCAAAGAAACATATTGGTTAATAATTTATGTACATAGGGCTCTTTGGGAGGAAGAGAAAACTATTTCACACATAAGATCTATAGCAGTGATGGGTATAATTTAACAAGTCTTAGGTAACTAAAATTTTGAGAACCATTCATTTGGGTTCTGTCCTTGCTTTGCCATCTATTTTTTGTATAACCTTGAACAAATCCGATAGTTTTCCTGTGCTTTTAGTTTTCCACTATAATATGGATTTAGTAATGCTCGTCCTTTCTTTGCCTCGCTTTTAAAGATAAATTGGATCATGAGTGTTTTTCTTCCAAGCAAATGGGATACATGCCATGCACAAGTGATAACGCTTTGGAATTTCTATTCTCTCTTTAGGTTGGCAAAAATTGCCTATTCAGTACCCAAATGATAGTCTTAGGGGTCTGAAGAGAGCGCATTTTCCCAGTGTAGCTTTGTAATACTTAACACCGGCTTGTGCACTTGGAGAAGTTGATGCAACATACATGAATACTTTGAATTTCTCAGAAGGGTACAAAGACAAATTCAAAGTATGCCTGTAGTTATTGGTTTACTAGTTTCTAAGGAAAAGGAAACCAGAAAATTGAAAGAAAAGGGAGGGAAAAGAAGAAATTTAGGATTTTTGACCCAAACGGATTTGCCGTGAAAATCCAGGGTGCCTTTTCTTATCTCTGAATTTGAGATGTTAAAAAGAAGGGAAGAGACAGACAGATCAGAACCCTTGTGACGTGTTCTGCTCAAACAGCCAACAGTGTGTGGTAGGGTGCTGTAGGGAGAAGCCAAGTCAAATGAATGCACTGAGGAAAAGGAGAAAGGCTTTGCCCAGTCAACTTCTCAAAACTATCATGAAGCTGCATGTGGTGTGGGTACAGGAATTGCCCCAGTCATTCTTCTTGCTATGCAGGAGGAGTATCACAGAATTCAAGGATTTACCAAGGCTTTGCAGTAAGTATGTGGCTGCTGTGGCTTGGATTAGTCTGCAAAACAAATAAAGGCAGCACCATTCATAGACAGCTCATTGCATCTTTAAATTCATTGACATTAATCAGATCATGGAACCAAAGCTGCCCAGACAGTTCCTCTGGCCAGTGGCAGCTGAGTCTGTGAAGTTACAGTCTCTCTGCGCAACCCCCCCCCCCCCCACAGTTTATTTCTGTTCTGTAATCTCATTTTCTATATTTCAGAAAAATAAGCCAAATGCTCCCTCCTCTCTCCTGGGTTCATATAGAATAGCCCACTTTTATAGTAGAGGGAGAGGGAAAGAGAAAGTTAATTTTTCTTCAGTATTCCCAGATACTGACTTCCATGGAGTAATATGACCTGGTCCAATATTGTTAACAGGGACAATGAAGTAGGGATAGTTTGGGGCTCCTTCTAGACTGGAACAGAATTCATGTCTGACTCTCTGTGGTCTGTAGGGCCTTCCTCACAGCAGATAGCGAAAATATTTACTGAATTGCTCTTTAATTGTTTACTGCATCTGATCATCCCTCTGCACTAAGGCTTCTAAAGTGGTTGGAATAAAATGGTGTCAGTTAAGATTCTACACAGGGGAGTAATACCCTGAGGGAAAAAATGTAGGTGAGAAAATATGCATGAGAAATGATGAACAGATCCAAGCCCCATAGGTTCACGAAGGGAGGAAGTTGGCTCTGTCCTACAGACATGAGAAAGTAGAGAACCTTGATGTCCTCTTGTAACCTTTAACCTGAAAGGGAGGGGCAATGAAACCATTTCCTTTGAATTCTAGTTGATGGTGACAAAGTAGGCAATTTGAAATCTTCATTTTGAGATTCATAGATAAGATTTTGGAGATAAGTTCAAACAATAAATTCTTAAATATTTCTAAGTTAACTTCAAGAAGATATTTCACTGAGATTTCATGACTATTTTGGAAGTGTGAATTCCACAACTGATATTATAAATGTAAAAGCAATCTTAGGATCTGGCAGAGCCCATGCTCCTGGCCCAAGAACCCTTTTCCCACTGTTTAAAGTTATTCTAGGGGGTTGGTGCTGGCTTTAAAACCCTCCCCTCCTTGACTAAATGTCAAGGAACAATGTCTTTAAATTCATTCAAAGCAATCGATAGGAAATCCTAAACCCATAATTTATGCCAGTAAGAATTGAGTAAATGCTTAAGAGAAATGATTAAGAGGATCGTAAAAGAGAATTTGTCCCTAGTTGCTTTCTATGGACTCTTTGTTACTCATTGGCAACCTCAAAACCTGCAGTTTGCATGACCAAGACGGAAGGAATTAAATTCAATCCATTTGGACTAGTTCTACTAGTCAACTGAAAATTACACATAATTTGGTTCATTGGAGTCAGTGGGTGAGAAACCTTACAATTTAACCATTAATTTGGCATGCAGCTGAAGTGAGATCTGCCATATAGCTGACTTTAGTGGAATTTTTCATTGAACCTTGGTCATGGTGAAACGTAGATTATGATGTAGAATCTAAAGTCATTTCAAAAAACATTGGTTTGTCATTGGTATTTCTTTTTTCTTCTTTTTGTTTTGTTTTGTTTTCATTCTATTCTATTCTATTCTATTCTATTCTATTCTATTCTATTCTATTCTATTCTATTCTATTCTATTCAGCTCTCTCTCTCTCTCTCTCTCTCATCTATCTCCAATGGAATTTTTTGGCCACAAAATGCTTTATAGTAGAAATTTAAGTGCTTTAAAAATTCAAGTAATTCCTTTTGAATATTTTAGAAAAGAGTCCTGTGTAGGGATCAGAAGACACAGGCTCTGGTATTGGCTCTGCCAAAATGCACAATAGGAGG
This sequence comes from Rousettus aegyptiacus, assembly GCF_014176215.1. NCBI lineage: Eukaryota > Metazoa > Chordata > Mammalia > Chiroptera > Pteropodidae > Rousettus > Rousettus aegyptiacus. The sequence continues at coordinate 69,345,524 of NW_023416309.1, forward strand.
GAGTTGCATTTTTGCAATAGATGAGCCCTTGAGATGTAACCTAAGGTCAAACTCAAGATGAATTCTGCCAAAAGATAGCAGGTGTTTCTATTGACCAGCTAAAAACAGTAGTGCTGTGTAATGATAACATAAAGACAATTAACAATTCACTTGGCCACCAGCTCCACTTTAGGTAATTCACAATGTTTTAAAATTTGGGGGAGGATTGCAATGATTTCAAATGTTATCGATAAAGTGAGATATTTATTAACAATTTTATTGTGTATGCACTTAAATTCACACAATTCAAATTTGCAGAAAGCAGAACTACATTGGGACCTGGCTTGGGAGCATTTGAAAAATCTCTTAGGCCTCCTCAACCTCAGTTTTGCGAACATTAAAGAAAACGGCTTGGACTAGGTCAGGTGTTTTCAAATCCTATTTTGAAGAGAACTAGCTCTCTGGAAAGGATAATGAGGGGGAGTCCAGAGGGATTAGGGGGACTGAGTAAAGTAAGTAAGGCAGAGGCTCCCCCTCCCTGTTTCAGCCAGTATATACATACACAATATAAGATATATTTAACAATTAAAAAAATTAAAATTACAGAATTAGATGATCTCTAAGGACTATCAACTTTTCTTCTATCACTTCTATCCCCTTCCTTCTACCTTCTCCTCTTTTATTCTGTTTCAAAAAATTCAAAAAATTCAAATAATAGAATGAAGAAATAAAAAGCTCTATTGTGGAATGTAACAAGTTCCACCTTGAATTACACTTATGTGTGTTTTTCATCACCTTTTCTCCTAAAATCTTGAGTTTCCTTGAACAACTGTCTTGCTCACTGGTTTGCCTAGAGCATATGGCCTGCTACCCTGCATATAAGTCTGGTTTATAATGAAATGTATTAGATTTGATTGAATTGAAAAAACCTTGCGACTGTTAGCACCTCTTTCCTTTTCTCCATGACTTACATTTACACACGTACTCTTAGGTTCCTGAGTGAACACAGGCTGCTCTGCACTGCATTAGATTGCATGTTTAGTCTCTAATTGAGTTGAAGAGGCTGGCCATCTCCTCCCTGCCCCTAATCTTTCAGCAGTTGAAGAGATTTCTCCTGGGTCTAGCTTTCTGAGAAGAGCTATGTAGTCAAGATTTGTCTAGTCTGGGCCTGCAGAGTGCACCTGCTGTGGCTTTGATATTTTTCCACAGCAGAATCTATACCTTTGGAAAGCATGGTTGAGAGGAGGTGGCTGACGACTAAGGGAAACAAGGTGATGCTTAATTAACCTTTATCATTTTGCTAACTTGTCATTTTTCTAAACTAAAAGAGAGAATAATTTCCTTACTCATAGAACATGTTTCAGTGATTATCTTAATAATACAATGGACTATGGATACAAAATATCTGTCAAGCAGTATTTCATTTAATATGCACATTATTTAATTTTGGAGATCCTGGATAACAAGATATATCCCCACCAATTGGACCCTACTGCATGAATGAACATTTGATTCACACAACTTACACAGAGGTGTTATTTAAAAATGTAACAGGATTAATTCCTATCTTTATTAGGTGTTTTTACTGATCCCAAGAAATTTAATCCCATTAACCTAAAAATAAAAAGTTTATTCTCATCCAAATGCCTGCTGCAAGATCCAGGCTCAGACAATTTAAGCATAGAGGTTGAACTTTAAATCGATTGTGAACAGTTTGAGCTGACTGAAAGGTCCTGATTCTACCAAGTACACTTGCCTTTCTAGAATTAAGGAGGAGAAACACTAGTGAGGGGATAGATGATTTTAATACTATTCAAATTGATGGCTCATCACATATTTAAGGGTGCTTGGTGTTGATTGTGGTCTGCTGAAAGGATCCTAGTAGATCTGTACCTGTCTGCAATCTTAGTGAATGATTCTTCAAGATAATGGTTAAACAAATTAGATTCTACATATTAGTGACAGGATTCCTAAAAAGACTGGCCTGGCTGACTTTGCGTGAAGTTCTGTTCATCTGACCTGCAGTCTGCAGGCCTTTGGTCTCTCCACTGTCTTAAGCACTTCCACCGGTGGGCTGGCTGAGATGAACAGGTCACACACAGTCTTGCTCCTTTGGTTTCTCATCGTTGTACATGTTGTTCAGGTAGCTTTTCAGGAGCTGGGTGAGCTGTTTCTTTTGTGCTTAGCAAACCTCTAAAAAAGTTGTTCCACTATAAAGTCATCTGTTTGTTTACTGTTTGGCTCAGCCATTAAAAACAGAAACAAAAACAAAATGCTGCTTTTGAAATACAAAGTAAAAGGCCTGAAAAAGTCTTAGTTCTGCTTTGGCTCTGAAGCACAGACTACACTTAAACTCTGTGGATCATGGAGCTCTAATATTACTAACTGCAGGCCATTTTATCAAGGGTAAATTTCCGCTTGTTTCATACTAAACTCTGAAGTCCTACTCATGACGGGGATTTCTGCAAGAGTCATTATGGTTCTTAATTTTTCAATTTTGTTTGGGTCATATTTTCTATGAGAACCATTTTAGCTATTTCTATGGATCACCAAGAGTTAGCTTTAATTGCTAAATTGGTAGAAAATTTCAAATATATCTTCTAAAAGATACGAGAATCCTTCTTCTTTGACCCAAATCATGGCCAGCAATTCAATTTTATACCAATTATGCTAGAATGGTATAGCTACTCAGTAATCTAGAAAAGAGGCATGTGATAACATTCAATTAATTGTGGAGTACAGTACCTCAAACAGAAGCGAAACCGAGGAAGTGAGAAAAAGATGACATGATTGATGCTTTTGGAAAGAATAGTGATTATATCAAATTTTAAAAGTAAGAAAATGGTGACAGAGGCCCATAGTAAATTGTGTTTACACTAAAACTAACCTAGTACATCAGAATTTTAAGTACAACCTGTATCATTAAAAACCCTTGAGGGTGAGTAGAACTTGGGGCAAAACATTCAAGGTCTGGAATTTATGCTAATACAGGTTCTACAAGGATCCATGGGCTCAGAGTAAATGACCTCTGAGGTGCTTTCCAGCTTCAAAATCACACGGTTCCATGGTAATACATTAGTAAATAGGAGATGCAGCTACTCACGTGGTATTATTCCTTGGTTAGCCAGTTGTTCCTGGGTCCTTCTCTGTTGAAGTCGTAACTGCAAAACTTAGAAAAGGAAATGTTAGCTTGTTAGTTAGGCTAAATATGATTTCAATCACTTATGTTTACATTATACTTTTTGGCATAGCTCTTTCCATTTTATTTCTACAACAGTTGTATAAGATATATTTTTATTTCTGTTGTAGACACGGAGAAAGAAGGATAAGAGAAGTTAAGGGTGTTGAAGGGTTTTGCAGTAAGTTGAGTAACAACCTATGATGAGAACATTTGTCTCCTCTTCGAGATGAATGTTATTTTCATAGCATCATGCTCCCTCTCTTCCTACTATGCCACTTGGAAGATAAATGCCACTGATTTCTTTTGGAAATTTGCCTATAATGTCAAGAGGGGAAACAGCAGAGAAAGCATTGGCTTTGGAGTCTCACATGGGTTTAAATCCCATCTCTAGCCCCTTCATAGCTGAGTAACTCTGAGCAAGACCTTTCTGACCCTCAGTTTTCTCGTTTGCTGGTGGACACAAGGCCAACTTTGTCGAGTTGCTATATAAAGTTTGAAGAAACAATGTATGCAGGGTGCTTAGCATGGTGCCTAGAAAATAAATCGTCAAAACGTGGCAGTATTGTGAGACGCTGGAATCCATTTGTAAATTCAAAGAGGGGTTACTGGTGTCGCGAGTTGCTTAGAAAATTAAAGCATTGTAAATTGTCCAAACTATACTCCTAAATTATAAAAATTTATGTTAGTATCCATAGCACAATAGAGTATATATAATATATATATATACATATATAGTATTTGTGTATATATGTGTATATGTGTATATGTATATAATGTATATATTATGTGTGTGTGTAGTGTTTGTGATTTTTTGCCTTTACCTCACCCTTGTACTCCAAACAAATTCTGTCTTTCCACACTTATCCTCTCCCTTATAGACATTCCATTTTCTCAGGGAAATTCTGTATTTTTCATCTTGGTTCCTGAGTTTAAGTTGTTCAGAATAAGGACAGAAAAAGCAGACATTTACCTACACTGAAAAAGGAGATTCCTCAATGGTTCAAAACTATAAATAATCTATGGTATCTGCACTGTAGGGGTAAAGTGAAAAAAACTTGGTTACAATAACCAAAACTATAACAACAGCAACTACTTCAGCTGCACTTACCATTTACCATGAACTAGGGATTGTGCTAGTGCTTTGTATGTATCGTATCCTCCATATTCTTACTTGTGCCCTTATTCACTTCATTGTACTAATGATCATCTTGCAAAGAGAGATAATTTCAAGATTCTTTTATGAATAAAATGATCTTATGATTAGAAAAAATAAATAAATTATAAAAACAATAGAAAATTTGTGAGGCAATTGCAAATTTGATGCTAACTAGGTAGGTATTTGATGATATTAAATAATTATTGCTAATATGATATTAGTATTCTGTGATCTGTTAAGATCTTTATTTTTTATCAATACATGCTTAACTATTTGTGGATGAAATGACATAATGCCTGGTATTTGCTTCAAAATAATATAGGAAGAGCGAATGGGAGACTCTCATTGAAATGCGAGTATTCATGAGGTGAAGCTCGAGTGGTGGTGGGTGCATTGAGGTTCATTATACTATTCTATTTGTATCTGTTTTAAAATATTCCTTAATGAAGAGTTAAAAAAAACTGTAAGTATTTTATGAGACGTAAAACGAATATGGAATTGGATTGGAAAACTGCACCCCAAAGACATATGCAGGTGAGTAATTAAAAGCTGTGCCAAGAATCCTCCTTGCACTGGGGCAGAAGGGGATCTAAGGCTCAATCTAACAGGTCTGTGATCTGGGGTACCAAAGCAAGAGGTCAACTTCTACCATCTTCTGTACCCCAATCCACAGTGGACCAGACACTGGTTATGAGCGATGGGATTGTTTATCTTCAGGTGGGGGCAGAAAATACGGCATCTTGGGGGACACAGGAGCAGGCTTCTGGATTGTTGGCAGTACCAAGAGGGTTAAGATTCCTTCACTGTCTGAAACCAGCTACTGGTCATCTTGTGCCTCTCTTCCAATCCCTGAAACCAGATCAAAACATGAATGTCATGTCCCTTCCCTGCAAGCTGTGCTCACCTGTGTATTAGACAGTCTAATTGGTATACACAAGGGCACACTGTGGGGGTACCATTGAGAATCACCTAACCTGAGAGGAATGTCAGCACCATGAAATAAAGACTCCAAGCTTACCACAAAAATGTATATTCAATGTTACAATGTTAACAAATGACAAGGTCCTTCTTGGAAATAAGCAAGAGAATAGTCAATAATTAAAAATAAACTAAACCATCTCACACCCATTAGTGTGTGTATGTGTGTGTATATGTGTGTGTAATGTGTGTATATGTGTGTATATGTGTGTATGTATGTATATACATATATATTATAAGTGTGTGTGTGCGCACACACACACACACACACACACACACACACACACAAATAGTTAAATAGAACTACCGGGAATCTAGCATTTCCACTTTTGAGTACATGTCCAAAAGAAGAGAAAACAAAGACTTGAAGAGATACTTGTATATCCATGTTCATTATTCACAATAGCCAAAAGTTTGAAGTAACACAGTGTCCATCGACAGATGATTAGATAAACAAAATATTGATATACATACAATAGAATATTAGTCAGACTTAAAAAGTAATGAAATTTTGACACATGCTACAATATGGATGAAACTTGAAGGACATTATGCTATGTGAAATAAACTAGTCACAAAAGGACAAATATTGTATGAATCAACTTATATGAGGTATCTAAAGTAGTCAAAGTCATAGAGAGTAGAATGGTGATTGCCAGGGACTAGGGTGTCAGGGGACGAGGAGTATTGTTTAATAGGTACCGAGTTTCAATTCTGAAAGAGAAACAATGCAAATGTATTTAATGCCATTAAACTGTATACTTCAGAATAGTTAAGATGGTAAATTTTATGTGTATTTTACTAAATTTTTAAAATTTAAAAATCCCAAAGATCAAAGTAAAATTTAAATTAGGAAAATAAACAAACTCAAATGGATGGCTGAATATAATGGAATAAATATAGTTAAAAATGAATTAATAAGCTAGAAGATTGAGCTGAACTATTTTCTTATAATGTAATACAAAGGGATAAAGGGATGGAAAGCCAAATCAATATGTACTCAGTGTAGAAACACAATGCAAAATATAAAAAAGCTTTCAGAAAAAAATACTTATCCTTGAACCACAGATAACAATTATTAATATTGATTTGCAGACTCGAGATCCTTTCCCCCATATGTTTATATGGGATTACATTATAACTTTTCTTTCATTAGCTGCTTTCTATTAGTAATATATCACAGATATATTCCCATGTTATTTAATACCCTTCAAAACATACTATTTTAGTAACTGTATAGTATTTTACTTTTTGGTTATTCTATAAGTTATTGAACCAAATGCCCATTCTAGGGTATTTAGTTTGTTGCCAATGTGTTGCTATGAAAAACAGCAATGGATACATCTTCGATATTATTTTAGGATACACTGTTAGAAATGAAATTGCTTTGTTACAGAAAGTATCAAATATGTAGGCTTTTGGTACAAAAGGCAAATAGCTCTCCTGAAAGATTGTTCTGATTTCTTCTCACTAGTGAAATGTGGCTGGATTACCCACTGCCCTTGGCCTTGTTGCTATTATTACTTGAAAGCTGCTCTGATCCTTCTCTCCACTGAAGCTGGTGGCTTGACTGTCACTTCAGTGCTCCAAGCCTAAAGAGAATAGCCAGAAAGCCAAGGCCAGGATGGTCTTGGCAGTGGAATCTGGCTCTGGGTGGCTTCTTCTCCAGGTTCAGCGAAGCTCTGATGCTAGAGGTGAGGCTTGAATGACCACATCCATTTCCACGGCTGCTTTCTCCTGCACATAGGAGAGCACTAATGCTTCAGACAGAAACCTTGTGCTTGGTAAAGTGGACATTCTTTCTGGGCACAGCTGATCTCAGCTATTACCTGGCCTCCTTCTCTGACTATCTTTTTGTGCTTTGCTGAGCAGCATCTCTTTCACTGTTTTCAGCTTGCTGTGGCCCTTTGTGTCCCCAGAGCTCTTGGCAAACCTCCACTGATTCATTGTAGCTAAAAATACTCTGAGTAGAGCACTGCTCTTTTGGCCCATGCCTTCCCCCCACTCCTAGTTCTAACCACCTGCAAATTATAGGTATTCGTGTAGCTTTTTCTTCACTTCTTCTGATGCCATATGGTCATCTCTGGGTAGTGAAAGAAAGTGAGTTTTTGGTGCCTTTCTCATGTCAACTCAATATATTCTTTTATGGTTCTGGCATTGGGGTGTCAGACTTTGTTAGCTTCTAGAATATATTTTCACATCTTTCATTCAGAATCTGGAGTCACAGGTTTGCACTCAATTTACCTCTTTATTTAAAAGTTATGGACTCTTGATTCTGATTTCCTCATTTCTATGGCTATTCTTGTTTAGTACTGCATTCCTTCAATTATTCTAGCTGTATGATAGATTTTCATGTCTAGTAGGGAGACTCTTATATTACCCTTCAAAAAAATGCTTCTTGACTGCTCTAACCTGTTTCTCTTCCCTCCCCCACAATGACTTTCAAGACCAGAGTAGAAAGTTCCACCACCACCTCAACCATTACCTACCTGAAAGAAGAGGAACATATTCCTTAATATTCTATAATCAAAAGTGTCGACCCCAACCATTCATAGAAGTAACCCTCTGCTTAAGGTTCTTAAAGAATATATAGAAACTTCTGGATCAAGTATAGCACAGGACCAGAAATAGGTTCCCTGAATTCAGCTGGGGTTGGAACTGGGTACCCAACTCAAGAATGAGGATTAAGATATCTCTACATACCACTGGGTTGCAACAAGAACATGTCGCTTGCCTGTACCCCAGAGAGGAAGCAGAGCCACCCGCAAGAGGACCAAGGGCAACTGTACCAGTCTCTTGAGAGTTTCAGGTTAAGATGTGGGAAATATCAGGATTGAAGGACATTGTGACATTTCTCTTATCACATAGACAGCCACTTCTGCTACACACCCAGAGCTGGTGGGAAAATCTTTCTTGATCCAGAAGGGAGGCAGCTTGATGGAGCAAGGGTGTTGGGAATGGAAAGTACAGACTCAACTTTGGCTTCACTAAGCTGTGTAACCTCAGGCAAGTCACTATGTCTTTGAGTCCTAGCCTTCTTATCTGTATATATTAATAATAAATTATAATAATAATTTCACAGGGTTATTGGGATAGAGTTAATGAGTTAAGCACTTCCTAAACTATACAAGGCTATCAAATATTTTTCTGTTTTATATTGATAATGATTGGAACCTGTTTGGTTCTGTTTATAGAATCTGAAGAAGAAAAGGGAGCTTTTAAGTTGTAGTGGGAGCACTAAGTAACTTAAAATGTCATTGCTGCCTTAAACATTGGCCATGCCCAGGACTGCCAGTCTCTGGGGAGAGATGGTGCAAATTGGGAAAGAAGAACTTGTAGAAATCTTGTAAAAACAGGGTACTGAAGACACAGGGGTGACGTGGTGTATAGAGTGATGTGGGAAAGGCAGAAGACAGAAACAGGAGTGAATAGAAGTAGCTGAGTTATTAACTCATCAAGGTCACTTCTTTCATCATCTTGCTCACTTTTATTTCCTCTCTCTGACTCTCTGGCATTAATAGAATTGAAAAGTCTCTGGGATAGAAGTTTTTACATTAATCATTTTACTGAAACCTTCTACAGATCTTGTAGAAATATGAATTATTATACCATAATACATCTCATAAAGCCCAGGGGGTGTAAGTAGTTCATCTAAGACCAAAAAAAATTAGAAGTGAGAGAAGCAAGTTTCAAACCCACGACTTTTGGACTTTCAAAGTTTTGCCTTATGGGTGCAAATTCCAAATGGAACTATTTAGATGATAAAACAGTAACTTTTGCCATGTCATATCTGTGTTTTAATGTATCTCCCCCATTTTTTTTGGGGGGGGGAGGGTGGGTCCTTTCAAATGAGGAATCCGGATCCACTAGAACATGAGGAATATTTCATGTTACCTTCTTCCTAGGTAATTCAACATAAGAAACCCTCAGTCCAGCATCACTGGCAACAGTGTCTCCATAGCAACAGTCTTGTAGGGTACTATTCTCTTTCTGGAGCCAACAGGCAGCTGAGTGACTGTAATAACTGACATAGGTGATGGGCTGGCTCTATGAGTCCCCGATTATAAGGAAGCTCCTGAATGCTCCCAGGCTCTGATGGTATCACACAGAGTTGTTGCCATGGTTTTGATGAGAAGTATTGCTTTTCTGAGGATTGCAAAACACTTTATGTTCCAAACCCATACTCGCTAATTCCTGACAGAGTGGAAAATGTGTCTCCTTGGCTGAAATGTTCCTCTTGAGTCCAGCCCAAAGATGACATTTTTAGGAAAGTTTGAGAAGAATCCTGTGGCTGTTACTGAGTCACGATAGAGTGGAAATGGATCTTTTCTATTTAAAGAGTTTGTGCTACTGTTTGATCACATTGCTAGGGAACGGTGGAAATGGAAAACTTTCCATTTGCCATCAACAAAGAAAAAGCATGACTAAATGTGAAACAATAAAATTGGAGAGAACTTCTGTTACCTATCTGACTGAAGTAATGGGTTGATGGGAATTTGATTTAAGATTATTGGTTTAAAGAAGCTTAGTGGTCTAGAAAGGAATCGCTCAGCTGGAATACAGCACATGTAATTCTAGACTCTACTCACTACTACATATTTGTTACTTTAGACAACTCCTAGAATCAATCTGGAACTCAGCTTCAATATAAACCCAAGGAAGAGACTGGATTAGATCAGGATTTTTCCCAATTTACCTGATATTAAGAGGCACATGGGGCCTGAAATAAACCCAGAAGAACCATTTCTTTGGTTCCTTTTCTGGAGACAATAACCTAGTCAGTCTGAGGCATATTGAAAATATATTTTAACAAACATGTTACAAATGTTTGTTAAAACAAACATGTTAAAAATATATTTAACAAATATGGAGGAAGAAGTAAGTTTCAGAAATAGAAATAAGCAAAGATACTATGTGCAAAAATGAGGCCACATTTTAATATTGTTTTGTGCCTTGCTTTTTTTTACCGGCAATATACTATTACTTTTCGTGGGTGTGTTTTTGTATACTCTTTTTAATAGCTACCAAGTATTTCACCATGTTCCAATATCTTTTTAACTAACCCCCTTTATTCTATATTTTATTTCTTTCCTTCAGAAATGATGTATCATTTTGTACTTCTACTGGGACAATCAGAGGGTCTCTGTTTCACTATATCTTATTAACAATGGATGATGCTTTTAAAGAAGAGAAAAGCTTTGCTAATTTGAAAAGTAATAATGATATCTCATTATGAGACAAACATTTTTATGAGTTTATTAACTATTAGTATCTTTTGTGAATTGACTGATAACATTCTTTGCAAATTTTTCCATTGAAAATTTTTTCTTATAGATTTGGGAGAGCTATTTATATTTAAAGTACATTAAATATAGTTATCTACTTTGTAAATTTTCCCTGATTTTTAGTTTGCCATTCAATTTTGTGATGATTTTTGGTATTTAACATTTCTATATGCAATCTGTTAAAAATTGTTTTATGATTTCTAACTTTGGTGTATACTTAGAAAGATCTTTTCCATATCCAGATTATATTTATTTAAATATTCTTATATTTTGATGCTTTTGGTTTGCATTTGACTTTGTAATGCATCTGAAATTAATTTTAGTAAATAGTATTAAGACTTTAATTCATTTTTAAAATTCTTAACTAATTATTCTAACATAATTAATTTCTGTATCAACTGGATTTTAGATCTTGTGTATCATAAATATATACTTATGAGCCTTGAATCTGTTTGTAGTCTTTCTTTATAGTCTGACATCAATATTTATTTTGTTCAGTAGCAGGTTGGGTTGATACTTGACTTAAATACACATTTTTTAGGGTTCGTGTGTGTAATCTTGAATATCCTAAACCCTCCTAGTTATATAATCCTAGTTGAGATTCCCACAAATAAGCCTTCATAATTATTTCCAACGAATCACAAAGTTCAAGGGACCAAAATAGAAAGTAGCTTCTATCCACATCAGTGACAGAGGCAATATATCAAATTAAGATAGTATTTTAATTTACTTAAGTGCTATGTATTCCATGAACGTTTACATATAGCAGTAAGGAAAGTTTAATCTAAAGAAATCTGAGTATGAATCAGTTCTGAATGTACTGAGGATTTTAGGAACAAAGAAGGCAGATAAACAAGAGAAAGCAGGGATGGGGGAAAGGTACAAAGAAGTAAAGGAGAGAATTAGAATGGGAAAAATTAATTATTTTATTATAAAAAGAATATTCGTGTGTGTATATGTGTATGAATATCTATTCCTGTGATGCCTATTAATTCATGTGTATGTAACAGGAAAAAAAAAGATGTGTTAAGCCAGGGGCATACTGGGTCCTGCCCCAGGAAACAAGAAATAGGCCAAATGTCCCAGCAAAACTCTGAATTGATAAGGTTATGCTTTTGCCCACATTATGAGCTGCCTCTCTGGGTCCAATGTAGAGGTGATTCGAATTCTAAAAATGGGAAAGGAAGGAAGGAAGGAAGGAAAGAAGGAAGGAAGGAAGGAAGGAAGGAAGGAAGGAAGGAAGGAAGGAAGGAAGGAAGGGGGAGGGAGAAAGGAAGAAAGGAGAGGGAGGGACAAAGAAGAAGGGAGGGATAAAGAAAGGGAGAAAGGAAGGAAGGAAAGAAAGAGGAAAGAGAAGAAAGGACAAAGAAAACAAACCTACTTATACACAAAAAATTTGCTGTAAGAATATCAGAATGAATTTGGCTATTTGTTCAACCGTTTAGATAATTTGGAAGCAGTAAACTAGGTAGCAGGGTGATTCACACGAGCTATCAATTTGCTCTAATAAGCCGGGCTATTATCCATTCACCCCTTGATTTGTGGGGATGAAAAGCTGGCAGTTTGACAAAGCTGGCAGGTCCAACTGAAACCCAGAAATCAATCTTACCATCACTCATGGTGGAGAACAGTTGCTTTTTCCTCTATTAGGTGTAGGAGACTTTCCAATGCTCCAGTAATATTGTCCCTAAATAATAATACTAAATATCTTAGTGATTCTCAGCTCTTTGGCAATTGTTAGTTCTTGTTTGTTATTTTCCATCGAGAATACTGCATGTGCCAATGAAGCGTTTTCTCCAAAGGATATCAAAGAAATTATGGGGGTCTGTGAATTAAGCTTGTATCTGATCCATTCAGATAAATCATCATTGCTAAGGGCATCAGACTTACCCATTACTTCTCCCATGTTGCCATAGATACGCTGCCATTTTAAGGCCATTATATTATTCATATTTGATTGATTTTATGTTCTATCCTCCCTCCACTCAACTATTTTTTTTCTGCTAAATTCTCCATTTTTCTTAAGCAAATTCCCCTTAGCCTCGCATGGCCTGTAGTCTGTGTGCAGCCTACTTGCCACAACCTCTACAACCTCTAAGAATGGTTATGTTTTCTAAAGAAAGAACAGGATGTGTGGTCTAAAAAGACATTTTTTCTGAATTATAAATTAATTTGTGTTTAAACTTTACTAAAGTCATAACATAATTTATGTCTATTACATATTTAGTAAGTCCATTTGGGGGGAGAGATAAATGTAAAATTACAAAAGAATGGTAACTAGTAAAGAAAATAAAACATGTGTCCTCACTGTCCTACCCATGCATTCATCATCCACAAAGTTGTCTTCCTCTCTTTCTTCTAATGTTCCACAAATTCTAGTCTCTCTAAGAATGGCTCTGCTTTGACTACGTGAAGAATTAAAAATAACTCCTCAAATTCTACCGAGGGAACCTAAATGTCTTCTTCCAACACTTCAATACAACAATACAAGGAATTCATCTCTCTGGGCTCCAGACCCTTTACCCATGAAGGGAAGAACTAAATTAGAATTAGGTGCAAACTTTTTAAAAAGCACTGGAAACATTTTTTAACTGAAATATTACATGGAAGGAAAAAGCAATAGTAAAGGGTTAAGTGATAAAAGAAGAGGCTCTCAAGAAATGCAAAAAGCTCCATGGATTTGAAAATCATTAGATTGGATGATTTTTAAATCCCTTCCAATTTAAAGAAATTATTCTTATGATTTAGATCTAAAAAAATCCCAAACCTCCTTAGAGGTATTGCTTAGAAACAGATGGAGTAATTTTATCCAGGAGCAAGGGCAGGAATGGATTGTGGTGCCATTGTACTAATCTGACTCCATCCTTTCAACTCATCTTGGCCTTTTGAAAATTCTTTGTGGAAAAGTGAAGTTTCAGGAGCACAGGTCCCTCAGCAACAGCAGTAGAAAGAAGCCTCCTTTAACATCAGCAGATAGTAGTGGGCTTTCACTACTTCTGCAGCACCTTCTTACAATGGACTCTTTGCTACTATTAGAATCTTCTATACTCTGCCTAGCAACCAGCTCCCCATGGTAACGACAAGAGCAGTCATTACATCAGACCCATAATGCTGCTTGTATCCTCATTACTCTATACTTTTTCCCTGTTCGGCATATACAATAAGCCCTTTGTCTAAATGTAAATATTTTTTCAATAATTCGACTGTTGGATGATTAAATGCCAAAGTCCAAAATATCATAGAAAACCAAAGTGAGTTGTATTAAAAAATAATACAATATATTTTTTATATAATTGCATCTGTATTCCATTTCTGATTTGCACACAGGCAAATACCTATGAGTAGTTAGTTAGGACAAGGTCTCACGAAGTTCTGTCTGCTGAAATCTATCAATGGGATGTCCTTGCAAGTCACATGAGTGTTCAGGAGACCAGGCCTTGTTCCTCTCACTAAACAGCTATGTGATCTTGGTCAAGACACAACATTTCTCAGGCTTCAGTTTCCTCCTTCATCAAGAAAGATGAGCTGATGATCTCAAAGGCTCCTTGGTGTGCTAACATTTCATGACATTTGGCTTCATTTTCAACCAGGGTCTGTCTTTGTACATCTCCAAATTCAAGCCTCTGATATTTTTCTTAATCTAGAGTTTTCTCCATAAGATTACAATATTTCTTGTAATAGTTCTTAGTATTATGTTCAAAGTATAGGAATGGACTACAAGTTTGTAAAAAAGTAGCCTGCCAGGGGTTCTAAGAAGTCAGATGTGAAATGCAGGGCCCTAAAATGACCTTCTAGAGGGAAGTGTGAACTAGAATATCTGCCACTTTTATGAGTGCTACAGAAATCTTTAGTACCTTTAGGATCACCAGGCCAGTCTGGTGATCATGCATTCATGCATTTATCTACCAATGTGGCCTCTCAAAAAGCATTTAGCAGTTCCTCGCTATTTTCTGAGGCATCCCTGGATACTGAGGATAATATAAAGTAATTTAAGGCATGAATAATCTAGTGGGGAAGAGAAGACATACACATTTGAGTTAGATAAATAAAATATTAGATAACGTATGATTAAAGAATGCATATACATAGAAGGAGAACTGGATTTTCAATTTTAATTAAAGTAAGAACTAGACCTTTAATTAAATAGGAGAACTGGACTACTAAATGTTCTATTGAGAATCATATGAATAAGATGGTTGGCAAAGGGAATTCTTAACTAAGTGAAAAACTCGAAAGTGGAATAAACATGATCTGTACCATACTCAGAAAGACTTCATGCTTTTTTTAATGTTGTATTTTCACCATCTGAAGTTTAATTGTTTTTTGTCTGTTTGTTTATTTGTTTTTATGCCTACAGTACCTGGTCTTCCTAGGTGGTCTCCCATCAAGTACTAACCAAGCCTGACCCTGCTTAGTTTTTCAAGTCAGATGGTATCAGGGATGTTCAGGGTAGCATGATCATAGACCGAAGTTTAATTGTTTTTGAACAAGGAGCCTATGTTGTCATTTTGCACTAGGACCAGCAAAATATGTACTGTCATCCAGAATATTGCCTGTTCAAAGAAAGGGATCCTATTGTGGAGTGGTAATAGATAATACTGGAAAAGAGGTGGGGATTCAAGAACAGAGGGCCTTGAATGCTATGCTGAAGTGTTTGGACTTTATCTTGTAGAAAGAGGGCAATGCTGGCACTTTTTGAGTAGCAGAGTAATATGCTAATATTGAGATTTTGGGATGACTAATATCATGCTAACATGGATAGGGAGACACAGCTGGCTTGAAGACTCTTATGACCCATGAGTAAGACAAGAAAGTCCACTTGTATCGAGTGGAAATGGAGAGAAGAGAAAAGATTTGAGAAACAAGCAGAAAAGAAAAATTACTATGTCTTGATAACAAATTAAGGATAGAAAGGGAGGAAGGCATAAGTGGAGGCAGTGAGGGAGAGAGACAAAGAGGGAGAGAGTCAAGGACAGGTGAATAAAATTCACATGAAAATTTCTTTAATCAGACTTTTGCAAAACAATAAAAGGACAAACTAAAGCATTGCTACAATAATTATTGGTAGCAGAATTGCTCGAACTGCCAAGAGCCTTTAAGGTAATACTTTGATCCGGGAATCTAACAGTAAGGTAAATGCTAGGTAAATTCACTCATTTATTCATTTCATTCATTCAATGTTGTTTGATCACCTACTATATCTCCAAGCACTGTTTTAGACATGAAAGATTTAGCTGTGAATAAAGCTGTCATGGGTTCTGCCTACATAAATTTCACAGTCTAGGGAAGGAAAAAGATGTCAAACAAATAATCACAATTGTGGAATGTCATGAATGGGGAGCTGCGTGTGGTTTGGGAATTAGAGAAGCTTTTCTATTCCTTTCTCCCAAGAAACTTAAACAAATAAATAAATGATGTTGTTAAGCCCATAACACTTAATTGATTTCCCTCTAGTTCCATTCAACAACAGCTTGTTTGTGTGCGTGTACATTTGTAGGAGTAATTTTTGTCTCCTAAAGGCTTGGTGTGTCTCATGAGAGAGGGAGATACTGACAGCAAAGTTACTGGCAGAGGGAGGAATAAAAGAAAAAATGAGAAGCTGATGATAACTGCCTTTTATTCTATTCTGAATGGCTTTCTGCTGGGATTATGAGGAAATGCCTGATTTTTAAAAAATCTTCTATGGATGTGGTTTTCATGCAGCTAAGATGTTCTCACTGGGTTGCCTCTCTCCCTAATCATAGTTTTTGTTTCAAAGATGGGCACCCACTCAGCCAGACTGGGTTTTCCCCAGGAATTTTAGAAATGGGACTGGGAGAGAGCAAACTCAATAATGCTGGGGTGGCCATTTTTAACCATGGGAACTGGGAAAACGATAAAGCTGATTGATAGAAAAAAAAAGAAAAATGGCGCATGGGTGAGGGCCAAAGAGAATTGTCTGAGAGTGTTCAAAGCCCCAACTCCAGGTATTTTCCTCTAAGTCTCAACCATATTCCTGCTGCTGAGTTGCATGAGATACCATGGTATCTTTAAAAAAGTGCTCTTTTTTTTTTGCTTAAGCTTGTTCAAAATTTCTATTATTTGCTTCTCTACTGTTTGCAAACAAAGAGGATCCCTACCGATTAGTGTTGAGGAGGTATATTTGGTGATGGTGGAAAGCTGTCAGTACAACTCGGCAAAACTTTGTGATCAATTGTACAGTCAAATACTTCTAGGTGTGTGGACCTAGAGTTTGTAAAGGTGGCAAAACATATAACCAGAGCAAAGCCAGGAAGCTGGGTCAGCCATGTCACAGAAAGCATCTTGGATGGCTGTTTTTGTGGTGTCCTTTCTATCTAGTGCCAGGTAAACACCACCCGTTATGGATACGACACAGCTTCAGCCAGCTGAAGGTTCTCTTTCCTCAGAAAGAGCAGTAGTACCTATCCATAGTTTAGTCCTTGAACTTCTTTGTTGAATCCTACTCTGGGTTCAACTGGATCAACCTTTATGTACCATCTCTGATCTTGACATTATTGCCTTCAAAGACACCATTAGACACAGGCCATTAGGAACCTGTTGGCCAAAGGATAATTTCCTGGAAAGTAACAACCAGGACCATGATTAGAAGTTTCAGGTCCCTTCCAGATCTGAAAGCTGGTGTTATGGGACACATTTATAGATATAACTCTCCTCTTCTTGACCAAAAGGTGGCCCACCCACATAACTATTTCCTCTACCTGGCATTATCTGACTCTGGGAAAAGCCATCCTTCATATGAACACCCTGAGTCACTCACAGGCTGACATGTTCTTCTTTGGGATACACAGGTGTTGAACCATCTGGTAAAGAAGATGCAAGGTCACTATTAATGTAAAAATGAGAGAGCATAGTCTGATAGGCCAGGCCGTCTATGCTGTTCCTGCCTCAATCTTGGCCACATTTCCCAAACAAGGCTAAGAACCAGGAATTATTTTTGTGTGTAGTGTTGATGCCTGAGAACACTCTGCTCCTTGCCTTCTGAGTCCAGGTACCAATAATAACTGTTCCCTGGCCAAACATTGCCCTGCGCGCTGATGCATAGCCAAATGGTCGCAATGACCAAGAATGACATAGGCTGGACTATCTACCCATCTATTGCTGGGAACATTCAGAGAAGAGAAAGCAAAAATGATGACCAGGTCATTGATGTAGCCCTTTCTGGTCTGAAGTGAGAAGGTGAGCCTGAGGGGAGCTGGACTGGCCTTAGTGGTCCTCACAGATGAACAGGCATGCACAGAAAAAGCTGGGACCAGGCACATGCTATTCTTTCTTAATCTTAAAATATGTGCTGACTCCGTGTCCTTTAAGAAAACTACAAAACATTAATTCAGGCCAGCTTCTAGTACTGGGCATTTGGAGGGTAAAAACCAGGAGAATATTCAAATCCAAAGAGCTCTAACTCAGAATTGCTATGCGGTTCCTTCAATGATCAAGCCTTATGCACAGTCCAAAGTTATTTTAGAAAGATGTCTGTTCACACAAACACTGTGAAGCTATTCTTTCCCTAAGCATCACACTCTCAGTTTGTCAAAACATTTGAAGAAGACTAATTCATGCCTCAAAAGGAATTCTCTCTCACTCAAAAAGCTGCCAGGTTTGTGAACTTAAGGCTTTTATATTATAATATCTTGAGACACTAGAGGGATGAGGAACGTGGACCTCAAGTGGAAATGCCTTGGGGCTTACGATGTCCCTAAGGGGGAAGAATTCACAATTTGCATGTTTTCTGGAAGGAGAGGATGAGAACGTCAGATGGCTTAAGCAAACTGTGGCCAGTTTAGGTGACTATGAGAAGAAGCACAAGGTAGTAATTGAAAACACGAGCTCTGGAGCCAGGAGTGCATGAGTTAAAGTCTCAGCTTTCCTATTAATAACTAGTTGTGGAATCTTGTGAAATTTCCTTAATGGCTGGTGATTCAGTTTCTTCCTCTAGGAATGGGGGTGAAATGGAGAGAACAACAGTACCTCTTAGAGAAATATTGTGAGGATTGAATTAGCATATGTAACATGCTGAGAGTGTGCCCAGCAAATAGTGAGCCACAGAAAATTCTCTGGGTGCTCTACTGGGGCTGTAGTGAACCTCCCCAAGTCTCTGCCTGTGTCCAGAGGACAGGCAAGCAACAGGCCACACTGTCACTAGAGCTGCCCCAAGAGGATAGCTGTTCAGCTGCAGGGAATTTGTTCTTCCATCACAAACAGGTCCCTGAAGTACAGAACAGAAACTCGGCAACTGACATAAACAATTTCAAACAATAATCTCAGAAGACAAATTGCTCCATTTGGGCATCAAGATTCCTCTCAGAGGCTTTCCCCACTTGTTTATGTATTCCATGGCGAAGAGCCATGAGTGAATTAAGCCGACAGTGTGCGCACACTGGGGAAGGCAGGAGGGGCCTGAGGAGAGAAAAACCTGCCATTTGACCTGCTTTCCTTGAAAGCTATTGCTGGGGGAGGTCTTTGAGAAAAGGGACTCTAATTGATGTCTCCTTATGTCCACCTGTTCATCAAAAGAGGTCAGGAGAACTGGGGCCAGGAGATACAGGTTTGAATCCTGCTCTGTCATGTTTTTGTGCCTGTGAATTTTGGCAGGTCATTAACCCTTTCAACCTTGGTTACCCATCCCTATAAGAAGGTATCTTTTTAAGGTACCATTATACCCAAGTGGGTAAATGCAGTGATCAAACTAAGACTTCTTTAACAGTGAAAAATTGCTACACAAATATAAATGAGGTTAATGTAGGCATCGAATGAATAACTGCATGAAAACTGAACACAAAAGAGAATTAGTACTTGGAACAAAGGGTGCATTTTATGAAGGCAAAGGAAAGGAATTATCCTCAAATTAAGATGAAATTTTTCTTTTCACGTTGCCGTGTCCCTGAATATAGATTTAAGTTCTTTTCAGATCCTAAATTAAGCCTGTGATGTACTATGCTAAAATTTAGAGCATACATTTCCTTTTCTGATTATAAAATAAATGCATGTTCATTACACAAAATTTGGAAAATGGACAAAAGTTTCAGGATGAAAAGAGAAATTAATGGTAATTCAAGTCTGTAGGGATAACCCACAACTTGCCTTCTTTCTTACAACTCGAATATGTATGCGTATAGAAAAATATGTGTTCTACAATTTTTCAAAAATTTGGATTGTATTATATATGCAATCCAAAGTAGTTTTGAACACTACTTACATTATAAACATATTCCATCTTGTTAGATATTCTTTGAAAGCACCACATTTAATGTGCAGGTTATGATTTATTTTCGATGTATTCATTTTCATTTTGTAGAACATTTTAAGTTTTTTCTTCATAGGACATAAATCTTTGACCCTTCATACAATATACGTAATGCATACACAGTATATAATAGACACATATGTTTGTATGTATTATACATTATACACTCAAATTATTTTATATACTAGTATTGTTTTACTATTAATATATACTAGTATTGTATATACAATTGTGATTGATACATATGCAAATATATTGCTATAATATATATAATAGTGTGAGTATATATATGAATATACATATCTTTCATTAATATATTTTACTGTTCCTTTACACTTTAGAAAATAGTAAATGTACACATATTAAAATTTTTTGAAATGTTAGAAAATAATCTTGGCTCTACTGTTTTTACAAGGTGTTGAAGCAACCAAACAAAACATTTAAGAACATTTTCTGTCTCCGGGACATTCCATGGTGTCAGGTTCTAATCTACATGTTAAGACTAGAACTCTCTGCAGAGGCGGGCATTCCACTAAGTCAAAGTTTCTTTTGCAATGTCTAGGCCTTATTCTGTTTTCCTCTCCCAGCCAATACTGTGTTGAACTGGCTGAATTTTCACCTCTCTTTCTGCCTTGAAGCCAGTGCAGATGGCTACTATGTGCAAAGAAAGCTTTAAGCAGACAGACGGTTTTGTTGAGAGAGACACTTGTTCAAAGCCAGGCATCTGCCTATTTTTGCACCAGTTGTGTTTCCCCTGGATACAAATTCCTCAGAGGGATCATGTGGTAAACTTGGTTCTGAGAGCCCAGAGACCAGAATTTTGGTCCTAAATCTACTGAGTGACCTTGGACAAATTTATTAATATCCTTGAACTTCAGTCCTCTTATCTGTAGGGTCAGCTTTGCAATCTCACAGAGTTGGTGTGAAAATTAAAGCATATTAACTGATGTAAATTTGTGTTGGGGGCAGGGAAGTTTAATGCATCAAAAAGATAAAAAAGTGTCACAATTTAGCAGTCTCCTTCCCAGCCGTCTGATTCCCAAACTTTGTTCCCTCTGGAGAAAGCTTTTCCCCTTGATTTTAGTTTTAAATAGAAAAGTATTTTCAATTATAATGGCATAGGACTTGTACTCTCAGTAGAACCTGAAAATCAGCCGTGAGCCTTTTCTGATCCTTATAACCACTGGTAACCTTTCGAGGGTCCCAGACAAGGCCTAGGGCTCTTTTCAGAAACATATAAAGACCTGAGCTGGACAACAACCCCAGTCTCTGGAGAATAAAAATACTAAAATTTCCTTCCTAAAATTTTTTTGAAAGGGAGAGAATAAGTGTTAATATGTATAAAATCATTTTATTGAATACAGTGTAAATTTCTATAATGATAATGATTATATTCACCACTTTTAAACACAAACTGGGGTAAAAAAAAAGAAATGAAAATAGCTATTAGCAAGTCTTAAGAGAGAATTATGACAGGCAGGTTGCTGTTAATTTAGAAACAATATGATTTTTACAATAACTTATAAATTGTTTAAAAATATTGTAAATTAACATACTATATAGCATAGAGATATAAATACTGATATAATAATTAATATATATTAATCTGTGAATAAAATTGCTACCATTTGTGGAGTGTATAAGCATATCCCTGCACTTTATTAAACACTCTTAATATGCTTTTTCACTAAAGCTTCACAAACTTTCCAAGGGGAGGCACTTTTGTTTCTACATTTACAAATGGAGAAGTGGTAGTTCTAGAGCTTGAAGGATATGCTCCAGTTCACACAATCAGGAGAGTAGTACCAGGATTTGGACACAGGTCAGCTAGGCTATAGGACCTATGCTACAACACATACATTTAAAATTTCTAGTATAAAGTAATATTAGGATTTTGAGTTTTCAGTCCCAGCTGAAGTGTTTTTGGTTGAATGTGAGCATGCTCTTGGATTGGTGGGAATTTATTAACAACTTAAACCTCCTTGGTATTCAGCCAATTTTCGATTTAGTTGTGCCCCAGATAAGGTTTCTTTCATCCCCCATTATACCATGATTTAAGAATAAAAAAATCATCCCAGACAAGAAAAAGCCAAAGGAGTTCGTCACCACCAAACCAGTATTACAAGAAATGTTAAAGGAACTTTTTAAAAAAGAAGAAAAAAAAGGATAATAATAAAATGGCAATCACTACATATCTATAAACAATTGCTTTTAATGTAAATAGATTAAATGTTCCAATCAAAAGACATAGAGTGGCTAATTAAATAAGAAAACAAGACCCTTACATATGCTGCCTACAAGAGACTCACTTCAGATGGAAAGACACAAAACAAAAAAGGGAAAAAAGTAAAGGGATAGGGAAAAATATTTCATGAACATGGAAATAATAAAAAAAACAACTGGAATAGCAGTACTCATACTAGACAAAATAAACTTAAAAACAAAGGCTACCACGAAAGACAAAGAAGGACCCAGTAGTTCTATTTCTGGGTATTTAGCCACAGAAACCCCCCTAAAAAAACTAATTCAAAAAAACATATGCATCCATATGTTCATTGCGGGATTATTTTCAATAGCCAAGATATGAAGGCAACCTAGGTGTCCATCAGTGGTTGAATGTATAAAGAGGTGGTACATGTATACAATGGAATATTACTCAGCTATAAAAAAAAAAACGAATGAAATCTTACCATCTTCAACAACATGGATGGACCTAAAGGGTATTATGCTAAATGAAAAAAGTCAAAGAAAGAAAGACGAATACCATATCGCTTCAATTATATGTGGAATCTAACAAACAAAATAAACAAACAATAGAGAAACAAACTCATACATACAGAGAAGATTTTGATAGGTGCCAGGTGAAGGGGGTTTGGGCCATGGGTGAAAAGAGGAGGGGATTAAGAAGTACAAATTCGTAGTTACAAAATAGTCATAGGAAATACAGCATAGGAAATACAATCAATAATATTGTAATAACTATGTATGGTGTCAGATGGATACTAGATTTATCATGTGATCACTTTGTAAGTTTTAGAAATGTCTAATTACTATGTTGTACACCTGAAACTAATACTGTATGTTAACTATAATTGAAAAATAAAAAATTATTTTAAAAAATAAGTGAATGAGCAAACAACATTCACTGTTAATTGGTTTATTACCAAAGTTATTCCTTTCTATTACAGAAAATAATAGGAGGCACTGAATATATAATCAAAGTAAAGAATATAGGAATATTAAAAAGAAGAAAAAATATTAAATTATTCATAATCTCATTGCCCAGAGATAATCACTTTGCAATGGGTCTTTCCAGGCTTTTTTCTATACTTTAACACTTCGGGTATGTTTATGGCGTTTTGAACCCTAACTTGTTGAGTTTAAAATATTTCAGCTTTAAAATATATTCTTTTTTACTGCCTTTATGGTCAAGATATGAGCCTGATGTTTAGAACTTATTGACATTTCTCTCTGTGTGTGTACACATGCTCACATGCACATGTTGAGAGGGGGTGGTAAATTTAAACTTATCTTTCAATATCCTATATTATTGAAGAGGTTTAAAATATGTAATCAAATTAACTATTCATAGCCTGTAAATCCTCATTTAAATTTTTGTCTATTTGATTAGACTTACAGAAAGGTGTTTTCCACTACTATTATTACGTCAATTTCTCTTTATTGTTTAAACATATTTTCTATAGACACCAAAATTCTTATTTTAAAAGATTCAAATGGTAAAGATAAGGTCTTGCCCTCCTCCCAAACTGAGCATCAATGTAGAGTTTGACTTATATTCTTGAAGGTTTTTTTCTGTGTATTTACATCTAAATAATTTTTTAAAAACAAATGCAAATATGTTGCCTGTCTGTTTCGTAATCTGCTGTTGTAAAAAAATTAATTACATGTCTTGGAGATCTTTCTATGTCAGTTCATATAATATTTTATCATTTCTGTTTTGCTCTGAATTATATTGTATAGGATGAATGTACTATAATTTAATTAACCATGCCCCAATTGACGGATGTGTATGCTATTTCCTTTTTTATTTTTATTTTTTGCATAATAAACTATGATGCATTGAAAATTCCTGTACACGCAAGTATTTCTTTAGATTAGATACTTTGAAGTTTTTTGGTTGATGAGGAGGCTCATTTAAAATTTAGCAGAGACTGTCAAATTGCATCCTTTAAGACTTTACAGATATGCTTATCAATAGGATATATATGCCTATTTCTCCACACGTGTCCAATACTTGATGTTATCAATATTTTAAATTTTTGCCAATCTTATGTTTGAAAAAAATAATATCCTGCTCTTTTAGTTTACATTTTCTTGAATGTTAGTGAACTGAGTATATTTCATGAGCTTATTGACTATTCCCCCCCCCCCGAGTTACCTTTCTTTTATGTTGTATGCTTTTAATATTATTGTTTATGGAAGCCCTCTTAATAACTTTGTCTGAGATAGTCATTTCAAGTATTTTCTTTAAATAAACTTTTTGACTTTAAATTTTTTTGGTGATTTTTTTTTCTCATGCAACATTTTAAACTTTTTTAAGTGTCCAAATATGTCATTTTTTATTTCTACTCTTATCTTGGTGACATGCTTGGGAGGGTTTGTCTCACTCTAAGACTATAAAATTGTTCTCTGTTTTCTTCTAATATTTTACAGATTTCCTTAGCTATTTAATCCATATGGAATTTATTTTAAGATATATTATAAAGTAGCTGAATTCATTTATTTCCCAATGGGTAGTAAATGTTCCCAACAAACTTTCATCACATATTTTATTGCTGATTTGAACAGCCATCATTATTATTAGAGATTAATAACTAATAATTAGAGATTAGATTCACACATATACACATAGATCTGTGTGTGTGTATATACATACACAAAATTCTGATCCACTGATAACATTTGTCTGTTTTATTCCTAATACCGCTAAATATTTCTTTTATTTTTTTCAGCTTTATTGAGGTTTAATTGACAAGTAAAATTGTAACATATTTTAAGTATACAACATGATCATTAGGTATACATTGTGAAAGAATGCCCTGCCATCGAGTTAATTAACATACCCATCACCCCACATATTTACCTTTTTTTTTGGTGAGAACGCTTCTACTCTCTTAGCAACTTTCCATTATAAAATATAGTGTTATTAACTATAGTTTCCATTTTTATACATCAGATCCTCAGACCTTATTCATCTTATGAAGGACAGTTTGTACCCTTTTATCAACCTCTCCCTATTTCCCCCACCTTCCAGCCTTTGGCAATGACTGCTTCACAGTCTGTTACTAGATGTTTTTTATATAGCTATGTTTGTATCTTGAGGCAAATCTATTCTTACTGTTGTTAGTTTTCAAAATTTTTTTGAATTTTTTTCTCAAATAAACAAATCGAAATAGTCAAATTTCATGAAAAGTTCTGATTGGGGGAGGGGAAAATGACATATATCATTTATAGGTTAATTTGTACTAGAAACAGGTATCTTGATAAGTTACTATTTAGGCAATCAAAGACGATAATGGCAATTGAGTATGTGCCTGGAGTTGTAGTCCAGAATGAGGTATATTAAATCCAGTAAGCCAGGTGTGTATGTGATGGGTGAGGGTGGGGAGTAGGAGCAGGGAGCTTTAAGTTGTAATAAAGATGGTCCTCGTGGCATGGTGAACAAATGGAATCAGATCTGGCCTCCGTCATTTTTTGGTTGTGTTACTCTGACAAAGGTGTTTAACATCTTTGAGGCTCAGCTTCTTCATCTATGAAATGGGGATAATCATATCTGTAGCACAGCATTTTTGTAAAGATTAAATGAGATAATAGCTTCTCAATAACCCCTAGTCCTCTTCATTTCTTTGAGGAGTCATCAGCCATGTTTGGTAAGAGGTGATCCCCAAAAAGCAGATCACACAGAAG
Organism: Rousettus aegyptiacus; assembly: GCF_014176215.1. Taxonomy (NCBI): domain Eukaryota; kingdom Metazoa; phylum Chordata; class Mammalia; order Chiroptera; family Pteropodidae; genus Rousettus; species Rousettus aegyptiacus. Next base: position 69,371,293 of record NW_023416309.1, read on the forward strand.
TTCTCAAAGTTATCAGGTAACTGTGGATCTTATTTTTTTTATTGACTGAAAAGGTGTGTATAGCTCATTGAACATCAGGCACCATTAAATAAATACCCAAGACAACTCTGAATTAGTTCTATTTCAGGGACAAGTGTTCATCACCATACAGAAATAGGACTTAGGTTAGGCTTTGTACACTCTAAGTTCTCCAGAAATACTAGTTACTATAGTAGATAATAAGATTAATATCCATTATTCCCACACTTGGACATTTAAACTTGAGTATCCTATACAAACAATTCAGAGAATGAGAAAGCTTATGTGCACAAAGATTTTCATACTAGTGTTACTTATTATATAAAAATCATAATGGGCTTAATTTGCTGATCTGAGTGGGAAGAGTTTAGTATATTACTATATACTCACTTGGTGGACTTGAATACAGTCTAAAAAAATTATGCTGCTATATAGCAGCTTGAAAAACTACTTATGATTTTTGCTGAATGATAAAAGTCTGAGTGTAAATTTATGTATGCATTCTCATGTAACTTTGTAAAAATCTTTATGCATCTGGACAAGGACAGGAAAGGAACACAAAATAGTAAAGACATATAAAATATTGAGGAGATTATTGTTCAATTAATGTTGAATAGCATTTTCTGGATTTTGCCTATTTTGGAGCCTTATTGCCCTGTCTGGAGCTTTAGCATCAAAAAGTTCCGTGTGGAACTTTAATTCAGACTGAGAAACCAGAATTAGGAGTGTTTTCGGAATTAGGAAAGTCAGAACAGTTTATGGGGTATTTTTCAATCATTTTGCCTTATCTGTGAAATGGGGATGTTCCTTGGTGCTTTGATTATATTTTCTGAGAACAAACCGATGACTTTGTACCATTTAAGAGGCCAAGGGGAAAGAGATGAAGATTGAGGGGTGAAAAACTTACATGACAAATCAAGTTGGGGTGACAGACAAAAGGTGCTAGCCAAGAAATAGTGAGTATTTGAAAGATTGTGTATTCACTCATTATTGCTACGCATATCAAGTGATGGCTAAGTTCCTATACATGAGGGAACCCCAAAATATGTTTAACAATATTACACTTAATTCACTGTTTAAGTCACTGTTTCTACTGCTAGAATTCTATTGCTCTTCTAATGATCTCAAGTAGCTGAACACAGCAAACGTCCACTGGAGTGACTGAAATGATAAAAGATATTCCGAAAGTGTCTGCATGGAACTGGAGAGAATTTCTCTTCTCTCTACCAACAGGAGGAAAGAAAAAAATTTCCTTCTTTCAATAATGGTCCTAGGGGGCATCTCGGTCCTAGAGGGCATCTCGTTGTGCCCTGTAAAAATAAAAGTCAGACCAGAGGGCAGTGGGGAGAGGAGAGAGGGGAGTGGGGAGGTAGACGGGGTAAAGGGGATCAAATATGTGGTGACAGAAAGATAACTATGAGAGGTGAACAACAACAACAAAAGTCAGGATCAGCTATTTATTTTATATTTCAGAGAATAAACAATATATTTTATTTTAACAGAATTCGGAAAACGCTGCATTTTATCTAAGAGTGAAGCTTGACTAGCTATTCTGGATGATCTCAGAATAGAAGTTAGGGCAAATTACTGACTTAAAAGACAAACATTTCCTGCTTAATAAAGTTGAAAATTGAAGTACTAAAATTGTAAGACTGCAAAACTATTATTTGTCTGATGGTTTTGTTTTTTAAAATTCTATTTATGGCTGGGGTCTGCATTAGTGGTGAGAACTGCTGTGTGCGCCTCGGTTCCGCAGCCCTGCCCGGAACCTGTCCGGGGTCAGCACTGGGCAAAGCAGCCTCACCCCCGGCTCTGCCTCCTCACACGCGAGGGGGTAATGAAGCCATTCTGTGCAAAGGGACACGTGGCCATGACAGCTGCAGTCACATGCCAAAGGTGAGAGCAACCCAGCGTCCATTTAGGGTTGTGAACAAGTGAAGTGTGGTCCATCCGCAGAGGCGGTGTCAATCACAGGAAAGAATGCTGTGCTGACACCTTGAAAACATTATGCTCAGTGAAAGATTGGATGGAAAAGTTAAATAGCTAGCTAGCTAGATAGATAAATGAAATTATATCTATATCTCTCGAAGCCTTTTAACTATACACACTTCTCTCTTGCACAGTTCACATCCCACCAGGTTAAGTAATCCCTTCCCACATGGGGAATAGGGACTTCTTTTTTTACATACAAAACAAAAATATTCATAAAATATTTATTTATGTATGGGACTTCTTTCTATAAAATAAACTCTTGATAATTCTACAAAAGTCTTTCACAAATGGCATGAATTATTTTACCAATATGGAAAGAAAGGCCCCGTGAACTGAATTGACTTTCCCAAGGTCATGGAGCCACAGAATGGATATGATGGGGTCCCACAGTGTGTCTTCTTATGGCAGAGAAATCTGAAATGAGGCTGGGGAGGCAAGTTTTTGTGAAATGTACCTGCTGGATTCTCCTTCCCAATCTGGGCAGAGATGCAAGATAGCTAGCTGGTCACCATCTCCTCGATGGCCAGTGAGTTCTTGCTGAAAAGATGGAAATAAAGGAGATGAATGTGCACTTTAGGCTCTAGCAGCTCCTATTCAGGTTTGGTTTTCTTGAAGTATGTAAAATTCTAATCTTGGGCTTGAGCAAATCTGCTTCTGCCATGCACATCTGTTATTCTCCAATTTAATCCTATTAGATGAGAATCCATTCAATTTGGTTCAATCCAATTTGATAAAATCTTACCATGTCTGTCACATACTGTAGCAGATAAAAGACAAATGCCACTCTTTCTGGTCTTAAAAAACTTATTTTTTAAAGTACTTCAGGTACACAAAATTAGATTAATCATAATTCTTGGTCCATGTTACACTGTTGCACTATCATCATTGGTCCATGGATGAACATCGTTTAATTAATTTGCCTAAGAATACTATGCATGTAACCACTGCCTAACCCAGAAACACCACCAATAACTTCTTTTTTACCTTGGACTAAACCATTATCCCTTCATCTTGCCCCTCTCACTCCAGAGGTAACTACTGAATTTTGTATTTATATTCACTCATTTCTTTTGTTGTTCTAGTTTTAATGTATACATACATATGCCTAAAATATATAAAAACATTATGTTGTTTACTTTTATTGTTTTTGAATATTCTTTAGGTGCAAAATAAAGTGTATTAATTCAAAACATACTCAATAGGCCTTCTCTCTGCTAATCACTGCTCTAGGTGCTGGAAAATAAAGTAGTGAAAACAAACATACAAAAATTCCTACTCTCATGGACAAATAACAAACAAATAACCAAGTTAAATGTTTAGTATGCCCATTTGTGATAAGTGCTATGGATAAAAATAAGGCAGGGAAAGTCCAAAAGGGAGGTCAGGGCTCTTGCATCATAATTAAGATGATGAGGGAGGGCCACTGGGTATAGGAGTACATCTAACACAGTCAGACCTGAGGCAAGAGCAATGATCTCAAGCAGGTGGCCCCAGCCAGACCCTGTGGTTTCCTTTGGCTTTTAAAAAAGATTTTTAATTTCCATTTAGGACTTAAAATACACTCATCTTTTAAGGTTTAGCTAATTGTGTTCCAATGTGGACTTCTGAAGGCACAGTTTGCAGGAACCATGCAAGGATATTAGAGAGCCAGCTAATATCCTTGTCATGTGACGGCATGGAGTATGTCTTGTCTGCTCCCCAATTGTATCCCCAGCTTCAGCACAGTCTCCATAACAAGGGAAACATGAAAGAAATAGTTGTTGAATGAATGAATGAATAAATATATACCATTTGCATAGCATTTTTTAGGTTGCCTGTGACCTCTTTGGAGACTGGGATTAGAATCCTATGATTGATATTCTTGGGGTATGGTATTTGTCCTGACTTACATTAGAAATATTAAAATCTCTGAGAAATCCTACAGTTAAAAATCCAATTTCAATCTTTCAGTATATTCTGCCTACCTCTTAAAAAATATATTTCCTGCTGAATGACTGTTAACATCCTGTAGAATTAGTCTTCTGTGGATCACCCTAGAGAAAATACTGGGATTATGGCTAGATAATCCACATTATGAGAAAAGTTCTGGAGAACAAAATCTACAGGATGGAGCCCTTGTGGAGGTGTGAGAGATGGGAATGCCATATCAGAAGTTGCTGTCACAGGCAGAATGATGCACCCTCCCCCCATTCCCTCCAAAGATGCCCATGTCTTAATCCCTGGGACCTACAAATATGTTACTTTATATGGTCCTGTGGACTAAACTGTGTCCTCTCCCAAACTTGTATGTTGAAGCCCTAATCCCCACTGTGATGGTAATTGGAGATGGGACCTTTGGGAGGTAATTAGGTTAGACGAGGTCATGAGGGTGAGGTCCTCAGAATGAGATTAGCACCCTTGTGAGAAGACATATCAGAGACTACCCTCTCTCTGTCTCTTTCTGTGCCATGCAGAGACATAAAGAGAAGGTGGCCACCTGTTAGCCAGGAAAGGGGCTTTCCCTAGAACCTGACTCTGTTGGCACCTTGACCTTGGACTTCCGGCCTCCAGAACTGTGAGAAAATAAATTTCTATTGTTTTGCCACCCAGTCTATGGTATTTTGTTAGAGTAGCCTATGCTAAAACACATGGTATAGGGGAATTAGTTAATGCTGCAGATAGAATTAAGATTGCTAATCAGCCGACCTCAAAACATACAGATTATCCTGGATGAGCCTAATGGAATTTCAAAGGCCCTTTAATGTGGATGCCAGAAGCAAAAGAGTTGAAGTCAAAGAGAGGTTTAAAGATGCTATATTTCTTCCTTAGAAGATGAAGGAAGGGGGATAGCCTCCAGAATCTAAAGAGAATCAGAAAACACATTCTCCTTAGAGTCTCCAAAAAGCGTACAACTCTGCCATCGCCTTGACCGTAGCTTAGTGAGACCCTTTTCAGACTCCTGATCTCTGTAACTATAAGATAATATACTTGTGGTGTTTATAAACCTCTAAGTTAGTAGTAGTTTACTACGGCAGCAACAGGCACCTAATGTCGTGGCTGAGAGAGGAATCAGCGGTTGTCAGCAAAAGAAGGAAGAAGTTCAGCTATGGACAGTTTGTACAGAAGCCTACAGTGACAATTCGCCCTTAAGTTCCTCCTATTCTGATTATGTCTAGTAGAAATTCTTGAAAGATTTTAATGGAACAAGTTTTCTCAAACCTTAAAAATATTCTACTGATCATTTCATTAATAATATGAAACTGGGAACTGGTTAAGATATTTGTGCTTCAGTAGGCTTCACACTCAAAAGCTATCAATGTAATTTTTAAAAGAAGACAGCATATGAAGCAATTGAAATGATTTTCTTGAATACTGTATTAATTATGAAGATGGTAGGTATGAATTTTTCATTCATCCATTCAAGAAATTTTTATTGAGCATCTACTATATATCGAGTTTCCTGAGAACACAACAATTCAGAAACATCATAGTTATGCTTTTATGAAGCTTATCGTATTCAAAACTTTACAAAAATACCTAGGGAATTCATTTGGAAAAATACCAAATGTTAAGGCTGGAAGCAACTTCAGAGATGAACCACTTCAAACCCTGTATTTTTTAGATGACAAAAATGAGGTCTAAAGAGGTCAATTGAATTAGGTAAAGAAAAAATATATATATAGTTAGTTTTATAGCCTAGAAAAATTAACTTAACCTACAAAAATGCCTTTCCTATAATATAAAATAAGTTGCTAGGTTAAAATATTTGTTCTAAGTTTCAAACTAATTAATGGTGAAGGTAGGGCCAGAGCCTGAACTTCTCTTCAGATCATAGTGGAAATCTCTTCAATAGTGATCATACGGTAAAAACCTTTGGGATCAACCTCTTAGTACAGTCTCTTCAATTTATAGGAGAGAAAATTCAGTCCCAGAGATGTTAAGGATATAGCTTAAAGTAGAAATCAGTAATCTTTTTAGGTGATCTGAAGGATGGAGGACAGAGAAAACACAGAGAGGATGACCTGTGGAGTCCTGAGATGCCCCTTGCTTTCTCTGGAAAGACAAACAGCAATTGCAGACTCTGAAGCCCCATCCCTGGACATTGCTGGGGGTAGAAAAATGTGGTGTTGGTGTGTTCCACCTTCCAATGCTTAGCTGAATTCAGCTACTGCTTCTCTACTGCCTACTTTGCCTGTTTCTTGGCTTCTTTCAGCTGCAGCCCTAAGTTCTGGAGCAGCTTACCCTCTTCTTCCCCAGAAAGCTACAGAGGAGTACTGATGTTCTACCCCAATCCATATGCAAGATTTATCCCAAAGGACTCAGCCTTTATGCTCATAGCACCCTCTCCTCATTCTGAGTCTCTGCTTTCATGCCTAAAATGTGAAGTTTGCATTTTGGGGAGTCTTTGGGCACCAAAAATCTTGAGAGCTTGAGAGGGCAGCAAAGAGTGTTGATCAAAGACTGCTCAGATTATAGGTAGGGTCACCAGATAAAATATGGAATGCCTACTTCAGTTTGAATTCCAGATATAAGTAAGTCTCCAATATTACAGCATGCTAAAAATATAATTCATCTGAAATTCAAATTTAACTAGGCCTCCTGTATTTTTATTTGCTAAATTTGTGAGAGATAGAGGCAAGGTCATGGCAGGTACCAGGGTCTGCCTTTGTGTGGGCTGTTAGAATGGAAAAAGGAGAACAAAAAAAGAAATAAACAAATGAAACACAACAGTTCTATAGAAGCAAAATCAATAAATGACCTTTCTATCTTTGTGCATGGTGTGTATGTATGTGTGTGTGTGTATGTGTGTACACACATACGTATAACTCCTTGTATTTTATTGACACAAGGATTATGATATTGAGGAAATTGTTGACAGTGATACTGATTATAGATATTGACAAAACAACAGTGAGATCAAACAGTAAAAATGTAGTTAAAAAGTAACACTATTTACTGCATTTATGTGAACTGCCTACCATTTATGCCCAACTGCCACACAGCCCAATCACAATGTTGCTTATTCTCAGTCTTTACATGTCTTCAGAGAAATGTAAAATGTTACAAAAGGGTCTGAAAAATCACCTCATTCAACCCTGACATTTACAGATTAAGTAACCAAGACTCAGAGAGGAGGTAACCAATGCAGAATCCAGCTGCCTAATAATAATAAAACAGTAATTTTTGAGGTCTTACTAAAAGCCAGGTATTTTCCTTAGTGCTCTACTTGTATAATCACATTTAATCCTCACAACAACTTTATAATCATTCTCATTACTCAAATGAGGCAAATTGAGGCAGAGGGAATTATGCAGTTTATCTTAGGTTCAAGTAGAGGTGTCCACTAAAAACCCAGTTAGTTTGGTTCTAGGCCTATACGCTTAACCATGAAACCCTGAGGCCTCTCAGATGACATTAGTTTATATCACTAAACATATTCATACATGTAAACTTTCACAGTTTACTACTCCTGTGGCATGATTTCGTACTTAATAACAAGGTCACTTGAATACAATTTACGGAAAGCTGGCTTGATGCTGTTGTCATACTTGTCGATTTCAGAGTCTGCTCACTTATAAACAAGACCTATAATACAGTGAGTATGATCAAAGACCAACTTAGTTTCATTTATTTTTTTTGAACTATTTTTAATGAAATATGTAACACCAGGCTCTACTATCAAAGCAAACATTAGCAGTGAGATAGAGTTTTATGAACTTATATTTTGAGTAGCTCGTGAAAAAATGAGTGAGAGAGAGAGAGAGAGAGAGAGAGAAAGAAATCAAAACAGAGCAGGTTTCCTTATCCATTGTTAGCCACAAAATAAACCAAGTTCTCTTAGAAGAGGCAAACCTTTCTGTTAGCATGCTGCCAGCCAGTCTTCTGCGCTGGTGCAGCTACAGTTGTAAGTACATCCAGACAGAATGATCACCATCCTCAATATTCCATTTACTTCATTTTATATTTTGCTTGTTTTTCTTGTCTTTCAGATTATCAACCCCTTGCATCTCAGATAATTAAACTACCTTGTCCACTTCCACATCCCAACTTCCCTATTTATCTGCAAGAGGATAAAGCATGCCCGTGTCTGCTTTAATATCATGTTTCCTGAAGCTACCCTTCCTGTGACACAACAGCCTGTCCAAGCTTTAAAAAAATAAGGCAGCAATTGGAATTCTCAGAAACTTCAGGGTTTAACTGGGATATACCAGGACTCCACCAGTGCACTAAGACAGGAATGAGGGGGCAGCGCAAACATTGTATTCCCTCTGGTCTGTACTTTAGGGAGGAAGGATTTGTTTGCTAGGTCTGCTTTGCAATTCTATCTAGTACCTTCACCAAATTCATTTTGACAATTCTGCTCCTCCTCTGTCCATTCCCCGCCCCCTCCCTCCCCCCATATGATACAGCAAGGGTGCATTTGAAATGAATGTATCTTCTTGCAAAACAAATTTGCATCCTCTCTTCTTCAGAAAGGTGGCAGTGTTGCCTTGCAGTTTTGACCAAATTACAAAGCACTGTTAAAGTCTCCAGCAGATTAACTGACCAACCACCTCACCTCGCCATGGGAAGGAAAGGAAGGACATAACCACAGCTGAGCCCAGTGGCTGGCAGACTCATCCTGGAGCTTCAGGGCACTGAGTCTTGCGGCTGCGTAAGCTCTCGAGTTTTCATCTCTTTTCAACAGTATAGAGCCTAAGAAAATCTCCAGTGGACCTCACAGACATCTAAAAGCCAGGAGCATCTAAGGAAACCATGTTTCCCTTCATTTTCTTGAATCCACTCTTCTCATTGTTGAAACATCAATCCCCAGGGAAACACTGAGTGGTCCCAAATAGAAGGGCTAAGAAAAGTTAGCAAACGAGATCAGCATCCTTATTACACCTGTTATGCCTGATGTTCACACTAGAGTTCTCATAAAGTAATTTATCTTCTAAGTAGGAGTTCTGCCATTTATTATGTGGTTTATTACAGCTTTTATAAAACCAGTATTATACGCATAGCGCTATGGAGGAAGAACTTAAGAAGGCATGTATCTCTGTGTCTAAATGTGGAGCCCCCACACCTTCAAACCTTCTATGGGCACCTATACCAACCCTTGGTGAGCAGCAAGTTAGAGTTCCCATCTCTCCCTTCCACTCACCTTCACTTAGCGTCCTTTGAGAAGTTTCTTTAGGCGCTACTAAATCAGAAACTTAGGGGCAAAAATCTCCATTTATAAATATCAGATGGTTTGGGAAAAAATATTTGTGGCACTGGACTTTTTTTTTTTTCTACAGTGATGTCATTTTAAATACTTGGTGTGCTCCAAATTTGCTATTTTTACTTCCCCCAAGTGACTTTTTTGAGAAATGCATTTGTTTGGATTAGCTACATTTTAAGTGACCCCTGTAATCTAATACACAGCATCAGGTTCATCTTCTCAGCAATTATCTCTAATGCTAAGCTGCTTACAAACTTGAATCCGTATTTGTTCATTTTCAAACATGGTCCTTTTGAATGTACCCCTCTAAATTTTTCTATTCACAGATACAGAGGAAAAATAAAACGAAATAAAAAGACTGGCCTTTTCACAAACAAAAAACACACTCATCAACTCAAAGTTATTTAAAATGGAAGACAATAAAGGCCCCCGAAGTCAAATAAAATTTTCACTTCCACAATGTGCTTTTGGGGAACAAGGCTGAAGTAGCCACTGCCGGCTGTGAGACATTTATTGGAAAGCAGTCTAGAGTTGAGAAGTGCAGAAGAGGAAAGTTTAAGAAGGAGTGCTAAATGCCTCAGCCCTACCTGATCTGAATTTGCTCCTAATCAGCAAAGAATGCTCAGCCCCCAGGAGGGTCATGTTGAATCTCTGCGAGCCGCTGGTCCCTTGGCCAGACGCCCCCTGTTTTCCACCAGGAACAGGCTCCGAGGAGCCCAGCTGACCGCAGCTAACAACCCAGAATTCATCCAACTCTCCGTGAGCTCCCCTGGGTAGGAGGAGTACAGTGGCAGCCAGTGACCGAAACCAGGGTCCCCGGAAAACTGACGGCTCCCCCCTCGCTGTGCGGTGCTGATTAACTCTTAGCCGGCAGGAACCTCCTCCTCCTGCGTCTGGCCAGGAGCAGCGGCATCCCAGGCGTTCTTGGCTGATGTCATAGGCTGCCAGCGATTGCGGAGTATCACCACCACGCCTTTATGAAGGTCCCAAGTTTGCTATCTGATACTTTTTTACTACTGACAGGAGCTCAGCCAATCAGGAGCGGCGAGCGCGAACCCGGCAGTTGGAGTAGCCCGGGGCGTGTGGGGAGTCGGATCTTAACTCTGCAGCGAGCTGAGCAGACGTGGAGGCACGCGGGTGGCCGGCCGGGCCCGGGTCTGGCATCCGCCAGGGACAAAGTTAAGGATAGGGAAGGACAGAAAGGAGGGCTGCAAAGCGCCTGGGCTTGCAGGTTGTGCATGGCTCTGCGGACATGCGGGCGGGGGCGTCCCGGGGCTGCGCCAGGGTGGGTGGGAGCCACGGGACTTCCCCGCAGCTGGGCAGCTGCTTGGGAGGCTGACGCGAAGGGAATCTCACACCCAGGAAGCGACGCGCGCGCCTTCCTTCGAGACTCCCTGCGCACTGCGCTTTTCAGATAAGCTGGACCACTTGCAGATAAATAAAGCTTGCAACAGAGCAGAGTCCCCACATTCTCAAGGCACAGAGAGACCGTATTCACCTCGCAGCTCTAGTTTCAAACTTGGTTACACATCCATGGAGAAAATGAAAAGCCTTTCATTTTTCTGGAATATGAGCTTTCTGGACAAACCTGACTCAGTGTGTCTGCAGATCTAGCCCAGGCGATATGCTTGCTGTCCCTTTGGGAGAAGGAAGACATATGAGGAGACTGCCCTTTTGGGCTCTCAGTACGGTGAGACTCCAGAAGGGAGGATCTGTGCAGCAAGGTGATGTGAAAGCTAGGGTTGGGCTTAGCATAGAAAGGCTCCAAGGCTTTTCTAGGAGCGGGTACTTCCTTAGGGGTAAAATCCATTCCAAATTGAACGCTGAATTATTGTGCATCCATCAATAAATAAAATGAAGACCCTGCTCTCAAGAGGCTGCTTAATATTTGGCACAGAAAATAAAAGACAAACTATATACATATATAAAGTTGGGTTGAATTTATTTGCAACCTTACATGCACATGGGCCTCAATATATGATCTGTTTCACAAATGCTTGCATATGTCTCAGGGGACCCTTAAATCCTTAAAAGATCAGTTGGTGACAGATGAAGACCCAAGGTGACAGTGGCACATAGGACTACTCTAATGCCCTGAGTTTGTGCCTCTGCCTGAATTTCCTGATTCTTAAGAGTTCACTCTTTAGATCTGACCAGTTGTTTGTGTAAATGAGATCTTCTAGGACAGACCACTTAATTCCTGATGTGTCAGAAAGGAGGCAGAGCAAGCCCACCCATGTTGCGGTGGGAATGCTGGCGTGCCCATGGGGCCTGAGCACAGGCCTACAGTGTGTGCAGGAGCGCCCCAGTGATTATGTAACATTCCCATACAGAATATACCGCTTTCTTTGTCCTGCTGTAACAAGCTGAGTTCACTGCACAAATTTATTATTCTGAAGTTCTTGGAGGTCAGAAGTCTGAAATCGGCTTCACTGGGCTATAATCAAGATGTTGGCAGGGATGCATTCCCTTCTGGAGGATCTTTAAAAGAGTTGTTTCCTTACCCTTTCCAGCTTCTAGAGGTCAATCCTATTCTCCAGCTTGTGGCCCCTTCTTCCATCTTCAAAGTAAGCAGCAATGGCTCAAATTCTTATCATGTGGTGTAGCTCTGACCTCTCCTCTTCTGCCTGCCCTTCCCATATTGAAGGACCATTGTGACTATATGGTGTCCATCTGGATAAACCCTAGTGCCAGATCAGCTGATTACTATTGACCTTACTCCCATCCGTTGCCGTATTTTCTTTTGCCACTTAATGTGGCATAGTCACAAATTCCTGGGATTAAAAAGTGAACATAGGAAGAGGGCACGCTATTCTGCCTTCGACACAGCATGACCCCTCTTTCTACCAGCATGTTCTAGTCTTCGGTGGAGACCTAAGTGCCTGGTCTTCAATGAAAACAGGTCAAATAAAGGCGGGTTTGGGAATAGGAATGCACAGGAGCCTGCAAGAACCCTGGCAAGCTTGGCAAGCAATCCCTGTGGCAGGGTACCAATCTTCAGGGAAGAGACTAATGGGATAAGGAACATTGCTAAATTATCAGAGTAGAGAAAAAAACTATTCTGAGTAACATTAAAAACAAAAGAAAGCCAAACAGATTTTTATCCTGAGGGTTGTGGAGCTGAGAAGAAGGCAACTTGGCAGAGATTTATTTTTTCAGCGAAAGTTGTGATAAAAACAGCTGAAGCCAGTATTGAACATAAGGGTCTGTATGACCTAGATGAGTTAGACCGGAGTAAACTTTTTTCCTTTGCAGGCGAGGGAGTGGGGTGAAGGGGAAGGGGGCAGGGAGAGAGAGACAGAGAGAAAAGAGTATAGTTTCTTTTTTGAGTGTGTTCGGGAAATGCTGGGAACCATAGTCCTTCTCGGTTTTCCCATAATACTGTGGAGCTGCTGACGTCTGCCCTCTGGAATTTATACCCCTATGGCGTGGAATATCTATGGATATAAATATGCTCATTTAGAAGCTCATCTTTCCACCTCTCTATGTTAGCATTTTTTGAGAAAAAAAAAATTGGGGGGTAAAATTTGATTTGTATGCTCCCAAGGGGAACAGCATAGCCTGTGGTGCTTTGGCAGCAGCTGGCTGCCACCAGGTTCTGTCCTGCAGTTTGACCATGTCAGCAGTACTTTTCCTCTGCCTTGCTACCCTGTGACCTTCTCTCCTGAGGCCTAGAGTGAGGCTGAGATGTGATGTAGAGGAGACACAGAAGCTTCTAACAGCAGGAAGAGCTTGATTTAAACCTAATCTACCCCTGTGACTTGGAATTAGTCGTTAAAGTCCTGTGAGACACTCAACATCCTCAAGTAAAATGGAGTTAGAAATGCTTCCCAGAAGAGTAGGGAAGTTTAAATGAATAATTCTTCCTGAAAGGTTTAAGTACCTCTCTTTACCCTCCCCTCACCTCCAACCATTCTTGCTGATTCCAAGCAATCTTGACACCTCCTTTGTTACAGTTTTCCTTTCCTTTGCCATCAGTTAGCTATCAAATTGCCAGCTTAAAAGAGCACACATGTATGTTTGTTTATTTATTTTTCAAGTTAAATTTTTTTAAATGCCAGGTTATTTTTTTACTTTCTCCCTGCACCCCCTCCCTTCTGGTAACAACTAGTCCATTGTCCATGTCAGTGAGTCTCTGTCCTGTTCATTTGTTGCTTTGAGGTTTATATCCCACATATACAAGTGATATCATGTGATTTTCAACCTTTTCTGTCAGGCTTATTTCGCTTATTATGATTATTTCAAGGTCTAGCCATGTCTCAAATGGCAGTATTTCATCTCTTCTTATGGCTGAGTAATATTCTATTGTATATATGTACCACAGCTTCTTTAGCCAATCATCTATCAGAGGACACTCGATGGCTTCCATGTCCTGGCCACTGTGAATAATGTTGCTATGAACATTGGTATACAAAAATCTTTTTGGATATGGGTTTCTTTGGGGTAAATAATCAGTAGAGGGATGGCTGGATCATATGGTAGATCAAGTCTTAGTTTGTTGAGGAAACTCCATACTGTTTTTCATAGTGTCTGTACCAATTTGCAGTCCCACCAGCAGTGTATGAGGGTTTCTTTATCTCCGCATCCTCTCCAGCATTTACTATTACTTGTCCTGTTGATTATAGTCATTCTAACAGGTGTGAGATGGTATCTCATTGTGGTTTTGATTTGCATTGCCCTAATAGCTAGTGTTGTCAAGCATCTTTTCAAATATTTGTTGGCCATTAGTATGTCCTCTAGGGAGAAGTGTCTATTCAGGTCCTCTGCCCATATTTTTATTGTTGTTGTTGTTTTTATTGTTGTTGTTGTTATTGAGTTGTATGAGTTCTTTGTATATTTCGGATATTAGGCCATCATCGGAGATGTTGCGAGCAAATGTTTTCCCATTCGGATGGTTGTCTCTTTATCTTGTTGACAGTTTCTTTTGCTGAGCAAAAGCTTTTTAGTTTGATGTAGTCCCATTTATTTATTTTTGCTCTTACTCCCCTTACCGTTGAGGTCAAATTCATAAAATCCTCTTCTAGCCCAAGGTCCTTAAGTTTACTTCCTATGTTTTCTTCTATACGTTTTATTGTTTCAGGTCTTATATTCAGGTCTTTAATTCCATTTTAAGTTAACTTTGGTGTGTGGTGATACACAACAGTCTAGTTTCATTCTTTTGCAGGTGGCTTTCCAGCACCACTTATTGAAGAGGCTTTCCTTTCTCCACTGTATATTTTGGAGTTTTTGTCAAAAATTATTTGCCCATATAAATATGGATTTACTTCTGGACTCATGGTACTGTTCCACTGGTCTGTGTGTCTGTTTTTCTGCCAATACCGTGCCGTTTGGATTACTGTCACTGTATAGTATAATTTGAAGTTGAGCAGAGCGATGCCGCCTCCAACTTTGTTCTTTTTTCTCAGGATGGCTTTGGCGATTCAGGGTCTTTTGTGCTTCCATACAAATCTGATGATTTTTTGTTGTTGTTGTTCTATATCTTTAAAAAGTGCCGATGAGATTTAGATGGGGATTGCATTAAATCTGTATAATGTTTTAGGTAATATGGTCATTTTAACTATGTTGATTCTTCCAATCCAAGAACATGGAATATCTTTCCATTTCTTTGTATCTTCTTTGATTTCTTTTAATAGGGTCTTATACTTTTCATGATATAGGTCCTTCACATGTTTCGTTAGATTTATTCCTAGGTATTTTATTTTTTGTTGTTGTTGTAATTGGAAAAGGAATTATTTTTTCCACTTTTTTTTCTGACACTTCATTATTAGAGTATAGGAATGCTATGGATTTTTGAACATTGATTTTGTATCCAGAAACTTTACTGTATTTGCTTATTGTTTCTAGTAGTGTTCTTGTGGAGTCTTTAGGGTTTTCTATACAGAGAATCATGTCATCTGCAAATAGTGAGTTTGACTTCTTCATTTCCTATTTGGATGCTTTTTATATCTTTCTCTTGTCTGATTGCACTCACTAGGACCTTCAATGTTATACTGAATAAGAGCGGTGATAGTAGACAGCCTTGCGTTGTTCCTGATCTTAAAGGGAAGGTTTTAAGTTTTTCACCATTAACTATAATATTTGCTGAGGGCTTGTCATATATGGTCTTTATTATATTAAGGTATTTTCCTTCTATACTGATTTTGTTAAGTGTTTTGGTCATAAACAGGTACTGTATCTTGTTGAAAGCTTTTTCTGCATCTGTTGATATGATCATATAATTCCAATTTTTTAATTTATTTATGTGGTGTATCACATTAATTGATTTGCATATGTCGAACCATCCTTGTGCCCCTGGGATGAAGTCCACTTGATTGTGGTGTATAACTGTTTAAAAATGTTGCTGTATTCAGTTCGCTAGTATCTTGTTTAGGATTTTTGCATCTGTATTCATGAGAGATATTGGTCTGTCATTTTCTTTTTTTGTGTTGTCTTTACCGGGTTTTGGTATCAGAGTAATATTGGCTTCATAAAATGAGTTGGGAAGTATTGCTTCCTCTTCAGCTTTTAAGAAGAGTTTGAGGAGAATAGGTATTAAATCTTTGAATATTTGATAGAATTCACTGGTGAGCCCATCTGGTCCTGGACTTTTACTTTTTGGTAGGTTTTTGATGATTGTTTCAATTTCCATACTGTTGATCGGTCTATATAGATTTTCCAGATCTTCTTGATTCAGTATAAGAAGGTTATATTTTTCTAAGTACTGGTCCATTTCTTCTAGGTTATTAAATTTGATGTTATATACTTTTTCAACAGTATTCTTGTATGATCCTTTGTATTTCTTCAGTGTTTGTTGTAATTTCCCCTCTTTCATCCATGATTTTGTTTATTTGTGTCCTTTTCTTATTTCTTTAGCAATTCTAGCCAAGGGTTTGTCAATTTTATTAACTTTCTCAAAGAACTAGCTCTTTGTTGCATTTATTTTTTCTATCATTTTTTTGTTTGTTTTGTTTTCAATTCATTTATTTCTGCTCTAATTTTGATTATTTCTCCTTCTACTGACTTTAGGGTTCATTTGTTCTTCATTTTCTAATTTTTTAATATGAAGTTAGGTTGTTTATTTGGGTTTGTTCTTGTTTTGGGAGGTAGGCCTGTAAAGATACGAACTTTCTTCTTATGACCACTTTTGCCGTGTCCCAAAAGTTTTGATATGTTGTACTATCATTATCATTCATTTCTATGTATCTCTTGATCTCTCTTTTTATTTCATTCCTGACCCAGTTGTTCTTCAGTAGTATATTGTTTAATCTCCATTTATTTGTGGTTCTTTCCACTTTCTCTTTACAGTTGATCTCTAGTTTCAAAGCATTATGATCAGAGAACATGGTTGGAATGATTTCAACTCTCATATTTGTTGAGGCTATCTCTGTGTCCCAGTATGTAGTCAATCCTTGAGAATGTTTCATGTGCACTAGAGAGGAATGTATAAGCAGCTGTTTGGGGATGGAAGGCTCTGTAAATGTCAATTATGTCCAGTTGGTCTAATGTGTCATTTCAAGATGTTATTTCCTTATTGATTTTCTGTTTGGATGATCTGTACGTTTCCAACATAGAGGTATTTAGGTCCCCTACTATGATAGTGTTTTGGTGTGTTTCTCCCTTAGTTCTGCTAGTAATTTCTTTACACATATTGAGGCTCCTTGATTGGGAGCATAGATATTAAGAAGTGTTATGCCTTCTTGGTGCATAATTCCCTGTATCATCATGAAGTGTCCCTCAGTATCTTTTTTTACCTTTTTGATTTTGAGGTTTATTTCATCTGATATTAGTACTGCTATTCCTGCTTTTCTCTAGATGCCATTTGCTTGAAAAATCATTTTCCACCCTTTCACTTTGAGTCTATATCTGTCTTTGGAGCTGAAATGTGTCTCCTGGAGGCAGCATATGGTTGGGTTTTGTTTTTTGATCCATTCTACAACTCTGTGCGTTTTTATTGGTGAGTTCAGTCTATTTACATTCAGGGTGATTATTGAAATGAGGTCTTCTTACAGCCATTTTATCTTTTGCTTTCTGGTAGCTCGGTGTTTCTATTGCTTCCTTGTCCCAGGGTTTCTATTTTCTTTATTTTGGTTGGCTTTTGTTGGTTTTCCCTCTGGTCCTTCTTGTCTTATGTTATATACTTTGGTTCTAAATCTTTGGCCTGTGGTTACCATTATGAATATAAAAAGGATAGTTGTGTGGATACAGTCGTCCTTTTTCTTCTGCATATGGCTTATCTCCATGCTCCTTTGTGAAAATAGATCTTTGAATCCTCCCCTTTTCAGTCATTGCTGTCTCATTTTGTCCCTATGTATGCTGAACGTTCATTACTATCTTGCTATAGCAAATCTCTTCTCATTTTAAGCTTATAATGCCCTGTTCATAGTAGGGGTTACACCCCTCTGCTTTTATCAGCCTGCTAGTCACCTTACTCCTAATTATGCATTTTTTGGGGTCATTTTGTTTTAGGTGAACTGACCTCTTTTAATATTTCCTGTAGTGCAACCCTTGTAGTGAATTCCCTCAATTTTTGTATGTCTGGAAAGGTTTTATTTTTCCTTCATATCTAAAGGAGAGCTTAGCTGGATACATTATTCTTGGCTGGTAGTTCCTGTTAGGTGGGCAATGGGGCCTGCCTGGAGGCTTCTCAGCTTGCAAGGAATCCGGAGAAGGGCCCACCCTAAAGCCCTGGTGCCACTGCCCTAATCCACCACCGCCCTAATCCAGATGCTCAACTGACATTCCTCATTCTATACCCTACCCCCACATAACCCTATAAAAACTACGCCCTCTTATCCCAGGGCACGACTTCTCTGGCCCCTCTCCTCTCTGGACCAGTGAACCTTGCCCGGGAGTGCTCTCGCAATAAAGGCTTGCTTTTAAAACTTCTCTTGGCGTGTCATACATTTACCTTACATTTGGTGCTGAAGCCCGGGAGGAGATTGTGTCCCTCGGCCTCTGGGAGGCCTTGAGGGGCCTCTCTTCTCTTTTCTTCCGGGACATTCGCTATCCACCTTCCATTGTCAGATAGGGTAAGTTCCCTTTTGGTCTCACCACTCTCCGGGCCAGGCCCACTGCTGGGTCTCCTGTCTTTCTTGCCTTTCTGTAACCATAACTGTAACCGAAATTGCGGCCATGTCAGGGGCACTCATATTTCACTCTAGACCTGGCAAAGTTATGAGAGACGTCTCTAACTTTCCATGGTCCTTTCTGCCGTTGGGTTAAATCAGAGTCTTAGGGACGCCTGATCTCTGGTTTTACCTGGGTGTTGAGACCATGGGAGCTTCTAATTTGAAACCGGACCCCAAAGCTCCCCAAAGCTCACAAATTTTAGCTGTCTAGGCCTCGGTCAAGATTTAAAACATAAAAGACTGATCTTTTACTCCACTGTTGCTTGGCATAGATATCCATTAGATAATCAATCTAAGTGGCCTGCTGAAGGCACTTTTAACTTCCAAACTCTGACAGATCTAGACACTTACTGTCATAAGACGAGAAAGTGGGCTGAAATCTCGTATGTGCAAGGCTTTTGGGGTCTATGCTCCCGTCCCTCCCTCTGCTCTCGATGCTCCACTGCTCAGGTCCTCTTAGCTGGGGAGGCTGGCCCTAAGCCTTCCACCTCACCGACCCCTGACACAGAAGGCAAAGCTGCAACCGACTCATCTGCCTCTCCTCTCAATGATCCTCCAGAAATCCTTTCTCTCGCTCTGCTCTGGCCTACCCCGCCGCCTCCCTGCCCTAGTCCCTCAGCTCTTCCTCGGCCCCCCGTCTCGTCGGACTCCACCACTCACCTGATATACCCTTTTCTTCCTCCTCCACCTCCACCTGCCCCATCCTCCATCTCAGCCCATACCCGCTCTCGCTCTGCCCCTGCCCCCGACTCTTATCTCCTCTGCCCTCTTTGAGAGGTTGCCAGGGCTGAAGGTATAGACTGAATTCACGTTCCTTTCTATTTACAGGATCTCTCTCAAATAGAAAAGCGGTTAGGGTCTTTTTCTTTTAACCCCACTATCTACATCAAAGAATTTCGCTATCTCACTCAGGCCTATAATCTAACCTGGCACAATGTGTTTGTCATCCAGGCCTCTACCGTCACACCTGAAAAGAAAGATCACATCCTCACAGCTGCCAGGGCCTATGCTGACCAAACTCACCTCACGGACACCACCATGCCCATTGGACCTCAGGCTGTCCCAGGAACTGACCTGGGATGGGAATACCAAGCTGGGCAAGATGGCTGCCGGTGACATGACTTAATGCTACAATGCATCCTCAATGGCATGCAAATGGTCTCCAACAAGGTAGTTAACTTTAATAAGCTTCTGGAGGTAAACCAGGGAGCCGACGAAAACCTGGCTCTCTTTCTTAATCACTCACCGAGGCCCTTACTCAATATACCCGTCTAGATGCAATTTCCCTAGTGGGCGCAATGGTACTAGCCACCCACTTTATTACCCAATTGGCCCCAGATATCAGAAAAAGTCAAAGAAGGCTGAGGATGGCCCTCAAACCCCTATACAGGATTTGGCGAAAATGGCCTTTAAAGTTTTCAATGCCAAAGAGGAGACGGCTGAAACTCGCCACCAGACCCATCTCCACCACCAGTTGGCACTCCAGACCCAGGCCTTGGTAGCTGCCTTGAGGCCGGTGGGCCCCAGGGGCCAAGGAGCTGGGGTCAACCCAAAATCAACCCCCTCTGGGGCATGCTTTAAATGCGGCCATGAAGGCCACTGGGCCCATCAGTGCCCTAACCCACAGGCTTCCACGAAGCCCTGCCTGGTCTGCAGGCAGACGGGCCACTGGAAATCTGACTGCCCAATGGCCAGCTCGTTGTTGGCGCCTCCACATGGGGGATCATCCCGTCAGGCAATACCTTTGCTGGAACTTCTTGGGTTAGTGGATGACTGACGAGGCCCAGACAGACCCGGGGACCCTTCTCACTCTCGCCGAGACCAGGGTAACGCTCCAGGTAGCAGCTAAGTTCATCTTCTTCCTGTTGGACACGGGGGCTACCTTCTCTGTTTTGCCATCTCACTCGGGTCCTACAGTCCCCTCACCTATCTCGGTTATGGGGATTGACGGCACAGCCTCATGCCCACCTAAAACTCTTCCTCTCTCATGTTCCCTGGATGGCTTCCCCTTCTCACACTCCTTCTTAGTCATTTCCACATGCCTAGCTCCCCTCTTAGGTAGAGATCTCCTACATAAGTTAGGGGCTTCTCTATATATAAGTCCACAAATATAGGTCTCTCCACTCCTGCTACCTCTCCTAGCGCCAGATTCTACTCCTCCTCTCCCTACCCTTTCTGACCTTGTCAATCCCTCCATCTGGGACACATCTACCTCTGTTATTGCTACTCACCACACTATCTGTATTTGCCTCAAAGATCCTCCTCGCTATCCAGCTCGCCCGCAATTCCCTATTTCTGAGATCCATCGTAGGAGCCTTAAACCTAACACTACCAGACTTCTTGGTCAGGGGATCCTCATCCCTATTAGTTCACCCTGTAATACTCCAATTCTACCTGTCCGTAAGCCCTCTGGAGCCTACTGGTTGGTTCAAGACCTCCGCCTTATTTCTCATATCTACCTTATCTTTCTCTCCTCCGGAGCTTACTCAGACAGCATGGTGACTCGTGCCTCCCAGCCCCTACAACAGACCTAGCTGTTGGACCAGCTTCCTCAAATGGTGATCCGCTGTCTCCAGGGGACCATGTCCTTCTCAAGGAGCTACAGCCTCGGTCACTATAACCTCAGTAGTCAGGTCCACACACTGCCATCCTGACTACACTGACAGCTGCCAAACTCCTCGGTCATCAGTGCTGGTACCACCCCACTTGCCTGAAGCGTACTCCTCCCCATGATGCATGGAACACATCCACAAAGTCTCCCAGATCATGGTCAACCAGCTGCTTTTACATCCATATGCTCGCCTCCCCACCGAAGTCCTGGCCTCAGACCCCCAACCTCTTCGCCCGTGGTCAGCAGGAAGTAGCCAGATTGACTCAGCACCCCTATATCAAAGAGGTTGGGATGTTAGGTCGGCAGGGGCCTGCCTGGAGGCTTCCTAGCTTGACAACGGAATCCGGACAAGGGCCCACCCTAAAGCCCTGGCACCACTGCCCTGATCCACCACCACCCTAATCAGATGCTCAACTGACATTCCCCATTCTATACCCTACCTCCACATAACCCTATAAAAACTACGCCCTCCCATCCCAGGGCGTGACTTCTTTGGCTCCTCTCCTCTCCTCTCTGAACCAGAGAACCTTGCCCGGGAGTGCTCTCGCAATAAAGGCTTGCTTTTAAAACTTCTCTCGGCGTGTCACGCATTTACCTTACAGTTCCTTTCATTTAATAGTTTGAATATTTGATTCTACTCCTTTCTGACTTGTAAGGTCTGTGCTGAGAAGTCTGATGATAATCTAATGGGTTTTTCCTTTATAGTTTACCATCTTTTTCCTGGCTGCCTTGAAAATTCTGTCTTTGTTGTTGATTTTTGATAATTTTAATACGATGTGTCTTGGTGAAGGCCTTTTGGGGTTGAGGTAATTGGGTGTTCTACCGACTTCTTAAATTCCAAGCTCCAGTTCATTCCATAGATAGGGGAAATTTTGTCAACTGTTTGTCTGAAAACGTTTCCTAATCCCTGCTCCTTTCCCTCCCCTTTGAGAATTCCCATTATTCTTATGTTTCCTCTCCTAATGGTATCAGCTAGTTCGTATATTTCTCTTTTCATTCTTCAGTTTCTCTCTTCTTTCTTCTGATTTATTTCTACATTTCTGTCTTTGATATCACTGATCTTTTTTTCCATTTGGTCGACTCTATTTCCCAAGCTTGTTATTTCATTTTTCAACTCTTGCAGTGTGTTCTTTATCTCCAGAAGGTCTATTGGGTTCTTTTTGAGGGTTTCAGTCTCCTTGCTAAAGAACTCATCTAGTTGTTTTTTCAATTCCTGAAATTGTTGATATGATTCATTTTGGATCTCACTGAGCTTTTTCAGAAGTACCATCCTGAATTCTCTGTCATTTAAGTTGCATATTTCTATGTAAGTGTATTTTCTGGAGATTTTTATCTTTCTTTCTAAGATACCTTGTCACCTTGGTTGTTCATGGTGTTTAATGGACTATTTCTTTGTCTGGGCATTAATGGAAGTGTGTTTTGGTTTCCCCCCACCTCCCCTCCCCACCCAGAAAGAGGATTTATTATATAATGGTCCCTAGCCTGTTGCAAATAAAGTGTTTTTCTTTTGATTTCCAGTAGGTGGCATCTAAGCCTCTTGGATCTTTGCTTTATATAAAGTGTTAATAATGTCTTTTTTTTCTTATAGATGTTTAATCATGCTCATTATCTTCGGTCTCAGTTCCTGTCAGTGTTAGGACAGTCGTGGTAGCATTTGCTCAGATTCCCCTTGGGCTCCGCAGCATTCCATGTAGGAGGGTATGGGGGAGGAGCCGTCTGGGTTAGAGATTGGAGGCTTGGCTCAGCCTCAGTTTTGCAACAATGGCTGGTAAAAATCAACTGTTGTTTCTCTGCTATCCCCCCTTTTCTGCCATCCCTGTTACTCTGCCTTCTGCCCTGATGATTGGGCACTGCCGCCGGCCACGTGGAGCTCAGAGCACTCTCACACAGAGCTGTTCAGGGAACTCGCCATTCCTCCCCTCCCGCTCCTCCTACAGGGAGCTCCAGCTGCTGTGAGAGGCAGCTTCTTTATTACTCCCAGTCCACTGCCCAACACCCGGGGTTCTGACCTGTGGTAGCTCTTACACGCAGATCCCATGTTCAGACATGCTGGCATGCAGTTTAGGTGTTTTTTGTTGAGTTTTAGGTGTTCAGCTTATTATTGTTTCAAGGGAAGCGATCTGGGAACATCTCTCACACTGTCACGTTTAATCCAATCTTCTTATTTATTTATTTTTTTACTAAAATTCTTGGGGTGAAATTGGTTAATCAAATCAAATAGGTTTCAAGTGTACAATTCAATGATATGTCATATGTATATTGCATTTTATGTTCACCACCCAAAGTTAAATTTCCTTCTACCACAAATATTTGGCCTCCCTTACCCTTTTCTATCTCTCCCCTTCTCCCTTCCCTCTGGTAACCACTAATCCACTATCTGTGTTCATGAATCTCTGATTGTTTGTCAAGTTTGTTTGTTACTTTTAGTTTTATATCCCACATTTGATTGAAATTATATGCTTCTCAACTTTTTCTATCTGACTTATTTTGTTTAGCATGATAATCTCAAGATTCATCCATGTTGTTACAAATGGCGGTATTTCATCTTTTCTTATGGCTGATCAATATTCCATTGTATATATGTACCACACCTTCTTTATCTAATCATCTGTCAATGGACCCTCAGGTTGTCTTCATCTTGGCCACTGTGAATAATGCTGCTATGAATATCAGGGTGCATATATCTTCACAGATAAATGTTTTCAAGTTTTTTGGGTAAATACCCAGAAAAGGGATTGCTGTGTCATATGATAATTCTATTCTTAGTTTTTTGAGGAACCACCATGCTGTTTTCCATAGTGGCTGTATCAATTTACACTTCCATCAGCAGTGTATGAGGGTTCTATTTTCTCCACGACCTCTCCAACACTTATTATTTGTCCTTTTGATAATAGCCGTTCTAACAGCAGCACACGCTTTTATTATCTCATTGTTTTCATGGGTCATGATTCTGGGCCTCCCTTAGCAAGTTCTTTGCTCAGCATTATCTCACCGGTTGCAATCAGGGTGTTGGCTGGGGCTGTGGTCTCATTTGAGGCTCAGTGTCCTCTTCTAAGCTCACTGGTTGTTGGTAGAATTCAGTTCCTTGTGGCCCTAGAATTCATCATAGCTTGCTTCTTCAAGGCCAGCAGGAGAATCTCTCTCTTTGAGAAATTTCTTTTTAAGGGCTCATCTGATTAGTAAGACCCACCCAGGATAAACTCTTTTAGATTGACACAAAATCATACTAATTAGAAACCTTAATGATAACTGCAAAATCTCTTTATTTCAGCCATATGATGCAACCTAATCATGACAATGCCACCTGTCACATTCTCTAGTCCTTCCTGTGCTGAAGGATTATACAAAGATGTAAAGGATGTAACTCATTGAGGCTCACTTTAGAATTCTGCCTTCCACAACTGAGATTCTTGGCTTTCAGCCAATTGAGAGTGATTGTGTCCATAGGTATGAAACCACAGCATAGCCTAGGGTAGTCAGTTTGAATTCTGACCCCTTATGGACTTCCTTATGGATCAACATGAAATCAGCTATTGGGTCACAGAGCAGGGGTTGGTGAGCTGAGGGACAGCTCACCTCATAGCCTCAGGACCTCCAATTCTCCCCTTCTTAGCACAAGCCCCTTGTCTTAGCAGCAGTCATCACTGTCTTCTTGCATGTTATCATCTTGTCCTAACTGCCTGTATCACCTTTTGTCTGTTTTCTCTTTTCTTTCACATGTCTGATGAACAACTTTAGGAAAGCATTTCCTCCTCTGTCATCCATTCACTGAAAATGTACCTAGGGAACTTTGTGAGTCACTTTGGTAAGTGCCCAGGTAGATATACAATATTAAAACAGGTTTGCAAACTGAAATTATATGACAAGCATTAAGAAAGAATGGATCGGGAAGAGGGTGTATGCAGCAAACTGGACAGCAATGGCTTGTCCAAATGAGGCAGTCATGATCTGGCTCTAGTTGACTGTAGCCATTTGAGAGGGACTGTAGACACTCGCTGCCATTCATTCCTTCCGGTTGTTTAAGCAAACTTGAAATCCAGGTTATAATGTTCAATGTATTATTATTTTAAAAATGTGAGCAACTATCTGTAATTTTAAAGTAAGTTTTAAAACACAATATGAGTCAATTGGTGGTAGATCGAGACTGTGGGACCTGAGTCTTATATATCTGGGGGCCTTTTAAAAAATGAGTGCAAAATTAGAAATGTGACGGTTAGTGTGACTTTTGACTTAGAGTGATACATGCAATTACAACTAATTGGAACATAGAAGATTCATTTCCTTTCTCATAAGATCTTTCAGTCAACTCCAGAAATGGTAATGCAGAAATGTTTCCTAGCTGCATTCTGCCTTCCTCTTCCTACCTGGAACTCTCTAGAATTCCAAGCTACTCCCAGCCACCACAGAGACAGAGCAAGTGAGGGCCCTGAAGTTTAAGCTTCCTTAATTTCACAGTAAATCCATCTCTGGGGAAAGCTGAGTGAGATACATATTGCACTGCTTTATAGTCTCTGCTGTAAAATCTGTGCTCTGACCTTCAAGAGGTTTCATCTGGAATCCAGGAGGGAGGGTATACTACCAAGTTACTTGTTCAAGGAATTACCTGTTTAAGGAATACAGTATCAGCCTATCAATTTGTTTCAATTCCAGAAATATTTATTAAACACAGACTGCGTTCTAGCACTGTAGGGTTTATAAAGATAAAGAAGAAGATATAATCCTGGACAACTAGGGGCCAAGAATATAGTGGCAGGACACCCACAAACTCCTAGCAAACCAAAAATCCAATGTCATTATTACACGAGCAATGCAATGAAATTTCAGATGGAACTCATGTGAGCCACCCTATTAATACAACTTGTTTTTCTTTTCCATGAAAGTGAATATAAAAGGACTTTTGCCTAATTTAAACAAAGACCTAAGTTAAACAAATGTAAAGAGTGTAGTTTCAGTTGAAAGTATCTGTCATAGTACCTTCTTCCCCTGCCTGAGAGCAACGCCTCTCATCCTTTCCCTCTCTCTTTGTACTTCTCTGTCCTTACTCCTGCTTAAGAAAGAGGAATATAATTTGATAATTCCGATTTAAAGCTATCAGGTTGGGCACATATGCTAGAGGACAGGGTCACTGTGCTAAAAAGGCATGAATTCATGTAGTGCCTCTTCAGCTTCTTTCTGTGTCCTGACTGTTATTTCTGTGTCCTGGCTGCTGGGGAGGAATATAGATCAGAAACAAAGAATATGTATTCTGACAATGTTTGAATCAATCACACCAGTTGTCCCAGACTCATTTTTGCCTTTCTCTGTTTAGAGACATCCTACTTATATTTCAAAACCCAAATCAGACTTCACCTCCCCAGCAAACCTTCCTTCATAGCCTCAGGCAGAGTTTATCACACCCTCCTTGCTTTCCTACTTTGATATCTTATACGTACTTTCGTTATTGCATTTCTCAAGGAGTATTATTAGTGACGTTATAGCATGAAAATCTTTCCACTAGTTTATAAGCTACTGGGGGAACAGGCATATTATTTTCATCTATGTCCATAATTCATTATCTATTTTTCCTTTTAATTCTATTTTGCTAATTTTCTGTATTATTCATCACTGCCCTTTGACATAATTTGTGTTTGAATTATTATATATCAAATAGTGTTTCTTGTTTTTTATCTTTTCTTCCGCATTTATAAACTTCTTGAGGGCTTTGGCCATATCTTTCTTTATATCAACCAAGGCATCTTACACAGTGCCTTTCCCAGACTGGATGGTACCTGGGAGTGTAGAAACTGGTTTGTTCTGATTCACTCCATTCAGGGCTGGAAACATTATACACTTTCTAGAGATGATGAAGAAACCACTTCTGGTTCATAAAATGTGAGCCGATATGGGAGTTTGCTTTCTCTTCCAAACATTTTTTTTGCAACTAGTCACATTCTGTTTCCTAACTCCTCCCTTACTCAGCATGCCTGCCATCTCCCCCGCTCCCCAGAAAACAGAATGGAGTCCCATAAATCCCTGACCTGCTTCAGGTGACCTTACAAATCATGCGTGCCTTGTCTCATTAACCCTGGACGCCTATTATGGCTAAGGAATGGTGAAGCACTACCCCAGCGTGCAGCAGGGAGCCGGGAGGGTGAGGGAGGGCCACCACGACTACTTAGTGGGCCACGATTGCTCAAGAGCTTTCCAAACCTCTTATTCACCTCACCCCACATTTCCAGGGCTGTGAGTCAGAGAAGAGAGCTTTTATTTCTAGGGGACACTGTCTGGGAAGAGTATTTCTCTCCCTCTGAAAACATCATGGCCTACTCGGGGAATTAGAACAGCTTCACTAAAACTGACATTTGACTATTAAAATTAGTCCATTCCAAGTGAGAATGTCTGAAAATGGAGAATTCCAAGTGCTATTAAAACCAGTAAAGAAAATTCATGACAGGAGGCTTATTAACCAACAATATGCTCAGCTCCTCTCTGAGCAAAAAAAGACAAAAAAAATCATTCAGTTTAGCAAATGGCCAAGGGCTAGTCAGATCCACTGAATGCTTCTGTAGCAAAATTCCTTTTTATGAATATGATTTGAATGGATATGCCAGTTTTATAGAGATTTACTCAGCATCTCTCAGATTTAAACCTATATGATATTTAGGCAGGGGATACAACCCTTAGGATGCCTCTTCTAGTAAGATTTGTTTTTTATTAAGACTTTAATTTTTTTAGAGCAGTTTTAGGTTCACAGAGAAATTGAGAGGCGGGAGCAGAGACTTCCCACATGCCCTCTGCCCCACATGTGCATCGCCTTCATGTTATCAACATCCCACCAGAATAATACATTTGTTAGAACTGATGAGCCTACACTGTCACATCCTAATCACCCCAAATCCATAGTTTACATTGGGGTTCACTCTTGGTGTTGAACATTAAATGAGTTTGGATGAACATCTAATGACATGGATCCATCATTATAGTATCACACAGAGTACTTTCACCATCCTAAAAATCCTCCATGCTCTAATTATTCACCCCCTTCCATAAGATTTTCTTGTTTTATGATTGTACTATTTTCATTCATTCTTGTTTTCCCCCAATGGTATATGTACTTTTAACTTTCTAAGCCCCATTGTGCATATTTTCCTTTGTGATCCTTATAGCAATCCTATGAGGTATTTGAGACACTTTTTGACAGCTGAAGTAACTGGTGTGGGAGAGTGGATCACTGATTCATTGTAAGTTGTCCCTCTAGGTAGAGGCAAGAACAGGTCTTGGGTCTCAAGGCTTCTGTATGACTGTTCTTTTCATGAGTTCATGCAGCCTCTCATTTGACAGGTGACTCAGAAGCCAGCTCGAGTTTCCCTCTCTGGGTATACATGTGTCCTTCTTTCAACAGGTGTTTTTTTTTTTTTTATTCCCGTGGGTGGTCGGTATTCATGTCAGGAAAAATTTAAACATCTCTACTTTGCTTCCTGGCTTATGCAGTATTTTCTGTTTTTCTTCTGGAAAATTCTTTATTACAAACTGACCTTGGTACTGACCCATTCCATAAAAAAAAAAAACCATAAAATAAAACCACAAGAACTAGGATTTTGTTACATTATCATTTAAAGCTAAAAAATAGTAACTGTGTGTCTAAAATTTTCAAGACATGAAACTGGGGTAACTAGTGTGTTTGACAGAAAATTTATTAAAAATTACTAAAGGAGAATCCTAGAAGATCCAATAAAATTTATGTGCCTGCAGATGAGTTGGTTTGGAAAGAAAGTTATTAAAATATGGAGCTATTGGTAGTGTAACTCTTCCTCTTGTGTACGGGAGCAGTAGTAACACTATGGCTCATTACGGCAAAGGATATGGTTTCTGACGCTGGTTATAATTCTGACGTCTGAGTATAATTCCTTAGCTGCACATTTTACCATCTGTGTGACTTTAGGCAAGTTACTTAACTGCTCTGTTCTTTGTGCCTCTGTTTCCTCAACTGTAAGATGAGGATGTCTAGTTCATAAAGTTCTAGAGAGGATTCAATAGGTAAATAAATACATATAAAGCACTCAAGACAAAGCCTGGCACATGTGAAGTTCCCATGAAAGGAGAGCCATGATGATGACTGCCATGGTGGTGATGATGGCAACAGTGATGATCATGCATATCCATTGACCAACCTATTTATAGGCAAAGCTGAAGTACAGAGAAGCACCTTATATATTTTAAAGTGCCATATAAATGCTACATATTAGAGTCTGTGAATGGTGATTCTTTGGGAAATGACTATCTTCTGTGGTAGAAACAGCCAGAACGATTCCAAAGCAGTGAAAAAGTCAACATCCTTTCAACGGCCTCCAGTTACATCAGCCTAGGTTGTCCTTTCATGAATCAGTGCCTCAAGGCTGGATGTGGTACTCCTGGTGGAAAGCAATTGCCAGGGATGCTATAGTCAGGGCCCTCCCTGAATTGCAGGTGTGGATTGGCTGGTATCTGAATTTTTACTAAAGATACCACTGGAAATATAAATGTGGAATGATCCATGCTTAAGTTAATTATAAAAATGGAAACAATGATATTTGGCTTTGAGGCATTTAGACTTCGGAAGTTTTGTTTTTGCCCCACTTGAAAAGAAAGAGAAAAATCTACTTGGGCAGAACTTTGTGAAGCTAAAACTAATAATTCTAAAGGTTTTTCATCCTCTTTTGTTTTGAGTTTTTTTGTCCTTTTTTTTTTGTATTGGGTTTGCTAATAAGAGATTTTGAAGATGGTGGATAGGCCCAAGTGTTTTACACCTTCTAGAGAAAAGACATATCTGTCATCAAAAATTTCTTGACTTTTTCTGTCTGACTTATTTCACTTAGCCTGATAATCTCAAGATCCATCCATATTGTCACAAATGACAATATTTCATCTTTTCATATGGCTGAGTATTATTACATTATATATATGTACCTCATCTTCTTTATCCAATCATATGATTTCACACATATGCGGGATATTAGAGTGAAAGCAACAAACAAACATGGCAATCGGAGACTCATGGACATGAACAGTGGATTAGTGGTTACCAGAAAGAAGGCGGTGGGAGATAAATAGGGTAAAAGAGTGTCATACATTTGGTAATAGAAAGAAATTTAACTGGGTGGTGAACACACAATGCAATATACGTACGATGTATTATTGAATTGTATACTTGAAACCTATTTGATTTTATTAATCAATGTCACCCCAATAATTTTAATTTAAAAATTTCTCAAATCTGGGCTGTAACATACATATTAATATGTATATATTTGTACACAAACACATGTATGCAACAACATTAGCTGATATTCAGTGAATGCTTAATCTATGCTAGGGATCTGAATGGTTTTATTATCTCATTTAATACTCAAAATAGCCTTAGGAAGTAGGTAGAATTTTATTCCCATCTTATAGATAGGGAACTGAGGTTTAGAGAAATTGCCATCCTTAGACCAGGAGCTCTGCCCCAGATGCCACATCTCAGAAACCTCCTGCACTTTGGAGTGCCTTCCTTGAAATTTTATAAGTCTTCTTGTGGGACCTGGAAACTGTGGAGGCTAACAATGCCATCTGGGCTAGGTGCTCTGATCCCGAGTCAGATAGGGTGAGACCCACTCTCTTGTCTCTTTTTATCCCTTTTGGACTGTTTTCTAATCCTCTAGCCTGTGGCAGGGTCAACTAGACATCCACATGAGCTCAAAAACTATAGCCTAATGACCAGCACTGGTTCTAGGAGGGAAGCCTTGTGAGCTGATATCTCCCTCTGACAGGTGTATTATTAGGCTGCCAGAATGGTACTCACATGCTGATTTTAAACTACTCAGGTTACTCGTACAGTCAGGAGTCTTGTAAAAAGTATTTCCCCAAAGCCTTTGCTTTAAGCATCCCTGCTTAGAGAGGTGAAACAATTTGATCAAGATTATCCAACTGGTAAATGGCAGGGCTATTGTCTGACCTCAGATGTGTGTGAAGTACTCATGTATTCTTTATTTTTAAAGATATTAGGAGTTGTAATCTTTCTATATACATTTTGCAAACATGATCGGTTTCTTCAACACTATTAAGTCTTTTATGTGTAGAATGATCAAACTACCATTTCACAATTTTCTTTGGTCTGTGACCACCTTCCATGCTAAGACTTCCTTAGATAAGAATATGAATTTAATAGTCTACTCAGGTTTATTTATGGGACACTGGAACTTCCCAGGAGTGAGGCGATGGTTTGGGATTGGTATTATGACACCAAACTTTAAGTGGCTCGTCAATGATGTAGCCTAGTCCTTGAAGAGATATTGATGGATTTTTAGAAATAGCCTTACAACTCTTTAGTTGGAAGTGATACTGCATCTGGGAATGCACCAAAAGCATTTCTGATGTCTGACAGAAGTATCAGTGAGAGAGAAAAAAACTACAAACATTCACGACTGTGGAATTTAAAAATTACTGACGTTATTTGTTTATTAAAGATTGTAACTCACTTCAACATTACAATGAAACTCCTTTAATCAGATAACAAGCACAGTGTGTTCTTTATGATAATGCCAACAATAAAATCAAAAGACTTTACTATTTGTTATTGGGTTGACCGAACAAATTATTTTTCTACATGCCAGGCTTGAAAAATTCTTTATTTTTTCTCTCCTTCTTTTAAATAAAAACAGCACAGAGCTGGTAAATTTATCTTAATGCACTTTGCACTGTAAAAGCAACATTAGTTGACACTGCTGCAGAATTTCCAGCATTTGCAGCATTGTTCTTATTTTCCATTAAGTTTGTAAGAAGGGATTTTTTAGCTCATGGCAATAATAGAACCTGTTTTGTAATTTTTTTTCCCAATGTATATCCTAAATCCATTTATTTTTCTTTATCTTTAGCCACCATACTAGACCACAGCAACATGCATTTCTTACTTAGTTGATGTAATAACCTCTTAAATATTCTCCTAACTTTCACTCTTGCCCCTCTAAAGTCATTCTCTGCACCGAAGCCAGATTGATTCTTTTAATACAAATTAAATATAAATTAGTCAACATCTTTTAAATAGCCTCCAGTTACATCAGACTTGAGACTTAAAACTCTCAAGTGGCTTCCCAATGCCTTCAGAATTAAACCAAATATCTTATCATAGCTATTCTGTGTATCTTCTGATAACTTCTTTTTTCTTCTCATATTGTCTTCTTCCTCTGTCCTAACCTTCACTTGGGTGAGGGGTTGTCAGTGATGTTTGGGAGGTTGACCAATATGGTCACCATTAACAGGCTCTTTTTCCCTATGACTTTTGGGTGTGTTCAGCCAATGGGGAGCTCTGGCATGGATTAGGGTGAGGTGGGAGAGTGAGATCGGGGCTTTTGTTTCCCACGGTCTCCTGACCCCAGCCTGCATTCCTTGTGAAGGCCACAGCTCTTATGAGGCTACTGAGAAAGTGGTATATATTCTAACACAGGTCTCACTTACCCTAAACCTAATGCACTACCTTCTCTAAATCTAATGAGGTTAGTCAGGGCAGGGAGTTATAGGTTATTCAGCTTCTAAAGTGAGGAGCGAGGCAGAAATAAGACCTTGATTGAGAGTTCAGCCAGAGATTAGAAAATTGGATATGGTAGAAGAATGAAATCAAGAAGCAGAGAGCACATTTAAAGCTAAGGGGTAGCCATTAGATCTTGCACACCAAAGTCAGAGACTGAGGTGAAATCTCATCAAAAAGATGGTGCTTTCTGGCCCTTTGATGTTCTGGCACATCCCCTGTGCCTTAAGATTATTCTTTGAAAATGACATGGCAAAAAACACCTGATATTGAAAGAGGGTCTTTCTCTCTGATTCAGTGATAAGAGGAGATACCGGCTGGAGCCTCTATAGGGTAGAGATTAGTTGTGCCTAAAACATGATGGCAGGCTTTTGAAGACTATTAAAGCAGAAATATAAGACAGAATTAGGGAGAAGCATTCAGAATTTCAGAATATCTGACAAAAGAGAAGGATATTAATCTGAGGGCTTGGTGGCCTTTGATTACCAAACACGAGACTTTAGACCATTGGGTCAACTCTTACTTGGAGCCCAAGGTTCAGTATTAAATGTATTTCCTTGATGGAAGACACCTGCAAATGCCCACTCTCTGTCCCAGAAGAGTTCCTATCCTTTTCTGAAAAGGAATGAATGGCCAGAAAGAATGGTTAGACTGGTCCGCCAAGGCAGCCGAAGGCAGATAGAGGTAGTATCTAGCCATGAAACATATTAATCTCCATGCTTCAAGCATCCTGAAGAAATTTCTTAATTTATTACCAGGCAGGGGCTCTTGCGCAATTAACACTGACAAAAAATACTTCTGCACTTTACTAAGTCTACTTTTGAGCTGCCCAATGTTTTCATCATAATATTTACTTCTGGGTAAATAGGCTAAATTCTCCAATTTTGATACAAAACAGGAAGATTATAGAATAAGAATAAATAGATGACATGGCTGTTTAAAGATTATATAAAATGTTTTTTAGCAGCATAAATATTTGATTGTAAAACTTTCAATATGCTGTGTCTATTAACTAGTAATGTACAATATTTGAATAATTCAGCCAGCTGAAGTGGGCCAGGGTCATGGGGGAGGACAGAGTGAAGGCTCAGCCTGGCAAGTTGCTAACTTGCAGTCATAACACAACCCGGAGCCTGGCCCCAGACACTGTTCATTCCATCTGGAGCTCTTTGGTTAGGACCAAGCCAAAGACAAGAGTAGAGGGTGAAATGGAACACTCAAGGACATGTAAAAATTTCCTATCACTCTTTACTGTTAATTTGTTTTGCACAGAAGGTTTTACCTTTTATTTATATTTGGACCTTTAGATGTTCAATTCGGTTGGTAGTCTTTGCCATGATTCTTTGATTTTTGTGTTTGGAGGTGGGGGAGCAGAGTGATGTTTCTAGAATACCATTCAGAACGTATGTGAAATTACTCTGAAATTCCATCCACCCTATTGATATCCCCGACCCTCTATATGCATAATCTGCAAAGACCATTGGGTTTATAGTCAAGAGGACTGAATTTTGGAGTCTGTCTTAAGCTATTTGAATGTGGGGATTTCTCCAAAACTCTCTGGGCCTCACTTTCATCATCTGTAAAATGGGACCAATATGATTCCTGGCTATTATGCTGGGTGGTTGTGAGGATCAAAATGAAAACAAGTTAGGACAATTAAAAGTGTAAAAGTCCTATAAAAGTCTGTCCTAATTGAATTGAGTATTGTAATTCACTTTAGAATATACTCCTCTTTGTATATGCTCTAATGTCTGGCACATTGCAAATCTCTTTACAAGCTTGTTGATTGAATGAATGAGCACTGTTGGCAGCCTAAGTGTTCCTGTCCTCATTCAGTTCTCCAAGGACACAAAGAGTATGAACTTGCAAGAATGAAGAGCCCCAGCTGATCAAGACCACAATAGGCTCTTGGCATTCTCAGGGAATACGTTCTATGATCTCAAGAATCCTCAGCTTCCTAAATAATGTTGAAAAGGAGAAGGGCAAAGCTCTTGAGATGCTGAAATACTTCCTGGGTGGCAGACTATTGCTCACCCAGGAAGTATTTGGCTTGGTGACTCTCTTCTGCCCGCCAACCTCCCAAGTGCTGGAATTCTCAGGAAAAAGGCAAATTTCTAGACGTCAGAGACTCTAGGGTGCCTAATAAACAGTAAAAACCAGAAATATTAAATCAACGAATGACAAAGATCTGCAGATTTTTTATTTTAAATAATTGGGAAGAAAGTAATTTCATAACACAGTGTGAATAATGCATTAATTATAATTCTCTGCGTTCATTTGCTTCACCTAGAGAATACTTGAGACAGCTCTCAATCACATTTACATAACAAGATTTTTTCAACCCACACTTTTTGAACCTTTCCCCTCTGCTTTATGTAGAGTATAAAGGTATCACATTCATATATAATTAATTTTAACACATTGTATATTCTCTTTATCTGAATTTAGAACTGTCTTCATTACACTATGTGCACTCTTTTTCATTTATTATCTCACTCACTAAATATTTAGAATGCCTACTATGTACAAAATAGGAGAAATGCTACCTAATAAGGGAGGAAAGTATGATACATTCATTTATACCTTTAAAGATCTTACCAATCCTTTTGGTGGGGCTGGGGAAGGCAGTAAAAGGTATATGCACAGCAGAGTATAAACTTGAATGTAGGTGCCTTGTTGGTATTGCCTGTCGATACTATCTGTATGGTGTTGAGCCTATGGTAGGCAATAAGAAAATATTTATTGAATGAATGAATGAATGTGTGAAATACCATATTTTATTGATCCTAAGATGCACATTTTTCCATTTTTCATTTTCACTCAAAAAGTAATGCCCCTTAAAAAAACTCAATGGAATGTCACATTGTAATTGAGAGGGTTTTTTTTTTTCTCTTCCTTGGTAGCACATAAATGCTTTATCTTATAATAAACTTTCTTAAATTTGATGATATATGGTAAATAAGAATACAAGTTTAGATTTATTTAAGTATTAGAATACAGCACCTAATTTCTTGGACATCAGAAGAGGAAAGTTTTCTCATGAACCAAGTCAGACTACATTTAAGGAGGAGAAAAGAAGATATTGTTAGGACCAGAAGTGGGCGCAGAAAGGCCAACATGGAAATAGGCAGAAGGAAGTTTCAAATGTGAACAAAGAAAGACACAGAAACAGAAGTGATTAAAACATATCTTAGGGCTATTGAAAAGGTAGAAATTCCTGGAATGAAAAGTTTATATTGAGAGTAGTGCAGCATAATCCTGAAAATAAAGGTAGGATCACGGCAAATTTTAAAGGGCTTTAAATAACAAGCTGGAAAGTTTGGGTTGCATTGTGTATATAAATTTTGAGCCAAAAAGTGACATACTAAAAATAATGTTCTAAGAGAATTAATTTGTGTAGGATGAATTGAAATGTGTAAAACTGGAGACAGGAAGAGCGGGTAGGGAATTATCTTTGAAATCTAGCAGAAAGGCAATCAGAGACTGCATTAAGAGTGTAGAAATGAGAATGTAGAATAAAGATGAGATATGAAAAATTTTGATGGATTGGTCAATGATGTCTCTTAAGTTTTACATAACCATCATTTGTTTAACTCTTTCTATGTATCAGGCAGCACTGTGGTAAGTATTTTTAAGTATCACCTCATTTCAAGTTCAAACAGGACATTATTTTTTCCATTATTTTCTTTCCATCTTATATTATTTTCTTTATTTCATAGCTGAGGAAACAGTAACAGGTAATCAACCTTGTGTCATTAATTTCTTGCATTGATTTCTTCTTTGTTTAATGTTAACATTGCTATTCCTATATTTTTATTTTTTGCTTCTGCATGTTATGTCTCTGTACATCATTTTATTTTCTACTTTTTATGTCATTTTTTAAAGATACTTATCTAATAAAAAACACAATCTGGATTTTTCAATCTGATTCAATTCCAGAGTCTTTGAATGGGAGAGGTTTAGCCCATTAACATTTATTGAGGTAAATTATTTTGTTAACATTACTTCTTTCATCTTGCTTTGTTTTCTGTTTTTCTATGCTTCCATCATAACTCTTAATTTTCTTTTTATGTTTCTTCCCTATAGTAATTTTCAAATTCTATCTTATTCTTCATTTTTTATTACTTTTTTGGTTTTTTAAAAAAGTAGAACATATATTTTTCTATTAGTGCTGAGGTCTTCCACTTATATATTTCCTCTGTCAGTAACAGTGGCCCCCTTATCATCATCTAGACATTCTCATCTCCTAGAAATTAACTGACCCTTTTCGAAGGGTCAGTTATTTTCAGATGTCAGATTGTTTTCTTTTCAGGATTAGCTTCATAAATGTAAAATATTCCTCAAAAGCATAAAAAAATACATATTAGAGATTAGGTTATCCATGATTATTTCGATAACTTTTTCCTAGGAACACTCCTTTGATTCTTTCAAATGGGGAATAATTTAACCTCCGCTACTCTCCTCCTTCTAGTTTTTGTTGAAATTATCAAGAATATTAAATTCAGAAGGCTTAATAATCAGACTTAAATAATTTATTTTTTAATTATACAGTATTTTTGGCAAGAATTATTCTACATTTGCATTCAGTTTCAAAATCATTTTAACCAAAAATAGGAAACAACTCTAGTCAAAATATTACCATTTTTATTACTTACCACCATTTATTTGTACATTGCCTTCTTTAATCTTGCATCATGTCTTCATTTTACTTACTTATTTGTTTTTCGAAATCACTTTCTCTGGTCTATTTTGCAGGACTAGCTGTACTGGGGCAGTTTTAAAGCTTGCATGTTGAAGAACATTTTTGTTTGTCATAATATTTTTTCATCTAATATCTGTAGACTTGACTTCTGATTTTTAGTATTACAAAGGGGAAGTTTGATGTAGAATTAATTTTTTTCTTTTGTGAATAATTTTTAAAACTTCCTAGATGCTTATGGGATTCCCCACATACAAATTAAATTAAAATTTTTTGAATTTTAAAAAATGCAAATAATATATATTGTGATGTGTGTCTCAGTTCATTTGTTATATGTAATACATAATAAAAAGACTCATGACTTCTTTTAGTTCAGAAATGATTTTACTTTAATACTTCTATTATTGATCCTTTTAATACTCTGATCTCTCTTTCTGGAATTCTTGTACATAGAAAGACCTTCTGGATCATTCCTTCTGTATTTCTCATTTTTTTTAAAACCTTATCATTTTTATTTCTTATACTCCAAGTTATATTGTATTGTAATTAAATTATTCAGTCTTTATACAGAAGCCATTTGCTGTGTACTGCATTTATTGCATTTTAAGATGTATCTGTCATTTTATAATCGCTGACATATATTTTCAGATGTCAGATTGTTTTCTTTTCAGGATTAGCTTCATAAATGTAAAATATTCCTGAAAAGCATAAAAAATACATATTAGAGATTAGGTTATCCATGATTATTTCAATAACTATTATTGAAATGGGGTGGGGGCATCTTTGACTTATCAGATCAGTTCCTTTTTTGGATATTGTATAATATTTTCACACAACTACTGCTTTTCCCCCAGGTCATTCTTCCAGATGATTTGCCCAGTACTGAGAGTTAAGATGGGTTCTATCTAGGATATTGTGTATTAGTACTAAAATATTTCAAGTCCAGATAAAGAGAATAGGAAATGTTTAGATTTGTAGATTTTTGTTTGCCTTATTAGAGAACAAATAGCTTGTAGGGAGGAAGGAAGAACTTCAAACCAGAGACAACTATGGCAAGAAGGAATCTGGCTAGGAAAACACAGCATCAATATACCTTCTTGTTATTTGCAGGTGTGCTGGAGCCAGCTCAGACTGGCTTATGAGATGTGATCGTTTGAATCTCTTCCCAATCCTGTGTTCAATACTACCACAATGCTAACCTGAAATAGACAGTGGTGGGAATATTTATACCACAGAAACTGGCACACAGTATAAATCATGGCTTTCTCTCTCACTGACATACAACTGCTCTTAGTAAACATTTAGTTTTTAGTTTGCCTGGCCCCAATGTCTAAATATGCCTTGAGAAAATTTGAGATGAAGATAAAACTTGATTTTGGTGCTTTTATACATTCTCCCTGTTATGAGCTGAATTGTATCCTCCCAAATTTTATATTTTGGAGCCCTAATTCTCAGTACTTTAGAATGTGATTCTCTTTGGAGATAGGGCTTTTAACAAGGTGATTAAATTAAAATGAGGCCTTTATAGTTGCCCTAATTAAATCTGACTGGAGTCTTTATAAAAAGAAGAGATGAGGACATGCAGAGAGACATTAGGGATGAGCACACAGAGGAAGGACCATGTGAAGACACAGGGAGAAGATGATCATCTACAAGCCAAAGAGAGAGTTCAGAAGAAACCAATACTGTTAATACCTTGATTTTGGACTTTAGCCTCCAGAATTGTGAGAAAATAAATTGATGTTGTTTTAGCCACCTAGTCTGTGGTATTTTGTTTTAGCAGCCAGAGCAAACAAATATGCCACCACCTCTGGTGATTCCACACCATCTCATATGCCATCTTTCCTTTTTTTCCACTAGAATGTCAATCAGAACCTTTTCTAATTCCTTATAGAATAGTGTAGAATCTTGAAATGGAAGTTGCTTCCTACTTGTCTGCTTACATGTTGAGTTGGTAGTGTTAAAAATTCCAGTTCCAAAGGTCAAGTCAGTCCTTCTTTATAGTACAAAACTGCTGATCTCTCTCTTCCTCTTGTCTTCCTGCAC
Organism: Rousettus aegyptiacus; assembly: GCF_014176215.1. Classification (NCBI taxonomy): domain Eukaryota; kingdom Metazoa; phylum Chordata; class Mammalia; order Chiroptera; family Pteropodidae; genus Rousettus; species Rousettus aegyptiacus. The sequence goes on from NW_023416309.1 coordinate 69,410,470, forward strand.
TTGGCCCTAGAGTTTTTATCAACATAGACAGGCGAGGGAGTGAATGGAAAAGGGTAAAGCATCAAACACAAGTGAGAATGCAAGTCAAAGATGAAGGGTGAAGAGTGCAAAGATGATGAAGGACAGAGTTGTTCTGATATAAGAAACGAATAATTTTTTTTTTGGCTGAAAGGAACTTTCTTCTTCCAAAATGCACTAATAGGACTATGAAATGGTGGAGTTAGGGTTACTCATACATGAAATTCTGAAATTTGCATCTTTAATTCTAAAGACAAGCCCAAATAACTCAGCTTCTCATTCTAGTCCCACTTCACTACATCAAATTTATTTCACTAAGCCAAAAAGATCATTGAGTAATGCTACTTCAATGTCTCATAAAGAATAATTCAGTCTTCTCGATTTTTAAATGATTAATATATTATGATTATGTAAAAAAACATTTATACTAGAAGACTCTTTAATATGGCTAAATAAAAATATTCATCCCACAAGCTTACACTTGGTTGAATTTGTGATCACAGAGATTTTCTGAAGTCATGTGCTATTTGGGAAAAGAAGGCATTGTGTTTCATAATACTGGACTTCTTCAAATACATGCATAGTAGCATAATATACAGAAAATTCATTCCTTCAAGAAATACATAAGAAACCCTATTGTCTGCTAGGTGCTGAAGAGACAAAGATGAATGACGTACAACTTTTGTCCTCAAGCAGTTACAAGGCATAGAAATAATCCCTTACAATACAACAAGTTCTAATAGCAGCTCTATCATTGTATACTTTTTATGCATGGAGGAGACATTTAACTTTCCTGGGTCTCAATTTTCTCGTCTATTAAATGGGATTACTAAATCCCGTCTGATCATTCCTGAGTTATTCCTGAATATCAACTAAAATCAAGTGAGAGCTGAAGACCATGTTAATGGTAAACTACTTCTCAGGTCATCTCAGATCTAATCTAAAAGACAGAACCATAGGTACCCCATTGGTTTAACTCTTACAGAATGGTCCTCCTGTTTGTACTGGATGATTTTAATCAACTATGGTTTATTGGAGCCTGTGCACTCAATAGAGGATGGTCTAGGGTTCTGCTTCTCCACTTCTGCACATTCCCTGCCCAGCTGTGTCGCAACTTCTGCATTCTTCAATCAACTGCAGGTCAGAAGAACATAGGTGTTGAATCTAAGGGACAGGGAAAATAGATCTTGTTTTTCTTTGCATAGTAATTCATTAATTTCTCTTCTGCCTATTGAAGATATTTGGAAGAAAGAAAAGAGACCCACAAATAAGTCATTAAGTCAATAAATTTAACAATAAGTCACTCAATAGAAGCCAGATTCACTCACAAGGACTAGACAGGGAGGGTCCCTTTACTTTCAACAAGACCACTCATTTGTATGAATTGAATCTTATCTATATGCCAGGTGCTTCTGTGAGTTCCCATGGCAATTGAATTTTCCATTTAAGGAAAAGCCAAGGAAGGCTAAGTAATGTGCTCTAAATCACACAGGTCTGCATGATGACATAAGCTTCAACTCCATCCACTCTACTCATATTGCCTCACAACTGTCTCCAAGGCCCTCATTAGTTTTCAGAAGCAGGGTATTCATGGAAGCCCAGTTTTATGGCCTAGAACAGAATATTGCCCACTCATCTTTATCTCTCTCTTGTATTTTGGGTCCATACTTGGAATCATATGCAAACATCTCTATATCAATTTCTGGCCATATCTGACTCTGGAACAGTCTGACGTTAGGATCAGGCAGGAGGGTTATTATTGAAAAGGGATAAAGATAAGGGCTCTAGATTTTGAATCCCAATTCTCTATTGGCCTTTCTTGTGACCTTGGCTAAGACACTCACAACCAGATCATAGTTTCATAAGAAACGTGTCCGTGAAATGAGGAGGATTGATTTGAGTTTCATGTTCAAGAGTGATGGAGACTCAGTCAGAACTCAGGTGTCCTACTTCTATCCAGTGTCCTTTCGCTGACAGTCTGGATTGTACACTGTCCTTTTGTTGGTGGGCAGGAGGGAGGTTGGGCTGGCACATTTCTTAGTTCCCTTTTGCTCGTTAGTTGGCAAATCCTCAGAGAATAAAAATGCCTTTTCGTGTAACTATAATCAAAACACACTTTGAAAGGGGTGTCTGTTGCCAAAATTTTATATTTATCCCAAGAAAAATTAGAGAAACTATTTTTGGATTATCTGCACATGACTCGCCTGCCTTACTGCAGATAAACAGGAATTACTTGCATGCAAAGCCCTGTGCTGCTGAGAACATGTGTCTCCCTCCCTCCCACAATTCTGTCCTTGGAAATGGAGATTCTGTGCTGCGGCTCCATCCTTAGTAGCTTCAAGCTGTGATAAGAGTAAGGGGATGGGATGCATGAAGATCAAGATCTGAAATCTGGCACCCCCACCTCCCAGCTCTGTAGCTTTAGGCAAGATATTTAACTTTTCTGGGCCTCAGTTTTCTCATATATAAAATGTGGATAAGTAACATCTAATTTCAAGGTGGTCATGGGGATTAAATAGAATAAAGCCTTGCTATATATGATGGGCACCCAATTATTTCTCCATTCCTTTTCTTCTCTGATCTTTTCTTGGCTCTGAAGGAAAGGTATTAATCTACATTTAAGGGAGATGGCTGAGAAATTAGGGAAAACACACATATTTACCTTAATCCTCATGTGTTTTGGCCAGGACGATCTAACTCCAGAGATGGAAGCAGCTATGGCCAAGCTCCTGCAGAGCAGGAGATAAACTGAAATGGCCTCAGGTAGCAGGCATGTGCCCTAGATGTAGACAGCAGACAGGAAGTAATGGAAAATGCAGCTTAACGGGAATGCATATGTTAGCCATAGACATTCTAATTTTCAAATTTCAGAACGATTTCTGCTTTAAATTTCTTTTTTCAGTCATTCAGTCTTGAAAATTTCAGAAATGTGTAGGTTGGTTTAATGTGGCCCTTGGAGCTTCAGTTTTTAAATCCTACTCCAGAGGAATATATTTTTCATTCCTTCAAAAGCTGTTTCACAAAAACTACCGCCCATGGAAAACTGTTCCTTCCTTCCTTCCTTCCTTCCTTCCTTCCTTCCTTCCTTCCTTCCTTCCTTCCTTCCTTCCTTCCTTCCTTCCTTCCCTCCCTCCCTCCTTTCTCTCTCTCTCCGTCTCTCTCTCTCTTACCCCCCTCTCTCTTCCCCCACTCCCACCCCCCCTCCCTGCTCCCTGCCATTGCTCCTGGCATTTTCTAGCATAGCCGTTCATTGCCTAGCATTTGTTAAGCACCTATTTTGCACAAAAAAATTGTTGGAGAGACAGAAATGAAAAAATATTTAAGAATGGATGCAGCCAAGCAAATTTAAGCAAATCGTCTAGAAATGAGAATAGCATTTCAAGCTATGGAAAGAGAGAGTAAAGATGTGCTTCTGGCTGGGGTTTCGGGGAGGTGGCTGGTGCAGGAGAGAGTAATGCTTAATGGTGAAGGTGTCATATGACCCCTACTGGGTTTTGTGTGATAGGCAGCATGCAAGGAGGTGGGTTCATATCACCATAAGTCTGTGGCTATGGGTTCTGCTTGTCTCTCATGTGTATGTTTATTCTCTCTTTCTTATTAGACTGTTCAAAGCTTCTTGGAAGTGAGGACCTGATCCTCTATTTGGTTGTCCCAATTTCCTTGACATTTTATAACACCTATCTTAGTTTCTTTCTATTTAAGAATCTTGCTCTAGTCATTGAGAAAATGAGATGGCAGATTCCTCTATCAGTGAGAAGAAAACAGTCTGAAGCATTTGGGGAACACAGATAAAGTTAGTGAGATTGTTGCTGGGTTTGAATGAGCCTGTGGACTCCTGAAACTGGCTGACAGATGATGTCTCTGTCCTGATAATGGCACATCAGAACTTCCTCCTCAGCTGAAAGGAGAAGGATAGCAGGCACACCAGTCCCTAATTGTCCCTAATCATAGATGTTTAGAAACAACTAAGAAGGAAGACCTCACACATTACAGATTTTACCAGGAAGTGGTGAGTCAGATTATCAGCAGTTTATGGATAAAGAGTGTTGATTCTGCTATAGGAGGACAAACTCAGGCCGATTTGGCAAAACCAGTGAAACAGGGGCTCATCCTCTTTTTTTGAGGCTTCGTCTTGTAACAGGACATGGTGCTTATCACTTCAGCCTGTTTAATGGTTCAAAGAAAGGGGAACATGAAACAGAGGGAGGGATAATAACATCTCCCAACACCTATTTGCTAGACATGAAGCTAAATTCTGTATCCCGATTAGCCTGTTTACTCCTCAGAGAGACCCAGGATTAAATGAATGGCAGACATTATTGTATTCATTTTACACTGGAGGAAAACTGAATTGCAGAGGCTGTGTGCCTTGCCCATGAGGGCACTTTTAGTAAGTTGCAGGGCTGTGCTTCAGCCCTGGCTGTGTCCACCATATGAGCTTTCTATGTTACTGAATTGTCTCCTTGTCCTGGGTTGGGTTCTTTAGGAAATAAACTCTGACATTGTCAGGTTTGGGTGCAGGAGACTTACTGGGAATGGCTTAGGAATAATTCCTACAAGGGAGTGAAAAAGAAGGCAGGACTGAAGAAGAGAACTTAAACTGTAATGTGATTGTGATAGAAGCCTCAGCAGATCCCAGTTGAGTCAGGACCAGGGTGAGGTGAATCTTGCCTCAGGGTAATTTTAAGGGGTACCAGAAAACTCAGTAGTCAAGATACATAATATTTTAATGCAACATTAAAAAAAAATTTAACCTAGTGCAAAAAAATTAATGCTGAACAAAATATTAAAATTTAAATAAAGACAAAATCCAACCCTGCACTTCCATGAAGTGTCTTGCTCCCCTCACCCTAATCCCAGCCTCGGTGAGGTCCATCTTTATTTAAAACTTTGATACTTTACCATGGATTTTTTTTTTTTTTTTGCATTATTAAAAAGATATACCGCATTACATTTTTATCTGTTTTCGTTACTGAGATTTTTGGTGCCCCTTTAAATTTTGTACCTAGGTAGGGCAAGTGCCTCACTCTGCTCACCTTAGTTTGACTCTGAATCCCAGGGAACTCTGAAGCTGCTATGGTTCTTCAGAGTTGTCCTGCCTTAAGGCAATGTGGCCAGGCCTTTTTATCCTCCATTCCCAGGTCTAGTCTTTGGATAGATTTGCCTCAGGAGAGAGTATATAACCTTGGGTAATTCTCTTTCACTGAGAGCAAATCCCCTAATGGGATTCATCTGAGAGCCACCAGCCCCAACACTCCCAGCAGCTGGAGGTTATGAGGCTCATATTACTGAATGCACCACACCCCTAATGCCACTTACCTCAAATCCAGGACTTTCCCTACTGTGTCCTATGAACTAGAACTCACAGGGAAAGATATTTATTCAGAGTGTGTTGTCTGCAAAAGAAAAATTTCTCATTATAGTATGATTTTGTCAAGTTAGATGTTCAGGTTTGGAAATATTCATACCTCGACTTGAGAAGATATTTTGTGTTGCTTTTCCTTCTGCAAAGATCACCACTACAAAGGGTAGAATATCTGCCTCAACAGAGTTTACTGGCTTGGCAGAAACTTGTTTTCAGCAGTGATGAGACCAGAAGTGTCTGAATCCATTCAGCATCCACCTCAAAACTTACTATGCACATCTCCACTGATAACTAATTCAATTTCACTCAGTTTCTCTATATTCTCTCAGAGTAGTCTCCTGTTGAACCCCTGCCAAGATCGAACTTCAGACATGTTCATCTTGCTGTGTCCTGACTGGGGTTTCATCAGAACAAGATCATGAACTGATCAGAAACAGAACTGAACTCTCAGCAGTAGGTGTGGTCAGTGCATGAATATTTTGGACAGGCTATTGGAGTGTGCATCTCTAGGAATATCAGGTCCCATGAGGACGGGATATAAGGTTACATAGGTTAGGAGATTTAGGCAGGAGTCATACTTGGGTGAAGGGTGATTGGCTGTGCTGGGCATTCAGAAATTTTTTATCAAGAGCCCACAGTTGTGATCAGAGGGTTGGAAAGTACAGAGCATGGAGGTGGATAGCTGAACCCTGACTGGGATTTGGGATAAGCATTCCATGGTGTCTTAGTCTAGTTGGGCTGCTGTAATAGCATACCACAGCCTGGGCAGCTTATAAACAACAGAAACTTATTTACAGTTTTGGAGGCTGAGAAGTCCGAGATCAAGGGGCCAGCAGTTTTCATGTTTGGTGAAGGCCCAGTTCCTGGTTTACAGTTCCTATCTTGCTGTGTCCTCACATGGGGAATGAAGTGAGGGAGCTCTCTGGGGTCTCTTTTATAAGGCATTAATCCCAGTCATGAGTGCTCCACCTTCATGGCCTAATCACCTCCCAAAGGCCCCAACTTCTAATAGCATCACACTGGGGGTTATGTTTCTTCTACATATGAATCTTTAGAGGGATGGAAACAGTCATTCTATTGAATGTGGTCAGGAGAGCACACATTTCTCAATCTCTTGGTCACATCTGCTGTCACATTGTCAGCCCTGGAGCCTGGCTGCTTGGGTTCAAATTCTGTTTCTTCTACTCACCAGCTGTGTTGACTTTGGGCAAATCACTTAACAACTCTGTGCTTCATTTCTTTAGAGAGAGGGTGATAAGATGGGCCTTGTGGGTTGCTATAATAATTATAACAATTAAGATGTGTGAAGCACTTAGAACAACACTTGGCACAAAGTAAATGCTGGTTATGTTTCTCAGACAGCTTATTCTCTCTCCTCTTTCCTCTGCTCTTCTCTATTTGTCATCTTCCTTTTTTTTCATCTTTTCCCCTTCACCATTGATTAGCTGATTCTCCTGGGATACTGACATATATGTTTTGATTTATTATATAAAATGTGCTATCCTTTGTACTAATTTAAAATTAAGAGAAAGGTCCCATATTCTTCTCTTTCAATTATTTCTTTTTGGTTGTTTATGGTTCTTAAGTGAGATTTTCCCATGGCTGTGTGGCTCCAAATAGAAAACCTGTTTCACCCCTCCTTGACCTCTGTTCTCATACCTCATCATTAAGTCTCTATTAGCTTTTCTGAACTCTATAGTTGCCTATATTAGACTTGATGTGGCATGGCTAAGTACACTAGGACCCCATTGGGCCGTAATAAAGGTTTTTCTATTTCATGAGAAATCTTGAATTCATTTTGAGATGACTTCAAGAGGGTGCAGAGATGTTCTTTTTTTAAAAAGTTATTTTTGCCTGTGAAACACACCATTTCCACAAATAATGAGCCTCATCCAAAATGCTGCTCTAGGCAGGCAAACTCACAGCTCACAAAATAGTAACTCTTTCCTCTCCCAATTCTTCAGTTTTTGATAACTTATCAACATAGAAGAGGTTTATCAGCTCTTGGGAGTAAGCTTAGAGATGAAAATTTAAAACATGCAAGTCAGCATTGCAAAGTTAAAAATTAGTAAAAACCCAAGAAGACTGAAGAGTTTTTAAAATCTAGTTACTATCGAGGGTGAGGATTATCATTCGATAGATAGCCGTGTAAAGTAGATGAAGCAAAGCAACTTGTGAAAAGTGGGGCTAGATTCATATAAGCCTGAGTCTAGGAGTTTTCTTTCTGCAAGAAGTCAGAAACATAAAATAGCCCCGATCAAAGAGAAAATACTATTTGTTATTCAGGAGCCAAATGAGGCCTATTTACAGAGTATAGTTGCACCTCTAGAACTTGTCCAGAGAAAAACTGAAATTGATGGATTAAAGTTCAGTTAATGAGGATTATTTATTTTAAAGGGTAACATTCAGCAATTTCAGGCTTTGCAATTAATATAAGCCCTGAGTTAAGGAAATGACTAACGTGATAGGGAACAGAAGTGAATCTGTGGATAATGTGAAATTGGTAATGAAAGGAGGAGTTCATCTGTTTATCTTTTTGTCTATCCATCCACTGGGAACTCACTAGTTGAGTGAGTACTAGTTGCAATGATAGGTTATACATACATGAATGTCAATCTGAGCCTCAAAGAATTCACAGACAAGTGAAGAAAAAAAAAAAAACATGAACAAAGCATTACAATGTGGTATGATAAAATAAGGTGCAGGCAATATAACCTGGATAAAGAGAGCCTACATCTGCTTAGAGGCATCAGACGGTTTTGCAGAGAAAACAGGGTTTGTGCTGGAATATTAAAGTTAAGCAGTTTACCAGATCGACAACGCTGCTCTTTCTGCTTGGAATGCCTCTTCTCTTTGTCCCCTAGTAGATATGGAAGTAGGAGACAATCTAGTGTATTTGGCCTTTGAAAGATCAGCATTGCTGAAGTACAATTTGTCAGGGTAGCAGTTTTAAGTACCACAGAGGTCTCTGAGAATCTGATGAACATCCTGTTCCCATTGCAAATATACAAGCACACACAACTTGACATGAAATTTCAGGAGGTCCCTGAAGCCTACATGAACCATGAGGTCGTGTGCCTCTAGGCTTGGGAATGAGAAACGACCAAGGTGGACATATTTACTGTTAATTACATCAATAGTCTGACTACTGAAGAGTGTGGAATATGTAAAATCTAAAACAACCCTAAAAAACGTAAAAAATCAAACACAAACAGAGAACAGAAAAGTGGTTGCCAGGAGCTGGGGGTGGGATACTAGGGAGAGGCTGGTAAAACACTACATATTTATAAGAGGAATAGGTCTGAGAATCTAGTGAACAACATGGTGACTATAGCTGAAAACACGATATTGTGTAATTGTATAATTGACGTTTGCAAGGAGAATAGATCTTAAATGTTCTCACTAAAAATAAATAAATAAATGAAAAGGTAAACATCAGGTATTGGATATGTTAATTAACTCAACAGGAAAATCCTTTCACAATGTATGCATATATCAAATCATCACGTTGTACACTTTAAATATCTTATAATTTTATTTGTCAATTATACTTCAATAAAGCTGGGGGGAAATATTTTTAAAAACCCACCAGCTCCATGTTACTGGAGTTTGTTGGGATGGTTTCAGTCAATGATTTTGTGACCAGCATGTATTTTCTTTCATAGTATATAAATAACCGACATAGTTATTTTCAAATAAGTCCTTTATTTTCATTATGATATATTTTAGTGCGAAAAAAAACCTTTAAGTATCATGTATTAAAATAGAAAGAAACACTCAAGGCTGAAAGAACCACTTAACATTTTTGGTCAAGATCTCAGACATCTTGGGCAACAGCCTCCAATAGGAAAGGTGACTGAATACAGCTCAATCCTTTTTGTGGCACCTGCTCTATAAACATTTGTTGTACCAGGGGATTTAAAAAATTTCCAATGCAGGACTGCCTCATGTATCAAAGTTGCCTCATCATGGGAGTGGGGATTACTAAATTTGAAATCGAAAGATTTTGAACAGATCATGAGTATCATGCTTGCTCTGGAAACGAACCTTCAAGACAAGTTTTACCACTTTCACTTCTTCCTTAACTTCTACTATTCCAACTCAGCTGACATCCCTTAAACTATTCTGAGAAGAGTTATGGAGACTTTGGGATTTCCAGTATGAATGCCACAAGCACTGGGAGTGGGTTCTTTAGAAGATAATGGTTTTCTCATTTTGGTTCAAAAGTGAATTTAGGACAACACATCATTATTAGACTGTAACGTGGGCTTTCTTTTTCTTATTCACTTCTGGACAAAGCATAAGAGATACTTTTACCTACCGTTTTTAGGATAAACACTTACCATTTATTATAGTTCCTGGAAAACTGCATTCTTTCTAGCTTCCAGATTATTTTTTATGCTAAATGATGAACAAACATACATAAAAGCTTTTGCAGTCCAAAATACTGTTTTTAGGCAAGTTGATGCCTCTGAGAGATCTGAAAAACTTGCTACAGTATCTGTTTGTGAATCCTTCTAAACTAGCAGCTCTCATCTTTGTGGCTAGTAATTGCCATGTGACAACACTCTGGCAATTGAGATATAATAGTGTTGTGTGAGACTCCTGGGAGATCTCCTGAAAGAGAGGGGACCACACTTTCCCTCTTTCCTCTCTCCTCCTGCTTGGAAGGCAGTCATGAGAATACTAGCCTGGCAGCTATCTAAAACCATGAGGTGATCTGGAGAACTTTAGCTATGTGCTCAAGATGGCAGAAGAAACAGTTAAAACCCTGGGTCCCTGACGACATCATGGTCTCACCATACCAGCCCTAAGCCTCCCCCTGGGCTCTTTATGACTAGACCACTATCATGAGGGTTTTTTAGTTTTAGCAGCAAAACATAATTCTCACTGATACATCATTTGTCTTTTTCTGCCAGCATAGATCTGTCTCCAATGCTTAGGGGAACAATCACATCAACTGTAAGTTTTCATGGATGTAATCATCCATGGTGTATCTTCTTGACTGGCAGCTGTCAAAGCATATCACAGATTCTGTCATGCTGTGGCATCAGGAGATTGTGGGTCATCAGCCTGACAAAAAATTCTAATTGGCATGGTTTAGAAATGGCTCTGACACTGCTCCTGTAAGATCTAAAAGAATCTCCAAAACCCCGCCTTCGATCTGCTATTTGTTAAAATCTCCTTGCCTATTGAATAATGGATCTAGACAGTCTTGACTCCTCCCTCTGTTGTAAATATTCTAGATATGAAAAGCACAACCTATTTTTCTTTCAATTTTTATCTGACTCTTATGGCTATTTGAATTTTCTGTGTCAAAAAACAAACATAGAATATTAGGATAAAGCTAGGTCTGTCTGCCACAAATGCAAAAAAAAAAAAAAAATTATTATTTCTTTTCTTACCCTGAATGTTTTTCTAGTGACTCCTTTTGGAATGTTATTTTGAACTTACAAAGGTTCTTAAAAAAAAAAAAAAGTATATTTCTGTTAAGCATCCCTTGAGAAAGTCAGATTTAAACTTAGCCAGTGCATTGGCTTTTTAAAAGCACTTTCTTAAAATAGTTGATGTCAATCTTGGTGGGAAATCTTTAGGTGCCCCAAGTGGACGGAAATAGAAATGTTAATGGAAATGCCATTTGTGAAGACGCTAGTGACAGCTCCATTCAGAGAGACCCAGTCAGAAAAGATGGGAGCTTGCAATCTATTCCAGTGTGAGTCTGATTTTAGGAACCCCAGAGCAGAAGTAGGAAGCCAGTGTAGGAAAGTAAGAAAGCAGGCAACTGTAAAATTGTTTGGACAGGAGAGACTCATAGGTATGCATGCTAACACATTTTTAAAGTCATGGTTATTTTCTGACTCTTTTTTATGGAGAAATTTCATCTTTCAAAGGTTACAAATATTGAATGAATCAGTCGGGTAGGTCTGCAGGGCTTGGCATGATGTCAGTGGTTTTGCTGTAGGTCAATAAGAGAGTGAAGTCACAGAGGTCTAAACTAGATGAGACCCCAGTGGCAAATGCCTCTGTGTTTGCCTTTACAGATGAGGATGTTTATAAATCTTGGCTGTGCCAGCACAGAGGTGTGGGTTGGTGAGGGTGCTGTTGGGGTGGGGTTCAGTATATCTATTCCAGACATCCCCCAAACCACTCCAAATAAAAAAATAGTCACATAATTTGACATGGACAGTTGAGCATTCTTAGTCTTATTTTGAGGGTGTTTAAAAGTATTTATGGAAATGTAGCTTTGAAACATGTCCCTCTCACCCTCACTTCCCTGATACTTCACCACTCTCTTCAAACCTGACATCTCCCCTGAAACCATAACCCCCATAAAGTATTCTATAGCCACCAGAGTTCTCAGCACAAGGATCTTTGTATAACAGCACATTGCTGTTTTTCTTGCTAGACTCACCAAAGACCCTCCATTTTGATAGCACCAGGCAGATTTTTAGCTCAATTAGTAAATGTCACAGCTTAGAATTATAGACCCCACTATCTGGCTGGGCATTTTTGCTAATGGTGTACTCTAGTTGGGGGACCACAGCTCTCCATTTGCCCTATTGTGCCATGTTATTATTATTGTTCTCTTTTACTTGTAAAAGTGTCCAAGTTTGCATGATAAATTATATGAATACATTACTTGGGGGGGACAAAAGGGCTTTGTAGTCCTGACTCAGCTCAGAGTTTGGAGTAGATAGAGCATGAGTGTACCTGTGCCCAGGCCAGCTAGCACTGGCCACAGATGCTGACTCTGCTCATAAGGTGTGCTCTTTTTAGAGAGGTATATTATTGAGTTCAAGCTTTCCGCAAAAGGAAGTTTTCCCTCCCTGATGCTCCTGATGTGGTCCCTAGGCTTGAACAGGTAACTCGCTTCAGGAGCTAGCCCATTCTATGCACAACTCTGATGGTTAGAACATTCTTCATAAGACTGAGCTGAAATCTTCCTCCTGAAAGGGCACAGGAAGTCTACTCTTCCCACCTAACAGCAGTCGGGATATTATTATGGGAGATCAGAGGATGGAAAGATACTCTAGGATTTGAGGGTCAAGAGAAATCATTTGCTTCCCATCTTCCTGGCTCTCCCCTGTGGGCAGAGAGGAGGCCAGCTCTGAGCTCCCTTCATAACTGGCAGCTGCTCTTCTGGGTGCAGAGTGTCCAGTGCTCACATTTATTTAATGTTAAGTGGCCAATGAAGGTACAAGGTGGAGTCCAGTGCTTGATTTATATTACTTCCAACACCTCAGGTTGAACATATCTGCTCATTAAAGCATCTTGAGCCTACAAAGGCAGATGCTATTACATTCCCGGTCCCTTGGGTCCCTGGACTTCAAAACCCAGGGCCCCTTGATGTACTTCAAAGCAGCTTTCTACACTGCCTGGAAGCTCCTTCCTCAGCTGACTCTGGAAATGCCTTCAGAGTCTCATTTTCTAAAACCTCATGCTTCTGCCTAAGCACATGGTTCCTTTTTTCTGCATTTCTTCTCCCATCCTGTAGTTTGGACAATGACTTCTTACATGACATTGGATCTTCTATATTCAACAGATAATTTGAGGTATGAGGCTACCTGCTGAAGAAGATAGGCCCACTTTCACTCTCATGGGGCTTGAATTCAGGGGAGCGGTTGCGGTCAGCTTGCAGAAAACATCTCTGGACCCATCTTCATCAAGGCTGACAGAGCATAAAGACAGGACAATACTAATCTTAAATAAAAAATTGCAAGCTTTTTGTTTTGCAACTTTTTCCTCAACTTTATTGAGACATAACACACACACACACACACACACACATATATAAAACAAATTTTATTTATCCATTCATTCATCAATGGACACAAATTGCTTCCACGTCTTGGTTATTGTAACTAATGTTGCAATGAAGATACTGGTGCAGATATCTCTTTGAGGTAGTGATACCATCTTCTTTGGATATATACCCAGAAGTGGAATTGCTGGGTCACATGGTAGTTTTATTTTTAATTTTTTGAGGTATATTCATACTGCTTTCCATAGTGGCTACACCACTTTACATTCCCATTAACAGTGTACAAGGGTTCCCTTTTCTTCACATCCTCATGAACCCTTCTCTCTCTCTCTCTCTCTCTCTCTCTCTTTTTTAATAATAACCATTCTAACTGGTTTGAGGTGATAGCTCATTGTGGTTTTGATTTGCATCTTCCTAATGATTAATGATGTTGAGCATTATTTTATTGTTTTACAACTTGTAATTAATACAAATTTTCAAAGACAATTTTGATAAAAGACAAAAAAAAAAAGCTTTCAACCAATTGCCTTAACAAAATCGATTTTTGTTATCTTAAACCTTTCCATCTTTCTTCTTCATTTCAGCAGTACTGGACATACACTTCGGTATTTTGTGTGTCTAGAAGGGCCTTCTATATGCACAAAATTGAAATAATTTGTTCCCTGACTTGTCTCCTATGCTTTGTGTGCTCTCTTCCCAGGAGCTCAGGGCCCACTTGAGAGGGCTTTCAGCTCTTGGTCATTTTGTTCTTCTAGACTTTCTGTCCCTGGTTGCAATTATTCAGCAGCTTACACACCTCTAAGTTGCCTAAGAAAAAGCAAAGATAAGAAAGGCTTTAATCCATTTGCTCAGATTCTCTGAGTGGATTCTGGGCAGTGCTGTTTGGGAACCTACTTCTGATATCGCTGTCAAAGGTGTTAGCTGTCCAGAAACCTGCCAAGAGAAAATAACACTGAGATTAGCTAAATGCAGATGGCCACCGTGAACCCTTTTCAAGGGCAGGGGTTGGGTGAGAGCAAACAGCACCTCACTGCCAGGTGTTATCCAGAAATTTTTCTCTTTTAATTTCTCTTTAGTGGTGCGCATTACAAAGCCACTGGGAGGCAACTGGCTCAGTTCTGAGACCAGACTCATAGCCTTAAACTTCTTTTACTTATTTCACAGAATGAAGATGAATCTTATGTTTTGTTCTAATGAACAACAGGGAAGGGAAGGAAGCGATGCATATTTTAGGGACTTTGTGTCCCAAACACCAAAAAGATACTGTACTATGATGACATCCTTAGATCAAGTAGATATACTCCCAAGGTCAACAACTTGAAAGGTTCTGCATATGTTTGGATGTTTACCATCCCAATTCCAGGACTTTTGCAGTTTGTGCTTCTCTTTTCCTGCAATATTATTCACTCAGATCTTGGGAGACTCCCTCTTTCATTCCAGTCATGTCTCTGCTCAAGTGTCATCTTCAGACAAGATCTTCCCGTCTTCTATATCGTAAAGAGTCGATTCCCCTCACCCCCTGCCCTGTAACTCCTTATACTTTGCTATATAATGTGGTAGTCACTAGAAGCTTGTGGCTATTGAACATTTGATATATGATGACTGTAATTTAATTTTTCATTATCTTCAACTTTAAATTTAAAAACTGAAAACCTGTGAAATATTTTTCCTGTTGAGCAACTTTATTGTTTGATGGGTCTATATTTCACTTTAACTACTGAAAATTTAGCCTCCAAAATGAAATTCACTGTAAGAGTAAAATGTACTTGGGTTTCAAAAAAATTTTAATGGGTTTTAAAGATTTAGTATAAAAAATAATATAAAATACTCAGTGTTTATTTTCATTACATGTTTCATTACATTTGGTTTTATAAAATGTATTGTGAAAATTAATTTCACCACTTTCTTTTTACTTTTTAGATGTGACTACTAGAAATTATAGACACCTGCTAGACAGCATTGCTCATTCTTTTCCTTTTTTTGCTATCTGATATTATATAATTTAAATTCTATATTATACAATATAAATATTAAGTATTAGTTTTGTCCATTTCCTTCTTTAGAAAGCCTACTAGAGTCTTTTATTTTTTTAAGTACCAGTATTGGAATGCCTTCCTGAGATTAATATAAAAGAAAATAGCACCTTCTTCAAATACCAAATGGAGGAAAACACACTGGATTTAGCCCCAAGTAGTGAACAAAACTGACAGTGGCTGGGCATAAGTGAAGATGAGTAATAGGTAATAGAAAGTTTAGAACAAACTAGAAGATTCCTTGAAGTTTTTGTTCAAACTTTTTATTTTATCTTGGAGTTCTAAGATTGAATAGTTGACTTTCTTCAGGACCCGACCCATAGGAAGATGCTTCTTTTTCAAATTAAATTATAGATGTGTAGTGAAATTATTTTGTAGGTTATAACTAAGAGGTTTGCTGCTAAATAAATGAAAATGGCCTCTGCAGTAACCCAAAACAAAGGGCACCTCTATGTAAACAACAGCCATATATTTCATGGAAAGATAGCATTCTGGTCTTGTTTTATCTCTAGATTCACACATTTCATATCAGAAAAAAAAAAAAGCTTTTGAAGTGATAACTTACCTAAAAGTGAGAAAGAAGATGTAATACTTAATGGAGGCCAATCTGAAGGCTGGCTGGAGAAAGAGGCTAGACTATGGAGATCTACTTGCTCAGTACACAAAACGATACCCTGAATACCAGGAAATGGCATAGTATCTTTGGCATGAACATAGAATTATGAGACTTACGAAAATCTATATTTTTATGATTGTATCTCATCCATTTATTCAACAGAAATATTGTGAGTTCCTTCCATGTGCAAGGCATTGTTCTATTTGCTGGGAATGTTGCAGTGAAAAAGCAGGGTCTCTGTTTTCATGGAAAGCATGTAAGATGATCACCTCTGCAGCGTTAAAAGCCAAAGTGAAGATAGAAGCCAAGAAAAAAGAAGGTACAGATGATGTTCTGTGAGCATTGGAGCCCAGATTTTGGTCTGTCTAGGCACAGCCTCTACCTTGCATTTCCTGCATTTGCATTCTGTGGCTTAAGCTAATTAGATCTGGGTATCTGTCACTTGCCTGTAAATGAATGCTAACACATGAGGATGCTACCACATAATTTGAAAGTTTATAGAGAAGGTTAAATAAAATAAATGCAAAGTAACTAGTGCAATAACTTGCATACAAAAGGCTCTCAAGAAATAGGAATGAGGATGATGACTCAAAAATCTCTCAGGGTTCTCCAACTCTTCCTCAAGCTAAAGACCTTCCAACAACACATAGCTTTATGCAACAAACAAACAAACAGCCAATCTGCTAAGGATTTCATAAGGACCTTTGTTGATTTTGACTGCAAAAGAGCCTAGATTCTCTAAGAAAACAGAATGAAACATGTGTGTGAGTCTTTCACCTGAGTGAGCTGGGTTCATCAGAAACAGCTGTGATATGTATGTGTCCTCATTATAAAATGTGTCTCAGAAGCTTGCCTTCTTCAATATTTTTCCTTAGAAGGAGAATTTTTACTCATGGCTAAATCTTTTGTAAACCCCAAAGTCTAGAAGTGATGCTGTTCTATGCTGCTATGGCAGCTCTAGGTCCTTTAGTTTATCCTGCCCTTCACACTCCTGAGAAATCTCTCTGGAGCTCCAGGACTCCATAGAATATATTTGGAAAACACTATTTTAGGCAATGAGAGAGAATAAAATGACGTGAAAGCTTTACCTTGGCAAAAGTGACTATTAAATTAGTGTCAGAGGGCTTGAGAGCAAGTTGAGGCATTGCAGTGGAAATAGGTAGTAATAATGTAGGGCATTAGTCCTTGCACTTGACCTGTTATGAACTCTCAGAGACCGAGCTGGGGCAGGGGCGGGCATAGGCATCCCAGGGTCTTGAAGCAAGTTTATCAATGAGATAAACAAGAGTGAAGGTTAGTAAAAACTGAGCTTATTAGAGTTAAATAGCAGATCGCAGTCTTTTACTTAGATGTCTCTTTCCTTTTTCTTTTCACTTTCTCAAAATGACATGTAAGTTTCTATATTACCTTACAATTTATAAAGCCCATACTTGTTCGCTATCTTTTGCGGATTTGTATATACTAACTTTACATGGCACTGGATCATTTATATTTAATATGAAATTTAATTCATTCTACTTCTAAATAATTATATTTCTTCACATAATACACTAAATGATTTCTTTAATGCCTGAAGAAAAGCCAAACTTATATTTCTACTATGCAAGTTTCTCTCTGTCTCTTTCTTAAAAATAAAACCTTTTTATTAAGGGAAATTTAAAATATGTACAAAAGTTGAGAGAATAGTATAATGAACACTCATATGCCCTTCATACACCTTCAACAATTTATTCATGGCCAATCTATTTCATTTATATTTTCACTTCTAATCCTCCAAATTATTTTGAAGTAAATTTCAGACATATTATTTCACCCATGTTTATAACTTATTCTTGTTATTTGTGGTAGTTGTGTTCTCTAAAGTCTTATGAACACTGAAATAGCAAATACTGAATCATTGCTCTTGGAAGAATACAGGGTTAAGTTCCTAGAAGTCACTGGTCAAAACATTTTGTCAACTAATTAATATTTATCCTTGCTTTATGTGCGTATCAGTTTAAAGACACCTTATTTAATATATATTGTTGATTCCTTAACATTGAACTCACAATCAACAACACTACAACTCACACTTGAATGAGGCTTATCTAACACATTTATTTTTTCCAGAAGGCACATCACAGCTTTCTTGTGCTTAGGAACACCAGACAGTACTTCAGCACTATGCCTGGAGCCATTTTAAACAGTAAAGCCACCAGCAAATGGCACAAAAAAATGCAAAAAATGTGGCACTAAATAGACTGTGAAAAAGACACGTGTTGAAAATATGAGAGCTGAAACAAGAATACAGAGTCATCTTGTTGACCTCAGGTAGCTCCATGTGTATTGGGTGACTCAAATTTTTTACCCCTCTGCTCATGTCTTTGAATGACTGTGAAGGTACCATGGGTGTTATTTTTGGGGATACAAATAAACTTTATCTAGCAGGCAAATTTGCAAAGACGGAGTCCATGAATAATAAGAATCAGTTATATTTTAGTATATGTCTTCAAAAAATAAAATCTCTTTCTAAAAAACATAACCAAAGTTCCATATCTCATTATTATATCTTTAAAAATCTTAACTATAATTACTTGAAATCATTAAATATGCAGTCTGTGTTCAAATTCCCCCGACTGTCTCAAAATTATTTTCTTCATGTAAAGTTTGTTTATTGGAGTCATTGTTTAAAGATTTTGTCAACTTTGTCAACTGGCCTCAACTTTCTCACTCATTCCAGCAATATTTTATCACCCTTTACAGATTCATCCACTGAGGCCTTGAGCCAAGATGTTTCAGAGGAGCTCTTCTCAGTGGTGCTTTTCCATTTACTGCTCAAGTGGGGGCTGCATTGCAAGCCTTAAACTGTGGGTGGCTCTCATCTAACTTCTCATATCTGCACTACATTTAACAGAAATTCTTCAGAGTTTTTTTTTCATGTGGACAATGCCCTTCTCTTTTTGCAAAACCAAAGCAGAATTTTTGCTAATTTTTTTTTTTATTGGAGAATGGCAGTTCTATGAACATTTGTAAGGGAGGGGGATTTTAAAAATATGCTTAAATAGTCAGCCTAAACCAAAAATATTTAGTTTTAAAAGATTTACAGTACTCTTCATTTTTATAAACAGTTAAATAAGCCTATATATTTAAAACAGACTAAAGAAGCATCCACCACTTAGAGGATTGATCGCTCCCCTAAATTCTATATGCAATTGAAAATTCATTAATTTAGAAAAATTTTACAAAGATTTCTTGAGCATCTACCATGTGTAAGGCTCTATGTTAAATGCTAGAGTTATAAAAAGGAATAGGCACTATCCCTGTTCTCATGCTTCTCTCAGTCTACACAGCACGAGAGTCACACACAAGGCTTATGACGGCAGTGGGAACCATACTGGGTCAACAATGGGAGCAAAGAATTCTGGAAGAGGATTCTGGGAGCAGAAGGTGATACATTCTGCTTGGGACGCTGCTGTTTGGAAAGCTTCACAAAGAAAGTACTGTTGAGGATAAATAAATAAACCATAGGAAAAAGGCAATAGGATGCGCTTGGCAACTAATCGTGCTTCTGGATCATAAAGACATGAGACTAAAAAGAAAACTTGTGTGTAATAATGAAAGCCTTTAAAGTGAAGACTTTGGGCATTATCTCTTAGGCAGTAGAAATCCATGGATATTCTTTAAAATAGTATTGTGGCATGATTAGAAGTTCATTGAAATAAGAAAGAGTAACCAATTGAACCATTCTTGAGTGACCAAAAAAAAAAAAAAAAAAAAAAGACTATAGAAAACACAAAATTCAAAGGAGCTTCAAAACTAACCAAAATTTAAAAGTGTTTCAGATATGAGACTAACAGTATAAAAAATGGAAGAACCCTCATTTTTTGATTAAGATAAAAAAAAAGAGCACAAATAATTTCCATTCAAATTTAGTCATAAGTCTAACTTCTGGTGCTTTCATGGAGAAAAGGAAAGAAGTCCCCCAGATTCCCATTTCAATTCCCATCTTTCGACTTCACAAGTAACCAGAATACAAACCTCATTAGTGGTGCCAATGTTTTCTTCATGATTCAAGATCTGAATTTTCTTCCAGTCAGTGAAAGCAAGAACTTCTGTCACTCATTCACCATTATCTACTTTTTTCTCTCTGTTTCTGGAATATGCAGCATGTGGGAAAAAGATCATGGTTTCCTGATCCAGCTTTGTCCTCATTAAGGTGTCTTACCTAAATGATTAGTCTTCCAATTTTCATTCCAGAAGAAAGAACATTTTCTCTTTAAATTTATATATGTTGTTCAATGTCCCAAAGTTCTAGAACACAGCAGACTTTATTACTACTGCTATTGTTGTTGTTAAAAATTTTGTATATACAGGCAATACTTTTCAGACACCTGGCTTTCTCTAAATAATAATTGCAGAGTCCTGAATAAATTCAATATTTCATAACATGGCATTTCATAATTATGACCCCAAACATGGATTACAAAAACTGACATCATTCTCTCTTCACTCTAAATTGGTAATTATTTGTAAGGCTCACCCATCGTATTCAGGTAGCCTACAATTAAACCTATGCCTAAGAGGGACAATCATTATCCTGTGGCTAATAGTTTTCTCCTGAAATTCTATGTGGAAAAGGTAATGAGATCTATAGAATGTTATAGGAGATGTCAACTTGCTAAAGTGTGAACTGGACCAATGACATCAGCATCATCTAGAAATATAATATCTCAGGTCCCACCTTAGTCCTTCTAAATCAGAATCTACATTTTAACAATACTTCTTGGACTCTCTGTATGCACTTCACACTTGAGAAGCACTCCTTGAAGGGTTGCAGAAGAATAATTTGTGTACTATTAATGGGCTTCTGACAGTCAGCTTTGTACTTCCTATAATGGATTTATAGGAAATGAATGCAGAATCTTAGTACGCTCAATAGTCATCTGGCTGTTTTTTGGGAAGCTTATTTATTTTAAATCATGATGAAAACACAAAGGCAGGAGAACATTGGGTGGTGATACATTTATCTCTGTAGAGTGTATTTCCTAGAATTAGTTTCGACTTGTGGATTTTTCTTTTCTCTATAGACTGGATAGAATTTTGTTACATCTCCCACATCCATATAACCAAAGACTTCTGAGCTCCGGCTGATTTTTCATTTGGGCTGAAGTTGTATTGAATAAGAATGAAACAATAAAAGGACGTGAAATGGACTCTTGAAGTGCTTTAGAATCAAATTCTGCCAGAGTTGGGAGAAATCACCTTCCCTCTCATTTAAGTCTAGTTCTTTGTTTGGTGTTACCGTCCCTTCATAAGGACATGGTTGGGTAACTAATTATGGATTTCCCCCTTGATTCCAGACTGGATTTTACAACTCCCTTAAGAATTTTTGACCTCTTGGTCATGGCTGACTATTTCCCTTTCATTCTGCCAAAAGACTAAAACTTCCTGCTTTCCTATAATCTCCTGCATGTAATTATTTTTTTTTTGCTCTTGATGGAGTTACTAAGCTGAACAAATGTCTGTCTTAAAGTCAAATATCAACATAAATGATTATTTCATGTTATGAGTATTCTTTAAAAAAATGGGGGAAAAAAGGCAATCTTATTCCAGTTTCCCAGAAGGATTTGAATATATGTTTACTTATCTCATGTTGCCCAAATGATTCTGTGCCTCACCAGGTTTGGGCTGATAATACATTTATATCTGTACTCACATTACAATACTTTGAGCTCAAGCAAGAATACAGTTGGTCCCAAGGAGATTTCTCCCAGTTATGCATGAACCAGGCAGCCAGCTGTGTTTTCCATGCAGCCTCTTCTGTCCTAGCTTGTCCTGTTGCAAAGCATAATTCCTAAGCCTATCTGCTTTAATAACTAGACGAATGTATTCAAGCATATTAACAAATTTTCAAAAAGCTATTTGGGGAATGTGTGATAATTAGCACTATCCAAACTCAAGCTTAGATAACGCCAAATGCAAAGTATCACCCTCAGTAACCTAATAGTCAGCCTTGATAAAGGCTGATGGGCAGTCGTTTTGTTTTTATCTTTTCCAACTCTACCTGTATTCTTGAAGCAACTTTAGCTATGCATTCAGCTAAGACTTAGGCTTACTCTTCTATGATGTCCTGAACAGATGAAACATCTAGCTTGTTTTGAGAATGGGGAGCAACATGACAATTTTTTTTGATCAGCAGAAGTGTAGCACAATATATGATAGGCTGTAGGTACCTAGCATATGCTGAATGAATAGGGAAATCCATGCATGCACTAACTCTGTATACAGAGCACCCCCAAGCTTCAAGGAGTTGGATATGTGGAGCCGGCAATGCCTGGAAGCAGTGGGTGGGTAGAAGAGGGAAAGGGAATGGGTGACACCATTTTTCTTATTTTACCACTACATTCTTATAATAAACCCTGACTTAGGAGTTTGGATTATAAAAATAAAGTTTATTTTTATTTCTTTTATTCTGTTTACATATTTTACACATGATCTCTTTTGTTCTTATCAATCTCTGTGGTTTAAAATAGTGGGCTTTAAAAGTGTCATGCATATAAAAGTCCATATCTTCATAACTCCAATTCCCTACTGAAAATCTCCACTTGGACACCTCTGTTTGGTTCCTCAAACTTGAGCCAAAATGGACTCAATCATCATCTCCATTCCAGTTCTTCCTCCTCGATTTCTGATATCCTTGGCAGGTGCCTCCACCCATCCAATTGCCTGACTAAAAGTAGCTTTATCCTTTATTTTTCCCTTTCTCACTAGTAGTATCCAACCAATCTTGAAAAATCATTGAGTCTATTTTTAAGTCTCTTTCAAACGCATCCACTTATTTCCAATTTGTTTACCTGTGTACTGTTATCAGGGCTACCTTGTACAGATGCACAGTTGCGAAATGTGTAATGTATAATCTATGGGCACACAATTTCTATTGTCATCTATTTAGACGGTAATGGGGATTAGGATTTCAGCATATGAATTTTGGGAGGTAAGAGGAATACAATTCAGCCCCTAACACCCTTGGAATAAAATCCAACCTCCTTAACATGGCTTTCAAGGCCCTTCATGTTTCGGCCGGTCCTCCTCCTCTGGCCCCATCTTTCATCACTCTCTCTGGTACTTTATACCCCAGTGCTCTGTCCAGTTCCTTCAGGCTCAGTAGTCCTCCCACCTTCTTCCTGGCCTTTGCAGATGCAGCAGTCTTTTCTCTGATCTCTTGTTCACCTGAGAAATGACTACTCATTCTTCGAACCTCATGTCAAATGTACCTTGGCAAGCCTTTTCTGTGACCGGGTATCTATGTTTCAAAGTGTCTCTTTTTGATTTACTATGAAATCTTATAATTTCACCAAATATAGCACTTTATAAATTATGTTAAAATCACTGGTTGACTTCTCAGTAACTTTTAGCAGGCATAAATAGTTGTGTTTGTGAGGAATATCTTTGAAATTATAAAGTCTCTAAGACTCACAGAAATGAATTTTGAAATATAGTACATGGGAGAGGCCTGTGGGGGATCGATGTGAGATGTGTCTCCAATGGCTTTATCTGCCATTACCTAATCACCATGAGCATGAGCTTAAAAGCTACTGGGAAAGCAGTTATAATGTGCTATTTGTGGTCTTTTAAAAAATGTTTTTTAATTTTTTAATCACAGCCAACATATAATATATTAGTTTCAGATGTATAACATAGTGAGGTTAGACATGTATATAACTTATGACGTGATCACCCAGATAAATAAAGTACACGTCTGACACCATGCATAGTTATTACAATAGTATTGACTATATTCTCTATGCTGAACTTTACATCCCTATAACTATTTCATAACTACCAATTTGTACCTCTTAATCCCTTCACGTTTTTCATCTGCTCCCCACAAACTCTTCCAATCCAGCAACCATCAATTTGTTTTTTGTATCTATGAGTCTGTTTCTGTTTTGTTTGTTCATTATTTTGTTGTTTAGATTCCATATATAAGTGAGATTATATAGTATTTGTTTTTCTCTGTTTAACTTATTTCACTTAGCATAATACCTTTCAGGTCAATCCATATTGTCACAAATGGTAAGATTCCTTTCCTTTTTATGGTTGAATAATATTACATTGTAGATATACACCACATTTTCTTTATCTACTCATCTATTGATAAATATTTAAGTTGCTTCTGTATCTTTGCTATTGTAAATAATGCTGCAATGAGCATAGAAATGTATATATCCTTTCAAGCTAGTGTTTTCATTTTCTTTGAATAAATAGCCAGATGGAATTACTGGGTCTCCTATTATCTCCTGTTATAGCCTTTTTTTTTTTTTTTTAAGTCTACTTTGTCTAATATAATTATTACTACCCTAGCTTTTCTTCATTTTCATTTTCATGAAATAGTCTATTCAATACCTTTAATTTTAGTCTGTGTGTGTCTTTTGACCTGAACTGAATCTCTTGAAAAAATCATATGTAAGGGTCTTGTTTTCTTATTTATTCAGCAACCCTGTATCTCTGGCTTGAAGCATTTAATCCATGAACATTTAAAGCAATTGTTGATATATATGTAGTTATTGCCATTTTATTATTTTTATTTCTGATATATATTTTTTCTTCTCTTAAAGAAGTCTCTTTAACATTTTTTGTAATACCAGTTTGGTGTTGAACTCTTTTAGGTTTTTTTTTTTTTTTTGGTCCGGGAAGCTTTTTATCTGTCCTTCAATTTTTAATGGAAGAGTGGTCTTGATTGTAGGTCTTTGCTTTTCATCATCGATGTTTCATGATTACCCCTTCTGGACTGTAAAGTTTCTGTTGAGAGATCAGCTGATGGTCTTATGGGAGCTTCCTTGTAGGTAACTAACTGCTTTTCTCTTGCTGCTTTTTAAGACTCTCCCTTTGTCTTTAACCTTTGGCATTTTAATTTTGATGTGTCTTGGCGAGAGGTTCATCTTGTTTGGGACTTTCTCCACTTCCTGGGCTTGTACATTTATTTCTGTCACCAAGTTAGGGAAGTTTATCATCATTATTTTTTAACCTATGTTTTCAGTTCCTTGCTCTTTCTCCTTCTGGTACTCTTATGATGAGAATGTTGGTACACTTGACGTTGTCACAGAGACCCCTTAAACTATCCTCTATTTTTGGATTTTTAAAAACTTTTGCTGTTCTATTTGGGTGTTTTATGCTACCTTATATTCCAAATCACTGATTCGATCCTCTGTTTCATCTAATCCACTGTTGATTCCCTATAATGAATTCGTTGTTCTAGTTATTGCATTCTTTATTTCTGACTTTTAAAAAATGTTTTCTATCTCTATTTTTGTGTTTTCTATCTTTTTGTTAAAGTTCTCACTGAGATCCTTAAGTACTCTTATAACCAGTGTTTTGAACTCTGCATCTGGTAGATTGCTCATCTCCATTTTGTCATTTGTGGAGTTTGTTGGGTGGTGCTCTTGTGTGGTCTGATGCTGGTTGCCATGTGTGTTGGTTCTGGAGCCTCTGAGGAGGGACTCTGTGCAGGCCAAGTTCAGTTGCTGCCTGTGCTCTGCCTGGGGCTAGTTGGTATGGGCTACAAGGTTAACTGTAGATGGTTATCACTTGTGTGGGGTTTGGAGGTGCCTGGAAGAGGCTAAGTTGCGAATTAAAGGCGGCTGCCGCTAGTGCTGGGCTTAGCAAGAGGTATGGGGTATGCTGAGGCCAGATACTGCTTGTGTGGGGTTTGTGAACCTTTGAGAGATTTTAGGAAAGTCTACAACATGAGCCAAGATAGGATATTTATATATAAAAGCTACTGAAAGTAACGTGTAGGTTCAGAAGTTGGGTTTCAGGGAATCACAGAGTGGGCTGAACAGTGTTAGCTAGGTTAATGGAGACTCAGATATAGCACCCACTTGTGCATGCAGCGGGAGGGCTCAACAAAAGAACAATGGTTTGTGTCAGCATTTCCATCTGAGTGAAAGCTGCCTCTCCAGCCCTCACCCTGAAGACAGGTAATTCACTTTCTCTCCATATGTCCCTAGTGCCTTTTGAGCTGTTACCCCAGCATAGGAACTTAGAATAACTGAGTCCATCAGTGAATAAATCTGGGTACAGGTTCTTAAAGAGGATTGCCTAGGTCTCCAGCCGCCCTCCATGTTGCTCAGCCACTATCTCCACTAATTTTCACAGCCAGAAGTTATGGGGACTCCTCTTTCCAGCATAGGAACCCTGGGTGTGGAGCTGGAACCCCTCTCTCCTCAGGAGGGACTCCTACCATTCTCTACCTGTCTTTCTGTACATCCTTAGTTATAGGACTTTTGTTTAGCTAGACATTAGGCCACTCTCAGTGATGGTTGTTCTGTAGTTTAGTTGCAATCATGATGTGGTTGTGGAAGGAGACAAGCATAGCATTTACCTACTCTGTATTTTATAAATTCAAATTACACTTGGAAACCATCCAGCAAATTCATTTTTGAATAAGATGAGCATATGAAAAGATTGCATTATATGGATACATGTCTAAAACATATTACAATAAATATCAGTCATATTATGCACTCAAATATTAGGCCAATATTAGGCTATTAAAATATTATTTTGAATATGGTAATGCTGTGATTATGTGATAAAACATTAAGCAGACAAAATGGTTTTTTACATTTTGTCTTTAGTTTTCAAACAGTAGTGTTTAATGATTTTGTATTTTCTCTCATCATCATCTGGTTGTCATTTTCTTTGAAAATCATTTTATAAATAACCAGTCCATCAGGAAATAATGTTTCACACTGTTAAAGTATTTATATCAAAACTTATCTTTACCCTTCTGTCTTCAATGGACTGACCTAGGCAGATACAAATTATGTTGGATCACAATTAGAGTAAAAGAATATTTATTCAAATTTATCAACAGAAGAGAGAAACAAAGTTTCTGTGGCCCCAAAGTTTCAAGGAGAAGGCACATGACCAGGAAATACCTGATTCCAACTCATGAGACCAGAGATTAGATTTGAGAATTGCACCTACCCCGAGCCTGCCTGTGAAAATGTTTTAAACTTTATTTTCTATCCTATAAGTAATACATATTTGTCTTTAAAATTAGAATATAAAAATTAGAGAAAATATCACCAACTTAAAAAAAAACATTTAAATAGGATCATGTTGATTTGTTTTTCTTATTAGTTCATGTTCACAAATAAACTTCTATAATATCATTTTGTTTTTAAATCAGTTTATCCTTTACTTTATAATTCATATAGTTACTATATAAAATTTTACACATAGAATCTAAAAGTCTTTAGGTTTCTTACCCAAATCCAACTCCTCAGGTATATACCCTTTTTGAAAATGTCTTGATTTTTTTAATATACTTTTTATTTTGGAATAGATTTGGATTTTCATAAAAACTGCAAAGGTACTATAATAAGTTCCCATTTGCCCCAATCCAGTTTCTCCCATTGTTGACACCTTACACCACTGCAATAACATTCTCAAAACCAAGAAACTATAATTGATATATTATTGTTAACTAATCTCTAGACTTTATTTGTATTTCATTCATTTCCCATTAATGCCCCTTTTCTATTCCAGGATCTAATACAGAATACCACAGTACATTTAGTTTTCCTGTCTTTCTGGGCCTCTCTTGTCTATGAAAACTTTTCAATCATTCCTCGTTTTTCATGATCATGACAGTCCTGAGTAGTAATATCATAGAGAGATACTTGTTTTTAACCATTTATTAATATTTTCCATGTAAATAGTTAACATGCTAAATATAGCAAGATGTAGAATTTTGTTATAAATGTGACTTATACTATATTCTTGTTTTATAATTTTTAATTATGTTGTAATTCTGCATCAACACATTAGTTTAAAAAAAATCTGTATAGTTTTCCATTGTGGAAACCAAATCTTAATTATTAATTGCCCTCAGATGACAAGTGTCTCCTTAACTTTTTTTTATTGAGATTCCAAACTTTGTTGCTATGAACATCTTTGATCTAAATCTCCAGGCTTGTCATTGATAATTTTCTAAGGATAAATACTAGAAATTTTGAAAAACTTTTCACTAAAAAAAATTATCTCAATGACCTACTAACTCTCCAAAAAGATTTTATGTGTTTACCCTGCCAGCATGCATGCGTGCAACTGCATATTGCCTGCCCAATGCTTTCTTACATGGAGTGTTGGTACTTTTCATCTTTGACATCTTGATAGATGAAAAGTAGGTGATTACATTAGAGGCTGAATTTTCTTCAAGTCTATTAGGTATATGTCTTTCTTCTTTTTTAAACATCATGGGTATGGCCATTACTACATCAGGGTGGGGGAGACAAAGAGGGCAGGTCATTATTTCTTAATTTACTTATAAAAGCCTTTTCTCTATTATAATGACGTATTTTTTGATTGTGCTCTGAGACACAATAACTCTTTAACCTGAAATATTATGTTTTTATAACTTACTATTCTCCTTATTTTGCCTACAGTATTTTTTTTTTTATAAAGGAACATTTTAAAAATTGTAATGCAATCAACAATCATGTTTCCCATTATAATTTCTGCTCCAAGGAATACAGTCATAAAGCCTTTTCCCATAACATAGTTTTATTGCTATTCATTTATATTTCCTTCTGATATTTTCATGCCTCTTTTTTTTTCTTTCTATATTTAACCCATTCATTTGTTTTGAGATAGGATTCTAACTTTTGTTTTTCTAAATGGTTAATCAACTGTCTCGACACCATTTAATGAACAACCTGGCCTTTCCCCATTTATTTGAAAGTAGATTTTAACATCCAATATTAAGCACTGGAAGAATTCAGGGGAGGTTTCCAACAAGAGAAGTACAAATAGACTATAGGTGAAAATCTTTTCAGTTTTGTTTCTATAACAATTTCCAGTTATGTTCTTGATATATTCCTGAAAGATATAGTCTAAGCCTAACCCAAAGGTCTGTACTTTTGTACTCCTGCTCTGTCTGGACCTATGTCTTTCTTGTTCTGTGCCTTCTCCCCAGGAGTAGTGGTACTTGAATTGCACTAGGAAGACACTTAGGACTTTAGGCAACAACTGTTTGAAAAGCTGCAAATATATTCTGGAATGTATTTCATTAAAAGTTTCCCCAAGCTTTGTGGTAAACTTCTGTTTACCATATCATACTTTTGCCACTTCTGTGTATTTTTGCATAGAGGAACTTGTTCCCTAATTAAGAAACTTACCACAAGTTACTAAGTACATAACAGTGTATAACCTCAGTTGCAAATTCATTGATCTACTTGAAGAATTAAAATTACCTCTCTGATAATAACTATTAAGAGAACAGGAATTACACTAAAATGTTAAAATTTTACCCAGTTCTAAGGAGTGGGTACAATTATTTTTTTCCCTTTTTACAGATGAGAAATAGAGGTACAGAGAGGTTAACTTGTTTAATGTCACATAGCTATTAGTGGTAGAATGAGAATTTCAGCTACATCATAGCCTGTACTGACAGCCTGAGGATCACTTTGATCTGAATCTGAAGGTTGATACATTCTGATAGCACCGATATAGAGTTCCTTGTATGGCCTCTGATTCCTGGCTTGAAAATTTTTAGTAAGTATTGTGACAACTTCTTACCATTATGATTTGTCTCTTGAGGTGTATTCTTTCCATTTTGTGAAATGAAGTCAGTAATGACTCCAAATCTTAAGCTAGAATGTGGGCTCAATAAATTGCATTGCTCAGTCATTTCTACAATTATACAAAGATAATGTTGATAGAGTTTTATTGGGTTCTAAAGGTTTATATCTGCTATATTTCCTGTGAATTATACCATTTACCATGAATGATGGCAACTGACATAGAGCAAATGACTCTTCACATCTCTGTTCCTCCAGATCTCTCTGCGTTCCTTTATTTTGGCTCACAGTGAGAGGTTTGACATGATTAATTACCTTTGCAGTTATTAATTTTCAGAATATTTTAATTATAATGTGATACAGTCATCTTGTGCTCAAGGTGCTTATATATATATATATTTTCCATATAGCCCCTGATGTTATGGATTAGGAAACTGAAGTTGGCTGGTGTAATTATCTGTCCAAGGGCAAATGGCTGTTTAGTAGAAAGTGTGATGAAACCCTCAGACTCCTGAATCCCACACTTTGCTCTTTGTCCAACAGCTTGCTGCCTTCAGTTGTATGACAAATCTTGTGTTTTGATGATATTTTCTTTGCAATCGCTATATAACTGACTCAGGTTTCATGTAACCAAACACAGCTTGAAAGTGCTCTTTCTTGTCGCCTACGACAAAGTGCCTGTGAAAGAGTTTATGGCAGAGATATGTGTGCCCGACATCAACTTTCTAATCTTTGTATAAAGACATATGATTTATAGTGTTGCACCCCTAAAATGTAGGGATCAGAGCCCGAATAGTTTGTTAGTACATCTCCTAACTCCTTTTAATGGTCAGATGTCACAAATGCTTTTTAGAGGGCCTGCAAAACAATTCTTGCATATTTCGGTTGTCACTACATTCAATCGATGCACTCTACAAAGTATGCTTTTAATTTTCTACATAAAAATACTATGTAAAAACTGCAGTTGGCTCACTTGGCATCCATTACTAATCCCTTTTTTCTTGCCATCATCTACTCCGGAATCTGGAAAACCGAATACTTATTCCTCGGCTTCCCTTTGGTTGGCCATATGAAATTCAAGGAAATCTGTTACAGGAGGTTTCTGGGAACAGTCCTGATGAGAAGGAATATGTATAGATGCAGGAAGCAGGCTCTTTTTCTACTTCTATCTACCCGGAGTGTTGTTGTGATGTTTGGAAATGCAATAGCCATCTTGCAAAAATGAAGCAAGAAGCATACTTGTTAGCTACATATATTCTTCATGCAAATGATATCTTTGAGCTTTTCTTTAATTATTTTTTTACTAATAGTACTCATATTTCTCTTAATAATTTATAAGAATTACTTATATCATAAAGACAGCCATTGTGTGTCTATATAATATCACAAATTCATACCTATCTTGATTATATAATGAGCTTATATTCTCTCCTATAGTTTTTTAAAAAAATTATTAATTAATAGCACAATTAATTAATTATATGATTGATTAATTACACGATTAATGATATGATTATTAATACAAATCATATAAAATTTATTTTGAACTATTATATATACAAACATCTAATTCTGCTTGTTCTAGTTAGCTGGGTAATTTCTCATTTGTTGAAGAATTCTTAGGGATTGTTTAAAGTGGTTTTTGTCTGTTTGACTGTTCTGTTAACTCCTGGTACAACATTTAACACTTGCATATTTTACATTTTAAAATTATCATGGCTTGGATATCCACTTCTAGGAAGATGGGGTAGACATATATTTTCCTATTTCTCCTGCTAATGACAACTAAAAATACCAAATATTCTATATAAAAAAAATAAAACTTTCAAAGGTGACTGGCTAGGGACCTCAAGATCCAAGAGACAACATGATGGTGAGTTCTCTGGTTTCATTTTTTCTTCATGTATCCCAGATTTGGAAGTGAAGAAATTAATAACCCAGAAATGCCAAGAGGCACAGACAAATCCCCCCTCCCCTAAAAAAGAGTTGTTTTCTCCAGACAAGGACTGGAAAAGGGGCAATCCTATGAGCAAGAAAACCTTCAGAACATAATTGTTTACAGCAGCCAAACACCACAGAAAAAAAAACCAAGAAAACTGGCTACACCCAGCACCCTCCAGTAAAAACCAAGTGCAGAGACCAGACCTCCATCGTTGCTAGGTTATAGCAAGATGTCCTAATATCCCTGTTATGTGGGGTAAGAAGAGACTTAGTGGGAATCAAGACATTTATCATTATCCATTGGCAACAACGCCCCTCCCCATGATGTTAGTGGAGGTCACATGGGGAGCAATAAAGAAATGCTCTACCATCTTTTTGCTAGAATAGTGTCAGGGAAGTCTAACACTACCTAATAGGAGCCTCAACTCCTACCCCCATCCAGCAGTAATAAAGAGTCCTTACCCTGGCCTCCAGGTATCAATGAAGGCTGAGTGGAGAAGTTGGATCTTTCAGGCCTACCCATCTGGCAGAAATGAGATGGCACCCTATTTACTCACCAGAGTGGTTCAGAGAAAGATTTGTAGTATAATATTCACAATGCCCTGGTATCAATAAAAAAAATCACCCATCATACCAAGAAGATAGCAAGTTTCAAAGAAACATGAAGTATAAATAAGAAGCAAATGAAAATTTTAGAATGAAAATATACAATAACCCAAACAGGAGACTAAACAGTTGTCTCAAGAGCAGAATTGAGAGGAAATAAAGAATCAGAGAACTGGAAGATAGATATGACTGTAAAAACAGTCATCTGGGAGAGATGGAAGAAACCTTAAAACCCAGATAACCTCTTATGATATTCACAATGTGCAGACTCACTCACTGGAAGATACTCATTCTGGGACTGGATGGAGGATCAGTAGTTCAGAGACACAAAGAACATGGGGAAAGACTGAGTTGTATGGCTCCATGGCAAGGGCTGGAGAGACAGTCACCATTGTTCCTCTGTTGAGCCCCTCTCTGGGGCAGTCTACAGATGGGTGCCATCTTGCTTGTGTTGAACCCTCCCCCAACGTGGCCAATTGTGAAGCTTCATTGCCCAGCGAGATCATCAGTTCCACTCCATGTCTCCTTGGGACCCTGCCCCACCCAGCTCACAAAAGCATTTTCCTTAAGATCAGGAACAAGTCAAGGATTCCCACTTTCACCACTTCTATTTAACATAGTGTTGCAAGTCCTAGCTAGAGCAAACAGACAAGAAAAGGAAATAAAAGGTATCCACATTGGAAAGGAATAAGTAAAACTCTCATTATTTGCAGATGACATGGTATTGTATATAGAGAACCCTAAAGATTCCACCCCAAAACTGTTAGAACTGATCAATAAATTCAATAAAGTAACAGGTTGCAAAATTAATATTCAGAAGTAGGTTGCATTTTTATACACCATTGATAAACTATTTGAAAGAGAAATTAAGAAAACAATCCCATCTACACTTACATCAAAAACAATAAAATACCCAAAGCAATTTATAGATTCGATGCAATCACTATCAAAATACCAATGACCTTTTTCAAAAAACAAACAAACAAAATAATCCTAAAATTTATATGGAACCAAAAAATGATCCCAAATGGCTATGGCAATCTTGAGAAAGAAGAACAAAGTTGGAGGTATCACATTAGCTGATATCAAACTATACTACAATGCTATACTGATCAAGGCAACAAGGCATAAAAACAAATACATTGATCAATGGAATGGAATAGAAAGCCTAGAAATAAATCCATGTCTAAATGCTCATTTAATCTATAACAAAGAAGTCAAGAATATACAATGGGATAAAGACAATCTCTTCAATAAATAATGTTTGGAAAATTGGAAAGATGCATGGAAAAAATAAATAAATAAAAGTAAACCACCTTCTTATACCATATACAAGAATAGATTTAAATTGGATTAAAGACTTCAATGTAAGACCCTAAACCATAAAACTTTTAGAAGAAAACATAGGCAGTAATCTCTCTGATATTGCTACTAATAATTTCATTTTGGATCTATCTCTCCTGGCAAGGGAAATCAAATTAAAAATAAACAAATGGGACTACATTAAACTAAAAAGTTTTTGCACAACAAGAAACTGTTAACAAAACGAAAACTAATCTACTGAATAGGAGAAGATATTTGCCTATGTTACATTCAACAAGGGGTTAAATTCTGAAATTTATAAAGAACTCATACAACTCAAGAACAAAAGAACAAACAATCTAATTAAAAATTGGGGAGAAGACCTAAATAGGTATTTCTCTAAAGAGGAAATGCAGATAGCCAATAAACATATGAAAAGATGTTCAAGATCAGTAATCATCAGAGAAGTGCTAATTAAAACCATAATGAAATGTGATCTCACATCTGTCAGATTGACTATCATCAATAAATCAAAAAACAAATGTTGGTAAGGATGTGGAAAAAAGGAAACACTTGTACACTGTTGACGAGGTTGCAAATTGTAAGCCACTATTGAAAACAGTTTGGAGATTCCTCAACAAATTAAAAATAGAACTACTTTTTAACTCAGCAACTGCACTTCTGTGTATTTATCTGAAGAAAATCAAAGTAATTGGTAAACATCTATGCACCCCTATGTTCATGGCAGCACTATTTACAATAGCTGAGATATGGAAACACCCTAAGTGCCCATCAATAGACAATTGGATAAAGATGTTATGGTGCATATATAGAATGGAATATTACTCAGACATTAAAAAAATTGAAATCTTACCATTCGCAATGACATGGATGGACCTAGAAGTTATTATACTTAGTGAAATAAGTCAGACAGAGAAAGATAAATACCATATTAATTTACTTATGTGCATAATCTAAGAAACAAAAGTAAGAAACAAACTAAATTAAAACAGACTCACAGATACAGTAAATAAATTGGTGATTGCCGGAAGGGAGTAGAGCAGCAGGGCTTGGTGACGAAGGTGAAGGGATGAAGAAATACAAATTAGTGGTTGCAAAACAGTCATGGGGATTTAGAGTATACCAAAGGGGATATAGTTAATATTACTGTAATGATTGTGTATTGCCAGATGGGTGCTAGAGTAATCGAAGGGATTGCATCAGAGATTACATAAATGTCAATAAAAAAGAAAGGGAGAAGGAATACAGGAGCAAAAATATAAGTAAATACAATATATTTTTCTCTTAAATTTCCTAAATTGTGTTTGATAGTTGAAGCAAAAATTGTAACACTAATATCGTTCTCAATCTATGTAAATAGTCAAGACAATTATACTATAAATGTGACAGAATAAAGGAATGTAAGAAAATGTAAGGTTTCTATACTTCACTAGACTTGGTAAAGGACAATAATGTAAGCAGTGTTAAGTTATGCCTGTAAAATGTAATACCTAAAGAAATTCCTATCAAAGCTGTATAAGGAGATGTATTTTTAAAATACTATAGACAAATCAAAATGGAATTCTAAAAAAATGTCAAGTACCCCACAAGAAGTCAGGTAGAATAAAACAAAAATAGAAAATAAACAAAAGACAGAAGGTGAAATAAAAATAGACTCAAGCCTTAACATATCAATAATTAAAATAATGTTAAATATTAATTATCTAAATACAAAATTAAGGATGGCACAGATTAAAAACAAACAAGTAAAACCCAAAATAACCCAATTCTATGCTGTCTATAAGAAACTCATCAAATCTGATATGTGCAGGTTGAAAGTAAAAGGATGGGAAAAGTCATACCATACAATGTTAATTGAAAAAAGCAAGAGTAACTATGTTATAGTTAAAATAGACTTCAGAGAAAAAAAAAAAAGAAAGAAAGAAAGAAAGAAATTACTAGGAACAGAGAGGAAAATTAATGTAATGATAAAAGTATCCGTTTGCCAAGAAGATAGAGCAATCCTGAATGTGTAAGCCCCAAACAACAGAAATGCAAAATATGAGAATCAAAAACTGAGAACTGAAAGGAGAACAAAAGAAATCCACAAGTACAGTTGAAAATTTTAACATGTTTATCCTCATACTGATAGAACAATTAGATAGACTATCAGCAATGATATAGAAAAACTTAACTATACCACCAGCCAGCAGAATCTAATTGAGATTTGTAGAACACTCCACCTAACAACAGCAAAATATGTATTCTTTCACATGTCCACAGAACCTATATCAAGATAAAACTATATCCCACACCTTATAACAAAACTCAACAAATTTTAAAGAAGTGAAATTATTCAGAATCTATTCTTCAAATAAAATGGACAATTAGAAATTAATAATAGAAAGATAACAGATGAATCTTCAAACACTTTAAGTCTAACCAACATCTAAATAATTCATAAGTCAAAGAAGACTTAAGAAAAATTTAAAAACTACATTGAACTGAATGACAATAAAAATACATTATAGCAAACTTGAAAGACACAGCTAAAGCAGTGCTAAGAGAGAAACTTATAGCTTTAAATACATACATTAGAAAAAAGGAAGTCTTAAATTAATAACCTAAGCTTACACTTTAAGAACCTAGAAAAAGAAGAGCAAAATAAACCCAAAGCTAGCAGAAGGAAGAAAATAATGAACAAAGAGCAAAACTCAGTGAAATAGAAAGCAGAAAAATGGTAGAGAAACAAAAACCTAGTTCTTCGATAAGTTCAATAAAATTGGCAAACCTCTAGCAAAACTAAAAAATAAAAAAGAGAGGATACAAATTACTAACATCAGGAATGAAATAGGAGCTATTCCTATAGATACTGCAGACAGGAAAAGGATAACATAACACTATGAACAACTTTGCACACATAAATTTGACAACTTAATGAAAAACATCAATTCTTTGAAAAATACAAACTACCACAACTCACTCAATATTAAATAGATAATTCAAATAACCATATAACAATTAAGGAAATTGAATTTGTACTTAAAAACTTCCTGAAACATAAATCTCCAGATAGATGTTTCATTGGAGAATTCTACCAAAAATTTAAAGAAGAATTAACACCATTCTGCCCAATCTTTCCTAGAAAGTAGAAGAGGAAAGAATCCATTTGAACTCATTTTATAAAGCCATTATTTCCCCGATACCAAAAGCGGACAAAAACAGCAAATGAACAAACAAACAAACAAACAAATAAAAAACACAAAGAAACTAGACTGTTTCTCATGTCTATAGATGTAAACATTCTTAATAAAATATTAGCAAGTAGAATTCAGCAACATATAAAAAGATCTATGTACCATGATCAAGTGGAGTCTGTTTGAGAGATGCAAGGCTGATTCTATACTCAAAAATCAGTCAATGTAACCTGCCATGTTAAAATAATAAAGAAGCAATATGATCATATCAATTGATACAGTAAAAACATTTGACAGGCTCCAAACTGTTTTAGACAAAAACTCTCAGAAAAGTAGGAATAGAGAGGAACTTCCTCAATTTGATAAAGAACTTCTATTAATAAACCTATAGCTAACATCAAACCTTATGGTCTGAGGCTGAATATTTCCTTCTTAAAACTGGAAACAAGGCAAAGAGATATACCCTCACACTGCTGCCAAACATAATAAACTAGAAATTCTAACCAATTAAATAAATAAAATAAAAAGCATACAAATTGGAAAGAAGGAAATGAAGCTGTCCTTATTTGTAGATATCATATGATCTATGTATAAAATCCCAAGGAACTTGCTCCCCCCCCCGCCAAAAAAAAAAAATAAATAACTCTCTTAAAACTAATAAGTGAGTTAAGCAAGGTAATATGATGCAAGATAAATAACCACAAAAACACATAGAAACTGATATTTAAAATAGAACAAAATACTAATGAAATAAAGTTTAAAAGATCTAAATAAATGGAATGATATTCTGTGTTCGCAGATTGGAAGACTCAGCATAGTAAAGATGTCGATTTCTCCAAATTTTTAGAAAAGTTTTAATATAATTTTTATAAAGATCTCAGCAAAAAATTTTGTAACAAAAAATATTCTAAAATTTATATGTTAAGATAAAGAAATTAGAGTGCTAAAACAATTATTAAGAAGAATAAATAGGGAGGAATTGCTTTACTCAATTTTAAGACTTATTACATAGCTAAAGTAATCAAGATAGTGTTTTACTGGTAGAAGGATAGACGCACAGATTAATGGAACAGAATAAAGAATCCAGAAATAGGCCCTACAAATATTCACTGATTTTAACAAAGGGACAAAAGCAATTTAATCGAGAAAGGATAGTAGTTTCTTCTTACTCCATGGTGCTTGAGCAAGTGTTATCATAGTTCAAAAAAGAAACCAAAGAAAATAATCTTCACCTACACTTCATAACTTAAACAAACAAAAAAAACCTTGAAATAGACTAGAGATCTACATCTAAAAAATGTTAAAAAGATAACATAAGAGAAAATATTTGGGGCATAGTGCTTTATGAAGAGTTGTTAGACATGACACCAAAAGTATAACCCATAAATGGAAATATTGATAAACTGGATTTCATTAAAATTAAAAATGTGGTCTGCAAAAAATCCATTTTAGAGGCTAAAAGAACAAGCTACAGACTAGAGAAAATTTTCACAAACCACATATCCTGCAAAAGATTCATATCTGGAATATATGAAGAACTCTTAAAACACAGTAGTAAAAAAGAAAAAAATCTAAAAACAATTCAATTAGAAAATGGACTAGGCATGAAAAGTATTTCACCAAAGTGAATATATAGATGGCTAGTAAGCACATGAAAATATTTTCAACAGCACTAACCATTAGGGAATTGCAAATTAAGAGCAAGATGCGATATTACTATATATCTATTATAACAGCTAAAATAAAAAATTGTGTGATAATATCAAATGCTGTTGAGAATGCAAAGAAACTAGATCTCTCATACATTGCTGATGGAAATGTAAATTGATACAGCCATTCTAGAAAATAGTTTGAAAATAATTTGGCAGTTTCTTAAAAATCTAAACATGCAACTACTATATTATAGCAATTGCATCTTTGGTATTTATTCCAGAGAAATGAAAATCTGTGTTCAGCCAAATTTCCTTCATTAGGTGAATAATTAAACAAACTCAGCTACATCCATACCATGAAATACTACTCAGCAATAAAAAGGAATAAACTATTGTAACATGAAACAGCTAGGATGGAATTCAAGGGCACTATGACGAGTGAAAAAAAAGCCAATCTCAAAAGGTCACATAATCTATGATTCAATTTTCGCAACATTCCCCAAATGACAAAATTATACAGGTGGAAAACAGATTAGTGGTTGCCAAGAATTTGAGAAGGAGAAGAAGGGAGGAAGGTGAGGAGTATGTATGAGGGTCATCTTTGTTACCATGAGACAGTCCTATGTTTTGACTGCTACGGTGGTTACACACATATACACATGTGATAAAATGACGTAGAAATACACACATATGTTGTACAATGTCAAATTCCTACTTTTGGCTTTGGAGAAGATTGTGTGAAAGTTGCAGAAGACCTCTTTGTGCTGTCTTTGAAACTTCTTGTGAATTTATAATTATTTCAAAATAAAAAGTTTTTTTAAAAAAAACAAAGTGAAAAAATCATTGCAGTTTTGTTTTAATTTCTGGAGGTCAAATATCCCATCATTAATGTTATTTTTTCAAATAACATTTTCAAGACTGTATTTCATTGAAATTAACATTGGAATTACTTTGTCAAGTTTCAAAATGAAAGCAGATTTCATTGGTATTGTATTACAATTACAGATCAATTGGAGGGAGAATGAATAACTTTTATCCTTGTAACCCAGATGGAAAAGGACTGGGTCTATAAATCATCACATGGAAGGCCAGCTGACAGAAATCTGCATTATATTGCTAAATGATCAAATGACAAAGTTCTGTTAAGCAATTTACATTTTAGAGGCTTTTTTTTTCTTGCATGTTTCAGTGGCTAGCCTATACCAATTAATAGAGTTCAATAAAAATTCAAACAAGCTGGTGAAATTCTACCTCCTTTATTCTTCATCTTTTTTACATAATCAATGATTTCTTAAATTTTATGAAGAAAAAATCAGAAGTTTATTAAAATTTTCTTTAAGTTTCCTATAGTTCATCATTTAGGTTTCAGAACCTCTTCAGAAGCCCTCAATTGGATATTTTCCATCTTTGAAAGAGAGAATTTTATCTATATATTGTATTTGTATTACCAGGAAGGATCCTTTTTGATTCCTTTTGTGTGTTAAATGAATTCTTTTTGAATTCTGCAATCTAGTAGACTGAGGAGGTATGGAAGGAACTCTAGGTCAAGAAATTTGATCCGCCCCATCTCTTTTCTGCTGTGTGAGAAACATCCATGTTATCCGCTTTATCTGGTCACTGATCCAGGGACAAGCCTAGGCTCCTTCCTGATGTGTCAGCTTCCCATGTCTGGACTAGCCCACCCCTTCCTGCCAGCTCTCTGGTGGCATGAACGCCATGGACTTTGATTTTAACTCTTTACAATTTCACAGAAATAGACATTTTCCATCTGTGTCCTACCGGACTCTGTGGCACCATTGGCCCCTGGTGACAGTTCACGCCTTAAAATACTTTCTTCCCCTGGTTTCTGGACTCCCTCTCCTCTAATTTGCCTTCTGTCTTCATGGCAATTTTTCTCAGTGTCACTTAGCAGTTCTTTTCCCTCTACCTGCCTGATACACATTGTCTTCCTCAGGAATCTTCCTTTCATCTAAATTGCTCTCTCATAGGGTGGCCAACTCTCAGTTTGTCCAGGCCTAAGGAGGTTTCCAGAATATTGGCCTTTCAGTGCTAAAATTGAGAGGGAAAAGTATGATGCGTTGCTTACTCCACTCCACAAATCTGTGTTTCTTTGGCTTTGGGTACCATCTAGATGTTAATGACATTCCTGTTCGAATATTCCTCTCACTTCTATGGTTGCTAACATGGAATAAGTCATCACTGTCTATCCATCAGACCTATCCATCACCCTACATGGTTATTTATTTGTTTTTTGTTTGCATCTCTCAGTGAGGATGATGTGGAGCAGAATCTCCATGCAGTCAATGAAAGATGTGTAGCCTGAGAAAGAAAAACATCTTTATTTTTTTAAGCTACTGAGATTTGGGGTTGTTTGTTACCATAAGAAAACAGCCCAGACTGACAATTTGTTTGGTCTCCTCAACTTTCAGTTTTGGCTGCTCAGACAATTTTTCACACAATACCTAGAATAATCTTTAAAAATACATAAAATGCATTGCTCAACCCCCTTTTGATGATTTCCTATGAATATAGGAAATAAAACCCTTATCATGGACTGCCATGCCCTGTCTGCCTCTCCAGCTTTTTTTGTCTTCTGGCACCTCTCTGTCTGTCTCTCTGTCCTTCTGTCTCTCTGTCTCTCTCTCTCTTTGTCTCTGTCTCTGTCTCTGTCTCTGTCTCTCTCTCTCTCTCTTTCTCTCTGCTTTCCTCTGTTTCAGACATACTGGACTTCTTTTGGATACTCAAATGCAACATGTATTTTTACTTCAATGCTTTCACAAACACCTTGATCATCCCACTTCAAACATCTAAAGAGTTATTAACTTTCTTTCAAGTTATCTCCTGAAAAATACTTCCTCTAGGAAGATTTTTTTAACCCCAAATTAAATGAAAGCACTTTGCCATTTTTCATAGTAAGACTAGTGTATTTACTATTAATCTTTCAGAATTTCCCCTTCTACTATATGTTTCATGAGGCCAAGGGCTCTGCATATCTTATTTAGCTCTCTATCCTTTGCATCTTACATAGTACCTGGTACATAAGACTTAAATAAGTATTTTCTGAGTGAATTGAATGAATTAATAACAAAAATCCCCTTTACAATGTCTATTAACTCCAGCGTGTGTTACAGTGATACTTTTTCCCCAAGATTGTTTTATTTGATATTTCTTTATGTTCTGCTCACACATTCTGCTGCCGCCACTATTCATTCCCTCCTCTACCACACACACAGATTTTTTTCTATCTTCTCCACTTACTGTCTTGCTCTTTACCTATTTCCTATTTATCCTTCATGCATGTCTCAGCTTAAATATTACTCCCTTAGAGGATATGTCTCACTCGGTAGATAATAACAGACCTATGTTTTATACTGCTGTGACCCCAATACCTTTCACTGCAGACCTGAGTCATTTAGTTTTAGATTATCACCTGTTACAACCAAGACCGTGCCCACTTATACTGGTACCTGCTGACAGTCACGGACTGCATACCGTACACTAGGTATTCTTTAAGTCATGGTTTGAATGGGTTATCTGTTTATAGCCTCATAGTGAACCTATGAGAAGAGGAGGGGAATGCAGCTTAAAGGAGGATGGATAATTTATGTAAGCTGTACAGTTCATATGTCTTTGATTTGGAAATCGTACTTGCAGTTTACGTCAGAGACTGTATTTCTTTAACCACTATATTTTATTTGGTTTATATTTTTGACACAATCTGAAATTCATTTTCTTTTAATAAACAAGTTTGTTTCATTCACAATTGTTGATATGTTATCTATGTATGGCTTTATTTCTGTAATTTTGTTTTGTATTATGTTATCTGTTTCCATTTTTACATTTCTTTAAAAATATTTATTGAGCATTTACTATACAGCAATACTATTTTAGATGCTGGGGATATAACAGTGAACAAAATAGAGATCCTGCCCCCATGGAACTAATTTCTAGTTAGAATAGATGAATAACAAACAACAATAATAGCAACACATGAATATGCAATAGGTGGTGATA
Source organism: Rousettus aegyptiacus (assembly GCF_014176215.1). NCBI lineage: Eukaryota > Metazoa > Chordata > Mammalia > Chiroptera > Pteropodidae > Rousettus > Rousettus aegyptiacus. The sequence continues at coordinate 69,452,544 of NW_023416309.1, forward strand.
GTGCTGTGGCAAAAAAGAGAGTAATGGGAATGAGTATGATAATGGGGAGGAGTGATGCTATTTATAAAAGGAGATCAGGAGATCACTCAGGGAAAGCCTTGCTGATGAGATGTTACTTTATTAAAAATATTTTATTTTTTCCTTCTTTTGAAATATATGTTTATTTTGTTGTGTGTTTTCCATTTGGCAGATATGAATGTTTATATAGTCACTTCACCATATACATAAGTTGTTATTTCTTTATCATCTTCAGGCAGTGGCTATTGATTCTCTCAGTGAAAGGTGAGGAAACCAAATAAATGACACTTTCTTAAGCTTCTATTTTGCTCATCTCTAGCTGGTTTTGTTAGTTATAGAATTATACTAAAAGAGTTCCATGCAACTTACGAGAATGCTGATATATGAGAAATATTGCCATGAAGTGTTTCCTTACATCCACATCTGTAATGTGAGCCACTCTGTGGCCATATTTTCATGGTATAACTGGCACAAGTACAGCGAGTTCTCCTCTTGTTATGAACTTGCTGGTTCATGGTAGTGATGATCCCGTGTGTTATTGCACTGTTTTTATTGCTTTCCTTTGTCATTTATTATTTTGTAAAGTAAAGACTCAATTACTCATTTATTTACCTTACAAGGAGTTTTTCAGGAAAAGATTACCCTTCAAATAGAACATTTTATTATGCTTTCTATTTTTTCAACATTAATAAAAATCTATATATTTTTTTCTGTTGTGGTAATTTTTAAAGTTTTAAAGTTGATTTAATGAATGCTTTCTGTCTTTTTATCATGTATCCTCTATTCAGCTCTTGGAAATCTCAATTCAATTATCAAATACTTTTTTCCAGAAGGTTTATAAAATCTGTTTATTTTATTCTTTTGTATTTGGACATGTTTGTCTTGGTATAAAGCATTTAGTCTCATTTCTTGTAATTCAGGAGTTGTAGACATATGTTGCTTTAGAGAATTTTGAAACCAGATAGATTTTTTTTTCACTTCTTTAGGTAGCTTCTTAAAATTTCTCTTATTTGTTTGTTTTGGAGGAGACTTGGAGAGAGGAATAGAAGAGGAACTCGGTGTTGGGGATAGTCTATAATCACTGAAGCACAACTAGTGTGATGAATATGTTTTGGTTGATAATTCTGCACTAACTTGGGGGGCACACTGTGACCTTTCAATCATAAAACATATATTGACCTTTGTTTAATAAAATATTCTCTTTTATGTTTGGATATTTTATATCTATTTCATTTGTTTAGGTTCCTTTTTGGAGTTCATTGGTCATGTACATTTTTATACACTATGTTTCATTTTCTCTGTAACAATTTCACTCCTTTTCACGTTCATATTTTGTTAATTTCTTCTTTTCTAAGCCTGCCTTTCATGTCTCTGTGTCTCATATAATATTTATTTTAATTTTTGCCAATTCTACTGTGCTTTAGGTTTTGAAATGGCTTTCTTTCTCTTCCACATTTTCTCTGGAGTTCTTTCAGCTCACATTATTTCTTTCCATTGCCTTATCATGTCTTCTTTGATCCTATATTGCTTCTTTGAGCTCTGAGAATCATAGACATCATTAAAAATTCTCTAACTGTTTATGGCCATACTACCCTAAGTGTGCCTGATCCTGTCCGACCTTGGAAGCTAAGCAGGGCCAGGCCTGGTTAGTACTTGGGTGGGGGGAATACTACATGCTGTTTTATTTATTTATTTATTTTTAATAAAAAATATTATTTAACTTTGTGGATAAGTGTTTGTTTGTACTGTTTTTCTACTTTGCAAAGTAATTTTTCTGATATAGATATTCCTTATCTGGCTTTTGTTTGGCATACTTCTTTCTCCCTTCTATTTGATTATATCCATGCCTATTTCTCATGTTGGTTCTTTTGTGATTATTTCTTATCTTTAAATGGGTGCAGTTTTTTCTAGGTTAAGTGTCTGTTTAAATTTGGATGAGGAGTACAGGAGGACATTATACAGGGTATGACGCATTTTTCCTCCACCGCTGGTGTGGGTCTCTATTAAGAGCTCATTTTCCCCTCACACCGATAACGACTACATATTTACCACGCGCACACGTGCATGCGATTAGTTTAGAAGAGGATTTTGTATGTATTTCATTTCAGAATAGAGAGTGATTCCTACCTCTCTACCTTGCCATACAGACCCCTGGCTTTCCACAAAGTTAATGTATTTATGTTTAAGGCCCAGTTTCCGCTGGCACTCTCTATCATGGAATAGGACTAGGGGATGTTCCTAGTAACCAAGCATGCCCCTGCACTCAGATGCTCCAGTAAAGGGATGTTGGCTGATCTTTTTAAGGTGATGGAAATACAGTTGGAGTATGCTGTGCCATGCAATGGAGTATGTTCAGCTCTTGACATCTGCCATCAATTCATTCCAACCTTACTCTTTAGCACTGTATTTCATGGTTTGAGGTTTCCAGTTCAAGTGCTTCTCAATTTCTTCGAAGATGGTACTTTCTCTTCTATGTTTGTCCATTCATCTTATGGCCTTCAATTGATTTTAGGAAGTAAAGTGAAACAGAAATGATTTCACTCCAAGGTAACTGGAAAATCCCAATACAAATTTTTTTTTCCTATTGTACTTTAACTTTTTTAGACAGCTAGAACTGGAACTATGAGGACATTGCTTTTTCATCCGCACTTGTGTTTTCCCTTGTGTATTCTTTCAATCTACTAATTTTGAACTTAACTCATGCCATTCTTTCATTCAAAAATAATTGTTGAGCTCCTACTTTGCACCAAAGCACTGAACAATATTTTAAAATTCTTATACTCATAAAGTATACAGTACAAAGGGAGACAAACATCAAATGACCAATCAAAACTCCCATGCGAATTAATATAAAATTGGAAATATTCTTGATGCAGTGTTCCACAGTAGTAACTTCTGTGATGCTGGAAATGTTCTATATCTGCATTGTTTAATATAGCAGCCACTAGCTACATGGGGCTATTGTGCACTATAAATGTAGGTATTGTGGGTAATGAACTGAATTTAAAATTTTAATTAGATTTAATTCATTTAAACTTCAATACTCACATGCAGCTAGTGGCCACTTATCGGACAGTCCAAATCTAGAGGCTAGAACACAATATTATATGATAGAATAACAGGGAGGCAGTTTAGTCAGGGTGATTATGAGAAGGACATTACATTTAATTTCAGATGTGAAAGATTATAAAAGTATATCCAGGCAAAGAATAGGGAGGAAAGACTCCTAAAACTGAGGAGAAAGGAAATGCATAGATCTTAAAGGAGGAAAATGCCTGACATGTTCAAGAAATTGAAAGAAGGCCATTAAGGGAGGGAAAAAAACATGGATAATGGAGTTTATTACCCAATGATAGGATTTGTCTTTCACATACATTAACACTCTGCTTGGTTATCAGGGTTTGGGGTTCCTGAAATCAGATTGAATTCACACTGCCAAAAAATATTTTAATTGTTGCTTATGATCTACACCATTCAGGGTGCCACTAGGAAAAATAAAGAAAAAACCTATATATTACATTAGAAAGTAAAACAATTATTAAGAGAACAAGAAAGAAAGGGAGAAGCTGACAAATCATCAATGAACTTCAGAAGTAAGCAGATTTGGATTCAGGTCTTTTTTTCTATTTTTGCAGTCTATCCAACGATATTGGTACAACTTTATTAATGCAGAATAAAACAAAAATTAAAAAGAAAAATAACCCATGGTCTGCCTAATCATCCTCACAGAGGATTTTTAAGGCAGTTGAACTACTCTGGATGATACTATACTGGTAGATACATGTCATTATACATTGATTCAAACCCATTAAATATAAAAAAGCAAGAGTAAACCCTAAGGTAAACTATGATCTTTAGATGATAATAATTTCTTAATGTAGAGTAATCAGTTGTAAAAATTGCACCTCTCTGGTGAGTAATATTGATCATGGAGGAGGCTGTACATGTGAGGGAATGGGGAGTATATGGAAAATCTCTGTACTTTCTGCTCAATTATGTTGTGAACCTAAACCTGCTCCAAAAACTAAAATCTCTAAAATGTAAAAACAAAACAAAATAAAAACTTTGCCGGTGACAGATATGTTCACTATCTGTATTGTGATGTGGTTTTACATTCTAAACACATGTCAAAACTTACCCAATTCTACACTTGACATATGGACAATTTATTATATTTCAATTATGCCTTAAAGCTATTTTTTAAAAATTTTATCTATCAACAAAACATGTGTATACATTTGTTCATTTATGAGCTTTTAATAAACTGATCTTTGGATGTAAGCTATCTTTGGAAAACTACAGAATACACTCCTAAGAACAGTCATTTCTATTATAGTACAGCATCCTGTATATCCTAATGATTCTGAATCACATGTAAATTGATTGAGGAGCAAAAGCTAATGTTATTTGTAAACTTACATCCCTCTACTTACATATATTCAGAATTTTTTTTATTGTTGTTATAGAAAAAAATATCATCAGATTCTGTCCAAAGTGCTTTGATTTCTGTAGCATTTTTTCTACCAAGAGAAACAGAAATGCCTCTGACCCATAAATTTAGATAAGGAAACACACGAAGGAAAATAGAGACAAGTGAAAAGAAAGTAGAGTGATCCTCTATAACTTCTGGTATGACCTAGACCAATGATTTTTGAAATCTATGGGATTAGTCATCTTGGAGTCTTCTGAAATTCCAAATTGTTGCTGTGTTGTAGGCATCAATAGCCTTAACAAGACAGAAAGGCTTTCTCTTTCCAGCTGGTGGTCAGTAGGCAGTGATATTGATAAAGACTTGTGAAGGTGCTGAGACTCTCCACCTCTTCAAAACATCTATAGGCTTCTAGGACTTGGACTGTGTCCTAAAAAGATGAGATGAAGCAGGAATATGTCCATCAGCCTCTCCAGGTCATAAGAGTATGGCTGAAAAGACCAGCCTCGGTTACGGATACAGGGTCCTGAGCAGCCCCACAGAGGGTGCCATGGGGATCTGAGAGCCCGAAGAAAACAGGATCTCAATTCAATTGTGGAGCTTCTGGGTATGTGAGTCACTTCTTCTTGGCTGGGCAGGTCTGGGCTTGAAACCCCATTGCTGGCTCTTTCCTTCCACTCTTTCTCTATTTAATCCATTGGTTCTTAAACCAAACCTGGTGCTTGGACTGCCATCTCTGCTTCACTAGTTGAGAATAAGTATGCTGTTTGCCTCATGTGTTCTCTGAAGAAACCAATTCCCATTGCAGCAAGTTCAGGAGGGGTTCACCGGAGACCAATGGGCTGATGGGTGGTTGCATCTTGGTTCTCAGAGCCTGGTAAGTCCCATTATCAGAGAGTTTCCAAAACATGGTACATTCATTATCAGTTTTGTTTTGTTTTGGCGAGGCAAATTTTGGTTGATCTCACAGATTGCAAGGACCTTGTCAGTTTACAATCCCTTATTTTTTATTTTGTTTGAATGCCTACAGCACCTGGTCTTCCTAGGTGGTCTCCCATCCAAGTATGAACCAGGCCCGACCCTGCTTAGCTTTCAAGAGCAGATGGGATCTGGCTTGTTCAGGGTAGCACAGCTGTAGACCATTCTCAGGTTTTTAAGTAGCCATTATTAACAATGAAAAAGCTTCGACTATCATGACACAGGGAGTTGGATTCCTCTAACTTTGGCTCTGAGATGCCTCTGTGTATCTATTTATAGTGGATCTAATTTTGTAGGGATCTATATCAGATTCAAATCTTAAACAAGGATGCAGGCAGTTCTAAGTTAGGAGAGAAGAAAAGAAGAAAAAAGATTCATTACAGGGTTCAGAAAGAAGAGGGGGGTGGCAAAGGGAAGAGAGTGGGAGAGATTGAGACAGAGAAACACAAGGTAAGGAAATGGGATGGTGTCATAGGGAGAGAAGGGAACGAGACTTTTGGAGTAGAGGTAACCATGGGGAGGGGGGGCGTGGACCAAGAAGCAGGAAAGCAAGAAAGGGCAAAGATGAGTGAATGGACTTGGGATGATCTTGCTGTCTGGAGTAACCTGCTCCTTTGTGCAGATGGTGTGGCAAAGACATTGTCAGTTTTTATCTTGGCTCTTGGAATAGCCATTACCTCTGGAACCATTTCGAAAAAGTCTCTTCTGTTTTGAGAAACAGCCAGTGTGCTTTTGTTTTCCAACCTTGGAATATAAATTTTGAAGTGCAGATCTATTTTCTCAAGGAAGTTTGAAGGTTTATATATCTAAGAAGGAACATAGAGTTTTGGGGGGGGGGATCTCAGTCTGGCAGTTATTATACAAACTATCGTCGAAAAATCCTTTTGACACTCAAGAGCTATCAAGATGGATCATATTTATTCTCTGAGAGGGGAGGCTAGCCACATTCTATAATGCCTACAGGCTTCAAGCACTTTTGACACAAATTAAATTCAAAATTTAGGAAATAATTAGGTCTGAACTGTATTAAAACAATGGAGGTGAACCACACATTTAGGAGGCTTTTGGGAATAAACCTAATAATTACACTTGCCCTAAACTCTCAGAAGCCCCCTCTGAGTTATGCAGGGTCTACAAGGAACTCAGAGGCACCACCTGTTTCACGGGCGAGGCTTGGAAGTGGGAGTCTCACAGTGAGCTGTCGAGTAAGCAATTTTAAAGCACACACAGAATTTTCACTCAGATAGAAAAAATTCTAGCATTTGAGAGGGCGTTTTTCTTTATGTAAATAAGAAATGAAGATGCCAAGGTGGGAAAAGATCGAGATGGGAAAACATATTTGTTTTTTTCCTTCAGGCTACAGAGCATCTCGGCATATGAAACAAAAATAAAAATGACAGAGATCACTTTCTGCTAATTTTATTTAATTTTTGGAAGTATCTTTATAACAATGACATTTATCAGATGCAAGACTAGTTTTGGGTTTTGGAAACAAATGCTCTGTTTTACCTAAATCTGTCCCTTCTGGATAAGCGATGACATAATTGCCATAAATAACATATTTCTTTTTAAAATGAAATTGTTTTTTTGTTGTTGTTCAAAGGGAGTTTGCCCATTTAAAAAAATAAAACAAATGAATACTTGGCATCTGTAGCCCAGTCTCTGTAAAGTACAACTGATAACATTAATGTAATTCAGATAATGGTTATCATTTATTGTTTCAATATGTACTGTTTAAATATAACCATTTTCATAAGTTTGGAAGGAAACAGGGAAACAAAGAAATGATCTGCAGGAGTATGACATAAAATTGAAAACGTGAGTTAAAGTAGTAAGTAGGTGGCTGATTAATTAATCAATTATTCATTTATTCACCAACCGTTTATTGCCAGACACTATGTTAAGAAATGCAAATATTATGATGAGCAACAATAGACTTGATTTTTGACCTTGTGAAGCCTTCAGTCTAGTGCAAGAGAGAGACAAGAATCAAACAAGCATGGAAACAGAAATAAAATTAAACTGTGAGAAGTGCCTTGACATGTGTTAGAATACAAAGTTGATTACTACCTCATATTTACATGTGGGGTTGTAAAGCATCATTATGGCACCAAAGAAGTGTTATAGCAGTTTCTGATGTGTCATGATTAAGAAATGGTTAGTTCATTCCTTCAATAAACAAACATTGATTATTTTTAAAAATATGTATGAGATTGGAAGTCTGAGAGGTCATTAGAAAAGCCTGTCTGCATTTGGAACAAAGGTTTGGAAGTGAGAGGGATCAGCATGTAGCCAAGGACCATGCAGCAGAATAAGAGCCTAAAACGACAAAGTGTTATTCAAGAGAGAAATAATTCGTGCACTATGGGTTGGATCATATAGTCTTGAATGACAGGTTCAAGTCTTTGTGCATAAGGTCTAAAGGTTACTATTCCCCAAACTTGTTGATCTCACATTACCTAGATAATTTTTTGAAAAATACCGATGTTTAGGCTTTAGTGTTATGGCGCAATCAAATTTAAGACCCATGGAGCCAATTTAGATAAATTGTGAGCCTTTATTAGCTGGCCGGCGATTGATTCTCCCCACTAGAGAATCAGCCTGGAGCTTTCAGAGGAGGTTGCTAATAAAGCCTACAATTACATTAAACAAGCAAGCAGGTTTGCAGAAGCAGGAGTTAGCCATTAGCATATCTTTGCACAGGATAACTCCTAGAACTATACCCTGGTTAAATATTAAATGAGCAAGCAGAAGTTGGCCATTTGAAAAATTTCCCCCCTTAACATTAGGTTGATCTAGGCATGTTTGACCTGGGGCAATTTTGCAACAGAAGACACTTATCGATTGCTTTAAAAATACTGCAATGCATTAATGAAAAATTTGAAGTGTAGTAAGGCCAACATATCAAGAAATGACTGTTAAAGAAAACATGGTTTATTATTACCCACAGTTCCCAAGAGGAAGGGACATGACACACAGGAAGGGCCACGGAAGGAAGCACGAGGGTTGGTCAGGAGCCAGAAGAAGGGAGAATTGTGAGCATGAATCCTTATTGGTTTCCATGAGAAGAAATAGGTGAGGTAGGTCATGCTGGTTTAGGATTGGCTAGTTTAAATAATTTCAGCAGGCTTAGGGGCACAAGGGCTGTCCCTAGTTGTCTGGTACTTGGCCCTGGAATATTTATGGCAAGTGCATGGTGGCCCTGAGTGTAAGACCTCTATTAAGGAGGTGGTTGGAGTGCATGCACTAGTTTGGTAGGTTTGTAATCAGAAAGCATGTTTGTGGACAAGTTACTTACTATCTCTAGGAATTGGCTAACCTTGGGAGGGACAGTCCCTCCAGAGTCAGAATGACCCCAGATGTCAAAGCATCAGAACTATAGAAACTGAAAGACAAGGTTAACATAGCAATTTCTGAAGATATTTTTGGTTGTTATAACTGGGGAGGGAATGAGTGCTACTGACATCTAGTGAGTAGAGGCCAGCAATGCTGTTAAATATTCTACAATGCACAGGATAGGCCCTGCAATAAAGAACTGTGCAGCCCCAAGTGTCAACAGTTCCAAGGTCAAAAAAGCCTGAAAAACTGGCAAGTCCACAAAGACAATCCTGGAATCTCTTTATATAATTTTGCAACTCCAAAGGGGATTTAGACGATTAATATGACCTGAGAACTACTGGGATAGGCAGTGGGGAGCCACTGAGGAGTTTTGAGCAAGAAAGCATGGATTTTAACACACACAAAAAAATCAGATGTAGGTATTCAGTAAATAGATAAGACCATGGAAGGGAATGATTCAGCTTCAGCTGATGTTTGCAGTGCAAACTCTGAAGGAAAATGGATCAGTAGGAGACAAAAGTGGCTTCTAGTGTATCTTTAAAATTTTATCTATTAAAGAGATCTAAAGCAGATTTTTTAAAAATGTTAACATTTAATAAAATTGTGGATTGTGTATATTGGTAATTATTATATCATTTAATATGATTTAATGATTTATGATTTAATATGATTTTCAGTACCTTTCTTAATCTTTGAAAATTCCTACAGCAAACACTTTAAAAAGTCATGCACATGGAGTATCTAGAATTGATGTATAGATGAGATAAAGAAGTTGAAGGACCAGTTTATAGAACTGGTGGGGAAAAATCTATTTTCTCATGAGAAAACTCATTCCATCTTTAGATGGTTCTGACAGGGAAAAGATCTTGTAGATTTTCTGCATTTCAATATTTGGAGAAAATTATTATTTCCCCCAACCTGTTGTCCAATTTTTGAATCCTCCATTGTCTATGTTCATCCTTATAGTGCTTTTCACATAGGCAATTTCTTGAGTCAGAAACCATGATTTATTTTCATTATACTTGTATTACTTAGCACATAGTACTTAGCACATAGAAGATACACAATACATGTTATTGAATATCTAGTAACTTATTAGGGTATTTTTTCTTCTCTCTCTAGTATGATAAAGTTACAGCCTGGGATCTTGGATATTTTACCTAATAAGTAGGGTTCCATCGATTTTCTCCCCTGAAAATGTTGAATCCCATCAGAAGGCAACATTCCTCTGTATTTTCAGTATGAGAGAATCCAGTGCAAATTGTCTGTGACATTTTATGCAAGAAATGTTGATTATGCAGGAATTAACCATTCGGCCTTTAATCATATACTATCAAAGGACACCTCTTATACCACTATAATTTTTCTCATAGGACATAATGTATGAAAAGTGCTTTGCCGATGTTTATGTTAATTCAAGATGGTAGCTGTCTGTGATTTTACCTTAATAACACACATCAAAGCACTTATGCCTGCTGGAATGTAAACCCCTTGAGGCCAGATCAAGCATACTTTTACTCACTACAGAATCCATAGCAATGCCTGACCCACTCATGAGAAAGTAAAGTGAGCAAACAAGGAAAGAGCAAAGAAGGACATACAAAAAATAGAAAATACAAAATAAAATGTCAAGAATAATGCCTAAAATACATGTGACAATATAAACAAATAAGTTATATAGTTTTTAATTATAATTCTTAAATTATGATTTTTGTTTTAAAAATTTAATGCATGCTGTTTAATACTATTATTAGTTGGTGCTTTATGAGCATTTTCTATGTGCCAAATATTACACTAATTATTTTAATTGTATTATCTTATTTAATTATTTAAACAGCTATAAGAAGGTACTATTAATCTGTTTATTTAAAGATAACATATCTTAACTGAAATTGATCTGAAGAACTAAAAGTAAAATTGATAAAGGTTTACCCATAAACTGACACTCAAGGAAAGATGAGCAAAAATATTTATATTAAAGTAAAATAAAAGACAATATTTTACACAGAAAAAAAGACAATTGTATTATGTCATGCTATATTTCAAAGGCATGCTCCACAATGAAAATATAATTTATACATACAACTGAAAATATTACTTCAAAGTGCATAAAAAACACCAACTAAAAATACAATGAGAAATAAATAGAAACATGATAATAAACTTTATTTTTTTTATTTGAAGCGGGTTTTCTCTTTTTTTAATTTTTCAATTACAGTTGACATTTATATTATTTAATATTAGTTTCAGTTGTACAGCATAGTGGATAGACATTTATATAATTTATGAGGTGATTCCCCCCGATAAGTCTAGTGTCCACCTCACACCATACATAGTTATTACAATCTTATCGACTACATTTCCTATGCTGTACTGTATATCCTTGTGACTATTTTGTAACTACCAATTTTTACTTCTTAATCCCTTCCCCTTTCTTACCCATTCTCCCAAACTCCCTTTTTATCTGGCAATCATCAAAATATCCTATGTCTGAGTCTGTTTCTGTTTTGTTTGTTCATTTGTTTTGTTCTCTGGATTCCATATATAAGTGAAATCATGTGGTATTTGTCTTTCTCTACCTGACTTATTTTACTTAGCATAATACACTCTAGCTTCATCCACGTTGTTACAAATGGTAAGATTTTTTTTTTATGGTTGAGTAATATTCCATTGTATATATGTACCTTCTTTATCCAATTACCTATCAATGGGTACTTAGGTTGCTTCCAAAGCCTGACTATTGTAAATAATGCTGAAATGAACATAGGGATGCATATATCTTTTCAAATGAGTGTAATTACTAGGACATAAGGTAGTCTATTTTTAATTTTTTGAGGAACCTCCATACTGTTCAATAAAGCAACAGGATACAAATTAATAATCGAAAATCGGTTGCATTTTTATACACCAATACCAAACTATCAAAAAAAGAAATTAAGAAAAACAATCTCATTTACAATTACAGCAAAGAAATAACCTAGAAATAAATTTAACCAGAGAAGTAAAAGACTTATTCTCAGAAAATTATAAGACATTAAAGAAATAAATTAAAGAAGATACAAATATATGGAAGCATATACTGTGCTCAAAGATAGAGAGAATTAACATCATTAAAATGTCCATACTGCCTAAAGCAATCTATAGATTCAATGCAGTTTCTATCAAAACATCAATGGTATTTTTCACAGAACTAGAACAAAAACATCCTAAAATTTACATGGAACCATAGAAGACCCCAAATAGCCACAACAATCTTGAGAAAGAAGAACAAAGTTGGAAGTATCATGCTACCTGATATCAAACTATACTGCAAAGCTATAATAATCAAAATGGTATAGTACTGGCATAAAAACAGACACATAGCTCAAGGGAATAGTATATAGCAGCAGTTCCCAACCTTTTTGGCACCAGGGACTGGTGCTCCTGTGAGAAAATAATGCCTGATGATCTGAGGTGGAGGTGAGGTGGTAATGCTAGCTGTGGGAAAAAAATCAGATGAAGCTTCACTTGCTTGCCTGCCACTGACCTCCTGCTGTGCAGCCTTGTTCCTAATAGGCCTTGGACTAGTACCAGTCCATGGCCTGAGGGTTGGGGACTCCTGGTATAGAGAGCCCAGAAATAAACCCATGTCTATATGGTCAATTTACCTATGACAATGGAGACAAGAATATACAGTGGGTAAAACTAGTCTATTAAATAAATGGTATGGGGAAAACTGGAGAGATACATGCGAAAAAAAGAAAGAAAGAAAGAAAGAAAGAAAGAAAGAAAGAAAGAAAGAAAGAAAGGAAGGAAGGAAGAAGGAAGGAAGGAAGGAAGGAAGGAAGGAAGGAAGGAAGGAGAAAGAAAGAGAGAGAGAAAGAAAGAGAGAGAGAAAGAAAGAGAGAGAGAAATAAAAAGAAAAGAGGAAGAAAGAAAGAAAGAAGGAGAAAGAAAGAAAGAAAGAAAGAAAGAAAGAAAGAAAGAAAGAAACTAGGCCACCTTCTTACATCATATAGAATAAACTCAAAATGGATTAAAGACTTTAATGTAAGGTCCAAAACTCCTAGAAAAAAGAAATAGGAAATAAACTCTCTGACATTGCTTTTGTAATATTTTTTTCTGACACATCTCCTTGGACAAGGGAAACAAGGAAGAAATAAATAGGACTACATCAAACTAAGTTCTTGCACAGCAAAGGAAATCAACAAAAAGAAAATTTACCGACTTACAGAAGGTATTCGCCAATGATACACCCCATGAGGGGTTAATATCTGAAATTTATAAAGAACGCATAAACTTAACATCAAAAATCTCAAACAATCCAATTAAAAGTGAGAGAGGACCTGAACAGACATTTCTCCAAAGAGGACATACAGATGGCCAATAGACATATGAAAAGATGCTGAAGGTCACTAATCAGCAGAGAAATACAAATTAAAACCACAATGAGATATCAGCTCACACCTGTTGGAATGGCTATCATCAATAAATCAAAAAACAAGTGTTAGGATTTGCTGAAAAGAGAATTCTCATATACTGTTGGTGGGATAGCAAAGCAGTGAAGCCACTATGGAACACAATAATATACTTTAACATATTATTCTTAGTCTTTAATAGATATTGGAAGTCACAAATAAGGTTATAATAAATTTAAGTACAAAAACTAATAATATAATAGACATATATGAAACTTGAGCCCTAAAAATGGAATCCACTTTATTTTAAAATGGCCATAATATATTAATACAAACTGATCACATATTTTAAAAATCAACTTAGTATGTATATTCCCCAAAGCAGAAATTGTATAATAACATGATTTAAACATACTATGATGAAAACAAAAACTATAAATTACTAATGCCAGTTTAAATAAAATAAACCCACTCAATCTTATAAAATTAAGACAAAATACTATACAAATAACTTTTGTACTTAGAAAGTGAAAAATATAATTCTGAACTACTTTGAAATATCAATGAGAAAGCTGCCTAGGAAAAACTACGGGATGTTGCTACAGTTACATTCGGGAGCAGTTTCATAGTCTTATATGTTCTTATTGTTATCAAGACAAGATAAATATAAAATAATTAAACATTCAACTAAGATATGTGAAAATAGTAAAATAGCATCAGGAAAACAGAAATGAAGAAACAATGAAGAAAAAAAAGGAATTCATTAGAGAAGAGAAGAAATTGGACCTTAGTATCATAAATAACCAACAATATAAACAAACTCTACAAGTCTAATTAAAAACAAAAAATAAGAAAAACAAGTGTACAAAATTAGTTGCAAGGGAATGATACTGTAGATAAGAGAGTTTAAAAACATTATGAGAATACAATGTACTTTTCTAAGCCAATACATTTGAAAACGTTAATGAAATTGATGATTTTCTAAGAAAGTATAAATGGCCAAAATTGAGTTAGAATGAAGCAGACAACCTGAATAGGAAAAATAACTCGCGGAAGAAATTGAAAGTATTGTTAAAGGGTTACTTCCAAAAAAGGCTCTGGTTCAAATGTTTTTATGAGCAATTTTTTCCAACTTTGAAGAACAGATAATTCTCCTACTTTGTAAACTGTTTGAAAGAATAGAAGAAGATCCAAAGCTTCCTAATTAGTTTTATAAAGCTATCATAACCCTGATTCTAAATCTTGACAACCATAGCACAAGAAAAATACAAACCATTTTCCTATTGTACAATCACACACACACACAAAATTAGGAATTTGAATTTGATACTACATCAAAAAATCATGTTCCTTGGCCAAGTTGTATTTTTTCTAAAGAATGAAAGAAAGGATGAAGTTATATCATGAAAGTTACTTTTAAAACATATTACACAAATAAGCCAGAGGAAAAAGTCATATAAGAATTATAATAAAAATGTATTAAATAAAATCAAATATCAATATTAGCACATTGAAAAGAAAGTAATTCTTGACATGAGAAAAAAGTATATGTTTTAACCCTTTGAAGATTGCATGCAATGATGAAACACCAGAGGAGTTTTTATTGGAATCAGGTACACAATGGCCATCACCACAATTATACAATATGTTTTAGAAGTTCTATCCAAAGCAATAAAACAATCACTAAAAAAGAGAGATAGTTGATGGCAGTAAGACAAAGTTGTCATTTTCAGGTGATGAATAATTTTTCTTTTTGGAAAACCAAGAGAATCTACTAAAAATCTATTCAAACTAATAAGCCACACAAAAAGTTGGCTTAAACAAAATAAATAAGTACCAATACCACTACCACAAAAGCCTCAATGACTCTTTTGGACATTTCAAAAAACCAAATAGCGTTTAAAAAAATATTTATTCAAACTAATAAAAAATATACAAAATAGCTTTGAATAAACTAAAATAGAAATATTTAGGATCTATGTAAAAAATACTATAAAACCTTATCCAGATATATTAAAGGAACAAAAGTGCAGTAAGTTTTATTCCTGAAGGAAAGACATTATTTTAAAAATGTAATTCTTCCCTAAATAATAGGTAAGTTTAAGGTATTTCCATTAAGTTTCACAATGACATTATTTTGTAATGTGAAAATTAGTTCTGAAATTTTCCAAAAACACAAAGAAACGAGGATAGATAATTTTCTTTAAAAGAGGAGAAATGCAGACATAGCTAAAATGTTAATAAAATTACCATAGTCAAAACAAGGTGGCAACACCTGCTCCAGAGCCCATGGTGTCCCTAGACCAGCATAGGTACTTTGTTAACATGTAGTGAATGAATAAATAAATGCTTCCAGCTGAGTCACGGGTCTGGTTCCTGCAGTAGGCTTGCCCTCCAGCATTCCTGGTTGACCTGTGGCAGTAAGGAGGAGACTCTGTTTCCCAGTGCTCTAGGATGAGCCACTTCAGGATGGACGGCCCTAAAGGGGGCTCCACCTTCCATGAAAGCCCAATGTCAGTTCCAAACTCAATTCTGAGGATATGAGTTTCAGGTGTTTGTCAAGCACACTATCTGATAGCTACTATATCAATTTCTGGCATACAAAAGTGAGTAAAGACACAGCTCCTTACGTCACTCAGACCATGGCTGGCAGAAACATAAACATTAACCACTGGATTTAACTGGTTCCAGAGTGAGTAGCTTATATATTGCCAGAAATTATCTCCTCCCTTTGGATTACTCAGGAAGCATGAGGCTGAGATCACCTTAATATTCAGAGAGGTCTAGAGATTGTAGAGAAAAAGCCACACATCTTAATTTTTTTGACTTTGTGCATAGAGCTTAGGATAGGCCACCGAAGGGGTAGGAGCTATTCTATCACTCCTTGTACATTCATTATTGTTCATCTTGTGTACTGAAATCTGCCAAAGAGGAACCCATTCTTTTCTACTTTACAATCTCAGGTTTAGCTGAGCGAATGGGCCCAGGAGAGCAGGTGGGTGGAAACAGGTGCGTCTGATCCGGGTGGCAATCAGAAGGTACTGGTTACACCTTTCAAATTCTCTGCCAGTGACAGCCTTGGTATCCATTTGCCCACTACCTGGCTGAGAAAGTAGCATTTCAGGGTCACCCAAAGAGGTCTGAGTGTGGCAGTTAACAACCTAGTGCCAACCCACCATGGCAGTTCAGGGCCTGCTCACCCCAGAGCAGGGAGCTGCCACCTACTCTCCTATCTTTCTTCCCCTGCCTGCTCTTCATGTAGCAGAGGGAGTGGTTAAATGCCTGGCACGATTCAGGAGACAGATCGAGGGTCTCCAGGCCCTGCTCTGCCTCAGCTGCTGTTGTTGCCTCAGAATTTAAGTCCTATCAGGCAGGGGCTGGCCTTTGAGAATTGTGTGTTGTTTCCAGTACATGGGTGTGGGCACCAGTCCAGAACACCTCTGCTGCTGGGATACAAAGCAAATGAGAGGAAGCCAAGCTCCCTGGTCAGCAAGGCCCCTCCGTCTGAGGTCAAAGATAGTGAGCAGCAAAATGAAGGGGATGTCCAGGCCGAGGAGTGGGTGGAAGGGGTCTCACTAAAATTTCATAAGATGAGCTTTGAGAGATTCAGAAAAGAGCTGAATAAAAGCCCTAGACCTATGGAGAGCTTTGTATTCATTAAAAAAGAGTTGATTCAGCTCCTATCAAAACAAACAGCTGCTCAGGCCTGGGCTCTTTTGTGTTATTGTTAAGTGCCAGGATACTGTGACTTTTTGAGAAAAGAATTATTTTAGGATCCGTTCAAGGAGGTGTGGCTGACTTTGGTTGCAGACACAAATTTAAAATGATGCAGTCCTTAAAGGATTTATTGTTTGTTTTTTTTGCAGTTCTTGAAGCTGCCGCATTTAATAAGCAATATGGTCAGATATGAATTGTTTGTACCTCGAAGCTAAGTTCACTGATCTGGCTCTATCCTATATTCAACAAACAGTAATACCCTTTTTTTTTCATGTGGCTCAAAAAAAAAAAAGGTTTGTTTCTTTGAGGCTAACACATATTCAGTTAACCCTCCCTCACTCTCCCACTTATTCAATGATTTAATGAGCATCTTCCATGTCTTGTATTAGGTACCAGAGCTACAAGTTAAATAAGCCATGGTATCAAGCCTAGAGAAACTTGTGAAGGGAGACAGACTCACAAACAAATATGAAGAGAGAAGTGTCAAAAATGTGATGCTAAAATGATGGGGAACAATAGCACTTCTTGACTTAGTGGCCCAAACAGATGAAACTCCTTCCTTTAATATAAACAATGGAAATGCTGCATAAAATATAAAAACATTTCTTCTTCCTCCTCTTCTTCTTCTTCTTCTTCTTCTTCTTCTTCTTCTTCTTCTTCTTCTTCTTCTTCTTCTTCTTCTTCTTCTTCTTCTTCTTCTTCTTCTTCTTCTTCTTCTTCTTCTTCTTCTTCTTCTTCTTCTTCTTCTCTTCTCCTTCTCCTCCTCCTCCTCCTCCTCCTCCTCCTCCTCCTCCTCCTCCTCCTCCTCCTCCTCCTCCTCCTCCTCCTCCTCCTCCTTCTTTTCTTCTTCTTTGTCTTCCTCTTCTTCTTTTTTGGAGTTTCAGTGGGCTTTTATTGAGATAAATTAACAAAAATCAAGATTATATCAACCATCTTTTCTGACCTTTACAACCTCAGCAGAGACTCCGGTCCATGCATGTACTTAAAATATAATACATCCCTACAAAAACAGAGCCCCGCTGGAATATTTGCTACTTAACAGAAAACCAATTTCCCTTTTCCCAAATGTTTTCAAAATTTTGAGTCCCCGCTGTTCACTTCTGAAACTGGTGCCTCGTGTCTAGGAACATTGAAATTCTGTCCCATTTTTATTGACCCCAAAATAAATGTCTTCAAGTTTTAGTTTTGTTTCAAAAAAAGGAAGAATGACTTTGTTTTCTCCAGGTACCCTCCCCCACAACTATTGGTTAAAATGCAGTAGCCCGTATCTTAATAACCCAACCCATCCTCCTCCCTCAGCCAGCCCAGTGTTGTCTATTGGAAAATTTAAATACACTTCTGTTGGAATCTGTCAGGAGTGGAGGGGCAGAGTCCAAGTGCCAGGCTAGCTCCCTCAGGCCTCATGAACTGTTATAATTTCTGGGTACTCAATTCTTTACCCCAAAGATGAGTTTTTAGAGTAGGAGAGTGGATTTTCTTTGAGAGTTTTAAAAATTATCTTTAAGGATATAAAGTTGAACTACAAGGTCACCAAAGTCCACTTAACTTTGGTGACAAAAAGGTGACTGACTTTAGCTTCCACGAGGCCAATATTTTCCTTGACAAAGATATTTTTCCAGAAAAATGACTCCATAATAACAATTTTTAAGATACACAGAACACTGAAAAAAAGTAACTAATTAAAAATAACACGACTTAATTCCAAAAAATTTATTTCACCTTTTTGTTACTCTTCTATAAGGCCAAGGGTGTGGCTAAAGGCAGTTTTTGATGAGGTTATGAGCTTCCAATGTACTTCTAAGTCTAATGCAGTCACGCTCCCTTTTGGGGTATAATAACCTCCCTCTCAGCCCTATTAAAAAACAAAAGAAAGAAAGAAAGAAAAAAGAAAAAAATTAAACCAATTGATCAGAATGAAATGGTTTGATTCTTACAATTTACACTAAAGGCTTTGTGCTGAGTTGTCTGGTTCTCTACCCCAAGTATGATGGTATCGAACACAAAGCACATGGAAAAGGAAAGATGCTTCCAGCTCATTCTGAAAACAAATATCGATAACCAATTGCCTCCCTGCATCCCCTAGCTTTTGGGGCCCACCTGCACTATGATTCAGGGCCAACTGGAAAATAGTTTAGAGACATATTTAGGTTTCCTTCTCTCTTACTTCTTCCAGTGAAAGATCATTTTGAAATAAATGTATTCCATTGCTAAGAAAAAGGCAAGAATGTTTCTCCATCGGCATGTATGGGAAGAGAAAGACAAAATAGACCCAGAAGGGGCATGGTGTGTCGTAGTCCTCAACCCATTATGCAGCCATACAGCCACAGGCTCAAACATGAGCTGGACATTACTTAAATATTAAAAATAGAGAAGAGTTTTCATCCAAATGAACCACTGGAAAAATATTATCATTACTTAAAATAAATGCCCAATACTGGAAGAACATGAAAATAATTTCCAGTAGTAACAAAATTGCTCCTTATTATGAGGGGGAATTAAAAATAAAAAGAGAGAGACAAGGCTTTGACCTAGTCCTTAGAGCACCTCTCCATTTAACAATTCCTATTCAAGAGTCAAGCACCAAAACTGGACAGCTGCTTGTACAAGATTGTCCAATAGTGGCGGCCCAGACAGTGTAAGCACTGCTCCTCGTCAGAGTCTGTACTTTAGTAATACTTTCAACTTAGAGTTCGTGCTTTAAGAGGGACCCACAGGCATGTGGCAACAAGCAGACACAGTCAGAGGATGGTGAAGAGGAATGCACTGTTTTTTGGTCACCTACACTCTCTAGTGAGATACAAAATTGCATTAATGAGCCTTTATTGCTTTTCTTCTATAATTAATGGTTCCTCTTATCTTGCCAGAGGTGGGGGAGAGATAGCTGCATTAGCACAATGGCAAGATTTTTTTGGTCAAATGTTGATGCCATTTACATTCCCTCCCCCCACCTCTCCCTGGAAAAAGTTACTTCCTTAATTAGGGCCAGTATTTAGTAGCCAACATTGACTGGATGGAAGAACCTAGGTAGCTTGGATACCAAATAAATGAGCTTATTCTTTTTTGGGTTTGTATCGTGCAGCTCCTGATACAGTTTTTACAGAGTTAGGGCTATATCTGATCAGGAGGCATCTGCAGGATTTTGATCTTCAAGAATTTTGAGTGAGTCACAAATAGCTTTTACTTACAACTAGATAGAGTTAAAAAAGAAACTTTTAATAATTGATTTCTTCATCTAGATGAGCTAAGCATGAAAGCATATGCAGAACTTATCTTGTAATATTTTAGGGATTTGAAAAATAATGGAATATAAAGATAAGAACATTTTATTGATGATTGATTGATTTTACTCTAAAAGCCTCCGATTGACTTAATATACTGGCTTAAAAGGAAATTAAAACCATTTAAAAAATTCGCTGGTTTTGATTCATCTCACTCCTTTTGCCTGGAGATCAGGCCAAATACCAGGCAATTTGGCAGGAGCACAATTTAAAGCAACACTATTGAATGTAAAGCATTTGCCAGCAATTTACAATGCAAAATAACAAATAATTCTTGTCACAAACAGGGTGGCAAGCAGCTTTCTGCAGCATGAAAGGAGTATAGGAGGTAATCAACAGAAGTAAGCCCCAGAATTGCTAATGTTTCCAAAGCTGATACTGGCTAATACTCTGAAGCACAAATCCATGCTTTATGCATATAGTGCTCAGACACTGACACTCAACTGAATTCTCGCGCTGCCAGGGAAGTTAATTTTTGTCTCCTTCTGCCGAGCTTAACAAGTCCTCAAACTTTTAAAAAGGAGGAAGAAGCAAAATCAGAGATCATTTCAAAAATAACACCTTGAATTATAGGTTTTTGAAGCTTTCTTGCTCTTTCTGGCAGGTCTCCTCCTCAAAGGTACTAGATGAGACAGTGTGGTAGCAAACAGTGAATCCCAGATTCCTGGGCCCCTTTTCCAGCATAGGGTCCCTATTGAGGCCTGTTTTATACCATAAGAGACCAAAGTACTGTTTAGAATTTAGTGTTGCAGAAAACTGACCCCCTCTTATCTTTAGCTGTTCCCATAATCACTCCAGTCTTCCTAATCCCAGCAACCTTTATTTAAAAAAATTATATGTGTATAAAAACCTAGAAAAAAAACTTATTTACAAAGTTTGTACAAGTATACACACCCAATTTTCTATGGGATACACTTTGCCACAGAGGGAAAGGGTCAAGGCTGACATGTCTACGCATCAAATGCCATAACTACTAATGGAGGCAGACGTAATACAGCACAGAGCCTTGTCATATGACTCTTGCAATGATACTGTTCTTTCCTTTGGGAGAGATGATGTTACATCTACTCAGCCCAGAAGAAATTTTTATGTGGGATTTTTTAAAAAATACATATATTTACAGTGCAAATGAACTCATTTGCATCTCAACTCCTCCATAAAAAGACAAAGAAAATGGTGTTTAACATTACCAATACTTTTCATCTTCCAGCCCTGGGCTTGAGTATTGGGTAGAAAGGCAGGAAACTTTAATTTGAAACCAAAATGCAAAGACAAAATTTTTAAAATAAAAACAAAAGAAGAAAAAAGAAAAAAGGAAAGAAAGCATTACTATTGTCGAGTCCTTGGGCTGTGTCTAAAAGATGACATTTTGAATGATCTCGTGGCATAAAGCACTTTGCACAAATAAGTAGTAAGCTATTCAGGTTAAAAAATGGATAAGGAATCAGGGAAAAGTTGAAATGTACTCAGGAGTCAGCTGTTGGAGAATTCTGAAATCATAGACAAACTTGTATGTTCATCAAGACTGTCCTCTTATAGGATTTCTCCCCTTCTCTTCTCTCTCCTCCTTTCTTCCTCAGAAAACATGTTTTGAGAGCCAACAGTTAGTACAACTAATGTTCAGTCAGCACACAGTGCAAACAAGTGGAACAAAAAAGGTAAATTTCTTCTTTTTAGCTTTTTTCTCTTTACCAGTTAAAAAAAGAAAAAAAAATGTCTGAGGTCTTTTAAGTCTCCATAATTCTCAAATAAAAGATGAAAAACCCACAAAAAGAAGAGCATCCTCCCCCAAATGTGTCACACATCTGATTTAGCCTTTTGCAGTTTGTCACAGAATGCTTGTTAAGGTTTCTCATCTATAGGCTCACTATGGTTTTC
The DNA here is from genome assembly GCF_014176215.1 of Rousettus aegyptiacus. Classification (NCBI taxonomy): domain Eukaryota; kingdom Metazoa; phylum Chordata; class Mammalia; order Chiroptera; family Pteropodidae; genus Rousettus; species Rousettus aegyptiacus. The sequence goes on from NW_023416309.1 coordinate 69,474,578, forward strand.
TGCCACATATAGGCTCTTGTCAGTGTTGCTGGGGATAGGTTTAATTTCTGTTCCCAGCTCTTTCCTCAGTGCTGGAAAGGGATCATCATATGTGATCTAGTCGATGGCTAAGCCAAGATGATCAAAGCAACCTCATCTTCCAATATGATGGAGATAATTCTCTGCCAGCTTCAGGAAGTCAAAGTTTGTTAGCACATTCGCAGCTTGTATATCAGTACCTCAGGTAAACAAATCAGTGCAAACAAGATTATGGCATAAGCCATTTTGGAAAGCCAAGACACATGATTTTGATGTTCCTGCCTCATTTTAGCACAGATATAGAAGCAAGAATAACCCAAGTTGAGAACTCTTCTTGGCTAGCAATTCACCTTGCTGAGAGGAGTTACGGGAAACAATCAATTGGTTTATCTGAAGCCTGGAGAAAAGTATATTTAGGCAGTGTACTTTTTGGCACTCAGTTACATATGAGTAGTACTGGATTACTCCCTTCGAAGTTAGTTCCTCCGTCAGGTTAATCTCATGGGGTTCCTACAAATGGGAATTTATGAAAATCTGTACACTAAGAGGGAAAATAGTGGAATATAATAAAATCTGTCTGTTTTTAGGTGGCACAAGAATAATATCCTCCATTATCTTCACAAAATCCTGTGATAGCAACTTATCTGCCTCATCTAATACTGTCCCCTGGACAGGATCAACCTTTGCTACTTCTTTCTTGATAAGATCCAGGATTCTCCCAGGGGTAGTTATCACCACATGCATTATGTCATCAAGCCTTATTATGTCATCCAGTACATCAGTTCCTCTTGTGGTTGCCATCATTTTGCCATACTCCCCCCTCCCCCCCCATGTGTTTGCTGACCTGGATGCAAATTTGGTTGATCTGTAAAACAAGTTCACTTGTGCAAACAATCACTATTGCTTGTATACTGTCCTTCTTCCAGGTCTAGCCATTAATGTAATAGAATGAGGTAGGTACCACTCTTGCCTGTTCAATTTTTTGCTCTAGCTAAAATATCCCTACCAGATGAAGCAATGGGAATACTCTCCTCCTGATTGGAGACAGCTTTTTCCAGCCTATTTTAAATATTCCCATCCGTAACTCCCATTTCGAACAATAATCCTCAAACTCATTTCCTTTTGTGGAGGTCACATCTGAAGTTTGTGATTCTTAGATCCTTTGGAGGGGGGTTTAAAGTCTTTTCCCAGTCATCATATTTAATAGTGCTGGTCGTAACATGTTGCTTGCTGCTGAGTGCCATTACTGATCGTGTTGGTGTTTTTCAGCTGGTTCATCTGTTGCTGTGTCTGAGTGCCCCCTCCTCCCAGGCCACCACTGAGCTTCATAGCTCCCTTCAGCTGGCCATTTTGACTGGACAGACTCATTATCATGGGGTTCTCTGTTCTAGCCGTGTGCATGCTGTTATTAATTGTAAATATGTCTCTTTCAAACTTCAAAACTTTTGAAAGTCACTAGAGAAACTGTAATAGTTTATTAGGCTCTCCAAAATGAAATGGTAAACATAAGTCTTGCTCAATATTGAGCTCTCCATCCCAATGCAGGCCAGCACCTGTAATTCTCTGTATAGTAAGCGGCATTAACTTGCTCTCACGCACCAAATCAACTTCTTATTTTTAAAAAAGCCCCCTAATTAGGTCGACTTATGTATCTGAACTCACTCACTTGGATCACCAAGGCCTCTCGCACTCAGCACCCACTGTCCTTTATTATTTCCTGGAAGCTCCTGAAATGGCCACAGTCCCTCCTCCAAATGTTCCGCCTGTGCTGTGGTCCCTCTGTGCTGCCTACTCTGCCTCTGTCCTTCCTTCTGGGGGCGGCTAGGCTGCGCTACCAGAGCCACCGCACCCCAGAGTTGCTGGCCTCTGAAAACTCATTTTGAATACATAGAAGAACTGACAAGAAAACAAGGAAATCTCCAGGTGCTAACAAACAAAGAAAAAATTTAAAATTCAAGTGGTGAGAGTAACCAGAACCCCCAGGTCCACATGCAGCCGTTAGGGGCCAGGGATTCTAAAACCCAAGTGGAAAAAGGAGGAGAAGACCAGAGTGTTAGAATGGACTCTGAATAAAGTGCAGTGTCTAGGAGCACCCTGTCACTGCGCAGTCTGGCCCAGGGAGGTGGAGAGAAGGCAAGCCTTCAGTGCGATGCCTTGGATGGAAAAAAAAGTTCTCTTAAAAGAAGTCGAGTGCCACATATGACATATTATTACAGGCACAAGGTCCAAATTTACAACATCTCTGAAGAAAGTAGAAACCTGCAATCTGAGAAATGAACATAGAAATGTTTTCAGCACCCATGATTGATTTAGGATCTACTGCCTGAAGGGGGATAGGGAATGCAGAGAGGTTTAGTAATACGATTTGATTTACTGAATAGGAAGATACCTCTAAGGGTAGTGAGAGAGATGGAGCAATGAAGGATGAGGACAGGAATTCAGGAGACTATTATGGAGTCCTGTAGGTAAACATGGGTAACAGCTCAGACAGACATTAGAAAGGACTGTCAAGGCTTCTTGGTCTTAGGTTTCATCTACTCATTAACATCAGATATTCTCACTTGCACTCTTGTCTATTTCCCTGGGTACGAGGAAGAAGAAAAACACTTCCTGACCTGCCACCCAGGCCCATCCATCTTGTGGAACCTGAGGCCTTCCTGTTCCACCATTAAGAGGACTCCAGCCATGCCCGCTAGTATCCTCTAGCCATTTATGGGCCCCTTTGCCATTCTCTATGCTTCCTCCCTCCTCTACCCAAACTCTTACTTCTCTGTTCTCTCTCTCTCCTAAACCATAAATAATGTATTCACTTTTATTTTTTATTCTGTCATCGAGGGAAAGAACTATAAAAAACAATACTTCTCCTGATTAACAAGCTTCTCTACATCTCTTTCTTCACTAATATTCTCACGTCTTTGTCCTAAGACCAGATCTCCCTCTAGAATACTGTTCTCCTTTACGCTCTTTTGAAAGGAAGCTGCTCATTCTCCCATACCTCATATAGCTCAAGACCCAAAGATGAGGCTATGTCTTCACTGTTCATCATGGCTGTTCCTGGACAGTGCCTCCACGTCCCTGTGCCAAATTCTCTTTGGATGTTAAGTGACTATGCCACCCTCTTCTCTCCTTGCTCCCTCCTGTTTACCCCCTGATCATTCGCATGGATTCACTCAAGACTTTGGCTTAGAGCCTTCCTGCTATTTCACTTCTGCAGAAGTTCTAGGTGACTTCAACGTCCATGCAGAGGTCTGACCCAATACTCCAGAATCTCCTCTGTGACGTTATCCTAGGCCACTGAGGCCACCCATGTGCCTGGCCACACCTTGCTACAGCTCCGTTATCATGAATTCAGTGTCTACTCACTGACCATGATTCTTCTTAAAGCTTTTTGTCAGTCACTTGCAGGACACTAGTTTTGCCTCCACTTTGGTAGCTACCTCTCCATCAACCTCCGTGTGTGTGATTATATTAAGGAGAAAGGAAATTATTTTGTTGGTGTAAATATAATGTACTACATATTGCAATATAGTAGGGAATAAATTCTTGGTGTGTGATAATGTTTTATTAATGCTGAATAATAAATTTTAAAAATTTCAGGGAATTTTTTATTAAACAGAAAACAGTAACACAACTATTTCCATTTTTGTAAATAAATAAAAGGAATGGTATTATGCCTATGGTTTATTTCTTATTTTTTTTAGAAAACTCTAGAAATCAATAAGATCTAAAGAAAAAGTTGTTGTTTGTTTGTTTGTTTGTTAAGCTTTAGTATCATAGGGAGATACCAACCAGGCAGGCAAACTGCTACATTTCAGATAAATGTGATTGAGAGATTCCAATGTTATTAATAATTGAAGTCATGTGTGCCAGACTCTGAAAGGTACTTTGTATGTACTCTTGTATATGTGTATGTATATGTGTGTGTATATATGTATAGTGTATATATGTATCTGTAATATACTTTGTATATAATGTTTATATGTGTATTAGTTTCTTACAGTGTTATACAAATTACCACAGACTTGGTGGCTTAAAATGGAAATGTATTCTTTTATAATTATGGAGTTACTAAACTGAAATCAAGGTGTCAGCAAAGCCACTCTGTAACCTCTAGGGAAGAATCTATTCCTCACCTCTTCTGGCCTTTGGCAGCTACCAGAATTATTTTGCTTGTGGCTGCATCACTCCAGTCTCTGCCTCTGTCTTCACATTGTCATCTCCTCTTCTGTGGTGCAGTCTCTCTCTGCTTTCCTCTTGTGAGGATATATGTGATGATACTTAGGGTCCAACCAAATAATCCAGGATAATCTCCCCACCTTAAAATGTTTAATTCAGTAATATCTACAAACATTTTTTTTTTTTTTTTTTTTTTTTTTTTTTTTTTTTTTTTTTTTTTGCCAAATAAAGTGAGGTCCACAGATTCCAAGAAATAAGACATGGATATCTTTGAGAGAGCCATTATTCAAGCCTATGGCACCCTATAATATGAAATACTTCAAGATACTGAAACTAAAGTTCACCTAAATTAAGTAACTTGCCCAAAGTCAAACAAGTGAAATTTTGAGCTATGTGATTCAAAATTTACCTTTGTTTTCTTACCCACATGGCCTCAAAACACAAGGTAACATTAAAATAGAGTAAGTGTCATTATTGCCTTTATTTACTGTCAATCATTCTCTATGTGTATTACAAATATTTTAATTACCTTAAAAAAGAAATAGAGGGTTTTGTGTGAGGTACATTCAGAAACATTGTACTTTAGCAGCCAGCACAAGGCCGAATCTTCTTGTCAAACTAGTGACTACTCTGCAGATGAGTTATAGAAAATATGAGGAGTTATCAAAGAAAACATTCAATTGCAGGAGGTACTTACACCATAAAATGTCTCTTTAAGATTTTATAAACATATGTTATCAATTTCAATCAGACTTACAAAGATGGAAAGAAAAAAGAATATTTTTATTTTTCCTAGTAAGAAGATTTTCAGTACATATTACAATTTAAAAAGTGAAACATTTTTTGTCTTCTTTAAAATTATTAAGTAGGAGATTTAATTGTGTAAGTGATTTCTGCCTTGCACTCATCTAATATATCTCTATGTAGTCGTTAATGAGTTATAGCTAAGGGCTATGCAAAAGTCTCTATTGGTAACATACAAGTACAATTATGTTCTGATGATGAAGATGAAGATGATGATGATGATGACAATGATGATATATAGTTAGTGAATGCTCAGCACATACCAGAAATTGCTTCAGATGCTTTATAACAATTAAACCATGAGGTAACTATTATTATTTCCATTCCAATTAATAAAATGAGAGGTCAAGTAACTTAGCCAAGGTCACATAACTAGGAAGCGATAGAGTTGATATCTTATTTCAGGCTATTTGATTCCAGATCACTCACTGTTCACTACTACACTATTGAAACAAGGCATAAAACACAGCATAGCATAAAAGCATAACAATTCATATATTGCAGTGGGTAATTATTAGTATCATTTTTCTAAGAGTTTTATGACTGCAGTATTCCTACACAGTACAAAATTTTTAACTTTCCTGATGAAGATACTTGAGAAAAATGAAAGCTATACTCAATAATATCTTTACAAATCATGAACTCTCTCTTTTTTATTTTTAACTTTCTATGCCTTGGTATTTAGCCACTTCTCAATCAGTCACCTCCTTTAGACAGTTAAGTCTGTTTGCTATACCTATGTATAGCTCAAATCACCCATCATCTGTGGTCCTGGCAGATACTGATTGAGAACTTGGCCTAAGAAAGTGACATTTTATAATAAAACCTATTTTTTTTGGAAAGTCCCTTGACTGGTACTCAGACCTCTTACTTAGGTGCTGAATCCTGATTGTTAGGCATTTCAGCTGGAGTCCCAATGTGACATTCTGGGCTTTGCCTTCCAGAGTTAAAGATGCTGCCAGCATCTTGGAATAACCAACTTTGAGTGTGTCTCTCCCCCCACCTTAATCAATTAACAACTCTTCTAATTGCCCATGTTCAATATTTTATTACTTGTTGATAATAATGATTTTATTTTTAAGTGGTATAGCATTTAAATCTAAATAACCTTGGTTTCAAGTTGGTATTTTCCTAATGGCTGATGATGCTGAACATCTTTTCATGAGCTTATTTCTCCCTTATGTATATCTACTTTGGTGAAGTGTCTGTTCAAATATTTTGACCATGTTTTACTTGGCTTGTATGTTTCCCATTAATAAATTTTGATTGTTCTTTATATTGTTGAGATAAAATTCTTTATAAGATATTAATTTAAAATTCATTTGTTGTTGCTTTTTCATATTTTTAAATAGTGCCTTTCTCAGAGAAAAATTTTAAATTGTGCTAAAGTCAAATATTTCTTTTCGTTTGTTTGTTTTATGAATGACAGTTCTGCTGTTCTATCTTAGAGCTCTCTACCTAACCAAAGTCATGAAAATTTCCTTCTTCGTTTTCTTCTAAAAGTTTTATAATTTTACGTATAGATCTAGAATGCATGTCAGTTAATTTTTTAATAAAGTATGAATTTAAATAGAAGTTTATTCTCTTACATGCTAAATTGTTTATTACCATTTGTTGAAAAGACCATAAGTTACCTAAACTCACTCAAAATGTAATAGACAACTTGAATAGCCTTATAACTTTAATAGAAATTTAATTAATAGCTAAAAACTTTCTAAGAAAATTCTTCAGGACCCAATGATTTCACAGGAAAATTTTATCAAACATGTTTTTCAAGAAACAGCACCAATACTATATTTCTCCCCAAAAGTAGACAGAAAGAAACATTTCCCAACTCAATTAATGAGGCTATTATTACTCTGATTCTAAAAACAGTACAAGAAGAAAATTATCGTCTAAAATTTCTCATGAATATAGATGCAAAAATCCTAAATTTGTAAAGAAAAAAACCAAATTGTATCCAACAATGTATGCAAAAAAAAAAAAAATACACCAAAACGACATGAAATTTATGTTGGGAATGTAAGCCTAATTCAATATTCAAAAATCAATCAATATATAATTCACCAAAATAGCAGTCTAAAATAGAAGGAATTTCACTCGATCCCAAACTAGGAAAAGATGGGAATTTCCTCAATCTTATAGAGTATCTAAATAAAACCCCTACAACCAATACATAATTAATTGTGAAACACTTATGCTTTCCCCCAGAAGATTTGGAACAAAGCAAAAGTGATGTCCTCACTACTATCATTGAACCTCACACTGTATGCCCTAGCCAGTGTGCTAGAAAATAGCAAATAACAAATATGAAAACTTTACCTCTTCGTTATATAGAGACATATTAAAGTAAAAATAACTGGTCAGTTGGAGGAAGTTATTCTGAATGGAAAGGAAAATAATGACAATATGTAAGGTAGACACATGTACTCTGACTATTTTTTTCTTGAGACAAGAACATTTTATAAGTGGTATTCCATATTTAAGAGGCTATTGATAGGAGATGGGAATAATGAGGGTAAATTATTATTATTTTTTTTATATTTACAGAAGTGTAGTTCTTTATGTTTCCATTCAACAAAAGAAAATCTAAAGAGCAAAAGATTAAAAAGCACTATTGCTATTAAAGTGAATAAGAGGTTCATATTTCAAATCAGTATAAACTACAGAAGGAAAAGGTTAAGATACCTTGTTAAGGTTAATGAAAAAGGTGTTTATTTGTATCTAGGAACTTATATTTTTATATCTCACTCTAAATCTTTTAAAATGTAATGCCATGGTAACAGTAGTGTTATTCTTTGCTTGTTTAAATAAACTTAAAAATTCTATTTTTGATAGAAAAAAACAATAATTGAGTGCAAAATTATGCTTATCTGTGTTTCTCACTTAAATACTCTTAGGGGGATGTTCAGCTTTTGGCACCAAAGCTGTTGAATATAGTGGCTGAGACCTTGTTCTTTTTTTGGTTGGAATTCTGGCCCTAGTTATGATTGTGTGACCTTGGACAAATTACTTAACCTCTTTGTGTTTCAATTTCCAAGGCTGTACAATGCAAAAATAGGATCTGTTTCACAGGCTGTTAGAGGAACTAAAGAGGTAACACTTGTAAAAGTGCTTAGACTAGTGCTCAGTATGAAGTAAAGATAGATGTTAGGTATCATTAACTATCATTGTTATCTACCACCTGGTGATAAATTACCTGAATGAAAGACATACTCCCCAGGGGAAACAATAACAAAAAAAAAAGTATGAAAACCCATACTTTTAGTGTAACGGTAAATATGTCATGGGTAATATTTCTTGCTTCTAGGAACTGTGTCTGAGTACTCAATGGGAGGTAGAATTAGACATACGGAGAAATTAGGATAAGAATACAGATTTTGAGGAAAATCAGGCATTGGCTGCTAGTTGCAGAAAGAACTTTCTTTATCTGCTCCATACCCTCAAATTCCCAATTTTGTTACTCTTTTTCTAAAGTGAAATGCTGAGACTATAATTGACGTCCCAGGACAGTGATGGGCCACCTTTACTGTGAACTAGAAATTCAGGATTTTTGTGAATTTGTTTCCTTGTCCTCTTCAACATAGGGCCTTTTATTTTCCCTTTGTAGACCCCCACTTTTCTATAACTGCCTGAAGTAAGTAGGGACAAGATTTGAGGACAAGTACTTGCTTTCTCTGTAACAGAGACTGGCTGAGTGTTTACTAAAATACTTTGTAGACTCTTTCTTGCTTCTCATCCCAAGGGAATCATGGAAATGAATCATGGGTTAGATTTATAGTCATTGAATTTATTGACCAAGGTCCAAGAGCTTTTTCTAAGTTAAGGTCCCTTTTCACCTAAATAAGTGCAAAATTGAAGTAATGGCCTTAAGCTTCAAGCTGGGATTGGTTTGGATTTGATTACAAGCCTACTATGTCTGCAAACATTGAAATCATCTCCATATCAGATTACAGTCAAGATAACTAGATTGAATTATACTACAAATCCACCAATATGTCTGAATTCTTCCCCTTACATTATCTTCAAGCAGAATTCCCTATCATGTGAGTAGTTTTTAGGTAGCATAAGTTGTTTTATACTGTGTAAGACATCTTTGTACTCTCTAACATATACTTTATCAATTCAAGAAATCATACTGTTAAAGATCAGTTAACATTTCTGTTATTTAAGACAAGTTTTTTTTTTCCCTTTTAACATTACACAGAGCTCTGTGGAAGTAACTCAAGGGCCAATAGGGGAGTTTGCTGGGGAGAGAAAAAGATGCCCATCTAACCATGAACCGAAACAGTTCTGTTTTTATCTGTTTATATAATGGCTCTCTATGTAAGATTTAATTGGGGAAAGGAGTTTAGAAAAACTGTTTTAAAAAGTGTTTAAGCCATTGTTGAAAAGAAGGAAAGTCTATAATAGATTACTGTATGTCAGCTACTTTATATCCATTGTCTTAGATAACCGTTACTACAACCCTTACTGGTAACAACCACCTATTTTATTGTTGAAGAAACTGGGGCATAGGGATTAAATATTTGAGGGTTAGACTGCTCTCTCAGGTAGAGCCAAAAATAAGAATCCATGATTTATGTACTCTTGAATCCAAAACCATTCTTAAAAATCACATTTATTGTCTTTTTTTAAAAAAATTATTTTTATTATGGTGACATTAGTTAGTAAAATCCAGTGAGTTTCAAGTGTACAATTCAAAAGTAAAGCATATATATATATATATATATATATATATATATATATATAGCATCATCTGTTCATTGCCCACAGTTAGATTTCTTTCTGTCACCACGTATTTGACCCCTTTCACTCCATGTAACTCCCCTCTCCCCTCTCCCTCTCTACCCTCTGGTAACCACTAATCTATTGTCCATGACCATGAGTCTTTATTTGTTTGTCCTATTTGTTTGTTGCTTTTAGGATTATATCCCACATATAAGTGATACCATGTGGTTTTCCACTTTTTCTGTCTGGCTTATTTCGTTTAGCATGATTATCTCAAGATCCATCCATGTTGTTGCAAATGTCAATATTTCATCTCTTCTTATGGCTGAGTAATATTCCATTGTATATATATGTACCACATCTTCTTTATCCAGTCATATATAGTAGAACACTTAGGTTGCTTCTATGACCTGGCCACCATGAATAATGCTCCTGGGAACATTGGTATGCAAATATCTTTTGGATATATGTTTTCAAGTCTTTGGGGCAAATACCCAATAGAGGGATTGCTGAATCATATGGTAGATCAATTCTTAGTTTTTTGACTTTTTAAAAAAAGGAATTCCTCATGATGATGATAATAATATTAATGATGATGGAAGTATATAATAAAAATAGGTACTATTTATTGAGCTGTTAGTATTACTACAGCATCATTTACTGAATTTTCCTAAAAGTAAGAATTTCTGTGTTTGGTAAATATACAGATTCTCAGGCCAACTCATGTCTGTCAAAATTCTCAGGGGATAAATTGGGCAAATTTGGAGACTACTGTGCTAGCTAGGCTGGCTATATTCGAAGGGCTTTTCATCCATGATTGTATTTTATCCCTGCTGCAATTTTATGAGGTCAATGCTATTATTTAGCTCATCATACAGATTAGAAGACTAAGGAGAGAAGTGACTCAATTATGCTGATAGCTTTGGGCAGAGGTACCATTAGGTACATTACTTGAATTCTAGATCTGATGTTATACTCTAAATAAAAGGGGTTAGCTGGCCTCCAGAAAAGCTTAAACGAAATTCCCCACTGCTTGGTGTTTCTGTGTAGGGCAGAAGCCATTCCAGTTTGGCTCTTTGCCTATCCTTCTCGGTTCCTGAAGGATTCACTTCTAAATTTCTTCTTTCCCTCCAGCATCTTGAGTTTCCCTTTCCTCTTGGTTTCTTTCCCTCCACCTGAGTCCTAAGAACAAGATTTCAAAGAGCTTACACGTTAGGAAAAGAGATATGACTTGTAAATATGGCAGACTATAATAAGAGCCACTGAAGAAAAGCAAAGACAAAAAGTGCCATGAAATTTTGAAAGAGAGATATAAGTACCGCTTTGGAATATTAGAGATGGTCGGCATGGGCCAATTCGCATGAGTCAGTTGTGGCATATACGTAGGTTTTCTCCTGGCAGAGGCGGGGTGAGGTCACCAAGAAAATGTTTTTTCCCCTTTTCTCTAATTTGAAAATTGGGTCTTTGCAACTTAGACTAAGTAGGGAAAAATAAATCTTAGCCCCAGTGATGGTTTAGCAGTCTAAATCATCTGTTTTAAAATAGGACAGAATTACAACCAGCTGGTAGTGATTTTCAAATCCCGACCTCTGCAGAAAGGGGTGAAAAGATACCAGAAAGTCCAATTCTTGTCTAAGGCACCAAGCTGCATTTCCCTCATAGTGTGACATTGATGTTATGAAGCTTTTGCTTTTATTTTTAATTTTGTTAGTAACCACAAGTCGCAGTGTTCCGGTATTTTGAATACAACATTTATAAGTTGAAAATAGAAGAAGGGTACAGAATGTGCAACATTTTCTGGTTCATTGTTCCATGTCCATAAAAAAAACACTTTAAAAAAGAAAACTCTACATTCTTCAAGGTAGCAGATGTAATAGTACTGTTCTCTCCACAATGTACAACGAAGGGTAAAAATTAAGCTCTTTAGTCACCTAGACCACCTTATTTATCTCCGTTGAAACATGGAGCAGTGCTGACAGTCCTCGTCATTTTAACATTTCATAGTTCTCATACAGACAACCCTGTGCCGTTCACCACTTGTTATGGGCTGACTTATGTCCCCCCAAAATAAATGTTAAAGTCCTAACCCTCTGTTCCTGTGAATGTAACTTTATTTGGAAATAGGGTCTGCAGATTTAATCAATTAAAATAAGGTCATTAAGGTAGACCCTAATGCAGTAAGAAGATAGCCACATGAAGACACAGAGACATGGGGGGAACTCCATGTGGTGATGGAGGCAGAGATTGGAGTTAAGTATGTACAAGTCAAGGAACACCAAGGGTTGTTGGCCATTATCAGAAGCTGGGAGAAAGGCATGGACTAGATTTTCCCTCACATCCCTCAGAAGGAGGCAATGCTGCCAGCACTCTAATTTTGGACTTCTGGCCTCCATAATTTTGAGAGAATATATTTCTGTTGCTTTAAGCCACCGAGTTTGTGGTACTTCGTTATGGCAGCCCTAGGGAACTAATAGACCATCTTTATGAAAACTGTTCACAAAAGAACTCTGTGTAATATTACATGTAAAATTTTAATGAAAACACTTAATCTGACAACTGTTATAAATATAAACTAGATTATCACATGAAAGATAAAATGAGAACTTACAGTGGGTAGCTAGGTATTTTGATGAAAGAAAAAATTGGTTTGTCAGAGAGAAGTCTGGTTCATCTTCAGAAGCAACATAAGAGGAGTTCTAATCTAGGAATGGCCAAAATCAGCCTATGGTCTATCATTGTACAGCCCCTAAGCTAAGAATGGTTTTACATTTTTAAGAGCTCTTGAATGTAGGTCCATCCCTTTTTCTTTTCCATTCAGAAAAGGTCTCCTAATGGATGGAGAACCAATCTAAATCGAAAGATTCTTGGTCTCCAAAAGAGTTAGTGATGTGGACCCCAAAATATCAATTCCTATTTTACTGCAACATAAGAAATAAATCTTAATTATGTTCAGCTGCTGAGATGTTAGTTATACACAAATGAGAGTTCTGTGTCATGACCATTACCCTATCCTAACAAACACTTTTATTCTCTGTCTACTCCTGACCCTAACCCTAACCCTAACTCTAATGAACTGAAAAGAGTATGGAGACCATATGTGACCTACAAAGCTTAAGATACATTCTATCTGGCCCTCAACAGGAAAAGTTTGCCAACCCTTGGTCTACTCTAGTAATTTATAACATCATTATTATTACTAAATGTAGGTCACTAATCCACTTATTTTATTACTTTAAAAAGATATGTGAAATGGACATAAAAACAAAAATACTCTAGATGAAGCAGGGCCTATAGTCTTGAATTTTCCTACTTAATGAACTTAGTAGCCCCTGATCTGATAGTGCCCCAGGGCTCCACTAAATAATAATTACAGTGATATTGGTAACTTACAGTATTTCAGCAGTACTGTGCTGAATGGTGCACATACGCTCTTGATTTTAACCTTCAAAATAATCATGTGGGAAGTGTATTATTATTATCTCCATTTTTATACTGGAGAGAAGTGGAACTTAGATTTTAAATAAGTTAATTGTCCTATATTTATATCTAGTCAATGACAGAGACAGACTTCACACTGATGTCCCTATGGCTCCAAAGCCTACACTCCTATCTGTGCCACATTTCTTTTTCCCAAATAAGCTGCCTTTATCTGCTCCTACCTCCTCATAAAGGGCCCTAAGTCTAAGGAAGTGAAGGAGTATATCTAAAGCCAAAGGCTAGTTGGTCTTGAGTCCAGGCATCCTGACTCCTGATGTGATGCTCTTTCCACTCTTCCTACTTGTTCATCCTAACTGAGTGTGAGTTGAGGGGAACAATGACCAGACTAGCTCTGAGACAGAAGGGAGGGCAGGTAAAGGGGTCAAAGTTCTTATATTTTTATTCTCATGCTCACCAATTCGGTGGGCTAGAGAATGAGATATATGTCGCATGGGAATTGGTGGACCAATGTCTCTCCCCTAAATTTTCCCTTTTTGTCCCTGCTCATGAAAGAGGTATCTCCCTCAGCAAAAGTCCATACATGACTCACACCCAGGAGAGGCTCACTGCATCTTCTATTTTGCAACAACTGCCAGCAGTGGTCAACTAGCCATGTTTCTCAAGTCAATTAGGCCAGCCTTTCTCTAACTTTGCTCCTCACCCTCCCTGCCTGTCTTTCAACTCCAACTCTTGCTCCTCAAGAATCTGCCTCTCTATGCCAGCAACTCAGAACTGCCTTAATTGAGATCATCTGATTTCTTTCTTTCTTTATTTAAAGTACAGTTGACATACATTATTATATTATTTTCAGGTATACAACATAGTGATTCAACATTTATATACCCTACAATGTGATCAACACAATTAGTATACATCTGTCACCATACAAAGTTATTACAATATTGTTAACTATTTCCCTATGCTGTGCATTATTTCCCTATGACTTACTCATTTTATAACTGGAATTTTGTACCTCTTATTTCTCTTCATCTTTTCATTCATCCCCCCACCCCCTTCCTCTCTGACAACTGTCGGTTTGTTTTCTGTATCTATGAGTCTGTTTCTGTTTTGTTTGATTATGTGTGTGTGTGTATATGTAACCTTATGAAGTAGGCACTATTTTAATCTCCATTTTGTATAGATTGGGAAACTGAGGCACAGAAACGTTAGGTGACTTGTCTGAGGATACACAGCCAGGAAACCATAAAGCCAGATTTTGAACTTCTGCAAGCCTGTATTCTTAATCTCTTCTTTAAGCTGTCATGTGTAAAGATGTCAATCACCTTTTATGACTGCCTCAGGTGCACCAGGCCTTCTTGGTGCTTTATATATATGATGGGAAATTACTGGAAGATGTTCGCTCATACGTTTTACCTGGTATTCCCTGTTTTCCCCATTAGGCAACTAGGCTTTTAGTGCTTCGGGGAAAAAAAACCCCAGCAAAATATAGATAATAGTGGAGTCATATTTTTAGCTTTTGAGTCCCAAATCCCAGGCTCTAGGCATAAACTAAAGATGTGGAAGATTAGATGAATAGCTGGGAACTTTCTCCAGTCCAGATAAGACTATTCAAATTTAGGGAGGAGAAGAGCCAGAGAAGCCAAGAAAGCTAATACGATGATGGGGTTCCTGGGAAGGCATCCCGAACACTACCCACCTGTCCTGCAGCCTAGCTATCCCCACATGGGCAAGATGGGGCAGCAGACAGGACTGAAGATGGAAAATCATATTAGTCCTATGTCTTCCTTTGGGTCTCGATAAAGACATCCTGATTTGACTGAGATTATGTTCCATAAGCCAAATTAGTGCTCAAAATAGAAATTAAGTGGATTTATAGAAAAATAAGAAAAACTGGATCTCTTTCACAGCTGAACTTGGGCCCCTGTGTACCTACCACACATTCATTATCTTTAGTCTGCTATAGTGACCCTATAGTCATTTTTTATTATCTGTATATTCTAGCCTTTGATTACAGAGCGGAAAAATTACTTGCCCAGGGGACACAGCTAATAAGTAAAGGAAAAAGTACACCAGAAGGAAAGTAGAAAATAAACAATAAAGGGTAAAGAAAATAAAAGAAGTAGTAAGCGGTAGGTAGAGTCTGCAAGGCAGAGCCCTGAGTTACAATTATCCCATAGAGAACATTTCTCTTTATCCTCTGATAAAAGAGGGCATTTCATCAGGATATACTTACATTTTATTTGGCGGACTAGTCATTTCTTTGCATCTTCTTTCCGAAGCTCTAGCATGGGGCTGAACATTGTAAAAATGTAGCCAGTCTCCATGAAGGAGTTATTTCAACTGTGTCGTTGCTGGAAAAAAAAAAAAAATGCATGTGGATCAGAGGTCTATCATGGAAATTATGCTTTGTGACAAATATGTTATGAATGAGCACTCACAAAACCATGCCAATACATATGCTATCACAGCATTCAATTATTTTAACCTGCTGTGAACTTGCCTGTGATAAATCATGGGAAAACTAAAGAGAACTATCTTTAGTCGCTGCACTGTTTCACTCACTCAAGTCATTCACGGCTCTAAAAATACAATTTATATCATTGGATTCCTGAAATTCCTTCAGTGCTTACATTCTGATTTAAGTGGCATTATAGCTAGGGTGATTAAGCTGAGAAGTCTAAGGCTACTGACCAATGTCCCCCTGGGTATTAGCTGTCTATCAGATTGAGTGCATTGTTTATCAGACCTACAGCAAAAGTGCAATTAGAACATGGCCTGTGGTTTTGGAAAAAGGCCT
This sequence comes from Rousettus aegyptiacus, assembly GCF_014176215.1. Classification (NCBI taxonomy): domain Eukaryota; kingdom Metazoa; phylum Chordata; class Mammalia; order Chiroptera; family Pteropodidae; genus Rousettus; species Rousettus aegyptiacus. The sequence goes on from NW_023416309.1 coordinate 69,490,542, forward strand.
GAGATTCTCAGCCTGAAAAAGGATCTTCCAATGAAAGCGTGGATGAGACTTTTGGTAGGACTAATCTAGTAAGGTGATAAATTCATTTAATGTTTAATTTGGAACATTTTTGGAAGTGATGCAGGGGAGCCATTAATATAAATGCTAGGACTCAGGCATAAACTAGGGTTGTTTAGTTGAAACAGGGAAGGATTCTAATACTGGACTAATAATGGAGAATGAGATTGCATCTACTTTGTGTTTAAAAGCAGTTTCCCAACTCCCTTCTCCATGTACCACCTAAACAAAGAAGTGCATTCTCTAGCCATTTTTTCCAGTAGTCCTGACAAGATCACCCTGATTCTATGGTCCCACATTTTCCTTTGGAGTCCTGGGGGACATTTGAGCTGCCACCGCTAATAGAATATGGCATATCTGTTTGCCTACAATAAAAGAGATGAGTAGGGTAGGTTTGAACATGTCACTTTTATAAATAAAAGGGTATGAAACTTGGGACATGAAATTAAGTAGTGTTGTAATGAGAAAACACCTTGCTGGAAAAGAGAACCATGAATGTACTGTCAGTTAATTGTTTTTAACAGTAACTTCTCCAAGCTCAATTTTCCTCTACCAGTAAAATTAGGTGGCTGGATATAGACCTGAAGTTATCAGCCCAAGCTGTATATTAGAATCACCTGGAGAACTTTAACAGCACACCAAGGTCCTAGCCCCCCAAATTTTAATTTGTCCAGGATGGGGCTCTCCAAATGATTCCAATGTGCAGCTTGGCCTGAAAACTATGCTACTCATTTATTTCTATGGTTTCCATTAGCATTTATTCAGCAGCTTCTGCAATGGTCTGAGCTTTCAGGAAAATAGAAATGGAAGGAGCAAGAGTAATCTATTACCATTGGCACTAGCACTTTACAGTTAGGATTTGCTCTGATATGTTTCCTAAGATTCTTTGTGGAAGTTTTCTATGCCCTGTCACATGGCTGGGACAAACTAGTTGTAAAATATGTGATTTTTGACTCATTTTCTTCTAGGAGTACAGAATGTATGGCTCAGGGTAAGGAAAAGGACTTGGTAAGCCTTGAACACTTAACTGTATAGTTGATGTCCACAACATTGTGATGTGATTTAAAATATACAGTTGACCCTTGGACAACTTGGAGGTTAGGGCACCAACCCCCTGTGCAGTCAAAAATCTGCATATAACTTTGACACCCCCAAATTTTACTAATAACCTACTGTTGACTGGAAGCCTTAGTGATAATATGAATAGCGATTGACACATATTTTATATGTTATACTATACTCTATAAAGTCAGACAGAAAAAAGAAAATGTTATTAAGAAAATTATAAGGAAGAAAACATTTAGAGAACTTACTGGAAAAAAATTGCATTTCAGTGGACCCACACAGTTCCAATCTATGTTGTTCGGGGGTCAAGAGTATACATATAAAGCTGTTCCTGGGGTTTCATTTTGATGCCCTGCATTGACTAAGGTCAGATTTTGAACTGGATATGAGTTTTTCTAGGTCAAAACTTATTTCACTATTGTTACATGACTCATGTAATGTTTCGGGATGCTGCCTGTGACATAAGTGACTTGAGAAACAATTATGGATGTATAAACACTATTAATGAGAAAAATCTTTCTCACTAGCAGTGCTCCAGGGATTTCTGGATTTGATTACCCACTTTTCGATGTTTGACGATTTGACTGATATTTAATGCTTTCTCATTTTTCCTGATAGGGACCGCTAAGCACGTTATGTTCTTTCTCCCATTTGGCAACTCAACAAAGGCCAGCAATAAAAACCTCCACTTGTGTAATAAACTGTTGTACAATCTACTGCTTATGAACGAGGTCCCTGAAAATGTGCAACCTTTCTGCACGTTAAACACAAAACAGATGGAGGTTTGAAAATAACTTTCCTCTTTAGGGAGGAGAAAGTAAAAGAAAAGAGAGCAAGCCTCATAGGCAGACTGCTGTTACTAAGCCAGAGGCTGAACCTTCTGTTCCAGGCTGTTAGGGGAAGCCGAATTCTTTTAAGGATGCTACATACCTCAGGGACCTGTGAAGTAAGGCGGGTGTGGTTAGAGACTTCAGAAAAATGGTGTATATGGTAATGTGCAGGTTGATCTGTCACTGGCTGGTCAAGTGAACTAGGCAGACCACTGATTTCTTTGGACCTTTTTGTAAACCTCACTTATAAATGGTGATAACTTCAAGCTCTATTGTCCAAACACACCAGAGAATGATGTAGCTAGAAATAAAAATATCGTTTTGTTGTTACTGTTGTTTTTAATTTGATTTTGATCATTTTTTGGTTATGTGTGACTGTGTATATCTCTCTCTATATATGGATATGTATAATATCTATATGTAAAATAATAATAATTATACAGGCATATATTGTTTTATTGAACTTCAATTTATTGCATTTCATAGATGTTGCATTTTTTACAAAATGAAAGCAAGACCCTCCACCAGCAAAAAGATTACAACTTGCTTTATTGCAATGCTTGTTTTATTGCAGTGGTCTGAAACCAAATCCACAATATCTCTGAGGCGTGTGTGTGTGTGTGTGTGTGTGTGTGTGTGTGTGTGTAATTTATGGAATAGAAAAAATGATGGAGTCAAGAATCTCTAAATAATGTATGTACATATGCATGCATGTATTCATCCATGTCTATTTTCTTATATTTTGCCATGTTTTACAAAAAAAATTGGGGTAGTTTTTAATGATGTATTGTTATCATATACTGCTTAATAGTATATGATTTTATTTGGTGAAAGTGACTGAGCTTCATTTCAGAGTAATAAATTAGCCACCTTCCTTTTGTAACCTGGCCCCACCACTCAACAGCAAACATGCTCACCCTGTGGCAATATGTGGAGTCCAAATGGCACTCAGTAAGTGCTTTATAAGTATAATGAAATTCACATAAGGTTTTCCTTAAAATATAGAATTTTGGGAAGTACTGAATGAGGCATTGTCTAAAGGAATAAGATATCACACAATTTAGGGAAGAGTGGACTTTTAACTGATTTTATGAGTCAGGATCCAGTCAGGAAAATAGAAACCACACTAGAAATTTAAAACAGGGGGTTTAGTACTGATGGAATGGAATTTAATACAGAAATTGGTTACTCAGGTGTTGGAAGACTGAAAGAGGATAAGGAACATTGAGGAAGCAGGTACCACTTCTGAGCTGATGCAACAAAAGAAAAAAAGATGTATTCCTGAGGAAGAGACTGCTGATGGCCTCTAAAAGAATGCTCTGGAACTTTTGAAAAAAGGCTGGTGGCTACCTCCAGCTCCCTTTGCCAGAGTGACACTGACCGGATAAAAAGCTCTCTTTCTCGCCTCCTGAGTCTGTTCTCTCTCTAGCACCACCTATGGGCAAAACTTAACAAGAGGTCAGCTATCAAGAAAAATGGGTTTTGAGCTAAGAGACAATAGCCAGATGCTTAGCACATGGGGCCAGGTGTTAGTTGATTCTTATGAGGCAGAATGGTGGGCAGAATCCATGCAAAATGACTGAAACAGGGATAAAGTAAAGAGAACTGAGCTCTGTGGCCAGGTATCCCCAGCAGTGAGAAAAGAGCAGGTGAAAAGCCAGATTGCGTGCTCTAGAAAAACAGACCATACCAATGCCCAAAGAGACCACATCCTACTCTATTTAATAATTGTTCAGTAAGTGGAGGAGAATTAGCAAATATAACTGAGCACGTTGTAGCAATTTGCCTACAGTTTGCATAAGTATTTTTCTCCACTATAATTAACTGTACTTCATACATATTTTTAACATGTTTTTAATACCTGATATTTTACCCTCCTCAAAGTATATTAATTTATTTAATCCACCTGTAACCTGGACCATTTTTATTAATCTCAGGTTACGTGAATGACAAGGTCACCTCCTAATGAGCTGCAAAGCTAAGAGGTGCATGTAGGCCTCCTGACTTCTAGCCCATTGCTTTTCTACCGTGCCATAAAAATCCAAGTTTCTTGGTTTTAATCATGACTTTGAAAACTTTTACAAACATGAAAATACATAACTTGTACCAAACTAATAAGCAAGTTTAACTGAAAGGACTGTGCTATGAAGTAACTTGCTCAGCCCCAGGGCAGTGTTCATGTACCATACTGTTCTCCTCTGCTTTGCAAGTGCCCTTGCCTCTACATGGATGAGCCTCTTCTTCATACTTGGAAAATATTGGGGTTGTGTTTTAAGTGATGTATAATGGTATAACATCAGCAAGTAAAGAAAAATTCCATGTACCAAATTGCCTTGAAAGATTTCTTAAACCTCCTGTAAAATACTGACATCATCTCTTGAAATAAGACTAGCACTGTCAGTTTTCTCCCAGTGTTTCAACAGACCTCAGTTACTTTTGTTGGATCCCTGATGACATGGTTGGCCTGCACTTATGGGATATGTTAAACAAAACATTTGAACTTTTAAACTCTGGGATTATTCTTAAGACGACAACATGTGCACACTGTGAGACACTGGTGGGAACGGAGCCAAGAGAGGACAGAAGTTTGCACTCCTTGGCGGCCATTCTCTGAGGGCAATGGCAGGCTGACAACTTGCATTATTTACATTCTTTCTCTACTCTTGTAGCATCACTCCCATGACCCCACCCCACTGGAGTTCATGTGGTAGAATTCGTGAAGATAAAGTACATATCCACTGTCCTCAAAATGAATTTTACTCGTTGGTTAAGACATGGTGGCCCACTGAGATAGATTAGCCAGACTGCCAGAGTGAAGATGCCTTGGAGAAGCACTGATGCAAACAATGCTAGCCTGAATGTTAAAAATCTAGGGTCAAGCACCAGAAGGCACTTACCAACTGTGTGGCTTTGGAAAGTCACCTGAACTTTCTGAACCTCAGATCCTTCATTGGAAAAGTGTTTCCCCAACCCATAGGATGGCTGTGAGAATTAAATAATAAATAATATGCTAACAAAAATAAATACTTTACAACTATAGATATTTTACAAATATAAGAAAGAATCTAAAATCTTTCTCCATCTGCCACAAAAGTTTCTCTGTAGGGTCACTCATTCATAAAAATGTGGCCTATCCAAAAATATGGCTATATCTCTGGTGTTGCTAAGAGAAACAAGCTAGACTGAAAGACCACCTATGACATGATTCCATTCATATGAAATTCTGGAAGAGGCAAAACTACAGAGATGGAAAACTATATCAATGGTTTCCAGGGCTTTTGGAAAGGGGAGTACCTAATTACAAGTGTGCATAGGGGAATTTTCAAGGTGGTGTAATCAATATATATGGTACTGGAGTGGTGGATAAATAACACTATGCATTTGTCAAAACCCATAAAACTTTACAGCACAAAAAGTAAACTTTAAGGTAAAACAAAAACAAAAAACTAGAAGTCAGAGACCTGGGACAAAAGAATCTACCTGTGTTACCATGTATGGCATATGTCATTAATGGGGGTGGGGGATAAAAAGAGTTGATCAAAGTAATTTTGGAAAGAGTATTCTGACTGAAATCTAGAAGGCTAAAACAAAAGCAACTGTACATAAACATTACAATCTAGTTGGTAATGCTCCTCATAAAAATACTACTTAAAATTCTGAAACCATTTTACATATACACTGGGTTGGACAAATATGTGCATTTATAGAGGATGGTAGGAGCCAATTTTCCCACTGTTGGAGAGGAAAATTATAGAAAAGCAAACAAAGAAAGCTAAAATGAAGCAAGTTGTACTGGATTAGAGATGGAGGCATTGTTATAAACTCAATTTTACCTTAATATAGATACAGATAAATACATAGAGACATGATTATAGACATATGTGTATACATGGGTTAGTATGAATACATGTATTTCTTAGGTGTGTCCACTGAGAGATTCTAGAAGCAGTAACACCCAAGTAGTAATGAGCATGCCAAGTGCCCAGATCTCAGTTATGATTCTCCAATAAAAGAACCAGCACTCTATGGAGAAATGATTGCTTCTTGGGCACCTTGTAGAATTGATTCTGGAACATCTTGCAGGGCCAGAAAGTAAGGAAATACTCCAGAGGCAAAAGAATGGGGGTATGTCACAAGAACACAGGAGCCAACCTAAAAAAGCTCGCAAAGGCTGAATCTGGAAGTATTTAAGCAACAAAATAAATAATGTAACATTTGATTATGACCCCAAATTAAATTTTCATGAGCCCATGCTAATGTAAATAAGGAAAGAAAGAAGAAAAGAAGGAAGGAAAGGAAATAAGAGAGAGAAAGAAAAAGAAAAAGGAAGGAAGGAAGGAAGGAAGGAAGGAAGGAAGGAAGGAAGGAAGGAAGGAAGGAAGGAGAAGGAAGAAAGGGAGGAAGGAAGAAAGAGAAAAAGAGAAGGAAAGAAAGAAGAGATATATCCTAGCAAGAGAATTACAAATAGTTCATGTAGATACTGTCCTCTCAGATGACATGCTTCCAAAGAGTACCATGTGCAAAGGGGTGAGAAATTTAACTTCACAGTGGAGAAACCTGGCAAACACTACCCTGCCCAGATGATCAAAGTTAACATCACCATAGATAGATCATGTTAATAGCATGTACCTCTGATATGATAGTGTAGAGCAGGATGGGATGGGATGGGATGGGATGGGATGGGATGGGATGGGATGGGATGGGATGGGATGAGGTAGGGTGGTGTGGGCTAGGGTGGACTAGGGTTGGGTAGGGTAGGGCAGGGCAGGGTAGAATATAAGGAGCACTTCCCCTCAATAGCATCCTTCCCCAAAGCTCATAACCCCAGTCTAACTGTGAGAGAAAATCCAGACGAACCCAAACTGAGGAAAATTCTACAACATACCTGACTAGTATTCCTTAAAACTGTGAAGGTTATGACAAATGAGAATAGACTAAGCAATTGTGAGATAAAAGAAGAGACTGAGGAGACAGCATGACTAAATATAATGTGGGATCCTGGAGCAGAGAAAGGACATTAGTGAAAAAAAAACTAGTGAAACCTGATTAAAGTCTGGAGTTTAGTTCACAGTAATGGATCTATATTGGTTTCTTGGTTGTGACAAATGTACCATGGCAACATAAGATGTTAACAATAAGTAGAACTGGATGAGGGGTATATGAGAACTCTGTACCATCTTCACAATTTTTCTGTAAATTTAAAACTATCCTAGATTTTAAAAAATGTGTTGAAGTACTATATAAGAATATCTCAAAATGTAAGATATCTAGAGATATTATTTTTAAAAAGGTCTGTTAGATCTCTACCTGGAAAACTATAGAATATTTCTGAGAGACATTAAAGGTAACCTAAATAACTGGAAAGATGTGCTGTATTCATGAACTGAAAGACTGAATATTGTTAACATAGCATTTCCCTCAAAATCTATAGATTCAAGCCAGATTTTTTGGGGGGTATGAATTGAAAAGAGAATTTTAAAATTTGTGTGGACATGCCAAGTAACCCAAAAAAGCTATATAAAAAAAAACAGAGTTGGAGCATTTACTCCGCTCTTCAAGATTTACTCTTAAATGACTACAATAAAGATAGTGTAGTATTGGCCAAAGGATAGACAAATAAATCATTAGAACAGAATAGAGAGCCCACAAACAGAACTACTTATATACAGTCAAATAATTTTTGGCAAAAATGCCAAAGCAATTTAATAGAATAAAGGGAAGTCTCTTTCACAAGTGATGTTGGAAAAACTGGAATTTTTATATAGAAAAAAAGAACCTCAATCACTATCTTACAATATATCACAAATTAATTTGAGATGCATCACATATCTAAATGTAAAAACTGAAACTATAAAGCTTCTAGAAAAAAACATGACAAAAATGTCTTCTCAACCTAGAGATTGAAATATTTCTTAGAGAGAACACAGAAAACACTAACCATTAAAAAATGATAAACTGAACTTCATTAAAATTTCAAACTTCGGCTCATCAAAGAAACCATGAAGAAAATTAATGGACAAGCCACAAATCGGAAAAACATATTCACAAGACATATATTTCATTAATGCCTGTATCCACAATATGTAAAAACTTTTACAGCTAAATAATAAAAGACAAATGACCTAATAAAAATGGCCAAAAGATTTAAACAGATACTGAACAAAAGACATAAGAATAGACAAAAGGTGCATGAAAATGTTCTCTCATTAATGGAAGTGGTTTGGAAAATGTAAATTAAAAGCACAAGATTCTACTACACATCTCTTAGAATGGTTAAAATCAAAATGATTGTCTGCACAAAATACTGAAGATGTGGAGCAACTAGAATTCTCAAAAAGTGACAGTAGGAGAATAAAGTTATACAATCACTTTGAAAATTGTTTGAAAGTTTTTAAAAAACACACCCTTATCCCATAACCTGGAAATCCCATTTCTAAGTATTTACTGAAGAAAATGAAAACATATGTCTGCAAAAGCCTTGTACAAGGATATTCAGAGCAACTTTATTCACAACAATCCAGGACTGCATATAGCTCATCATCATCAGTTGAAGAATGAACACGTCATATAATGGAATGTTACTCAGTAATAATAAGGAACAAACTATTGATGTATGTTATGATCTGTGTGAATCTTGAAAACATTATGCTAAGTGAAGAGCTAGGTGAGTGGTTGCTTCTGGGGATGAATGACTTGGAAGAGACACTAGGGATTTTCTGGAATAAAATAAATAAATGATATCTTGCTAAGTGAAAGGGTCAGTCAGGTGTATTAGTCAAAAGAGATTGAAATTACATGTTTTATTAAATGTAAATTGTACTTTATTTTTAAAAAGTCGACAAAAATTATGAGACCTCTAGAAGAATGTGAAGAGAACATATATTCAATGATGTAAGACATCAAAACAGACACAGTAAAAAGGAGACTAAAATTAAAAAAAAAAATAGCTATTTCAGGGAATAAATTAAATGTCAAAATAGCACAAATGCAGAATTAATAAATTCAGTAAAAATAATTGAAATTGACATAGATGAATGCTCAATTTTTTAATTGAAATAATGACAATGAAAGTAGAGAGGAAAGACAAACATAATAAAACAATTAGAAAGGCAATGAAAATATGAGCTCACATACCTCAGTTGCCCATAACTTATACTTTCTATCACCAATAACTACAAGCCTCCCTTACTCTGATCTATTTTCTTCTCAGAGCAACTGGTATCCTGACCTCCACAATTTTTCAACTTTACCAGGACCTCCAATTCAGTAAGACTTCAAATTCATGTTCCTCATTTTTTTATGTTCTACTTCCTTCTTACCCAGCTTAAATTCCATGGTGAATTATTAAAACTGTTTCCTGAGCAACTCCCTTGCTCTTCTCTATCTTTGTCATCCTCACTTAGCAAAAGCAAAACCTTAAAAGTTAAATTCAACATTCATTCTCTCCTGCTGCTTCATAAAATTGAATATGTGTGGGAAAATATACGCAGATATACTGGCCTCAGTTTAAATTCATGCTTATGACCCTCAAGCAGACCTTAATGCTACCTCTTGGTATACGTTAAGGTCTGCTTAAAACAAGTGGCTTTAACCAAGGCAGTAGGAACCAACCAATAGAAAGTATAAGATATATTAGAGACACAGCGTATGACCGATTTAGCTGGAATAGACCTCATAACCCGAGTAATAGTGAGATTTAAAAAGTGAAAAAGCATCGGTACCTACAACAACTCCTCCTCCTCCTCCTCCTCCTCCTCCTCCTCCTCCTCCTCCTCCTCCTCATCATCATCATCATCACTACTGCAACTTATTAAATGCTTGTAATATATTAGACATTGTTCTCTCCTCTCATTTAATCCCTTTAGAGACCTTTGAAGTAGGTATTATTAATATTACCACATTTTACAAAAGGGAAAATTGAAAATCAGAGAGATTAACTGACTATCTTAAAGTCACATAGGAAATAGTGGGAGAGCTAGGGTTCAGACTGTGGTTACCCACTGTACAATAGTGTAACCTCAATGACTTCATCTATGTAATCCAGAGGGGACTTGTGAAGAGGATTTGCTGTGAATTCCACATTTTAATCCATTTTTCCTCTATTTATTGGTACTCTCATATGGGACCACATTTTTATATTGTTTTTCACCAAGTATGAGTCCCCAAGGAATTAATTTTTTTAAAAAATTATTATTCTCTCTGCTATCTCTTCACTGGTGCCTTCTTGATTAATTTGTTTTCTCTTTAAGACTGCTACCACCCTCTTTCTGGGGAAGCTCTTCATGATTGCTTTCCAGCTTCTCTGTTTATCTTATGACTTTAAAATGTCTAATGAAGACTTTTATATCTTTGTTATTATTGAGATACTCTTCACATACCATTAAATTTCTCATTTAAAAGTATCTAATGAGGTATTTAGTATGTCCATAGCAACCACCACCACCATCTAAGTCCAGAACATTTTCATCACCCCAAAAGGAAACCCTGTACCCATTAGCAGATGCATCCTATTCCTTTTTCTGCAGCTGCTGCCAACTAATCTACTTTTCATTTCTATGGTTTTGCCTATTCTGGGAATTTCATATAAATAGAATGACATGTGTGGCATTTTGTGTCTGGCTTCTGATATTTATTGATATCATTTTTAATTCTTCTTTTCTTTATACTCATATTTTTTAAAATTGCTGAATCCTTACTTTAGAGCATTTTTTACCATATATATTTACATTAGAGATGGAAAATGTACATATTTGTTTTCTCAAATGAATACAAAAAGTGCATAAAAAATAAATCAACAAAAGATTCTATGTGTTAACTTAATTCCTTTGAGTATGAAATAGCAACTGTCTGGATGAAGCAGGATTCAGGCTACAGTGGTGCTGTGCCAGGAGCTTTTTTTTCAGCATTTATTTCTTAACCTGTCCCACTAGTAATGTTGAAGTGCAACAGAGCTTGGTCTCCCTTGATTATAATTGTAATCGTTTAGACAATAAGAAATGTGCACATCCCTCATTAACCTCTACCAGATTTATATTAGGGAAAAAATAATTTTGCATAGGAGAACTCTGCTTGAAAGCCATATAATCCAAAGTATTTATTTTTTTTAACAGCCTATTTTACTATTCATGATACTTAACTTTCTCTTCTTTCTGTACACCAAATTTTACCCCAACGAGTTTATTAAATTGATTTTGTATTTAACTTACTCTTTTTCCCACAAAATGGTGTGCTGGCTGGTGAAGAAATCTTTATAGAAAAATTTAATGATAACAAATTATCATATTTTTCTGGACTTGCATACCCATGGAGACTTTTGAACCATAAACATAGGGTGTGGGGTATGAAGCAGTGGCAAATGAAGTACAGAGAGGAAATTGAGAAGACAATTGTTCATGGGCTTACATGGCTACTTTTTCTTAGAGGAAGTGAAGAGATATCCGCGGATTTTCAAGCAGGGGATGATAACACAATTAAACTTATTATAGAAAGGTAATTAGCAGAAGTTGAGTATGGCTGAAAATGAAAGAGGCAGGAGGCAGATCAACTAATTGGGAAGTTCTTACACGAGATGCAGAGGATCTAAATAAGGAAGAAATACCAACATAAGAAATTGTTGTGTATCCATGCGTTTTATATATAAAAGTTTTGTCATAAATTGCACCTAGAAAATGGGTTAAGATCATTGCATTTCTGTCCAAACATAAAGCCCGTTTATGTAGTCACAAATTATAAAAACCTAGTTTGAGAGCTACTTTGGATTAAGAATCACATGTTCATATTAGTATGTAAGTTTGAATTTACTCTAAAAGGAAAAGCTTTATCCACTCTGGAAATCTTTGCTTAGTTGAAAATGAAAGAATGCTTCTTACTCATCATTTTTTTTGTTGCCATTTTTTAAATTTGACAATCGGTTTTCAAGTCATACTTTTCTTGAGCATATTTATTCTTGTACCAAGGTTCTGAGTCTTTAAGTTACATAGTCTTTTTTAAGACTGTCAAAGGAGAGAATTCTTTTCATGCAGAGAGAAGCAAAACTGCATCACTCTGTCCTGATCCTACAGTGCACTTTTAATTTAGATAGCTTTACTTCTAATCTCTGGATACAAGTAACTTCTTTATTTAAAGTTTTCCTTTGAGTACAGTAGTCAGTATGAATTCAACATTTGACACAAAGACACATGCATGAGAGGTCCTGTTAACGTTCTTTGATGATGACAGAGAGGTTCTATCACATATTAGCACATCTAATTTCTTTCATAAGTCTAACTATATACCAGATGACCTCCACGATTTTAGAAGGAGTACTGATCTCCAGTTTTTAGTTTTATTATACTTTTGAAAAAAATGGGAATATATTGCCATAATTAAAGATTATTATTGGGGCTCATGTGATGTTTTCTCTATTAGAGGTGGTTTTCATGTAGAGGAAAGAAACTGGCCTTGGTTTCAGAAGGCTTAGGTTCACTTCTGGCTCTTCCAATTACTAGCTGGTAAACTTGGTACTGTGGTCTGAATGTTTGTGTTCCCCTAAAATTCATATGTTAAATTCTTAATACCTAATCTGACGGTATTAGGCGGTGGGGTTTTTGTGATGTGATAGGTCATGAGAGTACAGCCCTCATGAATGAGATTAGATTTCTTATAAAAGAGATTCCATAGAGCTCCCTATATTCCTTCCACCATGTAAGGACACAACACAAAGTCTGCTGTCTTAAAAAAGGGCCCTCACCTTACTATGCTGGCACCATGACATCAGACTTCCAGCCTTTAGAACTATGAGAAATTACTGTTGTTTATTAGCCACCCAGTTTATGGTATTTTGTTATAGCAGCCTGAATGGACTAAGACCCTTGGACAAGCAATTAATTTTTAATCTTCAATAGAAGAATAGTTGCTTACACATCTCACAGGATTATTATGAGTATCAATTGAGATAATGTGTGTAAACACCCATTAAAACTAATAAAAGTTCTACTCAAGTATAATTCAACAAATTCCACAGCTGTTAACCGTGATGAATAAACATTCTTCAACTTAGCATGATAAAATTTCCTAGTTTACACTTGAGTTCTACAAATGCTTAAGGTGAAATAAGTCAGAAAATAATATATTAACTCATGTGGAAAAATGGAATGTAACATTGCTCTGACTCCAACACAGCCATACCCCTTCCAGTGTCATATCATATCACACTGGAAGGGGTATGGCTGTGTTGGAGTCGGTTTCTTGGTTTTTCACTCTTTGACAAACCTACTTTAACAAGTGCATTATTTTTCTTATTCTGTCATTCATTCTGTCATTCACATTACTTAACATCTATTACATATTTTTCATTTTCCCATTTCTCCATTCTACAATCTATGCAATTCTTTGTACATTTTTTAATTTTTACTTCACACTTTCTTTTTTTGGGGGGGTTATTTTTTAATCTACTGTGTAATCAAACTTTGAATTTTTTAATTTTACCTTTTTTTTTTTATTTCTAGCATACATCTTATGGGAACCCCAAAGAAAGAATTAGAAAATGGAGGGCAAACATTCGAAGAGAAAATAGCTGTGAATTCTTTTGAAATGATAAAAAACATAAATCCAGAAATCCAAGAAATGCAATGTATTTCCCAAAATTAGGTGAAATAAACAAACGCCAACATATATTAATGAAACTATCAACCTAGAGTTGGTTGCCAAAAAATATTACCTTCAATAATAAGGGTAAATATAAATATATTTATGGAGAAAAACAGAGTTTACAAGCAAAAGACTTGTACCTAAGAAACTTGTAGGAAGTTATACTTCAAGAGAAGGAAAATGATGATAGAAATTTATTGAGATGCACAAAGAAATGATAGGCAGATAAAAAAGTAAAAATTTAATCCAAGTAATTATGTTTAGAGAAATAATAATATTTTCATAGTACATATGAAGACTTAAAAAAGAAGAGAAATAAACTACTGAACAAAAAATAACATGCATATTGGGAAGGGATAATCAAATTAAAATTATTTCATTTTTTGCATTTTTGATAGAATATTAAAATATTGTTTAATTTTAGATTTTAGTAAGCTAAATGTGTTTAATAAAATTTTAAGGGTCATAACTGAAAGAAAATAAAGAATATGTAAAATTTTAAACCAATAGAGTAAAAATTGATTTGAGAAATCTAAAGGGAAAAAACCTCAATCAATCAGAAAAAGAAATAAGAAAAGACAAGATATAGCACACAGAAAGCAAAACAATTTAATGGTAAATGCTAATATTCACATTAGTTTTTACACTGAGAATAACTAGAAAATACAAGCAGAATACCAAAAAAAAATCATCTATTTGAAGGTTTCAGAATTAAAAGGCAGGAAATAATTATAGAATAAATAGCTGGGATAAGAAGAAATTGAGAAGCGACTACCTTATCATTTAGAAATCATCTGATTATTTAGAAATGATGAATAAGAAATGGAGGAGCTTAGCATTATTTTAGGCAGCTTCTTAGAACTAGAAAAATGAAAATGGAGTCCATGGTCCACCTTACGGAGGAGTTTGGAAAAACCAGAAGAAAAGAGCACAACAAACAATATACAAAGATCCAGATAATAAAGTAATCAGATTAGATTTTAAAATAGCTATTTTTGATATGACCAAAGAAATAAAAGATAAAATTGAGATTTTTATCAGAGAGCTAAAACTAATGAAAAATGACTAGAAATCTTTGAACTGAAATATACAAAAACCAAAGTTAAGAACTCATAAATAAGTTCAATGATAAATTGGATGCAGCAAAAAATCAGTGAACAGGAAGTTAGCAGAAAATAGCCAGAATGGAGCATGGGGAAAAAGAAGGAGGAGGAGGAAGAGGAGGAGGAGGAGGAGGAGGAAGAGGAGGAGGAGGAGGAGGAGGAGGAGGAGAAAGAGAAGAAGAAGAAGAAGAAGAAGAAGAAGAAGAAGAAGAAGAAGAAGAAGAAGAAGAAGAAGAAGAAGAAGAAGAAGAAGAAGAAGAAGAAGAAGAAGAAGAAGAAGAAGAAGAAGAAGAAGAAGAAGACAGAAAATAGTGTAGAGAATAGAGTAAAAAATGTCAAATGTGTTGTTGACATGTAAGGAGAAGAAAGACAGGGAAGGAAGCAGAAGTAATATCTAAAGAAAGAATGGGTGAGATTTTTCTAAAATTGATGAGACAAGTCAGATATTTGAAAAGCCCTCTATGCACCGCAAAAATCAAAATTAAAAGAAATTCAATAGCAGACATATCATGATGTTGAAAATACAAAACAGTGAGAAAATCTCAAAAGCAATCACAGAAAAATACTATCATTAAAAAAGAAACAATTATATAGACAGCAGATTTGTTGATCTAAACAACAGAAGCCAAAAGTTAGTGAAATTTTATCTCACAATTTAAAAAGAATATAACTGCCTTTCTAGAATTTTCTACAAAGTGAAAAATAATGGAGCATGTACTTATATATTCAAGTAAGCCTAAAATGAGAAAATTTATCACCAACATGCATACACTAAAGAAAAAAACTAACAGGTATTCTTCAAGTAAAAGATTGTGATTACAAATATAACCTCAAAGTGCAGGAAAAAACAAAAAGCAATGACAAAGGATATATGTGAGTAAATCTAAGTTTATATTGAATGTGCAAAACAATAGTAATAATATCTTGTGACATGTAAATTTTAAAGAATTACATTTATGGCAAAAATGGCAAATCTGAGTAGAGTTAAGAATTCTAAACTTATTGTGTAGGAAGAGGGTATATTATCTATTTGTATTAGACTTTAATAAGTTATGAATGTAATTATAATCTCCGGATAAGAGTGTATAATTACAATGTGATAAAAACAAATGTGTAATAAATAAATCAAAATGTGTCTAGAAAGGAGAGAAAATGGAGACATTAATGAGATGAGTAATATAAGTAATATAACAGTAAGATGATAGATTCAAACCTAAATGTATTAATAATAACATTAAATGTAAATGGACTAAATGTTCCTTAAAAGACAGACTGTCTGATTAGATTAAAACACACAAACACACAGATACGCACATAATCTACATGCTTCTTTAAAAAGATAAACAAAAGGATACAGAAAAATTGAAGTTAAAAGCACAGACATGAAAAGATACTCAATAGCTAGTAGATACTCAACTAGCTATTAAAGTAATGCAAATCAAAACCACAATGAGATACAACCTCACACCTGTTAGAATGGCTATCATCAACAGGATAAGTAATACCAAATGTTGGAGAGGTTGTGGGGAAAAAGAACCCTCATACACTGCTGGTGGCAATGTAAATTGGTACAGCCACTATGGAAAACAGTATGGAGATTCCTCAAAAAACTAAGAATAGAATTACCATATGACCCAGCAACCTCTATTCTGGGTATTTAACCCCCAAATTTGAAAACTTTTATCTGTAAAAATATATGCACCCCGACGTTCATAGCAGCACTATTCATGGTGGCCAAGACATGGAAACAATAGAAGTGTCCTTTGATTGGATGATTGGATAGTACATATATACAATGTAATAATACTCAGCCATGAGAAGAGATGAAATACTGCCATTTGCAACAATGTGGGTGTATCTTGAGATTATCATGCTAAGCAAAACAAATTGAGAACCATATAATTTCACTTACATGTGGGTTATAAATATGAAAGCACCAAACAAACAAGATAGAGACTCATGGACACATACAACAGTTTAGTAGTTACCAGAGGGAAGGGGGAGAAGGGGAGGTAGATAACAGTAAAGGGAGTCATATATGGTGATGGAAGGAAATTTGACTTTGGGTGGTGAATACACAATGCAATATACAGATGATGTATTATTGAATTATACACTCAAATTTATATAATCTTATTAATCAATAAATTCAACTTAAAAAGTATGAATAAAAATATATCACAAAACCATTAAACATAAAAAAATTGGTAGAGCTATATTTATATCAGAAAAAAGGTGTTATGTAGTAAATACTGAAACAAATAAAAAAATAACGTTATAAATGACAAAAGGTCCCATCACCAAGCATAAGGGAAGAATTAAAAAATTTTATGTACATAATAACAAAGCCTCAAAATAAATGAAAAACATTGATAGAAATATAAGGAGAAATAGACAAACAAAAATTCACTATGGTAGATACTCTGATATATCAACTAGCTCTTTACTCAGGACCAAGGCCCTCATTCCCCCAATTACTGGAAATGTTGGCTTCTGATAACTCACCCTAAATTTATGATGCCTCCCTGGAGACAGCCCATGTCCAGTGACTGGTCTATGTGTGGGATATAAAGCAAGCCTCAACAATTTCCAAGTTTAAATTAATATAGAACATGTTCTCTAATTATTTGTATTGATTAAATTAAAAATCAATAAAAACCAAACTGGAAATCAATATCAAAAGATAACTAGGTATATAACTAGGTATAATACCCATATTTTTAGAAATTAAGAAAACTACTTATAAATACTCATTTCTTAAAAAGTAATTACTACAGAAATTAGATAAAAATTTAAATAAAATGACAATAAAAATTAGACTTGAAAACTTGTGAGATGCAGGTAAAACAATACTTAGAAAAATGTATAGACTTAAATTCACATATTATAAATTTAAAAAGTCTAAAAATCAGTAAATTTTCACTGAATCTAAAATAGTCATAGCTTTATAAAGTTTTTATTATTTATAAAAATAATTTTAAATTACATGAACGAGTATGACACTAAGAAAAAAAAAATCGAAGTAAATTCTAAAATTTATGTGAAATTGCAAGGGACCCTCAATAGCCAAAACAATCTTTAAAAAAGATAAACAAAGTTGGAAGATTCATACGTTTTGGATTTAAAACTTACTACAAAGCTACAGTGATCGAACAGTGTGGTCCTGACATAAGGATAGATATATAAATGAATAAAATATAATTGAGAGTCCAGAAATAAGCCCATACATCCATTGCCAATTGATATTCTACAAAAATGCTAAGACAATTTAATGGGGGAAAGAATAGTCTTTTCAATACATGGTTTGGGACAACTGAATGAGTCACATGCAAAATAATGAATTTATGCCCTTTATGCAATATATAAAAATTAACTCAAAATGGTTCAAAGACTTAAACATAGGGCTAAAATTATAAACTTTTTAGAAGAAAACAGGGGCAAATCTTCATGACTTCAGATTTGGTAATAAATTCTTAGATATAATGTCAAAAACATGAACAAAAGAAAACATAGATGTATTGGGTTTTAACATTAAAACACTTTGTTCATTGAAGTTCATTATCAAGGAAGTGAAAGATGACCTACGGAATGAGAGAATATTTGCAAATATATGTACAGTCATACCCTGAATTAATATGTACATAAGGTAAACAAAAGACCTCATATACAAAGGTGATCCTATCAGATTACAATAGATTATAATAAAAGTGTGTTTGTGATGTTGAAAGAAAAGGCTAGACCTGACTAAGATGTTAAATTTACTGCTAATTCTAAGTGGTTTAAATAGACAGGAGCTCAGTATGCTGTCCAACCATCAGCCCACAGCTGGGCCCAACGTTTGGTAGCTCCCTACTACCACCTACCTTCACCCACCTCTGCACACCACACACATGCGCACCACATGTGCACATACACTCGTGTGCACAAACTCACTTCCCTTGCCTCCCTTCCCTATCTCTCTTCTCCAAGTCTTGTTCTTCTCTCTCCATCTTTTCTCTTCCCTCTTTTCCTTCTCTCTCCTCTTGTGCCCCTCCCCAGAGTATGTACATGCCCACGCTATATCTTTTATATCACATTTTTATTGTACCTATTCTATGTTCGGAATACAGAAATACTTGCCCTTGTGTTACAATTACCTATGATATTCAGTACGGTAATATGCTGTACAGGTTTGTAGCCTAGAAGCATTAGGTGTGTAGTAGGCTAAACCATCTAAGTTTGCATAAAAGCACTGTATGATGTTCACACATCAATAAAATTGCCTAAGGACACATTTTTCAGAATGTATCCCTGTTGTTTAGTGATGCATACCTGTATCTGAGGTCAGGAATTTGTATCTAGAATATATAAAGAACTCTTACAACTTTATAAGAAAAGACAATCCAATTTTAAAAGTTGACAAAGGATCTAAATGTACATTTTTCCAAAAAAGACATACAAATGGTCGACAAGCACATGAAAAAATGCTCAACATCATTAGTCATCATTCTTTTTTATTTGATCATAAAAAGGAATGAAGTACTGATACATGCATAAATCAATCCTTAAAAATTATGCAAAGTGAAAAAAGCTAGTCATAAAAGACAACAAATTATATGACTTTATTTATATGAAGTGTCCAGACTAGGCAAATCTGTAGAGATAGAAAGTAGATTAAGGGTTCTTTAGGGGCAGGGGGATATTGGGGTTTGGAGGTTATAGCTAAATGTTGTGGGATGTCTTTTAAAGGCTTTGAAAATGTTTTAAATTTGACTGTAGTGATACTTGAACATGTCTGTGAATATATTAAAATCATTAAATTAGACACCTTAAATAAATGAATTGTACAATTTGTGAATTATAGCTCAATAAAACTGTTATAAGAAAGAAATCAAGATAAAACTAAAGAAAGGTGGAAAGGAGAATTAATAGGGATAAAGAAAAATTAATGGTATATAAAAAACTCACTAGAAATTAAAAATAAAATCAAGAACTGGTTTTGTAAAATCTAATAATGTTGATAATTCTTCTCAAGTCTCATTCCTAATAAAAATGCTAAGTTAAGTAGTAATAGAACATTGTTCAAATTGATAATGACTATTTACCAAAGTTCAACATCATATATAATATAAAAATCATTATATATAAAGCTATTTCAATGAAAATCAGGAATAAGCAAAGGTTGGCAGAGCTTTAATTAAGATGAGAAAACCATGATGTAGACTACATATTACAAATTAAAAGGTAGAGGCATCATTATTTGCACATGATTACATATGTTGAAAAAAGAAAATTTCAAAATTCATAAGAAAATGCATCAAGGTGACTGTGATGCAAGACAGGCAAATTTCCCTGAGTTGGTGGCAGGACCAAGCCCTGCACCGAGAGAAGAGGATTTTTTTGAAGAAGAATTTTCTATTCAAATGGCTAACCTTGTAATCAGCTCTTTGTCTTGCTTCTGTGGACATGCTTGCTGCATAGGCCGAAGGGCAGAATGATCTTGAGATCAACTGAAGACTCACTCTCCACTTTGATTGTTCTGTCTAGATAACAGATGTATGTGTTGCCTAAGTTCCTGTCTGAAAATCTCATGTTCTATAACTGCCTGTAGCCCATACCTCTCCCATGTGTACCTGTAACCCATAGCAACTCCTGTGGTCTGTAACTGTCTGTGGACAAATCAACCTATCAGCCATGCCAACTGTAACAGTACAGATATAAAAGCAAAATTGCCTCTGAGCTCAGGGCCCAGATCTTCACAGCACTCGCTCTTCTGGGACTACCGGCATAATAAACCTGAGTTCTCTAACTCTCCAACTGGTGCCTGATTTCTACACTTTGATGGAGAGTGTAGAAAGAATTCAACACACATGCCAAGGTTGGAGTCAAAAGAAATGTTTATTAGAAAAGGGCTAACGCTTCACAGTGCGTAGTCTCCTCTCAGAGGCAAAGAGTGAGAGGGACCCAGAGAGACTTGAAAAGAGTGATCAGGGAGCCGAGTGTTCAGGGAATTCAGTTTATATATCATTCTTTAGTTTCTGTCAGTTACTGTTTAAAAGACCTCTGATATGAACATATAGTGAGGAAGGGAAAACTATGTAGTGTGAAAAGGTAAGAATATGTAGAGTGAAAGACCTGCTGGCAGTTCCCAGCCTTAAATCCATAGGTTCCCCATGGCTTTAGACATAGGGAATGACTCTTGGTTCCTATTTCCCCTTTAACAGGTGAGGAGAATAGATCAGGATTGCTAACAAGCAATCCCAGTAGAAATCATCTTTTGTTCTGAAGGCTTGGCTGCAGGGCTGATCAACATATTTCAAACTCTGAATGTGACTTGATTAATATTTTAATTCTCTTACCTCCTCACTATATAGCTGGATATGAAGTTGGAACTGGAAGGATGAACATTTGGAAAATGATAATCAGCTTTTTTATTGTGCATCTCTGTGGAGTTTGGCTTATTTCATTTGTAGTTTGAAGGGAAAGTATAAAGGAAAAAAAAAGGTAAGATAAACTCTCAATAAAGCAAAAATACTCTAAATAAAATTAGGTCTATTTGAATTTTACAGGGTCTTGGAGAATGAGATTGGCAAGAAACACAAAGCAATTCCAAACTGCCTAGTCACTTCATTTCAAATCAATTCCACTTTCATCAGTTTTCTCTACTCTTATGATAATGGCCATCACTTGTAAAATTCTTAATCTTTTTAGTAAACCTAGTTAAGTCTTTTCTTTCTTCCTTTCTTTGGAGAAAGACCCTCTCCCTCAAACTTAGGTAAGTACCTTGAAACTGGTGACTCAGGTGTTCTGGCTATTGATAAGGATCATCGAAACCCAGCATTCTCCTTGGTGCATTTTAAGGCAGGAATGGCTTTAGGCCAAAACGGGGCCCTTAAAGTACAAGAAGGAATGGGACCTTTAACTCAAAATTTTTTTCTTTTACAAAAAAAATGTTAATCAAGCTTAATTTCCTTTACCCACTTGATAGGCAAATCAATAGAAATATAACTACTTTTTGATTCAAGTAGTAAGTTTATATCTTTTTCCTTGTTTGGGACTGGGGCGGCACTTTGGCAGGAAACCCAAGACCCTGTCCTGACTAAAGCAGAGAAGGAAAGAGCTCCATGAAACCCCAAGAGATAGGGACTACGACCTTCCTCAGCAGGAAGCAGATAGAAAAGAAGAGATCTCTCGTCTCTCAGCGTCCATACTAATAAGAAGGGGTTAATGGCTCTCAGATAAAGGGTTAGGCAGGAAAGTAAGTAACGGATTTCAGGACCATCTCAAAAGACAATGAGGTCATCCTATTTTAGAAAGGGTCCGCCATAGTCTGCCCACAATGAAGCAAGTCAGAAGCCATTTTTGGGCTAAAAGTAACTCATACAAAAAAACAAGTAGATAATTGGGTACTAGTTTCAGCCTGTACTAGTTTCAGCCTGTCACTCACACCTGCGCAATGAAGGCCCAACAACCTTCAACTCACCTGAGCCTCATTTTACCATCATTACAATATGATGCATATGCCTGGAAGTTCATTAATATTATAACAGATTGAATTCTGGGAACAAATATGCATAGAAAGCAAATGATGAGTCATGAGGTCTGGTTAGTTTTAGCTGTCAGTCAAGAAAACCCACTCATCTAAGAAAAGTAGCCACCCACGGCAAACAGGGATAAAGGCTTTGCTCAGGCCCACTTCCATGTCTGGAAGTTTACTACTGCTTCTAATAAAGATATTCTTTTCTGCTATACTTGGGTGTCTTGCTCAGTTCATTGTTTGAGACAACAAGAACTTGGACAATGCTCTGAGAGGGGAACCCCACTCTTTGGTACTATTAGGATTCTGCAGCTGGATTTATCTGTAATTCATATGAAAATGGTAAGTTTCCAACAAGAATGTTTTTTCTGTGCTACATACTTTCTTCCTTTGTATACATAGAAAGCTATCTTCCTTTAGGAGTGGCTTTTGAGTTAGGCCAAGAAATGCAGGCAATTTAACCTTAAAAAGGAAAAGATGGGAGCTAACCAAGGAACAATCCTTTTTCAAATGTAAATGACTACAACCTGTTGTGTAGGCACAACATCTGACATGCAAAATTGACAAAACCAAAGAAAAGTCTACTAGATATGAGGGGTGATGACTCATCTCTAATAATAATTATAATAGATAACATTTATTGAATAATCTACATATGTTTTCTCCTTTATCCATTTATTATTATTTTCATTTTAAAATTGAGAAAAATGAGCTTTAAAAAATTTAAATAATTGGCCTAAGGTTATAAAAGTTAATGAAACTGTAGTTTCTATCAAATGATAACCATTTTCCATCTTTTTGTACCACCCCGTGTCACATACCTATTAAGTACTCATATTAAAATAGATTAAATGACCAAACAAGTGTTTCCCTTTTCATTAAGATTTCAATCTTTCCTGTGTGTGAAGGAGCAAGTCAAACCACTTTATCTCTTCTCTTACTCTACTTTTCCCTGCCATCTCTATGCATAATGTTAAATGCCAGAAAATAAAGAGTGAAAATACACTATGTCTCTGGGAAACTAACCCAGTGCAAGGATGTGCTTAAGGAGAAATATTTGCATAAGACATCAAAACAAAATGACCAAAAACACAAGTAGTACATAAAATTATTTGGGCAAGAAATACATTTACGTTTATATTAACATCTTGCAGATATTACTTTCCATGTGTGCACTTTGGTTTTCTCTCTTTTTGTTTGTTTTTCTTCTTATTTTAATTATATGAGCATCTACATCACCCTTAGGCATAAATTGTATTTCACTGGGAGATCCCAGCTACTGGTTAGGATGCCCTGCACTGGGTAAAGACAATTAAAAATGATGAGTCTGGTCCCAGAGATTTGCAAACAAAGACCCAACCCCCATTATTTGTAACTTCCAGGAATTCAACCCCCTTCCTGCAGGGCCCCAGAGCTGGTCATAGAGCTGTTCAAAGGGTTGGACAAAATTCCACGGCTGGAAAGAAAACCACAAATATCAGAGCTGCACTCTTCAGTTAGACGCCTCTCAGTCACCTTTTGATCCCGGGATCCTGACACTCTGTCTGCTGTCTTGCCAGAGCCCCAGCGTCTGACCTTAGGAATAATACTACACTCCTCCCCCAAGCCTTTGAATGACAACATTTTTGTTACAGTACTTTAATGCTCTAATAAATTCCTCAGTTGTGGTTAGCACACCAGACTATTTAGACATAGTCCACAAACTGTTTGGACTGCGGAGGAGGCTCTAGTGTTCACATTTTCAGTCTGGTTCAGATGGCTTCAGATGGCCAAGGATGTAATAGGTCTTCAGAAATATTTGCAAATGGGCTTTTCTAAAGAAACCATCATCTACAAAGTAAACTGAGATACTCACACAACATGAATAATGTTTGTTAAATGGCTTTCAAGTAAAATCATCTAATTTTGTCACAGGGGAAAAAAGTGACTCAGGAGAGATTTGCTGTGGCAGCCAAGGTAGACTACTAGGAATTGTGGGGAATCTGGGCACTCTTGTTCTTAGGTCCTAGGAAAATACCATTGGTTGTAGGTTGGTTTTATTTGCCTTCCTTGGTTGGGGTAAGAAGATTTTAGAAGATACTCCAAAGTCTATCTAGGCCTGCTCTGTGGCTATTGAGTACTTGAAATGTGGCTAATTGAGAATGAGGAATTTAATTTTTTTAAAAACTTAATGTTAATTAATTTAAATGTGAAAAACTGTACTCAATTCAGTTATTGGAAAACTTAAGTATATTTGATATAAATTGGGTCAGTGAATTTACTTTTCAACTACTGCAAATTAAGTATTTCTGAGGAAATTTAGCATTCAAATTGAGATGTATAACGTACACAAGACTTTGAAGACTCAGTATGAAAAAGAAAACTGCTTCATCAAAACTTTTTAAGTTAACTCCATGTCGAAATGATAATTGAATTAAATAAAATACATAATTAAAACTTATGTCATCTTTTTCTTTTTCACTATTTAAATGTGGCTTTTAGAACATTTTAATTTATATTCGAGGCTCACCTTATATTTCCGTTAAACCACACTGATCTAAATCATGCTGCTACTCCTACTGGCTTAAAATGACTGGCAGTTCTTACAGCATCACTTCTGGAATCAGATACTTACAGGCAACTTTAGATCCCACGAGCTGTCCAATGCTCTTCACACCTTCAGGCCTGTTGTCTAGAGTGATGTGGATCACATGTCAAACCAAATTTAACTTATGTGAATTCAGTCATATTACAACTTCAGCTTTGAATCAGGTACTCTTATGGGCTAGAAGTAATCCCAAGAGTTTGTAGTCTTGTAAAGGTAAACATATGACACACAATAAATAATGAACAATGGAAAGCAATGGAATAAGTTACCAAAATAAGCTCTGGGAGAATTATTAGAGAAAATGTAGGAAATCCAGTTAAATTTGAATTTCAGATAAACGAGAAATTTTTTTTAGTATAAGTATGCTCCATAAATAAGGGAGTGTCCTCTGTCTTCATTTGCTAACTCTGACAATCCCAAGAAGCTTAGGCCATAGAAAATCAAAGAGGAGAGAAATTCCTTATTGGAAGAACCCGGCTCAGTTATATAAGGGTCTGAGGATGTGCATAGAACTTTCTATTTTCTTTAGTAAATAAACAATGTATATCTTGCCTTTGTACTGCTGAATTTACTTCTGGATAAGATCTGAGTTATTTTCAGTTCTTGTGCAGTTTATTGATGAAAGGAAACAGAGGAAGGAGTACAGCTAACACCTTGGCCTTTATGACTTTTCTCTTGGTCCACAGGCTATCATGGGTAAAAACCATGTCTTTCGGTAGGAATGAGTTTGCAGCAGCAGCCGGACCGTCAGACTTGGTGGATCAAAACCAAAAGCGGACTTAAACTGTCATAAAACCTATTCTGAAACAAGGAGGAAAAGAAATTCACAAACACTGAAATGTACAAAGCTCTTCTCTCCTCACAATGGCCAGCAAATCTGAGAATGGCTAAAGGATTCTCTCTACAGTGAAAATATCACTTTAACAAGATATAAAGACTTAATAACTTACTTGGTTTCTTCATGCCCCAACATATTTTCACGTTTTAAGGTTGAAACAAAGAAGGTGGCGGGGGGGGGGGGGGACAAAATCAAGTCAGAGTGGAGGTGGAGAAGCAGCATGTTTTGCATTGATGGACACACACTGAGCCAAGAAATCTTAACAGTTTTTCAAATGCTAAGTGAAAGGGGAAATCCCAAATATCCTATTTACTGAGGTTTATCAAATAAAGAACTTTATCCTTGGGTTCCCAGTTCTAGGATTCCAGAAGGATTAATTGCTGAGAGGCTCACATAATTTGCCCAAGATCAGAAAAGTTTCCTACTCTCACAGATGGACTACCTTCTCACCTCAAATACCTTCTTCGTTACCAATCCTGCTTTTTTAACCCTCTGCTGAATTTGAGCAGCTTATGGATTTAGAGTCCCTATATAATGTTACATTTCACTCAGATATATGAACTGACCAGCTTATCTCATTTATGTAATCCTTTCCTTTGGATTTGTCATATTCAGAATGTTCCCAGGCATTTCATAGAAGTGCTAAAAATCTCTCAAAATATTTTAATTTGAAATTGAATTAGGACATATGAAGTAGCAGAGGGCGGGATGCTGTTAAAACAAAGTCAAATGATTTCAGATGAAGCTATCCTTCATGCTTGATTTTCTGAGTCATTTTAATTGTCACTTTGCGGCCCATTGCTACACTATGTGTCAGACTCCAGGCTTTTGAATTTTTGTTCAGGAAATGCCTACAATGACTAAGCAGCAAGTCCAAAGAGTTATGAAACATCGTTAAGATTTCAAAGAACACTTCCTCACCCATTTACCTCAAAGAAATGTATACCTTGTATCTGTAGATATTTTAATATAAATATAGAAAACTTTTTACAGATAAAATGTATATAAGTATGCTGGTAAATTTATATAAATATCAACTAAAAACAATAATGTGTTAGTGAGTTTTAAAACATAAGAAGAATCAAGACCGAGTAGAATGAACAATGGAGGAATCAACAATGAAATATAAGTCAGAGGGTAGAAGTAATGAAAGGGTTCTATGGTTTTTGCCTTTTCCAGGAAGAGGGTGGAAATGTAAAGTAATATTAAATATTGATACAGCGCAAATGTGTGATGTATTCTCTAGGATAACCACTAACTTTTATCTCCAAGATAAGAAGATTAAATGAAACAATAAAAACTAATCTGAAAGAAAGCATGAAGAAAGTGTGAAAAAAATAGGATAGACAAGACAAATAGAAAGCATATGGTAAGATGCTAGTTTTATTATTTAAAAAAGTTTTTGAAATATATTTGACACATAACATTGTGTAAGTTTAAGGTATGCATGTTGACTTGATACTTTTATACATTGCAATACGATTGCCGTTGCAGTTAGCTTGTACCTCTATCATGTCACATAATTATCATTTCATTTCTTGTGGTGAGAATAATTCAGATCTAATTTCTTAGCGAGTTTGATATTTATAATACAATATTGTTGTTAATAGTCACTATACTGTGCGTTATATCTCTAGGATTTTTTATCTACTAGTTGTAAATATATACCCTTAAACAACATCCCTCTTATTCCCCTAGTCCTCCAGCCCCTGGTAACCACCACTTTACTTTGCTTTTATGACTTCAGCTTTTTAATATTTTACACATAAGTTAATACAGTGTTTGTCTTTTTCTATCTGACTCATCTCACTTCAAATAATGTGCTCAAGGTCTATCCATGTTGTCTCAAATGCAGTAGTTCCTTCTTTCTTATGGTTAAATAATATTCTATTGTGTGTATGTAAGTATATGTGTGTGTGTGTGCACTTGTATACACCCCACCTTATATACCACATCTTCTTTATCTATTCATCTGTTCATAGGCATTAAGGTTGTTATTATATTTTGGCTTTTGTGACTAATAGTGTAATAAATATAGAAGTACATCTATCTCTTTAATATCCTGTTTTTATATCCTTTGGGTATATATCCAGAAGTAGAATTGCTAGATCATATGGTAGCTCTATTTCAAAATTTTTGAGGAACCTCCATATTGTTTTCTATAGTGGCTGTACCAATTTACATTTCCACCAGCAGTGTATAAGGGTTCCTTTTCTCCACATCCTTGTCAGTACTTCTTATCTCTTATCTTCTTGATGACAGCCATTCCAAGAAGTGTGAGGTGATAGCTCCTTTTAGTTCTAATCTGCATTTCCCTGATAATTAGCGATATTGAGCAGTAAGTTAGTAGTTTTAAATTTAAATATATCAGTAATTACATTCACATAAATAGACTATCTCTTCAACTGAAAGTCAAAGATTGTCAAACTAGATTAAAGCTAGATAATATGTAAACAAATCACATCCAACAAGGACACAGAGAAGTTAAAAGTAAAAAGAATGGGAAAAGACATGTCATATAAAAACTAACTAAAAGAACCGATGTAGCTATATTAATATCAGGCCTTTCTTTTATACAAAAAAATATTACTAGAGATAAAAAGATATAATTTATAACAAGCATTTCAATTCTACCAGAAAGATAAATATCTAAATGTCTGTGAGTCTAATAAGATGACTTTGGCAAAAATATAATGAGAAATAAACAAATTCCTAATCACAGGAGAAAATAAACAAACCTGTCTCACTGACCTAGAACAAGCAAGTCAAGACTTAATAAGAATGTAAAATATTTAATGACACTATCTGCAAACCTAACCTAGAGGACATATGCAGGACACTGTCTCTAGCAACTGCAAGATACACATTCTTTTATAAATTACACACAAAACATTTATGAACATTTATAAGCATTTACTATTTGCTGATCAATAAAGTGTGTTTCATTTAAATGTACTTTTCAGCTGCCTGGTCTATTCCTTATATCATAATTCTTATTAGATGTAAGTTAGACCCCCATCTGTCTTCCATTCTTTGTAAATTTTCTCCTTGTTTTTAAATAATTTTGATGCTGTATTCTAAGTGATTTACTTAGTATCATATTCTAATTTAGTAGTTCTTCAGTTGTGTCAAGCCCAGTATTTAATTTATCTATTGAGTTTTTAATTTCAAAGATTTTTTTTTTGATTTCTAGAACTTCTAGAAGAGAATTGAGAGAAAGATTATATGTGTGTTTATATAAATATCTATGTGGATCAGAAACTGAACAGCACCAAACAAATGCAGCCTTTCAGGAATCATCAACCACTGCAAAAGAGTAGAATGAGGACAGATGGCCTCATGGGCTGCAAAGGGCAGAGAGTATCTCAAAGAGCCTCTCACAACTTCAGTGGTCTCAGAATGGAATAGGAGGACATTAAAATTTACTTAATAAGAGTTGGTGAATTTAAAGGACTCTCATCGCCAAGAGGAGGATAGGCTATAACAGAAGAAGGAGGAGATGGACTGTGTAGATGAAGGGTGGTTGGGATCATAGGAATCTCATCAAACATGCATATAGAGAGATGACCACTCACTCATAAGGACTAGAGAGTACAGAACATCCCAGTGGATGCTAGCTGTCATTAGTACAGATAAAGGATGTGGACTGGACGCTTTCCCATCCTACCCACACACACTGTGCTTTAAATACAGTCCTTGACTTTAATGACACCCTAGGGGGAGAAGAGGATGTGAAAGCTAGAATTGATTTATACTGAAATGTGTTTTCCGAGAATTAACTGGTTCTGTTTTTGTTTTGTTTTAATTTTTGTTTTGTGTTTTTGTTTTTGTTTTGTTTTGTTTTGTTTTGGTCTATTGCTAGCAGAGGAGGTGAGGTATTGAGATAGAAACTAAGTTAAATTATAGAAAAAATAAAGTTGTCTATTGAAGACATCTCCAGTTGAGTTTCATGGATGCACAATTTTATCCTAGATTCAGAAGAATTTGGGATGGGAAGGACTCCCCATGTCACCAAGTTCCACTCCAGCATTACAAAGACAAGGAATTTAAAATATCTGAGTCTGAGTGAAATGAAACATGAAGGGATTAGTTCAAGGTGACCCAGTTGTATTGTAACACAATGAGGACTCAGAACCAGACTCGTGTTAAGTAACTTTTCTTCCCTAGACTTTTAGTGTGTCCCTATATGAGATCACTCTTACTCTTCCATCTTATTGATTCAGTCATCTAGAATATATTTATTTTCTTAATTCTGTTGCATCATAACTGTGCAATTAATAATTTCTAGTTCTAATATATGTATGTATAATTTCTATTATTCTATTCTATTCTATTCTATTCTATTCTATTCTATTCTATTCTATTCTAAATTAATGGTTTCCTGAAGGGTACATAAAACACAGATTCCTGGGCCCCACCCTCAGTTTCAAATTCAGTAGGTCTGGAGTGGGACCTGAGAATATGTATACCTAACAAGTTCCAATGTGATGCCATTTGTTGCTGGTCTCAGGATCGAACTTATAAAACCACTGCTCCAGATGGTGTTTCTTGAAAACTCACTCCTTCTCTATATACCTTTGTTGCCTTTGCTGTGATTTCTGCTGAAGAAATACTTTTTAAGTTTTCCTCAGATGTTCTTTACTCTTATTATACCTTTCTAATTACTCTTTTAAAATTATTATTCTTTTGATTTTTAAGTATATTTGACATAAAATATTATATTAGTTATATTAATGTCAGGTGTACAATATAGTGATTTGACATTTTTATACTTTGTAGTGTGATTGTGATTACTCCACTAATTCTAATAATCATCTGTCAATATGCAAACTTTTCACAATATTATTGATTATATTCCCCTTCACCTTTGTCATCCATTGCCCCACCCCTCTCCCCTCTGGTAACCATCCCTTTGGTCTCTGTTTCTATGAGTCTATTTTGTTTGTTTTGTTTGTTTGTTTAGATTCCACATATAAGTGAAACCATATGGTATTTGTCTTTCTCTGACTTATTTCACTCAGCATAATACTGTCTAGGTTGAGTTGTATGAGTTCTTTATAAATTTTGTATCTTATCTCCTTATCAGATATATTATAAATGAATATCTTCTCCCATTCAGTAGGTTGTCTTTTCATTTTAAAGATGGTTGCCTTTGCTGCACAAAACTTTTTAGTTTGATGTAATCCCATTTGTTTATTTTTTCTTTTGTTTCCCTTGCCTGAGAGTATATACTCCCAAAGAAATTACTAGTAGCAATATCAGAGAGATTACCGCCTACGTTTTCTTCTAGAAGTTTTATGGTTTAGGGTCTTACATTTAAGTCTTTAATTCATTTTGAGTCTATTCTTGTATATGGTGTAAGAAAGTGGTTCAGTTTCATTTTTTTTTGCATGTATCTGTCCAATTTGCCCAATACCCTTTATCAAAGAGACTCTATCCCATTGTATAGTCTTGCCTCCTTTGTCATAGATTAAATGAGTGTATAAATGTGGATTTACTTATGAGCTCTCAGTTCCATTCCATTGATCAATGTATCTGTTTTTATGCCAGTGCCATGCTGTTTTGGTTGCTGTACCCTTGTAGTATAGCTCAATATTCGGTAGGATGATACTGCCAACTTTGTTCTTCTTTCTCAAGATTTCATGGCTATTCAGGATCTTATATGGTTCCATATAAGTTTTAGAATATTTTTTTTTGGTTATTCTTTGGAAAATGCCATTGGTATTTTGATAGGGATTGCATTGAGTCTGTAGATTGCTTTGGGTGCTGTGACCATTTTAATGATGTTGATTCTTCCTACTCATGAGCATGGTACACGCTTCTATTTATTTGTAACTTTTTCAATTTCTTTTTTCAATGACATAATTTTCCAAGAACAGGTCTTTTACCTCAGTGATTAATATGATTCCTAGGTATTTTATTGTCTTTGATGAAATTGTAAATGGGATTATTTTCTTAATTTCTCTTTCTGAAAGTTCATCATTGGTGTATAAAAATGCAACTCATTTCTGAAAATTAATTTTGTATCCTATTCTTCAGAATTCTCTAAATAGTATCATGTCATCTGCAAATAATGTGTTTTACTTCTTCCTTTTTAATTTGGATACATTTTATTTTTCTTTCTTCTCCACTTGCTTTGTCAAGGACTTCCATTAAAATGTTGAACAGAAGTGGTGAAAGTGGACATTCTTATCTTGTTCCTGATATTAAGGAAAACATTTTTAGTCTTTCCCCATTGAGTATGATATTAGCACATAGTAGGTTTGTCATATATAGCCTTTATTATGTCGAGGTATGTTCCATCTATTCCCACTTTGCTGAGAGTTTTTATCATAAATCAATGCTGGTTTTGTCTAACAGTTTTTCTGCATCTATTGATATGATCATATGATTTTTATCTTACAATTTGTTAATGTGATATATCACATTTACTGATTTGTGGATATTGTACCAACTTTGCATCCCAGGAATAAATCCAACTTGATCATGGTGTATTATATTTTTAATGTATTACCAAATTCTGTTTGCTAATATTTTGTTGAGGATTTTTGCATCAATGTTCATAAGAGATATTGGCTTTTGGTTTCCTTTTTTTGTAATGTCTTTGATTTGGGAATCAAGGTACTGGTGGCCTCATAAAAATGATTCCCTCATAAAAGGGAACCTTACCTCTTCTTGAATATTTTTGAATAGTGTGAGAAGAATAAGTGCTAATTCTTAGAATGTTTTGTAAAATTCACTTATGAAGCCATCCGTTCCATTACTTTTGTTTTTTGGGGAGCTTTTTGATTGTCAATTCTATTTCCTTAGTGGTAATTGGTTGGTTCAAATTTTCTGTTTCCTCTGACTCGGTCTTAGAAGATTGTATGTTTCTAGAAATGTTTCCATTTCTTCCAGATTGTTCAGTTTGTTGACATATAATTGCTCATAGTATTTTGTAATATGTTTTCATAGATCTAGATTATTCATCGCTTTGCACTAAAATAACATCTTCTTTTGTAAGGACAATTATTTATTGTTTACAGTTATTTGGATATCTCAATTTTAACTTGTTTCGATGCATTTTTATTGCCTTTACATATAAAAGATAGCTCGACAGCACATAACATTTCTGGATCGCAACCTTTTCCTCTTAAAATTGCTTTGAGGTCTTCTTTATTAGGGGTTACACTCAAAAACTTTGACACTAGTCTAATTCTTATTTACTTATGGATTACTTTATATATATATGTATATACATATATATATATATATGCTAGATAAATAGTTTTCTTCTATGTAGCTAACAAGGTTTCTAGACTATGTCTTGGTGTGAATTTGAAAGAACTACAGTGAGCCTTATTGTGTACAAACAACTCTTTCTTGGACTCAAGAAATGTCCTTTAATTATCATTTCAGTTTTAACTTTTATACCTTTTCTTGTGTCTTTTAGGTGAAGAACACATAAAGACAAACACAAAAAGCAGAATCTTTGTTTGCATAGAGCTAATTATTAGTCTAGTGAGATGGTCATTAGTGGAATAAAATTCTACTGTACCGCTACTGGTGTTTTTACCACCTAATATGTATTCAGCACTTACTATATACAAGGCTCTTTATATTTATTATTTTGTTTAATTTGCATGACAACAGAGTGAAGAAGATTCTGTTATTAATTGGATTTACTGATGAGGAGACTGACTCCAAGAGAGCAAGTAAATTGCCTGAGCTTGGATTTTAACCCAGCCAAGTTCAAGTGCAGGAAGGAATGCAGTCTAAGCAGAAGGAACAGGCTCTGAGAAAAGAAAGAAGGTGATGATTTTCAGAAAAGAAAACAAAACCTGCAACTGAAAAATAGGGAGCTAGGGGTGAATAGTAAAAGTAAAAAGCTAAAGAAAAATGTAGGTCCCAAATTGTGCCCTTTTTGGGAAATCTGCAAATTTGGCTGCCATGACATTGTTTTATTTTATTCTTTACTGATTTTGAGGCTAATTTTAATTCTACTGCTATGTCATTAATTTCTTACAGACCCTCTATATCCTGGCTTCCACATCTTGAAAGCCATTCCATCTTATTCTCTTTCTTAAATTTCATTGCTTAAATTCAAATTCTCTTTTATCTCAGCCTATTCTCTCTTTATGATACTATGTAAAGATTACAACAGCATCTTTAGCTTAGTTGAGAAATCTAAACAGTTTTCTGAAATTTTCACATGGATTCTACATTAGATAATTTTTGGACTGCTTCCCTTCAGTTGTCTGAGTGCTGTCTTCGTATATTGTTCTAGAGTGTTTTTTTTAAGATATCCCATTTTCAAACTTTTAGAAAAACTATGCTCTCTTCTTGCCTTTGAACAAGACGAAACCTATCTGGACTCAAGTTTTATCTGAACACTAAGTGAGTACATGGACCCAGGTCTTAGTTTTTATACACTGTGTAATGACAAATCTACTTCCAGGTCGAAGGCTTGGAGAATACTTTGAAGCTCTAATCTAATTCTTGTTTCTAGGGGATTTTCATGCATTTCTTTCTGTTCTTTAATGGGGACATCTTTTTATCCATTCTTTCTTCATTGCTGAATTTTTAAACTGGGACAGAACTTGCAAAACAAAAATTCCAAAAATGTATGGTCCTTGAGATTCTTCCTAGTTTAATTCCTACTTTAATCACTTTACTCTTAGAGATGGTAGCTCTGATAATAGACAGGGCCACTTCCAGGCCTTTCTGTGAAGCTCTGCTGTTTTCCTCACTTAAAAAAAATCTTTACCGGGACATAGAATGATGTGGTAAAATTAGGAAGAGTAATTTCCTCGTCCAGTAGAAGGCATTTAAAAGTGTCAGAGGGATGCATGTTCTGTTTTCTCATTAGTATAGGTCATAGGTCCCTGAGACAGTACAGAGAGTGGGAGGAGAGAGAAAAATAGAAGCAATTTCCTACATTTTTAGTAAAAATAACATTACATTTCATAAATTTGGGTTTCCATAAGCTGCAGCCTAGATAGGGTTTTATTCATTCTGGCTCCTTATCCTTTATAATTTTATCAGTTGCTATCAGATTTTGACATCTTTTCCTCTTATCTATTTTAACTTTCATTGTTACTCTGAATTATTACCTAAATCCAGGTATTCACAGAGGCCAGCTAGTCTTCCATCATTTTCTGTTTGTGACATATTTTAGTAAAAATTTGAATTTGACAAGAGCACAAGGAAAGCTTTTTGAGAACTCATACCTAATATCTAATTCTTGGTATTATTAAAAAAAGATAAAAGGAAACCTTTACAATATAAGCAAAGACTTGATCAGTGAAACTTGGATGATAGTACCTCATTATCATCTGGTCAAAAGCAACATCTGCAGAGGTTTTTTTTCTTTAAACTTAAATTTGTCAGTTGATTGAGAAAAATATAGAAATAGTTTCTTAATTATTACAAATGTGATTTATTTCTTTAGTCATCATTGCTACCTTTAATTCGGTATGACATATCTCACCCTATTTATTTTCATCCATTGATGATGTCTAATCATTGATCAATATTACTAAATCTCTCATTTTATATGTAACATTTTTATAACATTTTATTTTTCATTGCTTTCCTAATACTTGCTGTTTTCTGCCTTAATTTTCCTTTTTTCCTACCCCATTCTTGCTCCTGCGTTTAGTTGCTGTCTTGATCCTGAATATTCATTTTATAACTGCTGATTTTCTCAAGACTTTTCAGCTGAAATCTGAAGGAAATAAGTGAGTCAGAAATCACTTCATGTCAAACATAGTGCCAGAAAATGAGCACTTCTTTGCTCAGTGAGAAAGCATTCACCCTTTCTTTACTTCTTATAACTTGAAAATAAATCCATCTTCATCTCGTCTTTGAAGTTAATTCCCCAATCTCTACTTCAAAATAGAAAAAGACCAGGAAGAACATGCAAATGGTGAACATCCAGCCTCTACAACATATATTTATCGCCTTTAATGTCCTCCTAATGTCTTTTTGTCTTGTCTTTCTAATTTAGCTATGACTCCCTTAGTAAAAATTATATGACTCATGTCCAATTCCACATTTAGCAAAATATCCAAAGCTTTGTTAGTGTGCAAGGCAATGAATATGAAATGAGGTCTACATTCTTTATTTGGATTAAGTTTAAAGCTTTTCAAATAACACCATCTGAAAATGTCATAGCATGACAAAGTAGCCATCTCTACAGAAGGGAATCTACCCACAGAGTACAGGACCTTGGGGAAAAATATATATATATATTTTGTCTTGCTATCTTATAACTTTTTCTACTCACTGGCACACATACGTGACTCAAGAATTTTTATATATGAAAAAATAAGGTAAAAATTAACATGAAGGGAAGTTTTCAGATGGAAAATAATGTAGAGAAAGCTAAAATGTAGGGATTAATATAAGATAGTTTAGGTCAGAGGCCAAAGAACTATGGCCTAAGGGCCAAATCTGACCTACTTTTGTAAATAAAGTTTTATTGGAACATAGCCATGCCCATTTATTTACATATTTTATATGGCTGATTTCCCACTATAATGATAGAGTTGAGAGACCATATGACCTACAAAGCTTGAAGTATTTACTATCTGTCTCTTTACAGAAAAAGTTTGCCAATCCATGGTGTGATTGTTGGTTTCTATCCAGAATTCACTCTTCTCTTTCTCTTTCTTAATACAATTTGGATTTGTCTATGTTTCTACCTCTCCCCGATGTAGCCCAGGTGTTCCAAGAAATGCTAACCCTCCTCTGTCTCTGACTGGTCCAAAGGTTGTCCCATCCAGCTTGCCACAATAATTGGAATAGAATCTCAGGTCTAAGCCAATCAGTACATTGTTTCAAAAATGGGTATGTAACCCAATCAGAATTATAGGAAGCAGAGATTGTTTAGGTTTGGGGAAAATACATCCCTCTGCTTTCAATTAAAACCCACTAGAACAGACACTCCGTCCTCTTCTGGATGGTGTCATATGCAGTACTGTAGTTATTTTTATACTAGGTAAAAAGCAGAATACACATAGTCAACACAAGAAAGGTATAGCTAAGAGAAAAGCAGAGAAATAGAGCTGGAATCTACAGATTCAGCTGACTTTGGACACTGCCTTATTTCTGGACTCACAATTACTTGAGGCAATTATCCTAATTATAACATTTTGACTACTGGGTTTTCTGTTATCTGCAATGTAGGGATTTCTAAATAATAATAGATATATTCTCAATCCATTTATTTTGTAAAAAGTGTCATAAGATTTTGTGTTAATCTTGTTTATTTGTAGGCCTAAAAATGTACTTCTGGATAGAACCTTCCCCATTTCCTTCTGTCAGTATCTCTTAGTAGCTCCCTCTTAGAGTCACTGTCCAGAAATTTGTTTCATTCAAAACTCAGGACTCAAGGCGGTCTTCACTCTTTGTGATATCCTTAGGTACTTTTTACTCTACCACGGTTCTTGTCATGATCAGGAAGTCTATGTGTGACAATCCAGGCTTACAGCTTTTTATTATCTTTCTATTTATTGCCCTCAGAAAAGCCCAACATTCTTAATATAGTTTACAGGACCCTCTGTGTCCTGTTCTGCTCACCTTCCCAGCTTCATTCTGAACCACTTTTCCCTTTCCATTCTACTTTCTAGTCACACTGCTTTTTTTATTACTTTCTCTAAAGAGCCAAACTCTGTGTCCCCAAACATTTAAGAAATACTATTCTCTTTGCCCGGAATCCTCTTCTTTCTAATTTTCACCTATATCATTTTTGTTCATCCTTCAAATCTCACCCGATGGTTGCTTCTTCAAAGATAACCTACCTAACTCCCAAGAGTTTAACTTCCCCATTAGAGGTGCCCATTCACCTCATCCTACCCTTTTCATGGCACTCTTCTTACTTGTAGCTACTAATTCAAAATCTGTATTCACAAG
Source organism: Rousettus aegyptiacus (assembly GCF_014176215.1). Taxonomy (NCBI): domain Eukaryota; kingdom Metazoa; phylum Chordata; class Mammalia; order Chiroptera; family Pteropodidae; genus Rousettus; species Rousettus aegyptiacus. The sequence continues at coordinate 69,528,061 of NW_023416309.1, forward strand.
TACACTAGAAGCTCCATGGATGCTGAGTCCAGATCTTTTTTTTTTTTTCTTTCACCACTAGGTCCCAAGTCCTCAGTATAGTGTCAGACACAGAGCTGGATCTCAATATATATGGTTCATGACTAAATTAGCAGTTGTGGTCATTTTTAAAATTGAAGTTATAGACATTAATGTTTAAATGCAGAATACATTTCTAGTGACTCACATCTAGTGACTTAAAGAGCACGTTGAGTCAACACTAATAAATTCTTATTCTCTGACTCTTTGTTTTCTAAAAACATGCAGAGCATCAGCCTTATGACAAACATTTATATCCTACAATATATCAGTCTCTCAAACAGCCCTTCACTATAACTAACTCTAACTTCTAAAGTTCTTCAAAGTATTTTATTCTCATTCTGCTAATGAGAAAACTGAGACTTAAACAGGAGAAGTAACTTAACTTGCTAGTTATGTGTGAACCTATCACTTCTACCACCACAGATCTCCATGTTGATTTTCAGACCTAGAAAACAACTTCTCCCACATCTACACGAGTAAAGAATCTATCAAGACTTCAGTTAAGACTACAGATCTGAACTCTGTGAGTGTGTGTGTGTATGCATACATATGCTGCTATGGACTGAATTGTGCCCCTTCCCCAAAAGTCATATTTTAAAGCCCTAACTCTCAATATGATAGTATTTGGAGATGGGGACTTTGGGAGGTGATCAGGTTTAGATAGGTCATGAGGGTGGCATTTTCATGATAGGATTAATGCTCTTATAAAAAAAGACACCACAGAACCTTCCCTTCCTCCCTCGCCCTCCCTTCCTTACCCTCTCCACTTCACCCTCTCCCTCCAGTCTTTTGCCAAGTGAGGACACAATAAGAAAATTGCCATCTGCAAGCCAAGAAGAAGCTCGAATACAACCATGCTGATATCCTGATCTTGGACATTTAGCCTCCGGAACTATGAGAAAAGAAATTTCTGTTATTTAAGCCATCCAACCTATAGTATTCTGATATGGCAGCTGAGCTGACTAAGACACTTGAATACAGGAAATCTCCAAAATCTCTCTTAAGTTTCTTAGATCTTTGCTTCACATTCACTGTCATCACTCTCACCCAACTTTTCATCATCCCTCCTGGACAACTTCCTATGTCTCCTCTCTAATCAGACAACCACACAGCAGCCAGAGAGACCATTATAAACTATCAATTTGATATTGTCAACTCCATGTATAAAACATTTCAAAGACTTTTCATCACTCTCAAGAAAAAAAAAAGGAACATTGAGATTTCTCTAATTATCAAATATTTGGACTAAAATTCTGGAATAAGTTTCAATTTTCAAGTTGAAAAATGTTTACATGCATTTAGAAAATAGAATATCACTTACCTCTATGTCAATATAATTTCATAATATGTTTGAGATGAAAACTTAATACAGTTTTAAAATTTCATTAATCAAAGGCATAGTGGCTATCTCATTTTATTTTCAGCTGAATTGACTCCCAGAGTCATGTATGTCAGGATATGCTCTTGTGGGTCAACCAGATGTCAATTTGCCCAAGGAGAGGAGGAACCTCTTAAATGAAAGTTTGTTCTAAGGAAAAGAGAAGCTAGGTAAATAGGCTTCCTTGAATAAATTTTTAAAATTTCCAAGTTGTTACAAAATAGCAGGGCTATTCTGAGTTTAGTAGAATCTCTATCACTCAGCCAAGCCAAGTATTCCTTTAGTCCCATGTCTGAGTCCTTTGTTGAACAGGGGACAATAGATAAAAATGGAATGAGCTAGTCAAATAAAACCTTTTAAGAGAAAGGGGTACAGATAGTATTAGATTGGGTCCCTTCCTACAGAGTGTTATATGAAGGACAGGTAGAGCTTCCACTCACTTTATTACATATCCTGGTCAGAGCTGGCACTTGAATAGGAAGACAGTGGTGCTTGGGAGGAGATGCATGTGCATAGTAGAATGGCAGGCACTACAGTCTTGCCTAACAGAATCAGTGGCATTCAGTAGATGATGGACAGAAAATCGTGAACCTAGGGGATATAGTAGTGCCTGGTAGCAAGGGCAGGCAGAAAGATAGGGCTAAAAGGAGAATGGAAAGGAGAGATAAGCTTTAGGTGGTAACTAATAAAGCAGTTAACTTATTTATGGAAACATGTGAGCGGCACCACGATAACATACTCAAGATGAATTTTCTGGAATCTGAAGTCTGTGTGGATAAAAAGATGTCAAGAAGAAAGTTGAATGTGAGTTTAAAAATGGTTTTCACTGCTAGTCAGGTTACTGAAGGAGTAATATGCATAGGGATGGGAAGGTCATGGAAAGAGATTCAAAAAAGCAGACATGGAGCATTGGAAAACGTCTCTCCCTTTAAAAATTAAATGTTTTCTTAGAATGTTGATGTATTTAGTATGCAATGTCTTAATAAAATATTTTAATAATATAATTAATTTATAAAATATAATAACTGATAATAAAATCCAAGGAATTGAGTCTTATAACTGGAGGAGAATCAAAAAGATGGATCTGAGGAGATTTGTATATATCCTGAGGGAAGAAAATGGAATCTGAGTTTCCAGGGAGAAGTGTGGAGAAAAGCCCACAAATGGAAATTGAGGGTAGGATTTTAATGTTAATTAAGATAACACTGACAGCCAACATGAAACAAACATGCCTTCTTTTAGGTGGATTTGCAAGAAAGGAGTTTCATAGCAATGTCCAATATAATTCAGTTTCTTAAATATTCTATGAAGTATTAGCAATGTTGAACTCTGTCCAACATTTCTGGAGAATTTTCATTCACATAATAAAAATATAAGCTGCAACATGGATGATATGACAACCCAGGGAAGCCCATTGGACCAGAGAGCCTAGATTTCATTTGGGCAGAGGATAATCTTTGAAAAATTAGGGATTTGATAATGTACAAATTCAACTGAAGTGACAGATTTATGCGGCTTATGATGATTCTGGTTTTGAAATGTAACATGAAATATCAGACAGTGAGTGTTCAGGGACCACCAGCATTGGAGGGGCCTTGCTGCAAGGCTCCTGCATTATTTATGTTAAGTTCATTTTTGCACATTAAGCAGTTTCATTTTCAAAGTGAAAACCAGGGTCTTTAATTTCTCAACTAGAATACTATGTTGACCTCAGAGACATTTGCTTTCCGAACACACCCAGCCTTCACTGATTCTGTAGTTGAATTTGGGCAGAAGACTCACCACACACTGTTTGCTTGCAGCTGTTTGACTTTGTTTTATTTACAAATCATAAGCACAGTCGGGCTGCTGAGCACAGCTCTTCACTAAGATTCTTGCCAGCCCAGAGCAGATGGAAACATTAATCAGGCCCTAACTCTCTTCCTCTGCACACAGTCACACCAGTGGGTTTTATGTCTGGGGTACCTTTGTACTCTGTAAATAGTTATTTTCTCCCCATACATGCACAGAGCCTCAAAAAGATCAATGTCCTCTACCTTGGAGCTAGAAGTAGAGCAAGGCATGGACACGGAGAAATTTATAACAGATGTGGTTCATCTTTCTTTGAGCTCCTTGGTTACTCCTGGTATACCAGGCCATCACATTTAATGCATCTTATTTTCTGGTTCCAATTTTATCACTTGAAATTTGTATTTGCCTTTCTTGGTAGTTTAAGTATTTTTCTCTTAGTAGATATGCCATTAACTTTAAGTTTTTTAAATTACATTATCCAAAATAAAAAATCTTATATGGTGACTTTTTTCCTACTTGCTTTGTTTTTCTTTTTAAATCAATTTTACTAAGTTACCATTTACATACAATAAAATATACCCATTTGTAGTGTCTAGTTACATGAGTTTTGACAAATGTATATACACATGAAACTATTACTACTATAATCAAGCTATGGAACATTTCTATCACCCCTAGATATTTCCCCAAATCCCTTTTCAAGCAATCACTGTCTCTTTGTTGTCATTATAGAGCAGATTTATCTTTTCTAGAGTGTCCAGTAAATGGACTCATATAGTGTTTATTCTTTGTGTCTGGTTCCTTTCACTGAACATAGTGTTTTAGAGATTCATCCATGATTTTCTTTAATCAGTAGTTCTTTTTTATTGCTAAGTAATATTCCACTGTATTAATATAGCATAATTTGTTTTTTCTTTTACCTGTGAATGAATGTTTGGATCGTTTCCAGTTTAGGGCTGGATAAAGCTACTAAAAATATTTGTGTTCATACTTTTTAATAGACTTTTTTAGTTCCTTTAGGTAAATGTCTAGGAGTGAAATCGCTGGGTCATATGGTAACAATATATTTAACTTGATAAGAAACTGCCAAAGAAATCTCCAAAGTGATTGCACCATTTTGCACTCCCTCCAACCATATATGTTCCTTGTGTTCCACATGCTTACCAACACCTGTTTAATAAGTTTCAGCAAGATATTTTAAAATGCCTCCTCTTTAAGGCCTAATTGCTCTTAATTTCTACCTCTACGTTCATATTTAATAAATATTGTGGATGCATTTAAAAATTAAATGCTTCATTAACTGTGCTTGATATATTCTGTCTTTTCTTGTTAAGTGAAAACTCCTAACTAAAGCATAAATATACGCTAATCAGAAATTTCTGACCTCAGTCTGCAGATGCTTGGTGCCACCTCAGGTTTGTTCTCTGCTACATGAAGGTGCCTATAGAACAGTGGCTGGAACATGGCAGGTTCTCAATAATAATTTGTTGGGTAAATAAATAACTAAATCTTCTGAAAACATATACCTTAAAATGTATCTTATTGTTGTAACATAAAATAATTACATAGTTATCTGAAATGCCTTGTGACTAGTTCAACTATTTGAAATACAACCAAGAAGCAGGATAAATAAACAAACAAAAAAAAAATAAGAAATTTAAAAAAAATGAAAGTAGCGTCACATGTAGGCAAAAATAGATGTCCTATTTTCTTGTACTTCAATTGTAGGAGACCTTTTAGGCTCTTAGTTTGTAGCCAATTTACTCTGAATTTTATATTATTTTTAAAATCTGGTTTTTCTTATATGCATACTTAGTATTAAAATTACACAGAAATTAATATTATAAAATGAAAGTCATCCTCCCATCTCAGAAATCTAGGTCTCTCCTCAGAGACTCATTCCTAACAGTTTTTGGTATATAATTGGACAATTTTAATGCATATACAAACATGTCATTATCTATATTCTTTATTTATAGATGCACCAAGATGTGTACACTTAGAAACCTACTTCTACACTTGGTATCTACATCCATAGATAGATAGCCCCCCCCAAAATGTGCCTTTATCTGATTTTTGGTATACAACAAGAACAAACTAAACACATTCCTCTATGCTTTGCCTTTTCCACTTATTATGGACATTGTGTATGCTTGTGTATGTGTGTGTCAGTCTCAATGTTTTTAGAGCTAAATAGATTCCATTATATAATTATACCCTTTTTTGATTAAATTACTGACGTACTGCTCACATGCAGACTTTTACTAACTTGTAGAGTTGCAATAAACATCCTTGAACTTGCATCTTTATTATTATGGTCAAAATTCCTCTTTAGTGCAAATTTCTAAAAGGAGAATTGCTAGGTTAATGACAATATCCACCTTTTCCTCTATTACCTCATTTTTACTTTTAAAATTTTGACCCATTTGGAATTTATTTTGCAATCAGATAGTATTTGAGCTACCTCCCTCCCCAGATTATTTACTAGTCATTCCCATCAAATTTACCCCTAAATAATATAAATATCAAATTCATTTGCATCTATCTTTAGACTCAAATTAACTTTTCTATTCATGATCCACTGCCAAAAGGTGATTATAGTAATTAAAATATAGTGTATTTTCATGACTAATAGGGTGAAACCCATCAGGCTCAAAAATCTTCTTTAAAAAAATGGCTATTAATACACATTTATTTTTTCCTCTTAAAATTTTGAATCAGCTAATGTTGATTCATAACCAAATCTTGATAACATATTTATTAGTATTACATTAATTTATTAATGGATAACTGATTTTTTAAAAATACTTAAGTTTCTTTTTTCTGATTCATTTCTATTTATTAATGTATCTTTTATATCTTTCAGCAGAGTTTGAAAGTATCTTTCATATTGATTATATATGTCAAGTTTATCCCTATTCTTTTCTAAACAGATCTTTTTTTCAATTATATCTTCCACATGGTTATTTACGTGAAACACTATTGATTACTTAATCTTAATTTAAAAACAGGTCAATTATCTGAATTCTTTGATTTCTAATAGCTTCCAGTTGAACTTTTGTCTACAAATTTTCATTTATAATTAAAAATTATTTTGCCTCTTCTTTGAAAATTTTATTTCTCTTGTATTTTTCTTTCATCTCTATGCATTGCATAATGCAGCTAGAACAACATTAACTAGTGAGGAGAGTGAGGTCCTTATTTCTGATTTTAATGAACTTATTTCTAATTGTTATCTTTGAACATGAACATTGTTCCTAGAATGGACATTCATTAAAGAGTTTTTTTTTCTCCATAAATATTGCCAGAATCCAATTTCTATTTAATTTCAAATTTTTATGTCAATATTCATATGAGTGAAATTGATCTTGCTTTTATCATTTCGTGCTGTATTTTTCAGATTTTAGAATTAATGTAATGCTGCATTTAAAATAGATTAATGTTCTGAAACAATTGATTAACTCTATCTTGTCCTTTTTAGGATATATCTTTAATATTGTCTGGCGAGTGTTTTTTTTTAAGTAATAGAAAAATATTTCTCAGTCTTTTCTATGGCAATTGGTCTAGTACATTTCCTATGTCTTCTGAGTCAGTTGAATTTATTTATATTATGCTAGGAAATCATCTGTTTAACTCAGGTATTCACATTAATTTTCAGAGAATCAGTAAAGTATTACTATATATATATGTATATTTGGTATATATTTTACTTTAAAAAAACAACTCTTTTATTTACTTATTGAATTTATCACTATTCTATATTCTAACTTATCAAAAAACTATATTTTATCCTTAGCAATTAATTTTTCCATATAAGTATCTAGCTGTTCTAGCATCATTGCTGAAAAAATTTCTTTCCTCATTTAATGGCTTTGGCTTCTTTATCGAAAAATCAATTCACTATTTAGGACTGTTTCTGTTACTGGACTTTATTCTGTTCTATTGATTGATTTGTCTGTGCCCATTCTCATGCCACTATATCTTGATTACTATACATTTACAGCAAGCTTTACCATCAGGCAGAGTAAATCTAACTATTCTTTTTCAAAATTGTTTTGGATATAAAAAGTCATCTGCATTTCCATATGTATTTAAAATCAGCTTATTAATTTCTACAAAAAAAAAAGACTATTATTGACTGGGCAGTTGTTGGATTTCTAGATCAAGTAGAGAATAATCGACTATAGTAAGTCTTTCAAATGATGAAGAGAGCAAATATGTCCATTTATTTAGGTCATATTTTCAACATTCTTTTGTAGTTTTTGGTATAGGGATTTTACAGAATTTTTATTAAATTTATTACCACTTATGTTTTTTAATGCCACTGTGTATGGTATTTTAAAAAATTCACTTATTATTTGTTCACTGTTGAGTTATAGACCTACAATTGATTTTTGTATACTGACCAGATATCTTTCAAACCTACTTCTTTATTGACTACAAATTCCTAGAAATGGCAGAAATCATATCCATTAAAAAAGTTTGTTTTTATTAAAAAATAAAAGACAAAGTGCTAATGGTCAAAAAATAGTGAGAAATCTTTGGAAGACAAATTGAGGATTGAAGAAGAAAACATAGACAAAAATGTAAATAGGAGAAGGCAGCTGCCAAAAGATAGAACAACTCCAAGTGTGCCCTAACCTTAAGAATAGTAAGTACTAGAAGTAGAAGGAGCTCTGGAGCAATTAGGTTATGTTGCGTTGAATTATGGTTTCCAGGGCAATGAAGTGCGTTGACTGTTCTACCCATCATCACCATCTGCTCAACAGATGGAAACAGAAAATGTGGGCATATGAGTTAAAGGCATTGCCATGACATCTAAAGGAAAAGGGATCCCTCGCTCTTGAAAAACTTACTACTGGCTCACCCCGCCTTGCAGCTCACCACCTCAGTTACTATGGACATGTTTCAGTGTGCCCAGACTGGTACTAGACCCAACACACTTGGTGGCCAGCTTCAACCACAGCAGAGCACCACCCAACTGCCTCCACAAATGATATACCCAAAGGGCAGACTTGGTAAGCACCAGAGCCCTGATAAAGAAATCCTGCTGGCCAAGATCAGCCTCTATACAACAGCTTCCCCATAGTAGTCAATACTAGTCCTGACAACCAATCAACCTGAGAGTCCATTCCTCCTATTGATGTGACAAGAGCAATCAATGCTCAACTACAACAGAAGGGCACACACGTCACACACAAGTCACATGCCTGGAGCACCCACTCAGGAGACAAGGGAGACCATATCACTGGGCCCCACAGCACACATACTACATAAAGACACTTGACTAAGACCAGTAGACATAGTAGTTCTACCTAATACATATAAATACAGGGAGGGTAGCTAAAATGAGAAGACAAAGAAACATGTCCCACATGGAAAAATAGAACAAATTTCCAGAAAAAGACCTAAACAAAATACAAGACAAGCAATCTACCAGATGCAGAGTTCAAAACATTTGGTATAAGGATGCTCAATGATCTCAGTGAGAACTTCAACAAAGAGATAGAAAACATAAAAAAGAACCAGTTAGAAATGAAGGCTACAATAATTGAAATGTAAAATACATTATAGAGATTCAATAATAGCTTAGATGAAGCAGAAGATTGAATCAGTGATTGAATCAGATAAGTCTGCTGCAAATTCTGAGACTTCTAACTCAACCACCTCTGGAGAGGCCAGAACCCCATCCTCATCAGCCGTGACCAGCCAAGGCTGTTTTACCTGAAGGCAAAATCATGCCAAACACGGCTTTTGTTGGTGGAATTGTTGTGAAGGTGAATGAAACCTAAATTAAAATAATCTTTTCTAGCCATAGTTTAGTAAAAGAAGTGAAGATAACCACAAATCAAACTGGTGTATCCAAAGGCTGTGAATTTGTTTCCTTTTATTATGACATGGATGTGCAGAAGATAGTAGAATCACAGATAAATTTCCATGGTAAAAAGCTGAAACTGAGCCTTGCATCAGGAAACAAAATTTATATGCTTATCATGTGTAGCCATCTACTCTGGTTTTTAATACTCCTTATTCACCTGGAATAATTCAAACACTGAAACTTACATGCATCCTCAACCATGATGAATCCTATAGTTCAGTATGTCCAAGCATATCCTCTTTATCCAAGTTCACCAGTTCAGGTCATCACTGGATATCAGCTGCCTGTCATAATTATCAGATGCCATCACAGTGACCTGCTGGGAAACAAATGTGGTATGTTATACTCCTGGCTTATACAGCTATTAACTACCAGCATGATTCAGGAGCTGAAGTTTTGCCAGATGAATGCTCAGTTTATGAAGCTAGTCCATCCTCTGAAAATGGCCCAGAAAGGAAATCCATAGACCAAAGCATACAGACAGTGGTATTTTGTCTATTTAATCTGGAGAATAGAATGAGAAATTCTGTTATTACTCAAGATAAATACCTCAAGGGTAAAAGAATGCATAATTTTAGAAGATGGAAAGTGCTTAGATCTGTTTGATCCTCTCTAATAACTTTCTAGTCTTATGGAAAATTGCTAGTTTTGAATATTAAGAAAAAACTAAAAGTTTTCCCCTATTAATGAAATTTAATTCTGAATATTGACAAACCACATTCATACTATACAAGTTCTATTAGATTGTCTAGGTTTATTTTACATTGAAATTGTTTTTCACTAGATGTTTATTTAGAAACTGGTACAGTTTTGAATATATAGTTGAAAGTAAAAAATAATTGAGACTGAAGGGAATAACTTTAAAAAAAACAGGGAGAAAAGTCACCCAGGAAAGAGAAAAATCTTGGAAGAATTGATTCTATACTACTTAACTAGGATGATGCACCTATAATATAAAGGACTTTTAAGTTCGTAATAGTTTCTAATTGAAATATTGAGTGTGGAAAGTTTTAAAATTTATAGGCATAGGTTTAGATGTTTAAAACTTATTTAATGAAGAAAATCCCTTTAGTGTGCTTAAAAGTAGTTAAACATTGTTAATTATACTTGTGCAAAATTAACAGCTACATCATAGATTTAGAAAATGATAAATTGCTTTTTTAAGAAAATAAACCATGTAAAAATCTTCAGCTTTTAAATGTTCATTTTTTAAAGAAAAAAACTCAGAAGAAAAGCTGCATGGACACAGTTAAAAGTGAGCTGGAAGAAATCCTTCCAAAATCTAGCATTAAAGAAAAAAAAATAAAATAATGAAAGAAAAACAAAAAGACAGATATTAAAGACAAAGTAATATAGATTAGATTAGTGGTTTAAAATATAAGCTTTGAATCTGACTGCCTAGCTGGAATCCCAGTTATATGTGATCTTGGGCAACTTACCAAGTCTCTTATGCCTCAGTTTGTTCATCTAAAAAATTATGATAATAGCAATACCAATTACAAAGTTTTGCTATGAAAGTTAAATGAGTTATATATGTAAATCACTTTAAAAAGGCCTGGCCCATAATAAGTGGTAAATGTTTCTTAGAGGAGAAAATGGAGGGAGAGGGGACATGATGTTAAATAATCAAAGCAAAAGTACTAAAGAAATTTCCAATAACTAAAGGACAACACGAGTCTCTGGCTTGAAGTTCCTATAGAATGCCAAGCAGGTAAATAAAAGTAGGCTTATACCTGAAACATGGTAATGAACTTTCAGTACAATAAAGTTAAATTTTAAAATTTTTGGAAAAAATAAATTATAAAGTATGAAATTCAGATCAAGATTAGATATCTCAATAAAATCAACAAATGCAAAAATAAAATATTCAACATTCTGAGAGAACATTTTTAAGTTAAAGTTTTATATAAAGATAAACTATTATTTGAAATGTGAAGACAAAATAAGAACATATTCAGAAGTATAAAAGCCCATATCATTCATAAGTTTGCTCTGAAGGTATTACTAATTTATTCCAGTAAGATGATAACCAAAATCAAGAGGAGAATGTTTATTTAAAATAAAAAACAAAATCCAAAATACTTAAACAAAATAAAACTTATTAGTAAGTTTATTTGTGTTGATTGTTCAAAAAATTAATAGCTAATTAGAATAAAAATAACATTTAAAGCATAGAATAGGAAACAATAGAAAACAAAATAGTTTTGGCCCTATTTAGAGGAAAATTAATTATAGCTAAAATTTACAGAATGTTTTCAATACTCCAGGTATTGTTCTCACCCCTTTATTTGTATTGAATCATTCTTCATGACAAACTTCAAGAGAAGTTCCTCCATTTTATAGATGTGAAAAACTGAGGCACAGAGATATTGAATAACATGCTCAGAGTCACACAGTTAGTGAATAGAAAAGCCAGGATTTGAACCCATAGTATCTAGCTGTGAAGCTTATGCTCTGCTCATCTCAAACCAGGTAGTGATCAATAATAGAAAGTGTTAGAAGACATTAATTTTTAGTATGTAATGTTTATAAAGGAAATAAGATATTCAAGTAAAAAATAAACTATGCAGGTAAAAAGAAAATATAATGGAAAAATTTTATTCAATCCTTTGAAAGCAGAAAAAGAAAGAAAAGCAAAGTAGAACGATAAATAAAAACACAGAATAAAATGGTGGAAATAAACCCAGGCTTATCGCTAATTGTGATAAATGTAATTGAGTAAAAGTCCCTTATTAAAAGATTTAAAAACTGAACAAGAAATACCAAAATAAAATTTAGCTATTTACTTTTAAAAGGAAAACATACCAGAGACAAAAAGATAAATATATTGAGAAATAAAGACCAAAAAAGAAGCACAGTTTTTCTATTTCCATATCTTAGGTATAAGAAAAAATTATGATTGCATAATTCACAGAGGAGGCTATTCATGACACCAAACAATTAAATTTAAAAAACAGAAAGTTTAATGCTACTAATAATTAGCAAAATACTGATTTAAACATAAATGAGTGATCACTCCTCCGATTCATAAAAATTCATAAGTCAAATAATGTCAAATATTGGCAAGATGTGAAGAAACTGGTGTCATCACATACTGCTGGTCAAAATATAAATAAATACAACCAACTTGAGGACAATAAGTAATATCTCATAAAACTGAAATATGCATATGTTAAAACCCAAAAATTCCACTTTAAAAATTACTTCCCAGAGTAGTTGTACATAGCGTAAAGGTATTCATCGGAGCATAATCTGTAATACTGAAGAAAAATCTGAAATAATCTGTATATCTTATTTAAAGATATCTATATATACCATCAAGAAGAAAGCAGGTAAATAAATTGTACTAAATCTATACAATAGAGTAAGATAGAGAAGTTAAAATTAGTGAACTATATTATAGGTAAAAATAAACTTGGATGACAAAATTATGCTTCAAAACAAGATGTTCAAGTATGGTTCTGTTTATTTCAAGACACACATAAAAGAGTGATGTCTTGAAAATAGTGAAACAGGCAGCTTCAGAAGTTAAAATTCACTGCAGAAAAATTGAAAAGCGAAAAGAAACTGTCAGGAAAAAAACTTTCTATAAATACTGGAAAACAGATTTACATCAAACAAGTGAACACAGGATCAAGAAGAAGTTAGCTTTATAATGACAGGAAAGTTCTATGGTATTGTTTGCTCGTGCTTGCCCCAAACTCTCTCCAGGTCAGCAGTAATCTTGAAGACAGCAGTCCATGTTCCTAGTGTAGAACGCTGATTCCTGGTTATAGAGGTTACAAAACAAACCTTTTCCACAAATTTTTGTGTAAGAATGTTATAATCTGTCTGGGGGGCTACCTGGAGGACTAACACAAGGTGTTTTGTTTCTGTTTAGCTAAACTTAGAACACATCTAGACAGGAAGAGTGGTGAGCTTTGTTCACAAGTATTGTAAGGTAGGCAACCTGTAAATGTCTGATGCAAATGGTTATAATAACGGCATAAGATAGATCATGTAAAGCCTGAGAGAAAAACCCAAGGAGTGAATTTCTTTGGAAAATTAGGACAATCAAAAGCATTTATGTTTATGGGTAATGTAGAAAGCTATGCAAATATACAGAGTAAAATCCATGCTCAGAAAAGACCTGAGAAGACCTAAATCTTTCAGATTGGCCTGATCCTTTGGCTCAGCACAGATTTGACTGAGTGTTGAAGGAAGGGCCAAGCACAGAAACAATCTTCAAAAACTGGGAAAGGTAGGTTTGTTTGTTTGTTTGCATTATTTTCACTCCTGGGATTCAAGGAGATCTCTGTTAAAACATGAACTAGAAACAAACTAAGGAATAGAGACTTCAGTGACCACACATAACAAACAATAGTCTCTACCCAAAAAAAAATTGAAAAAAAAAAGTTGCTTGATAGACTACTACAGCTTCAACAATTGAAATTAAAAAGCAATAAATCCTATGGAAAAGGGACTATCTGATTTTCAGAGTTTCCACATATTAATATTCAAATTACAAGTTTTCAATAAAAATCACAATGCATACAAAGAAACCAGGATATACGGCCCATTTAAGGGAACAAAATGAAACGACAGAAATTATCCCTGAGGACAACTAGATGTTGGACTTACTACATAAGAACTTTAAAAAACCGTCTTAAATAATTTTAAAATGCTAAAGAAAAAACAGGGACAAAAATCTGAAGAAAGCCAAGAAAATGATGTATGAACTAAATAAAATATCAATAAGAAAAAATTATTAAAAGGAATCAATAAAAAATTCTGAAACCGAAAAGTACACTGAAATGAAAAAAATTCATCGAAGGTATTCAAGAACAGATTTGAGTAGGCAGAAGACAGAATCAGTGAACTTTAAAATAGGATTATTTAAATAAGTTAAACTGAGGAGCAGAAAAAAAAATGAATAAAATTGAACAAAACCTAAGGCACTTGTGGGAGACCATCAAGCAGACCACCATATACATCATGGGACCACCAGAAGGAGAAGAGAGAGAGAAAGAGAAAGACTGAAGAAATAGTAGCCAATCTTTTCAAATTTGAGAAAAGAGATGGATCCGTTTATCCATAAAGTTTAGTGTCTCTAAATAGAAAAAACTCAAAGAGATCCACAGCAACAGAAATTATAATCAAACTGTTGAAAGACAAAAACAAAGAAAGAATCTCGAAAGCAGCAAAGAAATCATCAATAAGATTAAGTCTATTTCTTATAAGAAACCTGGAGTCCTAAATGCAGTTTGATTACACTTTTGAAGTGTTAAAAGAAAAAAAAATGTCAACCAAAAATTCTATATCCAGCAAAATTATTCTACAGAAATTAAAAAAAAAATTTAGGCATTCCCAATATAGGCAAAAACTGAGGGAGTTTATTACCACTTGAGATGCCCTATAAGAAATGTTAAAGGGAGTCCTTTAGGTTGAAATGAAGATGGAACATAAACCTGTATGAAGAAATGAAGATCTAAAGTAAAGATAATTATATGGACAACTATAAAAGCAAGTATTTTATTTTATTTTTAATTAATTTATTATTTTATGGTAACATTGGTTACTGAAATCCAATAACTTTTAGCAATACACTTTCACAGTAAGGCAAATATATATTTACACTATGTGTTCACTTCTCATAGTTAATTTTTTTTTCTGTCACCACATATTTGACCCCCTTTATCTCATCAATCTCCCCCTTTCACCCACCTCCTACCTGCTGATAACCACTAGTCTTTATTATTTCTTTCTTTCTACTTACTTTGGGGTTTATTTGCTGTTCTTTTTCTAGTTCTTTTAATTGTAAGGTTAGATTGTTTATTTGAGCTTTATTTTGTTTCTTGAGGTAGGTCTGTATTGCTATGAATTACCCTCTCAGGACTGCTTTCGCTGTGTCCCATAAATTTTGAGTCACTGTGTTTTCATTTTCCTTTGTCTCTAGGTATCTTTTGATTTCTTCTTTGATCTCATTAATAACCCATTCATTGTTTAGTAGTGTGTTATTTAGCCTCTATGTGTTTGTGTATTTTCCAGTTTTTTCTCATTGTTGATTTCTAGTTTCATACCATTGTGATTAGAGAAGTTGGTTGATATGATTTCAATCTTCTTAAATGTATTGAGACTTGATTTGTGTCCTAACATGTGGTCTACTCTTGAAAATGTTCCATGTGCACTTGAGAAGAAAGTATGTTTTGTTGCTTTGGGGTGAAATGTTCTGAAACTATCTATTAAGTCCATCTGTTCTAGTGTATCTTTTAGGCCCACTGTTTCCTTATTGATTCTTTGCCTGGAAGATCTATCCATTACTGTTAACAGGGTGTTAAAGTCTCCTACTATGAGTGTATTAATATTAATTTCTCTTTTTATGTTGGTCAATAATTGCTTTATGTATGTAGGTGCTCCTATGTTGGGTGCATATATATTTACTAGAGTTATGTCCTCTTGATTTATCAATGCCTTTATTATTATGTAATGTCCTTTTTTATCTCTTATTATAGCCTTTGCTTTAAAGTCTATTTTATCTGATATAAGTATTTCTACCCCGGCTTTTTTTCATTTCCATTTGTATGAAATATCTTTTTCCATTCCTTTACTTTCAGTCTGTTAATGTCTTTTGATCTGAAGTGGGTCTCTTGTAGACAGCATATGCATGGGTCTTGTTTTCTTATCCATTCAGTTATTCTATGTCTTTTGATTGGAGCATTTAATCTGTTTACATTTAAAGTGATTACTGATAGGTACATTGTTACTGTCATTTTATTATTCATATTTGTAATTTCTATTTTCTTTTTTACCCCTTCTCTTTTTAGAGAAGACCCTTTAACATTTATTGTAATGCTGGCTTGTTGGTGATGAATTTCGTAAGCTTTTTTCTGTCTGGGAAGCTCTTTATCTCACCTTCCATTTTAATCAAAAGCCTTGCTGGGTAGAGTACCTGTGGTTATTGATTCTTGTTTTTCATAACTTCAAATATTTCTTGTCATTCCCTTTTGGCCTTCAACGTTTCCATTGAAAAGTCAGCAGACATTCTTATGGGTGTACACTTGTAAGTAACCAGCTTCCTTTCTCTTGCTGCTTTTAAATTCTCTCTTTGTCTTTGACCTTTGGCATTTTAATTATGATGTGTCTTGGTGTAAGTCTGTTTGAATTCCTCTTATTCGAAACTCTTTGTGCTTCTTGGATTTGTATGTCTAATTCCTTTGCCAGGTTAGGGAAGTTTTCTGTTATTGTTTCTTCAAATAGAGTCTCAATCCCTTATTCTCTCTCTTCCTCTTTAGGTACTCCTATGATTCAGGTATTTTTACACTTCGTGTTGTCCCAAAGTTCTCTTAAACTGTCCTCATTTTTTAAATTCTTTTTGCTTTTTGTTGTTCTGATTGGGTGTATTCAGCTACTTTGTCTTCCAATTTGCTGATTCAATCTTCTGCTTCATCCAACCTACTGTTGAATCCTTCTAGTGTATTCTTCATTTCTGTTATCATATTCTTCATTGTTGTCTGGTTCTTTTTTATGCTTTCTGTGTCTTTTTTTAATGCTTACAATCTCTCTGTTGAGGTTCTCATTGTGTTCATCCATTCTCCCCATAAGTTCATTGAACATTCTTATAATCATTTTGAACTCTGATTCTGGTAGGTTGCTTACTTCCATTTCATTTAGCTTATTTTCTGGAGTTTTCTTTTGTTGTTTCAATTGTGGCATGTTTCTTTGTCTCTCATTTTATTAGCCTCTCTGTGTTCTTTTCAATGTGCCAGGAATATTTGTTTCGTCTCTCAGCTTTAGCCAGATGGCCTAATGTGGAAGGTGTACTGTGTGGTACACTCTCCCTGATCCCTTGTGCTGGGAGCTCGAGACATAACCTTTGTGTGGATTGCGTGTGAACTTCTGTTGTCGCCAAGCCTTTACTGTTGTTCAGTGGGTGGTATTAATGTTCAGGCTGACTAATTGTGGGAACTGGCTGCACTCTCAGGATAAGAGTTGTTGTGTGGGTGCTGACCCTACTGAATGAGATTTGCCCTAACAGTATACTTGTTGCAACCACCCTTTGTGTATAACACTACTAGAACCAATCAGGAGTTGCTCTGCTGTAGTCTAGTACTAACCTCCAGATGCATTGGTGTTGTGGCCCCTTGGGAGGGGCTTCCCTGTAGGCCAAGGTTAGTTTCTGCTTTTGATTGTTCAAGGTGACCCAGTGAGAACTACAAAGCGATCTGTTGATGGTTGTTGCCTATGCTGGTTCTATAAGTAAGCAGATGAGACAGTGCTGTAGGAACCTCTTGGTTATCCCCAACCCTGACCTACTGCAGTTTAGCAGAAAGACCAGTGCTTCCCAAATCCTGATATTTCCTATCAGCTGCCTGTAAGTCTCTGAAACTGAATGAGCCTCTAGGTGATATGCATGTTGAGTGGCATAGGGACCCTGGGAGTCTCCTGGGTCTATTGAGTAAATTTCCCTCTGCCACTGCAGTGTCAGTTTATCAGCCCACACTGGCTCTGTGGCTCACTGTACAAGTTTCCACTTATAGCAAGGTCAACTGCTGCCCACTCTGGGCCAAAATGTGCCACCCTAGAGCAGGGGCAGCTGCCTATCAATGCACAGTGGGTACTTTGTGTACTAGATGGGGCAGGAACTCAGGGAGTTAAGGGCTGTCAGGTCAATACCGACCCCTGCAATCCCCTTAAGAGATATTGCAGCTTGTACAGGCAGTAGCAGTCTACAACTATTTTCTTTGAAATGTGCTCACTGTGCTAGCCAGGGTCTGTTGCTTGCGCTAACTGCTCAACCACAGCGTCAAGCAGGGCACAAGAGGCTGCTTGTCAATGGGCTACAGGCACTTTGTGGCTTGGGGGAGTTGGGATCTCAAGGCAACAAGGTCCATTTGACCAATACAGCCTCAGTTTTGCTGCAACTTCTGTGCCTGAGTGTTCCCACTGTAGACCTAGATCACAGTGAGACTAGCTGCTGTCAGGAGTGTTCCTCCAGACTCCTGTGATCCCTGGACACAGTATTGCAACTCTTACAGGCAGCAAAGGTCTGCCTGCTGTTGATTTCCATACAGTGACTACCCTGTGCCCGCCAAAGTTTGTTGCCTGTGTAGGTTAGGTGATCAGGGAAGGGGAAGGACAGGGCTGTGTCAGTTCACTGACAATGGGCCACCTGGGGCAATTTGTGGGTAAGGTGGTGCAGAGTCTCAGAGAAACAATGGCAGTCAAATCAATACAGCCTCAGTCTTGCTGCAAGTTTGGTAATTGTTGTGAGTTCCCACGGAAAACCCAGATCACAACAAGACCAGCTGCTGTCTGAGACTGGCTCACAGGTCCCCAATATTCACCCAAGTTCATGTTGGCAGCAGAGATCTGCCTAACCCTACCATTGAAAGGCAGCTCACAGCACTGGTCGCCTGCTGGGAATGGAAATGTAGTTTACAGGGCTGGCCACTTTTGCTGGGATTGAAAAGATCACACACAACAATGGTTGCCTCACTGTGAACACTTGGTCCTGAATTACTCGGAGCTGAGCTTGGCAGCAGTCTGCTGGTTGGGTGGGGTGGAGTCTCAGAGAGACAATGGCAGTCGAATCAATACAGCCTCAGTCTTGCTGCAAATTTAATAACTGTCGTGAGTTCCCACAGAAGACCCAGATCACAGCGATATCAGCTTCTGTCTGGGACTGACCCACCAGTCCCCCATATCTGTTCAAGTTCGTGTTTGCAGCAGTGATCTACCTGACTCTATCTCTGAAATGGGGCTCACAGCACTGGCCAGTGTTGCTGCGATTAGAAACGCTGCTTACAACAATGGCCTCCCTGCTATGAACACTTCACTCTGAATCACTTGGAACAACTGCCCCTGGAAGTCTGCAGGTTAGGCGGGGTGGGCTGATCCCCTCAAACCAGCACTTCTTAATGGCTCTATGGAAGGGCTCTGCACAATCAAGCTGGTGTGGTCCATACTTTACACTGTAGGGGGGCCAGACTAAGGCACAATGGTGGCTAACTTTCCAGCCCTCAATCTGACTCCAGATAATGGAGATTTTTTGAGGATGAATCCTGCGCAAGCCTGAGACCCACTGCTGGTGTCCCAGGTGAGTGTCCACAGATCAGAAAGACTTTGAATGGGTCCTTTAAAGGGATATCTAGGGACTCAGTCACCTACTATCTCACCCAGATTACCAGAATCCCCTCCAGTTTCTAAAGTCAGAGTTATTGGAATCTCTTCTTTCCTGGGCTGGGACCCTGTGCTGGAGAGCCCCCAAATGAGACCAGTAACCCCTTCTCCTTCAGAAGAGCCTCTGAAGCCTTGCTCTCCCTTCCAGTGATCCTCCACCACCTGCAGGTGCAAGTCCAGCTTGATTTGGGACTTTGCCCCTCCTACCAGCTTTGATGTGGCTTCTTTATATTATCAGATGCAGGTGTTGTGATCAGCTGGACTCCAGGTGATTCTCCACGTTGATTATTTTATAATTTGGTTATAATTTTAATGCAGTTCTGGGAGGAGATGAACCCTATTACCTAGTCCGCCATCCTCCCCCTCTGTTCAGTTTTAGATGTTTAGCTTATTGTTGTTTCAAGGGGAGGGATCTGAGTATATCTCTCTCTCCACCATGTTTCTCCACACTTGCTAGTATTTTATTTTTGACTTATACTTTATGTTTTACTTCCTACCTGATTTCAAAATAAAAATAATTGTAAAGCTGTTATTGGGCACACAATGTATAAAGGTGCAATTTGTGGTAACAATAACATAAAGGAGTGAATGGGGCGCTATATAAATATGGAGTTTTTGTATACTATTGGACTTATGTTGGTATCAATTCAAATTAGATTTTTATACCTAGAGGATGTTAAAATAACCAAGACAACTACAAATAAATATCAAAAAGAGATAAGAAAATGGGAAGTAAATCAAATTCTCTACAAAAAATATTAAACATAAAAGAAGGCAGAAATGCCTTGAGGAAGTAAGAGACAAAATTTATAAAATATATAACAAAAGGACAACATTAAGTTATCTCCTATTGGCAATTACATTAAATTTAAATCAATTAAACTCTTCAATCAAAAGGCAGACATTGGATGAATGGATTTTTTAAAAAAATTATCCAACTATATGCTAAGAGTTATTTACTTTAGATCCAAAGAAACATGTAAGTTGAAAGTGAAAAAAATGGAAATAAGGTTTTCTATGCAAGTGGTAACCAAAAGAAGGCTGGAGTGTCTATGCTAGTATCAGATAGACTTTAAGTAAGAAATTATTACAAGAGATAAATAAGGACATCTTATAGACAAAAGGACCAATTTATTAAGACAAAACAATCATATGTACCAAACAAGAGAGCCCCAAAATGTACAAAGCAAACCGGCACTATTGAAGGAAAAAATAGACAGTTCTAAAATAATAGTTGGAGGCTTCAATAGATAACTTTCAATAATTGGCACAACATTTAGACAGAAGATCAATAAGAAAATAGAGCATTTAAACAATATAAATCAACTACACCTAACAGACATATATTGAACACTCCACTTTACCATTGCAGAATACACATTCTTCTTAGGTACGCATGGAACATTTTCTAAGATAAACAATAAAGTAGCTCACAAAGCAAGTCAATAAATTTAAAAATTTGAAATAATACAAAGTATCTTCTTTTACCACAATATAATGAACTAGAAATCAATAACAGGAGAAAAATTGGAAAATTCACAAATATATGGAGATGAAACAATACACTCTTATAAGAACAAATGACCTAAAGCAAATTGTAAAACATCGTGAAACAAATGAAAACAACATTCAGCATACAAAATATGGCATGAAATAGAAGCAGTGCTTGGGGGAATTTATAGCTGTAAACATCTACATTTAAAAAGAACTATCTCAAATCAATTAATTAATTTTACACCTTGAGGAACTAGGAAAAGAAGAACAAACTAAACTCAAAGCTATCAGAAGGAGTAAAATAATATAGATTGGATAGGAGATAGGTGATACTTAGAGTAGAAAAGCAATTTACAAACCTTTAGTTTGACTGACACATACACAAAAGAGAAATCACAAATTACTAAAATCATATATGGAAGTGGATACATTATCACAGAACTTACAGAAATGAAAAGGATTATAAGAGAATACCTTGGACAACAGCATGCCAACAAATTAGGTAATCTAAATGAAAGGGACAAATTCCTATAAACATAAAAGTTACCAAAGCTGATTTAAAAAAATAGAAAAATCTAAACAACTTTATAACAAGTAAAAATATTGTACCAGTAATCAAAAACTTCCCAACGAATGTTCAGTTGGAAAGTTCAGATAGTTTCACTGCTGAAGTCTGCAAATATCTACAGAAGAATTAACATCGATTCTTCTTCAACTCTTCCAAAAAGCAGAAAAGTAGAAAATACTACCTAACTCATTCTCTGAGGTTAGTATTACCCTGTGTTATAGGCTGAATTGTGTCTCACCCAAATTCATATGTTGAATTTCCGATCTCTAGTACCTAAAAATGTAACTGTATTTGAAAATAATGTTTTTAAAGAGGTAATTACATGAAAATAAATCATTAGGTGGGGTCCTAATCCAATATGACTAGTACTCTTATAAGAAAAGAGGTACCAGGGAAGGGCATTCACAGAGAAAAGACCATATGAAGAGACAGCAACAGGGTGACCACCTGCACGCCAAAGAGGCCTCCGAGGAAACCAACCCTGCTGGCACCTTAATCTTGAACTTCCAGACTCCAGAACTGTGAGGACATAAATTTGTGTTGTTTAAGCCACTTAGTCTGTGATATTTTGTTATGGCACTCTGACAAACTAATCCAGTCTGGTACCAAATCCAGACAAAGACACAACAAGAAAAGAAAATTAGAGACCAATATCCTTTTTGAATACAAGTGCAAAAAATCCTCCCCCCCCAAAAAAATACTAGCAAATTGAATCCAATAGCATTTTAAAAGAAGTATATGCCATGATGAGATTTATCCTAGAAATTCAAGGGCGGTTCAACATGAAAAAAATCAACATAATATACCAAATTAATAGCATGAAAGGAACAAAACCATATGATTATATCAATTGACATAGACAAACATCTGACAAACTATAATACTTTTTCATGACAGAAACATTCACAATTAGGAATAAAAGAAAACTTCCTCAATATAATAAAGACACTTATGAAAAATCTATAGCTAACATCATACTATATATAAGACAAATATGTCATCACTGTTATTCAAAATTTTACTGGAAGAGCAAGTAGGCAAGAAAAAATAAATAAAAGGGATCTAATTTGCAAGGGAAAGACGTTAAACTATTTTTAGCAACAGATGACATGATTATATAGATAGTCTTTCAAATCCACAAGAAAAGCTACTAGAGCTACTAACCACTAAACAAATCTAATAAAGTTATAGGACACAAGATCACAAGTTACCATGTCACACACAATTGGATAGCAATAGTAGTAGTAATAGTAGTAGTAGTAGTAGTAGTAGTAGTAGTAGTAGTAGTAGTAAATAGCAAAATCTAAAAGTGTTGGCAAAATGTGGGGGAAATTGGTATCCTTGTATATTACTGGTGGGAATTTAAAGTGGTGCAGCCACTAGGGCAAAGAATTTGGCAGTTTCTCAAGAAGTTAAACATAGAATTACTATATGACTTAGCAATTCTACTTCTAGGTATATACCCAATAGAATTGAAAATGAGTACTTCAAAAAAATCTGTGTACGTGCATATTAATTGCAGCTCTATTTACAATATCTAAAAGGTAGAAACAGACCAAAATGACCATCAATAGATGTACAAATTTTGGTATATAAATAGAATGAAATATTCATCTCCAAAAAAAGGAATGAAATACTGACACATGCTCCAACATGGAATAACCTTGAAAACTTTATGGTAAATGAAAGCAGCTGGTCACAAGAGTCACATCTTGGATGATGGTATTTATATGAAATATTTGTAATTGTTATATTTATAGTTATAAAAAGAATTGTGGTTGTTAGGAGCAGTGAGGAGAGGAAATTGGAAGAAACTGTTAATTGGTACAGCATTTTGTTTTAGAATGATGAAAATGTTTTAGAAAAAGATAGAGGTGGTGGTTGTACAACATTGTACACGTACGAAATGTCACAGACTTACTCACTTTTAAATGGTAAATTTTATGTTATGTACATTCCATCTTGAAAAAAAAATTTTAAATTCATGAGATTGCAGACCCTAGGGATACAGGAAACCGTGTCTTTAAGTATAACCTGTATCTGCTTTTTCTGTCCTACAAGTGAAAGACAATAAAATAAAATCATATGCAGAACATTAAACATTTTTTTTACTAGAGAGAGGAAAGAGAGGAGAGATGGAAAGGAGGAAGGAAGGAAGGAAGGAAGGAAGGAAGGAAGGAAGGAAGGAAGGAAGGACGGAAGGAAGGAAGACAGAAGAGAGAGAGAGAAATAGATGGCATATATAAGCATATTTTTATTTCAAGGTGGTTAAAGTTAAGCAGATATTCTAATTTAAATAAAATTATACCTTCTTTCATGATAACTCAGAAACAGGAAACGTTATATACATAACAATGATGATATTATTGAGCAGAACTTACCCCTACAATTCATGCAGTCTAAGATATAGCTCAGTATTGCTCCTGCACAACACTATTTCCAAAACTCAGACAAAGAGAATTGTCTGGAATCTTTATTGAAGTTCCTAGTTACATAACCTGGCCTTTTTCAGATATTTAAAGCACAGAAGTGAAAAGTTCACTCATTATTTGATATCTGTCCAGTCCTACCAATATACATGGCATCTATTTTTAAAAAGACTGGGAGAGTTTGCTGGGGAACGCTTGATAGTTTGTGATAGAGAGCCAAAAGATTAAATATTTATTTTCCAAAAGGTTATGACTTCAGGTATTGGTTAAACAATGAGATTTCTGAACTGGAATGCTGTGACGAGGTCTCGCATTATGGAAAATCTGTTCACTCCCACCTGATAAAATCTGCCAGGCGGGTGATGGCACCCAAGTGAGTAGGTCCAGAGACCAGTTTCCAATAAACAGGAACTCTGCACAATAGAACCTGAGGCAAACAGCCATGAGAAAAACCTTTAGGACCGGGCCTCGAGCCATGCCTCTCTGCCGTGGACTTAGAATAAATTTTCACATAATGATGTGTATTAGATCCAAGGGGCATATTTATAGATCCAAGGGGGATATTGATTCAAAGGAAGCTGCATGTCACTCACATGGAAAATGTGGTTTTTGAAGGTACCTAAAGGGCAAGAATGGAGATTAATATTTCATAATTTCTCAAGCTTCATACTGAAATGTGAAGAAAATAGTGAGTTAAACAGCCTTGTTTACCAAATCTGAATGTTGTGAAATAGATTAATGGATTTATTACAGAACTTTATCTCGTATTATGGGATTATCAAAAGAACAAATTAATTTCAAATTCTTGTGATCCTGGGAAAACATGGCAGAGTGTGAGACATCCTCAGATCTCTCCCCTTGAAACAACAATAAGCTGAATATCTAAAACTGAGCAAAAAACACCCAACCTGCACAACAGTATGTCTGAGCGTAGGATTTACACATAAGAGCTACCATAGGTCAGAACTCCAGGTATCGGGTGGTGGACTGATACAAATAAAGATGCTGCCTCTAGCAGCTGCTGGAGCTCCTAGAAGGAGGAGGGGGAGTGGAGAAGGTGCAGAAACATCTGTGGTCAACCCTGCCTGGAAGTGCCAGGACTTTTCTCTGCAGCCAGGAGCAGGGCTCAGTCATCAGGGCAGAAAGCAAAGAAGTGGGACGAGACTGCGGAGGAAGAACAGTTGATTACTACTGGCCCTGGTTTCAAAACTGAAGCAGAGCCACAGCTCCCAACCCTCAATCCAGAAGGCCACTACCCCCATACCTTCTGAGACCAATCACCATGGAGCCCCCTGGGGAATCTGAGCAAATGCTACTGATACTGTCACTAACATTGTTGAAAACTGAGACTGAGAGTAGTAAGGAAGATTAAACATCTATCAGGGTGAAAAAAGGTATTATTCAGGCATTATATAAAGCAGGGATCCAAGAGGCTTAGATGCCACCTACTTGAAACCAAAAGAAAAGTGCCTTCTTTGCAACAGGCTAAAGAGAAACTTTTATATAATAAATATTCTTTCTGGGGGGGGAAAAAAGCAGAATACACTTCCATTAATGCCTAGGTGGAAAAATAGTCCATTAGACACCATGAACAACCAAGACGACAAGGTATTGCGGAAAGATAGAGAAAAATCTTCAGAAAATAACCTTACATAGAAATATGCGACTTAAGTGACAGAGAATTCAGGATGGTACATCTGAAAAAACTCAGTGAGTTCCGACACAAGTCATATCAACAATTTCATAAATTGAAAAAACAGCTAGATGAGCAGAGCAAGGAGTTTGAAACCCTCAAAAAAAAATCAAATACAACTTCTGGAGATAAAAAACACACTGCAAGAGTTGCAACCTTGGGAAATAGAGTCAACCAAATGGAGGAAAGGATCAGTGATATCAAAGACAGAAATCTAGAAATAAATCAGAAGGAAGCAGAGAGAGAAACCAAAGAATGAAAATAATGAAAGAGAAGTACAAGAAACAGCCGATACCATCAAGAAAGGAAACATAAGAATAATGGGCATTAATGAAGGTGAGGAAAAGGAGCAGGGACCAGAATGCATTTTCAGAAAAATAGTTGATGAGAATTTCCCAAATCTAAGGAATGAGCTGGAACTTGGAATTCAAGAAGTCAACAGAACAGCCAATTTTCTCAACCCAAAAAGGCCTTCACCAAGACACATTGTATTATAGTTATCAAAAATCAATTACAAAGACAGAATTGTCAGGACAGCCAGGCAGAAGAAAATGGTAACGTATAAAGGAAAATCCATTAGATTATCATTGGACTTCTCAGTGTAGATCTTACAAGCCAGAAAGGAATGGAATAAAATATTTAAACAATTAAGTGAAATGAATTTCCAGCCGAGAATAATGTATCCAGCAAAGCTCTCCTTTAGGTATGAAGGAAAAATTGAGACCTTTTCAGACATACAAAAATTGAGGGAATTCTCCACTATAAGGCCTGCACTACAGGAAATTCTAAAAGGGGTCAGCTCACCTAAAACAAAATAACAACAACAAAAAATGCATAATTAAGGCAAATAGAAGCAGAGGAGTGCAACCCTTACTAAGAATACGGGATTATAAGCTTAAATAAATAATGAGAAGAGAATAGTTGTAACAAGATAGTAATGAATGTTCAGCAAACATAGGGACAAATTGTGATAACAATGACTGAAAAGGGGGGAATTCAAAGATCCAAATTCACTAAGGGGAAAAGAGATAAGGCACACACAGAAGAAAATGGATGACTGTGTATATATTACTATCTTTTTCATATTTGTAATGGTAACCACACACCATAGAGTTGAAACTAAAGTATATAACATAAAACAAGAAGAATCAGAGGAAAAACTCATGAAAGCCAACCAAAAGAAAGGAAACAGAAACACAAGGACAAGGAAGCAATGGAAACACCGAGCTACCAGAAAGCAAAAGATAAAATGGCTATAAGAAGACCTCATATTTCAATAATCACCCTGAATATAAGTGGACTGAACTCATCAATAAAAAGGCACAGAGTTTCAGAATGGATCAAAAAACAAAACCCAACCATATGCTGCTTCCAGGAGACACATCTCAGGTCCACAGAAAAATAAAGACTCAAAGTAAAAGGATGGAAAATGACATTTCAAGCAAATGGCATCCAGAGAAAAGAGGGAGTAGTGGTACTAATATCAGATGAAATAAACTTTAAAATCAAAAGGGTAAAGAAAGATGCTGAGGGACACTTCATAATGATAAAGGGAATCATGCACCAAGAAGACATACACTTATTAAGACCTATGCTCCAAAACAGGGAGCCCCAAAATTTGTAAAGCAATTTCTAACAGAACTAAAGGGAGAAACAGGCCAAAACACTATCATAGTAGGTAACTTAATACCCCACTGTCAGATATGAACAGATCATCCAAACAGAAAATCAATAAGGAAATAACACCCTCAAATGACACATTAGACCAACTAGACATAATTGATATATACAGAGCCTTCCATCCCAAAACAACCACTTATACATTCTTCTCTAGTGCACACGAAACATTCTCAAGAATTGACCACATACTGGGACACAGAAATAGCCTCAACAAATATAAGAAGGTTGAAATCATACTAACCATATTCTCTGATCATAATGCTTTGAAACTAGAGATCAACTGCAAAAAGAAATCAGGAAGAACCACAAATACATGGAGATTAAACAACATGCTACTGAAGAGTAACCAAGTGAGAGAAGAAATAAAAAGAGACATCAAGAGGTACATAGAAATGAATGATAATGACAGTACAACATCTCAAAACTTTTGGGACACGGCCAAAGTGATCATAAGAAGAAAATCCATATCATTACAGGCCTATCTCCAAAAACAACAACTAGCCCGAATAAAGAACCTAACACTTGATCTTTAAAAACTAGAAAAGGAAGAACAAATGAGGCCTAATGTCAGCAGAAGGAAAGAAATAATCAAGATTAGAGCAGAAAAAAATGGAATTGAAAAAAAATAGAAAAAATAAATACAACAAAGAGTTGGTTATTTGAGAAGCTTAATAAAAATTGACAAACCACTGGCTAGACTTGCTAAAGAAAAAAGAGAAAGGACACAAATAAACAAAATCAAGGATGAAATAGGGGAAATTATGACTGACACCACAGAAATACAAAGGATCATACAAGAATACTATGGAAAAGTATATAACACCAAATTTAATAACTTAGAAGAACTGACCAGTACTTGGAAAACTACAATCTTCCTAGACCGAATCAAGAAGATCTGGAAAATCTAAAAAGATTGATCAGCAGTACAGAAATGGAAACAATCATCAAAAACCTACCAAAAAGTAAAAGTCCAGGACCAGATGGCTTCACCAGTGAATTCCACCAAACATTCAAAGAAGATTTAATACCTATTCTCCTCAAACTCTTTCGAAAAATCAAAGAGAAGGCAATACTTCCCAACTCATTTTATGAGTCCAATACACCCTGATACCAAAACCTGTAGAGATAATACAAAAAAAAAGAAAAAAGAAAATGACAGACCAATATCTCTTATGAACATAGATGCAAAATTCCTAAATAAGATACTAGTGAACTGAATACAGCAACATATTAAAAAGATTATACTCCACAATCAAGTGGGCTTCATCCCAGAGGAACAGGGATGGTTCAACATATGCAAATCGATTAATGTGATACACCACATAAACAAATTAAAAAATAAGAATCATATGATCATATTAATAGATGCAGAGAAAGACTTTGACAAGATACAGCATCCATTTATGATCAAAACACTTCACAAAATCGGCATAGAAGGAAAATACCTTAAGATAATAAAGGCCATATATGACAAACCATCAGCCAACATTACACTTAATGGTGAAAAGCTAAAAAACTTCCCTCCAGGATCGGGAACAAGGCAAGGCTGTCCACTATCGCCACTCTTATTCAGTATAACATTGGAGGTCCTAGCGAGTGCAATCAGACAAGAGAAAGATATAAAATGCATCCGAATAGAAAACAAAGAAGTCAAACTGTCACTATTTGCGGATGACATGATTCTCTTTATAGATAACCCTAAAGACTCCACAAGAACACTACTAGAAAAAAATAAACAAATACAGTAAAGTTTCTGTATACAAAATCAATGTTCAAAAATCCATAGAATTCTTATATTTTAATAATGAGTCAGAAAAAGAAGTGGAAAAAAATTCCTTTTGCAATTGCAATAAGAAAAAAAAAAACCTAGGAATAAATCTAGGAATTTATGAATATTCTACATAATGAAAACTATAAGATCCTATTAAAAGAAATCAAAGAAGATACAAGAAATGGGAAAATATTCTGTGTTCTTGGATTGGAAGAATGAACATAGTTAAAATGATCATATTACCTAAAGCATTATACAGATTTAATGCAATCTCCATCAAAATCTCATTGGCATTTTTTAAAGAAATAGAACAAAAAAAAATCATCAGATTCATATGGAAGCACAAAAGGCCCCAAATTGCCAAAGCCATCCTGAGAAAAAGAACGAGGCTGGAGGCATCACTCTGCCCAACTTCAAATCATACTACAAAGTGACAGTAATCACGATGGTATGGTATTGACAGCAATACAGACACATGGACCAGTGGAACAGACTCAAGAATCCAGAAGTAAACCCATATTTATACGGGCAAATAATTTTTGACAAAAAAAGCCAAAAACATACAGTGGCGAAAGGAAAGCCTCTTCAATAAATGGTGCTAGGAAAACTGGAAAGCCACATGCAAAAGAATGAAACTAGACTGTTGTCTATCACACATACCGAAATTAACTCAAAATGGATTAAGGACCTGAATATAAGACCTGAAACAATAAAATGCATAGAAGAAAACATAAGAAGTAAAGTCAAGGACCTTGGACTTAAAGATTTTATGAATTCGACCTCAAAGGCAAAGGAAGTAAAAGCAAAAATAAATAAATGGGACTACATCAAACTAAAAAGCTTCTGCTCAGCAAAAGAAACTGTCAGCAAGTTAAAGAGACAACCATCTGAATGGGAAAATGTATTTACAAGCAACAACTCTAATAGGGACTTAATATCCAAAATATAAAAAGAACTCATACACTCAATAAGAACAACAACAACAACAACAACAAAATAAATGATCCAATCAAAAAACAGGCAGAGGATCTGAGCAGACACTTATCCCTAGAGGGCATACAAATAGCCAAAAAACATATGAAAAGGTGCTCAACATTGCTAGCTATTAGAGAAACGCAAATCAAAACCACAATGAGATACCATCTCATACCTATTAGAATGGCTATAATCAACAGGCGAGTAATAAATGCTGGAGAGGATTTGGAGAAAAAGGAACCCTCATACACACTGCTGGTGGGACTGCAAATTGGTACAGCCATTATGGAAAACAGTATGGAGGTTTCTCAACAAACTAAAAATTGATCTACCATATGATCCAGCAATTCCTCTACTGGATATTTACCCCAAAGACTTAAAAAATCATACCTAAAAAGATATTTGCACACCAATGTTCATAGCAGCATTATTCACAGTGGCCAGGACATGGAAGCAACCTAAGTGTACTATGATAGATTGACTAAAGAAGCAATGGTACATATATACAATGGAATATTACTCCCAATAAGAAGAGATGAAATACTGCCATTTGCGACAACATGGATGGAACTTGAGATAATCATGCTAAGTGAAATAGGCTGGGCAGAAAAAGTTGAAAATCACATAATATCACTTATATGTGGGATAGAAACCTAAAAGGAACAAATGAGCGGGATAAACAAACAGAGACTCATGGACATGGACAATGGACTAGTGGTTACCAGAGGGTTATCAGGTAAGGAAGATGCAGAGAGGTAGATGCTGTTAAGGGAGTCAAATATAGGGGGTTAAGGGGAGGGTGAAGTGGGTAAAGGGGATCAAATATATGGTAACTGAAGGAAATTGGACTTTAGGTGGCAATCATATAATAGAACATATAGATGTCAAATTATAATGAACACCTGAAAATTATATGATTCTATTAACCAATTTGCCACAATAAACTTGATTTAAAATGAATAAATAAGTTAATTAATTAATTAATTCAAATTCTCTGACACAGAGGCATGGATTTACTTACAAAGAAAGCAATTATAGAAACAACTCTCTCACACTGTAGATGCATGGGGCATGTCAGTAAAAAAGAACACTAAAATGAGCCTAAATCCACACTGAGAAATAAAGATATAAAAATATTTTGCTTAGAAATGAAATTATTATGCCTCAAGGTATCCTCAGTAGGGGCAATTTAAGTGCCTAACCATATTAGAAACTATATTACTTTCTGATATAACTGGGGACAATATAAATATAGTACAATATAATTTGAACTGTTATAAAAAGTAGTGTGCTTTGTTTTATTCTCATTTTTCTTCTAAGTGTTCTTTTCTCTATTGTTTTTCATGGAATCACCTAAGAGTACTATTGCTGGATTATATAGTAAGTACATGTTAGATTTTTTAGAAATTCCAAACAATTTTCCAGAATGGTTGTTCCATATTTAGTCCTACCAGCTATATGGTATCCTTATTTTATCATATCATTTCATTTCTAAATAGGACCGCTGAACTTAACTTGCTTATCAGTGTGTTGTTTTTTTCCCTTACATTATATTTTTTTAAGTAAGCATTTTCTGAAGGTTGAATCTACAGATATGTCAAAGAATCCTTCCTTATTCCCTTCTTTCTCAGGTCATTAGGCCACACAGTGCCTTTAAGATGCCCTCAGGGTAGAGCCTCCATCTAGAGAATGGGATGAGGAAATGCCGACTAGAATGGCTGTCATGCTGTTTCAGCCAGCCCTACTCTGTGTTTTTTTTTTCCTCGAATCCATATCTTTGGATATGGAATACATTTTCCAACACTTAGATCTGGTGTCAGTCTTCACAAGTTTCTGTCTTGTGTCTGGTTCTGAGCTAAATGATTGTAAGCTCCTGCACTCCCCTTATGGATTTCCTAGCACCAACTTTTATTGCTAGTGCTGCTTCTAGGGACAATTGGATTACTGAATTATAGACTTATTAGGATAACCTGGTTACAAATTCCATTCACTCTGGAATATCTTTATGCTTAATTTTAAGAAAATGTTTATTTTTAAATTATTATAGAAAGGAAGTTGCTAAAATCATACAGAAAGTCCCATATACTTTTCACCCAGCATCCCTCAGTAGTGACGTCTTATATGACTGTGGTACAATATTGATACCAGGGAATTGACATCTGCACAATAGTGTTAACTGGACTAAAGATCTTACTCAGTCATCACCGTTTCTTACATGACCTCATTTGTGCATGTGTGTATTTCTATGCAATGTGATCCCATGTGTAGATTTGTGGAATCACTACCATAATTAGGACATAGAGCTATTCAAACATCACAGTGGAACTGTCTCATGCTATCCCTTTACAGTCACAGCTATCTCCTTACTCTGCCTTTTAGAAACCACACATGTTCATCTTTATAGTTTTGTCCGTTAGAGAATGTTGTATAAATGGAATCAGAGAGTATGTAACCTTTTGTAATTGGTCTTTTTCACTAAGCATAATACCCTTGAGAGCCATCTAAATTGCTGTGTATGTCAGTATACAAGAGTTTATTTAACCATTCACTTGTTGAAGGACATTGTGTTATTTCCACTTTTTGGATTTTATGAATTAAGCTGCTATGGATATGTACAAGTTTTTGAGTGAATATAAGTTTTCATCTTTCTGGAGTAAATGTCCAAGAGTGCAATTTCTGAGTTGTATGGTAAGTGCATGATTACTCTGATAAGAAACTGCCAAACTGTTTTCTATAGTGGCTGAACCATTTTACATTCTCTCCAGCAAAGTGTGAGGGATCTAGACTCTCTGTCCTTACCAGCATTTTGTATTATCATTACTTTTTCTTTTAGCTGTTGAAATAGGTATGTTGTGATATTTCATCATCATTTTAATCTACATTTCCTAAATGACTAGTGATGTTGAACACCTTTTCATGTGTTTATTTGCCACCTACATACATTCTTTGCTGAAATGACTGGATGTGTTTGCTAGGGGTTCCATAACAAAATAACACAGACTGAACAGCTTCAACAACAGAAATTTATTTTTCAAACTTCTGGAGGATAGAAGCCCAAGACCAAGATCGGCAGGTTTGTTTTCTCCTGGGGCCTCTCTCCTTGGCTTGCAGAAGACTGCTTTCTTTCAGTGTCCTCACAGGGTCTTTCTTTTGTGTGCACAAATGTCTGGTATCTCTCTGAATGTTCAAATTTCCTCTTCTTACAAGAACACCAGTCCAATTGGAGCAGGTCTCATTTTAACTTAATCATCTTTTTAAAGGCTTTATCTCCAAATATAGTCACATTTGGGGTACTGTGGTTCAGAGCTTCAACATATGAATTTTGAGGGAACACAATTCAGCTCATAACAGTGTCTTTAGCCTTTTATTTATTTAGTCAATTATTTATTTGTTTTACTGATGGTTGAAGGATTCTTTATACATTTAAGGTAAAAGTCTTTTCTTGGATATATAGTGTGCAAATATTTTCTCCTAGTTTGTAGCTTATCTTTTCATCTTTTTTAGCAGGGTGCTTCTCAGAGCAAAAGTTTTAACTTTTGATGAAGTTTAATTTACTAAATTTTTCTTTCATAAATTGTGTTTTTGGTGTCATATGTAAGAACTCATTGACTTAGGTTTAGACATTATTATATCCTTTGTTATTTCAAAAATGGTTATAAGAAACATATATTCCATTATTTACTTCATTTTTTGTAAAAGAAACCTTGTAAATACATTATCTGCTATATCACTCAGGCTCTCCTACATGAAATTCCAGGTAAAGGATGTGTTTTAGAGCTGCTTCTTAAACTTTAATGTCCATATAAATCACCTAGGACCTTGTTAAAATACAAATTCTGTTTCAGTATATATTGGGTTAACTTCATATCTTTCATTTCTAACAATCTTCCCATTTGTACTAATGCTGATGGTACAAGGACCACATTTCGAGCAACAAAGTTTTAGAATTTAATGTTCCTCTGATATCCCATAATAGGAACCAGGTAACAAATTGTGTCTTCTTTTTCACCAGGGAAAAGAAGACCAACATTTTAAGTGTAACATAACACACGGGTTAACTCATATTTGACATTTTGATGTCCTTATTTCCATGGTTCTAATTTCTATTTTTATTTCAGTAAATCTATTATTGTAAATTGTCTCAAGACCTTTCTAGAATAAGATGAACTATAAACAAAAATAAATTATTAAATGTGAAAGTGAGATTTTTTTTTGCGCTGTGTACCCAAGTATGAATCCATTCCATTTTTTCCCTCAACTTTTGAAGTCAATGGTACCTAAGATATACCATAAATGAAGAAATATGTCATTTGTACAATATTGGGAATTTTGAGTACAAATGTTCTCTTTTTCCTAAATTATGTGTAACTTACATATTGACAATTACTTTGTCCTTTTTAAAAATTAGGTTCTGGTATGATGGACTACATAGGACAGAATCTTAAACAGAGCATTGTCTAAGAAATATTTATAAATGGAATTATTTTTATAAACTTTATATTCTTTCTGTCAGAAGCACAGTTCAAAAATGGATTTGGAACACC
The DNA here is from genome assembly GCF_014176215.1 of Rousettus aegyptiacus. NCBI lineage: Eukaryota > Metazoa > Chordata > Mammalia > Chiroptera > Pteropodidae > Rousettus > Rousettus aegyptiacus. The sequence continues at coordinate 69,562,480 of NW_023416309.1, forward strand.
TGTGTGCTGATGATGAAAATGTAAAATGGCACAGCCACTGTAGAAAATGCCGTTGTGGTTCCTCAAAAAATTATAAATCAATTCAAAAATTCCACTTCTAGGTATATACTCAAAAGAATTGAAAGCAGGGTCTCAGAAAGATAACTGTACACCCACATTTATAACAGCATTACTCACAGTAGCTAAAACATGGAAACAACCACAGACAGATAAATGAATTAGCAAAATATGGCATACACATACAAGAGAATATTATTCAACCTTAAAAAGGAAGGAAATTCTGACATATGCTACAACATGGATGAACCTGATGATATTATGCTAAATGCAATAAACCAGTCACAAAAAAGATAAATACTGTATGATTCCACTTATATAAGGTACTTACAGTACCTTAATTTAGAGATAAAAAGTAGAATGATGATTTCCAGGAACTCAGGGAGTAAATGGAGAGTTACTATTTTATGGTTACAAAATTTCAGTTTTGCAAGATAAAAAGAGTTCTGGAGAAGGGTGGTGTTGATGGCTTCACAACAACATGAATGTATTTAATGCCATTGAACTGTACAGTTAAAAATGGCTATAATGGTAAATTTTATATTATATATATTTTATCGTAATTTTTAGAGTGTATTAGGTATTCGGATTTTGACTAAATATAATGTTTCTTATTGCACAGAGAGGTGCCTACATCATGACAATACTTCACCTCTGTGTCAATTTTACAAATTGTGTTCACATCGCCTTGGTCTGGCCATGCAAGTCACAGTATTTTTCAAAAATTATTTTACTTCTTTATTCTTTTGCCATATGACATCCCAATGTAATGCTCTACTTACATGAATCTCTTCCATGTGATTTTGAATTGTTTAGAGTAGAGTCAATGTTTTTTCACATGTTAATCCCCAGCATTTGGCATTGTGAGTGGAATTTAGTTGTTGCTTACTATTTTTTAAATAAGCAAATGAATGAGTATGCCTTTAAAAACCATAGAATGCAACTCATTTTGCCCTTCTATTTAAACTAAGTCTTATAAAAGTATTATATTTTAAATAAAATGAGTATTATCAAGTGTTTAAAGATGGCTTTCAGATTGCATATATTTCTGAATTTGCTGGAACATATTGCCTTTCCCCACACCATTTGTATTGGGATATATAAATATTTGAGATCAAAGATACTGTCCCCATCTGATTCCACATTATATTCACATGCAACATGTTGAGTACAACATGCTAAGTGAAATACTATAGCAATATAACTTTCGCATTTCTGTCACCCTAAGAATTCTGCATTTTTACCTGAGTGTTTTCCTTCTTTTTTTGTACAGAAAACTCAGTCTTGAGTAATTTTGTGTACCTCAGGAAATGCTCCGTGAATAAGCCTTTTGAAATCACTGTGAATGTTCGCAGAGACTTCTGTTACTAATATCTAATATTACTTTACACCTTTTCTAAATAATCAAGTCATTTAGCAGCAATTCACTTTTTTATGTTGGAAATATCATGGATGCACAGAGAAGCTTCCATTTTTCTAGCTGGAAGTTCATTATAGCAAGAAATGCCTTTCAGATTCCTTTTAGATGTGACATTTACTCATTCATTTCTGATTCTGTAGCTGCAACTGAGAGATTAGTGAATCTTGGCAGGTAATAATCTTCCATCACTTCTTGCTGCTTAAGAAATACAGGTTCCTTCTCATTTTACCCAGAGGATTTATACACAGCTCTCTCTCTCTCTCTCTCAGCAGGAGTCCCTAATCCACCACACCTCTTCCCCTGGATGCTGGGACACATGTCCTTCCTTCTGTAGGTCATTCATAGAACATGCCATGCCATGTCCTTCATAAATTCTGGAACTGCAGAGCATGGGTAGATCCCTTTTGTGTAGCTTCAAGAATATGAAATTCCTTTTTAGTGTGTCTCAAGAACTTTTTAGACATTAGTGTCCTTGCATGAATGCAGCAATATTTCTTTTATTTCAAGCACTTCCACTCTCACCAAGTAAATACAATCTAACCAATGCTTATCTTCAGTGATATGACAAATATGTACATTCCCCACAGCAGCCTCCACATTTCTGCAGTTCCATTTAGTTTGAGTTTCTGAACGGAAAATAGATTTTATAGTTACCCCTTCTGATTTGAATAATCTGAGGTACCTTGGCAGTAAAAGACACCAAAAATCTCATCAATGACTGCGAATGTCTGATTCTGCTCGAGCATGGAGCACCTTTGGAAACAGCCATCTTGGGAATGATTTCAGTGCACTGGAAACAAAGACAGAATTATACAGAATAAATTAAAAGAGACCATAACTTTGAGAACTTACACAAGAAAAAATCATTTTAACTGGTATAGGGATATAAGCCAGCAAACTAACATTCCAAAGGGGACAGTTACCCATCAAATAATGCAGAACCAGTTTCCAGTATAGTTTCTCAGTAGAATGAAAAGAAACAATTGACCTCAGTTGTCAGAAACTTATAGTATTTTCTACACTTCTCATTTTGAACCTTTGGACTAAGGTTTTTGGACAGTACAAATCTCCTTCACAGTGAATTCTCATGAATGTATGTAAGTTCTTAGGTTTAAAATTGAATTGTACATCTGGAGCAACTTGATAAATTAACTACTCATACTGAACTTTTTTTGTTAATACAGATTCAAAACAATGTTCTATAACATTAATGCTAAGTAATAATTAATATGATAAAACTATTTAATGTTATTTAGCTCCAGGATAATTTCTATGTGAGGAACTCGGTCAGACAATCTAAGATCATGGTACCATGAAAGCCAAAGTCAAAGTGAACTTAGAAGGTAATTCTAAACGAACTCAAATTACCTGCATTTATCTCTAAGCATTGACTCTATAAGGAAAAAAATACAGAAATAAATTAAATCAAGGTGGTAATTCTCAAATAGAGATTGGTGGAGCAGTGCAATAGGGGTGGGGCATACTAGAATTGACCTAGGGAATTTCTTTCAAATGATAAACATATTTCAAAATGTTTTGATATAGTTTTCAGGTAGTTAAATCTTCCAGTTGCAAGGTAACAGAAACTCAACTCAAACCAATATCAACAATTAAAAATAGATGTAGATAAAAAGAGATACAGAAAGATATAGATGATACAAGGATACAGACAATCTCAAGAATGTGAAAAGGATTCTGTTGTTACCCATAGAATCAAAGGAAGGACTGAGGGAACCAGAACTGAGATATTGTAATCCTAGACTCTAAACAGCCAGAGGAGAGAGAGATTTGTCAACTGTATAGATTCTGAGGCCAGAGTACCTGGTTCAGTTCCTGGTCCTGTTACTTATGAACTTGTGACCTTGAGAAGTTACTTAACCTCTCTGTACTCAATTTCTTAATCTTTAAAATAGAGATGACAATAGTAGTTATCTCAAGAGTTATTAAGAAAATTAAATGTATGCTTGACGTGGAATTATAACATTATCAATAATATCTCTGTTTCCCATGTCTACTTTCCTTTGCAAGTTGACCTCATTTTCTCCTACAGAGAGGCCTCCTCCATATGGATAATTCCTAAGTAGCTCTAGCTTGGAATTCCCAAAAGAGAAAGAACTCATAATTTATATGAAGGTCCTTGAGAAAGACTCAGTTTGGTTCTTTTAAAGTCACGTGTTCACCTCTTAAACCAAAGACAGTTGCTAGAAGGATGGAATACTGGACTAGATCATATGGCAAAGGTGGAGGTAGGCTCTATTATTGGAAGAAGAGATGAGAAAGCTTACTGGACACACAAAGCAATAGCTACCACAAGTCCTTGAAAATCCCTGCAGGGTTATGTGCTCCCTCTCCTCAGGTGAGCATCGCTGAATAATGCCTACTATTGCTACAAAAACAAACAAAAACAAACAAAAAAATCTTTACCTAATATAATTGAGTATTTACCTAATGTAATATGTTGCATTTCTTCCTACAGCATCATTAGAAAGAAAATACTATTATTTACAATTAACACACGCAGAAGTGAAAGCATGAAGAGTTTTTAAATGTTAGGAGTTTTTTGTTTAATTGCTCATCTCCCCATAGAATGTAACATCTACAGGAGCAGGGGCTTTGTTTTGTGACCCATTGAATCCAGACTCACATGCAGTCCATGCTCAGAAATTCTTTGTAGAGTAAATAAATGTACAAATGAACAAACAGGATCCCATAGCTGGTAAATAGTGGAGAGATGAATCAAAACCATATGACTTAGTCCCTGGGTCATGCTTTTAACCAGTATTCAAATACAGATCAGCATGTTATATGGATCAGGAGAATTGAGATAGATAATGGTTTAATTCATTTTTTACAGAAACCTAGTTTTAAAAGCCACCGTGCATCCACACAGAATATACCCATCTCTCAACAAAGGTCATTGATGTAAAGGGAGTCTTATGCACAGATACACGGGATGGAGAAGCTGTAATGGGGAGATAGAGAAGGTGTGGCAGATTGGGAAGCGTTCTTATAAAAGACTGGCAAATTCTTCAACACAGAGAAGTCTGCTGAGAAATGATGGAAGAATGTGCAGGAGGAGAAAGGGCCCTACAGGTCTGGAGGAGACTGAAAGGGAAGAAAAGGGCAGAAGAGAGGAGCAGGTGACTTCAGGCTTTGAACACAGACTCTAGTGCTCTCTAGATCAGAATGAGACCAGCTCTGTCCTGAGTGCCCTTGGAGCTTCAGCCGTCATTCTGCACATGGCATGGGCCCGTCACTTCTCTTTCAGCCTGAAATAGTGATGAAAGAACTTAATGATCTTGTTTGGCAGCACGTTTTGAGGATGGTTTAGCTGGAAGGAGGCATCTGTTTTATGCCAAGTAGCACATTCTCTTCTTGGCTTAGAGGGAGTCATTAGTACAATGATGTTGTGAGAGGACGGGTGTATTAGGCATTGCATGTCTTCCCAGTTAACTTTCTACTGGGGATTAAGAAACTGCAGAGAAAGTAGGGAATAGCAAGTAGTTTTTAAGTTATAAAATAAGCAGGTTGACTGCATCTGAGACAAGCATCCCAACCTTTCTTTTATACCACCCACTCAAGAAATCTAAACTCTGGATTCACAACAAAAATTACAATAAAGTCAAGCTGATATTAAAACGTCATTCAGAGGGAAAATGTATATACATATTCTTATTATATACAAATGCATATATTCTCATTATATATGTACATATATACATATTATCTCTTAATATTCTCTCTCTGTGTATTTTTACATATGTATACATATGAGAATATATATACACTCATTATATGAAGAGTATGTATATAAATTTTTATCTTAATGAGGTTTTAATAATAAACACTATTACATTTATCATAAATATATATTTATATTATATAGTAATTTATGACATATTTAATATTTATTATTATTTATTCTCATTATATAAACATTATATCTAGATACAAACACATTTTCATTATAAGTCGTGATACCTGTGCTTCTTTCTCTGCACATTTCACAGATACATTCTCTTCAAATATAGCTTTCTTTTAAAAAAAAAAACAGGTAGAATGGCAGGAAGGGGAGAATGAGAAAGAAGATAAAAATGGAGAAAAGAAATATGGTTGATGAAAGGGAGAAAGTCGACAGGTTGAATGGTCCACAGCTCAGTACATTTTAAAACTCAACTTTGATCTCAGCAGGATTTTAAGATAAAAGTTATACTGCAATTTCCTCAGAGAATATCTGTGAGAAAACCACTTTGTACATTATTAAATAACTATTCTAACTGCTTAAATGTTTGAACTATCCAAAATAGAAAACTGTCGAGCATTTTTGAGACGCACAGAGACCGTGGATCTACATAAAAGGAAGCTATAAAGCCTAACGAAAATATAACTGTTTGCTGCCTGCTAAATTACAAAATTCTGTTTCTTCAGGACTCACTTTCCACATGAATGAAAAGTTTATAGTTAGGCTTAAAAAGCTGAAGATAAATAGGGTTAAACATGGAGGCAACCATAGAGTTCTTCTATGCACAGTGGCACTGGATTTTAGAGACATCTGGGTTCTTGAAGAGAGGAATTAGAGTAGGAGAGAGACAGCTGCTTGAAATATGTACATTGTTCTTGTGTCCTGAAAAAGCAATAGAATCTCAGAAAGATAAACATGGCAGCTCAGGTGCTATCCAAAACTCTTTCATATTTCAAGTGTAAAGAACCCAAGGTACCAGGGAGGAAGACCCCAATCTTCATTTGCTGTCCCCTCCGGTATCATGAGCTCCTTTCTTCTGGAACATGACACAACTGTCACCATCCACATGATTCATGTTCACTCTAATGTCTGCTATCTCAAAAGAGTAATCTATAAAAGGAAACCCAAACCCTCTCTAGACCCCATGCCCTGCTGGTACTACCGATTCACACCTGCTTAAGTTCGTTCCTGAGGTTGATATACAAAATCTGTCTCCACTTTCTCAATTTCTATTTTTTTCTTGAATTCTCTTCTAACTTGTAACTGTGCATCCATCTTGACCTCCTATAGTAAATCTTCAATGGCAGCCAGATCCATTAATAGCAGCCAGGCCTATCTTTTGAAACATGTATCTAATAATGTCGTCCCTGCTCAAAATTCTTAAATGGCTTCCCATGGCACTCAGAATAAAATCCAGAATCTTCATCATGGCCTTCTAGGCTCCATGTGATCGGCATCCTCAACCAACCTCATATCTGGGTTCTCTCCAAGTCATTTCCAGGAGATCTTTCTATTGTTTCTTGAAGATTCCAACTGTGTTTTCATTTCAGTCTTGTACTTGTTGTTCCCTCTATCTGGAATCCTTTTTTCCAAGGTTGATCCATGACTTCTTCCTAATCTTTATTCTCAGGTCACTTCAGGGAGGATTCCTTAATACAAGAGCCATGACTCCCCAAAATAAATGAATGAATGAATGAATCATATCCTTCATCCTCCTCACAACTGCTTTCCACTGCCTTGCTCTACTTTTCTTTATAACAGCTGTCGCTACCTGACATCTTATTACCAAATTGCATCGGATCTAAAACATCATCAATTCTAATGCAACATTAATTTATATACCACTAATAAATAAAAATTTAAACCCCTACTGGCAATAAATGATGGCATGATGTTTCACTAGCCTTACATTGCTTGGAAATTTTTCATTTATGTTAGAGTATTTGGCAATTTCTCCTGCATTCGGTTGCATTGTTTGACATATGATAGACGACATCATTACTTGTGGACATGTTTTTTCCTTAGTTCTGTAAAGCCAGATTGTTTTCTGTAAGAAAAGATGGAATTGTATCCATTTTCCCAAAAATTAATATTTTCTTCATTAATACCAAATTTATGTTCCATTACTATGCCATTGGATCTACACAGTAAATTTTTGTTTCGAAGCCAAATATTTTAAAAGATGTTTTAAAAGGGAATTATATTCAACATGTGTAACATCAGCAAACACATACTGATAAGTCAGTTGAACTGGCGATGATACAATCGTTTGAACAAGTTTGCGTTCCTGTAGGTAGTGAGAGCTACATCTTGACTGCTGCCTGTCAAACAGTAGTTATATTATTTCATTATCTTAATAAACATCCTAATTTCAGAAATAATAAAATGTTAAAATATTTTAGATTGAATAAATACAGTAAACATTATTTGTCATCTCTTTCCTCCAATAGCATAGAAGGATGGCAAGAACTTATTTTATCCCTCCACTTTATCTTGCATCCTAAGCATTTTAAGAAGAGGCTGGAACATAGTAGGTATTCAACAAAGCTTTTTAAATGAGTAAATAATGAATGACTCAGTGAACAGACACTGGAAATAAAGGATATTTCAATACACACCTGGAACTTTGATAAATTGCTATTAGAAGGTTAATGAGTCTATATTGAAACAAAAACCAGTCTGACATAAACTACTGCTTCATTTGTGAAAGAAAAGAGGAGAGACCATGGCAGAACCATTGAAAGTGTCATGACTTGGAGGGAGTGTGCTAAAAGAAAAGTGTAACTTGGGCTAGCCAAGGGGCACATCTGGGATATATCACCGGTTTCTTGGCACTGAAGGTGACCCTGAAAGGGAAGCTCATAATGCTACTTATCTTTCCTTACTCTTAACTCTAGCTGACATGTCAGAAAGGGAAAAAATAGGACAACTGCACTGTCAGGGTCCCAGTGAGAGACACCATGCCTAGCAAAGATTAGGGTCTCTGTCCTAGGTAACTTTAACCACCTCAGCAAAAGTAATTCTTTGGAAAAGAGGTGAAATTTCCTGAGAAGCTTTCCATAGCTTTGGCAACCTTAATTTTCTTCTCTAGGTTGCTAGATCTCTGAATTTGTAGTCAAAACTATCATAAACCTAAAGCCTATATTGTCATAAACCTAAAACTTTCCTTTCTCCTTCTATCTGGCTAGAACTATTTAACCAAATTCATGTCAGTCTCTGAAAGAATCCATTTTAAAGCTAAATATGGAATAAACACATATTTCCTCCCAACTTGCATTCTTTATCAGGTTGACAAGAAAGAAAACCACAAAATATATGTAAAGGACACCACAGTTCAAATTGAGAGATCTGGGTAATCATAACAAATGTTTTCCTATGAAACCATTGCTTCCAGACATAAGACACAATTTTAGAAGATGTCTAGGCATGTTCCAACTAAGATTTAAGAGTTTACTGAGGCTTCTGGTTTCAAAGGATAGCTAAGTAGCATCCTCCCTTGCAGCATTTTTCAGCTTCTCACTAAAGTTGCAACAAGACTCAAACAAGAAAAAGATCTCACAGTAATATCGACAAAGAAAACAGAAAGAAAATTTAATGCCAAGATATGGGAAGAATTGGGTTTATTACAAGACAGATGGGGCTAGGTTGAAAAAATTTGTGCAGGCCTCATTTTATTGTGTAACAGCTTTGCTTTATGAATCTGAGTGTAACTCAAAAAGATATTAGACTCTTGGAAGTCCCACAAAAATGTGGCCCTGACTCAGAGATGGGAGAACTAAACCAGCTATAAACAAGGACAGATCTAGATTTTCTCAGGACAAGAACTTATATACCTTCTAGACCCTCTTTAGGGAAAAGATTACAAAATTAGATATAAATGAGATTTTGGTTAGAATGAGAAAATAAATCCCAGCAAATTACAAACTTAAAAAATTGAGTAATATAATAAACATCATAAAAATCCAAAAATTTGCAGATTATTTTTATTAATTAACTGTGTAACATGATTCTGTAATACTTTCCCTACATTTCTTGCTTGTACTCTCTTTGATGACCTTTTCATATAATGGTGATCGGAAAGGAAGTTTCTTTTGGCTTCACAAGAATATTTGGTAATGCCATATAAATTGTTAGGATTATTATAATTTTGAGAAATCTATATGAAGTCTTTTTTTCATATTGTAAGATATAGAAGGACTTTCCGCAAAGTAGCTTTTGGTTCCATACATTTAAATTTTCAAGTTCTAGGGAACACATCATGTTGTGAATTGAAGTGATCTCTGGCCTGGAAACCTGGTCTTAATCAGGGGTGATTTGGCACAATGAACAATAGAAGTTCCCTCAGAAATCACTCCTACACCAGGACAGCTAGCAGTAACCTACCTCATAGAATGGCCTGAAAAAAACATCAACACCCAGATCTCCAAATCCCAATGACCATGCCACTGCCATCCTATGTGAGGTGAAGTGTGATGGATGATAAGTGGGCATAGAAAGAGATAGTAATTCTTAATTAATTATTATCAAAATATTGTACTCATACAAATTTTACAAAAACTTGAGCATGTGAACGCTCTTCTAAGGCCCTCTTCAGGACTGTGGAGAGGGCTGGGCTAGTGTAAGTTAGGTCTGCAAAGCTTTTAGCTTCATAAATCAGATTTCTCTTTGCACCTAGAGAACTGGACAGCCATTTCTGGAGCCCCAGGACAAGGTACTGTTGAAGCAGGAAGAATATTGATCTTTTTGCTCCTGATATTTTATCTTCCCAACTCAAAAGAGAACAAGGAGACATGGCTTCTATGTAATAAGATCAACAACCAGAAGGAGAAAACAGACCGAGGTGAAAATATAAATACAACAGATGAAAAATGACATGCATGGTGCGATATGCATAAAGAGAGACTTATGAAGAAGAAAAAAAGACAAAACCCCCAAAATAGAATTAAAATCTATTACCTCAACTAGCATGCCCCTAGTTTTAACTGAGGCCCTATGCAGGTGATGTAGAAGAACATAGATGGGTCTAGTGATCAGTATCTAAGGTGATTCAATTATGATCATGTTGCCTACAGGTATCAAGGAAGCAAGTACTTCAAAAAAGCATGTATCAACTTATATAGCTCCAAAGACCACCAGGAATGAAAATCTACATGTACCATTACAATGATTTTCTCAATACTATGAGTCTTCCAGTATTCTTTGCTCTCCCTCTGAATTTTAAATACCAAGATATCCTGGAGTAGGTGTGTTGTCCATAGCTTCTTTCTGCTCACTGCCAGGGACCCTTAATCCCATCCCCAACTACTTTTTCACATTGTAGCAACCATCTCTGCTCTCCTCCCCCAAAAGGGAATACACTGTCTCATTTTTTTCCAAAGCACAACTCATAAAAAACTATTATGTGAATTTATTTTACTGAATGTTTGAGCCTATTTGAAGGTAATTAAAGCACAGAGCCAGAAACAACCTAGTAATGAATATGAGACATTGCTGTTTTTGATGGCTATGGTGGTCCCCTGCCCTGGGACAGTTCTTGCTGGGCAATTCAACTTCTTGGCTAAGAGCAAAGATATCTGGACTAAACTGTTCTTCTAGAGTAAGTCAAGGAATTGAGACAGTGGTGCTTTCTCTTGCCGCCCAGGCAAATCTCAGACAAGTTAGTTTACCTGTCTGTGCTTTCATTTACTTATGTGAAGAGGAAGACAAGATTAGTACACCATTGAAATAACAGAATGGAATTTGTAGAAGATTAAATGGCTTAATATATATAAAGTGCTAACAGTAATGCCTAGCACCTAAACATTAGCTCTCATTACCTGCTATTTCTCTTCTCAGCCTACTCCAATGTGCTGAGAGCTTCATTGTTGTGAATAACCCTAAAAATTCAGTTTTATGTTACTTCTAATAAAGTTTATTCATAAGCTAGAATACAATACAATTGTTGGAAATAACGGTCAAGATATATTTACATTAAAAACCAGAGTATCAAGTGTTAAAAACAAATCACTGAGAAGTATATATAATATGATCCTATTTTACATAAGTATATACATATATCACTTTGTGAGAAAAATATGTTTGAATATATATTAAAAAATATAAACAGAAAAATGGAAAAAAATGGCGTAGATGATAGAGGTTCTGTTCATCCCTCTGATGACCAAATCAAAGTTGTGATGAAAACAAAGAGCAAGAAAAAATCACCTGAGATCTAGATGAACAAGTCATACAACTAGGGAGAAATCCAAGAAATCACCCAGCAACAGTAGAAGATAGGACACGGCAAGGATGCGGCAAGGACGTGAGGCTGCTCGGTCCCCAGTGGCTGAGTGAGACTGAGGCTGCAGCAGCGGCAGCAGCAGATGCCTCTTAAAGGGACCATGACCGTGACCAGACTGTCACGGTGGCAGACTTGCTCACTTTGAGCACCAATGCTGATTACGCTGCACACAGGGGGCACCAGGGACTTATAGGGAGACATTGTCAGAGTGAGGGCTGAGCTGAGATTTGCTCTGTATAGAAGTGCTGGCAGTATCCATTGTTCCTCTGTTGAGCCCTTCCCCGTCCCACTGTGCTGACACCATAGCCAAGAAGTCATCAAACTGGATAACAGAGGCCGCTCTGCCCAGAGAATTCCCTGAAACCCCATGTCCCCCAACTTGCAGCCCCACCCAAGCCACATCCAGGTATATTTTTCAAGTCAGGTGCTCCTTGCTAAGCAGCACCTACACTCACATTGGAGGCAGCTGGCCTTGGTTTCTGGTGTGGCCTATTGAGGCAACTGTAAGCACATCATCTGTGAATTGCTTGCTGAATCTTAGCAGGTGGCCCTGGAGGGGCACAGGCTTGGGCTAAATTTGGCCTGAAGCTGAACGCTTCTCAAGACTGTGCTACTGGACACTTCCTTCACAAATCCACACTAATAAGACCGGGAGACTTAGAGCTTTGCTTAGTACATAGAAACAGACATGGAAAGGCAGCCAAAATGGGAAGACAAAGAAGCAGAAGCCATATAGAGAACAGAACAGAGATCTAGAAATAATGGAGTCAAGCAATCGAACAGATACAGAGTTCAAAACACTGGTTATAATGACGTTCAATGAACTTTTGAGAACTATAGATAAATTCAGTGAGAACATCAACAGAGATAAAAAACATAAAGATGGAAATGGAAATTATAAAAGAGAACCAGTCTGAAATGAAGAACACATTATCTGAGCTGAGAAGTATATTAAATGGAATAAACAAAGGAATAAACAAAGTGAATAAATGACCTATTGAGGATGGGAAAGCAAGGACACTCAATCAGAATGTCAAGAAATAAAAAGCCAAGACTGTAATAATAATTTAAGGAGCATATGGGACACTATTAAAGGTCAAAATATCCACCTCGTCGGCATACCTGAAGGAAAATAAGATGAACAGCTATTTGAAGAAATAATGATGGAAAACTTTCCTCACCTGGTGAAGGAAATGGACATAAAACCTCAGGATGATCAGAGGGTCCCAAAAACCAGGGATCCAAAGAGGCCCACATCAAGACACATCATAATTAAAATGCCAAAGTTTAAATACAGAGAATCTTAAAAATAGCAAGAGAAAAGCAGATAGTTACCTATAAGGGAACACCTATAAGACTGGCAGTTGATTTCTCAAAAGAAACTATGAAGGACAGAAGGGCTTAGCAAAAAATATTTGACAAGATGAAGACCCAGGATCTATAACCAAGAATACTTTATCCAGCAAAGCTATCATTTAGAGTTGAAGGACTGATAAAGAGCTTCCCAGACAAAAATAAGCTAAAGAAATTTATCACCACCAAGCCAGTATTACAGGAAATGTTGGAGGGACCTCTTTAAAAAGAAAAAACATATATCAAAAACAATATCAAAGAATGGTAACAGCTACATTCCTATCAATAAGTACCTCAAATAGAAAAGAATTAAGTGATCCAACTAAAGGATAGAGTTGGTGAATGGATAAGAAAACAAGACCCCTATATATGCTGCCTACGAGAGACTCACTTCAGATGAATAGACACACACAGACTAAAAGGAAGGAGATGGAAAAAGATATTGCTTTGATGGACCTAGAAGGTATTTAAGTCATACAGAGAAAGATAAACACTACATGATTTCACTTATATGCAGAATCTAAGGAATAAAAAGAACAAACTAATCAAAAACAGACTCACGAATATAGTGGACAATTTGGTGATGGATACAGGGGCAGGGCTGGGGAGCTGGGAGAATGGGTGGAGGGTTAAGGAAGTACAAATTAGTAGCTGATGGATGGTCATGGGGTTGAGGATCACAGCATAAGGAATGCAGTTAGCATTAATATGTTGGCAAGAGGGAGGGTCAAAGGAGGGAGGGAGCAATTGGGGGGATCATTTTATGAACTATATAGATGTCTAACGAATGAACTGTATACTTGAAACTAACTAAAATAAATAAATTTTTTAAAAATTAAAAAACAAAATTAGTAGTTTTCTCTAGGATTATGCTATGATATTTCTAGTAATATTTTTATGAAAGTATTATTCACATAATATGTGTAAATATTTAGGTATGTGTGCACATACATACAGATCTAATAACACATGACCAAATAACATAAGTGAATAAGAGAATAAAAGGTCAGGAAAAATTATATGTACCAAATAGTAGGGTCAATAGGTTGCTATCTTTAATAAATAAATAAATGACTCTTGTAAACCAATATGAAAATCCAACACCTCAAAACAAAAAACATAATCAGGCAATTTATAAAATAAGAAACACAAACAGTTAGTTATTACACAGAAACAGTTCAATGTCAACTGTCATTAAAGAAATACATATAAAGAATACTCTTTTTCACCTTTTAACATGACAATTTTAAAAATCGGTAGGACCTAGTTTTTGTTAAGGTGAGGAGATACAGGTATAATCATATGCTTCCTGTGATATGTAAATTAATGCTGTTTTTCTGGAAAACAATATAGTGACATATATTTTGAAAACAAATAATATTTATAATTTTTTGATGCAGTAATTTTTTTAATTTTAGGAATTTTAGTAAGAAAATAATCAATATACAAATGTGTTACAAAAACAAAACTTAGGTGATTGATTAGGTAAATTGAGGGATATCTTTAAAATGATATATATGTTTTCTCTAACATACACAGTACAGGAAGATGCTGGCAAAATAATACTAGGTGATAAAAACAGATGAGGTAATGGGATTCTAGATTCTTCAAAATAATTTGTGCAATGTAAAAAGAACTAGAAATACATTAATAAGTCTCTTTGTTCAAATATGGTAATTTTTATTTAATTTTGCATACATTTTGATATTTTCAAAAAAATTTTGCATGGCTATTCCTCTCATAAATTGTGTATTAGTTTTTTTTTTATTGCTACTGTAAACATTACCACAAATTTAGCAACTTAACACAAATTCATTACTTACAGTTCTGTATGTGTCTCATTTAACTAAAATCAAGGTGCTGATAAGGGTGCCATCCTTTCTGGAGGCTCCAGGGAGGAATTTGTTTTCTCAGTTTCTAGAAGCCACCCACATTGCTTGGCTTGTAGCACCTTTCTCCATCTTTAAAGCCAATAACAGCAGATTGAGTCCTTCTAACATTGCATCACTTCGACCTCTAACTTCTGCCTCCCTCTTCCACTTTTAGGACTCTTGTGAGTACAGTAGGCCCACCTAGTAAATCCAGGATAATCTCCCTATTTTAAGGTCAACTAATACGCAAACTTAATTCCATCCACAACATGAAATTCTCTGGGCCATGTAGTATGACATATTCACAGATTTTGGGCAGTAAGACCTGAACACTTTTGGGGATCAGTATTCTGACCATCACAAATGCTAAAAACCAAAAAACGATATTGTCTATAAACAGAACTTGAGTGAAGATACACTTTAAGTGCTAATGAAGAGAGTTTAACAAGTCAAAAATGACATCTTGTACTGAAAAAATAAATCAAGAATCCAGTGGAACTTACCACCAAGATAGAGCTCTTCTTCAATTAATCCAGAGAAGCCTCATTGGATCTATTATAAATATTACTTGGAGTAGACTCTGTTTCAAAGAAACAACTCAAGGAAATGATTGACAATACAATGAGGAGTTATTACTTCATTCTTAAAGGATTATATTCCTTTAAACCTAGCTGTATATTGTATCTCTGTTTATTTCTTAGATAAAGTTGCTAACTGATTCATAATTTTATTTCATTAAACACTGATTTTTAATATAAAAATTATAATTGTCTTCATATCATGCACTGTTTATCTATTATACATTTTTTTTTTAGCTAACCAAAAACATAAGCATTAAACCTCTCAGGCAACTACAAGCACAGTATCACATATCAAAATTTCAGTGGCCATGCCTGTAAGAGATGTCTGAAGTTTCAGGGTAAGGCTTAGAAATTAAATGCTACTAAAAATTAGTAAATATCACAAGGTTTTCATAATATGAATATTATCACTTATTTTAAATAGGTGCTTGGTGAAGGCAGAGGATTGGACTCTGATTGTTTAAAGTACTTCCAAGTCTCAGGCTGCTCAAGTGGCCTTTACTGTTCTAAAGAAGAAGACAGGCTTGATTTAGCAGCTAAGGCTCTGACTTGGTATTTCACAATCCCATTCACTGCCTGGTAGCTGCAGGTCAAGATCCCTGTGGAAAGACAGCAGGCCCCTGGGCAATGGACTTGGGAGATGTCCTCAAAGAAGAAATCCCACCTCCCACGTTCACACCTCACCTTCCTGACTTGGAAAACACCTCCAGTTAATGAGCAAATCTGGCATCTGTCAGCTTTTTGTAAGCAAGCATTTCACAAGGTTTACAGAAAAGTAAAGTAAACAGAGTTCTGAGTAACAAAAGAGTGGCGTTTATGCATTCTTTGATTCACTTTAAAGGATGGTATAAACTGACTTTTTAACCAAGCATTAGGCAAGATCTGGGCCCAAGCCATTCTATAATAAACAGTGACATGGCTATATTAAAATATTTACTTAGTGTGCTAAAGTGACTTATAGGAAGAGTGGCTACTACATAGAAGTACTAAGTATTAAGGCGTCAGGTGCCACGGGTGGCATAAATATTCCATGTGCACTTGTTTATAGGAAAACCCCATCTGGATTTGGCTAAAACAGCAGGCACCCTGGTGACCCCAGTTTTGCTATTGGAAAATATAACACAAGTGTTCACTCATCTAGAATAACTACAGTGCTAAGTGCCAAATGACAGATGGGAGGGGATTGGCTTTTCTCAATAAAATCCAGGCACTCCATTGTAAAGGGTTTCATTGTAAGGGCTCCTCGGCATTTATAGACTCTTAGAGAAGATATGCAGCTAGAAGAGGCAAGGTGCTGGGTCAGGCTGACCACAGCCCGCCTATTCAAGATCACTTGGCCTAATCATATCCATGCAAGCTGGACACAATTTGGAAAACTTGGCCTGGAATAGTTCATGAACATCAGTGTCATCAATCTGTACCCCACCTTTCCCGAACTCAGTTATGCTGAGTAGCCATTAGGCAGACAAGCTATGGGCCTAGCCTAGTGTGATCAAAAGAGCACAGTATTTTGAGACAGAAAATCTGGATTTGGAACACTGCTCATCCATTTACTTGAGTATAACTTTTACGAGGAGAGAGAAAGCAATGCATATTGACAGGCATTGTATTGAATGCTTTTCCTATGTTATCTTATCGATATTCTCATGCTAATACCATGGTACAGGTAATACTTCTCCATTTTATAGGTTCACATAAATCATTTCAGGAAATGAAAGGTCTTCCTGGGACGGACTTTGGTCATCCCTTCAGATGAACACATCAGCTTTCTCCAAAGGTTGACCCAAGTGTAGTGGAAGCAATAAAGATAATAAAAGTAAAGCAGTCCTCTAAGACTATTAATTTATTTGGAGCAAAACTGTCTCTGCATGGCAGCATGCCTATCCAACAGTACAGAGTTCAAAAATATATAATCTTAAATTAAAACTTAACTGTTAACTGAAAACTAAAATTTCTATGTGATCAAATAAAGCAGCTCCCTCCTCCTCCCCTTCCACTTGATTGTAAACCTCCCCCAACTGAATTTGATTAATAAATTTTTTTTCACTCAACCACTCACTCAACAAAAATGTAATAACTACCCACCTCACATAGAGCTCTTTTTAGACAATGAATATATAGTAAAAAACAAAGTGTCTGCCTCCATGGAGCTGATCTCCTATGGGGTGACAGATGATTATGTATGATTACGTGAGTATTTAACATAATTTCAGGTAGTGATGAGAAAAAGAAAAATTAAGCAGATATAGGAATGAAGAACAATTAGGAATGCTATTTTCTATAGGGTGGCTAAGTAAACCAAAGCTTTTAAGAGGCATGGAAAAAATTAATTTAATTTACCATCTTTGGCATCATAGCTCAATGTTTAAAATATTAAACTTCACCATGACATGAAGAAAACAATACTGAGCTTAGAATTATTTGAAACTCTGGTCTAATCTTATTACATAGTCCTGAGAAAATTAACTTACTGCATAGTCCTGAGAAAATTTTACCATTTCATTGGTGGGGAAACTGAGACCCAGAAAGGTCTTATGACGTCCTCAAGGTAACAAAATTTGTATAAGCCTTTAAAGCTTCTTCCTACTCTATATTTCCAGAATTGTACTGTTCAATATGGAAGCCACTAGTCACATGTAGTACATTTAAACTTATTAAACTTAAAAAAAAAATCCAAATTCAGTTCCTCAGTTGCATTATCCACATTTTAAGTGCTTAGTAGCTATAAAAGGCTCATGGCTACCACATCAGCATGAAGACTATAAAATATTTCTTCCACTGTAGCATGTGGAGAGCCCTATTCTAGAGTTCTATGGAGTATGTTAGCTCTTGAGAGAGGGAAAAAAACTGGTTTTTTATACATTTTTTTTTATTTCTACCAGATGATTTGGTACGTTAGAGTCAAATCATTTGGGGGGTGTTTTTAACTCAAGAATTTTATGCCCAGTCAAGTTGTATTCTATGTGCAGACATAACAAAATGCTTAAGAAATAATATCATCTACAATACCTTCTTGGAAAAATAAATGAAGACAATCTAACAGCTTGAGTGACAAAGAAAATTAAAGAGTCTCAAAGTGGTAAAATCAGAATAGAAAATATTGAATGGTGTGTACCAAAAGCAATTAAACAAAGATCCATGTAAATAAATATGATTGCAAATTAAATTACAACCTTCTCTAGAAAATGCAAAACATAAAGTGTAAAGATGATTTAACATATAGTCTGGATTTTAAAGTGAGAAAAACTAATGAAATTGCATGATAATACTCAAGTTTGATCTTGAAAGTGACGTGGTCCCACTATCACAGTCATAGTAAAAGTGTAAATAGGTGCAACTCTTCAATAAGTATTAATAACCTTGAAATTGTTAAATTCCTCCCACCTTGTTATTCCACATAATAAATAGTACCAGTAAAGAACAATTTGCCTATTAAGATATTCATTGCAGTATAGTATATAGAACTCAAAAAAAATTTAAAATATATTTAACAAGTGAGAAATAATTAAGTTCTAGTATATCACTAAAATATAATTTCATGCATATATTAAAAACTATGATTGCAAAAAAATTAATAACATGGAAAAATGTTTATTATATGACATTAAGGGCAAAAAGCAAAACAAAAACCAAACAAAAACAAACAAAAAAACCAACTCAATAATAGCTAACACTTAGTCAGTTTTAGTAAGTGCCAGTCACTTATCTAAAGATTTGAGGTATATTGTATCATTCACCTCTCAAAATACCTATAAGCAGTCAGTACCAATATTATCTTTGATATCCTATTGATGAAACAGAGCCTTATAGCTAATTTGCCCCAATCTCTTAAATCACTAAGCGACCAAGCCAGGCCCTTCTGATGCAAAGTCTGTACTCCTGGTTACCTCCTCCCCAGGAAACTCCAAGCGTGCTCCCAGCCATGTTAAAAAAGAAAAAAGTGTACACATTTAGAAAAAACTCCTCACTAGAAATACACCAAAACCTCGACAATGATTGTCTCTCTGAATGATGAGGTTACAGATTGCTTTCATTTTCTTCTTCAAATTAGTATTTTTTTAAAAAAAAATCATTCTGGCAGTGAACATTATTCAATAATTGAAAAAAAAATGTAATGAAAAAGAGAAGCCATCTTTAAACACAGATTTGCACACCAAGGGAGAAAAAATAATAATTCAAAAGGCAAAGCTAAAAATGGAATTCCAAAGTGTTGCCTGGAAATTAGTGGGAGTTCAAAGGAGTTAAATAAAAGATGGAAAATTGGAGATGTGCCATTACTAAATCTTTAAGCTCTTCCAAAAGGGTTCTGTTTGCGGTTGTTGGTTTCTATCTCTCAGCTCTCAGCTTAACTAATGAACATTTACACAATACTGAGAAGTTAGAAGCCACTCAGAGGCTCCAAACTTATGAGTCTGCCTAGTTGTTGTTATTTTGTTTTAATGGGTTTCTTTATTGGCCTAACAAATGAATTTACTGTCAGCAGGCTCTTTCCCCCTCTCTCAATTTTATTATTATTATTTTTTAAATCAGGCAACACTTTGTTGAACCAACCTGACCCTGAAGAATGCTTCCTGGCACATTGTCCAAGAAGTCTAGCAGAAGTTTGTGTGATTATCTTTATGAGTGAGTACAGTTTAGTCTAGTCCCTTTTTTGTTAAATAACATAATCACAAATAGTACCCCAGCAAATAGGAGAGCTGGTATTATCTTTGATTAGTTGTTCATCAATCATCATGGTCCACAGAGGTCATAGAAGATAACTTCACACACTGCAAAAAAAAAAAAAAAAAAAAAAAAAAACCCACCAAAAAGTCATGTACATATTTGTCATCCTCATTATTATATTTCAGTTTGCCAGTAGTTTCTCCGCAACATTTGGAGGCTGATTCCAATGCTGTTTGTCACCCTTGTTCAACATTCAGTTCTGGGGAGGCAACTTCTAACTCCTAGATTCAGAACTGAAACAATGCACTGGAAAGTAGTATATTAATTATTTAAACTTTGAAGAATTAATTTCTCTGAGCCTCTCCTAATGATTTAAATTTCCATTTTGGTATCCTTACTTTTTATGTCCAACAAAACAACTCATATGGAAGGATAGAATAATGCAAAAAGCTCAGGAATTAGAATCACCAGATTTGGGTTTGAATCCTACATGATCGTTTACTAGATAAGACCTGTAATAAGTGTTTAACTGCTTTAAGTCTCATTTTCTAGGAATTGAAGTGTTAGTATTGAGACTCAAGAGTGTGTGTATACACACACACACACACACACACACACACACACACACACACACTGATGCCTGGCATCATTATAATATGTGCTTAATGAATACGCTTATTCTTGGAACCTGAAGCACACACAGTAAGGGGAGTTTCAGGTCTTGGTTCTTTCTTTTAACTTAATCAAGTTTGAGAGTCTATTTGGGATGAAAAGCATTTTATTTCTAAACGTGGAAGAAAGCAGAACTTCCGCTAACATTTCTTCTTGGTACCAGTTCATTTCCATGTTGTGTCATGCCCTAAAGAATTAGATTGTAAACCACCCATAGAAAACAGCATTATCTGTATACTGGATGACCCAACCGGTCAGCACCACCATTCAGAGACAGTGCCTGAGATGACCCCAGTTCCATTCTTTTCCCTTATACTCCTTATCTTGTATTGAGAGTGGGAGATGTTGCAAATTGTTAGTCTTTATTTTGTCTAGCCAACATGGGCCCAAGATTATTTTATTTGTGTCTCACTCCCTCATTTTAGACTATGCAATATACTTTGAAGTCACCATATCTCCCTTACTCTATAGCAGACTGGATAGGCTGGGTTATGTTGCAGTAACAAACATCTAAAAATTCTCAGTAACCTAAGGCAGCAAAAGTTAATTTCTTGCTCATGCTATGTATCCATTGCAGATGGTCTAAAGGCTCTGTTCCAATATCTACTCTGGGGCCCAAGCTGATGCAGCATCCACTCTATGGAACATTATCAGTATCTGTGAAAGAAAGAAAAGAAAATTTGATGTCGGTATTTGAAACTTACACCTGGAAGACAGCATATCATATTTCAGTGACTAAAATAAGGCATATACCCATACTAGAATTTGAGAGAACAGAAACGTACACCACCACTGCATTTCTTAAAGAATAAATAAAACACTTTCATACTACACCCATCACATATCTGTAAAATACACTAACTAGATAATATTAGCCTCATTATAAAAATGAATACATGTCCACAAAAGAAAAAATTAGTAAGCTGAACTTAAATTTTTCTGCTAGGCAAAAGATACTTTCAAAATAATGAGAAGACAAGACAAAGACTGAAAGAAAATATTTGCAAAGTCATATCTGAAAAAGAACTGTTAGCTGAAATATACAAAGAATTCTTAAAGCTCAATAATAAGAAAACAAACAACCCTATTAAACAATGGGCCCAAGATCTTAACAGACACCTCACAAAGAAGACATATAGATATCAAATAAGAATATGAAAAGATGTTAAACATCATATGACATTAGGGAACTGCAAATTAAAACAATAATGAGGTAATGGTGTACACATATTCGAATGTTCAAAATTCAAAACACAACACCAAATACTGATGAAGGCATGGAGCAACAGGAACTCTCATCCATTGCTTGTTGGGATGCAAAATAGAACAGCCACTTTGGAAGACAGTTTTGCAGTTTCTTATAAAACTAAACATTCTCACCCTGAGATTCGGTAATCATACTCCTTGATGTTTACCCAAATGAGGTAAAAATGTATACTGATGCAAAAATCTGCATATGGATGTTTATAGCAGCTTTATTCATAATGTTCAAAACTTAGAAGGAACTAAGAAGTCCTTCAGTAAATGAATACATAAATAAACTGTGATATATCCAGACAATGGAATATTATTCAATACTAAAAAGAAAGGCGCTATCATGGTCGTGAGAAGACATAAAGAAAACTTACATGCATATTACTAAGTGAAAGAAGCTAGTATGAAAGGGCTCATATTGTATGATTCCAGTTGTATGACATTCTGGAAATGACAAAACTGTGGAGGCAGTAAAAAGATCAGTGGTTCCCAGGGGTTATGATTAGAAAAGGGTGACTAGGTGGAATGTAGAGAATGTTTGGAGCAGTGAAACTACTCTGTGTGATGCTATAGTGATTGATACGTGGTTATAAAAATTTTCAAACTCATCAAGTGTATAACATCAAAGTGAACCTTAAACTATGGATTTCGGGTGATAATGATGTGACAGCGTAGGTTCATCAGCTGTAACAAATATCCCACTCTAGTGGGGGATCAACATAATGGGAGAGGTTGTGGGGTTGGGCAGGGGATTTATAAAAAAAATCTCTGTACCTTTGACAATTTTTCTGTGAATCTAAAAACTACTCTAAAACTTAATTTTATTTTTAAAAATGAAAATGAATACATCTTAAAGATCAAGTGGCGTGGGTAAGGTCATGCAAAAGAGTGCTTTGCACATAGAATATAACAAATATTTGTTGAACAAATGAGTGAAGGGACATGTGAATTAATGAAGAAGTAAAATGATGAAAGGCAGTTTGCAAATAAAGGTGACATGATTCTTAATACAGAGTTCTGCTTATATCATACTGCTACTGTTTCTCTCCTACCCCTACTCCCATCCAGGCTACTAACAAGTATCTTTCACCCCCAAGAAGGTTTCCATGTTTTCACTTCTCTCTGTTTATAAAATAATTTGGATTCCTAAGTTCTAGAATGGCAAATTGTAAGCAATCATATTGCAGTACAACACAAGTATGCGCACATACACCCACAGATACACAAAAACTGTCAACTTATAATTAGAGAAATGATACACAAAAACTATCAATTTATAATTAGAGAAGTGATTGTGGAGGGTCATTAAAGGAAATTGTAATTTACATAATTTTAACTAAAAACCTGTTACCAAGAAAGAAGTTGTAATAGCAATGTCCGAGTCTGTAGATTATTATTTTATTATAATTATTACTTTGAATTTTGTTCCACTTAAGCAGTGATACCAAGCTTCCACAGATGTTACTGTCCTGAAGAGACAGCTGTGGCACATGGGTTTCAACTGAGAACCCAGAAGACTAGAGAAATAAAAAATGACAGAAAGAGACAGACAGAGAGACAGGGAGTGTTTAACTAAAAATGCCTCTAGTACCAGGCAGAGCAAAAAGAATGAAAAATTCTTCATCCACGAGGATCAAAAACTGCATATGAGCCAAATACATCTGTTGAATGTTGAAAGTGACAAAATACAGCTCAGAGAGAGAATGCACTGAATCATTAAAAAAATTCCTAAGAAACTTAACAAGTACATCTAGACACTGCTCAAGTATGTGCTCTGATGGCTCATGGAAACATCCTAGAGAAGTGATTCAAATGGCTTGGAAAATGTGGCCTCTTCCTTTGGATGATTCACCAATTAAGAAGACAGTAGGAACTCAAGGTAATTGTAATTGGGAGTTTTTTAGGACTATAAAGAATCCTATATGTTGTGCATACGAGAAGATATTGAGGCATTTGGGTACTGGTGTATGAGGGAGATGGATAGAAGAAACGAAGGTAGATTTTTTTTTACATTTTTTATTTATTTTTAATGAATCGAATAATTCAAAAATTTAAAAGTATAAAGTGACACACAGTGAAAAGTCTCCCCCATCTTTTGTCCCAGTCACTCAATTCCCCTTCTCAGTATCAATGATCAATTCTTAGTATATTCTTCTCACATAATATTTAGAAATTCAAACAGAAAAAGTTTTCATTTTCCTCCTTTTAATTCAAATACTCACATACAGTTCAAATGATTATGCACCTTAAAATAGAGCTTGGAAGCAAATCTTAAAATTGAACACATATAAAAACCAACGAAATAATTCCATCTCTAAATCAACGTGAAGAAAGCCAGTTTAAAAAGCAAGCCTCCTTAGTTCACAGTGAATAACTGATTCCTTTACCTCAGCGGTTTAATTCAAGCTTGAATTATTCAATTTTAAATGCAAAACATCTAACAATGTACTGTACAAAATAGATATCCGCATTCATCTCGTTTGAATGAATGAGTGAATGAATGAGTGGAAGTTTCCAGACACCAAAAGCATTAACTGTGGAATTATAAAATAAACACATCTTCCCTCCCCACATTCCAAGGAGGCTGTGAGAATCTTAATGGCATCTCACTATAACACACTCACGAATTAGATGTCAAGCACATCTCCCATGGATCTCGTCCAAGTCACCAAAATGACTTCCTTATATCGAACTCCCAAGACAGAATTACAGTGAAGTGGTTGGGAATTTTAAAGTTTATAAAACACTGTGAATTCTCTAGCTCCTTGCCTGCACCCTGCTGCACGGTTTTTCTCTGTCGATCTCTGATTTCTCTATCACTTTGCTCTACAACAGAGCTATTTAAAAGGATGGCAAATTTAGATCTCACTGTGGTCTGCATCCCTTGAGGATAGAAGATTAAGACACTTTGAACCAAATCACTTTATTCCTCAGTTTCTATTTTATAGTGGGTAAAAAAAAATGGGTTAAAGCACTAAGATTTCTTCCCACATTTTGTAGTTCTTTGGTGAAATTATATTATCTGTCATACCACGAGTGGTAATAAGAACCACATACAAAAGGGGAATAAAATTTGCATTAAATATCAACAAAAGCAATGTAACAGGATTATTGCATAT
Source organism: Rousettus aegyptiacus (assembly GCF_014176215.1). Taxonomy (NCBI): domain Eukaryota; kingdom Metazoa; phylum Chordata; class Mammalia; order Chiroptera; family Pteropodidae; genus Rousettus; species Rousettus aegyptiacus. The sequence continues at coordinate 69,587,494 of NW_023416309.1, forward strand.
GTCAGAAGAGGAAGGTTTTCATAAGTTAGGTTCCCAAATGAGCTCATCCTTTGTCTAATTTTAGTAATTTGGGTTCATATAGGTGGTATTCATGTCTTGAGTATAAACCTGCTCCCAAACTCAGAGGTCCATTGTATTATTGCAATATGCCATCAATAGCATATATGAACCATACTTTGTTGAGGATTTGCTGGATTTTGTTGGAAGTGTTCTAACTGATGACGCAGACTAAAGAACTTTCTGAATTCCACTTCTAATCCTTGGCATGTTATTCTCTCCAAGTAAGACATCCATAAAATAAAAGGTAACAATATTTTGCTTACCTGTTCCTCAAAGTTTATTTCTCTGATGGGAACCATTTATTATTCATTAACTCTTAGAAATAGGTGTTCCTAACAGTAAGTTTACTGCTTCAAGGCAAGACAAATTGTCTCAAGGAATCACACACTATTGTTTTCATATTTTAAAGGAAAAATTAAAAAGTGGTTTCTAGAGTAGAAGGACCAAAATCACAAAGAGGGTGGGCAGTTTTATTTTCATAGGAATGCTTCACGGTATTAGCATGATTAATTCAGAAGCGAGATTAAAGACAGAATATAGTGATTGTTTATAAATATATAAAGCTAAGAGGTTCTTTATGATTCTAGTAAACAAAATTTTGAGAGATGTAATTTTCGGTGTGGCAAATCTTGGTTCAGTTTGATGAAAAATTTCTAGTAGGTAGAGATCCCCAGAAATGGAATAAATTTTCTGTGACTTACTAAATTCTGAAGAATGTGAAGACTGCAAGAAAATTTTTGATGGTAATTCTCAGGGATGGCTTAGGTTGAGAGAGTCTAATGACTGATCCATATCTAATATCCTAAAATACAAGTAATATCTGACAAATTCCCATGAAGTAATAATCAGACTTTAATAATATTTTCCATCTTCACAAAAGAATGAAAAAAGAAATAGTATTCATTGTAAGATTGTACAGATTAAGAAAAAGAAAGCAGAGTGTAATGATTCATGTGGAAAATTAAAAGTAATAAAATATGGTTACAAAATGTTTTGTCATATAGAATCATCTTACTGAAAGAGAAGTGAAAGGGTACATCAAAGATTAAAAAGATCCAGTAAAAAATAGAAATCTTGCTTAGAAATCTGCAAAAATATGACTCATTAAAAACTAAAATGTAGTTTTTTCATGAATTAGAAATACAAAGTTTACTATAAAATAATTTTTAGATAAAGGAAATCATAAAACAACATGAACAAAATTGAAAGGAAAGCTTACTGTAATAAGGCAAGGAAAATAACATATACAGATTGGGAAGAAAAAGATAAAACTGTTTGCTGATAACCTCATTGTGTAGAAAATCTAAAAGAACTGACAAAAAAAATCTTCTTGAACTAGTAAGTAATTATAGTAAGGTTGCAGGATCAAGGTTAATATACAAAAGTCAATCACTTTCCTGAATTAACAGTGATGAATGCATGGAATTTGAAATTGAAAACACAATATTGTTTATATTAGCATCACATGAAATGAAATATTTAGTTATATATCTAACAGAATATGCATGAGAGCTATATGAGGAATGCTATGAGACTCTTATGAAGAAAATGTTAGAAAGAACTAAGTAAATAGACAAATATCTCACATTCATGGATAGGAAGAATCAATATTGTTAATATGTCGGTTCTGTATAACTTGATCTATAGATTCGACATTATCTCAATTAAAATCCAGCAAGCCATTTTATGGATATTGACAAACTGATTCTAAATTTATATGGAGATACAAAAGACCTAGAATAGCTGACATAATATGTAAAGAAAAGAATGACATTGTAGGACTGCAAATATATGATTCAAGACTTACTAGAGAGTTATAGTAATCAGGACAGGTGTGGTAGTGGCTAATGTAGAGAAAAATAGATCAATGGAACAGCATCAAGAGCCCAGAAATAGACCCAAGTATATAAAACCAATTAATTTTTGACAACAGAGTAAAACCAATACAATTAAGAAAAATATAGTCTTTTCAATAAATAGTGTTGGGAAAACTATACGTCCACATGCAAAAAATAATAATAATAATAATAATAATAATAAGCCTGGATACAGTTCTTAAACCTTTCGCAAAAATAAATTAGAAATGGATCATAGACCTAAAAGTAAAATGTAAAACTATTAAACTCCTAGAAAGTAATATAAGACAAAATCTAGGTGACCTTGGGTTAGATACAACACCAAAGGCATAATCTATATAAGAAAGACTAATTAGCTGGACTTTATTAAAATTAAAAATTTCTACTCTGTGAAAGACAATGTCAAGAGAATGAGAAGATAAGCCACAGACTGAAAGAAAATATTTGCAAAAGATCTTTCTGAAAAAAAAAAAAAAGATAGTTATTCAAAAACATGAAACACTGTTATAACTCAACAATAAGATAATGAGCCACATGACTAAAAAATGGGTCAAAGACCTTAACAGATACCTCACCAAATAAGATATACAGATGGCAAATGATCATATGAAAAGATACTCAAGAAATAAACAGCAATACAATATTAGTAGGGGCCTTAGATCATCCAGACAGAAAATCAATAAACATTAGCCTTAAATGACCAGATGTACTTAATAGATATATACAGAGCATTCCATCCGAAAGCAGCAACATATACATTTTTCTGAAGTACACATGGAATATTCTTCAGGATGGATCATATCTTAGGCCACAAAACAGCCTTAATAAATTTAGGAAGACTGAAATCATTTCAAGAATCTTTTCTAACCACAATGGTGTAAAACTGGAAATCAATTACATGAAGAAAACCAGAAAATTCACAAATGTGTGGATATTAAACAAAATGCTACTGAATGACCAATGGGTTGCCAAATAAATCAAAAGAGAAATCAAAAAAAAAATGTCTTGAACAGAAAAGAATAGCTTTATAAGAAGGGAAAGTAACAGAACAGTACACTTTCAGACATGGAAATGGGCCTGAACAAGAGAATAGTAGCTCAAAAAGCTCAAAGGACACAGTAACAAAGTCTCTGGGGTTTTTATCCCTATTTGCTGTGGGTGGTTACTTTTCTTAGAGAAGTGGGCTTTCTGTGCATGTTTCTTCCCAGAATCCAGTCTGTTATAATGATATTAATGAACTTCCTGGCATATGCATCATATTATAATGATGGCATAATAAGGCTCAGGTGAATTGAAGGTCTTTGGGGGTCTTCATTACGCAGGTGTGAGTGACTGGCTGGAACCAGTACCCAATTAACTGCTCACTTGTTTCCCTATAAAAGTTACTTTTAGCCCAAAAAATGTCTTCTGGCTTGCTTAATTGTGGACAGATTGGGGCGAACACTTTCTAGAATAGGAAGATCTCAGCGTCTTTGCTGGCAGACCTGAAACCCCCTAACTAAACTTTCCTGATGAACCCTTTTTCTGAGATCCATTGACCCCTTCTTATTAGTGTAGATGTTGAGAAATGGTAGGTCTCTTCTGTATATGTTTCCTGCTGAGGAGAGTTGTAGTCTTTGCTTATCAGCATTTCACAGAGCTTTTTCTTTCTCTGCTTTAGTTAGGACAGGGTCATGGGTATCCCGCTGAAGCGCCACCTCTGTCTCTAGACAAGGAAAAATGAAGATACAAAGTTGTTACTTGAATCATATACCTAGTTATGTTTCTATCATTAATTTGCCCATCAAGCAAGTAAAAGAAAACAGGCTTGGTTAATATATTTCATGAAATAAAGAAAACACTTGAGTTAGAAGTCCCATCCCTTCTTAGACTCTAAGGGCCCTGTTTTGGCCTAGAGCCATTCTTGCTTTATTAAAGGAGCCAAGGAGAATGCTGAGTTTCAATGATGTTTATCAATAGCCAGAGGACCTGAGTCACCAGTTTCAAGGTAATTATCTAAATTTGAGGGAGGGGGTCTTTCTCCAAAGGAAGGAGAAAAAAAAAAAAAAAAAAGATTTAACTAGGTTTACTAAAAAGATTAGCAATTTGCAAGTCATGGCACATATTACTAGGGCAAATGTGAGGCTAGCTTCTTGTATTAATGAGAAATATGACAAGTTGAGCATTTAGCTCTCTTTAGTTCACAACATTATGGAGGTAAATTGTAGCTATAGTGTACTGTTCTTCCTCTAGCTCTTCTGGAGTCTGAGTCTGGGGGTCTGGTTCTAAACTATTTCAGTGCTTTGATTCATGAAGATTAGTTGAAGGGTTTTTTCCCCACCTGTTATCCTGCATAATATAGGCTGAGTCATTGATTTGATTATGGGGCCACCACTACACTGACATTGATAATAGAGAGAGAATCAAGATGGCAGATTACCAAAAGAACATGGTTCAGTGACAGTTCAAACTAAAGAGGAAATTTCAGGAATTATCTACAAATGACTAACCTTGTAATCAGCTCTCTGTTCTGCTTCTGTAAACGTGTTTACTGAATAGGCCAAAGGGCAGAGTGGTCTCAAAATCAACTGAAGTCTCACCCTCCCCTTGAATTGTTCTGTCTAGATAACAGATGTATTGCCTTAAGTACCTGTTTGAACTGCCTGTAACCCATAGCAACTCCCTAGGTCTGTAACCAGCTGAGAACAAATCAACCAATCAGTTAACTGTAATGGCGCGGATATAAAAGAAAAATTGCCCCTAAGCTCAGGGCCCAGATCTTCGGAGCACTAGCTTCTCTGGGACCACATGTAATAAATCTTAATTCTCCTCTCAGAGTTACTACTTGTTTTTTTTGCTGGACTGGTTTGGGGAGTTTTTCACAATAAAACTAAAACTAATTTCTCAATACTTGTAATGTATATAAAATATGAGATGTTAAATGAGATTATTTTTAAAGCTATATTTTCATTGAGTTTTAGAATTAAATATTGAATCTTTGATGAGTCAAATCTAAGCAGTTAATCAAACCTCATAATAATGAGCTATGGGGGATGATGAGCGGTGTCTTCTGAAATATTTATTAAGCAAAAAAGCTATGTATATTGAAAAGCAAATATGCTGTAGTTGACTTAAAACAATCTTGAAAAAGTTCAGAAGTTTAAGAATTTTAATATTGGATTTTATATATTTATAGTAATCATTTGGATTTTAAGCTGACAATGAAATCTCACAGAAAAGAAAAATAGAAATGAAAGGCTTCAAAGTCCGCCTGAACATAGGAAAGACTCTTCCCAAAAGTTTTTTTCCTCTTGATTTAACTGTGAATCGGTTAATTAGTAATCAGATATTCATGGAAGCTTTGTTCTTTCACTAATAACATATCCTTGATCATGAAAATGTGTGGTCATCAGAAGTCCTTTGACTCATTACTTGAGGCTTCCTCATTTCCTTACCTCTAGGGTTCTGAGTCATTGTAACTCAGTTAGGCTAGTACTTTGGGTGATTCTTTATAAATGTTCATTAAGTGTTTAAATAATGTCACAAGTGTTAGGTCAGTGGAAGCCTGCCTGGAGGCTACCCAGTTTGACATCGGAATTGGGACAAGGGCCCACCCTAAAGCCCTGGCGCCACCGCCCTAATCTGCCACCACCCTAATCTAGATGCTTAACTGACATTCCCCATTCTACACCGTACCCGCACATAACCCTATAAAAACTACGCCCTCCTGTCCCAAGGTGCGACTTCTCTGGTCCCTCTCCTCTCTGGACCAGAGAACCTTGCCCGAGAGTGCTCTCCCAATAAAGGCTTGCTTTTAAAACTTCTCTCGGTGGGTCACACGTTTACCTTACAACGAGAATCTGTGGAAACTAAATTGTATTAAATAAAGGCAAAAAATCTTTTACATCCTTTGGTAAGAATTCTTAAGTTTTCTTCTTCTAGGCCGTAAGGCCCTTCTTGGCAAGTTGATTTTTAATAATGATAGCTAAAACTTATATACTGTCCTCAGCATTTTACATGAATGAACTCATTTAATTTCATAGCAACTTTATAAAGTGCATACGATTAACATCTACAGTGTACAAATGTGGAAACTGAGACACAGAGAGGTTAAGTAACTTGCTTGAGGTCACATATCATTAACTTGGGTAGTTGGGCTCTTAAGCACTTTTAGCCACTACATTATACTGCTTCTTACATAATTTAATTCTTACTATTTCAAAGGTGATTTTCTTCTTTCATCGTAAGGTTATTTCAATTATTAAATAAGTTCATCTATTTAAAGCACTTAAAAGATCTTTGATACATAGGTAGTACTTCAGATATGCTAGTCCTTAATGTTGCTATCATTATTATTGGCATTTGTATAACTTCTAAAAAAGCTATCACATGTATAAAAGAAAGCCTTTGATTTGGATATATTCAAATTCTCTTATTATTTATAGTAATAACAATGTTTAACATTTTTATTCTCTTTGTCTTTTCTAAGTATCCAGTTTTCAAATAACAGTTTTGTTTCCTTCTTTCTAAGTGTCTCCTCTGTAAGGCCAATGCTCCCAGAAAAGGCCCCAAGTCTTGCCCAGGGGTAGGTCTCCGCCCCTAGCTCCCTCCTGCTAGCCACCTGAGGCCCATGGACCAATCTGCAAGTGCCACTGACTACACTCGTGGCACCACACTGCTGCACCAATGAAAGAGCCCCATGCTATGCTTTTTGCCTCTTTTGAATCTTCCCCTTCCTGGACGCAACCCTTAAAACTCTGCCCCGACCCCACCAGGGCCAGAGAACCTCGCCTGGGACTGCTTTCCTTTCAATAAAGGACCCCTGTTAATCATGAGTCAGACTCTGTCTGTTGAGCGGCCGAACCTTACATCCTCATCATTATGTTACTGGAGAGTAGGGATCCTCTCCCGGTGCTATGTCCAGGTTATTGATGTCTCTAACAAAGAATTGAGCAAGACACCAAAACACAGCAGAAAACAAAAGCTTTATTAAAAGGTAAGTACAGTTCTAGATGTGAAAGTGGGCCTGAGAAAGAGAAGCATGGCGCAAAAGGCCTGGTAACAAAGCCTTTGGTGTTTTTATTCCTATTTGCTGTGAGTGGTTACTTTTCTTAAAGGAGTGGGCTTTCTTAATTGACAACTAAGATGACAGGATTCAGTGATTAATCATTTGCTTTCTGTGCATGTTTCTTCCCAGAATCCAGTCTGTTATAATGATATTAATGAACTTCTGGGCATATGCATCATATTATAATGATGGTATAATGAGGCTCAGATGAGTTGAAGTCATTGGAGTCTTCATTGTGCAGGTGCAAGTGACTGGCTTAAACCAATACCTAATTCTCTGCTTACTCCTTTCTTTGGGGAAGTTACTTTTAGCCTAAAAATCCCTTCTGGCTTGCTTAATTGTGGGGTGGATTGGATTAGGGCAGACCCCTTCTAGGATAGGATGATCTCAGTGTCTTTGCAGGCAGAACTGAAACTCTCTAACTTTCCTGACTAACTCTTTTCTAAGAGCCATGAACCCCTTTATTATTAGTGTAGATGTTGAGGGACAGGATATCTCTTCTTCTGTATCTGCTTCCTGCTGAGAAGGGGTGTAGCTCCTGCCTGTTGGGGTTTTGTGGAGCTTTTTCCCTTTCTGCCTTAGTTACGGTGGGGTCTTGGGTTTCCTGCTGAAGTACCACCTCAGTCCCTAGACAAGGAAGAGAAGATATAAACTTATTATTTAAATCATATGTCCGTTAATTTCTATTACTGATTTGCCTATTAAGAGAGTAAAAGGAAACAGTCTTGGTTAAAATATTTCTTAAAGAGTAAAAAAAACTTTGGGCCTAAAGTCCCCTCTCAGACTCTCAGGGCCCTGTCTGGCCTAACACTATTTCTGCTAACAATGGGCCCAATGACCCTTATCAATAGCCAGAGGATCTGAGGAGTCACCTGTTAGGAGGCAATTATTGGGATTTGAGGGAGAGAGTCTTTTTCCTAAAGAAAGGAAGAAAGAAAACTTAACTAGGTTTACTAAAAAGATCAAGAACTCTGCAAGAGATGTCTCATATCATTTCCTGCTAAAAGATTAAGAATTTTATAAGTGATGTACCGTATCAATTATCATTTCTTGCCTAATTGTATTAGCTAGAGTTTCTGGTGCAATGTTAAGAAAAGGGAGTAAAAGTGAAGATCTCATTTCTTTTCCTGACCTACCTTTTAACCTTTTTTTTTAGAGTCAATGAGATAATATATACAAAGAGTTTAAAATAGTGCTAACATATAGACAGAACCCAAGAGATATTAGGTAATTATTATTCTTATTCTAATTATGTTTTTGGAAGATCAAAAAGACAAATTTGTAAACTGTAACACCCTGTTCTTTTATCCTTAAGTATTCAGGTTCTCCACATGTGTACAGTATTATCGTGTCAACCAGATTTTAGACTTTTATCTTAACCCTCTAATCTACCTAATACAGGGCCTTGTGCTTACCTATAAAGGATGCTGCTTGACTTCACCAATTGAATCAATAAAAAAAAAATGGATTTAGGATTATAAGACACAAAAGAGGCATTTATCCAGGACTTAATGTATATAACCAATTTGACATCCCCATATTTGCATTACTTCTAAAACCAGGGAGAAATGACCATTCCCCTAGATTCTAACTGAAGAGAAATTCAAAGCCCTTGAAATAGAGTAACAATTTAGATGTGAACTGCAGCCACTATTAAGACCTCCCTCAAGACATTTAAACTGTTGACGACTAACATGGAGAGGTTTACAAACAATCTGATAGAATAAGGAGTCCTAATATAATAGTCAGAGTTTGGGGGAGGAGGTATAGGAACCAATGTTAACATAATCTTGGAAAATTGAAGAAGAGGGTGGTAATAAAGAAACCAGCACAACCAGAGTAAAAACAATTATTAATGTTATTATCAATAACAACAGAAATGATAATACCAAACACTTACATAGATTTACCATATACCAGACTTATTTAAGATAGATGATAGAGATAGATTTAGTCCTTACAAAAATCCCATGAGGAAGGTAAAATTATATGGAGAAGAAGAAACTAAGATGCAGAGAAGAGGTAAGTGCTGAGTCACACATCCAATGGCCAAGTAAACGGGTTTATGTTAGCCTTTTGTGGGAATTGTATTATTAATAAAGTCTTACACTGTCATATAGAGAGTGATGACTGGCAGCTGCTGGTCCAAAATGACTTTGGGAGAAAAGAAAGATTTCTAACAAGGATTGTAATTGTTTGCCTTGGGGTCTGCTATGTCACTTGTATCTTCCCTCAACATAGAAGATGCAGCTTATTTTACTGGTTAAGAGCATAGATCTTCAAAGTTGGAATACCCGGATTAGAGTCTGCCTCTTTCTCTTAGCTGTGTGACCTGGGCCTCTTCCATTACTCAATTTTAAAGAATGTTTCTACCATCCATCTATCGACATTAGCCAGGAACCCAGAATCCCCATTGGTAATGCCTGGCATGCATACTCCATGCATCCATCAAATCCTGCAGGTCTTAGCTCCTGATTATCTAGCTCTCATATCTGTTTCCTTCTCACTTTCTCCACTGACACTCCCAAGGGCTTTACCTGCTGTGTGACCTTGGGAAAGTCACTGTCTCAGTGCCTTAGTTTCTTCATCTGTAAAATGAAGACAATAATAATACTTCACAGAGCTTTGTGAGGATTTAATACATTAATGCTTCAAATAATTTAGAATGCTGTCTGGCACATTATAAGAATTCAAAAATATATTAGCCTAAAAAAACTTTCTAAGATTTCCCTGTATCTACTCTATTCCTGTTCTGATCTGTTTTCTGCACTGAAGTTAGGATGATTATTTCCAATTTCAGTTTTGACTATGTGCCTGCCTTACTTAAAACCTTTCCTATACCTCCTCTTGTGCTTAGGGGATGAAAATCCCTGTCCTGTGACATTTTACCTTCTCTCAAGTTCATCTTCCACTGTGTTCCACCTTGGTCCTGACTCATCACTCACTCCTATCTCCTATCAGTTCCTGGAATGCCCAGGTTTCTTCCAACACATGTTTTGCATATGGTGGTCCTTCCATCTGGAATACTTTCCCACTCTCTCTTCCCTTGTTCCAAGGCTGTTCTACTCACCCTTTGTATCTCCCTTCACTTCTTGGGGAGGACTTCTCTGTTGCCTGTCCTTTCCACCCCAGTCTAGGTCAGTCTCTTATTCATATATAATCATCTTAGGACCTCATTCTCCACTTATTCATTAGGGAGATTGTTTTTTAAATATTGGTCTCCCCAATTAGATTGTAACTATAACCCAGGAGAGAGAACTCACACATATATGTTTATATAAGTTTTCTTATAACACAAATGAGAAGCTCTATGAGGTTTCATTTCCTCCCCTTGCTCCTCAATCTTCAGGTGGGCCTTTACCTGCAAAAACAATTCTTTAAGCCTAATCTCCACTGTGAAATTTTATATTAAGCTTTCTAGAAATGCTACACTACCTCATGTCCACCCAGGTTGGTCATAACTCAAAAGTCATGGCTTGTTCTCCAGTGGTACAGTTTTCCAAATCTGAGTTATGTAACCTGCAAAGTGCTCCAAAGGCATGAGACCAGGAAATTCCACAGCCTTAACACTCTGTCCCACAGAATAGTCTGTCCTTGATGTATGTATGTGGAGGAGGGGAATGGGCAGAGATGAAGGCAACTTCAGAAGGAGCATTTAGAAATAGAGGGAGAATTTCTAATCTTTTTATCTCCAAGGTGACACAGATTTTCTTGTAACCCTCTGTTTAATCACACACATACATACACACAAACACTCACACAACACCAGAACCACCACATCTCAGATAAAATATAATCTAAACCAGAAGTCACAAACTGGAAGTCTCAGACCAAACCAACACAAGAGTTTGGCATGCAAAATTATCAGATTTCAGGGGGAAAAAATCCAGATTTCCAGTGTTTTTGGAAAAAAAATGAAAGACTTCCATTGGCTGAAGTTGAGTAATGGTGTTCTCTTTGGATAAGTCAGGCTCTCCCCAGTCTACCAGTCCATATAATCTCCTGTAACCAGCCCACAATACTCATTCACTTTATCTGCCTGGTCCCTGTGAGTGGCTGAGATTTTTAGCACTCGTCTAACTCTGAAGGTGGGAAGACATATTTTTCTATCTGCTCCTTAGTTTCTAAGGCTATATTACTCACGATGAGTTAGTCCTCTCCATCGTTGCATACAATAAGAAAAGTCTTTTGCTTATCTTTTTCTTCACTCTTTTTTTTATATTGTACCCTTGAAATCTTACAGGGAATAATAAATAGTCCATTGCTGAGTCACCTATCTCTTAATAGCAACCCTCTTAGCTTCAACAAATATGCTTGGAGTTTTCAAATTACAACTTGTAAGGGCCAAACTAAATTCTAAAATTAAGTTCAGCTTCCACCCCAGATGATATGGTTGCACAATAGAACGTGGATTAGCAGGGGTGATAGGCTGGCAGAGGTAGAAGTACGGAGGCTAGTAAGGGGATGAGAGTCACAACTCTAGCTGTGGCCAGAGAAAGAAGAGGAGGGAGCAAATGCTATCAATTTACTACCAGAATACTGAGCAGTGCTGTCATTTCTCTATGATGATGACAATCAACTTACTGTCATCACATTCTGTATTTACATTGTTCCTCCCTACCCCAGAAGATTCTAATAATCATCTCTTCTCTCATCTCTTGGACCTAAACACATGTTTTTAAAATTTGTGTGTCTATACATAATGAAAACATTTACAAGCTCCAATTAAAGTCAAATGAAAACAACAACTTTGGCTTCTAACCAACTAGCTAAACAACCATAGCAATCAAATCCAAATCCAATTTGGGGGAGCCAGTGACTATAAGTTGTAATTGAGTTGAGCACAGAATCTTGGTCTTATGAACAAAAAAGTCCTACAAAAAAATCTGACAGTAGTTTCAATTTTTGGTGGAATACACCCAGTATGTGTGTAAGGCCACTTTCAAGATTCTACAATGGACACTATTTTCTACTTCAAATAAAATAGGTGTAGGAGGATTTCAATCAATATTTGTCAGGAAGGAAGGAAGGAAGGAAGGAAGGAAGGAAGGAAGGAAGGAAGGAAGGAAGGAAAGAAAAAAGGAAAGAAAGAAAGAAAGAAAGAAAGAAAGAAAGAAAGAAAGAAAGAAAGAAAGAAAGAAAGAAAGAAAATACCTAAGAGTTCTCCAATTGTGAGTTCTGCTTCCTAGAAAAATGATTATTTTGAAAGCCAACTTTTGTTGAAAAATAAAAAGGATTACTGACTGCCAAAGCTGCTCTGACCTATTAAAAGAGTTTGAATTCAAATATTAAGTTCTACTGTAATTCATATATAGATAAAACTCAATATTCTTTGAGACAGGCCTTCCCCTGCCCCCCATCCTGCCCCTCCCCCCATTGAGAGGAAGTAGAATTTGGGTGCAGATAGAAGAGTTGTGAAGGGAAGAAGAGAAACAAAAAGTCAGGAACATGAGTCTTGACCATTCCTTTGAGTTCAAAATTCTTGGCATTAATAGAAAAAAAAAATGAATGCTGAGGTTATTCAATTGTAGGTTAGCTTGTTCCTCATTTTTCTAGAGACATGCTAGGGCCATTTTAAGCTCTCTTCCAAAGGCTTCATGTTTAATTGAGTACAAGACCAACATGAAGCTGACTTGAGGTAAACATCTATGCAAATGAGTTGTATAGACTCTGGCCTCTCCATACTTGGTGTATGGTGTAGAATATATTAAAAATCTTATAATTTTTGATGGGGGGACAAAGGGGCTGAAAGTTCCAGTGGATCAGCAGAGTGGTCAAAACAGAATGTAGAAATGTTATAACCAAAAGCCAGGACTAGACCATCAACAGTAAGTACAGCATAATGTTCCAAAAATCTCGATGGGATTGGATTTAAGATAATGGCCATTAGTATGTGGGTTCCCCAGAATCAGACAGATCAGTCAGCCCAGGGCAGAGACCAGTGTGTACCCAAAGATAGTTATGGACCCAAAGACCTCTTGAAGCACTGCCATGAGGACACAAACATCCCGTTATCCTCATAAACTAACTTAATCAGAAGAGAGGGGTAAGGGTGAATGTAAGGACTTGCACAGGGAAACCCTGAAAGATTGAGTATTTCCCAGGAGAACCTGCTTTAAACTGAAAATGCTGCTTTAATTCCCTGAACACACAATGGCAATATAAATTCAGGTAACAGTTATAGATACACCTATACAGTATGAGTTTAAACATATGAAATATGGATTATAAATTTTTGATCTTGCTATGAAAATAAGTGAGATGATGATGGTTAAAGGTATATTAAACCAGAAAGAGGAAAAAATAATAATGAAGTACTATTTTCTTTCACCAAGTGATGGGAAGCAATGTGGGGAGAAAAAAGCTTGAAAGATGGAAAGGAAGTATTTTTTTTGTTCTTAATGACATGAGCTTACTGCATTTATGCTCCACATAATCAGTATAGCGTTATGATATCCGAATTAAAAAACTCTTGACCAGGATCCTAAGGCTGAGAATCAGGTCTGCATATTACCCAAGGCCCAACTGGAAACAGATGAGACCATGAACAGGATAAGGGAAGAATGGGAAGGTGAATCACCCAGATGCCAGGACAGTGGAAAACTGTTACACCTTTTCCTTTGTCAAAAAGGGATGATGAGAGGGAATTGTGTAGGAAAATCTGGACAGAGCTGGAGGCATGGAATAGGAGCACCTAGGGAAAGAGAATCTGACCTCTCTCTCCTCCTGCCTTCCAATCTCCTACCAATGGCTCCCATTGGCCAAATCCAGCTGGAAGTCATAAGGGAGCCCAGGTGATACAATCCTTTGAGATCAGTCTCCTAGGGCACAAAGCAGAGCAGAGAAGGAGAGAGAACCAATCTAGGCAGTTGGAATCGGATGTGGGGGTGGTGCTGGCAAATGAAAAATAACCAGCACGGTCTGATACAAAGAACTGTAAGACATGGCTGATGTGTTAAGCAGAGTTTCTATATTTCTGTGTGATTTTTCTAAAACCAGAAAAGAGCAGCAACCCAAGAGCTGCACTTGGGTGGCCAACTGAACACCTGAAAAGAATTTTTTTTCCAATTTTCTGAAGAAATTAAGAAATTTCCATCATCTTCCCCAAAGTTGTGATGTCAGACTGTTTTAGTCTCAGCTAAGCTATTTCAAACATTGTCATGTATTTCTATAAACTTGAGCTATGGGAGTTCTGCTTTTATGGTTTCAATATACAATCTAGAGGCAAAGACTACATTTATATGTCATGGATGTTCTGGTCACACGACACACTGCCACACAGCCCAAAAGATAGCCAACAGGCCCTGCAAGACCAAACTAACCTCATTTTGCAATGCTGGCTTTGGGGGATTTTATTTTAAAATCTGAATATTTATACAGTTTGCATTCTTTAGGAGGTGATAGATTCTATTAACCTTCAAGAGCTCTCTTTTGCTTTATCTTTTTGCTAAGAGAAGCCAGGCTGCCTGGCTGAGAGGACCTAGCTGACTTGGCTTCGTTTAGCCATACCTGTTGTTATTAAACATGGAGCAGAATTATTTTAAGTTCAATTTTTACATTAAACATAATAATTTTGCTATGTTTGGATTCCTGAGGGCTCTTGGACACTATAATTTATTTCATTGTTCTGATGCTGTTCCTCCCCCCACCCCCTGAATTCCATGCTGTAAGCTAAAGGAGTTGTTGAGAAGGGGTGAGTAACAGACAGTTGCATCAGGGAACAGGATGAGAAGGAAATGGGATAACTGTCATGAGACTCTGGATTTGCCCTGGAGGGGTTGGAGGTAAATGGTCTGATCAATTTGAGCAGAATTAGGAAAGGAAAATTTAGGGAAGTGAGAGGTTTTCCCACCTTCAATTCGCTTTTCATGGAAAACTCATTTGAAATCTAGTAACTTTGACATAATTACTTTCACAGCCTTTTTTAACAGTTTCTATATGCAAACCAGAGGTACTGGAGTTACACTGAACTGAAGTGCAATTGCAGATTTTACAGACTCTGTGACCTTTGGAAGGTGGCTTACTTTCTCTGAGACTGTGCATATCTTGCTGCTCAAAGAAGCTGCACAGGCTGGTGCTGATGCATAACTGTGCATCTCTTGCTGAGGTAAGTATAAAAATAGCAAGTGTTTAGAAACTTTTTTAGCAGTTTATTGCTGTAACACCCGAACAATGATCTTTGTTTCATCTCATTGAACAGGATATAGATCGAAGTGTGGCAATGTGGAGAAGTAAAAAAGGAAAAACAAAAAATAAACCAACCAAACAAACAAACAAAACAAAAAACAAACCCAGAACAAAAACAAAACCCTAGTCATTCCTTGGAGAAAGTTTGAGCAGTACAAGTAAGAATGATGTTATCTATGCCTCTCAGATAATGAGCAGGAAACATTACAGCAGTTGCCTGACATATTGTGAGAGCTCAAGAAGTGGTAGTTCCTTTTACTCCTCCATCCCAAAGAAGACTCGTTTGACTTTACACTCAGTAGTTGAAACTCATGAACGCTGAACCTAGCTCAACCAAAAATGCAAGGATGAACCTTGCAAAGATGCTGCATTAGAAGCCTTTGGGAAGAAATATGTGCACATAAATCCTTGTCCCCAAACTTATTGTGAATACAATAGGGTCCAAATAAGAAACTCCTTCATTTCTCCATCTAGGAAGAGCCTACTCTGCCATCATAGGATGTACAGATAATATTAAGACAATAAATCAAACTTCAAGTTATATAATGTGATATTTCCAAGGAGCTGAGAATTTTTCCCAGTGGATTCCTGGATTTTCACTATAGGCAGATCATTCATTTGGCATAGAACAACCCCTTTAGGCACCTTTTTTTTCAAAAACAAAACAAACAAATAAAAAAACTGAGTGGCAAAGAGGAAACAAGGACTCAAACTGGGGCCACCAATGCTCACTTTTATCACAACAATAAATACCCTGGTATATTTATTTTGTTTTTAAGATTTTAGTTTTTTAGAGAAATTTCGATTCATAGCAAAATTAAGCAGAAGGTAGAGATTTGCATAGATCCTCTGCTCCTACACAGGCATAGAATATTATTACTTTGGACTCTGACATAGCTACAGGCAAATCGCCTATTCAGTGCAGCACAAAGTATCCCCCAGACATGTCTAATCTTGTGCAGAAAATAAAATGTTCAAATCCTATGACAAGTTTGCCAATGGAAGAGAAACTTGTTTTGAACCTGATTGGTTCACTGATTATATCAGCATTGCCTCATACATATTGCACAGCAGCCATGAACACTGAAAGAACTTGAAATAATTTGGAAAGCTGTAAAGTTCATCAAGGCCCTGGGCAGTATATTTGTTAAACATGCTTTCCAATGACTGCTTGTGTACACCACTTCAGAGGGAGATAATAAGCATGAAATTCAATTATACAAGCACCCGCTTAACCATCTCAACCAGAATTGTGTCCCTAATCTTTTATTTTGAAGATAAAGTGAAAATCTAAAGCTATTTTCCTTATGATGGCATTTTATTTTCTTTGTGACTCAGCCAAGAGAATTCCCTTCAACCTAAGGCTCTAAACATCAAAGTTAGCTCTCCTCTTAGTTGCTGTCCTGCTTTTGAACCTTAATTTATGTTTTCTGTACACTGAAAGAAATCGACCAAAGCTAACCTACCAATAGGACCTCAGGGACAGTGCTCTGGGGAGACATGAGCTGCTGCTGAGGCTGAGAAATGCTGGTCTGAGTCTGTCGGAAAGAGGTACCTCCTGCTCTGCTTGTGCAGCCACTATGCAAAGATGAGAAGTGATAGACTCCTATCCTTATGAGCTCTGGAAGACCCTGGGCCAAGCCTTGATGTGCCACAGGCTAAAATTGAGGACAGCTGTCCAGAGCATCCTCTAAAGGTGCTGCTCAGAGGACTCTATTGGCCTTCTTTCAAAGCATCCTCGTACAACCTTTGCCATATGCTATTCTACACACATAAGTACCACCCATGGGACTCATATTTCACTTCATCTGCCCTGCTGTGGCATCATGTCTCATTCACCTTCATGGATGAGTCAGCACAAAACACAATGTCTGGCCCCTGGACAATGCTATTAACTTTTGCTGAATGAATGTCTGCCCAGCACAGCTTATAAAACAGTGCTTGGCCCTTAGGGGTCAGGTTATAAAACATAACATCTAGGGAAATGGAGTTCCCAAAAGCCCCTTGGTTCTGCTTCTCCTACTACTTCCCATTTAAATGAGAACCCAAGAAGCTTCCCTAACACAAATGCAGACTGAAATTCATCATGGACCTAAAGTACAATTCTGCACTACCATTCCCCAGTATTATTTAGTAATTTTTAAATGAAAAGATAACATTGAAAATAGGAGTATTACTATTTTGCACTTGCATAGTCTTTTCCCAAATGTAAGGGATAATGAATAGAGTTTATGGTATTCCTATAGAATGGCAGGTAACAGTGGGCTGAAAATGGTGAAGGGAAGAGGTTCAGCTTCTAAGTCAGACATCAAGAAGAATGTCCTGATAGCAAGAGTTCTGATATTCTAGAATAAGTCTACTGATTTATTCAAAGAAGTTTATGAGTTTGTGTTAAAAAAAAAAAAATTAAGATTTTTTTTTTTCCAGAGCCAAAAGAATGAATTTGCTTCTTTCCTCACCCCACATGTCCATCCGTCAAAATCCTTCCTACCCTACAAGGCCTATCTCAGATGCCGCACAGAATGGTATTCTCCCCAACCCCTCCCCACCCTTTGTGTGTACGTAAGGTACACACACACAGTACACTTGTGGTACTTACAATTCATCAGTACTTACTTATTGACACTTACCATGTCTAGTTTTTGAGAGACACAGAAATGGTCTTAAAAGAGTAGTTTCCTGCTGCCACAGAGCCCACATTGGTGGGGGGTAGGGGGCGGGGTGGTAATCCAGATAATAAACAAGGAAACAAATACCCAGAATGCTCTTAACTAGTTTTCAATGTTATGAAAAAATAAAGCACGTTAAGTTACTGAGAGTGGCTGAGGGTCTACCTAAAGGGGACCTTTCACAGGAAGGTGGGAGAGACCTCTGTGAAGAGGTGGCCATGAGCTGAGTGCTGAGAAAGCCAGGATGCTCTGAGGTAATTCCAGGAGGGAAGAGCAGGTGAATTTGCCATGTTCAAGATACAGACACAAACAATGTGAGTGGTGCCCACTGAGCTAAAATGAAAGAAATGGAGGCTGCTGACAGCTGTCTTACCCAGGGCATTATTTGGTTGTCTCTTTCTGACTCTTGTGTAAAGGTCTTGAAGAACCATGATCTCCCACACAGTGTCTCGTTATGGACTGAATGTTTGTGCTCCAAAAAATCATATATCAAAACCCTAACCCTCAATATGATGTAATTTAGAGATAGACCTTTCAGAGGTAATTGGTTTAGATGAGGTCATGAGAGTAGGGCTCCCATGATGAAATTAGTGCTCTTATAAAATAAGACACTAGAACTTGTTCTCTTTCTCTCCTGCTATATATGCATAAGAGGTCATGTGAACATACAGAGAGATGGCAGCTGCCTATAAGCCAAGAGAAGAGGCCTCAGAATGAAGCGTACCTTGCTGGCACCTGGATCTTGAACTTATCAGCCTCCAGAAGTGTGAGAAATAAATTTCTGTTGTTTAAACCGCCCAATCTATAGTAATATGTTATGGCAGGGCAGCTTGAGCTGACTAGCACGTCTACTAATATGTCTGCAACTCAATAGGTCTGTAAATTGCTCTTCAATCAATGAGTAATGGAGTCAGGAGGTCATAACACACATCCCGTCAGTCCTCCATTGTCCATTCCTCACTCTGTAAATTCCCTACTTGAAGCTTAACCAGGTATTTTCAGGAGATCCTAAGAAAGTCTGATAGCAATCCAAAAAATGTCATCACATATTTTTCCATCCTAGGCTCCCTCCTTTGTCACTTTCAAAGCTGTGCCACACCATTGTCCCTGTAGCTAAGACATTGAGGTTTCCGCTGAGGATGACAGTCACCCCTGTTCCCAAAGCTACAAATTATTGTTTGCCGATAGGAGGCCATGCTCCCCGTGGCCTCCACTGAGGCTAGGCCAGAACTGGGGAAAAACAGGTGTTCTATTCTAGGTCTTTCTCACTTGGGGCCCTAAGAAAGCCCATTTGTACCTTAGCGCTCACTGAGTCTTCTAAGAAAACAGGTCTTTCAGCTTCTGCATTTAGCCTTTTCTCCGCTGAGCTTAGACCCCAGACCACTTCTACTGTATCCACTGGCCCATTAGATGTGACCTGGGTAAGCAAACATCTGTGGGCAGCCAGTCACCCCGCAGAAACTTGTCGTTCATGTTCCATGTGACCAAGTCCAAGGTCAAGCTACGTGCTGAATAAAAGAACTAACAACCCTGGATTTTTTGACTCTGTTCATATTTAGCCACGAACTATAGGAGGCTTTCTGGTATATGAAAAAGAGTAGGCTGAAAGTGAAGAGCAAATGGATACTTTTCCTTGCAGAAAAAGGTGTGTGTGTGTGTGTGTGTGTGTGTGTGTGTGTGTCCTGTAGCTCTGTGAGGCTAAAATCATGATATATGTCCTTATTGCACTGTTGCCAATAAACGTTTGACTAGCACCCCTACGCATGACATTTGTTTGTTCAAATGTCACACAATTCATGGTTCATGTAGGAGCACAGCAATGCTGTGACACTGAGCAGCTGAGGACTCCTGAGCTTGGCAGCCTCCCGGGCATGCTGCACTGTGGCAGGCAGCCAGAGCCTTGCACAGCAGAGTGCGTAGATCTGTGTATACACACATACAAGTTATACATGTGTGTGCACACACACACACGTGTACACACACACTCAAGAGCAGGTGAGAGGCACTCTGTCTTTAGGAGATGTTTCATTTCTTTTATGTAATTTATACCCCTAAACTGTGCTATGCACAATCTTGTCCTGGGGATTTGATTTCTTTCATGTGGTTCTTTGTGCTAACGAGATTAAATCAGTTCCAATAGGTACTGGTTTAATGGAGATGATAAACTTTTATTGAACTTGAGCACATTAAAATGAAATGTAAGCAATAGGTGATTTTGGCATTCTCCTGGGGTCTCTTCCAATTTGAATAAAGCCAGCATGCCTTCTCTGGAAAATAACAGCTCCTAGTCCAGCGCACTTTATGTGCTTAATTAAAATCTATTTTAGTGGTATAAAAAGGAACTAAACAATGTCAGGTTTCTTTTTTTCCATAGAAGTCCAAAGAAACTATGTATGTTTTTAGCTACAAAAGAAGAGATGGACAAGTTCTTTCTTAAAAACAGATCTTTACATTTCGCACAAAGAGCAGGTAATGCATTGTTTTACAGCAGCCTGTCTGCTAATCTGTGATCTGTTTTGTCTATGAATGGGATTATCGTGGTGGTTTATTGAAAAAGAGCCAAAAACGATGTTAAGTAAACTGTTTACACAAAGCCACCAGGCTGAAAAATTCAAACTCAGACTCATTTCAGGTTTTAACCAAAATAAACTTTGTTATAGTTTCAGCTGGATGGTTAAACCTTTCAGGGTCTGTTAAACTTGCTGAATGTGTAGGACACAAGACCACAGCGCTCTGCAGAAATTATGAAACTGTAAATATCGTGGTTAACCTCTGAAGTTTGCCTTTCTTTGCAGCGCTCCACTCGGCTTTTACTTGAGCCAGGATTTCAGCCAGGCTCTTGGGCCAGGCTCCTGTCACTGTCTTCGCCAGTCCTGTAAGTCAAGAGAGGGAGGTTTGGCTCTCCAGCAAGGCAGGGGGTAGACATGGAGCTGTCAGTAACCCTTAGCCTAACTCCTCGGGGAAGACAACTTTATGTCTGGGAGGGAGAAGAGGAGGAAGGGACTGGCACGGATACACCTGGACTCTTTTGACCCCCATGGTGACCCCCCCCAGTTCAAAAAGGTCAAAATGATTTTTTTTTATTAATGTCCACTCTTGACCTTTGCGCAACTTAAATTCTCATGTGGGCCAAAACATTTCACAAACTGTGCTTTGATCTGTTTGAAAATAGACAAAAGACTGAAAGAATAGAAACTTCCACGAAGGAAGCCCAGTTTGAACACATTGTTTTGTCTCCCTGCAGGTTCTGTAGTGGGAAGCCAAACTTAGTGTTCCCGTCCATGTTCACTGTATCTGCGGAAGTTCACTCTGGAGATCAATTTGCTGTCAGAAATAGGCTCAAGGGGATGTTTCTGGACCATTATTTTTTTTCCCCTGAGCCTGCCTATTTTTCCGGAATTATCTTCTGGAGCCCCTTGGACTACAAAAGTCTGTGTCCTTTTGACCTCACATCAGTCATCTCTTAACTTCATTTATTCATTCATTCATTTGAAGGATCTAGTGTGTGTCAGGCATTAGACATGTGTGATACAAAATAAGACAGGGCCTCTGACCTCAAGGGCTCACAGGCCAGTTGAGTGTTAGGTGGACAAACAGGTAATTATAATACAGAATGATATATGGTTCAGTCTAAATATTGTGAAGGCAGGTGCTTCTTGGCCTCTGTCTCACCTCTTTCTTCCATGACCTCTAGATGCTGAAGACCTTATACATTCAGTCCCGGGTCCTCTTTTCACCTCTATCTACACTCTTCCTTTAAGTGATCTCTTCCAGTTCCAGAGTTTGGAACAATTATATGTTGATGACACTTTTTCTGTCTCCAGCTCTGACCTCTCCACGGAGTTCTGCATTCTGATAGTCCTCTGACTATTTAACCAGCTCCACCTGCATGATTAAAGAGACATCTCAGGCTTGTGTACAAATAGCAACTCTTGACTCCCACCTTCCCATGACACCTCTCCCCACCCCCCAGACATCCCTTTTCTTATCCACCCAGTTGCTCTAGGATAAAGGCCAGCAGGCAGTCTTGACTCTTCCTTTTCCTCCCATCTGCACATCAAAGCCCTGTTGATTCTACCTCCAAAGGCATCTAGACCTGTCTTCTGTTTCCATGTTCCCTACTAAAGTCTAGCTTCAATATCCAACACTTCTTGCCGGCATTTTTCCCACTTCCAATCTGTTTTATACACTGTAGACTGCATGATCTTTTGAAACCTCAGCTGGTATAATGTCACTTCTCTATTTAATATCCTTCAAAGGGATGAGACTTCCATTTCTGATAGAGATGGAAAAATGAAGGCTAGATTTATCTTCCCATATAAAATGACTAAAGATGATATAAAATGTTTGAAACAATGGTTTTCCTATTAAACATCAGGCAATGAAGTAGAGCGATAGCTGAGGGACAAGAAAAAATGTAAAGCCCTATGGTTGCCCGCAGCTTGCTGCATGAATAGAATTTCCAGGCCATGGCTTAGGAACAAGGAAGCAAAATGTTTGGTGGTCTTGCTGAGTTGAGGAGACAGTATTAGGAGTGCAAGAAGCCAATGACACTAGAGTTCAGGGCAGGGTACTTGAGAAAAGAAAGGTTCACAGAGAAAGAGCTTCAGAGATCTGCAGAGGGTCCTCCTTGAGTTTTGAGCTGAGGGCTACTCAGTACATACCTATGAGAAAACTAACTGAGGCAAAGGGAAAAATGATTAGAGAGAACCATTCCTCTGAGGTCACACAAGACTGAGGGTAATTGTTCTTCCCACCAGCCAGAGTGAAAAAAGCCTAAAGATGGGTTTCATATCACTGACCATAGCTTCCTCCTCATAAACAAACAAGCTCACTCCCAACAAAAACCCTAGAAAAAGTAAGTTAAACTTAAAATAATAGAAGAAAGAAATGATACAAATAAGAGCAAAAATCAATTAAACACAAAACAGAAAACACAACAGAGAAAATGAGTGAGATCAAAACCTGATTATTTATGAAGATAACAAATTTGATAAACCTCCAGCCAGACTCATGGCAGACTAGGGAGATAGGAGAGAAAGAGAAGTACAAATTAACAACATCAGGAGTGAGAGCTATGACATCATTACAGAGTCTACAGATGTTAAAAGAATTCTTTTTTATGAACAACTTTATGCCAATAGATTTGACAACTTAAAAGGCAAATACCTTAAAAGACATAAGACTAAAACTTGCTCAAGAAGAAATAAATAACCTGAACAGATAACCCTATATCTATTTTTTTAATCAAATTTGTAGTTTAAAACCTCTAGCAAAGGAAACACCAGGTAGCTTTTCTAGTGAATTCTACCAAACCTTAGGAAGAAATAATACTAATGTGAACAAACTCTTAAAGAAAATTGAATAGAGTGAATGTTGTACAAACTGTTTTATAAGAACAGAATTACTCTGATATCAAATCCAGAAAAGAATATAACATGAAAAGAAAACTACATATATGCACATTTTCTAAAAAAAAAAATCTGCAAATTTAACCCCATAAAATATAAAAAGAATAATAAATCATGATCAAGTAGGGATTACTCCAGGAATATAATTTTGGCTTAACATTCAAAACAATCAAGTCAAAAATTAAAAAAAAAAAAAAGTGATTGTCTTAAAAGATTGAGAACAGACATTTGACAAAATAAAGCACTCATTCTTAATAAAAATTCAGTAAAATAAGAATAAAAAGAAACTTCCTTAACCTGATGAAAGGTATTTATTTAAAAAATCTACAAGCCACACACCCAGACAAAGTACATACTGTAGAAACCCAAGTAATCAATCCTATATACACAAAATGCTAGACAATGCAAATTAACTTGTAGTAACAGAAGGGAAATCAGTAGTTACCTGAGGTTACAGTCAGCGAAGTTTTGAGTGGAGGATGATGAACATGTTTATCATTTTGAGCATGATGATAATTTCACGGGTATATAGGTATGTCAAAACTTATTCTGCACTTCATGTATGTTCAGTTTATTGCATGTTAATTATACCTCAATAATGATATTTTAAAAAAGCCTTCAAAGAATTTACATTGCTTTTAGAATAAAATCCAAAGTGGCCCATGATTCAGCATTACCAAGTACCAACCTACCTAGTCAACCTAATATTTACCACTCTAACAAGAATATCCCTCAAACGTATCAAGCTAGTTTTTGCCCCATAACTTTTACATTTAATTCTCTCTGTGTTTGGAGTGCTCATTCTCTAGCTCTTTATTTAGCTCTTTCTCATTTTCAAGGTCACAGTTAAAATACCACCTCTTAGAGGCCTTTCCTGATTTTCTGTCTCTTAAATAGGCTCATTCCAGATATTGTCATCTGCCACTTATTTATCACATCTACAGAGTTTACCACACTAATTTTCTTAGTCATTTGTTTACTGGTTTATTATCTATCCCCATGAGAATGTAAGCTTCTCTAGGGCAAGAACACGTTCTGTCTTGTTGCTGCCACTGGACCTAGCAAAGTGCCTGGCATATGGTACATTCTCAATAAATATTAATCAATAAATATTTATAAATAAAGGAATGAGAACAATGAACTAGGAGGAAATTGAAAGAGATTTAGCAGAAAAGTGAACATGTAAGCTCAGCTGGGAGAATTAATTTTTACTAGTTATGTGATGTCAGACAAGATTTTTAAAAACATTCATTTTCTTATACATAAAATAGAGCTGCAAATAATTTTTTAAGTCCTGCTGAGAGACATGAATGAGACATATATCCATTTATCATAGTGTCCTTTCCCTTCCCCAATTCAGGAAACTACTGGGGAAGAACATGTTTCCATAAAAAGGCATGGCATAATTGGAGGATCGTGATAAAATGGATAATTTCAGGAGCATGGGGAGGAGAAATGGAAGTCAAAACTAGAAATGCACTTTGGCACAGGTTGTATAGGAACTTAGAGATATAACCATTCTGAACTTCCATCTGTGAATAACAGAAAACCATAAAGAAACTAGGGGTGAAATGGGGTGGGATAGGGAAATATTACTGACAAGAGTAACTCTAGTAACTGTGTCAATAGAGAAGCAAAAGGAAATGAGGCTAGGGAAGAAGGCCAGAAGCAGAGAGAAGTTAGAATTTTTAAACCACCTTGATTTCAAGGATAGTAAAGAAGAGAGGTATAAATTCTTACTAGCACCCCAGATCGTTATTTTCAGATATGAGTTCTTCCTTAGCCATCACCACTCAGTTCTTGTAGGAGACTTCCAATAATTCTGAGCATCGGATCTGAGACTGTGAATTAGAAAAGAGGGAGGTTTTAACTATTGGTTGAAGACAAAATCGAAATAGCAGATCAGGAAAATATTTAAATGGTCATGAACTTTTGATATAATTTTTCATATCCAGAGGTTACTGATGAGAACCCTGGAGAGCTTCAGTTCTCTGATTAAGAATAAAGAAAAGGGGTGAAATGTTTAAAATCCCCAAGGCTACCAAGACACAAAACAAGAGAATTGGCAGCAGAGACCCAAGTAGTCAAGCCTAGTAGAGAACAAGTGGATAAACTGGTTAATAAGAGACTTAACATTGGAACACAGAAACTATGGGGTTGAAGGTTATGACTCAGGCTTTCCTAGCAACTCTGTTAAACAGTGGTACTCCATAACAACAAATTCAACAATGAGCTAACTAGTCAACCTAGAGATAGTTTCACTCTTCAGGAGCAGAAAAAAATAATGAAAGAGGAGCCCTCATGACAAATATAAATAAAGCTTTGCTGGAATTTACTTCCAAGGGAATTACAGGGAGACTAATGTTTTGTAAATTAGAATTTCCAAGACCTGCCCATCAGAGGCTGTTTGCATCCTTTGAGGTAGCACTGGCATTTCTGACTAGCTAGCTAACCTGGAGGGAGCCCTGTGAACCTAATTACATAAGAACCTAATTACAGGTGAAACTTGATAAAATTACTGATGACCCGGAGACTCCAATTTAGCAGGTCTGGAATAGATCCTGACATCTGAAATTTAAATAAGTTTCTCAGGTTATATTGATGTGCTGCCAGGTTTGAGAATCACTAATCTAGATGATAGCATTGTCTAAATAGAGAATTTGCACAGACATAGAAAACTAAATGTCATAAAAGCCTGATTTCTCTTTACATTTGTAAGAAGAAACGTAATACCTAACCTACCTTGCATATATAAATTTAAATATATTTAGTGACATAATCTGAAGGAAGATCATTAAAAACATAGGTATATCAAAATAGCTAAGAACTTTTCTTTCACTCTTAAAACGGCACATGTAATGTTAGAGTGGAAGTTTTGACTGAGAGACTTGAAGGGATAAAGGGTTTAAAGAAAAGTTCTTGGGAGAACATTTCTAAAGCTGTTTCAAAGAGAAGAAAAAAGATTTCCCAGGAAAGAGATGTCCCTGGGTTGAATTCCATTGCCCACCATGGGGCAGGAATAAAAGGTTCTTCCTTCTAGGCTCAAGCCTGGTAAGAGAGACTTAAATGAGACCACACAGAGCATTCAAAATGCATTTCCTATAGCTGGGAAGAACAACATGGAAAGGTGAAGTGGCTTGTGTGTCTGGGAAGTGACTGAGCTCCTCTCCATTGGAAAGGGATCAGATGTGGATCCTAAATAGAAATGTTGTCCTATAACTATTTTAAATTCTGTCCAAGAGACTGCTTGAATGTGCAATGGAGTCCAACAGAAAAAGTTTTGTGCAGGGTTGACAACTAGAAATCTAGAGGCTAAACATTCAGTAGTAGCCAAAAGAGACTCACAGGATTTGAAGTCAGAGAGCATAGCAGCAGCGGAATCTCTGAAGAACTTACAAAAGCATTCTTTGGAGGAAGAGCCAGCTTTAATCCTTGTCAGGTACACAGAAAGCCATCTTGTGACAGTATCAGTCTGCAAGAAATTTGAGTATTCATTTTCTCTTTCTCTCTTCCTATGTTGCAGCCTGCAAGGTACAGAAGCTAAAGTTAGTAAGATGATTGTTGAGGTGAACAAGAATTTTTTTTTAAAAAAAGCCGACAACGCTTTCCTCCTAGGCAGCAAGTAGCTAGTCCTGGTAGGGAGAGCGAAAATTATACAACATTAATTCAAGTTTTGGAGTTTGGTAACTGCATAGAATTTCTCATTTTAACAACTGAACTCAGACTGGCATGTGAGATAAAGTGCTTAACTGTGGGTCTTACCATTTTCAGGCAATGGCAAGGGCAACTTTAAGGGGGATGCGGGAGAAAAAATAAAGGTGCTTTTTCATTTCATCTCACAAGCGGAACATGTTTGATGTATGGTTATGATGTAAAAATTTATTCTAACCTTCATCTTCTCTAAATCCTTTCTCCTCACCCCTTTTAAGAAAAACAAAAACAAAACTGTTTTAAATTTACTGTTCACCTATTTCACAGTTAGAAATCCCTTAGCTTATAAATATGACCCCAATTCCAAAGCATCTGCAAGCAAATCAGAAACAAAAATAGAATAATGGAAAAAAAGGGGGGAGGGGACAGTTATTAGCCATGAGAGCTGTTCCAAAGGCCAGGGAGATGACTTTCTAAAAAGAGAATATATATTTTAAGGGTATATGGGGCTTTTTATCTTTTTGTTTTTATTTTTGATAGATTATGGTAAATCACTGACATGGAGACAACTTTTATAAAAGAAGTTTTGTACTCACGGATCCCTAGAAACAGGAGACACAGCACACAGGGCCACATGGAGAGCACCAGGGTCAGTCATGAGGCAGAGGGATAAGGGGGAGCTGTGGGCAAGAACTTTTATTGTGTTTTCTGTGGGAAGGAACATGTGAGACAGAGTTAGCAGGCTTAAATTGGCTGGTTTGAATTATTTCAGCAGTCTGGGGCACAGGAGTTGTATCTAGATGCATCTGTAGTGATTAGGGCAGGTTTATAGTGGCCCTGAGTATGAGAACACTATAGAAGAGGTGGTTGGAGATTTGCACTTTTAAGGTGCCTTTGAGGGCAAGTTGTTGACTATCTCTAGGAATTGGCTATCCCTGGGATTGGCAGTCCCTCCAAGGTCAGCAAAGTCCCAAGATAGCAAAGCATCACAAAAGGAAAAATAAAAAGACATAGTTAATATAACATAAAATAATATGAAACAGGGTCAAATGCTGCAAAGAGATGAAGGAATTTCGGTTCCGCAAAATAAGCATTTGATTTTTCAGTCAAGTAGCCATGGCAAGCACTTTCAGGAAGCAATTTGGGCAGGGTAGTCTGGACAAAAGGGATAAAAAAGAAAGCTGTTGGTTAAGAAACCAGATAATCCAGGGTACTCTGCATATATATGACACT
This sequence comes from Rousettus aegyptiacus, assembly GCF_014176215.1. NCBI lineage: Eukaryota > Metazoa > Chordata > Mammalia > Chiroptera > Pteropodidae > Rousettus > Rousettus aegyptiacus. The sequence goes on from NW_023416309.1 coordinate 69,615,608, forward strand.
AAAAGGAAAGAAAGAAAACCAGCCTGATTACAGGAAGATAATAGGATAAGAGAAAAGTTGTTTTGTTTTGTTTTAGTGGACAAGAGATATAAATATGCTTACAGGCAGAAGAAAAGAAAACAGGATAGAAAGAGAAAACTAGAAAACTTGGCCTGAATTCCTGAGGGACTTCAACCAGCTTTGATTTTTAACTGTGTGCAAGTGGATGTCAGGGCTCACAGTGAGAGGATGCACTCATCCAGCCTCATGTTGCAGTCAGTGGTGTGATTGGAGATTGGACTCAGCTGGCCAGTATAAATGCTTCCTTGAGGGTTTCTATCAGGGGATTGTCATTCTTGTCAGTGTCTGGTTTCCTACAATTTGGGGTATAGAAGACAATAGATTAAACAGAAAAGCTAGATTTTCTTCTGATGTGGGAAGGTACATCAGTATCTTTATCCATTTTTCCATGTTAAGAATATGTTTATGGAGGTCAAACTCTTCGTAACCACATCCAGTATAAAAATCAATTAATGTTTGTTTAGACCAACAATGCTATGTTAGCAAAACCATACTGGTTTAATTAAGGGGACCCTCTCCAAGAACATCGACTCAACAGATTGACTTCTTAGATGGCAGGACTAATATTTTTCTTCATAGTCAAGTTATGATTGATAAATATACCCTCTCTCCCTACCAGAGTATTTCTACTCCACTATACCCATTGAAAAATATTAAATCGCCTCTAAATAGATACACTAATTCATCAATTATTGGTGAGAAACAAGTTACCTGTTTGTTCCATCAACCATCCTGTAAATATTCATTATCTTTATTTCATCTAAAACCAAGACGGGCCTTCATGCTTTGAGCTTATCACTTCAGGTGCCTAGGAGGAGGAATTAATGGTGACACACACAAATGCATACACACATGCAATACAAACACACACATGTGAACACACACCTACAAACTGGGCCTTTTAACACATGGCCCACCAGTCAAAATGACCCCTAACACCTACAGTCTGCATAGTCAGATCGAGATTGCCTTCTCCTGAGAGGAACTAAAATGAATATGAAAGGAGTGTTTCCCTCCTTCCCTACATTAAAACTAAGATGGACATGACAGATCTTCTGACTCAGATCTTGGACTTTTTCTACAAAGAAGATGAAAGAAAGTGTAATGCAGGGCCTCTGCTGTCAAGAAATTAACAATTAGAAGAGGGAATAATTCAATAAAAAGGGAGTCCAACAAAAGTGGACCAAGCCAGTAACACAAACAAGCAGTTTAGAAACAGAAGAGCTCATTTTTGACTAGTCAAGAAGGCCCTCTGTAAGAGGTGGATTTATATTAGTGTCCGTCTCAAATCAGTAGACATAGTTTCTGTTCACCCAATAAAGAATCCATCTTCACAAAGAATGAAGTAGCCACCATGGCTGGTTTCCTGCTCTACATGGCACCTCCCTAGAATTTTGGGAGAGCGCTCCCTTCTTAGGAAGCCAAAGTATTAATGGAAAAAAAAATCTCAAGTTGGAAGGAACTTTCCTCTTGGAGAAAACTAACCATGACAGAGTTTGGCACAGAGATAATCATCTGCAGGCATTATCAGAACCAGCCCTGTGCAGTGAAGAGTTCTCAGGAAATAAATGGAGAGGATCTTTCTCCTCCACAAGGCCCCCTTTGCCTTGTTCAAATTGGCCCTGACTTATCCTCTTAGTAGGTGTTGGGTCAGAGTCAGCAAGGGGTCTGACTAAGGTCACTTACTTGCTTTGTTTACATTGCTAATTTTATCACTGCTTGGAAAGCTACTGATATTATTTATATTTTAACTATGATAAATGTCCAGTTAAAGCAGGGTTGGGGCAAGTTAAAGACCAATACAACAAATTCAAAAGATTTTTATTCAGGAAATAGTAATATCTTTGATCTCCCCAATCTTTCCAGAATTTTGTACTTGACAAGGTAAGTGACCCTTCTAGCCTAGTGCCTCTCATATTCTAGTATCTGAATAATTAGGATCAGAATCCAGGGGGTGCTGGAGAAAGCAGCAGAAGAGCATGTCAGTTAATACCCAGGTCTAGCTGTTCTTTTGCTTATCACAGTGAGAACTTCTGATGTACCAGTTCCATGGATGATGTTGGGAACTGCTGGAGAAATGATGGTTCCAGGCAGTGACTTGAAACCAAGTTGTTAGCTATATTTCAGAGCCATCTGTTCTTTTTAGGACTACAATAGATGCTTGGATTTTGAATAATCTGTGCTTTAGAACAGTGCTTGTCAAGATTTAATGTGCATCTATGTCACCTGGGATCTTGTGAAAATACAGATTCAACAGGTCTGAGGTGGGCCCTGAGATTCCACATTTTAACAAATCCAGTGATGTCAGTGCTACTGATCTATGGACCATACTTTGAGTAGCAAATCAAGGAGGACATTGGAAGATCAGGATATGATTCAGTACATTGCTGTGTGTTGGTTTAATGAGCCTCCCAAGCTAGACACTCAAGGTTGACATTATCTCAGCTCTCCCACTCCTACTCTACACTCCCCAATGTATTCTGAGCAGGTCACACGATTTTCTTTCCACAAATGAGTGCTCACATTATTTTCCCATTGCATACTAGTTTTCCCTGGCCAATATGAATTGTAGATCTATCTAAAATTCTAGCCATCCAATGACCTAGCTTCCACTCTAGGTGAAATTTTGGGATTTGGGGTTTATTTATTTATTTACTTACTTATCTTTATAACTTGTAGTTTGTACCTTTTGAACAACCTTCATCTGATTTCCCCACCCGTACATCTGGTAACAACAAATCTGATCTTTTTTCTGTTTGTTTTAGATTCCACATATAAATGAGATCACAATATTTGTTTTCCTCTGTCTGTCATTTCACTTAATGTAATGCCTTCAAAGTCTATCTATGTTGTTGTGAATGGCAAGGTTTCCTCTTTTTTATGGTTGAGTAATATTCCATTACATGTATATATATATATATATATATATGTATATGATTATATTTATCTATTCATCTGTTGATGGACACAGACAGATCTTGGCTATTATAAATAATGTTGCAGTGAACATGGGGCTGCAGACATCTCTTCAACAGAGTGATTTCATTTTCCTTCAAATATATGCCCCAGAAGTGGAATTGTTGGACCACATAGTGATTCTATTTTTAACTTTTTGAGGAACCTGCATACCGTTTTCCATAGTGGCTGTACCAGTTTACAATCCCATCCGCAGTACACAGGATTTTCTTTTCTCCACACCCTCACCAGCATTTATCTCTTGTTTTTTTTTTGTTGTTGTTGTTTTTTTTTTTACATGATAGCCATTCTAATAGCTGTGAAGTGATAGCTCATTATGATTTTGATTTGCATTTCCATGATGATTAGTGATGTAGACCTGGGTGAGGTTTTATAAATGCCACTCTACCATGTCCCAGATAACAAGTGAGGAAATTGTAAAGTGGCAGAGTCAGAGTCCTATCTCCAGACTATATATTGGGTAACCATGATTTTAAAACAATTTCAAGATAAAGCAGGATGAGTCAAGGGGTGTTTTGGGGGTCTTCTGGAGGTGGTGAGAAGGGTCATTGTGAGTTAATGATAAAGAGATGGGGAAGGTACTGATGGAGGTGCCTGAGGTTTGACATTAGGCATGGTGACTGCATCCTAAGCCAGATGGGTAATGAACTACTGCTTAATTAGAGGATGAGCAAATACCCCAAACCTCCCGCACGCTCCAGCTGCCTCCTATATACACTGAAACAGAGCTCTCTGTTGTGTAATATATCTCCTGAATTTACCCTGGTCAGGTGCCCATGTTACAAATCTCAAGCCCACTTAGGTAATCCTGTTTTCAGAGAGAGAAGGGAAACTCAGAGAGTTTCCTTCTCTGCCTCCTACTCTTACTGAAAGAGGGAGTGGAAACTAGTTAGAACTCTGATAGTGGGGGCCATCGGTTGCTCAGCTCTTCTCATGACAAGATCCTCTGTGATCCCTCTGGCAAGGATACCCTCCTTCATGTCACGCTCTCACCTCCCCTTCCAGGCTCTCTGGCCAGGATCTGCCATGGAAGCCTCACAATCCCAAATTCAGGACTCACATTCTCCAGTGAAGAGTTTTCTTTTTGTGTGTGTTTGTGGCAGATGGCAGTGTGGAGTAGAGTTGGGGTTTGGGTGTTTTTTCAGCTTCTAATAAAGTATATCCCATCTTTCCTGGAATATGGGTGCTTAAGTTAGCCATCAAAGTTCTGGCACCTTCACTTGTCCTCTTCCTTTCTCACTTCCATTAGCCCTCAGTGACCATTCTCTCCACTACAGGACACCTTTATCCTTTGCGGTCTTCACCACTCTTGGCCAATACTGCTTTACTTGAATGTTGTTTTTAAATCAGGATTACTCAAAGAAGATTGTAACCCCATTAGGAACAGAAACTATATATTTGACTTTTCTCTACCTTTAGCTCCCAACCCTGTTTCCTGAACATGGATGGTGCTTAATAAATGTATTTTAGTGGTAATAAAGAAAGCATTGTTGGAGGACCTGGAAAGCAATGTACAATGAGTATCACATGAACTTAGAAAAGACAATGAAAAAAAAAAAGGTATCTCTGAAAGGTAAGAGGGAAAATCAAGATGGGAATATAGAAGACATACAAGTGATAAACATGTGTGTGAAATTCATTTTAGCCTGTTCTGAAGAATCTGCCCACCTTTTGTATTCACATTCCTACAGATTGGCATGGTACGGTTCTGGCCTATGGGGAACTACATTTAAAATTCTGAGATCTATGCTCTACTGGCTCATTTTAAAAGACCTGTTACTGGACCAAATTCTGGGGTAGAAGAGTATTTCCAATTCCTGCTAGATGATAAAGCAGCAGCTATACAGGGACTCTTCTTAGGAAGCAGCTGGAGTCTGGCATTCACTTATGTCATGGGTTTTTTTAGAAACACAGATCCCTGGGAATTGACATTTACCCTAAGCTTTCTCAGAAATGTGTTATGTCTAATCGCATGTCCTCCTTTCTCTGCCCCAAATGCCAGACTAGTGGTGGAGATGATTGTTTGCTCTGGCCTCTTAGGAGGTCCCTCATGCCTCCTTGATGACCTAATGATTAGAATCCTCATGTATTTAATTTATATGAGTCACCATTTGGGCAAAAGAAGAGATCTCTCCAGAGTATAGAAACAAATACACTAATAATACAAATTAATCAAAAGAAACGTACTTGTTTGTTAATGTTCAATAGCAAACTAACGATAAGCTAGAATATTGTATAAGAGTAGATACTACCCTTTGTTGAATATCATGAAAATATTTTGGCCAAGAATTTCATAGAATCACTCAAAGTGCAAAAAGTAAATTCCACAGACAATTATAAAGTCAGCATCAGACTGCTCGGGTACTTCATATTTTCTACAAATTGTGCCATCTCTAATCCTAAATCTGTCTATTTATTCAAGTATTCATTCTTTCTGTCCCTCAATAATTGGTGTGCCTTGTGCCATTTTTGTTGTGGGTTTTGTTTTGTTTATGGTATTTTTGGTTACTCATGTGAATGAGATATTTTTCCTGTAACATTTTTCAAATGTAATTTTTCAATATAATGATATTGAGAGTTCCTATATTTATTTTACAATTGACCACATTACTATAGTTTCTTATCAAGTCTAGTATTTATTTCAGTGTGTATGAGTCCTTACATTTTTATAGTCAGGCATATTTATTATTAATTTAAATCAATTAGCTAAGAAATAGAGACTCAGAGAGATTATTTTTCCAATACACGAGTAGAAAGTGATAGAAGATAGGACATATTTTGTATTCTGGGGATTATCTGTTACTTAAAATTTGGAAAAAAATCACCTATAAAAAATATCTACAATTGACACAGTTATTGCTGGTAATATCTTGACTTTTCTCAATTTCTCTATTGATTAAATATTTATTTCAGATGTACTTCATTAAATTTTTCTAATTTTTATTTTTCTAAAGTTTTCAAATTTATGACTGTGCTTTGTAAGTGTTTATTTTTATAGTATTTTATTTATTTGATATCTGTGATTACATGTATTTTCTAATGCCTAGTTATGTTTTTGAGTGGTCTTTTTTTCTTTTTACTATTATTTACTAAACTATTTTTTACTATCTATCATTTATAAATCCTAATTCATTAATTTATATTTTCGTTATTTGTTTTTATTTTTTAAATTTTATTCTTCTTATATTCCTTGTTCTTTTTTTCTTGTTTTATTGACTTGTTTTATTTTTCTTTTTCCAATTCCTTGAGTTAGTACATTTTGTTTTCATTTCAATTTGTCTGGGAATTAAAGTATTTATGATTATTAATTTTCCTTTGAACAACACTGTGTTAGTCGTTTGCCATAGTTGTAATTTGTAGTGTTCACTTTATCATTGCTTTCTAATACACTTTAATTGAAAGATTGACATTTCCCTTTCTTCCAAGAGTTAATTAGAATGGTGCATTAAAATTTCTAAATAATTGGATAGGGTAAAAAGGATCAAATATGAGGTGACAGAAAGAAATCTAACTATGGGTGGTGAACTCACAGTGCAATATATATATATGACTTACTGTTGCATTGTGTACTTGAAATTTATTTGATTTCGTTAACCAATGCCACCATAATAAATTTTTAAAATTCCAAATAATTGGGATTATTTTATTATGTTTTGGTTATTTATTTATAGTTTTATAGATTCATAATCAGAATGCATGGATTATACAATTTCTTTTTAATAGATAACATGTCTATTAAATTTGCCTTACTAATTGTATTATTTAAATTCTCTCTATACCCTTTTTCCCCTTGTTTCTCCTATTTGATTCAACAATGGCTAATGCATCAAAAGTTGCTGTGCTTTTGGCAATTGTTCCTGGAACTTATACTAGTTTTTGATTTATCTATGTTAATGGTGTTTGAGAGGCGCAAATATTCATGATTTTTTATTTTCTTTGTGGACTATAATTTCAATTAAAAAAATCGTCTGATATATTTTTTGCCTTTTTGTATTAACATCGCAATGTTTTTATTTGGTTTGTACTTACATAATTTATTTTACCATCCTCTTTATGTTTAGAGTTTTATTTAAACAAAATATTCTATTCCAATAATTTAAAAAGTCAAATAGTGTTAAAAGGCACACACACACACACACACACACACACACACACACACACATATATTTAAACTCAACCTTACCCTTACTCTTTCAAGTTCACAAAGGCAACTTCTTCAAAGGTTTCCAACCTTAACTGTTATTGTTAATCTCAAATTTCTAAATAATAAAAATTATCTTTCTGTGAATCTATTTCAAACCTTTAACTATTGGCACCCTATTATTTATCTCATTTAAACCTCCTCGTCCCCTCACCTCATTCTCCCAATTACTATATTTTAATTTTTGTCAAATTCATATTCAGTGTTTTCATTATTTATAATGTTTACCACCAGATATTGTACAACTTTTTTTCCTGGTGTTAATAATTCCTTCCATTTGTTATTTGCTTCTGCCAAGCACTCAGGGTATCTGCCAATCTAGCAACACTATAAACAAAATTCACAGTTTGAAGTTACTTGAACCATCCAGATGTTGTAAATTTAAATGGCAAACCCATGGCAGTGGTGGCTTGCAGTTCCAGGCCCTTGCTCAGAGTCAAGGTGACTTTTCTTGCATTTCCTGGGGGTGGAGGCTGGTCATAGGTTTACTACTATCACCCTTCTCCTAAAAATATGACTCTATAGTAAAAAATTTCCTATGACTTTTTCACCTTGGATGAGTCCTAGGTCTTAATTCTGTCAGTCCCTTTCCTATCTATCCCACAGGGATAGCTACCCTCTTCCTCACTGTCTTTCCCACAGAGATAACTACTCTACACCACACTGTTTAAATTATTTGTTCTTCCTTGTTCTGCTTTCCACTTTTAAACATTGCAGTTACATATGTCATACATGTTGCCTACCTTATCCAAGTAGAATTTGTGGTTTTATTTCAATCTTAGTTTTTGAAGACTTTCCAAGAGGAAAAGAAAACGAAAATGTCTTTAGGTTAGTATCTTGAAACAGAAATTTCAAGTCTCCTCATTATAAAAAATATTATAATATTTTTAAAATTATAAATATTAATAAAGTCATAAATATGCATTTGATATAAATAAGATAAAAATAAGGCAAATAAAATGCATGCTGCAGAATATTACATGCAATTTTATATTATTCATGTAAATGTTCAAAAGCACAAAAACTACATATATACATATACACATATGTCCATATATGAGTGCATACAAGTATTTATACTCATATATATGCATATATACACATATTATATATACTTACATATTATACATGCACACGTGTATTTATATACATTTATATAAACTTACATAGTATATATATACACATATATACACTATATTTATATATATGTGTGTATATATGTACACACACACACATATATATACATTATATATATATATATATAAAGAGAGATAGATATAAAAGTTTAAAATGTGTATTACATATTATCAAATCCTGGATGATGTTTCCTTCTGGGGAAGAAAGAAGGATGAGAATAGCTGTTTTAGTAATTCAGGCATGACAAGGACCACCAATTACCACCAATTAGTATCAACAGGAGGAAAGAAGTAATGACTATAAGAACTATTTATAAGGACTAATTTATAGGACTTGATGGTACGTCATACAAGAAATAAAGAAAGCATTTCTAGCTTGGAGAATGGGGCCTAGTTTTAGGAAAAGGATTAAGAATTTAGATATGATTTAATTTAAATTATATCACTCAAAAAATCCTTAGTGCCAATGTAAACTCGGCCTAACACAGTACCAGACATATAGAAACTTTTTAAAAAGTAGTAACCAAATGGTCAAGGATACAGGTACTATGCTGGTGCTAAACATACAAGAGTGAACAAGGTAAGCATGAGGCTGTCCTCATGGAGCTTTAGAACCTAGAGGATAAAAATAAACATTCTAAGTATGCATATAGGTATGCTCCATGTTTACAAAAAAGAATCTTTAAGGTTGCTATAGAAGCCAATGACAAGGGAGGTGACCTAGTCTGGGAAACACAAGGAAGCTTCGGTATGGAAAATACTTTTAAGAAGAGGTCTCATGAGACAAAACTTGCCCCATCTTGAGCAGAGGTTTTATGGGAAAGATTGATGGCTTGAGCCAGGTGAAGCAGGTGAAGAAACGTCTACCAGATGACGGGGGACACCTGCATGAAGACCCTGAGGTAAAAGATAGTAGGCAGGTTCCTGGGCCTAAGAAGCATAGGTAGTGCTGAATTGGAGGAGAGAAAGAGGACAGAGACAGAAAGAGCTTTCTCTTCAACCTTGACCAAGGCTGTTGTTCTTGGTGCATGCCAGACATGAGTTGAGTAGAGGATCCTTGCCAAATATAGCGACACTCGAATGTCTGGGTGATGATTTATAGAAGAAAACTCAGCCTTCCTGAGGTCAGAGTCCCTGTAAATAACAAAATGGTTCATCCCACTGTGTGAACACTGCACTTGACGTGTTCTAAGGCTGTCAGTATTTCATCAAAAAGATGGGAGAGGGAAAGAGCAAAGAAAGAGAAACAGCTGGATTCAGTTACACTTAAGATACATATAGTTTAGAAATAAATTATCCGTCAAAGCATGTTTTGTTTCTTGCTTATTCCAACATGTTTGAAAATGTTTGAATTGTTTGGTTGAGGCCAGAATTCTCTAAGGACTAGATTTTCACTTTACTGAATGTGTCTGTTAACACTTACGGGTTTTTTTTCTGCTTGGCCTCACATGGTCCGAATCATATAAAATAAGCGACTAACTGAACCTATGACTTGATGAAGCCTGAGATCTCCAAAATAAACTGTCATATATCCAACAGCAAATACTGGTGGCTCTACCTTCAGAGATATTGCAGAGTCCTACAATTTCACAACACCTCCCTGCTACTAATGAGGTCCAGGCCACCATTCACTCTCTATTGGATTATTACAATGTGTTTCTAAGTAGTCTCCCTGCTTTTGCCCTTGACTCCTCTATGGTCTAAATTCAGCACAGCAACCAGAGATTTATTTAAAAGGTTAATCAGATCCTACTCCTTCTCTTCTTTTAACCCTCTTGTTTCAGGGTTCTCCAAAGAAATAGAATCAATAGGAGGTCTATACACATAGAAAAATATTTATTTTAAGGGATTGGTTTATATGATTATGGGGGCTGACAAGATCAAAATTTTCAGGGTGGGCAAAATCTGCAGGCTAGAGACTCTGGGAAAACCAGTATTGCAGTTCAAATTAAAAAGCTGCCTGCTGGTAGAATTCCCTTTTACTTGAGAGAGGTCCATCTTTTGTTCTATTCAGGCCTTCAACTTATTAGATGAAGCCCACCCACATAGTGGAGAGCCATAGTCAGGTGCCAGTCAGGCAATAGAATACCGTGCCTTCATGGAGAACATAATGGTGGTTACCAGAGGCTACATGGAAGGGGCAATGAGAAGGTGTTGGCCAAAGTGTACAAAGTCTCCCTTACATAAGAACAGTAAGTCCTGGAGATCTAACTCATGATGACTATAGTCAATGATGCTGCCTTGCATACTTGAAATGTGCTAAAAAGGTAAATCTTAAGTGTTCGTACCACAAAGCAAGCAAGCAAGAAAGAAAATGGCAATCATGTGAGATGATGAGTATGTTAATCAGCATTATTGTGATATTTTCACAATATATATGTATGTCAAAACTTCAAATTGCACAATTCAAACATATGCAATTCCCATTTTTCAACTGAAAAAAAATAAAAATAAAAGTTTCCATTTTTTCAAAATAGAATCTTGAGTTATTTCATCAACTTTTATTTTAGCAGAAGCAGGGGCTAGATCAGGGAGAAGTGTCTTTTTTATTTCTGTTCTAGAGTATTGTTTTCTTCAGCCCAAGAGAAGCACATTTTCATTATTTAAAAAATCATACATGGAAATCTAGATTGACTAGTAACCATATTTTTTATTTTACTTTAGAGTTTGTTGGTTGAATAGCTGTGGCTGCTGCATTGCCTCAAAAAATACAGCTTGTTATCACAGCTAGGAATATTTCAGTTCTGCAACTTTTTCTCTGTTCTTAGTGTATAGAAGGCTTTCAATGAGCATTTGTCAAATTTATATATTATACCATTTAAATGTTTCAAAAACTTTCAGAAAAGCTTTGGAAGAAACTAAGCTAAAGCCACCACAAGTTAGATTCAGAACTAGAGCTTCCACAGAAAACACTTGACTCTAAGTTTCTGCCTCTTCACACACAAAGAAACTTCTGGGCTCAGGATTCTAGAACCCTCCTAACTCTTTTTAAGTTTACTCTGAGAGCACATCCTTAGTAAAAGACTTACACAAAATCCTTGACTCGGGTTTTCTAGAGAACCAAACTTAAGACATCTAGTGCCAAAGACAAGATAGTTGCTCAGCATGTTTTTTTCTACATGAATAAACAAATGAACAATGATTCTTCTTTCTTGAAGTGATATCTCAGTATCTCCTTGTAATAATTGGCATAAGTGATAACATATATAATTGAAGAAGAGATAGTTTTTCACAAGCTATTCTTGATTAAAGGCAACTTTCTTGAAATTTAAGCTTCTCTTTCTACCTTTGTTTGTTATTTTGGTAACTTGATCAGGTACTGCAAGGTCTATCAAATTATTTATTTGCACAAGAGACTTATCTACTCTGAACTCATGAAGCATAATACCTTCTGGAAAGTTGAATCCATGCAAAGCTAAGGAATAATGTGCATTAGAGAGACCTACCTTCAAATTCTTGCCTTTTACCCCACAATTGGCTGATCTCCTTTGGTTCTAAGACTTAAGGGAACCATCTTTATCTCTTTCCCACTCTCACCTCTTAATGTTTTCAGCAGTGGCACTTTGGATCATCAAGTCAGATAAACCCAGGGTCTCTGGGTGAAATGTGTTTATGTTGGGAGTTATATGAAGACATTAATAATTCATAGAGAAAGATGACTGAAATTCCAGAACTTCAAAGTGATGGAATAGGGAGAAAGAGAAGCAAGTTCTGGATTGGAGTCTTGAAGGATAAAATGATATGGATAAATACAAAAATGAGAGGAAGATAATTTTCAAAAGAATCAACCATGTAAACAAGAATTTGGGATGTGAAAGAGTGACATAGAAGAATCCTGGGAAAAATGGCATAGATAATATTGCTTTTGTTCATCTGCTCTTGTGACCACATCAAAGTTGTGACAGAAACATGGAGCAAATAGCAACCGAATTTGCCTGCAGTCTAGATGAACAGAAGCTCTATAACTAGGGAGATAAATAATAAATCATCCTGCAATGATTGGCAAAGACGCAAGGCTGCCAGTCCCAAGCAGCTGAGTGTGACAGAGGCTATGGCAGCTGCAGACACTTCTCTTAAAGGGGCCATGTCTGTGACCGGACTTTTGTGGTGATGGACTCACTTGTTCTGAGCATGAGCACCAGGTCGGCTGCTCTGGGGGGCACCAGGGACTTAAGGGCGATACTGAGTTGTTGGAGGGAGGGCCTGGGGTGATGCTTTCTCCCAAGCAGAAGTGCTGGTGGTATCCATTGATCCTTTGTTGAACCCTCCCCCACAACCAGTGTACAGACTCAGGACTGCCATAGCTGAGACATCATCAAACTGGATAACTGAGGTCTCTTTGCTCAGTGGATTCCCTGAAACTCAGCCTCCTTCAACTCATGGCTCTACCTAAGCCATATCTAAGTGTGTTCTCGGCGAGTCCTGTGCAGCTTGCTGAGCAAACTCAAAGACCTACAATAGTGGCAGCTGACCTCGATTTCTGGCGTGGCTTTTTGAAGCAACTATAAGCGCAGCACCTATTTGCTGAATCTCAACAGGTGGCCTAGGAAGGGCACAGACTAGAGTTAAACTTGGCCTGCAGCTGAACGTGGTACAGTCTCAGAACTGTACCACTGGATGCTTACTACACAAAGCCACGTTAAGAAGACTGGGAGACTTAGGAGCTTTTCTTAGTAACTGGAAACAGATGCAGAAAGGAAGACAAAATGGGAAGACAAAGAAGCAGGAACCATTTAAGATCCAGGAATAATGAAGTCAAGCAATCTAACAGATACAGAGTTCAAAACACTGGTTATAATGATGCTCAATGAACTTAGGATAAGTGTAGATGAACTCAGTGAGAACTTTAACAAAGAGATAAAAAAAATAAAAATGGAAATGGAAATTATAAAAGGAAACCAGTCAGAAATAAAGAATACATTATCTGAGAAGAAGAGTATATTAAAGGGAATTAACAGAAGGGATTAAAGAAGAGGATTGAACCACCGATATAGAGGATGAGGAAGCCAAAGACACCCAATCAGAATGGCAAGAAAAAAAGAAGCCAAGAATATAATAATAATTTAACAAATCTTTAGGGTAAAATTAAGTGTAAAAACATCCATGTAACAGTATTATTTGAAAGAGGAGAGGGAGAACAAGAAGTTGAACAGCTATTTGAAGAAATAATGATGGAAAACTTCCTTCTCCTGGGGAAGGAAATAGACATACAGCCCCAGGAAGCTCAGAGAGTCCCAAAAAAGAAGAACCCAAAGAGGCCCACACCGAGACACATCCTAATTAAAATGCCAAAGGTTAAATACAAAGAGAGAATCTTAAAAGCAGCAGGAGAAAATCAGTTAGTTACCTACAAGGGATCATCCATAAGGTTAGAAGCTGACTTCTCAAAAGAAATTTTGCAGGACAAAAGTTTGGTACAAAATATTCGACACGATGAAAACCCAGGAACTACAACCAAAAATACTTTATCCTGTAAAGCTATCATTTAGATATCATTTAGAGCTTCCAAGACAAAAATAAACTAAAGGAATTTAATCACACCAAGCCAGTATTACGGGAATTGTTTAAGAAGGGACTTCTTTAAGAAGAAAAAACACGTATCAAAAACAGGAGTAAAGAATGGTAACAACTACATTCCTATACCTCAAATGGAAAAGAGTTAAGTGCTCCAATCAAAAGATAGAGTTGTTGAATGGATAAGAAAATATTTGAAAAGATACACACCGACTAAAATAAAGGGGACAGAAAAAGATACTCCCTTGATGGTCCTAGAGGCTATTGTGCTGAATGAAGTAAGTCAGATAGAGAAAGACAAATACCACAGGATTTCAAATACATGTGAAATCTAAAGAACAAAATAAAAAACAACAAAAACAAAAATGAAATAAACTCATAGATACAGAGAATATTTTGAGGGCTACTGGACAGGAGGGGAGTGGGTGGGGGACAGTGAAAAAGGGTGAAGGGGTTAAGAAATACAAATGAATAGTTACAAAATAGATATGGAGATGTAAAGTGTAGTATAAGGAAAATAGTTAACAATGTAATAAATATGTAAGGGGGAAGAGGGATACTAGATTTAGTGGGGTGATCACTTTGTGAGTTATGTGGATCTCTGATCACTAGGTTGTAAAACTGAAATTAATATATTATTATATGCCAACAGTAATTGAAGGAAAGCTCATTGAATTGTACAATGTAAATATGAAAAACTGTCTATTATATTTCAATAAAGCTGAGGAAAAAATAATATACAACCAACCAAAAGGAAAAAGGCCTTATAGGGGTATATCAGGAAGTTAGTATTCGGTTATTTTTCTAGATTTGTATTACTTGTCAGCTTTTATAAATGTGTACTATATTGTAATTTTTATCACATTTTACATAATTATTCCCTTTTGTACCTAAAAAAGGTGACATATAAGATGAAATAGTTATAATTTTTAATCTATGTTTTTCCTGCTCTAGCATTTCACTCCTCTAAACCATGCAGTTTTATTTATTTATTTATTTATTTATTTATTTATTTAAATTAGTTTCAAGTAGACAGTACATTGCTTAGCCATCTAATAGTTCATAAAACGACCCCCACAATTGCTCCCTCCATCACTTGACCCTCCACCTAGTCAATGTATAATGCCAACTGCATTCCCTATGCTGTGCTCCCCATACCTGTGACCATCCATCAGCTACTAATTTGTACTTCTTTAACCCTTCGCCCCATTCTTCCAGCCCTCTAACCCATCCTCTTTTCTGCCCATCACCAAATTGTTCATTAAACTTGTGAGTCTGTTTTTGATTAGTTTGTTATTTTTATTCCTTAGATTCTACACATATGTGAAGTCATATAGTATTTATCATTCTCCGTTTGACTTAAATGCCTTCTAGGTCCATCAAGACAACATCTTTTTTCATCCCCTTCCTTTTAGTCTATGTGTGCCTTTTATCTGAAGTGAGTCACTTGTGGGCAGCATGTAGGAGTCTTGTTTTCTTATCCATTCATCAACTCTATCTTTTGATTGGAGCACTTAACTCTTTTCCATTTGAGGTACCTGTTGATAGGAATGTAGTTGTTACCATTCTTTACTCCTGTTTTTGATACGTGTTTTTTCTTCTTAAAGAAGTCCCTTCTTAAACAATTCCCGTAATACTGGCTTGGTGTGATTAAATTCCTTTAGTTTATTTTTGTCTTGGAAGCTCTAAATGATATCTAAATGATAGCTTTACAGGATAAAGTATTTTTGGTTGTAGTTCCTGGGTTTTCATCGTGTCGAATATTTTGTACCAAACTTTTGTCCTGCAAAATTTCTTTTGAGAAGTCAGCTTCTAACCTTATGGATGATCCCTTGTAGGTAACTAACTGATTTTCTCCTGCTGCTTTTAAGATTCTCTCTTTGTATTTAACCTTTGGCATTTTAATTAGGATGTGTCTCGGTGTGGGCCTCTTTGGGTTCTTCTTTTTTGGGACTCTCTGAGCTTCCTGGGGCTGTATGTCTATTTCCTTCCCCAGGAGAAGGAAGTTTTCCATCATTATTTCTTCAAATAGCTGTTCATCTTATTTTCCTTCAGATATGCCGACGAGATGGATATTTTGACCTTTAATAGTGTCCCATAGGCTCCTTAAATTATAATTATATTCTTGGCTTCTTTTTTCTTGCCATTCTAATTGGGTGTCTTTGTTTTTCCCATCTTCTAGACAGATCATTTGATCCTCTTTTTTATTCATTTTGTTTATTCCTTTGTTTACTCCATTTAATATATTTCTTATCCTAGATAATGTGTTCTTCATTTCAGACTGGTTCCCTTTTATAATTTCTATTTCCGGTTTTATGTTTTTTATCTCTTTATTGATGTTTTTACTGAATTTATCTACACTTCCCTTAAGTTCATTGAGCATCACTGTAACCAGTGTTTTAAACTTTGTATCTGTTAGATTACTTGATTCCATTATTTCTGGAGATCTGTTCTGTTCTCTCATATGATTTTTGCTTCTTCATCTTCCCATTTTGGCTGCCTTTCCATGTCTGTATCTATGTACTAAGCAAAGCTCTAAGTCTCCTGGTCTTATTAGTGTGGATTTGTGTAGGTCCAGCTGCAGGACAAATGTAGCCCCAGCCTGTGCCCCTCTGGGGCCACCTGTTAAGATTCTGCAAGCAACCCACAGGTGCTGTGTTTATAGTTGCCTCAAAAGACCACACCGGAAATCGAGGCCAGCTGCCTCCAGTGTGAGTCTAGGTGCTGCTTAGCAAGGAGCGCTTGATTCACTAAGGCTATACCTGGATGTGCCTTGGGTGGGGCCACAAGTTGGGGGAGGCAGAGTTTCAGGGAATCCTCTGGGCAGAGTGACCTCTGTTATCTAGTTTGATGACTTCTTGGCTTTGGTGGTGAAGGGATACCACCGGCACTTCTGTACAGAGTGAGTCTAGCTTGGTTCCTCACTCCGGCAATGTCTCCCAGTAAGTTCCTGGTGCCCCCTGCGCACAGCCAAATTGGCATGGTGCTCGGAGCGAGCAGGTCTGTCACCATGAAAGACTGTTCACAGGCAAGGCCCCTTTAAGGTATGTCTGCTGCTGCAGCTGTAGCAGCCTCCTTCCCACTTAGCCACTGCAGACCAGACGACCTCGCATCCTCACCGTGTCCTACTTTCTACCATTGCAAGATGATTTCTCAGATTTCTCCCTAGTTGTATTGCTTGTTTATCCATATCACAGGTGGTTTTTCCTTGCTGTTTGCTCCTTGTTCCCATCACAACTTTGATTTGGTCACCAGAGGAATGAATAGAACCTCTATCATTTATGCCATTTTTTTCTTCCCCCCCTCCCCTTGCATTCTTATCAGCTATACAACTTCACCTTTAATTCTTACCTCCCCACCTCCAATTAATGGTTGAAAATAATCCTGGACACACATTTTTAAAACCACACCCTTTGTACTTATGATATGGCCTAGATGATGCTTGCCTGACTCTCAGCACAAGCCCGTGAGAAGACACAGAGTCAAGTTTGTTAAAGAAGACTGTAGAGATGTGTAGATCCATGAATGGAAGAAGAGACCAGCCATAAGTTTGTGGCTATTACAGGGACAGACATTCACCAGAGATCTAAAAAAGTGATGTAGTAGGAGAAAACATTGGCCTGAGAATGGAGAAAAGAAGATTCTAAAGTCATACTGGAATAATCATATTAGGAAAGTAAGACATGACATGACTCCTAATGCAAACTTGTTTGAGACCAGGAAGATTAGGAGTGATTAAAAATGAGAAAGAAGTAGGATATTATGCAATAACATTTTCTATGGTAGAAATTATCTGAGGAGAAAAGGGTGATAGAAATAAGTGCAATCCCAAGCAAGGAATGGCAGTGCCTCTAAAGCAGAGGGTATCAAAAGGCTGTCCCATCATCTGTTGGTGCAACAAAGTAATCCAAAACTCAATAGCTAAAAACAGGAATCAGTGTATTTATTTGCTCATGATTCTACAATTAGAGTAGGGCTCATTGTGGGCAGTTTGTAAAGGATTAAATTGTGCCCCCCAAATATATGTTTAAGTCCTAATTCCCAGTACATGATGAATGTGACTTAATTTGGAAATTGGGTCTTTGCCGATGAAATAAGGTTAAGATGAGGTCATTAGGGTGGGCTGTAATACCATGACTGATTTCCTTACAAAAAGAAGGAACTTTGGACAGAGACACAGAGGGAAGACAGCCATGTGAAGATGGAAGCAGAGATTGGAGTGATACTGCCACAAGCCAAGAAATACCCAGGGCTACCAGAAATCGGAATAGGCAAAGAAGGAATTTCCCCTAGAGACTTCAGAGGGATCATGGTCCTGCCAACTCCTTGATTTCAGACTTCCAGACTCCAGAACTAGAAGAGAATAAATTTCTCTTGTATTAAGTCACTAGTTTTTGGTTATTTGTTTTAGCTACCTAAGGAAACTGATATGCAGTTCATCCTTGTCTGATGGGGCATCATCTTAAGGAGGCTTGATTAGGGCAAGAAGATCCACTTCCAAAGTGGCCCCACTTGCATAGCTGAAGGGTTGGTGCTGGCTACCAGCTGTGAAATAATTAATCTGCTGGCTGGAGACCTCAGTTCTCCTCCACATAAACTCAGCATGGCTGGCTTAGGCTTCCCATGGTTTGAAGGTCTTAGGATAGTAGAAGTTCTTACATGGTGGAAGGCTTCCCCTAGACACAAAATCAGAAGCTTCCATGCCATCTGAAGGTATAGGTGAAGAACTGGATTGGCATCAATGCTAGCGGATAAAGTAGGTTACAGAGTGGCCCAGATTCAATGGAAGGCAATACACTATAATATAAATGCCAGGAGCATCGTTCACTGGGGGCCACCAAAGTAATATTCCACCATACTTGGAATTCAAAATCTTAGTGAGATAAGTGGTAAAGATAGAGAATATACTAAGAAATAACTGAAGGAGGGAAGAGAAAGTGGTCAATTGAGCAGATCAATAATAATAATTATTCCACCCAATTGCATAGGATTTTAACAACTTACAAAGTGATTATCTTATTATATCCTAGTCCCTCCAACTTTTGCTAGTATGCTCACACATAAATATCCAGTAAGTATATAGGCTATTAATAATGACCGCTATTCAACTAACTCAACTAATCTTTGAAGGCACATACCTGGAATGCTTTCCTCACTCCTTCGTGTTAACCTCCTATAACTTACTCCTTCTACTCCAGCTGGACTCAATTTTTCTCTAACATAGAATGCACATGTCTCCCTGCACCCTCCATGCACACACATCTTCACAGCTG
Organism: Rousettus aegyptiacus; assembly: GCF_014176215.1. NCBI lineage: Eukaryota > Metazoa > Chordata > Mammalia > Chiroptera > Pteropodidae > Rousettus > Rousettus aegyptiacus. The sequence goes on from NW_023416309.1 coordinate 69,634,768, forward strand.
GAATCTCCTTTAATAATCCTGTCCTTTCTTCTCAACTTCCAAGAGACCTTCCCCATTACTTTTAGGTCCCAGTCCACTTCCGAACTCCCAAAACATTGATTGTGTATAACAAATGTTAAGCCCTAAGATGATAGCAGTTTCATCTTTTCCTTTATATAGCTTCGACATTTAGACTTGCATGTATAGGCCTCCCAAATGTGTTTGATCAAGAAGGAGGGATAGGATGTGAAGTGTTTCTCTTCTACTAAGAGTTAAGCTATTGCCATCAGCTCTAGTTTACATTGATACAGTCGAAAACCATAATAATAAAGTTTCAAATTTTGGGCACATAGTAGGTCTACTGCAGACATATTCACTGACAAGGGTACGTGTAGACAGAGAATACCTCATGGAAAAAAGATAGCAATGATGACTACTGTTGTTTGAGTGCCCCCTTCACATTATGATCTTTAAGCAGTTAAGTCCACCTCCCAAGGGCACAGCACTAGAAATTGCTGATGCCGACCGGTACCATCTTTTGTCTGATTCTTAAGCTCATGTTTTTGACATTGTGATACCTCTGAATATATCAGCCATTGAGTATCAACACCCACGAAACGTAATGATGTTTGCCTTTTGTATTTTATTGCTGATCCTCACCATAACTCTGTAAGATAGCTTCCATATGAGAAAATTCATAGATCTCGAGTCCTTAAAGTTAAACCAGATGAATATATCCAGGCCTTCAAACAAATTGGTCAACATTCCTTTCTTGGCCAAGCTTCTAGGAATATACCTTTAGAATGACAGAATTCAATCTCCTCCAACTTTAAAATTAATTACAGTAGATTAATGAAATCTAGATAAGACCCCAAACATTTTTTCCAATTCAGAAGTATGAATGGTTGTTTGAGTAGTTATAACATGCATCCCATGGAGCACTCCTCTTGCAGGCAGATGATCCAGTTTTTGAATCTACATCATACAAATTACATCACTGAGGACATATCACTTAACCTCTCTGAACTTCAGTTTTCTTTTCTGTAAATGAAGATAATGATGCCTACCTTAGAGACATCACTAAGTAACTTAAAATCAGAAAATAGCTAGCTCAATTTTGGGATTACAGTGGTATTCCTAATGTTAGTTTATTTCTGGTCCAGGAATAATAACATTTGCCCCATCTTTCCCCAACCATGGTGAGGAAAATAACATATTCAATCAGATATAAATGAGAGAAAAAAAGTATGTTATATAAATTCTATCACTATTACTAAATTCTAGATTATAAATGAAAGGATTGTGGTTGGCATACTGGATCAGGATGAAGTCCGTGAAAATGGCAATGAATTAGCTTTTTGTTTGTTTGTTTGTATTCTTTAAGTTCCAATAGAAAAGAAGGCTAATCAGAACTGGTTTAGACAATGAAAACGAAAAGGAGTGGCTCCCACACTGCGCATTTTTTAATTGATGCCAAGTGACAGAGTTTGGATCAGGGGATGAGAATCCATGGGAAGTTTCCCAGATATCAGACCCTATATCTCAAGTCAAGAATTTGATTGCTTGATATATTTTGTGTGTCTATGTGAATCGCCACAACCTAGTCTTCAGGCCAAGGCAACAGCCCTTAAAGAGATCAAATAGTCTTTCAACAGTCCCTTCCTACATCCAACATCTTGGCCCTAGTAAACTGTCATAGTCACTTACATAGATGCTTTCTCCAATTGTTCTTTTTCTGAAATTTTGAGGCTACTAAGGGAAAAGTTTTAAAAGGTTTTAGTCAATTAAGTTCAAGAAACATCTATGACCATCAACTTAATGTCAGGCATTGGTAAATTATCCTTGGCTGAAATAAATATATGTCATGTCTGTGATGGCATCCAACAGCCTCAGAGAGAAAAGTCCATAAAAAATTTACACTTCTCTATGTGGCAATCACTTTCTTTCATCAGCCCCTAAAAGGCCATTTAACATGTAATATGTTAACATTCCACATGACTTAATTACCAATAAATATTTGGCAGAAATTAGGGTTTGCTAGCACTGGAAGAGGCCAGGCCAAACAATTCAGATTACCCACCTTCTCTCCTCCCAGCTCAACAGGATAGCCTGAGGTCCCACAGGTCTGTTCTTCCAGGTGCTAACAACCCAGTGCAATGTGTTCCCAAAGCATGGTACAAATGCAGGAAACAAGTTTTCAGAGGTACATGGATAAAACCTTTCTATTTTGATAGTTATGTGCTTATTTTAATGTGAATCTAAAAATTATTAATAGCAAATAATTAAGTCAATTTAACTTCAATATTGTTGCTTAGGATCAGATTAAGTTCTTATGCATCTACAAAGAGTCTTAAGGAAAAAGATTGAATAAGTAATCTTACAAATGGCACAAATGTAAAAAACCATGAATGTGGAACATGAACAACTGAAGTTTTGAAAATGATTTTGCCAAAAGTTAAAGCATAATGTTGGCATCATCTTAAGTGGTCTCTTTAGCTATGTATGGTAGGTGTGGAAATATCTATATTTATGGTAATTATATAGGTCACACTTTTTAAAGTCTCGGTTTTAAATATTCTGTGTATTATTCCCATAAATCATTGAAGTTTACTAAAAATTTAGACATTTCAGTATCTAAACTACAGTTCTGAGACAGACAGGTCAAATAGAGCATACATTTTTACAAACCCCTGTACCCTAAGTTTTGGAAATGCAGTCTTAAAACAGAGTCTTAAAATGTTTGCCAATGAAGGCTGGAATTCAAACTCATTCTAGCTATGAATGTGGCAAAGTTTCACCTACTTGTTCTACGGACCTACCCATGGAAGTTTTTCATTTCTCTTATGCTGAAGATAAAAGTAGTTTTAATACAAGTTTCTCAAATTAAAGTAATTGTTGATTTTATTTTTTTACAGAAAAAGTTATGGTCAGTGTATAGAATTTAGACAATGCATATAATCAAAAAGAAAGAAATATAATCCTCCTATAATTTCAATATTCAGTTTAATAAACACTCCTGGTGTTTATTTTCTAAGATTTCTTCTATACATTTATTTCATTCACATTATTTATACGGATCATTTTAGTAAGATCCTCTTGAACTCACTGCTTTGTAACTGGCATTTCTTATGCAGCAAAATATTGTGAAAATCTTTTCATGTCCTTAAATGTTCATCTATAACAGATTGATGTCTCTATCCTATAGATGCACCATACATAATTTAAAAAATTTTTCCTGTCGAAGTCATTTCAATCTTACACTATTATAAACAATGTATCAGCACAATCTTTGCACACTTATTTATTTCTTTTTGGTAAATTCTTAATTGTAGAATTTCTGAATCAGGGGATTGTTGGGTTGGATGCCCTGGAAAATGAGCTAACAGTGTAATTTGAGTGCAACAAGGTTGTTTGAGTGTGGGAAACCTGTTGAGTGTTGGGAGAATAAATGAGAACTGGAAAAAGGAAGTTGTAGAGTTGTGATGCAACCATGACAAAGGCCTCAGCAGATCTCACAGGGAGCTCCAGACCTATAATAACCCATCAGAATTGTCCCACTTTGAGGCAAGGAGGGTGAACCTTTATACTCATCCCATGTTGACCAGTTAGTGGATCCAGGCTGTTCTCAACTGGGTTGGCTTTCTTTGGCTGAGGGTATTCCCAAAAAGCAACTCAGCAGAGAGCCAGAAGTAGAGTCTACACTCCCAGGAGGTGGGGAAACAAGCTCCTGAGGTGTGGGGTCCAGGAGAGGGTGATTTGAGCTATGCCCACAACAGTATGGGATGTAGAGATGTAGATAATTTAAATTTTTGATGTTATTAAACTGCTCACTCAGAAGGTTCTATCAGTTCCCATTGCCATAAGTTAATGTATGAAAATACCCTTTTTTTTTCTTGTTCCCTCATAAAATATGATGACTGGTAGGATAGGAATATGCCTTGGGAGCATGTAGCAGGAAATCCCAATCTACTAGCAACATTGACCTCATTCTTCTCCATCATTATTTAATGGTTGATTTTTTGGTCTTATCTTGCTAAAATAAATGCTTAATGCTTTTTCTAGACAATCATACAATATTTCCCTAATTAATTCTCTCCTTCACTCTCTTAAGTAAATATTTAATACCTCTCTCTTCTCAACATCCAATGCCATAAGCTTCTGTCCTACTGCACTGAGAATATTGAAGCAATCAGAATAAGCTCCCAGAAACATCCAGCAAAACATTTCCACATCTACTAGAATCTATAACCTATACTTTTTTGTTAAATGAACCTGTTTTTGTCTGTAATGTCTGAAACGTTAGGGCTGAAATGTCCCTGGAGATTTATGCTCATTATTTCTTGACCTTAGTAGGTCGGATATTGCTGCAGTCTCCTCTCTCTGAAAATTTCCATTTCCCTCCATAATGGATCATTCCCATCAGCAGACAAATTGTAATTATTTCTCACAACAAAAGGAAAAAAACTCTCTCTCGATTCATCTTCTTGTCTATATATTACTTTATTTGTCAACTGTTCATTGCAAAATAATTCAAAGAAGTTTCTATTCCTTGTCTCTGATTACTCTCCTTCAATTCTTTTTTAAAACTGATCTAATCTGACTTCACATATACAACTTTCTCTTGGCCTCCTTCCTTCTCTGGCTATATTTTCTCTGTCTCCTGTGTTGGCTTCCTCGTCTCCTAGGCTTTTAAATGTTGGAAGGCTCCAGAGCTCAGCTCTTGGAGCACTTTTCTCCCTCTCCATCCCTCCACTGGTGATCTTATTTGGTTTCAAAGCTTTGAAGAAAATCTGTACGCTGAGGATTTCCTCAATCATATGTCCAAACTGAGCCTTACCTCTAAACTCCAGACTTAGGTCCAACTTCATATTTGGCAACTTTTATTTTATGTCTGATATTCACTTCAAATTATAAATGTCCAAAACTGAATGCCTGACCTTTCTCATCAAATCTATTCCTTTTACTGCCCTCCCCATCTCACTTAATAACAAGTCTATTATTCTAGATGGTGATGCCGAAATACTTGTAAGCCTCCTTCACTCATCACTTACTCATAATTCACATCTAACCAGGAAATCCTGTGGCTTGATCTTCAAAGCATAGCCTGAATTCATTGACTTTCTATTACCAATTTCACTGCAACTGCCCTGGTCCCAGCTATACTCACTATCCCTCTTACAGTTGATTCTCAACTTAGCAGCCAGAATGACATATTTAAATGTACATCAAGTTATGTCACTCCTATGCTCAAAACTCTCTAATGCTTACCTTTTCTCTCATGGCAAAAGCCAAATATCCTTACAGTAATCCACAGATCTATGTGATCTGGTCCCCAACATCCTTGACCTCATCTTTTATTGCCCTCACCAATGTCACTTTATTCCAGCCATCCAGGCAAGCCTCCTCAATATTTTTAGGCCACACTAGGCAACCTCTCACACTGGTGCCTTGGAACTGGCTCTACTTCAGCCTAGAATTATATAGATAGCCACTCAGCTTACTCCCAACCTCTTTCATGTCTTTGTTTAAATAACACTTGCCCAGTGAGGCCAACAATGACCTCTCCACTTTCAATTTCAACTCTGCAGCAGACACTTGGGGAACACAGTGCCAATGGCTGTAGCCCATTTGAATTCAGTATCTTGGAAATAGTTTCAGTGTTCCAGCCTAGTACAGGCACTAGCAGCTCTCTGCAGTGCTACTTTGAAGCCACAGAAGACCTTATCTTCTACACAGGCACAACCTAAAAGTTTAGAGCAGTTAGTTTCCCAGGAGTAAAGCTTAACCAATGAAGGATAAAAGCCCCAAGTTACCCATTTTGCTATGGGACAATTCTGGGGTATGTTACAAATAGTTCTTCATAGGGTGTCCAGGGAGCATTGAACCCAAGCTGGGATAACCGGTTCTTTAATTTGCCCACACACTTCTTACTACCTTGGGTCATTTTCCCCATTCCCTCATTTTGCTTTGTAGGATCACCTCCCAAATAAACTATCCACTTCCAGGTCCCAGTGTCAGGCTCTGCTGGGGGAAACCCAGACTAAAGTAATCTTTCCACAACATTTCTAAACTCCATACCTAGCTCTGTTTTTTTCCATTTGTTGATTTTGTTTTTGTCATAGCACTCATCAACTTCTTTAGTAAAATGTAACTTAAGCAATTATTGTTTATTGTCATTCTATTGCACTAGAATGTAAGTGTCGTGAGGACAGGGAATTTCATCTGTTCTGTACATTGATCTATTCCGCACCAAGGATACTTACTTGCACATAGTAGGTTTCTAATAAATATGTGTTGCATGTTAAACTATCTAACCCACTCTTCAAGAGCAAGGATACCATCCATTTACTAACACAATGCTAGACAAACCTCAATTTAAATCTCACATCTACTACTTATTAGCTGGGTGGTCTTGAGCAAATTAACGTGAGTGAGACTCAGTTTCCTTATTAGTAAATAGTGGCAATAATGTTTACTTTGCCATAAGTATCTTCATCTGAGATAAGCAACTAGGCAAGTTCTGGCCCAATAATGTGTTTCCTTCACTTCTTTCAACCTGCTCCCCATGATCGATGAATCATAGTTTAAGTGAGTTAAACCCATGACTCAGCATCATTTCCCTCTGTGAATCTTTACTATGTGAAGATTCTTCTGCAGCATCTTCTTACACCCAGTGGAGGTCAGAAAGCCAGGCTTATTTCAATCCCCCAGTGAAATGTCAATTAGAAGGACATAACCAGAAGGAAGAGCTACTGGAGAAAACCACACACTTGTTCCAAAACAAAGATCACTCTGTATGTCATAAAAGCTCAGAAATGTCTTCCAGATGTTGCATACTGGGCCTGCACAGATGTTTCCGATGTCAAACCATAAATGTTAGAAACATAAAACATTTGTGCCCCACAGATGTAGAGATTTAGTTATACAGCAAATGTGATAAATCTTTGGGTAATAAAAGGAGACCACAAACTGGCCACAATACATTTTTTAAAAATCTGATTCCCGCCCCACCCCGCACCCCCTCCACACACACACACATAGGAGTTCTACTGGAATACTTCAAGGATTTTGTTTTTGTTTTTAAATTTAACTGAGCAATAGCAGGGAAAAAGTTACATTTACTTGAAAACATGTATTAACAACAGTGCTGAACCCTTCTGATTTGATACCTATACAGTTTATGACAACTAGGAAGTAACATCATGACTAATGATGGATGGCTTCAAGGCTTCCTGACTTCAGTCAATGTCTCTTCATGGGAATGCTGAGTTGTGTAGAATGACTGTCTAATTGAGATTTCTGGGTGCACTGGAAGTGGATTTCACCATGAATTCAATAGCAGCTCATAATTCCATATTGAAGCCACTCTGTTTCTGATATCTAGGAAGATCAGACCTTTCATCACCTCTAATTATAAATGTGTATGTACCTATGAGAAGAAAAGACAATGCATGTATATATGGGGTTTGTGTGTATTTCCACCCCTCACACACACACACACACACACACACACACACATGCACATAAACAGAAAAAACATCATACAGAGTCAAAATAGCTGAAGAAATGTTACTTACCATATACACAAGAGGGTAAAACAGGAAGCAAATATAAATGTTACCATGTGATCTAGCTTATTTTCACCATGATCCTTTTCCAACATGTTCTCTTCTCCCTTGATGAATTAATATGGCTAAAACACTGCATTTATTCTTGTATGCATTTGTACAAAAATGTTTATTATATAATTTTAGTAGCTAAAAGTGATACCAAAAGTTATAGGACTCATATCTTTCCTCAAAAGTTTAGACTATAAAAGAAAGCATGTGCTGAAGAAGGGCACAAAAGTCATTATAGAGCAGGAAAATGTGTGTAAGCTTGATCTCCACCATGAGATTTAAATTTTTTTCTTTATTATATCAAAAATATTACAACTCAAACATATGATTTTATTTTTAAGCTTTATTGAGGCATAATTGACAAATAAAATTATAAGATATTTAAAGTGTACATTTTGACGATTTGGTATGCATATATATTGGGAAAGGATTCCTCCCATCTAGTTAATTAAGACATCCATCACCTCACATATTTATCTTTTTCTTTCTTTCTTTCTTTCTTTCTTTCTTTCTTTCTTTCTTTCTTTCTTTCTTTTCTTTTCTTTCTTTTCTTTCTTTCTCTTTCTTTCTTTCTTTCTTTCTTTCTTTCTTTCTTTCTTTCTTTCTTTCGGGGGGTGAGAATATTTAAGTTCTACTCTCAGCAAATTTTGATTATACAGTATAGTGTTATCAATTATAGTCACCATGTTATATATTAAATTTAAAAGATGTGGCATGTGTGTGTGTGTGTGTACACACATATATATGCAATGGAATATTATTCAGCCATGAAGAAGAAGGAAATCTTGCCACTTGCAACAACATGAAAGACCTTGAGGGCATTATGCTAAGTAAAATAAATTTGACAGAGAAAAATAAATACTACAGTCTACCATTTATGTGAAATATAAGAGGAAAAGAGTCACTTTCTTAAATACTGTAGCAAAGGACTTTCCTTTTTATTCCTCAACAATAAGAGTCACAAAAGCATGTCAATCCCCCCATGAGATTATAACTTCTACCAGGACATTTACTATCTCTTATTCATGCTGTCAACAAACATATCTACCTACAATTAGTTGTACATAATAGTCATTTAGAAAATGTTTACTGAGTAAATAAAATGTTATTTGTTAATCTCTTCTTAACACTCTTTGGTAGTCTTTGCACCAATTCTTTCAACCGCTCCTTCAATGTCTTTACACTCTGATCTTTTTTTCTGTTTCCCAATGTCATGACTGTCCCAGTAAGACACAGTTTAAATATAAAGCAGTTGCATGTTATAAAAATGGTAAGGCCCTGAGGGCTCTGTGCATCTACTACCCACTGATACAAAGGAGATGATTTGGTGACAGAATTTGTGACCCAGTAGTCATTGTTTCTTTTTTGGTTTTATAATGGCTGGGAAAGGCCAACCAAACAAATCTAAATAAGACAAAACCCAGGACAGATAGAACCATTTAAGGGGAGTGTCAACGATGCAGACCATTCTCTGTACTCCTAAAATGACCCCCTCTCTCCAGCTCCAGCCCACAAATCTCAAGATAAAAATTTAGAGCCTAAAATATATACAACAGAAAAGAATAGAGGCTAAAGCCAAATTAATAATCCATCATGAAAAGCTAGAAAAAGAACAACAAATTAAACACACACCAAAAAAAAAAAAAAAAATGGAGGACTGGAAGTAGCTTAGACAGAAGATAAAGGGGTTAAAAGTACAATATGAAAATTATATGCAAACTTTATGCCCATACACATGAAAATTTAGATAAAAGTGAGAAATTCCTAGTTTCCTAGTTAAATTCCTATCAAATGTTTGTAAAATATATTTCAAATAGGAAATAGTTATATATTTCTAAAGAAACTGAGACCATAACTAAAAATCTTCCAGGCCAGAAAACTCCAGGACCAAATGACTTTGGCATTTTATATATTCAAATATGCGAAAATAAAGTAGATCAGTCTTACAAATTCTTCCAGATAATTGATAGCATGTGAAACTTTATAATAACTGTTATAAGACCAGCATAATATTGATACTAATGAGGACAGTCTCAGAAAGGAAAATTTTATAGATCAATATCTCTCATTAACACAGATAGAGTAACCTAGATGAAGTATTAGGAAAATGTAAGTAAACAGTGATCCAGAAAAAGAATAACACATTATGACAAAGTTGACTTTATTTCACAAATTCAAGATTTGATTAACATTCAAAAATCATTCTATATAAACCACATCATTATCACAATGAAAGAAAAAATTATGTGATCATCTCAAAAGAGGGAGAAAAAATTGATGAAATTTAACACTTATTCATGATTAAAAACAAAACACTTAAACACTTGGCAAACTAGGATTAGAGAGAAATTTCTTAATCTAACAGATGATATTTATCAAAATCCATTGTATTTAATGGTGAAATATTGAAAACTTTTATTCAGAGATCTCAAACAAAACAAGCTTGTCCAGCAATACTGAAAAAAAATCTAGCATTATTTTCTTATTGAGATCATCCAGCTCAATAAGAAAAAAAAATAGCATACAGATTAGAAAGAAAAAAAAAACTATTTACAGACAACATGATTTTGTGCTTATACAAACACTGAGTAAACCTAAGGCAATAAAAGGATATACCATGGTCATGCATTAGAAGACACAATATTGTAAAGACTTCATCTTTCCCCAAAGCAATGTATGGATTTATTACAATCGAAATCAAAATCCTAGTAAGTTTTTGTGGAAGTTAAACATATACTAAATTTCATAAGAAAATACTAAGGGCCAAATATAATCAATACAATCATGAAGAAGAAAAAGTTAGAAGACTAACACTACTAGGTACCAAGATTCATTAAAAAGCCTCAGTGGTAAGACAGTGAAATATTTAGGAAAGAAGAGGAAAATAGAACAATGAAACACAATGGAGGATCCCAAAAGAGATCCACATGAACACTTGATTTGTGACAAAGATAATGCTAAAGAGCAGTAATAAAAGAAGAATCTTTCTTATAAAATGGTGCTGAGTCAAATGGATTTCAACATGGAAAAGACTGACTATTTCTTCATATCCTACTCCGAACTCAAAGCTAGTAAGTAATATACACGTGCATTTCCATTTCCATCAGTTATATAATTTTCAAAAGCCAGTAGTTTGTTTCTAAATGCATTTTGTCAATTTCATTTGTTAATGTACTTATTATTCAATTAAATGTACTGGTACACACACACACTTACATACACACACAAATGTAAATGATACTATATGCAATAAACCAAACCTAAAACAACATATATATATATGTATATATATTTATACATATATATACATATATATATATGTATGTATGTATCAAAGACAGAATAAATAAAATAGATCCAAGATAAAATAAATTATACTACAAAGAAAATAAACGAAGTTATATGTAAATATGATGAATTCCACAAGCAAAACATTGAGGAAAAGTAGCTGGACAGAGAGAATCCATATAGTATGATATTTATATAAAGTTCAAAAACAGACTAAACTAACCTGAGATGTATTGAGTCAGAGTAGTGGCTATGTTTCAGGAGAAGGTTCATGATAGTGATTGGAAGGGCTTGCAAATGGGCCTTCTCAGGTGCTGGCAATATTCTATTTCTTGATCTAGGTGGCATTTTAATGGATATTTTCACTTTGCAATATTCATTAAGCTACACACTGAGGATTTATACATTTTTTCTGAATGTATGGTACACTATAATTAAAATATTTATTTTAAAAAAATCTCCACATTAGTCCTAACCCTTTCAATGTTATTTTCTACTATGCATGAGGGCAGTTTTTGAGAACTAATTTTCCTGAATGTTCATATCTCCTGGTGAAACAAAAATGGCTACCTGTCAACCAAATCTGTGTCCCCCTTCTATGGTATAAGACAAAGCTGAGAAGTGACTGTCAGGAATAGACTACATTTTTCAGCCTCCCTTGCAGCTTTTACTGGCCACAGCTGGTTTTCACCAATAACTAAAGGGATGTGCGACACTTCCAGGCCAAGACTTTAAAAAAAAATTATGCATGACTACACTACACTATCTTTCCTTTTTCAGCAGGTGGATACAGACAATGATGAGAGACCCTAGAGGATACAAAGCTGTGAGAGAGAAGTCTGAATTACCACATAGAGGAGAGCTATTCACTGAGAATAATATCTAGCTGGAATGATTATATTGTGGCAGCCTGGCCCTGCCTGACCAATTTCCTCCTTGAATGAGTTAGTCCCTGACTGCACCACCCTTCCCAGGACTCTGGACTGATGGGCAGTCTAAAAATCTGCTTAAACAATTAAGCTGGTTTCTTTATAGTTTGGCAGCCAATCAATGTTCTCCTTATGGTCTCCTTCCTTATATGGAATATCTATAGCTATGTAGGAATACAGAAGTACAAGATTGGATAAAACTGCCTGCTGTGTTACAATTGGGGTTTAGTCTTTGGGTAAGAATCCGCTGAGCTGATGCCGACCTTATAGCTCCAGTGTTCCATCTTTCTGTTTGAGAATCCTGAAATGATATAAGCAAAAAATAATAATAATAACTTTCATTGTGTTTAAGCCACTGAATTTTGGGCATCTTAGTAATTTGGGGGCATTCATTGTAGCTTATCTTACCCAAACTAACTTTCCTGGTGTATCTCTGGGGAGAAATTGGCATTTTTTTCTCTTTTTTTCTTTTTCTTTCTCCTTTCTTTATTCCTCTCTTCTTCTTTCCTGCCCTGCCCCCACCACTTATTCTCTCCTGTTGGTTAAGTAGTATCACTGTGCTACATTATTCTAAAATAAGATTTATAATCTAGTTTACAAACCCTTCATGTCTAATCTGCTATAAACTCATTGATTTAATTTCTAATTTCAATTATTTTACTTATTTTTTTATTGCTATAAGTTTCACAGTTTCCTTCTTGAAATCAAAAGGCCAATATTTTAGAGTCTCTTATTCCCAAAGGATATTTCTAACCTTATCTCTGTGCCGAACAAAAAAAACCCATAACAACAACAAAAACCCTTTTCCTGCTGAAAGTTTACATCTAATTCGCCTTACTCTAAGGGTTTTACTTTTGGGGATTCCTGTTTTAAAATAGATGTATCTTCTTTTCAATTCCCACTTTGAGAAACTGCCTGGTGTTTGTGGGTTGGTGGTTGTTTTTCTATTTTGAACATTCTGCTCTTACAATCAAAGCAAGTTTGCTTGTCACACACCCTCAGAGCCAAAGTCATTTTGATACGTGCCATCATTTGCAAAATTCTTAATCTTTTTAGTAAACCTACTAGGTAAGTCTTCTCTTTCCTCCTTTCTTTGGAGAAAGACCTCTCTCAAACTTAGATAATTACCCTGAAACTTGTGACTCAGGTCCTTGGCTATTGATAAGGATCATTGAAATTCAACATTCTCCTTGGCCCATTATAAGGCAGGAATGGCTTTAGGCCAAAACAGCGCCTTTAAAGTCCGAGAAGGGAGGACACCTTTAACCCAAGTTTTTTCTTTCTTTTACAAAATATATTAAGCCTGATTTCTTTTACCCACTTCATAGGCAATTCAACAATAGAAATGTAACTACCCATATGATTCAAGTAACAAGTTTATATCTTTTTCCTTTTCTAGGAACTGAAGTGGTCCTTCGGCAGGAAACCCAAGACCTCATCCTGACTAAAGCAGAGAAGGAAGAGCTCCATGAAATCCCAATAGGCAGGGAATACGACCTTGCTCAGCAGGAAGCATATACAGAAGAAGAGACCTCCCATCTCTCAACATTCATATTAATAAGAAGGGGTTAATGGGTCCCAGAAAAAGGGTTAGGCAAGAAAGTTAAATAGGTGGTTTCCGGTCCACCTCAAAAGACATTGAGGTCATCCTATTCCAGAAAGGGTCTGCCTAGTCTGCCCACAATTAAGCAAGCCAGAACACCTTGTGGGGTTAAAAGTAACATACAAGGAAACAAGTAAGCAGATAATTGGGTACTAGTTTCAGCCAACCACTCACACCTGGGCGAGACCCTCCAATGACCTTCGACTCACCTGAGCCTCATTTTACCATCATTACAATGTGATGCGTATGCCTGGAAATTCATTAATAGCATTGTAACAGACTGAATTCTGGGAACAAACATGTACAGAAAGCAAATGATGAGTCACTGGGTCCTATCAATCTTAGCTGTCAATCAAGAAAGCCCACTCTTCTAAGAATAGTAACATCCACAGCAAATAGGGATAAAAATCTCAAAGACTTTGTTACTGGGACCTTGAGCCCTTAAGCCTTTGAGCCACTCTTGCTCAGGCCCAGTTCCACATCTGAAAGTGTACTATCACTTCTAATAAAGCTATTCTTTTCTGTTATATTTCAGTGTCTTGCTCAATTCTTTGTTTGAGACATCAAGAACATGGACAACACACCGGGAGAGGATCCCCACTCTCCAGTAACATTTCTACCAACATTTTGTTCATGATTACTCATATTCTCTAAGAAGACAGAGCTTTCTTTACTTTTCTCCTCTTCTTTCTGAGCTTTTACCAGAATTGCCTTCAATGGTCCATTCATGGCAATGTAGGTTTTCCTAGCATGCACTTCAAAACTCTTTCAGCTTCTATCCATTATCCAGTTCCAAAGCTACATCTACACTTTCAGGTATTAGTCACAGTAGCACCCAACTCCTTGGTACCAATTTTCTGTCTTAGTTCAGGCTGCTATAACAAAGTACCAAAGATTAGGTGGCTTAGACAATATTTATTTCTCATTACTACTAGAAGCTGGTAAGTCCAAGACCAAGGCACCAATATATTTGATGTCTGTTGAGAACCCGCTTCCTAGTTTATACAAGGTCAGCTTTTAATTTTATCCTCACCTGGCCCAAAGAGAGCAAGGGAGCTCTCTGGGGTCCTTTTGTCCCTTTTATATTTACGTTAATCCTATTCATGTTTATTCCACCCTCATGATTTAATTACTCCCCTAAGGTCCTACCTCCTAATACTATTATATTGGGGGTGGGGGGAAGGTGTTGGATCTCTACATATAAAATTTAGGGGGATATGAATATTCAGTCCATTGTGCATCTTAACAAGGAAAAGTAGTAATTTTTTACTTTCATACATAGTAGAAAATATATGTTTGATTATGAGTTAAAAATGAAAGTTAATCATGAGCAGAATGGAATACAGAACTTTTAAATTGATAAGAAAAAATAGAATGAATGATAAAATCAACAAAAAAATCAAAATAAAGAGAATCACAAAGTAAAATGTATAGTAAAAGTAAAGATGATCATAATGAAATTATCATATGTTAAACTAAGTTTGAACAGGGTGAAGTATCTCATTAAATAACAAACTGTCGTATTGAATTAAAAAACAAAAACCTAAATTGTTTATAAGGAACATTCTTAAAAATTGGGGGGGGGGAGAGTTGAAAATAAAGAGATGAACAAAGAGATGTCAAGCAAATGCAAACAAAAAGGAAAGTAGGAATGACAGTATTAATATCAGACAGGGTGAAACTTAAGATTAAAAGTACGAAGCAAAATGAGGAACATTGTGTAATAATAAAAGGCACTTATGAAGAAGAAACAATGGTCATAAAACTGCATGTTCTATAAAGACTAACACCTAAGTATACAATATTAATTATTAGAGTTTCAAAGAAACTTTGATTTAAAACAAAAACAAAAGCCTACCCTAAAAATTTTTAGTGTATCTCTTTCAAAATCAGACAGTTCTTTTATACAGAAAAATAAGGATTATTTTTTGACAAAAAGTAATTGAACAATACATAAAGATAATATACTTTTTTCTCACATTCATGGACCCTCTACAGAAATCAATTACATATTTGGCCACAAAGAAATCTTAACAAATTCAAAGAAGCAGAGAGTTTCAGGCCATATTCTTTGATCATAATCCAATAAAATTTGAAATAAAAAATATGACTGAAAAACTCTCACTACTTGGAAATGAGGAAACAATCTCCTAAATAACTCTTGGATCAAAGAAATAGGAAATTACAAATGAAATTAAAAGCTAGTTAGATAAAAAGAAAAGAACACATCATACCAAATATGTATAGCAGTGGAAGCTATACTCAGGAAAATTAATAGACTTAAATGCTTTTATTACTGCAGATAAAAATTAGAATTAATTTATTTAAAAATAGAAATAGAAGAAAAGTAATAAATAAATCAACAAGTTTAATTTTGGGGAATTATAAACAATAAAATAGGCAAACTTCGGACAGTCTAATCAGAAAATAGAAAGTAAAACTAATGTAGGAAGGAGGCAAGAGAATTAAAATGTTAATCAAGCCACAATCAGAGACTGCAATATACTGATAAGCCCTGCAGCCAGGCCAAGAGGACACCTTCAGAACAAGGGAAGATTTCTGCTAACAGCCTATTCTCCACATCTGTGAAGGGGAAACCAGAACCAAGAGTCACTGTAGCCCTATGGCTAAAACTGTGGGGAACCTAGGGATTAAAGTCTGGGAACTACAAGTGGGCCTTTCACTCTACATATTATTACCTTTTCATGCTACATACTCTTCCCCTTCTTCATTGTATGTCCATATCAAAGGAAATGGGTTAACAAAGTCTTTTAAACAATAACTCATAGGAACTAAAGAATGATATATTAACTGAGTTCCCTGGACACTCTCCACTTACACTGTCTTTCCACGGATCTCTGGGTCCCTTTCACTCTCTGCCTCTGAGAGGAGACCACACTCTATGGAGTGTTATCCCTTTTCTAATAAACTTTCCTTTTGACTCTAACTCTGGCAGAGAGTAAATTCTTTCTACATTCTCTACCAAAGGACCCTCTTCTCTCTGTGCAGAGCTTGGTCTCCCCTGCACTTGGAAATTTTCCCTGTTCTGCATCAAAACTAAAGAAAGTGAAATTAGAATCAAGAATTGAGACATAGAGATAAATACAGAGTATAAGTAAAAACCATATTCCAATCAATCTGAGATCTCTACAACTGATAAAATTTACAATAATATAGAAAAAGCATATTTGCTAAAAGATCCTCTCTGAACCCCTAAAAACCTGAATAGGCTGAAAGAAATCCATAAAGTTTTCAAAGAATTTACCATCTAAGAAGACCCAAGGCTAAAAATGCATCAAGGCAAGAGTCATTGTATCAGGGTCCAAAGACTCTCAGGAATCTGTAAACTCTTCAGAACCTTGATTCTTTGTTTGAATTTTTATTTATATATTTAAATTAAAAAACGAAAGTAAAATACTCAAAAAGAATTCTTCAGAATACCCTTTTGTAACTAAGTAGGATTTAATGAAAAGATGCAAAATAAATTTAAAAGAAATCTTGACAATTAAATGCATCACATAGTTTTTTTTCAGCAATGGTAAGACCATGATTAAAATTAACATCCATTATTACAAGAATAGAAACAAAATCGAGAAATAAAAGGATCCCTCCTTAATGTGACAAACTACGAAATGCTGTATAAGGATTACTACCCTCATATTACTTAGTACAATTCTCTGTATGTACGATGGGTACCAAATCAATGTTCACTCTACTGAACTAAATGCTAAATGCCAAATGAGCTGTCTAGGCAGTAAACAGTATACAATTTCAAAGGAGAGAAGCTTATCCAAGCCAGCATGCTCAAGGATGGAGAGTGGTCAGATTTAAAACATTTACAAAGGAAAGAGGAGGTCATTCTCCAAAGAGGAATGTTTGAAGCACAAAATTCAGAGTAGCAAGATGAAAGAACTGTCCTTTCTCCTCTGGGCATAGAGAGCCTTGAATTTTTTGTCACAAGTGTAAGATGTACTACATTATATTTTAGGGCTGTTCATCAGAAATGCATATGGATTCAGTCCATTGTACATCTTAATAAGGAAAGACACAAAAACTGCAGCGAGATGAGCAATTAACAACCTGTATTTAATAGTTTAGGTCAGGCCAATGGCCTGAAGGAGCAGCAAGAAGAGGAGAGGAAGGGACGCAGGTGTCAATTCAAAGACATTTATCTTACTCTGATTCCCCATAACCAAACCATCACCAAGTCTTCCTAATTTGACACCCTAACTCTCTCTCAAATCATATTCCACTTTTCTTTGTTACCATCACTTGTAACCTCTTCTACCTAGACTTTCTCACCTAAACTGTCATGACAACTTCTCAAATGCTTTTCCTCCTCTATTTTAAGGGGGCATCACTCCAGTCCCCTTAAAATCTGTTCTTCAAACATACGTGTGGACAATTTTTAACTGAATGTATAATATTCTTTTTGTCTCTGTGTCTCTAGGTTTCTGTCTCCTTCTGTCTCTCTCACACTCTATCTCCCTGTCTCTGCCTCTGTCTCTCTCACTTTTTTCTCTGTCTCTCTGTCCTTGTCTCTGTGTGTCTCTCTGTTTCTGTCTCATTCTCTCTCTATCTCTCTTTGTCTCTCTGTCTCTATCTCTCTCACTCACTCTCTCTCTCTCACACACAACAAATATTTGTTGAGCTCCTAATATGTTCCAAGTACAATTCTAAACACTGAAAACAATTTCAATTTTCCTTCCCTCACAAAGGTTATATCTAGTAGAAGAGGCAGCAACTACATATATGAATATAAGATATGTGAACTATGTACAACTACAAAGAGGAGCAATTGAATAGGGTAAGAGGATTGAACAGAATGAGTGCGATTCTTTCAGAGCAGAGAGCAAGGGAGGCTTCCATGAGGAGGTGAACTTGAACAGGTGCTAATCAAGTACTTGATGTTGCAGGCACAGATGGAAAGGAGAGAAAAATTGAAGGCTACAGAACATCCACCTTTACATTCTGAGGACTTGTGGTTTCACAAGGAGCTTACCTGTTTTTTGGAAGATTTTTAAACCTGAAGCTTGATTTCAATCACTCTAACTCCATTTATGTTCTAAGCTCTGAGAAGATAATAAAATTCTTAGGATCAAGTGATCAGGTTTGCCTTGCTAATTTTAGAATGCTAAAAAAATGTTGGACCGCAAGAATAGAAACTATATTGGAAACTACATTCTCAAGTAGACCCTTTTTTAGGTAAATGAAAGTCACTTGGCTCTTAGTTACTGTATTACACATAGTTTCCTTAGATTTTTCTAGCACTGAACCTTTTAGAAATATATATATAACAGGCTTAGAAAAATAAAATGTGACTCTCCTTCTATCTCTTTGTTGTTATTGTTGGTTTTTCCACTTCTAGATGCTTTTATAAACAATTCTCAGGGCAATTTAAATTAAGTAGAAAGAACCTCCAGCCTCTGGACCAACCTCAGCTTTCGGCTTAATTCTGAAATACTTGTCACAGTCCAGATTAGAAAATTAAGCCATTGGGATTCCTTGTCCATCATTAAAACCAGTTTTTGCCTACAAGTATGTAAATGAAATATGAATTTGAACATTTAATGTGCAAATATCTTGGGAGCTTTAAAAAATTACTCATTGTACAAAAAAAAGGGTCCTTTCTCAGAGTGTTGGCATTCTGAAATGTAAATAACTTTGCAATGAAGTTCAGTATCCTATTTTTACAGGTTATCCCAGAAAATATCTTTTGTGGAGTTCTAAGAGAGAAGCCATAGTAAAATGTGGGATTTGGGTAAGAAAAAAAAATGGAATGGTTGTGCTAAAACTCATTAACATCATCTAGAGATTTGGAGGCTGTTGTAATCCCTATATGGATATGAAATAAACACCAAAAATGTCAGGAGCTCGAACAAACCATTCCAGACAATAAAAAGAAAGGCTAAATGAAAAAGATGTTTTACAAATGGAAATGCAAATATAGACAACAAGAAAGGCTCCAGAGGTGATTTCTTACAGACATGCAGCCTTTTATAAAGCAAACTTTACCTAAAAAAAAAGTGTTTCCCCATGGTCTATGGAGAGGAGTAATAATATTTTTTCCATTAGAAGCTGGTCATCTTCTTGATTAAAATCTATTATGTATTATTAGTAAGAAAATTATAACAAAGCAATTTAAAAAGCACATTGCAAAACCCGCCAGAGCCAATACGAAAGGGTTGTTTGGGGATAGCTGTTTAAAAACATATCAAATAAGCCTAGTTTTGGGGATGATGAACATGTTCTAAAATGTTGGTGGTGTTCGCACAATTCTGGGAATATCTTACAAGCCAATGAATTATACACTTTAAATGGGTGAATTGTATGGAACAAAATTTGTTTAAAATAAAGCTGATATAGATAGCAGCTATATGTCATATAGTCAAAAAATATATATATATTCCAACTTATGCAGTTAGAAGCAGAGCCTGGGCTGAGAGTTTCGAAGAACTCAGAAGCTTACAGGGATGGGTTTCAGCAATCTTTGAGCAGAGCAAACATTAAGACCATTTGAGTGGGATACAGGGACTGAACAGCTGTCATTTCATCTCCCTTATTTTCTGCCTATTTATCTACATATTCCCCCACCAAATACCTCTTTGCCACTATCTACCACTCCTTTTCACAAATTTCTTTTCTCAGTTGCTAGTGTTGTTCATATTGATCTTGTCTCTTTTACTTGTTCATAATATTGAATTGAATTATAGATGTACTACCTATTATATTTATTTTTAAAAAGTTCTTGAGTCTCTAGCTAAACTTGAAAATATTTTATGATTTTCTTTTTTGTTGTTTTGGGTTTTTTTGTTTTGTTTTGTTTTAATGAAAAACTATGTTGGCAATTTTCTACTAAGTAATAATAGATCTCTCTCTGTGTGTGTGTGTGTGTGTGTGTGTGTGTGTGTGTGTGTGTTTCAGGAAACCTCAATTCAAGACCGATACCATATTAAACATCTCAGAGTTTTATTTTTTTTAACCCACAACCAGGCTATATCGATTGGAGAGTTCAGTCAGGTAAACTGAAATACATAGGTCATTTTCTCAGTTTAAAAGATGCCAGAATTATTCTTGGGTCTCAGATACTTGTAACGGATCATGAAAATTTGGCCCTTGGCCACAAGAAACTCACTTCGCATCATATTCAAATTTCTTAGACATGATTCCTCTTTAAATAAGATCATTCTTTCAAAATCCAGAGTTCTAACTTAGAAAACATTTTCAACCGAAGGGAGAATACTTGTGAGGTCAAAGGGACTCAATGTCATAGACATCTATGGTAGTGAATTTGTTTCATAAATCTTTGCCATGTAAATGAAGTCACCGAACTTACTGGAAAATGTAACTAAAACCCCCTATTTTATAAGATTGTGGTAGATTTTTGGAAAGGGACTGAGAAGCTCTCCTCCTTTCCTCCCTCCCTCCTCCATCCAGAACAAACTGGTTCCAGGAGAAGCCCTCCCCAAAGGTCCATCATTTCATTAAGACCTTTTTTTTAGGCATGAGCTCATTGCTTTCAGTTGAATAGTAATAAATGATTTGTAAGGAGCAACTTACATCATTGCCTTATAAATAACCACCAATGGCTACATTTGACTTACTCGAAATGTTGACTCAGACACTAGATGCACACAAGGGTACCAGCTCTGCAACCTCTCAATCCTTTTATGCCAGACAAGTTAGAGTAAGCCTACAGAGTCTGCCAAAGGGATGGGTGGCACAGCATTTCATAAATATAGAACCACTTTAGGTGGCATCGCTATGCCCTAGATAAGAAAGACAAAAACAGGGTGGATCATTTCCTGGGGTAGTTCAGTCCCCATAGATTTTTTCCTATCAATTCTACTATAAATAAGTAAACAAGAATCTCCTTTTCCACTATAGTGCCCTTCTTATACAAAGTCCTTCACAGGTTGCTCTTAAGAGCCCCTAAATACAAAGGGCAGAATTTGTCATTGTCAATTACTCAGGTGACAGTACTCATCATCCCAACTTGAACAGGTAAGAAAGCCTCTACTCTCTGCTGCTCACATGTAAGGAAGAATGATTGTACTTATTTACAAGCAAGAATATAAATGGAGGGTTTGGAAGGGCAGAATATGGTTTTTCAGATTAATCCTGTTATCCAATGACCCCCTCCACACTGTTATAAAAAAAAAGAACTTTTTTTTAGGAAGAGTGTAAATGATGGAGGCTAGGAAGAGTGTAAATGATGGAGGCTAAGAATCAAAAGACTTGAGATTGAGGACTGTCTACCCTTTACTATGTAAGGCTCTGCACAGGCTTACTCTAACTTGGTCAAGACATGAAAGCCCTAGACACAGTTTCCTCAACTGTCAACCGAGATTGCTTAAAATGTCTCTCCTACTCATCTCACAGGCTTGTTGTAGGGATCAATGAGAGTGCAAACATGCTTTGAATATATAAACTGTTGTGAAAACATTAGGTAGACAGACTGCATACTCACCTAGAACCTGAAGCCATTTCCAATGTACTGGTATAGAATTCCTAGCATTGGAACTATATCTTCTAGCCAGTGGTAGATTAAATTATTGACCCCAATCCTTTACCATCTCCTGCATCAATACCTTTCACTATATAACTCTGAAATTTTTCCAACAAAAGTCAGTATATTTCTTACAGTGACTAGTCATTTTGGTTTTTCCAAGATATGACTTTCAGTACTAAAACCAGGAAAGTCCATAGCAGACTGGGAGGGGTTGGTGAGTATAAAAGACTTTCTTACCTCTTGCTTTTGGGCTTGTAACTTATAACTTTGACCAATGAGATTCTAAAAGAAATGACACAAAGTTTAAATTATACTAGGGTGGTGATATTTCAGCTCTTGCACCCCTGCCATTGCTGTAAGGATAGCATACTTCTCCAAAGTAGCTGCTGCCTTTTCAGCCTAGGCTCCAGAAGAACATATGTAAAACAGACCTAAGCATAACCTGAAGGAAGAAGCCAAGCCCAGGTGGACCAGTCTGGGTATTGTTTAGATTAGTCAACTCCCAAATGGCCCACTGATGTGTGAATCAGAATCGGTAGTGGGTTTTTTAAGCACTGAATATTGGAATTTTGTTATACAGCAATAGCTAACTAATATACATCATGTTTCTTCTACCCCAGATGATCTTTTGTTTTTTCCTATTCTCAGACATGTACCCATATTCTATTCCTTTTGGAAAGGATAAGTACTGCTTTAGTTAAGTTAAATACTGTTTTAGTGGCACAGACTTCTTAGTAACTGTCTGTTGTACAAGAAGAGAATGGTAACTTTGCAATTTTTCACTTTATAAAATGAAAGTATGAATATAAGCTTGGGTGAGTATAAACCTCTAAGACACTTATTGGTGGTGTGTTATAATCCCTTCAAAGGACTATTCTGGGTGTCAGAAAACAACCTGTCAAAGTAACAAGCTTGTAATTTCAAAATAAAGATAGAGAATGAGGAACACATACTTGATAGCCCCAGCCCATACCCCTCTAAAAAGGCCTAAATAATAGAAAATATGGAAAATTCTTCATCAGTGTTGGAAGCTCTGGTTAAAGGTAGTTGTCTGTCCCTAAAATGCTCATCTTTTATTAAAATTATTTGATCTTTTTTGTTCTTCTGCAATTCGTGAAATTGTCCAAAATGTGTGCTTCACTTCACTAATATATTTGTGGTGTCAATTCTAGCTTTCCTAAAAAGAAAATTTCTGTAAGTTCTCCAATAAAAAGCAAGAACTCTACACAGCTAATAATAATTATTAAGTAATTATTAAAAACATGACTTGAATGTATATAATATAAATTGTTGAGGTGTTTATGATATAGTCAGAGAAAAAGTAGTTATAAAACAGTATGTTCCGAAAGATGAAGGAGTAAGTAAATGCTGTGGTTTCCTCCTCACATGACTACATCAAAATTACAACTAAACTACAGAACAATCATTGAGAATAACCTGAAGTTTAGCTGAACAGAAGTCCTACAACTAATGGCACACAGAATAAGCCGCTTCAAGACTGGTAGAGGGGGGTGGAGATGTAGATAAGGCTGTTCCTACATCCACATATGGTGACTAAGAATCCTCTGAGGAAAGAGGGGTCCTAGCCTCATACCAGGCTCTCCAGCCCAGAGTTCCAGTACTTGGAAGAGAAGTTTCCGTAACTTCTGGCTGTGAAAATCAGCAGATTGTGGCTGAATGAGACAAAGGGCTGCTGTAGTCATTTACATGTGGACCTACTGGCTGATAGACTTACTGCTCAGAGCTCCAGCCCTGGGGCAGCATCTTGGAAGGCACTAGGGACATACATAGAGGAACTCAATTATCTGGCTTCAGGATGATGGCTGGAGGAGGAGCTTTCTCCCAGATAGAAGTGCTGGCAGAAGCCATTGTTCCTTTATTGAGCCCTTCCCCTTCAGATATGTTGGCCACCATATCTGAATTTCCATCAACCTGGTTAACACGGGTCACTCTGCTCAGGTGATTCCCTGAGACCCCACCTTATCCAACTTTTAGGCCCATTCAAGCCATTTCCAGGGGCTTTTCCATATAAAGGGCCTGTCTTGGCTCATGCTGTGGACTTTCTAAAATTTATCAAAGTTTCACAAAACCCAAACAAGCAGCATCTAGTCTAGCATGCCCCATACTTCTTCATAAGAAGCCCCAAGCCTGACAGTAGCAGCAACTGGCCTCTTGAGACACCTCCAAGCCTACCACATGTGGCAGCCATCTGTGGATTGTTTGATTGCTCATGCCAGGTAGCCCCCAGGCAGGGCACAGGTTGCAGCTGATCTTGGCCTGTGGCAGGATGCCTGGTGCTGGCTGCAGACAGAGCAGGAACATGTCTTGGGGCTGAATCCAAGGATGATACACCTAAAGGGAAGACTGAGCAGATACCAGAGCCCAGCTAAAGTGAATCTCTGCTCCATAGGGTCAACTCATGTACAATATCTCCATCACTACAGTCACAAGCCTATCTTCACAATGAATCAGCCTGAGGGGCAACCCTTCTCATTGATGTGCAAACAGCAACCAAGGATCAACTAAAATAGGAGGGCATACACAATCCATACAAAAGACACTCCTAAAGCACCTGGCTCAGGTGACCAAGGAGACTGTGCCACTGGGCCTCACTGGACGCCTTCTACATAAGGCCACTCTACTAAGACCAGCTCTACCTAATACACATAAAAAAACAAAGGGAGGCAGCCAAAATGGGGAGAAAAAAAAGGACACATTCCAAATAGAAGAATTAAACAAAGCTTGAGAAAAAGAACTAAATGAAATGGAGGTATAGAATTCAAAACACTAGTTATAAGGATGCTCAATGAACTTAGAGGAAGAGTAGATTAACTCAGTGAGGACTTAAACAAAGAGATAGGAAATATAAAAATGGAAATAGAAAACATAAAAAAGAACCAATCAGAAATGAATAATACAATAACTAAAATGAAGAATACATTAGAGAGAATCAGGGGATTGAATCAGCAACTTAGAATATAAGGTAGCAGAAAACACCTTATTAGAACAGCAACAAGATAAAAGAACTCCCCAAAATGAGGACAGTTTAAGGGGCCTCTGGGACAACACCAAGTGTACCAACATTCACATCGCAGGGGTACCAGAAGAAGAAGAAGAGAGAACAAAGAATTGAAAACTTATTTGAAGAAATAATGATAGAAAACTTGCCTAACTTGGTGAAGGAAATAGCTATACAAGCACAGGAAGCACAGAGAGTCTCAAAGCATGAGATGAATCCAGAGAGGCTCACACTAAGACACAACATAACTAAAATGCCAAAGGTAAAAGATAAAGAGAGAATCTTAAAAACAGCATGAAAAAGCAATTAGTTACCTACAAGGCAGCTCTATAAGACTGCCAGTTGATTTTTCGTCAGAAACTATTGGCATAAAATATTTAAAGTGGTAAAAAACAAGAACCTACAACCAACATTTCTATATCCAGCAAACCTATCATTTAGAACCAAAGGCAGATAAAGGACTTCCCAGACAAGAAAAAGCTAAAGGGGTTCATCACCACCAAACCAGTATTACAAAAAATGTTAGAGAGACTTCTTTAAGAAGAATAAGGGGGAAAAAATTAAGAATACAAATAATAAAATGGCAATAATTGCATATCTATCAATAATTACTTTAATTGTAAATGGATTAAATGCTCCAATCAAAAGATAAGGTGGGTGAATGGGTAATACAATTAGACCCTTACATATGCTGCCTACAAGAAACTCACTTCTTATTGAAAGACACACACACACTGAAAGTAAAGGATAAAAAAATATATTTTATTAAAATGGAAACAAAAACAAACAAGAAACCTGGACTTTAAAACAAAGGTTATAACAAAAGACAAAGAAGGGCCCAGTAATCCCACTTCTGAGCATTGACCCAAAGAAGCTGAAAACACTACTTTGAAGGGACATGCACATCTATATGTTTATTGCAGCATTAGCCAAGATATACGGGCAACCTGACTGTTAATAATGGATGAAGGGATAAAGAAGAGGTGGTACATATATACTATGGACTATTACTCAGCCATAAAAAAAAATTAAATCTTGCCATCTGCAACAACATTGATGGACCTAGAGAATATTGTCCCGAGTGGAGTAAGTCAGACAGAGAAAGACAAATGCCATATGATTTCACTTATATGTGGAATCTAAAGAACAAAATAAACAAACAAATGAATAGCAACAAACTTATAGATACAGAGAACAGTTTGTTGGTTGCCAGATGGGAGAGGGTAAGAGGAGGTGGGTAAAAAAGGAAAGAAATTAAGAAGTATAAATTTATAGTTATTCACTAAGTATTCATGAGGATGTAAAGTATAGCATAAGAAATATGTCCAATAATGTAGTGATAAGTATGTATGGTGTCAGATGGGTACCAGATGTATGTGCCAATTGTAATTGAAATAAGTTTTTAAATTTTTAAAAAGAAAAAAGAATGTGATCCCATTTTTGGGACTGTGTATACAAATATAGGCATAGACAAGTGACCATTAAATATTGTTATGACTTAGAGCTACAAAGATGTCATATTTATTTTCTTCTTTTCACATAATCTTATTTTTAAACATTTTCCCAGATTATGTATTTATACTATAGGAAAAAATAATAAAAACAAAGCATTTTAAAGAGTTAAAGGTCAATCTCTTATTTACTGTCCCAAGGTCCCCAGAGGTAGGGAACCTTTCTGCTCATCCTTCTGCTGTGCCAGGCCAGGTCTCTCCCAAGCTCCATCTTTCCCAAACTCCTCAAAGTGGTTCCAGAGCTTTCACCCCATAACCAGGCAGGACTTCGAGGTTTGGCAACCTCGTGCTTCTCGATGATTGAAAAACTTCAACAGTTTATAGAGGACCACTGTTATGGGTGGGAAAAAGTTGGGAAAACATGAGGCAGGTTGGGTTTACCAGAGAGGGTGAGCCTTGGGCCCAGACTAGGGGTATTCAGAGTACAGAAGATCTGTGGTCAAGGAATCAAAATCAAACCAGGACCTTTGTCTTTTAAGGTGTGTGTGTGTGCACGTGTGTGTGTATGCATGCATGCACATGCGTACACACACGCATGTGTACGCAGGATTAATTTGGTGTCACAGAAAATTGTTAACATTGGCTTTGTTTCTGGATTGTTGGAGCTCTAACAAAAGGACAAAATCTGTAAAGGCTCAGCTTAACTGTGTAAAGAAACACAAATTACAGGCATTTATGTGATCTGGTCACCATTCATTCGTAAAAGCCTCGCAGCACAATAACAATTATCCATATTGTTAAATATGTGGATGTTGCCAGATTAACTCTGTTGTAAATTTTAATTAATTGCAACACAAAACTGTTGGCATGTGCTCAGTCATGCTAGTCAGTTGTCCCTGAAACATTATATCTGCTTCCAACTTTGAGAAACTTGAGGGAATATTGGTCATGATGCAAGATGGGTCCAAATACTTAAGCATGCTTAATTGCTTTTTGTGTGGTTATCACTACAATACCAATCTGGTAAATTTCCCCCTATTTTAAATAACAAAGTTGTTTAAATTCTTAAGATGCTAAAATGCATTTCTTATTGTTTTCAACATGTCTCCCAATTACTTATTGTTCATTATTTTGCACCGATATACCAACCAGATGGCTTATTTTCATCTTATTTACACTATTTTTTTCAGCCAAACAGTATTAATCCAACAGTATAAACTGATCCATGTAAACTTCTTGCTGCCCAAGACCTACAGCAGCCTATTCTTTTCGTTCTTGCCCCTGCTTGGGTCACCTTGTGGTCCTCTATCCATCTGTCCAGACTCTGCATCCTCAGAACTGTTTTATCCCTCTCCAGTGTCTTCTCTCCTTTCCACTGAAGGCTTGATGGGTGGTCTCCAGAGTCTAGGCTTGGCACCATCTCTGTTTCAGAACATTTTCTTGCCTTGATGTAGCTTTTAAAAAGACTGTTTGCTGAAATAGAATCACCCACATGGATAGATATCTTGACCTAGCAGACGAATCATTCTGAAACTTAAAATGTCTATTGGTCCTTTTCTTATGCTTTTACTACCCCCATTATTGTGTAGCTTAAGCAATCAATCAATCAATCAAAAATTAATCAATCCATATTACTGATAGGTTAAGAGGGGCCTATTATTTTGCTTGGACTATAAGTAATACTAAAAAGCATAGGCCCTAGGGTAATCGGGATGCTCACTTCATGGCTTGTATAAATTGCAACTTTTTAAAAATTTAAATAAAACTTTAAAAAGCATAGGCTCTAAACTAGAGGACCATATATCCATATATTTAGTTGAGAAAGGGAAAGGTGTGTGTGTGGGGGAGGAGGGGTGACCTGCAAGAACACACACACACACGCTCAGGTAAATTAACTATGCGTATAATAAGATACAGTAAGGTAGAACAGAGTGATGTGAGAGAAGCAAGTTAGAGTAAAGTGAATCTGACTGGACTCTGAAATGAAACAGTTAAGATTTAAATGTAAACCTGAAAGGAGTATGATCATGATATAAAAGGTGACAAACCCACTGCAGAATCTCTGGTAGAGGAGCGTTAAGTAACATGCTGAAATTTCTGTCCTAAAAAGATTTCTGTAGTAGTTCTCTATAAATAATAGTGGAGGTATAAGAATTAGGGAAACTCATTTATACACCCATACTAAAAAATCTTCTAACATCCTCTCATTGCTCACCTATTCAAAGTCCGTTTCCAAGCATTCAAGACTGATAGAAATGGTGCTTGGTTTTATGGCTGAGATTAAAGCAGTTAGATTTGGGTTTTTACAAAACAATATAGAACATGGAGTTTGGGCATTTAAAGAGATAAAATTACTAATTTTTAATCTAATTTTACAGGTGAAAACAGTGATGCACAAAGATCTTAAATACGGCAAAATTCTTAAGGCCTGGGCATCCAGTACTTTGCATCCACAATATTCCCAAAGTTAGTATGTGAATGAATCTCAGGTTCAAGAGGGAAATAAGATTGCAAGGATAATTCCTTATATGAAGTCTTTATGAATTTTCTTAATTGAAAAACCATCTCAAGAGTTTCCCAACAAAAGACAACAGAGATTTTATCTCTATGTGATAGAATATAATTTTTGATGTAATTAATATTGTTTTCAGCTAAGATAAATATACCCAAACCTAAATCCAAGTGTTACTTCATGATATGAAGGACAGAGGATGGGAGAAACAATTTCAAAAAGATATGCCACCATAGAAAATATTGGCAAAAAAGAAAAAAGAAAAAAAGCTACAAACAAAATATGGGAACACCTTGAGGGACTAAATAAGAAATACTGATCAAGATGATGACATCTTATTGATACCTCATTGAGAAAAAGTCCCAGGAAACAGAATTTTTCTACTCTTCGCTGCTCATTCAGATCCCAAAGTACATCCTAAAATTGTTAAGAATTCCAGGCACACAAGTCAGTTCTTCCTGATAACAATGATCTTCCTTCATCTGGCTCTGTCTTACCTATCTGCCTATATGTCTCCCCAGCCTCCAGTTGGCTCCATCCTCCACTCAAGTCAGCTTTCTCACATGCCTCTACCTATACTCTGCCTATACCGCCAAGACTTACTTGGTCCTCATTTTCCAAATGGCTTACTCTCTCCACTCTGCCTACCTATAACTCCTTGGTGTCTATCTAGTTCAAGACCAACCTTCTCAGGAAGTTATCCCAGTCTACCCACCCACAGCCAATCTGGTTTAAGGCATCCTGCCATCTTGCATTGTTCCTTGGCCATACATGCCCTTTTTTCCTGCTCAGCTTATAAGTTCTTTCAAGGCAGGAAGAACAGCTAACACATTGTCCAAATGCCCTGGTATTATGGAACTCAGTATTAGTCTTCTAGTTCATTTCAATACCAGTCTTGTGCATAAATCCCCTCAAGACACATTTAGTAAATACTCTCCAACCAAAAATAAATGAAACTGAGCAATCTTGTATTTGCTAGGTTTTCCAAATCTTGCTAACAGTTTACTGCAAAACAAGTAATTAAACTAGATCCTTTGTTAAACCTGCTCGAAATCTACAAAACTACTTTTAGCTCCTTATTTTAGACTAACAGAGAAGTAGTTTTAGACTAATAGAGAAGAAGAGGCAGGACTATAATGTCCTTTCTTGCTAAGCATCAGTCAAACAAAAAGCAGCAGTCAAATGAAAAGAAGCTGAAAACAGTATTTGTCAAGGGCCATGATGAAACCCTTTTCCTAAATATATATATTTTAGATAGCAAGGGCAAGAAGGGAGAATTAAAGAGAACTTTATAATAAATCAAAGAAAATGAGGCCCTGTGATATGCAGCAATGTATAGTCTTGCAAGATACTAAGACACGAAACATAACTGACCACTCGAAGGTCAACTAGAAAACTCTTGGGAAATGGAGCAGACATTGAGGATAATTTGCCCAGCTCATTAGCAAGGGGCTGGAAAAAGAGAGGCTTGATAAAGAAAAGCTACTAAAGAGAGAGAGAATCATTATATCAATATTTAGACTACCACAGAGAGACAGATGAAACCTGGAAGAGAGGGGTAAATTTGTGGTCCAGAAGGAAAGAACTAAGCCACCCAGGGCCCGCATAAAAGAAAGTGAGCTCATTGGTCTGAGGCTGACTTAAAGTTGGAACATTGAAATCCACACTAATGCTTTAAGCTGCCCTAAATGAGTTCAAGTAATAATACTGTGGGGTTATTTTGTAACTCTAAGACTTCCTCTGACTATAAAACAATATTCTTTTTTTGCCTCACAACTAGCGTACTTCACCATCTCTGGAGATCTTTGGATGAGAAGCATAAGATATTGTAATTTGGGGTTTCCTTGATGCCCTTCCTCCTAGAAATATCTGTTAAGAGTATAAGTAGCAGCAGCTGTATCTCGACATTGGTATTAATGCTCTAAATCTTATTCTGGCATTTTCGATTACAGCATTAGTACCAAAGAGGACTCTGGCTGCTCTGAGTAACACATGCTGGAGTGTCCTCAGACTGGCTGGCTGTTGTCCGGAGAAGGGCCAGGACTAAGAGCAAGCCACACAGGCTTTGGCAGCCCAGGCTGGCCACCGGGGCAGAATCTGTAAGAATGAGCCTGTGATGAAACCACTATAAATCTCTGTTTAAAAATTCTTGTTAAGTTTTTTGTTTTGTTTTGTTTTGTTTGAATGTTGTTTAAACATTTTCGGTTCTGGAAGAGGGGCGAGCTCTTGAGTTCCTCTGTTCTGAGGAACTCCTTGAGTAAATCCCAGTGTGTCTGATGAAGTATAAGAATCTTGATAAAGAAAACATTAAACAGAGACTAAGTGTTTAATGTAAAAACCTGGCAGCTGTGTGTTCTTTTTACTTAGTATCTACCTGTTGAGAGATGGAGGATTTCCTTTTGTTTTGGTTGGAAAATTCCTCTTCTTTGATTGGAAAAACACTGTCACTGAGGTTCATTTTTTTTCTCCCCCTGGATAGAGATACATCTTCCTAAATATTATCTGTCCTATTTGTATACCCCAGAGAAAAGGCACAGAGCATCTAGAGAACACAGGAGCATAATTAAGGGCCAATTAATATCTGTTCTTACTTTTCTAACTTTGATGGGAAAAGCTTAAGGGAGAGAAAAAAAGAGGCAGCTATGAAGATAAAATGAAAATAGCGTCAAATCTTTTTATGTCAACATGACCTTGAATGTCAAAATCACGGTTAATATCTTGAACAGTGCCTGGTATACATAGATGCTCAATATATGTTTGTTGAATCAAGGAGAGGTTAAAGCTTGAGAATGAAATGTGATGTTATATTATATTGGGAGGACTGATGCTAGGAAAAGATATAGGGAAGAGTTACCTAATTGTGAGATTACACATGTACGAGTTTTTAAAAAAAAACAAAACAAAAAACAAAAAAAAAACAAACACTGTTCATATCTTTACATATAGAAATGCTTCCCAAATGTTTTCATGTCAAGGTACACACAGATAATAACAATAACACACTGGGTTAGATGAAATGGCATTCATGTGGACCAAAGCAACCAGTACCTCTATGGTACTAATGCCGTATTCGAAGATGTCAGAACAATATTTAGAGCATTAATACCAATGTTGAGTTATAACTACTGCCACAGTGGGTCCCACCCATCACTTCCAAAAGCCAAGGAGATCAATAACCTGGCAGATTTTTGTCACCTCTTTGTGGCACACCATTATGCCATAGCACACTGTCTAGGTGGGCTTTTATGGGCTTTTATTTCTCTGCTTTTAACTTTTGTAGTGGTTCTTTTGTGTGTGTGTGTGTGTTTGTGTGTGTGTGTGCGCGCGCGCGCATGTTTTGGGTTTTTTTTGTTGTTTTTTGTTAAGGAAAAGAGTGATGATGTCTCTGTGCCTGATGCCCCATCACCACATAATGGGAGCTATTTCTAATTACAGGCAAAGTATCTCAAAGGAAATTATCTTGAAACTAAATCTAAAAATATACTTGCCTTAGAAAATTTTGTAATTTTCCCCTCAACTACCCAATTTGCTGTACATAACATTTTTACCAAGAAGAACCTTAAGCTGTTTCTACCATGACTTTCTAAATCATCCTTTCTATTTTAAGTATGAGTTTTTTGAAACAGGCTTGGGCCATCCTCCATTCATGCACAGTATATATCAATTCTGATGAAGATATTCACCAAATGCCAGTTACATTTTCTTCCTGGCACCCAACCAATCCTCATTTCTTAGTAGTCTTTTTGTAGTTAATATGGCCTCCTGACTGGGTTCCCACTGATAACAAAGTTAATGATAATCATGTAACTGCATCTGGGACAAAAAATTTAAGAAATAGATGTGCCTCCTCTCTTCTCTCTTTTCCTTTGCATGGGTTCAATTGAGATGGCAAGATGGATAAACCTGGGGCCCTGAATCACCAGCTGCAGGAAAGCTATCCACTAACTAGGACCAACCACTTTAAAATATGTGAGTGAAAGATAAACTTCTATCATTTTTGAGCCATCGAATAATTTGGGTCTGTTGGTTACAGCCACTGACATTAGTGGAACTGATAAAACTCCCTCAGCCATGGTCTTTGAAGCCCCATTCTTTGAGTTGTTTCAACTCATTACTCCCTGGGTTTCTCACACAACCACATTTGAACCATTATGATAGCAGTATGTCCTGGACCCAATAGCCTACTGATCAGAATAACCAAAAAGGGCAACTGCCACAACTGCCCCTCTGTTACCTGGGCTGCAACAGAACTCCCAGGCTCCCAGACCCATGGACTAATAGCTTTATCCCAGGCCCATTCAGATGAGTGGAATCTTCCATCTGTTTTATTGGCTGACATCATAAAATGTCCTGACCTCAAATGAATTTTATGTATTTCTACAAACATAACATTTCTTGCCATTGTTTAATTTGAGATGTCTTAGGGATTTATTAATAGTTTCATAAAGATATTTTCTGTTTTATCTGACTGAAGTATTTGCCTAGGATAAAAAATATTCTTTTTTTCCATGCATTTTTTATTCTCTATTTGTGTTTGGCATACATGAGGCATTAACCCCACACTTGACTCAAACCCTAGGTAGAACATATTCCTAGGAATGCAAAGCAAACAGGTCAGACCCAGAAGAAAGGAAATAAACACAAAAAGATTATTATTTTTCATAAGATCATGGTAAAAATGAAGATCATTTAGAACTAAGCTGAAAGGAAATATTAGAATTAAGTGCTTGGTACTCAAAGTAGACTGGCATCACCAGGGAGCAGGTGAGAGATGAAGACTCTCAGGCCTCTGAATTAGATCTGCACCTTAACAAATCCACATGTGATTTGTGTGTACATGTAAGTGTGACAGGCACTAGTCCAAGCATGACAAAGATCTGATGGTATAACTGCCCTTCAAGTCATGTCCTTTCAGGCATCTTTAGTCTGAATAAGAAAAAGGTCAAGGTCAACTCTGTATATAACTTAACTGATTCAGCTGAAACTTAATTCTTTTCTGAATGCACACAACCGAATGGGCCACCCTGTAAGTAACTTAGTTCCTACATCTATACCTTAAAATAACTGCCATTTAAAAATGCAAAGTGACTGGTTAAAAGATGAAGAAATCACTAATCTCCCATCTTTTTGTTGTCCATAGAAACTCGAAGGAATTGTGGATCAGAGTTGGGGGTACTGGGGAGACAGGAACTAATCTTGAGAAGGGTAAGAAAAAAGAAAGAAAATATTGTAATCATGGTGGGATATGTCTTTTTAATGTTTTTTTTTTACCATGTATTCTAAGGTGGCAAAATGTGTACACTGTTTATTATTTTACTTAATAATATAAAACTAAAAATTCTCTATATAAATAAATATAACATTTTTTGTGGCTGTGTGATATTCTTCCTATGAATTTTCTTTGATTTCTTGATTCATACCCTAATGCTAAAGTCAGCTACTAATTTTTTACTATTCTTAAAAATGTTCCATGGGTCATCCTTACAGATAAATTTTAGTCTACATCTTTGATATCTCCTTTGAGATAAATTCTTAGAATTTTCATACTGAAACTTTAAAGTCATATGAAATTTACCTTGTTTTGAGATTGAAATATTTTTTAATAACTGCTCCATCACCATTATTAGATAATCCACAAAGTTTTATGGCAGAATAACATACTAAACTCTTATCCTCTTCTAGCCAACATCATGCATTTTCCTTTAAGTTTTACTTATTGTAGATATGTAATATATTTTCATTTCCAAAAACAAAGTTTCATTTTTTAATAAAGTTATTGGGGTAACATTGGTTAATAACTTTATCTTGTTTTCAGGTGTACGAGATTATAACTCAACATCTGTGTACTCTATTGCATGCTCAACAGCCAGAGACTAGTTTCCTTCCATGACCCCCATTACCCACTTTGCTCTCCCCATACCTTCTTTGCTCTCTAGTAACCACCATTCTGTTGTTTATGTCCATGAGTTTGTTTTCGTTTGTTTTGTTAGTTTGTTACTTTTTGTTTTATATTACGCATATGAGTGAAATCATATAGTTTTTGTCCTTTTCTGACTCCTTTCACTTAGCATAATACTCTCGAGATTCATCTATGTTGTCATGAATGGCAATATTTTATCTTTTTTATGGCTCAGCATTTCATTGCATACATACACCCATGTTCTTTATCTAATTATTCATCATTAGACAGACACTTAGGTCATTTCCATGTATTGGCTACTGTAAATACTGCTACAATTAACATAAGGGTACATATAGCTTTACAAGTAAGTATTTTCATATTTGGGGGATAAATATCAAAAAGAAAAATTTCTGGATCATATGGTATCATTTTTTATTTTGAAATATTCTTTGGCTATTTTGCCAACCTCTAAAAATATTATTAGAATTTTTTTAAGAATTACATTATCATATCAATTAATTTAAGGTAGATTGTCAACACTATAGCTTCCCATTTAGAAATATGATATCTCTCAATGAAGTGAATGAAATCTCTTATGTCACTTAATAATGTTTAGTCATATTTTTGTGTATCCTGGACATTTGTTCCTTAAATTTAATTCTAGAATGTTTTATATTGTTTTGTTATTGATAATGAGATTATTACCTAGGTTTTACTGATGACATATAGACAAGCTATTGATTTTTATACACATTTTGTAAATGGCCACTTTACTGAACTCTTTTCACAAATGTAATTATTTTTTGTTGATTTGCTTAGATTATCTGTAAATTACCTACAAAACAATAACAATTTTGATACCTTCTTTCTAATACTTAAGTTTTTGGGGCTGGAGACTGAAAGTTTCAACCCTTTTATCACTAGATTGGTTCTCCTGAAAATGAGCCCCCATCCTTTGGTTCTTTCCAAAGGATATTTCATTGGGATAACAAAAGACACTTTTATAACTCTCGTCAATTAAGGAAATTCCAAAGGTTTGGGGAGCTCTATGCCAGAAACAGGACTAAGACCAAATATATATATATTTTATTATAAATCACAATATCGTACTGTTCATAGCTTTTAAAGGAAATAAATGGAATATTTAGGTTTATTTCTCTTAAATTTGTGTACATATATATGTGTGCATATTTATATCATATATTTTAAATTTATGTTCTCTCATATTTTTATAAAGCAAGATAAATTTCATTACATACTTACATCACCCTTATTTGATGTTTTCCAAGGGTGTCACTCTTAATAGCAAAAGAGTTTCTGACTTTATAGAATTTTCTAGTCTCCTGAGAGGAATATCTGGGCACGTGCACCCCAGTTTCTTTAACATTCCTTATGTCATTTAAAAAATTGTCTCTCCTCTAATCATTCAGCTCAGAGCAGCTTTTCATTCTCCCACAGTCAACAGTTCCAAAATACCTTAGGAAACAGGGTCTTCTCAGTCAAGTTTTAAGGAAGAAAACAAAAGACGTTTTAAGTATATTAGCGGAGGGAAATTACACAGAGAATCAGCTGAATGATCACGGAGAGGAATTAACCATAAATTAGCCACAGCAGGAGGCCAGGGCCAATCCTAGCTAGAGAGACAAAGGAGAAGGCCTTTATAAAGAGGACTAGGGGCAGGGGGCTTTGATGAAGCCAGACCATGGAGGGCTTGTCCAATAAGAGCTGGAGCCTAGAGCCAAGGAGGAGATGTTGCCGGGGAGGTCAGTCTGTCTGTGATACAGAGAGAGCAGACCAAAGACCAGGAAAGGATCCAAGGGCAGACAAGCTCACTATTGGCATAGGGCCGTAACAACCAAAAACGATTTTGTGTTTTTGGCTTTCAATACTTAAGGAAGGGATTCACTACATACTAAATAAATTTCCAGTCTTTTGGGCTTTTAAGTCAATTTTGCAATTAAGTCAGTTTTGCTCTTTTCCCTTAATTCTAGATTGCATCGTACCAAACCAGAGAAAGTCCAAGTACAGGGACTTTAACCTACAGAGCCATCTACCAGTTTTAGTAGGGGACTTAGCAATGTGTATAGATGGCTTTTGTTTCATTAAAATGCCAGCTCAATCAGCTATGAATACTGTTCCTTTCCACTCTGACTTACCTGCTATCACAATTACCCTGGTGTTAAGTCACACTGGGGTGACAGTTTTAGAATTAGACTGAAAGAACTTTAGTTGGGGATACATTTAGTTTTCATTAGTGAGATATATTTGTAGAGTCCATGAATAATTAAATCATTGCTTGCCATTTTGGCATAAGAATATATTTTAAGAATACTCCTATCATCTGTGCTGACTCACCCAGCATCATGAAATAAAAATGTGAAACCAGAGGTCATATCATAATTTATATGTGTCCTATAAGACTTGATACCAGATATATGTTAGTGAAGAAAAATGAGATTTAAATGTATGCAAAATTTGTCAATTTTCAAATGTGCAAAATTGTAAAAAGATTCATTTATCTTGAACACCTAGTCTGAACTGAAATCTTCTCCTGTAAGAAACATTTAATAATGCACCATATATATTTTTAACTTATTTGATGGGAATAGTGTGAAGTATAATTTGTCAGAACTCCTGTGTTTGTAGGGACAGGCTTATAAAAGAATGCATAGTAACAGTCAAATGGAAAGAGTGTTTCACAATAGGTGATGGTAGCAACAGCCAGGTTACCATGGGTTGAAGAGAAGTTAGGAGATATGGTATGTTATGTCAAAGAAGCTTGGACATTAAGACAAGACAAGAAATCCTGTGGTTATTAGAAATTAAAGGAGGTGCAGAATCAAGGGGTGAGTTTTTAAAATAAGATATGGGGATTTATGCATATATTTATATTGTGGTTAAGGAGGGAATTATTGAGAATACAGGTGAAATGTAAATGGTGTCATTTCCCATATAAAGAGAAAAAACTCATATTTCCCTGAGGTAATCCATAAAATGGGGTCCATGATAGCTATCTGTCCTCCACCCAAAATTGTTGTGAGGATCAAATGGTATACTTTAGGACCTTGGAATTACTAACTGTGGACCTTACTTGAGTTGGGTGAGATCTCTTTAGTAGATCAGTCTAAGAGTTCAATTATAAAAATTAATGCATATTTGATCAAAGTAAATAATTTGTGAAGTCAGAGTTTTGCATAGTCTCCCAGACCATAGTTCTCATGACCTGATTGAGTTGTTCATTTGAGTAGAAAATAAGGATAATGGTGACAAATTTTGTCAGTTCTCATCTTAATCTTATTTGCTTGAAAGAGTGCCCTTACTTGGGGACTCAATTTATCCAAATTTTGGGATTAGAACTTCTCACAAGGATGGAAGGATCATAGCCCACCTATCCTGCTTTCATTAAATTCTCAAGTAGCTTCCTGCACTCAGAGAAACCATTGGTTACAATTTGGCATCTCCTGAAATTCTGCACACTAAGAAAGCATATGCTAACCATGCTAATCTGATATTTTCTAGTTTGTGTTGTGGTAATTACCTGCTATGACCTACTATCACCACTCAGTGTTCTGTGTACCAGGAATACAATAAGAGGGCCGGCATGCCACACGACTCCGTGGGCACCAATTATAAAAGAGTCTATATGTATCTACATGGAACATAACTGCAATGGCAGAAACTGCTGACCAAAATCAATATTTTCCCCCTTCTTCCTTGGCACATTGCTAGAGGTATGACTTCTAACTAACAGAATGGAAAGCAAATGACATGCTCACTTTTGAACTTTGCTCATACAAACTTCTCACACATGCTCTTTATCTTTTCTCTCTTTCTCCTTGGCTAAATTAAGACAACTTTCAAGATGACCTTGAAGACCATTTCTGAAACTAGAAGAACTATTGTTATTGCCTGGATCTCTGAATAACTTTATGGAGCAGAGCCCCTCCCACCAACCTCTTTGCCTGCACTTCACTCGTTACATGGACAAAAAATGGACTATTGTGTTTGAGCCATTATACATTGCTTGGTTTATTCTCTATAGAATCACCCTAATGGAAATAGTATCATGAAAAATTAACCTGAGACTTAAATGATGAGAAGGAGCCAACTGTTCAAAGACTACCATGCAGGAGGGGAAGTGGGGAAATGTGTCAGGCAGAAGTAATTGCAAATAGCAAAGTGAGAACGATCTCAGTGTATTGTCTCTCGTTGAAATCCACAGATGTCATTCTTAATTTATCTTTCAGTCTTACAAAAGCTGTTAATGTGAATCAGTCCCTAAAAAAGATCAGTAAGTAAACTGACAAAATTAGGATTCTGAGGCCAGATTTTAGACTATGACGTTGTTACTCA
This sequence comes from Rousettus aegyptiacus, assembly GCF_014176215.1. NCBI lineage: Eukaryota > Metazoa > Chordata > Mammalia > Chiroptera > Pteropodidae > Rousettus > Rousettus aegyptiacus. The sequence goes on from NW_023416309.1 coordinate 69,673,935, forward strand.
CTTAGATAAATTCAACTTTATAAGGTTACTTGTTAGACTGCCAACATCTTGTTGGGTTCTATATTTGATCTTCTATTGTAATCTTATTACACTAAAACTGTTAGGATCAGGAACACAGACATGCTCTGTGCAGCACTGATGCTTACAAACTTCTCTGGGTCTCTTGAGCACATCTCTGATAAGAATTACTGAGTCACATTTCTTTTTCTTTTCCTCATCCAGATTTTTCTGAGTCACCATACTCTTATCTGGGCCATTGCAAACCCATAATTGTTCTTATAATTTTACGTGGCCCAAGAAGCTCAGAGACATGGTTGCTAATTTAAAATGCAAGGCAATGCAAGAGGAGCAACGTATGGATACAGTTTTTTTCATGTAACCATGATTGAGTTTTCCCACTGCATCAGAAAGCCCATGGCACATATGTGGCCCCATAAACAAAGCCAAAATTTTTACATTTAATCTCTATGGAGATCTCATCAGACTTTCATTTAAAGAAACTTAAGGAGAATTTTCCTAGTTTTTTATTCTATCACCCCACTCCCTGCCTCTTTGTGAAGATAAATCTGATGAAAAAACACCTAAATCACAAGTTGAACTCCCAGGAATGACCGAACAAAGCCAACCACACATAGGGCCTCAGGCAAGTTGTTCAGTTCAGTAGTTCTTGGAGACAAAGGGCTCTCAATGGAGTAGACACACTACCAGGGTGGCCTCAACCAAAGTTAGAAGCTACCCATCATCCATTCTCTTCTTTAAGTTGTTACTGTGAAATATAAGCAGGTGTGTATAGATCGTTAGCCTTCTGGTCTCTCAGAGTCCTGCTGTCCTACAAAGCTAAATTCAAATGTCACTTCCTCCATAAAGCTTTCTTGGATTCCATCTATTGGAATGAAACTTCTTCTCCTATAATTTCCTACCTATAATTTAGGACTATGGGATTTAACATTTTTATATATGTCAGCTGTGGTTGTTTTCTTTCTCTGAATTGGAAGTTTCTTGAGGATAAGAATTGTATTTTTGTGGCTCTTTGGGTTTGGTGGAGCTTATTGTTTATAATGGGCATTCAAAATTGTTTGTTCAATTAAATTAATACTTAAAATTTTGGTCCTAAAGAAATATTTAGTATATTAAAAGATAGTATTTTTTTCTGGCTTTATTGAACTATAATAGACAATTTGTTGCTCATATTTACATTGTACAATTAGATGAGACTTTTTTCAATTATAGTTAGCATACAATAGTATAACAGTTTCAGTTGTACAGCATAGTGATCAGAGATGCACATAACTCGCAAAGTGATCACCCCACTAAATCTAGTACCTTTCTTCCCCCTTACATATTTATTACATTATTAACCATTTTCCCCATACTATCCTCTACATCTCCATGTCTATTCTGCAACTATCCAATTGTACCTCTAATCCCTTTGCCTTCTTTTTCATCATCCCCGCAAGCTCTCGAAATATTCTTTGTAACTATGAATTTATTTCCCCTTTTGTTGTTGCTCTTCTTTAGATTCCACATGAAATCATGAGATATCTCTCTTCCTCTATCTGACCCATTTCATTCAGCACAATACCCTTTAGGTCCATTAAGGCAATATCTTTTTCCATCCCCTTCCTTTTAGTCACGTGTGTGTCTTTTAATCTGAAGCGAGTCTCTTATTCATTCAGCCACTCTGTCTTTTGGTTGGAGCATTTAATTCTTTTCCATTTGAGGTACTTATTGATAAAAATATAGTTATTACCATTCTTTATTCCTGTTTTTTGATACACATTTTTTCTTCTTAAAGAAGTACCTCCAACATTTCCTATAATATTGGCTTAGTGTTGATAAATGCCTTTAGTTTATTTTATCTGTCCTTTGACTCCAAATGATAGCTTTTCTGGATAAAGTATCCTTGGTTGTAGAACTTGGGTTCTCATTACATCGAATATTTTGTGCCAAACTCTTCTGTCCTGCATACTTTCTTTTGAGAAATCAGCTGCCAGTCTTATGGGTGTTCCTTTGTAGGTAACTAACTGCTTTTCTCTTGCTGCTTTTAAGATTCTCTCTTTGTATTTAAACTTTGGCATTTTAATTATAATGTGTCTTGGTGTGGGCCTCTTTGGGTTCCTCTTTCTTGGGACTCTCTGAGCTTCTTGAGTTGTATGTCTATTTCTTTTACCAGGTGAGGGAAGTTTTCCATCATTATTTCTTCAAACAGCTCTTCAATGTTTTGTCTTCCTTCCGGTACTCCTATGACATGAATATTTTTACATTTAATTGTGCCCCATAGGCTCCTTAAATTATTTTTGTAATCTTGGCTTCTTTTTAAGTGCCATTTTAACTGAGGGTCCATGGCTTCCCTATCTTCTATATCAATAGTTTGATCCCCTCCTTTATCCATCCTGTTTGTTCTATCTCATATACTCTTCATCTCAGATAATGTATTCTTCATTTCTGACTGGTTCCTTTTAACAATTTCCATTACCATTTTATATTTTATATCTCTTTGTTAAATTCTCTCTGAATTCATCTACACTTCCCCTAAGTTCATTAAGCATCTTTACAACCAGTGTTTTGTACTCTGCATCTTTTAGATTGCTCAACTCCATTATTTCTGGATCTCTGTTCACATGGTTTCTGCCTCTTTGTCTTCCCATTTTGGCTGCCTTTCTGTATCTGTTTCTCTGTACTAAGCAAAGCTCTTAAATCTCCCGGTCTTATAAGTGCAGCTTTGTGTAGTAGGTGTCCAGTGGCACAGTCTTGAAAGAGGTTCAGCTGCATACCAAGTTTAGCCCCAGTCTGTGCCCCTCTGGGGCCACTGTTAAGATTCAGCAAGCAATCCACAGATGTTGTGCTTACAGTTGCCTCAAAAAATTACACCAGAAACTGAAGCCAGCTGCCTAAAATATAGTATTTCTTAACTAATTTAGTTACTAAGTCACTTCTTAATTACTTGGCAAAATCTTCTGTAATACAAATGTTTTTATTGTTTAAAATTTTTGCTTTTGTATACAGTGCTGCAAAGAACAACCATGTGTTTTATCTTTGTGAAAATCTTGATTATTTCTACAAGTTAACTACCTGGATCAAAGGATGTGTAAACCAGGCTTTAAATTTGTAATGCCAAATTGCCTCTAAGAAAGTTGTATTAATATACAGTACCATTAAAATTATTAAGACTGCATGTTTTCTAGCAATAACACTGAGAATTATTATTTTGATTAAATTTTTGTCAATTTTCTATGCAAGAAAATGGTATCTTTTGATTTAATTTGCACTCTTAATTAACAATGATGTTAATTTTTTCTTGTGTACTAGCTATCTGTACCATTTATTTTTTAAATTGCCTTATCATGAATTTGTCTATATCTCTAAAGACATATGAGTCAAAGAGAGGCTGTCTGAAGCCTTGAGATTGCTATGAGACTAAAAAGACTTTTAACTCATCTAGATATCTTGTTGGATCTTGTTATCTTTTGTTGTATCCTAAAATGTCCAATTGTAAAGAAGGGAGATCTATTGGTTATGATTCTTTAGGTGGCAAACATCAAAGAAAAAGGAACAAAAATAAAATTTATTGGTTTTGTAATAGAAATACTAAGGAGTTCTAGCTTCAGGTATGTGTTGATCAAGGGTCTCAAACAATGCCATAAGACTCAATATTTCTCTCTTTCTTGGCTCTGCCTTCTGCAGATGCCACATAAGGAGTCTTGATGACATTCATTCTAAAAAATTTGGGCCTCTCTTCCAACAGTCTCTGCAGAGTTCTGAGTGTGTCTCATTGTCTCTAATTTGGCTGTATCCATCCCTGGATCAATTACTGTGGCCAGGGGACTGTGACATTCTGTGTAGTTGTGTCCAGGTGTATTGCCCACCCTAGAGCTAAGATAGAGTCAACTGCACAGCAGCAGCACATTGGCTTGAGAGTTAACCAAATGAAAGCACAGTGAATGGATGCTAAGCCATCAAAAAATAACAAATGTTCATCAGATAGAGGCTACTGCAAGTGAGCTGTAGAGGCTCAAGTTTAAAGATTAGTAATGAAGAAATAAAAAATGATAATAAAGAAAGAGATTTAATGCACTAGCAGAATGAGCATTTAATATTGGCTTACCTTAGGAAAAAAGCATGTAAACACAGAGAGGGTGTGTTGGACTAAGATAAACAGGTAAGACTGGGGTAGGAGAGTGAAAATTACCATGAGAAGAAAGAGCAGGTTCAGTGGCCTTCAACAAGGGGGAGAAGGCTTTCAGGATCAGAGAAGCCATGTTCTGTACCTGCATTTTTATTGGGGAAACATTTTGAGTAAAGGTGAGATCGAAAATGTGGTTGCCAGGTGAATGGAAAAAGTAAGTGGAAAATAAAGAAGTTGAGGAATTGTCAGTCCAGAGAGCTAGAACAGTAACCAATGTGTTATCAGAAGTTACCAAGAAAGATATCACAAAAGAATGCTAAGCCAGAAAGTGAATTAATTGAGGAATATTATTTTGACTTCAGAGAACCATCATCAATGATGGTTAGAGGGTCATTTGAATAAATAAGGGCTTTCCAAAGAGGCTAAGACTTTGGGAAGCTATCGTAGAACATTGTTTTAAAGATGTCAGGAGCAAAATTTAAGAAAATAGTCATCTTCTGGCCCAGGAAGGGGAAAAGATAAAATGAATGGAATGGCATGGAATGGAATAGAGTCAAATGAGTAACTCAAATTAACAAGAAAAAATGAAGAGAGTAAATAATTTTAAATAAAGTTAATATAACAGACTCTTTAAATATGTTTTTGCTTTCCTTTTTCCTCTCTACTTCTTTAAAAAGATGCGAAATTTTATGAAATAATAATTATAATGATGGATCGCTAGATTTGTAACAGACATGATCTGTACAAAAATAATAACATTAAAAAGTAAAGGGGAATAGAGTTATTTAGAAGTAAAGTTTCTATATCTCACTGAAATTAAGTTAATGTAAATCTGAAGTCAATTCTGATAAGATGTATAGTGTAAACATTAGAACAATCAGTGAGAAAATAACACAAAATATATGGTTTAAAAAGCATTAAATGAATAAAATGTTACATCAAAAATAGTTATTATAAGACAGCCAGAGTGGCTGCACTAATATCAGACAAAATTGAGTTTAAAATAAAAAATATTATTAGATAAAGAGGGGGATTTTATGATAAAAGTGTTCATGCATCAGGAAGATACAATGACTATAAGCATATATGCTTATAATATATGCACCCTATAATAGAATCAAAAAAAGAAAAAACTGAAAAACATGAAGCAAAAACTGACAAAATTACAGGGAAAAATTTGTAATTCAATGATAATAGTTGGAGACTTCAATATCCCCCTTACAATAATAGATAGAACAACTCGACAAAAGACCAACAAGGATATAGACAAATTAAACACTATAAAATACCTAAACCTAATAGATATACATAGAACACTCCACCCCTCAGTAGCAGCATGTATGATATTCTCAAGAACATGCAAAACATTTTCCAGGATAGATCACATGTTAAGCGATAAAACAAACCTCGATAAATTTAAAAGAATTGAAATAATACAAGTATGTTCTCTAACCACAATGAAGTTAAATTAGGAATAAAATGGAATTCAATTCAGGGTTTCTATAAGAGAGGCTTGTATGATATTGATGTGTGCCACAAATTAAAAGCAATTCAGTCAAGGCTGGGAACAGAAGGAACTATAAGAGATATAGAATATAGAGCAGGGTTTCTTAAACTGTGATCTATTTGTGAGCTTTAGGGATATTAACCTGCTAAAGTCATGTATAATTTCATGAAATTTTTCAAAGGGACCATTGACCAAAAAGACTGAAAAGCCCTTATGTGTTCTCACAGGACACAATAGAAACAGGGTGTAAAAGGGCTCCTAGAGAGAGAAAGAAACAGTAGACTAAATTGGATAAGGAATCAGGGTCAGAGTGGAGAGCAGAGGGAGTTTATGCTGAATTGGGGTGTAAATTACAGGATCGGAGGCAGTAGGGAAAGGAGGATGTAGCACAGGAAGATTTTGGAATAAAAAAAAAATCCTCACACCACTAAATTCTATGACACTGAACAAACATTCATATGTCTTTGCTGTGCATTTTGGAAAAAAATGTTGTCTAAAGTGTCCAGTGGGTCATCAGTCACCAATCAAAAAAGAGGTACCGCCTACAACTCAAGCGATTATCTAAAATGTCCTTTTTTATCTTGACATATAGAAGGTGAAGAAAGGTTTAAAATATTTATACAATGTCAGTAGTAATATCTGAAGTACATAAATGAGGACATGGAAATTATTTCTAGCCCTTTCATCTTTGAGCCAAATTTATTTTTTAAACATTCAAATATATAAAACTTGGAAGTCAGTTAATGTCTTGGAGTCATGAAATCTGTAGGACTGAGCAGTCCCTCCATATAAACATGTGTCCAACAAATCACGGAGCCCAATTTTCCAACCCTTCGATCCAAGAAAAGACTTACAGCAGCTTGGGGCCTGTGCTTCTCTGATGGGTGCTGGGTTTTAGGGAGAAAGGTTTTGCCCAGGCATCTCCCGAACAATGCCTAAAAATTTTGACTCTTTCTTATCAGGAGGATTTATCAATCAGGATAGAACCAGGAAACAAAACCACTTGAATATTTAAAATAGAGGGGTTTGGGGGCAGAAAATGGTTTCTCAGGTGATAGATGAGCTGAGAAGTCAAAAGGAGTATAGTGATGCAACTAAAGATTAGCAAAAGCCTCAAGGCTCAGGGGAGGAGACAGAGTGATGCAAGCCAAGGGGTTGGGGTCACCTGCAGAAGCTAGAAGTGTGGTGGGCCTGACCGATGGCAACTGGAGTCACGAAGAAAATGCATGGGCTGCTAGAGAAGCCTTCAGAAACAGAGAGAGAGAAAGACATTCCCTGGCCTCTCTCTTTTAGCTCCACCATTTAGTATCCCAATGTAGGCACTCAATGAGTAACCCTTGGCTGAAAGCTAGTTAATCCAGAGCACTGAGGATAGGAATGGTTCTTGTGACAATGAATGTATCTGAGAGTAGACAAAAGACCTTAGCAACACACACATCTATGGGGCTCATGTGTAATGACTGTGAATTTAAATGATTTTCCTTTTTGTCAAATTGTATGCTATCATGCCTTCTCATTTGGGTAGAGGGTTCAGACAACATACTTATTCTAGCCATTCCATTCTTGGAATCATGAGTCATAAAGATGTTTGATTGACTTCAGGAAGCTCATGTGAGACTATGTAGCTGTTGGGAAGGCAAATTCTTTCCCTCGTTAGCCCTTCATTTCCAGTCAAATGTGTTCTCTAAAGAAAAAAAAATCTGCACTTCACTCCAAATTTTATTTTTTAAGCCTCTTAAGGCTTGGTTAACCTCTGGGTAGCAGAGACCTACAGGCCAGTGTCAGCCTGGTAGGCCTGAGGTCAGTGTCTTGTGATGGGCTGGGAGATACACATCATGAGTCCTGTCTCCAGTGTCTCTAAAAAGTTCACTACATAATAAATACTCAATAAATGTTTGTTAAGTGAATTTTTCTATAGTTATTTGCCACCCAAAAATGTACATTTCGGAAAATATGAAGAACTTGCCCAATGTCTGTGAAAATCAGGTTCGCAAAGCACCCTCAAGTCTCAAGGGTACAGCTCTCCTGAAAGGAATGAAGCAGGGACTAGATAGCATGTCCTGCTGCCTGTGTCAGCCCAGCTTCTCTGTGGTTAGCCCTTCAATATCCCACAGAAGAAATCTGTCCTCCATCATCCTGTTATGACTTGAGGTGCTGCTTCCCTACCCTATCCCTTAGTTCCTTCATAAAGATTTTCTTGTAAAAGATCTGTCTTATCTAGTTATACAATAAGATTATGTAAATGAAAGAATTATATAAACTGTCAGACACCATACAAATATAAAGCATCATTTTTATAGTCACTGATATTTGTTATGGGCTAAACTCAAGAGAAAGGGATTCTGGTTCTTTCCATGGACCTAAAAGTAGAGGAGTAAAGGTTGGGCAACTAGAAAGCCCAGCTATGTCAACAGAAGGAGAGCGTTTTAGAAAAGCTGAAACTTCAGGAGGGAAAATAGGAGGGAGAAGGATAACAGCTGAGAATGTTTATCCCCCCTCACCCAGGCTTCTCTTTCATCTTCTCTTTCTCTCTCCCTCTTTTTTTTTTTTTTTGCAAGAATATTTAATTCGCATTAAAGGCATGTTCCCCCTACTCCACCACCTTCTTCCCCTTGGTGTATATCTACTAGACTATCATTTCTCATCACCATAGGCCAACCAGGCTGACACGGAACTGTAGGTCTCCTCCAACCAGAGTTTACCCAAGCCTTAAGAAGGTCTTTGGTCACTCACATTTCCCATATTTCTCCATTTCAACTTTATTCATATTTCTAGGATTGAGAAACAAATAGCCCAAGAAAAATGCTATAGTATATGTAATATGCAGCTGGGAGGCACACATAGCAGTATGAGGTGTCAGGGCTGGAAGAGGATGCCAGAACTCCTGACTCTTAGAAGACCAACACTCCTACTTCAGGCACCAGTCTCCTCCTGCGTTTTCTCACATTTCAACTCCCATTTACATGTTGAATGACTTGATAGCATCCATCTGAAGATTCAGAGTTCCAGCCTGACCTCATTTGTGACTTAGAGACAATGCAGGAACTCCTTTTTGGAAGGAGGAAGATAATAAGTCCATTTCGAGAAGGTTAGGAGCACAGTCTCAGACCCTGGGGAGATATAAATGAGGGGGGATACAGGTGGTTTTCAAAACAACTAAAAAATCCCTCAATATAAAATGTGAAACCGTTTGCTTGTGACTCTGGACATGTGGAAAGAATTTAGGGTAAAGGAAAGATTACTGTGGGATCAAATTGATCATACATGAAAGAGAATCCAAACTAAGCTTTGCTATGAGTTAAGTATCCCCCTCCCCCACCCCACCCCCAAAATAAGCACATTGGCGTTCTAACCCCCTAGTGTTTACAATGTGACTTTATTTGGAGATCAGGTCTTTATAGGGTGAGCAAGTTAAAATGAGGTCATTAGGGTAGACCCTAATCTAGTATGACTGGAGTCCTTATGAAAAGGAGAAATTGTCCTTAGAGGCAGACATACACAGAGGGAAGATGATATGAAGACACAGGGAAAATGTCATGTAAAGAGGGAGGACCACCCAGATAATATGCCCATGAAACTGGCCCTGCACAGTGAACAGGATGGCAATTCCAACCCTAAATCAGATTCTCTTATATTCTGACATATCTTTTGTGATTTTATTTTACATTAATACTTTCATCAGTCTGTTCGGTATGTGGTTTGAGGTGTACAATAAACTCTAATTTGTTTTTTCTGAAGTGACTAGTGATTAGTTTCATAACATCTCTTCTTAAATAAAATGTCACTATCACAATATTCTAAATTCTGATCTCACTATTTTCCCCCCTAATCTGTTCATTCTTGTACCAGTTCTGTACTATTTTTATTATATTCCTAGAAATCACTTTAAAGTACAGCAATGTATATGCCTCATCATTCAACTTTTTCTAAATTTTCTTGGTCAGGCTTGTCTTTTATTGTCCCTGTCAAACTTTAAAATCACTTTGTCAGGTTCAAAAAATAAATCCTTCCTGTTTTAACTAAAATTACGTTAACTTTAAAAATTGATTTAGGAAGAATAAACATCTTTAAAATTGTCTTAGGTTCATTTTATTTCCAAGAATAAAGACTCATTAGAATTGCCTCAAGCAATAGTTTATTTAGTATGATTATACAAATAGAACTAAAAAAATTTCTCTGAAACCTGAACAGCTCGTTATGGCCAGAACTCATGGGGAATGAAATGTCATTTAGGCTTCAGAAGCAGCTTCCAAAACCAGAGAAATTTAGTGACCGATTATATGTCGTGTATGCCCTACCATCAAGGTGACTCAGTTTTCTATCAATTTCTGTTTCTACCACTCCTGTTGTTGTATAGCAACTGTCACACTATGTACTATCGATTCATTTTTACTTCCACTTACTCATGGTTTCTGATTCCCCATAGTTTTCACTCAGTTTCTGCATCTGCTTGCTCATGGTTCCTCTTTGTTCCTAGCAATTATATGGCTCGTAATTTAATAACATAGTTTTATATCCATGATATTTCTTTTAAAGATGACCTTCTCTTTATGGCAAGTGATAATACTTGTTTTCCATTTATAGCAGTGAACTAAAGTTTCCTTTGAAATCAACATAATTAAGTTTAAAACATGATGGATTTAAACAAAAATATTAAATAATCCAAACCATGAGTAGTACCCAGACATAGTAGAAAACAAAAATATGAAAGCACATAATGAATGACTCTAGTTTGGAAATCACTGGTTAGTCTAGTAGAAATCTATGGAATGAACATTAAGAAATGTTTAGATCCTTCCCTGGTTTTATGATCAACAAACTGTGCAACTCCACATAAGTCATTTAAACTCTTTTGTGACCTTTTTTTCTCATCATCAAACTTGGGCTAAGTATATTGCTTATTTTACCTTCCTGATGGAAATTTAATGAGATGGAAATGATTGAGAGCACTTTAGAAAGCCCGGGACACAGATGGGGACTTGTGGGAGTGAATGGGATGTTGGCTGTGGCAAAAGAATGGTTCACCTATTGTTACATGTATCAAAGAGGCTTATAAAGATGCATCTTGCAGCAAACCTATCTCATTCCTGTCCTCTACATACAGGAAAATTTTCACTAGCAGAATATTTTTTATAAGAACAATGAAGAGCCATATGATGTTAAATTAGTAAAGTAAAATGTTGAGAATTTACTTTACTAATTTACAAATTAGTAAAGTAAAATGTTGAGAATTTACATAATTCTCTCTGGAAATGAATGTGGGATAGAGTTAAGGTGAAAAGCACCACTCAGTACTGCACTCTACTAGGCACAGCAAATCTGAAAGGTTAATGTGACCCGTGCCCTCAAGAAAGTGCTAACTCAGTAAAGAAGATAAAATGCATATTTTAGACTATAGTATAAGAAAAATGTGATGTGACATGATGAAAGAACATGTCGTAGCAAATTAGAAGAGGAAAAATGTCTCTGGGTGAAGAAAGTAGCATGTCAGCTACATTTTGAAGGTTGATTAGCATTTATACATAAAGAGAAAAAGAAAGAAGCATTTCTGAGAAAAGGAGCACTGTGAATAAAGGTACAGAGACAATGAATCCCTTAGCATATATGGCAAACAAGGAAAATTCAGTCTTACAATTGTACAGGGTATTGAAGCTAGAGAGAAAGGTTGGATTTTTAATGTAAAAGACTGACATGAGACAAAGATACTGACTGCACAGTTGAAGGTGTTTGAGTAGAGTGATACCATGATCAAATATTTATTTCACAGTATGGAGGTTCCTCAAAAAATTAAGAATACACCTACCATATGCCTCAGCAATTCTTCCTCTGGGTATCCAAAAAGTTTGAAAAAAAATATTCATAAAGATATACGTGTCCCTCCCTATGTTCATGGAAGTATTATTCACAGTAGCAAAGACATGGAAACAACCTAAGTGTTCTTTGATGGATGACTGAATAAAGAAGATGTGGTACATATACACAGCAGAATTACTCAGCCTTAAGAAAAGATGAAATACTGCCATTTTTGACAACATGGATGGATCTTTAAAGTGTAACGATAAGTAAAATAAGTCAGATGGAAAAAGACAAGAACCACATGGTTTCACTCATGTGGGATATAAAACAGAAAGCATCGAATAAGCAAACAAACAAACTCATAGACATGGGCAACAGTAATAAGTTTACCAGAGGAAAAGGGGGTTTGGGGAAAATAAAAAAGATAAAGGAGGTCAAATATATGGTGATGGAAAGAGTTAGGCTTTGGGTGGTGAGCACATAATACAATATACAAATGATGTATTATAGCATTATACACTTGAAACTTACATAATGTTATTAACCAATGTCACTCTAATAAATTTAGTCTAAGAAAATTTGTTTCAGAAAGATAAATCTGATAATGATGCATATAGGATGAATGATGAGGTGAAGGTGAAAAAGTTAATACCAGTGTCAATAAGACAGCTTATGAGGTGATGGCACTGATGATGATAATTAGGATGACTGCAATGGCAATAGTAAGCAGCGGAAGAAAAAAAAAGGAGAAATTCAGTATCTTATGTTTTTTTTTGCTTTTCAAAGTTCATCTTCACAACTTTTGGCAGATAGTTTCCTACCTGCATTTTGGATAAAAGAAAAAAAGCAACTATATCATAAACTTAGTTAAAGTCTTGCAAAAATTACACAACTACTCAGTCGTAGTTTAGAAAAAGAAATTAGAAATTGGGTTCCACTGACTATAACTTACCCTTGATGTCTAATTTGTCATGTTCCTTTCCAAAATCAAGTCAAAACATCATCAGTGTAGCCATAGTTTTGTGTTATTTATCCCAGAGAAAGTATATTTGCATTCTCAGCATTGCCACATACATTATCAAAACCATAAGACCAAACCTCTCTAGAATAATTTTCAACATCTAAATTCCCTTCTCCTTCACTAATGTGGTGATGACATTAGCCCAACAGCAATTGGTTTACTCAAGTCCACCAGCCACCACTCTGCAAACTCCTGAACAGAGCCTGGTTTTGATTATTTGGGGACAAAAATAATCTCAGCTTGAAGAGAGTTCCCAATCACAACTTTCTAAATAACAGCACCAAAATATCCAATACTCTAAATAGATGGACTCAACCCCTTCTCTTTCTGCAAGAGGCAATGGATGAACGTCACAGTGTACCATGGTGCCAAGAATGCATTATGCTTCCCAGATGCACAGATTGACACACTAAGCAAATTATTTATGAAATGTCTCTGAAAGAGTCAAGGCAAATAACGGCCTGTCCCCCACTCTTACTTACCATTGCCACCAAAGTGTCTCTGCTCAGAGTTGCAAGAGTAGTAGATTCCAGTGCTATGGTATGATTTGGTGCAATGGGATTTGCTATCTGTTATTATCTATGATCTCTCTCCCCAATGATCTAAGTTGTCCTTCATTCCAGTGTACCTTAAATAGATGACTATGATATTGTTGCTAAGTTAGATGCTTTCTTCTGACACTCCCCTCCCCCATCACCAACACCACCAATAGCCACAAGGAGCTATTATTCTGTGCAAAACCTAGAGTAACTAAATATGAAGTCATACATCCCCCAGTCTCCACACACACACACACACACACACACACACACACACACACACACAACCAGTGATAAATATTTAATAATACATAGGGGTTGTAGTTTCATAAGAAAAAGAAGAGTTAATCAAATGGTATTTTAAAAGAAATTTATTAATTATATAATACAATATACTATCCCCCTCCACACTAACTTCTTGTAATCTTTTTTCCCCCTCATGGCTGATCTTGAATAAGGGAATAGGAATGAAAGTAGATATTGGTATTATTTGCCCTTGGAACTCATCTTCTAAGAAGAGATTTGTCTAGACTCAGGGTATCTCAGGATTATCTTCCACTACCCACCAGTAATCCTGGGAAATCAAGCTATCAGATGAATTCAATATAGGAGAAGTATCTGGTATCTATAATGAGATTTCTCCCAGATAACCTACCACTAATGCTGCCTACCTTCTTTCCATCACCTACATTTAATTTCTAAGGGAAGAGAGGAGCTTTGAGCATTCTGTTTGGCTGGTTGCTTAGTTTCTATAGAAACTTTCCTGCCAAGGGCTTAAAGTCAATACAAAAAAACAAAAAACTCACACAAACAAGAAATACTTTTTTTAACATGACAACAGTAAAAATGAATATACGGAGTGGAAAAAATAGAAATTTATCATCTCATCTAGGGGTGTCTCTTTCAACACCTCCTCACTCTTACTCTCTCAACATCACCAAACTTATGGTTTATTATGTGTGGCTTTTCTTTGAACTAATAAGAAAGTTAAGAGTAGACAGGGTTCTGACTGAAAAGAAATGCTACATTCTTATATTCACCTTTCTCTAAGCAAATCACAACTCATATTATAAACACACAAATTTCTCTGAAAAGTAAACCAGTAAATAAACTTGACTGATTAACTTTGTTATTTAACCCAAGAAACTGTCCCTTCCTAGCACCTTACACTTCACCTCTTTGCCTTTTTACATTAATCATATCAGGAAGTAGTGATTACAGAATATTTTGGAAAAACATAGTCTAATAATCTTGAACTAATTGTCTAAAGTTAATCACTATTTAAGGAACGGCAGTCCTGATCCTCATTCTGCATAAAAAGAGCAAGCCCCTTTTAGCCACTAGAATGTCAAGGAGCACCTAGACTTAGCTCAGAACTGCCTCTAAAAATGTTATCTTTAACTTCTAAACTGGTCAACTAATGATTGTACATGAAGAGAATCTATTTTTATGGATAAAAACATGTATAGAACGTGAAATGCAATATGTTCCCGTGAAGAAAGTCAAACTCAAACTCAAATCCACATAGGACATGATATAGTCCAAGGTCATTTCAGAAACAGATCTCTTTCCTAACAGTTCTACATAAATCTGTGTGGTGAGCACTTTCCATCATCCTGTTATTTCCCACCTCATAGAATATTGAGAAAGCTGCCACATGTCTCCATTCATAGAAACAACAAGATTCACATCTATAGTATAAATTTGTAAGCTGCAGAGAAATTTGGTAAATGTAAATAATTCTTTTATTGCTATGGAAGATTGAAAATCATGTGATTCCCTTAAAAATTCAAAATCGGGAGAATATTCTAGAGGCGTTTTTAAAATTATTTCTGTGACCCCTCTCAAAGATAACCAATGCACTGTATAAGAAAAAGGAATGAGTGTCCTCTTATCTATAGTATATAACCTCTAAGGTCTTCTAGCACAAGGAAATAGGGTTAATTACACTAGGTCCATGGTTCCAGGATCCAAAAAATATATACAGAAAATGGGTTTAGTAACTGAAGGATGAAAATTTTTAGAAAGATTTCTGCTTCTGGCTAAGATAAGTTACCTTGTATTTTCCAGAGATAACAATAGCTAGTTTTTTTGGAGAGGAGGGGGAATTAAATAATTTTTTAAAAGAAATCCAAGAGCTAACAAGGTAGCCACGAGATAAACCAAGATCACAGGGAGAAAAGAGACTCAAGTCATTTGCTACTTAATATGCATCACTAGACTAAAAAGCTATGAAACTATCTGGCTGAAGAAAAGGACTAAGATCTCATATAATTTTTTATACACAATTTCCAGTAGTCTGTCAAACATGTCAGGTATACAGAAAAATATGATGAAAAGAACAAACACCACAAGGAAATAAAGCTAATAGATTCGCTTATGATATCAAGACCTATTAGCTATGGCTAAAATAACTTCTAAAATAACTAACAGCAATATGTTCAGTAAAATATATGAAAGGTGGATAATTTCAGTAGAAAATCAAAATCTGCAAGAATCATATATAAAATCTAGAATTTGAAAGTCAATACCTGAAATTAATCTCAGTAAGTGGGTTAACAAGAGGTTAAGCACAGCTGATGAAAGAATGCAGCTCTGTTCCTACACTGAAACATAACAAGAAAAATGAAAGTACAGAGAAAAGTATGAGAAACATTTGGGTCATAGTAAAAAGTACACATATATAATTGAAATTCTAGGGGGAAAAAAAGGAAAAAAATGGACCTGAAATTTTATTTAGAAAGTTAATTTAAAAAATTTCCCCAAACTGAAGAAATATATAAAGCCACAGATTCAAGAAATATCATCATATCCAAGTAGAATTATAACAAAAAAGCCATATTTTGTCATATCATAGCATTGCTAAAAATTAACAACAGAGGGAAAAGATAATCTTTCCTTCAAAGGATCAATGGTAAGACTTACAAATAATTTTTCAACAGGAAAAATAGAAGTCAGAACACAATGGAACACTGTGGAACAGATTGCCATCCACCAGTTACCAATCTTAGAGGAGGACTCCCAATACGGCTGCCTACACCATCTTGGAATTGGAGTCACCAAGGAAAACAACACAGTCAAGCACTAGATAGAGCAGCACTTCACTTACACAGAGAAAAGCTGGAGCGATATCATCTTCAGTAGTGGGCATCAATCCCCCTTGGCCAGTGAGCCTTTTCTGTTAGCTCAAACAGGGTAATTTTCTCACATGCACGCCTCTCTTGCCATAGTCAAAGGAACCCTGTCCTCTCCCTAGGGAAGACAGATATAGTAATGGGGTTTGCTAAATGCCATATGATGCACACACTCTATAGAAGAAAAAAAAAAGAAAAGAGCATTCATTGATCATGAAACAGAGAAAGATATTCCCACATAAGGTGATAAGCCTGAATAGGCTCTGTGGGCTTTTTGTCTTTTATTAAGGAACTGTTCCAACCCTAGACTCATTCTTATGCAGTAGAATAGGAGCTGATAAATTGCCTTTCTCAAAAAATGTCATTCTTTAAAATTCTGAAAGAAAATAATTGTCAACTCAACTGAGTACCCTTTGAAAATATTCTTTTTTAAAAAAACAAAGGTGAGGTGAAGAATAAAGTTCTTCAGGAAAAAGGGAAAATAGGCTCAGAGAGAAGTCCATAATGTGGGAGGGAAAAAAGACCAATAGAAAGAGTATGTATGTGGGCAAATCTAAATGAATATTTGCTGCATAACACAATAAAAAAATCCTTATAAAGTTAAAAATATATGTAAATTAAAATACACAAAAATAACACAAAAGAGGGGGAAGGACCTTGTGAAGAAAGTCAATCAAAGTACCAATTTCTTTATATGCTTACAAGTCAAGTAAGTACGCTTCTGTCACTAAAAGTAAACACTAAAGAAAGAGTAAAAGAATATATAATTAACATTTGATGAAGAAGGAAAAACGGAATAATAAAAAATGCTGGCATACCACAATAAAAGCAAAAAGATAAAGAAAAAATAACAAATCTAAGATTGAAATAAATTTAAATATATTCCTTTCAATAACTGATAAAATGAGACAAAAAGTTTAAATATAAAAAAATATGAACAAATTTGACCCGATTGACATATATAAACACTGAACTCAACAATTGCAGGATACACATTTTTTTCAAGTTCACATTGAGCATTATAAAGTTAACCCATATAGTATATGCTAGTCCATAAAGTTTCAATAAATTCTGAAAATCTGAAGTCAACTAGAATATGTCCTCTGAGTTCAGTAGAATTACACTAGAAATCAATATACAAGATAACAGAATATCCTCAAATGACTGGAAATTAAGC
Source organism: Rousettus aegyptiacus (assembly GCF_014176215.1). Lineage (NCBI taxonomy): Eukaryota > Metazoa > Chordata > Mammalia > Chiroptera > Pteropodidae > Rousettus > Rousettus aegyptiacus. The sequence goes on from NW_023416309.1 coordinate 69,691,235, forward strand.
AATACTCATAAATAACTAATGGGTCAATGAGGAAATAAGAATAAAAATTAGATATATGTTTAATAGAATGAATATGAAAATATAGCATACCAAAACTTTAGGCTACTACTAAAGTAGTACTTTGTAGAGAAATTATAGCCTTGAAATATATGCACTAGGAGAGAATAAAGCTGAAAAACAATGATTTAAGTATCCATCTCAAGAGCATAAGGATAAAAGGTATATTAAATCCAAAAAAGTAAAAGAAATAATTTTGATGAGAGGAGAGCATTGATGAAATAAAAAACAAATGTAAAGTAAAATATAAGTCATTTTTTTAATGACTAAAACAACTGATAAAAAGTAGTACTTTGCAACAAATATAACTGATTGAAAGCAGTGGAGGTACAAATTTCTGATTCTCAGAACTCAAAAGAAGAGTATCACTACAGTTTCTACAGAGAATAAAAAAGAATAAGAAAATATTTTGAACAACTTCATGCAAGTACATTTGAAATTTCACATTACAAAGCATATTCCTATAAAAACACAACTTATAAAACTGACATAAGGAGAAATAGAAGATCTAAATAATCCTACATATAGCAAAGAAATTGCATGCATCATTTAAAACCTCTCCACAAAGAAAGTTCCAATCTCAGAGAGCTTCACTGTCAAGATCCACTGAACATTTAAGGATGAAATAACAATAATTTTAATCAAAACTTCTAGGGACTACAAAAAAAGGGGAACACTTCCTAACTGATTTTATGCGGCCAATATGATTATTTTTTTAAAAGTTGGCAAAAAAAACATGACAAGTATAGAAATTATGAGCTAAGGTCTCTCATGAGCAAAATCGCAAATATTTTAAACAAAGAATAGCAAGTCAAACTCAGCAATATAAAAATAATATGTCATGGCCAATTTGGGCTTATTTTAGTAATACAGACTTGATATAACATTTAAGAATCAATCAACAGAAGTTTGATTTTTGAACACCTTCAGAGATATAGAAGAAACATGTGATAAGCCTCTATATCCAATCAGGATAAAATATAGCAAACCAAGAATGGAAGGTAATTTTCTTAGTCTGCCAAATAATATGTACAAAAAAAATCTAACTCGCATATAATAATTAATAATAAAATACTGAAAGATTTTCCCCCATATCCATGACAAAACAATCGTGTCCATTCTCACCATTTCTAGTCAATATTTCTATTCAATATAAATATCCTAATCAGTAGAGAGAAAAAAAAACAGGAATAAAAATGTGTAAAGATTGGAAAGGAAGAAGTATTATCGTTATTCACAGAGAGCACAACTGTGTGTATAGGAAATCCAGAAGAAACTACAAATATGTCATTAGAATCAGTAAGTGAACTTAGATATAAATTCAATATATAAAAATATGTTGTATTTATAGTCATTAGCAATGAAAATGAAAAAAATAAATATCAAAAATGGTAACACAATAGCACCAAAAATATATCAAACATCTGGGATTAAACCAAATAAAAGATGTAAGAAGCTACACAGAAAATTGCAAAACATTATGAGAGAAATTAAAAATACTCTAAATAGTAAAATAGAAGGGTATATCACATTCACGAATATAAAGGCTCTAAATGTATATTCTCTCCAGACTGAGCTAAAGATTTGATACAGTCCTATGCAATATCTCGGTAGGATGTGTGTGTGTGTGTGTGTGTGTGTGTGTGTGTGTGTGCGCGCGCGCGTGCGTGCGCGCGCATACATAAACAAAGTGATCCTAATAAATAGCTAAGACAACCTTGAGAAAGAACAGAGCTGGAGGATTTACACTACCAGATGTCAATGTGTGTTATAAAGCTATAATAATTAAAACAGTATGGTATTAGCACAAGGATAAAAAATAGATGATGGAATGAAAGAAATGGGGATGGGGAAGAAGGAGAGGCAGGCTTGATATATGACTTTCTGTTCATTAATAGATACCATAAGAGAGTCAAAAGACATCCACAGAGTGGGAAAAGTTATTTATATACATATATCCCATAAAATATTTGCATCTAGAATATTTTTACGAGCACTTGAAATCAGTAAAAAAACCATAACCTCCAAAAATGGGCAAAAATCTAAACATGTTCTCTACAAAGCAGGGTATTTAAAGGCCAATAAATATAAAGACTCTGAATTCACTAATCATCAAAAAAATAAAATAAAATTATATCACAATAAAGCATAATAATACACAATCATATAATAAAATCTTAAAAGTCTGAGACTCTAGAGCAAATGGACCTCTCATATACTGCTGGTAGGAGGATAAATTTATGCAATCACTAAGCAAAACCATTTTGCATTATCTTCTAAAGTTAAATGTATTCAAACTCTCTTACCCAGAAATTGTACTCAGGATACATGTACTTATGTGGAAAAAATATGTATAAAAAAGATTATAGCACCACCATTAGTAATAATAACTAAGAAGCAAGGTTTATAGTAAAAGAAGTAAATAAATTGTGTATTGTAGTACATTCATATCGATAACAAATGGCATTAAAATAAATGAACTACGATCATGTATAACAAAATGGATGACTCTTACAACCATAACATAAGTAAAAGAAGTACATATTAAATATATACTGTATGATCCCATTCATATAAAAATTTGAATTTCATATGATCCCATTCATATGAAATTCAAAATGAGCAAACTAATGAAGAGTGATAGAAGTCAGAATAATCTTGGGGGAAGAAATGGTTGTAGTGACTGGAAATTAACCTGACAGGATAGCAGAATCAACGAATGGGGAAAGGCTGGCTCCTGATATTGTTGGAGCCCTTTGATCAAGCACATCTGAATCTACCTCTCTCTACATGAACTTTTCAGTTTCAGACTAGTTTCAAATGAGTTTTGCCATTTGCACCAAAGTCTTGACCTGTGGCTAAAAGCCACCTTTTTATTAGAAATTGAAATTTGAAAAGATATTTCTCTACACTTACAAAGGAAAGAAAGAGTGAACTATAGTTCACTAATACAGAGTTCTTTTTTAAATCCAGCTGTGTGAAAGCTCTATGCTTTTCTAGGACTCAGTTTCCTTATCTTTAAAAGCAGGAGATTGGATGGAGTTGGGTCTAGTCTGTTAAGTGGACTGGGTTTGGTATGGTTGCAGTGAATTTTTCCTTCGTTGATATCTCCAGACCTGCTCCATCATATCTTCCTTCCTTTTCCTTGAATAACAAACTCAGGCAAAACAATAGTTTTTTTTTTTTTCAGCCTCTTTCAGGTTTTGGAGAACAGTCCCATTTTTAGTTATTAAAAAGATCAATCCAAACTAATATCAAAATATCTATCATGCAGCTACAAAAAATCATCTCCCTGTGTGTAATGGGTGGAATTATGTTCCCCAAAAAGATGTATGTGACACTATTTGGAAATAGGTTGTTGTAGATGTAATCAGTCAATATGGAGTCATGCTAGAGTAGGGTGGGCCCTTAATCTAATATGACTGTTGTTCTTATAAGAAGACTGTGAAGACACAGGGAGAGAACATTCTGTGATGAGGAGACAGAGACTGAAGGGGTAGATCTACAAGCCAAGGAACACCAAGGATTGCTGGCAATACCAGAAGCCAAGAGAAAGTCATGGAACAGATTCTCTCCTAGAGCCTTTGAGAGAGCCTGTCCCTACTGACATCTTGATTTCAGACTGCTGAACTTCAGAAGGGCGAGACAATAAATTTTTGTTGTATTAGGCTACCCACTTTATGGAGCTTGTTAGGGCAGCCCTAGGGAACTAATGCACCTCACCACAGTTCAGGCCTATTCCATCGTTCCTCAGACCAACAGCCAGGAAGGGGAATGAAAATTTAGAAATGGAAGTGGTAACCTTAGATGGCCAGCCTTTTACCATGTCTTTTCACAGTACATTGTGTTTGTCTCTAATTTATCCTCACCCTCTTGCTTAATCAATCAGGTCTCCGATTATCCCACCAGAAAGAGCAAACCAAAGAGAACAGGTGCTGCCAGTCACCTGGACGGGCAGAATCACAGAGGAGATGATAGACTTAGATGGGTACCAGGGAGAGAGTATTCATGAAGTCTCTTCATTCTCCTGGTGTTTCTTTAGCTACTGAATGGGATGAAATCTAAAGCATGGGTGGGGTCCAGAGGATCACAAAAGAGATACACTATACTGCCTACATGACATGACATGAAAAACTCCAAAGCTCTTTGTCCAACCTATCACTCTTTTATCTAGGGTCTGAAATGCCATACCTCTAGGTTATAGACCCTGGGTACCATGGGCAAAGGCTTCTTATAAGATGACCCAAGTGAGGGATTGGTCAGTTTTCTTCTTCTTTTTTTTTAAATGGAATGGGACTCCTCTAGGCAGCCTAGGCCAGGGGACCCCCAGGAATACTGGTGGAGAAGGGGAGAGAGCCTGTGAGCAATGGATAGCTTTAGTGGTGAAAAGAATGATCTTACAAAAGGAATTTAAAAAATCAAAATCCTGGCAGGGATCTCGCAACAGATTAAGTAGGAGAACTTCAATTTCAGGTGAAAAAAAAAAAGGAGCACGATGGCCTGCTTTTCTGGAATTTCCCAAATATGCTCAGAATGAGGGTAAAGAGACTTCACTTTAACTCAAACACATTTCGTGAACTCCTATGAAGCCCCAAATCCTATGAGGTGAGATACCAAAGGACGAGCAGATACAGCCTCTGTCCTGGAGATGACCCTTTTCATCTAGTAGGGGTGAATGAGTCATATCTCTAACTCAGGGTATAAGGCAGAACGAGAGAAGTACCACTACAGAGGTACAAAAAATAGCTAACACTTATGTTGAGTGCCTCGCCATGTACAGGCAAAAGCTTACACAGTTTATGTCTACTAATTACTTGTATGCTCACCAGAACCCTTTCATGCTATTATGATCTTCATTTTACAATTGAGACCAGAGAGGTTAAGTTACCTGGCCAACGAGCACAGCCAGCAGGCCGCCCAGCAGAAATTTAAACATCTGTCTCTTCTTGAGCCCATATGCTAAATACTGAGCTAACTCTTGCAGAATATTACTTCTGACTGGCAGAGGTGGGGGAGTCAGGATACTTCCAATAGCTGAGAATGTCCTTTGAAAGGCACTTTGAGGCTAGGGTAGATAATATGGGTTCCCCAAGTCATGGATGAGAGAGGGCTTCCCTCTCTATGATTGAGATCTTAAATAATGACATAGCATTTGAATATAGAATCTGCCTTAGAGGAAACTCATAGATAAATGATTAATTACCAAAGTCCCTTATATCTCCACAAATCTGTAAAGCCTAGAATGCAAAAGCCATTGGGCCATAAGAGAGTCTGTGATCCCTTTTCCAAGACAAAGAAAGTGAGAGGTTCTTAGGAGCACTGTGAATTCTGGGCTGGTGAAAGATTTTTTTTTGGATGAATTTAAAGAACAAATCAATGAAGCCCCAATCTAACTTTGACTTCGCATAATACAGTCAATATCAGAAAGTTGTCAATTTCTGTTGCCTCTGACCATTTTTTCAATGTTAACCCTTCCAGGTAAGGTTATTTGATTTGATAAAGTTTTTACCTTAGAGGATTTTGTTGAGTGTGACATAAACATATGCAACATCACCTGATTTTAAAAGTATGGGTCCAATTTTGTGACAAAATACATCAATTTGGGCATTCTGAAGCTAAATAGCTGGAAAGGAAGAAATGGAACACCAGAGGGTGTGATTCTCCTTTGGTGCTATTTAGGGTAAGACCAGCTCTGGTCTGAGCAGGGGAGGGAACTGCTAGTCCCTGACTCTTCACACTGGGTAGCGGGCCCAGTACCACCACAGAGCTGACATTAGCTCCAGTTCTTTATTTAGTAAAATGAAAACTCCGTGAACATTCTGGCACTAGGAGGCATGAGTTGGCTCCTCCAAATGGAGACCTCTGCTATTTAGGGACTCTACAAAACAGAAAAATGTGTATTACCAAATAACTATTTAGAGAAAATATTGAAAAAAGAGCTAGAGAGAACTGTTTGTTTTAATATGGTCTGTTTACAATGCATTATTACTGGACTGCAGAGTGTGTGCTAAGGGAACAAAAATGCATTTGCATTTTTTCAGGGTCAAAATAGCCATGTTCTGACAGCCACAGCAATCTCTCTTACAGTTATTTTTCTTCTCTCTCCTTTTCTGGCTTTTGATAGATTTTAGAAGTTCATCTAACTTGACCTTTGGCTAAACAGCCATTATTGCTATGAAAATATATTCTCCCTCAAATGAGGCCTCTTTCTCAGAAGAAGTCGGTTTCTCTAAACCAATGGTTTTCAAACTTTAATCTGCACCAGAAACTCCCAAAGGATTTATGAAAGCACATATCAGGTCTCATTTCTAGATTTTATGATTTAATAGGTGTGGAGCAGGGCCCAAGAATTTTATTTCTTACAAGTTCTCAAGTGATATTGATGTTGATGGTCCCAGTGCCACACTTTGAGACCCACTCATCTACACACAGTACAGAAGGTATGTAGTTATGGATACGCTGAGATGATTTAGAGAGAAGAAAGTGAGAAGTCTATCTGAGAGTCCCCAGGCTTAGGTGAACGTGAACACTGATTGATCTAAATTCACTAGTATGTCACACCTGCTGACCACTGGGATTGGTGTGAAAATGTCACATGATCCTATTCAGATCGATGAGCCAGGCTCTAAGCTTTTGCTTCACTGCTAGGAAAGCTCTTTCTTTTCCTTATGACATGAAGCTCAAAAAATATAATAACAGGACCTGAGACAACTATCTTGTGCTTATTAAAGGACAATCTAGGTCAAAATGGACAAATACAGCAAGGAAAACAGAACCAAATTAGAGATGAAGAGAATCTGATTCTGCTGGTAACATTGGTACCTTTGCATCAAGCTGAACCCTGACTTTATCAATTGTGCGAGCCAATAAACTACCTTTATTGCTAAAATAGCTTGGGTTGGATTATCTGCCATTTGCAAGAAATGGATCCCAGAACAATCATCTACTTTCTGGGTGTTTATAACACAGGGTCCTTCTGCTTTCATTCTTATATCATTCATTATTGCCGAAAGAGTACCCCCAGCGGCAATTGCCTAGAATCCATCCTTAATAATTCATGTTCCCAAATCTACCACTTATTTATCTTATTTTTTTTTTTCAGTAATAAACTCAATGAATGAACTTCTATCACACATACTCATGATACTCAATCTTGAACTTCATTTTTCTGGCCAAAGGAATATGTACATGTTTGTATACTTATCTGCTTCACTCCTCAGGTTACTCATGCTCTAAAACAATACCATGCAAATACTTGTCAAAAACAGAAACACAGAATATTTCCTTGTTCTATTAAAGCTGAAGAGTTCCAACTAGTATACATCACATTCTTGATTCAATCGGTTTGGTCAAAAGCACCAATAAAGTTAGATTTTGAGTATTTCTGAGGTTTCTGTAACTGTGAGCTTTTGCAATTGATCGAGAGACTATTTTTGCCAAAGCCTCTTGCTAAGAACATTCCAGCACATCTTAGAGTTAGAATGATTATCCTAGCAACCATGCCACATGTGTAGGTGTCCATGAATATTTAAGGTACAAAGCAAAGTAGTATGCTTCATCCTGAAGAAAATTAATCAATGTGGAACTACATTGATTTAAATAGGCATGTCCTTAGTGCCCATAAAAGATATGGAATTCTAAATACACAGTGGAAAAATTAAGGAAAATGCAATCTAATAAGAAAGACAAGATCAAAATATTAACCAAACAATTAGAAAGTGCGAATAAAGGCACTACTTTTTTTTTTAATAAAGTGCCAGAGCACATATGACGAAATCAATGCATTCTTAAAATATTCTAAAGAGGCTGCCACAGTCTACTTGGTGACTCTTTCTCGGAACTGTCTTCATAACCAGCCTACCACCATTCTTATTTGTGGCAAGCACTATTGGTGGTTTACTGCATTTGCGTTTTAACCCTGTCATTGGAACCCCTATTTTGTTAGCAAAAGCAATGTGCTCCCATCCAGGCTATGAATCTGATTGGTCTAAGCCAATCATGACAAGACTATCCTCTAATTTCCCAAATGTTCTTGCTCATAAGATGACAGTGTAACCCAGTTCTGACCAATGACACCGGTGCAATTGTTGGTTTTCTAATAAGTGAGAAAGACACTGGCATAGCTCCTTGCTCTCACTCTTCTACTTTGTACGTAGAAGTAATGCTTGAAGACACACTAGCCATCTTGTGACCCTGAGGCGGCAGTACTGAGTAAAATTCCAAAAGAATTACAGCAGTACCAGCCCTGACATCATGGAGCAACTAAAGCTCATGCTAACAGCCTCAAACTACTTAATATGTCAGAAAAATTAATTCATTTATTTTATCCACCATAAGTGGATTTTTATATTACTTGAAGGTAAATGCAGTATTGTAAGCGATACAGCATTATAGTCTCATTTTTTGTTAATCAAGAGGATCCAGCAAACATATTACCCAAATTTTAATCCAAATTCATTTAGACTGTTGCCAAAACTTATATCCTTCTTCAAAGTATACTGGGAACAGCAAAAGGAATGGAGTATCAGCCCTGAAGGCAATTTTACAAGACAGCTTTGAGAGATATTTTAAACTATGGCAATTTTACAACAAAGAGTGGCAGCACTAAATGGAACAAAACTCATTTAGTTATACTATTTGGTTCAAAAAAAGAGTCATTTATTTTGAGTTTCATCTTATATATGTTATAACTAAAACCAAATGCTGATTAAAACCATAGTAAAAAGATCTATGAGTCTAATAATAAATTAGCTTCTTAGTTTTAGTTTAGTTGTCAAGAAAAAATATTTAATTAGCTTAAACCCATATGTGAGAGTTGTCAGGCTGAATTTGGACTCTGGTTTATTTTCATTCTATTTCACAGCAAACGTTGAAAATTATTTTGGAGTTAATTTCCAAAACAACCTGTGCTTTAACTTTTCAGAGAGAGATTTTTAAATGTCACTAAATGAAGCTAATTTGTTGTTCTATTTAATTTGTCCTACAATTTTGCCCTAAATCAATGGTTCTTTATTTTTATTAGGGCAAAATTTGAATTCTTTAGTCATAGATATTTAGAAAATATGAAATGAAGAAAATCAAGATCACCAAGGAATAATTTTTCAAATAATAAAACATATTAGAAAATTTAGACTTCTAATGACAAAGAATGCTCTTAGATAAATTTCAAAAGAATTAGTTATGTGCAAACCTTAAAATAACCAGAAAAAATATCAGTATATTCACCTGTTCTCAAGATTGGAAAAGATGAGCACAAAATTAGAATAAGAAACTTTGAAAGAAATAAATATGACTACATTATAAAAATATTTAACTTCCAAATATCACAAATTACCAAAAATTATAAAGTAATAATAACAAACTAGGAAAATAATTTGTATCCAATATAATAGATAGAGAAAAACATGTTATTGTATTACAAACAATAGAAAGAACTAGATAAGGCCACAGATATAAATTTTAACTTTTAGAGAAGAAATGCAAGTTACTCACTAGCATTTATTTAACAAATGCCTAATATTGGAATAGAGCAATGAATATAGAGCTCCACTAGTTACAGCTGCTAAAAAACAATTAAGTTATAAAAGTGTATTTAAATTACATAGGAAACTATTAAAAGAATTAAAATAATAATAATAATATTGCAACCAACTACAACAAAGTGTTAGAGGAAATAAAAGGAAGACAGGGTGAAGTGAACATTTATTATCACTGTTATAAACAGGAGTCAAAAGCTACTATCTAAAGAAATAATGAAGTAAATATAAAATGTAAAGTTGTAGTTCAAAAAACAAGCACTAGAGAAACAACAATAAAAAAAAGAATTTAAATTATTAGAAAAAACACATACACTGACTTATAAACAAACACATGTAAAAAAATTTTAGTCAAGAAAAGATTTTGAAAGAGAAGCAAGTTCTCCCTAGGAAATTTCTTGCTCTCTCTCTCTCTCTCCCTGCCACACACCCTTCTCTGTGTTATGGAAATTCTTATCATCATTCCTCTCCTATTTTATGCCTTTCTTTGGCTATTAATCAGCTAGAATAATATAATGGACTCCTGTCCTTTCACTTAATAATCATAATATATACTGTTAGGCACAGGTCAGCAATCAATCTGAGATCTTAGTGCATGTCTGAATCAAATCTTTCAGGCAAAAATTTGTTTTGGCTACCTAACCCATAAGTTAGGTCTCTGGAGAAACCTTCGAAAGATCTCTTTTATATCACAAAATACTGTACATTGCAAAAAGTTTTATCTTGTAAAACTTTTATCCTCTTTCCATAAAACTGAAGAAGAAAGTTTAGAATTAAATTAAGCAGAATGGATTAAGTAATCAAAACCTTTAAAATCTACTCCGACCACATTTGCCAATCTGTGTTTATGAATGTAGATATATATCTTTGCTCCTTCATAACTTATGTGACTATAGCTTTAATAATAGATATTCTGTAGTTAAAATACAATAGAAATTTGTATTAGAAGTAGTTTTTGATGGGAACAATAGTTTGACTTAAATTATTCAATTAAACAAAAGAGAGTAAAAATAAAAATAAAGATATAAGAAACTAAAATCAAATATGCCTATCATATAGATAAATGTAAATAAAGATTTCATATAAGGAAAAAGACTTTCAGATTAGAGCAAAGAGCAAAAACCAGACCTAAAACAAAGTGATTAAGAATAGTTGAAAATAAAAGATGGGCAAATACCATCAAGCATTATACACAAATAATTTTTCAATCAAGCAAGTTTGAATTTAGGACAAATGTATTAAATAAGACAAAGAAGTCCACTTTATGATTATAAAGAATAATTCCACAATAACAAAATCATAAAGCAAAAACTACTCAGAATAAAAGGAAAAATACATTAGTAAATAATTTTAATTTACATCCCTTAGTTCAGTACGTATTAAATGGACAAAAATCTTATGAACATTATGGATAATATTACAATAAAAGGCTAAGATAGATCTAATTTCTATATGTTCAGTTCCATAATCTGGAAATAAAATAGATATTTGAAAGGGCTCACAAAACTGGCCATAGGCTAGTCCATATTTAAATCCTCATCAAATTCCAAAATGTATTGAAATAGTACTTACATCCTCAGATCTCAGTGCAACAAAAGAAAATTTAACACAATAAAAATATTGCCAAACCATATGTTTTGACAAGTGTCCACTACCACTGTCACTATTTAATTTTGATCTGGATATACTAACTAGAGCAATTAGATAACAGAAAGAAAAGTCCAGCATGAAACTTGGAAAGAAAGAAGTAACTTTATCATTATTTGCAAATGATATTATTGTATGCTGAAAGAACACAAAAGAATAAACCTTACTTATTACTCACAATTTTTAAAAAGTCAGTTAGCTAGATAAAAAGGAATATAAATAATAGCTTTTGACATATAAACTACAAGAAGTTAGAAAACATAATTGAAAACTTTTTTCACTTATAGTAGCAAAAAGATAAATATCTAGAAACAAATGTAATTTAAAATATTCAAGATCTATACAAAGAAAAATTTAAAGTGAAACTGAAGTTTTTTAAAACACGAATAAATGAAAAGTTCTTGAATAAAAACACTCAATATTATAAAGATTTCAAATGTCCCTAATCTATAATAAATGCAACAAATGTTACAATCAGGGCTTTAATAACACTAAAAAATTTATTCTAAAATTTATATAGGAAAACAAACATGCAATGGTAGTTAGGGCATTTATGAAATAAAAAATGGGAACACTGAAAAAATATGTGAAGTTGCACTAATTACAACTTCATGGCACTCATGATTGAATAAACAGACAAATTAAGGATTAGATTAGAGAGTACAAAACAATTGTAGAGAGAAAAAAGGAACCCCACGTTCCCTCCTAAAACCAAAACGAATTTTAGATCATCAAATTAGATTTAAACATTAAAAAACTAAAAAACTAGAAACTGAAGAAAACATGAGAAAAAATTTTAAATAATCTTGAAGTGAGAAAGTGCTTTCCAATTATGACTATCCCCTTCCCAAATCCAAGAAGCTCTACTAGAAAAGACTGATAAATTTAACTACATCAAAACAAAACATTCTAAAAAAAATCTGAAGTTCTAAAAGGAAATGTACCATAAACAAATTCAAAAGACATGTGACATACTGGACATATCACAGACAAAGGACTCAGCCCCTTTCTCAATTAAATAGCACACACAAACTATAGGTAAAATATGCGTAACCTCGCTCATAATAATAAATGCAAAAATATGAAACCAAGATACATTTTCCCTGTATCAGGTAGGCAAAAATAAACTTTGGCTGTACTCTGTGTTGGTGGCCACGGATGTTAGCATGGGTACTGGCACAAGTGTGAGGAAACAGGTACTCTCAGTGGTGGTAAGAAAAATTGCTATGGCCTCCATGGAGATCAATGTGGCAATAGCCAGCAAAATTACAGCTACTCATACCCCTTGTCCCAGCAATTCAGTTTGCTCATGTATGAAACGATGCAGTCAATCAACATTCCATAGAATGAATATCGAGAGACTACATTGTATCAGGCACTGTTCTAATCTCTGAAGATATAGCAAGAAATAACAAAATCCTTCCACGAGGAAGGAAATAATTCTTGGTGAAGGCAGATAAGAAAAAAAAAGGATTAAAAAAATAAATTCTAATTTACACATTCAATAGAATACTATAAAGCTATTTTACAAAATGAAGCAGCTCTATATGTATTTATATGAAAGGAGTTCCACGACAGCAAATGAAACAAGCAAGGTGCAGAAACATGCATAGTGTATTGCTATTTGTGTAAAATAAACACACACATAAACACACACACACACACACACACGGAAGAACATGTGAGAAGGTAGAAATAGTAGCTGTTTCTGAGAGTCTAGGGAATTAAGGAGGGAAGGAGACAAATTCTGATGTATGTCCTTGTGAACCTTTGGAATTATGTGCCATATGCTAGTATTAAGTACAAAATAATGCGTTAAATAGTACCAAAAATATAAATAAATAAAAATGACTGGGTGGATATATGCTCAAATTAATAGTTAAATCTGAGTATACTTTTATACTAAATAATAGAAAATTTTTAAAGCATAAAATAATGCAAATCTACAAGTACAAATGTGCTCTGTGTTTCTTCTTAAATTCATGCTTGCAAAATTCTAGTTCTACTGGGTATTTACCCCAAAGACTTGAAAACTCATATTCCAAAAGATATTTGCACACCGATGTTCATAGCAGCTTTATTCACAGCAGCCAGGACATGGAAGCAACTGAAGTGTCCTACAATAGATTATCGGCTAAAGAAGCTTTGGTACATATATACAATGGAATATTACTCAACCATAAGAAGAGATAAAATACTGCCATTTGAGACAACATAGACCTCAAGATAATCATGCTAAGCAAAATAAGCCAGACTGAAAAAGTTGAAAATCACATAATAACATTTATATGTGGGACATAAACCTAAAAGCAACAAATGAACAGGACAAATAGAGACTCATGGACATGGATAATGGACTAGTGGTTACCAGAGGGTAGGGTATGAGGGAGAGAGGGGAGGTAGATAAGGGAAAAAATTTAAATCATTTTTTCCATTAAAAAAATAATTAATTAATTAAAAAATAAAAGTGTAATTTTTATAGCAAAAGAAAAAATAATTCCAGTCCAGCTCCTAGCCACACGTTCTTGTTGATGTTCTGTTCTTCCTTCCTTGGGTCAATTTATTTTCAGTATTTATGCAATGAAATGAATGATAGCCTACACATAGCCACTTCATTGTCACCACAAAGCTCTAGCAGAATTCTCAATGCACTGGGCTCTTTATTTTTTTCATGTCTCTCAGAGTAACCAGAGTGGTCAGAGAGGCTGCCTAGGCTCCTCAACTACTTTAAAAAACCCATTGGTTTGTTTTCTTCATTGCCCAAGCTCAGCCCTTCCCTAATTTTTAGCCATGTCATTAAGATTTTGTTGGCCTCAGCTGTTTCTAATGAGTCCTTATACTCATCAGGTAAATAAATCACATTATAGACTGAATGTTTGTGTCCCCCTCCCGCCCCGCCCACTGAATTCATATGCTGAAGCCCTAACCCAGTGTGATCATATTTGGAGATGGAGCCTTTGGGAGGTACTTAGGATTAGATGAGGTCATAAGAATGGGGCCCTCCTGATGAGATTAGTATCCTTATAAGAAGAAACCCCAGAGAGCTTGTCCTCTCTCCACTGTGCCCACAAAGAGGTCCTCTGAGCACATAGCATGATGGCAGCTGCCTACAGGCCAAGAGAAGAGGCCTCAGAATGAAACCTACCTTATAGTCTCCTTGATCTTATACTTCCCAGCCTCCAAAAGTGTGAGAAATAGATATCTGTTGTTTAAACCACCCAATATGTGGCATCATGTTATTGCAACCTGAGCTGACAAATACAATCATTTTCCCTAATGCAGCCACTTAACTGTTTCAAGGGGCCAGGCCATTTAAAAACATGGTTGATTCTGGAGATGAGTGACATTGATGGTTGCACACTAATGTCAATGAACATAATGCCACTAAACTACATCCTTAAAAATGGTTAAAATGGTAAGTTTCATGCATTTTTTTTACCACAATAAGAAAAAGCCAACTCATTTTCTCATTTTAAACTCAATTACCCCACCTCACACCTTCTCCCACTTGCCCATAAGACAGCATATCTCCAGCCTTTCCATGGAACAGGATACTATAAGGAAGATCCTCATCACATAGTTATTTAATGTTTGAAAATAGAACTTTCAAAAAAATATGTAGGCATGAGGATTTGGGGTTAATTAACTGTCACATTGTAAGTTAATAACCCCCAGGAATCCTGAAGGCTATTTTAAAACATTGCATTAAAAGTCTTGGAAGAATTTGTGATGAAGATCAGAAATACTAGACACATGGAAAACAAAGTGCCCAGCTCACTAGCTATCAAAGGTAAAGAAGCTAAAACAGCAGCCTTAGGAGACAAATGGAGAAAGAACAAAGAAAGCATCAAAATGGAGTGGTCTGGGTAGAGATTAGGAGAGTGTGCAGGACATAAAACAAAGAGCCTCAGAAAACTCATGGTCTCTTGGAATCTTACTGCACCACCGCAGTGTTAGCTATCAGGGATCCACTAGAAATAAACTTTATTCTTTGTCTTGATCTTTCAGGTATCTTACTGCATCAGTTGTTCATATTTTTAATATGTACGTTTCCTCATATTTTATGACATTTATATGACTCTCCTAACATAGAATATTAGTAGATCCTAGTTCCTGGTGAAAATTTCCATTCATTAGTGTGCCCATCTCTGTTTCATGTCGTTGGTGGGGTAGAATGGAGAAGTATGGGGTTCTGAGACAAAAGATGGAGGTCCATGCTCTGCTCGAGGTCCCTGGTGAGCTATGTGGCTAATGTGTAATTTGTACTGGAGAAAATCAGAGTACAGATAATGTTTGGCACTGTTATATCTCGGAGAACATTCAGCTTCTCTGAATCTCAGCATTCTCAGCTTTGAAATGTGGATAATACTAGATAATACCCCACACCTGTTGTGTGGTTATGAGGATTACATGAGCCTATGCACTTAGTGAGAGAATATCTTGAAATATTAGTCTTTATTCCTTTCTTTCCCCTACACTCTTGTTTCCATCTGCAGTTGACCATCAAGGGAAGCAGCATTGCTATGAAAATGAGAACCAGAAATAGTCAATGTTCCCAATTTTGATTTGACTTCCAGAACAGGTTCCTTCAGGAAGCCTTCCTTTGGGTAGCAAAGATGAGTAGGAGGGAAGAGAGATGTGACGACAGGGAATAGCTTTGTGAAATGCACTTTGTGACTATAAAATATAGAATGTGAAATTATGAGATGCAAATTCTTTAACTTAGCACCAATTAAAATTAAAAATGATGCCATAGGGAACCAAGTTTGTAATACCAGAAGACTCAGAAAGGTTGAGCTATTGGCACAACACTGAAAATACAATGCACCACCAAGCCATTCTGTCGTACAACAGTAATGGCTAGAAAATATTTGCAAGACAGCTTGAACATATGAATAATTTAAACATCAAGCCAGCTCCTTTGAAGTTTCTTTGCTTGCCATATTTATACTTTATTCTGTGTCTTGTCATCATAAAATTCAGTAGTTTGTTTACAAAAAGCTCTCCTATGAAATATTACTTTAACTGTAATGGTTACTTGCTAAGTTTATATTATCTCTGAGTCCATAATATTCATTTACCTGTTTGAGATAGAAAATTACATTGAAAATGCATTACAATTAATTCCAACCTTGGATCCTCTTGAGGTTGAAAAAAATCTGTTTTCTTCTTATTTTAGTTACAATAGAAATATTGTAATGCAGAATCTTAGTGTTTTCCTCATAAATACATGAGGAAATGTTATTACTATTTATAATAGAGTAAATCTCCTGTAATATCTTTAGTAAAGCTTTCATAAATTATTAAATTAACATAGGATCTTTCCACCAGTATGAGACCTTACTCTTTATAAAGACCGTAGAGAAAACTTTTTATATATGTTAAATTTTAACCCAAGACTTAAGGAAGGTGAAGGACAAAAGAACTGGTCGAGAAAGAAATTAGCAAACCATAGGCAAGGAGGTATAGGGGAGATGGGCCAAGAAGTCAGTCTGGTGTCCAGGCAAAGTCGGATCCTTGTTGTAAAGTTTGATGGTGGGACATAGATGAAATAATCTTCCTATTCTTTGTAACCTCATTACTAGATCTAATCAAGTTTTTGACCAAATTCCAGAAGTTTATTAGCAAGCAGGCAGAAATGGTACTTTGAACTACAGCTTCAGAGAGGCAGACTCAGGGTCACCCACCAGCCCCCCTTGCAAGAAGATGAACAGATGTCCTTGTAGGCAGAAGAGGTAGTGGTACCTACTCTGAAGTGGGCAGGTGGGGCTGGTGGGCTCTAGACATTAAGTACTGTACAATATGCACAGATTTCAGGGTTGGTTGGTTCCTTCTACCTTATTCATGAAAGGCTGGCAGAATGTTACACTGTTTCATATGAATCATATAGCTCAAACACCACTAATTTAATCAATCTAAATTCTCTGAATTACTCTTTATACTAATTAGACAAACCTAGTGTTGATTCTGATTAGAATACTTTACAGGCTAATTAACTGCCCCTAGGGGGTTGAATAAAAATAATTGCTCTTATACATCAAAATACTCATGCTGAAGTATTTTAGCATGATAATATTAATAATAAAACCACTGTTTTAGACTGAACAGAAGGGTGAGGGGGTCACAGTAATTTAAAAGTTAACATTTATTAAACACTACTCATGTGCTGAGTATTACGCTACAGATCCGTTTTATCTTATTTAATAATTGCAACAACTCTGTGAATTGTTTGGATTATCCTCATGCTGCAAATGAAGAAACTGAGACATAGAGAGATTATAGAATTCACTCGAGGTCATCTATTTAACTAGTATTAGAGCTACAATTTGAATCTAAGTTTGTTTAATACCAGAACACATACCATTCAGGAAAGGAAAGGCATTTTGAATACTAAACTGAGTTCAAATCTTGACTAAATAATTTACAGATAGAAACAAATATTTCCACCATAAGTAGATATATGTGCAGAAATCTGTTTCAGTATTTAAGGGATGAGAGGTTGAGGGCAATTAAAAGAGAGATTCAAAAGTTCAAATTTTAGGAGGAAAAGGTTCCTAATTAGGAAACTGGGGAAATGGAAGGGAAACAGTAACAGGGCAGAAGAAATTGGCGAAGCTTCATGACCAACCAAGATCCAATAAATGCCAAGGAATGATGGCATTTATTCAAATAAATACCAAGTAGCATCTACCAGAGTGAGATGGTGAAGGAATTTCCTATCTGCACCGCAGTGTATTAAGTATACTGTCAAAGCACCCAGCTCATGGAAGGACACAGGAATGGTTCTTAACTAAGCCTGAAGATAGGGCAAGCGTTGTGGGAAAGTTGACCCTTGAGCGATCCTTAAAGAATATGTGAGAGTTACATAGGTGGAAATGGAGGACAGTCCAGGTGGAGGAAACTCAATCCATGAATGAAATATACTACAGGGTTTAGGGAGAAGATGGCCAAAATATAGACTGGCCCAGATGCTAACATGCTTTGTATTAAAATATAGGGAGTTTGAACTATCAAGTGAATTTTGAGAGTAGGGAAGGGTGAGTAGGGGGACTGATCCCTGAAAGACCTCATGCTAACAATTTTACCACTTTTGCAAGCTTACATTTCTTGCAAGCAAAAAGGCCCGCCCTACGATTTGAGGAAAATTAAGTGTTAAGGATTAAGACCCAACTGAGAACTTCTCTGGATGGACTCAGAAGAATTGAAAAAGTATCATATCAGAAAATGAAGAATTTTAGAGCTGTCTGCTGCATTGATACCTGGAGTAAACCCTTGGAGTCTACAGAGATGTGTCGAACCCTTTGTATATAAAGCAGAAGGATCCTTCAGTGTTTGATGCTTCTGCCAGGAGAGTCCATGCACATTTTAATGCACTAAAGTGTTTTTGTGCTTGAATTATAAATCATGCAGGTCAAGATCGTTTTTCTCCAAGTCATCTACTGCTGAGCCCAACCTCATGCAGCCTGCAATTAGGGGCTCTTAATGAGAACTGCACCGCAATCTGATAGAAGTTCCAAGTCACCAGTCAGTAAATCTATTTGCATTAAAATCTAATGTTTCTTTCTTGTTTTTAATCCTCTGCTAACTGCCCTGCAGGAACAGATGTTGTTATTCTGAGCATGGCATATTATTGGAATGACTTAACTGCATCTTCCATTGCCAGCTCATTGTGTTTAGGGTTTGAAGGCTTTGCAGTGTTTCCTTTTTTTCTTCTGATTGAAACGATGTGCCAAAAACCATATAGAAATCAGAGACCATAAGTCTTCCAAGACACCAACTTTGCAGGAGCAAATAAGTTTCTCTGAATAGCCAGCTCTCCTGTCTCTCATTTATCCCTCCCTCAGCAGAGCTGGCTCCTAATTTACTCTCTTCCTGTGCAACTTGACATGCTATGTCTAACTGGCACCGACACAGACTCATATGAGTGAGGGAGAGGCAGGCAACAGCCTAGAGGTCCAGACCTCCAGCATTTAGACTTCATATATCTTTTCAACAGAGAGCTTCTGTTTGCATACGAAACACCTAGGAGTGTTCCTCACTTTGTTTCTCTGTATGTCTTCCATTTTTCCTGAAACATTCAGCCCTCTTGGTAGATTTTTTGTACTCTAACATTTGACATAGATGCAAGCTGTGCATTTTTCTACTGAAAGAAAAATTAACCAAACTAGTACAGTGATAATTGATCACTGACAGCTAAATTAGGAGGGTGACTTTAGAGAATGGCGAGGACTGTGGTGAACTGGAGAGTGAGTTTCCTGTCTAAAGTGGGCAACCACTACTCAGCTTTAGCTAATCTTTGCTTAACGACAATTTTAACAAATTTTTTTATTGTCTTTTAAGAAATGAAAATATATATGTTTAGGAGAAATTTACTGATTAGTAAATGTTGTTTGTTTTTTAACTGTGAGGAACCAGAAAATATGGCTATGGGATAGATTTGGACTGTAGGTCCCCTGATGTTTGTTATGATCTAGGTCCACTGGTCATTTTGCAGATGAGAAAACTGAGTTCTAGAGAGAACTGACCTCCTCATAGACCTAGAATGAACAAGAAGCAAGCAAAAGCAGAACAAGCATCCTGGTTAGGACCCTATGTCTCAGTTCAATCTTTTGCCAGTACCTACTATTAAACAGCTATTCCTATACATATGGTTTGCTTCTCAATAATAATCTCCTTCATAGATAGATGGTAGATAGATACAGACACAGATATAGATATAAATATCTTTTGTATCTTCTATCATTATTAAAAGTGTTAGGTACACAGTAGATGTTCAACTAATGGATGGATGGATGGATGAATGGATGGATGGAGTGGTAGAAAAATAAATGAACAAGTGAATGAACATAGTTTTTTAATGGCAAGTATCAATCAGATTGTGAGAATAAGATGATACAAGAATGAAGAACTCTAATATCTGACTTATTTTAGACTCTGGTTAATTTAGCCAAATTAAATGATATCACTCTTAGAGTTTCATCAGAGTCCATATCTGTCTCTACCCATTTCTCCCCACCTCTAAAAGAAAATCCCTTTCGATTCATTAGTTTATAAGAGCATATACACATGAATGTTTACTGTTGCAACGTTTATATAAAAACAACTGGAAACAAAGCAATGCAGCTCAACAGAAGAACAGCTATATACATATACTGTAGTCCATCTACAGGATGGGATATTACACAACTACTGAAAATTATAAATTAGAGTGATTCAATGGACTTGGAAGGAGTTCCAAAAGGCATGACTGAGCGAAAATATCAAGATGCAGAAAAGTATAGTATCTCAAATTTTAAAAATTCAATGCCAAATATATGAGTATGTTTATTTGTATTAATATCATCCATTTTGAATTATATGTGTACAGAGAAAATATAAAATATATATTAATTTATTAACACAGATTACCTTGTTTGAGGAGACTAATGAGAGGGGAAGAAGCATAAGGGTAGAGGGGTAACCATACAAAAAAATAAAAGTAAAAATGACTTCTTTTCCAGGCACTGAGAAAAAAAGGAATGAGGGATCTCAAGAGAAAACTGACATCTGTTACAAAACATAAAGAAAGCTAGATTGTTCTTGTTGCACATTTAAATAGAGTTGTGCACACTTTGACCCAGCTATATTTTGTATTTTCATGTAATAAACTATATCATTCTGTTTTATGTTAAGGACATAGTAAGACAGTCATAGAGATAATGGGCCATGCTAGTAAAATTTTATTTTATGTACATGTCACTTTTTCCAAACATGTGTCTTGAAGATGTAGAATATCCTAGTTGCTTAGGAAAGAAAATACTTTATTTAACACTTGTTTGGTTCATTCTGTAGAATTATATAGTGAGTTCCAACCATGCTTTTATGTCAGTGCATATCAGAACAGAACCCTCTGGCAGAGCTCAGACTCTGCCTTACACATGTGCCAACCTGTCACCCACTGGTAGCTCCCTCTTCCACCTACCAGGTATAGTTTATAGCTCGACCTTGATTACTCCATCCTTCCCAAGGCTGCAGTGCAGAAGTCTTTACTCTGTCTTATCATTTGATCTCTGCTTCTCTTTCTTTCTACTTCCCCGTCTCCACTCTTTCTGTTACCGTTGGGGTGAGATTTAAACTCCGGTGTCACCCCAGCAGCATGGAGTAGGAAACAATGCAGAAGTGCAATTAGTATTTTTCCTTGGTACTTCTCCACTGGCACAGCAAAGAAATATAGGTCAGCAAGAGTTAGAAGAAGTAAGATTTATTAAAAGTATAGTTTAGGAGTAGACAGGCCATACTAAGGAAGACTGCAGCTCTGTAGAATTTGGGAGGTGAAAAGATGAAAGAAATAAAAGACAAAGTACGCTCCAGGGGAGGAGCGGGTTCTCAGCGAAGAGGGCTGTAACAATGCAGAAGTGAGAAGGTCTATATTATATTGGGGCTGTGATGAGTGGTTACAAAGGCATTCCTAGGTGATTGACATGTGAGATCATTTTGATTGGCTGCTATATAGTTCTTTGCCTAGTGCATATATGTTTACCTAGAATTAAGTTCATGAAATTCTAGGTATAAACATGGTATTACAATGATGGTATAATAAAGCTGAGGTTGTGGGCAGGTTAGGGTAGTACTTTCTGCGTAAGCTTCTGTGGTGGGACCAAACAGTCATAGATATGGCCCTCCCGTCCTTTGTCTCAGTGATGCAGGAGGGATTCTTTAACTACCATGGGGTGTTCTTTGGGTGGTCTCTGGGCTGGGCTTCTACTCCTCTGTTCCCCTGTTGCTCACATTTGACCAGCTACCTAACATTTCTATTAAGTTTCCTTAGTATTATCTCAGAATCTTCATATGAGTAAAATATTCCGGACTTCCCCAACTTCAGGAAGAACTGAAGTCTCATTTTACTTACTCACCTAAATCTCAGTGCGCTAGCCCCCATCTATTTGACTAGCAGGAAACTCAATCTTTGCTGTGAGTTTCTGTCCTTAAATATTGTCAAGGCTACTCATCATTTGCTTACCTCATTCTGAATGTCAGTCTTGGCTCCTTCTGATTGCCCACTATGAAGCAGTTTATTATGAAAGAATATAACACAAGAACAGCCAGATAGGACAAGGTAGGGGAAAAGGGCACAGAACTGCCCTGTCCTCTTCAAGCCTGCCACTTTCCCTGAATTTCCATGTGTTCATTAATTTGAAAGCTTTTCAAATCCCCATTCTTTTGGGTTTTTATGTAGGCATCTTTACATAGGCATGATTGATTAAATAAATCATTGGTCACTGGCACTTGATTGGTTAAATCTCCAGCCCCATGACCTTCTCAGAGGTCAAGGGTGGAACTGAAAGTTCCAATCTTATAATCAATGTGGTTGGATTCCTTGGCAACCAGCTCATCTTTAAGTTACTTAGGAACTTCCCAAAAGTCATCACATTTGCATAACAAAATACATTTTTATGCTCTCATCGCCTAGGAAATTCCAAGGGTTTTAGAAGCTCTGTGCTGGCAACAGGGACAAAACCAAATATATACCTCTCATTATAAATCACATTATCATACCTTCATTTTCTGTCTTTAACATAAAATACACAGTATGTTACATGAAAAAAAGTATGGTTAGGTTGAAGTATGCCCAGTAGTAATTGGATGTACAAAAAAAAAAAAAATCAAGCTCTATTCTTTGAAATTGATTGCATTTTTCTAACATCAAGATAGTAGAGGAAGGTTGTTTCTGGCATCAGTTACAGATTTTTCCAGAACAAGCAGTATCCTTCTGCTGCTAAATTTTCTACTTTGATCCCCTCTGCCTTCAGGTTAATGCCCTTTTAGAGGCTCAAGTGTTTCTTTCCTGCAATCTGTTGTCATTCTGGGCCCACTTTAGTCTGCCAAATATCTTTATACCCCTAAAATTCAGTGGGATTAGAGTCCGATCCTATATTCCCAATTAAAATTCTTCATTCTGTGCAAATGAGTCAAGACAACTCCACTCCCAGCTCCATCAGGGTGAAAAGGCTGAGGAGGCTGAAAGGGGAAAAAAAAGGATATGGACTTCTCTCCCTAGTGATGTCTACATCCCAGTTTTTACTTAGCCAAAGTACTTTGCTATCCTTCGCCACTCAAAACAAAATCGTCAAATGTGGGGGGCGGGGAGGAGCCTTATGGAAGTAAATTTTCAAAGTTTAGAAATTTGTGCAAGAAGGCTCATATCTGGGGAAGATTATCATATAATCCACAGAATCCTAGTAAGGTGAGTTAGGGCAGAATGATTAAAAAATGAGATTCAGAATGTGCAAATTCTCCATATTATCAGTAGAAACAGCCAGCTTTTATGTGGCAATGGCTTACATATCTTCATGAGATCATCAATGTTGTCCCATGAAATTCCATGCTCAAACAATTGGCCTATTGAATAATCACACATCTGTACCTTTTACCCCAAGTATTATTGTTACCAGCATTTGGATTTTTGGATTCCCCAATATAGAAATCTAGAGGACATTCCAGAACAATTTCCAGGCAAATTTTATTAAAATTTTGCTCGAGCTCAAGGCACACATACAGAGGAAAGGAAGGTCCTCTGAAATGACTGGGTTGCTGGCTTTGTTTGGCCACTTTTATAAGCTGGGGACAAAATGGGCTTGCCCGCAAAGCTGCGTATTTTGAAAACAGAGGCTTCTTCCACGCTTACCTTTCCTGGTAACTATGTTCGCCCCCGCACTATGCGGACAAAATGGCAGACTGCTCATGGCCACCTCCGAAAGTCGCATAGCAGTCAAACCTTGATTAAGTGCGCATGCGAAATAGTGGTTTCAACATCTGTAAGTCAAGGGTCAGAATGGAGATCATAATTAGCAATTTCTGCATGTTTACGTAAGGGTTAATGGGGGTGGTGGCAGTCTTATGCTCAGCTTATTTGCGTTCCTCCTGGTGATCCGGCATTCGGCCCCAGGCCCAAGTGCCTATGCTGTCTCATTATGACACTATTGTTCACCGAAGGACCTAAAATCATTTAAAATTATGCAGGAACAGAAATACTTAAAGAGATTAAAACTGAGCGATATAAGGGTCTCAAAAGTTATTATTACGTTTTAAAAACATTATATAATAAAAACAAAGGAACATACAAAAGAGTATTTCCGGAGTATCAGGCACAGCTGAGCAGTGAAAGTCATTCAAAATAGCACACACTAGGACAGTAAGATTAATTTCTGTGAGTCTAACCTACTTTTTTTGAACACTCTACTCTTTGTGTTACTGGACCCAACAAGGTCCAATTACTCAGTAGTTGCCAGCCAAAACACAAATCTGAGATTTTATGAGCAGGATCATCCTTTACTACCTGCTGGCAGCAAGGACACACAAAATATGTGTGTATGTGGGGGGCAGGGGAGTGCTACTGTCCCATCTTTATTCATGAAAATTATGTCTAAACATCAATAAGTGTCATCATCACATGTAAGGGTGGAGACATCTCTGCAGATGCGTAGTTAGAAAAGATGCCTATACATGCATCACCTGTTTAAAGGTGTCAAAAAATCTCTGCTCCTGGGAGGACATTTTAGTATTGTAATGAGGGTATAATAAGAAAGGTTCCTGAGGAGGTCAGTAGAGGGTCTTCTAGAAGCTTGGGCCAGTCCCAAGCAGTGTGAGCTGGGTTAGACCCCTGGTTCTGCAAATCATTCTGGATGTCTCTGGGTAAAGACAAGTCTGGTGATTGTCAAAGTCGGGGATGTTATAGGTATCAAAGAAAGTTTAACTAATTAAGTTTCAGCCCTCCTATTCAACTCTTAGCAAATCACAGGATGTGGTTAGTACACCTTATAACAATTAGGGTGATCTAAGTGAGTTTACAGGTTAATCTAAGCAAAGTTATGAATTCTAAATAAAAGTTAGTTTATGCTAGGCTACCTGCATGATCTGCAAGGGTGTGTGTGTGTGTGTGTGTGTGTGTGTGTGTGTGTGTGTGAGGTTACATTTAGAGTATCTTTTGGACTGCAATTTATGGCCTAAAACTGTCAGCTTTTAGAGAGTGCCTAATGAACAACTACAAAATTACCTGAGAAACTTCTTGTGTGATTATTGACAAAATTAGAAAAATATTTTTATCCATGAAGATTCAAATTTCAAAATGCTATATTCCTTAACTACCAAGAGAAAAGGGAGGAAAGCAGAGGCAAATGTAATTCTTTGTTATGTAACTTTGGCCAAAGTATCCATTTTATAAACTCTTAAACTTCATAAGATAAGAGAGTTATGAGCCATACAGAAGCCTGGAGAATCCCTGCAGAAATTACTTACCAGATATCCCTCAGAAAATTATTAAATTAGCCTATGCACAGGTTGTGTGGGAGCTATTTAGACATGAGAAAAGCTCATAAAGTTTCCTGAGAATAGTATGCTTCCCTGAATGTGACCATGAGAATTCTCGGGGGAGAATGGGTACCTGGGAAAGACTCTGAATGGGGGAGGCACTTGGACTTTTGGGCATTGGTAAATTCGTTGTGTGTTACAGTGTTAGCCCTCTCAACCACTAAAAACCCAGTACCATCTTCATCAAAGCATTATATTTCCCCCCATGCCATTCAGTAGAGTTTGGCAAACTTTATCTTTACAGGGGACAGCTAGTAAATATTTGAGGCTTTGTGGGCCAAAGACCACACATCATTTCTGTCAAAGCCTCTCAACCCTGCAGTCAGAGTGTGAAAGCAGTTATAGACAAGAGATAAATTTGGCCTGAGGACTGTGCTTTGTGGACCCCTACACTATAGGCAAGATAAATTTAAAGATATTTAGCTTGGCATCGAAGGCTCCTCGCTCTCAGGCCCTAATCTGCATTCATAATTTTATTGATCATCATTTCTTTCAACAGATAGTAATTAAGTTCTCATTGTGTTACAGGTACTGTGCTAAGCAATGGGGATATGCAGGGAATATGACAAAGTCCCTGCACTCAGAGGCTTACCATTTCTTGCTGGATCAAAAATTAATACACCTTATGTGATACTGTAATAGTAAATGCATGTCATTATACATTTGTTCAAACTCATAGAATGTGCAACACCAAAAGTGAACCCTAATGTAAACTATAGATTCCAGATGATGATGTGTCGATGTAGGTTTATCAATTGTAACAAATATACTCTGGTGGGAGATATTGATAATGTGAAATCTCTGTATTTTCTACTTAGTTTTGCTATGAACCTAAAAATACAATAAAAATAAAGTTTATTAAAAAACTAAGTATTCAATTATCAATTCATTTGAATGATAATGAATGCTATGAAGTAGATGCACCCTGGATTATTTCTTCTTATATTAGTCTACCTGCCCAAAGTACAAGCTCCACATTATTTCTTTATTCATTTCTTATCTCTTCGTCAAACCTCAGTAAAAGTCTCATTTTCTGCTCTAACAATTCCTCAGTTAATTTAGGCCTCATTTATTGGTCAACAAATATTGTTCAAGCACCTGGACTGAAGACTAGGGATTGGCAACAAATAAGAAAGACATGTTCCCTGTCCTCATGGGGCTTGCTATTTGGTCTTCAAGAATTCTCCTTTCTTGACCTGCATTAGTACTTACTGTATATAACATTCATTGTGCACACGGGATAAACTAACACGTCTTTAATCTTAGGTTCTCTCTCCATGTAAATTATAAGGGATAGTTTATTCCATGTATGTATTCCTCAGTGTCTGATAGTAGGAGAAAGAAAAATATCATGGAATAGCAAGCAGGAGTTTTGAACATTCAAAAGCAATAATCCTAAATTCATGTTAAATAAATCAACAGATGACAAAAATTGGTGTCAAAAATATAAATGGAAGGTTAGTGAGTTTTAAAAGTGGATAAAGAAAGATAGAGTTATTTAAATCAGGTTGGCAAACTTTTTCTGTAAAGGGTCGGTAGTAAATAATTGAGACTGTGTGGACCACACACGTGTCTCTGTCACATGTTCTTTTTTTAAAACCCTTTACAAATGTAAAAAACGTTCTAAGACTAGCAAAAGCGAGCCATGGAACCAGAAGTTTGCGGCCTCCGATCTACACAGATGGAACAATCAATGGAAAGCTGTCAGTTATTCCCATCTGTTTAATCTGGGAAGGTTCTGGGGAGGAGGTGGTGGTATTTTGAGACCTTGAGTGAGAGCCGAGCCTTGGCTTGACCGCAAGGTAGCAGGGGAGAAGAATGACCTAATGGAAAGGAGCTGGGCCGAGAGTCAACAGACCTGAATCTGAGTCCTGGCTCTACCACTATCTGTGTGGCTTTGGCCAAGTCCCTCCCATGCCTCCAGTAACTTCTGTGAGTTATCACCATGAAAAATGAGCAGAAAAGCAACTTATTGTGAGAATAAGATGAGATCATATCAAAGCACTTTGGAAACTGACAAGCATCCCAGAAAGACCTTGATAAAATTAGTAAAAGCCAAAACTGTAAGCTAAACTTGAGGATTCCAAATTCAAAATGTCACATTATTTAGCTAGCAAGAGAGGAGGTGAAATGTGAGAGTCAAATATGATTCTTTATTGTACAGCTTTGGCCAAAATAGCTATTTTATAAGCTGCAAGCCTTCAGAAGACAATAGAGTTGTGAGCAGTAAAGACAGCTGAGATTCTTGAAGAAGAAACACAGAGCCTGTTGGAATGACACCACAAGTGTGAGAAGAAGCTCTCAACTCTCACATGGGCTCGCACAAAGTTTGCCACCACAGTCTCTGTGAAGGATGCCCTATGATTGTTCTCTCATCCAGCGCCTGATGCAGAGGTGCTATCAGAGGTGTGGTCTGGGATAGAAACCTGCTGATCTTCAGACAAAGAAAATGTAAAAGGCAAAAAAAAAAAAAAAAACAAGATTCTGGAGACAGAATAACTTTTGGTTTACAACTTTTGACTTTGACCAGCAGAACCTGATACAGTCCTCTTTTCACCAGAAAAATACTGTTAAAGACAAAAGTAATAATAATAATAAAAAGCCCCAAATATGTCCCCAAACTTAATATTGAAAATATTGGAACAGTCAGTTCATAAAATTTGATAAAAATATTCATTAACTAAGATGGCTGATGGAGTGGATTAAGAGAGACATTTGGTGGCATACCCACTCATGTTCATTGTGTGATACAGAGTGCCATCAGTCCAAATCACAGTAAGAAAGCTCTTCTAACTTTCTTTCCCTTGGAGGCCTTACTCAGCATCATGGGTCAAAGTGTGCTCCCTGCCCAAAAGTATATGTTGAATTCCTAACCCCCATTATTTCAGAATGTACTTTACTTGGAACTTTGGTCTTTCTAGAGGTAATCAAGTTAAAATGAGAGGTTATTAGGGTGGGTCCTAATCCAACATGACTGGTGTCTTTATAAAAATGGGGAAATTGGACACAGAGGCAGATATAGACAGAAGGAGGACAAGGTGAAGAGACACAAGGAGAATGTCATGTGAAGATCAAATGATGAAGTGAAGTAACTATAAGCCAAGATTGCTAGCACATCGACCAAAAACTAGGAGAGAGGCATGGAATGGATTC
Organism: Rousettus aegyptiacus; assembly: GCF_014176215.1. Lineage (NCBI taxonomy): Eukaryota > Metazoa > Chordata > Mammalia > Chiroptera > Pteropodidae > Rousettus > Rousettus aegyptiacus. Next base: position 69,719,974 of record NW_023416309.1, read on the forward strand.
TCCCTTGCTGCCCTCAGAAGGAACCAATCCTATTGACATCTTAATTTCAGACTTTCAGCTTCCAGAACTGTGAGACAATATATTTCTGATGTTGAAGCCACCAGTTTATGGTACTTAAGGTATTTAAGACTTGCAACAATGGCAGGTCTCCCTCTACTGTGTAAGGAATACTTTTTTGAGTCAGCAGAGTACTCCTTTCCCAACTCCATTTATATACAGCAAGAGTTGAGAACACATTGACCTGAGCCAATATGGCTGCTCACAATTTCCAGGTTCTTTTGGTGAATGCCAGCAAGTTTCAATGATTAGAGATCTGTGAGGGTTCTATGTCTACTCCACCACCTAACTTCCTGATGGATGTTACAGTGAAAGCAAAAATCTCAAATCAGATTCTGGCACACATGAAAATACATACTAATGACCAGAAACGAAAACAGATATACGATTGGGCAAAGTCATAGCCTCCTGTTTTTTAGGCACTTAATCAGTACTTAGTGTGATATTTTCACTCAGAGTAAACACTATGATTCTAGAAGCAGAATTCAGCAAAAGATTGAGTCTGATCAAATGATGGAGCCCTCCATCAAGTAATGGATCCAGATCTGATTAAACATGTATCCTGAAGGAGCCACTGCAGAGTTGACTTAAGAAGTACAAAACCTGATCTGAAAAGTAAGCCCATCAAAGAAACTAAAGAAATTACCTAGGCACTACCTCCTAAAAAGATGTTCACCCAGTTTTATTGTTGTCAATTCAAACTTTCAAGGAACAGATAATCCTCATGCAATATAAACTGTTTCTGAATAGTAAAAAATAAAATAAAAAATAAAATAATTTCATTTTAAATGTCTGCAACAACTAAGAATCATCTTGATACCAAAACTTCACAAAGATAGCATCCAACAACAAAAAAAAAACTATGAAAAAAACTAAAACAAAACCAAAAACCAATTATGAACACAAATTCCAAAATGATAAATAAAAGAGCAGCCAATTGAATGAAATCATATATTAAAACATCATTCACCATAATAAACTAAGGTTATCAAGGAATGCTGAAGTATTTTAATACTAGAAAACCAATTAACAAAGTACCTCATAGATAGATGTTCAATAATCTCAGTAGACACTAAAAAGACACTTACTAAAATACAATACATATTCAGAATAAAAATGAAAAGAAAAGTAGAAAAAGAAAATGATCTTGACATACAAACATCCTTTGTCGTAAATAAGTCATGTCTTAAGAGTCAAACACTGGATAGTTTCCTATTAGAATCAGGAAAAAGGCAAAAATGTTTGCTATCTCTATTATTGAACATTTTTACAGAAATCTGGCTGATTAATGAAATGTAAAATGTAAATTAGTTATAAGTATTGCAGAAAAGCAAAATTATTATTAGAAATATGATAATATACCTAGAAAATCCAATGAATAACTACATAAGTATTTGAATGTGAAAGCTTAATAAAATGCCCAGATAATATACATGGATACAAAAATCTGTAATTTCCCACATAACAGCCACATGTACTAAAACAGCATAATCAAAAAGATTATATTCACAATAATAAAAAATGCAAAATATTTTGGAAAAAACTAATGAGAAATATACAGATTCTTTATGTAGAAAACTATCAAGTATTACTGAAACCTATATAAATAGCGGCTAGTGGCATTTCCTACAAACATTTTCAACTTCCCATAAGTGTCACAAGAGAAGGAGTCATATGTGTTTTGGATTTTAATAAGATGTGCAATGGATAAAACAGCACCTGGTACACACTACATGTATTAGTCAACTATCATTAAGTTGTGCTACATTAACAAACAATGCCAACATCACAGAGGCTATAACAACAAAGGTTTGTTTTCCACTCACATTGTATGTTCTTGACAGTTTGGCTGTGATGCTCCATGTTGTCTCTACTCAGGGACTTGAGATAAAAGAGTGGTCTCTCTGTGGACATGCTTTTCCTACAGCAGAGAAGAGAACAATGGCTGATTAAGCAATGACACTTAAAACATGAGGCTCAGAGAAATAAGTCAGAGAAGCATAAATACCATATGATTTCACTTATATGCAGAATCTAAGGAACCAAAAGAACAAACTAATCGAAAACAGACTCAATCTGGTGACAGCCAGAGAAAGACGGTTATGCATGAAAGGGGTGAAGGTTAAAGAAGTACAAATTAATAGTTGATAGGTCACAGGGATGGGGAGCACAGCATAGGGAATGTAATCAGCAGTAATGTAATGGCTATGTGTAGAGCCAGAGGGGTGATAGAATAATCGAGGGATCATTTAATAAACTGCGTAAATGTGTAACCGATGTACTGTTTACTTGAAACTAATAATAAAATAAAATAAAATGCTCAAAAACACACACACACACACACACACACACACATGGTCTTCAGATGTGGCACATATCACTTCTAATCACATTCTATTGGCCAAAGTAAGTCATATGACAGAATCCAATTTTTTTAAGATTAATTCTCTCACAAGGAGGGACACATAATTTTAAATGGTTTCCAATGAATTCAGTGTTCAATGGAAATACATGGACAAATTCTTTAGTGTAGATAGTTTTCTACATAAACGAAGGATTAAATAAAAGATTAAGTAAAATAAGAAGCAAAAATATAGGAAAATATGAAAACTCACATAACAGTGATAATCAAGATTGAACTAGTTTTAAAATATGGTCTAAATTTTCCCTAATATAACATCAGTCAAAGCAAACTAAGAAAAATTAAGCCATGCTATCCTTTGCAGTGTCTTAGAGAACATAACTGAAGAAATGCTGGCAGACACTTCATTAAGTTCACTGATAGAATACAGGGAGCAAAGAAACTGTTGGAAATGCAAGGAGAAATTAACATAAGCACAGTTAGTGGGGAAGTTGTTAATATAACAGCTTTAGGCTTTGTCAGTTCAAATAGACCAAGCACACACACACACATGCACACAAAAAAAATCCTGCTAGTTTTCAAAGAGTAGAAACAATGCAGACTGCATTCTCACATTCTCTAACCACAGTGTAATAAACTCAGAAATTCATAACAGAAGAGTCTTTACAAACACTAGAAATGTTAGACTCTCTTAAACAACTCTTGAGACAAAGAAGAAATCAAAACTGAGTATACACTATTTTAGAAATTATGACAATCGGAATATGCTATATAAAATTTAGGAGCTGTGACAAAAGATAAACTATGGAAAATTAATAGCATTTATATCTGATTATTAAACAAGAAAGACTGAGAGTAAATGAAAGACCATATATCCATATAAGTATCCATTTCATCGAGCTAAAAGAAATCAAGAGAATAAATCTAAAAAATGAAGGTAGAAAAAATAGATAAGTATAAAATTATTTTTAAAATTTATTTAGAAAACTAAAAAGTATTTAAGTTAATGAATAAAAAATCTTGTATTCTTTAAAATCCATGTAATAGAAAAAGTTCTGGACAAGGTTAAAAAAGAAAAACAGTAAAACCTCCTTAATAAATAGGCATATATTACATCTATGTCAGAAATAAGGAATAGAAATTTAACTTGTAAAAAAGCAAAGGCAAAAACAAAAATATGAGCATCAAAAATATATGTAACCACGATTATAAAAAAAGATTTAGAATTTATTAAAAATATAATTAATAACTACATGCTACTAGATTTGAAAAGTAATAATTTAATCAAAAAATTTTCACTATTAAAAATTTCCAAATAAGAGGTCAAAACTTTCAACAGACTAATAATGATGGAAGAAGCTGTATGTGTGTGTGTATATGTGTGTGTGTGTGTGTGTGTTTGTAACAACCACTTTTCAAATGGCACCAAGTGCAAATAGCTTTCATAGATGACATTTTTCAAATATTAAAGGAACAAGTATTCTGTACAGGTTTAACTTTGCCAAAATATTAAAAAACAAAACATGGAATACTTCAAATTTGACTTAATAAGGCTGATATAACTGTGATACAAAACTTAAATGTGTGAGCATACTCACAGAGTGCTATATATCAGTCAAATGTGTGAGCATACCCACAGAGTGCTATATATCAGTCAGAAACACAGCGATGTGCTTGGGTCCTAAACTCATAAGGCTTAGTTTAAAAAGCAAAAACAGAATGAGATCTATAACATGATAAATTAACAAAAAATACCACATGACAATAATATACATTTTCAAAGGACTCAGTCAAATAAATACACATCTAAAATGTTAAAACAGTCTTTGGAGGTTGGGGAAGAGAAGGGAAGCAATAGGGTATGGGGATAAATAAATATGCTATAAACTAAAGAGTCTGAATAACTCTATGCTCTACACTGCAGATTATCTTTTTTAAAAACTGAGAAAACTATAGACTAAATCTCCATTAAAAATATAGATGCAGAAAGTTAAACATTGTCAAATATAATACACAAAAGCTAGGTGGAGCTTATATAGAAATTAAGATATATGGCTAACTGTTTAAAAATTTGTTGATCAAGTTAAAAAGAGAAAAAACATAGTATGCCCTTGATAGATGCAAATAAACATTAAACAATTTTCCAATACTTAAGCTTGATTAAAACTTATGGGACCTTTAAATGATAGTAATAACCTATCCGAGATCAAATAGCCAACATTTAATGGAATGGTTAAACACTAGAAACATTTCTATTAAAGTCAGACACAACACTAATAATATATCCAAAATCAGATCAGTGCATGTGTGAAAAACTAAAGAGAACCAGGTGATATCAAAAATCAAGTCACCAAAGATTTTGATATTGTAAATATTAAAGTTCTTTCAATTATTGCAATGTTTAACAATTTAAAATAATTCTTTAAAGAATATAATGGGATTGAGGAGACTCATTTTGAAGGTCACATAGACATAGAAGCATAAATGGACGAGATCAGACAAAAAAATATAATGAAGAAAGTACCAGATACCAAAACAAATTTTAACTCATAACTATTACCATATTGTGCTCCAGAAAAGGTCAGGGCAAGAGGATAGAAAGCCCAGAAACAGCTAATTATGTATGACAATTTGGTACCATATTTCTTGATTATAATATTTCTAATATTGGGATGTGACTCAAGAATTTTAAATTGCTATGGTTTCTAAATCACATGGGAGTCTCACAGTCAATTGCATCTGAGAATCAAGGAAATAAATTACATGATATTCCAAAAAAGAACTGCTATTGAACAAATGGTTCTAGGACAGTAGGTTAAACTTTTAGGAAAAAAGATTAAATGTCTTCCTTATGCCATACATCAAAATCAATACCATAAGGTCTAAAGAAATACAGGTCTAAAAAAAAGACAGACAAAATGCAAGTGTCTTTATTTTCATGAAACTAAATTATTTACCTGAACAGTCTGTAGTAGATACTAGGCATTTGGGGGTAGTGGGGGGCAGGGGAAGCTGCTTAGTAAGTGAACACCTCCTCCACTGATATGCAGCTTTGTCATTATATAACACTTATATGAGCAGAGTCTCTCGTCCCACTGTAAACACTGAAAACACTGAAAAGTGCCTAGTATTATTAAAATTGTGAAATAATTCCATCTATATTCATAAGGAGATTTAGTCTACAGTTTTCTCAGTTTTGTTTTGTTTTGCTTTGTTTAGATAATCTTCAGTGTAGAAGGTTAAGTTATTCGGACTCTTTAGTTTGGTATGCCCATAAAGATGTATATACCACTACAGATCAGGTTTTGGAAAAATAGATAAATTTGGAAAAATAGATAAAATGTTCAAAATATATAATGTTCTGCAAGAAAAATAAAATGTTATCAAATTTTTAGAATATATATTTGCACATACATACACACATATGTATATACAAATATCATATAAAAGTGACTGAGAGAAAAATGATGAAAACATTAACAATGTTTATTACTGAGTAGCAGGATATGGGGTAATTTTTATCCTCTTCAATACTATTTTCTAAATGTTACCTGAATTTCCTCATAATCTGCTCACATCTAATAGATCAGAGAAGTAACTGACCCAACTTGCCAGCAATTTATGATAGAGCTTGTGTGCAAAGACGTGCTCCCATAGAGATAAGAGTTAATAGCTGAATAAGTCAGATTCTCTCTCTGAGTAATTTGAACTGGAAAATGTCACATAAATGGTATGTAGAAAGAGAGGCTGTGAGGTAGCAAGGAGCCGTGTGTGTACCATATCAAGACAAAATATAAGAAATGAGAAACTACGCATGAAAAGAAGTAGCAGGTAGTGAAAAATCAAGGTTAGTAATTAGTTGCAGGAAGTAAAATAGACAGAAAGGAAACACATGGAGAATAAAAATCCATGAACTTCAGCTGTTTCAGGTCTTACAAATGCTTTGGATCTCATATCAGTCCTGGAGACCCTGGAGACCCAATAATGCCATGGCTATTGGCCTTAGAAACTTATGAAACATCTTTCTCTCTCATCAACATTTACAGTTCAAAAACAAAACAGCTCACAACATGTGAAAATAGTATGTTTGTACAAAAAAAATAAAGAGACTATAAGCCCTAAAAAAAAGGGAAACTCTCAAATGTTAATGTTAACATTTGTTATCTCTAAGTAGTGGAATTATAAGTAATTTTAAAAAAATTTTTATACTTGTGGCATTATTCAAATTTTCCACCATGAACATATAGTACTTTTATAATAATTTATAAAACAAATAAATGATATTTATAATGGCATATGTGTGAATATGTTCTATTGACCTCACTCTGATAAAAACCTTCATAAATTTCACCACTAGTTTTCTTGCTAAACAAAGACCAAGACCTTTGCTGATATGCATCTATTTCCCACATTTTTTACAAATAAATCAAATAATCAAGTGTAGTTGTTCTGGGCCAAACTTTGTATCCAAGGTCAATAGATTTCCCCTGAAGTGACTGAGTGGATCCAACATACTTAGAATGGTCACCCACTGACTCATCGAGTAAGTGTTCTGAAACAGGAAATATGTATCCATTTGGGCATTGAGGACATCTGTTTGTGAAGTAGTCATTTTGCTCTAAGAATCTTTGTTAAATAAAGTAGAAATAGGGCTTCACATCAGAGGATTCCACTCTTCCCATGTGACAGCATTCTGGAGTCAGGCTTTAAAAACCCATTCCTCCAGAGTTTCTTTTCACTCCCTTCTTCCAAAAAGGAGAAGCAGCCCCAAACAGACAATCTAAAAGGGAGAGAAACTTAAAGAGGGCACTCCATGTGGAAGCAAGTATTCAACCTCTTTCTCCACTCTCCCAAAACTGCCACCACTGTCCTTCCCAGATCCAACCTTAGGTCCCTGTGCTGTGACCTTGACTTCTGTCAAATATTCTTCTCTTTGGGATGAAATATATATGGTGGAAGCTTGACAGGGTTCTAAAACTAAGTTGTATGAGATCTTGATTAAGATATTTAACCTTTTTGAAATTCAACTTTATCTATAGAGTGAGGGGGTTGAACTTGTCATGAGGTGATCCAGAAGGTTCCAGCAGCTCAAGTATCTTTGCATAAGAAGCTATAAAAATAGTTAGGGCCTACCAGAGAGGACACAGATGCCATGATGTTTCCCAGGCCTGCTGACTCTGAGAATATTTGAAGCAACCCCGATGACACTCCTATAAACACAGATACCCCTTCTTTACCACTCAGCAAAGCTTTCCTCCGTGTACTTTTACTGTTCTTTGCCTATAGTTTTGCCATTGAAAACATACTGCTGAGAGTTGGGAGTTTGCTACATTCAGACGACCCTCCAAACTCTGAGTTTTGATCTTATTAAAATTTTGATATGTGTTTTCATGACACAGTTAGCAAAATAACTATCTGGTTCTAAAAGTCCTGAACTTTAAAAGGCTTCTCAAGTACCAACTCATGCTCCAAAGATAAATTTGAAAGGAGTGGAGTCAAAATGAATCATAAACATGTGGATTAAATTTCCCACAAGAACCCAACCTTTAAAAACTGAGAGAAATATGCTTGGGGGGAAAAAAGTCTTAATTCTACAAAACTCAAAATCATCTCTAAAAGAATGAGACACTTGCCAAATGCTTGAGTAAAGGGGGCAACACGTCAATTTTATCTTCTTTGATCTGATCCGCAGAGTCGAGATAATCCAAATGGTTATTTGCTATATTTTGCACATCCTTGTGAATGCCTACCATCATGAGATACAACCTCGGGGTCCTGAGATGATGTGAGAGCACAGACCTGTGAGGCCGTCCTGGTGCATGCTTTGCCAATCTTCTCATCAACCCAAGAGCCCCACTCTCCTTGGGGCAACTCCCAGCATCATAATGGTCAGATCTGGTCTAAATTTCTAAATCCAATATTGTTAGTGATAACAATAGAAGAAAGTGAGAAACAGCACTTTCTTGTTTTTAGATTTTAAGAAATGCTTGCCATAGCAATACAGTGGACAAAAAGAACCACATTCATAAGCTTAGCACCCATACTCACCAGGATTCTAGCCATCTTTGTTTTTTCTTTACTAGAAAACTACTCATTAGAATTTTTCATAGTCTGTCTCTACATTGTCATCAACCACTCACTGCCAAATCCCTTGAAATCAGGCTCTTGACCCAATATATCTCTGTCATTGTCTTTAGCACTTGGAAACATTGGACACATTGAACCACTGTTTCCTTTCTGAACCTCTTTTATTCCTAGTTTCTGGGACAGTACACTTTCCTGATCCTCCTCTTCTTTTTGCTATGCTTCTGTTCTTGCTCTTCTTACTGTTTCTCCCATTTCATCCACTTCACTTCCTGAGGTGACCAACACTACTACCAATGAAGTCACTGCTCACTCCAACCTCCAAGGGCCTCTGGCATCCTGCCCCAACCCTATTCTCCAACCTTCTTTATTATTCTTCTCCTACTGTCGTTTATTCTCTGACTAAACAGGACTTCCTGCTATTTTCTTTTTATGCCAGGGGATTTCCTATTACAGTAGATTCACTCTTATTCCCCTTCCACACTAGGCAAAAATCTTACTAATTCACCTAGATTGCCTTTAAATGCCAAGTACTTCCTGATATTTACCAGTTTGCACTCCCCTCAACGAAGTGCTAATTTCCTTCTAAAAACCCAAAGCACAATGCATTTCATATCTTCCTCTTATTTACAGCTCTTATCGTATCACATATTACAATTCTTTGTTTTATCTCCCTTACCGTAAAGAGTGCTCCCTGAGACCAGAACATTGGCCCTTGTACTTTTGTATCCCACCAAGAGTCAAGAGTTTTGCACAGAGTGCTGTTTGTTGAAAGGAGAGAGGCCTTTTCTGGGGGCATCAGCCTCTTTATCTACAAAATTGGCAGATTTAGCAGCATATGCTCTAAAGGTACTACCAGCGCAGAGTTTTATAGATCAGAGTCATTTCAGCCATCCCTGCTTCAACTGGAAGCTAAAATACCAAGTGATAATACAACTTTGAAATGGTGTAATGAGGTAAGAAAGAAAGCATTGAGATTTGAAGTCTACTAACAAATATTTCATAAAGGTTCCCCCTGTAAGAGTGTGCAGAGCTTAAAATTACAGTGCTGTTTTTTTTTTTTTTAATGAACCACACACCCTAGTTAGACAGGGCAAGATAAGGTGAGACGCGTCACATCCTGCACAAAAGCAACTTCTTTAAATAGTTTCAAATTGATTTCCTAAGAATTAACCTATAAAAGTGTTTTTTAAGCCTTCCAGATAGACCCAATCTATTTTATAAACACTTTCTCAGATTTATGTCTGGCCTATAAAAACCAGGCTGGGACTTTGGTTAAGGGCAGGAAGAATCATATTTGGCTCCAATACCCTGGTGCTCCACCATAATGCTATTTGCGTAGCCAACGCTGGGGACCTTCCTCCTAGGTGAAACTTCCTTATAAGGAGGTCTTTTTTATATACTTCAATAGCTATCCCCACTTTGGAGAGCATCCAAGACGGATTGTCCTTATACCTAGCTCTATAGCCAAGAGAGATATAGTGAGGTCCCAGTTTATTTAGACAAAGCTTTGATAACCAGAGTCAATTATTCTTTCTCAGCTCAAGGCTTACAGTGCAGCCAAAAGTCCTCGAGGAGCAAACATACTTGTAAAACATAGAGTTTGTGAGCACTTGGGGAAACTGTCACCTGTAAAACTGCACAGGCATATGCTGCCTGAATCATCTGAGTTAAAAGAAGGAAATTTGGATCAAAGACGGTGGGTGTGGTAGATGTAGGGACTCCTAATGAGGTCACAGTGAACACATTCGGGGCTTGAAGGAAAATAAACCCGTTCCTGCTGATCTCTGTGGGAACCAAGCACAGAAAACATTAAGATGGGAAGATAGGGGAAGTCTAATTGATGGAATGACAAGTGTAATGTAATTGATCTCTCTTCATTTAGAGATTTTTTGGATTATATATTTTTTTGCTTATATTTTTTTGCTTTGTTGTTCATTTCAGAAAGCTTTAATCAGTAACTGTGAACCCTGGAAAGACTTGCTTTTTTGAAGCAGCTAAACAGAGAAGACGACTTGAACCCCAGAGTCAGTGAAAATAAGGTAAAAAAAAAAAAAAAGAAGCTCTGTCTCCAGATCTAGATGTCACACTGAGCTCACACTGCAACCTTTTCCTCCTGCCCCTAAAACTGGAAATAGCAGAATAAAATTAAAAGAGCTTGTAATTATACAAAAAAACAAGGGTGCCATCAGAGGACCAGAAATTAGTAGAAAATACTTAAAGAGAGAAGACAAGGATAATTAGATGGCAGAAGAAGAAAGGTGCATCTTCTCACTCCCCCCATGCCCTACCCCAGCGACATCTCACCATCTTGTTCAAGTTTTAAGACCATAGCTGAAACTGATTATAAACCAGTTCTCTAGAAGACCGCCACCAGGAATAATCACGTCGTGCTCCACTTCTCTGTGAATCATAGTCCCTTTCAGATGTCCAAGTTAAAATAACAAATTATCACTGGGACTCTTTTTCCCATATTTTATATTCTCTTTAGTCTGACCCAATTCACCACACACACCCCTTATTCTATAACCTTCTCAACACCATCTCTATAACTCCTGATTTTTTATCCAAAAGCTATCCTTATACCCTCAATCTCTTCTTGGAAAGCCCTTGCATCTTCCTTACCCAATTAAAACCTGGTGTTCCCCAATGATACTGCTATTTCTGCGTATTTCTCAAGTTGTCGTTTTCCTCCTAATCCATATGCACCAAGACCGAAAAGAAGTCTTCCTTTCTTCCACTGCCTCTTTCAAACCATTTCTCCTGCTTCAAAAGTCCAAACTTTACATATGGGAAGGTACAGTAGTTCTCTTCTACCATCCTTGTCACGGCGCTAGCACTAGTTCCATCTTGTTATATAAAACAGGAAGAATTTGAACCAAAATATTAATAGGGAGCATTTGCATATAATGAGGTATATGGGTGATTGTCATTTGCCTCTTTGTACTGTTATGTTTTACTGAATATTCATTGTTTTTGCTCAACTTTATTATTCTTTTTTTTCAAATTATTTCTTCAACATATAATTCTTCTTTTAATTTTCTATTGCTAAATTTATGAGATGAATGACTAATTCATTCACTTTCAATCTTTCATGTTTTTTCTATTATGTAAACCTGAATCTCACATATTTTGACACATTGCAATAATTATTATGTAATTTTAATTGTTTCACAATTTTCAATATGATTTTCTTAACCACTTATTATAAGTGTATTTATTTATCTCCCAAAGAACAGGGAACTTTTCTTTTTACTTTTTAAAAAATGTCCATTGTGGCTGAAGGATATAATCTGTATGATCTCAATCATGTGGTGTTTTAGTCAGTAAATATAAATGTTTCATGTGCTTTTGAACAGTGAGGGAAAGGTCTGGGTTCTGGTCAAGATGGCAGAGTAGAAAAATGCTATGCTACCTCCTCTTGTGAGCAGATAAAAATTATAACTAACCTACGTAACAACCACCAGTGAGAATTGTCTGAAGTCTAGCTGAACAGAATTCCTTTAAATAAGAACATATAGAAGAAGCCACCCCCAGACTGGTAGGAGGAGCAGAGATGCTAAAAAGATGGATCCCACACCCACATATGGCAGTTAAAAATTGGGAAGGATATCTTAGCTGTGGAGGTCCCCTCAGAAAAGCAAGGGGTTTCAGCTCCACACCAGTCTCCCAAGCCTAGAGCACCGGTGCTGGAAAAGAAGTCCCCACAACTTCTGGCTGTGAAAACCAGTGGAGTTTGTGGGTGAGGGAGATGGAAGATTGTGAGATTCACAGACATTCCTCTTAAAGGGTTCATGCCAAGACTTAGTCACTGATGGAGTCACTGGCTCTGAGCTCCAATGCTAGGGTAGCTGCTTGAGTTGTACCAGGAACATACAGGGAGGTGCTGAGGCATTGGGCTTCAGGGCGAGAGCTGAAGAGGTAGCTTTCTCCTGAACAGAAGTGCTAGCAGTATCCCTTGTTCTATTGTTGAGCCCTCCCCCTTCAGGCTGCAGATGCCATCTGAGTTGCCATCAATCTGGATAACATGGGTCACTCTGCCCAGGTGATTTCCTGAGACTCTGCCTCTCCCAACTTGTGGGCCCACTCGAGCTACTTCCAGAAGTGTATTTCATACAAATAGGTTGTCTTGGTTCTTGCTGTGGAATTTCCTAAAATCTCTCAAAGGCCACAAAACCCAAAGAAGCAGCTCCGGCCTCAGCATGCCCTGTACCTCTTGCTGAGCAGCCCCGAGCCTACACAAATGGCAGCAGGCCTCGGTTTCTGGCTTGGCCCCTCAAAGCTCCTATAGGCCCAGCACAGGTGGCAGCCATTTGTAGACTGCTTGGGAACTCTTACCAGGTGGCCCCAGAGGTGCATAGGTTGAGGCTGAACTTGACCTGCAGCTAGACCCCTTCCAATACTGTGTCATTGGGCCCCACAGGACACCAATTACATAAAGACACTCTACTAAGACCTGGAGACTTAGCATCCCTACCTAATACATAGAAACAGACACAAGGATGCAGCCAAAATGGGGAGACAAAGAAGCATCCCCCACATGAAAGAATAGAACAGTGCTCCAGAAAAATAATTAAACAAAATGGAGACAAGCAATCTATCAGATGCAGAGTTCAAAACACTGATTATGAGGATGCTCAATGAACTTAGGGGAAGAGTAGATGAACTCAATGAGAACTTTAACAAAGGGATAAACACATGAAAATGAAGATGAGCAACATAATAGAGAACCAGTCAGAAATGAAGAATATAATATCTTAGATGAAAAGTACATTAGAGGGAATGAACACAATGAATGAAACAGAAGATTGAATCAGGAATATGAGATAGGAGAGGACTCCTAATCAGAACAGCAACAAGAAAAAAAGAATCCAAAAAAATGAAGACAGTTTAAGGAGACTCTGGGACAATATCAAGTGTAACAACATTCGTACCATAGGAGTACCAGGAAAAGAGAGATAGCAAGAAAATGAAAACCTATTTCAAGAAATAATGATGAAAATGCCCAATCAGAACAACAAAAATTAAAAAAAATAATGAGAATAGTTTAAGAGACCTCTGGGATAACATGAAGTTTAACAATATCCGCATCATGTAACTACCTGAAGGAGAAGAGAGACAGCAAGGGATTGAGAATCTATTTGAAGAAATAATGACAGAATACTTCCCTAACATGGCAAAGGAATTAGACATACAAGTTCAGGAAGCACAATGAGTCCCAAACAAGAAGAATTCAAATAGACCCAACCAAGACACATCATAATTAAAATGCCAAAGGTCAAATACAAAATGAGAATCTTAAAAGCAGCAAGAGAAAGGCAGATAGTTACTTCCAAGGGTACCCCCAGATGAATGCCTGCTGATTTTTCAATAGAAATTTTGCAAGCCAGAATATACTGGCAAGAAATATTCAAAGTTATGAAAAATAAAAATCTAAAATCACAAATACTCCACCCAGCAAAGCTTTCAATTAAAATGGAAGGTGAGATAAAGAGCTTCTCAGACAGGAAAAAGTTTAAGAAATTCACCATCAAAAAGTCAGTATTACAAGAAATATTAAAGTGACTTCTATAAAAAAAAAAAGAGAGAGAGAGAGAGAAAGAGAGAGCGAGAGAGAGGGGGAAAAAAAGAACGAAAACAAATACAAGTAATAAAATGGCAGTAACTATGTACCTATTGATAATGACTTAAAATGTAAATGGATTAAATGCTCTAATCAAAAGACATAGGGTAGCCAAAAGGATAAGAAAACAAGACCCATGGATATGCTGTCTACAAGAAACCCACTTCAGATCAAATGACAATCACAGACTGTAAAGGGATGGAAAAAGGTATTTCATGTAAACGGAAATGGGGAAAAAAAGTCAAGGTAGCAATATTTGTATCAGACAAAATAGACTTTAAAACAAAGGCTTATAATAAGAGACAAAAGAAGGACATTACATAATGATAAAGGGATCAATATATCAAGAGGACACAACCCTAATAAGCTTATATGTACCCAGTATAGGAGAATCTATATACATAAAGCAGTTATTGACTGACATAAAAGCAGAGATCAACAGTAATACACTCATAGTTGGAGACTTTGACACCCCATTGACACCAATGGACAGATTTTCCAGACAAAAAAATCAATGAGAAACAATGAGCCTAAAAAACACACTAGACCAGATAGATTTAATAGATATTTTCAGATAATTTCACCCCAAAGCAGCAAAATATACATTCTTCTCAAGTGCACATGGAACATTTTCAAGAGTAGACCACATGTTAGGACACAAATCAAGTCTTAATAAAATTAAGAAGATTGAAATCCTGTCAACCATCTTCTCCAATCATAATGGTATGAAACTAGAAATCAACTACAAAAAAAAATGGAAAATACACAAACACATGGAGGCTAAATAACATGCTACTACACAATGAATGGGTTAACAATGAAATCAAGGAAGAAATCAAAAGTTACCTAGAAACAAATTAAAATGAAAACACAGTGACTCAAAATCTATGGGACATGGCAAAAGCAGTTCTAAGAGGGAAATTCATACAATGCAGGCCTACCTCAAGAAACAAGAAAAATCTCATATAAATAATCTAACCTTACACCTAAAAGAATTAGAAAAAGAACAGCAAACAAACCCCAAAGTGAGTAGAAGGAAGGAATTAATAAAGATCACACCGGAAATAAATGAAATAGAGTCTAGAAAAACAATACAAAAGAATAATGAAACTAAGAGCTGATTCTTTGAAAAGATAAACAAAATTGACAAATCCTTAACCAGACTCATCAAGGAAAAAAGATAGAGGACTCAAATACACAAAATCAGAAATGAAAGAGGAGAAATAACTATGGACTCCAAAGAAAATATTTAAATAAGAAAATATTTAAAATATTGTGAACAATTATACGCCAACAAATTGGACAATCTGGAAGAAATAGATAGATTCCTAGAAACATACAATCTCCCAAGACTAAGTCAAGAAGAAATAAAAAATCTGAACAGACCTATTGCCACCAATGAAGTCAAATCAAAAATCAAAAACCTTCCAAAAGTCCTGGATCAGATGGCTTCATAGGTGAATTTTACCAAACATTGAAAGAAGAATTAACACTTATTCTTCTCAAACTATTCCAAAAAATTCAAGAAGAGGGAAGGCTCCCTAACTCCTTTTAAGAGACCACCATTACCTCAATTCCAAAACCAGATAAAGAAATAGGCTGATATCTCTTATAAACATTGATGCAAAAATTCTCACAAAATATTAGCAAATTGAATTCAGCAATACATTAAAAATATCACACACCATCATTATATTGGATTTATTATTGGGCTGCAAGGTTGGTACAATATCCACAACTCAATTAATGTGATACACTACATTAAAAAATTGAAAAATTAAAAACCATATGATTATATCAATAGATGCAGAAAAAACATTCTACAAAATCCAACATCCATTTACGTTAAAAAAAAAAAAAAACTCTCAACAAAGTGGGAATAGACAGAACATACCTCAACATAATAAAGACCATATATGACAAACCTACAACTAACATCATATTCAATGGGAAAGGCTAAAAAATATCTTCTTAAGATCAGGAACAAGACAAGGATGCCCACTTTCACCACTTCTCTTCAACACTGTATTGGAAGTCTTAGCCACAGCTATAAGACAAGAAAGAGAGATAAAAGGTATCTGACTTGGAAAGAAGAGTAAAATTCTCATCATTTGCAGATGACATGATACTATATGTAGAGACACTAAAGATTCCACCAAAAAACTGTTAGGACTGCTAATGAATTCAGTAAACTACCAGAATACAAAATTAATATTCAGAAGTCAGTGACATTTTTATACACCAATGATGAATTTTCAGAAAGAGAAATTAAGAAACAATCCCATTTACAATTACATTGAAAACAGTAAAATATCTGGGAATCAGATTAACCAAGGAGGTAAAAGATCTGTTCTCAGAAAATTATAAGTCATTGAAAAAAGAAATTGAAGAAGAAACAAATAAAAGGAAGAATATACCGTACTCATGGGTAGGAAGAATCAACATCATTAAAATGGCTATACTACCTAAAGCGATCTATAGATTCAAAGCAATCCCTATCAAAATACCAACGATATTTTTCAGAGAGCTAGAACAAATAATTCTAAAACTAATATGGAACCATAAAAGACCCCAAAGAGCTATGGAAATCTTAAGAAAGAAGAACAAAGTTAGAGATATCACACTACCCAGATATCAAACTGTACTACAGAGCTACAGTAATCAAAACAGCATGGTTCTGGCATAAAAACAGTTATGTTGACCAATGGAACAGAACAGAGCACCCGGAAATAAATCCACACCTACACACTCACTTAATATATGACAAAGGAGGCAAGAATATATAATGGGATAAAGATAGTCTCTTCAATAAATGGTGCTGGGAATATTGGACAGATACTTGCAAAAAAAAGAAAAGAAAAGAAACTGGACCACCTTCTTACACCGTATACAAGAGTAGACTCAAAAAGAATTAAAGACTTAAATGTAAGATCCATATACTTCTAGAAAAAAAACATAGGCAGTAATCTCTCTCATATTGCTACTAGTAATTTATTTTAGACATATCTCCTTGGGCAAAGGAAACAAATATAAAAATAAACAAATGGGACTACATCAAACTAAAAAGGTTTTGCACAGCAAAGGAAACCATCAACAAAACAAAAAGACAAACAACTGAGTAGAAGATATTCACTTATGATACATCTGATTAGAGATTAATATCCAAAATATATAAAGAACTCATACAATTCAACAACAGAAAAGCACTCTAATTAAAAAATGGGCAGAAGATCTGAACAAATACTTCTCCAAAGAGGAAATACAGATGGCCAATAGATATATGAAAAGATGCTCAAGGTCACTAATCATCAGGGAAATGCAAATTAAAACCACAATAAGATATCGCTTCACGCCTATCAGAATGGTTATCATCAATAAATCAAAGAACAACAAGTGTTGGCGAGGATGTGGAGAAAAGAAAATCCTTATACACTGTTGGTGGGATTGCAAATCAGTACAGCTATTATGGAAAACAGTCTGGAGGTTTCTCAAAAAATTAAAAATGGATATACCTTTTGACCCATAAATTGCACTTCTGGATATTTATCCAAAGAAAATCAAAACAATAATTCGTAAAGATTTATGCACCTCTATGTTCATGGCAGCACAATTTACAATAGCCAAGTTATGGAAGCAACCTAAAGTTAATCAACAGATGATTGGATAAAGATTGAAATATTACTCAGACTAATAAAAACGAAATCCTATCATTTGTAACAACAGAGGTTATTATGCTGAGTGAAATAAGTCAGATAGAGAAAAAGAAATAAATACCATATGATTTCACTTATATGTACAATCTAAAGAATAAAAAGAACTAATCAAAAACAAATATAGAGGACAATCTGGTGATGGCCAGAGGGGGTGGGGGTTGTGAGGCTGGGAGAAAGGGGTGAAAGATTAGAGAAATACAATTAGTAGTTGATAGATGGTCAGGAGATTGGGGAGCACAGCATAGGGAAGGCAGTTAGCTTTAATGTAATGGCTAGCTAGAGAACCAGAGGAGAGAAAGTGCGATTAGGGGGATCATTTTATAAACTACATAAATGTCTAACCAATGTACTATATACTTGAAATTCATAATAAAATAAAACTCAAAAAAAAAAAAAATAAAAGAATGACAATACTTCCTAGTGAAGGAAGTATTGATACAAGCCTAGGAATCCCAGAGTTCCAAATAAGGTGAACCTAAAGAGGCCCACATCAAGGCACATTATCATTAAAATGCCAAAGGTTAAAGAAAAAGAGAGAGTCATAAAAGCAGCAAGAGAAAAGCAATTAGTTGCCTGTAAGGGAGCTTGCATAAGACTGTCAGTCAATTTCTCAACAGAAATTTTGCAAGCCAGAGGGCTTGGCAGAAAATATTCAAAGTGATGCGAAGCAAGGACCTGCAACCAAGATTACTCTACCCAGCCAAGCTATGATTCAGAATTGAGGGACAGATAAAGAGCTTCCCAGACACACACAAAAACATCCAAAGACGTTTATCAGCACTAAACTAGTATTACAAGAAATGTTGGACTTTTTTAAGAAGAAAAAGAAAAAACTAAAAAATATAAATAATAAAATGGCAATAACTACATATCTAGCAATAATTACTTTAAATGTAAATGGATTAAATGACCCAATTAAAAGACATAGGGTGGCTGAACGGATAATAAAACCAGACCCTTACATATGCTATCTACCAGTCTCACTTTGGATGGAAAGACACACAGAGACTGAAAAAAAAGGGGATGAAAAAAGATATTCTATGAAAATGGAAACGACAACAAAAAGCAAGGCTATAAATACTTATATCAGACAAAATAGACTTTTTAAAAAAAGGCTATAACAGAAGACAAAGAAGAACCCAGAAACACTACTTCTGGGTATTTATCCAAAGAAACCCAAAACACTGCTTCAAAGGGACATGTGCATCCATATGTTCATTGCAGCATTATTTACAACAGCCAAGATATGGAGGCAACCTGGGTATCCATCAATGGGTGAATAGATAAATAAGATGTGGTACATATATACAATGGAATATTATTACTCGGCGATAAAAAGAAATCTTACCATCTGAAACAATATGGATAGACCTAGAGGGTATTGTGCTGAATGGAGTAAGAGAAGGACAAACGTCATATGATTTCACTTACATGTGGAATCTGGAGAACAGGATAAACAAACAGAAACAAGCTCATAAATACAGGAGCATTTTGATGGTTGCCAAATTGAGGGAGTTAAGGGGGTGGAGATTAAGAGGTACAAATTGGTAGATACAAAATGGTCATGGGGATATAGAGTATAGCATGAGGAATGCAATTAGTAGTATTGTGATAACTATGTATGGTGTCAGATGGGTACTGGATTTGTTGGGGTTTTCACTTCATATATTATATAAATGTCTAATCACTGCATTGTACACCTGAAACTAATATAACATTATAAATCAACAATAATTTTAAAAAATAAAAATATAAAAGTTAAAAATTTCTAAAGAAGAATAAATTGGCAGTTACAAAACAGTCATGTGGATGTAAAGATTAGCATAGGGAATATAGTCAATAATATTGTAATAGCTATATATGGTGTCTGATGGGTGCAAGATTTATAAGAAGTATCATTCAGAAGTTGTATAAATGTCTAATTGCTATGATATACACCGGAAACTAATATAATGTGGAATACAACTGTAATCAAAAAATAAAATTAAAAATTTAAGTTTAAAAAAAATCGAGGGAGGAATATATATTTTGACATTAAGTCATCTTTGTTAATCCTGCCATTCATATCTGGTATAGCCTTATTAATATTTTGTCTTCTTTTTCATTAGTTTCTGTTAGTGACATGTTAACATCTCTTACCATAATTGGAATTTGTTAATTTTTCTTTTTAGCTCTGTGAATGTTTTTCTTTATGCATTTAAGTTTAGGTCATCAAACTAGAATTGCTATATCTTACTTGTGAATTTTTTCAGTTATCACTGAGTATAATCTTTATATCTAGCAATAAATTTCACCTTAAAATTAATTTTGTCTGATGAGAATTTCACTAACCAAATTTCCTTTGTTTAATGTTTTTCTCCTCTTAATTTTCAACTTTTTTCTTTTTTCCCAACTCTATTAAATGAATTAAGTTATCTTCATTCCCCTTTTCCCTTTCACTGACTTGAAAATTATACATTGCATTTTATTCTTTTAGATGCTTAAAATGCGTACTTGACATTAAAAACAAACAAACAAATCAATCAAAATCTCTATTCACCAGTTCTTGGAACACTCAATTCTGATCTCCCTTCTCCCATCTTCCATCTTATTGTTTAATTTTTTAATTCTCCTTATTTTTAACCCTTTCTTCCAAATTAATCCCTTGTTTATAAGTCGAAGTTTATTTATTATCAAAATATTCACCAATTTGTTTCATACCACTGTAACTCCAATCCCTTTCCAATTATCTGTGTTCAATTGTCTCATTACTGATGAATACAATTTTGTAAGTATTTTAGCAAGGGTCCTTGAGGTTTTTCTTGAGGGTTCTTATTTGGCCTTCACTCTTCAATGATACTTTTAGCTGAATATCGAATTCTAAGGTAATGGTTTTTTTCCATTAGCAGACTGAGACATAGTTACACTATATTCTGACATATATTATTATTTATAAAAAGTTGGCTGTCAGTCTAATAGATTTTTTTGAGAATGTTCTATTTTTCATTCTCTTACTACCTAAATACATATTTTTTTAATCAAATCTAGAAAATTCTTTGCTATTGTTTTTTAAATTCTACCTTTTTGCTATTTTCTCCCTTTGGACCTGCTATTATATACATGTTAGGACTTCTTATTCCAAATTTTAACTTATTTTATATAATTTTAACCTTATCACCCCATTCCGAGCGTTTTCCTTAGATCTGTCTTCTAAATGTAATTGATTCCCTTATAATATTTTTTATTTTGTTTTTATTTTTAGTTGCTATATTTTTCATTTCTTGAAGTAATATTTAGTTGTTTTTCAAATCTGACTGACTTAAAAAGTGCCTTGATTTTTTTCATGCTCCTCATTTCTTTCACTTTTAATAATTTAAACATATTTTATAGCCTCTTTTAGGTTTTCTTATCTCTTCCAAATATTATGTTACTTCTTTTTATAGCATTTGTTTGTTCAAAAACTATTTGAGTACCTACTAGTCTCTAGGCATTATTCTTGGGACTGAGAATGTGAACAGAAAAGACGAATTTCCCTGTCTTCATGGGAATTGCATTCTAGTGGAGGGAGAGAGACAATATATAATATGCATAATATATATAGTCTGTCAAATGATGACAAAGCTAGGGAGAAAATAAAACAGGGAAGGTGGAAAGAAGGAGTAGAAGCTACAATTTTAAATAGGGCTGTCATAAAAGAGACCTGTGTATGGTGAAAACAAGAAAACAAACCCTGCAATTATTAGAGAGAAGAACACTCTTGGCAGAGGAGACCATGATTGTAAATGCCCTAAAACAGGATCATTTTTTGCCCATTGAGGTGAAAATAATGATAACAGTATGGCTGGAGGAAAGGGAGCCAGTGTGATGGTAAAAGGTTAAGTCAGAGGAAAGACAAGTAATAAAGGGCATTGGAGCTCCTATAAGGAGCTTCTATCTTAAGTGATACTAGAAGTCATTAGAGGGATTCGATCAGAAGATGGACATGATTTGTTTTATATTGTTAGAAGATAACTCTGTCTGCTTTGCTATTAATATACTAAAATTGAACAAAGTCTGGATAAGGGAGACCAATAGGAGCTATTGCAATAGTCCAATCAGGAGATGACAGAAGCTTAGACCAGGTAGTGATAAATTGTCAGATAATACATATATTTTAAAAATAAAGTCAACAGGGATTTGCTGAAAAATCTGATGTGGGATGTGAGAAGCACAGGTAAGATCATCATTCAAAGATGACTCCCAATTTTTTTGGCCTGAGCTTTGGAAGGATGAAGTTACCATTTGTTGAGACAGGAAAGACTATAGGAGGAGAAAGTTTAGGGGAAGACTGGAGTTTGTTTTGGAATCCTTATATTCATTATCCAATGTTGCATAACAAATTATCCTAAAAATTTAGCAGATTAAACACAACCTTTTACTATCCCATAGTGTCTGAGGGTGGGGAATATGACCTCAGCTTACCTAGGTGTTTCTGTCTCAGGGTGACTCATGAGATTGCATTGAGCTAAAGGTGTGACTAGGGCTGGAAGATCTATTTCTAGGGTGGCTCAGTCGCTTGCCTGTCAAATTGACGCTGTCTATTGGCTTCAGGCCTCAGTTCCTCCCCATGTGAGCTACACCATAGGGCTGCCTACGTGTCGAGACATGGCAGCTGGCTTCCTGCAGAGCAAGTGGCCCAAGAGAGAGCGAGAGGAAGCAAGAGTAACCAAAATAGAAGTCACAGTGTTTTTAAAATCTAATCTAAAAAGTGAAATAATGTCACTTCTACCATACTCTATTGATCACACTAAGCAGCACTTAGTACAATGTGGAAGGGAATACACAGAGTGTAAATGCCAGGAGCTTGGATCTTTGTAAACATCTTAGAGGCTAGCTGCTGCATAGATTATATTTGAAATTCTTATCAGACACTTCAGTAGAGTTATCTTGAAGGTAATCAGAAGTCGAGGATCATCTAGAATTAAGAGGAGAGATTCAGGCTGGTGATATAAATGTAGACATCAACATTATAAAGAGAGTATTTAAATAATACTGTATGATATCACCTACAGAGTGAGTACACATACAAAATAAAGTACACATACAGGCTCTCTTTCATGGTGTATCATTCTCCATCTTTCTCCCCATCCCACCGTGGAAATTTTTTTTGTGCCATGAGCTGTGAAGCTATCCCTGTGGAACAGTATTTTTTGGCTTATCTTCTCATACCAAATGATCTTCTATCATTTATAT
The DNA here is from genome assembly GCF_014176215.1 of Rousettus aegyptiacus. Taxonomy (NCBI): domain Eukaryota; kingdom Metazoa; phylum Chordata; class Mammalia; order Chiroptera; family Pteropodidae; genus Rousettus; species Rousettus aegyptiacus. The sequence goes on from NW_023416309.1 coordinate 69,743,024, forward strand.
TTACATTTGTGATTCAAGCCTGGGGTTTGACTTTCTCCAGGGTGACTTCATGTTTCTCCCACCAGAGAGCACAACTTCCTAGTGCTTCCCCAGACTAGGTGGAGAGCTTTTCACTCAAGAGTAGCCATTGGAAGCTCCAGGCTTGACATGGGAAGCTCTTCTTCGGCGCCCCCTTTCAGCAAGCCCTTGCTCATCTCTCCTGCCCGACATGGGCAATAAACTAGCCCTCCGTCTGGGGCCTATGTGTGGATCTCACCACCCCTCTTTATTCCTACTTAGTTTTCTGACCTACATGTATCTCTTAAATTCTGTCACCTTGTGACTTCTTTCTTTTAATTTGATTAGAAATTATAAAATATCTTTTGTAATAATTTATCTAGAATTTCTATTCTATAAATTCTTTGTGTTTGTGACAGAAAAGGAATGTCTTGTCCAAATTAAGTAGAGCAACCATTTTGTTGGGTAGCCTTTAACATATAGGTTTTCTATTAGAAAAAATAAATCTAAAACATTTTTATAAGAGGCTGATAAAACATTTTATATTTCTAGCTTTCTGTTACAATTCTACTGCCCTCCAATTTCTCATGTAATTCCCAGACACCATCCTAAAGTCTTCCCACCCTTAAAACTCTACTTAAAAAATTATCTTCTAATAATCCCTTCCCTTTGTTTGACTAGAATTAAGTAGCAATTCCCTCATCCAAAGTAATTGGGGGAAAAAATCTAGAGGAAATATTTTAGCACTTGTATGGAATGGACTCTAGTTCTTTATTTTGCTTTTTCTATTCAAGTCACATATGTGTTGAAATTTCTTTCATAAACTATATTTACTTACTCTAAATTCTACCTTTTTTACATAACTATAAATGGTAAGACCCAAAGTTTCTTCTGTGAAAGGTTTGAAGACAAAACATGATAAATAGCAGTTTAACCTTTTATTCAGCTGAGAAAACATTCTTTTTCTTTAACATTAGGGAGAAATACTCTTTTATCTTTAAATCATGAAACAAAATTGTGTATCTATTTGGATAATTAGAATCTACTTAGATAATGAAACAGAATCTCAAAGCCCATTTATAACTGGCAGTAACTAAAAATCATGCCTGACTTGTAGTGGCTGCGACCTTACCTCCTAATCTAGCCAATCATTATTTTTCAATAAACCATCTCATTTGAAACCAACTTCCAAAAAGGAGGCTAGCCTCCTCTTTGAGGCTGGTCCATGTCATAGCAGCAAAACTTTGAAATGTGTTGGCAACCTCCTTTCATGGCTCTCACACGGCCAACAACAACTGACGTGGAGGATCCCAGAGTTCAAGCTATAACATCATACCTCCAGGCTGAAAAATACCAGAAGCAGAAAGATGGGAGCCCAGAGCCCCCTGGCAAAAGTCCACCCAACATGGCCCCATGCTACTCCAATGGCCTCACTACCATAATCTGCCTTGGAATACATGAGAGCCTATCTCCTCCTGAATTCAATCACTACAGGAAGTCCAAGATTCTCCAGTCATCCATCATCACAATTCCATTCTGTACATTACTTAATCCATCCCTACTTCTTACACTGCCTCACCTCCCTACACTTATCTAACACTAGCAAACTCTCTATATTCTAAACCCTCCCTGAACATTACCATCACCTCCTTGCTGTAACTAAAACCTAGCTCACCCTTGAGGACACAGTTTTCTCTGCAGGCTTTTAAAGTGTTAACCACTTTCTCCTTCACATTCCTCATGCTACTGGACCTGAAGTTGAGACCATGTCCTTACTGCTCCTCACAGCTGTTCCTTAAATTTTGTCTTTTTCTCCTCCCTAAACCCCTCAACTGTAAAGCCCATGACTTCAGACTTTACCACTGGGTAGCTCTTCATGCTTTAGTCACCCACAGACTTCTAGAAAACTCCCCTTTATTCCATGAAGATTTGGTTCTTAATTTTCTCCAATAATGCTCTTGTAATAATTCCTGGTTAGTGTAATAATCAAATGGATGATCCTTTAAAAACCCTGGCCTCTCATATCCTTATCATCCTTACCTCCAATTACATTGCCTTCTGACTTTTCTCAGTCACTCACTTTATAGATATGCCCTAGAACCAGCTATTTACTATAACCACACCCACTACTCTATAATCCTAATTGCTTCCATTTAATGGCTATCTCATGACTGTCACCTATTTTCCTAGCTCATTCTTTTGAATTATTGCCAACTCCAATGATCCTGCAATCCCATCAAGACCTCAGTCTGTTCATTTAATAAGCTCTCTCTGTCCCACATCCTTCTCTCATCCTCACTTCCCCTCTTACCTAGCTATAGTCTAGCATTATAATCACTTACTTTCATATTATCTCAATTCCTTTCCTTCTCTCTCTTTACTTATTGCCCTCTTTCCTTCCTCTGAAAATGAACTTGTGTATCTGAACATGGATGGATTAAAACATCCGATCATAATGACCAGAGTCACTTTAAATTAATGGCCACCCATTTAAAGTGTGTGCTTGGTGCTGCTCAGCCATTTCACCATTTTCTCCTAATCCAGTCATTTTCTTGAGCATTCCTAGGACTCTCACATTATCACCTCTGACTTCAAATTTAAACTTCCTTTTCTATTCTCTTTCAATGTCCTTGCTTCTTTTTCTGACAAAATAGAAGAAAAAATCCCCCCCACCAAAAAAAAAACCCTTTCTTACGCTCTTACTACCTCATTTACCCAACTACTTATATCTATATCCATTAAAACCTCTTTTCCTTTCCTGCCTTCTTATTTACATGAATTAATTGTCTGCACACCTAGACAAAGCAAATTCTTCCATTGGATACTGGCTCCCACAACTTCTCACCTATTCAGAGCTATTACTTCAACAACTTTGTCATTTCTCTCCATCATTAATTTTTTTCCTTTCTACTGCATCATCTTCATCAGAATATAAGATGGTAACATAATATTATCTTCCTTTGTTTAAAAAAGAGTTTCTCCCTTACCCTATATTTGCCTTTAGTTATAGTAATTTCTCTGCTTCTCTTAAAAGTAAATTCTTTAAGGAGTTGGAGATATACTGAATACAAATAATCGCTCACCCAGGTCCTCTTGAGCCCACTATAATCTGGTTTTCAGCCCATTTACTTCCCCCAAAATATGTCAGCCATCTCTACTGACTTTCACATTGTTAAATACCACTGTCAGTTTCCAATGCTGTACTCAACATATATTCCCCAATCCCATCCCCAACCCTGTCTTCACTTAACGTCATGGAATGCACTCTTCCTGGTTCTCCTACTCCTCTGACCATGCATTTTTCTTTCTTCTCTACTTGTTCTGCTTCACCTTTCCAGCCTCTAACTGCTAGACCACTCAAGGATGAGATTTGGAGCTTTTTCTCTTCTTCAGCTCTGTTCATTCCCTAGCTGATTTAGCCCCAAACTATGGCTTTGTAGACCATCTATACTGACAACTGCCTGAACTCTAGATTCATATCTCCAAACATCTATTTGCTACCTCCACTCGGATGCCAAAAATCATTTCAAACTTAACACATCTTAAATCAAACTCTTGTTTCTATCTCAGCAAAACCTATTCTAATCACTTCAACAAATGACAAATCCATTCTTTCAGGTGCAGAAGCCAAAGGCCTAAGTGTCATGCTTCAGTGTCCTCTTGCTCACATACTCCATATCCAGTCTGCAAAATCCCATTGCCTCTCCCTTGAAGATGTGTCAGGAATCCAACTACCTCTTACTCCACTTCTGTCATTCCAGCTCTGGTCCAGGCCACTGTAAATTCTCCTCTGCAATGGCCTCCCTGCTTCCATCTTTGTCCTCTTCAGTCTATTCACAACAAAGCTGCTAGAGGTATCCTTCCAAAATGTACGTCTGCTTATGACACATTACTACTCAAATCCACCAATGGTTCTCCATTTTACTTACAGGGAAAATCCCATAATCTCTCAGTCCTACCGTCTGTCTCTGTCTCTCTCTCCATCTCTCTCTCCACACCTCCCCGCCGCCTTACCCCAGCTTCTATCACATGGGTGGGCTTCTCCTGTTCCTGGAACATGAAGAGCATTCTCCTATATTGGACTCTGCCAGAAAAGCAGATATCTGCATGGCTCACTCCCTCATTTCCTTCAAGTCCATACTCAAATGTCACTTGATCAGGCCTCGCATGATGAACCATATAAAACAGCAGCTCAGAAACTACTTAATGCTTGTTATGGGTTGAATAGTGTCTCTCCAAAGGATGTTCAAGTTCTAATCCTCAGTGAATATTTTGCAGATGATCAAGTTAAGGTGAGGTCATTGGGGTGGGCCCTAATACAATATGACTGATATCCTCATAAAGAGGGGAAATTTGGACTCAGAAATAGACACTGGGAGAACACAATGTGGAGATTGGAGTTATGTTGCCACAGCCAAGGAACTAACAGAGAAGCTAGGAGAGAGGCCTGGAGCAGATTCCTCTCTAATGCCTTTAGAGGGAGCATGGCACTGCTAACCTCCTGACCTTGGACTTCTGGGCTGCAGAACCATGAGACAATAAATTTTTGTTATTTAAACTATTTAGTTTTTGACACTTGTTACAGCAGTCCCAAAGGAAACTAATACAATCTCCCTTCCCAGATTTCTTTCTTTTCTTTAGACCATACAACCATCCGATTTTTGTTTTATTTTATTTTATTTTATTTCATTTTTTTATTTATGTATTAACTGCCTTCATCAAGAATTATTTCTTTATGGAAAACAGGAAGTACTGTGGTGTGTGTGTGTGTGTGTGTGTGTGTGCGCGCGCGCGCGCGCGCGCGTGTGTAGATAGATAGGTAAATGATAGATAGATAATAAATTCCCAGAATCTTGAAAATTTCCTTCTACCTAGGGAGTGCTAAATCTATACTCGTTGACTGCCTGTTATACGTGAAAAGCTGAGCTGAATACTGTGACTTCATTGTGAATAAGACAAGAGAAATGTGTTTAGAAACAGAGACATATCCTGTCTTGCACTTTATGATACACTCAGCCTTGGTATTTTCTAAAATCCTTAATAATTAACCTGAGGATTCTTCCCCAAGCAGTCATGCCTCAATTGTTCTTGGCTTCCAGACTAGACTATTTCCTTGTTGTATAAATGAGGATAGGCCTAAGAGTGCTCTAATTTTTATTTTAAATTATGTCCCAGGGCATTCCATGAACAAATTAATCTCAATTAACTTCTTTTTCATTTCTGTTGAATCTTTAACTGAACATTCCCCAACCAAACTTCCATGTTCCCCACCATACCTTGTGTGTTTAAAGTATTTTTTTATTTTCACTCCTGTTCTCCTTTTAATAAAAATTCATCTTTGCCTACAAATTTCCCAATCATATCTTTGCTGGAGCACCAGCCTTTTAGTTTCTTAAATTCCCTCAAGATTACTGGAGTAAGATACAAAGATGAGAATCTGGTGAAAAGAAAATACTCTGACATAAACTGGATGAAAAAAAAAGGAGAAATGTTGCAAGTCTTTTTTTCATAACTGTTTCTTCCCAACTGCATTGCAAGTTTGCGACGTGGTTCCTATCTCTGAAAATTCTGGGAAAATTGAATCTCAAACCTAAAAGTCAAGACGATGAATGTCAACCTCCATATTGCAGTCGTACCAGCAGCTAGTTTGTTGAGTCAAAAGTTATTATTTTTTCTTTTCCTGGCTGAGAAATCATCAAAGTTTTTTTAACAAGGAAATATCCTGGTGCAGACTCAGAGAGGCATTCCTTGGAATCAACAAAAACCTGTTACTTCTTCCAAGCAGCTTTTCCAGGTTGCATCTGAGAAAAAGACTTCTCCCTCTTCAGTACACCTAGGATCTGGGTTTGAACACTTTGGACTCGATCACATCTGCTTTGGCTGTTTTCCTCTACATGTCATATTGCACTTTCTAAATAATAAGACCTTTAAAGGGTGAAGTCATTGCATTTTTAAATATTCCTCAAAATGTCTTTCAAAATATACAATAGAGTCTCGATAAAGATGTGATAAGTGAACACAATAATAGGAAAGATAAAATTGAAGGAAACAAATCACTTGACCATCTCGGAAAAAAAAATTACATTCTGTATTTAGGATTCCCTGGGTCAGGGGGAGATATTATTTTATCACTACTCTATCTGCACTTCTCTCAGAATTAATTGTCTTTCAGCACACTTCATCACAGAGGTTAAATTATACCACTGCAAATTCCAGAGGACTCTAGATTGATCTCTTTTACTATAATTTTGTTGCAAATGCCTATAACACTCAACTGCTATAACAAGCAGCCTCCATTCACAAAGGGACACAACTGAGTCTAGCTCCCCTGAAGCAAGAACAACTATAGATGACAAATGAGAATATTCTGAGACTTCTGCATTTATATGTGAAGCGATCAGAGGATCCAAAGCAGGAGAGAGACCGCTCCTGGTCTTGGAAAGTAGATTGCCCTTCCTAGTCATACCTAAAGTTTCAGTTCTGTTTTCCTGGCTGAATAATGTTTCTTTTAGGAGAAAACTTATCAACCAAACAAGGCAGAAGAAAGTTGAGTTGACAGCAGTATTATTCACAATAGCCAAAAGGTGAAAGCAACTCAAATGTCCATTGATAGATGAATGGATAAGAAAAATGAAATCTATGCATACATTGGGCAATTATTCATGCCCCAAAAGGAAGGAAACTCTGTCATGTTAGTCCAGTTTTCAATGCAAGATCAATTAGCTAGAAGGATTCTAACTTTAAAAGATTCCTAGCTCAAAGCAGGTTTTACTAATGTTACCCTTATAAGGTGATTTCTTAATTATAAATTAATTATAAATAATTAAAATAAAATTATAAAATATATTGTCACATATATTATATGCATTATTATAACATAAAATTATAAATAAATAGATCTCAATTATAAATAAAGTTATCCAAAGTGTTTCCTGCAATAAAGTACCTCCAAGTAACAAACATAACAAACATGTTCTCTTCCTATCAAGCAAAGAAACAGGTCCTTGGTAACCTTTCAGAACTTAAATGACTGCCATTCCAAGTGTCCCTAGTGCTTTCAGAGTTCCCACTAACTGACTTAGAAATTAGGTTTGAAAATAAAGGTGCAGCTCTTCCTACCTGTGCAGCAGCGTCTCCCATGAAAGTGAACCCCCAGAATACGACCCAGCTCCTCGTTCATGTCTTCTTGATTCTTCAGCTCTCTGGTCTTATTTCTGCTTTTCTCGTGGTGTCTCTGACACCCTCTTCAAATGCCAAACACAGCTTCGTCTTTTCTGGTTACAATCTTAGTGACAAGACTAAGGGAGCACATAACAAAGATGAACACATGTGTTTAGAAAATGTGACCTTTATCCAGACCCAGTTCCCAAAATCACCATTTCTTCTTCCATATCCTACTAAACTGCCCCTGCAGATGACATTCCTACTTAATGTTTCCTGGACTTATGGGTTTAGATTTTTTTCCAGAGATAGAAATGCCCCTTTTCCTTTCAGAATTGAATTTGAATTACTTTCTGGGCAAGTAGAAATTTTTACATAGAACTCTTCCTTCTGTGCAGACTGTATAAATCACGTTGAGAGGTTAAATCTGTCTAGTCATATGTAAACACCTTATCTTAAACATATGAAACATTCTTAATAAAAGTTTTAAATTTTACAGTAAAAAAGAAGTCCTAAAAATGGAAACTATGGTTAATTTTCTGGTTTTTCCTTACAATATTTTTACATATCCATCCTTCACCCGTAAGTAAAAGACAATTAAAACAAATCTATTAGGGATATAGTGACATACCCAAAAAGATTGACTTTAGAAAATATATAAATACATGGTACTGTACCAGAATAACTGTCACTAAAATAGAATCTAGATATGGGTTGTTACACTGCTTGTCACTACATAACTTCTGGTTTGTAATTTTAGCCCTTAGCAGGATCTAGTGGTCTCTTCAGCAAAATCTTGTAACTGGAGTACACTGCCACCAAGTGGTGGTAAATGCCATACTCATATTAAAATAAGCAATCTGTGCCTGAGATCAATGAGGCATCTATTCAACAAACATATAAAACAAGGGTTGTCTACTTTCGAATAGCAAATCAAAATAGTTGAAATATATGTCGAATATATGTTGAAATATATGTGGCCACTAACATTTAATTCTACACAATTATTGATCACCAACTGGTTTTAAGGAAAGGTCCCAAGGGTAAGCAAGACCATAGTCTCTGAACTTCCATAATTAATTAGACATGTACACAAATAAGTGATTCATAACTCAACAAACATTACCAAGCACCTACCATGTGCCAGGCTTGGCGTTAAAATGTAAGGGCTATAAGAAAAGTACTTAGAACATGCTATAAGAACACAGAGAAATGCGAGATTGGTTCAGAAAGTCTGTAAGATTCGAAAAGGATTCTTCAAGAAGATAGAAATTTGTGCATGGCTTTGAGCAACGGGTAATCTTTTGAAAACTAAAAATGGCAGAGAAGTGCCTTCTAGACAGAAGAATAATACTAGCAAAGCACAGAGGTAGAAAGTATTTTTGTCATAGAGGAAGTGAATGTGGAAAGGTAAGCTGAAGCAGGCATGTGGAGAGCCTTGAACACACATTCAGAAATAAGAATTGACTACCATATGCAACGGGGAAGACTTTGAAGCAGAGGGATGAATGCATGGCTGTGTCTCAGCACGAATAATCAACTGAAGGCTGGTCAGCCAAGAAGGGATCAGGTCCGGCTGCTTAGAGAACAGAGGAGAAGGGCTCACTCTGATTTTATATTAAGACCCTAACTTTTGCAGCACTTTACTTTTCTGGGTGCTGTGAGATATGTGGGAAGGTGAGAAGAGAAGGGCAGGAAGAGAGTAAGAAAGAGAGGGAAGAAAAAAGGGAACAAGTTTGATGAGAGAAAACGAACACGGGTCCTTTCCCTGCTCCCAGCTGTAGGCTGCCTGGTTAACATCCAGTAGCCATTGACCTCGTGATGCCAGACAATAATTCGAGTTTAAATCTGCCTCTGGTAGAGTTCCTCAAAATTGATTTCTGAATAATATCGAACCCTGAACATTCAACAGCCCATTGTAAACTGCTTCTTTAAATGGATTTTGAGACTGGCTTCAGAGACCATAATTGAAAAATAGCAATTTACATGTAATTAATTGCGAGTTGATGGTTTAAAAAAGTGAAGAAAAAACATTCTCATTCACATTATCCATAACTATATTTACTTTCCAGCAGACACCTACCTCAGACAAATGGGTAGTGCCCTACACAGTGAGGAGGGAGCCTCTTGGGGTCAAGAACACCAGCCAGTATTTGGAAGACTCCTCCCACTCAACTCAATTCTCACTGGCCCCATAGTGCCTGCAATTAGAGGTTCCGTCAAAAGCCAGAAAAGTTAATATTTTTTCCTGGGATCCACCAGTAGGAGAACTTAAGTGAGGCTGTTTCAGGTAACAGAAAAGTCTCAGAACCAAAGGAACCTCTTCCTACCTCCTCTAGTGTACCCTTCCTACAGGTGAGATCTGCTGGCACCCAGCAGGACTATTTCATACTGGGAACACAATCCCCACTAAGCATTTGCTCTGTGGAGACTTCCTGCAAGAACCTTGCTGAATTCTTTGTTAATGAACCTGAGAAGGCACTGTAACCAGGTTCTATGAACTCATTTGAAGGCGTCCTGGCTGGAGAAAATAACGGATGCACTCCTCTTAGGGCAGTCATGGTGCAGGTTCCTGGCAGAGCTTCTGGAGAGAAGGGGCCTCCAAGACAATTGTTGGGAGTCAGATCTGCCTGAGCCATGTGAGCTGAGCACGGCACTTAACACTGCTCAGCCTCAGTAAGGCTGAAAGCACTTATGCTACAGCTCAGTGAAACTGTGAGAACTAAAATGAAGGTACTGTATGTGATACTGGTGAGCTCTCAGAAAAGGGGTGTGGTCTTCGCTAGGATCCATTCTATTTAAGAGATGTCACTGGAACTAAAATTAGTGGGGCGATCACATTGTAAGGTATAATGTCGAATCATTATATTGCACACCTGCAACTAACATAATTAATATAATAGTGTATGCCAACTATACTTAAAAAAAAAGAGAGATGTCACTAGGGTCTGGTGAGCCATGTTTGCCTAGCTTTGCTGCCCTCGAAGGGACAGGCTTTGAAGAAATCACCAGGTTAGGAGAGAATTTTTTAATACACATAATTGACTTTTCCACAAACTATATTCGCCCATGTGTTTGTGTGTATATGTGTAAGATGGGAAGGCTACATTGATAGAGTATATCATTTATAATAGTATCCCACATTCTGCTGCTCTTATCTGCCTTTGTACATCAAAGTCCCTGCAGGGAATCTGCAGGGCTTTTGTATACACCACCCTGTCTCCTGGTACTTCTTGGAGTCCCCAAAGAGTGTCCCCCTATGATATGCCCAACTCTAGTCTGGTAATACCTGCATGGGCCATTTTCTCCCTCCCCTCTTAGTGGGAGTGGGGAGAAATGCATGCTGGGACCTCAACTCCACCCCATATCACACACGGGTAATCTGCTTCAATAGAGCACTGGCTAAACTGGGCAAGTAACCACTGTTTTCCCCGGAGACTACACTAGATGAGAGCGGCCCCAAATTCCCTTCAGAGGAAGAGGGACCACCTCTGTGGCAGACCAAAGATGGCCATGAATTCTTTGACCCTCCTCCCAACCAGGGGTGGATCTATTCTTCTTCCTTAGAATCTGAGCTGGTCTGTGACTACTTTGCCCAAGAGACTATGTAAACGTAATGCTATCCTATCCTGTAACAGACTAGCAGCTTCTGCCTTGGTCTCACAGAGACATGAGTTGCCATGTCGAAGTGTGACTACACTGCTAGAAAGGCCATACAGAGAATCCCCAGAAAAGCAGGGGGACTCGGCTGGCTCAGACCATCCAGCCATCCCTGCTAACATGCCAGGGATGTGAGTGAAGTCATCTTGGACCAGACAAGCATCTTCAAGTGGCCCAATATATGCATGCCACTTGGAGCACAAGAATCACTAAGCCAGGCCCTGCCCGACTTCCTGACCCACTAAACCATGACAGCTAATTAAACGGTGCTTATGTTAAGCCACTAAGGTTTGGAATAGACTGCCAGGCGGCAACAGATGATCAAACTAACCTCTTTTCCAGTTTTATACCAATGGCAAATTAGTGTCATTTGTGTCCTGATTTAAGACTTTTAGATACTTGAAGTTTATTTCACAACCACACCTCTCATTAGAAATCCACACCTCCCTCACACATCCAACCATGGGGAGATTAGAGATTGATGTAAGTGACATGCTACGTTCTCAGAATTAAACCATCCCTCCCACGACTGGGAGTCTATTCAAGGCAACAAAGAGTGTGCCTTACCCTTGTCCTCCCTCAGGATCAATTTTCTAACTAGAAACTCTTTAGACTCAGGCAAAGTTTCCCTCCGAAACAGGCCTGCATCTCAGCAGAGGCTGCATCTCAGGGTTACTGGGACCTTCGTGCATGTACTTTTCTGTCCATTAGCAAAGGAGGACATCCTAAATATGACCAAGGCTTTCTCTGGATCCAGGGAGGTTCCACTCTTCCAACATGTCCCTTGTAAGAGAAACAAGGCATCTCTTAGACCTCTTTTCTCCCAAGATGGGCCTGGATTTCAAGGACTTTAAAGGGTGCTGCTAGCACAGTCCAGGCCAAGAGTTTTCAATATGTTTTGGCACATCATCTGAACACGTTGGAATATTGTCAACACAGATTCTGGAGCCGCTCAGGGCTGTGCACGGGGGCAGCAACAGGTCAGATAAGATCTGTCTGGCATGCAGCCTGCATGCAAAGAAGCATGAAGTCCTTTTGATTCAATTCCTGTCCATTTCAGTATAAATAGGGAATCTGGGTAAATAAGGTCTTTTACCATAACTTAGAGCTAGTGATGCGTATATTGACAGCTGTATATCAGATTTACTCTATTTGGGGATTAAGGGCCTAAATATTTATTAGATTAGAACATGCTGGCATTTCTATGGAACTTTTAAAGTTTTTGTGCTTTAGTATCAAGTCAGTGTGTATGTTCATAAGGAGGCTGTTAATACACTGTGACAAAGACAAACACCACCTACAGGATAGTGCAGATTCAGGAACAGAAGGAAGATTGTAGTTCTTACTAATAGTGAATGAATGATATAATGGTTTGTCATTTTTACAACACTTTCAGTTACTTGTTTCAACAATATGGCAAGGTAGCCGTCGTTTCCCTCTATGTTACAGGTGAGGAAACAGGAGTCTGTAGAAATTGTGACTGAAATAATATGTGGCAGAGATGGAATTCAAATATGGCTCTTCTGAAGCCAGATCTGTGCTCAGTGTTCTTCAGTCTACCTGTAGTGAACATCTTTTCTTTTTGCCTACCTAGAATTTATGCTCTTCTCTTTCAGTACTAGCACTTTATTTCCCTCTAGGAACCACCCCTTTCCTTCATGGTGCAGTCTTGACAAGAATGTCAGTCAAAGTTTCCCGACCCTCGACCTCCAGCCAAGAATTCCCTTCGTTGGAATCTGACTCCTGGATATAGAAAACACTGGAATAGATCTATGCCAACAGCAGTACTCTGCCCTTTCAGAGGCCTAGCAGTAGCTTTTTCTCCCAATGAGCTACTCTATCCATTTGACATGTCATTTCTTGTTTAAATTAGCCACTAAGATCTTGTTGCTTTCAACCAAAGAATCCAAACATGGAGCCCCAATAAAAAGTAGAGTCCATTTCAGCATGTGCTACTTTAATATCAAATTCCTTCATTTCTGATGTGAAAGTTAGATAATATGAAATACTATGTGTTTTTTGTTGATGATTATATAGCAGGATGTTAGATAAGATATTTCTTCCTGTGTCAAAATTGATGGCCAGGACGCAGAACTATGGTCAAAGAGGTATAAGGTATTATACATTCCAAAAAGAACCAAAAGTAACCAGAATCCTCCCTCAGGGCTTATGATGAGACAAACCGGCAGTATAAACCATATCTTTTATTTTCTGTATTCTGATTCTTTGACATCTTAGAGTTTTGCTAACTATAAAAGGACTTAATTCCTAGATACAAACAACTCGCCCCTGAGAATACCATTCAAATGTACACCAACCAATCCAGAGACTATACTCCCAACTGCTTTCTCTTTAGAATCTTACACTCTGGGCCACTACCCACCTGCCTTAATCACCTAAGGTTAGGTACCAGATAATTAACGACAGCCCCTGTATCCCGGAACCCACTGAAATTGTTCAAACTAGCCAATTGTTAGCCCACTTACCCTACCTCACCTGTTCCTTCCCCCTGGAAATCACAATAAAAGCTCTTTCCACAGCTCTCCCTGCTCCTTCTGCCTCTTGACTGACCCTTCTGCTCTTCTTGTGGCCTTGTATGCTGTGCTCCTGCTTCTAGGGATCTGTGAGTATAATAAACTTCTTAATTCATGATAGTCATTTCTATGTCTGCATGCCTTATCATACCTGATTAAAACAAATCCTAAATACCCTTAAAACACTAGCCTTGCTCCCAAGACTCTGCCCACCCTCCCCTTCTCTGAAAGGAGAATGAGCAAAGAAAGAAAAGAGCCGTTGGTACGGGCTGTCATCAGTCTCATGATAAAGGGTGGCTTTCCCCTCTCCTCTCCAAAGTCAAATGATAATCTCTTACAGTAATGATGGAGCTTGCAGAAAGTGGGATTGGCACTCCATTCTCCAGTTGGAGGTCGCTGTCCTTAATGGACTTGATAAGCTGCACATGTGTCTAAACAGAGACCTGGAGGCAAATGTAGGAGGGGGTCGTGGAGCAGCCTGAAGTCCACTGCTGGGCATGGCCAGAATACAAAAGTTTCCCATGGGTCGAGCGGACACTGGAATGTAGCTGGGCTTGAGCCATCTTTCCGGTACCCCACCAAGAGGGCTGCCTGCCAGGCGAGCGGACTTTAATAATGAAGCTGAAGAAGGAAGAACATCAGTCCAGAGCCAGAATCCCTATGTCATGGAATTAGGCAATGGGGAGGCCCCACAGTGTGTTTCAAAGAATTCAAGCAGCACCCCCAAGAAAGCCAGCCTTTGGACATCGGCCACACCACACAGAGTTCATAACTAGTGAGTCAGTATTAGCCAGAGAAGCCACAGCAGCAACCTATAGAGAAGACTGTAAATGTGCCCAGTAATAAAAATGAGGGGTAAAAGGGGTGGAAGGGAGGGGTTGGAGGAGTTTAATGACAGGAGGTCGGGGGGAGGGCGGGCAGCAAACTAGGAGCTTCTGGGAGCCTTTTATTTCTTGATCTGATTTATACACATTTGTTAGTAAAAGCTCAATTATGATGTGTGCACATTTCTATATGCATCTTATACTCTCTTTTAAAATCTATTTTCAAAGAAAACATAGGACACCCAGAATAACCACCTGGTCTAAGCATAAGTCATCTACAACCCTCTTCTTCACCATGTTGTGTCGATTCTTCGTATCCTTTGTCTTTGTACTTTCTCCTTTAGTATCCCTAACAACCCCCTCAAAGGCAAAACTCAGGCATTATTTCCTCTAATCCTTTTGGATGCTTCTTTCTTCAGCTTTGGGGATGTTTCTTCACATACATTAACTGCTCAGCCCTTGTCTAACACTCAAGGGGGACCCTCTGTGGATCTCTCCTCGCTAGTGCATGTGTCCTGTGCACCCTGCTGCCTGGGTGTTCCTGCACTCCCATCTCTGACTTTTCAACTCTGGGAGGCTAGCAGCATTGCCAGGCCCCTCCCTATGCTGCAAACTCTCTCCACACAGTAACCGATAGTCAGAGGGCTCACCTAAGGATCCTTGGCTTCTGCTACCCAATTTCCAATGTCTGAAAACCATTATTTTATGTATTTTGCCTGATTTTTAGTTGTTTCTGCTGGAAGAGTAAACCTGGTATGCATTATAGCATCGTGGTCAAAGCAAAAGTCCCTGGATTTATCATTAACCAACCCATATCTAATTCAACAGAATTTTGTAATTGAATTGACTTTATCAAATTTTACAAAGCTTGTAATATGGTTTTCATAACATCAACAATCCTTCACATTCAAATTACCAAAGTACCAGTGACACAATCAAGTGTGAGAGTAGGCACAATTGACTCTTGGGGAGCACACACTGGTGGGAGCAGAAGTATACCGGTGGTACTTCAGCTCACCAGTGTTCTGCTCACATTGTCACTGTAACTTTTAGAAAGAACAGAGTATATTTGTTTTTCCCAGGAGCCTCCTGTAATTAGATCATTTTTGTGCATGTTCTGTTTGAATTACCTGAGGAACATTCACATGGGGATGTTCAGTTTTCTGTTCAGGAGAGATATCTGGGCTGGAGACATTGACTTGGATAGTCTTAAGCATATAGGAGATAGTTGAAGCTGAGTATGGGGTCAGCAGAGACTATGGAGAGTGTGGAGAATAAGGAAAGATGACAAAAATAGAGTCCATGGAGCCTTAACATTAAGAGGCAGGCAGAAAAGAGACATCATAAGCAAAAGAATCACTACTCGTGGTTCCTGAGTCTAAGTTATAGCAACTAAGAGGGTAGACAAGCCATAGGGCAGTCAATGAAAAGTCAATAGTAATCAATTTCTGTGATAAAGCAAACGAGAGTTGGAAATATGCTGACCCCACAACTTACAATCAACACAAAGAGTGCCTTAATAAAAGCACAGGACACTGTCAAGTTGGCTCTCAACATCAGGACTAAAATGTTTAAATAAATACTCACTCTGTGTTTGGTAAAGGTCATCTTTGCTCTTCATTTTGGACAACTATAAAGCTCCCACTATAAAATGAACAGGGAAAAATCTCTAAGTATAACGAAAGTATCTAACAATTTAAAAGAAGGGAACTGGTAAGTTAAAAGCATGTGTTATTCCAGGAAATAATCGGAAAAAAAAACTTCAGAAAAATCTCTAGTTTGTCTTCTCAGTGAGATTCAAGAGCATATTGCATATATAAAAACTAGAAGAAAAAAAAATCTTAAATCAAGAAAAAATATTTAAAGATTAAAAATATAAACATCAAATTTTAAAACACAGTGGAAATAATGAACAACAAATTACATTATGAAGAAAACTAATCATGGAATTAAAACCAGCTCAAAAAATCCTCCTAGGACTTAAAGAAAAGAATGAAGATAAGTTTTAGTTAATGTACTAAGGAAAAAAAGTATAAATTTTGGAAAGGCATACAAATTATCATAAATTGAAAATTACATAATAGTCTTCCCAGAAAATCTAAAAGCAACAACTAAAAAATGATTTAACTAATAATATGATACAATTAGCTGGCTATTTAAAAATGGTTTAAAAATAAAAAACTGAAAAACATGAAAAGGCAATTTAAAACCCATAAAATTTCAATTAACAGTAAACAAAAAATTTTATCATCTTACTTACCAAGTAAGTGCTTATTAAAACAATGATACAGTGTTCATTACTTAGGAAATTAACAAAAATTTAAATAACTTACCAGTTATTGTCAACTATAGAGAGAAATTAGCCTTCTCACAGATTGGTGGTGGGAAAATGAATCCATGCAACTTGTAAGCCATGAGGCAATATGTTATGTGTGTTTAGAATTTTTGAGTACATTTGATCCAGCAACCCTACTTCCAGAATTTTATGTTAAGGAAATAATCATAATCATGTACAAATATATAGCTACAATGACTGTCAGCATGGTACCATGACATTGGTAATAATAGTAATTTATTAGAAACAACTTAAATTTTATAATAATAAAGCATTCATCAAATAAGTTATATTATTTCTGTATGCTGGAATAATATTTACCCATTAAGATATAGTAGGAAAAAATTAATAAAAGAAAAAATTTATAATAAAGTATGTAAAAATGACTTTTAAAAGACTATTTTAGATTATTTGCTTATCTATAAAGATAATAAAATAGACAACTTAAGACAGTTGTCTCTATCTCTGTTTTTATATATCTCCTAGAATTGTGTACCCCAGAATGTTAAAGTCCTGATGATGGAATCGCGAGTGACTCAATTTTTTAATTTCTCTCTTTTATATTTTTTTAAAAATTCTAAAATTAACAGTATGTAACTTTCGTGGGTTTTTAAAAACTATTTTAATACTTTTCCCTGAAGTCTCTCTCACAATTGCATTTTTAAATTGAGATTACAGATGTCACAGAATTTTGGACATAGCATAAGGATTTAGTTCACCTTTAATTTAAAAGATTGTACACATGTTTGAATTTTATATTTGCTGACCCATGAAGAGATAAAGGACTCTCAAAGATGACAGCATGAAAATATACATCTCTGTGCACATTTGAACTTACAGATTTATGAGAAGCACCAAAAATATGACTCTAGATAAGAGGTTATTAAAGTCAGAAAGAAAAAAGAACTTTTGAAAACTTGTTTTTTGTCGTTGTTGTTTTTGTTTTCTATTTAAATGTTGGTTGAATAAGTAAGCTGCTAGATAAATTCCCTGAGCAGAGGAAATTTCCTATGCTTTTATAGCAGATGAAAACATTTACAGAGTTTGACTGAATCTAGGCCTGGGAAAAACAATCATGTCTCTGCATTTTTCCTGTGTTTTCTACCCACCCTGCCCCATACTCACATTTCTTCTGGAAACCACATAAATTAGATTATCTTATCTTGTACACATAACTGCTGGGCATAAGTGGAGGAGAGTATTGAGAGCCAACTTGTTCTGTACAGCTAGTTCAAAATTATACTGAATGTCTGTCAGGAGAAGCATCTGTTTAATTGCTTGCCTTTCCCCTTCTCATTAGAGTTTGCACCTTTTTTTGCTAAAGGACTTGGATTTTATTCATGGAATGCAACCTCTACCTATCTCTTGCATACCTGGGGCACAGCAGTGTCCTCCATCAGTTAACTTGTGTTAGCCAGGACTACAAGAAGACACAGGGCATCATTTCAGAAAGCCACCACAGAATCACTGGGAATGGATTTTACAAAGCATTGAGCGCATACTCAAGAGACAGCATCTTTTAGCTTTGTTTGTATTCTCTGGGTTCGCACCTGTATTAACTAGATGTAGTTAGTTTATTTACCTTGTGAACAGAAGTTTAAGATGACTCCAGATGGGCCATGGGAAATCATTAAAGTGGTTGGTTCTGGAGGAAAAACCTAGATCTAGTTTGGGCTTCATGCCAAAGGCCCAGAATTTGGGGTCTAAAATCTGTTACACTGTAGTATGATTCTACAGACAGATGGAATGTGGTAAAAACAAATCAACAATCCCCCAGTTCCTAGAGATTGGGAAAAGAATAAACGGTCTTCCCTTTATTAAATTCTTGTTATCCCATAATAGCACAGCATAATCTTAATTTGCTTTTGCATTTCTCATAATAAGTTGTCTTGTGAAGAGTGAATTCAAATGGGCACTGAACGTACCCATTGGACCTGTCAGCAGGTTTGTATGTGTTCTGCACAGAGTAGAGGAAAGGAAACTTTCTGAGCAAGGAGTCAGACTACTCTCCTCCATCAGTGTCCAGATAAAGCCAAACAGACTCTCAAACACTTGGCTTCCACACAAGGGCCATGTTCAAGCTCGCTCCTCAGGAGTGCAGACAGACACAAGCAGCAAGCTTCCTGGATCCAAGAATGGCCCTTTTCCACCAACGTCAAACACATTTCACAGCTGACCTGCCAAGAATGTGGATCCTGCTTCAAGACACAGCCTGAGAGAGCACGCAGCAGCCAAAAGAGGGAATCTCCATTTAGACTGCATTCTAGTATATCCCCTACAGATAGACAGTGTGTATATGGACTGGCAAGGATCCCAGCCCTTGGCCTTCAACTAAAGTTCAGGATTACTTCAGAAGTAGATGGAAGAGATAAAGCCACTCCTCCAAATATGCTGTTTTCCGTGGGGATTTGTAAAGTGCAGTTGAAGGAGAGGTTCTTAGGTCAATCCCTTTAGGAGCAATGTGATCAGGATATACACCATAAAGAGTACAGAGACACACAGGCTATGAAAATACCCCCGGATTTAGTTTGTTTAAACTTTTCTCTGACTATCTGTATACTTGGTCAAAAGTAAGGGAGTGTGGCATAGGGAAAGACCATTACTATACCAGGAGTAAAGAACTTTAGATTCAAAGTCCCAGTGTCACCATTGATTTTCTATGTGCTTGGAAAATTCATTTTGCCTTGCTTAACTAACTTCAGTTTTTGTATCCTTAAAATGAAAGGACTAGTAGATGGCTTTGAAATAGAAGTCCCACACAGACTGATATCTTATTATTTTTTCCCACCCCAAATATCCAAAATTACTTATGCTCATTAGTATAGTGGTGCAAAATGGCACTAATTCTCAAGCTGGTGGGAAGAATTTTGTGGATGGTATAACCAAATCTTATGTGATAGTTAGCAAAACATAGCTTGGGTGGTAGAGGGTGGGTTTAGAAAGCATATTCTGCTCTTTCTCCAGAGTGCTAGGTTCCCTGTCCACTATCAAACTAGAATGACTGCCAAAAAGAGCTACTAAGAGAAGTGAGGATAAACTAGTCTTAAGCGTTAATGGCTTACCATCTTCTAGAACTAATCTAAACACTCAAGGATCTGCTCCTAGACTCCAGTGTTCTTTGCTCCAATAAAGTCTCTAACTCACTGTTTCAAGATATGTACTTTACCAATTACCATTCATGGGCTTTCCTGCATTAGGTTTGCCAAATCTGGAGTGGCCTACCATTTCCTCCACAAATGACACAACATAAATAGCACACCTGCTCATGAGAAGAAAATGAACATTTGTATTAAAAATCAGAAAAGAAATGTGTCAAATATATAACAATAGAAAACACTAGGCAAAGTGCTATCTATCTAAGCAATTTCAAAATCACAATGAACTAGATCATTTTACTTCTTTTAATTACCCAAAATTCTGGCATTAGAAGATGTTGAAGACCTTGATAGACAAGTAATTAGAGAAATTTTTGAAAATTTTGCTCAAAAACTTACCTTCAAAAAGACTTAAGGTGCAGATGGTTTTACTAGTAGATTCTTTAGAATTTTCATTGAGAAGGGAAAAACAATTGTCTAAACCATTCCAGAGAATGGGGGTAGAAATTACAAATCATGCAGTGATTTAATTTCTAAGGTAGAGAAGACAAAGGGAAGATAGCAACTTTGCAGTGGAGGATCTGGCGAACACACCTAACCAAGTGATGAAGGTTCATGTCTCCAGCGATGTCATGTACCTTACACTTCACCTCTACAGTTTTCCCCAAAACCAGATCAAATCATGAGAAAACCACCAGACAAACTCCTACAAGATACTCAGCCAGTACTCTTCAAAACTCTCAAGGTTATTAAAAATGAGGAGTAACTGAGAAATTACCACAGGTCATAGAAGCCTGAGGAGACATGAAAACTGAATGCAATGTGGTACCCTGATCTGGATTCTGGAATAGAGAGCATTAATGGAAAAATAGCTGAAATCCAGATAAAGTCTGGAGTTTATTTAATAGTAACGCTTGTTAGTTTTGACAAATTTACCATGGAAATTCAAGAAGCTGGGTTAGGGGCAAATGGGACTCTCTATTATTTTCAAATCTGTTATTCAAATCTAAAATGATTCCAAAATTAAAAGTGTAAATAAAAATTTTAAGGAGAAAAGGTTTACAATTGTATCAATAGATACAAGGGAGATTTAGGGCAAAAAATTTATAAAGCCTGTGGCTTAGCTGCTCATGAGATCTGCAAGGTGTGACTATGATCTAAGAAATTCTGATCCATGACTTCAAAGGTAGCAAACAAAGATGGAGGTATGAAGCACTAGACACTTACTGAGGGATAAGGGGATACAAGCAGCATTTAGGTTTCTCCTATTAAAGAATCAAAAGTTACAGACCAAAATCAGTTCTAATTTAGGAATCCAACACCTAACTACTTCTAATTAGTGTTTTCTTTTTCTTTCTCTACAAATTTTCATCAAGGCAAATCCCAAATTCTTCTATGAAAAGCATAGAATTTCTGACACTCTCATATCAAAAATAACATCTTACTTGCCCCCAGGTCAAGGTATTCTTAATACCTCTACTGACCCCAAGGGCACCTGTGATACATTCCCTAAATATAATTGCTCACCTTTTCACTCCCATACACATACCTAGTCGAGGAAACCCTCTTCAATGTAACTCACTTTATCCTCAGTGCTAGCCATCTGATTCCATTAATTATAGACAATTCATTTTTCACCACAATCTTTAGTCATTAAGAACTACTTAGTTGCTCAATTTCTGCCTGAAATGCACATTTTCATTCAATATGCATGCATATTCAACACTCAAGAAAAAATGTGAAAGACTTTAGAATGAGCATAAAAGTTTCATGAGTGTCCTTTCAATCAAACACTAAGCAATCTTTCTGGGTTACCTGATTCTACCAGGATCTCTGTCTTTCATTGTCATGAATTATTTTGCCATTCTATAAGCAATGCAAATGATTCTTGACCATAGAAATACAAATGGATTTTGTTTGCTAAAGGTGCAGTTGATTATTTTCTATGGTTAATGATTGGTTTTGTATCTGTTAGAAAATTTACTTCAGTATTTCTCATGGTTTCTGTATGTGTGTGCCCTTTGACTCCTCCTTTGAACTGATTTTATTCTCTTACTGATTCCTTCATTAATTAATGAGTTAGATAAAACCATTGTACATATTCATTTTATATTTCTATGATAGTTGCGAATTCTTCTCTTAAAAAAAAATGTTTTCTTTTAACACAGCTTATGATCCACAGACAGATGATCAGGTGTACATAACTGGCTGTTTGAAGAACGCTTACCTTGCTGTAAATAACTGTACGCATTGAGGAGCTGAACTCTCACGCTGAAGTCTCAGTTTCAGCAAAGATCCTCGAAAACATGTGAAACCATCAAATACCAAGAAACCACAGAAGTTTGAATAACAAGGACCTCTACAGTAACAAGCGTGAACCAAAATCCACAGAGATCTTGCCAACATTACTCTGTGCAAGGCCTTGGAAGCTTTGGAAGGCCCTGAGGTAATGATGATGGAAAAGCAAGAGGTGAGGGGGCCTCTATTCTGTCTGAGATGAATTTCTTGCCACAAATATAGGCAGAGGCCCATTGCGGATTTTCATTTGAATTCGTGGAATGTACTCGTACCTGCTACATTGGTTATAGGGGAGTGAATGGAAAAGGTTCATGCTATTGGTGAATATACAGATTTTTAATACACTCCCCCCTTGAAGCCATGGGGGCTTTTCAACCTGACTCTAAGTTGGAAGCCTCAACCCTACTTTGCTCTGTCCTGTGACCCTGTAAATACCCTGGATTGACTTTCCATCCAATTTCTCTTTCGTAAAGTGTAATGATAGCATCTGTACACAGCCTTGCGAGTGTGCATTTCAGATGAGGCTGCTTGTCTTATTAACAAAATCCTTTGCAATCCTTTGTCTACTATTTGCCCACATTAACAAAAAGGGCCACAAGCTCCGGGCACAATGAGCAATGACCTCAGCGTTCTTTAACTGAAGTGTAACTCGAAGCACCAGGCCCATCATTCTAGGTTTGCAATTTGATATTTAGCCCTAAAGGTATTATAGTGTACTCACTTGTGTTAAACCTAACTTTTCCCATTGCAGTTTATTCTCATTTAGTTTGCACTTATCTACCTGAAAGAGATGAGTTCCACATCAAAATGTAATCTCTGTGCATTTTCTCATCACAGCGGTTCATGATGCTTCTTCATAAGACTTGTTTTATGAGTTATGCCCTGAACTCCCCTGCAATGAATAGTATTTATCCCTTCCATTCATATCTACAATTGTTCCTTTATCTCTCATAAAACAATCCTCTGTTGACTCTAAAAATTGCAAAGCTTATTTGAATGTCAAATTAGATATTTTTAACAGTGCTTTTTGAGATATAATTTACATTCGCATGCAAGAAAGCTTAAGTATCAGTGAGATTGTAACATGCCTTTTACTGTTTTAGAAAATTCTCATAAATTTTATGATGTCTTCTTTGGGTTTTTGGTTCTTTTAAGGGAAGTTATACAATTCCTCATTATAGGCTCTATTAGTTACCTGGGGTATCGCCCTAACTGGGATGTCGTCAGCCCTCAGGTCCACAGGTCACTTCTCGGCAATAAGGCTCATGCTATCCTTACACTGAAATCCAGCAATGCACCAGTAATAACAGAATGAAGAAGGCAGACATTTTTCCATTTAGTGTTCCATTTACTCTCTGGGCAACATCTAGACTTTGAAGTGGCTGTCATATGCCTTAGGGGCTTAGTCATATTCTTTGCCCATTTTACTTAAAAAAAAATGAGAAGCGGCATAATGTAGAGCTTAAGATCACAGATTCCGTAGCATGGATTCAAATGCTGCACCCACCATTTAATAGCCATTTGATACTTACCTGACCTATTATTCTTAACCCCTCTGAGACTCAGCTTTCTCCTCTGTAAAATGAAGCTAACAATCATTCCAACCTCACAAAATTTCTCTGAGAATTAAATGAGTTAATACATGTAAAACTTTAATCAGCGCTGACGCTTAGTTAACTCTAATAAAAGATTAAAAATTCTGATACAAATGGTTATACAAATGTAGGGAGGAGACAAGAGAATTAAAATGTTAATCAAGCCACATTTAGAGACTGCAATATGCTGATTAGCCCTGCAGCCAGGTCAGAAAGACACCTGCAGAACAAAGGAACATTTCTGCTGGGATAGATAAGGACTCATTCCCCCAGGCCTGTGAAGGGGAAACAGGCCCCAACAGAGTAATTCTCTATGGCTAAAACCACGCCTAACCTGTGGATTAAACTCTGGGAACTGCCAGCAGGCCTTTTACTCTACATATTCTTACCTTTTCAGGCTATATGCTCTTCCCCTTCCTCACTGAATGTCCATATCAAAGGAAATGGTACTAAAGAATGACATGTAAACTAAACACTCAGGGTGCCTCTCAGTGCCTTTACTCTGTCTCTCTCTTTCTCACTGTCCCTCTCACTGTCCCTCTCACCCTCTGCCTCTGAGAGGAGACCACAGTCTGTCTGTGGAGTGTTACCCCTTTTATAATAAACTTTCCTTTTGTCTCTAACTTTAGTGTGTATGTTGAATTCTTTCCATGCTCTGCACTAAAGGGTCCTCTTCTCTCTGTGCAGGGCTTGGTCTCCTCCCACCACATAGGGGAAATTTGCCCTGTTCTGCATCACTACTATCTAACATCTCTAACTTTTTTATTTGAATTAATTTTCTACTAATAGAGAGAGGGCAACTCTGCAAATAGAAATCTTCTCACAGACTGTGTCCTCTAAGACACAGAAACTGATCATTTTTTCTCACTCAATGGTGTAGCTAAGACATTTTCTCTCAGCTGTGTAGCTAGAACAGTAGTACATGACTTATGTATATACCTTTCAATTAGTTGTTTTGAGCAGAAACTTATTGGTAATTTTTTTTTCCAGCAAGGCTTACATTGAAGACAGCAAAATTTAACCCAAACTAACTTAGATACTCAGTATCCACATCAAACTTCAAGGGAACAATTATCCCTCAGAAATTGTTCATTTTTTTTTCCCCATGACTGCAAATTTTTCAACTGTTTTCCCTGATTCTTTAGTTAATACCATTTCCAACTTGTGTTCCCAGATCTGCCAAAAGAATCTTCCACAATTATTACATTCTTCTTTCAGGAACTCAGTATCTCCCTGACACCATGCATACCAATTCTGAGCTCCTTGCTAGCACTCAGAGCTGTTGCTCCATCAGCCTCTCCACCCTCTTCAGATTTATCTCTTGTTCCTTCTTTCCTCAGTTTATCCTCTCCAGCCAACTTCTCTGCTCACCCAACACTAGGACGCTTTTCTGTGATGTCCTTAGTCTCTACCTCACCTCTTTCATCTCTACCTATCCTTTTGTTCTTCATTTTAAAACCAAACCAAACACAGACAGCTTTCCCAAAAAGACAGTGGGCAAGAGGTAAGCAGCAGAAACAGTAGTTAAAAATAATAAAATTTAAAAATACAAAACTCTCATTTTTTTCCTCTTCTCTACTCAACACTTTGACACCAGATATATGGGGGATTTCCCCTTACTAACCAATTCTCCCACTCTTCGGACACCAACTGGGTGTCCAACAATCCAATTCAATTCCGACACTAACTTCTCAGAGTTAGAATGGACCCCACAGGTTAAGGTCTCAGTCCCACAAAACTGTCTTCATTTCGGATGCTAGTCACAAGTCCCACCTCTACTTCTGACCAACTAGCTATTTATCAGGGTGCCCAGGATCCCCTTCTCAGATTCAATAATTTGCTAGAATGGCTCACAGAACTCAGAGAAATACTCGCTTACACTTGTAAAAATGAACAGACAGATGAAAATGTCCACAGGGTGAGGTCTGGAAGGGTCCTGAGCACAGCAGTTTCTATCCCCATAAAGTCAGTGCACGGCACATGAATGTGTTCACCAACCTGGAAGCTCTTTAGACCCTTTCATTTAGAAGACTTTTTTTATGGAGATTTTATCATATAGCAATGATCGATTATTAACTCTCTCTCCAGCCTCTCTTTCTTCACCGGAGGATGAGGGCTAGGGCTGAAACATCCAAGTTTCTAATAATGGCTTCGTCTTTCTGGTAACCTGTCCCCATCCTGAAGATATCCAGGATCCCACCAGAAGTTGCCTCATTAGAAGAAAAGACGCTCCCAGGAAATTCCAAGGGATTTAAGGGCTCTGTGTTAAGAACCAGGGTCAAAGACTAAATATTAGGATAAAAATGCTTAGGAAATTACAAGGATTTTAGGAGTTCTGTGTCAGGAACGGGAAGCAGAGACCAAACATATATTTCTTCCATGTCACAGATGGTCAGCAGATAGGCCAGGCTTTGGTGTAAGTGATAAAAGAGTGAAGCAGCAAGATCCAGGCCACACAGTAAGGGTCAACATCCTGAGAGCAGGGGCCAGGAGGGAGACAAAGGTGCTCTAACATTAACCTGCAAAGTGAAAAGGAACTTTTCTTCTCCTTTCTATAGGAGGGTGTTCTGGTTGAGAACCAGGTGATAGGTCCATGTACTGGGGTCAAGAATCTACTTTAGAAGGAAGAGCTCTGTGTTTATAATCCAAGAAGATACACCTATCACCCACTAATTCTTCCTTTTCTGTGTGCACAAGCACACAGAAACACCTCACTTCCTTTGTTAGTTCATTTTATCATGCAGGGATACATTGTATTTTTTTCCTTCATCTGGCTATGTTTTTTTTTTTTTTAAAGACTATTTTTGTTTATTTGGCTGTATCAGTGAGAAATTCATCTAGCTTCAAGTGATAGAAAATGTGATTATGACGGCCTAAAGAAAAGTTAATTTTCCTCACTTAACAAGACATCTAGAGGTAGGTGATCTGGTAGAGCTACTTAAATTTACCTTTAGGAACTTGGGTTCTTTCTTTCTTTTTTATCACTCTTAGCATGTTGGCCTACATCCTCATGCTATAACCTCAGGGCCACAAAATGGTTGCTGTACCTCCAAGCATAATAACTATGTTCTAGGTCAAAATGTCATTCTCTCTCTTCTTTTTACTCAAAAAAAGAAGAGATTCCCAGATGTCTCCGCAAGAAGTTATCTATTTGTGTCCCATTAGCCAGAATGCTAGATCATGGCCATTCCTAGACCAATTTAATTGCTAGCCAAAGATAGTGAGAGGATCATGACTGCTTTTCAGATGCAGGACAAGGCTCCCCAGTCATAACTCTAACTAGTTTTGCCAAATAATAACTCTAAGCTTAACTCCTAGGGATAGGAGCTGCCCTTTCTGGGATCAAAGTATCCCCACAGCTATTTTCCACTGTATTAATTAACATTTATTAAGTACTTACTAAATGCCAGACATTATTCGTCAGCAGTTCCATGAATTCTCATTTAATCTTCACAACAACCCTATGAAATCACTACCGTTATTAATCCTATTTTACAAAGGAAGAAATGTAGGTACCAAAAAATGAAGTAACTTCTCAAGATTACACAACTACTGGGCGACAGAACTAAGAACGGGATCCAAGCAAACTGATCATAGAGGTAATGTTCTAGTTACTGTGTCCCATCACTGCTCATCTCTCTCCTATGTAAAAAAGGGATCGGAAAAGCTGGTTAATGAATGAATAATTGATTAACAAATGCACCTTTCCCAGAAGAAGCCATAACCTGCTCGGGGCTTCCCATGCTGTTTGGAATCACGGTTCTCCATCCATCTTCCTAAGCGGGTCAGGGTGTTATTACATGTTCAGAATTTATACTAGTTCATTCTGCTCTGAGACAGAATAGAATAAAATCCTTTTTTTTTTTTTTTTTTTTTTTTTTTTTTGCTGGGTTTTCTGCATAACACAAAGTAAGAAAAAGAAGTCTACAGAAGTCTGAGCTTTATCAGCAGACTGAAGTAAAACAACTGTACATACATGTGAGTTTGGGGCAAGAAATTGAATAAAATTCAAATCACGTTTGGACTTCAGCTAAATCCTTGAAAATTCTAGTAGCATGTCCTGAGCCCCATTGGAAAAGGAGAAGAGAGGGGATGCAGGGTCATTATAGATCAGAGAACTGAGATATAGATACTGGCCCAGTATGGGATGAAGTCAAAAGCTACTTATGCAAGATGCCAGACTTCCAAAGGACAATTGAGCAGTTCTTCCAAACATCTTAATATTTTGTCTACCCAGTGCAAACATCTAGACTGTGAATAAGTGATTGAATTGTTCTGGTTTTATATCGAGATTTGGCACTCTGTAGATATAGCTCCTAAGAACTCCCAGAAAGTACTCAGACTCTGCCTCTGAGGAGAGACCCAGGACAAGCCTACCCAGCCATAATTCAGTTTAATAAATATTTTCAACGTGGATTTCTCTTTTTTGTAAGGTTGCCAGGTTCAGCAAATGTAAATGTATTATGGCTGGTGCAATTCGAATTTCACATAAGTGGTGAATATATTTAGTATAAGTATGTCCCAAAACACATATTTGGGATATACTTATACTAATCATTTATTCAACATTTATCAGTAATTCAAATTGAACTAGGTGTCCTGTATTTTATCTGGCAACCTTAATCTCCTGGGAGACATAAACCCAGTTATGTTTATGTCTCTGTGCTCTATCCTCAGATATAAAGGTAGGACAGAGACTCTCTTTTCCTTGTGTTTCAGCCAAATACAAGTGAGAAGTGCACTTTGAGTGACTGTCAAGGGACCAAGACCTTTGTCCCAGTCCTGATATTAATTCTGCATAAGCTTAGACAAATGGCTTCCATTTCCTCATTTGTAAAATGGAGGCTGAAATTCTGAAAGCACTTGATTCTTCTATCATATTCTTCTGAACCATGCACAAGGCTAACCACTGGCATGCACAGCCACCTTTACTTTTCAGGACAGCCCTAGCACAGTTCACACCTTTGACAGATGAGGAGCTTGAAAGGTCAGTGAGGTCTGAGGGTCTAGCCACTTTTAGCAGCGATGCTATAATTTGCCCTAATTTTCTCTGAACACAGAAATCCAGATGCATGCAGTTAAAATGGTCTAAATCCCAGTCGATATAAATAATTTTCTACATGAAGATGAAAGAATGAAGGCATTAGGGGAGGAGGCCAGTTCCCCTGTCTGAGAACAGGCCACCTGGCCCTGGACAGGGGAGGCCAGCAACTTCCCAAGCCTGCTGGAGAGGAGGGAGGTGCCAAGCTGTCGAAAGGGCCAGACCACACAGCCGGCACTCTCCCTCATACTGGAAGTGTTGGAGGGGCTTTCATCCTCTCTGTTGCTTCCTCCCCATTCCTTTTCACCAACCCAACCCTGTGCCTCTTCACATCTTCCCTTCTCTCTTTCTGGCTTCTTGGAGCTGCTAGAACAAAGTGTTAAGAACATTCTCTCACTGACTCTTCGGTTGCCAGGAACACCTAGTATTTAGAGAGTACTTAGAGTTTGTACAACTCAGATTTCGATTCTCACAATGGTCTTAATTCAACTGTGAGGTTCGTTGGGTCCCCTCTTCATTTCAAATATGTGCAAGGAATAGAGTGAGAAAGTGGCAAAACCACAGATCCCAACCAAGTATTCAGAATATATATCCAGAGCTCTACCTACTATACCTTGTGTCTGGTAACTCTTCCGCGTGACAAGCTATGTCTTAAGTAGATGACCACATTCAGTGCCTAACATCTATGCAGGCAAATGACCACACACCACAAGAAGCCATTAAAACAGAGTAGTAAATATAAAATGACCATTACCTGGAGCACACCTCAGCAGCTGGGCTAGGGAGAGGTGCTGCTTGGTGGTGTTTTACAAGGATTTGGATGGGAGCAAAGCAAACTGTGGTTTGGCTTGCTTTCACATTCAGAAAAAGTGAGAACTAGCTGCAACAAACTGAGCGGAGACGGCTGTTAGAATTACACTCACTCTGGGCAACTGCTTTTCTAAAAATAATTTTAACTTTTTGCAGTCCAACTGGAGGCAGAAAAATACTCAATTATTCAAGTACTACAATTTTTTTTTTTTGGAAAAGGAGGGAATGGGGAGAAGAATTATTAACTCCAGGAAGCAGATTGCAAATTCCAGCACAGAACCCATGTGTATGTTAAGTAGAAACGACACCAGCATTACCTCCTAAGATCTTCCAGTTAAAACTGCATCCCCTCATTTAGGGAAGGAGCCTCTGAGGTTGGCAGCAAAGCTGAGAAGTGCTCTGCCCTCTGATAAAGAAGTGCAGGAAGCTTTGATGAGGGTGGTCCACCTCGGTGGTTGGAGATAACTGTGAGAGTTAAGCTGGGAGGAGCCAGTTATTCTGGGAGTCAGATGACAGTATTTTCAATTTTTGTTCAGTGTGGGCAGAATCTAGTCCTTAGGTTTGAAAGTCATCACAGTTATTCATTGTTTATTGCTCAATTAGATTTCATCAAGGCTTAGAATTTTATTATTTTCATTCAAAACCCCATTAGGAATGGGGAAAGTATTTTTTTCTGCCTTTCCTTCATGAGGAGTAGACACTAAACTTCACTGAGTATGTTCTGTGTGTCAGATACAAGGAGACAACCTCACCAATATTTGTAAAATATATACTATTTTATCCTTTTGACATCCTTCTAACAATTAAGTAGCAAGTGCTGGAGTGGTACACAACCTGATCCACGGTACCTGGTTCTTGAAGGAAAGAGAAGACGTGGGTTCTCCAGGTGCTGGAAAAAGCAGGATAGAGAATGCTGTTACATGTCACACTTGGACGGTGTTTCCAGCAGACCCCAGAAACAGAAGGAAAGTGTGGGGGAACATGAGAGCTTGCAGGCCTGCTGCTTCAGAATGCACAGATGGGTTACTGGTTGGTCAACAGGATGCCTGCTTTAAACTTTAACAAATCACTGCTATGGAAGCAAATAACCTTGTCCCAGCAAGCCTGCACCCTAAAAATATCGCTCTATTTCTATCTTTTTAAAAATTTCTCCAGCTTAGTTTTCTGCACTGGGTTTATCCCTCCAACCTCAGTGGCCTTATTTTTTGTTCCTAAAATATGTCCAACAAATTGCTGTCTGGGGACAACTGGACACCCAGTTCCCTCAGCCTTGAATACTCTGCTCCAGATATTTCCATGGTGGTTAGCCTTCTGAGTATCAGCTTCATTGTTGCCTCCTCAGTGAGACTCCCAGAAGCATCTACATTAAGTTAGCAAAATGACCTTAGTCTCTTTCCAACACATTCTCCACTTTTATCCATAGCATGTTTCACTCTCTGAAACTTCTCTGGTTATTTATTTTATTGCTTATTTATTGTCTGTCCTTACCCCTCAACTAGAAGGTAACTTCCACTGAAACCAAGAATTCCTTTGTCCTTTTCATTATGGGTTCACATTTCTCTTCAAAATAATGTTTTGGAGTTCTTTAGATAAATATCTGGAAGTGGAATAACTAGGTCCTTCTTAGTCTCTTGTTATAACACTTAATTTGAAATCTATTTTGTCCGGTATAAGTATTGCTACCCAGCTTTTGTTTTGTTTTGTTTTCATTTTCGCGAAACACCATTTTTTGTTATCCCTTTACTTTCAGTCTGTGTGTGTATCATTGATCTGAAGTATCTTGTAGGCAGTATATGTAAGGGTCTTCTTTTATTATCCATTCGGCCACCATATCTTTTGATTGGAGCATTTAATCCATTTACATTTAAAGTAATTGTTGCTATATTATTCATATTTTTGTCTTTTTTTCTCCTTCTTCTTTTTAATGAAGTCCCTCTAACATTTCCTGTAATACTGGCTTAGCGATGAACTCCTTTAGCTTTTTCTTATATCCATCCCTAATTCTAAATGATAGCTTTGCTGGGTAGAGTAATCTTGGAAGTATGTCCTTGATTTGCACTCTTTAAATATCTCCTGCCAATCCCTCTGTCCTGCAAAAATTCTGTTGAGAAATCAGCTAACAGACTTATGGGAGCTCTCTTGGAGAAAACTAACTGCTTTTCTCTTGCTGTTTTTAAGATTTTCTCTTTGTCTTTAACCTTTGTCATTTTAATGATAATGTGCCTTGGTGTAAGCCTCTTCAGATTCATCTTGTTTGGACTCTCTGAGCTTCCTGGGCTTGTATGTCTACTTCCTTCACTAGGTTAGGGAATTTTTCAGTCATTATTTCTTGAAATAGGTTTTCAATTTCTTACTCTCCTTTTCCCCTTCTGGTATCCCTATGGTACAAATGTTACATGTGATGTTGTCCCACAGGCTCCTCAAACTATTATCAATTTTCTGGATTTTTTTCTTGTTGCTGTTCTGATTGTTTTCTGCGACCTTATCTT
Organism: Rousettus aegyptiacus; assembly: GCF_014176215.1. Lineage (NCBI taxonomy): Eukaryota > Metazoa > Chordata > Mammalia > Chiroptera > Pteropodidae > Rousettus > Rousettus aegyptiacus. The sequence continues at coordinate 69,774,863 of NW_023416309.1, forward strand.
CAAAATCGCTGATTTGATCCTCCACTTCATCTAACCTATTGTTAATTCTTCCTAGGGTATTCTTCATTTCAGTTATTGTAGTCTTCACTTTTGACTGGTTCTTTTTTGTTTTCTATCTCCACTTTCATATTTGCTATCTCTTTGTTAAAGTTCTCTCTGGGTTCCTCTGTTCTTCCCCTAAGTTCATTGAGCATCCTTATAACCAGTGTTTTAAACTCTGCATTTGGTGGATTGTTTGTCTCTATTTTGTTTAGTTCTTTTTCTGAGGCTTTGTTCTTTTATTTCATGTGAAATACATTTCTTTGTCTTCCCATTTTGGCTGCCTCCCTGTGTTTGTTTCTATGTATTAGGAATAGTTAGTCTGTCTCCTGATCCTAATAGTAGGTGTCCTATGGGACCAGTAGTTCAGTCTTCCCTGGTCACCTGAGCCTTGTCACCTGTCCCTTGTATGGATTGTGTGCACCCCTATTGTAGTTGAGCTTTGATTGTTGTTTGTTCATCGATAGGAGGAATTGACCCTTGGGCTGATTGATTGTGATGACTGGCTGTGACCAGTGGAGGAGCTGTTGTGCAGGGGCTGACCCTACAGCGCCGGATTTGCTTTAGCAGGGCTCTAGTGACTGCTTTGTTTGCCCTTTGGATATGTCATCCTCAGATGTGACCACAAGTGGTGCTCCAGCTCAGACCAAAGCTGGCCACTGAGAAAGCAGGCTGGGGCCTCCTGGAAGGGGCCTTGCTGCAGGCCAAGTTCAGCTGTAGCATATGCCCTGTGCAGGGTTACCTGGCATGAGGCCAAGCAATCTGCAGATGGCCTCCATCCGCCCTGGGCTTGGAAGTGCCTTGATGGGCCAAGGTGCAAACCAAGACTGGTTCTGCTAATGCCAGGCTTGGGACTGCTCAGCAAGAGGTACACAGCATGCTGAGGCCAGAGGTTGCTTGTTTCACTTACGTGAACCTTTAGGAGATTTTAGGAAAGTCCATAGCATGAGCCAAAACAAGCCATTTGTATAAAAAAATCAAATGGAAGTGGCTTGGGTGGGCCCGCACATTTAGAGGGGCAGGCTCTCAGAAACTCGCCAGGGTGGAGTGACCAGCATAAGCTATGTTGATGGAGACTCAGATATAGCACCTGCCCGGATCAGCAAGCTGGGTGGGGGAGTGCCCAACAAAGGAACAATGCCCTTTGTCAGCCCTTTTGTCTGAGAGAAAGTTGCCCCTCCAACCCTCACCCTGAAGCCAGACAACTCAATGTCTCCCTATATGCCCCTGATGCCTCTTAAGTTGGAGCTCAGAGTTAGCAAGTCCATCAGTGGTAAGTCCACACATGTGTCCCTTAAGAGGAAAGTCTGAGACTCCCTAAACCCTCACTCAGCCACAATCTCTGCTGCCTTTTACAGCCAGAAGTTTTGGGGACTTCTCTTCCTGTCACTGGAACCCTCAGCTTGGGAGCACTTACTTCTCTAGAAGGAACCTCTGCAGTTGAGATATTTCTTCCAATTCTCGACCGCTATACATCGGTGTGGGACCAGCCTATTTTGTGGCTCAATCCTTTCTACTAGTCTTGAGATGGCCTCTTCTGTGTGTCCCCAGTTGTAGGACTTCTATTCAGCCATATTCCAGGTGTCTCTCAATGATGGCTCTTCTGTAGTAACTTTGATGTTAATTAATGAATGATTAACTGAATACAAATACCCAGCTCAAAGGAAGGAAGAAGAAAGGAAGGAAGGAAGGAAGGAAGGAAGGAAGGAAGGAAGGAAGGAAGGAAGGAAGGAAGGGAGGAAGGAAGGAAAGAAGGAAGGAAAGAAGGAAGGAAGGGAAACTAATTTATTTGTGCTGAGATGGAGCCTGCAGTTTCAATTTTTGTTTTTGTTTCTGTTTTTAAGTCTCTCAGGTGATTCTACTCTGTAGCCAGCACTGAAAACTCTTGCTCTGAGGTACATAGAACTGACTTAAATATCTGTCTCTTTGGAGGAAGTGCAATGGTATATTCTTACCCACTTAGATAGGAAGAAATGAAGCTGTAAGGTATTCCTCCCCATTCCTATGAAATCAACCATCAACATGAGCACCCACAATGACCGAGTTGAGTTAAATTGATCAGCTTAGTTGTCATTTTGGAAAGCAAAGAGCATTCTTTCATCACCAAAACTCAATGAAGAGACAGGTAATAGTGATTGGGGTTATAGGAAACAGATGTTTGGATCATGGAGGGACTACCCTAGAAGCCTTGAAATTTAAAAAAAGAAACAAAGTAAGAGCCCTCATAACAAGTAGTAATAATCACAGACATTGAGAGGAACAGGAAGAAAACTGTCCCTGTGGAATAGAGAGCTGATTCCCTGAGCACAAGTCCAGGAGGAAGAGAAGAGTGAGAAGGGTGTAGCCGTGTATGGAAAATTGGATTTTTCTTCACATAGCTGCTAGAAAATGCAAGCCAAAATCCAAATTCATGATGTCACATGTCTGCCAGTAAATTCTTCCGCCCCTACTCTGTCCAGTCCTGACCAAAGATGGCCTATTGCTCTGGGCTCTGAAGACACAGGTTAAGTATGGGTAGGTGCTATTTTCTTTTTCATATAGAGTAGGAGCATAGAAACTATTAAAAGGAAAGAGGGCCACTATGACCAAGAATGCCAGTTCTTTTTAGTGTAAATGCATCCTGCCCCAGACATCACTCTCTAGCTCTATCTAACCAAAATCTGTGTAATTCCCCATTTACTCCATCACCTGATTTAATATTCCCACAGGCTATTAAACATGGAAAATTCCATTAAACCTTTACCCCGTTGAGCTTATTTTGCTTTCAGGGACTATGTCTCTTCTCTTGTTACTAATTTTGTCATAAGATAGGCACGTAAACGTATTAAAAAGGAAAGAAAATAAAATGTGGGAAATTTCAATGAAAAAACTATTTCAGAACTTCAAAAACACCACATGAGCTGTAGTTAGTATTAGTCTAGATAAGTGACGATGTGCTGTGGTTACAAATTAATCTCAAAAATGAGTGCTTTAACCCCACAAAGATTCATTTTGCTTTCATGCTACACATCCAAAGCAGATTGATGGCAGTCTTTGCTCTACTTACTCTCATAGGGATGCAGGTCACTGGAGGCTCAGTATATGGCTTTCAGGATCATTACATCAGGCTGCCATCTTCTTCCATCTTTTAAGGAACTTTGTGATTACATTGGACCCATCTGAGTCATCCAGGTTAAACTTTGCATTTCAGAGTCCTTAATTTAATCACATCTGCAGAATCTCTCTAGCCATGTGAAGTGAACATTCAGAGTTTGCTAGGGTTAAGACTTGAACATCTTGGGAGGTCATTATACTTTATACCATACTCTTTAAAGTTAAAGCATAGTTTTAATTTTAAAAATAATAAAAATGAACCCTAATTCTCTCTCTCTCTTTGCTCATCTCAGAAGCATAAATCCTGCCTACTCAGCTTGGAGGGCACCTCCTCTTTAAGAGTGATTTACAGCTAAAATGTTAAAAATGTACAGTGAACATGTTGAAAGAAGTCACCCTGAAGCTCCCTGTTAGTGTACAAGATCATTTTTAAGAATTTAGGGGATGATATTTACATTTTAACATATTAACATACATGCAATTCAAATTCACATTCTTAGGGAGTGGATTCTTGAGATTATTCCATCTCAGAAAAGAATAACAATGTATTATTTCCTTATATAGTTCCAGGAATTGGAGTTTTATAATGCCCATTGTTTTCTCCAATGGTGGGAAAAACTTTCAAGGTCAAGAAACTTCACCTTAGATCTCATATTTTCTTCTTTACTTACAATAGAGTCATAAAACAGGCACTACCTTATGCATAAATATCTTTCATATGTGTGAAAATTATTCCTAGAATCACAAGATTTAGGGCTGAAAGCAACTGTATGGATCATAGAGTTAATCTTCTCTTTCCAAATGAGCAAACAGAGGCCCAGAAAAAGAAAGAGTCTTCCTCAAAATCAAGTTACTATGCTAGTTGTTTGCCTTTACACTCTTTTCTTCAAGAAGATATAATCCTTTTTTTTTTTCTATTTTTTCTCACACCATTCTTGCCTTCATCCTTTCTTAGCTTTCCTTGAACTCTTCAAAAAGGTTGAGTTTTCTACATGGGCTAACACCATTAGCTGTGGCCTGGCCATCAGAGCATCCTCTGCACACAGATGTGGAAATTCTTCTATCCCAGACCACATTCCTTGGCAAGTCTGCCAGGAGCAGAAGCTGAACATGTAAGGTGAATATGTCTTTCCCTCTCATCCAGCATACACAGTCTAAGGGTGAACCAGGAGACAGTGATTTATCTTGTTTGTATGCCCCTCTGTGGTAAACTGTAAAAGTCAAACTGTTTGTCTGTGGAAGTGAGAATGACACTGAACTAGGTCTGTGGTCCCTGAAGCCAGGAAGACTATGAGGAGATCAGGTCCATGGAGTCTCAACACAAGAAATTGACATGTGTATATTTGAAGCAACTAGAAGTCTGCTGCAAAGGTACATGGAAAATTTTCACCTCAGTGTGAAATCCCTCCTGCTTAGTCCTCAGCTTCCATAGTAGGTTTGTGGCACAGACTTCCTTACCCATTTAATCAAAAGTAGGTCCCATCTCCTCTTCACTGCCCATCACACAGCCTTATTTAATTTCTTTTCATACTAACTACATTTATTTGTTTATATTTACTCTATATTCCTTCCTACTTCATTCTCCCCACAATATCCCTCTGCTTTTGCTTGTTTTTCCATTTTTATCCAAATCAAGTTCATTCTCACATGTGCTTTCCTCATGATAGTAAAATGGCTTCCAACAGCAGAAACTGGCTGATGCAAAGGCAATGGAGTTTCCTGGAATGGCTTACTCCAAGCAGAGCACAGCCTTGGAGCTCCAAACAAAATGCAGGGCAGCCACACAATGCAGGTGGGAAGTTTCTCAAATAAACATTGGGCCGCTGCTTGGAAGGGAAAGGAAAGGAAAGGGATACCAAATGCACAACCACTAAACGAACATCCACAGCAACCAGTCAACTCCATCTTCTTCCTGACTAGCACTATATCCCTGAGTCCCAAATTGGCCACGAAAGTGTCTGGCCAAATTATTAGTGTATGTACATACATGTTGTATCTTAAATAGTATAACTTTTAAAGCAAAGAATTGATTTTATTAGAGACTTCTGTAATGTACTGAAAATATTGGTACAAAACTTTACTTTGAATAGCCCTATCCACATATACCTACAGTAATGCAAAATCTTCAAAGAACATTTTCAAAATTAAACCACTATTCCATGAGGGCAATTGAGAAGGACAATCTCATGTCGGAATGGCTTTTTTTACAACCTCCAAAAATGCTCCTTCCAATTTTGAATCATTAAAAAAAAGTTGGTTTTGATTTAAAGAATTGCTTTACAGGAGGAAGAAACTTTTGGCTGCATTCCTTCATGAGGGAAATGGATCGAGATATAGCTAAACAATGTGTTTAGATGAAAAAAAAATGACTAGCTCATTCATTTAGAGTAAAAATGAAAAAAAAATAATTTTATAAAGTTTGAGGGTTTTAGGTTTTCCAGATTCCTACAGTTTTTAAATTTACTGTAACTAACCTTGAGATTTGTTTTTCTCCTGGATTTTGGTAAAGTGAGCATTATTACAGAAATAAAAAGTAAATTTTTCTCTAGTAACAAAAGTAGATAAATATTGAATTGGAATATACACATTTAATAGGTTCATCATCCTAATATATGGCTTTTTTCTTCTGGGAGGCATTTTCTTGGGGAAATACCATCTTAAGTAAGTTAATCAGTGCTCCTGGGTTAACCTGAGCTAAAAGTTTGCCATATTTTTTTTCTAACATATCAGGCTTACATTTTGATAGTAAGTCTGTAGAAACACAAAGGATTAATCAGCAGGAAGTTTGAATACTGGTCCTCATTTGAATCTCACACACTCCACTTGGAGACTTTATAACATTAAATGTTTCTTCAACAGCTCTATCTTTCCCCTTTACAAGCACCAGTCCCTGTGCTTTGATAAATGTATATTATTGCCATAGAAGCCCTGAAGGAAAAATATTAACAGTCCCAAGGTCCACAGTGAGAACCTTCTCACCCCAGCAATTTATTCTGGGATTTAAAGCTCTGAGATGCAGAAGCAATCCTCAAACAGATGTCCAGGGCTCAGCATTCAGCAGATGGTTTGATCAGGGAGGTCAGGGAGAAAGGAAACTCTAGGGCAAAATTTCTAGACATGCGAGGCTCATCGTGTGCTGGGAACAAAGCCCAAGAGGCAAGATATGTATGCTATTAGGAATGGAAGGGGGATAGGGTGGGTGTGGGGGTCAAGACTGTGACTTTGTCTGCAAGACTGGCTGAGGGAGGTGTGGGGGCTGGGAGGGGAAGTGAGCAGGATTGGTCCCAAAGAGCAGGGGCATGACATGGAGGTGAGGGAGTGGAAGGCAGTCTTTGGAGTTGGAGCTTAGAATCTGGCAAGAGATTGAAGGATCAAGAGTCTTCGAAGCAGGAAGTTTACACTAAAATTTTGTTGAGACAGTAAAGACCTAGATAAATTGACGAGAGCAGAAGCAGGGACAATAGGAAACAGAACCTGAGAAGATGGATTTCTCATCCTTTCTGTGACTCCGCCCCTCTTTACTTTCTCTCCCTATGTTATTGGTTGAATTGTGTACCCCCAAAATATCATGTTGATGTCTTAACCCCAGCATCAAAGAAGGTGATCTTATTGGGGAAATAAAGTTGTTGCAGATGTAGTTAATTAAGATGAAGTCATATAGGAGTAAGATAGATCTTTAATCCAATATAACGGTGTCCTTATAAGAAGAAGAAAATTTAGATAAAGACACACATAGAGAAGAACTATGTGTAAAGACACAGATGCAAATAGAAGAAGATGGCCACGTGAAGAAAGAGACTCAGAAAGGAGTTATGCTCCCACAATCCAAAGAACACCTGAAACTACCAGAAGCTGGAAGGAGACTGTGAAAGGAACATGGCACCACCAACATCTTGAATTCTGGCCACCAGAACTGTGAGAAAATACATTTCTATTGTTTTTAAGGCACCCAATTTGTAGTATTTTGTTATGGAAGCCCTAGTAAACTAATACATACTACTTTTCTGATTTTCGATTGCAGCCAATTAGAGAGAGAAACAGAAATTATTTTTAACCAGTTTTTAAAATTAATTAGCCAAAATCTACCCAGTCTCTGTCCCCATAGACAGGCTTTGCTTTTGCCCTCCATCAACTTTGATGCACCTCTTTGTGGTGGAGAGAGGGTAGAGCTCTCAATATCAATTTTCCTAAAGAGATCTTTCTTGCTAAAATCTTTTCTCATCTGCTCTCTTATTCCTTTTATACTCTCAAAGATGAAGGAATCTGAGTGTTTCAGTACAAGTTCTCAGAAATTCTTGATAAATATCTACATATGGTGATTTGTCACCTCTGTTTGAAAGTTCCTATCTGTTGCATCTTGGTTCTTAAACTTTATTTTAACAAAGTTGGAAGATTAAAAAACAGCAGAGGCCCTTGCAAATATGATTAAGAAATGAAAATCTATTTTTTAAAAACACCAAAGAGTTTTTAAAAAGAATCAAATTTAATTTCTAGAAGTAAAATGTATAGTAATTAGAGTTAAAAATGTGATGGACGTGCAATGGTGTAAGGCTTGACCACCATGGGAAGAGATCTGATAGTAATGCAACAGATTAAAGAAGATGATGGTTATGTCCCTCTTTTATAATAGACTGAGGTAAGCATTCCAGGTTGGCAGGTAGCTCTGCTCTGGGAAGTCATTCAGGGGCACCAATTCCTTTTGTCTTGTTTCTTAGTCATCCCCTAGAACATTAACCCCATCTAGTTACAGGGACAGGCAACAAAACAGATTTTTTTCCAATCCTTTTTGAACCATTGCTTTGGCAAAATACAAATAATAATAATAATAAATTACCAGTAAAATGATTAAATGCTTTTGTATTGTAACAATGTTGAATTGCTATGAAGTGTCTAAATGCTTCCCTCCACTTTCTAAAAAATCCCATTGCAAGCCAGTAATAGTTTATGAACCTGCTGTGCTTAAACAGCGTTATTTCAGCTTATAAGAAGGAGAAAGGGTATGGAAGAGACACACCTATTGTGTTAAAATGGTACACATCATTTTCATTCAGTCACATGGCCACATCTAACTGAGAAGTTGTTTGGGAAATACCATATAACTGAGTATGCATGTGTTCAACTACAAAACAATTAACACAGAAGAAAGAGAGAATAAATTATTGTGTACAATAAATGCCTCCATCTCAAATGGGTTATAAAACATCTTGGACAGAGTGCATCAGAATGTCAGTGAACTGAAGGATAGAACCAAAGAAATTATCCAGAAGACCTTCTAGAGACAAAGAAATAGAAATATAAAAAACATGCTATGAGTCTTGGAAAAGGCCCAACAGAATGGGAATGAGAGAATAGTTAAAGCAATATGGACCAAGAATATTCTAGAATTGTTGAGAGATAGCAATGCTGATTCATGAAGCGTAATAAATCCTATGCTGGGCACTGTTGTAAAGGCTTCATCTATTAACATATTTAATCCACACTACAACTCAATATGAAAGGTATTGCTAACATTCCCTTTCTATAAGGGAGGAGATTCAAGGCTCAGAGAGGTTAAGTGACTTGCCCAATGTCACACAGCGAACAAGGAGCAGAGATAGGTTTCCAGAGTCTTTTACTACAATACTATATTAACTCTCAAAAAGAAATCTATACTGTTTTAGTAAAAACAATAAAGGCAATGCTTTAAAAATAAACGTATTGAACATTTTCATTTACATTTAATTATTTACTTAAAAACATTCTCAAGGTCTAAAGACCTAAATATAACTCCACTCTAAATATTTAATCCATACTATGGGGAAATATGGTAAAATAAGTGTACATTTCCATTAATCCCTCTCGAAAACCTACAACCCAGAAAGAAAGAAAGAAAGAAAGAAAGAAAGAAAGAAAGAAAGAAAGAAAGAAAGAAAGAAAGAAAGAAAGAAAGAAAGAAAGAAAGAAAGAGAGAGAGAAAAAAAAACTTCATTTACAGCAAAACTGAGAAATGGCTGCAAACTTCAACACCACAAACCCTCTATAGCAGGAATGACCTGTTTTTATGTTTATAAGGGAGACCACAGGGGCAGGGTCACATTTGCATTGTTGTTATCAGAGACCACATGGAGATACCACCTTCTGTGGCCCGAGAGATATTTCAAGAGATCCATCCTGCTCTGCATCCTTCCTCTTTCCCACTTTATCTCTGCTTCTCAGAATGATTCCTCTCTTCACCCAGAGCCATGAGACAGGGAGAAAGCCGGCCTCCTAGTCCCAACTCCTTTACCAAGAATCTGTGTAATCTCAGGCAAATCACTCTGCCTCTCTGGACTTCCGGTTGTTCTTAATTGATAAATGAGAGGCCTCATTTGCATCAGCAGTTTTCAGACCTTCCCAAGACTCGAATCATTTTCTCCTTACAAAACCTGTGACAGAAATCTTATAGAAATCTAGCCACTGTAACTGAATCAGAGAGGGAGGGACAAAAGCCCTGTCCCCCAGGCTTTCCTATCCCACCCACTGACTGGACATGATACAGACTCCCTCCTCAGAGCAGTTCAAAGATCACCAATTTCCGTGATTTCTGACATTTTTTCCAGCTGTGATGGCTGATAATTATTTCAGGAACCAGACAACGAAATATTGGTCTCTGCTCTAAAGAGTGGTGGCGAGGAGGACAGAGGGTGGGGAGGAGGAGGAAGAAGGGAGAAGAAAGAGAAAGAAAAGAAAAAAGGAGAGGAGGGAGAGAGAGGAGGGAAGAGGGAAGGAGAGGATAAGGGAGGGAAGGAGAGAAGAAGCAGCAAATTGAGTATTTAAATAAGAGCCAGAAGTTATTTTCAAACTTGAGCCCAAATGAAATCTGCCCACTATCTTTGCTTAGTGAATAATTAACATGAGGTAACTAAACAAGACATTTATTAACAAGAATTATGTGGCCATTTCCCTTTTATGCACCATCTTATTAAAATGTCTTGGGAAGAAAGAGCCATTTGTGGGCCACAGGTCTCACCTGGGGAACAGGCAGAGGGCAAGCCAAGCACCCATGCCTCTGAGGCCACGCAGGTTAGTGGTGATAGCTCTCGCTTAAACCAAACAAGCATATTAACATCTCTTCCACCTGAAAATTTATATCAGCTTTCTATGTAAGCAAATCTGAAGAATACCAGGGAACTGGAAACATGGAACAAGAACAAAAAGCCTTTTTGTCTCAAGGGCAACAAAATAAAAAGGGTTTCTTTTCTCAGGCCATAAGAAAAGAATTATTCACTTTAAGCGCTCAAGCTGACATTTTCATGTGAAAACAAATTTGGACAATTTCATTTACTGCTTCCAAATACTGAATGACCTGAAAAGCAAAACAGTATTTTCACAGACATCTCTCCTCCTCACAGACATCTCCCCTCCTCTCCCAGGCTCGCAGATGTTAACTCTCCCTTGCCTTTTTCTCTGCTCTCTATATATCCCTCAGAGTGCCTATAGCATTCTTTTATGTATGTATGTATGTATGTATGTATGTATGTATGTATGTATGTGTTTACGTATTTATTTATTTATCTATCTACCTATCTATCTATCTATTTATTTACTTATGATAATTTGGAGACGTAGTACTGTGTCTATCTGCCATGTGTTTTTTCTCAACATCAGTACCAAAGTCATTCTTACACTTCTACTGCACTGAGGGCTATTAAGATGACAATGTATTGATGTTGCAGGAAATGGCCCCTTAGTTCAAACTCAAGCTATTCCTTCCCAGAATGTATTACATTCCCTCTGCCCACTCCCCACTGAACTTGGGTGCCCCTCACCACTTGTCCCTGTCTCCTAGTTCTGTTTTCTCAGATCTTCAAACTCACTTTACTGTATTGCATCAAACTCAGGATCTCACTGATTCTAAAATGCACCATTATTTAATATAACTTTGAGAAATAGAAATTCCTGCCAATGAAATGCTGACACGGTACTTTCTTATCATCAAGAATTGTTATTTTATACTTGTCAAGAGTTCTTTTAGGCTTATTTAGACATGAATTGTTTACTGCTCGTGTGCCTACAAAAAAATGAAAATACATGCTAAATTAATTGACTGTAGTATTTCTAAAATCTCTTCATGTTGAGAATCTGACACTTCTGAATCACCTTTTGATTCTGAGTCTCAATGACCATGTTCTTTCATGTATCTTTATCCTCTACACTCTCAAGAGTATTGACAACCCTGGGTTTTCTACAATGACTCCTCTGTTGTCAAGATTTCCTTCCAAGCCATAGATAATGTATCCTGCAATTTTTGATGTTGGCACTTTCTTGGTCTAACCAGAAGGTGTCAATAAAGGTTGTCATATGACAATCAAGACATATTTCTTTCTCAACAGGGACCTTAAATTGTCTAGTCTCACCATCATAAACAATAAAGAAATTTTCATGTACACAGGCGAGGACAATATGCCACCACTATCACCTGGCCAAAAGCGATTGTGAGATGCTATCAATTCTAAGACTCATCCCAAATTCATAAATGTGAACATGTGCTGTAACATTAGGAAATGATGGAGAATGTGCTGTTTTCTCTGAGTAATCTCTCCCTCTCTTGCACTCAGTCAACTCTTCTGGCTTTGGAGTTTTCGGTTCAAAGATTTTTATCTCTGCATTTTGTCTCTAAATCTAGACTGCTCTACTTTAGACCACGTGTCGTAGTCTATAATATGCATTTACAAGTGTGGTTACAATACAACAAGAGAGATAAATAATGTAATGAAAGTATGAGTGTGTGATTTCCAGATGGAATTTGTATGCAAATGTATGGTGAATCTGTTGTATCCAGGTATAAGGAATGAACATAACTGTAACCAATTATTCATTCAACAATTGATTTTGAGCTCCTTTATGTAGTGTGTATTTGAGTGGGGGAGCTAGATCATAAACAAAGATAATATGATATATTATATATAACAGGTAGTAATACAGAAATACTCATATAGAAGAAGGAAAAGCAGGGAGAGGGGATAGAGTTTAAAAGAGCTGCTATAAACATGGTTTCAGTAAAGCTTCTCTAAATAGGTGACATTTGAACTGACCCCTAAGTGAAGAGAGAAGAAGGCCGTGAGTGTATCTGAAAGAAGAGCTTCCAGAGCAGGATGGAAAGGCAAAAGCCTAGACGTGGAAGAATCTTCATATTTGAAGGATGGCAAAAAAGGCTGGTGTAATAGAAGCATTGCAGGCTGGGAGGAGAGTAGTCATATACGATGTGAGAGAGGCAGCCAGAGGATCAATTTGCAGGGCCTTGAAAGCTACTTGAAAAGCACTTGGACTGATTAAACTGATCAGTTGTCCTAGCATATACTCTACAGTCCTTTAACTCTCCCTAATTTCCTCAGGGATTTTAAGGGAAATGTCTCAGATAGAAACACAAGTGAGTCTCCCCAGCTCCCTTTTCATACCTGGTCATCATTCACTTGAATCCCTACTTACCCAAAGGTCCTCTGGGTAAATATATTTGTGTATTGAGGTAACTTCTTTCAATAAATATTGAACAAGAGGAACATATAGGGCACAATGACTGCAAAGAAACATTTTTCTTAAACCCGTATTCCCATGTAATCTTGCCCTGTGGGACCTGTCATTTCCCTGGCCTTGGATAAAACTTCAAGGAGGAACTACAGACAACTCATTCTCACATCTGAGTGGAAAAAGCTGTAAAGACATGATACCAAAGAGTATGAGGGCTATGAGGCTGGTTGCAGTCATCTTTGAAATCAGTCTGCTGGAGAGGCCTTATAGTAAACCTCTGGGAATGTATTATATCTAGAACAGAAATCTATTTCTGGCTCAGACTACTCCAAAAGTCTACTATGACTTTCAAGCATGAAGACCTGTCTAATATTTCCACTGAAAAGCTGAAAGCATGGTTGGGGGTTTAGAACAGACCCGAGTGCAAGGTGATAAAGGGAGACAACAAGAGCTATGCCTTTGGAATATTCTATCATGTTTGCATACTGGCTTACGTGTTCTTTCAGTTTTCAAATGATTCTAAACAAACCCAAATTTATATTTCTATATTTAGCAGCCCCCAGTTTGATTCTGATCCTGTCTGGAGACTGCATGGCCTTCTGCCAGTGATTAAATTAGTCTGTGGGATATCTATTGCTCTGAGCTAACCAATGGTCATGTGACATTTTTAGCAACTGTAATATAATATTAGTAGAATTGTGCATTTTTATGACTTTGTAAAGTAATCTCCAATATAGTTTAAAAGTCGTGTCTCTTATTAACTCCATAAAGGCCACAGACCTCTGCAACACTACTGAGAGAAACAGACTAGGTTCCCGATTACCAAGACAGGCAAGACCACAGTATATCCATGTAGGAAATCCCTCCAACAAAACACTATACTCAGGCAGTTTCTTCATCTCCCTGAAGAAAAATTTCTGTTGCCATACCAGAAAAAACAATGAATGAGAAGTGTGGAAAGTGGTTGAGAGCACTTTCTAAAATAATCATGCCTGTGTGCCCTGAAAGATCCACTTAAGGCACTAAGTGCCTTCCTCAGCACCCACATGCTTCACTCCTAGTGGACTAATCGCCATTCTCAGAGCACACCCACCACATTTCCACCTCCATGGTTTTCCACACATAATCTCTTCTCATGTATGCTTTTGACCCATTTCTACCTGCCAAGCCATCCTTTAAGTTCAATGCTACATTCTCCAAGAAGCCTTCTTATATCGTCCCAGGCAGAATTCATCTATCTCTGGTCTTCATATCATTTCTGTAAAGACAGAAAAATATTCTCTCTTAAAATGTTTATGAAGGTCATCCAAAATAAAGAAAGTTTGAGAAATTGTCACAACCATGAGGAACCTAAGGAGACAGGACAACTAAATGTAAAGTGGTATCCTGGATGGAGTCCTAGAATAGAAACAGGGTATTAGATAAAAACTAAGAAAATCTGGACAAAGTATGGATTTTAGTTACTAGTAATGAGTCAATATTGGTTCATTAAGTGTACCAAATGTACTACACCAATGTAAGATGTTAGTAAGAGGGGAAATGGGATGTGAGGTATATGTAAACTCTCTGTACTATCTTCACAAATTTTCTATAAATTTAAAACTGCTCTAAAATAGAATATCTATCAAAGACACAAGAACAGCAAGGACCTCCACAGTTAAACCTAATGAAAATGAGATCAACAGATGTCCAGTGCCAGCCGCATCTGCCTCAGGAGAGAGTACAGAAAGACCCAGAGCCCGCTAGACTGGTTGCTCCTGATGGATGAACATTCCTTGTCAATTCTGTTCTCAAGACCAGATCTGCTAAATAAGTGAAAATGAAGATTTCACACAGAGACAAAGACCTAAAAGAAGTGTGAAACTATACAAGGGGCGTGCAATATTTTAAATAAGGTATAAAATGTCATCTAAGACCAAAAAAATTAGACAACCCTTTTTTGGAAATTCATATGCTGATATCTGAAGAACATGTATACTCTTTGATAAAGCAGTTTCACTTTAGGTCTCAACCTTTAAAATCTAGCAGCAGCAGTACATGAGAATATGTGAACAAAGGTCGTCGCCATGGCACTCTTTAAAGGGACACAGACTGGGAAAAAAACAAATGTCTGTCAACAGGGAAGTGGTTGATTAATTGTGGTACAGGCATATTATGAAATCATATTGCAATTCTGTCAAAATGTCAGTCTTCTGAATAGGAAGGATGCTCCTGATGTCTTGCTAAGTGAGAAAAGCAAGTCGTAGAGGGGGAAATGGGGAAGCAGCAATGCGGGCGGGTGATTAATGAGCTTCCTTTAGAGGTGATGAAAATCTTCTGGAATGGGATAGTGATGATGGTTGCACAACATTGTGAATAAACTAAAAGCCACCACATTAAGTGTTAAAATGGTGAATTTTATGTCATATGTATTTTACCTCAATTTAAAATTTAATAACTAATAAATCCTATACAGGTGTATATTTTCAAAGTGCAGCTCTAAGAATCCCTTGTTGTTAAAGACCACATTTGCTATTTATGAGTGTGCTGTAGGAGGAGAATGAGCCTCCCAGGCCTTCTTGAAACCCAGGGTTTAAGTGGAAGGAAAGAAATCTCTCCGAGGGGGAAAGGAAAGAGTAGAAAAGAGTACTGTGGGGTTAAGAGTCAGGCCTCCTGGCTGGGCTGGGAGGGGAGATTAGGGAGGAATCTGTCAAGCAGGAATGTTTTAGGGAAATTCTAAAGTGCTGAAGACCATAATCCTTCCACCATTACTTCACAAACCCCTGTAATGCATCAAACATGCTTACTAATGCTTAGTGTGTTTGGTTTTCTTGTAGAAGCCAAGGAAAAGGATAAGATGTAAGTCAAGATCAAGAGGAAACTAAAAGCAGAGTGAGCCCATGGAGATCTGGAGAACAACCTTCAATGAGTTCCCCTTCAATCGAAGTCATGTTCCTCTGTGCCTTAGTTAATGGGAGGAGGGGGACTCACCTGTTTCAGGAGGACATGCTTGGGGTCTTGTCCATCTTTATGGTCCCTGCAGTATTTAATACAAAGCCAAGCCTATAGTACACGTTCAATAAATATTTATGGAATTTAAATTGTGTTACGAAGAATTTTTTTATTGAGATATAACTGGCATGCAATCTTGTGTAAATTTAAGGTGTACAACATATTGATTTGATATATTTATATATTGCAATATGATTACCACCATAGATAGCTTCAGCTAACACTTCTATCACCTCACATAATTATGATTTCTTTTTTGTGGTGAGAACATTTAAGATCTAGTCTCCTAGCAACTTTGAAGTATATAATACAGTATCGTTGATTCTCATCACTGTGCCATCTATTAGGTCTTCAGAACTTATTCATCTTCTATCTGCAAGTTCGTACCCTTTGACCAATATCTCCCCAATTCGGCCGCTCCCCAGCTCCTAGTAACCATCATTTTACTCTCTGTTATGAGTTTAGCTCTTATAGATTCCACATATTAATGATACCATACAGTACTTGTTTTTCTTGGTCTGGCTTATCTCACTTAGCATAATGTTCTCAAGTTTCATTTATGTTGTTGCAAATGTCAGGATTTCCCTCTTTCTCATAGCTGAATAATATTCCATCATATATATATATATATATATATATATATATACAGCATCTTTATCAATTTATTCATCAATGGACACTTAAGTTGTTTTCATATAATAGCTATTGTGAAGAATGCTACAAAAGAAAAAAAATACAGGTATCTCTTTGAGGTAGTGATTTTATTTCCTTCAAATATATACCCAGAAGTGAGATTGCTGGATTATAAAGCAGTTCTATTTTTTATTTTTTTAGCAATCTCCATTCTTTTTTGACAGTGGCTACACAAATTTATATTTCCACCAATCACCAGCAAGTGTTCCTTTCTCTCCACATCCTATATAATAACCAACACTTGTTATCTCTTACCTTCTTGATGTCAGCCGTCTGGATTTCTTCTTTGGAAAAATGTCTATTCGGATGCTCTGCCCAACTTTTAATTAAATTTTTTGTTTTTTCATTATTGAGTATATGAGTACTTTACATATTTTTAAATATTAACCCCTTATGTAACATATGGTTTTCATTCATTTTCTCCATCGGTTGTCTTTTTATTTTGCTGATTGTTTCTTTTGTTATGCAGAAGCTTTTTAGTTTGATGTAGTGTCATTTGTTGATTTTTGCTTTTATTGCTTATATTTTTTTGTGTCAAATCCAAAAAATAATTATTGTCAAAATCAGTGTCAAAGAGCTTCTTCCCTATGTTTCTTTTAGGAGTTCTGCAGTATTAGATCTTACGTTTAAGTTTTTAATATGTTTTGAGTTAATTTTTGTGAGTAGCGTAAGATAGGGATACAATTTCATTTTTATGTAGCTGGCTATCCAGTTTCTTCAACACTATTTGTTGAAGAGATTATCCTTTCCCCACTCAGTGTTCTTAGCTTTAAATAATTATTTTTTAGTCATTTCTTCTAATCAAGAGATAATTCAAAGCTTGCCGATATTGACAGAGCTGATGTTCATCCCAAGTCCAAAGGACTTTAAAGCCCCTGTTCAGTCTTCTCTCAGTCATTCACTTTTGGAGGCTTTTCTTTGCCCAGCTCTGTCCACTACAGTACCAGGCACCCGGGCACCTAACACGTAGCTTCATCTAGTACTATAACCCGTAGGGATTATATTCAGGCCACAAACCAAGGTGTGCAGATGAACTGTCACTGTCCCAGTGGCCAGTGTAGAATCAACTGATCACTTTCCATATTTCTCTTTTATCTTTATAGCTCCTGTGCTACATCCCGAGATTTACTCTCCAACCCCCTGCCACCTCCAGACAGAAGCTACTAACCACACATATGAACAGATCACACACTTGGCTTCATACCACCTGGAACAAGTTTAAAGTCAAGGTAATAGCCTCTGACATCTGCTTAGCTTTGTACATTTTACTAAATTTTTTTATGGTCAGCATTAATCACTTATGAGCTACACAGGGCAGGTTTTATTAGCCTTGTGCTATGGTTGACCAAATGACCAAATCAAAGATGAGAAAGCAATGAAAGATGCAGCAAGCAATGAAATTCCCACTCAGAATCTAGATCATAGGGATAATTTTTCTGAGTTAAATCAGCCACTTGGGGATGAAATTTACCAATCGAAGCCAATGTGCTTGTTTTAATCATTGTTATTTAATCATTGTTATTCTTTTAATCATTGTCCATTTGCTAATCTTTGTATTCCTCCCATCTGTCACAGTTTAAAATAAAGTAAGCCTCACTAAATGATACAGAGTTAATAAATGGCACATTTCTTCCCCCTCCCCTAAAAGAGCATATGATCAGATTATAATGATAAACTAGTAAACAGTCAAAACACAGTGTTATAACTATAATAATATTCATTAGTTCAATTAATATTTGTTGAGTACTTACTTATGTCAGGAGCTGGGAAGAGATAGACAGCTCTAACGTGAAATCGAAACAGTGTATGAGAGTTCGACCCCCGGAGTCAAATCCCAGTTCTATTATTTTAGCTTTGGAACTTGAGCAAATAATTTAATGTTACACAGCTACAGTGCCCTCCTCTGTAAAAGGAGATAATAAAACATACTAGACAGGGTAGTTTTAAGAATTATATAAGTTACTATATGTAAATGTTTTCGATAGTGCCAGGCCAACGGTAATGTTCAGTAAATTTTAGTTGTCACTATTACCAGTTATTGCTATTATGAAGCTGTGATGTAAAAGGCAGAGTCTACAATGAGAGGAAAATGCATATTTTTTTAAAAGTACAAACTTAAAACCTATAATTTTAAAAATAATTACAATCCATATATATATAATTTTTTTATAAAGGTACAAAAGGAATTGAGAATCTTTCAACAAATGGTACTGAAACAACTGGATATCCATATGCAAAAAAAAAAAATCAAACCTTGCCTCACACTATACACAAAATTTTAATTAATAGACAACAGATCTAAATGTAAAAGCTAAGATAACGAAATTTCATTCTCAAATTTTCCATTATACCCCTATGCAGTGAACTCTCTTCTCCCACCCCACTCTAGCCTTGACAACCAATCATCAGCTTGCTTTCTGTCACTATAGTTTTGCTTTTTTTTAAAGAATGCTATATAAAGTGGAGTCACACAATGTTCTTTTGTGCCTAGCTTCTTTGCTTAGTCTAGCGGTTTTGAGATTCACCTGTGTTCTTGCACATTTCAGAACTTCGTTCATTTTATTGCTTAGTGGTATCCCATGGTATGGATATACCACAATTTGTTAATCCAGTCACACGTAAACACTTGGATTATTTGTAGTTTGGAGCTATTATGAACATAGCTGTCTTGAGGACAGCTCCTTGAGTTGACTTAAGTTTTCCTTTCATTTGGATAAATACTTATTGATAGTTAAATGTTTATAAGAAGCTGCTAAACTGTTTTTCAAAGTGCAATACAATTTTGCATTCCCAAAGCCTCTAAGCTAAACTGGCAGGAAGATAAGGACAGGAAGGATCACTGAGCTAGCCTTGAGCCTTATGAGAAGATGCACATAGGGTGTCAGACCGAACAAAACAGCAACCTTTACTTCCAAGACAGACCCATAGAAAGACAGATGTAGAACTGAAGTACAGAGCAAACTAGTACCTACCATCTGAGCCCAAACCAGAAGCAGGGCCTCATGTTGGCATAGTCTCAAAACATCTCAAAGGCAAGAAAGACATATTTTTTACTCTCCAAGCTCACATTCTTCATCCATGCGCTCACCCTTTGGCATACAAAATTGCAAATATTTAGGAAACAAGAGAATGGGGACTATTTTATATACAGACCAAGGACCTGCCTCCTGAATTGTTTCCATTTCTTGTGAGTATTTGATTCATATTTGCCTCATTTGTTTAAATTCATTAGACAGGGACTAAAGTCCCAATGAAATCCAATAGTTTTATAAAATGCTGGAGGAAACACAAAGTGCAGTGGAGAATTTTGTAGAAGTGTCTCCCTGTAAGTCCTTCACTAACCACATCACCCACGAGGCCACACAGATCCAGGCACACAGGGCTGTTTATCAAATTGGCAGAGCAAAAAGAACATTGTGTGCTAGACAGGGCTGGGGTTGGGAGAGTGGGACACAGGCAGATCAGAAGGTCTAGTTGGCTGCTGCTCATGGTTACAGATTGTCAGGCCAGAATCAACAGGTGGCTACAGGGTCAGAGTTTAGACAGGCTTCCAGAGTCTGGGATAGGGCTTTTCAAGCTACATTCTACAGAGCTTCAAGGTTCCCTACAGTGGACATGAGGGGATAAGGGGCTCCAGGCTAATCTCTCTGTCTTCAATCAAATCAGCTCTGCTTTTTAAATGTTTTATATGTTCAGATTTACACAAGATTTCATTGTGTTTTTTTTTTTAGAAAAAAAGCATTTTCTTGCTAAAGACAATTTGAAAATGACTAGTTCAGAGCTAAATTCCAAAATCAAGCCTCTACAGAAGCAGATAGGTAACATAAATCAGTGAAGCAGGCTGAAGGGTATATAAAAGAGAGTGGTAGGGACTGTGGCAAACTGGAAGGTACCTAAATCCTCTAAAAGGCAGCTTCTCCTTACTTCTCCTTAAATCCAGCAGGCTGTAGCTCTGAAAGATTAAGAACACTAGTGTTGCCAGATCTGCTGATTTCAAGAGAGACTAGAAATATAGATTTTACGTAAGACCTCTCGATTATTAAATATCATTAAATAATTTAGTTTAGTTTAGAATACTGTATGGAATAAAAATTAGCACATTAATGACCTGAATTTGCCTCTAGGTCACTAACTAGCTCTCATCTGGAAAATACTAGAAATGATAGTAGCTTTTCATTAATGGGTGGAAAAGGCATGGTTCATACATTTCATGAACTTAGGAGCTAGTTCTGTCTTTTTATTTATTTTTTTAATTATTGCATCCTCAGTATTTAGCCCAGAGCCTGACATATTCAGTGCCCCAAAATTTTTTGAATGACCAACTGAGTCATTTTCATCTGGCTCTCTCTGCTACACCAAAATGTCTCGAATCTAAAACAAATCTCCACTTCCGATCTGATATTCCAAGTGCCAGTCCTGATCCTTCAGAGTGAGGCTGGAAGGAGCACAGATGTGGGAGGTAGAAGACCATTCTTGGGTAGGATCACCAGGCATGTCTGTATCTTCCTGGACACTGGTGAGTAATCTAAAAAGACAGACTGATACCAGCTGATCAGAAGCAGTGGTCTGCAGTTTCCAGGTCCTTTCAAGGTACAAGTTACTTTTGGTTCATGTCAGGAAACCCCTCTAACACCATCACTTTCACTTAGAGATGATGGAAACCTCTCTGCTCTAAGGAAGGTACACTGTAGCAAAAAAAATTAATGATAATGTTGACAGATATCAAGCATCTTTGTCAATGTTAGCAGACGCATCTAGATAACTGAAAGCAAGCCCTCCCACATTTCAAAGTAAGGTGTTTGACCAGCTCTACAGGACTTGCACAGGAAATAACTCAATGATCCTGTTACCCATAGCTCACTTTGACCTACCTAAAAGCTAGAGCTGAAGTTAGAAATCAGGGAGAAATTGTCTTTATAAGAATATTCACTGGGCAGTGAGGCCTCTTCCAGCTCCATGTTAGAGGGGGGATTTTCTCTTCATTTAAGTCTCGTGAGGGGGACCTCAAGGAACTATCTAAAGTGTTTCTCCTCTGGAGTTTGAATGATACCATGAACTATGCTCAGAAACTTTCAACCTACCTATAATGGTGCCTCTGTATAAATAAGAGAAACTGTGACTATTAGCCAGAATAGGTAGACATATTTACCCATGTCAGGGGCAAAGGTGTGAGTGTGTCTAATGGATCAGAAGTAAGCCATAAGAGAAAGGGGACATTCATAGAACTTCTTAAACATTGCCCAAGAGACTTGCCTGAGGAGATGTGATTACCCCAATCAGAGCTAGGTGGTTAGACCTAGATTTCTAAGAGCAGAGGAAGGAAACATAAGTGGCCACTGGAACACAATATATCACATATGCTACAAGAAGCATAGTTGAATATTTCCAGTACAGACCCAAAAGAACTCACAAATGTATCTCAAAAAATAGTCAGCTTTGCTCATCTACTAATTTGCTATGGTCAGAAGTTGTCAACACTTGATTACATGAATATCAATCACATCGAGTCTTTCCAGTCCTCCTCTCCTCCCTCCCCTATTCAGATATGGAGGGTCACAAACTTCATCTAGTAAGCTGGGGGCAGGGCAGGAGAAATACAAGGTGTAAAACAGAAGAGAAACTTCACTCTCACTCCCTTTCAAAGCACGTGTGTACACACACACACGCGCGCGCGCGTGCACGCACATATGCACGCACCACTCATAACTTCCCTAATAGGCTTAGATAGGATGAGAGAGGGGACAATTTAACCTTGAATAAGTTTGGAGGCCTTTTTTCCCCCTTAAACATTGCATTGTACTAAATATATTAATTACTAAAATGACAATATTCCTGAAGCTAAAAACCATCAGAGGATTTTTAATTCTTAAGAATGAGCTAGCTGACTCTGTTAGCTGCCCAGAATTTTATCAAAGTGTGAAGGGGAAATATCCCATGAGAGTTAGGGGAAAAGAATAAAACTGTTAAAGTAATAGTATTTTTTAAATATAGGAAGAAGGAAGGGCATTCAGACCTGGGGGGCAGAATGCTTGAAGGTATTAAAGTAGTGAGAGCATGAGGAAGAGCAGATTAGCTGATGTGGCCAAAGCAAAGGAAGTGGAGAAAAGTACAAGATGCCAGTTCACCAGGAAGGCTTTCAGTGTTCTGAAGTGTGTCCTTTATTCTGGGGAGATAGGGACATCCTCTGAGGAGGCAAAAATCTGGTCTATTGGGTACTTTCAGAAGAAAAACCTGAGGACTGTGTAGACAGAGACTAGAGGCGCTTTGGAGGTTATTACAATAACCCACATGAAAGATGATGGCCTGAATTAGGACAATTGTGGTTGGAATAGAAAGTGGATGAATCTGAGACCCCATCTAGAGGCATAATCAACGGGAACTAGCCACCCTTTGGATGGAAGGAGTGGAAGAATGGAAGAAGTCAAGGATGGCAACTTCTTAGAGCCGGAGCAACAGGTATCTGAATGGTGTAACCTAGATGTGAAATAAAGAAAAGGAATTTGGAAGGAAAATAATGATCTAAGTTTCAGATGGGATGAATTTGAAGTGTTATTGGCAAGACATTCTTGGGAAGACATTTGAGAAACAGCTGGAAATTTGGTCTTGAACCTGCAAAGAGGTCAGGCCTGGTAAGGAGGTCTCTTGTCCCATATCAGTGTCCTCCTTAAGGGGGTCACTCCTGCATAAAGAATTCATCCATGCTTGGAAAACTCTCTCAGTTACATTTTAGCACATCTTAGAAACAGAGAAGAAAAATGAATCTCCTTTTAACATTTTCATTACGTTCATTCTAAAATTATACTCTCTTGATTTCCAAGGACTTCCAGTACCTGGTGTTGATATATAACCACATAACTTCACCCTCTGTGTATAATGCTGAATTACTTACCCCTCTTCCAGGGCTCACTTCTGACATGGATGTCAAACAGAAATAGAACATGCATCTCCTGCATCTGGGCTGAAACCTTACAGAGATTTCTATGGACTGCAATAAATAATCCCTGATGTTCTTGGAAAGGAGCTATGTGTGCAGACAGGGTAGGGTCACTGTAAATTTATGAGTGCATCTTCCAGTCAGCAAGCTCTACACAGCCCAGAGCCCAGAGCAGGGGCCTGCAGATGGTGGGAGGTCCAAGGGAGCAATGCTACAAAAGGACAGCTGATTCAAGGGCTGTGAAACCTGGATACCTGAAGAGCCACATAACAAATATTCCAATTTCTTAGCTCTTTTACTGATTCTCTTACTGCCAGAAAAAAGAACTTGAAATCTGGATATGTTTTTCTGACAGCCATTCAAGTCTGGTACCAAGAGCACTAGACAAACTTCTGCTATTGTGAATACAATGTCTCCCAGCCACTCAACATGCCCAGAGGTCAGCCTTTAATGAACTGTGCATGGAGGAAGATTGCTTCCTCATCACTTTTCCCCCACACCTTTGGTTCTCTCTCTCTCTCTCTCTCTCTCTCTCTCTCTCTCTCTCTCCCTATCTTTCCTTTTCTTTCTCTCTCTCTACCTTTCTCTCACCCTTTCTCCACCTCTCTCTCCTCATTTTTAACCTAATTGCTAATGAAAACCCCCTTCTTGTGCATAGATTGGAGTAAATTACTTTACTTCTGAAGGCCTTCATTTTCTCACCTGCAAAATGAAGATGTAAGACTAAGTGCTTCTAGACTCAAATGTGTAAATGATTCCTCTAAGGATATTGTTAAAATACATATTCTACTTAGTATCAGAATACTGGGATGGGGCCCAAGATTCTGCATTTCTAACAAACTCATGGGTAATTTCAATGCCGTTGATCTGTGCACTTTCCTTTAAGTAGGACAAAGAATAATTATGACACAGAATGCTCACTTGTAGGGCTATCTCCAATGATACTCTTGTTTTATTGGTAAAGGCTGCTTATACAACTGTGTTGGGAGTTTTGAGGATATATCCATCCTCAGTGGGTGAAAGGTGAATGTAGTAAAATACATTCAAAATAAGCACTTCAAATACTTGCCTTCAATGGAATAGATGATCTCTAAGCACTCTTACAATTCAATATTTTAAAACATCTGTGGTTCTCACCAACACAAAGCATATCTCAAAAGCTGTCTGTATGAAAGAGTCTAATGAACTCATCAGTGTTGATAATGGATTATGAAGGACTTTTTAGAAAGAAATAAGAAGAACGGAAATCATAAAGATAAGAGTCAACAAAACATAGAATCAAAAAAAAAATACAGATAGCTATTAAGATAGTACTTTGAGAGAGGGGGGAAAAAAGGGTATAGATGATAGAAGCTTTGTTCATCCTTCTTTCAACCACATTAAAGCTGGGACACAAACACGGAGGAAACGGCAAGCAAAGTCACCTGAGATCTAGACAAGCAGAAGCACTACAACTAGGGAAAGAATAAGAAATCACCTCACAACAGTAGAAGGAAGGACAGGGTGAAGATGCGAGGCTGCCCGGTCCCTAGCTACTGACTGGGACAGAGGCTAAGGCAGCAGCAACCGGCAGCTTCAGATGCTTCTTAAAGGGGCCATGTCCAACATCAGACTGTCTCACTCTGAGCACCAGCGCTGGGTCAGCTGCTGAGGGGCACCAAGGACTTACAGAGGAACATTGAGTTGTTGGAACGAGGGCCAGAGGCGAGGCCCTCTCCCAGGCAGAAGTGCCAGAAGTATATCCATTGTTCTTCTGTTGAGCCCTCACCCCTCCTAGTACGTGGACTCAGCGCTGTCATAGCTGAGATGTCATTGAACTGGATAACAGAGGTTGCTCTGCCCAGAGGATTTCTTGAAACACCACCCCCAACATGCGGCCCAACTCAAGCCACATCCAGCTGTGTTCTTAAGGAGTCTGGTACTCCTTGCTGAGCCAAGTCCGAGATGCACACTGGTGGCAGCTGACCTCAGTTTCTGGTAGGACTTCTTGAGGCAACTATAAGCAAAGCATCTGTTGATTGCAATCTTAACAGGTGGTCCAAGTGGGGCACAGGGTACAGCTAAACTTGGCCTGCAGCTGGACCCCTCTCAGGACTGTGCCACTGGACACCTACTTCACAAATCTACACTAATAAGACCAGGAGACTTGCTTAGTACATAGAAACAGACACAGAAAGGCAGCCAAAATGGGAAGATAAAGAAGCAGAAACCATATGAGAGAACAGAACAGAGATACAGATATAAAGGAGTCAAATAATCTAACAGATGCAGAGTTCAAAACACTAGTTATAAAAATGCTCAGTGAACTTAGGGAAAGTGTAGGTGAACTTAGAGCTTTAACAAAGTTCTCATAAAAATGGAAATGAAAATTATAGAAGGGACCCAGTCGGAAATGAAAAACACATTATCGGAGATGAAGAGTATATTACATGGAATCAAAAGAGTGAATAAAGAAGAGGATTGAACCACTGATAAAGAAGTAGGGAAACCAAGGACACTTAATCAGAATGGCAAGAAAAAAAAAAGCCAAGACTATAGTAATAATTTAAGGAACCTATGGGACATAATTAAATATTAAAATATCCATGTCATAGAGGTACCTGAAGGAAAACAAGAAGTTGAAAAGCTGGTGAAGGAAATAGACATACAACCCCAGGAAGCTCAGAGAGTCCCAAGAAAGAGGAGCCCAAAGAGGCCCACACCAAGACACATTATAATTAAAATGCCAAAGGTTAAATACAAAGAGAGAATCTTAAAAGCAGCAAAAGAAGAGCAGTCAGTTACCTAAAGGGAGCACTGATAAGACTGACAGCTGATTTCTCAAAAGGAACTATGCAAGACAGAAAGGCTTGGCACAAAATATTCAACATGATGAAAAACCTAGGCTCTACAACCAAGAATACTTTATCCAGCAAAGCTATCATTTAGAGTTGAAGGATAGATAAAAAGCTTCCCAGACAAAACAAGCTAAAGGAATTTAACACCAAGCCAATATTATAGGAATTGTTGGAAGGACATCTTTAAGAAGAAAACAGGTATCAAAAACAGGAATAAAGAATAGTAATAACTACATTCCTATCAATAAGTACCTGAAATGTAAAAGAATTAAGTGCTCCAACCAAAAGATAGAGTGGCTGAATGGATAAGAAAACAAGATCCTTCAAGAGACTCACTTCAGATTAAGATATACACAGACTAAAAGGAAGGGGATAGAAAAAGATATTGTCTTGATGGACCTAAAGGGTATTGTGCTGAATGAATAAGTCAGATAAAGACAAATATCGCATGATTTCACATACATGTGGAATCTAAAGAACAAAATAAACAACAACAAAAACAAAAATGGAAATAAATTCATAGATACAGAGAATATTTTTAGGGCTACTAGATGGGAGAGGGGGTGGGGAATGGGAAAAAAGGGCAAAGGGATTAAGTACAAATGGATAGTTAGAAAATAGACGTATAAAGTGTGTAGCATAAGGAAAATAGTTAATAATGTTGAAGTAAGTATGTAAGGGAGAATAGGGTACTAGATTGAGTGGGGTGATCACTTTGTGAGTTATATAGATCTCTATGCTATAGAACTTAAACTAATATATTATTGCATGCTAACTATAATTGAAAAATTCAGTGAATTGTACAATGTAAATACAAGCAATTAATTGTCTATCACATTTCAATATGCTGAGAATAAACAAACAAACAAACAAAATATTGAAGCAAAATAAAAAAGATGGCACTTTGGAAAGAGTGTTCAAGCAAATAAACACAATAGACAATTGAAAAGGGTAATGACTACAGAAATAGAGGTGTTTTAATAACTTTAAAGGAATATTGTGAACAAGCAAATAGACACAAATTTCAAACCCAGAAGCAATGAATGAATTGTTCTAAAAGTAGAAAATGTAAAAATCTTAATATGGAAGAATGGAAAACTTATTTAGAAAAATACTATTGAAGAAACTGAGAAAGTAATTTAAAAAACCTTTCTCTTCAAATTCATACCCAGACACAAAAGGCAGGCTACCAAGTGAATGCTACCAAACCTTCGAGTAACAAATAATCATTAATGTTATACAAGTTGGCCCCTCAAAATGTTTTTTTCAATTTTAAAAGAAGGAAAAATGTATAACCTAGATACCAAAACCAAACAAGGACAATACAGAGAAAGAAAATTGTAGATCAGTTTTACATAGAAATATAAATGAAAACTCTAAATATAACGTTGACTAACAGAATCCAACATATATTTAAAAAATAATTCATCATAATTACAGTTTATTGCAAACATTAGAGAATGACTCAGCATTATAGCATCTATCAATCTACTTAAAAAATTTAACACAAAAAAACTCATGATTACTTGATAATAGAAAAGCATTTAATATGTCAACATGTTCTTACCAAAAACTTTTAGAAGACGGATGTAAATGAGGTTCTTAAATTGATAAAGTTTACCTTTTAAAAATTTACAGCAAACAAAATACATAAAAAAGACTCTTTAAAAGGGAGAGAATAAAGCAAATATATATGCTTTAATTACGACTATTCACCATGTTTTGGAAAGTCTAATTCACTAAGATAAAAAAGAAGCAAAAAATTGGAAAAAGTAGAAATTGTTGCTAGTCTTTGGAGAGGCTCAAAGTAATTAATAAATATTTATTGAATTGTTGAGGAAATGAATGAATGAATGAGATGGTTCAGCAAGATTCCCAGACATAAGATCAACATGTGGACACAATAGCATTCAAGAAGCACTTCTGGAATGGTAGTCTGAGAAGTTCCCCATGCATTCTCTGTCTTAGTCTGTTCAGGATGCTATAACAAAATACAAAAGGCAAGATAGCTTTTAAACAACAAAATTACTATTATTGCTCACAGTTCTGAAGGCTTGAAGTCCAAGATTATGGTGTCAGCATGGTGGTGAGGGTCCTCTACCAGGACACAGACTTCTTGTTGCATCCTTACATGGTAGAAAGGGTTAGGAATCTCTCTGCAGCCTCCTTTATAAGGCACTAATCCCATCCCTGAGTGCGCCACCTAATCACCTCCCAAAAGCCACGCCTCCTAATACCATTATGTTTGGGAGTTAGAGTTCAATATATGGATTTGAGGGATTCAGACCATACTACTTTGCCCAGTAAAATAACCATGACTCATGAAAATTATAAAAACAACCACCTAAAGTCTCTGGAAATTGTCCTAAAGGAACACATAAAACAAGGAAACATTTATTCAAGAAAATATACTAAGTCGCAGTAAGACAGTGAAAGCCTATGTTATTTGAGCCACAAGCCACCCCTTACATGGCTCTCCCCACCCCATCCCTGCATCAGCTCAGTGTGAAAGAAGCTCTGCCATTAGCAGTTGTAGCCAGGAAGACAGGGCTCTCTCTCCCCTAGCTTTCAGTCTAAGAGTATAGTTTCCCTGTGGGAGGAGCAGATTTCCAGCAGTTTCTATCCTTTCTCGCACCCCAACTTCTTGTTGAAGAAGCTCTACTGCAGGAGAGTAAAAGCCGGAGGTCCTCCTCCAACCAGCCCACACTCAAGAGGTGGAAACTCTACCCTAGAAATAGCAGGCCCAGAATATTTAGCCCAGATCACCCTCACCCTAGTTCACTTGTATGGTGAAGACTCTTTAGTCGAAGAGGCAAGACAAGAAAACCAGAGATTACCACCATGCCCAGAGTTGTGTTCATGGAGCAAGGATATCACCCCAAGAGAAGTGGACCATTGACCCAACACCAGCTCCAGAGCAGTCATACAGAAGTTCTGTCAGTAGGGGAAGCATAGAGCTGAGCTCCATGTATCTCCCTAAAAAGAGTGACTTTATTTGCAATAGAGATTGGGAAGCTCAAGCCAAAAAGCATGTTCATAAATAGTAAAGATTTTGTTGGTTAGCAATTAGAGAAGGCTTGTGGCTCCAGGATAGCAATAGCAAAATGATAAATCAGCTAGAAGTTCAGTAAAGAGAACCAGGGAAAAAAGGAGAGACAGCTAAGATGAGGTGTGGTGTGCTTGAAACAAGCCTCAAAAACTGGCCTCAAAAACTCACTTTTGCAAAGGCCATGATTTTAAGTTAATCAAACTGTGAAGTGATATATGCCCTAAAACATTGTAGAAAACAATAGAGCAATCAGCTAGCAATTAGTGGTGTAACAGCTGGGTGTTATACCAACAGAGACAGACCAGGCAGAAAGAAGCTTACAGGGAAATTAGAGAAAGACAGAGAGCAGGGTTAAAAACCACTCTGTCCCTGATGGTAAAAATGCCCAAGACTGTGTGTCTAAGGAAACACATCAAAGGTTGACACTACTCCAGGAAATATACCTCTCCAAACCAGTTCAACCAAATCACTAAACAAAGAAACTAGCAACCAAGCAAACATCGCAACCCCGCCCCCTCCCGCCACCACCCCCCCCCCCCCGCCGCCAGAAGAAGGAGTAATCAGTATTTAGAGTTGCTATATTATCTGAAATGCTCAGTTTCAAAAAAAATTACAAGATATGCAAAAAATATGAAAGCTTGATCCATACACAGGAATAAAAGCAGACAACAGAAAATGCTTTTGAGGACAGCCATATGTTGACTAGACAAAAACTTCAAAGCAACTATTACAAATATGTTAAAATAATGAAAGGAAATAGTGCTTAAAGGATCAAAGGAAGGTATGATGACAGTGTCATATTAAATAGAAAATATTAAAAGAATTAGAAATTAATAAAAAGAACCAAATAGAAATTTGGGGTTGAAAAGTACAATAAACAAAATAAAAAATTCACTACAGGGGCTCAATAATAGATTTCATCTGGCAGAAGAAAGAGTTAGCCAACAGAGAGAAAGAGGATGGGGAAAAAAATAAATGGAGCCCCTGAGAAATACGAGACATCATTATGTGTAACAAAATATGCATAATAGTAGCACCAGAGAAAGGACTAGAAAAGAGAAAGGACTAGAAAAAGTTTTACAGAAATAATGACCACCCCATCCCACCTATATATATGGTATATAAAGATATATTATGTAAATAACAACCACAAGAGAGCAGCAGTGGCTATACTAATAATGAACAAAATAGACTTTAAAATGACAACAAAAAAATGTTACTAGAGAGAAAACGGAACATATTATAATAAAAAGTTCAATCTAACAGGAAGATATGGCCATTACAAACATAAAATGAATCTAACAGAACCTCAGAATATATGAAGCAAAAATGAAAGAACTGAAGGGAAAAACAGACAATTCTTGTTGGAGACTTCAATATCCCTCTTTCAATAAAGGAAAGAAAAAAATAAGATCCACATACATATTATTTTGAATGTATATGATACATTTTTCAGGATAGACTATATGGTAGGCTATAAAACAAGCTACACTAAATTTAAAATAATTGAAATCATATAAAGCGCATTTTTCTGACTACAAGAGAATTACATTAGAAATTAATAATAGAATAAAACTTAGATAATTCACAAATAACTGGAAAATAACATACTCTTAAATGACTAATGGGTCAAAAAAGAAATCACAAGACAAATTAGAAAACACTTTGAGAGAGATAAAAAAAACCAGAACACGAAAAAACTTATATAGAGAGAGAAGAGCTTAGAAGAAAGTTATAACTATAAATTTCCATGTTAATAAAAAAAAACTCAGTAATATTTCTCCACCTTAAGAAATAAAAGATCAAACTAAACCCAAAACAGAGAGAAGAACAAAAGAATTACAGCAGAAATAAATAGACAAGAGTAGAAAAACAATAAAGAAAATCAACGAAACCAAAAGTAGGTCCTTTGAAAGTTCAACAAAATTGACAAATCTTTAGCTAGACTGCCTAAGCATAAAGGAGAAAAAATATGAATTACTTAAGTCAGAAGTAAAGAAGCAACATCACTAATGACATTATCAAAATAAAAAAAAAATTATAAGTGAATGCTATGGACAACTATATGTCAACCGATTAGATAGTTAGATAAAATAAACTATGAAAACTGACACAAAAAGAAATGGTAAATGTAAATAGGCCTATACAAATAAAGATATTGAATTAGTACTCGAAAAGTCCCCACAAAGAAAAGCTTGGGGATAAAAGTGGAATGAACTTAAAGATACATCAGATTGAATTTACTGAAATGGCCCCATTAAGCAGAGATTCTGGACTTGATGTCGAGGCATTAGAAAGCATTCTCAGTTTTTCTGGTTGGCTGTAATGTGTACCAAAAGGTGATGTACACTAAACGAAGGTGAACTATAATAACTATCTTGGCTTACTATAGAGAAGGGTATCCAAAGACTTAAGGCAATCAAAAAGTTGATAATGTGGGTGGGCTTCATCCAATCAGTTGAAAACCCTAAAGAGCAAAATCAAAGTTTCCTTCAGAAATAAAAAATACAAAAACATTTTTTTTTATTCCACAAAAAGAAATTTAACTATTTATAGCAAAAATAATCACGATCTTTTGTAAAGCTGGTTGCATCTGTGAAAGTAATTTGTAACATATGCAAAAGCATGTATGACACTATAGCAAAAAAAAAAAATGCAAGAAGAGGTAAACTGAAGCATATTGTGATGAGTTTCTTAAATCATAGGTAAAGTGGTATAAAATTATTTGAAGGTAGACTATGATAAGTTGAGGAATCACAGTCCTGAGCTACTGGTGTTTCATGTTTTTGTCCTGTTTTGTAGTTGAGATGAGGGGATAATCCTGGACACTGTTAACTCTCATGACCAGAAGCAGAATTTCCAAAACATAAATTCTTGAATCACAAGTATACACTATATGCAGCATTTAAAGCAATCATACAAGATGAGATCACCATGAAAGTTAGTATAGTAGAAAACAGAAGTGGCCCAGGGCCTGAGCTCTGCAGGCATTGTAAGGAAGCTTTCCTAGTGGAGTCAGAAAAGACTTATCCTTGAAGTAGGAGGAAAATTAGGACAACACGGTGTCCAGGAAGCCAAGCGAAAAGAGTCTTCAAAAAAACACGAGCAGTCAACTCTGTTCAATAGGTCTGACGAGTTAGGCAAAATGAGGTCTTGCCAAAGATGACGTGGCTGCCAAATTCAGCAACATAGAGGTCATTGATAACCATTACAAAAGCATTTTTGGTGGAAATGGTGAAAGAAAAAGCCTCACTAAAATAAACTCAAGATTAAAAAGGTAGAGAATCATCAGATTTGTATGGAAGCACAAAAGACCCTGAATTGTCAAAGCCATCCTCAGAAAAAAGAACGAGGCTGGAGCCATCACTCTGTCTGACTTCAAATTATACTACAAAGCAACAGTAATCAAAACAGCATGGTATTGGCAGCAAAACAGACACATGGACCAGTAGAACAGAATCAAGAATCCAGAAGTAAACTCATATTTATATGGGCAAATAATTTTTGACAAAGAAGCCAGAAACATACAGTGGAAGAAGGAAAGCTTCTTCAATAAATGGTGCTGGGAAAACTGGAAAGCCACCTACAAAAGAATGAAACTAGACTATTATCTATCACCACACACCAAAAGTAATTCTAAATGGATTAAGGACAAAAACATAAGACCTGAAACAATAAAATGCATAGAAGAAAACGTAAGAACTATACTCAAGGACCTTGGACTTAAAGAGGATTTTATGAATTTGACCTCAAAGGCAAGGGAAGTAAAAGCAAAACTAAATGAATGGGACAACATCAAACTAAAAAGTTTCTGCTCAGCAAAAGAAACTGTCAACAAGGTAAGGAGACAACCATCTAAATGGAAAAATATATTTGCAAACAATGACTCCGATAAGGGCCTAATATCAATAATATACAAAGAACTCATACAAATTAATAACAACAAAAACCAAACAATCCAATCAAAAAATGGGCAGAGGACTTGAACAGACACTTCTCCCTAGAGGATATACAAATGGCCAACAAATATATGAAAAGATACTCAACATCGCTAACTATTAGGGAAATCAAAACCACAATGAGATAACATCTTACATTTGTTAGAATAGCTGTATTCAACAGGACAAGTAATAACAAGTGTTGGAGGGGATGAGAAAAAGAAACCCTCATACACTGCTGGTGGGACTGCGAATTGGTACAGCCACTATGGAAAACAGTATGGAGTTTCCTCGACAAACTAAGAATTGATCTACCATATGATCCAACAATCCCTATACTGGATATTTACCCCAAAGACTTGAAAACTCACATCCGAAAAGATATTTGCACACCAATGTTCATAGCAACATTATTCATGGTGGCCAGGACATGGAAGTGTCCTACAATAGATGATTAGCTAAAGAAGCTGTGGTACATATATATAATGGAATATTACTCAGCCATAAGAAGAGATGAAATACTGCCATTTGAGACAACATGGATGGACCTCGAGGTAATTATGCTAAGCCAGACATAAAAAATGGAAAATCACATAATATCACTTATATGTGGGATATAAACCTCAGAGCAACAAATGAACAGGACGAACAAACAGAGACTCATGAACATGAACTAAGACAG
The DNA here is from genome assembly GCF_014176215.1 of Rousettus aegyptiacus. Lineage (NCBI taxonomy): Eukaryota > Metazoa > Chordata > Mammalia > Chiroptera > Pteropodidae > Rousettus > Rousettus aegyptiacus. The sequence continues at coordinate 69,808,605 of NW_023416309.1, forward strand.
GTAGGGGTGAGCGGGGAAAGAGAAGGTTAATGGAGTAAAGGGGGTCAAATATGTGGTGACAGAAAGAAATCTCTAACTATGGGAGGCAAACACACAATGTAAAAAAATATATATAGATAGATAGATGATAGATAGATGATAGATAGATAGATAGAGAGATGATAGATAGATGATAGATAGATAGATAGATAGATAGATAGATAGATAGATAGATAGATAGATAGATGATAGATAGATAGATAGATAGATAGATATAGATACCTTACTGTTAAAATGTACACCTGAAACTTACTAGATTTCATTAACCAATGTCACCATAAAATAAATAAATTAAATAAACAAACACTGATTTTAAAAAATTGAAAAGTAAAAATAAAGAGAGAGAGAGAGAGAAGTCAGAGATGACGTAGATAACTCTTGAAAAGTTGCGCTGTAAATAGTAAGAAGAAAATGGATAAAAACTGGAGGGGAAGGTGAAGTCGGGAGTGGACATTTTCAAGATGAGAAAAACAATAGTATGTTAATAGGCTGAAAAATTTGATAGAGAGGGAGATAAAGTGATTATACCAGATACAGAAGGGATAATTGCTAAAGCAATGTCCTTGAATAGGCAGGAGGGATGAGATCTGGTTCTCTAGGCAAGAGGTTGGTTTTTGCTGGAAGCTGGGGTAGTTCATCTATTTATAGGAAAGAAGGTAGCACATATAGAGACAAATGGGCACCTATGATGGTGGGAGAATGCAGCAGTTCTCTCTCAAATGTTTCTATTGTATCAATAAAATAGGAAACTGGGCCATGTGCTAAAGTAAAGATGAGCAAAGATAAGCTGGAGACAAGTAGAGAGGAGGAAAAATAAAGTAGTCATCTGGGAGAATTAGGAAGGTGAATGATCTAGTCATATTTTGACTGGCAGCATTAAATATCCACTTTTAGTTAATTGTCACAAATTTAAAAAGTGACCAGTCAACAGAGCTGCAATTTTTTTCTCCAACCATTTTCAGCTTCTATGAGTACAGAATAGATGGAGAGCTGGATTGGGTGAAGAGTTGAAGTACATCAGAGTAAAGGTATTTCAACAATAACAACAGAATTCAATGAAGAGGGGCAAGAAAATGGTTGACATGATTGACCATGAATTTTAAGCAGGATATGAAGGGAAGGAAGAACATGAGAGGGATGAGGGTCAGTGAAAAGACAATATGATCAATGTATGGAAGGTCCTGAGGGGTGTTGGTGCCTAAGCTTTGCTCCCACCAATAACTAAGATAATTTCACACAGTGATAAATCCAAGCAAGTAAGTAAAATGGAATAAGGACACAGAGAGTCATGGCAGAGATTAGGGGCTATTTTAAACTTGTTGCTCATGGAAGACCTCTGGGCCATGGGTACATGATCTGCAATCACTGTTCTGTACCAAATTCTTCTTGCTCTCAAGCAAGCCCCAATCCCGCTTCTGCCTCCTTTCTCACCCTTGTCAGATAACTGTGCCTCTTTCTTCCCTGGGAAGTATCACCTAGTAATAAACTCTTTCGTGTTTCCTTACCTGTACCTCCAAATATTTTCTTTCTCCCATTTACCCATGTTTCCTCCAGCCTCAGTCAATGGGAGACCCCTTTCCTCATAAAGGATTACCTCTCTGTCTTGCTCCTTACCCATGACATTTGATCTTCTCCTGAATGTCCTGGTTCCTTCTCTCTTACTTTCAATCACAGATCTTTCCATATGAAAAAGAATACTCCCTTGAACTTTGATGCTTTGCTTGGGAACATCCAGAAAGAGACCTCGACTTTGAGATTCCTCCCCTATAAAATATTGAGAGTTCAATCTATGGACCGAATGTTTGTGTCCACCCAAAATTCACGTGTTGCAACCTTAATCCCCAATGTGGTGGTATTAGAGAGTGGGCTTTCGGGAAGTAATTAGGATTAGGTTAGGTCATGAGGTAGCAGCCCTCAAAGTAAGATTAGTGAAAAAGAAAGAGGTATAATAATATCTCTCTCTTCGTCATGTGAGGATTCAGTGAAAAGGTAGTAGATCTACTGGCACTTTGAACTTGGACTTTCCAACCTCCAGAACTGTGAGAAATAATTTATTGTTTAAGCCACTCAATCTAAGGTATTTTTGTTATAGCAGCAAGAGCTGACTAAAACAGTCCCATAAACCTCTCATCTTCCTCCATAATTTAGTGTCTTCCCTTGCACTCTTCTTTCTTCCTTCTGTTAATGGTCCGTATATTTAAGTGACTTTTTTTCCTTTTCCATTTTCTTTACCTCCAATTCTCTAGTGTTAAGTATTGTTCTAATTTTTCCTCACAACATATCGCTCACATGTTCTTCTAATTCTAGCCCTACTGCCACCCATGTTAGTCCAGCCCCCTATTATCCAAGATTTAAAAATCTTTAACAATCTTGTAACTGGCCCCTGCCTCCAGGCTCACCTCCCTCTAATCCATCTTGCATAGATTAATTTTTCTAATCTTTGAATCTTTTCCTGCTCAAAAGCATGTGTGCCTCACCCCATGAAATTCCAGACTAAGGAGTTTGGACTTTGGCCTGGAGACTAATCCCTGCAAACATGCCCTCGACCTATCTTTTTAGATTTGTTTCTTATCACACCCCTCAAGAGCCCTTCTGTTATTACTTGATCTGCTTTCCACCCATTTCCAGACATTTCCTGCTTACTGAATTGCAGTCTGCCTCATCACATCTTAACGTGTCTCATGGCAAGTGAACTTACCAGACAATAAGTACCACCTTCTGCCTCATAATAACTGTAAGTGTTGCAGTATCTGAGTGCAGCACATCAATATTTGCAGGGTCTAAACTTAATAAATCAACATTTTAGAGCAAAAAGAGACCTTGTATCCTCATATGTAAAATCGAGGACTGGGCTAGATGACTTCCCACAGCAAGAGGGATTCAGTAACTTGCCCCAAATCAAAGAGGGGTAAGAAGGCCAAACTATTTCACTGCTTTTCTAGCACCCTTTGGCCCTCACCGACTAGATTTCGAAGTTCGTATCTTTCATTCTTACAACATGCTAAGCAATATTTTATGCACTAAGGATGTAGCACTGAACAAAACAGATGTCCCATGGAGCTAATATTCTAGAAGAGGGAGACAGACATTAAACAAATTTAATAAGTTGAATATATAGAATAATAGGTGATAAGCGCTATGGAAGGGGGAAAGATAGTATGAGTAGGAAGGTGTTGCAATTTTTGGGAGTAATGAGGGGAAACGTGACATTACAGTACAGACAGGAAGTGGATAAGGGGGTGAACTCTGCAGGTATTTGGGGTCAGAATGTGGCAGGCAGGTGGGACAAGTGAGAGCCTTCCTAGAATGTTCAATAAACAGCAAGGAGGTCAGTGTGGCTAAAGCTGAGAGGCCAGGCAAGAAAGGATGAAGTGAGAGAGGTTCGGAGACGCCATTGGGAAGGGTAGTTATAAGGACTTGAGTGAGACTGGACACCACTGGAGGTTTCTGAGATGAGGACTGACTGACACTACTGAGAGTGTTAACAGCATCAGTCTGCCACTCTGCAGAGAGTCAGCTACAGAAGTGCAGAAGCTAGAAGAGATCAGTGAGGAGGCCTGGCTGGGACTGTGATGGGAACTGGGGAGGTGGTAAGAAGTGATTGGATTCTGAATGAATCTTGAATAGGGCCAACATCTTTCCTGATGAATTCAGTGTGGAGAATGAAAGAAAGAGGGTTTAAGGGCAACTCAGAGTTGCCATTGACTGAAATAAGAAAGTCTGTTGGAGGAACAAGTACAGGAGAAGAAAAGGAACTGTTTTAAATAACGAGAACATGAGATGTCTAACAGGCTTCCAAGTGGAAATTTTGTATAAGAAGTTAGATTAATGATTAATAAATCTAGGTTGGAAATATAAATTTGAGAATTATCTGCTTATGGGGTACTTGAAGCTTTGAAATTTAATGAGATCACCAAGGGAGTATGTACGTTTGTGTGTCCTCATCCTTGTGTATAAGCAAGTTCCTTGAAACCACTGCCTATTACCTGTGTTTTATGAAAACTGTGTATATATCAAGGTATGATATATATTAAACAATATTTATTAAGTGACTACTTTTTAAGTATAGACCTCAGTAAAATTAAAAAGTACAACACAAACTATCTGAGAACCTGAGAAGGGTAGGATTATTTTAAACTCTACACAAACACAGCAGGAGGAGCAGTAAATTTAGCCAGGCTTGAAACCTAGTAGGCTTGTAACTACAGTTGATTTTTATCAAGTAATTCATTAATGAGTTTTGGGGAAAAAAGGCTCTAGCCTTCAGATCACCAGTTACTTACCATGAGCAAATCATTTCTCCTCTATGAGGCTCTGTTTCCCTAAATACAAAAAAAAGGGAATTAAACTAGCTAACCCTTAACTCTCTCCCTCTAACTCGCAGACTAAATCTTTACTGAATCCTACTTGTAACTTGTTTTTCAGCTATATGGCTCCCCCAAGTGGCCAATGGGAGAACTGCAACTTGCGTTTCAGGCAATGACTATTAAAAATGGAGCTCAGGTACAGGACCATCATGGATCAGAGACACTGTGGTAAGCATTTTGGATACATTTTTTTGTTGTTGTTAAATCTTCACAAAAACACGACGAAGCAGTTTTTCTTTTATACCCATCATATGAGGAATTTGAGACACAGGATTCAAGGTTACCGCAGTGAGTGCAGATCCAGGATTCAAACTCAGGCAGTCTGAGAGTAGAATCTCAATTCCTGATGACTACGCCCATCAGGATGAGCTGCCGCCCTAAGTAAGAATGGACGTATAGCCAAGGCCAGAAAAGCTTTGCAGTGTCAACACTTAAGGAGAGATTATGAATAGCTACCTGTGCTTGGACAAAGGGACTCATGGCTCAGCTGGGAATTGAAGAACCTCCCTGCTCACTACCTAGGGTCAGAAAGGATTTCAGGAGCCAATCGAGGCCCCTAGAGAAACCAGTGCCTCTCCCCACATGGTCCATCCACCTAATGCAGGCCTCTTAAATCCAGCATGACTGGAAGAAGCACGGTCTACTGCTAGCTGTTTTCCTTGAGTCAGAGCCTTCGGTGGTACAATTAAAAAGTACCCCAAAATGAGCTCACTTTGCTTGCTTACTTACAGGTAGTTTTGGGGAATGTTTTTGCTTTGGGGGTTCAATTAAGCAACCGAGATCAAGCAACCAAAAAGTGGCTGAGTCTGGTGGAACCCAGGTCTTCTGGGTCTACACATTCCATCCTTTGTCCTTTCTCGTGTGCTATTGTTTAAAATTTAATTTTTTGTTTCAGTAGAATTCACTCATTTTGATGTGCATGTTGGGTTGTGACAAAGCAGAGTCTGTACCTCCAAGTTTCAACTCCTTTCTCCAATTTTCATGCTGTGACACGCTGTTCAGAGTCCATGGGTGGCTGCCTCTGGTGTTCGCCAGAGTTCTTAGATGTCCTTAGAGGGAGAGAGGCTGGAGTGGATGTCCTGCACCTTGGCCAGCCCCAAAGCCCTCCAGGTAGTTTTGATACTCTGAAAAGAACAACTGGTTTGTATGTTAGTTGGGCTTAGTGTTTAAGGAAGAAAGAAACTGCCCTGCTAGTGAGGGAGGAGGCAGTGTGTTAGTGTTCACAGAGCTTCCAGAGAGAAGGAAGTTTAGGAGCCGGACCTCCAGGGTGGCTCGGGTTCCATGCAGCTCTAGGGCTATCAGGAAGGAGGTATTGCTGGAATTTCACTCTCTACCTCCAGGCCTCTAGGCCATCAATTTCTCCTTCACTAATTGGCTTTTGTTATGGATATTCTCCACCTCTTGTTTCTGCTCTCTGGACTTTGACTTACACATGGGACACACACAACATGTTCTCCCCAACTTAAGGGCTCACCACTCCTGTGTTTTAGTTCAAATCAGTTCCCACTGCTACCTGTTCATCATCTCAGCATTTCCCAGTTCATAGTCCTGAGAAAGAATAAATAATAGGCCCACTCATCTTTTCACACTAGGTCCCACCTATGGCTTGATTAATTTTGTGGGGTCCAGGAAGTTGCACCTCAGTGAGAGAGAATAGAAGGTAGTGTCACATGTTACTTTTGTGGCCGCCTGAAAGCCTGTCACCGTGATGGCATTTTCTGACACAAGTAGAATTTATATCTTCGCCTACTATTTTTTTTATTGTTTTGTAGTATATTTTTAAACATTTATTGTGATGGTGACAGATGGATACTAGACTTATCAGGGTGATCACTTCATAAGATACATAAATGTCTAATCAATATGTTGTACACCTGAAACTAATATGTTGTATGTAAACTATAATTAAAAAATGAATTTTAAAAAATGTACCGTGAAGTATTTCAGATAAACAAGGATATATAAAAGATATATGTACAATTTAAAAAATAAAGCAATCGCCAGTGTATCTACCAGTTTAAGAAACCTATGATTAATATTACATTCGAAGCAAGCTCATATGTGGTCTTCCCTGATTGTATCTCCTTTCTTCTCTGCCCAGACAAAACCAATATTCTGTGTTTTGAATAATCATTCTCTTGGTTTTTATAAGAATTTTACCACATTTTAATGTATTTCTAAAGTATGCTTTTTTTAGTTTTGCCTGTTTTTGAATTTTATAGAAATGGTTTCAAAACTTATATAGCTATCTGTGGTCTGTTTCTTATATTGACTGTTACACTTTTGAGGTTCATCCAATTTGATATGTGTAGGAGTATTTCATTTTCAATTCTTTATAATATTCTATTAATACATATAGATATGTAATAAAAGAAAATGTATACCTATAGCTATATATGTATATAGATGCATAATTATATATCCTACTGTTGGTGGACATTGTCTCTGAGTGTAGTTATCATAAGCAAAATAAACATTCTTATATATTCCTCCTGACATAATTAGCAGAGTTTTTCCAGGATATACACTCAGGGCAGGATCACTAGATCATGAGGCATAATTATACTCAAATGTATGAATAATAACACTCAAAATTATTACAGCAATTTTTCCCCCAAAGTGTTGACTTGTGGAACAGCAACATCAGCATCACCTGGGAGCTCGTTAAAAATGCAAATTATTGGGCACCACCCAGGTGAATCAGAAACTCAAGGAGGCCTAGCAATTCCTTTTTAACATCCCTCCAGGTGATTCTGATATATGGTAACTAATGATCTCTAAATTCATTGCAATTCCAATAAAAATTAAGATGGAACTTTCAAAGACCTTGATTACTTTGAAATGTGTACACAGAGGAAATCAATATTGGGCATAACATTGTGAGGAACTCCACTGATCCACTCCCCAATGGAAGTGGTGAAAAAAATTTTTTTTTAATTTTTAAGGCTTTGGAAATGGTACTAAAGGCAAAGACAAAGAAATATCTATTCAAGAAAACTCAAAAATTTGAAAAAAAAGTGAGGTATGTGGTATTTGAATCAAGACCTGCCTCCTCCCTGCCCCTGAAACCACAACTTTCATTTCTTTAATATAGTTTTTTTCCCCTCTCTCTGATTCAAGCTGCTTTTGCCTAGATAATGACATTGTGACTCCCTGGCTTTTTTTCCCTGCCCTTATCCTCTGTATGTCTGCGCCTTTTTCTGTAAGCCTTAGGATATAAGATTCACCAAGTCTCAGGTTTACAATCATGAGGTTTTACTTTAGACTAAGTTAAATAGGCTTGACTTTAAGGATAGTATCTTGGCTTTAGATGTGTTTCAGCCACAGGCCCATTGAGGTAGAACAACAACCTCACCAGACACAGGACCAGACAGGATGGCACTATGGCTGATTCCAGAACCAAACGGAATGATTTATTACTCCATCCCCCTTCAATTATCCAATCAGTAACACCCACAACCCCAACTCCCTTAGTGTCCATGACTACTGACTTTTTCCTATATAATTTGTACTCTCAGAACACATAGGGAACCAGGCATTTGAGCTATAGCTTTCCTGTGTCTCTGGGACTTGCAACTCTGTAACAAACCTTACTTTCTTTGCTGCAAAACCTGCATGTATCTTTTCTTTGGCTTAGACATGAGCAGACGAATTGCTCCCCACCCCCTTTTTTCATCCCAATAACACTCCTTCCAGGTCAGCAAAGGAGAGACTCCAATCTACACTACTACAGCTAAAAACACAACGCCCCTCTTTCCCAGCTCCAAGTTAGAGGGCTCTCTTCCCAAAAGGAGTGGAACTTTAGCATTTCTCATACTGCCCCCAGCTCTCTGTTACTGAGGCCAAGTCCCAGATGAGTGGTCAAGAAATGAGGGCTCCCTTCCTCCATCCCCCATGCATGGACCAGAGGATCATCAGGCATGCAGATCTAAGAATATATGCATGCAGATCTAAGAATATATGGACCCTGATGGTTCTGACTGTAGTGGAGATTCTAGTCAAGGAAATTAGAAAAGAAAAAGAAAGGAAGAAGTAAAAAACTATGTCTATCTGAAGATAATATGATCTTGTATAGAGTAAATCCCAAAGAATCTGCTAAAAAATTATTATAACTAATAAATAAGTTCACCAAGTTTTCAGTACATGAGATCTCTACCAAAAATAAATAAATTATATTTTTATACATTTGCAATGACAATTTGAGTATGAAATTAAGAAAAGAATTCTGTTCACAATAGCATAAAAAAATACTTAGGAATAAATTTAACAAAGTACAAATCTTCTATCCTTCAAATTACAAAACATTGATGAAAGAATTTAAAGAAGATTTAAATGGATAAATCTCCTCCTTTCATGGATTGGAAATGATAACACTATTAAGGTAGAAAACTGTCCCCCAAACTGATCTACAAATTCAACATAATCCCTATAAGAATTCTAGCTGACTTTTCCACAGATTTACAGCTGATTCTGTAATCGATATGGAATTGCAAGTAATCTAGAATAGTCAAACAATCCTGAAAAAGAACAAAATAGAACAACTCATGCTTCCCAATTTCAAAACTTACTGTGGAACAGCTTTTTGTCAAGACTGAAGAGCAGGTTAATGCTGTGCTTGCTGCCTTTCACAACCACATCAAATTACAACTAAGCTATGAAATGGCCATTATTGGGTATATCCTGAAGGCTAGCTAAATAAAAGTCTTACAACTGGGGATACACAGAAGAGGCCAACTTGAGACTGGTAGGAGGGACAGAGATACAGAATGGACTGGTCCCACACCTGTATGAGGCGATTCAGAATTGAGAGGGCCTTCTCGGTTGTGGAGGTTCCCCCCGAAGGAGCAAGTGGTCAGGAAGAGAAGTCCCCACAACTTTCGGCTGTGAAAAGCAGTGGAGATTGTGACTGAGTGAGACAGAGGGCAGCTGGAGTTGCAGACATTCCTTTTAAGGAGCCCATGTGGAGAATTACTTGCTGACAGACTCACTCTGAACTCCAGCACTGGGGCAGCAGAAAGAAGAGTCCCATCCCACCCCACCCCCCAAAAATCGAGGATATTTTAAGAGGACCCTGGAACAACATCAAGCATATTCATCATAAGAGTACCAGCAGGAAAAGAGAGAGAGCAAGGAATTGAAAACCTATTTGAAGAAATAATATTTGAAAACTTCCCTAATCTGAAGAAGGACATAGATATACAAACCCCAAACAAGATGAACTCAAAGAGGTCCACACCAAGACACATTATAATTAAAATGGCAAAGATTACAGATAAAGAGATAATCTTAAAAGCAGCAAGAGAGAAGCAATTATTTACCTACAAGGGAGCTTCCATAAGACCGTCAGAAGGTACTGGCAGAAAATATTCAAAATGATGCAAAGAAAAAAAACTTCAACCAAAATTACTCTACCCAGCAAAGCTATCATTTAGAATTGAAGGACAGATAGCTTCCCAGACAAGAAAAAGCTAAAGGAGTTCATCACTACCAAACAAGTATTACAAGAAATGTTAGAGGAGTAGGAAGAAGAAAGAGGAAGGAGGAGAAGGAGGAGGAGGATGGTGAAGGGGAAAGGGAAAGTAGGGGAAGGGAAGGGGAAGGGAAGAGAAGAGGAACAGAAAAAAAAATTAAAAATATGAATAATAAGATGGGAACAACTATATATCTATCAACAATCACTTTGAATGAAAATAGATCAAATTTTCAAAAAAGAAAAAGACATAGGATGGCTAAATAGATAAGAAAACAAGGCCTTTATATATGCTGGAAACATGAGACTTTCTTTAGATTGAAAGACACACAGAGACTGAAAGCGAAGGGATGGAAAAAGGTATTTCATCAAAATGGAAACAAAAAGAAAAAAGAAAAAAGAAAAGTAAGGGTAGCAATACTAATACCACATGAAAAAGACTTTAAAACAAAGGCTATAACAAGATACTAAGAAGAACCCAGTAGTTCTACTTTTGGGTATTTATCCAAACAAATCCAAAACACTACTTCGAAGGGATATATGAATCTATATGTTCATTGCAGCATTTACAATAGCCAAGATATGGAGGCAACCTGGGTGTCCATCAGTGATGAATGGATAAAGAATAGGTGATATATATTTACACTGGAATATTAGCCATAAAAAGAATGCATCTCAACATGAATGGACCTAAAAGGGTTTTGTGTTGAGTGGAGTGAGTCAGACAAATACAAATGGCATATGATTTCACTTACATGTGGAATCTAAAGAACAAAAGAAACAAAACATAAACTCATAGATACAGAGAACATTTTGAGGGTTGCCAGATTGGAGTGTTGGGGGTGTTGGAGTGGGTGAAAAATTAGTAGTTACAAAACAGTCATAGGGATGGTAAGTATAGCATAAGGCATATAGACAGTAATATTGTAATAACTATGTATGGTGTCAGATGGGTACTAGATTTATTAGGGTGATCATTTTGTTAAGTTATATAAATGTCTAACCACTACATTGTACACCTGAAACCAATAAAATATTGCATGTCACTGTAATTTAAAATTTCTTAAAATTTAAATCAAAATAAAGCACACCCGACTTCCCAAATATTCTATATCCCGAGTATATACTATTTTTATAGCAAAATAAAGAAAATAAACTTTATTTTTTAAAAAACTTACTACAAAGTAATGGTAATCAAGATAGATCGGTACTGGCACAAGGATAAAAATATAGATAAATGGAGTAGAATTAAGAGTCCAGATATAAACTTATATATCTATGGCCAACTAATTTTCAACAAGGGTGCCAAGACTATTCAGTGGAAGAAAAAATAGTCTTTCCAACAAGTGGTGCTAGGACATCTAGATAGCCACACACAAAAGAATGAAGTTGGACTCTTACCTCCCACCGTAAATAAATATTATCTCAAAATGGTTCAAAGACATAAATGTAAGAGTTAAAACTACAAGACTCTTAGAGGAAAAAAAGTATGTAGAGAAATCAAAACTCTTATACACTATCAGTGGGAGTATAAAATGTTGCGGCTACTTTGGAAAACAGTTTGGCAGTTTCTTAAATGATTATATATTGAGTTTATCATAGGACCCAGCAATTCGCTTCTGGGTGTATGCACAAGAGACATAAAAACATACACCTACACAAAAATTTGTGTATGAATGTTTACAGCAGCACTGTTCATAATACCCAAAAGGTTGAAACAACACAAATGTTCATAACAGGTGGGTGGATACACAAAAGGTGGTAGATTCATACAATGGAGTATTATTCAGCCATAAAGAGTAATGAAGTATTAATACCTGTTACTTGGATGAACTTGGATAAACCTTGAAAACATGCTAAGTAAAAGAAGTCGATCATAAAAGCCCACACATTATGTGATACCATTCATAAAAGTTCAGAATAGGGAATCTATAGATATAAAGTAGATTAGTACTTGCTTAGGGTTGTGGGGGTGTAGGTTAGAAAAGGGGTAATAGCACAAGGGTATGGGTGTTTTTGAAGTGATGAAAACGTTCTAAAATTTAGTGTGGTAAAGATTGCACATATCTGTAAATATATTAAAAACCACTGAATTGTACACTTTAAATGACTGGATTATATGGTCAATGAATTATAGCCCAATAGAGCTGTTTTTTAAAATGTACATAGAGGACAAAAGGGTCAAGAATAGCTTAGACACCTATTAAAAAGAAGAGCAGGGAGTGCATATCAGATATCTTAGTTTATTATGGAACTGTTATAAAGACAATGTGATATTGGTGCAGGGATAGACAAATTGACCAATGGGAAAAAAAAAAAGATCAAGAACCTAAAATCCCATGCACGTTTGAAGATTTTTAATATGATAAACATGGAATATCTGATCAGTATATAAAAGAGGAACTGATTATTTATTAAATGAAGTTGAAAAATATGGTTATCATGTGGAAAAAGTTGACATTATATTTCTACTTCACACCATTTACAAAAATCAATTCCAAATGGATTTAGAACTTGAATGTCAGAAAAAAAAAAGAAAACTTTAAAACTCAGTTTAAAATACAGGTGAGAAATTTTAAATTTTAGGATGAAAATCTTATATCGTCTTTTAAATAAGCTGCAAAAACCATGAATTATAAAAGAAAATATTGATGTCTGAAAAATTGATGTCCATAGCTTTTGTTCATCAAAATGTACCTTTTAAAAAGTGAAAAAATAGGTTACTGAGAGAAAGTATTTTGAATACACACATCCATGAACAATCTGGATCAATAATATATAAATGACAATGACAAATTAATAAAGCATAACCTAATGAGAAAATTAGCAAAAACATGAATTATGAAACATATCTGGCCAATGAACATATATAGACTGCTCATCATTAGTGATTAGGAAGTCTTATCAAGACCATATTGTGATACCATTTTAAAATTCTTCAAGTGGGAAAATTTTAAAGTCTAAAATATCAAATGTTGGGGGAGATGTAGAAAATAAATAGGTACAACAACTTAGAAAAGAGCTTGATATTACCTCTTAAAGTTGAACATCCACATGCTTTATGATCCAATGATTAACTTTTGAGTATAGATTCAATGGAAATCCTGGCACTTGTAAAACAAGACATATGTACAAGAATATTCATAGCTTTACTACCTACTATAGAAAAATCTGGAAATAACCAAAATGCCCATCAAAGGGAGAATGGGTTTTTTTAATGCAATGGAATATGACACAACAAAAATCAAAAAGCAATATGGATGAAGCTTAACAGTATAATATTGAGGAAAAAATCCTAAAATATTACAAACAACCTGATCTTCTGATAAAATATATAAAGCTAGACTCAAAAATATGATCTATCTATCTATCTATCTATCTATCTATCCATCCATCCATCTATCATCTATCTATCATCTATGAAGGGATGGAGGGAAGAAAAAGACACAATGAAAGGAAAGCAAATGAATGATAACCATGAGGATTCAGGAGGATCATTACCTTGTACCATGAAGGGCAGGCAAATGTGGTCATGAGTAAACTGTGTGTAGTTATATATAGGATATGTTAGAGTTAACTTTTACTTTCACAAGTATTCATTATGTTATTATTAGCGAATAACTAATCAAATACCTAAATTAAAATGAGACGGGAAATAATCAATAGCTAAGCAACTACGTGCCCAGATAAACCTCCGTTTTTATTGCTAAAAGGAAGAAAGGAGAATAGAGATACTGGGTGTGTGGAGTGAGGGGAAGGGAGAAGCAGCAGTCGCCACCATACCATTCATTTTCTTATTTCAATTTTTATATTGCTCAATTCCAGAAATTTCATTTGATCCTTTTTATTACTTCTTAATAGACTTAATAGTCTCTTATTCTCGATTCATATTTTCAAACTTCCCAGTTGATTTAACATATTGAACACGTATTTTATATGCTATATCTGATTATTCAAGTTAACTGTTACTGCTTGTTATCTCTGCTGGTTCCCTCATAGTATCTCATTTGAGTGTCTGTGATTTTCGATGAGCTATTCATTTTCCTTTGAGCCTTACCTGTGGTAATTCTTTGAGCCTGACTTGAAGGAGAGTTCCTCCAAAGACTGTTTTGATTTGTTCCTGCCAGTGACTGGGGGGACATTACTAAAATAAGTCCATTTAAAGTCTGTGCTTAGCATGAATTCATATCATGAACCCACATGGAAGTTGACTTCTGGTTATGGATTCTTAGAGATCTTAAAAAATTTCTTCCACCCAGTGCCAAGATGAAGGCAAATATGTTTCAATTCCATCTCTAACCAATAGGTTTCTTTCTTTCTTACACTTTCTTTTTACCCTTACACTTTGTATGTTGCCCTTTGAGCTCCCAGCTTTATTGGAGGATTTCCTAGCATACAGGAAAGGCTTCATTCTTATTTTCTGAGCCCTGAACTCTGTATAATTCTAAATATGAAAGCTCAAGTTTTCCAGAGTTCAGCAGAAACTCTTAGCACAGACGACTTAATTGTTGGCACTTAGGCAACTTTCAAAGAAAGGTCCTGACATCTTCAGAACAAAAGCTGTTCGTAGCAAGTTCTTAACACTTTTTTCTGTTCTCAGTTGAAGCAATTTTAATGCTTTGAAAATAGATTTACTTTCTAGAAACAGACAGAAGCAGGTTTGGATCAAGAGTTTACACTTTTACATAAATAGTTTGTATTAACTCAGGAAAACATTTTAAAATAAATATTTTTATGCTATAATTACCTGCATCGTCACTCCAATTAGGAGTATCATTAATGGTATCTAATCTGACATCCTGTCAAAAACCGAAGTCACGAGTACCTTCTTGACAATTGACTGCCATTTACTCATTACCTAAAATTTGGTTACTATTGACTGTGGTACGACAGTTCCAACTACAATCTACATTTGCTTTTAGCAGAAATACAGCATGGATATGTAAGTCCAATTTATTGTGCATTGTTCTAGAGAAAAATAATCTAGGCTCAATAAATAAAATGCTATCATTGACAAGTATGAAAAAATCATGCTTATATGTCCTTTTAAACAGAAAAGCACTATCATTGTATGGCAGGTAGGCTGACTACACCACTGGGCCATAAAGAACTAAGACTGACTTCAAATAATTCACAACCAAGTAAGGAAAGAGACAAATAATTGTAACTAAACATGATTAAATACTGCAGAGAGACATATTTTTGAAAAAGTGATTTGAGTTCAGAAGACATAATTGAGAAAGGCTCCCCAAAGAGTTTGACATTTAACTCAGGTCTTAAAATAAGTGGGCTTTTTCAAAAGACAAGTAAAGAAAAGAATTCCAGACAGAAGAGAGCAGCTTAGACAAGAAAAAGGCACAAAAGGGCATAGCAAGTTTGGTATCCATGAAATGTGAATAGAGTAATAGATTCTGTAGAGCAACCCATCACCTAAGTTACAAAACATTTTCCAGGCCCATCTACCCGTCTCTTTATCCCATACACTCAGTCAAGAAACAATCTAGCTAATTCCAACCCCTAAGTTTTCTCTTACATCTTCTCCTATTCATTTGATTCCATTACTTTACCTCCCCCAATTTTTGCCTAAAATATTGAAAGTTTCTCAACTGGTCCTCAAATTTCCATGCTTCCTTTCCAGCCTACAGTCACCAAAATGATTTTTTAATACAAATCAGATCAAACCATGTTCTTGCTTAAAATTCCATGTAGCTCACCACATTTGAGATAAAAGTTCATCCTTGGCACGGTGTATAATCCCTTATATAATTATGACCATCTACCTTTTCAGACTTATACCGGACTTCTGACCCTTCTAGATTCCTCAGTCCCTCTGTGATGTTGGAAAGGTTACTAACTACAGTGAGCCCAGTTCCTCATCTTTAAAATGGAGATAATAGTTCCTACTCAGGGGTTGAGGACTAAATAAAACCATACATCTAAAAACATAAGGGTTTGGCCTTTATCTTTCATATCCCAGGGACTCATCAAAGAATTTTAAACAGAAGAATGTGATTATATTAGCATTTTAGAAAGATGACGGGCAGTAGCAGAGGTGGATTGAAGGGGAACACCACCAGAGGTGAGGAAGACCAGTTAGGTCATAATACGAGGTGAGAAATGAGTGTGTAATGGCAACCGGAGTAGAGAGGAACCAAAAAAACTACAGGAAAATTAAGGGATATATAATCAAAAGGTCTTGATTCCTAACTTTAAACAGGTGAAGAGAAAGATATATTGAGAAGGCATGTTTCAAAGAAAGCCCCTGACATCTTCAGGAGCAAAAGTTGATTCTAACGAGTTCTTACACTTTTCCTGCTTTGAAAATGGATTTACTTTCTAGAAACAGGCAAAAGTGGGTTGGGGTCAGCCTTGCAAACAAAGAAATCAAGATGCGAATACCATTTGGAATCAAAAGTGAGCAGGGATAATTATGATAATTATGTAATATGCTTCTAGTCATGTGCTAACAGCATCTTTCCAAAGGAATTTAAAAAAATGTTCTCATTAATCGTTCCACAGATTGGAATAAATGTAGTCTATAAAAGCAGGCAGGAATCATGTATATGAAACAAGACTTTGCTTTAAAAGAAAAAACTCTAGCCATTTTATAATCAGACCTTGCAAAATCATCACACTGTCAAATTGAAAGAAAAATTTCAACAAAGCATCAAAAGATCTGATGCTTAATTCTATCACATATTACCTTAAGCTAACTTCCTACTTAAGACCAGTGCACTGTGTGTTGGACTAAGGCAACAATACCTTGTCTTCCTCAGAGCTGTGTTCACACTGAACCTGTGTATAAATGCTATGAAAAACCAGAAGTCTTCTTTTGCAGTTCTTCAGGAAAACGTATATGTAGACAGACATTTCAAATGCAGATAGAAATTTGATTCGTTATACATCCAATTACTCAATTGTAATTTTATACTCTGTTATATGGATTGACAATTTTAAATAGAAGGATCACATTTTACATTTAAGTAATGTAAGTACACTTTGGCATATCATCAGAAAAACAAAAATGTTGCTGCAGATATTGAACTACTAATTATCTCAGGGACTGAGATAAGAATTCCTGAGTACTCATTTATCTGAAAGATCAGGAAGACCAAGAAAGAAATACATCACTTCAGTCTGAAGCACATTCTCAGAAGATATACAATGTTTCACATACTAAAAGTATTCTTCATACCACACAGCCTAACACCAACTGTCCATCACATGTGGTTCAACAGTATACTCTAAGAAGTCACTATTGCTGATTAGATTTTCCTTCAAACCACCTAACGAGGTATTTAGAAAGCCAACAAGTTTTTAGGTTCTCTATCCCTTACATTCCAAGTAATAAGCACAGATGCTGTGGGTGTGACTGATGCCCACAGCCGTAGCCAAGAGCTGGGGACATAAAACCACCTCTGCCCCTCAGACAGGGCAGCCAGTGTTCCAGGGCACTTTTAAGACCTTATGTGTCCTTTATCCTCCTGCAGCTAAGATAGGACAGAATCGGTAAGTGAAAGAGTACTTTAATACTAACTAAAAGAGCCATCTCAAGTTTCTTTTCTGCCAAATCCCTAGTATTAGTGATGGCCACATAACATGATCTTTCTAATGGGGACATAGAAGACTCTATACTGAATTCAGGTGTCACACTTAAGAATTAGGGCCTAGAGCTTCTCTGGTTGGTTCTAAAATAACATAGCTGCCTTTATATTGGCTACTGACCTCTACCATGGGCCCAGAAACCTCTGACTTCATTTCCGAGACAACAAAGCATGCCTTGCCAAGGTTTATGAAAAGGTTATCCCCAACTGCAATTCACTCTTTTACTTCTCAATTCCACACTTCTTTGATGGTAGTTTGTTAATGTAATTTCTTATATCTAATTCCATAAGAAATTAGGTGTTATAGCCTTGGATTTGAATCTCAGTTCCCCTCCCTAATGTTATTGAGTCAGAATTCTCTAAGCCTTTTTTTCTCCTATCTGAAAGAGGACATTACAACCTAGCTTCAAAGCTTTATAGTCAGGATCAAATGATGTTAACAAATATAGGTAGTGTTCACAAAGCATAGAGTACGGTCTACCCATCTCTCATGACACGCTGAGTCACTTCTCGGCTGGGGTCTGGGATAACCTTTCCTGTAGCAGCTAAAGCTTAGGTAGAGAGGCCATGATTCCTACAGTCACACTTTTCCTTGGAGAATGTTTGATACTACATCTGGTTCTGTAATGGTATCTCCTGCATCCCAGATCAGGTCAGAAGCAGGCACAGGAAAAGGGTAAGGTGCTGAATTAGTTTATGATCTATGAGTCAGGATTTAATCAGTGACTGAAAGGTGGCAGCATAACAGATAAATTCAGTAGTGGAGATTCAAAGTTCTCTCCAATTGCTTCCAAGCTTCCATGGCTTTTTGCTCATTTCCACTGCCCTCCAATCCATAAACCTCCCAGGTCTGACCTCCACAGGTCTTTGACCCAAAAAATCTCCTCCTTTTCCCCCTCTCATGCGGCGTGAGTGACTGCAATCTGACCTGACATTTAATGCTCACCTGGCAGCCGTAGCACCAGGAACAGAAAGCATGGCTGGCAACCAAGCATGAGGGACAGGCGGACTGGGTTCTTACAAGTTGTTTCTCTCCACCTTGTCACAGGTTGAAGAACAGTACCCTGTTCCATTAGTATTAAGAGACCTGGGGCAAGTCAGGGCACCCAACAAAAAAACAAACTTGAAGAGACTCTGTATCATGCCTGCTCAAACAGAAAGCAAAGCCATATAGCAACCACAAGAGAGGAGAAAAAGAAAGAAGCTATAAACACTTGTGGAAGAAGGTAATTTTTCCCAATATGAAATGCACAATTTAATGGAATTTACTTGATTTTTCCCTTCAGGGTCTGACTTAAGAAAATCAAATTACAAAGTCATCGTCACATCCTAGATTTATTACAACTGACCTGCAGGCAAAAGGATAGAACTATTACATAAACACTTCGATTCCATGTATATATCTTAAATAGAGGAGGAATTCAAACAAGAATACAGGATAAAATATTCCAAAGCTCCAAGAAGCAGTTATGTTACTGAGCTCCATTTTTACAGACAAATAAGGCAATATCCCTGCACATTAGCTTTTTGATAATTTTTATACATTTTTCTATGGTACAAGAGAAAAATAACCAGAGCTCACAATGTACAGTTCTTACACTATTTTCACAGTTTGTGAACACTATACACCCTTTTGTTTAATAAAGATACATTGTAATAAACTCCTTGCCCTTAAGTTTATAGTTTATAATAATCTATGATTAATACACTAAAACTGCCTTTTTATGTGGTCATCCACACAATAGAATGGTCAGATTAGCTCCTGGACAGTCAGAATTGCTTTTATCTCCATTTGTAAAATAGCAAAGTGACCTTATACTGAGCCAGACGGGAAATTGACAGCAGAGAAACAAACTCCTCAAGTCCCCGGGAGCAATGGAGGATGATGGCTTGGTGTGATCAAAGGAAGACATATAGCAATTCTTCCTTTCAGAACACTGGGAAGTCTAAGGTTTAGGATGCCATGAGGGAGAAAATAGGAAACTTAGGCAAGTGGACTAAAGCAATAAATCATTTTTGAATTCTAAAATTTATAGGGATGTAACTTTAAACAGCACCATTCTCTCTTTATTGTTTTGTAGTGTTTATGACTGTCACTCTGGGAGGAGACACAGCAATACCTGCCACCATTTGGTTCTGTAATGGCATCATCTGCATCTCAGACCATGGCTGTTTTATATTCCAGTGTGCTTGAACCACTCACAGTGCTGCTTAACTGTTATACAAAGCCTAATGATCAGTGCCAGGGAGGCCAGAGTGCAACCTAAGGAGAACCTGGCTAACAGGTGAGTGAGGAAGCACAGCAAAAGATAGCAAATTTAAATGACCTCTTGTAACTATCCTGGGGTTATTTTGTTTTGTAGAATTCCAAGAAATAAACCTGCTAGAGATTCTTGCAGGTGATGAGCTTATTTAAAAAGATTGCTATTTCAGATCCTCATTGGGTCACATATGTCTCTAAAAAGATGCTTCCTCGTCACCTACCACATCGGCTGAGCCCCATGTTTCTCAGCCTTTTAAACATTAGAATGTATGAGAGATCTGGGGCTAGAAATCCTTGGTAAGGAACATCCCTGGTAATTATAAAGGTTTTGATACCGGAAAAGGCGAAATATTGAATTAAGCAAAAGTCACATAGTGGCAATAGACTATACGGGCAGGGAAAGGGATTCAGAAACTGAAGACCTGGACCAGTGATGGCAAACAACTGAGATTTGGTCTTTTGCTGCCTACAAGAAATCTTTATCTAATCAATCAAGGCACATTGCTACTAGCTACTTCTCCCTGTTAGTGAGTTATGATGGCTAAAGTATCAGGCTTGGGATAAAGGGGAAATATATAGCTGCTACAAGTTGTTCCAGATAAGATACTAGAATTAAAAACATCTGTAAACTTTGCCCTCCATTCTTTTTTCTTCTTTCAGTCCTGGCGGTTTGTGGCAGGTGGGACATCAAGTTGGCAGCACACCAAATTCTGAGAATGAAAATCCTTAGGATCAGCACCTTCTTTGACAAGTGGCAGACTCCTGAGTCTTCCCAATGAAGAGTAGAAGGACTGGTAAAGGAGAAAAGAACACATTCTGTCCTGTCTCAATATTTTAATGTTCATCTCTTTGAACGAAACATGGTTTTTGGTAAAGATAAATTCATTCTAATTTAACATGATATTTCAAACAGGAAATTTGGCTGAGCACATCGATCCCCAAACATCGACTGTGACTGTAAAGCAACAGAATATCAAATCAGTAAATCTATTGCACTTGGTGAAGAAAGTAAATTCCTCCTTTGTCTCCCAGCTCCAGAAGGCAATGTGTCTCATTGGCTGTGCAAGCTCTTCTCACTCAAGCCCGAGTCTCTAATTTCAGACATAGTACATCCATCATTGTATTCTTCCAGTACTTGGAAGCCTGACAAAACACCATTCCAGTAGCTGCGTCTCCAGGTTTCGAGTCTAGAAATGAATTTAAGATGTGATCTAATCACAGTCAACAAATTGATCGTACTGACTTCCACATTTCATGAATATGTTCATCAGGAAAGAGCAGGATGAGGTCTCTCTGACCAGCACTAACACTGTGTGATCAATCATGTATTACGGGGATGCACGTTCTAGGTGACAGGAGTATACAGACATGATGGACACGAACACCAATCTTATTGCACATGGTGTTGGGCGAGCAATAAAAACACTGTGATACGGGATGAAAATTCTTTACGTCTTGCTTCCTCTCAGCCCTTTTTTCTAGAGTCTGACGTAGCAGCGATATCAATCAACATACATGGGAGAGCTGGGAGTAGCTGGCATTTGATCCAGGATTTTACAAACATAGCTTGCAACCTCTACGGTACGTTCTTCATACATCAAAATAAAGGGATGTTTCTGCAAGAAAATTGAAAAAAGAAAAAGAAAAAAATATCAAAGTTTGTATCAGAGCCCCCACTGAACTTTTCCCAATTTCAATACAGCACATACCCAAAGGCTCAAAGCACATATGGCTGTAAAATACTGTAGCACCAGTTCAAAGCACAGCCTGTATTTCAAGATGTGGTGGTAGGTGTGGGTATGCCTACATATGATGCATGGTGCTATGTCCTGGTGGAGCCATCCTGGTGGTGAGGTCTGGAAACTTATCTGTATACCAGGGAGTATTTGCTGAGGCAGAGAATAGAGTTGCTCCTCAGCACAAAACATAGCGGGAGCCTCTGCCGTCATCTGAGAGCTAAGAACTGCATGAGTACTGGCTGCTCGTCTTAGGACATAGACACAAATTCTAATTGCCCACCTCCCCCAGGCTTAGCAGAAGGATCTTACAAAAAGAATTCAGTTTCAATCCTTCTGATCCCCACTCCAAAAGAAGCTCAAAAGAAACTTATCCTATGAACTTCTATGCTACCTCTCCAAGTCCTATATCTGCTTCATAAACATATCTTTTTATACTCCATCCGTCAATATTTTTTTCATAGCTTCTCTAAGTACGCTGGCTGGATATCGAGTCATTGCTGGGGTTGACCATAAGTTTGGCCTAACGTCCTGAAAAATTAGAAACTAAGTATAACAAACAGGTGTGTTTTTTTCCCCCTTAAAATACTCCCAATTATTAGATCATAGTACTTTCTTCACAGCTGAGACCAATGTCACATCCGGAGACTGCCTAAAACACCCGGGTTCCATGGGATGGGTGAGAATTTTCAAAGAAATGGGAACTGGCTATATGATCTAAATTTGCATAAGAACATTTAATAAAGACAGAATAAGCACAGTAAATTCTTATGGATATGTCACACATACATAGACCATGAAGTGGAAAATGGCTCCTTAAAGTGAATGTTAAAATTTTTAGGGTTAATTTTTACAATATGTCAAGGCCAAAATTTCCCATAAGAATCTAGCTTGGTAAATTAGTAGGAAATTATAATTATACATTTCCTCTCTCCAAATATCTTTGTTACAAAACATTTTAAAATACTCATTAAGGTCAAGCAGTTTGTCTATGGAAGAGCGGCCCATTGTTTACTTAGTGAACCAGCATGCTAAGAGGATTCAGGGTAAGGTAATAGTTAATATTCCCAAGATCTCATACTCACCAGAAGTTCTTTATACTTTGGCCTTTTGGATTCGTCCTTTGTAAGGCTAAAATAACATAAATAACATTATTAAAATGGGCACACATTTATCCCAAGTATTTTTCTTTCCACAAACAAAATATTATAAAGAACCAAGTAGTTTTTCTCCTTCAGAAACAAAAGTAACAATCTGTCAAACATAAAAAAAAAAAAATCGACTATAATCTAAGAATTTATCTTTACGATATTCAGTACAGGAGCATTAGAGAAAAATTAGAAACAAGTTAGCTATTAAAAACTGGATAAACTATGGCATAGCTGTATGGAAGAATACTAAATACATTCTTAAATATATGAATGTATAATTATAAGACCGTATGTGTATACATGTGTGTGCACATATGTGTGTTCATATATATATATATATATATATATATATATATATATATATATATATGTGTGTGTGTGTGTGTGTGTGTGTGTGTCTTTATATACAGGTACCAGGTAAGAGAATCCAGTTATCTGGGGCATAAACTATATATAAACTTAATACATTTATCCTTAGATTTAAAAAAATTTTACACTCTGTATCTCACTTTTGTGTTCTTCAGTGCAAAAGTTTACAATAGTATAACTTCACTAATGACTACTTGATATAGTAAAAACCTCTGCCTTGCTGATATTTTCCCCTTGAATTCTACTTTGTGTAATTAATGTTACCAGAAGGATTTTCATTTTACTTGTATTTACCTGATCTTGGACTGTAACTTAATCACCACTCTCCTCTAATCTCAATTAAATTCACTTTTACTATCAAAAGTCAGGAACATAGTTCATCTATTTCTAAACTCAATGTTGTTTTTCATATTCCACACCTTTTGTGGTAGATGCTGCACTGTGATACATGGAATACAGCTACATAGAATTCCTCTTCAGAAATGAAGGACTTGGTCCTCCACCACTGGGAGTGCTGCAAGCAGACAACCCTCAGTGGTCAGCCTCTTAAGGGATTACATCAGCTGAAGAGAGGTACTTTAGCCTTCCCTGAGCAGCCTGTATCTAATGACTGACCTACAAAGGGGTATAAAAATCCAAGAATCTCATCCCATGTTGGGTCAATCTTGGAGGGCCATCCCAGCTTCATAGCTTCCTATATGGTGAGCTGAAGCCTTCACTGAGATTGCACTGCAGATTACCTTCTCTTTCTGCTTAATCCTGCCTTCTTTCCCTTCCCTATTTATTGATTCCAATAGTACTACCACCTAATCAACTTCCTGTACACTTATCTCTGCTCCAAAGCTTGCTTTCCAGGGAACCAACCAGCAATATCCTTCTGCTGGGTTTTCTTTTCTTCTTGGTCAAGTATATCTTTTCAAAACAATCTATAGTTAACTCTTAAGTCTTTCCATTCCTGAAAAAAAAAATCGATATTTCCTTCTCATTTTGAATGATAATTGAGTGCTCAGGTGTAAAGCTTTTGGACAAGGTTGACAATTATTTTTCCACAGCACTCTAGAGCTATGATGCTACTGTTTTCTGGCAAATACTGTTGCTGATAACAAATCTGCTGTCGGTCTAATTAATTAATCCTTTGCAGGTACTCTATCTTCTCTTCCTGCTAACTCTTTTTAAAAAATATTTTATTTAGAAAGACTGAAATGACTGTATACTAATTTGAACAGCTAGACTATATAAGAAATGACTTGAAAATTCCCTTTTTGATGTCCAAGAGTTGGATTCCATTATACACACTTTGTTCTTTCTTTAGACCTGGAAAAAATGTACAATTTTTCAACAAGTAACTTATTCCTCCCTTTCCCATGTTTAAAAATCCTTATGATCCCCTACACAGTTCCTTCTGAAATAAACTTTCCTCTTCTCCCCGACCCAGCCCCAGTGGGTTCACTTTTACAGGCTCTAGAACTAGGACAGGAGGTAAGAGATGTAAATGTTTCCTCAGTGGGAATCTTCCTGCTAACTTTTATTTTATCATTGTTCTGTAATTTTGCTTCAGTGCATTTAGGTATGAATTTACTTTATCTCAAATGACATGGAGACACTAATTTCAATTTGAGCCTAATCCTAGATCAATTCTCAAATGCTTTTCAGTATTATCTCCTTAGATATTACTTCTCTTTCAGAATTGTCTTGTCATTTCTATTACATACATCTTAGGACCTCACTCTATTCTCCTTGATTCTTTTTTTTTTTATAATTTAAAATAAATGTATGTTCTATTTTGTTGGTTGCTTTTCTTATCATTAGACTTCATCCATTTTAGAATTCTGATTTGCAAACTCATTTTGAAATCTGAACAGTCCAGGTTAGAGATGATAGAAAATGTCTAAGGATAGTGAATGGAAGAGTGAACAAATGTGGAGAGCTGATAGGCGCATACCATAAAAATACATATAGTTCAACTGTAGACCCTAATGATATGGAATGACATGGAACTATGAACCTACTCAGAAAACAATGGGACAATGATGTCTGTAACTATTATCTATGGGAGAGAAACTAGCTCTAAGGGATATAAATAAAAAATATACAAGTAATACTATATATACATAAAACAGAACCAATAAAGAGATCGAGAAATTAAGATCACTACTAGGTGATCACATTACACATTATGCTCTATGACTCACATATATTCTTTTAACCAAATAGTCATTCAAATGGAATATACAAAATGATCACATTTATGCAATATATAAACTGTATTTATTGTGTAAGTTGGTAAAAATAATTGTTTTGAAAAAGAATTGGCCTATTTGAGTCATCCTTCTGGCCTCTCCCTTTGGAAAATCAGCACTATCATAGAATTTGGTTAGAGAAGATGAAGACTTGCAAAATAGAATCTAATGAATGTTTTCTAATTATCTGAAAAGAGAACAATGCTAGACAACAAAATGTAAGTTTCATAGGACCTAAAAAGAGTGGAAAGAAATAGCATTCCTGGTGAGAAAAAATTATGAGAAAAAGAAAAGCATTTTTAAGAATGGAAAAAAGATATACTAAAAGCTCTGGCTTTTTGCTCATAAATGTATCTTATTTTTAAATCGTGTTGGATAAACAATAATCAAAAGTAGTCAAATGATAACGAAACAGACTGTATTTAAAATATAGATAGAAATAACATAAGATACGACTGGATTTTTGCCATGTTTGCATATATTTATTCTTACACGCTATATATACACACATGTTAAAAGGTGGACAAACAATATTAACAGGTATGGAGTTCACACCTTCACTGGAATAAGGTCTCAGAGGGCCAATATATAGTACTACCAATCTACTACATACACCCAACCATGTTATATGTTATGTCAGAGTAGAGATCGACCCGTTAGAACCACATCAGAAAAAGATGAACAGTCTCACCTAGGCTGTATTTCTTATAAAAGATACTGGAAAGTTGAAGGCAGCAGTTTCCCCCGCCACCTCCACATCTGTTTTTCATCAGTACCTGAGTAAAAAGGAGTATATAGCCTCTCCAGTCTAGTTGGAACCTTCCATGTAGTCACAGTGATCCAGAGTGCCAGCTTAGAAGACAGAGTAATATGAAGACGGTTCCCCTTTCCCCAGTATAAAGTACTAATGTTGCTAAGATTAAGTAAACCTCACTGTTCTCACCATGAGTTTTTGTGTATTCATAAATCAAGTACTCACCACAAGTTGACAAAGTTGATGAAACTTGGGGAGAATTCCCTTTCCTCAGAATTACTCAGCTGTGGAGGATCTCCTTTCACGACTTGTGTTAGTTGATCAAATACACTATTCCACTTTGGATAAGGAAATCGGCCTGTGGCCAGCTCGTACTAAAGAGAACACAGAGGAAAAAGCAAATACACTAAGGCATTATTTACTATTCCTCACTTGAATGGCCACAGTGAAAATCTAATGTCCAAGTAAAATTCTTGTAAAAGCCTTGAATTGAACACGTATCAGATTAAGATGGAATCTTCAGAACTATTAAGTGATATTTAGAATCAAGAATATATAGAGGATTCTGTAAACTGAAGTCCAGAAAATGGCCATACAGTGCATGCTCTAGGGAAACTTCTGGTTCTGATTCCTTTGTGTGAAGATTCTAGAAGGCTGGTTTTACAACTTTAGTACATCTGCATAATTTATAGTCATCTGAATGCAAGGTCATATCTAGAAGAGTGGTTGAATTCATTCTTAAGGTAAAAGAACATTCGATATACAAAAAGCCCAAGCTAAGCTCAAAGGAAACAATGAATAAATCCAGTTCTATATCCATTCTGTTGTTACTATGATTTCGACCACAACGAGATATCACTGTTTTGAAGAAACCAAGTCAGAGTCACATCTTTCACCTTGAACCCAAAAACGATGCTCAAGATAATAGCTCTAAATCATACCAAGCTATATCTGAAAAATCTTATGGACATATGCCCCAGTATGTCAAAGGTCAAAAATATTTGTGAATTATAGTCTCATCTTTCTCCCATTCTATTCCAAGAGACACATATCCAAATCTATGGCATGACATAAATGGATCTCATTTTATGTGCACTGACAGGTGACTGATATTTTACTATGATGAGACTCTCTTACTAGAGAGGAAGATGGCATACAAGAGGAGCCCTACTGGAGAAATTGTTTCAGAGTTTTCTCAGCTTAGATTTGATTTTTTCAATTACTCAAATATTAAATAGCTAGTTTGTACAATGAAAAGGAAGTTATCAAACAAACATAAAGCCATTCTCAAGCAGAAAGCTGGTGTGGGAAGTCCTTCTTCCCCAAAAGATGCCACTTTCAGCTCAGCTCATTGGTGTCTGCAATAACATACACATGCCTATAGGAAAGCAGGCAGGCATGCATGCACACACGAACAGAAATCCATTCATTTGGCTGAGTTTTCTTTTTAATAAAAATGCAAATACTTGGTAAGAAGTAAGCTTTATTGGTTATTCAAAGCATCAGGAATAACTTTATTTGATTCATTCTTGAAAACAGGTTTTAATGAGAAGGAAAAAGGATGCATATCATAAGGTAAAGGACTTAGGACCTCAGAAATTGAAATAATTACACATATTTCATAATTTTAATAAGATTATCCATATGAAAGAAATTATGAAGCAATTTTAAGTACTGAATACATTGCTTTTTAAATAAAGTTTAGCCAGATGTACTAAAGGAACTTGCTAAAAAATTTTTCCTATGTTTAAACCTTTCACAGAAAATTTGTTTTCACAAAGAAGTAAATACTTGCTTTTTAAACAGAACTGGTTTGGAGATAGATAGGTGCTTCTGAATTGTTACTACCTCTTATATGAAAACAGTTGCCTCAGCTGGAAGCTCTAGGTCTTACTATAATCTTTGAGACCAGTACCAGACCTAAAAGATGCCCAAGTTCCATGTTCTCTCCTGACTGAAAAGGAAGGGATTCCTTATCCTTTAGTCAGTTGACTACATAATAGGAAAAGATTCCAGGAGGTATCACCCATATCTGGTCACAAGGGAAACTAGACAGTCTTCTGCAGAGAAGACTATTAAGCCTTCAACTCTCTATACAGAAAACTCATTAGGCCTGGCAACATGCCTTACCAAGCAAAACTAATAAGGGTATGTGATTCTGAGCTACAGGAAGAGGATCCATATAATGATAATGAACAAATGGAGATCATTTAGTAAGCTACAAAAAAGTTCATTGTTCTGAATGTATGTTATCTCTGGACTGTGGAACCTTATTGAAGATGAGAAGACAATGGAAGGAAAAGTTTTGAGCTGTCTACCAAATAGGACACAGCCCCATCTAGAGACAGAAAATTCTACATACACCCAATGTAGAAGAACCTGAATTTAATAATAAGGAAATAAGCAAATAAAGATACTTTAAAAATAGGATCAATATTTCAATACAGTCTACAGGTGAGAAAAAACAATTTACTTATTATACTTACTCGTTGCAAATTAAGTAGCTTTCTTACTATTCTTTCTTGGTGTTGTTCTAAGATGGAGCTTTCATTTAGAACTGTCACCTAGAAGTACTTGCTCCTTAACAATGAATTATTTTCAGTTCATTTGTTTGTGACTTTTCTATTCAATGAATAGAAGATTCTGAGTAGAAACTATTTTCATCCATATAAACGTGTACACCTAATACACACAGTGTACACAGTTTTACTGGACATACTACTCTCGCTTTAGATGCAAGGAACCTATGTGCCTTTACTGCTGCACTGAATGCAGGTGAGTTGTCCTCCCCTGTTCCCATACCTAGACTTCTCCTATGCGGGGCCAACAGATCCACCATGACACTTTATAAAACCCTGGGAGAAAAAATCAACTCTGGTTTGACTTTAAGGTATAAAATATACTTTTTTTTTCAATAACTAAAAGATATAGTTCCTGTGATTACAGCCATGAGGGAAAAAATAGGTAAATAAAATCAAAGACTAGAAGAGACAAGAAGCAGTTCTTAATGGGGGCGGGGGAAGGGTGGTAGAAGATGATTAAATTTTCTTTTATTTCTAAATTTCTTGTAAGGGCTGAGTCAACATAAACATACCAATGTGATCCCCAAACTCCAGACATCAGAGCGAACATCATATCCTTGTCGCGATGCACTTGGGTCTATTCTTTCAGGCTGGAACACAAAGAGAAGTCATAGTCATTAATTATGCATATCCCCAAGGAGCAGGGAAATGGAAGCAATAGCCCAGTAGGTAGCCAAAATACAAGCATAATCCTAGAGGAATACATGTCTAGGGTCAGATTGGGAGTAGCAGAAAGTCAGTCATTGTTAAAAACAATCAACAGCAAACAAAACAAAACAAAAAACCCGACTCAGTGGCTTCCTTCATAAAGGGAACACAAAGCAACTCTACTAATTTCCCCTCTAATCGTACGAGCATTTAAAAACCTGAAGCTGAGAACAGATAAAGGGAGACATAGGAAGAAAACTGGAAAAATGAGAAAAATAAAGAATAGCTTAGTCAGAAAAGTAGAAACTAGTGGTTAATGGGGGGACCCTGCAGGGAGGAGGAACTAGGTCCTTTTTGTTTCAATGAATAAGGCCATACGCAATATATTTAAGATATAAAAGCAAATATGAGCTAAATATTATAATTAATTTACCCATTCTTCACCATAAAGCTAAATTTATCATTATGCATTGTCTGTCATTTTTAACCAAATTAAACACTGTCAACATAGATATATGTTATCCTATCATATAAATATCATAAATCGTTTTTAGAAATTTCTTTGAAGGGAGCATCCTCACATTTCCTTGAAATAAGAGACCACTATTTACACAGTGTGTTAGGGATGGAGAAAAAATGAGAGAGGGGGTTACTGGTTGCACAGAGTAGACAACGGATCCTTAGCTAGGACTGAAAGTAACTGCTATTGAAAGACATGTCCAGAGAAGCATAATAGTTGACTGTATTATATTCTCTGTGTGTCAGCAATAACTAATTTGGAGACCTATGTATTTTGTTTTGAATATGAGTTCTATGACTGCAGAAATTTTCAGTGGAAGCTATTCATTTTGTTTTTAGTTACAAATATATTTATTTACCTGGTAAGACATTACATAAAAATCCCAGACAGTCAACCAACAGAAAAAATGCTCTATCCAACAACAGCAGAATATACATTCTTCCAAGCTCACAGAGAACATTCACTAATATAGACCATTGTTCTGGGCCATAAAACACACCTTATTGTAAAAAACTGAAATCACACAAAGCATGTTTTCTGACCACAAAGTAATTAAATTAAAAATAAATACGAGAGATATACCTGGAAAATCCCCAAATATTTGGAGATTAAACAACACACTTCTGCATAACACATGGATTACAGAAGTCTAAGGAAATGTAAAAAATATTTTGAATTAAATAAAAATGAAATTATATCTTCTCAAAATTTGTGGGATACAGCCAAAGTAGTGTTCAGAGGGAAATGTGTAGCACTAAATGCATATATTACAAGAGAAAACATATTGAAAATTAATAAACTAACTTTATAGCTTTGAAAAATTAGGAAAAAAAAGAACTAAACCCAAAGTAGAAGATTAATAAATAGCAGAGTGGAAGTAAGTGAAATAGAAAACAAAACAAAACAAAACAAAAATAGAAAAAAATCAATCAGCAAAACCAAAAGTCGGTTCTTTAGAAAGATTAACAAAATTGACAAACCTTTAGCTGTAATGACCAACAGTAATGGAGAGAAGGCTCAAATTATAAAAGCAGAATAAAAGAGGGGACATTACTATTCATACAGAAATAGATGAACATGACATTCTTTGAACATGAAAACCTACCAAAAATAATACAGAAATCTCAATAGCCTTAAAACTACCTTTTCAATGAATTTGTTAATAAAAACCTTCCCATGAAGAAAAGTTCAGACCCAAATGGGTTCACTGGTAAACTCAAACATCCAAAGGAGAAACACCACTAGTCTTACACAATTTTATTCTGCAAAAAACAGAAAAGGGCAGGCCTCCCAACTTGTTTTATGAGGTCAATATAACCTCTATGAAAACCTAACAAAAACATTACAACACAATTAATAATCTCTCATAAACTCAGACACAAAAATTGTTAACAAAACATGAGTAAATCTAATCTAGCAACACATGGAGAGGTAATTGGTCATAACCAAGTGAAGTTTATCTCAGGAATTCAAAACTGGCTTAATATTCAAATCTCAATCTAAGACAACATATTTACAAAGTAGTGCTATTCAGCATTACAGGAAGGTCTAGCCAGTACAGAGGAGGCAAAAAGAAAAAAAGCACTGCCTTTATTCATAGATATTTGAATTTCTACAACTGTTTACACAGAAAATCCCCACTAAAAGTAATGGTGAAACCAGCAAGGTCACATGACACAATGTCAAAATATGAAAATCAGTTGTATTTATCTATAATAACAGCAAAATATTGGAAAATATATTTTAAATTCTGTTTATAATATTAGCATCAAAACACGTGAATCTCTTAGGAATAAATTTAAAAGGTGCTCAAGAGTTCCACACTGAACATTTCAAAACATTGCTGATAGCTAGAAGACCTAAATAAATAGAGAAACATAGCAGATACTATAAACCACAGTAATGTCAAGCTATCCAAAGAACTGATAAATTGTGGCCTATCAATACAATGCAAAACTTCTCAGCAATAGAAAGAATGAATTAATATAACACAAGATAATATATGTTTATATGAAACTCTCAGAAAGGCAAATCAAATTTACAGCAACAGAAAATAGGACCATTGATCTTTTTTGGATGATGGACATGTTTTATATCTTGACGGATGAAGCGACAACATGAGTAACAACATTTGTCAAAATTCAAACTGTACATTTAAAATAGGTGGCTATCATTTCCCATTACAGTGGTAATGTCATTCTAAAACTGTTGTATGGTGAGGTCATTAAGAGCTGGTTTTTCTAACAGTTGTGTGTTAGGAAAACTTATCTAATTCCTGGAAATAAGTCAAAAAAAGGATTCCATTTCTTTTTAATGTTTTTAAAAGACAGGCGAACTGAGGTAACATTTTAGAAGTCTCCAAGTTGGAGGGTAGCAGAGGGAAGGGTAAGAAGATACTGGGTGAAGGAATCCTTTGAAAATGAATATTATCAATTACTCATTTGGGGGTGGGAAACAGAGGGGAAAAAAAATGAAGAAATGAGTTTCTATTTTACAAATGTTTCAACTGCTTTTTTAAAAAGCATGTTCATAAGCATTACAATTAGTGCAACAACCTAACATTATGTGTTTTGTAATGTGATGCAACATAAAACACATATCATCTAAATTCATGCCAAAAAATATATTTAGTCTGAAGGTAATCATGAGGGAACAATCGGACAAATCCAGAATGTGGGACAGTCTAAAAACACTCCCAAAAAATTCAGTCATGAGAGGAAAAAATGGTCTAGATCGGGTTATGCAGAATTTAACAACTAAAAGCAATCTTAATGTTATCTTTTGGCTGATAGCCATAAATACATTTATTTTGGACAACTTGGAAATTTGAATATGAACTGTCTATCAGATGATACTATGAAACTCTTGTTAATTTTTAAGGTTTATGTTAGGTATAGTAATGATAGTATAGCTATGTAGAAGAAGGCCTTTTTACTTGGGAGATATACACTGAAGTATTTAGAATGAAATTCATGACCTCTGTGACTTCTTTTCAAATGGTCCAGAACACACATATATATGTATGTGCACATATACATAGCAAAATGTATATGTAAGTATATATACATTTGAATAGGTCTGTGTGTATATAAACACACACACCTAGATAAGGAGGTGGAGAAGTAGCAAAATGTTAACTGGTTTATGGAAAAACTTAAAATTTAAACTCTACACTTTAAATACTTTTATGTTAAGAAATCACAATTTTTATAGACTAAAGCAAATGATAAATTTTAAATAAAAAGACAAAATACACTGCTGATATCTTCTGTCAAGATATATCAAAAAAAACGCAAGTGACTTAGAGGCTTATAAAATGAATGCTGATTATATTCCTGTCCTCAGAAGACTAGAATGGACAGAAGCATTTCTTTTAGTCCCATAAAGATTAGAGGTAGAGTTTATGAGCACCCTGCCTACTCTAAAGCTGAAGGTCAGCAGGAAAAGTAAAGCTCTGCTGGGTCTGTGAACCTTACTTACTTCTACACAAAAACTGAAAGTCTACTTCTTTCCTAAAATTTACCTAAATTAAGTTTTATTAGGGCTACTTAATATTTAAAGTCCACATAAATTAAATATAATTCGTAGCCAGCATTACATAGCAAAAACAGTCAACCTTAGTACTGAGACAAGCACTAAAGGTATATATAACAGTTTACACTTAATTGCCAGAGTATCATTACCAAATATGTTAACTAAATGAATTCTCAAATACTCCATGTTTAAATTTTGTTTCTTACTTTTGAACTAGTTGTTCCATTTATTCCTAATTTATCATGAGGAATGTAAGGTCTTCCAAATCTTCCCAATAATCTGCCTGGCCAGTCAATATCCACAAAGCCCAAACTGTAAATGAAGGTATTTTTTTGTATGTATTAACACACACACCTCTGATATTTTCATTTGTAGAAAAGGTGACATGAAAAGATACAACCAAACACAGAGTACTGAAAATTGTAACAATTCTACAATATTGTTAATTGTAGAAAATTTTCTAATATGATGTTTTTCAAATACAATGATCAGGCCAGGCAACAGAACATGTAACAAAAAGTACATGTAATACTGTGTACCTTCCACCATTTATAGATTGAGAGATAAATGAAAAATGAACTGTTGATATAAAATTTACTTTCAAATAAGGCTGACAATAAAACATTCAAGTTTTTTTAAATAACTGTGAAATCTGGGATAGCACTAAGCCTGCTTGTAAATAAACACTATTTAAAAAAAGTATAATATGTAGCCTGTCATTTTTCTTACTTTTCTATTGCGTAAGCACTGAGTTTAGAAATATATAAATCAAGAAAGAAACAAAAGGAGAGAAAAATTTATTCAATTTTTAGCTGATTTTTAGTTTAAAAGAGTCTTTGAAGACTGAAACAGAAACTACTAAATAGGAATACCTCAATAAATGATTGCAAATCCTATGTATCATCATTTAGAGCAGTCTGCTGGTCCCCAAGGAACCATGGCCACATTAAGGAAGATACCAATGCCTCGTTCCCTGTATTTAAAATAAAGACTTTATATTTCCAGTTAAATATAAATCAAAATCCAGGCTATAGGAACCATATATACAAATGCACTGGGGTAAGATGAATATGGTATGTGTAGAAGTAAAGCATAGGTCTGTCTCCCTGAAGAGTAAGAGATTCTAGGTTGAGAGACACCTCCCGCATCTACCCTTGCATTTCTCAAGGGTAATGCAAGGACCCGACAATATTCAAAACATAGCCTCAGACTCTATAAGATATACTGAGTTCTACTCAAAACTCAAGTTTTCCCCTTCTTCTCTAACTGGAAATTGCATCACTGAATAGTTTGGGACACATTATCAATGTGTCTACTACAATGTGATCTACTACAGTCAAGACAGCATATGGAATACTAGAAACAAAAAGAGACCTTCTGAGAGCTAACCACTCGGTGATTAGTAGAGTTGAATATAATGAAAAAAATAGGAATCAGAGAAGACTACAAAAACTAAGTACCAGAGAAGAGGAACAGAGTAAGACAATGGAACATGAGTTCACTGGAATAATTTTACAGTTTCATGTAGAAGCTAGAACTTGAGTTTGGTCTTTAGGGAGAGAAAAATATTGTAGTGTGGTGAAACTGGATGGATGACCAATGGCAGAGTCCTTAGAAGTACAGCACCAAAGGGCACAGGCTCTATGCGTACTGACAAGCAAGAAGGCGTGGGCTTTGCACTTACTGCCATGTATGGCCTACACCCAGCATCTCTTGTCTTGGCAATGGAGTCCACAAGCTGTCCACTGATGCCAAAGTCACAGAGTTTAATATTTCCACTTCTGTCCAGAAGGATATTGGAAGGTTTGATATCTGTAAGAGATAGATATCGGTGTACAGTAATCAATCAAATAAGCTATAATGTAAATTACTTTAAGCAAAAATACTGAAAAACCTTAGATAACATAAGTGATTAAGTCCTTAAAATTAAGATATATAAGATGAAAAATATGAGAAAAGTTTTCTAAATGCCAATGCTTAAAAAACTCAGTATCAAAAAATGGTACACAATATAGGCATTTTAAAACGTCTTTGTTTTCATCGAGATTTATAATCATTAACTTGTTTCAAATTCATTACTTAACAGTCAATATATGAAGAATGAATTCAATCTATAAAAGTATAATAACCTTCTTTACAATATGTGTCAGAATATACAACCAAATACATAATATACAAATTAGAAACCTTCAAAGTAGTTAAAATAGAACTTTATCTAACTTAGGAAAGTATCCAATCTAGTACACATAAAAGACCACAAATTTTGGGATCAAACAAGCAAAGGTTCAAAATCTGGGGTCTGAAATTTACAAGGTGAAATTCACAATGTGACCTGTGAACTTTTGGTAACAACCACAATTTCCTCATCCACAAAATAAAAACAATAGTTTATAAATCATGTAGTTGTGGAAATTAAAACACCTAATACAGTGCCTGACCATTATTTACACTCAGTAAATGTATCCACCTAATAATTATTTCTATTTGAGAGAGTTGTCTGATCTTAGATGGCTTTATTAAGTTTCCCCCAACTAATCCTTTCTTAAGAGGCACTCAGAGAAACCAGATTCATTTTTACCAATCCCAGAATGTTTGTGCTATCCAACAAATTTGAAAAAGCCAAATACATTCCATTCGGATCTACAGGTTCTATACAGTCTTGGCAAAATGGCCCCTAGGTTATCACTTCTTCACTGACAATCATCGACTCACTGCAGATGCATGATAATCAGCTGTCCAGCCAATTCTCACTAATTTTCTATCCCTATCTTAATTCTTCTGTCCATTTTGTTGTCACTATCATGGCTCAATGGATAAAAGGTAAAGATAAAAATAAATATAGAATACAAAAAAAAAAAATCTGTCTATTATTCAGAAAGTAACCTACAAGAAGAATCCAGAAAAGATCTCTCACCATCACTGACACTGACTGCCTATCAAACATCCATTCCTAATCACATCATCCTTTCTAATAGTAGCTGCATTTTACTGTGGTATCTACCCTCTTCTGTTTAGCTCTATGCACATCCCCCAAAGGTGGGTCCTGATTGGTCTAGGCTTAGCAGGATAGTTGCAGGCCTCTGGGCCAGGGACTAGTTTAATAGTTTAGGTA
Organism: Rousettus aegyptiacus; assembly: GCF_014176215.1. Classification (NCBI taxonomy): domain Eukaryota; kingdom Metazoa; phylum Chordata; class Mammalia; order Chiroptera; family Pteropodidae; genus Rousettus; species Rousettus aegyptiacus. The sequence goes on from NW_023416309.1 coordinate 69,844,994, forward strand.
AGGGTATAAGTCAATTCTGGGGATGATAAGAGAAAACATAAAGACACCTAAGGAAGATTTCCCTGCTCCTAAGATAGTCACATAGGAAGAGAGAGCTTCTTGAAGAGGCTGTCATGTCTAAACGTGACAGTGGGGACCTGCTTTAATTGATACTAACTTGAGGATGGAGCTGCCATACTAAGTAAGGCAGAGCCCCAAGAAGGGATCTTGAACCCTAATATAGTGTGCTTGAAGCCACCTTAACTTTGGAGTTATTACAACAGATAACGAATGTCCTTGAAGCTTAAACCAGTTATCAAAATTTTTTAATTTGGGATCAAAAGCACTGTAACAGCAGCAAAAATACTAACTGATTTTAATTGATAGATTGTTATAAATTCATCATTTTATTTAGTAATAGGAAAACCAAAGTTGTTTTTGAAGCCTTTCCCTTTTATTCTACTGCTCAAGCACTGTCTTGTACTGTACTGTGATCGGTGAGCATCCCAAAAGTAACTGAGTAGAATTGCAACACACAGCTAAAAAAAGGAGGGAAAAACCCCCAAACATGAACAAGAAATATCAGAGGAATAAATTAATTTTTTTAGAGACCTAACCCTAAATGATTTTAGGCTGAAAGAGAAAATAAGAATCTTACCTAATATTATTTTTAACAAGCACTAAGCCAGGCAAAAGTAAGTAAAATATTTTCATGTTCAAGGTTAACTAATTTTAGTGATCCAGGGTCAACTCCAAACTAAAATTACTTAAATTAATGCCCCAATTACTAATTTCTTTAACCATGAGAAACTACGTTTCTTAGAATTCAAGTTTTTTCACTTCTCTGAATATAAGCTTTGACTTTCTGTCCTATTTATTGTCAGGATGAATCACACACTAGCATATACTGTCTTAGGTTTGTCCATCAAAATTTACTGTGAACTTGTGCACCTCTTCAAAACTACCACCTCATTACTCTTGACTCTGTCATAGTAATAAACAGAGCAATGATTTAAACTATATGCTGAATTAAATTCAGGACTCCCAATGTCTTCCCATAGATCTGCAACAAATGTTTAAAAAAATGTGGACCTGTGTCTAATTAAGGACTATATCACTGTTCTCAAAATACAAATGTTTTAGAGGCATTGCAATGTAAAATCTAATTAAAGAATCTCTCTCGATTTGCAAAAATATTCTCTAAAGTAAGAAGAAACACTTAATAGGGACAGTAGCATGCCTTTAAAATGCTCAAGGGTACCATCCCTCTGATTCTTTAAATGTCCACAGGGCCACCTTCATATGTTACTTGTATACACAGAGAAACACATTATCTGGCAAATGAATGATTATTTTTCAACTAAGAGTAATAAGAACTTACAATAAAATCTTTTGCAATTTCTAAGCCCAAAATATGAATAAGTTAGGCTGAAATTTATAGAATTCTAAAGGGAAAAAAAAACACACCTAAATTAATAATCAGATTTAGGGCACATATGATATGTTTTGCTGAAAACAATCCTATACCTACCTCTGTGAATGATTTTCAAGTTTTCTTTTAAGTGGTTTAGTGCTTTCACAGTCTAGAGAGAAAAAGCAGAGATGGGATAAATAATTTTCTTTTAATCAAACAGCTCAATAGTTTATCATAAGTAACAGCCCACATAGCCCTTTGCATTCTTTTAAGCTTAATGTTTCTATATTCTATTTTTTTATGTAACTGAAGATACTGAATGATGATTTTAAATCTAAAAAGTTAGGTGCCTTTATATGCTATTCCCTGACTGCTAAAAACGCCCCGGTAACCTTTAATTTTTTAAATAAGTCATTAACAAGTTGTATAATGTTTCTTATACTTTCAAATTGTTCAAGAATAGAAATATGTAGTACAACAAAGTTCAATAGGCTGGTTCCATTATCAATTCTAATTTAATAAGTTTTTCCAAATTGTCAGTTTCTCACAATCATTCACCCTCACTGGGTGCTGAGCCTTCAAAGTAATTTCTGTAGAGCTAAAACATCTCTGGCAGAATTTATCGTATTGTTTGATCACCACTCATGATCAGAAAATCAGAAGTTTCTTCAGGAATGGAGGAAACAGAGATTTGAATTAAAATGCCAACAACCTCATACTAAAAAACAGGCCAACCATTTGCTATTTATTAGAAAGGTCAAGTCTGCTGCCATCAAGCTTCTGAGTATCAGGAATGCAGAACGTGTAAACCTGTATTGTTTCAAATAGCTAAGTTTGTGTGTCCACTACATTATTAGCAAGAGATTTAACATGAAATATTTTTATTCTTTATACCTACAGCACCTAGTCTTCCTAGGTGGTCTCCCATCCAAGTACTAACCAGGCCTGACCCTGCTTAGCTTTTGAGATCAGACATCAAGCTTGTTCATGGTGGCATGGCCACAGACCATGGACTGTGGATCTACTGGGATGTGAACCAGGACCTTCTGCGTGTAAAGCAGATGTGCTAACTGTTACACTATAGAACCATGTACTTTTAAATGTTGTGCTTAATATAAAAGATGATTACCAAGTCTAGACACACAGGGAAATATATAATAAATGATCTATTACAAATGTATCTATATTACATATATTACAAAATACAATACAATAATTTTATGTTTTCCAATTTCATGATAACCCATCATATAGTGAGTGGTCAAGAGCAGGATTCTGGGATCAGATTGCCTATCCTTAAAGCATTTACCACTTGTAATTTTATGAACTTCAAAGCAAATTACTTAACCTCTCTATGTTTCAGATGTGTCATATGTAAAAAGGGGGTTATGCTATTTACCATAGACAGTTGCTATGAAGATAAAATGTCACAAGATCTTGTCCTGGTGCAAATAAACACTCACTAAACACTAGCTATTACCATTACGTTACTATTGTTTCACTATAATTATTATGGATATTAACAAGTTCCAATATAATACTGAGTTTGGTATACTGGAGATGATTAAATTGATAAATATAAAATTTCATATACCTATATGAATAATGAACAAGTTTCTATATAACTCAGCTTTTTATAAAACTATATGAAAGGGTATCTATCTTAACATGTAGCTCATAAAACATTTAAATTTAAGCATTAATTCTACTAAATAACAAAATATTAACATGAGACCTATGAATCTTAAGATTATAATGACTATAGAGTTTAATCTCATTTTTTAATTTATTTATTTTGTTTTTTGAGAAAATTCAATAAACTTCTTAAAATTAAAATTATTGGGGTGACATTAGTTAATAAATCAAATAGATTTCAAGTGTACAATTCAATAATGTCATATGTATATTGCATTGTGTGTTCACCACCCAAAGTTAAATTTCCTTCCTCATCAATATCTGACTCCTCCTTACGTCATCTACTTCCCCCTTACCCATCTGATTTTTAAAATTTCAATTGTACACATAAACACATACATCTTATAACTAAAATACAGTTAAGAAATTGTCTGTATACTTTAACATTTATTGTCATTAACCCTTAGTGATTAAACAGAATAAAATGGTAGTTAACAAATAAACTATATTGGAGGTGGAGGACGCTGGGAAGGAAGATAGGAAATTACATGCAACCAGAATATCTATCTTCCTATAAAATTTAGTTTAGACATCCACTACACAGGTCTTGTATTTAGCTCAGATTCTCAGGGGTTTCTAAATATCTTATTAATTTTATTCTATCAAAAAGAATTTTTTTTTTTTGGAAAAAAGAATTGTGAACAACCTTTATCAACTAAAAAATTCAGAGCAAGAAAAAATGATCATTGAATTTATTTTCAAAACAGTGAACACATATACAAAAAAGTACCTCTTTTTTTTTTGGTGCACTGGTAAAGTGCATTAATTGACCAAATTAGTAGTAACGCTGGTTAATAAACTTGCTAGTCAAAAATTTTATACAGTTTAGACTGGATAGCCCAAATCTTAAACCACAGAAAATAATACTTTGTCTAAGAGTTTTAATTAAAGGACTGCAAGGAGACTGCTATGATTCTGATTAATTTAAGGATCACTGATAATAATAACATTTAAAAATAGTTAAAGAAACAGGGGAAAGGAAAAGCAGGAAAATGCTTTTCCTAGTCTTATTTACAGCACAATACATTATGGTTTATTGTGATTTTATTGAAAAGAATATTGTATTTATGTAGAGCATATTTTAAAAATTGTTTTTATGACGTGTTAATTACCCCCACAAAAGTGATTTTATCTCTTTTCCTATTACAAATGATTTTCCAGGAAAGTTATTAACATTCTGTGAAGGGCATTTGATATGTATATTCCAAACTCCAGCAGCATCTTTATATAAGTATAAACAGAACGATTAATTTGAAAGCCAGATACTTACTGCTAAAGTGATTTTTCCTAAAATTTCTTCTGGAATAACATCATCTAATACACTATATACATATTTGTAAAACTTATCAAACGAGGTAGACATGAGTTCCATACAGATCCAACAGTCACCCTAGAAAATAACAAATATTTGTTATTCTTATTATTAAGTACCATCTTTACTTAAAATAGAAATACAATTAGATAAAAAACAATCTTCTTTTTGTTTTGTTGTTTTTTTTTTAACCTCATGCTAGTGGTAATTTATGGCTTATTAAAGCCCTAGGCAGAATATTAAACTCATGTATATATACAAACTTATTTGGCCAGTTTTCCCCACTCTTAATTGTAAACACAGAAAGTCTTACCTAGAAAATTTTTATGCTTTTATAAAAATTTCAAATTTTGCCATAATTAAATATTAAAAATAGAAAATATGTGAGAACCTATTCATTTTCACTAATAAACAGATTACAGTAACCTTGAGATACTATAAAAACTACTTAAAATTAGTAAAAAAAAAAAAAAAAAGAAAAAAGAAAAAAATACATAAAGCAAATCCAATGCCTCAAGTCCTTATTCAAATGCCACCTCTCAGTTGCTAACAATTTTAAAATGCTTAACTGATTTAAAATGCAAGTCGACTCCCTCTTTGCATCCCCATACCCTGCTGTATTCTGTATAACTGTTATCATCTTATATAAAATATACTTTACTTATTATGTTTTTCATCTATATTTCCTATTAGAACAGACACTCCACCAGGAAGACGCTTGATAAACATTCCTTAAATGAAAGGATGCCGGCCACAATAAAACTGAATCAGTAAAAATTTGTTGGCAGCATTAGAGAGTGTTTTAAACCAGTGTGAAGGTATTATGATGATAAAACATGAGAAATAAGTTTTATACCCTTTGATAGTAAGCGCATGACTAGAAATCTAACTTAAACTAATAGTCCATACATTTCAAAAAGAAAGAAAAACAAAACAAAACTAGAACCCACTGAACTATCTCACAAGGAGAAATGGTACATTATTAAAGGGATTATCTAAAATTATTTTGAAACATACAGTTCAGAGGTATGCATGACAAAACACAATTTAAGCAGATATTATGATTGTAACATAGCAAAAGTATTTACACATATGAAGAAGGACTCAAAATACCCTGTGAGAGTGTAAACAGTTGTCGGGATGATGACAAAAATTATCTTAAATAATGGTATATGTTGTTATGAACTTACAGATCCAGATGTATCCTTAAAGATTTTCTACCACCAATCTCCTATCCCTTGTATCTGACTTGGATCGATTATGAGAGGTTAATACCCCTCACAGTAAAATGGCCTGCCCAGAACAACACTGCTAATGAGTGATACAGGCATGAATAGAATCCAGTTTATTTAACTCCTTTCTCCTATCAACACTTACAATGCAAGGATACTTAACTTAAAAGTAGAGAAATCATGTTGTGACAAGTATTGAGATGACTAATAGTACTCTTATAACAGGACCACCTGCTAAGGCATTCATGTAGCTACATGGCTTCAGAGAATACTTGTTTGTAAAGCATATGTGACACAGTAGTGACACAGTAAACTTCTACTTATATTTTCTTTATTTAAATCTTTCTTCTCTTCTTCTCTTTTTCTTTTGAGTGCTATTGTAGAATGACTTTCACCAAAGATTAACACCCCTCAGCCAAAACACACACTTGAATTTATTTTAATCTAAAGATACCAACTCAATAGATGTACTAGAATTTTTCATCACAGAAAAAGATAGCACATTTATCTCATCTACTTAGCAAAACAGTAAAGAAGGAACTGAACTTCAGTTGTATAGCAAAATGGAAAGATCACTGATATAAGAGTCTGAAACACCTGACTTATTATCCAGGCTCTCCTGCTTTCTACTTATATAAGCTTGGGCCCCCTCAATTCCTCATCTATGAAATGGGATTGCCCCAGCATCCTCAAAGGACTATATGATAAAGATCAAATGAGTAAACATATGTAAAGCACAAAACAAAATGCCTAGCAGTTGCTAAAAACTATAGTCAAGAAAATAAAGGGAGAAGGGAAAATGATGAAAAAATAGGAAGATAAACAAAAAAGACAGACAGACATGGAAATAATGGAAATAAAGGTAAGACATTAACTAAGAACTGACCACAAGAAAAGGAGGTACAAAGGAGCAATTAGCATCAGAGAGGGAAGTCTTTGGAGTTTCTAAGGCATGTGACCTGGTTTAAACTATTTATTTTGGCAGTCATTTTTGGCCATAACTAAGAATAGACAAAGGTAATGAGCTGCATCCCCCTTCCCCCCCCCCAAAAAAAGGAATGGTCTGGGCTGCTTCAAAAAGCAATGACAGCAATATTGCCTTCATGTTCAAGCGAAGAAGAAACCACATGACTAAAATACAAAAGCAGAAATTACTGGATATGGATTTACTGAAAAAAAGGTAGAGGATAATGAAACCCTAAACTACTAAAATCAAATAAGGGTTCTTAGAAACAAGATCCAGATAAAACTAATAGCTTACTTATGTACCAACAGTAACCACTTAGAAAACAAAATGACACCACTGAAACCATAGGCAGTCTTGCAGGGTTTACAGAATGATTGGTGGGAGATGAGATTATTATATATATATAGACACCACTCCCAATAGAAAGAAAAGCACCTAGGGAGAGGTAAAACGTTTATGAAAACGAGTATAAAATGTTACTAAAGAACATAACCACTTGACCAAATAGAGATGCAAAGCGTGTTTATAAATGTGAATACTTAAGATCATAAAGATGTCAAATTCCCCCATTCTAAGAATTCAATTAGATTCTAATCAAAATCATCAGCTTGCACCTGGACAAGCTGATCCTAAAACTTTCATAGAAAAGTAGAGGCAAGAATAACTCACACCATTTTAAAGAAAGGAGACTGATCTATTAGACAAATACTTTTTAGAAAGCTATTGTAAAAAAAGAGGGTGGTGTTGATACAGAGGGGTAGGGAGAGTACTATGCCAGTGGAACAGAATCAAAAGCCCCCACACGGAAATTTGATTTATGATACACATAGCAAAGAAAATAGCAACAAACGGATGGAATATTCAATGAATGCTGCCGAGACCAGTAGTTTTTCATTTAGAAAAAAGTTAAATTAGATCATACCTCAAATCATTCACAAATAAAAATATAAAAAATCCCAAATGTATTTTTTGAAAAGCAAAAGTTTAAAACTTCTTTATAAGAGCTCTTCTTGATTTCAGAGTAGGAAAATGATTTTTCCAAAAACATACATGAAAAGAATAAATCATAAAAGATAAGACCTGTTAAATTTAACTCTATTATAATGAATATTTCTGTATGATAAAGGACACCATACCAAAAGTTCAAAAGTAAGACAAAAATATCTATTCGGATGTAAAGAAACACAAAGGCTTAGTACCCTGGATTAATAAAGCATATGCTAAATTAATTAGGAAAAGACAAAACTTAATAGAATAATGGCAAAGGTATATGAATAGGGAATTCACAGAAAACATGACCTAAGTAAAAAATTCTGTACCTCACCAGTAATTAGAGAAATGTAATTTTAAAAGTGAGATACCACTTCAACCCCACCTGACTACCAAAATTGAAACATTTAATATCAAATGACAGCAATGAGATCTATAACAATAAATGCATATGGCCTACCCAACACACACACACAGACACACACACCTTTGTTATGTACAATGTGCCCAACTAAAACTACATTTCCCAGTCTTCTACGTAGAGAAGGGCAATCAACAAGATGTCAACACCAACAGTTCGTTAATAATTCCAGCACAGCCCTTTTAGTTCTTTCCTCTTCCTTCATGTGGACATGATAGCTGAACTCTAGGAGCCTACTTGGACCATGAGGCAACCTTAACAATGGAAACCACAAACCAAGTAAGCCATTAATAGTCTCCATTACTGGCACCTGAATATAATTCCTGAAAAAGAAATTCTCATTCTTACTAGGAGGAATATAAACATAACCACTATGGAGAGAAATATGACAAAATCCACTGAAGTTGAAAATATTCATTATATATAACCTAGCTATTTCTAGGTATATGCTCTACAGAATCTGTAACCTAGATTGCCAAAGAGACATGCAAAATGAATTTCATTTTTACAGTTTATGATTGCAAAAAATTAGAAAGAAGCTACGTTAGGATTATTAAAGAAACATTGAAAACTGTATATTTAATCATTAAAATACCACATAGCTATTAAAATAAAATAACTAAATTTATATATTACAAATCTCTATTTACATGGACGAATCTTAAAAACTATGCTGAATAAAAAATGCTATAGAAGATACAAACATCACAATTCCATTTATGTATAGTTTGAAAACATATAAAGCAATATCATGTGTTACTTAAGGAAAAATACATATATGGAATGTCTAGCTAAACAAACTGAAGATAACATTAACTTCAATGCAGTGTTTAGATATGGAGACTAAAAGGGGGAATGACATGGAGACGTCAATTATATTTATAATTTAAAGACAGATGAAGGGCAAATGTGCCAAATGTTAATCTGTGGTATAGGTACACTATTATTCCCCTATAATTTTCTGTATATTTGAAATATTTCATAATTTAAAAAAGTAAGAACTACTTTAAGAAACTATAAAAAGAATATTAAACCAAAATAAGCTGAAGAAAGGGAATATGAAAATGAAATTTTTTGAAATAGAAAAACAATACAGAAAATTCATATAACTGAAACTTAGTTCACTGAAACATCAATAAAATCCATAAACCTCTAGTCAGACTAATGGGAAAAAATAGAGAAGGTGCAAATTATCCATATCAGGAATGAGAGGGAGAAGGAGGAAACTTCACTACAGATATTACAGGTATAAAAATGATAATAAAAGGATTTTACAAATAACTCTGCCAAGTAATTGACAATTCAGGTGAAAGAAACAAATTTCTTCAAAGAAATGAACTACCGATGATCATTCAAGAAGAAATAGATAATTTGAATAGAACTCCATCTATGAAAGAAATTGAATTTTCTGTTGAAAATATTCCCACAAAAAAAAATCCCTCCTAGTTCAAATGGCTTTATTGGTGAATTCTACCAAATATTTACAGAAGAAATAATACCAATTCTATACAAATTCTTCCAGAAAATTGAAAATGATGGAATATTTCTCAACTTATTCTATAAGATTAATAGTGATAGAAAGCTAAAAAAAGTTATAAGAAAATTACAGATCGATCTCTCTCATGACCAGAGATATAAAACTTCTAAGTCCAATTTTGGTAAATTTAATATAACAATATACAAAAAAGAGAACACATCATAATCAAGTGGATTTATCCCAGAAATGTAACGGTTTAACATCTGAAAAGCAATTCACATGACTTGCCATATATATACATTTTTTAAATTAACACCATACGATCATCTCAAGGATATCGAAATTTTTTTGACAAACTCTAATATTCCTTCCTGATAAAAACTCTCAATAAAAGCAGGAACAAAAGGGAACTTTGTCAACCTGATAAAGAACATTTATGAAAAACCTACAGCTAACATTATCTTTGATGTTGAAAGCCTGAATGCTTTTCCCCCCTAAGATTAGAAACAAGACTAGATGTCCAATTTCACCATTTCTATTCAACAGCATAATAGAAGATCTAGCCATTGCAATCAGGAAAGAAAACAAAAAAGAAGAAAAAGTGAAGGGGAGAGGAGGGGAGTGGAGGGGAGTAGAGGGGAAGGAGAAGGGGAAGGGGAAAGGGAATGGAGGGAGAGAGAAAGGAAAGAAGGAAGCCCAAAATGGAAAGGAAGAAGTAAACTCTATTCACAGATGACATGATAATCTATGTAGAAAATGTGATGGAATCTACAAAAAGCTTCGAGAACTCATAAGTGAGTTTAACAAGGTTACGGTACACAAGATAAAAAAAATAACTTGTATTTCTACATATTAGTCACAAAACAAGAGGAAACAATTTTTTAAAAATCTCTTATTAAAGTATCAAAAAATTAAATATCTAAGGATAACTTTAACAAAAAATGTAAAAGACTTGTACAGCAAAATTGTAAAAACTGTAAACAATTTTTAAAGATGTACATAAATGAAATGAGATACCACGTGAATGGGTCCTCAGACATATCAAAATATCAATACTATCTCAATTGACCTATTGATTCAGTGTAATCCCCATCAAAACTCCCAGGGAATTTTTTTTTTTTTTTTTTTTTTTTTTTTTGGTAAAAACTGACAAGCAGATTCCAAAATCCATGTGGAAATGGGAAGGACCTCAGGAGTAAAACTTATTCTTGAAAAATAAATTTTCATTTACAGCCATGCCACCCTGAACAAGCCTGATTCTGTTTGATATCGGAAGCTAAGCAGGGTCAGGCCTGGTTAGTACTTGGATAGGAGACCACCTAGGAAGACCAGGTGCTGTAGGGGTAAAAAATAAAAAACAAGGGATGGTAAGCTGACAAGGTCCTTGTAATCTGTGACGTCAACCAAGGGTTCCCTTACCTAAAATAATATTAATAAAAATAAATTGTCAAGACCTGCACTAGCTGATCTTAAGATTTTCTATAAAGCTAGAGCAATCAAGACAGTCTGAAATTGGTGCAAAGACAGACAAAATAGACCAATGGAACAGACTTAGATAGCCTAGAAATAGACCCACACACTGATTTCTGACAAAGGTGCAAAGGGTATGCAAATGCTAAAAAGTAAACATAAATCCATACCTTTCACCATATAAAAACTAACTCCAAGTGCATGGAAAAATATAAATGTAATATCTAAAACTATAAAACTATTACAAGAAAACAGAAAATCTAAGTGACTTTGAGTTTAACAAAGATTCCTGTGATAAAAACACCAAAGCATAATATGTAAAAGAAAAACTGAGAAGCTGGCCTATTTCAGCATTAAAAACTTTTACTTTCCAAAAAAACACTGTTAAGAATATAAGAGATAAGCCACAGGTAGAGATGAGGCAAATATTTGCAATCATATAACTGATAATAAACCTGTATACAAAATACATTAGAAAAATCTCCCAAAACAAGAATAAACAAAAAAGCAATTCTTTAAAAAGATGGAGAAAAGATATGAACAGAAATTACATCAAAGAAGACATACTTAGCAAACAAGCACATGATTAGTTTGACATGATTAGTCTATAGAGAATGCAAATTAAAAATTCAATAAGATTCCACTCTGTATCTATTAGACTGGCTAACTATTAAAAAGACAGACCAACCCAACCATTGGAAAAATGTGGAAGAAATAGAACTCTCATACACTACTGCTGGAAGTTGAAAATGGTGCAACTACAGCTGATCCTTGAATAACATGTGTTTTAACTGCCCAGGTTCATTTATAGGGGGATTTTTAAAAAAAAAAAAAATATGGTCAGCTCTCTGTATCCCCTGGTTTCGTGTCCTCAGATTCAAACAATTACGGATGGAAAACAGTAATTTCAATCCATGGCTAGGAATGTGAGGATGCAGAGGGCTGACTATATGCATTGTTCTACACTGTTTTATATGAGGAACTTGAGCATCTAAGGATTTTGGTATCAACAGGGGTCCTGGAACCAATCCCCTGGAGATACTGAGGGACACTGTAGTTAAGTTGTTGGGGAATCAAGAGTTATATGCAGATTTTTGACTATGCATGGGTCAGTACCCCTAACCTCTGAGTTGTTCAAGAGTCAACTGCACTTTGAAAACCAGTTTGTCCATTTTTTTTTTAAGTTAAACATACACATACCATATGACCCAGCCATTCCACTCCCAGATACTTAAGCAAGGGAAATGAAAGCAAAGACTTGTAAGCAAATGCTCATAGTAGCTTTATTTGTAATAGACAAAAACTGGAAACAACCCAAATAAATGTGCATCAGCAGGTGGAGGAATAACAAACACAGTGGAATGCTACTAATACTACTCAGCACTCGAAAGGAACTAAATAGCGACACACACCACAACATGAATTGCAAAATAATTATGCTGAGTAAAAGAATGTTTTTAAAAAGAGTATATAATTCTGTTTACATAAAGTTCTAAAAAATGCAATTGGTGGCAGAAAGCAGATCTCTGGTTGCCTAAAGATGGTGCAAAGACAAAGTGTGTATTACTTATGGAAATTTATGAGTGATGGAGTTGTTCACTATCTTGATTATGGTGATAATTTTACAAATGCATATATTTGTTCAAACACATCAAATTGTATACTTAATATATGTGTATGTTAATAATATATCAACATTATCTCCATAAAGTTGAATTTAAAACTGAAAAGGGGGAAAGAAGAACATGAGTAGAAGTAGGAAGGAGGTGACTATATTCAGGTGTATCACTGCCTTTTATATAACCTGATGAATTTCTCTATAATCACAAGTTACTCAGAATAGTACTGCCTACACTAGAATTTCTACAACCTCAAGATACATGAAATAAGGATTTCCTTGCTATTAAATTCTAAAAATTTATAAATTTAAAGACAATTTTAAGTGAATCTAAAGTTATTTTTATTCTTCAATACTATTAAGTTCTTTTTGTTGTTGTTTACAAAATCTAAAACTGAATTTAGAAACTTGTGCAATTATGGGTCTTAATAACTTATCAAAATCAAATCCAACTTGTACTTTAGGCTTTTTATTAGAGCTTCGTACCATCTAAAAAAGAAATATATATAGTTAGAAATAATGGCAACAAATAAGTTACCAACTTCGGCATTAAATAATATTTATTCACTACTCTGAATAGAACTTTCAGAGACTCGAAATTACCCGACAGCAAGATTAATCTCTACATAGTACCTTCAAGAAGAAAAATAATATCTCAAAAGCCTCCTGATTGGTGGCTGATTAAATAAGACCAAAACCTGATGTCTTGTGGTCATATAAATTATGTGAAATGAAATATTCTGAAAGGTACCTCATAGTGACAGAAATTAAAAACATCTGTCTCTCTCTTTATGGTGGTAAGGTAAAAAGTCCTGACTGCATACAGTCGCTTCCATTCTTTCCTGTCATAAACCCTGAATTTTGTGTCTATTATTAGAACCAAAGGTTATGTCGCCCAAAAGATATCTTCAAGTAATCAATATTTCTCTAAATACTTATTTAAATGTATTTAACATTTTTAATCTACAACTTTAGGAGACACACTTTGACTATGCACTCTTTGAAGGTGAACTTTCTGCTTCTAAAACTTCATTATTCATTATTCAGAAAGTACCTATTATTTCGTACATTCTAAGATTGGCAGGGGAAAGGAGAGATTCAAGTTCACTCTATCTAGGCATTTTGTGATGCTATACAACTTAACTGTATTGTTCCTAAGCTTTCATCTTATATTTAAAAAATCATAATGCTTTAAGAGCAGATAATATTTTAAATTAAACTAAAAGTTCTTCAACCTTGGACCACTTGTGGTATAACAGAAAGAACAGTGAGATTTTTGTCTTTGAATCCCCATCTCTGACATTTACTGGTCATGTCACTTTTGTCAAATTAGTACTCAAATCTCAAGTTTCCTCTCTGGAAAAAGTAGATAATACCACCAAATTCCCTGAAACTGTTGTAAAGATAATATTTGTGTAAACTATAGATGTTAGGGCTTATAGCTACATATCTCAACTCCCTTCAACCTTCCTGAGAAATAAAACTAAATTGTACCCAGCTATTCAAAAGAACCCAAAAGGATACCATTCAGATACTATTCCAAGCTTTTTGTTTCATTTCCAATAACTTTCCAATCACAGATATCACTTACTCTGCCTTCTTTTCATAAAATCAGATTTCCACACTATCTAGCCTGGGACTATGTAATTAAATGTTGCTTAAATGAATGAATAAATGAACATGAGAAATAAACTGGTGCATTAGAGCACTGGGGAGGTGAATTAGGGTTAACCAAGAACCAGTGAACGTCTATAATAACAGTGAACACAGCACTGGAAAAGGTGACTATGGCATCTAGTCAGGTGAGAAAATCTAGTCCAATCCCAAAATAACTATTGTTCAAGTGGTCCAGGGATTAAGAACTTTTAGTTTAATTTAAAATATAATCTCCTTTTCAAATATTATGACCTTCAAGTATTATAAGAGGAAAGCTTAGGAATGATACCATTAAGTTGTATAATGCCACAATGCATAAGATTTGAATAGTAAAGTAGCCAGAGGATTTAGTGATTATGAAAAATAAAAACACAGTATGAGGAAGAAGGGGAGAGGAGATAGTAAGATTCTTGTGCAATATGAAGGAAGTTCCAGATTCATGATCTTACTAACAGAATAACATTATATAATACTTAGGTCGAGGATACAGTCAGGTGCCTGAATACATGGCCATATACTGATACAATGTAATATGGATGTTAAATGCAGAAGTTATGAAATTCAATGTATCTGCCATAAAAATGAATATTCAAGTTATAAAAAGTTCAGAGACAAGAATAAAAAGAAACTACGTGAGTCTGTCTACAGTTAATTAGTGATTCACCAAAGAAACAGGCTCTATCATGAAGTAGAACGCTTCTAGTTATTAGAGTTACCTACTAAAAGCACAGAAAAATAAATTTAAAAAAAATTAGGATTGGGTGGAGAATTAATTGACTAGCCCCTAAAGTCTTCTCCAACTATAAGATTTCATAAATTTCCATTCAGTGTTACATGCAGTCCTGTCTTACAACACAGCAGAGTTTAAGTTTCAATAACTGCAACAAAAACCCCAAGGCTTCCCTCTATGATCCATTCCCAAAATGGAGAGAGGAGTGGGAGGGGATTTTCTTTACCAATTCATAACAACTCCACTAGCACCACCTCATCCTAACATTTTAAAAAAGAGAATGGCATTTTTTTCAGAGTATTTAAAATACTTAAGAGTTCAGTTAAACTCCTACTAACCTAACTATCACATGCATATGACAAATGTCCAGGACGTCATAAAGTATTTGATTCATTTACAGCTCCAGCTTTATGCCCTGGCCCTAACTCATTTCCATGAATTAATTAGGTAGTGAGATGACTGGAAATGAAGAAGAGGGTTGACAGTTGGAAGCAGAAGTGATAATCCACGTCAGGACACAGAATAACCAGAGGCCAATATAAGAAACATGATTATGAGACAAAGAAATTGCACAGTTGTAGTTCCTACATTAAAATCTAGATAACAGAATTAGATAAAAAATTTCTATTATACTTAATTTCTATGTCTGATAGTTTTATTGAGGCTTGTGGGTGGGTATGAATAAATGCTTATATTAAATGTAGATACATTTGATGACAGAAATTAATTAAAGTGTTAATATGGAGTGGGATATACTGAGGGAGTCCAAGGCCAAAAGAGATAGATCTAAACCTATAGCAAAAGGGTTAATATTTAGAAGTCAGTTGATTTGTCAGGCTCTTAAAGTACAGAGAATATTCATAAATGAAGAAAGAAAATATGGATTCACAAATAACAATCATTAAAAAACGTATGAGATTCACCCCATAACCAAAGGAACAATGAGTGGTAGAAATTAATGTATAGATTACCATGGGTATATACTAAAATAGTGAGACATTAACTCATTACTAATATATAGCACTCAACTGACGATATGAATCTAATCCTGCCACCCTGTTATTTATTCCAATTACATATTTATTTCTCAACTAAAAACCAAATAGCTTATTCCTACCTCTCTGAAGAGTGCACCATAAAACTGAACAATGTACGGGCAATCACTACTCCGCATTACTACATCCAAATCCATAAGAAGTTGTTTTTGTTCTTTTTCATCCACTGTTGACCGAATTCTCTGGAAAAGAAAGACAAAAGATGTCATAAAAACATAAAACAATTTTAGAAACCTGAGAAAAACCGCTACCACAACAAGACTGAAAATTTCCAAGCAAATTTCACAAATACTAACCAGACATAAAAATTACCATCTTTTTTATACTTAACAAGAACAATTTTTATCACGGAAAAAACAAACAACAATAACAAAAAAAAAAAAACACTTAGGAATTTTTATTTTTAACAAAATAGCACTTAGTGATTCTTAAAGGACACAGGGTTTTTAACCATAAGCAATCACTGATGATGCTGGAAGTTATGCAACAAAGTTCTTAAGTAGTGAAAATGAACCCATGTGCAAGAAAAAGAAAAAAAAATCATAATGAGCTATAAAAAGTTATGTGAATAATCATAAGTAGCTTCACATATACTTTTAATCACCATTTCAGAATTGTATGAAATACAGGCATTCATTCCAAGAACAGCCCTCTTCACTCCCTGGCATCCATACACCACAGCATCCTCATTGATTAGAGACAAAACATAATTCAGAACAGGTAAAAGTGAGAACTAGTGCTGAGGCAGCACAGAGATTACAATCCATGTCTCCCAAACCCTAGACTGAAATTCTCCCCCTTCACCACACTCTGTATGGTAAAAACAAAAAGTTTATGCGTCAGAATGCAGGGTAGTATAAACCTGTTAAAGAAAACCTAAAAATGAGGAACTAGAGTGTTCTCTGTCTATCCCTAAGCTGTGGAAGCCCTCCTTAGTACGTGGCAGACCTGGGGTATATCCCTAACCCGCCTGTACAACCTCTCTGCACAATCCTAAAAACTTCCACAAACTCCCCAGGAACAGTATAGTATAAGGAGATGGCAGAGGAATAGTTTCCACTGCATTAGAGAGACAGGACAGAATCAAGTTCAGAAATGGTAAAACATTAATAATAAAGTTATAGTTTAACATCAAGGCGTGCAAACAACTTTTGTTCTCATAAAAAAATTCACAATGTCATACCATGCCACTGTGTACAATATATAGCACATACTTACAAGGCAAGTTAGAATAAAAAATACACAAGGTGGCATTTTGTCTTCCAAAGACTTCAAAGGTAACTGTCCTCAATATTCTTGAAAGGGATGAAGGCAGTCAATTAAGTTCCTGAACCCATTTTACAGAAGAGAAGCCAGAGGCACAGAGATACAACAGATGTATTCCACGTGACATGAAAATAGCAGTTTTATAATGAATAGAAGAAGCAGGTTCTCTTATTTTCATTTTTCCACACTAAATGAGGAATTTCATATATCCCTAACACAACGAATTTAATTTTGCTACTTAAATTGTATACTCTACTAGCTCCAATACTTCATACCAAATAAAATTTACTGGCATCCATCTTGTGTCCACTGATTTAACTTAATTTTTACACTATCACTGCCCAGATAAACAAGAAGAAAAAAAATTAAAAATAAAAACAAAATAAGACTAGTATTTGAAAATTTTCCTTCTTCCTCTCATTTCTTCATTTTCATAGTTTAGGAATTAATAATCTTGCTTTATGATCAACATAAGAGTAATATTTGCTCAAAAATGATATTTTCAAAAAGTCAAACTAGCCCAGAGATGTAATTTGTATTTGTTCAAAACAGGACACTTTTTAAAACATTTTAATTACACTTATTCCTATTTTAAAAACATAACTTTAAAAGTGTAGTTATGAAAATACTAATTTGGGAAGACGATTATTTTTTAAAAGACTTAATAATTCCATATATCTAAATTTAAAAGACAAAAACCTGGCAATTAGAGACAAACAGGAATGAAAGAGCAAATGATGCTTTGGTTGGGGAAGATTTTCAGCTACTAAAGAATTCTCACTATTAAAAGATTAAAAAACTTTTTTAAAAAGTATTTTTATTTATATGGATATATTGGCAAATGTAAACATACCAGCATACACACTTATAAAACGTTATTTTAAAAGATGCCCTCTTTGCTGGTTTATTTTTTCTTTCCCTAAACTAGTTACACAGTTTTCTAAATTTAATATTTGTACAAATGCTTATATTTCAACTATTGAAAAGAACACTACAGTCAAAACCTCAACCGTTATCAATACCTGACTCTTGGAGACCAATTTCCAAAAACAATGCTGTAGCTATAGAAAGGATACATGTTACTGCATGAACTGGAGGCCTAACTGAAATACCAACATTGGATTAATATCTAATACTCAATCCCTGACAGGATTATTGTTAACAAGAACGTGGAGATAATCCCTGGCAAAGCTCTAACCATTGAGATCAGCACGGCAGGAAATCTATTCATCTGTAAAATATCCTTTAATGCCGGTGCTAGTACAAAATAGAATGGGGCTGATGGAAGGCGTACCTGAAAATGATTCTGCCCCTGGATGCTTGTCAAAAGATTAACACCTCCTCATGCTCTCTGAACATCTTGTCCACGTGACAGGCAGTGGGTAGAAGAGTAGCTGCTGGTATTGTATTTGTTTGGTATCAGGCAAGTATAGCTAACTTTTAATTATACTTAAGTTTTAGGGTTATATTACATTTATTATATGTAAGCACTCTATAAAATAAACTAATTCGAAGAGTCTAAAGGACTCAAAAATGGGATTCACTACAAATACCTATAATAGCTATAGCTTCATATAGATATTAATTCAATAATTCAATAAATGATTAAAGTTGGAGAATACTTAATGATAATCTATGTTTCATCAGAGAATACTTAGCAACAAAAGTCACTACCAGGAAAGTTTTTCTAATGGAACATCAAAACGAAATGTATGGAAAAGATTTCTACCATTTGAATTAAATAAGGCCAAGATTCTCTAATATTAAGGGAGCATTATCATTTAAAATGGAACATATCAATGAGAATAAACTTCCCTTCCCCTTATAAAGCTGTCCTTATTTGAAGGCACTGGAAAATGGAAGCACAAAGGTAAAGCCAATTATATTACTGGAAATTTTCTTATAAGTGGGATGTTCAGAAATCAAAAGTATTGATAAAGGCCTTGAATTTCAGGAAACTTTCATTTATTTATATCACAAATGTAAGGTAGATAAGGCTGATATTCCTTTAGCCTCAGCGAATTTTTTTTTCTTCTCAAAAAGAGTGGGGATGAAAAGCCCACCTAAGTCCACAAAATATTTAAGAAAATCATCTCAAGGACCTAAACTTTCTAAAAAGTTTCATATCACTCAAATGTCAAAACTCATTAAAATCACTCTTGTTTCTTCATTATAGGGATATTGAGCTCTTGTACTTGTCACTATTTTATTAATCTGCATTATTATATAATGCTCTCAGGACAAATTATAAATTCAAACTATACTTTTGAAAATCAATACATATCACTTTTCCAATAATAAACTATTTTTAAATTATAAGTTTTACTTTATTTGGAGTAAAGTAGAGAAAACACTTGAAATCAAAACAAGGATTACTATCCTATATATATAAGCAGTTTTCCATAGGGAAGTAATTTATATACTTGAAGCTAAAAAAATTTTTTCTTGATTGATGTCCAAATCTGTATTTAATTTAAGGTTGTTTTATACTTCTAATAAAGCTTTAAAAGTAAGTAAATACCAATAAAAACAGCATGTATAGGTCAGCAATAACAAAATGATTCCAATTAAGTCATTTACGGACAAAGGGAAAAGGTAAAATTAAATTCCTAGCTCTCTTGTTTTATGACTATTAGTGTTATACATGGTTCTCGTCCAATTAAAAAAAAAAAAATCCAAAGAGCCTCCATTTCTAAAACAGCCAATCTAACTCATGCCATTGGCTGGAGCAGCCACAAATTCAGTTACTAGGACTACCATATAGATTAAACTATATGGGTAGTTTAATCTATATGGTAGATGACCATATAGATCCCGGCTTAGAGGAGGGGAAAATAGGTCATCATTATTCTTGACAGACTTGGAGTATAGAAAGATTGATGACAAGTCATATATGTTCTTGATTAAAAATAGTAGTTTCACAATGTGTATGGCTGATGTTCACTGCTAGGATCTGAACATTCCAGGCAAAAAAGAAACAAGTCATCTGCAAATATATCAGTAATCGAGAACTGAGGAGTCCTGGAACTGACTTAGAAAGATAAAACTTAAAAACAGCAACATATACTGATAAAAATATACTTATAAAATGCCTATCAATTATAACTAATAATCTTTTGTTTTGTTTTATTATTTTTGTTTGTTTTTGTTTTGAAATAGAGAAAATACATGGAGAAATGAAATGTGGGGAATCGAAGAAATGGAAAAACCAATGTGGATGGGCATGACCACTAGTGCTGGCAGATAAGGTCTCTAACTTCTTATGTGACAAATTCTTGTCAGGTTTTATAGGGCTCAGCTAAGGGTCCAGAGGGCAGTATAACAAGGTAATAAGAGTAAGGTAGGTGCACATGTTTATCTTTAGCTGCACATGTTTATCTTTAGCTGCTTAGAGTAAGTTAAGAACAAGGTACAAAAGCGTATGCAAATGTGAAAAAAAGGAGAGTTCGCAAATGTAAATTAGGACATGGACACCATTAAACTTAGCAAGATGATGGATTCAATAACTATGGGGTAAATCAGTGTATGGCTTTAAAGATCATTCCAGGCATTGATTAAAAGTATCTCACATGGAATAAAATAATGGAAGCTATTAGTATTTTGGCCATTAGCAACGCAAAGTGTTACTTTCAATATATCACCAACCCAAAGCAGAACACCAAAATGTATTTACTCTTCAGTAAAGCTGTGTAAGATCTGCTATCATTTGCAGGTCACTAAAACTCATATTTCAGTGACTGTAGTTCATTGCTCTACATTAGCACTTATCTTTACCTAAAGTTACCAAAAGTATTTATAATCCATATTTCGAGTATTTGCCAAATGTCTTGTCAAAATGATATGATGTTAGAACCACCACTCATAGAACAAGAATGAAATCAAAAGCTCTCTGTATTGACTTTTTATACCAAGTGGACATTGATAAATATTACCCATGTGCAAATCCTAGAACTGGAGTATAAGCAAACATATCTCATGGGATCTTAAGCGGAACTTCTCTCCACAGAAAATAAAAAATGATATAGTGAAGGTTCAACAGCCTTTCATTTAAAATCAAAAGGTGAAAAGAACAAGGATTATTTTAATTGATATAGTTATAATAATGATTTTGAAAATGTGTCCAGCTCCTGGGATCTACAAACACCAATACGGCTCTTCCATAAATGCACCCTTGTTCAATAAGCATTCCTTGCTAAAGATCCCACATAAGGTTAGTCTATGAATAAAATATGAAGGGGAGTCCATTGCCAGTTAGTGGCTGACTTCACATCAACCTAAATCAGTGACGTACGGGATAGAAGAGCAAGGATTAATTACACTTAGATCTGCAAGTGTCCCCTTGGATCCTAACAAACATTCTGATCCTTACAAACAGGCTGCTTTCTTAGCAGAAATATCCAGAATTTAGTTCTAATACAAATTGGACAATCCCCAAAACCACTGCAGCACATCACTGTGCTATCACCTTCTTGGGTGGGCAGGAAATCTTAGATATTCTTACTTTCCTAATTTCAGAACAAAGATTCTATATCCCACAGATGCTGCAAGACTCTTCTTATCTCTGCTGCACAGGTTCATCATTAGCTGCTAAAGAGTCTTCCAAATAGATCACAAACAAAGATGGCCATGATATCTCACAGTGCCATCACTAATAAAGTCCAACCAGACAACAACATTAGCCAAAACCAACAGTAAAAAAAGAAGCCAAGTATTTGGAATGTTAATCACAGATTCAAAATTGGTTTTCATGTTAAAAAGTAACAAAGTATCTGCTAAATTGTTTTAAATTATTACAACACATGCTTTCACTTAAATAAGAAATACCTGATTGAGCCCATATCATTTTATGCTTCCTAATGTTGCTAAAATGTTGTAGTATTGAAAATGAAAAGTTGAAGTAGATCACTTCCAAGGCTGCCCTCTAATCAGCCTTGATTTTGAACTCAGGTCCCTTATGTAGTAGAGTTAAAACTCCAAGTGTACATGTTTCTTTTGCTATTGATCCTAGTGATTTTCACAGTGTGGGTTCATTCAGTTTACAGAATTGTACATACACGTCAGTAAATAAAAGAGACAAAATTAGTACTATTTTAGTTGATGTAAGGGAAAGGAAATGGGAACCCTGCCTACCCATATTGGAAGTCCTTAGGGCATGAGCTCAGAATGCTTGGGGTCCACATGGGTTGGAAATGGTTGCTTTGGATGAACTTTAATCACCAATTATGATTAACCCTGCCAAAGAGCCCGATACCTACTTTAGAGAACAGTGATTGCGTTTGTCTAATTTTCATTCAGTGGTTATCCCACCATCATGCAAAATGGGGCATTAAATACATGTTATTTGCAGAGAATGCTGATCAAAGCCAGAAGTCCCCAACCAGAGTTAAAGGCTGTCTTTCCTGAGCTTTAGAAGACCCTGTGGTAACAATGGTTTTGCCCTCAGCAGCCTTATGACTCAGGCAGAGTTGGACAAACTGGTAATATTACTTCTACTCACAGAAGAGTAAGGCCCATTTCCTCAGGGGTATGCAATTAAAACTGAAAGGTTAAAATTTTCCACATCTTTGGTTCTAACAAAGAACTCCACTGGCAGCTTGAGGATTGTCCTCAGGCCAAATGTCAAAAAATTATTGTAAATATAATTCTTACAATGTTATCTTACCGAATCTGATTTGTTATATCTAACTGATTTTTATATTAAGCTTTTGAGATTATTATTTCCAGAAACTAAGAAATCTTTTCAGACATTTCTTATATGTGGCAAAATAAATTTGGGGAAGGGCTCCTTCAAAACTAAAAATGAGAAATAATAATTTAAAAATCAGGCTAATTGCACAGTTCATTTTACTACAGATACTGCAAGTAAATCTTAAGGATAATTTCCAGGATCAGCTTAATATTTAATAAAGTAATCCTTCTATAGTCCCAAGAGCATATTAAAACACTACTATAGAGCTACTTTGAGTGTAAATCTCATTTCACCAACGGCAATGGAAAACTCACAGGAGAGTCAACCATTGTTTCATAGTTCATTAAAATCTCTACAGTTCTAATCTCAGAGCTAAACATCATGGGTACTCAGTAATTCACTTTCTACATGTAAACTATCAAATCTAACTCCTTAATCATATTGCCTCTATGTATTTGTACTTGTCAATCTGGTCTAAGAAGGGAACGAACTCAGGTGTGATAAAAAGATAAGCTTTTTCAAAGAGAACGATAAATATATTTCAAAATTTGTAACAGATGGCATATATCGGTCATCAAATTGGCATTAAACTTTAAATGTATATTAAGGCAAAAACACTCCTTCAGTATTGTATGAAGTCATGGAATCCAATAGTACACTCCATCAATACGCTGATTAATATGTTCTATTACAACTCTTCCCATTCTAAACTATTATGCTTGCTCAAGAATTCAAGGTGATAAACAAAGTAGACAGTATCAAATAGTTGGTACAGATGTGACTATTATCAGTCTGTTGGTCCTATAACTGCCTTAGAAGCATTTCTAAAAGTTGGAATTTTTAATAGCATTCCAACAAAAGTTCTCAAAATAAGGTCAGATTACAAATGACAGACAAGAACTTTCTAATTTCACTCTCAAATTCCTTCAAAACTTGAGCAAGCATTATGCAGTTTCAAATGTTATCAAATTAATAAAAAAAATTTTTTAACATCAAAATGAAGTACCTTCTTTATTTACCTTTAAATCTATTAACTATGGCTAAAGTCAATCCAGATTACTGAAACGGATCATGATGTTGATCAGTACAGTAAAACATAAATAACACAGACTGAAAAAAGCAGGACATAATTATTTAAAAGTACTTTCCCCAGTACTAGGAAGAAAAGTTTAGAACTTTAGTTATATGGATTTCCCTTAAGACCCGGCCAAATATAACTGGAATATCACACACAGAAAATATAGGGCAATGCAATACTCATACAGAAAAGTCTAAATAAACTGACTTTCTTTCCACACACCCTGCAGTAGCACAAAATAAAAACAGAGAAATAATCTCATATTCCAAGAAAAACATTTTATTTCAACAGAAAATCCAGAGCAGAGATCTTAGCCTCTTCATTGTTAGAGGGTCTACAAGATATTTGCAAACATATGTATATATGTATGCATCTTTCTGAGGAGAGAGTCTATAGTTCTCATCATATTGTGAAAAAAAATTACCTAAAAAAAAAATTAACCCATAAGGAGAACTATAAATTTTTTCCCATCATTAATTTCTCATTGGTTTTACGTGACCCGGCAAAGAGGAACGATCAACAATAAAGGAGGCTAAAATAGCAAAATTTTGCTATAATAAACTTCAACACCAGTAATCTTTTATATTAATATGCTACAAATCCACTCCAAACATCAAGTTAGAAACTAAGGCTCCTCTTCTCATCAAGCCATTTTAATAAACTCAAAATAGAGAATTAACAGGAAGATGATTAGCTTAGGCAGTCTGCAGACCCATTCTCTTCTTGCAAATTGAGACATCATTTACTGCCATAAGAATTTTAAGTTCAAAGACAGTATGGCCATATCCTACTTTTCTTTTTTTCTTTTTAAAATCCCCTCCATTGTCAATTTTCCTGAAATATCTTACACAAAGCAAATATTCATTAAACATCTGAACAAACAAATGAACAAATTACAATTACATGGGCCAACTAAGAGTTGGATGGAAACCATCAGTTCATTACAGGTACCAATATGAGCCTGCCAAGTACAGTCTGTGGGCCAATCTTGATTTCTGGCCATTCTTTTTTTTTTTTTTAAACGAACATATTAAGTGGCACGACACTCAAAATAAGACAAAATGTGACAGCATTAGCACAAGGAATGCACTTCAATACAACTTTCAAACCAGGGAACAGGGCAGTACTGAGTGGAGATGAAATAAACAAACAGAAGCCGAGCCGGTCAGGGCCGAGTAAGGTTGAGGTTAGTGGCAACAGCATGTGCGTGGTTTCCAGGAAACCTTCAGTAAGACTGCTGTTAGCCCTAGCCCCGCACCTTGCCCAACCCAGTGTGCTGCCTCCTCTTCCAGCTCCCCGCCTGGCTCAGTGCAGCACTGCCCTGCTCCCAGGGGTGCAGCCCCCCGGCCTGAACTCACCTTGGCAGTGGAAGGGCCTGAAGTTTAAAATATGTTAATGCATCATGCCAAAAGTGCAGCAAACATGCACACTTCATACACTCATGTTTCCAGAGAAAGAGAAAACAATGCCACCAATAAGACAACCTGTATACAAAATACTCTCAAAGAATTCAAAAACATGATTTTATAAACGCCCCTATTTACCACAAAAGTAAGAACAGACGCTAGGTATTAGTACACCAAGAAATTGCACCTAATGAATTAAAGAACCAAAAATAATTATGGGCATCACCTACTTTAACTGCCATAATTTGCCCACTTGGTTTGTGGACCATTTTGTTGACAGAACCATAAGCTCCTCGTCCAATTTCTCCAAGGTCTTTCAAGTCCTCTGCAGTGAAATCCCAGTGTTGTTCAGGGGAGATCTTCAGTTTTCCTGACGATTCAATGCTGTGTGTTCTCAGTCTCTCTCTGTTAAAATATTGGGAAGCAATTTTTCCACATTTTAAATAGGTTTTGACTTTTTTCTTTACGCTAGCACTGATTAATGTGTGGGAAATCTGTTTTCTCATAATGTACTAAAACAGTCTGACCTCTAGGTTTTGGTGTTTTTTTTGTTTGTATCATCTTGGTTTTTTACTCACTGAATTCATTAATAAAGGCCTAAATTCAGGTAATCAATAAACATAGTTTTAATGCTATTCATGAAACCAATTCCCATTTATTGAAGAAGCTAATTCTGCAGACCAGTTTTCATTTCCAACTATAAGATCTTTTTCAAACTTTACAAAATGCATTATCAAATGCGGAATCCCAGGAGCTATAAACCTTATTTCCAAAAAGTTCTTATCTTACCCTATCCAACATTAATTATTCCAGGTCCTCAATCCCTACTACAGCTCTTCACAAACTTTGCTGCACATTAGAATCACCTGGCGAGATTTTAAATATCCTGATGCCCAGGTATATTCCCATTGCAATTAAATCAGAACATTGAGGGAAAGGAGGCAGAAAACAGTATTCTCAAAGATCCCCAGGTGAGTCTCACAAAGTTTGAGAATTAGCACCTTGGTGTACTGCCCTGTTCATATTAATGCCATACTGAGGTGGGGGAGGCAGGGATAGTTAAATGAAGAGTCATCTGGCTCTAAGAGAAAAACTCATGTGCTATTCAAAATGGAACTTTTAGCCCATGTTCAATAGAGTAATGGGAGGAAAACAAATGATTCACGGGCAAAAGTGCTCCCTCATTACAGATTTTAATTAAATAAAAATAACATCTCCAAAATTCCAACCTGAAGATCAATATATTAACTTCTAGCCATGCTTTGTAAAAAAGCAAATCCAATGGAAAATTTCTCTCTCCCCCTTTCCCTCCCCGCCCCCCCCCCTCTCTCTCTCTCACAGACACACACACACACACACACAGACAACCCCAATGTGTAGGAATGAACTAAATCTAACTAGAGAGTACACATAAGAAAAATATGCTGTTGAATATCATCAACACTTTCAATTTCATATTAAATGATCAGAATCTCTTTTAAAATCTGATCTGTGATACAAGCAATAAAAGTTTATGTGCTTGGTTATTCATTTTTCTTCCAAAATTTGTGAATGTTTCTCAGATTTTTTTTGGTAGTTACTTTTAAGGTTCTCAAAATATTTAGAATTTTTAAATTACTCCACCAGAATAACTATATATACTAGTATTAATAATAACCAAGATTTGGTCAAAAGGTACGGACTTCCAGTTATAAAATAAATAAGTCCTGGGGGAATAATGTACAGCACAGTGACTATAGTTAATAATACAGAATTGTATTTTGAAAGTTGCTAAGAGAACAGATCTTAAAACTTCTCATCACACACACAAAACTTTGTACCTATGTGTGGTGATGAGTGCTAATTAGATTTATTGTCATCATTTCACAATATACACAAATATTCAATCATTATGTCATACACCCAAAATGAATGTGCCAATTATACCACAATAAAAATAAATAAAACCTCTTCCAGGTGAAAAAAATTAATAACCAAGATTCAAGGTTGTAGTTCAAAGATTAATATGCCTTGTCTAAATAACAATTTACAGAACTAGCATTCCAAATACCAGATTCTCAAATTATAATAAGTTATAACACCAGCTTTCACTCATACAAGTTCTCTTCAGTTTACAAAATACTTTCACTGATGTTATTTATCCTCTAGCATCTAGAGTCATAAGAAACTTAGAAATCAGTGGCATAAATAACCAGTCAGGTATGGAAGTGAAGCCTGAACAGACTTTTTAAGATGGAAATCAGATCTAGGCAAGTACAGTAAGCCCAGTCACTAATTTCCTCAGTAATCTTTTTCAAGAAGTAGACAAATAAGCCAGGAAATATTCTAACATAAAGAAGTTCCATGTATGATTATTGTGCTATGCTCACTGGCAAGTAAACACCATCTATAGTGTGGTTTTATCATTGATGAAATATAGTAACAAACTACCACTGAGGATAGCTGAAAAAAGGCCATAACATTTACAGGTAAATTAGAAGCAATATTTTTAAAGTATTCACTAATTCAAGGACTGTGGCAGACAGGCTCTAAGGTGGTCTCCATGACTACCACTTTCCTGGTGTTTGCATCTTTGTGTAAGTTCCTCTCCTTGAGTGTAAATGCGATATGCAACTTACTTCCAAGCAATAAATATGTTAAAGGATATCTTTCGCATGAGCACACTGTTATATAACATTATTGCTAGCATTACTGAGAAACAAAATGAATAGTATTTCATTACTACATAAAATCACAGAATAACAGCTATAATAGTATCTTTACTTTAAAGATGGAATTTTAGAATTATGAAATATGTCTGCTAATAGTTGAGCTTACTGTAGCCTGCTATGTAGTTTCTAGATAAGGTCCTTTTTTTCTTTTTGAAAGTGAACAGACTAACAGCAAGGGATGTGGATTACCTTCCTGGGCTAATGAAAATGTTCAAAAATTGATAAGGTAAACAAATGCACAACCCTGAATATACTAAAAGCAATTGAATTATACAGTTTATATGGATGAGTTGTATGGTATATGAATTATATCTCAATAAAGCTGCTAAAGCAAAAGATGAAAAGGAGAATGTGATTACTACCCAGAGTTCCATTTTTTCATTTAGGCAGGAAGAGAATTATAAAACCCACAGAAGAGTATGCTATGGAATGTCATCAGAGCATGATCATAGAGTTTTCACACTGTGCTGGCAATCTCTTCAGTGAAACTGAATTTCACAGCTATTGTTTTAATAGTTAGTCCAACCATGATGGCTTCCAGAAAAGGACTGTACATAGATACACAGTTCTGAACCTTTACCATTAAACTCTAGCAGTCAATCATTGAGGCAACTGTACCAAGTGGCCAAAACCTTAGTGGCAGTTATTTTTATCTTGAGGCAACTCTGTCAAACAAGATTTAAGTGTTACTTCTACTCGACTGTATCAGCAATTCATAATCATTCCATTATTAATTTCTTACCTGAAAATTAGTTCAACTCAACTCCACAAACGTGTCCCCAATGCTTTTGCTCTACCTGTATATAAGTTCTGCCTATGAATTTGTACTTACTCTTATATTCTTTCTAAAACGTATGTTATGTACACTACTACATGGGCAACTCTTAACCAAGACATCCTACCATTGTCTTTGTTGAGTCCACTCAAGAAATAAAGAACCAAGGTTTCAAGTTTCAAATTAACCCCAGTCCAAGACAGGGATACATTCCTGATCCCATATCAAACCTTTTACATAAAAAGACCAGCAGAAAAAAATTCCATAGAAAAACAAGTAACATTCTCCTATGGATTTAGAGTTCTTTAATATGAAAACAAGTTTCAGTAGTTTTTGTTGTAACAGGACTTGTAATTAGACTATCAAATGATACACACTCCAGTTAAAAAATCAGCTACACACATTTTTTCATGCCTACAGATGACAAATCTTAACTAAATAGTATCTCTCTTGAATACAGCTTTTCAAAAAGTGTATTTTTGGATAAATATTAACAACATCAGGGAAGCTGTTTAGATATAAACTGATGTTACCATTAAAATATTTTTTCCTATATAAAGGTAAGTAGAATTTTATTGGCAATTAAAACTCTGGTGAAATCTACAGACACCAACACAATGGATTAAAATCTGAAAAAAAATCTATCAACCTTGTTAAGTTAAATTTGAAAAATCATTTCATGGACATACTATATCTTACCACCACATTCACAGATTAACATAGACTGTGTGTTTTGTTCTTTGTGGTTAATATCTTCATGTTCCTTTTCAAAAGACGACATTCTCTGGTTTTACCAAAGGGATGCCATGTGAATGACTGGAAAGTATCAAAGATTTTAGGGGTTACCTCTCCCACCTGTTTAAGGGAACATTTATTTCCTTCATGCCTCATTTTTCCATGCAGAGGAATCTGGTCTCTCATCTGAGCTCTTACTGACTGATCAGTGAATATGGAAGAAGAAACTGAACACAGTTCAATTCTTCTCTTTGAAAGCTAGCCTACCTACAGAGAGGGACACTATGGCTGTCCCTCTGAGAGACTGCCACTCAGGTATTAGGTAAGTCTAACTATTTGAGGGCAAAGGGAGTTAGCTAACAATTCTGGCCTCAAATGTAACATTTCCAACTTTATAAAGGATAGAATAAACCTTATAATCTCCATCTGTTTGGCTACTGCATCTTTCTCAACTAGTTTCAAACACAACTGAAAAGGAGACTTTTTCATTTTTTTACTATACTTCCATATAACTAAGACCCATAAATTTTTTAAAGTTTTAACAAGCACTGGAGAGTAGTAAAATTAAATGCAATTATGTAATTACTAGGGTTCGAAGAAAATAAAACATTTTCAGTGTGACCTAAGATCTCCAGGCTCCAAGAATTTCAGAGCGATGTAACAGATCCTTTAATCTAAAACTAATTCCCTTTAGATGCCCTGTAGAAGTGCATGGAAGAACATAAATATTTTTGGTGAAACAGAGTTATACCGGTAGCTTTAAACTGCTGGTTTATTCCACTTTGGAAATAGTTCACCAAGAGTCTCAAGGGCAACAAGGGATCATGTGCAGTCTGCTAATGGTAATTTCTGTCCCAAGATACAATTTCTATCCTAAACTACATAGGAGACCCTAGGGGAAAAAAAGACATGAATAGCAAGTAGAAAACACACTCATTGAGATGATTGGGGAAAAGTAAAAACCAGCGGCAATGTGAAGTTTCCCTTACTTGGTGATTGATATATACCTATAGTTGTACTCTTAAAGAGAAGGTTCCCTGACTTCTCTTTAGAATATCACTTTGAAAATAGGAACTGCATTTTATCAGAAATAATTCCCTCATTTTCCATTTTATAATTTTCTACGCATAATTTTATATAGATTATCCTTAGCTGCCTTCAGCAAACACATCATAAGAGTTCCAACTCCAAGCCCCTGATTATCAGCCTGGGAACTCAGCTAAGAGCCCCTGTGGTAATTACTACCAACTGCCACCCAATATCCATTCTTTTCTTAATATGAAAATTTTTTTATTCCAGGCAGCAGTACACCCAGCTAATAGGCTACACTTTCTAACTCCTATGGATTGAACTGTGACCACTCTCCTTACTCCCACAAATTTAAGTCAAAACTCTAACCCTCAATGTGACTCTACTGGAGACAGGGCCTATGAGGAGGTAATTAAGATTAAATGAGGTCATATGGGTGGAGCCCTGATGTTACAGGATCTGTGTTCTTGAAAGAGGCATGAAGAACTGCTCACACAGGAGAGTCTCTCACCGACCCTCATGTGAGCACACAGCAAGCTGGTAGACACCAACAAGCCAAGAGAAGAAACCTTGGAAGGAAACCTACGTTGTCAGCACTTTGATTGTCCCAGCCTTCAAAACTATGAGAAATAAATTTCTGTTGTTTAAATAACCCAGTCTGTGATACATTTTTATGGCAGCCCGAGCAGACTAAGATGCCAAACTTCCTTGTAGTTAGAGGACGTGATGTGAATGTAGCATTTAAAAGGAGCTGACTCAGCTCAAAGGAAGGTCTTTTTTTTTTTTTCCTTTTTCCCCTTTTTCCTTGTTGCCTGATGATTGGAATTCCAGACACCCTCTAGGCCCTTGAAAATGGAAACCATTTATTGAGAACAAAGGAACAGAAAATTAAAGCACTCTAGACTCTGATGGCCATCAAGCCACTACACGGGACATCAGTCCGCCTATTGTCAGACTGCATCTACAGAATAAAAAAATAACCTATTTTGTTAAAGTCATTATTTGTTCTTGTTGTTGTTGTTTATATGCAAACTTATTTTTAGTTAATACAGCTCCTAACGATATTTTATTTCCCAGTGATTCTCACAGAAGGAGGTGCTACCTCACACCCTGAGTGTCTAAAGTGATAGGGAGGATGACAACAGGCAGCAATTTGATCATCCTAATGACAGGCAAAGGCTATAAGCATTTAGTAGCTGGGGGCCAATGATGCTAAGTGTCTTGAAATCCCACAGACCAGTTCCAGACAATAGGCCAAAAGCACCTCCTCGATTTCTTAGATTGTCCTTGATTTCTTAGAGCCCATCTAAATCCCATACCTAATAATTCTTGGTTCCCAGAGACTAGCAGTTTCATTTTCTAGAGAAAACAGATAGGTGGGAGAAGAGGGAGAAGGAGGAAGGAACTGACACAGATGCTATGCACATCCCCCCAAATGTAAATGTGTGTGTAAATGCAACTTTTACAAAGCATGCAAGATTATAGGTAGAATGTTTAATATACAGCTTGAATCCACACAAGCCTCATTAAAATAGAATTCAATGTACAGAAAATCTTTTTTTAAATCAGAGAATTATCTTGTTATATGAAAATCTGGAAACTCTAATTTTTGATTTTACATGTTTGCTCCTTTCTGAGGACTTTCTTTGATAACAAAAATGACCAATTTATAATACTGGATCAGTACTAGAGTACTTTGTCATCCTTTCATTGATCCAGACTAATCTATAAATTTCTGAAATCCTACGAGTCCCCCCACCAAAACAAAGAACTGTGACATCATGTTCCAGAACATTAATCAGACTGGGCACTGAGAAAAGCTTTCTTTCTATGTTTCTAATAACACTGCCTAGGGGTTTGTATATAGATGGATGGACTTGTTTTTTTAAAGAAATACAGTGGCACAGCCAACATTACCCCTGATAGCTGGAGTTCCACCCTCTACCACCACCCCTACCCTCTACTGCTACCCCTACCCTCTAGTAAATACAGTGTTTTGTTGTGCAAATTCAATCGGAGAAGTTGAACCTCTTTTTGCAACCAGGTTACATAATCCTAAATCTCTCTTAAAGCTACACAGGTAGAAGACAAATTAAAAAAAAAAAATCATAATGAGTAAACCACTATTAGTAATTTAGTATCTCCTTTGTATCTTTCTGTATTATGTTTATACGTTACAAAAGAACATATCACATCTATTGCTTATAGACTTCACTTAATATATTTTTGACATGTCATTACCTGGTCCACATGGATACTGTAATGCTGCATAGGGAGTCTGCACTGATTTAGTGGCACCACCAACAAAGTACTCGCTGTGCCTAGTTAATAGCACCCTTTCTTTTGTGCCAACTTGAAAGGTGATTAGTGTTAAATCACTGTTTTAAACTGAATTTTGATTTATTACTCTTAGGTATTTGGTAAACAAATGTTTCTTCTTTTGTTTACTGCCTGAGATAACATCCTGAGACCTTCTTGCCCAGGCCTTCCTTTGTTTTGTTGCTCCTACTAAGAAGTTCTTTATTAACATATCAACCCTTTGTTCTGCATTACAAATATTTCTCCAGGGTGTTGTTTACCTTCTCATTACATTCATGAAGGCAGCTGGAGTTCTCCAGGCAGAGTAAAGGGTAAGAGAGAACTGTACTGGATAAGAGAGAGCAGCACAGAAAGAGAACCTCAAAGATATGCAGAGGTCCCTCCTGAATTGGCACAGGCTTTTCAGGAACCTATACAAGCTTGAGGAATGAACCACCCAAAAGGTTTGAAGGGAATAAACAAGTCCTGTTTCTGGTCAATAGAGTGGAAAACTCCGTAAATCATGGGGAATTACTCCAAAGGATCTGCTCTCACCTACCGAAGCTAAAAAACAAGACCTGAAAGGATCAAATTATTTCAAAGTAACTTAACCAAAAAACAAAGCTCAAAAATATTAATAAGAATTGAAAAAGACCAGCACCCAATATCTGGCATGCAAACTAACATCACCAAGTATGCAAAGTAGCAAGATAGTAAGATCTATAATGAGGAGAAAAATCAATCAATTCAAACTTACTCAGAAATGACTGAGATGTTAGAATTAGTAGACAAGGGCAACAGAATGGTGTGTATTACTGTATTCTGTATGTTCAAGAAATTAAAGGATAAAGAGAATATGTTAAATAGACATGGAATATATTTAATTCCATGTAATATATATTTGTCTAGATATAAAAACTAAAATGGAGGAGGAAACTTTTGAGGATGACGGATATATTCATTATCTTTCCTGTAGCGATGGCTTCATGGGTATAGATATACGTCAAAACTTATCGAATTGTACACTTTAAATATGTACAGTTTATAATAGTCAATGATACTTCAATAAAACTGTTGACAGAAAGTACACTGTCCTCAAGCCCCACACTTCTTTGAAAGGGATTTGCTTATCATATGTCTATAGTTCAAAGGATGTCTCAATTTGAGACATCCAGGGCTAAATGTATTACCAATTAGAGCACTTACTGCGCCAATGGCAGGAATGCTATAAGAGAAACCTGGGGTAAATTTTTTTCTTTATCATGGCTGTTACTAGAGATCCTACAAAGTTTAGCATTAAGTTGTCTTAATTTTGTGTTTCATATTATCTTTGTTTCTTAATAAAATTTGAGCAGGACACTGTTAGTCATATGACTTTATACTACAAATCTGAAATAGCTTTCACAAAGTCAGAACCTTACTTATTGAGGCATATAAGAACCAAGAGTCTTAACTACATTTTATTCATAATCTGTAGCTAATTTTTAATCCTATTACTATGTGAATTATCTTTTAAAAGTATAACTATCAAACAACTGTATCCTTAAGCTTACTTTTATTATTTCTGGGATACATTTATCCAAATAAGTCAATAAAAAGATTTAAAAAAAATAAATTTTATTAACAGACACATTCAGGAACACATGTACTTGATATATAATACACATACTTGAAATCTAAGCTACTTTTGAACCTGCTAGAATGCTTAAATTTTAACTTATATGAACTATAATCAACCAACATAATCTAATCCCAATCTATGCTTTAAACTTTATCTCATTCTTTTTCCATGTTTACTCTAGATGCCTGTTAATAGAAAAATAAAAAGTTGAAGTCTAATTATAGTTGAATTTGAATCTTTCTGTGAAGCTATTTAAGCTTAAGCATGCAATTTAACATCAGTGGCACTTAAAGTACAGAATACTTTATTAAAACTTTCATCCCCACAGCTTCCTAGTCTCAATTTGGCGTTCAAGATATACACAGTCACAGACTAACAGAATTTGACTAGAAAGGAAATACAGACTTCATCCAGTTTTGTCCTTCAGGAAACTCTGCCTGGAAATCCTGGATTGGGTTTAGTGTTCTCCTCTGTACCCACGTATACTGAAATCAAGAAACAAAACAGTCCTCAGCAAATTCATCTACAGTTCTAGCAGCATTTTTTAACGTATATTAGGCTAGCTTGGTACTGCTTATACTCTAATTTGAATCCACTAACCATTTTTGCTTAATTCTTCTGATGATCATCTCCATAAAGTCTAAATCAGAGGTTTCATTTTAAGGTACACAGGTGAGGATATAGGCATTAGGCTAGGGCCTCTCAAATTATAGAATGAGGAGTTTTCTCTGCGGCTCCAGCATTCACACTGGAATCCCATCTAGTATTTGATTCTTCACCATGGGCATGTATCACTTCTTAAATATTTCCAAATGTACCCAAATAGACTAAATGAAACTTACAATGAATATAAGGATAGATATTTACTACCATTACTAAGGCTTACAAATGTGCTCGGATGATAAATGGAACACAACACAGACCTCTCCTGCGTAGGCTAATAGTCTGCGTACTCCTATTATGACAATAAAGGTTCTCCAACCAGCAGCAAGTCTCAGACTCACAGCTCTATACATTGCTGTATACATTCTACATTGCCATCCCTCCACTTGGTTATGATATCTAATTATTTTGAAATATATATTTCCCATTGTCACAATCTAGTCATGAATCTAATCCCTCAAAACTCTGATTCTTATTTTGGTGCCAACTATCTTTCATTCAAATTCCAAATTCACTTTGTTTGGAGCAAGTGGACAGAGAGGAGATTGTGATGGAGAAAGCAAGCATTAGACACTGTTCTTCATTAGTTTCTTGTGAATATTTTAGTACAACCCCTACCCTGCTGCTTATGTTTGCAACACAGAAGCTGTCTTCTATCATTCTTAACTACTGCCTGCATCACCCTGTCCTTGAAAAGTGAATTTAATATCCTCCCTAGCAAGTCAACAAGTTTACTGCAGAGCTATTTTTCACAGGTTTCCAAAGGAAACTTGCCAGAAGCTAGCTATTCTTAACCTAGAATGTGGCTGAGAAGCCAAAACCTAGTCTTGAATACCATATGCAGTTAACTGAATTGTGCCCCCCTCCCACCCCCGACCCCATGCCAGCAATGAAAGATAAGTCATCTGGAACCTCAGGCTTTTATATCTTATGGATATAATTAACATAAGGGCTTCAAAAAAAGATTGTCCTGGATTAGGGTAGGCCCTGAATATAATAACAACTATCCTTATAAGAGACAGAAAAAAAGAAGGTGGACACACAGAGAAAAACAAGAAAGAAGGCCAAAAGAAATTGGAGGCAATAATCGAAGTTATGTTATCACAACCCAAGGAACCCCACGAGCCACCAGCCTGAAAGAAGTGAGGACTTTGGAAGAAGCATGGCCCAACCAACACCTTGATTTCAGATTTCTGGCCCCTAGAACTCCTAGAGAACAAATTTCTGTTATTTAAGCCATCAAGTCTGTAGTAATTTGTTACAGCAGCACTAGGAATCCAACCAGTGGTCCCCAACCTTTTAGGCACCAACGACTGGTGCTCCTATGAAAATCTAATGCCTGATAATCTGAGGTGGAGCTGAGGTGGTCTAGAACTTAGGAGTGGCTGCAAATACAGATGAAGCTTCGCTCACTTGCCTGCCACTCACTTCTTATTGTGCAACCCGCTTTCTAACAGGCCACAGACTAGTACTGGTCTATGGCCTAGAGTTTGGGAACCCCTGCAATATACCGTCTACACCATGAGTAACTAAACTTTTTCCATAAATGGAAAGATAGAAAATATTTTAGGTTTGCCAGCCATAGTCTTTGTCACAACTATATAACCAAATGACTATGTTCCAATAAAACTTTATTTACAAAAACCAGCAGCAGTGTACATTTCACTCATGAGCTAGTTTGCTCACCATATCATCTAAATAATATCCAGTCATCTAAATGACATATATCATTCAAATGATCTAAATCATATCTATTCATTTTTCATATCCTTTTTCTTTCAAATTTACAATTAATCTCTGGAAGATAAAAAACTCCATTTATTCAAATCCTATAGTTTTATTTCCAGAATTTAATCTTGAGATACATTTCAAGTTTTTTTCTTAAAAATCCCCCACAAATCAACAGGGAGTGGGACCAAGGGTCTAACAACCCCTCCCTGATTCTCTGAGGTAAACGGGTACAGTAAGGTGGCAGCAAACCTCCCTAACATCTCTCATATGTATGTATCTTTCAGCAAGTAAGAGCTACATACTTTTAAGAGATTTCTTCCTGGACATGAGAACTTGATTCCTCAAACTTGCCAATGCCTACTAATTTTCTTTTGATAAGTACCTTCTTGTGTCTTGAAACACTATCCCTCAGAACCCTTTATTACCTAATTAATTTGAAGTGTATTTTCTCCTCTTATTTCATTATCACATTCTCTTATTTCATTTATCTTGATCTTGACTTCCTCTGTATGCTATCACACACATTTGTTCCCAAATTATTTCCTTCTTTTTCCCTAAGCATCTTTGATTTTATCAAGCCAGCATATACTAAAATGCCTAAAGCTGTTTTACTCTCTTCAGCATATGTATTTGTAGTAACACTCCTTAGATAGAAAAATAAACACAACACATACCCTGCATACCACAGCAAGAGTTCCTCTGTGTCCATACTGTTAGAATCGCTAGATGAATACTACTTTATGCATCCTTCTGCAATGCAGCTGTTAATTCCGGAAATTTCCACAGTAAATGCAGTCTGCCAGTTGTCATGGAAACAGCCTGCTTCCTGGCACTACTAACAAAATAAGTATCTTTGCTAAGATCTAAGATGAGGCAAAAGGGAAAAACACTGAAAAAAGAAAGATGTCTAGAATTTCTCACTCTAAATATAAATTTTCAAATTCTGATACCCATATTCAGTGAACAGAAGGTATTAACTATGCAAATCTGCAGTATTTTGAAGTAGTACTGATCTATGAAGTAGAAAGCAATTTTTATCACCAAGGAAAAAAGTAAAATCAGATAAGATAAACATTCGTGTTTCATCTTGCTGCTATTGATAGCATACCCTAAGAACTAAGAGTATTCATCTGTACTCAGAGTTCACCATTAGAATAGTTTTTCTGAGCTGTTTTTCTTATAGAAGTTAGAAAAGCTGTCCTAAAAGAACAGGTTACAAGTTTTCCTGAAATCCTTTTCCTGTTTGGGCTTCGGTCGCCACTGGTGGCTAAAACAATCTATTCAGGTATGTAAGAAAGTAGAAAAGTTGAACGTGTATCTCAGGAGTTGTCACCAAAAAGCAGCCTTCTTAAGTACCTATTCTCAGAACATCAGGCGTAACTGACCATAATCCCCTCCTACCTGCCCTCTGAAACAATGTTTAGTTTCTATGACATTGCACCTTACTGATTTGTTCCCTACTTCTCAAGTGTCTTCCCTGTCTTTGTCAGTTGCTCCTATTCTACCCAACCTCTAAATGTTAGATTTCCTCAGGGCTCAGCCCTGAACCCAATTCTCTCATCAAGATACGCTCTCTACCTAGACAATGTTATGTATACACTGACAATTCTCAACCTTTCATCTCTAATCTACACCCTCTCCTCTAAGTAGCTGAACTCTTGATCTTCTATGCTCCCTCATCTACAGATGCTCCAAATCCAGTGGTCTCCACCTAAGTAATGGCAACTGAACACATCAGCGAACCAGAAATTCTTGAAGTCACTATGAACAGCTACCCCTCTTTCCCACCCACATTCAAATTAGTACCAGTTTTTGATAATGCTACCTTCAAAATTTCTTTGGAATTTGTCCATTTCCCTCTACCTCCACTGTCATCAACCTAAAATCATTCATTGTCATCCATTATGTTTTAGCTACACTAGCACAGCCTTACTAGGACTCCTCAATTCCATTCTTGCCTCCCTCCATTACATATTCTACATAGCAGCCTGAATAATTTTAGAATATAAACCAATCTTGTCACTTGCTTGCTTATAACCCTTCCAGATCTTCTCACTTCAGATACCATCCCAAGTCTTTACCAACAAGGCTGTACATTATCTGACCCATGACTACCTCTCCACATTTATTTTAAATTCATTTTTCTCCTCAATCACTATCTTATCAAGCTGGTATTCATTCAATTCCATGAAAAGCTGAATCCTTCCCACCTTGATATCTTGCAACTTCAAATACATGCTATTCTCTCCATCTGGAACATTCTTATCAGTCCCTTCCCCAAATCTACGAAAATCTACACAGGCTTAGAAGCCTTCAATGTATACCTCTTCAGCATCTCCACTCCTTTTTTATTCACTCATAGCATCTGGTTCTTTTCTTTCAACAGTATGTATATTTATAATTATTTATATTTTTACTTACATTTTAATTATTTAAGCTTATATATAAAATATATAATTTAAATATATAGACACATGTAGCTGAATGTCTGTGTCTACCATTAACTTTAATCTTCATGAAGCAGCAATCACATCTTTTCCAACATGAAATACCCTGTGCCTACCATAGTACCTAATAGAAGGTAGGCATTTAACAAACTGGTGACTGTATGGTAGGATATGTATTAGGTTGTTTTGGTTTCTGATAGCTATCAGTTGCTCAGAAAGCTCTGATGAAATCCCTGAACTCTATGTGATTGTCTTATATCCATTCCCCAATTCTACTCCCTTTCAAACTCCAAGATAAGGAATAACACACCTCTTATATTTGACTTTGACAGCTCCTCAGGAGAGAGGCAATAGTAACCACGTGTGTGAACTCACAATGGTCTCTGTACCAGTGGTTCTCAACCACGGACAATTTTGTACCTCATGAGTTATTTGAAAATATCTGGGGACAATTTTGGTTTTACAGCTGGGGGAAGAGAAGACTACTAGCATCTAGTGGGTAGAGTCCAGAAACGCTGCTAAACACCCAACAATGCACAGGGCAGTTCCCTGTAACAAAGAATTATCCAGCCTAAAATGTCAACAGTGCCAAGTTTGAGACAAAGCTACTTTCGGTCTCCTAAGACAGAATTGTTAAAAACTGTCACTCTCTGAAGAATAAACAAAAATACATTTCACCAGCACAAAGGTGTTCTTCACAATATTGTTTTTAAAAATGAAAATGATCTAATGGCTATCAGTAGGCATCTAGGTAAATAGACAATACACCCATGCAATATAATGAAAAATATATAACTCACTGAAAAAGAATAAGGTATATGCTAATTTAGAAATATCTTCAAGATGTACTAAGTGAAAAAAAATTCAAGCTGCAAAGCATGTATAAAATTTATTTTTGTATAAATATTTTCAAGGATTCACATAAATTATTATAATTATGCTATTTGAATAAGTTTTTCTGCAAAGACATTTCACATTTTTAAGGTTTATCTTTAGAGAGAACTATTAAGGGCACGAAGCTTACTTTTTATTTTATCACTTTCTGTACCAATTGAATTCTCTTACCAGAAGCATGTATTAATTTTTTAAAGGGTAACATGAACTAGATGGTAAGATTATGGGCCCTTTTGGTTTTCTTCCTTATACTTCTCTGTATTAGCAAGAAAGGGATGGGGGGGGGGGTGGCGAGGAAGAGGGAGGAAATGAAAGGGAAAGGCAAAGTGAGAGGAAAGGAAAAGAGGGTGGGAGGGAGGAAAGGAGAAAGGAAGACAGGCTAGTAAATCTTTTTAAATAAAAACACAGTAAAGAGGTATACCATACCATACCTGATGTGACTTGACAGATGTTCTAGATTAATCTTCAAAGATACTTAATAAACTTCTTAAGAATATTACTCTAGGTTTCTTTCAAACATCACCACAAGACAAACCAAAGGGGCAAAATATGTCACGATACTGTTCTGAAGCGTAAGAGCTGAATTCAATAAAAACAGTGTTCATGTACTTATCAAGAGACTGTTGAAACACACAGGTGTTGTGAGAACAAGGACAAAAAAAACACAAGGACTGTTCAGTGGGAGTATATAATATACTTACAATTTTTATTGTTATTGTTCTGTTTTTTTTAAGTATCATGTTCATATAGCAAAATGTACAAATCAGTTGGATGAGTTAACAAATGCATATACGCTTATTTCTCATACTTCTAACAAGTTAAAGAACATTCCATCACCCTGGAAAGTTGTCTTGTGTCATTCTTATCAGTCCCTCCCAGAGACAAATAGTTTCGATTTTGATCACAATAGACTAGTTTTGCCAACTTTAGAATTTCGTATAGATAGAATCAAGCAGTGTGTTCTCTTATGACTGGCTTCTGCTCAGCACTTCTGGAGATTCATCGATGTGATTATGGGCATCGGTACTACCTCATTTAATAATATACAGTCAGCTATCCATATCTGCAGTTCCTCATCCACAAATTCAACCAACCACATATTGAAAATATTTGAAAAAAGAAAAAGTTACATTGCTCCTGACATATACTGTGTAGTTATCCCTACAATGGTTGGGTCTGTACTGAACATGTGCATACTTTGTTCTTGTCATTATTCCCTAAATATAGTATAACTACTACTTACACAGCTTTTACATTAGGTATTATAATTAACCTAAGGATGATTTAAAGTATATAGGAGAATATGCATGTTATATGTAAACACTGTACCATTTTACATATGGAATATATGAGCATCCCCAGATTTTGGTATCCTCGTGGGTCCTAGAACCAATCCTTCCAGGATACCAAAAGATGATTGTACCACATTTTGTTTATCCATTCTCCCACCAATGGACATCTGGGTTGTTTCTAGTTTGAAGGCTCTTATAAAGTATTTATAAGCATTCATATGCAAGTCTTTCTGAGGACATTTTCATCTTTTGTCATTAACAAAGAAGAGAACTGCTAGGTAATGGGATAGATGGTTAACTTTATAAGAAACTTTCAAACAGTCTTCTAAAGTGGTGGTACCATTTTCTACTTCCCCAACAATGTATGAGAATTTTAGTTACACCATAGACTTGCCAAAATAGTCTGTGGTCTTTCAAATTTTATCCATTCTGGTAGGTGTGCAATGGTGTGAGCAAACGGATATGAACGAATGAATGAATGAATGAATGAATGTGTGTGTGTGTCTTTCTTCTGCTCAACCCCGCCCCCGGTTCTGGGCACAGAGCTCCTAAAACCCTTGGAAATTCCTAAATGTTAAGAGAATTCCATCCCTGACACAATGCTCCTAAAACCCTTATAAATTCTTACATAAAAAAATATTCTTACATGTTAAGAGGACTAAAGCATCTTTCGTTCTAATAAGGTGACTCTCCTTGGGCTCCTAGATAACGGCTGATCACCGAAAAGAACAAGCCATGATTATAAGCTTGGAATTTTCAGACCCAATCCCCATCTTCCAGAAAGGAAGACAGGCTGGAAACGAAATAAATAATTAATCATGCCTACATGAAGAAGCTGCCATAAAATTTCAATGGATGTTCAGAGAGTTTCTAGGTTGGTGAACACATCCATACCAGGAGGGTGACATACCCCAATCACATGGACAGAAGCTCCTGCATTTGGGATCCTCCCTAGATTATCTTGCCCTAGGTATCTCTTGTTCTGGCTGTTCATCTGTATCCTTTATCATATCTTTTAATAAGCTGGTGAACATAATAAAAGTGTTTCCCTGTGTGGGAAAACACTTTTTTTGATACAGACATACTTTCATTAAATAACTTTACAAGTTACTTGCAAGGTCAGTTCTGAAATGTTCTTTCATAAACAAGTTTGTTAGAAAAATAATGCCAAAATAAATCTATTTTAAGTCTCTAAAATATGACCAACTCTCCATCACACCATATCCAAAGTTAAGAAAAAAAAGGGTGGCTGTTTAAAAATAGCACTCATTCCCAATTTTGTGCACATTTTTTCCTTCATTCTTTTATGTCTGGTCTACAAGCCACTCTAGCAAATTAACCAAATCTGAGGAGAGGGTAGTTGGAACCTCCACTGTAGCCTATCTGATCTGAAGCATAGGTGATAACCTGAGCTTCTGACTAGCATCTGAAGTGGGGGTGGGAGGAGCAGTCTTGGGCCAAGCCTCTAACCTATAGGATCTGACACTATTTCTACGTAAATGATGTCAAAATTGAGTTAAATTGTAGAACATCCAGCTAGTGTGGGAGACTTGTTTGTTGTGGAGAAAAATGCCAACACATCTGGTGACCAAAAGTGTCAGAAGTGAAGTGTTCTGTGTAAGTAGTAGTAAAGGAGACAAAAAGAAAATGAAACACAATGTAGGTTTTTACATAGGTAAACTATCTGAGATTTTTCCTTTACAAATAGTTTTTCCTTGTGGTTTTATTTTGCATTTCCCTAATTATTATGCTGTTAAGCATGTTTTTCTTGTACTTATTATCTCTTCCTATACCTCTTTTGTAAAATGTCTTCAAGTCTTTAACTCATATTTTTAATTAGGTTGTTCTGTGTGTAGTTCATTATATATACTAAAGTCCTTTGTCAGATATAAACTATAAACATTTCCTCCCAGTATGAAGCTTGCCTGTTTATTAAGAAACTTCTGATGAGCAGAAATTTTGAATTTGATGAAATCTAATTCATAATTTAGTAGTGGTTATTTCTTTGTCCTGTCAAAGAAATACTTGTCTACACCAGATCACAAACCGATTTGAATATTTTGTTAGAAGCTTTATAGAATTTTTGCTTTTAGGTCTATGATCTAGCTCAATTAATTTTTACATTTGGTGTGAAGTAGGAATCACGGTTTATTCTGCTCCATACTTAGAGTTGTTCCATTACCATGAAAAGTCTATCCTTTTCCCCACTGAATGTAAAGGCACTCTGGTCAAAAATCAGTAACTGTATGTGTGTTTGTCTACTGAACTTTCCATTCTATCCCACTGATCAATCTATCCTTAATGCCCTTCCACAAAGCCATAATTAATATAAGTATAGTTAAAGTTGAAATCAGGTAGTTTAAGTCCTCTGACTTATTCTTTTACAAAATTGTTTTTGGCTATTCTAGGTTCTTTGCATTTCCATATAAATTTTAGACTATGTCAAATTACATATATTTTAATAGTTTGGTGGGATTTCACTGGGATTACACTGAACCAATAGTTAAGTGTGAGCAGAACAGATATTCTAGTAATATCGCAGCTTCTAATCCTTAAGCCTGGCATCTTGATAC
Source organism: Rousettus aegyptiacus (assembly GCF_014176215.1). Classification (NCBI taxonomy): domain Eukaryota; kingdom Metazoa; phylum Chordata; class Mammalia; order Chiroptera; family Pteropodidae; genus Rousettus; species Rousettus aegyptiacus. Next base: position 69,889,218 of record NW_023416309.1, read on the forward strand.
ATGAATTTAGGTCTTTTACTTCTCTCAGTAATGTTTTGCAGTTTTCTTTTTTACTTTTAATTAAGTTTATTGGGCTAACATTGATTAATACAATTATATAATTTTCAGGCATACATTATCATTTGACACCTGTATATTCTATTGTGTGTTTACCAATCCGGTTTCCTTCAGCTACCATATATTTGACCGCCTTTACCCACTTCACCCTTCCCCTAAACCCTATTTTTGACCCCCACTAGTAACCACTAGCTTATACTCCACGCCATGAGACTCTGTCATGTTCATTTGTTGCTTTTAGGTTTATATCCCACATATAAGTGACAGCATGTGATTTTCAACTTTTTCTGTCTTGCTTATTTCGCTTGTTGTCATAAATGGCAGTATTTCATCTCTTCTTATGGCTGAGTCATATTCCATTGTATATATGTATCACAGCTTCTGTAGCCAATCCTCTATTGTAGAACGCTTTGTTTGCTTCCATAACCTGGCTGCTGTGAATAATGCTGCTATAAACATCAGTGTGCAGATATCTTTTCGGATGTATGTTTTCAAGTCTTTGGGATAAATACACAGTAGAGAGATTGCTGGATCATATAGTAAATCAATACTTAGTTTTTTGAGGAACCTCCATACTGTTTTCCATAGTGTCTGTACCAATTTGCAGTCCCATCAGCAGTGTAGGAGAGTTCTTTTTTCTCCGCATCCTCTCCAACACGTTATTACTTGTCCTGTTGATTATAGCTAATCTAACAGGTGTGAGGTTGTATCTCATTGTGGTTTTAATTTGCATTTCTCTAATAGCTACCGAAGTCGAGCATCACTTCAAATATTTGTTGGTCATTTGTATGCCATTTTGGGAGAAGTGTCTGTTCAGGTTCTGTGCCTATTTTTTGATTGGATTGTTTTGTTGTTGTTGTTGTTATTGAGTTGTATGAGTTCTTTGTATATTTTTGATATTAGGCCCACCCTTATCGGAGTTGTTGCTTGCAAATATATTTTCCCACTCAGATAGTTGTCTCTTTACCTTGTTGACGATTTCTTTTGCTGAGCGAAAGATTTTTCGTTTGATGTAGTCCCATTCATTTATTTTGGCTTTCTTTTCCCTTGTTTTTGAGGTCACATTCATAAAATGCTCTTTAAGCCCATGGTTCTTAAGTTTAGTTCCTATGTTTTCTTCTGTGCATTTTATTGTTTCAGGTCTTATACTCAGGTCCTTAATCCATTCTGAGTTAATTTTGGTGTGTGGTAATAGACAACAGTCTAGTTTCATTCTTTTGCAGGTGGCTTTCCAGTTTTCCCAGCACCATTCTCACTGTATATTTTTGGCTTTTTTTGTTGAAAAATATTTGCCCATATAAATATGGGTTTACTTCTGGACTCTTGATTCTGTTCCACTGGTCCATGTGTCTGTTTTGCTGCCAATACTGTCACTTTGTAGTATAATTTGAAGTCAGGCAGAGTGATGTCTCCAGCCTCATTTTTTTTTCTCAGGATGGCTTTGGTAATTCGGGGTGTTTCGTGCTTCCATACAAATCTGATGATTTTTTTGTTCTATTTCTTTAAAAAATGCCAATAAGATTTTGATGGGGATTGCAATAAATCTGTATTAGGCTTTAGGTAATGTGGTCATTCTAACTATGTTGATTCTTCAAGTCCAAGAACATGAAATATCTTTCCATTTCTTTGTATCTTCTTTGATTTCTTTTAATAGGGTCTTGTAGTTTTCGTTATATAGGTCCTTCACTTGTTTCGTTAAATTTATTCCTAGGTATTTTATTCTTTTTGTTGCAATTGCAAAAAGAATTATTTTTCCACTTCTTTTTCTATCACTTCATTATTAGAGGATAGGAACATTATGGATTTTTGAACTTTGATTTTGTATCCAGAAATTTTACTGTATTTGCTTATTGTTTCTAGTAGTGTTCTTGTGGAGTCTTTAGGGTTTTCTATATAGAGAATCATGCCATCCACAAGAAGTAAGTTTGACATCTTCATTTCTATTTAGATGCCTTTTATATCTTTCTCTTGCCTGACTGTACTCGCTAGGACCTCCAATGTTATATTGAGTAACAGTGGTGATAGTGGACAGCCTTGCCTTGTTCCTGATTTTGGAAGGTTTTTAGTTATTCACCATTAAGTATAATGTTGGCTGAAGGTTTGTAATAGGTGGCCTTTATTATGTTAAGATACTGTCCTTCAGATTTTGTTAAGTACTTTGATCATAAATAGATTCTGTATCTTGTTGAAAGCTTTTTCTGCATCTATTGATTCGATCAAATGATTATTTTTTTATGTGGTATGTCACATAAATCGATGTGTGTATGTTGAATCATCCTTGTGCCCCTTTGATGAAACTCAGTGGATTGTGGTGTATAATCTTTTTAATATGTTGCTGTATTCAGTTTGCTGGTATCTTATTTAGGAATTTTGCATCTGTGTTCATGAGAGATATTGGTCTGTAATTTTCTTTTTCTGTTTATCTTTACCAGGTTTTGGTATGAGAGTAATACTGGCCTCATAAAATGAATTGGGAAGTATTGCCTCCTCTTTGATTTTTGGGAAGAGTTTGAGAATAGGTATTAAATCTTCTTTGAATGTTTGGTGGAATTCACTGGTGAAGCCATCTGGTCCTGGACTTTTACTTTTTGGTAGGTTTTTGATGATTGTTTCAATTTCCATACTGCTGATCAGTCTATTTAGATTTTCCAGTTCTCCTTGATTCAATCTAGGAAGACTGTATTTTTCTTAGTACTGGTCCACTTCTTCTAGGTTATTAAATTTGGTGTTATATATTTTTCTTAGTGTTCTTGTATGATCTTTTTTTTCCCACTATGTCAGTTGTAATTTCTCCTCTTTCATCCCTGATTTTATTTGTGTCTTCTCATTTTTCTTTACTGAGTCTAGCCATGGGTTTGTCAATTTTATTAACCTTCTCAAAGAACCAGCTCTTTGTTGCATATATTTTTTCTATTTTTTTGTTTGTTTTTAATTTCATTTATTCCTGATCTAATTTTGATTCTTTCTTTCTGCTGACTTTAGGCTTCATTTATTCTTCCTTTTCTAGTTTTTTAAGATGAAGTGTTAGGTTGTTTCTTTGGGCTCATTCTTGCTTTTGGAGATAGGCCTGTAATGATATGAACTTTTCCTCTTATGACCGTGTCCCAAAAGTTTTGATGTGTTGAACTATCATTATCATTTGTTTCTATGTATCTCTTGACCTCTGTTTTTATTTCTTCTCTGACCCAGTTATTCTTCAGTAGCATGTTGTTTAATCTCCATGTATTTGTGGTTCTTCCTGCTTTCTTTTTGCAGCTGATCTCTAGTTTCAAAGCATTACGATCAGAGAATATGGTTGGTATGATTTCAACCCTCTTATACATATATATTTTTTAAAGTAATAGAGAAAACTATAGCCCATAACACATGGTGGGATGGAAGCATGCAACAGAAATGAGAGATAAATAATGGTCACAAGAGAACCTGAGACAGGATCCACAGTTGGAAAGTATGAAGGCCTAGAAACATATGAGTTCATTAAAATTCTTTCTAGAAGAAAGGTCTAGTCAGTTCCTCCTTTCTTCTCCATACTGCCCTCAGAATAAAAATAAAAATAAACAGCATGTCTCTAAAAAATATAAACATAGTATCTGGAAAGAATTCAGCCTCTTAGGGGAATGTATTCTGGCATCTAGAATACTCATGGCCTGACATCCAACTCCCAGAAAAGTAAAGTTGAGCTCACCATATGATCACCAATAACTAGAGCTTCCAATGAACCTTTTAATTTTCTCATCCTCAATTATTAATAGACAATCAAGAATTATAAGATGTGTGGGGAAAAAAACCTGAAATATAGGAGAAAGACAAGAACCAAAGAAAAACTGACCCTTGAGGAAACAGATTACATAAAGGAAAGAAAAGAACTTTAAAATTCCAATTTACATCTATAAAGTAAGAATAAGATACTAAGAAAAACCCACAATCAACTCTGGTAAATTAAAATTAATTGCCAAAATAGAATATTCCATAGAAAGTTCAGAAAATAAAAGAAATCTCCTAAGATACAGAGCAAGAAAAAATGAGATGGAAAATATGAAAGAAAAGTCAAAAACCTAGGGAATTCAAGAGGCCCAATACCCAAACGGTAGACATTTCAGGAAGAGAGAATAGTAAAAACACGAAGGAACCTATCAAAAGAAAACCACAAAAATTTTCTCAAAAACAGATACACAAATCTTCAAACTAAAAATTCATCCAGTACACAGAAAGATGATCCGAACCTAAGTATATCCTTATATAATTACAGAACACCAACAATAAAGAAAAAATGCTAAAAGTTTCCAGTGATAGAAATAGGTAATATATAAGTAACATTTCTGCTACAATTAAATAGATCCACACTAGTATCCAAAACTTATCTTGCACTCACTAGAATGTAATTCTCCCTTCTCTCCACCTATCTATTCTCTATGCGTTTTTCAAAATGCAATTCAAATATTGTTCCTTTGTGAAACTTTTCACCAAGTTTTTTATCTAAAATGATCTTACCCCCTCCTGCATCATTCATTTGACATTCAATCTGTATTACCTTATACCCTACTTCTTGGAATTTATTTTAGCTGTTCAATCTCAGAAAATAAGAACATTGTCTTCTTTTTTTTTTTTTTTTTTAATCTTTAACAGAATCCTGCAGCCAGGGGACATCAAATACTAAATTATCTGAAAGTAGTTCCTAGGACATATCTTAACTTCATTAGTTACTTATATTTCACTTTGTCTTTTCCTAAATTCATGAAAACATTTTATATTTATATCTGTAACTAAAGTTCAAGGAAAACTGAGTTCAAGGAAATTTTAGAAGGAGGAAGCACATATAAATAGCACAGAGGTATCTTTTTCAAAGCCCCCACAAACTTCAAGTTACATTTTTTAATAGCAAATTACTTATCCTAAACAGTGACTAACAGTGATTTTCAGTGCCTGAAAGTCCACAACTTTGAGGAAGAACACAAAAGGATACCTTTATGGAAGGGGGTGACAAAGTAAAGGCTATCCGCTGCCCTAAATAGTGAAACAATTGTCTTTGACCAATATCTATACAGGTAGTTGCTATTCCCGATCCAGATAACAAAGCAGTGCAATAATAAAATTTAAAGTCTGGGTCTAGAATTTTACATACCAGAATCAAATTCTAAAAATTCTATCAAGCAATAAAAACTTTCTCCTCTAAAACTTCAACACCTGCTGGGAAAAGACAAAGGATAAGAAACCTAGCTTGTTATAGGATAACTATAAAGTTTAAGAAGTACTAAGAGTTTCCTTCCTTAATACTATAGTCCCTATCTGATGTTTTAGTGAAGGTAAGAAGGTTGAGTTCTGACAAGAAATCTCACTTTGAACACCTGTCTCATAAAACTGACAGACACCATCCCGGTCAAATCAACTGTTACTCCAATTTTCATTTAAAGTATTTTTCACTCCCTCTAAGGTTATAGGTGAAAGCATAAGAGTGGATACACACACATACACGTTACTCCCTTCTAGCTGTTTTAAAAATAAAATACTTTCAGCATCCCTACTGCAAGATACTCTTCCTCTACCAATTTGTTATTGTTCGCAAATACAATGCATACCTAACATCGGAAGGAAATAAATAACAGTAAGTGTGCCTCTTTGGTAAGAATAAATATATTTGCAGTCTAATAAAGTGTGAATACAAATTGTTGAGAAATTACTAAAGTAATGTATTCTGACAGCTTTTTTAACCATATCTTCCACTACTTGCCTTATAGTTCCTCAATACCTGAACTAGGTGAAAATTATTTTTATGAACATGAACCTAAATTTAAAACTACTGCTTTTGTCTACGGCCATGCCACCTTGAATGTGCCCAATCTTGTCTGATCTCAGAAGCTAAGCAGGGTCAGGCCTGGTTAGTACCTGAATGGGAGACCACCTAGGAATTCCAGGTGCTGTAGGCGTAAAAATAAACAAATTGAAAAAAAATAAAACTACTGCTTTTGACCCTGTCCATGATAGGTTTTTTTGGGAGGAAGAACTCATTATTAATTAATATATCACTTCAATTCAAATGTTCCTGTTAAATATTATTTTCTAAAATATTTTTAAAAGGTAGTATTTTCAGCAAGATAACATCATTTCTATTTTTTGATAAAAAATATTCAGGGAACAAACTTAAAAAATAATCACTAACACCTGTACACTGACATGTACACATTTTTCCAACTTACTGTGACATGGAAATCTTTCAGGAATTCAGTTTATTAAGAATGGGAATCTATTTTGTCGCCTAGTCAGTGGTGATTATTTGTGCAGATCTACAGGGGAGAGTTAAGTTTCCTAAGTACTACTTAAATTTTAACTGAAAATCCAGAAGAAAAGGTATAAACAATATTCTCAGTTCAGTGAGAGAGAAATTAAAAAGATATAAATATATCTAAACATTCGGCTATTTTCTCCCTTCAAGTAAACCTTAAAAGGAAAATTTTGTTTACCTACTTCATAGTATAGCACCAATAGCTTTCTATTTAAGTTCAAATAGTAATACTTCAAATGGCCCATAAAAATAATGGAAATACCAACCCCTCAACTCAAAAATTTTAGAAAATACAGTAACTTTAAAACCTTTGCTTGAGTTGAGTCTTTTATTTGATTACCAGAAATACTCACATGTGTGGGTTTTGAACTCCTGTAGGATTGGGATTCAGAGTAAACCTTGCTGTAGATTTGAAAGGTGGATTTGCAAAATTCAACTTCAGTGCTTTGCGTTTACCTAAGAAATAACAAATAAAAAGTAAAAGTTTCAAGTACTATAAAACAGGTACTATTCTGAGGGCATAAGAAATTCACACCAAAAGGCAGAAAAACTTGCTTTAACATATAGTTAATATAATATTTGGAAAGATAACAGAATTTATCAGAATTAAGAAAAAGTAAAATAAACTGATCTAAAGTTATTATCCATAAATTATTCATTATGCTCCAGTAAAACAGAAAACAATGTTCAGTGCTTCAAGGTTATATTGTTCAGAAATGCTAACATTTTTGTAAACAAAAATACCACTATAAAAATCATGTATCTCAGCAGATATATTGGAAAATACTAAACTAATATCTCTCCAGTATTATACTTTAATGCCTTAGTTTAATAAAAATTGTTTTCTCTCAAATATAATATAAACGACTAAGTGACTAACTGGAAGCATTTGCAACCATAATGGTCTAAAAAAATATCATGGTAGAGTCAACTTCAAATTAATAACACAGTTATTTCAAATAACTGTTTATTTTGAATAATTTATGAGTGGGGGAGGAAGGAGATATCAATGTTTTATATTATATAAACCAAATGTGTCCAGTATAAAAAAGCTGAAAGATTTCAAAAAAGATAAAACAAAAAATACATAAAATATCACATATACACCTATAAAATATATAGGGTTTTTAAAAATATTTATACAAACTAACCATTGTCTATTGAAGACGATTTCTATACATAGATATGTTTTTCTTTACAATTAAAATCACATGATACTGTTTCGTAACATGCTTTACTCACTAACCATATTTCTTTCTATCTCAATAAATCTTACAAATCATTTTTTTTTAGGATTCTAGTAAAGAAACTTTATAACACAGTTGGGTTTTTAAGCATTTTTAAGCACATCTTGGTTTCATGTACAATTAGGGATATTTTTTCCAGAATTTACTTCTCAACATTTATCATACATGTATCGACCTACTCAAACATCTCTGCAATCCAATTTCCCACCTCAGTGAATTCAAAAGATATATTAGAGGGCTCAATCTGCTCAGCCTAGTACTTTCAATAAGACTTGAAAGTTCGAGTATGCCACACTAATTGGACAAGGCTGCAGGACAAGGGCACAGACGTGGCCCCTGGATCAGCTTTTAGTGGTGGACCTTTCTACAGAATAATGTGAATTCTCAAGCACAGACACATCATTTTCAGAAATAAGCATAGTACAACACAAATTTTCCATATAATTGGCCTTTCAGGCACCAAATATTTACTTTGAAATAATTTTTATTTGACAGCAAGTAGAGTAAGTTTTGCAAACTATACATGCAAAAGGTATTCTATGAAAAATGGCAGATTTGGCTTATTAAAGAGCAAATTCTGTGTATTACAAAAACCTTTACAAAATTACAATGAAAATTTGGGAAAATCCTTGCGATACGAAATCAGAAACTCATATAAAGACATTACACAAATCAAAAACAATAGAAAAAAATGGCTAGGATATGTATGATCAGTAAAGCAAAATTAAGAATTATGAAAGGTACTAACACCAAAAACAGTTAAAATTTTTGTTCATGTGAAATTGGTAAAGTGTAGAGGTTTTACTTTATACATACATATATTTTTTTTAATGATAACGTGTTGATCAAAGTGACTAGGTAAAATAATCACTAGTACAATACATTGCTGGTGAAAAAGAGATAAAATTTTTCTGGTGAGAGGTTTAGTTATATACAAGAAAAATTTTAAACGAATATATTTACTTCCTGGAAATTTGTCTTTAGAAAATATTTAAAGGTACAGGATTAGTCCCAGGTCTTGAAACTTAATGGAACTTCCTCTGCTGAATTTCGAAATTGCTTGGAACAGCTGACTCTTTTCTTCCTTCAATTTTATCCAATGCCTAACCCACCAGTGTATTTGGAAGCAGAAAACTTGTTTTATTTTTAGGTCCACAGATAGAGAAAAATTTTGAGTTAAAATGGATCATCCATACCTGATTTAGCTGACATTTAGGGTTGTTGGATTGAGTAAATATATTTTGCACATGGAGAAGATGTGACTATTTGGGGGCCAGAAGGCATACTGTAGCTGACTGAATAGTGGCCCCCAAAGATACCACATTGTAATTCCTGGAATCTATGAATGCTATTTTATATTGGAAAGTTTCTGGAGATAAAATTAGTTAAGGACTTTTGCGATCATAAATTTGGATAAGCTCAATACTCACAAACACCTCAAATCAAAGCTGAACACTGCCTGTCATGTGGTCTGAAACCACCGGGTACATCATCTATGATCTCTATATGTATAAAACTGATAAAAGACTAAGATCAAATGCAGGACAATAACAGAACAAAGAATCATTGTGAAAACCACCCAAAGAAAAACACCAAAATTGGCCCATTCTTCAAAAGCCCAATTTGAGGAGATAGTAGCTAACTTTTAAATTAAATTAAAACAAACTTTTATTGAAAACAAACATTGATATATAATACACAGAGATTCTTTTTCGGCACTGCATTCATATTTAAATAAAAATAAATTGAGGTCTTTAAAAGACATATACTGGAAAAATGAATAAGCACATGTGTAACGGAATGTGACTTAACTTACATAAACTAAATTTAAACATACTCTATACTTCAGAAATATCTTCAACTATCTTGAAAACTAAGTATATATTCTGTTCTTGCACTAATAAAATACACTAAATAATTCTATAAAACTTCAAAGCCTCTTTTAAGCATAGGTGACTCAGATTAAAACTGGAGCCAGGGGATTAGGGTATGATCAAGTTCCATGACCTGTTCTCAGTAGTTCAGTATTCCAACTGTCTAAGTCATGATCAGTTTAAGATGAACTCATTATAAATTTGTAATTAAAATTCCCCCTTTGGTGAGACTGTCACCAAATAATCAATTCCTAATCAATCAACAAGATAAAAAGGCTTCCCTTTATCTGCCACAGGATAGAAACCAGGCATGACAAAACAGCTTAAATTTATAAGATGAGAGAGAAGATCTAGATCTTCTCTACTATGAGAAAGGATGGTCTTTGCATACCTAAAACCTAAGTTCAGTGCCTGATATAGAAAATGCTTTCAAATGTTCATTGATCTGGGAATAAATCTGACATGGACAGCGCTAGACAACTTAGGTACAGGTCAAATTAGCTACAAAAAGTTTCTATTGTTTACAACCAAGAACCTGACTGATGAGAAAAACAATATATGTCATCATCTCATCACGTTTCCAAAGCACTGCTATATCCTTTAGGGCAACAATGCCTAATTTTTTTCATGCTCTGGCTGTTAGAGAAAATGAGGACATTTGTTCAACACACTGGGAAAATTAGAATCATAGCTAGCCCAGAGGCTGGCCTATGTGGTTCAGCAGCCTTAGGCCCACTTGACCACTCCACAGACTGAGGGGATCAATCTCTGCACCACCTTTAAAATTCAAGTTTCAAAGCTCTCCCTTAAGAGAACACCCAGTACTATTTGAACAACTGTGTCACATCATCTAAGACAATTTCCTCCTCAGAGTTCTCAGAGGATTCCTAAGCACTGAATCTTTAAGAATATTCAGAACTATGATTCTAAAGAACAAGAATTTGTCCAAGCATATACATATATTCACAAAGGCCTACATATATCTTTTGCTGTAATTCTGACCACAGAGCAACTCATAGGTTCACAGAATACTGAAGTTGGAAGGAAAACATCTTTCAGCTTTATCTGGCCTTAAGCAAGATGATAAAGAGCCCTGAATATTCTCCCTTCACCATCTTCTCAAGTGGCACAAACCTTTAAATAGTGTTTTCTACAATCAGCTAAGCTGGCCCAATAGTTGAGTTCAACCTTGGCCAAATATCCCACCAACTGCAGCTGAGAGTCTACTGCTCAAATATGGAAAAGGACCATTCTGTAATCTAGGTTACCAAAAGCATTTCTACTTCACCTTCCATAGATGAGGAAAACGTGTCATTTCCTCGTTATTCATTAAGCAGTATTATTTATAGTTTTCAAAAACATTAAAACCAGTCTGTCCTCAGGCGGTATTATGTTTACACTGAATTCACCTTGTAACCCTCTCCCATTCTCCTCAAGGCTGTTCTCATCATCAAATTGTGAACAATTTTTGGTTCTAAATGTTTAATATTATTAATTTATCTTTGAGCTCTGCAAAATCACCTATAATAGGTAACCAGAACAAAATAGCAGTTCGACAAATACTGATTGAATTAGAATTATTAGATTGTTTTTTGTCAACAATGTACTACCCTCTCATACAACCTAGTGGGCTTTTCTTTTATTGTTATCATAGGAAAGCAAGATCCTATTACCCTTAGAGTAAGATTGAGAGCACAGGAATCCTCCCACCAAACCTGTGAAAATGGAGACCATCTCTAAAATATTTTAGTCAAACCACGTTTCTTCAACACCAATGATTTCACCAAATTTGAAACAGTAATAGTAATGTTCTTATTGTTGATGGCAATAAAGATCACTGAAGGAACTGTAATATGTAACAGCTGCTTCTAGAGAATGGCTTTTTCGATATAATACTAATGGATCACTGTGGGTTAGGTGGTAGACTGATACAAAAATAGCCACCAATGAATCACAGCTCTCTGTGTTCATACCACTTTGCAATATGACTTTGCTGCTCCTCCCATTAATAGGTGAAGTCTATTTCTCTACTTCTTGAATCTGGGCTGGCCTCGGGATTTACTTTGACCAGAAAAATACAGCAGAAAGGATGTTTAATGACTTTCAAAGATAAGCCTTATGAGGACTTGTGGCTTTCATTTTCATCCTCTTGGAAAGCTACAGAATCTAAACATAAAGTGGTTTAGTCTAGCTTCCTTGATGATGAAAAGGCCATATGAAGTGAGAGGTCCAGAAGTCCCAGCCATCCCAGTTGAGCTTAGTCTCCCCCAATACACCTACTAGCTAAAATGTAGACATGTGAATGAGTTCAAGTGACATCTACAGAACTATCACTCAACTAACAAATAGAATCATGAAAATTAAACAGTTGCTCTTTTACACCACTACTCACAGGCCAAAGGAGCTAGGTAAGAATAAACAAAAGTTAACCAGTCACTCACTCTTTCAGAACTCCCACTACCACAGGGAAACCAACACAGGGGAAAGTGAGAACCTGAAGAACAATGAATAGGTCCCTCATAAAACACCTTCAAGAATACTGATGTCTGACCTACAAGTACTAAAAGCAACCCACCAGCGTTGTGGATGGGGGAAAGGACTGCCTTAAATTCTCATTTCTCCCTTGGGTCTAATTCTTCATACCTCATTTCCAAAAGAAAAAGAGAATCCAGAAAAACTTTTAATATTATTTGTAATCACTGGTTATGAAATGAGGAACACACAATTCCAACTATACAACTTTATATACAATTTCAGAAATGAGGAAATAAAGTAGTAGACAAGAACTTACTTTCATCCCCTTTTCTGCCAAAATTACTACAGTGATGAGTGCCCTAATCCATTTCATAAGTGCAAGAGAATAATAGAGGAAGGATGTTTGACTTGGAATTAGAAAAAAAATGGGAAACTGTCAGTTTTATCCTAGACTTGCAATCTCAGGCATTCTAAGTATTAAATGAGCTACTGACAGCTAATATTATATTGTCCTCCTCCTCCTCTAGCCTTTGATGCATAGGAGTGGGCGATCTCCAAAAATTCATAAATTGCACCTAGAACTTTGAAATCCCATTAATAAACTAAAACACTGTTATTCAACCATGCAGTTAAGCATTTTGGAAACTAGATTGTTCTGAGTTTGTATAAGAAACCAAGTAAATATGCCAACAAGACCTTTTAATGAATTTTAACACTTTTGTGTAAGATGGATTTGGGGGAAGTCCAATGTAATAATTTACATAGCCATAGGGGCAGAAATATCACAATTATACTCAAGCTAGTGTGCCTGGCAATGGAGACAAAAAGATAGATAAGGTAGCTGACCTATCCACAAAAACTATTTTGTTTGGCATCCTGCCAAAATTAAAAAGTAATGTGGTAGGAGGAAACTAAAGGTAGGAATAAGGAAGAAAATTATTTTTGCTAAATGCTAAATGATCACCACTGAAATACTGGTAAGGCTAAAAACAGGAATATTTCTACGATCTAGTCATGTATACATTTATAAAATCAAGATAAAAACAGTCCCTTACTTGGCAACATTGCTGTGGTGAGGATTACTATACCTTAAAAATTCAAAGGTGGGTAAACAGTAACTATGAAAAAAATGGTAATTACTATATTAGTCACTAAGCATTAAAACCTGTTTGAAAAGTTAGTATATTACATTCTCAAAAAGCAAAAAAAAACTGGAAAAAGTATGTCTCATACCTTCTGAACCAACAAAACATATGAGCAACAAGAAATTCAGCTTGCTTTATGGGTTAGTTCAAACTACTATCTCATAAAAATCACTATTCCTATCCAAATCCAGCACCCCAACAGTGTTCAATTAGAAACTAGAAAAAACAACATAGAGTGGTAGAGCCAGTATACCTAGTTTTCAAACTCATCTCTGCTACTACTAGCTATATACTTTGGGCAAGTAAATTCACCTCTCTGTCTCAGTCTTATTCCTACCAAATGAGATTAATGTTACCTTCCTCAAAGGGGCCTTGAGAGAAGTAAAGGTGTTAATGTTTAACAGTGTCAGCCACATCATCACTTATTTTTTCCCAGTGTTTATTATCAATTATATCAAAGTTTATGATGGTGAGGTTCTGAACAAGGATGGTATTTTCATCAATCAATGCTTCCCAAATGTTAAACGTTTTCATCTGACAAGCTTGGACCTTAGAGGCTCAGCTGTCAAAGAAAAGAACCAAAATAATTCACCAGCATTCCTGAACTCTGGACGATGATTCATAGTCTTCTCCTTGGGTAGAAAGTTTTTTTTGTTTTTTTGTTTTTAACCTAGAATATCGAGGATTCTGTTATTCCTCTATCAGGTCCTGAAGGGGTACTGCTTTTACACAAAGGTATAACAGCTTCTAGCAGAATCTTATAGACTTCAGACAACGGCAAAAGAAGCATTTTTGTAGACTACATTTTACTATAAGGCTCTTCTTGTCCAGTTAATAGAATTCTTCAGGGAGAGTTTGAAGGCTTAAAAGCCCTAAACTTTTCACAAGTTGATCATCTTACAAGAAAAAAAAATTTTAACTCATTTTCCAACATAGTAAAAAGGAGAATTTATCAAGTTTCATGAAATGAAATTTACAATATGCCCTAAAATCCTTCTGAACCTAATATTAGAAACTCCTAATTGATTCTTCATTCTGATTCAGTTTATAATCAATTCTAACATTGATTATATGAGCCCCCCTATAATCCCAGTAATTTTAACTCAATTATGCACAATGTCACTACTGTGAGTTTCTATAGGTAGCCATGCCTTTGAGCTAGCGATTAATTAAAGCCAACAATAGCATTGCTTTTGATCAGACTCTGAGCCAGATGTCAATTACGAGCAAGCAAATATAATTTCAGGCTAAACTGGCCAAGCCCTGATTAACTCAAACTCCTCAAAAATACCCAGGGCACTAATGCAGGAAGACCCTGCTGGGATTACCAACAAAGCACTAATGTCAATGCTTTACTGATATAAATTTAGCTTGAGATGATTGTCCACACAGTAATGCAAACAGAAGCAAACAAATTCTGTTGAGCCAAATCCTGGCTTTGGATCTCCACCGTCCCAAGTTCTCCTGTGAGGTCCACAGCTTCATTGAGGGGCGGAAAGAAAATACCCTTGTCTGAACCACCTAACCTCAACTGAAATCACTACCTTCTGAAATGACAAACTGAAGGGGTTAGGGAAGGGAGTATAAGGGCCTTACTAATTGATATGACAGCAAATATCCCAATGAGAAAATAAAGAATGTAAACAGGTAATCAAAATACAAATAAACCATTAACATGAAAAAATTACCAAATTCTTCCAGTTATCAAAAAATTGAAATTCAATTTTTGCCTTTAAAATCAGACATATATAAAAAGAATCCTATCAATGTTAACAAGAAGCAGGTAGTCTATTCTGAATTTATCATAGTTGTACTTTTACATCTATTTGTCGTTATTTGATATCTACCTTCCCTACCACATCATAAGCTCCAGGAGGGTAGAAATTCTATTTCTCATGTGTCTCAATGCCTAGAATTATGCCAGACATATAAATCCTTAACATTTGTTCAATAAACAAATGAACAAAGGCCAATGAATGAACAAGCAAACTACTACTAGGAATATAAATTGGGCCACTTTCTAAGAGGGCAGTATCTAGCCAATATCTCAAACTGTCCTTACGATTAACCCAATAACATCATTCCTAAGAATTAATCCTTTAGGAAGTTAAAGAATATGCAAATAAAGTCATTTAAAGCAGTGATATTTATGTTAGATTGGTTACAAAAACTATGGCACATCCATAACTAGAATATAACACTGCCATTAAAAAAACCATAAAAGGCTACTGACATGAGAAAATATGAATAAATAGTAAATAGTTTTTTAAGTTGGATACTAAGGAATGTGTCTAATAAGTTATCATTTTAGGAAAGCATATGTGAGTATGATAATTTATAATACACACAGGCCATTCTCTAAAATATCACTAGTGATAAATTCAAGGTGCTAGAATTAAAGGTACTTTTTTTTTCTTTTGCTACTTTGCTGTTTGTTTTACTACAGTACGCATTTTTTGTTTGTTTTAGTTATAATCACCTTGTTACTCATACCAGAGCTTTCTAAAAGGGACCAATCTTACTGAGTCCTAGAGAACAAGTTAAAAAATAGCCTGAAAAAATACAAATATAGACATTTTCCTATACTTGTTAATATAACTTGGATATTTCCATACCCTAATTATTTTGTAATATTTCACAAATGATATCTTTCAAGATTTTTGGAAGTATATATGGATCGGCTAAATTTAACAATATTTTAATCTCCAACAAAATAGTTAGAAAGGCTCATCAACAATACAATCCTCCCCATAAGACCATGCTCCAATGATTTTGCAGGCACGGCCCCCGTGGGAATCTAAAAAGAGTTGGAATTCCAGTTATACACCCACCTTGAGAAGTTTCCAAATGGATATTCAAAAGGTGGTAGCCATTACTGTCAGCATAACCTCCACGCCAGTTTAGGGACAGGAAGAAGAATGTGCTAATAATTCTGAGCTCCTCATTTGTCTCCAGCTTGTTTGGAGTTCTCTTTTATACCATCATCCTCATAATCCTTATTAAGGCCTGCCACACACACCTACACTAATTCCATTCACATAGAAGCACTATTGCTACACACAGTGTTCAAAGTTCTAGCTAGGAAGGGGAAATGGTTATAGCATAGCAAATCAGTAAAGGTACTCAGCACCTTGTTCTGGTGCTCAGAACACTTTTTAAATCCATGAAATGGCTAAAACACAGCCAAATCCAAAGAGCATTTATATTTTAAGCCTCAAATTTGTGAACAGATCAACAAGGGCCCTATGGAGACAAGTGAGACAAATGCCATGTTGATCAACTCCAAAAAAACTTTCTATGCAGAATGGTCAAAGTGATCCCCTCTGTGATGTGAAGCATACATACAGTGACCTCTGCCTTCCAATCTGACCCTTTAACATTCTAATTAAGCTCATCAGCTCCCCAAAGTTTTAAGTTACTGCCGTACCATGCACCCATAGCACGATATTAGGATTTCTGGAAAATCATCCATATAACTGACTCTTACTTTTTGATAGCCATCTTTTATTGGGTCAAGGCACATAATATATAAACTTAGGAAAGTTGTGTCAAAAAAAGTCAGAAGGCTTCTTGCAATTTTTTTATCAATATCCCAGTAGCTTCCAGTCACCCTTACTGTCGAGGCAGAGGCACATATCACGCAGCAGCTATTCTCACAACAGCCTGTTTGAACTCCAACAAGGAAGCAAGTGCCCACTGGTCTTCAGTCACACTTATTTTTCCTGTGTGGTAAACCCACAGCATCCTACCATGGCCATTTTAATTTTCTACCACTCATACTTGAAATAAGCACATTAACCATTAATATTTTTTCAATTAGTACTTCAAACCCTTTTCATATGTGCCATGATCTGAAGAAAAGAACATTTGTCCAATACAGTGAAGAAAAAACAAGGCTGTTCTTGGCTAAAGACCAGACCTAGAGCTCTAGGAAGTGGCTCCAGGCCACAGGGCTAAAGGATCTATATTTCAACTGACAGGTAATATATTCCAGCAGCACCCAAACTGAGGAGCTACCAAAACAACCGGATCTGACTTCTCCTTCTTGAAAAGCTTACTTACAACATTACTAACCACACAATAAAGCCAGATTTTCATCAAATGTTAATTTCTTTCCTTATCAGATAAAAATGCCCATCAGGATTCCCAGTAGTCATAAATAATTAACTCTTCTATACTCAGTCATACATGAACTTCATTACCAAGCAGATTAGGATAAAGAAAGCTATAAGAAAAACGCAGTTAATTGAAGGTACCCCTTTGGTGCTAGGAAATAGGGCATGTAGATTCTCTTCACAACAGAAACACCATCCACTGGCCAAAATGATATTGAGTATCCACTCATCTTTACAGGTAACTTTAGATTAGCCCCACCAGAAACCTTACAGATTCAAAGGTAGGGGTCTATTAGGTGCAAGGTAGTTTTGCTATAGACAGTTCTGTGATATTATTAAAAAATATATTTTTATAGGTCCCTAAAAATATTTTTTAATTATATATTTTTGAAAGTTTGCATTATGCCACTTTGCTTTTACTAAAGACCTGCACTAGTTCCTGTTTTTGCTGAAAATAATCCTAAGAGAATTTTTGCTCTTATGAAAACGGCAAAAAACAAAAATATCATTCAGCATTTGTTTTGCAGCAAGCCATTACTGAGGCAGTGCACCCTCAAGCAATGTGAGTGGCACCACTAAGTTCCTCCCCAGGAACTCTTCTCACCATCTCAGCATCAAGCACCATAACTTTGAACTGTGACTGTGATCATCTGTGCTTTGATTTACTTGGAACATCCATGTAAGACATGTCCAAAGGTATCATAAAAACCTAAAAAAGCTCATATGGTTGTTAGGCTTAGGGTAAAACTGAATGTAATTAAGTATTTCGATTGTGGTGAACAAAATAAAACACTGAGTGTCCCCAGGCCCAAAGTTCAACACTTGCACAAAATTTTTTCCATATAAATAAATGAATGGTAATTGCTTCTTCCCTTTACACCATTTCAGCTTATGAAAGGTGTCATAAGAATGCTCTACTTCGAAGAGCAGGTGGGGGGAGGGGGGAGAGCTGTATTTGGTATTTGTCCCAGGTTCCTGGCAACTCAAGGATTTTCCTAAGTGATAGGAGTGTCTTTTGCTATTCATAACAAGCCCCTTCCAATGAAACCAGAGTTTATGCTAATGAGATAAGGGGTGGTAAGGAGTAGATCCCACAAAACTTCTGGATGGAGTTTGGGGAGCTTCTTGGTTGGTGAACACATCAAAGTGCTAGGATGACAAGTACCCAGAGAAGGCATGAAAGCTCTGTACCATGTACCTCTCTCCTTCCTGAGTTCTGTGAGCTGGTCTAGCAAATAATGAACCAGAGCAGGGAAGGGAGTGGTCAAATGTCAAGGGAACTCTAATTTGTAGTTAGCAGAGCAGGAGTGTGGGTAGCTTCGGCACCACATTTGCAGCTGGATCTGAAGAGGGGCAGTTTTGTGGGGCTGAACACTTTAACTTATGAGATCTGTTACTAACTCCAGGTAGTGTCATAATTGAATTGAATTGCTTAGACACTCAGCTGATATCAGAAAACACCTGAGTGTCAACATTGGAAATACTGAAAGGTAAAGAATATTAAGATTTCCTAAAGGCAAAAAAAGTCATTTTCAAAAAATAAATCTTTTATTTCTATTGATATTTGTAAATTGATTTTTTATACTACCCAAACCTACAAACAAGCCTAAAAACAAGTGAAAAATATTCCAATTCAATTAGATTTCATGAAAATCTTACAGCAAAGAATGAATTACATGACCACATTATGCTACCTCAGGATCAAATAAAGGGTATCTTTACTTCTTTTCCTTCCTATTTGGCTCCATATTAAATCACAGTTAACTTTTTATTCCAAGATGACTTCTCTCCACTCTCCAAGGAACGTCTGACTTCCTCACCCTACTGCCCAATTAGCTTATCCCCAAAACAAAAAATTCACACCACTGTATAAAACTTTACCTGTAATAACCCTGCTTTTCACCATTTGCCCTTAGGTATCCAGAAAGGAAAAGGAATCAATTTTGCTGTTACACATAATTTTTCATATATTTTGATTAAGATAATTTGGAAAGCCTTTATACAAACTTTTACCCCTAAATGATACCTTTAAATGACAATAAGCTCAATTTTACTGACCATTTTGGTATTGATGGCTGAAACAATCTGCACTCAAAAATATGACATATTTACTGCTATGAAGCAGTGGAATATAGGAGCTTGTACCACCTAAAGCAGAAGTAAAGCATTATTTCAAAGATGACTTCTCCAATTCTAAAACACCATCCATAGTTTAGCAATAATTTAATAACTGCAGAGGGGGAAAAAAGTCACTCTATATAATTTTTAGTCATCAACAGCATATTACATTTATATAATAACCCCTTTCTTTTTCAGGAACACAGTTAACATTTGAACATGAGCATTCTCCACATTCAGAGCCTATTCATCTGGATAACTTTGACCACCGGAAATTAGATACTGCACTCTAATGACTCAGTACTTTACATAATAGCACTTAGCATATTATAGGAATTCAAATATTTCTTGAACTAATTAGTAATCCAAGCTCAACTTTTTGATTTAACACTTCTAGAACAAATAGTTTTTACTCAGCTATCTTAACTGGGGGTTTTATTTGTATTGTATTTCTTAAAAGATCTAATTTGTTGCTTCATTTTTTTCTCACTCAAAATACGTATAACTAGGAGTTATGTAGGTTCTCTGAAAATTTTAACTAGAGAAATGCTCCTTACTAATACAGCATCATGACACATAATTTAGTCATCTTCTGGCTTTAAAAAAAGATATGTGGCATTTTTAACTGAATTGCACAACATGGGACAATCTTTTAAAGTATACTCGACTGACTTTCCATTTCAGTGCTGCGTTATACTTTATATCCTTTTAGAGAAATTTTAAGTAATAACTTGTGATCCAAATTTAAATTCAAATCCAATTGTGCTACTACCAAAGCAAATAACACAGGTGGAAAACGAATAAGCATCTTCTACACAAAGCTCGTATTGTATATGTATAAACCATAACTACAGCACTATTATACTCTTCTCACCAGCAACTGTATAGCTTCTTTTGAACTCCACTGAATAATACCTTCCGATTGAAATATCACTGAGATGTGAATAACACTTTTATTTCTTGGTGGACACAATTAAGTACTATTTGTTGCCCATAAAAGTATTCTACAAATTGAGGTTTATAAAAGGTTAGAATAAAGTAGTATTAATCAAGAGTAAACCGCATTCAAAGAGAATCTGTTATATCCTATCTACTTCCTGAATATAAAGTACATAAGAGTATCCTGACTGAAATTTCTCTAATTTGTAATTTACAAATTGTGCAAGATCAAGTTGGTTTTAGAACATCATGAAAGATTTAATAATTTAGTTACAAGATGGGTGACTAAACAGGAATGGTAAAAAAGGAAAGAAAGTTGGGAAAGAAATTGTTACTACTGAAGGGTGAATAATGACACCTGTTGGACAAGAATATACTGGTCACTGAAAAGGTAACTGCTAATTGGAACACAAGTAGTTCACCAGGTTTTTTAATATTCTGGACGAGAACTCTTATTTACTTCTATTCTCACCAACCTGCCTTTTGATGACTAATTATTGTTCCCAAATGCTGGGAAGATAATGTCCTAGTGGACCTGAGCATTCTAAACACTTAATATAAATTAATAAACCAAGCTGGACTCCATTTTAAGACTGAACTTAAACTGGCAGAAGTGGTCTCACATAGCCACTACGACTTCACCAAAAAGTGTGAAGAATTATTATTTGACATGGTTTTTATATTAACTTCAGAGATTAAAGATATTTTCAAAAGTTAAAAATAACTCTGATTAATGAATAGGTTAACTCATGTTCAAGGGTATGAAGGATAAATTTCAAGTTTTAATTATCTCAAAGTACAGAAAACCGCAATAAATGTTTGTGTATACATTTGTGCATATATACATATACTTTTATATCATTCAACAGTGGTGCAGTTAAGTCAGAGATGATCGATCAGTGCTTACCCTCTATAATTTTCATTTGATGGTATGCCCCAAACACAAACTTTTTTTTCGGGCTGATTATAAATACTATTTGCAGAGCCTACAAATGTTTGGAAACACAAGTTAACCAGTCCCTAATGAAATAATTAATTTAGACAAACTATCAGATGAAAGGTTGATAAGAAAATTTAGCCTGTATGAATCACACTGACAACACCTAAACCCAATGATCAATCTTAACAAGACCTACAACCAGAAATCTTATGTTTCCTGATGTGATGCAACAAGAAATATACAGCTCCACCTATGAAGTGTTCCTGCCAAAAATTTGAATCTATACATGATCAACCCTCTATATCTGGCTACCAATTAACAGGAAATACAGGGCAAAGAGAAACATATGAAACACTAATTACTAAAAGGATATAATCAGCCAAATCCAAATGTGCAAAATGCTACAAAATACATGACCCAATTTTATCAGTAGAAAAATGGCAAGAAACAAAAGACAGAAGAGGAAACTACTCTGGATATAAAGAAACTTAAGAGACGTATCAACCAAATGCAATGAGTGTAGACCTTGTTGAGATCTCAGCTTAAACAAATCGACCTTAAATATGGCATCTGTAAGGCATTTGAGGCAATGTGAACACTGAGGCTATCTGATAATGTTTTTTTTTTATTATTATTATTTAATGGTGTAATAATGGTACCAAGGTTGTGCATTTAAGAGTCCTTATCACGTAGAAGATATGTGACTGACAGACATGTGGATGAAATAGTGATAATCAGTAGAGACAGATGGAGGGAGGAGAAACAAATGAAACAAGATTGGATTGGCCATATGCTGATAACTGTAGATGCTATGCAATGGGTACATAGGGGTTCATTATACTATTCTATTTCTGTCTATGTTTGAAAATGTCTATAATTAAAAGTTTTTAAAAAATTAAATAATGTTCTCTCTTCTAACACGACTAAAAGAAAGTAGGAGACATAAATCTTTTGCTAAAAGCATCAAGTCATTGTTGAGAGTCTGTATATAGAAATCTGTCCTCATGCAGTGCATGGCTATGCCACTTTGCTCACTGACTACCAAGTCTCCTGACCTCATCTTAGTCAGCTGTTCTCCAGACACACGACTCATTTGAGAATTCCAAAGCAATCCATTCTCTGTATCTGGCTAGGACAGAATAATTTTGTTTCTTTTACTAAATATTTTTCCCTAGTGGTAGGTAGATCTCCTATGTCCCTAGCTTCAGAGCCACAAGAAGGAATCTTTCCACTTAATGTTCTATCAGGCTTATTAGATAACATGACACTCTCCGGGGTCAGAAAATTAGAAATGATATAAATGGTTAAGTATAGATCTCACAACCATTTGCGAGTGAAGACTCCTTAAAAGCCATTTGGTCTAGAAAATCATTCCCACGGGCACCCACTGCTTTCTTTTAAAAATCAATACAACACTATGGTTTATAGCACGTAACCTGTGACCAGACCAAGGTCACGTAGTTGTCACTCATTAACTGTATGACTTTGGAAAATTTACTTAATTTTTCTGTGCTTCAGTTTCCTCATCTATAATTACTATACCTATTTCATAAGGTTGTTTTAAGGATTAAAGGAGTTAATATAAAGTGTTTAAAACAGGATTTGGTAAACAGTGAATAAGAGTTATCTGTTATTATTTCTCCCACACAGTCTGTCTCAACATGTTAAATCTCTCAAATATAAGTTTCTTCAGAGTTGGCTCTAGATTTAATTCATCTTTAAAGACCCCAGTGCCTCTTACCATTAGTGTTAAATGTTACATTTGTGCCTCTGTTTATTCAACGTTATAAAAGGTTCTCTAAAGGAGAGTGAATATGCTTGTATACACTTGATTTTCATTTCTAATTAATATTCACTTAATTTACCTAATAAAAAGAACACAAACATGGGAGTTGCAAGTTTCTCCTAGATCTTTTCGACTAGACACCTGTATCTGGATTTTGAAAGCACTCATAAAATCATGTAGTGAGAATTTAAGTATTTACGACACTTGTTTGAAACCCATCACACTAAATTTATAAGCTAAACTGAAAACCACTTTGATGAACTTGAGATTCACTTGGGAATAGTCTCTGGAAACTTTCTATATCATTTCTGCCCTGTATCTATTCAACAACAAAAGTTATGTCAAATATCTCTTCACTGTCAATAGTAAAGTTCAACTGGTAGCTGAATGGAAACTTACTACAATGTGAGTGAACTACCTAATTTTTTTCTCGTTGAAATATCACACACTAAGCTTCTCCAAATAATTTTTAAGGTGCAACAGCTGTTTGAAACAAAATGTTCCTTCTTCTAGCATCAAAAACCATTTTTCAGGAGAAATTAATGTTCCTACTATGACTTCCAAGATCAAAGGTAATTAGGCAAAATTCCTCTGGGGTGGTATAATGTACAAAGAGACCGCATGAACCTTGACTCTGCTTATACCACTACTACGATTATTGGGTTTCAATGAGTACAATAGCTGTTTCCAAACAGATGGACTTTTCCTTGGCAGTTTATAATTGTTTACAAGGATAGTGTTGGGGATACTAGACACTCGTTGGGCTTATGGCAAAATCCACAGAAGTCTTGTTTACAACTAACTTCAGCATCTGTATAAATTTAAACAAACCTTGTTAAATTCCAATAGTAACAAATATGGTCATTCAATTTTTTTGGATTGCTGAAAAAATTCCAAATGATAAAATGGTAGTCATTTGGTGTAGATTTTTGCTACATAAAATGAGAAACTGAAAGTTTAATCAGCGGAATTTTCTAAGCTCTTAGTTTTAAATGTAGGATAGCTTGACCCTCCCACCACTCCCTACTTCCCCTAGTTTTCTATACTCCACCTCCAAAAAAGTCAAATACTCTCGAGCAAAACATCATCTTTTTAGATATTTCTTATCAGGTCAGTAAACTTATTTAATGATATCAACAAATTCTTGAAAAGATTCACAAAATATCATTCCTTTTTTTTTTTTAAATGCCTACAGCACCTGGTCTTCCTAGGTGGTCTCCCATCCAAGTACTACTAAACAGGCCCGACCCTGCTTAGCTTCCGAGATCAGAAGGGATTGGGCTTGTTCAGAGTAGCATGGCTGTAGACTCATTCCTCTACCTTATTGTTTCCTTTTTGCTATTATCAATTTAAAAACAATTAGAGATACTTAATTTAAAAGAATTGCTTCACAATGAAATGAGATCTATCATTAGGAAATCCCTATTTTTCCTCCAAATATTCTGATATGCAGTGTGACCAAAAGCAATCACTACCTGTAATCTAATTTCTATGAGTGAGTTTGAGAATAATAGTCATCTCTGGAGCATGTAATTTTCTAAATAAAGACCTCATTAATATGCAAACATTCCCAAGGAAAACAACTTTGAAAAGCCACTAAATGTTTTTAAAGCTATCAAAAGTGTAAAAGGCAAAGCTACAGAAACTCAACACTAACCAAACTTGTCTTTAGCACTCAAGAACACTACAGTCATGAGCTAAGAATACATTACAGTACAGAAGGGGAAAAAAAGGCTAAAAGAGCCCTGTGTGAAAACAAAAACTATTAACAGAGTATTTCCCAAACTGTTACCTACTCCCACTTTGATTAGCACGGGATTCTTTTAGGCATTTTCTGAAGAAAATCTCTATGCCCCTAGATCCTTAATGGGTAATAATCCCCAACCAGGTAAAAAATCAGAATGTTGATACACTAAGTTAAATCTGACATTTATAAAAAGGATTTCTCAAAAACCTTGTTGTTAGGTAAATCTACTGCTCCCTTCAAAAAAAAAAATTGGTTTTATAATGCAAAGCATATCATATTCTAAAGAACGGTGTTCACAAGTTAGCTCATTAAAGCCAATGAAATAATTCAAACTTGGTCATAAATCACATAAATACCTTTACAAATACAAAATTATTATATTCAAATGACAAATGATGAACTAATCAATCTTCTAAATGTAGAAGATCTACATCAGAAAGAATATTTTTTCCCTTAAGTTGACTTATACTCTGACTTCAGAAAAAATTCAGTGATCCAACAGGGTTAAAAAAAATATAACACTTGTTTTAAATAATTCTAACTTTATTACTTATTATCTTATATACTATCTTAAACATATATATTTAGAAAACCAAAGAGCAAATAAATGCGCAAACTATAATTATAATTGATGAAAAGGAGGACCATGAGATGCAAAGTGGATTTTTAATGAATTTCTAGAAAAATCTAGTTCCAAAACTAAATATATAATCTCACACTACTGGCTTGTGTGTGTAAATAATAACACACACACATCTCCAATAAAACTCCACTATATAACAAGCAATTGTAATAAACTGATTGAAACAGTGATGTAGCAATGTAAAAAACAAAAACTATGTGAAAATCAAACAATGGAAAAAATTAATCCTTTAGAGCTTCCATTAGTCACTAGAATTATTTTACAATGCGTTTTTTTGATTTGTGATAGAGAATTGAGCATTTGAAGAAGTAGTACTCAAACTTATTGGACTTTTCACAATATTTAATTTTGTATTCTTTTGTCCCATCCCCTCCTAATCTGTTGTATAAGATATAATTACTGTTAATGAATTAAATATAAGTTTTTCTGATAACTTTGAAACACCACTAGAATAAGCCTGGAGATTCTGACACTAGAGCATGTATGCCCTAATAGATGAGAAAACCCTGCTTTGGTGATTTCAAGTCCTCTATTTTTAAAGAAATGAGCGACCACTTATAAAGTTAATGTCTATAATCCAGAGCAAGCTGGAAGACTGTTTACAAGTATTACAAAACTGCTCTTTTAATGTTTAAGTCATGCCAATTACAGAGCCGTTGGGGGAAAAAAAAGTGTTAAAATATGTAAGCAACCAAAAACTTATCCTAAAATACAGGTACCAATAGTGCAAAAATAAATGTTGTCACCTCAAGAGCCGGCCGTCTCTACCAACATCTTAGCTCTAACCCTCCTTCATATGTGTGCTCCCTTTCCTAGTCTCCCACTGAGGTCCCGGCCAACACAGGCAGCTCTACTTAACTCCACAGTAGGGCAGGCTCATTATTGGATGTCTGAGCCACAGTCATCAATCAGGAAAGCAGCTATCATGAGACCAACAGGAACCTTCATGCTTGTTCTGTCTCATGACAGAACAGTAGGAGCAAAGGTGCTCAGTACACATCCGCTCCTGTACCACCTCACCCTGGGTTCAGCTACTAATCCGCAGCATCAGTAGTTGAACACTTATAATCAATGGAAGATCAAGTCAAGTTTACTGCACTAAGAGCTCACTAAGAGCAGGGACCAATTCTACTCATTTCTGTAGCAGTAATCTCTCACTTTTTGGTACCTAGGTGTCCAATATGTGCTTTGTAAATCAATGTATAAACCGTATTGAATCCCAAAAGCTGGAAAATAAAGAGAAGAACCTCCCAAAGAGAGGAAAAGTAAAAAGGAGGATGTGGGAAAGAAGTCAAAGTGTGATGAGATAGTGGAGGCAATCTAAAGCAAGCAACAAAATGGGAATGCATATGC
Source organism: Rousettus aegyptiacus (assembly GCF_014176215.1). Lineage (NCBI taxonomy): Eukaryota > Metazoa > Chordata > Mammalia > Chiroptera > Pteropodidae > Rousettus > Rousettus aegyptiacus. Next base: position 69,915,937 of record NW_023416309.1, read on the forward strand.
TTCATTTTTAGATTCTTCCATGTATATTAAAGTATGCAACACTGGAAACCTATTATTTGTATAATAATAGGAAAGGGACAGGGCCATTTAGACAGTCTAAAGGCATTTTTTATCTACCTACAAAACTACTTATAGACACCACATACATATTTTAAACTTAATATAATTAATACATTTGTCTTGTTTTATGACCATAATAGTATTAAGGCAGAAAAAAATGACAATAATGTGAATGGAGTTTTAAATTTTAAAAACGTCAGCATTTTTTAGATTTCATGTCAATATATAAAAACTACACATATTAAATATTAAATACAAATATTTTATACTAAAGTGTAAATGAAAGCTTATAAAATGTAAATGAAAGTTTATCATAGTAAATGTGTTAAAATTAAAATATGGCATAGAAGTTGTAACTTCATTACACAAATGTATGTATGTTTGTCGTGGGCAGCAAACTGCATACTATTTTTAATTTAAGGTAAGACAAGGATGATAATAATGATCCAATTAAAAAAATTTTATCTAGGGTGAAGGTATCCTGCTCTAGATTTATTATACATTTATGCTATAGGTGAAAAGTTCAAGAAATAAATCTTTTGCTAACTATATTTCAAGGGAAGTCAGAGTGTTCATTTAATAGAAATTAAGCATTTGATCCCCATCAGAAAATTTAAGAACAGCAGAAATTTTTTTTCCATGTTAAACTTTGTTTCCTTTGAACTAAGTTTCTTAAGAATGATACATATCAGGGGATCTAAAATGTACGGCATAGTAACTATAGTTAATGCTACTGTATTATATACTTGAAAGCTGCTGAGTAAATATTAAATGTTCCAAAAAGGAAATACTAATTATGTAAAGTGATGGAAGTGTTAACTAACCCTGTGTAGTAATCATTCTGCAATATATAAGTGTATCAAATCATCACATTGTACATGGTAAACTTACAGAATGTTGTATGTTAATTATACTTCAATAATGCTGACGGGAAGGGGTGCAGAATGATATATATAGAAAAAATGGTCATTATTTTTCCCTACTCTATTAATAAATAAGAAGATGAAACTAGTTACAATTTATTTTGGGACACTTTTATGTTAACTAGAGAATAGTCTCCATGAGTTCGGATTTTCTAAACCGCATTGTATACAAATTATATTTAAGCTTAAAATGCATGTCTTAGCTTTATAAGTTTTGTTTTATAGAAAACATATTCTGTATTCTATGAAGATTAGTGTCCAAATATAAAACACAAGTCTATATTGGGGGTAGGTGGCAGGAAGGAGAAACAAGCTTTGTTTTAAAGAAAAAAATAATAATAAAATGCATTAAATGTATGGGTTAAAATAAATCAATTTTGAAGCATGAGATCTCTGATACGGTTATATACTTTTTGTACTACAATCTTAAAAGTGAACTCTCCTCAACCTGGGAGTTAAATTATGATTAATTCCAAATACCTATGTACATCTTTCTATAACTATATACACATGGATACCTTTCTATACCTGTACACATATTTCTAAAGCTAGTATATCTTTTTCTACCTAAATACATTTGAATACCTATATATTATGTCTTTCTCCCATTTCAATTTCAAATGAAAAGAACAATGTACAATAAAAATAAATAACAATTTTTTTTGTATTTGGAAAAAGAATGAAAAATGGAAGCTCTTTTAATATAAAGTTTTCATGGTGGTTAGTTGAAACAATAGTAGACACATTCCCAAAACCAAGATGGATATGAAAAAAATAAGTAGCATAGTATCATAAAATATGTAGCTTACTTTGTGCCTTTTCACAGAAGTTTATCTGAAAGCCTAAAGTAAAAGAGATAAGTTCCAGTTCATTTACTGTCAATAAAACAAACCAAAATTAGAACATTACATTGCATCTTTATATTACATTTTAAATAAAACTAATTTAAGAACAGTTCAGATTGCAAAATCCTGACCACAGAAAAAACTATAAAACAAAGGCTTTCTTTAATGTAGATGTACTTTATTATAAAACTAAAACTGAGTTTAAATTATAAGAGTTATACTGTCTTTACCTTTATTTTTCACATCTATTCAATAAAAAGATCAGCTATTAGCCCTTGGAAGTTAAGAGTAACTTTTAAGACAGATTTGTCTATTCTTTCAAACTAAAAATTCAAAATATATTATTTTATTAACTCAAATTAGTGATTTGGTACTATTTATGGTTAATTACTACCAACAATTCAAAAGCTTTAGTAGTTCACAAAGTGTGAAACCTAAACACACATAGAAACTTTTTCTGGTTAATTAGGTAACTTAAAATAATAAGACAATGAACTACTGAAGGGGTACTAAAAGTAGGTCTGATAATAAAAGCTTGTTCCTAGAAATAAGACAGAGTAAGACTTTTGTTATAGAAACATGAACACATTTTCCAAATCCAATTAATTTGGTTATGCCTTATGTATACGGGGTTTACAGATGTAAGTTTTTGTAAAATGCACAGTAAAAATAAGCTGTTTAAAAGACTTCTCAAAATACCCTTTCATCCCTTCAGTACATTGGATGAATAGCTGATTTTCTTAGTGATCTATTTATGCCTGTGTTTATTACTGCTTTGGGGAACAAAATGGAGAAAGTAAATTTAGAACGAGTATCACTCAACCTTGTATTTATACAAATTCAATCAAAGGATGTAAGAAAAAGAAACAGGACTAAAGAGTATGTTTAAGTAGTCTTTCCCATGCAGTTATCAAAATGCTTAGGATTCTAAGAAAATAAAGGTATCACCTAGAATGCAGAAAACCTGAAAAATGCTAATGTAGCTACTTTGACATAAAGGTACCCTTTGGTGCACAAAAGTAACCCACTGCCTACTACCTAATGACAGAAAACAACAACAAAGGAGGAAGTAGGAATGGAAACTTCATGGAACGGAAGTACTGAGGAAAACCTGGAGGCAGGGCACAGACATTCATCTCTCTACCAGTGAAGCTCAATATGTGCCCTACCAAATGTGCAGCTGGAAGACTTCAGAAAAGAAAAGAAAAAAAATCGAAGATCCTTGGGTCTTATAAGCCTAACCAACTAAAAGCCAGCTAGCCTTCCACCAGGCAAAATGAGCCCAGCACAAGTTAAGAAGGAACCAACTCTCCCTGGAAGCAGCAATGGGACAGAGCATAGAGGAGCCTGAGCCATGGCTCCGACGTCAGTCAATCTTCCACTCTCTCCCACTAGAAAAGGGAAGGGAAAATTCACCTGTACCACAACTGAAGAGGAAGCTGATGAAACACTGAAACAATTTTAAGGCAATAGCTATTCTTCTCTTTTTAGATCTGAATACAGTTAATAGTTACTACTAGGTAGCAAAAATAAAAGGTGAGAGAAGAGGCAAACAAAATAGTAATATGAATAAGGAAAGGAGCAGGAAAAAGAAATTTGAAAGGTACAAAGAATAAGTTTGTCTGTACATATAGTTGCATAAAAAATAAGTTACAAAATAGAAAAAAATTTTAAAGGTATATGTTAACTAAAAATGTTAGAATGTCACAATCACTGCTCTAACAGTTAAGCCCACTTTTAAGTATTTAAAAATTCTCAAAACTTGAAATTCTGTTAGTAGAGAATCAATATAAGTAGCTAAAAAAGGAAGGGGGGGTGAGATTCTCAAAGCATAACTACAGACTTGCTCTTTTTACCTAATTATGAATAAATGGACTCTAAGCCTTATACCAACATCCATCTCTACATTATTTCTCACTCAGAAAAGTCTTGCTAACAGCTAACTAATGCAGAATCCCCTGCGGCAAGCAAGGACTAAACTAACTGGAACATAATGGCTCACATTTTCCGTGGAATTCAATTAAATCTATCAATTAAATCAGATAAATTTGGCTAAATCGTTCTAGAACACTAAAAGACTACCCTCTCTAAATATGACTATATGTGTAGAGTCTATATATATATATATGAAGAAGAACATGCAATAGTCAGAAAGTCTGTGTTAGTAGCACAGATTTGAGAAAGTACCAAACAGCTCCGCTAGTTCATTATATTCAAAGGGCAACGAGGGCCCCAGGGGACCACCAGCACTCCTATGCAAGAGAAAGATGGTGGGAAAGCAATAGTGATGAAAACTTCCATTATCAACTTTATAAAAAGCAAGTTTGTGGTTATGCTATAATTAGTACATTAATATTAATTTGCATATGTTGCATTTCTTAGCCTCCCTTGTCTCAAAAAATTCTAAATGCCGTCTTTCCATGGACATCCTTTAAGTCTTGCATCTCCAATTCCATGAGTACTAGATAATCAGTTGGATATGCTGCTAATAACCAGTTAATTTTTAAAATCTTAGATGCTTCACTCTTTTTTACTCTGGTGAGTTATCTGTACGTTGGGACTTAACTTTAATGATCCTCCCACTGAAATTTGAGTCTTTCTCATTTTATCTGGCCCCAGGCAAGTTTATTTACATTAAATCTTAGACCCCTAAGAATAAATATTGAGATGTACTAGGAAGAGTGCTAGTAAGCCTACAAAAAGAAATAAAGCTATTTGGGTCTTCCCCACCCTCCATTTTTCTCCTACTCTCTTTTTCTCCTACTCTCTTTCCCCTTAGTCTTACCCTCTTACCTCAATCTTAGGAGCCCTTAACTGGCCATAACTTGAAACCTACAATAGACTGTAGCTACAAAATAAAGTGATCACACCTATATTACTTTAAAAAGGCTGTTCGGGGTGTATGTAAGTGTATATAAAAATAAAGGCAAACAGTATTTGATAAAACAGAAAATAAAATGAAGGCCAGAAGACCTTCCAAGTGTGAAACTTAAACAAGTCATTTCATTTTCTTTTAGAATTTGAAAACAGTGTGTCTACACTTAATTCTGCTGGTAGAATGGCCTTTACGAGTTGTTGCAGTTATTTCCCCTCCCCTTCCTCTGGGCCGATGTTATAATCCAGAGAGAGGGCATGGGTATAAGTGGTTTTCCACCTTCTCAGTAGTTCTTGATGGTTCCCTAGACATCCTGGATTTAGTACTGCTGAAAATGGATTATGAATTACAGTATGAATCCACACTAATGTAAAGAAAATCAGAGCTGCCTTACTGGTTCATACACATAGACCAAGCCACGTCTTCTTTCCGACACAGCATGAAGAGTCTAGTTGTTTGCTGTCCTACGGCTTCAACCTCAAAATGTTGACACGTGTCTCAAACTGCAAAATTACTCATAGTACATTTTTATAGTTCTAACATATAAGAATTTATCTAAGCTTATCCAAAATTTCTATTTTCATTGTACTTTGAGTTTCATAAGATTTATTTCCTGCTGTATTTCATTCAGCTTTCTCAAACCTAAAAAAGAGCCACCTTCATTTAGTAATTCTAGGTTGCCTACATCATCCAAAACCATTCATGATTTTATAAATACTCATTAAATCCTTTCCACATTTTTTAAAATTTGGAATCTTGTCAGTTCCAATATGCCAGTTCTTCTTCTTTTTCCCTATGGCCAATGACTGCCATATTTACTCTTTGGTTATGTAATTGAATGTTAGATTATCACCCCAAGCCTGTTCAATGAACCCTAATACACCCAGGGAGAGCAACTTATTAACTATGTGACTGTAAGCCTCAATTTTTTCATCTGTAAAATATAATAATAATACACAAAGTATTTTGTGATGATTAAATACAGCAATGTATCTAAAATGTCTGACACATCCTGGAATAAAGCAGGTTATTATTATTATAATCATTATTATTCCTGGTCTCTCCCTTAGGTGAGCAACGATTGTGTCACCTTCCTACCACACCAGCTTAACCTACAAAAAACCAGTCCTTCTTTTCAATCCCAGTCACCTTAAGAGAGTTAAAAGTGGATTCCAGATAGAGGAGGGATCCCCGCCCCACTCTCTGCATTTCTGCTACAGCTCTCCCAGATACAGTCTGGTGTCCTGAGGGCTCTAACAACTTCAAAAGGTCGCTATTCCCTGCCCACCCCAACAGAAACCTACCCAGATCTCAGGGATACTGGCAAACATACCAGGGGAACCACTAATGTCTCCCTTTTTTTTTTTTTTTTTTTTTTTTTTAGCAAAGTCAGGTCATGAATAGACACACAGGCATATCAAATAGATAGCAGAACTATATATGGGAACACTTACCTTGTTTTTCCCTTTTTAAATTTTCATTTGAGTGATTTTTTGGTAAGATGAAATACAGCTTGAAAAAGCTGCTGTAGTATCCACTTTGATCATCTTCCCCTGTAGTAGGGAACGACATATTTTTCTTCAAGAATCAAGCTGTGTATGACACGATTATCTTCTTTCAAAAGGTCCATCTTGAGTTGTGCTAACTACTGGCCAATGCTTCCTTTCATTTATGTAGCCACACGATGGGCCAATCTTATCACTCCTTGCCCTTGAATCCTTTCTACAAGTATATATTAATTCCCAATCCTGCCAAGAGTGTGAAAAGACATATGAAGACTCTGGAGTTGGGGCAGAGGGTTAGAAGCTAACCCATGCCCATTAACAGGGACAAGAATTTGCTCAGATGGCAGATTTAGCCAGGATGGCAATGTTATGCTATTAACTCTTATGTTAAATGGGTTCCTTTTATATAACATGCATGGTGTTCAAAGAGTTCTTTTGCCTTTCATATCTACACTGGCCTCTTGGGCCAAGGCCTAAAGTTTTCTACTTACTTACAAATTCTCAATCAAAATGCCTCCAAATTCAAATTGCCAATGCAATTGCATACAAGTGCGTCAGGAAGCACAAAGTTTCCAAGATCAATCCAAATGTGGCTGGATGTTTAAAGCTTCCACCCCCTTACTGAAATCTAAAATAATCTTTCCCTTCTATTCCTGAATCTGCATCACTCCTGGCAAAGATTCTTCTCTCAGATCTGAATGGCTGAAATGACTTAAAGAGTGCTCAGAGAACCATGTGAACCTGTATAGTAGAGTAGTAAGAAGAGCACAGGCCACCAAACAGATGGATTAAAACCTACCTGTACTAGGGCAAATTACTTAAATGTCAGTTCCCTAATCTACAAAAAGGGACTATGCCTGGCTACCTTTAAACGAAGCAAACGAGCATCCAATTAGGCAAGGATACAGAAAAAGAGCTGTACTATTAGTTTCCCTTTTTAAGTGTGACTTAAAATTTCTTAAGTTGTATCATTTGGGCCATCTCTATCTTCTAGAGATGCAAAGAAGATTGACCTAGATTGTGTATGATGGAGTTGATTATTATCTCCTGAACCTAAAAGGAAAGCTATGGGCCCAAATCAACCCAAATTCTCAAAGTAGGTAAAAGAAATAGAATGAAAACGGAGAACTTTACGAAAAAAGAAGAAAACATTACTCAAAATAAGGGTTAACTAATACACCACCTTAAACAAGTTTCAGCACACATTCACTCTGATACGGTGCATTAAAGGAAAATGTGACAAAACAAGTATCTTAAAAGCAATATCTTTTTCTACCTTAAAAATTTTAATTCTAGCTTTGCTTTCATTTTTAAGTGAATGTAGCAAAATGCAATATGTGTTTTCAGGGGAGAACTAATTTTTTGAGCCGGGCTTGTGTCAGGTTATATCAAAAAAATGGTAAAAGTAATAATATACAATACACTGGGAAAGGCAAGCAATTCTAGGACCTGGAACTACGTATATTCAATGTCCACACAATTTAGTTCTTTAAAATTAAGATAAAAGCACCCTCCTGTGATTCTTGAAAACCACAGACTAAATGGTAGGCAATCCAATATAATCACAAATATGGCATCTCATACATATTTTATACATACTCATATATTAGAAGTATACTGATTTTAAATCTTTATTAACTTAAAACATATGCTTCATTACACCTTAAAGTTTTGTGTTTTTTAAAAGTAGAATCAACTATCATCTTTTTACTTAAATTGATATTTATAAAAGGTTCATCTAAGGATAAGGACTGGACTAGTCCATAAGTTTTGTTACAAATCTATGTGAGACCTAAGAAGAAAAAAATAACTGTCTAAAACAGCACATTAACAGAATCAGCTACCTACAACATATACCATACTTCCTGTAACAAGTTCTTCACAATTGACTACAGATTCTAACCATTTTTTTTTATTTTAAAAAACTATCATTTCTTAGCTACTTGAGTAAAGTTTAAGGAAAAGTTTTACTTTCCCCTGCTTTGTCTTCTGTAATAAATTTAACTTCTTGTGTTTGTAAGATCTTTTAAATCTAGAACATTTTAAGTGACTAGTAACTGAAGCAAGTAACTATGCCTAATAACAATTCTTATATACTTATAGATATTTTATAATTTTCAAACACTTCACATTTATTAATCCAATAATGTGATTCTCACAATAGTCCAATAAGGTAGGTAATATCCCTATTTTAATAAATTAAATGAGTAATTTCTCCAAGGTCATGGAGCTTGTATATGGCAGAACAGTTACTTAAACCAGGTAAAATAAAGATTCATCAAGCATATTCTGAAAGAAAATGCTCAATAATGAAAAATGGAAATCAATAATTTAGAGAGAAGGGCAGATCTCAATAATGAAGCTAAAAAGGAACTATGAGTGGATCATGAGGGGTAAGAGATTCACCTACTAATAACAAAAGAGACCATTACAAATAGTAGTATTATTCCTACTAACAATGATAGTGGCTAACATGTATTGCATCCTTATTATATGCCAGGTCTATGTTTTACATGCATTCTCAGAGTACCTGTGAGGTAAGCATTATTCCTACTTTGCAACTAAGAAACTGAGGCTTGGAGAGGTTCACAAAAATCTTACGTCTTAATGAAGGAAGTCAAATCCAGAACTCCAGAGCTTTGGCTCTTAAGCTTTATGATATTAAGAAAACAATATTTCCCAACTTGGACCGGTCAAGCTACAAACATACAGAGTGGTGATCCAAGTCTGAAAATACTGAAAAGGTATGCAGAGTTATCCAGTACTCCACATAGTGCTTATGCCACAGAAGGATCTCCAATGTCTGTTATATGAAATGTCTTCCATATGTTCCACAACTGGATCCTGCTGTTTGAAAGAGCATGGTCATTAACGACTCCCAGAAAGGCAGGGTTTTGGGGTGGCAAGTGGAAGCAGATTGTGGGGAGGAGGTAGAAATATACCAAACATCTTTTAAGGACCATCTCTGTGAAGTGTGACCTAAAGTCAAAGGTCCTTGGTTGATGACGTATTAGAAGTTAGGTTCTAACATTACAAAACAAAAATGAGACATACTAAATGCTGCTTAAGATCATGCTTTCTAACCTAAAGTATGCTAGACAACATCCTGAGAATTTCAAGCACTTCCCCTCATTCTTAGTAATAAAAAGAGGTTCAAATAACAGATATAACAGATTTCTGAATCAATCAAGGCTATACACAGTACTACAAAAGAAAATTCATCAGTAATTGAATGAGTTTTATGTCCTCCTCCTCCCTTTTCAAATGGGTTCACCTTATTAGAAAGTTTTGTTTACTAGGTAGGTATCAAAACACAGGGATGAGGGAGGAGAAGGGAGGGCATCAGAATTCCTAACTACAACAACTCTGAGTTCCTAGAAAACTCCAAGCTCTTTCCCACTCCAGAACCTTCACACACACTGTTCCCTCTGCCAGGAACTCTCTTCTTTAGCATAATAGGGTCATCTTTCCAGACAGATCCTCTTTGACCATCTTATAAAAGCAGATTATCTCCCTTATTATCATCTATCACAAAATCCAGCTTGTTTTTTTTATTTACCTGCATGTCTTCCCTCTTCCCTCCTATCGAGAGCATAAGCACCATCGGGGATGAGACTGGTCAGAGTACTATTGTCTGACTGGGCAAATACTCAATATTTTTTAAACCAAAATAAATTTATACAGCTTTTTCAAAATATGACCTCCCTATCCTCCCAAAATAGCACCACCCCACAAAATTGCATTATTTTTATAAGTTATCCATTTGAATAGGCAACACAATCCTAAACTTTCATTTTGCTGTTTCATTTCCCCACACCAAAAACTACACTGTAAATCTGTAAGATCAGAAAACATACCTTGTACTTCAACTGTATACTGTGCTATGCAACATAGTGTCATCCAATAACTAACGAATTCAATTTGAATTAATTATCTGAGGGCCTGCACAGATAGTGTCCTCTGAGCTCTGACATCATCCTGTCTAAATATCTATCACTGTTCTTTACATATATTAAAATTATCTCATGGGGAGGGTGACACGGTTATAAAAATGAATAGAATCCTGCCTCTGCTTCCTGAATCACACACACGCATAAACAAGAAATATTCAATAAATGTTGAACCTGACTAGACAACATGGTTAAGAAACCAAGGAGCCCTTTAGGAACCATGGTCACACTGACCATCGATGGGTAGTCCAACTGATTCTGCTAATAATTTAACATAAGCAGTTTGCTAAAGTTGTCAAGAGATTTCTGAGATTCCCTTTTAAAAATAGCCTTGCTACTCGAAATTCCCCAGTAAACTTAAGGAAATGGTCCCTAATTGGCTGGGGCCTGGTATTTTCACAACACCCCCTGTCAAGAGCTGCACGGAGCTAATAAGCATTACCAGCGGGAAAAGCCATTAAATAGGAGAGCTGCCTCAAATATCCAGACACTACACAGTGCACCTTGACCCCTGCCTATTTCCTGTATCTCTCCATTTAAACGGAATCCACTTTTTTTTATTTTTCCTGCATGCAATGCTAACACAGAAATCCCTGGCCCAGTACAAATGGCCTCTCCCAAGCCAGTGGCTGTCTAACTACCTTACAGGTGGCACAGGGCTGAGCAACCCCCCACCCGAACCAGCGCACTGAAACCCTGAAGAAGTTTGGAAACATAGGGTCTAATAGAACCGCGGAGCCCAGAGGTCAACTTGGTGGTCTGGCTGCAAGCTGTGCCCTGAAGGGAACCAAGATGGCCCTAAGCGGGGCCCCACTGCGGCGGCGGGTAGCCGAGCAAGGGAGCAGAGCCGAGGGGCGCCGGGCTGAGGGGCGCCGGGACGCGGCGGCCGCCGCCGCCTACCTGAGCGGCCGGGGGTCAGGGAGCCAGGCCCCGCGGCGCCTCCCGCCCCGCCGCAGCTTTGGCCAGCGCGTTCCCGGAAACGCGGCCGAGGCGCGCGCCAGGTAAGCAGCGGCCGCGATGGGGGCGACCGCGGGGGCGGTCCCGGGCCAGGTGGGCCCCGAGAATCCGCGGAGCAGCGGGGCAGGGCCCAGGGGCCGAGCACAGGCAAAGGCCGCGACCCGGGCCTGCGCGGGCCAGAGCCCGGATTCGGGCCGAGCCCGAGGCGGCTAGCACGGGGTGGGAAGCCGCGAAGGAGGGAGCGAGGCAGGAGCGGGCAGCTCCGGTGGCTTCCTCGGCCGTTCCGGGGGCGTCCGCGGCCGCGGGGACAGGCCGCGACGACGCCGACGGCCGCGCCAGGGAGTCGAGGTCTCAGCGCTGCCGCGTTCCTTACCCTGCATGCTGCTGACGGCCGGGTGGCCCGACGCCGGGGACCCTACGGGGCCCGGGGTGCCGCTGCCGCTGCCACCCCCGGAGCCGCCGCCGCCGCTCGGGCTCGGAGCCGCCATTGTTGGGAGTGAGGAGCCGAGCGGCGCCGCGGCGGCTGCAATGCAGCAAGCTCGGCCTCTCGCTCGGCCGAGGGGCGCGGCCTCCGCCGTCTTGGCCCCGCCCCTGGCATGCCCTGGACACGCCTCCGACACGTTCCCCGCGAGCCTGACGCGGAGCCGCACCAGATGCTGAGACGCAGAACCGCCTAGATCGCAGCTCCCGGACCCCAAGGCCAGGCAGAAGTCTTGCACCGGGGCTGTGGGCCCGTCCGTGGGAACTAAAGCGGTAGACAGAATTAGGAGTCTGTGCGCATTTCAGGGAATGAGACGATTCATAGCTTCCCACAGAGGTCCCAAACTAGCTTGTTGGATCTCAGAACCCAAAATCAGAATAGTAAATTTGAAAGGGATCCCAGGGATCATGCTTCTTGCCTAGTAGCTGACGTGGACCTTCCAGGGAGAGTTGTCTCTACCTATGATTCCATCAGGAGCTCCTGTTAAGCCCTGCCTAACACCCCAATCCTCTACACTGCCCTGGGGGCTCCTAAGGGGTGCTACTGAAAGTACCGTTCATGAACCCATCCCAAAACTACTGAATCAGAATCTACATTTTAATAATATCACCGGGTAATGTATATGCATATTAAATTTGAAAAACATTACCTTAAATATCCAACTCTCCCTGGCCTCCGAAAATGTGCTATCTACTTCACTGTCTTCCCCTAAAGATATACTGGATTTCCTCTTCTACCTCCTCTACACCTTTTATAAGACTAGCCATTGCCATTATTAGTAATTACATAAAATGACAATCCCAAAAAACGAAATCAGGTTTCTTCCAGTGCTTTGTATAGAGACTTTAATTTTAGGAAATCTGCAGCTAAAAGCAGGAAAAAGTTCCTGTGAGGCTAGTGGTTTGTGGACCACAGAAATGTAATTAGAATGGTGAAACATAGGTCTCTGGGCAGAGGTTTGTCTTGCCTAAGTAGAGTATCCCAAGTAGTCTAAACTATGGAGCCAGATGTTCCCTGCCCTTCAGAAGTGTTGCACAGTATATTCCAGGACCTATTTCTCTAACCTCCTTCCACCCAGTCCTTATCTGTGCTGGGATTTCCTCAAAGCATCTTAGAAATGTGTTCTCAATGAAAAGAGCCCTTCCTTCTTGCTCCAAACCTAATCTCAGCCATCACCTTGATTGCTCATAGTTTGTGAGCAAATGAACCAAGTGGAATATCCCCATTGGAACACAGTTGTAGGATGACCAGATACCAAATAGTTGTATTTGAACAAGTTTGTTCAGATACTAACAGTCACCAGTCACTAGAAATAGGAATTAAGGAGAATAAACTGGGGAGACAATAAAGACAATTTGAGAGTGAGAGCAGGTAGCTGTACTTAATTGCAGAGCCTCAGAGGGTTTGGCTAACTAAGCAGTATTTCCAAGTTCAGGTAGTTGTAAACATTTTCAAATCCCCATCTAGAAATCAGTACCCCACCTCGCTCTTTTTGGTCCTGGGGATCCTAAATGTAGGAGTCCTTAGAGGGGAAATCTTATCAGAACCAGAAAGGAAAGATTCCCATCCAAGCTGTTCAGCCCATAGTACAGACTAAATAGTCTATGTACCCTTCTGCAAAGTGGTGATGGAAGATGTATAACAAATGACAAAGAAAAGGAGGAGCTGTGGCTCCTTACCATTGTCTCCTTTTCAGGTGCAGATTGAAGATGACTTTCTTTATTTTGGGATTCATATTTTAGTGCCTGGGGGAGCTAGTATCAATATGGGAATGAAATTCTTTCCAAACATCAATACAACTTGCCAAATATTTAAAAACATTGATGCAGAAAAATAGGGATACATACCCCTTGCATTTCCATTGGTTTGGCCACTTTGGCATACTGAAAAAAGACATCAACACCCTCGTACTTTGCTGGCAAATGAACCAAGTGCAGTATCCTGTCATCATCAGGCCCCAGTTGTAGGATGCCCAGATACCAAATAGTTGCATTTGAGCAAGTTTCCAACACTTTTTTCCAATACCTGCCAGTAGGGTTCCCCACGAGTTCCTATTGTCTAAATGTTATTGTTTTGTGTGTGTCATCTCATTTCTCATTTCCAGTTGCAGAAACCCACCCCCAATCTTTGATGTGGACAATTGATATAGTCATAGTCTTATGTAAAGTGCTACAAGCCCCCCTTTCCAATTATCCATATTTCTTTAATAGAAACTTATTTCTTTAATAGAAATCCCAGAGGTAATACTAAAGAACAGGCAACCACTAGAAAAAAAGTTTTAAAAACATATAGTTTTTCAATAGTGTTTTAGATTATGTATAGGTTGTATTTAAATATATATTTAAAAAAAGAGTGTAATCGAGTAAGAAAAACTTTGCCCTAAAATAGTTAAATGACCATAAGTGAAAAAATATATGCGTAACAAGTAAACCTAAGGGAAAACATTCAACCTAGGAAATTCATTCAGGAAAGTTGAGTTAAAAGAGTAATGTGTAACTAGTTAGGTTTTTTCGTTTAATAATACTTAATGCTGGGTTTGTGACTAAACTAATAGTATACTTGCATTAATGTTAGCCTTGTTAACTGCTGGATAAGAACCAAGAATAAGAATCAATTAGATCTGCATTTGGGCAAAAATAAGAATGGATCTCAATTTGTTCACGTTGATGAAGCTATGAGATTTTTACTTTTTTCTTATGCTCATATTTTTCTTATGGTTTTATGAAGAGGTTTTTTCTTATGTGTTCTATGGTTTGTTATAGACTAAATTTTGTCCCCCAAATATTTGTATGTTGAAGTGCTAACCCTCAGTACCTCAGAAAGTGACTGTACTTGGTGATAAGGCCTTTAAAGAGGTAATTAAGGTAAAATGAGGTCACAATTGGATTGGTGGACCCCAATCCAATATGAGTTGTATCCTTATAAGGAAAATAGGACACAGATACACACAGAAGGAAGAGTGTTTGCAGATACAGAGAGAAGAGGGCCATCTTCTCCCTGGAGAAAGGCCTCAGGGAGGCCTTAGTCTCAGACTTTCAGCCTCCAAGCCTGTGAGAAAATAAATATCTGTTGTTTAAGTCACCCAGACTGTGGTATTTTGTTATGGCAGCCCTAACTAACTCAAACATGGTTCAAAAAGTGAATTGCTTAAAAGAAGTATAGCCTTTTTAGTAATAATAATAGTAGCATACATAATCTTTTGGGAAAGGGAAGGGCAATTAAGCAATATGTATCAATAACCAGCCACTTCACATTTACAAGAGCTCCTTAAGAAAATTCCAGATGTGCCTGAAACTCTTGGATCTACCGTGTAGTGACTTTTCCTTCCCACTAGAGAGGATGGAAATAACAGATTAAGACCATGGCTATGCACAATGTATAAGCAAGATTAGAGTGCCCTGTCCTGAAAGATGCGGCAGAGAAGAGTAACATCCGCATATCCCCTGCTTAGAGTACCTTTGTTTAGAAATCTAGCTTATTTTTGATAAATATGTCTCAATGGTTAGGTTAAGAAGACATTTTTCACCTCAGGTTCCAAATAAATTGAAAATAAGTTAAAACCAGATTTCATCTTACGACCCTAATTTCAGCTTCAGAGAAGATAACAAGAAGGGTCAGACACCTTTATTTGGCTGGGACAATCACCAGATATTCCCTGTAAGTGTTCAGCAGTGGGCTTTGAGCAAAACTCAACTCCAGTTCATCCCCAAATCATTGAGCGCTCAATACCAGTCCATCCAATGACTGATTTTACCTCTTTTGGCAGAGAGCTGCAAGCTGTGCAGATTTCTGGATATTGGATGAACATTACATTTAATTAGAAATAGAGAGTATGTGAGTGAGAATCTTTGGTTCGTGCTATCAAAAGAACCAAAGTTCTGTCTGGTTCAGATAAAAGAAAACATTACTAATTTTGACTATTAACAATCATTCATGGGTATAAAGATTTATAAGTAAATGTTTGTCACATTATCTGTAGGAAGAAAAAATAGGAACACCTTGCTCTAAGTCACTACCACTAAGTGAAAGGTAATATTAATAGTATCAGTTATGGTCTGACCGGATACAAACATATACAAAGATATGATTCTCATTTGTTAGACCTATATCCACAGCCTGTCCTCATATTCTGTACTCTGTTTATCCTTTTTTTTTTTTTTTTAAGAAACTAAAATGGAGTAAAGAGAACAGTTGACTTCTTTGAGGGGAGGAAGGAGTGCAGCATGATTGACTGGGAAGGGCAGGAAGAAACTTTCTAAGATAATAGTCATGTTCTATATCTTGACAAGTTTGGGTTACAGAATTATATACTCTTGTCAAAATCCAGAAAATATATGCTCAGGATTTATCCACTTCGAGGTAGTTAAATTACACGTTAAAATATATATGCATAAATATCAAATTCCAGCTGATGGTATAAATACTAAAGTATTCAAGAGGACATGTACTAATATCTGGAGCTTTGAAATATGTCAAAAACAAGGTGGATGGATGAAAGGATAGCGCAGGATAGACAGATGGATAGGTAAGTGCCAAAACAAGCATAATAAAATGTTAATGGTAAAATCTATTGGTGGGCAGACTGACGTTACCTATAATTTTTTCAACTGTATGTTTGAAATTTTTTGTAATAAAATATTAGAGGGAAACAAAAAACAATAAAAATTTTTAAAATCACAAAAATTAAACGTATTGCTAAATTATATTGCTCCCTACAGCAAAACTTACAAACCATGTAATTTAACTTCTAATGACTATAAATTTGTCTAACTAATTTGTCTAATTGGGTAGGTTTCTTATAAAAAATCAGGACTTATTGAAACTTCTCATCTAAAAGGAATCACTTAGGGTATGACCATGCAGGGTCTTCATGTACAAGGATATATGTCGCTGTGGACTTAATCTGAGACCACACAGGCATCCCTGGATAATTCGATTGTAGAATTTAATAATTATTTATGGGAGGACACTGTGGTTTTTATTTTTGTTTTCAAGATTAAGCAACAGTAGCTGGTTTGAATTAAATAACCTTTTTTTGTTTTATTCTGGAGTTTTTCAGATGGCTTTATTGAGATGTAATTTATATACCATATAGTTCACCTATTTGAAGTGTACAATTCAGTAGGTTTTACTGTATTTACAGAATTGTACAACCATCATGATAGTCAAATTTGGAGCATTTTTGTCACCCCGAAAAGAAACTCCATATCCTCTGCAGTATCTTTCAATTGGCCCCAAACCTCCAACACCCGCAGCTTTAGGCAACCACTAATCTTTTTTCTGTCTCCATACATTTGCCTATTCTAGACAATTAATATAAGTGAAATCATACAACAAATGGCATTGTCTGATTTCTTTCACTTAGCATAATATTGTTAAGGCTCATCCATGTTGGTAGCATGTATCAGCACTTCATTTCTTTTCATGGCTGGATAATATTCCATTGTATGAATATAATGTATAAATTTTTTTTTTATCACCACTGATGGACACTTTGGGTTATTTCTACCTTCTGGCTATTATGAAAAATCCTGATATGAACATATGTGTACAAATTTTTGTCCGGACATATGTTTTAAAATCTTTTGTGTATATACCTAGGAGTGGAACTGTCAGGTCATATGGTAACATTATGTTTAACCAACCACTTGAGAAACTGCCAGACTCTTCCAAAGTGGCTGCAGCATTTCATAGTCCAACCAGCAGTATGTAAGTGTTCCAATTACACATCTTAGTCAACACTTGTTATCCATCTTTTTTATAGCCGCCCTGGTGGGTAACATCGATTTTGAGGCATTTCATCTATAGGATCCACGGAACTGGAAATTAGCAGATATGGTATATTTTATAAACTAAAAATGAAACATGTGGTCATTTCAACACTAATTCTTGTGAGTATAGATCAGTCACTTTTGGTACAATCAGACCACATTAAATTCTACCAATTGGAGCTCGAGAAAGTTGTACCTTTCCAAGAGCTACACACAGAGTTGTTGTCTTACTCTAACCATCAGAAATCAACAGCTAAGTTCTATTAGTAGTTGCTGAAGCACTTTATCAGCTACATAGAATAATTGAAGAATTATTGCGAGACACATAGGAAATTTTCTATTTTTGGAATGTTGAAAAAAATTGAATTATTCAACCTCAGAATTCCTAATAAAGTTATACACTGCATACAGCACAAAGATGTAAATGAGCAGGAGATAAAATGTCACAAAGGCAAAAACAATCTGAATTAGGTTTTACAAAAAGACAAAGTAGACCCTTAGCAAAAATGTAACTTACCTTACATTAGTCAGATGCTGAGAGCTTTGTTAACTCTAAATACATCCCTGAAAACTATCACCCATTATACCCAGGAACACGTCATATTTTTATTTGTTTGTAGTACATAAATGGCACACAAAGTTTGATTTATTTTAATATCTAAAGATCATATAAACCAATAAATGAACCAACAATGCAGTAGTAAAAATGAGTAAATGATAAATAAATATATATGGTTTATAAATCGATTATTCTAAGTCTCATTTATAATTATAGTACTATACATCAAAATAGTCAATAATGATACATAATATTTATGATATACTTGATGATGCAAAATTAGATTACATATTTTTCTGTAACTTTTCTAACACATGAATTATCTCGGACACAAGCTCCCATTAGTTCAAAGAAAGGTTATCTTTAAATAAACTCAACTCATTCATTCAGTCATTCTCTCCCTGATTCTGTCTCAGTTATTACACAGAAAATAGCAGACTGCCCATGATAGCTCATGAAATATAGGTACATTCTAATACCAATCTAGAGTTGGAAGACTTTCACATGATACCACATCAAATTTTGTTATATATAAATAACTGCAATTTTATAAAGAACTAGAACTTTACCACTTTCTATCACCTTTGTCCACCTTTTCTTTCTCATTGATTGTCTTCATCTTCCCCTTTCCTTTATATATTTCTTTAAAAAACAAACAAAAAAAAAACAAATAAAACCTCTGTCTTTCTACTTCTCTTTCTAAATCAAGTTTTCTCAGCTTCTGTGCTATTGGTATTTTTGTATTAGATGCTTTGTTGTGAGGTGGTGTGCTGTCTTGAGCATTACAGGATGTTTAGCAGCATCTCTGGCTTCTACCCAGTAGATGCCAGGAGCACCAACATCCCTGCCCCAACCATGACCATCAGAAATGTTTTTAGACATTACCAAATGTCCCTTGGAGGCAAGATTTCTTTTCCTTGAGAACCACTGATCCAAATTCTCCTTAATATGGATTTGAAGTATATTTTCTTAATTTATTACATTTATTAAGTAAAATTTTATTAATCTACTTTAATTTAGAGAATGATAATAAACATTTTGTCATTATGAAAAACCTAAATGAAGTTATTTTTCACTTTTTATATAACTGACAATTCTTTTTCTATGGGTAGGTTATACTTTATAGAATAAAAAAAGATTTCATATTCTTAGTCTGGATAAAACTGGACCAGCTGATTACAAAGTTCATATGGAAAAAGAAGCCAAAACAGTGCCTGAAAACCTGACAAAGAAGAAAAATACGTAGATTTAGCTCTGCTAGATATTAAAATATTTTAACATTTACAATAATTAACTTTGTGGAACTGGCACATGAAAGGACAGAGACTAATTAGGAAGACCAAAAATAGACTCACATACTTCTAAGAGTATAGTATAATTAAAAGTAGGATCTCAATCCTGGGAATTGTAAATTTAGCAAAAAGTAAATTTGAATTAATACTTTAAACTAGAAATCACAATAAGTTCCAAATGAATCAAAAATGTGTTGTAAATGAGAAAAAAAAAACATTAAAATATGAGATGAATCCACTCTTTCTCAGGATGACACAAAGATAAAGAAAAACCTTTAAAAATTTCCTCTTGGCAGAAATACAGTAAACAGATTTAAAAGGCATCCAATTTACTGGGAATATTATGTTTCAACTTATAACACAAATAAAGGGTTAATTTCACTAATAGAGATTCCTAAAAACAAGAAAAAGACAAGCAGCTTAATAGAAAAAAAAAAAAGGACAAGTATATATAATAGACAGATTACAGAAAAGGAATATGTGTCATTTTAAAAATGCAAAATAGTTCAACCTCACTCAAAATAAAAGAAAATGCAAATTAAATCACACTGAAATATCATCTTTTAATTATCTAACAAGCAAAGTTTAATAACAATATGTTGATGAGAGTGTAGGAGACTGGCATTCTTATGCATTGCCAGTGAGAGCGCATATTTGTATAACTCAGTGAAGGGGGATTTAGCAATGACTATCAAAATTACAAATGTATATGCCCTTGATCCAGAAATTATACTTCTAAAAGTTTATTTCTACAGATATTCTTACATGTTTGCAAAATGATATATGTATAGATTATTGAAGATAGCATTTTTATAGCAATATAGTAAATCAACCTAAATATCCTTTAGTAGAATGATTTAATAAAAATAGGGAACACTGCTACACAGTTGTAAAAATAAGAGAACTCCTTATGTAGTGTTATGGAATGATTACCAAATATATATTATACGATATATATTGTGAAAAAAGCCAACTGAAGAACACTATAGTTAGTATACTATTGTTTATATAAAAGAGGGAAAACGTGTATTTAGTATATACACATTGCTTAAAATATATTTGAAAGGATACCCCAAAAACTAAAATTATTGTCACAAGAGATCGTAACTGGATGACTGCGCAACAGGACTGAGAGGAAGTCCTTTCATTATCTACTCTTTGATAGCTTATGAATTGTGAATATTGTGAATGTAATACCTAATGAAAATTAATGAATTAATATGTACTTAAATCAGAAATGATGGTGTCCTGTCTTTTGTTGCTGCAATGAGCATTGTTATAAAACAATTATAAAATATTTATTACCATATATTTATGTTCTTTTAAACACTTTTATTTAAAAATGACTCAAAAACAAATTTTTGAAAAGTCTGTTTTATAAAAAGATTTATTTCCTTATACACATATTCTCTTTTACTTACACAAAATGTTTTTTTTTCTTTATTACATCAGAAAATAAATGTACCAAGTTTCTATTCTCTGCTCAGATTCTACTTGAATAGAAAAGAATTACAAGGTACATATATGATAAATCTTGTAAGAATTTATTTACCAAACATTTATTACTAGATTACCATAATAAAATTCATTGATAGTACCTTTTTCAATTAAAAGTCTTCATTTGTTCTCCTTAAGCCTGAGAATAAAGTCCTTTTAAGTTGTCCTCTCCATTTCTCTCTGACTATTCTACCTATTCTTGATAGGTGCTACTGTAGAGCTATCACCCTGGTTTTGGCCTATTATGCCTTATTAATCCAGGCCACATGTTCAGTCAAAGAAAAAGTGATATTCTTTTAGTCATTTCTAAGCTACTCTCTCCTGATGTTACATATATAAGTCATATTTTAGCTCTTTTTTTCTACTATCTTATAAGTTTATGTGTTAGAATTCAGGAATATATTTTTAGATAGTTTTGTAGAGTTCGGTGGTTTTCAGAAAGCAGAGTTAAGGGATTTGTTGTTGTTGTTGTTGTTGTTGTTGTTGTTGTTGTTTCCCCCTCCCAGTCAGGGAAGGAGCAAGGATCTTTAAAAAGCCCAGGAAGGTATGGCACAGAGATGGGTGGAAACTGATCATGGAGGACCGTAGGACCCTCCCGGGACCTAAAGGGGATTCACATAATTGTTTTCTGAGGTTCCAATGATACAATTTGGAGCAAAAAGAATGTGGTTGCAAGTCTGTCCTCCTAGAACCATGGGTAGTATGGGTAGTTCTGGGAGCAGCCCTGTAGGGACATACAGGCTCACAAAGAAGATTATCTACACTGGTCCCTACCTTTTTGAATATATATGTTTTCAGGTGTGTAGAGAAAATTCAGGATCATTCAGTGGATTCTTCACTGAGAAAGAAGTCCAGATCCCAGTTTACAACTGAATATAACCCTAAAATGTATCTCCCTCTCCCAGGTACTACCCCTGTATACCACCCTCGCCTCATTCCCCAGTGGACAATGGCTAAGATCTATACAGCTCCAGTGCTCATATGTCATGAATTTTCCAGGGCGTTCACAATTTCAAATATCATGTTCCCAATTCTGGACCATGAGGCCTGAATTTTGGTTCTGGAAATATAGTTACAGTTCGCCTAGGCTATTGACCTTGGCCAGTTCCTTAGTATTTCTGTCTTGAGAGTTCTCCCAAACAATAAGGATTTTGAGGAACAAACTGTTTCTAGATGCCTAGTGCCTAGTGCCTAGTGGAGGCAACAGAGTGATAAGCAAGCTTGAGTGTACTCTGGGATAAAGGCTACAAGGCCAGTGCCCTGCCCAGTCTGCAGTACTCAGCCTTGCCCCTTCACCTGAATCCCCCTTGACCCTTTGACTAGCAAAGTTCTCAGGAATCCCTTATGGGCTCCAAAAGCTAGAATCCAAGGTGGGCATCATCAACCTCTCATCTCCTCTGCCTTTTAGAGAGTATTACTGAGCAATCCTGTTCAAATGCCTTCAGAGGCCAGCTAGTACTGTAAATATGTAAAAGAAACCTGATTTAAAAGGAGGGAACAGGAAACAGGAAATTTCATGCAACATAAAAGGTGTTCACATTCAAATTCAAAATTTTTAAAGTTGTGCTTGCCCAACGAAATATAGGCTATCAGTTTCCAACTCCTGGTTTGAAGTGTCCAGCATCAGAGAGAAGAAGAGATCTTGGGTGGAATTCTGCAGGCTTTAATGAATGCATTCTATGCCTAATTCTTGGTAACCAGCTTCTTCCAAGATGAAGCTATGTTTATATCTTTGACTAAATGCTGTTGCTTCTTCACATCTTTGTATAATCTGAATCTCTCTGAGGTGACCCTCTTTAAAACTTTCTGAAACACACTACGGCTGCTGATTAGCTTTATTTTCTCTGTGTTCTAACATCACATAATAAATAGGCTGCATTCTGGAGGAAAAAAAAAAATTAAAACTCTGGTGTCTGGTTAATCTCAATCCTTTTCTGTCTCTGTGTTCCCCAGTGTTCAGGCCCTTTGTGCTAATTAGCAGTGACAGATGAGTCACCCGGCTTGCTGTCTCCCCAGGGGAAGAAAAAGCTTGCTTCTCTTATTGATCTGGGAGACCTTCAGGAGTCACCACATGCTCCTGGAAGCTTCTGTTAGAGGGAGGAAAGTTCAATCTGAAAAACCCAGTGTAGACAGAAGCTCAGTGTGGGCAGATGTCCAGCCGTCCCCAGCATCAGACAGCAGGGACAGATGGGACCTCCCACTGCTCAATGCTGATGGGATTTTCAGGCATCCTGGCCATCAAGGCAAGGTAAATGTCACAGGCTCAGCAAGGGTAAGGTCTGGCTGTCCAAAGCTGGCAAGGTCATCAGGCCAGAAAGGGATCAAGCAGCTTAAAGTGAAGGAAGCCAGTGGGTGGTAACAAGTCACCATGTAAAAAGTAGAAGTCAGTTAAAAAGAGGTCAAGATGAGACACTTATGGGGACCAAAGAAGAATTCTGAGTGGTGAAAGGTTTAGCGGAGTATGAGGACTCTTACTAAATTCTTCTAAGACTATTACCCAAATAGAACTCCTCTTTAAAATTTTTTAAAGGCTTTAATTCTGCAGGCTTTAATTAATGAGGTAAAGAATCACATATAGAGTCAGTTATGAGGTAAAGAATCACCTATAGATTCAGAAGCTTTTTAGATCTGCATCTAAAAAGGCTAGAGCTCTTTTTCTGGCATGAATTGAAGTTCAAGAGGGAGATCAACTTATAGAGAGAGTTTTGGCCACGTAAGATTCCAGTAGTCAGTGAATTTTAGTCTCTGTGGTTGGAGACATGAACCTTCTTCTTGACAGAATCAAGATGGAATCTTGATATCTACAAGGACAGAGTTTAAACTCACAGACACAGGCTCACTCTCAAAAGATAGAAATAAAATAAAATGGAGATTGGCCTGTCACAAAAAACTGCATTAGTGGTAGTTATGGACATGCTACCCTGGACAAGCCCAATCCCATCTGATCTCAGAAGCTAAGCAGGTTAGGGCCTGGTTAGTACTTGGATAGTAGACCACCTAGGAAGACCAGGTGCTGTAAGCGTAAAAAATAAAAAATAAGGAATTGTAACCTGACAAGGTCCTTGCAATCTGTGAGGTCACCCAAGGGTTGCCTCACCTAAAAAGAAAAAAATTGCATTAGTGGTAGATGGGTATTTCTGAGACAACATCCACGGTTTTCATTTGGGTTTACTTTTAGTCTTAAAGAAAAATATGATATTTATTACACTATTGCAGAATGTGTCATATTTTATATAACCAAATTCATTTAGTTGAGACTTTTATCACATTTCTAATTATTACAAATCAGTTGTTTTTTCTTCTCAGATATCTGGACTTTATGTTGAACACTGGCAAAAACAGTATGGTTAAAACAATGTTTACGCTCAGATATAATAATTTTTATTACATTCTCTCCAGGAATCTCTTATTCTAAAATAGATAATAAGTAAAATTATGATATCAGTAACAGCAGGATTTTACTACATGCCAGGCACCATTCTAGGCATTTTACATATATTATCTCACCTAATTCTCTTAACAATCAATCCTAAGAAGTAGATGGCTATCAGATCTCTCATTTTACTGAGAAGAGAACTAAGGCACAAAGAGGTGGCTGAGCTATTATACTAAAGGGATTTCTAAGAGATTGCTTAGAGCTCATAGACAAAAGTCAGCACTGAAAGCTTGTTCTAATTTAACTTCCTTCAAAGGCATCCGATTACCAGTCGACTGTATTATTCCCTGTGTTGTATTATCATCTTTCCTGCCCATATAAGTTTTGGGAACTAACTAGATCTGTTTGTCTCTTGAAGTTTGAGTTCATAGACAATTATTTATAACTGTGCATTATAATGCTTTTCTTCAGATTAGTGCCCAAAGCATCACTTTAGGAATGTGTTAAAAAATCATATTTCTATGCTCCACTTCTCAGCTAATCTGATTAGAAGAGAAAGCAAGAAACCTGGCCTTAATATGCCCTCTGTGTGAGTCTGATGTGCAGCCACAGTTGAGAAGCACTGATTTTGAACAGTGGGCAGGCTCTACACTTTTTTGATCAAGCACTCCTCACCAGTAAAAGTATTTTGAGGCTAGATAGCTACTATTTGTATATGTATTTATTTGTAAATAACGTACATGTGTTATTTTGTCTACATATTATATATTATAAAACAAATGCAAAAATAAAAGAAAAGGTAAGAATGAAAAAAATAATATTTTAAAGTATCTGTTTTACATATTAAATAAAGTTCCCATTAAAACTAATTAACACCTGAGACTGAATTTGCCTCATTATTTGAGCAAATTTTGGTTTACCCCTCTATTATAAAGAGATTTTTCAGACCTGGTTCTAAGTTTAGTTTATTTTTGACACTCAGTTTTAATGGTTGTCATAAGAGAAAAAAGAGACTCGCAAAACCTCCAAATGGAAAAAGTACATCATTGGCAGTACATGTTCTTTTTTCACTACCATCTGCTAATTAAACAATAATTTTTGATGAAATGTGGCTACTAATTTCCATAGTTCCTAATGTAAGTTAGTAGTTCTTGCAAACCAATTGGAAGATATGTTGTGTTTTAGTGACTTTAACTTGCAGGCTTAAAAAGCACTAAAACTTTTTATATGAAACAGTTTTGTGTATTGGTTTTTCATTTATTAGGACCAAAAGAGGCTACCAAATATTCTTCATTAGATATAATGAAATGTCCTAAAGTATGTGATAGGATGTTGTAAGATGTTAAACAATGCTGAAAAATTATCTTTATATTATGGAGATATTGTTGTAGCCGTCAGCCCCCGAAAGACAACGGACTGCCAAAACTCAGGGAGTTATAGGGAACACAGTCTTTATTCAGCCAGTTGGGTCTGCCAGGGGTACGCAGACCCCAAATTAAGCAGCCCTAAAGTGTAGAGGTACAGGGTTTTTAAGCCCAAAATCCCATTCTTCATTCTGTCTAAACACAAAGGTCTATTTTTCTTTTATTCACTACCTGTAGACCCGCAGGTCGAGTGTGCAAACGGGGGTACAGAAGCAGAAAGCTTATTGTTAGAATGTTATGTTCCTATGGGTGACAGCCTATGTTCCCATGGACATAGCCATATTCCCATGGACATAGCCAAGCAGTAGTTTTGCAGCCAGCACATTTCCCATTGGCCTTAGCAGATAATCAAATCCTCGATTCTTCATGCGGAATTTGCTCATAGCCTCTATTCTGTAATACTAAAAGTCTAATAGAATTAATTCTCTTCCTTAAATATGCAAACAAGAAATTGAGAAAACATAGGCCAAAAGTTAACAGGAGGAGGAGGATGATTAAAGGTTAGCGCTAGCAAATAGAAGGGTTGTTAGCCATGGTGACCTATTGAACATCCTATGAAACCAGTTATTTGATTCTATTCTCTGTTTTTACCTGATATCTAAATTTCTCTGTACTAGTAGTAAACTTTCTCTAATTATTCCCGAGTTATTGGCATAGAAGCAACAGGTTCCACTTAGAGCCATACATAATCCATCTTGTTCTAAGAATAATAAATTTAAACCTCTTCTATTTTGGAGGACTACTTCTGCTAGTGAATTGACTTGAATTCTAGCCTGCTCAGCTCAGTTAAATTTAGGGGCGTTCCTACACAACATAGTAAAGGGGTTTTGGGTTTAGGCACAACCAGCAATCTTGTCCTATGTCTGAGGTGGTCTTATTTAGACCTTGTATATTGTCATTAGCAAAGTTATTAATGTTCCTTCTGATTCTGGTTGTGGCCTGGGCTAAAGAGGAAAAAAGGAAGAAACAGAGGGTTACACTTATGTACACTTGAGTTTTAGTCTTAAGGGCCCATTTTCCTGAGCTGTCCACTCTTGTGCTGCCTTCACGTGGGAGTGATGATGAATTCATGATTGGATGCCGTCTACTTTAACTGCAGTGGGCGTCATTAAGTAGACAGTGAAGGGTCCTTTCCATTTGGGTTCTAGTCCCTTGGAAGTGAACTTCCAGATCCATACAGAGTCCCCAGGCTGAAACTGATGGGGAAGTCCGTACCCTGGGGCTGAGTGGGCAGCATGGACCCGGGAGTAAATCTCCTACTGTACATTTTGAAGAGCCTGTAAAGACAAGTAAGACAAGGTTATGCAGGTCTGCCTTTTTCTCATCTTCTATTCTAGGTACTAAAGGTGGGGGTTTTCCAAAGAAAATTTCAAATGGGGTGAATTCATTAATATATGGAGTACACTTGGCTCGGAGAAGAGCAAAGGGGAGAAGTTCTACCCAGGTCCCTCCAGTTTCTAATCCTAACTTGACTAATGTCTCTTTTAGAGTCCAATTCATTCGCGCTACTTGGCCCGAACTCTGGGGCCTGTAGGCGCAGTGGAGTTTCCATAGCAAATTTAGGTAGCTAGCCAATTGCTGCGATACCTTTACTACGAAGGCTGGTCCATTATCCGACCCTAAAGTTCCAGGGAGACCAAATCAAGAGAGTATTTCTTGTAGTAGTTTCTTAGTAACTCCTAAGGCTATTTCTTTCCTGGTGGGGAAGGCCTCTACACATCCTGAAAAGATGTCTATTAAAACGAGTAAATATTTGTAGCCCCCCACAGTCAGGGTTACCTCAGTGAAATGGACTTCTCAGTGGTCCCCCAGATAAGTTCCTCTTTCTCTATGCCTAGGTTCTTCTATCTTCCTCTTCTTTGGATTAACTTGGACACAAGCTGGGCATCGTGAGGCAATCTCCTCTGTGATTCTTCTCCCTTCTAACAAATGAAAGCAGGGGTCTAAAGCTCGGAGCATTTTAGTCCGCCCTAGGTGCATGGTCTGGTGTAGTTGGTAGAGAAGAGTCATTCCAAGGGCCCGTGAGAGCCCGATTTTTCCATCTGGGGTTGTCCACCACCTCTGTCGGTTCCTAGTGGCTCCCTTGTCTTGAAAATATATGTCCTCTTCTGCCATATAGGTTGGAGACAGGCAGTTCTGGGTAAGGGACAACCGTCAGTAGATGTGGTAGGGGCCCCACTGGCCTTCTGGCCACTGTTCTTGCCTCTGCATCAGCTCTCATAGGTTTCCCTCAGCCTCGGGACTATTCCCTTTTCGATGCCCTTTACAAAGAACAATAGCAAGAGCCTTAGTCATCTATATGGCTTCAAATAAGGCTAAGATCTCCTCCTTGTTCTTAATGTCCTTCCCAGCTGAAGTCAGAAGCCCTTTTTCCTTGTAGATGGCTCCGCGTACCCGTGCAGTGGCAAAGGCATATCAGCTGTCAGTGTATATTGTGACTGCCTTATTCTTTCCCCATCTTAGTGCCTCAGTGAGGGCGATGAGTTCTGCCTTTTGAGCAGAAGTCCTATGGGGAAGAACTTGTGACCACCAGATGGTGCCAGTTACAGTTACAACTGCTACCCCAGCATACCTCCTTCCTTCCTGCATGAAGCTGCTCCCATTCCTGAAGAGAACTTCGTTGGCCTCAGGCAGAGGGGAGTGTTTGAGGTCAGGCTGTGAGGAACACACAGCATCAGTGAAATCTGTGCAGTCATGAATGGGGCTCTCGGGGTCTGGGTCTGGCAACAGATTGGCTGGGTTGATGACAGTAGCTTTGAATTTTAGCCATATGTTTGGGGTCATCCAGTGCTTCCTTGTTGAACACCTTCTGGGCTATCTCAACAAGTTGGGACAGGTTGATCCCTGCAAAACCTTCTAATTTTTGCAATTTACAGTGGATATCAGGGGCAGCCTGAGTAACAAAGGCTATGTTAATTGCCTGCTGGTTCTCAGGGGCCTCAGGATCAGTGGGGGTGTATACCCAGTATGCCTCATTCAAGAAATGCTCCAGGGGATTCCTGAGGTCCCTCCCCGTATAGCTTCAGTTACCTTAGAAAGGTTAGTTGGCTGGCGAGCAGCCATCCTAATTCCCCCAATTAGAATCTGGTGGTACCAATCTAATGCCATCTCTCCCTGCCTGAGAATTGTGTCCCCAGTCTGGGCAGGTGGAGGGAAATTCCTCCTCAATCTGTTCCCTTGCTTCTTCAACTTTCCTTCCTCCTGCAGCTATCTTTCACTAGTCTAGAAAGGCACATAAACCATAAAGGGTCTGTCAGTGTGCTGCCCTTGAGGTGGTGCTTTTTGCAAGGGGAGAATAGCCGGTGGTGGTATCGGCTGGTGCCCCGCCCGGAGCAGGAGCAGGAGGCCCATAGGGGTTACCTGCTCGCATCAGAGGAGGTGAGGCGGTGCTATTTGGCCTCTGTTGTCCTGGATTATAGGGTAGGGGAAGGTCATTGTCCTCCGGTGGAGTTTAGAGGACAGAGGGACTGAGTTATCTTGGAGATTCAGTTGCTGCATGTTTTGGGGTGCCCACAACTAAAACTTGCACCTCCACCGACAGGGCACACTGGTGAAGCCAAGGAGGGGGGCTCTGAATAAAGTTTAACCATCGATCAACGTAGGGAAACAGATCAGGATGTCCCAGGTCTCCTGTGACAACTTTCCAAACATTCTTCACCAAACCTTTGCCAAAAGAGCCCTCTGGAAGCCAGTTTACATCGAAAGATAGCGACTCAACTTCACTCAACTTCTTAGTCTGTCCGGAGAAAACTTTATGCCATAGTCAACTTCCTCTACAAATCCTTCTTTGAAATGTCTCAGGAGACACTCCAAGGGTGTCTTCTGTGAACTCAGACTTCCCCCCATCACTCACGCAGAAAACACAGAACACAAAACACAAAACAGACACTCGGATGAGAACAATTACTGAGGTGCAGGTGGACCCAGAGAAGTCCGTCACCTACAACCTAGACAGGACCTGAGACGATAAACAGAACCCGACAACAGGGCACAGGAGGCGGCGTCCCGCGGCCTGGCCATGGTCTGGGAGATATGACTGCGTCCAGTCTCTCCATGGACCCCCAATGACCAGTCAACAGAACCAGGAAAGTAGATTCCAGATTCCTGTCAGGACCAGGAACAAAGAGTGTGTCCTGAAAGTTGGGTCCTTGATGACTGTATTAACCCCATCACAGCATTCAAGGGCCTTGGAACGTCTCAAGTTGGCCACCCCTTTGAATCTTTAACAGGGACAGCAACCGCTTCGGAGGCTGGTCGGGTCTTAGATCTCAGGGCCACTCCCTGAGATCTTGCAGGAGCCTCCAAATGTTGTAGCTGCCAGCCCCCAAAAGACAATGGACCACCAAAACTCAGTGAGTTATAGGGAACACAGTCTTTATTCAGCCAGCTGGGTCTGCCAGGTGTACGCAGACCCCATATTAAGCGGCCCCGAAGTGTAGAGGTACAGGGTTTTTAAGCCCAAAATCCCATTCTTCATTCTGTCTAAACACAAAGGTCTATTTTTCTTCTATTCACTACCTGTCAACCCACAGGTTGGGTGTGCAAGCGGGGATACAGAAGCAGAAAGCTTATTGTTAGAATGTTATGTTCCTATGGGTGACAGCCTATGTTCCCATGGACATAGCCAGGTAGTAATTTTCCAGCCAGCACAATATATACATTTATATGTATATAATCTATATATATTTATAATTTTTATATATTTAATTCTCTATATATACTGTCACATATATTTATACTAGTATATATTTACATATGCATATACATACAAGTATAAATATATACACACATACATATGTGTTAATATACATATATTTACATATAATATAGATAAATATATGTACATATATTTCCATACATTACATATGTATGAACACTATATCTAAATATAAATATGTACATATGTATAGTTAGGGTGACATTCATCATAATGATAGTAGATATAAATGCACATTTCTAATAGATTTCTTAACATTTAAAATATTTGTGCCCCAGGTGATTAGGTTGGCATTGTTATTACTTCCCAATGTATCTGCAAAAGGGCTCAAGCTAGAAGTGTAGTTCTGCCATTTTCTTGTCGTTTACCCATGTCTACAGTACTACTAACCTTCAGCCAGAGATTGCTTTGCAGGAAACTTTTAATACGATGTGAACATTTTATTAGGGTTAGTTTAGTTAATAGTTAAAACTCTGCACTGAATCTAACACATGTCAATTTCTGTGTCTCAATATGTTGAAAGCACAAGAAAACATAGAATCCCACTGTCAACTGCTCCATGGCACGGACCTCCTGGTCTTTCTTCATAGCACCTCCCATATTATGACTCAGGTCTGCTCAACATATGACAAATGAGGGGACCAGTCAGCCCATTATGCAATACTAGTAAAGCTGGATTTCTTTCTTATCTCTCCAGGTCTATGGATTTAGAAGTTTAAAGGAGTCTACCTGAGCATTCAATGGCTTTTAAGCTTAAAAACAATCTAAGATCCATTTGAGGAACTTCCCGGAAAAATTCCCTTACCTCCAATCTCTGCACTGAAGGCAGTTGGTCATTGAAATCCTGAAGCCTCAGATTGAGAACCCCTTGTCCAAGGACATTTTATGTTCTCACGAAGGAATTTGGTTTAGTTTGAGAAGCATTAGGATTTATCCGCAGATTTTTTTTTTTTTTAAGATATGAACTTTAGTACTCAGATTTCTCAAACCAGGTCACTTTTTTTTTGTAGTTTCTTGTGTCAGTGGTAGACACTATGGGAAGTCATTTCCCACCCTCACCTGAATTCTTTTGAACATCTTAAAGATCTCCTTCAGGATGTCCCCCAAAACAAGTAATATGTTATATTAGGACTTTCCTAACCAGAAAAACAGAGTTAGCATTTTAATTCTCTATTCTCTAAATAGTGCATAGAAGACAATGCAGTTTCCTTCTGCCACGAGTTAAATCATTATTTGCTCTGATGAAGTCGGCAGGATATAAACCACAACTTGATGGCAGAGGAGAGTATTGGTTTCTGTTCTGGTCTCCCTTCCTTGCCCAGTCCATGTGGTTAGCATTTCCATACTGATATCCTCCACTGATATCCATATTTCCTTAACCTTCAGGCAATCCGAACCTCTCCCCCAATTCAACATATCATTTCCAATTTCTGCAATTTAAGTTCATTCTTGCATTAACTTCAAAATCTTAACAGTATAAAATTTATTAAAAATTTTTTTTACCATGTCTTCTTTGAGTAGCTCGTCCTGGCTGCCTTGCTTTCTCCTGGGGCATCATGTAGCAGAGAGAATTGAGAATATGAAATTTGGAGTCAGAAAAAGTAGAGATCAAATTCAAAATCAGCAACTGAATGTCTTTGTGGCTATGAGTTAGACACTTATCCTTTCTGATCTCAGTTTCTTTATCTTCACAGTGGGAATAGGGATACTTGCTGTTTCTGACAGTCATGAGGATTAGACTTTTTCTTTTTTAATTTAAAAAGTGAATATCTTTTAGTTCGTGAAAAACATACTTGGTCCTATCATTTTCTTTTCTTTCTTTCTTCCCATCCTTTCTTCCTTTTTTCTCCATGATGCTCTTTTTTTTTTTTTATGATTTCTACTTTTACAACTCAGAATTTAAACAAATATTCTATTTGTTTTAAAATCTTCTTCAGATTGTTCTATTACCTCCAATTCTTGGGGTGTAAATTCTCTCTCTCTCTCTCTTTTTTTTTTTTTTTTTTTTTTTTTGATAGCTGATAGCTGTCTCATTTGATGGATTGTTTTTGACATGGCTCTTAATTTTTGACTTTCAGTTTCTCTTCATAGGAGAATGTTTACTAAGGGTGTTTCACATGGCCTAGATTGTAGGAATGCCTAAGAGCCTTGTTTTTAAAAAATCAACCTCTACTCTGTTCAAGAATACTGTTCAGTAGTTGTCACTTCCCTCCCCTGCAATCCAATTTTTTCCTCCCTACCGGATCATTCCAATTAACATACAAACATGCTGTAATAGCCCCTATTTGTCTTATTTGGATATTTTCCCTTATAGCAAAACTTCTTGAAGTCTGTATTTGTTGCTCCCATTCTCCTCCCATTCTCTATTTGACTCTCTCCTTTCGTACTTTTGCTACTCCCAAATACTCTCATCAAAGTTACCAGTGATTCCCCTGTTGCTAAAACCAATGGTCAATTCTCAATCCACATCATACATTTGGTCACTAACATTTGATCCAGTTGATTATGCCTTCCTTCTTCTTCTTTGAACATTTTATGCACTTGGTTTCCAGGATATCACTCTCTCTTTGTTTTCTTCTTGTCTCAGTGGCTCCTCAATCTCTTTCTCCTTTGATGGACCCTCCTTCTTTCCCTTCATACCTCTTCCCTTTATTTTTATTCATTATCTCAGGGCTTGGGCATTTATTATTTTCTCTGTCTAGAAAGCTCTCTTAGATATCCTCAAGCTTTGCTCCCTCATTCCAAGTCTCAGTTCAGGGTTGTTTTATCAGTTGCCCCTTCCCCTAACCATCCTATATAAATTACACTTCATCTCTAATACTACCTATTCCACCTTATCTTCATTTAAATTTTTTTCCACAGCACTTATCCTTACTGAACATACTTATTATTACTTGTGTACTTATTTGTTGTCCAGCTTTTTCACAAAATATAAGTCCTGTGAGGACAGTGAGTTTATCTGTTTGGTTCACTGTTGTATACTCAGCTGTTGGAACAATACCAGCACAGAAGAGGAATCTGATAAATATTTATTGAATGAGTAAGTGAATAAAAAAGTTGGAAATATAAGACACATTTCCATTTTTTTACTAAGCTGAAGTAGGTGTTGCTCAACTTATAAAATTTCCTTTTTGTTGTTCAGTGTGTTCAAAAAGAGGAAAGTTTCATGCTTCATTTAAATTTTCCAGTTCATAAAGAAATTATTAAACTGTCAAGTATTACTTCCATATCAAGAACCATCTACAGGTGTTAGAGTTCTCAACCCGAGGTTCATAGGTTCCATCAATGGGCTTCAGGGCTCTGTGAACTCTCTGAATTTGTGTGAAAGATTTTGTATATAGGTGTTTATTTGCATCTTCCTTGGGGAAATATTTATAGTTTCCATCAGATTCACAAAGGAGTAAGTGGCCTAATTAAAGCTTTCAAATTACTGTAATCTTCCTTGAATATTGATCAGACCAAAACTAACAAGTCAAAGATCAAAATCTATCATCTTCCTTCAAAACCATCTCCTCTCTTAACTGGCTTAGAAGCAAAGCACTTTGGTGTTGTAAGTAATATCCATTCAGGTGTCCCTCTAAATGTTCTTGATAAATTGTTACCCATGCTTTACTCAGGTATTCATAAAGCAACATTGCAATACAAATCAACTTTAGAAACTTCCACCTGGGCTAAGCTGAACAGTAATTTTCACAAAGTGAATCTTGTTCAGGCCCTAGGATCTAGAGAATGTCGAATCCCTTTTCTGCTGGTCACTTTTCAGATACCTGAAGATATCCTAATCCACACCTTCCTCCTCTCCTTTCCCCAAAGCCTTATGTCTCCAGAGGAGATAGCTCCAATTCCCGCTAACATTGGGACAGGGCACTTCACCATACTGGTAACTCCTTTTTTGAATGCTCTCCAGTTTGCTAATTGCCCAAGATCGAATACACATATAATTCACACATAAGTCCAGTCGCCCAAATTTGGACATGATACTACTGTTAACGCAGCTTGGTACCACCATGACTGTAGCCGAGTGCAGGATGGCCTGGAAATGGGCAAGGTTAGAAACTCTGAAACTGGTGAGGAGGCGCAGCCGTTCTCCTTATCTCGCTTAGCAATCTGGAAAGAAGGTAGGGGTACAGAATGGAGAGAGGGAAAGTTGTCTGAGAGATAAAGAGGTAAAATCCCGGGGCCCTGTGACTGTTGGCCTGTAGAAAAGGGAAGGAGAGGAAATGGAGGAGACAAGGATGACATCCGTGTTGGAGTGAGTATGAGGGGGTACTGGGGATGAAGATGGACAGAGAAGAGACGAAAATGGGAAGAGACGTTGGCATTCCACTGAACACCAACGCTGAAAGGGGAGAAGTGGAAGAACGGCACAGGAAATGTAGAGTTTGTGAGAGTTGGAGAAGCAAGACAGAGCTAGGTGGCAGCACATTAAACGCCCCAGGAAGGCCAAGTGGGGTAAGAATGGCAAAGAGGAACAAGACCCAGGTTAAGAACCAGAGATGATGGCTCAGCTTTGGGTGTGGGACTGGCAAAGGGGTCTGGAATAGACAAGGGAATTATCTTTGTAGCCCTCACAGTATATGGCCTAGTGCTTGGAACAAACTAAGGCCTTAATAAACGTCTGTTTGGTGAAAACTAAACAAACGCAGTGAAACTTAGACGAATGACTAAACGACCGGCTGCGGGCGACAAATAGCCGCGGTAGCTCGACGGAGAAGCGGGCGAGGTGGGGGCAGCGCGGCTGGCCAATGGGAGCCCGTGCCTCAGTTCCGGCCCCGCCCCTCGTCTTGCCCCGCCCCGCAGCCGCCTGTCTCTTGCCGGCTGCCAGAAGCGCGCGCAGCCCCGGGTTTTCCGGAAGTGCCCCCGGAGCCGGCGCCGCGGGCCTAGGTGAGCGTGCGCGGGCTGGGCTGACCCGGCCGCAACCTCCCGGGGTCCAGCCTGGCGCTGCCCGCGTCCGCGCTGGACTCGGCGGGGCTCGAGGGAGCGGCTCCAGGGTCGGTGGACGCGCGCCGTGCTCCTGGGAGCGCGCACGGGGACGCGGCGAGTGCGGGGGAGGGGCGGAGGGGATGTGAATAAACTCTGGGGCCGTGGAGACGCCTGTATCTCACCTAGCTCTCCTTCCTGGAGCCTGTGGGCCCCGGGATTCTCCATCCACATGTCTGGCCTGGGACCGAAAACAGGCCCCTGCTTCCTGTCTTCCTTCAAAGGTTGGCAATGAGCCTCAGGAAGAGGGAACCTTGATGGACTGATGCCGGGACTCTCTCCCTGCGAGGTGCTGTGGGAGTGGGGGCTGAGGATGGAGAATAAATACATTGGTGGGCCACACTGCCCAAGGCCTTGCAGGGCTTGAGCAACCCTGGCCTCCAGGGGTCTAAATGCCAGTAGCTCCCCAGAGCCCTCTGTGACAACTCATAAACCCGCCCCCGCAAGTTTCCAAATGTTGCCTGCTCTCCTTTCCAAAACTCAGGTGTTAGAGCGTCCTATGTTTGAATTTGGCTGACACTGCGAGCATCAGAGATTCCTGATCTATATGTAAACTTTAATACTTGTCTTGCAGGGTAATTGTGAGGATTAAAAATGACAGGAACAGGGCCTAATATGTACCTGATACATAGTGTTAAACAAAACATTACTCAGACATTTGTTAACGATGGTAAGGCCCACATGACTCAGCGGTGCTACTACAATGGGGTTTGTGGTAACAGAATACAAAGCCAAGTGGAGATACATAGAGTAGGGTGGGGGTCAGAAAAATTATTAAGAAGAAATATCGGGATTAAGGGGGCATTTCTGGCTAAGATTGCCTGACAGGAGTTTTGCTGAAAGCAGACTATGGTGAATAAGGAATTTGATCAGATATAAAGGGTGGTCAGCCACCATGGGTGGGGAATGTAGAATTTGATCAAATATCAAAAGTGGAGGATTTTTTCTAAACTGGACCCAACAAGGTTCTTGATAAAACTGTATTAGAAGGCCCAAGGTCCAGGCCTAGTTAAAAAGAAGACTCAGGAGCTTCACTAAAGTTTGGTTAAGGGGAGAGTCTGTCAATAGCAAGTTCTCCACAAAAGATTACTTATATATGTATGTGTAGTAAGTATACTAACCTAGATGTACATTTTAAAATTCATTCTAATTTGTTATAGCTTTAACAAATATAATTACTATACATTTGGGATAACCTAAATTTTTTTTTTAATAACTAATGAGCAGATTCTCACGAAGTCATTGGCATATAAACCCATAAACCCTCTCTAAAGTAATTTAATTTTGAACCATAATATGAGAGTATAATAACTAAAATCAGATTTCAATATTTTATAAGATCCATAGTTCTCCATAAATGTCATTTTTCCTAAATGTTTTTTTCTAAACTGCTATCTTAATTTGGGAACCAAATAATTTTGACTGAGTCTTCTGATCAGTCTCTTGTATCTGAAATCTTGCTGCTTATTTGAAGCTCAGAAGCCAAATATACTTAGTGAAGGATACATGTATATTTATTCAACTTTTGAAACATTTTTTAGAGCTGTATGTTTCTCTCTAAACAGTGCTTTAGCTGTTTTCTACAAATTTTGATATGCTGTGTTTTCATTATCATTTAATAGGAAAATATATTATGATTTCCTTTGTGATTTTTTTCTTGACATTAGGTTATTTAAGATTGTTATTTAATAATTTCCATATATTAGGATTTTCTGGCTATTGTCAATTTCAAATTAAATTGCACTGTGTTCAGAGAATATATACTTTAATATTCCAGTCCTTTGAAACTTATTGTGCACATTGTGTTTTAGTGACTGTTACATATTCGCTTGAAATGAATGTGTATTCTGCAATTGTTAGGTTTAAATATCAATTCGATCAAGTTGGTTGATAGTGTTATTCTGATTTTCTATATACTTACTGATTTTTATTTTTTTTAGTCTACTTTTTCTATCAGTTACTGAGGGAAGAGTTAAAATCTCCAACTATGATTAAAGATTTGTTCCTTCAAACCTGTCATGGGGTACATACACAGTTAGGGTTGTTTTGTGTTCTAGATGATTTAACCAATTTATCATAACGAAATGTCCCTCTTTTTTTCTTTGTCTTTAAGTCTCTTGATCAGTTACTGATATAGCCAAAGCAGCTTTTATGTGCTTGCTATTTGCATAGAATGTCTTTTTCTCACCATTT
This sequence comes from Rousettus aegyptiacus, assembly GCF_014176215.1. Taxonomy (NCBI): domain Eukaryota; kingdom Metazoa; phylum Chordata; class Mammalia; order Chiroptera; family Pteropodidae; genus Rousettus; species Rousettus aegyptiacus. Next base: position 69,953,342 of record NW_023416309.1, read on the forward strand.
TATTTCCAAGCTATCTTTGTCTTTATATGTAAAATATCTCATGTAGACAGTATATAGTTGAATCTTGTTTTTTTAAATCTGGCAATCTATACCATATAATTCAAGTATTTAGTTCACTTGGTCCATTTACATTTAATGTAATTACTGATATGGTTGAGTGTTAGTCTACCAAATTGTCTTTTTTTCATTTGATCTTTTTGGCATTTATTCTTCTCTTGATCCTTTTCTATCACATTTGGGTTATTGAATATTTGTTAGTATTCCTTTTTGGTTTTTTAACTATACCGCTTTGTGTAATATTTTTTACATCTAGCAGTATGCATCCTTAAGCTATCAAAGTTTACCTTAACTTATCAGAATCTACTATTGTACCACTTTATACTTCATAATTCACATTTCTCATTTCCTGCCTCTCACTTAACATCTTTACACTTCCCATTTTTCACCTGATAACACCACTCACTTCCCACTATTTGTCAATTAGCCATTCATAAATGTAATAACCTAACAACAGATTGATCCCATTGACCCCCTCCTTCATACTATTGTAATATCTTTTACTTCTACTTGTTATATTCTATTTATACTGTTATTATTTTTGCTTTTAACAATCAGGTGCCCTTTAAGACGGTTAAAAAATAAAAGCATCCTGCTTTATAGTCATCATATATTTGCCACTTTTGGAAATCTTTCTTAGATCTTTCTTTCTGTGGATCTGAGTTTCTCTTCAAGAGGAAGAATATCCTTTAGCATTTTTTGCAGTACAAGTAACTGATGAAGAATTCTCCTACCTTATTTATCTGAATAATGTTTTTATTTTTCTTTTGGAAACATGTTTTTGTTGGATGGGGAATTCTGGGTTAATGGTTCTTTTTCTAGAATTTGCATTTGGTTCTTTTTATAATTTCTGTTTCTTTGTAGAAAGACCTTATATCTTTTCTCATTAAGACTATATTTTCTTTAAGTCCTCAGGCCATCTTGGGGTTGGTTTCTCTTGATTGCTTTTTTGCTTGACTTTGAATCACATTTTCCTGTTGTTTTTTTTTTTTTTTTTTTTTAAATTTTGGATCACATTCTGAATATTGTGGATGGCACACTGTTGATGCAAAGGATTCTGTTTTCTTCCTCTGAAGAGTGTTGACTTTTGTTCTAGTAGGCAATTCAGTTACTGAATGATTACCTTCAATTTGTGTTGGCTTGGTTTTACCCTTCATTAGGGCAGATCTTTGGAAAGCTCAGGGTGTTTTCCAACTTCTTCTAACTAGATAAGACTAGACCAGTAGACTGGGTCTCCTCTGTGGATCTTGTTAGGGCTTGGCTTTATGCTGGTTAGGGCAGAGTTAGAGTAGGTCTTACTCTAGGGCATAGTCTTTACTCCTAATATGTGACCTTTCTGGTATCTTAAAATGCCTTGAGTGTTCATGAGAGCAGAGGTCTCTCCATATTAAGTGGTCAAAGTTTCCTACATCTCTCATCACTGATTGGCCTCTCATATCTCTCTTTTGCTCTTTACCTGGTAACAACTGTTCTTTGTTAAACCTTGCATAGTTTCACCCTGCTAATGAGAGGCCTAACCCTGGCCCAAGGGCTCACGGGGAAACCCCATACAGACTTCCGTCTCTATCCCCATAGCTCTCTCTTCTCCACTGCCCTGTTCTTCAGATTCCAGCCACTTCAGTGGCTCCAAATTCTGATCACTGCCTCCTCAGTTTCCGTTATTTAAAGTGAGACCAATGATCCGTGCTTGAGCTTAACCTTCTTGCACCATGGTTGGGAAATTGTCCTCATGCAGACAGCCAGGATGATCATGGGGCTCACCTCATGAGTTTTTCTTCTTAGGGATTTCATTCTTGCCTGCCCATTGTCCATTGCTTAGAAACAGTTGCCTTATAAGTTTTCTCTAGTTTTGTAGTTTTTTACAGTGGTGGGCCGGTGGTCTTGTCAGTACTACCAGTTATTCTGTCATAACCAGAAATAGAATTCCTGAATTATATTCGTTGAGAATATATGTCACTGTAGCACACTGGCTGCTGGATGAATACATGCACATACTCTCTCTCACACACACACACACACACACGCACACACACACACACATTTACTATGCTATTTTTTTGTACCCTTGAGAAATTTTGCTTTTTTGTTATCGTTATTGTTTTTTTTAATGATTTTGTGAATTGTTTGATAAATTGGGTGAAGTGGAAGAGATGAGGACATTGCTTCTTATACTTTAAGGAAAAATCAACTGTTAAAAACTAGAGTATTGTACTGATTTCTAATTAAACCAGACACTCAAGGGGCTGGGTGTTTTTTGGTGGTCGTGGTTAGTGTTATGGAGAAGTGATGACCTCTAGCTCCTTCATAATGTTTAATAATCCAATATTAGGTATGACATGCAAGAAAGCTAAGTAGATATAGTACATGATTCTTTTAAAATTTTTTATATTGACTTTGCATTTAATATTTCTCTTTTCACCATCTTAGTTGCCATCTTCTGTATTTTAATACCATTCACCATAAAATAGTGATTACTTGGTTCAAGTCTCTTAAGTATGTTTCTGAGGAAGTGAGTACTTATTCTAAACATTTTTTTAATACCAAGATTGAAGATTTCAGGTGTGACAAGTTTTTCATAAATTCTCAGTTTTCAACATGGCACTCAAAAGAGGTCACTTAGAAATTTCATTTTACCTTTTAGGGAAGAGTTCATTCGTTCTCTTCAATCTCATGTTTATTATGGAAGCATCTAATTATTTCAAGCCTTTATTTCTAGGGCATTGATGTCTTTGTTCGACTTTTTTTTTTTTTTCTTCAGTCTGCAGACATATGTATACAGATATAGAAGTATTTTGCAGAAGAACTGTTTATCTGGAAACCCATAGTGAAAATGCTTCATGTGGTACATGTCATTCTTCTACTTTGTCTGGACATTTGAATACCAAGAGGGAATGTTGTAAAATGGTCAGGGTAATGGTGCCAGTTTAGATATGGTATTAGTGGTTTGCTTTATGACTTTAAGTTTAGAGTCTTCAAAATAGTATATTCATCGATTTGGAAAGATCTGCAGTTGACTCCGAGCCTTCTCAGGTAGGGCTTGTGAATTTGTCCTTTCTGAAAATGTGTCTCTTTCTTCTGTAGAGCACTTTATCTCACTTGTGTCTCTGTGAGAAGCTCTGTGAAGACCTGATCCTCCCCAGAGACAATTTCATCCCATAAAGACTTGGACAGGCCAGATGATGCCCTTCGAACGGGGGCAGGCCCTAGTCCTGCTGCCACCAGCAGCAAAGGCCGAGGACTCCCTATTTTCTGGACCAGATGCTGCCACTCGAGAGGAGCCCTCCAGCCCTGAGATTGCACGCCAGCTTTTCAGGCAGTTTCGTTACCAGGTGATGTCTGGGCCCTGGGAGACCCTGAGACAACTTCGGAAGCTCTGTTTCCAGTGGCTGCAGCCAGAGGTTCACACCAAGGAGCAGATCCTAGAGATCCTGATGTTGGAACAGTTCCTGACCATCCTGCCTGGGGAGATTCAAATGTGGGTGCGGAAACAGTGTCCAGGCAGCGGAGAGGAGGCAGTGACCCTTGTGGAGAGCCTGAAGGGAGACCCTCAGAAACTGTGGCAGTGGGTAAGCAGAAGGTATTATGATCTGTGAGTGAAGCACAGGGCTTCTCTAGGGTCTTATCAGATGTGTTATCTTTTTTCTGACACCAAATATGTGGAAGTGCCAGTCGCAAGTCATAAGGGCCATCCATACTTATGACTGGCTATAAATCTGGAGGTTCCCACAACCCTCTCTTTAGATAATTTGCTAGACTCATAGAACTCAGGAAAATACTTTATTTACATTTACCAGTTTATTATGAAGGATATGACTCAGGAATAGCCAAATGGAAGAGATGGAGGTTTCACAGAGCTTCTATGCCTTTTCTGGGTCACCCACTTCTATGTGTTCACCAACTCAGAAGCTCTCTAATCTTCACAGTTTAGGGGTTGTTATGTAGGTTTTATTGTGTGGTCATGATTGATTAATCGTTGGCCATTGGTGATTGAAAAATCCCAGCCTCTTTCCTTTCCCTGAGGCTGAGGGATGAGTCTGAAAATTCCAACCCTCTAATACCTTGGTTGGTTCCTCTGGTGACCAGCCTCCAGTCCGAAGCTATCTAAGGGCCCACCAAGAGTCACTTTGTTGGCATAAACTCAGGTATGATTGAGGGGGCTCGTGAATAACAAAAGTCACTCTTATTATTTCTGTCCTTCAGGTAATTCTAAGAGTTTTAGGAGCTCTGTGTCAGGAACCAGGGACAAAGACCAAATATGTATTTCTTGCTATACCACATCAGTGTATCCCCATGCCTAACCTAATTCTTAGATTTCTTGTGACTCTCAACACTTTTTAGCCATTATGGATTGATGATAAGTTCTCCCATCCTATTCCATCTTTAGACTGGAATGGTTGAGAAGTTGTTCAAAACACACCGGAGTTTCAATTGGTAGAGACAATCCAGTAGAAACATAATATTAGTGGCATTTCTCAAAGGCCTTCCAGCCCTACTTCAGGCTTCAGCTTTTGGGCTCTCTCAGGATACTTCCCTCACTGGACTAGAAGTAAAAGCTGTTTTTCTCTTTCGCCATGCTGTGCCCCTAAGGACTGACTTATGATCTGTTACAGAAGGTTATTTCATACCTTTCCGAAATCCTCACTCTGGATCTTTCAGTAATTAGTACTATGTGGTCTCTAGATCAGCATCCAAGTTCTGGGACAGGACATCTTATCCGAGAAGGTGGAATCTGCAAGCTGCCAAGTGGGGGAAGTGGAGTCCCATCTTGAAGTGATGCCTCAGGAGCTGGGACTTCATAATTCACCTTCTGTTCCAGAGGAGCCACTGAGCCACATCGTAAAAGAGGAATCTGACACAGAACAAGAATTAGGTAGGGACAGTTATTCATGGTGGTATGTGGTGCTATCTTGGAGAAATTTGGAGATTATGATTAGTAGGTCTGAGAGTGAGTTGAAAATGATAATGCTGCCCAGGTTGGGTATCTCTAGAAAGTCTAGAAATAGGGTAGACCTATATGATTCACCTTGATTTGGAGATTCAAAGCTCCTAATTTAAACCACTTTATTACTGGGCCTGACCTTTTGGATTTTGGTTCTGAGGAAGGAGGTAGGAGAAAATGTGGGTGAGACTGTTGGGAATGTTGTAGGGAGTTGCAATTTCTTAGGGAGGTAAATATAAGTCTTGGAATCATGGATGGTTGAAGAGGACATTTAGTTTTTCAAACTTCCTTCTCACTTCAGCATTGGCTGCTTCTCACCTTCCTGCTCCATCTGAGGAAAGGCTCATCAGAGACCAGGACTTTGGAGCCTCACTTCTCCAAACGGCACCTCAGGTGAGCTGGGTTGCCTTGCTTCTCTTATCCCTCAACTAGGCTTTGAGGATGTGTCAGTAAGGAGGATTGAAAGGAGAAGGATTCTCAGAAATGGAATAAAAAGAAAGGCCTTGGTAGGATAACAAGAATAATACCTGTGGTACAAAATCTGAGTTTCAATAGGCAGAATGTTTCCTAATTGTCATCTTGAATAATGGAATCTGGGCCCTGGGAGAAGTTGCTGTGAAGAGTCAGTCTTGTCTCTTCTTTTTTATTATCTTTGGGTTATGCTACGAAAAGACTATTTCATTTCCCGGTCTAAGCATTTCACATTGGAGTCAGTTCGAGATTTTGAATGCTTGTCTCCATGTGGCACAGGTTAATCTCCCCCTACCCGCATCTTTCTGACAACTTTAAGGAGACATAATTGACAAACAATAAACTGCACATGTTTGACATATATGCAAACACAAAACCATGAATGCAATCAAGATAATAAACATATCTGTCATCCCCAGAGGTTTCCTTTCCCTATCTGCTGCCCCTCCATACTCCCTCAATCCCAAGGCAACTACTGATCTGCTTTCTGTCACCATATATTAGTTTGCATTTTCTAGACTTTTTATAAAATGAAATCATACCATGTGCACTCTTTTTCCTGCATGTAATGTATCTTGCTTGCTTGCTTTTAGTGTTTTCTCACTGGTTTTTAACAATTTGGCTATGATGTGCCTTGGAGTAGTTTTCTTCATGTTTCTTGTGCTTGGTTGGGTTCATTGAACATCTTGGACCTGTGAGTTTATAGTTTTCATCAAATTTGGAAAATTTTTGATCATTATTCAGTTTTTTTTTCTGTCTCCCCTCCTCTACTTCTTTGGGGACTCTGAAAATAATATGCATGTGGAATGTGTATAATGATAATGTACATATATATATATATATATATATATATATATATATATATATATATATATATATTAGATCTCTTCAAATTGTCCAGAGCTTACTGATGCTCTTTTCTTGTGTGTTTCATTGTGGATGGTTTCTATTTTTATGTTTTCAAGTTAATTAATCTTTTTTTCTGCAGTATCTAATCTGCTGTTAATCCTATGTAGTGTATTTTTTCATCTCATGTATTTTTTATCTCAAAGTTTGAACTGGGGTTTTATTATATCTTTCTTGAACATATGGAATGTAGTTATAATATCTGTATTAATGTCCTTGTCTACTAATTTATCAATTTTGATGTCAGTTTCAGTGTATGGATTAGTCTCAAAAATGACAAATATTAGTTGTGTTTTGCTGCTTCTTTGTATCCCTGGTAATCTTTGATTGCATGTCAGACATAGTGAATTTTACCTTGCTAGGGGTTTGATATTTTTGTATTTCTCTCAATGTTGTCGAGCTCTCTTCTGGGATGCCATTAAGTTACTTGAACAGTTTGTTATATGGCACCAGAGAAGTCTTTAGTCTGGGGGTAATTTTTCTCTACTACTGAGGCAATATCCTTCTGATTACACTATCTGATCTTCTTGATATATAAGGTTTTTTATACTGGCTACTGGAAATATGAGGTATTTCTAGCATTGTACAACTTCAGGGGATTATACCTTCTGCTTCTTTTGGGTTGTTCTTTGTTGGACTTGAGGGGGACCCTCTGCAGATCTCTGGGGCTTTCTCTTGACATATAGCTCCATCACTCTGGGCTTCTGCCCTGCTAACTCTATAGACTCTTTGGCTTCCCCAGACTCTGAGCTCCTTTTGCTCAACTCTGGGGGGCTGCCTGGCTCTGCCAGGGTTCCCTACCTATGTTGCTCTGGGTGTTCTCTCTAGGCAGTAAGTTTGGGCAACTGTAGGATTCCCTTAATTTGTGTCCCTGCTTTCAGGGATCTCTTTTCTGCTCTTCCTAATGTGCAATATATGCAAACCATTGTTTGTGTATTTTGTTTCCTTTTTTTAGTTGTTTTAGGCAGGAAGATAAACCGGTACCTATTATTCCATCTTGTCTGTAAATGAAGTCTCTGGGACAGGTTCATCTTGATTATGTTGCATTTGAAAAGTTGCATTTGATAAAAGTAAAGTTTTTCAGGAACCTTTTCACCTTAATTAAAACATTGTTTCAAACCTTTGGGGAACTCTTCTTGGGACTTGCATGGTGAGATAATTTAGAGTACAGGTAGATAATAGGGAAACCAGTAAGTCATGCTTAATGTGGGGCCGAAGACCAGGTCTGAGCTTCAGCTTTTGAAGCTCAAAGATTTAAAAACCAGAATACCAACTTTGTAGTTTACCCCAGGCTAGAGGGATTGGGAGAGGGGAGAGGTAGGATATACCTTGAAGTGATTCAAGGGTGCCATTCCTGCTTTCAAGGTACTCAGAAACCAAATTATTAGATAGGAGGTTACTTGGTGAAACAGGTTGGGTATTCTGTTAAATATTTCAAACAGAGTTGGAGAATTATTGTTGCTTCTTTAGTAAGTACAGAGTACCCCTCTAAAAAGTATATATAATTTATTAACATATTTTAATTAGTAGAATTAAACATTAACTCCACATAGTATATTGACATTAACCATGACCTGTTCTGGATAGCTTAAAGTTAAAAGACTCAAAATGTTTACCAGCAGCACCAGTTATATCTGTGTGTGTGTGTGTGTGTGTGTGTGTGTGTGTGTGTGTGCACTGTATTTAGCAGATAACTAATAGCCACTCACTCAAACAAAAATCATCCCTACCCAATCCCAATATCCCTCCCCCAAACTAACAACAACTATTTTCAGCAAAAAGATGTAATATTCAATGGAATTCTTTGTAAGTGAAAGGATTATCTATCTATCTATCTATCTATCTATCTATCTATCTATCTATCATCTATTATTTTTTATTAATTTTATTGGGGTAACATTGGTTAATACAATTATATAATTTTTAGATGTGCCTTATAATTTGACATCTATATATTCTATTGTGTGTTTACCACCCAAAGTGCAGTTTCCTTCAGCTACTGTATTTTTGATCCCCTTTACCCACTTCACCCTCCCCCTACCCCCTATATTTAACCCCCTTTAACCATCTACCTACCCCCTCCTCACCCACCCCCTACCCGCTGGTAACCACTAGTCTATAGTCCATGTCCATGAGTCTCTGTTTGTTTGTCCTGTTCATTTCTTGCTTTTAGGTTTATATCCCATATATAAGTGATAGCATGTGATTTTCAACTTTTTCTGTCTGGCTTATTTCACTTAGCATAATTATCTCGAGATCTATCCATGTTATCGCCAGTGGTAGTATTTCATCTCTTCTATGGCTGAGTCATATTCCACTGCTTTTTTATCCAATCATCTACCATAGGACACTTTGGTTGCTTCCATGTCCTGCCACTGTGAATAATGCTGCTATGAACATCAGTGTGCAAATATCTTTTCAGATATGGGTTTTCAAGTTTTTGGGATAAATACCCAGTAGAGGGATTGCTTTATCATATGGTAGATCACTTAGTTTTTTGAGGAACCTCCATATTGTTTTCCGTAGTGGCCATACCAATTTGTAGTCCCACTAACAGTGTATGAGGGTTCTTTTTTCTCTGTATCCTCTCCAACATTTGTTATTACTTGTCCTGTTGATTATAGCTATTCTAACAGGTGTGTGATGGTATCTCACTGTGGTTTTGATTTGCATTTGCCTAATAGCTAGCGATATTGAGCATCTTTTCAAATATTTGTTGGCCATTTGTATGTCCTCTAGGGAGAGGTGTCTGTTCAGGTCCTCTGCCCATTTTTTGATTGCATCATTTGTTTTTTGTTGTTAATGAGTCGTATGAGTTCTTTGTATATTTTGGATATTAGGCCCACCCTTATCGGAGTCGTTGCTTACAAATATATTTTCTCATTTGGATGGTTGTCTCTTTACCTTGTTGACGATTTCTTTTGCTGAGTGGAAGCTTTTTAGTTTGATGTAGTCCCATTCATTTATTTTAGCTTTTATTTCCCTTGCCTTTGAGGTCAAATTCATAAAATGCTCTTTAAGTCCAAGGTCCTTGAGTTTAGTTCCTATGTTTTTTATGCATTTTATTGTTCAGGTCTTATATTCAAGTCCTTAATCCATTTTGAGTTAATTTTGGTGTGTAGTGATAAACAGTCTAGTTTCATTCTTTTTCAGGTTGCTTTCCAGTTTTCCCAGCACCGTTAATTGAAGAGGTTTTCCTTTCTCCACTGTATATTTTTGGCTTCTTTGTCAAAAATTATTTGCCCATATAAATATGGGTTTACTTCTGGACTCTTGATTCTCTTCCACTGGTTCGTGTTGTATCTGTTTTGTTGCCAATACCATGTCATTTTGATTATGGTCTCTTTGTAGTATAATTTGAAGTCAGGCAGAGTGATGTCTCCAACCTCATTCTTTTTTCTCAGGATGGCTTTGGGAATTCCGGGTGTTTTGTGCTTCCATACAAATCTGATGATTTTTTTGTTCTATTTCTTTAAAAAATGCCAATAAGATTTTGATGGGGATTGCATTAAATCTGTATAATGTTTAGGTAATATGGTCATTTTAACTATGTTGATTCTTCAAGTCCAAGAACATGGAATATCTTTCCATTTCTTTGTATCTTCTTTGATTTCTTTTAATAGGGTCTTGTAGTTTTCATTATATAGATTCTTCACGTGTTTTGTTAAATTTATTCCTAGATATTTTACTCTTTTTGTTACAATTGCAAAAAATTATTTTTTCCACTTCTTTTTCTGACTCTTCATTGTTAAAGTATAGGAACACTGTGGATTTCTAAATGTTGATTTTGTATCCAGAGACGTTACTGTATTTGCTTATTGTTTCTAGTAGTGTTCTTTTGGAGCCTTTAGGGTTTTCTATATAGAGAATCATGTCATCTGCAAATAGTGACAAGTTTGACTTCTTCGTTTCCTATTTAGATGTCTTTTATATCTTTCTCTTGTTTCATTGCGCTCGCTAGGACCTCCAGTGTTATATTGAATGAGTGGAGTTAGTGGACAGTCTTGCCTTGTTCCTGATCTTAGTTTTTCACCAGTACTTCAACATGAAGTATAATGTTGGCTGAGGGTTTGTCATATATGGCCTTTTTTATGTTAAGGTACTTTCCTTCTATACCGATTTTGTTAAGTGTTTTGATCTTAAATGGATGCTGTGTCTTGTGGAAGGCTTTTTCTGTATCTACTGATATGATCATATGATTTTTATTTTTTAATTTGTTTATGTGGTGTTCCCATGAATTGATTAGCATATGTTGAACCATCCCTGTGCCTCTGGGATGAAGCCCACTTGATCGTGGTGTATAATCTTTTTAATATGTTTCTGTATTCGGTTTGCTAGTATCATATTTAGGATTTTTGCATCTGTGTTCATGAGAGATATTGGTCTGTAGTTTTTTTGTGGTATCAGAGTAATATTGGTCTTATAAAATGAGTTGGGAAGTATTGCTTCCTCTTCGATTTTTCGGAAGAGTTTGAGGAGAATAGGTATTAAATCTTCTTTGAATGTTTGGTAGAATTCACTGGTAAAGCCATCTGGTCCTGGACTTTTACTTTTTGGGAGATTTTTGATGATTGTTTCAATGTGAAGAGATTTTTTAAATGTAAGTGATTACTTCCCCTAATCTCTTCCATAAGTTAGGAACTTGGTGAATAATGCCAGAATAATGTAGTAGCGTCCCTACACAGTGGTATTTTATTATTAGAAAACATGACTAAATTAGATCCTCACATAGACTCAGGGAAGCGTTTACTCACATCCCATGTTTTCAAACTTTGGGAAAGAACAGTACAAGAATTTTGTACAAATTAGTTGTGGTAATGTCTTATGAACCCACAAGATGGTGCTCTTTCCACAAAATTGAGATTGTTTCCCCATCAAATCTCATACTTTGCCTTTTCAGAATAGGAATTTAGATTTTATTCCTCTTATAAAAATGAGAAAAAGCAATATGGTTGCAGTTGGTGTCTTGCCTCTTAAGTAAGGGGTATTATTCAAGTATCCCTGCTGCTTGGCACCTCCTTGAATAGGTTTTGTGGTTTTTAGCTGGAGGTACACTGTTTGGAGACTCCTGAAGTATCTTCTGGTTTTGAAAGGACTGACTGTGGCCCTTGGGGATTTTGATGGCTATATTTGAGTTTGTCTTGTACTAAACTTAGTATCTACAATTATGACGCCCATGGAATAGGCTTTGTGTTTAGAAAGCCAGGGAGGTAATGAGATGTTATGGTACTTGGCATTCCCATCCCCTTTTCTCCACCAGTGCTGATGCGAGAGTCTGCGTTCTGACTGTAAAGATCAAGAATTATATTCAGCAATGCTTGCTCAAGCTGGTTAGTTTCAAGAGATTGATAAGGTAGCTTCATTCACAGAAGACTGACAAAATTAACTCCTAATAATTCCTACTTCGAAAATAAAAAAAGTAAAGTTTATATTAAAATGTTACAGTTACTGAATATATAGTTAAATATATTAAGGTTACTTTTCACCTTTTTACCTTTTTGCCATAACAAATTCACCTCCTATCTTTTTTTCCTTCCTTCCTTCCTTCCTTCCTTCCTTCCTTCCTTCCTTCCTTCCTTCCTCCCTCCCTCCCTCCCTCCCTCCCTCCCTCCCTCCCCTCCCTCCCTCCCTCCCCTCCCTCTCTCTCTTTCTCTTTCCCTTCTCCTCCTCCTCCTCCTCCTCCTCCTCCTCCTCCTCCTCCTCCTCCTCCTCCTCCTCCTCCTCCTCCTCCTTCTCTTCCTTCTCCTCCTCCTCCTCATCCCTTTTCTTTCTTTGCTTAGTATCTGCTAGTGAAAGACTTTTGGTGTCTCTGTTCTCTTTCAGTCATTTCCACTTCCCTTTGTGGTGCTAGGACTGAGAATGGCTTCTCTGAGTAGTGTATTATTTGCAATAGGAATATGATTTCACCTTCTCAGTCTCTTCTGCCCTCAATAGTGTGGTTGGCTAATTCATGACAATAGTCTGTAGCTATCAACTTTGGGGTTCCTGAAATCTCTTAATTCTCCTTGCAAACCCTTAGGGGGCGAGTCTTGGAGATTGAGTATCCCATAGACTACATATGACAGTGATAATAAAATGTATCATCTACTGAGGACTTATTTGCTAAGAGCTGTATATTTCACCCAGACAGCATATATTGAGTAACTGCTCTGTCTTGGACAGGGTCTTGGGGAATGGCAGAGTGCAGTGGAGAGTCCTTTTCTCATGGTGTTTATGTGTTTGTTGAGTCAACTATTAATTAAATAGTTTTATATGTGTGTATAAAAAAAATTAGATATTTTGTCATATACACATCTATTTTTTATAAACTGTAATGAATGCTATGAATGAACAGTATAGTGTTCTATGAAAACAGATGACACTTGCATTTATTTCTGTTAAGCCTCCCAACAATTTTTGAATCCAGAACTATCATTAGGTAAGGACCGAGGCCCAGAAAGATTAAGTAACTTGCTCAAGATTATGCAGCTAGAAAGTGGCAAGCTGGGACTTTAAGCCTAGTTTGTCTGACTCCAAAGACTGTGCAGTTAATCACTCTGCTATACAAACTTAGTTTCTAACAGTCGTCTCCTTGTTGGGGAGATTGAAATTTGAATTCATGAAAGTAGACCCCACTTAGACATTCTCAGGTTTGGGTCTCTAGTTTGCAGTTCCCTAGGAAAATGTTGTGGGGATAATTAAGGGACACCTTGCTCTAGAGAACCCACCAATTTCCCACTCACTGGGAGGAAAACTGATTTAACATTAGACTCTACACTCAGAACTATCAGGAGATTCCAAGTGTGTATTGCTGCAGCATCTCTCTCTGCTCTGAATCCACCAATATGTTTCACAGTGAGACTTACAACTCAGTTGACTTCATGTTGATTCTTCCTACCTTTTTGCTGATTTGCAATTGTTTTTCCAACAATTGTCTTTTTAATGTCTTTCTGTTTTTCTCTTGAATTTCTAGATTTTAATAAAATATTGGAAATATCAGGCACCTACTCTTCAAAGACCTCTTAAACACTGAAGGAGTTAAAGAAAAGGACAGTATAGAAAGGGCTCTTACCGTCTTTCTGTTCTCCACTCTTAAATACATACAACTTAAAAATACAGAACTTAAAACCTAAATGTTTTCTAACTAGGGCAAGAAATACTAATGTAGGGATTGTAGTTTACCCTTGAACTTTTCCCTTGAACCACCTCCCATGACTTCTTACATCTTCTGGTGGCCAGGATCCTAAGGTACATTCGTTTCTTCTCAGCCTCTTATAGATAGAGAAGGTATGGTTCAAAGGCCTTCATTGGAGTCATAGCCTTGCATTTTTTTTTAGGAGCAGTGGAAGAACCTGGATTCCACTCAAAAGGAGCAGTACTGGGATTTCATGCTGGAGACCTATGGGAAAATGGTCTCAGGAGGTGAGGGCATGGGTTAGACTGATGGAAGGAGATGGGAAAATTATTAAGCATTTTCGTGTACTTTTAGAGAGATAGCTACTTTACCTGAGTTCTCTGGGTAAAGAAAATCATTAGAGACACCATCAGGAACTTAGGTGAGTTGGAGACAGCAGTTATAGTAAGAACTTCCTTTTTTTTTTTCCGAAAGTATTCTGTGAATCAGGAACTTCTGCAGTTGCCTTACATGCAGTAACTCCTTTAATCTATGACATGAGGCATGGTATTCTCATTTTAAAATAATAAAGGCAAGTGTCAGATTAAGTCACCTGCTCACTGTTACATAGCTCATAAGTGCTGAGTTACGATGTAACTCAGTTGTGGCTGGCTCTGAGTCCATGCTCTTTAAATACTAAACCACACTATCTCAGCTAATTATAATCAAGACCCTTGTACCAGCCTGCCAGGTGGTCTGACTTCACCTGTCCAGACTCTTCTTTTTGTGGTCTTCACCATATATTCCTGGTTATCTTGTAAGTACTGGTGTCTTAGATGGTCCACATATCCTTCTAAGATGGGTTACTTTAAGTGGTCTCCAGAACCTTCATGTTTCCTTTCACACTCAGGGTACTCCTTTGAAAAACATTTTGGTCCCCAGTCCTCCCTATCTAGGCCCATATATCATCTTTCTCTGTACCAGGCATTTCCAGTTCTAAGCCTGACCTAACTAATTCAGCAGACTATGGGGAAGAGCTGGCAGAACTGCACCTTCATGTCAATGAGAAGATCTCAAGACCCACCTGCATAGGTGAGTGAGCTTTTTCATTGGTCAGAGCCATTTCTGATCTGTCATTAAATTGGAGGTGGTGGGGGAGATATTAGGACTTGGTTTCTATTACATTTGCTCTAACCAGTCATGGTCTGGATCAGTCTAGTTTGACTACTGAGGTTGGGTCTCCTCATCCCTGGCCATAGGGATATTGACACATATAGTGAATAATGGAAGAAAGACGACACATTGAATCTGCTACTTTCAGTCTTACCTGTTGTGACAGCCGTCTTTCTCAGAGAGAGAGAGTTAAGATTAGTACAGATTGAGACCAATAAAAGTTATGTGTAGAATTCCATTACAAAAAAAGTTTATGTAACAACCATTATTGCCCCTCCTAACAAGAGGGCAGAGCAACTAGATTTCTTACTTAGGTTATAGTGAATAGTAACTAACCAACCAACCCTCACCAAAAGAAACAAAACAAAGAAACGAACAGAAAAACACATTTTAGCTAACCTTCATGCACCTAACTATTACTAAACAGAAACAACAAATATTTCATATAAATCATGTATTTTAGGACTGGGGAAGAAAAAAATATGAATTTGTTCTGTTGTAAAATAGCAATCATTCATTGCCTTCTGGATTCTTCTAAAACAATGCAGTTATGTGAAACCTTTCTAGCAAACCTACCTACATACACACACACACACTTTTACATATATAAAAGATCCCAGGGTCTTGGAGGAAGAAAAGGATGAAGGATAAGAACTGTATGACAAATCATTCTTTCTCCCTAGTGGGATCTAATTAATTATTTTCCTTTGCTAATATACCACAGAGAGAGCAAGCATCAAATGAGACATGTGATTTTAATTTTAAGCAATATATTTGTCATAATCCTATTTCTCAAGGTTTCCTGTGGAGCAAGAACTCTAACTGCATTTCATGACCAATTAGTGTGTTGTGAAATCATTTTATAGGTTGCAACTATCATTTAAAACAAATGAAATGATAAGGTTGAATAGAAAATATCAAAACGCTGACTAAAGAAGCAGTGGTACATATATACAATGGAATATTACTCAGGCATAAGAAGAGATGAAATACTGCCATTTGCAACAACATGGATGGACCTTGAAATAATCATATTAAGTGAAATAAGCCAGACAGAAAAAATTGAAAATCACATGCTATCACTTATATGTGGGATATAAATCTAAAAGCAAGAAATGAACAGGACAAACAAACAGAGACTCATGGACATGGACTATAGACTAGTGGTTACCAGAGGGTAGGGGGTGGGTGAGGAGGGGGTAGGTAGACGGTTAAAGGGGGTTAAATATAGGGGGTAGGGGGAGGGTGAAGTGGGTAAAGGGGATCAAATATATGATAGCTGAAGGAAACTGGACTTTGGGTGGTAAACACAGTAGAATATACAGATGTCAAGTTATAATGTACACCTGAAAATTACATAGTCATATTAACCAATGTTATTCCAATAAACTTAATTTAAAAAAAGGGGGAAAAAAAGAAAAAGTTTAATCAACAACACACGTATACACAGAATAAAGAAAATAGAATATTATAATAAAAAAGATATTACTTGGGATTATGGGTAATTACATTTTTTTCAATGTATGCTACTCTATCTAGTCAAGTTTATTCTCAGATACTCAGCATGTAATGGACACTTGGATATTTGTTGAATAAATGCATCATTTTCTGATTTTTTTTATAACCAGAAAAAACAATTATGACAATCTCCGATTTTACTATCCTTATCCTTTTTCTCATTCACTTTTGAAAGATTTCATGCCCTCCAGTAATTTTTTCTCAAACACCTTTTTATCAGCTGTAAGATAAATTACTATTGAGTTTTTGGCAATTCATAATAATCAAAATGTTTATTTTCAGAAAGGGAAAATTTAAAAATTTATTACAATTCATTTTCAATGAAATAAAAAATATTTACAAAACAAAAAAAGAGAGAGAAAATATCAGAATGCAAGTAGAAAATCTTAGATATCAGGGTAGGTAGTATTTCAGATTTTTGTTCCAAGTATGTATGTATGTATTGTATTTCAGTGTAAATGTATTTCTTAATATGGATAGCAAAGTTCAAAAACACTGCTTTAAAGGTTATTGCAGTAGAATTTTTGTTTTAATGGGCTTTATTTTTTTTAGAGCAGTTTTAGGTTCACAGAAAAATTGAAAGGTACAGAGATTTGCTATTTATTCTATTGCAGTAGGATTTTATTTATGATATATAGCTCACAATATCCCCATTATTTTTTCTTCTTCTTCTTTATCCCATCTGTTGACATGGGCCCATTAGATTTTACCTTGAATCAGACTGCGGAGAGTCTACAAAGCCAGCAGCCTGGTTTGATAAGGCAAACTAATGCCATTGTAGGTTCTTGACAGAGGATCTGTGGAAAGGAACATTGAGAAAGTAGCAATATACTGGAAAGTCTGGGAGGGAACAGTTGGAGGACAGGAGCCCTGCAGGAAGTTGTCTTGGAGTCCAGGTGTGTAGGGATGATACCCATGTGGAAGCAACAGTGAAAAGATAACAGAGGACTGCATCAGTCTAAAAGATAATAGCTGGTCTGCCAAATCCGGACTCTGACCAGGGGATATATGTCTCAGAAGAGCTTGTGTGTACTATTATATTTGACCATATGGAAGAACAGCTCCTAGTTAAAACAGACTAGCAGAGCAGTAAGCCTCAAAAAGCCATATACTCATACCTCTAATCAAAATCCCAAGGGATTAAAAAAAAAATTTGGAAAAATGATTCTTAAGTAGTTATCTGGAAGAATACTACAAGAATAGTAAAAAGTTTTGAAAGAAGAATGTTTATCAGTAATAGATCTGTAAATATGAGTCTCTCATTTAATATAAGTAAAATCATTAAAATAATGGGATACTGATGTAAAAATAGATACACAGACCAATGGTACAGAAAAGGGAACCTAGGAAAAGAAGTTGGTCTATATAAGAAAAACATTTTTCATGAACATGACAGATAAATGATTATTTTTTTCTTAATATAGAAAGCGTTAATACAAGTTGATAAGAAAAAATGACTTTCTCAATAAAGAATAGACAGCAGTCTTGAAGTATGAAAAATAGCTCATAAATGTGAAAAAAATTCATCCTTTAAGGAATTAAAACTCATAACAATGAAAAACCATTTTTCACTGGTCTAAATGGAAAATTTTTTTTTTTTAATTCAATACTTAAGTATCGAACACTCTCCTTCAGTCTGTCCAGCTTCTCATACCAGAGGATGGCATAGTCGTTCTGAAAAGCCATTTATCAGTAAGTGTCAGGAGTCTTGATGACAAATTTATGTCTGTTGACATAGTAATTCCACTTCAAGGAACCTCTTTTAAGGCATTGATCAAAAATATGAGTAAAAATTTATAAAGGAAAATTCTTATTACAGCATTATTTATAGCAAAAACACTATAAACAACTTCAATTTCCACAGTAGGAGAATTCTTTAAAAATTTTTTTATGTTTATTATTTGTTTTTATAACATCTCCACAATGATATTTAAAATGATATTTGTAAAAGCTTTTTTAAAGACAAGAGATGGTAACTTTGGCTTTAGAGAGGAATGTGTTCTAAGGCTTTGTGAATTAACCAGTTCAGGTCTACTTCTTTAGCATAGCCCTGGGTCTCTAGTAGATGCTTTGAAAGATACAAGTATAGGAAAGAGAAAGGTAAATAACTTCTTTAGACCCACAGAAATAAGGTAATTTATAAAAGCTGAAAATAAATTCTGTCACCAAAATAAAAATCTTTACTATGTGGATTGTTAAGTTGTAATAACTGAAAACCTAAGTTATGAGGAGAAAAACAAAATTTTTTCTATTATGTGAGTTAATGAAGCATAAATGAATGCTGGATTCAAGCTTAGACTGAGGGATTCACTTTTATGCTATAGCCTTACTGTGCATTAAAACTGCATTGATGCATTTTAGGAATTTTTGTATTATTTGTGAATGGGAGAATCCATGTGAAATTGATTACCATCATTTACAATTTAAATCCTACAAAGCCAGCTATAGAACTGCATATATAATATGATATCAATTACGTCAGAAAAAAGGCACATATATATAGGTTAAAAATAGACTGGAAGGAAATGTATACTCATAGTTGTTACCTCTGGGTAGAATGATTGAGGTTCATTTGGTTTCTTCTGTATACTTTCAAGTTGTTTTTAATGATCATATTTATCTTATATATAATCAGATAAAAAAAACAACCATTTTTTAAAGTAGCACTCTTATATAATACCCTTGTTTTTCCTGAGCCTTAATAAATGCATGTATAAGTGGAACTACCATATGACCTAGCAATTCTACTTCTGGGTATTTATCAAAGAAAACAAAAACATTAATTTGAAATGATATATGCACCCCCACATTCATTGCAGTATTGTCTACAATAGCCAAGACCTGTAAGCAACCTAGATGTCCATCAATAAATAAGTGGATAAAAAAAATGTGATGTACATATGCACACACACACACACAAATACAATGGAATATTCCTCAGCCATAAAAAGAAATGAAATTTTGCCATTTGTGACATGTAGATGTATCTAGAAGGTATTATGCTAAGTGAAATAAGTTAGAGAAAGTCAAATACCATATGTTTTTACTCATATGTAGACTCTAAAAATAAATGAACAAACAAAATGAAACAGAAACAAATTCATAGATAAAGAGAACAAACTGATGGTTGCCAGAGGGGAGGGGGATTGGGAGGTTGGGTGGAAAAGGGGAAAAAGATTGAGAAGTACAAACTCCTAATTATAAAGTCATGGGGATGTAATACACAGCATAGATAATGTAGTCATTAATATAATAACTGGTGATATATGGTTGCTAGACTTTTTGTGGTGTTTTTTAAAGTATATAAATGTTGAATCACTATGTTGTACACTTGAAATTAATATAATAATGTATGTCAACTAGAATTTTTAAAAAATGCATGCTGCTTTCTTGGGGGTGGGAGGGGGGAGGTTCAACAAAGCCCTCTGTAAGCACTCCACTGCTATCAGACATTCTACTGAGCTCCAGAGCTGAATCATTTAGCCTGGATCCCAGCACAAGTGAAGTGAGGGCCAAGTGCACTGATACCCTCTTGTTAAAATAATTAATGTTTTATGATGATCCTTTCTTTGATATAAGTTAGAAAATTGGGCATACAATTTATTGAGCTATTTCAAATCTTCTTCTTTCAGGTGATAGACAGGAGCATGACAAAGAGAACCTAAACTTGGAAAATTATAGGGGCCAGGGACCTTCAGATGCTTCCTGTCATGCCTCAGAAGAGGTACCTTCTCAGGCTTCCTTGAGTGGCTTCTTCAGTGAGGATGAGCTGAAACGCTTTGGAGAAGGAGAGAATCCTCCTGAAGGTCAGGAAAACCTTCAGGATGAGGGAATAGGGGGACAACTCTCTCAAGAAAGGAATTCTGGGAAGCAGCTAGGTCATCATTTGCCTAATCCTTATCCAGGAGAACTGTCTATGCTGTGGCTTGAGGAGAAGAGAGAGGCCTCCCCGAAAGGGCAGCCAAGAGCCCCCATGGCCCAGAAACTCCCCACATGCAGGGAGTGTGGGAAAACCTTTTACAGAAATTCTCAGCTTGTTTTTCATCAAAGAACTCATACCGGAGAGGCATACTTTCAGTGCCCCACCTGCAAAAAAGCCTTTCTACGGAGTTCAGACTTTGTGAAACATCAGAGAATTCATACAGGAGAGAAGCCCTGTAAATGTGATTACTGTGGGAAAGGCTTTAGTGACTTCTCAGGATTGCGCCACCATGAGAAAATCCACACAGGAGAGAAACCCTATAAATGTCCCATCTGTGAAAAGAGTTTTATTCAAAGATCAAACTTTAATAGACATCAGAGGGTTCACACAGGAGAGAAACCTTATAAATGTGCCTGCTGCGGAAAAAGTTTCAGTTGGAGCTCAAGCCTTGATAAACATCAAAGATCCCATTTAGGAAAGAAGCCCTTTCAATAGCCATGTTCTCTTAGCCTATTTTTTTTTTTTTTTTTTAATCTCCTGGCCCATTTAAAAATACTTAGCTCCATCAGGAGAAATTGCATCTTTTAGAGGATATCCCTATTTTTTTTTTTTTTTTTTTTTGACACGGATCCAAGAAGACAGTACTTGAACATGGTTTTGGACTTGGAGGGTATATGGGCCTGTGGACTGGATTTTATGCTGGTTTAATATCTTGCTTCCGCATAATGTCTTCATCTTTCACCTCATCTATTTTGGGAAGAGATGGGAAAAAACTATGACTTGGAGATTCTGTTCTAGAAGTGCTACCTGGGAAGAGTTTATCTGGATTAGCCGTAATTGCGGTTTATGTCAAGAACTTTGGATCAGCCCTTTAGCACTGGGCTTCTAGAGCAGGGCTTCCATTACAAAAGGAGGAGCGTAGAGAGCCAGTGAGCTCATGCGTGTTCTTTGTCATACAGGTACAAAATTAATGTCAAGTGTCCCCTGTTTTAAATAAACTTAGTAGAGCCACTCCTGTCTTGTGTCTGAAGTAGCCACTGTGTGTTGATTGTAACTCTAAGTGCATTTTCTCATAAAGACCTTAAATGGTAGTTGAGCTCCTAGATTATCCCAAATAAACATATCAAGTTTTTCAACCAGTTGACCAGTGATAGGAAGGCGCTAGCCTGGTGCTCAGGTGTGAGAACTTGGCCAGTGCTGGGCATTCTTGATCTCAGGTAAGTCTGTCCCTGGTGTCCACTTTCCGAGCCTATCTCCCACTTGTTTGCACACTTTAAGGTGCCCCTCTTTCTCCTAGCATCCCACTTAGACTATCATTTTTGCCAAAGTGTTCTGTGCTTTAAAATTATCTTTATTATTTCATGTTGTACATGTTAGGAAGAAATCAGTAGTATTGATATAATTTGTAGTACTGTCCAGAGGTTTATTAACACATATATCTAACCTGCCCACTTGTCCTTTTCTTCAAAAGTTACATTCCCCAAAGTGTCCTGCACT
Source organism: Rousettus aegyptiacus (assembly GCF_014176215.1). Classification (NCBI taxonomy): domain Eukaryota; kingdom Metazoa; phylum Chordata; class Mammalia; order Chiroptera; family Pteropodidae; genus Rousettus; species Rousettus aegyptiacus. The sequence continues at coordinate 69,974,918 of NW_023416309.1, forward strand.
CACCTAGTAAAACTTCCACCTTCCTTCCATCTTGGCCTTTCCCTTGTCTGTTCTTATTTTACTATTCTTGGTGAGGATCAGGGAGGATGATAAGGAAGCAGACAGAGCTATCTCTGAAGACAGATTAACCTATAGGCAAGAAACTGCTGGTTGTTGGCAAACAATGGGAAGTACATTACTGGTTGATGAGAGGAGAGACAAAACTGAAGTTGCAGTTCCTGAATTTCAGAGGCATTTGTTAACTCCCTTATAACATGAAGATGAGAAATATGGCTTCTTTTTAGAAGATCCAGGAACCACGGGGCAGAAAGCAAGAAAATCATCAAAGAATTGTCATTAGGTTCTGCATTCTGCATAGCAGAGATTGGTAGGATGGTAGGGTTTTATGTTTTAAATCAGGAGTTCTCAAAGTGTGGCCCCCAGACCAGCAGCATTGGCAATTTGTTAGACTTAGTGAATCATAAATTCTGAAGGGTGAGGCCCAGCAATCTTTGTTTTAACAAGCCCTTCAGGGTATCCTGATGCCTGCTCAAGGTAGTAATTAATCCAGAAAAAAGTCTTCATAAGGATATGTAGGAATAATCATCCTAGAAGGGATACTGGGCCCTCCTAGACTCTTCTTGACAAACAAGCCTCCCCATAGAGCTCTTTAAAACTCATTAAAACTGTAGAACTACTTGGATCCCAGAGAATATATATTCCACAGAGGAAATTCTAGTAAACTTCTGGGTTAAATGGCTTGAGGTGAAGGGTTTCTCCTTGGGTATCTCCTAATCTGACAGATGGTAGAGATATATAAAAGGAAACAACCTATCATTCACAGTTGAGTTCTCAGCAAATAGTAGATGTTAGATAAAAGTTTATTGAGTGGATGTTTGAATTAATAAAGGATAAATAATATATATATATATATATGTTTCTCTTATCTTCTAGAGTAGTGATCAGCAAAATGTTGCCCACTGCCTATTTTTGTAAATTAAGTGTTGTTGGAATGCGGGCACAGCTATTTGTTTATGTATTGTGTATGGCTGCTTTGGTGTTCCAGTGGAAGAATTGAGTAGTCGCAACCAAACAGTATGCCCTGCAAATCCTAAACTATTTACTATGATCCTCTACAGAAAAAGTTTGGTGACCTCCTGGTCCAGCGTAAGTTTCTCAAACTATAATAAAACTATTATGTGCATACAACCCACCTGGGGAGGTTGTTAAAATGCAAACACTGATTTATGGGTGATGCCAATGCTGCTAGTCCATGGAGTAGCTAGGAGCTAGAGCATTGAGAGCAGTGCTGTGTAACAGTATCAGGGCTCAACTGTTTGTGGCTTGTTTCTCCTGGGATCTTCATTTATGACTGCAATTCTCAAGGCTTGGACCAGACACAGTTGAAGAATAAATCCCTTTATTAAGGAAGATTCAGTGTTACGAAGTGCCTCCTTCCCTAGCTCCTGGGTCCACACTCCTCCCGCTTAGCCTCACGTTAGGCACTTGTCTCTGAGTTCTCTACAAGATTTCTACAGAATTGTGAGTATTTATGATTTCTTATCTTTCTTTGTGTCTGTGGTTACCACTCATCCTCTTGTCCCTTTTGGGAAGTTTCCAGCCCAGCCTTGTTTTCTCACTGGCTCTGCAGAAAGCTAAACTTGGAGAAGCAAAGCTACCCCAGCTAGAACCCACTTAGATGGGTTCTCCCTAGTTTTCAGGTTGAAAGTCCACACGTAGGTGGGTCCCCGCTGACAAGTCTTGTACACAGGACAAGGATAGACGCTGCGGCAATCCTGCTTATCTGCAGGAATGGCCTTGATGAACATCACAGGCATTGGAGGTGTCAGATCCTTCAGCTTTGCCTCTGTAATGATTCCAGCCTGAGGACAAGAACATGAGAAGAGCCATCTTAGGTCAGACCCAGAGTCTAGCCAGCCAGCCACCTCCTGGTAGAAGACCTAGGAGATAAGACTAAGAAGGATTGCTGCCTTTTTGCCTGCCCCGTTATAAGTTCTCTCAACAACCCATGATATAATGCATCTGATACCTGGACGAAATCACGTTTCGAAGATTTCCAAAAGCTGATATTTATTACATACAATAAGGAGTAATTAAGGAGTATTACATATTTATTACTCATTTTGAAGCTTGAATCTCTCCTAGTTTTTTTTTTTTTTCATTTATTTCATAAACATATTGAATGTCAGATGTCATGCTAGGTGCTGGGTATTTAAAGATGAGTAAGACGGCTACCAGCAAATGCATAGCTTTTAAGATTTTATATCCTGTTCTAGTTTCTTATGTGACATCATCCACGCTCTAGAGCATTTGGACTTTTTGATCAGAGGGAGCTGTGTTCCATCTTTACTCATGGAATAGGGGCCTGGCCTTTCTGTAGCCTTCCAGTTGGGGACTCTGGTTTTCTGAGATGTCTTAATTGAGATGTCTACAGCAGATTTTTCTTAGTCCTGAGAAATGGTCTAAGGAAGAAATGGGTTCCTTCATTAAATAAGCTTGGGAAACGGTGCAACCATACCCTGGACTTGAAGCTTTACAGTGTATACCAGCACACTGAAGACACAAAGTCCTAACAATAAAGAAAACAATTTAATTGTATTTAACCAGACCCTTTTCTTTGCAATCTGTTTATTTCCCATTGTACATGTGTTTTCTGGAACATACTTCGGGAAATGCTGATCCAGAATGGTTCACAGATTCCTTGCCTATGTCCAGGTGACTCTGAGTCCCTTGGACTATGAGTCTGGTTTATTTTCCATGAAATTTATTTAAAGATGAGGATGTGCCTCTTCAGTTCTGTTAGACACTGATATGAGGCATGATGAATAGCAGAACTCTAAGGGAAACAGTGGGAACTCCCTTGTCCCCCATAACTATTTATGGCAGGGTTTGGGAGCAGGGGTAGAACATCCCCCCCCCCCCCCCACATACCATCAAAGCAAATGTTTTAAAATGTACAATTAAGTGTTTTTAAATGTGCAATTTTAATTTTCTAATTCCAGAACATTTTTATCACCCCCAAAAGAAGTTATAACTATTAGCAGTCACCATTAGTAGTGGGGTATTGACATCATATTTAGTTATTATGGTTGAATTCTCTATTTGGCATATTTTCCCCATATGTTTACTTTTAACCTCTTTGTGTCTTTGAATCTAAATTATGTGTCTTGTAGAGAGCATATAGTTGGATCATTTTTAAAAATCTATTCTGCCATACTTTGCCTTTTAATTTTAGTGTTTATCCATTTATATTAATATAATTTCTGATAAGGTAAGACTAACATCTGCCATTTTACTATTTGTTTTCTAAATGTCTTATTCCTGTTTCTCTATTACTGCCTTCTTTTGTGTTAAATATATAATAGTATACTATTTTAATTCCCTTGTTATTTCTTTTACTGTATTTAAAAATTATTTTCTTAATGGTTTATACATTAACATCTTATAAAATGTTTCAGATTAACACCAACTTAATTTTGGCTGTATACAAAAAACTTACTCCTATATAGTTCCATTCTTCCACCTTCCTGTGTTTAAGAACTTGTACTTAACTTGTATTCCATCTTTACACATTTTATGCCTATCAGCATAGATATAATTATTGCTTTATGTGATTGTCCTTTAAATCAGGAGAAAAATGAAAGTTACAAAAAAAATCATTCATATTGTCTTTACATTTACATATGAAATTACTTTCATTAGTACTCTATTTCTCCATATGGACTTGAGTTACTGTCTAGTATCCTTTCATTTTATCCTGAAGGACTCCCTTTAGTATTTCTTGTAGGGCTGGTCAGCTAGTAATAAATTCTCTCTCACTTTTATTTATTTATTTTTTTAAATCTGTGAATGCCTTAATTTCCCCTTCATTTTTAAAAGATAGTTTTGCTGGATGTGGAGTTCTTGACTGATGATCTTTTTCTTTCAGCACTTTCACTATGTAATTCCACTGCCTTCTGGCCTTTGTGGTTTCTAATGAGAAATAAGCCATTAATCTCATTGAGGTCCACTTGTAGTTGATGAATTACTTTTCTTTTGCAGCATTTAAAATTTTATCTTTATCTTTTAACAGTTTGATTATAACATGTCTTGGTATGGATTTCTAAGTTTATTCTATTTGGATTTTTTAACCTTCTTAGATGTGTAAATTAATGTTTTTCATCAAATTTGGATGAAAAGATTTTTTATTTCTTCAAAGATTCTTTCTCTCTTTCTCCTTTCCTCTGGAACTCCCACTATGCAAATGTTGGCTTCCATGATGGTGTCCCTCAGGTCTCTAAACTGTTCATTTTTCTTTACTTTTTTCTTTCTGTTTCTCAGGTTGGATAAATTCAATTGATGTATTTCTAAGTTTAATGATTCTTGCTTACTGAAATCTACTGTTGAAATCCTCTACTAAATTTTTATTTCAGGTATACTTTTCAACTCCAGAGTTACTATTTTTTTTTAATTATATCTCTTTATCAATATTCTCTATTCAGTGAGACATTGGTCACATACTTCTCTTTAGTAATTTAGACCCAGTTTCCTTTAGTTCATTCAATATATTTAAAATAGTTGATTAAAAGTCTTTGTCTAGTACGTCCAGCTTCTGACTTTCTCAGGGACAGTTGTTGTTGACTACTTTTTTCTGTTTTCTTTTTTTGTTTCTTTGCATGTATCATAAGTTTTTTTTTGTTGTTGAAAATTGGATATCTTAAATAATAAAATGCAGCAACTCCGAAAATCAGATCTTCTCCCTCTATAGGGTTTGTTGTTTAGTGACTTTTCGGAACTGATTCTTTAAAGTCTGTATTCTTTGTCATGTGCAGCCACTGAATAATTGGATGGATTTTTAAAAAATGCCTGGAACCAATAAGTCTCACAGTCTTTGGTCAGGAACTCTATGTGTGTGTGTGTGTGGGGGGGCATGCCTTTAGTGCTCAACCAGGCAGTTTAAAGCTCCGCATTAGCTTTAACTTCCTGATTGCACGCAGCCTCAATGTTAGCTAGAGGTGAGAACTTATGGTCCCCTCAGGTTTATCGTGAGCATGTGCATCACCCTGGGCATGTGCCAATCTCTGCACATGGGCATGGCCTTCTAGGTTTCCAAGAACATGTTGGAGGTTCTCTAAGTCCCTCTGAACATCTAATTTTCTACCTTCTCTTTAAAGCTTTTTGGTTATCTTATGATTTGTCCCATTGTTACCTACTGCTTCACGCTAGCTTCAGTATCTTTGATCATTTTCAGTAAAAGCCCTTGGGGAAAGGCTGTTGCTCTAGATGAGCTTTAATGCAGGGCAAATACAGACAGACTTGTGAGTGGGGTCTTCCATGAAACCATGAGACAGGAAAAATGGTAACAGTTTTCTGGGAATGGGGCTTCAAAGGCACTACAACTCCATTTCACCTCAACTGGTGGCTGCTTTGCTGCTATTTTCACGATGCCTATGGCCTGTTGGTTGTCAAGGCTACCACAGAGTCAGAGAGTAGGGGATGAGAATAGGACAAGTTAAAAGGCCCCAAAGCTTGCTCTTTTTACTGAGATTAAGTCTCCCCCCCCCCCCCAACATACCCTCCTTGGATTGCTTAAAGCCTTTGGTTAATTTCCAGAATTCTGCAAAAGTTGATTCTGATAATTTTTTTTGGCCAGTGTTGTTACTGTTTTATGGAAGAGAGGATTTTCGGATATCCTTACTCTTTCATTTTTGCTGAAATCTCTCTGGGATAGACACTGTGAGAGCAAGAGCTTTTGGTGGGCAAGTATTGCTTTTTGGAAAGTTTTTATAACTGTTACTTAGAAACAATTAATGAAAAATTGGAGGCAAAAGATTGAAATCATCTTTTTTTCCTCAGGCTGTTTAAACACTGTTCTACTTCACTGTTCTTTCTATTGGCTCCTGATTGGTTTTCTGGGCTGCCATAACAAATTGCCACAAAGTTGGTGGCTTGATACAACATAAACGTTTTCTTTCAATTTCTAAAGGCCAGAAGTCTTAAATCAAAGTATAGGTAAGCTTGGTTCCTTCAGTAGGCTCTGAGGAAGAAACTGTCCCATGCCTCTTCTCAGCTTTTGGTGGTTTCTGGCAATCCTTGGCTTTCCTTGCCTTGTAGTTGCATTACTGAAATCTCTACTTCCATCTTTACAGGGCATTCTCTTCTGTGTCTCCAACATAGCCTTCTTACAAGGATACCAATCATTGGATTTAGGTCCTGTTATACTCTAGTATGACCCTATTCCCAAATACAGTCACATGCTGAGGTTCTGGGTGAACATGAATTTTGAAAGGATACTATTTAATCCAGTACAGTTCTATAAGTATATTTACATGGACTTCTAGGGTCTTCTAGTTATTTTAACAGTTTTTCACCATTAGCTTGATACTGACTGCTAGGCATAGTTTAGTGTCATTTGCCAAGTGGGATATTTGACTAAGCACTCCTCCCAGATTATGTGTACAACAAATGTAAATTTGTTCTAGAGTTATCCATCGTTGTTCATGTCATTTATCCTAGCCATCTGTGCTTGTTTGCCAGTTTCCTATCCATGATAAACATCTCTAATCTTATGGCAACTCAAATTTTTATTAGCCTTCAGTGAGGAATCCTTTCAAAATATCACTTTAAATGGTATTTACTGGCTCTTCTTTGCTGACGGGGACAATGTAAAATGTAGAAGGGATTTCTGCCTTTCTAAGGCTCACAAATGAGAAAAGTGGACCAGGGAAGTAAAATGATATCCCCAGCAACAGGGATAGCTGATTCCAACACTTTTTGAGTGCTCCCTATGTGTTGTTCTAAGTATCTTGCATATTAAGTCATTTAATTTTCCTGAGAACACTATTTCTCCATTTAACAATTGAGTAAAGTAAGATTTGGAGAGGTAGAATTACATACTAAGTCCCAGAGTTAATAAATGGTGGTGCTAATCCAACCAGTCTGGTTCCAGAGCTTTTAACTACTATACTCACTCTGCAAAGTCTGTGTTCTTTGCACCATCCTGGTTGTATAAAAAAGGCTTGCCAGCCTAAAGGAAAGGTTATCTAGGTCAAAAGATTCAGGGGCATCCCTTTTAGTAATAACACTTTATAGGAGGCAGTATGCAATTCAATCAGCCCACGAAGGATGTCCCTTGGCTCATCCTAAGATTTACCTGTGCATCCCAGCGAGCACCTTCCATGAAGAGGCCATGGATATAGACCCCTTCCCGAGGAGGGCTTCTGAATTCCTCTCTGTTCTTCTTTGTCACCTCACATTGCAGAGCCATTTGGTCCAGTGGCCACTCATTCTTGCGGGCAATGGACTGCATTATGGCAGTCAGGAAGGACTGGGGGTTGAAAAAGCCTGTCAGCCACACAGTGGAGGGCATTGCAAAGTCACCTATCCAAGCTTCCAACTCCTTGATTCTGCTGAGGAGATCCAAAAACCAGGCTGCCAGGCCTGCTGTGGAAGGGTAGGCTCGCCTGGCCCAGGGCTCTGGCACTGTGTCTAAGTACAGGGCATTCTGTAAGTTTTCCATGTCACTGGTCATGGTCAGCTCCCCCTGAAGACAAAGAGCAAAAGGGAAAAGTGAGGTGGCAGCAAGTCTCTGCAAACAACTGGTCTTAGGGACCTTCAGCTCATAGCCCTCAGAAAGATAGGTGATGACTCCAGGGGTGGGTGACACAAAGACTTCTGTCTAGTACCTGATTTGCAAGGTTCATCTCAGAGAGGCTGGTCCCTTAAAATGCTCTCTACTCCAGTGATATCAGAGTCTATACGTATTTACTAGCAGTAGTGCCCTGGTCCATTGTGGACCTCAAACCACCTGCATGTTCCATGCTTATTCAACCCTACCCTAAAGCGACTCCATACAGGGTTTAGGGTACCCAACAAGGCTTGTGTTATGGACTGAATGTTTGTGTCCCCCTGAATTCATCTGTTGAAATCATAATCCCCAATATAATAGTATTAGGAGCTAAGGGCTCCTGGAAGGTGATTAGGTCATGAAGTAGAGAACCCGTATGAATGAGATTAATGTCCATATAAAGGAGACCTCAGAGAGCTCTCTCGCCCCTTCCATCTTGTAAGGACACAGAGAGAAGACATTGGTCTGTGAACCAGGAAGTGAACTCTCCAGTTTCTTGATCCTGGACTTCTAAGCCTCCATAACTGTGAAAAATAAATTTCTATTATTTATAAGCCACCCAGTCTATGGTATTCTGTTATAGCGGCTCAGACTAAGATGGCTTGGCTCACCCATTAAGTAGAGACTGTTAAAATGTGAGAGAGGCCTTCCTGGGGCCTGGAGTCACTTTGCCTTTGGGACATGACACTGGCACCATAGAATTCTAGGTCTAACTCTCTTAACTTTTGGAACCGTTAAAAAAAAGTTAAGCGTACCTTTCTTCGAATGAACATATTTCAGGTCCTTAATGACATCCAGAAACTAATCCCCTGAATCCTGGTTTACATAGGAAATAGACTAATAATTTCTTTAGAAACGTCACAGAGTGTAGTTGTTACATGTATACTTTCATATATCATAGAGTCAGATGATGGCTACACTATATTAAGATATAAATGCCTTAATATTTTAAGGAAAAGCAGAACATCCGTAATCAGACCAGTCTGAGATAGGCCAGCCTGAATGAGAACAGCCTGAATTACAGATCTTTCTCCCCTCAAGTAAATGACTTTACTACAGGGATAGAAAATAGATTTTGTTCCATGTGTCTACTCAGCTGCATTGAGGTGGCTGACTAGACCAGGGTGTTGCGAAGGATTCTGAGGCGATCTCAAGGGTCAACAGGAGGCAAACCAGAGTTTATCATTTTCAAACACCCACATTAGGTGAATGAAAGTTCCTTCTGGTAGAGTTACATAAGAGTCTATATAAATGAATACTAATATTGAGTAAAAAATGGAAATATAAAAGGTTCTCTGTTTGGAATCTCCACTTCAGTGAAGACTTCTGAAAACAGACTGTAAAACACCACTTTTTTAAAAAAAATCTGAGCCAAAATCAAATTTCTGAAACAATATTGTCTTCCTCATGCTTGCAGTTATGTGATAATTCATTATTATTACATGTAATTTACAACTTATATGATAAAGTCCCCCTAAAATAGCTGATTTAAAATAATATAACATTAAATATAATCATTAAATTTAGTGCAAAGGAAAAAAATAAATGACCCAACATGATAGAACTCCTTTATGAGACCCCATCTGTGTAACTTTTTCTTGCCTTATTGCACTATTTAGAACCTTCATTCCAATAATGAATAAAAGTGATGAGGGTGGATATCTTTGCTTTTTTCCCAGACTTAGAGGGAAAGTATTCAGTCTTTCACCATTGAATATGGTGTTAAGTTTTACCTTAGATGTCCTTTATTAGGTTGAAAAAAGTCTCTTTTATTTTGCTGATATTTTAAAATCAAGATTTGGTGTTACATTTTGTCAAATGGTTTGCTTTTATGAAGATATTTATATGGTTTTCTTGTTTAGTACCTTAATATGGTGACTTTCATCACTTGATTTTTGAATGTGAAAACCAACCTTGCATTCCTGGGATGAATCCCATATGACCATGATGTATTATATTTTTCTTATATTGTATAATTTGATTTACGAATGTCTTGCTAAGGATTTTTGCAAATGTATTTATGAGGAATATTTATCTCTTATTTTATTTTCTCATAATGTCATTGGAATCAAGTTAATTCTGGCTTCATAATATTTATTGGGAAGTGCTCTCTCATCTTTTTATTTAAATTAAACTTTTAATTTTGAGATAATTGTAAATACATATGCAGTTGTAAGGAATAATTCAGATTTGTGTACCCTTTACCCAGTTTACCCCAATGGTGACATCTTGCAAAACTATAGTATAATATGACAAATAGGATACTGATATCGAAACAGTCAAAAAACAAAACATTTACATCACTACAAGAATCCCTTTTATAGTCACACTTTTTTCCTATACTTTTCTGTAATCCCTAGTAACCTCTGATCTAGTCTCCATTTCTGTAATTTTGTCATTTCAAGAATGTTATAAATGAAATTGTAGAGTTTGAAAATGTTTGAGATTTTTTTTTTTCATTCAGCATAGTTCTCTAAAAATTCATCTAGGTTTTTGGATGTAACAAATAGTTAATTCCTTGTTATTGCTGATACTATTCAATGAAATGTGTGCTAAGCAAAATAATAGCCCTTCCAACGATGTCTACATGCCAATCTCTTGAACCCATAAACAGGTTACCTAACATGGCAAAAGGGACTTTGCAGATGTGATTAAGTTAAGGAGTTTATAAGGGGCAATTATCCTGGATTATCAGGGTTGGCCCGATGTGTTCACAAAGATCCTTGGAGGAGGGAGATATGCAGGTCAGAGGCAGAGATAGATGGGAAGATGCTATACTACTGGCTTTAAAGATGGAGAAAGAGGCCATAAGCCAAGGAAGGTAGCAGCCTCTGGAAGCTGAGAAAGGCAGGTGAGTGGATTCTTCTTAGCTAGAGACTGCAGAATAAACACAGCATTGTCCAAATCTTGATTTTAGCCAAGTGAGAACCATTTCAGACTTCTGATCTATAAAATGTTAAGTTAATAAATTATTTTAACTCACTAAGTTTGTGGTAACTTTCTATAGCAGAAATAGGAAACTAATACAGTATGGATGTTTCACAGTTTATTTAACTATTCACCCACTGAAGGACGTCTGGGTTGTTTCCAGGTGTTGGCAATTATAAAAAAGCTATAAACATTTGTGTACAGATTTCTGTGAGAACATACATTTTTATTTCTCTGGGATAAATGCCCAGAAATGCAGTTGTTAGCTTGTGCAATAGTTACATGTTTAGTTTCCTAAGAGACTGCCAGACTGTTTTCCAGAGTAGCTATGCCATTTTATATTCTCACCACCAATGTATGCACAATTCAGTTTATTCATATCCTCGCCAGCATTTGGAGTTGTTATATTTTTTATTTTACTCATTATGATAGGTGTGTAGTAATATCTCATGATTTTAATTTATATTTCCCTAATAGCTAATGGCTAATGATGATGAATATCTTTTTGTGTTATTATTTTTCACCTGTATATTTTAATATCTTTTGTGTATTTTTAAATTGGATACTATTGAATTTTGAGCATGATGTATTCTGGAGACTAGTCCTTTTTCAGATATGTGGATTGCAAATATTTTTACCCAGTCTATAGCTTGTCTTTTTTTTTTTTCTGTTAAAATGATCTTTTGTAGAGCAAAGATTTTTAATTTCAATGGAGTACAATTTGTTAGTCTTTCATTTCATGGCCTGTGTTTTTGGTATCAGGTCTTCTAAGAATTATTTTCCTTCCCCTAAAGCTTGAAGGTTTTCTCCTATCTTTTTTTTTTTCTGAAAGTTTTATAGTCTTAAGTTTTATGCTTGTTCTTGATCCATTTTCAGTTAATTTTTAACGATAAGATGTGAGACTTAGCTTGAGGTTAATATTATGTCAAATTACTCTAGCACCATTTGTTGAAAAGGCTATTTTTTCCTCAATTGAGTTGCTTTTGCTCACTTGTCAAAAATCAGTTGGGGTATTTGCGGAGGTCTATTTACAGCTTCTTTATTCTATTCTATCCCTCCACAATACCACACAGTCTTGATTCCTATAGTTACATAATAAGTCTTGAAATTAGGTAAACTGCTTCCTTCCACTTTATTCTTCCTTTTCAAAAGAGTTTTCACTATTTTAGTTTCTTTGCTTTTCTATGTAAATTTTAAAATAATCTTTTCTGTATCTACAAAAGTTTATTGCTGGGATTTTGATAGAGATTGCATTAAACTTGTGTGTCGATTTGAGTAGAAATAACATCTTTACTATGTTGAGTCTTCCAATCAATGAAAACTATATGTCTCTCTATTTATTTATATATTCTTTAATTTCTTTTATCAGTGTTTTGTAATTTTTAGCATACAAGTCCTGTACATGTTTTGTTAGATTTATATATACATATTTCAATTTTTTGAGTGGTTAAAATGGTATTTTTAATTTCAGTGTCCATGTTTTCATTTCTTGCATATAAAAATATAATTAAGTTTTGTGTTTATCCTGTATCCTGTGATCTTCCTGAGTAGTTTTGGTACTTTCTTTTAGTACTTTAATGATATCTCTCTACTGTCTTTTGCTTGTATAGCTTCCTATGAGAAGTCTGCTTTCATTCTCCTCTTTGCTCCTTTGTATGTACTTTTATTTTTTCTTCTGGTTGCTGTTAAGATTTTTCTTTATTCTTGGGTTTCAGAAACTTGCTTATGAGATATCTTTACATAGTTTTTATTAGGCTTATTTTAGGGGCTTGTCAAGCTTCTGGGCCTATGGATTTATAGTTTTTATCTAATTTGCAAAAATGTGGCTCTTATTTTTTCGAAAATTTTTTTCTGTTCACCTCTATCCTGCTCCAACCCTTTCTGTCTAGGACTTAAACATATGTTAAACTTCTTGATATTATCCCATAGGTCACTAATGCTCAGTTTACTTATTGTCAGTGTTCCCTCCCACCCCACCCCCCCTTTTTCCTAGTTTAGTTTCATTGCTCTGTTTTCATGGTTAATGATCTTCTGCTTAGTTAGTTATTAATCCTCTGATGTTCATCTTTTTATTTCAGATAATGCATTTTTCATCTCCATACATTCCATTAGGATTATTATATATATATATCTTTATATATATCTTTATATATCTATATCTATATCTATATCTATATCTATATCTATATCTATATCTATATCTATATCTATATCTATATATATAATCTTTCTTTTTCCATTTTATCACGATCTCACTTCTGTCCATCTTCTTGGACCTATAGAAGAAACTTAGAACAGTTGTCTTAATATCTTTGTCTGCTAATCTCATCATTTTTGCCATTTCTGGCTCCATTTTAATTGATTAACTTTACTCCTGGCAATGGACCAAATACACCTGTTTCTTTACATGCCTGCAATTTGTTTACTTTATGTCAGACACTGTGAATTTTACATAATTGAGAACTGGATTTTGTTGTATTTCTATAAAGAATGGAATTTATTGAAAGGCCGGAATTTATTTTTTGCCTGTAGTTAATTTACTGCATGATACTTCCTGTTTTGTGAGTTCTTTCTACTCTGCATAGCAGGAGCACGATTTATTCTCAGCTGTGTGTGAGCTCTGAGAATTGTTCTCTCTGCTCCTTTCTGGTGGTTCTTTCTCAGATTTGTGCAGTTTCTTCTCACTTATATGCAGAGCAGGATCTAGCCAAAGCCTCAGGGGATGCTTCCACAGAACATTGGAGCTCTTGCTCTGGCAGCTGGCTTGGCATTCTTCTCTGCAAACTCTAGCTACCTTGGCCTCCATGAACTCTGTCCTTTGTCTCAATTCAGCAGAACTTGGGGCTCTTTCCTGAACTGTAGACTAGAAACTGCCTCCACATGGTAAGTTTGTGCGATGGGGGGCTCCTTTAATAAAGAGAAAAACTTCTTGTTTCTTTTCTTTCAAGTATCATAGTCCTGTGATGCCTGTTGTCCAATATCTGAAAACCGGCATTTTTTCACATATTGTATGGTTTTCTAAGTTAAGGTAAATCTGGTTTGTTGACCATAAACAGAAAACCAGATAAGTCACTTTAAATATCATTTCAATACTTTACAGAGGTTACCATCACAATTGTAAAATTTCCTTTTGTAATCAGTGTCTGTCTCTGGGCAAAAAAAAAAAAAAAAATTCTAAATGTGTAAAAAGAATTATTGAAAAACTTAAAGTCATCATGACTAACTCAAGTCAATAATTTTTAATGGACTAATTATTGTGTGTGTGTGTGTAATTTTCTAAATCCCTGATTTATAAAGGCAAGCCCCTTGAATTCTTCATAGGCTGTGCAGTATTTACAGTGGTGAACAACTTACTTAACAGAAAGATATACACTGAGGATTGAATGGATGCAGTTGACCTCCCTTCCCCCTCCCTACATCGCCTTTGTACTTAGACCCACAGCAAATTAGAGAGGGCTATACTAGTTCCACCCTCCCCACCCCCCACCCCCACCCCCCCGGAAATATATAACAATTAGAAGCACCCTTGCTTGAGGAGTTCCTAGTTTAACTAAGGAAGTAGGGTTTGTATGTGTGGAAAGACTTGAGTGATGACTTACGAGCAGTTTAAAAGAGATAGAAGCATAAGTACATACTAATCCAGGAACAGTGCTGGATGTCTGTGTAGCACAGGTGTGGAAGAGTAAAGTGACCACAGTTAGGTGGGACTTGTCAGAGAAAGGTTTATAAATAACACACATTTACAGGTGTGTGTGTTTTTAAATTTTTTATTATGGTGACATCGCTTAACAAAATCTAGTAAGTTTCAAGTGTACGATTCAACAGTAAGGCATATATATATATATTGCATTGTGTGTTCACTGCCCGTTGTTAGATTTTTTTCCTGTCACCACATACTTGACTCTTTTTGTCCCATTTACCTCCTCCCTTACAGGTGTGTTTTTGAGATAGGAAGACCCATGGAAAGACAAAGAGGCTAGGAGATGGCTATTGCAGATATTTGCCATGACAGTGCTGGGAACCTGCACCGTGCAGAGAAGGTAGTAGCTGAGCACAGTGTCTTCTGGGGGGGGGGGGGCAGAAGGGCTGGGAGCCCCGGATCAGTGGTTCTTAACACTTCTTTTCTCACAAACATGATGGATTATGCCCATAAACAGAACACAGTTCCAGTACCCAGTAGGGGATATATATGGGAATGCTGTACCTTCTGCTCAATTTTGCTGTGAACCTAATAATGTTCTAAAAAATAAAATCTGATAATAAAAAATATACACTCAATACTTAATTTTTAACACACTTCTGAAATCTAAAATCATTTTGATAGCAGAGAAACATAAAATGTGTAACTTGGCATTCTTAAAAAATTCTCACAGCTGCTTATAACATGATTATAATTTGTTCTGACAATGATTTTGCATTTACTAATTGAATGTGCAAGGATGGAGCCTTAAAGAATGTACTGTCTCTTAGGTTTTTACCAGTTTGAGAGTGAAGCAGGAACAATTTAAGAAAAGAAGAAATCATTTGCTTTGTAGTTAGGTTTCTGAACTCAGATATTCCCATAACCTTGAGAAGAAGTAGAAATGACTAATTTTCAGAAGAGAGGCAGAGAAAAAACAGAGAACACTGCCTTATATTCACTAAGTGTTACTTGTGTCCCTCTTAGAAGAGAGATATATCTATAGACTCTTAGACAGCACTTCCTGAATGGTGTTCAGAAAAAAATCATTTACTAAGATGTGACTAGATTGGTAGAGGCTGGATTGGGAAGACTGGAAGTTTCTGTGGCCAAATTCTGGGTAACTAGGCCCTTCTTAAAGACTCAGGCTATACTACTATAGAGAAACTTGCTTCCATTTGTTCAAGCCCCAGTTTCTCAATCTCTTCCTGCCTGAATGGATCCCATGTTAACATCTGCATGTATTTGTTCACATGTCAAGAGTCAATAAAAAGAGAACTTGCAAAGAAAACACTGAATCCTTATTTTTAAAAAATGATGCCTCATTTCAGGGTCCTGTGACTTACTTGCTCCATGTCAGCATTCACAGGGGTCAGCAACACCCACATACTCCTTCTTGAGGGGCTGCTGGCTGCACCCTGTCCTGAGAGTCAGCTCTTGTCTGTTTATTCTTCCCTGTAAAAATGGTCTTTGCAGCCAGCTTTCATTTGTATGAAACATAGGAGGTGAGGGGATGGGGAGGGAAGTGGAAATGATACAGGTTCCACCCTTTTTAGTCTGGCTTCCAGGTTAAGGTTGACAGCAGCTCATCCTTCTGGGTATTCTGATAGAGTGCTCCTTGAAGGCCAAAGGCATATGGGCCGGGGCAGCTGCCTAGTGGGTGGTGACTGTAAGTCATTAAAGGGGAAAAGCAGGCACCCTTCTCAGACATGTGCTGTTAACTCACAGTGGATCAGAATAAAAAGCATCTCCCTTACATGCCAAGCCATCCTGTGAATCCCTCCTGTTCAAGTCTCTCCCTTCTGTTATTTCCTCTCCTGTTCTCATTTCTTGCAAGCTCAGCTCTCTCTCTTTCACAGACTTAAAAACTTTCCCTTCTCTGAACTTTCTCATCTTCTTGTACCTTTATTTTTCTGTAAAGACATTTGTTCAACTTTTAATTCTATGCAATTGCCTTAACGCTGTGATTCACAAACTTGACTCATCACAACAATTACCTGACTGCTGGTTTAAAATATAGGTTTCCAGAACCCAGGAGGAATGGAGGGTGGAGATGGGAATGTGTATTGTGATAAAACCCCCAAGAAGTCTGATGACCAGGCCAATTTGGGAACCTTTCCTAATGAGACTGTATTTGAATGACAGCATTTTAAATTAGAGATTGCTCTGTCTGTCCTCCAACTTACAGAGGAACCAGGAGAAAAAGGCATTTTTCTGTCAATGCCGGCCACCTTTAGAAGTTCACTATATTGCTGTTACTCACCTGAGTTGATCTGTTGCTCTGACCAAAGCAGGTTAAATCTTAGAGCAGGCTTAGGGTTCTTCCGTTGGGAACCTCAAGAAGATTCTTGTTACCTCCAGTCATAATCCTGTCCTTCCTCCAAAGTCCCCTTGATGCCACTTCATCATAGGGGGCTTCCCTGATCCCCCATACTTGTTTTTTCCTATCTCCTCTCACATCTCTCTATGTGGCATTTAATTAATCCTGCCCTGTTTTATAATCCACTTTGTGTTTGTTTTTCCAAGATCGACTCCCCTTTCAGTCTCCTTCACATCCTTCAGCTTGGAGGGCCAAGACTTATCCCAAGAACTCATCAATCAGCACAGTTTGCATAGACTGAAAGGAAAAAGAAGCCCTCCCTATCCCCTTTATCTTTGCCAGGGCACACTCTGATTTCTGACACCGAACCACAGAGAAGGCTCTTGGAGGGGTGAGTGAATGAATTGGAAGTTGAATGGGTAAATAGATTGTGCCAAATTACATGGATTCAATAAGCTACAATTGCAAAAAACTTACTCAAGATAATTACTAATATACACCTGTGAACCATAGTAATAGAGCTGCATAATATGACAGGCAACATCCTTGCTTACATTTGAGGTTGCTCAATGAAATGTATTTCATTTGATTACAAGCTGATGCATAATTTAGAAATATTACTCAACACCGTTAGTCTTCAACATCCTTTCTTGTCACGTTTCTCCTTATTTCCCTCCAACTGTATTGAGAGGAGAAGGGAAATTAACGAAGTTTTAAAAACCCCACTAATCTAGATTTTGAAGCCTATTTCATAGTTTCTATGTGACCACATGTGAAGAAACTCACGGTTGTTTTTTTTTTTTTTTTGATGCACACGTGACCATGACTGTAGAATTCCAAGAGCCAGACCAGAAGGCAGCAGCACATCACAGCCCTGGAATACAGGGCTTGGCTGAGCTTTCATTGTTGGCTATAAAACTGGGTTCTCACTTTCCAGCTTTCTGGGGTCACAATTCTTTTAATAAATGAGTTGATATAAATTGACAACAGTCACCGTCCTCATCTCCTAAAAGGCAGCAAGCCTTCCTATTTGCCTATCATCCAGGTGAACAGGTAAAATCATATATATTAGGTTTTGTGCTAGGCACTTGACATAATTATCTTATGGTGAATAAAGCAAATCTGGGGTATAGTCTTGGGGCCCAGCCCTCCCATGACTCAAGTAGAAGGGAGGTAGAAATAGTAAACATCTTCATTGCTCATGAGAAACCTCAGAGTTTATGCAAACTTGGATCTTTCAGATCTTTGAAATAATCTTGAAGTTATAAAGGATAAAAATTCTTTCCTTTCCCATAATGGGGTGATAACAATACTATCAGCTAATACTTTCGTCTACTTACTGTGCGCTAAGCATTGTTCTAAACACTCTATGTAAATAAAATTATTTAATCCTTCTAAAAGTCCTTTGAAGTGAACAATTATCCCTATTTTACAGAGACCAAAAGAGCAAGACACAGTATCTAAGTCACTTCTTGGCCACACAGAGAGGAAATGGAAGAGCTGGTAGTTGATCCTCTCCAGAACCTGTACTTTTATCCAGCACACATTTTTGCCTCTCATGAAAGCAATTTCACCTATGTCAGGAGAAGACACCAGGGCATCAAGACTTTCATTTGGTTGTCACTCAGAGTATAGTTTCCTAGTAGTTCGCATATGCTGACCAGCCAGTTATAGTTCATTCCCACTCCAGCACAGCTTTGGGCTTCTAGATCTTGTTTCTTACCCTCCCTGAAGCATGAACAGACTCTAGTTTCTGGGACCAACACCTTCTTGGGCATGCAGATTGCTGTAAAACTGCTCTCCAGCTCCCAGATTCCCCACTGCCACTCTCTCCCCAAGATGGTCCAGCTGGCAAAGTTCTTCTCACCAAAGACCTCACCCACCTTCAAGCTGAGGTCCAGCTCCCTCAGTGAGCGCTGGATCTCTCTGGTGAGGATGTTCATCCGTTCACACTCTTGGAAGACAACTACAATGTAGGGGGTGCGGTCTTCCACTTTAGCCATCAGCTCTTGGATGTTAAACTCGTCTGTTACCCGCTCCAATATTTCTTCCAGAAGGGCCTTCACCTGTCCCACAATAGAAAACACAAAGTTAAGAATGGGCTCTAATTATTCAGAAGGACTTCATTCTTCTGTGATGTGTCACTAAAGATCCCATCATCCATCCCCTGGCCACAGTCTTGCCTGCTTACTTTAGTCGACTGTGTAAGGGGTTGAGGACCAACCACAGGATAACTTCCCCATAAGCTATGACTTCTGCAACCAGCTTAAAATGATGAACACAGATACTTTTCCAAGAATTGGGAGTTGGAAAAACCCAGAGATTGACATTGTTAGCTGTGAGAATCAAAGTAGAAAGGCATAGGATAGACTTGGGCCTAGGGTGCTCACTTTGGGCCATGTGAAACTGCAGTGATGAATATATATATATATATTTTCCAAGTATATATATATATATATATATATATATATATATATATATATATATATATATATTCCAAGTTTCCATGAGGCTGCATTGCAGTGTCCATTCTTGGGCCCTGGAAGAAGCATTCCCATCTATCACGTAAACCTCCTCCCCAATCCCATGATTCCTTTTGCCGCACAAATTGTCAGCTAACTGGACCAGGGGAGCTAGAACAGCCAGGGTTTCTCTCCTGGAAAATTGGAATTGAGGTACCAAGATACTGAGTTATTTTGGGGCAAACACTTGGAGGCTTGAGTCTGCCATTTAGAAATAAATGAGTAAGACCAGGAGGTCTGTCAGGAGAGAAAGAAAAAAAATGAAACAAGTGTGGACATCATAGATCATGTGGCCAGCAGAAGTGAATTGAGGGAGGGCAGGAGCCAGCAGGAGAGAGCACCAGCCTTCTAGGATCGTGAGAGCTGAGCTCCAGATGCAAGTGGTGGGTGTCCGTTGCTTTTCTCTGTTCATCATCTCTCTCAACAAGTCCCTCTCTCCTTCATGAAATTACCTCTTACTCATTGTTCTGGGGTACAGTCATAGGGCCAGCCCTCTCATGACCCGAGTAAGTCAATCAGATTATCTTTCAGGAGCATAAAATTTAAATCTCAAGCCTAGGTTTCAGGGACAGAAATCGGGTGGAGCCACTGACAGGATGGAAGTGCCTTGAAAGGACTGTCTACTTTTCTTTATCCCTGGGCCCTAGGGCCATTGTGGTTTCTACTCTCTCTTAAGTCGATTCCTTTGATATAGTGAGCTATTTCTTGCCTATTTCAGCTAAATTGATATCTGTTGTTTACACCAAAGAACCTGACTGAGTTAATACAGTTCAGTTATGCATTACCCATGTGAATTTTAGCAAGTCATTTAGGCCTCAATTTTCTGCATCTATAAAAATTTTCAAGAGCATCTTTTCCACCAACTCTCTCTCCCCCAACTCCCAGGGCTGATGCAAAGATCAAATCAAATGAGTTGATAAATGTGGCAGTATCTGAAAGCTATAAAAAAACTATATAAATGTAAAGGGTTATTAATATTCACTTTGCTTTGTACTGTTAACATACGATACATTCTCTAGGAAAAGAGCTGATATTAGAAAAAAGAAAGTAAAACTCATCACCCTGTCATGAATGGGTCTCTGGTGCTGTCATAGCAAAAACTGGAATGGAATTTTAATGGTACCTGAAAGTTGCTGCTAGGGTAGAAGACAAATAGCTAAAATTATATCATATTTCTGTCTGGAATGGAATCTGAAGGAATAGCATTTGGACATGATTCACAAAAAGATAGTTTGGAGGCATTGCACCAAAATACACTGAACGTAGGGAAACAGAGTTCTATTCTGTCACTGGCCAGGCTGTGGAGAATTTGGAGACCAGGACTGAGGATGGAGAAAACTGTTAGGGAAGGGAGCAGACCCGCAGACATGGACAGGACCCTCTTCTGCTCAGAGCCTCTCAGATAGGGGGAGTGGGTTCTCAGGGATGTGGTCTGCTTTATTTCCATAAACAAATATCTTTTTTTTTTTTTGCCTTTTTTCCTTTTTGGAATAGTAATAAATGCTTAACATAAAAATCTAAACATTACAGATCCAAATGATATTAGAAACAAAATTTCCCACAATTTTTCTTCTTCTCTCAAAGGGGGAAAAAACCACTAACTGCTAAATTTTTAGTTTATAATTTCTGAAAGTAACCTTCAATGCATATAACTCTATCCACCCATCCATCCATCCAACCACCCATCCAGCCAGCCAGCCAACCATCTAGCCATCCCCATATTTATCATGTCTGTTATGTCTTCCCTCCGTCTCTTACCCCTCCCTCCTCCACTTTTCTATCAATAATGGAATCATTCTACATGTACCTTTTTTAGCTTGCTTTTTTCACATTATAATAAATCTTAGACACATTTTCTAGTTAGTACATGCAGATTTGCCTTTTTTTAAAAAAAAAAAACAGTATGTATTTCACTGTTTGACATACTATAATTTATTCCCCTATTGATGGATATTTGGTCTGTTTATCATTTCTACTACTATAAGCAATCTCACAACAAATAAATATATCATAACATCCATGAAGTTTTGAGTGTTTCCACTGTTGAATTCCTAGATATAGAATTAGGAGTAAAAATTATGAGCATTTTAAATTTTAGTAGCTATGGTCAAATTGTTATGTAATTTAAACTTCCACCGGCAGAGATGAAAAGTGCCTGTTTCCTTATGCCCTAACCACTAGATATTATCATATTTAAGAATCTTTACCATTAGGTGAAAAATGATATTTCACTTAACTTCATTTAGCTATGAGTGATATCGAGAATATTTTATTGGCCATTTGTATTATTATGTGAATTTATTTTGTGTCCTTCTTTCCCCGCCTCTCACATTCTCTCTCCTTCTTTTTCCACAAATATGAACTTTTTGTATATTAGCAAAATCTTCTCACTTCCTGGTATCTATAGTGCTAAATAGGTTCTCTTAGTTTGGCAAGTGATCATAGTTTATCTATTTCTGAAACACACACACATGTCATTTCTTGAATGATGGAAGAAGGGATAAGGAAATTCCAAGAACTAGAAGCGTTTTCAAATGCTGCTTGAAGAATCCTAAGTCTATGACTTATATAGTTCCAGGATTTTTCATTTTTAGAATGAGGAATGTTTTTCATTCTGTATGGTTTGGAATCTGGGTAAAGTAACATTTCTTCTCTTTGTGTTCTCAAATTATTTCTTATGCATCGAATGGTGGAATACCCTGAGTAGTGTGATTTAGGGCAGCTTTCTCAAAGTATGCTCATCTGCCTCAAAACTGCTAGGATGCAAATTCCTGGGCCTAACCCCCAACCTCAGAATCAGAACTTCAAGTTTCCTAACTCATTCTGAGGCATATTAAAATTTTAGAACTATTTTAATGACACCAATCCATACCTTAAAACAAAAGTCCAGCTTCCTTAGAATCAGTTTGTTTTCTAAAATCAATTCCTGAAGACTACATGTTTGATAACTCCCCATATTTCTTAATCCTTAATATTCTAAGTATGTTTCCTTGTGAACCCAATGGAATCTCTAATGAAAGGAATCTGGGCGGTACTGTGGAGTGAAGGTGGGGTGAAAGAGGTACATCTCTCAGAGGATGAATTAGCCTGGTTTGGGAAAAACTTCACAGAGAAGTTTCATTTTAGTGCCCCATTCCTTTTCTGCCCTCTGCAGTGCCCACACCAGGAACAGGGACCTAATATTGCCTTTCATTGTCATAAAATCCATACCTCACTCTAGTCTGTCTTTGGACACCAGAATCCCTCTCCACTTTTCTGAGGTTTCAGTAAGTTCTGTGCTTAGTAGCATTTACTTGTGTATTAGGAGACTCTCTGATTAAATATCATGCACACAAATTGAAGGCATTTTTCTCTTAAAGAGGGTGAATAAATCCAAATGAGCAGCTAGCTGGTGGGATGAGGGGGGAGGTGTTTAGGAGCAGCTCCCCACCCATCATTGCTTAGTTTGCCAAAGAATCATAAAGTCCATTTCAAGCTTCCCAAACCACCATTGTTCAGCCTTGCCCTTTCTTCGCTTTGGCAGATGAACTGAATTGAAATAGACTTTGGGTGTACTAGCAAAGCAAACTGCCAAACCCAATGGCAGGGACTTTATGGGGTAACGAACAAGATGGCCAGCATGGTGACATGACTAGAGGGGAAGGGCTCTTGGAGTTGAAGGACAAGCATCTCAAGGCTGGACTGGCAGGCATGTGAGAGGGGTGGGCGTGCACAGTATGGTCTGCGCTGTGTACAGGAAATGAGACCAATGAGCTCCCCAGAGCGATCTCAGGCAATCTCCTCCATATACCTTTTCTTCTTTCATGGCTCCTGCTCCATGTCCAGCTTGGCTGTCCTGGGGCTGTAGCTCCAGCACTGTGTGAAAGAGTTTTTCTGAGGTCTGAGTTAGAAAGCCAATCTCCGCATTGGGGTGGAGGCCATAAAGATATGGTGACTCTGGGGGCAGCTCTGTGTCGATGTACTGAAAGTCAAGGGCAAGATCACTTAGAAACAAAACAAGATATATCTCCCATATCTCACTCTGACTTGTACTCCAAAGGGCAGCCAGTGGGCCAGAGCAGGCTTCAGGTACCAGTGTCCCTTTGCCCTCTGGATGAACGCTGCTCACCAACATTAGCTGACATCAGCATGCTCTCCACCGGTTAGTATACATCCTTTCCCCCCGCCTTCCCTCCACACCAACTGTTTTCGTATGCTAGGCCAGTTTTCCAGAACTTCCACAATCATGAGATCATTCTCTTTTTTGGGAAGCTTAGAGGACTTTATCCACCTCCAGTTTTGCTCCCTCCCACCGCTCCCTGATATACACTTGTCCCTTCACACACAAAGAGAATTTCTCAGAGTCCTTCAGAAATACTAAACCCTACCAGATATTTTTACTCAAAATCTTCAGACCTCTTCCCTTTAAATTCCTTTTTTCTCCCCTCTGTCTAGCTATATTAGGGATGACAAACCTAAATGCAAACACAGGTCCATGCATGCAGAATAAATGTGTGAATTAGGATGTAGGACTAGGTGAGCTCTGCTGAGAACGGGAGAGTTCTTGCTTCTGGCAAAAAATATTTGAATTTAAAAACTTTAAAATGGTGTGTCACTCAAACAGCACATCTCTGTGGTTAGCTATGGTGGGCCACAATCTGTTGTACCTAAAAAAAATCCTCTACAGCCTTTAAGGCTCAGTATTTTTCTCCGAATATTCTCTGAGTACTCCTTTACAATTCTTTCTATCACAATGTGAAAATATCCCTCATGTTTACTCCTAATTTGCCTTTAATGATTTTTTTGGTGTTAGTAACATCTAGTTTAAGTAAAATATTGCTCATTCCTCAAAGGTAAATTTCTGTGTTTATTTTTGTATTTCTTCCAGAAGCCAGCACACTCCTGGACTTCTTGGTAGGTTCTCTATAACCACCTATTTACTGATCGATTAAAGGGAGAGATGAAAAAAAGGAAAATCTGCCTCAGTCATCTGGAAGTGTGCAAATGACGTTATTGTTGCCCATTACCTACTGCAGCCTCTTGTTGAATTGCTCCATGGACACTAGGGGACGCTCTTGTACAATTTTATTGGTAAAGCCTTGACATCGTCAAGCAGTTTTAAATTCCTCTTATATTTTTTTAGGGTCTTAGCGTTTTTTGTTTTTTGTTTTTTTTTTTTTTAGGGTTTTAGCGGTTTTTTTAAATTTGTGTGTGTGTGTGTGTGTGTGTGTGTGTGTGTTTTAACACCTGCAGCACCTGATATTCCTAGGTGGACTACCATCCAACGACTAACCAGGCTCGACCCTGCTTAGCTTCTGAGATCAGAGGAGATCTGGCACGTTCAGGGTAGCATGGCCACAATAGGGTCTTAGTGTTTTTAATTTCTTCTCAGGTCTGGTTTTTCTGGATTGAAAGACTTTTATGACTTATCTTATAAATTTTTTGTTTGTTTGGTTTGTTTTAAACTTTCAAGCTTTTTAAAATTTTGTATTATTATTAGTTTCAAGTATACAGTACATTCGTTAGACATTTATGTAGTTTATAAAATGATCACCCTAACTGCTCTTTCTCTCCCCTGGCTCTCCATCTAGCCATTACATTAATACTAAGTGCATTCCCTATGCCATGCTCCCCATCTCCATGATCATCTATCAACTACTAATTTGTACTTCTTTAACCCTTCACCCCATTGTACCAGCCCCGCAATACCTCCTCCCTTCTGGCCATCCCCAGATTGTCCTCTATATTTATGAATCTGTATTTGATTAGTTTGTTCTTCTGGTTTCTTAGATTCCACATATAAGCAAAATCATATGGTATTTATCTTTCTCTATCTGACTTATTTCACTAGGTATAATAACCTCTAGGTCCATCCATGTCATTGTAAATGGTAGGATTTCATTTCTTTTTCTGAATGAAAAAAATTTTTAAAGCTTGTAGTTACTAGGGTTTTGTTTGTTTGTTTGTTTGTTTGATTGTTTGTTTTTTATGACCAGTAGTTTCCTTAAGTTTGGTGTTCAAAGTTCTTTTAGGCATGTTCAAAAGTCAAGCAGTGAAAAAGATTTTTTAAAATTATCTTTTAATATATTTTCCATGGTAGGCTAAACAGACAAAGATGAGAAACTTAAAAATAATTGTAGTAATAGTAAAATAAAAATCTAAAGTAACAGTATAAAAAAGCTTTATCTGAATGTTTTTCTTGGTATGTGTATGTGTGTATGTGTGCCTGTGTTCATAGAGACCAACAAATAAGAGGGTGAGTACTCTGCCACAAGATCATGTCCCTTTTAAGATATTTCAAATTACTAATATAAACTTTGGCAATAGTTGGCTAACTTCTTACCTGAAATTTTGCTCCTAATGACTTTGTCAATATCCTGACTGAAAACAATTAAATGAATAACCTGGATGATATTTGTAGAAAAGAGCAAAAGTAGAATTATTGAACCAAACATCAAGAATAAAAAGATTGCCAAAGGCTAGAGACACTATAGCTCTCAAATTGAACCGGGCAAACTTGGGGCTGAGAACCACACTTGATATAAGTGCAGCTCTTGAAGCCATTCTCCCTGGCTCTGTGTGAGCATCCCTAAGCCATGGCAGGCAAAACTGAAGGAAGACCCAAGTCCCATGTGGGCACCATCATGCCATCATGAGGCAGAGCAGAGCAGTACCTGATGGTAACTATTGTAGTCCATGTTGCCCGGAAGTAGAAACCCTGGGGCCAGAGACAGCTCTCCTTCTAGCATTTCTGGTTTAATGAATTCCTCCAGATAGGTCCTGCAGAGTCTCCTGTCCCAGTCATCAGTGATATGGCCTCCATACATGATCTCTCCAAAGAGGTAACGCAGATCATCAAACGGAACCTGAGAGACAGGGGAAGGAAGGAAGGAAAGCCCTCCTGGTGCACACAGGCACCAGGGCTGGCCTGATGTGCGGCAGAGCGCAAGCCACCAGAAGGGGCGCATCTTGAGATTAGGAGCCATGTTTTATTCTCATGCATCCCTCAGTATCCAGCAGAGTTAGGCATGTGTAGGAACTCATTAACTGCTTGAAGAATTACATCAAAGGGTGAAGAGAGATCAGGGGCCAACCCTCTCACATGCATGCCTTCCCTCTGTCACAATCATTAACTGTGGTGGCGAGACCCAGCTCTACCAACAAGTCCTTTAAACAGGCAAATGTCAAATGGAAAAAAGTGAGGCCAAGGGAACTTCTCTAATTTTTTGTAATTAATTAGCATGTTAATTAATGTCTCCTTCAAAAGTTCAAAGTAAATGATATATAGCAGGCAAGTTCACTGGTGTTAAAGTTAGAGAGAGGAGCCCCTGGGGAAAGCCTTGTCAGAGTGCAGCAAATAAAGGGATGAAGTTGTGGAGGTAGGCTTCCTGGGTCCCTGGAGCTGGAGACAAAGGGATTGCTTAGGGCTTCTGGGCCCTGATCCATTACCCCGCCAGGAAGAGGTGGAGGCCTTGTTGATGCTGTGTTGGGTCTATGAACCAGAAGAGACTGGATGGTGTGAATATCCCCTTAAATGAAATAGCATGAATTGTTAGTGTAAGTTTTCTTTGAAACAGGGATATCAGACAGAGAATGAGGGAAACGAGATGTAGCAAAAATTTGGCTTCTTCAACTTTGGTAACTCCATAACTATGTGAGAAGCTGAGTTCCCCAAGACAAGTTCTGTATCCTTGGCTAGTTAAATTGGGAACCTGTGTCAGGGGAGTGTGGCATCTCTTCCTGCCTATCCAGTCCCCTGCAAAGCTATGCTTGTGCAGGGGTGGTCTAGGCCCTGGAACACTCATGGGACTGACTCACACTAGGTGCGAGTCACAGGTTTGGTTTCTAGAGCTTTTGGGGTACTCATCACGGCCTTATGCTGGTCCTGGGGTTGGCTACATGGTTAAACTCACACTGACTCACTCCACTGGGGGGAGGGAGATGTGTCTAGACCTTCCCAAGTGCTCGTGCTCCTTCTTCCCTACGCTGATGGCCCATCCTCTTTCTTAGAGGTGGACCCTTTCGACCTAACCCCTAGCTGGCTGGAAACTTTACCTTTGCATTGGCCTCCAGGAAGTTATAGAGCACGTTCACAGAGATGGTGAGATCCCCAGTGTTGAAGGGGTAGGAGCGATTCCATCCCTGGGGCCCAAACTTTCGTCTTTCTGCCACCACAGCGTGAAAGTAACAAAGAGCAAAGAGGATACTCTTGAACTCCGTTTCCCGGGAACACATCTCCAAGGTGTCCTGAAAGGAAAGTGTCACTTTCAATGTTATCGCAGAGTTGCTATTCTAACAGAGCAGGCCACGGTGTGGGTTTGGGTGGCTGGGGTTGCTCTGGATAAAGTTACCCTATATCTTAGATAAGGTCTGAGCTATATATGGTAGGGATTATGGATTTCATTGTGGATATATGTGGGCCCAGGATTTGAAGGGCCCTTGTAGAGGGGTTGGATTTTAGTTTAGAATCTGAGTTTAGATTCAGGTTATAACAGAGCTTGGTTTACGGTTTGTACATCTGGACATGCTAGTTAAGTTCTCAAGTATGGCTAATGGAAACAGGGTAGTGGCCATGGGAGTGTCAAATTTGTCATAGTCATATCATTTTGTGCTGAGGTGTGGGTAGAGACTTCTACAGCATCATCTCTTGTATTTTCCCTTCTTGCCATGCTTTTCTCGCCCATCATGGAACCATAGTAGGTATGATTACAGCCTGGATGTAAAACTGGACATCTGCTAGGGGACCTGCTGCAAGGAAAGACGGGAATCAGAGTCACAAGAAAAAGAGGAGTGGCCTGCCCTTCACCATCCTAACTACTCCACCAAACCTGAGCAGGGGTGATGGGACACATGGGTACAGAAATAGGAGCACTGAGGGGTCCTGACTGCTGAGCATAAGGTGGGGGGGAAAAGATGTGGCTCATGAAGAGAGAATGAAAGAAGGGACAGATGGAAGAAAAGAAAAGAGAAGCAGGAGAAAGTCCAGAGAGGGAGGCAATGGAATTGTGCTTGGTGAATTTTAAGGGGGATGGTAGTAATAGTCCAGAGGGGGAAATCTCTGTTTTGAAGGGATGATAGCACAAGAATCCCTGGATTCTTTAGAATTGAACATTTCCTCTGAGACAGACCCCTTCTCTTCAGGAAGGAGCAAGATGTTGCAGCTGGAGCCCAAGAGAGGCACTTTTGAAGCTCACATAAATTGTATTGAACACAGTTCTGGTATTTCCTCTAAGAATTGGCCCCTAGATTTTGCTCACATGGGCAAGAGGAACAAAGGAGACAGGACAGATTAAGTTTCTGGTAGGTTTGATTTTTTCATGGAAAACCCATGACAACATTGCAATCATTCTCTGGCTATGTAGGGGTCACCCTTGTGCCTTTGTTGGGTACCATGTTTGCCACAAAAGTATGAATGTGTCAGGTCAGAAATGATACAGAGGACAAAGTAACTGCTTTGTGCAAGCAAACGTTTATTAACTGCTTTCTGGAGAGATCTGTCTCTATAGACAATCAGGGCACTTCCTTTGTTATTTTGACATGTTTGAAAAAATTGGGTCTGGCTGAAAAATGCCTCTAAGCCTCAAGACAAGAAATCACTATTAAAATACTGAAACTGGTTGACAGTGGCACACTCAAACAAGAGTCACAAGAAAATAATCACCACCAAACAGCAAAGTTATCAGGGAAGCAGGAATAACGAGAGCTCAGTTCTCTAATTGATCCCTTAAGTGGTTAAAGAAAAAAGGGCTCTGAAGAAACAGAGTAAATAATAGGGGGTATTAACCAGGCCTCTGTTCCAGGACACTTGTAAAAGCAGAATGGAACAATGAAAACTCTTGTGAATAATAAATATGCTCATAAATCTATCCTTCTTTCTCAGAATCAGTTACTGAAGATGGCTATAAATGGCCAAAAACTCAATTATAGTATGGACAGAATAACCAGGAAAAGCCAGTGTCTCTTAGGATGTATTTTCCAGTTGCCTGATAATGAAGACTGGACATCAAGCTTGCAGAGAAATAAACTCAAGAACAAGGGAGGCTTAGGAGATGAAGCCAGGTGTGACATTAGATGATAACAATCATACTGAGGCATAATACCATAGTATTAATTATTCGGAGATATAACATGTGAGACCTCTGCTGTCCTCCTCCTTAGCTCTGTCCAAGACCCTCAAGGCAGAGGAACTGGAAATGGTCTGCCACTCTAACCTTAAATAGAGCTAGTTAACTCTATCCCAGTGCCCCCCCTTTTTTTTTCCAACTTTTAATTTAAAAAAATGGGATTAAATAGCCATAACATAATATTTCCTATCTTAACCATTTGGAAGTATAAAGTTCATTATGTGTATTCATGTTATTGTGCAACTCAATGCTTTATCAGCCTATAAAGAAGGCTGTGGGTTTCATAAACACGTACATCTCCCCTATGTGGAATGTGAAATCTAGAAAATGTAGAAGTTTTGACCTCCGATATGGAGTACCTAGGAGTTTAGTCAAGGTCTATTTAGAAAAAATAATAAAGAAAGAGAAATGCCCCTGCATAAGAGAACAGCCCACCTTTTGTTTCACATTGCAATGGTCAGGTATTTCTTAATAAAAATGACAAAACACATTCTGAATCTCCTGGAAGAGAATGGACCAGTTTCGCTTCTCAAATCGTTGTGGCAGCCTCCTCTCCGAGTTGCACTGCTTGAGTCCAGCCTCAAGAGGGACCGCAGGCACTCAGTAAAATTCGAGACTGACAGCCAAGTGGTCGTCATCTTACTTTAAGTGAAACTAGTCCTCAAAGGGCCACTGGTACTGATGGTTTATGTTGGGCAAGCTAGAATAGTTATCCTCTTGGATGCTCTGTTTCAAGTTACCTTGATGACCTACCTGGGACTTGTGCTGAGTTTTAGCATGGGTCCTAAGAAGCTAAAGATCCTTCGATGCTATTAAAAAGCCTTCTCAACAGATCCCAGAACCACATCCTTGGACTCCACCAAGGCCTAGGGTAGTGAATGGACTTTAAGGTGGCCTCCATGGC
Organism: Rousettus aegyptiacus; assembly: GCF_014176215.1. Taxonomy (NCBI): domain Eukaryota; kingdom Metazoa; phylum Chordata; class Mammalia; order Chiroptera; family Pteropodidae; genus Rousettus; species Rousettus aegyptiacus. The sequence continues at coordinate 70,004,980 of NW_023416309.1, forward strand.
CCCCATTCTCCCGGTATTCATACCTTTGTGTATCCCCTTCTCAGGAAGAAGCAACAAGAAAGGATGCCTTCCTGAGAAGATAAAAGAGGCCTGAGCTACAGACTTGGCAAGTGCTACTTTACATATGGACCCATGGGCTTGGTCTCGACTTTTAATAAACACTCCACAACATGAGTCTTAGAGTTCCCAGTAATGGAAATTCCAGTAATGTAATAGCCTGCATTTGAAACTTTGTCTGGATATTCTTAGTCTCGTTGTAGCATAATTTTCTCAAAGTTGACTGTGCAATAGAACCTCCTGGGGAGTTTGTTAGAACACAGGCAATTCAGTAGGTCTAGATGGGGACTTGAGAATTTGCTTTTCTAACAAGTTAACGCTGATGCTGCTATTCTGCTGGTCATACTTTAAGAGTTCAATACGTGGTTACATTCTAAGTCCAGATCCCCACGGCCTGACACTTGGATTATTTTAAGCCTCGAGACTCAAGTTGCATGAAGGTCTCACCTATTATTATTATTATCTGAACATGAGTGCCAACCCTCTGCTTGAAAATAGTATGCTTAGCTGATAAATGTGTGACCAGTATATCATATCGGTTAGATTTAGAGCAAATATGTCCTTTCTTATCTTGGAATATTTAGTTAACATGTGGACTTATAGAAAGTTCCCCCACATTTCTTGCCAAAGACCCTAAACTTGGGTCCTCCAAGTATATTTGGAAATTGAGAGCTGTGTTGTACTGAGTAGGCCCAGGGTGGAGGTCAATTTCAACGGGAACACATTTTACTCACATCAGGCATTTCTCCATAGCCCAGCCGACTCCCTGAACACCTTACCCCCAGCTGCATGCTCTTCTCCCACCCAGGTGAATCAGCTCTTTGTGAGTTGAAATGTTCTTCTTTCTTCCCTCCCTCCCATGGCTGTACCTGAGTGAAGCTGTCCAGGGCCTTGTGCAGGTTGGCATGCATGCCTGCGGGAGGTTCACTGGTGATCTTGATGGAGTCCTCAAGAATGCCCTGGGGTATGATGTGGCCCTCAGGGGAGGGTGCAGGCTCTGCACTGATGAAGACTCTGAACTCTGGGTGGCTGTTTTTGCTGTGTTCCTCCAGCTTTTTCTCCAAGGTGTTAAGCCACTTGGCTACTAGGTGGATGTTCTGGTGGGAAGGAAGGAACCCCCAACCCCCAATATAGGCATCTGTTTAGTTCTGTTGGCAGTAAACAGTTATCAGGAAGGCGACTAGAGGAGGGCCTTAACTTCAAAAACATCACATTGCAGTATGCATCTTAGGATTCCCAGTAAAGGGGACCTCCCAGTATCCTGCAATTGAACCCTTTCCCTTGATATCCTAAGTCTGTCTAGCATAGTGTTCTTAAACTTGACTGTGCATCAGAATCCCCTGTAGGGTTTGTTGAAACAAAGATTCTTGGGCTCCACCCCAGTTTCTCATTCAGTAGGTCTAGAGTGGGGCCTAAGAATTTGCATTTCCAACTAGTTCCTGGGTGATGTTGATATTGCTGGTCTGCAGGGGCGGGGTACACACTTTAAGAGCTTCACATGCGGTTACATTCCAAGTCCAGATCTCTACTATCTGACCCATGGATTATTGACCTCTTGATGCTCAAAAGTAGGGTCCACGGACCAGCAATGTTGGCATTACCTGAAAGCTAGTTAGAAACGTAGACTCTTAGGCCACACCCAGACTTACTGAATCAGTGCATTTTAATAAAATCCTCCAGCGATTCGAATGCATGAGAAAATTTGAAAAGCACTGATTTAAACTCCTTTTAGCTAGTTTTCCCGACTCCTTTCTCCTCTCTCCAAACCATTCTGCTAATTGTTGCCAAACTTATCTTCCTACACACTGAGTCACTGCTGCTCACAGATGCTCCTTACTCCAAGCCCAAACTCCTCTGTTATGTCTTTGAGCCCTTCTACTCTCCCCATTGTGATTCTTATTTGTCTGACTGTCAGCTAAGCTAAACCTACATTTATTTCTTACTACTTTGCAGAATGCACCTTTCACTTTAATAGGGATAGTCACTTTGCTTCATTGCAATATGGTTCATTATAATGCATAGATAAAAGCTCCTCGGTAAATATTGGAGGAAGCCTTCTTGCAGAGTCTTAAATACACAGATTGGCACTGAGCACAGTGCTTGGGCCACAGCAATCTGGTCTCTGAGTGCTGCTTTCTCTTCTATAAAAAGAAATAACAATAATATTTGCCGTATTTCACAGAGTTGCTGCTAATAACCAAAAGTAATATATTTGAAAGGGCTTTGTATCCTCAAAAATGCTATCTATGTAAGAGTTAGTAGTGGTTGTTGAAATGAAAATATGTTAAATTAAAGAATTCATTTATAACCAGTCTATTGTGGGCTGCCCAGAGAGCCAGGGTTCTGTTAGCCAGAAAGTGCCAGCAACCCACAAGTGAGAAACTCTGCTACTTTTCAGCAACTCCAACTTAGAAGTTTAATCTTTGCTCTCAGAAACCACATCAGCATACGATGTAGGGGTCCTGGGCAGCTGGTAGATTCTGGGGGAGGAAACTCTATTTGTTGACTGAGGTACTGGATTCCCAGAGACACTAGTGTCCAGAAAGGCGTCTCTTTGGCAAGCGAGCCTGAGATAGCTGTGTAGATCACACACTCTACATCTTCCAGCTTTCTGTTCCCAGCACCATACTGATCCATGTGAGAAGAAGCAAGAACCCCAACTGTCATCATCTTTTCTCCTGAGATTTCCACTGTTTCTGGAAAAGTCCCAGGGAATGGCAGATCTCTCAGTTGCTAGACTCAAAATAAATAATTGGATAATTAAGGATGAAGACCTAGCAGCAAGATGAGGTATAGTAAATAGTTCTTGGTAATCAAAGAGCCAGGACAGGATGAGAGTGACTGGCTTTTTAATTTATTTTTTCTTTCATTGATTTCTTCATTGAGTGCTTTTGATTTCTTCATTGAGTGCTTTTGTTGAGTGTCTACTATGTTCACAGTAATGTACTATGGCTGAAAGGTAAATAAGAAACATCTATATATTAAATCATCTCAATATTGTCGTGGATGTGCTATGTAGGTAGTTGTAGGGGTTATAGGACAAAAGAAGAGTAAAGCACTTGCTCAGCTGCAGCCCCAGCATCATGTAAGTTGTATCAAAAAGGAATAAGAGAACAGGCCATGATAGAAGAAAGGTGGCCTTTATTTCTTCTAAATGTTTAGCGAAATTATCAGTAGTAAGTGTTTCAGTTTTCTAACCACCAATGTGAACTCCCAATGAAAAGGCTAAGTTCTAGTTACACATGTGATGTTCTACTCATGCAAGTAACAAAGAACATAAAACATGAAACATAATAGAAAAATACAGCAAGAAATTTCAACGAAATGCTTGGGAAGAGATTGGCGGCCAAAAAAATCCAGCTGCCATGGCCTTCAGCTGAATGCCAACTTCCTGAGCATGCTTCAAAGTAGAAACCAGAGAGAGTGATAGTAGCAGGTGAAAGCAAGAATAAGAGGAGTTAGTAGGAGTCAGGTGAGGAAAAGGACATATGAGGAAGGAGAATTGGAAGGAGACAATTAGGAAGTGAAGGGGCAAAGGCATGGAAGGAAAGGCGGGTGAGACAGGAAGAGAGGACAGGGAAGCCAAGAGGCTGTGAAGTGAAGTCCAGACAGGTATGGGGTCAAGAACAATCCTGATCAGGACTGAGGGGGCATACCTGCAAGATAACCCAGTGACCTTTCTTGGCAGCTAGGTCCAGCGCAGCCTCAGCCACTACCTCCTGTCCTTGCCCCAAGGACACGTTGTGAAAGTTCTGATTGTTGAAGGTATACCCGAGTTTTTTACCTAAAAGGAATATGGAGTTGTCATTCTTATCTCTTGTGTCTAATTATCTTTGTTGTTTAATGTTCATAAGGAAGCTCCCACATACCTCCCTATCACTCCTCAAACACAGTAGTGCCTAAATCCATACCCCAAGCCTCATATACTGACTTTTTTCCTTCACAGAGGACTACATCTTCCAGCTTTCTGTTCCCAAATAGAAGGAAGCACTTGTCTAGATCAAATTGCTTCACCACACCCACTTTACTTCATCCTCAAGAATGGGGTGAAGCGCTGATGCTCTTCTGTACAACTTCCATTTAAAGGTTGGGCCTTGGTTCATTATCCTGGAGGATGCTGATGCAAAAGGCTCAAAGAGTAGCAAGCATATGGGTGTGGCTACGTCTAAGTTCCTTTGTCTTTTGAAAATATATTTTCCCTGGAATTTTACTGGGATATACGGCCAACAGGGGCAGAATTCAGGTAAAGCTTCCCATGCTCTATACATATTAAACACCTCCCTTATACATCTCAACACACAAAAAAAGTTTTATCTCATCATTTTACATGAATCAGAGTGAAGAGAGACAACAGGCAAGATATGAAGGGACTTGATTGCATAGGTGTAAATGTTCTGTTGGATGTATCTTGATAACGTCTGTCGGATGTTGCTGGTATTGGGTAAGAGACTGGCCACACCAACACAGATACAAGTGCATCACTGCAGCAAGGCTAGTGCTCATGAGTTGTTCTCCAGCCCAAGAAAAACTTTATGCAAAAAAAAAAAAAAAAAAATGACCTTAATATTGTGGGACAATTCTGCCTGGATATCATTGTATTAGAGAAATTACATAATAATCTTTAGACAAATGGATCATAAAAATGTATAAAACCATGAAGGAATAATTGAGCAATTTTTCTAGGAAGGTGAGCTACACAAAATAAAAAGGGAAAATTAAAAAAGAGAAAAAATATGTATTTAAGTAATTTTATTTTAGAAGAACTAAAATTGAGCATGTAATATGTAATGTGCAAGAAAATTTAAAGAAAACTGTCAATATTGGATATTTCTTTTCAATACTAAAAAAAAGTATAGGTTCTTTTTCAACTGGATGAGTCAAAGCAAGATGATGACTTTTTGTAGTGAAGAATAGTTATTATAGATCTAACCGAGATAAACCCAAGAAATACCCTTATTAAACTCTACAAATCTTAGCTGGCAATAGATTTGATGTCAGTTTTAGAACCAGGGATATAAACAACATATTCCAGAGAAAATACAAGGACAAAAGGCGCCAGGATTATTAGATAGCCTTGGTGACATTTCTACTTACAAAAGAGCCTATTTCTTTTCTTTATTAGAAAGAGAAGGGAAAAGAGAGGCTTAAAAAGGATTAGTTTGAAAAGACTTCAGAAACATAATAGGGATGTGCAGAGATGCAAGTAAAATGGCAGTATATTGAAAGTATTTCTACCAGATAGTATATGCTTTCTTAGGGAAGTAGAGAGTGAAGCAAACTGTGGAGCAAAAGGAGGGTAGGGTCCATTTGTAATTTTAAAGAAGGAAATACTCAATGTAACCAACTTCTGGAGACATGAAAAGATTACCAAAGAGCATTGAAGTTGAGAATTATAAACTTGTGGTAGTTCCAAAACACCAAATGTATTATTTTTCTCTAATTAATACCTACATTTGTCCAGGGTTGAGACTTTACAAAAGTTGGGCAATGCAAAAGTAAAAGGGGCAATGGAGTTGAGGATTTGGGAGATCATGGTTCAAATTAAAGATTACTGCTCCATATTAAAATAAGAGAGATAAAGGTGAACATTAGAAACAATGGAGGAACCAGTGGACTGGACATTTCACTGAAGTAGAATAATAGGTGAGGCAGGAGTAAGAGAGTGAACAATCTGAACAGTAGGAAGTGATAGTCATGAGTAGATATGAGAGAATTATGTTTCAGAATTAGGACAGTTCTCAATGATAATAAAGTTCTCAGTGAAGCCTTAAGAGTGGGAAACAGAAATGGAACAGTTAAGTTCTTTGAAGATGAGGAAGTGTGAGGCTAGATGTTGGCTGAGTGACATAGCAACATTAAAGTTTACCAGGACGATGATGAAACAGAAAGTGCAGAAGATTTTGAAACAAGTTCTAAAGTCCCTAATAAATGTGAATCTCACTGGGAAGTTGGTAGAAGGCAGAGAACATTTAAAAACTAGTATATAATATAGTCAGAAGGCATCTGCTTTAAAAGAGAAAGTTTTTTTTTTTTTTTTTTTTTTTTTTTTTTTTAATGAGAAATACCCTGCAAGTGGCAAAAGAAGGCTAGAAAATGTTCCCCTCTCTCCCAACACATAGGTATGTGGAACTAGGGAGAGGGCCACAGAAGTTTCAATGTCCTCAAAGAGACTACAGGTTGAAGAGGCGTTCTGTGAAGATATTAAAGATTTACAATGGGGCATGGTTCCAGGTGACACCACCACGTGGAGAGTTGGAAGGAAGATCAGAAAGGGAAAGATAAGTTGAAGGTAGTGGAGATGGGGGCATGAATGCCCTAGCACAAAACAATATGAATGTGAAACCCCAAGAGAACATAACTGGCTAGAGGGGCTTGCTGATGACCCAGAAAAGTATCTTGAGAGCCCCAAAGTTGCAAATGGAAGGCCTCTGCAAGTTGCCTTGGTATATCACAAGGCTCACATGTGGTACAGTATTCTTTAGCCGAAGGGCAACTCACATTTAATTTTCCCCCTTTTCATCATCTCAAAAGTCCATTTCTTTCTCTTTAGCCTTATCATCATGCCTCAAGCCTAGGTTAATGCAGACTGATTCTAGCTGTCCTCTGCTGTGCCACACTTTGACCCCAGTAGTCCCATCAATCTGTAGTTTTCAAACTAATCCTTTTTAAGCCCCTCTTTTCCCTTCTCTTTCTAATAAAGAAAAGAAATAGGCTCTTTTGTAAGTAGAAATGTCACCAAAGCTATCTAATAATCCTGGCACCTTTTGTCCTTGTATTTTCTCTGGAATATGTTGTTTATATCCCTGGTTCTAAAACTGACATCAAATCTATTGCCAGCTAAGATTTTTAGAGTTTATCATTGCCTTCACATTGTCATTACTTTGCTTCATTTCATTGTTCCTGTGAAGACAATGATATTAAATTGAAAATTGTTTCTTTGAACATACCGTGTAGTAGGTCTAAAAAATTCTCAGTGAGCTCATCATTCTGACCAGAACATTTGAAAGAGAAAAAGGAAGCAATGGAAGGCAAAAGTGGTAGATACAGCTTCTTTCTGATCACAAAATAGAAATAACAGAAGTTATTTTGTCAAAGCCAGGTAATTGAACAAAGGAGGGTGGAGACAGGCAGATCAGGCTAGAGCCAAGTGAAAGAAGGACCAGAGTAGATGCCTGAGTAAGAGCAGAAAGGGGAAGTCCTTTGTTGGGAAGGCCAAAGATGAAGCTGTACTTTGAAAGGATATGACAAAAATGTGTAAAGGAAGAAGCAAACCGATCTGTCTCAAAGAACAGAAGAATCATCATCATTATAATGTCATATAATGCTACTATACTTTTAACGTTGTAAAACCTTTTCATATCTGAGATTTCATTTTTATTCTGATAGGAGGAAGGTGTTACTGATGATCAGAAACAAAACAAAGGGTGATTGCTTTTAGATGAAGCAAATACAAAAATTATTGTGCAAATTAGGAAGTGTGGCTCATTTAGGAAGAAGGGGATGAGAAAAGAGAGAAAGAGGGTAAAATTAATGCACTGCTAAAAGATTAATCTGAGAAGGAAAGAAAGAAAGCAATGCAGTGTGGATGGTGGTAGGTCTCATATTAAAACGGAGGCCAAGGAAAGTGGATGGAATTTCCTCCTCCTCTTCCTTTGAAATCGTGGAGGAAGGAAAATCCTGGAGTACACTAAGGGGAACAAAAGTTCTAGAAAATCATAGATTCCTAATCAAGTGTCAATGGATGAGCTTCAGGGGCTTATAGAACTCCCAAAATCATATATAGAATTTTGTTTGTCTGTGGCTTCATGCATTTTGAAATGGGGTTTGTTTTGAAATGAGGACAAGGAAACAAATCTTTCCTCTGACTCTCAGGGTTTTAAAACCCTACCCAATATTAAGAACTGCCATAATGAAATAAAGAGATAAAGAAATGAAGTAGTTAAGAACAGAAAAATCATATACTCTAAGATAGGAAAGGATGCCAAGCTTTGTTAAGAGTTTAACTAGACTAGTAAAGAGTAAGAGTTTAACTAGACAGTAAACTATCTTATGCACAGACTCTGTCCAAGCATAAAGAGAATAAGTTTACTTAATAAAGTGGGGCTAAGGGAAACAGGGGAAAGTGTTTGTCAGTCATGTGAATTCCAAACTTGAGAATAGAAGTCTATCAAGCAAACTGATTAGATCCAAGATGTGGAAAACATGGATGTCACCAGAGTACATGTTCTAAATGGGTACATTAGAAAACAAATCAAGCCATCAAAGAGGCAAAGAGGGAGGAGGAGAAAGAGAAAGAGGCACAGGTGCCTAAGTAATCTCTAACTGATGAACAGCAATATTGCCTCTGGTAACAAAATATGTGTTAAGATTAAACCAAGGGCAGGGCTGAGATATTGTATTCAGGGGGAAAAAAGTGCAATATGGATTAAGCAATGAGTTAGCTTGTCTGAAATGACAGAAAGCTTTTAACTATATGATGGAATAGTTTGAGGTCAATTGGCAAAGAATAGTATGAAACTTCTCATAAATAGGGTGTATAAAAGCTTCCAAAAAGGAAAATATTCAATAAAAACGAGCAAACTAGATTTGTCAATATGAAAGAAATAAAAACTCCAGGGTGCAGTGTAGAAGGACTATACAACTCTACAAAAGGGTGAAAGTTAGGAATAACTTCGCTATGATAACATCCATAAAAGAATGAAGTTCTGATTTATGCTATACCTTGAATGACCCTTAAAAATATTATGCTAAGTGAAAGAAGCCAGCCACAAACTTTCAATTATACACTTTAAATGGGTGAATTGTATGGCACGTGAATTATATCTCAGTGAAGCTATTACAATTTGGGGGAAAGAGGAGAGTCTTGGTTGGCAGTAATAGGAACTAAATTTTTATTTTTCATATCAGGGAACAAATAGATATTGAAAACTGATAAATTCAGAAAGAGTGATAAAAGATTATTAGTTAAAAATAGAGAAGCAACTATCAAGAGGACTAAATTCAGAAGCAGGAGAAAGCACAGTGTCTGGGAAGGGAGACAGGGTGTGGAAAGGGCTGGAGCTGGGAACTGTTGCCTTTCATTGCAAATTCTATTTATTAGTATTTTAAGAAATATTAAAAATATTTGAATTTTAGATTACAAAAATATACATTAAATTAGTGAATGAGATCATTCTTTACCTTTTACAGATCTTATTCTTTCTTTGAGGCCAAGTTAGCATCATCTCAACTACCCCCAAATGCCAGACATATGCTTTATGTTCCTTTCATTACATAATGACTAACATACTGCCAGGGAGTTGTATTACATGGTCGGGATTCTTACCTATAAAGACTTGGCTCTGTAAAAACTCGCTGGGCCTTTATTAAACTTTGCAAAATGTTATAGTTTTGATTAGTCATTCATTTGTTCATTCTTCATTTAACATATATTTTTACTGAGTGCTCATCACATGAAAAGCACAGTGCTAGGAACTGGGATACTCCAGTGAAAAGGATACCTAGTCCCAAGGAGCTGTCATTCTCACAGGAAGGCACAATCATCACTAGACCATTACGATATGATACACAGAAAGAAGGGAGCACATGGGAGGGACACTGAACACCTTGGAAATTAAGTAGGGCTTCCTGGAGGTGGTGATATTGAAACTGATATGTGAAGGATGAGTAGAATATAGCCTGGTGAAGGTGATGCTTGAGGGGAAGCAGATTGTTTGGGAGAATGGGATGGCTGCTGTGTGGAGTGAAATAGGGAGAGTCAGGGAAATGTAGGCAGAAAAATGAGCCCCCAAAGATATCCATGTCCTAATCTCCAGAACCTGTGTATATGTTACTTTACATGGCAAAAGGGACTCTGTAGATAACATTAAAGACCATGAGATGGGAACATAATCCTAAATTATCTGAATAGCCCCAATATAATTGTAGGGGTCCTTATAAGGAAAAGAGGGAGCCTCATTTATTATTTCAACCTCTAGAACTGTAAGACAATAAATTACTGCTATTTTAAGCCCCTAAGTTTATGGTAATTTGTAACCCCAGCTATTTGAAACTAATCATAAAAAGTAGACTGGAGAAATATGAAGGAGCTGGAGGATGAAGTTCCCTGTTAGCAGTTAAGAAGATTGAACTTCATTCTGAGGGCAATGGGAGCCTGCAAGAGGACTGTACTTGTATTTAAGAATGATTGCTCCAGCTACACTAAGGGAAATCAAGGTCTCCTCATGAACCTGCTACTGTGGATTCTACCTCCTAGAGCCCAGAGCAGTCCTTTCTCTGGCAATGATCCCCTGGTATTGGTATAGCAAAGACCCTGATTTCTGTATGATTAGCAAATGGCAAGTATTACATAATGAGCCTTGAATCTGGAATAGAGAAACTGACAGATGCAAATAGTAAAAGTGCATGGGGCTGCTGCAGCCTTGGCCCCACAATGAGACTTTTTCACCTTGATTTTCCACATCTTTCAGCGGGTTCACCCCTGGAGACAGGATAAAAAACATGGGAGTGGCTGGTCCTGATTCTTCAAAAGAGGTTGCAAAGTCTAACGTTCTTCCTACCACGTATTTGCTTCCTAACGTCTCCTCAACGAAATCTCTGCCAGAAAAAAAAAAGTACATAAGTGTTTATCAGTCAAAAATATAATAACACTTGAGAAACAGAGGTCTATAGAAATGAAAGATGTACAGCTAACAGAGGTAGGGTCAACTCCAAGCTCTACTTATTAAGTCAACATTTACAACCTAGGTGTTGCCTGCTCACCTAGATTAGGGCTCCTTCTAAATCCCCATATATCCAGGACACCACAGACTCCCGTGTAAAGCCTGTGTGTCCTGTCACATTACCACTATCCAACAGAAGACTGCCATGACTAATTCCTTCCAAAAGCCCTCGGGCAGCTAAATCCTCTAAACTTCATATCCCTGTGATCCTCCATCCATGATTTAAGGCCCTTCAGTCCTCTATTCTCTCATGTTCTTTCATTTTCTGTGTTTTCTTTCTTTTACTCCACTTCCTTTCCAAAGTGTCCCATTTTCATACTAAAGAAAACCTTGAAGTTGTAACCTCTTACATCTGACCATCTGGCCCAGCTCCTGGCCTTAACTCTTCCCCAATGAAAATATTTCCCCTGTAGCCTTTCAGCTGGACTCATTCTCCGACATCTGGTCTATCTCAAGATTGGGAGGTAGGATCATGGCCCTGCTCACTGATGACTATTATTTATAAACTATTAACTCTCCACTCATGTAGCTCCATTGAGGCTTATTTCCCCTGGCTGTATTACCATTACCCCTGTATATCAGTGTCATCTATTGCTCTTTTGGAGACTCTGCTGATTTACTGAACATGTGATGCCTGAATGACATCAACATCCATGTGGACAATCCTCTAGATTCTTAACAATCTTCATTTCTTTCCCACATCAGCCAATTCTATGGCCACAGATTCATCTTTGTCACTACTTGGGAACTTTTTCTATGTTTGAAACCATAAATGGAAACATTCCACTCTCTGACCCAAACTTTTTGTCTTTACAATTCTTTTAAAAATTTACCCTTACTTTACTTATTCTTTGCCTGTATTGGTGCCAGTACAAATGCAGGATTTTCAGTATCTTGGCCTCCCTTTTTTTTTAAATCATCTCCCCTAATTCTCTTCACTTCTTTCCTATCCAATGCAGAGTCCATGTCCTAAAAATTCTTAAAAACAAGCAAACAACCAAACAACTTTTTTTGAGGTATAATTAACATACCATAAAATTCACCTATTCTAAGTATACTATTCAATAATTTTTAAGAAATTTCCTGAATTGTGCACCACAAACCAGTTTCAGAATATTTTCATACTGCCTCATGCATATTTAGATAATTGCTATTCCCACCCTCCAGCCCCAGGCAACTATTAATCTACCTTCTGTCTATAGTTTGCATAAGCTATGATTTCTAACCATTCTCTTGCCAATCCTTATCTCCGTTATCTAACTCTTATTCGAACAAACCAATTTGAAATGACCTGTGCTCTGGATTAACTTAACTCTGTACTTTGACTTGTGAGTGCAAAATCATCTAATGGTGAAGACTGGTGTCACCATAAATGCAGGATCTTAACTAGGTGAATCCTCAAAGCTACTTGAAATTCTTTGAGTTTCCTTGATCAGCCTTCTCTCAGTTTTTTAAGATTATATTTCAGACCCTCAGCATTCTCTGCAAATCTCTAACCCAGCCACCTACTGTTTCACACAAACTCAACTGATGATCTTACTTACTACTTCTCAGAAAAGATAGAAGTCATCAGATAAATCCTTCTTAATTTTCTGCCATCCTTCTACCACCTTCACAATAACCACATTCATTTCTCTCTATTTTTGTGATGAAACAGATGAGCTAAGGATGACCCTTCTATCTGTTCTCTGGATCTCACCATCTCCTGCCACAGTAGATATGACCATCATCCTTCTCAGTGTTGGTATTGATGAGTACTTCTTTCTTAATTGTCCACCTCGATATTAAGAAAATACACAGCAAACACAGAGCAACAGGCCTCATGGGATTTTAGATGTTGGTATGAAGTCTCCTATTATTATAAACACATCGCTTTTGTGTTCAGCCATGATAGTTTGGCCATGCTGAGATTGCCCCTTGCCTATCTTGGGCCTCCCCAGTATTCCTACTCCGTACCTCATGGCATAGGTCATCCGGTCAGGACGCATAGCTCTCATCATGCAAAGGCGCTGCAGGGCTGTCTTGTTCTTCCACTCCTGTGGGAACTTCTCCTTCTCAGGACATTCCGATTCCACAAACTTTTTCCAGCTCTTGGCAGATCCCTCAATATCCCGATCCAAGTTACAGAATTCTTCCATTGATGAAAGTGCCTAGAAAATTTCAGAGAATCTTGCTCTGAAATGCAGTTTCTCAGAGCTATAATTGGCATTGTTTACATTATTCTACCTCACTTATACTCTTTTCTAGAGCCTTGACTCTTTCTGCAGGTAAAATCAAGGAAGAGGAAAGATTTTGATTAGCTCACCTTTAGCAAACTGCCCCAATAATATGCAAGTTTTAGTAAATAATATATTTGGGATATTATCAGCAGCAGAGACTAAACAGCATCTACCTACCGGGTATTACATGGAAAAAGGAACAAGAAGAGATGCCATGATTTTTCTATTCATTGAGCCTGGACATTTTAAGTCTCTGACTCTTCCTTTTCATTCTCTTATTCACTTTGTCAGCAACTCCTGTCAATTCCTTTCATAATAGCTTCAGAATCATTGACTTTGTAATGTCAACTTAAAAATATCCATGAATTGCCTGCTTCCTTAAGGATTAAGTCCAAATGCATAATTTGTTAAACTGTTTTCATGTAGTGCTTCCCTCCAATCCATCCAGTTAATCAGGGAGCCTACTGCCCTCATGCTCTGTCCAAGGATGTCTGCTCCCAACCTTGGCAGTGTACCAGACTCAGTCCCAACTCTATTCCTTGTTCACACTACTTTCACCGCATCGGAGGTCTTATTCTTTTCTCCACCAAATTCTACTCCTTTCATGATCAATTATTAGGTGTTTAGATCCTACAAATTGTTAAAGTCCACTTCAAAATCAGTAAATTCCCTTACATATATTGTCTCTAATCTAGAACACACAGCCCTCCTACTCTTCTTTTGTGGACCACAGAGTTGATAGATTATATAGAGAAACTGATTCTATTTTTAGATGTCTGACTATTGATAGCTTTTAAGCCTTATCTCTCCCTCCTTCTCTTCTGCTCAGCAAGCTGATAAGTAAGCCTACTTCCTCTTTGCTGCTGGAGGGAGTTGTACCATGCAAGCAAGCCCCTGCCCATGCACAGGACCTCTCACCCATCTGCATCCCCTAAATTCCATCAAAAACCCAGGGTAGTCTCCTTTCCTGGCTCTCTCAAGCTATTTTTAGGCTGCTGGGGAGCTCCCTTGCGCTCCTCAGAAATTCTGGTTATACAAGTAGTAAAATTTTTCATACCCTCTTAGGTATGTGCGTGACATCATCTGTCTTGACACTGGAACCACATTTGGGCATGGAGGGTCCATCCTGTTGCTTCAGAGCAGCCACATAAACATCACTCACTTAGACACTGAGTTATCTGCAGCTTTTGTTTGTATGTTTGGTCTCTTCAATGAGACTAAAAGCCAGACTGTGCCCAAAATACCTATCATAATGCCATGTATTTTAAGGAACCCATACATTCTTGTTATTTAAATTCATTCATTTACTTGATATTTATTGAATGTCTACTACATGCCAGGCACTTGGGAATACAAAAGTAAACAAAAAAAGACATGCCTTCAAGAATCTTACAGTCCTAAGTTTGAGAGAAAGAGAAGATGGTGGAGACCTTAGAGGTATATAGGACCCTGTCAAGCAGAGATAGAAGTAGAGAGAAAGGAAGGGCATTTTACGGGGAAGGATCGACAAGAGACAAAGTCTGGAGGGGGAAGAGAGTAGGGCATAGTACAAAGGAGTGTGACCACAGTAGAAGAGACAAAGGAAACGTAAAGCTGGAGAAGGGCATATACACTTGGCTTGGGTTTGCCAGGGCTCTGCTCCTGTGTGGATAAACACCTGTCCTGTCTTTTATGTGCCCTTTCACATGAGCTCTGTGGCCTCCCAACATCACCCTGACCACTTAGAGCAGGGAGCACACCTTTAATGCTGAGAAGTGGCATGGTGTCATGTGTAGGATGATGGAGGTGCCAGAAAATGAGAGTTCTGGTCCTAGTCCCGCCTCTTATAACTTGGACCTGTTTTTAAACCTTTGTGGGCTTTGATTTTCTCCTTTGGAAAATGAGGCCAAGTAATTGCCATCTGCATAGCTCATGTTTTAATGTAGATACCAGTGCTTTGAAGACTCTAAAGCCCTTCCCTGTGCTTTCTTGGGGCTCCTATAGTTACTGAGTTACAATTGCTGGTTTACTTGTTTGTTACTCCCACAAGATTGTGTGTTCCCTGTGGGCAAGAATTTTCTTAGTCATATTTGTATGCCTCAGGCCTAGCAGGCTGCCTGGCACTTAGGAAGTGCTCAATTAATAAAGTTTGACATCTGGGTGGCCAGCAGGAGGGCTCTTAACAGGCTGAGAAAAGCTGCAGCTGCTGTAATTATTTCTCTCCGTGCTAAGGAATTCACTTTCATCTTCTTTCAGCCAGCCACTTCAACCCCTCTTCCCAGCTTGCATCATCATTAACCCTTCTGAAGTCCCATTACCCCCTCTGGTGTCTCCACAAAAGTGAGCAAATTACACTGCTATCAGTGCTCCTAGCAGCCATGACTGGGTCTGAAACATACTTTCTTGAAACTCTGGATTGAACACAATTGCAACATTTAATCTTCCAAATGAGGGAAAGGCATTTCTAGCCTTCTAATAAGCTAAATGGAAATGACTAATTAACCTAATTATATTGGACTGTGTAGCAAAATACAACTGTGCTAAACTGGTATCGAGTGGCAGTGAGGGTCTTTTTCAAAGTCTAACAAAGGCGTGCGTCACAAATGAAATTTTCTAATGAAGAGCAGAATATGCCCAGTACCTTAAAGTACAGCATTTGTTGAGACTTAAAAAATTCTTATAAAGAATACTCATAAAAGCAGTATTTTATCACAAGGATTTCAATTATTACCTATTTGTTCTGCTGGGTAAACAAGGCAATTCATCTTCTTCACCTGATAGAATATTTAAGAAATTTTGTTTTATCATGTCCTATTGTTATACTTATTTTGTTTCTTTAGGCTAAAATCCAACTGAACACTTAAAAAGAGCATTCATCAAGGTCTTAAATGATATGTACTACACATTGCACTGTATTTCACCTACTCACATCTTGTACTATGCTTGAGTTTGACGGGGCTGGACTTGGCTGCTCCACATAAAACTCAGAGAGAGAGATAGAGCTTCACTCATTTGCAAAAGCCTTTGAACAGCCATATGAGCTTAGCCCACAAAACAAAACAAAAAAGCAAAGTGAAGAAAGCAAACCAAACAACCCATTTTGTGAAAAAAAGAATGGAACTAAATGGCACGGTAGCTTTTGAGTTGTAAAGAATGCTTTTGAATCATTTACTCTTTATGACTCCTGCTGCAGAGAGCTTTGTGGGGTAATAGGAAGAAAGGCAACTGGATTTGGCCCAATCGGGCAACTCACAATCCCTCAAAGTTTTTCTTTCTATGGACAAATTCAGGCACAAGTCATACTAACCATAGCAGTTATACACCTTAGAGATGGGTAATTAATAACTGTAATTGTGATGGGGTAAATTTGGGATGTTCCCCAAAAAGATATGTTGAAAACTAACTTCTCTAATTTGTGAATGTGATTTTATTTTAAAATAGGGTCTTTGCAAGTATAATCATGTTAGGATGAGGGCAGTAGGATGCGCCGTAATCTAATATGACTGATATTCTTATAAGAAGAGAAGAGACACAAAGACACACTTTACATGGTTAGATGGCCATGTGAAGACTGCGGCAATGAAGGCAGAGATGGAAGTGATGCTGCAACAAACAAACAAACGAATGCTTGAGGATACCAGAAGCTGGGAGGGGCAAGCAAGTATCCTCCCCTTGAGGCCTTTTGGAGGGATCATGGCCTGCCAAAACCCTGATTTCAGACTTCCAGCCTCCAGAACTGTGAGATAATACATTTCTGTTGTTTTAAGCCACTCAGGTTGTGGTACTTTATTACGGCAGCTCAAGGAAACAAATATAATAGCCATAACAATAACTATAATCGGTTTCTATTTACTGAATATTTATATATCTGACATTGAGGTAGGTATTCTGATGATCATTTTGCCAATAAGGAAACAAAGTCTCAGAAAAATAAGAAACATGTCAGAGACTATGCACACTCAAAGTTGAACTTGAACTCAGGAATGTCTGACTCCAGAGTCTGTGTTAACTATCCATCTCTATTGCTCATTCAGAACTGCTTTCCAAAATTTATTTTCCATAAGGGCATCAGATCATGAGTCATTACTGTCAAATTTTGGGGCAGAACTTTCCAATAAGATAGCCACTGGCCATATACGAATATTAAGCACATTAAATGTGACTAGTGTGACTGAAAAACTAAATTTTTATTTGTATTTAATTTTAATTATTCTGAAATTTTAGTTAAGAAACTGGAACTTGTTTTATTAATTGAAAAACTTTTAAGTATGTTTGAAACAACTTCAGTGTATGAATCAACTGTTTTAATTCTAAAATTTTATGAAAATCGAATCAATATTTCTGATTAAGATTTAGCGTCTGAATTGAGATGTGCTATAAGTGTAAAAAATATGTACCAGAATTTAGACTTAGTACAAAATATAAAATAGCTCATTAATATTTTTATAACAATTACATATTAAAATGGCTTATTGGGTTAAAATATACTATTAAAATTAATTTCATTAATTTCCTTTTACATTTTTTAATGTAGCTACAATAAAATTTTAAATTATATATGTGACATACATTATATTCCTTTTGGACAGTTCTAGAGTGTCTATTCATTTATATCTCATGCAGCTTAGAAAAGTTAATGGTTTTCCACACATATTCTGCATTTATCATAATTATTCTTAGGCATTTTGTAACTTTGTGATTTGATTGCTGTTCTGAATGAAGTTCCCCTTTGTTTCTTTCCCAATATGTTATCCCCTTCTCATTTGCTAGGTTGGGTCCAGAATGACACATGAAATTAATAAATAAAAATCAAAACACACCTGTATTATTTACATCAGGGATCAGCAACCTGCAGCTTGCAGGGCCACTCTAGTCTACCATCTGTGTTTGTAAATACAGTTTTATTGAAATTCAGGCATTTCCACTTATATATTACATGTGACTTTGGAGGAGTTGAGTAGTTGTGACAGAGTCTGGCCCTCAAAGTCTAAAGTTTGACAACCTCTAATTTAGATACAGCTCTAAAAACAATTAAAGGAATAGCTACAGACTCTGAAAAAGAAGTTAGGGAAATATTTTGGGTTATAGCAGCATGAGTGAAATTAGCCTGGAATTTCCTAAGATGATTCCTTTGAAGGAATCATCTTAGGAAATTACAACATGTATATAAACGGTTAAGGGTGGGGCTTTTATTTTAAAGTAAATCACCTTGGATAGATCTCAAGAGAATTATGCTGAGTAAACAAGCTCATCCAAAAAGGTTACATACTACATGATTCCATTTATATAACATTCTTGAGATGACAAAATTATGGAAACAGAGAACAAATTAGTGGTGCCAGGCATTAGGAATTGAGGCGGGGGGAGGTTGTTGTGGTTGTAAAAGGGATTCATCCCTGTAGTGACGGAACATCTGTATCTTGACTGTGGAAGTGATTACATGAATCTTTACACGTGATATAACCGCACACACACGACTGCATAAAAACCTGCTGAAATCTGAACAAGGTTAATGAATCAGTGTCGACTTCCTGGATGTGATACATACTATAGGAATGCCAGATGTTTCCATTGGGGAAATGGAGTACATGGGATATCTCTATTATTTCTTATCATTGCATGTGAATCCACATTACCTCAAATTTTTAGTAAAATATATAAAGAGAGTCAATCATATTACTTCAGACTCGCACTTCTTTGTGCTATGAAACTTGTATAAAATGTAACAAACATAGAAGGTCATAAACAGGATTCATTTTGCACAGGTGCTAGTCCTCACAGGGCACCAGCTTCTGCTGTGGATGCTCATCCAATTGGGGGCTGGACAGCTGCCCACATGGATAATTGGCCTGGACTCTCTGGAGCTGGTGTTCACTCAGTCAGCCTTCACTGCCTGGCATCATGTCAGGCCCTGCAAAGGCAGGCACAGTCACTGTTGAAAGGAGCTCACAGTTTGTGATCCTTTCAATGCTCATAGAATCCCAACCAAACTAAGCTGAATAACATGGAAAGAAAATGGGCTTTGCCAGCAGACTGGAATTTGAGTCCTGGATTTGCTACTTATAAGATGTGGGACCTCATTTTATTCATATGTTAAATGGGAAAAAATAATACCTATTGTCCAGGTGAACATGAGAATAAAATAAGCTAATGTATTTCTAAGGTGCCCAATAAATGTGAGCTGTTATCAACCACTGGTTATCTCAGGCTGGAATCCATCCTCTGCTTTGAGGCTGAATTAGGATTCGTGTGAAAATGCCTAAACAGAGCCTGGTTTCTGTCCATTTCATGAAATTGTATAATAGCATCTCTACACACCTGCTCTGGGGCCTCACAGGAGTCCATATTTCAGTCCTAAGCACTGGCAGATGACAGGCAGCTCAGCTGAGTCAGAGAAGCTCACAGGATCTTACTGTTTCCTCACATCCTGGAGGCAGAGCCCTCATACCAGCAGGCACCTGCTTATTCTCTGCAAAGCCTTCCCAGCAAGCCGGGAAGGGTAAGCTCTGCTGTGGGCACGCAGGTAAACAGATGCACCTATGTTAAAACAGTTCCACAATGACCCCCAAAAGAGAGTGCTCCTGATTTCTTGGGGACAACAAATGTTAGGAGATGAGTACTTAACTGTTTTCTAGGGGCTGGTACTGACCTTGATGCCACCCCAGGCCTGATGGGAGAGGAACTCCACTGGACTGGTGACGCCTGCTTGCACTGGAGATCGAAGCAGGAAATTCAGTTCTGCTGCATTGACTTCCTGGTTCATGAAGATAATCTGCAATGTGGCAGAATGACACTGTGTTTCTTTAGCTAGTTGTAGTTACAGGGTTCTGGAGATCTTCAGAGTCATCGTTCAGTATAATTATTGCTAATTCTAATGCTAGAGCTTGCCCATCAGTTTTGATTGTTGAAAGATGGTGGAGAGGAAGAAAGTGCATACCCATGCAAATCACTGTGTGCATCTCTTTTCACCCTAAACATCAGCATGGCATAAATGCATATAGTGAATGGCTATAAATCTTGGCAAGGAAGCATTTATGTATCAATCATAAATGCCATGGAATATATTCCTGCAATCTAATTGAGAAGACGACACATACAAATGATATGATTTGAGGAGAGTGTCAAAGTAACATGTGAATATATGCAAAATAGAATTGCATATATGAATCAATAATACTAAAGGGTTTCCAGAATAGAGGAGTGGCCAATAAATAGGGGTGGGGTATTAATTTGACTAAACTTTCTATAAGTGGTTTTGAACTGGGTCTTGGAGAAACTAAGAGAGAGGAATATTTAGACAGGAAGGGGAGGCTTTCTAGGGAAAGTGCAGAGGCTTTGAGGAAATTAGTGAGGTGTGAGCAGGGGAAATTAGTGAGGTGTGGCTTGTTTAAGCTAATAATTCATGCTGAGGAGAACTTGGGAAATTGTCCTCCATCTACAAATGGTGTTCTCTGCTGAGAAGTTACAGATGGAAATGTTCACTAAAAAAAAATAATTTGGTCAATTTCAGAAAAAGTCTCTAAGGATATAACAGGCTTGAAATAGCAGATGGGGTAAAATAGGGTTGAAATATTTATTAAGCTAGGGGAGGAAGCTCCTTGGGGTCTGAGGGAAATGGGTGGTAGTAAGGAAATTAGTGTACATTGGGGCTTGAATTCTTTTTGTGATGGCCAAGCTGTCATCTGTGCTGGAGTGGGGACTACAGAGGATGAGAAGGATAAGTCACACTAAGACTCCCTCATAAATTCAGTCATTGGAACATGCAGAGTCAGCATAGAAGTGATCATAGAATATCTGACTTTTAGAATTGGAAGAGTCATTCAAGATAATCTGGTCTGTGCTCCTAACTTATGTAGGGAAAAATATTCCAAATGCTAAATGATTAGAGAGATAAATGCAAGGAATAAATTTTCATTTTTCTTTCTTTCTTTCTTTCTTTCTTTCTTTCTTTCTTTCTTTCTTTCTTTCTTTCTTTCTTTCTTTCTTTCTCTCTCTCTCTCTCTCTCTCTCTCTCTCTCTCTCTCTCTCTTTCTTTCTTTCTTTCTTTCTTTCATTTCTTTTCTTTCTTTTTTGATGTTGAGAAGAAATAGAAGACACATGTTTCTTATTAACACTAGAAGTCCTGGGTGCTCCCAAACCCTTAAGAACTGGACTTCAAAAGGAATTTTTTAAAGCCAAGACTGCTATGGCTATAGAAAATCATTTCCAATTTCTTATTCTAGGGAATGGTTGGGACATTAAACTTACAACCCTGAAGGTAAATAAATAATGAGGGATACTCTAAAAAGGGTCTTACTGCATCTCAAATCGTATCTAGCTATTGGTAGGGCCAAAGAGTTTCATTGTCAGTGCCAGTTTAGATTGGCTGGTAGTGGCTACTGGGGGCACTCTATTGAAGAGAATCTTAGATCACCCAAGATCAGCAAGAAAATATACAATGATTAATTAAGCATGGCTGCCGTAAGTGAGACAATGATGGGGCAGCATGTATGCATTCAATATGACCTTCTTGTTTGAAGCCTCTGCTCCAAACTCAATGGTCTTCACATGCTATGGGAAATAATGCTAAAAGAAGGAAGTTGATTTTTTTTTTTTTCTTTTTAACATTTGCTGATTGGGCACTAGAAAATGACCTGTTTTCTGGAAACTTCTTAAATCTACTTTTACCTGAAAGGTGAGCTGGGCAAGGTAGGTCAGCTTATCACACTCGAAGAGCCCACGGGTGGTATACTGATACACAGAGAAGGTGATGCTGTCTATTAGATTGGCTACTCGCTCCTTGAGGCTCTCACTGGGAGCAGACTTCTCCACAGCCTTCTGGAAGACTATGCTGAAGGCCTAGGGGATAGGAGGTAGGACATTTGAAATTTACACACCTCTCTTTGTACATAGCTAGTAGTCTTACCTGTAAAGGATATTATAATTTGACTGTCACCGAAATGTTTTCCCAGTATACCCTGCCAAGAATAGACAGTGGCAACAAGATAACTCTTGTCTTAGTTTACTGAGCTCTTTTCTTAGTTTGCTTGTATGGATTACTATGTTGTCACAAAGAGGGCAAAGCTATGAGGCATGCAGAGAAGAGCGTATGGTGAAAAATAAATGTCTGGTGGACAAAACAATTAAATCTAAAACAATTAAATTAAATCAATTAAGTTTTGTTGTGTAACTAGCTGAATAAAAAGTAAACACAATCAACAATAACCAGCTGGGATTAGTAATTCTACCCATTAGATTATAAAATTCTTGATGGTAGAGCCAATGTTTTGTACAACTTTGTTGTCTAAAAGAGACCTTTGTACATAATAGGCATTCAGAATATTTTTAGTTACTTTTCATTTGGTAATGATCAGAACCTGATGTTTTCTCTGTTTTCCTGTTATTCTGCAGTCACTTGACGAGTTCTCTTATGAGTTCTTTTTTCTCATGAACCCTTTCTGCAATGGTGGGAGCATGGTCTGCTTTTATATCTTCTGAACTATACATTATAGACATTATATGAAATAAAAAAATCATATAAATCAATTTTCCATTGTTTTAAACTTAGATATAGACTTTTTAAAATATATATATATATTAGGAATGGTGCAATTTGAATATGATATGAATAGAATGAATCATTAAAAATATCAAGATATAACTGGGCCTTTTCCATTTTTGGCTCTGCAGATTTCCTTTCTTCTATTTTCCTTTTGTGGCTTCAAGAAGGAAAAAAATCTTAGAGCTTTCTAACACCAGGCATTTGAAACTCAGTGGAAACCATATAAAATTGTAGCTCCATAGTTCCTCATTTGCAAGATCAAGAAAAAAGGTGAGTTCCTCTGTTTCATACTTCCATGGTGTTTCTTGTTAATGTAAGCCCTTGCAGATTTTCATTCTGTTTTGATGATCCTAGCAAAATCTTCTGACTACCTTCACACCAATCCATTACAATGTTACCCTCACCTGGTAGGCTTGTTGGAAGCTGATAATGTTCCCCAGCACCACACAGAACAATTTGGGAAGCTTCTACTTGCAGAACAAGTCCATAGAGACTGAGTGGATAATTTTCCCCAGGTGGTTACTATGGCTTTTCTCTAAAACTCCATCAGAATGACAGTGATAAGTAAGAATCTCTAGTTACTAAATTTAAACAAGCTGATTCATAATTCAGGAAAAGATCTAAAGGAATTTTAAAAACCTAGGTACATTTAGCATTTTCTTTACACTAGACTAATTTTGGTTCTCTTTCCTTTTCATCCTAAAAAGAAACCCTCCTCTTCCTCTTATTTCTGTATTCGAACAGCTGTGATGCTGGACCCAATCTAGACTTTTGTGGCTTCCTCCAGCAGGTCTCTCTTGCCCACAAGATCTTATTTTGTCTCTAACTACCCTTATTAATCTTTTAGGGTCCTTATCTATTAAGGTTGTATTTTATTATTATATTTTTTAATCTTTTCATTTATACCAGATTGTTAGCATACTAAAGTGCGGCCAGGCCTTATTAACTTTCTTATCTTTCCCAGATTCCAGCCAGCTCTTTACATGTAATAGGCACTGAAAAGATTTGTGAAATAAATGGCTGAGTCCCGCTAATGCCCTAAAAAGTTTAGGCAAAGTGTGAGGGCTGCCCTGGACACAGGTTCTCAGACTCAAATGTCTTCATGGACCATTTGTATAAGACCAAATAAGGCGAGGGTAGGGACTGTGGCAACATGGAGGTGCTGTACATGCCTGTCTAGGGAGCAGCCTTCTCTTAGCTTCAGTGAACCTATGCTATGTGGAATGTGAATTCAAGTGCTGCCAAAGCTTCCAGACTTTCATGAGAAGCCAAAAATGGGGATTTGCATGAAATCTCCTTATTTAAAAATCTTAGTAACCAATGAAAGTATCTTAAAAGACTTTTGAAACTAGGAAAATGGGTCAGTAGGCCCTTGGGCCTCCAATGTTCTGTATTCCATTTGCTTCTGCCTATTTGATTCTTCCCTTTCCAGTCTCATTGAAAAATATTATACCTCTAGCTGTGCCCTCCCTCGCACGTGGATATAACAGAGGGAGCTGAGCCTTCCATCAGTCTGCAGGAATCCCCAGTGTGAGGTGTCTTTTCCCTCAGGACACCCCGGCATCCTGCAAGTGAGTCTCATTAACCCTCCCCTAGCCATTGGCTGAGCTTTGAAGAAAAATTACTTTATAATTATGTAATTTCCATCTTAACCATGTTACGAACTTCCAAGTTCATACTAAATCTAGCTTTTGAAGAGGTTTTGCATGTTTATAAGCAAATACACACATTTTAATCTATTCCTTCTCAAAGCACTTTGGAAAACTGGGATGTAAGGCTGTGCCATATTGGCCTATCTGTGGTTTTCATACTCTGAGAATGTCTCTCTTTTCTCTACCAGGAGCAGAAACTGTAAAATCCAAACACAGACAAAATCCAAGACCAGGAAAACTCTGGTGGCTAGTCTTTCTTCAAATCACAGCTTCTAAGCTTCTAAGTTACTACTGTTCTGACATTTTTGAAGATACTTCAGTTCCTTATCATTAAGCATTTAAACATGCTTTCAATGATCAAACTGGCCAATAAGTCTTTGGTGATTCTTAATAACAATAAAGAGACCCCAAATGTCCCCCCTGCCCTCCCCCCCCCCCCACTGATAAATAGAGCTTCTAGTGACAAAACAATCCTATATCATGGTGCTGTTGCTGAAAAACAATGTATAACATTTCTTTGAACACTTATTTTCATGGGCTTCCTCTAATTTTTTTTTTTCCAAGAAGAATCATTGAGGTAGATTTCAACTACGCTTGGAACTGGGGAGGGGTGATTTTGTAGTTACTAAGTTTATGTTAATTTTTATACAATTTTTAAATATTTTACAATTTTTTCATATGCTGCTTTGACCTGAATATAAGGCCATACATTGGATTTATTTTAAAAATATAAAATATTGTAAACACAGTTCAGTTAATCTGCAGAGACTCCTAGTTGAGGGAAAGAGATTGGGAAACGCTGAAATGCCATTTTCAATTAAATGAGCCCAGGTACTAAAGGTATACCTTCATCCCCGCACCCTGGCCTCCACATGGCAGTAGAGCTTCACAGAATGAGGTGCATGCTCTGAGCATCTCTGTGTCTGTGTGTCTGTGTATCTCTGCCGCTCCTCTGTGTGTTTGTGTGTGTGTGTGTGTGTGTGTGTGTGTGTGTGTGTGTGTGTGTGTGTCCTCTGTGTTTGTCAGGTCAAACCAAATAAATTGTTTAGAAATGCTCCACCACCCCCTAATGCCTCTTTAATTGTGATCTTTTGGAGAATGCCCTATGGGAGAAAAACTTTCAGAGATGTGCTTAAAATTTATAAGTCTTTAATTTTCCTGAGTAAGATAAGTTTAGTCAGCACTTACAATTTGCTAACATCTTTGGTTTTAGAAATATTTCAACAACCATAAAACAGTAGCTTTGGATATTAATGTAATAAGTAATTTAAAATTGCTCTATTAATTGCCTGTTTTGGTTTAACCAATACAAATGACACATATTTGATTGAGGTTTTGAGGGCAGGGATTACTTCTAATATTTCTTGGTATCCTCTTCCACACATTAAGTAAACATAGTACCTGTCATATCATATTTGCTTACTGAATGGGTGAGGCTGTGACTTGGTGTGTGGCATCTTTTTCTGTTCTAGCCAAATAACCAATGAATCATGAGGACCCAATTAAATGGATGAGGAATGTAATATAAGTCTGAAGGCATTTCAGCTGCTCTCCTAGATTTGATCTTAAAGATGTGTCGAAGTTAATGAAAGGACATAGAAAAACTCTCATGGAGAGTTGCATTGGCTATATTATATGGCTTTATTATGATTATATAAAAAAACTCCAGGCGTAAGTTACCTTGAGAGAAAACTGGTACATGGGGTGGATCTTGCTGAGGTCATTCATGATGAAGTAGAGCAGAGAGGCTCGGGCAGCTGCTGGTCGATAGTGCTCTCGGGCCTCATTGATTTTCACTTCAGTCACCTTGGCCTCCTGGACCTGTTAGATAAATAAATAGTGGTCCATTGTTTCAACCAACCAGGGCTTCCTGAGAATCACCATGGCCTCTTGGTATAAGTACATATGTGTCTGTGTGTGTGTATGGGGTGGGGGATATATTAGGATGGGGATAGTGGCAAGAAGATTAGAAAACTACCATGGTATTCCTTAATGGAGCTTGAGTGAGAAGGAAGATGATATACTTCTTGGCTTTTACAAGGGTGAGAGTGTCACCTCTTCCAGTTGGGAATTGTGAGCCATGCAAGCCTCCATTTCTAAGAAAAAGATTTTATGGAAATACGAAAATATATGCATTACTCTAAAATAAACCAGAATTCCAGGTGGTATAAATCCAGTAAAAGAAGGATAATGTTTTATCTGTGCATTTATTTTGTTCTTTAGGTTCCACATGTAAGAGAATATTGTCAATAATATTGTAATAACTATGTATGGTGCCAGGCAAGTACTAGACTTATTGGGGGATCGCTTCTTTAATTATATAAATGTCTAACTACTATGCTGTATACATGAAACTAATATAAAATGATAATACATGCTAACTGTTACTGAAACAAAGAAGCATAATCTAATTTTCTGATTTCTTAATTTTTATAAAAAAGTTAATATGCTAATTCACGAAGAAAATATCTTTCAATGAAGTGTTCTAGTTTTAGCAAATTGCTTATCAGAGGTAAAAATAACAAAAGAGAATTAAATATTAGAAATAGGAATTCTGTAAGAACATACGACTAAATACAAACCTCAGAATGACCCGCTTTATACTCCAGAGTAGAGTGAAACTAATATAGTTCCCAAGAGTCTCACAGGAAAATAAAAACAACAATCCATGTTAAAGATGAGTTTGCAATAGACAAAATTTCAGGAGGAAGTGTTACTAAAGTGGATGATTAGAAGACCACCTACCGGCCACACGCACAAAATTTCCAGAAAGATTAGTATTTCAAGAGCTGAAGATGATTGAACAATCTAAAACTTACTAGTAACTAATAATACTTAAAAGCAACAGAGGTAAAATAGTCAGGACATTATAAAAAACAACAGACATGATCTGAAAAAGACTAATTAGAAGTTTAAAAAATAAAAATACATTTATTTAAATGAAAAACTCTGTGCACAGGATAAATTATAAAGTTGAAAAAGACAATAAGCAAACTAGAAGATAGATCTGAGGAAATTGTTACAAAAGCAGCTCAAAGAGAAATAAAGATGGAAAATATGTAGAATTGGTAATGAGACTTAGCAGACTTGGCAGATATAATGAAAAGATTCAAAATACATCTAACAGAAATAAGTAGAGAATAGAGAATGAGTGAGAGGCAGTATCTGAAGCTACGATAGTTAAGATTTTTCCAAAAGTGATGAACGATCAGAGCTCTTTCTTTGAAGAAGCAGTGAAGGCCAAAGAAAGCTTACTCTCCACAGGCCCCTGATGAAATAATTATTTACTTCAATTATAAAAAATTGAACCAAAAGAAAGAAAATGCAAGAATTTCTTAAATACATGGCTAATCTAAACACCAAAAACTATAAAAAAAAATCACAACCAGTTTGGAAGTACTTGGTAAAAGCAAGGTTGATACAATTTTATAAAACAGAACAGGAGATGGGAGAAGATGATCCAAGTGTTCTAAAATCCTTACATTGTTTTGAAAGAGGCTAGATATATTGCTTAATATCTATTGTTAAGTCACATATAAATGCAAAATGAAATATATTTTTACATATGAACAAAACAATTAAGTTTAATCAATAAAACAGAGTGGATAAAATAAGCAAAAAATAAAAGAAAGATAAAGAAAAATTGAGACAGAACAAAGACATGATTAATAGAAAACACAAATTAAGATAGTAGAAATAAATTTAACTATATCAGTATTGTTAATAAATGTAAACTAGTTACATTCAGTAGTTAAAAGACAAAGATTCTCAGAAGGGAGTAGAAATGAACAAAAATAACAGTTATTCAGACTGGTGTTATCACAGATTCATTCTCTTCAAGCGCACTTGGGTCCTTAATGCTATTTATTAATCTGTGTGTCTCTAGTCAATTTTTATTTCCATTTCCTGCAACAACTATTGTAAACCTTCACTCTTCTGTCCAAGTCTCTACTTCCCATCATTCTCTCACTCTCAGCAGATAAACTTGACTCATGCTTTCACAGAATATAGTGACCATAAGGGAGGGATTATCTTAATTTCTGGCTTCCATTTTCTTAATTTTCTAGTCCCCTACTCTACTTGTCCACATGGACCCATGAACTATTCCTAGACTTATTTTTGACCCCTAAGCCCTATCATATTGAAATGCTCTATCTTGCTAAAGATAAGTCTTGCATGGTAACAGATGATTACTAGAATTAGTGGGGTGACCACATTGTAAGGTATAAAAATGTCGATATACTATATTGTATACCAAAACTAATATAACTAATATAATATTGTATACCAACTATATTTAAATGAAAAATAAAGATAAGCTCTTCTTTTTTGACCTGAATTATATTTTTCCTGACTTTCTTACATACCTCACTATATTAATCATGCCTTCTCATTCCTCTAAATTCTACCCTTCTTCACAACTGCTCCTTTTTCTTTGCAATCCATGCATCTTCCCACCCCTAGCTAAAATCGTAGCATGCTCAGTCTTTCCCATCTCAGGGCAGAACGTCTACAAGGACCCTGGGTATTCCTTGAGTTACAATCCTTTTAATCTTTACCATTTTATAGATTGGTTTCTTTAAAGAGCTGTCTATACTCATTTTCCTTTCTCAACTCTCATCGATTCTCATTTTAATGAAGTTTTGTAATGCAAGCTTTTGCTTCTATTACTTCATTGAAACTGTTCTCTTTGAGTTCTTTGATAACTCCTTTTTGCAAAATTCAGTGGGCACATCTCAGCCATATCTTATTTGAGTTTTCAGCATCATTCGACACTGTTGACATTCCTTCCTCTTCAAATGTTCTTTTTTTTTTTTTCACAATATCTTATTTAACTGCTTTTCCTTCCATCTCTCTGCTCTGTTCCATTCTTCACTTTATTACTTCTTTTAAAGTATTAGTATCCATCAATGCTCTACTCCTAGTATTATTATACACATATGCCCTAGGTGACTTCATTTACTCTTAAAATTTCAGTGATCAACTACTTGTTGATGACTCTCAAAACTCTATCACCAGCTCAAGATCATATATCCAAAAACCCATGGGACATTCCCATATGAATGGCCCAAGGGCATTTTAAACTCATCACAACACAAACTCAAATAATCATTTCTTCTCATCCCCAATCTACTTCTGCTCTTTTATTTCAGTTATAGCACTACAACCTTTCTAGATGTTTGTGCCTGGAACCTGAGACATTTCCTTGACTATACTTTTATCCATGTATAATCATCTCCAATCAATTAAGATGTTTTTCAGTTCAACTTCCTTGAATTTGTACATAGCTCTTGAATCTCCCCACTTCTTTGCACCACCGCTGCCAACTTTAATTCAAGATGCCATCACCTTTAATCTGAATTTCTGTACACCCTACTACTTTCTCTGCCTCCTGCATTCCAAAGCTCTCCTCCTTATCATAGCTGAAGTGATCTTTCTAAAGCACAGATCTGATTATGTCACTCTCTTGTCTAAAAAGAAAAAAAAACCCACACAACTCTTTTTCATGATTCCCAACTCCCATCTAAAACCCAAACTTCTTAGCATGGTCTACAAAGTCCTTTGCAATAGAAACACAGCTTACCTTTGGTGCCTCATCGCCAATGACTACTTCCATCTCCTATAATCTCTAGATGTTCCAATTACACCAAAGAAAAACATCTCTCTCCCTCTCACCCAACATGGTTGAGTGTTTTTCCTCTATGTGTTCATGGCTTCCTGTGCTTCCTCTACCACAGCCTGTTTACTTGTCTTTATCCTTCAGAAGACAAGATCTTGGATGCATGAAATTCTGGCCAGTTGTTGTATCCCCAACTTTTGTCATGGATTTTGGAATACAGCAGCGTCCAAGTAAGTATCCATTGAATAAATGAGTGAGAAAAACAAAGAAGACAGAAAGAAAAGAAACAGCAATAGAAAAAAGGTTTTGTGAAACACTTGGCATACAGCAGGCAAGCAATAAATGTTCATTGATTTTAAAGAGAAGGATAAAAAAAGAAGGAATGAATATGCAGGAAGAAGGATCAACATGGTTAACTCCATCTCTGACCTACTCCTTTTATGTACGTTGATTTCTGTCCCCCATCTCTTCTGCCTGAAGCAGTGAAATTTCTACTATAATTATTTTACAAACTTCTATCTAGAGATATAGAGGCCACAGAGAACCAGTAGTAAAACCTGGTGGTCACACAACAGCCATAGAGACAGAGGAAGGCTGGATCTTCTTCCTTTTAGTATCTCACTCCAACCTCAGTTGTTTGTTTTCCCAGAGTGGGTATGACCTGGTTTATCTGTTCTGCCCATCATTGCATTTCTTTTTTCTGACCTTGTCCCTACCCAGAATGGAGTCTTGTATATTTGGAGAAATCCCAATAATCTGACAATAAGTGTATTCCCTCAAAGGTTTATTGTTCCTGGACACTGTTACAGACACACTTATCCTACTTAGAACCAGTATCTTAGTTACTCTTCTGATGCAAGAGCAGGGCTGAAAATGAGAAAGAACCTGTGTAGTTTCAACAGCCAGCTGGGAAAGGGCAAAGGGTTTGGCCCCAACAAGTCATGTCTTCCTTCCCTACAAGAGAAAATAAAAGCCTTCCAAATGTTATAAAACAAAGCAAGCAAGCAATATACTAGGTTGTTTTACAGGGTAATACTGTTTGTGAGATCTGAATTTCCTAAGAAGTCACTGCTCTCTCATTAAAATCAGACTTGTGAGGTTTTTGCAGGCCGAGGTTTGTTCAGGGTACAGCCATGCCTGATTCAGCCAGCTCTTACAACAGCATGATCCCTTAGCTTCAGGGCAACTCCACAAACTGACTGAGGAATTAAGCTTGTGCTACCATTTCCTATACAGAATACAAGGCCTTGTAAGGATTTAAGTGTTCATCAAATGTTTGTAAAATTGACTTATCAAAAGCATTTGCCAGGAGGTGGAAACTTCATAATGCAGGAAGTGAGATAGTCATTTCAGGAATCCTACGTAGGTTGATTTTCTAGAAGAAACTTGGGAAGATGGCAAAGTCATCTGTTAATGTTACTCTAACTTCTTTCTTTCTAAAAGTCGGACTCAGGGAGTGGGAGGAGGGCCTTTGTCTCCCAGTCTAGGCTGCCAGAGTAGTTATACCTTTTCTTCAACTTCTGCAGCAGTCTGTTTGGTGATCTCAAGGTTTTCCACTAAGGCCGTTTCTCCCAGGAAGTTTCCAGATGCTGAGGATAGGCGAGAAAGCAGGTTGTCTTCTAGAGTTTTGAGGGTGATTTTGAATCCATTCTGCTGCTTTGTGAGGTCTGACTGCAAATATCAAGAAAGAGGAGTCATGTTTAGAAGCCCAGAGCATCCCACTTTTGGGATAGTTCTGAATAAATAAATACTTATTGCGTCAGAGTCCTTTCCCCTACATAGTAAACTGCAGGCAAAATAGCAGAGTGCCTGAAGCCATGAGCAGACAAGACGAGCATAT
The DNA here is from genome assembly GCF_014176215.1 of Rousettus aegyptiacus. Classification (NCBI taxonomy): domain Eukaryota; kingdom Metazoa; phylum Chordata; class Mammalia; order Chiroptera; family Pteropodidae; genus Rousettus; species Rousettus aegyptiacus. The sequence continues at coordinate 70,036,609 of NW_023416309.1, forward strand.
GAGTTGAATTCCAACTGCATCATTACTAGTCATGTGACCCTAGGTGAGGTTACCCTCTTTACACTTCAGTAACCTCAGCTGTGTTAATCTCAGTCCCTACTTCTAGAAGTGGTGTGCAATGCTTTGCACAATGCTGATGCACAGTCTGTTCACTAAATGGGGCCTATTTTTGTGACTAGTTAGAGGGTAGGGTCAAGTTTTAGTTCTCTAGAGGGTCCTCTGTGTATTACTTTATGGCCCCCAGATGAATACCTCTCCTATGAATTCGTTTGTTTTTTTTCTTTAATCAACAGAAAGTGTCTTACACAGTTTAGACAAGATCATTGCAGGACTACTCTACAAAGTTAGAGTGGGGTGCTGGTGTTCAAGCAGATACCACCTCATCTTCCCTTTCTGATTGTTAAATCCCATATCTTAAGGCACTGGACACTCTCTTTATGGGGCAGGGGGCCATAACTTCAGGCAGCTGTAGTTTCTCTGCCCTCGTATGGCCTGAGATTATTGCTTTGTTCCACAAAAGGACAATCTTCCTGTTGGAGGCTAAAGCCACAGACCCCAGTCATCCTGTTTCTTAAAAACACATTCTTCAATCCTGCCTTACAATCAGATTTGCTGTTCTCTGATGGAAATGCTCTGTGCCAGAGGTTTCCAAATTATTTATGAATTAGCTAAAATGCTGCCTCCTCATAGAATCTTTTTCTGACTGCCCCTGTTTAAATTAGCCTCTGTCTCTCTAATATCACCCTGCTTCATTTTCTTTAACATTCTTATTACTATCTAAAATGACATTGCTTGTTTTCTTACATTTTTACTTTCTGTATTCTTCCACTAGGCTGTAAACCCATGAGAGTAGGGACATAGTTTTCCTTATTACCTGCTAATCCTCAGCATTGGTAATCTTGTCTGTTATAGAATTGGTGCTCCATAGGTATCTGTTTAATAAAGGAAAGCTTGCAGAAAGCAGAGGTTCAGGGAGCCCTGAAGTCATGTGAAGTCAATCTCACATGACCTGTAATTTTGGACTTGTATTTTATAATCTAATCAGGTCTAAAGAAAGTAAAAAGGGGATACTATTTGCTATGGACTGAATTGTGTGTCCCCCCTCCCCCCTAGTTTTTATGTTCAAACCCCAATCCCTCATGTGACTATGGTGATGGGCGTTTAAGGAAGTATTAGGTTAAATGAGGTCAATAGGGTGGGGCTCTGGTCTGATAGGATTAGTGTCCTTATAAACAGAGACACTAGAGAGCTTGCGCTCTCTGTATGCACAAAGAAGTCTATGAGCACACAGTGACATGGTAGCCATCCTCAAGCCAGGAAGGAGGTCTCACTGGAAACCAAACATGCTGGCCCCATATCTTGGACTTCCAGCTTTCAGAGGTGTGAGAAAATAAATTTCCGTTCTTTAAGCCACCCAGTCTATGGTATTTTGTTATAGCAGTCTGAGCTAAGACACTATCATAGAGTAGTTGAACCTGTTTGTAATGTCCGTTCAAAACTGAACCCCACTTAGTTCTGACATAGGCATGTGAACATGTGTGACAAAAGGCCCTTATGGATTGGCCCAAGCATGTTCATTGCCCTGTGCCAGGTCCTGTTCTTGGCCATTAGAGTGTCTGTTATTCAAGCTGTTCTCTGCTTCTCTATTCTGTAGCTCACTCTATCTTCTGTTTTCCCAACTTGGTATTCCAGGTGGCTAGATGGTGTTGGCACTCCTCCAAAGTCTAGCAGAGCTCCTGCTACTCAGCTCAAGGTAAAATAGCCCCCATTCCTCTCCCAGAGTGGGGAGCATGGCAAGGTCTATTGGCAAAGCATTTCTTGGTAGATTCTGGATGTACCTTCAGCTGCTCGAGGTCTGGCCTCTCCATGCTGACCACAGCGGCCAACAGCTGGTCTTCCAGGCCATCCCTGGTCACAGTGAAGTTGATCAGAGTGGCCTGAGCCTGCAGCTCAGGCTGATAGTGAGGATTAGCCAGCTTGGTGTGAAGGATAAGCCGGAACTTTGGATTATATTCACACTCTTTTTCTCCAATTTTAATGAACCTGGAACATAAAGGCTCATGTGAAGGTGCGGTACCTTCCCAAGAGATTCAGTCAGGGACAAAATTGTTGATTTTTTTGCAAGATCATAGTACAAAATATTACCATATTCAGAAGATTCCTCCTAAGCTGTTTAGAATAAGCCCTAGGATCCTTGTTGGCCCTAATAGAAGAAGAGGGTGATAGACTTTTTCCCATGGCCACCATGTTTGGGTTTGTATGTACAACTGCAGGGAGAGTCATTCACATATTATGAAACATTTCCACCAGATGGCAGTAAAGTATTTGCAGGAAGGGGCTGTATAGTCTGGCAATAAGGCTTACTTTGTTCATGGATGATGGAGAATGACTTCTATGGGTAAAAATGGATAATTAGGTAAATGAGCACATCCTAAGGACATGAAAAGGCAACTTATGGCCTGGGAAGTGGGTGAAGCTCCTGAGTGCAGCAACCCTTCCTCCCTTTTCCTCCTCCTTCTGCCATATACTGATCAGCTACCAGTACCCAAAGCAATAGGGGCTTATCAGATTGACAAAGAAAGGAGTCTCAGAACTAAGAAGTCGGGTTTGGATAAAATGCTCAAACATAAATGTCAGCGCACTTTTTGGCCACTTCTAAAACTCTTTCAAAATAGTGCAGTATGGCATTTAGAAGGAAGTCAAGGAGAACAGTGATTGATGGAAGCAGAAGTATGCCAGGAAACTTTCTCTAATTGACGAAAGCAGATAAATCATTCATCTTCTGGAAGAAAGAAAGGTGTGCATGCTATGGGGAGCTGCTTGACATGAGTTGAGGAGAGGATGTTCTCAGAAGAGCAGAGCTGTCCACAGTTCTACCTGAGGCTGTGAACCAGCTCTTCACAAAGGATGGGCAACATAGCTGAATCTTACCGTCCTTTTTTAATGACTTCTCTTCCAAGCAGGGGTCCCAGAACAGGATCAATGGACTCTTCTAAATTTTCAATCATCACCACATCTCCAGCTTCCAGGGCATGCTCTATGATTTGAAGGTATCTGGGGAGAAAGTCAGTCAGTAAGAGCCTGTGGCAAGGTATAGAGTCAGAGGAAATTTAACAAGAAAACTGTGGCCTCTGAAACACAGTGATAAGCTTGGAGGCACAGCTATATGAGATGATTTCAGTGGCCACATTTTTCTCTATTTAAAATTATATTTAATTGATTGTATATAGTTTTAGAAATAGGGAAAATTATAAAATATTTAAAAAATACAAAAATTAACTGTAACCTTTCCATCTCTCATTTACTTTTTAAATGATTTTCCCCAGCTTTATTGAAGTAAAATAGACAATTAGTTGCTCATATTTATATTTACAATCCAATGAGTTTTTTTCCAATTATAGTTGGCATACAATATTAGTTTTAGTTGTATTGCATAGTGATTAGAGATCTATATAATTCACAAATTGGTCTCCCCACTAAAGCAAGTGGCTTTCTTCCTCCTTACATATTTTTTACAACATTGTTGACTTTTTTCCTTATGCTACACTTTATATCTCCATGACTATTTTGTATCTATTTGTACTTCTTAATCCCTTTGCCCTGTTTCATCATCCCCCAACCCTCTTCTTTTCTAGTACCCCTCAAAATGTTCTCTGTATCTATGAGTTTCTTTCTATTTTCTTTTTTCTTTTTTGGTTGTTATTGTCTATTTTGTTCTTTAGATTCCATATGTATGTGAAACCATCTAGTATTTGTCTTTCTCTATCTGACTTACTTCATTCAGCTCAATACCTTCTAGATCCATTAAGGCAATATATTTTCTCATTTCCTTACTTTAGTCTCTGTGTGTCTTGTAATCCAAAGTGAGTCTCTTGTAGGCAGCATGTGTAGGGTCTTGTTTTCTTATCCATTCAGCTTCCCTATCTTTTGGTTGGAAAACTTAATTCTTTTCCATTTCAGGTACTTGTTGATATGCAGTTATTTATTCATGTTTTGATATTTTTTTTTTTTCTTAAAGCAGTCCCTGTAACAATTTCTGCAATATTGGCTTGGTGTTGATGAATTCCTTTAGCTTATTTTTGTCTGGGAAGCCCTTTATCTGACCTTCTACTCTAAATGACAGCTTTGCTGGATAAAATACTCTTGGTTATATATCCTGGGTTTTCAACACTTTGAATATTTTGTGCTAAGCCCTTCTGTCTTGCAAAATTTCTTTAGAAAAATTGGCTGCCAGTCTTATGGGTGTTCCTTTGTATGTAACTAATTGCTTTTCTCTTGCTGCTTTTAGATTCTTCGTATTTAAACTTTGGCATTTTAATTACGATGTGTTTTGGTGTAGGCCTTTTTGGGTTCATTTTTTTGGGTACTACCTGAGCTTCCTGGGGTTGTATTTCTATTTCCTTCATCAGTTTAGGGAAATTTGCCATTATTATTTCTTCGAATAGCTCTTCTAACTCTTGTTCCCCTTCAGGTACTCCTATGACCCATATGTTTTTACATTTAATAGTGTCCCACAGACTTCTTAAATTATTATTACATTCTTGTTTACTTTTTTCTTGTTCTTCTGTCTGGATGTCTTTGGCTACCCCATCCTCTATATTGGTGGTTTTATCTTCTTCTTTATCCACTCAGTTGATTCCCTCTAATATACTCTTCATCTCAGATAATATATTCTTCATTTCCAATTGGTTCCCTTTTATAATTGCAATTTCCATTTTTACATATAGTTATTGTTATTTATTATTTATTGTTTTTTTTTAAAAATCTCTTTTTAAAGTTCTTACATGTCCCTTAATTTCATTGAGCATCTTTATAACCAGTGTTTTGAACTCCACATCTGTGAGATTGCTTGACTCCATTTTTCCTTTATCTCTGTTCTCTTCTCTCATATGGTTTCTGCTTCTTTGTCTTCCCATTTTGGCTGCCTTTTTGTGTCTGTTTCCGTGTATTAAGCAAAGCTCCTGAATCTCCCAGTCTTATTAGCATGGCTTTGTGTAGTAAGTGTCCAGTGGCATAGTCTTGAGAGTGGTCATCTTCAGGCCAAGTTTATCCCCAGCCTATGCCCCTCCAGGGCCACCTGTTAAGATTCAGCAAGCACTCCACAGATGCTGTGATTAGAGTTGCCTCAAGAGGCTATGACAGAAACTGAGATTGGCTGCCACCTGTGTGAGTCTTGGTGCTTCTCAGCAAGTGGCACAGGACTCACTGAGGGCACACTTGGATACTTGAATATGATTTGAGTAGCACCACAAGTGGGGGGAGGCAGAGTTTCAGGGATCCTCTGGGCAGAATCACCTCTGTTATATAGTTTGATGATGTCTCAGCTATGGCGGCACCTGTGTCAGCATACTGGGAGTGGGGAGGGCTCAAGAGAGAAACAGTGGATCCCACCAGCATTTCTGCTCGGGGCGGGGAGAAGCCTCACCTCTGGGACTTGCTGTGAAAACTCAGTGTTCCCTGTAAGTCCCTGGTGCCCCTTAAGGAGCCCACCTGGTGCTGGTGCTTGGAGCAAGCAGGTCCATCACCATGAAAGTCTGGTTGCTGACCTAGCCCCTTTAAAAGGCATCTGCAGCTGCTGGATGCTGCTGCTGTAGCCTCTGTCCCACTCAGCTACTTCGAATATGGCAGCCTTGCATCTTCGCCCCCTCTTACCTTCAACTGTTGCAGGGCGATTTCTTATTTCTCTACCTAGTTGTAGGGCTTCTGTTCATCTAGACCCCCAGGTGACCCTGCTTGCTGTTTGCTCCATGTTTCCATCTCAGCTTTGATTTGGTCACAAGAGGGATGAATGAAGCTGCCATTTTGCCTGGTTCTCTCTCATCTACATTTTGGTGTATACTATATGTGTTTGGATATATTATATTTTCAACTTTATTATCACTATTTATTTTATATTATATTATTTATATATGTATTTATATTTGCATATATATTTATTTATTATTTGATTTATACAGCATATTTGTTTTATAACCTAGTTTATATATATAAAATATATTGTAAACATTTCCTCATGTCAATACTCTTTTACAACAATTTTTATATAACTGGGTATTAGATAGCATTGATACATCTTAATTTATTTATAATCAATTATCAAATATAGGTTATTTAAAAATTTTCAATGTCATATAGAGTTTAATAAGCATGTTAATATTTTTATTTTTCCTTAAATAGATTTATAAGTTTAATGTAATTCAATTCAAACAATAAATAACAATAACTTTATAAGCCTTGACCAAAATCTTACAGTTAACCTAAAAAAATGAGGATGATTAAAAATAAAAATGAAGAAGAGGAGTTCATATAAGCTAGTACTAAATATTTTATATAACTTCAATACTACGAATATGTAGAAAGAAGTCTTAAAGGATATTATATACCAAGAAGTTAGCAACATTTTTCTGTAAATAATGAATTATAGGAGTTAAAATATTTTTTCTTTGTGTTTTTTTTGGTAACCATCCCTCCATTTTTACTGTAATAATATATTCGTTTTATGATGAGAAATACCACAATAAATATTCCTAAATATAAAACTAAATCACTAAAGGCTGATATAGTATTATAAAAATAGAAAAGAATAAAGACTTCCTTAGTAAGAATTTAATGTAGAGTAAAATGTCATCTCTAGTTAATTGGGGGAAAGAATGGAGAATTTAGTAAATGGTATTGAAAAATAGCCAACATCTTGAAAAATGAAAATTAGGCTTGTACCTTAGACAGTACCCTAAAATATTTTTCAGATGATTGGATTTCAATGTAAAAGAAAAACCTACAAAAAGCTAAAAATATAGGTGAATATTTACATAATTTTTAGGGAGAAAAAATCTTTTCTAAGCATAATTTATAGAAGAAATGGGTGACAAATCTGACCAAATTAAAAATAATAATAATAAAATAAAGTGCAGTATGTTAAGCCCCACAAATAAAATTAAAAGGCAAATGACACACTCAAACACATTTCTATTCATACAATGAAGAGATACTACACTAGCCTTAAACACATATTATATGTAATATTTATATTCAAATAATAAATACCAAATATAAAAAACCATATAATGGAAAAGTAGTCAATGGACATAACAGAGAATTAATTGAAAAGATATTTACTGAGGGCCTACTATATATCAGGCACTGTTTTGGTATTCAGGGTACAGGAATGAGAAAAAGAACAAAAACTTCTTTTTAAAATATAGTTATTGGTCAGTTAGAAAAGAATACATTAATCAAAGTTTCAGAAGATGGCCAATATTAGATTACTTGTGCCTGTTGATAGAGTTAAAAATGTTATCATGTCATTTCTCATCAATTTTGCTATATAAGAAAGGACCTATCTGGGTATTCAATATTTGCTTTGTTTAGCTATTTTCGTGCATATTTGAGTTCAACAACCATGGGTAACCTTGACATCTGGACAAACATGTTCGAGACATATGACCAGAGCAGCAATACCTCACTTTGGTGGCTGTGTGTTAGAGTGGATAAACCTTGGGTTTCTAACTGAATATCACCTTGGGTCAAATACTGCCTCCATCTATTTTTTAAAAAAATAACAGATTAATTTTTAATTGTGGTAAAATATATACAACATAAAATCTATCTTCTTAACTATTTTTAAATGTAAAGTTCATTTGTATCAAGTACATTCACAGTATTGCACTACTCACCACCATTCCTCTCTAGAACTCTTTTTAACCTGCAAAACTGAAACTCTGTATCCCTCAGATAATAAATCCTCATTGCCCACTTCCCCATCCTCTGGAACTACCATTCTACTTTCTGTCTCTATGAAACTGACCTTTCTAAGTACCTCATCTAAGTGGAATTATGCAGTGTTTGTCCTTTTCTGGCTAGTTTATTTCACTTAGCATGATGTCCTCAAAATTCATCCATGTTGTAGCATGTGTCAGAATTTTATTCTTTTTTAGGGCTAAATAATATTCTATTGATATATATTACCATATTTTGCTTATCCATTTATCTGTCAGTGGACACTTAAATAGCTTCTACTTCTGGCTCTTGTAAATAATGCTGTGATGAATATGAGTGTACAAACATCCATTGCTTTTAAAATTGTGTACTCTTTGGAAAATTACTTCTGTGAACCTCAATTTCCTCAAATGTGAGCTTGTACCAATAACACTAAATTTATATGCTGCGTGGATTTTAAAAAGTGTTTGAAATAAAGCTCCTAATACCAAAAGTGGCACATCCCAACTACCTAATACATGATCTCTGCCTCAGTCCCTTTCCCTCATTGCCTGATCCTATTTTTCTCATGCATCCTAATGCACAGAGTAAGAGCTGAGTTCTGAAACTATAGAGCTAAGTTATAACAGAGTTAATGAAGCAAGGGGGTGAGACATGCTGAGGCCTGGGCCTGTGAAGTGTCATGGGTACAAGACAGACATTCTGGCATTCATGTCCCTTGATGTAGAAACTTTCCCATTTGTATGTACAAAGCCACATGGCAGGTACAAAAAGCTTTGTGGTTTTCATAACTAACTCGGCTGCTGTGCACCCAATTGTAAATGTCCAAGTGTTCCTCAGGAGAGAGTTTATGTTTGTTCAGTATGGCTCAGGGGCAGAGGTAGGAATAATAGATTGGAGAGAGCCAAGGTAGGCTAAGGTTGGCTCAATGTGAAAAAGACTTTGTAAAACACACAGTTGTCTGACAATGAAATATAACGTTTGGGGAGGCAGAAAGTGTTCAAGGAGAGATGTGAGGATGAATCCTAGGGATTGTGGAGCAAAGACTCCTGAATGGGTCAAGAGGCTGACCATATGATTTCTAATGAGAAAAAACAGCAGAGACTTTAGTACCCAAGCCTCTTGCATTGAGATGTATCGTGAAATGGGAGGGAGAACATGAGAGACATCATGGAGGGACCAGGAGGGTAGAAACAAACTACTGGGGTTTAAGATTTACTCGTGACAGTTTTTTTCCCCTGCCAAATGGGAAAAGTGGGACGTTTTATGCTAAGCCACTCACCCCTTCTGACCAATCTGGGTAACACGGAGATCTTCTCCATATTTGTTCTTGATCCATTTGATGCCTTGTAGCTGAGGGTCAACCATGAGTGGCCAGCGTTCACAGTTGATGAGGATGGTGGCATTCTCCATGGACATTCGATCTGCTGGTAGGCCCTCATTCTGCCAGGCAGCCACATCGGCATCATCTGTCAGCATCCTCAGGGGATCCAGGGTGGGGGTGACAGGAATGGGAACCTGATGAAGAAATACCACCCACATTCAGAACAGAAGCACGCTTTCTCAGCTGGGGGTGGAATACATGGAAGCTCACGAAAATGATACAACTCCTTCAAAAGTAAGATAAAAATCCCACTGAAAAATGCTTTTCTGGCTATGTAATTATTTCTGGAAGCAGGCTTTCTTAAGTCTTGATAGTCTTTTTTCTCTTAACTGATGAACAGCAGCAGAAATTCAGCCCATGTGACGCTTTGCTCTTCAGTATATTCACCTAATCGGATTTCTATCATAGATTATTTATATTTTAATCAATAGCCTCTTCTATGCCCTTACCCATGTTAATGGGGTCACTTCTTTACTAAATTTCTGTGTTTCTCATGCATGCTTCATGAACAGGGCCCAGGTCTACTGGGCTTTCTCCTGTGTGTGCCGGCCCACACTAGCCACTCTCTCCTCTCATCTGCTTCACCACTTGCTGACAGAGGCCCAGATCACAAAGAACTGTAGATGCTTACCTTTCTCTTTGCCCAGAACATCCCGCTCCCAGAGCTACTTACGTGACTTCTCTCTGAAAACAACTCTGCTGGTACACACCGGGAAGCTGGTGAGCAAACCAGGCCTGAGTGCGCCTCCACATGGCCTCTCTGTTTCCCTTAACAGCCCTTATGTGTGCACCAGACCCTTACTTCTCTGTCTCTGTTGACCTCTCTCAGCTCATTTAATTCTGGTACAAGTAATATTTTTCACCAGGGATACTTTAAAAAAAAGTTAAAGTAACATTCATAGTGTTGTATAACTATCAGCTCTATCTGGTTCTGAAACATTTTCATTGCCCTAAAAGGAATCTCCATACCCATTAGTAGTTAGGTCCCATTCTTTCTTACCCCCAGCTCTTAACAACCACTATTCTTCTTTCTAGCTCAATGGGTTTACCCATTTTGGATATTTCACATAAATGGAATCATATAATATATGACCTTTTGTATCTGGCTTTCACTTAGCATAATGGTCTTTCAACCCCTCCATCTCTCTCTTCTCTGCACTTTGTCTTGCAGTTACCTTAGGAAAATATCTCCGAACCCTCTCCTGTCCCTTTAATCATACCTATTAAGTGTACAAATGGCCAGTACTGTAGCATCAAGTAAACTTTGAAAGGGAAATCTGCCACTGGAGGTTCTTATCCTGTGATCAGAAGTGTATTCATACAGAATTCTTTTCCTTTATAATCTTATATATTCTATCTTATGCACTAAAGCTGTTGTTGTGAAAAAGAATCCATAGATTTTACCAGACTGCCACAAGGGTCCATAGCACAAAAATGCATAAGAACCTCAAACAAAGCCAGGACAATCCTTGCTAAGCTGCCACCTAGCTCCTTATCTTCATTTACTCTGTTAATGATCATCTTTTCAACAGTTTCCTTTCCCACAAGTATTCAATATAAATGAACAGCAACTTTATTTTTTGTTGATTTCCTAATACTGTAACAGTTTTTAAACCACTATTCAACAAACCATCAGGAGAGTGAGATTTCATGAGTTCATTTATGAAACCAACCATCATTAAACAACATGGGTTTTGTGTTCAAAGGAGACATCTACAGATGAATTTTGGAATACAATCCTTACTGTATGTAGTGAACTGATCCTTGCTGTAGCTGCTTGTTATGAACTCATCTACATTGGACTATGAACTTCCCATAGGCGTTCTGGTCTGGAATGTCTTTTGCAGCTCCTTCTTTGTGGAGTTGTTGGACGTGTTGAATACTCAGTGAATATTTGTGGATTGAGGACTTTGAGTGATGTAGAAGTGTCAAGGTAATATTAAGTATTATTCTGACTATCTACTCCAGACACAACCCTGAGCCCCCTTCAGTCAGGAACTAGCATTTCCTCACTTTATCATGTCAGTGTAGAAGGAGAAGTTGGAAGTAAATTCTATCAATTTATACTAATAGGACAAGCTGAGTACTCAAGACAGGAGTACGTAAAGTTTTCATAAGGGCAGTCTGTGAATGAAGGGCACAGACTATGCAGGTTTGAGGCCAAGTAACAAGATGCAATGCAGAATCTGGAAAAGGGGCCTTGCCCCTGCTGCTACTCCGAAGTTTGGCTAAAGAACAATGAGCTTCGAAGGAAACACAAAGTGGTTTTGGTTCTGCTCAGGTTTTACCATTTTGAGGCATGCCAGGAGACAGCCTGCCGAGCAGCAGACCAGGCTTCCCATGCAGGGCCCCATTAAGAAGAGAGACGCTGTCTCCAGGTGGCCTAGAGGGCAGTGGATAGCAATACAGAGCAATGTGGAAGGACGTGGGTGCATATGTATCACTCCTGAATCCCAGAGTTCATTAGGGGATGCTCAAGTGGTGGTGGGAGAAAGTATGCAAGAAAGGACTAGAAGATGTGGGTTATTATTACCATGTGAGCTCATTGGTACCCACAGGCTGATGTGGGCAAGATAAATTCTGGCTGTACGTACTTTCAGCTGGCTCAAGTAAGGTCTCCAGGTCTTGTCCATGAGGCTTTGCCGGTATTTCTTTGTAAAGAAGCCAAGGTATGAAATGAAAGCAGCAATAAATAAAAGGTCTCCACATAATTTCCTTTCCTGTTGTTTGAAGTTCTGCACAGCATCTGCCCACCTCACGTTTTCAGAAGCAAGTCCTCCTACCTACCATTTTCAAAGGCCAGAGAGAAGAGAAGACTTGTCACACCGAGGGCTAGATAGAGCCATGGATTCAGTCACAGAGGCACACAGTACACGTTAAATAGCAGAAGGCTCAGAATATCATTTATGTGGCCCTTTTGATCACTGGAAATTTGTACTGGCTGCAGCAAACATTTCAGTAAATAAGCCCCTGTTCTGTGCTGTACATTATGTGAGCTATGGATCGATGTCACATTTTAAATGCTGGCTTCCAGGCTCTGCCCTTATAGGTATGGGGATGGACCGCCCACCTCAAAAGGTTGTTGAAAAGATTAAATATGGCTGTGTATATTAATCACTTAGCACAGTGCCTAGTCCGCAAAACATATTAGAAAATCATGCACCTCTCCCATCTTCTCTCCAAATGCTCGGTTATGAAAATAAATAAAATTAATTTCATGCAGTATAAGTAATTCGCAGTAGGTGGGAAGATAGACATGGTAATTAAGACACAGAGTTAGAGATACAGGAACATGGGTGTGTACAGAGTAACAAGACTGCAGACCAAGTCTTGATTCTGTCTGGAACTGCTTTGGCACCCCATTTCAGGGGCATCCCTCGCTGTGGAGATGAGACACCTTTTCCAAAGAGAACTGTTAGGTGTATGACGGAGCTTAGCTTTTTGTGATTTATCCTTTTTTCTTCCTTGAAAGATGGCATTATAGTATGTCAGAGCTGGGAGAGATCTTAGGGATTTGCCAACCCAACCATTCCCATGCCCATTTTTATATGACGCAGATAAAGAACAGAAAGTTGAAGTATCTCACCAGAACCTCTAGGTCAGTAGAGGCAGGGTGGCTTCAGAGCCCTGAACCACTTCTTGCAATGTTTGCAGAGGAGCTGTCTCTAAACCAAACTGTTTAGCTAAACTGATCATCTCAGAGCTATGCAGCAGCGGGTTCAGCCAACAACTGCAGACACAGGCTTATGGTATAGTCTCTTTTCACTAAAGCACAGCTCAGTTCAGTGATTGTTATTTCTCATTTCTCCCTATCTAGAAAATCTGATTTTGTTATATAAGTAACTGTGGCAGGACTATATGTAAAAAAAGGTATGATTTCCACTTTTCTTTATTGGTGGGGAAGGTGTTGTAAAGGCTCACAGTTGAAGAGAAATCACATCCAGTGGACCCTACTTTGCAAGATCTTAGCTGATTTATGATGAGAAATATTAACCATGGGGGGTTTTAAAAGGCTGTGAATTCTCTGACACATCTCTCATCAAGACTTGGTGTCTATGCTCTATCTCCTTATTCTGTGATCGCTTTGCCCAGTAGAACACAGTGGAAGTAACGTTGTGCTGGCTTTCATTCCCAGGTCTTGAGAGACTGGGACCTTCTGCTTCCTGTCTCTTGGAATACTTATTCTTGGAGCCCTGAGACATCATGAAAGACATTTGACTATCCTGCTGGAGAGACCTGAGATTACCTAATTAAAGAGAGGGGCCCAGCAGACCCCATTCTTGAAGTCCTTCCTGCCAAGGTGTATGTAAAGAAGGTCATTAGGTGCCCTTCAGACCAGCTTAGCCACCAGCTGAATAATGTCAAGTGGTCTGAGTTGGCACATAGAGTAGAATAAGCTATTAGCTGAACCTTGCCCAAACTCCTGACCCACAACCTTGTGAGATTTAATGAAATGGTTATCTCTATGTTAAATCTATATGTTGTAGAGTAATTTGATATGCAGCAACAGGCCCCTGTAATACAAGTACCCTGCTCTGACCTTCAGATTTATTCTTTCAGGGAGGCCAGAGCCTGTGCGTGTGTGTATGTGTGTGTGTGTGCACGCGTGTGCATGTGTGTATAGGTAAGGTCATGTTCAGAAATGTTAAGGGTTAATAAATCGCATTCTTTTCTGCTTCTATCTCAGTTCCTAATCCCGGCCACACGCTTATTATCAAACATCACACAGGTAAGAGCTTCAGAGTTTGTCTGTCACATTCTGGCTTTGTTCTTTACTGCTTCCTCTGGTAGGTACACACAAATGTAAGCATGTCACGTCTCTCATGGGCTGCCTGGCAGACCCAGTGTCCCCATCCTCCCAACCATCTCTGTAGGAAAACTTCAACCAGACCAGGGTGTACATTCACACTTTTCTCCCTGCATCACAGCACATTTTAATATTTTCCCCCAAGTCAAAATAGCGCTCATCTATTTTGCACTTCTACAGCACTTGACAAGCTCTGCTAATATAATTAAAGTTGGGCTGCTGAGGCTCACACTCACCAGGCGATTTGCGAGGGAGATGGTGCCTGCGGTCACTTCAGCTTCTTGCTGACATTTGAGTTTGTCTGCTGTGGCTTTCTCAAACTTGGCTGTGAGTTTCGCCAGGTTTTCATTAAGTTGCTATTCAGGAAGGAACAAAAGGTTTGTCAGTAATTCCAGCCCCAGTTACCTCAGTGCTTCTGAGTTCGAACTTGTGTGTAGGAGATTTTTAAGGAAGCTCCCCTTCAAGAAAGCTGTAAGGGACTGGGAAGGGCTGGGCAGGGGAGGAGAGAAAGGCAAATTAGGGGTGATCTTACATAGAGTCCCAGTGGGGACTTCAGCCAGATCCTGCAGCAAGAGGGTGGAGCGGAAGTCCAGAACAGTCCTGACCCAAGTGAGGGAGCAGATATTTCCTACTCCAGCACCTTAGTCATTGGTTCAGGGCCAAGAAGGGTGATGAATATAGGGGAGGGTGCATACTTTCTGTTTTTCCTTGTGTTTGGTGAAAAATGGGTTCTAGTAGCCTACCAAAAAGGTACAGGTGCTGCTTTTAGAAGCAAAAACCAGCCGAAGCCTGGGGCCTGAAAATGGCCAGAAAGATCCCAGGGAGGCCCGGAAGGCACACGTGCGTTGTCTGCTGCAGCAGGTCTACAGTCTGGGATTGGGCTTCCTGCAACCTAAGTCCTCCCCTTGCTTTAATGTCCTAGGGAGTACAGGATAACTTTTATTTAACCTCATCATTCTCTTCCATTATCCCAAAGTATAGGAACATTTTTTTCAAAAGATGTGGTTTGTATTTTATCTAAATTTATTAAGAATTTAGAATTAAGGCACATAGTTTTTGTTGACCTCCAAATACATATTTGTATACATGAAGACACATGGCAAATACCTCAAAATGCACTTTATATTTATGCAGTAACTTGGGTTCAGACTGCTCCGTTGGTCATTACCAAGTCAAAAGAGAAATGAATTAAGGACCAAAATAGCTTGAAAACTGTGGTGAGGTGTTGAGGTCAAGAGGCATCCAATTAATGATGACAGACTGGCTACATTCCTTTACTTCTTCTTCTTCCCAAGATTTGTCTAAAATGATTGTGAAGTAACATAAAAGTCATCAGCCCATAACACCAAGCAAATGTTGAGGGATTCTAATACATTTATGGAAGACCATATTGACAGAGGATTGGAAGCTGCCATAGCAAGGCAGAGGAAGCTGCAACCTAGAGTTGGCCTCAGTTTACCAAAAGGGAAGCCGATCAGCCCTGAAAAGTCTCATGTACCCTGGGGACTTGGAAATGTCAGGTGTGACTGAGGGGAGTGTTGAAAACAAGAGAGTTAATTGGAAGTTATTAATTCTCCACCCCATATCTCCATTTCTATGCCCAGTATGCAATGCCACCAGAGATCTTTGTCACCAGGCAAGAGATTCAACAGTGCTAGAGAAAACACAATATATCCTGGTATCTAGGATACATCCAACATAACTCAGCAGATCTTGAAAGAAAATTCTGTGAGTCGACCAGCTCTGCTCTCACCTCACTTGCAAAGCTATAATCAGCTTTTGATCACTACTCTTATAAACATGAAAGAACAAGAAGATATTTGATAAAAGCCTAAGTTAAGGTAAATAAGAAGAAAAATATGCCCTGGGTAAAAGATACAACTTCAGTCATGAAAAAGACAAGCATAAAACCCTTCACAACTAGTTTCTCAGAGAGATTCACAATGTTTCATCCATAAAACAGGAAGAGGATCCTAGTAAAAGAAATAGAAAACAACAACAAAAAATGTTGTGGAAATTATTATTGTTAATGTAGAAAATAGTAAATTCCAGGGAAGGGTTAAAAGATAAATTTGAGGAAATCTATAAAGTAAAAGAAAATGAAGTGAAAAAAAGATTAAAGAAATAGAGGACTCACCAGGAGGTCTAATAACTAACCAATACATGTTCCTGAAAATAAAACTAAAAAGAAAACAGAAGGGAGATTACTATAGAAATAATACAAAATAATTTTTAGAGCTGAAGAAAAGTCTCCACATGCCAAGCACAATGAATAAAAAAAGGATGTCAGCTGAGCATATCAATGTAAAGTTTCAAACAGCAAGAAAAAAGTTGAAAGACTACCAAAAAAGATAAATATAAAGCACCAACAAAAGAATGGGACCTTGACTGTTCATCAGACCTCCCACCAGATGAGAAGATAAAACATTCAATGTTCTAAGGGGAAAAATGAGCAATTCAGAATACTCAGCAAAATTGTTAGTTCAGTTTAAAAATAAAGACATTTCCAGACTGGAACTATTAAGAAAATTTACCTCTTATTATCAATATTTATGAGAAAGTTACTTAAGAATGAGCTATAGCAAAACAAGAGAAGAAATCCAGAAAGGAGAAGGCATGGAGTCTAGAAGTCACTGGAACCAACCAACTGAAAGCAGTGAAATGGGTTAATACTGGTTAGAGCTCTGAGTTAGGGGTAAGAAAGAAAAGTCTTGGGGGCAAAGAGTGACTTGATAGTAAACTAGATTAGATGCAGAGTTGAAAAGTAATTAAGGCTATGCCCAAAGAACTAATGGAAGAGTAAAATATAAAGAAAACTAGAAACTCTGAGGTGAAAAAAAAGTTTGTATAAGACAGGCAATGTAATTATAGTGTGCCACTTAGATCTGCTATGAACAATATAGACATCTTCACAGAATATGAATGAAATTTCTAATTTTTCAGCTTTCAGAATCATTCAGGTAACAGAGCATAGAACACTTACTTTTGGTTATAGAACAGAAAGTAAGTATTTTCTGTCCTGTTGATTAAAAAGCAATAGTAATGATAACAGAAGTTGAGAGGTAGAAGGTAGGGAGGAGAGCTAAAGGAAAGAGTAATAACTTTGTCTTGAAAACAGAGGGCCCCAGGATGCTGCCTCTATGTGACAGAACAAGAAATAAAGGTTATGTCAACTAAATATAGTTACCTTAATTATACTGGGAAGACATAGAGATGAATACCTTACAGTCTCATCCAGAAGAAAGTTAACTGCCCGAATAAGATACATTAAGAATAGAAATGCCAGCATAGTTTGTAGATAGAAGTCAGAAATTAAAATGAGTGGAGGCCAGGAATATAGTGTAAACTAGTCAGATGAATCTAGTGTTGGAAAAAAATGCGAATATGGGGAATATGATAAAAGTTGTCTGCTTGAATGGGAAGCCAGTGCTTAACTCCAGGGTCAATTAATGATATCTGGAAATTTTCTGATTATTTTATTTCTTGTATTTTTACAAGAAGCTCCTATCGTTTTAAATACTGGCAATTAATTAAGTCATTTTCAAATACTATGTGCGGGCCAAATAAAACACATTTAAGCTACTAGGTAGCAAGCTCTGAATGGCATCAGCAATCAGTTCAAACAGATGAAATATTAAAAGGGCAGGAGACTGTCATTTCTTATTATGCTCAATGAAAATGCCTTACTTGTTTTTCTGACTATTATTTTTATGAATTGTCTAACAGTATCATATAGTATGTTAACTATAGAAAAAAAAGAAAGTACAGATACACAAACACCATCCAAAATCTACCACCTATTCATATTGTTATGTATTATAATTATATGTATAATTACATTGAAAGTATATTGTATAATTTGTTTTGAAATATGCTTTTAAAAAAATTTTATGCATCTTGAACTTAAAACTTACTTGGAGTTATCCTGAAATCCTAAAAAGTAAAGCTTGGGTGGAGTGCAACTGGATAAGACTAGTAATGGTTTCAGTGACACATAGGGAGGAATTTCCTCACTCTGGGTGCACCTCTGCATTAGCGATGAGTGCTAGTTAGTGCATGCCCTCTGCTTTTAATGTGGGAGTGCCCAAGCTCTTGGGATGTTGATAAGCATGTGGATAAGCAAAGGATAGAGAGGAGGTTGTTAAAAGCAAGAACACAATTTTTTCAAGAAATATTTTGGCAGAAAAGAAGTGCCTTCATAAGGTAGCCAAGTATTTTAAAATATTCTTATTGCTTTCACAGGTTGAGTGGGCCCATCATGTGAATGTTGGCTACTGAAAAGGTATAAACATTTGAAAACATTGCCTTTGCACCAAATGTTGCTTTAGTTAAAATAACTTGGGTAAGGAGATCTTCGAAAATGCAGTTCTGTAACACTATTCTGGGAGAGACTGAAGATTATTAAAATTATCGGGAGGTATTTTACCTGAAAAAGCAGTCTTGGGGTTGTTATGGTGTTTTGCATTTGGTATTCTTTGAAGAGGGCCACTGTTATGGTGATTATCACCTGTTTTAAGCAAACTGGCCCAGAAACATCTGGATTTATAAAGCAAACATATCGAGAGAGGATTAGTTACTTTACCAAAAAGTATCTTTTCTTTATAGAGAGACTGGTTGCAATGATCCTTGAACTATTGCTTTTAGCCATAGAAGTTAATCTGACAATCAATAAACCCATGGCATGAAGTGTGTGGCATGACTACACTCTTATTTTTTCACAATTTGTAAAACTCTTTTTTATCATCATGAGATATGTACAGCAAGAATATATTTGCCCAGAATGCATGTGTAGAAATGAAAGATCTGGGGAAGGCTTTGGAGTGAACAGATCACAGTAATGATTGATTACCAGGGCTTGTATGTGCATGTGAGAGCCCATGTACCCCAAAGAGAAGGAGAGAAAGCAGGAGGAGAGTAGAGATATAGCAGATATGGTCATCGTAACCATCGTCATAACCAATGTCATGGCAGCAGCTCCCTGTATTACCATGGGCCAGGCTTTGGAAGGTTTACTTTATAGGCATTCTCTCCTCGAATGATGCGGGGATATTAATGTATCCGCTTTACTCCAGGAAATTGAAATTTAGGCATTTTAAAGACCTTCCTAAAAGTCACATATCAGCAAGTATTATAGCTTGGATTGGAATGAAATCTGCCAATGGATCTTTAGCTGCTATGCTATCTTACAGGGCTCTGATTTCTACCTACCACTTTGGTAGTATTCATTTCAATAGCGAAGGTAAAAATCAAGAGAAATCTCTCTTAGATAGATGTGAATTCAAAATTACCTTCATCCCCCAATCCTGGGTGAAGCAGATAGGATCAAATATCAAGAAGAGGTTAATAAAAACTAATGACCCTCATAATTTTATATTTATGGTCGAGGTCATCCCCCAAAGCACTTGCTTTTAAAAGCTTTCATAAAACAATGCAGATAACATAAAATATGCCTAACAGGCCCACATGTCTACACTGCTGAGAGTGATACAGGAGGACAGTTGGCCAGAACTGAAGATAATAGGTGCAAAAGTTGAGATTAGGGGGCTAAACCTAACATTTCAAAGGTGAAAAGGAATCTCAAATATTTGGCCTTTTATTTTTAACTACCAGATGTATAAAAATGCTAAATTCACTTCTAGTTAATAAGAAAACAGTTGACTCCATGGATAATATTGTTCATCTGTTATACGTATCTACTTTTCATCTTTTCTTTCCTTAGCGGAAAAGGAGAAAAACTTTTAGAGGCAAAGCAAAAACCAACGGTCCAGTGGATTTGTCTTGTTTGAATTATAGAGTGAGAAAGAAATGTAAAAAGTTGCCTCTACTGAAAAATCAGGAGACTTTTCATAACAATCTGGTTTTCCCACTTCTCTTTAAAAATCAGGACATTAGGCACAGGGAAATGGTAGAGAGTGTTGTTTGTATTAGAAGCTGCTTAGCAGGGTCAGGGTCTCTGGCTTCACTTACAGTGATTTTGGCTTTAATGGCTGCCAGCTTCTCCTGGGCAGCTGTGAGGTCCGAGGTGGCTTTGCTCAATGCTTGGCGCTTGGGTTCCACATCACAGAATACCTCATAGAACCTCACAATATTTATGACCCAAGAGCACAGGCCTGCAGCTGCATAAGACTTGGTGGCTACGAACTCTGGATTGAACTCAGGGTCCTGTAGATATGGCCTGATGGCTTTGAGGCAGTTCTCATGAATGTTCTCTTTGTCAAAGTTGATTAAGGAGTCCAGGAAACCATCCACTTTGGCCATGACGACTTTAGTAGCCTTCCAGCTCCGGTCTTTGGGCACCTTTCCTTCAGGGGCCATGAGTGCCATCACCGCAGCACTGACATTGCTGACAGCCAGAGGTGGAGATCCAAATGACTTCAGCTCTGTCAGGTTGGTCTAAGAAAAGAGAAGGAAGTTGTTAGAGGAAAATGAATGGGCTTTCTTTGTCCTCGGCCACTAATGGAGTTAGGCTCTGGAGTGATCAATCTGAAAGCGCTGCTTTGAAGCCTGCAGCAGCCTTCTGAATTTTAAATATCATGACTCATCAGAAGGAAACCAAAGCTACCCCCTAGTGGTTTCAGACTTCCCTGAATGGTTAGCCAAGACTCAGCTATGTTCTTTCAGCACTTTAACGGACTCTCAGCCCATTAGAAACACACAATTATTTTACATTCAACTGAAAAATATAAGGAGGCCAACATACTCTGAAATATGCAGCTTGCCATGAATAAAAGATAAGGTTATTATAAATTAATTTCTATCCTGGATTGAAGAGAATAGCACAGTAACCCAACTAATTTTTTTTTTCTTTAATTAAACTGCTTTGTTCCATGAGCTTGTTCTAACTACACTTGACTGTCCGGATAGCAAAGTAGCATTTTTTGCCAAGAAATAATTCAGACAGAAAGCTAGGCACAAACTGTGCAGTTGCTGTCCCTGCATGCATATGGGTTTGCTCTTTGCTTTAAGTTTCACTGCTCTAGAAAGATAGGGCTGAAAGTGTTGATTTGGCAAGTCACTGAAACTTTCTAGACCTCAGCACTTTCATCTGTAAATTGGGAGCAGGGGGACTCATTAATCACCAAGTGAAATTGTGTCATAAATGTGTATGAGGTGGATTTATGATTTTTTGTGACTATCACTGAGAAGCCTATGACTTCAAAAGCACTTGCTTCTGAAGCTGATTTTGTAAGTGGGGAAGAATCTTAATTTCAAAGATTAGATCCTTGTGCCACGTAAATTTGGAATGCTCCTAGGTCTAGAAATCTATGAGCGAAGATCTTTTTCTAGTGACTAATAGAAATATCTAAGAAGATGCTCTTTGCAACTCTTTTCACATTTGGTCATGACAAACTTGTCAGGGGCAGGAATGAAGGACAGCACAGATGTTGGAGGTGAGCTGGCACACCCGTCATAGTGATCTCCATTGGGTGAAAGAGGACAAAGTGAGTAAATACAATCAGAAACAAAAAAATGACAATTTAAAAATATTTTAATTATGTTCAATGTACTGAATTAAAAAAATATAAAATGTATAAAAATGAAATTGAATTCTATAACCCAGATATGTCGTCGTTAATATTTTAATGTAATTCCTTCTAGTCATTTTTATATTCATATATATCTATATATTAATCATAACTCTTTTGGTTTTAGTGACAGAAAACCCAGCTAAAGTACAAAGGGGGATTTTCTCATTCATGTATCTGGGGAGGATGAGTTTGGGGTTGGCTGGCTGTTAAATATGAAACTACATTTTGAACATTTGCTGGACTGTCCAGAACTTTTCTTGTTTCTGCTACTACCTATGCATGTTTGTTTGTTTGTTTGTTTGTTTGTTTGTTTTTTGCATACCCGTTTCCTCATGTTACAAGGCACATGATCTACCTCTCTGACTTCAACTTGGGTCACTTTCTCCAACTATCACTAATATCTAGCCACAGCCACCTCCTCCCAGCATGTTGATTACCAAGCTCATTCCCACCTCAGGACCTCTGCCTGGAACACGTCTTCCTAAACCTTTTGCATGGCTGATCCCTTCTCATCCATCATGATCTCAATTCAAAAGTCCCTCCTTGGAAAGACTCTCCTGGCAACTTCCCCTTTCTAGTCATTTCTTGTCTGAGCTCACTGATGATCTCCACAGAACTCAAGGTGACGGAGATCATTACTTTTTCCTGTTGAATTACTACATTCCTCTTCTTTATGAGAATAGGAACTCCATGTCTCTTGTTAACCACTGTAGCCTCAGTGCCTAGAACAGAAACTGGCACACAGTAGGTACTCATCCAGTATGCACTGGATGATTGAATGGAGCAAATGGGTGCCAGCACCTCCAGGTTCACATTGTTCACTTTGCAACCAGAAAGAAAGGAGACTTTTTCTTCAATGTAAAATAAAATAAAAAGGCCCTGGGAAGTGATCTTATTTAGTTAGGTGGGGGTCCTATAGTCAGTGACCATGGGGCAAGTAATATGGCACTAACAGGAACACAGGGATGGAGGAAACATTTCTCAGAAGATGGCAGACATTTGAGTAAGCAAACATCATGCATACTCCACTCCCTTCATCCCGCTCCTGCCCCTAAGGCTTTCGTTCTGGCTGCTGCCTTGGCCTTGACTGCTCTTCCTAGGTATACACCTGATGAATTCGCTCTTCTTCAGATTTTCGAACTTCTTCTTCTCAATGAGGCCCACACTGATCACCTTTTTTAATAATGCAACCTGCTACCACCCTCCCCAGCTGTTCCAGAGCACCTCCCTACTCTATGTTTTTCCTTTCTCCACAGCATTTGCCATGTACTAATATATTGTACAAATTACCTTTTCATTATACTTCTTGTCTTTCGCCTGTCCCTGTGACAAAAAGGAAGCTTCATAGAAACAGGTGTCTTTGTTCATGGGTGCATCACATGCATCCAGAACAGTGCCTGGCACACAGAGGGCAAGCGATAAGATTTTGTGAGGTGATTAAATGTGTATTCATATAGCAAATGGGGAAACTGACAAATATGAAAGACAAAGTCCTTTTGCTCATTCAGATGGGGGAGATAGACAACAAAAATGTCAACTTTTGATTTGGAGAGTGATAATACTTTGAAGAAAAAAAAAAACAGGGCTAATGGGCTAGAGGATTCTTGAGGAGTAGTATCACTTTATCCAGAAAGGGAGGTCTGGGAAGGCCACTATGAGAACCTGACATTTCAGTTGGGAAGGAAATGATGGAAAGAGGCAACTCTATAGCAGTCTTCAGGGCGACTGTTCCAGGCAGATGAATCTGCAAGCACAGAGGCCAAAAATAGAACAAGCTTGGCCACTGTGTAGAGTGTGGAGGTCAGGAGAGTGGTGGAGATGAGAAAGGAGAGGCAGTGAGGGCCAGACTGAGGGGGATCCAGAGCCATGGAAAAGTGTTTATTTCATTCTAATATAAATGGGAAGCCATCGGAGGGTTTTAGGAAGGAAGTGGAATGAGCCGGCTTTGCTGTGAGAACTTGTTGTGGTGTGGACCTACCGGGACAGGGCAGGAGCAGACACAAAGGAGAAAAAGGGGAGGCTGTGTAGTTATCAAGGCAAGAGAGTGAGGTCACTTGGGCCAGAGCATTTATAGTGGAGATGCTGAAAAATGATTGGATTTGGAATATATTTCAAAGATAGTATAGGAGGAACTTATTGGTCACTTTACAAAGAGGAATAAGAGAAAGTCACTAGCTATCTTGGGACAGAATTTTTAAAGTCTGTATCCTAATAAATGGATGAACCAAAATTTATGCAAAACATACTTAATTTCTGGAAACCCAGGTCATTTCTATAAATTTACCATATGGATAATGCTTTGCTGGACATTCTTCTATATAAATCTTTGTGAAAATCTTAGATTAGTTCTTCACGACAATATTCCTGGAAGTGAATTTGCTGGCCCCAAGGGAAGGAATATTTTTGGTGTTCTTAGTATATATTATCAGCTTTCCCAGAAATTCCTGTTTCAGTCATTAGTATTTGATTTGAGTCTATATCTTCTTCAACATCTGGTAACATTATTTAAAAATTTTAAATCAATTTGACAAACTGTAAATGGTATTATAACATTGGTTTAATTCATATGCGAGTATATATGTGCATATTACATAGTGATATGCACATATATACTCACATATGAATTATGTGAGTATATATGTGCATTTCACTATGTAGTGATATTAAACTATTTCCTTCACATTTTTAAAATAATCGAATTTGCCTACATTTCTAATGAGCTGTTTTTTTTTTCTTTTTGATTACTGATTACTCAGGGTACCTGCAGGAAGAAAGATGATAGATCACACTGGCTAACTTGAGGAGAGCTAACTAAGAGAACTATTTATGAAAGTGTAGATTGAAGAAACCTTAGATAGTGCATCACCCAGGGCTAGTAATTAATATTGGTCTGAATGGAGCTAGGGTGGCTCCATTTCATTCCTGAGCCTGGAGGGACAAGAGGAAGTTATGGCTAGCAGAACCTGGAGAGAGAGAGACAGAGAGAGAGAGAATGAGAATGAATGAGAGAGAGAGCGCCCTGCGGAGAGGGAAACCTAATAAGAGCTGTGATCTTCAGCTGAGGCCTGTTGGGGCCAAAGAGATGAATATAGTAGCCCCACCTTATCCACAGTTTTGCTTTCAGTTACCCATTAGCAACCACAGTCCAAAAATATTAATGAAAAATTCCAGAAATAAACAATTCGTAAATTTTAAATTGTGCATCATTCTGAGTAGCTTGATGAAATGTTGTGCCATCTAGTTCCATCTCAACTGGAATGTGAATCATCCCATTGTCCATGCTGTATGCTATCTGCTCATGACTTAGCTGTCTTGGTTATCAGATACACTGTTGTGATATCAGTGCCTGTGGTTTCTGTGCCTTGTTTTACTTAATAATGGCCCCAAAGTGCAAGAGTAGTGATTCTAGCAAAGAGAAGCAGTGAAGTGCTTCCTTTAAGTGAAAAGGTGAAAGTTCTTGACTTTAAGGCATTTTATCATTGCACATCATCACAAGAAGGATAAATATACCACGAGATATTCAGAGAGAGAGAGAGGAGAGAGAGACCGTATTCATATAACTTTTATTACAGAGTATTGTTACAACAGTTTTATTGTATTATTGTTAAACTCTCACTGTACCTAATTTATAAATTAAACTTTATTATAGGTAAGTATGTTTGTATAAAAAAAAAATAGTACATATAGGGTTTGGTACTATCCGTGGTTTCAGGCACCCACTGCGGGTCTTGGAACGTATTCTTCATGGATAAAGGGGGCTGCTGTACGCTGATCTCACCCTCTCCCTCACTCTTCTGCTGATGATCATATTGGCCAAAGGTGATTGGGAGATAGAGATAAAGAGAGCACTTTTGATGCAACTGATGCAAGTGTTTCCCAGGTCACAGAAAAAAGAGTGGGGAAGGGCAATGAATAAATGGGCAAAAAGGGGAAACAAATGGTAGATTTCTAGTACAATTTATAAGAGCTCTTTATATACTAAAGATATTAACCTTTTTAATTTAAAAATTTCATTTATAATATTCCATGATACATAGTTTAGTTTTTACGTAGTCAAATTTAATAAGCCTTTTCCAGATATGGTGATATTATCCTTTATTTTTATGTTTAGACGGGTCTTTTGCATAAAAACTGATCTGACCTTATGATAATTTTTCTATTTCATTTGTATTTGCATTTCTCTCAATATTAACTGTTTTGCAAGGTAACACTGTGTTGAAAGAATATTTATTGTGAAATATTTAGTGAAGATAAAGATGAAAACAAGAATTACACATAATTTTACTACCCAGAACCAAATATGAGTTATGTATATTATGTGTGTGTGTGTGTGTGTGTGTGTGTGTGTGTGTGTGTGTTAGGTGGACTAACAGAGAGACATGGAATAGAAAGATAATAAATTTATATAAAGATGAATATATATGAATAAATACATGTCTGGCTTATTCATATGTATACATATATGTAAAAACATATATTCATACACACATCAGTCAGTGCTTATAAAATTTTTTAACCTGATTTTCACTGAAAATTATATCCTAAACTTTTTGATATTATCATTTTTATAAAATACAATTTTAAGAAACATTATGCACAATTTTCTCTCATTTTGGTGAGCCATAATTTATTTAGCCAACTTCATACTGCTGCACATTTTGCTTATTAAATCTTTAATAGCTGCCTCATGATGTGAACTTTTAATGACATTAGAAACAACTAAACCCAAAATTAAATGAGTTAGATTAGATTTATATTTAACTTTTATATTATTTGGAGTAGCAACATCCTTATAACATTGAATCTTCCCAAACACATAGTTGGTATATGTATTTATTTGTCTATTCATATTTTATTTTATATCCTTCAACAAAGATATGTAGTTTTCTTCACATTGTTTGAACAAATTTATTTATGCTTATTTGTACCTTGCGGTTTGGTTGCTATTTTGAAAATATTGTATTTTCTAACTAGCTACTGCTGATACTGGGAAAGCTATTGTAAATTATTTTGTAATAGGTCCTTAACCCTTCCTTTTTATTTTTGTTATATTTTTATGATATCTATGAATAATAATACACTTTTGTGATATTTTACATTTAGACGACAGCTACTTTTCATTTATTGCATTGGCTAGAAATTCTAGGACACTTTTTTTATGATAGTAATAAATGAGATCACAACTGTGCTTTTTCCATGTTGATGGGAATGCCTCCAATGCTTTACTATTGGGACGTGTTGCTCTTAGATTGGAATTAATTGCTATCTGTTAGCACAATAAGCACAATATCCAAATATCCTTTTATTCCTACTTTACTAAGAGTTTTAATAAGAAATTGATGTTAAATTATTTTAAGTGCCATTTGGACACAACTCAAAATGACTATAGAGCTTTTCTTCTTTGATCTATGGTTGGTATGGTTCTATGAATAGACATATATGAGAAACTTATCAGCTGGTAGTATATTGTTGTTATACAAATACTCATATATGAAAACTTAACATTTAGTGGCATGGTAAACTTGATTTATTGGTATTTTATATAAATGTCTTACATCACTATTCATAAGTTAGATAATCTGAAGTTTTATTTTCTTGTGCTATCTCTATCACTTTTAGTGTCAAACTTGTCACACAATAAAGGCCTTAAGAAGTCCTATAGGAAAGAAGTCTGTTCAACTCTGTAGTCCCAGATTTTCAAAATTATTTGATTATAAAATCTGATTTTTATATTTCTTGATGATATTAAGTAAAAAGTCAAATGATAAAGAGAAAATATTTACAACCAAGTGATTAACAGAAAAATTTATAATGAAAAAAGTAATTCAATACAAGAAAATCTATCTTATAAGAAAATCAACAAAGAACCTGAAGAAGAAATGTACAAAAGAAAAAAATCTATATATTTGAAAAGATTTTCAGTGTCATTAGAATGAAACCATTTATAACTTTTTAAAAAATGAAAAAATTTTTGTTCTCTTATTGAGCAAAATTAAAATGATTGTAAATATCTAAGATTGGCAAGGATGTGAAAAAAGCAGTATTCACAACTATAAATAAGAACAACCATTTTGAACAGATATTGAGCATTATTTGTATTTTTAAAAGAGCATATTGCTTACATGAGTTTTCGATTGCTTCTGTAACAAATTACCACAGACTTAGTGACTTAAAACAATTAATTTATTATCTTACAGTGCTGGAGGATGGAAGTCCTAAGCACAAGGTGTTGGCAGGGCTGGTTCCCTCTGGAGGCTGTAGGGAAGAATCTGTTCCTTGACTTTTCTAGCTTCTAGAAGTTGGCCTCATTTCTTGGTTCATGGCCCCACATCATCTCAACTTTTTCTACCCCCTCTGCTTCTGTCTTCCACATGACCTTCTTCGTTTGACCTTTTGTTTTCCTCTTCTAATGACCCACGTGACTGTATGTAGGGCCCACATAGATAGATTATCCAGTATAATCTCCCTACCTCAAGATCCAGTATAATCTCCCTACCTCAAGATCATACCTACAAAGTCACTTTTGCCATATGAAGTAAAATTCACAGGTTCCAGAGATTAAGTCATGACTATCTTTGAGGATGGAAGAGGCATTATTCAGCCTGCCATGTTGTTCTACCAAACAAGTATACTTTTTATTTGGCCTAGAGAAATATATATACTTATGCAATAAAGACTTATGGCCAAGAATATTTGTATTGTGAAAAAAAGAAACAAATTAATACTCAACAACAGATAAATAGCTAAATAAAATGGAGTACAATTATAGCATAGTATACTATGAAGCATTAAATAAGTAAGTTTTCAATGTATGTATTGGCATGAAACCATCTTGTTTCACAAGGGACAGTCAATTGGCATTATCCACTAATATTTAAAACTGGATATATTTTATGTGTGCACTTGGACAAATATAAACATAGAGAACAGGAGTTCTCTCTTGGACAAGAACTGTACCTGGAGTAGAAAAGAGGGTGACTTCATATTTTGCTCTCTATATTTTATACTATTTGAATTATTTTTTAATGATAAAATGCCATTACATGTTATTTGTATATAAAAATGTTCACTGTAAAAAATGCAAAGAAAATAAATAGAATTGCAAGTAACTTTTCAGAAAAAAAAGGCCATGAAATTGCAAGCAAAACTATTCCTCAAGTAAGGCAGGAAAAGTTTTATTGGATTTATTTCGGTTTAGCTATAAAGTGAAATGAAACTGCCAAAGCAGAGACTTAAAATGTGCAGAGACTTACTGCCAAGTGTTGATTTACAGTTGTTCTTTATGTATTAACTAAAGATTCATTGTTAACTTTGAAAATGATGAGAAAACAGGAAAGTAGTCTTTAAATACAGAGTCCTGTGAATGCAGAGGGTTTAAGGATACTCCAGGGGTCTTTGGGTTCAGGAAGCAATACTTTCCTTATTACATGTGGTACAGTTTGATCTATTTCGCTTCATCAAGTAGAAGGTGGTGGTGGCGGGGGGGAGGATGAAATGGGTGAAGGGGTCAAAAGGTACAAACCTGCAGTTATAAAATAAATAAGTCCTGGGGATGTAATGTACAGCATGGTGGCTATAGTGAACAATATTATATTGCGTATGTGAAAATTGCTAAGAGATCAGATCTTAAAAATTCTCATTACAAGAAAAAAACTGTAACTGTGTGGTGACATATGTTAGCTAAACTTATTGTGGTGTCCATTTTGCAATGTATACACATATCGAATGATTATGTTGTAAAATTGAAACTAATATGTTATATTTCAATTACATCTAAATTTAAAAAAATGCTGTTTGAGACCCATTAATAGGTTGCAACCTGTGGATTGTAAACACTGATCCACAGTTAAACTTCTTAAGGATGCCATGGGGCTGTTAATGATCTTGCTCAACTTACCTAAGTAAACTCATTTCTACATCACCTTCCAAAGGGCCCACTGCACCCATGGGTTAGACACACCACAACCTTTCATACATCCATGTCTTTGCAAATATCACTCCTCTCTGGGATGGTCTTTTCTACCTCCTTCTCCATCTAGTAAAATGCTCCTCCTGCAGTCCTTACTTCATAGCCTGTTTCCTAGTTCTACGTGGCCAGGCAGTTAGCTATGCTTTCTTCTTTGCTCTCAAGCCATTGAAAATTCAAAATTTTTCTTTTTTTGTTAATGTGATACATTCACAGAATTTACAAACTCTAATAGAGCTACAAATAGAACAAAACACGTCCACCAAACTTCATCTCTAGGTCTCCAGAAGCCACCGTTTACAATTTCTTTCATCATTACTTCTACATTTTACTCTTTATCAATAAAGAACATGCTTATGCTGTTGTGTTTTTCTTTTCAGTTTAGATGCTATTAAGTGACTTCTTATTGTAGAGTATGAATATTTAGTTATTTTTACTTCTCTCTTTTTCCTCCTAATGGTTTTCCCTCTATTATGGTCATAAATTTTTTTTTTAGTTAAATTAATGTTCAGTATGTAGATGATTAAGATCATTAATATCATTTCCTTTGGGTTATATTTTTCTTCCTGTATACCTTAAATTCTCTTGAAATTAATAAATACTTTTATTATTTGTTTTAGGAGAAGGTAACTTTTGGGCAAACATCTGAAAGAAGAGGAGGGAACCAGGGATACTTGGGAGAAGAGCATTCCAAACAAGGTCAATTTCTTATTCAAAGGCCCTGAGGTACAATTGTGCTGGGAGTGTCTAAGACACAGTAAGATGGCCAGTGTGGGTAGAATGGAGTCACAAGAGGAAGAGTAGTAACTGATGTAGTAGAAGAGGTAGACCAGGCAAAATTATGGCTCTGTAGACCATGGTGATAACTTTGGATTTTATTCTGAGTATGATGGGAAGCCAATGGAAGATTCTGAACAGAAGGATGACATGGTAAAACTGTTGTTTTCACAAGATCACTCAGATTGCTGTAGTGGGCAAAGGTATCATCGTAGCAAGAGTATAAGCAGGGAGGCCAACTGGGAGGCTATTGAAAGAGATAATGGTAGCTTGGACCAGAGTGGTAGCAGCAGAGATGATATAAAGCATTTGAATTCTGAATACACTTTGAAGGTAGAATTGAAAAAATTTGCTAAGAGATTGAATGAGAATGTGAGATAAAGAGCCCATTAATTCTTATTTTCTCCTTTCTCTATAATAAAGAAACTGAGGATCAAGAACTTCAGCGACTTGTGCCAGGCTACACAGCTAATTAGAAGCAATTGTCATATTGCCTGGCACATAGTGGACACTCATTAAAAATGAGTTTCGCTTCCTTCGTGGTAGAGATATCTAGGCTTCAAATTCAGTGCTATTTTCAGAATCCTGTACCATTATTTCCATGAGTTCAAACTTTATATGTTATTTCCACCAATAATCAACTAACTAGCCAGCCAACTAATTACTGAAAGTATTTATTGGTGTTCCCTTTGTTTCCAGTTTCATGGAAACAGAAGAGGTAACTAATGCTGGTTATAATGACACTAACAATAAACATTTACTGAGTGACTACCATCTATAGCTACTTTTCACACATTATCTCATTTAATCCTTGTAATAACTTAATGGGGACTATATTACTAATGCCTCCAATTTATAGATGAGGAAATAGAGGCTCAGAAAAGATAAAATCATTCCCAGAGCTACATATAGTAAATAGTTCAGCCAGTATTTGTACTCGGCTCATCTTAAAAGATATAATTCCTGTGTCAAAAGATCTTATGTGTCAAAAGATCTTTAAAAAGCGGTCCATCTTTGTGCTCTAAAAATCAAAAAAGGGGGAGATTAATATAGAATGTAAGTTTGATTTCGAAATATGAGTAGGATTTAGACAGTGAGTTAAAAGGAGAGGGAATTCTAAATGATGGGAATGGGAGAGGTATTATTGTCTGATCAAAGGCCTAGAGGTTGAAGTAGATGTTACTGTGAGGAGTCAGAGAAAAGTCTGGCCTGGCTGTATTAAAAGGTTCTGGCTGAGACACGGTGTCACAATTGGGCTACACCTCTAATTCCTGGTCTATCCAATGATACCCAAAAGCTCTTAGTGGAGAAATCCTCTGTTTTCTATTGATGTAGAGACCAATGTAAGGCCTTTATAGGTACTACATGCCCTCATTTTAGGGAGCCCCCCACCCCACATCATTAAAAATACTAAAATACACTCATTTCTCACATTAGGTATAAGTTATATATAATATACTTAACAGGCTTTTACAGTGTACCCAGTTTAGTGTCAGATTTGTTGAGGTTCTAAGTCAATAGATAACTACCTTCCAAACTGAGGTATGGGATGGCTATGTAAAACTAATAAAAGGTTTCAAGAGACAAGTGTTTTGACTCTTTAACTTTTCACCTGCATTGAGGGTATAAAAGAGTCAAGAATTTGGAGACTAAGGGAGAATTTTTAGTGAGAATTTTTGGTGAGCCTTACCCACTCTGTCTTTAAGGATATGGGGCACATGCAAGTCTAGAGGGAGAGGATTTAAGGAGACCACTCAGAGAGCTTAAATGTTTTCCTCATAGTTTGAGCAATGCAGTGGCCTGGGGTCTAATTTATACCCCAGAAATCTAGAGTGTGAGAATAGTTGGCTAGCCTCTTGACAGTGGAACTAGGGACAATATGCTGCATGGGCGGCCATGCCCTCAGATTTTGTTCACAGAAAAAAAGGCACAGGTGTCTCCCATGGACCAGAGGCAAGCTGCTGGCATGACACATCTGGCATAGATCACCTGGTCAATGTGAAGGGTCAATTAAATTGCTAGATCCTCAGGAGAAGGAGGAGAAAGCAACCTGGGGGAAATCCCGATGACTGGTGGAGGTCTCCAAAGAACCTGAGTGAGCATCCTAATGGAAAAAGGGTCAGCTTTTCAGTTCCTCTCTAAGACCAACTCCTGATGACATGAATCTGTGTGCCCTTTTTTCTCTTTCTTTCTTTTGTCCCTCAGCCATGGTTATCCAAATGGGAAAGGTGCTTAATTGTGAAAAATGATAAATGGAGGTAGCTAACCACATGCTCTCCCAACACATGGAACAAATTTAAGAGAAACCAAAGTAAAATCACCTTATGAATACATCTCAAGTCATGCTTGTTCCTAAAATGGTTATACATAGAGTTAAATTTAGTTGACAGTTACATGTTGTTTACTATTGAATGCTTGCTAATTTTGATTATGTAGATTTTTTTCATGTTTTAGAAACAATACTTATTTTACTCTCTTATCTCAAACATTTTCATAGGGCCTTAAAAGCCTTGTGTGTCCCATAGTATATATTGGGTAAAATGGTCATAGGATGCATGGCCAAAAGATCTCTGGGCTTGGATTCTGAAGATGAGTTCAAGTCTGGCTCTAATATTGAGGTTTGTGACTCAAGGCAAGTCAGTTCTCCTTTCTGGGCCCTGGCTTTCTTCTCTGTGAAGCAAGGAGGCTCGACTAGTTGGCCCCTCCTGTCATGATTGATTCTAAAACTCACATCTCTGGATTCCATTGGTAGCTTGTGGAGCTTGACATATAAGAGTCTTTAAATAAATATTTATTTGCTTAAAGAATAAACTAGTGATGGCTGGATTCCACTTTACCCTTGTATCTCTTTGTAACAGTAGGGTACTGAGCTGTCTTTGGGTCGGAGGAGAGATCTGCTCCTCCCCTTGAGGGATAAGCAGGCATGGCAGACAATCCTACCTTGTTGAGGGTGTTGAGAGCTGCTTGGGCTGCTGTAAGTGCTGGCTCTGCTTTGGCCAGGTCTTCCTCACAGTCCTTCTGCTTTTGCTTCACCTCCAGCATGATGAGAGCCACCTTGTGCTCCTCCTCATCCGCCATGGCTTTCTCTCTGCTCACCTTTTCAGTCTCTACACCCACCACCTGAATCAGCTTGTCTGCATCTTCATTCTTCTGCTTCAGTTCCACTTCCTGAGTGGCCAGCTTGGCTTTCAGATCATCCACCTGCAGCAGAGGAGTGCCAGGCTTATCGGGAGTAAAGACATTTCAGGCATGGCCCTGGAGATCTGACTCTGTAGAGCAAAGAAGCATGCCAAATCCTGATGTGATGATGTAAAACTAAGCTCTCATCGGGGACCAGGCTCCTCCACCTGGGAAAGGAAAGGAACACTGAACCTCTTTTTCCTCTCCCCTCTATAGTCAGCATGGTGGAAGATTCTAAGCAACATGTACACTCACCTTTCTCCTTAATACCCCCAAAACTCCAGCTGCTTCTTACTGACATTGGTGCCTATGTCATCAAACTACATGTGCCTAACATAATTCTTTTCATATAGGAGGCCCTTAATAAAAATCAGTCATTATTTAATTGAAATTGGCCATTGCAGAGTATACCGAGGATTTAGCTATAAAGAGTGTACACTGTGCATACTGAGACCAAATATATGAACAGACAGTGGCCAGTCCATAAATGAAAGCAGAACTCTGACTTACAATCTGCAGCAAACTGCTCAGGAAACCAACCATTACCTACAATAACTAGCTCAGGATGTCAGCTCTCTGTAAGTCAGACTTGTAGGAAATAAGATTACTGTCCAGGTAAAAATTCAGGAAGACAAACAATAACTTGGCATACCTGAAGACTTTCCTTTCTTCCCACCATAGAGTTTTCCTTCTCATCTTTCTGCCTTTGTGTCTCAGCCAAAATGCAAATGACTCCCTCGCTAGAGCAAGCTCTAAATAAAGAGCTTTTGCTTATTCTCATTTGGTTGGTTGTTGTTTGTTTTTGCATTCCTTATAAGACATAGCTGACCGAGTTTAAGTGGGACAGCAATTCCAATGGTCCAGATCAGTGGGGTTCCCCAACCAACTTCCATATTCATATGCATTTTGGAAGCAGTAATGAAGTGATGGTGATATCAGCACCTAGTAAACTATTTCTCTGATCAGCTGGAGAGAGAGGAATGGTTTCCTATGTACATTCAGTTTAGTAGAATGTGGTGGTTTGCAGAGTGAGGTCCATGGACCAGTAGCATCAGCAGCAAGTGAGTAGTTGTTAGAAATGCAACTTCTCAGACCTACTGAATCAGAAATTCTGGAGGTAGGGCCTCTCGATCTGTGTTTTAACAAGCTGTCTGGGTGATTCTGATGCATGCCTAGTTTTGAGAATCATTGGCCCAGTGTTATGCCCCTTTTACATGCAAAGAGAAGACTCAGATCTATTTATTTCTGGAAAATGAAAAAGCCATTTGTATTTGCAATAAGGCCCATAAACTTTATATTCCAGAATGACCTCTTGTCTTTCATTTTTCTGCAGTCTATTTTGTGCAACAACCAAGATTACTTCAGAGCTCCTGGAATACGTCAAACAGATTCAAAAGCTTTATGATGCAAAATACATAAGGGGAAATATAAAACGAAGGCTTAGACACTGCTGATAATTCCCTTTTCATGGCAGATCAAAAGAAAAGAAAAAGAAAGCAAAAAAATAAAAGAATGCTCTTTAATTTTGTGTATTCATAGAAACTGGAGACTTTGCATTAACCTCAAATGGAAGCCTGCTCCCTAGAACACATCTTATATCCCCATGTTGTAAGGTTAATCCATTTCCATCTCCCATTGTTCAGCTGCAGAGTTATTTCTACAAGGACAAAGATGCAATTGTAAATCAAAATGATTGAACCACATAATCACTCCAGTCAGCAAACACACCAGTAACTTTTTGTTTCTTTTTAAATCTTGGGAGATTTGAGAAAATTGAAGTAGTTTTTTCCTTTGTTGTTGTTGTTATTTGTTTTATTGATTGCAGATATGGCTTATGACCTCAGGCCCAAGGTAAGTAATCACCTGCATGGAGAATGGGAGCTTTACTGCTCTTAAACTGTGACATGGATTAACATGAGGGTCCCGTCAGTCAGAATTAGGCCATTCCCCACAATGTTCTGGAGAAGGCATAACTCAGATTTATTTCGTGACTCTTCTGCAATACAACAGGACATTGAAATAGGTTACTTAAAACTTTTTCTCTTCTCTTATTTCCTTATTCAGAGCATTTGAACCATATTCTGGATCTCTTCTAATTTAGACACTCCCACATCTAGATAAGAAGAATGCTATGAACACCAAAGAGACTCCTTCCCTCAGTTTTGCTAGCCCAATGAATATTGACAATGTGTGGTAAGTGGGGGGATGTTGACTGAGAGGGGTAATGACAAGATGGTGGTAAGAGACCCTCCCTTTTTCAAGGATCAGGCACATGGTGCTAGAAAGAGAGGTCAAACTTCCCAGAACCTTCTTCCCAGAGTTCCAAAAGGAGAGGAAACCTAAAATAATGAACAGCAAAAAATACTCACTGAGGGTTGGAGGCCTAAAGACTTCCTTCTTAATTCTGAGTTCATATAGTTATCCAACACTTTCTGATATAAATTTTGACTTCAAGCAGGCTCTCCTCTAAGATATGGATATTTCCAGTAGATATTTGTTATGTTTGCATGCCCAATAAAAAGTTTTTATCCCTGTTCTGATAACATAGTTTAATTTTCCTTTGGTAAATTCACCCTTCCCAGTCCTTGAATCTTAAGTGCAGTTGACTCCAGTGATTGTTGTCATTTGATCCTGGCTTAGCCAAAGAGTACTCAACTCACAGAAATTGGTTCAGCTACGGGTAAACTAATGACCCAAAGAGGCCAATTAGAGCTTGACCTTTAGCCCAGGAACTTGATGGAAAATACTAGGAAAGAGACGCTCTTTTTTATACTGGAGCTGCAAAGAGGACAGAATAAAAGTCTGAGGTTGCCTGCCTGAACAGGAATATCTAGTGAGTATCTAGTACCAGCCCTGTCCAAATTAAGTTCTATCCTGTATTTTTCAGTTACATGTTATTTTTATTTTGGTTAGTCGGATTTTGGTTACTTGCCATCAAAAGTGTTCATAAATATATCACATAATCTAAAATTTTTCTCTTTTCTCTTCTCTTCCTTCCCTTCCCCTCTCTCTTCCCTCCAATGTCTTGTCATTCCCTCCCCTCTGGTCCTTTCCTTCTTTTCATTTTTTTTCTTTTTGCTAAGTGAATTTGAGCCTGTTTTATTTTTTCACTTGCAATCAAAAGAATCCTGATGAATACGTCATTGTATTAACTGTCGAATTCAAATAAGTTTGGTGGCCTGAGATTATTTGAAACCCTAAGATAAACTGACTTTAAAAGCTTTCAGATTGACAGACATGTGGATTAAATCCATGAGGAGTGGCCTATAGGACTTTTGTGAACATTGCTTTAATCCAATAGCCCTACTTCCTCATGAATATACCTGAGATAGATACAGAAGTGAGGATGGCAGTGGGTTTTGAGAATATTAGTGAGAGACAAAGTGATACCCAAGTCAGAGATTGGGGCTCTGACTGTATCAAGAGAGAGAAAACAATTTCTACTAACTGTGAAGACCAGCTGAAGCTGAAGCAGGCAGATGGTGCCGCTTAAAGATCCAGCAGGATGAGCTACCTATGATCACAGCCAATGGGAACTGGAGGGCTATACCTTGATGTTTCATCATCTGCTTCCTGAAACCGACATTGCCACAGACATGAGGAGGAAAATATCCTCCAGAGGGAAACAGCCCAGAGGTAAAGTTAGAACTTTGAACTGACTGCCCTCCAAAGACTAAATAAATTTTTAACCTGAAATGATTGAATCAGCCTGAATGCAATATTAAGAGCTTTCTACTGTTAAATGAGAAAATAGATCCGGAGATAAATTAAATTCAGTTATAGGAAAATAGTTACATTTTTGACCAGCTGAGTTTAAGCATGAGATTATATCTAAAGTTTGCAAACTTTAGATTACTATATCATTGTTAACTATTGTCATTATTACCATTATCATTACTACTTCTAATACTACTCTTATTGCTAAATAAATTTGGAGTCTGTCTGAGACAGAGCTGTGAGATTCATTTAGTCTACTCCCATCAGATTATGAACACCAAAAGTGATCATAATTGGTTAGTAGGATACTGATACAATATACTTCAAGTCATTATCCTTATACCAGATTATGATGATGTACTTTGATCTTTTCTACCAAAGAAATGATTCCAGATGAAGGGTTTATATCAGGGTTAGGAACACTAAATACCATTTTTATAAGAAGAAACATCATTATAATGATCAATAAGTATAGAATATATACCATGTGTATGATATTGCCAAGATCCATCCTCCATTCCTACTCTGAGCTTGTGGGTTATTTAGAACTTATTCATTTAATTTATTTGCCTATCCATCTATCATCTACCCAATCTATTCACTTATAGAATACCTAGCATGTGCCAATAAATATTGATTTCTTCCCTTAAAGGACTGATGACAGTATAGCATAAAATATGCAAAAGAATAAACATAATTCAAGGATGAAAACACAAAGAAGGGAATGCATAACTACTCAGAGTTATGAAAGGGCTTCCAGATCTTGACAGTGATGAGCTGATAAAGTGGGGCACGTGTAAGGATAGAGAGATTAAGCTGCCTGTGGAATGTTGAGAGAACTCCATGTAGCATTGTTGGATTTCAGTGTACAATGTGGTTGAATAAAGAAAGAAAATAGTGGAGCAATATGCAAGGATATAATCGTAAATGTTTTAAAAAAGATTAGAAAATTGGAACTGTAATGTCTAAATCATTAAGACCTATAAAAGAGAATACTCAGGTGTCTGGCTTGAGCAACGATCACTCTAAGAGCAGGATAGAGGCTGGTCCATAGCCATGCTGCCTGGTTTGGTATACACTAGCCACGTGTGGTTAATGAGCACCGAAAATGTGGCTGGTTCCAATTGAGATGTGCTATAAATATCATCATATACACTACCTTTTGAAGCCTTATGAAAAAAATGGAAAATTTTTCATTAACAACTTTTTTACATTTATAAGTTAAAATGATAATAGCTTGGATATATTTGGTTAAGTAGAATATGTTACTAAAATATATGATGAAATTATGTATAATTAAAATATTCTATTAAAATAATATTAACTTGTTTTATTTTACTTTTTTTTTGATGTAGCTACTAGAAAAATTTTAATTGCATGACTTGCAGGATATTTTTATTGGTGAGTGCTGGTCTAGAGTGCTGCCAGAGAGAACTAAATAGAATGCTATTCATTAATTAATGCATTTATTCAACAAATATTTAATGAGTGCCCACTCTGTCCAGACATGTTTTGAGGCACTTGAGAAACATCAGTGAATAAAACAGACAAAGATCCCTGTCCTTATAGAGCTTGTAGCCAACAAATGGAGTTAGACAACAAAAAATAAATATAACAAATTGGTAAATTACATAATATGTTAGACAGGGGTAAATGCTATAGGAAGGAGGTAAAGTAGAGTAGAATAAGAGGATTAGGGGTGGTATGGGGTTACAATTTAAAATAGGGTCATCAGGGCAAGAGTCATTGAGAAGGTGTCAGTTGAACGAAGAATTAAAAGAGATGAGGGCATCTATGGCCATGCCACCCTGAACAAGCCCGATCCCATCTGATCTCAGAAGTTAAGCAGGGTCGGGCCTGGTTAGTACTTGGATGGGAGACCACCTAGGAAGACCAGGTGCTGTAGGTGTAAAAAATAAAAAATAAGGGATTGTAAACTGACAAGGTCCTTGCAATCTGCGAGGTCAATCAAGGGTTGCCTCACATAAATAAAAAAATAAAATAAAATAAAATAAAATAAATAAAATAAAGAGGGAGTGAACCATGGAGATGTTAGAGTGAAGAACATTCCAGGTAGAAGAAACAGCTAATGAAAAGCCTGATGTATCTGAGGAAAGAGCAAAGAGGCAGTGTGGCTGGAGAGGAGAGGAATGTTGCAGGGATGGAGTTGCAGGAGATGAAGTCTAACAGGTAATGGGGCAGGGTTGAGGAGGAGCCTTGGAAGCCACTGGAATGAGGGAAACAAGGGTCATCATTATTTCAGGGTTTTGAGCAGAAAAGTGACAAGATTTAATTTATGTTTTAAATTGATCTCTCTGGCTGCTAAGTTGATGATAGACTACAGAGGGGCAAAAGTAAAAGCAGACAGATGAGTTTGAAGGGTATTGTGGCTTCCCGATAAGATGCCAGTGGCTCAGATTAGAGTGGCAGCAGTGTAGAAGGTGCAAAATGGTGGAATTCTGGGCATATCTGAAGTTAGAGCCAACAGTGATTTTTCTGGGTATAGGCTGTGCGAGAAAGAGAGGAATGAGAAGAATCAAGAATGACAAGAAATTTGGCCTGATGGGTAACATAAGAAGTCATGGGTGAAGCAGGTTAGAAGTGGGGGAGAGACTTGAGAGTCTGATTTATTGAAATAAGTCAGATAAGAAGTGTCTAAATCAAGACACTAAAAACAGAGGTTACAATAACACGGGTATATTTGAGAGATATTTAGAAAACGTATATAATTATTAATGCTTCAATGTGGGAAGCAAGGGAAGAGGAGAAATAAAAGATAATATCCTAGTTTTTGTCCAGGTAACTGAGTAAGTGGAAGTGTTATTCCCTGAAGAAGAGAAGATAGAAGGAGAAGAAACTAAAACTGATGCCAAGACTTGAGGGGATTCTCCATTAACTATATGCAAATAGAGTTGGATTCACCTAATGGTACAAACAGGCTTCTCTTTGTTAAATGGAGACCATCTAATACAGAAAACAGACATTTATGCTTTCTTCATTGTCTGCTCCAAGACCTAAGGTGTGTATAAAATGAATAAGTTCTGTAAGAGTGTCAGAGCTACTTTTCCATGTTTGCTCCCTAGGAAATATCTTCTATACAAACTGATCAGTGATTCCCGGAATATAAGTGGGTAGGAGGTTAGAACAGGGGCTGGTGGGGATGCAGAATGTTCTGAGTGTACTGTGGGCTGAGGGAAACAGGAAGAGGAAAGGCTGGGAGATGTTAAATCTTGTAGCACTGCATTCTGGGATTCTTTCTTATGCTGCTTTCTACACATTCAGAGGTTCAGAGAACCGAAAGTGTTTGGAAGAAAAAATGCTATCTTTCTACAACAAAGGCGTACACCAGGTAAAATGCTAGGTGGTATCTGTATATTTCAATCTACCCTAATTTATAGCTCTAAGAAGGGGCATTCATCATGACAGAAATGGAAAGAGAGTAGAGTTACAGATAATTGTCAAATGCCATTTAACAATCATTGAGTTAGAACAGATGTCTTACCATGCCTAAAGATAATTTTTTTTAAAAAAAGATTTTTTTATATAAATACAGAACAAGGAAAAGAATACCATTTTGAAGACTAAGAATAACACAGTTCTGAAAATGACCCATTACTGGAACTAGAAAAAACGTCAAGAAAGTGGTTTTACA
Source organism: Rousettus aegyptiacus (assembly GCF_014176215.1). Taxonomy (NCBI): domain Eukaryota; kingdom Metazoa; phylum Chordata; class Mammalia; order Chiroptera; family Pteropodidae; genus Rousettus; species Rousettus aegyptiacus. Next base: position 70,077,337 of record NW_023416309.1, read on the forward strand.
TCATCAATAAAATGGTTTCTGTAATATAGTTGCAGGAAAACAGGCTGAAATTCAAAAAAGCAATAGGGAAGTAAAAAAGATAAGATGAAGAAGGACTGTTAGGATATTAAAAATGTAATAGTACAATTAAATCTTCATTGGAAGCATAGGAAGGAGAAGCAATATTACACACTATTAAATTAGTATTGATGAAGATAAATTTGAAAAGCTTGCCTACGATGTAGAGAAAAAGGCCAAAGGGATGAAAACAATGCATGAGGACATAATAGATATGGGGTACAGGGAACCCATCCAGCTAATCATTGCTCCTGGAAGAGAGCAGATCAATGAACAAAACCATATAAGAGAAGAAAAATTTTCTAAGCAGAAAAAAGAATATGAATATTGAATGTAAGAGATCACTGCATTCTATTAAGTGAACTGAAATCCTTTAGATACAGTATGTCAGTGAATTAAGAAATGAAGTGGGGAGAGAGGACAAGTCAGAAGAAGTTTTAATAGAGCTATTCTAAAGGCAAAACTCTGAGTAAATGACAGTAAATAAATGACTTAGGTATCTACAGGAACCTGTGATGTCCCATAGTTAAATTGATCATAATTTTAGTTTAATTGTGTAAATGCATGAACTTCACCACCTTAATGAAAGGCTGGCTTTAGGTAAAGAGAACACAGAAAGAGGCAATCAAATGATCAACAATGATGAGCATGAAGAAGGGCAGAAAATGTGCTAAAGTTATCCCTAGTTCTCAAGGGAAAAATAATATATTGACTGAAATAAACGTGTTCCCTTTGGAAAAAAGTAAGTAGAAAAATGCAATAAGAAAAGGATGACAGGGGCTTTCTTTTGGTGACCAACCACTTAGGAATATATGAGGAAATGAATGAAATGATACAGAATTTGTTTAAGAAATTAGGTTCCAATGACTCTTTAACAGATAACACTGTAAGACAAAAGAAATAAAAGAAAATTGGTAAAACCTGCAACAATTTCTCTCAACCATTCACCTCTTTTGGTTTTGAAGATGGAAGGGAAATGGGCTGGGAAGGACAGGAAAGGAATGGAAAAGGAGGAGATGGCAAAGAGAAAGAGAGAAGAGGTGCTGTAGGAGATTTCAGCATCAGTGAGAGAGAGCTGACCGACCCTGAAGCTGAAGCTGTGCTGTTCTGCTGAGATAGCTCTGCCTTAACTTTTGAACTGTTTCTGATGATACCAGGGGCCCTGGAAGAGCATTAATAATTTTTGAACCTCAATTATGATCCTTCCAGTTCTCTGGAAAGGGGTCGCTCCCACTCTCTCTGTGTCCCTTGCAGGAAGAAAAGATTGAAAAGATGTCACTCACCTGGGCAGCGGTGCTATGGAGCTTTAGTAGCCCATTCTCAAGCCGCTCCATTTTGGTCTTGAGCTCTTTTCTATTCCTGCGCAGCAAGCTCTGGTAGAGTCTGATAAACTCCAGAAATGATTTGGGAGTTGTGTAGTTGTAGCGCTGCTCATTGCTCAGATAAGACTGGGATGTTTCATTGACACTTGTGTGGACAAAAGCCATGAACTTGCTAATTGACTGCTTGATTGTGGGCTAAAATCAAAGAACAGGAAAAAAATAGTCTGACCATGAAGACTGGAGGTGACTCTCTCTCCCTCCCCCATTGCTTCATCACATGGAAAGTTATTCCAACAACTCTATCTAAGCTTGAACTTGAACTCTAAAATTCTGGACATGGAATTCCTTGTACCTTGAGGTGGAAAGGATGTTGAGGAGTGTCTCCTTTTCCCTCTTACCTCAATACCCTCAGTGTTCTGCAAGAAGCGGAGGCTGACAGATTCCAATGCCTGCTGAGGCCACTCATGAAACCAGTCAATGGCCGTGCAGTTCACAATGGCCGGGAACTTCCTGCTACGGACCCTCAGCTTGTTCCCCACAGGGGAGAAACAGAGAGTCACCTGAAAAGTCAGAAGGGTGGGAGAACCAAAAAGGTATCAGAGAAGTAATCATAGAAAAATATAGCCTTGGATTCTTAATTTCCTAGAAAATTGAAAAGCACTTCCAACAGAGATGAAAATCTGTAAATGATAGCCAGCCTTTTCAGCCAAGGAAGGAAGAAATCTGAGCCTGTACAAGGCAAGAGGGAGGCTACTTCCCATGAAACAGATGACAAGAACATCCTTGCAAAGGTTGAGAAAGGCACTGCAACCTCATTCCCAACTCCCAAGACAATCAATTAGGACAGCTGTGTCCAAAACATCCATAGAGACTTCCACGAATCATCTCTGTTCCTGTCTACCTTGGGCAGTGAATTCTTCTATACCTTCAGTTGTCGTCGGACTCGATCTACAAAGAACTTCCAGCAATTCTCTCTGTTGTCAACCAGACCTTGGCTCTTGACTTCATTTCTCATATTGCTTATAATGTTTTCAATTTCATCATCAGAGTAGAGATCTGGGATCTCTCCTAAGAAGAAATGGAGTACAGATGGGCTATTTTAGCATCTCCCTGCATGATGCAATTGTACATGACAAATTTTGTGCCCTTGGGACACAGGCCTTTTGGTTTTTAGGCCATGATCTATCACTCTTGCTGGTGAAACTAGACAGACACTGTATCTACTCCAAACCCAGGGCAGGAAAATAATATGTCAAAGAGTGAAACAGGGTGTATAGCATTCTCTTTTCCTGGGTTGGCAACTGGTAGCACAAGAGCTTTCAATTGTCTTTTCCTCTTTTACTTAAAGCATACATTCACTGATTACTATTATAGAAATTGTGCTTATAAGGAGCTTAATATTTAACAGGAGAATTAAAGCAGATATAAAATAGCTATAAGACTTGGTGAAAAATCCATGAGAAACATATAAATAAGTCCATATATTTATGAAGAACATGCTATCACTTTTTATTAAACAAAAAGGGAGAGAGCCGGGGTGGCTTCATACAATTTAGTGTCAGTCTGACATCTAACTCATTGGCAAAAAGATGAAAATTTAAGACATTATTAGGAAAACTAGAATCTAAAAAAATTATGCTTGGATTCTTATATTCCACTGTACACTAGGAAAAATTCCAAATGTATCAATGTTTTAACTATTAAAAACACATAAAATGGTAGAAAAATGAGGGAAATACTTTTATAACCTCTAAGGACCTTTTAACTGTAACTAAAAATTGATGTGTTTAAAAGAAAGATAAATTTGACACTTGTAAACTGATAAATTTTATACAAAAATACATAGTGAAAACACATAGGCAAAGTATAACAGCAACAACAACAAAACCTCAAAAAACAATTAAGAAAATCTGTTTTCCAAAGTAGGTATACAAATAGCTAACAGGTACATAAAAAGATGCTCAGCATCACTAATCATCAGAAAAATGCAAATCAAAAGCAGAATGAGATATCGCTTGACACCTGTTAGAATGGTTATTATTTTAAAAAATAACAAATGTTCATGAGAGTGTAAAGAAAAAGAAACCCTCGTACACTATTAGTGAAATTGTAAACTGGTATGGTCACTATATAAAACAGTATGATGATTCCTCAAGAAATTGAAAATAGAACTACCATATGATCCAGCAATTCCACTTCTGAGTATTTACCCAAAGGAAATGAAACCATTATCTCAAAGAGATATCGGTACTCTCATGCTCATTGCTGCATATTCACAGTAGCCAAAGTTTGAAATAACTTAAATGTCCATTAATGGAAGAATGAATCAAGAAAATATGGTGTATATACACCCAATGGAATATTATTCATTCTTTAAAAAGAAGGAAACCCTATCATTTATGACAACATGGATGAACCTTGATTATATTATGTTAAGTGAAATAAGCCAGACACAGAAAGACAAATACTGTATGGTATCACTTAAATGTGGAATCTAGATTTAAAAAAAAATCAAACTCATAGAAACAGAGAGTATAAAGGTGGTTACCAGGAGCTGAGATGTGGAAAAAACGGAGAGAGGTTGGTAAAAGGATTAAAACTTTTATAAGTTGTGAGATGAATAGTCTGAGAATCTAATGTATAACATGGTAACTATAGTTGATAACATTGTATTGTATAATTGACATTTGTCAAGAGGGTAGAACTAAATGCTCTCACCAAAAAAAAAGAAAAACATATGTTCATTCAGATTATACTTCAATAGCTAATCTCCTTAAAATATAAACTCTCTATAAACAAAGGAAAAGTTCAACAATTCAACCAAAAAATGGGGTGAAAGATACCAAAAGAGAGTTCACAGTACAGAAAATACAAATGTATCGTGAATATACGAACAAATGCTTTACCTCACTTGTAATAAAAGAAATGCACATTGGAACTAGGTTTAATTTTTCATTTGTATAAATCAGATTGGCAGACATATAAACAATCAACCTCATTCTTAATAATAAAAATGTACTTAAAACTACTCTTAATTATTGTTATTTTTACCAGATTGGCAAAATCTGAAAGTTTGATAAAATACTGCATTAATGAGGCAGTATATGATGAATAAAAATTTTTTTAATCTTAACTATATAAAAATAAATATATAATGACCAAGTAGGGTTTATTCTTGAAATGTAAAGATGGTTTAATACTAGAAAATGTAGAAAAATAATTTATTATATTAATAGATTAAAAAATAAAACAATATAACCATCAAAATTAATGTGTAAAATTTCTAAAACAGTTAGCAAACTAGCAGTAAATTAGATTTCTATTAATCTAATTGTAAATAGCTATACCAGACCCAAAGCATACATCATACCTAACGATGAAATACTAAAATATTGTCTTTCAAATCAAGAACAAGACAAGCGTGACGATCATATTTTCTATTCAACATTATATGGAGGTTCTAGACTATGCAAAAAGGTAACAAAATGAAACATTTAGGATAATTAAGAAAATAATAAAGTTATTATTGTTAAAAAACTAATTTTCTACATAGAAAATCTCAGAGAATATACATATAAACAATTGGAACTCATAAATGAGTTTGATAATGAAGCTGCTGGATACAAAATCAAAATTGGAAATAAAATGGCATTTACGTACTTCAGCAAAAAAATGTTATTTTTAAAGTTACTTAGAATACCAATAAAAACTGTAAAGCAGGCAGTCACAAATATACAAAAAGATGTTCAAGATCTTGATGTAAAAATTATAACATAGTATTGAAGGGCATAAATAAAACTGTAAATAAGTGGAAAGAAATATTGTATTTATGGGTGGATGATTCATTATTACTAGAATCACAAAGACACAATTCCAATAATAAAATCAAATGGGTTTCTTTTGTGATCCTGACAAGTATATTCTAAAAATTATATGAGAGAGGAAAGGGGAAAATATGGCCATGATATTTGTGAAGAAGAACCAGAAGGAGGGATTTGGATTTGCCTTATCAGAAATCAAGTATCCTTGTAAAACTGTTAGTTAAAACAATGTGAAAGTGATACTGGGGTAAATAAATAGAACGATGAGTGAAAAACCTAGAAACAGATCCAGATATAAACAGGTAATTGATATTAAAAATCAATGTACAGGTTTGTAATAGACTAGTCAATAAGTGATGTTATGATAATTCAATATTATTATTAAAATATAAAATTAGAACACCATACAAAAATATATTCCAGGTGAATTAAAAGCATGAATATGAAAAGTAAAATTGTAATAATTTAAAAATAAATTATAGGAGATTATTTTTATGGTGTTGGATAGGACAAGATTTTTGAAAAAGCACACAAAAAAAGCACAAAGCATTAAAAAACTGAAGTTTTATAACATCTAAACTAAATCAGCAGACAAAAGTCAGATACAGACTTCAAAAAGATATTTACAATCTAAATAATGAATAAAGGGTTAGTATTGGGGATATGTAAAAACACTTACAAACCCATAAGAAAAGATAAAGAATCCAAGAACCAAAGGGCAAACTATATAAACAGGCAACTCAGGAGAGGAATAGCCTGAGGGTGCTCCAAGGTCATAAGTAATAAAGAAAAAGAAAATATGATATTTCATTTCATACCTGTTGGCAAAAATTAATATATCAGATAAATTGAGTGTCAGTGAGGTTAGGAAGAAATGGGTAATGGTCAGAGAGAAAAAAGGTATCTTTACTGGTCAGAGAATAAATTTGCACAGCTACTCTGGAGAGCAACTTGGCACTTTTTAGTAAAGATGAAATGCACAAACCAGACAATTTAGTAATCTATGTTTTGTAAAAAAAACTCTTGCATATGCACACTGAAAGTTTCTACTTTGCAATGTTGTTCATAATAGCATGAGCATTTATTTTATTGTTTTCTGTATGTCTAAAATAATTTGTAAAGAAGTATAAAAATCATAAATGGGTTGGTGAGAATATAAGAACTGTCAGAAAGTGCCAGAAATGGAAAGAACAGATAGAATAAAAGAAAATTTTGAATTAGGATCCGGGGGATAGGCACCTGGGTCAGATGGAAGAGTTGGCCTTGGAAAAGAGAAATAGTATTATGAAAAGAAAGAAGAAAACTGCTAAGAAATGGAAACAGACAAGGAGGTAGGTATAAAGAAAGTTGTGAAGCTGATACTAAATGATGCCAAGTTTTCTCAATGAGAGAAATGAGATCGAGGGAGGTAAGAATGAAGGAAGCACTGGTACATCTAAAATCTGAAAACACTGGATATGATGGGGTTCACTACAGGATATTCTATGGGTCTCAGAGAAACTCTTTTACATTTCTAATACAAGGCTTTTGGTAGGTATTGAAGCTATGTGGACCTGGACTTATATACAAGCTCCCCTTTAAAGTTCTCCAAATCCACATATTTCTTCTTTCCTCCATAACCAACAATGAAATGTTAGCATCATAGAAATGTTAGAGATGGCAGAAGCCATTGGAATCACCCTACCAATGCTTCTTCCTTGTGGACCTGGGTGAGATCCCCAAAGATGGGTGATTTGGCACATGGTCTATAACTAATCAGAATGATGAAAATTATAATTCTATTCATTATTGAGGCTGCTGCACTTCTTTGAAATACTATATATGGAGGAAATTCATGCCAACTTTTCAACAAATGTCTGGCATACAAATTCAGCCAGTTTACTAAGAATTGTATATTAATTAGATTTAGTCATTTAAAAAGTCAAAATAAAAAAATTATCATGAAAATGATCATTTACTTTTTTCTTAATTGAGCCAACCTGATTTAATTTCCATTCATTAAGATATTTCATAGCATGCATATAAAACAATCTGTTTATAACTTGTCAAAATTAATATCTTATTAATGGAATAACCCATTTCAACTTCAATTGATAAAAATAGAGGTCAGAGAAAATGCTAGGAAAATGAAATGATATTTAGCATGTGTTGGGATTCAAAAAGTTCGTGACAGTCTTAAAAAAGAGAAACAGTCCCATAGAATTGACAGAAGCCACATTCGTCTAACTTAAGGGGGCTGATGGCCTATTCCTTTCTCCTTTACTTCTCTGATATCTGCATTTCCTTATCTATTAATATCTTAGATCCCTCCAGTGAGAAATTTAGTTCCCTTTGGTATTATCATTTTTAATTATAGAGTGTGCATCTTTCACCTTTCTCTGATTTGAAATATGTAGTTTTTATGTTCTTTCGGCATTTTAAGTATAAGATCACAGATATTAAGGAAACAAACTTAATCTGACCCTCTGCCTCTTTTTTGTATGACCTGAAAGCTAAGCATGGTTTATTCAATTTTTAATGGTTGAAAAAATTAAAATATAATATTTAATGACAAGGGAAAATTACAAAGTTTAAATTTTAATGTCCATAAATAAAGTTTTATTGGCCACTCTTTCATTTAGGTATTATCTAGTTATTTTCTCACTATGGTGACAGAGTTGAATAGTTGTGACAGAAACTGTGCAATCTGCCAAACTGAAAATATTTATTTTTGACTCTTTATAGAAAGAGTATGCTGACCTTGGTTTATGTGAAACCCTTAGTGTCAAGATGTTGAAAGCCTCCAGGCCATTGAGAGACTTTTTCCATGTTTTTATGATGGTAGTGCTTTTTGTCACAAGATCCCAAGAACCCCTAAGAAGATCACCAGATGGAATATCTGGGGATAAATATCTTTGAATTGGGAACAAAGTTTGCATTTTAGACTTGTTCCTTTAATTTCTCCTGATAATACCCCTGTCACTTATTGTGTGATGTAGGTAGTCATGCTGAAAGCAGAGAACTGAACTGCTAGAGGAAATTTTGTAATGTGGCAGATGCAGAGGTTATTTAAATATTTGAAAAGTTTCCTCCTGAGACCTAAAGTTGGGAAACCTTATTTCTGTCTCCAAGTGCTTTCAGGCCCCATGTGGTCATTAACATGTCCTAATATTCTGTAAGTCAGACTAATCATCCATCACCTTCTCTTTGTTAGTCTGGGCCTCTCAAAGGTTACAATTACTTTTGGTGGAGAAGATCCTGATAGTATAAGATGGTTCAGTTAGTGGAGGTTGGTGATAAGAGGGCAAAGTTAAGGGTTAGATTCTCCATGAATCAGTTAGTGGCACACAGGCTTAAGGGCTTTGACTCCATCTAGGCCTAACATTTTTAGAAAACATTTCCCTGGTCTCATAGGAGAAAAAGCAAGGGAGTGTAGGGACTATCTTAGTACTCCTGCCTCTCTCTATATATGGCTAGAAAAATTCTCTAAGCACATATCCAACAGTAATATCTAATATGTAAGATAGCACAATATTCTCACGATGTTGCATACTTCAGTTTAACAAATACCTCCTGAAGGCAAATTATGGGCCAGTAGATACATTAAGTGCTGGCAGTATTAATGATGAAAACAACACAGTCTCTACAGAGGGTTTTAATTATATCGGTATTGTTTTATTTCCTAAACTGGGTGGTAGGTATTTAATCTTTATATTTTGTATAACTGGATTATTTAATAACAAAAATTTAATCAACAACAGTCTCTGCCTTTCGGAAGTTTACAATGTTGTTTCAATACAATGGTATGTGCAACCACTGAGTGTTATAGAAACATGGAGGGATGTTTCTCATTCCTCAGAATGATAGTGGATCAATGAAGATTTCCTACAGAGATAACATCCAAGATAAGTCTTGTAATCTAAGCAGAAGTTAATCCAGACAAAGAAGGAGAAGGGCATGAGGTTCAAAAGGAACAGTGTAAGTAAACAGCATAGTGTATTATTTCAGGAAGCCAGGAATTACTAGATTGTAATGAAGGAAGTGAGGCTAGTAGGGAGGGAAGGAAGCAGGTCAACAACAACCTTTTTTGTTGTTGTTGTTACAAAAATATCTTACCTGCATTCAGTTAGCAACTAATATAGGAATTATAGTTTAGCTAGACCCTTTTAGCAGCAGTAAGAACGGATTAGAGAGAGAGTGTCTGGGAGGTAGGGAGATGAGGTAGGAAGTATCTACATTTGTTGAAGCAAAAAAATGAAAAGATCACTGGTAGCCATGATAGAGAAGATATGAATTCAGAAATGGTTAAGGGGCAAAATTGGTGGCATTTGATTATCTCTTGGATGTAAGTAGTGAGGAAGAGGTTAGCAATATAGAAGAATGCACAGAGACAGAGTTTCAAATAACTTGAATGAGAATTTAGTATCGGGATGAAAAGAAGAGGCTGATTACACAAGCATCTTTTTGGATTACTCTTCTGACACTATTGCTTGGCAGCTAGAGAGCCAACCAGGTGCTGGTTTAAATTTCCACTGTCTGTAGTTTGAGAATGGTATAGTGAACAGATCCAGTGAGACCACAAAGTATGCTTAGGAGATCTGGTGCATGCTTGATGGATTCTCTTTTACCTTACACTTTGCCTTTTTTCCTTTCAGGGGAATTGGGCCAGAATTTCGCTTATGTAAAGCATAGATGGACCATCAGGAAATCTAGTTCCAGGTACTTATGGGAGAAGAACAATCCAGTGCCAAGTCTGTTACAAATATTTCCAGATTCCACATTCTCATGTGATATGTGCAGGCCACTAACATTTAAATCTTGCATCTAATCCTAAATATATTGGAGATGAGGTCATCTTTTCATGTTCTATACACCAAAAGAAGAATTGGGCCAAATATTAAAAAAATCCTGGTTCAGAGATAGAGAGATATATGACTTTATGAGAGAGGACATAAGTGGTTATAAACTATTCTAATAGATCACATAGAGGCTGTATGATAATCATGTTTGAGCACAGCACATACTGACTAAAACAGGAGAGCTTAATAAATAGTTTTGATATGAATAGAGAATGATCTAGTCATGTCCAGGGATGAGAAATCTTGAATTTGTAGTAAACAGTTAAACTTTTTAAAAAGCAAAAGGAAAGTCCTAAGATAAGATCCCAAAGTAAAATGAAGTATGAAATCTGGCAGTTAGGTAAGGAAGAGATGCCACACCTGGAGCAGATTAAGTCCTCTTAGCTGGGACTGCAGTAAAATGGGATTTATGAAATTCTGGAAAGCTAGCGGCAGCTGTGTTATGTCAGAAAGCCAGGGAATAATTCTATTTTCTCCCTATAGTTTAGGATGAGAACTTGCTGATGCCAAATTTGGTTCAAGAACTGAGAGAGAATAAATTTTGCAAGAATTTTTTTTAAATACCTGGGTTTAACGGCCAGTGTACATTCTTCAGGAATATTATATAGGGCAATAAGTACAGAGAAAGAATGAAACTCTTCACATTCAGCAAGGGCAAAAATTTCAGCCATAGTTTCACCAGCAGCTGCATGACCTCCATTAAAAATTCTGGTAAGCCAAGGAAAATGATCAAAGATCTGCTTCTTTTTCTCTGATCTGGGTGGCCATCCTACTTCTTACACAATTATATATCTTTTATTAATTAGGGCAGGATTTGATAACTTCGTGTGTAAGATTTTTTCCTGTCAATCTATAACCCACCCTGAGATGCAACTGGAATAATAATGAATTCTGAAATGTTTAGTTGGTGTCAGAAGTAGGATTCATGAGCTGAGTTTCCATACAGGTTTGATTTAGGAAATGATATCAGGAAGCCAAGGGATGAAACAGCGAGCTAAAGAAATGTAGGAGGAAACCAGATAGCCTGTGGTATGAGGTTATTAGGTCACTGAGGAAGATGTTCTTGGGAAAGAGCTGAATCAGTGGAATTCACTCATTGTTCTTTTATCTTCAACCTAATAGGACTTGTAGATAACCAGATAGAGAAGAGTTAGTGAGTTAGTGGCAAGGTAGCCTGATGTATAGTTTTCTAGTCTTTACTTTATTCTTGTGTGACTACACAACCCCATAGAATTGAAAATCTGATGGATGGGGAGGTTCTAAAGGATCCCTGTACCTCTGCATGCATGGACTAGTAGTCAGTTAATTTTAGCCAGAAATTATTTATTTGACAGGGAAAACTAGAACAAAGATATGCTCTATTCTCCTTGTCAAAGTAGTTAAGAAAAAAGGAAGAAAGATTAGGAAACTATTACTTTTAATTGTATATACATTTTAATACATATGTGTAAATCTTGTTTTTATATCTAAGTCTTAAAAGGGAAATAAGAATTTGTAACTCCATGACTTTGAAGCAGGCTGATTGTATTCAATTTTCACTGGATAGGGCTTCAGAAATTCAACTGAACTTGGAAAAAAGTTGTTTTCTAAGTGAAAAACTTAAAAAATATTTAATTGAGAAATAAAATAAAATACCAATTGGTAAAAATATAACATTTTCTGTGTCTCAAACATTTTAGGAGAAGGTGACCTGGCTGTATTGGAGCCTATTGAGATAAAGGGTGAGGCTAAAAACACACCTGGCATCTCCTAATTCTTTTAAAATTAGACTTTAGGGCATAGCTTCAGGGGGGAATGGTAATTGGACCACTCTCTCATTATTTAGTAAAATGATAAAAGATGAGGCAATGTTACAGGTGACATACTGTTGTAGAAGATGGTAGGATGTTAAAAAGACAGTGTTTAGCAAAAGAAAAATTTATTGGATTGGAGGAGAAAAGGTATAAGAGTTAGTAGTCAAATTCCTGGATATGAAACTGACTTGTTTTGGGTAGGTTGGGAAAGAAATGAGACTTTGGGATCACTGTAATGCTTGGAGCCAGCACAGTAAGGAACTTGGAACTCTGGTCCTCATCAGAAACAAGCCAGAGTTTGCTCACCAAGCCTGCTAGTGAGTAATCTGTTCAAGGACCAGTGGCTCTTTATAGATGTGATAGTAAAATGGCCTGAGGTACAAGGGCCAGCACCACCCCTAGGATGTTGATGAATGAGTTCTCCACTCTACTCTATCAGTTTTCTCCCTCATTTCTATGACCTAGCTTTTTTCACTGTGGACCAAGTCTCCACCTTAGAATGGCTTTAACTCCAAAGAGAATTTATTAGATACTCAAATGCAAAGAGTCTCTTACCAGATGTCAAGAGGTCATTGATGAGCACAAGAAACTTCTCATCAGCTACTTGGGAATCAGTCATGAGAAACACCGTGCTGAGATTTTTTACCCCAGCTTTCAGACACAAGCTGGCCAGGTCCATCTACAAAAACAATCGATATCAGAGATCTCTGAAAAGAGGGCTTTCTCAAGAGATTCCCACCCACTTCTTAGTAATGGGGCCATTTTCTTATCTACTTTTGTGGGAAATAAAGCAAAATGGCAACAGGAGGTAGGGAGGAACTCTATCTTATACTGACAGGACAATATGTCTCATTCCAAAGCCTTGATCCCAGTAGAGGTGGGCAAGTAAAGTTAAATAGTGATGATCTTTAGATCATACAACCACTCTGTCTCCTGTATTAGCTTCTAGAGCTTCTGCTTTGTACAAAGAAGTAACAGCTTTCCAAAGGACAGAGATATTCCCTTGTTTATCTGTGTTACTCATATCATCATAGAAGTGAATCGCCTGCCCCAGAAAGCAATGATTGCTCTTGGTCTTGACAGAAGAGTCATGTCAAGTTATCTGGGGCTACTAGACTGGGGAATGACTATATTTTATGGTGGCACTTCTAAAAAGTGCATATGAGAATTTTGCATTTACAGAATGACCTAACTAAACTGTATATGTCTCCAAGGTTGAGAACCACAGCCAAATCATCAAAAGCTGAGCTATGGTTTTAGAGCAGCATTGAGCATCACTGGGTAAGAGATTATGAAGGCAGGTGGGTAGGTCTGGTTTAGTGACTGTTAGAATTCTCCCAGGGACAGCAAGAGCAGCATCCTGATAGAAGTTACATCATTACTCCCTACAATGTCTCTGTTGTGGCCATGGATAAAAGGGAGGGGATTGGACAAAATGACATTTGAAAGCTTTATATAATGCTTTTATCCACTTTCCAGAGCTCCTAAGTACCTGATCTCTGAAACAAGGAAATGCCATCGAAAGTCCCAGCGGCTGGTGGTCACTGAACTTGTCTTTTAAAATATGAATTTCTTATAAAGCTTAGACCACCTATGTCTACTAGAGCTGCTAGAGAGCTGTGTGCTGAATTTGATATAGATGTGCTTCCAATTTGGGCAAGAGCTGAGGCTCCACAGATGTAACTAAAGCAGCTGAGGTCTCACAAACACAGACTTTGAGAAAGCCGGTGTTATCAAGCTGAGACTAATGAGAAAAAAGCTCCTCGTGTAACCAGTCCAGAACCTAAGAAGAAAATGGGTGGACAATTAAGCAGAGATTAATGGACAAGAGAATTGAAGGGCTGATGGAGTGTGACAGGGAGCTGGTGTAAGGGTAGTTAAAGGAAGGTTGAGTCTCCTCCCCACAGCTGCTTGGCCTTCTTACCTTGAAGTCTGGGATCTGGTAGCCTTTCCTCAGTGTGATCTGGAATACATCCATAGAGCTAATGAAAGCTGCAAGCCTTGTCAGACTCTGCTTGCCACTTCCGCCTACACCAACAAGTAGTGCATTTCCCCGTGGGGACTCCAAGATGCGATTGATGCGGCAGCTAAAGAGAAGAAAGCAGAAGCATGTGGCTTCCATTAGACTTTCCTCTGTGAGGAGCATGCACAATGAGTGAGAACTAGACTCCTCCATGGAAACTTATCATAGGCTGGGCTGTGGGAAACTTGAGTTAGATTGTTCCCAGACCTGGCTTCACCTTCTTGACCAAGTGGATTGAAGTTGCCACTGCTTTGCTTTAAGTTAAAGCCTCTGGTAAACTAGTGGCAGTCGAGTAAGAGCTGAGGGCAGCCAGGCAGGATTGGAGGGGGCAGGCGATGGGCAAGAAGGAGAGGACCAGAGCTCATCCTGTAGCTCCTCCCCAGCCAAACCTGACCCTGCCAAATCTCTCTGCTTTTTTCCTCACCTACCTGTGCTTTTAGGCAAGAGGAGGGGGCAAGATTAAGAGAAAAGTAGAAGGTATACAATTAAGAAAAAAAATCAGTTGAAGGATGGAGGACTAGAAGGAACAAAACAGTTTGTTTCTCTTAGGAGAGATGGAGCAAAGTTAAAATCGGCAGAATAATAGAGTCCTGACATAGCTCTTACTGCTCCTTCTTTTATCCTTTCTGAACGTTGATGCCCTTGTAATGAATATTTGTGGATTCTTAATGTCAACCTACAAGACGCCCGCTTCTTTGGCTTCTGGAGTCTTCTTTGGCTTTGCAGCTATACTTACCATTATCAGTGCCAAGTTCTCACCCCAGCAAGGGAGAAATATTCCCAGGCCCTCCAGAAGAACCCACTCCTCCTGCTTCTCTTCAAATGGTACTCTTTACCAAAGTGTCACAACTCCTCCTTCAGGATACACCACCAATCTTCTCTTTGATTTCCCTTGGTACCAGCAAGAGTAATAGAACAAGGCCTAAAAACCAAAAGGCCTGTGTCCCAAGGGCACAAAATTTATCATGTACAATTGCATCATGCAGGGAGATGCTAAAGCTGCCCATCTGTACTCCATTTCTTCTTAGGAGCAATCCCAGATCTCTACTCTGATGATGAAGTTGAAAACATTATGAAGTCAAGAGCCAAGGGTCTAGTTGACCTACATTCTTTACAAGAATGACTCCTATTCCCTTATCTTTTCTCTTCTTAAAAACAATGACTATTCATTGTACACAAATGTATAAAATACAGAAAGAACTTTAATTATAGTATCTAGCAATAAACACTATTGACATTAATTAAATGTCCTTCTGAAATTTTTCTACTGTCTGTATGTTTATGAGTATAAATTATGTGTATATACAGTTATTATATTTCAACACTCATAATTCTATTCTGTCCATTTTCAAAATTAGGTTCACATTGCATACTGAACGTAGTGTTTTGAAATCATTTTTTCATTTGGTAGTATACTGTGATTATTTCCCTATGTCACTGAGTAATCTGCTAAACCATGCTTTTAATGGGGAAATGATAATTCTGTTATGTAGAATAAGTTCCTTGTCTGCAATAGCCTACGGTTGGATATTTAGGTGGTTTTCAAAATTTTCCAGTTATAAATAATGCTATATAAATATTTTTAGTTTATATCTCTAATTATATTCATAGGCTAAGTTCTTAGAAGTAAACTTCTGAATCTAACAGTAAGACAGTTTTTATGCCTTTTGATATATACTAAAAAGCCCCAGAATGGTAGAACCAATTTATACTCTTCTTAAGTAGAATTGGTCAAAAGATGAATCTATTATATTGGAGAATAAGAATATGTTAGGCTATGTTAGTTGAATTAAAATTTGTTATATCACTAAATTTGAGAATACATAACACAGTGATCAAGCCACTGTGGAGAAACAGATAAGGAAGAAGAGACAAGTGTTGGTGACCTTGTGATCAAAAGAACATGCAGAACAAGAAACAGGTAAAGTCCAACCAAATAGAGCAGAGGATACATCTGAGAGTGCATTGTATAGGATACAATCCTGCGTTTCTGTTTTTTGTTAATGATATTATAATGAGAAATTCCATATTCAAATTAAGTAATGGTAATGAGGCATAGAGCAACTTAGGGTCTAGCTAATCACAAGCTTGAAAGATGTTTTGGTGGGTGGGATTTGACATGTCAACAAAATATGAGCATGTATGTTAAAGAGCTTCTGTGGTTTAAATTTTATTACTGCAAATTTCTTGTATTTATTGATCACTTGGTCATAATCAGCATCAATAAACTAAATGTCCATGGGTCCTTATTACCTCATCTCTCCTATGGGATGCATTTGCTCTTTGAAAGAAAACCCTAGCAGAAGTGTAAGTGAGTCAGTAACTCCTACCTCAGGCAGGTAGGAGAGTCTTACCCTCACTCACCCTGTTAACATTGGGTCTTACTTATTTTTTAAATCTTTGCCAATTTAATGTTTGAAAATATTATGGTTTAACTTTTAGCTCTTTGAAATTGAACATTTTTCTAATTAATAATTATATATTTTTTCTTTTGTCGATTTTCTGATGGATTATGTTTCTCAAAATACCCCCTCAGTTTACCACTT
The DNA here is from genome assembly GCF_014176215.1 of Rousettus aegyptiacus. NCBI lineage: Eukaryota > Metazoa > Chordata > Mammalia > Chiroptera > Pteropodidae > Rousettus > Rousettus aegyptiacus. Next base: position 70,093,737 of record NW_023416309.1, read on the forward strand.
TTATATTTTAGTTTTAATATTTTAGATGTATAGAAATTTTTAGATTTTTAACTTAAAATTGTGTGTCACTAATTTATATAGTTAAAATTTATTTCCCTAAATCTTTAAGAGTTATTTGTTGATCTACATTTAATTCTTTTTCGATTTTGCTTTATAGTTATTTTATTGTGATATTTATACTCTGTCTTGTATCAGACAGATTTAAACTTATTGTGCTTCCTTATTAAACCACAGTTCTAGACATTGGAAGAGTGTGTATACTCATCATACATTCTCTATAGTGCTAACACATTGAAGGTATTCTATACATTTTTGTGAAGCGGAACAATGCCTGCCTTATCATACCTTAGACTCAGCACTACATTTGGGTAGTTTACATAATTGTTGATGATGCTAGGTGCAGGGATCCTCTGTTTTGTGTCTACTTTAGATAATATGGTGCCTGACCACAATGATAGAAGGAGAAACTATGGTGCTAGGATATCCAGGTCCTCTTTTTTGATTCATAAAAGAGGGAGCAGGAATGGATTAATGAAGGAGAGAGGCAAGCATGGAGGAGGAGGAAGAGGAGAAGAAATCAAACTGGGTTCTCTGGGTTGCCCAATACCCAACTGTTTTCTGGAAGGTCTGAACTCAGCTTAATATGGTTCATGCTATTCAATATCTAAATGGAAAATGCATCATTAGTGATGAAGTTTCCAAAGAAGAATGGTTAAGTTTGCAACTGTCAGCATTAGATTCCAGCTGGGGATTCATTAACATCCTCTGATGAGGGCAAAGGACTCTGCATTTAAATTACAAAATTTAAAAAGAAGATCAATATTCTAAAGGGCTGCTGGGCCAGAAAACCAAGGCAGTCTAAGTTAATTCATTACTGAATTTCTGGAAGATTAAAAACAAAAGCTGTAGATGTACCACAGCACAGCTGGAGGAAGCTGGCTTATTGAAGACTAAACACACATATGTGCGCGTGCGCGCGCGCGCACACACACACACACACACACACACACACACACACACACACCACTCTAGAGAGCTATACAAAAGAAGGCGAATAAGATACACAAAAGAAGGGGGAAGAAGAGAAGTATATCTGAAGTTACTTTTTTCCTAAGAGGAAAAAAAGATCCAGTGTAAAGCAGTAGGAAAACGCAGAACAAGAGTTTGCTGAAAATGTGAAGGAAGTCAGCAAAATGGTATATTAAGGGAAGAAAATAATAGCACAAAGAAAATTCTAATATTTATGAACTGCTTATTAAGTGCAAAGGACTTCACACAGAGAGCAGCAACCCTACCACATAGGCTTTTTTATTAGCCTCATTTTCCAGAGGAGGACATTGAGGCTTGGGGAAGTTAAATGTCCTTTGTGAAGTACTGCAGCCAATTAGTGGCAGAACCAGGATTTGAACTTGAGTCTGGCTCTATCTCCAGAACATGTGCCCATTACCACTCCGCAGTGCTTCATTACTGGGTGACAAATAAAATCAGCAAAGTTTGGGAAAGGTTTAAGAAAAATAAAACAGAAGATAATGTTAAGAACTCGAGGGGTGAGAACCAATAATCAGATAATAAGATGAAAACAGGCATAGATCTTACTGCACAATATAGACTCTTCGGCCAGCCCCATGGGTTCCTGAGAAAGAGCATACACATTTGTCTTTATCTGCCATGCCCTATTCCCACCTTGAACCTTCTTGAGTCCAGGTGGGACCTTCTTGGAATGAGTCTAAATCCCTCTGCCTCGAGCACTGTGTGCAGTGATACAAGGCCAGGGAATCTTCTGAAAGTTTTAAGTAACCTGTGTTTCTTGCTGTACTGTTTGGTGTTCTGTGTTCTGGTGTAGAGGGCAATGCTTCTGTTGTCTCTGGCTTGTAGAGGCAGCAAAGAGGGTTGAGGAGCCTTACAGAAGGGAGGGAAAGGCAGTACCAGAATGAAGTCATGGGGCACTGCTATTTTTAAATTATACATTTAAATACACTTTATTCTTCAGAATTGCCCCCTCAAGGCAGTTCATCATTCCTGTTATTTTTCCACTGCTAATGTAGCTCAGGCTTCTCTTTGGATGCTACCTTTAGAGTTTGTTTAGAAGCCTCAGGAGAAAAGCCAGCTTTCATAGCACTATTTTTTTCCCCTAAAAATAATATTAGCCAGTTTAATCACTCATGTTGGAAACCACATTGACTGAATCACTTCCTATTGTCCCCAATTTAATTTACTCTTAAAGGACACAGACTTGTCTCAATTCCAATACTACGACACAGGCTCTAGTAGCTCTTAAGGAGTGAAAATACTCCCTGATATTTCGACAAAATTAGTGAATAGACACTTTAAAACCCTTATTTACTGACCACGTACTGTGCATCAGATACCGTACAAGGTATGGGAGAGTCAGATGTGAGTGAGACAAGGAGTTGACACTAGATTAGGAAGAGACAAAAAAGCACATGAAGCAATATCATAGTGTGGTAGTCGAGAGCAAACACTCTGGAGCCAGAGTGTTAGACCTTGCTTTCTTCAGGGGTTTGTGAAGACTAAATGAATTGATGTATGCAAAGCACATGCACCAGGCCCATAGTGACTTCTACGTTAAGTTTGGCCCTTACATGTCATACAAAATGCTACCTTCTTAGTGAGGCCTTCCTGACCACCTTATATAAAATATAACTACCCAAAGCACTTTCTATCCCTCTTCCTTCTATTTTATTTTTCTACATCATTTATTTCTGCATGACATACTAAGAATCTTTGTTGAGTACCTGCTATGTTCCAGATACTGTCCTAGGTGTTGGAGATTAAGAAGTGAAGAAGACAAAGATCTTTGAACTCATATTAAGACTGTCTAGTTAATAAATATGTATTAAGTAGATGGATAGATATAAACAAATAGAGTGGTTAATCATGACAAATGCAGAGGAAGTCAAGTAATATAAGGGAAGGACCCAGCAGTGACAACTGAATTTAGCATAAGTCTATGGTGACAGTAATAATAACTTTTTGTTTAAGTGGTAATCAGTAGAATGAGGAGAGGATGAGAAATGAGAAGGTATGACAAGTATATCCTTTTGATGAGTTTGGTTGTAAATAGGAGTAGAGAAATGGGATAGTAGATGAAAAGGGATATAAAAATCAAGAATAGTTAACTGTTTTTTGATAAATGATAATATGGCATGTTTATATGTTAATGCATATGATTCAGAAATTAATGGATTAATGATGATGGGGTAAGAAGGAAGAAAGGGAGAGAGGAAGAAAGGGAGGGGGAGAAAGGAAGAGGGGAGATAATTGTAGGAAAGGGTAAAGTGACTGAGAAGTGAGAGGAGAAGAGATCCAATGTATATGTGGAGGAATTGGCCTTAGGTATAAATGATAACTGAAATTGTAGGAAAGTCAGTATTTGTGGAAGGAATCCAGATAAGCTGTTAGATTTGATGGCAGGGAGATGAGAGAATTCTCTTCTGGTTACTTTCATTATGTCAGCAAAATAAGAGATGTGCTCATTAACCATGAATAAAGAAAGGAGAAGGATGTTAGAAGTTTTAGAAGAGAAGAAAAAGTGTGATGTATTCATCACAGCATGAGGAAGCCAGCAAAGGTAGTGGAGGAGGATTTCTAGCAAAGTTGAGGGCTCATTTGACATTTGACATTTGTGGCTGAAAATCTGGAGCAAACCAAGTCAAAATGGTGGAGATTTTTCCCCCCAATAATTTTCATATGCTTAGGGGCAGACATGGTATAAAAGACAGTGGGATTTAACTATAGTGGGGTTTTGTCACCTAGGTGCAATCATAGAAAGTTAGGGAAGCTTGCACTAGGATGATGTAGTCTACAATGGTTGAAGAAAGTAAGACATGGTAACAAAAGGATGGAGGAATTTGAGAAAGTAGTTGACTCCATGAATGAAGTAGTGATAAAATTTAAGAAAAGCTGGAATGAAAAAACGCAGGTCAGTGGAAGGGTATGAGGTGCAAGTTTGAGAGTGGGATGTTCAAGATCGAGATTTTGGAAGTGGGTCCATTATTGATGATGGAGATTCTAGGATAGGAATATGTGAGTGAGTAGCTGAAGTGGGATAGGTGAAAATATCACTGGAGCTAAGGAGAGACAAAGTGTTATAGGTGCCAGAAATAAATAAAGATATGATTGAGAAGAAGAGGATGGTTCCAGCACTACAGTCACTGGCTAATGATGGGGAGTAACTGGTCGCCAAAAGATGACAGTAACAAGGAAAGGTAATGAGTATGAAAGTCCAATTACTTGTGCTTCAAAAAACTGGAGTCTGTGAAAGCTAAAAGAATAAATTGTTTAAACATGCCATTGGAGTGAAGTGGGGGTAAAAAGGGTTACTTACTTCTCTCTAGGCCCAGAGGTACATAAAATGGGAAAGAAAAAACAGCTTTTCTTAACTCAGGAGTCAGTCAGGTTTCAGTTAGAATTTATCAATGAAGGTATAGTTTAGAGAAGTTGAAGATGAAGTAGACTTTGCTGTTGAAGACAGTGAGTGCCAGGGGCTAGGTTGGAAGGATTGGGCCAGGCAGGGAGAGGTGGTAAATGAGACTCAAATCAGGGAATGTAAAGAGCAGTATAGCGATGGCATTGATGTGGTATAAATCATCTAAAAGGCTTGATAATTACTTCAGTTACTCATTCCATAGCAACAGCACTTAGAAGGATATTCAACTTGTGAAATATGTGTTTACTTAAATAAAAAACTTTAATCTTATTATCTTAAAACTGGTCCTTGAACTTAGTATGGGGTGGGATACTGGTCCTGAGCTTTCTGGTGCTTCTTTTATGATCTCAAATTTTCCCTTGGTGTCACCATGATCATGCCCAAGGATTGTAAATGACAGACAAGGAAATCAATTCTGTTCTGCCTGAGTTCAGCACTATGATGCTTCTTAAAGCTGTGGCAGAAGCAGCTGCTGCTGCTCTAGCAGTGGCTATCTTGATCTCCATGGAAGAAGCAGTAGCTGCTTTCCTGGTTTTATCAAAGTGTCCTCAAATGCCTCAATGAGACTCCTGATATTGGGAAGAGGAGGCAACTGGAAAAGGTAACAAAAAAAGCACACTTACACATGGCGTATGGCATCCTCAAAGAGAACCAGATCCATCACTGTGTTAACTTCATTGTGGTTCTCCAAGGCTTCCACCAGAGTCTGGGTCAAAAGTTCCCATGATTGTACAGGCATGTACTTGGGCTCACCAATTCCATTAGCAAAGTGAGAATACATGTTCAGGCTTTGGGTCTGCTCAATAGCCTCTTCGATATCCTGGCAATGAGACACAGGGACAAGGACACTCCTTACTGACTCTAAATTCTGGTTCTATAGAGTAGAGGAACACTAGATTTACCTTTTCTCTCTGCACACTCCCTAAATATTAAATATCAGTGCTGATTTCAACACTTCCTTCCTCTTGAGAAGCCCTTTAAAGTGGATGTTTAACATTTGTTTATCAGTGCCACAAAGTCATGGATAATTTTTATTTATTTTTTTTGGACTGCAGATGGGAAATGGAAAGTGGGAGATCTCTGCCATGCACATACAATAAGAGCCCATGTCTGAGCAGAAGAGTAGATGGGGACACAAGAGTAGATTTCCCTAAGCAGAGGCTCTTTAACCATTGTAGGTTGAAGGAGATCATGACCCAGTGTCCTCATCTCCCCATTACAACATGTCTTGCTCCCCAATCCACAGCAATGCCATAAAACATTCTTTTTTGTCTCTTGTGATGTTGTACACTACAGGATGCCAGTCCCAACTTTACAAGGTTAGCATAGAGGGCTTTATTGCTGAAGAATGTGCCATCAGCCATCATTAGATAACTGGTTTGTTTATAAGGACATGATGATCCTAAAGCATTTTCAGTAGAATCCCCTATTTATAAAAGTTTCATAAGAATTTGGGCTTATTTTGTATCAACTGTTGCCTCCAGGACAAATTTTATCATGTTTAATAAGTATTTAGTATAACTCAATTAACTCAAAGATATAAGATAGGGAGTCTATGTCCCTTTAACACTAATCTGTTCTCTAAGTATTGAAGATGCAACTTTTTTTTTTTTAATTTAGAAAGAAGCTACTTACTCATCAAAACCCAAATACAAGAGAGTTCAAGAGTAAGAAGAATTGTAGAGGAAGCAAATCCAGGAAAGAATAGGTTTTCTAATGCCTAAGTAAAAATTTATACCAGTACAAGCAATTGTCCCTATCTGCCATTCTTTTCTCCTAAAGGTCAAACTGGGAGGTCCACCTGAAAAGAGGTAATCAGCATACTATTCACCATCAGGGGCATTGCCCAGGGCAAAAGGGCACTGTGAGTTAGACTTTTAAGCTCAAGGGACAAGATTCATTAAACTTAATGGAGGGAAAGTGAGGATATCAGTAACGTCTATAGAGAAACCAGGACTGCTGTCTGGTTATAAGAAAGAAGTGGAAAGATTTAAATATCGAAGACTTATTATATTTTGAAGGTAGTTTCAGGGCCATAGAAAACTCTTCAACTATTCTGGCTTTGCCAGGCATTAACAAAAAATAACCAGACATCAGGACAAGATTTAATGTAATCCAGAAGAGCCATTCTTGCTAGCTGAAGAAAACATGTGGGAAAGTGATGTGGGAGTACATTTACCCAGTTTGAAAATTAATTAATATACTGGGAATCAGTACTGATGGCAGTAAATTTACACTAATGATCTAATAAAGAACAACAAAGTGCAGGTCTGAAAAGCCCGATCTACAAGGACTTTTTGATGAATAAAATATGTCTCTAATTTTATGACTAGAGCTAGACTGTGTAGAAGGGAGAGTGAATCCAAGATTTCTTAGTAATGACACCATATTAGATATGGGAGACAAATCAGAGAACTTAAAGCTTTTAACTGTAGAAACCGTACTGTATGTAGCACTTCCTTGGTGGAAATTTGGCAAATTTTCTTTAACAACAATATCACAAAATTTGGTGCAGTTAAAAGTGCTTTAGGCTGGAATTTCAAATGTTGTTGGGGAAGGATAATGACAGTATCAATTATATCTAGGTCTGTGATCAAAAGAATGTGTCCTTAGTAACAGACCCACATAAGAAACTCCATTTCAAAGACTTGCGTTGTCACACTGAAGTGCAACCTAAGACCAATTTAAGAAGACAGTCAAGGCTCATTTGCAGAGCTAACAATGAATATATAAACTGGCGAATTCCACAATGCTCAGAGAGGAGTCTCTAAGATGTAAGAGTGTTGAATATCAGGCCATATAAAAATGATGGCACATATGGAGGAATTTGGGGTGTTTGGATTAATAAAGAGCAGACCAAGATAAGTTACTTAAAATACTGTCCAAACTTTCAAAAGGCTCTCATATAGATTGGGATGGATTGTAAATATCTTTAGAGATAGAGCCAGGATCTTATAGAAAAAATATGGAGTTAAACCTAACAAGTGAGCATAGGGACAACTTGAAACTTTTAAATGCAAGATTTTATTTTTAAGTTCAAGAGAGGATAGCCAAGCAGTATGTGTGAAAAATATTGACTTTGGTCAACAGAAAGCTCAGTGTTAGTTGTGGGGAATTTTGATACTAAGAAATGTAATGTGATCTTAAGGTGTGTTTATGTATCAGTGCTTTCCAAGGCATATTCTATGGATCATTTATTCTGAAAACTATTAATAGGTTTTATAGAGGGAAAAGAATTGTGGAGTTCAATACATTTTGGAAATAATATACAAATCATGATTATTAAAGATTTTTAGGGCTTTAATGTATTGAATATACTGTGAATTTCTAAAAGAGGAATATAATATACTTTCTCAACTTGAGAAATCATAGATGCCTTCTTTCAAAGGAGTATATGGTGGTAACAACTATTTAGCAGGACATATTTTAGAAAACATAGTAACAAAGTTACAGAACATAAGAAGAGAAGAATGATGATCTTGCTTTTGGTCAGAGCTTAATTGGGTTGTGTGATGAAAGTCAGGTACTATGATTTCAGAGGGGAGAACTGATGGAAGAGTAATCAAGATGATGTCAAATTACTCTGAGTTTGAAAATAAGCCATGTCAGAAATGGCTAAAAGAATAGAGACTATTTGGCTTAGAGAAGAGAAGACCTAGGAAGGACAGGATGAATGGTTTTAAACTATCTGAAGATTTGTCATATAGACCTAGGATTAGTGGACAGGAAGATAAATTTTAGATCATCATAAGAAATTTAAAGTCTTTAAAATTGTTCCAAAATTTCCAAATTTCAAAACTGTTCCAAATTTCCAGTCATTCACAGTTCTAAAATGGCTACCTTGGAAAAGATGAGACTGTGCATTTCCAAGGATGTTGGAGAATCAATTGGGATGACCAATCTGGGAAATGCTACTGAAAAGTTAGTACAAAAGTAAGGTTTGGATCGGATGATGTCTACAGACCTTCTCAACACTGAGATTCTACGATTAATTCATATCTTCTTATCGCAGCACTTTTCACCTCAGAGAAATAGTAATAGATCTTTCTTATCTAATCTCTGATTTTCTCCAATTTATGGGTGAACATCTGCATAATTATCATTATTTTTCAAATGTAAAAAAATTCCAGTGCAAAACTCACATCAAAAACTTTCTTGACCACTTCTGTCTGGATTTTATCGAAAAGATCAAAGTCATTTTCTTCCACCATCTTATCCCGATAAACTCGATTTGATTCATGCAGATAGAGTTTTACTAGGTCCTGTGTGCATTTTATACATTCCACTGAAGAGAAAAGAATGCCCTTTAAAGAGAATAAACAAAACAAACAAACAAAGAGCATGAATAAAAAATTTAAACTACAATAGCTACAATTTATTGAAGCCAGTTATGTGATAGGTATTGGATTAGATGTTTTGCTAGACAAAGCTCATTAAACCATCATGATGATCCCATAAAATAATTTTTATAATGTATATATTTTGCATAGTGTGGAAATTGGGAATCAGAAAAATAGGAAGCATGCCCAATTTCACACAGTAAATGGCCTTAGTTCAAAACAAAGCTGGTTTTGAAATCAGCTTTGTCTGATCTTAGAGCCTGGAATTTTAACCACTACATCCAAAATCATTACAATGAGGGGAGAGGTGGCTTCTCCCTCTACCATATTTCCATTCCATCAGTACCATATTTCCATTCCATCAGTGCTTCTCCCTCTACCGTATTTCCATTCCATAAGCAACAATTACTTATGTAAAATCAAAATGATGACAAAGGAAGGGCTGAAATGAAAATAGCTAATCTTTACAGATATTTACTACTCTTTTCAAATATCTCTTGTTACATCCATTACTATTAGCCAAACGTTTTAGCTTTTAGCTTTCTTTTTCACTGAAAAAACGAAAACCACTGAGATTAGATGCCCTCAACAATCTTAACAAATTCTGTAACTTCAAACTCATCTTTTTCTGTGTTTCCCTTCCTTGCTTTCTTTCTTGTCTTAAAGAAAAAGTGTTCCTCATTACTGACAGAATAATTCCCAGATTCATCAGCATGGCAGAAAGTTCTGGTCATAGTATGACTACTAGTCTGCTTCCTCATGGTCACACTTATCACCACTTCCCATAAAATCTAGATTTCAGTTTTACAACATTCAAACTACTTTCTGACCCTACATACTTTGTGTCTTCATGCTCTTTTCTTTGCTTATTAGGCTAGCATTTCAAGGTATAGATCAATTTATATCTATTTATTGAAGTCTTCCATTATGTCTCCTTTCCTGTCTAATATTACTACCTCTGATGCACCACATATAATGCTTTATATACAAATATTTATGATAAGAGAATTATTAGTTTCTGAAGTTATTTTTCTTTGTACAGCTTTGCTTTTCCTAGGTCATGATGAGTTTCTCAAAGGCAGGGAAATTGAGACATTTTATTTTGAATGTGATTTGTTTTAATCATTTAGTGTGGTTACTGACATATACAAGATTCTCAGTGACTGCTTGTTGAAAGAATAAATGTACTAATATTGAGTTCTTTAATTGAAGGACTCTAACATAGCAAGAACTTCCATCAAGATTTCTGCTTTTGCTAATGGCAGAATAGCAGATCATGGACCAGCCCACTGAAGTCAAGTACGAAAGATACAAAATTATTTTCAAAGCTTTATCTTTATTTAGAGGCATTAGAGAGTAACCAAGGCAGTGAGGATTTGATGGGATAAGATACTAGAGAAAGAGAAGCAAGAGAGATTGACCCAAAATTTGGCACCATTTTTCATCTTCAGACATTTGCCAATTCACAAGCAATTCTCCTAGCAGAATGAAAATTATTCTAAATGGAAAATCAGGAATAAAAGATCAATGGGAAGAGTAATATGTGAGTAAATTTAAATAAATGTTGACTTAAAAAAACATATTGGTGTAGTATAGAATTTCAACATACACTGAATTAAAATAAATAACAATAGCATAAACACTGATGGGAGGTAAATTGTTCTAAGTCCCTTTTGTTGTATGGTAATTGATAAAAATACTAATTTATAAAAAAAAGGATAAGATGATGCATTTGGTAACCATTAGATGCATAGTAAAAAGATGTATAGCATACTAAAAGAGGGATAAAAAAATAAAAAAAATGTATAATTTGTTCAATAAAATATAGAGAAAACAATAGATAAGATATTGAAAACAAATGTAGAGTTCATCATAAATATATTATATAAAATAACGTCAAATATAAATGAGCTAAACTTATTAATTAAAAGACAATGATTATCAGATGAGATTAAAAAATCTAACTATATGCTCCATATAGGAGATATACCTTAAATACAGGAATACAAAAAAGCTGGAATAAGAAGCTTGAAAACATAACATAACAATACCAAAAATACATAAACTAGCTATAATAATATCATACAAAGTTGACATTAAGGAAAGAGCCAATTTTAGATATAAAGAAATTCATTTAATAATATGAGGGGTACTATACTAGGAAGACTGACAATGATCATAATAGCCATACCAAGAAGTTAGAAAAGAACAAACTAACCCCAAACCCAAAGTAAATAGGAAGAAAGAAGTATAAAAAAGAGTAAATATTAATAATATAAAAACATATCGAATAGAGACATCTACCAAATAAAGTAAAAAGCATAATATTGGTAACTTCAGGTTATTTAAAAAGATCAGCACAATTGAAAATTGTCTAGTAAGGCTGATAAAATATAAATATAAAAACAGAAAAGGCACACATAATCAATATCCAGAATAAGAAAAAGAACATAATATTAGATACAATAGATAATTAAAATTAATAGGATATTATAAACAATTTTGTGCCAATAAATTAGAAATTGATGACGTCAAAGATGGGAGAGTAGATAAACATTGTAGTTGCCTCCTCCCATGACCACATCAAAATTACAACTAAATTATAGCATTGCCCTTGAAAACCACCTGAAGACTAGCTGAACATAACTAAGGATATAAAGAAGAAGCCATGTCAAAACTGGTAGGAGGGGCAAAGATGCAGAATTTAATCCATGTATTGCGGTTAAAAATCAGGAGGGATATCTCAGTTGCAGAGGTCCCTACCTCATAGCAGACTCTCCGGCCCAAAGCACCAGTGCCTGAAAGAAGAGTCCTTATAACGTCTTATTGTGAAAATCATCAGGGACACAGTCTGGGTGAGATGGAGGTCTGAGGAGACTTAAGCATCCTCTTGAAGGGCCTAAGTACAGACTCACTTGCCCTAAGCTACAGAGAAGGGACAGCAGCTCAAAAAGTGCCAGACACATACAGGAAGGAACTGAATTTTCTGGATTCAGGGTGAAGACTGAAGTGCAGCTCTTCAGCTAAACTGCCTACAAGTGCCACTGTTCCTTTGTTGAACCCTACCCCCACCCCCACCCAGCCTGTCTGAGTCTCCGTTAACTAGGTTAACATCACTCTTGCCCTACTCTGGTGATTCTCTGAGACCCTGCCTGACGCAAACCTCTTTCAGATGCTAATCCACACAAGATGCTGGCCTGGGCCTGCTCTGCTTCTGGAGACTTTCCTAATATCGCTCCAAGGTCCACAAATCCCAAACAAGTAGTGGCTGGCCTCAGTATGCCCTATACTTTTTTTGCTAACTAGCCCCAAGCCTGCCACTAGTGGCAGCTGGCCTTGGTATCCAGAAGAATCACTCCCAGGTGCCTCAAAGTCAGCATAGAAACCTACCAACTGCAGTTCACTTTGTATATCCTACCAGGTGACCTTGATCCAGACACAGGCAGCTGCTGATCCTGGCCTGCACTGGAGCCTCTTGAGAGAGGCTCCTGAACCAACATTTCTGGTAGCCAGCTTCAGACTACAACAGAGCATTACACAATAAGTGTCATGAACACACACCCAAAGGATGGACTTGGCAGGCACAAGAGCCCCACTAAAGTGAATCCTGCTCAATGGGGTCAGCCCTGCACAACAACTTATCTTCTGTAGTCATGGCCAGTCCTCACAGCCAGTTGGCCTGAGGGTTCATCCCACCCACTGATGTGCCAATAGCAATCAAGGCTCAACTACAATAGGAGCACACACGTACCCCACCAAAAAGCACCCCTGAAACATCTGGCTCAAGTGACCATGGAGAATGTGTCACTGGGCCCCAAACATTAAAGATGAAGAGAGAATCTTGAAAGCAGCAAGATCAAAGAAGTTAGTTACCCTAAAGGTGCTTTCCCATAAAACTGTCATTGATATCTCAACAAACTTTGCAGGCCAGAAGGACTGGCACAAAATATTCAAAGTGATGAAAAGCAGGGACCTACAACCAAGATCACTCTACCCAGCAAAGCTATTATTTAAAATTAGAGAAGAGAAAGAGCTTTTCAGATAAGGAAAAGTTGAAGGACTTCATCACCACCAAACCAGTATTATCAGAAATGTTAAAGAAACTTCTTAAGAAGAAGAAAATAATAAAAAATGTGAATAAGGACATATTGCAAGAAAAAAATTCTCACTGACAAAGGCAAAAATATAATAAAAACAGTGAATCAACCAACACTAAAGCAAGTAAAAAAGTTAAAAGGCAAAAGTAGGAGCTCCAATCAAGATGGCAGAATAAGTAAATACTGCACTTGGCTCCTCCCATGCCAGCATTAAAATTATAACTACATTATAGATCAACCTGAACAACCATCTGAAGACTAGCTAAACAGAACTACTTACTATACCTAAGGATGTAAATAAGAGGCCACACTGAGACTGGTAGGAGGGGCAGAGATGTAAAACAAGTTGGCTCCTGCACCCATGGGTAGCAGTTGAACATCGGGAGGGATATCCTGTCTGTGGAGGTTCCCCCAGAGAAGCAGGGGATCTTAGCTCCACACCTGGACTCCCCAGCTCAGGCTTCCAGTGCTGGGAAGAGGAGTCCTCACAAAATTTGATTATAAAGATCAGCAGGGATTTTGACTATTTGGGTGAGACAGAAGGCTGCTGGAAACTCAGATGTCCTCTTAAAGGGCTCACACGCAGACTCATTGGCTCACAGTCAATCACCCTTGCCTCTTACAGAGGGACAACAGCTCTGGAAGCACCAGAGACATAAATTGTGTGGTACAAGACTGGAAAGACTAAATTGTGTCTTCAAGGAGAGGGCTGGAGGGACAGCTGCCATTATTTCTGGGTTATGCCATCCTCCTGTGCAGCCTACAGGCAGGTGTCATCTTGTCTGTGTTGAGCTCTTCCCAATGGCCAAATCTGAATCTGAATTGGCCTGGTGAACTCTTGTCAATCCACCCTAACAACTCCCTGGTAACCCATCCTATCCTACTCACAAATTGCCAGAGGCATATTCATGGCTGCGCAACAGACCCCACCCTGCCCTCTTGGCAGGAGGCTCATCAGCAGCAGTCAACAGGCCTCAATGTGAGTGCCTCCAGATATACTTCTGGTGGTGAACAATCAGCCCTGGCTCAAGCTGCAGTGTTTCTTGGGGGTCTTCAGGCCCAAGGCAGGTGGCGACTGGCCTTGGTGTGGTCTGAGACTTTTGCAAGTGGCAAGACTCAGCACTGGCACCAAATCTGAATCTGCTAATTTGATGAACACCAAGTCACCTTGATGGCTCCCTGGGTACCTACCTCAACCAACTCTTATACTGTCTGAAGCTCTTCAGCTACGGAGTCTTATGGAAAGCTGGCAGGCAGCCTCAGGTGTTGGAGTGCCCTGTACCACTTGTTAAGCTGCCCCAAGCCTGGTGCTGGTGGCAGCTGGCCTTGATGTGAGGCATGGTCTCTTGTATATGCCTTCAGGTCCAGCATAGGCAGAGACCAACCACAGATTGCCTTGTAGCTCCTATCAAGTAGCCCCAGGTCAGTCACAGGCAGCAGTTGACCTTGACTTTCATGGAAGCCCCTCCCATGGAACCCCAGAACCAACACACCTGGAGGCTGGCATCAAACAACAGAGCACCATCTGATTAGCCCTAGTGGCACAATCAAAGAATGGTCTCAATAGGCACATGAAACCACTGGAGAGAATCCTACTCCATGGGGTCAGCCCTCAAAGAGAGCCTCATGACCAGCTTGAGACTCAGTCCCACCCACTGATGTACCAAGAACAATCAAGGCTTAACTGCAACAGCAGAGCAAACACAACCCACATAAGGACACTCCTGGAACACTTGGCTCAGGTGACCAGAGAGACTGCATGACTGGGCCACACAAAGCACCTGCTACATAAGGCCACCTGGCCCAAGCTTGAAGATATAGCAAATCCACCCAATATATAGAAATGAACACAGAGAGGCAGCCAAAATGAGCAAACAAAGAACATATCCCAAATGAAAGAACAGAAGAAAACACCACACACACTCAAAAAAACTCTGAATGAAATGGAAGCAAGCAAACTAACAGATGCAGAATCCAAAACGATAGCTATAAAAATGTTCAATGAACTTAGGGGACAAATAGATAATCTCAGTGAGAACTTCAACAAAGAGATAGGAAACAAAAATAGAGATCAAACACATAAAAAAGAACCAGTCAAAAATGAAGAATTACAGTTATTGAAATGAAATATATACTAGAAAAAAAATCAATAGCTTAGATAAAGCAGAGTATCGAATCAGCAATTTGGAAGAAAAGATAGCAGCAAACACCCAATCAGAACAGCAAAAAAATAAGAATCCAAAAAAAGAGTCTTTTTTTATCTAGCTTTATTGAAATATAATAGACAATTAGTTGCTCATATTTACATTGTATAATTCAATGAGTATTTTTCAATTATAGTTAGCACATAATATTGGTTTTAGTTATACAGTATAATGATTAGAGATCTATGTCTCACAAAGTGATCACCCCACAAAATCTAGTACCTTCTTCCCCTTACATTGTTAAATAATTTCCTATGCTACACTTAATAACTATATATTTGTACTTAATCCCTTTGCCCTTTTTCACCATCCTCTCAAACCCTCTCCTATCTAGCAGCCCTTGAAATATCCTCTGTATCTATGAGTTTGTTTCCATTGTTGTTGTTGTTGTTGATTTTGTTCTTTAGGTTCCACATGTAGTGAAATCAAGTGGTATTTGTCTTTCTCTATCAGACTTACTTCATTCAGCACAATATCCTCTAGGTCCATCAAGGCAATATCTTTTTCTATCCTCTTCCTTTTAGTCTGTGCGAGTCTTTTAATCTGAAGTGAGTCTCTTATATGCAGTATTGTAGGGGTCTTGTTTTCTTATCTGTTCGGCCACTCCATCTTTTAGTTGGAGCACTTGATTTTTTTCCATTTGAAGTAGCTGTTGATAGGAATGTAGTTATTACCATTCTTTATTTATGTTTTTGATACATGTTTTTTCTTCTTAAAAAAGTCCCTCCAACATTTCCTGTGATACTGGCTTGGTGTGAACTTATTTTTTCCCAGGAAGCTCTTTAACTGTTTTTTGGCTCTAAATGATAGCTTTGCTGGATAAAGCATTCTTGGTTGTAGATCCTGGGTTTTCAATACATCGAATATTTTGTGTGAAGTGCTTCTGTCCTTCATAGTTTAGTTTGAGAAATCAGCTGCCAGTCTTACAGGTGCTCCCCTCTAGGTAACTAACTTTTTCTCTTGTTGCTTTTAAGATTCTCTTTGTATTTAACCTTAGGCATTTTAATCATGATGTGTTTTGGTGTGAGCCTCTTTGGGTTCTTTTTTTGGGGGACTCTCTGAGATTTCTGGGGTTGTCTGTCTATTTCTTTCACCAGGTGAGGGAAGTTTTCCATCATTATTTCTTCAAATAGTTCTTCAACTTGTTTTCCTTTGGGTGACACTATGACATGAATATTTTTACATTTAATAGTGTCCTATAGACTCCTTAAATTATGATTGTAGTCTTGGCTTCTTTTTTCTTGCCATTATGATTGAGTTTCCTTGGCTTCCCCATCCTCCAAATCATGGTTCAATCCCCTTTTTTATCCAGTCTGTTGATTCCCTCTAATATACTCTTCGTTTTGTGTTCTTAATTTCTGACTGGTTCCCTTTTATAATTTACATTTCCATGTTTTTTATATCTCTTTTTTAAAGGTCTCACTGAATTCATCTGCACTTCCCTTAAGTTCACTGAGCATCTTTACGACTAGTATTTTGAACTCTGTATCTGTTAGTTTGCTTGACTCCATTATTTCTGGATCTCTGTTCTATTCTCTCATATGGTTTCTGCTTCTTTATATTCCCATTTCAGCTGCCTTTCTGTGTCTGTCTCTGTGTACTAAGCAAAGCTCCTAAGTCTCCCGGTCCTATTAGCGTGGCTTTGTGTATTAGGTGTTCAGTGACAGCCCTGAGAGGGGTTCGGCTGCAGGCCAATTTAGCCCCAACCTGTGCCACTCTGGGGCCACCTGTTAAGATTCAGCAAGCAATCCATGGATGCTGTGCTTACAGTTGCTGCCACCAATGTGAGTCTTGGAATTGGCTCAGCAAGGAACACTGGATTCACCAAAGACACAACTGGATGTGGCTTGGGTGGAACCACAAGTTGGGGGGAGACAGAGCTTCAGGGAATCCTCTGGGTGGAGTGACCTTTGTTATACAGTTTGATGATATCTCAGCTATGGCAGCATTGCATCTGCACACTGGGAAGGGGAGGGCTCAACAGAGGAACAATAGATATCGCCAGCACTTCTGCCTGGGAGAGAGCCTCGGCTCTGGCCCTTGCTTCAACAACTCAGTGTCCCCCTGTAAGTCCCTCATGTCCCCTGAGCAGCCAACCTGGTGCTAGTTCTCAAAGTGAGCAAGTCTGTCATCCAAAAGTCCACTAGCAGACAGGCCTCTTTAAGAGGTATCTGCAGCTGCCATAGCCTCTGTCCCACGCAGCAGCTCTTGCATCATTGCCCCTTCCTAACTTTTACCATTGCAGGGTAATTTCTTATTTTTCTCCCTAGTTGTAGTACTTTTGTTCATCTAGACCCCAGGCAACTCTGCTTGCTCTTTGCTCCGTGGTTCTGTCATGACTTTGATTTGGTTGCAAGAGGGATGAACAAAGCCTTTATCATCTACACCACTTTCTCCTTGATTCCCAAAGAAAGTCTTTTAAGGGACCTCTGGGACATCAAACAAAACATTTTCATCATAGGGATAATAGAAGGAGAAGAGAGCAAGGGATTGAGAGCATATTTGAAGAAATAATGAATGAAAACTCCCAAAACTTGGAGAAGGGAATATATATGTAAATCCAGGAAGCACAGAGTTCCAAAAAAGAAGACTCAAACAGGCTTACATACTCATCATAATCAAAATAACAAAGGTTAAATACAAAAGAGAGAATCTTAAAAACAATAAGAGAAAGGCAGCTAATTACTTACAAGGGTAAGTAATAAGACTGTCAGCTGATTTTTCAACAGAAACTTTACAGGCCATAATGAATTGGCACAAAATATTCAAACTGATGAAAAACAAGGACCTACAATCAAGATGGTTCTACCCAGAAAAGCTATCAGTTAAAGCTGAAGGTGTGATAAAGAGCTTCCCAGAAAGGAAAAAGCTAAAGGAATTCATCACCATCAAGCTGGTATAACAAGAAATGTTATAGGGACTTCTTTAAGAAGATGACATGGGGTTGGGGGAGAACATACATATGAATAATAAAATGGCAGTAACTATGTACCAATCAATAATTATTTAAATGTAAATGAATTAAGTGATCCAATAAAAAGACAGGGTAGCTAAATGGGTAAGAAAACAAGACCAATATGTATGATGTCAACAAGAGACGTAGTTCAGATTAAAAGACACACAGATTAAAAGTAAAGGGATGAAGAAAGATATCTCATGTAAATGGAAACAGAAAAATCTTGGGTAGCAATAATTATATTAGACCAAATAGACTTTAAAACAAAGGCTTTCATAAAAGACAGAAAAGGACATTATATAACTATAAGGGGGTCGATACAAAAAGAGGATATAACCTGGTAAACATGTATGTACCCCAAATAGGAGCACCTAAATATGTAAAGCAAATGTTGACCAATATAAAAGGAGAGACTGACAATCATACAGTCATAGCAGAGGAGTTTAGCACCCCATTGACACCAATGGTCAGATCTTCCAGACAGAAAATCAACAAGGGAACGATGGCTTTAAATGACACACTAGACCATATGAATTTAATTGATATTTTTAGAGCATTTTACCCCAAAGTGGCAGAATATACATTCTTCTCAATTGCACATGGGACATTTTCCAAGAGACCACATGTTAGGTCACAAACAAGATTCGGTAAATTTAAGAAGATTGAAATCATATCAAGCATCTTCTTTGACCACAATGATATAAAACAAGAAATCAATTACAAGAAAAAAACTAAAAAATACACAAACCCATGGAAGCTCAATAACATGTTGCTAAACAATAAATGGGATAAAATGAGATTAAGGAAGAAATTAAAATATACTTTGAGACAAATGAAAATAAAAACACAACGACCCCAAATCTATGGGACATGGCGAAAGCAGTGCTGAGAAGGAAATTCATAACAATACAAGCCAACTTCAAGACTCAAGAAAAATCTCAAATAAACAACCTAACCTTACACTTAAAGTAACTGGAAACAGCAATCAAAACCCAAAGTTAGTAGAAGAAAGGAAATAATAAAGATCAGAGTGGAAATAAACAAAATAGAGTCTAAAACCACTATGAATGATCAATAAAAGAGATTTTATTGAAAAAAATAAGCAAAATTGATAAATCTTTAACTGGATTCACACGCATAAAGGAGGACCTAAATAAATAAAATCAGAAATTAAAGACAAGTGACAACTGACTTCACAGACACAAGGAGTTATAAGAAAATACTATGAGCAATTAATTATATGCCAAAAAATTGGACAATATGGAAGAAATGGATATATTCCTAGAAACATGCGATCTTCCAAGATTGAGTCAAGAAGGAACAGATAATCTGAGCTGACCGATTACTACCAACAAAATTGAATCAGTAATCAAAAACTCCCAAAAAATTAAGGTCCTGAACTGAATGCTTCAGAGGTGAATTTTACCAAATGTTCAAAGAACTAACACTATTCTTTTCAAACTATTTCAAAAAATTCAAGAGTGGGAAAGGCTCACAAGCTCATTTTATGAGGCCACCATTACCCCGATTCCAAAACTAGATAGACATTACAAAAAAGAGAAAATTATAGGCCGATATCCCTGATGAATATAGATGCAAAAATCCTCAGCAAAATATAAACGAACTGAATTCAGCAATACATTAAAAAGATCATATGCCATGATCAAGTGGGATTTATTCCTGGGATGTAAAGTTGGTTTAATATCCACAAATCAATTAATGTGATACACATTAACAAATTAAAAAATAAAAATATAATCATACCAATAGATGTAGAAAAAACATTTGACAAAATTCAGCATCCATATATGACAAAAACTCTCTGCAAATTGGAAATAGAGGGGACATACTTCAGTATAATAAAGACCATAGAAGACAAACCCATGGCTAATATCATATTCAACAGAGAAAAGCTAAAAGTGTTTTCCTTAAGATAAGAAAGGATAATGATGCTCACTTTCATACTATTATTCAACATAGTATCAGAAGTCCTAGACACAGCACTCAGACAAGAAAAGAAAGGCATCTAAATTGTAAAGGAAGAAGTAACATTGTCATTATTTGCAGATGACATGATAGTATATATAGAGAATCCTAAAGATTCCACCAAAAAACTGTTAGAACTGATAAATAAATTCAGTAAAGTAGCAGGATATGAAATTAATATCCAGAAACCAGTTATGTTTTTACACACAAATAATGAACTATCAGAAAGAGAAATTAAGAAAGCAATCCCATTTACAATTGCATCAAAAACGGTGAAGTACTTAGGAATAAAATTAACCAATGAGGTAAAAGACCTGTACTTGAAAAATTATAAGTCATTGAAGAAAGAAATTGAAGAAGATACAAATAAATGGAACCATATACTGTGTTCATTGATAGGAATAATTAATATCAGTAAGATGTCCATACTACTTAAAGCAATCTATATTCAATGCAATCCCTACCAAAATACCAATGGCATTTTTCATGGAATTAGAGCAAATAATCTTAAAATTTATATGGAAGCATAAAAATCCCTGAATAGCCATGGCAATCTTAAGAAAGAACAAAGTTGGAGGTATCACACTACCTAATATCAAACTATTCTACAAAGCTATAGTAATCAAAACAACATGGTATTGGCATAAAACAGACACAGAGATCAATGGAAAAGAATAGAGAGCCCAGACATAAACCTATGCTTATATGGTCATTTTTAATCAACGTCAAAGGAGGTAGAAAAAATAGATAATGGGATAAAAACAGTCTAGTTATAGTGTTGAGAAAACTTGACAGATACATGCAAAAAAATTAATCTGAATCACCTTGTTACAACATATACAAGGATATATTCAAAATGGATAGAGACTTAAATGTAAGATCTGAAACCATAAAACTCCTGGAAGAAAACATACACTATAAACTCTCTGACTTTGCTCTTAGTAATATTTTTTTTCTGATGCATCTCCTTAGGCAAGGGGAAAAAAGGAAAAAATACACTAATAGGGACCACATCAAACTAAAATGTTTTTGCACAGCAAAGGAAACCATCAACAAAATTAAAAAAAAAACTTACTGAATGGGAGAAGATATTTGCCAATGATTCATCTGATAAGGGGTTAATATTCAAAATTTATGAAGAATCAGAACTCAACCAAAAAACCAAATAATCTAATTAAAAAATGGGCAGAGGACCTGAATAGACATTTCTCCAAAGAAAACATATGGATGGCCAATAGACATATGGAAAGATCCTCAGTGTCACTTTAGAGAGATGCAAATTAAAACATAATGAGATATTACTTCATACCTATCATAATGGCTATCATCAATATAATAAATCTAAAATAATATGTGTTGGTGAGGATGTGGAGAAAAATGAATCCATGTGTACTGTTGGTGGAATTGCAAATTGGTATAGCCAGTATAAAACAGTTTGGAGTTTCCTCAAAAAATTAAAAACAGAACTACCTTATGACCCAACAATTCCACTTCTGGGTTTTTATCTGAATAAATTCTCAACACTAAATAAAAAAGATATATGCACTTCTATGTTCACTGCAGTGCAATCTACAATAGCCAAGATATGGAAGCAACCTAAGTGTCCATCAAAAGATGATTAGATAATGAAGATGTGGATAATGAAGATGTGGTACATGTATACAATGCAATATTACTCAGCCCTAAAAAAGAAATGAAATCTTACCATTGCAATGACATGGATGGACCTAGGATATTATGCTAAGTGAAATAAGTCAGACAGAGAAAGACAAATACCATATGATCTCACTTATATGTGGAATCTATAAAACAAAGTAAATGAACAAACCAAACAGAAATAGACTCATAGATACAGAGAACAAACTGATGATTGCCCGATGAGAGTTGTGGGGCTGGGTGAAAAAGTTGAAGGGATAAAGAAGTAAAAATTTGTGGTTACAAAGTAGTCACAAGGATGTGAAGTACAGCACAAGGAATATAGTCAATAATATTGTAATAATTTCGTATAGTGCTAATTGGGGCAATCACCTCATAGATTATATAAAAGTCTAATCACTATGCTGTACACCTGAAACTAATGTAAAATAACATTGAATATCAACTCTAATTGAAAAATAAAAATAAAAACAGAAAAAATTAAGATTATGTGTAATTATAACAGTAATTTAAGGAATACGCACAAAAACACATACACATAAGAAGTAAAAAAAAAATGACAAAAACATAAGTGTGGAAGAGGTGAGTAAAGATGGTAGCAATTATAGAATATGTTCAAACTTAAGCAACCATTAACTTAAAATGGATTGCTATAAACATAGCATGGTATATATGAAGCACATGGTAACCATAAACCAAAAATCTACAGGAGATATTCAAGAGGTAAAGAGAAAGGAATCCAAACATGACACTACAGAAAGTCATCAACATACAAGAGAAGATAGCAAAAGAATAAGAAAAGAACAGAGAAGAACTATAAAAACAATCAGAAAACAAATTGCATACCTATTAATAATTACTTTAAATATAAATGGAATTAATGCTTTAATCAAAAGGTGAGTGGATAAAGAAAATGTGATATATATGTACATAAATATGAACATTATCACTTGACCATAGGAAAGAATAAAGTCTTATTATTTCCAATAATTTGGATGAACCTAGATGGTATTAAGTGAAATAGGTTAGACAGAAAAAGACAAATACCATATGATTTCAGTTATATGTGGAATCTAAAAAGCAAAATAAATGAACAAGCAAGACAGAAACAAACTCATAGATATAAAGAACAAACTAATGGTTGCCAGATGGGATGGGACCTTAGGGGCTGGGTGAAAATGGAAAAAGGATTAAGAAATACAAATTGGTAGTTACAAAACAGTCACAGGGATGTAAAGTACAGCTTTGGGCGTATTAATATTATGATAATATTATAATAATAATACATGATGTCAGATAGGTGCAAGACTTATTGGGGGAATCACTATGTAAGTTATATAAATATCTAACCAGTATGCTATACACCTTGTATTATTGGTATTCAATAATATAATATTGAATATCAATTGTACTTGAAAAATAAAAATAAAAAAAGAAATAGATGACATTAACATCTTATCACAACTGGTAAATAAAGAAAAATCTGAATTGTCTAATATGTATCAAAAAAATTGATTCATAGTTTAAAATCTTCCACACAAAAAAATATAGATGATTTCATCAGTAAATTCTTCCAACACTTAAAGAAGGCACAATACGATCTTTTACAAAATCTTCCAGAGAGGAGACTAAAAGGAAACACTTCCTAATGTATTTTATAAGGACTTTATTACCTCAGAATAAAAGAAGAAAGAAAAATTATAGACCATTCTTATTAATATAGATGTGAAAACTTATATAGAAAAAATAGTAAATGGAATCCAGCAAAATATAAAAAGTTTAGCATGTAACAGCTAAACTGGATTGATCTCAAAAGTACAAGGTTGATCTTACATTTAAAAATAATCAATATAATTTATCACAGGAAAAAAGGAGAAAAATGACATAATTATTTCAATGGATATAGAAAAATGATTTGTTATGTTTCAACATACATTAATGATTAAAACTTAGCAAGCTATAAAAAGGAAGAAGTTTTCTTTATCTGGCAAATGGTATCCACAAAAAACCTATAATAAGCATCATACTTAATAGTCAACTATTAAAAGCTTTTCCTCTCAAATTAGGAATGCAGAAAGATGTCATTCTTACTACCATTCTTCAACATTGTAAAGGGAATTGTAACCAGCACAGTAGGACAAGAAAAATAAATTAGAAGCTTTAAAGATTGGAAAGAAAGAAATTATTACTATTGTTATTTTTTACCAACATCATGATTGTATACATAGGTACAAATGTAATATTGAACAAACATATAAAAATATTTACCATATGATTCTCTTTATATAAAGTCCCAAAATAGGTCAAAATAACTTATGGTATTAGAAGTTCAGACAGTAGTCCTGGGAGGAGGAGGAAAGAGTGAATGGAAGGGAGCCTAGGGGGACTTCAGGGATGCTAAGAATGTTCTATTTCTTGATCTGAATTGTGGTTACACAGGTTTGATGACTTTGTGACAACTAACCAAGCTGTATGCTTATGACTTAATGTGCTTTTCTACTTGTATGTTATGATTTAAAAGCTCATTTAAAAAAAAATTTAGTAAGCCCCTTTAGTCCCACATATATCTCTCAGTCTCTTTCTCCTCAGCTCGCCGAGGTATCAGCCATGTATGAGATGTGGAGGGCAGGAAAAGGCACCAACCAGGAGTCCTGACTTCCACGACTGTCTTTTATAGTGAGGTGTGCTATCAATTGAAGTTTATAAGCCCTGTTATAGCCAAACTCTCAAGCCGAGTGAAAATTAAGGGCCGAGTCAGTGTGAACATGTCAAGTTACAACTTTTCACTATCTCAGACAGTTAGTTATGTGTAACATGGAGATGGGAACAGTTAATGATTTCTGCTACTCAGAGCACTATGTAATTCTGTCCTGATTAAGACAGAGGGAAGTGTAGAGACTGTGAATTACTGAGTCTTAGATCAAGCTGGATGGAGGACAACAGTGCTTGTCTCTTAGTGGGCTTTCAATCATACCCTTAGGTTCTTCTGTCAGGCCTCCAGAAAAGCAGGCAGTCAGGGAGGGGGTGCATAGGGAGGTTGTAGTCAAGCTTTGAGGAAGGCGAAGAGCTGTTTGGTTGAAGGGTGGAGGGTGGTGCAGTGGGGAATGCATATTCCCATACTTGAAGCAGGTGGCTGACAGCTGGTTGGTTACAGAGTGGCTTACTTGGAACAGAATTCAGGGAGTTGCCCTTCAGGCTACCTGAGTCAGTTAAAGAAACAGGCCAGGGGAAACAAGAGACTCACCCTCATTCCAGTATCTCATCTGGTTCTTCCTCAACATCGAACCAGTAGCCACTAAAACAAGCCTGGCATAGAACCTTCCTTCCTCAGGAAGCTTTTTTTGCCCCCAAATTGCCTGCACAGTAGAGCTGAATGCTCCAGTTTTGGATATCAGTGTTGCTGCTTACCAGTTATATGATCATGCTCAAGGTATTTTATTTGTCTGCAGTCATTTCTACATTGGAAATAATCTGTATTTTACCTTATGTGGTTGTTATGATTAAATTATTAGCTAATAGATGTGAAGGGTTTAGGATTGTGCTCAATAAATATTACCTATTATTACAGACTAAAGTAAGGCTTTTTATGAGGGCCCACTCTGGTTTCAAATTACCTTCCCAATCTCACCTGTAATCAACCCCTCCATATTGCTCTTCGTTCCCACCAGACCAGACTACTTGTTATTCCACTAACATCATTTATACTTTTCTACTGCCATGAGCATTTATGCTATCATCTACTAGCTGATAACTTCTCTGAGTCTCTGTTAAATTGGGATAATAATGTGTATCCAAAAGGATTTTCATGAGTATAAATTTCGGGTTGTGCAGATGACATGGTGCTTTTAGTGAAAGAGGCTAATGTCTCTTTTCCCTTTAGTTCTGCCACTATGAGCAATGTGAATTTGATCAAATGACTTTAACTTCTTTATTTTTTCACTTAGAAAATGAAGATGGTAACTTCCCCACTTCATTGTGCTACAGTGAAATTTAAGAGAGAGATTGTGTGGTAAAACATGACTTTCTCAATTAATATTCAATAAATGGGAAATAAGAGTGGGCATACACAAACTTTGCCATCATCTAGGTTTGAGAGCTGTGGAACTGTGACCTTTATAGGCTTGGAGCTGAGTCTTTCTTACTGCTTTAACTATCTTATGCTGCTTCTCCTTACCTGCAGTACAGATGAGAAGGAAAGAATAATGTGGTGGAAAGGAACCCAAAGACCTAGATTCTGGTTCCAGTTCCTTCACTGGATGGCTGTGTGTCTTAGGCAAATCTATTTAATCCCTGTGGGTCTATGTTTCCTCATTTTTAACTGAGGTTATGTTTGGGAGAGACATAATCCAGTCAGAAATGCTGTCCTGAGCCCACTTACTTGTGTTCTCAGAAACTTGACCTTGCTGTAGGGCTCAGTGGTAAGACTTTCTGAGGCATAGCTTTTCTATCTTTTAACTTTTTAATGTTTAGTAGGGTTCTGACCCTTACGGTCAAGAGCCCTGTGTGGAACATGTAGGCCTTATATCCTCAGGGTCTAGACTTTTGCTATTCTCAGTTTCCCCAAAGTCCTAGCTCCACAGGTAGTGGCTGGGTAATTATTTCCAAATACATGTGTTCCTCTGGAGGGTCATGCCTCACTCTCTGATATCACTGACATTTCCCTACAAGTGTGAAAGGCATCCTTCCCTCAGTAATGGCTCAGTGCCATTTTGGGGAGAGGTTCCCTGAAAAGTAGTTAGTGTAGATTCTTGTCCAGGATGTGAGAGTTGTGGATGTCACCATGTGAGGATACTGTATCTGACCAAGGGGAAGAGAGGGCCAGAGTCTGCTATGTTGCCCTCTGGAAGTTTTGATAGTGGAGGGCCAGGCACCTGGAAGCAATGGGCAAAAACAGGCCACCATACAGGCAGCTGAAATGATTGGAAATGACTTTGGCTTGGAAAAGAACCTGGAATATTTAGGACAGAGACATCCCTGGGGTTGACAGATGATGTCTTAGGAATGTTACAGTATGGTTTCTTCAGGAAGCAGATCTATCCTGCATGGTTTGGGGGACATTCTTTTTTACCTCAATAACAATAAATTTATGACCAGGGACTACAGTATACTTTTGTCTTTCTTCTGTGCCATTTTTCCTTCCTAAGTATGCTGGAATCAGTATATAATATTGTCCCCAAGATGCTGAGTCTTCTCCAGCCCAAAGGAATCAACTCAGAAATGGTTTCTGCTTACTGAGAAATAATTTAGTCAACAAACAGAACTCTGTTTTGTTGAAGTTATGGAGCCTGCAACACTATGTTTACCTGTTTATGTTTATGACTATGTGAACTGTGCCTTTGCTAAAAGTTTGGCATTAACTATTATTTTACTAAGAATGGGAGGAACTAGAACACCACTAAACCTTCTAGGGGATATTGGAGAAGATGAACTCACCTGGAAAATGTTGGCAAAGTCTCTGAGGTTAAAGATATAGTGAAATTTGATTGCTGTGGGTAGGAATGTGGTGGCTATTTTCTGATGGAAAGTAAGGGCTAGGTTGATCAGCTGGGGGATGGATTTCTGCAGTGATGCTAGGAAGTTTCCAAGCTTGAGGTGCTGAGTCAGGATGGTGCTGTAGATGGAGGACAGGGCGTCTGCTCCCGGAAAAGAAAGGACAAACACACTGAAGTGACGCTGTACAAGAAAATAGGCATGTGGAGGAGACCCAAGTTAGAGATCCATTATCACAGAGTAAAAGTGATTTTTTTTGAATTTAGATAAAACAATTAAGAATTCTTATAAGGGCTTCAAATTCTATATTCTGGTCACATTTTCCACATTAAATGCAAATTCATATCGAGTCATTATTTATGGGCTTTGGACCTTGGGTCAAAATGTAGTTAGGGGTAGTAGGACATGAATTGAATTTGGCCTCAGGGAATCTGTGTCCAAATCTGAATCTTATACTGAGTGCATCCACATGACCTTGGGAGAGACATTTCATCTCTCTGAAGATTTCTCGTTGTGAAGAGTGAATTAAATCAGATAAGCTCTACAACCACTTCCAGCTCTAAAAGATTCATGACTCTGGGTCTATGAGTTTTTCTGTCTTCCTAGAAATGTGAGTCACCATCTGGTATGATTTATCACTTTAAAAGGCTAGACAGGGGAAGGGCCATTGTTGTTTATGATCAGGTGACATCAGCCCTGGTAAGGCAGTATTTAGGACCACATTACTACAGCTCCTCCCATACCTGAAGCCGTGGGTTTATGGTGAAGCTGCCTGCAGTAGGGTTCATACAGGAAACATACTGTACATTCATGATCTCCTTTAGAGACAGTTTGTTCCGATCATACCTGGAATAGTCAGAAACCACAGGTGAGAATCGTGTGAGGGTCTAGGCAGGCGAATGCATTGTCAAGGTGACATGTGATGTGCTGCTGCCCTATCATTCATGTGTTTGGTAAAAAAAAAAAAAGTCTAGATCCATTGGTAGAGATTTAGAAGAGACAAGAGCCTAGGACAAAATCCTGATGGATCCAATACTTATGGAAATAGCATAGGAAGAAGAGACCAAAAGGATGGACTAAGAGATAGGAGAAAAATCAGGGGTGCATGGCACCCCAGAAGCAAAGAAAGTCAGTATTTCCAAAAGGAGAAGGCAGTCAACCATGTCAAGTGCTGCAGAGAGAATAATAATGATGGTGACTTAACAGGGTCTGGGGACTTCATAATAAAGATACAGTTAGTATTGAGCAAGAACAGTTAGTGAAGTAGAGGAAATAGAAACTAAATAACAGTGCACTGAAAAGTGAGTAGGAAATGAGGGAGTGAAGACAAATTGCATTGGTTATGCAGGGAGAGAGACAGAGCAATAGTTAGAAAATGATTTTTTTAAAACAATAGAAGAAATTATACAAGTTTAAATAATGATGTGAAGGAGACAAGGGGAGTAGTTAATAAAGCGAGGATTTCAAGAGGTAGAAAAAAGTAGAATCACGATGCTGGTGGGTGGTTAAGCCTTAGGGAAGATGTCACAGGAAGAGGGAGAAAAGGATGCATGGGGATGGAAGTAAGTTGTACAGGTGCAGAAGCAAGAGAAAGAGATGGCATATAACTATCAGCTGAGGTAAGGTGGGAAGCTTGAGGAGAGAATACGAAACAGATATTTCTGAGAGTGGAAATGTAAACATGTGAAAGCAATATGGTAGAATTTCCAGGAAGTTTCTACTTCCTGTTTGAGTTTTGCAACCATGCATTCAAAGTAGAACAAGTAAGCATGGCTGATTTTTCCCCCCAGTATATATAGTCCAGCTGCTCAGATGCTGGTGTGGAGATTGTGGGTATTTCTACATGGCAGACACCCAACAAAGACTTAGGAATGAATGAAAGGCAACTCAGGTTACCATTGCAACTGTAGCTCCCTCTGAATTCCCTCTTTATACTCCCCATTCTTTTGCAGCGGTCCATTCAATGCGAGGTAGGAAGGTGAGCCAAAAGGGTCTGAAATCACTGACTTGCTTTTTTTTTTCTGACAAGTTCAGATCTTTTACCATTAAAAACTATAGTGTTACAAGAGATAATATGAGATCCTGTAAGTTGCTCCGAAGAGATGAAAGCTGTTTAGACCCTCAGACACAGGTGCTCTATATGGTATGTTAGGTGTTACCATGGAAGCGCTTGCTCAGTGCTATGGTTGGGGGAGGGGAGTGGTTAATTCTGCTTTGGGGTTTGGAAGGCAACTTTTGAGATGAATATTGATGAAAAGAGTAGGGTTTTTTCCTTATATGAGAGCTGAGTACTTTCTTTTCATGTAGGTAGTAAGGCCCCTGTCTGAAAGTGTACTCCAGGAAATGGAGAATTCCATCAGGAATGGGGTTTGCCATGGGGATTCTAATCTGGCATCAGAACAAAACTGAAGTTTGCAGCTTCAGTGGAATAATGACTGGCCTTCAGCCCTGCTTTAATCATCTGCCTGCTAGCCCCAGTGCCTTTGTGTGTGCTCTTACCAATGGCCATAGTCCAGGTGCTGCCTGATGATGGTATGGGGCTGCACAGTTCCATAGGCATCTACCTCAGGCATGTTCATGTCATCAATGAAATAGATAAGCTTTTTATTCCCTGGGGGACCATAATTTCTGCCAGCCTTCTTTTCTAGAGGTTTCTCCAAGACACCTAATGAGAGAGCCAGTTAGTGAGAAAAGGACATTAAAACTTCAGATACCAGTACTAAGACAGTACTATTGTCAAGGATGAGCAATGATGCTGTGTGCATTTGTGTGCAAATAACAGCAGCAGCTACTACAGATATAGGCATTCTACAGGACCAGAAGGTGACATTGGAATTACCTCGCAGTAATAGTGACAATATCCACCAGGCGTTGAACGTCTTACTATGTGAAGTGTGTTAGGTTTTTACAAACATTAATTATCTCAGTTTTTCCTTACCACATCGCTGTAAGATTAGTACTATTGTCTCATTTTACAGAAGAGGAAACTGAGGCCCAGAAGAACAAAACTTCTCTAAGATAGAGCCAGGATACAAATCCAGAGCAGTTAAATGACAAAGCCTGTGCTCTTTCTATGATACTTGTGGTCTCAGTTTTCTTTGTTTATAGGCCAGAAATAGAAGATACCTTGACTGTCCCAAGGCCTCATATTCTCACTCTGAGGAAATCTACAAATAATCAGATCTTGAGCAGACCTGTTTTCTATACCTAGAATAGCAGAGGCACATGAAGGCTGTGGCTTTCATCCCAGGGCTGGGTGGAGGCCTTTCCCACCTCTGGGATTAAAGAGAGGAATTAGATACATTGTCAACAGTGTTCTCAAATAGTTCTCCTCCAAGGGTTTTCCCTGAGGGAGAATAGAAACAATAGCCTCAGAGAATTTTTCAGAAGCTTCTAGTATCATGAAGAGATCCTCCTCCCCACCTTTAGGTTATCAGGTCCTCAACCAGAGCATCTCAATGTCTTTCTGCAGACTCAGTACAGACTCTCTTCTGGAGTTATGTCTTCAATTATCCAGCCAGAGGGAAGAAATCAAATAGTATAATTTCCTAGCCTGACAAGACTTGCTTAGAACAAACTTAATAGGGTAGAAGTATATATATATTTTTCAACCAAGCAATTAAATATTTATGTATTGCAAGAACCAACACTTCCTATTACAACTTGAAGCTCTAAGAACTGTCTGATTCCTTTTCTTGAAAAACAAATTTGTAAACAAGGAGAAAGGGTCAATAGATATATGAAGGTGACAGAAAGACAAGTTACTTCAAGAAGCTTGAATATTCTAATTTTCTGGTCCCGAGTTAAAGTAAGTGTTTAAAATATGAATTAAATTTAAATTTAATTAGCATCCAATTAACATTCACTATCAACCAATTAATCATCCAACACCTTTTTCCCCACTAAGGATATAACAAATATATATATATGAGATCTGTCAAAATGAAATATAATTAATGGGCTGCCAAGGACATGTTTTTGAAAACAGTCCTTCTAGTAGACAATCCTCTCCTTAGGAAGACTGTTTTTCCTCCTCCCAAAGCAGTGATATTCAAATCAACCTCTGGAATTAAGCAGACCCTGTAATTTGGGTTGATTAAGCTCTTTATGCTTCTAAAGGATTATTGAGGAGAAAAACATGTCGGTTAGTAAAAAGTGGCCTTAGAATGCACCAGATTATCTCAAAAGCACAATGTTAAGTACCTTGAGGAGAGGACTTCCTGGGAAAAGGCACACACACTTTTGATCCCTTCTTGACCAAGCTATGCTCCAAGTCACATCTAGGATGGAACGGTAGTAAGTTACTCTGTTTCCAGCCAGAACTGGAGGAGCAGAGTGGATTTAAGTTTCAGCAAACATGTTGATGTTGAAGGTGCTAAACACATGAGACATATAGAGAAATGTGACCCTCCCACCACATTTCTGGGTTTAGCATTGTCATAAGCAAGTCCTGAGAGTCAAGCCCATACCTGCATCCTGAGTTCATCTGTACTATCTTACTGAATTTGTTCATATGGAACGACTTGGCCTTCAGCTAGTGGTCATATGGAGCAGCACTAAGATGCCCTCTATGTTTTTATTCATGCTTTTTCTCCAGCAATATTTTACTACCATTTTAAAGAGCAATTTCATTTTCCAAGTGAGTTCCCATTTGTATCTTGTTTCACTGTCTCCAGTGCTACCATCCTTGTCCAATGACTCTCACCTGGAAATTACAAAATCCGCCCAAATGGTCTTCTTACTTTTACCCTAGGTCCCTTCACTATATTTTCAAAATAGCAAACAGAGTATCCTTGTACGAGGTAAGTCAGATCATGCCAGTCCTTTGTTTAAAACTCTCCAGTGGCACCCCATCTCATTTGGGGCAAAAGCCAATCTGGTTACATCCACAAAATTTGCATCTCTGTTTTTTTCTTGTATTGCTCCCATCTTCACTCCCTCTGTTCCAACCACCTTGATTCTGACACACTAGCTGCCTCAGGGACTTTGCTGTGGTTGTTTCCTCTGCCCAGAATCCTTTTCTCCCAAATGCTAGCACAGTTTGCTCTTTTAGTTCCATCAAGTATTTATTTACTCAAATGCTATTTTCTCAGTAAGCCCCTCCCTGGCAATCTATCTAAAATTAACCCCCTACCTCCTATTCGCTGTCCCCACTTCATTTTTCTCCATAACACTTATTACCACTTAATATCCTAAATGTCTTACTTATTTATCTTGTTTACTATCTCATCTCTTCCACACTCTAAACTCCAAGAGACTAGGAATTTTTCTGTTTTTTTTTTCATTATCATAACCCTAGCACATAGAATATTATCTAGCATAAAGTGCATGTTCAAAAAACATTTATTAAATAAACAAACGAATGTATTTTATTATTATAACAAACCTCATCAACAAGCAAAGAAAGACTTATTATCTCCATTTTGTAAGTAAGGAAACAGATGCTAAGGCAGGTTAAATGCCTTGCTGGAACTAGAATTCAGGTCTGTTGACAATGATTTTATCGCTTCTTTCATATCATCAGAAGAAAATCCTTGCAAGCCCTCACAGCCCAACCTTTCTCTAGAGTCATCCCTGATAATCCCAGTCTTATCGATTCCTCCAGTTTCTAAACTCTAGAGCAGTATATTCATTCATCCATGGAGCAATACTATGGAGGACTTGATGGGCATTATGTCATTGATTCCTAAAAGCAGCCCCATCCCATATTGTCATCAGCTTTTTAAAAAATCTTTTAAAAAACAAGAAAACTGAGGCTTAGAGAAATTCACAGACTTTATCCAAAGTAATACACAGCTACTGAAGGCAAAGTCAGGATTCTACCCTGGCTTATCTCATGTAACCACTACTGTAAGCTACTTCTTAAACATGACTACAACATGGCTTTTGCCCTTGGGAAATCTCCAGTTTGGTTAACTCATTTTTTGACCATACTTTTGGCAGAGAGCGTTAGTAATTAATCATGTCTTACTCGGCATCGACATGATTTGTGTACCTGTGTTTGAACTATTTTCATTCCACATTATCTAATTTTTCATGTGTTTAGATGTTTCAGTTATATTATGAGGGCTTTGAGTTTATTCTTTCAAAAATAACATCCTTTGCTTGATTATAAAAATAATACATATTCATTATATAAAGATTAAAAAGCACAAACAATCACAATGATGAAAATGAAAATTGTCCATAATTCTATCGCCTAGCAATAAGCATTACTTTCAAGTCTACTTGCTCTGGCAGATTTTTCCTTTACAAAATCAGAATTATACTGAGTATTCTACTTGTAAATTTTTTTATTTCACATATTGTAAACATCTTTATATGATAATACATATCCTCCTTAAAACTTGATTTTAATGGCCACATTGTGTTCTATAATTTGGAGGTATCAAAATTTATGGAATGGTTTCTTTATTGTCTGAAACGTGTTGTTTTCAATTTTTTTTATACATTGGAGCTCCTTTCTCCCATTCCAAGCAGAGTGTGTTGCCTACTAGAGAGAAATCTTTGTGATTTAATTTTGTGTCATCTCCTTTCTGGAAAACATTAAGGTAAGTGGACAAATGTTGTCTACCTGCAATAATGGAAACTTGATGCTCTTTTGAGGTTGAGAGTTTGATCAGATCTTATATGGTCCTGTCCAGCCTTAAACTTTTAATGAACAGGTTATAGAGATTCATTTTCCATAAAGACTCAGACTCCTGAGCTCCTGCCTAATTGGTATGATTAAGTACTCAAATATTTGTTGAACTAATAATTTAAATTGCAGTTGGGCAGTAAGAAAATTCAGAATTGTGAAGAGCATCACCTTTGGCTCATTCTCTCCATACTGCAAATATAAGCCCCTGGATGCTTTGATTGAGTTCTTTGCTCATCTATTTCCCTTTCTAAACTATCTTGTCTATGGATCATTGCAAATTTATTTTATTTAAAAAAATTATATTTTTAAAAAGAATGAGAAGAGGTGTAAGGTATATTGATAGACATAAAACATACCAATTAAAATAGAGACTAAAATGGATTCCAAAACAATATAGAATTATTCACACTGGTAATCTAAGATGGCATAGTTACTATTACCAAATTAAAATGCATCTCACATTGTCCATTTTGAAGTGCCTACTTGAAAGCTCAGAACTAAATCTGTGTTTAATTACACTAATCATGTCATCTCACAATACTGGTACAAATTCATTTCTACTTTGTATGAAAAAATTTTTCAAGTACAAAATTCTAAAAAGCGTATATCATAGATTCTTACAAAATGTTTATAAGGCTACAAAATAGGCATGATCATCTACTGAAATTTTACAGAAAATATAAAAATAACTTAAAATTATCTTTTATCTCCTATCCTTCAACAAAACCCAAGGGCAGATCATTAAACTGTAACTCAGCGAAAGGAATGAAAACAGTGCAACTCGGCTGTGGATTTTAGAGAAGCTAGAAGAACAGAATGAGCACAGATCTCTGCCTCTCTCAACTTGAGATGCCAGTGTTATTAATCTGTGACTTGTACAGCTGTTGGAGAGCAGTTAATTGAAATCTGAGTGTTTCCATGACCAGCTAAAGGGCCTATTTTATTTACCATCAAAGGGAAAGATATCCATGTACTCTAGATATTAGATGGACAAAAGCAATGTTGGCATTCTACTATGAAAATTCAGATATCTGACTTATAGTCTTATCAAAGGAGAAGGCCACTACAGCTTGATGAAATATGACAGCTTGGCTATTAACTCATTGTGTGATTTAGAGATAAGTCACTTAACACCTCTCAGCCTCATTTTCTCATCTTGTAAAGATAGGGACTATCATCTCTGTGATGGACACCATTATAACTCCTTTCTCTTTAGTCACTTTCCAGTTGGGGTGGCCCTGTGACACAGTTCTGAATGAAAAGACACAGACATAAGTGTATGTTCCTGGAGAGCTATCATTTCCTGACATGGGCACCAACTTTCCCCTTTATCTTTTTTTTTTTTTTCCTTTAGAATGAAGATGTAATGGCTGGAGCAGCAGCCATCCTGCCACATTGAAGGAGAAGATAAGAGAATAACAGATATTATAGCATTAATATCATTGAATCATTGATTTAGCATTAGCCACTGCCTACCACAAGACTCCTGTTGAATGAAAAAAAAATCTCTGTTAATGCCACTATCATCAGATTTTCTGCTGCTTGCATTATGGATACAGTGTCTCATTGGGTAGAGAAGCTAATGAAGCTAAAGCACAAAGTCTGGCGTATTATAAACTTTAAATAAAGAATGTGTTATTCATACTGGTGAGAAATGGGAATGCCTGGAAACAAAACCCCCATTTGTATTTAAAAGAGTTCTGAATCTGTGTTTAGTAAAGTACTCAAGAAGACACTAGAGCTGGAGGTAATGAGAGAGAGGAGAGATGCCGGGAGTATCAAGAACCTGTCTTCTCTATTTAAAAAAGTATATGATTTTGAGAAAAATGGCATGTGATGGACTAGCAGAATGAGTAAGCTGCCAAATATTCCCCTGGAGACTTTGATAAATTGGCCTTCTGTGTGAGTTTTTGCCCATTTGAAAGTTGGAACATTTCTTCCAAAAACGTTATTTTTGTTTTAGCATAGTTTATGTTAAATTCTTTTTTTCAAGCAAAAAGAAGTTTGCATGTATTCCTTTTGTTTTGGTAGTTGTGGCTTAGAAATTAATGTGTAATAATTGTAAATTCATAATTTGAAGACTTTAATATTATTATAATAACAGCTTCCATTTACCAAGCACTCATGGTATGCTAGAAATCATTCTGAGTGTTTTATATATTTTATCTTGCTATTCAGGAATAAAAAGAATGAACTATTGATATACTCAACAACATGGATAAATAACAAAATCATACTGAATGAAAGAAGCCAGACAAAAAAAGAGTACATATTGTATGATTTCATCATATAAAATTCTAGAAAATACAAACCAACATATTGTGACAGAAACAGATCAGTGGTTGCCTAGACATGGGGTTGGGTGGGGGTTGGGTCAGAGGGAGGCCTTACCAAGGGACATAATAAACTTTCAGAGGTGATGGATATGTTCATTATTTAGATTATAATGATGGTTTCATAGGTGGGTGAAACTTTCAAAACTTATTGAATTGTATACTTTAATATGCGCTATGTAGTGTATGTAAATTACAACTTAAAAATGCTTTTTTAAAAGTGAAAATAATTTTAAAAATTATACTGCCTTTTAGTAGGAAAATGAATAAATAGCTATGGCTTATTCACACAATGGAATTCTATGCAACAATGAAAATCAATGTATTAAAACAGATAATGATTTAAAAAGTTGCCAAAAGAAGTTAGAGTATGGCATTTATTTAAACTTTAAATGCACACAACAGTATCTATGTTAATGGGTACATATATGTATCAAAAGTGTAAATTTGGAATGATATATAACTTTAGTAGTCCAATTAATAAGAGACGTGAAGGAAGAAGGGATGGGGGTGGTGTATTGGCTGTACATATAATGCTAAGATACATAGCAAAATGACAAAATGTTAACATCTGTGAAATCTGGGTGGTGGGTACATGGGCATCTGTTATATTATTTTCTGTACTTTTTTACATGATTGAACTACTTCATAATTTTTAAAAAGTTTAAGTAATTCTTCATCCCACTCTCAGTATCCAATTTCCCTTGCCAGGGGTAACTGTTATCAGTTTCTTATGTGTCCTTCTGGAAATACTGTAAGTATACTTATAAGCATATATAAATATATAGTTGTGTGTTAATTTTTATATATCTCTTTTTAAGCAAGACAGAATCTGGAGCATACTATGCACACTGTTCTGCATCTTTCTTTTGTCACTTAACAAAGCTTTGGAGATAGTCCCAATTCTATTAATATAGAATTGCCTCATTCTTTGTAATAATGCTTAGCATTCCATCATATGGATAATTAGGCTATTTCCCATCTTTCACAATTAAAGACGTATTATAAGCACACATTTTGCACACCTGTCTGGGTGTGCTACCTGTCTTTAAATCAGACTATACCATATCACATTCGGTATTTTCTTAAGGGCTTAAGTACAAACAGCAGTGAAAACACTGGACTGCAAAGAGTGATTGGCTCATGAGGTAGGTGAGACAGCTTGCCTCTTGTCTAAATGATAACAGAATATTCACTCTCTGGGTTCCTGTATCTCCTTTTATAAGTTTTCTATTTCACCTTAGATATCAACTGGATTTCTGGCTCCCACTTTTCTGTTAGTAACATTCTTCTTCCATTTTAGAAGCCATTTTGTTGCTTCTAAAATGTTCTGGGCTTAGAAGTCAAATAATCAAAGTTGTTTGGGCTGTGACTAAAGTAAGAGGAAGGAACTTCCCAGTAAAGGAAGTCAGCATTTTTCAGAAGTAAGAGTTTGAGCTTTGCTGCATGAACTTTGTTACATTTATGCAAGCTACTCAGGAGCTTTAGGTTACTCTCCAGTTCCTAGCTGGTTCTGGATAGGTAAGGTGAAAGGACAGATGCTTCATCCCTCACCTAGTGTGAGAGGAGGGATGGGACCCAGAGGCCACTAGAGAATTAAAAAGAGACAGAAAGTGTGTTTTAGTGTATGGCCAGCTGCAGTGAGGAGCCAGCATTCATGCTGGTTCTATTTGACAGCATCCTGGAACTTTTAAAAAAATATTTCTCAGTATTCTGACAGGAGGGAAGGAAAAACTCCAGGTGAGGTTCTGGCAATGTAAGAAGCTCATCTTCTCTTTCTTGGCTATGAATTTTTCTTCTCTATTTACAGTATTTTTTATATTATAAAATCATAATAGGATTCTAGAAAATAACTCCTTGAAATACTCAAATAGTACCACTAATGATAATAGTAATAATATCAAATATTTATTGCAGTTTCCAACGTATTTTCTTACCAGGGAGGTAATATTGCATAATGGTTAGAACATAGACACTGAAGTCAGACTGTCTGGCTTCAAACCATGGCTCCGCCACTTACTGTGTGCCTTAGGGTAGCTTATTTAACATCTTTGGTTTTATCATCTGTAACATGGGGATGATACAAGTACTTAGTTCCCATCACAAGGATGTAAAAAATTAAATAACTAAAAAATGTGTAAAAGTCTAATCTGAGGTAGTACCTGACACATACTTGGTGACTGTTTGATAAATGTCAGTTACCATCATCATCATCATCATCATCATCAGTGTAGTTGTAAATAACAGTAAAAATTGGTAGAAATGAACAGAG
This sequence comes from Rousettus aegyptiacus, assembly GCF_014176215.1. Classification (NCBI taxonomy): domain Eukaryota; kingdom Metazoa; phylum Chordata; class Mammalia; order Chiroptera; family Pteropodidae; genus Rousettus; species Rousettus aegyptiacus. The sequence goes on from NW_023416309.1 coordinate 70,132,161, forward strand.
CTGATAATCTGATCAGTCACTGGACTCAAGGATTGCAAATAAGTGTAGTGGTAATATCTTTCCATGAACACAAAGAGAAATTATGTTAGGTAGACCAAACGGTGATAACGTGAACCAGCTTGGCATGTGAAGTCTGCTTATGACTATTGCTGGGAGCTAATGTGATGGTGCCAGGCCATGATAGAAGGTTATGACATTGCCTGACATAATGGTAGCTGGGAAGTCTCATGGAATAAAGATGAAGCTAGTAGTTTACTGGAGCTGGCTCTTGAGAGCTGATTGCTGAAACAGATAAACTTAAAATTAAGTAAATCATATTAAAAACAGAAATAATAATAATCAAAATTCATTACATCCTAATTATTTTGCTACATTTTGACATTATCTATGCTTAAGATTGTTTTCACCTAGTTTATCTGTAAAGCAGGAATATTATTAATGGTGTGCTAGTGTGCACTTCTTCTGGATTGCATGTTCACTGACATCACATTGGCAGCTTGAAATTGGTCATTGTCGTAGAATTTACACTAAGAAAATGGATGCAAATACAGACCAGGGCTTGATTCATTTTGTTGATTGTATAGATTTAAGAAAATGCTTGGGAAAAATGTTAATAATGCAGATTAAACTTAAAAATATATCATTCTTGTAACTATTTACATTGTGAAGAGAACAAACAATTGAAGTAGTCTTTCAGTATTCAAATAGAAGAAGCTCACATTATTGACCAACCAATGAAGTTTCAACATAAACTTTCACGATTTCACCCAGTCTTGTTAACATTCATATGGGAATTATAGTCAATTGCAGAATTGGGACTGGGGGTGTAGAATACTTATCAGCCCAGTAGTAGACGGAATCCTGGGGAGATCTCTCTCAGTCACTGAGGGGGAGGGAGAGGATAATTTTAACTTCTATCAACAAGCTTCAGGCACTTAGCTGCTATGAGAGGTAGAGAGCAGAGATAATATTGCTTTCTACTAGGAATAAAGAGCTGGCTGGACCCTAACTCTGGAAGAGTTGGCAAAATGGTGCAGAAAGAAGGTGGGAAGTGAGCTAGTCTCTCACATGAGAACAGGGGAAAGCATAGCACTGGCAACACCACAGTGCTTGCATCTGGGGCTCACACTAGGCAGAGGGCACAGAATGACCAGATAAATACAAATGGTTCAGGCTGAGCAGGTGGTTTTCAAGGTGTAGCCTGTTCTGCAAGTCTGCTGGCCTAAGGCCTGATGATATAGTCAGAGAGGAAAAGTGCTAGGTTCGCTTTTGATGTTATAAGTGATGGCTTATAACTTGCTGATCTGTAAATAGTACGTACACTGAATTCCTCATTTTTAGTGGATTTTGCATGCTAGGGGTGGGGCCAAGTTACAGAGAGTGGGGCAAGGCTTTTACAGTGTGAGGCCTAAGAGTGGACTTCCTCCCCAGCCCTGCCACTCCCCTTTTCTTTATGGGAGGTTGGCGTGGGCATTTCTTTGAAAGGAGGTTGTTTCAAGGGTTATTGTACCAAGTGTTTCTATAAAAAGAGGAAGTGACTCTAGTGAGAAGAAAACACCTGTAGTGAGCCTCTGACCCTGAAGTCACGCCTAGGAGGCTTCATGTCTACTAGGGAGCCCAATGTGTAAACTCCCAGTGAAAAGTATGTTCCATCTGGTCAGATACTGGAAGTACCACGCCAGCCTTGCCATTTGGTGGTGACCTTGGGCAATCATGTAGTTTTACCTAAGCCTCAGTTTCACCCTTTATACAATATGAAGGGTGAATGAAATGATCTCTAGATACATCAGGCATCAGGCGACAGAAATCTACAAGCCCATGCAAATCTCTCAATGGGTCTTCAGCAGGTTTTGTCGTCAAGGTGCTGAACTGCTCTGTGTTGAAATCCTTGCCCTGGAGTAATTTAGCAGGCAAGGGAGGAGTGCAGGGAGAAAGGAAGGGGGAAGGGGCTGTGTGCTAAGCATTGTTAGATAACTGGGATGGGTGTTGTGGAAGAGAAAGGAGAAGAAAAGCAAGAAGGGAATCGTGAGAGGAAATGTACTATCTAGCCGAGCAGGTACCTGATGCTCTCTCTACTCCAGCTCTGCATCAGGCACCGTGGCCACTCAGATGCCCCACACCTTCTCCTCCATGCCTTCTGGGCCCCTTACCCTGCAGCATCGCCGATGTTGTGTAGTAGTTAAATGGTACATTTTTCACGAGGTATTTCTCGGGGTCAAGGCTAGCCAGCTGAGCTCCCACCAGCACCGATTTGCCTGTGCCCGCGGGCCCCACCAGCATGACCGGCCGCTGCTTCTCCATCAGCCGCTCCATCAAATAGCACACTCGGATGGTTTCGCTTGTGTGCACCAAACAAGCCTGAAATGGGAACACGATGAGTGTGCCAGGCGCTCGTGGGAGAAACAGATGCACCGCCAAATGTTCTGGAGCATTTCAGAAGAAGGAATTCTGCTGTCATGGTGGAGCTCACTGCCTCAGGCAGGAGGGTCTTCCCTAATATCCATAGTAGACCATCCTATCAACTTATTTTCTGGGTAGAGGGCATTCTTTTCCTTCTCTACCAGCTCTGTCTGCCTCCCTGTGGCCTCTCTAATACATTTCAGAAACTTCTGCCTTTGTTCTCTCCCCTTCCCCTCTCAGATTGACAGTGGGGTCTAGTAATTAAGTTATCTAGCCTTTTGGAGGATATTATGACTTCGTTGCACCTACGATTTCCTCCAAAAGAGTCAGTAGCAGGTGATGACTAATTCCTTTTGGATACTGATAAGGGTCTGTGTCGGGAGCCATTAAGAGACACTGAAGAAGTAACGTAGCTGATAGCCATGAAGCAGCTGCTGCTGCTGAGACTGCTTGGAGCCATAAAGCAACTTCTGAGACTGTGTTATTAATGGTTAAAGGAAGCAAATGGTTAAGTTAAACATCACTGACCCTGGAGGGGAGGTTTGCCTCCTAAAGAAATCCTTGTAAGATAAGGGGATGTTTTACAACCCAGATAACAAGGATGTTATATGATCTTGTGTGAATGTCAGCATTCGAATGATATACCTTGTGCTTTGCTATTGTATCCAAAAACTTATATAAAGGCTGGGCTAAATAAAGACAGGGCTGCAGCAGTGACTGTATGCCCTCCCAAAGCGCTTTCCTATCTTTTTTCTTAGGCTTCACCCTCCTCTTTCAGGTACTGATCAATTTTAGCCGGCTGGCTCCAGCAGGTCTGCTACTAGAGTCATTGCAGATTCTTGGGGTCACTGTATGTCTTGGTTACTCAGCCACACTCACCTGCAAAGGCATCTCAGGGTCAAATTCAAACTGGGGGATGAGCTTGGACCACAGCTCGAATTTTTTGGTCTCTGGATCTATATAATAGTCAAAGATGGTTCCCTGGGAAGGGAACTTGACTGTCTTGAACTCTGTCAGCCACCATTTGCTGAATTCTGCCCGGTAGTCCATAAGCTGTCAAAACAAAGCAAGTCAGAGTCAAGGCTCTACAGAGTTACAGAAGCCTGAATAGGCTGTCCTGGCATTAGGTGCTCCTTTTTATGTAGGCCTGCTCGATGGGCCAGCTTCTCTAAGAAGGACACTCTTCTGGTGAGGATCAGCCCTGAACAAGGCCCAGTGAAACAAGGGTCTCCCTTGAACATGTACAAGGGCCTCTGCTTGACCATGCAGTTGGGACTCCCTGGCACTGGTGCACCCCAGAGCCATTGAGGGGTAAAGGATAGAGGTAAAGGGGTAAAGGGTGGTATAAGAACATGGAGGAGAGTGGGAGCCTACAACCACAAAATGGGCAAGTGTGAAAAAGAACTCCAGAAGAGATAAATTGGCCCCTGTCTTAGACGCCTGAGACTCCGAACAATGTCCCAGTTGGCAGCCAAAGATGAAATAAAATCGTGAGTGTTAACACCTGGGAGCAGAGGGTCATTAGTTAAATGAGATGACTCAGAGGGGAGTCAGGTACATAACCACAGGCAAATCTCTGCTCTCTGTGCTTCAGTTTCCCTAGCTGTAAAATGAAGATCCTAGAAAAGATTTCTAAGGTTCCTTCAAGAGCTAAAATTCTAAAATCTAGGGGCAGCAGAGACAAAGCTATACTGGTCTTCTGACAAAAGGAATAGGTAGAAACACAATTTACATGAATACATATTAAATCATGAGCCCCTAAGGATAGGGATCCGTACTCAAACTATCTTGTTGTATACTAGTCAAAACATATGTATATGTCTATGTACACAAAACATACTTGAAGCTACTGCCAACCTTCTGGGGAAACAAATCCACTCTGAACACACAGATGTAGGAAAAATCCTAGAAAAGAAACAGGCCCAGATTGGGCATTTTAGGAAACATCTTAGAACAACGATGGAGTTCGAAGACCGGACAGACCAGGGAACTAGAAACATGGCAATGAGTCTGGACTTGAAAGAGATGGCATTTCTTATTTTGCTGTCAATTAAGTAAGTAGAATAGAATTCTTTCACCATAAAAAGTGAATGAAAATAGGCCCTAAGGTAAGAACAGATTTATTTGCTGTTCTTATTCTGATTTTAATTCAGATTCAGGGGACACTATATTATCTCAATATTACTCTTGGCAATCAGAAGCCTTAGGAAAAAAAATCCCATTTTTTAACTCATGGAAAAAATTCTTGAAGACCTTTAACTTCCTATGATTACCAGATTTTAAGTTTGTATGAAAAATCCGAGACAAGGGCCACCTCTAAAAAAATGTCTTTTCCTTTTCTCAATTATACCTCGAGCTACCTGGTCAATTTCTCAGCCAGTCCATAGCTGGATTGCCCAACATTGTATCACTCTCCTGTATCTGACCCTTAACCTCACCATCTGCTATAATTGGACACTATAAAGACAAGGTCTCCTTTGCTGAGTCATTCCTGTGGTCCTTTCTCATGTCGACAATTTTGGTGTCGATCTAAATGCAGTAACCTTGATGTTCTGGTCCCCTTCCTGCTCTTTGAACTTGATGACACTAAGTCTGTACTGTTATAGTGTAGCAGAGTTTTGCATGAAACAGCATCTAATTTGTTCTTTACAATGCTCTAAGTTATCCTGGCTAGTGAAAATTATTTCTAATTTATATCTGAAAAAAACAAAAACTCAAAAGGTTATACCTCTAGAAGCATATGGCAGAGTTGGCAGTTGAACACAGGTTTTTGGTCTCCCAGTATAGGGCTCCCTGAAAGATCATTTGCTTCTGAGAGATCATTTCCTGAAATTGCTACAAAGTATTTGCCAGTACCCCCTTTATTATTGGTCTTCTACTCAGCTATGGGCTGTATTTTGCATTTTTGCTTTGCTTAGATCACAGCTTTTTAAATGCAGGTATCCTTGGTGTTTCAGATGTAACCATTTTGGCCAACATCCTACTTTTCAATTTAGAGCAGGATTTTTGGTATTTGGCATGAATACAGATGTAGGGGTCTTGGAAATTCCCCACTGCTAAAAGCTTTCCTCGTTGTCCTCTCCCTGTGTGCCGGCATGGCTGCCTACAGCTCCAAGTGCTAAAGAGCCTGGATGCCTGGAGAGGTGCTTTCTCTTCAGCTTTTAAAGAGCTGAGTGGATTAAAATTTTTCTATATAGAGATAGAAAAATTGATCAAGTATCTTCATCCTGATACCCCACTGCTCATTTGGCACCAACATGGGAGAGAAGTCCAGCAGTGGTTGCTGTCTGACATTTCGGCAGCTGAAAGGTCAGGGACTGAATTCAATGGAAAGTAATAACTATGCAGTCTGGATCTCTGTGTATTTCAGTGAGGTCTCACACATCCTGCTAGACTCACTGTATCCTTGCCTAATAGGGAAAATATAAAGATGTCAAAGAAGCAGTCCATGGAGAAGCCCCAAAGGCCGTGGAACAGATAGGATGAAACTCTCCAATGCCATACTCCCAGTCCAGGCACCTTCTTGCCCTTAGAAATTTCCCCTCTCTCAACAGTATCTCGCTCTGGAGAGGGAGATGGAGAAATTCGCATGTCCCAAAAGCTTGTGAGAACTGCTTTCTGAATTTTGAGCACTAAGGAATGTTAAGGAATGATGGGAGATGAGGTGAATGTTACAATCAGAGGATGAGAAAGTAGAAAATAAGTTAATTGTTAATTCTAAATTGTTACTTCTCCTGGTTCATCTCTATTTTGGGAGGCTGAAACATTTTCTTCTTTCCTCAAAGTAGCATGCGATCAACCCAGGCCAGCAAAGAATAAAGCACAACTCTCTAATAACAGCTTGGTTTGATCCCCTGTTGTGAGAGAGGCACCAGATATTTGCTATGAAATTGAATATTTATGGTACTAGAATATTAACAATAAGCACATATGTGTGCCAGCACCATCTTAAGTGCTTTGCTCATATTCACATTGGGCTGTTAGGACAGTACCCATTTATTTAATCCTCATAACCATCCTCACTATCATCATCCTCATCTCTTTTGTTCCCATGGGGAGAATAAGGTACAGGGAAGTGAAGTTACTTGTCAACATCCCCCAGGTAATAAATGGCAGAGTTACAAATCATACCTAGAGTCCATGTTCTTAATCTGTATATGATATTTCCTGACAGCTAGAGTCAATTGTAAAAGACCGATCTGCATAATTTTGAATACATTGTTTCTAGATAAAATACCTTTTATTTAGAGGAAACTAAGTAAAAACATGGGTGGGAATGCAGAAGTATTAAGGAATTAGATGCCAAGATACTCCGAGCCAACATCCCTACCCCCAAAGAGCATGAGGCTACAACAGCCAACACCATAAGATACATGCTACTTTGGTTTCCTACCCCTAGATGTCAAGTAAGCTTTGGTTCAAACTTCTATGAACAGATCTGTGTTTCAGGCATATGGGACATGATGGTTAATTCTAGCCTGGTAAAAGTTGACACATGTTTATTCTAGAAGATTTGTAGAAGGTTAAAGGGATTTCTCCTACTCGAGAATCGACAGCATAGCATCATTTTGCCTATAAAATACACATCACCCTGAAAAATACTGTACTTATAACTCCAGTTGTTCAAACTCAAACACTGCAATTCTCCATGAAATCAGGGAAACATTCACTAACTCAAAAAGCAACAGCTCCAAATACATTCCAATTTCATGTTTCACCACATGACTTTCTATGGGGACTGATGTGTTTAGCAGTGTAGTGGGTAGATAACTAAATAATTTGATGCTCTGATGTTATTTCTGACATTTAGCAGTTCTATATTCCAAACCTTTTTTGGAAGATCAGTTTCTGCCCCTGTGGACTTGAATGTGGGTGTCAACCTCAGGACATCCTTTTACCTGATCTTGGATCATTGCTCCACCAAAAGCCCAGATGGCAGCAAACACAAAATAAAGCTCATAGGTATCCTTGGGGCAGTCTGCAGGGATGTCCTCCGTGGTCAGGAGACACTCGAGAAGGTGGCACAGCATCTGCACCATGCTCTGTTCTGGGATTGGAATTATCTTCTTAAATCTGCAAAGAGAGACCCGATATGCTCTAAAACACTGCATTTTCCATCCTAGAGGCATTGTTGGACAGCAACGAAACCAACTTGGATGTAGTGGACTCATGATTTGCCACGTTCTTTGGGAATACAGAGGACCATGGTGCTATTTAAGCCTCTTTCCTCATCAGTTATTTTTGGGCCAGCTCCCTTTGCAGAGAAGGAAGAAAGGCACAGAGTGCTCCTGAGAAGGTTTCTTTTCTCATCTTCCCTTCCTCTATTACCCTCTCTCTCTCCTCTCCCCTTCTTTGAACATTGATGACCCCCTCTCACTCCTTGGGAATGTAGGCAACTGCAACCAAATGAGTATATATTTCAGTAGTTTCACTCCTTTCACAGTTTCCTCAATTGTCAAAAAGTCAGAGTCAAAGTGGGTATAATTCTGAGGTTCCACGACTTAAGCTCAGAGGAGTTCCATCAATTAAAACACACTGAAAACATTTTCTCTGGGTAGTATTTTGTGTTAGCTCTTGTTTTAAGTCTAGTTGCAGTCCTTACAACAATGCTTTTGAGTGGTCTAATAGTCTAGGTATTACTTTTGTGAGTAATGAGAAAACTGAGTACTTAATGGGCTTTTTTTCATTTCTTTGACCACATTTGTAACAGACACAGCCAGGAACAGGAAGTGGGCCCCACATGTCACTAACAGGTGTCATCTTCACCTCTAAGCCTGTTGATCTGGCCTGTATATCATTCGTAGGAGGGCCGGCTGCATGCCTTGAAAACTGAAGGACCGCCCAGAATTGTTATCTGATATTGCAGCTTATAGCCTCTTTAGAATACCCACCCCATGTGGCACTCATAAAAGGTACATAAAGTCTTCTCCTCTTCACTTTTCTAACTTCTTGCCTGAACTGATAGTAGGCATTTCATGGCCAGCCTATGTGTTCCTCTTTGCCACCTGCCGTGCCTGGAGGGGAATGGTCTAGAGACATCTAACTTCAGGGACAGGAAAGAAAGAACATTATTGGGACAAAAAGTGTGCCCCAACATGCTTTTTATTACTGCTTTAACTTGCCACCTTCCTTATTTCTTGGCCTACCTGGTTCTGAGTGTGTCTAAGCAGATTGGAATATACTTGTCAAACAGGATGGTTAGATTGGCTCTCTCTGTCTGGATTTCCCTCTTGTCAATCCAGCTGCTAACTGGAGGGTTCCATCCCAAGTCTCCAGGGTTGATGTACAGGATCCCTGTGAGCATAAGGAATATTGTCGTTTTTCACGGATGTCAGTATATTTTTCACCCCAGAGAGTTATTTTATCTGTTTAGAAAATTGACTGATGATATTAGCTGATGGAGAGCAGTATTAAGGACCCCAAGGCCAAGTATAGGCTCAGGAGGAAAGAAGGCTCTGATTGATTAGAAATAGTTGTCATGGTGTAGAAGTGTATAGTGGGTTGAATGGTGAACCTAAAAGGGTATCCTAAAAGCATATCCCACCTAATCCCTGTATGACCTTATTTAAGAAAAGGGGCTTTGCAGATATAATTAACTGAAGGATCTTGAAATGAGATTACCCTAAATTATCTAAGTAGTATATTTACAAGTGTCCTTATAAGAAACAAAGACAAAAGAAACACCAAGAAGAAGGTCACATGAAGACAGAGGTGGAGGTTGGAGTCATAGGGCTATAAGCCAAGGAATTCCTAAGCTAGAAATATGCAAGGAAGGATTTCAAGTACTTAACGTCAAAAACTATGAGAGAATAAATTTCTATTGTTTTAAAAGCCACTAAGTTTCTAATAATTTGTTATGGTAGCCCTATGAAACAAATACAGACTGAGAGAGATGATTCTTCTGGCCTGTGTTCTCCAATCTTGGCACAGGTCCTTGAAAGGGAACCTGATATTAGATTGTAGAGATCAAACAAGGCAGTGGAGTTAAGGAAAGTTAACCTATAAAGTAGTTATTTTCCCCAGGGTGTAGTAAGAATTGCAATGCTCGGTCATTTTCACCAACATAGAGGCTTGAACTGGCCTAAAAGTAGTCTAATTTGAGGTACTTATATACAGAGGACAGTCATCCAGCTCAGGGGCCATTTCCTTTCCCATTACCATAACATTTCTGAAAAAAAATCACATGGGCCTTGCCTTAGAGCACTTGCTAAGCCTTGTGGATGTGTATTAGGACTGTGAATTAGGACAGAATTTTGGAAGATCGATATTTGGCTTCTATTTGGAGATTTCTTCAGAGCCAGCAGCATCGTATGTAATGCTAGAGACATCTGTCTTCAACTGAGCTTTCTTTTCCCCTTTCTTAGGCCATACCTGCTCTGGAGACAGTTGCTGGTGTGGCTGTGTGCAGGTGGCTGATCTCAAAGAGGAGCCTCATTGTGGGATTCAGAGGAATCCTCTCATTGCTCGCCAAGGTCAGCACCTGAAGACAACAGGGAGGGACATGCCAAGTAGAAAAGGGTTACAATGCATGGCCAGCTGGTGGGGTTCTGGCTGATTACTTCTGGTAGAAACTATGAGTGATTATTTTCTTCTTTTGTGATTATAGTCAACCTTCAAACTACACAAGGTTTAAGGGCACTAACTGCGAATGCAGTAAAAAAATATGCATATAATTGAAGCCAGAATTCCACATAAACAGATTCCAACTATCAGCCAACCCTTGAACAACATGGGTTTGAACTTAGAGGGTCAATTGAAAAATCTGTGTATAAGTGGACATGTGCAGTTTAAGCCCACTTGTTCGAGGGTCAACTGTATAATTATTTTCTAAGTTTTTTTTTGCAAAAATCCTCTCTTTGCTCCTGTAGGCCCTCTACCTCCATCCCTGTGTGTGTGTGTGTGTGTGTGTGTGTGTGTGTGTGTGTGTGTGTGTATTGAATCAGGGAAAAAAATTAAATTATCAATTTAAATTGATGTCAATGATTCAAATGAACTAGACTGTATTAGAACAATAATATTATTAAAGGAAGAAAACTTAGGCTTCATATCACTGCTACTTCTTTTAAAGTACTCCCTCTTGGATAGCATACATTTATTCTAATGAATCTGTAAATGTTGAAGCCATCATACAACTTCTAATCTGGATGTTCTTTCTGAACAAGTTTAGGAGCAGCTATTAGCTTAAAAGCCACTTTATTGGCATTCAGTTAGTTTTCATTGTTTATAAAAAATAAAATATGCTCTCTATGAATGAAGATTTGTCACCATTGAGGATGTCTGACAGGTGCAAAATGTATCTGATTCTCAGTTTCCTTATTTAAACAAAAAGAAAAAAGTAAAGAAAAAATATTTAAATAGATGATTTAAGACTCCTGTCAGCCTTAAATATTAAATTAATCTATTTGCAGAAGATTCTTAATTATAACAATAGTAAAAACAGTGAGAGCACAGCAGTGCCATTGAAATAAGTGAAAGTTGTCACTTGCATGATTCTGTTCTGAGATGTCTATTAAAGACACTGGTAATAAGTGAAAGTATGATCTTAAAGAGATTCCTACACTCCCACGTTCATTGCAACATTATTTACAATAGCCAAGACATGAAAACAACTTAAACGTCCATCAAAAGATGAATGAATAAAGAAGATGTGGTATATGTGTATTTACATACCCCCTCCACACACATACACAACAATGAAATATTAGCCATAAAAAAGATGGAAATCCTGCCATTTGTGACAACACGGATGGACCTGGAAGGCGTAATGTTAAGTGAAATAAGTCAGACAGTGACAGGCAGATACTGTGAAATCTAAATAAACCAGACAGAGAAAGACAATTTGTGGAATCTAAAAAAGACAAACTCACGGAAACAGAGTAGAATGGGGCAGGGTGGAGTGAGGGGAGGAAATGAGTGAAGGTGATCAAAGAAAACAATCTTCCAGTTCTACGATGAATAATTTGGGGGATGTAACATACAGCATGGTAGCTATAGTTAGCAATATCGTATTGTATATTTGAAAATTGTTAAAAGAGCAGCTCTTAAAATCTTCACCACACACACAGTTAATCATGAGATGATAGGGGTATCAAGCAACCTTATTGTGGTAATCATTTTGCATTATAAATGTATTTCAAATTATCACATGGTATACCTTAAATTTACACATTGGTATATGTTAATTATATCTCAATAAAACTGGAAAAATTTTTAAATAGAGATAATGGTAATAATTCCTTAATCAGGCCAAGCCTTGTGTGGAATCAAGATGTGCCTAGGAGACCAGTTTTACAGATGAGTAGGGGTGCCATGGAAATTCCCCTTCCCTCTCAATACCTTGTTGTCATCCATGACAGTGTTCAGAGACTCAATCCACATTGGATCTATGTCACCATCCAGTAAAATCCACTTGGGCCCATCATGGGTGATGTTGGCAAGCTCCCGCATGATGGAAGAGAGCAATCCTGAAAGGAGCCACAGATAACTTATTTTCCATTCACCATCAATCTTTCTTTTAACACAGCCTTTCTCAATTGGCTGCAACACTCAGAGGAGGTGTAAATAGAAGAGGCAGGTCAGAACAGGCTTTGTATTCTATTCTACCAAACATTTGACTGTGCCCGTAGTTCCACTCTGTGTTCCAGTCTGACTTTTTGCAAGATGTACAACAGCAGCAAAACAACAACAAAACCTGACAGAACTACATCTTTAAGTAACAAGAGACCCCAGTGAATCATTTCAACAGGCAACTGTGACATGATGGAGTTACATAAAACATTTTTAGGTAAGGTTTCCATCCTTAGTAATTGTGCCCAGGTGAATCTTGTCAAATGTAGGCTTTTAGAAAAGGCCCAGTGTGATTCTAATAGGCATTACATGAAATTTATATCTTTTGCAGATAGAATTGATTTTTATGATACTAAGCTTTTCTAATTAATAACATAGCATGTCTTTTCATTTATTCAAATATTGTTATGTGTTTTTTAGTAAATTTTCATGGCTTTTTCAATATATCTCTTTGGCCAAATCTACTCCTAAACATAATATAGTTTTTATCTGTTGTAAATGGGAATTTTTCCACAATGTTTCTATTTTTGCCTGGCTGCTGCTAGTATAGAGAAAAGCTACCAAACTTTATGTATTTATTTTATATTTAGTTACTTTTGATACATTTTCTTATTAAGTCTAGTGATTTTTCAATAATGCCTCTTGAGTTTTCTAGGTATACAGTTGTATAATCAGCAAAAAACAAATTTTCTCCTTTCCTCCAATTTAAACCATGCATTCCATTTTTTTTTGTCTAGTGTATTTTCTAGAACCCTACTAAGCAACGTTAAATAACAATGTTGATAATAGGTCTCCCTGACTTATTCTTTCTTTTAATAAAAATGGCTTTGGTTTCTCATCATTCAGAATGTTTCTTTTTCCTTATGGCTTTAGGCAAAAAGTATCATATTTAAGGGATTTCCTTTTATCCTTATTTTACTTAGAATTTTAAAAATTAGGAACAGCTACTGAATTTTTAGCATCAAATGATTGATCAAATAATTTTCTGTTTTACCTTGCCAATTCTGTACATTAATACTTAAAAAAATAATTGATCTATCCTCACTTTACTGGAGTATATTCTGCTTGGTTAAAGTGTATTATTATTCTCTTGAAATACTGTTGGATTTTATTCAGAATTTCTGAATCTACATTAATAAGTGAAATTGGGTTTTTGTTTTTGCTTCTGCAAAAAGATTGATAAGGTTATTCTGGTTTCATAAAATAAATTAAGAGATGTCTTTTTAAAATGACTTTGAAATTATCTTTTTTTTGTTTGGCTATTTAAAATTTTCTTTTTAATTAGTTTGTTTTCTACTTCTTATTGAGCAAATTTTATGAATTTATATTTTGCTAGGGGATCATTTGTTTCTTCTAGTTTTTCAAATATGTGCCATTTAATTGTTTTTTTTTTCTATTTTAATCTTGTCTATATTTAATATATCTTCTAATTCCTAATTTTATATACTTTTTATCTTTTTCCCCCATTAATTATTTCACAATGAACTTATTTGCTTATACAAAAAACAACAACATTTATATTGATTTATCCTTGCTATAATTTTTGGTCCCTTCCTACTAATTCCAGCTTTTATTTTTATTAGTTTCTTCTCCCCAATTTTCTTCAGTTTAATTTATTAGTCCTTAAATAATTTCTTATGATGGCTACTGACTTCATTTTCAGCCTACCTTCTGGAGTAAAGAGAGTTTAAAGTGTCTGCTATTGACTCTAGATGTGTCCAGAGGATTCTGTATGAAGTATTCTTCTTTTTATTGCTTCCTAGAGAGATTAAATTTAATTTTCTTCTAATCCAGAGGTTAAGTGAGCATTTCTTGGTTTGCAAATAGTAAAATTATTTTTCATAATTTTCTTGCTATTTGTTTCCATTTATATTTCATTATTATCAGAGAATGTGACCTATAAATTGATACTTTTGGATTCATTATGATTTCTTCTGTGGCCAACTAAATTTTTAATTTGGGGAAATGTTCCATGAACCAACCATGAAAGGAATATTTTCATATTGATAAGATGTAAAATCCCATAATGATGTTATATTGAGTTTTATGATGCATTTCCAAATTCTTCTATGTCTATGCCTATTTTTCTCTCTACCAGATCTAACTTTGAAAAAGACCTATTAATATAATTTACTTTATTTCTATTTTTAAGTTTTCATAAAAATGTTAAAAGGGTATATAGTCCATTAACTTGGAAGTTTTCTTGTATAGTAAACACATATTTATGATCATTACAAGTCTCATTTGTCAATTTATCCATATTTAATGTATTTATTTCATAAAGCTTTAATTAAAATTCCAACACAATTAAATTTTTAAATTATATTATGTGAGCTTAACTTCAATATAGAGTAAGAAATGTCTGAGACTCGCTAAGAAAATTACAAAAATGAATTGAGGAGAAACTTACCTCATCGCATATTACAATGTTGTAAAATAATTATAACCAAAATAGAATTACATTGGTATAGGACTAGATAAATAGGTGAGTGGGACAAAGTAGACAACTGAGAATCGGAGCCCAGTATATACAACAAGCTGGTGTTTAGATTTAGAAGAAAGGATAGTTTACTTAATAAATAGTGCTTGCACATTCAGCTATCCATCCAGGAGGAAAAAAAGTTGATTTTCTACTTTGTCTCATACTATGCCCCAAAATAAAATCCAGATGGATAAAAAATGTTAATGTAAAAAAAGTCTTTAGTACTAACTTTATGATACTATAGCTGAAAGTTAGAAAGAGCTATAAACTAAACAGGAATCCCAGATGCTAAGAAGACTAGACAGACATAATTTCCTATTTTAACAAGTTCATGGTTCAGGGAGAAGGTCATGTATAGATGGAGGTAGATATTAGAGTGATGCATCAACAAGCCAAAGAATGCCAAGGATTTATGGCAACCACCAGAAACGAGGAAGGATTTTTGCCTAGAGTCTTTGGAGGACTTGTAGTCCTGCGAACAGCTCAGTTTCAGACTTGGCCTCCAGAACTCTAAGAAATTAAATGTCTGTTATATTAAGGTAGGAAAAGAATAATACAAATAAACAATGCATGGTAAATATACTAGAAGTGTCAGTAGACAAATGGTAGACTGAGGAAAACCATTAGTAATGCATATAAACAAAGGGTTAATATCTTTGATAGTAAAAAAAACTCTTAAAACTGATAAGAAAATTATAAAGAAAAATAAAATTATGAAAGAGCCAATTACTAAGACCAATAAGAAGAAGAAGCTAAGCCTCATTAATAGTCAGCAAAATAAAAATTAGAGAGCTGCTTGTTAAACCCCCTTATTTTGGACTTCTGATTGAAGGCTGTAAATTAGTGAAATCTAGACAGCTTGACCTTGATGTAGTCAGACATTAAGATTTTAGGAGAAAGCTGAGACTTTCTCATTCCAGGAGCTTTATCGGCTTTAGAAAAAGGTTCCCATCAGCTCATAGGGAGTTTTCTTCCATTTTCTTTTCTGCTCCCTCCTAGTTGACAGGAGACCTTTTCCAATATATACCTGTGATTTTTAAGTCTTTGAAAGTGATGTTGAAGTCAACACCAAGTCAACATGAGTTTAGGACTCTGAATTGCTGTAGAAGAGACTGTGGTTCTGGGACTCTTCTAAGGTGAATGATGTCACCAGCATCAACAGAACCTGGCCTAGACAGTCTTCTTTAGCAGCCTCCCCAGCACTCATGGGGCAATGCTCATAGCAAGAGGTGCCCTCTGTGGGATGCTGGACTACACAACTCCTTTGGGAATGAGCTGCATACTTCCCCTCCTTACTCATGCCTTAAACCCACTTCCAAGACATGTAGAGACTCCATGACTTATGCTATAGAGTCACTAAACTACAGCTGAATCCCTGCCCTGCTGTAACCTTCTTAAGTGTCCTCTCTCAAGAGGCAGTTGGAAGAGTCTCCAAGGAAAGAGAACATCTGAAAGGCTATGGTTCCCTTCCATGCCAAAATCAGTTTCTTCCTTTCTTTGACTCCTTTCACCTCCTCTCATCCCAAACAGATCAGTCCAGTGTTCTCTTCGCATCACTCTGCTATATTTAAGCCTGCCACAGGCTCTGAGTATATGGCAAGAACTTTGTCCTAGGGGTATCCCATTCTTACCATCCTTCCATTCTCGTGTGGCTGGATTGATTATGCCAAAGAGCTCATCATTTGTGACTGCTTTGGGATTGAGGTCAGTCCAGACAGGACGGCGTTTCATAATCTGATAGGTCTTGTACAAGGACCTCAGCACCTGAGATTTGCCAGTGCCAGCGCTGCCCACCACAAACACAGAGTGCCGTACTGCCAGAAGCTCCTCCAACTGGACTACCTGGGGAGACATGAAATTCAGCAAAAGAGAGTAGTAACCTGTCACTCACCTACTGTTCTGTGAGTAGGGTTGGTGACTGAAGTGAGACTTCATGTCAACAGAAGGTTTATTCACCACAAAATGAGATGGGTCCTAAATAGAGGGCAACATGATTCATTTATTCACTTATTTATCATTCAGTCATATAATTATTAGTCATCTACTAAGTGCTGGAGAGTATATCAGTTGAGGGAGATTCAGAGGTGACTCTTCTTTCCTCCATGATCTCATAGTATGATGGACTCATGTTGAATTTTTATTATTATTACATTACATAATTACATTATTATTATAATGTAAAGTGATAAATGCCATAATAAAGTTATTTATAAAGTGCTATGGGAACAGAGAAGAGGGAACAATTGATTGTGTAAAGGTAAAGGGAATAAGAAGGGCTTCACAGAGGAGCAGGCATTTGAACTGAAGCTTTAGGAATGAGTAGAAGTTTGCCTAGAAGAGGAACAGGAAGAATATTCAAGCAGAGGTAAGAGCACAAACAAAGTCTGTGGTGCGGCAGAGCATGATGTGGTTGGCCAGACAGTTAGATGACGCTGGAGCCAATGAGTTCCTGAGAACTTTTGTTGTAGCTAGCCCTCGTGCTCACTCTTCCACACTGTTGTATACACTTACTGAAATGGAAATTCAATCATGTCATTGCCATCAGTCTGTTCCCTCAGTGTTTCTCCATAGCTTTGGTGATGAAATCCAAGATCCTTAGACTGATTTACAAGACCCTTATGCAGCCTGGCTCAAAGCAGCCTCCAGTTTTATCTCTTATCCCCAAACATGCACATTCTAGGTAGATAATTACTTGGAGTTCCTTAATGATGTTCTTTTTCTTTGTGTCTATGCTTTTCAACATACTGTGCATTCTGTTCAGAAGTGATCCTTTTTCCTTTCTTCCTCTGGCTGTCCCTACACATCCCTTAGTCCATGGTAGGTGCCCCATACCTACATCCTTTTTGTTAATACTTATCAATATTGTGATAGTTACTTTTCTGTCTCCCTATTAGATTACCATCTCCTTGAAGGCAGGCAGGACTGGGATTCTTATGTCTATTTCCAGTGTCTAGCAGAGAATCTGGCACATACAAAGTGCTCAACAAATATTTGCTGAAAATATGAAGGATGGCTGGAAAGATTGGATGAGCCCCCTCATGAAAGGTCTTGTATGTCATGACCTAAAATATTTGATCTTTATTATAGGTCGTTTCTACATATTTTGCGCCATGAGATCCTTAATAGCAGAGGAAAGTGAACTGAAGGGTAAATGTACTGAAATATTGACATGGTAGTAAAACAGTAGAAAACTTTCCCCCATACATTTCGTTTATTCTACATTTAAAAAATGGTAATAACACATATATTTCTTTTAAAAATTTTAACATGTGTTAAAAAGCATTCTAGAATCATACAACAAGGGAATTAGGAAAGTGGTACTGCTAGGCTGAACATGAAGGTAGCATATTAGTGGCTGTTTGGGGGAGAAGGATGATTAGCTTCCATTGTGACTGGATAATTTATTGAGATATTAGAGTTTTGTTTTCCATACCATCAATATTTTTCTCTTCTCTATTCCAAGCCATTGCTGTTCTTCTGATTCAGGGCCCAAAAGCACTCAGAGGAGAATCTCAATCCTGGCTCTTGTTTTCATCCTGCAGGGACTTGGTGCAGGATCTTACCAGATAAGAATGGGGAAAGTGGTCAGGAAGAGTCTCTGAGTGGCTGACATCTAAGCTAACATATAATTGAAAAAAGTCAGACATGTAAAGACCAGTGGCAATAGCATTGCAGGTAGAGTGACAGTGAGTGCTAAAGCTTTAAAGTAAGCTTAGAGAGCTCAAAGAAAAGAAAAGAAAGAAAAGAAAAGAAAAGAAAAGAAAAGAAAAGAAAAGAAAAGAAAAGAAAAGAAAAGAAGAGAAAAGAAGAGAAAAGAAAAGAAAAAGGGAGGGTGGTATCAGATGAGGTAAAAGAGGTATGCTGGGTCAGATGTATAGAAATTGGTCATTGAAATTCTATTCTTAGTACAAAAGGAAGCAATTTTAAAAATCAAATTGATCTGAGGTCATTGCATTAAAAAATATGGATGAGGAGGGGGTGGGGCAGAGGGACTGGAAGAGGCAGTAGCAGAGGTACTCTGGCTGTTGAATGGAAACTAGTATTATATTCTTAGATTTTTTTTCATGAACAACTGATTCTCTGCTACTGGAAAGACTTAACATTGTTTTAGTTCCATCATTACCTTTTTGTTCATTTCAACAGCTTTATTGAGATATAATTCACGTACGACAAAATTCACATTTTTAAAGTGTACAAGTCAATGATTTTTAGCATGTTCATAGATTGTATAAGCATCACTACTATTCAATTTTAGGATATTTCATTACCACAACAGAAAAATCCATACCCATTAGCAGTCACTTCTGATCCCCATCCCTACCTCTCAGCCCTATGCAACCCCTGATATACATTCTGCCTCTATAGATTTGCCTATTTTAGACATTTCCTATAAATCACTTATGATGTTTTCAAGGCTCACTCAGGCTGTAGCATGTACCAGTATGTCATTCCTTTTTATAGCTGAATAAGATTTCATTGTATACCACATTTGTTTAGTCATTTATCAACTGATAAATGGGTTCTTTCTACTCTCTGTTATGAATCCATCAACTTTTCACAGTATCTTTTGTAAGAAATATATAAATATCTCTATGCTACCTTCTATCTTTTCATAGCCTATCTTCTTTCAGATACATTATACTTTTATATTGCTATATTTTATAATATTTACATTCCATTTTTTACTTATATTTAGATGTTCTATATTTTTCATGATTCTAAGAGTCAAAAAACAATAGTGGCTTATATTTTTATGATTATAGATATTTTTCATTACAAAATAAAGTAATTTTCCAGAATATATTGTGTTTCCTATGGGCCTGGTGTCATGACTTAACTGAGGATGTTCTAGGCATCAATCCAAGGTCGAATGGATACTCTTTTCCTACACTCCATGTGTTTATCAATATCAGGTCACATTTACTTTTTAAAATAAAATTTAGACCATGGCTTTTTTTTTCTCTTAGTGTTTTTAATTGCTTTCCTTTCTCCACAACTTAGAAGTTAAATAAAATATGTAAGAACTTTCGTCTTGTTAATCTATTCTTGATTTGAATATATTCAATTTTGAGGTCATTTTTCTTGGACGTTACAGACTCCCTGCTCTGATTTTGGCTGATTGTTTCCTACGTCTGCTAATAGTTCTCGTTCTGTGATTCCTTTCCTTAATTCCTGATATTTTGAATCCCATGACTTTTTTCTTGTTTTTCATCTTTATTTTGATGTTGTATGTCCCCAAATAACCCATTCAAAAAAGGTGCATAAGAAGTAAAAAGTATGACTCTGAAAATATCTTGAATGATAATTGGGTTTATATAGAATTTTAGTCTTGAAATAATTTCCCCTCAGAACATTGAAAGAATGGTGTCCTTGTTCTCTAGTATCTGATATTGCTGATGAGAAGTTCTGATGTCATCCTAAATTTCATTCCTTCCTTGGGTCACTTGTCTTATCACTCCATCACCCAACAAGGAAACTTTTACTTTTTTCTCTTGACTCTTGACTGCTGAAATTCTATTATCATGTGTCTTTGTATAAGTCCATTTAAATCTACTCTCTTCCAAACTAACTGAGCCCATCAATCTGGATACATGTTTCTCCAGCTCTAACAAGTTTTCTCTGTTCTTTCTTTCTAGAATATGTTGCATTACTTAGATTGATCCTCTGTATGTCAAATTGCCTTTTGTACTTTCTGCCTCTTGTGTGTGTTTGTTTATTATATATATTATATATTGTATTAAATATGCATAGCATATATTTTATTATACATATATTTATATGTTATATTTCATTATACACACATTGTATATATTTATCATACCCCATATACATACATACATACATACATACATGCATGCATGCATACATACATAGGTCATCTTAGGAGACTTCCTTGTCTTTTTTTCCAGTCCTCTCACTGAATTTTGTGTGTCATCAATGACACTATTCATTTCAAAAGACTCTTTCCAATTCTCCAAGAGTTTTTTTTATATAGCATCTTATTCTTATTTTATGGATATCATTTTCTTAAATTTCTTCAAGATATAAATTAGAACTTTCAAAATGTTCTGTTTCTTATTTCTACCAGGATCAGTTGCTATATGTGTATGTGTACTTGTGAATATGTGTGTGTGCATGTCTGTTTGTCCATTGGTCGTCTTTCTCTCGTGTTGCTGGTTTTCTCCAGTATCCAGTGAGCCTTGGGTTTAAATGAAGAGCTTCATTGTGTTTCCTAGGAGCTAGGATGCTGGATATGTGGTCTCCAGGGTGGGAGGACAGAGAGGGAGCTCTGCACAAGGTCAGATCTTGTCCTTTGTCTTTGTCCTTTCACTGTGGGTGAGTGAACAGGTGGCTGACCTTCAGGCCAAGGGGCCCCAAACAGAATGGAAGGGCTTTAAAATGTGGCCCTAGTATCCCAAGAGCAGCCATAGTTTCCCCCAAAGTGTTTATTAAATTCCCTTGGACTTTTCTTTTTTGATTATGTGTTAAATGCCTGGCTGCACATAGTTTGCATTCTTGGGAAGTGAAAACTAGAAAGGGGAGCTAGGAGAAGAATCTGGTGAGCCAAGTGGCAATACTATAGAGTAAACAGATTTAATGATACCTCTCTAGCTATTTCAGTTCTCTTTCTCATCCCTGCCCTCCTTCACTACCAACTCCAAACCCAGAGCTTCTCTAGGATTCTTCTTGGCAGGCCAGCTGTGTCCTGGCCTCTCTTACCCTGAAGCCCTTTCTAAGTGCATTCTGGCCCACAGCTTTTTTGCTCTGTTTGATCTGTCAACCTGCTTTCATGTTCTTTTCATATTTTCAGAAATTTATTGTAATATTCCTTTCCCAGTTTCCTCTTTTTTAAAATAAAATAAACCAAGAAACCTAAAAACACTAAATTTATATTATTGATCTTAAGGGATCACAGGATGCCATCTCAAATCAAAGCCTCACTAGGATTTTTGATGAATTAACTTTCAGAAATTTTAGTGGACAGTGCAAATAAAAACTGGGTAGAAAACATCATCTCTTCCAATATCCTTTAATAGAGAGTGAAAAGTGGTTATAAAAAAGAAGGGAAGAAAATACAATGTGGGCCTACTGACAAATAAACAGAAAGGAAGGGTAATAGAAAATAGAAAAAAAATGCAGAAAATGGGGAATAAGGGTCATATTGCTTCAGCAGACTCTTAGAGAGCCTGCGAAGATCTGGACTATCCTGATCTAAGATGTGAGTTCCAGTCCTCCTCATTTTAGGAGCCTCATCGGATTTAATTCTTTTCTGGGGTTGGGGTGGGGGCATATCTTAAGATCAGACCATTTAAGAGGAAACCCCTCAGCCTGTCATTCAAAGCCTTTGATATCATGATTCCACATTCTCTTTCTAACCCTATTGCCCACTCCCCACCACTACCATCCCAATACCTTTTTTCTCTAATAGTACTAGACTTGTTGCTGTTGCTGGTACAATCTCTATGATTCCCCTCCTACTTCCTTGTTGACAATTCCCTTCTACCTAGAAAGCCCTTCTACCCATCCCTACTCTTCAAAAATCTAGCCACTGAACTTAAGAGGAGAGAGGTTGGGAGTTAGGAAGGGCAAACTGGCAAAACAATTACAGCTGTGAAGGACCAGGTAATGCTTTGTGTTTTTTGTTTGTTTGTTTTGTTTTTTGTTTTTTTGGTTTTTTTTTTTTTTTTTTTTTTTTTTTTTTTTTTTTTTTTTTTTTTTTTTTTTTGCGAAAACATTCCTCAAGGGGCAGCACTTTGTCTCCCATGAAACAGCTTAGTGGAATATCTTGGAGAAGTAATAGCATCCTAGTTTCCTCATCTATAAAACATCGCCTGTCTTGATGGTTTGGGGAACGTAATGTGATACAGAATATAAAACCACTTGTGAACTCTAAAGTGATATTCATTTGATTCTTAAAGATATTATTGTACAGGAAAAAATTCCATCCATGTCTCTGTACCTCAGAACCTTCTTTTGTGGCACTTGTCATATTCTGCCCCGAGGCATAGTTATTTGTGTGCAGGGACTTCTACTGTAACAACATTTATGCATCCTAAAAATGTTAACTGCTATAAAATTGCACAGTAAAAACAACAAGCTTATGGGAAAACAGGATTGGGGCAGATCACTCAAAATGTACAGAATTTTGTATCCTAAGCCCTAAAAATTCAATGATGCCTTCTAATTCCAGTGAAAATTCTAGCACAGTTAAATAATTAGAGAATTTGCCAATGACATCATGTCTGTTAATCCTTTGAAACCTTAAATCTGGAAGTCTGTGCTTTTTTTCCCAATAGGTAGATCGTGGACATAGTCTCTTCTAATAATGACCATTTTAATCACAACTAATGCTCTAATCTAAGTGGAGTCTTCTTCATTATTCCACTGTCTTAATATATGGGGAAATATCTTCTGCTGCCTTGAGCATCCCTAGAAAATAGCACAAACCGTTATGGTTCCTACAGCTATGAAACTAGTTGTACCAAATTTTTAGGTTTTTTTTTTTTTTAAGGTCTATATTCTAAATGTATTCATTTTCTATTCTTGCTGTAAAAAATTTATTACCAACTTAAAGGCTCACACAACAAAAATTTTTTATCTATACATTAGGTGGTCAGAAGTCCAAAATGGGTCTTATTGGGCTCAAATCTTGGTGTTGGCAGGGATGGGTTTTTTTTTTTTAAAGCTCTAGTGGAGAAAATGGTTTTTTTTTTTTTGCCTTTTCCAGCTTCTAGAGGCTTCCCACATTTGTGGGTTGTGGTCCCTTCCTCCATTTTCAAAGCCAGCAGTGGCTGATTTGGTCTACCCCATGGCATCACTCTGACACGCACTCTCCTACCTCCCTCTTTCACTTATAAAAACCATTGTGATTATATTAGGCTACTCAATAAATCTGGATCATCTCCCTATCTCAAAGTCAGCTGATTAGCAAACTTAATTCTATCTGTAACTTTAATCCCCCCTTGCCATGTAACATAACATATTCACAAATTCTGGATATTAGGCTGTAGATATCTTGTGGGGGGGGGTGGTGGTGTTATTCTGCCTACCATCTTAAGATTTTCTTCTTTAATGGTAGAAAGCCTGATTCTGATCACATCAGAACATTTATAAGAGAAGAAGAGTACATATGAACTGGACTCTATGTTATATTACTTTTCTGTTATATATCACTCCATGTTATATCATTTTTCTATAATCATGTACAAAGTAATTCACATGAAAGGAACAGATGCTATAGCAGAGAAGACTGTCATTCCTCCCATTGGACCATGAATTCCCTTACTGTTGGGGCTCTGTTTTTCTCTTGCATTTCCCAGCATGCATTCCACATTTCCACATTGTGAGTGCCCCATTGTAGTTATTACAAAGTAGATAAGTATCTATTCATCTAAAGCAACTCTTTGGATCGAGGATGAAATATAACCTATCATCTAAGAAATGACTTAAGAGACAAATATTGTGTACCTTGAGCACAAAACTGTCCTCAGCCTGGAGCTTCAGTTCCACTACTGCCTTTTTAACCACAGTTTCAAAGTTGAGGTCTCTCCTCCGAGGGACATTCAGGCTGGGAAAGAGGTCCCCAATCAGTCCCATAAACACTGGGATATCATCAGTCACGATCTTGGGGATATTGAAATCTCGCAAGGAGCGCATCAGGACTTGGTCCTCAGGCCGGTCGGGGTCTCCTCGCTTCAGGGATCCTGCCACTACCAGCACAGACTTGATGGCTCGCAGGCCCCAGTCATAGTGATCCTGAGGGAAGGCAGTGAAGGTTAGACTAGAGTTGCTGGGATGCAGAACACCCTAAGCTTAGGCTAGTGTCAACAAAATTATAGATATCACATCAGTATTAGGTCACTTCTGAGGCCGAGGCAGAGGCATAGCAAAGAATGATGTAGGAGATCATGATCCCGGGATCCTGGTTCCTAGTTTGGCATTAGTTACTTTTATAGCTGTGATGACAACAAAGCAGACACAGAACATACTGGGAACTGGGGGTCAGGGAGATTAAACAGAACCAGGTCCAAACCTATCTAGCTACTCCTTGTACATCAAGGAGGGAGCCATGTTTACTCTTAGAGATGGTTGAGGCTGAGCTTATATGCTCCACCTTGGAGGTCTTCAAACTCTGAGAAAAGAAATTAAAAATCATTTTGAAAAATTTTTGTCAAAGGTGAAAGGAACTCAATAGTCACAAGTTCTGATAATAGATTCTGTGGAAGAGTGGACCATTCTGCTGTTATCAGGTCTCGGAGCAGTCTGATGGGAGAAATGGTGGAGTGGGAAGTTCAGAGCACAGAATTTGAACTCAGATAGACCTTGTTTCAAGCCCCAGCTCTGCTACTTGCTTCATAGCAGATTGTTACCTAATTAGAGCTGTGATGTATGCTACAAAAGACAACTCAGTGTGCAATGAAGACAATAGACATGGTGGCTATGCCTGAAATTTTGACTGTCTTCCCTCTTCTAAGCCTATGGACATCCTGTTCCTTCTGGCTTTGACTGCACTTCTCATCTGTGCTTGACTGAATTCTACTCCCTTAGGTCTTCTTTAATATTATTTCTTTAGGGAAGTCTGATCCTTGGCCTGGATACAGCCACTACTTCCTTTGTTTCCATTGCATACCAAACTCAAAGAAGACTAATGCAGGTGCAGTAAGTATGATATGGAGAGAGAGGGCTGTGAACTGAAGTTGTGGAAGTAGGCAGGAGAAAGAGCCCAATGCATTTTCTTTCAGGCAGTGAAAAGGTTATTGGATTTTATCCTAGGAATGGTGAGGAGCATTTTAAAATTATCATTCTGGCTGTGGCTAAAGGACAAATTTGAAGAACTAGAGCAGAGGTGGAGAAACTAGTAGTAAGACATTTTTAAGAGTTTATGCAAGAGACATGGGTACTACGGAATAGAGTGCTAGAAAAAAATAAACATATTTGAGAAATATTCAGAGGGTAAAATGAACAATAGTTCATTCATGATTAGATGTAGAATTAAGGAAAAGTGTCAAGGATAATTCCCAGGGTTCTAGAATTAACAAGGAAATGATGGTTCCTCATACTAAAGCAAGGAATGCAGAAGTAGTTGTGGGGTGTGGGGTGACAGGAAAATTAGCTTTAGAGGCTGCTTTTAGATATTCTGCTTTTTAGATATTCAGGGTGAGCTGTGGTATAGACCATTGGCTATATAGGTTCAGAGTCCAAAAGAGAGGTTTGGGATGGTCATGAAAGTTAAGTCACTGGCATGGAAGTTGATAGTGGTAGATAACCTAGAGAGAGGATGCAATGAGCAAGGGGCCTGTGAACTGCAAAGAAAACAGTAGAGTTTTTTTTTTTTTTAATTTATCTTGGACAGATTTAACAGGGCTAAGGGAGCTCATGTTGTGGTAGCAAAGGTGATCCAAATAAGAGAACCCCAAAGAGAAGTGAAATTCATTGGGAACAGCCCAAGAATGCCTAGTTGGCTTGATAGCAATGAAGAAATTCTCCATCCAATGTATTAACCTTGAAGGTTTTTGGTTATGTTTTAAGGTGTTATTTCTGTGCGTGGATCTGCCCTAGGCACTAGCCACCTTTAAGGACAAGCAGCAATGGGAAGCATGGGTCTCTTTAATACCTAACTCTCTCTTCCCAATGCTTTCCCCATCTTATGTCCTTCCAGGTAAAGACCATTCCATCTAAGGGTTTTCCTTGGCCACTGCAAGTGTGTCCTATGGGATGGTGATCTCCAAGGTGCTGCATTTAAAACAAATTGTTCGACCACAGAAATCCATTTTTTAATAAAATACCCAACAACACTTTTTTATTATAGAAGTGTTCAGACTTTTTAATATACTATGGGCACAGTGACCCTCTATGAAAAGGCTCTAATATGTTTCCCCAACACATGAACCCAAGAACCCATCCAGAGTGGGGCAATCACACATGATTGATTTTCCAGTTTAAGCTGGGAGTGTACCTGTTTGGAGAGAAGCTCTTTGCACAACTGGTAAAGAGTGATAAACTTTCTGGCTAATAACCGGGCTTCAATGAATCCTTCTGCCACCAGCATGATCTCACAGATCAATTCAAAGTCTGGAACAACCATCGCACAAGGCCTGTGTACAGGGAGACAGAGGGTCAAGACAGTTTTCCAATCATAGTCCAAGACAAGAGACACTGGTTGAGATCATGAATAAAGGCATCCATAAAACCTTACACCTGAGCAATGATTTCATCTAAGACTTTCAATTCAAAGTTGAGTTTACTAAGGATAAAGAAAGTGAACTCTCTTGCCCAAGGTGATGGATGATGTTAGAAGAGAGGTAGAGAGTTGAGGCTACAACTCAAGTCTTGTAACTTGAGTCTAGTGTGGCTTACATAAGGCACAGATCAGTAAAGCAAGTCATCTTGAATTAGGGACTGAGGTTGAAGAACTGAATCTCTTTTGATACCTACAGAAAACTGACAATCTCTTTGTTCTTCATCCTCGAGACAAATGTATCCTCCAAGCCTGAACACTCAGGGCTTATTCTGTACTCACTTGCATATAGATGTAAATATATAATGGTAAGGGTTAAAGTAAATGCTTATTAAGCCCCCCTTGTCACAAAACGGCATATATGAGAATGCAGAAGAGGATTTTTGTCTATATTATATAAGAATTTACTTTGATTTTTTTTCTTCTGGCTCTAGAAACATTTCATTTTAAAATTACTTGTTTTTAATTAATTTAGTAGGTATATAATAGGAGCCTAAGGTTGTTTCATTTTCTTAATTGCATTTTCCCTACACTGCTACAGAATTTTAAAAAATATTTAACTCAAGTATGTTTTTCCTTTATTTTATATTGCATTAAAATTCAAAGGAACAATCAAATACTTAGAAACTCAAAATTATTTTGCAACATGAAATGAGGTTAAGTATGTCTCTACACAATGGAAAGCAATGCAGCCATGAAAAATAATGCTGCAGAAGAAAAATTGTCTAATGACATAGGAAGACATTAATTAATGAAGGCAAGATACTAAACTATATAAGCTATGATCCTGAGTTTGAAAAAGAAATACTCTGCCCACAAAACATTGGAAAAACATTGGAATGAAGAATGCCAAATGGTTACACTGATTATCTCTGAATGGTAGGACTGGAGTGAGGAGGAGCAGAGTCTAAAGTCAGACTGGCTGGGTTTAAATCCCGGTTCTACCACTTGCTAGTTGGACTGTTGCTAACTCTAGTAACTAGGGTTACTACCCTGGGCAATTTGCTGAATCCATCTATTTTCTTATTGTACAAGGGGGATACTAATAATATCTGCCTCATAAGATCTTTATGAGAATTAAATGAACAAGTAGATATTTGTCTTTATTGTTTTTACAAATGTTTTTCGGTACCCTCCTCCCCAAATTTTCTTCTATGAACATAAGTTCTCTTTAAATTCAGGGAAAAAATATAAAGAATATTTTTTATCAGGGTGATAATCCACCTTCATTATTGTGTCTAATATTCTATTGCACCAGTTTAGACAGCCTGTTGAAATTCCAACAAGCTCTTGGCTAGAGTGGAAACTTGCTTGAGGAAGAGATACCCACTCCACTCTTGTGATATAAGAATTTGCTACCATTGAAAGAATTTAAAAATGAGAGACTTGAGTACCCTGGGAGTTTCCAGTTGCTTGCTAGGACCTCATGTCTCCTGAGAGCACTGGGCCTCTCAATCCTACTACAAGACACCTTTGTTATAGCTCCCACAGCCTATCTTAGGTAACAGTTCTGTAGGTAGAAAATCAGAAGCCATGAAGCATCTTTCAATTTTTTCTTTGTTGGGCTGCCTTTTCTGGAAAAAAGATGGAGATTCCAGCCCTTGCTAAGAAATGCATTTGTATTTTCTTATCAAAATAAAGATTTTAAAACATGGCAATATCCATGGTTGACAAAGGTAAAAGAAAAGAGGTGCTCTCATGCACCACTACTAGCAGTATAATTCAGCACTACTCCTTTTAGAAAGCAATTTGGCAATGTGTATCAAGAGCCTTAAAAATGTTCCTCCTTGTTAACTCAGTAATTCCACTTCTGGGAAGGCAGCCAAAGAAAATAATCATGCATAGAGGGGGGAAAAAGACTAAAGATGTGTATTACAGCATTATGCATGAATTTATTTTAAATGTTAGAAACTGTCTTAATATTTAACTCCGGGAGACTAGTTAACTTTATTGTGGACCTTGAACTTGATAGAATAAAATGCAATCATGGAATGAGATTTATTAATATCTGACAGAAGATACTATTTATGATATGATTATGATAGACTATGAAATGAAAAAATCAAAATAATACAACACTGTGTGTAGACCACAAATGCAGACTACAAAGGTATGACTTTAAAATATGCATGTAAAGAACAGTACACAATTAAGTAAAAAATCATTTTACTGATTATAGCATTAAAAGTGGTTTCTTAAAACTACTTTTCTATATGTTCCAAATTTCCTCTAACATATAGGTCATACTTTTCTGGTGGAAAAAATAAAAGCAGGCTCCCGTTGGGTCATCACATGGGGCAGTACTAATGCTCACCTGAAGAGAGCCTTGAGGTTCTCCGGCAGTTCTGTACGGCCAGCATAGCCTGGGTTCATGGTGATAAAGATACCCACAGAAGGATTCAGGCTAATTTCCTCCCCAAGGAAGTTGAACCACCGCTTCTTATCTCGAATTGCATCTTGAATACTTTTTACCTGGTGAACAAGTCAACAGAAGTTTCTCTACTGCATTTTAGGTTTGGGATGGTAGCTAAAACTGGAAATCCACATAACATAAACACTTATTCTGTGACCTCTTTCACTGAAGGAAAGGTACAATGACTACAACCTGGACCCTTTACTGTTGGACATTGGGTGCCTGTCCAAAACAAATCTGGCTGCACAGGTCCATATTTATAACACAGAGGCAAGACCTTGGAAGGGAACAGAAAACAGGTGTTTTACTCTCTCTGAGCATTGTCCACTCTGTGGTAACACAGAGTATTAGCATTAACCATGTGCTGAGCACTGTTCTGAGCACTTTTTATGCATTAACTCATTTGATCCTCACCACAATCTGTTGAGCAGAGCATTTCAATACCATTATTCCCATTTCTCTATGATGAAATAGAAGCATTGAGAGGTGTAGTTTGCCCAGCTTTACACAGCTACTAAGTAGTGGTGTCTGGATATGAATCAGGCAAATGGATTCTGGGGCCTAGGCTCTTAGCCACTGCATGATAGAAGAACACCAGTACCTACCTCCTGGGCTTGTTTTAAGAATTAAATTAAATGAAGTCATAAGAGTTTAGTATATAGAAAATATACTTAAAAATAGCTTAAAATAACAGCTAACATGGAAGTTGTTAATGTGCCTATTATCATTGCAGTTGTGGTCCTCATCTTAGTTTAACTTCTCACAACCACTCACCAGTATACTCTCCAAAACAGACAGTATTAAGCCCAGGTTACAACAATGTAGATGGAATGTCCTGTATCATGAGGACAGGAAAGAGCCATAGTAGCAAAGGTAGGCTGGGGCCAAATCCTTGAGGGCTATTAATGCCTTTCTAAAGTGATTAGGCTTTTGCTTAAATGTAGTCTGAAATCAGAGGGGATTTAGGTAAAGTTTGACCTGGTCAGATTTCTGTTCTAGAGTACTCTTATTAGCAGTAGGGGAAGAGACAGATGTGAAATTCACTCATACATATATATTTTTTTACATCTGGTACTTTGAAAAAAACATGCAAAAATGATCAGCAACATAAGGGGTACATTTGTTCAGCCAGGACCTGGAATGTCTCTGAGTATTTCCAGCCCCTCAGGGTTCTTGAAAGCAATACCTAAAAGCTGGAATCAGAGCAAAGATTTTCGAATGAGCCCCAAACATGTCATCTATGCTTAGGGTGTTTAGAATAGCCAAAGTTTCTGTAGAGCTTGGCCTGCAGGTATGTGTGTGTGTGTGTGTGTGTGTGTGTGTGTGTGTGTGTGTGTGTGTAAAGGCAGCTGGACCATCTCACCATCTCAAACTGGGCAAGCTAGGCAAGGCTCTTTCCAGTGCCTGAAAGGACAGAATTTGCCAGACATGAGACAGTTAAGATTCAGCTCTTTTCTCAAATGAAGCTCTAATGACTGAATGCATTTGAGCTCGAAGCAATTAGTTTGAGATTGAAATGTCTTTTCTATGTATAGACTATCAATGCCTTTCTGGCAGAGGTGGTCTTCAGTACTCACATTGGCTAAAGATTAAGTTCTGCTGGTTCTTGGGGCACTCACAGCACAGCTCTGCCAAATAGCCTCTCACCACTCTGCAAGCTATACAAGTGGTAAAGGCTAGGTTTGTTCCTTTGGCCTCAGTCCTCCCATCTATAAAATATACTTAGTACTCACCTTGTTATGGAGTGGGAGGTGAGATTAATTACCATTTACAAGTTGCTTGATATCTCTGGGTAGAGGCAAAAGTGAAAGCCTTTTCTGCTGTTTGCTCAGACCCAGCATTCCTTCTGGAAACACCAAGGCCCAGAAACCTCAGGCTCAGCAAGAATTGATGATGCACTTTAGCATCAGTAGCATCTGTGCTTTTGTGTAACTTCTATAGGGGGGCCCTTGAGGGGAAGTGTTGAACAGACTTGAGGATACAGTTAACAGCAGAACGTCAGTGCAAATAATATGTCCTGTTAGCCTGGCTTCTGAGAAACGGGAGACTTCTGTTGACATTTTCTCATTGCCTTCTCAGCAACTGAGGTCCAGGAACAAGCCATTGGAAGGTAACAGTGAACAAGGTTCAGGAGGATCTGATAAAGAGGTCCTGCAGGATGCCTGGGGGAGAAGCCGGTGGACTGGAACCATGTGAACTGAACTGCAAGCCTGACCAGGTGGAGGTACACATTCAGGTAGGCACAGACTGATATCTAAGTCTGCCGTGTATACTCCTCAGTTAGGGAAGTCTATTTCTCCATTAAAAACTCAACATTTTTGGAGATTTTAAAGTCATAGGGAATTACAACAAAATAACACTGACATTTTATGAGCACTTGATATGTACAGGTGATATTCTGAGTATTTTACATGAATTATCCCATTCAGTCTTCTCAGTACCTGTATGAGATGGGTCAGTCCTCATTTAATAAATGAGAAAACTGGGACAGAAAGTAATTAAGAAACTGTAGTTATATAAGATGTCAACATAAGAGACAGTGAGGGAAGGTATGTGGGAACTCTCTATACTATTTTTGCAACTTTTCAATAATTCTAGAATTTGTTTAAAATAAAAAGTTAAAAGAAAAAGAAAAATATATTTGCCAGATATCTAACAGTTGGTAAGTAGGCACTGGAGTTAAAAACCAGGCCATCAAGTGCCAAAGCATATACCTTGAGATACTTCCTCAAACTGCCTTCTGCCAGAAGGAGTACTGGTGCCAGTTCCTCATCAAATATATATGTTTTCAGAATAATTTGTATATCTCTGAAAATAATCAAGTTTGTTGTAAATTGGAGGCATAAGTTTCCACGAAATAAGAAAAGGTGCTTTTGCCATCCATTAAACAAAACAAAAATGGAAAGCTATGTAGAAACAAATGTTCTCAACTGGGGATGACTTTTCATCTGTCCTCCTGAAGGAATATTTGACCATGCATCGAGATATTTTTGTTGTCACAGCTAATGGGGAGGTTGCTGCTAGTGTCTTGTGGGTAGAGGCCAGGTCTACTGCTAAACATCATACAATGCATAGGACAGATCTTTACAACAAAGAATTATCAGGTCCAAGACATTGATAGTGCCAAAGTTGAGAAACTATGATCTGGACCAAACATTTTACATATTAGGCCAAGAAGATGTAAATGGCTTGTCTACCATTCCATAGCTTGTATCCCTGAGTCCCACCAAATTCTCATGCAAATTCTTAGCCCCACACCAGATTAATCAAATCAGAAATTCTGGGGGTGGTATCCAACCAGCCTTGTTGTAATAAGCCCTCTAGGTGCTTTTGATATGTACTAAAGTTCAAGAACCACTGCAGTGCAGTCAGTTCTTGGATTTCCACTCACACTTGCTTCTGCCCAGGTGTCCCTATTTATAGCTGCTGACTGACCCCCTCCCTCTCTCTGATGAGCCTGGGGCTTCCATTCCCTTCTACCCACCTGTCTTGGAGAGGACTTGTCCCTGCAGCCCACTGACCTGGATCAATCAGGCTCGATCTTGTGGGTCTTGATGTGAACCCAAGCTTCACAGTCCTCAAGATAGTTTCCTTACCTTGCAATCTCCCTCTCAGCTCTTGTTCTCAAAATTTGCAGAACATAAAAACCGTGTGAGAAGGTATTATTTTTTTAATTTGTATTTATTTATTTGTTTGTTTGTTATTTATTTAACTCAATGCTCAGGTCCTGCCTCAGACCAATAAAATCAGAATCTTTGGGGGTGGAGACTATATTTGTGCATTATCATTTTTCACACTTGCCCAGGCAACTCTAATGTGCAGCCAACATTGAAATTACTGTGCCAGGCAGCACATCTGCAACTGTATTTTGCATATGAATCACTGGCATCTTGTGAAAATGCAGATTCTGTTTCAGCAGGTCTGTGCTGGGTCTGAGGGTGTGCATTTCTAACAAGTTCACAGGGGATGCTGACACTGATGGTCCACAGCTTGAGTAGCATAGAGCTAGATAACACCATTTAACTGACCATTCTCAGGACATCTGGTAGCCAGTTAAGTGTCCTTCCCACCAGACTCATTCTTCCACATCAATTTCATGACCTACCACTGCCCTAACCAGACGAGTTTACTTTCTCTTTCCAGCCTCTAAGGCTTTTGACTGCACCTTTCTAATGGAGTTTACTTTCTGCTTCATATTTTAGATATATGTATAAAGTTTACTTCTCTATATCAGAGGCCAGATTTCAATGATCTGTGCTGTAATACACTTAAGCTATGTGTGCTTTTCTGACCATGGGGGCTTGATTTGACATCTTAAGAAAGGTATCTTTCCCTTCAAAGACTAGAAGTTGGTGGTTTTAGAGGGTTACACCCCTATATCCTCCCACCCAGGCTAGAGCCCTGCATCAGATGCATTCACAAAATATTAAAGTCATACTAACTCTGCAGGTGACAAACTTTAAGAGGTTATCAGTTAGCTCTCGCTACATGAATCTTTTCAGCTTTTTCACCACACGCCTCTACCTTGATCCTTTCATTCTAAAAAAGTGGCCCATTCTCTGGTCCCCTGTGGTCATTCTCTCTTCCAGCCTTTGCTGAAAAATGCCATGTGTTATTCAAATCCTGCATGATTCATTCTCCACTTCTTTCTGCAATGGCAGACTGGCATCTGCTGCCTTCAGGAAGTGCAACCCACTCATCACTTTTTACATTTTTAAAAATATTTCTGTGTTTTTACCCTATACCTTAAGCTCTTCTATGAAAGGTGTTACATGGGAGGGTCCTTTGGTTCTGAAACCATTTGTTCAGCACCTTGAGTACTTGGAACACTGCTATGGTGGGCTCCCAAGTCCTTGCTGACTGATCTGCTGTTTCTAGCTGCTTCCTACCTCGGAAGGGAGTCAATTGGCAAGGGCGCCTGACCAGAGGATGTGTAGGGGAACAAGAGGCTAGAGGTATAGGGCAGTGAAGTGTGCCCTGGTGGAGCATGTCCTCAGGCCAGATAACATAAGGCCTAGTGAGCTGATTGCAGTAGTAATAGCAAAATTTTTTTAAAAGATAAGTACTGTGGTAACTTATACATTTTAAAAATAGCAGAGTAATTGCTCTTGAATTGCCATGCCTTCCCCTAATTGGATATGTAATTCTTAACCAATTTGACAGAGACATAATAACATCCAGGTACAAGGATACTGAAGCATACTCACTTTTGTAGAAGTTACTAGGAAGAGGAGCACAGATGGGCAAGGAACAGAGAGGATGAAAGGCAGAGAAGGAAAGGGAGGGCAAAGGAGAAAGTGTCAATGCTGGCGTGCCTTCTGAACCAATATGCCACCCTGGACTACTATGTGAATAATTAAGTACAATTTTCTCCTTGGATGATTTAAAATGTTATCAGCTCAGATTTTACCCAGGCTGCTGTCATAGCACTTTCTTAAGAATGTCTCCTATAGGTGTGTTTCTAGACTGGAGTGTAAAAGCATCATGAAATTCCAGACTAAACTTATTTCATTTAATTTCAGAAGCAAAAGGGAACTGGTTTTGGAGAATCCATTACTGACCTCATGTTGGATAGTTTCAAAAAAGGCAAATTTAATGTCTTATCCATTAGGGACAGTGACTTTGGGGCATTACCTCATAAATTAGGACACTGTTAAGTTTGTTAAGATAGCTGAGGCTGGACCAGCTGAGAACTAAAGGGTATAGAGAGCACTGGTGAGACCAGGGTGTGGACCCTCCTTCTTTGCCCTATGCATCCTATCCTTCCGCTTTTCTTTAACCCATTTACTGCAATGTCTACATAATAATGATAACAATCATCCTCACCACCACCATCACTCCCATCATCATCACAACCATCATCTTCATAACCATCATCATCGTTATTACCAACATAATCACTACCATCATTATAATCACTATCTTCACCATCATCACCACCATCATCATCATCACCACTACATGACTACCATTTTCACCACCATCATCACAACCTCCATTAATATCATAATTATCACCAACATTACCACCATCGCCACCAACATTACCATGATCACAATCAGCATCACTATCATCACCACCATCATCATCATCCTCATCCTCATCCTGATCCTTATCCTCATCCTCCTTATCATCTTCTCAGAGACTAATTTATTGACTTTCTATTATATGTAGGGCTTCGTTTTAAGTGCTGTACACATATCAATAACTATCACAATTCAGTATACTTGCCTAAGAAAAATGTCAGTTAAGCTAAACTTTTTCCTTGTTCTTTGTCTGGACAT
Organism: Rousettus aegyptiacus; assembly: GCF_014176215.1. Lineage (NCBI taxonomy): Eukaryota > Metazoa > Chordata > Mammalia > Chiroptera > Pteropodidae > Rousettus > Rousettus aegyptiacus. Next base: position 70,167,545 of record NW_023416309.1, read on the forward strand.
AAAAATTTAAACAGAGGCCTATAGGGACCAAAAAATCCAGTTTTATTTTTTCACTTTGCATACATATTGCTTTAGAAATAAAAGCAAACGATAAGAGGAAAATTAAACTATTTTTGACTGTACAATGTGTGGGCACAAAGTAGGAACACCAGACATGCAACTGTTCTAAGACTGCACCACAGCTTTCATCCTTGTATGGTACCTTGACATTTGCTTTGTTTTGTTGAGGCAAGATGATGGGAGGCTCTGAGACCACAGGCTTCCCCTAGTGGGAAATGGGGAAATTCTGGTTACAGAGAGGAGCACAGGAACAGGTGCTAGCAAAGGATATGTTTCTCTGTGGTGATTGGGGGTGGGCTTTAGGGGAGGCTGGCGGACTTCTGTTTAGGCCTTCACAACTATCAGGACCACATGCGAGAGCTCTGACATGACTATAGACACTGATTCTCCCACTGCCCAGCACCTCCTTAAAACCACTGCCAAGTAAAGGGGTAATGTCCCTTTCAGAAATTTCCAGGGGTTCCTTGTTGCCTACTGAAGAAGGTAGAATGCACATCACGGCATTTAAGTCTGTCTACTATTTGGTTTAAACCTACCTCTCTAGCTTCATTTTCTCTCTAGTATTTTACCTCCTCTACACCAGATCTGTGCCCAAACCTGCAACCAGTCAGCATAAGTGTGGATGCTGGGTTGAAATCCTATATGTATATACAGACATATGTATGTACATATATACATATACATATACATATACATATACATATACATATACATATACATATACATATATGTATAGATAGATAGATAGATAGATAGATAGATAGATAGATAGATAGACAGATGATAATAGTGTCTCATGAGACTGTTGGGATATAAAAGATGTAAGAGATAATGTAAGATACAAGGTATAAGAGATGATATATGAGAAGTATCTGGTACACAACAGACTTTCAATAAAGGTTTGTTCCTCTCCCCAGTCTTCGGCAGCTCTCACTGTCTTTGGGATCCTTACCCAAATTTAAATTTTCTCCATCCTTTTAAGGGCTGTCTTTAAGATAACCTGTCTAGCAGTCTTGCCCTATACTTTCAGTCAGATTTCAAATCACTTCTAGTGCTCATGTCTGTCTCAAGAACCTAAGTTTTGCAGGGATCTTGTCCTATTGAATCAGGCACCCTTTAGCCTAGTCTTGAGCACAACAGCACTTACCATATCATAGGTGTTAAATAAGAGCTTTCTGGGTGATTTGAAAGACAAGAGGCATACGCTTGCACAAAATCTGACCAAAAAATGACTTCTTCCATTCAACAACATTCACACTGTAATCCTCACCTTATTAAGTGAATTTAGCTGAGAGAGGTGGAGCAACTTGCTCAGACTCTCAGGAAATGGCAGACCCCAATTTTAAGCCCCAGTCTGACAATTTCCAAAGCTTATGGCCCTTCTAAGGAGCTGGGCTTCACCACCTTGTTTGATCCTTTCCTCATCCCAAAGAAACAGATGAGAAAGCTGTTCTTTATTCTGCTTTTATGGAGGAGAAAATGGGAGTCCCATGGCCAGTAAGTGCATCCACACTGGCAAGGACTTACCCACATCCTGCACATGGGCCTGATTTCAGAGAGTGGAGAAAGGGACATGAAGTGCAAGGTGGGAGGGAGACAAAGGAGTGGATGGGGAGGGGTTGAAAACAAGAGGATGTGGACTGCTACAGTGCTTGGAATGAAGAACACAGGGCTCCCACCAACTTCTGGCCCCCATACCTGTACTGCCACCACCGAGAGGACCTCCACAGATATTCGATTAAATTCATCAAAACAGCCCCAGGCACCAGTCTGAGCGAGGCCTTTATAGATGTTGCCGCAAGACTGCGATGAAATGTACAAAGGTTAAATTACTATCAGTATTAGGCTTATCAGTATATATATAAATTAATTTCCATCCTCTTTATTATAGATATTTCCATAACTCTAAAGACCACTGTGGCTTTTAACTACAAAACTAGAAACTTGTATTTAAATTTCAAGAACAATTAAAATTTTGATGGCCACGGGTGCCAATATAAGTCACAGGATCAAACAGAACCTTTTCAAGGAACTTAGAATAAAATCTCTTTAAAATGTCATCAAGCTTGCATTACTGTTGATTTTGTAGCTTTCAAAATCTCAGGAAATGAATAAAATATTATTATTTTTTGCACCATACAGACAAAAGATCTCCCACTCAGCCTTTCACATGTGCTTATGAAAAAGTTTATATCTGTATCTTTAGACCCATGCCCAAATACTCAGGTTTCCCAGAGTGATAGGAAGCTAGAGATGGGGTTAGGAAGTGATAAAATATATAGAAAATAAAATACAAGTAAATCTTTCAAATGAGAGCAAAGAAGGAATTTCAGAGGGAAGATGGTATATATCTGTCCTAAAAATAAAAGCCATCCTGGGCATTCAACATGAACTAGTAAACGATGGAGCACCAGAAAGGACAAGTTACTGAAAGATATTCTCATCATAATGAGGAAATATCATTAAAGTGCTAGGAAAATGCAAACAGTAGAAAATACCATTCATTTACTGAATAGACATTTTTTTGACAGTTATGTGCATAGCTCATGTGCCTGACATGGAGGCTCAATCTCTGTAAGAACTTCTGGTTATGTTTGGAGACAAAGTACACAAATAAAACAAGTAAATTGCTACATGAGCAGTGGTTTCAATAGATAATATGGACTACGAATGTTATAGAGTTCAGAGAGGAGTGGGTCAAAGTGCTCTAGAATGATCAGTTTGCTAAATGAGAGAATTTCAAATAGCACTTTCCAAAGTTTATTTCATGGAATGCTAAATATGGAAGATGCTCCTTGAAGACAAGGCTTTTTAGTCAAGCACCAAAAAGGCTTGGGAAACACCGCATTCTATAAACAATCACTTTTGTCAATTTATAACATGTTAGCATTTTAAGGGCACCAAGAAGTCCTCCAAAATTAATTAGTTAATTTTGTTATATGGCTAGAATTTTTTTCCCCTGGTTTTCTCAAAATGCACATCTGGCAAACAATTGTGTAGAGGGAAGAACACAGAAGTCAGAAAACATGGAATGTTGGTGTCTCACAGAACTGTATGGTATCTTAAAACATACATTGAGAATGCTGGCTGAATAGGATAACAGTATCCATGTAGGTAGAATGGAAGAGCTTTCCAGGAAGAGGGAAGATTATGGACAAAGGATGAGCAAAATCATGTTTCCAGAGAAAAATAAAAGGGCGTTTTGGCTGAAAAGTTGAATCACTAAAGGAGGTCATGGTTCTGAAAAACTTGAATTATTATAAGGGATCTTTGGAGGTTTGAAACAGAAAAACATGATTGAACCAACATTTTAGAACAAGTCTGACATTACATAAGCTAAGTTGTGCATGGGGCAGACTTCAAAAAGGAAGGGAAGAATAAACCCCACTTTTTATTAAGTTCTTTAAATTAAATTATTCACTTTCATTCAGGAAATACTTTATGAGCATGTACTATGTGCCGGGAGTTGTCCAAGTCATGAGGAATTACCAGTGAACAAGGGAGACAAAGCACCTATTTTCATGAGGCTTACATTCTAATAGGGAAAACAGAGATGATGGAAAAATAAGAAACTATCAGACAGTAATAAATCCCACTGAAGACTTTTTTTTTTTTTTTTTTGGTCTTAAAATAAGGGCGATGTAGTCATATTGAGAAGTCAGTATTTCTGAGGAGGTAAAATAAATTCTGGGAAATGTGTTTGTGTGTTCAAAACAATCCTAAAGCTAGATTTTACAATTATTACATTCATGAATATACATGTATACATATACACTATTTGAGAAATATGTTTTATTATTATATTTGAGATGTATAGTAATATCTGTTATTATCTTTGAGATAATAATAGCTACCTGTCAAATTTCATGAATAGTTAAGTAGTTATGTGGAAGTTCAAGAATCAAAATCTAGGGTTTTCCACATTAACAGTGGTTTGGCAAGCTCTTTAAAGCTTTATATCCCTTTCTTCAAGTGAAAATCCAATATATTAAACAGAAAAAAGTAGAGTTTTTATAAGTGGATACATGTCACCCCCACAATTTATTTCCTGAGACCCTGAATAGAACCCCAGGACTCTACTTTGCTCTATTTTTGACCCCACCATAACAGTACAATGGTTACCTTGCTACAAAATGGTGAGTTTCTGGGCTAGAATAAAGGAAATAAGAATAGAGTCAAAGACCTGGAAACGAGAGGCCTACGGAAGGAAAAATCAACACAGGTGACTGATTAGAACTATGGAAGGAAGGACATGAAATAATCAAGATATCTCAAGTTTTCCAAATCCTGGACCACAGAGAAAATGAGATTATTTGTATTAATGGGAAGAGAAATCTGGCCAGAAAGAAGACAAAAGTCGCTAGGAATGGCCTTAGAAGAGAGTGTTAACCAAGTATGAGAGAAAGGCATCGAAATGGAAACCGCTGTACTAGAACCTGAGTAAAGCTGGAAGATAAATTTGGGCATCATCAGCACCCAGGTAAAACTTGAAACAATAAAAGAGAATCAGAAACTGAAATTGAGGAGGCCAGATCAGAGTTAAGAGGATTGTAGAACACGATGTTTCAGAAATCGATAGTCTCAAGGAGTGGGTGTTCCACAGGATTGATGCTACATAAAGGTCAAAAAGAATCTAGATACTTTCAGGTTCAAAACCACCTGATGTTTCAGCAATAGCCTCTACAAAATGAGGTTAAGGGAGAAAGTATTGCTGCTATAATATAAAGAATATGTTAGCACTAAAACTGTAACTATTTCCAGAGAAAGTGGTTAGCTTTACAGGTTTTTCAATCAGCACTAATAAAGAAATAACTTTCCCTTGTTCAGTGTCCACCTCATTACCTGATACCTCCTAATATAATTCCTATTACAGAGGACTGTGAGGTTCCTTAACTACAGCCCAAACTCTCTTCTTTAATTCCACCCTGTTTCACCTCCCCCCATCCCTATGATCACTAGGTATTATTTAATTTTTTTTAAAGACTTATTCTTTCTTTTCCATTTTTACTACCTCATCATCTGGCTCTTCACTCTCTCTGGTCTGAATGAGTACAATGTTCTTACCAAAATTTTTCTTTCCTTCCAGTCTCTTCCTGTATCTATTCATCTGGCTATCCAAGGAGTCTTATTTAAATACCATTTGTTTTCATCATGGTCCTACTCTGTTTTGAAGCCTGCAGGGTCTTTCTGTAGCCCACCAATTCAAGGTCAGATTCTCTCAAGTGGCTTTGTGTCCCTCCGCTCTTTATTCGACCCCATCTCCCAACTTCTCCTTTTCTCTGATCTACTCTAATGTACTCAGCCATTGTTCCAAGTTTATTTCTAGCTTGTTCTCTGTGAGTATCATGAACAATACATCAGAACGATGCCTCATGAAGTGCATGGCAGTTCTTTCTGACCCTCACTGTATTCCTCTCCACAACCTAGCTAAGCCCCGTGAGGAGAGTTCAGGGGTGAAATCATAATTAGGGGTAGGGGAAGGACATTGACTGCATATAGAACTTGGTCATGTCTTTAAAGCTGACATTTTAACGGGTTTGACTGTGTTCAAATGTCACATGCCCTATTGGGCACTCACCCAAACCTTAAACAGCCTCAGGTCTCATATCTTCCACAATGGCTTTCCTGACTAGGATGCTTTGTGACTCTCCCTCTACTGTGGTGTATTCCAGGGCTCAGAGTTTGTGGAACACACGTCAGCACTCATACTGCCTGATATCTCCCCTAGTTATTTCATATGTCTTTCTCGTCTCTCCAAATGGATTAGGTTACATTTTATCTATATATCTATGTATCTATCTATGTATATATCTATTGTCTATTTATCATCTATCTTTATCTATCTGTTTATTATCTATCTATCTATCTATCTATCTATCTATCTATCTATCTATCTCTATTTTTGGTATCCTTCAGTAATGTCCAACACATGCCAAGTAATGGTGATACTCAAATTAATTTGACTGCTGAACTGTGCTTTGTAATAAAAATAATTCTGAATTGCTGGACAACAAAGGGAAGAAGAGGTTTATGAACAGCTTAATGAGACTGTTTAGCTACAAAGGATATTGGTGTCGAGGGAGAAATCAACTTTCTTTTGAGTGCTTCACTGGCTATACCTATGGCCCTCAGATTTAATTTGTGTCTAGCCTAGACTTATATGACTGAAGCTTTGCTCACTGTTCAAACAAACTGAAGACAGACTCTTCCTCTCACCCTGTACTCCTAGGGGAATTGGTGGGGTCAAGATTCAATAATAGATTTGAAAGAATTGGATAAAATGGCCTTAGTGACCATTGGCCATGGGCTCAACTCATCTCTTCCTGTTTGCTATGTTAGGCATGACTTTGAAGAAATTGGCTGATTTTCTTCAGTCAATACACCAGGTCTTCTACATATAAAGAGTGTGTCTTCTAGAATGTTCCCTTGGGAAACTATACTTATTTCAGCAGTGGTGCCATTGTTCAACTATAGAAGAATTTAGAAACTTAAAATAATTTTTAAGGCTGAGTTTATTTCTTTATATGGAAAAAAACCTTTCTTCTTCCAGCCTGACTTAAAAAGAAACATTACCTTAATGTGTTTATCAATAGAAGCGACCATGCCAAAGTTTAGAGTGTGTAGACTATGATGAAGACAGCTATTTTGTGTCTGAATCCTCATTTTATTTGCTTGCTATGAAAAAACATGGTGCTATAGAATTCTTCAACTCTCTGCACAGCAAAATTTTACATCTAAGAAAATTATTAAAGTTATAGTAGACAAATCTCATTTAAAGTGCTCTAAACATGGTAATTGCAAGTGTCATTTGCAGACTCTAAAATTATTTTTAAATTAAATTTATTTTGCAACCAAAATATCACAGAATTTATGCACATAAATATATAATCTATTCTTAATGCATATATTTTATTTTTTATACTCTAAATTTATTTTCATGCCATGCTGTTCTCAGAAGGGACTTAAGGCAGTTTACAAAAATACATACAGTAAAATAAAATAAAAAATAATGAGACAAGCAATCTGTTATTACATTTAAAAAAAAAGAAACTATATAAGGACTAGTTGTGAGTAGAATATCATTAGCTAAAAGTGACCTAAGGGGTCTTTTTCTTTTCTCCATGAGACAGAACCTGGGATACATTAAAAATGTAAAAATGATGAGTGCTTAAATGAAGAACATTAGGCTTGCAATTGTCTTTTGTGGGTACCTCTTGTTAGAAGTAGGGGTTAATCTAGTCTGTCTTCAAAGGTCACACCTGCCCTTATATTTTTCCCTTGTGGGTATTCTGGGGAATAAAAAAAAGCATAAATATAATTTTTATGTGAAGACTTTATGTTAGCTACTTATGAGCCTTTCCGTGGTTCTAGGTCAGATAGAGAATTTAGGCCTTTGGATATATGTTCAACTTCCTCATTTTACAAATGATAATAGGAAAACCTCAGAGGTGAAGTAACCCATTTGTACTTGCAAACCTCACCAGTGGAAGCAGATTCCATGGTTCTGAAGTTTACAGGGAGGTTAACAAGCTGCAGTGGGATCAATGGTCCAGAGGTCTTCTGTGAAGAAGGGAGCAAAAATCTTGTATGGGCCTCTGAGGTGGACCAGGGTGGTATGGATAAACTTGGTTCCTGGTTTGGCTACTGCCCAGTTACTAGTCCCTCCCAATGTTGGGCCTGTACCTTGTAGTCCATCTGCTCTGAACAATTAAACACGTAGACCATGATACCCAGAGCTCGGCCCAGGTCCTTGGTGGTCTCTGTCTTGCCTGTGCCTGCAGGTCCTGCTGGAGCCCCACTCATGGTCAGGTGCAGAGACTGGGTGAGGGTGATGTAGCACCTGTGGAATACAGGAGAGAATAGGTTGTCAGTGCAACAGGTGGCCAATGAATAACTCTGGCCCCGCTAGATCCTAGTGAGATAGAGTTGGGAGGCCCGTTGGAGACCTAACACAGCTTCTGTAAAAAAGATACCAGAGCCCTCAACTCCTGTCTGTTCTCCACAGTGCGTGGGGAGAACTTTCTAAAGGATCATTTTATCATGATGCTGCCTCATGAAAGGCATCAACGGCTCTCTGCTAGGCCCTTCCTGATCTTGTTCCCATCTATATCTCTAGCTCATTTCTTGGTGCTCCTCTCTTCTCATGCCCAATTCTCTAACGTCCATTCATGAGAGCTATTTTCACTTGCCCAGTGCTATGGTCTGAATGTTTGTGTCCCCCCAAAAATCACAAGTTGAAATCTTAACCCCTAAAGACTATAGTATTAGAAGGTAGGGACTTTGGGAGGTGATTAAATGGAACCCTTGTGAATGGGATTAGTGCCTTACCAAAGAGGTTCCAGAGGGATCTCTTGCCCCTACCCCTCTGAGGACACAATGAGAAGATACCATCTATGAGTCAGAAAGGAGACCCTCACAAGAACATTACCATGCTGGCACCTTGATATTGGACTTTCCAGCCTCCAGAACTAAATTTGTGTTTTTTATAACCAATCTAGTCTGACATTTTGTTCTAGCAGCCTTAACAGACTAAGATATCCAGACACTCTAGGGCTATGCTTGTTCCCCTCTCCTTCCTTCATCCAGCCCCAAACCTTCCAGTCTACTTGGATGATGTTCCTCCTTGACCTTTGCCTGGCTGATGGCTACTAACCCCTTGGGGCTCATATTTGACATGACTTCACCCACTAGTCTTAGATCTCTCAACACTGGGGTGAATAAGTAGATGTACCTCAGCTGAGTTCCTACTCCATTTAAAACTTCCAACTACATCCATATATTATATATACATATATATTTAATACATATTTTCATAAGGTATATAAATTAGGGTTATTCTTTTTTTTCATTCTTTTAGCCATTTCTTCTGGTATTTATCTTTCTATTTCTGACAAATTTTATTATATTGCTACTTCTAGATTTTTCAGTTTTAGATATTATTTATTGACTCTACATTATGGAAATAAGAATTTAGTTCTTTTGTTTCCCAGCCCTTCTTTCCACATACATATACATTCACAGTTACGTGTACATGGTTATCTCACTATATTTAGGGAGTTATTTTTCAATGTTATGTGTACTTGTTTTTTCCCCCTGTTGTACCACATACATTTGCTTTCTTATCCATTTTTCCTGTTTTTTTTTTTTGAAGCTAATATTTCCTGTTTTTTTTTTATTTGCTTAGTTTCCTAACTATGTATTTGTATTCTATCTCAAAACCCTGCAGTTAAAACCTCTGAGCACACTCAAACATATCACATAGTCTGTTGGTTCATTTTATACTTGGAGATGCATCTGTTAGAATCTTCTGGCTCTGTTGTGCTTTAGGTTGCTGGATACCAGTCACTCCGGGTCTGCCCTCCCCAAGAATTCTCTTTACCTCTCTTCTTTTAGACTTCAAGTCTTCACCTTTTTTAGTTTATTTACATATTATAATGGAACATGTCCTCATAACTTCTTGAGAAAGGATGCACAGGAGGTATAAATTGTGAGGTTTTATATAATAGGCAGAATGATGACACACACCCCTCATCCCCGCAAAATGTTCACATCCTAGGCCCTGGGACCTATGGGATATACCACCTTAACTGTCAGAGGGGACTTTAGATCTGTGATTAAGGATCTGTAGATGGGGAGACTTTCCTGGATTATTCATTAGACCCAGTGTAATCATAAGATTCTTATGAGAGAGGCAAGGGAGTCAGAATCAGAGATTTGAAGAGGCCATGCTGTTGGCTTTGAAGATGCAGGAAGGGGACACAGGCCAAGCAATGCAGGTGGCTTCCATGGCTGGAAAAGGCAAGGAAGCAGATTCGCCCTGGAGCCCCCAGAAGGAACACAGCTCTTCTGACCTTGATTTTAGCCCAGTGAGGCTCATATCAGACTTCTGACCTCCAACACTGTAAGATAATACATTTGTTCTTAGCATGTCTAAAATTATTTTTATTTCCCTCCCTTGAGCTTGATTGATAGTCTGGGTGGGTAGAATTCCATATTGGAAATAATTTTTCTTCAGCATTTTGAGGCATTGCTGAGCCTTCTAGTTTCCAGCGCTAAGTTAATACTATTTTGATTTCTGTTCCTTTGTGCAGGATAGGTTCTGTTCCTCTTTTCTTAGAATGCTTTTTATTCCCCGTGTTCTGAAATTTCATACAGTTGTGGGTATTTAAAAATTTTTTGTGCTGGTTACTCAATGGGTTCTTTCAATCTGAAAACTATGTACTTTGATTTTAGGATATCTTCTTCCATTATTCTTTGGAAATTTTCCTCCTATCATTTTCTGTTCTTGTGTGTGTGTGTGTGTGTGTGTGTGTGTGTGTGTGTGTGTGTGTGTGTGGTTGCAGTTGTTGTTGTTGTTGTTGAAATTCCTATTAGGAATTAAACCATCTTCTAAATCAGTCCTTTAGTTATTTTTTATTTTTTCTGTTTTGCGGTTTTTGTTCTGCTTTCTGAAAAATTTCTGTAACTTTATCCTCCAGCTTTTATTGAGCATTTAATTTCTGATATCTTTTTTTTTTCAAGAGCTATATCCTATTTTTAGATTATGATATCCTATACTGAATTTCATGGATGCACTGCTGTACCTCTTTGAGCCTATTATTTTTCTTCTGTTTTGTATGATTTTTTAAATGTTTTATTCTGTTAATAGTTTTTGCTATTTCTCTTGGATTCTCTTTTTTTCTCTATTATAATTTCTGTCTTTGGTGTTAGAAACTTTCCTCAAATACCCCATGAACCTTGGTTCTCTGTTCATATTTAAAGCACTCAGATCTGATCAGAAGCTCTTTGTGCAAAGGGAGGTTACTGGGTAGTGGGTTCACTGTTTGTATCAAGTACTGGGTGGCTTCATTGGGGGACCTCTAAGTGTCAGTTTCTTAGGGTCTTTTCTTGGGTTGCTTGATTTCTCCAGAAAGAAATCCTCTGATTTCCTGCTTGAGAGTTGAGCAGTAAGTGGACTTGTCCACCTCATTTTCAGGGCTGACACCTCATCCTACTGTGCCTACTATCCCTGAGTCAGAGACTGGGTCATCTCTCCTGAGAGTAAACCCCAGGATCCAAGATGGGCTTATTCTTATTCATTGCTTCACCTCCAGAAACTAGCACAGTGTCAGGCACATAAAAGCTCTCATAATTATTTATAAAACAAACAAATGAATTCATGAATAAATGGATCAATCATTCAATCTTTTTAACCCTCTGTGACTATTTTTACTAATGACAATAAAATAAATTCAGCTTTAAGCTTGTTTCTGGCACTTTTTAAAAAGAACTTATAGTTCCATTTTGTTAGAAATGTGCCTTTGGGTAATAAGTACATGAAAATATGTTCAGAATCATTGGTTATTAGGGAAATGCAAATTAAAAGCACAATGAAATACCACGTCATACCCACTAGGAGGGCTATAATCCAAAAAACAGACAATAACAGTATCATTGAGGATGTGGGAAAATTGGAAACCTTATACATTGCTGGTGAGAATGTAAAATGGTACAGCCACTTTGGAAGACAGTTTGGCAGTTTCATAAAAAGTAAAAATTACTGACTTCTGGTCAGATGGTGTAGTAGGTAAATGCAATGCTTGTCCCCTCTCACAACCACAATGAAACTAATCTACAGAACAACTGTCACTGAGAATTGCCTGAAGTCTAGCTGAACAGAAGTCCTATAACTAAGGACATAGAGAAGAAGCCACATCCATACCCATGTGTAGTGGTTGAGAATTAAGAGGGATATCTCAGCTGTGGAGGTCCCTCCAAAAGAGTGAGGAGTCTCAGTCCCACATAAGCTACTCAACCCAGAGATCCAGTTGCAAGAAAGGAAGTCCTTACAAAAGCTGGAAGTGAAAACCAGAGAAGATTGTGGCTGAGTAAAATGGAGTTCAGCTGGAATCCCAGGCATTCACCTTAAAGAGCCTGCAAATGGACTTACTGATGGACTCCCTTGTTCTGAGTTTCAGCACTGGGGCAGCAGTTTGAAAGATGCCAGGGACATATGAGAGGAACTGAATTATCTGGCTTCAGAGTGAGGGCTGAAGGGGAAACTTCCTCTCAGGCAGAAGTGCTGGCAGAAGCCACAGTTCCTTTGTTGATACCTTTCCCATTCCTAAATTTCAGAGGCAGGCAGCCACCATATCTGAGTCTTTATCAACCTGGCAAACACAGATCACCCCACCCAGGTGATTCCCTGAAACTGTGTCACACCCAACTTGCAGGCCCACCCAAGTCATTTTCAGTGGCTTTTCTATACAAACATGCTGTGAACTTTTCTAAAATATTTCAAAGGTTCATAAGCCCTAAAAGGCAACAGCCCCAAGCTCAGCACTAGAGGAAGCCAGCCTTGGTGTGCAGCTTGGCCTCTGGAGGCACATTCAAGCCCAGTGTGGGTGGCAGCCATCTGAGGATTACTACTTGACTCATGCTAGTGGGCCCTGGGCAGGGCACAGACAACAGCTGAACTTGACTCGTGGTGGGGCCCATTCCATGAGACCTTGCAGCAGGTATACACTTACCTTTGGACTGAGCCAGAGCATCACCCAGAGATGCACCTGAGGACGACACCCCCAAAGGTTAGACTAGGCAGGCATCAGAGCCCTGCTAAAGTGAATCCTGCTCTGTAGCATCAGTGTCTGTACAATAGCTCCTCCACTGTGGTCACCAGCCAATCTTCAAAACCAACCAGCCAACCTATGGATTACTCCCTCCCATTAAATTGCAAATAGCATCCAAGGCTCACCTACAAAAGGAGGGCACACATGACAGGTACCAGGCTCAGGTGACCAGGGAGACTGAACCACTAGGCCCCACAGGATACCTACTATATAAGTCCATTCTACTAAGACTGAGAGACATAGCAGCCCTACCTAATACATAGAAATAAACACAGGGAGGCAGCCAAAATGGGAAGACAAAGAAACACATCCAAAATGAAAGAACAGAACAAATCTCCAGAAAAAGAACTAAAGAAAATAGAGACAAACAATCTACCAGATGTAGTGCTCAAAACACTAGTTATAAGTAGTTATAAGGATGTTCAATGAACTTAGGGGAAGAGTAGATGAACTTAGTGAGAACTTCAACAAAGAGATAGCAAACAGAAAGATGGAGACAGTAAACAAAAAAGAACTAGCCAGAAATGAAGACTACAGTAACTGAAATGAAGAATACCTGAAGAGAAATCAACAGTAGATTAGAGCAAACAAAGGTCCGAATCAGTGATTTATAAGATAGGTAGCAGAAAACACCCAATCAGAACAGCAACAAGAAAAAAGAACCACCCCCACCCCAAATGAGGATATTTTAAGGGACAACATTAAGCATACTAATATTTGCATCATAGGGGGTACCAGAAGGAGAAGAGAGAGAGCAAGGAATCAAAAACTTATTTGAAGAAATAATGACAAAAAAATTCCCTAACCTGGTGAAGGAAATAGACGTACAAGTCCAGGAAATGCAGAGTCCCAAACAAGATGAACCCAAAGAGGCTCACATCAAGACACTTAATAATTAAAATGCCAAAGTTTAAGGACAAATTTGGAATATTAAAAGCAGGAAGAGAAAAAGAGTCTCCTATAAGAAAGCTCCCATAAACTGTCAGTTAATTTCACAACTTTGCAAACCAGAAGAGATTGGCATGAAATAGTCAAAGTAATGAAAAGCAAAGACCTACAACCAAGATAATACAGCAATCCTATTATTTAGAATCAAAGAACAAATAAAGAGCTTCCTAGACAAGAAAAAAGTAAAGTTGTTCATCAATACCAAACCAGTATTACAAGAAATGTTAGAGGGACTAAAAAAGAAGAAAAAAAAGATTAAAAAAAATGAATGATGAAATGGCAATAACTACATATTTATCAATAATTATTTCGAATGTAAATGGCTTAAATACTCCAATCAAAAGATAGGGTGGCTGAATGGATAAGAAAATAAGACCTTTACAAATGCTGCCTACAAGATTCTCATTTCAGATCGAAAGACACACACAGAATAAATATAAAGGATGGAAAAAGATATTTCATGAAAATGGAAATGAATTAAATAAAAAAAAACTGGGGTAGCAGTACTTAGACAAAATAGATTACAACAAAAGCTATATAAGAGACAAAGATGGACCCAGTAATCCCACTTCTGGGTATTTATCTGAAGAAACCCAAATATTATTTCTAAAGAACATGTGAATGCATATGTTTATTTCATGATTATTTACAATAACCAAGATATGGAGGCAACCTTGGTGTCCATCAATGGATGAATGGATAAAGAAGAATGATGTATAGATTAGAGTTAGAGTTAGAGTTAGTTAGTTAGAGTTAGTTAGTTAGAGTTAGTTAGTTAGAGTTAGTTAGTTAGAGTTAGTTAGTTAGAGTTAGTTAGTTAGAGTTAGTTAGTTAGAGTTAGTTAGTTAGAGTTTAGAGTTTAGAGGTTAGAGGTTAGAGGTTAGAGGTTAGAGGTTAGAGGTTAGAGGTTAGAGGTTAGAGGTTAGAGGTTAGAGGTTAGAGGTTAGAGGTTAGAGGTTAGAGGTTAGAGTTAGAGGTTAGAGTTAGAGTTAGAGTTAGAGTTAGAGTTAGAGTTAGAGTTAGAGTTAGAGTTAGAGTTAGAGTTAGAGTTAGAGTTAGAGTTAGAGTTAGAGTTAGAGTTAGAGTTAGAGTTAGAGTTAGAGTTAGAGTTAGAGTTAGAGTTAGAGTTAGAGTTAGAGTTAGAGTTGAGTTAGAGTTAGAGTTAGAGTTAGAGTTAGAGTTAGAGTTAGAGTTAGAGTTAGAGTTAGAGTTAGAGTTAGAGTTAGAGTTAGAGTTAGAGTTAGAGTTAGAGTTAGAGTTAGAGTTAGAGTTAGAGTTAGAGTTAGAGTTAGAGATAGAGTTAGAGAGAGAGAGAGAGAGAGAGAGAGAGAGAGAGAGAGAGAGATAGACATACTGAGTGGAGTAAAACAGAGTAAGACAAATGCCATATGATTTCAATTACCTATGGAATCTAAAGAACAAAATAAACAAATAAAATAGAAACAAACTCAGATACATAGAACATTTTGATGGTTGCCAGATAAGTTGGGTGAAAAAGGGTAAGGGAGTAAGAAATTCAAATTGGTAGTCATGAAATACTCATGGGGATGCCAAGCATAGCATAAAGAATATAGCAAGTAACATTGTAATAACTATGTACAATGTCAGATGGGTACTAGATTTATTCAAGTGATCACTTCTTAAGTTATATGTCTAATCACCATGTTGTACGCCTAACACTAATATAATATTGTATGCCAATTAATTTAAAATTAAAAATTATTATATGTATATAAAAAAGTAAAGATTACCATATGATTTGACAGTTGTCCTAGGAATTTACCCAAAGGAAATAAGAATATATGTTCACACAGACACACTTAGTCAGGAATGTTCATAGCAGCAATATTTATAACAGTAGGAAACTGAAAACAACCCAAATGTCCATCACTAAACAAAATATGATATCGCCATGAAATGGAATACTATTTAGCAATATAAAGAAATGAAGTAAAGATACATGTTGCAACATGAATGAAGCTTCAAAACATTATGCTAAGTGAAAGATATTATTTCATTTATGAAATGGCCAGAGAACAGAGGTAGACATTAGGTCAGAGGCTTCTTGAGAAGGTGGGTAAGTTGGGAATTGACTGCAAATAAGGTGAATTTACTAACAATCATTGAGTTGTACACTCGTAATGGATGAACTTTAATGCATGTAAATTATACCCCAATAAAGCTTTTAAAAATGTGCCATTGGCCTAACTTTTTAATATCTAGCAAATCAATACATAGGCTCCCAACCTGCAGGTCAGATGGGGAAGGGCAGTTTGAGGGGGCCTCTGAAATGGATTCTCTTTGTTTCTGAATCTGATATATAGAGTTGACCAGAAACTCCAAGTTAAAACCTTTCATGCCAAAATGGTTTTGAAAAGACGTAAAGTGAGCTCCTGAATTCTCCTTTAATTAAGTGAGAAATTCTTGTATCTACTTCAGTTGTTGAAAATGAAAACCAGGAAGGCAATTTCCCCAGGGAGAGAGTAGAGGTCTGAGGAATTAAAATTTCACCTGGAGTTTTCCTGTGAAATGGAATGTGTTGTTTCAGCTGATGTGGGTGTGGGGAGCACACCGGCTATATTTAATCCCTGGTTACCTGGGTTCATACAGCTGCCTTACTTTTCTCTGTAGACTAAGTTCACATTAGAGTTGTGGATCTGTCAGGTGGGTCACAAAGTGAGTTGAGTCAGAGTTAAGGTGGAAAGCTGGGTCTCATCTCTCCTTGCTCACCCTCTGTAACCATTTGCCAATGCTTTTCTCCTCCCTCAAACATTTGTAGTTAGATTTTTCACAGAATCATAATGTGAAACAATCATACCTGCCCTCCTGGTCTGAATTCTGGCTCCAGATTGGCCCCTATGCCCTCCACTTCTTCCAGCCTCAGGCATTTTCTATAACAACTTGGGGCCTGTCAGCAACCCTGAACCGCCCAGGAGGAAAGGCAGTTGCCTGCACTGGTAGAATTCTGACCCTTGGGCAACTTTCCTCTCTGCTCTCTCTCTCACCCACTTTCTGTCCCATGGCTGCCTCCTGTCACCCAGATGGCTATCCCAGGCCTCTTCTCTTTGGAGCTACAGGGTTCTTAAGAAATCTGGCAGTCCAGAAAGCTCAAGATTTCACAAAAATAGAATTCTCATAGAAAAGTCAAGAATTTCTCAAAAGAAATCCTTTTTGAGCATTTGCTGAGCTTCTGATTATCTTCAGAAGGAGCGCTTGGAGGAAAATGTGTATGTGTGCATGTATATATGTATACATATATATTTCCTCATAATGATAGAACTTGAGAACTGGGAGGGATTTTCAAGATCAGCTAATCCAATCCCCCCCCCCCCTTTTTTTTTACGGATAGGTTGATTTAGGTTCAGGAAAAGATATCGGTCTGTCTAAGTTCTAATAACTAATGCAGGGACAGTGGCACTTCAGCTTGTGCTATGAGGAAAATACAAAGAAAAAAAAGCAACAATATTTCCCTCTTCGGCATGATGGGTTGCCATTATGCTCAGGTCGCTGAGCCAACAGAATGTCCTAGTCCTTTGGGACACATGCTACTGCTCTAAGTTTCCATCTGTAGTCTTGTTAGATTGTCCATCCCTTTAAACATCCAAGCCAACTGCTTCAATCTGCTTCTATTTCCTAGTTGTGGGGGCAGAAAATGCTATAGTGATTTAAGGTGAGGACTCTGCAGTCAGATTGAGTTCAAATCCTGCCTCTACAACAAAGTGTTTGTGAAACTTGCCCAAGTTATGAAAACTTGATGCTTTAAACAGTGTGTTATTAAGGTCCATTGCACAGCATTTTCTTTGTACAAGAGAATTTAGATAAATTTGATGCTTCAAAAACAATAGCAGTTGTGAGAATGGCAAGGAATGCTTTAAGAAGAGCTCTTGTCTAGCCAGCTAACCACAAATATGGAAGATCAATTTAGTTTAGTTGTTTTTGGGAACACAGAACCTTTAGCATTGGAAGAGATATCAGAGGTTTGGCTCTTTAACCATGCCCAGCTCTCTCCCATTAAATTCCTCAAATATAATCATGTATTCTTTTCTTCCAGCAAGGCATGGTTTATTATTTTAGAAGGCACCCCCTTCCACAGTAGGCCAATTTTAATTGTTTAAAAGGTCTTCCCAATATCTAGCTAAAGTCTCTCTTGTTTTCTTTGGGCAAATGTCTTCTATAGGTTTTGTTCTCATCTGTCCCACTAGGCTCTTATGAGGATAAGATAAGAGATATGAAAATGCCTTGAAAAGCAGAAAGTGATTCACTTTTAAGATATTATTTTGTTAAGGTAATAAATATATTTTCTAAGGTAATAAATATATAAAACAAAGCCTTTTAGGTAGTTATTCAATTGACAGAAAGAAAATATCAAAGATACTGTGTCTTGATTTCAGTTATGAATACCCTGTAGCTAGCACAGACTTGTGGTCTGGCTAATCTTAGAGTTGGTGGAATGATAACTGGTTTGTATTCATTTTCTATTGTGATGTGAGAAATTACCACACGCTAAGTGGCTTAAAATAACTCTCATGTATAATCTTACTTCTAAAGATTAGAAGTCCAGGCGGCTCCTGTAGTGAGGGTCTCACAAGGCCAAAATCAAAGTATCAGTTGGCTGGACTTTTATCTGTATACTCTGGGGAAGAATCTGCTTCCAAGTTCATTTGAGTTCTTGGATGAATTAATTTCCTACCAGATGTAGTATGACTAAGATCCGCATTAATTGCTATAGGCCAAAGGGATCTCTTAGCTCCTAGAGGCTATTCTATCATCCTTGAATATGGCTCCCTCCATCTTCGAAATCAGTAATGACATGTTAAATTCTTCTGGTGCTAAAAGTCTCTCTGTCTTCTGTCTTCTCCTTCTGCCTTTAGGCAGGAGAAAGCTTTGCTTTTAATGGCTCACATGATTATATTGGTTACACCTGAATAATTTTCCTTTTGCCATAAAGCAAAATATAACCATAGGAATGAAATCATCATATTTGCCACTCAAAGGGGAGAAGATTATAAAAAGGAAAAAGATCACTGGGGATTATTCAATAATCATAGCTGAGGAATGAACATGGATGTAACAATATTCTAACTAGAAGGAGGTCTTTATTGGCATCACCAGGACTCAGGTCCTTGATATTCAATATCTTTTTTGACAACTTGAGTTAAGAAATAATTGATTAGATAGAAGATAAATCAAAAGTCTAAATAATTTTAACAATTGAAAATGATGGGATGGACTCAACAAGAAAGACAAATGCAAATTAATCTTCCAAGTACTTGCACATATACAGAATGGGGGAGATATGGTTAGATGGTAGTTCAAAGGAAAAAGACCCAGGGCTTTTAATAGGTTCCAAGTTCAACATGTGAAGCAGCATTCATAGAAGAATGTCCTTAGCATCAACCTACAACGAATCTGTCCCTTTTACAATGTTTTAATATTTATGTTTTGAAAATTATCTGTCCTCAGAATCAATGCTATGGGCCATCACTTGCAAAATTCTTAATCATTTTAGTAAACCTAGTTAAGTCTTTTCTTTCCTCCTTTCTTTGGAGAAAGACCCCCTCCCTCAAACTTAGATAATTACCATGAAACTGGTAACTCAGGACCTCTGGCTATTGATAAGGATCTTTGAAACTCAGCATTCTTTTTGGCTCTTTTTAAGGCAAGAATGGCTTTAAACCAAAACAGGGCCCTTAAAGTCCTGGAAGAGAGGGAACGTTTAACTTAAGTTTTTTTCTTTCTTTTACGAAATACATTAATCAAGCCTGATTTTCTTTACCTACTTGATAAGCGAATCAGTAACAGAAATATAGCTAGATATATGATTCAAGTAACAAATTTGTATCTTTTTCCTTGTCTAGGGACTGAGGCGGCACTTTGACAGGAAACCCAAGACCCCATCCTAAGGCAGAGAGGGTAAGAGCATCATGAAACCCCAAAAGGCAGGGACTATGACCCTCCTCAGCAGGAAGCAGATACAGAAGAGACCTCCCATCTTAACATCCACACTAATAAAAGAAGTTAATAGCTCTCAGAAAAAGTATTAGTCAGGAAAGTTAGATAGAGGGTTTTGGGTCCACCTTAAAAGATGCTAAGTTCATCCTATTCTAGAAAGGGTCTGTCCTAGTCTGCCTACAATTAGGCAAGCCAGAAGGCATTTTTGGGCTAAAAGTAACTCATACAAGGGAACAAGTAAGCAGAAAATTGGGTACTACTTTCAGCCAGTCACACACATTTGCGCAATGAAGACCCCAATGACCTTCAATTCCACTTAGCCTCATTATGCCATCATTTTAATATAATGCATATGCCTGGAAGTTCATTAATATCATTAGAACAGACTGAATTCTGGGAATGAACATGCACAGAAAGCATGTTCATTCCCAGATGAATCATTGAGTCCTGTCAATCTTAGTTATCAATCAAGAAAGCCCATTCTTCTATGAAAAGTAACCACCCATAGAAAACGGGGATAAAAACCACAAAGGTTTTGTTACCAGGCCCTTCGAGCCACTCTTTTCTTGCTCAGGCCTGCTTTCACGTTTGGAAGTTTACTATCACTTCTAATAAAGCTGTTATTTTCTGCTGTATTTCAGTGTCTTGCTCAGTTCTTTAAGACATCAAGAACCTGGACAACACATCGAAAGGAGATCTTCACTCTCTGGTAACATAAATGCACCCAATTCTGAGACTTATTCTTCATGTTATTTGATTATGAAAGCCTTCATCATCAAGTGCTCATCTTTCTCTTTGCCTCTACTAACTGGTAAATGTCTTTCTCAAAATGTGATAGAAATAACTGAGAGTAATGACTGATTATTGTTCTCTCCAGCAAAAGTAACAGTACATTTAGAAATTAAACTTGAGTAGTTATAATTATGCTTCATATTATGTGTGTGTCTCAAATATAATTAGAAATTCCAGAAGTGACAGAAGACTCAAGAGAATCAAGAGTGAAATCTTAGAATTATTAATATAGGTCAGTTAAGAGCAGAATAGAAGATATATTCATAAAAATCAATTTTCTCCAATATATACAAGTGAAAAGAAAATTAAAGACATAGTGAAATTAAGCAAAGATTTCTTAGCTACATCAAAAGCACAATCCAGAAAAGAAAAAATAAATTAACAAACTGGACCTCACCAAAGTTTTAAACTTTGGCACTTCAAAAGATGCCATTAAGAAAATAAAAAGATAACCAACATATTGGGATAAAATATTTTCAAAGACATATGCAATATGTCCAGAATGTGCAGAGAATTCTTACAGCTCAATATGAATAAAAGCAGACAAATTAAATAGATAAAATATATGAACAGAGAGTATGCCAAAGAAGATATACAACTAGTTAATGAGTACATGAAAAGATGTTTAGTATCTTTATTAGGGAAGAGCAAATTAAAATTGAAATGAAATATTACTTCACACCTACTAGAATAACTATAATATATAAGACAGACAATAATAAATGTTGTCAAAGATGTGGAGAAACAGGAACCCTCTTGCATTGCTGGTGGGATGTAAAATAATCCAGCCACTTTGGAAAACAGTTTGGCAGTTTCTTGTAAAGTCAAACATTAACTGCTATACTACCCAACAATTCCCCTCCTAGGTATCCACCCAAGAGAAATGAAAACATATGTCTACAGAAGGCTTGCATGCAAATTTCAAAGCAAAGTTATTTATAATAGCCCCAAACTGGAAATAAGCTAAGTGTCCTTCAACTGGTGACTAGATAGACAAAATGTGTCATGTTTGTGAAGAGGGATATTATTCAGAAATAAAAAGAAACTACTGACACATGCTCTATGATGGATGAACTACCAAAAGTTTACATTAAATTAAAGAACACCAGACATGAGAGACCACATGCTGTATGGTTCCACTTATAAGAAATATCCAGAATAGGCAAATTTATAGGGACAGAAAATAGAGTAGTGGTTGTCTGGGGCTGGGGTGAGATGAGAATTAACTATAAATGTACATGAAGGATCTTAGTGAGAGAGATGTAACTGTTGTAAAATGTATTTATGGTGATGGTTACATCACTAAGTAAAATTACTAAAAATCATCAAAATTGTATACTTGGAATGGGTAAAATTTTTGATATGTAAAACTAACCTCAATAAAGTTATTTAATCTATCTGTCTGTTTATCTGTCTGTCTATCTATCATCTATCTATCTATCTATCTATCTATCTATCTATCTATCTATCTATCATCTATCTATAGATGTAGACCTATCTATATAGATAGAGAATAATCTTAAATAGCAACCAACATTTTTAGAAGACCTAGAGATAACAATAAAAAATACTCAAAACCTATAAAAAGATACTCAAACTTTTCTGAGATTATTAAAGATATAAATAAACAGCAATATATCACATTCAATAAAGATGGCTATTATTTCAAAATTAATTTTAAGATACTAAGCCTCAATCAAAACTCTAATCATTTACGTTTTTGAACTAGACAAAATTATTAAAGCTCATTTGGAAGAAGAAATACAAGAGCTAAACAAAAAACAGAAAATGAAGATAGATGATAGACTTTTACTATAAAAATATTATAATTCATGATAAGCTACAATCCTTAAATTGTATGTATGGCATATAGATGGATTTACATACTGATGAAACAGAATAGATACTTTGAGGTAGTTTGATAGACTCAGAAATTTTAATGGGGCCCACTGGTTATTTAGAAATAAACAAAAAAATTATACACTCCTTGAGATAGTTTCTGTGGGTTTTCCTTGCTCAGGATTCCACACTTTGGAAACTCATTCTTCTCTACATCATGGGGCTATCAATCAAAATGTTTCCCTCTCAGGGGTGAGAACAAGGCTTACACTGAGTAAAATACTCTATCTCATAATAAAATATAGGTGAATATTAAACTGATCTTGAAATGGATAGGCACTTTTTAAGCATAAAAGTAATAAAATGGGCAATGACAGTAGCAATTCACAAGGAGGAAAATCTAACAGTCAATAAACACATAAAATGCTCAGGCCTGTGAGCTATTAAGGACATCCAAATTCAAATAAGACAACAGTTTGACTTATAAAATTAATAACATTTTACATAATACTTAATGCTGGTGAGGATATTTTGAGATGAACACTCAAATTGCTAGTGAGAGTGAGAGCAAAATGTTGTTTATAAATAAAGAGAGCAAAATATTTTTTTAAGAATAATTTGAAAGCATGTATCACCTAATTATCCTCTTTCTTGGAATCTCTCCTGAGGAAATAATGAGAAATATAGTAAAAATTCATATATAAGCAAGTTTATGGCAGCTTTATTTTTAATAGTAAGAGCTTAGATATAACTTAAATATCCCATATGTTACATAAATTATGGGATATGTATAAATAGAAGGTAATTTTATTAGAGTATTTTAGATGAATATTTTGGGAATAAGCACATGATGTAATGCTAGGTAAAAAAGCAATCAATGATATCTTATAAAGCACATGGTTGTAATTTCATTTTTCAAAATATACGTGTAGAAAGAAATAGACTAAATATTAACAATGATTTCTGAGTGATTTTCACTTTATCTGTTTGCAGATTAATTAGTTTTCCAATAAAAATATAGATAAAAACTTTTTTGAAAAGTGTATGACTTTTGCTTGTTGTGTCCTTGTTCAGCAAATCACGTTCGGAGACTCTTGCATCAATTATATCTCACCTACTTGCAGTAGTTTCTGAGAAATTAAGAGGTACTTAAAACTGATAAGCGGTTGATTAAAACATAACTTAGCACAGGGCTGAAAGGGGCATTTGTGTGAAGGTGAGGGAAGGGAGTAAAGGGAGAGATCATCCAAAGGTTAAGAAACAACTTATGAGAATTGCTTTTGTTCAGCATGAAAAAGCATTTCCATTTAGTTCTTCAACTCAGCGTTGTGCCAAAGTCCTGTGACAATGGCTGAGCCATTGTACCTACTTATATATTCAAGTCTCATCCAGGCAGTGGGAAATTCCAAAGAAATAGGCATAATTAGTTGGATGTGCTGTAATGCGGGTGTGCTTTTAATGAGTGTGCAAAGGTTGTACAGATCAGCTGTCCAGTCGATTAATTCCTCTGGCAGGAGAGAATTAAATGTACTTAAACTACACACCAGCAAAAGCTGAATGCTCTTTAAAATGTGATTTTCTGTGTTAAGGACAGGTATTTTTTTTTCTGGGCAAAACATTTCTTTAGATAATAATGGAAGTCAATGAGAAAATGAAATTTGCTATATAAATATTCACAACATACTAGTCAAAAAAGCATCTAATGGGCAAAACAAGGTCAAAGTCTATACAGTATTCACCATTATTTGTAGTCAACCTTCCTTTCAAATTCTTATTTGCATCATTTCATAGAAGAGGTGATAAATTCCTATTTTAGAAAGAAGTCATTGTCAAAACTTTACCCTTTCTTTCTATAAGACATTCAGCATTAGCGTGCTAGAGACTTCTAAATTCAAAAGAGGTAATTATCTTCTTCAACTCCTTGGCAGCTGTGAAGCCCCAGGAAAAAGAAAAGTCTTGTACTTATTATCACTTTGAATGATAATGTCTGATATGTCAGTGGAAAGGAAGGAAATATTCTGAATGGTATAGAGAAGTGGGACACATATTTAAAGTCTCAGAAATTGCTTCACTGCATTCACTCAAGGAGTATTTCTTGAGTGCCTATTATGAGCCAGACATGGTGTTGGGTCCTGGGGGTAGAGCAGTGAGCAATGGATGCCAATGTTATCACAGAACATATACTCTAGAGGAAAAGACAGACATAATCAAATTGCTCAAATATATAGTAACTTCATTATTTTCTTCCAAGTGATATAAATTCCAAAACTATTAGTTCATATTCCAAGGCAGGCAGAAAAAAAAAAATCACTGCAAAAGAGAATACTGTATCAGATTTTCTTCCTGTTTAGGGTAAGTGTTTTGCTGAGAATCTCTATAAAGACAAAGACACCTGAGACAGTCCATCTGAATGAAGCTTGAGGTGGGAAATCTTTTCCTTTAACCCACACTGAATAATTCCCTACAAATGATTGAACCCAAGTAAAGGCCAATAAAACCCTTAAGATGCCAACAGCCCCAGATCTGCTTGCTGCCTTCACTGTCCCAGCTACAGAATAATCTGTTTCTCCCTCTGAACAAACATTATCTGCCTTTTGTCCTAAGCCGGGGCAGGGAAGAGGATCAGTCCCCAGCTAAGAGCAGAAGACAGATTAGAAGACAGAGTATCAAATAAAGAAATATCATTTCTCATATAATTCCCCTGTCTCCTTATTCAGGAGCAAAGGCACAGACAGAGTCCTGTGTAGGTCCCTTCTCTGAGTCAACCTCCCCTTCTTGATTCTGTCTATTCTTATTCTTCAGCATTCAAACACCATTCGTTCATTTGACAGATATTAATTTAACATCTAGGTGCTGGTGACATAGCAAACAAGACAGATAAGGGTCCCTGATCACAAAGAGTTTAAGAAGATGCTGCCAACGAGCAAGCAAGGTATTTCAGAACATGGGAAATGTTAGGAGAAAGATAGGCAGAGATATCCATCAGGGTTATTGCTACGTGTGTATGTTGGGGGATATCTTTTAGAAGAGTGGTCATGGAAGGTCTCTTCAGAACTGAGAGTAGAACCAAAGTGTAGGAAGATGACAGTGGAACAGTGAACATAAAGAACATATCCAGGCAGAGGGAACTAAGTGTGTAAAAGGCTTTAAGTTGGAATGAACT
Organism: Rousettus aegyptiacus; assembly: GCF_014176215.1. Taxonomy (NCBI): domain Eukaryota; kingdom Metazoa; phylum Chordata; class Mammalia; order Chiroptera; family Pteropodidae; genus Rousettus; species Rousettus aegyptiacus. The sequence continues at coordinate 70,192,907 of NW_023416309.1, forward strand.
TAAAAGTATCAAGGAAGAGAAAGGAGGTCAGTGTGGCTGGAGTGCTGGGAGTGAGGTATCAGGTACTAGGCCCCATGAGGAATTCAGATTTTAGTCTAAGCACCTGGAGATAGTGACACAACCCTCTCTAGGCTTCCACAAAAAGTAAGGCAGAGTGGTTTGAGTGGGACTCTGAGTAAAAGATCTTTCTAGAAGAGGCAGAAAAATAAATTAAAGAAATGAAAAGCATAGGTGTATATGAACCATGAGGTCTTACTTCATGGATATTTGGATTTTCAGCTACTCTGGATTTTCCTCATCCCTATTCATTCCATGAGCGCAGTGATTACAATTCAACTAAACATTGTATCAGAATTTAACCATAATATGTGTGATAACACTTAAATTAAGCAGAGAGAAAATTAAGTAAAAGATGACACAGATTCTATTTGTGCACTTTACCCTTCAAAACTTATGACAACCTCTTTATCACCTACAAATGTGAATTGTATTTGAGGTGAATCAGTCATTCAAATATACAATTCTTTTTGGGGAGGAAGAGATTTAGTGTTTGATGGAATTATAAGAGAAGGGCACCAGATCTTAGCTGCATTTACAGAAATTTCAGAAGAGTTAAAACATCATTTCTCACATGGGCCATAACCTTCTCCCCCTGTCTTTTCTCTCCTTTGCCCAAGTTCTGCTGTCAAATCTTCATAAAATATAGTTTCAATTGTTTTACTACTCTGATGAAAATTTTTCAATAGTTCATCATTCCTTACTGGATAAAGAATGTATTTTTCATACTTTATAGTCTAATTCTAAGCCATTTTTGCAGTATTATGAACAACTACCTCCCCCAAAGTCAAGACTACTTCCTATTCCAGGAATTGTCCAGAGTTTTCCCATTTTCTTGACTGCCCACAAGAATGCCATTTCTGGAATGCTCATTAGTAGTTCTTTAATTTGAGGGGATCATAGATCACTTTAATAATTGATAAATACTATAGATCTCCTTAATAGAAGAAGTGACACATGCATGGATTTCTGTACAATTTCATGGACACCCTGACAGCCATTCTATAACCTTCTGAAATCCTACTGGAATCCCACACATCCTTCAAGAACCACATCAGATACCAGCTCTTCCTTAAATGTTACCAGTCCTCTTCTTCCCACAGTGAGTGGAACCCTCTGTGCTCAGAGGGCTTACACTGTTAAGTTACTTGCTTAAAAATTTGTAGCATACGGCTTTGAGTCCTATTTGATATTATGACAGAAGTGGGCATTACATTTTTCCCTTGTGCTATTTAAATTTTTATCTACATATGTCTTATTTCCCTTACTAAAATTGGAATTTTAGATATTCCCAATCATTAGTTCAGGGTCTGGCATGAATTCATTTATAAATGAATTAATATGAATGGCAGTGAATATAGTTCCCTAAAAAATCGTAAGCTCCTTAACAATAGGAAGTACCTTGCTTTTATCTTTCTATTCCCAGAGTGAGAGGTGCTGAATAAATGTGCCAATTGATTGATCAGAAAATAGTAATAGAGATCATTTACTGAGCCCTTATACACCAAACTCCTTAAAAGCATTGCTATCTTTTATCCTACAAAACTCATGTGAGGTATGAGTTACTACATCCATTTCACAGATGAGGAAACCAAGAATTACATCAAGTTTTTTGTGGTCAAATACCTGGTATGTGTTGAAGCTGTCGTTAAAATGAAGGTGTGTATGACTGCCTAGTGTTTCCTCAAAAAGTCACATCTCATTGATTTGCTTTGTGGTTTTTTTTTTTCTGAGAAGGGCTCAACCCTATATCCTTTTATTTTACATCTATTAAGTTAGGTCCTTCCCCTGCAGCTCTGTGGAAAAATAGCAAGTGACAGTGGCCTCGATTCAGGATGGCCATTGGATAGCTTGAGCCAGATAGCAATAAGGTTCTCTGTTAATAGCAGATGCTAGCACTCACCTGTCTGTTAAAGGTGTAATCACCAGGCGAGGCGTATTTCCCAGGTACTCATAGGAATATAGAAACTGGGCATCACAGATATTGGCAAAGCAGTGCTTGGCCTCATCATCCCAACGGTGCCGCAGCTGAGACAGCCAGAGGAAGGCCTGGGAATTGTCTACCTAAAGAGAAAGTGGCAGAGTAGGTAGGTAAAACAGTATTCAACAGGTAGCAGGTAGCCCCTTGGCCACAGGACACACAGGACTCTGGATGACTTGGATATTGTCTACCAGCCAAGGGGCAGCACACTGTGCCTACCATAGCACAGAAAGAATGAGATGCTCTGATTATACTGTTCTTTGGGGCATTTTTAAAGGCCAGAAAAGCTACCATGCTCCTCTTCCAACTCTCTGGCTAGTATAGAGTCCAGGGCCTTCATATTTTGACTGTATGTGAGCTTTTTCCTAATCCCAATAATAATGGTGTAGCAGCTCACAAAAAGGGATACTCCTGAATATTTGGGACTCACCTTCTGAGCAATCATCTTGGCCACCACATCCCGGGCATGCACATCAATAGTGCAAATGGTCATGATCTTCTGCCGGTCCCCTTTGGAGAGCTGGCCAATCAGCATGGTGATGAGGGTTTTGAGCTGGGCCACTTGCTTTTTGTAATAGTCCTTCATGGCATTCTCATAGCCTTCCTCTAGCCTGGCAAATGCAATGCCCACCTCCGTGGTCCACCAGATCTGAGTGCAGGTCAGGGCCACCTGTAGCATAAGAGTTGCTTCGTAAAGCCATTACCAGGACTATCTCCCAAATCAGCCAACTCATCACACAGAAATGGCTCAGACTGTAAGTAACATAAGCTCCTTCATTCTCTCTTCCACCAACATGGACTAAGTGAGTCCCATGCTGGAAATCCTTGGCCATGTGAAATGGTTACAACACACTGGGGAAAGCACTTTCTGCTCTAGATAAATGTATCATTTGGTTGAGAACTCTAGTTAATGTTAGTGACTTTTAAAAACTGCTACACTGATTGCTTCTTTTTGCAGCATCTTTCCTGGACTTGGGAGGATAGCAATATGTTGATTGAACATCTCAACAACACTTAGTCTTTGCTGTGTTCTGGAAACTCTTGTGGTCTGAATATTCTAGTTTAATGAGTCACTGCTAATCATTTGTGGCATATATTTGCTTGTCCATAATACTTTTGCTATGTTTTTTTATTTCTTTAATCCTATACAACTTTGAAAGACCTACTCTTGAAGTTCGAGGTGGATTATACCGAAATCCAATGTGGTAATATGATTTGCGTTTTTCAGAGATTCAAAATAAATGAATAAAGAGAAACAATTAAAAATGCACAATTTTGATTATTCGTGACGGAGAATTTAGAAACACACTGATCATCTGTAGATTCATTTGGTTTGGGGGATACTGCTCTAGATGGCATTTGTCATGATAGTAGGAGGTGGCAAATTTTCTTGTCTCAAAATTCTGGTTCAGGTAAATAAGGGATCCTGCTGGAAATTACTTCCGTTGTAAAAGAGAGAACTCTATTTTCGTAAAAAGTACTATTCCCTAATTTATCTGTTTTTGACTTTGGATTTAGACAAATTGGATTTTTGTTAAAGAAGTTCCTCCTGCATTGTTTGGATGGTTTGAATGTGATGTGCCAAATGTACTGTTAAAAAAATACCTTTTCCTATTGCATCACTAACATTTCTCTTTTCTTCTCACTGTCTGTCTACATTTGTTGTCAACACCTTATTTTCATTTCTCAACCCCATGCAATGTAGCCTCTTCTCTATCACTCCACTGAAATGGCCTTACCAAGTTCACAGACATTCCTTAGTCTCTTTATTTTGCTTGATCTCTTAGAAGTACATGGTATATTTACATCTCACTGCTACCAACAGTTTCTTTTGTTGTTTTCCATTATTACTATTTCCTGGTTTTCCTTCTCTTTAAAAAGGTATTATTTCTCATTTTGGTTTACTGGCTCCTACTTGCCTACTCAGCCCCTGTATGATGCTCAAGGGTTTGATCCATATCCTCATCTAAATCTACTTATCTTCTAAGAGCAATCTTATCTACTCCTATGAATGCAATTACCACCAAATATCTGCAAATCACCAAAATACCAACACTAGTACTATGTTACCAACAGTGGAGGAGTGGCATGTTGCAGCCAGAGTCATTTAAAAAATTCTCATTAGTTCTCCCCTCTCTCTTATTACCCTTCTGATAACCCTCTTAAAGATTTAAACGTGATTTAGAATCACATCAGTCTCCCTGAAGTGGTCTATAAGAACTGACTTCAATTTTCCTCTCCAGAATTTATCTGTTGCCTCTAGCTCCTTCTTCCCCTTACTCTTGCTTTAACCACACTCAGTTCCTCTTAGTTCCTCAAACACATTATGCTCACTCATGCTCTTTCTCGGCCTTGGTTGCTCTTTCCCTTCATCTTTAACTTGTTAAGTCCTTTTTTAAATCTCAGCTTAATTATTGTATCCTCAGGGGACTAGTTCCTAGACTCCACTACCAAGGATATGCTTCCAGAGTAGTACTCTAAGCCTCTTTTATTATCATATCAGGTCCTATTCATAACTGGCTGAATTTCACACCAGTCTGTATACTCCAGCAAGTCAGGGTTTATTGTTTTATTCCCAGCTTGTGTGTCCTGTACTCAGCAAAGAGCTTGGCATAGAGTAGGCTGGGTCAACAAGTTCAACTGTTTACATTTTCTCCCTACTGAAGCCAATGAGGGTAAAAATGGACAACATCTTCATTCTCCAGGATTATGGTTAAATTAGGTAATGGCTGACAATTCTCTTGCTCCCTCTTGCTGACCCCTGACAGATCAGTGAAGAAAATAGTGAGTTTAATGTCTGATAGTCCCTGAAGCCTGAAGGAGGTCATTGAGGGAGAGAGCCTAGTAGAGGACGGGGGTCCACAAAAGTCCTGGTTAAGGGAATACCTGAGCTGGATAGTCAAAAAGCCACTGTTCCCTTGACTTTTCTTCATAGGCAGTTACACCTTCTGTCATCTCATGCCTCACAGTGTCCTTCATATGAGCAAGCACATGGTTCAACCATCTCTCTACCTGAAAGAAGAACCCTATGTTAGACACCAGGTTCCTAAGAAGATGTGATCAGTAATAGGTTTTCTTCCACTCAGTCTGAGGGTGTAAAGAAAATGGAGCCTAGGCATGATGTACAACTTCGAATGGCTGCCAGAGGCACAGGAGATATTTTGTTTGTGTAACTCAGGACAGAGATATGTGAGAACTAGGTTTAATTAACAATAGGTGATGTGTTCCTTTGGAACACATAGGACAGTAGCAGATTAAGATGTTGGGGGATAGGGGTGGGTACTGCCATCTAGAGTTCATACAAGGAAATCCTTATCTAGGTTGAGCTAGGTGTAAATAAGTCAGTAGATTTTCATGACCTTCTCCATGCTGAGTATGGAGATGTAAGCCAGGATTATACTTTTTAACTAAATGCTTTCTGGATCTACAAAAAGAACATTCTGAATCAAACTCTTGGGTCGCTCTCATAAAACTGAGAATATCTAATTATTTCTGATACTAGAATTGCTTTCCAAGATACATGTGGATGAAGGTAGAACTCTATAAAACAGTGGTTTCCAACATTTTTGCCACCAGGGACTGGTGCTCCAATGAGAATCTAATGCCTGATGATCTGAGGTGGAGCAGAGGCGGTATGCTAGCACTGGAGAGTGGCTGCAGATACAGACAAAGCTTGGCTTACCCACCACTCACCTCCTGCTGTGCAGCCTGCTTCCTAACAGGCCATGGACTGGTACTTGTCTGTGGGCTGGGGGTTGGGGACCCCTGTGATAAAAGATATTTTCTCCAAGTGTTACTTCGGACTAGATTAGAACCTCCAGGGATAATGTTTTGTTGGATCATCTCGGATAATAAAGTACTTATATCTTACTGGTAATGGTGAAGGATGGGAAGGAGTTTAAAGGAGAGAATCGTTGCATGTTTCTTGAATTATACACTGGATATTTGGAGGTAGTAGTTCCAGGAAGCCGATGGTAGTTGGTTCTCCAAGGGGTAGTTGGACTGTGGGAGAAAGTGACTTTGAGGTGTATTTGTAAAGAGAAGTGACATCTCAGGAAAAGGATTAACCTTAAAAGGTATTTTCTCCCAGGGAAAATGTCAATATTCCTGATTACCCGGTGGGATGCTTCAGGGGTTATCATATTAAAATCTCTTCGTACTGCTAATCATTTAAAAAATCCTTTTCTAATTGACTCAGGGAGTTATTTATGTGCATTTTATTCCTTTCTGCACAGGTCTTTTGTTAATGAAGATACATAAATATTGACACGCACCCTTTCCAGAAAGAGGAAAGCAAGCACTAGAAGCTGCTCTGATGTCAGTTCAGTCAAGGGAAGCTGGCAGTCTCAGGGCATAGACAATAGCTCTGGCCCAAGGTCAAAAACACCATCCTGAAGGCTGATGCTGACTATACTTTGATGTATACATTTGAGAGAGAGAGGCATAAAGAGGAGAAAGGACTTCTACATTACCTGCCCACTGCAGTCACAGGGCTCACTGAAGGCCACATACTCTTCTTCTTTGCTGTACATGCCGAGACTTATCTTGGTTGGTTTCTCACTGGCATCCAGCTGGAACTGCATCTTGGCCATATTATCAAAAAGTTTGGAAAGGTGGCGTTGAACCTATGAGGGAAACATGCTAAAGGATTAGAGAATGTTTTCAGGAAGTTACTTAGTAGTATTGTTTAGAGGTCTACCATGTGACAACTATTAGAGTGTTGGGTATGAAAATTTAGATGGAAGTTGTGGGAATGGCAGTGATGCGAGCATGGGAACCAACAGAATTAAGTAAAAGTGGCCAAAGGAATATAATACTATTGGGCATTATGCATTGGCTATAAACCAATGAAGCCACCAAAGTTTAATTAATTTTTGCTTAATCTACTATGGATGGGAACATATTGGAGAAAAAAAAATAATGGTTAATTCATAAACCCTCTTTCTAAGAAACTACTACTATGTGGCAGAAGAGAGGGCCAGGGTAATCTGTAGAAGAATATTAACATGCCTGAATCTGGAGGGTCAAGCAAAGTAGTGACAGTGGCCTGTAGAAGTCGTCACTCAGTTGTTGGACGTGCCTTGGTGCAGCAGACTAACATCTAAAGGGTCCAAATCAAGAACGGGCATGCTCACCCAAAGCAGAAAGCCTAGTTGTGCTAGGCTTTTCCCTAGCCTGTTCTCTTATGATACAGAAACCATTCACAGGGATGCCTTAGGCAGAATCTCTAGAAGGGATGCTGAACAGAGCCACATTGTAGTCCTGAGGTGAAGGAAACGGTAGGCTGAAGAAGAAACAATAAACAGAAAACTGCTCTCTGCTAGAGGTTTTTGAAATACAAGGTCCTTTGGGCTGCTAGTACTCTGAGTGTAGTCTTAAATTTACAAACACTTTTTTATCTTATGAGATCAGATGAAATATTCTGAGTAGTTAGGTAAATTGTGAAAGTTTTCAAGATCTCACTTATGGTGACTTGGGACAAATATCTTGATGAGATGGACCTTTTCATATTATTATTATTCAAGAATAATGACAGATTAAACAAAGGATATGGGACCTATGAAATTATCCTGTAATTTAAAAGATGAAGAAACCATGATTCAATATATATAAATATATATTTATTATATGTTGTATATAATATATATTTATAAATATAAAGCTTTAATGAAGGAAAGAGCATTATGAAAAAAACATAACAAATTGTTTTAAATTAATGAAAGAAATGTAAACTCTATAAAATATGAAGTGAAAGGTGAGTTGGTAGAGGTAGAAAAATAAGATAAGGAAATCAACAAATGACAGCACAGTTTGTAAAAATACTAGCAATACTGAAGGCCTGATTAATACAAGCAAATTAAATAGATTGGGTAAAACTGACAAACTATTGCAGAATGCCTAGGAAGAGGACTAAGAGATAAAAATAAGTATGAATATATGAAGGTATTATATATATATATGAAATTAGAATCTTGACTTAAAGAAACATGATAAACCTGAGGGAAAATTTATCCAGATTGATGGAATAGAGATTTTAAAAGCTTACTGAAAGAAAACTTTTTCAAGATAATGGAACTCTTGGTTTTCAGATAAGAGACAACCTCTCATGTGTTGGAAAAATTAATAAGTGAACATACACAAATCTTCTAAAATTAAAATTTTATTTATATTTTGATGATTCAGAGAGAAAAAAATTAAGCTATCTGAAAAGGTTTAAAAAATCAGGCAGGCAGGCTTCAGAAGACTTCTCTGTAGCAAGACAGCAGAGCTACGCTTACAGGAATTTGAAGAGAAATTGCTATGGCCCATGAATTCCAAACCCAACTATTCAATCACTCTTGTATGGAAACTAAAGAGGCACAGATATAGAAGAAATTGAGGATTATTCTATCATGCTTCATCTCTGGGGGCCGGGGTATGGGGAACCACTTAAAGATGTACTCAAACTATGTGAGATATAAATAAAAATGAATATTTGAGATTGAGTATATCATGTATAAAAGGTATAAATGTCTGGCAATGATCTTTGACCTCTCCTATACAATGAATTAATGAATATAGTTACAAAATGCTAATGTGATAAATATTTTAACTCCACTGTGCCTGGGCTACTTTGAAAATACTTCAATCTACAGAGAGAGAGAGAGAAAAAGAAGGAATTAAACTATTAGGGCTAATCTTTCTTTAGTACTTGCTTCTTAGCAACAAACGAAAAACATGATTTCACTAATTTAAAAAGTTAATGACAAAGAAAACTCATACATGCATACCATCTTTTGGCTCTGTTAGAGAAACTCTCATTCATTGCTGGTGATGATGCAAAAGGATACAACTGCTATGAAGGAAAATATGGCAAATCTAATAAGACTGCATGTCATTTACCCTTTGACCCAGAAATCTTACTTCTAGGAATTTACATGGAATATAAATCTCCAATAATACAAGACGCAAAGTTATGCTGTATTATTTGCAATTGCAAAATATTATAAACAGCCTATGGCCAAACTATAGTATATTAGTCAATGGAGTATGAAGCAGATGTAAAAAATATGAAGGAGATATCTTTGAATTGATATGGAGTGATATGGAGTGATTTCCAGGATATAAAACTAATTTAAAAAAGAAAATTATGCTACCTTTCATGTAATAAAAGGGAAATAAGACTATGTACATATACAAATATAAATGTATATCTGCTTATTTTTGCAAATATGAGTATAGGAAAGGTAAACCAAAAACTGATGGAATTGGTGACCTACAGGGGTGTGAAAGGGATTTGGTTATGACATGGAAAAAATAGGGAAAGTTTTGCATAGTTTAACCTTTAGAATTCTACATATTCCAACAATCAAATAAACAAGGATAGGAAAAACCTTAAAACTGAAATCAAATGAATAACAAAATCACACTGAAGGAGAAAGACAACTCGTCCAAGTAACTTCTGAACATGGTATTTTGACTGTATATCCTCAGTCTAAAGTATAATAAAAGAGCTACAAACAAATCTTGAATTCTTCTTAGGATAAAAAGTGAGGAAAGATAATAGAGCATACAGTAGAGACGTCATCCCTTTCTCCTATCAATCATTCTGAGACTCAGACTCTGTGATCTATAGCAGTGGTTCTCAAAGTGTAGTCCCCAGATAAGCAGCATCACTTGGAAAATCCTTAGTAAGGCAAATTCATACTTACTGAATGAGACACTCTGGTGCAGGGCCTAGGAATCTGTATTTCAACAAGCCTTTCAGGTGATTCTGACACACTAAGTTTGAGGACCACTGACTATAGCTCCAAATATCAACAGTGCTTCAATTAGTTACTTTAACATTAAAATCTTGTAACACAATAGGATTCTTCTATTTTACACGAGGAAAGTTTATTTCAAAGAAGTAATATGCCCAAATTATAGAGTTAATAAGTGGCTAGAACAAGGTCACATAATCTCCAAATTTGGGCTTCTCATATATACACCCTTTCAACTAAACCACCCGATTATCCAGTTAATACAACTTCCATCTTAACTCCTCTTGGAAGCTTTAGCTATGACTTTTGATGATTATTTACTGGATTTTTCTTCAGAATCAGATCAAAGGCATTCCATTTAAAGTCCCTCCCAACTTTGTCATCCTCAAAGCTTCTGCAATTCTACTTTAGGGAGTCAGAGCCACTGATGGGTTGGAGGGCATCATAAGAAGTGGTAATGGAAATAACAAAGCTCTGAGGTTAGGGATGATGCTGGTGGCAACATAGGACTGAAATATGCACACTGCTGGAGAGAGGAGGCATGATAGGAAACCTGAAACTCTCTTGCTGAGAGCTTGCTTCAGTCCTTCTGGATGTTTCTACAAGCGTTCCCTCAGCTTACCTGTTGTGGAGTCGTGCCGTTGGAAAGAATATCTAATAGATCAGAAGAGGAGAGAAAGTAAAACCTAGGAAAGGCAAGCCTTTTGGTATCCAGGTACTCCGTCAGGGCCTTCTCACACAGGTACAATCTGAGGGCACAGACACAGAACTTCCTAAGTTTGCCTAGATTCATAGGTATATAGATTTTCCCTAAATGCAAAGAATATAAAATACACTGAAAATATGCAGAAATCAGAGCAAGAAATGCTTAGGGGTATTTTTAAACATACATACATTTCCATCAGAGTAAACACCTCTATTGATACCACATAGTACCCAAAATATAGGCAAATCAAAGCACACAGACACACATACTCACTCATTTCCTTAGGCAGTTAAAAATAAAGTAAGGATCTCAGAGACAGAACGGGGGAAGAAGTTATTGCCTCCTTCCTTACAAAGGGGGCAGAAAGCAGATTATCACCTTCTCTGAATATCTTCTAGTTTTTCATAAAGACCTGATTTGTTGGTGGCTTCTACTACATTTGGAGTTTTCTGGGCATCAAGAGCTAGCTCTTTAAAGTCAATGTCAATGCCTTCAAATCTTTCTGAATCCTGCAAATAAAAATGTGGAAAAAGTTAATTACCACTCTCCTCAATTCCAAGAAGCTCTTCTTACATAGCAAGTTAGAAGAGAAACCTGTTCTTAGGTTGTCCTAGGAATCAAAGAAGTGCCTTTAGCTTAAAATGATAGTTCTCAAACAGTTTAGTTTTAAAACCCTTTCAAAAAAACTATTGGAGTATAAAGAGCCAAAGCTGTATGTAGGTAATGTTAAATCTATCATTATATCTTCTATATTAGAAGTTACACAAATTTGAAAGTTAAGAAATTTAAAATTTGTTAATTTATTTAAAAAGTAACAATATTAAACTCATTAGTTAATACAATAACATATTTATCTAAAATAATTCTATTTCCAAAAACAAAATAACTCAGAGAAAAAAGTGACATTCACATATATATACTTTTTTTTTTTCAAATATTTTTCATGCCTGACTTAGAAGATGTCCAAATTCTCTTCTCTGTTTCTGCAGTCTGTTGTGATATTACATGTTATGTAGCCTTAGGAAAATGAAAACCCACTGCATCCTCATTAAAGAATGAGCATTAAAAAGGCAAATAACACGTTAGCATTTTTATTAAGATAGATTTGACCTTGAGGATACCCTGAAAGGGTCTCAGGGATCCCTCAGAGGTCACCAGACCACACTTTGAGAACTGTTGATATAAAACACATAATTCCTAAGTCGGGTAGTGGATTCAATGTTCTTTCTGGGTCCATACACAAGTTTATACTATAACCAAAGTAAGTTTTTCCTCAGCAAATGTGATGTCAGCATTAATTATCATTTCCCCAAAACACATACACCTTTACAGTGTTGAAATTACTGAGACAATAATATATGCAAAGAGCACTTTAGCCCAATACCTGGCACTTACTAAGAGTTGTGGAATTATTGTTACACAAAAAGTATCATAATCATATGTGCTGTGTGAGCTATTTTAATTAACTTTCTGAAGTAGGTACCAGTATTAGTTCTAATTTACATATGAGGAAACCAGGGCCGAGGGAAGTTAAGTAATTTGCCTAAGGTCCCACAGCTGCAAGTGCAAGAGTTAGGACTCAGGCCCGCCCCAGTCTGCTGTAGACCTCTCTAATCCACACAAGTCTTCTAAGAAGGTTTAAAAACAGTGGCCAGGACATGAAAGCAACCGAAATGTCTTACAATAGATGATTCGATAAAGAAGCTGTGGCACATATATACAATGGAATATGACTCAGCCATAAGAAGAGATGAAATACTGCCATTTGCAACAACATGGATGGACCTTGAGATAATCATGCTAAATGAAATAAGCAGACAGAAAAAGCTGAAAATCACATTATATCACTTATGTGTGGAATATAAACCTAAAAGCAACAAAGGAACAGGACAAACAAACAGAGACTCACATATGAACTATAGACTAGTGGTTACCAGAGGATTAGGGGGTAGGGGAGAAGAAGGGAGTTAGTTGGGGGAAAGAGTTTCAAATATTGCAGAGTAGAGGGAGTGTGAAGTGGGTAAAGGTGATCAAATATATGGTAGCTAAAGGAAACTGGACTTTGGGTGGTAAACAACACAATAGAATACATAGATGTCAAATTATAATGTACACCTGAAAATTATATAATTGTATTAACCAATGTTATCCCAATAAGCTTAATTTAAAAAAAAAAACAAGGGGGTAGGTAAAAGTAAATTATTATTTTTCAGGGAAATATTTTGCTCCAATTAAAGATGAAGAAGTATCAAAGTTACAGAAGTATCGAAAATATCTAGGATAATGTTTAACTAAAAAGAGTTGAATATAAAATTCTAATTATACCAAGAACTATTATGTAAAAATATGCATATACATGAATAAAAGTTGGGAAGTATTCATAATACATGAAAATAGTTACTAGTCAGGGTATAAGATTATAACTAATTTTGTCATGTTTTGAAATTATCTCTATTACTGTATTGCTAATACAAAGAAAATAAATGTAGATTTATATGTTTAAATACAAACTTGTGTTGAAAAGTTAATGATAGTAATTCTTTATTATGTTTAATTGAAAGTTCTCAAATGCTTCCTTTAAAGTATCTACAAAAGCTTCTACCTGTGTCCTCACCTCCTTCTAATTAAACCTGCTCTTTTTTAATCACTAGCATTGGAGATAAATAAAATCTGGCTTGTTCAATTGGCTTAATTACAATAGCTATAACAAAATTGTTTTCTGTTATTTTTCATTCCAAATGTACAACTTTTAATCCATATTATTACATTAAATATGCTTTTGTGAGATGACCTGAAAAAATATAATGTTTTAATGGACCGTGCTTTAATTTTTAAGCAAGGCCTAGGCATGTGAAATTTTGGAATCAAACTGATTTGTAAGCAAAGAACTCGCTGTGCTGAAGAGATAGAGAAAGCCTGCAAAAATTTTTGTTTTTAAATGAATTAGTCCATTGAGAACAGGGTAAGTTAATGGCACATTAATTAGGATAAGAAGCAATCAACCACAGGGAAGTAGTAATGAGAATACATATTTTAGAGAAATTCATCATTCACTGTTTAGATGAAGACTAGTATTTAGTATCTGACACAGGCCAGGGTTTTACAGAATGGCTCACTGCTGAGAAGGAACCTGAACTTGCCTGGAAAGAATGCTCTCTTCTAGTCTACACCTGCACTGTAATTATCTGCAGAGCAGCCCATGAGTAGCTCATCTCAAGCTATAGTAGTAATATTTTTTTTATCTCATTTCTTGTATATAATTTTTGTAAAAAAACAACAAAAAAACAGATTCTCCTTTCCCACCTATCTACAAACAAACTGGTGTGCATTTCACTTTCTTTTCCTCTGCCTGACATTTAGTGGCTTGTACGGTAATGGTTGTTGGAGGTGCCTTTGTATGAAGCAGGCTGGCAGAAAAATAAAGGCCTAGAGGATGCAGGAATAGAATGCTCTTCCCTTGACTCAGGTAAGGGAACACAACAGGATTTCCTTAGCAAGTACCTGGGGAAGCTGAGCCCGGATATCTTCAGAGCCAATGAATATACTTTCCAGATGAGACCATGTCTGCTGCACATCAAACCAGATAGAGATGACAGCATCAGCTGTGGACAGCTTCTTCTGCCAGCCTGACACTTCCTCTAAGAAAAAAGCTATGTACTTGGACATCATCAGGTTCTGAAGTTGGACTTGGTTATCCTCCAGAACCTCAATGAGGTCCTCATCCAAATGCAGCAGGGGGATGTTTGTCCGTGGGTGGAGCTCATATTGGAATTCCATGCTGGCCCAGGTGGTCTGAAGTTCCTTTAAGGTCTTCTCCATCCCCATCTCCTTCACAGCTCTGTCCACAATGCCTCGGACCTCATCTTCAAAGTGGTGCAGCTGGAGCTGCAGAAGATGTGCTAGGGTGGTCCCCTCGTCCATGGTGAAGCTTACACCTGTGGCCTGCATCAGCTGCCTCCAATGCCGGTCCCGAATGGCTGAATTCTGCAGCTCAGCTACTGCCCTCAGGGAGGTCAGGGTGTTCAACACAGTGCTTTCCAGGCCTATGAATGCATCCCAGGCCCTGACTTCCTTGTCGAGATTCCGGATGTGCCTGATAAACCGTTTGCACTCGAAGTCCATGGCTTCCACATTGATGTTCCTCCATGTGGTGGTTTCCCAGGCGTAGATACTGGAGATCACCATGCTAATTGTGTCCCAGAGCTCCTTCAGCTGACAGAGCTCTTTCCTGCATTGCTTCAGCTGCTTGTAGTCAGGAACATTGACCTCAAACAAGGTTGCAGAATCTGAAATGGAGGCCATGGTGGATTCCATCTGTTGGATCTCAATGTGCTTTGCATCCAGCATTTGATGAGGGTCAGTGCTATTAAACCTATAAAACACAATGTGTTCTCTTTGTAAGTATAGCACACAAGCACCCATTACCTATCACCAAAGTAATACCAGCTCAAATCTTTAAATAATAAATATTTTAGCAAAGAGCAGTGACTTTCACCAAAGCCTATGGAGAAAAGACATTCAGCGTAGGTTGGAATGGAGTGAGCATAACCAGCTGGAGGAAAAACAATTCAAAAGGAACGTCATGCTTGGATTCTTTCTTTACATCCAAGGAGTTAAAAATATTCCTCACATCTTCCTCTTTCCCCCAATTCCCTCATCCAGGTATAGAGAACATGTATTTGTTCAAGCCTATTTTAAACTCTCTTTCCACTTGTTGGCTTCCACACCAGTTGACACGAAAGAGCACTGTCTTGTTACCATAGATGCCATAGAGCCAAAGCTCCTGCCAGGAGATACTAGTGATAGTTAATTTTTAAGAGAGAGAGCTGGCATTTAGAAATTCAACCCTGACCAAACTTGGCATCACTCTCTCTATGGCAGTGGCTCTCAATCTGGCTGCATATTAGAATCTACTGGATCCTTTAAATGATAATGCTAAGGCTGCTCCCTAGTCCAATCAAATCAGATTCTTTGTGGATGAGACCCAGGCGATGGCATTTTTCAAAATCTTTAGGTGGTTTCAATGTGTCAGGTTGGTGTCCTTATCTGTGGTGAAGCTCACATTGATGGCCTGCATCACCTTCGGGAAACAGAACCTCTGAGCTTGACAACTTGAAGACTGAGCACAAAGCCCTCATGAAGGCCCTATACAGTCACTGTTGCTTTCCTTCACTATGTGCCTTAAGGCAGACCCTTCATCTTTTTAAGTTTCTCTGCCAACCTATTCTTGATCTGCTCCTTCACCCTCCTCTTGTCTGCTCATTCCTACATCCCACATCAGCCTTTGGTTCTATATTTGACTCCTATAAGCACTACAACTAGCTTTATAGTTTTAGTTCATGTTTCCTCATCCTCTTCTCTCTCTTGCTTATGGCATGCATCCATTGCTCCTGATACTCACTAGTCTTAGCTTACTTTATGCTACTACCCCTCTAGACTTGCATTCCTGGTAATGCCTCTCCTCCAACATAAGAACTCTGCACGCAAATAACTCTATGTGGGCAGATAACATCTCTTTGGTCTAGAGCGCACTGAACTCACATGTTCAGGGAGCCTCTCATCTTTCTCCGCTAACCTCCCTTTACCCTTTCTCTCCAACCTCATTACTCATCTCAATTTTTCTTGTTTATATGTGCTCAGAAGGCTAGAATTTGAGTATACCATGACTTAAGAGTGAACATTGTGGTCTTCTAAAATCAGAACAAGGCAACATCAAAGGGAAAGTTGAGAGGAAACGAGTGACTAGAGAATTGGCCATTTCCTCTAATCTAGTGTGTAAGTGTGTGTTTGTGTGTCTGTGTATGTGCACATGTTGGCTAGTGGGTTATGAAGAGGAGGGGAAAAGGAAGGAATGGCATACAAACTCTTTTTCTTGAAATGTCTCTTCTCTTGATTGTCTTTGGAAAGATCTAACTTGACTAATGAAAAGTAATCCTAATTAAAATCATTTACCTGAACTGCCCGCCACTTAAGCCTAATTACCATACAACACAATAGCAGTTATGCATACCATTAAATTAGTGTCAGATTAACTTTGATGCTTGCTATGTTTGATTCCTGCTTGTTCAGTCTAAGTAGTTTTTGGCCCATGAGATATGATTGTGGATTTATATCTTATGAGAATGAGACTGAACTTCATTGCACATCTTAACTCTTCTCCAGCTCCCAAGTGTTTATACACACACACACACACACGGTTGGAGTTTTCAGAGTTGAAGAGGGCCTTCTGTTCATATAGGCAAGGAACTTTCTCTCTATAAAGGCAGTAGAAAAAGGCCTAGAGGGAAGAAAGGTAATGTCTTATGGCAAGTGATCCAGCAGGAAAGATTGCCATGCATGAATGGTCCTTCTGCTTGTTTTTCATTTCCAAAGACTAATTATTTTTTTCTTGACTAGAGTGAATTTACCCTGCAAAAGTGAATTTATCCTGTTGGAATTAGTACCAGCTCTACCAGACAAATTCTATCAGCCCATATTTTGTTCAATTTATTAATGGAGTATAATTCAGGAATAACTTATTAGGTAAGATAAGAGTTATTAGAGTGTTTGGGGTATACACAGAAGATAAAAGGTCTTTCCAACCATTCTTTTCTTGGTACACATGACTATCCTTAAATCAATATTTGTTCCTCAAATATTTATAAGAGGTTGTCATTTGTCATACCTATTCTAAACTTCATCTACCCTGTGGTATAATTTTTGTTTATCATTTACATTTATGGATGATCATTTCCTGTAGCTGAGAACACATAAAAGTTAACTTGACATAGGTAGTGAAAGGAACCTCTAGATATGAGGGCAGGTAACCTTCTTCCCATTTCAAAACTCTAGTGTAAATTGTCAGGATATTCATAGACATGATTAATGTGCCTAATAAACCTGAAGCAGTTCTTCATACCCTGAGGGAGCAATACAGTATAAGAACAAGAAAGTAATAGGAGAGAAAAGGGTGTAGTAAGTCTTTGAAATGAAAATAATAATGCAAGAGTATTTTAATCTAAAAGAGAAATGCCTGGAAAGTCTGACTGAATAAAACTAGAATGAAGAGAAATGGAAATATGGTGCTCATGTATGTAATCTTAGGAAAATGATTGATTCAGGCCTGACCTAGACATAAGCATAGGGAGAGAGAAAGGGAGAGAGAGAGAGAGAAAGAGAGAGAGAGGGAGAGAGAGAGAGAGAGAGAGAGAGAGAGGGAGGATAGAAAAGTGACTTAAATTAATTCTTGGAAAACTAGCAGTTGGTAAATGTTAACTGCAGTACCATACTTGTATATACAATGAATGGTGGTACACCTTGTGCTTGATTCCCACGGGTATCATAAAACTCAACATGTCCAATCTGAATTTGTGATCTTTCAGTTCTTTTCATTCAGTGGCCGCCATCTCAGTGAACAGTGAAACAATACCTTCCACTTGTCCAAAATGGAAGATAGAGATTACGCTAGACTCCCCTCCCTGTTCATCTCTCATATTCAATCAATCCTGCTAATTCTCCCTCCCAAATCTCTCTCAAATCCAATCTCCCCTCTTCATTCTCCCTGTTGCTGCTTCAGTTCAGGTCTGCTGCTTCTCACCCCAGCTGTTGTAATCACTCTCCCACAGGGCACCTGGCCTTGAATCTGTTTCGCCCTCTTCTATTTTCTATAGCCATGAAAGCATGATATTTACATTATTTTGTTCTCAGCTTAGACACAGTGGTTGATCCTGTTCAAAACCTGGGCACGTGAACCTTTCTGTTCTCATCTATAACTTCTTGCATTCCAGACATAGAAACATGCAGTTCTCCAACTATTTCTTACATTTTCATCCTCCTGTGCTGTTGTATGTTCTGCTTCCTTTGCCTGGAATATCCTCACTTCCCATGACTCTTTTCTTCAGGTTGTTAATTCTAATTTGTCCATTGGCTCAGTACCATCTTCTATAGAGGACTTTTGGAAATCACATCCTCAATGGGGGTTAAAGTTGGCACACAATGAACATGTCTAGTTACTCATTTTTAAAATTGCCCTTGAGTCTGTAAGCCTTGAGGTCAGGGAATATGTATTATCTTAAAATCCTAACACTTATATCAATTTTTTTTTTTTGCTAAATCCACTGTTGAAACCAGAACCTCTTCTGCATGAATCATGTGAACGAATCAGATTAACTGGAAGAACAGGGTCAAGCTGAACTAATGGTGTATCTTAGGATATTGATAGATCACTGAAAGATTTAATGACTAATATAGTTCTTTTCTCCAGCTATCAAAGACACAACAGACACTGTGCAAGCATGTCTGCTACACTGGGTTATTTGGAAAGCTTTGGTTTCTCTAGTTGCCATGCAGGACAGCACCCAAATAGGGGGTGTCTCAAAGAATGCTCTCCCAACCATTCATAGAATCTGGTTGCCAACCAGCTGAAAGCACTGTCTCCATTGAGCTGAAGTTCATAGAAACCAACTGGTTTGACTAAGAAATCCTTAGATTATTTTGGCCTGGCTGTGAGTAAGAAGAATGTATGTCATGGCATCATTCCTTAAGGTCAGGAAGACTAAAGAAGAGAATGCAGCTAGAAGCGTGGAACATTCCTTTCAGCCAAAGGAGAGAGTCTCCAATTTTAAGTTGTGAAAATTCCTTGAACCTGAGTATGATGATTTAACCAAATACTCTGGAGTGAGAGAGCTTAACTAAGAAAAGGCTGATTCAGTTTAGAGTTAAGAACTAAAAGAGAAAGTAAAACTTGCCTTAGACATGAAGAAAGAACCTCAATCCAGGCAACCCGACTTCACTCAGCACCTGTCAGACTACAAGGGCCTAATGAGATACTCACTTTTTTTTTCCTCCTCAGACATGTGTGAGCTTAACCTGTAATCTAACCAGGAATAGAACCTTACGTTCACAGAGGAATATCCTAGGGTTTGCATTTTAGAAGTTCGTAAATGATCTAAAAGTGAAGAAATCAGAATTAAACTCATTTGCCACACACAGTCCTTACAAATTTTAAACACACACATTCATATGCACCAGACTAAGAAACAAGACAAAACATGAGCTGACACCCTCTAAGATTCCCTTTAGCAGTAAAGCTACAATTCTGCACTAGTCCTGATGGTTTTTTTGACAAGAAGAGAAATACATCAAAATTGCAGTAACGTTTAGTTTTCCACACTGCTGTGAGCAGTTCTTTTGAAAGTATTCTTTTGCAAAGATTCATCTGCATGTTAAATTAACAGATGTGAATTTGGAAAACCCATCAAAGGGTAGCGATATCTTTATAGCCAGCAGATACAAGTGCTGAAAAAGAAAGAAAGAAAGAAAAAAAAAACACAATGCAACTATCAAATGAAAAAAACAACACCAGCTGATCGATACACATACACAATGTAATTATGAAGGAGGAAGGGACACCAGATTTCCAACAGACATACAAAAACACACCAGCAAGTGAGTATTGTTTCCTTTCAAGCAATCTCAGAAGTCTGTTTGGGAAGATATTTCACCAAACATTTTTGGAATTCCTTTTTTAAAACCTTCTTAAGAGATGTTTGATGCAAAGATATTAGTGTCATTATTTTTATGGCTGCTGCAATTGATATAATTGTTGTTAACATGAAGCAGTACTGCCCAGCTTGGTAACCCACCTCCCTTACTAATTTTGGCTCTGCATGACCAGTATTAAATTTAAAAACTTCAATTCATGCCAAAGGGGAGTCAAAAGAATGTGCCTCAGACTCCAAAAGAAAAGTCTCAAAAGGAGTTTCACAAATGTTTTGAGCAATAGATGTTTCTTTGGAACAAAGGCATGTTTCCTAAGGCAGTTATTCTAAAGGGATGGAGAGTCATTTGGAGTCATACACCTTGGCATGGTTGCTTAAAAGGAATCCAGTTACTTTGCTTAGGGCGGCAGTCTCAAAATTGGCTGTACACTGGAATCACTTGAGGAGCTTTACAAAATGCTAATGATAAGATGTTACCCCCAGAGAGTCTGATTTAATTGGTCTATAGGACAGTCCAGACATTTGAACTTGTAAATGCTCCCCAGGTGATTCTAACATGCAGTCAAAATGGCAGCACACTGCTTTAGGGTCCTGTGTTGTGCATATATCTTAAGCGTGGTTTACATATCTGTCCTTCCCTGACTCTTAATATACTTATCTTGTTCTCTGTAGCCCTAAGTATAATGTTTGGGAGATAGTAGCTGCTTCATAAATGTTCAAAGAATAATAAGAATACGTACGTCCTTACTGTATGCCAGATTGGGTGACCAATAGTCCCAGTTTGCCTGAAACAGAGGGGCTTCCTATTGTCTGGCTTTCAGTGCTAAAACCAGAAGAGTATCAGGAAAACCAGGATGGTTGGTCTTCCTAGTGCCAGGTGCTATGCTAAACATTTTCAAAGATTATTTCTTTAATCCTCTCAATGACTGTATGCAGTGAACATTACTATTAGCCCCATTTAACAGATGAGAAAACTGAAGCACAGAGATATTGAGTAGCTTCCTTGACATACACAGTAAGTTGTAGACCTGAGATTAGACACTAAGCAGCCTGAATCCATGTACTTTATAATTATGCTATATTTCCTTCCAATAAAGTTGTGGGGTTTTTTGTTATGTTTTGTTGTTGTTGTTGTGTTAACCTGTATCTCTCAATAATATATTTCTGTGGGTAAGTAACCCTTGAAAGTGAAAAAAATTCCTCCCTTCTTACACAGGGCATTTTCAAGTTTGGAGACTTCTAACTTTGTCTAACCAAAACTATAGAGGAGAGTCAGCAAGAAACTCCGCTAGGAAGACAGAAAGCTAATCCTGGAGCTGGAGTGAGTGGACAGTACACATTTCAACTGGCACTTTGGCAGACACAGGACCAGTCAGGACCAACATGTTCTACTGGTTGGAGCCCCTAATGTTGAGCAGTGGACTAGGGGCATACCTCAGGTAGACTTTTCCACCAATGAAGGAAGCTCCTGAGAGAGGAACCCATGTGTGTGTGTGCATTTGAGCAAATGTGAATGGAATTGCTTGTCCTATAGTTGTTTTGTTTACGTAAAGAACCCTAATCACAAGCAGGGAGGAGTCTGAGGACTACTAAGTAGAGAAAGCACATCCTGAAGTAAATCCTTTACCTCACTTTTTTTTTAGATTACCAGAATGCCTTCCAAAATTATTTTTAAATTCTATCATATTTTTTTTTTAAACCAAAAGAAGTCTGTGAGAACTTAGAATACAAACAGCTTAGTAAAAACCTAGTAATTTTAGGTCTAACCACTATGGAAAACAATATGAAGTTTCTTCAAAAAATTAAAATGATCTACCATACGATCCAGCAATTCCCTTTATGGGTATGTAATCAAAGAAAATGAAAACAGGATTTCGATGCGATATATACACTTCCATGTTTATCATAGCATTATTCATATTAGTCAAGATATGAAAACCACCCAAATGCCCATCAATGAATGGAAAAAAGATGTGGTACAAAAGAATATTATTCAGCCATAGAAAGGGGGATATCTTTTCACTTGCTACAACATGGAGGATCTTTAGCATATTATCCTAAGTGGAATAAGTCAAAAAGACAAGTACTGTATGGTATCATTTATATGTGGAATCTAAAACATTGAAACCTGTGAAAACAGAGAGTAAAATGGTGATTACCAGGAAATGGGGTGGGGATAAGAGTGATGACATTTAAAGGTATAAACTTGTAACAAGTAGTAAATAAGCCATAGAGACTAATGCACAGTATAATGAATATTGATAATAATATACTATAATTATGTAATGTGATAAATATTAGCAATCATACTATATTGGCAATCATATTACAATATATAAATGTATTAAGGTAACACAATATCCATCTTAAACTTACCCAATGTTATGTGTCAAATTAATATTTTTAAAAAACCTTTAGTAATTTCACCACGTTAAATCTCTTTATAGACCTGGAGACATAGAAAATTCTACTTTTTTTAAGTCAAGTATTTGTACAGGCTTTGGTCATCTAACATAGGCCATGGTAGAACTCTGCCCACATTACCACCATATTCTAACCAATGGATTTAAATGGAAGAGAATACTATTAACTGGACTCCATTTGCTAAAAGAATATACAAACTCAATGGAAAGATCATCAGTGACTCAAAGATTTTCATGTTTAAAGGAAAAGAGGCAGTGGCGGCAACTTGGGTCCATACCTGAAGGGAGCTTCTTTGTGGAATCGCTCCCAGAACTGCTGCTGTTCAACTTCAAAGGCTGTGCACCTCTGGCGGAGAAGAGTTACTTCATTTGCCTGCAGGGGGGCCACATTCTGCCTCACAATAATGGCCAACTTTTTTATGTTGTTCCATTTCTCAGGAAGCTCCTACAAATGAGACCTCAGTGTGGTCAGATTCACATTAACTTCCCCCTCCCCCACAGTCTTAAAGCTGGACAGTACCCAGATGGCTTCATCTCTGTTACAACACCATGTGAGGATGTTCTGGTATCATTAGACGATTCCCAATCCTTTTTCCTTGACTTATCTCTCTTTGGTTTTGTTTGTTGTGTTAATCTGTAACTCTCAATAATATATTTCTGTGGGTGAGTAACCCTGAATTTCACCTGCTTCTGACTCAACTCCAGTCTTTTTGACCTAACCTAGTAATCTGTGCCCTTTTCTATATCTTTAAAAGTGCTGGTTATTTTCTTTAATGTCCCATATTTCCTCTTAGAACATTTTAACATTTCTCAAATGTGCTGTTTTTCTCTGAATCCAAAAGTTGGCTCATCCCTAATTCTGGGAAAAAATCCAAAACACTTCATCCACATCAAGCCTCCTATATATTTCCAGTATTATATTGTTTCATATTTATCAAGTTTCAAGCAAATGCTAGACATTACACATATGTTACACATGTAGTTCCAAAACATGGACCTTGGGTCATTACCAAATCCTGTTTTTTATTCACTTCAACCTACCTCACTCCCATTTGAAAACCTGAAACTTTTACTTTTATTAAAAAAAAAGAAAGAAAGAAAGAAACCCCTTAAACTTTGCACTGACCTCTAGCTGCTTAAACACTGTTTCTGGCAATTCTTGTTCATAAATCTTCAGCAATTCAATAGTTTGCTTTAAAGGTTCAAACATCTTGTCAGTGCTGCTCTGCCGTTCTTTAAGAGCCATGAGGTGTCTCATAATCTCAACCAATCCTTTGAAATCTCCTTTTTCAACTTTCTTGAGCAAGCTGCTCTCACTATTTTTTATAAACATTTCAAGGTCGGCCAAGCTAGCAAAACAAACAAACAGAACGTCAGGAGCCATTTTCCTTCTGCTCCTCAAAAAGAAGATTTATTTACTTCTCTAACAATAATAGCTATTTTTATGGAAAACTTCCCATGCGCTCAGCACTCTACCTTGACAATACCATGATAAGAATTCAGCCCTCTTCAGAAATGTCAGTCATGAAGATCAAAGATTGAGCCTCCATGCTGGAGGAGACTCAGGAGACATGACACTTAGTGGAACAACTGGTGAAATGTGGTTCCACATCAATATTAATTTCCTGGTTTGGATAATAATACTATGGTTATACAAAATGTTATTATTTGGGAAAGCTAAATGAAAGTAAAAGTGAACTCTTTGTACTATTTTTATAACTTATTTTTGAAAATTGGAAATTATTTCAAAGTGAAAAGTTAAAAAATTAAAAAATACAATGATCTCTAAAATCATACACATTTGGATTTGATTTTGACCCATGAGATGTGTAACCATGGCCAAGTTATTTAGCATCTCTGAGCCTCAGTTTCCTCACCTATAAGACTGGAAAGATCATTTCTGTTTCTTTGATTATCATGAGAATTAAATGAAATTTATTCTTTAATTCAAAAATGTTTATTGAACATCTATTATGAGCCCTAGCATGCTTGTTTTTGAGGATGGAATGATAAATAAGATAAACAAAGTCTCTGCCCTTATGAAGGTTATATTCTAGTAGGAGAAATAAATAGGAGACATCAATAAAATAAATTGTACAGTCTCACATAGTGATGAGTGCTGTGAGATAAGGAGATAGAAACTAAGAATATGGAGCAGTCAGTGAAGGCCTTTTTTCCTGAAGGAATATTTGAGCAGAATGTGAAGGAGTGAACCACAGAAAGTAGTAGGAGAAGAACTTTCTAGGTAGAGAGAGAAGCACAAGTAAAGGCACTGAGATTCACTTAAGTTTCATTTGTTTGAGGGGAAGGTAAAAAGTCAGGCAGGCAGAAGCATAAGTGGAATAGGAAGAAGCATGGAGGGAGAAGTTAGAGAATTAACGAAGAGTCAGATAATGTAGGGCCTTATTGGCCATAAAAAGTCCAAATTTAAATCTGAGTATGAGAATTAAGTATAGGAGAATAACATGACTTGGTTTATGCTTTCAAAAAGATCTGTAACTGGAGGAGAACAGGTTTTAGCTGGAAGGAGTAGTAATGATGATGGTGACGGTGTCATTGGCGATAGGGGCATCAAGAACAAAGGGAATTTAGGGACTATAATTGGCATCCAGGTGACAAAAGATATTGTCTGTGACCTGGATGGTGGACATCAGGAGTTGTCAGATTTGAGATAATTTTGTATGCAGAGCCAATAGGTCCCACTGATGAATTGGGGACAGGTGTGAGGAATGAGAGAAATGAAAAATTACTTCTGTCAAAAGGGTAAATGATGATGCCCTTTAAAGATATGAGAAAAAAAACATGTTAGGCTTGAGATGCCTCAGAGACACTAGACACCTAAAAGAGATATTTGTTAGGCAGTGAAATATAAGTCTAGAGTTCCTGAGAGATTAGGCTGAAAATACACATTTGTTAGTTATTAGCACACAGATGACAGATTTAAACTGTTGGGTTAGGTATCACCTAGAGTAGAATGTAAACACAGAAGAAATTTCAGGATTGAGGTTTCAAGAATTCTAATATTTTGAGGTCTAGAATAGATGAGCCCAGCCCAGGAGACCAAGAAGGCACAGGCAGTGAGATAGAGGGAAAACAAGAACAGTAAGGTATCCTGAAAGCCTGAGAAAAAAACTGTTCCAGAAAGAGGGAGAGATTAGTTGTGCCAAAACCACTGAAAGGTACAAGTAAGGTGAAGACTGATAATTACCACAGGATTCGGCCATATGAAAATCATTGGTGACTGCAGAATAAGTTGAAGAATTGTGGACTTCTGTTTCTAGCTGTCTAACATACATGGGAATATGTATAACCCCTCTGCTAAAACAACTAAAATGCTTAAGCAAATATTTCAAAATCATTTTAAAATGCATCACTAAGGTGGTGTGAAATTAAGGAATCTCTAGAGGTTGAAAATGTAGTGAAAGCAAGAACTATGCATAATTCAAAGCTGGCTTTCATATGATAGTTTCTACTGTGCCCTGAAAAACTTAAACCTCTATTTTGATTACTTTATGGCATATGGGGAACAGGTGACTAAGCCTAGAACTCATATGAGGTGAAGAGGCTAATAGGAAGCTGCACATGAAGCTGCGATACCATAAGAGTGAACAAGAAATAAATATGCTGCACAGAAAAGGACAGTATGGAAACTTGCCTGCCTTAACCTGGGTACTAAGTAGACCACTGGGCAAGTAGAAGTACAGGTGGTCTGAGGTTGAAAGAGTCCCTTGACTGGCAGAAAGAAATACAAACCCTTTCTAGAGAAGTACAAGTAGAATCCAATCTTTAAAGGATTCCTACAGATGAGATTCCAAGGAACATTATTTCTATATTCAAACGTCACAAAATACACAAGGAAGGAAGTCACCATAAGTAGGAGCCAATAGAAACAGAAAAATTAAACCTGTGACATTTCAGATATTAGAATTCAGATGCAGAATATAAAATAGCAATATTTGACATATTGTAAAGTGAAAAAAAAAAGAATTTTTGTTTAAGCACCTAATTTCACTCTTCTTGACCCACACAGCAGGGTAAAGTGCCTTGTCTGCAATTTCTCAAACATCAATTCAAGACTAAGAACACTTTCATATTTTTAAGTATGACATACCAGCTCAAACAGAAATACTTTCTTTAGAAATTACCCTCCAGAAACTTAGATAAGCTCTTACAGTCTCAGTAAGTCACAGCCCTTTTCCTCAACCCAGCTTTATGTTAAAGTATAAATTTAGCATTGTTTCAAAATCACAAATGAAAGCAATTTCAGAGGCTCTTCAAATATGCCTAGAATCTGTGATAGTGTGTGAACATTTTTATTGAATGATGGATTCCAAAAAGTGAGAAAATTTATTGAGGTGCGTAACATGAAAATTATGGCCTGTGATGGTATTACTTGTGAAGAGTAGCATAGGAAAAGCTTTTGATATGTGTTTTAGCAAAGCAAAATTGATCATACTGCGCTATATGGGAAATTCCAGGAGAAATAAGCTAATAATTTTCTGTAGACCTTTGTTATTTTTAATCTATGGCATGAAGAAAGAAACCTTTTTAAGTTGACAAATCAAATGTTATCTTCAGAATACCCTCTAATTGACATATTATAAAACTGAAAAAAAAATGAATAAAAAAAACAGAAGCCTTAAAACTTGAGCAAAGAACAAGAGGATATAAAAATGAGCAAGCAAAATTACACAGTAATCAAATAGATCTAAAAATAGAAAGTATAATTAAAATCTAAAGCTTGTTGAATGGATTAAACAGATTTAGACAAAGCCAAGGGACAGAATTAGACTGTTGTATGATAAAAGTGGAGAAGTTACTGAAACTGTAGTATAGTAAGACAAAAAACTGAAAATTGTTAAAAAACATAGAGGACAGTGAAAAGATCTCACATAAGTGTATAAGAGCTCCAGAATATAGAAAGGATGGGCAAGAAGCAGTCTTTGAGGAAGTCCTGGCTGAGAATTTTCTTGAATTGCAGAAGGACACCAAATGTATAGCTTAACAAATTCTGGGTGGGATTATTATAAAGAAATTCTCACAGAGGCCCTTTAGTGGAAAACTACAGATTATCGAAAAGGACAATTAAAAAAAAAAGAAAAATTACTGGGAATAAAAGAATATAATTCAAAGGATGAACAGTTGAGATCAAACCATTCTAAAGTCTTTGTATTGGTTGTGAGGAAAGTAACAATATTGACAAATTATTCCTTTTAAGGATGCTTATTAAAATAGCTATAGTATTCATTAGAATAATAACCTAGATAGTCCAACATGCAAATTAGCAGAATGGAAAAAAAGAAGAAGAAGAAGTAAAAATTAAGTAAACACTAAAAAAAAAAAATTCAACCCAAAAGCAGACAAGAAAGGAGAAAAAAAAGAAAGAAAATAAATATAAAGTATATAATAAAATGGTAGAATTGAATCTGAATCTAGCATAATAGATGTTAATGAACAAAACATTCCAGTTACAAGATCAACAGTAAGGTAGATAAAACATTCAATTCTATGCCAATTATAAAAATCTCTCCTAATATGAAAGGATAGAAAGATTGAAAGCCAAGGGATAAAATGAGAGACATCAGGCAAATATCATACAAAGGAAACTGGTTTAATTATACTAACATAAGACAAAACAGACATTACTACAAGAAATATAGCTAGTGAGAAAGAAAACCTTTAATGTATGGCTGAAAGTTTCAATTTGTCAGGAAGATATAAAAAGTCATATATCATATATCATAACCGTAAAATATATGATACAAAAAGTGACAGAATTGTTAAGAGAAATTCACAATCTACCATAAAACTGGAAGATTTTTAACACAATTATCTCTGTAATTGATAAATTAAAGCAGACGATAAAGATAAAATCCCAAGGCAGTGAGGATACAGTGGATTTGAATAAAGCAATTTACAAGTTTGATCAAATAAGCAGGTATAGAACATTACACCTAACAGCTATTGAACACACATTCTTTTCAAATAAGTACACAGAACACTTATAAAACTGACCATACTGGTGTGCATAAAGCAAGCTTCAAATAATTTCAGAAGTTGTAATTATATATATCACAGTCTCTGACCATAGTGCAATTACAAAAAAAATTAATAACAGAGATGTAACTAGAAGAATCCCATGTTTGGAAAGTTAAAAATATACAAACATTAATAATGGATATTAAACATTTTAGAAGAAAATT
Source organism: Rousettus aegyptiacus (assembly GCF_014176215.1). Taxonomy (NCBI): domain Eukaryota; kingdom Metazoa; phylum Chordata; class Mammalia; order Chiroptera; family Pteropodidae; genus Rousettus; species Rousettus aegyptiacus. The sequence continues at coordinate 70,221,498 of NW_023416309.1, forward strand.
ATAATAAAAATATTGCATACTATAGGCTTGCGATATATAGGTAAAATTGTACTGAGAATGGAATTTATAACTTTAAGTGTTTCAGTAAAAAAGACAGAGGTCTCAAAATAAATAAAGCATCCATCTTAAGTCAGCCAAAGTAATGAAAATAAATCCAAAAAAAGTAAAAAGAATAATAAACATAAAAGAATAAATTATTGGGTTTTGTGCTGAGTGGACTAAGTCAGACAGAGAAAGACAAATGCCATATGATTTCACTTATATGTGGAATCTAAAGAAAAAAAATGAACAAACAAACAAAAAAGAAACAAACTCACAGATACAGAGAACATTTCGATGGTTGCCAGATTTTTTTTAAAAGGGAAGGATTAAGAAATACAAATTGGTAGTTACAAAATAGTCATGAGAATGTAAGGTACAGCATAAGGAATATAAACAATAATATTATAATAACTATGTATGGTGTTAGATGAGTACTAGATTTATTGGGGTGATCACTTTGAAGGTTATACAAATATCTAATCACTATGTTGTACACCTGAAAGTAATATAATATTGCATGCCAACTATAATTAAAAAATAAAAAAATTTAAAAAGAATAAATTATTGAAATAGAAAAAAATTATAATAAAGAAGATCAGTGTGTTCCTAAGATAATTCTTTGTAAATCTGTGGCAATGTTTATTAAGAAAAGAAGCCAGAAAGCACAAATAAAATTTAATAGAAACAAGAAGAGGGGCACAACCATAGATTCTATATAGATTAAGCAGGTAAAACAATATTATAAATTTTATGATAATAATTTGAAAATTTACATGAAATGAATATATTTCTAGACAAATATAACTTACTAAGGAATCTAAATCCTAATATCTTTACAACCGTTAGAGAAATTACAAGTAAAAATCTTGCCACAAAAAAAAAAATACCAAGCCCAGATGGCTTAATAGAAGATCTAAATCAAACTTTCAAGGCAGAGAATTCCAACCTTATACCAACTCTTCCAGAGAATAAATAAGGATTACGTCTTACTCATTTTGTGAAACTAGCAAAGTCACAGAGCAATATCAGACAAAGACAGTTTAAGAAGAAAAAATTGAAGGCTGATCTCAATTGCAAACATAGATGCATCAATACTAAACAAAATATTTGCAAACAAAATCATCCAGTGGATATATTGGAAAAGATAGCACTTTGTGTTGGGCTTATCTCAATAATGCCAGGTAGGTTTAAAATTTGAAAGCAAATAATATGTTATCACTTTAATATTGAGTGAAAAAACAGAACTAGCTTAGTGGAATTTAAAAAAGCACTTGATAAAAAGTTATTATTTATTTATGCCATTTCCTTAACAAACTTCTTTAATAAGATAAAGAGAATCCACAAAAACTCACAGCAAATATTATTATTCTTAGTAGTGAAATGTTGAAATCATCCCCTTTAAAATCAATTACAAGCCAAAGATGCTTGTTATTATCACCTTATGGACCATTGGACTGGAAGTTCTAGGCAGTATGGAAAGATAAGAAAGAGCAATAAAATACATTTTTAAAAAAAGACTGAGAGGGAAGATATGAAACTATCATAAATTTGTAGATGATGACTGTATATAGCAAACCAGAAAGAGTACACAAATTATTAGAATTAATAAGTTGATTTAGCAAAGTTGCTCGATACTAAATCAATATACAAAAATCAATTCCATTTCCAAAGAAAATATGATTTTAAAATATCATTTATGCTAGGAACCAAAAAGTAAAATACAAAGGAATAAATCTTAACAAATACATAAAAATATTTTTAAAGTATGAATCCAAAATTTCATTATAGAACTTTTAAAATGACATAAATAAATGAAGGGATAACATGTTCTTGAACAGGAATACTCGAAAATATAAAAATGACAATTCTCTTCAAATTGATCTATAGTCACTGCAAATAAAATTAAAATCCCTATAGACACTTTCACTTACAAACTGATTTTAAAATTTATGTAAAATAGGCTTCTGGTCAAGATGGTAGAGAAAGTAAATGCTGTGCTTGCCTCCTCTCATGAACACATCTAAATTACACCTAAACAACAGAATAATCATTATGAGAATCATCAGAAGTCCAACAACTGGGGACACATAGAAGAGGCGACTTGAAGACTGGTAGGAGGGGTAGAGAAGCAGAAGGGGCAGGTCCCATAGCCATGTGTGGCAGTTGAAAATTGGGAGGAAATCTTGACTGCAGAGATCCCTCTGGAGAAGCAAGGGGTCCTGGGACTACATCAGGCTCCCCATCTCAGGGTTCCAGTGCCAGGAAGAGAAGTCCTCACAGTGTCTGGTTGTGAAAACCAGAGTAGATTGTAGCTGAGTGAGATAGAGGGATGCCTCTTTAGGAGCCCGTACAATTACTCACTCACTGACAGACTCACTTGCTCTGAGCTCCAGTACTGATGCAGCAGCTTAATAGGTACGGGAGACATATGGGGAGGAACTGAATTGTCTGGCTACAGAACAAGGGCTGGAGGAGCAACTGTCTACCAGATAAAAGTGTTGGCAGAAGCCACTGTCCCTTTGTTGATACCCTCCCGCTTCCCAGGTGCAGATGCATGTGGCTGCCATATCTGGTCTCCATCAACCTGGCTAACCCAATTATCCCCATCCTGGTGATTCCCCGAGACCCCACCCCAACCAACTTGTGGGCCCATCCAAGTCACTTCCAGTGGCTCTTCCATACAAATGGCCTATTTTGGCTCATGCTGCAGACTTTCCTAAAATCCCTCAAAGGTTTGCAAAACTTAAACAAGTAGTATCTGGCCTCAGCATTCCCTATACTTCTTTCTGGGCATCCCTAAACCCAGCACTAGCAGCAGCTGGCCTTGTTTGTGGCTTGGCCTCTTGAGGCAAATCCAAGCCTAGTGCAGATCATAGCCATCTGCAGATTTCTTGGTGGTTCAAGCTAAGTGGCCCTGAGCAGGGCACAGGCTGTGGCTGAGCTTGGCCTTCTGTGGGGCCCCATCTGCATAACCAGTAGCTACCTTTGGTCTGAGCCAGAGCATCACCAGGGCCATATCTGGAGATAACACACCCAAATGGCAGACTGTGCAGGCACCTGAGTCCTGCTAAAGTGAATCCTACTCCATAGGAATGGCCCCTGCACTATAGTTCCTCCACTATAGTCATGGCCATTTCTCACAATCAATCAAACCGAGGGCCAATCCCTCCCATTGACAAGCAAAAAGCAATGAGGGCTCAACTACAACAAGCAAGGACACACCCAACCCATACAAGTGACACACCTCAAGCACCTGGCTCAAGTGAACAGGGAAGACTGTACCGCTGGGCCCATAGGATACCTACTACATAAGGGTATGCTACTAAGAGTGGGAGACATAGCAGCCCTACCTAATACATAGAAACAAACTCAGGGAGTTAGCCAAATTGCAAGACATAAAAACATGTCCCAAATGAAAGAACAGAATGAAGTTCCAGAAAAAAAAACTAAAGAAAATAGAGACAAGCAATCTACCAGATGAGGAGTTCAAAACACTAGTTATAAGGATGCTCAATGAACTTAGGGGAAGGGTAGATGAACTCAATGAGAACTTCAACAAAGAGATAACAAACAGAAAGATGGAGACAGAAAACAAAAAAGAACCAGCCAGAAATGAAGACTACAGTAACTGAAATGAAGAATATCTGAGGAGGAATCAACAGTAGATTAGAGTCAAGCAGAAGTCTGAATCGGCAATTTAGAAGATAAAGTAGTAGAAAACACCCAATCAAAATAGCAGCAAGAAAAAAGAACCCCCCCCCCAAATGAGGATATTTCAAGGGCCTCTTGGACAATATTAAGCATACTAACATTTGCATCATAGGGGTACCAGAAAGAGAAGAGAGAGGAAGGAATCAAAAACCTATTTGAAGAAGTAATGACAGAAAACTTCCTTAACCTGGTGAAGGAAATAGACATATAAGCTCAGGAAATGCAGAGTCCCAAACAAGATGAACCCAAAGAGGCCCATACCAAGGCACATCATAATTAAAATGCCAAAGGTTAGGGACAAAGAGAGAATCTTAAAAGCAGTAAGAGAAAAACAGTCACCTACAAGGAAGTTCCCATGAGGCTGTCAGCTGATATCTCAACAGAAACTTTGCAGGCCAGAAGGGATTTGCAGAAAATATTCAAAGTGATGAAAAGCAAGAACCTATAACTAAGATTACCCTACCCAGCAAACCTGTGATTTAGAATCAAAGGACGGATTAAGAGCTTCTCAGACAAGAAAAAGCTAAAGGAATTCATCATCAGCAAGCCAGTATTATAGGAAATGTTGGAGGGACTTCTTTAAGAAGAAGAGAAAAATATATAAATATGAATAATTAAATAGCAGTAACTACATATCTATCAACAAAATGCTCCAATTAAAAGAAAGTGTGGCTGAATGAATAAGAAAAAAAAAACCCTTACATATGCTGCCTACAAGAGACTTCAGATCGAAAGACATACACAGACTAAAGGTAAAGGGGTAGAAAAGATATTTCATGAAAATGGAAACAAACAAAAAAGCTGGGGTAACAATAACATACCAGATAAAATAGACTTTAAGACAAAGCCTACAACAAGAGACAAAGAAGGACTCAGTAATTCCACTTCTAGGTATTCATCTGAAGACACCTAAAACACTAATGCAAAAAGACTGCATTCATATATTTACAGCAGCATTATCTGCAATAGTCAAGATATAGAAGTGACCTAAGTGTCAAACAATAGATGAATCATTAAAAAAGAACTGGTACATATATACAATAGAACATTACTCAAGTATATAAAATAATAAAATCTTGCCATCTGCAACAATATGGATGGACCTAGGGTATTATACTGTTAAATAAGTCAGACAAAGACAAACACCATGATTTTACTTATATGTTGAAACTAAAAAAGAAAAATAATCAAACAAAACAGAAAAAACTCATAGATAAAGAGAATGTTTTGATGCCAGATGGAAAACGGGTTGAAGGGTGGGTGAAAAGGAGGAAGTGATTAAGAAATACAAATGGGAAGTTATAAAATAGTTATAGGGATATAAAGCACAGCATAAAGAATATAGTCAATAATATTATAATAACTGTATATGGTGTCAAACAGGTACTACATTTATCTGGGTGATCACTTTGTAAGTACTATAAATGTCTAATCATTATGTTGTACACATGAATATTGTATGCTAACTGCAATTTAAAAAAATTGTTTGAAAAATTATGTAAAATAATAAGGGCCAAAAATTGTTGAGGCATTCTTAATGAAAACGAATGAAGTGTAGTATTGCCCTGCCAGATATTAAAATTTATTACAGAGCTAGTCATGAGGACTGTGTCATATTAATGCATCAGCAGATAAGGGGATATTTAACATGAAAGATAAAATTATAAAACTTTTAGGAGAGGATATAGGGGAGTATCATTAGGATCTCAGGGAAATGAAGAATTTATTTAACAAGACATGAGGAGCTACATACAGGGAAAGATGAACACATTTTGGCTACATTAAAATGAAGAACTATTCTTCAAAATATACTGTAATTGCAATGGAAAGACAAGACATGAAATGAGAGCCTATCTATATTTGAAATATATACAACTAGCAAAGGGTTAGATATAGAATACTTAAGTTACTTCTAAATATCAAAAAGGAAAATATAAAGTCCAATAAAAATAGGCAAGAGCTATGAATATAACAGAAGGAATATAATGACTCACCAAAAATGTGAAAGATGGGCCACTTTATTCCTAATTAGAGTAATGCAAGATATTTACCATAATGAGATACCATAATGGTTAGCATTAAACAGTCCATCTTCAAAAATGTGGGGCTACAGGAATTGTCACACTTGCCTGTTCTGCTTTGGAGACAGTTGGCATTATACACATTCTATTTGACTCAGCAATGCTGTTCTTATGTTTATACCTTAGAGGAAATTGTACACCACGATACATGTTTAACAGTATTCATAGCAACACTGTTGATATTAGCAACATCTTCTGAAACCACCAACATGTTCATTAACCACAGATAAGCTGTGGTATATTCATATGATGGAATACTCTACGGCAATGAAAATGAATGAACTACTGCTATACTCCAAATGTAGATGGATCACAAACATATTGTTGAGTAAAAAAATAGAACACAGAAAAATATATAATGTGCAAAATTGTTTTATTTTCACAAAGTTTTAAAATACAAACATATATGTATATGTGTATGAGTAGTGTGCATCCATATGTATATATGTGTGTGTGCATATATAACCACATATAAAGCCATGAAGAAATCATGAAAAGGATTATGTCACATTTAGGACAGAGGTAACATCTGATGGGGAGGGAGAAGAATTTATTTGATCAGGGAAAAGAGTGTGTAAAAGAAATTTAAAATATAGCCAATATTCTTGTTCTTAGCTGGATGATGGAAATACAAGTATTTATTGTAATATTTTTCTCTAAATTGTATGTATGCTACATTTCATAATAAAATTTTTTACATGGAGAGAATGGAGGAAGAAGTAAAAGAATCAAGTATAAACACATCTCTTTAAGTTTCGCTGTGAAGGAGACCACACAAAAAAATGACGTTGTAGCCAGAGGACTTGTGGGGCCATGTTTCTTTTTACTTTAAGATGGCAGATGTCATAATACATTTGCATGCTGTTGAAAATCGATAGGGAATATTTAAGGAGGTAAATCTTAAGTAGATGAAAGAGGCTAGACTTAGAAAAGCAAGCATAGCTTATCCACTGAAACAGCTGAGGTAGTTGAATGTATGGCTTCAAATGAAAGTTGACTGGTAGAATTTTCCATGAACGTGTGAGTTCATTCTCTTGTGACTGCTTCTAATTTTTCAGTGAAATGAGAGGCAAGGTTATAAGGGCAGAGAGGATATATGAGTTTCAAGGAGAGAGAAGAAAAAAGAGTTTAGGAAGCATCTATGAAAATGCGAAGGACCTACTTGAATTTTATATTTATAAATGTAACATGAGATTGGTCAGAAGAATGGTTTGATTTTCCTTCATCAAGGATGAATCACTCAGGTGTAGGTGAGGAGCACTGAGTTTAGACAGAATCATGGTTTTATAAGGTGGAAGTGGTAATGGTGAGAAAGAGTGATAAACACTGAGAAAGCATAGGGGCCAATAGGATGGGAAATCTGGAGAGATCTGAAGAATTTTGCATGGCAGGGTTGCCAAGAAGGTGACCTGGAAAGACCAAGTGGTGGTCAGAGAATGGAATACTTAAACCTGAGATTTTGAAGTGAGAGCAATTACTTCCACATCTTTCCCTCTGCCCTACCAAGAGTATAATATGGAATTAGGTAGCAGAAGTATGGTGGAGAGAAAGCGCATTGAAAAGAGAGGTCAACAAAATAATTAATTGAAAGGTTTAATGAAGACTGTATGTGGCTGTTGGGTCACTAAGAATGATTATCAGCAGAAGGCTGGGAAAGGGAGACTGAGCCAGATGATACGATCTGCTGTGATGGCGAAGAATGACTAAAAGCTTGGTAGGTGACTTCATAAAGACAAGTGGCATTTGGTAATGTCTAATAGAATTTGTTCCAGTGGAGCTGAGGATTTTGTAGAAAGGGTGTGGTGAAAAAGTCTGGAAGAAGCACTGAAGAAGAAGAATACCTTATCTACATCTAGGCTCAGTGGTAAGAGGGATACAGAAGAAAAATCAGCCCCTACTTGGAAGTATTACAAGGCAACCAGTGTCCTCAAGAGGGCTGGGTTTCTGGAAGAGCAAAAAGAGGGTAATAGGAGACATATAGTGGGCATTTGCTGATGAAAGACCCTGAGGTCTAGAGGAAGGGTATAAGAGAAGGCTTTGCAATGGCAAGAGTTGAGGGTTGAGTCACATTAAGGCATAAAGAGCTAAATGGGGGTGAGAGTTTAGATAATGTTATGGACTGAATGTTTGTGTCCCCTAAAATTCATATGCTGAAGCCCTAACCACCAATGTGATTATTTGGAGATGGGGCCTTTGGGAGGTAATTATGATTAGATGAGGTCAAGAGGGTAGGATCTCATAAGGGGTAGTGGCCTTATAAAAAGAGATATAGATAGCTCTTTTTCTCTCTACCCACCTACCCTTTCTCTCTCTGCACAGGCATGGAGGAAAGGCCATGTGAGGACACAATGAGAAGGCAGATATCTGCAAGCCAAGAAGATAGCTCTCACCAGGAATCATATTGGCTGGCACATTGATCTTGGACTTTCTGGCATCCATAATTGTGAGAAATAACTTCTGTTGTTTAGGCCATACAGAACATGTTATTTTTTTTACATATAACAGCTACTAGGATTCTATTACTATATCAATGTATGTGTGGGAGTAGAGGGGTTCCCCACACCACCAAGCAATTCTCTGACACCATGTGGATGTCTTACCATTTAATACAGTTCTGAAACTTTGTACCAGGATATACCATCAGATTCTACATGTTAAGGGCTCTATCCTACCAGACTGCCCCATACCTGTCAGAAAACAACTGTAAATCACTTCTGCCTCTGACTGACTGACTAAATCAGAAGTTTCAGTGACCTCTTGCTTGGGTTCTATTAATTTGTTAGAGTGGCTCACAGAATTCAAGGAACCTGTTTACTCACTAGATTACTGTTTTGTCATGGAAGGATATAACTCAGGAATGGAAGAGATAGGCCAATATACAGGGGAAAAGTGTGAGCTTCCATATCTTCCCCAAGCCTACCACTCTCCCCAAATCTCCATATGTTAACCAACTTGGAAGCATTCCCAAACCCCATCCTTTTTGGTTTTTATGGAGGCTTGGTTACACAGGCATGATTGATTTAATATCTGGCCATTGGCAATTGATTCAACCTCCAGCCACTCTTTCTTCCCTAGAAGTCAGTGAGGTAGGACTGAAAATTCCAACCTCTAATTACATGGTTGGTTCCCCTGGTGACTAGCCCTCATCTTTAGGTGGGGTACAAGTCACCTCATTAGTATAACAAAATTCATCTTTATTACTCTCAACACTTAGGAATTTCAAAGGGTTTTATGAGCTGTCCCAGAAGTGAGGACAAAGACCAAATATATATTTCTTATCATAAATCATGATATCACAGCAACCTACCCTGAAAAAGACAGATGACACAAAAAAGGTTGTGCTTCTCACAATAAGTAATAAGTAAAGTACATAAGATATAAGGCAAGATGAGATTAATCCTGACATCTACTAAGGGAAAATGGAAATCACAGAATTACATAGCACATAATAAATGGTTTTTATTGTTCTTATAGCTATTTTATTCAATCCTTGATAACACAATAACACATTCTCCTTAAGTATAGCAAAATAGATAGTTTATGGAATCACTAACTAATAAAACTGGAAGGTAGGTATTTTAGAGAAATCCAGTCATACTGTCTCCTCTCAGAGACAGAAGATAGGGGCTCAAGAACAAGGACTAAGTTCTCCTAACTGATCTATCATGTGTTTATCCCGTTAAGCCAACTATTAGATCCTGCGAATCCTTTCTCAGTAGAGTTACATGGCAGCTGCTATCACTATTTCCTGTATCAACTATGTGTTTTTGATGCTCTGACATCTGGGGCCCTGCTGACCCTAGAGAAATTGCCCATGCCAGGGTTAGCCATTTCCTAGAGATAGTAAATGACTTGCTTTTGAGCATGCCTTTCATACACAAATCAATCAATCCAGAGTCTATATCCCCAACCACCTCCTCTAACCGGCTCTCATACTCCATACCACTGTCCACTTGCCCTAATCGCCCCAAGGCCAGGTACCAGACAACTAAGAACATCCCCTATGCCCCAGTGCCTGTTGAAATTATTCAAACTAGCCAATCCTAAACCTTCTTATCCCATCTCATCCATTATTTTCCATGGAGACCACAATAAAGGCTCTTCTTCATGTTTCCTCCTTGCTTCCTCTGCCTCCTGTGTGACCCTGCATGGTATGGTGTGCCTCTCTTCTCAGGATCTCTGACTTTAACAAACAATCTTTTATTACTGGAATTCATGAATTGATCTGTTGGCCTTGCCAAACCTAAATAATAATGAAATCTAAATTTTGAGAAATGTTCCTATGGCCTTGGATCACCAGACCTACTGATGGAGAGGGACAATAGAGCAGCTGTCCCTTGAACGGTACTCTATTAAAGGCTTCACTGTTACCTCCCCAACTTCTACCATTGCTTTCTTTCCCCTTCTTGCTTCCCTGAATGTGGAAAACTGGCTTCTTCTTCTTCTTAAAGAACATCTGTGAATCCCTATTTTAACCATTCCATACTGCTTTCCTATGGTTTTCTAGTGGTGGCTTATCACCCCTGCAAAATTTATTTGTAGATAGACACATCCTTGACTTGGCTGTTTCCTTTATAGATCATGAAGCAGGATGGCTGTAGCATTAAGAAAGACCAGCCCCAAATTCAGAGGAGGGATCACGGCTCCCTTGTAGCATCAGTTCACACACCAAAAGTTGATCACTGAATAGAGGGGGGCTGCGTCACCCCACAGGATTCTGTGGGGAGGGGACAGAAGTTAAGATTCTGACTTTGGTGGATCTGTGGGGATAAGGCTAAGGTAAAGTAACCAGGACACTACTAACCAACTTGATTATTTATTTAGAGGGTGAAACTCTCACTTAGAAAGTCTAGTGCTAGGCTGAGTGGTCTAGGTCCATAGCAGAACAGACAGAATTTCAGATCCAATATGTTGCAATGCTAGAGGGACACGGAGGGGCATTAGAAGTGTAGGGATTTAGTGACTTCCACATTACACAGCTGGATAATCTGAGACAAGGAGTGAGTAGTAAAAATAAAATCTAAAAGGCTCATTAGACCCCCTCTGCCTCTCAATCTTAAAAAGATTTCAGAGTCAGAGTTGTAAAAGGAGATTGAATCTGCTATTATTGTATTGAACATTATTTACCATTTTCTGAGTGCCTTTCACATAGTGGGCACCAAATAGAAAATAAATCAAAAGGGGGCCATGTCTGGTAAACAAAGGAAAGGGCAAGACTAAAGTTACTATTGGTGTCTAAAAGCCCTGAACCTCAATGAACCCATGGAGGAAAACATGAAGAAAATTAAAAACATGGAGTTCCTGACAGCCTGGAATGCTAGAAAAAAGCTGGAACAACAATATTACCTGTTAGTGACATAGTCAATAAGATGCTGTTTGAACATGAGGCTCCACCTCTTAATTATATTCAGCAAAGATGCTTTAAAGGGTCGCACATCAACTTTCATCCAGTTGTCAAACACCTTGATGGGATCCAGCCTGCACACATCTTCATAGAGCTTTTCATAGGAGTCAATCTGTGCTTTAAATTGATGGAGGAGGGGAGGGTTCTCTGGGATGCTGTCTTCTGCATGAGCTTCGATCTCCTCAGGAGTGAGGACATGCCCATACAACAGAAACTGACCCAGAATCTCCTTCCGGTCCTCCAAATAGAGGTAGGAGTATTGACTAAAGGTGTTTTGATAGATGCAGCAGAGGGCCATCATGCTCTGGACTCTCTCCATGAGCATGTTCCGCATCCTTGCCAAATCAGTCATGCCCTCCATGTCAACCTGGGGGAGCAAGACAACAGCAGGTGGGTTATACACCAGCACTTTGCAGGAAGTCCCAGATATGTTGGAAGGCAGGATGGTTGCAGATCCTGTACCTGATAGTGGGGAGAGCTGTTAAGTGGGGAAAGCCGTGGCACCAAAGATGATATTCGAAAAATGCTGGTGATGAGACCCTCAACGATGTCATAGAAGCCACCCTTCACTCCAAACTCTAGAGATGGAGAGAAAACTATTTCTGGGATTTCTAAGCTCATCTGTGCTTCAAATATCGGGGTGAGTCCTGCCTTACATTCTGAAAAACAAAGGGGGGAAAAAAAGAAAATAGGTAAAATAGGCAAAGAGAAATCCCATTTTAAAAACACTCAGAGAATTGAGCATTTCTTTCCTTTAGATAAGCTGCTTGGGTATAGAAAATTAAAATGTAAAATTTGGTAAAACCCAGAATAGGTGAGAGTGACAGTCCTACAGTGTTTATCAACAAGGGAACCACTGACATTTTGAACAAGCCAGTTTTTAAGCAGGGCTGTCTTGGGCATTGCGGAACATTTACTTTCCTTGTATTCAGAGAGAACATCCCAGTGACTGATTAACGCAAGCCAGTCCCCTTCCACATCCCCAAATGTTTTCTGGGAGACAATATAGCCTCTGATTGTGAAGAGGTTGATTTTGCAAAGCCAATTTATTGGAAACAGCTGATTTCCTTCTAGGCACAAACCAGGCAATTCCATTGGCAGCCAGTAGAGGAATGGGGGCAGGCTCACCCATGGTTGCAGAGGCATGAAAAATGGAGAAATCACAATCCTGACAATCTGCTTTTTTTAATATAAAAACAGAATTTATTTTAATTCTGCAGTCCTATAGTGATACAAATTTTAAAAACAGTATAAATAACAAATCCATGATTACTTGCTAGATTAACTTGACTTGATAAATATAAACCAAAATATAATATGGAGTAAGATGTTCCAAGTACAAAATAAATACTAAAACTATTATTAGTAACCACTTGCTTTCATATTTTTTTTTGATTGTAGAAATACTTAGGGAATTGTAATGTGCTGAACAGTGAGAGTAGCAGAGACTACTCATTGAAATCCATTAATCCCCTCTCTCCTAGAAATAGAGTTATAACTAACTGCACATGTGGCTTTTCCCAGCTTACAGTTAGATATAGCAATGCCATTCCCTAACTAGTGAAAGGTGGGAAGAAGTGATGGATACCACGTCTGGGCTGTAGCCTTTGAGATAGCAAGTAAGCCTTCTCTACTCTTCCCACAGGCTAGAGCCTGGATATGGCAGTGACCCAGTTCAACCACAGAAAAGAAGACCAAGCCCTAGAGAGTGATATACTTACAGGGTGGAAGAAACTTTCTCATTAACTTGGAGCACTCACTTTGGACTAGTATCTGGGGCATAGACTTCTCTGTCCTTTAAGCTGCATTATTGATAGGGTTTTTGTTACCATAGCTTAGCCATAGCTCTCTAACTAAAAACCTGTAAGACCCTCAAAGATATGTAAGACTATGATCTTGCCTTCAAAACTTCAGGAATGAAAAATTTGCATTATTGAACTCAGAAGTGTCCTTTCAAATACACTTTTAACTTAAGGCAATAGTAGGTATGCTACTATCATACAATAGTTAAAAAAAAAATTTCAGAGTATGGTTTGCATGTGTACTGATATATATTCTGTATTCCTACATGCATTAGATACTTATAATTTGTATATCATATTGCATATAATTTAAGGAATTCAAAATCTTTTCAAGAATATTTTGACTATATATTTTTTACATTATTTTATTTTTTAATAACTTTTTTATTTTTCAATTACAATTGGCATACAATAATATATTAGTTGCAGGTGTACAACACAGTGATTAGACATTTATATAACTAACAGACTGATCACCCTGATAAATCTAGTACCCATCAGACATCATACATAGTTATTACAATATTATTGATATAATGAATAACTACCAATTTGTACTTCTTAATCTCTTCCCCTTTCACCCAACCCCAAACCCACTCCCATCTGGCAACCATCAAAATGTTCTTGTATCTATGAGTTTATTTCTGTTCATTTGTTTGTTTATTTTGGTCTTTAGATTCTGCATATAAGTGAAATCATATGGCATTTGTCTTTCTCTGTCTGACTTGCTCCACTCAGCACAATACCCTCTAGGTCCATCCATGTTATTGCAGATGGCAAGGTTCTATTTTTTTTTTATGGCTAAGTAATATTCCATTGTGCGTACACACACACACACACACACACACACACACACACACACACACCCCACCCCTTCTTTATCCATTGATCCATTTATGGATTCCCAGGTTGCCTCCATATCTTGGTTATTGCAAATAATCATGAAATGAACATATGGATTCACATGTCTCTTCAAAGTAGTGTTTGAGTTTCTTCAGATAAATATCCAGAAGTGGGATTATGGGGTCCTTCTTTGTATCTTGTTATAGCCTTTGTTTTAAACTCTATTTTGTCTGGTATAAATATTGCTACCCCAGCTTTTCTTGTTTAATTCATTTCCATTTTCATGAAATATCTTTTTCCGTTTCTTTACTTTCAGTTTGTGTGTCTTTTGATCTGAGTCTCTTATAGGCAGCATTCATAAGGTTCTTGTTTCTTATCCATTCCACCTCACTATCTTTTGGTTGGAGCATTTAAACCATTTACATTTAAAGTAATTTTTGATAACTATATAGTTATTGCTATTTCATTATTTGTATTTTTTATCTTTTTTCTTTTTTCTTCTCCTTAAAGAAATCCCTCCAACATTTCTTGTAATACTGGCTTAGTGGTAATGAACTCCTTTAGCTTTTTCTTGTCCGAGAAGCTCTTTACCTGTCCTTTGATTCTAAATGATTGGGTATTTTCTGCTACCTGTCTTCTAAATTGTGATCTGATCCTCTGCTTCTTCCAATCTACTATTGATTCCCTCTAATGTATTCTTCATTTCAGTTATTGTAGTCTTCATTATGACTGGCTCTTTTATGTTTTCCATCTCTATCTTTATGTTTACTACCCCTTTGTTAAAGTTCTGAGTTCATGTACTCTTCCCCTAAGTTCATTGAGCATCCTTATAACCAGTGTTTTGAACTCTGCTTCTGGTAGATTGATTGTGTCCATTTTGTTTAGTTCATTTTCTGGAACTTTGTTCTGTTCTTTCATTTGAGACATGTTTCTTTGTCTCTCCATTTTGGCTGCATACCTGTATTTGTTACTATGTATTAGGTAATGCTCCTAAGTCTCCTGGTCTGAGTAGAGTAGCCTTATGTAGTAAGTGTCCTGTGGGGCCCAGTGGTGCAGTCTTCCCTGGTCACCTGAGCCAGGTGCTTCAGATGTGCCCCTTCTATGGGTTGTGTGTGCCCTCCTTTTGTACTTGAGCTTTCATTGCTTTTTGTATGCTGATTGGATGAATTAACCCTTGGGCAAATTGGCTGTGAGGACTGGGTGGTGAGCGAGTCCTCCAGAGCAGGATTCACTTTAGTAGGGCTCTGGTCCCTGCCAAGTTTGCCCTTTGGGTGTGTCCTCCTGGGATGCAGCCCCTGGTGGTGCTCTGGCTCCAGTAAAACTGGCCACTAGGTGTGCCAGGCCAAGGGCTTCCTGGAAGGTGCCCCACAGCAGGCCAAGTTCAGCTGCAGCCAATGCCCTGCCCGGAGCCACCTGGCAAGAGTCATCAAGTAATCCACAGATAGCCACTATCCATGCTGGTCTTAGCAGTGCCTAGAGAAGCCAAGCCATGAACTGAGGCCTGTTGCTAGCGCCAGGATTGGGACTGCTCAGCAAGAGGTATGGGGCATGCTGAGGACAGATGCTTCTTGTTTGGGTTTTGTGAACCTTTGAGAAATTGTAGAAAGTCTGCAGCATGAACCAAGACAGGCCATTTGTATGGGAAAAAACACTGGAAGAAGTTTAAGTGGGCCTGCAAGTTGGGAGGCAGGGGGGCGGTCTCAGGGCACCACCTGGGCAGGGTGACCTGCATTAACTAGGTTGATGGAGCTCAGATATGGCAGCTGCCTGGGTCTGCAAACCAGAAGGGGAAAGGGCTTGACAAAGGAATAATGGATTCTGCCAACATTTCTGTCTGGGAGAAAGCTGTCCCTCTAGCCCTCACCCTGAAGCCAGACAACTCAGTTCCTCTCTGTATGTCTCTGGCACTTCTCAAGAAGCTGCCCTAGTGCTGGAACTCAGAATGAGTGAGTTCATCAGTGAGTAAGTCGATGTGCAGGGTCTTTAAGGGAAATGTCTACGACTCCTGCAGCCCTCCATCTCATTCAATTCCAATCTCTTCCTAGCACTGGAACCCTGGGCTGGGGGGCCTAGTATGAGGACAGGGATCCTCACTGCTCCAGGGGAACATTTGCTCCTCTAGGCGGATGTGAGCAGCCAAGATAACCCTCCCAATTCTCAACCACCCCACCAGCCCTTTCTGCATCTCTGCCCCTCCTACCAGTATAGAGGTAACCTTTTATGTATGTCCCAAGTCATAGGACTTCTTTTCAACCAGAACTCAGGCAACTGACTCCTAATGATGGTTGTTCTGTAGTTTAGTTGTAATTTTACAACTATATGAGATTTTCGCCCTATATGCTGTCATGAGAAATGAATCCTTATGTTAAATGCAATGCCAACACAATTTCCATACAAAACAGATGGTCTTGATGGTTCCACAACGTTGGCATGAGTAAATCGCTTTATGCAATAAGAAGGGGGAGAGCATTTCTGGATAAATTGGGTAGAATTTAACTTAGGTGGGATTTAGAGCCTGAAAAGTGAACGGGAGGCCAAACCAAGCCATGGGAATGATATTAGCTTGACCAAATAAGAGAAGGTGGAAATGGTAAAGTAGACCAGAGAGATAAAATTGTCCATCTGGGCAACCGCAAAGGGTCATAGTGATTTTCTTCTTCTTAGAGGTTACTCTCTTTAGGCTCCTTTACCTTTATCAATGCCTTTTAAATTTTATCTAGCCCCTCAGTTCAGGCAGCTGCAAAATCTAGCTCCTGCCCATTTTGTGTTGTCAAGAAAATGTGTTCAACTTCCCTCCTATTTCCACAGAGGGAAGAGAACTTTTGACAATCTTGGAGAGGCACCACCATCTCCTCTCTCTATCCTCTTGTTCCCACTCTCTCCTTCTCACAAGAGGAGGTCAACTGACACATCAGACAGTCCAGATAAGGAGAGCTTGTGATTGGTCAAAGGTGAGTATTTACATTTAGTGACCATCTCTCTTACATTTCCTGCAGTCAAATGTGGTTGAGGTATCTTCTTAGATCTTCTAGAGGAGTGTGGGGTCAGGAGCCCCAAACCTCCAACATCAGAGAAGGTTTGGTTAGTTCACTAAGGTGAGCACTGTTGGTGCTGGTCTCTAGGAACCAGTTCTCCAGTCTAAGGGCCTAGGTTCAATTGCTCACTGTTTACTTGCCTGAAGACTCTAGAAGGTGATCTTCCCCTTGTTAACTATGCTGAAGCCCATTTCCTCCTACTGCACTTCACTGATTTGGAGCATTCCTGCACCCTGCAAGCAAACACCTTGCCTCTGACCTCAGTCATTCCACCTTCAAAGACCACAGGGGTTTGCCCATCTGAGCTGTACCCCTCTCTAATCCCAGCCTACAGTCTGCATGTGCCCTTTTGTGTGGGTAAGAGATCTGGGCACCGATCTTGGACTACCTATTTTAATTCTGCATTTGATTTCTCTCTTTGGGTTGGATTCAACATCTTAAAGTCTCATCTCACCTTTATCCTCTGGCTTGAAAATAGTCACTTCTGCCTTTATATTTTGACTAATTCTTCAATATGGCCCTTGCTGCACTCAAGACTTACCAGAATGTGAAAGATTAAACTCAACTTTATTCCTGAACTTTTTTGTCCTTTCCATCCACGTTACTTATTACTTACTAGCCAACGTTAGCCCTTACTTTAATATCTTCAACTTTGTATACCCTAACCTAGTATATCTACCATACATTCAGAGCCCTTAGCTATCTTTTTTTAACAGCTTCAAAGAATGCTCACTATCTTATTAACATTCCTTTTCCTTTTGAAAGCTACCTGTCTTCTTGTCATTTTTTCACACAGAAAAACTTCTGTGTCTTCCACTTAATCTGGCTACTACAACTTCTCTGTGTTATCAAAAAGCTACAGAGACAGAGTACATTAAGCTTGAAGGCACAGAATGCCTTCCTCCCATTGCCACAAGTGAAGTCCAGATGAAGCTGACATTATTAATCATGCTTCTCACTATTCTAACTCACCCATTCCTCTCTACTGAAGCTTGATTTCCATTGAATTAGCTTTTATGTTTTTGCTTTTGCTATGACCTTCACTATCATAGAGCCTGGTTTATATCTGAATTTTGAAAAGAAAGAGGTCTTTTCTCTTTGAACAATTTAGAAATTCAATACCTTTGCTACTTTACTGTGTATCATTCATAAAATGTCCACAATCTTTTTGGGGAAAATCATAGACACTCAATTGTACTTTGCTATAAGTCAACAGATGCTATTACTGTTATTGTTCCAGTAATAAGTTATATCCATAAGTTAGTAAATACCGGTATTTTCCAGAAGGTATTTGAGGGAGCACTCAATGGCAAGAAAGAATCCATCCAGCATCATATCATCAATATAGTTTACATAAGTCTTCCAGATATTGGAGGTTGGGTCCGCTGAAAAAAGATGCAGGTTATCCTAAAAAATAAAAAAAAAGGAGAGATGTAAATGATGTTTAATAATATGGAAGGACTGGTCTAATCATCATTAGTGGGAATATAAACAACACATGGAGGAAAAAATAGCATGATACACATGCTATTACATGTGTATCAAATTCATTCTGTCTAATGGTTATAACCACTAATTGAAAGGAACATAAAGTTAATCCATTAAAGGACATAGGGGTCTCATCCTGTCTCTGGGAAAGAAAGATTGGGTCAGACCACCTTCTCAGCAGGAATGCTGATAGATGCAGTATATGCTTCATAAATGCTGATTGATGTATTGTGAAGGAAGCTGCATCAGAGCTGACATTAGGGTAGGTAAAGGAAGAAATAATAAAGGTAGAAGGCATTATTATCCAAAGCTTATAAGAAATTTGAGGTTCAAACAAGTAAAGTATTTACTGGAAAATCCTTAGAAATGGGCTATAGTGTTTGCTGTTGGCATTTAATATTAAAAATCTTCAACATATTGAGTAACTCAGAAAACACATATACATAAACAAATGTGCATTTCTCTGTCTCTCTCTCTCTCCTCTCCCCTAATAGTATGGCAAGTACAGATATCCCATTCACTCTTCATCATTTTCATTATTAAGTTTTTTTTTTAATGCCTATAGCACCTAGTATTCCAAGGTGGTCTCCCATCCAAGTACTAACCAGGCCCAACCCTGCTTAGCTTCCAAGGTCAGATGAGATCGGAAACGTTCAGGGTGGCATGGCTGTAGACCATTATTAAGCTTTTTTACAGCAACTTTTCATTTATCTTATATATTCAAAGGAAGTAGTAACTACTTTGCAGAAGTAAATCTTCTAGGTGACTCACACTGACCACTTTATAAACATTTCCATATTGTAAATCTCCCTGGTCAAAAAAAAAAAAAAATCTCATGATCTTGCCTTTGAATGACAAAACTCTGTGATTAGTTCAAGAGACATACTGAAACCAGAACAACCACTCCAAATATAATGCAACAAGGTAAATCTGGAATGACAATTGAGAAATGAAATACTCAAAAATGGAATACTAAAAAAATACAATTAATAACAAGAAAGTGGGAAAGTAGAGCAGAGAAACAAAAAAGAGATAAAGCGAATAGAAAACAAATAACAAAATGGTAGAGCTAAATTCATCATTACCAATAATCACATTAAAAGTAAAAGTTTAAACATTCCAATTAAGAGGCAGAATTGTTAGACTTAGAAAAGTAAGTTTCTACTATATGCTGTCTATAAGAGAAAAATTTGAATCCAAAGAAACATATAGGTTCAATATAAAGGGTGTAAAAAGACAATGAAAAAAGTAGAAATAGTGAGTCTAGAAGGAAAGACTACAGTATTACCAGAAAGAAAGAAAAAAAAAAGATTTCAGGGCAAAGGAGTATTATTAGAAATAGAAAGGAAATTTCATAATGATGAAATGGTCAATTCATCAGGAAGTTATAATAATTATAAATGTGTCTGTACCTACTAACAGAGGTTTAAACATAATGAAAAATCTAACAGAACTAAAGGATTAAACAGACAAATTTAAAATCATAGGTGGAGATTTAACACTCTACCTTTAGTAATTGATAGAACAAATAGACACAAATCAGAAAGCATAAAGAAGATATGAACAATATTATCAACTACTTTGGACTAATTGATAAGTATTGAACACTACACCCAACAATGGAAGGATAAACATATTTTCAAGTCCACAAGGAACATTCAATAAGACAGACAATATGTAGGTCATGGAACAAGTCTCAGTGAATTCCAACTGATTGAAATCTTACAAGTATTTTCTCTGAACCACATGGAATTAAATTAGATATCAATTTCATTAAGATATCCAGAGAAGCCCCAAATATGTGAAAATTAAATAATACACTTCTAAATGAGCACTGAGTTAAAGAAATCACAAGAAAAAAATTCAAACTAAATAATAATGAAAATGAGGCAGATAAATTTTGTGGATCGCAAGTAGAGCACTGCTAAGAGGGAAATTTATGTCATATAATGCTTGTGTTAGAAATAAATAAAACCTTAAAATAATACCCTAAGTTTCTACCTTTAGAGGCCAGAAAAAAATAAGCAAACTAACCCCAAATTAACTAGAAATAAAAAAATTAAAAACAGAAATCAATGAACTAGAAAACAAAGAAAATTAACAAAGTCAAAAGTACGACTTCAAACCATAGATAACCCCCAAATAGCAGCTGTAATTCATTACTGATTTTGCATGAGATCTACCTGTCAGAACTCCTCCATGGCTACCTCAGCAGGGTTGGAGCTGGTGGCCATTTATAGCTCTTTTCCATTTTTCAGTCTTCAATGATGAGACCTGAGGTTGCCCTGATCATAATGCTGAGCAGAGCTTTACTGCCTTCAGTGCAGCACTCAGAAGTTTTTCTTCTCATTATCAAATTCAGTTAGGGAATGCATGGTAATCTTTTATCTCTTCAGGTTCTATAGAGCCAGTTATGAAGATGATGCTAGAGGTCCACACTAGGATGTGTGGGTAAGTTGGGAGGGGGGAGTTAGTACAGTAAATAATTTAGGATTCTGTCCTTGACTTCTTCTGTCCCCTTGGGGTTTAGTGTGGGACTTAAGTCATGTGATGACTAAGTAGCGTCACCATTAAGATAGTATTAATTTTGACACACTGGTACCAGAATGTGACTTTAAACTACCCCTATTAGCTTTAGTTCTTTTATTATCAGTATAAACTTCTATCCCTGACTGCAGAAGACACAGCATCTATTGATTATTCTAATTTCCAGATCACTTCTGGCACCATACACACTTCTTGATACTTTCCCTATATTCATGGTATGTGTTTGAGAGTCTGGTTATTACCTGAACAAGGGCATGAATCTTAAGGCCAGATTCTTTGATGTGATTATAATATTTTTCCATTCGTTCATGCTGATCATCCATGGAAAGAAGGCATTCCTTTTTTCCGTCCTTTCTCTTAAATATTGGAGACACCCATGTTTTCATAATGTTTTGAATCTCTTCCACATTGTCTTTAGTTTTCTGAATTCTTTGTTCAAGGTCATGAATACTATTGGTGATTCGAATGACGTAATCCCAAATGCCTGCTCCTCAAAAGAAATATAATTAATTGAAATAGCTTACAGTTGCACAGCTTAAAAGTCTAGTTGCTATGAAAGATAGAGATTTAATACCAATCCTCCTTGCCTTCTCTACTTTGCATACACATCTGCGAGGATATACTTGTGTTTGAAACACAACTCAGATTACCAAAGAATCATTTGAAAGTCTACCAACTTTATTAGAATCTTGACTCTCAACCTTTATCCCAGACTCCAAGTGGTATCCTGTTACCTTCTGTTTTCCAGTTCAGAGTCTCCTGTGCAGCTCTCAGGCAGAGATCAATATTTTTCAGCTCTTCCTCCACTAATGGAAATTCCACCTCTAGCAGAGTTTTCATAACCTTGTTATACCAATTTGCTGTCAACTCCAAATTAGCCACAAGCTGTCGATAGAATTCCCTGGAGGAAAACATGACTGCTGCTGTCTCAGGGATGTGCTTCATCTGCCTGGGTTGAAGATAACTCATTTCTTTCAGCACTGAAATCAGCTGGAGGAAAGAATCAACATATGTGGCTGTAGTTCAATGGCAGTGAATAGCAGCAATTACTGGTTAAGGACTGGAAAACCCCAGGAGACCCAAAGGCCTCAGGGTCCTTTCTTAACTTCTATACCTATTCATTCCTTAAATCTAGTTTCAGAGAAAGGAAGTTGAGTATTTGGCAGAAAGAAGATGACTTGGAAAGCATTCAAGTTAACTGAATCCATCAATCACAAAGATCAAGAAGTGGAAAACCTGGGAAGGGGACATTAGTGATAGCAGGAGAGGGCTCTGCCTTGATGTTTAGGGCATGTGGCTGATGAAATGATAGGCTCATGCTGCCAGAGCCAGTTCCCATGGAGGGGTGATTGTATGAAGAAGGAAGATCATCTAGTCTGTCATACCTGCATGCATATGAAGCCTCAAAATTAGACTTCTGGCATTCTCCCCAAATGAGGTCACACTCATAGTCATAGCCACTGACAGGATTGAGAGAAGGTGCCATTGTACAGCTTTAATACAATCATTTGAAATGGTCCTTCATTTCTATAATCCTGTGTTGGCATGTATTTGTGTTTTAATGTACTAGGAAGTCAGGAGGTGGAAATCACCCAGGCCTGTCTGAATTTTAATGGGGCACTGAATTTAGTGGATACTGCAAAAGTGAGAAGCCAAGCAGATGTGGTCCATCAAAAATACAGAGAGTCCTCTGGCAAATGTTTCTAAACACTCTGTTCATCATCCCTTGCTTATTTATAATGTTTATCTCTGAACCTACAAGGACTGATATGTATAGATATTTGTGACAAAACAGATACCAGCCCATAGATTCTCCCCTGCCTCCTTCCTCCACACTTCAACTTCTACTTCCATATCAATACATTTTGGTTCCCAGCTCTCCTTCCAGTGGCTCTGGGCCATTTCTTCTTGTCACTCAACAAACTCTACTCAGGGTTAAGACAAATGCTAATCAGCTGGCCGGGAAATGAACTCAGCCTCCTAGTTTATTTTGAAATAAGTTCAAGATAGATATTAAAAAACTAAATGTAAGAAATGAATACAAAAATTAAAAGAAAATGTGGGACTATTTATATAATTTTGAGGTAGAGAAGGCCATTCCAAACATGCAATCACAAAATGTAAAATTTAGATGCCTAAAATATACACATAATAAAATGGTATGCTCCAACTGCTAAAAATACTTGCAGTAGATTCTTAATATCTCACAAATATTTCATAAATATTCTAACAAATTCACAGGAAAAGAAGGCACTTCCACTCAAAAGTGGGCAAAGAACATGAACAAGCAATTCACAGAAGAAGAAGAAATATAAACAGCCAATGAATACATGAATAAGCTCTACTTTACTAGTGGTCAAATAAATGCAAATTAAAACAACATTGAGAAATTATATTTTTTCTAGTTCAACAGACTAGAAGTGATTAGAAGAAATAAATATCTTCCTGGCAGGAGAATGACTAAATTTCATCTTTCTGAAGAACGAATTGATAATATACATTTAAAAATCTCAAAATGTGAGCACCCATTAGCCTAACAATTCCATTTCTAGGTATTTATCCCAAAGAAATAATCAAGGATGATAGGACAATAACTAAAGATATTTATTGTAGCATTAGTTATACCATATTTTATCTCATTGTAAGATGCCAAGGATGATAAGATTCACTATTATTATATATCCAACTAAGGAAGAAAGAAAAAAAAAGAAGTTTTTTAAACTACAAATACATGTTATCAGAGATAAGTAAAAAACATGTGCATCCTAGAACAAAATACATATTTAAAAAAATTAGAAAATAATTAAATGTCCAACAACAGGGCATTTAAATAATTTAAACAAATTATATATGCATAATTTATTTCCCTATAAATTCTTATCCTGGCCCCAAATAGGCAAATCTCTGATCACGTCCCTCTAGAATGATATATAAGTTACTGTTCATTTTTTAATTACCATAGCAATTGCCACTTGCTAGAAGCAGGAAGTTAAGGGATATTCGTAGCTTTTCTTTTACTTGTGTTTTTAGTTGTCTCCCCTTGACTCACATAATTTAGGTATTTATTCCCTGTCCCTTTTTCTTTTCTTCTTTTTTCTTTTCTTTTCTTTTCTTTTTTTCTTTTCTTTTCTCTTTTCTTTTCTTCTCTTTTTGTTTCTTTTCTTTCCTTCTTTCACTTTTATTCTCCTTCACACCTATAAGGCACCGACTATGTGTTGTACATTGAAGCAGATAAAGCCTTTGCTCTTGAAGTATATAGAGGAGGAGTGGTCCATCCTCCATACTGTTTTATAACAAGGCATAATTACTACAATTGTGACATCTAGACTGCAGCCTAGTTGGTAAGCCAGAAACTCATTTCTTTGGGCATTTAATATTCAATATTGCTGATGGTGAATGATGATAAAATTACTACAAGGAGTCAAATGAACTAAAAGACAGACTCGTGTCTTACCAAAGAAAAGAACTACATCCTCCAACGTTCTTTGTTGACAGTTCAGTTGGAATTGATGTTCTCTTTAAACTGTAGTTTTCTCAAAAGACACTAATATTCTATCAGCTCAGTTTTCAGCTCCTCTGGAGAACATGCCATCAAGACGGAAGTAGGTGATTGCTTTCAACTCAGTGTGGCCAATACTTTTTATTTTTTAACTGAATGATGTGCTTCCTGATATGGGCTAACTTTTGGTTATTGTCTTCTCCAGCATTAAGCTTTCCATGGCTGCTACAACCCACACTGATCTTCTACCCTTCTGATTTAGGGAAGAGTTTCTCAACTTTGGAACTACTGACATTTTCAGACAAAAAAAAAAAAACACCACCCTCCTTGCTGTGGGGTACCACCTTGTGCATTGTAGAAAATTTAGCAGCAGTACCCTTGGTATCTACTCACTCTATGCTACTGGCACCTAGTCCATGTTCGACAACCAAAAATGTCTGCAGGGGAAAAAAATTGCCTCAGTTGAGAATCACTAATATAGAGTCTTATTTCCTTTGAGATTTGTCATATGCTATCTAATACAGATAGATTTTTGCATGTTGACATTCTAGCTCCCAACTAGCTATGCATTTCTTACACTTGGTTAGCCCTCCAGTATCTAGTCAACAGCCTTCATGTGCAGCACACATTGAAAGTAGGCCCAGTTAGCTCTGGTACTAAATGGTCAGTAATATTGTTATTCTATCTGTCTGAAGACAGGTAGCAATAACTGTTTAAATGCCTTCTGGAATTTCAGATCGTGCATATCTATAATATGACATTTAAACTTTTTGATGAGTTAATCTTAAGTGTAATATCATTCTAAATTTTTATATATGAAATCAAGTACGTAGTAAAACTGTTGTCATGTAAAATAGTTGGCAATATTTTCTGTTGTACAAAATCCAAGCAAAGATATTGGTCAACTTTGGAGAAAAATGTGAACATTGGACAACTTAAGAAAACAGTGCATGGCAGGATTTATCCCAAAAAAGAAAATCCAGGGTGAAAATTGTTTTGAGCAGCTTTTGTATGTTCTTATAAGAAGTTTTTTTTGTTTTTTGTTTTTGTTTTTTTTTTTTGCCTTTGAAATCAGCTAAGTTAAGCAAAAATCTTCAGGAACCCAATAGGAAATTACTGCTGCTCAACTTACCTGTGGGTTAAAGTTAACAGTAATCTGCTTCGTCTCTGGGTCACGTTTCAGAAGTGGCTGAGAAAGATTGTACTGTGACTTCTCTGATACTGTTTGACACCAGTCCTCATAAAGTTTTGTCTCATATCTGTAAGAATGGGAAATAACAGCCATCTCATAACTATCCTCTCTGCTCCCCAATGTCTGGCCATGATTAGTTGAAGGTATAGATAACATGGGTTTATCTATCTATCTATCTATCTATCTATCTATCTATCTATCATCTATCAGTCATCTACCTAATGAACTAAAGATACTACTAGTAAAATACCGGAATATATTCTTAGGTAAAAGTCATTGACTCAGTCAGGCATGACAGCTCCTGCAGGTAAGCCCTCATTTTTAAAGAGGCTTAAATCAGGAGAGTAGGAAAAGAGACTCCATGTGATCACTTTGAGTGGTAAGAGAAGTTGTGATTAGTCTATGTAATCACTGGAAAAAGCTATTGGGTAAGATTTGCTCTCATGTTAATCTTCACATAGCTCACAGACAACTGCCATTCAGTCATTGTGTCCTGACTGAACATCTACCATGTACTGGGCTTGGGGAATAAAATGTTGACTAAACTCTTCATGTTAAGTTCAGGTGGGACCAGAGCTAAACAGAGAATAAAGTAAGCACAACCCATGAGAAACACACAAGACATTAAGCATCTGGTGGCAGGCGTGGGTGGGTGAGTGGATGAGGGCAATAAGGAGAATGCCAGGAAGGATTTGTGGAACAGGGGCCAAAGTGACATTTGACTTGAGTTTCAGAGGCTGGGAAGTTGTTGGGCAGCAAAAGGGAAATGAATGCTCTTGGCAAAAGCAACAATGTGGCCAAAGGGTAGAGGTGAGAAACAGACAACTATGTACTGGGACTGCCTGAGGCAAAAGGGGGCAAAAGTTGAGGCTGGAGAGGAAAGATAAGGCCAGAGAAGGCTTTTCATGTCATGTTAAGGAGGTGATAGGAAACACTGAAATACTGTCCATCCAGGGGATGCGGTAACATTATCGGATTTGGTAACACTGTGGGCAGTGTGGGCACTAGACCTTGCATCACCAAGACTTACCACAGCTTTACAGCAGAGACAACTATAAACCCATGTGAAATTTTCATTCTTATGCCTTCTCCATAAAAGGATACAAGAAATATTTTTAAAAATTATTTTCTCTTTGTGCCATATGAACTGTTGCTTTCTGCTTAGTGAGCAGCTGCTACAATTTTCCATGACACTGATCTCAGAATGCCATGAGGAGTGCCCCACTTCTAGCTCTGCCTAGTTCATGCTTCTAACAAAACCACACTGGAAAAGTGTCTGTTTCTAGAATAAAGCTGCATTCCCCAGAGACACTGCATTTGTAACCCAGAAGCACTGTATTCACAGATAACATGGTTATAAAAACGCAGAGTAACATTTCACAGCCACTGTGGAATCTGCTCAAATTCAGAACTACAAAAGACATTGTGGGGGCTATGCAATTTGCAAAACAATATGATCCCTGAGCTGCTTACTTTTCCAGTAATGAGAGCATGTCTTCATATTTTTGTATCATTCGCTTTCCTTCGGGAGATTCCATGCAACTATCCATACAAAAAAGAAAAAAATGGCATCGAATTAGAAGGTTAGAAGTCAAAATTATGACCTGAGTAACAAACTGCAGCCTACAGAGAAGAGGTTGAGTAACTTCTTGGGCTGGTTTCCAAATATCAAAAACGAGCCTGCATTTTTCTTCCTGAACATCTTCCATGGGCCACTAGAGGGCATCTGCACTTCCTGAAATGCAGAAAGCCCCACAGGTAACAGGAATGGTGGAACATTACCCGCCAAGGCACCATCAACCCCTTCACCCTAGCGCAGCCAGTCATGCACAGGTAAATGAAGTCCTTCAAAACTCTGAATAAAAGAGAAATTAAGACATGAAAGAAAAATTCTGGGTTCCATAGTTTTCTGTATATAAGAAAATATTATGTATGACATTATACATTATAACATTATAAAAGGTACATAACATTATATATAAAACAATGTTTTATATATATACACACATACCACACACACATTGTTTATATATATATATCTCAACTAGGACATGTTATGAGGAGCCTTATTACTCATTACTCACTAACATGTTTACATGAGGTTCCCTCCAACATCTCATGTCTCCAAACATGTAAACACACAATACACACACATGCACACACACACATGCACACACACATACATGCACATGTTCACAAACACAGATACTCTCATAGGCTTCCACAGGAATGATGAGGATCATAGGGGAATGTGAGCAGAGTCTGGCCCAAGGCACTGGTTAGCCACATGTACTTCCCTAGTTACTTCCCTAGTTTAACACTCCTTTACAACATAAAATGAAAGTCCAATTCCTGGGAAAATTGGCAAAATATCTGTGATTTTCAGAATCCTTCACCCTGCGTTGTTGGGTCTGTTTTTGTTTGTTCTGCTAGAAAAATGAGGCAGCTTATTGCAAAGATACTTTAAAATCCATTTGCTCTTTAAACCAACACAAGGTTTCTTCACAAGATCCCCTGAGCTTTCAATGTAAGCCTGCAAGCCTGCAGAGAAAGCACTGGATTTCCAGTCGCTCAGTTCTTATTCATGGTGAATGAGCAGATACTTCTGAGAGGCAGCCAGGAGAATGGAAAGGTTTTCAGACCAGGCAGGTAGGTTCATGCCCAGACTTCCCCTCATGAGCTGTGGGATTTCCACAAGCCTCATAGCCCTGATCTCATCTTCATATCTGGAAAAGAATGAGATTAGAAGAGAGAAAGATAATAATGTTGGGAAAAACAGAAGGCAGCAGGAAAGAAGAAGACCAAATGTGAGATGCATTTACTCCACAAAAGAAGCCATAGGCATGAGTCTACAGGAGCTGAGCAGAGCTGTTGAGGACATTGTGGACATCACTCATTCACAGAGTCACCAGGAGCAAGAGTCAGAGCCGACTCAAGGCCACAGGACACACACAGAGGAGACAGTGACTTCGCACACTACGCCTGTGGCAGTCATTTAGAAGATCCGAGAGGTCAGAAGAATAAGTGCTGTTAAACTCCCTGCAGATTCTACTTCATTTCATGGTGAAGAATCTACAGCATTTTTAATAACCAATAAATATATATTATAGGGCATAATACAATTTTGAATTCAGTTTTAAAACAAAGGAAAATTTCCATGGGAATTGTAGAGAACACAATGGGGTGCCAGTCAGATCCCCTCTCAGAACCCCCCCCCCCACCCTTAACCCAGCTTTGGCTAGGAATGTTAGCTGCTAGTGAATCAGGGCCGCCTCTCTTTTTGGGGACAACCTCAGCCAAAAAGAGCAACCTATCTCAAGGTTATGCCCCTCCCCCAGACAGCCCATATTCACAGGCTAACTGATGTTGGAGTACCCAGAAGGGCCAGAGTTCTCCAGAGGATGGGCTGAAGCCTCCCTGCAATTATACTGCAACGCAACTTTTCCCTCTGCCCATCCCATCCCCTGACTCTCTCACATAAGCTGTTCCCAATAGCATCCCGATAAATTCCTGTACACAAGTCTCTGAGTCTGCTTCCAGGGAACAGAAATTATGACAGCTACTGTAGTCCACATACCTAGAAGCAGCCCAGCCACCCTTACCCCACTTATATATCTTCTCCCTTCCACGTTGGGGAACATATTTGAGATGTACCCCCAGCCAAACTTCTTATAGCAGGGAAATCTCTGGGAAGTGGTCTGGGTTAGAAGCTCTGAGAATCAAACTTTCAGTTTTTTCCTTAGCCTTTTCTAGGACTTTAGGCATGTCACCTAACTTTTGTTTGGCTCAGTTTTTTCATCTGCAAAATAAAGCATTTGCTCAGATCAGAGCAGGGGCTGCAAATGGATTGCCCACTGGTATGTGTGTTTGATCTGTGAGAAGTCTGAGAAAAAGTGGAATACTTGCTAATTTTAAAGTTAGGTGTTTTACATAAAAATCTAGATTTTTAGCGTTTTTCGCATTGAAAATGTTGCTTGGCAACATTGGATTCTGTAGTGGATGCTCCCTTTAGACCCCATCCTGGTAGTCTTGAATCATCTTTCTAGCCTCTGAAAGTGTTTAATCATTTAAACATTTCTTTCCTAGTTTTATTGAGATATAATTGACATACAACACTGTATAAGTTTAAGGTATACAGCATAATGACTTGACTTACATATATTGTGAAATGATGACTGCAATTAATTTAGTTAACATTCATCATCTCATATAAATACAGATAGAGAAAAGAAAAAAAAGTCTTTTTCCTTGTGATGAGAACTTTTAGGATCTACTCACTTAAATTTCAAATATAACACGTTAGTGTTAACTACAGACATTATGCTGTACATTATGTCTACAGTATTTATTTATCTTATAACTGCAAGTCTGTCTTTCGAAAACCTTCCTCCATTTCTCCCCTGAGCACACCCTATCTCTGATAACCAGATAACCACAAATCTGATCTTGTCCTATGAGGTTTTTTTTTTTTCACATTCTACGTATATGTTAGATTATATAGTTTTTGTCTTTCTCTGTCTTATTCATTTCACTTAGTATAATGCCCTCGAGGTCTATCCATATTGAAAATGGCAGAATTTTCTTTCTTTTTATGGCTGAATAATATTCCATTGTATATACCATTTTGTTTATCCACTCATCTATCAATGAACACTTTGGTTGTTTCCATGTCTTAGGTAATGTTAAAAAAATAATGCGGCTATGAACATGGAGTACAGATCTCTGTTCAATGTAGTGATTTCACTTCCTTCAGATACATACACAGAAGTGGAATTGCTGGATCTTATGATAGTTTTATTTTTAATTTTTTGAGGAACCTCTGTACTGTTTTCCAAGGTGGCTGCACCAATTTACAATCCCACCAATAGAGTACAAGACAGTACTCTTTCTCCACATTTTTACCAACACTTGTTTTTTCTTGTCTTGTTGATGATAGCCATTGTAGCAGGTGTGAGGTGATATTTCATTGTGGTTTTGATTTGCACTTTCCTGACAATTAGTGATGTGAGCACCTTTTCATGTATAAAAGTGTTCTGTCTTGCCACCTGGGCCAGAGAATCCCTAAGGCCCTTTATAGCTCTGAAGAACCTGTGACACTAATGTCCAAAATTCAAGTCCTCTTTTGTATTTGCAAAAGCCAAGTACTTTCAACATAGTCAGTTTTAGAAAGAGGGATCAGAGAAAGACTGCCTTTCCCTAGGCAGCATCCCAAATATGATATTGCAAACAGCTCTTCTCTCTCTCTTCCAGCCCCCAAGATACCTCCAACTAGCTTGGTTTTCAGAATCAGCTGTGAGCCATGAGATAGGCCAAACCTGGTCACTGTCAGAATCACAGGGGGAACTTGCAAAGGGAGCAGATTAACAAGTACCCCTCACCCCCAGATTCGAATTTATTAGATGAAGGGTGAGGTCTAGGAATCTGATTTTAAGGCTCCCAAGATATTCTAATACATAAGACCCTCAAACCATGCTTTAGGAAACACTGGGTTCCATTATTTCCCAGAAGTCTCAGTAGCAGAGAGACATTGTGTCAGAGAGAAACATGTAGAACTCCACAGAGCTTGAAAACTCTGACGTATTTTTCTCCAGAAATAAATTTCATGGAGAAAAGGGAGACAGCCTATTTTCCATCAAGATTCATTTAACACCAAGGGCCCTACTAGTCAGCCCAAATGTATTGATCTCATTACTATTTGACCAAGAGGTATCTGGTTGCTATGGACTGAATGTTTGTATTACTTCCCCGATTTTCATTTGTTGAAGCCTAATCCCCAATGTTATGGTATAAGGAGATGGGACCTCTGGGAAGGAAGAGTCCTTATGAATGGCATTAGTGCTCTCATAAAAGGAGACCCCCAAAGGGCTCTATTGTTCTTTCTGGCGTGAGAGGACAAAGTGAGAAAATGGCTGTCTATGGACCAGAAAGTGGGCTCTCATCTAAAGCTGAATCTGCTGGCACCTTGATCTTGGACTTCTCACCCTCCAGAACTGTGAGAAATAAATTTCTAATGTTTATAAGCCATCCAGTCTATGGTATTTTGTTACACTACCTCAAATGGACCAAGACACTAGATAATTGCTGGAAATGAAAAGAAAAAGGATGATTTTCATGCCTTAGGTAAATGAGTTGCATTTCTACAACAGTCAAAATCCAGACCAGGAGCAGAAGCCTAAGATGAACCTGACTTTTTAGGAACAAGATACTCACAGATGTGTGATGCATCTGAAGTTGGCAAAGGGACCCTGGATGCGGTGCCTCAGGTTCTGCGCCCAGCGGAGACCCCCAGCCACAGAAGGCATGTTCTTGTGCACCAAGGAGAACCCTGGGGACACAGCACAGCTACTATGAAGTGAGGCCCTAGCCCCTCAGCCCCGCTCTGCCCCAGAAACACTTCCTGTCCGCTACTCCACTTTTTGCTTCTTCTATCTCCATATGTGGAAGTCACCCTGTACTTACATTGAGATGGGGAGTTCCTGGGAAACCACTGTATTCTGATAAGGAGTAAGAAAGAGTGAGTGACCTTGGGGAGAACATGAACAGGGTCAGAGGATAGGGGTCCCAGCTCAGCTCTGCCACTCTGGTTTTCTGACTTCACACCGGTGACTTTCAACCTGGCTGCATGTCAGAATCACCTGGGGGCTCTTTAAATATACTGATGCTTGGGCCCTGCTCTCAGCATCCTGATTTAATTGGCCTTGAGGGGGCTCAGTCATTTGTATTTTTTTAAAGCTCTCAAGATGATGCTAATTGTATAGTCAAGGTTGAAAAACACTGTCTTAAATAGACAACTAAATCTTTCTGGGCCTCATTTTTTTCATCTATAAAATGGGAATAATATCTTCCCTGCTTAACTTTCATGGTTTCTGTGATAATTCAATAAGATTATGAATGAAACAGGCCATGTGGATTATGAAGCACTTTGCCAGAGTTAACACAGTTTGGATATTTTTACTTTGGCCCATACAATTTGTTTGTTTGCTTATAATTAGTTGTCAAAATTTAACAATAATGAGATTTGGTTTTAAATAATCAGTTTCCAGCTTTCTTGGCAAAATTAGAAGGTCTGGCAAAAAATCAGCTGCCACTTCTAACCAGCAACTGGATTGGAATAGTGGTCTCTTCCTTTAACTTACTATGGACTCTATCACTTCCTGAGGTCTTAAGCTAAGCTCAGATCTATGGTAGACAAAATTCTAAGATAATGCCAACTGACCTTCACGCTTGCATAATTCTCTCTTTTTCAGGTATGAGTGGAAACTGAATATAATGAAATATCACTCCTGTAATGATATTATGTTATATGGCAAAAGTTAGATGATCTTAGGTAGACCTGTCTTAATCAGATGAGCCCTTTTAAAGTAGAATGTTTTCTCTAGTTGGTGGCAGAAGGAGAAGTAAGGGATCTGAAGCATGAGAAGAATACAATATGCCATCACTGGCTTGATAATGGAGGCAGCTACATAGCTTTCCTGCCTGGAAATGAATGGGCATGGCTTCTAGACACTGAGTGGACTTCAGCTGATAGCCGACAAGGAAATGGAGACTTCACTCCTATATCACAAAAAATGAACTTGGAAGTAGATTCCCCTGGCCTCCCCACTGCCCCCCCCCCCTGCCCGCCCCAGAGCCTCCAGATGAGAAGTCAGCCTAGCCAACTCTCGATTTCAGCCTTATACTCTGAGCGGAGAGCAAAGGGACACCAAACTAGCCCACTGACCTACAAAACTGTGAGCTAAAAGGTAAGTGTTGGATAAGCCACTAAGAGCGGTATCACACCCAGTGTTGCAATAATTTGTTATGCAACCATAGAAAACTAATATGGCCTCTGAAGGTATTTGAGTTTTAAAATTCTGTATCTGACTGGAATATATCATGAGTATGGTCCCACATAAAACAGGCCAACTGATTTTCTGGGAATGACTTCCTAAGTGGAAGCAATTTTTAATGACTTCAGTATGAAATCTGCTTTTTAGACACACAGTGGTACTGCTACTTCATCACTTAAAGACCTTGGAAAATTTCCTATTGCTTGAATAATGAATTCCAGATTCCTTAATATGGCACTCAGAGCACTTCACAATCTGGCCCCAAACTCCATGACTGACCTAATCTCCCTCTATACATCTTGTTTGGCTACAGGAAGTTCTAACTGGTAC
This sequence comes from Rousettus aegyptiacus, assembly GCF_014176215.1. Taxonomy (NCBI): domain Eukaryota; kingdom Metazoa; phylum Chordata; class Mammalia; order Chiroptera; family Pteropodidae; genus Rousettus; species Rousettus aegyptiacus. The sequence continues at coordinate 70,255,301 of NW_023416309.1, forward strand.
CTTCTGCATAATCAACTGTCTTCACTTCTTTAGAAGTCTTTTCCTCTTCTCCCTGGCTGTCATTCTCCCCACCTTTCAGGGCTTGGCTCAAGGTCACCTACTCCACAAGCTCTCCTTGGAGTATCCCAGTCAGTTCATCTTGTTTTGTTATAGTTCATTATAATTCAAGCTGGAGACTACTATTCTGCTATGTAACTGTTCCTACCTGGTATGTTCCTTGAAAAACCACTTTTTATTATTAATTAGTTTATCCCTTACCCTGGCCTGCCTCTGCATATCATTCCCACAAATATGTCCTACATATAGCAGACTCAAGATACGTTTGTAAAGCTAAATTGAACTTATGTTTGATTTTCAAACAGATAAGACAAGGCATCTAAGAATTGCAGTAAAACTGGAGACATCGCATTGTGGTTTGGTACCACCCTTTGTTAGGTTCCTGATGGTTCTTCCCTACAGAAGCATGGTTGCTATGGCATTGAAAGGGATTAGAAACTTTTTTTCAGGCACCTAAAAATCTACTGTGGAATTGAGGTATGTTGAAACTTAATCAGTGTGGCAAAATGATCAAGGATCAACTCATACATTATGCTAAGATCTCAGTCGACCGGAGGCAGTCAAGACTTCACTGCTCTGGGTTATCCTGCCAATCTCAGCCCCAGACACAGGGAAATTCACAGTTCAGCAAACTCTACAATCATCCAAGATGGTCTGGAATATCGGGCAAAAAGGTCGTTGTTGCTTTTCTTGGAGAATGTCATAGATTCATAGTAAACATTTAACAAATACATGAGCAGTGAGTTTCACCCATCCCAGAAGCAGAACTCTACCATCCAAATCCCCTGGCAGCCAGCCTACCAAATTCTTCCTCCTCCTGGACATGCTGACTATAGATTATCCTCACTGTATCCAGGTCTTTGTTGAACATTTTGATGAGCACCAGGTACTTATCAGATGTATCCCGTGCTATCAGTGGCCTTTCGAGGAGGCTTCCTGCTATGTCTAAAAGCTGTAGAAGAGGTGGAGAAAGAAGAGGAACAAGTAATCAATTCAGCATTTCCAAGGTTACACAAATCTTGTTTCTTGGATTTTCTTTCATACATCTATCAATGTAAGAAGGTCAAAAAATTGTTATTGTGCAACTGGATCGATAATTATTAATAGGTAGGTATTTATAATCTGCCCCCTTTCTCCTTTGCTTCTAAAGGAGGATTTCTGTCTGCTGAATTACATATCAGATTCTTGTGGATGTAAGAATCTGGATAAAGGGTAAAACAGAGAAAACATAAATATATCAGAAAGGTTAAGCTGATCTACATTTAAAAGACCATTAAAAAAAAACCTCAAACAGAGAAGGATGGTGATAGAGAAGAAAAAAAGAAGCTAAGTGGGCTAGGTGCTGGGGAGAATTTGAAAGGCTAAAATTTGAGAGTGGAGTAGAAAAAAGTGTCAGAGAGAACTAACTCTTGAATTAATTTCTGGAATCAAATGGTTGGAGACAGAAATCCTAATAGTCTTCCTATGTGAATTATGAAATAGCAGGTATTTATTAAAGGTCATTATCTCTCTCTCTCATCTATGGCTAATGAGGCCTGGCAATTTGGATTACCCAATATTCTAGAATAGCATGGATTCCAGTTCATATTTGGAGATTTTCAGTGACTAGAAACTTAACTATTTCTCAAGGAAGTTCACTTCATCTTTAAATGGCATCGACAGAGATGTCTTTCTTCTATTGAGCCCAAATTTGTCTCCTTGTAATTTCTACTGATTAGTTCTAGTTCCACCACTTCAGGCTTCACAGATTAAGTCTCTTCGTAGTTTTTAGATGATCTATTATGCTCTATAAGTCTTCATATCTCATGACTCAGAATTCTCATTTATGCAGCCATTTATCTATTCATTGTACTAAACCTTTTCCATATTCTTGTACCATCTGATTTGGGCAATACGGGGAAAGGGCACAAGTCTTCTTATTCTAATTACTTGTACTTGAATCCTATAATCAGTTACCTGGTAGGTGGTTTCCATCAGTTTGAATCAACCTGACAGCAGTTGTTAAATAGCCATGGTATTATAGAACCACAATTTCAGGATGGTGACTGCAATAGACTTCTTCACTTTTAATGGGTACGGTCTAAGGAATATATTCCAGCAAAAACTCTTTTGAAAAGTATTTTTACATCCTATTTTCAGAAAAGCATTAGTAACCAACTTGAGTAGCCAATGATACACACTCCCTTGTTCTAGGACACTCACAATACCTTTCTATCACACTAATAAGAACAATTAATATCTGGAAGAACAGAACAGTTAGAAGAGTATCCTTATCCTCCTTGGATGAGGGAAAAGGGAGAACTGATCACAGGAGTGGCTCCCACTCAACTTGTACAAACCTTAAAGGCATGCTCCAAATCAGGTACATCATCAAAGGCTTGAATAAAGATAGTCCCCAGTCTTCGGTCGAGATCTGCTACTCTCTGGTTAAATTTAGAGACATCATTTTCAAATTCCTGAAGAGACATCACGTAGACATAGAAAAACATGATTTTCTGAAAGACAGCCCTACTATGCCCTCCCTTTATTACTAACACTTGCACTTGAATCAGTTATACCAAGTATTTATTTTCACTTTCCAAAATCCACCTTGGCATGACTTAGTTTTTATCCTTGTAGATAGTTACCTGATTATTGTAGCTTTTTTTCCCCCCTAGACACTCTAGGCCAAACAGTAGAGTGAGTCAAATTGTGAGGTTGGCACCGTTTTACCTCCTTCTCTGTGCCCCCTCTGCCATTCTCCGATGTCCCTTCTCCATCACCCACAGTGCCAACTCATACCACCCTGAAAGCCACCTCAACAGCAACAGCCCCAATAATGGGGCATCTCCATCATTATCATCTACTTTTCTTCCTCCTCCAGACCAAAATCCTATTTTTCAGTGTAACCAAATTAATCTAGCCATTAGGAGAAAAGTAAGCTAATTAAACTAATATACATCATTTCTTCTAAGTACGTTTTAATTGGTTAAGACAGCAGCTAGTCATTGCTCCTATGGTTGCCAAATTTAGCAAATAAAAATACAGTATATGCATTTAAATTTCAACTTCAGATAAACAATGAATTTTTTTTTTAGTATATATCCCAATTATTGTATTCCACCTGACACCCAGAGTGTGTTCTCCTACTTAGAATGTAGCAATTATCAGAGAAATTTTAACTCAAATCTCTAATTTGTGGAATTATTATTATTTATTATTATTGTTTTACAATAGTAATACATATACTTATAAAAAGACAACAAAAAATAAAAAAACATAATATAGTTTTACTTCTCAAACCTAATCACATTAACATTATAGTATGTTTCCCTGTGCATTGGATTTTATTTTATTTGTTTTGTTTTATCATACAGTAGCAAATACATGGAATGGATCCGCTTTGTAGCCCATCCTTTTTTCCTACTTTTGACAAATGGAATTTTTAAGAAAGCAACATCTCCCTGGGTTTGCTTAGATCTCCCTAGACATTTGAAGGTGCTCAAAGCAGATTTCTGCTCTAATTTATTTCTCCTTTCCCCTTATATGCTCTTAAAATTCTTTTTTCAGTAATTAGCCATTTTCTTCTCAGGGAACTCTATTCCTTGTTTTAGTCTGGCCCTTTTTCTTCTTTTGGTCTCCTGTGGGCTTGCACTCACAGGTCTCAGCTTTTTTGGGCTATGGATGAGACATCAGCTCTTGTGTCCAAATCATGAAAAATGCATCTTTGGCCTTTCCCTGATCTTGAGTACTCCCTTGGAAACCAGAGTCAGATCAGAAAAAATAGGCTATTACTTCGCTTAGCTGCCCTATCCCCAAGCCACTAATAAAATTCTGCCCAGGTATGCCTGGCCTTCATGTAACAGTCTACTCGAAGCTTAAAGTTTTGGAAGCTGCAGAGTGGCCACACCCTCCACCATCATTCCACATCCATCTCAGCATCTCTGAAACCTTGGGTGTCATTAATCCTGAGCAGTCAGCAGTTGTAAAAGGCCCTCCCTAATCTTTCTCTTGACATAAAGAATAATTAGGAGTGGGTCTTCCTTCATAAAACCACTTGGACCACAGAGCTAAAGGAAATGTATAGGGAAAAAGAAAGTCATATGCAGACCTCATAGGCATCTGATAAAAAGACAAAACTTGCAAGTTAGCCCTCTCAAGCCCTACCATGTCTTGGGGGTCCAGGCAGTCATAGGAGAACTCTGAGAAGATCCTGTGCATCTCTTGAAATTCATCATACATTTTCTGGACCTGCTGACTCAGGGCATTCCCTCTGATGCCACTAAACTCAAGCTTTTCCAGTTTGTGAAAATCCAAGATTGTTTTCAGAAGATCCTATAGGGACAATTCACAAAGAGTTAAAATAATAATGATGATGATAACAGCAGATCATTCTCAAATTAGTATGGAAAGAGCTGGAAATCATATGGGGGTGGTGGTTGCTTAGGAAAATGTGAAGCCTGATTTGTGTTGTAACCTTATGAGATTGGGTTGGTATAAATAAATATTGCTTAAACTCAGTAATGAAGTAAAGAGAAAGTACAGATAAATAAAATTCGCACAAAAAAGATCAAAATTATACTTTAGCCTCTTTCAGTGCTTTTTAATAAATAATAAAGCATATTAATAACAATATTATTTACATGATTGGTGACTATACTATCAATTTAAAAAAATCAATTTCAAATTGACCATGTTATCTACCTCTAGAATAGTAGCTATCTTACAGATATTGACAGGAAAGTGGATCCTCTAGTCCTAAAGACAAGCCCAGAGGGTGACACCAAAATTCTGAGCAACTACTGCCAAGGAAATAAATCTGTTGGGTGCTCTTGACAAGCATATGCAGCACAGTCTAGCATGTGGCCAGCTGGGTGGCAGTGGGCAATTACTTGATATCTGCATGTTGAGTTTCTTCGTCTGTATAATAAAGTGACAGGTAAATAAGTCAATAATGTAGGCTTAGGATTTAGGCCAGTGACTGGCATGCAGTAAATACACAGTAAATATGTAATACTGTTTCTGTTGTTGATATAGCAGTGTTCCAGTTGTGCTCAGAATTAAGTGACAGGTAGACAACACAACCAGAGCCTTGGGGAGAAGCCCCTCCTGAGTCCATGGAAGCCACTTCACCTCTGATAAAACAGGGGCCTCCAGAACACACCTAACATGGCAGATCATAGTATTTCTCTCTCATGAATATTGGCCTAAAATCACAAACTTCCACATCAAAGCATTCTTCCCATTACAACTTTCAGTCTGTGTGCATACTTCTTCAATAGGAAAGAGGAAGATGACAGTTACCTCTGCGTGATTTTGGCAAACATTTGGTGTGGATCCCTAAGATGGGGTCTTCTATCCTAAGGAAGTTTGAAGGGAAAGAAGAGGGAACACTATGTAGTGATGTTGAAAACCTAGCAGGTCCTGGTTCCACTCCAGGAAATTTCCACTGCCCAGTGGTGACTATTATGTGTCGACCCATCAGACTAGTTGAAAGTTGCCTGATTCCTTTCTCTTTCTGGGAAACCAAGTTCAGTAGCAGCAACGGTGGCATTGGGAGGAAGTGATGAGAAGTAGCTGACTTTCCCCACATTGCAGGAGGGCAGCCATGCAGCCTTGGCAGCCATCTAACAACCTTTTATTGCTCAGCCTTGTTCAAACATGGCTGTCAGCAAGTAGCTGGAGTAGGAAAGGAGAGAAGAGGAAAGAACAAACCAAGGAAAGAAAGACATACACCCAAAGCAGGGGGTCTTGACACCAATGGTAGAAAATAAAACAGTCTTTATTTTAAAACATGCTCAACTTTATACACTGAGAAAAAAAAAAACAGAAATGAATTAGACTTAAATGAAATGAACTTAAATAGTAATTAAATTAAAATTAAAAAGTGCTTAGTTGTTAGCAGTGTTATAGGAGAAATGTATTTGTGCTGTGGAGTGTCACCTAGTTAGCCATTTTTCATAATTCCATGGATGCCAATTTTAATATTTAGGAAATACTCTCTAACCATATTAAAAGACAGATACATCTTGATATATTTGATTACATCAGAAAATTAGATGACAATTTTATTACACTATTTTATTTCTCAAGAATATTTGAAGCATGATCTTGGGTGGCCACTAGAAGGTGTTTTATCTCCAATCTAACAGGTAAACCAGAGGTTTAAGATACATATTTATTTAATCGTCCCAGTTTTGGAGAAATTCTAATTACTGAAAACAACGGATATTTACATTGCTTTAATTTAACAAACACATGATGGAAAATACATTTATTAAGGGTCCAATTCAAGGTCTTAGATCTTTTTTATTTCACTATTAAAAGTGTCCCCAACCTCCACTCCACAATACCCCTGAATTCTCTCTTCTCTTGACCTGCTTAAGCTTGCTTAAGAGTTCTTACCATGCTCTGGAATCATAATATACTATATGGCATTATATTATATTATTTATTTATTTTATATCCATCTTTCTCAGCAGGTTGTAAATGCCCCAGAGTTACCACTGTATCTTCAGTCCCTGAGAGAGTCCCAGATGATGAGAAATATTGGTTGAATAAATAAATATATGATCTTCGACCTTCTACTTAGCTACAAAACCTCTAGGAGAAGGTGACAGGGTGGTAAAGAATCTAGGAATCATGGACTCAGGAGAAATTGAGAAAATAAGAAAAATTAGACAGGTGGATTACCAAGCAAGGCCAAACTGTGTGAAGAGCTTTGGTTAAGTGCAAGGTAGAAACTTGCATGGTCCTACTTTGAGGGCAGAAGTAAGACGTAGGAGCAAACAGGACAAAGAAGTAGATTTGGCATCAACTTCTAGGTTGAAATTATAAAATTTCTTATATTTGGCCATTTGATCTACAAAAATGATAATTTTATGTGGTTCCACTTAAAACAAAACCATCTAATGCCTAGAAATGTCCAACTATAGAATGAACTGCTAAGAGAGGGAGTGAGCTTTCTAACTCTGCATAGATTTTAGTAGAAGTTTGACATCAGTATTGTGGATAAGATTCCTGAACCTGATGGGAAATTGTCTTGCAACTGTAGGAATAGATTTATCATAACAACCATGACTATATCTTTGATCCTTAAAATATTTCAAGGTAGCTCTTCTTATTGTTTATTTAGAAGTCTGACAAAACAGACAAAAGACAATTTAAACCAATATGAGGTTTAAATAATATTTTTAAATGTCCATTTTTATTCGTCACAGTTGTAAACATGTGAAATTCATTATGCCACACACAGGCTGAAAATGTCATCTTGAGAGGTAGTATATGTAGCATGTGGAAAGAGCCCAGCATAGGAGCAAAAACAATGGGATCACACAACATTGGTCTGTCAGTTACTAGCTATGTAGCTTAAAGCAAGACACAACTTTTCTAAGCCTCACTTCCCTGACCTGCAAATGGATTCATTGATACCTGACTTGCCATGGGGTTACTAAGTTACATGAAAAGTGCCTTGGTAGGATTGAATAAATGGTAGCCATTATAATTAACATCACTCTGGTGTCATTGGATCAGATTATGGATAAGAGACATGTAATGATTGATATACAGTGCTCCCTTCCAGATAGCACAAAGAGCATGGGTTCCAGGCAGTTGACTAGACTGACTGGGTCCTATTCTTATGAAAAACCATGCAACTGTTAATGGGGAGGTAGGAGGGGCTTTCGTTTGTGCTATGGCCCCTGAAGTGGAGAATCAAACTTGGGGGTAATGGCAAGCCCCACAAATACAAGCCTGTTCTTGAAAGAAAGGTCATACTGCCCACCTTAAAAGAAATGCCTTCAGAACTCATTAAGGGAGAGCACAAAGCACACATTCATAGATGAAAATCTCAAAAGGTCATTGGGAAAAAGACTGTTTACCGGACAACAGCGGCCAACCTTATGCAGCTAATGGTCTCCTACGTGAGCACATGCTCAGGCAGGACTGAAAGGGAAGCCTGCCCAATTAGGCCTGGATGAAAAGAGGTGGTGGAGTGACTGGAGATGGCAGAAAGAGCAAGGGAAACGTGGTGTATATTAGGTCAGCTTATTACCTATCTCCCTGCTAATCACCTCGCATAAAACCTCAGCAGGAAATCATTTTGCCTCCAAGTGAATCACAGCTTTACAGAAATTTTATAATGAAAGAAATGAGGGCTCTTTTCAAGCTACTTACTTACTGCATTGTTTGGAGGGAAAAGGCAGCAGGCAGAAACATAAAAAGGAGATCTGCAGCATCTACAATATTATGGCACAAAAATGAACTCTGTGTGTACGGCATGTGTATGTACATGGTATGAGGTATACATGTATGTGAGCTGTGTGTGGGGTGTGTGGAGATGCATATGTGTTGTGTGTATCCTGTCTGGAGTCTGGGGTGTGTATAGTGTGTGTGGGGAATGAGATGTGTGTGCATGTGTGCGGTACATGTGTGATGTATGTGATATGTGTATGTACAGCGTATGTATGTTGTATGAGCCGTATAATGTGTGTGTTATGTATTGTATGTGTGGTATTTGTGTGGTGTGTATGTGATGTGTGCATGGTGTGTGAGTATAATGTGTGGATTGTGTGTACTGTATGTGTGTAGTATGTACTGTGTGTATACAGTGTGTATGTGTGTGTTTGTGTGTGTGAGCTGGAGCATTCAACAGGAAGGCAGGGTGAGGGAAGGAATCAAGAGGTAGCTGAAAGATTCTTTTCCTCTTCGATTTTTGACAATTCATTCAAATTGCAAAGATTTTATATACTTTTGGGATTTCCTTAGTAAGCTGTAAAGTCAAATATTTCCCTTTCATGGAATGTGAATTACAGTTTCACCCAAATGACTTTTTTAGAAAAAGGCCTAGAAATCATGTGGTAAGAACAGAGTCTGCAAAGGCAAAATAGAGTGTACCTCCCTCAGAATGGAGGGAGGGAGGAAAGCATACCTGTAGAACCCCCTGGGGAGGTATTTAAGTTTGGTAGAAAGATGCTACTTGGAACCATTTGCCTTTGGGTACAAATCCAAGCTAAATCTCTCAGAGCCATGTCATTGCTGGGCAATTGATATGCAATATTTAACTGCTCATTTGTTACACTAAGGGTATTGATACCTATCTCTTATGATGGTTGTAAGGGTGCAGATTCTGGCATGAGATAGGCACTTGAAATATGTTAGTTCTTTATTTTTCTATTATTTTACCTTCCCCTGCTCAAGGGTTATCTTTCTAAGAGATTAGCTGTATCATGGTGAGGAGGAGGAGGAGGAGGAGAAAGATGGTATCTTGAGAATGCAATTACTCCACAGGCTGCAGATCTGCTAAAAATGCTCAGCACCATACTGCACCCCTGTACCCCTTCCCCATCATTTTAACAGGCACCCGAGGGGGATGAGTCGTCTGCACAATAAAACTTTCTTGTGGAAAAAAAAAGAAAAAGAAAAAAAAAGAAAAAAGCAACACGAATCAGAAAGGAAAAAAATTCGAGAGGACTATGGAGATTAAAAACTAGCCTTTCACAGAATAACCCTGGGTGTGAGCATGTAGAGGGTAAATGCACTGATGTAATTTTATTAACTCAGCTTCATGAATTTATTAATTGCACCTACCCACATCTCAGTGGCCACATACCTTATTAGAACAGCAAGATGAATAAGGCTAGGTTCATGCTAATTTCTTGCTGGAGAGAAGTAGGTTAATCCCATTTCAAACAGACATCGATCACAGAGATACACAGAATGTTAACTAAAGGGCTGGGTACATGAAATCTGCTTGGAAACAATCAATAGTCCCATGTCTTGCTGCACTGAGCTGAGTAGGAAGAGGTGGGGGATGAGGCTGAGCAAACAATTGCTCCCAAGAGAGGGGAACAACTACTAGGACAGGGGTAAAGAGCAGCCACAGGAAAAAGAAAAATCATGGATATTCAAGATGAACAAAGAGTTAAAAGGAAACAAACAAACAAACAAAAAGCTTGACACAGAGAAGGGGAAGGGAGACAAGTAGAAAGGGAAGGAAGAGGAAAAAGGAAAAAAGAAAAGCAGTAGAGAAAAGAAAAAGCGGAGTTTGGCCTAAGAGCAAAGTGAAGACAGAGTGTGGTGACATTCAAGTCATCCTCTAATTAAACTGGGGCAACTGCTTTTCATGAGTCTGTGCCTTTGAGTCAGAAAGAAAAAGCAGCCTGAGAGCTGACTATTGTGAAGGTAAATGACTCTGAGGAGACTGGTGGCCATGGCTGCATATATTTACTGAATATATCCCTCAGATTAGGTACCCTAATGTTAGAATAGTTGTCTATATCCAAAGTGACATCATTAGCATGTGTGCATAGGGCCAGAGGCCCTAGCCCCACAGTTATTTCTGAGCTGTGCTCCACTTCCACTCCCAGAGACCTCTGTAGGACTGAGGAGCCTGCAAGGTAGGTGGTAATGGCACCCTGGTGAGTCAGGTCTGGGGCAGGTTGGAGCTGGAAGTCTGTCACCTTGGCTAAACAACATGAGAGAAAGAGAGTAGAGAAGAAGGGAGGAGAGACTGAAATGGAAATGATTGCAGATAAAGAAGGCATTTAGGAAAAAACAGATATCAATTATTTATACTCTCCATGATCCTGATGAAGGATTTAAGGTGCACTTTTCATAAGTTCTAGCTTCTGGCTTTTTAGCTTATATATTTTCTGTCTCTACACCTTTTCTCATCTTTCCCTGGTGAATTCCTACTCCAGTTTCTAAATTTACTTCTCACGCTTCCTATTCTCTCAGAGTCCTTCTGTGTTAGAGTCCTCTTTCTTGTTTCCAATAACACACCAATTTTGTTTGTATCATGGCTTTTAATATATTTCACTGAAATTTCCTGATTCTGTTTCTTTCCATCCCTGGGTCTCCTCCACTAGTCTGTCTATCTTCTCTTTTGCTCTGGCTACTGGCTTCTTATAGGTAAGCCATTATTTGAGACATCATTGAATCCCTAGTGTATAGCTCAGAGCCTGGTAAGTGGTGCTGCTGGATCAATGTTTTTGAACTGAAAGGAATAGATTCAATCTCATATTTTTGTCCTTATAATCCCATAGTTTGTGCCACTCATCATAGCCTCTTCTTAACATATCCTCTCTCATTATCTCAAATCTCTGCTAATTATAGCTAAAAACATGATTTTAATTCCTTCTCAGTCTCCTTGGCTACTTTCCTCATCTTGAACTTGACCCTGAATTTCTTTAAAAAGTTTCAAAATAAGTATGCATTTCACCTTATTGTGCCCTATGCCCTCCCCCTGCAAAGTTCGATCAGTAATATAGTATTTTACAGTGCAAAAAAGACCTGTTAGCCATATTAAATGTTGAAGACAAAAACAATTTTTAAAAGTTTCGTGTCTCCTCACCCTGGTCCTTGTCTAATATTTATATTAACTTTTAAATAATTGGGAAAAAGACATAATTTGAACAAAAGTCACATTCCTTTTGCATGGAGATTCAGTTAGTCTTACAGTTTTTGGAGCTACCTTCAGGGTGAGGCAGCATAGAAGGATAAGTTTAAAGCAGTAGCTTTGTGCAAATGGCCAGCTGTATACAGATCAGCTCACTTGCATTTCGCATATCAGATTTTCTAGCAAGAGTTTATTTAAAACAAAGTTTAAAGTTATGGGCAATTTAAAAACCAATTAGTTTGAATTAGTTGACTGATTCCTTGAGCCTTCTTCCTAAATGAGTCTATGATCAGAATTTCTTAAAATTCTAATAGACCCACCATTGCACGATAATCAATACAAATGATCAATACAAATATTTATTGAATCTTATTATGCGTTCTCCAACCAAAGGAGGGTTGGCCACCATGTTGTGTTGGTCATTTTCCTATTTCACTTTTTGGATCTCTGATCTGTGTACTCCAGCATGGAGCTGGGAGCCTGAGGTGAATGAACACACTCACCTGCACCATGTGCAATCGTCTCAGGAAGCCATCCAATCGCACAAAGACCAAAGAAGACTGAAAATCCCATTCCTTGACTTCCTGGTCCTCTTTGAAGTAAGTGTGAAGATTCTCCCTTCTGTCCTGAAAAACCTGCTTGAAGAAGTTCAGGGTGTCCATGACCACTTGAAGTTTTCTCTGACTTTCTTCTACCTCACTTCTCATGAGGTCTTCTGGGCCGAGATAATCAGAAGCCTGGAATGCAAACACAATAGTGTCACTAAGCTTGGTTGTGAGTGCAAAGCATCTCACAACTTTGTCAAAATAAACTCTGAAATGAATAATTGCCCAGGTCATATTTTTCAGAAGCATATTATAGGAAACATCCGACTCCATGCCCAGCTCCACAGGAGGACTGGGACCTGGGCTCAAGCCAAATAGTTAATGATTGGCTTAGGGATAGAGAAGTGACCAATCAGAGATGAGGAAACACCATGAATCTTTTGTTGGGCTAGCTGGGGATGGGAAAGGTGTTCTTTCCCAGGTTTCTTTTCTGACTTAATGACTTTCTACAGTAAAATAATTTGAGTGCAAGATTTCTGTGGACCATAATTATTTTCCTGTCTCCTAGAGACTTAAAGCTGGAGAACTGTGAAGCTGAAGCTGTTAGACAGCCATTTTCACCACCACAGGGAGGACAAGAATTAACTGAGTCCTGATGACATTATGTGAGCCTTAATTGGTAAGTCCAGGTTGAAGCTAGTCTTATTATAGACTTTCAAGGCACCCAAGCCAATAGTTTTCTCCTTGTTGCTACTAGTTTTGGTTGAGTTTTCTTTTATTTTCAGCCAAAAGAGTCTTGGCTGACAAACATGGAGTGATGGAAGAGCACTGATTTAGTAGTCAATAACTTTGCTTCAAATCCTAGGTTGGGTAACTTCAAGCAACTTAGTTAATCTTTCTGAGCCTTAGCCCACATTTTAAAATCATCATCATCATCATCTAAATAAGGCTCTCGCTGCCCACAGGGTTCACCTGAAAATGACCATGATCATGAATGTCACAACAATTGGAGCCTGCAATGTGCTCCATAGATATTATTAGTTACTCTTTGAACTTGTTTATTGTTTCTTCAGGGTCACAGCTCCTTGGGGGGGGGAGAGCCAATTTGGGAGGTCATCCAAATCTCTTTAAGGCCTCCAGTTCTTTTCACAGTCACACTCTTCAAGGTTTATGCTGCCCTGGTTGATCTATAGGCTTCCCTAAGAAGGGAGAGCATAAAGTGTGTGATCCAAGAAGCTGATCTGTAGCTCATGGGCACCGAGTTCTTAGCGGCACAGGGCACGCTGTACGCCTTGCCATGCATGACTGCATAGGAGCCTCACAATCACCCAGCTACCCTGTGAGATGGTCCTCTTCTTTTTACCATTGCACAAAGGAGAAAAGTGAGACACAGAGCAGATAAGTGACTTGCCAGGTACACACAACTAATGAGAGGCGATGCAGGATTTGGCACAGGGACGTTTGACTCTAGAGGCAGTATTCTTAACTGTTAGGTTTCACCTCTGACTTAATACCAGCTTGTCAGCCCAGATCATTAAAAAGATTGAAATTCACCACCCCAACCCTTCATTGAACCCCGGGTTTGGGGCAGAGAGGAAAGGAAGACGGGGCTTTCCATGTATTCCAGTACTACTGAAAACGTCTTTGTGTATTTCTGGCTTGTGATTAGTAAAATAAATCAACTGGGAGAACCCTTTGGATGATAATTATTCCCATGCCCTGAAAAAATGCACACTTTACTCAGTGTCAACCAGCCCCTAGGGATAGGTCATTCAGAATTCTGGGGCAGCCAACCTGCTGGATGAGAAGATTGCAGATCTCCTGGAGCAGCACAGTGAGCCGCCCTGGAGAGCGGTAGGACTTGCACGAGGCCCAAATCAGACAGACCACGTGGAGCAGAGGTCGCAGCCATGGCTTCACCTCTGGAAACTCCATGCCCTCTAGGGTTTCTAGATGGTGGTAGAGTGGCATCAGGTGCATGTGGATGTCTTGTGCCTCTGCCAGAGCTGGAAGGAATGGAAGACAGTCACTCTACCCTTCTTAGGGCACATACCCACTGAGTTGGAGCCCTGGTGTCTGGCAAGAAAAGGATCTGCAAAGCAATGGTTACAATTTCTCCCTAAACTGAGAGAGCAGAAGGAAGGCTGATCCCCATAAACTTGCAGCTCTTATGAGGAAACACTGAAATCTGAAGGGTCCTGGACAGTGAGGATAATGGTCTGAGGAGCCTCTCTCATAGCATTCCTGTATCTGGACTTCTTCCTGGCCCTCCCAGCCCCAGTCGAGCATCTGTGTTTGGAATATACTTATTAATTATTTGCTGATTCCTTGGTGTCTGGTGTCTCTTGAGGCAACACAAAATATATGACAGAGAATAGATTTTAGAATCTGAAAGATCTGGCTTCAAATGCCTACCCAGACACTTAACAGTTGTAAGACTTTGGGCACATTTAACCTCTCTGAACCTCAAAAATAGGCTGGAGAGTAACTAATGAGTTCTCATGAAGGTCTGAAAGTAGCACAAATAGAATCTTCATACATAACTAGCACAGTGACAAACTAAAGCAGGTGTTCCGTAAATGGTAATGTCTCTAATAAATATTTGCTAATGAAGAATCTCATTGAATTCTTCTGGAAGATAAGTCACAGACTGATGATGGCAAGTTCTATTGGTTTTCAAAGTCAGGAAAATCTTCTACCATTTCTTTTAAATACACCCAAGAAAAGAGAGGTGACTTTCACCAGTGATCTTATGGTGACTGAGAGGGAAAAGTAGGAAAACCAGTAGCATTGAGTATTAATCCTGCATAGCAACTTAAAAAGAACGTACAAGTCCACTGAATAAACTAAACTGAAAGGGAGTGTTTATAAAGGCTGGTTCTTTCCTAAGCAGATCATCAGGCACTATCATATGAGAGCAGATGGCATTAGGTTATATTATGTGGATGAAATTCTGCACTCATTCTAAAGGAAGCTCAAAACATACACTATTTAGTAAACAGTTTTACTATGCCAGACATTCATTCTACTTACTAAACATATACTATCTCATAGAAAACTCTGCAAAGTAGCTTTATTATTCCTACTTTATAAATGAAGAAATTAAGACCTAAGCAACTTGCCTCAGGTCTTTCTGTGAATTGGCCAGCTCCGCCTAGCTGAACAAAAGCAATATTGTTCCAAGTTTATTATGTTGAGTCCCTGGATTGATGGTTGTGAGACTCACTTCACATAAGAGTTTGTGGTGTATACATTTGTACTTTATATATCAAATGGAGTTTTGGATAATATGTGAATTGAATTTTTGAAAGTCAAATAACATGGTAAATTGATTAAAGCAGTAATTCTTAAATGAGTGAGCTGGGAGTATCAAACCGTTGTGTGGGGATAGGGGATATCAGAATTCAACAGCCATTTTAATGTGCTCTAGCTTTCACAGGTGCCATGAGAAAAGAGGCTGAGACCATCAAGTCAGAGGAACTTTTTCTTTATCCTTTTTTTTTAGGCTAAAACCTCCTTTAATCATGCAAATAAACACTCCACTGATTTTAAGAGCATAATATTCGAGGGTTGGCTCATCCAGTCCAGGATGCAATCAACTTGGCTTGGAAGGCAAATGAAGAAAGAAGAACAAAGTTAGGCTCACACCTTTTAAAACTGTAAATATAAATGGGCAGTTGTACAGTGATGTCCAGGAAAGTTTTTAAAAAAGGTTGTTCTGGGACAAAAGACTTTACTCATAGCATTCATTGATTTCTGTGGTGTACTTACTACCAATATTCCCATCATATCTGGTTTCAAGCTACCAACTGGACTTCACTGAGAGTTGGAGAGGAGGAGTTGAAAAGATTTGCATACAGTGTGCTCTCATGAAAAATTACAAGCCAATTCAACTCTGCTCCAAAGCATCACTGGACTTTGACTTCTCTTCCATACATATCCAACTACAAAAATCACGATGGGCAACCAGGTTATACTATGTCAATCTTGACCCCTACTGGCCAGAGATGAAAACTCCCTGATTAGTCTATATTGCCCTTGTTGTTTCCCCCTCCAAGATACTGTTGCTTCCTGTCTTTCAAGGTTCTTCATCGTCCGACCAATTCCACTTGAAACCATTTCATTCCCATACATTTTCTTACATTCTTTTAACCTCCTCCTTTATTTCTCACTCTTTCCTAATCCATACCTACAAATCTAGAAATATTTATTTTCCTTTCCCTCTCTCTAGTCTGTCAGTGGGTCAATGAAAAACCCTGATTGTGACTCATATGAATAATGTACATAGTATATCTATAGAGGATAATATAAGAAAGATTCTCTGAAATTAAATGAGAAGTGAGAAAATTAATTGCCAGTCTCTAAAATATTTTTATTCTTCCAAGATCCCACCAAAATTTCTGACCAAATCTCTACCTAACTCTTCTAATCAAAGTGTTGCTTCCATTATCAGAATTGTTATATATTTCAAGGATTTCTATTTGTACAGTTGTGTTTATCTGGGATTATTATAATTACTTTGATTTTTTTTTCTTCTAATTTCATTTCATTGCCGTCATATACTCTATTGCAAACAACTTTTTGAAGCTGGCATGGGAAAACAACTCTTTTAGAACACGTAATCAATGTGAATGATCATAGTCTATTAATCTATTAATGTAAAAAATATCTAAAAAACCAACTCATAAATATACTTTTAATACATGCTTTATTTCAGAGTCCCAAATTGTAGCCATTTACATATTTCCTTTAGATATCTGTCATGTTGGCATACAACCTATAGTATTATTTAATACTTTTCTCTGAACTAACTCTCATTTTAATTTAAATAAAATCATATAAAATGAAAACTTCAGATCACTACCATAAATGGAAAACTGGTATCGCTTGCCAAAAATAGTTACTATTTAACACATTTTTAAATATACCTATCCATATGTCTTTTACAATCATCTCTCATACCAATAGTGATATACATACCCCTTTATTAGACACTTGTACAATTTTTATTGAACTATAAATTGGGAACAACAGTTATTTCCTCTGGGATAAACAAACTCCTGGTGAAGCAATAAACTGGGGCCTCAAGAAGGACCGTGTTCTATTATGTACTGGCAGAGTAGACTCTGTGATAAGATTTTAGGACCCTGAAAGACCTCAAAGACTAGCTACTTAGGCCAGTTCTTCTCTGTTATATAGCACATGTCAGAAACTACACCACTGAAGCTTTTATTCTTGTATTTGAGTGGCTTTCAAACCCCACACCATTAGGAGGAGAAGGTAGGACAAGGGATCAACCAATGGGCTAAAGACACAGGACACTCTTCTCTTTAACAGAGCAAATATACCTTGATTAATTTTATATTTTAGACTTACACCATAGATTGTATTTAAAGAAAGAATTCCAATAGAGAAAAAAGTGTTTGAAAATCACTGCCTGGATTAAGCGTAAATCACAGGAAATTGCAAATACCTTTAAAAACACATTCTGACCTATAATACTAAAGAGCTAGGAGGAGGTCTGAAAAGATAAAGGAAAGAAGCAAAGTACACTGGTGAGGGAAGAGGGAGCCCTGAAAAAATTTACCTACTGCTAATTATAGACTTTGCTGGCTTTGCAATTTTGACAAGGGCCGATCTTGTCTGGTGCTCAGATGGCCAGGAAATTGCAGTCTCATCTGACAGTAGGAATAGAAAAGGCAAAATTGGGCTATAAATGGAAGAGACTTCTTAAGGAGCCAGGGGCAAAGGGACCTAAATTCCAGGGGTGAGAGATAACAACAAGCACTTGTATAGTATGGTACGGTCAGTAAAATGCATACATTTATATTATATCTCAGCAGCCTAGGGAAGTAATTAGGGAGTGCATGTACTATAACCATAGTATACACTAAAGCTTAGAGAGGTTAGGTGACTTTCCCTAGGTCACAAAGCAGTGGAAATGCAAAGAGAGCACAGGATAGCTGCTTGTTCTTGCTGTTCCTCACCTGCTGCAACATCTCTGAACATGGCTTGGAAAGCTGGAAAGTAGCTGCTCTGAAGCTTGTCCAGGAGTCCCACCATGCCTCTCACTTTTATCGTTCTTAGTTGATTATAAATGTATTCCAGATCCTCAGACCTGCAACACCAGAGAAAAAGGTGAATACAGGTGAACATCAGGAAACTCAAGGCACAGTGTGGTGACACACCCTCAGATAGACAAGAGGAGCCCTGTCTCAGAGTTCCCTCACAGAGGCCAGCTCCAGACCAAATAGCCAAGGCATCTGTTCCCAGAACAGTAAGGGCAAAAGCCCATGTAGGAGACATGGTTCAAAGGGGCAGCTCCAGGAGGTGATAGCAAGAAAAACTGCTGTGACCATCTGGTGGCTCAAAAACTTGGTAGTTGGAGGTCATTAGCTCTTATTGTAAGGATTGGAGTGGGGTAAAAGAGGTGTCAGAGCGAGACTGCTGGAGAAGGCCCCACAGTAGGTCAGCGGAATGGTCAGAAATCAGGTAAGAGGATGAGGCATTTCAGCATGGTGGCACAAACAGGGCAGGAGCCCTACTGCCATTCTTGGTCATGTGACATGGATACTCTCCACTCAATGCAAAGACAGGGACATCTGCCTCAAATATCTGTCATTCTCCTTTTGAGTAAAAGATTAATCAGCATGATGATAAATAGGAACAAGAAAGTAGGGAGGTGAAGGGAGAATCAGTAGGAGCATTAATTAGGTCTTTCTGAAACTCTGGAGCTGGAACACAAAGCGTGATGGGCTTTTTAGCCCTACTAATGACAGGCTTGGAACTTAGAGAGTCCATTCTGCATCCAGCTGTCAAAACCTCTATTTTTCTCCAGATCCTTACAAAAAGTATGTGTAAATAGCCTTGACTGTCCAAGGAGAAGGGAGTAGACGAGTATAAAAAATATATGAAAGAGAGTTAATTAATTTTACATGTAGTCGAAAGAATCTTTGAAAAATGTCAGAAGATGTACTGACTGCCGCCCAAGAGAGGAGGAGCAACTACGGAACCCTAGGGAAAGTGCTCATCTCCCAGAACATAGGGAAACTGTACCCACCCAAATGACACTGAGCTATCTGCTCTAGGAACGATGAGAAACACCTGGTGGTAGGACCAGACTCAATGGCTGGTATCCCAGGTTGTTATCCTCTGTTAGACATCTATGTACTCCCTAGGGTTTAAACACATGCCTACCTCCTCTTCCAGAACTCCAACTCCACCTTAGGGGTAGGATTGTCCCCTTGTAGGAGTGGCTGGGAAGACTCTCTCTTGAGTACCACTTGCACTTGGTGGCTCCATTGGATCACTGCAGATTCAATGGCATAGATGACTGATTTATCGGTGGAATCTAAGCTGAAAAAGACACAACAAATCTCCTGAAACATTGGAAATAACTTAACTCTGGGTGTTTCCACAAATAGCATCACAATTTAAAAGAAAAAGGTGGAAAGCTCCATCTAGTTCAGGCATTCTTAACTTTTGTTGGACAATAGACTGCTTAATAGTCAATGAAAAGTACAGATCCTCTCCCCAGACAAAATGGTTATGAATTCATGCACACAGAATTAATCATTCACAATTATTCAAGGCTTAAACCTTCACCAATATTCTTAAGATGAGTTTAAGAACTTTGACTTCTGTCAAGTCTTTCTGTCAACGCAGAAATACAATGGACAAAAAATATTCATGTGACTACCTAACCCTTGCTCGAATCCCAATGTCAGCAGGCTCCCCACTTGACAAACCAGAAGATCAGCTCTCCCTGGGAGAAAGTACGTCTCTACATTGAGCCACATTTACTTCCCTGTGATTTCCTCATTTTGGTCTTAGTACTGACCTCTGTAACAAGAGGAAATAGGTTCCTCATCCACAGACAACCATCAGCCATCTGAACACCAATATTAACTTTGCTTTGTCCTCATTTTAGAATTCCCAAGCTTTCTACTTTATATACTTTTTAAACAAATGAACAAACCAGGAATATTTTGGAAGGAGTTAAAAATAAAAAATACATTTTGGTTTGCCTTTTCACCAAGTCTTAGCTGAAAATTGTTCATGCCAAGAACTCAAGACACAAATGAAAACAAAAAGAGTCTATCATTCACATTTTCATGCCAGGAAACCAACTTCACTTAATTTAATCAAATTCATATTTATTGAGCAATGATATAGCATAAGTGATTACAGAAGTTATTAAAAGGAGAAGATAGTCACCTTCCTGAAATATTATCCAGCCTTTTGGGAAATTATCAAATTTGAACTAAAGGAGACAAACTCAGCAATGATTCTTTTCACACACTCTGAATGTTATGTTAAAATATAAAAGGAAAAGGAGAAGTGTAATTTGAATTTATTTATTTTGAAAATTGAGCATTTTTATTAAACCACAATAAGTTTTCCAGTTAACTGGGAAATTGCTTCAAATTACATATGTAGCAAATTACTTCCAATAGCAAAAACTCATTATAATTACATTGCCATCCTATGCATTACTTATTCTTCTGATCAAATCATGGGCCCTGAATACACAATGACCGTAATACATTAGGAAACTCCTGGCATTAGGGCAGACTGAGCTCATGTAGGAAGGCAGCCTATTGCTACAAACACAAAATACTCAATAGTCTCAGGTACCTGCGTCCAATTGGCATTTGGGAATTTTCCCGTTTTGTTCAATGGGAGTCATTCAACTTGGAAGTCACCTACTTCAGCTTTCATTATTACCTCCTTCCCCCAGATAAACCTTGAAGGTGCAAGACTAGTATATGCCGGACATGAGCAGTTCTTCCATTTTGACTCTTGGCCTATCCCTAATCTTAAATTTCTCTAGCTTAGTCATAATAGCTACCATTTATTAAGCACTATTATATGCTTGGCACTGTCCTAAGAGCTTTATGGATGTCTTCTCACAAGAACCCTGAATGTGAGGTAGGTGTTAAGGTCATCTCCATTTTATAAAGGAAGAAAGTGAGGCTGAGAGAGATTAAATGGTTGCTTCTAAGTCACTTGGCCAGTAAGTGGCAGAGACTGGATTAAAAGCCAGGATCCTGAGCTATACACTAAGTACTATGTAAATAATGCTAAAACATCAAGAATATGATTTTCTTACTATGACCAACAATGGTTTAAAATGAAATTGTCACGGGCATTTTTATTTTAGTGACTCAAAACTCAGCAGAAGATATTATTTTCCATGTTTGGAGAATTCCTTCCATTTTAAGTATCTTATTAAGAGTCCCCTTCCCGCCCCACCCCCCACCCCGCCACCTAGAATATAACAAAATGTATCATTTAGATACATAGCCTAGCTTGAAAGAAAAAAAATCCTCATTGGACAGAAACAAAGATAGCTCATAGCTGGAATAGTAAGTGGAAGCCGATGATGGCTATAATTCTTAAGAGAAGAGGCACAGGATACGTGGACTTGAAGCTCCAATGGAGCCAAGTTTGTTTCTATTTGGAAAAAAAAAAATCCCTGAGACCTGAAAAAAATCTCCAGCTGCTAGAGGAGGAGAGTCTGGAACTGTAACAAGAGCCACCAGAGTTAGTTCTGTGACATTATGTGCTGGGTAAATGCTGGGAAGTGGCATGGCTGTCTCCCAGACTGGAACTGGGTCTTTGCCAGTGATGAGACACTGTCCTGATAAGTAAAATACTGAAATCAGTGTGGCTGATTTCAGCTCTGAAATAACTCTTGGTGGAAAAAAGGCCACATTGCTGTGATAGCCTCAAAAGACTTCAGGCTGAGGGACTGGGGCAAGAGTAGTAATCAGCAGAAAACATACAGTCTGAAGATGGCGGCCAAAAGAGAAGCAGTGGACTTGTGTGCAGAACAGAGAGATGTGCCGAGTCAGGAACAGAAAAGTCGTAAAGAAAACATTTGGGTAAAATAGCATCTCCCATATCTCAGAGGCCCCATACAGCCAGGCTGGCAGTACTTACAGAGTCTCACTTTTAGAATCCACAAACTCCATTTTTTCTGAGCCTACTGGAAGAGGCAGCAAAGTTTTCCCCCTCACTTGTTCAAGGATAACCAGGAGGTCACACTGGAGGCTGTGGGCATGCTGCTGGACATCTTGACATACCACATGGGGCCAGTCTAAGTGATTCTTCTCATTGGCCAAGACAGGGATAACAACCTGTAACAGAGGTGTCCAGGAAAGAAAGGCAGGTATTCTATTTCTGAGACCCAAAAGTAAGATTATTCTGAGAAAGGCCCAGAAAGCGATACACAACCTGTATTGCAAGTCACTGTGTTGTAAGGCCTGATATTAAGAACCAACATATATACTTGCTTGACATCTGGTAAAACCAGGAGAGCATGGAATAGCCTATCATAAGCTTTCATCCCCACTCTGCTCCTGCACATAATGCCCCCTCATCAAACAGCCCTCCTTATCAAGGGGACCAGGCATGGTTGGTGCTTATTCCTGGGTAGTGGGCTTCAGTTCCCTGTCAGCCAATAAAACTATTCAAACAAGTTAATCCCATCCTCCCACAGGAATCAGTGGGCACCACACTCTTGATACTACAAAGCTTGCCTCCCACAGCCCCTGGTGGTTCGCTTTGTTCCCAAAGGCAATCCCCTTGTGTGTGGCTCTGTGTGACATTGTGTCCTCCCTCCTCCTCTGCGCTATTAGTATATGTGACTAAATAAACTGCCATAGTCTCATCTCACCAGCATTGTATATGCAGCCATCCCCATGAATCTAGGGCAGGAATCCTATCTAATCAATAGGATGAATAGGAAGTGATTTAAATAATCACAAAGGCCAGAGGCAAAATATAGAACAAATGCAGGTAAAGCTGACTGTCTCCAGGTGGTGTGAGGGGGCACCTTAAAAAAGTAAAGTGAAGTTGAGGATCTTGAAAGATCTGTAGGGTGAACATTAGTTAAAGACCCCCAACATAGTTCTTCTTTCTGTACCCATCTCCAGATCCAGAGGTGGACATGTGAACAAATCCAAACCGATGAAACTCAGAACAAAGTCTCTTATTTGAACTTTTTGAGGAAGAGAAGTTTTCTTTTTTCCATGAGTCTGGAGCTACTGGTAATGATCTTGCTATCACATGGTGCCTTAGAACAGGGTCAATATGGAGAAGAGGGTGTTTACAGACGGAGAAAGCCCAGGCCTATGATATTATCTGAGTTCCTAAATCAGGCTGCTCTTGAACTTTCTGAGCTAGTTTAAATTGAGTTTTCCGTCATAAAAAGTTATAATTAAGACAACTCACTAGAAACCTCTGCATGACAAGAGTTCACAAAAAAAGAATACTAGAAAGAAAAATAGAGGATCTAGTAATGTGATAAGTAACTACTAAGTAAATAATGAAAAGGAAATATAAACTCATATGGTTGGTTTGGTTCGGTATATAACCAATAAGTCCATGTGGCAATAAAATAGAACACTTGGATTCTACATGTGAAATCCAAGAGGATGATCCTCGCCTAATCTGTCTGAAAACAATCACTGAGGACTTAAAGCAACAGGCGAACTGAGTGCTGCAAGAAATAAAATGTCAGAAATTGAGCTCAACTCACATTTATGTTAAGAAAGAACCCTTGGGCCCAGGGCAGAAAGCCTAACAGGGGAGATAGGATAAACAGGCAGGGACTATATCTTATTTGATCTTTATATATATACATATACACATATGTATGTACATACATGCATACACAGTCCTCCTTTGGGTATGGCATTCAATAGAGGTTCATAGAAGAACTGAATGCTGTATGCTGTTTGAAGAAAAAGTGGTAGGTGGGTTTGGGTTGAATTTTGGAAGGCTTTGAGTGATAGGAATAAAAGATAATGAATGTGAACTCTATGAAATTAAAAGCCACTCATTCACTTATTCAATAAATATTTATGAAGCATCAAATATGTGCTAGTACTATTCTAGGTACTGGGAAGGTATATCAGTGGAAAAAAAAAACATACAAAGATTCCTGACCTCATGAAGTTTATATGCTAGGGGAGAAAGAGTCAACCAACTATAAGATCTATGAAAAAAATAATAAAGCAGTTGAGGATCGGGAATGTGGGGTGGAGGAGTTGCAACTGTAAATGGAGTGATTGGCGCAGGTATCATTGAGAAGGTAACATTTGAACAAAGACTGGAGAGGATAGGGAGAGTGCTGTGCAGATACCTGGGAGAAGTATATTGTGGGTAGAAGGATCAGCCAGTTCAAAGACCCTGAGGTGGGAGTATGTCTGGTATAATCAAGAAGCAGTGTAGAAGCCAGTGAAGCTGGAACAATGTGAATAAGAATAATAAAGGCGAAAAAAGGTGGTCAAATTACATGCGGCCTTGCCTATAGAATTTTAATTTTTGCTCTCAGAGAAATAGAAATAACTGAAGAGATTTGAGCAAAGGAGTCACATGATCTGACACTCTTTTTTTTTTTTTTTTTTTTTTTTTTAGCAGGATCAATCTACCTGCTGTGTTGGTCATAGACTCTAGGGGGCAAAAGTAGGAAAAGAGATCAGTTAGCAAGTTATTAATATAATGCAGAAGACAGTGGCTTGGCATGGGGGGGCGGGGCAGAGGAGATAATAAAAAATGGTATGATTTTATATAAATTTCGAAGGCTCAACCTATGTGATTTGTTAATGAATTAACTTTGGAGTTATGAGAAAAGAAAAAAAAAACATAACTCAGGACACTCCAAGGTTTGGGACTTAAAGAACTGGAAGAATGGAACTTCCATTAACTGATGTGGGAAAGAATAAGAGTGTAATACGTTCTTGATGGAAGTTCAGGAGTGTTGTTGGACATATCAGAATTTGATACGTTTATTGGACTTCTAAATGGGGATACTGAGTACACAGTTGGATATGGTAGTTGGGAGTTCAGAGGAGCATAAAAGTCTAAAAATAACAGTAACAAATTTGGCGGGTGTCAGATACAGATAGTTTAAAACTCTAAAGCTGAATAAATGCCCTAAAGGAAATGAGAAGAAAAGGTCCTACAGCTCTCCAATTTTAAGAAGTTGGGAAGAAGATGAGGTATTTCCAGTGGAAACTGGGAGGAATGCCCATGGTAACAAGAGGAAACCAGAAGACTAGTGTCCTGGAAGCCAAGTGAAGAAAGTTCTTCCATCATGAGCTGTGCCAAATCCTACTCACAAGTAAAGCAGGAAAAGGACTGATAAATGGCCATTTGATGTAGTCTAGTGGAGGTCATTGGTGGCACTGACAAGTTATTTAATCTCTCTCTTGTGCAATGTGAGGGTAAAGCCTGGTGACTATGAGAGAAAACAGAAAAAGAATGAGGCACAGCAAGAATAGACACATATTCTAGACATTTTGCTCTAGAGGGGACCATAGAAATGGGATGATAGATGGTGAAAGGAATGAGGATTTTGTCTGATGGGAATTATATAGTGGAGAAAGGAAAATAAGAATGTAGGAGAGAGGGGAGAATTGCTAGAGCTACCTCCTCAAGAAGATGAACATGGATGGGATTTAGAGCAAAAGTAGCAGTGTTAGTTGTAGGGCTAGCATTAGATGACAGCAGATAGTCCATCTGTGGCAACGGAAGGAATGTCAGAGTATATGAGTACAGATATTGACAGATGGGGTAGATATAAGAGCTTGGGAAAATTTTTCTACTTTTTCATTTTTTAAAAAACTAAGAAAGAATCAAGAGACTCACAGAATGAACTTGAGAGGAAATTTTGGACATTTGAGGGGGGAAAAAGAAAGTGCGTAATAGTGATCTAGAAGAGCAAGAAAGTAATTGGGAGTGAGAAGTTGGCTGGGAAGCATAAAAGGGCTATTAGAGGTCCAAAGCCATGTATTTAAAGTGAAGATTTGGTTTTTCATAAGCCCCATTCACCTCATAGGTGCAGGAATAGAGTAGGCAGAGAGTTGAATTTCATTAGGATTGTCATTTTGCCAAACCAGTATGACAAAGTAAGGCAGAGGCCAGTCAGGAGTTTATACAAAAGAATGATAATAATGATGGTGCACAGCAATCAAGATGGGTAAGGAGAGAAAGAACATGGGTGATGGTGAGGGACAGTGGGAAAACAGCAGGACCAATGGATTGAAGGTCCCAGGAGGGTCATAGGAAATTGGAGGGAGCGAGCTGAAAAGATAGTAGTAGTGGTCAGAAAGGGGATGGTTATTGGTAATGCAAGGTCTGGGAATGGCCATGGGGAGAGATGGTTAAGATAGGCAGGGGGACAAGATCACTGGAGGAGAAAAGTTCAAGGAGCACAGAAGCCAGGTTATTGAAAGGATCACTTTTGTGTCTATCGAAATAGTAACTGTGGGGAGAGTCACAGGGATCCAGGAGTCTAATCATGAAGAAATGAAGGCAATGCCATTAGTACGTGACGCTGCAATGAAGAAAAGGTGGCTTCATCTGATGGCATGAGATTCAAACTTTTCAACAGGGGTCTGGAAGCAGCAAGAAGGAGAAAGGAGGACACCTGTTGCACCTCCAAGAGCAGAGTTACCAGGCTGAGGGAGAAAAACAGTTGAGTATATAAGGGATAATTGTGTTTAGGTAAAGCAAGGTGATGAGGATTAGTCAGAGAAGCGAAGAAACTTTTAGAGGGAGGTAGATAATTCTTGTCCTAAATGAGTTACCTACAACATAACACATTCTGTTCCAGGAGTCCTAATATATTATTTCTAAGTTTAATGACAACCATACAAGGTAGTTTGACCCTGACAGAGGTGTTCACATCACACTGATAAATTTGACAGAACCAGGACTTGAATCCAGGTCCATCAGACTCTCAATCTCATGCTTCCTTCACAAAACTCAAAACTTCAAAGCAGCTTCTAAGTTTCAGAGCTCTAGGAAAGATAATCTGGCAGCAGTAAATAAAATCAATGAGAGAAGAAAGGGAACAAAATTAGTTATTAAATTCTATCAATTCATTTTTGGAAATATTTGCTGGATGGATATTTTTTTAACCGTGTACTAGTATAATGGGGCACACCTCCCCCCCCCCACCCCCAACACAACGCAGGAAGACCTCTCAGCCAGGTGGGATCTTTTGGCTTTAGTTATGCTGAGTCCAAGGTGGAAGGAGGAGGGGAGCCTGCAGCCAGGGGTTAGCTAATCCACAGGTGGAGAGAAGAGTGAGCAGGAAAACTGGGAGGGAAAGGAGGGGCTTCAGGGATGAGGGGTTAAGCAGAGTTCTAAAGAGGCACTGGATCAATTTCAACTTCAGGGTGCATAAAAGAAACAGATGGGAGAGGAGCATGCGAATGGCCTAAGGATTGCTATTAGAGGTTTTGAGAAATGAAAGTAAAGACTTAGAGGTATTTTAAAAATAAGTTATTTTATTTTAAATTTTTAATAGATAATAAATATACAATGGTACAAATTTTAAAAGTACAAAAGCTTGTACAGTGAAAATAAGTCCTCTAGCTACCCCTGTACCTCAGTCACCCAGTTCCCCATATGGAACATTCTGTTAATGAATGGTCTTCCTCTCTTTTCTCCCTCTTTACCCCCTCTTCCTTCTCTCCATCCTCCTTAACTTTCCTTCCTCTCCTCTTCCCTTCTCTCCCTCTCTCCTTCCTCCCCTTCACCTTCCATTTTTTTTATCAGAAACAGTAGCATATTATATGTGTGTGTGTGTGTGTACAATTTTGCACTTAAAACTATCTTAAATTGCAGCATTATCCACAATAGCCAAGAGGTAAAAGAACCCTAATGTCCATCCATGAATAAAAAGGAAAAGAAAGAGATTAAGAAGTACAAATTGGTAGTTACAAAATAGTCATGGCTATATAAAGTATAGCATAAGGAATATAGTAAAAAATATTGAAATAACTATCAGGTGGGTACTAGATTTACTGGAGTGATAACCTTATGCATTATATAAATGTCTAATCACTATATTGTTCATATGAAACCAGTATAATATTGTGTCAGTTTTAATTGAAAAATTAAAAAAAAAAGAAACAATGGAATATTATTCAGCCTTAAAAAGGAAGGAAATTCTGTCATATGCTATAACACAGATGAACCTTGAGGACATTATGCCGTGAAATACACCAGTCACACACACACACGCGCACACACACACACACACACACACACAAATACTGCATGATTCCACTTATGTGAGATACCCAGAGGTCAAATTCATAGAGACAACCATCATGTAGAATGATGGTTTGCAGGGGCTGTGAGGAGAGAGAGAGGAAGAGGGAGAGTTATTCAATGAGTATAGAGTTTCAGTCATGAAGGATCAGGAGGGTTCTGGGGATTTGTTGCATAATAACATGCATGTGGTTCACATTATTATACTCTATACTTGGAAATCGTGAATTTTATCTTACGTGTTTTTTTTTTTTTTGCCACAACAAAAACAAATTATCTTAAGGATTGTTTCACATCAATTCCTTTTAATTATAGATGGACCTTAATTCCTTCACTCGGTCCCCCACTGATAAACATTCAGTTTGTTTCCAATCTCTTTTAATGAAAATTCTTGAACATTTGAGGGTTTTTACTACTTTAAAATTACTTTTGCTCACTGGAGTACATTTCCTTGGCCATGACACAACTGTGAGATGAATCTGCTGTCCCCCACAAACACGAGGTACAGTTCCATCTCTGAACCTTTGCTCCATCTGTTCCCCATTCCTGAAAGTTATCTTGCTCTCTACCCTAATCTTTCTCCTTTGTTCAGGAGCCAGTTCGACATTTGAGGCTAAGCATGGCTCTCATGCCACACATGTATCTATCTCTCCTCTGAATCCAGTGACACTTCTTCCTACCATGATCTTTCATGAGGAGATTTGATCCAAGCTTGAATTTCTGCAGGGATGGTGTTCAGCCAATGCACAGCAGTAAGCCATTCTAGTTGTTAATATACTGAAATATTTCCATATCTACTGATAATCTAGCTTTCCTGGGCCCCTAGAGAGTTCCTGTTGCTCCCCTTCCCACAGCCTCCTAATAAAGCATCTAAAGGGCCAACACCTGGGTCCAGCATTGAGGCTAACTTTAAGTAAGCTCTACGTCCACCCTGTCAGACTATTTTAAATATTTTAGATATATGATTAATTTCATGGATGAGATCTTGTCTTTATTTCTTTGGTATTCCCCATAGCACCTATCGCATGAAACATCACATAGGCAGTACTCTGTAAATACTTCGAAACCTGCAAGAGCCAGGGCATCCAGTCTCCAGAAGTATATACGTTCAACTTAAAGAAAGTGTATTCCCATTCCAGAAAGATCTAAATGTCCCAAGAATCTCTCCTGAGCACCCCTCTTAAACCTCCTGCATTCTTGAGGCTTCTGCTGTGATGCCATCAAAGCGTTCCATAATCCACACCTCACATCTCCAGAGATCTTCTTCCCTGAGCTCCATGCAGACCCCTCCAAACTCCTGTTGGACACTTTCAATTGGATGCCCCAACTCGTCTGGGCACAAGGCTGACCTTTGGTTCACGGTTGTGTAATGAATGAGATGAAAATCAAAACCAAACCACCAACCACTTTTAACTCTTTCCCAGAAGTAAACACTGCTTGTATGGCCTTTCACCATCTATCTTCGCCTCACTGACCCAATAGAAATGCCTCTTTGTTCACCACTTTCAATCTTCTTCAGTGCCAACTTACAGGAGAGATTTAAATAGCCTTAAAAAGAGGTCAGGCCCCAGGAACTCCTCAGATATGGCTTCCACTTGACTTTGGCTTGAACCCTGACCACGACTGCACCGAACTTTCTCAGTCTAACCTGGACCCTCCTCAGATTTCTCCAGCTTGCTTCTCAGAAGCCATTCCCACGTCTCAGCTTCCACCCAGCCTCGCCCCCCAACCATCCCCTTTTCTTTCGACCAGAATTGCTCCGTCTCCGCTCTCCCACGGCCCCGCCCCTCCGCCATGGCCCCGCCTTCTCCCCTCCCCCTCTCCAGCGGCTGCTGGCGCAGGGTCACCAACCCACCCTCACCTCAGAGAACAGCGCGGCCAGGTGCTCCAGAGGCGCCACGGGCACGTCTCCGCAGAGCACTGCGCCACGAAGGCTGCTGGGCCCCGGCGGCTCCGGCCTGGTGCGCAGAAAAAAAAGCCCCTTAGCGCGAGGCGTGCTGGATTCCGGGGGTCCTGCATCCAGCCCCGGCTGCACGGCTAGGCCCCCTGGCTCAGGCCGCACCACCAGCAGAGGCCGCGGCCCCTCGGTAGCATTGCGGTCCAGGAAGGCGTGGAACAGCTGCTCCGCCTCGGCTGTGCCCGCGCAGCGTTCCCAGGCGCCCGCAGCCGGCCGCAGGCTCTGGGCCACGTAG
Source organism: Rousettus aegyptiacus (assembly GCF_014176215.1). Classification (NCBI taxonomy): domain Eukaryota; kingdom Metazoa; phylum Chordata; class Mammalia; order Chiroptera; family Pteropodidae; genus Rousettus; species Rousettus aegyptiacus. Next base: position 70,285,546 of record NW_023416309.1, read on the forward strand.
GCCCCCAGGAGTCGCAATCGTGGGTCCGCGCCGGGTTCCTGGTGAGCGTTCTCCTCAGCCAGAGCGGCCCGCTCCTCGGCGCTCGGCATCGCGCGCGAACTCTGACTGCAGCGGTTTCCCTAGCGACGAGGACGCGGCCAAGACTCCCACCTCCGCTGCCCTCCTATTGGGCACATGACTCCTGGCCCCGCCCCTTACAGTCTAATAAGGTAGGAGAGGGAAGGCAGGGGAAGGCTGTTGCTAGGAGACCAGCCGACGCTCCAATTTAGTGTCTTGTCTCTTGGATTCCAAGTGTTTAAGGGTTACTGTCTAGGCCAATAGTTTATTGATAAGGTGCGTGGAGGGGAGGTCAAGGATGTAAATGCTGTTAGGATTCTGCTGGCTAAGGTCAGATTAAATTCTTTAGAGGTCTCCAAGCACTAAAAATATTATAGTTCTCCCATCTATTTTCCAAATGTGTAATCCAAAACTTTAAAACAATGTCAAATCATAAAATAGATGTACGGGAATTCAGTGAAGTTTTTATTTCCTTTCCATGATGATTTAAATACTTTAGAGCAGTGTTTATGTACCTATTTAAAATATACTGGTGTGACTGAGAAACTGTATTTTTATTTTTATTTAATTTAAAATTAAATAGTCACAGTGCCTAGTAGCTATATTGAACAGCTCAGCTTCAGCATTTTAATGTAAATTTTATAAAGAGGTAAATATTTTTAGTGCTCCGCTTTATCTATGACTTGTGTGTGCTTAAACTAACAAATGGTGACTCGAAACTCTGAGATTACTTTGATTTCTATGAGTATGGCCCCAATCAGTTTTCAAATGCAGCAAAACACTATGAAATATGTGGGATGTTCAGAGCCTCCCCACCCTGCCCTGGGTCTGGAACTTGTCTTCAAAAGAGATAATGTGAAGTACCTTTTCTGACTTCAGAAATTAGCATTTGTCACCTGCCAACTCCTTCTCCATGATCAGGATGTTAAGTAGCTTGATCCTTTGCTTGTATGTAAGGTGAGTATGAGACAATGAAAGGGACAACCTAGGCAGCATGAGGCCTATAGGTATGAAATGAGTTCCCCTCTGCACTACCACTCTGGTTTTAGTTGCTAGAGACTGAAATTTCTGGCTAAAAAGAACATTTATAATGAGCTTCAAAGGAATATTAACAGAATAAGCACTTATCAGAGGCACCTCTACTAACAAAATCCCCTAGGAAAAGCTAGTAGCTGGAAGGTAAAATCATTAATTTCCTAATAACTAGGGCAAAGGAGGTACTATAATGAAAATGTCCACATTAGAAAATGAATCTTTATGTTTGTAAAGAGTGTTAACGTTGCTAGATTAAACAGTAGGCAGATGAACTGAGTGAAGAGACAAAGCAGGGGCACTAAAATGATTTTTAAGATGGATTTGGAAACTAGCATTTCAAGAAAAACATCAGGGAAAAATTGAAATGTTGGGGGCTTCTTACACATAGTTTTTTAAATTTTTTACTTTGCACATAGGAAGATATCATTGCCATTTTAATGCTTAGGGCCTCCAAATATGTCAATCCTGTTCATGTTTTGTATATAGAGTGAATTCAGTGCCATTAAGTTCCTGTAAAGCCTTCAAATAAAGTTTTTACGACCCCTACCATGGCCCATTTTCCCTTCATTCTCTTTGTTCCTTTGCTCCGATTTACATAAAAATAAAAGCATGGGAGCCTGTGAAGGTGACATGATGTCTGTCTAAGAGTGAAGGATTCTGAACACTAGCAATCCTAGCTTTTGTTTTTTGTTTTTTGTTTTTTTTCCTCCAACACCACACCTTAATTAACTTCCTTTTTAGGAGATAGGGGTGGGGCATGTATATGGGATTTACTGAAAACAGTTGACATTGCCTTTATATTGAATATTTATGGTTAAAAATAATTAAAAAGCATATCAGTTATCTATTGCTGTATAACAGCTTAAAATAGCAATAAACATTATCTCACATAGTTTAAAATAGTGGATGAGGAATTGGGGAGCAGTTTACCTGGGTGGTTCTGACTCAGGATCTCTAATAATGTTTCAGACAAGAAGTCATCATGGGCTACATCATCTGAAGGTTTGCGTGAGGCTGGAGAAGACACTTCCAGGATGACTCTCTCACATGGCTGGTGAGTCAGTGTTGGCTGTTGGCAGGAGGCTTCAGTTTCTCAGCAGGTAGAGCTTTCCATTGGGCACCCGAATGAACATTCATAACCCTATGGCTGCCTTCCCCTAGACCAAGCTATTTAAGAGAGAGCTAGAGAGAAGCCACAATATCTCTTATGAGCTAGCCTTGTAAGTCACACTGTCATTTCTGCAATAATTCTATTAGTTATAGAGGTCTGTCCTATTCAGTGTGAAAGGGAACTATACCAGGATGTGATACCAGGAAACAGGAATAATTAGAGGTTGGCTACTACAAAAGGTGTTAAGGATTATATTGAATTTTTATAATTGTTCAGATGAAATAATTCCTTTTATAAAAAAATTAGAAACTTTATGATTCCATGAGCATAACATTTTTCATATCAAATGTTTTGCTTGAAATGGCTATGCGTAATTCCTGTTCAACACTTTTTATTAATAGTCTCTTTAAATTCTAGTTAGTCAGTGTTGACAAGAAATTTGTTCACACGAGCAAATAATGCAAAAGTTAAACCCTTTTATAATCATTCAAAATCAACAGTTGACATTATATTTACCAACTCTAACAGCTCTTCCTCTCCTCCCTTGACAAATGTTATATTGAAATTTCTTGTGATACTGCTAATGGATACTGAATATAAATCAACCTTTCCATATCAAATATTTCAAAATAATAATGAAGTTTTAATTCAAAGACTGTGCATTGATTAGTATAGTAGTCTCCCTGCAGCCACCTTGGATGCTATTCTATGAAGACATCATACAGAAAGAGAGTCCAGGATACTTGGGGCTCCATCCAGGAGACATATATAAGAATATTGATTGTTGTATTGTTTATAACAGCAAAATCATGGGAAATAAACCAAGTATTTATTAATGATATAGAATGGATAAATAAATTGATATATACTATTCATATAATATACTATAGAGCAGTGAAAGTGAAGACTACAACTATATGCATCAACATGGGTGAATCTCAAAAGATAATGTTAAACAAAAAGGGCAAGTTTCAGATGAATACATTCAGTATAGTCATTAGGAATTTTGAACCAAATGTTAGAAACACATACATGTGTGGTAATCTAGAGAAAAGTTAAAGAATGATTATCACAAAATTCAGATTTTGATCAATTATTTTTGGGGACAAAGAGGTATGGTATGGTGAGAGGCTCACAGAGGACTTTTATGTTCCTGGTAATGTTTTATTTCTTAACCTGGATTATGGGTTTCATTTTATCATTAGACTTAAACTGTACATAGATATTCTGTAACTCTTTGTGCATATGGTACTGTATATGTATATGATGTATAAATTATCACAATTAAAAAAAAAGGATGGATGTGTCATTTATTATACTCTAAACGTTGTGGGGCAATTCATTTCATTTACTAGGAATAACTACTAATAATTCATTAGATTTATAAAATTACATATCAAATATCTTTAAAGTTTTAATTGATTAATTTAACAAATTTTAGAATTAAGTGTATTACTGGTGATATCTTTGTCATCACATTCAATAGGCACTGTTCACCCCTATCTTACTTTACTTCTTGGCTCTGTTCAACCCAGATTTCAGATTCACTGTGTGGAACCATTCTTGTTCTAGTCTCTTAACTTTATGACAAACACCCTCTCGTTCTCTTTGACTACTCTCTTTTTGCCTATTTCTTCGATACTAGCATTGCTTAGACATTTCTCAGAGGTTCTGATCTTCTCACTTTAAAATCTCTCCTTGTTTGGACTTATTCATTCAAAGAGCAATTCTTCCGTTAATGTTAATGGCCCCCAAATCCATATCTCCAGTTCAGAACTGGGTAGGTAAAACATTTTGGAGTAATACCTGTTTTCCCTTCAAACCTCTTTAGAAATTATTCTACTGCCTTCTGAAACTTAGTGTTGAAAAGAAGTCTAAAGCTAGCTTGTTTTCTTTTTTTTTTGTTCCTTTGTAGGTAACATTTTGAAACTACATGATTGTTTAAGAAATTTTTTTTCTCTCTATTTTTGGGATTCAAAAATAAAATGTTTTAGGATATAGCTAAAGTCCCATTGGATTGAATTTTGCCTGAAATTATGAGAGCCCATTCAGTTCTCATAATGATGTGTTTCTTCACGGTAGGAAAGATTGTTCTATGGAATCTTTGATTATTACTTATTTTCCATTTGCACTTTCTGGTCTGGTTTGCTGGTAATGCAAATTGATAGAGTGTGCTAACAATTACAAGTAGGGGATGCATTTTGAAATACTAATTGAGTTTTTTCATTTCTACATGTTTTGATGTTGTCCTGTGGCTCTTCACTTGGAGAGTTAGTGACATTTAATGCTTCACAGGAGTGTGGATACAGCCTAAAATAGGCCATTGAATTTCTGAATGGTTTTTAAACACAGCAGAGACAATAGCCTTGAAAACCATGCTATTTCTTTTATTGTAAAAGTAAAGCATTTAAGAGGGAGAAAAGGTTTATGTTGTATTTTTCATTTATTTTCATTCCAAGAGCTTGGTGTTGAGTATACAGGGCATGGTCTGGAACTGAGAGGTTGGAATGTATATGCTAAACTGTAGATGAATAAGAGTGCATGGCAATATGATAAGCCGATTTCCTTAAGAGGAGATATAAGAACTTTTTTAGGATGAAGAAAGGGGCTGAGGAAGCAAAGTTGAGGACAACTTGGTTATGGCTCTAGAATTCTTGATCCTTCCAGGAGAGTCCAGATAAGAGATGACATGATAGCCACTACAGAAATGCTTGGGTGTCCAGGAGAAGGGGACACTTGAGCCTAGCTTTCTAAGAAAGACATGGAAAACTGAAAACATGTGGAAAAGCCTTTCTCCAACCTGGTCCCTGATATTACAGCAGCAGCGGGTGAGAGCAGGATTTTAAGAGAGTAATCACAAGGCAGCCTTTCAATGCTGCCTTGCCTTAGCACAGTTCAGGAATAAAGGCTAACAGTTTCCAAGATCTTTGTAGGATGGTTAAGAGGAGGAGAACAGAACTGCTTAGAGGGGTCAAGTTAAGAAAGACACAGCGCAGGAATGGGTATCCCTCAAAGCCTTGGTGGATAGCTGTGTATGGTTACCAGGTGGTTTATATCTCATTAAGGACAAAGTGCAGATGTAGACTCTCTGAATGGCTAGAAGATATATAGGCCCCCTAGTAACTTATAACCTTCCAGAGAAAAAAAGGAAAGAATTCTAAAGCCTATACAGACATCAAAAGTGATTAAATTAAATTGGCAATAATGTGGGTTTTTTTTGTTTTTGGGTTTTGTTTTTTTTTTTTACCACTGATTGGATATAGGGATGGAGCAGTTTGGCTTGGTCAGAGCCACTACAAGTATTCCAGAAATAAGTGGTTTAATATAGAAATTAGAGCTTACATGGCTGGGAAGTGAAGATATAGAAGGCTGTAGCTGGAGGATCAGAGAAATAGTTATTAACATCAGCTTGCAGCACTGGAGTGAGTGCAATAGGCTGAGTTTATGGAAAAGTCTGAGAAGCCATAGCATCATGTGCCAGAACCACAAAGCAGGAGCCCGAGGAGAGATCTTCAAAAGCATATGTCTGCAGAAATACAAATGGAGAGTTCTTGGAGAGGTCTATGAAGGCACCAAGCCTGACCACTCTGTCCTCCAGGATAAATGAGATTGCTAGACAATTAAAGGATGCCAGTTAAATTTGAATTTCAGAATAAGTTTTTAGTATAAGTATGTTCCAAATAGTGCAAAAGACTGCAGGGGAAAATTGGACATACTCTATTAAAAATTATTTATCTGAAATTCAAATTTACCTAGGTGTCCTGTATTTGTGTTTGACATCTAGTAATTCTACAAATTAATAATAGCATCCCTTTCATCTCCCACTTCCAAATCTCATGTGAATTCCATTATGTAGCAAATTCTACCAAAGGATCATATAATAGAGGAGATCCTGAGAAATGTAGTTCCCTCCTTTATAAGATAGTAGTGCCAGATTGATAACAATTTGGAATAGGAAATCATGAGGCAACTTTGAGATACAAGAAAACAACACCATACTGAAAATTAATGAAGGCTATCCAAATGAGAACAATCTAAGGCTATTTATTCAGAGCTTGCCATAGTAGGAGAGTCAGCCACCATCACTTGCATTTTGACCAAGATACAAAGGCAGGCAGAACAGTGGGAAAGCTTTATTGTGGGAAAAAAAGGGAAGGCTCAAGTGTGCCTAATGGAGGCTCTTGTCCTGGGAAAGCTTTAGATGGGATACCTAGAAGTGGGACATCCTGTGATTGGTTAGGAGTGCATGTTTGGCTTTCACTCGTTGGTCCTAAGTTGGAAGAGGGACAAAAATTGAGGAAGCTGTCAGTTATTAATCAAGTCATAGTGGTTGGGGGCCAACTACTACTGAGATTATTGTTTGGTTTCTTGGACTGGTTGTTGAAGATTATGGATAAGAGTTCTGTATATATGATCTGATCATTTTTCATTTGTTTATTCAGTCTCTCAATATATGATTTTTTTTCTGGCAAATTTGAGTTCCATGGGAAATGTACCTCCATCCCATACAAATACTACTCTCTACTAACTTCTAGTACACACCCAGAACCCAAACTACATCTAGTCCCATTGTACCGTTTTATGGGAATTTCTACTTCTGATTGTAGAAAGATGATAAGGATGGAGAGTGTAGGGTATGATTAAGCTGGAGGATATGAGGAGACAAATCTTATTTTGATTACTTTACATACGCATGTGATGGTTAATATCACAGGTTTAGCAAATTATAGCCTTTGGACCAAATTGAACCTGCTACGTATTTTTTCAAATGAAATTTTATTGGAACACAGCCATTCCTATTTATATGTGTTAATTTATGAATAGTTTTACAGATTATGAATTACATTATGAATTATTAAAAATCTGTGGCTTTTCCACACTGTAAGGGTAGAGTTGAATAGTTGTAACTTGTACAGAGACTAACTGGCCCCAAAAGCCTAAAATAAGTACCTCTTTACAGGAAAAAGTTTGCCAATTTCTAGTTTATATTAGATACTACCAAATCTTTGGCTGATAAAGACTCAAGGTAGGGAAAGCATAAAATAGTCTCAGCTTAATGAAGTGAAATTCAGAATGTGTTTTGGTGGTTTCCATATGCTTTAGAGTAAAAGGCTATTCTTTGCAGATTCTGGAATCAGGTAACCCATCAGTCATAGCTTTGAAAGTGAAGAGCATTCTTCTTTTTGTGTGTTTTCTTAGTTATTTTAGTGAGAAGTTGGGAGAGGTTCTATTAAGAGTCTCTAGCTAGAGATCATTTTAAAGGACAAAGCCATAATATATCTTGTTAATAGTTTTTAGTAGTACTAACTACCTTCTTTCTCCCTCATGACCCAAAATGTTCTTGTAGGCTTTAGAAACAGTGATCTAACACTTCTGAGAGCAGGAATGCGTTCATCAGCCATTCTACATGTCTTGGGGTTGTAGTGATGGATAGGATATAGTCTTATTTTTAGAGAGAAGGGATCATCTAGTCACAACCCAGACTTGCTATTAATAACAATAATAAAATGTGAAAAGGATAATGCTAGAATCAGACCCGAGTCTGTCTACATTATGAGTCTAGTCATTTTCTCTGTTATTCAAAAGCCAGCAGAAAGGTAGCCATCAGTTTTATATATTCTTTTATGTTTTTACTCTGGCATCCATTCACCCTTCTATTAAATGCTCACCACTTTTGGGGGGAGAAAGTATCTCCACCCTTTGTACCACTGTCCACCCTATTCCTGGTCCAGTTACTTCTGGTAAGGCTTGATTTACAACTCTAGAGATGAAGCATGTGACTTGGCCTAAGCTAAACAGATCATTCCATCCTCTGTCTACAGTCTCCAATGTAGCATTGGGCATGTGATCCCATCAGAACAGTAGTCAGACCCAAAGCTTTGGTTTGACTGTTGGGGTAAATGAGGGCTTTCTATTTCTCTTGGACTTGAACCTAGGAGGATGTAGGGCAGGGCCGATGCAGCCACCTTGGCACCATGAGGGAGAAGGGCTATCTGAAAATTGAGGCAAGACAATAGAAGTGGATCCAAGAGATGGAGAAGAGACAGCAGTTCTTGATGACGTTGTTTGAGGTGCAGCCCTCAGACTAGATTTTTCATTTATATGAGTGAAGATATCCCTTTCTCAAAAGGCCAGTCTGAGTTGTGTTTTATGTCCCTCTTTAAACAAGAGTCACACTGATGCAAATGGAAGATAAAGAAAAAAGAGAGATGAAGATGTTTATTAGCAAGGGGGAAGAAATCCATCAAGGAGACAGTTGAGAGAGAAAATATAGAAGGGATACTTCCTGAAACAGTTTCTATAGGGAACGTGAATGGTAAACCTTCAATCACTGTTTATCATGTAAAGATTCTAGATCACAGACTTAGCTCTTGATTTTCACCCTCTTTGATTTAAGGCAGTAAACCAGAAATTCATATGGGCACGTTTCTCTGTGTTTATTCACCATTCAATATTTAATTCCAAGAAGGATGAAAGAAATACTTACTTAATTAAATGTGCTAAACAATAACAATCTTTGCTTGCTTTTCTCATATACTTATCTTACAAAAATATGCTATGAAGAGTTGATGAAGCTATTTTTTAAAAAACGAATTCTGCATACTACTTAATTATAATAATCTATGGAGTGTAACTGTACACTTTCCACCCCAGGATACCGGTGGGCAGAACAAGGAGAGCTGCAGAAAACACACCTTCTCAGGTCTTTATTTTTGTGATTGTGAGAATTCTTAGGGCTTGATGTTAACTTTAGTTCTTAGATGTGGCCCTCTTGATTTTGGAGGAAATCACACATCTAAGGGGCCTTGGAAACCAGCCCTTCTGGTGAAATATATATTCAGTCATGACTGCATGAGTGAATGAAGTAATATATGTATTATCAAAAATCTGCAAAATTACCTTCACTTCTGAGCTGGTCACATGGGTGGGTGTAAGATGAACTCTAGGGTAAGACAGAGTTGCATTGTAAAGAATGTTGTTCTTCAAAGTAACTGAGATTGAGAAAAGATCCTTGATTCTCTAATTGCTATTTTCTCTTATTTAAAGACAACTTTTCTGACTTTTGTTGTTTGCCTCCAAAGAAGAGGAAGATCTCAGTTCCTTTTCATTCTCTTCTGTTTTAGCCACAATCCTCTTCCTATCAGAAGCAGACCCAGATGGACCCAGTTACTTCCAGGATATAATGGACATAGTCTACCAAAAGGAGATTTCCAAGGTGTTAGAGATGAGTATACCTGGGATATGCTACTGTCTATTCTCATGGTTCTTAACTACAGCCACACATTATAATCACCTGAGGATATTTAAAAGTACCAACACCTAGCTGCCACACACTCATAGGATACACAGGATAACTGAATTGATATCTGAGGCTTGGACCCAAGCTTTGGGATGTCTTAAAATAGTTCCAGGTGATTTCAGTGTGTTGGCAGGGTGGAGAATTGCTGGGTTATTTGGAAGCCCTTCCTTCTACAGGGCTAAGGCAATGGGATATCTGAATTTTTCCCTACTTTTAATTCTCTTTCTTTCTAGAGCTCCTTCTCTTTTGCGCGTGCGCTCTCTCTCTCTCTCTCTCTCTCTCTCCATCTCCATTCTCCCCCTCTCTCCCTCCCTTTTTTCCTCTCTCTTCGACTTCATCTTTCTGCATCTGTTTGTCTGCTTCTGCTTCTCTTTCTCTCTTTGTTTCTTCAAACATTCATATTTACATGAGTGTGGAGAGGTCTCAGAGACCCTAAGACTAAACCACTACTGCCTTTTGTTCCTTAGGATCCCTTCAGTTATGGAGGTCATGGCTGAAATAAATTGCAACAGCTCTTGATTGGGAAGCTGATCCCAGCCTGGTAAGGGTCTGGTGAGGCAGTTTAGATAGCCTAGGGACATTCCCTCACCTCTCCCAAATACAGCTCCATAATTTCTCCTTAGTTTCTTAGTCAGCCCTCTCCTGGTTTTGATTCCTAGCCTGAGAATCCCAAGCATGAGAAACAAATCAAGATGGGTAGACAGGATAGTTGGCCTCAGCCTTGGGGCAGCTTTCTCTATGAGTTTGACTGCACTTCTCTCTTAAGTGTGTACTTTTGCTATAATAAAATTTGCACTTCCCTGTTTGCTGTTTGTCATGTCCTTGAATTTTCTTCAGGCAAAAGACAAGAATCTTGTCTCCAGAGCTCTGAGTTGGGTCCCTTTTTGGACTCCCACTTCATAGAACTCTCCAGCATCCCTGGGGTGGAACGATTAGGTGTGCTTTGCTCTAGGGATGGTTCGGTCTTTCTCAAAGTGTGCTCCTGGGCAGGCAACATCAACAGCACCTGGGAAAGAGTTAGAAATGCAAGACCTACTAAAGCAGAAACTATGCGAGTGAGTTTTAGCAAATGTGTTTTCAGAAGACTTCTAGGTAATTCTGATGCATGCTGTCCTTTGTGAGGACAAGTTTGGTAACCAGGCTCTGTGGAGAAGTGCTCCCTGACTTACTCTTCACAGGACTCTACCTTGGAGAAAGGAAATCATCCAGATATCTGAGCCCACAATGAGTTTGAGACCTATATTTTCTCAAGGAAATACTACTTTCTGCTGAAAGAAACAACCCCAGATCTCAGTGACTAATGTGGAAATAAACAAAGACCACTCAAATGAGAAAATCAGAGGCTCTTTATTCAGTCCTTGCTATATAATAAAGGAGTCAATCACTCTGAGAGAGGAAATTTATATAGTCAGTCCCTCCTTCTCCACACACACATATGCCTCCAGTATATTAAGTCACAATCTCTTATGGCATTTATTGAGAGCTTACTCTGTGATTAGCACTGTTTTAAGGGCTTTACATGTATTAACTTATTTCACCCCCACAAAAACCCTATGATTTAAGCACAAGTGTAATCCCCATTTTACAGATGAGTTGTCTGAAGCACAAAGAGTAAATATAGGGTCTCTAGATAGTAGTGGCCTTACACCAGAGCCAAAGTACCTACTACTCTCCTAATGCTGCCTCTTGTCCCTTGTGAGGAGATTTCTCCCAGGTGAGTTTTATTGTTGCCAGTGATAGACTACATAGATGAACTACACCTGTTGATGAGCACCCTGGCAAATATGAAAGCAGGATGATTTTATCTTTATCAGTGGGAACAACAAGGTTTATTATGTGAAACCTTATAGGATGTCAAAAATTTGTGCATTTCAAATTGAAGGTGCTACTTTATTTTTTTGTGCATGTTGTGCAGCCCTCTCTGATAAGCATTGGAGTTGGAGCTATGCTTAATTTCTGTGCAGAAATACAAGACAGAATGCTAGTTGGCCTGGGATGGCCTAGAGGTCAACCTGATTTTCACTGTCTTGGCTTGACTTGTTTCATTAGATTTTAGGAAAAAAAGTAAAAGACATTATCACCGTAGCTGTAGGGGATGAGCTCTCACTCCCTTGGTCCTCACGGGGGTCAGAAGAGATCTGGCAGGCCTGACAAGATAACCCATGGAAGTGTAGACAAAGTTGTGGGAGATCTCTGACACTTTATTGCTCTCCTCTCAAGGAAAGGTCAGCAGTGTCCACTGGTTGGCCATAGACTTGAGTTGAGCCCTTAAATTAACAAAAAGACAGGGAAATGTCTGATCTCCAAGGGAGCTGAAGCTCATGGCAACCCTCTAAACTACCTCTCTCCTCTAAGTCCATCCTAAATCAAAGAGGAGGACCTTTGATTTGGATTGACCAAATTCAGTCCAAAGTGAACCCTAGGGACATCATTTCTTCACACATCCAGAGAAGTCAAGAGGGCAGAGACTTCTTTAGTGGAGAGAGGGGCAAACCAGCTCAATTTCACCTTGGCTGTCTACACTATGCTCTCCTATCTTCCCTCCATCGCCACAGCCCAACGCATATACGTGAGGCATACTTACTCTCGTTTGGATAAACAAGACTGGGCTGGGCTTTCTTTCTAAAAGAAAGCCAGGCTATCCTTTTTTTCTCTCTATTTGGCTTTTGGTCCTATGAGATCTTTCCCCCCCATGGTTAATGTAAGCTGGCCTGGGGCATGCCTTGAAATGGAGTTGTCTAGGTCTAATAAGGCCTGGGCACTTGAATTAAAGAACCATGCCCTGGACTTAAGCAGAATCTCTCCCTCTTTTTCTTCTTCCAACTTTTAACTTGAGAAAAAGAAGTCCTCCATGAGTTTTAGCTGAGTTCACTAAAATTCTACATGGCCTTATGTAACCATAAATGCTTCTTTACTTTTCTCTCTTCTTGTTGCATATATTTCTAAGGTTTTGTAGTGACAAGTGACAGTTTGAGGGAGAGATTGAGATGTTTGGGATTTGGTATTTCCTCTTTCTCCTTCTATATTTGGACATGATTTCAATTACTGCTACACTTACTTTCTCTTGGTGACACAACTCCCCACGGGTCTCAGAGCTACATAGTGAAAACAAAGCCCAGTCCAACTCAGAATCTTTGGAAGCTTTGCTGACCTATGAGAAGGGCATAATGGAAATAAACAAAATGATATTCCAAGGCCAACTTAGGGAAGTGAACTTTGTTAGAGGTTTATATAGATTACACTTTGCTTCTATTGTTCAATAACCTCTTATGTAGCCAACACCCTTTCCTGTAAAAAGATACAACCCAGTCTTCAGAGATATCTTTCAGATTCCTAGCCAGAACACTCATTGTCTTCTGAAGGGTATCACTTAGGGGCTGAGGACCTGGGGTATAAGGTGAGGAAGGGCCTTGCTCCACATATACCTGTTTTGAATTTCTTCTCTCAGCACAGGAAGACATTTTTCTCTGTCCTATATATCAGGGAAGTTCTCTTCCATCACATCCTGTATGCAGTCTACCCTGTGGTTTCTTATTAAGCTTGACTCCTTGATACTCACAGGTCAGCTTTCAATATCAATGAAATCACTCTCTTTCCATTATGTGGCTCTTTCAATTACAAAAGATTTTATGCTCGTGAACTTGACAAAAATAAATTTTGAAAGTCAAATTGAACAAAGACTTCTTTTTCTGGTCTCTCTTTTCCCTAGGAGGAGAGCAGATGGAGGGTTATTGTTATTTATTGGACTGGTAGAGAAAAGAGTAGGGATAAAAGGAAAGAGAGAGAGAGAAAAAAAACACTACAGCTTAAAATCATCACCTTGTTGTGAGGAAATATTTTAATGGAATTTCACAGATTCTACTGTTAGCATGTCTTGTTTACTGTACCCTCAAGTCCTGATGTTGGAACTAATGAGCAAATGTTCTCTGTTCATGGGATGCTTTCTGAACACTTCAGGGATGTCTCCCTGCAAAGAGTCTGCTCAATGTACGGGTTCATCCTACACTTCATTTTCGGAAAACTGCCTATAATTCTGGGGGTGGATGATTGAAGCTGTTTTTGGAGTATGTGATACAAGTTTCCCTGACCATAGTTATGGGACCAGGGATAGGCATTTGACCCAAAGTGTGACAGATTACATTTTCTAAGGATGGCCTTAGCAATATCTTCCATCAATATGCTTTTTTTTAAACAAACAAACAAACAAAAACAATATAACCTTGCTACCTACACTCCCTTCAGACAGTGTAGCCTGTGTCCACTCCTCTTGAACTTGGGCAGAATTTTATGACTCTTCAACCCAAAGAGTGCACTATGTGACTTCTGAGGCTACATAGCATGAGATGATATAGCTTTTTTTCCTGGCTCACTCTTTCAATAACTCCCATTTGCCCACTCCCTCTCTTTCTTCCTATCTCTAGATACTTGCCCTTGGAACCCAGCTGCCATGTGGTGAGGAAGCCAGGCCACATGCAGAGGACACATCTAAGAGTTCTAGTTGATAACCCCCTTTGAGACTCCAGCCAACAACTAGCATTAACAAGCTAGACATGTGAGTAAAGAAACCCTGAAGATGATTCCAGCCCCAGCCACCATCTTCCACATAAGAGACCTTAGTGAAAACTGTTTGGGTGAGCCTGGTCAACCCTCTGAATCATGAATGATTACAATTAATAATTGTTGTTTATGTATAAAATTTGGGCTGTTTTATCATACAGCAATAGATAAAAATGAGAACATCGTGATAATTTTGCTATATTAATAGAGGAGGGAGTACTTATCTCTGTAAATTCCCAGTCTTTAGCTCTCTTCACAACATGGCAACTGTAGTGGTCATTGATGCTGCTCCCCATCTGCCTAGAACAGCATAGAATCATCGCATTTTCTGGCCCCCTTGTGATGGGGTGGGACCATGTAATCATATCTGACAAAAATTGTTTGAGCAGAAGTGTTGTCTGTTATGTCTGGGTTGCCATTTAATTATTTTTGGCCAGTCCGCCTTGAGTTCTTTCTTTCCTATGCTATGATGGCATGCAAAGCTACAGATAGTGACTGATCCAGATATCTTCAAGTCCTTGAGTAGGATGAGGAAATGCAACAGAAACCCCAGCTGACTCACAATTGAGTAGAGGTGAAATATAATTGTTTGAAGTTTTAAGGAGATTCAGGAGTTATCACCATAGCATAATTTAGCCTATCCTGCCTACTTCAGTGACTCTGCATCACACATCACCAACAAGGTTGAGACCCTTGAAGAAAAGTTCCCTGAGCAACCTCTTCTCATTATCTCAATGTGTTTGCCATCTTGCCTTCCCAAGAAGTTTCAGAGGAGCAGCTGTTTCCTTGTTCTGTGTCCATGTCCTTACTCAATTCTCCTTTCTCATTAAATTTTAACACACTCATGTTTATGCAGTCTTTAAAAGTTCTCATTCATCTTTACAATGCCTTGTAATAGTTACATATATTCTCTTCTATTAAACTATCCTATGGATAGTTTATATACCTGCTTCAGCTTTCTCCTCATTTTCTAAATTCTTAATCCTCTAAACTCATTTTCATTCTAACCTCTTCACCGAAGGTGGTTGCTTAAAATTACTTGGCTACATAGATCAAGGCTACTCTGACCCCTAAATTCCAAGTCTTTATTCTTACCACAAAGTTATAGAATTCTGAAACTGAATAAAAAGGCAGAATGATGTGCTTCTCAAACTTTAATGTGCATAGAGTCACCTAGGAGTCTTGTTAAAAGGCAAGTTTTAGGGTCTCATCCCCAGAGATTCCAACTCAGTAAGTCTTGGTTAGGGACTGGCAATCTACAATGCAGTGAGCTCTCAAGAGGTACTGATGTTGCTGCTCTGCAGGCACACACAAAGTAGCACTGGATTCAATGACAGTTTTTCATCTTCAGTATCCCTTTGGTAACAGAGGAGTTCTTCTTCATGGTTGCAGGAGTAGCTTTTATAAATGGTCTAAGAAAGAATAATTAAGGTACACGCAATTGGAAATAAGGGAAGTGGTCCTAGTATTCTACACTTGACACATATTTTCAGAACTTGGAGTTGAGACTGAGATTGAGGCTAGAGGAAAAACCACTCTTCTCTTTGTGGAGAGAACCCTGGTCCTGAAACACACATTTGAGCTCTATTTTTATGGGCAACCACAGTTAAGATATTGAACTATTGAGAATTTTCTGTGTTAATACATTCTTTGAGATTTTTAAAAAATAGGCAAGTTTTTTATTTTGGGAAATCACAAAGAATTAAGTTAAACAGAACAAGAAGTTTATTAAGGACTTTGCTCTTCTTCTAGCTTAGTAACTTTTCTTTCTCTCTAGCCATCTATTGAGACAGGGTAGATATGCCGGCAACTTGAAAGCTTTCTCATGAGACATGGCTCCAGCCAAGGGTTTTCTCCTTCCCTCCCATCACTCTACCCTCCCCTCTACCCTTCTGCCATGTACCAGCTGAGCTTACCAACTCCCTGCAAGATCTTGACAATGTCACAGAGCAAAGACTAAAAAATGTGAAGAAGGATTTGAGATTTAGAGTAGTCTGACCTACTCATTTTGTTTTAAATGATAAAATTGAGATTTGAGGAAGAGAATTAAGTCTTTCTTGGTCATACAGCAAAATTCTTGCAGAACCAGTACGATGAACAAGATCTTCTGATTCCCAGTCCAGGGCTTTTCAACTGCATCCTATTCTCATGAGATAGGAAAGCTGAGATGGTCAGGACCAAGGAAGACAGCAGGATGGGTTGCTCACCAGTTTATTTAGCTACCTAGAAGCCCAGATATAATTTGAGTATTGTTTTGGGATGACTCAGGGATAGAATATATCAGAAATGGGAAGACCCTTTGAGTGTAATATCCCAACCTTCACAGCTGAGGAAGCCAAGGCCCAGAAATGACATTGGCCAACATATATGATGTAAAAGTTACTGATTCCCTCATTCTGGAACTTTCAAAGTACTCATTCCTAACCTCTGCTTTCTGATTTTCCCACTCCTGACACATTTGTAGCCCAAACACTGAGTGTCCTTGTTTTTCTTCTTAGAATCTTGAAGAAAAATATTTCTTACTCTTTTCTAGAGGTTTTGTGCTTTCTTATTATGCTTAACCAGAGAGAATAAAAGACCAGTGTTCACAATGTTATGGAAAGTGAAAAGCTGTCTGAGACTCCTGGCATATCAATGCCTTGGCTTATTAATAATGGTATATTAAGACTTCACTTATTCCAGTAATTATTCCAGTAATTTAGAATTAGTGGCAACTGTGACAGAGGCTAAACTGAGGAATCAAAGAGAAAAAGTTTAATGACTTGTTAGAGTTAATGATATTTAAATGGGGGATATTTAGCCTAATTAAGAGAATAACCTTTTAAAGTGTTTTAGAAACACCACTTAAAGCATGTTTGGAACTCTCCGACCCATACCTTTTGACTATTTTTATATTAATTTCCCTTTATTTTTACCTGTTCAGTAAGAAAGGTCTCCTGAGATTATCTATTTGAAAACATGTTGCTAGTCAATTTAGTCACTATATGTATGTGTAAGCATTGTACTTAAATTTCTCTTCTGTAAAATTATTTTTTCTCCAATTTGGAATTTTGTTTTCTTTGGGTTTTCTTTCAATAATGAATATAGATAAATGAAGCTTTTCTATATCTGTAGTGTATGTGGTGTGTGTGTGTGTGTGTGTGTGTGTGTGTGTGTGTGCATGCATCTGTGTGTGTGAACTTGCTGTGAGTCCTCATGGTTGAGAGAACTATGATTTAGAAGTAATTTTTATAATGATTATTAGTGAACGAATGATGTAGTGAGTAAAGTACATTCCAGATATGTATTGTTTTGTGTTATTATGTATTCGAATAGGAGACAGGTTTATAACTTTGTCCTAGGTAAGGAATGCTGTTGGCAGGAGATAATAAAAGGATTTTTGAACATAAGCTCAACACATCCAATGAGAAGTGTTTTAATTACCATGGACTCAGGCAGTTGGTAAAAGAGTATAACTGAGTGTGGATTCTATGAACTATGGAGGTACTGAAGTTGGCCAAAGACCATGTCCTGTCTGCCAACACTTTGTTTGGTGAACCTGAGCCCACCAGTATCTAGGTTATAGTGAAAATTTAGAAACAAAGAACAACAGATGACCTTAGCAGCATAAGTGAATATGTGCCAAAGAAAATAATATAAAAAAAAAGAGTCCAAAGAAAGAGGGTCTTGAGCAAGATTCCAAATCTAAATCAATTTTCATGGTGCAACTTGATTCTCTGGTTTAAATGGCATGGATATTTAACCACTTGTGCTCTAATTACTCATGGTAACTACAAGAACTACCTCTAAAACCAAACTAAGATTTAATATCCAAAAACAATAGTGCTTGAGTAGATAAATATGGTTACAGAGGTATAACTTCTAATTGTTTTGAATTGGTATACCTTGTCCATTGGCACCTGTCCCAAGCCTACCTTCCTACATTCCTTTTGTTCACCATTTTTAGAAACATTATTAAGGTTTAATTTGCATATCATACAATTTACCCTTTATAAGTATACACTTTGATGATTTTTACTAAGTTTATACTGTTGTGCGTATCACCATAATAGTTTTAAAACACTTCTGCCACCCTAAAAGTTCCCTCATTCCCATTTGCAGTCAGTCCCTGCCTCTGCCCCCATCTCCAGTGATCTTCTACATCCTTTCATCATTTTAGTTTTGGCTCTGTGTTTGTAAAATTAAGCACATGGATACTTTAAGAAATACAGGTTATGTTGAAACAGCTTTATTTTTTTAATCCATAAATATCTGTTACTGACAAAAGTGGAAAAATCCTTAAGACTATATCTTACTAAAGTGATATCTGTTTACAGTACATATAGAATGTGCTTTGACAGGTAAGTAGAATGATGAGATTTGTACAGAAGCAGCAGTTATAAGAGCACTGCTCATCATGAAGCTTACTGATGAGGGATGAAGAAACTGTTCAAAGGTACAGATAGAAAGATACTTTTCATCAGTACTACCATATAATAAACACGGAATCCATAAATTGGGCTAATGCATAAAAATGTTCATTAATTCCCCCTTAGGAAATTGTGTCCCCAAACTAAAAATATTACAGTAAGAATTGCTTTTTATTAGAGAATTTCAAGAATTCTTTACTACAAAATGTCTAGTTAAGTTTTAGAACTAGAGGAATATTTGCCACTATGAAGCAAATGAATGAGTCCTCCCATGGAGTGGCGTTCAAGGGTCACAACAGGAGTGGGCGGCAAAGTTCAGCAGTGGTCTTCCTCTCTCTCAGGAAGGAGGGTATTAAGGAAACATATAATGTCTTTTCTCTGACTGATGAAGGTTGATATGTTTACCGATTTACATGATGGATTTGATGATACTGACTTGTACTCTCAATACTTGCTTCACAAGCTTTCACTAGGAGGACAGTATCACAAGGAGGGTCTGGAAAGGTACTAGGATGGGTACCCACCTCCTAGGCTGGGTACCCACCACCTAGCAGCGCAGGGGGTGATTCCTCCCCTGCCTCCAGTTAGAATGGAGCCCAGTGTCCAGATTCAGTCTTCAGGACAAAGGTTATAGAGTGGGATATAATATTCATTGCCACACAGCCTCTGCTGTGCATTCTCATCTGTGACTTGGAATGCATTTCCAAACTACTCTCAGATACAAACTTTATGCCCCTATGGGCCAACCTCTGGACCTTTCTCCAGCCTATCCCCTCTCTAAAATAGGAACTGCCTCCCTCCAGCTTTAAGGACCATATGAAAATGAAAACCTTAAATTCAAAATTTTTCAATGACACAGACACCCCAGATGATTTAAGTATGTCTATATGAGAGGATTTCCATGACACACAGTTGGTAACCATTGAATGAGTAGGCCCTTACACCTTCATATATGAGAACATCCCTAAGTGGCCAAGAGCATGGGGCCCACCCCCAGGCTCTGGTGAGGAGTCCGATGGCTGTCTAGGGCATCTGAGGACATCACCATGGGGCAGCTTTAATAAGATGCATGCAGCTCAGTAAAAGAGGGGAAAGAATGCAAAGAAGGGAAGAGGTGCCAATGGTGAATGAAAGCCCTAGCATGTAAGAGCTGGGTGAAACTTTAGATCTCATCTAGTCAAAGCCCCTTGATTTACAGGAAACTGAGGCACTGAGCAAGAACGTGACTCGTGTTCAGTCACATGGCAAGATGGAGACAAAGCCAGGGCAGAAGCCATGTCTCTAAGAGCCTCAGCCCTGTGCTTTCTCTTCCTATAGTCTGCTGCCTTCTGAAATCAAATATAGATCTCAGGAAGACATAGCTTTCATGTTGACTCTGTCGTTAAAATGCTGCATTTATAAAAAATAACATTTGAACCCTGAAAAATACTTCATTAAAACACAATGAGCTTCCTTGAAAATACTTCAGAGCAAAGTTTCCGAGGTTTGGGGAGGATGGAGGAATGTATGTGGGAGGTAACATGCCAACTCTTCCCAGAGCAGGCACTTTCTAGCATTCAAATCATCAGCAGCCCTTTCAGAATACCTTGGGTCAAGACCACAATTGCCTGTGGATGGAATCTGAGGATGGAAGGCTGGTAGTAGACAAAATTTGTCTGAAGAAAATGGATTGTTTGGTGGTAAGGTTATTGGAATGGATATTTCTCCATGCTTGGAGAATCATGAGACTCTCCAACCTCTTGGGACAAAGGGAGATCTGTGACACACATAAGCAGGACATGTATGAGGTGGAACAGTGGCTCAGAGCCCTCAAGGCTTTGAATCTTTGGCCAGAGCATGAGTCTCTGGGCTAGTGGCAGGCTGAGGCAGAAGCTTTAGGGAACTAGCAAGCTGCAGGAACCAAAGCTGATCTTTGAACCTTGATGCCTCTGACAGGACAGCTTCTCTCCTTTTCTTTCTAAAGATCAGAAAGGGAGAGACCTTGTCTGTGTACTCTGGGCTATCATCTCATAGGGGCAGGAAGTGAAGGATAAACCAATGAGGCAAACAGAAGACCTGAAGAATGTCTCATTCTTTAACTGCTTTCATTGAGAACTCTAAGTTTTAGAACTAGAGAGTCTAGCAAGACTGAGGAAAAGAAAGCAGGGATGAAGGAAGGTAAATTGAAGAAGAGGGCAGGGCCAGGGTGGTGAGAGAAGGGAAAGACTGAACCAGCATAGAATACTGAGGTTACAACAGGCATTTCAGGGTGGAAGAATAGAAAAGGAAGGGTAAATTTCAGTTAAAGGAAGGGTTAGAACTTTCTAGAAGGCAGACCCATCACCCAAGATGTTGGGGGAACCCTGAGGGGAGAAGCCCAGTTAAGGGGTTAAAGGAATTCTTGATTAAGTCTTTGCGACTTATGAACTAACTCATGAAGCCAAGAGTTAACTGGAAGAATAAGATAGGAAAGATGGAAAAGAAGGAAGGATTGTGAGAACTTCGCTGCCATCAAAAGCCAAGGAGACCAGCAAGAACCTTTAGGGCAGGAGAGAACCTATGCAGACCCTAGTCCATACGAATCAGAGCAATGGATACTCACACAAAGAACAAAACAAGCAGAGGAAAATTGGGAGCTTTAGGCTTCCCTCGCTGAGGGAGGGGAACTTTTATTTGGGGGAAGGGCCTGGTGGGGCCGAAAGTCATGACATCTGGGTCCCAGCCCCAGAACCCTCTCTTATCTAATACATGAACTTGTCTAGTAATATGGCTTTGCTTGTTCTACAAACATGGATGGGACAACTGAATAAATGAGATTCTTCCATATCCTAGTTAAGACATAATTTTATGGATTTTGAAGTAAGGGAGTGAATTGAAGCAAGTTTATAGAATTCTCTCTTTCTTTTCCTTCTCTCCTTTTCTTCTTTCTAGATCCAAGTGTGAAGCAGAAGAATCATTTAAAAGAAGTAAGGGTTCAGGTAGCATTTTCTGATCCAATTGACACAAGAGAATTTAAATCGGACAGTGGTAAGGCTGGGATGAGAAATGTTTTAGAATCAACCTATCAAACGAACCCTGAGACAGATAGACAGGGTTGGGGAGAAGTGCCATCCTGAGGGCTGGAAAACATGGTGCCAAAAAAGTGCTTCTTACACGATGTGAGAGAGATGAGATCAGATTTCTGGCTTGGGGTGTATGTGTGTATAGACACACGGTGAGGGCTTATCACCCACTCACATCCTTTCTTCTCTGCACCAACAAGGTAGCCTTTAAGAGGACTGGCTAAGGGCTGGATTAGAGGGTTGTAGGTTTAGGGGACCAGCTATGAGAAACACACCTTTGTTTCTCAGAGTTTCCCGCTGCTCCGTTTAAGCTGGTTTCCTCCAGCCCAACCCTCTTAGCCTTGGCTATGAAACAAACTCTCATAAACCCCTGGGGACCAGCCCTTGAGGTTTATGTGTTTGTAGGGGAGGAAAGCAGAGAGTTACCCTGTCCTCATAGCCTCACAGTCTGAATGACACTGCCCTAATGGGTAAGCTGAGAGCTGTGTTCATCACCCTGAGCTTCAATCCCCTCATGATTCATGCCATAGTGAGCCTTGGGGGGAAGACAAGAGCTTTGGAATCCTTGAAATAAGTAAGAGGAATCAGTCAATTGATTTCTCTGTGGATTATGGACTTGGTTAGATTAAAAATTCCCAGGGCTGACACTGGGGAGTTTTCCTTGCCCCATCCCCCTTTAAGAGGCCATACATATTGTCTGCAGAACTGAGGGAATCTAAAATCTCAGTTTGAGGTCATTGCTTCTGGAGTCCGACTGTGGTGACAGTTACATTTTTAGTATCATACCTTCATCCAATGATTTGCAGCTGATTCCCCCCAGTCTTAGCCTAGGGAGGTCCTCTGGCCCTGAGAATGAGGGAGCCCCTTCTCTCCCCTCTCTGGGCTCTAGTCTTGAGGGTGTAGATGCTGCTTACTGTTCACCCTCCAGGAGGTTGTCACAATCTGCTCACCCCCCAGGTTGGAGACAAGGAAAGGGCTAAACTGAGCTGGCAGGGGCAGCACCCCAATAGAGCTGAGGGCATAGACCTGCCTAGTGTCCTAGTGCCCCCTGTAGGGGAGGGACTGGCGTGTGGCCCCTTTGGCCTACAGACAAATAGCCAGGAGTACCAATTTTTGTATTTGCTAATGGGTCTCTGTCCCTTTGATCCAGAGGAGGCACTGGTCTGAAGAAAAAGCAACCAGGAGAGAACAATGGAGCTGCAAGAGGACAGGAGGCGGGGGAAGGGGAAACAGGTGGAGAGAGAAAGTTCTAACCCAAGAATGGGCCAAGCAGGTAGGCAGTGATAGGGAGAGAGGAGCGGGCAAGGTGCAGGACAACTGCCTCAGGTCCTACTTGACTGGGGGCTGAGATACCCCTCTCTAGAAGCCTCTGCCTTTATTCTGCCTGACATGCATATTGGGAGACAGGTGGAGCCCTGGACAATGGGAATGGCAAGCCCCTGAGACCCAGGGCATCACAGTGGCCCTCCCCACCCACAGTTCTCTGACCATGGGCAGATGCCTCTAGGGAGCAGAGCAGGGGAGGGGAAGGCAGGCCTGAGTGGTGGGTCATAATTCAGACCTAGAGGCCTGGAGGAAGTGTGGAGATAATCGGTTTGCTGGGGAGGGCACCCCAAAAGTTCCTGTGCCCAATCCCTACTCTCCTCTGGGAGGGCTAGAGCAAAACCCCAGAGAACTCAGGGGTGGAACATCTAGGGCTAGGGGAAGGGGAAAGTCCCCAAGAAGAGGGACCAAGGGGAGCTTTAGGGCAGGGCAGCCTGCTGGAACTGGGCAGGGCTCCCAACAGTGGGGAGGCAGCTGAAGGAAGAAAACCCCTCTCTATCCAGGGACTTGGAGGAGGGGCAAGGGGCTTAGGTAGGGCCCCAGGGAGTCAGCAAAGGAAGGGCCTCTCAGTGGGGCTAGAGAGTTCCAGCAGGCAAAAAGATTGTTATTGTGCTTATGGACACAGCATCTCTCTGGCTCAAGAGAACGAGTAGGCAGTTTTTAGGCACTAGAAGATTTCTGTGATGCGGTTCTAGGTAAATAAATGAGACCGAGTAGCCTATTCAGTCAGCCCACTGGCTGCACCCACTGGCCAAATCAAACCCGGGCAACTTCTGACCAGGGTCAGGCCAAGGTCTTTTGGCTGACAGAAACTACGGCTGAGCCCCTAGGAGAGGGAGAAGGGATATGGGACTGAAAGGGAGTCGGTGATGGTGGTGGGGGTGAGACTGGGCCTAGTCCTCTTCTTACTCCCCTTTGACTCTTTAGGAAGAGTGAGAGTGATTGCTCTAGATCCCAGGTCTGAGTGTGCTGTGCCAGGCCACCGGGCCGTGTCCCAGGAGTATGGCTTTCCGGGCAAAGGTGCCCCACCCGCACCTCCTACAGAGGGGACACAGGAAGGGAGATGTGTGAGGCCAGAAGCCCCATCCAGGTCTCTCCTGCCCTGCCCTGCCCTGTCTGCCAGGCACCCAGCCTATCTAGTAGATCACACAGTCACTTCAGTCTTGCTGGCCGTGTAGCAGGTATGGTGGCCAGGAATATAGTGCAGCTGCTCCACCGTGTTGTGTCTGCGCGAAGCGAAGGCCTGGCGCTTGGCTGCCGTCTGGCTCTGGCCCAGCGTGGCGTAGGAGTTATTGGAGGCACTGGGATGGGAGTGCATCTTGGTCATGCGGTAGCGGTCCAGCACGGGAGTAGACACAAAAACGTCCGTGTGCGAGATGGCCCGCGACAGGGACTGCTCCGGAAAGGCCGTCCGCTCCGGGGACAGCAATGGGTCCTGGGAGTGCAGGCGCTCCGTGGAGAGCAGCTGCTCATCTGACAGGATGCGGTCAAAGGGCATACCGAACTCATCAGGTAGGCCCCGCTCTGGGGACAGAACCCTGTCCTGTGACATGGCCCTGATGGGCCGGCGGGGTCGCTCTCGTGGCAAGGGCTTCTGTTGGGACATCTGGATGACATTGAGGGGGAGTGTGCCACGGGCAGCCAGGTCAGGCAGGTGCCTCCTCCTCATGTAATACTCATCAGCCTCCTTGTCAGCTGCATGGGAGAGACAGAGAGAAAAGTCAGCTGGGGTGACACTGTGACACTACAGCCAGGAACTAGGATCCTGCAGCCCAGACAGATGGAGGCAGTGCCTCTCCAATGAATGTGCAAACCAGACCCCAGGGGCTTGTTAAATAAAGATTCTGATTCAGACCTCCTGTGTCTTGGGCCAGCCTGAGAGTCTGCTCCCAGGCAATGCTGATGCCTGGCTGTCTGTGGACCACCTTGAGTATCCAGGGGTTGAGGGACTTCACCAAGGTCTCTGGAGAGTTCACGAGTTCATGGGAAAGCCCCTGAACTCCTGCTTTGGTACTGCTCCTACCACACCATAGTCCTGAAACAATGATTCCTGGAGTCTTCTTCAAACACCCAGCAGCTACTCCACAACTTTTCAATAAGTTTCAGAGACTCTCTCCAAGGATGCTGGGTTGTGTAACCAGACTTCTGCTAAAATAAAAATGCTCCAACCAGGTGGCACTTGTGAAAATGCTTAGCTGGTAATTTAGGAACATAGTAACTCCTCTGGAATAATAGCTAATACATAGGAAGTCAACACATGGGCATCCAGCCTACACACAACAGAATCAAGCCTATACATACTTTCCCTGGGCTCACAACATGAGCAGGCCAGAATAATCTTATATGTGCCTCTCATTCAGATACTCCAAACTTGTGTCTGTCCAGGAGGCTTTCCCAAGCTGACACTGCCTGCTGAAACCTTGAATTTACTCAAGACACACAGAAGCCCATTTTGCCCCAAATTTCAGGAATGTGGCTCCCCACAGACAACTTTCTAAATCTCTGTAGAATGTGGGAATCCTGACTGTGCCTCAGTTTTCCAAAGGGTTCACCGATGGGCAGATCCTGCCTCCTGAGCTACATTCTCTCATCCTGGGCATGCATCCAATTCCTTGGATCATCAAAGATCTCCAATACTGAGTTTCTAGCCATAGAAACTCATCATTCCACTTTGGCAGTGGCTGATATGGACTAATGGGCTGAAATTCTACCATAGTAGGTTAACCTCTAGCTTTAAGCAAATGTTCAGCCCTATAGTCAAGTAGTCACAGAAATAGACTCATAGAGAAATATGGGCAGAAGCTCCAAGGGTTGGAAAACTGTGAGAGAAGAGCTCTTCTATCATGTACTTTCTAGACATTGTAATGTCTTAAACTCATCAATCCCCAGAGCCTCCCCAGACTCAAATAGCAGAACTGGGATTAATGGATGAACTAACTGGTCTCAACTGATGAAATGAGGTGTGTGTGGGAATGGGGAATCTTCAGTTCTCAAAACATTGTTGGCTGAATTAGGGAGGGAGAGGCCTTTCCATATCCAGGTATTTGGGAGGGGTCCCAGAGAAAGCTCTGGCAGTGGTAGCCTCTGCTCCAAGATCTTCAGAATGGGGAAGGTCCATGGTTTGAAGATGGCAGGTGTGGGGCAAGATTAGGGAAAGGCTTTCCTTTGCATGCCTCCCATGGGAATGAGGATTCCATTGCCTCTGTTCTATCTATAGGGAGAATGGACTCAGGCCCAAAAGAACAAAAACAAGGGGCTTGTCTATTGTCTTCTTCCACGTTACTGTCACTCTTTGTTCTTGGGACTCAACACTGTTCCCTCAGATGTAGGGCAAGAGAGTAAAGCACAGGAAGATGTCATGGAGGCTCCAGAGGCAGACCCCAACCCTGGGATAGCTCCACTTACTTAGTCTTTTCAGGGATGAGTACTTGCTGGGGTGGGTCTTCACTGCAGACTCGTAGGGTGGGGGCAGGTGGGCCAAGTTCTGGAATGAGCGGGAGAAGGATAGGTCATAGGGCTCAGTGGCTGACGTCAGGATGTTGTTCATCCGTGGCTTCTCTGTGGAAGAGAGGGGTGCATTTCATTAGTGAGGACAAAGGCCAGGGCAGGCAAGGGGGAAGGGTCCAGGTATTATCTTGTATCCCCATCTTGCTTTCCTGGCCTCTGTGCTAGGATACAGATTGTATCAGAGATTCAGTTTCCCTCATGTTCAGTTCCAATTGTCAGCAAGCATGGGGGCAGGTACTGTTTATCTGCCATTGGCCATGATGGCAGTTTACCCTTCCTTGAATGACAAACTTTTTCTCTCAGTATAACACTGGGCTGTCTGATAAAGACATAAACCTGATGGAACTGAACAAGGGATAGTAGAATAAAATTATCTATTTTGGTATGAAAGTTGTTCTTTCCCTAATAGTTTTAGGCAAATCTAAATGTTTGGCTCAGAAAAATCTAAGTTTGAAGGAGGAGTGACTGGTCTTGTCTACATACCTATAGAACTGGGTCTAAGGCCCAGCTCCATTGAGACTCCAACCCACAGTCCATGATGTCATTTTACCTCTTACATTGCCCCTTCTGTCTTGGGCCTCTTTAAGCCCTGTACCTGACAACTCACTGTAAGCCATAAAACCATTTTCTCTTATTCCAATTCTTTCCTTTGAAGCCCCCTTTGCTATCTCTTGGCTGTGGGAGGAAAGGATGTAGTCAAAATGCTTAGCACATCATTTCCCTTTTTTCCCTCCTTCGCTTGAGATAGAGCCTTGAGATTCCAAAATCTGAAGAGAGAGAAGGGAGTGTCATTCACTGCCAGACCTGGGAAAAAGAATGGGGACAGGAATGGAAGAAAAGATGAAAAAGAGAAGAAATGAATGACTAATAAAGTCAATGAGCTAGGCTGGGTTCTGAGAGCCAAAGCAGGAATAGCATGGGAGTGTGAAGAGAGGTGAGAGGAGATGCAGGTATGGGTGAGGGGGTGGCTGTGAAGATGCAGGACAGAAAAGAATGGAGATCCAAGGAAGGAAGACAAGCATGTCTTGGTGCTTGGTAGATTAGGTACAGCAAGAAGTTAACAGGTATTGCTGAAGAGAGAGTGGTACCATTCCCAGAAACGAGGTAGGTGGGTGGCTCTTATATTGTCCCTCCATCCACTTGATTTTGGGACACCCAAGGGGGGGAAGGTTTAATTTTGGACAAATGTAACAGAGGATTGTGATTCCCCAGGCCTCTTGCAAAGGGAGCACTAAATCCTGGAAGACAATAATTCTGTGAACCGTGGGACAAAGAGGACTCCTAGGTTTAGTCTAAGGGCAGCTTCAGTACAAGGATTCTTGGTTTCTCTATCCTTTCCTGACATCACTGGTTCCCCCAACACTGGGGATGGAGCCAAAAGAGCCCAGCCAATGAGCTGGTGTTCACGTCAGCACATATGTGAGGGGGTGGAGGACATGCTATGTCCCCAAGAGATCAGAACATACTGTACAGAAAGAACCTCCCTAGCATGGATCAGGACAGATGCTAGGGAGTGGAGTGAGCAGAAAGTTAGAAGCATTGCTACTCAGAGCTGAGGAATAGCCACCAGTCCCTTAGCTATTATCTCTTCACTTTTGGCCACGCTGGAGAACAAACTTCCCTCTACCTGTTGGTATCATGCAACCACTGAAGGCATCATTTAGCTCACCTATTTCCAAATGCAACATTTCTGGGTGCTCTTATCCGGCACTGTTCTCCAAAACATGCCACTCAGCCAAGGCCCGCTCTTCCTTGCCTTCTGCCTCCACTATGATTGCCCTTGCCCCCTTGCTCCTGCTCCCTCTCCTATTGCAATACCCTTCTTTACTCTTCTTGCCAAATTCTCCCTTCACTCAAGACTCTTCATTATGACAATATCACATTTTTTTTTCAGCCCACAGTGAATTTTAGTCTTCAAGGCCCTATCATTCTTCTGGTCAATACCACTCAGTTTTGTGTCAGTGTGATCTCTACTTATTTGACTTGAGATGATCTTGTTGAGCAATGAAAATTGCAATCTCCTCAACAGCAAAAGTCTTGTTTTCCAATTTTTCTGATCCCTTCATAGTGCTGGCTCAAAATAAGGATCTGATAAATGCTTTTCAATTAATGAAGCAGACACAGGTTGTTTCCTCTCTTAATAGTTGCTCTCCCAGCTCCTTGGAAAAGTGTAACATCCAAGGAAAGAATGCAGAGAAAACTCTGCTTCCGCTAGGTTGATAGCCACTCAAATGCAGGTGCTAGGTCTCACCTACCTTCATCTTCATCTCCTTGTACCGAGTATAAAAAGAAGATAGGAAGAAGGAGAGGGAAGAATGGTTCCTCTTTTTGTGATCAGGAGGCTGTGCTTGTGTTGGCTCCTTACGGGGAAAACCAGCTCATAGTTATTCTTTCAGAATGTACTGAGCAAGCGGAACACTCCTCGCTTGCCTTTTCTGTCTTCTCTTCCTGCTGCTGCTTCATCACTATGGGCATCCCCCCGGCTCCTTGCTTCTGCCTTCTGCTTTTCTCTTTCAGTCTTCTTGCACAGACTGTTTCCACTCCCAAGGCTTTTGCTGCTATTTCCAAAGCATAACTTATATCTTCAGCTGTAACCTCCCTCCAGACTTCATGTGTGCATTTCTAACTGCTTGTCAAATGATTTTTCTTTCACATCCTATGATCATATCCAGCTCTGGACATCCAGTAGCCAAATTCTCCCTTCACTTAAGACTCTTCATTATGACAATATCGCATTTTTTCAGCCCACTCATTGTCAGTAGTTCCATTCCCTGTGCCCACTGGCTGCTTTCTTGATTCCTTAGATTGTATAGCAAGAGCACCGCCCCCCCACCCGCCACCGCATTCTTCTAATTGATTATGGCTCACCATTTTACTCATAATTGACTCTTATCAGCCATATTCAGTTAGTAACTAAATTTTCCCAATTTTTTCTCCAAAACGTTTCACATGTGAACCCTACTTTATATTCTCACTGTCATCATCACCACTCCTAGAAATAGTGGTAAATGAGAAATGATACCAACTTTTTTTCACTGATCCCTCCTATTTCTCCCAGTTATAATTTTTCCTAGACCCTGCAACCTGAAACATCTTGCTAAACTGTTGCTTTTATCGCTTATTTCCACTAGGAGCCTATCACTGGACGGGAATGTCAAAACAGTCCAATTCTGTTCTCTTAATTATAATATCCTTCAGTCTCAGTGCAAAGCAGAGCATAGTATGACATGAGAGTGGTAGGTCTGTCAGGTGAGCTGTATAATTTATTTCCGTTTTGAGTTTCCTGCTAAAATTTAATGATGTTTTTGCTCTTTCACAACAAGCCCAGAATAATGACTGATAGTTCACAATTTACATGGCTGTATTATATTCTATTAAGTTTTGAATAGGTACCAAAGGTAGTTTTTCTCAGCATTTTCTAATGTGAAGTTGTGATCTGGTGGGGGGATATTATAAACTAGGAAGGAAACATGGTTTTGTAACATTGGCTCTAAGCTAATACTCCTGTGCTCTCCAACTTTCAGGTTCTTTCCCTGCCAAGAGTCCAAAGCTCAAATCACCCAGTTTGGTTTTGAGTTATATCAAATCTTGATTAGTTTGGGGAGAATCGATAGTTTACCAAGTTTCATGTAATTTGCAAATGATACCACAAGTAGCTTTGGGCAAAGGAGAGTGTTTACTCCTTGCTGTGGACATATGGAATTGATGACTGCAAGAAGTGATCTAGATTACACGTGAAAATGGTTAAGGAAGGGCCTCACTCCTCCCCTTTCATGGTGGAAGGTCATTCTGATATCAGAGACAGAATACTAGAGAGACAATAGCCTAAACGCACTGTGGCCCTGGAGGAAGGTAGAAACCTGGCTCTTTAAACCTCCTTAGCTTCAATAAGTCAGTGACCACATATTTGATGCTTTGATAGGCATCAGTAGTTAGGATGGAGCCACTTGGGATGAGGATGGAATGCAGAGTGCTCTCAGTTATCTCTCACCATGTGTAGGGGTCTGGGTACCACTGCTTAAAATCAGAAAGTTATACTGATGATCACCTGAAAATTATAGAAAAGAAATTTTTAAAGAAGAGTTCAGGCATTCCCTTGTGTCTCTAACATGCTCTCTTGGCCTCTAATGCACTTCTCTGAGTCTAAGGAAGCACTTCTAAATGGCCGAGGGCTTTTGATATCTTAGAAACATGAAGGGCAGGGGGCAATATGTTAAACTCAAAAAATCTTCCTCTGCTGTTTCTGTCTCTCTCCTACATCAGAGCTTCTTTTGTCACTATGGTGACCCAACCACATCTGTGGATCTGGCTGACCAGAAATTAAGGCGTTAGGTGGGTAAAAGAGAAGGATGGAGACTAGGGGACATTTGGCAATTGTGTATACATGGAGTGGAGAACTGGGCAGAGGAAGTAGATCCTTCTTTTGGGAGAAGAGTGTAAGGATATGGTTAGCCAGGAAGAGGATACCCTAATTTAAGGTGTGTAAACCTTATGAGGCTTTGATTTGTCCAAGATCTTTATACACAGGTGTCTGGGTGCATCCCAAGATGTGACAAGCTGCCTTGAACTGACCACTGCCTGGGATTAGAAGTCCTGGATTCTAGGCACTGCCCTGCCTATTAATGACACAGCCTGATATTTCAAAAGTATTTATTTTAAATAATAATGCAAAAGACCATGTAGCCTGAATAAGCTACAAAGTTAATAAAGTCATGGTTGCCAAAGCCTGGAGCTCAAGGCATTCTAAGGGCTTCTAAAACCGAATAAAGGTTTGGCTTATCATTAAATCACACTTTGATATTGCATTATTGCTTTGATTCAACATTGTATTTTTGTTTTCATTGGTACATCCAACTAATTTCACCTAATGCCAAGGGAAGCAGAGGCATGACGTCTTTGCCTTTATTTATCTAAATCATGGATTACAGCTCTGCCATCCTCTGAGTGCTTGATCTTTTTCCATTTCTTTATGTCTTGTTATTGAAAACATCTTTCCTACTCTTGGCATTATACCCTCTGGCTACTCATTCTCCAGCTCATTCACTAGAATCCTTTCCCTCTTCTATTCTCTAAATACCAATGCTCCATAAGTCCGCAGTGTCTTCATGAAGACATGGATTCTACCTTCTTGTTCAACCTGATAGTTCTCAAATCTGCACCTCTAGCTTGAGGTCCATCTGGTCTGTAGGGTTAGATTTTAAAATGCTTATGGACATCACCTTGAAATTCCTGCCCATAGCTCAAACCATTACAACCCAAAGTGAGCTCATCATTTTATTCTCCAGTATTCAAGCTACATTCTAAGGTACTAATGTTCCATAGGCTCAGAATGTGAAGCTTCAGTTATCATTCACCATTTCCCTCCCTTTATCCTCCATATCCTGTGAGTCCCCAAATCCTGTTCTTATAGCCATCTCCTAAATCCAGGCCCACAATATATCTTCTTAGGATTTCTCTTAGTTCTAATCTCTGGCCATTTCTAAGACAAATCATCTTGTATACTCCTACCAGACAAAATTTTCCATACCAATGGAATCATTACATTATTCATTTGGTTTAGAACAGACTCTTTAAATAGCCATGCACACTATTCAGTGGGGTATGGGTTTGGGCAGTAAGCCAGAGTTTCTCAGGTGAAGATATTCTCCCTTTCTAAGACAGAATATTAAATTACATCCAGGGAAAAACCATTTACCAAAGGTTGAATCAATTCTACACTGGACCTGGATTTAAGCAAGAATAGAGAAAACAGAAGGGAGATAAAGGATAGATTTTTCTTCTTGTCCTCTCAAGACAAAGAGAAATACAGTTTCATTGTTTTCTGTTGTTATTTTTTATTTTTAAGCAATATGGCAGCATCAAAGAGACAATTGCAAGAAATAAGAGAACCCAGGTTGAATTGTGGAGTGTGGCTGTTAGAGAAAACACTTCTGATCTTATATTTCAGAGTCTAGGTGTCACCAGGAAACAAGATAATTCAGGTTCATTTAATAATTCCTAGTAACCAATGTGCTCCAGGCTCTATGCTAAATATTTTCACCTATAATTTTTAAAAACTAATCTTCACAGCGATTTTCATTTTAATATATATTATCGGCCTACCAATTTCCAAACACTGTAAAATACTTCTTAAATATTTTATTCGAAGTAGTTCTATTTTTTTAAAAGATGAGTTTGTAAACAGGATAAATGTCTTGAATTTAGATATTTTGTATATAAGTGCAGTCAATGCTTTTCCTTTGAGTCTCACTTCAAATGTTTTTTTAACATTTGATTTTTTTTACTACATTGGCATTAAAGAACAAAATTTAAAGTATAAATATGAAAATTGAAACTGTTCTAAAATAACCATTATGACATTTTATTATATTTCCTTTTGTTTCCCACCCCCTATAAATTACTATATATATGTTTACACACACAATATCACAGTGAATAACCTGTAACATTTTTCATTTTGCACAAATGAGAATTAGATTACAGCTCTTAAAATGGAGAAAAATATGGTGATTTGATCTTTACGCATGTGCAAAATAACAAATGTGTGAGGTTATTATTCACTGAAGCATGTTTATAGTAGCAAAAAGGGGAACAACCTAAATGTCCATACATATATGTACATATACACAGATAAATATGTATAATTTCCACATATGTAAGAATGCTACATATACTACTTTTACTGTTTCCTTTATACTTAATTCACAGTATATTTTGAATATATTTTCATGTTTTGAAATAATATTTAAAATATTTTATGTGGTTTCACAATAGCCCTTTCTGTAGAATAATCAGTTGTATATTTCTATATATAACTTACATGTAATGTTTATTGTATATATATTTATACATATATATTTAAGTGTTCCACTATTATTGTATATTTAGGTTGTTGAAAAGTTTAATAACGTTACACCAAACAACCTTGAACACATATCTTTGGCCATGTCTCATTTCCTTAGGCGAATAACTAAAAGCAGCATTTCTAGGTCAACACACTGCCATTTGACTGGCGATGTGATGCAGGAGATTGATAGATTTCCTCATATTGAACTTTTCATCTATTCTTGGGAAATACCTTATTTGATTTGGTGTCTTATTCTTTCATTACAACACTGAATTCTATTGCATTTATTTTTTAATTCATGTAGATACATAAAAAAATTTGTATTTTTTTGTGTGTCAACATGTTAGATTTTTGTATCAAGATAATGATTTTGTAAAGTCAAATGAATAGTGTTGTATTTCTGTATGCCTTTAAACTGTTAATATAGCATATGAAATACCTGTTCTTTGGAAATTTGAAAGAATAAAATAGTAAAAATGCCTGGTGTCTTTTGAGGAGTCCTTCTGCTAGCACTGTGGTGGGTGGGAGGTTAGCTTGTTATTTTGCTGACTACATAACAACAACTTTGGGAGTTAGATGTTATCAACATCAATTTAAAGTTTAGGAAACTGAGATTTGGAGAGTCTGTCTCATTTGACCAATATATGAAGCTGGGATGCAAACCCAGGCAGAGTGGCACCAGAGCCTACATCCTTAACCATTATGCATACTGCTTCGTGTGCTTGGCAACTTTATCCTTGCATATTGATTCACTCAGGTTTTCTAATTCTAAATTAAATTTGTAATTTCTATTTTCTTAAACAAATCCATTGAACATTATAAACTTTACTCGCTTAAAAGTGCAACATTCCCTCAAAAAACTCTATATATGAAATTATACCCCTTTTCTTCTGGATTTTCTGTTTATGTTTTGTGGGTTAGCAATTCATTCATATTACTATTCTTTTTCAAAGAGTCACCTTGTATATATTAGTGAGGGTTTTTTTTTTTTTTGTCATTTTTCTTATCGTAAAATGTTATTTTATGATTTCGGATTCCTTAATTCCTGCTTCCAAATTTTCTTTGGTTTGGTTTGTTATTGCTTTCTAATTTCTGGGCTTGAATCTTTAGTCCATTTATTTTTACTCTTTTCTGTTAATAAAAGGTCTTTAGCTGTGAGTTTGTCTCTGGCACTATCCCATGAGTGTCGATGTGCAATGTTCTTGTTCTGTCCTAAATGATCTGTAATTGCACCCTTGATTTTCTCTCAGACTCAAGCATTCTTGAGTAGAGCATTGTCAAATTTCAAATTGTTTGGATTTGTTGGTTTGAACTTTGGCCACTGATTTTCTATTTTATTGTATTGTGGTCAGAAAACAGGGCCTGTTCAATTTCTGCTTTTTGGAATATGAGATTCCCTTTGTGGGCTAATATATGATCAATTTTCGTAAATGTTTCATGAATACTTAGAGAAAGGGAATATTTTCTTTTTGTAGAGTACAAAATTGACATATATTTATTAAATCAGACACATGAAATACATTATTCAGTTCCTTTCTATCCTAATTCATTCTTTGCCTACTTAATCTGTCAAAGACTGAGAGGGGTGTATTAGGTCTCCCACTACTGTTGTGTTCCTGTCATTTTCTCTTTTTAAATTTATTATAGAATTGGTTTTATGTATTTCGTAGCTACTTATTCAGCACAAAAAGGCTCATGATGCTTATGTCTTCTTTGTGGCTTATATTTTTATCAACATTAAATGACCCTTTCTATCCTATCACCTTTGTTTTTTTTGCCTTTAAGTCTTCTTAATCTGATATTTATATTGCCAATACAGCTATCTCTTTGTTTGCATTTGCCTGATAAACTTTGCCTATCCTTTTATATCTAACCTTTCTGTGTCATTTTGTTTTATGGCTGTCTCTTGACAAGAGCATCCAGGGAGAGAACCGTGATGATAGGACCCTCTGATCTTTGGTTGATACAGTCAGGCCCCCATGAATGTACTAGAAGGCAGGCTGGGAAATTAGTGTATCCTAATTTCACTCTCTTCCACCTCTTTGATCTTTTTCCAGTATTCTCCATTTACCAAACCCAACTAACATCCATAGAAAAAGAGAACCCAAAGAAGCAATCAATCCATAAAGTTTAGCACCCAGGAATCTAACTTAGGGTGGAAAGTTGATATAGAGGGTCAAATGGAAAAACTATTCAGTGCAGACTTATTAATCTACTCTGAAAAATGCTACTTTAGTACATTCTAAAGATGGTTATGGGGGTTTGGGCAGATGGTGTTCTAGGTAATGGATAGAGTTCGGGGTGTGTGTGCAATTGAGTGTTAATGCAGAACGGAGAAAAGAGAAAAGCAGCATTAGTGATGAACAAAGAATAGGAAGGCTAACAATTCAATAATTTTGCCCGGAGCCCCTTTCTATGGTGGTATGTGTATAGTCTGTTAGATTTGGCATCCTGTCTCTCCCTGGACTTATCAATGGATCACATCTCCACAACCTCAATTATCATCCCCCCCTTCCCTCCTCCTTTGGGGAATTTGGGCCTTGGCACAATGCCCAGTCAGGACAATCAGCTTCCTGTTAAATTGGGCTGGATAACATAACAATTAATTAGTGCTTAGGACTCATTGATCAATATGCTGACAAGACTATAAAGTGACAAAACAATCTCCATCTGAGCTCCAAGGCTGCTTGAAGGAAGCAGAGAAGCAAGGTGGAGCCCTCTGCCCACTGAGAGCTTGTGGACTACCAGTGGTTAGTAAGTCTCCTAGAATCAGAATGTCCCCTCATTGCCTTTATAGCCTCGAAGTTGATGGAGCTGACAGTGACTTACCTCACATTGGTGCCTGGTTTAATTGCTCAGGGAAATGACTAGTTTCCTCTGTGGAGCAAAAAAAAAAAAAAAGTACTGTTCATACATATGTATGTGTTTGCTTATGTGTATGTGTAGAATGGAGAGGGTGAAAGAGTGATTCTTATTGGACCTTCCTGGTGATAATTCAGTGACAGATGTAGCAAAAGCAATTTCTGTTCAGTGAGTCATAGGAAGGTTGTAGGGTACAAATAATACCCAAAGATATAAACAATGACTTGACCAATGAGATCCCGAGAGTACAAAGAAGTAATATGCACACTGGTTATAGATTCTCAAATCTTAGGCTTCATCACATTCTGGAATTGCTATGCTAGCCTCCTAATTTCCTTCTTGCCTCTGATCTCTGCTTCTTTGGATCATCCACCTTGCAGACTCCTGCTAGATTAGTCTTTCTTAAATGCTAATTTTAGCCTGGCCATTAGCCTTCAAGTATTACAAACTACCAATAGGTTAAAGCTTAGATACCGAAGGCCAAAGATTTTAAATTAGTATACCTAAAAATCACCTGAGGAACTCATAAAAAATTCTGATCCCTTCCCTCATCCCATGAATTATGATTCAGTTGATCTGGGAGAGGCCCCAGGTGATAATTCTACAGCTAGATTCTGGATCACACTTTGAGAAATACAGCAGAAATACATTTTCAAAGCTGCCAATGGTCTAGGCCCATTTCCTCTCAAGCAACATACCAGTGACCCATATGAACTGGTTTTCCCTCTGCTATTCCCAACCCGATCAGTACCTTGGTCCTTTGCTCAGAAATATCTTCCACCTAACTTGCTTTTCATCACCTTCTTCTGCCCAAACCCTTTCAATCCTTGAAGATAAAACTTCAGTTTCATTTCCATAAAATCATTCTCAGGTCCTCCAATGCACAGTGATGTTCCTTGCCCTTCTGATAATTGGAGAGTTTATTACCACTACCATTTGCTTTTGGTGTTTAATCATATATTATTTTCTTTTTTTACTTCTGCCTTATTCATTAGCTTGTTCGAAGATGGTTAAATACTTATACATGCAAGGCACTTCTCCCCTATGATTTCTGGACATTGTTCAATTACGTTGAACATTGGACATTTCTGAAGGTGGTGATCAATCACACTTTTCTGTGTTTACCTTAACACAGTACTCCCTGGGATGAGTTCTTTGGAGGCACTTGTACAATTTTTTGGATGATGAATGAATGAGTAAAGGAATCAATTCTTGAGGCAGGAGAAAATGAACAAGAGACCATAGTGATGATACTTGATTGCCTATTGTACTTTCCCTCGTCTTGTCTTCTACCCTCTTCTTCAGGTTCAGATGGCAGATTTTCTAGGCTTGTGGACAGGTTTGTGGGTTGTAATAATTTATATGTATCTCAGTATGAATGTGTATGGAGAAATAAGGCACCCCTCGTTTTTCACTTCAAATCCAACCCACATTGCACACATGTTGAGGGTTAGTTGCCATTCTAATGCATTCTGACACAATCCTTTTAATCCTGGTGACATGAAAAGGTCAAAATAGAGAGGAAGGCCTGTAAGTCATGGTGTCAGATGGCGGGATTGCTCCTAAGATGACTGGTTAGTTGCCAATGACATTGTGAGATCATCAAACCCTATGCTCCTGTTCGTTCTCCCTCCTCTGTGTCTTAGTCTTCTCCTCTTACAGCAAAGGCTGTGACTCAGGGTTTCCTGGGTGCCACCAACAGAGTCTAGCTTTGTGTGAGTGCCTCCCTCATGGGCCTGCTCTGCTTCCTCACTTCTGGTAAGGATTTTCGTTTTTTGGTTCTGCTGAAACAAACTACATCTTGTGGGTTGTCATGCCCACACAAGAAAACAATGTGTCTTCTGCCAGATTCACTTAAAAAGGCAAACTTTAGCTTTCCCTGGGAGAGCTCCCTGCCACCCATTGTGATCCACTTCTTCAGGACATCTTCACTCATCTGAGCCTGGAGGTGCCGGAGCTGTGTTTGTTCTGCAAGAAGTTATTTTAATTATTACAGAAGGAGTATTTACCATCCTCTTGGCTCCAGGGGACCAATCCTCCTTCTGGTAATAAGAAATTACCATATCCCTGAGAACTATTTAAATCATATCCATGGAAAGTCAACCTTGTAATGCCTTGGGATAGAGTATGAGCACCAGGTGTGTGATGGGGTGGATCTGGGAGAGGGTCGATAGTCTTGGCCTCTGACACTGGGCCAAGCCAGTGTATCACATGGGCTCTCTAAAGAGGTTTAAGTCCTGTGATAATCCCTCAGAAGTGGAATTGTTGTGAGATTCTATGGCAAATTTCAAACTCTTCTCACTCTCACTTATAGTACCTCATCCTACAATTTCCCGAGCTTGATGTAGGCACCCAATACATCTTCTGGGTGATACGAAGTGGCTCAGTATTGCAAAAGGTGACTCCAGTTGAAATAACTAGAACAGAAGGATGATTGATATTTAGAGGGCTTGCAGCCTTTTGAGAAATCCCAAAATATCCCAAATAAAAAGTAGGTCACTAGAGGATCAGTATCTATCCTGCAACTACTATAACCTATAAGTGTATCTGACACAGTATTATATTTCCCATTAAGAAGTAAAAAAAAAAAAATTGTGATCTGGATCCATTTTTAACCTTTGCATTTGTTATTTGTATTACCATACCAATTAGAGGATATTCTAAGCTTGGTGCCTGGCCCAAGAAAACCACAAGCATTGCTATCCCAGTATGAATGGAGTTTTATTGTGTTTAGGCAAAGGTAATAATCTTTTTTTTCTACCAGCTCCCATTTGTTATAAGTTATTATGCTAAGTAATTTATAAGTATCGTGTCATTGAAACCTCATGATGGTTCTATGAGGTCTTTCACATTTTATAGATGACATCGAGTTGCCTAAAGTTACACAGAAAACAAGCAGCTGAACCCAGACTCAAACTCACATCTAAAGACTCCAACTCAGTGCTCTTGAACTCTACACTGTGCTGTCATTTTGCTAGAATGTGCAAACATGGACCCATCTGCAACATCAACTACAGAGCTGTAGTTTCTAGAAGGAACTGAGTTTCTAGGGGGATCTAGATCTCTTGATTTACAAACTGCTAATAAATGGTTCCTAGTTTGAGAAAGCCTCATACAATTTCTAATCTACAGGATCTGTTCTTACACCCACCCTATACACTTCTATAAAGGCTTTCCCCAACTCAGCCCAGAGCAATGCAGCTCTTCCTCATCGATCCTTGCATTTCCCCATTGATGACAATATTCTGTCTTCCCATTGCAGCCCTTCTGTTCCTTCACCCAAAAATCATCATCCAATCAGTGCATATAGCTTAGCAGAAGCCAGCCACACTGCCAGTGACTTAGGAAACCGGAAGTTCAAACAGCAAGGGCTCTTTTTCTGGGCATCATCATGGACAACACTGCTTCCAGGCAGTGAGTCATGGCCCTCTGTAGAATGGTGAACATGTTGGGTGTCCTCTGCCCTCCCATGCCTACTTTTCTGCCCATGACCTTCCTAGTCCCATCTAATATGCAGTCATAAGTTATCACCTTCCTGCACTCTGATACTTTCTCCCTGGAATGTCTTTTACACCTTTTCCACTTGCTCAATTCTTATCCATCCTTTAAGAGCAGCTAAACGACTTCCTCTTCCATTATAGCCATTTTCAATCCCTTTAGCTACAAGTGAACTTTCCTCATTGTGAACTCTCCTATGCTCTGTAATTTCTAGGGGGCACTTACCACTTTCTATGTTGTGTTATAATTACATATGTGCATGTCTTGTCTCTTCTAACACATTGTAACTATCACTGTAAGTTGATGATGGTGATAAAGGATTCATCATTGTATTTCCCAAGTTGTCTAACATAGTGCTTTTACTCAATAAGCATCTATTGTATGAACAAATGAGTCCCTTATTCTAAACACCTGGGGAGATATGAAGGCTGGTCTGACACAATCCTATTTGCATGCAATAGGTATTCAATACATATTTTGTAATCAAATAGTAAATACATGTATATATAATTGCATATAATATATAAAATATTTTTCCTTTTATAAAAAAATTATTTATTGGTATGACATTGGTTAATTAAATTATATAGATTTCAAGTGTACAGTTCAGTAACATGTCATATGTATATTGCATTGTTTATTCACCATCTAACATCAAATCTCCTTCTGTCACCAAATATTTGATTTCTTTTACCCTTATCTATCTCCCCCTCTTCTCTTCTCTCCCTTTGGTAACCACTAAACTGTTGTCTGTGTCTATGAGTTTTTATTTGTCTTGTTTGTTTGTTGCTTTCAGTTTTATATACCAAATATGAGTGAAATCATATGGTTCTCAATTTTTTCTGATTTATTTTTCTTAGCATGATTATGTCAAGATCCATCCATGTTGTCACAAATGG
Organism: Rousettus aegyptiacus; assembly: GCF_014176215.1. Lineage (NCBI taxonomy): Eukaryota > Metazoa > Chordata > Mammalia > Chiroptera > Pteropodidae > Rousettus > Rousettus aegyptiacus. The sequence goes on from NW_023416309.1 coordinate 70,325,992, forward strand.
CAGTATTTCATCTTTTCTTATGGCTGAGAGATATTCCATTGTATATATGAAGATTTTTGTAGAATAAAATTAGGGAAGGCTTCGTAAAGAAAATAAACCTCGAGTAAGGCTATAAAAAGACTAAATTTTGGACTAGGGGATGGAAAATCAGAGGAAGGCTTCTTTCATGTAAAAGAAGTCTAAGAATAAAGAGGGTGGAGCATGCAAGACAAATGGTTAGCATTAAATATATGGTGTATGCTGGGGAATGTAGCTGTAAAGGTGGGTAGAATTAGGGTAGAATATGGCAGTTTTTAATGGCAGGTTGAACACTCTGACTTTGTCCTAAAAGGCTTTTGGTTCCCAAACAAGGAGGTGATATGATAAAGGCCTTGTTTCCTAAGGAATGATCAGTGGGAAAGACTAGGGCGAAGAAGGGAAATCAGTTCAGAGATATTAAGGACTGAGTGTTTGCATTCCCTCAAAATTCATATGTTGAAATCCTAATCCCAATGTGATGGTATTTGGAGGTGGGGCCTTTTGAAGGTAATTAGGTCACTTGGATGGAGACCTCATGAATGGAATTAGTGCTTTATAAAAGAGATTGCAAAGTACTCTCTAGTCCTTTTCTGCCACGTGAGCCTATAAGAATTTGACAGTCTGCAATCTGGAAGCAGGCACTCACCAGAACCTGATCATGCTGTCACACTGATCTTGGACTCCCATCCTCTAGGACTTTGAGAAATAAAACTCTGTTGTTTATAAGCCCCTCAATCAGTGGTAATTTGTTACACTGAAGATACTAAGACAGGAAGCTACTATAGAAATGTAAGTGTCAGATAATGGGAGCTGAATCAGCTCTGAGATTATTTCTAGACTGAGGTGTCTATAATTCAGAGTCTTCATGTTTAATGAGCAAAGGGCCAGGTAGAGGATGTAAATAGGGCTGATAATAAATACTTGATTACTTTTCTTCATTGGGGGACTCATTACTACTGGTCGTTGGCTTCAGCACTTGTCTTAAGCCGGCGGGTAGGCTTCGTGGCTAACAGGCAGAGCTCAACTGCGATGACAACCATGACCCAAAGCTGCTGTGCACACTGACATCGTCTCTCAGATTCCTGTGCAGGTCTCTTGGGTTCTAAATGAAAAGCGAGGAGGGGAGAGGAGGAGTGATGCTGCATCCTACCTCTTCCAGAAAGACCACTTTCATCTGTACCAATACATCCATTTTCAGGTATCTGTGTACACAATGGAGAAGAATGTGGAGCTCTCTTTAATGATAATCAAGAGACCCTGGAAATTATTATGTGCTGAGAATTGTAATATGTGTGATAGGGAAGTCTGAAGAGGCTGGAATAAAATGGAAAAAAAAAAAAGAAAGAAAGAAAAGCAAACCTTGCTAGAATGAGGAAAGTCATGGACTACTCCTGGAGCCATTAATGAGTGCCAATGTCATAACTACAATAAACTCAATAAACCATCTATGCTCTTTACACATAAAACTGCTTTTAACCTTTACAGCAATTCCCAAGAAGTAGGAACTAATATTATCCCCATAGAGCAGTAACTGGCCCAGATCACAAGGCTATGGATATGGCACAGGCCGATGAATCTAGGCAGTTGACTATAGAGCTACCTTCTTAACTCTCACTAACCAGATCTGAACTGTGACGTTGTTCTCTGATACTCTAAGGGTTAATCTTGTCATGGGCCCAGTCTACTCAGATTAGTTACTAAGACAACTGAAAAGATGTTATTGGTCTTCTGGGAATCCTGACCATATGACTATTGCACTAAAATAACAAACTTTGGCTGATATCCCCAATGGGGAAAACAGGACAGTTAATAAATTCACCATTTGCTGCACAATTCTATGAAGCAAGTTTGCTCGTTAGAGTTGGAAACGTCTACTGTCATTGTAGAGTTCAGCTCTTTTGCTTTGAAACACATCCTTGCTTTATTTTTGAAAAATTCACACACCACCTCTTTTCCTCATGAGTATGGAAAGCCTTCTGCAAAGAAGAACTTCTTAAATAAATGACTAGCCTTGACAACAGACATGCCAATAATGCTGCTGGAACTTTATACCGTGGTGCTCTGAGACCTTCCTTTAAGTGTGACAAAGCGAGAGGATACCTGAAGGAAACATTCCATGTCTGTGCTTATTTACTGGGCACCTGGAAGTCTTTGGCATTATCTCTTTGTCCCCTCTGAAAACAACTCCTGGTGTTACTGGTTTCAATTTTTTTAAAAACTATAATTTACATGTATAGTTCTTAAAAACCTAGAAAATAAAAGTGACCTAAAAATATGTTTATTTTTTTCACAAAAGATGGGATAATGCTAAACAAACTGTTTGATGATGTGATTTTTCAGTGACAAAATACTTTGAATACTTTTCAAAGTCAATAATAAACTCTTCTGTGATGTTCATGAATAGTAGCTTAGCATTCATCCACATAGATGCCTCATAATCGTTGTTTATTTATAACCAGTTCTATATTGTTAGATGTTTAAGTTGTTTCCATTTCAATTAGTATAAACAATGGTTTATAACTTTGCAGGCAGAACTTTGTATGTGTCCTTAATTGTTTTCCCTTGGGAAATTTCTAATCAGGTTAGAGGGAATGTAATTATAAAGATTTTGGTTTAAGTTTTCATCAGAAATGTTTTGATTTATACTAATTTCAATTCTTCATGAGAGTGCCCATTTCCTTCCACTCTGAGTAGCACTGGGTATTTATTGTCTTTTTCTTTTTGGTGGGAGGAGTTTTTGCCAAGTTGGAAAGTTGTTTTTTATTGATTACTAGTGAGATTAATCATTAAAAAAATTTCCCCTATGTTTGACAGGGGAAATATATTTGATATATGTTTAAATATGTTTGCTAGTTTCTTTTGCTTATTTCTCCCCCATTGGAGTGATTATCTTATTTTCATCCTTTTTTTAATTTTTAAGAACTCTTTATATAAAAAGTATGGATCCTACATGTATCAAACATCACAACATTTTCCCAATTTTTAAAATCATTTGTCTTTTAAGTTTTTGACTTACAAATATATTAAATTCAAATATAAAGTTTATCTGTATTTTCCTCTATGTTTTATCTCTTTGGCAATTTGTTCATTTATAATTCAAAAAGCAATTTTTGAGCAGACTGAGGGTTTAGTGTTAAGAAATGCTCAAAGAAATCATTCCCATTTCAAGATGGCACAAATTTTGTTTTTCTATTTTTTTTTATGGTTTCACATAGGCATTTTAATCTTCAATATACATGGAATTTATTGTGTTATGTCATGAGATAAGAATTTAATTTATTTTCAGGTAGTTAACTATTGAGTCTGATGTAGCCTTTCTTCACTTCTATGCAAATACATCTTAATCTTATACCCAATAATTATCCATTGCATAGTTTGGCAGCTAAGCACACAGACTATTTAGATTAACGATAGTAAGGAAGTGCTGCCCGATGAGAGGTCTGCAGAGTGAACTGTCTGTGAACTTATATCCGGATATGATTCTGTAGTTTTGAGAATATTTTGATAGTGGAGGAGCAACTTGAAATCAAGATTTGACTGAGTATCTATCTTATGAAATATTAAACAGTAGTTGAATATAAAAGGAAAAAGGAGAGCTAAGCTAGATCAGGTGAAGCCAGCCTCATGAAGGCTGCTGTCATTGAAGTCTGTGGTCTGAAGCCACCTCCATGGAATATGGACTCTAGCTGGACGCTTCTGAATTCTCCTGATGCTGTCCCAGGGTCTCCATGCTATGCATGTAAGTACAAGTGTGTTCTTTATTATTAAGTGAGCATTTATTTCCACCAAATATTTATTTCAGTGCTTTCCTTATCAATCACAATTCATCACACATGCAATTCCATGTTGCTTATTCTGTCTTGTTGGTACCACTCTCACACTGTTTTAATCATGACATTTTTAATTAACCTTTAAATATCTAAATATCTAGCAGTGGAATGCCTATCTATATGTTTACTTATTTGTATGTTCATATTATTTCCATTCACTTATTCTTCCAGAGATATTTTACTATTATTTTTTGTGAAATTAACATATTCAGATTTTTGTTTGGAATTACATTTAAAGATAATTAAAAATTTTCCCATTCAGGGACATGGAAGGTATTCTGCATTTATTTAAACCTTTTATTGCGTACCTTAGTAAATATCTGTTGTCTTCTTTATATAGATTGTGAATATTTTAAAATAACATTTATTTGTAATTGTTTCATATTTATCTTATAGTAGATATAAGTGCCTACTTTGGAAAATAGTATTAAGTAACCAAAACAACTTAAGGAGGTTATAACTTACCCCCCCACCCCCCAAAAAAATTTAGAAGTAAATTCATGGGACTTTATAACATTTAAAGTTTCTTTTAAAGTTCTTCAACTTTAAAAAACAAAACTGATGAACCAGAAAACATAGAAATAAATCTTAGGAGAAGGGGCTTGCTCATAGATTTGGCAATTGGATTACACAAGGTGGTATGATTCAGGGGTATATGGGAATCTGTTGATGCTATAATTCTGAATGACATAAGGAGGATCAGGTGGGATACCCGTCTTTCTAAGTCCAGGTAATTGCTTTGATATTTTCCCTTGGGCTCTGGAGTCCAACAATAGTTCCTCATTATATAGCTGAGTTTTAAAACAAAACAGAATGGAGCATTCGAGAAGGGTGTTTGCTTCCAGAGCTGTTTAAGGAACATCTGCATGATGGGCTCTGCTGCTCACTAACTTCTTGGTTTTAACAAGCGAAGCATTCGAGGTGAGATCCTACCTGCATAGACAAAGTAGAAAGTAAATCACATCTTCTAAAAGGGCAACCCTTAATTACTTCACATTACATATTATTCTTTTATAGACATTTTACCCAAAGCATACACTTCTCACTCAATTAGCTATAGTTTTGGATTGCCCCAGACCAAAGTTTCATATGAAGAATTGTGGATGTTAGTTTTGGCTAGTCCATAAAGACTTCGGGAATATGTCATCCTGTTCTATGAGGAAATCCATGATCAAAATTAAGAGACTACATATAGATTTGATGGGCTTATAGACAGAAACCAGATAAGGGTTAAGTTATAGAAATTCCCCATAGAGTCTCAGTTTGGATGGAAATATAAAAACTGCATTGCGATACTACTTTAGGAGTTGGTAAAAATTTCGGGCTGAGTAAATTGGTTTGAATTTAGTCTTGTTACTACTATGGGTCTACTGTTGGATGACTTGTACATATGCATTTTCACCCATATAGAGGGATGAGAAGGTTAATTACTCTTTTTATACTGAATGAAAATTTTAACATTGTTTATGAAATTATTAGGAATAACCTGATGAGAAAATTAGTCTTTCTGGATAATTACTGCTGGAAAGAATGACAGAGATCCAAAGCTGGCAAACTATGGACCAAATCTGGCCTGCCACCAATTCTGGAGATGCTTTTATTGGAATACAGCTACACTACTTAGGTGTTGTCTCTGACTCTTTCATGCTAGAACCATAGATTTGAGTAGTTGTGAGGCCTGCAAAACCTAAATAAAATATTGACACTCTGACTCTTTACAAAGAAAATGTTTGCTAATCCCTGACCTAGACCACCTTCTACACATCTGAAGCTATTTTTTTGTAAGTAGTCCCTAATTTTTATCCAGTTTACACAAAATCTCATACAAGTTACTTTATTCATTTTGCAAACTGTTTATGTTTGGAGGTACAATGATGTGGCAGTGTTCAAACTAGAAAGTCTGCAATGAAAATTTTACTTTGCCTGAGATGAGCATGTGGCCATACATGCTCCAGAAACTTTGCAGGCTAAAGTGGTTTTGTTTCTGTTTTGTGGGATGCAAAGGTGATGTTCTGGTCACCCACCTGTAGCCACATGGAGCAAGTGGAAAACAGTGGTGTCTTGGGGGACGGTATGGGCACATCTTTAACTCAGGTCTGCCTAAAAACAAGGCAAGTATTGTTGCTCAGCTTCTTAGTTTTCACAAGTAGATGTGAACTGCCCTCAGGTTCATTGTCTATTGCAGAATGCAGAGTATTTGCACTGTTCAGGGTCTCCAGCTCTTTACCCTGCAATATTGATAGTTTGGTTGAAATAAACAATAGCCAGAGAGAACTGTAGGAAAGCAATATAGGCCACTGACTCATCCTGATATTTGAAACCATATCTGGGCCAATTAAATCAGAAGGAGCAAAGAGCTCACAGCACAGTGTCGCCACTACTTTTGTTTACTGACATTCACTCTAAAATCTATTGAAAGTTGCTATGTGGAACAGCCCTATGAAACTTATTATTTAGCATAACCTGTTTGTTACATCATAATATCCCCTTCGAGAAAACCACTGGGAGAAAGAAGCCTGATCTTCATACCAATAGGTAGAAATCTTTCAGCCAATGGGCTGTTTTCTTCACATGGACATTATAAATTGTATACCTGAGAAGGTGCTATTTCTCTGGATGGCTGTTAGAATGGCCAGATCAAATACACAGGGAAGTAAATGATTGTGCTGTACAGTTTAAGTTTAATTCCCCCCTTTACTTTGTCCCCCACCTTTGTTTTACTTTCTCCCCCTTTTAAGTCCTCTTTGGGTCTTTGTGAAGCTCTTATAATTCCTTCTGAGACAAGGTGAAAGAAAGATATATGAGCAACAACAAAAATCAAATAAAACAGTAACAACAAAATCCTGCTGGCCTTCTATGTATTAAACATGAGAGACTCTGTCACCCCTTATTCCAAGGTTTTGGAATGTGTAGGAGTTATTTTTCAAGACAGTAATCTAAAAGCTATAGAGCCAAAATATCTCTAAGCTTTCTTTTACAAAGGAGATTTTTTAAAAATTCAGATTATATCAGCAATTGATATTACAGACTATTTAGAAATGATAGAAAAACAAGACAAATGAAATAAAAACTACCTATAAGCCCACTCTCCAGAGAATTGTCTTATTTTTTAAAAAAATAGAACAGAACTCATCTATAATCCATGAATCCAGCCAACCTTCTCCAGGACACTTTCTTTTATAATTCTGGACCATATTGATCTATAGAAGGATAAAAAACCAACTTGTCTTTCTAGAATACTTATTTTTCTGCCCCACTTTGCCACAAGTTGCTGTCTCATGATTTTAATTGTTGCCCTTTCATAACAGAAGCAGTAGGGTTCAGTCTCTTTCTCAGAAGTTTGGGCCCTTGTTACCAGAGGGCATAAGTGTGACCTCATTATATGGTTCAAGCAGAAAGGTATGCATATTCTTTTCAAAAAGTTCAAAATTTTTACTGTTCTTTACTGCTCTCCACCCAGCAAATAACTATATGGAGAGAATAAAGTAGATACATATAAGTACATTTTAAATAAATAGCAAAGCATCTCATTTTCATAGCAGAAGCAGACACAATGTTAGACTATCATAATTAGTGTGACTAGAGTCAGCCTGACTCTTAGTTGGTGGCCAAACCCCAAGCTCTATAACTCTGACTTCTTGCTCAAGCATCCAGCAAATGCTTGTTTCTCCTCTCTCAGGCTTATCTATCTCCCTGGCTCACAAGAGAGACATCTGCCTGCCTCTGCATTGATCTTTCAGCATTTTCATTCAGCTACACTTTCTGGTGTTTTGTTAGATTCCCTTTGCAGACTCTAATCCTCCCACAGATAACAGGAGGAATAAATTGCCAGCAGTGAAAACGGTGAAGCTGCAGCTCTTGTGCAGTGGTAGCAAATCCAACCAGAGCAAACAGGATGCTTTTCTCCCTTTTCTTTATTCTTTCCAAAAATCTGTCCAACTTCTCTGCCCAGCTCCAGAACACACCATCCATGCTTGTTAACTGACAGGCTTAGTTAGTGGCTTTTAGAAAACTTAACAATGGATTTTTTAGAGGATCAGGGAATGCTCAGCGTCAGTATCTGGGAGATGAAACCAGTGTACACATCTGTTGAGAGACTGTGTTTAAATGTTGGTAAAAATATTCTTTAAAAAATTCTGTTCAAGCAAAGGATACAAGTTGTTTTGGAAAACAGCTCTGAATACAGGGAATCTAAGGCAATTTGTGATCACAGGGCATGTCTGGGAACTTGATAAGGCAAAAAAGCTTCTGGAAACTTACATGCAAAGTATTCCATGCAGCTCAATATAGAGAAGATCTTGTTGAAAATATTTCACTGGAATGGAGAATAAAAACACAGTCCAAATATTATGAACTATGTCATATATTAATGACACACATCCTAGTTGTGATCTTTGGTGTTTTTTTTTTTTTTTAAGTGTAAAAAGTACAACTGTCTCTCACTGGGTTTTTTTCTATTTGCTGCTTCTTTTTTGTCTCTTCAAAAAGAGAAAAGATAATGTGGGAGAGAAGAGATAAAATCTAGCTAGTTTCTTCATAACTACTTTTTCGAAAGCAACTATTGCAGGAAAGAATCTCTAAAATTTTGTAGCCAGTAACTCTCAAATGAGCTGCAAATATATTTGAAGTCAGGCTGATCTGAAACCTCAAGACCCAAGAAGGTTTTGCCTAAGTTAAGAACAAAAATAAGTTGATGATAAGGATTTCTGAAAACAGATACCAAATAAAAAGTCGTTTTTATAAAAATCTTGCTTTAAGTACAAAATATATATTTAATTATTACCTTCAAAAACTTGCTTTGAAGAGTAATATAATCCACTGGTTAACAATGTTTGAGATAAGCTGTCTTAATATAATAAATTTTTAGTAGTAAATAAAAATGAAGAAAATTCAGGATTATAAATTTCTGAGATATGAACAGAAAATTCTATCTTAATCTGAACTCAAGCTTTAAATCCAAAATATCATGTCTCATGATGACTCTCTATTCCTCATTATTTAGTTAGAGTGATCAAGGAAGGTGTGCTTCTCTGGGGAAGTGACATTTATGTATAGAGATCTTAAGAATGAGAAGGAGTAGCCATGCAAATGGAAATGAGGCGAGGAAGAAGAGTGTAAGAGAAAAAAGAATGTATGTGTGTGTGCTGTGCGTACAAAGGTCTTGGGATAAGAGAGTTAAACTAAGTTGAACATAAGCATAATTGAGAAACTGAAATGAGCTGTCTGGCTAGAGCAGAGAGGCTTGAGATAAAGTTGAAGGAAGAAGAATCTGTCAGTACTCCATTCCAGTAAGGAAGCTATTGTGAGCCCAGCGGAGAAAAGATGGTAGTGACTGGGACTAAGGAGAGAGGTAGTGGGCATGTAGAGAAGTGGACAGATCCAGACATATTTTGAAGGGAGAACTGTCATGATTTGCTAATTCATTAAATATGCAAGATGAGGAACTTAGAGAAATTAGAGATGCTACTCAAATTTGAACTCAACTTCTGCTGATGCAGGGAAGAATATTGGATTTACAGTTTGGGGTGAGGAGATGAGGTTAAGAGTTTCATTTTGAACACATTAAGTGTAAGGTGGCCATGAAACAGCAAAATGGTGATGCCAAGTAGGAAGTGGAGTTTAGGAGTTTGAAGTTCATGGACAATCTGGGACTGGAGACATAACTCTGAGAGCCATCGACATGTTTAAACACATTTAAAGTGATAAATGGAGATGCTTTTCCCTAGAAAAAAGAACTGTATACACAGAAAGAGGAGGGATGGTCCAGGAGAGAACTGAGGAACCCTTAAACCTATAACTTAACCTAGGGCCCAGGGCATGGGGGGAGGAAGAGCGGGTGCTGCAGTTAGGAGGAGAAAACAAGAGAATATGGTATCATGGAAACCAGGAGAGCAGAGTATCTCAGAAAGAGATCTATATGCTTCTGTGGGGTTAGGTGACAGGAGGAAGGAGTGGTGTTTACTGCATTTGTAAATATGCATGTCAAGGTGACCTTGGCCAGAGCAGGATTGTTGGAGTGGGCTGAGGAACAAATGGGAGGTTAGATGGGAAGAACAGGTATACACAGGTATTATTATTTTTTAATTGTGGGAAATACACAGTACATAAAATTTATCATCTTGACCATTTGCAAGTGTATAATTCAGTGACATTAAATACATTCTCACTGTTGTGCAACTATCATTCCCTCGTCCACAGAACTCTTCATTTTCCCAAACTGAAAATCTGTACCAATTAAACTATAACTCCATGTTCATTCCTCCACCCAGCCCTAGGCACTCATCTCTCTACTTTCTGTCTCTATGAATATTATTTGAATCAAATAATATTTGGCCCTTTGTGACTTATTTAACTTATCATAATGCCCTCAAGTTTCATCCATGTTGTAGCATGTGTCAAATTAGCACATGCCAAAACAGCACACTTTGTTTACCCGTTCTTCCCACAATGGACACTGGGTTGCTTCTACCCTTTGGCTATTATGAATCATGCTGCTGTGCACATGGTTGTGCAAGGATGGTTCTTTCGAGGGCAGTAATGGGATGAGAGCTGAAGGGGGGGGGTCATGAGGAAGTTTTATTTTTGGTTTTGTATTGTTCTTTTCCTCAAGCTGAGATAAACTAGAGGATGTTTTTATGCCACTGGCAGTGATTCTGTGGAGGAGAGACAAATGCTGAGCAGAAAGGGGAATTAATGAAGGAGGGAGGGGGAAAGAGGCCAGAGTCTTTAACAACACATGGGGAAGCTTGGGAAGGAACAGGACAAGAAACTTGAACACTCGGGTGGGGACACTCACTCCTCTGTTGACGAGAGGGGGTGGGGGAAGACTGGCTTCACATGCAGGTACTTTAATAGCTATGCCAGTGGGAGGGTGAGGAGGTTTTCTTAAAATGGTTTTAGTTTTCTCCATGAAGTATGAAGCAAGTTTATCAGCTGGGAGTTCAAAGAAGAGGGAGGGTATGAGGCTTAGAGGAGAGAAATGTGTGAAATGATCATCTTAGAGAGATGTTTCTCCATCTTGGCTGCACGTTAGATTCACCCGCAGAACTTTTAAAATATTCTCATACCTGCTCCCTCTCTCCCATGCTGATTGTGATTTAATTGGTCTTGGGTTGGTCCTTGGCATCTATAGTTTTAACTATAGATTAAAGTTAGAATAACTAACTTTATAGTTTATTATAATTTAAACTCCCAGGATTATTCTAATATGCCACATGGGTTGAGAATACTGTTTCAGAGTGGGAAAGCAAGCTTGCTAAAGAAAAACCATGGAATACTGAGAGTGTCCAAATCAAATCTGAGAATCATACATTTCAAGTGAAATGAGCCTTTACAGGTTATAGTGTGTGTGTGTTTCCTGGCTCAACATGTTGAAGTTCAGCAAATCTGTCATCAGCCTCTTTTTCTTTTAAACTTACTCATTTAAGAGTTCATCTATTTCTCACATTGACATCTATCAGTAACAGCTAATGTCACCATGTGCCAAGAGCTGTTCTAACCATCTCAAATCTATTAATTCCTTGCAAATATCACCATCTCCATTTTATGAAGAAGCAAATGAGACACAAAAATAAAATCAGGCAGCTGTCAATATTCACATGGTTGATGTGTGGAACAGTGGGGTCTAAGCCCAGGAAAACTAGATATAGAGTCCACGTTCTTGACCACGGCACCACACCACTTCTGTGAGCACAATCTAAATTATGGATCTCCAACCCCATCCTTGAAACAGAGACAGCAGAATTGGCAAGAATGTAATTGTGGGGGGTCACACTTCACATAGTTGGAAGAAATGCTTTGATAACCCTTGTGGCAAGGAGGATACCCCACCGGGCCCATGGGAGTGACTGTCAATGGAGGGTGAACCCTATTGATGGGGTGGGGGTGGTGAGCTGGAATGGGGGTTGAACTGTGAGGTGACCTGGAAATGCAACCTGAGGGTAGAGCAGACATTCTCAACATAAGAGAGGAGAGAGGTGCAAAATTGAGCCAGGAGGAGTGGTGTGAGCAAGGGAAACTTTGGCAAACAAATACATCTGATGTTAACCTAGAAACCCTACCCTGAATTCCCCTCACGGAATCATCTGTGAATCTTACACTTTCCATGGTCTTCTGGATACTTACACCATGAAGCTCATTAAGTAGAGAATCACCTCCCTAATCATCCAAGCCAATTTCTCTTTCTGGCTTCCAGACTCCTCTCAGTGGTACCAGATTCCCCAACCTCAAAGACTGGAAATCTCAGCCCCATCTTTGACCATAATGCTTGCAACAGAAGGTGTTGAATGTGGGTTGGTCTTGGCTATAGCAGCAGTGAAGCACTGGGAATTTTTTATCAACACGTCTAGGGTTTAGAATGAACATCAAACTAAGACCCTTTTAGATATCCCTGCAGAGACTATCCCTTGGCTAGGAATGGTCCCAGTAGCTCTTTTCTTAAATCTTTTCTCTAACAAGCCTGGGCAGGTACCAGTAACCACTATTTCAGTGTATTCAGTGGTAGGTTGCTGGAATTGCCTCCCACTGGCTCCTTTGAACAGATAGATTTTCAGACAATCAGGAATTGTGCAAGGTAGTTGTTAAACAATGAGTAGTTTGAAATCAGCCACAGTGGGCATATTTACAGCACAGAAATAAGCAAATGTAGTACATTAAGATTCCCTCTCTGAGGTACTCTGTCCCCCAGAGCCATTTTACCAGCACCTCACTGACTTAGTGCCTGGTTGTGATAAGGCGCTGTTCCTTGATTTTGAACTGAATCCTTATTCTGCCCCTGAGAATGAGCTCACCAAGGCTGAAGGAGGTTAAGTGAGTTGTCAAGGGTTACTTCACTAGTGAGTGGCAGAACTGGGATTGGAACCTAGTGTCTTAAATTGAAGGTCTGAAGATGGTATGGAATTAGACCCTGAGGTGTTATTACCAGCAGTCATTTGGACATCTGCCGCCAGTGCCTGGGCTGTCTCAGTAGACACCTCCTGTGTTTCCTGTCAGACATCCTTACAGTGACATAGAGGTTTCACTTCTGAAGCAAGGTGATGCATGGTGAAATGCTCGGTGTTCATATTATTTAAAAATTCCTAATTATCCATTGTAAACTTCTTGGGAATGATGGAGACTTTGGAACATTTTTTATGCTAATGGCTAGGATGATGTCATAACATGTAACATCTGTATTTGAAGAGAATCCTCTGAGCCCTCTTAGTTGGACTTTGTTTTTGATAAGGATGAGGTGGGAGAGCTCCTAAAGACTAAACAGAGAGAGGGGATCTAGGCAAGGGAAGTTTCAAAGCCCACAGTCACTGCATTATCAAAAGTTAAAGGAAAAATTATCTTTATACTTCACAAGCTCCACATTTAAGGAAATGTTGAGCTGGTATATCTACCCCTAGTTCCTGAGCTGATTTCCATGGTCAGAATCCAAACCACCATGCTAGGGAAGTGGTGAGGTGGGGGCAGCTTTTAGCCAATGTCTGACTGACAAGGGTTTATAAAGCCAGTCCTGTTACCTCAAAGTATGATCAACACTGCACTTGGTGCTCCAGGGTTCTTCACAGGGTCAGGTGGCAACCAGTCTCTAGTTGGGCCTACATCCTTGCTTAGTTTTCTTGCCCTGTCCTCCTTCTTTCACGCCCCTTCTCTTGATAAAAACAAAAACAAAAAACTCCCTCAATAAAACACTTGCCCCGGAATCTCAACTCAGACTCACCTTCTGAGGAACCCAAGTTAAGATGAAAAATTAAGATGAAAAATCCAAGAAATACACAACATCTTAGTGGTTACTTGGAGTATCTTCTAGTGGTTTTCCTGGTAATGTCATTCACCCTGCCCATGTCCAGCTGTAGAGGATTTAGGGAAATTCTGAGTCTTCCTGGTGAGAATTCATAATCCCTGGCAGTAACATCATCACCTGCTGTGGTCTCTCAAGGAGGTCTACGGAGCTTCATGTGCCAACTTTGCAGTTCTCTGTGCTTCTCATAAGACTAGGTCCCTGGCTGCCACAACACCCTCTCCAAAGCACAGATAGAGCCAAGGATGAGGGTACACGCCATTCATTTAGGAGATAAGCTTGGAAATTGAGGCAAGGGAGGAAAAAAGGCCTTATATTTAAGGAGGTGTAATTGAGGCTGCCGTTATGTGCAATATAACATGTCCTGAATGCAGGGGCCTCCTGAGAAAAGTGCAGGTGGTTCTTGCCATTGCCACCTGCAGAAAGGGCAGCTGGAGCACTTATGTACTGGCTCCCATCCCATACTTGGCTGAGAGTTAACCCCGGGTGTGTTTCTGTGCTCCTGCTGCATCATGTAAGGCCTTTGAATACAAAGCACAAAGATGTACAGAAGATAGGCACTGTCTTTGTGAGGGAGTCTGAGGCAGTATAGAACTGTTCCATGCAGTGGAGGCTGAAAGCAGAGATGAGCAAAGGGAGCAGGGAGGGCAGTGGCAGTCACCCACCCCATCATTTTAAAGTGTCTTAAAAGCAGTTCCAAAAAGAAGGACATCATTAAACCTGTTTACTAACTTTCCCTTAAAAAACATTACAACTAATGTCATCACACCTCACTACTCTGTTATCATAGACATCAGCAAAAGCCCAAGTCTTATTCCTGGTGCCTGAAACATAGCAAGTTCTCGATATGCATGTATTGAACACTGGGGAAATAAAATGAAATGTGAAACTTTAAATTAGGATGTTAAGCAAGGCTCAAATCACTTTAAAAATACACATGACAGACAGGACTTCAAGCTGTGCCTGAAGTTGTGATCACAGCTAAGACAGGACAGGGGCTGATCAAGAGGAGGTCAGGGTTCCAGTTGGCCACAAAGCACAGAGCCCAGACTGGCTGTGCCCACCTAGGTGCTGTCCAGTGGGAAGTGTGAGAAATAGGTACATACATCAGAGCCTGAAGGTATCAAACTCTCAAATCCCATAATCTACTCCCACTTCCTCTTTTCTTGCTCACAAAGCTCCCTTTTGAATTGTTTTGCTGCTTCTGTAGCTTTCCTGGGAGATAAATTTTACTGGAGAATTCGGCAATTGTCTGGGCTGCCTGGCAGTTCTATTTGTCATCACAAATAGAGAACTTGGCTCTCTGGTTTATATACTTGGGTTCCCTGTGAGTTTAGTTACTATGAGTCAGCTTGGTTGGGATCAGCTCTTGGGCACAAATGAGATCGAGCTTCTCTGCACGTGGAAGGTGGACTCTTGACTCTACACAATGGAGTGAATTACAGATATAAATTCCACATCGGGAAGGCTCTTATAGTCAGCTAGCTGGCCTCCTTGCGGGGACCTTTCCTTCAAATATCTATACTTATTGGGTGAAGGGGCAGGAGCTCAGAGAGATCAATAATGAGGTCTCAGGCATATCATCTCTGTGGAGGATAGGAGAGAATTTATGTAAGTGAGCTTACAGGATCTGTTACCTAGAAACATGGTAAAGGTTGAAAATGAAGAGATTTAAGAAGCGATTGCTCATTTAAAAATTTTATCTTTTTACATTAAAAGGGAACTCATAGAAGATATACTAGGAGAATGCTTAGGACATAGAAGATAATTGTAAATATTTGTTGAATGAATCAAATATAATTGGTCAATGAACATAGAATAAAATATCCAGTCTCATTGATCAAAGAAATGCCTATTAAAACAATGAAATACATTTCTCTCTCTGAGATTAAAAAGGCTAAGAAAAAAATATATAGCATAAATAAATTAACACATGCTTCTTGGGAGACTAAAAGGAAGTAGGTACACTTACATAATTACTACAAAATTTCTGGAAATAAATCCAGTAATATGCCTCAAAAAATTTTAAGTATAGAGAATATTTCACCCAGCCCTTTCATTAATAGGAATGGATACTAAGAAAATAACTGAGCAAGCTCACTGCAAAATTGTTGATAATAGCAAAAAATTGGAAACAACCTCAGAGTCCAACAGTAGCAGATCAGTTGAATAAAATATAAAACTCCAAGTAGTGGACTATCACTCAGCTTTTACAGCTTATAATTCAGATAATTAACAAATTTATGCATGTTAAATGAAAAAAAGCAGGTTGGAAACAATATAATAGAATATTATTATCTCTTTTAAGTATATGCATTATTTGCATGTAAGCAAAAACCCTAGAAGTATAATTTAAAAAGATTATTTTCAAGGAGTAGGATTATTGACATTTTATTTGCTTTTTCAACAAATTCATATTTTCTAATTTGTAATCTACTTATATTGTCACAATAATAAAAAGCTACTTCTACTAAAAAAAATTTAAAGTGACAAATTTTGCCAATTTCCAAATGGACTTGATTTGACTTGTGAGGTGTAAACACATGATTACAAATTTATACATGTAAAGGTTAAAAAAAAAACAAGAGGAAGAATTAGTTGTTATTGGGTGTGTGAGGTAAGCTGATTACTGTAACTGGGTGCTGAATTTATCTTTCAATAAAGAACCAAGGAGGTGAGACTTTTTATTTGCCTGAAAGGGAAAGAGAACATTCTTTCAGGGGCACATTCCTCCAGGAACAAAGATGAGACAGAGTATATTATGTATTAAGGCCAGCAGATATTGCATTTATTCTTTATTTTAAATATCAAAATCTTGTTCAAGAAGGTGATATCTGAATAAACCTTTCTTTAAAAACAAAAGGTATAACATTAAATTGTATTCGAAATCCCTGTGTTCAATTTGGACAGGAGTAACCTTGCGGGTCAAACTTATTTGCCGATGAAGAAACTGAGTGTCAGAGTGGTAAAGTAATTTGCTCAGCAAGTGGGAGAGGTGGGACTAGAATCCACATCCCTGATTCCTGGCCCAGTGTTCTTCATACCACACCCTAACGTCTCCATCCTCCATGCCTCTGGCTTATCTGTGCATCCAACACTGTACTGGCTGTTACCAGCCATATTTCAGTTGTGTCTGGCCGTGTCTGACCCACCTTCTGGATTAGGGTCTTCTCTAAGGCTGGACTCTTGTCCATCCCCTGCACCAGCTGCATATGCTTGGCATACAAAAGGCACTTGGGGTGAGCCTATTGATTTGCAATCAATGAGGGGAGTGCACAGGATGAGAGTGTTATAAGATGATAATTTTGCTTTTTTATAACCTAACATTTTATGTAACCTTTACATTGCTTTGAAAATTTATGTCGATCATAACGAGTACGACAGTAGTAATCGAACCCTTTACTGGGTGCTTGCTAAGCACCAGCCATATTTCTAAGCAATGTTCATATATCATCTCATTTCATAATCACAACCCTATGAGGTAGAGGCTCTTTCTACCTCCATATAACAGATGAGAACACTAAGGCATAAAGCAGGAAATAAACTTGTCTGCAGAGACACATCTGGAAGATGGCAGGCCTGGCGCTCAAACCCAGGAAGTCTGTTCTAGGGTCTGATCATTTTCTAATCACTACCTCGACTCCCCAGCAATAACAAGAATGACAATGCCTACCATATTTCTGGGTAGATAGTACTATTTGCTTTTGATTTGGAGACTGATGTAAATTATTGAACCTGAGCCCAGACGGCTGGTATGCAGTGAAAGTAGGATTAAAACCAATGTTCTTTAATTTCTGTGCTGTTTCTACTATGTCTTATACAGAAAAAAGAGAAGACCACAATAAGACACATTCCGAACCTTTGCATAGGAACCAGGCAGAGCAAGAATTTCTCTCCCCTCTCAGATGGATCCTGGGATTTGTGGCCTAGGCACTAATAGACAGTCATGAGTATGTAAAGGTTTACTTTCTGTGGGCCAACCCCATCACTTGTCAAGGTCGATGGGATGGCTGTTTCTGCATTTTAAGCCTGGGAAAATTTTTATCCAACCCAGGAATGCCTTCAATTAAAGCAATAGAGGCTAATACTCTTTTTCCTTCCACCCAGGACTCATTGGATCTCTCGGACACTCAATTTAGTGGATGGACAGGTAAGGACATGGTTGTTCTACAGTACCATGATGGGGGAACACAGACCCTTTGGAGGAAGTAGGCATCAGAGAAGGCTTCCTGGAGAAGGTAATGTCTAATCTGTGATATCAAGAAAGAATCTGACAAATGAGGCAGTGAGTGATGTGACTGAGGGACAGAATTCCCCAGGCTGGGACAATGCAAAGTCACTGGTGTCCCTTGAGGGCTCAGCTCTGCACAAACCTGCAGGCAAAAATTACATGCTTTTCTCCCTAGTTACCCCTGTGTGTGCCTTTTGCTCCTCACATATTCTCCTTCTCTGTTCTCCCATCTCCCACCTCAAGTCTGCCACTTCCTTCATGGACCCCTGCTTTTAAAGCTTCTCTTCTCCAAGGTATAAGTGATCAATAAGACCACACATGTTCCTCCACCCAAGGCAATGTACACAAATTCTCCCTTGGACCTCGAATTAGGAAGTTGTGCATCCTCTCTCCCATCTTGCCTTCTGCCCTCTGCCACCTTCTGCTTCTACCCTCTACTCCTCCCATTGCTTCTGGGGAAACCATAGTCTTGTGATTCTCACTGTTATCAGCATTAATATGCCTGGTCTGGACTCTAGAAGTAGCTCAGATGAACTAAATGGGAGAGAGTTTTTAAGCCAAGGAGTGCTTCCAAAGGTGAGAGTGAGTAAACACCTAACCAGTAAATAGCTCTCCACAGTTAGCAGAAAGGCTTGTTCTCCTTATATACCCAATAAGTGAGGTAGCCTTAGGCATTTCTGCAAGCTCAGGTGAGCCTCCAATAAGATAACAGAGATTGAAAGAGTTTTATAAATGGTAAAGCTCTATGCAGGTATGCAGGGCTACCTGTGATGCTGTAGTTGACTATTGATGTGTGGTTTTTGAATGATTTGCTCAGACTGGATTCCCCACTCAGGATTGCTAATGAGCTTGGGGTAAAGTCTGAGGAGGGGCTCTTCCCATGGCTGAGCAACTTCTGCCCATGCCCAGAGTCTTGTATAAACCTCCAGCTGGAGAATTGGGCGTTCATACCATGCTATTTTGACCTGGGTTAACTGAGGTTGAATAGGCATGGAATCTGAATTTCCTCCACATGCCCATCCTTTGAGAGTCAATTGATGCTTTATGAAGTCAGACCTTCTGGGGAGGATTTTAAGATGGTGTTATTATCCCATTCAGGTACAAAGTTTTGTCCCCAGTGCTCATTATTCTTATAAATGAGAGTGATTGATTTAGACTCTTTTAATATAGTACTCAGACAAATGATTGCTTCATTGAAACTTAATATGATCACCTGACAGAGATTCCCTTCTGAAAAGTAAGGAGCCAGACAGACTATAGGCATATGGGAAAGGCTGTATAGCTCAGTCTCTCTCTGTCTGTCTCTCTGTCTGTCTGTCTCTGTCTCTGTCTCTGTCTCTCTCTCCTTCCCACACACTCCCTCCCACTCGGGTGTCTGTGTAAAGAGGGAAGAGGGCAGTAAGGAGAATAGGAAGGATGCAGTGGGCATGTATTATGTTTTGAGATGCTCCAAGTTAGGAAAGAAAGAGGATGGATGAGTTCAAGAGCTTCCAATTTTCATCCAGTTGCTCAGACCAAAAATTTAAAGTTACCTTTGAATTTTCTTTTTCCTTCACACCAATTCTTCAAACAAACTGTTGGCTCTAAGTATAAAATACAGCCCATATTTTGAGAGTCAGAATCTTCATATGGCTTCTTGTGCTCAGAGTAACACCTACACTCTTTATCATGGCTTGCAACAATCAATTTCTTTTGGCCTCTGTCTTTCTCTCTGAACCCCCCTTCTTCCTTTCTCTGTCATGGTTCTAGCCAAACAAGCCCAGTTTTTATTCTTCAAACACAGCAAGCTCATTCCTGAAAGCATTTGTCCATGGTGTTCTTCTGCTTGATATTATCAAGGCCGATAATTCCATCCTGTCATTTACATCTAAGCACACGTTTTTCTTCTACTGGAAAGTTTCTCTGACTCCCTATTTAAAGTGTGTGCCATGTCATTCTTTTGTCGTCCTTATGCTATGACCCTTATCACAATTTGTATTTGTCTTATTTATGTGCAAGTGAATAGTCAAGGAGGGAAACAGAGAAGGAACTCTCTGGACATTGTGTTGGCCATCTTGCATGTAGCTTCCACCTTTGGTCACTACCTATAGGTACATGACTGAGGAGCAATAGTGATGTAGACAAACCTATAAGGGCTATTTTATTCACTGGTGGACCTGAGGACTTGGTCACAGGTCTCTAGGCCTCAGAGAAGTTTAGGTCTAAAGTCTTTATTTCTTAAAATATGTGGACAATGAGTCTCAGAGAGCTTCAGGAACAAGCCCAAGATCACCTAGCTAGTATTTTTCAAAGAAAGAATTAGATTCAAACCTTGACTTCCAGGCCAATCTTTTCTCACTATACCTGACTGCCCCCAAAGCCTTAGAGTAGAGAAGGATAAAGCTGCTTTGACAGAAGTCTTAGAGAAGGTCCCCAGTGCATCCAAAAGAAGTTGCCTGAATGGTAGAAATTTAGGCAGCTGGCTAGTGGTTAGTGTCAGGAATCCTTGAGCCAACTGATTCCATCTTCATGTCTCCTATGTTTGGAAGGTGACATGTGTATCAATCCTTGCAAGTCACAACTAAGTGGAATTTGAACAGCTGTTTCAAGAGAAAATTCAAAGATAATAAAAATATATAAGATTGGAGGGGTACTGAAGATCAGAAATTAAGGAATGTTACTGTTTTAAAGGCTGGGTACACATTTAAATTAGTAGCAAAAGACAAAGTAAAACATAATGTTGAAGTTGGGGGGTGTTGGAGGAACATCAGGCAGACTTGCACCAGGCTCTTCTGTTCCAAATGTTCTTTTAAGTAATAAAGTTGAAGAGGTGAGCAGGCCTCTTCTGTACTGTGGCAGAAAGTATCTCTCAGAGACCCAGGGGAAGAGGGAAGAGGAGGTTACATCTGTTTAAAGGCAATTGAAAAGTAACAGAATGGGTTACTTTTCTCAGCAGGTGGAAAACATAGCGCATCTCTTAATGCAAGAGGCAGTGCAGACTGAAATATACCCAGGTGGTTTGAAAAGGATGGAAAGGAGTGCCTGGAGGCTAGGAGGAGAAGAAACCCTGCATAGAAAGGCAGAGGTGGTGGTGGACTTCTCTGCTCCATACTTCACAGAGACCAAGAAAGTCTAGGCTTGCCCTGGGTGGAAAGTCTTACATGCTACTTTCAGGGAAAAGGCAGATGTTCTCTTCTCCAGAATCTCTGTCCAATTCACTTTACTTCAACAATAATAGTCATAATTATAATAATTAAAAAAAAGTATAAATTGAGTATTTTGTGCTGCAGAATGCTTCATACACAAGTTTATCAAATCTTTACCAGATACTGGTGGGAAAAATATAATTATTTCCCCACTTTACAGATTAGGAAACTGAGGCTGAGAAAGGCAATAGCTCAGTGAAGATGCACAGGTTGTGAGTGGCATAGCCAAGACCTAAACCTCCACTCTGGAGCATTAGGCTACATGGCCTCAACATACCTAAGCTCTAAGATCATCTCTTCACTGACAGGCGGTCTTGATACTTCCTCCCCTTCCCCTTCATGTCCATCCCTGAGTCAACATGGTGTTACTTACTATCATCTTCTCTTCCCAATAGACTGTCCAGGTATTGTCCTAGGTACTGAACTTTGTTGTGTAAAATAAGGTGTGGAAGGGTCAGTTTGCAAGGCTGATTCTAGTTTTAAGCTGTCTGTCTGCACAGCTGATTCTAGTTTTATGCTCTTTTAAACTCATGGTAGATCATGGCACCATGCTTTAAATGGAATAGGATTACAGCTTTTTCAGATAGTGGCCAGTCTAGAAGGTCTCAGATGAGCATCTCACTCCCAGTTAGTGCTCCACTGGAGCTGAGAATGATCCCAGAGAACCAGTTGGGTACAATTGCTAGGCCTCATTATGATAGCATAGGTCAATACACAGATTAGCTTTGCAAAACTCAATCCTATCTAAGTTCTCATATGATTGATTATTAATGAAAGTTTTGAGGGATTAGGGAAAATAAGGAAGATGTCTCTATTTTTCAGAGGAGAAAAGAGACCATGACTAAAGTCTTTCTCTAATGCTAAATTACTTGTGTGTGGTATCCAGGTCTCCCGACCTGAATTAAAGACTCTTCTTGCTATTTTATAACAGCTACCCAAAGTGATAACAGACAGGAATCAAGGAAGTGGAGGAAAGAAAGAGCAAAATAAAAGGTAAAAAAATAAACAAACAAAGGGAGAAGGCATGCAGGGAGATCAGAAAACAAAAGGAAAAGAGGTGTAGATGTTTGGGAGTAAGAAAATAGGATACTGTGATCATTTCCTCAGGTGCACTCAGAGAATGAATTTTCTCAGCTTTATGAATTTAAACGTCTCACTTGAGGGCATGATCCCTTGGATACGCGCTGCTCCCTATCTCCTATTTCAGTGGAAATCTACATTAGGAGTGACCAATTGTCATACTGTAACTACAGATAAAGAATCAACCTCCATCCTTAAAAACCCCTGAATGTTCCCCCACTCTCTCACTTCTCATTACATTGTTTTCTTTGCCTGAAGTATCTCTTAAGCAACTGGCCTTTGGCCATGAAGCAGGTGAGAGGGCCACTACCCTTCTCTGAGTCTATCCCCAATCAAACATCTTCAAGGGAATTTTCACAGATCCTTCTTCCTGAAATAAATCTCTTCTTACCTAAGTTCTCCATTATCCTTAGATTGCATCGCTTTTTCAGAACTCATCAAGGACCATTGTGTGCTATTATAGTATATACCTGTGTCTCCTCCATTTGGTTTTGTATCATCTTCAGAAGGCAAAGCCTTTATCCTACTTTTTTAGAGTCTTTTGCTTCCCACAATACCAAGCATATCGGTTTGCAAAGAAGGTGCTCGATATTGTTTAAATAAATAGCTTTTTTAAGTTGAAAGCATTTTTAGGACATAATAGGACTTAATTTTACAGAGGTGACACAGCCATAAAAGAACCCAGTTATCTAGTCTAATTCACAGTCCAGTCTTTGTTTTTCTATTGCATTCGCATTTACTCCAAGGTCTGGGAAGCACCAGGAGCTTAGGAGTCAATGACCTGGGCGTGCATGAAGAAAAGGGCTAGTTGTCTGTTTCAGTTATATTCTAGACTATGCCAAAATGGTCTGCCCAGGGAGACCTAGTGTAGGAAGGCTCTTAGGAGAAAATTTATCACCACTCTGAGACCTTCCTACACTAACGCATGTGGCTGCAGTCCATGGAGTTACATCCTACACCATGTCTATCTGTATAAGGTCAGCATACAGGGAGATTTCCATTTCTGGAATTTGTTCATGAACCCAGGCATGTCCAAGAGGAATGCTTTTGGCAAGAACTTCTCCAAATGACTGTTGTGTGGGAGCCCAGAATCTCAGACATAAGCCCCACTTTCATCTCCTATTTAGAGGAGAGATAAAAGTTGTGACTTCTTTCTGAAGGAAAAAGGAGAGAGGTAGAGTTGCCTGGACTTTCTAAAAGTGCTAGAAAATTTCTCCCAACAACACAAAAGACAAGGTTATGGTTAGATATTTCTAGCTCCTGAACAAGGAGGCTTTGCTAAATCCTACCAGTTCCGGATAAGTCAGATTTGGAAGCCCAAGCTCAAGAATCCCATATGGACACTGCCAGTAAGGACAAGGACAGTGTGAAGGCAATGCTAGACAGATATTGGTTTCATAAAACCCCAGATACTTCTTGGGACCGGACTTCAAAATTTCTGACTTTTCAGGTGCAGAGTTTACCTGTCCTATGGGATCTTCTGACCCCTATTAAGGGCAAATGGTATTATATGTCTGGACCAGCAGCTCCATTTCAATGCAAGTATCTCTAGGTCCCTAGAACTTTTCTCCTTCCTATAAAGAATGTGAGAGAATACATGTCTCGCCCCTTTTCCCATCAGTACATTATTGTGACATACCTGCTGACCTGTTCCCTGATATTTCAGCTCACTAGCAACTAGAGGTCCCCTGGGTTGAGTTATCCAGGGAATATCCTATCTCTCTTTTTGCAGCACCTCCTATTTTTCTATCTAAACTCATCCATGTGATTAGAGAGACAGTTTCCTTCTCCATGTCTTCAAACCTCCAGCCAAGGCCAGGGATGCTGGCTTCACTCCTTAACAACAGAACCATGAAACAACCGTGAGACAAGTCTCTTCTAAATGAATTAAGTTATCCAGGCTTCTATGATCAGGACAGAGAGGGCAAGATAGGAAGAATGGACGGCCTCCTCTTCAGGATTAAAGAGCATTTCTCAAGGTGAAAATTTTCAGAGAGGTTTAAAAATTCTACCGAAGATTGGGGACCATGGAGCTTCCACTGACACCAGGAAACTCAGTTGGCTAATAGCTGCCTCATTTCTGTCTGCACTTTGAGATTTTATGCAGAATACCCTTTATTTGAATGACTGACCTGCAAGGCCTGTGAAGTCAGCATTCCCTCTTCCACCTTCTTACCTGCCTATGTTTAGTAGAGGGCCAAAAGACTCACATATCCTTCCAAGGTCATTGAGAAATAAATATTTCCAACCCACTGCCTTTCAGTAATAACTCATTCATCCATCCCAGATAAATGAGCATCTCCTCTAGGTTTAAAAATCGCCAGAAGGCGTTGTATTCTTTTTGTTCTGTTTTTATTACATTGTGAACATTGGTACAAGGTTAAATACACACAGACACAGACATCAGAAGGCTTAAAAGAGCATACATATTAACATACTTGTACATAGAGAAGGGAGTACAGAGAGACTGACAGAGCACACAAGTACACATAGAATACAGGTAACAGCCACAGGAGTTCTGGCTACATTGGGTATACATTCCTACACAGAACAGAGCAGAGGGTACAGAGAGAAGATGTCAGTGATAAATATTATCGATTAAAATCCAGCCATTTGTGTTACATTTAACAAAAACATACAAAGCCTTATTACATCTCCAAGAGGCAAAACATCTAGGGGACCCCAAAGAGCTTTTTGAAATTGTCTCAGAGGCTGGGCTCTGAGGGGAGAAAATAAGTAGGCACACCACAAAGATAAAAAGCGGAGAACTGACTCTCAGGCTGAGAAGCAGGAACAATGTGGGGAAGTCAGTGGGGACAGTGGGGCCACAGCCTTCAAGAAGCTCAGTGATATCAAGAAGATCAAAGGCCCTTCTCCATCCAGACACTTAGCCCCAGCCCCACTTCCACTTTCCAGCCCTGCTGGAAAAATCCAGGGATTGGTAATGACCAAGAAGGAGACTGTTTTTGCTTTAAGTTATATTTAGTGACTAATTTCTCAGTGCTGGATACTAAGCAAAGGATGTCACCTCTATGTGGTGAGAACTGCCATCCAAGCCTCCGTATTGTCAGCCTTGGTGTCTAGCCTGGCTCTGCAATCAACTAGCTGAGTGTTCTTGGACAAGTCATTTAACCTCTCTGGGTCTCAGTTTCTTCATCTGTAATATGAAGGTGCTGGCTAGATGAACTCTAGAGCCCTTCCAGCTCTTATAGAGGGAAATTCAGGTGAATTTTAATAGCACCTTTTTCTGAAGGAAAAATGAAAAAGAAATGGTTGAATAAAGGCAATCCAGCTTCCCAACCACCCATCTACCCATATCCCACAGTCACACCCAAAAAATAGACCCTGGAATTCAATAATTAGACACCTTGAGACCTGGCTCTGTGCCCAAACCAATCTCAAGAAGCTACCTTCTGTTCAAGGCAGACTTCTCAGGATTAAGAGCAAACTCGTATGTGATCCTTGAAGGTAGAAATGACATTGCATTTGCTTTGTAAGCCCCAATATACCCAGTCAGTGCCTGACAAATAGAAGATACTTTTAACTTTAACCATCGACAACTATATTTATATGTCAGGTAGTTGGACTGAATTTCTGCAGGATTCGAGTTCCAAACACTTCAGCTTCTCCCTTTGTTCCTGAGGCTCAAGTAGAGGGACCTCAAAAATACCAAAGTGGAAATGGGGAAAAAACAAGGTTATTTGGTATCAAGGAATTGCCCTCTGGCAAAGCATTAGCCAGAGAACACAGCTATTCCTCCACCATCACTGTCTATCTTTACTTCCCCTTTCCTCTCCTTTTATACCATTAGGCAAGGGAACAAGGTCCCTTTTCCCTTTTGTTCTTGTCCTCTGCGAGGTACCATTGGGACTATGAAGGGTGTGTAATGGGAAGCTCTTCTTCTCTGAATATCTCTTCGAGGCAGTTGTCATCTTTCTCTGTCTTCTCCATTGCTCACTGCTCAAGAAGCACCACCTTGTGACAACTCAAATTCTCTTTGCTCCATGTCTTTTCTCTGGCCTTTAGCACCCATTGGGGGCTGCTACCTGCATAGCCATCTCCTATTCCCAGAGACGGGATTAAATCACCCCTTGGTCTTCTTTGCTAGTACCAAACAAGGCTCATTAGTCATTGTAATTGGTTTTGAACCCTTTAATTGTCTTTGCCATCTTGAAAATAGCATCTGCTTGCTGAGCTCCATAGCACAACTTCTGTCCATATCTTTTTCTATTCATTGAAAACACTAGAGATCAGTATTTAAGTACCTGGCCTCTGAAGTCAAACAGACTTCAGCTGGAGTCTTGGCTCTCCATTTACAAGCCATGTGATCGTGGTAAATTACTTAATTTTGTTGGGTTCCTCTGTAAAAAGGATTAATGAGGGCACATACAACATAGCATTTGTAAAGATTGAAGGAGGTCATACATGCAAAGTGTGTATCCCAATACTTCGTACACTGTACACTTAAGAAAAAAAAAACAGGTCTTTTGCCTTACCTTCTGGTCTCTTTAAACTCAAGTATAATCTATAGTACAGCTATGTCCATCCAGAAGAACTTTCTGAAGTAATGGAAATTCCAATACAGTTGCCACTAGCCACCTGTAGCTACTGAATACTTTAAATATAGCTGGTACAACTCAGGGAATGAAATTTTAACTTTATTTCACTTGAATTAATTTAAATTTAAATGCCACATGTGCTTAACAGCTACCATATTAGACATATACAATGAATATATGGAGATGTAAATACGTGTGTGCGCGCACGCGCGCGCGTGTGCGCGCGCACACACACACACACACACACGGGCCAGTGATTACCTATGGCTATATCTTTGCTGTGCACAAGGAAAGGGCTGGCTTTTTTAATAAACTGACAAAAGTATGGTATAAAATGTGTCCTGGGCTGGGGGGTCTCCACTTAACACTACTAAGGAAATTTAGGCAGGTCAATTCACCTCTGTGCCTCAGTTTCCTCACCTTTAAAGTCTGGTAGTTGACCAATGTTCCAAGATTCCTTTGATCCAGGGCTGCTGCATATGAGCACATGGGCTGTGCACACACCATTGCCCCTTCTGATACCTCCTGCAAGTCAGGAGGGGCTTCTAGGTCACTTCGAGTGTAGTCTGTGAGTGGAATAGGGATGGAGGGCAGGAGGGGAGGAGCTCATGCATACGTTGTCAGGTCAGATTCCCTCTGCCAGTACTGCCTGGGCTAACCTGCCCAACTCACTGCCTTGATCTCAGATTGCACAAACATATTGCAGATGTTTGTAACACTTTTTAATAGGGACTAGTGTAAGGCATTGCCCCCTATAAAGCACTGAATGAGTATACATGCAGTCTTAAGTAAAATTAACAACATAGTACAAGTTATCCCATTCTCTAAAGTGCTAACTAGCTTAGAGATGTTTTATTAAGGCAGAGAGCTATTTAGAGCTGTTCCTGCCTAGAGAAGGTAGACCTAGGTAAGACTTGGGGGTAGCGGTGGGTATGAAGAAGTTTATGCTTGTGTGTGTGTGTGGAGGGGGGCACATGCAGAAGTATTTTTAGAGGGGATGAAAGGTACTGAAAGAGAGGACAATGGTGCTCCATAGCCCACTTCCTGAGTGGCCCTTTTCTGCCCAGTGCTAGCCCGCACAAGGATGGATGAAGCACTTCTTGGACAGCAGCACTGTTCTTAACACCTCTGCTCAGGGTCCTGCGGTTTCTCCAAATTCCATGATGCAATGAATTCTAGGCCCTGAGAACTTCCCACTCCAGAAAGTGCATCCTTGCCCTTTTCAGAAGAGAAGCTTCGGTTGGCTGGATGTTAATTATGTATCCTTAGGAAGTCAGCCCATGTGTCCCTGCTTAGAGGTGCAGCCACAGCTGTTGCCAACCAAACCCCTGGAGGTCCACAGGACATGCTGTGACAGCAGGATAGTGTGACTGCAACATCCATCTCCCTCCCTCCCTCCCTTTTTCCCTCTTAATAATAATGACAATGAAGTAAAAATAACAAACACTTATTGAGTGACTATGTCAGGCTCTGTGCTAAGCACTTCAGACCCATTACCTCAGAATCCTCAAGCCAACTTTTTAAAAACATAGGGATTCAGTCTCAGAGAGGTACAGTAACTCCTGCAACATCACTCATTTTATTATGTGGTTGAGCTGGAATTCCAACTTAGGTCTATCTAGCCCCATAGTCTGGGCTGCTCCCCTCTCTTCCTCTCTTCTGCCTTCTCATGCTGTTATTTTTCTCTTCTCTTATTACATTACTCCTTCCCTCCCACGGAAGACAGACTCAGGCCTACCCTCAGGGAGATAGAAACTCACATAGATGACTGCAATGGAGTGTGTGAGAAAGGATGGGATGTAGCTTTGTGGAGGATGTTTGGGGGACAAGGGTAGAGGGGACAGCCAGGGAAGGAGGGGCCATCAGGGAAGTCTGTGAGAAGATGTGTCCCTTGGTTTGAGCCTTACTGTTTAGTGTGACAGCTCTGGCTTCCTTGGTATGTCCCACCTATGGATTCCATTTGTGTAGGAGAGAAACAGGAAAAAAGGAGAGTGGTGAGCTGCTAGGCTAGAACTAAGAAGAGCCCCCTACCCCTGTCACCCACTCCCTTCTTATTTTCCTTCTATAAACACTGTGTTTATTAAGTACTTCCTGGGAGATGAGAGATGAATATATAGAGAAATAAAATCTAATACTTGTTCCCAAGGTCTCAAAATCTAGGCTGAGAGCAGATATACCCAATGATTTGTCCTATAAGTCAGCAAAAGAGAAATGGGCTTCAACAGCACTCAGCTGTAGTGTTATGTGGGCCTAGAGGGGGTGAGATGTCTGGGACTGGTACTGAGGAATAGACATGGGAAGAAGGACAGAGGGTGAGAAAAGATGAGGAGGGTCTTACAGAAAGGAGGAAATATAAACTAAGGTAGCTGCTGGGAGAATCTTATGAGAGCTAAGGAGTTTAATGGACCAGAGAGCTCGAGGTTGTGGAAAACAAAACTGGTGATAATTTGTGGCCAGCTTTGGGGTCAAGGGAAAGAATTAGGACAAATGTTTGATAAGGTATGATGATTCCAGGAGTAGCATTTTCCTGAGTGTTTTGATGAATTTGCTGCTGTATTCAAGATCAGCAGCCCAAAGTGTCTGTGGTCCCAGCCCCCTTGGCTGATGCACCTTACCCACAGCTATCGGTGCTTGCTTGGATCTTTACAGTAGCCTATTCAGTGGTCATTTGGTTTTCGCTTGGACCCTGCCACAGCTTCCCATTTCATTACATCAGCCAGGGTGATTGTTTTAATCCATCAATCAGATCACCTCTGTCTGCCCTCCCTGCTCCCCACCCCCCACCGCTGCAGGCTTGATTAAAATCAGGGCACTTGAAAATGACAGCTGAGATACAAGAATTTCTAGAAGTAATCTCAGAAACATGAGCCGCTCCTGTCTCCTCCCATGACTGTAGTTTCCTGTTCTTCATCCATTTTCTTTGCCCATGATGTTTCTTTCTCTTCTCTCTCCCAGTCAAGGCCTCAGGGCATCCTCTATTAAACATGGTCTTATGGAAAGAATCTACAGGGGCCAGGCTTAGGACAACGGTGCTGCAACTCCTCCGTGTTAGAGTCTGTGATCCAATGTCCATAGTTAGGGGAAGAGGTATACAAACTGAACCTGGCAAGCATAGGTATTTCTTCAGCCCTCACTGTTTTAAAGTTTAGGAAATTATATACAAAATTTGGATTCCTGACTTCTCTTGAAAAGTGAGAAGATACAGTCACACAGGATCTGCATTCCCCATTGAAATGATTGGAGAAAGGTCAATAATGGACTGGCTCCTTTAATGGGACTATGCTTTTCAGTTTGCCATATTTGCTACCACCTTTTAGTTTTTTCCACCTATCCCACTCCATCCCATTCTATATGCCTAGCTTACAACTCCTGTTCTGAGGCAATTTCTTGTTACCTTTAATCTACAGTGAATCTGAACCAAGTAACTTTTAGAGAGCCTGCTTTCAAGTCTCACCTGTGATAGACTGAATGGTATTGAAGGCGTTTTCAGATGGCAGAGGATTGGTAAGAGAAGGGGCACCTTTCTGTGGACCTGGAAATCTCACCAGGTGTGACACCCTTGCTTGGCTCAGTCTCACAAACCCACTCAGCTCCCAGGAGATAACTCCTTTTGTTGCAAGTAGACTGAGTTCCAGAATAGCAGGCACCAGATCATTTCCGGTACATAGCAGGCCATCGATACGCAGTTGTGGAATGGATGGGTGGAAGGCTGGCTGGCTGGCTGGCCGGCTGGTCAGCCTATCAGTCACAACTTCAGACCTTGCTTTGGCTGAGTGGGGGCATGGAGCAGATATGAAATAGGCACCCTAGGAGAGGTCTCTAGGAATCTTTCAGATGCAGCCTCCCTTAACAATTGACACTTCTTTCCCTCAGCTTCTAACTGTGTGATTAAAAAGTCTGGCCTGCAGCTAGAATGGCACAACTGTTACACACTTCATAGATAAATCAACCCCTTGGTGGTTTGAAACTAAAGGGATTGAGGGAATGCAAACCCAAAACATGTGAGCCAACATGCTCACTTAATTTGGAGGAATGATGTGATGGCCACACCCACATCAGGAACAGTGAAAGATGGTTCAGAGTCCTTACCATCTGGCAGTCTTCATATGACATGGCTAGGCCAGGCCATGGCATGGCTACGGGATAGAGAGGTAGGCAGCTGCCCTGAGAGAAGGCCCAAGGTAAGATCCTGGTCACAGGACTCCTCTTTGCTAAAATCTGCCAACCAACATTGGAAAGAGCTGAGAGAAGGAATGCATAATGGCTTAGGACACACTTCCAGGGCAACCAGCCATGGCACAGGCAGACCTCCTCTCCTCTCCCTCTTCCCCAGCAGCTATGTTTCTCTAGCAACCTATTGAGAGTTTCCAGTTTTCTTGGCCTCTTTGGAACTTATTTCCATGTGCTGAAGAACACAGCCTACAGAATTAAATCTATGACCCCCAGGGAAGGTGAGAAGGAAGGAGAAAGAAAATGTGATTAAGTACTTTGTAGAGAAGTCAGCCTGCCCACAGTCACATAGCCAATAAGTGATGAAAACTGTTTCTGACTCCAAAGCATACATTGTCTAACATACCCCAAAGACTTGGCAATGGGCAAGATGTTTCCACCTTGAGATTTGGTTTCTCCCAGGTACAGCTCTGGAAAGTCTAAAGGAGGCAGGGTAACCAACTTATTCTACCTCGTCTAGACCTTTCCTGGTTCTAGACCTGAATTTCCCATGTTCCAATGAATAATATCTCACTCCCAGGCAAAGTGAGAATCATTGATCACCCTAATAAAAAAGTATGTCATCTTCAGACCCGTGGTCCTCAATTTGGCTGTATGTTAAGTGCTTTGAACAAGATTAATTACCAGCTCCCAACTCCAGACATTTCGATCTAATTGATCTAAGCTTCAGCCTGAGGACCAAGAGTTTTAAAAGCTCCCCAGTTGATTCTAATGCACGACCATCACTGAGAACCACCAGCTCAGCCTGAGGAATCTATCCTGACACTGTTGCCAGGTTAGCCCATTACCTGCTCAGCTTTGTCCACGTCCCTCTGAGATATAGTGATTTATAATAAGAAATATATAGTTGGTATTCCTACCTGTTTCTTGCACAGAGCTCCTAAAACCCTTGAATTTCAGAAGATATGCATGATAAAGGTTATCTTTTGTTATGTTAATGAGGTGACTTGGACCTCACCTAAGGATGGAAGCTGGTTGCCAGGAGAACCAACCATGTGATTGGGGTTGGAATTTTTAGTCCTAGCCCCCTGACCTCCTGGGAGGAGAGAGTGGGTACAGGTTGGATCCATTGATAATGGCTGATGGTTTAATCAATCAAGCCTATATAATAAAGTCTCCATAAAAACCCCAGAGGGGTTTGGAGAGTTTCTTATTTGTTGAACACATGGAGGTGCTGGGAGAGTGACACGCCTGGAGAGAACATGGAAGCTCCACACCCTTTCCTCATACCTGACTCTATACTTCTCTACCATCTGGCTTTTCCTGAGTTATATCCTTTTACAATAAACTGGTAATCTAGTAAGTGAAATGTTTGAATTCTGTGAGCCACTCTAGCAAATTAATTGAACCTGAAGAGAGGGTCATAAGAACCTCTGGTCAGTCAGAAGCACAGGTGACAACCTGGAGTTGCCATTGGAGTGTGTGTGTTGTAGAGGGTTGGGGGACAGCCTTGTGGGCCTGAACCCTTAACCCATGGGATCTAACACTATTTACTATTTCCAGGCAGTGTCAGATTGGAGTTGAATTGTAGGATGCCCAACTTGTGTCTTGGAGAATTGCTTGGTATGGGTTAAAACCTCACATACCGGAATTGGGTGTCAGAATCTTACCCTCCAGTGAATCCCTATTCCTTACCAAAATGAAGGCAAACTCCTCAGTCTGGCATCCATGAGCTTCCCTCCAGTGGCTCCAACCCAACTTTATAGCCCTATCTTTCATCAGTTCTTTTATGTTTTCATTCTATTCCCGCTCAGCTCCCCACTACTTGAAGCACTTACACCTGGGAATCCTGGTACAAGAGTCCCATAGACCACATTTGGAGAAACTCCATTTTTATTCTCATTTTCCAAACTATCTGTTAACAGGAAGCTATCTGTTAACAGTTCTGAGTGTATGCAAAAAGTGGTGCATCTACTCTTATAGAAACCTTAGCTGATAAGTAACCAGTAATTTAGGAAACAGAGACAGGGGTAGAGAGATAGGTTTGAGCAACAAGCTATTCTGTCAGGGGGTGTGGGCAAGGGTGCTAAGGAACAGACAGGGCAATGCAGGAGATAGGATGGGGGTGTGGTCTGGACCAATGAAGGACTTTAAGGCAGTAAATTCTAATAAATGAGAAAGAAGGTGGGATGAGGGAGCAATAGGGGCTGTGGAATGCTCTGCTTCTGCTCCTGTTTGGCTCTGAGGGGTATAGCCCCCAGTCCCATTCAGCACATGGACCGTGATCCACATGGAGATCAGACGCCCTGAGCCCATCTCCAATAGGGTTTGAATGAGGACTGCCTCATGCATGTGCAGCCTGACTTAACTGGTATTTCTCTTAATTATCAGATTTAATCACCACCTCTCTGGTGAAATAATTTTTGACTCAAAAGAGAAATTAATATAAAAGGAACCAATAGGCAAAAAAATAAAAGGGAGAACAAAATTCAGTAAAGGAAACACCTTTAGATGACTTTTTTGTTTAGTGAAATATTATTTCCTTTTCCATTCCATTCACCTGACAGAAGTCCCAAGGCCAGGGTCCCTCAGGGACTCCGGCTCTTGTCAGTTTTCTCAGGGTTGGGGAGGAGCCCAGGGGCTCTGGGTTTGATAAGGCTTGAAATGCCTCCCCTGCTTTGGTGCCAATCCATACAGCATCCCCCATTCCTTGCCCCCTGCTGATGGATCTGAGGTGAAGAACCTGTGGCCTCTCTTGAACTATGGAGTTTTTAGCAGGGGGTAGGGGAAGGAAGAATCGAGGGTAGAAGTGGGCGGAGGAGAAGGAAAAGGAGAGGATAGGAATGCTGTACAGGTAAGGGAGAGTTCTTGAACTCACAATGAAGCCAAAGCTTGTTGAAGATTCTTTACAGTCATAGAAAAGTTAAATAAATATTAGCATTTGAGGAATCAGGGAAGAGTCCCCACTTGACAGAAGGTGGCTGAGGGTAGATGAGCTAACATCCAAGTTTCCTTCCTACCAATGATAGAATTCTATGAAGTTGGGATGACTGAGAGAGATTGTGGGATAGAAGAGAGTAAATAAGAATGTAAGCCCGTGAAGAAAGTTTACCATGTATGATAAGAAACAAGAGGAAGAGGGGGAGGTGGTAGGGCTTAGGACTTAAGAAGTCCAAGACTGCCTAAACACTGACCCTGACCTAGAGTCTGATTTTGGGAGGGGATACATGCAGGGCACTGGACTTTGGGGAGGAGGCTGCACTTGCCTTGACTTATCATCAAGTGAAGGGACACCAAGTCTTTATGTACACAGTGGTGTGTTGCAAGGGGAACAGGGGTGGAGAGAACAAAAATGTTTAGTGAGCTCTTGCCATGCACCATGATCTATGCTAGATACTTCTGTGCATTTACTCCCATGACAAACTTGAAAAGTATCCATCACAATCCTAATTTTATAGTTGACAAAACTGGCTTAGAGGGGTAAATGATTTACCCACAGTACATACCCACTGTTAGTAAAGGGAGGGCTGATGTTTAAACCTTTCTAATTGCTAAACCAGATCATCTTCTAGGTATTACTGAGGTTTAGGAAGCTTGCTGGCCAACACAATAATGGCTTTTAATGAGTCAGTGTCAGGATCCATTCAACTTAATGCTCCTACAGTGATTCCTACAATTAGACCTCAATCAAATAATAAGAAGCTAAACATTTTAGAACCTGTACTTTCATCCTTCTGTGGCCTTTTAGCACCTTATACTGCTTATCTCTCATTTATTAGGCATTCTTGAAAAGCTCCAAGCATAACAGAACATGAAGAGCCATGCAGGATGCCCTTCTGCAACACACACGTTTCCCATCTAGGACTCTGATCACATCACAATTCACTTCCCAGAAACCTTTAATAGCTTCCTTTGAATTGCACAACACCAGACACTAATCTTTGAGTTGGCATTTCAGTCCCTGAACGTATAGGCTCAATAGTCCCTTCCAGCTCTTCCTCCCATTATTCCTCCATACTCCAATGAAACAGCCCACCTGGGTGGTTTTCCTGTGGCTTCATTCACTCAAAATTCTCTCCCTTACCAGACCCAGATCTACTGGCAAAATCCTCACTTGAGGCCATTATTTCCATACAAACTTTTCTGGTTCCTTCCGCTGACAATAGGTCTCTCCTTCCAGGTCACTCAGTAGGTTACGAAGCTGGGTCTGCACCACTCCCCCCTGCCCCAGACACCCACTGCCCTAGCCCCTAGCTTAGTCTCTTTCTAGAGAACGCTAATGCTAGGAAGACTGTTTCCCAATGAGACAGTGGCACAAGGCTGAAAGGACTCCAGAGGAACCCAGAAGGATCTCCCACCTTCTGTGGTCAGAGCACCTGGGATCTGGCATGACACCTGAATGTGAGTCCTCGATCTGCACTTGTCCTACTTCTTCTGGGCATCCCCGGCAAGGTTTGCAGCACACATGGCAAAGCCACTGGCAAGTCTCTTTCTTTTCACTGGGCCATCAGTTGGATAGATGAGGAACATTTCTCCCCGGGCTTTTCAGCCCCACACAAATTCATTAACAGACACCCCTCTGGTGTCCCTGCTACCATTACTATTCATGCATAATCTAGAGGAAATGAGACAGGAAACATCAAGAAGGCCTGTGACCCAGAACTGACCACTCCCGTCTGGGAGGCAGGCTGCTCTCCCTTGTTTCTGTGGTGG
Source organism: Rousettus aegyptiacus (assembly GCF_014176215.1). Taxonomy (NCBI): domain Eukaryota; kingdom Metazoa; phylum Chordata; class Mammalia; order Chiroptera; family Pteropodidae; genus Rousettus; species Rousettus aegyptiacus. The sequence continues at coordinate 70,361,565 of NW_023416309.1, forward strand.
GTATGGATCTGGAGTCACTAACACCTGCTGAACCTCTCAAGTGTAGTAGAGCATGTGGGCCCAGAAAATGCTGGAGCAGAGTTTGAATAATAGGAACTGCTTCTGACTTAATTAGATTCATATTAAAGTCACACTCCCCAAAGTATGCAGAAACTATGGGGAGGCCTCCATTTCTCCCTCCTTCATGATCTGCATTCCTCCTCTCATTCTACCCAAGTCCAGACATCATTCCTCCTCTCCCCTTTTTCTATATCTTTGTTCACCCCTTACCTAAGTGTTTGCCGCCCCTCCCCCTCCCCCCCCCCCCCGCCATCACAATCACTCACCATTCTTTTCCTCTCCTTCTGTCTCCACTCTCGGGCACCCCACAGCCTAGAGCTATGCGTCTACTCAGTCTCTCTGCTCAGTAGCTATGAGCACAGGCCAAAGCCTTGGGATGCTCCGGTAGTGTGAAAATGGATGGCAGAAGAGATGCCCCTCAGCCCCCAGTGGCTCCTTGTATGTAGGCCTGTATATTTCCAACTCCCTCATGATAAAGAGGAAATAACAGTGATGGCTCATTTAATGTGCCTGTGGCTGAGGACAGAGAGAAAGCCATTAGGGGCTATGGATGGAAACACTTATGTTTGGATACTCCTAAGATAGAGTTTCTCAGACTCAGCACTATTGCCATTTGGGGGCCAGATCATTCTTCGTTATGTGCGTGTGGGGGTGGGGGGGTGGGGGTGGTCGTCCTATGTATTGGAGGATGTTTAGCAGTATCCTGGTTTTTACTTGATAGATGCCAGTAAACTGACATCCGCCCACCTCCTTCTTCCCTCTTGGGCTAATCAGAAATGTCTCCAGGAGTTGCCAAATGTCCCCTGGAGATCAAAATAGTCCTGGTTTGAGAGCCATTGTCTGAGCTTAACTTCTCATTTAGGCATCTATATGGTTGAAATAGAAGGGTATTGGCCTTGGCGTTTGTGTCCTGGACCTGCCACTTCCCAGCTCCCACCTCGGCTTCCTAGTGCCTATCCTTAGCCATGCTTAAGCTCTCTGAGTTGTTTTTGTTGTCGCTTTATTTGCCAAACGAGGCCATTGCCTACTTCTCAGGATTAATGTGAAGAACAAATGAGATGCAAACTATAAAGTACCACATCAAATTACAGAAAACATATTTAACTACACTATGTTATTATTATATGCAAATAAGACTAAATCTGTATACTCAAGGGAGAGTTAATTTAAGTGATGATAGATAAGGGCACTCCAGAAATTCAGCTGATTAGATTGGAGGATTTGTGGAAATAGTTTAAAGGGAGGTAGGGACTCAGCAGTCAGGGTGGAAGAAGGAGAAAAACATGAAAGCAGGTGTAAAGAGGAAAATTTCCATTAAAATCGGGTCTCTAAAAAGCACTGTGGATGAGGCCAGCAATTGATCTGGACTAGATTTCTCCCTACTTGGAGGGAATGATGTGGGAGTCAGTGTAAGAATATGTAGCTCAGGGTTGAAGGAGAGTGCAGCTACACTGGGGTGAGGGGGAAACCCAGAAAAAAGCTTCTCAGCTAGCCAAGGGGAGTAAGCAAGGAGGAGAACCTGAATGAGAAGGCTCCAAATCAGAATTAACACACACCCCAAAATAAGAAAATAAGAAAGGTTCAGAGACAGGCTTGTCAGGGAGCAGCATAAATATTGCTGCCTCTGCTCCCCAGCATCTCATACCTTCCTCTGATTTTTTTTCTTTGGGGAACCACCCATTTTCCATTCTCTGTCTATGTGGCTTCAGAAGTGGACATTGATATTACATCCCCCCAAATGCAGCAACAGATTCAGCAATAGGCATATAATCAAGTGAGGCTGATCACAGCTAGTGAGCATCGGTCCTGAGACTTTTGTGTACATCTCTGGAAAAGATGCAGTTTCTTTCTACTGAAGTTGCTAACCTGGAAGGGTATAAAGAAACCTGTCTGAGAAGGAAGCCAACACAGAACAAAGCAGAACAGATAGATGAATAGAGATAGATTCTAATGAAACCATCTGTACACCTGGATCCAGCCAATCCTGAACTCCAGACCCCACACATTTTTTTTAAGTAAAATAAGGTCATAAACTTTTTAAAAAGTCCATTTTGAGTCAGGCTTGAATTTGAAAGAGTCCTTAAAACATAGGGAGGCAGCGTGGTCAAGTGGCAAAAAGGTTGGCTTAAGAATCAGGAAATCTAATCTTGGCTGTAAGAGGTTATCTTACCTCTATAAGCTTCAGTTTACTCTTCTATTAATATAAGTATAATGAACAAGATAGTGTCGAAGGACCCTTCCCACTAGTAAATGTGATGATTCTGACCACTCTATTCTCAATAAGTACAGCCTACAAATAGTGACCACCAAGATTTTCTCAGGAACAGCTACTGGACACTCTCAGCTACAGTGTGCAACTTCTAGTTATTTATTTGTCCAAAAAGCTGAGGGCTGGCCCTGGACAAGATTGTAAATCAGGAAAGTTTTTCTCCATTAGAAACATAACCTTCCTTTCCACTCTAGGATCTTTAGTCCCAATGCCCTCCACCAAAACAAAAACTGACCTGACAGACTTTTGCCCTTTAGTCTGAATTAGATTTTTAAATGAGCTTTTTTTTTTCCCTTTTAATACAATTTCAGCAAACATTTGGTCAGGTTTCTAATAATCTTTGCAGAGATGTAGTTTATGGCTCTCAGGGCAATTGGCCTAAAGATGAGCTGTCACCTATGACTTGCTATCAAGAAGGGTCACATCCCTAAGACTAGATTCCAGGTTCTCAGGAGGGGGCAATGTAAACTAATTTCATTCCAAACTGGAATTCAAAAGAGTCTAGCAGACCAAAGACGGTATTTACAAAAGGGTCTAGGCATTAGCAAATTGCTAAATTGAAATGTTTTCAGGCTTAGAAAGAGGGGCATTAGTACACTGGGGCTGAGGCTAATCCTATTATTTAGAACTCTATCAGAGCATTCTTCTGGCTGGAGCCTAATCTCTCAGGGGGTGGATTACTGCAGGGGGCTGCTTTTCACTCCCCCTCTCTATGCTTTAATGATATTTCCTGGGTACACAGCTAGATTAGGACAAGACTACAGCCAGCCCTTCCCTTGCCCCTACCCTCCTCCCAATCAAATTTCATATCATTCCTTGGGAACACTGTTTATGGTTAATAATGATAAGCTAAGCGAGAAAGTTTATTTTGTAAATAGTGAAAAACAACAATGGGAATCTACTTTCCACCTTAACTTTCAGGCTTGAATTGACACAATGATTGTCATATACTTTGGGTGCCCAAGAGAGGAAGAAGAAACTTGCTACAGCTGAGAGTTTCTTTCATTCATTCATTCATTCATTCATTCATTCATTGCCATGGCTCTTGGTACCTCCAGACCAGATGGTGGATGTGGTGTTGGTCTACCTGTACTTATGCCCTGAGCATGAATAGGGCTGCCCGTGTTTTCCCTAGATTGGCGGTCAGTACACTTTTTCTATAAAGAACCAGAGTAAATATTTTAGGTTGCATGTTCTCTGTCACAACTATTCAACTCTGCCATCATGGCGCAAAAGTAACCATAGACAAATATTAACAAATGGTGTTGTTATGTTCTAGTAAAACTTTATTTAACAAAGCAGATGCCCCAGATGTGGTCCAGGCCTAGTGTGCTGATCCCCAGGCTAGAAACCAACTCAACTGAGTGACTAGATTTATTGGTGTGAACTTAGTAATAGTCTGTCAATTTCTTCTGTGCCCCTTCTAGTAGATGTTGCATAACTACCTTCCTGGGAAGGTATGAGGACAACTGATGAAGACAAAAGGCATAGATGAGATGGCCCCCTGAGATTCCTCCTAGTACACAGATACCAGGGTTCAGGGTGAATGAAAAATGATGAAAAACTCTTTCTCAATGTGTCCATTTCTGGTCTTACCTTGCGTGGTGTCTCTATTGGCAAGGGAAGGGTCCTAAAGATAATGGGGCACAAAGCCCATCCAGGGCTGGGATCTCTCACTGACAGCCCATCTTATTGATTCTGCTGGTTGAGCCACTTTGTAGTGTATATTTATTTATTCGACTCCTGTTTCTCTTTAGCATATTTATAGGAAGGCATTTTATAATTATAATTATTTTTTGAATGTCTGCCAACTTTGAGTTTGGCCTTGTGCTAGGCAATCTGAGTTCAGAGGAAAAAGGCACAGTCTCTGGCCCCAGAGAGCTCACAGAGTTGTAGGCAAAAGAAAAATAAATAATTATGGTGTGATGTTAAGTGCTGTGATAGTGCTAAGCCAACAGTACTATGGAAGAACAAGCAGGTTCAAGTTCTAGTGCTATACTGAGGCCCTGTCTCTTTCTGGGACAGAATTCCAGGGCACAGAATAAATAACCCACTTCTCAGTGGCCAGTCAAGTACCACTGAGCTCCATTCACCTGCTTAGAATCACAGTGAGCTGAGGCAGAGGCCTTCCAAGTACATTTGTAGAAATGAAGAGAGGCCCATTCAAGGAAAAAAAAAAAATCCCTCTATTTGCTTCTTACAGCAGTTTTTGTTTATCTCATTATCTCCCAACCTGAAGAACAGGACCATCTGGCATGCGGGCATGTTAACAAGATCATAAATTAGAAGGAGAAATGAAGCCAGATTTCCATAATGGTCGCAAGACAGAAATCAACAGCACTGGGACAGAATTTGCCGGGAAGGTAGGGTGGGAGGGAGAGGGAGCAAAATAAAAATGCCTCAGCACATCCAATCTGAATGAAAAACACAAATCCAGAGTCATTTAGGAGTGTTTTTAAAAAAGTGCTGGCAAAGCATCTCTCCTGCCTTTCTCCCCCTTCTCTCCCTTTTCCTGTCTTCTGGGTCTGCCCATAGGAACGGGGCCAACTTGAATCCCCTCCTCGTACCTGTAGGTTATTATTACAATTATTGTAATAATTGTGTGAAAACTCCCTCTGCTTCTCATTTCACAGAGGAAGTTTCACCGGTGCACATGGCCACGTGCTTGGGCCAGAACTCTGGGCCACCAATGTTTCCTGAGATTTCTCGTGTATCCTGGAACTCTGTGCCTTAAGTATGGCAAAGGCCTAAACTGCGGGTAATTAATGAGAGAGGGCATTACTCACCAATGACATGGATGCTGAGGGTTACCAGGACACATACACAGTTTTCCCCAGTGTCACTACACAATAGGTTTCTCTTGGCTTCTTGGCAGAGACAGCTCCTCCCCACTCCCCAGGCTGTATTAAAGGAGCACACTGAATACCCTCACCTGCTGTCGCCCCGGGTCCCTTCCCCCTTGCTGCCACAGCTTTTCCAGCCCTGCACCTTTCTCTGTGAACACTGGTCTCTCCCAGGGCCAATGTTCTTTTGAATCTGTCCTGATAATAATAAAAAAGATTCTATTCTGTTTTCAAAACGTGGGGAGCGGAAGATAATTTTGTCTCATTGGTTGTACTTATAGAGGACACCAGGAAGAGGAGGGGAAAATAACACACTCTTTTTCAATTGGAAAAGTAACACCACTATGGATTCACTTTGCTGATTTTATGGAGCATAAAGCTCAAAGATTGCCTGCAAATTTATCTCTGCTGTGTTTCTTTTTAAGGGGCAATTCATTGATAATTTTTTTCAATTTGTTCCTTGATTTTTCAACTAGTCAAGCATTTAAACTTTTTTAAAAGTCAATTTTGATAATTTACACTTGTTTAGAAAATTACTCTTTCCATAGATATAAAAAAAAATCTGTTTTCTATATCTATTATTTCTTATCCTATTTTGGTTCTTGTTTTGTATATTTGTATCTTTCTCTCTAAATCTTTCTCATTAATATTGATACTTGCTTTGGATATTTTATTTGTTTTTTTTTGTTTGTTTGTTTAAGCCACACTTCTTGAATCAATTAATCCATTCTCCTTTGTAATTACTAGTTTCTGGTTTTATCCTTATCAGTTGTGACCTGCTAATTTCTAAGGATTTACTTAATTGTACCTTTCTATATTCTGAGATGAATGGGTAATTCATTTTTGTGCTGTCAATTCACTCACATATTAAGGCCCAACATACGGTCAATTTTATAAATGTCCCATGGTCACAAGAAAATAAAATATTTTGTCTTCTTTGTAGGTTAGTGATGTATATATTTAATTATTAAATATTTATACAGATAATTATAGCCTTATTTACTCTTTGAATTCTAGATTGCTCCAGAATTATTATTATGCCCTTTTAATTTTTGTCAATGATTTCTTCAATTCCAAGTAGTTTGGCTTTATTTATTTTGATGTAATATTATTATTTACATAAGTCTATTAGATCTTTATTAGAGATTATTTACTCCATCGGCAGAAAATGACTCTGTCCTATTCAACATGCGTAGAAAAATGATGATTCTATGTATGATTTTTGTTTGTTCCTTTTTGCATCACCTGGCATTTTTCTTTTTTTAATTTTATTTTATTATTAGTTTCAAGTACATTGATTAGACATTTATTTAGTTTATAAAACAATCTCCCTAATTGCTCTTTCTCTCCTCTGGCTCTCCACCTAGCCATTACATTAATGCTAATTGCATTCCCTATGCTGGGCTCCCCATCCCCGTGACCATCTATCAACTACTAATTTGTACTTCTTTAACCCTTTACCCCATTCTCTCAGCCCCCAAACCCCCTGCCCTCTGTCCATCACCAGATTGTCTTCCATATTTGTGAGTCTGTTTTTGATTAGTTTGTTCTTTTTGTTTCTTAGATTCTACATATAAGTGAAATAATTTTCTATCCAGCTCTTAACTAAATTTTTGGGAGTAATTATGCTATAGATATATTTCTTGTAGGTAGCATAAAGCTAGGCTTTATTTCATGAACTCTTCTGAAAGTCTGTATTTGAACATAGGAGTTGAATTCATTTATCTGTATCTCATACCTGATTTGTTTGTTCTTATTTCTGCATTATCAATATTATTATTATTTTGCTTTTTGTTTTTTATGTTCCCTTGATGTTTATTTAATAGTATTAGCTCCACTAAACCATATTTTGCTTTTCCCCCTACAATGTTTTTTAGTCCTACTAGTAGTTACTTTCAACTTTACAAATACAATCAAACCTATACTTTATAAATTATCAGAATTAATAATACAAAATTTTGGCCCTGTTTAATATCGATAAATGATTACCTTTACAATATCTTTTTTTTTTTTTGCTTTCAAGTGTCATAATATTTGCATTGCTTTGTAATTTTGTTGACAATAATATTTTTAGACCTATATGTTTAGGTAGTCTCTGTGGTCACCACCAGTGCCACGGTCTTCTCTTGTGAGCTCTTTGACTCATTTTTTGGTTGTCAGGTATAAATTCTTGGAATTTTGGTTGACTGTTGTCTTCTTGGATGGAAACCTTTTCCTATCCTGTGTAGCATCTCTCTTTTATATCTCTCTAGATCTCCCTCTAAGATCCTCCTAAAAAGTAAGAAAAGAAAATATAATCCCTCCCCTGAAATCCCTATTCTCCCTCTTTCCCTAAAGATCCCTCTCCCTCTCCCTCCCTCTCCCTCTCCCTCTCCCTCTCCTCTCCTCTCCCCTCTCCCTCTCCCTCTCCCTCTCCCTCTCCCTCTCCCTCTCTCCTGCTCTCTCTCTCTCCCTCTATCCCTCTCTCTTTCTCTTATTTTATTTTTGAGTTGCTGTCTTCGGGAATTTACCTCATCTTATGTTACGGTGATCTCTGTGGCAAATTTAACTTGTGTCCTTTTGTAGAGTACTTTTGTTTCTTTTTAAATTCCTTGCCTGGGCATTTGATGAAATCTTTCTTTAACCTTGAAATTGAAAAAAAAAATCAACAAATGTCTATGTGTTGGTTATTTTAATTAACTGAGCCCGGGGAGCCCATTCCATCTACCCATTCAAGTCTTTCTAAATTCAAGAAAGTTTTCTTCTACTCTAGTCTATTTTATTCTTTAGATCTATTCAATTATGTTTTAAAAAGTTAATCAATCCTCTTTTCTCTTCTTCAATAACTCCTTAACTACATGTTGATTTTTACTCTCCAAACTCAAACCCCAGGGACTTATCTGACCATTTCTATCTCCTACTCCTTTTTCCTTCAGCATCTGGAGAGCATTTCTAGCTTGTCCTTCACATCCCTGTTGATATCTTTTTTGGAATCTGTTTTGCTCCTTGCCACTTCCAATGCCATTTCCAGTGTTATTTGCTTCCTTTTATTCTTTCCTTACTCTATCATGCCTTTAAAAACATCTTCAGTCTGTTTTCTTGTTACCTACTGTTTCACCTCATATTTTATTAAGTGTATGGACTCTTCTACTTCCACTAAAATTAATGCCATTTAATATTTACATATGTTCTAAATATAATAAAATCATTTTATGTCTAATTCTTGAATGCTATATTTATTTTTTATATACTTAATATTTTGAATATATTTCACTGACTTAACTTTAAATGAGAAGACCATCTCAATTTGGAACAGCCCCAGAAGTAGTACCATTAGATTCTCCTTGGAACTCTCTATTTTATCTTGGATGCTGCATTCCACCCAGATCCTAAGTTGCTATAAATTTACACACAACTGTGGACAATTCCAGCATGGGATAGTGATTGCTCTGTCATTTCTTTACAGCCAAGACTTAGCTTTTCCTGTCTTATATATTACAGTGTAGGGGAGTTGGGTCCCTTCTTGGAACCCTTGTAGAGGCACATTGAAGGAAAACATTGTCATTGGGTTAGGACTCTACAGAGCCTGGTAGACAGGGACCCCTGTGACTTTGTGGTGAACCTGGCCAAGTTCTGCTCCTCATGGCTACTTTCTGGTGTGGCGGCACATCACCTGGATGATTCCTACTCATTCTTTAGATTTCCTTTTCATTCATTCATTCACTCACTCATTCAATACATGTTAGTTTATTGATCCATTCAACAAGTATTTAAGAATAAGTGCCAGGCACAGTGCTAGTTGCTAGGAATAGGATCAAGAAAGAGGAAAACAAGATCCCCTCACCAGGCTTTCATTCCAGTGGGTCAAACAAATTCATCAGTCCCTGTCAAGACACATATAGGATAGGAGTAAACAACTAACTGACAAGTTGATTACAGCCTGTGGTAGATACTGCAGAAGATATCATAAAGTTAGGTACCATTATTTTAGATCTAGAGGTCTTTGAAGGCTTCTTATGAGGAGATGACATTTGAGATGAGGTGTGAGAAGTGACAGGAAGGTTGGTGTGTTGGAGAACAGAAAGGAGGCCACTGCATTGGAGCAGAGTAAAGCATGCTGGTGTTTTCTGTTAACTCGAAGTCCACTATCACCTTCTCCACTCTGTGTACCCCAAATTCCCTGATCCTCTAAATTCCAGTTGGGCTCACCAACAGGAGACTGGAGTGTAGGTGGACAGGAAAGTCACTTGGGGTATATATTCCCCCAGCCTGTGCACACATGGGTCACTGGGGGTCAGCTCTAGCTCCTCTCTGAGGCCTTTCCATACCTTCTCTTGGTTCTGGAACCCACCCCTCCCCTCACTCCTTGAGGTCAGGGATTGCATCACCTCCCCACTGTTGTCAGTACCCAGAGACTGCACTATCCTTTGTTAGTTCCCCTAATGATATTCACCCTTTCTTCAGGAACCTAGTTTACATGAGCTGTTTGTTTCCTGCTGGAGGAGAGTGATATAAGATTACATTGCACATCTGTCAGGGTTAAACAGGTGACTATTTTATGCCCTACTACCACACATTCCTCAGATGCCGAGTTATAACTTCAGTGCTTACTGGAATGAATCACTGACTCCCTCATGTCTGCCTTGTTATTCATTTTCATCTTGTTTCACCTGCTGTTGGTGGAGACTGAGGAGGGGATGCCTGCTTATCTAGAAGTCTAGATCCTGGCTGTTCCCCAGGAGTGTGTGTCATAATCCTTATGGAAGAGAATCCAAACTGATGGGTGACTTTTGGATCCCTCTGAGGGGGACATTCTTCCTAAGTGAGAGGAAAGTAAAGGGCATCATCAATTTTATGCACATGACTCTGGGGACTGAGCCCTCCAAGAAACCTTCCCTAGAGATCTCCCCAACCCACCTCTGACTTCCTTCTCACCATATGCTCATAATTGAGCATTTGGCATGGAGAAACTCAGAGCAGAAAACAGCAGAGGTGTTCTGAGATGGCTCAGCTGTATGGACAGTGTCAAGGGCTTCACTCAGAGTTGAAACCTTAACAATTCCAAGATGAGAAACTCTAGAGCTGACAGTCTGCTGCCGAGGCCAGGCAGGAGCCCTGAGAAGAGAAAACTGCTTCCTCACAAAGCAATTCAGTCTAGAACTGATGTTCTTCTGGGTAGTCAGAGAAGAGAGGAGTAGGAAAGCAGAATCCTGGAGGGAGGGATCCAAGGTGGCAGGATTCTGAGGCTGCCTCTTATGAGGCCCCTTTGACCGAGTGCCCCTTACCCACGATATGGCAGGATATCCTCAACGCCTGCTGTTTTCCTCCTTCTTGGGTGGCGGGGGGGGGGGGGGGGGGGAGTGGTGCTATTAGCTCCCTATTGCTACTGTAACAAATTACCAAAAACTCAGTGGCTTGAAAAACATACATTTATTATCTTATATTTCTGGAGATCAGAAGCCAAAATGGGTTTTACTGGCCTAGAATTAAGGTGTTAAATAAAGGTCTGTGTTCCTTCTGGAGGTTCTTGGGTAGAATCTGTTTCCTTGCCCTAGAAGCTCCCTGCATTATTGGCTGGTGGCCCCTTCCTAAATCTTCAAAGCCAGCAGTGTAGCACCTTCCGATCTCTCTCCTGACTTCTACTTTCTTGCCTCCCTGTCCCTATTATCAGGTCCATGTGATTACTTTGAGACCACTTGGATAATCCAGGATAATTTTCCAAACTTAAATTCTCTTTGCCATGTAAGTACCATATGCATAGATTTCAGGGATTAGGATGTGGACATCTTTGGGATCATTTTCTGCCTTCCATAGGGGCTCAGGAAATGGTATAAGCTACAATATCTAAATCAAGACAGGGTGCTGGTTGAGGGCTCTTAAGGAGCAACCTTTCCTGCTCAATTGGGTTTGGAAAGGAAGGACATATTGGTCTGATAAATGAAGCAAGACCCAGGAGGGGGCAGTGACAGATGCCACAATAGCTGTTCTTCCCCAGACCTTGTCTCAACTCCAACTTTCTGAGAGGGTTGGCTCACCAGAGTTAAACACAATCTCAGCTCTAAAACTCAAGAAGTCTCAGGATAGGATCCCAGAGCTGCCCCAGCCGTGCAGGTTCTGACTGCATGTAGAAAAATGAGGTCCTTCATGGCAAGTGAGGGGTGCTCCAACCCCCTTCCCATACACTGACCTGCATTTTGGCCAGGAGCTTCATGAGTAGGAAGAGCTGGGTAGTTTGTGGTTGCAGTTCATGGCTTTAGGCTGCACCTTCTTCTTTAAAAGGAATAATGGGCTTCCAGCTTCCCTTTTGAGAATCGTCTTGGTCTATCTGTGTGCTGAAAAATCTAGGAGCTGTCCTGCTATTCCTCTGGGAATAACCCTGGGGTGACAGGCTCCCCTTTCCTAAGGCGAGTGCTCAGATGAAAATGAGCCTCCAGCCCTCTTCAATTCTCACTGTAATAACAGAATCTGGCACTGTAACACACTTTCTCATAGGCCTTTGCATGCAGGCTGCACCCTGGAGGATGCTCTGGTTGCTTCTTTCCCTGACTTATGAAATCTGGGCTCTGTATGTGCACAGCTGTCCCTCTGTAGCCTAGTGAAGATACCTAAAGCACATAAAAGCTGTGCCACATGCTAACCATGGACAGGAGACAGAATCCACTGCACCCGTGAGGATAGTGTTTCAGGACATCAGGGAACATCAGAGAATGGTCTTCCAGGCAAGAGTGGGCCTGGGAAGTAGAGGAAGTGGCAGGAGGAAAGGGCAATGAATGGAACAGACCAGGAGGCAGAGGGAAACAAAGTGGATGAACTCATCTCCCCCAAGTTGTTGAATTGGGAAAATGAAAAATATAAATTAAATAACACATCTGTTCTCTGAGGTCCCTTCCAGCTTTAAAATTTTATGCCTCCATAAGCTTTAGGGGAAAAGAATAAACCAACCACTAATATCAAGGAGATTTTGAAAGGTTTAAAGGTTTTATAAGCTGTATCTAACAGGAACACGGATGTTTGCTGCACACACTGGAAGGTCTAGAGGGAAAAGTGAATACTCAGCTCTCCATTAGCTGAATGGAGGTTTATCCCAAGCAAACCTTACTTTTAGGCACTTCACTGTATCTATTCTGCTGAACATTAAGCTCTCGGAACTTGGATACTGTTTTCCGCTAAGTCCAACAGGAGCTACAAGAAGGGGCCCTCTAATCCATCATATTTCTACTTCCGAAAGAAGTGAGAACCAGTTACAACAGAGAACAAAGGCTTCCTATTAGAAGCCTGATGAGGGCTGGTCCCGCTGAAAGCTCGGAGGCTGCGAATTTCATTACATGTGGCACTGACAACCATAGCAGTGGGTCCATCTCCTGCCTCACCTTTCTCTAATTTATCTGCTTTTATGCAGAGACAAAACCTTTTTTTCCATCTAAGAAATAACAGAGGATACTGAGAAATTCTAGAAGTTCTTGAGGACCATTGTCATAATATGGTCAAGGTGACAAAAATTAGAGGTGATCTTTAAAATTCATAAACTGGGGGTGGGGTGCCTTGTACTTGAAATTAAATATGAACTATTTAGAGATCACCTCTAACTCGTTCATCATTATAACCCCGAGGCCAAGAGTAGCACCCGGACATAGCGGATGCTCAATACTCAGTGAATGAATGAATGAATGAATGAATGAATAATTAGGAAGGAAACAAATCTTTGTATCCATAGGAACTACCTATGAACAGCTTGCAAATACATCTTGGTAATATTCCTCTATAGGATCACTGAAACTAGCAAGGAGGATATTCAATGTTATAGAAAAATGTGTAATTTCAAAGCTTCTGGTATTTCCTTGTGGCTGCTGAGAGGGAAAACTCAGAGACATGGTCCTTTGTTTAACAGGCATTTAGTGACATTTTGGACATCCAAAAAGTAAATCTAGAAGGGTGAGATGAGGCAAACAGCCTAATCTGCATAAAAGAATCATAAGCAATCAGAAAGGAAAAAGGACAAGCCAGGTTTCCAGGAAGCTGCCTTGGGAAAACATGGAGTGTGAGGAAAGTCCCTATGGAGGACTGTGGTCAATACATTTCTAGGATCAATAATGTTTGATAGCCATTTAGAAACTGTTAATTGCTCTTTGCTTTTATTTTACCCTCCTAACCCCAAATTTTCAGAAAAAGTGTTTATAAAACCTTGTGTGATAGGGAGCTTTGGAGAATAAACAGGAAAGGAAGGTAGATGGTATCAGGGGTGGGTGGTCTACAGAAAGAGAATGTCTGACGGAGGAGCAAAGGCTGGTTATAGACAGGTACACAGAGGCGAAACTGTAATGTGACTCAGCAATGGACAGGGGCAAACACACAGATGGCAGGCTGAAAATGGCCCCCAAAGATGTGTCCAAAACCTGTAAATATATTACCTTGCATGGCAAAAGGCACTTTGAAAAAGTCATTAATTTAAGGATCTTAAGATGGGAGAGATTATCGTGGACTATCTGGGTGAGCCCAATGTAATCACAGGGTGATTATAAGAAGGAAGCAAGAAGGTCAGTCTGAGAAGGGGATGTGATGACAGAAACAGAGCTTGCTATCTGTGGTCATTAGCCAAGGAATGCAGGCGGCCTCTAGAAGCTGGCAGAGGCAAGGTAATGTACTGCCCCCTAGAGCCTCCAAGAGGAACGTAGCCCTGCTCTCACTTTGATTTTAGCCCAATGAAACCTATTTTGCAGTTCTGACCACCAGAACTGTACAATAATAAATTTGTGTAGTTTTAAGCCAGTAAGTTTGTGGTAATTTGTTACAGTGGCAATAGGAAACTAATGTCACATTTTTCTAAGAGCCAGGAAAAAGCTAACCCTTGAGAGAAGGAAATCAAACAGCAAGGTTCAGATGAAGGTTCAGGTGAGTTCTGATCACCTGAACATTCTGGTTCAGTAATAAGTAGTTTGGTGTGACTTCCTTTCCCCTATCTTAACTCTACAGACTGGAGACCCATGAAAAACCTAGGGCATTGGGGATAGGGTAGATGGAAACTGTCTTTCACAACGTAAAGTTCCTATCCTCTCCATCAGCCGTCCACCACCAGGATCCCAGTTTTGAAAGGACTGAGTGGCTGGTCCAATGATTAGACTGTTGAGCAGAAAGGCAGGTCTTGAAATTGTAGAGCTGGATGAGACCTATGTCCAGTTTTACCATTTCATAAATGAGGAGCTGAGGTCCAGAGAGTGATTTATCCAAGCACACAGAGCTAGTACAAGGCAGAAGTAGACTCATTTCAAAGCATGTGGTCTTTGTTCTACAAAGGCCCTTGTTAGGGACTGAGCTCCAGCATAGGGCTTTACAGCCAGAGCTACCACAAACTCAGAGGGTACCTTGGAATGTGGGCTGTTTTCTTCCTTCAGGAATGTGTTCCCCTCTCTCAAGCTCCCTTTTCCTGTACCACCTGTTTATCATCCTTGGTTTCCTTCCCTGACCAATGCCCTTGGATTAGGGCCTCTGTCTGGAGGATTCTAAGCACTTTCAGGCTCTACGTCTGCATGAAACATGATGACAGATGTGTTCCCTATGAAACTTCTTTGGCTTGTGTTTGTAAGTACTGGGTTTGGGGTGGTAGTGGAGGGAATGTTTCTGTTATTAGCAGAGTTGAGTTGAGAGCAACAAAGTCAACATGACCCTTTTTAAGCTGTCTCTTAAAGAGCATTTATTCCAAATGGGGGTAGAAAGTCATGGAAGCTGCATTTGCAAAGGCTCCCAGCACACATTGTGTGAACTGCAGCGACTTCAAGCTGCTGCAAAGGGCATGGCAATGTGACCCAATGTGAAGCTCAGCTTCAGAGCAGTTTCTCAACAAAACACAGGGCTTGGGTAGAGAAAGCAGAGCACATTGGCTCTCAGAGTGAAGGAGGAGAAGCCAAGGAGTGGGTGGGAAGGGTGGGAGCAAACAGGTGGGCCAGGATGAGGGTAGAGGGTGGAGCATGACTAGCATTCTAAAAAAGCTCCTGGGAGCAACAACTAGAACAATTTAACATGGAAACTGAGGAAATAGCTTGCCCAGTCTAAGTGACTTGTTTTAGAGTTCCCTCCCATATGTCATCTTCCTGGCTCTCTCAATTGCCCCTTCTTTCCCTTTGGCTGAGAACCATACCCAGTCTTTCCCCCATACCTACAGCAGCACCACCCTTACTGGAGGCTGGGAAAGCTGAGTTGTGTGTTTTGGGAAGCCTACCTGCTCTGATTTCCTCTACACAATGCAGAAAGCCCATTAACTAGATACTGATTTGGGGAAACCAGAAAACACTCCTCAAAAAATTAACAATGTAGCTGTAAGTCATGTTTTTAACTTAGTGCAATGTTTTAAAATATGCATTAAGTGCTTATTAAGTACAGAGGACAGTAGCTTGTAAAAATGCTTTATGTGGTCTGATCCCTATCCTCCAGGACCTGATAATCTAATATAGGACATAAGCCATATATATGCAAACAGCAGCAATGCAAAGCTTAATATGAGATGTATCATGAATATAAAAATAATTTAAAAGACAGATATAATTGTTATAGCCAAGGCTTTCTGGGTAGTGGCCTCTAGAAGTCCTAAATGCCTTGTAAAAATCAGTCAGCTGGTAATGAGAAGACAGAGGGACCAGAGAGATCAAAGAGGGAAGCAGGAGAGGACACAGTATGTTGGGAAGATGGGGAGCGGATTGTTGGGCCAGATCCTTTGGGAGATGAAGCCAAGTGGTTGAAGACTTTGCTGGTTTGAGGAGTTGAAGGTTTTGGTGTGCAACGAACAACTGAAAGAATGTGAGAAAAGTAGAAACATCATAAAAGTGCTGGCTATTTGATTCCTTCAATAGCCTGCACCTGGTGCTTATACAAAAGGATTTCCCTTTGGATTATTTCCTTTGCCTGGGGGCCTTCCTCCACCAAGATGAGACTCTGGCTTTCTTGGCTTCTTCTCTAGGGAACTGAACACATTCATTACAGGGAAGTGAGCCTGTGATGGGGTACTGTGCAAAGAAAGCTGTTACCAGGGGGAAGTAGTTAGTTTTACCTCATGCCCTACCTTTCTTAAGGTGATGAGATTTGAAAATCATGCAGGCAGGATGAAAAATGAGATCTCCTGCTCCTTCGTGCCTGTCCCCAAATCTCTGAAAAACATGTTCTCCTTTCAGTGATGGAGCTAGGGTACAGCTGGGCATGGGGATTGAGTGGAATAAAACACAAAATCTATTGATCATATAGTACATTGTAAATTTAAACAAAACCCTCTGCACAATCTTAAATTCAATACTCTTTCCCAAATGCCTTATAGGTATATGGCATATATTCAAAAACTGTACAAGCAGAAGACTTTTCACATCATATCACACTTGATATCTGTGAGGATTACAACCTAAATGACCATCATAAGGGTGCTGACTAAATAAATGATGGTGCATTTATACTATGAAATAAAACAGATATGGTAGATCTGAATGTGCTGACCAGGAACATTCTCCATGACACATCATCAAGTGAAATAAATTCTAGACCAATATAGATGGCATGACTTCACTTTCATGTAAAAAGGTACGTGTGCATGCACACACATAGATATGCAATAAAGCACAGCAAAATGTTGGAAAAGCTGCTGTTAAAGGCATTTAAGTAATGCAGGGTGCGTTGAAGGAGAAGAGGCTGTAATTTCCACTTCTTTCTTTAATCAGTATAAATGATGAGATTTGAGGCAACTTTTATTTTTTGTCCTTTTGCATCTTTTTAAAAAACAAAAAAAAACTTTTAAAAATTCATAAAGAGTTTTTACTATTAAAATAAGTCATTTGATAAAGTGAAGAATAATAACAGCTATTATTTGTTAAGTGCTTGTGGTATGCCAAGCCCTTATGTCAAGAGCTTTATAAATGTTATCTTGTTGATTCAATCCCCTTTTAAAGTAGATACCATTTTTATCAGCCAGTGAATGAGGCAGTTACCTCATAGAGGTTAAAAGACTTGTTGGCCATCTCACGTCAGTACATGGTAGAGCCAATATTCCATTTGTGGTCTGGTCGCTACGTAGGCTACTGTTGACTAGTACATTGCTCCTGAATAATCTCTTGAAAAAGGAAATAATTCTGTATTCTATATTTAGGTTTTTCATAAAGCAGATTTTAAAATCATGGATATATGATACAATGACTCATGATGATCAGCTTCGAAAGAACAACATCTGAGTTTATACTCCACTTTACTCTTTGCCCTACTTCAAGTGGATGACATATGGATTAATACAAAAAAAATTAAATTTAAAATTTAAAATACCAACCTTATATACTATCTCACTCGTGTTTCCTCAAAAGCCAAAACTTTGGTTGCATAAATTATAACGAGATTTGATGAATAGGAAAGTGAGTTTAAGTAGGGTAAATGACCTGAAGTTGAAGACCTTTTAATCCTCCCTTCCTACCTTCTTGTCTTCTTTTCATTCATCCATTCAACTTGTCGTCCATCCATTCACCTACCACTGCACTCATCTACATTTCTATTTTTCCATCTGTCCATTACTTTTACAAACACTTATAGGATGCCCTACAAGGGGAATTTGTTAGGAACTATGAAGAAACTAAATGGTATCACATAATTTTCAAGGAACTTACAGACTAGCCATTTGTCACTGTAATGTGATTTCTGGACTGGATCTATTGAAAATCACTGTTGGAGGGAGCCAATGCCCCTGACGTACCTTGGTGCACTGAGCCCAGGAAACTCCACGTGGAACCTTTGAGACTTGGGCTGGAAATACAGTCTGTGCACCTGGGGAGGAATATTGCACCAAGGTGAGGGCACCTTGGGAATGGGGATTGCCTGCTTTGTTCTCACTAGGAAGAGACCCAGGCTTTTATCAGTCTCTAAAGCAAGCCGACTTTGTTCATCTGGAAGGTTGCTATCTTTCAATAATGGTGTGACTGTGCTTTTGTGGGAGACCTAAGCTGAGAGTACTGGCTAGGCTGCTGGTAGGAATACTGGTGCTGGTAGTGAGGTGGTTGCTGGGGAGTGAGGTGCAGTAGCCAGAGGTTCTCTCCAGTAATGTCTCTCAGGGATGACAGAGGACTCTCATCAACCAGTTCCCACAGGCCTGAGCCTGAAGATCAAGTTGGAAGAATAGGAGTGTAACTAGTGGCATGAGTAGGGGTCATGGCTCCTGCCTTTTCTCCCCTCTGAAGCTGTGATATCCTTGGATATAGATGCTATTTCAAGTGGTGTCACAGTCTCTAGCAAAGGCTACTTTGATACAAGGCAAGAGCACATGGTCTGTTGTCAAAGAACTGAGTTCAAATTCTGACTCCACCACTTAATGTCCTCATCATCTCATCATAGGCATGCAATTCGACCTCAATGAGCCTCTGTTTTCCTATACGTAAATTAAGATAATGGAAATTAGTGATAAATCATGGGGCAATGCTTGGCATGGATGCTTTGTATTTATTTTGGTGCATTTTTTTTCTGCTGTTAAATGAAACCTTCTCCCAGACCCAGAGTGCCATTTGCCCAGAAGGGAATCAGTGGACATTCCCTGATTCAAGAGACAGATCAGAGAACTCTGTTCTTCCGAGATGAACTTTTACACCCTCTTCTCAGTTCTTGTTCTCCACACCTATCTTCTAGAGCAGTGGCTCTCAAGAAGCAGCTATTTTGTCCCCTGGGGAGCATTTGCAATGTCTGGAGACATAATTGTCATAACTAGGGGAGAAGAAGATATTAGCCTCTAGTAGGTGGAAGCCAAGGATGCTGTTAATCATTCTATAATGCACAGGACAGCCCCCCAAAACAAAGAATTATCCTTTCCCCAAATGTCAATAGTACCAAGGTTCAGAGACACTACTCTTGAGTCAAAGCGAGAACACGAATACCTAGGTAGAGTGAATGTAAATGCATTAAGGCCAAACCAAGAGCTGTTACTAACAGCAACCTTTCTGAGACCTGAGTTGGAGTTGAGCATTATTAACAATGATTATTATGATGATTCTAATGATAATATCAAAACAATTTACCCCGAGCGTCTTCATTCCCCAGTTTTCTCCATCTCAAAATTGGCACTACCAACAAATACCCAAAACCAGAAAGAAGCCTGAAAGTTAACCTTGATTCTTTTTCCCCTTCCTCCTCTCCTCCATGGTTCTACTCAACTGCTGGTTCTAGCATTTCAAAGTACACCCTGAATCCACTGGCTGGCTAAGGTACTTCCCTCTTTCTGGACTTTACCATTCAACAATCTTTTAGCTGATTGTTCTTTCCCACTGTCTTGCCTCCCTGAAATTTAGTCTCCATAGAGCTGCCAAACCGATCTTTTAAAAAGCATTGATTTAATCATGTCATGCACCTGCTTCAAATCCTTCCACTGTCTTTGGAATAAAATCCTAAGGTTCCTTGAGGTTCCTCAGAGTTCAGTTCCTAGAACGAGTTACATTCTCCCCTCCTTTGGGCATTTGTCTTTCTTGTCCCATCTGTGCAAAGTGCTTTCTCTGTCTTCCTCTCAGCTACTCAGTCTCAGTTTAAAAGACTTCTCCTCCTAGAGGCCAAACCTGACCTCTCTAAATCAGCCTACCTTATTATTCTCCTCAGCATCTCCCTGTTTATTTCTGTCACTGCATTCCACAATGTGTAATTAACTAAACCACTAAACTAATTATTTTGTTCACTTATCATCTATCTCCCTCTACTGAACAAGGGCATGACCCGTGTTTCTCATGTTCATTGCTGTGTCCCAGCACCTAGCCCCATGCCTAGATCTAACAAGTGTTCAACAAATTTATTGTCAAATAAATGAGCTGGTTCTTAAAATTATATAGGGTGTTGTAGTTGACAAAACATTGTCAGCTATGTTTATAATCTCTAAAAGGAGGGAAGTAAAGGTAAGTCTCACTGAGGGCTGTCTAATCATCAGCATTGATGTTGGTGATGGTTGTAAAGTAGGTCCTGCTAATAATGACACTGGCAGGAGCACAACACTCCATCCTGGGTTCAGGGCATGGGGGAGGTTCAGTGGTTACCTGATCCATTCCCAGTGGCTACACACACTTCTTAGACAGCTGGGTTAAGACTAGGATCTGTGATCCTGGAATACAGATAGACCTCTTGGCCTGTTGTGGGGAGAAAACCTTACTAGTGACATCCTTAGCACGCATCCTAACTGAATAAGCCATTCAGCCTCCATTGTATGTTTCATAGATCATAGATTGATGCTGAGTTTGCCTTCCCACCCAGGGAAGAGCAGAAAGATGGAAGGGTGGGGGGAAGAATGGGCAAGCTTTAACCTCTGTTCTCTGTCCCTTAGCCCCATTTCTCTAAACTTGCTTTCTCTTATTCTTATCCAGCTAGTCTTTTTTCCCTCTTTGTATGACTTTGCCTGAATTTTTTTTTTTTTTTGTATTTCTCTAAGTTTCACTAATTTCCAGCTGTTCAGCAACACCAACACAATTGTAAACTGTGCTCCTATTTACACCTTTGGATGTAGAGTTGTATTATCTCTATTTTCTTATTTTCTATATATTCTTGATGCTCTGGCATCTGAGGCCTTGCTGACTCTGGAGAGACTGCCCCTCCTAGGGTTAGCTAATTCCTAGAAATAGTGCCCCAGAGCATGCCTTTCATATGCAAACTAACCAATCCCAACCCCCAAGCCCATCACCCTGCCTTGTTTGCTTTTCCTGTGGAAACACAATAAAGTCTCTTAACCACTTTTTCCCCTCATTCCCCCATCCACTCCTGACTGACCCTGGTGCTTCCCTCGTGGCCCTATTTGGCATTCTATGCCTTCTAATTATAGCGATCTATGAATATAAAAAATTCTTTCATGAAAATCATTTCCATATCTGCTTGTCTTATTATACCTTATGATAAAACAAATCCTAATTTAAAACAAGAGTGTTTTCTATTGAACTGTATATCAAAAGATTATTTTTATATTTATTATAAATATTTTTATTTTTTATAGACGACACACTTTGGATATACCAGCAATTCCCAATAAAGACAGAAACCATTCGATATAAATTCATTCTTGAATTAATTGATTAATTAATTAATTAATTAAAACTATATGCCGCCCCACACAAAAGTCCCTCTAGGTTTCAACATATTTGTTATCCTAGTTGCAATCCATTAACGATACCTTCCTGTTAGTCATTAGCTGAACAAGAGACATTTGTCACCTCTCTGTAGGCTCACCCATGTCCCAGGCCAGTGGCAGGATTCATATCAAGGCACGTGGGCTTCACTTAGCCAAAGACTAGATGTTGGGGGTCTCTCTGGACCCTTTTCCCCACACACCCTGTCTGGTCGGTACCCAGGAGTCTTGGATCCATTCAGACAGAAGGATAAAAGCTTATCACTCTCTTTCTTTGTAGCCACCAGATTTAAAAATTGTTTGGTTTCTCTGCTAGACTTGGGTCCATCATTTTTACCAAGAAAATTAGATCCCAAAACTGCTTCTGGGAGACTGTCTCTGCACCTAGGTTTGCCAATTGCTGGCAGTGGAAAAATTCTTCCTTACTGTATAGGAACAAAGTCCCTCGTGTGGCAGTCCGTGCCCTTCTCTTTCTATTCTGGCCTCGCTAAACCTGGATATAACCATCCTTCTTATAGAAAATTTCCACAGACTCGCACATTGTTATTTGTTCTCCTCCACAATAAATCAAACAGATGGCTTCATCCTTTCCTCACAGGTCCTATTTTCTGGCCTTTAATCATGTTTGCTGCTTAATGTTGGCCAATCTGCTGGGCAGTCATTTGTCTGAGACCTCTATGGCCGAGGCTGTCCACAGTCCCTCTTGAACTCATTGGGGTTCTGGGGTTTGATGAGCAATCACTTCTATCAGTGGGCTGGATATTAAACAGCTGGGGCTCTCTGATGCCATTTCAGGGACTTGCCCAGAAGACAAGGAAGCAATTTCAGAGACAAGAAGTAATTGCTTTGAAGATTCCATCAAGTTCCCTCAAAGTAGCTGAACACAGGAAAATGATAGAAGGAAAGAGCTAGACTCTGTGTTTCATATCCAGACTCTACTGTTCCCATTGTTTCTCACTTACATCATCAGCCCTCTCCCTTTCTTTAAGCTAGGGAGTATGGGCCTTAACAGAAATCTCCTAATCTCCTTGTCCTACCTCCATACACTGAATAGCACATAAAAGGTAACACACAGCCTGAGTTCAGGCAGAAAAGGGCCTTTATTCTTTCATTTATCGAATATTTATTGAACATCTACTATGTGGCAGGCACTGTGCTGCATATGGTGCTGAACATAAAGATAAATAAGATCTATATCCTGCCCACCTGCCCCCATAGAAACTGTGGTCTAGCAGGCAACATATACTGCCGTTATTATCCCGGGTAAACTGTGAGAAATGCTATTGCTGGGCCATATTATTAAATTCAGGAGGCAATCAGAGGGATACAACATTAATTCCATATATTAAGGAAGGGGAAGGTTTTATGAAGGATGGAACATTTAGAATTAGTCTTATATTCACAATATTTTTTATATCATGACCCTATTTAATTATCACAACAACCCAGTGATGTGGGCAGGGAGTATATCCATTTGTCAAGATATCAGTGTTCAGAGAGGTTGGATAACCAATCAAAGGCCATCCAGAGGGTAGAGGGCAGATCCATGTGGAGCCTATCTAAATCTAGGAGCAGTTTTATGCCATCTTGCTTCTCAGGAGAGTAGAGTGGGCCAGAGAAAGATACTGCATCTGGGGCTGGTTCTCCAGTGAATGCCCAAATGGTACAAGGATACAAAGATGGTTTTAGCACTAAATAGGGGGGCCTGATTCAGCCTGATAGTTTAGAGAGGGGCTTCTCATCCTGGCCATCATGACTGCCTGTATCCAAGGTCCAGTCTCCTCTGGGAGTGCAGATCCATTCTGGCACACAGCCTCATTCATCCTCATTAGCACATGGTCTGCTACGCTCAACAGGGCAGGCACAGAAATAACTGCTCTTCCTCCACCGTCTGTTTCTATAGGGGTCAGAGCTCACACATTTGGTTGTTTAGCCTTCTTATCCCCTGATGACAGACCCAGAGGAGGGAAAGCAAAGAACGAGTGATGCCTACTGACTAGCTTTGCAAAGCTATTTTTTCTTCCATTACTTCATCCATGTAATAACACAATAGGCAGACATTTTCTCTATCCTACAGAGGAGAAAACTAAAGTGTGAGAAAGTTATATTACTACCCAGGTTGTACTCATTGGTTTGACTTAAGAATTGTAAAGAATTCTTAACACATGATTAGTGTCCAATAAACAACGCTAATTATTTTGTCATGATGTTGCATTTGTTAAGCATTACTATCTCTTCCATTTTTATAGAAGGCAATGGAAAATTGGGATTTTCCCATGCAGAAATTAGCCTCATGAAGTTCATGGAAAGCTTCTATTCTGCAAGAAGGGTTTTAACCTCTGTTGTAACTAAGGTTGGCTTGGGTGGGAGTGTAATTCAGCAAAGTCTTCTCTGGAAGACTGAGGCAGACTAAGGCATAAATGACTGATGAGTAGAGATTAACAGCAATGGAGAAGGAGTGCATGACAGAGATGAGTGGCAGGAGCAGCACTGGGGGTGGGGGGGAAGGGGTATCTGCCACAGACCAAGGAAGGCTGCATGCATTAGAAAGACTGAGGGTAGATAGGAGAGAAGACTGGGCCCTATGGAGTTTTTTGGCATAATAAATATTCAGTTGTTCAGGCAGAGATTTACAGATAGGCCCTTGGAGCTGAGACTGACAGGGAGACTGACTTCTTTTATGAATCTCCCAATATTGAGGGAACATATGCTACAGCAGAGAACTGGACAGGATCGTAGGTGGAGGCAAAGGGCTAGAAGCGTCAATGAAGATAAGTAGGTGGGTGACAGCTGGCAGGAACTAAAAAGACTTGAAAAGTATTCCCCAGTTGAACAGTCAGGCCACACAGCATAAGTGTGGGTCTTATTATTTCCATTTGTGTGCAACTGCCTATAATCTCTCGGGGATGTTTTCCTGCTTGGCAGGTTCTTATAAAATCACAGAAACATAGCACTAAAAGAAAATGCTAAAGACAGACACTGACTCCTGCGATTCTTAACCATGTGTAGAGGGGCTTGGCCTGGTCATGGTGGTGACCAATGGTGCAGGCCCCTGCCTACTTCCAACATTGCATCCTCAAAGATACTTGCTTTTCTTACTGGCTTCTGAGAACAATTTCATCAGTGGACATTGCTTGGCATCTATAAAATAAAATGTGTGAAAAACAACTCTCTCATCCACACTCATCATTTTAAGGAACCGGAGATGAGAAGAATCTTTTTAACTTAGCTGCAGAATCTAGCCTGAGACACAATTTTGCTCACTACCAGTTTGGTTTCTGCTTATTTTTGCTGCAAAGGAGTGTGTTCATTGAGCTGCTGCCAGCTCATTTGGTACTTTGGGGTGAATGAGAAAAAGGGGGACTCCTCTGGGTAGTCATAGCCCCAGTGAACAAAAGGCCCTCTCTCCTTGTGCAGAACACAATCTATATGATCCCGAGTGATGAGAAATTAGAAGTGGATCTTGAAGGGTCAATAGTGACACTTACGTGTCCTTCTTCATCACACCAGTCTTCTATTTCCGCTTATTGACTTTTTCAAAAATGTGCATCCAGTAGATGCCTTCTACATGAACAATGACAGTTCTCTGACTCACCTAGTAAAGAATACCACTGGACAAGGAAAGTGATGGGTTTAAATTTACAAAGGGCTTTTTTGACCATGATAGTCTGAAATTTCTAGAATGAAGGTAGAGGCTGGGAGAGGCTAGGACACTTAGAAATCATGAGTGAGGGAAAAGGTGCTTTTCAAGTGGACCTCTATTTGGATCTCTACTGCCAAACTGAAATCATTCACGATCAGTAGGGGAAAATGGTTTAGCTCTAATACAAAGGTGATTTTGAGAATCTCTTAAAATGGTGTTTATTGTTTTGAGTGCAGAGACTAAGAGCTTTGTGATGACTAGAAGGGTCTGTAAGTGGTACATCACTGCAGACTCAAACAGCATCCAGTGCAGTGCCCTGTTGTGGAGGCAGACACTTCAAAATGGAGAAATGCAATCCCTTCCCCTGGTTTCTGTGAATGTTGAGATGTCAGGGAGAGACAACTCTGAGGGTGCGGGCGGAGGTGAGGACCATAGCTTTTGGGCTATTCCTGGAGCAAACTGTGAAGGGTCCATGTTCTGTTCGCATGAGGAATGCTTTCTGGTGCACATACTTCTGTTCGTGCAGACTAAGTAAATATTTGTCAAAGGAATGAAGAGATTTGTTCTCCTAAGAAGGTTAAATGTCCTTCTTTCTCACAGATTTTCTTGAGCCACTACTATTTTTTCAGCTTGCACTTATGTTCACTGTGTGCCAGGCATTGTTGTAGGGGTTTTATGTGTATCGATTCATTTGATCCTAATCCTGTGAGGTAAGTACTATCATCCCATATCAAATCTCCACAAATTCCTTCTCCTTTATTATCTAATAAGTAGCATAGGCTGTCATCCTTGCATTCATTCATTGAATATTCTTAAAACATCTACTATGTGCCAGGAACTGTCAGGTACTAGTGACAGCCAGAACAGTTCCCTGCTCTAAAGGTGCTCCAGTTTTAGTTGGAAAGAGATAGATAACAAATGGGTAAATGAATGAATATAAACATAATCAATTTGGATAAGTGCCATGGCATATTTGAAGAGCCTCTGAACAGATGACGTTTAAACTAAGGTGCAAAAGAGCCAACATGTACAAAGCTCTGATAAAAGCATTTTACCGAGGAGACAGCATGTCCACAGGCCTTGAGATAAGGGACAACTTGGCTCCTCTGAAACTTACAGAAGGCCACAGTGGAGAAAGTGCAGAAGGGAGTGAGAAGGGAGTGGTAGGCAGGGGACAGATCATCAAGTGCTCCGAAGGTCAAGTGCAATGGAACTTCAATGGGAGACTTGAAGTATGGAGTTACCCAATTAGATTAATGTCATGAAAGATTTACTTTGTCTGCTCTGTGGAGAATGAGCTGTAGGGGAGAAGACAGAGAGGATGTGGGAGGTGAGTAGGCAGCTCTTGCAAACACCCAGGCAAGAGATAATGTTGACTTATGTTGAGATGGTGGCTGTGAAGATGGATGGAAATGAACCATTTGAAGCTATAGTTTCGAGGTAGAACCATGAAGATTCACAGATAGATTAAATGTGGGAGTTACATAAGGAGAGTGATAAGGAATGATTTCTAGGTTTTGACTTTAAAAATTGAATGGATGACAGCCACTCAGGAAAATAGTTTGGCTTATTGCTTTATATAAGCCAATATAAGTTATTGGTTTAACTTATAAAATTAAACAAATATACAAGATTATCCAGAAATCCTATTCCTAGGTATTTCCCCAAGAGATATAAAAATTTATATACAAACAAAAACATGTATCCCAAATGTCCTTCAGAGGGTGAATTGATAAACACTTTGTTATATATCCTAACTGTTAATCTCTAGCAACCATTGATCTGTTCTCTGGCTCTACAGTTTGACATTTTCCAGGATGTCATATTAATGGAATCATAAGTATGTGACCTGTTGAGATTGGCTCCTCTCATTCAGGGTAGTGCCCCTGAGATTTACTCATGCTGCTGTGTGCTTCAAGAGTCCATTCCTTGTTGAGTAGTTCTCCAGTAACATTTCCACCAAAAGCTGAATTTAATGTATGTACATTTAAAAATAAGTTTAACACATGTTTTGAAATAGAAAAAAAACAAAAATCAAGGGGCAGAAATGAAACATAAATTTTGTGGATAGTCGTATAAAATTTTGTGGATAGGTGGGGTGGGGATGGAGATTAAGAAGCTATATATAACTTCCATAAATTCTAGATTGGTAGGCTTGAATTAAGCTTAATAGTAGGTATGGTTAGGTAACAAGTAAACACTGTCTCTCTGAGGGTCTTTGGGAGGGGAGGAGGATGAACTGCTTGAGGGGAGGAAATAAGGCAGAGTGAGAGGTGGGGAGAAATGAGAGTCTAGCTTTCCTGAAGCCGCAGCTCCTTGTACTCCTGACCCCACTCGCCTAGGGTCTACTCTGTGGCCAGACTGGCAAATGAC
The DNA here is from genome assembly GCF_014176215.1 of Rousettus aegyptiacus. Lineage (NCBI taxonomy): Eukaryota > Metazoa > Chordata > Mammalia > Chiroptera > Pteropodidae > Rousettus > Rousettus aegyptiacus. The sequence continues at coordinate 70,388,825 of NW_023416309.1, forward strand.
CTATTAGCATCCATATCTGATTGTCTCTGCTGTCCCTATGTAGGTCTAACCAAGTTTAGGGCTCTCATTATCTCTGGGCCTTTTCCAAAACCATTAGCATAGATTACTGAGTCTTTACAAGAGGAAGGGATGTTCTGGGAAGTGAATGCTGATGCTTGCCTGTGCTTTGGTCCACAGGAAATTTGAAGAGTGTTTTCCAAAGCCTTGGATCCAGACTGAGGGCAGAGAGGAAGTGGAGAAGAAAAAGGAAAAGGAGGAGGAGAGGATGAGGAGGAGAGGGAAGTGAAAGATGCTGGCTCCTCAAGTCAGTTTAGATCTTAGCTTTCTGTTAGAATTTCAGGCCTCCTAATCCAAAGCTAGTACTGAAAGCAAGACTCTGTGCACAAATTCCACCCACTTCCCATTATTACGATATGGAAACCCTTATTTATAGATATGTCTGCTTTGAAATGCTTCTGCAACAAAGGCTGGAAAGGAAGATACTAAATCATGAACAGTGATTTCCTTGAGGTGGTGCAATTATGGGTGACTTTGGGGAGAAAAAACCATCATAAAAAGAAAAAAAACATCAAGAACCCTAAGGCATGGATTCTACACAGAAATATGGATAGTATAAGTCACAAAACCACCAGAAAGCTTTTGTCACTGCTGTTCCTTCTCTAAATTTCTCCTGTGTCATAGAATCTTACTTTTTTTCTTGGCTTATCTGTAATTCATGGTAAAATATTACCTTCATTTTACATTATAGAAAAAAAACTTCTAGAAACTCTGTGAGATGAGGAGTATCCACCACACTCTAAGATACGGTAGTTGATTAATAGACCATTGTTTTAGAAATAGAAAAATGACCAGTTAATAGTGTCTAACCCAGTGCTGCCCAGAAATATAATGCAAGCGACATATGTGATTTAAAATTTTCAGGTAGCCACATTAAAAATATTAAAAGAAACAGGCAAAATCAAATTTAATTACATATATTATTTAATTCTATATATCTAAAATATATCATTTCAATCTATATCAATATAAAAATTATAATGTAATATTTCCCATTCTTTGTTTATATTAACTCTTAAAACCCCATGTGTATTTTACACTTACAGAACAACTCAACTTGGACTAGCTGTATTTCAAGTACTTGAGCACTGGTCTAGCTCAAGGCTTGACATATAGTTGACTGTCAGTATTTTCTGAACAACTGTCTGGATGGGAACCAGAGGGAGAGCTGATCCTTGGAGAGGCTTGGGAATTGTCATAATGCCGTGAGATTCAGTGCCAGACTCTCAGGTCCTAGAGCAGGGATTTGATTTGCTAATGGGATTTTGCTTCAACCTGTGTCTGTGGTATGAGACACAAAGATGTTGACCTGCTGAGTCCCTCTTATTCTTTTTATCTTGTGCAGAGGAAGCTGACTTTGATTAGCCAGTAGACTCTTTGTGCACTCTAGCCATTATTGTCAACAGAGAGGAAATAGGACTAGGTTTGCATGCATGGTAATATTCACATGGGGGGCAAAGCCTTCCTTAGAATACCAAGAACTGTAGGAATGGGCATGCAAGGATGCATTTTCTGTCTTTCTCATCTGTGATTTTCCCACTTATTCCTTCTACAAGATCATTTTTTCACTTCCTCTGACCTTTACACTGAAACTTCTAAATTTCAGTTTCTATTACAAACTTTCCCTCAACTTCCTACAGATCTTCAACTCAGTGCTTCACATATACTTCAGGCTCAACTTGTTTCATACTAAAGTGATCTTTTTTCCTCATCCCAACTGTTTACAAATATCCCTGCCACATACCACTGTCATGCTTTCCTAACCCAGACCTGAAATATTTGACTCCTCTGTTCTACCCCCTAAGTGAAACTTTTATATTTATTACCTTTATTCTATTCTCCACTCTTTGCCACCTTAATATAAGACCACAGGACTTAGATTATTGCAATAAGCCACTGACTCATCCTGTCTCCAGTCCTGCCTCACCTGGGGACCATAAACTCTATGAACCTCAGCTTTTATCACACTCATTTTTCCTCAGGGACTTGTGGTCTCTCTAGCAATAAGCAGGTCATTGAAGGGTAGCCTCACATTGTCTAACTCTAGCCCCACATTTGGCCCATGTCCTCAACAGACTTTCCACTGCCCATGGGCACTTCCATCTCGCAAAGCGCAGGTTAATCCCACTGTTCTGGACTGGGCAGCTTTTCATCTCCAGAGCTACTGACCTCCAGCCAACAATATGGGATGCCTTAACTAAAGGGAAATGATGTTCTCTAGTCATGGGCCCATGAGGTTTTGTGAGTGGGATTTATCATCCTGTCAGCACTGTTTAGTAATAATAATTGGATTAATGGTTTGCAACTGGTTTCAGTGGAGGCTAGGGATAGGTGAGTGGTTTCAATGGTTAAGGCTTTTTACAAAGCTTGAATATAACTATGTGGCTAGCTCTAAGAGACCCCATTAAGAAAAAAGTTTGAGCTTCCTGGCACCAAGATGCTTTGCATGTTTGCTGGTGGTAGATAAAGACTTGGGGACAGTGCATGTCCTGTGTATCATCAGGCACCTGAGCACTCCAGATCTCTTTTTCCTGCACATTTTCTTGTCCTACTATTACTGGACAATTGCTGTGTCATTAGTCTGTCACAAAACTGTTCTCTGTATATAAACTGGGTCTTTTGAGTTTAGAGATCAAACACTTAAGGTGATCAGTGTGCAATTAACACAGGCCTTTTAGTCATGCTTGTTTGACACATGAAATGCCCAGTCTGCTTCTCCTTCCCATCCACCCCACACCTAATCTATAAGCAGGTCTCAAACTCCACCCTTCTAAGAGGTCTCAACCACATCTTCTTGTCTTACCTATCTTCACAAAACTTGGCATAAAAGGGCATTAGCACTTGGTAAAGTTTATTTTACCATTTTGGGGCACCACACTTTAATGGGAAGTCCAGTTTCAATTCAGCCAATTATTAGCTTTACAAAATTTGGAAAGTTACTTAACCCTTCTGAGTTTCAGTTTTCTCATCAATAAAATGGGGATACTAATGACTACTGCAAAGGATCATTGTGCAACCTAAACAAAATAATACAGAAAGAGAGCCTGACAATTAAGGACCAGGCAATAAATCTTAGCTCTCTTCTTTTCTTTCTGTATTTCCCTTCTCTTCTCAAGGAGACTATAAACTCTGTAGTACAGGTAATCTTTTTTTTTTCTTTTGCAAGGTGTCTCCCAAAGCAATAAAGCCAGTGGGACACAAAATAGACATTCAAGTCACAGAGTTCGAGACCATCATGAGAATGCTAAAGGCACAATTTGTGCTTTGATGGAGCCATGCGCACACAAGATTGGCTTGAGAAGACCTAACTCTTAGGAAACTTCCTTTCCTTTTCTTTTTAATAGGATGATCACAGAGCACTTGCGAGAACTAAATAAAATAATGTAGGAAAATTTCCCAGTGCTTTGGAGGTACCCCATAAATGTTAGTTATCCCCTTTCCTGCTCGTTTTTACCTTCTGCTCCTAGGGAGATTATAAACGAGGTGGTTCTTATATTTCCATGGTGTGCCCTGACACACCAAGTCCTGGAGAATGCACAGCAGTCACAGCAGAGTCTGCAGCGACCTTAGAAAGTGGAAAGCACCCTTACTATAGAGCGGCCATGCCCACTTCCCACTGCTGTTCTTAGGTGTGATAATCCTACTGCTTATCACCCCTTCGTTTTCATAGCTTGCCACCTCACACATGACAGGAGGTATTTCGATCAGTAATAGAACATGCCAGCCATAAAACACTTGGGTTTAAAGAGGAAGAAAATGGGAAGAAGAAAAATTCTTTGAGGAGATAATGACAAAAGCTTGTGATGAGGTTTTTAATGAAGCAGCACTTCTGTGAATCCATCAGAGAGGACTGAGGAGGGTTCTGTCAAATCAGCAAGGGCATAATATATGAAGAAATATAAAATGCCTGCCAACTCTCTGAAAAGGTTTAGTTAGAAAAAAAACACTGCAAAAACTGGAATGGGGTAACTGTTAATGAATCTGGCATTAAGAGATTTGCATTAACTCAAGGGAGGCAGCTCCATTCCCAGGTTTGATTCAGCCCCTTCCAGGAAGCTGTGGGAGATCTTCTTTGAGGCCAGCAGCAGTCAAGCTAAAATATTCAACTGCTCATTATGCCCATAGATTGCCCCACTTGGCTCAGTGTCTTGGGAACAAGACAATAGCCCCACACTGGGTGAATTAGTCCAGCCCTAAGTTTCTAAGGATATCATCCTTAATTCAGAGGTGCTTCCTTCTTAATTTACCTCCTCAAAAAACTGTGAATTCTATAGGTTACTCTGGTTCCATTTCTTCACCTCGACATCATTTCTTGTGCTTAAGTGTGTATTATCTGTTTAATGTGCCTACGGCTTTATTTATATCCAAAGATAGTTGATTGTTATCGAGACAAAAACAAAGGCTTTCTGGTTCCTTTGGAAGGAGCAAGATGGTGCCTTGTCTGAGAGAAGACAGGATCAAATGGGACTATAGATAGGAGCAAGATCACAACATTTTCTAGGCAAACGTTGGTGATGAGACTGTACCTGCTTCTTCAAGTACGCATACTGAAAGAAGTAGAATATTCCAGAAGCCATATCTCACTGGCTTCTCCCACACCTGTGGGAGATGAGCCGACATGGATTACTTGTTTGCAGACAACAAAAATGCAGCTCAGAATTTAAATGACTTGCACAAAATCACAAAGGCAAACACAAGATGAAAAATTTCCTGGGCTCCACACCGTGAAAGCTGAGTCAGGAAAAGCTGAATCAGGTGGCTGATCAGAGATGTCCAGATAGAAGACCAACAACCACTTGTGTCCTAGACTGGACATAGCCGGAAACTGCATCTACTTCCACACCTTTGCCTACATGTGGATTTCATCTCTACCTGTCTGCAGCTATTTTGTTTCGCTCAGTATTTGTCTAGGAATGTTTTACACATGGCAGCCTTTCAGGGCAAGAGTGTTGAGGAATTGGATTAGGAATGTTATATTCCAAAGGTCAGAGCCACAGTTAATTAGCAGAAATGTGATTCAACAGTGGCAGACATGGGGAGCAAGGACAGAGAGCTTCTGAGTTTCCATAGTTTCTAAGGCTCAGAGTCTTTGCCTTTGAAATCAGTCCCATCATACACAAAGGCACAGTGTGTGTGTGTGTGTGTGTGTGTGTGTGTGTGTGCATGCGCATGGGGGGTGGCGGTTGGGGAGGCATGTGCATGCGTGTAATTCTGTGCATTCCTACCAGAAGTACATTCATGTGGCCACCACCACCACAGTCAACTGATACTCAGTTCCATCCAAGTACACTGCTGTGACCCATGCTGTTCCCTCTGGATACAACATCCTCCCTCATTTGCTATTCCTATTTGGCCAGACTCAGCCCACAGGTCATTTCCTTTAAAAAGTTTGGTCCATCTCTTGTCTAATTGTGTATAAGAGATCTTGTTTACTTCCTCTGGCCTGTAAGGCTTCCACTGCTAACTTCTACGGCACTCCTTATCTATTTATTGTTATCCCTTCCTTAGCCTTTGAGCTCTTTGAAGTCAAGGACAGTTGTCTCTTATACCTCTGCATCACCAGTACTTGCATAGTGCCTGGAGTGTAGTAGGGCTTCGATCATTTTTTGCTGTATATAATTGAAGATTTCAAAGAATAAATTATGTCTTATGTCTGAGGGCAAAGCCATACACAATGCTATCATGTAATTAGGATTTAATATACTTGATTAATATTGATATACTTGTATTACTAAACACATCAACATTAAATAGTCTGAATTATTTTGCAAGAACATATTGTGAGTCTGTATAGTGATGCTTTGTATATAGTTACACCTCATCTTTCAGGATTATCGGTGTATGCATATCCTCTCCTAAATACTTCCACTGAATTTTGCTTTAGTGTTACACTTCCACCTTTATCAAAGGACATTTTATAAAAACTTGTATTAAAACTAGCTCTCTACACCTACATTTTCTATATAATTGTTACTTACTGCCTTCTACCTAACTTATCTGCACCATTCAATAAAGTTATTTTAGAATTTGACACGAGAAAGAAAATCATGGTCTCCTCTGCAGAACTGGTAAGCCTTTATCTTTCTAATAACCAGATATTCATAACTGATCATTTTCTCCTTTTTGACATGGTTGCCAGGAAACTCAGTCACATCTGATTCTCGTTTACCAGTTCTCGATCATTATGTTGATCAGTTTCTGACTTCCTGGTATTACTTAGGAGAATTATAAATCATTGTTAAATAAATCTCTGTTGCTCCTTTCCTTGGCATAAGCCATAGGGGTTGCCTGTTTGAGAACAGCTCCATTCAGATCTATGCCTGCAACTAGAACCTCCTGTTCCAAAGACTTTATATCTGGGGCTCATAATTTTGTCATTTTTATTTATTTTTTTTAGTTTTGAATCTACATTGCTCATCCCTCCTTACTCACAAGCTGTGAGTGGTCTCTGCTGGACCTCAGTTTGGACTGCTCTGGAGGACCATTGTTCTTACTGAAGTTTTTTAATCTCTCCAAAAGAGATTCCATGCACACTGTATCATCTGTGTGAAAATGCCTTATGGCTGTTTTCATGAAATATGGGAACAGAAATAGAAAAAAACTAATTTTCTTTTTTTCTTAATCTTGATTTTTCCCAACTCTTCTGTTTCAATGACTTTATTTTATACTTGTTATTTATGGTAAGATATCTCACACTTCTTACAGAAAGAAAAGTACCTTTATGTCCAGCCCAAATGCCTCCAACCCTGTGACTCTTTCCTAATCTTCCCCGCCTCCCACTCATCTCAATAGGCAAAAGAGACACCTCCTTTCTCTTTGTTCTCAGAACAATTTTATCCTATTATTGTTTCTGTTACTGCACAAATAATATTACATAGCAATTGTTTGTCCTATAGCTAAGAATTGCCCTAGACAGCTTTTTGAAGTCAAGTGATGTGCCTCATTATTTTTGCATTCCATGGGCTCACCTTTAGTTACAAATATTTTCTGTGCTTTAGTTTATTTTTCTGAAAAAAATAGATATAATACCTTACAGGGTAGTTGTGAGGATTAAGAGAAACAAGACAAATCAGGCCTGGCACACAGAGTAATCACCCAAGTACTAGTTCATATTAACTATTGCTTTTAGTGGTAGCATTATGATTTATAATATTTCTTGTACATCGCAGTGCCTAGTGTATAGCTTAAAGCTCAATAAGTATTTGAAGAATAAACGCTGAGTGATAAATGTGTTACATATGCTACCCTTCTCTCCTTTTAAGGAGCATTATGCTACTCATTTCTGAGGTGGAGATGTAGAGGCAGACACAATGAAGGCTAGAGCTGAAGCTTGAATACAGGTGCGTTTTATGCTAAGATGTGCAGCCATTGTCTGAGGGCTCGGGCAGCTGCGAGAGAAAAGAAACCCTTAAAATCTCAAAGCATCCTTCAGGAATCCTGAAGGCAAGGCTTCTCAGGCCAGGTCAAGCATTTATGTCAAAACTGTCAAATGCCACCTCCACTCAAATACCTAAGACTCTGGATGTAATTGTGAGCACTTCAACTTCAACCCAACTCTAATTCTTGGTTTTCTTTTCTGCTAAGAGGTGCCAGGATCGACAAGATTTAGCCTTATCTCCTCCCCCTTCCTTGTCTGAGCTCAGGAGGAAGTGCTAATGAGGCTAAAAGAAAGGCTGAATGTGGATGACAGGTGAGATATCATTGTACTGAACGCTCATGGCCAGCCCTGCCCAGAGTGGCTCTGCTGCCTGGGACCCCGCATGTCCTGCTACGTGCCCAGTGTCTTGCAGCCCCTTGTCCCCGGGACTCCTCCTCCCAGCATGCTCACAGGTGGTGAGAGTTCTGTCTGTCCAAGGATCCTGCTCAAAGGCAAACTTCCACCCCTAGGAATCTATTAGTGTAGACAGCATTGGCGACCAGTTTGTGTGTCAGGCAGTGAGAGAAATATTTTATATGTGTTATTTTATTTAATCTTCACAACAGCCTTCTGGAGGAGTTATTATTCTTAGTCCTATTTTCCAGTGAGGATATCAAAGCTTAGAAAGGTTAAATGCTTTGTTTGAGGTCACACAGATAGTGAAGGCTGGATTGGTGCTGGGACTCAGGTCCTCCTGGACCCAGAGACTCTGCTCTTCATGGCACAGTGTGTTCTCTGCTAGTCTCTTAAGAGCAGGACTCTGATGGAGTCACAGAAAGGATAGGTAGGTTTGGGCAGAAAGTAGGGGATTTATAGGAGAAGAAAAGGACAGAGACATGGGAGATTCTACTGATGGGCAGGTCCAAGTGGATTAGGTCCAGGCTGACCCAGGTAGGATGACTTGTTTGTTGTCGGTTGTCCAGTGTTCATGTATTATCCATGTGACCTGGAGTCTGAAGCCGTTTCTTTAGCTATAAAATAGGGATGACAGTATTGCAACATAATAGTATTCCAAGCTTCAGATGCCAAAATACTGGTGAGCAACCTGAAGCATGGTCTCAGGGTTGTGAGGGTGATGATGACAACGAAGAAGGTACTGTACACCCATAAAGGGCTCCACAAGAGCAGGACAAGCCAGTACTAGTTTTCTGCGTCTGGCTTTGCCCCTGGTCTGCCTCTGAAGAGTTGCTCCGGGTACTGCACTTGTTAGGAACAAAAGTCATCCAGCATTCTCTCACGTAGCAAAGACGAGATGCTCATGGAGCTGTTCGATGCTCACAGAAAATTCCCTTCTAATATGTGGTTCCCCAGCATTGGGCCAGTGGCATTTATCATGGGACCAGACACTGCTCACAGTCTACCCAAAGGAAGTTAGAGTGAAAAAGTGACAGAACACTAGATATATGTCAACTTAATGTAGATGAAAATGTCTAATACTATGAAACTTATAGTGAGTATGCATATATTTTGGGTTGAATCTCGAATCTGTGATGACTCTTTCTTCCCCACTCTGCACCATATACATGCACACTATGGAGAACATTTCAGAGAGTAACTGTAGTCTTTCTTTCTCCTTCCTTCCTTCCTTCCTTCCTTCCTTCCTTCCTTCCTTCCTTCCTTCCTTCCTTCCTTTTCTTCTTTCTTTCTTTCTTGTTCATGGATGCTCAAATCAGAAATGACTCTCAAATCTTTAGTGCCATCTCTCATCAAATCCTCACTAAGCTAAAGCTCTAGCATGTCTACTTACAAGTGTTTTATTCCTAACAGAGGTGGCCTGCTCCACCTGAGGATGGCTTGGATAGCTTCACGCCTTCTTTATGCTAAAGAGTTCACATATGTTCTTGGCTCTGATGACTGGCTCCGCATGGATCAGTTTTTAGAATATCCAATCTCTCATCTGAATGACAGATCTTCATATGACCGTCCCTATAGTCTTCTCTTTTTAGTGCTTCCCATGGGAGTAGTTTGAAATCTTGTTTGTTTGTTCTCTTGAATTTATCTTAAGTTGGCTATTTCGGGGAGAGCAGGCTTTGGGCAGCCTGGTCAGTGCCTTCAGCCTGCCTTTGTACCACCAGAGGAACTGGGAAGGGTCTGAGATGATGAGTCTGGAGTTGGACTTATGGAGGGAAGAGTCTCTTTATTCATCAGAAGACGCTGAAGCTTTGTGGGAAGATGGCACAGGGGGACTCAGCTTCTTTCCTCCTTCACTCCTTCCTCTTTTCTCATTTTCTACTGCTACTCCTTCCACATTTTTGTCCTTCCTTTCTTTCCTTTCCTCTTGTTTGGTTATTTATTTCTGTGCATTTTACCCTACCTTCTCTCTCCTATTTCTCAGTGGAGCTGTAAGAACAGAATGTGAAAGCAGCAAAGGACCAAACCTTATCCTCCAGTTATTAGCTAAATTTGGGTACTGGAAGCTGGCCAGGAGTAGTAGAGGCAGGAGCAGCAGAGGTAGTGATGGTGGCATAAGAGAAACAAATGAGCTTCCATTCGTTAAGTAGTACTACTATATTTCAGGCACCTGCTCTACATTATCTTAAACCCAATGTTGATGAGCAAACTGATGTTTAGAGAAGCTATGTCTTGTCCAAACCCACGTACAGGTAGGCAATATAGTAAGATTAAATAAAGAGCCTCAAGGCTATTTAGGTCCAAATCCAAAGCCTGTGTTTTCTCTATCCTGATTCTTCATTCACTCCTGGAATAAGTCAAGATCTGGCAGGAATGTATGGAGGAGTAAGGTGAAAGGGAAAGCAGGGATGAAGGACCTGCATGTTCCTTAGTTATAAATCAGATTTTCCCCTTTCTTTCTTCCATATCCCCTTTCTGTTCAAAAGAACTCACAAAAGTCACTGGATGGCAATAGTTGTTGGCTAGAGTTTTGTGCAAATTATGGAGTAGCAAATATTTGCTTTTCATTCCCACTAATCTTCTATTCTTACTCCTTTTCCCTTTTCTATGATTCCTAAAGAAGAGAAATGTCCAGGTACTAGATAAATACAGAATGAATAAAATGACTGAATGAATGAACTATTTAGTTCACCATGCCAACACACCAAGGCCCTTCATGTGCCTTTTGTTTAGTTGGGAGCACCCTGCTACACCCTGCCTGAGCTGTTTTTTCCTTTCCTTCCCTGAAGTACAATTAGGTCTGTCCATCCCCTCAATAAGTTTGGAATCATTAAAGGAATGAATCTCCTCTCTTTTAAGTAAAGAACCAAAAAGCATGAAATGAAAAGCCATCGTCAGACCATAAAACCCTCTCTCCCCAAGTCTAGAAACTTTAGACCTAAAGAAAAATGGGGAGACATAGTTGCCTTTAGATGTTTCCAGAATCTAGCATGCAATTCCTTGTAAGGAAGATGAGGGTGAATGAATAAACTAATGCTCCCAAGTGCGGGGTACTTTCCCAGAAGCTTTATTTATATGATGTCCCCATCTTATAGATGGCATATAGGATTAGTTGGATTTGGTTACTTAATGAATGCAATGGTGTCATTTGCTTAAGGTCACACTATTAGTAGTAAGTGGTAGATCCCAGAGTCAAAGCACATATGCTGGACTCCAGTCCACGCGGTTTTTCTTTTTTTCAGGAGTCTAAGAGGCCACTAGTTTTTGAAGTTTGCACTCATGAAGTATGTGGCTCTCCATTATTAAATACTAGGGCTTTTGATGTTCTCTTTAAGAAGGAGAAGTAGCTAGCAAATGGCTTCATTCTGAGGGGGCCACAGGTGGCAGGAATGACTGAGCGCTGCCCAGGATGCTGGCTCGTGTACCAGCTACTCCTTCCCCCACCTTAGATACACTTCATACTTTCTTCCATCTGTCAATGGTCCATCGAGGTTCCTCAGATCCCCATAACCACTTCTGTGTGCCCTCCTCTAGTTAAGTGAACTTTTGCCGCCAATGGATATTTGCCTTTCTTCTTTGGAGGATTTTCTTGGATGTAGAGAACTGGAAATGCCTAGAAATGTATGTCCCCCAGGCAAGCCCTTAGTGGATGACTGACAGGTTCAGAAGTAGAAAAGCCCAGCCCCAAGGTCAGCATACCTCTAGGTATAATTAACACTCCTATGTCCCATGTGGGATCAGTTCTCTGGACTTTACCCACATCTGCATGCTTGCTTTCCATCTTCTCCTTCCTTGTCCTGCTTCCCCCATTCCTTCACCAATATCCCCTGAGATTAGCTTAATCACTTGCATGTGAATCTTCATATCAGGGTTAGGTTCTGGGGAATCCAAACTTTCCATAACTCTGCTTCATCATCTGTGACTTGGGTCCCAGGAGGTGAGTCATACTCTAGCCCATTGTTTTCCAGTTGGATTAATAATCTCTTTAACATAGAACATGTTTGTTACACATGCTTCATGTTATGAACTGAATTGTGTTGCTGCAAAAATCATGTTGAAATCTTACCTCCCAATGTAACTACAATTTAAGGAGTTAATAAAGGTTAAACGGGGTCATAAGGATGGGGCCCGAATCCAGTAAGACTAGTATCCTTATAAGATGAGGAAGAGACACTAGAAATCTCTCTCTCTTGGCACACTCACAGAGGAAAAACTATGTGAGGACACAGCAAGAAGACTGCTGACTACCAGCCAGGATGAGGGCTCTAACCAGACACCAGCCCTGCTGGCACCTTGATCTTGGATTTCCAGCTTCTAGAATTGTGAGAAAATAAATTTCTGTTGTTTAAACAACCAGCCTGTGCTATTTTTTATATGGCAGCCCAAGCAGAATAACAGTTACTAATGGCACACCCTAAGTTTTTAAACATAACTTAATATGTGGGGAGAATGGTGAGAATGAAAACAAAGACAAAAACAGTTTATTAAAATAATGCTTATGTCAAAACAAATCACTAATTAATTAGTTAGTTAATAACTTTAAAAAGAGCATGTACCAAGCATCTGCCTTGTACTAAGCATGGGGATGGGTGATGTAGAGATGGCCCTCAGGAAGCAGTGTAGTGTGAGAGAACCTTGTAGAAAAGGTGGAAGATAAGTATGACACAAAGCCTCATGCACCCTAACTCAACTTGACAAGGTTCAAAATATCACCATAATCAGTGACATCGCTATTTCCAACATTATTATCAGCATCCCCACCTTCATCCATAGTAACAGTAGCTGCAGCCTCAATATCACAGAACCACTGTTACATTTCCTCAGGCCTGGACTGTGTTGGTTCCTATTCAAACCAAATCTACCATTACCCTTTCACACAGAACTTGTTAGCCTCACTCACAGAATCAGAAAATGTAAAGAACAAACACACGGGACACAGGTACTAAAAAGCATGCAAATTTATGGAATGGAGTGCACCTTAGAAGGTCTGATTTGAGGACCAGGAAAAATGACTGACAGTTTTGCTGCTCTTTTGGGGAATCCTCCTACCTGGCTATTAAAGACCTCTGCTCACTGTTCCACCTTTCCGTGCCAGTGAGGTCATGGAACAGAGAACAAGTTGATCAACCTGAGTCTAAGATGAAGAACAAATAAAACATGTTACTGCTAAAGAAAATTACTGAACTGATGCTTGCCGTGGTAGCAGCACTTGTGATATCCTATCTTTGACTTCAGGCACAGTAATGGGGGACAGCTCTCTACAAGTGTAGACTGCTGACCCATGTCCCATTTCAAGATTGCACTGTTTCTTTTCCCTTTCTGCCTCAGAGCTATCTCCAAATCCTTGAGAATCCTCTTAGTTATCACCCAATGGCATCCTGGAAGCGTGAGAACTGAGTGGTTCTGGGGCAATTCTCAACCAACAAGAGACAGGAGTGGGTGGATAAATGACCCAGCTTCCCATCCTTTAAGTAGACAATTCTCTGTGCCCTTTTCAGAGGTCACAGCTTGATAACTCTGACAATGCAACTCTATATTGACCTTTTCTCCTTCCCTCTTTCATCTTTCTGTCCTTCAGTATTGGTCCCCTTGGAATAATCTCCATGAACCCAAGGCCCTCTACCCGGTTCTCCTCTTAGGAGAAAAAACTAAGACAGCCACTGTTTAGTAACACATGTGTTAAACACAAGAGGCTAATGATTTTCCTCCCAGGCCTTTTAGCTTTAGATGAGTAGTGGTCATAATGTGAACAGCTATTTACAAGTTTGGCCCAATGATTGAAAAAAACATATTTCCAAGAAGGGTACCACTGAGTTGTCGATCAAATCTTACAATTGCATTAGGTTCGTCAAAAGTCTAAAACAGAATTCTTTGCTATAAAAACTAAGCAATAGAAGTTACTCATTAGTATTATTCAGCAGCGTCAGGAGTCATTCATTAATTTAAGCATTCAACAAGTATATCTCAGTGCCTACTGTGATAATCCCTGAAGATACAGCAGAGTGCAGGACAGACAGAAGCCCTGCCCTCATGAGGCTTAGAGTATACCAGGATAAACAGACATTAAGCAGGTAGTTAAATAGACTGGTATAAAGACAACCAAGAAGAAAATACAGAGATGCTATGAAAGTGAACAACAAGAATCTGATGAGAATAGAGTAGTTGTTGTAGAGTAAAAAATATATAAATAATTGTCAACTTAGATTTACAAAAGAATGATAAAGCTGTACAGTTGATTAAAAAAAACCTTATGAATATATAAATACATAGATGCAATTCAGTGCCTATATTAGTCTGCTCTGGCTGCCATAACAAAATTTAATAGACTGAGGAGTTTAAACAAGATAAATTTATTCTTTTCACAGTTCTGGAAGTTTGGAAGGCCTAGATCATGTTTCTGGTGAGGTGGGTTTGATGCTGAGGCCTCTTTTCTTGGCTTGTACATGGCCACCATATTGCCATGTGCTCTTCTTTGTGCACTTGGGAGAGAGTGAGAATGAGCCCTCTGGTGTTTCTTATAAGAGCACTAATCCCTTTAAGCCTTACCCTCATGACCTCTTCTAACTTTAATTATCTCCCCAAAGGCCTTATCTCCAAATATCATTATATTGGGGGTTGAGGCTTAACATATAAACTGAGGGGGATACAAATGTTCAGTCCATAATGGTGCCTCTTTCAACAACTTTGAACTGTTTTCAATCTTTGAAATCCATGAAACAGGCTACAGTAGAAAGACTAAGAAATGTGGTGGTAAGTACTTCCTTCCCTCTTCTCTATATATGATATTTCTCTGCATGTCAGATTAAAAGTCTACTTAAGTATGCTAGATAACTAGAGACAAGAGGGATATATTAGACTAAAATTTTTTTAAAATGTGGGAGAAAATGGTACTAGGTACTAGTTAAATAATACATAAAAATTATATTTTATGTAAGTTTCTCTTGTATATAAAGAAAATCTCTAGATGTGACACAGGGAAAACTGAAGATGGATTTTTCTGAGCCTAGTTACTCCTCCTGCTTTATGCTAAGAAACACAAAAATGCCATCTTTATAAACCTGTGAAAGGAATTGGAGGAGAGTGTGGTCAGATGGCTGCAGAGGTCAGGCCAAGGTTATCTGCATTGGTATTAGATACTGCTGCAAATATCTGCGAGAAAATTGGGGAGAAAAAATATTTGGGTTGTGATAAGTCTGGACCCAGGTGATCGGACAAAATCCAAAAGAAGTCTCTCATGACATACAAAACTGGGGTCTGGACATACTCTGGAGTGAGTGTGCACTGATTTTGACCTCTTATATACATTTTTTCCTCCTTTGGTTACAGTTTCTTGATTTCCTTTTGGCAGTTACCTGTTTTCCATTCGATGTAGTTTTGTTTAGATTGCAAATCCCCAAGCAAATCAATAAGATGCTCTCCTGAAGCTTTGCATCTTGAGTGGAGTAGGCAAACATCAGGGCAAGAGTAGTTGAAGGTCACTCAGCTCATGGGAGACACCCTCTAGAGTATCAGCTAGGATCTCCATCCCTGTTTTTATTTTTTGAAGATTTTCTGATTATAATCTTTTAAAAATGCATTACAGCTTTATTAAGATATAATTCACAAACTATACAATTCACCTACTTGAAGTATGTAATTCAATAGTTTTTAGTATATTCACAGAATTGTGCAACCATCACAATTAATTTTAGAACATTTCCTTCACTATGAAAGAAACACTGCATCCATTAGTAGTCATTCTCTATTTCAACCCAGCTCTTCAGCCTTGGGCAACCAGTAATTTACTTTCTGTCTGTATAGATTTGCCTTTTCTTGACATTTCATATGAATAGAATCTACAATGTGTTGTTTTTTGGAACTGGCTTCTTTCACTTTGCATAATTTTTTCAAGCTTTGTCCAAGTTGTAGCATTTCATTCCTTTTTATGGCTGAATAATATCCCGCTGTACAGATATAGTACATTTTATTTATCCACTCATCAGTTGATGAACATTTGGGTTCTTTCTCCATTTTGTTTTTATGAATTATCCAATGCCTTTCTAATGTAGTTTTTTTAATTTGTGTTAGGCAGGGTCGATTTTCATTGCTTGAAGCTAAACAACTGTAACAGATATAAACTTTTCTTTGTAACTGCCCCTATATAATGTGTATTTCAGAAACTGTGGCCCAGGATTCATGTAGCACCCAGCCCTGTTTCTCATTCAATTTCAGCCTTTCTTTACAGGAATCCGAGTGAAGTAGGCTAAGCATACAAATCAGGGTAGCAAACGAGATCTTATGGGTAACTAAATGTCTGAGTATGTCTATTCAACTGTTCCATTCTCACTGACTCAGAGTAGGTGTCTACTGTATCTAGTGTCCTAGGAGAAGTGCTCACAGCCAACAGCAGAACCCCACTCCCACCTCCCTGCCCATAGAAGTGTGGAAATCTAGCTTCGTTTTTCATTCTTTTAACTTCTCAATGAGCTATTCTTCCTCCAGCAACTCAAAGGCTTTTATCCTCTTCCCTGACCTTTCACTGTCTATTCTCATGTAAGAACTGAGAGATATTCAGTGTGAACTTGCATCTTTTAATTCTTTCTTACAAGCAAATTTGCTTTTAGGATTCTAGAGTACCAGAAGGGCATTCTGCTGTGGTAAGGCATTTGACTAGGTTTGTTACATCTGTAAAATAAGGGGTGGGGATGGTTGGACAGGTCAGTGATGCTTCAGCTTTATTTAGCAACAGATATAATTCTTCAAACACTATAATAGCTGAAAACCTAAAACATGTGACCAAGAAAGAGCTTCTCTGTATTCTTTTTCTTTTGAATTAAAGTATCTACATCTAGCTTAGAAAGTGGTACTGGAGTCCCTACCCCATGTCTTTCGTATGTTTGTAGACTGAATAACTTAGGCTTAAGAAGACTGTATGGAGAAGAACAGGGAATAGACAGCTCTTAGGTAAACCTTTCAGTGGGGTTTTCAGAAGGGTTGGTACAAATTCACATGGTGGAAGTTTGAAGAAAAAATCACTCTGAAAAATATCTTAGATTTGAGGACAAAGAAGCAAAATTCAGAGCTGGGGATGTCTAAAACATTACTTTCTTGGGAAGGGTGCTTTTTCTTTGGACTGAAGGGGAAAACTAGACTCAGTATATAGTTGAAAGTGTTATTTCTTTGACTCAGTTTTTACCTCAATATTTGAGCAAAGTCTGATGCAACCATACATTCCTGTGTGGTGGTGGAATGTGGACTAAAGGGACAGAGCCACAAAAGTGAGTGCATCTCTGCTGTTGCCTGTGTGAAGGATCCAACTACCTACCAAAGGAACTATATCTATCCAGGAGATGTGAGTGCATGATGAGCAGCTGTGAAACAGTGCAGGGTATGGAAGGCAGCAGAGAGAAGCCAGAGAAACAAGTTGCTGGGATGATGACTCAGATGGGACAGGTGAAGAGAATCACCTTCCCAATGGAAGAATGTGCAGGAGGCTGATGCTTGAGTTACATAATAGTCTGTGCTTTGGTCCCTCCCCAAATTGTCCCAGACCTTGATGTCCAACCCTGTGCTAACCAGTCCCCAGACCAGCTGAGGGGAGACAAGCTTAGCAAATGCCCATTCCAGCCACCAAGGATCCTCAGTGACAAGCTGCTCTGATGTGAGGATGCTGCTGACTCTTAAGCCTCTTTCAAAAGCCTCTTGCTGTGCCGTATGTGTGGGAACAGGCTTAGGAAGGGATAACACAGCTCTGGCTCTGTTTGTGCTCTTTGCTGTTCTAATGAAAGGAGCTAAGGGAGTGAATGAAGCAGCAGGTTCACACCCTGCCTCTGAGTGATGCCCTCTGCCCTTCTGGTCCTCCAAACCTCAGCAACTACAAACAACAAATGTTTATTTCTTATTCATGCTGCATGCCCCCTGTGGATTGGGTTAGGGGGTGGGATGAGAGGCTCACTCCTCATACTCACTCAGGGACTCACACTTTGCTGGCGCCATGGCAGATAACAAAGAGGCCTCTCAAAGGTTTTGCAATTACATACTTGAGCCTGGAAGTAAAACTCTTCACTTCTTCTCACAACACATAGGCCTGGATGAGTCTCTTGACCACAAGAATGCCAAAAAGTGCAGTCCTGTAAGCCCAGAGTCAACAGAACAGGAACTACTTGACAAATAACACTAACAACTAAGATTAATGGAAAGAAAGTGCTTTTAAGGTTAGGAAGACCTGAGTTGCAGTCTTAATTCTACCTCTCCCTGACTGTGTGAAATTCGGCAGTTTCTTTGAGTCAGTGAGCCTCAATTTCCTCATCCAGAAGGTGAGGAAATAATACCTTCCTTGGGATATCCACTAGTGTTTAGCACACAAAATAAGGCAGTGATAAAAATTAATTCCTTTCTTTCCTTTTCCTATTCAAATACCTGATTACATCGCTAAGATCAAGTGTCAAATATCTGATCACTGGTAACTATTTTGATGGACATGATTTAATAATGACTTTCAACCTGAAGGGTAAATGCAGATAACAACTTAAGTTTACTGATTTTTTTTCTACTCCTATGAGGGATATTTGCATTTTGATGGGCAAAGTTCAATTGGACATTCAGACTTTGAATGCTGTGGGGTAAAGTCCTCTGAAATGGCTGCCATGATTCTTACGCACTAATATGAATATCCTTGTGGAATCCCCTCCCGTTGTATGTGGGCTGGACCTAATTAGTGACTTGCAAAAGTGTCACTTCTGAGACTAGGTTATAAAATATTGTGGCTTCTGTTTTGCTGGTATTCTTTCTCCCTGGCCCTCTCTCTTTACTGCTCTAATGAAATAAGCTTCCTTGTTGGAGGGATCCATGCAGCAAGGAACTGGGCAGCATCCAGACAAGAGCCAACTGGGACTCTCAGTCCAACAGCCTACAAAGAACTAAATCCTGCCAACAAACACCAAGTGTACTTGAAAGTGGGCCTTCCCTGACTTGAGCCTGGAGAGGACTATAGCCTCGGCTGACCTTGTGATTTCAGCCTCATAGGAAACCTTTAATCAGAGGCACATGGGTAAGCCATATCTGTATTCCTTACCCACAGAAACTGTGAGGTCACAAATGTATGTTGTTTTAAGCCACCAATTTTGGGATATTTTGTTATGCAGCAAAAGAGCACTAATAGAAGCATTAGCTATATGCCAGGCATTCTGCTAGGTGAGGAAGCCACAGATGGGTAGAATATATCCATTCCCTAAAGAGACAATCTTAATGCAGCCACCCAGTCCTCACACTTAGTCTCACCGCTTGACGCAGGGTCAGCATTTGCATTAAATTAAGCCTGACCACGCTTGGAGTTGGCTTTTTTAGAACACACATGTGCCTCCACTGACCTCAAAATTCCCCATGCTTGATGAACTCTACTTTAGCTCTTTTAAAAGACTGAGCACATCCCAGTTTCTTACCTTTGTTCCCATTCTTTTATCAGAAGACAGTTTGGTACAGTGGTTAAAATCAAATTCTGGAGCCAGGTTACTTGGGAGTCAAGCTCGGTCCCACTATTTGTTAACTGTGTCTTTGGGAACATTCCTTTACCTGTCTGCATTTCAGTTTTCTTAATTGTAAAAGGGGCTAAAATAGCACTTGGAAGAGTCTGAGGGTAAAATGAAGTACACATAAAGAACATAGTCTAGTGGCTGGGAAACGGATGAATGCTCTATAGATGTTAGCTATCATTAATCTTAGACTTCAGGCCACACTTCATAGGTAGAGTATTTGTATCTTGTGAGGAGGCATACTCTTTCAGTGCTGTGCTAGTCTTAGCAGTTATACTCAATTTATGTCAGCAAACTAGGTGCAGCCAGGCCATAAATGGCCACAATTCAGCTCAACTATGTGCTGCTCCCTCTCCCTTACCCTAAAATACGGTGTCATGAATAGACGCTAGGATACTTCATATTGGGGGTTTTATTTTGCTCCTTTTATGTAATAGACTGAGGTTCTCCATTCTCTTCACTTCTATTGGCCTATATACTGCTTATCTCTGAGGGAAGGGAGTCCTTTAGCATAATAATTCACATCAGTTATGTCATAAACACAACCACAAAAAGCAAGTTTTTCAGAAAATATTTTTGAAAATAATTGATTCATTCATTAATTAATTACCTAATCAGTTAACTAACTTGAAATGTTTTACTCTGAACAGTGAGGGCTTAGGGTAGAACAAGACTCACCAATGCAGGCAGCCTTGTGTCAGTATAAAAGGGTTGGAATGGGAACTGGCAGCAAAAGCTTGGGCCTAGAGGGCAGGAAGAGTAGAAAAGGCAAGAGAACAGATGATGAGAAAGGGGTTCTTCTGGGTGTTTTGACTGCAGACAAACAGAGGAGGCTTAGAAAACTTTACCACTATCTTCAGGGCCTTTGAGTACATTTCTAATTTACAACATACAATACTAGGTTGCTTCTGGTAATATCTTTGTAGTCATTGCAGGGGTCCATACAGAATTGTAATGTGGTTATTGTTGTTGATTCCTGGACAGGAGTATGGGAAAGGAAGATGGAGTAGGTAAGAGGATGTAGGTGGAAGATCTAGAATATCTGGGTCAACAGATAAGAATGGAAGGATAAAGAAATTCTTCCCCAATCCTCTCCTGCTTCCCCATATTTTACCCATCCCAATTATTTCCAGAATTACTTAACTCTATGGGATTCACACCCAACAAATATTTACTGTGTAAATATGCATATTTTATTTTAAATTATCAAGGTTTATTTATTTAGACTTATTAAATTTTGAAAGTGGTTCAAAATAAATGATTTTTTCTTACAGTGCCATGGCAATAAATGATTTGCAGAATCTCATGTTGCATGTCTGACAAAGGCATGTGGGCAAAGTTGTTACTCCCCTTACATAGCACCATTATCTGGAGGTGTATACTATGCCTTAATCATCTCTTGGTGAGATGTCATGCTTTTGTCTTCCACAAATCTACACAACTACCTCTTAAACCACTTATCATTTTTACTATTGGGAGACATCTCATGGCCCATTTTTACCTGAATTATTACTCATCATTCTGTTAAGAACTTATTAGACTGAAACTATATCTTTCTAGCAAAATAAGCCTTTGCTTTGTTCATAAAAATTAGATTTGGAAGCCAATATGTGTTTGTCCTTACATGGTCTTTTTTTATGCTTAGAATGCTCCTTACTTTTAACATTTCCCTTTCACTTTTGGTCATTCTGTTTAAAATGAGACTAAAATAATAGGAGTATCCTTATTAGAAGATCACTCTTGTAATTTTTTTTTTTGTAGTAGACATTTGTTTTTGCCATTCCAATATCCATTCTTCCTCTTTCTCGTAACCACATCATGGTTTCTCGTTGGGAAATGACACTCTTCCAAACTCTTAAGTCTATGTGGCTGAGATGAAGCTGTGTCTGTAGTGGTAGCATGTTCACAGTGCAAGTAGATCAGCACAGAGCCTTTCCCTGTCTACAATGAGTGGCTCATTGTATGTCTTAGAACTATGTCAAGGCTAATGAGACACAATAAGTGTTTCACTGGGATGTCATGGAATGAAAATTTACATTTCTTGCAGTACAGAAAATTTAGAGGATTTAAGGGCTGGAGCTGCAATCACCATCTGGCTACAACTACCATCTGGTCTATCACATGATGTCTGAGAAGGAAGTAGTGTAACTAAAGACAAACTATAGAAGATTAAAATTAATACCTGGAGCACATGATAGTATTTTTGGGCCCCCAATCTGGCTGTGCCTCAAGCTAGACCTAGCCCCAAGTTTCATCTTATATAAATCAATGATTTTTCACTTTCCTTAAGCCAGTTTGGGATGCATTCTCTGTCACTTGAAACCAAAGGAGTCTTTATTAATACAATTTCATTAGTGAAAGCCATTTTTATGCCTGAAAATGTGGCCATCTGAGAAACTGAAGGAAGTAAAGCAAAATAATGCTAGAAATGGAAAGTGTCTTGTTAATTAACTAGCTCCAACCCCATTAAAGATAAGAAAACTGAGAGCCAGAAAGGGGAAGTCTATATAGGTGGTCACATAGTTACTTAGTGGTTGACATGGGAGTAGGACCTAGATTTGACTTCCAGTTCTCTTTGTTAACTTTTCTCATTTAGATTAGAGTGAACTCTCATTTTCTAAAAGGGTGAGGGTCTTTTCTCATTTGTTTCAAGTCACCATCAAGAGCTTATCATGATGAGACACCTCTTCCCTCCTTTTTCTGTTTCTCCTTTCTTTCCTTCTCTCTCCTATCTAATATAGATTTAGTTCTTGTAAAAATTATTTTTAAATATTTCAAGCACACATAAGGTATAGAAATAATGGACACCATGTGCCTCCATCTAGATTTAACAACTGTTATTATTTAGCCATTTTCCTCCAGATTTTTATTTTATTAAAAAAGACATAAAACAGTGCAGTTATAGCTGAACTCCTACTGCCTTTCCTATTCCTTTTGCTTCCCTTCCATGCTACTCATTAGTTTCTACTATCTTAAATGTGGTTGTGTTTTTCTCAATATTGCTTTACTATCTAAATACATGAATAGCAGATACTTCAATGTTGGGCTTTATAGTTATGTCAATAATATTGTACATATCCTGTTGAAGCTTGCCTTTCTCAGTCAGTATTGTGTTTTGCAATTTATTTATGTTGATAGAGGTAGATTTCTTAGTATTTATTTGTGCAAAATGCATTCATTTTGTCTTACCTCCTGAATGACAACTTAACTGATTATAGACTCTTAAGTTGATAGTTATTTTGTTTTATCACAGGATTATATGGCACAATTATGAGTGTTTAGAAGTCTTCTGCAAGTTAAAATCTGTTCCTGTGTAAGGAACCTGTCATGATTTCTGTCTGCTGTGATTTTGGATTTTGATTATTTTACCCGTGTACAGGTCACCAAGTTTCTTGAATCTGTGGATTCAATCAATTCACCAATGTTGAAAAACACTTTACCATTATCTATTTACATGCTAGCTCCAACCCCATTAAAGATAAGAAAACTGAGAGCCAGAAAGGGGAAGTCTATATAGGTGGTCACATAGTTACTTAGTGGTTGACGTGGGAGCAGGACCTAGATTTGACTTCCAGTTCTCTTTGTTAACTTTTCTCCTTTTGGAACACATTAGTTATATGTAGTATCTACACATTGTAAACTACTTAGCCTAATTCTTCCTTTGTACACTTTCTGCTTGGCATTCTGTATATTTCTTCAAAACTATTTTCCAATCTATTAATTCTCTCTTTGGCGGTGTTTAATCTATTATTTAACCTCTCCACTTGGCTTTTAATTTCACTTGCTACCTTTTCCATCAAGCAAGTTTTTTTTCAAAGTTACCTGTTCTTTTTTCATAACATCGTAATAGTTTATTAGTAGAATAAATCCTTTTTCTTTATGTTTTCAATAATTTTACGTTCTCTCTATATAGAGAATGACATTCAACCTTCTGAATGACAATTTAGCTGATTGTAGACTTTTAATATACATATTAAATATACACATATTTTTTTCCAGGTTGTTCTGTTCAAGTTCTAAAAGTCTAATTATCAGAGAGTTTGTATGACTGTATGGTGAGCTGATATTTTGTGAGATGTTCTTTTTTCTTTGAGAAATCTCGTGGTTTACTTTTCCACTATATTTATGTTTTTGCTCCTACTGAGCATTCTAGGAATATCATTGTCTCAGAGCCAATTTTTATGTTTTATGATATATTTTCACCTCTCCAGTGATATAAAATCAGACCTCAGACCTCTAAGAAATGCGGACCTGGTTTTGATTTTTCCTAAGAACCAAATGTAAATAATAAGAGAAAAGTTCCCTTGTTGCACTACTTTGTGCTGATGGGTATACATTTTTTCTAGTTATACCAGGGATGCAGTCCTTTAAGGTCTCTGATTCTATACTTCGCACTTTGCTCAGACCTAAGGTTTTGTGTTCTTTTCCTGTGTGTGAAGGAAAATAAATCCCATGGGTTATTGGCACAGAAACAAAAGCAACAATAAAATCACTCTATTCCTTTCCACCCTCCCAGAATAGCTACAAAATCAGTCCATACATTTATCGATCTGGTTTTAATTTACTTTTTTTTTTTTTTATGGAACTAGGAATGTCCCCTCCTTTCTTTTGAGTTCAGCTATATATTTTAATTTGTTTGTATTATATCCAGAAACTTATAGTATGCATAGGTTTTCAAGTTATCTTAGTGTACATAACTCACTCAATTCATCTCTCCAAATACAACTCCTAACCTAAATGAATTCTTATAGATGCAAAAGAAATGTTTTACCTCAGTGCCCTCCTTCATGGTATCCACTTCATTAGTTGACTGGGGTCTCTGCAGTGACTGCTCTAATTTTATCTGTCACTAACAGGCATGTCTTATGCCTTGCTGTGCATGCCTCTTGCTTCTCATTCTTGAGCTTTCCTGCTGTTATCAAGACATGAGACATTGTGGGGCTCTTTGACACATGCAATGTCTTTCCCAAATGTGAGGCTGCAGGTGGAGAGATGGGGAGTACCACTGGCTCACTTCCATCACAGGCTCAGCTTGAGTACAGTGGCTTGTGTCATAGATGCTGCCTGCCTAGGTGCCAGAGATCTGGCTTTCTATGTGACTACTGGAAGGTCTAGGAGGTAAACCCATAAGTGCAGGAGTTGATGTCACAGGGGAAAACTTCGATCAAATTGGGACAAGAGCTAGCATAAAAATGCTTTTCCTTTCCTTCTCCAAGATGGACCATTAAAATATGCAGTGGTTTCGAGCAGCCTCTCTGAAGACATCCTGAGAGACTAAGCAATCCACTGAGCTTGTTATAAATGCTGTGATATAACCCCTTAAATTTGCTCTCCTACCTTTCCCAACTCAGTTTTGTTTTATCCAGTTTCTCCCCCACCTTGGAGTCATATATACTTCCTCTAGGCCGTTCACACCCAAGAATTTTCCTAAAGGTCCATTTTCCAGGGAACTCAAGCTAAGGTACGTATTTGTCATCTTACTGGAATCTGTAAGCCCCCCTTTTGTTTCTAATAGGCAATTGGAAGAAGGCAGAAAGCCTCCTTGAGAAAAAGGTACATTCCCTTCATTTTTTTTTTACATCGATATTTGCCTTGAACAGACTCTCAAAGCTTCCATTATTTTTACCTCATGGCCATATTGTATATTGGTGCTAGACACAAGCAAAGTGGAGAGAGTATATGGAAACTGCTTACAGTATAAAATCTAGGCGGTGCTGAAGCTTCCAGATTCACATGTTGGGCTGTAAGTCCTTAACTTATACAACCCCACCTTTGGTTTATATAATAAAGTTTAACAGTGGACATTTACAGGGCCTGAGAAATCCCCTTGGTGCTGTTATTTCCTCTTTCCTTTTGTGGAACAAATTATATTTTCCAACTATGCCTCTCTGCTGAATCTGCAGGACACTCTGATAGTAATCTTCATTTTAAATTTCAGACTAAAATTTCATTGTGAAAACAATGTTCTTAACACAGTGTTTTATCACCGGAAAAAGCTACATGGAAACATTTAATCATAAAATCTCCAAATAGGAGAGATAGAGGAACCACAGTGCATGGTATATGGGAAAAATTCAATATTTGTCAAAAGACTGAATACATTTATATGAGGAAACATAAGATGGTGAAAACATCTGGGAGACTGGGAATTAGGAGACATGGGATTTAGCCCTACCAGCAATAATTTGTGGCCTTTGAGTAGGTCATGTACCCCAAAATTGGTCCAAAATTGATTTATGAACACCCTTACTATGTGGAGATAAATCCAAGGATTGGTGAGAGACAGAATCTTGCCTCCTACAATGAAAGTTCAGGGGGATTAGCTATTTCCTCTCTCAATATCTTGGCAACTAGAGTGCAAGCAGTTAATGTAACTTTAGCCAATTGACTGGTCCCACCCAAGACACTGAAGCTAGAACAAACAATTCTATAAAGCAAGTGACCACTTAGAATTATTTGGGTGGCAGCAGTATTAACTCCTTCTGGGGCCAGTGGTAGTGATAACAATGAGGCCAGCTGAGGCAAGAGCAGCGCCCAACTACACTCTCCATGTGGCATGTTATAGCTATAGTTCTGGGCCCCTATTTTCCATTGATTCCTATATGGAACTGAGAGAGAAGATCCCAGTCAAGTAGAAACAGTGTAAGTGATATACCATCATTACGTGGATGCCAAGATGTTCGCAGATTTAAAAATATATATGTATCATAATAACTTGGAGAAAAATGTACTGTTGCAGAGCATAAAGAACCATGACTTACATTTTACATTTTTTGGTGACACTTTTGATATATTTTGTTCCATTTCCAATATTTGAAAGGCATTCATTTCTTCTGAGGTTCGAGGGTTAAGGACAGGTACATGCGGCCTGTATTTAACATGTATCCCTGCTCATAAGATAGTCTGATGTATGTTTCTTGAGTACTTGTCCTTGTTGTTTTTCTCTTAAAACTAACCTAGATGTCTCTTCCCTCATAATAATAGAGGCTGAATACATTCATATGTAAACATTCATCCTGACCTCTGATCTGTTAATTACTTTGCTTCCAAAGGTCTAGACTCTAACTCAAATTCCAGAAGCTCTGTCCCTACCATGTTTGTAAGATGATCTCAAGCATCTTAGTTAAATCCTAATATTAGTGAAGGTTACATTTCCAAACTGGCCTCCAGACTGTAAAAGGCCAAACCTGTCCTACAGATTCTCAGCTGTTTTTGTCAGCATTCGAGGAGACTCTTCAATGTCATTTTCAGAACAGACTGTCTAGTTGGTCATTGGGTGGTACCAAACAGCATGTTGTGGGTGAGCATCACTGTCTTACATAATGTTGTAAGCAAAAGTTCCAAACACAAATTACTCAATAACGTATCCATTTACTTCTTTAATCTACTTAGTGTATTTAGAATAAACCACCTCATGGTGGTAACATAGTTAATTTTTTTAACCTATTTTGTTAATTAATTCTTTTATATTTCTGAAAATAACCTTAACTAAGCTTTAAGGATGATTCTCTAATTTTCAAATCTAGTGAAGACTGTTAGTTCCTTAGTGTAGTGATTCTCTATAGTTTAATAAATATTGATTACACCCCCTTTTAGCCTTTTTTGTCACATGGGAGTATTATAAATGTTGTTATTACTATTATGATTTATTAGTTTGTTGACCAAGTCTCTTTTCAAATGGTAGCTTTTCTACCATTTTATCTTAATTCTACCATTTTATTTTAATTTTTCATAACAAATAGAGAATAAGTTTTAGAGTCAGATAGATTTAGATTCAAACCCTAACTCTTTTCCTTATTATCTGTGTGAACTTAAATAGCTTGGTTTATATGAGATGCAGGTTTTGTATTTGTAAAGTGGAGACAGAAATACCTACCTCAAGGGTTGTGAAAGAATTAAGTTAGATATAAAAATGACTTACACAAGATAAACACTTTAGAAATATTAGTTTTCTCCCTCAATTCAGTCTTCATATATTTTTCTTGAATTTGGCATCAGAAATATAAAGTAATTTCCAAGTGAGGTTACATCATTCTTTTGTACATAATGAATGTACATAAAGAGCAGAATGAATAGTCTTTGGTGTTTAAAAGCCAACATATAAATTATGTTCTTATTTGCCTTTAGGTAAAATAAACATAGGAAGTTGTAAATCTTTAAAATAAATTTTCATTCAAAATGAATAATTTTTAGAGGAATGGAAAGAAAATACTTTAAAATCACAAGAAACATCATAATATTCATCAGTGGAATTGTTGATCTAGACAGTTCTGCTGACATTTATAACTCTGACCAACTATGATATCGGACTGACCAGCAATCAAATAGTCAGTATTTCTCATCGTTCAGTAAATATGGCCAACAAATCAGACTGTACAACCATCTTGGAGATACACGTTGTAGATTACAATAAAGAAAAGCCTCCAGTAAGTCTTGTAGTAAAAAAACTTTAAATGTTAATGAGACCTACATTTTACAAATTTATTTGACGGTAGTACTCTTTTTGTTCATGGGACAGATATGAACACATAACAGAGCTAATATTCTTCAGAACACCATTTAGGAAACATCTATTGGATGATACCAAAATCCTATAGCACAAAAACAAAAACAAACAATCAACAATAGCAAAACCCACAACAAAATTCAGACCTTTAATACACATAAATGACATAGGTAATGGAAAACTTCATTAATAAAGAGTTTGTTTACACCTTTTAAATGATCAATAATCATCTGGCATAAGTGATATATTTTACTTAATTAAGTGACATCAGGATCATTATAGCCTGTGAGTAGCTGCGCATTCGAGTTTTAATTGTTTTGGCTTTCACTCAGGTTATAGGCCCAGTCAGTCAAGACTATTGACTTACAAAGTATAAATTATTTTCTAGGCTTACTCATAATTACTTTTGCACAATGGATTATAAAATATAGAACCTAGTATGTTCTAATGGTTAGGGACAAAGGCTCAAGGTCAGATAGAGGTGTATTTGAATGCTGATTCTTCAAGTGTAATCCTGGAAAAGACACCCAACCCATCTGAACTTCGGTTTTGTCATATGTAAAATGGGGATATTTTCTATTTCATTAGATTGCTTGAGGATTAAATGAGACTATGTAAAATGCTTTGACATTACCTGGCACATAATAAGTGCTCAACAAATTCTCACTATTAGTTTATGAACTACAAATCATTAGTTTATTCATTATTTTTTCTCCTTTGTGAATAATAACCTTTTTTATCCTCAGGGTGTGTGTGTGTGTGTGTGTGTGTGTGTGTGTGTGTGTGTGTGTGTGTAGCCACTGTAACACCAATGTAGCCAGCAAGTTTCTATATCCAGACTGATATTTACCTATGTGCCATTTATAAGTCATTAGATTTCAAGTAAAAATTCCTAGGGAGAGTTACTATATGCAGGTTTTTAAAGGTCCCTTTTCATACCTTATCACAGAGTATGTTTCTGAGGAGAAGTAGGAGAATAACAGGGAAGCAGGGCGGCCCTTCTGTCCTCACAGATACTTTGCAAGAGTTTGCACTGACATTTTAATGGCATGGAGGGGCAGGAAAAGAAAAGAGGCATATTTTTTATGTCACTCACCTCTTTTAACACTACAACAGGAACCCAAAGCCATTTTGAGAGCTTCCTGGGACAAAATGAATGTTTCTAGTGATATGCCAACAGGATTACAGCAGGACAGAGGTTTCTGACAGTCTAATAGGGAAGTTGGTGCAAGACTTTATTACCAAAGTCAAGAATGAACATTAAATGATATGGTGGGAATTCAAAGTGGTTTATCCCAGCAGTTTCCCAGCACCCTTTTCCATGACCTGTCTTTATTACATGGTCTGGTAAACCTTACCAAAAAAAGAAAGAGAGAGGGGGTAGAAAAGGAGAGGAGAAAAAGAAAGGTAGCAGGCAACCAAGGCAAGGCATAGCCATTGCTTTGCCAGATTCAGTCTTGACTAATGAGTCTGCAGTAGATGGAGGGCCTCCATTCTCCAGCCCTCCCTGTATGCATTTCTCTCTGCATTGTGACCTTGCAGCTACTCCCATCAGGAGATGGGGTCTGTTTTTCCACCTTTTGAAGCTTAACTGGCCTTGTGAGCTGCTTTTGCCAATAGAATGAGACAAAGTGATGATGGATAGGTTCCGAGATCAGGACTCAAGAGGCTAAGCATGCTTCTGCCCTCTCCTGGAAACGCTGTTGGGCAGCCAGCCAGAACAAACCCTGGCAAGCCTGCCAGATGATAGACATGTGGCCAGGCACCCCATCCAGAGGCTGATCCACCCTGCTGACACATGAGACAACCTCACAGACAAAAGAACTGCCCTTCTAAGCCATTCAAAACTGCCTCTCCAATAGATGTTAGTTAAATAAATGGTGGTTGTTAATGCCCTAGTTTTGGGGTGGTTGGTTAAGCAGCAGGAGGGAAATGGTACAGAGGCCGAAATGGGTGTCCAGTGGCATTACTCTCCCTCTGTCCTTATTCTTCTGCCCTTGAATACCTGAACAATGTGACAGCTGGAATTTTCCAGCCATCAAGCAACCATGAGAGAAAGAACAGACTTCTTGTTTTGTCTCCTCTTAGCCTAAGCTGGGTTTCCTGTTAACTTGCAGTTCAACACAGTCCCAACTGAAAAGAAAGTATTATTGAAAGTCCGACTGGAGTTAGGGTGATCAGTGATGGTAGACATAGAATGGAGTAATGGAAGGAGATAGTGACCTAGGGGATATAGAGTCCAAGTGTATTCATTCATTCATTCATTCATTCTTTTACTCAGTCATTTAAGCATGCACCTATTTGCAGACCTCTGAGTGGAGGGAGCCACGTTGATGGGAACCATACCCTATAGGCTCTCACGGTTGGGAAGGACGAGAGGCAGAACCAAGTCTTACTCCCAATACTCCCCTTCATGACATCTCTGCAGGCTCCTCATTACCATGAGCCCCCCTCTAATTGTTTGAAAGTGACTTCCAGTTAAACCATAATCTGCCTACATTGCTTTTATCTACTGGTCACAGTCCTAGTTTCTAGCACTTTCCAGATGGTTCCTGTGAAGTAAGCCTGAGGGTAAAGGGAATGAACATAATACATGGGGTGGAGCTGGTAGAATATACAGAATATAAAGAAACAAAGCAAGTTTATAGAAGTCTAAATTTTCCTCAAATCATAATCTTAAAAAATTCAAAAACACCTGAAAGAGATTAAATTGAATCTTGGGTTGTTCTACTATAGAAATTATATTTATATTTCTTACAAAGAAATATATTTGGTCCTTGAGGAACATATGCCACATTTAACTCATGGCTTTCATCGCCTCTACCTCTGAGGAAATAAGACCATTTCATTTTCTACAATACTAAAAGTTGTTATTTATTTAATGCCTACAATAGCCAAGCACTGTGTTAGGTACTTCACTCTCATAAATCATATAATTCTCACAACAACTCTATGTGGTATTGTTTTGTCTATATTCAAGATGAAGACATTAAAGTTCAGAGACTTTAAATTTCTTTTCCAAGGCCTCAAAGCTGGTAAAGTGGAAATGATATTTAAACCCAGTGCCGTAGACTACAAAAGCTCATGTTTCCACTACGACTTGCTGTTAATAAGAAGCCTCACATTTTCAAAGACAACCTTTTCCTTATCTTCTCCAAATATTCTTGGGGCGGAGGGAAGAGACTAAAAGAAAATCACATTTCTTTTGCAAAAAGAAGTCATAAAATGGTAGATATTCATTAATTAGAGAAAATGAAAGGGAGAGGTAGTTTTTTTTGTTGTTGTTTTTTGTTTTTGTTTTTAAGTCATTGCATCCGAGAAAGCCTGGAGACCATTTCAACACTCATTGGAACCTTGAGTTCATTGCATGGCAAATAAAGTTCTAGATACCTAGAAGAAAATCCTAATCACCTAGCAAAGTCAAAGAGGCAAGGCAAGGAAACAGGTGTTACCCTCCATGGTTCTCCATATAGAGTTTGGGAGTGGTCTATGATATCCTCAGTGAACTAGAAGTGATTTTGGAAAATCAAAAACCACTAGGAGGGGCTTGAAAACCAATCCAAGAGAATTTTAAAATACAGGAAAGAAAATTAGTGATGGTGAGAATAGGAGAGACTAAATAGACTGAACTTAGTCTCTGTTTCCCTGTTTCAGTCTATACCAAGGAATTTGTTAGAACAATGGTCTCAGACCTTGCTTATGCATGAGAACCACCTGGAAAACTTGCTAAAACTAAGAGTTCTGGGCCACATTCCTAGAGTTTCTGATTCAGTAAGGGTTGTGACTAATAATTTCCATTTTGAACTTGTTCATAGGTGACATTGATGGTGCAGGTATGACGGTCAAGAGGCTAAGCAGTGACAACCACTGGTTTCTAAACTATTCTTGGAGCCAGCGAGACTAGAGTAGTGGATACGTGGAGTGTGCTGAACCTAATGGATAGACTGAAGAAGGCTGATTAGCATCCACCTGCCAAACTTCCACATTATCAGTCAACCAGGTTATTGGGGGTCAGTCCACTGGGGTGACCAACTTTCATAACAAGGGCCAGGGAAAAAGTTGGACATTAGAGTCAGACATTACTTGAACCCTAACTCTAATTTGAGCTGAGCTCAAATACTAGCTCTGCCACTTAATAGCTGTGCAAAGTTAGGCAAGACACTTAATCTCTCTAATATGCCTTTTCTTTGTCTATACTAGGGAGAGTATAGTACTTAACCTCTAGAATTGTCATGAGAATGAATGAAAGAAGACACAGGTAAAGGACCACAAAGTAATATTTGAAAACTGATACTGCTTCAGGAAATTGGGTATACTCATCCAACTTCCTTTGAGAATTGTTGGTCAGGGTGAACACTGGAAAGTTTAGGTCAGAGCCAACTTGACTTAGTCCTCCTTGCTAGAGCCTGACACTGTAGACTGCACCTTCAGGGAGTCGAGGCTGGTTTAAAGATGGGTTTAAGAATAAGGGATAGTTCTTAGAGGCCTGGAAGACTGAAAAGTGTCTGGGTCTTAACCCACAGCTATGTTTACTGCCAGTAGAAAGGGACAAGGATTGCTGAAGTCTGCCACCAACACAAAGAATTCTGTGTGACTAATGAACTCTTACAGTTGTGCTTCCAGTGCCATATAAACCTTTCATTTTAGTGTTCCTGGACTTAGAGAAAGGAATATGATCAAAGACGTGTATTGGAAGCAACACATTAAGTCATGGCAATGGGCCACACAAGTAAACTGTGGTGGTATTACTCAATGAGGCGTTGGGACTCTGATCCTTTATGACGCTATCTATACGTGGATTGGGATATACCCCAAGAACTCCTAACTTTCTCAAACAGACACATGACATTGTCAGTTACTAACAAAAACAATGCCGGACAATTGCCTCATGAACTTGAAACTATGCGTCCTCTTGAATTTGATAACTTTCTATTTTATCTTTAACCCAGCATGTGAACCCATGTCCAATATGTTTTTTGTTTTTTGTTTTTGTTTTTTTTTGGAGGAGGCGGAGAGGATAATTATAACTAGTATCTTCCACAGAACAATATTGGAAAGGCAAGTTAGTTACTGTCTGACCTAATTAGGTATGTAACTTTTAGAATTTGTATTGGTTTCTTCTTCTTCTGCAAAAAAGCTGAAGTTATTTTAGACACTGCAGCTATAATGGCACAACGATACATGGGTATAATGAGTAATTTTATCAACTTAATTATTTCTGAAAGGATACATTTTTCTGCTCAGAAAAATCACTTCAGCTTTTTTTATGTTTTGATCTTTGTAATTTTAAAGATCACACTATGCCTGTTTCATTTGCTCTGTGAGTCTTGCAATGGCCTCAGTCAAAAGCAATAACATTTGAATTTGACCAAAGCCCCAGCCTTTATAGTCTCTCAGTGCATTCTATCACCTTGGGTGATTAAAGTCAGTTGGTTGCATTAGCTTTCAGTATTTTCACAGTTTTAATATCACAACTTCAATAAGGCAGCTGTGAGCAAGGAAGATAGCTGAATTCTTCCAAGTAAGAACCATCTGAATTAATCATCAGCCTTCAACTACATTCCACCTGCCTTGATCAATGGTCAAATAATAGTTTATACACAGAGCAGGTATTTTTCTGGGGTCAGTAATGAGGGATGGTTTCAATTTCCCAGCAGTTTATATCTAGTTCCTTATAATTTGACTGAAACTTCATGTCAATTACAGAACTCCATTTCTAAGTAACATCAGCTGAGATGTCCTTAGAGGACATAATACTTAAATGATGTATCCTTTGCATCTATCTTCTTGAGTGAAGTCATTTAAGAAGCACATTTTAATTATATATCTTAATTTTTGATGACAGCGGCTCTCAAACTTGACTATGCATCAGAACTACCTTTAAGGATTATCAGACCAAGCACTACTGACCTCCACTTCGTGTTTCTAATTCAGTAAGTCTAGAGTACAGCCCAAGCATTTGCATTTCTAACAAGTTTCTAGGTAATGCTGTTGTTGCTGATATGGGAGCCACACTTTGAGAACCACTGCTTTAGAGATACTGATAAGACTTATTTTTTTAAAATTTAAGTACTAATCATTTCTCATGTGGCATAAAAAGGACTGAGAATACAGAAGCTATTATGAAGATCTTACCTTGCTGGATATTTTTCTTCCACAGAAGAGGTATGCTGTAGAGAACTCTGTTAAAAAACGTCAGCTCCCATATTCTCTCGCTAACCTCAGATTTGGGAAAAGGCAGTATGTCTACCAGGTCTGGGAATATCAGGTTATACATATTTATAGGTGTCAGAGAGATCACATTTTAAAAGAAGTGGCCATGCAAAAATATAAATTATGTCTTAGTTTTTCAAATGTGAGGTCACCAATGAAATGGTTCACACACACACAAAAGGTGAAGACCTCCAGGAATGAGGACAAATGTATTTCATAGGAAGGTCCTTGAATATGTCCCCTCAGTCTAATTTTCTTCATTCAGGAAAGGGACTGGACACACCGCAGAGGGCACAGATAGGGGCCTTAGGTTTCTGGTTGACCTCCAAAAAAGGCCACCAAAAAGAGTAAGGATAAAGAATGGTATCACTAATAGGAGTATTTTAGTCTCAGAAACCATCAGCCAAACTCCTTACTCTACCATTCCAGTCTTACATCCAAAAGCAAATAAAATTCTAGGTCAACAACAGCATCGTATTCATTCTGAATAATTTTTATTTTGCTTTTATAATTAAGTCATCTATCGAAGGTTCCTAAGTTTCTATTTCTTGAGAGATGAATATGTCTTTATGTGTGTGTCTATTTGAGAGAGAGAGAAAAAAAAATGAACTGGATATACCTAAAATGTGCTACTCTCATAAGATGGAGAACCCAAAGGTCCATTCTACCTCCAGGGGTCAAGTTAGGTCTCTTACTTACTAACACATGAACTATGGGGAATGTTACCAGTCATACTGAGAAATTAGATTAATGTTGTACCTTAGTAGCAGTCCAGTCTCTAGTGCAGTATAAAAGTAGGGAACAGAGACCTGAAGCTAGTCTACCTGTTCCCAATAGAGACTCCCCATTTACTAACTGTATAACCTTGGCCATATTATCTAATTTCTGTGTGTCTTGGATTCCTCACCTTTACAATAGTGATAGTAATAGTACTTCTCTCATAGGGCTGTTATGTTGAGTAAATGAGTTAATATATTTAAACTACTCCTGGATCATAGAAAATGCTATATAAGTGCTAGCTGTTGTTATTTATGTACAAACACTGCACCATCCTTCTCCTTTTGTTCTAGGAAAATTCCTCATACTAATGCTATTTGGACTGGCCAACATCCAAAATTTAGACTTCTGCCATAATTATCTACATATGGCAGCAAGATAATTCCAGAACCACCCTAATGACTTTGATTAGAACCAATCACCTGTGCCTATTTACACAGCAGAATGATTGGCAGGGTTTTGGATGGAGTGGGTATTCCAATTATACTCTCATTGGGTATGGACCAGTTTGAGCAAATATGCTGCCAGTCAGACTCATTCTCAAACAGATCAGTTTCTGTACACTTTATACAACCCAAAAGAGAAAGCAGAAAAAAGAGAGAGGAGAGAAATCATTGATGTATTCAATAAATGTTGTTTGAACTTTTGCTATATTCTGAGCATTGTGCAAGATGATGTAGATTGAGAGGTGGAGCAAGCCACTCCCACTCTCAAGTAGCTCACTGTCTAATGGGGGAAACAGATAAAAAAAATCACCAAATACTGTGTAATATACTAAGGATTATAATAGACATTCCCATGAGCTGCTGGAGGGGCTGCAGAGGAGCTGTCTAGGATTGCAGTGTGTCTCTTGGTCTTGGGAGATAAGTTCCTTCCAAAGTCAAGAAAGAACTGAAAGACAAGTAGGAGCCAGCACGCAACCGACATGGGAAAAAGCATTCTGAGCAATACCATGTACCAATGATGCTGAAGTAGATGGATAATGTAGAAAAGCAAGATACTAATTTTTTTATGGCTCTTAAGGAAGAACCAGGGATATAAATTGACAGGAAGTCAAAGATGTAAGGATGGGAGCTAAGGAGCTGAATCACAGACCCCCTCTGATAAGAAGCAGCCCCTGGACCAGCAGCTCTCAGTGGGGATGACACAAAGTATCATGTGAGAAGCCTTAGAAATTACTGATGTCTGGGTCCCAGCCTCAGAAACTATGACTCAGTGAGTTGGGGAAACAGCCTGGGCAATAGGACTTTTAGAACCTTCCCAGATCATTCTTATGTGCACCCAAGGTTGAGAGCCTATACCTTTGGTACCTAAAGTTTGTTCCTAGACCAGAGACAACCCAGGTATTTGTCAGAAATGCTGGATTGCAGGCCTACCTCAGACCTATTGGATCAGGATCTGTATTTTAATATCTCCAGGTGATTCAAATGGATATGAGAGTCTGAGATGCACTGACCTCAGCTGTGTATCAGAATCACCTTGGAAGCTTATCAAAGTTGGAGATTGTCACTTCTAAAGATTATAATTCAGGAACTGTTGGAGGGAGCCTTTCATCTGTAAACATTATTTGGTTTTGATAAGTCTACAAACAATCAGAGTTGAAAAACCACCATGTTGTTTTACAGATAAAGTGGACAGAGAGTCCATAGAGGGATTTGGTTAAGATTATTCTTATGCAGAAAGTGAGGAAAAGGGGAGGCAGGTGTTCCCTCTTCTCACATAAAGAGAGTTCCACATCAAGAAGGAGAGTATTATGTAACTCAGAGATTTTGGAGGAGGGTTACATGGCCCCTTGTAGTTGTGGAGGGAAAAGATGAAAATAATAAATGAGCCCAAAGGTGAGGTTATCCTTCTTGTACTATAAAATGACTCGCGACTTCACTGTGATTTTCCAGAAAGAAGAGTTGAGAGGAAAAGAGTTTAAATCTTGCACTCATCGTGTGTGTGTGTGTGTGTGTGTGTGTGTGTGTGTGTGTGTGTGTGTCTTGTCTGTCTGTCTGTCTGCAGTAAAATAGGGCACAATTATGTGTCCTTGGGCATCCTTTGGTTCTTATAAGAAAGTCTCTTCAGTTGAGTAGGCCCTGTGATTCATGCCTCACACCGATCTCCTTCACCATCTGGCCTTCAGCTTGTAATTGGTAGAGGTCAAGGACCTTAAAAAGCAGTGAGAGGGCAAAAGGAGATGGCTGGCTAAACATAAAGAAATAGCCATGTGAGTTTACCACAGGAATTTTCTTTCCCCTTTTTCCACTTAGAGGAAGCTAGAAGTAATTTGGCATCTGGGTCACCAGGGACAATCCCTACCCTCATTCTGGTCTTCAGTTAGCCAGATCAGACCCTACTCCAGGGCCCCTAGTGCCATTGCCTGTCCTCTGAGACCCTTGCAGATTGAATCTTCCAGTGTCTAGCATAGGGTCAAATGCATTAAATGAATGAATGAATCGATGAATAGATGAATTAATAAAAAGATGTTATTCCTCTTGCAACTACTCCCTTCATTCAAAAGAACAAAGAAAGGATTCTCAGAATCACTTGTGCCAGAAGCTTTTTACTGAGCCTGGCTTTGATCTCCCTAGAAGCTTCTTGATATTTTTATTTTTCTTCTGACAGAACACCTCACTTATTTGGCTGAAATGTATAATTTTCTGCCTAGCTCTTGAGATGTGTCTCAGCCCTCACACCCAGGAGTAAAAAAGCAGGTATGAGAATTTCATGTGCCTGGAATGTGGCCTCAGGGCTGCAGGGCACTCCCCCTGCTGTCCCTGCCTTGGGGTTTCCAGGTGACTGTGCTCCTGAGTGGCCCCAGTAGAACCTGCCTGGGATTGACTGACAAGAGGCCCCTGGGAATACCACTCGGCCTTCCTTTCTCTCTGTCTCCAGTTACCCAGGGAGGGAGCAG
Organism: Rousettus aegyptiacus; assembly: GCF_014176215.1. Taxonomy (NCBI): domain Eukaryota; kingdom Metazoa; phylum Chordata; class Mammalia; order Chiroptera; family Pteropodidae; genus Rousettus; species Rousettus aegyptiacus. The sequence continues at coordinate 70,426,555 of NW_023416309.1, forward strand.
ACTGATAACATATTTAGAAAATGTGTTCACTGTTGCTTTTGAAAATCTCCTCTGTAATTAGGTACTACGGGGGTAGTCAACCACGAAAAGCGACAACCAGTACTGTCAAGTTCCATAAAACAAAAGAGAAACCAATTAATCAAAAAGAAGAAGCTGGCTGAGCCTCAGCACCTGTCTTAGCCACTCCATGACTACACCCACCCAAATGCCTCGATTCAGGCAAGCCCCATTCTGCCTGGGTATTTCCAGAATCCTCACTGTGGTGATGCGAGGTCACTGAGTTGTTGACTTCTCTCCCAAGAATTCATTGCATCAATAATGGTGCCAGTTTTGTCATGCTCCCCTGTTGTGCTCTTTGTCCACTTTATCTGTAAACTTTCCAGAATGGGCCCCTGAACTGGCCAATTGCAAAACAAACAATCTATCAGAGTCTTAGTACTTTCTGCATCATAGTGGCTCCTAGGAACTATCTGCATCCATGGGAAGAAATAAAGGGTGCAAAGATCTACTCAGATTCCATTCTGTTCCCAGGTTGCTTCTAAACTTTTTTCAGTCATCTCTGCGTCTTGTGAGTAATTGCTCTCTGACAAATTGAGTAACTCCAGTGAATGTGAATTTTAAGTAGGGTGCTATATGAAGCCTTAGTTGCATTCACGTAACTGCCAAGAAGCATGGTCTCTCAGGAGCATTTACTCTCTGGGATCTGAAGCCACATAGGATGGGTTCTCTTTCAACCCTTCCTGTCCATGAAGGAGTTACTTCAGAGTACCGAGGTCAAGGGATGTGAGACTATGAGGCAGCCAATCTAGAAGCTTCCAGGAAGAGTACCACAATTCTTTCCACAGGGTGCAGTTACCAGTGCTTCAAGTTTGTCTGATCCAAGGAAGAAATGGCACCTTCTGGCATCTTCTTAGACATCACTGTTCATTCCCTTACTGAGGCCTGTCTCAGTGCCTTACAGTAGTAGCCTACAGTTTCTACCAAGAAGTGACACTCCCCATACTATTCACTATTTGATCTAATTTTCCTTCCTTCCAAGTGCAAGAAGAATTCATTTCTTTGCTCTCTTGAAGTTTGGCATGTCCATGTGACCAATGGTAAATAAGTAGAAGTCACACGCATTACATCAAAGTGGAGCACTTAAGAGCTGATGTGCCACTTTCCATGCTCCTCTTTCCCTCCCACATTAGCTGAGAAGTTATTCAGTTATTTTAACTGAATAAAGTGATTCAGAGTAAAGAACATAAGGATATGTTCTCCCACAAAGTCTGATAGCCTCAGAATACCTCCGATTACATGGGAAAAGAGGTATGGGACCATAAAGCAAAGGAAACAGCAGTTTTGTTGACTGTATCTCAAGAATACCTGCATGTGCTTAGTAGCACATGGAGTTGACAGGGAAAAAATAGGTAAGAAACCTCCTGTTTAACAGAGTTGCACTACCAGAGGAACAGGGGACCTGATGTTCTTTGGGACTTTAAACAATCCCTGGCCCTCTGACTCTCTGTGGGAAGTGACTGGGCTGAGAAAGCTGTGTAGATCCTAAGGAGGACATATTACCCAACACCATTTCACATATGGCCAAGGAGATAATGGAAAATGAGGAAGCTCCTGGAGGGCAGAGCCAGTAGCCATGGCAAACACTGGGCTATGAAGCCCCTCCAGAGAACAGGATTGCAGCCTAAACAAGGAACATTCTTCAACTCAGATCAGGAGTCTCTCGCAATGTCTTTTGAGAGGTTTCAAAATTGCTAAGGACCAGTGCCTGGAAAGTATCTCCTCTTTCTCCCCTTTTTGAATTGGGAGTGCTATTGGTTTCCCTGACCCTATTCCACTACACGGGAAGTGTGTGGAAGGAAGCACATACTTTTAATTTATCTTAGAAGGGATTAAGAGGAGCCCCCTGTAAACTGATGTGGAGACTTGGATGTGGGAAAAAATCTTGGAGGTTAAAGTGCATAGAAAAAAGCAAGATTTAAATAGAGCCATAAAGTATGAGTAAGATTTAAAGTATGTGAAAAGGTGGGAGAATAGAAATCTTAGGTTTCAGGAAGGCAAAAGGAATATTGTACACTCAGTGAAAGGTTAAGTATATCAGGCAGGTTACTTGTATATGGTTTGAACTGAGCAGAGAACAATCAGAATGACCAGAAAGGTGGAGGTACTTGAATGACTAGGTAATGGAAGAAATAAAAAAATGGAGAGCCACTCTAGGATTCTGAGCAGAAGCATGATTTTCTGAAAAAAATTACTGAAGAAGGATTAATCTGGTAATTAACTATGGGAAAGTACAGAGCAGAAAGGGTAAAGGCAGAGATTCCAGTTAGGTAGCTATTAAATTAAAGTGGAAGTGACCTGGAAACGTTTGTATTGGGAAAGTGAACAAATGTGAAAGATTCAAAATGTGTTTTGAAGATAAGGCAATAAAATAAGGAGAAGGGAAACATGTATCAGAAAAATTAAAAAAGAAAGTGATGTGCATACTTCTAGTATGAACAACTAGAGGAAACTGATATCCAAAAATTTTTATCAAAAACAGAAGTTGATGAAAGATGCAGATTCACCTTAGGACATGTTGAGTTTGAGGTGATAGTAGAAAAAACAGGCAGTTCTTTTCTTTCCCATGCCCAATGCCACTACCCTGCTAAAAGACAATCAATGGAGTTCATCTAAAAGACAAAGGCTGAGAAAGATGATGGACTGTGGGATATTTGACCTAGGAATGATGATGACATGAGTCATACATATAAGTACAACCTCTAAGGAAAAGTTTTAAGAAAAAGAATGGAGGGTTAACACAGAGCTTAGAAAATGTGCATATTTGTGGAGTGATGGAAGGAAATTATACCCAGAAAAGGAGATAAAAAAGGTATGGTCAAAAAGAAACTGTAGTCTAGTATCATGAGAAATTACTTTCAAGTAAGAGTGGGAAGTTCATAGTATCGAATTCTGGAGAAAAAGTAAAACAAGAAGACTGGAGACTAAGATAAGTCCTTAGATCTGAAGATTTAATCTTCATCAGGGACTTTTGGCAGTAGAGTTTAGTCTAGTTCTTTGTCCAAAGAGTTGCATCATCATCTGCTGAAATCTCTCACCTTCTGCATGGCTCAACATTTCCATAAAAGTTGTGCTGATCTCTGTCCTCTTGCATCTGACACTCAAGGAAAATGGAAAACAGGCTGACCATATAATTCCATACTTGTCACTGACATAATATTTAGTCCTATATTTAATTAGTAGATTTAATAATCACCAGTTAGGGTTTTCTGTAGTCAGCAGCAAAAGTAGGAAAGGACCACTTCATTACACATAAGGCCATGCACTATAACTGTTCAAGTAAGATTTTGCATCACATGTGTAGCTTTATCCATATATCTGTATGTTCCAGGAATACTTTATATTTCTCTGTTGTATAACAGATTTTTGAATTAGAAAGCCTTGGCCTTAATTCCAGACCTGTTATTTCTACCTGTGTGGTCAACATAATCAGAAAATAGAAAATGTCCAGATTTTAAATTACTTTTAATAAAAAATCCCTATAATGAACAAGGACGGCCTAGAAAAAAACTATGTGAAAGGGAAAAGATGGAAGATAGCAGGCCTAAGAATGATCTATAACTATTGTTGGAATGAGAAAGTCTACCCTAAGGGTGAAAACTGAAAAAGTGTCCTGGTTGGTCAAAGTACCAACTAAATACAATTTAACATGATGGCCTTCTAAAGCAGTGCTTCTGGATGAGAAGGTAAAAAGGAAGGTAGAGAAGTTCTTGTAAGATTGGCTGGTAAAAGAGAAAAGAAGCACAAGGATGGGGGATGGAATTCTGTAAGGCAAAAGAGAGGAAAAATATCAAAGGACACATATCCCCTTAATAATAATAATAATAATTATTATTATTATTATTATAATCAGAAAAATTGTATGCCTATACTAATAGAAGGAGAGTAGACCTTGGGTGGTGAACACAAAATAGAGTATATAGATGTTGCATTATAAAGTTGTACGCCTGAATTTACATAATGTTATTAAACAATGATACTCCAATAAATTTAATGTTTAAAAGCTTATGAAAAATAAATTAGTTAATTAAAAACAAAGAAAGAGAAATAGCTACCATTAAAATAGGAATCATATAACTGGCCCAAATAAAAAAAAATGAATAGAATATGAATGAACACATACAAATCTACTGCTAAAAAACTAAAAATAAGGATCCCAACATCTCTCCTGAGGACAATTCTCACAAAAATAATCATGAAGCACAAGAAAACTGAACACAACATTCTAAAATAAATTAAATAGCCTTAAAGACACATTTATAGTTATTTTTTTTAAAGTCTTGGAATAGAAATTCAAAAACTAAAAATCGGTGGCAAAAAAAGATAGACATTTAAAAAGAATTTAGAGAATTTAAGAAAGATATGAAAAAGACAAAATGAAGATTAAACTATAAAATGCTCAAAAAAGAATAAAGTCAAAACTTACTAAAGGCATTGATGAAAAGCAAGGAAGCAATCAAGAGAATAAAAAAGAACTAATAAAAGCAAAAAGAATTAGATAGAAAGTGGGTGCCTTGGAAGACAGGAAAGAAAAATTGGCATATCTGTATATAACTGGAGTCCTTAAAGAAAAAAATAAAACCATGGAAGATTACATATATAAAAATATAACTCAATAAAACTTGCTTTAAAGTATAAGATCTGTTGGTACCTAGTGAGAGAAACTAACAGGTACATGCAAAATGTACTCAGAATGATCAACTATGATATCCTAGTAAAACTAACAGACTTCAAAGATAAGAAAAAAATGTTTTCAAGGCTTTCAAGTGGAAAGATCAAATAACTTAAAAGTCAGAAGAATTAAACTGTCATCAGTCTTCTAAAAAATAGCATATAACGCAAGGCAACAATGGAGTAGTATTTAAAAAAAAAAAACTAAAGGAAAGAAAAGTGAGAACCTAGAATTTTAGAACTAAGGAAACTTTGTTTCAAGTGTCAAGGTTATATAGAACAGTTTCTAGATACAAGAATGGGGAATTCTGCATCCCCATTACAAAGCAATGTATTGGAAAATTCACTTCGTACAGCTATGAGATGACTGGACAAACATCATGATGGGCACATAAATATATCCATATCTATACAACTCTAAGACTAAATCACAGGTGGTTAAGAGGGCAGATGGTTAATATACAAATGCTATCTATTATATATGTGCCAAAGTGGAAATAATGCAACTGAAAAAATGAGAGGAGAAAGTAGAATAAATATATTGATTGTTGTATAGGCAAAAGGTATAAGTTAAAGGATTCAATAAAAACTGATAAACTAGATGAAAAAAGTTAAACATAAACAAGAAGCATTAAACATTAAGTACAAAGGTGACTACTAGAAAAATATACAAACCAACTTAAAAATTTTTAAATAAATAGCAAAAAAATACACATCTTGTCATGAAAGTTATTAATAAATGACCCTCCCAAATTACTAGACCCCGATTTTTTTTTTAAATTTCTATAGGATCCTGATGGTTTTATAAGAGAATTATTTTAAATCTTCAAAGACCAAATAGACCCATTGTTGAATACATGGTTCTAGAGCATTGATAATGAAGGAAATTTTCGAATATCTTTATTAAAGCAAGTATAATATTGATACTAAACATGATAGAAATAGCACAAGAAAGAAAACTGTAGGACAATGTCATTCATGAATATTAATACAAAAATACTAAATGAAACATTAACAAATAGAACCCGCTACCATACATAAGAATATAATATAACCTGACCAAGTGAGATTTATTCCAGGAATGTAAGACTGAGTCAATGTTAAGATATCCATTAACATTATTCATGATGGGTCTAAGGAGAAAATCATAGATTATTTCTATAGATGCTGACAAAGCTTTTGACAAAACTCAATACTCGTTCCTCATTTTTAAAAAAGCTAAAAAAAAAACAGGAATTAAGGGATACATTTTTTAAACATGAATTAATCTGAATCAACATATATCTACATATCTATTTTCTATCTACCTTGGTCCTAAAGACAGTATTTAATGAGAAAGCTCTAGAGCATTTTCACTAACACCAGGGAAAGAGACAGGGATGTCCTCTATCTCTGTTACTATTCAATATGGTATTAAGTGGTATTAAGTCAATGCAATCAGACAAAAGAAATCAAAGTCATAATGGTAAAGAAGAAGCAAAATACCTCTAGGGGTGCATATGTCTTATAATGTCAATGATAAAATAATACAAACAATAAAATAAATTGATATATAATTAACACACAGAAATCAATGGCCTTCACATACACAAACATAACCAGTCAGCGGTCATAATAGTAAAGAAACTCCAGTTACAAATGTCAACCAAGATGACCAAACACTTAGAAATAAACCTACCAACATGCAATCCTAGGCCAAGAAAAACATTTTTCTTTTGATAGTAGTTTAAAAGCTATAGATTATAGTATTTTAATAATTTTAATTTTCTAATTTTGATAATCATACTATGTATAATAAGAGAATGTTCTTGATATTATGAAATCCACACTTAAGTATTTAGAGGTAAAAAGCAATCATATCTGCAGACTACTCTCAAATATTTTAAAAATTACATATATTTTTCAGAAAAAATATAAAATGTATATAATATGTATGTTTATGTATATAACATTTACATACATATAGAGAGACAGAGAGAGGCAAAATGATAAAGCAAATGTAATAAAATGTTAAAATGTGGATAATTTGAAGGGTACAGAGGAATTTTTTATATTATTTTGTAATTTTTATTTCAGTCTGAAATTATTTCTACAGAAACATTTAAAAGATAAAAAGTAGTAAAAAGAAAATAAATGGTAGGCCTAATATTGGTTATATAAATAATGGTATAATTGAATGAATTATTAAGCAACGAATGGGGGAAGGATTGAGCTAGATCTCACTGTGCAAATATCAACTGATCTCTAAGCTATATTAAGTTTAAAAAGCAAGATGCAGAATGGTGAATATGCTGTATCCCTTTTTGTGTTTAAAATGCATATGACTGGAGTCATAAAGAGTACAGTGAAATAAAAAATAAGGGGTATCAATTCTTACAGAGAGGTAAGGGGGTGGAAAACATTTCTGAAAATTACTGAAGAAAGAACATGGAAAACTGCCTATATACCTGGCCTTGTGTTTCAGCACACATGCACACATCCTGGAATATCAGGACTAGAAAACATCTTGTAAAAAAAGCTTATAGGTAGGGACACATAAACCCAGAGAGGTGAAGCAATTTTCTCAAGACCACATTCACCTGTAACAACTTCTCAAGTCTCTTGACTCCCAGTTTAGTTTTGTTTCAATTCATTCATTCATCCATCCATTCCTTCACTCATACATTCAAAATATCCATTGAGCATCAACTGTGTGCCAAGTACTGTGCCAGTCCTGGGGAGCACAGTTGTAAACATACCCAGACGTGGTCCCTGTTTGCATAGTTAGAGGTAAAGACAGACATCAGTCAAGAAATCATACAAATTAAAAATACTTTTTGAAGAGTATGGGAAAATACATATTAAGGGTGCAATTAGAAAACATAATGGAAGATCCGATTCTATGTGAAGACCAAGGTAGGCTTACTCAAAGAAGTGAAATTCAGGGACCTGAACGACCAGTAGATTGATCTGTTAATGACCAAAGGAGAAGAACGGCATATGCAAAGGCCCTAAGGAGGGAAAAATAGAAAGGAAATCAATTTTGGCTAGAGTGCAATGAATAAGAAAGGGAACAATATCCTAAAAGGCTCCAGCAGTAAGTAGAGGCCAGATGGTGCAGGCCTTGCATGCCACATATTTTCTTTGCTCCCGACTTGTGTAAGTAGAGGAACAGGGAAGGGAGGGAGAGTAAGCACACATTTTCATTTAAGAGTTTTGAACTCCTCCAGTATTTTTAGGATTGGCAAGTTCTGTTCCAATATTCAAGACTCTGGGTTCAGTAGAGAGCCTTTGAGGTCTTATGAAACAGAGGTGACAACAGATTAGATTAAGTCAGGTTAAATTGGATTAGAATAAATTAGATCACTCTGGCTGCTCAGTAGAGGACAGGATGTAGGGGCAAGAATTAAACTCCTTCAAGGAGGTCTTTGCAAGTTGTCTAGATGAGGTGGGATGGAATTGTGAATTAGGAGGCTAGCTAAGAAGGGGGCAAGCAGTGGGCAAGAATGGAATAGTAATGGACATGGATATGGGCAGTGAGGGAGGGAAAGATGTCAAGAATAGCATGTAGGGTTCTAATTGAGCACCTGAGTAGCTAGGAGTGCCATTTTCTGAGGGACCCATACCTTTATCTGCACAAACATAAGCTTCTGTCAAATCTACCAAGATTCAATCTGGACAAAGCTGTTGTCCATGCCACAGCCCTGTCTATTTAAGCTGAATAAATTCAGGGTTCAGGCATCTGTTCAATTGTTCATGGTAATAATCTAAAATATCATTATGCTCCCTCAAAATTACTCTCCTAGGGCAAAAGCAAAATGATTCACTGGAAAGCAAATGAAGAGCATAAGAATCTAACATCAAGCTATTGAAGAAATGAATACTTTATAAATTCTGGCCCTCTGAACCCAAGGTGCTCATTTATGCATTGCTGGAGGAAGAACATTCTGGTATAAACTTTGGATGATCTGCTGTTAACTTTGGGGGAAAAAACACCTCTCTCCAGCATTATGCACATGTCTGGAGGGTCTTCTTGCAAGTATCTTAAAGTGTGAGTCAAAGAATAGGCCACTCTGAGAATACATGGGGGTATTTAAACTCTGAGAGAAAAAGCTGCCTACTTTATTCTATGCAGCAGTTCTACATTTAGGAGGTGTCTTATTCTGAAACCATTCTAGAATATCAGATAATTAAAGGTATTATTTATCTTCAATGCTCTGATTTACAGGAGGAAACTGAAGCCTGACACAGTATCAATACCACAAGTCAGAAAAACCATGGCTGGGGCATAGGTGAGTCTCCACTGAGCACTGAACTCATGAGTCCACTTGATTCTTCAGCTCTACAACCTGAGCTACATTGTGATTCATGTAAGAGAGGACACTCTTGGTGATATGTGTGTGTGACCATAAGTTTGCTATGTCCATTTCTGCCAGTTGAGTCAGCCTCGTACACAGGCTAGCTTTTTTTTGCATTTGTTTTGCTTCTTAGTTTTATTTTTAAAGACAGAATAGAAAGGTGGAGGAGGGTATGGGTAGTGATAATCAACTAGGATTTTTAACTCAGCCCATACTGTCTGTCTGAAAGGATTCAGGACACTGCCTCCAACTCACCTTTCTAGTTTCATTTCCTGCTGACGTCCTACAGGTTTCTTATGCTCCCATCACTTTCCTGTACCCCATAAAGGCATTTTGTGCCCCCATCACATAGGCATTTCCACTTCTATGCTTTTGTTCAGGAAGCACTCCACCTGAAATGCCCACCCTGACTCACTCTTGGTTTCTCCTTCCTGCCTGCAAGGACCATCTCAACTTTTGCCTCCTGTAGGAGGCCATTCAGGACCCCAACATTCAGAGGTAATATTTTCCTTCTTTAAACCCCTTCCACCATTCTCAGGATCTACTCCATAGCACTTTATATTTGCTTGGCAGGAACTTTACTACCTGGCTTCTTGAAGGCAGACATGGTTTTACTCATCTTTGCTCAACTAACACTTATGTTTTATTGAAATGGACAAAACTCCATGATTCTGACATCTGAGAATCTTAGGAGGTCTATGTACATTACCCCTCAGGGCTCAGTATTTCTTCTCAAATTATTTCTTACCTTCTTGGGTACATATCAAATGAATCAGAAATGAAAGTGACCTCGAAGACCACTGAAGGACCACACTTGAAGCAAAAATTCTTCTACAGCAGTGTTTCTCAAACTTTAATGTATATTGGAATTACCTGAAGATCTTGTTAAAAGGCAGATTCTGATTCATTCAGTAGGTTCAGGGTGGGGCCCAAGAGCCTGCATTTCTTACCAGCTTCCAGGGGATGCCCATGCTGCTAGCCTGGGCATTATCCTTTGAGTCATAAGATTCCACAGAACTCTGAAGCTATGAATGATATAAAAAACTACTATTGTTTGAGTGCTTAGTGCTCTGGTGCATGCATTATCTCATACAATTCCACACCAGCCCTGTGAGATAGGTGTTACTACTACCTTATTTGATATGTAAATGTCACAGAGATCAAGGTCACATAGCTGGTAAGTGGTGGAGCCAGAAATGAATGAGCATGTTTGACTCCAATGACTCCCCTTGTCTCACCATTTTTCTTTTTCTATAACCATCTAATGAGGGAAGTTAACATCACTATTTGTAAGGGAGTAAGACTGAGACTAACTCCATGACTCCAGGCAGAAAGGACCTGGATTTCCTTATTCTGTCACATACATAATCTGCACAGAGACACAGAATATATGCTTATGTTCCAGAGGGTGGAGTCCTGAGAACTTGAGAATATCTGTATTCTATCCTACTTCTAAGTCCCCACAAAATCCTGGCAACTATTGACTGAGAGGCCATCTTCACCTAGCCACAGACTCTAGCTGGTATAGAGATGGCATTCCTACCACCTTCCCAGGACTTGACAGCCACATAGCTTAGCTATCAGTGTTTCTGAGACTCTTGGCAGTCAACAGCAGGGAATGAGGGAAGCCAAATCCAAGAGCTGGCTCTTGGGAAGGGGAGATCCTCAACTTGGATGACCAGTCGGTGCCAAAAATAGTGCCAGGAAGAGACTGTACTAGTCACAAATCTGCCTCTGGGGCCAACTTGAACCATGTTGGGTCGTGGCAAAAGCTCAGATCTGGCACTAGTATGCAACTGGAAAACAAGAGCACAACTCCGAGCTGCTAGATCTCTGGCTAGGCAAACCAACCTCTGGGAAAACAGAACTTGACCCTCTGTCCTCTACAAAGGAGGAGTTAAAGACTAAAAGCATTAAAGGCATCCTATGTGCCTCCCTCTTCTGCCTAAGTAGAAAAGGAGAGTTGGGCTGGCAGAAGCTTAGGAGTGAGGAATGTTTCCTGATCTCAGTGTACCAAAAAGACTTCTCTCTTGCCCCACTGCTGGAGCCTATGGGAGAGCTATCTGTACCCGAGTTATCTATGTCCTTCTTTTGAGGACAACATCCACATATGCTACAGGTAAGAGTTGATACTTCCCAAGGCAAGGAGACTTACAGTGCATCCTGACCCTCCTCTTCTGCCTCGTGCTAACTCTCTCCTCACATCAGCCCTGTATATTGTCCCAGTGGATTGGCCCAACACCCTATAAGGGCCAGTGGGAACAGGCCCATGAACAAGCATTAAACAGGGACACATATGGGCCAGCACTCAGCAAATGGCTTGATGGGTGGGGATGTTTGTGCCATCACTTACCCAGGTAGTGAGAGCTGGGTGACAACTTAGAAACCACATCACATATCAATGTGCCATTTCAACCCAAGCACTGCCATTAGAATGAAGTGAACCAAAGAAGGATGGGGAACTTGTGGACTGACTTCCTCAGGCCTTGGGTGGGTTTCCCAGGGGTAAACTGGGTATTCGTACCTTAGAGGTGGACTCTCAGGTGGCTCGGTAAGTGGGCCAAGGCCCCATGCTCCTCAGATGGAATTGCAAGGTTAAACTGCTGCCATAACTAATGTAGGTAGAGATAGGGTTCTGGGGCAGATTGAGGAGTGTCATAGCACCCTTTCTGCTTCCTGCGGGGTTACAGGTGTCCTTGTTGGAGGACCAATATGGGAAAAGGGGTAAGAAGGTTTCTAGACTTCCTGCCTTTAAGCAAAATGGCTGAGGTCACAAACAAAAGTATCCAACTGAGAAACTCTCAAAGGTATTGCACTGGGCCTTGTTTTGCCATATTTCCTTTTATTTTGTTTGAACAGCAGTTATGTTGAGCAATGGATTCACTGGGTAAGCATCGAATTCAACATTCATGCAGACCCATCTTTGTTTCCTATGCAATGAATTTTAACCAATTAGCCACAGGGTGAGGTCGACTCTAACAAAATCACACTACTGCCACATATTTTCCTAAGTGTAAGGCTTAGGGACATCCTGAAGCATGCAAACTACTGTTAGTAAATCTGAGCACACCGAGTCAATACCTTGTTCTCAATATTCAGCCATTAATCAGTAGTGAGCAGGCACAGAGTTAACAAAGGGAGCTGTCCCACATGTGTAGATCAGAACAATCGGTGGATGGCTTAGAGTTTTGGTGCCCTCAGCCCAGAACCTGAGTTCTCTGTTCTCTTCCCACTCCTTCCCGCCTACCCCTGGCCTATGGAGAGGTACAGGAAAGAATGCTCCCAGGTGGTACTGGCTTCTCAGAGGCTAATTTCAAGCAAGCCAGACCCTGCCTTCTCTCTCTCTTGCTTCATGGCTCACTGTTGCCATGGAGACCAGACGCCTTCTGAATTCTGCATTTTATCTAGAGTCCAGCCTTTGAACACCTTGATTTAGTCAAACCCACTCACTCCCCTGGCTCCCCAGAGTATGAAAATATCTAAGCTGGATTTCTTTAGCCAATGTCTCAGGGGTCTCTTTGCCACATCCACAGGGTGGTCTGAAGGATCTCACTTAAATCCTAGTGTGGGAATGGAAGCCTACAGTTTTGCAGAAGCCTATGCACCCATTCTTTCTCTTCCGAAAGAGGAGACCCAATTTCAAACCCTGTATCACATGTGGCCATGGCAAACAGACAAATGGGCTAGTGGGAGAGGTGAGCATAGGCCTAGGGGACACATGGGGCTTGGACCAGCAGTGGGGCTCAGAAAGGAGCTGAGGGAAAACACCAAGAAGGAAAGTGCTGGTTGGGATATCCATAGCCCATATGAACCTGAAGAAGCTGAAGCAGGTCTTCGACCTCAGTTTTAATTACTTCTTCCCTTTATGCAGCCAGCTACCCATTCCCATGGTTATCCCTTAGATCTTGTCATTACAAAAAGCTCCCACCACTTACAAAGACCACAAGGCTCTGGTCCTTCTTTTCCTTGCCATGCCCTCTTATTCCTGGTAGATCATTTACCAAAACTCATCACTGACTAACACTTGTATGTTTTCTGAATGTTAGACTCCATCTCTTCCTCTTCCTCTTCTCAGGGGGCAGGCACCCTGGGCCCAGCATCTTCTTCTGGACCACTGCTCTGCCTCCTTAGATTTGGGTGCTTGAGCAGGTGAGATGCCACCTCTGCAACTCCCCGTGCTTCTGAGACTTCTAAATAGGCATGTGGATGGTCACTTTTCCAGCTTTGATCTCAGCACCTGATCTGATCCCTCCACTTTGTAGCATTTACGCTCCTCCCTTATTTTCTCCTTCAGGCCCATGGAGAGTCTGGCCAGGCAGTGGGATTGGCCATATCCAGACTAGTACCCAGGGAGCATCATTGAGACGGATTAAAGACATTCTCTTCAGGATTTTCATATGGGGTCTGGGCAGCAACTTCTTTCAATCTGGCATTTTCTCCACCTTCCAGGTAATCTTAGAGGAAGTCCTAAGGCCTCTGCATGCCTTGAGGCTTTGCAGGTATCAGCTCAAAGAAGCAGTGTCTTCATTCCACTATGAGCACTAGAGATGGGTGAGAAAGATACTCTGAAATTGGACTGCCTGGGCCTTCTCAGACATCCTCACTAGGGTGACCAACTGTTCCCATTTACCCAGTGCTGAGGAGTTTCTAAGGACAGAGGCCCTTCTGTGCTAAAACTTCAACAGTCCTGGGAAAACTGGGGTGGTTTGTCACCCTAATCCTCACTCAGAATTGATGACCTTGCTTCTCAAAACACTGAGCAATGATCACATGTATCTACCTGGCATGCACCTGTGGCCATATACTCTGCCTTGCACCTTTGACTATAAGGCCAGCCCCTCCACCTGCTCTCATTATTAAGGATGTCACTTCTAAAATACCACCCCACCCCCTGCATATCAATTTTCCCTTAATTACTGGATCATTCCTATACAAATATGCTATAATTTCTCCCATCTTAAAAATAAACAAAAACTTCTCTTTACATCATACTCCCTTCCAGCTACTGCTCTCATCCTCTATCATCCTTCATATTAAGACTCTAAAGACTATACCTGCAGTCTCCTTTTCCTCTTCTTCCATTCTCTTATTTTAAAAATCTTTTCTACTTTATGTTATAGAACATTTCGAACAGCCCCAAATAGAGAGGCAAGCGTAATGAGCCCTCCTCTTCTCATCACTCAGTTTGCCCAGATCATACAGAAGCACATTCCAGACATTATCTGTTCTCTCCTGCATTCATCTCGACAGGCGTGTTGCCCAGCCACCTCAAACTGCAGTTGCTGAGCTCACTAATGACCTCCATGTTACTAGGTCACATCCAGTGGTCACTTCTAGGTTTCAGCTTATTGGACCTCTCTACACATCATAAGAGCAGATCATTCTCTCCCTTGGAAACACTCATTTGTTTTTCCACTTAATTTTCAAGACTCACACTGCCATGGTTTTCTTGTTCTCTGGCTGCCCACACTTGACTAGTCTCCTCTGTAGATCCTGCCTCATCTCTCCAACTTGTCCATGCTGGGGTACTCAATGGCTTCTTTCTGAAGCCTTTGCTCACCTGGAAAGTAACATTCACTTCCTAGCTGATCTCACCCAGTATCTTGGCTGGAAACTCCTACATTTATATCTCCAGCCAGGGCCTCTCCTCTGAGCTTAACATTTCCACATGGATGATTAATAAGCATCTAAAACTTACTATGAAGCCAGAGTGAATTCGCCTCATCCCCAACCTCTGCCTATACCCTGTTCCTCCTACAGACTTCCATCTTCCTAATCTCCAGGTCAAAAACATTTTGTTTTTCATCTCGAGCAGAGGGGAAACCAGATTCTGGGCCCAGTATGGTCAAGCCCCAGCCCCACTCTGACCTCAACCCCTACCACTCACACCCAGCTCCATTTCTTTTAGTCTCACAGTTGTCCCCATGCAAGCCAGGTGGGCAATGCATCACTGTTCCCTTGGCCTGGGAGACCCTTCCATAGGGTCCTTTACCTCTTTCAATCTTTGTTCATATATCACATTTTTCTGAAGTCTTCTGGATGCCCTTTTAACAACTTCGACTCCTCTCTCCATTTCCCTCTATCACTTTGCTCCATAGTTTTTAACTCCACCTTGACTTTCTTTCCTCCCTTCTTTTCTTCCTTCCTTCCTCCTTCCCTCCCTCCCTTCCTCCCTTCCTCTCTCCCTCTCCCTCCCTCCCTTTTTCTTTCTTTCTTTCTTTCTTTCTTTCTTTCTTTCTTTCTTTCTTTCTTTCTTTCTTTCTTTCTCCTTTTCCTTTTTTTCATTCATTTCTATCATCTATTACTGGCATGTAAATTTGTCTGCTGTATCCTCAGTACCTAGAACAGTGGCTGGCATGGAGCAGGTGCTCACCAAATGTGCTTACACAAAAATGAACGATTAGATGGGCAATAGTGTCTGTCTCCTACAAAGGGGCAATCACTTTGCAGTGCCTACCTTTTAGCAATGGCTTCAGAGATTCCTCTCTGGCTCTCTCTCTGGCTCTCTCTGACACACACACACACACACACACACACACACACACACACACACACTGGCTCCTAGAGTGATGTAAAGGACCTAGTGAACAATGGAAAATACCAGAAGGGTGGCAACAGGAACCAGTATATCACAATCACCCTGCAAACTGCTTAGGTGCATTTGCTGCCAATGCCCCATAAGGACTAAGGTCTGTGGTGTGGCTTGGGATGCACTAGTGGAGGTCATTGGAATTAACAATATTGATGTGTGGGGGCCTCTACCCGACTCAAAAAAAAGGAAAAAAAAAACTAGCCAGAGAGATTTTAAACAAACTGGCTAAAACGAATAGAGTCTCCGTAGCTGCAGACAGACCCTGTGAAATTATCAGAGGTGACTCCTTTTCTAGGAGGTCAGATGCTCTAATTTCTGGTCCCTCTACTTTTCATGACTTCCTGTCTTGCAAAATGTGTACCTCTAATAAAGACAGCCATTGGTTACTGAGTGCTCACCACTGTGTGGTTCCCACTGAACCACTACCAGTGAACTACCTCAGCTCTTTCTATCTTCAAGAGGCAGGATTTGCAGTGGTTGGGAGCATGCTCTTGAAAAACAGACATGGATTGGGAATGAAACAGTATTGTTTTATGTTGACCTGGGCAAGTTATTTAATTGCTCTAGTTTCAGTTTTTCCATCTGCAAAATAGTGAGAACAAGAACTTTCTGAAATTAGAAAAGTCCTCACTGAAGCTAGAGTACACGTCTATCTCCACATGCCTCTGGGGCTGTGAAATGGAACACGGGACTGGTGTCATCCAAGCTTCCAATGAAGGCTCCCAGTGTCATTTAGAATAAGACCCATCTATAGGTCTGCCTATAGGTACCACTTAGAGTTGGACTTGGTTTGCTCTGAAGGGAGAATGGAACTTGGCCCTTTTCCAAAGATCTAGGCTGTGTGGGAACTAAAGTGTCTCTGATATTAGAAGGGAATCTTCATTTCCAAAGCTCCCCAACCCCCTGCCACCTCCCCTGCCCACAGTCTCTTTGCTCGTGAAACTTTAATTATTATCTAACTAGGAAAATACATGCAATTTACATTCCTGGGAAGAGGAGGTTTTGGAGGCCTTTGGGTGGATGGGAATGGAGAAGATCTGATAAGGGCTATGGACATGGGGAGGGCAGGCTACGCATGCACAGGAGGGCTGGATGAGGCCACAGAAAATGTTAAGATGAGGGACATAATAAACAGTGGTCACGCCCAGGCAGCATAAGGCCTCTTGGATACGATAGGTGATAGTGACCTAGAAAACAGGTAGGGATACGGAAAGATCTTTATGTTGCTCTGATGGAGGTCTGGTAATTTGAAGGCAGCCTTACATTTATAGCCTGATAAATGCGTGATCTGGCTCCCTTGTGGCTCTGATTCCATCTCCTTCTACTCTTGGCCTCTTCTATTCTGCTGCATTCACACTGGCCTCCTTCCTACTTCTTGACATCACAAGAAAGCTACCCCAGAATCTTCCCTGTTACCTCTGCCTGGGATGTAGGTCTCTGCCCAATTATTCGCTTATCCAAGAGGGCTTCTCTGATAAGAACTCCCTGCCATAGAACTCCCTGCCCCCTTACCTGCTTTAGGTTTTCTCCTTACACTTGTCATCAAGAACTTATTTTGTCTGCTTCCCACAATGGCATGCGAGCTCCATAAGGACATATTTTGTTTTGTTTACTTCTAAATATTGCTTAGCACATAGCAGGCCTCATGAAATATTTGTCGAATGAATACATGAACCAAAAGACATATAGATATAGACATAGACATAGATATAGATATATGGAGAGAAGAAAGTGGCGGGGGGGTGGGGGAGAGAGACAGAGAGAGAGAGAGAGAGAGAGAGAGAGAGAGAGAGAGAGAGATGGAGGGAGGAAGACTGATTGATTGAACTGTCCGGTGTTTCAGAGTGAACCATTTACAAGGTGTAGGAGTAGGGTGGGAAAACACTGCAGTTGAGAAACCTTAGTAAGAGTTGTCATGCTCTGTGGGAAGGATCCAAATTCCTAGCTCTGCTCCATGGGTCATAGAAGCATGGTAGCCAGCTTCCAAAATGGCCCTTGATGATCCTTGGCACCTGATATTCACACCTCCGATTAGTTTCCCATTCTGTATGGAGCTGACTTGTGTAACCAATAGAATACTGTGAAAATTATGGTGTGTAACCAATAGGCTTGGTCATAAAAGACATTGTAGATGCTGTCTCTTTCTTGGATCACCCAGTCTGAGGAAGCCCCACCACTATGTTGTGAGGACAAACAGCCATAGAGAGAATGTCATAGGGAGTAACTGAGGCCACCAGCCAGCACCATGTGAGAGAACTATCTTAGAAGCAAGTCCTTCAGCCCCAGCCAAGCTATCAGATGATGCAGCCTTGCTGACATCTTGATTGTAACCTCATGAGACCCCAAGCCAGAAGCACCCAGCTCAACTGCTCCCAAATTCCTGATGTGCACAAAACTATGTGAGATAAATGTTTACTACTGTTTTGAAATGTTACTTTTAAGAGTGATTTGTTTCACTAAAATAGGTAATTATCACAAAGTGGATGACATGGAGACTGGCCATCCTGGGTTTGAGTTAATATGGGTTTGATTAGGATTGTGTCTTTCACTTGTTAACTGTGAAGCCCATTTCCCCTTCTGTTCCAAATTGATTCTGCAATTCTTATTAGCCACAAATGCCACCTGTATCCTCAATAAACTTTATTTAGACACAAATAGACACAACAGAAAATACATACACAGATACATACTTTTTTTCTATATAGGATAAACACACATCACATAGAGAATTTAAAAAGTAGGTGCATGGAATGTAAGAAAAATATTGCAAAGTTCCTTGTTCACTCACACTTAAAACAGACACATATTTCAGCAGAAGACAGGGATATACCATCCCTACAACAGAATTCACAGTTGGTCTATAACAGTACACAGGTGTTAGGAAGGTAATCGGAGGAGTTAGGGAGCCAGTTACTCTTGATATGACATAATGCTCACAATACTAGCAGGACTCTGTTTAAACAAAAGACAGAATCGAGGATTCCAAACCCCCTACACAGATGCTCTCCAAGCTGTCAGATAGGTCATAAAGCAGCTCAGTAGAAATGCCATGTTAGCTTTCACATTGCAGCTTGAAGATCTTCATAACCTCTACCTTTATGTCCACATCACAGAGAGTTTACATAGACACACTTAGGATGCTGAAACTCTCAACATGCATGCTGGCTTCAAAACTCACAGTATAGAACACTGACATCAGTTTATAAAATGTGACTTTAAAGAAAAAAAAAGGAATAATAGCCAAGAGGACAACAAGCATTTTGCAAATGTTGCCACATCCATTGGCAGTGTTTCCCACCACGCTGCCTGTGGTCCCCTCACACAGGGAGCCATTGGCATTTGTGTCCTTCTCCACACCATGGGTGGAGCAGGATGGATGTCTCTTGGAAGTCTATTATTGCCTTCTAAAGTCACACTTGTGACCTCCTGGTCACTCTTGTCTGAGCCATGCATGTCACCGGGACATGGTGCAATGAAACTGCCCTATTTATTCCTGTCCTGGATAAGCCTCTGGTCTCCAAACCATCTTCACATTTTGGATCAGGGATCCCTAGGCAACCTCTGTATTTTAGTAAAAAATGGTTTCCACTGTACCCTTCGTGTGTCCTCTTCCTAATGTGACAAATCCAGATGAGATGAAGTTATGGAGATCAGGTCCTCCACTTCGGTAAGCATCCTTCCCATAATGTCCTGCAAGAAGATGGGGCAGAATTACCCGGCGCATCCATGACAGCAACAAGACAAATGATGCAGTTTCAGCTCACCTAACAACGGTGTGGAACTTAATTTCAAGTCAGCAGCTAAATCAGAAGGCAGAAGCAGTCAAGGAAAAAATATATATACTAATTTCATAAATTTATATATAAATATATAATATATATTTTATAAATATATAAAGTATATATTTCTAATATTATATTTATATATAGTCAATAGTATATCAATATGTTAGAGATATATTACTGCACAACAAAGACTATGACTATATATACACATATATTATGAATATATATATACACACACATATATATACACACATATATACTATATGTACACACATATGTTATGAATATATACATGTACACGCACATATATAAACTGCAACAAAGAAGAAAGGTTTGGAAAGGTTATGCTGAAAGCACAGGCGGGGGAAAAGGGACACATGGCCTGATTTTGGCATTTCTGACTGAGCACATCAGAACATCAATCAATTTGTTCTTCCATCCATCCTTTTGTCTCAACTTCTTTCCTTCTCTTTCTTGCCTTATTCATTTGTTTTATTTCTTTCTGAAGCACAGAGGCATGGGTCTGATCAAGGCTTCTCTATGTACGTGTATATTTAAGAATGATACCACATCCTATGGAACTATAGCCTTGTGGCTCAGAAGAAACCCAACATCAGCTAAAGTTGAAAAGTAGAATGCTGGTTATAAAACACTGAAAAAAATATTTCTGTGCCTTCCTCTCTTGACTTTCTGCAATAAGATCATGTCTTTCGGCACCTGTGGAATGGTGTGAGGAAAAGGTTGAAGGCAGGTTAGGACCCTGGGAGGAGAAACTCAAAGAGAAAGAGGGTTAATCTTCTGTTCTGACATTAGAAATAAAATTTCACAAAAAGTTTGAAATATAGACATTGTAAAGAAAGAACTCTGTAAACGCTGTCCTGAGATATATACATATGAAAATGGAGAAAAGCTATTCTTTGTCATGTTGCCACAAAAGTGTATTAAAGACCATACTTACAATTATAACAATGTGAAGAACTACCTAAGATGTAATGTTAAGTTAAAAAATCAGCAGAAAATGCTATATTTAATATGCTTACAATGCAGGCAAAAATTCAAACCAGTACATTAAAATAAATATATACATATATTAAAAGAAAACATAGCCAATGCTGACAACTGTCTTTGGTTAGTTAAAACATGAGTCTCTTTTTTCCCTCTTGCTTTTCATTTTTTTCATTATTTCCCAAGTTTTTCTTTTTTCAATAATGAGTAATTTTTATAATATAAATAGGCAAAATTACATTTCTAATGGAAAAATGTACAATAAGTATAAAGACAACCCAAACCACATTTTTTTATTAGTGAGGCACCCTCTGCATTAGATCTCAAACCTGGGTATATGTCAGTATCATCTGAAAGCATTTAAAAACGGATGTCCAGACACTACTCCAGGGATTATGTTTCAGTTGGTCAGAGATCAGGTAATCCTATTTTTAAGATGCTCTCTAGGTAATTCTAATGTGCCACTGAGAAAGCAAACCATTGCCATAAAATAAGTAGAGAAACAACCTAAGGTCAGTTTATTCATGTGAGTTCAAACACCATTTGCTGGGACCCTCATGGGTGCCCAACACTACTCACTACTTACATTTTGAGCTCCAGCATTCTCCCTCAAAAGAGTGGAGTCTGGCTGGCTCTGTTCTGTCCTCCCAGATCAGTAGCTCTCAAACCTAAGTATGCATCAGAAAAAACAGGTGGGTGTGTTTAAACAGACTACTGTGCCCACTTTCAGAGTTTCAGATTCAAGGTTTTGTGTTTCTATCAAATTGTCTAGTGATGCTGATGATGCAGGGTCCAGGGACCAAACTCTAAGAACCATTGTCCTAGCGTATCAGGAGCATAAGAAAATTATACCACTGATTCTCTCATGCCCTCCACTCTGAAATAAATATCTCATTCCTCAAGGCACAAAGCTTTCCACAAGGAACTCTCTTGCTACAAAATACTGGGGTCACAAGAATTTTATAGAATAGAATTATTGGAGCTGAACTAAGAGCCTTCTGTCCATATCCCAAGCCATATCGCAGCTCCAGAAACCAGACTCTAGTTCTTGGATAAGTTTGTCTTCATCAGGGGATGAAGGAGAGAGGGACAAGGGAGTGTAATAGGGTACACTGCAAGCCCTAGGGAGAGGGGAGCCCTTGTCCTATAATGCAGTCACTTTCTCCCCATCCATCTCCCAAAAACAGAAGAGTAAGAAAAGGAAATAAGAATTCAGAACCCTCATAAATTTGGATCTCATTAATTCAGAACCTGTGATACATCCTGCAGAATGTGGACTGGTTTATTTTTGTGCTCCTCATAAATAAAATTTTTGATAAACAAATCAATACTGAGAAAGATGGAACATAAAACAGTGCCTGCGCTATTTACAGTCATTTTCATCTGTCAGCTGGAATGAGGCCCCTCAGGACTAAGCATTGCCCTAGTCCTTTGGGGCTATGCTTTCGGAAAGGAAGCTGAAATTTCCTGATCCCCTACTACATGTTACACAGAGAGACAGAGACTCTGAAAACACGACTTTTTTTTTGCATAATAACAGTGAACATTTTGTAGCATATGCAATTTACAAAGATCTTTCACATGTATTATTTACTTAAGATTTTAATCACTATTGCATGGTAAATTTTCTATTATTATTATTCCCCCATTTTATTGATGGAAAACTGAATCCAAAGTCCACAATCTTTCTATAATTCTTACCCTAGCAACCTGGCCCTCTGATCTGAATGAGTGCAGTTGTGACCCTTCTGAGACTTTAGCCAGGACCCAGTGGAAATGCTAAGCTAGAAATCTACTTGGTGATAAACAAGCTCATAGAAATTGGAGGTCAGAGGTATTGAATTTTAAGTACAAAGGTTTTGAATTGGGAAAAGGAAAGATATGCTAAGGGGCCAGGATCAAAAGCTATTATCAGGAATAAAGAACTTTATGGTCAGATCAGTTTGGAAAACTTTGATTAAATGAAATAAAATGTAAACATAAAAACCAAGTCTAGAAACTATTCGATGAGCACTCAACTCTTCATGAAGCCTTTATACTTTTCAAGGGCATCTCTTGGGTAATTTTTGAGAAAGCTGCCTGTGAGGCTGAATTAGAAAAGACAGAGTAGCAGTTTCAGCTTTTTCTCAAGCCATGGTCCTCAAATTTGAACACATCAGACTCACCTGAATGGCACACAGATACTGGGCCCCAGCCCTGGAATTCTTCATTTAGTAGGCCAGAGGTGAGGCATGATCATTTCCATTCTAACAAGTCCTCAAGTGATGCTGACGATAACCATAGGTCCAGGTACCACACTTTATAATAGTATGTTAAAGAGAACTATCAACAGGCCAGTCTTCGGCTGGATACACGTCAGTGCTTGGATGTCAAGTTCTAAAATGATTTACATCGTATGTTTCCTCCAAAGGAACAATCAGTTTAGCATGAACAAGGGCAGGCTGAAGATAACAATGATGGGTAAAAGTAAAGCCCTACACAGTTAAAAGAAAGGGATTCAATGCCCCTTCTTTGCCTTGGTGATGTGTAGTTCATCAGTTGATGATGTGAACAATATAAATGGGTCATAGAATTCTTTTTGCCCTTCTTGTCTGGCAGCCACTAACCCAAATTTATACCTTCCTGCCCATCATTGAGGCAGGAAGCCAAAGGAGTATAAACATTGCTCAAATTGCATTTCCAGAGAAACAACCATATATCCAGCAGAGTTCCAGAAAGATGTAAGCCAAGAGCTCTATGAAAACCCCTGTTAAGTATCAAGAGCATGACAAATACACAGTCCCTGACCAGGAATAAGGGTGATATCAGGCTGCAGAATGTGCCTACCACCACCTGCTGAACTGAACTATGCAAAGCAGCATTTGGATGACTTCTCTACCTCCAATTCGGCGGCTGCCCTCTCACCATAGCTATCATCTGGAAGTCATAGGACGACAATCCCTAGGTGCGAGGCAAATGAGAGGTAAAGTGAAGTCTGAGGCTGGGTCCTGAGTAACTGAGGGAAATTTTCTGTGTAAAGAGATTTGCTGCAAGAAACAAGAGGTAATATCTGACTGGTGCTCTCAATAAGATTTAAGAGAACTCAGCATCTGTGAAATTAGATTAACAGCCACGGGAGACAAACAAACTAATCAGGAGAGTTTGCCTAAGCTGCAAATATGGACAACAGAGTGGATATTGAGGAAAATTGGTGAAGAAAATTCCAATGAGAAAGATACACTGGGTACTTAGTGGAGGGACAAAGAAATCAAAACAATGGGAAAAAAGAAGAGACAGAGAGGACAACTCTAGAAGCTACTATCTAGTTCAAACAATATTCCCAGAAGAGAGATAGAAAGCATAATTCAGAAGTGATAATTAAAATTTATTTTTTTCTAACTAGATGGCTACTTTAGTCTTTTCATAAAAAAAAAAATCAAGTGTCAAACTATATATTAGAAAGGACCTATATCTAGATATACTCTGGTGAAATGGCATTAAAATATTAAGGAAAAAAGTCATCTTCATAAAACACTGAACCTATAGAAAGTGAAACCACCTTTAAGGAATTTTGAGAATTTTATTTCCATAGAGGCAGGAAGTATACTGGTTGAAGAAAACATACTCTGGAACCTGGCTGACGAAATTCAAACCTATCCATGCATCTGTTTCTCCAAATGCAAAAGGGTAACAATAATAATACCCATGTCTAGGTTGTTGAGAAGATTAAATGAGTATATATATGTATGTATGCGTGTATCTGTGTATGTGTGTATATATATATTATGTGTATATATATAATGTATGTGTGTGTATGTCATTTACAATAATACTACTAAATGCTATTTAAGGGTTTGCTAATATTTTTGAGTACAGATGAGATTTTCTTATTCCATTCCTCTAAAACTCATTAAAAATAATGAAAAGAAGAAAGAATTGAAAATCTTTCTTTAGAAAAAAGATAGCAGATATTTCACTTAATAGAGGTAAAACAATTTGGAATACACACACACACACACACACACACACACACAAATGCAATTCAAGGACTAGAGACCTAAATATGAAAAATCAAACTTTAAACCTGTTACAAAATATTGGGGAATATGTTAATGATCTCAAAGCTGAGAAAGGTTTTTAAACAAGGATCAAAATTCACTGACTAAAGAGGAAACAACTGAAAACTTGTGAACTATGATATATCGGCAATCATACAACTATAAGTCAAACACTAGAAACATATTTACATTAATGTCCTGGACACATAAATAATTTCAAATTCATAAGAAAGTAAAACAACCCAAAAGAAAATATAGGCAGAAGAAATAATAGGCAAGTCACAGAAGAGAAAACCCAAGGACTAATACATATAAAGTGGTGTTCAATCTCTCAAGTAATCAGGAAAGTCAAATTACAACTGTAATGATACAGTTCGCACCCAGTAGACTGGCAAAAATGAAAATGCCAGAGACTGCCACCACAGATAGGCAGAAACAAGAACTCTTGCACACTTCTGGTGGGAGTGTAAATTGGTACAAGTGCTTTGTAAAGAACTTTGGCAAAAGCCAATAAGTTGAAGATGGATATATCATAAAATTGGCAATTGCACTTTTAGGTATATGCCCTAGAAGAATCCTCACTTATATGCATAAGGAGATATGCACAAGCATATTAATATGTAATATTGTTCATAATAAAGACAAACTTGGAGGAAAAAACCTATATTTCTACTAAGAGAAAAATAATAAATAGTAGTATACTCATATAATGTAATCCTATACAACGGTGCAAATGAAATGAACCAGAACTCTCAGCATCAACATGGATGAGTCACGGTTATAGTGTTGAGTACACTAAAAAAACTGAAGAAAAACAGGATGACATCATATATAGAGAGTTTTAAAACATGCAATACAACACTATATTGTTTAAGAATACGTGTATATACAGTGTTATACAATATGAGGAAATTCAGGGAAATGATAAATACTGACCAGGAAAACAGATTCTTCTGGAGGTAGAAAGGGAAATGTAATTGAGGAAGGGTATATGAGGTGTGTCTGTATTTTATCTCCTATGCTGGGTAGTTGGGGAGATGTTTGACTGTTAAATAATTATTTTATTTTGTTTAATGGTAGAGAGACAGACAGTCCAAGATAATGGATAAATAGATAGATGATGGATGGATGGATGGATGGATGGATGGATGGCTAAATTAGATATATGATAGGTAGATATATAGATGAATAAACTGATATATATATATGATAGGTAGGTCATTAGTTAGCTAGTTAGTTTTTGGTTAAGTAACTGTTACCCAAGGATTTCATCCACTGTCAAATTATCCTCCAACAATAGAGGAAACAAAGAGTCTCCAGTTTTTAAGAACTCAGAAACCAAAATACCTCACAAGTTCTCACTGAGGGGGAGAAAAAGCTAACTGATGATATCTGCCAAGCAAGAAGTAAAATTATATAATTTCTAAAATCATGGATTATTTATTTATAATCTTTAAGCACTACACAAACTCATTTATTAAGACTAGGAAATTAGATTACACATTTTTAACATTTAACAAATTGTCTTTATCGACAGAAATACAGTTGAGTGATACTGAAGTTGCCCTGGAAAATCTTGTCTGCAAATAGGTCAATAAAAGCACACTATTTTGATGAAATGAAACAAAAAAGTAGCTTCAGTGATAGTGGGGACAACTCTCCATTTTCCGAGACCGCTTGAAATGCAAAACATGCAATCAGAACAGATAGGATGCTGCCATCTCTGAAAAGCTGATAGAGAGCTGAAATAGTGCTGGGGGCCTGCTATGCAATTGCTTCACTGCCAAATTTCTCTATGAAAAAGTATATTACAGACAACAATCAAAACACTTTAAACTCTAGGAAAATATTTTCAATACATGTGAGAAAGGAGTTTTCCCTTTGTTTACAAAAAAGTCGATCATATTAATAATAATAAAACACTAGAAAAATGCATAAGAAATATGAACAGGTAATTATACCCCTCAAAAAAAAAAGAAAAAATATTTGTAAAGGCCAATGGAGATATAAAAATATGATTTAACTCATAATTAAGGAAAAGCAAATCAAAATATGAAGTACTTTTTTAAAAAAAAACTAATAGGTTTAGTAAAACTTCCTTATTTGATTATACCCAATGCCAGGGGACTAGATTCTCTTATTGCTGCTGGTGGGAATTTAAATTAGTGGCACCTGTTTGAAAAAGAGACCTTAGTATCTCACTGCTATGAATTTACCCTGCATATATGCTCTTAAGTTTTTCCATAATTTATGAGCCAGGCTAGACAGTGCAGCAGCATTGACTGCAGTAGTTTCAGTCAATATGGTACTAAGTAAACTGGAATCCATACATGTGATGGAATACTATGCAGCCATTAAAAGGAATGAGGCAGAGCTATATGCGCTGCTATAGGAAGATCTCTAAAATGTAGAAAGTTTAAAAAAAGGCAAGGTAAAAAGGTATAATCCCTTTTATATAAAGGGATGACCCCTTTTATATAAATAAGAATGAAAACGATATACACATTGTAGGTAGGATGGTTTATACAGACAATATTTTTTTCTGCAAATAACTATGCATACAAACAACTAAAACTTCCTTTCTTTTCGGGAGAGGGTCTAAGACAAAGGAAGAGAGGTGTTTACCTTTGAGTTTTATTGCTTTCTTTTCTGTTTAATTTTTCTAAACACGTATATGTGTTATTTTAATTTTTGTACTATTTGCAGAGTTTATATGGGATTAAGGAGTAGGATTATGGGCCAGGTTTTTTTCCTCTTTGTACTTCCTTATATGAAAAAAATAAAACTCTAATAAATGTTATTTTATAAAAAGAAGTACAAGGACCAGAAAGTAACAGGGACCACTTTTCCTTGTGTAAATGGCAAGGCACTCATCAAATGCAGGTACTAATACCCACCTGGCAGGAATGTGGTAAGAATTAAATGAGATCCTGTGTATAAATCATTTCGTTCACTAATCCACACCAATAAGCCTCAATAAATGGGAGCTGCTATTCACATCAAGACTAGTCTTTTATCTTTCCCATACAAGTAACTCCCTGGGGTCCTCTTACTCTGCATGCCCCCTAAACTGACCTCAGGCCAAAAAGAGCCAAGAGCAGAAGGAGCTGGAGAGAGCTTGGGCTTTGCTATCTGGCCCGAGAGCTCTTCCCACAGGAAACCCAAGGATCCTTCCAGTTCCCAAGAGCCTGCAGCACTTCTCCTATATGGGAGGAGGCTGGGAGCCAGGTGGCCTGTATTCCTCTATGCAGTCACTTTTTGTTGAGGAAATAAGGCAGCTCTAAGCTTGCTCCACCAAGGTAAACTGGGAGCAGGCCAGGTTTAATTGCAGATTGCTCTGACAGTGACTATTTACTAGTGTAAAAATCTCTAGAGAGCAGCTACTGGGAATGCTTTATTTTATGTGACAATTCTAGTGCTTTCTCACACATGGGGACTATTTCCTCTGGAGTCTATACAGTTAGCAGAATTGTTGGCAAATACTCAGCAACCTTGCATATCTGCCCTCTGGTGTCTTCCCTCTGTTACCTGGTGAAGGCCATGTGTCCACATCTGTGAGTGCTCCAGATAAGCAATCCCATTTTGCCAGAATGTCTTGGGAAGCACCTTGCCAAATACTGTCATTTGACGAAAGGAGGAAATGTAAACCCAAAGTGGGTGAGCAGAGACTTTCTCAAGGATACGTAGATGATTTGGAAAACTAAACCCTAACACTTGACTTTCAAAAAGGTGATATTCATCCTACAATTCTGCCTCAGCAAAGCAGATGCTCTCATCAGAGACAGAAGACGGAGGATCACAAGCCAGGTGGATGGGGGGCAGGACCTCGTATACAGGTTGATAACCATTACACTGGGAGCAAGTCCTCCATAAAGTCATTCATAAACCAATCCCTTTCAATTCAAATTAATGTCCTCCCGAACCATCAGTTTTGTTGGGTTGGATTTAAGAAAACTGGTATTTTGTGTTTGAAACCAAAACAAACATGCAAACATACAAAAACATAACTATGTATTCTATAGTGGTCTCCAGCTGTGGCCAAGGGCAAACTCTGGGTCAATCTCATCCTCTGCAACAGGGGAACACTCTCTTGTATACTACATAGGCTTTGTGGTAAGATTTGTTTAAAGAAAGAATTGCATGGTTCAAAAATAAAAGTCCACACCTCCAATGCATTCTAATTATTTACCAAGGGGATAAGAGAGAGGATTGCTTGGTGGTGACATTAATCATCAGAGAGTTTAGGAGGGCTAAATCCTCCCTCCCCCACGCCACTGAGGTAGAATCAGGGAATGTTACAACTGAAAGCGTGCTCAAGGTCACCTTTTTTAGCCTCAGTATTTGCAGATGAGGAAACTGGGGCTGGGAAGGAAAAACATACAGTCCAAGGTCAGGGAGGTGTTGACTGTTGGCTGTAACCGAATTCCAAATCTGCCGGGGTCAGTGCTCTCCCCAGGGTACCACATAGCCCACAGCTTCCTCCGTGCTGGAAGAAACTGTGCAGAGGTTGATTTCTATTTCAGGGGACCCCAGCACACCAATTATTTTCTCCTCAGATGTGCTGGCTATAATCCCCTTGGAAAGATGCCCAGAGTCTAACAAAGTTCCCATCTCTGACTGTGATGACCATTTCAGTTCTGTCTCATTCTTGATAGCAGGACCCTGGCCAAGAGAGGTACTGAAGAAGGCCTGGGTAGACAAAGCAAAGCATGCAAGCACTCCCTGCAGGGAGGGAAGATGCCATCCTTGCCCCAGACATCCTAGGAGATCAGGGCAGACTTCAGAGGTCAGTTAAGAAACATGAGAATCGGTTAAATCCCCTCTTATCATTGCCTCTTGTTATCGCTGTGCAGATTTACAGTAGGATACCCCTGCGGCAGCTGAGACCCACTTTCTCTCTGTTTCTTGACCTGTTCTCATACTCTGCAAAATCATTACACTTCCCACGAGCAATGGATGATGTTGAAAAGTCATTACCATTTTATATGGTATTATGTGCCTTTACATGAAGACAATAGCAATGAATACATTATATCTAGAAAAAATATTTGAGAAAAATATTAATATCTCCATTTTTCAGGTGAGTAAACAGTTTCAGAGAACTTAAATAGTTACATAAATTCACAGATTCACAGAGTAGTTAATCTGTGATTTAGAACAGAACCTGTATCCTCTGTCACTATGTATAATGAGGGTTCCTTTTATTCTACCATGCTTCTAGGAACGCCATGCTTCTAGCAGATGCTAAAGGGACTCCACCTCTTCCAAAACACCTAAGAGAGACCCTTCTGAGACATAGCACAGTAAGAAATTGGAGGGGGAAAGTTTTTAAGGGCTATAATTTTTTCAGACTTTATCTCCCAGTAGGAGATAAACTTAATTTGTGGACTATAATGTATCTCTGAGAAGTTATCAATGAGAAAAGGTTCATAATCAAATTTAGGGCATTCTTACATTGAGTTTGGTTGAGTATTTGTTGTCATTGGTGAATAAGGCAGCTTGGCAAATCTGAGATGAGAGTACAAAGTAAAATGAGTGAATTTTAGGGACAGAGTATAGTGTAGCCTGAGAATGTACTGAATTAATGTCACATGTGACTCTGTTTAGATGTTTCCTTTTGGGAGCAAAGCAAAATTGCTCTCCCTGGGTCCCAGGAAAAGACACAAGAGAGCCATGATTGATATGGGCAGAGTGGGGAAAAGAGGATGGTGGTCTCACTGGGAGCATGGTATACTCTGATCAGCTTCCAGTCTCCTTTCTTGACAGGTTTAGTGGGAGCAGCTGCACTCTTGTTAAGAGAACAGAAAGCTGCAAGGAAGCATATATGAGAAATCATCCACATGAACTACCCTCAACACTGCCCCCTCTTGGGGGTAAACTCCTGCCATTTTCTCCACCCTAAGACCCCCAACTCCCAGGGGCAGGGACACTGATGCATATGATAGGTGAGATGTTGACTACATCTCTATTTTTCCATAAATCTCTTTGGCATGGTGAATTTATTGGTGCATGTGTGTGACCCAACCTATCGGTCCACCCACAAGGGAAGCCCATTCTCCTGCTAAGGGCACATCCCTGTCAGTGGCAAGTCCAGGGCCCCTCTTTCTCTCTACTCTTGGACATTTGCTCATCTTCATTCAGCTGGGTGTGAGGCAGAACATGACCCTCCTCAAGACCACCTGGTTAAGTATCTTCCCTGCAGGTCCTGCTCCTCTTATATGGGTCCCCAAGGCTGTGTTATGAATGTGGAAGTGCCAAGGTCTCCATGAACTACATCATAGGACTCTTTGACTTCCAGTTAGTTTGGCCAGGGGGAGGCACCAGCAGGAGAGAGGAGGACAGGAGCGGAGAGCAAAACCAGAGCAGTAAGAAAGGATGGGTGGGCTGTAGGAGTTCTCCACACAGCATTATTTTCTTGTTCCTGTTCTTGTTCCCTGCCCCCTGTCTCTTCAACTCTGGAGTAGAATGGTATGTCATGGTTACTAGTCTAAAAAACTATACCTTCTCCTATAGTTTCTTTAAATCCTTACTTCTTTTTAATGATGGTTTTGTTAAACAATTCTCAAATATCCCCTTTTAGGAGTACCATCTGTTTCCTGCCCAGACTCTGATAAATTATTCATCACCATCCTGACCCTTCCTTCCCTCCTTATCCAGTTGATACACTGGTTCATTCTTATAAGCACTACTGGCCTTCATCTCGCTCTACTGTCTTAACTCAGAAAAAACCACCAGTGATGAAAGTCAACTGGCTGTCATTTAGCTGTTGTGGAACTTCAGGTAAATTATTTGACCTCTCTGAACCCTAATTTCCTCATTTGTAAATGAGGCTAATAGTATTTAATGAAGATTTGGTGATAATCAATCAATACATGTAAAGTGTTTAAGATTTTGAGTAGATACACTAAATAATAAATGGTGACTACTGCCATTCAAGGCCTGAGCAAGTGAGCCTGGCTAGGCAAAATGGTACACAGTGCTAAGGAGCCATCACATGACATGGGGGGAAGGGCCTACACTCTGAAGCCACACTGACTATCTGGATTCAATCTCAGCTCTGTTTCTTATTAGCTGTCTGATTTAGGACAAATTACTTAACCCCCCAGTTTACTCATCAATAAAATGTGGAATATAGTATAAGTTATCTAATAGGGCGATTGAAAAGATACATGCAAACGGTTTAGAACAGTGCCTGGAATATGTTAAGTACTATATATTTGCTGTTATCGTTGTCACTGCCCAAGGTCTCTTAGAATTAATGACCAAAATTCCCAAATGGCTCCTCAATTCTTTGGTGATTCTGCTCTCCTTCTCTAGAATGTTCACTCTTCTACTTTCCAAATGTCTTTACAGTTTCTCCTGGTTCTTGGAACCTCCAATACCTTCTGCTCTTCAACTGACGACCTTGCCTCACACTCCATGGAGAAACCAGAGCAGTAGGAAAGGAGCACTCTTATTTACAGGGTGTTTACATCCAGCCTCTCTCACTGTCCTCCGTGCTAGAAGGGAGGGAAATTCTCTTGCTCCTCTCCTAGTCTAACATCCATCCCCTTTCATCTCCTCAATGCCTTAGCTCCTGAAATTATCCCTTCTTTCTCGGTCATCAATTTCTATCCCTCAATGGGCTCATCCACACTTAAACTTCTACAGACTCTCACAACTCTAATCACATCACTCTCTCTTGATCCCATGCCCCCATCCCAGGCACTGTCCCATTTCTCTGCTGCCCTTCACAGTAAAATTTGTCTAACAAGTTAATAATAGTAAGTAGCTTTCTTCACCTCACACTTTGTTCTCAGTTCTTTCCTGTCCGACTTATATGTACATCTCCCTATTCAGTTGTTCTTGTCAGCATCATCCATTGTCATATTGGATTAAGGCCACCCTAATTCAGTATGACCGCAACTTAATTGCACCTGCAAAAAAATCTAATTTCCAAATAAAGATACACACAGATACAGGAATTATAAGTTCAGCATATCTTTTTAGGGGATACAATTCAACCCATAACAATGGTCAAAAGAATACTATATTTATACAGCCCCTAAACAGTCTCTTCCATAGGCTTCCTTACCATCACTTACCCAATCCCACAGTCTTGATTCCTCTCTTCATCGTTTCCTCCCTGCCATCAGTAAATCTCATCAGAACTATAAGCAAAAATTGTCTCATATTTACTCACTCTTTTCTATCTCTCCTGCCACCTCACCAACTCTCACCTGTAACAGTAGGACTGGCCTTCCTACTTAACTCTTTACCCACTACCATCTGTTTTATAAAGAGCATAACTTAAAAGTAATCTCCTAAAAATAGACATCAGATCATGCTATGTCTCTTCTTAAAATCTTTCAAGACTTCATGGTACATTCAAAATAAAAATGTAAAATAATCTGCAAGACACTACACACCATGGCTCTGCTGGATTCCCTCCCTCATACCACTTTTCGCTTGAGTTCTTTCTGTTCTTCAGATATGTCGAGCTCATGCCTGTTTTACAGCCTTTGTACATGCAGTTCCCTCAACTGGGACCACTCCGTCCTCAGATCTGTGCAAATTTAGATCCTTCTTAATCATTTTATTGAAAATATTACTTTCTGAGAGAGACTTTCTCTAATTGCCGCACCAACTGTAGGGTCCCCAAAATTCTCTATCACATTATTTTATTTTCATTATGTGCAATGATTTCTTATTCATCTATTTGGCTTCTGTTTATTGCCTACACCTCCTCTTATAATCTAGAGTTCAGAAAACCTCATATCTAGAATGGCACATACATTGTACCCACTGGATAGTTGTTGACAGAGTAAATACATTTCTTCTTAATTTCATTCCTCTTAAATTCATTCCTCTTAAATTCATTCCAATTGCCTTAGAGAACATTAAACCATTAAAACATGTATATGTTTCGATAATTTCAAACAATATCTTCATATGTAGGACAACCTTAAGTGAACAGGGATTTCTTTAACTGATTTAAACAGTTGCAGTAAGAAAAATAATCGTCATAATAATACCAATAGCTATAATACTTATTTTTTAATACCGAGGGTTTTTAAAATCAGGGCCCTCTGCTTTGTAACCATTACCTCATTCAATTTTCATAAAACCTCTGGAGATAGACAAGAAGATCCCCTATTTTTAGTTGAGGAAAATGAATCTCAGAGTCTTTAGATATCTTGGTCTTATTCACATATCTCATTGGTAGATGACCTAAGACTCAAAAACAAGTTTTACATGGCTTAAATTTTTAATGGTTTTCACCACAATGAGATACCTACACAACCACCAGAATGGCTAAAATTAAAAAGACTGGCAATACCAAATGTTGGTGAAAAAAAAAAAAAAAAAAAGGAAATAGTCAGAATGCACACAAAATAGAGACTGAATAATTGTGATATATTAATGAAATGAAGTACTGTAAAAAGTGTGAACTACTGGCCACATGACAACACAGATGACTCTCATAAGAATTATGTTAAGTGAAAATCCAGACATAAGATGTCATATGCCATATAATTCCATTTATATGAAGATCAAGGCCAAGTTCTTTTGAAAAAGACTCCAAAAGAACAGGCAAAGCTATTTGATAATTACAGAAGCGGAATAGTGGTTACCTCCAAGGATTAAATATAGACTGTGAAGGAGCATAAGGGAATCTTGGACGGTGATGAAAATGCTCTGTATTTTCATTGAGTGCTAGATAAGAGGTTAGGGATGGAAAGATACACGGTAGGTAGGTGGATGAGAGAGATACAATAGATAAATATGTAAAACAAAATCATTGACTTATATATTTAACATTAGGACATATTCCATATTTCAAGATTTATGTTATACCTTAATTTTTAAAATCCATGCTTTTAACCTTTGTACTAAGTTGGCTCTCATTTATACCCCGATTATAACAACACTAAGAAAAATGCAACTATTTTTAGTATTCTAGTCTCCTGAACACTTATATTGTTTACAGTCTCAAAGTCATCAGGGTTACAATGAAACTTAGAGACTCCCTCATTAGAAACATGAGAAAACAGACCTGGTAAGAGAACATGAGTTATAAAACTCATGGTGCTCATAAAAGGCAGGCTCTGCCCAATGCAACCTATCTCCTGTCTCCAAGGCCAGTTAATGTTCTTCCCTTTCCACAACACTGCTCAGAAAGAGTGTTTTTGCCATTCTTCGGCAAGCAAGACTACTTACAGAGATTTAGGATGTTACCCTGGGAGAGTTGACCCCATGACAATGAACAGTCCAGCAGCCTTCCTTCAAAGAAAAAGAATGCACCCTGGAGCTGGCCTGGAAGGAATGAAGAAGGGATCTGACGTGAAGACTGTCAAATGGCTTTGGAGCAGAGGCTCGCGTTCTGCCTTTAATGAAGTTGTAGCATCTGAGCCTGCTTACACAGGGTGAGCAATGAGAGAATGAGATTCCAAAAGAAAGCGGCATTGTACATGCCAGGAAGCAGAGACTATTCATCTCTGAAGCTGGCCCGAGGACATTTATTCCTCTAATAAACTCCGAGCAACAGTGACAAGGAGTTTAAAGCCCAGAACTCCTTCTCAAGTAGTGAATTAAGTAAAAAGAATTATTTTCACTCAAATGTGAAGTCAGGCTAAATCCAGAAGAAACATGGTAGATATCTAGGTTTAGGAAACTTCTGATCCACAGGGAAAGCCAAGTATTAATAAAATGATCACCACTTCTTATGTGGCACATGACTATATCCTTTACATAAAAATCTCACTTAAAAAATCTTTGAAACAAGCTCATAAAGGATGTATTCATTCACCCTATATGGCACATAAGAAAAATAAAATTGTCCTCATTTTAAATAATTTTCTCCAAACCTCACAGCTAGTAATTTAAGTAAGGGAGGATTTGAACAAAACATTTTACTCCAAAGCCTGTGGTCTTTCGGCAGCATCACGCTGCCATGAGAAATAAAGATATATTCTATTGCAAGAAAGTGAAATTAGTGAAAGCATCAGAAAGAAGGGCAGTAGAGGTCATGTTTGAAAGAACTGGGCCCAGGAATATGGACACAGGGATCAAGGATTTCAGGTCTAAGATGAGAGTGGAAAGAATATTATGTTTAATATTCTAGACTCAGGTAGCCATTTGGCAAACCCCTAGGTGATCAATTGATCATGGCTTATATGTCTGTTCTCTCTCCACATGAACTAAAGAGGGGAAGTGCCCTCTGATTTCAGCTGCCTGTGACCTGATCCCATCTCTGCTGTGCCCTTTGCTCCCATTTCACCTTCATTATTATCACTGATGAGCATGTCTAATACCACTTACTGCACAGCAAGGACCAAGTTCCACCTTCATCACCACCTTACAGGCAACACAGCACCTGACATGTGATGAGTGCTCATTAATTGTTTGTTGAATTAACTAGTGAACAAATACCAGTTTGTGTTTGCATTCTAGTCATTTTAAGTTCTGAGTCATGGAATTTCACACTTTATCTACATTTAGGGAAGTGCTGACAGGTTATTAAACGGTCACCAGAATCCATCAGTGGGTGAGCAAAAATCTCCCAAATGGTTTTGCCTCCAAATGGATGCTTCTTCCTAATTTATCCACACAATTATCATAGTTCTTTAACATTCTTGGAGTCTGGGGACCATGGACAAAACACAATATTCATTTATTCATTCGCTCAGGTGATGGGTGAGATTAACTTTGATGAATGTGGAGGACATTATCTTAAGTGAAATAATATGGTCACAGAAAGACAAATACTGTATGTTTCCACTTATATTCGGTGTTTAGAGTGGTCAAATTCATAGACACAGAACATAGAGAGGTTGTTGTCAGGGACTAGGGAACAAGAGAAATGGGTAGTTGTGGATAGATGAATAAGTTTTAGACACAGATGGTGGTGATAGTTTTAACAATGTGAATATACTTAACACTACTGAACTGTACACTTAAAAATGGTTAAGGTGGTAAATTTTATGTGTATTTTACCATAATTACAAATTTTAAAACAGTCAATATTTTTAGTATATATTTAAAAAGCTCTTATGAATAAAGAAGAGATGAACTTCTTCAATTAAAATAGAATGTGGACGTGAACAGGCATTTCAGAAAAGAGGAAATAAAATGGAACAGTCTCTTTAGGGCAATATAGTGATATATAATAAGAGTCTTAAAACA
The DNA here is from genome assembly GCF_014176215.1 of Rousettus aegyptiacus. Lineage (NCBI taxonomy): Eukaryota > Metazoa > Chordata > Mammalia > Chiroptera > Pteropodidae > Rousettus > Rousettus aegyptiacus. The sequence goes on from NW_023416309.1 coordinate 70,463,204, forward strand.
TGCACACCTTGTGACTTAGTAATTCCACTTATAGCAATCTATCCGAGGGAAATAATTACAGACATAGCAGAGATTTATGTACAATGATTATCATCACAGTACTACTTATAATAGTCTAAAACTAGAATCAAGCTAAATGTGATCAACAGCGGAATGGAATGGCTGAATAAATTATCTTACCTCCAAGGGCTACATGCCATGCAGTCGTGCTATGCTATCTTTTAAAGAATATTTTAATGCTGCGGAAAATTCTCATGATATAACATTTAGTGAGCAAAAGATTTATAATATATAAGATGACTGTATCTTTGTTTAAAAAATGGGGAGAGGGTACCCACAGGGCAGAGGATATGTCAGTTGCTCTCAAGGAGTTTGTTGAGATTGTGGGTAATTTCCTATCCTCTTCAGTGTTTTCCAAACATCCTTTAATGGGAAGATATTTCTTATATAATAAGAAATAATTCTATACTCAAAATGAGGTGCATTTTGATCAAAGGGGGTTTCTATAAAATGAGTAAAAAGTCATAATGCAAAATGCAGAAAATAACAGCCTCCTCTTACCACCACAGGCCTCCAAATCTCTGCAGTCTTTCTGCCTCTTGCTGTCTTGCTTTCTCATGGCACAGCAGAGCAAAACCCTGTGCCAACCAAGTTTCTCTCTGTCTTCACCTCGGTAAGCCTGGAAAGGCAAGAGACCCTTCTTTCCCTACCACACAGATTGCTTCCCTTGCATGGCATTTAGAGGAAAGGAAAACTATCAGTTCCCTACTTGCTCAGTGTGACTTCATTGTGCAACTTAAAGGGGACACCACAGTGGCTCGGGTGCAGGAGTTGGTGGCTGGCATACTGCACTCCTTGAATGAATGGGAGAGATGCTGTGTTGTTGGTGGCTCGCCCATGGTGGTCCTCCACCCAGATGTAGCATCGGAGTTCACAGGGGACAGGCAGATGAACATACACCCGACAGCCATGAATCAAGGGAAAGAGGCCTCCCAATTCTCTGTTCATTTAGGGAAAATTAGCCAACAACACCCTTGTCTCTTTGGGTGTGAACTTTAAATGAAATGTTCCAACTGAAGTGGATAGAGGAAGCTATTTTACTGTGACTGAGAAGAGAATAATTGTGTAGGATGTTTGTTTCTGTACAATGGCAGCCCTGGGAGCTGGTTTCATGCAAGCAAGACAGAACAAGGAGAAGATAGATTCTAGTTAGAAGCAGCTGCTTTCAAATGAACTGTTGGGGCTGAGGTTTGGGCAGCCTGAGAGTGCTGCTTCTAATTCATGTGAGGTGGATTGCCTGGGCTGGGGTTCAAATCTCTGAGCACCTTAAGGTTGGAGTTTATACTAACAGGAAAGATGGGGAATTGGCACGGTTTTGCTTATTAAGCCAATCCTGTGGTGTGTGTACCCTGCCGGACTGAGCTTGCCCCTTCCTGGCTCCAACCTCAATCATAGCATTTGAACTCCCTGCCATGGCCATGAACAGCTGGAGTTTTGTGAAACTGCACTGGCCAATAAGAATTAATACAGTGCCTCATCAGAGCTACTTATTCAGAGGTGCTGAGGGTGCTTCTCCTGATGTGCTTCTGTGGGAGACATTCTGCCTGGGAAAAGTCAGGAAAAAGACAGTGTTCAGAGTGTTATAGTTGGGGGTGGAGGGGTAATTGAGACCAAATCCCACAAAACTGAAACTCTGGTGGTTGGGTACTATTGCCTGGCAAATAGGCACTCAGCAAATGGAACTTTCCCTCTGATGCCCACCCCTTCCCTAGTACCCGCAACAACTTTGAAGGGGAAGTATCACCGCACACATTTGACCAGGAAGAAAAGAGATTTAGAGAGGTTAAGCAAGTCATCCAAGGTCATCCAGCTACTGAACATCAGTGCTTTAAATCCATTACCCTAACATTAATTCAAGTCATGGTCACAGTCATGAGTTTGCTCAAGCATTTAGTCTATGCAGGGTGAAAGCATAAGTTTGAAGTTTTCTTCATGAGCCTTAGACAGAGATGTAGGTTTGAGGCTGTCAAATGTGTCCCCCTGGCCCAGGATTGAGGCAAAGCAGTGGGGTGTAAACCATGGTGCTCAGGGGCTCCCTGTGGCTTAGGAAGACTAACAAGGAAGTGTGAGGGGTATTGCCCACCTCATTTTCAATGTTAAAAAAAAAACAGGTCTATTCTGGAATAAAAATAGCATATATTAGCCAAGAGAAGCATACACCTGGTTTACAGCTTTGCAGGACTTCAATTTTGTGGAAGACTTCCCAGTATAAAAAACTTAAACCTGGTTCAGTTCCTTTGAGGCTTAACAACAGGCAAACCTGAAAACAGCCCTGGGGCTCTGCTCTCTCACTAAGCTTTGGGGTATAGGGGCCTGGAATAAAGGCTTTCAACCACATTCTCTGGGGATGTTAATAAGGGTTCACCTTAAAATATTAACAGTTCAGGGCTTAATGCATGATATCTCCTATAATTGTTTGCATTTAACGGGAGGTAATATGATAGTACCCTGGCTAGAACCCCTTTGTGTGTGTGTGTCGGGAGGTGGAGGGTTGTGCTTTCATTTTGCTCTAAATTATGATCCTACTTGGCTTTAAAATAAAGCCTGCTGCTAGAATTTTTAAGGAAAGTTCCATGATTAAACATATTTACATATGAAGTCTCAATGCACACAGACTGAGAAGAAAGAGAGCCTTCACCCCCATTTTATTTAAAAATGGATATTCTGTTTCCGGAGGAAAGGCAAAAATGAGGAAATCACTGTGTGAGTAAGGGGGAGGCAAATGCCCAAACAAGGCACAGACCATCTGGTCCCATTAGCTGCTGTGCCCTCTGAACTGCACCCTGTGGACTGAGACACAGCTGCCTTGGCCGATGTGTGAGCAACTCTGGGCCTTTCCAATCTCTCCATGCCCAAGGTTTCCAGTGTGACATTTGAGGCATTGACAATGCAGTTGAGATACATCTCATTAAATTATTCCCATCTGCCATGTGCCCCTCTAACCAAGAATGTGGAGAATGGGACTTGGAGTAGGGGAAGCCATGCCTGGTAGGTGTCCATGCTGAGGATTTCTGCTGCCACCAGGCTCCTCATTTTGTGGTATTGGATGTGTAGAAGGAGAAAAGTCAAGCTGTGTGAAGAGCTCACTACTCAAAGTGAGGTCCTTGGAGCAGCAGCAGGAGCATCCCCTAGGAATTTGTTGGAAATGCAGACTCTCCACAGACCTACTGAATCGGAATCTGCATTTGAACAAGGTCCTCAGGTGATTCTTAAACATTAAAATTTGTGAAGCACTAGTATAAATAGTGGTTCTATACTGGCACTGATTTTTGCCTCTATAGGAAATATTTGTCAATTTCTACAGACATTTGTCAATTCTTGATCATCATAATTGAGCAGGTAGGGGGTACGGGGTACTAGAGATACTGATAAATATCTGACAATGCACAAGAACAGGGCCCCCGCACTCCATCAATAAAGAATTATCCAGTCTGAAATGTTAATAGTGCTGAGGTTGAGAAATCTCCCGGGATAGAGCTTTCTTAGGAAAAGGAAAAATACATTGAGATCTGATCCCTTTTCCTTATCCATTCTTCCTCTTAGTTTACCTGAAATTATTTGAACATGAATTTATACAACATGCCCAGTACAACTCTATAAACAGATGTCTCCTTCCAGCATTTTAGTCCCAGAAGACAGGAATGATGTCTTCCATGTCAAAGAAATATTAAAATCTAAATTATAAACAGATGAATTATCTTTCCTCCATTCCTCAAAGCATCTTTTTTTCCCTTGTGTTTACCATGGTGCCCTCTGAGTACACTCATGGTGATGTAAGGGTCCCTGTGGCTATAGGCAGACTTTTTGCACAATTTTTCCTAGCGCTGGAGGTGGACTATATTAAACTCAATTTATATATTACCTTGATCTAAGCACTTGCCTTACTTGTTGGTTCCAGTGACCCAACAATGGCTTAAGCCATGAAGCCAGTTACCTGTCCCAGATGGTGAAGACCCTTTTCAGGATCATATTCTGGAAGAACCAAACCAAGATTCTCACAAGGTAGATAACCAGTCATCAAGTCTTATAGAGTCTTTCTTCTATATCTTAAACCTATCCCCTCATCCTTAAGTTCACAGTCAGTCTCCTCCCACTGGACCATTAAAATACTGTGCCTACTAATTTTTCTGCCCTTTGTCTTACCCCTCTACTTTATTCAATCATCACAGAGTGACAACAGCAATCTTTAGCATATAAATCTGGTCATGTCATTCTTTTGCTCAAAATTCCTTAATGGTTTCCTGCTGACTGAAGGATAGACGCTAAACTCTAGCATAACATAAAATATTACCCTGCCTTCGTCTCCTGTCATGCTCGTCTCTGAATATCCAAATGCCAACGCCATGTGTAACTGTCTAAAAACAATTGTCTTGGGTGTTTCTACATATTGTTAAATGCCTTTTCTTTTTCCTATGGTATCTAGTCCTCAAAGTGCCCATCCAGTAAAATTCTACTAATACTTTAAGTTTTAACTTGAGTATCATCTCCTCTGTGAAACCCACCTTGACCCTTTCAACAGACACAATTCTGCCTCTTTTATCATTTTTAATTGTGTCTTCATTATAGCTGAGATCATTTTATTATAGATTTTTTTTTGCATATCTCTATTTCTATTAGACCCTGAGTTCCATGAGGACAAGAATCATATTCTTCTTTGTATCCTCATCCATGGTATACATCCTAAAAGACCTTAGTAGCTCAAGGGGTACTTGTTGAATGAAGAAAACATTTTAGGAAGATGGAAATCAATGTCATATGAAAGAGAGAGTCCAAAATGATGTATTCTATAGTTACAGAACAAAGCCATCTTAAAGATCTACATCGTACAAGGAATGATCCATAGGTTTTTGAGCCTGGAATAGTGGTACTATTGCGGGGAAAATAAGGAAGAAAGAAAGAGATATAGGTTTAAGGTGAAAGATGATTTTAAGTTTTTGGTGGAATATTTGTATGGAGATATCACCAAGAAGTTGGAAATATAAGGACAGAGCAGAGGCAAGAAGCCTGAACTCAAGAAGTAGATTTGAGAAGGACCTATGTAGAGGCAAAAGTGATACCCTTGAGAATAGAATATGTTAATAAGGGAGAGAGAAGAGGAAAAGAGTGGGTAAATTTTTTAAATCAAATTTATTAGGGTAACATTACATAATATTCAGGTGTATAAGATTATAATTTCACATCTATGTTCTCTATTGCATGGTTCCCATCCAAAGTCTAGTTTCCTTCCATCATCATATATTTGATCCCTTTTACCCACTTCACCCTGCTCTCACCCTCTTTCCCCTCTGGTAACCGCCGTTCTGTTGTCTGAATCTATAAGTTCTTTCTGTTTGTTTGTTACTTTTTGCTTTATAGTCCACACATGAATAAAAGCATGCAGTTTTTGTCCTTTTACATTTGACTTTTTTCACTTAGCACAATACTCTCAAGAGCCATCCATGTTGTCACAAATGGCAATATTTCATCTGTTTTATGGCTGAGTGGTATTTCAGTGTGTGTGTGTGTGTGTGTGTGTGTGTGTGTAGGGGGTGGTCCCATCCATAAAAATATCCAATCATCCATGAATGGACACTTAGATTGTTTCCATGTCTTAGCTTTTGTGAATAATGCTGCAATGAACATAAGGGTACACATATCTTTACGAATAAGTGTTTTCATATTTTTCAGGTAAATGTCCAAAAGAAAATTGCTAAATCATATGGTAGTTCTAGTCTTAAATTTTTCAGGAACCTCCATACTGTTTTCTATAGTGGCTGCACTAATTTACATTCTCACCAATCGTGCAGAAGGATTCCCTTTTCTCCACTTCCTCACCAACACTTGTTATTTCTTGTCTTCTTGATAATAGACTTTCTAAAGAGTGTGAGGTGATATCTTATTGTGATTGGTAAACATTAAAGAAATAAATCTTTGTGGAAATATGTAATTTTAGATGGTGAGAAAAATAGGAATCCCAAACAGGAGAAAGATCTATTGGAAAGAGAGGCATGAAACAGAGTGAATCAAAGGAGGAATAAAATCTCATCAATATGGTTAATAGTTTCAAATAGATGGAAAGAAGAAAAGCCCTTGAGTTTGATAATTAGGTGGTCCCTAGTACCCAAAAGCTGGGTAATTTCAGAAATAAAAATATTATATTAGTGACTTCAAGAGGACTTCCAGATAGAGAAAAATGGGTGTTTTGATCAATTCTCAACATCTACGATTTAAGTTTATAGCAGTAGAACAGGTTTTGATGCTGATAATATACAATGAGTAGTTGCTGGTTTAGGGTCACTCAAGTTGAAGAGATTGAGTGACCATGAGACCAGAGCACTGATATTCCAAAGATGAAGAGAGTTCTCTGCCTGGAGCTGGGGTTATTGAAAGAGCTGGCACACCCAGGGTAAATAGGGTTGGAACAACAGGGTGGGCTGAGGAAGGTCAAAACAGTGGCTCCTGCAGCTACTTCCTCTATTGCAATCAGAGTGCTTTTTTTTTTTTTTTGAGTGATCATTTTAAACAACAATTCTGATCATGTTTCCCCTCTTTCACCCAGTACCAACTATTTTTGGGGACAATAAATTCCATATGTCTGTTACGATCTGATGTTACACACACACATATACACACATAAGCTTCAATGTGTATGTTTATGTATATATATTACATATACATATACATATACATATATATATATTTATAAACATTGGCATTTGAAGAATGAACAGTTCTTATTCACTTGATACACATCGCTCATGGTTTTCAAATTCTGTTAATGTCCTGCCATAACCTTTGTCTTTGCCAAACTGAAGGGCACTAACACCATGTTTCTGTTTCAATATGGCAGCCCCCAACCTCCATTCCAATTTTCATGTTCTTTCTTTTTGACATGTGGTAACCAGAGCCACATAGAGCTATTCATCTGTCAATGAATAATAGTTATTTAAAGGAAAAAAAAGAAGGACATTGTTTTCCATGGTTTTCAGTAAGCCATTCATTAACACACTGGGGAGCAAAGGACATGCCAAAGAAATATTTAGTTAGATAAGCAAAGTTATATTTCGACATTCCCTTTTTGGCTCCTTTTGGCAAATTTTGGGTCCTCCAGGACTCCATTAATAGTTACTTACAAAAGACCCAGTATAGGAAGCTGTAACCCTGGGTCCATACAACAACTTCCACGCTTCGTTTTCACCTGCCTCAAATCTGTTGATTTGAAACTCTTAATTTAAATAATCACACCTTTAAAAAATAATAATAATAAAACTTTTTCCATTCCTTCCTTCCCATCAGTTATCAGACTTAGCAGATAGTTAAAGCTAACTGATGAAGCCAGTGCAGACATTTGGAAAGCACTGGATCTTTGTAAATAAAACAGTTTCCCTTAGCACTAAGAACTAAATGTCACCCCCAGGCTTCTCAGCTACAGGACTCAAGCCCAGGGAGGCAGAGTTACTGGTGTTTACAGTTTCCTTCCAAAGTGTTGATCCATTAAATTCATACCAGAAATAACTTCCTCTGTTACTGGGTAGGTAGGTGACAACAGCCCTATTCAAGGGACTTTGTGCCAACCAAGTACTGAAATTAATAATAGGCCCATACTGATGTGTTTACTCCAAAATCAATTCTGAAATTAAGGAATCTCAGAAGTGTTAAACTGAGAAGCTACAGATATAAACCATAAGCTGATGCATAGTTTCCTTCTGGCCAGTGCGAGCTGTCATACAACAAAATAATACTGATGGATGATCAGGCTAGACACAGTTCCACTGGTGGCTCATGATAAAGAGACATGATGGGGGAATCAAATGATAAATTAATGGGGTGGTACCTATAGCAAAATTATCATGGCTAGCCAAGGTTTCATACTTCTTTGCAATATACAAACAAATGCATCTTAGCAGACAGCATGTTTCTTCAGTGTATAAAATTTAACCAAAGATCCAAGGCTATATACATGGCCTTTAGCTCATCATGTACTGTAAAGTAAAATCCTTTCTTTATGACATTTCAAAACCTGTAGGTGCTGCTTTGGGGATAAGTACATCTATGCTTGCCCTTCTTCCTAGTGAAAGCAGAGCCAGATGAGTAGGAGGAGCAAAAAGATGACCAACTTTCATGATTTCAGTTCTGATGTTTCTATGTTTGTTCAGTTCTTTTCATCAGTGTGAATAATACATTTCTCATGAGATAATTATGTGGTTTGGAAAATGAGCAATCTTGATACAAAACATGAAATATATATTCTATTTTACGACTTAGGATCTCAAGTATTAAAATGTATAGGTTGGGTACACAGCTAAATATAGGCCCCAAAGGAACTGTTTCTTTAAAAGGAAAAAAATTTTAAAAGTGGGGGATAAAGCTTAGTCAGATGTTTCTGAGTACCACTAGAATAAAAGAAATAAAACTTCACTCATGAATTCAAGCCAACAGTGAAGAGCCTGTTGAGATCACAGAATATTTTAAAAGAAATTATATGATTATATAATTATTCTAATTGTTGTATTAAATAACTATTTGTTTTTGACAGGTGATAAGTGTCATTAACTAACAAAGAATTGTCAAAAAGTCTTTGAGGCATGCTTAAATAATAGGCAAAAATTATTTATGGTTGGCATATCCATATCTTGTCAGTACATGGTTATTATTAACCTCCTGAGAACATTTTATGCTATCTTAAGGAGATATAACACTCCATATTTGCTTATATAAACAAATAACTTACCTTTTTTTCCTGATCTCATAAACAAAGGAAGCTAAGCTTCAATCTAGCTCCTGTTCAGACCTTCACAAATGTCAAACAATGGAGCCCAATTAAATGCTGTTTCACCATATGTACTCTCAATGTGTGGAGGAAAGGGAGGCTGGTTAATTCAGCTAGGACATATTTCTTCTGGTGCTATTAGGCTTTACAGAGACACTATATTCTGCAAACAAAATAGAATTTTACATTCTGTTATGGATCACCAATTAGCCCTGCTAGTCTGAAAAATATCCTGTTTACTCTCAGAAGTTAGCTCTGTGTTTTGGTTTTATATTTCCCCATGGATCTTTCTTTCTAAGTCAAGTCAGTTCACAAAAAAGGAGTGAAGAGGGTAATAGAGAACAAACCCCATTAGCATCAGACCAGATACAGCATTATGTGTCCTCTGCTGCCACCCAAACAAGGCTCTCAGAGGAACTTATTACACCAAATTATATATATCATGTAAGTATTCATAAGAGTATCATCAATGTCTTGACTATACAATGAGTTTATTTTAAGTATCAAACGAGTTATCAATTCAATACATCAAATTATATATACCAAAATCAGTATATTGATATGTCATTGAGACTGAAGTAAACATCTCTACTCATTACATCAAATAAATTCTTAAGGCATAAGTGACATTTATTTCGTCATAAAATATTATTGTGAACTACAAAAGACAAGCATAGAATGGTATATTGTTAGGGGAAGTTATTTTCAGTCTTCTTTAACTATCTCCAGAAATACTGATTTACTGGTTTATCTCATATTATTCCATCTCAGGATAAGTTGAAGATTTACTTTACTAGTTTAGAATTTAGAATATTCTCAACCAGAACCAAAATTTAAAATGAAGCATATTCTTCAAGCAATCATCTGGCTTTGCAATATTTGAGAGCTTACTTTTTATTATTTTATATTAGTTTCAGGTATACAGTACAATTGTTAGACAGTTATATAATTTATAAAGTAATCCCCTCTGCCAACTACTCTAGCATCCATCTGGCACTACACATAGCCATTACAATAATATTGACTATATTCCCTATGCTGTACTCTACATCCTCATAACTGTTTTATAGATACTAATTTGTATTTCTTCATCCCTTCATCTTTTCCACTCGGTCTTCCAATCTCCCTCTCCTCTGGCAATCATCAGCTTGTTCTCTGTATCTGTGAGTCTGTTGTCATTTAGTTTGTTCATTTCTTTTGTTCCTTAGATTCTGCATATAAGAGAAATCATATGGTATTTATCTTTCTCTGTCTGACTTATTTCACTCAGCATAATACCCTCTAGGTCTATCTATGTCATTGTGAATTATAATATTTCATTTTTTGTGGTTGAGTAATATTCCACTGTATATGTGTACCATAACTTCTTTCGAGAGCTCATTTTAAATGGTTCTTTAGATTTTAAAAAAATTTCAGAGAGGCAAAACTTCTTAGATACTTACAAATATAGATGTAAAAATCCTCAATAAAATATTAGCGAACCAAATCCAGTAATATATAAAAAAAAAATTAAAAACAATGGCCAATTGGGATTTATCCCGCAAATGTAAGATTAGTTTAACATCTGAAAATCAATGAATGTAATATACCATGTTGATAGAGAAAAAAAGGACAGAAAAAAAATGATCATCTCAATTGATATAGGAAAGGCATTTGACAAAATCCAACACCCTTTCATGATTAAAAACATGAACTAAAGATAGAAGGGAACATTCTCTCCTGATAAAAAAATACCTATGAGAAACTATGAAAAATGCATAGCTTACATTATACTTAACGGTAAAACACTGAATGATCCCCCTAGGTTCTGCAATAAGACAACAACATCCACTCATAACTTCTATTGTACTTGAGAGTTAGCCATGACAATTAGACAAGAAAAAGAAGTAAAAGGTGCCCAAATTGAAAAAGAAGAGTTAAACTATCTCTATTTCCAGATCCCATGATCTTGTGTGTATGTGTATATATAAATATATATACACACATTATGTGTGTGTGTGTGTGTGTGTGTGTATTCCTAAAGAATTCTCAAAAACCTACTAGAACTAATAAACAAGTTTAGCAAGGTTGCAATATATAAGATCACCATATAAAAACCAACTATATCTCTATACACTAGCAACTTTGGCCTTTGGGCAAATTAGTTAACATTTCTGAGCCACTGTTTCCTCAACAATCTGAAAATGAAATAATAAACCCTATTCTATTTATAATAACATCAAAAATAATAACTTTAACAAAGAAATGCAAGACTTTCACCCTGAAAACTATGAACATTCTAGAAAGAAATTTAAAAAGACCTAAATCAGTGGAAAGACATCCCATGTTTATGGACCAGAAGACTTAATATTGTTAAAATGACATTTTTCAATTAATCTACAGCTTTAATGTAATCCCTATCAAAGTTCCAAATAGCTTTTTAAAAAAAAAAAAAAAACTTGACAAGTTGATTCTTTAAAATGCATATTAAAATGCAGGCAACCCAATATAGCCAAACCAATTTTGAATTACAAAAAAAATGTAAAAAAGTTGAAGGACTCAGCCTTTCCAATTTCAAAAGTTATTACAGAACTACAGTAAATAAGGCAGTGTGATACTGACAAAACAGACCTATAGATCAATAAATTAGCAAAGAGAGCCTAGAAATAAACCTTTACCTTTATGGTCAATTGATTTTCAACAACGATGCCAAGAAAATTATCTGAAGGACAAAATAGAATTTTCACAAACAGTGCTCAACTGGATATCTACATGCAAAAGAATGAAGTTGGCACATAAACCTAAGTATAATAGCTAAAATTCTTAGAAGAAAAGATAGGAATAAATTTTAGTGAGCCTGGATTAGGCAACAGTTTCTAAGATACAATACCCAAGCCACAAGGGACTAAAGAAAAAATAGAGAAAATAGATTTTATCAAATTTTGAGACTCTGTATTTCAAAAAGCAGCCTAAGAAAAGTTAAAAGACAACTCATAGAATGATATATTTGCAAATACTATATCTAATAAAAGACTTATAGCCAGTCACATAAAAAAATCCAACTTAAAAATAAAATGACAACCCAATTAAAAAATAGACAAAAGATTTAAATAGATTTGTCTCTAATAAGATATACAAATGGCCAATAAGCACATGAAGAGATCCTCAATGTCATTAGCCATTGGTAAAATGCAAATTGAAATCAAAATGAGATACTGCTTCACACCCACTAGGATACTATCTATAATCCAGACAGATTAATAGCAAGTATTAGTGAGGATGTGAAGAAATTGGAACTCTCACTCACTGCTTGTGATGCAACCAATTTGGATAGCAATCTAGCTGTTCCTAAAAGTGTCAAATATAGAGTTACCATATGACCCAGCAATTCCACTCCAACTTTTATACACAAGAGATGAAAATATATGTTCACACATCAACCTGTACACAAATATTCATAACAGCATTATTCATAATAGCACCAAAATAGAAACAACCCAAATGTCCATCAACTGATGAATAAATAAAGTGTGATTTTCCATATAATGGAATATTATTTGGATAAACTTTGAAAACATAATATTAAGTAAAAGAAACCAGTTACAGAGAACCATGCATGGCTTAAATCCATTCATATGAAATGTCCACAACAGGAAAATCTATAAAGATAGAACTTTTAGGGTTGGGGCTGAAAGAGAGTGAAGGAAAGAGAAAGAGCCTGCTAATGAGAACTGAGTTTCTTTTAGGGGTGATGAAATGTTCAAAAACTGATTGTGGTAATAGTTACATAACTCTTAATACACTAAAAACCACGGAATCAATCACACAATTTAAATGTACTGTATGGTACGTAAACTGTATCTCGATAAACCTGTTTTTAAAAAAACGTTAGATACCTTCTGTACCTGTCACATCAAAATCTGCAGAGTTAAATCCAGTATCCACTGAAAAATAGATGTAATGAAGGGCATTATGAAGAATGCTGTTTCTGATGTTCTAAGGGATAACACTAAGGTTTGGGACACTGATTGGTAGTACAGCTACAACTGCTAAAATCCTGCTTCATCTCATCTACCCTTCTCTACATGAGGTTCAAGATGGCCATTAGCACATGCTTTATTAACTGGGCTTATGCCAGGAACCCCATTTTAGAACTCTTTACTAAGAGGAGCTGAGACTCATGACATATGTAGTAGTTCTCCAACCATGGTTCTCAGACCAGCAGAATCAGTAATACCTGGGAATTTGTTAGAAATGCAAATTATCAGTCTAACCAAGACTCCAGGAATGAGATAATCTGGAATGAGGCCAAGTGCGACATGTTTTAACAAACGCTTCAGGAAATTCTGATGCAGCTTAAGTTTGAGAACCACTGATTTAGTCTAAAGCCTAGGAGACCCAGGTCTCGGGGTCTCACAATTTCCTAGGCCAGGCATTGCTTTCATTTTTATGCAGTAGTGTACTAACCATTTCTTATGACCCATACCACATTCTCCTGTCCTTCATTTTTGCTTGGTTGTTACAGCTGGCTGCACACAGATGTGTCTGCAGAGCCCCTCAGTTCAGCTGCATCTGGTACCTCTTGCTTTCGTACTGGGGCTTTTTGTGCCACTGTGGGAGCCTACTCAGCCATTCTAACACATGTGTAAATCTAGAATGAGGGGGTCAAACCACCTTTGTGGATGGGATTCAGGAGATAAAAGATCTGGGTTTAGCATTTCAGGCAGACACTTTCAGAGTCTTCTTCCAGGTCCTCAGCAGGACTGAGTTCCCATTATCCACAGTTATAACCAGCACAATAATCCTGGATTAGGTTTCTCTCCTGCCTTGTTCGCTTTCTCAGTCCTCCACTCCTTGGAATCATGCCCCCAAATAAATTACCACACATAAACCCTTGTTTCAGGCTCTGCTTGCAAGCAGTCACTGATTCTTATGAACATGGGCTAAAAATGCCCATCAACTGCACCAGTCAAGTCAGTTTTCCTCCTCTTAGAAATGATCCGGATCAAGGAAATTGACTGGGAAGCTTATCTCTTCCTCCTCCAGATGCCAACATTGGGATGACACATGATTTTCAGTTACTATCCTAAATAAATTATTAATTTGTCTCCAAGATAAAATCACATACGAGATATAGTGGGGGAAAGGAAATTGGACTGAGAATCAAGATTCCAGCTGTGTGACTCTGGGCACTCTCTCCCAAGCACAACCTAAAGTTAGTTCACGTGTTATCTGTATTTTGCTGCACACCGTTGTGGGTGTGAGTATTTCAGTCTCCAGATCTGTAAAATGCAAGGCTTAGACAAGAAGCCCCAAGGTCTCACCCAGCCCAAACTGTCCCTGGTTCTGTTTCTGAAAAATTGGCAAAAATGTATATTCAAAATCAACATCAAATCGGGCCTGCTCCTGCCTTCTCAACAAGTTGAACTTCCAGAACCAGGACCTTACCTGTAATACTTACAGCCAGTATTCATGGCTTACTCCTGAACAAAATAGTTCTTGTATGAACATTTGTGCAATAAATGTGTCTCTTCCTATGAGAATTTTTTTTTTAATTTCTATCAGAACACAGGTCTGCCTTATACCCTAGGATGGGGCGATTGGTTGTTTCTTTTGGGGTGATGCCAGAACCTATATTTACTACTGGAAAGGTATACCATTCTATTCATGGGGAATAAGTTTTAGAAAATCACCTGTACCCTTGGTAGCATCTTTATCCTCCCCCTTAATTATCAAGAACAGTACCCCAGATGTTGGCTCCAAATCCTTCCTTTCTCTCTGCACATCCAGGGTCTCAGCCTAGGCCTGGCCCTTTTCATTAGCTGAGTGCTGCACAGGCCTGGGACTCCTTCCTCCCTCCCTCCCTCTAGCCTCCCTCCTCATCCCCTCAGGTCTCAGCCTCTCCATGATAAATGGCTCCTTCTCCCTGCTCAGAGATTGCCCCTGCCTGGAAGATTTTGGCTCTTAGGTGATTTAATATTTATACGGCTTAAGGTTGCAGCTCTGTGGATGTTGCTTTTCTGGTAGACATCTCTGCCTCTTGGGGTCTTGGAGTGACTACAGGATTTCAGCAAGGAAAGAGCAAAGCGGGGCTTCTCTGCCATCACTCCACTCCACTTCAGTGACAATATAGGCAAGGAGATCATTTAAGAGTCTGAATGAAAATTAGGCAGAGAAACAGTATAGCCTGGTGATGCACGTTGGTCTCTTGGAAGGTCTGGGGAGAGTGAGAGAGTGTGGGCTATGGGGGGTCCCCACCTCTTCCCCCCACTGCTCAGGCTGGCTCAGGACTCCCAGATCTCTTCTTTATTGCTAGGCAGGGATCACACTGCCAGCTTTGTATTCCACTGTTTTTTCCTAGAACACTGTACATGATGGAACATGGGCTCCTGAAGGGGCAGGAGAGAATGGAAGTTACCTAACCTACCCCTAGAGCTTCAGGGCCAAGCATGTTAAAAACCAAGCTAACAGATGAATCAGGCATGAATCTGCTGTCTCCCTCAGTAACTTGCAACTGTGTGCTACAGTTCTTACCTCCTGATGGTAAAGTTTGGGGTTAAAAATGCTGCACCTTAAATCTATTTCCTCTTATTCTAGACTCAATAGGGACAGAGACCCAATAATACCACCCCTAAAAGATGCATCAAACCTATTTTGGAAGGAAACTGTGTATAATTAACTGCTAAATATCTAGTCTTCCTCATGATAATCTGTTGTAAATGAGATCACCAAGTGTATTCTATAGGGAGAGCCATTAAGATCACAAGATAGGGGAGAAAGACGCACCAGAATGTTAGTGAAGCAGAGACTCGAGAGCCAGGCCGTCAGGGTTAAAAGTGAAGCTCTGTCTTGGGCAGGTTACTTAACTTCTCTGTGCCTGTTTCCTCATTTGCAAAATAAACTTAATGGCATCTACTTTATAGAGTTGTTTGGAAGATTCAAGAGTCAGTATATGTAAGATTTGCAAGTCTTTCCTGCCATCGTTATTACCTCTGTCCTTGTTGCTGCTGTTGCAAGAACACTGTAGGATGCTGGGATTATGGGCCTTGAAATAAACTCAGCCTGGAGTCCCCCAGAAAATGCTCTCATTTCTGTTTCCGATGCTTACAAGTGAAGTGTACCTCAGTCACAGCCCTAAACAGAGTTCTCCCACAAAAGGCAGAGCTGGACTATTACTGACATTCACCAATTATTCGTAAGAGAGACTTCAAAGGGGTGTTAGGGCAGCATCCTGCCAAGCTGAGCGCCACCTTTGACCTGTAGCTGACAGCAATGCACCACAGGCCCCAGTCTTTATAAACCTACCTCCTCCCAGACTCAAGTTGTATCCCTCCTGTTTTCCCTTTTGTGTATTCATGGGGACTGGTTGGGCCAAATGGTGATTAGGCCTTTCTTTCCACAGGTCAGTGCATAGTGTCTCCTTTTCTAATTGCGAGCCCCAAGAAAACCAAGTGTGATCCCAGTCTTGTGAAGTGGCTTTCATGTAACTGGGGCGTCATTTCTTTGTAGTAGAGATGACACTGGAGACTTTCAGCTGCTAACATAACTGGCTCTTTTCCATGCTATATTGTCTGCGAAGATGATCACCAATAATTCCTCCTGTCTCTAGCATGTGGCTACTTCATCAAGAGGGAGTTGTGTCTGTTTTCCCTCCCCTTAAATCTTGGCTGGCCTTGTAACATGCTTTGACCAGCCCCCTGAGTAGGTGCAATGCTGTGCCAGGTCTGGGTCTAGGTCTTCAATGGACTAAAAACTTCTGCTTTATCCTTCCTAGACCACTATGTAAGGAAGTTGAGCCTAGACTACTGAATGAGGAGAGACCACAGGAGATTGAAGCCCAGCCTTCTAGGGCCTTGATGAGCCAAGTCCCCAAATGCAGAATGCAATCACAGGAGTAACCTCAGGCAAGCCCAGGATATTTGTCCAGCCAACCCTCAGAACTTCAAGAAATAATAGTTTTGTCATTTGAATTCACTGTCTTGGGGTAGTTGGTTACACATTGGTAGATGACTGATACACTCACCAATCCTCAAACCAACACATACTCAGTTCATCTGTGCTCAAACTTACAACCCCATGCTTATGTGATCGCTGAGAATTCATGTGCTCTCAACTTTTAAAATGGTAAAGGGAACAAAGTATAGGAAGGCAAAACACAGGTATCTGGTTTCATTTTTTAATTAGCTTGACACAGTTAAAATAATAATGAGCTTTTTACAGGTTGTTCCTTTGTTTCTCCCCCGGGTCTCATCTAGGCCCCTCCTTTAGTAGTAATTCTCAACTGTCTCTTAAGTTCTCTGTCAAGTCCTTACCTTATTTCTACCTGAGCTCCAGTTTGAATGTCTTTCTCACCCTCCTTAATCTCCAAAGGCCACTGAGACTAGGTCCCAGGTCCACATGCCAAGTCAGAACTGCTGTTTCTCTCAATGCCCACCAAATACAAAACAGGAAATTTTTCCCTGGGCTTCCACTGGCTGAATCATTTGGTCTCACCTTATTTCCATCTGAACCCTTAGTCCTTGCAGTCATACTCTGCTGCAACACAGGAGAGAAGAAGGAAGGGAGCCATGTAAAAGATCTTTCTAGATGTGGCTGGCATGTGGAAGCAGTTTTTATGCTGCTTCATCTTACTTCAGGGTGAGCAGAATATTTCTAAATTATACTGTTTAATTATCTATAGTGCTGCTAATTTTCACAGTTTTCCATCAAAAACATTTTATTATTATTATACACATGACTGAAACATGCTTCTCATAAAAAATTAGAAATCACAGACCCAATAAAAGGTGTATGTGTGTGCGTGTGTATGGGGGGTAAATCACTCATAATCCTATCACTTTGAAATAACTATAGTAAGCATTTGCAGATGATCATGTCAGAAATTTTCACTCAGATTTAAATAATTATACTGAAAAGTTGATCATGATATAAATAATTTTTAATTTGCTTATTTTATTCAGTATGTTATGAACAGAACTTCATGTCAACATATACACATTAACAACATGCTTAGTGGGACAGGGGCAATTTAGTGCCTCATAGTTTTTTATTGTCCAGATGTACCACACACATTTGGAATTTTTTGTTTGTTAATTTTTGTTTTGTTTTTCAGTAAACCTCATACTGATGATTGCTCATTTTTTAAACAACATTGTAGGTAACACTCATGGATGTTTGAGGTTTTTATATACATCATTCAATTAATTTAATAATCCCTCTCATATTGTACATTTAGGTTATTCCCTGCTTTTCAATAATTTAGTCAGCACAACATCTTTTTCTTATATCTTTGCGGTTTCACTAGTAATTTGTAAGGGAGCAAGACTGGTATTGTCTGTTAAAATTCAAAGTCATCTTGAACCATGAAACATAGGATGACCAATTAAAAGACTGATAAACCTTTTATTAAAAGCCTTCTGGTATTAGAAAGTCTATGGCTCTAGGGTATAGATTCTAGGTTGCTTTTTCGTTAGTAGTTGCTCCCTAGCTCGTCACTTTGGGACCAGAGGCCCAAACTGCTATGTAGCTGATAGGAGAAAGGAGATGGTGGTGACCCCAACATCCCCAGTAGCAGATAGATGTCAAGCCCCCATCTAGTTTGTGTGTAGCTGCTGAACACCATGTTTCTGTGTTCTTCACTCACTGCTAAAGATTTTACCCCTAAACCAGATGCTGAGTCTAGAAGATTCTCCCTCAACAATGCATCTGTCTACATTGTTCCTACCTGAACCTTGGTGCAAGCTTCAATCACTTCTTCTTGGTGCCTGATTGACATCTGTGCTCGCCATTGCTCTTCTTCTGAGGCTTCTAAAGATCAGAGCTTGCTATCCTCCTGGTCAATCAACAGCAATGGCAATGAGTAAAAATACTTTTTGTAATGGGCACTGCTGATAAACAGTGAACCAACAATTATTATAGATTTGATAGTTTGCTAGGGGCTCACAGAACAAAGATGAAGCAGTCATGGCTCCTTGTCCTCCAGGGCTCATGCCTGATAAGAATGACAGGCAAACCAGCAGTAGGATAGCAGTGGGATGCCCACTGCCCTAAAGCCAGACAAAAACGTGGTGATAAGGAGTCCAGAGGTGTCTCACTGCACCTGGCCAAGCAAAGCCAACCTGGAGCAGGTAACCCACAAGCTCATTTTCAAAGGAAAAGGAAGGGTCTGTAAGGAAGGACAAAGGGAGTCTCTGTCCCTGCCTCTTTGCACCTAGATGGAGAGGCTACACTTTCCAGGAAGAACTCTGGCTCTCTACAGCTGATACTAACAATTTACCACACTGCATCCCCATGCCCCGCTTGTCTCAGTATAACTGTGATGGACAGCTCTCTCCAAGTTGCCATCTACCCATGGCAAGTGCATCAGGTGTCTCTCTGCCTTAATGCTTCAGAGTTTTGCCCAATCATGTGCAGGTACTCTCAGAAGTGTTAAGAACTAATGCACCAGGAACAGGTGGTCAAATGCTACTTCCCAGTTGGTCAGTCCTTAGGCACATTCTACCTGGTGCTGCCAAGGAGACCAGATTCCAGGTGCCAGCAAATAACCAGCCCATCCACGCAGACTGTGACTAGCTTCTCCTTTTGCCCAGTGGTACTTTGTTTACTCCCTCGCTTCTGCCTCCAGAATCCCCTCCTCCTCCACCGTAAGAAACTACCTCTGCTTTTGAAAAAACCTAAACTAAGACATATTTCAATAGTCTCTGTAATTTTGGGGTTCTAGGGAAGATTTGAGACTCAGTCTTAAATCAAGGGAGCCAAGGAGAAAACTAAAAACAAGTCCCTGTGGGATTTGAGTCTGACTTATCCTTGTCTGACTTTTCATTACTCTTATCTCACCTCACATAGACTTCCACTACCTTGAACTTGAGGAATCCTAGTGTATTCTTACCACCTCTGTGCTGCCTGCCCTGGAGGAAGCTTTCAGATACTGGAGCAGCTCCCACACAGGTCTGCTTAATGACTTTCTGGAAGAAATCAGAGGTGACACAAGCACCATAGAGTATCACAATGTGCCAGCTCTGAATCCCTGTGCCCTGGGCGACTGGAGAAGGACAGGACAGATGGCAACTGTCAGGCCTTTAATTGCACGATGTTCCTTGGAGATGGTCAGGGAAAGGCAGTGTTTGTGGCTTGCTTCCTGTCTCATCCTGACAGAACAGAGGGAAGAAGGGGAAGAAGAAGCCCTTCACTCACACCTGTTTCCCCAGTTACAAGTCCTGGCCCCTCCTTATTGGCCTTCTCAAGCCCCAGGTGTGTAATGTGGAGAAGCTTTATCACAGGATCAGAGTGAGCATGGACATCCTAGGGTGGCAGCTGCAGGATGTACCCCGTGAGTTCAATATTGGGGTCTCTGGAGGAGGGTCCACGCTGGGCCGTGTTGGTGATATAAGTGCCTAAACCCCTCACCAAACCTGCCTACTCTTCTTCCTCTGCCTTCAAATGTCTTTGCTCACTGCCCCTTAAGCTCCCAGTACCCTTCCCTACCACATACCCACATTAAAGTTTTTTAAGTAAAAAAGGTATGTAAGGACCAGTGTTATAAAACAAAGAAACTTATGGTGTTAGCTAACATTTTGTTGTACTCTATGGTTTTATAAAGTGCTATCTGCACATCTCATTTGTGCCTCCGAGCAATGCTGTGTAGTAAACACTACTGCACTCACCATTCTACAAATGAGGAAAAGGAGACTCAGAGGAGTTCCCTGACATACTCAAAATTCCCCAGCCAAATGTGTGGTGATGCCAAAAAGGAACCCAAGAATGCCTCTCTTGATTCTATGCTCAGTGGAATTTCAGGCACCTGATCATTTCTGGGGAAGATTCCATTTTTCCTGAGCAAGAAGTACATTGAGACTCTAGGTCTCTGCCACAAGAAACTTTTCTACAGATCTGGCTTGGGGAGACAAGGGAAGAGGGAACCATGAATTCTGTGTCACTGGAGTCTCATTCCTCTTGTCCTTCTTGGAGCCCCTGGACGCTTACAAGATCCCCTATCGCACCAAGGTCCCTCGGCTCTACTGTGCCATGTGTCCTTGTAGTCAAGCATAGAGAAAGGGCATTTTCATTCATGTATTCATTGGTTTACTGTTCACCCAACATTCATTTGGCAGTGTCCCTACATAGTTGGCACTTGGTGAGGCTGACCCTTGGAAGTAGAATCCCAAGGGAGCAGCAAGTGTTTAACTAGAGCCCTTCAACACAAGATGGATATTCAGGCAGGGAAGGACCAACCTGTGAGACCAGCCAGAGAACAGGGCTCTGTGACAGAGGAAAAAGCCCTGTACTTACACCTGTTTCCCCAATTTCAACACTGTCATTGTTTCTGAAGAACACAGGCCATGCTCTTCTCCGCAGCCTCTTAGAAGGTCTTGAAGTGCTGCTTGTCACCACCCACTGAATGTTTAAAGATCCTACCATACACCACACCAAGGCTGGTACTCCATCAGCACCTCCTCAGAGCATCAGGGTCTGAAGTGATACTGTTCGATCTGAGGGCTGGGCTTCCAGGAAAGTCTCTTAGGGCTCCAGTGGCAGGTGACAGTGGCACCATACAGCCCTCCTCTCCCTTGGACAAGCATCCCAGATCTGTCCAGGACCCTAGCTTGGCTTCAGTATCAAACCTACATCTTAGACTTGCACTCTGGGGAAAAGAGCCAGGTAAGTTGTGTTGGAGTCACCAGTATCCTGCTAAGGGACCTTGCTCCCCACGTGGCTGAGTTCAGGAGAGATGGCCTCCTTGTGAATCCAATTCAAACAATGATTTTCAGGCCCCAACGACTGATTCTCATGTATTCTCAATGAGCAGTATTTACTCACACCACTTATATCACCAAATATGTGAGTTTTCCATGCCAAATAGTTCTGCAGTTCTCTGTGGATGCCAACTTGGTGTCCAATGATTCAATTCGATTCTGACACAAACCACCTATAGTTGTCAGATCCCATAGGTTAAAGGCTCAGACCCACAGGACTTCCCCACTCAGATGCCAATCACAAGTCCTGGGACCCCAGCACTTCAGACCAACTGACAACAAAACAGGGGTTCCCATGATCCCCTTCTCAGTTTGATATTTTGCTAGAACAGCTCACAGAACTGAGGAATATGCTTTATTTATTGCCACCAGTTTATTATAAAGGATATATAGCCCAGGACGGCCAAACAGAAAACACATATGTACCGAGGTACAGGAGGGAAGAGATAAGCCAAGCTGCTACGCCTTCTCCAGGTACACCACCCTCCCAGAACCTCAAGTGTTCGCCAACCCAGAAACCCCCTGACCACTATCTTTTAGGGGTTTTAAGGGAGGTTTCATTACATAAGCAGGATAGATTCAATCATTGGCCATTCATGATTGAACTCAATCTCCAGCCTCTCTTCCCCTCTCTGGAGGTTGGTAAGGGGAGTGAAAATCCCAAGCTTCTTATCATGGCTTGGTCTTTTTGGTGAATAGCCTCCATCCTAAGCTATCCAGGGGCCCACGAAGAGTCATGTCATTAAAACAAAAGGTGTTCCTAACATCCCTAACACTCAAGAAAGTACAAAGTTTTAGGAGCTCTGTATCCAAAACTGAGGATAGATTATATATATATATATATATATATATATATATATATATATATAGTTCTTATTATGTAACACTCTCCAACCCTTTGGCTCTCACAAGTCTCCTCTCTGTGTGGACCAGAGGAGGACATCCATCCTAATACTCTGAGCATCATGCAGTGGGGCATAAATATTCCTTATAATGCAGGACCTGTCCCAAGTCCTAAAGGGAGCCATTACTGATGTGTTCCCATCATACCAAGAAGTAGGCCATGGCACATACAGTTCCCTCTAAAGTTCACCAGTGTTGTCTCCATCTCACCATCTGAACCATTCCTGGGCACTGCATAAGCAACACAAGCTTCTACCACCACCTGAGAGGCAATGGTACCAAAATACTCCTGCAGGCTACAGAGCCAGGGGTTGACAGGCTTCCATTGGAATAGCAAGCAAATGATGCGCCTCTTCGTTAAAACTCTCCACTAATTTATTCGTGATTTTTCTAAAGCAGTGAAGGTGATCTTATAGTGGCACACAGCTCTGTCTGGACATATTTACCCACTTTAGTTTTAGGTGCTCTAAGCCTGGAGGAAGTGGCCCCCAGCTGAACTCTGTGAAGCCTGCTCTGCACAAAAGGGGAGAATACCAAAGGCAATGGAAAGCAGATGAGATCTAGAGCAAGGGAGACAGGCCTGAGGCTCTCTCCCTCCCATCAAATGTGTCCCATATCCACCCTGCATCATGGCAGACAGGAGGAGCTAGAGCTGTGTTTAGTTTATAATTGACAAAGAACAAAGGAGGCTTTTAAAAAGTTTTGGAGGTCCACAGATCTGCGCCAAGCTGTGATTACAGTGCATATTTATTCCTAAGTGTCCAGATAAAGAATTTACCATTTTATCTAGAGAGATGGACAAAAAGCAAGTTGTCCCCAGTTTGTGGTGCCCAGAGTGGCAGAGAGCTAGTATAAAACCAGAGAAGGCCCAAAGATGACTCATCCAGCTGAGGGAAGGTAAACACATTATTGTCTTTCCATTTGTTTTCAACCCTGGCGCTTCTATTTGTGCCAACGAGACGGGCAACGTTTTAATTAGGATGCTCACTTGTCTTCACTTTTCAAGAGAAGTAGGGGAGGACTGCAGTGTGTGTATAATTGAATCCATAACTCCTGTAGTTGTAAGTGTGTACAACTAATCAAGGAGAGTATATGTTTATTAGAGAGAGAAGAGGTGGCAGAGATGGGGGAGGAAGGAGGGAGGCAAGTGAAATGGATGGGAACTGAGGGCTAAAGAGAAGAAAGCAACTGAGGTCAGCCTGGCAGCGTGCATGGCTGCGAATGAAAGAAACACACAGAGAGAGAAGCAGCTACTGAAAGCTTGTGTTTGTGTTCAGAGCTGGAAGTGTCAGAGGGAGGAAGCAGAGAGATAACCATGAGATGGTGGTTTGTGTGTGTGAGAAACAGCTGGAAGGAGAGAAAGACAGAAATAAGAAAGTCACCACTAAAAGATTGTGTGAGGAGGGGGAGGGAAGGGGATGTCTGTCTGTCTGTCTGTCTGTCTGTCTGTCTGTCTAAGGGAGAGAGAGAAAGCAACAGACAATCAGAGAGAATGAGCCACGTGTATGTAAGCTGTACAACAAAAAAAGAGAGACAGGAAGAAAAAAAAATAAAGCAAGTTTGTGAGTGACAGAAAAAGCAGGTGAATCTGTTGTGTTTAAGTGTGAGTTCATGTATGTGAGTGTGTGCTTCGATCAATGTGTTCAGTTAAAGCTTTCCGTCTTTTCTATTTTAACTATATATTGCTTATTTTCATTTTTAAAGTAATGCAGTATTAGAAATAGGAAAATATAGAAAGCTGAATGGAGGAAGAAATCACCCTAAGACCTACCTATCAAGAACAAAAGAAGCAGGCTTAGCGTTTTTTTCTTAAACATAGTTGTAAATCCTATTTAATTGGGCTTCTGAATTTGGTGGTGAAATTTATCTGAAATAACTTACATTAAGTGTTTTTGCAAAGGGCCTGATGGAGAATATGCATGCAACAAATGCTGTGGTTCATTTACATTGTCTTTTTTGGCCTCTATTTTTCTGAGGAAGAAGCCTTTCCAATGGAATTTCAAATGTTCAATTACAGTCGACCAAATAAAGAAGGGTAATAATGAATTATAAAATCTTTCCCCTTAAAGCTTTATCCAGATACCATTGGGACAGGAGGGCCCAAGCCTCCACCTCCTCCCAGAGCTCCCCATTACTCCCAGGTGAGAGTCACGTGCAGGTGTCTCCACACCACCGCACCTCGGGATTGGAGTATGTCCTCACAGCAAAGACTGCCAGCTAGTTTTATACCCAAAACATCCACTGGTGTTCCTAACTTCACTGATCTCTTGATTGACTAGAATTTCGGATCTAATATTTTTCAAGACTGCATATCCAAGAATGACTTCATGTTGTCTCTAAAGTGAAAAGTCTTTTGTCTGGCTATCAAGCTCCTGGCTCATAAACTTAAAACAGTGGTTTACTTCATTGTCTTCTGGCACTTGATACCAGACAGAAGACCAAAATCAGCTGAATTTTATTACAGGCATACTTCCTTTTATTGTACTTTGCTTTATCGCACTTCATAGATATTGCATTTAAGAAAAGACTGAAGGCAACACCCTCCACCAGCAAACAGATGACAACTCTCTTTATTGGAGTGGTCTGGAACCAAACTCGCAATATCTATGAAGTATGCCTGCACTTTGAATATATAATACATTTTTCATTATCTTAAATGATTGGATGGTTACTGATTTTTTTTAAACTTTTTAAAATTTGAAGTGACATTGATTAATAAAATTATATGGGTTTCAAGTGCACAATTCAATAATACATCATCTGTATATTGCATTGTGTGTTCACTACCCAAAGTCAAATCTCCTTCTACCACCATATTTGATCCTTTTCACCCTTACATACCTCCCTTCCAACCTCTTTTCCCCTGGTAACCACTAAACTGTTGTCTGTATCTATGAGTTTTCTTTTTAACTTTGTTCATATACTCTAGTAATCTAGCAAGGTGCTCTGGGCATAAATCTTTTTTCCTTTTGATTTTGTCTGTAATGAGAAGCATTCTTTTAACATGGACCCTAGGGAGGCTGAGGGAAAGTGATCCATTTGCATCTTTGATTCTTACTTTTCAAAAACTGCTGTAGAGTTTCTTTAGGAACATCTCTAATTTTTGCCTTTTCTATGTCTTTTCTATCTATAATCTTTTCTCTCTCTCATCTCTGGCATTACTTAGAATTTTTTCAAAAAGTTCTCAATTTGCCATCTACATTACTGACTAGATTTTTCTTAATGTCAGTTCTCCTCTTTATTCACCCTGGCATCATTTGGTTCAGGCAGAATGAGTGTGAGCTTTGCATCTGCCTAGAATCCCTAACTTTAGGGAATCACTTAGCCTCTTTCCACAGCAATATCATGTAATCCAAGTGGTTTAGATGAGTTGGCTCCCCCTACCCCAGACCCCTGAGAAGGGACCATGTACTGGACCTCATCCTCCTGAAATTGGTTTAGATATGGGCCAATTCAAGACAAGTCACCCAGGGTTTTAAGCAGAATCTTGGAACACTTGCTGGAAATATAAAGGCTTTGCTTTTCTCTGGGATATGAAGCTGTAAGGATTATGCAAGTTGGGAGTTGATGGTGGCCACATTTCTCTCACATGGGCAACAGCCCGCCCAAGAATGAAGTAAAGGCAAAAGAGGAGGGGAGAGAAGTAGGAGTAGGGGGAGGGGGAGAGGGAGAGGGAATTGGGAACTGAAAAACATCGTTCAAGCAACTTGATCCATGTGTACCTGACACATTACTCACAAGGAGCCAATATGTTCCTTTTTTGCTTAAGCAATTCTATGTTGATTTTCTCTACCCTACAACTACTAAGAATCCAGACTAGGACAGCTGGTTCTATTGGACCATGATGAGTTTTCTCAAGCCCCCACTGACGGGTTCTTGTAAGACTTCCTTAATGAAAGCAGTCTAAGAAAAGCTGTAATAACCAGGACGTTGGCTCCCAAGGCTCTTCCAAACCCTACATTTACCTAAAACTTTTTACTTGTGTGGAGACTGTATCTTCCAAGATGCATTGTGCATCCACCCATCTCATTCCCCCCTTTCCTGTTCTCTAGAGTCTGTAGGAAATAATCAGGAAGAGAAAGGTTGAAAACATCACCGAAGAGAAAACACAAATGCCTGGTTTGTATGAATCAATGGGCAGTCACTGAAATAACAGTGAATGCTAATCTTATATGCATTAATTCTATAGATTTTATGTCAATTTACCTTTTTAATCTAATTATAACAACTTTGAAATTAGTGGAAAAACTCTAAGATTTGAGTGGCTGTTGACTCACAGCCCCTGTGTTCAGTAGTCCATGCTTGGTCATACTTCTTTGTGTCTTCATAGGTCTCTTGGTGGAAAGCTGGAAGAGGCTGCACCAGGGGCTGGCTATTAGCAGGACAGCATTTAAAGTTGGAAGCACTGTCTTTTTTTTTTTTTACTCCTCCAACTTTGAATACAGTTCACTGTAATTTTAAAACACAGGCTGACTACAATACCCTAGATGAGCAAATGAGCCTAAGTAATGTCCTGAACATTCACTGAAGATTATCTTTTAAAGCATTTTTATCATTGTTACTATTACTGTCAGTAATATTATTAGCAGCCAAATCACATTTCAGCATCAGAGCCTTAATATTCACTGTTTTCTCTGCCATGAAGATTGGACCTTGGATAGCCTCGAGCCTCACTCCCTCTCTCCATTCAGCTCTCTCTTGAAAATATTGCCTCTTTCAGGATGGCAAAATCTCCATCATTCTCCATCACCCATTCCTCTGCTTTATGTTGTTCTCCTCCATCATACTTACCTCCACCTTACCTACTATATATGCATTTATTTGTGTATTATCCATCTCCTCTAGAATATAAGCTCCATGATAGAAGGACTGTTTTATTACTTGTAATTTCTGTTGAAAATTTTGTTAAATTACTCTTGTCAACTGTTCTATACTTTACAAAAAGCACACACGCACAATTTATTTACTGAGCATTTACTAAGTACCAGGCACTGTTCTAATCCCTTATATGGATTAACTCACTTAATCCTCAAGAAAACCTGTAAGAGGAGTACTATCATTGCTCCCATTTTTCAGATGGGGAAACCAGGGCACAGAAAGGTTAATTAAGTTGCCTGGGGTTATTCAACTAATAAATGTCAGAACTTGGCTTGGAACCCTTACAAGACTACCTCCAGAGCTGTGCTCTTACTCACCTCATCACATGCAAAACTATGCTCTGGGATCTATTATTATTATCTATTACTATCACTATTTACAGATGGCGGGGCCAAAGCTCATGGCAATGAGGGAACTGCACTCAGATCACAATGTGGAGAACCTGTGGCTGGGGTCCAGGACTCAACTTACTGACTAAAATGCTGAATTCCTTGTAGTTCCACTGTAGCCCACATCCATCCCTTGACACAGTTTCACTATCGCCACTAGACAAATGAAGAAACTGAAGCTTAGAGGGCTAAAAAGACCATGTTGATCTGAGGTTGCATAACTACTGACAAATTTTAAAATAAATTGGAAATTGCATCAGAAAAGTAAGTGAGATTTTCGTTTATTTAAAAAATATATATGATTTAACATCTAATAAAAAGCGTGTGTGTGTGTGTGTGTGTGTGTGTGTGTGTGTGTGTGTAATGATTCTAGAATAAGTCTGCATGAAAGGGTTTCAACTTTTCATTGTCTTATGAGTATATGCCTCTTTTCTTCAGTATCATTAGATTTGTACTGGATTTTCGCTATCACTACCGACAAAGATTTCACCAGTACATTGAGCTCCTCTCTCCTCATCTTCGAGTCCTGAAACCTCTCTAAGTTGGAGCACTAGGAGATACCTTGGTCCCACTCTCTCATTTCTCCAATGGGGAAACTGATGTTCAGGGAGATGAAATGACTGGCCCAAGGCTGTCCAGCTAGTGAGCAGCCAAAACATGAAGTGCAGAAACCCAACCATGGCATTCTTTCCAAATCATGCTAACTTAGAAAACGGGCTGTTCTGGATTAGTGTGTGATCATAAAATACAAACTAGGAATAATCCCTTTATCCTGCATGAGTTTGGAAGTGAGATGATAGTTACTCTGGTCTCTGACCCTGCACCTCAAATTTCAAACACTCAGTTTTCAAACTCATCTATCCTCAACATCACATGTGGATATCCATCCCAGTCAGATGATGCTCTTAACGTTGTAGGTGCATTCCAACCCTACGGTGCCTCTTGCTTCCATTCAGAGGGTTAAAATGTCCACAGAGTTTGAGGGCAAGGACACATCTGGACATTGATTCTAACAGCTGGACATGTTGTTGTGAGAAGGAATTAAAGTTGTTACCTTTATGGAAAGATGGTCTTTGTGCTCTTCAGTGTGCTATTTTGGAATCTCATTGCCTTAGATGTGGTAAGATAGGCCAGGGGCTGCTCCCTACTTTGGGATGTTTGGAGGGAACAGTGTGGCCTAAGGAAAGGCCTCTAAAGTTTTAGCATAAGTAGTTCAACAAACTCATGGGTAGTCTCATCTGTCTCCCAGGCTGGGTGGATTTTACATGGAGGTTTGGGTTCAAAGACTTCACATCATACTCTGTATGTCTGCTAAAATGTCCTCTGAGCACATAGCCCTCTGGAACCAAATGACAAAGACAGGCAGATGATCAAGGATTCATAATGCTGGAACATTGACCAAATATGATGCCATGCTGTTATGAATAAATGAATAATAAGCTTGGCCCCAACCCCAAGGCTGCTTTATTGGTGATTAGCTACAGCATTCACTGGCTGCTGGTTCCCGCTTCTCATCTACATCACTAAGGAGTTAAGAAACCCCAAGACTATATAACACACAAGTGAACTCACACAGGATTCTGAGTGTCCTGAAAGAATGAGCAAAGTGGAGAGTGTACACATCACAGGAGGGAAGTAGAGAGGGTAGCTGACTTAAGCAACACTTGGGGCTTCCAATACTGCTCTTGTGAGGTCCTCTGCTCACTAGAGCGCCAAGGCTTTTGGGGTGGGATAGAGTTAACAGTGGCTATGCTCCTTATGTTTTTTGACTCTGTTAACCAGAGATAATGTATAGCCAGAGACTTTCAGAGTAAGAAGGACCCCTAGAGATCATTTAAGCCAACCCTTTCATTATATTACTGAAAAAATTAGGCCCTGAGAAAAAGTAATTTTTTCAAGTTTAGCGACCCAAATCAATGTCTCTTGATATCAAGCATTCACCTCCCCCTACAACCTGGCACACTTTCCTACAATTATTTTGCTTCTCCAGACTACAAAGCATAAAAGTATATGGGGAAGATTTTACTTCCTAATTCTGTCTTTTTAAAAAAAAAAAAAAAAACAGTAAAAAAGCCTCTTTCTCTTATTGTTTGGGATAAGCTTCTTGCAACAAGAATGGGCTTGATTCTATTTGGTGTTGTAAAGCTCGCTTTCACCTAGAGAGCCTGTCTGTCAGTGCCCTGGAATTAGGGGCTGGAATTCCAGATGGAGCTGGACAAGGAGATGACCATTTCTGGGTCACCCAGCTGCCCAATGCCCTCGGGTGGCCGCAGCAGTGGGGAGGGTAACCTAGTTTGCTTAGGAAATATTGCAGATGTCCCAGTTTATCAGATGCAGTCCTAGAAAAGTAATGCCACTGTCCTGTTTCTACAGCTTGTGTGGTTAAACCTAACAAAGCCCCACTGCCCCTTCTACCTGATCAACTGACACACAGCCCAGCATCCCTGACTCCATGCTCTGGCCCACCTTGATTTGCCCTTAAGTCTTCATTTCCCTTCTAGGTCATCCTCACCTGGATCAAGGGTATCCTGACATATTAAGGTGGCCATCAAATCTAAGAAGAATGGCACATTTCTCAGAAATATTTTCAGGAACGTTCAAACCTTATTGGGTAAGAAACTGGAGCTATTAACCAGGACTTGAGGGCTAGTGACTAGGTTAGTCAGTTTGCTTAGTTGTGCAGAGCAAAAGTAGTGGTAATGAGAAAATGTGAGACAGAACCAGCAGGATAAGGAAAAGCACTTGTAATCAGGAAGGCAAGAGATGAGTTCCTTTTCTGGCTGTGCTACTAATCATCCATGTCACTCTGGATAACTCCTGTCACCTTTCTGAGTTTCAGCTGCCTTATCTGAAAACTAGGATCTAAATGTAATGGGGGTGGGGTAGTTGATAACAGTTTGAAATTTCGAAGTAAACCTGAAAATCACTGCTCCTACATCTCCAGAATGTAGTTCCAAATTCTTCAGCCTGGACTCTCAAAGGTTTGTAGAAAATCCCTGGTTGGGGTGAGGAGTTACAGGGTGGGAGAGGGATTATAACAAGCTTGGCTTCCACTCTCCACACTCCTACAGAGGCATAACTGTGTCCTCTGGCCCTCAGCCCCCACCCACCACTCAAAGACATTTACAGACTTCCAAAAGAGCTTCTACTCACTCTGAAGCTGGACACCTAATCTCCTGGGAACTCCACAAGGGCAGGGCTTCTGTTTGTCTTACCACATAGCCCCTTGTGCCCAGCATAGGCTGAAACACTCAGGCAGTGCCCAGGAACTATTTACTGGATGGACAAATTAATAAGAGTTTCTCTTTTTCCTTTTTATGCCAAACAACTCAGAGACAATTTTCCTTCTAAGTGCTAAGTTACAGGGGAAAGAAAGGTGTCAGAGACGAGAGAAAAGGATTGGAAAGGCTCCCTTTGTGTATGGGCACCAGACTCAACAGCCTACGTATGCCAGTCTGACACACTTGCATGAATCTTAGATAAGAAGAAAAACCCGGCACCAAAGCTGAGAAGAGCTGCAGATGGGTGAGAAAAAATTTTCAAGAGATTTGGGGCCTAAAACTTGGAAATGTGGGTCCTCACAGGTCATTGTGTTCAGGAGAGAGGGGGTGCATCTACTGCTGATTATGCACCCTGAGGTATCAAGGGCACCATCAGTTGTCTTCTTTGGAATAGCCTATTTCTCTATTTGATGGTTTTGGATTTGGGATCAAGATTTCAGGTGGCAGTAAAAAGTAAATAAAAAATAGGTGCACTGTATAGTATGTAAGTTATATCTCAATAAAACTGTTTCAAAAAATCAAATGAAGCCCAAGTAAAGTCAGGACTGTGGATCAAGGGGTTAAATTTATGCCTGGGCCCCTGGATCATGAGAAGAGAGGGGGAAAGGACTGATGAAGGGAGGAAAGTGGAAGAAGGGGAGAGGAGGGTCAAATAGAAAAGAGATATGGGTTGTGGCTGCAGTAAGTACATGACCCCTTGGCCACGAGATCAAAGACTACAGATTCAAGTTTCAGCTCAGCCACTAACTAGTATTAATAAACCTTGAGATATCCTTTCTAGACTCTCAGATTCCTCATTAGTATAATAAAGGTAGATAGATGTGATGAATGCCAGCTTTCTATTATTCTTTGGTTTGAGAATTATTTTAAAACAAGCTAACGAAGTTCGGATAAAATTAGAACTATATGGGTTTTAAAGAACTCACTCTGTTCTCAGTGACAGATTAAGAAACAATGAAATTCCAAGTTTTTTCATGAACTTTCTTGATGAAGACCTTGTGAAACTTTTGCTCCTGTGGGTATGAGGTGGGGAAGACTAGTTAACATGACCTGAATTTTTTTTCAAAAACAATCATGTCAGTGAGTCATTCCTTTTTCTAATCTCTTTCTCTGTCCCTCCCTCAAACCTTCAAATATTCCCCCAAAATCTAAAGAAAAACCTGAAAATTAACTTCCAAAATAAGCATCTTATTGAAACCCTCATGCCCAATTTGCTCTTAAAGAATGGATGCAATTCTACATTTTTACTGAGGCTAAAAATCTTTAATTAATATATTTGATGAAAGTATTCTAATAGAAACCTGGCATTTTACATTTGGATCAACCCGTTTATAAATAGTCAATTCCTTTCAAATGGGTCTAATACAGTGGGCTAGTATCCTAAGAAGAGAAAGACATGTTGCAAATTAATTTATAAAAGTTAAGTTTTGAATTCTAGTATAAGTAAAAAGAGATTGGATTTCAGTATCTTTTCCTTTTCCTCTTTTAATCCTATAATACAGCATACTGCATTGATAGATTTATTTATAATTAATGAGATAAACCCTACCTTGACAGTAACTACTATACATAATTTTTCACTGTTAAATTTGATGGTATTTTATTAAAGATTTAAAAATACATGTGCGTAAATATAATAGATCTATAATTTCCTTTTTAAAAATTATCCTTGTCTAGTTTTGTCCTCAAGGTTATACTGGCCTCATAAAATGAAATAGGTAACTTTCATTCTTTTTCTATCCTTTGAAATATTTTTGTAAAAAGTATATATTTTCAGGTCCTCAGTATTTTGGGAAATTTTGCCTCTAAACTTATTTAGGCTTGTGATGGTGGAAGCCAACTTCTAATTGATTAAATATATTTACTAGAGTAGTTACTATTTGAATAAATATTTTTCTTTTTATTCCTCATATCACTTTTTTCTGCCTCCGTTTTTATTGCATAGGCTAACTACGGTCTTATTTTTTTTTAGTTTCAAGTATATAGTACTTTGATTCGACATTTATATAGTTTATAAAACAATCCCTCTAATTGTTCTTTCTCTCTTCTGGCTCTCCACCTAGCCATTACATTAGTGCTAACTGTATTCCCTATGCCATGCTCCCCAACCCAGTATATTAAGTCTTGAGCTCTCCTTCCAGTATGGTTTGTGTTAACTAATTATAAACACTGGGCAAAAGGAAAAACTAAATACACCCAATTATTTGAAGGTACCAGAGAAAGATGAAAAGGAGGCAGACACTAGAGGGAATTTGGTCCCTGGAAAAAGAAAATCATAACTGCAGAGATAAATGTATTGCTTTTGTCCCACAGGAACACACCAACCTCCACAGCAGAGAAATATTAAAATCAAGCAGGAAGCCAAAGTAGCATTGCTCTGGGTCAGAGTACAAAGTATGGTACTGCCAAAGCAGCTGAACTTGAAATGGGAAATCCTGAAAATAGGAAGTCTCAGAAAGTGGAACCCCCCAAATCTGCAAATAAACTTTTCTTAAATACTTGGCTGGCCCTGAACTGTGGATGTGCAAACAAGACTACAAGTTGCTAAAGGAAAAAGAAGAGCTGCAAAGTTAAAAAGTTGTGCAGATTTCGGCTGCTGTCCACCTAAAGGGAGACTGATTTAGAATTTGAGCCTCACTGAGTTTGAGAAACTTGGTAAACATCTCAGACTATTTAATATAACCCCAGAAAGTCCATACTTTAGGGGTAAAGACTACGTCTCAAAACCAAGGGCAAAACCAACAGACTTGCCCAGTGAAGCACAAAACCAAGTCTCCACCAGTACATGATCCATCAGTAATCTAACCAGTTGCTAGAACAAGACACAACACTCTTCAGAAAATAACAGAATCCAGAGTCTTTACAATGCATCATCCACAATAATGAAGATACAATAAAAATTGCCGTACATGCAAAAATATTTGATCAACATTTTAAGAGGCAGATCAGTTAGTTAATGGAAGCAAAGCTATAAATGACTTGAATTTTGTAATAACAAAAAGAACTCTAAAACATGTTAAAGAAACTTCAGAACAAGTTGATTATAATGAGTGAAGAGAGATGGGAAGTTTCAGAAGAGACATGTAAACTAAAAAGTAAACAAACAAAAAACTCAAAAACCCAAATGTAGTCTAAGCCTGGCCCAGGAACAGTGATTATGCTGGAGAGGGGTTTAAAGAAGAGAAAATCTTACAAACATATATGTGATTAAAGTTTTAAAATAAAACTAAGCCTTATTAAACAAGTGAGAATCCTGATAGAATAATGGTACTAGAGTAGCCTTTCTGCTGTAAGCAACTATAAAACTAGACAAAACACATGAGGCATCAGTTTGAATCTTGGAGAAATGTGCAAGGTGAGATAATCATTCAGCTTTCTGCCATTAAGCGCTTTCCAGATTGCAACAAACTAAGGAAGCCAAGCAGAACTAAGTGGTTTCACTGAAATGGGGAAGCAGAGATCAAAATCTGGGGCTATTGAAGTGGCTGGAGATTTCAGGGCTGGGTGCCAGAGTAGAAAGAACAATATACAGAAGTTCCCACAATCTGCATAGGGGAGACCTTAAGACTTTGGCCAAATGCCAAGATGCACATGAGCTAGATGAGAAACCATAAAGCCTGGCAGTAAACAGCTGCTTACAGGAGCTATGAGCTGGACAGATATTCCAATAACAGTACAGTATCAGAAGAACTGGGAGTTCTAACCAGGAATGGTGGAGCCCTTGTTCCACAACCTGGGGTAAAACTGCCACAGCCAAGGAATGAGACTACTCTAGCCCTAGACTACTGTTTACTCTAGACCTATCTGAAAAAAAAATTTACAAGCTTCAGAAGGATCAAGAACTAAATGCCTGCAAGAATAAAAATCAACTCTCTAAAGGAAGATGACAAAAACCAAACTCTCAAAAACATAATATCCAGAATGTCTAACATAAAAATAAAAATTACAGGTTATGAGAAGCATTAGGAAAAGATGACTCATGACCAGGAAAAAACACAAATTAATTGAAATTGGGGACAAAAAAAACACCAAGAGCTGAAATTTAAAATAAGGACTTTAAAGCAGATATTATAAATATGTTCAAATACTAAAGAAAAATATAGTGATAATGAGTAAGAGATGAAAATCTCAGCAGAGACATGGAAATTCTAGATTCTATAAATTCTGAAAAAGAACAACACCTAAAATGGAAAAAAAAAATGTTAATGGATGTGCTTAATGGAAATGGTAGAATGGGTAAGTCTGAACATAGATTATTGAAAATAATCAGAAAAACAAATTTTTTAAAAAATAGTCATCTGTGAAATAATATCAATAAAAGTATCATATACGCAGGTGGGGTCCAAGAGAGAGAGAGAAAAAAATAATGCTGAAAAAAACTAAACAAATATTAGCTAAATTTTTCCAAATTTGATTTCTTAAAACACACACACACACACACACACACACACGTACAAAAAGTTTAGCATCCTCAGTAGGATAAATTAAAAAATAATAATAATACATAGATATATCCTAGTCACACTGGTGAAAACCAAAAACTTTAAAAAAATCTTAAAAGCAGACAGAAAGAGAAAATGATACCACACATATAAAAATAACAGAAAAGACTACTACTGACTTTGTTGAGAAACAATGGAGACCACAGACAATAGAATAAATAACATCTTTAAAGTATTCAAAGGGAAAAATGTCAACCCAGAATTAACAGTAAACAGTAAATATCTTACAACAGATGAAGAAAAAAAAAAAGCTGTAACACTTTGACTAAGAAAATAAAGTTGTATTGGATTATAACCCAAAATATAAAATATCCACAGCCTATACTGACATAAATAAATGGAGAATAGACAAATCTCCCCTGTATAACATTCCAAAATAATTTATGAAGATATTCTACTCTCAAAGAGGTAGTGCATAAATTCCCATTTCTTAATGTGACTTCCACAGAATGCAGGATGGAAGTGGAAGGAGGTGAAGAGTAACTTGACAATGAAGAAGCCTCACAAACACTAAGCCAGGTCATTAAGATTAACATCAACATTGGTGAGTCACACTGATACCCTTGATTTGTTGTGATGGAAATGACATTTTATCTCTGTGGTCTTCTTCAAAACACAGAACCCCATTCTAGTCATAATAAAAACACTAGACAAATATCATTTGAGGGATATAATACAAAATACCTAACCAGTCCTTCCCAAAACTTCCAAAGGCAACAAAAACAAGGAAAATCTGAGAAACTGTCATAGCCTAAGGAAATGTGACAACAAAATGTCACATGGTATCCTAGATGGAATCCTCGATCAGGTAAAGAACTTTAGGTAAAAACTAAGGAAAACTGACGAAAGCATGGACTTTAGTAGTAATAATGTGCCAACTCATTAACTGTAACAAATGTACCATACTAACATAAGACATTAATAACAGGGGAAGCCGAAATGTGGGAGACATAGAAATTCCTGGCACTGTATAACTTTTCTGCAACTCTAAAGATGTTCTAAATTAAAAGATTATTTTAAGAGAAAGGCCATAAAGATGTAGGGAGCTTTTTGTTTGGTTTGGTTTTTAATTATAGCAAAAAAAAAGACATTTACAGATCAATACAAGCTAAAAGAATTTATCCCAGTAGAAGCACTCTATAAGGAACTGTAAAGAAATGTCTACTACAGTGAAATAGTACTAAGTAGAAATCCGTATCTCTAGGTGGAAAGAACAGTCCCTAGAAAATAGTAAATACCCAGATAAATGCTAAAAACTATTTTTCTTCCTTTTGTTACATTCTTTAACTGACTAAAGTAAAAACAAACATGTGAATAATGAAGTTTAGAATATATTTAAAAGTAAAATTCATGTCACCAATAGACAAAGGGTAAGAGAAGTATAAATGAGATTATACTATTGTAAAGAATATACACTATATATGAAGAATATAATATGAATTAATGGTAATGGAAGACACTGGTAAATTAAGGAGACATACTGCAATCTCTAGAGCAACCACACACACACAATTATGTAAAGACATACATTTGAAAAACCTACAGAAGAATCCAAGCAAAGAAGAAAACAACAAGTATATACTCAATGTCAGTTAAATGCTTTCACAAATTGATGAATATATTTTGAATAATCCTTATATCTTCAAGCATTGGAAAAAGAGAATAATTATTATAATCATAAAGCTATTATGTCATTCATTTTCCTTTCCATTTCTAAAAAGAAATACGGGGAAGATGGTTAATAATGTAACAAACATGTAAGGGGGAAGAGAGGTACTAGATTTAGTGGGTGATCACTTTGCGAGTTGTGTGGAAATCTGATCACTGTGCTGTAAAACTGAAACTGGTATATGATTGTATGCCAACTATAATTTAAAAACTCATTGAATTGTACAATATAAATACAAGCAACTGTCTATTATATTTCAATAAAGACAGAAAAAAGGAAAAAGAAAAAAACTAGAGGAAGGAAAAAATAAGTCAGATATGACTTACTTAGTTGTTTAGAATATTAATTTTAAAAGTGAGAAGGTAATCTATAATTTCTTACCCTTCAAGGAAAACAGTAGCATGAAAAAGAAATATCAGACTAAAAAAAGTAAAGAATTTCTAAAAACAGTTAACTCGATAAATAGAAAACTTTAAAATAAGTAAAATTAGTACCATCAGAGATATTTGAGAGAACTGCATATAAGTAAAATAAAAACATACTGTCATGAAAAAGAAGTAGTTCTTGGAAAATAAAATATAATAAAAACAAAAACTCATTAAGAGCTGAATAACAGTCCCAGAAAATCTAATGCAAGGCTGACGCATAAATTAGTAAACTCTACAGAAAAGGGTAATAAATTAAAATTGTGAGAGAAAACTTAGTAGATAAGCCATAGTAGATAATTTGAGTAAAATCTGGTACCTACCCAATGAGAATTCCAGCAGCAGAGAAACAATAAGATGGAATGGAAAAATACAAAAATAAAGTATGCAGATAACAAAGATATAATAGGTACCTTCTGAAGATAGTCATCATCCATCCATTCAAGCAATCCAAATATCCAAGTGTTTAATAGATGTTTATTGAGCATCTACTGTGTGCAAAGTCCTATGCTAGGTACTGCATATGCAGTGAGAAACAAAAACATACACATACAGTCCCTGCCCTCATGGAATTTACCTTATAGCGTAATAGAAAAAAATAGACATGATACCAAAAAAAAAAAAAAATACACAGCAAATATATAATCACAGTTTTGATAAGATGAGAGAGACAAGCAAATGGTGTTAGAGCAGTATAAGACTGGAGGACACCCAAATGGAGTGCCAGGGAAGTGATGATTGTGCTTGCGTATAAAGGACATGCAAAATTAGATAATCAGAGACTGGAAAGATGATTTATATAGAAAACAGCATTCTGAGAAGAGAAAACAGTTTATGCAAAGGCCTGTGCCATAACATAGTAAGAAACTAAAAGAAAGCTAGTGTGATTAAGTTCAGAAAAGAGAGGTGGAAAATCTGTGAATCCCAAGTATAAAAAGCAAATATTGCCATTTTCCAAAAAGCAAAAGTAAAGTTTATTCAAAGAGAACTCAGTATTAAACTTCTTACATACAAAACTGAGGGTGAGAAAACAATGGAGCAATGACTTCAAAGTGTCATTAGATTTCAAATAATTTGAACTAATTTAAATGTTAAGGAAAGCAATGTTAACTTTTCAGTATGATAATGGCATTGTGGTTTTTTTCCAAAAGAGTGTCTTTACATTGTTATCTTTCAGATGTACATGCCAAATTATTTACTACTTATGAATGAAATTATATAATCTTTGGGACTTGACTCAATCCAAGTGGGGCAGGTGAGAGAAAAGAAAAAAAGCTGAGAGATACCTACAAAGGGTTCTTCATATTATTCCCTACACATTTGTATATGCTTGAAATTGTAATAAAAAATTAAAAACAAATTTACTCATTAATATTAATTAAAATCTAGAATAGTAAAATAAAGACATTTTTCCAAAACACAAACACTCATAGGTTTTCCACTCAAATAATCTATTTTTTAAAAGGAAGGGAGACTCTACCAAAACAAAAACAAAGGAAGGAAGGAAAGGAGAGAGGGAGGCAGCCTAGCAAAGAAACCAGTAAAAAAAAAAAAGAAATCTAAATAATTATTCATACTGTTATTATGAAATGCATTCAATTATTTTTAAAGATTTCTAAGATGTAAAAACAAATTATATATATATTAAAATTCTATAAAGAAAATGACTGAAAATATTTTAGCAGATAACAGATAATACAAAGCAAAAAAAGAAAAACAGTAAAAGGGATAAAAAGGAATGGTATGTTTTGATAAAAACTACAGACCAAAGGAATACTAGCAATCATAATTTTTTGGAAAAAAAATAGTAGAGAAACATTTAAAGCAAAACTCAGAAATAAAAGTATGATAAAACTAGAATAATTATGAAACATATAACTAATACATTAGGGTTTTTTAAATATAAAGCAGAAAAAATACATCAGATATATACATTGTACATAACAAAACTTACAAACATGGATGGATAGCTAAACAAACAAGAAATACACTTTTCTGAACTATCCATAAAGTATTTAGAAAAATCAGTCAGTAAGCCACAGAGAAAAATCTTGATAAATCTCTCAAGGCAGAAATCATAAAATAGGTTCATTCACAAATTAAAATTATATATTAATAAATGAGCAATGATCAAAATAATAACTATCTATAATATTTTAAAATGCAAACATGAAAACACTTCTAAATAATTTTTGTGTAAAAAAGGAAATTCGTCTATGATTATACAATCTTTAGAAAATAACTTTTAAATCTGTGATATTTCAAAATTCATTACCTATGTGACCAAAGTCTTAAAGAAAGAAATTATACCCTTAAAAATTCATTTGTTAAGAAAATAAGAATGAGCAAAACTAATAAGTCTAAAGAAAAGAGAAGGATGGAATTAATACAAACACAGGAGAAACTAATTTAATACAAAAAAGCAGACCTGAAAAATGCAAATTTAGTTTATTGAAAAGCCCAATAAACAGAATGTTGCAGATCTGGTCTTAGCTAGACAGGATAAATCCACACAGACCCATACAAAATCAGAAAGGACAAAGGAAAAGTATCAAGAGCTACTATGATAATTTTACAATTAACTTTTAAACATACTAATTTCCACTTTACACAAATAAGTTTGAAAAATTAGATGAAATAGACAAAATTGGCTCAGGATATAATAAAAAGGAATCCATCAACAATAGAAAATAATGAAAAGATAGCCCAAGAGATATTTGACTTAAAAGTCATCATGCCCAGATAACTGTCTGACTGAGATTGATCAAACCTTTAAATAATATACATATTTTTTGTTATTTAAACCACATCAGAGAAGAGAAAGAGATTTAAATTTTTTTCTGTAATTTTTCAAGTCTAAATGATAAATGTAATAAATACAAGAGATGTGCCAGGCTCTGTTTGGTTTCTCATACCAAAACCATATAAATAAAATTCTAGCAAACTAAATCTCAGTGTAATAATACAATAAAGCATTGAATCCAAGGTGTATTTATTCCAGAAATACAAGGAAAGTTCGACAGTGGAAAATCAAAGTAAATTATATAATTCCTAACATTATAAAAAAGAAAACTCATATAATTGTTTCCCTAAGTGCCAAAAAAGTCATTTTAAAAATTAGTTTTCAGTAACCTGAAAAGACCAGGTTTAACCTAATGCCGAATCACAAAAGACATTTCTATAGTGCCTATACCACTATAATTATTTATCTTTTTTAAAGATGTCACAATCAATGTACTAAGGGAAAAAAGTAAGAGAAACAAATATTGAAATGGAAGACATATAACTGTCATTATTTGTAAGTGGTAAGACCATTTACTTATAAAAGGTAAGGTAATTAACTGAGCCACTATTAAAAGTAGTGAGACAATTCAATAAAGTGACCAGACTGAAGACAGCTGTATGAAAATAAATAGCTTTCCTGAATGCTGGCAAAATCCAATGAAAGACAACTGCATTTATTAACATAAATGATAAAATGTCTTATAATAAACACAGAGAAGTATCAGAACTCTATGGTAAAAACTATGAAAACTTTGTTAAAGTAATTAAAAGAAAGAAGTTCTGGATAACCAAAAAGACATACCATATTACTGGATAGAAAAACATAAAACTGCGAATGTCAATTATCTCCAAATTAAAACACGAATTTCATTTACGCCCTTTTAAAATCTCATTCTTTAAAAATAGAACTTGACAAGCTGATTTCAGATGTTATATAGGTAAGTGAATGCATGTGAACAACTAGTTATATTCTGTAAAAGAATGAGAAAATAAGTGTACCTCCAGACATCAAAATGTACTAGGGTTCCAATTTAAAAAGCAACATGGAATGATATAAATGTATACAGAAAAAATACACGACAAAACTTTCCTGCCTTTTTTATATACCAGAATCATTTTAAAATCTGTTTTTAATCTAAATATTGAAAGAAGAACATATGAAAGAATGTCTTACAAATTTACAAAAGGGAAGATCTTCTAAATGGGAAAGAAAACTCAGAAGCAATAAAAGAAATGATGGACAAATCTAACTTTATGAAAATTTAAAACCGTGGTACTCTGAGTCATAAAATAGGTTATAACCAACTGTGAAAAAAAATATTTGAAACAGATAAAGTAACCAAAGTGTATCAAATGAGAGCCAAAAAATCACCGAGGAAAAAACAATTGGTCATTTCCATACATAGGGCTGCCAGTTACAACAGAGCACAAAATGCTGTCTGAATGGAGCCCCCTGTAGTTGTGCAACATGATGAACCTGACATAGAACACTTAACTTTCACCAGGATTAGTACAACAGGCAGCCTCTTAACTGGCTCCCAGATTACTTTCTTGTCTATCATCCATTCTCTGTACAGCAGTAAAAGATATATATATATATAATTTACAATGGTATTACATCAATTCTCTACCTAAAAAAGTAGCTGACCACTCATGTAGAATAAAATATAATCCCTTTTCCATGGTTTGCTGGCTCTTGAGTGGCCTGGTCCTTCTCTCTCTCTCTACTTCATCTCATTCATCTCTCCTCCTTCATCGCTACGCTCTTGCCTCTTGGATCCTTTTCCCAATTCTCCCTGGATTCTCAGGATTTTGCACAGCTGTTGCTGCTGCTTAAAAGACTTATCAATTCTACCTCTATGCCCCAATTCTAAACTAACTTCTCTGCCTGGCTGGCTCCTTCATTTCTTTAGGTCTCAGCATAAATGCTGCCTCCCCAGACAGGCCTTCCTCATGTGCCATGTCTCAGAAGGTGCCCCTTTTGTTTTCTAGCTTAGCTCTCATGCTGTTAATTTCATAATTGGTTTTCAACCTGAAATAATTTTGTCTTATTCTCTAGAATATAAACTTTGCTAGTGCAGAGAAAGTAATTTGTCTTGTTTACTGTTGTATTCCTAGCAGCTAGAACAATGCACAGTATGTAGAAGGTGCTCAACTAAAATGTTTTTTCCCATCAATGGATGAATGGATGAAAAAAAAAGTGGTATATATACACAATGGAATATTATTTCAGCCATGAGAAAAGAAAGTATACTGATATTTGTGAGAATGTGAATGGACTTTGAGCACATTACACTAAGATAAGTCAGACAGAAAGACAAGTACTGTATCATATCACTTATATATGGAATCTAAAAAAGTCAAACTTGTAAAAAATACAGTAAAATAGTGGTTACAACCAGGATGAGGATGGAGATAAGACTGATGTTATTTAGGGTACAAATGTGAAACAGGTAGTAAAATAAGCCGTAGAGATCTAATGCACAGTATAATGTAGACAATATATTCAAGGGCAATGCTTCAAGACAACGCTTCAAGGGCAATCATATTATAATATATACATATACTAAAGTAACAAGTGTACACCTTAAATTTACAAAATACAGCATATCAAAATTATCTAATGTTTTTGAGAGATTTCAGTCAAGAGGGCAGAGTAGGTAAATGCTGTGCTTGTCTTTTCTCATGACCACATCAAAATTAGAACTGAACTACATACGGAACAAGCATCATTGAGAATTGGCTGTAGTCTTGCTGGACAGAAGTTCTACAACTGAGGACATACAGAAGAAGTCACCTCAAGTCTGGGAGGAGTGTCAGAGACGAGGAATGGGCTGGTTCCCATAACCACATGTGGCAGTTAAAAATTGAGAGGGACATCTCAGCTGTGGAGTTTCCCACAGAGGAGCGAGGGGTCTGAGCCCCACACCAGCCTCTTAACAGCCTCCCCACCCCAGGGTCCCAGTGCCAGGGATAGAAGTGCCCACAACTTTTGGCTATGAAAACCATTGGAGATTGTGGGTGACTGAGACGGAGGACTACTGGAGTCCCAGGCATTCCTCTTAAAAGTCTGCGCACAAACTTAGTGGCTGATGGACTCACTTGACCTGAGCTCCAGTGCTGGGGAAGGTGCTTGAAAGGCACCAGAAACACACAGGAGAGAAATGAATTGTCTGGCTTCAGGGTGAGGATTGGCGGGACAGCTTTTTCCCAGACAGAAGTGTTGGCAAAATTGGTGTGGGTGTGTGTGTGTGTGTGTGTGTGTGTGTGTGTGTGTGTGTATGTGGCATGCAGATGTTGGTGGCTGCCATATCTGAGTCTCCATCAACCTGGCTAACACTAGTCGCCCAGCCCAGGTGATTCCCAGAGACTCTGTCCTAATTTGTGGGCCCACTCAAACCACTTTCAGTGGCTTTACCCATACGAATAGCCTGTCTTGGATCAGGCTGTGAACTTTCCTAAAATTTCTCAAAGGTTCACAAAACCCAAACAAGCAGTATCTTGCCTAAGTATGCCATGAACTTCTTGCTGAGTAGCCCCAAGTCTGGCACTGGCAGCAACAACCTTGGTTCGTAGCTTGGCCTCTGGAAGCATCTCCAAGCCTAACATGGGAGGCACCCATCTGCAGATTGCTTAGTGGCTCATGCCAGGTGGCCCAAGGCAGGGCACATGCTTCCTCTACACATTGCTTGTTGCAGGATCCTCTCTGAGGAGACCCTGGGGCCAGCACTCCTGGAGGCCAGCTTTTACCAAGCCAGAGCACCACTTTGGGCCACATCTAAGGAGGACACACACAAAGAGCAGACAGGGCAGGCACCAGAGCTCTGCTAAAGTGATTCTTGCTCTATAGGGTCAGCCCTTGAACAACAGCTCTCCCACTACAGTCACAGCCAGTCCTCACAACCAATCAGCCTTGGAGTCAGTCCCTCCCACTGATGACCAAAGAGCAACCAAGGCTCAACTACAACAGGAGGACACACACAACAAGGGATACACTTGGAGAACCCAGCC
Source organism: Rousettus aegyptiacus (assembly GCF_014176215.1). NCBI lineage: Eukaryota > Metazoa > Chordata > Mammalia > Chiroptera > Pteropodidae > Rousettus > Rousettus aegyptiacus. Next base: position 70,507,586 of record NW_023416309.1, read on the forward strand.
GAGGTGACCAGGGAAGACTGTGCCACTGGGACCCACAGCACATCTACTACATAAGGCCATTCTACTAAGACCAGGAAACATAGCAGCCCTACCTAATACATAGAAACAAACACAGAAAGGCAAACAAAATGGAACGATAAAGAAACATGTTTCAAATGAAAGAGGCTTTAGAAAAAGAACTACACAAAATGGAGACGAGCAATCTATCAGATAGAGTTCAAAACATTGGCAATAAGAATGCTCAATGATCTCAGAGAGAACTTCAACAAAGAGAAAGGAAATATAAAAAATGGAGATAAAAAATACAAAATAGAACCAGTCGGAAATGATGAATACAATAAGTGAAATAAAGAATAAATGTGAAGGAATCAATAGTAGATTAATTAAGCAGAGGACTAAAATGGCAATTTAGAAGATAAAATAGCAGAAAATAGCCAATCAAAACAGCAACAAGAAACAAGAAAAAAAACGAGGACTGTTTAAGGGGCTTTTGCAACTGCATCAAGTGTGCCAACACTCACATCATAAGGGTATGAGAAGGAGAAGAGAGGGAGCAAGGAATTAAAAACTTATTTGAAGAAATAATGACAGAAAACTTCCCTAACCTGGTGAAGTAGACATATAAGCCAAGAAAATGCAGAGTCCCAAACAAGATAAACCCAAAGAGGCCCACATCAAGACACAGTGTAATTAAAATGCCAAAGGTTAAAGATAGAGAGGAGCTTAAAAAGGAGCAAGAGAAAAGTAGTTAGTTACCTACGAGGGAGCTCCCATAAGGCTGTCAGTTGATTTCTCAACAGAAATGTGCAAGCCAAAAGGGACTGTCGAGAAATAAATATTCAAAGTGATGAAAAGCAAGGACCTACAACCAAGATTACTCTACCTAGCAAAGCTAGCATTTAGAATCGAAGGACAGATAAAGAGTTTCACAGGCAAGAAAAAGTTGAAGGAGTTCATTAACACCAAACCAGTATTACAAGAAATGCTAGAGGGACTAACTTTAGAAGAAAGAGGGGGGAAAAAAGATGAAAAATATGAATAATAAAATGGCAACAACTACATATCTAGCAATAATTACTTGAAATGTGACTGGATTAAATGTTCCAATCAAAAGACCTAGGGTGGCTGAATGAATAAAAAAATAAGGCCACTACATACATATACTGCCTACAAGAAACTCACTTCAGATCAAAAGACACGCACAGACTGAAAATAAAGGGATGAAAATATATATTTCATGAAAATGGAATCAAAACAGAACAACAAAAAATAAGCTGGGGTAGCAATACTTATCCAAGACAAAATGGACTTTAAAGCAAAGGCTGTAACAAGCGACAGAAGGATCCAGTAATGCACTTCCGGATATTTATTCAAAGAATCCCAAAACACTACTTCAAAGGGACATATGAATCCATATATTCATGCAGCATTATTTACAACAGCCAAGATATGAAGGCAATCTGGGTGTCCATCAATGGATGAACGGATAAAGAAGAGGTGGTGCATGGAATATTACTCGGCTACAAAAGAGAATGAAATCTTGCCATCTATAATAACATGGATGGATGTAGAGGGTATTATGCTGAGTGGAGTAAGTCAGACAGAAAAATACAAATGCTATATGATTTAATTTCCATGAGGAATCTAAAGAATAAAATAAATGAACAAAACAGAAACAAACTCATAGATACAGAGAATACTTTGAGGGTTACCAGATGGAAGGAGGGTAGAGAGGGTAAGTGAAACAGGGGAAGGGATTAAGAAGTACAAATGGGTAGTTACAAAATAGTCATGGGACATAAAGTATAGTATAAAGAATATGGTCAATAATAGTATAATAACTATGTATGGTGTCAGATGTGTACTAGATTAATTGGGGTGATCACTTTGTAAGTTAAATAAATGTTTAATCACTATGTTGTACACCTGAAACTAGTATAATTTTGCATGTCGACTATAACTAAAATATTTAAAAAATTATTTAAAGAATATTTTTGAATGAAAAAAGATAAATAATATGAATAGGCAATTCATAGAAGAAATTAAAGTTGTATTTAATATACAAAATGCAAAATAAATAAGAGTAAAGTACAAGTTTTTAATCTATCAGATTGGGAAAGATTAGGAAGAGTCTTAATATACAGCGTTTTTGAAGTTACAGAGAAATGTATACCATTATGCACTGCATGAATGTAAATTAACCCAATAATTTTGGAGACGGTTTGGTTTTTCCCAGTGGTATGCTGGTAACCAGCTCAAACTGGCTATGCCAGCTCACAAGAATCTACAGTTAAATACTCAGGACTGTTTTTGGAGAGCAGTTGCTAGTTTGAAATTGTCCACGGTGCCAGTATTTCTACCAAGAAATCAGCAAATGATATAAATCAGATGGTTGTTTTTGTTGGTCTGTTTGTTTTTTGACAGCCAGTTTATGAGCTCATCAATGTCGAGAGATTAGATAGACAGAAAGATAGATGACAGAAAGATAGATGACAGATAGATAGATAGATAGATAGATAGATAGATAGATAGATAGATAGAGATAGAGGTAGCTATCAAAAGGAAAAATGGGCATAATTTTGATCTAGAATTCTTGGAGAAATCATTTGCAAGTGCACGAAAAACTAAATTTAAAAAATAGACAATATAAACATTTAGACACCCACCATTAGTAAGAGAATGATTACAGTTATTCCATATTATAAAATCACCATTTAAAAAAAATGAGATAGATCTACAGATACTGCCATAGTATATCATTGAATAAAGGAACGTGGAGGACATATATAATATTATCTCATTTTAACAAATTACATATGCTAGTAGAATATTTTTATATGCGTTTGGACAGAATCAATTTGGATGGATGCCTAAGTGCTAAAAGTAGTTAAAGGAGGTGGGGTAGGTTTGGTTCTTAATTTATTCATTTATAAATTGTATGTACTTCCAAAACACCCGCAGATATTATTTGCAGAAAAAATAATCTTAAATGACTTTTGGATTAAAGAGGTAATCAAATTGTAATTACATGCACTTTTAAAAACCTGACAGTGAAAATAATACATAGCAAAAATTAAAGAATGTAGCAAAAGCTGTAATAAGAAGGAAATTCATAGCTTTATATAATTACATCATAAACAAAAGTTAATAAATTAAACTCTCAACTCAATATGTTAGAAAATAAAACTCAGGGAAATTGAGAGTAAAAGACTCATGGATAAAAGCAGGAATTAATGAATTTAAAAACATGTAAAATATAATACATAAAGCCTAGTCATCTAATTTTATGAAAAAAATAATAAATCGATAAAAGTGACACATTCCATCAACAAAATATACACATATAGATATCAATGAGTAAGAAGATATACCTAAAAATGTGATGATTAAAATTCATGAAAGCAGTGATACACCTGAAAACTGAGACAATAAAATGTGTGTGCTATTTTTTAAAGAAATTTTAATCTATAAAAAACGCAACTCAAATGGACTATTGACTAATGAAAGAATCTTCCAAATTTGTCCCCACCAAAATGAGATTCTGAAACTTAAAGGGGTATGTTATTCTTATGCTATTTAAATTATCCTCACAATAAAAAAAAGAAGCATACCAATTCATTTTAGTATTATATGACAATGGATTTATAATATAATATATTAAAATGCACTTTACTAGTATGACTCCAAAACTTGACACTATCACATACTAACAAGAAAGCCAGAAGACAAATCTCATATGCATAAATGCAAAGATTCCAAAGAAAATACTCTTTTCTTTTAGCTACCTGTCCACATAGCATCCAAAGTGATCCTTTTAAAGTATAAATAAGATCATGTCTTTCCCAATAAGATCATGACCCTCCAAGAGCTTCCCATGTCACTTAAGATGAATTCCAGAGCCTTCCTCTGGCCCACAAGGCCCTTCATGAAGGGCTCTAATGATCTCTTTGACCTCATGATCCTTCTGCTCCAGCCATTCAGGACTTTTCTTGATGTTCCTTCAACTCGACTGCAATCCAGTCTCAGGACTTTGCATCCCCTGCCTCTGTTGTTCTTGACCATCCTATCTACATAGTAATTTTGATCATCCTATATCTCCTTATCTATAATATTTCCTTCAAAGAGTCTTCCATGATCTGAAGTTATATTATGTACTGGAATGTCTATTTACTGTCCATCACCTTGAGCCAATAGCAGTGTCATGATGAGAGCACAGACTTCATCTTAGCCCTGATAGAGTGCCTGGCACACAGTGTCATTATTTGAAGTTATATTATATATTTGAATATTCATTTACCTCCTCAAGTCATGGTAAACTTTAGGAGGACAGAGACATTTTGTAAATAGAATGCATGATGGACATTACTAGCTGTCCATCATAATCCATTCTCTCCACCTTCTATAGGAAGAGACCCGCAGCCTGACACACAGGTGGCCAGATACACTCCATTTCCCAGCCTTCCTTGCTGTAGGTGTGCCTTTGTGCCTATGCTCTCACCTGAAGGTGACAAGAGTACCATGCACCACTTCTGGTCTGAAGCCTGAAAGATGGTGGAACTGCCTCCTCCCTTTCTCCTTCCTATAAGCTGGGGAAATGATGCTGGAGTCCCACTTTGGCCATGCAGATGAGGACAATACCTCAATATGTTTAATAAATAAATGAATGAACCCCTTTTCTTGACAATTCTATTCCACATTTGGAAAAATAAAAGGGAAATCCAAAACTAAGATAAACCACAGGAATCTCTGCATGGGAAGAATCATAGAAAAGAAAGAACCACTGTCAAGTGAAGTAAGGAAGTCATCACGAAAATCCAGGGCAGACCAAATAATTACAACAGGAGCATCTACATCTCTGATTTAATAAAAAACTAAAGTTATTGACAAACCACTCTGTAAATTATTGATGATGCTTTACAGTATGGCCACTTAACAGAACCCAGCGACCACGCACAAGGGGGTAAAAAATCTAACATCAGAAGTTAACATATCAAGGTATCAGGAATGAGAGCCAAAGCAAAAACAAAAATTGAGGGAAATTAGGGAACGACCTCACCCAAGCAAGTAGTTATCCTTATGCATTCAAAGAAGAAATGCAGCAGACAGACCACTGATAAAATTGAATCCAGGTGGAATAGACATAGAGTGAGGGTGAGAAACAATCTAATGAATCAATTCAAGTTACTGCAGCAACTAATTTATAGTTGGACTCCACTAGCATCTTACTCTCCCTAAAGGACAGAAAGCCAGTTTTTTTAGTCTCAAAATCAAACAATTGCTTCCATAAAGCCTCTGTAGATGATCTGTGCTTCACGAGCAGTGACCAATCTTAGGAAGTTTAGTATTGGGAGAAAGCAGGAAACTGATAGCCTACATGTTTACTGAGCTCATTTGTCACTTTGCAAGGTTGTCTGCCCCCCACCCTTTACATAACAAGCATTCTCTAGCCTTAGCCTGGGTTGCAGCCACCAGGCCAGGAGAGACTCCCCTGTGGATACTTACCAAACAGAACTGAGTATTGGCTGCAGCCTAAGCCCTGGGCAAAGATCAGCTGTGACATCACAGAGTTTCTTTATTAAAGAACAAATCATGCTGGACAAACTTGATTGCTTTTTGGATCAGTTTGTGAAATGAGGGGGCTTAGCAAACACAGGCAAACACAGTATCTGGAGTGTTTAGTGAGTTATTTTAAAAAAATGCTGTGGAAATTAGACTTGGGAGCCTGAGATGTTTGGCTACAGGTAAAGGAGAATGAGTGTACCCATGGTGCCTTTGAGTGTAGAAAGGAAAAAACTGCTCCCGGCACTTTCAGGAAAAGTCATTTTCCTGCATTTTCGTGTGCATATGAAGTGGAGAGTAAGGGCTGGGAGTAAGCAGATGTTTGTGTGTTTAGGGAGCTGGATCACACTGGTAGAACTCCAGCCTGTCCCCCTTGCTGTACCTTATCCATGGTAGTGTCTCAGCCCTCTTTTGAACAGGAATTGTGAAAAAGCCTGGATGGAAATTAGGGAGGATTCCTCCATCTGGACTTCAGGTTTCTACTCTGTAAAACTGGAAGTTGGACAAGGTTTTCTAAGGGTCTCTTGAACTTTGCCTTCCACGATAAAACTCTAGTAACCTGAGCATTTGGTTCCTTGTGCCCATGTCCTTACCCCACCCCAAGTTAAGCTACTAAGATGATAGCACAGACATCAAACTCTGGATTATTTGAAGGCACCAGAAAAAAACAGCCCCTTTTCAAGGACACTCCTTTCATTTGTTTGTTAATATTCAAAACTATATAATTATGTTACCTTAAATATTTTCATTTGTTAAATGAGGAACTGGACTAGGAATTCAATACATTCTCCTCATCTTCCATGGGAAGAGAAATGAAGCCTGACACACAGATGGCCAAATATACTCCATTTCCCAGCCTCCCTGCCAATAGGTGTGCTCATGTGCGATGATTTCACTTAAAGAAAGTGGCAGGAGTGCGTGTGTCACTTCTGGTTTGATCCTGAAAGATGGTCAACCTGCCTCCTTTCCTTTACTTTCCCCTTTCTATAAGCTTGAGGAGCAAAGCTGGAGCCCAGCTTTGGCCATGCAGGTAAAGGCCGTGACTTAATGAAGACAAAAATATTGTTGAAGGAATGTGGGTCCCAAGGCCATCACATGGAACAGAGCTGCTTGCTACCTCTGAAACTTCAGTGTATGAGCAACAGGTATTTTGTCAGAGCATTTTGTGATCTATTAGAGAAGCCTTGACTCTAACTGATGTAGAAAGCAGAGTGCTAAATATATGGTTATTTTGCAAACAGAAATAGTAGGGAATTAAAATTTTTCAGAAATTGGGGGTGGGAATGCACAGAAATGGAAAAGCCATGTGCTTCTACACCCTGCACTTCAGGGGACAGGATGATTTCTTCAAAGTCTCTAAGACCTATTAAGACTTCTCAGCCAAACTAAAGCATTCATCTTTTTGGCTAAGATCAACTTATGAAAGCGGCCTTCCATCCCACCAACCTCTATTGTTTCAGATGCCCTTAAGACATCCACAACTAAATTGAAAGAGATAGGTGTAGGTCCAAAGAAGCAAAGACATAAAGCAGATTTAAGGATGATGTCTATGAAAGAACAGGAAGTGTGGTTACTGGAACATGGAAATACTGGAAGTAAGTAGACCAGAAGCCTACTAAGTTTTTTGTGAAAATTACATTGACAAATTTCAGGACATGACCTGAAAAAGCCTCACTGTTCTGTCCAGTGCTTAAAATGAACCATCAAAGCCTTGGCTGTGTACAAAAGGAAGCAAGTGATGAAGCTCTCAGTCCTCCAGAGCATGCTCCCCAACGCCCACTCATGTGCAGTCACATAGCAGAATGGATAAGGAAATTCCTTCAATCGGAAACTTCCTCTACACTCAAGGCAAAGGATCATCATAATTCCCACTTGGAAGAATCCTATCATTGCTGTGGACTGGCACTGTGTCTCTGCTTCTCCCATTTTCTGTGTATAAATTGTTATTGGATTTTTTTCTCCATCTGCTCCACCACAGCATATTGTGTAGGGGGCAGGGGGAGCATGGGATGGAATAAATGAGAGACTGTGGTGGAAGGAGGGCTCAGGTCACTTATTTTAGCATCTAGATCTCTGGACCATGAACAGATCCAACTAGACCTCATGAAGATATGACTGCTGCTGCAGCATCTCTTGCTGGGAAATGACAGTCTCCAGCCTTTGACTAAACTCCAGCAGAGCTTGCGGGAAGTTCCACTTTCCATCAAGAATCTTTTAATGTCAAACCTTTCCTTCTACTCTTCCTGGATTAATCTCTGCTTCTTTTCCTCCTCTCCCCCACACTGTTTCTATAGCAACCTCCAGCCCTTACTTAGGGCTGCTGCTGGTGAGAACTCTAACCCTTGGGGGCTGCTTCTTGGTCCTACCTATAAAGTGGCTGGATTATGAGCCATGTATACGTGCTCTAGGACCTGAGCATTGCTATTCATGTTGGAAACAAAAGAGGGCTCGGACCGTCCAGATGTTCTGGAGGCCACCTACCCACTCAGGCTAATTCCTTAGCATATCTCTCTCTCTCCCTTCTCTCTGTTCTCGTTCTCTCTCTCTCTCTCTCTCTCTCTCTCTCTCTCTCTCTCTCTCTCTCTCTCTCTCTCGTTCTCTCTCTCCCTCATTCTCCCTCTTTCGTTCTCTCCTCTCTCTCTTGTTCTCTCTCTCTCTCGTTCTCTCTCTCCCTCGTTCTCTCTCTCCCTCGTTCTCTCCTCTCTCTCTCTCTCTCTTTCTCTCTCCCTTTCTCCCTCCCTCCCTCCCTCCCTCTCTCCCTCTCACTCACTCACTCCCTTTTTCCCTTACTCTCTACCCCCCCTCCTACCCCTCCCCAACTTCAAAAGCATATGCACCTGGCAAGGAAACACTCCTCTATTTCAGGCACTTTTATATACAGAGACAGAGGCATAGGTTTCCATGTGGAAAAGGAAGGTGAGCAAAGATCTAGATGTACTGGGACCTGGATTCTGGCCACAGGTCTGCCACTTGCTGACTGTTGGCCCTTGGGCAAATTTTTCATCCATAAAATTAGAGATTTACACTGGATGAACTTGGTAGGAGCCTTCTAGCATAACATTTTGTGATCTACTGCACTCTCTGCAACTTCTTAAATTTTGCTGGCAGGAAACTGATCCTGACAAAAATTTTTCAGAAAACTCCAATCACAGGTCTAAGGTTCAGCTCTAGGACCCAAGCACAGGGAGAGGACCCACACAGCTCAAAGCTTTCCTTTATGGAAAGGAAAATGCAGCAAATCTTTCCTTGGAAATACCAGATCTACATTCCTATCCTTTCTACATGCATGACCTTGACTTGGGAATCAGCAAGGATGCTCTAGATTATGGGAAACTTCTTGGAAAATGTAGCAAATGTGGGACATTTCTGGAAGCGGCCCCTGACTGGAGGAAGCAGGAAGGAGGAGAACAGCAGTGAGCTCAGACTAAGGTTACTGTAATAGGATACAGGATAATGCATGCATGGTGTGACCTGAGGGTTGAAAGCTGCCACCACAGTCCTCTGGCCAGCACCCTGGCAAAGAAGTGAATTAAGAGAAATATTGACCCAAAGTGTTACAATCACTTAGATCACCATAGTAGGCTGTGGCAAAGCCTGGGTTCAGCCAAAGAAGTGGGAAATTGAAAAGACAAATTAAAATGAAGGTCAATGTACCATCCCTCTGATTGAGATGGGACTTTCTACCCACCTGGGAAATCTGAAGTGCTGGGAAATGTGTAGTTAATGGTCCAGGAGGCTGTAGGACACTCTGGGGGTAAACAGTTCAGCTTCCACTTGAGTCAAAGTTCCCTGTCCAACCCCAGCGCCTACCACGATGTTACTGGTTGCAGGTGAAGGACACTATAGAGGGTTCTGGCAGCATGCTGTGGTCTGATGTAGGGCTATAAGGAAGAGAACCCAGGACTAAGATAAAGCTGAAGATGGAACTCAGGAGGCCCTGCCCTGCTGGGCCTTCCTTTAGCCTTTCAAATTTCCTTTAAAAGTGTTTCCTCTGCCTGATATTGAAAGCTGTGAAACTGAAGCTGTGTTTTTCCCATGGACTTGTCCCCAACTGTCCAAACTCTGAATTTACCAACTAACATTTCAGAGTGAGCTGTGATTCCTGGTCAGCACAGCAGGGAATCAGAATAAGAAGACTATTATTCCTACAATCATCTCCTCTTAAGAAGTAAATGTTTACACCCACAGTTGGTGAGTTACAACAAAGGGCCTTCAACTTGCAAAAAAAGGTTTTCTCTCCCAAGAAGGGCACACAGGCTTTCTATAAATTACTCTCTAACTCTCACTAGAACCACATAAGTTTTGGATATCAGATCCACATAGAAATACACACACACACACACACACACACACACACACACACACACACACACATATATTCAAAACTGAGAATGGCCCAAGGCTTCATTGAGCATGACAGTTCAATTCAATTGACAGTGTTGAGAGGGATGCTGAAGATGCATTTGGATTCTAAGGGAGAGAGGGTAAACTGCTCATGCCCTATGGGCATGAGAACATGTGGCTCAGGTGCTACATGTTAACCCTTTCTGACTCTGCAGTAGGCTGGTGCCCAGGGCCAGGATCACATAGGTGAAATCCCATGCTCTGGACTTGTGTGGTAGGCAGAATAATGGCCCCCAAGATGTCCACATCCTAATCCATAAACCTATAAATATGTCACCTTTCAGGGCAAAAAAAAAAATTGCAGATGGGATTTAGTTAAGGATCTTGAGATGGGAAGATTATCCTGAATATGTGGGTAGGCCCAATGTTATTACAGGGTCCTTATAAGATGGAGGCAGGAAGGTCAGAATCGAAGAAATAAGCAATGGGAGGAAGAAGCTGAAATTGGGATGATGTACTCTGAAGATAAAGGAAGGGGCCACAAGCTAAGGAATATAGGCAGCCTCTAGAAGCTAGAAAGGGCAAAGAAATGGATTCTCCTCTAGAGTTTCTGGAACAATCAGCCTGGCCAACATCTTGACTTTCAATAAGTGAAACTTATTTTGTACTTCTGGCTTATAGAACTCTAAAAGAATGAATTTGTGTTGTTTTAAGCCACTAAATCTGTAGTAATGTGTTACAGCAACAACAGGAAACTAATACAGCATGTTACTAATTCTCTGAATCTCAGTTACTCTTCAGAAAAATGGGAATAATAATAATATCCAACTCAGAAGGCGCTGTCAGGACAATTAAATGTAAATCACTTAAAATAGCATCTGGCACTTAGGAATCCTCAACAGACATTAATTATACTTATTCTAATCCAACTTCTTTATTTTATGGAAGAGAACATTAAAGTCCAGATTTTAATGGGGAATATGATATACTAAAGGTCACCATGATATAATGAGAAAATGTGATCATTCCTAGTTCATTGCTACTGAGTAGCTCTCTTATTTACAAAAGGGTGCATAGGAGCTACAGAAAATTCAACTCATCTAGGTCATAGGAAAAAACAGTGTCCAAAACTGAAGCACATTCAGCAGCTGAGTAACTTTCTGCTATTCCTGGATAAATCTACCATTAACGTTCACACTCAGGAGAAGCAGCTGGTCTTTGACCTACCCCTCCAACTCAGCAATGACTTCATGTCTTATCAAGTGGTTTTCCCACTGGGAGCTACTTGTTACCATTCTTGGTTCTTACTGAGCCATCACCCAGCCATCTATCCACCTCTAGGCAAAGCCAGAATCCATACCAAAATATCACTGTTCAAATACTCCACTGCACCATCTCCTATCAAATTCAGTTGTTCTAGTTTTCTCATTGCCACATTCCTCACCCTCATTGGAACAGACCCTACTGCTTCTCACCAGCCATCACTCCCTTTGTCATTATCACCCTTGCTTACTGGCCCAGCCTGGATTTCATAATATATCATTATAATATCTGCATTTCAAAAGTCTCAAGTCTCTTGCTGTGTCTCCCTTTGTCGCTCTACTGAAACACTCTAATTCTGTTTAAATCTATCTCCTTCTACCTAGCTGTCTGTCTGTCTATCTATTTCCATACTTGTACCCTTTAGTTAAACATCTCCAGAGATATCTGTGCAATTGGGCTTATTGGTTTCACTGTAAACTCAAGGTCACAAATCTCCATTGGGCACCAGTCTTATCAAGCAGCCTCTCTGTGTGTGTTTTCCGCTCTTGGAGAAGATTGTCTTATACCTCTGGCTCCAGGCTAAAAGCAGTATGCACTGGGGTTAAAAACACAGGTACTAGGACCAAGTCACTTGAATTCAAGTCCCTGCTCTTGAACTCACCTGGGCTTCAGTTTCAAATCCTTTCTTCAAAAGGTTAAGTCAATTAATACATGCAAAGATTTTAGAGCAGAGACTGGCACAGAGTAAGGCTCTTATAAGTAAAAGCAATTATTATTCTCTTTTCAAAACTCTACGGCATTCCATCCTCTCAGCTGATGACCTCACCTCAAAAGACAGGACCTTTCTTGTCCTCTAACCACCAGACTCATAAACCTTTGAGCATCAACATCAACCTTCTCCTTCTTTCTGCAGACACCAGGGAACTGTACCCTTGTACTGAAGGCCAGTCTCTTTACTTCACCTGGGGATTCCATTCACATTTCATATTTGACTGACAGAAACTAGTAGAGACACTAGACTTTGATAAAGACTCTCAGTGGTTACCCTATCTTTCTTTTATGATAAGAGAAACTTAAATTTTCAGCTGTATAGTAAGAAGTTGTATTTTCAGCTGAATTTTCAAATGAATAGTAAGAAAATATACTATATATAGTATGGTCTCTTTTGTAGCTAAGCATGATAGTGCAATGAACTTCTAGCTAATGTGATATGAAAGGAAGTGATGTGTGAAACCTTAAAAGAGCAGAGCTGGATCTTTCATCGTCACTGTTCTGACCTGATGCTTGTAATGTGGATATAGTGAGAGGTTAACCTGGACCCCAAGGACAAGAACCCTAGAAATGGTGTAAAAAGAAGATTGAAGAAGCTGGGCCTTGAAAAACCTAGTGTGATAGAACCATCATCTCATCCCTAGAAAGCTTATCTTGGGGTATTATTCAGAAAAGAAATAACCTTCTGCCCTATTTAAGCTACTGTTATTTGAAGTCTCCAATACACACAGTCAAATCCATATTAACACACTCAGCTTCTCTTAGATTTCACTCATCTACACTTTCTTCATCTTCAATCTCCTATCTTCTATTAGATTGAGAACTTTGGCATGCACACATTCTGGTATCACCCATCTATATAAGACTCATTTTTAACTCCACGTCCCCTCCAGTGTTGTTTCATTAATCTCTTTCTAAGAAAAAGTTCCTGAAGGGGTTAACTATACAGTTCCACTTCCCCTTACCCACCTTTTACCCAACCAACCCAAATTGGCTGTAAACTCTTCAGTGCCACTGAGACTACTCTTTTCGAGTATGCCAATGACTTTCATGTTACACTCCAACGGGTTTCTCTTTGTTCTCATCTTATTTGACTTTTCCATGGCTTAGGACAGGGTAGAAACACTCTCCTTTCTAGCTTCTAGAACATCATACTCTCTTGGGGTTTTTTCCTGCTTCCCTCACTTGATTCTGTCCATAATTCTTTCTCTCTAAGCAAATGTTGGAACACCTTAGCACTTAGTCATTGGCCCTCTTCTCTACTAGTTCTATATTTTCTTTTATAAGACTTTACCCCATCATTTCCATTACTCCATTGGTGAAGATAACTCACAGATTTATATTCCAGTGCAGGCTACTCTTGAGCTCTACAGATACTTATCCATATTGCATACAGGACAATTCCGTTTGAATGCCTCAAATAGAACATGTCTAAAATTATCTCAATGTGAACGTTACCTCCTGAGACAGCCTGTTACAGGCTGAACTGTGCACTTCCCTTCCAAAAAAATTCCTATGTTGATGCCCTAATACCCAGTATCTCAAAATGTGACTGTATTGGGAGAGAGGCTCTGTAAAAACATGATTAAGTTAAAATGAGGTGTTTATGATGGGCCTTTATCTAATATGACTGGTATCCTTATAAAAAGAGGTAATTTAGATACCAGACAAGCATGTACACAGGGAGAAAACCATGTAAAGACACAAGGAGAAAACAATTATTTACAAGTCAAGGAGAGAGGCCTCAGAAGAATCTAGTCCTTCCAACACTTGATCTTGAACCTTCAGCCTCTAGTACTGTAAGAAAATAAATTCCCATTTTTAGGCCACCTGGTATGTTGTATTTTGTTTCAGCAGACTGAACAGACTAATATGGAGGACTTCCCTGGGTACCCAGTTTAAAGAAGCCACTGGTAACTTTCTACCATGCCACTCTAATTATATGCATAGGAAGTATCTCTCGGATCATTCCCCTGTTTGCCTATTTATTATTTCTCCCCTCATTAGACTATAACGCCATAAGAGTAGGAACATAATCAGCAACACTGCAGTACACAGCACATGGATATCCCTTAATAAATACCTATTGCATGACAGAATAGAATAGATGACTCTACATTCCAGTTTATTTAAAAAAAAAACTAAAGAAAGAAGAAAAAGAGAGGACATAAAGGGGAGGCACCAGTACAATAAAAATAAGCTAGATATCTTCCAAATCACTGGAGAATAAAAGAGACAAAAATAGAAAAAAAAATGAAGGGAAACAGAAAGATTTTTTTAAGTGGAAAGCAAACAATATAAAAAATGTGAGAATAAAGTATATAGATTATCAAGTAAGTATACATAGGTTTAACATCTCTATTATAATAAAAGCCTCTCATGTAGAAACACAAGAATCTTAAGATAAAATGCATAACAGAGATGTACCTAAAACAAAATTATATGAAAAGATTAATAAGAGGGTTAGCAAAGATATATGAGGAAAATGCAACCATACATAGAGTCAGGGCTGGCAATGCTAATATTATAGAGCACAGAATTGAAGGCAAAGAGCATCAGAGATGAGATGAGGTATAACCTACTCTCTATATAAGTCCAATAAACTCTTACTTATAAAACATATACACACATATATATAGTAAATATTATAAACATAGTTTAAACCATAGGAAATTGCCAGTGTTTAATTGTCTTAACCTATAAAACCAGCAATTTCTAATGTACATAATACATAAAGAAAACACAATCACAGAAGAAATTAACGCAGCGCTATCAACTTTGATTAAGTGAACAAAGGACAGAAGAGATTTGAATAATATGATTACAGTTTCTTTTAATTATTATATATTAATTATATTGTAAATAGATATTCTTTGAAATGTCTACATGATAGTTACAATATTGATCATATCATATGCCACGTATACACAAAAAAATTGAAAATGTGCAAATTGAGAATAACATTGGTCACACACTCTATCTAAAATGCAATAAAATTAGATGTTAATAAAATATGAACAAACTAAAAGGAAAACTGATTAAAATTTAAGAAACAAAGTCATAATCTTTAAAGTCTTAAAGATTACTCTTTAGATAAAAATCAACTTTGGGTAAAAGTATAATTCAAAACAGCAACCACAGATATTTAGAATTTAGCAGTAACAGAAATATTACATATAAAAACTTTTATAATTCAGTTCTAGCTACCCTTATAGAAGAACTTACAGCTTTACGTTCTCTTTTATTAAAGAGGAAACAAAAAAATTTAAAGAATTAGGAATCCAGCTCTAATATGTACACTAGCTAGTTCTATGAAACAACTAATTAAATCTCTGACAATTCCAGTCAGAAGCAAGAAAGCAGAGTACCCAGTGATATAAAAGAAAAAGGGTATATAATTGCTGATCCAGAGAGCTATTTTTAAATAATTAAAGGCTGTTTCCTGCTCTTTGCCAATAAACTCACAAAATCAGAATGAGTCTTTGAAATATAAATTGTCAATACTAAATCAAGAAGTAGAAAAACTAAGAGTTGCAATAATCATTGAAGAAATCTAAAAGATTGTTTAAAATATATATTTAATAAAATATTAATCCATTCTTATTTATTTATTCATTCATTTATTTATTTATTTATTTATTTATTTATTTATTTATTTTTATTTCAGGACAATTTCACAGGAAAGTTCCTTCAAAGTTTCCCAGAACAGAATATATTGGGGAGGAGAGGGAGGATAGAAAGAAAACCTTCCAATTCATTTTGTAAAGCTACCATAACTTGGATCTTAAACCTTAGCAAATATATCTTTAAAAAATAGTGATAGAAGACAGTTTAACTTATGAAATTATATGCATATACTCTAAATAAAATATTAGGAAATAGAATTCAGCATTATTTTAAAAGGATAACACACTTTTTGCCAAATTGTTTTTTATTAGTTTCTGGTATACAGCACAATGGTTAGCATTTATATAATTTATGAAGTGATTTCTCCAATTACTCTAGTACCCATTACTATATTATTGATTATATTCCATATGCTGTACTCTGCATCCCTATGAATGTTTTGTAACTGGTTCTACATTCCAAGAATGAAGAGTATATCAATACTAATTTATCATCATGTTAACAAATTAAAGTAATTATTTAAATAAATGTCCCCCAAAGGCAGTAGATAGAAGTCAGTATCCATTCTTAATTTTAAAATATATCTTGAAAGAAAATTAAAATATAACTCCTCATGCTAAAAATATAACATAGAGCTTCTGATCAAGATGGCAGAGTAGGTAAATACTGTGCTTGCCTCCTCTCACAACCACATCAAAATTACAACTAAACTACAGAATAGCCATCATTGAGTTTCCTGAAGTCCTACAACTGGGTACATATAGAAGAGGCCACCTTGAGACTGGTAGGAGGAGTGGAAACACAAAATGGGCTGGTCCCATACCTGTGTGTGGTGGTTAAGAAACAGGAGAAATATCTTGGTTGTGAAGGTCCCCTTGGAAGAGTGAGGGGTCCTGACCCCATACCAGGGTCCCCAGCCCAAGTTTCCAGTGCTGGAAAGAAATGTCTGCACAACTTCTGGCTGTGAAATCCAGTGGAAATTATGGCTGAGTGAGACAGAGGGCTGAGGGAGTCACAGACTTTCCTCTTATAGGCCTGTGCATGAACTTACTCACTGTTGGACTCACTCACTCTGAGCCCCGGAGCTGGGGCAGCAGTACAAAAAGCACCAGGGAAAGATGAGGAGGAACTGAGTTATTGGACTTCAGGGTAAAGGCTAGAGGGGCAGCTTTCTCCCAGACAGAAGTGCTGACAGAAGACACTGTTCCTTTGTTGGGCCCTCCCCCACCCAGCTTGCAGACCCAGATGGGTGCCATATCTGAGTTTCCATCAATATAGCTAACACTGGTCACCCTGCCCTGGTGAGTCCCTGAACCCTTGCCTCTCCCAAAGTGTGGGCCCACCCAAACCACTTCCAGTGGATTCTTTCATACAAACGGCCTGTCTTGGCTCATGCTGCAGAGATGTCCTAAAATCTCTCAAAGGTTCACAAAACCCAAACAAGCAGCCTCTGGCTTCAGCATGCCCCATACCTCAAGCTGAGCAGCCCCACCCCCAGCACTAAGAACAGCCAACCTCAGCTTCTAGCTTGGCCTCTCGAGGCACTTCCAAGCCCAGTATGGGTGGTGGCTACCTGAGGATTGCATGGTGGTTCATGTCAGGTGGCTCTGGGCAAAACACACGTTTTACAGCAGAACTTGGCCTGTGTCTGGGCCCCTCCTAGGAGGCCCTGAATTACATGCCTAGTGGCTGGCTTCAGTCTGAGCTAAAGCACCACCAGGGGTCACATCTGAGGGCAACATACCCAAAGGACAGAAAAGACAGGCACTAGAGCCCTGCTAAAGTGAATCCTGCTCTGTAGGGTTAGCCCTGCACAACAGTTCTTTCGCTGGTCACAGCCAGTTATCACAGCAAATCACCCCAAGGGGCAAACCCTCCCACTGATGACCAAAGAGCAACCAAGGCTCATCTACAACAGGAGGACACACACAACAAGGGATACACTTGGAGAACCCAGCTAGGTGACCAGGGAAGACTGTGTCACTGGGACCCACAGCACATCTACTACATAAGGCCACTCTACTAAGACTGGGAGGCATAGAAGCCCCACCTAATACATAGAAACAAATACAAGTATACAGCCAAAATGGGAATATAAAAAAAACATGTCCCAAATGAAAGAAAAGAGCAAAGCTCCAGAAAATTAAACAATATGGAGACAAACAATCTACCAGATGCCGAGTTCAAAACACTGGTTATAAGGATGCTCAATGAACTTAGGGGAAGAATAGATAAACTCAGTGAGAACTTTAACAAAGAGACAGCAAACATAAAAATGGAGATAGAAAACATAAAAAAGAACCAGTCAGAAATGAAGAATATAATAACTGAAATGAAGAATACCTTAGGAGAAATTAACAGTAAATTAGATGAAGGAGATGATTGAATCAGTGATTTAGAAAATAAGGTAGCATAAAATACCCAATAATAACAGCAACAAGAAAAAAAAAAGAATCCAAAAAGATAAGGATAGTTTAAGGGGTCTCTGGGACAACATCACGCATATCAACATCTGAATCATAGGGGTACCAGAAGAAGAGAGAGAGCATTGAAAACCTATTTGAAGAAATAATGATAGAAAAATTCCATAACTTGGTGGGGAAAAAAATAGACATACAAGCCCAGAAAGTGCAGAGTTCCAGACGAAATGAACCCAAAGAGGCCCACACCAAGACATCGTAATTAAAATGTCAAAGGTTAAAGAAAGAGAATCTTAGAAGTAGCAAGAGAAAAGAAGTTAGTTACCTACAAGGGAGCTCCCATAAGACTGTCAGCTGATATCTTAACAGAAACTTTGCAGGCCAGAAAGGACTGACAAGAAATATTCAAAATAATGAAAAGCAAGGACCTACAACCAAGATTGCTCTACCCAGGAAACCTATCATTTAGAGGCAAAGGACAGATAAAAAGCTTCCCAGACAAGAAAAAGTTCAAGGAGTTCACCATCACCAAGCCAATATTACAGGAAATGTTAGAGGGACTTCTTTAAGAAGAAGAGGGAAAAAAGAAAAAAGAAAAAGATTAAAAGGATTAATAAAATGGTAATAACTACATATCTAGCAATGATTACTTTAAATGTAAATGAACTAAATGAGTCAGTGAAAAGACATAGGGTAGCTGAATGGATAAGAAAACAAGACCCTTATTTATGCTGCCTACAAGACACTCCACACTGAAAGACACACAGACTGAAAATAAAGGGATGAAAAAAGAAACCAAATAGAACAACAATAAAAAGCTGGGGTAGCAGCACTTATATCAGACAAAACAGACTTTAAAACAAAGGGTATAACAAGAGAAAGAAGGACACAGTTATCCCACTACTGGGTATTTATCTAAAAAGAAACCCAAAACACTACTTTGAAGGGAATATGAATCTGTATGTTCATTGCAGCATTATTTACAGTAGCCAAGATATGGAGGCATCCTGGGTGTCCATCAATAGATGAATGAGTAAGGAAGAGGTGAGATTTACACACACACACATGTGCACATATATATATACACACATATATAATCCATATTATATATATGTATATGATCCATTACATACACATACATATATAATCCATTATACATATATATAAAAAATGAAATATAACTCAGACATAAAAAAGAATGAAATCTTGCTATTTGCAACAACACGGATGAACGTAGAAGATATTGTGCTGAGTGGAGTATTTCAGACAGAGAAAGACAAATGTCATATGTGGAATTTAGAGAATGGGCTAAACAAACAACACAAATAAGTTCATAGATACAGACAGCATTTTGATGATGGTCAGATTGAGGGTGAGGGGATGCGTGAAGAGGAGAGGATTAAGTGGTACAAATTGGTAGTTACAAAATAATCATGAGGCTATAGAGTACAGCATGGGGAATATAGTCAGTAGTATTATAACAATTATGTATGATATCAGATAGGTATTGGATTTATCAGGGTGATCACTTCATAAATTTTATAAATGTCTAATCACTGTGTTGTATACCTGAAACTAATATATCATATCAACTGTAATTGAAAAAATATAAAAAGTTTAAAAATACAAAAAAATAATAGTAACAAAAACATCTGTTGTATGTTTACTACTTGAAAGGTCCTCTGTTAAATGTTTTACAGTATTTACAATCCTTTAAATCCTCAGTTGAGATCAATTACAAAGTGCTATCAGACAAAAATGAATGAGAAGAAAGCGATTTCCCCTCAAGTTAGAAGTGAAGCACTGATGTCAAATACCTCATTATTTAACCTTATTTTGGAGTGCTAGTCAGTGCAATTGAACAAGAAATAGAAATAAAAGGTAAGAATATTTGAAAATCATCAAAATTATCACTAATACCAGGTGATATGAATATAGATGAAGAAAATCAGTTGCAATAAGAGTCACTGAATCTAAAAAGAATTTTCAATAAGGTTGAGAATTACAGAAGAAATAAACAAAAATTAATCTTTTTACCAGCAATAATTACTTTGGGGTGGGGAAAAAGAGAAGATAAAGGCAAAAATGGTGATCTCATTCACAATTATGAAAATTATATATGATACAGAATCTTTTAAAAGTGTAGAAAACTCATATCAATAAAATTTGTTAAATTTACTGAAGGACAAAAAATGCTTGTTCTCAGACAGGAATTATCAGTATTATAATACAAATTAATTTTAAAATAATCTATTATATAAAATGCAATAATAAATAAAAACTAGTTCTAATGTATTTTTATTTTGATAAAATAATTTTAACATTTATACACAATAATAAAAATAAAACTTCAAGAATAAGTAGAAAGTCTTCTGTACTGTTCATGAATTATGAAAATGAGTATAACAAATTGTAAAAATAAATTAACATTTTAGTAAAAGGTCTTTAAGTTCTCAGCAATGCAACTTTGAGCAATTTATTCTTAGAAAACAGACAGGTACGCAAAACTTTTTGTCAAAGTTACTCACTGCAGCATTATTTACAAGAGCAAAAAACAAGAGTGCTATCTTCTACACTTAACAGCAGTTGAATAAATTCTGCTGCAGCCATATGAAAATAAAAATGTCCTATGCAGCTACAAAAGGAGATTTTGTCACTGGCTGGGTACTTGGTGATATTAAGGAAGTACTGTTAATTTCTTTAAATGAGGTAATCATATTGTAGATGTGTTGGTTTTTTTAAAGACTCCTTTTCTTTTAGAGACTCATCCTTAAATATTCGCAGGTGATGTCATATGTGAAATCTGCTTCATAATAATCAGGATAATAATGATGTGTGTGTGTGTGTGTGTGTGCGTGTGTGTGTGTGTGTTGGGGTGGGTAGTCAAAAGGCTATGAATGAATAGAATTAGCTATGAGATGACAATTTTTTGGAGCTGGATGATGTACATGAGGGTTCATTACATATGCAATTCTCTTTATTTTTACATATGCTTGAAATTTTCCAGTTGGAAAAAAGCTGTTAAAATGATATTCTATATATATATTAATATGTAAACATGTTTATAATATATTAAGTGAAAAGAACAGGTCTTGAAACACTGTGTAGAATTCTATTTTAAAAGTTCAGATATGTATGCAAATAAAGACCAAAATGTAAACCACTGCTTATGAGTAAGATTATCAATAGTTTGTTTTTTCTTTTATTCACTGCATTTTCACATTTTCTATGATGAAAATATTTTACTTGAGTAATAAAAGGGTAAGAAATCATTAGGCGCTGCATCCATGAAGAGCATAGAATAGTCATGTCTACTAATTAAGAGGCTTCCTTCTTCATATCAATAAACTTAAACTAAAATATTTATATCGGACATTCAAGATACCACCTCTTCTTTTCCATCATTCTGATAAACAGTTT
This sequence comes from Rousettus aegyptiacus, assembly GCF_014176215.1. Lineage (NCBI taxonomy): Eukaryota > Metazoa > Chordata > Mammalia > Chiroptera > Pteropodidae > Rousettus > Rousettus aegyptiacus. The sequence goes on from NW_023416309.1 coordinate 70,528,990, forward strand.
AAAATTCTTTCTCCTGAATCCTGCTTCCAAAGCTACGTGCAGTGTTCTGCATCTGACAGGTTCTGAATTCATGTCATTTAAATAAGTAAACGAATTATGAGATCCTGGACAAAACGTCCTGGAGTCCTATGGGGTTTGAACAGACATCTCACCTAATGAAACAGCCTGTCCAGCACTGTGTGTTGGTTCCTTTGAAGGGAAACTGATGTTAGCTCTGACTCCCATGGAAGAAAATCCTTCTCTGCCTCACTGGTGACATTTCTTTCACAGTGACAGATATGATTTGCCTTGGATATGTTCCAGCAACATCCAGACATATAACTTTGATAAAAGTCAGGATGGGAGTGCTAACTAGAGGTATAAATCAAAGGGTATAGGCAAGAGAAGAAGGGATGTGAATAGAGAGAGAAGTAGCCTAGAGGGCTTCCCAGAGGAGGTGGCATTTCAAGTAAGGCTTAGGGGGTGACAAGAATTCTACATGTGGTCAAGGAAGAGAAGGGAATCACTAGTATGGAGAATAACAAAAACAAAGGCACAGATTTGTGTAAGCTCAGGATACAGAGATTTGTGCTCTTTACACTTCTTCCTAAATCTTCAGTAGAAAAGGATGCACACATGTACCCTTTTCCCCCTTTTTACCTGGTCTGTGGCATGTAGTGTAGGCAGGTGGGGGTATGGAGGAGGTAATCACCAGAGAACTCCATCTGCCTTATCTGAGGTACACTTATTCCTACTGAGGCAGTAAGTGACACAGCTCAAGCTCAAGTACATATCTACCACATGGGGCCTTACCTCTACCTGACGTGAAATAGACACACACACAGCCATGGCCACTGGCACCACCTTCCCTCTCATTCTGAATGTTGTTACTGCAGCCACCAGTGTCTAAAAAGTGCCCAAGAGCTACTTTCCAGCCATCCCAAACTCAAACTTGGCCAGTTTATTTTATATATATATATACCCGAAGGAAATGGAGATCCCTGTCTCACTAGTACCTGCTCAAATTAAGCTCTCATTGAATGTATACTATGCAAACTGATTTAATTCCTTAACTAAAGGTCCCTGAGCTGTCAGTCGGATTAATTTTTTAAAGGTGTCAACAGCATTATATTTCAAAGAACTGATCTCCTTTCGTTTTTAGATACATATTTTCCCAACCACAAGGGAAGATTTGCTCCTTTCAGGGACTGGATAGATGGTGGGATATATAAAACCTCTCACCCTTGTACCCAAGAAGTGTTATCTGCATCAAGCTGAAGGGAAGGAAGAAAATGACAGTGAGACTCCCGAAAACCACACACTGCCTCCCAGCCTCTGTCCCCATCTGTCTGACACACAAAATGGGATGTGCAAATTAAATCCCAGCTCAGACTCCTAACAACATATTTGCAGTTTCTCAGATCAAACTAGAACACACAGATAACCTAACTGCAGAGCCTCGTCTGTGAAGATTTACTTCTAAGGTGCATGTGTGTGTGTGTGAACATGTGTATCACTGAAACCTGAAACTTGGTGAATATTTTCCAGAATTTTTTCCTTTGTTGATTTCATATCAGCAAAATGACACATATGTTTGTAAAATGGCACCATGTTCAGTATCCTGAGCTGAGTGGAAGATGATTGGGAATAGCGGGAGAGGGCTCAGTTAAGAAACCAAAGAATCAAGGTGTTGTAGGATAGCATCTGCTCAGAGCCATGTGAATTCTGATTGGGAGAAACAGAGGTAGAGCAGTGGAGTGGAACCCTGGATGAGGAGGACCCAGGTTGAACATATCACTAAACTTCCTTGGTCTTGGTTTCCTCCCTTGAAAGACGGAGACAATATTTGTATCTCATATGTGTTGTTGGGGTTAAAGTTTTCATTTTCATCAGGTCAGTGAAAATGAAAAAAAATGAAAAATCTAAATATTTAGTTAGGAAAAAAAAACCCATGTCTTCTTTTCTAAGTTCAGTGATTTTTGTACTCTGCTAGACCAAATAAACTATACTGGAGCAAATCACATGTAAACAGCAGAACTGTTTTTTAACATCAGCCTATGTTGAGCTCTCTCATCACTCTATAAACCTGAATGTGGAATGTGGCTTTTGGGGAAGTCAGAGTGAACGCCTCCATCTAATATCCAGTTTGCAAGACTCAGAGTCTGAGTGAAGAGGCATCTCCTCCCACCTACTCTTGACAAGGGCCCCCTTGGGTTGTGAGCAGGGAGGTGCTCATGGTTATAAACAAGACTATGTTTAGTCCAATCATTTGCCCTCTTGCACCTTCCCCATCTTCTTTCTGCCTAGATGAGTCAACTCTAGAACTCTACTCTAAAGTTCAAAATCTGGGTAATAGGTGAACAATAGAATTCCAAAGAGCAAGACAGTGTGAGCTCTTTTACACAGTAAAGAGGGGTTAGACCTACAGAGGCCAGTGGGCTGAGTTTGGGGCTGTTGTGTGAGAAAGAATGCTGGGGAAGCAGCTTTTGGGCATATGCAAGGGACTGAGAGTGAAAAAAATGAGGAAAGGCTTTAAAGTGTTTTTAAATTGTTCTAAAATTTTTAAATATTTTTTAAAATGTTATTTTATTATTAGTTTCAAGTATACAGTACATTAGTTAGACATTTATATAGTTTATAAAGCAATCCTCTTGATTGTTCTTTTTCTCCCCTGGCTTTACACCTAGCCATTACATTAATGCTAACTGCATTCCCTATGCCGTGTTCCCCATCCCTGTGACCATCTATCAACTACTACTTTGTACTTCTTTAATCAGTCACCCCTTTTTCCCAGCTCCACCCCGACTCCCCTCCCCTCTGGCTGTCACCAGAGTGTCCTCTATATATGAATCTATTTTTGATAAGTTTGTTTTTATTTCTTAGATTCTGCATATAAGTGGAATCATATGGTATTTATCTTTCTCCGAGTTATTTCACTCAGCATATAACCTCTTGGTCCATCCATGTCATTATAAATGGCAGTATTTCATTTTTTAATGGCTGAGTAATATTCCATTGTATATATGAACCATAATTTCTTTATACAATCATCTGTTGATGGGCATTAAGGTTGCTTCAATATCTTGTCTATTATAAATTGTGCTGCCATGAGCATAGGGGTGCATAGATCTTTGAAAATGCTATCAAACTATACTACAAGGTTACAGTAATCAAAACAGCATGGTACTGGCATAAAAATAGATCCATTGATCAATGGAATAAAATGGAGAACTAGAAATAAATCCATGCCTATACACTCACTTAAAATATGACAAAGGAGGTAAGAATATACAATGAGGTAAAGATAGTTTCGTCAATAAATGGTGCTGGGAAATTGGACAGATACATGCAAAAAAAAAAAACTGGACTACCTTCTTACACCATATACAAGAACAGACTGAAAATAGATTAAAGACTTAAATGTAAGACCCAAAACCATAAAATTTCTAGAAGAAAACATAGGCAGTAAATTCTCTGATATTGCTAACAGTAATTTCTTTTCAGATATATCTCTTTGGGCAAGGGAAGCAAAAGAAAAAAATAAACAAATGGGACTACATCAAATCTAAAAGTTTTTGCACATCAACAACACAAAAAGACAACCAACTGAATAGAAGATATTTGCTATATTTCATAAAGGGTTAAGATCCAAAATATATAAAAAACTCATACAACTCAACAACAACAAAAACCATAAACAATCCAATTAAAAAATGGGCAGAAGATGTGAACAGATAATTCTCCAAAGAGGAAGTACAGATGGCCAATAGACATATGAAAAGATGCTCAAGGTCACTAATCATGAGAGAAATGCAAATTAAAACCACAATGAAATATCACCTCACACCTGTAAGAATGGCTATCATCAATAAATCAAAGAACAGCAAGTGTTGGCAAGGATGTAGAGAAAAGGGAACACTTATACACTGTTGGTGGGATTGAAAATTGGTACAGCCACTATGGAAAACAGTCTCGAGGTTTCTCAAAAAATTAAAAATGAACATACCTTTTGACTCAGCAATTGTACTTCTGGGTATTTATTCAAAGAAAATCAAAACAATAATTCATAAAAACATTATTTTTTAAAAGTTTGTTGTATACCACAAATATGACCTTGGCTTATCCCTCTCCAACTTTCTGACCACCCTAGTCTTATCTACCCTTCAAGGTCACATTCAATATCCACCACCTCTAATGTCGCCTCCTTGACCATTTTAGTCTTTGGGACAATGCCTGGTATGCAGCAGACACTCCACAAAGCCTAAGAGAATGAATGAACTTGCAGCATGCTCTTATTTATATGAATGCCCACACAGAACTCATGTGTACCATTCAGTTCAGGCTGGTTCATATGCTGTATTTCAACCTCTCTCTCCACAGGCCTAAGTGCAGCACCTTATTTCTAAAGAACATCATGAACATTTCTTTAATCATAAGTTTGCATAGATTTTTAACTCTTTTACTGCTATGGAACTCTTCATCTATACACGTCTTATTTACTCAGACTGTAAGTTCTCCATGGGCATGGACTCCCATCATTCATTCCACAATGCCTAGAATACAGTCAGTACTCAATTAATAATGGCTGAATAGTGGATTAATGAATTTCAATCTATCTGTACTAAATTTCAATCATAGCTATCATACACCCCAAAGTTTAAAAAAGAGGGCTGAAAGGTTCTTACTCAAAGCTTTATGTGGCAACAATATAAACAGAAATGCTACCAAGGCTTGTGCCTTCAGTGGCTTCCATTTAAGAATGTTTATATAGAAAAACATCTCACTCCTTAGAGAACAAAGTTCATCATGCCCACCCAGCTCTCTGACTCATACTAGCCCACAGGGTGGAGGTTGCTTGCCAGCCTCATCTAAACCTTCATGACTCTGAAAGTCACTGTGAGCTTCTTTTACAGGAAAATGTAAGGAGCCAGGTGTTTGCCTCGAGCAGCCCTGAGAGCATGAGCCTGCTAATGAAAATTGAAAATACAGGTCATTGCCCTGGCCTCATCTCTTTCTCTCTCTCTCTGTTCTCTGCTGTTCTTGGTCTCCGTGACCTTATGGCTATGAATGAAAAATAACAAGAGGGCTGGAAACAATGCCCTCCTGGGATTATTGAGAGGGCCTGCCTTTTATCAGCTCATATAAGTACTCTTGGCACTGCCACATACAAGCTGTGTGACCTTGAGCAAGTCAGTCAGCCTCTCGGAACATCAATAAGGATAATCACATTACCAATTTTACAAGATTCCTATCCAATTGCCTCTTAGGAAAGTGGGTTCCCATGGACCAAAGGAGACTATACAGTTCCTTGCCCTGAATGACATGGAAGGAACGGTCTAACATTATTATAACACTGATCTAAACAATAATAATAACATCAATGCTTACCATGTATTACACATCAATCAAGTGCCATGACTGTGCTAGTTGGTCATATTTATTGTCTCTTACCTCCACAAGGATCCTACAAGTAGATATTAGTATTCTCTTAAAAAGAAAAGCAGAGGTCCAGAGAATTTAAGCAATGTCTTTGCTCAAGGTCACACAGCTCACCCACTCCTTCCTCTCCTCTGGTGGTCCTGGAATGAACCCATGGGCTGATAGAGGCCTGCAGCCCCTGAACTCACAACACTCACATTCTTTCCAAGGATTCCAGGAAGTGTAGACAGCTGCACCAGAAGGAGGAGTCAAGTTGGGGCCCAAACTGCTCACTCAAGGGAAGATTCAATAGCAAGCCTAAGACTTTGCTGCTTTAGCTTCTTTCCATGGAAAACCAGGCTGTTTCTCTGTCACAGGGATGTCCTACCACCTCCCTGTCAAATGACCCCAAACTGCACTCAGAGTTCCATTTCCCAAAGCCATTTGGCTAGCAGTGTCTTCTCACTACCCCAGCCACTCAACTCTACCTGCCTGCCCTGTCCGGCCTCCTCTGAGACCCCATTTCCTTTAATCTAATTCTTACAGGGGAAAAAAATGCCACATTTATTAAAGTGCAGGCTTATCTATTTCATCACAGACCTAAGCCACAGTGATAAATCCCTAAGCTAAACACACACAAAGGGAAATATGTAGCTTGAATACAGATCAGAATTAAGAAGCAGGGGAGGGTAACTGTGGACATTTGCCCAGCTGCTGGCTAGCTGTCTTCCCTACCCGCTCAAGGGTCCTTATAGAGACAAGAGTATTCCTACCTCCTTGCAGGGTTAAATGGTTAGGCAATGTTCACATCGACATACTTTCTAGATAGTTCTGGCAAAATATCCACAAGTGTTCTATTTAGGAAAAATTGGCTTTGTTGCATCTTGTAAAACTCCTGAATAACCTAAATGCATTGCATTCTCTTCCCAGTAGGCACATGAATTTCATAAATCTAGCAATTGTTTCATGGCTATGTAAAATAATATCCTTGAATTTAGAAGATACATGATGGTGTAATTAGGAGTGAAGAATCATGATATCATGGTATCGGCAACTTACTCTCACATAGTTCAGTTATGATGGATGAAGATGATGATGATGAATGATGAGGACGATGACTATGACAATGGCAGTGATAATGATGGTGATGATGGTGATGGTGATGGTGATGGTGATGATGGAGACAGTGATGGTGATGATATTGGTGATGATGATGGTGGTGATGATGGTGGTGACAGTAATGATGATGATTGATGATGGTGATTATGGCAATAGTGTTGATGATGGTAATGGCGATAGTGATGATGATGATAATGATGATGGTGATGGTAATGATGATAATGCAATGATGATAATGAGAAGGAAGAGGAATACAGAGAAAGGCAAATTTTAACAACTGGTAAAGGGCATGCTGGTGTTCACTGTATCATTTTAATTTGAAAATTTTTCATTGGTTTAAAATTATTCAAAAGAAGAAGATAATAATAAATAGATACACCCTAAGGCTGAGTCTTTCTTATGTCCTCCATGACCACTATCGTAGCCCAAGCCTCCATCTCTCTCCCATCACCTGGATGTTGTGATAGCTTCCACCTCCTTCCACCACCCCCTTTCCTCCAACTTTGCCCTTTGGGAGTCTATTCTCAACATGATAGTCAGAGTAATTATGTAAAATACAAGTTAGATTATATCATTTCTCTGCTGCAAACCTCATAATAGGTCCCATCACACCTAGAATTAAACTCAAGACCCTACCATGGCCCACAAGGCCCCACCTCTTTGACCTTCATCCACTGCCATGTCTCTACCCTGGCTCTCTCCACTCCCGGAAATCTGGTCTTCTTATTCCTCAAACACACCAGGCAGGATCTCACCTACGCCCTGCACATATACAGCCACACGTGGCTCATTCTCTCAGTTATTTCATCTCTGTTTCAGTAATTCAACCAGTAATTCAGGTCCCTTTTTCAAATCAGGCTTCTTCCTACCACTTCCTATCACTTTCTACTTCGCTTCACTGCTCTTAAATTTCTTTCAAGCATCTATCATTACTTGATTTTATGTTGTATGTTTATGGGTTTATTTTCTGTCTCCTCTAACTGAATGTAGCACCATGAGACTAGGAACTGTGTCTTGTTCACACTCGTATCCCCAGTGCCTGATACCCAGTAAAGGATCAAAATTGTTTTTGTATGAAAGAAGGGATCAATGTATCTTGAGTCCTACTCTGACCTCTCCCTTTCCTTCTTCCCAAAGTACTGTTAATGGGCTGTGGCCCTTATGTCTCCTCCACATTAGACCCTCACAAGCCTCCTTTCCAAGCCCCTCTGCAGTGTCCAACCTTGCCCCATTCCCACTATTAGCCCAAATGAGCCATGTGGCACCCCTACAGTAGGTATCCTCTCCACTTCCTACATCCCTCCTGCCCCCTAGGGCCACAGCCTTAATGTTTAAAGAAAAGAAAAATAAGTCCCCTGCTCAATAGCCTTCTCCAACAGGATGCAGAGTTCCAGTTCCTTCTTGCCTTCTCCTCTGTTTTTTAATCACTACTGTTTGTTTACAGAAAAACCACAACCAACCTTTCCAAAGGAATTGATCAGTGCTCCCCTTTGCAAACCTCTGGTACTTTAAGTATCCCTGCTTTCTAGGATCTTGTTGACCCAAGTTCACCAGCCAGGAATACCTTCCATCCACCTCCTCACTCATTTAATCCTACCCAACCTTCAAGGAACTCAGTGATGATGTCCACTCTAACCAGAGCAGCCTTCCTCTGAACCTTCTGAGCATATGGCCTATAATGCTAGTGGGGATCTATATGGCTGATTATCCTCTTATTGTATAGTTTTGTCTTTTTGCTCCTGGGCTTAAGCTTCCAAGTCTGGGACTGTGTCTTATGTATCACCTCATTCCCTTAGAACCTAATGGAGTCCTCAGCACATAGTGGGTGCTTCACATCTAGCTGTGAATGGCTCAATACCTCCTCCTCCTCCATCTTTGGCTCCTAAATAGCCTTTACTCTGTAGCAATGGCTCTGGAGATCCCTGGGGAAAAACGCCCACTCAGATAGGGGCTGGGCACCTCCTCACCCTGCAAGTTCTTACCCTTTGCAACCCTGCGGGCCTGGGCCATGTCGCCACTCTCTCTTGAGTCCTGCAGCTATTTGTTTTCCTTGCCCAATGCCCTCTTGCTCTTGTCCTTGCTGCACCATGCTCTGTTGGTCCCTCTGTTTTGCCAACTCACCAAGGTAATTATGAATTCTAACCCTGTCCGCAGTTCTTAGGCTTTCCCTCTCCCCTGCACCTCATTTTCGTGACAGCCAAGACATATTCTAAATCCTCCTGCTTCCTGGGTATGGTGGGTAATTAGTGGCCCAGCTCAGTGACTCTCCCTTCTTCCCCAGACATATGGTGAGATCAGGCTCCATCTGCCCCCCACTCGGGCTGCCTCCCTGGCAGGAGGGGCAGGCAGTTCCACTCTGGCCAAGCTGACCAAGCCATTGCAGCTCCCAGGCAGGGTAGAAAGAACACCTCAGGCACAGGTGGTCTGGCCAGGGTGAAGGCAGATCCTCTGGCTTCTGGAAGGCTCTGTGTCTGGGCATATCCCTTCTTCTGGCAATCCTGTGCTGGGAAAAGCCATCCTCCCATCTCAAGTATCAAAATACAGGATCTTGAACTCACTTTCTCAATGAGATTAAATTGTGATGTGAGAATTAACTCTTCCCCTTATGACAAGCCTGGCTTTGGGAATGGAACAATGACTTGGCAAATCAGTGCTTTGACCCCGAGGATCACAGAATCCCAAGAGAAAGACAAGTTGGTGTAGCCCCTATGAAAGTGTGCTCAGGATCTGGCAGCCTGGGTTATACCCACACCCTGGCACGAACAAGCCACATACCCAGGTAGGGACTCCCTACTTTGTGTCCCTGAAGGCCAATGTCTGCTGGGCGAGTAAGAAGGCTCACAGAAGAAAGTTCTGAGCAGTCAGCCCTCAACAAATGCCAGCTACTATTCCTAGTATATTCTCAGAAATGGAGAACTCTAAAACTTGCTAAGATAGCAGCCCCCTACCAAGCTGAAAATGCCCAGTGACTCCCCCACCCTACTTTAACACTTCCTGGAGTAAGTGGGTCAGTTCATAGCAAGGTGGTCTGTCTTGGAGCTGAAGGTTCACATCATAAAAACAACAGCCCTTAGGCTGAGCAAACATCAGCCTGCTCTGATGTCATTCCTAAAGTCCTAAGTCCACGCACGAGGCAACCAAAAGGAGATACAGACCCAAAGGCACAGTACAGACTTCATATATAGCTGCAGGGGGCTCCCGGTGTTCTGTCTGTACCTCTGGTCAGTTTGACTTCAGGGCTGGGGCTCTGACTACCAGCATTCAGAGCCCAGATTATCCCCCTTTCTGGCTGTATATTGTGCAGAATTTTTAACATGCTATTCACTTTATGGCTCGTGTGTGCCAAGCCCTAAACCAGGCAACAGAAAGAGTTGAGCTGGGCCGACACCAGACATGCCTTAGGAAGACTAGATTGCAAAAAGGCTACAACACATGGGGAGATATCATTATTCTGACCTATAGACGAGGAACTGAGGCACAGAGAGGTTAAGAAATTTGGTCAAGCCCCTTTGGCTAGGAAGACGTAGAGCTGGGTTCTAAGCTGGAGCCCACACTTTCCACCCACTTCACTGACTCTGTACTGACAGGGAGCCCGGTAGCCATTGGCACTCAAGGAAGGGGTTGACCAAGCCAAGGAGTAGAGGGAAGAGCTAAGCTGAGATCTGTGAGATAAAGAGGAATAGGTAAGACTAGTGGACAGAGAGAACATGCCTCCAGGAACTGAGTAGGCTAAGGTGGTTTAAGCTTTAACTTCAATAGAGGAAGAGATGGAATCTATCTCCTGACTACAGAGCCAAGTGGAAGCCTGCTTCTTGAACCCCTAAACTGTATGAAGAAGGCTACAGAGCCTAGTAGCAGAGGGGATAGAAGCCAGTCATCAGGAGGCTGAAGAGCAGGAGGGAGGGAGGAAGGCAGCAAGTGTAAACAACTGTTTTGCAAAGTTCAGCTGTCAGGGAGAGAAGACAGGTGGGGGAAGGGGAAGGGGTGATGAAAAGGAGGGAGGACTGTCCATTTATGCTATGTGGGGAGCAGAGCACACTTATATGACTAAGGAACAGAGCACACATTGAAGGAAGGGAGGGGTGTAGATCAAGGGGGCAACGTATCTGATGACTGGGAATAAATGGGATCGCAGATACAAGAGGAACGATGAGAAGTGGTCTTGTTCAATGTAATCTTGGGGTGTCCACACCCATGGGGACATTGTGAACCCTGAGTCTGTCATCATTCAGGGGGTACTGGCCAACTTTCCTAGTGATGTGTCACTTTTAAATGTAATAAGCACACTTTCTACAACATTACCCAGGGACAGATAAAGCCACCAATAAGGTCTGAGCTATAGAACCTGGTCTCCACTGTGATGTGGTTAATTCATCAACCCTCATTAGGCCCCATTCCACTGGCTGTAAAATCAGGATCCAGCAACACCCTGGCCAGAGCTACAGGAAAAGGAGGAGGGAAAAAGGACCTAACATTTAAAGAGCACCTCCTGGGCTCATGGCTATCCATTGGCCATTGACTCTTCTACACTACCCTGGGAGGGATGTGTCCCTATTCACGTGTCACATGGAAGTAAATGTCACCTGGAAGGTGCCTGTGGCTTTCAGAAAGAGGTTAAGAATAGGAGTTGACAACCCAGAGCACATGGGCCAAATTCTGCCAAAGGACTATTATTGTAAATAAGGCTTTATAGGAACACAGCTGTGCCCATTCATTTACGTATTACTGTGGATGCTTTTGCAATTCAATGGCACAAATGAGTAGTTGCAAGGGAGACCTTATGGCCACAGAGCCTAAAACATTTACAATCTGGCCCTTTTCCGAAAAAGTGTCAAACCCTGTTGAAGAGCTCTGGACTCAGGTCTATCACCCTATCCAAGCTGAGCTGGGATCTGGACCTTCTTTTTTGTCTGATTCTGAAATCCACAAACTATCACTGTATCATCTTGTCCTTTAGGGCCTATTCTTGTGGAAGAGGAAGCTAGAGAAATTTTTCTTATTAACACGAGTTGCTATTAGAAATGATAACTGGTTACCCTGCTTCTCAACAGAGCCCATTTCCACTACTTGGTAACCAGGGTAATCTTATTAAAATAGAAATCAGATCCTAACAGTTAAATAAAATCCACACTCCTTACTGTGGCCTCCAAGACCCTACATGACTGACTTATGTCTATCCCTTTGTTCTCATCATGCACCACCCACTCTTTCATTTACCACTTGACAGCCCTGTCTCCTTGCTTTTCTTTGGACATGCCACGTTTGTTCCTGCCTCAGGGCCTTTGCACTTGCTATTTCCTCCATCTAGAATGTTCTTCTCCCAGATCTCCCCATGGTTGGCTCCCTCTCGTCAGTCAGGTGCCAGCTCAAATGTCACTTATTAAGACCATACTGTCAAAAATGACTCCTTCTCCCCAGTGTTCCTCTCACACATCACCTGCCTGATTGTGTCCCAAGTTTCTAGCACTCTCTGAATCTATTTATTTGTTTACCTGATGTTTCCTCCAATACAATGTAAGCTCTGTAAAGGGAGATAATTTGTTTTGTTCAGGACTCAGACTTGAACTCAAGTAGACATTCGATATTGCTAACATTGAAATCAGTTCTGTTTAATGTAAATATTATGCAGATCACAGATGTGAGCCACGTAATTTTACATTTTTTAGTAATTGCATTAAAAAATAAAAACAGCTGAAACTAATTTTACTAACAAACTCTGTTTAACCCAGTATACCCAAAATATTATCATTTCAACTTGTAATAAATATAAAAAAATTATGAAACTATTTTACATTCTTTTTTTATACCAACTCTTTGCAAGACTCTAAAACATTTCAAGCACTCAATAGCCACAGGTGGCCTAATGACCAACATATGAGATGATGCATATTTAAAATAGTGTTTCCCAGTGTCAGTTGTTTCTCTGACTGCTTTACATTAAAACTTATTTAACCACCACAGTAGTCCGAGAAGGGAGATAACCATCATTAGCCCCATTTTAAAGAAGGGGGAAATCAAGGTAAAGTCCGAATTTACACCATGACAATCTTGCTCCATAGTCCATACTGTTAACCACCATCTAAATGTCCTTAAATCCTTAGTTGAAGGAATGGATGAACCAAGTGATGGAATATCATAGAAAGGATTCAGTATCATGCTAAAACAGATGAAAACAAGAATATACATGGGGAATGGCTCTACAATAGGCCATGTAAAGGTCTCATTATCCAGAAATCACTCAAATGAAATGTTCCCAAAATCAGATGGAAACAAGAAAAGAAAATATTGAAATAACCAAAACTGATGTAAAAGGATTGGTAAAATGCAGGTCCCTCCATCGAAAAGATGGTCAAGATCTATGGATTCTTACTTACCGTGCAAGCTTAATAAGCTTGGTTGTCTGCATGCTCAGTCTAGATTAAAGCCTTGACTAAAAGCGGGGAGTGGATATGCCGAGGAATGTGCTGACTGCATGAACCCCAGGGAGGAAACAGTAGTAACCCATAAGACCTGGGAACCCACAGATCTCTTCAATATAAAGGGGCTTCACCCCCACACACATTAAAACCCCAGAGAGCATCCCTTTCAAAAACTTTTCCTTCCAGACTTTTTTACTATCCTTGTGATTTGGGCAGGTTGCCTGCCCCTTCTTCACATACCACCGCCCACCTTTTTCAGCCTGTTGAATTCCTGGGCATTTTTCAAGGCCTACTCAAGAAGCATCTTGGTCTCTGTGGGTTTCCCACTCCTTTGCCCTTGCACCATTCATTGCCTATGTGAGGATGTCCACATGCCTGTCAACACTTTATCAGGGGGTCAGGGTTGACAAGGCTTCATTTATGGACCCCCATGACCCAGCACAGCATAGGGCCCATGATAAGCTCATTGTAAACTATTTGGGAAGACAGAGTGATATGTAGTGTATTTTAGCCTAATTACCCTGTCTTTTAAAAACAGTGAGACAAAAATCAGTTTTAGATGCTTCGAAGAGTAAATGCTTCCATGTCTGAAGCTTGGGTCGAATGTAATGACAGACTCTTTGTGAAGCTGACATGAATAATATCCTGTTGTCTATGTTTAACATGAAATGAAGTATAAGGAACCAATAAGAGAAAAGAAGCTCAATAGCACAGTGCTTTAGCCTCGGCTTGGGTTGGAATCCTCTCTCTACCAATGACTATATGTATATGACTTTGGGGCAAGGTCTTCAATCTTCCTGTCCTCAATTTTTTCACCTGTAAAATAAGGATAACTATGACACTACCTCATAGAGTTGTGCTGATTAACTGACATAATATGGTGAAGCACATAGAGTGGTGCCTGGTACTCCATATTAACTCTAAGCATCAATTAACACTGTCCCTGTCATCAAGGATCAGTGATACATTTTCTCTTCCACCAGCCTTGACTCAGTGAACATTCCAGGTTTTTTGTACCCTGTAAGGAGCCAACAGTCAGAGTGGCTGCCTCATGTGGCTGCTGTGTTCAGTCTTTGGTTCACCCCAGGTCAGCTCCAGGCCTATAGGACAATGGCTGCAAGAAAAAAAAGCATGGTATTAAGGGACTGAGGATAATCTAACATCTAGGGAAAGAGTAAGGTGACTCCACTCAGGAAAGGCCAATAACAGCCTGCTGGGACACTGCCCAAACAATAGGTATGGATTTAGAAAGAAATTATTGCCAATAGAAAACTTGGAAGCGATAGAGGGTGGCCAAGAAAGTGGTAAGAAACAGTAAAAGAGTAGACCACTGTAGGCTAAGTTAGTACATGTTTTAACAGAGGAGCTGAGAACCAGTCACTGCTGAAGACTCCAAAAATAAGGGATGGATCGATATAATCAAGGAAACTGAAAAGGAATGTAGGCAGAAGGAAGCAGTGGGAGTTAACAGGAAAAATGAAAAGGGGGAAAGAATAGGTAGAGAAAGATGGAGAAGATGCAGGTGCTAACATAGATGATGCTCTTAACTACTGAAGATGAACTCTGAGCCAAGCCAGTGCCAAGCCCTTAAAATGCATGGATTATTTCATTCAACTCTTTCAATGGCTCTCTGAGGAGGGTGCTAATTATTCCCACTTTACAGACACGGAATTGAAGTGAGATAAGACTGAGTCCTAAAACTTATAAGAGGGAATCCAGGATTCACACCTAGGTCTGCCTAGCTGCACACAGACCATATTTTCAACTCCAACAGGAGCCTGGATGCTGAGGCCTGGCACTAACATCTGTCACTGAGGCGACCTTTGTGTGCTTCAGTTTCCTCAAAGGCCAAGTACAGGTCAGGTCTGCTGATCTCACCATCCCCTTAAAGCTCCAAACTTCTATGAGGCTATCAATTTCAGCTCCTTCTAGAATAAGATGGACCTATTCCCCCACCCCACCTCCCACCCCCATTAGGGTCAACTAGAAGTTTCTCGAAGTTCAGGCGTATGGCCCAGATCTTCTGGCTTCACCTGTAGCCCTACACCTACCCCTAGGAATAGGGAATCTGAGCTGCCTGGGCTTCCATAACCACTATAGAGGAGTCTTTCTTGAAAGAGTAAGCATAATAGTCAGGGCCTCTGGAGTTCCAGCCTGAGCCCAGCCAGGGAAGTGAAGATCCTAACCTTTGGCCGTGCTGGGCCCTGGAGTTGTGGGTCAGCCCAGACAAGAGGGAAGGGGCACTGGGTTTGGTGAGAATCCTGGACACTGAAAATCTGGGCCTCCAGTTCAGCTCACCACTGATGAGTAGCCCACTGGGCTGTCAAGGTGACTGGTTCTACACTTAACTTTTACAGAAAGGGCATACAGCTTGGATGGGAGCTCTTCAGCATGCAGCTCTAACTAATACCTATATGTTAACTCTTACATTCATCCATGTAAAGTACAGTGTCCTCATTCATTCATTCCCTGAATAAATAGTCATTGAGATACTATGATGATCTTCCAGGCAATGTTCTTAGGCCCAAGATATCACAGTGAATAAAAACAAAAATAACAAAACCCTTGCCTGCACAGAGCTTACATTCTTATAGGGACAAAGACAATGAAGCAACAAACCAGCAAATATACCATGTTAGATGGTGTAAGTGCTCTGAAGAAAATAAAGCAGAGGACAAACAGGAGCAAATGAGGTTAGGAAAGGTGGTACTATCTGTGCATCAAATCTCACAGCATGAACATCTGGTGCTGAAAAGTTTCCAGCCACCAAACAGGAGGAAAATATCCTGAGGCAAGAACATGCATGGCATGAAGACAGACAGGGTGTCTGGATTCCAGTGAGAGACACAGAATGCAATACTCTCAGGTTAGGGAGCACCGAGGGACTAGGTCATGCAGGGCTGTGACAGAGCACCCCTGTGTCAGCTGTCCACCCTTTATTCTTGGTCTTCACAAAGCTTAAAGAATCATGTCTTCTGGCTCCCTTAGTCTGCCATTAAAGTGTACAGCTCTGACAAGAAGAAGGGTGACTGACTGCTCATTTATACAACTCACAGTGGTGTGTAGCTGAGGCATAAATATTTATTTCCTCCAGCTGATGCCATTCTTGATAATGGGAAGGTAGATATCAAAACTCTGGAAACCCAATAAATGATGCCATTGATACTATGAAAGACAGGTACCCCACTCTTTCCTAGCTGTGAGTCAGGGCAGGTGAACATGCCAGGTTTCTACTCTCATCCATGAACACCAAACAAGTCCACTGAAGGCCTCTGAGAACCTGGGCTAAAGGGACCTGAAACTCCAGATATGGAACATTTCCTGAAACCTAGCTCTGCTTGGCTCTCTGATCAATTTGATATTTCTGGTTATGCCTGCTGCTGCCCAGGTGTCCCCATTCATAGCTTCAGACTGACCCCCTCCCTGAGATGAGCCTGGGTCTTCCATTCCCTTCTGCCCACCTGCCATGGAGAGGACTTAATCCTACAGCCCACTGACCTACACCGACCAGACTCCATCCTGTGCATCTTAATGTGAACACAAGTTCCACGGTTTTCAAGATGTTTTCCTTACTTGACAGTCTCCCTCTCAGCTCTGGTTGAGGAAAATTTTTGAAAAATACCAATGCCCAGGTTCTACCCCAGACCAATAAAATCAGAATATCTGGGGTGAGGGCCAGTTGTTAGTATTTTCAGAATTGTCTATAAAATTCCAGTGTGTGACTAGGGCTGAGGACCACTGTGCTAAAGGGGTCTTCTTCAAGTTTAATGTACACACAAATTGTCTAAAGATCTTGTTAAAATGCAGATTCTGATTCAGCAGCTTTGGGGAAAAGCCTAAGATTCCGCATTTCTTACAAGTTCCAATGGGATGCAGTCACTGCTGTCCCATGGGCCACACTTTGAGTAGTGAGGGTCTAGAGCGAGCCAGATTTGAAATGTTGAAGATAGAGTGGGCTTTGCTGATTTTCTACATCCAAAGTGACAATCCATTTTGAAGCTCCCTTTAGAGTTAGAAAGATACTTCTGGAAGAGTTAGGATAAATATCTCTTATTGAAGGAAAGAGGAGTTTTCTGTATTGCAAGAATAGGAGCCCCTATCCCTAAGATATATCACAGGAACCACTCTCTATCATAAATAAAATCCCTAACAGAGTATTCAGTACACAGTAGGTGCTCCATAAATGGTACTTGTGCCACTCACGGTATCATTGTTTTTATTATTAAGGCAGGACCCTCATTTCACTTCCTAAACCAGCCAAGCATGTGCTTTCAACATCCAAGACCCCAACAAAGCTCTACAAAGCACTTTCATCCTCAAAGTATGCAGCAAAGACAGGGGCCAAGCACAGGAAGGCCTGGGTCCAGGATCTTTCATTTCAGACACACCCACACAGACCCCATCTGGTCAAAGGAAACTAGTTCCTTTGCTTTTCTCAGTTTTGATTCATTTGCTGTGAGTGGTAAATATACTCCCTTAGCCCAGTCATGGCTAAACACTAAGTGTTTGCCACATGCAAACACCTGTTTTAAGTGCTCTAATTGGTTTAACTCATTACGTTCTTAAAACGTAACGCAGGTACTATTAACCTCAAGGGCAGATAAAAATACTCAGAAAGCCAACGAAACTCTCCTGAGGTCACATATATAGTAATGGTTAGGGCCAGAAAACAAACTGAAGAAATATATTTTATAACCCATGTTTTCCAGTGCTTCTCAAACTTTATTTGCTAAGTGATTCATTAAAATGTAGGTTCTCATTCAGCAGGTGAGGTGGAGTCTGAGATTCTGCATTTCTCACAAACTCCCAGATGATGCTGATGAGGCAAATCCACGGACAACCTTTTGAGTAGCAAAACTACTCATATTCTGTGATGCCCCCTGCTATTTCTGGATATCCCCCTAAAATACTCTTGCCACCACACTCTTATGATCAGTGCTTTGATTTGATGAATGAAAAATCACAGTCATTCCCCACTTTGAACGCAGGCAAAATTCTAATTAAATTCTGCTCAAACAGCAATATTTTGTGTCAAAGGATATCAGCTATTTGAAAAAGCAGTTGTGTCCATTATAAGCTATGGATGTTGTGGGTTGTTACGAAATTGCTTTTAAAATTTAAGTGCTTTCTGGTCCAGAAAAAAAATTCCCACCTCTAAAAGCAAAGTGAAGAGTTTCAATGTGAAAAATACAAGAAAGGATTTCTTCAAATATAGGAGTGAAGTATATTAGCTTCATTTCTTTCTCAGATCACTAGAAGAAAGGATGAACTAGAAACTAGAGGATATGACAAATCTTCCTGTCCAGTGAAAGTCACTAAGGGCAAATCAAGACTGTCTACTTAATCAATCCAGATTCTGTGGCTGGAAACTAGCTGGCTTATTAATGAGACAGAGAAAATTGGAGCAGAGAGGGGTAAAGGTAAATTCCCAGGGGCGCTCTGGATACCAGGTGACCAGAATTTCCACAATTGCAGACAAGGTTCTGGATAAGCCTGACTTCAAACCACGAATCTTTGGGGAAACAAAAATTACCTACTCAAAGATGGTTGAAATACTAAGTTTCAATTCAACAGTGATCAATGATCATGATCATAAAAATTAGTTATAAAGGTGCTTTTATGCAATTTCCATAGCCTAATGATTCTCAAACTTTGCTTCATATTAGAATCACCTGGGAAGCTCTAAACATACCTTTCCATGCTTAGGCCACACCCTTACATCAATTAAATCACAATCTCTGAGGATTGGGGCCAAAGTACCCTTAATTTTTAAACCTCCCCAGGTGATTCCAGTGTGCAACCAAATTTGAGAACCACTGGAATAGTCTTTCGGTGTCTTCATTCATAAAATTAAAGAGTCTATCTGGACCAGCGGTTCTTCACTCTGTCACATGTTAAAATCTCCTTGGGGAGGTTTTTAAAAAATAGTGACGCATCCCTCCAAATTCTGGTTAATTTATGGGGTCTAGACACCTGCACTTTTAACTGCTCACCAGGTGATTCTAATATACAGCTGGGTAGATAACTACCGGCCCAGATGTTTTTGCCAAGATCCCTTCCACCACTTATATTTTAAGCATTTATGATATTAAGGCTAAAATGTATCTTAGACTTTTTGAAAAAAGGGGTGTCTCCTCTACTTTTAAATCATGGATCTCAACTATGGAAGAGTCTATGAATCCTCTTAAATCCTATGCAAAATGTTGGATGAATACATATGTATTCACATATATGTATATTTTTCTAAGAATGTCCTCAACTTTTATCAAATTCTCTAAAGACTTAACTCTATTACCTTAAGTCAAGTTTGTGATTTCTGATTTAATAAATTTAAGAAAATTCAAGAATGAATAGAAAATAAATTTGATCTTGGCAGCATGTTCACTGTCACCTAGGGGTTGCATATCCTTATTGCAGGTTTAGTTCGGAAATTATTACAGCCTATTCTTTGAAAAAGGTAATGAATGGGAAGATTTCAGATTCAAGTATCAAAACAGAAGCTGAATCAGAGACTGGGGCCAGCACTAGGCTGTCTGGTAATGGTCACAATGAGAAATAACTACCCCATTTGTACTTGTAAGAATACTGTCCACTCTCATACTTGGGATTCATGTCCCCCACTGGGTTAGGATATTAGGGTTGTTTAGTTCTGCTGGTTGTTACCTTTATGCCTCAGTTTTAATCCTGGCTTTCATCCTTACAATGCTGTGTCCTTGGGAACATTACTAAACCTTTCTGTTCCTTCCATGAAAAGGGGACAATAGAAATATTTTTAAGATTGCTATGAAAAACAAGTAAGAAAATACATGTAAAGTGTTCGGCATAATACTTTGGCACAGAACAAGATCCCAAGAAATGTAAAGTTATATTGTTATCACTACTAATGTAGTATTATTATTAACACCTTAGTGACCTTATCCAAGTCACTAATTTCCTTGAGCTTCATTTATTGTTCCATACAACAAGGATAATAAGCCCTGCTCCGTTTCCTTCCTAGGGTTATAGTGACAGCCAATTAAAAAAGTATTGCTATTACATGGTGACTCATTAGTTATCCAAGCAATCTTTAGAGTACAGGAATGGGTCACCCTATAATACAGACACAATCCCTAACTTCTGAAAGTGCTTTTTGAGATTCCAATAGTTAGCAGTCTCTACAATGGACTGCAGCAATTTCTTGTCACATGTCTAGGACCTTAGGCAGCTTAAGCCCTCTCGCGCATGGGCAAGGAAGCTGCAAGCTCCCTTTTAGGTAAGAGAATTACGCCGGCCACGCACTAAATCACAGGTACCATAAACAAACGGCTCTCCTCCAGCCGAAACACTCAATGGCTGCAGTCTGTCCCATGCCAATGCCACTCCAGGGGGACAGTCTCCAGACACCTTCACAAGCCTGAATGCCCATTAGAGAGTCACCCATAGCACAGACTCCACGACCTCCCCCATCAGAGCAGCGACATGACTGAAACCTCTCACCAACTTCAGCAAAGACTCAAGGCCATCAGCTTGCACTTACCTGGAGTCGGCTTGGCTGTACGCACGGGGGTATAATGGTTTTTGGAGGACGATCTGACCGGTGTGTTCTCTTTGGGGGAGGTATCGATAGCCGAGATCACTTCTCTTTCACAGTGTGCTATGGGGATTGGTCCCTGTTGTCTCAAGATGTCAGCCAGGGCCCTAAACAAAAAGGAGATGACACAGTGAGATTCACTAAGCAAGTGTGCAAAGGGCCTGTAACATGTGGAGCTACTGGAGACCAAGCCACAGCATTCAGTTCTCAGTAGTCACAGCTTCACCTGGGGCTGGTCTCAGGGGGAATGCAAGGTAGATGCTGCCATGCCTGAGGGTACAGGCACTAAAAGGCATTGATTATGGTTTATTTAATTCATTTTGCATCAAGGAACTCTGAGCCCTTTCAAAAGACTGGCTTCCCCAAATCCACCCCTAATTCCAGGCAGATATCTGCATCAGCCAGCCAGCGGAATGCCACTGCAGTGAAGGGCTGACACTATTGGCCTCAAATTCAGCAGCAGGTTACTAATATCAGGGGGACCAACCTCCCCACTGAAAAACATACACTGAGTAGCATGGGCTCTATACTGGTGGCCCAAGTACAGCACACAGCTCCCACTGTCAAAGAAAGGTGTGATTTAGCTGCAAAAACAGGATGTACAGATAAAAAGATAAAGCACAAAACACATGGATGGTTGAGACAGGGAACACAAGTGGAGCTTAAAGGAGAGAGCAATTATAAACACGGAGAGGAAAACGCACAGGAAGAAAGATATGTGCAGAGATGCTACTGTCCCTGGAGACACCCAAACCCTCTGCAAGGACCCAGTTACCCCAAGAGAGCAGCTTTTATTCACTCAACACCTAGGCTTAACAAACAAACCCGCATTTATTGAGGACTCAGCATGCATCAATCCCTGCAGAGACAGGGGTAAATAGGGCACAACACCTGTCATC
The DNA here is from genome assembly GCF_014176215.1 of Rousettus aegyptiacus. Lineage (NCBI taxonomy): Eukaryota > Metazoa > Chordata > Mammalia > Chiroptera > Pteropodidae > Rousettus > Rousettus aegyptiacus. The sequence continues at coordinate 70,550,394 of NW_023416309.1, forward strand.
TAAGGGCTCACAATTTAGGGGAAATCACTTGCCAACCTGGTTTCAAACAGGACTCCCTCTGTGGGTGTGACATATGAGATAGGCAGTGTTGATGGAAAATAGAGACATGCTGGGATACCCTGAAAGGGCAAAGATAAGTGTGGACAAGTCACAAGAAACCACTATTTGGATATTGTCATTTTAGGGCCAGGTTCCCTGGGTCTGAGTGAACCCCTGTTTTGCACGAGCTGGGCAAGGATTCTTCAGTCTACTCAGGGTATCCCTGTGTTGGGTGGGGCAAGGCGCCATGCTGCCAAGGCTGCTCTCAGCTAGCCTGGCCCGCCCCACGGCTTCATTCACAGTGGCATTCTAGCTCCTGTACTCTGCTCCACAGCAGTTTAAAAACGTGTTGTCTGAGAGCGAATTGTTTTCTTCCATTATGCTGCCTCTGACATGCTGAACCTTCCTGGGAGAAGAGCATCAAGCTGGCATTCTTATCACTCAGTGACATTTATACAGCAATTTCAGATTTTCCAAATGTTTTCCCCTCACTGACTTTGTTTCTCTCAGGCAGTAAAGAAAGAGCAGACACATGGCCATCACCCCCATTCATTTGAGTGGACCAAGGAGTAAGGAAAACACAGAAGCTTGCCAGTTTGGTAAAGAAATTCAGACAGGCCTGTGGTCTGAGTCAGAGACCTGAGGCTCAGAGTCTCGGAATAAGTAAAAAGCATTGTCCTAAAGGTCAAGAGATTTAGGTTCTAATCCCAGCTCTGCCACTGATAAACTAAATCTTTGGGAAGATTTGTTAATCTAAAATTAAAATTTAATCTTTTTCCCCCCATTAACCAAGCAAGGGTTTATACTGACTTCCAAGACCCTTTCTAATTGCAAAATGCGATAAGTATTTTATTTTTTAACCACACATGCATGCAAGTTCCTTAATTCCTTTATCCTACTGTTTATCAAAGACACCTTCCTACCATATGAGTTAAAAGTTATAACAGAAATATAAACCAATAAAATAGTAGTTAGAGCCCAGAAATAAACCTATACATCTATAGTCAATTAATTTTCATCAAGGATGCCATGATCATTCAATGGGGGAAGGAATGGTTTCTTCAACAAATGATGCTGGGACAACTGAATATCCACATGCAAAAGAATAAATTTGGCCCTTACTTCACATAATATATAAAAATTAACTCAAAATGAATCACAGATCTAAATATGAGAACTAAAACTATAAACTCTTGGAAAACATAGAAGTAAAGCTTTGTGTCATGGATTTGGCGATGGTTTCTTAGATACAACACCAAAAGCACAAGCAACAAGAAAAAAAAGATAAACTGGACTTTATCGAAATTAAAAATTTTTCTGTACCAGAGGATACCATCAAGAAAATGAAATATGAAAGAAAATGAAATGAATGAAAGAAGGGAAAAAGTACTTGCAAATCATATTTCTGATAAGATACTTGTATCCAGAATATATCAAGAACTCTTAAAACTCAACAACTGAAAAACAACCCAATTTAAAAATGGACAAAAGAAATTAAGACATTTTTCCAAAGAAGCTATACATCAAAAGTAGCTCAACATCATTAGTCATCAGGAAAATGCAAATGAAACCACACTGAGACACCCCTTCACACTCACTAGGATGGCTAGAACCAAGAAGAGTATAATACCAAATGCTGGCAAGAATGTGGCAAAATTAGAGCCTCCATACACTGCTGTTGGGAGTGCAAAGTGGTGCAGGCCCTTTGAGAAACAGTTGAGCAGTTCATCAAAAATGTTAAACATAGAGTACCACATGGCCCAGCAATTCCACTCCTAGGTATATACCCAAGAGAAATGAAAACATACATCCACACAAAAGTTGTATGTGAAGGTTTATAGCAACATGATTAATAATAGCCAAAAGGTGGAAACAATCCAAGTGTCCATAAACTGATGAACAGATAAACAAAATGTAGTGTGTTCACACAATGGATTATTATTATTCAGCCTTAAAAAAGCAATGAAGAATTGATACATGGTACAACGTGAATGAACCTTGAAAGAACCCAGTCGCAAAGGACCACATGTTGTATGATTCTATTTGTAGAAAATGTCCAGATTAGATAGTGACAGTTAGATGACACTGTAAATGTACAAAAATCACTGAATTGTACATTTTAAAATTTAAGAATAAATTTTGTGTTAAGCAAATTATATCTCATAAAGCTGCTATTACAAAAGAAAAATTTGATATTCTTTTACTTTCTTTTTCTTGCCTCCCATGTTCTTATAAGAAATCTTACCTGTCTGGTACACATGGAGTATGGATTCTTGTGGTTAAGTCTATTGCTTTTAGTAGGTCAAAGCCAAATCTACATCAGTCACTTTTCATGGTGATTTTATCCCCCAGGAAACATTTGGCAATGTCAAAAGACTTTTTTGGCAGTCACAACTGGGGAGGGAAACGCTACTGGTATCTGTTGGCTAGAGGCCAGGGGTACTGCTAAACCTCCTATGATACATAGAACAACTCCCCAAACCCCCCAAAGCAAAAAATTATATGGCAATAATGGCAGAGTTGAGAAACACTAATCTATATCTACACAGTACTAGATGAAGTGGGTCTTTGATTAAGGCTCAATGTAATCTAGTTCCACAGGTATCTACTGAGCAGTCCATCCAAAGATCGAGCACTAGGCTAGGCTCTGTGACACAGTGGAGCTGGGGACACAGAAATGAATGTTCTTAAAGAGAGAGCCTTGTCTGTTCAGGCCGTCAGTGTATCCTCAGGTCTTGGCACACTTCCCAGCTATATTACATAAGCAGAGAAAGGAAAGAAGATGGTCCCTGTCCCAGCCTCTTTGGGGCTTTCAGCCCACCATCACTTTTGTCCACAATAACAGTACAAATGACAATTTCAGAGTGCATTCACTCCAGGGTTCATTGGCCAAGGGGGATTTAGCAAAGATTTTCAAACTGAGTTCACCTCTCCCTGGATTGGGAGATTCTTGATGCCCATCTCCTAAGAAACCTTGCAGGATGCAGGCCCCAAGAACTGAAGGGGAAAAAGAGGACACCTCTGTGAAGACACCAGGCCTGGTGGATACCAGACAGGCCTGGATGTGGCTTGCTGCTGGAGAATGAGTTTTAGCTTGGTTGCTGCCAGGATGTCTCCACCTGAAGATAATAACCAGCACTGTATTCTCTTCAGGATACAATGCCCAGTTGGCTCAGCTGAGCTGGGTCTGCACAACCCAAGAGGAGGGACATGATAGGGCAGGTATTCCTGAAAAGACAGGCTATCTGGGAGCAGGGCCCCTGCCCTGTGCGGTCCCAGTGAAGAACATGGTAGCCAGGGTGACCACCCACTCCCATGGGCTTCCCTGACTCCTGAACACCATTCTCCAAGATCTATCCTTTCCCCGTGCCTTCTGGCAACTAGAAAGGTGGCCCTAACTCTCAGATACCATGTTCTCAGGAGTAAAACCTTCTGCCAGTTCCCCCTCCCTCAACTTACACTTCCCCTCCCTCATCTCCTCAGCTCAGTGACCTCCCTCCTTGCTCCTGTTCCTTGTTCCCCTCCATCTTCCATCCCCTTCTCTCCAGGGTACTTGATAAATATTATTCTAATTCTGAAATGTGCGATCCCAGTCTCACCTAATTAATTTGGATACGCTGGAGGAAATGGGTTAAGGCCTGAGCTACTTTCTAACCGCAGGAAAGAAAATTGGTCACTGAGGAACAGGGAAGTGAATTCTGTAAATTAGCAGGTGGCAGCTTTCAGGCCTGATAGAGGAGCAGAGACTTCGAAGCAAAGAAGGGATGGACAGTGACAAATGGAGAGAGTGAGAGACAGAAAGACAGAGGTAGAAGCAGATAGAGAAGGAAACAGGTGGAGAGAGGGAAGAAATTCAGCCAACAAATGGAAAGAGAGTGAGCAAGTCAGAGTATCAGAGGCAGAGAGAGGTAAAGGGAGAGATTCAGGGATGAGGGAGTGAGAAAAAGAGACAGATGAGCAGCTAGAGAAGAGGGGACAGAAACAGAGGGACCGAGACAAGTAGGAAAAAGGAACAAGGGAGAAATTGAGAAACAGTCGAAGAGAAATTCAGAGAAAGTGATTCGGAAAGCTAGAGTCATTCAGAGGGAAAGAGAATCAGGGAGACAGAGATAGGCAAGTGAGGAGCGAGGACAGGTTCCCAGCTAAGTGTGGGCCCCCACCAGTCCTCCCGTGCCGACTACAGATGTGTCTAATTTAAGAACTTGTACAATCTTGCTCATTTCTCTGCTTATTCCAATCCCTTCCTCCCCCAGTGCCTTTTTTTTTTGCTGCAATATCTGGATATATTAAACAAAAGAATGCTTTTTGCCTGAATTATCTGTATAACTGCCTTGCTTCACCACTCCCTTCGGCACATGGCTTCCTTGGCTGTTGTGCATGGTGGCAGTCAGTGGAGAGTAAGTTAATTGGGCAGCAAATCTGAGCAGGCAGGGAAAACAGTCATTCAGATCATTCAGGCCAGGAAACTTTAGTGTTCTTCAGTTCTCGTTGTTTGTATACTAACCATATGCATAACTGAGATACCATCTTCTATTTGGATAGTACTTAACGCTTTCTAAATATGTTTACCTGCCTTATCCAGTGTGATGTACATATAAACCCTATGACCTTTGTAGCTATTATTACCCCATTTTTTATCAAGAAACTGATACTAATCCTAGGACCAGAACATGGTAGAACATAAATTTGAACCCAGGGCTTATGACTTGAGTCTGGATGCCCCTCTGCTCACTGGGACTGCCTTTCACATACATCTCACATTCCTATGAATCTGCTGCTTGAACACATCATCCCGGTCTCTCCATCTGGATTTGCTAATTTAGCAAATGCCAGTTAATATTTGGGCATAGAGAAACAATTAGTAAATGAGTGTTTCAAGTCAAGACCAATAATTTATTTGCTTAAAACCTGGGTTAATGTTGTCAGTGGTCCCAAGAAAATGAAAGTATGTTTGCATTTCTCTAAGTGTTGAGTTATCTCAACACCAGGGACTAAGCCCAGTCAACATTTTGATGTGCTACCACCTGCATTCAAGACACGAAATCTTTCTTAAAATAGCAAATGATTCCCCTAAACAATAAAAAGAATAAACAAGACCTTATTCATAACTCTGCTTCATAGTCTTGCCTGCTTGGAAAATTAAAGGCTATCATTCATTAAGTAATTACTATGTGTCAGAAATTATGTTAAACTCTTATATGCATATTATATAATCTTCGAGTGGCCACATTTCACTGACAAGAAAACTAAGATTTTGAGAGATTAGACATCTTGCCTAAAGTCACACAACTAGCAAGTGGTAAATACAGATTTCAAACATACATAGCAAACTAGAGGCTGACTTTATATCATTGAATTATCCACTTATCTATTCGTCCATTTGTCCTTCCATTCATTCATCCATCTTACACTCCATTCATCCATCCATCCATCCATCCATCCATCCATCTATCATTCCAATTCTCCATCACTTACACATTTGTTTTTTGGTTTTGTTTCACTTACCATCTCCCTGCAATGGTTTCTGAATAAAACGTTTTAGTATTCAATCTTTAGTGGAAAAATCTACCCCGACAGAACTCAGCTGCCCCTCTACTGCCCATTTCTATTCACCTTAGTGAGCCATCGACATCAACAGCTTTGACAGGGTTTACATTATTTTACCGTGCAACCTTTATGCCAAATGAAATTCTGAACAGACCACCAATATACTTCACTAGACCCTTGCTTTTCATATCACCAAGGTGAGGAGTCAGAGTCCTGATCTACCAAGCTCTTGCCCTCCACTCCAAGCTTCATGGAGTTTTCTTGTTTGAAAACAAATATGGCAAATGAGTGCCAAATTAAAAAAAAAAAACTGGAATTTTTTTCACTATCTTCAGTGGTAAAACTTAGATCCCCCCAAGTTAAGTGGGAAACCTGGAAGTCCTTAGTTAATCTGGTAAGTCTTTTTTTATCTCAACTAATGCTTTTCACATGGATCCCATGAATGCTGCTGCTCACTAAAGAGGAACAAATGGAAACCAGCCTCCTGCCTCTGCCATGCCTCTGGATTTCTGAGCCATTTAAATGCCATGGAGGGAAGAGAATAACTTTAGCTAGTATCCAGTAAGTTTTTTTGTGCTAAGAGCAAGCAGGCAGGTTAGTTTAGACCCCTAATCATGCCCTTTTTCTTATTCAGGAGGAGTATAAAGAAATTTACACTGTTGAATTGGTATGATAGAAGGCCAAAGAGATGAACTAATCTATGAATAAACTATTCTAATGAATGTTCCTATTCCTAAGGACTAACGAGAACATTCTTGTTTTTTAAGAATTTTCTAAAAGCATTCCTGCCTAATTAAGTAGAGTATGCTGAATATAATTTTTTTTAAAAGAATGCAAAGTTCTTCCGTAAGAGGGCCACCAATCTAATTTTTAGTTCCCTTCACTGAGGAAACTAAGTAAAATGCAGATAATCTAGGAAATGGAGCTATACATGTAAAAACTGCAGAACAAACCAGAGGTTTTTTTTTTTTTCCAAAGTAAATCTTGGTAGTTACTTCTTTAGGATTTCCCCTACAGGTAGAGTGTAGACATACTATTCCAGTTAAGTAAAGTATTATGGTTATTTGTGTCCCAATTAACTGAGCTTTTCCTTGACACTGACAGCCTAGGAACAGCTAGTGTCTTCTTTGACCTCATCCTCATGCTTCTCTATTGGGCAGTCACTCAAGATGCGTTAGTCTCTGAAATATGCACTCTGGACAAGTTAAGTGAATATATTTTTAATAAACATGGACCAAGGAGAATGGCTTAATTTAGTTTTCCTTATTCCTGGTTCTCTCGCAGTCCACTTGAAAAACACAGCTGCTGGCTTTGTGTGTGCACAAGACTGCTTTCCTCATACAGAGAGGCTCCGAATGGATGTGGAGATCTCTTTTGTTGTGGTAACAATGTTTGTGCATCTGCACTGAGCTGTTCTGCAGGTCTGAGTTGTCCCCGGCACAATTGGAACTCATCATAGCCAATAAACATTGCAGAACTCAGCAAGGGAAGGCTCAGTCTGCCTGCTTTGTTTTTTAGGCAAGCAGGGCAAGTCACTCCATCCCAATGGGTGCCTGTCCTGGGGCTGTGGCTCGATGACAAGCCATGATCTAGGCAGAGTAGATGTACATCCCCTGAGGCCTTATTCATCCCTAAAAGCATCATCTCCACATACTCTATTCTTTGCCTCATGAATCATATGAAAATTTACCTAGGCCTGAGAAATTCAGTACCATCAACACCAAGCCCAGACTTTTCAGAAATATTTGGATTGTTTGAGAATAAATCAAAGATCTGGATATGTCAAGTGCAGCTATCAGTTGGAACTGGGAAAACAAAAATGCTACTGAGATTTGTTTTATAACTTGGGCAGCCTGGTGATAGATGAGTTAATAAATGTACCCACTGCTGCTGTTAGCATTACTGTTGGTGTCATCTTTTTGATTTGCTATTGGCACAGACCTAAACTCATAGGTAAGGCAAAATAAAGATGGAATAGTCTAGTGGTTAAACATGGGGATTCTCGAGCCGGAGTGCCTGGGATGGAATGCTGGCTGCTTTGTATACAGTATTGGTGATCACTAGTTAGCTACTTAAGTATCCTGTGGCTTTGTTTTCTCATTGAAAAAAATAAGGCCAAAAATAATGTCTACCTCTTAGGGTTATTATGGAGATAAAATGAGTTAATGTCTGTAGAGCATTATGAACAGACCTGGCACCTAGTATGCACTATATAAATATTTGATTAATAAATATATCCAAACACAACCTCCCAGTGTCTACAGAGGCTCAGCCTACAGGAACCACAACAAAAGTATAGGTGGAAGAGGGAGTCTTGGAGGAATGCCTCAGTAATGTTAGAAGATAAAACTCTTGGTATAGAGAGTGAGCCACATGGCATGGCTGTGGCCACAGGTCATCCTGGAAGGGACCACCCAAATCCCATATTTTCTACTCAAGCTTAAGAACAGGAATACTTCTGGTCATACACCAGTATTCACTGAACCCTGAACTTGGGACTTGGGGAGCCAACTGCAAAGAGAGTGTCTGTTCCTTTATGCAAGACCATCACAAATTGTGCTTCCAATAACATGCAAGGACACGTCAAGATAAAGTCCCAGTAAAAAAGCAAAGGGAGTCACAACACGAGCAAAATAAATCAGGATCTATTGGGGTACAATAGTGCAAATTAACCAAACTGGTCAGGGCAACATTTTCTGCAAAGGATTCAGTTATTTTTTTTATTTATTCTTCCTACCTTTTTCTTTTCTTTCTTTCCTCTCTTTTCATCCCTCTTTCCTTCCTTAAAAAAAAAATTATAAAAGCTATTGTCATTACCAAACTCAAGTACCCTCACATCAATTCAACCATTTGATGGGTGGGGTACACAAAACAAAGACAACCCCTAATCTTTTCCACTTAAATTCATTCATTCATTCAACCATATTTGCTGAGGAACTACTTTGTGCCAGGCACTGCCCTAGTCACTACAACACAGAAATGAACAAAATAGGCAAACACTCATGTCATCTTGACATCACAAGGGAGGAGATGGATGGGTGCCTAGGGTTGGAGACCAACCAATTTCCCAAAAGAAATCCTTAGATGTTTAAATTCTGTTTGAAGGACTGAGATCAACATGTAGCTCTTGGCGACATCACTTAGGGGTTTCACTATAGAACATAATCTCATTTCTATACAAACAATATTTGCAAAGGACTGAAAACTTAAAACTATGTCTTATGAGAAACAGACTTAAAACTAGGGATGTTTACCCAAGAGAAAGGAATACTGAAGGGGGCCTTGACTGCCATTCAAACAAGACAAACAAGACAACAGTAGAAAGGATACATTCCCTCTGGGCTGCTCCACTGGGCAGACCTCACACTGGGGAGGTCAATGTCACCCCCACACCCCATGAAAACTAATTGAAATTGCATCTTAGAATGGACTACTGGAGGTTTGGGGGAGCCTTAGCTCTAGATGTATGTGAGAGGAGAGGGATCTGGCATCCAGAGGGAGAGGCACTAAAACACCTCATAAATCACTTTCAATCGAGAAAGTCTGAATCCAAGGTGCTAAAAACAAGCATTCCCATGAGGTCAATTGCAGATAGCAGTCTTATGAATGGAGTGTGCAAGAAAAATCCATTTTCTGCCACACCCTAGGGCTGGTACTATTAAAAGTACAGGTGTAGACTGTTTTTTCCAACCTTCCAGGTATGCTGAGATTTGAATGAGCCAAGGAACACACCTCCACAACTTGATAGCCCCCATCCCACGGCCAGGCTAACAGACCATAGCGGGGTCAAGGGACTTGCCCAAGGTCATGGGGACAGAAAATGATGAAAGCTGGGATTAGCCTGCCTCCTATCTCAGCTCCCAGAAAATGTTCCAAGTCAGCAGTACCCAACCTTTTTGGCACCAGGGACTGGTAGTGCTCCTATGAGAATCTAATACCTGATAATCTAAGGTGGAGCTGAGGTTGGTGATGCTAGCACTGGGAAGCGGCTGTAAATCCAGATGAAGTTTCACTTGCTCGCCCTCCGTTCACCTCCAGTTCCAAACAGGCCACAAACCAGTACTGGTTCATAGTCCAGAGGTTGGGGACCCTTGCTAAGTCAAAGAAAGATGGACGACAACCTCCAAAAGTGAGAAAAGGGACTTGCTAGGTGTCCCTCGAGAGCCACATAAGCAGGCAATGTTGGAGAGGCCAAAGTCCTTTCTATAAGGGGCCCAGGTGCTGTCTAAGTACACCCTGTCATATCCTACAGTAGGTGTGATCCTGGTCTCATTAATTAAAACAGTTGTGTTGGGAACAATGGTGTAAGAGCAGGCTCCTCGGGCAGCACAGTCAATTGAGAAAGAACAGAGGAAGCAAAGACAAAGTTCACTGTCCCCTAATTTCCCAGAGACAAGGCAAGTTTTGCTAAGTCTGCCCCCAGGTTCCTAACCTCTCATGCTCAGCTGGTCATCCACTAGTAGAAGAGAATGAGGCGAGCTCTCATCCTGAGGCTGTGACATAATTTGTAACAGAATTTTTGAAGCCAAAAGAGAGTTTCTAGATTCTAAAAATTCAGAGAAATACAAAAGAAAAGAAACAAGAAGAGGGGAAATTAGCAGAAGCCCCAAAGGAATTTAAAAGGGACTCAAAGCAGCCTACAGTCACCAATTCATCAGAAAGAGGGGCAGGCTAATCCCAATCAATGAAAAAGGGAATTACAAAACACTGAAGAAAATGCACTTTTACTGCCTCCCAGGCCATTGCAGAATTACAAACTAGGCTGAAAAATAAATAAATAAAACCCTGATCTTTGGAGAGCTACTTTTTTAAATAGATAAAAATGATTTGTAATTAGCATGCCAATTGTCTATGGAAGAGCCTGCTTGAAAACAATCTGTCCTTCTGCATAGTGTATGTACCCTGCACAGTCTTGTCTGAGCTATTAATCTGTTCATCACAGCTTTTTTATCAGATAAGAAAAAGAAAAACAACTCCTCCCAGGTCCAATGTGAGAAATTTTGAATTTGCGGAGTCCAAATTGTTGCAGTTAAGCAGGACAAGTTCAAGAAGCACTGGAGAGAGAGGGGAAAGGAACACAGCTCAACAAAAGTGAAGAGGAATCAAAAGAAGGACAGAGAAAGAAGTGACAGTGGACAAAGACACCGAAAGGAACAAGAAGGAACATTTTAATGATGTGACTTAAAAGAGAGAGAAGTGACAGATCCTCTACTTAAAGATCGGATTCTCTCTGCAAACCTTTGAGGGTGGGGAGGAGCCGCTGGCATGAGGTAGGTAAGAAGCTGGCTGTTGACACTCGATCTGAGAACAGAAAAGCTGTGTGATTTCCCATAGCATAGCCTTCCAGGCTGACGGGACAGCATTCCTGGGAAAGTTTAGGCAAATGTCTCAAGATGCAACAAAAAGTCAGAGAGGGTCAACTGCTAGTCCAATGGTCAGGCTGCGACCCAGATCTTCTGCAGGCCCTGGAGCAGCCTCTGAGCTTGGCTGGGCCTCCAGCCCTGTCATTTTAGTGCAGTGAGTGAATATGATCCTGCCACCCTCAGCAAAGCTGCCCAGACTATTGGAGTTCCCTATTGATGGGATCTGAGGCTGATTCTAGGACCATAGAAGAGAAGCTTTTCTGGCAACAACTTATTTGCTATTATGGGGTTTGCCCCCTTCCCTGTTCACCCCCTAGGGATAACAGCAAAGGTCTGCATTCCCAGGACCTCAAAAGACTCTGGAACACACTCTCTGATGCCGCTTAAAATGAAGAGCCATTCCTCTTGCCGTGGCACTTCCTCTCCACGTTCAGATCCCTCCTCAGTGGGACGGCAAGCCTGGAGGGAGAGGTGACTGGGTGGAAAGCATACCTCCCAGAAGAGGATATTTGGCTAAGGGAACCACAAATATGTCCAAAGGACAGATGTCCTAAGTAATGAGACTTTAATGCCGGAGCTAATGGGAACAGTACACGAGACCAAATGCCAAAAACGCCAGGAATAATGAGAGTGTTTGTGAAGCCTGCAGAAAGCAGGGACTCTTCTCCCAAATGCCGGGGAACAGGGCCAAGGCTGTAGCCACCCAGAGTCTGGTCGGAATTCATCCTCCATAGGTCTTTAGATGGTGGTAGTGGCTTTCTGCAAGGAAAATCAAGGGTTCCCCTGGCCTCTTGCCAAGAGTGGGAATGATCCAGGGTGAGGACTGAAAACACTGCTCGAAACTCCACCTCTCTGGGGAGAGCCAGAGAAATGGTTCCCACACTCACCTCAATCAGATGAGTGCCCTGGTCAGAGACCCCTGCCCTGGAGCTGTGGAAAAAGGAATATGAGCCCTATTACTGACCACCTCAAGGTCATAACCACCACCAACCATAATAACAGGAGCCTGAGAGTAAAACCCAGGTTTTCTGAGGTTTCCTCAGGATTCCTTCCTTTCCCATGCCTTTCGGGATAGAGGGCTTAAAGGCATAAGAAACAGACCAAAGAATTATGAAACAGGGCAAAGAGAATCAAGACCGGAAAAGAATAGAACTAGAGCAGAGAAGCAGAAGTGAGCTGGCTGAAATTCCGTGTCTTGTGTGCACAATGCTAGATGTTATAAATGGGGCAAGGAGGGCATGCATGATAAATGGAGCTGTTTGTGAGCTGTACATCTCAGTAATTAAACTGGGACTAGCCCGAGGTCCATCCTCTCACCCCCAGATTGCTTATTTTTTATAGCTCCCATATTACTCTTAGGAGCTAGGACTCATGAGGAATTACCCTAGGGTTCTTTCAATACTGTAAAAGGTTTTGTGGTTTTTGTTTTCACAATTAAAACCAGAGTGTTTCATTTTGTTTCCATTTTTTACATTTTCTTTGTATTGCCCTCACTATCCTCAGCCAATATAATCCATTCTTGAAAAAGAGTCCTTTTACCACCCAGGGCTCCTTCACACCCTGCATGCAACGTAAGTGACGGCCACCAGCCCAGTTCCACAGTACCCTGATCAGTAGGTCATTTATATTCCCATCCCTTACCATGACAACCCATCCCAAGGCATAGGCAGGTGGATCTTTGCTTTCTCAAGTAACCTGAGTGTCACTAACTTACACCCAGGAAGGCTGCCCTGTTGGCCCCCAAAGGAAATGGAGACAGGCAATGTACCAGCTGGGTGATCTAGGGCAAATTACTAAGCCTCTTTGAGTTAATTTTCTCATCTGTTAAATGAGGACCTACTCAGAGGATGATGGAAGGATGCAGTGTGGCAATTCCAGTCAAATGCCAGGTATGGAGCAAGCCTTAGTAAATGGGAGCTCTCATGAGTGTTTCCCTATCACTCTCCCTGTCTCATCCATATGACTTGAGTCCTCATTTAACTGAGCTCTCAGGTCCTCCTCAACACTGGCTTTCTGGGGTTGCAGGGTGATAAAGTTGTATAAGCTCCTAGGAGACTGAGTTCTCCCCTTCCTGACACTTGAACAGAGGCAAGCGGGATCTCCAGCCACAGAACAGGACTGACTCCACCCAGAGTGACCAAGAGTGCCCTTTGGTGGTGGGGTGGGGGGAGGCAGTTCAGCAGGGCCAGAGGCTCTGCCCCAGCCAACACAGTGGGAGCAATGGCAGTGCCCCACCCCTCACCACCCACTAACACCTGACTGAGCGGAAGGAATGCCATACTACCCACAGCAGCACAACCTGCTGCTTCTCCAGCTGCAAAGAGGATTGTGAATAGGCAATGACTGCTGCACCTGGTGGCCCCAGGTGCACCTGCCCTTAAACTCAGCGTGTCCCACTCCTATTCTATTGCTGTGATCAATCTCATCAAATGAATGTACTTTTTTGGTGGGAGGCAGAGTCAACGCACATTAGGAATCTACTGGCCCCTGGGAGCCCATCTCCCCAGGCTTGCCAACATTTCTACTTCATGGATGGCTGTCTGGCCCAGGCAATGACCTCATCTGAATGCCAACTTGCAGAAGCAATGGCATTCAGATGGACAGAAGGGAGGAGGGCACAGAGAACACCTGGCTCTGACCTCAAACCTGGCCACCTACACACCAAAGAAATTGGGTCCCTTTATCAAATTAGGAATCTAAATCTAGCTCTCTACTATATCATGCAGAAATGTGGGGCATTCGTCCCCCCACCCACCCTTTCTGAGCAGTAATTTGAGCTGTTTTCTGCATATTCAACTCACTTCTTCTCCCCTTTCCCAACTTCTCCACTGTCTGCCCCAACACACTGATACAGCATGAAACAGATTTTAAGGCCAGTAATTATCTTTCCACGTGAGGAGTGGCCCCTTCAATGTGGTCATCATGAGAGCAGGCCCTAACCTACAAGGCTGTCATTCAGTACCAGAATGCCTCTTCTGGGCACCTGCCTTTGGAGACAGCTGACACAGTTCGGAGGAGAGCAGGTCTCATTGCTGGAAGCACTCTTTTTTCTTGATGAATAACCTACTGATCACCTATTTCATTCATTGGCCTCAGCCCCATGACTTACTGCTGCTTACAAAAATCCATTCTTCCCTAAGAAGATAAAAATATGCTACCATTACGGAAAGTCACAATGACATGCCATGGGCTCTGAAAGAACTTCCAAAAGAGAAACTGTGGCAACATTTTCCAGGGAAGAATCAGTGTGCAGTCTCCCATGGTGACTGCTTAGAAGGATAACACGTTAGAATATGTATGTCCTGGTTCTTTCAAAGGAAGAATCAGGCACACTGCAGGCAAAGGCCCCAAACTGCATGCCACAAAGATTAATTTCACATAATCATTGGACCCAAGTGTCCAGCTTGATTGGCTATCCTCCCTGAAGCTTTTTTGGACACCTCACCTTGTATTCACCTTGGTCCTGTGCTATCCTGGCCCAGAGCTGAGAAAGGGTGGGACTGGCACCAGTGAATGTGCTTCTGCGGCTCACAGAGCTCTCTTAGATATATAGGAGCCATCCTGGAGGATAAACCTGAAATAACCCACACACAGGCCCACAGGTTTCTGATCTCTGTCAAAGCTGAAAATCAGTGACCTGGTAGGTAGATAGGTCTCAGCATTCCTGCCCATCTCTGGGAAAGGACAGAATGCATTCACAAGCCCAATTTTTAATTAAGATTTCTGCCCGCAGTTTTATTCAGTGACCCATTGCCCTGATTCACAACTCTTTGACTTGCACTGTTATCTTCTTCCTTCGATGATCTGCATTACTCATATCTTATTAAAAGATGATGCTTAGATCAGGTTATTGCCCTTTTAAAAAGATATGTGGAGAAACTGCAAAAAGACCAAGGAAGATGAATAGAAATCATTTTAGTAAGTGGAAAAACTGAATGAGGAAAGGCTAAAAAAAAATGTAGAGAAGAAAGCTGCCACTCACATCTCTAATCTGAAAGTTATTTGGTAGTGAATAAGAATCATGTGTATAAAATCAAGCAGATCCAATTTTTATAGGGCAAATTGAGGCTGACCAGCACTGTGAAAAGAGTGCTGGCCTAGGACACAGGCACCTGGCTTCTAGTCCATGTTCACTCAGCCACTAGCTGGGAAACCTCGGCACTGTGATCCAGTGTCCCTGGACTTATAAAATTAGGGAGTTAGGTTAAAGAACTTGCCTGCAATAAAAGCGCTGATTCTGTAGTGGATGACAAAATAATAGCGAGCACTACTCAGCCTACTGCTTTTACTTCTAGAGAAGGAGAAGCAGAAGAGTAATAATAATATCAATAACGATAACAACAACAGTAATAATAATAGAGTTAGCAATCTGTCCTGACTGGGACTGAAATAAGCCTGATCAAGGACAAGGGACTGAGACCCTCTGAGGGTTCACTGGTCAACTTTCCCACAAACCCTCTTCCCTATCTGTAATATCTGCAAAAGAAGATGCTAGAAATGAGAGACCATAAAAGTGACCAAAGGAAAATAACAGGTTGAAGTTTCTCAAAATAGAGAAAAGAGGAAAAAATTACAGCAGAAAGTAATGTAAAAATGAATTTAACCTAGGCCCTAATATAGACCAGCAGAGCCCCCTCCCCCTTCACCAATCTCAGACATCTTAAGTTCAAACCACAATTTTGTGGTTCCACAAGACATATATTGTCAAGAGATATAACAAAAATTATAAGACAGAATGCACTTGAATTCACCATAATTTCAAAAATAGATTGTGCAGGGCTCAGAATGAAGAAAGTGTGGCAGAGGAAGGAATGTGGTGACATTCAATAGCCAGTAGCTGGGTGCTAGTTCCAACAAATGGTGGGATTCTCACTGACTACGGAAAAGGAGCCAGAAAGTTGAGATCTAAAGGCAATCCTGCCAGGCCCTGGAGAAATAAGACAATGCAAGTGGAAGAATGAAGCTTTTTATGATGTAGTTCCCTTCTTTTCTGGATCCACTGGCATGTCTGACTGGGGCTAGTGAATTAACCTCTTTCAATCAGCTCACTTTTTCAGCTGTCTTAACCACTGCTTCCTGCGTAATTGATTTGAATCGACTGCACAGTCAATCCGATCTCTCATTAAAATAGATTGAAAACAATGAATCGGACTTTTTCTCTACGTGTGCTTTGGCAGCCTAGAAATGTGGGTAAACATCTTGGTATCTTAGCAGCAGATTCTTCCAAATATATGTGCTCTGAACCTGGGTCATGTTAAGAGGAACAAATGTGCACGCCTTCTGGGCTTAAATGAGGTGGGAGAGGGCATGAAGATAGCAAGTAACATGCCCAGGAGAAGTGCCAACTCCAGGAATTTTTGAAAAGTATTTGCATGGCTGACTTACTAAACCAAGAATGAACCTTTGTAGCCTTATATGTCCAAACTAACATCCACTTAACAGTTTGAAACATATCTTTCCCACAGCATATGAACAGGTCACCTCTGTTGAATGTACATAGCCAAGGTGTCAGGAAGAAACCAAGCACAGGATCTGGGTAACACCATCCAATTCTTCCCAGATTACCTTCCACCTTTTACTATTTTTGCTTCTTTCTGTTTTCCTGATGTCCTTCCCTTAACCCCTCCTCCATAAGCCTTCTTAAATTCTTCCACAATTTCACTGTTTTCCCTACATGCATTTCTTTCACTCAAAGAAAACGGAAAACATGCAAGACTGAGATTTTCAGTCCAAAGCAAGTCGCTGTTTCTCTTTCCTTCCAATTGCTAAATTTGAAGTAAAAAACAAGTAGATTCTCTGTTTAGATCAAATCATTATAATGAGCCCACAGTGCTTCAAAAAAAAAAAAATGGAGTGTTTGGGGTGATTTGACAACTCATTGCCCAGGAACCCAGGAAGAGAAC
The DNA here is from genome assembly GCF_014176215.1 of Rousettus aegyptiacus. Lineage (NCBI taxonomy): Eukaryota > Metazoa > Chordata > Mammalia > Chiroptera > Pteropodidae > Rousettus > Rousettus aegyptiacus. The sequence continues at coordinate 70,567,246 of NW_023416309.1, forward strand.
TCACTAAATCATCCAGCAAAGTGGTCCTGTAGTTATGTGCTCTGTGAGGAAAAAACAGAGCTTGAGTTTGTAATTAATTTCTAGAGGAAGACCAGGTAGAACGAACTGTTCCCTTGATTCTTCTAGAAATAAGCAGAGGAAGCCAAAGATAAAGAGCCCCTTTGATGTCTATAGGGGTCACCTCCTAATACTTACCCTTTTTCTTAAAAATATCTGCTCACTTTTTTCTTCCCACAGCCCCAAGCACTTCTCTGCTACCACCCTTCATTTCCGCCATCCCCTTCACCCCTGTGCAGGCAGTAGGAGGGCCCAGGACAGCTCTAACTCCACCAACTGCATCTTCAGCATCCTAGTAGCTTCCTGACCCATCTGTTAATTAGCCATTTAAAAAAAAAAAAAAGGCACACAGTTCCTTCCTCAGAATGAATCTCATCTCTAAGACACTAATGAATCAACTCAGGGTAAGGAGGAACAGGTTTGAATGTGAGGCAGCTAGCACAAATATCAAAAGGGAGCCAATCTCCTAGGGCATTTCATAGGCAGAGCCCCTGTCCTTGGAGAAAACTGGCAGTCCCTCACTGAACAAACAGCCCCAGGAAAGCATTGCAAAAACTGCTCATGAAACATTAAAATCTTCTGATGCCTGCGGTCCATCAGTTTGAGCCTAGGCCTGGACAGATGAAAAGAAGGGAAAGGTGAATTTTAGATCCTGATGACAAATGCGGTTTGAGTTGGGAAAGGTGGGTGCCTGATGATCAGGGGCTCTCCAGGTTCTGTGCATGGGGTTCCTCTGCCCATCTCTTTCTCTTCCCTGTGGTTCAGCTCAGTGTGACTATGCTCATCTGTCAGGATCAACAGAGAGCTGTTTCCCCTCAGACCTTGACTTGTCACCCAGAAGCAGGATGGCAAGATCTAATCACTTTTGGAAAAGTCTGAATTTGTTCTTCCTTTCAAGGCTGGAGAGGTGAAAGGAAGACCTGCTCTAAGGACTGAGTGCTCATGGACAGGCGGAAGGCTGGCCAGCCTGGGAACCCAGGAGGAGGCAGACAGCTGATCTTGGGATAGCATCCTTCTTTTCACCCCTTCTAACACTCCTACAAATATCCCTTTCAATGAGGCAGGTCTCCTCATTCAGCCCCTGCTTGCCCTACTACATCTTCAAAGACAATCACACAAGAATAAGCTCCTTGACTTTTCAGAAAGAAATGTCTTTGCTGAAGTATTTCAAGAACTACGTAACTGAGTGCACATCCCAATCTCTCAGTTGACCTCTGAGGAGTATACTTTCTTTTTTCTCCCTCCAGTTTCCCTGGGAAAACTCATTACGGTGTAAATATCGCTTTTTCTGTCACTCTCTCCTTTTCCCTACCCCAGTTCCCCAAGAAGTCATTCTGCACAATAAAATCCCCGGAATAGCAGGCAGCGACCTCTGAGGTGTGAGCAAAGTGAGAGGAGTCATGGTTAACATGCATAACCAGGAGTCAGTGAGCAGCTCCCTGCAATATACATACTTACACTGACATGCTTGGGAAGAGATCGAGATGGGATGCTGTTGAGCCTGAGTTACCCAGAATTGAAAAATAAGTTTCCCCAAACTGCCCAAGGTCACTCACGAAGAGTTCTAGATGGATCTCTCATGTTCTGTCTCCTCCCCCACAAACACAGAGACAAGCATGGTCCCCTACCTAACAAGTACCAATATGATAGTTTCCAAAGTACTGATCAGGCAAGACTGCAGCTGCTGTAAGAGGTTCTGTGAACTGAATAAAATCAGGAGGTGAATTTGAGGAAAAAACATCCCATATTTACATAATGGTCTGAGGGCTGAAATTCACCTCCCTTTCCATGGTTACCTCTCTCTCCCGCCCCTCCCCATGGCACCACCATTGAGCCATACACCCATACACAAACTATTTACCCTAGTTTTGGTGGGGGGAAGGTCAATGGAGGGGAAGAAAATACCAAGAGGGACATCTCCAGGGTCACAAGCCAGTACAGCACAGGCCAACTGCCAGCAACCAAACACTATCAGTATCCTTCCAAGCAATGATGAATAAATTCTGTAGGAGGTGGCAAGGTCAGGGCAGGGGCCAGCTTTAAGAGAGCAAAGAACAAAGGCTCAGAGAGGAAAGAAACCCAAAGAAAGGTTTGTGAGAGTCAACCAGAAGGAGGCCATAGTCAGAGCAGAAGTTGTGATGAGAAGCCAGGGCCACAGGAGAAGGTGAAAGGAGATACCCTTTAGGCCTGGAAGCAGAGACGGGGAAATGATAAGAACCAGGTATATCTGCCCACTGGCAATTTTTTTTCTCCTATCCAATATGAACCAATAGAGAGAATTCTTCATCAAATAAGACCCAAAGAGTATCTTGTCCTTATTTTGCCATCTGTCTTACTTTCTTCTGCATTTGAGAACCAGCACTGACCACGGATCATTTGTCACAACTCCCCCATCAGTTAGTGGGACCAGTCCAGGCACAGACCCAGTACCTTAAAAATAAGATGGAAGTGGAATGCAGGGCAGTGGGAACTTAAGGTGATGAGTGAGGATTATAAAAGGGACTCCTGGAAGCACCCTAATTCCAACATCGTTCGTCAGTATTGAAGTACCCACTCTTTGAGGATTTGACTCAATAAAACCTGCCAGGGAATATCATCTTTTCTCAACATTCACAATAGCAAGGGGTGGGGGGCAGGGAGAATCATGCTCAGAAATTTCTATTTGCCTTTCTCTTCATCGAGGTACAGGTGATTAATGTCCACAGCAGTGAGGGACATTTTGGTCTGGTTTTCAGGCTAAAATGATAATGTGCAGAGATGTGCTAAAGGTGTATGGCTTAGGGTGGGGGCCTGCTGGGCAAACTCAGAAGCAGGACTGATCGGGGGGTTGGTCTGGTTATTAAAGCAGTGCACACACCATCTGCCAGAAATGGAGGCATTTCCTAGGGCTGGGTTCCGTGAAAGGACTCTGTAGTACCATGTCCAACCATTCATCATCAAAAGGCGACTGGAAGCAGAGCTAAGTTTACATCCCCTGGGTGCTTTGTTCCTACAGTTAGTTTTTAAAAGGGGCTGGTTTCCTGTTCTCTGGGCTTTGACTTCCCAAAGGGCTCACTGGGAGGTAGAGTGGTGAGGTGGGAGTCAGGGTGAAACCATGGACTACCATATTTTGAGCTCTTGGCATAAGTTTTGGTAGAAGACAGCCCCCACCGCCTCCCTAATGTAAGCAGTGAAAGATGCCCAGCAGGTTTAACACAGCAAGAAGTGTTAACTCGGAGAGTTCTGCCTACAGGGTTTAAAAGAACAAGTCCTCCAGGCTCAGCAGGAAAGATAAGCAGCCCACTCGGCAGGATGCGATGAGGAGACACCATCTGCCCTTGGTCAACGCGGAACAGATAAATCTATTCCTTCTTCCCCCAGGAGGCATCCTTTGCATATCGCCCCCATTTCTAACACCATCCAGTTTACACTAAATCACTTGGTACTCTTTTCAAAGGTTCTAACATTGGTCAATTTCCTATGTTGAAGATGATGCTCAGGTTTGACTCAGAAAACCAAATATAATAAGAGGCTACACCAAAGTGCCCACACGCCAAGAAAACTAAACCCTGGACCCCCAACCAGGATTACAGAATTTGTAAAATTCTTATACGCAAACTCCATGGCTATCACCGATCCTTACATTGCTTTGTAAACCCCCTACCACCCAAGCGTGCGTTTCGAAGAAATGGAGAAGGTACAAGAGGCGTTGATTTATTGCACGTCAAAGAAGCAAGAGTGAAATTCACTTTAGAGAGTCAGGAGAAACGTGGTGATGCCAAGAGTGAAGAGGAGAAGGGAAGCATGTGAAGAAGGGTGAGGCTGCGGGGAGACTGGGGGCGGGCACCGGGCAGAGGCTCTCACCTGTGGATGTTCATCTCCCGCGGAGGGCGGTGGGCCTTGTCATAAGAGACCTTGGCGAAGACGCCGGCCACGATGACGAAGGCGATCACCCCGCAGGTGATGTAGACGGTGAAGTTGGTCTTGTCCTTCTCTGGGTCGTACTTGTTCTCGGGCCCCGGCGAAACCACCTTGGTGCTGGGCGTCTGTACCCACACCGGGCTCTGGTAGTTGTTGCACTGGCGCTGGTCCAGCTTCTCGTGGCGCTTCTTGCAGCAGAAGCGGTAGTAGCAGGTGCCGCAGCAGTACAGGTAGCCGCTCTCGCTGTTATTGCACTCGAACTCCTTGTCGTACTGGCCGCTCACGTCGTAGTAGCCCCAGCACGTCTCGTAGGTGACGGCCGCACTGGCCGCCGCCACCGCCGCCGCCGGCTGCCCTCGCCGACTCCCTGCCTCCGGGACGCCGGGCGCCCGGGCGGTGCCATTTAGCTCGCGGCCGCCCCGGGCCAGGGTGCCTCCGGGCCGCCGGCCCCCGACGGCAGCGGCGCCAGCGCTCAGGGTCCGGTTGGCCGCACGGCCGCGGGCGCCGTGGACGCCGGGCAGCAGGTCCAGGGACTCCAGCGAGAGCAGCAGCAGCAGCAGTAGGAGGCGCCGCAGCGCCATGGCGGGGCCGGGCGGGAGGGCGCGGGGAAGCTTCCGCGGCAGGCCGCTCCCTCGGCTGTTGGGCTCCGAGGGCGGCCGCGCGGGCCGGGCAGGCGGCGCGGGGCGGTCAGCGGCGCCTGGGCGATGGCGCCATCGAGGCGAGGATGGCAGCAGCGGCGACGGCGGCGCGCGGTGCGCACAGACCGGCCCGGCGCGGGCTGCTCTGCTTTCACGCTGCGCGCCGGCTCCGCGCTCCCCCTGCGGGCTCGGCGCGCCTCCCGGGCAGCCCCATCCCCCGCTGGCGGCGGCAGCGGCCCCGCGCACGGCTCGGCTCAGGCAGGACCCGAAGCGCGGCTCCGGGCGGCGGCGTGGTCCCGTCCGGGCTGGTCCTGCGGGACGAGACGGGGAGCCGGTCACGGGGTGGGGCGACCGGCGCTCCCGAAGGCAGGAGGCGGGCGGCGGGCAGGGAGGGAGCGCGCAGCCCTCGAGGAGCGAGACTCGGGCCAGGAGGGGCGCGGAGCCCGCCCTCGAGACGGGGCTCCGCGGCCCTGCGCACCGGCCACAGAGAGCGCACGGGCTGCCCCTCTGGGCACCGCTCGGCTGCCGGAGCCCTCACTCGCTAGTCCCGCGGCGCGCTCCCGCCGCAAGCTGGCTCCCTGGGACAGAGCCGGCTGCGGCCGGGGTCGGGCGGCGGGCCGCGGGAGCGCAGCGGCTAGACCTCACTCACTCACCATGCCCTCCTGCGGCTTCAGAGGCGGCGGCGGCGGCCAGGCGCGGCCAGGCGGGAGCGCAGCGGCCCGAGCGAGCGAGCCCGAAGCTGCCGGCTCGCCGCCTGCACTGGTGCCGGAGCGTGTGCGAGAGGAGCGAGGGAGACACACGCACTCACACTCCCGCACACACGGGAGCGCTGCGAGGGGAGGGGAGGGAGAGGAGGGCAATCGCTCACCACCGCCCACGTTTACATGCCCGGGGGGGGGGGGGTGCTCTTCTTTGCTTCTCTCCTTTCGCGGCACTTGAAGCTCCGCTTCACCAAAGCCCAAGACACCAGCTTATCAGCACAGCGAATTACGCAGGCAAAGAGTGGGCCGGGGGCAGGGCGGGAGTGTGCCCTCTGGAGCGGGCCGGCAAAGGACCAAACCTCCCCTGCCTTTGCCCGCGTGTACAGCCCTGGCGGCGGGTCCCACCCTACCCGAGTCCTGGGCTGCGCGCTGCCTGAGCTGGAGTTGGGGTTTCTGCAAGACTTTGCCTCTCTCTAGTGGCGACGCTCGCTGTGGATAGAAAAGATAAAACCCATTGCTACGGGTTCCAAAACTGAGACCAGGGATCAAGTGGCTTATGTGAGGTTATTGGGCCACCAGTAAGCAGGGCCGACTCTCTTCCTCTTGGGCGCTTTGCTGCCTGCCCCACCTCCAACATGCACACAGGCACAAGACAGCCCCAGGTGCTGGGTGGCACCTCTTATTCCCCCTTTCCAAGACTTTTTTCCAGAGCATTGGGACAAAGTTAGAAAAGCTCTCTGAGTTTCTAAGAAAACTTTGAAATCCCTCTGCTGTAGCTGAAGAGGCAGTAGGGGGCAGGGGGAGGGGGTGGAGCGGAGGGATATGTTTCTGTAAAGTTGCTGGTGGTCAGATCTGTGGGTAAAGGCCCAGTCTCACTTTCAAAGCCAACCCAAGAGGAAGTCAGAATCATCATTTTTGGCATGTGTCCATAGAGGAGGTGGGGGAAATTAGAACAAAAAGCAAAGGTCACTGGCAAAATCTTGCCTGCATCTCCTGGCCTTGTGCGCAAGTGCCCAAAGTGCTTAGGTTGGAGGCAGAGAGCAGAATATAGGAGTAGAGATTGTCCCCAAGACTGTCCATTCAGTTCCACTCATGGGTGACCCAAACCAAGGTTTCCCCATTGGGGAGAGACAGAGAGCATCTTGTTGGGACTGCAGAAAGGATAAATTGGAGCTGGAACCCAGACTCCAAGGCACAGAGGGAGATACTTATCCTAGGTTGGAAGGTGATCAAACTCCCCTGGCAGCTCCCCACTTGCTTCTATCTCTCTATTCCCTTCCTCTACCTCTATACTGCCTCTCATTCCCTCAGCTTCATTTCAGCTGCCACCCTCGTCTTAATGATTCAGTTCAAGAACCATTTATACAGTGCTTGCTCTCCACCAGACACTGTGGTAAGTGCTGAGATAAAGGATGAACAAAACAGTCCCTTTCCTCAAGGACGGTAGCATGTAGACTATTGGGGAGGTAGATAACCAAATGATCACCATATCATGGCATGTCCCATAATAAAGGTGGGCACAGAGTGCTCTGAGAGCACATAACAGGCATCTCTCTGGCCCTGGAGGGGAAAGCTGGAGTCCAAGGCAGCTTTCTCAATGCAATTATGAGCAGAATCTTGAAAAATGATTAAAAGTTAATACAACAAACAAGAGGGGAAAGACACTTCCAGCAGAGGGAACATCATTAGCAAAATCAGGAAGACATGAAGTAGTAAGAATGTGTGAGCAAGGGATTTAACAGATTAGCATAAACTCTGAGGGAGTCTTCCAAATAAAGTTGGCAAAAGGGTATTGTATTCCCTGCCAAAAAACTTGAATTTATCCTACAGTTGATGAGAAACTACTCGTGGGCTTTACTCAAGGGGAAGACACTGTCAGATTTATGTGTTTGTTGGATCTCTTAAGTCAACTGGAGTAAAGAACACTAGATAGAAGAAGAGTGATATGGAAGGTGCTCTGACAATCCAGGTTAAAGTCGGTGAAGGGATGAAGTAGATTATACTGGTAGTTAGTTGGTGCCTACAGTGAAGATGACACGCATAGTCAAAAAAGCAGGTTCAGGACTGCAGTAGGACGGACATGTTGAAGTGCCTTTAAGAGTTCTAAGTAAGGCAGTCCAGCACGAGGGTTTCAAGCTTAGGAGAGCAGATAAGGAAAGTGTATGCATGTGGGAATCATAACATTTTCTTTGCCCTCATGCTATGTTCAGTTTTTAAGTCAGTCCCCTCCTTTCTTCTACTGAGAGCTTTCACCTCCTCTTCATTATTCCAGAATTGACCACTCTGTGCCTGGGAGCTTCCTCACAATGGGTAGAAATGTGTCTTTCTCATGTCAAGATTTGATCAATGGCACTGAGTAAGGGAAATTGCTTTGATTCCTCATACCGCTAATACCCACAAATATACTCTGAATCCCTGTGTTCATAAATGGTAGCATCCACAGACTCACATAAAATAATAGTATCAGAGTTGGATAGGACCTTAGGGATTATTTATTCCAACCCTTACTGCAGTACACTGTATTTCTTTTTTTTAAATTGTATTTGACATGCAATATTATATTAGTTTCAGGCTTACATCATAGTTGTTAGACATGTATATAACTTATTAGGTGATCCCTCCAATTAATCTGGAAGCCCCCTGACACCATACATAGTTATTTCAGTATTATTGACTATATTCCCTATGCTGTACTTTACATCCCTGTGACTATTTTGTAACTGCTAATCTGTAATTCTTAATCCCTTGACTGATACCTCCAGCCCTCCTGGTTTGCCCTTGTAGTAGTCCAGGTTGGTTGCCTACCAACATCCATTTCTCTACTTTCTCTTTCTAGTTTCTATACCTTGGTTGTTGACAGTATGAAAGTGTCCTTCCTTTATGGATTTGACTCATTAAAAAGTGCTAGAGAAAAGTCATCTTTTTCAATCATACACCAACTTCAGACATCCCTTTGTCAGAGAAAGTGACCCAATCTTTGGCTCTAGAAGATGAATCCTAGTTGGGCCGAGCCAGCCATAATAATCTCATTTCTCTTGCCATTGACTTGTTAAGAACGAACATGTGATCCTGTTCTGGCCAATAAAAAGTGAGGAAACTATTGAGAGAGGAGATTTTCCAACTCTTAAAATTCATAGTAATTTCTCTATTTTTTTGAGTGTTGTTTGGATATTATGACCTTGAGGTGGGGGGTTAGGGTGTGATGGAAACTAGTCATTAGTAGAAGCTGATATTCAGTTAGATAGTCATTTAGTGCTGCTCACTAAATATCTCTGCTTTCCAGGCAATTCTAGGGCCATTCAAGAGTAGAAGTGGAAAGTGACATAGTACTACTGGTCAACAAGTAGCAGAAATGATGTGTGTTATTTCTAAACCAGAGCATCTAATCTCCACTTCAAGACAGTCTACAGTCAATTTCTTCAGGCACAGTGATAGCAATGTTCTCTGTCAAAGTAGCTTTGTCAGCCCATAAGTGACTACAACGAGGAAAGTCCCACAGACAATAAAAATAGTGTCCTACCATGGACATGTAGCATGAGTAAAAATATACTTTTTCTTCTTAAAGCCACTGGAATTGAACTCTGTTATTGCAGCATATCCTACTCCATCCTGACTGACACAATGAAGATGATAGATGGAAAGATAGAATGAGCATTATTGAACCAGACACTGTGGTAAGCTCATGGAACTAAGTCCAGGGCTCCTCTAACTCTGGTCGTCTAGTAATGTGAAATAATAAAATTTCCTTGTATTGAATCCTCTTTGAATCCAGAGTTACTCTTAGATGTAGCCAAAGCCATGCTAATGGATACAGCATGTATTTTCTATCTCCAGTTTGACTTTCTCTAGGGTTTATACCTAGCTATGCTACTTTGTATTAATCATATCACTTCCATGGACTTTAGTTTTCTCTTCTATGAAGTAGGGAAGCTAAGTGGAGGGAGTATTTCTAACAAGGTATCTCTATTGTCTCTTCCCATTTTGAATCTCTAACCATGGCTCCATGGCCCGGCACGAACTGGTCCCTTGCTATCCTTCTAAGCTCATCTCCAATTACTCCTTACTCCCTCTAGCTACATTGGTGTCCTTGCTATTTCTCAAAGCTTTTGTATTTGTGGGCTTCCTAGAACTCCTTCAAGCCCCAGATGTCTGTACACTTCTTTCTAGGCTTCTACTTAAGTACCACTTATTAAAGAGGTTTCCCTGACCACTCTAATGAAGATGGCACAACCATCACACCACTAACCAACATTTCTTCCATCATAATCTATCTTCTCCCCATCATGATGCACTTTAATTTAACTATTCTTAAAAATTCTATTCCCACCTTCCACTAGAGTGCTTGCTCTTGTTTGAAAGTTGTTGTGTTTTGACTGTTGTATTCTCATTGCCTAGAACAGTGCTTGGCACTCAGTAGTCTTATGGTGGACTTGGAAGGGCCAATCTCCAGCTAACAGCTCCTCTAGGCTCTGCTTCATCTGTAGAAAGTTGTGTCTTCCAAGAACACAGCCTTTCTTCCATGGGTGGTCCACATCCGTAGACTAATCATGTTGAAATCAGCCATTTTCACCCCTATGCAGGAACTCTGATGGGCTGTATTTTCTCCAAAGTTCTAGAGCCCCCTGAGTCAAAGGCTCTGATGGGTCTGTATCATATTTGCTCAATCCTGCATCCTCCCCCATTTCAAACCTGCGTGCCAAAGTTTGTCTCAGCATTTGCTACAAGAGACCTGAGCTTGCACTATAGGCATTCAGTAAATATGTGTTGAATTAATAAATGAATGAATGATTGAGTCTGTGATACCCAGTTCCTTTAATGGCATCCCCATGAGTGATTACTTAGCTTCTGCTTTAGCATATCTAGTGACAAATTAGAAACTATCTACTCAGGCCATAAATTTCTATGTTAAATAGTTCTAATAGAAAATTAGACTACATTGGATTTTGTTATTATTGCTCATAGGTAAATCGATTTATTGGCACATACTGAACTTATAGTTAACTAGAGTCCTTTCCATACCTGTGCTAGTTGGATGACTTTTTTTGCTTTTATGTGAAATACTTTGTACACATTGTAGTTAATTTTATAAATTTTAGTTCGTTATTCCAGTCTTTAAAGCATTTTGGGAACCTGCCATCCAATATGCTGTTTCTCTCAATGTAGTAGACATTTATTCCTTACTTCCCAACATTCTTTCCCTCTTCCTTCAACCACAGTATCCTCTCTTTATTCAGAGATTTACCCTTCATCACTCTCACCCCATAGGGTCTGCATGACCCAAATTTAAGTTTCTTTTCACTTGATTTTCTTTCTGTAACTAGAAGGGTCCTAACTGATACAATGGACCTCACAGTTGATCAACATAACCAAAGTTTTAAATTCGAAAAGTTTTGCCCTCCTCTGAACCACCTAGCACATCCCCGGCTCTGTTTCAAGGCACGTAAGTAAGGGCTGAGAGGGGGAATAAAAGGAGTTGGGCAAGTCAACACATGGGAGATAAGACAGGTAGCCATTCATAACTATTATCATCAAGGTGCCTCTAAACATAGAATTTAGTTTAGGATCCTCTAGTTTGCTGGAAGCAGTTAGGAGAAAGTACAGATATAGCCACCAAGTGTTGTGATGGTTTATTACAACACAATAGACAGCTAAGACCATTCACATATCATAGTACAATCTCTAAACATAAATGTATCGGGGCCAACTTTAGTCCACAAGATATCTGAAGCTATTTTTCACTAGCTGCTGTACTTGTTTACTTTGGCTGCCACAATAAAATACCACAAAGTGGGTGGCTTATAAAACAAACTGAGTGGCTCACAGTTCTAGAAGCTAGAAGTCTGAAATTAAGATGTTGGGAGGGTTGGTTCATTCCGAGGGCTGTGAGGGAAGGGTCTTTCCCAGATCTCTCTCCTTGGCTGTAGATGGCCATCTTCATGCTCACATGATATTCTTCTTGTATGCAATTTGGCCTCCAAAGTTTCCTCTTTTTGTAAGGACATCAGTCATACTGGATTAGGGCCACCCTAATGACTTAATGTTAATCTTATTCCTTTCCTTATGACCCTGTCTCCAGATAAGATTACAATCTGAGGTACTGGGGGTCAAGGCTTCAATATATGAATTTGAAGGTAGAGGGGAGGTACAATTTAATCTATAATATCCAATAAATCTAAGAGTGATGTGCTCTGTATAAAACATTATGAAAATGTGTGCAAATGAAGAAGAAAGGAAGAAAGGTCATGTTTGTCACTATCTTTTCTTACAGGTATAATAGAGGATGACAGTTTAGGTTGTACTGGAAATGACTGGTCTTTTTCCTACTCTTTTCAAGACGCAAAGCAATTGCTCTACTGAAATAAGAGAGATTCCAAGTAGGAAGCAAAGCAAAGGGAATGCCTTCCCCTGGCATTCCCCACTAGAGATGGAATTAAGGAAGTTGGCATCATACATAATTACCACTCTAGAATTGTGGCATTTTAGAATTGGATGGGTTCATGAGAATTTACATCCTCTAAACTGTTTTTTCTAAATCTATATCTAGTCAGTCAGCCATGTGAGGGCAAGAATGACCTCAAATTATATCTACAGCTAGCCTGGCCTAGGATTAACTCATCTCAGCATTTACTTATTTATTCTGCCAATCAGTCCTTCAATAAATATTTAATGAGCCCCCACCATGTTCTAGTCACTGAGTGGACCCCAAAATATAAACAAATAAATTACCCTTTTTGAATTGTATTCTGGAGTTCTACTTAGGGCCTTATAGAACTATTTGCCCTCTACCACATGCCAGATGTTATCAACTGAATGTTTGTGTCTCCCCCAAATTCATATATTGAAGCTCTGCTCCCCAATGTGATGATATTTGGAGGTGGAGCTTTTGGGAGGTAATTAAATTTAGACGAAGTCTTGAGAGTTGGGTCCCAAGGATTGAGTTAATGTATTTATAAGAGGTAGAAACTAGAGCTCTCTCTGCCATGTGGAATACAACTAGAAGACAGCCATCTGCAACCCACTAAAGAGTCTTCAGAAGACACCAACCCTGCTGGTACCTTGACCTTAGATTTTCAATCCTCCAAAACTGTGAGAAATGAATTCCTGTTGTTTAAGCCATCCAGTCTTTGGTATTTTGTCATGGCAGCTTAAGTTAGAGATTAGAAGGTAAAAGTACTTTTTCAAGAAAACTTCAGAAATGTTTTCCTCCCTAGAGGAATGTCTACCAGCTCCATAGGACACAGATTCTTTCAATTAGGCCATGAGCTCCACTACATGTCTTAGCAAATTTAAAGCACCTGAGGAGACGTTTTGACAACACAGGTGATGTCTAGTGTGCGGGCCACATGCAAGCTCAATGTCTTAACAGCTTCTTGAGAAATATCCCTCCTTAAAAGGCTGTTTTCCTATTGTGATCATCTAGAACTATTAAAAGTGATTTCCTTTATGTTTGTTGTGACATCATTAGCAATGATAGGTAAATGTACATGCATTTATATACTTTCAACTCCATAATGTATAATCCTACTGGTAGCATTAGTCTGGCTATTGTGGCTATCTTAAGAATAAGGTTAGATTCAGCCCTAAATGATTAAAAATTGTTTTGTTTTCTTTTTTTTCCCCCTCCTAACATATATAAAGCAGTTCTGTATCCCCGGATACATATTGACAAAATAGTTCATTTTAGTTGCATGTTTCCTGGGTGAACTTGTACTGATCCATTTACAACAGACACATTTAGTGGGATCTACGGACTGTGATTTCTTTACATAGCATTGCAGCCAGTCATTCCTTGTGTCTCGAACAGGCTATAATAATGTTCTACACTGTAACGGCCTCATCCTGTGCCCATGGCAGACATCACTAATCAATTACGGAAGCCTTACCTACTGAGACCACTCATAGCCTCAGAGAGCCCTTCAACACACAAAGCTCAAAATAGCCAGCAGGGATTAGTTATAGTTGGAGTTAGTACAAGGAATAAATTCTATTTGCCTAACACCTCAGTGAGAGGTGACAGAACAATTCAAGCATATGATTCTAATACTTTAGGTAGACATAGTTTTAAAATTCCATTTCAATTATGTAGATTTATTGCCAAAACTAAAAAATTTATGAAAGGAATGGGATGAGATTGCAAAGAACACCAACATCGTTGGTTATTATGTGCTTTTTACTGAAAGATGTCACTGGTTTATAACTAGAGGAAATGCATACTGAGGTTAGTTCTTCCTGTGAAAAGTGATAATGAAGAATGTGCCAGAGGTAATCCTTGCACAGCCACTTCCAGGTATTTATGTACAGATTCTGCGCATCACTATTAAATTTTCTCTTTGGTTGAATTTATTGATACTTTATTCAAAATGACCATGAATTAACCTACAAAAATATATTTCCCTATAAAACTAAGAGGCCTGTTATGAATACATTGAACATAGATATAATGTTTTCTTGGCATAGGGTTCATATCAACCAGTGTTCTATAACAGTGTAAACTGTTTTTCATTCCTCTCACCCTACCTCTAGATTGTATCTTTTGTCTATTGTTGCTTGGGTCATGTTGTGTTCTGTTTCTTACTTCCATGAAGTTAAACATGTCATAAGTGATATCTTCCATAGAATAAGTACATGTGATAAAAAAACTTTTCAATCCATCAAAAATGGTTGATGTGGCTCTTTTTCCTTTAAAGGAAAAAAATGAATTAATTATTTGGATCCAACCCACTGATCTAATCCAATTGACCAGGCACAAATTGGTCATTAATACAGCCAAATGAATAAACAGCAATTCTTGATTGTGTGTCAGGATGAAGACACTATCTGGATGGACCGTCTGTTGGTTTAGTGCCAAGATAATGGTGAATCACTGAATAGATAAATGCCATCATTAAAATAACAGAGGTAACTGGGATGAAAAGGACCAATTTTGTTATTGTTAACTGCCATCAATTTTTAAAATTACTAACTTGATGCTGGAATTACTTCAGTTGACAGATGTTCATTCTGACATCCTGAGCCTTGATGAAGACACTGAATAACCCCCTCTGCAGACATAACCACTGTTAAGGCAGGACCTGTTTTAGCCAAGAACCATTTTTAAAAGGGAAGGCTGGCCCGAAGATGCTTGATAAGGGAATTTCTTGACATAGTTGGCCAGAGAACCTATGAACCACTTTTTTTTACCTTTGTTTAAGAGTCTGTTTTTTTAATTTATTTTACAAACCCTAGCTCAGCACCTGATGGTGCCTGCTCAATTCAAACTCCTGTGCATTCCCCAACCTCCAGCTCCAACTCCATCCTCTAGAAGCTCAAGCTTAGGGAGAGTTGATGAATTCTTCCCAATTCTTCAACCAAGATGAAACAACCAGGAACTGAAGGACAAGGTCATAATGGTGTTGGCATAGTGATGGAGGCAGCTACAGGGTTGTGGACAGTTACAAATCAAAAAGAGAAACTAGGGCCAGGAAAATCCAGAGACATACAACATTGGAGTTGTGCTCAGGCCATTTAGAATGGGGACAAACTCAGTGAAATCACACTTGGAAAATGAAGCAGAGGATTCATTTAGAACCCGGCAATCAGCCCAGAGAAGTTACGCCAGAGAAGGAGGTCAAGGCAGAGCAGTGAATTAAATCCAGCAGACCTGGAAGATCTCAGAGCAGGAAAGGTGATGATTCAGTGTCCATTCAGCAGCTGGGAATGAGGACATCCATGAGCATTGACAGGCAGGGCAACATATTGTCACTGGGTCCAGTCACAGTGACAAGGACCCTGGTTAAGAAATGACTTACAAGCATGAGCTATTATTCATCCCAAATCATGGTCTCTCCAGGGCTTGCAAGTGGAAAAAGCTAAAGATATAACCGATGTGTGGGATAAATCCACCAGGTCAAATGTGATAAGGGTCCGTGCTTACTTGGCCTTCTTAGTCCACTTGGTTGACTACACTCAAATCCCGCCATGTCACTTTCATCACGAATTGTACTGTACACCCCTGAACAGATTTTATAAATATGTATAATATGCTGGTTGCACAATGTTCATGATTGAAAATGTCTAATTGACCATTATTTTTATTTCTTTTCATTTTACCCTTCTTCCCGTACTCTGTTAGATATCTTCTCAAGTTGTTTTTTTTTTTTTTCCCCATCAACATGTTCCCATTTTTGCATATATCCCCCTAGGGTATTTTTAACACATTTAATTTCAGGATATGCCATTCCTTCTGAGAGATAATATATTCCAGGAAAAGAGAAATTTTGGCAAAAGAACTTAGGAATTTGGTCTTAATTCTCATCTTCAAATTGCTTATTGTCCTATCTCAGAATTTCCTTATTTCTTGCTCTAGCGCCTTTACAGAAATGACACAGTATACAACAGTGGTTCTTAACCTATGTATGATAGTGAATCTTTTGAAATTGTAGCAAAATTGTGTGTCTGTGTGCTCTATCTCTTTTTAGGAGATATTTCATCAGACAATCAAATGAGTTCAGGTCCCAGAAGAAAAAATAAAAATATTAGTATAGACAAAAACCCTGAAAATTAAATTCAGAAGACATGAACTCCAGTCTTAAGGCTACTTTTTACTAGTATAGCTACTAGTTCATGACCTTCTGGATCGAAATGTCCTTTCCTATAAAACAGAGGAGGTAATTCTGGCTTTTCATATAACACAAGGTCATAAGGATTAAATGAGATCACAGATGTTAAAGTATTTTGGAAATTCAAAAGTTCAATAAAAGTGTTCATTTTTCTTATTCTGCCAAATCTCTCAGTTATGGAAAAAACATAAGGGCTGGATCAAAAGTCAAACCAAACCAGTTCCAGCAGCAAGGGACGTGCTGTTTTAGAAGCATGCACATGTCCTCTGCGATATTTGTCTTACTGAATTCCTCACTAGCTTTGTGTACAAAAGAAGCATCATGACAGCTATCCAGCTTATTAAATCAATTATCTGGATATTTGGATAAATGTAGTTATATATTCTTGCTTCACTCTTTCTATCTGGACTCTACTCTCTCTTTTGGTGTATAAACATTACTGAGGGCACAGCACTTGTGTGGACAGTTGCCCTTGCAGAACGATTGGTCTAAGAGTTTCTGAAATAGTTCTGTGTGGCACAGACTTTGTACCAGCTCCAGTGACATCCAGTTCAGAGTAAAGGATGAAAGGGTTCAACATTTTCCCTCCAATGGAGAAGGACTTTGAACAAGATGGAGCCCTGGATGATACTGGAATCTGAGACCAGAGTCATCTCAGCTGTCAAATTAAACAAGGAACTAGATTGAAAGAGGCCAGAGTGACGACCCCAAGGGACAGGGTTACATGATATTACCAAGAGAGTAACACTTTTTAATTGGTTAACACAACAAATAAAGATGTGGCAGCCTTAGCTTGCTTCTGATTTGCTCGTGCACCAAATGGGTTTGAGAAAACAAAATCCTTTCCTCACTTAATTTAGAAGTTGTGATTTTGATTAGGAAACAAAAGGCCACACAGGAAACAAAATATTAAACAGAAGGATGCTTATAACTGATAAGAAATGAATTTATTAAAAAGTCTCCTTAAAGCATGCATAATGAAATGAAAATAACTTTATTAATTTAACATTAAGAGGAAAATGTTAGTCTTATGAATATCAGGAAAGGAAACATCGTGATTTGTAGGATGCAACATGGGAAACATGGGCTTATAAGGACTGTTTAATTTTGACTAGTCAATTCGTGGATCCTTCCCCAGATTTCCTTCTTTCCTTATAGGGCCCGGTTATCCTATTCTGTCAACAAGCGTATAACAAATAAATTGGATAGTTGAAAATATTGCTTTCACTTCCAAAGGAGACTAGCTGAAATTATAAGTACTTAGAACAGCCTTAAATTTAAAAACCACAGCTTGCAATCATTATAATTTTTTACAATGTAAGCATGGCTGTTGAGGTGATTGTGAATCTTCTGGGTGCTGATAGCAACAGTAAGAGGTCTCTTTTCAGTCTGGACCCAGTTCCACAGGGTAATTGACATTTATGGTTGCAAGCAATGATATTGATACATTGTTATTAACTAAAGTCCATACTTTATTCGAATTTCTTTAGCTTTTCCCTAGTATCCTTTTTCTGTTCCAGGATTTCATCCAGGATACCATGTTATAGTTATCATGTCTCCATAGGCTCTTCTGGACTGTGACACTTTCTCAGACTTTTTTTGTTTTCGATGACTTTGACAGATTTTAAGAATAATAATCAAGTATTTTGTAGAAAGTCCTTCAATTTGGGTTTGTCTATTGATTTTTCTCATGGTTAAACTGGAGTTGTGGGTTTTGGGAAGGAGTTTGTGTGAAGTGCCATTCTCATCATATCAAGGAAACATGCTATTAATGTGATTTAACAATAATGATGTTAACCTTGATCTTCCCTATTGAGGAAGTGTTTGTCAGGTTTCTTCACTATAAAGTTATTCTCTTTTCTCTCTCTCTTGATACTGAACTCTTTGGAAGGAAGTCATTATGCTCAGGTCACACATGAGGAGGGGGGAGTCACTCTCCACCTCCATGAAGAGAAAGTATATACATAAATTATTGGGAATTTGTTTGTATATGAGAATTGTCTTTTTTCCACTCATTTATATATTCAGTTATTTATTTATATAAGTATTTATTCATGGATATTTATGCTTTGGGTTATAATCCAATACTATGTTATTCATTTTCTTGCTCAAATTGTCCCAGTATTGTCCATTGGGAGCTCTTTCAGTTGGCTCATATGCCCACTTGACATTCCTCCAATGGGGTTTTTGGTTGTTTTATTTTGTTTTTGAGTACTCCTTTCCAGCACTATAAGACCTTCCAGGCTAATGTTATATACTAGACTCAGCCATTTATACCACTTTCTCCTATAGTCTTTGAGCAGAACTTGGTCCCAGCCAAGACCTGCATGATTCCCAAAGGACAAGTTTGCTTTGACCAAGATTTCCTGCCATACATATCCTTTTACACTTTTTATTAACAGTACCCAAATCGGGGAATATAACATTGCCGGGAACATACCGCACCCCCTTCCCCCCAAAAAAAGAAAAAAAAAAGACTGGATATTTTCCTTGGTAACTGTATTCAAGGTTTTCTGTCCTGGTCTCTAAGAGCCCCAGATGGTTCAGCAGGACAGAGAAAAGGGAGTTGTTTGTGTGCTTGTGTTGGTAGAAGGAAACTCTTCTTGTGTGTAATAGGAACAAAATTTTTAAATCATTAGTATGTTTTTTTCTCGTCCTTCCAAATCTATGACCTGCTCCCTAACAGACTCAAGGCAGTAACTCACCTGGGAAGAGAGGGAATATATAAAGACTGTTTGGGAAGGGAGGAAAAAAGAAAGCTTCCGACCCTCAACATAGTATACTCAGCAAAATACACAACAGGATTGAGGGCTGGATATTGTTGAGAAAGGACTGATGTTCTAATTCCCCAGCTCCCACTTAACATATTGAGGGTAAAGCAGCCAACAATCTCTTAGGACTTTAAGTAAAGGAGGTCCGAGTAGGTAGGAAAGAAGTTGAAGGAAAACACACCCTATCTGATTTAAGTGATTGTGAGAGTTACAGACAAAGAGAAAAGAAGAAATAGAGAATGAGGAGACTAGAGACTATTAGGCAAGAAGCCTTATTTCCTTTTCCAGAATGTCTCTTTATATATAATTGTAATAGATATCATTAAAATGACATGGGGGCATCATTACATAGCTAGAAAGGTAGAGGCATTAATTGGGCTGTGAGCAGATCTGGTTTGCTCTCCTAAGTTACCCTTGCTTTCTGTGGTATATGGAGACAGCCTCATGTGCCATGGCTCACTGAGCAGAGGGTGAGCTGCCCATGCAGCAGAGGTTGAGAGGTGGGCAACCTTGGCCAAAGGCCAAATGGAGCATATAGCAAAGACATGGAGAAATGCAGCACCAGCAAGAGTGGAGAGGAGGCCATGGTAGCAGTAATGAGCCCTGAGTTCTGGCCCGTCCAATAAAGAAAAGACCACAAGTTTCGGTCACAGACATCAGCATCAAATACCCACAGGACATTCAGTGACAGGATCATGTTCAGAATGTGCTGTAGGTTCCTTGGGGCAAATGGAAATGCATCCAGGTGCATGGATCTTTCCCTTCACCAAAAAAGTGGGGAAGGAGTGATTGATGACCTTTTGTGTTTTCTAGGCCACGAGTCATTGCAGCCTGGCAGGGTGCAGTGGGCACCTTCACCACCTGCTATACCCACCCCCTCGACCCAAAACACACACACACGCACACATCCTCTTCCTGAACAAGAAGTGCAGATGCCTTTGGCTCTTTCTCCAAGTGTTCTCCTTGCACCTTATTTGGAACAGGCATTTTGGACAGCTCAGTCTTTTGTGGCCTCTTTCCAGGTATAAGTTTCTTGGTCTAGACAACTCAGCATTGTAGTACGTCTCTGCCAAAAACCCAGGCTCTCAAAGTCTCCTCTTAGTGTTGTAGGACCAAAAGAGCCTTAACAAGTCTCCTGCAGAGGTTCTCCTGATAATGGAGCAAAAATAAGCCTGAAATTGCTCACCAGGGAAAGCTGCCACCCTCCCAGCCTTTCTTTCAGGATTTGCTAAGTAGGCAGATGCTTTCTCCTTGAGCTAACTTGATGTTGGGGAGAACTCTACTCTGAGAGATGGCCTTCTCCAGAGACTTCTCAGACTACAGCATGGAGAATAAGAGACACTAAATGTTCAGCTTCTTCCCAAAGCAAGAACCAACACAGCCCAGTCTAGAAACAAAATGAGAACTACTAGCTTGGATTGCAGGATTCTGCTTTTTCTTTTTTGTTGTTGTTATTCTGTTTTTATTTTTTCAATTACAGTTGACATTAAATATTATTTCTTATTTGTTTTTGCCATCTTGACCAGAACTCTCTGGCTCACTTTTTCTGGAAAATAGCAGGCAGACTTAGACCTGAAGCTAAGAGCTCTAGTCAGCATGAATGCTCCAAGACCATCCTAATTCCATATAATATTCTCTCTTCAATAAAGGCCCTTCTCTCAGTGTATAATTAAATGCCATTTCATTTTAATATCTGTAAGGCCTTTCATCTAAATTTTAAAGATTCTATGTGCTCAATTTTTAGATCTCAAAACATGGTTCCCTCCTGAATCCATAGCTGCTAAAGCTGGGATAGGTCAGCTGGGGTGCCTTCAGAGTTTGTACTTATCATATTACATCATAAATAATTTTAATGGGAAATGTTGAATGCCATAAAAAAAAGAAAGCAAGATGAAGGTGATGTGTGAGTTTAAAGAAAGAAAAGATGCCATTGTCTTAGAGAATTGGGAAGTTTTCACATGTCTTCTAAGTGATAAAAATAACCAAAAGTGTTATTGTACCAAATTATAGCATGCTGCCTAAATTAACACAGAAATTCATTCACAGTGGGGTAGTGGAAAGGTCCTTGAACTAGAAGTCAAGGCAAGGTACAGTATCCTTAATCTCTAAAATGAAAAGAAAATTCCAGTCCTGGCATCCATAGTTCTGAGTTTCTATAGATACTTTTTCTACAGAATGTTAATAATGTATGTTTTTTTAACTATCACATTGTGTAAAATACATATGACATTTTTGGGTTTTTTCCCTAAATTAAAATAAAAACTGGTCAATTATCATAAAAATCAACTTCTGCTCTGTAAAACTCACTTAAGAGAATGCAGTGACAAGCTACAGACTGGAAGAAAATGTTTGCAAACCACGTTTGACAAAGGAGTGAAATCTAGAATATATAAGTTCAAAACTCAACAGGAAAAAAGCAAAATCTCCAATTAAAAATGGGCAAAAGAAATGAATAGGCATTTTCCTAATTGGAAAGCAAATGAGCACATGAAAACATATTCCGCATCATTAGCCATTAGGGAAACAAATTAAAACCACAATAAGATATCACCATATTGACATCAGAATGATTAAAATAAAAGATTGACAACACCAAGTGCTGGTGAGGGTGCAGAGAAACTGGGTTATTCATACATTGCCAGTGGCCATGTAACAAACACTCTGGAAAAGTTTGGAGAGTTTCTTACAAAAATAAACATGTGATTACAAATCACACAACAAATGTGTTCTTAGGCATTTATCCCAGAGAGAAGAGAACATATATTCACACAAACACCTATGCATGAATGTTGATAGTAGCTTTACTCATGATAGCCCTGAATTTGAAAAAAAACGCATGTCCTTCAATGATAAATAATTGAGTGGGTTACATCTATATCATAAAATACTGTTAAGCAATAAAATAGAGTGATTATTGATATGCAAGTTGGATGAATCTCAGAGGAATTATGCCAAGTAAAAATAGCCAACTCCAAAAGGTTACATATTGCATTATTCCACTGATATAATATGCTTGAAATAACAAAATTATAGAGATAGAGAACAGATTAATGGAGCTTCATGACAGAGGTGAAAGTAGAAACAAGGTGAATATTATTATAAAAGGTCTTTGTGTGATGGGAAATATTTTCTATCTATGGTGGTGGATTATACAAACCGCTACATGTGATAAAAATGCATTAAACTAAATATAAACATGCACAAACACATATACCCACACACTGAATTCATGTAAAACTGATAAAATCTGAATAAGATCTCTTGACAATATCAATGCCAATTTTATGTTTGTAATGCTGTATTATAGTTTCATAAGATGTAACCATTGGGAAAAACTGGAAGAAGGGTATATGAGATTCTGCTGCCATAAAGCATAACATAAAGCCTGAATTTCATAAAAGAAAATGTTGATAAATTTTACTTTATAACGATAATTTGTAACAACAAACAATTTATATAGAGGAAATACTCATTCAGCAAAATCAAAGATAAATGACAACCTGGGAAGACATGTATAATTTAATCACAGACAATTAGCTAAGTTTCCCAATACATAAAGAGCTCGTCCAATTCAATTAAATTAAGACCAGTAACCAGTAGAAAATGAAAAAAAAGAAGATATTCATAGATAACCCTCAATACCTGAAAAGACATGAACTTTAATTATAATAATATAAATGAAAATTAAGTCACATTATCATACCTTTTTTGAACCACTAAGATTGGTGATGATCAAAAAGTTTGATAGCGTTATGCTACTGAATGCGTAGAGAAAGAGGCACTCTCATAGACTACCCGTAAAATATAAATGGTATAACTTCTATAGAGGGCAATTAAAAATTTCTCAGAATTACAAATGCGCATCCCTTTGATTCAGCAATTCTATCTCTGGGAACTTATTCTACTCAGAAACTTGTCTACACGCAAAATGTTGCACAGAAAAGGCTATTTGTGGCTGCACTTATTTGAACAGCAAAATAATAGAAACACTCTACATGCCCATCTCTTGGGGAGAGTTAAAGAAATAAGGGTACATTCACATAGTGGAATACTATTCAGCCATCAGAAAGTATATGGAAGTGCTTTATAGACTGATACGAAATTATCTACATGAATAGGAAATGAAGAAAGCAGTTTCTGAATAGTGTGCATAATATGTTGACATTGCTATAACAATGGGGATATGTTTGTCACTGCTTATAAATGCTTAAAATACCACAATAAGAATATGGAAAAGATGGATAACATTGGTTTGCTTCTGGTAGGTGAAGTTTTTGCTGAGAAATGAGGGTAGAAGATAGGCTCATCATTTCATAACTTGGGAGTTAAATGATGTGCATCAATTATATATTCAAAAATTAATTAAATAATTTTTAAAGAGACTCTAAAAATATCTTTATCTAAATATAAATGATCTCCACTTTTGGCCTCCACGTTCCCTGCAAGACTCTTCCCTGTATGGCTTTGTAAATTATGCTCCTCAGCTATATCCTCTACACAAAAACAAGAGGAATTGGAGTCTTTGTAGGTAGCAGGGTGTGGAAGTGAGTTGGTGGTATTAGGGAGCTGCATTTGAAAGAATAGAAAGGTCTTTTCACCTAAAGCAATGCAATTAGGATACCTGGTATCCTAATAGGCTTCCCTCACCAGACCTGCTCCTAGAACCATATTAGCAATGAAACAAAAAGGATTCAAGGGCCTCTGTCTTATTTTTAACCTTCTGTTACAATTTTAATACTGAAATTACTCCTACATGAGATGATTTTGGTGAGAACCTTTGTTTATTCACAACCTCAGGAGTTCCCTGGGTGAAATCTGAAACTGGTTCTTGTAACCAGGGGCAGAGAGAGACAGAAGGAAGAGGCATCCCACTCCAGATTGGTAAGTGACAGGTTTAAAAACCAAGGGAACTTACATAAGAGGCTTGTCTTGGGCAACCACAAGATTAGTAGATCTCTGCCCCTACCTGCCAGAATCTTAAGAGTTTATGTAGAGACTTTACCTGGGTTCAGTCTTGTACAACCTAGTCAAGATGGTCTCAATAACACATTACTTTGTCAAGGCTGCATCCTTAAGTGGCTCCCACTGTGGGAACAGTGGGCAGAACGTATATTCCAAGGACAGGAAAGGAGGCTAGGAGCCTCCAATTGCCTGGGTCCAGCTCTCAGGTCAACTGGTGATCATGTCTTCTCAATAACTTCTTCCAAAGGCATCTGTGAGAAATCTCATGTTAATTTCTTCTTTTATCAATGGAGTGTCTAAACAACTACCAGGAACTCCAAAAGGAGCACTTATGAGGCCTGCTCTGTCTTTTCTGCAGAGCTAGCCAAACTCCAGGGGTGGCTATTTAGCTCTGTAGCTCTTTTGTGGCTGGATGCAAACAATGTTAGAGTCCAAACTCCTGCCCAGTATCTGAGCCTAGATCATGGCATCCAGACATGGGTAACTGCATTACTAAGAAGTATTCTCTCTCCAGTGCTCTCTTAGATGTCTTCCTTTTGTACAAGACTCTAAAGCTAGTTGCTCAAGAGAAGCTTATTCTAATTACTCTTTCCGAAACTGTCTTCAGAGAGCCTGCTGTGGTTTTTGCTCTGATCTGCAGGAAAAGTTCCTAAGGATGCATTAGATCAAAGGTCACTGTACCCATTTCTAGTGCTGCCTGGAAAGCTAACTGGATAGACTTTTTTCTGTGTCTCCCTCACATATATAAATCTTGGATTCTACTTTATTATTCTGTTTTATTCTTTTAGGAGTTATGTTGTTCCTGTGGCAGAAATAAGAAGCTGCAATATTCACAGATATATTCAGAGAAGGTACAGTAAAATCTGGTCCTGGAGGTCAGGGGGTTCATATTCCATGTAAAGCAGTACATTCATGGACATCACGATTAAATATATATCATACTAGGGTTTCAGCTCATTTGCCTTATATAATTGAAAATGACTCAATTTATTGCAAACTAAGATTTAGGAAGCTCAGTTTACAGGTTGACAAATCAGCATTTGTCTGCACATATTTCACTATTTTGCATAATTAATTCCTCCCCATAGTATACAAGGCATTTTCATCTACAACAAAACCAGCCAATTTCTCCTTCCCTTCCTGTTAGCCTCATGTAAATGGTATTGATTCAGAAGATGCATATTCTTTTCCAAAACATTCTCATGGAACAAAACTAAGATTTTCATCCCAATCATTATTGGCTGTTTATTACCCAGCTTCCCAAATCTCATTCATAAAAGAAAATTAGAAAAGGAAAAGTTGAGTCATAGGAAAGAAAGACAGTGCTGATGAGATGTATTCTCCTGATTCAGATTAACTAGGTGTATCAGCTAGTGTTACAAGGAAGAGAGAATAAAGAAGCTAATTAAACTGGCTTTGACAATAGAGAAAATATACTGATTCATTTGCCTGAAAATTCCACAAGTAGAATAGTTCAATAATACCACCAAGGTTATTTTAATTTGTTTTTGTTGTCTTTTGTAATGTTTTCTTCAGAATTGTCTTCTCCTAACGCTAGCTCTCCTCTTCATTCTAAGCTGGTTTTCAGAAGTTTCAAGAGCTACACAGTTCCAGCAAGAAAGAGACACCATCTTTCTTCCCAGCAAAAGTTGTAAGTGTAGCTCTAATTTGATTGGCCAAGATCACATGCCCAACATTGAGCCAATCACTGTGACTAGGCAGAATAAGTGCCCCAATTGTTCATGTGCTCTATCTCTAGTAACTGGGGTGACATCAGCTTCTCTAGAACAAAATACATTACCAACCCAAATTGGGAGCTATTAAGAAGATATCTGGGGGATAGAGGAACAGACAAGAAAACTACCAAAATATATTTAGTACAGTAAAGGAAGGTGAATTCGAACTGTAGAAAAATCTGAATTATAGAAGACTATCAATCTAAATTTCTTTAAAAATATTCTATACTATAGTTTTATTTCTTTCACATACATGCAGAAACTCAAGTTAGGCCAACAAAGTATTGACAGCTCATTTTTGTTTGTATGAAACCTTGAGATCACTGAGGCAGGAGTGGAATGGAACAAGAAAGAGGCGCTATTTCTCACTGCTCTTCCTTCTCTTTTGGAAAATTGGGCAAAGCAAGAAATATGGAAGATGGATAAGAAAGTCTGTGATGGAGAATGGGCAAGGACAACAAGTTTCGATTTTCATCAGGTAAATATTTGATATATTCTAACATAATAACCATCTATAGCAATGTAATAACTTTATTATGTTTATATTATTGTTCACATGGCAAACCTTTCTCTGATTAGAAATAGCAGAAAAAAGATAGTACTTATCAGGAATGACTGAGTCTTTCTACTAGAGTGAAACTTTGATAACTTTATAATTGCTGCCAAAGCAGAAATTGCAAGGATGTTTCCTATTCTCCTTCTCCTTGCTAGTGACAGACATAACTAATTAATCAATGCTCATTTTTCTACTAAGCCTACTTCACAATCTCCCTTGATGAAGTGCTCCAGAGAGCTACTACCAATTGATAAGACTTGGAAATAAAGATAAAACCTGCTTGACATACAAATTTTAGCCTGATCCTTTTGCATTTTCATTTACTGTGAGGTTTCTCCTAAAGACACAATCCATTTGGTGGTTCATTCATTCTCTAGGCTGAACTGATGAATCTATGAATCTTCTTTCTGAATTAATCTTCATGGCTCTCAGGTGCCTCCTATAGGAGTATTTCTTCAAGGATTAATTTTAAGTATAACCAGCTGTCCCCAAATCACTCCTTACTTCGTTATCTGTGACAGCCAGTGATTGGTTAATTTGACCTTCATTTTTGGTAATACCATTCATTCTGATCTCTGGGGTTTTTGCCTCTGCAATTCATTTGGAATAGGTTGTAGATGTACAATTTTTTTAATCCCCTCCTCATCTTACATAAAAACATGCAGCTTTCTAGGTCATGTGAGGTTTATTTTGTGTAATGTATGCCTATTAGTGTAAAGTCAATATTTTACCTGCATCAAAATTTACTAGAATGGGGTTCTTATTAAAAATGCCATTTCTGGGTCCCACTCTGAAGTCACTAAATCAGAATTTCTGGTGATCACCAGAACTGATTTTTAAGCCAATTCCCAAAGTTATTCTTAAACCCATTGAAATTTGAAAATAACTGCTACCGGAAACAGAGTGTTGGGGGGAAATCATGGTGAGTCTACCCAGACAGGAGTCTTAAAAGTTTTTAACAATGGTATCTTCTGAGCTCTATTGATTTTTAGATGGAGCTATGTCTGATCCTTCTTAAGCTTTCAATGACTCATCTCTTATGATTCTTTCCTTCTGAAAGTTAAGCCTAGAACATAGCCAGATTAAGAGGCAGGCCAGTGGAATATTTGTATGGAATGCCATCTCAGTCATGCCACTAAACATCACTGAAAATAAAACAAAGAGTTCTCTGTTTACTGGAATCCTCTTAGGAAGTGATAGACATGTAAGTGGAAGGAATAATCTGATGAGTTGCTCAGGAGGAAATCATCCAAGAAGCTTGTCCTAATAATAATAATAATAATAATAATAGTGATGGTGATAGTCTATGGCTTTCTAAAAAGATTGGATATGATAATAAACTATGAGTCTTTGGTTTTACTACATGGAATGTTTAAGGTTTGGGCCAGAGCTGAATGTTGTGGATGAGAGAACAGGCTAGGGCCCAATGCCTTTGGCTTTCTATCATGGCTTCACCACCTATGTAATTGGTTGTTCTTATAAATAAATCATCAACAAATACTTAAATTATATCAGTTTTAAAAGGTACCAAATTTGTAACCTTCCTATAAAATCTGTACATTTCAGCGTGGCATGTTATAAACTGTTCAATTTTTTCATTTTTCATTTTGATTCTTGGAAATTTTTCTTCCAAGGTTTCATCCCCTTCTCTCAAAAGTTAGCCCCATAGACTTTAGAGACCACAGGATTCATGCCTTTAAAATAGAAACAGAAGCCAATTAAATCTCAAAAATCTCAAATAAGAGTTATTTGCATCTCTGAAGAAACTTTTGACAAGTATGACAAGCAACCAGAGCTAATAAAAGCCATCTGGATTTACACAGAAGTTATCTCAGGCTACTGCCTAGTATAAGGGTCCACAACTCTAGTGCTGTGGACTGGTACTGGCCTGTGGTCTGTTAGGAACCAGGCCACACAGCAGGAGGGAGCAGTAGGTGAGTGAGCAAAGCTTCATATGCAACTGCTCCCCAGCTCTAGGATCACTGCCTCAGCTTACCTCAGATCATCAGGCATTAGATTCTCATAAGAACACTGGTCCCTAGTGCCAAAAAGATTGTGGACTGCTGGCCTAGTACATTCTCTCTCCTCTCACCAGTGCTTTTGGACCCTAGCTAGCATACAAGCCAGAATTAACACTTACCTAATATCTCTCTACTTCAAAAGATTTCTCTCATCTTTTCTACCTACCTATTCAAGCAAAGAGTTAGTTAATTTTCTGGTGTTCCCCTTTTCTATACTAAAAGTATCTGCACTATAAAATAAAAACTCTTCGAACTCACAGAAACATTGAAGACTTGCCTCTGAAATTTTAACACTGGCCATGAAATCCTATGGTACTTTTTCCCCCCACTCTGATGTTACCCCTTATGCCATTCCAGTTGTATGTGAGAGAAACCAGGACATTTTGGCAACATGGGTAAATGTGCTACTTTGCCTTGGAAATAATCACTCAACTGCATTTTAGTATAAATTTCCTGCAAATAATTATCGCTTTGGGATATTAGCAGATGGCACATTATTTACTTGTCCAGAACTCCTAAACCATCTAAAATACAAGATAAGCCCTCTTACCACTGAGTTCTATTTAGGAATTTAATAGGTTTCTGGTTCAAGATGTCAACCTGAGCACATGTTGCTACTTACATATTCTTCCAAGTTTATGTTGAAGAATGTAACACATACACCCATAACAGAGCAGAAGCATAGAAATAGATACCATTAGTGACTATCTGGAGGATGAAATATAGTTTTTATCTAATCGACAGAAAACGGGTAGAAAAAACCATAATGTTAAGCATCAGTCCTGTCAGAGGAGCCCAAAGAAGATCTAAGTTAGAATCCCCAAATGCAGAAACAGAAGTAGAGACCATCTTTAAGGTTTTTATTGAAGAACTGCATTTTAAAGACTATGTCATTGGATCCTCTTCTCATAAACGGAGTTGCTAGCAGCCACAGCTTTTGTCATTAAGGTGAAGTTTGAGAACTACTTTCTAGAAAAAGTAGTTGATCTGTTGCTGCAAGAAATGATTGGTCTATTACTATTGCTTTGTAACAAACCACTCCAAAACTTAGTGGTTAAAAACAAATATGCATTAACTCTCATCTTTCTGTGGGTCGAGTGTCCCCAGTTTGTTTTTTCTCTCATGTCGGTATAGGAAGATGGGGTATGAAACTGGTAAAGTCATGAGAGGAAGCTGGTTCAGGTCCAAAACTAATTGTGTCACTTCAGCTGTATTCTAAGGGTCGAAGTAGTCATATATTCCTATAGACTCAAAGAAAGAGGGAATTAAGCTCCACCTTCAATGAGAATAGAAAACAAATGATTTGCATCTAGCCTAGGAGAGCTTCTGGTTAGTTATGGTGGCAGACACTGCAAGGGAAACAAAGAAAAACTGAAGTACTCAAGGATCCTATTCCTAGAGGGCTTTGCTCTGGCAATTGTGGGGTCCATAGTCTGTTTCCTTGTTTCTGGTCTCCAAACATTGCAAGAGAGCCTGCCTATAATTAGATTTGCTGACTGAAAGTTTACATTTGGTCTTATTTATGAAAGACGCACAACTGCTGAGGAAATGTACACCAATTATATGCACATATAAAAGTAGCTTTTTATTTAAAATAACCTGCATACAAGATTTCAAGGCATTTAAAAAAACTTTTTATTTAAAATAACCTGCATACAAGATTGCAAAGCATTTAAAAAAAACTTTTTATTTAAAATAACCTGCAAGGCATTGGAAAAAAACTCAGAAGCATGAAAGAGAAAGAGAAGGATCAGTAAATATAAAATAAATAACCCTAGATGAAGGGAAGAACATAATTCAGGGAAAAGAGGAGAACTATTAAAAACATTCTGATTTCTGCCTACAGATTTGGGCAGATACTGTAACCACAAATTAAGAGTAGTCTCTTTTGAAATAGTACCAATCAGAGAATAAGAAAGAATTCTTCAAAATTAAGATATTACTACATGAGTGAAAATTTTGCTAGCTAGGTTGGAGAATAAATTGGACAGAAATTAAGATTAAGTATTTGATCCAGAAAGTAAAATCAAGAAAATCTCTCAAAACTTGGAGTAAAAAGATAAATAAATGTAAGGAAAAAGTTAAGACACACAAATGGCAAATCTAGGAGGCCTGAAAGTCATCTAATATACTTCTTAAAAGGAAAGAACAGAAGCATAAGAAGGTAAAACATAATTATAGACATTAAAATAAAAACAAAATTCCCTGAGCTGGGTGTAGACATGACCCTTAAGAATGAATATCGACTGATTATGGAGAAGGGTAATGAGAAAATAACTCACATTTAGACACATTCTACTGAAATTTCCTAACTCAAAAAATAAAGTGAATGTCCTTAAAGCTTGTAGAAAAAAGAGGAGGTCATTCACAGAGAGAGATAAAGTATACTGACATCTACTTCTGATCAGCAACACTGAGCTTTGGGTATGAGGAATAATATTCAAACTGCTATAAGGAAACTATCATGAATCTAGAATTCTATACCCAGCTAAACTGCCGGTAAAATGGAGGGACAAAAAAAAAAAAAAGATGTTTATGGACAAACAAGAATCCAGCAAGTGTGTCCATTGCTTGTATTTCTGATATATGAAGAGACTGCTTACCAAAGTGTTCCCACAAAATAAAGAGCAACTGCAAGAGGAAGGCCAGCCTGAAATGTAGAGCCAAGGCAAGTGGGGAGGCAAGTAGAGGAGGCAAGAATGACATTAACAGAGAATATATGGAACCTAAGTGCTTGGAATTTATAAAGGCTGATAAATGTGATTTCTCAAACTTTTAAAATGTTACAAAAACAAAAATAAGGTTAAAATATAAGTGACAAACCAGAAAAAAAGTTTGTATCACTTATGATAAAGGATTAATATTCTTAGTATGAAAAGCACTTTAATAAGATAATTTTTAAATGAGATAAAAATATAAAAAGGGCAAATCTCATGAATTGGCAAGTCCCAAAGAAAGAAAGAAGTGAAATCAGGTAAAAGGTGTCTGTTATGGATTGAATGTTTGTGTTCTCCCTCATATTTATACACTAAAACACTACCTCCCAATGTGATAAAATTAGGAGGTGGGGCCTTCAGGAGGTGAGTGATGCCCTTTAAAAAAGAGAGTGGTTCTCTTATTAATGGGGTTAATGCTCTTATGAAGGAGAAACCAGAGAGCTCTCTACCACTTTTCCATCATGTGAGAATATAATGATAAGATGGCCATTTATGAATCAGGAAGAGAGCATTTACCAAACATCAAATCTGCCAGCACCTTGATTTTGGACTTCCAGCCTCTAGACTGTGAGAAAAATTATTTGTTGTTTAAGCCATCCAGTCTATTGTATTTTTGTTACAGCAGCCAGCACTCACCAAGACAAGACATTTTCTGGATTCCCTACAGGGCTTCTCCTTCCTAGAAATTCAGCCTGAGCAGAAGGATTCCACTTATTCTCCAAGCCTTACATGAGTGTGTAGATCTGGAGTGTTGGGAAGTGTTGACTTTTCAAGGGAGGCTGTGTGTCAGTGAAGGAACTACATATAAAAAGCAGGGGACAGTTTTTAAACAGCTACCACATGTTTGGGGAAAGAGAAGTAAGACCAATGAAAATTGTTAAGAAATTTGATTCTGCTAAGTGTGTGTGTTTAATAATTATCACTTTTATGCTTTATTATGACCTTTAAACAGCTTGCTTAGCCGTCAGACTTGGTGGGTTCTTAACATCAAGCAGCTTTATTTTCCCCATCGGTGCTTTCAACCATACTCTGTTGAATCTATTTCTCATCCCCTTAGCCACAACTTAGGCAAATTGCAAACTTTCTGGTTGCTTTTGGTTATTAATAGTCTGTCTGGTTTAAAGTTTTAATCAAATATCCTATTTAAAATTTTTTATCTCCTCCAAAATCAGATTTGGAGCTTTGTGGTGAATGGTGGGAGGGGGGTCTATCTAGTCTTTTACTCCACCCTTGCAGTGCAGGATGAGGACACAGTCTCCTTCTGGGTTCTCTTCTCCCCACCACATTTCCAGGTTCCATTCCTCTTGGAAGACAGAGAAGAGTAAGAGCAACATTGACGATGACCTTACCTGTCAGCTTTGCAAAACATCTTGTTCTCACTAGGATCATCTCATTCAAACTATTTTTGTTATCTCCAGAAATGTGGTGGCACCTTTGTAGATGCATGTAAGTGTTTCCTGGAGTAATGGGCACCTCCTTTGTAGCCTCCCCCTCTATTCTCTGTCATGTACACTGTATCACAGTCCTCATGTCCACCTTGTGAGGGCTTCTTGCCTTCAGAAATCTCCAGAGAAGTGTGTCTATCATTGTGTTCATCTCACTCTCAGGGACATGGTTAGATTCTTTCAGGAATCATTGCATGGTGCCCTAATCCAAAAGTAGCATTCAGCTATGGAGTGCCACACTCATCTTTCCTTCTTGCAGAGATTGTCAATCTTTCCTATTAACATTCTTGGAACATTTACCCTCACCTCTCACTTTTTTTTTGTTTCATTTTGTTTTTTGAGGGGTGAGGGTGATAAGTTTCCTGCCTCCATAAGAAAGAGGAGTAGTCATTCCCCACAGATGGCTATATTTCAAACCTTTGATGATTTTCCTGATCATCCCTTCTTGCTACAATTCATATTCACACACTTCAATAGAGTAGAGAACTTCCACCTTGGAGGCTTGATGAACCTCTAAATCATAGGACCTAACCCAGCTCCCAGGCCATGCCCCACCTGCCAGTCCCACCTCGCAGCCACTCCCTAGCTTTGCCAGGGATTTCTAAGGCAGACTGCGGTGACATGGAAGAGAAAAGCCATGCTTGTCTCTGAACCGTCAGAATACTTTCATGACTATGGCCATTCATATACTGAAAATGGTTTCATTCAGATTTTTTTCCTCTCTGTACATTTGAAAAGACAAGAGCATTAATTAACATATGACTTGATATAAAAACACAAATAGAAATCATAACAAAAGTGTAACCTTTAAAGGGTTCAAATTTAAAATCTCTGAGAAAGCAAGTGATTATTTTATTGATGTGGTTTCTCTATCTACTAGCTCTCAAAACCTGCAGGTGTTAAATTAGCTGCACAAGAATTTCTCTCTGCTTCCGAGTGAGTCTGCAGTAGAAACATGCTAATGAGAATTAGAGGAAATTAATGGGAAAGGGTCTAGGATGCCATGAGAGAGATTCATTCGGCACAGCTTCCTGTGCGGTAAAATTTCAGAAAAGCTGCTTTAATTTACCGTGACCCAGGAGCTTATAAGTAAAAAAAAAAAAAATGTGTGAAACTATACCCGTAGCTGGTCCTTCCTCCTAATGCACAAGTCTGAAATAATCCTAAAGGGAATATCAGTGTCAAAACAGCTATTTCCAAAACAAAAACAAAAATGACAACAAAAAGAGAGAGCAGCAGTGAAGCATCCCTAAAACTGCGCAAAGAAGGGCAATATTGGTATTAATGCAAATGGTGATATATAATTATTATATAACCTCTGACTCCAATGTGAAAGATAAGGCTAATGCTAGGTCTTTAGCAAGCCAAAGTTTTGTGGCTTATCTGGTCCCAATGTCTCATTTTACAGGTAAAGAAGCTGAGGCCCAGAGAGATTAGGATGGTACCAAGACAAGTCCTACAATCTATGACAGCACTGGGACTTGAATTCAAGCCTAAATGCCAATGCGCTAAGCCATATTGATGATGACACAGAAATTGACAGGTAGGTGAATATTAGCACTGATCTTGGCCCTGCGATGTCAAAGACCAAGAGAGAGGTATTTGTGTTAAGGGCAAGTTGCAGACCAGCATTCATGCCATTGCTAGTATTTTCACTTAATTCAGTCTGGTAAACATTTATGGAACAGTTTCTAAACTAGGTACTGTCTCTGACCTCAAAGAATTCATAGTTCAGGGTGGGGAAATGACATAGATGATAGAGACTTTGTTTATCCTTCTTGTAATCAAATCAAAGTTGTGACATAAACATGGAGCAAACAGCAAGATAAGTCACCTGGGATCTAAATGAGTAAGCCCAACAACTAGGGAGACAAATAAAAAATCGTCCTTTAATAGGAGGAAGTAGGATGCGATGAGGACACGAAGTTCCCCGTCCCAAGCAGCTGAGTGGGACAGAGACTGTGGCAGTGGCAGCTGGCAGTTGCAGACGCCTCTTAAAGGGGCCAAGTCTGCCAATGGACTTTTGCGGTAATGGACCTGCTCTCTCTGAGCACCAGCATCCAGTTGGCTGCTCAGGGGGCACCAGGGACTTGCACAGTGACACCAAGTTGTTAGATTGAGGTTTGAAGGTGAGGATTTCTCACAGACAGAGGTGCCAGTGGTATCCATTCTTCCTCTTTTGAGCCCTCCCTTCTTCCAGTGTGTGGACTCAGCACCGCCATAGCTGAGACATCATCAAACTAAATAACAGAGGTCATTCTGCCCAGAGAATTCCCTGAAACTCTGCTTCCCCTAATTCACAGCTCCAACCAAGCCACATCCAAGTGTGTCCTCAAAGAGTCAGGTGTTCCTTGCTGAGCAGTGCCAAGACTCACACTGGTGGCAGCTGGTGTGGTTTCTTGAGGCAACTATAAGCACAGCATCTGTGGATTGCTTGCTGAATCTTAACAGGTGGCCCCAGAGGGACAGAGGCCAAGGCTAAACTTGGTTTGCAGCTGAACCCCTCCCAGGACTCTGCCACTGGACACCTACTACACAAAGCCACGCTAATATGACCAGGAGATATAGGATCTTTGCTTAGTACATAGAAACAGACACAGAAAGGCAACCAAAATGGGAAGACAAAGAAGCAGAAACCATATGAGAAAACAGAACAGAGATTCAGGAATAATGGAGTCAAGTGATCTAACAGATGCAGAGTTCAAAACACTGGTTATAAAGATGCTCAATGAACATAAAGGAATTGCAGATGAATTCAGTGAGAATTTCACAAAGAGATAAAAAAAAAACATAAAAATGGAAATAGAAATTATAAAAGTAAACCGGTCAGAAATGAAGAACATATTATCTGAGATGAAGTTTATATTAGATGGAATAAACAAAGTGGATAAAGAAGAGAATTGAACCACTGATATAGAGGATAGGGAAGCCACAGACACTCAATCAGAAAAAAGAAGCCAAGACTGTAATAATAATTAAGGAGCCTATGGGACACTATTAAAGGTAAAAATATCCATGTCATAGGGGTACCTGAAGGAAAACAAGATGTCGAGCAAATAATGATGGAAAATTTCCCTAACCTGGTGAAGAAAATAGACATACAACCCCAGGAAGCTCAGAGAGTCCCAAGAAAGAGGAACCTAAAGAGACTCACACTGACATGCCATAATTAAAATGCCAAAAGTTAAATACAAAGAGAGAATCTTAAAAGCAGCAAGAGAAAAGCAGTTAGTTATCTACATGGGAGCACCCATAAGAATGGAAGCTGATTTCTCAAAAGAAACTATGCAGGACAGAAGGGCTTAGCACAAAATATTCAACATGATGAAAACCCAGAATCTACAACCAAGAATACTTTACCTAGCAAAGTTATTATTTAGAGTCAAAGGACAAATAAAGAACTTCCCAGTTAAGAATAAGTGAAAGGAATCTATCAACACCAAGCCAATATTACAGGAAATATTTGAAGGACTTCTTCAAAAGAAAAAACATGTATCAAAAACATGAATAAAGAATGGTGATAACTACATCCCTATCAACAAGTAACTCAAATAGAAATGAATTAAGTGGTCCAACTGAAAGATAGAGTGGCTGAATGGATAAGAAAGCAACACCCCTACATATGCTGTCTACAAGAGACTCACTTCAGATTAAAGGAAGAGGGTGGAAAAGATATTGCCTTGATGGACCTAGGTGGTATTGCGCTGAATGAAATAATTCAGATAGAGGGAAGATAAGTATCACATGATTTCATGTACCTGTGGAATCTAAAGAACAAAGTAAACAACAACAAAAGCAGAAATAAAATTATAGATACAGAGAACATTTTGAGGGCTACCGGATGGGAGGGAGCTTGAGGGGGATGGCAAAAAAAGGCAAAAGGATTAAGAGGTACAAATGGATAATTGCAGAATAGATATAGAGATGTAGAGTGTAGCATGGGTAAGAGGGTTAAAAATGTTGTAATAAATATGTAAGGGGGAAGAGAGTTACTAGATTTATCAGAGTGATGACTATGCAAGTTATGTGGATCTCTGATCACTGTGCTTTACAATTGAAACTTGTATATTATTGTATGCCTACTATAATTTTAAAAAACTAATCGAATCGTGCAATGTAAATATGAGCAACTAATTGTCTATAGTGTTTCAACAAGGCTGAAAAAAAAAGAATTCATAGTTCAGCAAAGGAGGCAAATGACCAGTATTCAAATCAATACATATAAGCCAAGATGAAAAAATGCTGAGCAAAGTACCATGGGAACAAATATAAAGGAGCAACTAATCCCACCTCAATCACAGGAGAGTGAAGAAGTTTCCAGGGAAGAGTACAGAAAAGCAATTTTTCTAGTGGAGATGAGTACTGAACTGGCTCCTGAAAGATAAGGAAAGAAAAAAAGTGAGAAAAGTGGGAAAACATCAACAAAAATAGAGTCCTGAAAGTGCACATTGAGTCTGGGGTATTGGAGGTGAGTCCACTTTACAGAAAGGCTGGAAATGTCTGTGGGAGCTAAG
Source organism: Rousettus aegyptiacus (assembly GCF_014176215.1). Classification (NCBI taxonomy): domain Eukaryota; kingdom Metazoa; phylum Chordata; class Mammalia; order Chiroptera; family Pteropodidae; genus Rousettus; species Rousettus aegyptiacus. The sequence goes on from NW_023416309.1 coordinate 70,603,862, forward strand.
CTGGATTTATACCACCTTCTGCACCATGCTGGAAATTTTGTTCTTTATCTCGCAAATGATGGAGAGACAATGGAGGATTTTGTTTGTTTTTAGAATGAGTGAGTTTGGGTCAGATTTCTGTTTTAAAAAATAATTCTGTTGTTATTCCAAAGTATGAGTAGAATAGTAGAGTATAAAGGCAGGAAGATCAATGAAATAGCAACCAAAACAGTATAAGAGGGAAATAAACGCACAACCCCAGCCAAGCTGGTGGGGATGGAAAGAAAGATTGGGTTATGAGTAGTCCGTCCGAAGTAAAATTGACAGGCCTCCTGATGATTGCATTTGATAGCAAAGAAGCGTGGACTTCTGGTGAGAGCTTTGCTGATGCAAAGGTGAAAAGGAATGTTCATAATGATGAGGAAGTTGATGCTGAGTTCCCCATTCCTCTCTGTATTCCAGTATTGGCTGCTGGTCTAATTCTTGAACAACAAGCTTGTTTCTGCTTCTAGTGTATGATCTGCCTGGAAGGCTCAGCTCCAGATTATTGTACAAAGGAAGAAGGATCCTCATCATTTTGGTCTTTTTTGAGGTTGAACTGTATCCTCTCCAAGTACATATGTTGAAGTCCTAACCCCTAGTCCCTCAGAATGTAAACTTATTTGAAAATAGAGTCATTGCAGATGTAATTAGTTAAGTTCGGATGAGGTCAGACTGAAGTAGTGTGACCTCTAATTCAATTTGACTCGTGTCCTTATAAAAAGGGAATATTGGGAAACATATGGGCACACAGGGAAAGCACTATGTGAGGATGAAGGCAGAGATTGAAGTGATCCCTAATCAAACCAAGGAACACCAAAGATTGCCAACAAACCACGAGAAGCTAGAAGAGAGGCACGGAACAGATTCTAACCTCATGGTGCTCAGAAGGAATCAACCCTGCCAACTTCTTGATGTTAGACTTCTGACTCCAGAACTGTGAGACAACAGAAAATGTTGTTGAAGCCATCTAGTTTGTGGTACTTTGTTTCAGCAGACCCAGGAAACAAATGCAGATCTCAACTCCAACAACAATTCCTGTGAGATGCCTTTGCTTACCACAAAATCTAAAATCATATCTCCCCATAACATCGCCTTGTTTCACCATCTTCACAACAATTAACATATTCTTAAGTTACCTTAATGTATTAATTTAGTTGTTTTATCTGTACCCCCTTTGCCTACCACCCAGCTACACCCTGCCCCATAACACTGAGAGATTTTTCTTGGTCTTTGCTGTATCTCTGAATATTAGAACGATCTGGCAACAGCAGGCAATCGATAAATATTTTATTGAATGTCAGTAAATAAACACTGGTTAGTCTTGACATTAAAACTAACTCTAATGTCAATTAAAATTCAAGTATTATCATCTGTTCTCTAGATAGCATTGAATTCAGAAGGTTTACCTTCTGGTACAGAATCATCAGGATTACTCTTCACTCAACTGTCTGAGCTGGGATGAATTGAAGAGTAGGACTATCCACTAGAACACACACCTTCATGGATCTCCCCAGGTAGCTTGGCTTCCACGCAGCATGCCAGCTTCAGCAGAGTTGGTCTTATACAGTGGCTCCAAGAGTGCGTGCTCCAGAGAACAAGTTGGAAACTGAATGACGTTTTATGATCCAATCTGGGAAGTCATACCCATACAGTGTCACTTCTACTATACTCTATTGTTCAAAACAGCCATAAGCCCATCCAGATTGGGGGAGGAAAGGGGACACAGACCCCACAACTTGCTAGTATGGAGGCAAGATTATATTCCAGACGATGTTAGGTGGGAGATATTTTGTTGCAGCTATCTTTGGAAAGTAGAGTTTGCCACAGATTCTTATTCAAAACCTAATTCTTGGGCCTTACTCCAAGAGATTCTGATTTCTGGGTATCATCTCAAGACAGGAAGATCTTTCAGGGGTCCTGGTAATGCATATTTTTAAACAAGCATTTTGGACACTTCTGATCTTGAGATGTACAATCCAGCCATCTAAGAACTCTACTTAGGACCTGTATAAAATGTCCAAGCAGTACCATCATGCAATTTAAATGTGAAAATCAGTAAATTGTTGTGCTCTCCCAAGGAATGAAAACCATAGAGATATAATAAGCCAACTTACCAGGGTTCCTATATCTATCAAAGCAAGCTACTAATATAACAATAAAAAGATTAAAACTTTTTACATATAAATTTTAAAATAGAATTGGAGAAATATTTGAAAATAAAAAAAAAACTTAAATCGAATTTTCTGTTTTTACTACTGCAATTGTTTTTAATGTCTGCCTAAAGAAATGGTGTCCCGGCCCGCGGGACAGTCAACAGGGATCCTAAGACAGAACGGGGAGGGGAAGGAGACAAGACGACGCAAAGAATGGAGACAAGACAGGCTTTCTGATCAAGTCTCATTTATTAAGGCTCGCTGGAGGCTTATATAGGGTGTGATTGGGTGATGTTGCGTTAGCGGGGCTGACTGGCCAGAGGCATTCAGGATATACTGTGTAACACAAAGAGGCCCGGCGAAAAGTCCCTTTGGCGGGAAGCGAGGCAGATACATCCAGGAGGCTTACGTGGCCTTGGCGGGAAGCCCTGCTGAGCAGCCATTTTTGGCCTGGAGCCATCTTAGTCAAAATAGCCCCCGACACAATGGCAGAGCTCTTACTCCTAAATAATGTAAATCCCTTTCAGTACTTGTGCTTTCTGTAATCACTGGGGAGGCTTTAAAATTCCCTCCAGGTGGCATTTTTTAGAGGTAGCAACCCCAACTCTCACCTTAGCTTTTGGGTTAATACTGTGTTTTTCTCGTTTTTCTCTTATTTATATCCACTCCATATCCTTCAGACAACATCAAGACATTATAGGGAAGCAAAATTTGTCACCCAAAATCTATCTCTCTGGTATGAGTATTCTTTTATTTTTAAAAAACAAAAGGCTACTTAAAATAATTTAAGATTGAGGGTCTTTTTTAGGCAGGGAGTTAACGCCATAGATAACCATAGTATAATATGAAATAGGTACAATAGACAGGGAGGAATCCAGCAAGTCTCATTTGATCAAAGTCTTCTCTGTGACTCATTGTCTCTAGTTGCCCAAACAAACATTTGTTTACTAAAAAGTAAGTCTTTTAATCTCTCTGTGAATTGCCTTAGTTCCCTTTAAAGTCCCAGATTCCTACCTTGCATCTCCTTAGTCCAGATTGGGATATACACTTAATTTTCCCTGACTCTCTTTGGAATTTTCATGCTTATATGAATTCCCCAACTGTATGTATTAAAACTTGATTTTTCCTGTTAATCTACCTTGTTTCATTTTATTTGACTAGCCATAAGAACCAAGAGGAGAGTTTTTTTCTGCCCCCACAATACTGCAAACCAATATGACATCATTCATTATAGTTCCTAGGATTACCTTATTCTGAATTTGGGTTTTTCTTGGAAAATTTGGGGTTTTCTTGTTTTTCTTACAAACCAACCCCAATCACTTCTCAGTCTTTGTGAGAAATTACAATAATTAGAATCACTCAAACATTTTTTTAAACGTTGTTAACTCTGTGAAAAGATTTGAACCTAATTTCTTTCCAGATATTGTCTTTGAATTGATTATGAAGGAGAGAAGAATTTGCTACCTCAAAATTAAGTCTCTTTGGCATAATGATTATTTTTGAGTGATTACTTTTAAGAAACAGGAGAAGCTCTGAAAATCGAATAGAAGACATTTACATTTGTAAGGGAAATCTCCATTTTTACAGGTGTCCCTTTCTGTACCAATCATATCCATGTTTCCTGTGCTTTTCCTGGTGACCGCTCATAAATGACTCCCAACATCTTTTGTCTTTAGCTGGAGCTGGTATTTAAAGTTGTGGCTTGGGCCATTTTGAAGAGTTACTCAGTTTTCCTGGATCTCTCCCATGTATACAGGAGGTATAAATGTTATTAAACTCATGTTTACTTTTTTCTTGTTAATCTATCTTGTATTAGACAGATTAGAGAGGTAGGGGCACCTCAGCTGAGAGCCTAGAAGGGAAGAAGGAAAATTATTTTTCCTCCCCCACTATTATATACTCCACCCTCCACTATCACCATTCTGAATCTTATTAATGTAATCTGAATGTAGCAGATGAAGACCTAGAGTGGATTCCTCACAGTTTGCTAGTGGTAGAGTATTCTGAGCCATGTACAGCTATTCCTGAAATTGGTTGTCAGGGGACTCAGAGTTGGAAGGGAAAATGGGGGCCAGATCAATTCTGAGATAAGCGAAGGGAATGGAATACAGGAATAGAGACCAGAGACCAGAACATACCCTAGTTAGGCAGGAGCTGAGCTAATGGCTGTTAGGAGAGTGTAAGCAAAGCCAGGTGAGAATGATAACAGAACAAGGTAGCTAGGAAAGTCACTAGCAGTTCTTCTTTGTATAAGAAGGCTTTAGCCCATGGCCCACAGGTCTTAAGGAAGTAGCTAGGAGTCCTTTGATGGTGTTACCCAACAGAAAGAGAGCTCATCCACCTGGCACACAGCGGAGCCAAACACTAAATGCCAAGAATTGTAGTAGAGAAATAAGAGCAGCTTTATTGCTAGGCACCATTCAAAGAGAATGGGAAGCTATTGCTCAAACTCAAACTGCTCAATCAAAATCTCTGGGTGGGTTTTTAAAGCAAAGGGGAAACAGGTATGAGAAAACGTTGGTGGGAGATTAATTGGAGGACCCTGGAACTTGGCCATTTATGGTAAAGGGCTTTAACACCGGATCTTCTTGGAAAATGAACCATTCACTTCTGAAAGGGTTCCAGTGTTCAAGTTCCAGTCATGTCCCAATTCTTTGGTTCTATGGGGAGGAACAAGACTTTCATTCCGGGAACAGCTGGAGGACAAGAGTGGCACATGAGCAGTATTGTCTCTGTAAAATAACTCAAAGATTGTATTAATCACCTATCTGCTTTAAGGGAGCAGAACCAGTTTTAAGTTGTGATCAATGCGATTCGTGTATTTTTCAATGGTGCAAAAATGAGTGGGATGCTGATGCTGGTGGCATATGCTCAGAGTATATGGGTATCCATGCTCATAATCCAGTTTCTGTAGGGCTTGATGTTCATTGGGCTGCCCTGAGAAACTCTATGCCAGTTGGCCAGATTCATAAACCATATGCTTACCCCGGCCTCTCTTTTGGCTCTCCTATGAACTCACAAAGAGAAGAAGGATAGATAACCCAGGGATGCCCCCTCCCTCTCCAGGATATGGCTCAGAAATTTTTTCCTTCCTTCAGACTTCCCCCTGTTTTAGCCCCAGCAAGTGGAGATAAGCCAAAACCGGTCTTTTCCAGCTTAGATGCCATTTTGGCTAAGGCATGATCTTTGGCTAATTATAATATTATTATAATCTTATTTGCATTGAAAATATGGTAACTCCCATCATGCACTTGACACCATGACAGTTCTGGAAACACCATGCAAGAAAAAAAAAGAGCAGGAAACAGAACTCCTCGCCTACTGGAAGGAAACAAAGAGGCTACATCAGTACTATGTTTCAGGGCTCTGCCTCCAGGAAGAAAAAAAGTTTATAAATCAGACGTCCTCATATGGCTTTTTCTCTCTCTGAGTTCATCCATATTCCCCTCTTGAGTATTTTCGCTTTAATAAAATTGTGCTTTCCTACTTCCTGTCTTGCCCTTAAATTTTTTCTTAGGCATAAGACAACCTCATAACCAGAGCACTGAGCTCTCCAGCAACAAAAGAAGGGATTCTCATGGGTTCTAGAGAGTGAAGCATACAAGGGAGAGCATTCCTGAATCATCTGCAGGATGTTGCCCTTTCAGAAGTTAATTAGGGCTTCAGTTGTTTATGATAATGATTGTAATCGTGATTACTGTAGAGATTACTTATAGTTCTGCGAGGAATACTTTCTGCAATTCTGTGTTGTTTTCTTCTTTAGTGTAGCAGCTTTCCTCATCTTTTCCCTCCATCTTTTTAAAGAAGTCTTACCCACCTTATTTCCACCTTCTCTTCTTCCATTTCCTCCTTTTCTTCACCCTTTCCCATTTCGAATAATTGAGTCATAGGACATTGCAGATGGAAGCTGAATCAAGACCATCTTGTCTAACCTCAACCCTTTATACCTGTGTAAATTGCATCCAGAGAGAGAAAGTGACAACTATGGTCAAACAGCTGGCTTGTGACAGATGTGAGCAGAATACCCAGGACTCCTGGGGTCCATTTGATGTTCTATTTGTTGCTCCAACAGCTGCATCTTTCCGTTTTTCTTTTATCTAATTGCCTGCCTGCCTTCCTCCACCTTCTTTTTAACTCTAGGAAATACAGGTAGGCTCCTGAGAGCTCCCAGAATAAGAAAAGCTATGTGCTTGTGATGTGAAGAGTTTGCAAGTGGCAAGAGCTGCAGCCCAGAAACAGCCATCTGAAGCCCCTACTGACTCCCTGCCCAAAATTGTCCCAACAGAGACCCACACCTCGCTTCTCCTGTGGCACACAGCACTGGAGGGGTCATTCTGACTTGCAAAGTGAAAATTGGTTGTTTGGTAATGACTCACACCAGGAGCCACTGAATCCCAACTGTCAGTTACTGACATTATTACAAATAGCAACTTTTTTGCTGCAAATGAAGCTGCAAATGAAATACTGGTTTCCAGCGGAGGACTTCCAACTGTGTGTGAATTGTTTGCAGGTATGCACACTGCAATGTTGGCCCTTTCCTACTCATTTATTGTTCTTGTCTTTGCTTAGGTCATGGCTGATATCAGGGAGCCTCATGGAACTCACCCCTACAGACAAAAATCACAGAAACTCCAGCTTTTGCTGTCTCTTTGCTGTGCTGTACATCTATTATGATGATAGAATCTGAAAATGTTTGAACTGAAAGCAACCCAGTAATCACCTCATGCCCTACTCTTTTATTTTGCAGATGATAAAATTGGGACCCAGATAAATTAGGGTCTTGGCATTTAGCAATGATGTTAGGAAGCAACCTCATTTAGGAAGCAGGGAGAGGGTAGAAGGAGGGACTAATATTTATTGAAGCCCTACTATGTGCCAGACTTAACACTTACAATCTCATTTAATTTTCAAGTAGGGCCTTTTAAAAAGGAAGGGCACTGGAGCTGTATACAGATGAAGGACTTGAGCAATATCCCACAGTGCAAAGAGGAAGAGCCAGCAGGAAGAAGGCTGCATGGTTTCCTTCCAAAGTCCCAGCTGGTTCTTTGTCCCACAACCTAGTGAAATCTTGAAAGTGTGCTCTAACAGATCTGTGAGCACTCAGAAGTGGAAGAAAAAGGAAAAGCTTCCCTAAGCCTCCTCTAGCCCTGTTCAGCAACTGCTTCTGCTTTCTTGCTCTGAGTTCTCTTCCACACATACTCAGCTCACAAACGCGTATTTTCTGCAAGTGTTATATAGACTGTCAAGACTGTGCTTCTTGAGATTTCTTGTACTTGTGACCACCAGCTTGGTGGTGCAACTCAACTCAGCTTCACAATTATAAATGCCTTACTTGATGCTTCACCAGAAAGCTATACTGCTAAAGGAGGTGAGATAGTCACTTAGGTTTACTAAATAGGAAATTAGTCTGAAGACATCATTGTGGATTGGGTCTACACTGAGCCCTTTTCAAAAACATGAGGAATACAGTGTCAGAATTTTAATTTCTGCCTCTACTTTTCCAGCAAATGGGATTCCTGGATCATAAAAACATTCTTGTTTTTAAGCATTTTGACTCTTTGTATTCATGGTTCAGTTTTAATTTTGCTTATTCTAGTCATAATTACTTGGCAGTTTTTTTTTTTTTTACCTATCTACATGTTTTTAGTATGTGTACAATTTGTCAGAACCAACACGTTGCAAGCCAGCTATATAACCATAGCTGTTCTTTCTTCTGTCTGGATGCAATTTACACAGGTGTAAATATTTGTTTATGTGATTATTTTGATAACTTTGATAATCTCTGGCTCCCCCATTAAAATATAGGCTGGGATGGTGTCAAATTTGTTCATCATTATACTCTAAGCCTGGCATACAGTAGATGCTCAGTAAACACTTGTTGCATGAACAAATGAGTGAGAGAATCAATGAAATAATAATTTAGTTGTCATCTGCCATAAGTAGACGATGAGAAAAGTTTAAATTCTGTGATCATTTTAGAATGCTGAATAAAATGCTTAGAATAAAAAAAAATCTATTCTTTAATTTCATATATTCATATTTTTTAAAGTTATGTACTAGACATTGTGGTTTAGTGGAAGAAGCATTGAAGATCAGAGTTCCAACTCAGCACTGCTATTTTGGGTGCTATATAAAAGCTGCTTCACTTCACAGACCCACAGTTTCTCCACTTGTAAATCAAGGGTGTTGGAGTTAATGAGCTCCTTATTCCCTTCTAGCCTGAAACTCTTTGAATTTTATGAAAACCTATGAGCCGTATCAGATCAAGAGAATATCCGTATGCCATAATTTCATCATACACAACAGTAAATACACTTTGCTTATAAGCTGTACTGCCAGATTCATGTGAAAAGGAAAAAGAACGCAGAGCCTTGTTCATAACTAAGCTTCTTGCTATTGACTTAATCTTCATCCATTCTTCCCTTAATCTTCATTTATTGCCATGGAGGGCAGGAAAATGCCCCACAATGTGTTGCCATGAACAGCTGGTCCTGGATTACCCACCCCTGAGACATTTCCAGAATTTTCCTTGGGAGCTTGGTGGAGTTGGCATGTTGTTACTAGCTTGATCCACTGACCCCTTTACCTTTTCTGTACAGGTGGAGAAAGTGACTGAGTAAGAATGGGAATTGTTCAAAGACTTAGAATACTGTTTCTCAAAGTATTTTTCAGGAAATGTTTGTCCACTAAAATACTCCATCAAAATGTTTCCCATTGTCAACAAGTCTGGGAAAGGCTGTCTAAAAGAGCCACTGCCTAGAAATGCACAACACACTCTGCATATTTAAGTGTCTGGTATTGACACAATAAACAAACCTTCTAAACTTTATTTAATCCTGTTTCCTAAATGTATTTGATCACAGAAGCCTCTTTTTTTCCTTATCACCCTTATTTACAGTTCATAAAACTCTTCCCACCACATATGCATAGAAGACACTGAGATCCTGAAAGAAGGACAATTGCCAATGCTAGCCCAGGGATAATTTGCAAAGAAGATAAAGTTTGCTTAAAATACACTCCTATTTCTCTTTCTGGACTCTTCTCATCTCCCCGGGTTTAGAGGAGGGCTTTTTCTGTTGCTCTCTTTCAGCATCAGAACACCAGATTCTGCTTTCCACTGGTTCATTTCATCCAAATGATTAGGAACTGTACTTGTTAACTCATGTTGTAGTCACAGATCTGAGCAAAGGCTTTAATCATCCTCTAGGTGGACAGAATGCAGCATCAAGGGAAATTCAAGCACCTATTTGTGAAAAATGCTGCTGAAGAGGAGAAAGGTAATATCAAGCCAAAGCAAAGTAAAAACTTTTATTTGAAAATGATATATTTTAGAATTGAGGACAAACTATTAGGAAATAATTAGCATTTTCAATAAAGTATAAGTCATGATTTGTCTGACACATAATAAAAATATTCTTAAGGAGAGAATGACCTAAATGAAAAGACAGCATGGTGAGATAAAAAAGAAGATAGGAGAATATGGCAATAAAGCTAATACTTTAACAGCAGTTGAGGAAAAATAGAACTGATCCTGTAGAAAATAATCATATAAGTAACAAAGGGAATAAAGTGGAGAAGTTCTCCAAGATTATAGAGGAAATGGGGAAAATTTCCAATTAGTGAAATAATAGAAATGAGAACAGAAAATGTAAATCAGCATACAGATAATTATTGTTCTTGAAGTAGAAAATGGGACAATTTAACTAGAAACAATAATCAAAGATATAGTAGAAGAAAATCTTTCTGAGATGAGAAAACTTGTGTATACATAGTGAAAGCTTCATTGCATAGTAAAATGTATATGCCTTATTTTTAAAAAACTAGAAAGAATTATATAAATTCTAATGTTTTATCACCATAATATTTATATGTAAAATAATAACATATAGTCTGATCTTAGATATAACCACTGTTAATATTTTGGTGTATCCTTGTGGCCTTTTTTTGTCTTCATAGCTTATATGGCTATATTAGTTATTTTGAATATAATTTTGAAAATAATGTTCTTCTAAAGTGATAAAGATAAAGGTTTATTTCTTCTTCGGTCATTGAAAGAGGATCAGTGTTTTCTTGAGGACCACCATGGTGGTAGTAGCTGCCATGGAAGTTAGAGTGAGAGAAACTTGAAAGATAAGTGGATTCAGGACCCAAGTCCTTGGAGTTACCCCACCTTACTCTAGGTATTTCTTTCCAAAGGTAAACTTTAAAATTTTGGATTTTGTTTTATAAAATACTGATCCACAACCATTGATCAGTTTTGTTTATAAAAGAGAGGAAAAGCACAGTGTAGTGGATTACTTGACCAGTCGCAAGATTAAATTTTTTGTAGGCAACTTCTAGAATGTCAATATCCAGACTAAGCATTTCCTTGCATATCTTTAGGAAATGCACTAACAACTCTGTGTGTGGAGTGGTTCAGAAATCTACCTATCTTAAGATAGGAGGAAGGACAGAATGAACTATAAAAATGCCTTTCTGTTCTGCTCACTTGTGTGTCCATGGTGTCACTGGATCCACTTTAAGGCATTTATTCTAGTGTTTTATCACCATAATTAACATTGTTGTGTGGAATTAACAAGCATGTAGGAAACCAGGGAAGAGAGAACTTAGGTACTAATGAGCACATCAATTATAATAATGATAAACTTACTGTCATTCCAACCATTGATTGTCACATCACTCAGCTGTTGATTACAAATGAGCGGAAGAAAGAAAAAATCTCCTATAACCCTACCACCCATTTAATTACCATTAATTTTTAGATGTATATCCTTTGAAGCTTTATGATGTCACATTTTAGACATGATTTTGATCATATGCTATAGTTTAAATTGTATATACTTATTATTTAAAATTCCACCTATTTTTTTCTGATATGAAATGGAGCAGATACTCATTGTAAACAGTTTTGGAAAACACAAAAGTGTAATAAAGGAAATTTTAGAAACATCCAAATTTTCATCATTTAGACATAATATTGCTAACATCTTGTGTAAGTCCTATAGCATTAAAAAATCTGTATTGTCTTTCTTGACTATAGAATTTTTATAAACATATTGTAAAAATCTAAACAAAACAAAAATGTATAAAGTAGAAAGTGAAGTCTTTGCCTTCAAACCCTCCACAAAATGACCACTGACAAGATTTTTTTATCCATCCTTCTGGACTTTTTCTAAGCATATACATATATATACATATATATTTATTTTTGTATAATATTGGGTTATAGAATGTTTTTCCTTCTGTATTCTTTTTGCATTTAGCAACCTGATGTGGAAACAATATCATTTATTTTAAAAAGTCTCTAATTGCTTGGTATTTAGGTTTCTTCTCATTTTTCTACTAACCAATTTTCAAGGACTATTCTTGTAATGTGTCTTTTCACACTTGTATAAGTATCTCTATAGGAACCATAGGGTCAAAAGACTCACAGTTCAATAATGCCGAAAAAATGTACATTTTAAATCTTAAAATACTTTCAAAGGTGATGTTCCAATCCCACTCTCACAAACAATGTATGAAATTGCCCAATTGGGCAATATTGGATATTTTCAATATCTTACTATTTCAAAATCTGATAACTGAAGAACCTCAGTGTAGTAGACCTACCTTATCTGGGAGGGATACATACCAAGACCCCCAGTGGATGCCTGAAACCATGGATAGTACCAAACTCTATATATACTATGTTTTTTCCTATGTATACCTATGACAGTTTAATTTCTAAATTAAGCACAGTGAGAGATTAACAACAATAACTAATAATAAACTAGAACAACCATAACAATATACTGTAATAAAAGTTATATGAATGTGGTCTCTCTCTCAAAATATCTAATTTGATTGTACTTATCCTTCTTCTTGTTGTGATGATATGAGATAATAAAATGTTAAACCTACTCCTGAACCTGTGTAACCATTTCTTACTTGCAGTAAATGGCTCAGTGTCATTCATTTCAGGGGATCCTTTGCTGAATAAAGTCTTTGTATAGGCTCAATGCTTTCTGTTGCAACACATTGCCATCTATCAGAACATGTTTTCTGTTTGTGTCTTCCACCTACAAATTTAATGGCTTTTCCATCTTAACTAAGCACTTATCATGCACCATGGCCATAACTTTTTCAATTTGAGGTGCAACAGGAAAACTAGCATGAATTTCTTTTTCCTTCACAATTTCATGGGTAGAAAATTTGTTCCATAGGGTTTTGCAATCTCAGCATACCAACTTTTTCTTTCCTTGTTGAGAACTTTCACCTTTTCACTTAGGAAGTACTTTATGGCTTGTCTTTAGCATATCTAAATTGCCAGCATCACTATTCTTGCATTTGAGGCCATTATTAAGTAAAATAAGATTTCTTTGAACAGAAGCACTGGGATACCTTGATAGTGGATCTAATAACTGAGATGGCTACTAAGTGACTAATGAATGGGAAGTGTATACAGCATAGATACATTGGGCAAAGGAATGATTCACATTCTGGGTGTCATGGAGTGGGACAGAGTGAGTATTCATCTGATAATGGAGCACAAATTAAAATTTGTGAATTATTTATTTCTGGAATTTTCCATGTAATATTTTTTGGACTGTAGTTGAGGGCAAGTAACTGAAAACTTGGAAAGTGAAACTGCAGAGAAAGGGAGACTATTGTATTATTTTAATTTAAATTTATTTCATGATTGGTGAGGCTTCATATCTTTTTATTTTTATGATCATTTTCACTGATTCTGTGAATTGCTGTTCTTACACTTTTCTCATTTTCTTTTGGGCTATTTCTTGTTTCTTACTTATTTGTACGAACACTGTATATATTACAGATATCAACCTCAGTATAAGTTTTAAATTAATGGAAAAATTGCACTCAAGTTCCTGGACAAGGAAAATATCAGCATATTGCTTTATGAAGAACTTTTTTTGTAGTGAAAAACAGAGATTTTTTTAATTTAGTAGCTCTGGTGTAATGTGCCAAATGTGTAAATAGTTTAACTGTTACTAACAAATGGCATAACAAAACAATACCAGATATCTTTAAAATGATCAACAAACTTGTCAAGAATTGTGAGGTGGATAATATGGCATGAGAAACCTTATTTCCTGGATAAATGTTTCCAAGAATGAAGATACTTTCTGAACAAAGCACTGCACAGCCAAAGTTTCCTACAGGATTGTGTCCCACTTTTTGGACTTCTAACACCACAGATTAGCCTAGCATGTTTTTGACTTGTATATAAATAAAATTGTGTTTGTGTGTGTGTGTGTGTATGTATGTATAGACATATAGATATATACACACACATATATACATACACATACATATATATTTTTTTATATTTTGTTGTTGTTGCTGTTCTGGCTTTCACTCAACATTAAGTTTATGAGACACATCTATATTGCTGCATATAACTGTAGTTTGTTCATTCTCATTGCTGTTTGATAGTCCATTGTATGACTATATCACTATTTATCCACTCTATTGTTGCTGGACATTTGGTAAGTTTCTAATTATGGGCTATTATTATAAATAGTGCCAATGTGAACATTCTACATGTCTTTTGATGATCACATATGTATGCATAGGAGTAAAATTACATAGTCATAAGATTTGCATATATTCATCTTTAGTAGATGATGCCAAAGGATTTTTCAAAGTGGTGTTTCCATTTTACATTACCACTGGCTCCAGTTTCTCTTTATCCTTGTCAAGACTTGGTATTTTTTGTCTTTTTTTTGTGTATTAACATTCCTGATGGGTGTGTGATAATGTTTCAGGGTGGCTTCATTCTGCATTTCTTCCAAAATTAATATAATTCTAAAAACTAACAGAAAATGTTTTGGCCACTAGATATTCTTTTAATGAACTATAGGCTTAAACCTTTTGCCCTAGGAATAATATTTTAAGCATAAATATTTTTCTACATAGTTCTCTACCCTTTAGGGAGAGTTTACACTCCATAAACCACCCTCACAACAATCAAGTCATGTGGGAGGAGGCTAACATATTATAGATGAGAAAAGTGAGGTACAGCAAATGTAGTTGACTTACCTAGACCTTCATTCTTAGTAAGCTAACCCAGGTCTTCTGATGCTCATTAAATTAACTCATATATTTTACCATATTTCAGGTCATGGTCACCAACAGTTATTATGGAGCATCAACCATATTGCCAGGGTTTATGGTAGATCTAAGAGGGTTGAATGATAAGTAATGTATGGCTTGTCCTTCAAGGAAGGGCTTTGCGAATACCACTTACTGGTTGTATAGGTTGTCTAAATTCATGATCATAGTATGTGATAAAACGGACATAGTACCTCATGCAGTAACTTGTCATACCTGGATAGAGCCATCTCAGAAAATTAAGGAAATATAGTCGTGTGAGAGATGTCCCCAGATCTCTCCCCTTGAAACAACAATAAGCTGAACAACTGAAACTCAGCGAAAAACACCCAAACTGCACACCAGCACATCTTAGTGTGGAGTCTGCGCATAAGAGCTACCACAGATGAGAACCCTCGGTGTTGGGCGGTGGACTAGGAGAAATTAAGAAGCTCTCTCACAGCCATCAGAGCTACCTGTAGTGGGGGAGTGGAGAAGGTGTGGCAAGTTCCCTAAACAGCCCTTCCTGGGAGAGTTGTGAGTTCCACGCAGCCAGAGGCAGGGCCCAGTCATCATGGCAGAAAGCAGAGAAGCCGGAGAGCAACGGTTGATTTTTACCAGGCGTGGTAACAAGACTGAAGCTGAGCTGCAGTCCCCATCCCTCAACTCAGAGGGCACCTCCCCCTGATACTCTCCAAGACCAAACACTGTGAAGCCCCAGGGGAATATGAGCAAATGCTACCAAAATTGTTGCTGACACTGAGGGACTGAAACTGAGGGTAGCGAGTGTGATTAAATATCTATCAGAAAATAAAAAGACATTTTTAAGGCTTTATATAATGCAAGGATCCAAGACGCTTAGACACCACCTACTGGAAACTAAAAGAATAGCGCCTTCTTTGCAAAAGGCTAAAGAGAGACCTTTATATAATACATTTCCGTTAATGCCCAGGCAAAGAAATAGTCCATTAAACGCCATGAACGACCAAGGTGACAAGGCATTTCAAAAAGAAAGAGAAAAATCTCCAGAAAATAAGCTTACAGACATAGAAATATGCAACTTAAATGACAGAGAATTCAATATGGTATGTCTGAAAAAACTCAGCGAATTCCAAAATGAGTCATATCAATAATTTCAGTTATTGAAAAAAACACCTAGATGAGCAGAGCAAGGATATTGAATCCCTCAAAAAGAACCAAATAGAACTTTTGGAGATGAAGACACACTGCAAGAGATGGAAAATGATATAGGAGGCTTGGGAAATAGAGTCAACCAAAAGGAGGAAAGTATCAGTGATATCGAAGACAGAAATCTAGAAATAAATTAGAAAAAGAAGAGAGAAACTTAAGAATGAAAAATAATGAAAGAGAAATTCAAAAACAAGCTGATACCATCAAGAGAGAAAACATATGAATAATGAGCATTATCGAAAGCGAGGAAAAGGAACAGGGACTAGAAAGCATTTTCAAACAAATAGTTAATGAGAATTTCCCAAATCTAAGGAATCAGCTGGAGTTTGGAATTCAAGAAGTCAACAGAATACCCAATTATCTCAACCCAAAAAGGCCTTCACCAAGATACGTTGTATTAAAATTATCAAAAATCAACAACAAAGACAAAATTATCAGGGTATCCAGGGAGAAGAAAATGGTAACTTATAAAGGAAAACGCATTAGATTATCCTTGGACTTCTCAGTGCAAACCTTACAAGCCAGAAAAGAATGGAATCAAATAGTTAAACTATTAAGTGAAACGAACTGCCAGCCTAGAATAAGCTCTCATTTTGATATGAAGGAGAAATTAAGACCTTACCAGAAATACAAAAGTTGAAAAAGTCTCCACTATGAGGCCTGCACTACAGGAAATACTGAAATGGGTCAGCTCATCTAAAATAAAACAACAAAACAAAACATAATTAGGAGTAAAGTGAATATCAGGCAAATAGAAGCAGAAGAGTGCAACCCTGACTAAGAACTGGGAATTATAAGCTTAAATAATAAGAGAATTGCTATACCAAGATAGTAATGAATGCTCCGTGCTTTATCTTTCTTTCTTTCTTTCTTTCTTTCTTTCTTTCTTTCTTTCTTTCTTTCTTTCTTTCTTTCTTTCTTCTTTCTTTCTTTCTTTCTTTCTTTTCTTTCTTTCTTTCTTTTCTTTTCTTTCTTTCTTTCTTTCTTTCTTTCTTTCTTTTCTTTCTTTCTTTCTTTCTTTCTTTCTTTCTTTTTTTCTTTCTTTCTTTCTTTTTTGTAAAATGAAAGTAATTACATTCTTAATTCACAGAGTTGTCAGCATGAGTCAATGAGTTAATACATGAAAATGCTCAATAGAATGCCTGGCATATGGTAAGCACTATACATTATATATGTCAATAAATATTAACTAAAAATTTGTTATTATACCCTGGGTTCTACCAGAAAAGTGACCATGTGATTCTTGGATGAAATTCTCAGAGTATCAGGATCATCTATTCATCTGTTACCTATTTCCTTATCCTCTTATTTCTACTATTCCCTCCCAGCACCTCTACATCTCTCCTCTCAGGTCAACTTTTAATTTTGTCCTCCATTCCCTTAGGTACCAGGAGTATTCCAAATTTTAACAAGACATTCCCAAGGATGTAATATTTTACCTCAGTATCTCCAGAACCTGTATTACTACCGACCTCTGGGAGATGATTTAAAGCAGTAAACACATAAAACCTTGCATTACTTTGAGTCACCTTGTGAAAAACTTATAACCCTTTTATTTCTACTCCGGTCTTCTCAGGACACCAAGGAGGACATCTCAGTGTGTTATAAACCTGTCTTTAGTGCATCTCTAACAACTGCTACTTCTACTTTTTTTTTTTTTTTTTTTTTTTTAGCAGAGACAACAGGTCCAACCTAAGATCTTGAACCAGGAAATAATAATATCTCAATGATATTTAATATCATTATTTTATATATGTGTAGTTTTCTTCATTTTATATTGATAATGCTTTCCATTTATAATACTGTACCACATGGACAACTATAGCAGTAAAGATTCACTGCTTTATTTAAATCAGCTCACGTATTTAGCTTAAATATGTGAGCTGATTTAAATAAAATGATTAAACATATTATGATATGGCCAAAAACTATGTGGATATGAAAAGGCACTGCTTCAACCTGAAGAACTGTATCTTTAATGCTGACAGATCAGCCTCTCTGGTCAACCCAGCAGACAACCAGGAACTCCATTCTGTCCAGAAATTATTTTCTGCTTAACCTTGAACAAATTATCAACCCCTTTAATTTCAGTTTTATCATTTGTTAATTAAGGATAATTCCTACTCTCTGATTAAATTAGGTAAAACATGTAAAGCATGTAATTTAATGTCTGCCACACAGTAGGTATTTAATAAATGCAGTCATTTTATTATAGTACCACATCATGTGGGTGATTATCTTTCCTACCTACTGTTCCCTATTCTTTAAATCCTAATCTCAGTTTTCAAATACCTCAGCTCTGGTTTCCAGCACAGTTAAGGGAACTTAAATGCAACACTCATCTGATAAATAGTAGGTGCTCAGTAAGAGTGTTTTAATTGATTAGTTGATTAATTGATTAGGAGACCTCTGGTAGAGTTGTGGTTGAAATCCCTAGGGGGGCCACATTAGCACATGCTTATTAGTCTGCTCTAAAACAAAGTCTTTGCAACTCTAGGAAGAGGCACATAACAGGATAGTCTGTCTAGATGAACTTCTGTTTTGTCTTTTCCTTTACTTAAAACAGAGAGTTTTTGATGTGGTAGTGGAACTTAAGTTTATGGAATGAAGATAGGAGATCTGGTCTACTTTGTGATGGTCCCTCTATTTTGTCCTTTTTGAATCTCCCAATTAAAATTAACCACTCTTCTGTGTTTAGCCATAGACTTCCATTGTCACTCTGTTGCTGAACATAAAGGAGGGGTGGTATTTATTTAAACTGTTCACGCTTTTATTGATGAATGAATTCTTACTCCATTACACAGGGATGGAAAGTATAAGAAATATATACCATAGCTTTTCTCTATTCTCTCAGTCTTCATTAGGAGAGAAAGAGGAATAATGATCTGATTAGTAAATTTGGGAGAAGAAACCCAGCATGCTTTGCTCAGGCCTTTTTCTCTTCTCTGTTAGAACCAGCCCGTCTGCCAGAAGCACACATTCTCTGCCTCTTCATGCTTTAAGATTATGAGACAGGCCCCTGTGGGGAAGACCTGTGGTTGACAACTTGTGCCCATGATCGAAAGTATTTGTACCTAATTAGGAGTGGAAATATTAAGATCATTGTAGATATATATAGAAGCATTTTCTTTCAGCCTAGGCAACTAGACTTGGGGTGCCCTTTACCTTAAGGAAGAACTGTCAGAGCAGAAACAGAACAGAACCAAAATTTTGACTTTAAGATTTCCAAAGCCAGAATTCAGGATATAACACCAATAGATTTAGAAGAATATGCAAAAACGGTTTTTTCCTACTCTCAGACTAGATAAAGATACCATGGGTTGGGACCAAACAGAGGAGCTGAGCCACTAATAAAAAACTGTCCATCCTATGCCCAAGTGAGCTCCATCTGTCTTCAGAACCAGAGTGACATGTGAGAGCTGAGTCACCACCTGAAGATCTCTTCCTATTCAAATGTGACTGAACATCCCGTATCCCAAAGAGTTGCAAGAATCTTTATCTCTTTGACATTCAGTGAGTAATTTTTACAGATAGCTGCCAGAACATTGACTTTTGATTAAGACTGATGACTGGCTGCATTTTGACACCCTGTAAAACCCTCCTCTACCTTGGCACGGGGACGATCCTTCTAGAATGACCCAGGACTCTTGGAATCCCTTTGAGATGGAGATGGTGGTGGTTTAGACCAAAAAAAAAAAAAAAAAAAAAAGAATGATGGTAGTTTAGAAGCAAAACCCTATATTCTTAGTTAAAATGGTACTGAATTGAACCAATCTTAGATTGCCCTCTACCCTTTCCAGAAATAAAATATTTACCATACCATTTTATACTCCTTGTAACCCTTGCATCACCTAATGCAAAGGAATTGTGCAGTAAGAAGGCCTCAATAGAATATGTCTTTGTTAGACTTAATAGAGCTTATTTGAAATTTAATAAAGCTCTGCCTTTCTGGTCAATAGACCACACCTCTGTACTGATCATGTTTTTGACACTTCTTAAATCAACTCTGACCAAGGCTTGAAGCAATAGATGTGTCTGATCTTTGGTTTCGAGTACTGAGTGAGGTTCCTATTTTAGGAAATATAATTTAAAGAAGAAGAAGAAGAAGAAGAAGGAGGAGGAGGAGGAGGAGGAGGAGGAGGAGGAGGAGGAGAAGGAGAAGGAGGAGGAAGAATAAACCAACCATTAGAAATCATTCTCAAACATAGCAGGTGTACTGACAGTTCATGGAGAGGTTGTTAGTCACGGACATGTCAAAATAGCACAATAATTAAGTTACTAAGAACTCTGACTTTGAAATTTGACAGATATGTTATGTCACTTGCTGTCTAGAAGACCTCAAATAATTTAATAACATCTCTATCCCTCACTGTTTCATCTGTGCAATGGGGATAATACAGTCTGTATGCCAAAGAGTTGTGAACTTCAATGAGATGATGTCTGTAAAGGGCTTAGAAAAGCCTCTAGCAGCGAAAAAAGGAATCAGTATAAGGTAATTACATTTTGGATAGCTAAGTCACAATATAACTTTTTAAACCAAACCAGTTGAAGCTGTAAGTGTCTACTTGCTAGAAAGCTAGGAGAATTGTCAACCATTAAGTCATGTGTCTTCCTTACAGAGGCTAAGAGAAAGAGCATGGTAAGCAGTTGGAAGATTGCCCTTTGAGTCAGAATCTCAAAGTACCAGTCCAGGCTCCCCCTTTTCATAGCACAGCAAGACTGGGTCCTGCCTGAGCAGCTCTGGACAGAAGCAGCGTTCACTGTGTTGGAACCACTGCCATCTTGGAAAGCCTAATAGATGAGATGACGTTGTCCTGGCACTTCACTGGGAAGAGATCAGTGACCTGTGACAGAGCAAGTTTGTGGAAGGCAGAAGACTGCAGAAAAAGCTTGCGCAATTTCAGTCTCATTAACATCATATACTACAGCCATCCACGCTTGGTCAGCTGGAGAGGACTCCTGGGTTATTGACACTATGGAGACTTTTTAAGAAGTTATTTCCCTGCTGTTCAGTGATCACCACTCTATGGAAAAAACCTCCACAAAATGACACCCATTATCTTCCTCAGTTAAGAGTAGGCAGTCATTTATGTGCTGAAATTGTGATATACTGCAAGGATTCTCCAATCTCCAGACCTTTAATTTTCCCCAATTCCTTACCATCCAGCTTCTGTATCTGTTTCTACCTATCTTATATACCCAACAAGTCTGTAACTACTTTGAGGAAAAGGATAAAAATAGGGACATAGCTCCCAGAGTTCACAGTTGGATAAGCTTCCTTACTATTTCCTTATCCAGGAGTAGTATATCCCTAATATCCTTTCTTTATGAATCTTTTGTCTTTCCCAAGCATTTTTGCTCTTTCATTTACTAAAAAAATATTTTCTTAGTACATCCTATATGCTAGGTCCTGTGCTAGATACTGGAGATATAGTTGTGACCAAGACAGATGGGGTCCTTGTGCTCATGAATGGTATATTCCAGTGCAGGGAGAGTGACACATGTAGTGTATAAATAAAATCAGTTTGGAATATGAGAGGCAGTGTGGAGCAGTGGATCTCTAGGCCAAGATGGCTGAGGTTAAATTTTTGGTAGTTTGTTAGTTGGGCGACCTTGGATAAGCTACTTAGCCATTACAGAATGAATCCTGATTTGTGAAGTAAGGATTCTTACATGACATCTCCTTTATGAAGCATTTGCACTGAGAATTAAAAGGTAACATGGAGGTAGCCATGTGAAGAACTTAAAGATAAACATTTTTACAGCAAGTACAAATATCCTATGATGGAAACAAGTAAAGGATTCTAGTTACCAAAAGAAGGCCCACATATCTGGTATATACTAAGAAAGGGTAAAGATGATAAAGGATGGGATCGGACAAGTAGGCAAGAACCAGATCATGATGATATAAGCCATGTTGAGAGCTCTGGATTTTATTCTAATTAATTGGGTTTTAACCACTGCAAGGAGTTCTTTCTCTTCACCTGGCTACTCATCTTTAAAAAAGAACCCACTGAAATCCTATTTATATTTTAAACTCAATTCTACTATCATTTTCTCTACAAAGTCTTTAATCTCATACTTGCCAGAAAAATTAGTTCTCACCTCCCTGGCACTTCAATCATCATGTATATTAGTTTTATATATGTTTGTTTCCTTTCTTCATTGTGAGTGCTTGAGGTCAGGGATTGAGTCCCATTCATTTAGAATCACCTAGCAAATTGTATTACAAATGCACAATATGTATTCTTTGAATGAATGGGTGGATGAATAAATGAATGAATATACAAATGAATTAGTGAATGAATGACAGCTGCTTAAGTTTTTTAGTCAAATTTTCTCATTGAAAATCTGGACTCAGAGAGAATGATATATAGCCCAGGTAGATTTCACTTGGAGCAAAAAAAGACCCTGAAAACAATAGGGAGAATGGGAGGACGGAAAACAGGAGGATTGAAATGGAACTCCATGTACTTTGATGGAGGCCACACTTCTTTTTCTCAATTCTAACCCTAGCTATAATTATGTGAACTCAGGTAATTATTCAACAAAAATAACTCGGTAAAAATTACAATGCTCTCCTTATCCAAAAGTTAGACTTCTGATAACCCCAATCTCTTTACCTTGGACAAAACAAAACAAAACAAAAACCCAAATAAAAACAAAAACATATAAACAAAAACATATAAACAAAGAACCCCCACTTCACCCTCCCCCCCCCAAAAAAAAACAAGCTAAAAAATACAACCTTAGCCTAAAGAAGTGACTGTGAAACCCATGACCTCAGGGCAAGATTGCTAGCAGGCAACAGCCTATTTTATTTCTTTGCTTCTTCCCTTCCTTCCTCTCCTCTGTCCTTCTTCACCAAATATTTATTAAGCATTTACTGTGTGTCAGACACAGGCCTGCTGCTGAGACTAAAACAGTAAACAAGACAGACATGTTCCTGTTCTCAGGGAACTTTCTTTCTCCTTCCCTCCTGCTTAATGCCTTTATGCCCTCCTTCTGACCTCCCCTCCTTTCTTGCAAGCATCTCTTACCTGTTACACTAAAAAAAAGGAAACAGATTCTGAAATTAAATTTTTGGATTCAATTCCTGACTCTTCCAATTACTGATTTCTCTTTTCCAAATTTTGAAAGCTCTAAGTCAGGGATCCCCAACCCCCGGGCTATAAACCAGGTACCGGTCCATGGCCTCTTAGGAACTGGGGCTGCACAGCAGGACATGAGTGGCAGGAGAAGCAAGCAAAGCTTTATCTGTATTTGGAGCCACTCCCCAGCACTAGCATTACCACCTCAGATCATCAAGCATTAATTCTCATAGGAGCACCAGTCCCTGGTACCAAAAAGTATGAGAACTGCTCCCCTAAGTTAAAATCCACCTCAGATATAAGAAGCCATTAGGAAAGCATAAAAGAGGAAAACAATGCAAGAAAACTGGAAACCTAGGCTGAAGTCTTGGCTCTGGCATCTTGACCCATATACACTTGGGCAGGTCACATAACTCCTCTGGCCCATGGCCTCGCCCTCAGTAGTCCACTTCATTTGCAGTCTCACTTTCCATAGTTTCATTTTCCATGGTTTCAGTTACCTGTGGGCAATTGTGGTCCAAAAATATTAAATGGGAAATTTCAGAAATAACAATTGACAAGTTTCAAGTTGCATGCTATTTTGAGTATAATGTCTTGCCTTGTCATACCTGGGATGTGAATATCCTTGTCCAGGATATCCACATGGTAAACACTCCCTGCCCATTAGTCACTCAATAGCTGTCTTAGTTATCAGGTCTGCTATTGGGATTATCATAGCACTTGTGATGGAGTTACCTTTACTTAACAATGGCCTCAAAGCATAAGAGTAGTTTAAACTTTATCATAGGTATGTATGTATAGGAAAAAACACAGTACAAATTTAGGGTTCGGTACTTTCCGTGGTTTCAGGCATCCACTGGGGGTCTTGCAACATATCCTCTGATGATAACGGATGACTAATGTATTGTCCTTTTCAACATTTTATGTCTCTGGGAAGCACACTTAAAAGTGATAAGTCAGCCAATATCCCTGCCTTGGGTGCTGTGGTATTCAGAGCAACTAACAGAAGCCACATCTGCCAGACCATTTCAACATCTCCAGGGAAAGAACTTTAAGGATTTTAACAAAAACCAGGTCTTTTTCATTTCTCTGATGAAGAGACTGACTGACTTTAAAGCCAGAAAGAGAGAACTATGTGCACTTTGATGGGATTCAGAACATCAAAGGCTGTTGAGTTGGTGTTTAGAACAATTTCTCAGGTAAATCTAATTTTATCTGAGTTGGTGTTTCCAAGCTCTAGTAATTGCTTCCAGTATAACTGCCAGTTGCTTGTTATAAGGCTATAAGCGCAACTGCTTCATGGCCTCCAGCAGAGGGTCTAGCAGATGGCTTTTGTCTTTGTTGCTCTTGGGTCTGGAGAGCTGTGCTATATTTAACTCTTGGGAGCTATAGGCTGACATAGCAGAAAGGGCACTGGACCTGGAGTCAGGACCTCTGTCTTCAAATCTTGGCTCACCACAGACCCTCAGAGATTCTCCTTCCCAAGGGCTTTCCCAGATCGACTTGATAATTTTGTGTACTGGTTTCCAGAAAACTTTGTGATGAAAGAGGGATGGAGAGAAGTTTGGGGTTGTGGAGAATGGAGGTGCTATCTGGGCACCAGGGAAGGCAAATTTGACAGAGATACAATATGGGACAATGATTCAGCACACAGTCATTTCCCTGATCTACAGAAAAAGCATCAGCCTAAATATTAGGAGTCACTGATAAGTGCAGCAGGCCGTTGGTGTTGGGGCTAACAATATAGTTGAAGAGAAAGCGCCTATGGTGGTTAAATTTATTTACCAACTTGACTGGGTCATGGGTGCCCAAATATTTGGCTAAATATTATTATGGGTATGTCTGTGAGGGTGTTTTTTGGGGTGAGATTAATATTTAAATCAGTATAATAAATAAGGCAGATTGCTCTCCCTAGTGTGTTTGGGTATCATCCTTTCAGTTGAAGGTTTGAATAGAATAAAAGGCTGACCCTTCTTTGAGTGAGAGAAAATTCTCCTGTGTGACACTTTCAAATTGGGTCATTTGCTCTTCCTGGTTCTGTGGCAGCTTGATGGTTTTCAGACTTGAACTGGGACATAATCGGTTCTGCAGATTTTGAACTTGCCAGTCTCCATAATCACACATGCAATTATGATTTCTAATAAAACTCTTAAAAAATAATTTCCTATTGCTTATGATTCTACTATTTATTTTGATTCTATCTCTCTGGAGAACTTTACTATCACAGTGCACTATATCTACAGCAGACTCTCTTGCATTCAACAAGGTAAATTAGGTAGGAAAGTCCAAATAAAGAACATAGCCAGAGTCCAAGGCAACCCCTTACTTCATAATCTGTTTAGAGTCTGGAAGACTTTTTCACCAAACTTCTAACTGGACATGGGAGGAAGGAAGTCTATTATTAGCCAGCACAGCAGAGTGGCTTCTAAACTTTGGAAATTTTCTTAATTCTTTAGCCACATCTTCTTGTCCTACCCTGGTAATGAGAGGTTTTGCATTCTTATCATAGGTATTCTCAACCCATTCTCTGAACTCGAAAACAAACATGGTGGACACTCACCTTATATCCCCTCTACTCGTGCACATTCCAGATTCCACTGGAGAAAATTTGACTCTCATCTGGTCCCTGGCTTGTTGAGGTAGAATATTCACAAAGTATACAGGAATTCCCAATGGGCTAGTTTCTAGGCCACTGCTTGGGATAGCTCTAGGCTACAGGCAAAAGTTGCAAGCAAAAGTAATTTTATTTACAGTAAGTAAATTTTTATACTAATGCATCTGGCTTAGTTTGATTCCTTTTACCCTCTACCTTTCCCTTCATAATTTAAGAAAAAGCTTTTCATATATGCACCCATGGAGTAATGATGGTAAAAAGTGAACAAAAGAGTAAAATTCAGGGCTTTTGAACTTCTAATTAATTTGGGGGAGGGGGTAAATCTATAGCAGATATAATAACCTCAAATGCTATAGATTTTTACTCCAAGAATCAGTTGCTTGGGGAAAAAAAAGGTGTGAATTCTGGAAAATTTGTTTAAAGAAGTGGAAGCCTGGTGAAAGACTGAAAGAGGGTAAAGTTTATCTATAAACAATAGGTTACAAAGAGGAAAGGAAGAAGAGCTAAGTCTTCCCCTACGCAACTTATTGTTTTAGGTCTTTGATTCATTTGGAGTTAATTATGGTGTATGGTGACAGATAGCAGTCTAGTTTCATTCTTTTGCATGTGACTTTCCAAATTTTCCAGCACCATTTATTAAAGAGGTTTTCTTTCCTCCAGTATATATTTTTGGCACCTTGGTCAAAAATTATTTGTTCATATATATGTGGGTTTACTTCTGGGCTATCAATTCTTTTCCATTGGTCTTTGTGTTTGTATTTCTGCCAAAACCATGCTGTTTTGATTATTGTCACTTTGTAATATAATTTGAAGTCAGATAATATGACACTTCCAGCCTTGTTCTTTTCTCTCAGGATCGATTTGAGTAATGGAGATTTTTATGATTTCATACAAATCTGACAATATTTTGTTCTATTTCTCTGAAAAAATGCCATTGAGATTTTGATGAGGATTACATTAAATCTGTTTATTGCTTTGGATAATATGGCCATTTTAAGTACATTGTTTCTTTCAATCCATGAACATGAACTATCTTTTCATTTCTTTGTGTCCTATTCAATTTATTTTAATAATGCCTTGTAGTTTTTAGTGTATAGATCCTTCACATCCTTTGTTAAGTTATTCTTGGGTATTCTTCTTGTTGCAATTTCATAAAGGAATTTTTTTCCCCTGAAATTTCATTATTAGTATATAGGAACACAATGGATTTTTGTATATCAATTTTGTATCCTGCAATTTTACTACATTTGTTTATTGTTTCTAAAAGTTTTTGTTTGTTTGTTTGTTTGTTTTTGTTTTTGAATCTTTAGTGTTTTATATATAACGAACCATATTGTCTGAAAATAGTGACAATTTGACTTCTTCATTCCCACTTTGGGTACTTTTTATTTCTTTCTCTTGCCTGATTGCTTTACTAAGACTTCCAATACTGTATTGACTAAAATAGGTGAGAGTGGGCACCCTTGTCTTGTTCCTGATCTTAGAGGAAGCTTTCAGAAAATATAGTCACTAAATTCATGGGCATTTATTTCAGAGAGGATTTTATGAATTTGACCTCAAACGCCAGGGAAATAAAAGCAAAGATAAATTAATGGAACTATATCAAACTAAAAAGTTTCTGCTCAGCAAAAAAAAAAAAAAAAAAAAAATCAACAAAACAAAGAGGCAACCAACTGAATGGGAGAGGATATTTGCAAACAACACCTCTGACATCCAAAATATATAAAGAACTCATACAATTCGGCAAAAAATGAACAATCCAATTAAAAAATGGGCAGAGGATCTGTATAGACACTTCTCCCAAGAAGACATACAAACAGCCAACAGACATATGAAAAGATGTTCACATTCTCTAGCTATTAGGGAAATGCAAATCAAAATCACAATGAGATACCATGTTTGAATGACTATTATCAATAAGACAAGTAATAACAAGTGGTGGAGAGACTGTGGGAAAACGGAATTCTCATACACTGCTGATGGGAATGTAAATTGGTACAGCCACCTTGGAAATACAGAAGTTTCTCAAAAAATTAAGAATAGAATTAACATATGACTCTTCTAAGCATCCACCTCCAAATTTTAAAACTTTAATGTGTAAAGATATATGCACACTGATGTTTTTGCAGTATTGTTCATGGTGCCCAAGACATGGAAAAAACTGAAGTGTCCTTCAATAGATGATTGGATAAAGAAGATACGGAACATATACATAATAGAATACTAACCATAAGAAACGATGAAATATTTCCATTTGCAACAACATGGATGGATCTTGAGATTATCATGCTAAGCAAAATAAGTTAGACAGAAAATGTCGAGAACCATAGGAGTTCACCCATAAATGGAATATAAAAACAAAAGCAACAAGACAAACAAATAAAATCTCATAGACACAGATAACAGTTTAGTGGTTACCAGAGGGAAAGAAAAGAGGGGGGAGGTAGATAAGGGTAACGGGAGTCTAATATATGGTGATGGAAGATTTGACTTTGAATGGTGAACATACAATACAATATACAAATGATGTATTTTTGAATAATACACTTGAAACTTATATAATTTTATTAACCAATATCACCCCCAATAAATTTAATAATAATAAAAAAATTGCCCTAACAGAGAGTAAGAGCAGGGGAACCTTAGGAGAGAAGGCAAGAGGTTCAAAGCATCCAAGCTGCAGAGGAGTCTATACCAGAAGAAGC
Organism: Rousettus aegyptiacus; assembly: GCF_014176215.1. NCBI lineage: Eukaryota > Metazoa > Chordata > Mammalia > Chiroptera > Pteropodidae > Rousettus > Rousettus aegyptiacus. The sequence continues at coordinate 70,631,730 of NW_023416309.1, forward strand.
CTTGGGCAGAGTGATGATGGCCTAGTGGTCTAGTGGCTATTGAAGTGAGTCCTGGAGGATCAAGGGCAGATATCTGAGGCTTGGGGCACTAGCTAATCTTCATCTTTAGCCATCCCTAAAATAGGCCTCTGCTCATGCCAGGAGGGTATACATCTCAATTTCCATCCCCTCTCATGAACTGAAATCACCTCATGTGTGAAAATATGAAGTAAGATGAGAAAAGTTCCCCAAATTAAATAAACGTTTACTTAAATTAAATTAAAATTTAAACAACAGTGGATGAATTGCCTTAAATTAGTAACTTTACATTTTCTACCTTCAGTGGGGATGGAAGTTTGAGAGCTAAACCCAGTCATTTAACAGATGAAGTTTGGTCTTTTCATATATGATTTTTTTTTAACTACAATATTTATGTTTGTCTTGATGCTGTTGGTGAGAACAGGCAGATTCTGCTGGACTGTGTGGATCTGTAAATCACAGTTCTCAGACATAGGGCTATCCTCAGGAGGGAAGCTGAGTGAAGAGATCTGACAGATTTGAGGCAGTCTTTCAGGAGCCAGCAGTTCATACACTATTTTCCCTTTGTTTATGTTAATTAGGTACTATTGTTATTGAGAATTTTACCATTTCCAGTCACAGTTCTAAGTACTATGCTTAGGCAATCTTATTTAGGTTGTGTCACACCTAGTTGAAATAGATGTTATACCATTTAGTTTATAAATGAGTAAACTGAAGATCATAGATTTAAGTAACATTTTTAGTATTCCACAACCAGTAGGCAGCAAATGTGGGACTGAAATTCAAGTATCTGAATCCCTTGTTTAAATTTGACTCAGTTATACTGAATTGAATTGAATTGAATTGAATTGAATTGAATTGAATTGAATTGAATTGAATTGAATTGAAATTCGAGTAACATATATACTGGCCAGAACTTTCTGAAGGACTCTTCCCCTAATCCTTCTAACCATTAAAAGTTTAATGAATAATTGTCTATTCTATTGGCTGCCCATCATCTACATCTCTTTCTATATTTGAAGGATTATCCACATTTGGTCTTGGTAGGAGAATTACTTGCAAGTGTTTTAGGTGAACACCAGCAACTATCACTTGGTACATGTTGCGATTTAAGGGCAAAAATGTCAGCAGCTTCATATGTCATGCATTTTCCCATTGTCCTTCAAGGCAATGTACTGAGATCTGTATAACACCTTTTGTATGTACTATGGGGTCATGCACCAGGAAAGGGAACTCACCTCCCCTTTGCTCTTTCATTTATAGGGCAAGCTGCAAATAAACATTATGGACTTGAGAACCAAATCTGAATTTAGCTGGACCAACTGTTTGTGGAAGTCTGGGAAATGCCAACTGGTTAGCACCTGGAGACTTTGGAGGAGTTGTAATAATGTGCAATTTCTCCCCATGAGAAGAGGACGAGCCCCCAGTCTTAGCTAGCTCATTGCAAGGCATCTTGAATTTCGCAGTTTTTCATTAGATAATCTTGTTTGTCTTCAAAATTCAGGAGGCTCATCAAATGTAAGTCTTTTCATTAGGGGAAATGATGGGTTCATATTAAATGTGAAGAAAGGATTATTCAATCTCCACTTCTATCCATTTCCTGGTAGAGGAAAAGTTTATGTCCAGCCTAGGCAACATCTCTAACAGTTTTTTTTGTTCTAGGTGATCTCAATTAAAGCAATAAAACCTGTTCATTCCAACTGATGGACACCCTACATTCAGATAAAACCTGTTGTCTCTGTGCTTCCAGCTGCTGGCCTCAACCCAAGCAAGCAGAGGCATTCACTAATGAAGGGCAAGACCAGGGTAGAAGTTAAGTCAGCCAAGAGGAGAGATATGTCCCCTTCTTCCTTTACCCTGAGAACTTAGGGATTCCCTGATGCGTTCTTCAGACCATTGGCACACATTCCACTCTGTGCAACACACACATGCTCCTCATACTGCCATGCCCCAGCAAAGGTATGAAGGATAGAATTAAATAGGGATTAATTATGGAGACCAGTGGGTACTGCTAGCTACTAGCTTCCATCTCTAGTTCCAGTTTGTGCTATTTTGCTCTTCATGCCAGCTTCCTGAGTGCCTAAGAGCTTTGCCAACACAGATAGATCTAGAATTGTAGTTATTCTTTCAATGAGATCTTCTCACTGGGATGGCCCTGGAAGTTAACAAGGGTTATTCAGTTGATATATTGATATACTTCCCTAAATCAAAAACCAAAGCCATAATTTAGCAAAAAAAAAGATCCAGATGGCAGATACCTGCACTCCAGTGATTAGTGCACTCGGTAATGTTTGGAGTTGTTCCCTGTTTATCAATGCACATGGTGGCAACATTTCTATCACTGAAGGTTAGTTTTTGCCTATTCTTGGACTCTTCTATGTCTGGTTTCCTTCCCTCAGCGTAATGTCTTTGAGATTCATCCAAGTTGTTTTGTGTATCTGTAGCTCACTCCCTTCTATTGCTGAATAGTGTTCTGTTGTATGAACATACTGCAAATCAGTTATCCAGTCTCCTATTAATGGTTATAGGTCTGTCTTTCAGTTGTTTTTGGTTATTCCAAATTAGCCTGATATGAACATTCTTATACAGTGTTTTTGTTTTTGTTTTGTTCTGTTTTGTTTTGTGGACATATGCTGTTATTTCTCATGGGTACATACCTAGGAGTAAAATTTCTGGGTCATAAGTTAGATGTGTATTTAATTTTAATAAGCTCTTTTTCTTCTAAACTTATCCAGAGTTGGTTTGTTTCTGAGTCTTGTAATGAAGAGTACTCATGCTACTAGCATCATTGTTGCTATTGTTAATTTTGCACTTTTATTGAAAAACATAAAATGTCAAGTATTCTGCTAAGTATGGGTGATACAGAGGTAAAAAGACTTAGTTTTATAACAGAATCCTGAAAGAAGGAGAACACATCTAAACATAGGGATGTTAAAAAATACCAGGAAGCACATGTGAGGGGCCTGGCAGACAGAGAGAAATGCTTATTACTTCAGAGGAAAGAAACTCTCTGAGGCCTGGGGCATCCATACAAGGCTCCCAGAAGATGTGGGGTTGGAATGTACCTTGAAGAGCAACTCAGTTTCATTAAGTAGATGTTAAGTGAGTTATAGAACATCAGCTTCATGGAATATTATGTGGTCATTGAAACAATAATTAGAAAAACTGTAATAACTTGAAAAAATGGTATACTATTAGCTGAAAATGGCAGAATAAAACTCTCTCTGCTCTAATTATGACTGTGCAAGCTCTATGCTTATAAAGGGAAAGAAATCTGGGAAATGAAAACAAAGGATGTGTTCTTTAGTGCAATTATGGGTGAATTCTTTTTTTTAATTTACATTTTCTTTTGGATTCTTTTTTGTCATTGTTGTTAAAATAACATTTTTAAAGCAATAGGGCTTGTGAAAGAGATGAGTATTCCTAGCCAGAAAAACAACCTCGGCACAGACTTAAGAATATGAAAGTAATTTGCTTGTATGCTAGGATTTCTACAGTTGAAGTTTTGTGTGTTGGATAACTATGCTCAGATAGCACAATTAAACCAGAAACTAGGACTATTTTGACTGAGTGTGCCAGACAGGCACAACTTAAGCAAGCAACTCAGTCTTTCGCTTAGAGAAAGAGACAGCAGAGTCTTAGCAAGACCTTCCTACCTGAGAGGTGCAGGAGAAAGACAGGGACTTTGGGACTCCAGGGTGGGAGATACTTGGTAGGTGAGTCTTGGTGGTAGGGTGTTTGGAGGGCTGAGAGGAATGTGAGCAGAATCAACCTTCTTGGCTCTATTGGTTTTAGCAGCAGCAGCAGTCACATCCTTTATCCAGCAACACTTACCCAGCACCACTTTTTTTTTTCCAGAAAAACTGAGGAGTAGGGAGCTGCCTATCCAGCAGCCAGCTAAGCTGTTTTCATTTTATTTTAATTGGCCTCAAACTGGCTAACACAGATGTAGAGATGCTCCCTCTCCCAGCATCCCATGGTATTGTCAATGTGATTCAGTGAGAGTACCTATCATGTGAGCAACTCAAATAGGGGCAAGCAGCTCAAATAGAGGTGTCCAGCTGCAATCCAGATCAAAGAGAGAAGCAACTTGTTTCCAAATGACCGGTGCAGGCTGTGAGGCACTCTCATTTTTCTTACAGAGAGCAACCTTGGAAAGGTCTCCTGAGGGATGGGCGGGTATAAAAATTCAAGAGATCTCAGGTGCTGAGCCTGCTTTAGTTTTCCTGGCTCATATATCTGATAATGACTTGGAAGGGATAATCATCAGGTCTTTCTCAATCACTTGCTTCTGTTCCCAGGTGTCTTAACCTGTGGTTGTAAATGAGGCTGCATTAGTGTGAATTGGATACCCTTGTTGCTGACTCTTGCTTTCTACCTGCTCCCTGTAACCCACCCCAAAGCCCCAGGGTGCTCACCGATAGCATTCTTAAATTCTTTACCCTGAGCTTTCTGATGTCTGTGCCCACGTGGCAGCTTGAACGAAGCCCTGCCACAACTGTGGATGCTGTCAGGGACTTCCACAAAGAGTGCTGCTGCTCTAGTGTTTAATGTTTATCGTCTAATGTTTAGGCCAGAGAGGCAGAGCCTTCGATACATTTTCACTGAGCCACTGCTACCCACAGTATGCAAGCCGGGTTGGCTGTTTCCCAGAAGTAGGGAGCATGCCCTCCAGCTTTCTGCTTTCCTTTGTCTATTGAACCTCAAAATGCCTTCATGTGTCTTGAATGCCCCAGAAAAGCCGTTGCCTCCTGTTTTTATGTTTGGTCTCTTTTTAGATTAGATGTGGACCACAGAGTAAGATAAGAGAATAGTCATCTGGCCAGGTCCATGTATCCCTTCTGTCACATTCTTCCCTCCCAACAATGCCCTTCCACTTCATAGGCACTTTCCAAGAAGTTTATGCTAAGAGGCATGGAAATATCACCAACTCTCCATCCAGAATGCTTGACTCTCTTTGAAGCTTAGTCACAATCCCCTCTACATCCCCTCAAGTTTTTCCAACTCAGACTTTCCCTCAACTGTAGGTGCTGAACAAGAGTATGTGAGACACACTATCAAAACCACCTAACTCCCTCTTTTTCATGGTGTGCCTTGGGTATCACAGAATGTAGCATCCTTGATATGTTCTCTGGTCTCATTTACCATCAATTCTCAGCTCGTATTTGTCTGAGACCAATGAGACTCTGAGCTTACTTTCTGAGCTTTCAATTGAGTATAAGTGAAACCAGTTGATGTTGGATAGTATCTTTGTGTAACCATGTTTTTAAATGTGCTCAGAATTTGTTTTAATCAGGTATGGTAAGCCATGTAGACATAGAAATGACTGCCATAGATGAAAAAAGTTTATAGTCACAGATAACTAGAAATAGGAGGCATGGCCTATGGGGCCACACAAGGAAATACCAGTTGTTCAGCAGACACAGGAAACAACGGGAAAATGTGGACAAGAGACTTTTTGTTTTCTGCAAGAAAGAATTGGCAAGGTGGGGTTTAAGATTGGCTAGTTTGAATAATTTCAGTGGGTTCTAGGGCATAGGGACTGTTCTAGTTGTCTGGTACCTGGCCCTTCAATGAGGTACTAGGGCAGGTAGGTGGTGATCTGAAGAGTAATTGCTCAATAAAGGAAGTAGTTGGAGAGAATGGGCTCTGGATTGGTTAGTTTGCACATGAAAGGCGCAGTCAGGTGCAGTTGTTTGCTATTTCTAGGAACTGGCTAGCCTCGGGAGATGCCATATCTCTAGGGTCAGCAAGGCCCATGAAACAAGGATCTTAATAAAACAACATGTTTACTACAAGCTGTCATACACAGTTCTGTCATCCTAATTAACTGTTGAACAACCTTACATCCTTGTTCTATAGTGTACAACTCTAACTTCCCAAGAGGACTCAAACTAACAAGAAGTTAGAGATCCAAAGAGTAAAGGTACTCCTGAAACATCACAGAACATCAGTGGTGATCTTGAAGAAGAAGGAAGGCAGCCCAAAAAGTGTGTGACTAGAGAGAAAGGCTGGTAGTGTTTGGTGTGTGCTAAAGGTCTATGAAACAGTAGGCTCTTCCCCACTGGCTGAATTGCTAAGTCACTAACTGGAAGCGAGTAGCTCTCCAAAGGACCAGGCTTGGATCCCGCTACATTTTCCCCGAACCACTGGTCTCAGGATCATTTATTCTCAGTTCCTTCAAGACAAAAATCTCATTGATGTAATGAAACTGAGTGAGACATGCTTAGATTGCTTTCTGACTCTACAACTCACTACCTAAGTGTCTTTGGTATTTAGTAACCTCTCTGCACCTCTATTTCTTAAGCTATAAAATGGGAATAATATCATTGTAGAGTCATTATGAGAATCCAATAAAATAAAACATGTGACGTGCTGGCACGGAGCCTGCCTAACATATGGTAGGTGCCAAAAAAAAGTTGTTCTTTTCCCTGACTTTGACAAAGCAGGGAGATTATCACTAAGCTGATCTTTTTCCTCATAGAAGTCTTTCAAAGTGCCACATTGAATAAAGGAAAGCTTGAATTCTTTGAGGCCACTGTGGCTTTCAGACCAAAATCAAAGATTGAGGGATATGCTTCTTGGAATCATTTTATTTACTGAGGCTCCCATGCTGAAACTCATATTGACTTGGAAATAACAACCCAAGGCCATTGTTGGCCTCCCAATTCTACTGAGAGAACAGTAAGCCTTTTGAAAACTGTCATGTGCCATGGACACCGAGTGGGGAAGAGACAGATGTCTAGCTGTCCTCTACTTACCTGAATAAGAATTCTGCTTCTTGGCTACAGAAAAAGTGTTAGGAAGAAAATCACAGAAGCATGAATTTTCTGAGGCTCTTTTTCCAAAGCCAACATTAGGGCAGGTTACAATAGGGAAGAAAATTTTCTATTATTGTTTTAATAGAATATTTTTGGGAGCAGTTTTAGGTTCACAGCAAAATTGAGAGGAGGGCAGAGTTCCTTTATACTCTGTGGCCATTCCCCACATGCTTCCCCCACTATCAACATTCCATACCAGAGTGGTGCATCTGTTGATATTGATGAATCTGTGTTGATATGTAATTATTATCATAAGTCCATAGTCTACATTTACTCTTAGTGTTGTATATTCAATGGGTTTGGACAAATGTATAATGAAATATATCCACTATTATAGTATTACACAGTGTTTTATTACCTTAATAATCTTCTGTGCTCTGCCTATTCATTTCTTCCTACTCTCAACCACTGACAGCCACAGATCTTTGTCATCACCATAGTTTCACCTTTTCCACTATGTCATGTAGTTGGAATCATACAGTATATATCCTTTTTAGATTGGTTTCTTTCACTTAGTAATATGTATTTAGGATTCCTCCATGTCTTTTCATGCTTTAATAACTCATTTTTTTAATGTTGAATAATATCCCATTGTCTGGATGTACCACAGTTTAGTTATTCATTCACCTACTGAAGGACAGCTTGGTTTATTCTAAGTGTTAGCAATTATGAATAAAATTGATATCAATAGCTGTGGGTTGTTGGTTTTTGATAGAGGATAGTATCACAAAGAGAGCCCTGGACTAGGAATCAGGCCTTGGATCTGCCTATAACTGGTGGCAGAGACTTGGACAAGTCACTCAACTCCCCTGACCCTCAGTTTCTTCGATCTGTTTTTCCAAATGCCTTTGGCGCCTGCTGTCCACCTTGGCTGTGCTTTAGAATAACAATGCCTCCCACATAAACAAAGTAAAATAAGGGGTCCTGTGAAACTTAGCATGTAGGATAGAAAACAGAGTTTCAGGAAGCAGAAAGGAGTGGGGGATATTCCAGGAGTGGATGCTGTGGCAAATAATGCCTTATTTACCTCCAGACCATCTGGAGATTGAGTTAGGAATGAACAAGGAAAGAAAGTAGAGTCAGGAAGAGGAAGAACCTGACAGCAGCAGAAATATTGAGCATCCCTCCCTGGAAAGGACAAGCAGACAGCAAACAAAGACAGCAAACAAAGAGACTAACCTGGAGAAATACTGGGATGCACGTTTTCCAAAGATGATGTGCATCTATATTTGTTTACATGGAAAGATAATCATGACATAATTTAAACAGGAAAGGGAAGTTTCATAACAGAAATCATTATAATTGCATGAATATTATATGAATATATGTAAGTATAGAGTAACATAAGATTTTTTTTCTATATAATGAGTTTTCTTATGGGAATTGTGTGCAAAACAATCTCCATCAGGAAATTTTTTTTATTCCTTTTTCTCCCTCTCCTTCCTTCCTTCCTTCCTTCCTTCCTTCCTTCCTTCCTTCCTTCCTTCCTTCCTTCCTTCCTTTATTCCTTCCTTCTTCTCTCCTTCCCTCCTTTCCTCTCATAAGTATATATTGAATGCTACTATGCCCCTTGTATTAGGAGATCCTATGATGGGAGCAGAATTGATAAAGCCCCTGACCTTTTGAGTAGCTTCTTAAGACTTTCTTTTCCTTGATAGTGTTTATCACTATCTGACATTCTGCACATTCTGTTTTCTGTGTTTCTCTTCTAAAATGTAAGCCCATGCTGGAGTGAGTCCAAGTGAATTCTCACTCAATAGGTTACTCCTTGGCACCTTCTTTAAGGTGGAGAGAGGTGGGACTCAACCTGAGAGTGCAGCCCACTCACTCCTCCTCAATACCTTGGAAAAGGGGGAATGAATTGTATTGCAAGCAAAATTGCAAAGATTAAAGGCAAAAATAGTGGAGCTCACAAGAGAACCCTGGGTGTGTGGACCGAAGTGCAAACACAGAAGCATTTCATATGTTTTGGTCCGTTTTTATACACAATTTATTTTTGTCAGTTTGCAATAAAAATAAATTTATAACTATGGAAATTCTTTTATTATTAAAACTGCCATAAGAAGAATATATTATTTATTGTCAGCCTGAAACTCTTTAGCCCCTAACCACTTTATTGCTTGTATTGAAACAATTGTTTATATAAACCGTTTTTTTTTTATTTTGAAATATAGCACATAGGAAAATATGTGCAAAAAAAATGGATAGCTCAAAAATGTAGCATAAAGCAGATACCAAAACATTCATAAATCCAACACCCAGGCCTGGAAATAGAACACCATTAGCACCCTAGAAGCCCTACTCATGCCTAAGCCCAATCACTACCCACCCCATCCTCTGAGGGTACCATTCTCCTGACTTTTATGGATGTCACTGTGTATGTGTGTGTATGTGTGTGATGTACATATAAAATATCACACGCCCATATCTAAATGCCACGTTTTAGTTTTAGCCATTTATTACATTTTATATAAATGAATTATACAATATATAATTTTTGTTGTGTCCGGCTTCTTTCATTCAACAGTGTATTTTCATGTATCTTTATACGTGTTTTTATTGTGAGGGTCATGTTGCTGGTGCTTCGTTTGTTTTCATTTCATTGCTGTACGGTGTTTCAATAGATGGATATACCATGTTATTTATCCATATTTACTATTGATGTTTTTACTCATTGAGCTGTTTCCAGCTTGGGGCTATTACAAATAGTGCTGCTATGAATATTCTTGTGCATGATTCCTGATGCACACGTGTACACATTTCTGTTAAGTTTATAGTTAGAAATGGAATTGCTAATTTACAGAGAATGCAACTTTAGCAGATAGTGTCAGTTTTCCAAAGTGGTTGCCCAAATTTATATTCTTCCGATATTTACAAACTGGTTGCACCCTATCTTTACTTACTTTGCAAAGTCAGCTTTTCAAATTTTAGCCGCCATTGTCATTTTATCTCTTGAAATATTGCTTCGTCACTCTCCCTTCCTCTCCTTCTTGAGCTCCTCTCTTCACTTTATTTATGTTTACCTTATCCTTTATTTTTGTATTTTCTACCCTTTTGTCCTCTCAGATTTATTCTAGGCATTGTCTTCTATACTTTATCTAACTCATTCTATTTGGTCGTGCCTGATCTACTGTTCATCTTTGTTGAATCTTTAATGCTACTTTATGCTTTTATTCTAGAAATTTTACTTGATTCTTTCATTTACTAATTTTTAATTCTTTTTCAAGTTTTAAATGATATCTTTTATTGTCATGAATATATAAGCATGTTTATTTTAAAGTCTGTGCCCCAAAACTAAAAAAAATCTAGATCTATGTGAGTCTATTTTACTCTTTGTTGTTTGTTGAGTTTTGTTCATATCATTTTTTTCTTCTCTTATGCTGTTTTTATTGCGTGGCAGACGTTGGATTGGAAATATTCTTTGAGAAATAATTTACATTTGCATCTGCCAGGAACCTGCTATCATGAATGATAGGCATTATTAGAGATATGTATGACTTAAAGATGTACTTCATCCCTTGGAAGAACTTGTCTACTTCTGGTTCACTCTAGTTTCCATGGTACTATGCTTTGAAGTCCCAATCCAAAGTAAGAGAGGGCATAAATGCTCAGTTAAGTGGACCCTAAACTTTAATCTTTAACCATCTAAGTCTTCATATTCTTCTTATTCCCTTGAGAATAAGAAATTATACACAAGTGAAAAGTGACTTCTAGGCTCAACTTCCGGAGATCTGCCTCTGTCTGTTTCCTGGCCAGAAACTTGCTATTGGAGTCTTTCCTTTGCAAGTCAGTTTACTGAGAGAATAATTTTTGACATGAAACTTTTGTAATGTAATTTTTGTTATCAGGAAGTGTCACGAAAACTCAATTATCTTACTAAAGCAAATGTATAAATGTGTGAATATATAATATACATATATAAATATATTATATATGTAACTTCATATCATAAAGTGATAAGTGGGAACTAAAAATTCAGATTCATACAATGTAGGTTAATGGAAATCCATATTTTTTCCATCAACCTATATTGCCACAATATTGTATTATCATATACTGTATAATACTGATTGTGCACTAAAATGAGAAAGTCCCAAATTATTGCAAGGCTTTCACCTCTTACTGTATCCTTTCTCCAATACAAGATAATAAAGTTAGCCATCCCTGTTTCCAAATGGGGGCTTGCCAGAGGATGAAAACCCAAACATCAATTATACCTCATCCAAATTCATGTTAATGTATATTTCAGGACACACACACACACACACACACACACACACACACATCTTGAATTAAAATCCAGTGGATTACTCTAGTTGTAGTTGTAGACTATACCATCTTCCCTAGCTACTTCAAGCAAGAAAAAAAAATTATTTAATTGAAGAAATGATTTTAATTTTTTTTCACCCCATCTACCTCACCCCTCCCCTCTGGTAACTATTAGTTTACTGTCCATGTACATGAGTCTCTGTTTGTCCTGTTCCTTTGTTGCTTTAGGTTTATATCCCACATATAAGTGATATCATGTAGTTTTCAACTTTTTCTGTCTGGCTTACTTCGCTTAGCATGATTATCTCGAGGTCTGTCCATGTTGTTGCAAATGGCAGTATTTCATCTCTTTTTATGGCTGAGTAATATTTCTTGTATACATGTACCACAACTCCCTTATCCAGTCATCAACCATAGGACATACTTCAACTGCTTCTATGTCCTGGCCACCATAAATAATGATGCTATGAACACCAGTGTGCAAGTATCTTTTCAAATATGAATTTTCAAGTCTTTGGGGTAAATCCCCAGCAGAGGTATTATCAGAGAGTGGGGATCCTCTCCCGATGTGTTGTCCCAGTTCTTGATGCCTCAAATAAAGAATTGAGCAAGACACCGAAATACAGTAGAAAAGATGTTTTATTAGAAGGGAAAGTATACTTCCAGGCTTGAGCAAGAGAAGCGTGACTCAAAAGGCCTGGTAACAAAGCCTTTGGGAATTTTATCTCTATTTTCTGTGGGTGGTTACTTTTCTTAGAGGAGTGGGCTTCCTCGATTGACAACTAAGATTGACAGGATTCAGTGATTCATCATTTTGCTTTCTGCGCATATTTGTTCCCAGAATTCAGTCTGTTATAGTAATATTAATGAACTTCTGGGAAAATGCAACATATTATAATGATGGTATAATAAAGCTCAGGTGAGTTGAAGGTCATTGGGTCTTCATTGCACAGGTGCGAGTGACTGGCTTAAACTAGTACCTAATTCTCTGCCTACTTGTTTCTTTGCGTGAATTAAAAAAATGCTTTCTGCCTTGCTTAATTGTGGGCAGATTAGGGTGAACCCTTTCTAGGATAGGATGACCTCAGTGTCTTTGCAGGCAGACCCCAAACCCCTTAACTTTCCTGTTTATCTCTTTACTAAGAGTCATGAGCCCCCTTATTATTAGTATAGATGTTGAGGGACAGGAGGTCTCTTCTTCCCTATTTACCTCCTGCTGAGAATGGCCATAGTCCCTGCCTACAGGGCTTTGTTTCATGAAGTTCTTTCCCTTTCTGCCTCAGTCAGGGTGGGGTCCTGGGTTTCCTGCTGAAGTGCCACCTCCATCCCTAGACAAAGAAAAGAAGATACAAACTCATTATTTAACTCATACATTTATTAATTTCTATTATTGATTTGCCTATTAAGCGAGTAAAGGGAAACAGGCTTGGTTAATATATTTCTTAAAGAGTAAAAAGACCTTTGGCCTAAAGTCCCCTCTCCTCTCCAACTCTAAGGACCCAGTCTGACTTAACACCATTTCTGCTTAACAATGGACTGATGACCCTTATCAATAGCCAGAGGATCTGAGTCACCAACCTGAGGCAATTATCAGGATTTGAGGAAGAGGGTCTTTTTCTCCAAAGAAAAGAGGGAAGAACACTTAACTAGGTTTACTAAAAAGATTAACTCTGCAAAAAATGTCCGATTTCATTTCCTGCTAAAAAATTAAGAATTTTACAAGTGATGTTCCTTCTCAGAGGGATTGCTGGATCGTATGGTAGATCAATTCTTACTTTTTTGAGGAACCTCCATATTGTTTTCCATAGCAGCTGTACTAATTTGCATTCCACCAGCAGTGTATGAGGGTACCTTTTTCTCTGCTTCCTCTTCAATATTTGTTATTACTTGCCCTGTTGAGTATAACTATTTTAACAGGTGTGAGATGCTATCTCATTGTGGTTTTGATTTACATTTCCCTAATAGCTAGAGATGTTGAGCATCTTTGCATATATTTTTGGCCATTTGTATGTCCTCTAGGGAGAAGCATCTGTTCAGGTCCTCTGGCCATTTTTTGATTGGATCATTTGTGGTTTTTTGGTTGTTATTATTGAATCTTATGAGTTCTTTGTATATTTTGGATATTAGCCCCTTATCAGAGACGTTGCTTGCAAATATATTTTCCATTCGGATGGTTGTCTCTTTAAGAAGGAATTTTTTACAGGGTATTTAGTAACTTAGGAAGTCTTTGAAAAGTCTGGTGGAACATGTTTTAAGCTAAATTTCCAGGAACAATTATGGGTGAGAAATAGGGAGCAGAATCCATTCTCTTTCTTAAAGCTGTCGCCATTACCTTTCTTTGTAAAATGGATGATCAACATATGCTTCAATTTCAAATCGAAGTCTCACTTCAGTGCATCTGATTGGTGGAAATTCAATCAAGTCATTTGCTATTACTGTGGTTGATTTTACATTGTTGTCCCTTTAAAATAATTCTTACCTGTTGCTTTAAGAACAATGTAAAAAGCCCACCACAGGTTCTTGTACTTGCCTCTAGAATTTCCCCCAGCTTAAGAATTACTCCAGGCTTCTCCTTATTGATTTCTTAACTTTATTTTGTTGGCTCACATCATGGCCCATATCGATGGTATTATACATTGATATTTCCTTTATGCCCAGTCCTGCTTATTTTAATCTTAAGACAGAGTTTCCAGTGATTGTGCCTTAGTTCCTTGCACCAAAATCCTGAGAAAATTTCCTCCATCACTTGTGACTCACCCTGGACTTTGAACTATTTCTTCAAAGAATACCACAATACCTTCAGCCACTCTGGCAGGGGAATGGGTGGCACTGTACTCATTCATTAATAAGAGAGTGTTCTAGCATAGAAAAGCTCAAAAACAATGTGAAGAATGTCTTCCTGATTTTTGCAACATGGTGGTACTGACACAATATTCATTGGTGGGAGAGGGACAAAGAACTTGAGAGGAAGCAAATAGATACAAAAGAAAGGAGATGAATGATACCTGAGATAATATACCAATACCAATGTAGTGGTTTTTAGACTTTTGAGGTTCCTAAAATGCTTCTTTTGTAGGCAGCCATATAAAAGGCATCATAATGTTTCTCTGTGCTTGCAAGCCATTGGTCATTTCAGTGATGTGGGGGCAGGGGAAGGGGTGATCATTAGCCACCCGTGTTCTTACCAATGTACCTGGAAGCACTTTGTGTCTTTTTATCATTTTCTATTTCATGTACTATGGTTAACACTTTTACATTTATACTTATGCCTATGATCTTTTGAAGATCTAAGCACACGAATCTCAGTAAAGGTCAAAGAAATCTCATTTAATGTTATTTCAAATTTGTGGATGACTTTTTTTTTCACCTGATAATAAAGATTTTGTTTTTAAAAATAAGGAAAGTTATCTTTGATTTCCTAACTTTGAAAACTCCTTTCAAGTACATTTTCATCAGTTCACATATATTTGTATGTCACACTATGTAATTTTGGATGTTTCATGTTTATGGATCCCTACATTCACGCATGTGTGCATGTATATATACATGCATTTATATTATAAACTGTTATTGTGAAGTAGTGATATTGTTTTTCTGTAACATGAATGCTGAAATGACAAGGATAGTAGACATCTAGGACAGTGAATCTTAACTGGGAGTGATTTTACTCTCTGGGGGGGATCTGGCAATGTCTGAAGAGATTTTTGGTTGCCAGGTTGAGGTGCTACTGGCATCTAGTAAACAGAGGCCAGGGATGTTGCCAAACATTCTATAGTGCACAGGACAAAGAATTATTCATCTCAAAGTGTCGATAGTGCCAAGGTTGAGAAACTGTTCTAGAGGCAGAGAGGTAGGCACATTATTAACTGAGCAAATGTTTAGTGGACACCTATAATATGCAAGACTGTATTTTAGCCATGGTTCAGATATAAGCATATTTCAAACATACTATGGTATGCTCTCAATTTATTTAGTAAAGGATTGTTATAAGTGGGGTCCCAATGGGAAACATTTTGTATGCATTGAACAAGATGAGTGGAAGCAATATTACAAATTAGTGAATATAGGAAAAGTATAAGGGATAGTGTGGCTACCTGGGCTAGTAGCAGCCAAGGTGTTATCCTCTCTAAGCCCTACAGAGCTAAGACATATATTGGATACTGGAAAGTGGAAGGGGGTGGAGTCTCCTAGTGTCAGCTACTCAGAGAGGAGTGACTTTCAGATGAGAGCTGTTGCCACCTTGAGGCGGAAAAAAACAGGAAATTAAATATCCCAAACTTCTTACCACCCCCTTTAAGTTACCCATGGTCCAAGAGAAGCTAGGGAGTGTGACATCTGAGGGTGTATTGTATACAACTCAGTGTCCTACCGCAGAAAGCAGGATGGAGAAGAGTGAAAAATGTATTGGGTATGGGGGTAAGTAAAGGCCAACCAAAGGTATCTAGGCAAGGAATTACTTTAGAAATAACTGTCACTTAAAGCAGAAATCAGTAAGTGCCATAAGGGAGACCCAAATCAGGGGATCTCAGCTTTCAGAGGTGTGAGGGATTCTTTCTATCTTGGGTGAGCTCAAGGAAGGCTCAGTAAAGGATGCAGCATTTGAGAAGATGGCCTTGAGGAGAGAATAGAGTAACTAACACGTCAGCCTTTTCCCACTTTGAAAGGTCACCTTTTATACACACTGGGAGTGAGGAGTGTTCATTTTATAGGCCTTCCTAGCCTCACCATCCTGCTCTCCTTCCCACGGCTCCCAGTTCCATCTCTTCTCTGAACCCTTCTCTGGCAAGCAGTTCCTGTCTCAGTATGGCCACTTGCAGAAGGCTGAATTGGGCAGGCCCTGCTTCTCTTTTTTGTCTGCTCTTTTGTCCTTCATAAACCCTTATTATATGTAAATATACATATATAATATATTGTGTATATAAAAGTATATATAAATATGTCAACTATATGTCAATATATATCTCAACCATTATGTAGGATTGTAATAACCAAAGAACATTATAATAGAGAAGCACAGATATTTAAAAATCTGATATGACTTTCACCTTAGTACATGGGAAAACACTCACAAAGTTCAGCCCACATGAGGAATGCCCTCACCCCATCCCCACCTAGCTGTGCTCCCCCCTTTTGTGGTCTGCCCCTCGCTATGAAACCTCTCCTTCTACTCTCCTTCCTATGATGCTTTACTCATGTTGTAGGAAGCCTGCCTGTCTTCCTATAGGGACCAATCTCAACCCAACAACTACCTTCCTTCTACCAGCAGAACACTCTCCCAGCTCTGAATTTAAGATCACACTCAAGTCTCACTGAGCTGCCCATAGCTGGTGTGACACTCCTATTCCAGACCCAGAGGGGTCTCCATACCACAGTGAGTTGTAGACAATCCTCCTATTGATTGCTCATTGGAGAGGTGTGGGATTTGCTTCTAATTCCTCCTCCAGCACACACAAACACATTTCGCAGGGATCAGTATTAATTATCAGAGATCCCACAGTATAAACCCATAAGGTGAAAAAGAAATATTTTTCTAACCTCCTTGTAGTTTTCAAAGCCTTTCTATGTGTAACTAATGCTTTGTATAACATCTTTGAACAGTGTAGGTGCCCCCACTCTCAAACTGTGACACCTAGGGACAGTTGAAAATAAGAAATTGGGCCCATTTTCCAGCTTTATTCCTCTTAAGAACTGCTCTCCTGCCGACACAAAGACCTAAGAGGGGCTTTGTAATTATTGCTTGAAAGAGCTAGATTAAAGTTTTAACCAAGGGCCATTTTCTTCTCCAGGGTCTCTGAAGGAAAAAGAAAAAGGATAGATTTGTTTTCGAATAACGGAAGATTTTAAATTGACAGATAAGAGCTGAGTGCAAGGAGGACTGATAGTCAAGGTGGAGTGTTGTGAGCAAGAAAAGTGGCTTCTAAAGTAACACTCTTGAATGAACTTGTGTCTTTCCACATGCCCGGTTTATCAAGTGGAACTTTCTCAGACAAACCAATTGGGTACCCACACAGACTAATACACAACACACTGAGAGGGGAAGTATAGAGTTTTATGAGACAGAGTGAAGGGATGAAAGTCCTTAGTGTCTCCCAAATGAGCTCTGTTGACTGCCAGCACAAAGAGCTGCATGTTGATCTCAAGCCAGTGACTATGAAGGGTCAGATTAGAGTCTGGTTCTAGTGCACCCTTCCATGATGCTATTCGGTTAGGCTAGAGCTTTGTCTGTCAGCTCATGTGGACCTTAGAAGGTGAGATCTTCATGCTTATTGGCTCCTGCAGATGGGGGCTGACATTTCTGTGGTTTAAGGTGGTCTGATTACACCCTAAGGATGTTCCCATTATATGCAAGTTGGTGCTACTGTCATGGGTCCAATGGAATCTATTTCGTAAAGTCCAAAAAGTCCCCATTTCTTTATGCTTTATACAGTGGAGAGAACAATGTAAGCACATCAGAGATTGGAGTTAATGAACATAACCTAGAGTTTAAATTAACATTGTCTAAATATGGAAAAGCAATTAATTTTGTGCAATATAGCAGGCACCAAATTATAGGTGATTTTTAATTATTTTCTTTAGATGTGTTTTGGTATTTTTTAAAATTTTATGTAAGTGATTTAGAGAAGGATGTCAGATCACTGAGGCAGAAACACAGAATCATTTTGTTTTTGCAATTTGTGCTTTTATTTGGATTATTGTTAACTTTTTCCCCTTACTTGACAGTGGATTCCCTTCATGATGTTGCAGTTGAATTCTATTACTCTTTGGTCAATTTTGGTTATTAAATCAGTCTTTCTTCCTTTTCTGTTAGATTTAATGTTGTTTATTTTACATTGCTAATTCCATAGTCATTTTGAAGTCATCCTTGTTCATTCTCTGGCTTCTTCCCTAAATTACAGTAGATAGATTTGAAACTAATGGCTTGGAATACAGAGGTTGCTACATACCACACCAATTTTGGGGCTCAGGAGTGGGAAGGGATAACATGTCTCCTTACTGGTTGCTCAGTAGGAAAGTTAATTCTTTCTGTTGGCTGTTTCTTCTCTAACACTGAGTAGCCAGTAGCCATTGGCTCTCAATGTGTCAAGGTTCCAAAAGAATGCTAGTTATTTCTCAGAGAATATTCGTTAGTGTTTAAAGAATCTTAGGTGGCCTGGGCCCCTAAACATCCTTTGGATTAGTCTCTCAGTTGTGATGTCTCCCTTCTTTCCCTAGAACACACTCCAAGCTGTCTGTCCATTGCATTTTGTTTATGAGTCCCCCACACAACACTAGCATCCCTATAGTCTGAAGTAACTTCAAGCTGTTTGGAGCTATCTACCCTCATACCTGCCTAGGAAACGTGCATCTTTGTCACATGAAATGTTGACAAATACTGGCTCCCCCATTGGCATACCCTATTGTAGTCATACTTTCTGTATTCTATCACCTCTGACATGCCCTAGCAGTAGGCATTTTGCCAATCCATTCACTTGTCAACTTTCAGATAAAATAATCTTCTGTTCCCAACTTAATGGAGACAGAGGAGGTTTAGGCAATTTCCACTTCATGATTGATTCTCGTGGTAGCCCCCTCTCTTAGCTTTAGAGAGAAAAAGCAAGAGCTACTTTTCACGAGGATGACACTTCTTCAAAATGCCACCTCCTCTCCCTCTCAGCCTTCCTTTTATATTACAGTTGTGTGTGAGGAATGGGTGGGTAGTGCTAACGTTACTGAATGGCATCATTCTGCACACCCTGCAGGAAGGGAGCTGACCACATAGCTTATGATCCTCTCAATGTGGGGCACTGAGCAATGCCTGTTCTTAGTCATGAACCTAAGTAGTCAATTCCAATATATGGCAACTGACAACATTCTGTCACTGTAGTGACCATCCTTCAAAGAAAGATGACCCCCCACCCCCCGCTTCCAAAATTTGGTTTGGATGTCAAAACTGATGATGCCACACATTTACTAAGAAGGTATGGAAATATTTATGACTTATAACTGAGGTCTGGAAATATTTATTACTTATAATTGAGGTCTCCGAGCAGAGTAAGCAGACCTGTCAAGCAGGTCCAAAATGACTTGAGAGATAGAAAAAAGGAGACTGGCCTGTGATTTTATCGTGGTTAGGGAATGGGTTAGGAGAGTTTCTAGAGATGGATAGAAGCTATTGAGGTTTGAATCTCCTGCTGGTGCCAAGAAGGAAGCACCCAGGCTGTCTTATCAGTTTTCCCAGATGTAGGGTACACAGGATAAAAGGAGGAGTAAAGTTTAAAAACTGTCAGTAGTGACACATAAAAAAGTGGGACAAGATTTTTTATTACAGCCACACAGATATCAAAGAAAACAAAGATGATGCTGTTCTTCAAAGTGGTCACTGTGGAAAGCTAAGTCTGGCCCTCCAAGGAGCAGAAACCAAGATGGAATTAACTGTGCAAAGGGTTTTAGGAAAAATGCCATGAATAAAAACATAAGAATGGGGCCAGGTAGGCTGGAAGAGCCATCATACTGTGATGAAAGTTTGACCTTGAAAGAAAGACTGAGGAAGAGAAAGTGATGAAAACATCCTAGATTGCCATGTGGTCTAAAAAAGAGATCAGCAAAGTCTTGGAATGGCTTTGAGCCAAAGTCAGCCATCAGAGGAGTCCCTGCTAGGAATAGGCCTACCTTCTTGTCCTTGCTGTGTGCATTTCTGAGCTGGGAGCAGCCAATGGACTTCTTGTGAAGAAGTGAATAGATTTCACATCTCCACATCTGGGTCCCTGGAAACTGTCCTTCTGCAGTAGGAGGACTGGGAGGCAGAGTCTCATGGCCACTGCATATACACATCTAGTTCATTGCTAAAAATATTTTAGAGTTCTTTTTTAGAAAACTTCTTCACAAGATAATATAGAAGCAATTAAAAGGGAAAAAGGTTTAGCAGCTTTAAAAAATATTCTTTACTCTTGACCAAAACAGCATTGTCCAGCTTGATTATCTATCTTAGTGCTTGTAAGAATTGGCTCTGGGAATTTGGCTATTGCTAAAAAAAGAAGAGAAAAAAAGAAAAAAGAAATCTGCACTTAAATTATAAAAATTGTCATCATTAAGGATATTCCAAGGAATATACCACAGGAGCTGAAGGCAATTTCAAGGAACAATTCTAGATACATTTTAAGCAATGGTAACATCATAAGAATAAGTGTACAGATTTCCAAGATGACTTCATTGAGGTGATCTATTTTCAATATACATAGGAGTTCAGGAGCAATAATAAAAGATAAAAATAGCTCTGCTTTATACCTTCATTTCCTGTCTGTGTGTGCAAAGGCAGATGGGCATAGGCGGGGATTATTCACTATTAAGCCGATCAATAGGACTCTCCCAAGGCTCTGTAGTTAATTTTGTATTTGTACTTTTCTAGTTTTTATCAAAGGAAGCTTTCTAAATTTATAACCTTTAGGGCCCACAGAACCTTCTTCCACCTCAGGTATGTATAAGTGTGTATGCATGTCCTGTTGTGTTTTGTGTATGTTTCTATGGTTTCCATTCCCCCATCCTCACACTTAGATACATGTGGTTCTCCATATGGAGTAATACTATTCCTCACTCATGTTTTTAAATGTCTTTGGCTTGTTTAATAAAAAGAAGTTTAAAAAGATTGGTTAGACAAATCTCTGAACTAAATTGAAGGATGTAAGAGAAACATTTTTGCCCTCTCCCAGAGGCTCAAGCTTGAAGTTTCCACTGTAGTCGTTTTGAGGAAAGGATCTCTTTCTTCAAACCACTAGAGGGCATCAGTGTGCAGACAATTGTCAAATGTGGGCAGAGTGCTGAGCTCCAGGGAGTAAGAAGGAAGGTGACTCACATTCCTATAGCCACCCAACCCCTTTTCCTTTTCAAAATACATTTTCCTCCACTTGAGATGTTTCTTTCTGGTTCTTAATCACCCTAGTATTTCTTCCTTACCTTCTATCCTTCAATAAGGCCATATATGCACCTCTACCATATTCTTTGTTGTAGTGACTCTCTATGAATGAATGAAGGTCAAAGGACCCTTATTGTCTTCAAGAGCATAGACCAGAGGAACATATGCACCATGGAAAGAACACTGAACTGACTCTCAGGAGCTATGGATTCAAACCTCAGACCTGTCATTGGATGTGTGATTCAGAGAAAAATCACTTTACCTCTCTGAACTTCTATGGGCTTATCTGTATAATGGGAAGGAGAGTCCTCTAAAAGTTCTATGTGTCAATAAGAAAAGGACTGAATATAGCTAAACATTCTAATTTGAAGGCAAAAGCCTAGTTATTTCCTGGCATTCACCCAATAAGCAATCAAAATAAGTGGTTAAAATCTCTTGATTCTAAAATTCCAAAACCAGTTTTTTAAATATTGTTTATAAAGTCCTGATGGATACAATTCCAAATTAAGGATTTCCAGGCTAATATTTAAGGAACTTGGAAGTCATCTCTCCTATCCACACAAGAGAAAAGATGAACAAACTGAAAATCAACAACTCTTGATCTATCAGAAAATTGATGTCATAAAGCATCTTTAAACAGAGATAAAACTGCTGACCCCAAAACAGAAGCGATAGATAAGCACATAAAGAATCACCACGTACTGGGGCTGGAGCTCAGAAGATGAAAACCCTGCAGGTAACCCTGCTTTTCAACTCATATATCATGTCTGACTTGCAACAAAAATGACAAAGCATACTAAAAGACAAACAAGACAAAACAAAACTACTCAGATTGAAGAGACAGAAAAAGCATCAGAACCTAACTCAAATATGGCAGAGATGTTGGATTATCAGACTGGAAATTTAAAATGATGAAGGGCTCTGATAAAAAATGAATGAATGAAGGAAGAAAGGAAGGAAGGAAGGAAAGAAGGAAGGAAGGAAGGAAGGAAGGAAGGAAGGAAGGAAGGAAGGAAGGAAGGAAGGACAACAGCAAGAACAGAGGGGAATGTAAGCAGAAGGTGGAAATGTTAAGGAAGAATCAAAAGGAAATGTTAGAGATCAAAAACATCATAACAGAAATGAAGAATGCCTTTGACGGAATCATCAATAAATTGGACTCAGCTGAGGAAAGAATCAATGAGCCCAAAGGTGTCAATAGAAACTTCCAAAACTAAAATTCAAAGAGAAAAAAAGAAATAAAAAAGAACAGAATACCCTAGGACTGTGGGACAATAATAAAAGGTATAATATATCTGTATTAGGAATACCAAATTAAGGATTTCCACTCTTGTTTACTTTTGTACTACTCAGTCACCACCCACATAACCATATCACTCTACCCTGCAAAACCCTGAGATGAACTGAGAAATCATGTTTTTGCTTACAGCTTCTAACATTGCCATACCTTATTAAATTATCTCTGTCTAAAAGATGAAAGATTTCACAGGGGATAGGTAAGAATTTGAGGCAAGAGAAAGCAGGCTTATCCAGTTTCTCTGTAACCTCATAGGGCCCAATAAATTGGGTTTGTTGTTGATTTTCAGTTTGTTCATCTTTTCTCTTCTGCCTGAATCCCCTACTCCACAAAAGACAGCTTATTCAAACCATTGGACTATGACCATGAGATCTCAAAGTTGATATTTTTTCATAGTATAAGCTGGAAATCTTATTCTATTTCCTGTGAAGCTTTGTATAGAACTGGAGAAAAATTGGACCACAAAAAATTGGTATAGCACATGGAGAGATAATCTTCTTGCTGACCCTTCAAGGACAGTCTTGAAGTCTCCTGACCATGCTTTTGTTCCATCACTGTCTCTTCATTTTAATCATTTTTATGTCCTCATAAAAGACTTGCCACCTTCCACCCTTATTTCTAACCTTCTCCTCTCCCTATACTTGACTACATCTTGCTTAAAATTCTTTGGTAGCACCCTTCTTGACAGTGACATTCAAGGCCATGTGTGATCTAGCGAGATGATCTCTTGCTGCTGGAAGTCAACTCTCCTAGCCACCAAGGAACTCTGACATGTTCCTTTCACTCCAGCCACCAAGTTTGTGCAACACTGAGCTATTTTTAGTTATCAAGACCCAAGGCATCTTCTTACTTCCTTGTGTTTACATATGCTGTTTCCTCTGCCCTAGAAAGCTCTCTCCCTACTCTTTGGACTGAATAGTCAACATCATGCTTTCGGATACAGTTCAAATGTCACCTCCATCAGGGAGTCTTCCCTGAGAAACCAGTCCATGTTCTGTGCCTCTTTTAAGTCCTCCCCCATAATGTGGGCATAACTCTGCTATCCCAATTTCCCTGGCCTATAATTGCTTCCCTGTTAGCTTTCAAGTACCTGGAAGGCAAAGATTCTGTTTCTTTCTCTAAGCCTATTACCTAGTACAATATATGAAATAAGGTTTGTTACATGAATAAAAGTATGAATGAGTTAATAAATGTAAAAATCTCAAAAATGAGCTGTGAAAAAAAGGTAAATGTAAATCATAAGGGAAAAGAAAAGATAGGAAAGCAGAAAAGAAAGATGGAAATTCTATATATTGTTTTAAATATAAAAATTGGATGATTAATGCAGATAATTAATGAAATAGTTTAAGAAATGCTTTTTTTGAATTTTATTTTATTAGTTTCAAGTATACAGTACATTGGTTAGACATTTACATAGTTTATAAAACAATCCCCCTAATTGCTTTCTCTGGCCCTCCACCTAGCCAACATGTTAATGCTAACTATATTCCCTATGCCATGCTCCTCATCCTTATTACTATCTATCAATTACTAATTTGTACTTCTTCAACCCTTCACCCTATTCTACCAGCCTCCAACCCCTTCCCCTCTGGCCATCACCAGATTGTCCTCTATATCTGTGTGTCAGTAAGAAATGCCTTTTGAAAAGAATTTTGAAAAAGCTTAAAGATAAGAATCAATAAAGCTAAAATGGAATATGTCTGTCAAAATGCTAAATCAGTTTATCAAAAGTCAGAAAGCAAAGAAAACATAAAAAGGTGAAAAGCATAGAAAAAGATAACAGAATAAAGATCAAACATAGGAGTTGTATCAATAAAAGCAAATGGATCAAGATTCTCTATTAGAAGATGGAAAGATAGGATCAAAACTCTAAACCTGAGTATATACTGTTTACAGTTTACATGCCAAAAATAAATGCGAACAGAGTAAGAATATGGACAAAGACATGGCTGAAATATTAAAAGAGGAAAAATACAGAAAACAGAGGTTACTATATTAATAGAAGACAAAGTAAAGCTTCGAGATCACAGATATCTTATAAAACAAAAGATTTTTTGTAGTACTTTTAATTTTAATTTTTTAATCAAAAAGTTAAACGTGCATAATCTATTTTTTTTAATTCTTACGATATTGTGGTTTAAAATAGAAAGTTGTATGTGATTTTCCTCCCTGTTTCTAGCACAGAGATCCTAAAACCCTCGGAATTTCCTAAGTGATGAGAGCTACTAAGTTATCTCTTGTGGTAATGAGATAACTTTTGTTTCTATTATTATTTATATTTTTAAATGTTATTTTTATTATTTTTCAATTGCAATTGATATTCAATATTATTTTATATTAGTTTCAGGTGAATAACATAATGGTTAGACATTTACATAATTTACAAAGTGATCATTTCAATAAGTCTAATACCCATCTGACACCATACGTAATTACTTACTATAATATTGACTAGATTCCCTATGCTGTACTTTACATAGCTGCGACTATTTTGTTACCACCAATTTGTACTTTTTAATCCCTTCACCATTTTCGCCTATACCTCCAATCCCTCTTCCCATCTGGCAACAATTAGTTAGTTCTCCTGTACTATAAGTCTAGTTTCCATTTTGTTTGTTCATTTGTGATTGTTGTTCTTTAGATTCCACATGTAAGTGAAATACGGTGTTTGTCTTTGTCGGACTTATTTCACTTAACACAATAGCCTCTATGTCTATCCATGTTATTACAAATGGTAAGACTTTATCTTTTAATGGCTAAGTAATATTCCATTATATATATGTACCACAACTTCTTTATTCAATCATGTATTGAGGGACATTTAACTTACTTCCATATCTTGGCTATTGTGAATAGTGTTCCAGTGAACATAGGGGTGCACATATCTTTTCAAATTAGTGTTTTGGATTTCTTCAAATGGAATTGCCGGGTCATAAGGTAGTTCTATTTTTAATTTTTTGAGGAACCTCCAAACTTTTCCATAGTGGCTATACCAATTTGCTGTCCCACCAACAGTGCACGAGGATTCCCTTTTCTCCACATCCTCATCAACACTTGTTTGTTGGTTTATTGATGATAACCATTCTGACAGCTGTGAAGTGATATCTTACTGTGGTTTTAATTTGCATTTCTCCAATGATTAGCTATGTTGAGCATCTTTTTATATATCTATTGGCCATCTGTATGTCCTCTTTGGAGAAATGTCTATTCAGGTTCTCTATCCAAGTTTCAATTGGACTGTGTGTGTTTTCGGTGTTGAGTTATATAAATTCTTTATAAATTCTTGATATTAACCTCCTATTGGATGTATCATTGGTGAATATCTTCTCCCATTCTGTAGATTGTCTTTTTGTTTTGTTGATGGTTTTCTTTGTTGTGCAAAATCATTTTATTTTGATGCAGTCCTATTTGTTTATTTTTTTGTTTGTTTCCCTTACCCTATGAGATGTATCAGAAAAAAAATATTACTAAGACCAATGTCAGAGAGTTTATTCCCTATATTTTCTTCAGGAGGTCATGGTTTTAGGTCTCACATTTAAGTCTTTAATCCATTTTGAGTTTATTCTTGTATATGGTGGGAAAAGATGGTCCAGTTTTATTTTTTACATGTATCTATCCAGTTTTCTCAACACCATTTATTGAAAAGACTGTCTTTACCCTATTATATATTCTTGCCTTCTTTGTCATATATTAAATAAGCATATAGGTGTAGGTTTACTTCTGGGCTCTTTATTCTGTTCTATTGACCTACATTTCTGCTTTTATGCCAGTACCATGCGATTTTGATCACTATAGCCACGTAGTATAGCTTGATATCAGGTAATGTGATACCTCCAATTTGTTCTTCTTTCTCAGGATTGCCTTGGCTATTTAGGATTTTTGGTGATCCATATAAATTTTAGGATTGCTTGCTCTAGTTCTCTGAAAAATGCCATTAGCATTTTGATAGAGATTGCATTAAATCTATAGATTGCTTTGAGTAGTATGAACATTTTAACAATGTTAATTCTTCCTATCCATGAGCATAGTATATGCTTCCATATACTATGTATCTTCCTCAATTTCTTTCTTCATTGTTTATAATTTTCCAAGTATAGGTCTTTACCCACTTGGTGAAATTTATTCCTAGTTTTGTTTTTTTTTAATGCAGCTATAAATGAGACTTTTTAAATTTCTCTTCCTGATACTTCATTATTGGTGTATAAAAATGTAACTGATTTCTGAATATTAATTTTGTATCTTGCTACTTTACTGAATTCATTGATTAGTTCTAACAGTTTTCTGGGGTTATCTTTAGGGTTCTCTATATGTAGTATCATATCAACTGCAAATAATGACAGTTTTACATCGAATTTAAATGCCTTTTATTTCTCTTTCTTGTCTGACTGCTGTAGCTGGAACTTCCAATACCATGTTGAATAAAAGTAGTGAAAGTAGACATCCTGGTCTTGTTTCTGATCTTAAGGAAAATGTTTTTAGCTTTTCACTGTTGAGTATGATGTTACCTATGGGTTTGTTGTATATGACCTTTATTATGCTCAGGCATGTTCCCTTTATTCCCACTTTGCCAACAGTTTTTATCATAAAGGGATGCTAGACCTAACCTAAGGATGGGAGCTGGTTGATAGAGTAGCCAACATTGTGGTTAGTAGATTGGAACTTTCAGTTCCATTCCCCTGGCCTCTAGAGATAGGAAAGGGTCTTGAGGTTTTGCTCAATTGCCAATGGCCAGGGATTTAATCAATCATGCCTCTATATTGAAGTCTCTAGAAGAAAAAAAAAGACAGGGTTCAGAGAGGTTCTGGGTTGGTGAATGCATGGAAGTGCTGGGATGGTGGTGTGCCCAGAAAAAGCATGGAAGCTCAGCACTCTTTCCCTGCACACCTCTTCTATCTGGCTGTTCCTGAGTCATATCCTTTCATAATAAACTGATAATCTAGTGAATAAAATGTTTCTCTAAATTCTGTGAGCTGCTCTAGCAAATTAATCAAACCCATGGAGGGGGCCGCGAACCTCTGATTGATAGCCAGGGAGTCAGAAGTATGAGTAACAATCTAGACTTGCATTTGGCATCTGAAGTGAGATTGGGGTTAGGAGAAAGGTCAGTCTTGTGAACTAAACCCATAACCTGTGGAATTTGATTCTGTCTCTGAGTAGATAATGTGAGAATTGAGTTGAATTATAGGCCACCCAGACAGTATTGGGGTAAATTGTTTGTTGGATGTGCGGGGAGAATTTTACCCTCCACATTGGAATTTGGTGAGTAGAACATGAAAGAATTCTAAAAAGATATAATAAATAAATCAGTTTCTTACCTCTCACCCCCATCTAGTATTCTAAAGGCAACATTTTTCAATTATTTTTGCTGTTTCTTACACGTAGTTCCAGGTTAAAATTAATGACATCAACTGAACACATTTGATCAATCATATTTGTCTTTTATAATGCCAGCAAAGGATTTTTTTTTTTTTACTGCTCTTATTCTTTTGATGTAGTTATATCACGATGTGAAAGTATGTCCATACCTAGTATCGTGTTATGAATATGCTTGGCTGCAAATTTCTGAGGTAGTAATTTTATGATGTCATTAGGGATCCAGACTCTATTTTTCTGTTGTACTTTTGGTTGTGTGTTTTGTCCTCATGGTTATAAGATAACTGCATCTCTGACATTGTATCAGTGTTTCAGGCAGGGGAAAAAAAGGAAGAAGGAGAAAGGAAAAGAAAAACTAATGTCTCATTAGTAGGCACTGTGTCATATGGCCACCTCTAACTGCAAGGCAATCTAGCATTGCAAGAATTGTTATGCGCATTGCTGTCTGAACACAATCAAGGTTTTGATTTAAAAAAGAAAAGAGTAGAAACTGGCAAAAAGTCTGAGTCTGTCATGGATATTTTCATTATCACTATATGACTAGTGCTAACTGCTTTATCAGTAATATGTTATTTTCTTTTTTGTACACTTTTTTTGTTTTGTTTACCTGGAATCAAAGTTGGCTTCATTATTTTTCATTTGCTTATTTTTTCTTTCTTGAACTGTGGCTAATTTTTTTCCATAGATACCTCAAGCTCTGTAAGATATCTCTCAATATAATTTTTTCAGGGTGTTTAAATATGGTAGATAATCCATCCCTTCAACCTTTTTCAGAAGACATCACTGTTTGAGCCCCCTATTCTTTAGCTCTAGTCTAAACTAGTGGCTCTCTAGGCTAGTTATCAGCCTGTCTGTCAACATAAGACTTATCTTTGTCACCACTCTGGGAATTTTTTCATCCCTTTTCCCCACTTTTCTGAGTCCTCTCTTTTTCTTAAATTCCCACCTAATTTTGTGAGGCATATCCTTTAGATGGTTTTGGAAAGGAGAAAAAGAGGGGAAAAAATGTGTGGTAGCCTTTATTTTTCAGACTTTTGTATTTCTACCCTATCTTTAATTGAAAATGGTGCCAATCTAGGATTCTAGGTTAGAACAGTTTTCTCTTGGATTTTTGAAGTCTTGGCCTCATTGCTTTCTAGCTTCTGCTTTTTGAAGTCCATTGCTATTTTAACTACTGATCCTTTGTTTGTAACCTGTTCAAAGGAACAATGTCTTCTACATTTTCTTGATTTTTTTTTTCAAAGACTATAATAAAATCAGGAGTTAGATTCCTTCATCTTGTCTATTTATCATTTTGTTCTAATTTCTTGAAGACTTTTCAACTTTGTTTTCCAAACTCTTTATTAAACTTTTCATTATAGTTATCAAATTTTTAATTTCCAAAAGCTGCTTCTAGTTCTCTAATTGCTGTCCCATCTCACTCTTTATAAACAGCATTCTATATTTATTTCACAGACACATGTATTTTATTATATTTGCATATATTAATTATATGTCTATATTTTTAGATCCCTTCCTTTTTGTTTGTTTTAATTTCTCTCTTTCATGTCAGAAGTTTTCTTCAGAGGTCTGGGGATTCTCAGCTGTTCATATTTAAGATTGAAGCACTAAATAACTAATTAAAAGCTAAGTAGATGTGAGTTACTGACTTTGTGTATGGTAAATAAGTAGCCACCTAAGTTTTCCTTTAAGAACCCAAATATCCATGTAGGTAGGTCTTTTCTTTGGTTGTGCGTAGAAAGATTTAGTTTCTCCAGCCTAGTTTCCCAAATTCTAAGGCTGATAGGAGATATTCTCATCATTCGGTATGCAGACTTTTACTTAATTCTCCTGTCTTCAGTCTCCCATCCCCCTCTGGCTCTACTCCATACTTATCACATCTGAGTTTAAAGGCTGTCTGTTTTCATTTTTAATAAGTATTTGTCTCTTGCTATATTAGGGGTAACTGTAAGATTATCCTTACTGTAGGATAGTTGTAGGTAGGGTAGGGGATGTTGGGTTTAATTGTTTCTTGTAAAGACTTTTAAAAACTCTCTGGTTGTTAGCCCTATCTCTTCTCTGTTTTTTTGTTAGTTTTTTGTTTTGTTTTGTTTTAGTATTTGCTTTCTCTAATTCCCAAGGCTTTTCATTGCTCAACTGGGCAATACTGCAAGCTTCTCATCAGATACCCCCTGCAGTGCAAGTGGGATAGACCTTTCTCTCATTGTTGTCATTTAGCAATCACTCATTCATATTCCCTTTTCACATAAGTAATACTGTTTGGGGTTGTAGAAATCTTCTGGTTTCATAAAAGATGACATTTCAGTTTCTCCTTGTTTTGAAATGACTTTGAAAGGAAACAGAAACCAAACCACCTTTTCTCTATAATTTGGAGACTAGATGCCTCGTTTTGTTTTGATAAAGTTACAATTTACAGTGAACATATGACTGATATAAACTTTTATCTAGGGAATAATACTGAATCAAAATATATAAAAGCAAAATATTTGATATTTGTGGACAAATTGACATAATTAGAATGGTGTTGAGAAAGTTATACTTTTTAAATCTTTGACAGATAATAGGCAAAAATAAGAAGGTCAAAGATCTGAAAAATGTAATTAATTAGATTTAAAAGATGTGTTTCAAACTCTGTGGCTCACAGACAATACAGAGAAATGAAATAGAAGTCTCAGTAATAGATCCAAGACCATATGAGAATGTGTTTCATGATGAAGTTGACATTTCAGATCAGTTAGTGAAGGGTAGATTATTCAACAAATGGTGTTGAGAAAACTGGCAAATGATCTGGAAATATAGAGGAAGACTAACGATTTCTGTCTTTTAGTTATTACTCCCAATTCTTGGCAGAAAGTTTGATTATAGGGGCTTTTCCCAAAGAGTCCTTGTTCCCTGGTCTTTGACATGCTACCATAGGCTACTTTCTAGGAATTCCAAAGAAAAACCATAAGTAAGCCATTTGGCTTCATCTGGTGATTTAAATGGCTTACTATTTTGAAAACCACAAGGTCCTTCGTACTTCAGTCCTTTTAGGTGATTGCTCTGCATGCATTTGGTAGCATGGAACTGCATATTGGATTCTTCTACATGGAGATTTGAAGGGGATTACCTCATGGAATGAGAAGGCTGGAAATCTCAATTTACTGAGTAAGGTAACTGTTTATAGTTAAACCTTAATAAAGCCCTTTAGTCTGAAGCTTCTTGTGGGGCTCCTCTTTTAGCTATTTCATTGCCTTCTGAACGCTCCCAGCTCTGAAAAGGCCTTCCGGATACCCTACATTTTTTCTACATATTCTCTTCCTCCATTCAGGAGGGATGTTCAAAACATTTATCAATTGTTTTGTCATTGTGTCATTGGCACCAATAAATCGGAATGATGTGATATCAATCTGGAAACTAGGTGTAATTAATCAGTCAGCTCTCTACTAAAGAGAGTCCTCCAATTCTCCTAAGAGCCTTTCCCAAAAACTGTTTTGTATGAGATGTCATATTCTCTCTTAATTTTTACCTTCTTTATCTCTTTGAACTTATTCTATGATCGTCTTTGCCCCCTCTGTTGTCTGCTGATAACAATTTCCCTGGTTTGATTTACTATGAAAGTCTCTTGAGCAAGTACATTTCCTGACTGTAGAGTAAATGGGGACAGATGCATCCACTGGCATACTAGACAGGGGCAAGACTAAGCACATGCTCCATGGCTTTCCCATTTTAGGAGGACCTACTCCTTATTTTTCCTAAGGTAGACCTCTCAGTGAACAGGCCTTCCGTTCTTCCCAGCTACTCAAAATCCTCTCTCCATTTGATTGCACCATTGTCTCTTTACTCTAAGAATGCAGTTATATCTTCCACATTCTGATGGCTGAAGAGTGAAGTGGGTAAAAGTGGAAGATCTAACATAAGGTTTAGAGCCAAGCCTGGACGTGGCCGATATCCTTTCTACCCACATTTCATTAGCCAGAACTCAATAGCATGTTCTCCCACTACTGCTTGCAAGGCTGGGAAGTGTAATTTAACTTGTTGACAGTAGAAAGAAAGTTATTTGGTGAGCATCTCACCAGTCTCTTCCTCATTTTATTATCTTCATACTATAGGGTGTGGAGCATGTTCAAATTGGTGACTAATCTGTGATATTTCTTCTTTCTTTTTTATGTAAAAGAGTGCTTTCATTGGAGAAGCCATTTTTTTATGGTAGTTGTCCTTACCCATTAGATGCTTTAGAATTGCCTGGAGGGTCTTGTTAAAATGCAGATTCCTGGTACCACCTGTAGGAATTCTGATTAAGTTGGCCCCAGTGGAGTCAGGTGTGTGTATTTTTAACAAGCAACTCAACTGATTCTGATACTAGGGCTTCTACAACCCATACTTTGAGAAACAGTCCTTTAGAAGTTCAGTTATTAAAACAAGCCAGATGAAATTGAGTTGCTCATGGAGAAATTCCTTTATGAATAAGAAAAGTGGACTAAAGGGCTGAATTTTGCTTAAAGGACTGGAAGAAAAATGGTGAGAAGACCTCTCTACATCCTTGAGTGAAATGACATATAAATATGTCTGGATACAGCCTAACACAGGGACCACTGTGACCTTCTGTTATGATGTTTGTAATTTAGTTTTAACTATGTTCTAAATTTTAAAACACATTTTTATGCCACATTTTAAGATGTCTGATACTGGTATGTATCTTACTCTCAATGGTATCTTAAAATTATAATTGACATTTTTTTTTTTGGTCAGAGATGCATAAAACAATAGTGTGTCTTAAAACTTTTGATGTCTTAGATTCATGAAATAGAGTACATCACTATAAGTATGTGTGTGCTTGATTTTACCTTAGTTGGACTTGTTTGCTTTAACCAAGAATTCACACTCTAGGAGTGGTGATCATGCATTAGAATCAGAAACTTCACCTGCCAGAGAAGTCTATTTATTAGAAGTGCTATAGTATCTTTATTCCTGAAAAACAACTTTGGTATATCTAATTAGCAAGACAAATGCTAGAAATAGATTTTCACTGGTGAAATAATGGTGTTCAAGAAATATGAATTGGCTAATTTATCTTTTTTTATATAAATTTTGTGTGAACATGAGTTTTCTTTAAAAATTTTTTCCAGTTCTATTAAAATATAATTGACATATAACATTGTGTAAGTTTAAAATATATGACATGATAATTTGATATATATATATACATATTGCAAAATGATGACCATAATAAGCTTAGTTAACCTTTATCACTTCACGTAGATACACATTTTTTCTTGTGATGAAAATTTTAAAGATCTACTCTATTAACAACTTTCAAATATAAAATACAGCATTTTTAACTATATTCACCATCCTGTACATATGTCTCTAGGGCTTATTTATCTCATAACTGAAAATCTGTACCTTTTGACTTGGCTAAAATAGTTGAGACTCATCCTAACTTTGAATAAATAGTATGTAAACATCTAGCAATTTTAGAATGTGCCTTTTTAAGATATGCATCTGAAATGATCTGCGAACAACCATTATTTCAGAGGACTCTGGTTACCAGATGCCAGCTATTAAATTAATTGAATTCTACCTCTGAACTCTGTTGACCTCAAGTGAGCCTCTTATGCAAGGTTAGCAGAGGGTAGGACTTCACAGAGTTTATCTGATATGTTATATGAACTGCCTTTGTGCCTTCCTGTTAACAAATATTTTTTCTAATAAACATCTATTATGTGATATTGGCTGGAGACCTTCTTTCATTATACTCCTGTGAATAAGATTGTGGAAAGTCGTCTACCTCTCATCTACCCCCAACTACTAGAGGCCACCAAGAACTACCTAGGAAAACCAAATATTTGTGCATAACCAACTTGTTTTAGACCAATTCACAACATCTGGGAGAGACTTGCTCCAGCAGAACTGGTAGTAACTAGAAGCTCCACCCAAGCCCATCCCTTTAGAATTCAAATGTTAATGTACAGAAATCTTGGACTCTCGATTTATTGTGACAGCAATGGTGAGCAAGGCCTTTGAAGACAGCTGAGGTGGGGACATGTGTGTGACTTGCTTTAGTTTTAGCAGGGGCTGATGCCATGCTCACAAACCTTCTGCCATTAGAGGAACCGGCAGCAACATAGCCTTAATCAGTACCCAGGTCAGTGGTCGTAAAGCTGCCTGATATGAACAAGGCACCATCTAATGTCCTGCTCCAGCAAAGAGGCAAGAGTGATATGGACTAGCTCCTTAGACATGAATTAGCAAAAGTCAGGGATTCTTTGTCCTAATAGTAGAGGGGAACTTCACATAGAACATTGGGTGGATGGGTAAGAAAAGTTGAAACTGGACTTTCTGATAATTTGGGTCAGAGTTTTATTGAGTTATATTTTTGGACACCAAGATATCTGAGACATAAATTGGTGAAGCAGGATTGTATGTGTGTGCTGTAATAAAACTCAAGCCAATTTAGTTATTTCATGAGTTTGTGTATATGTATGTGTGAATGTATTTGGTAGCCTCTGGTTGTGAAATGCAAATGAAGATTATACTCTTTGTCTTGATTTTTGAAACCTCACTACTAAATGCTGATGAGGTAATATAATCAAATCTTAGATCAAATTCCACCAAATGTACAGCTATCGTTAGTGACAATATGCAAATAATCCTATAATCTTTCTGTGTTGGCTTGCTTTTTCACATCTTTAAGTACTCCTACCAGCACAGTACCTTTATCAGCACTCCTACCAGGCTTACCATGAGGCAGACGCCACTTTGTTCTTAAGGTTGTCCATGGAGTAGGATTCAAGGCAATAGGATCGGTCATAATAAAAGCATGAACTTCTGGGCCTGCTTGTTTTATACCATAGTATACAAGGTGTTGGGTCTTGTCGACCACTTCTAATCACACACCTTTACTACTACTGATCAAATTTACTTTAATAAAAATTTATTTTAACATTCCTTATTTTGATTGACCAGCTGAAGGTTGCTTTATATTAGGACATTTTATATGCTAAATGACCAAACCCAAAATTAAGGTTCATATTAGTTTGTTCACACACACTACACAAGTCAAATATTGCACATCAATAATATATTAAGATATATGCAATTGATATAAATAAACAATTAAGAACAATATTGTAGAACTATATTACTTTTATAATATAGAGAATAACATGCCATAATAATTAAAAGATAAAAAAGATATTCATTGGTTTGTTGGCATTCCATCTGCCAAAACTTTAATAGTAGTTGTCTTTGGATTATGTGTGATTTTCTTTTTCTTTCTGTTCAAATTATCTTCACTTTCTCAGTTGTCTAATGTGAATACATCCCTTTTATATAATTAGGGGAAAGATAAGTTAGCTTATTAAAGTTAATGGATGGAAGGTAGAACCTTTCTTGTCAAGGCACTAATGCCCACATGTCCTCTTCTCAATCTTATCACATCTCTCGGCAGCATTTAGTATAAGGTGCTCTCTCCTCTTAAAAACATTTTTACAGGTTTTAGCTGTTTTTTGAAGTATAATTTACATATCATAAAATATGCCCATGGTAAATGTGTAAGTCAATAATTTTTAGCAAATACGTAGTTGTGAGACCATTACCATAATTCAGATGTAGAACATTTCCATCACCTGAAAAAGTTCTTCCATGCCCATTTGCAGTCAATTCTCACCTCCACCCACCACAGATAATCAATGCTCTCCAGTCTATATAGATTTGCCTTTTCTTAATAATTCATATAAATAGAATAATTCAATATGTGGGGGTTTTTTTATATTTGACATTTTTCATGTATCATAATGCTTTTGAGATCCAACTATTTTGTAACCTGTATTAGTAATTTGTTCCTTTTAATTGTTAAATAGTATTTCAATATGTGAATAGATTACACTGTGTTTCTCTCTTTACCAACTGGTGGGCATTTGGATTGTTTCTGGCTATTTTGAATAATGCTCCTATGAACATATTTCTATAAGTATTTGTATGGACATAACATTTTATTTCTTTTGGGTGGATAGTTAGGAGTGTAACTGTTAGATCTTTTGGTAAATTTAAATTTAACTTTTTAAGAAATTGCCAAACTATTTTGTAAGTGGTTGTACTATTATACATTTCAGTTTGTTAGAGTTTCAGTTTCTCCACAGCCTCCCCAACACGTGATGTGGTCAGTCTTTTTAGCTATTCTTGTAGATAGTAGTTGTCTCTCATTGTAGTTTTAATGGATATTTCCCTAATGACTAAATTGTGTTGAGCATTTTTTCATTCGTTTATTATTAACATTTATATATCTTCTTTGATGAATTATCTATTCTTGATCATTTTTAAATGTATTGTTTGCCTTCTTATTATTAAATTATAGGAGATTTCTATATTCTGGATATAAATTTTTTCCAAATTTGCAATTTGTCAATATTTAACTAATTCTGTGATTTTAAAAAACTTTCTGAACAATATTTTTTTCAGATGCAGTTTTTAATGTTTCATGAAGTCCAATTTATTAATTTTTTACCTCATGGGTTATTTTTTGATGTCCTATTTAAGAAATCTTTGCTTAACTGAAAGTCATAAGATTTACTCCTGTTTTCTTCTAAAGCTTTTATAGTTTTAGTTCTTAAATTTAGGACTATAATCTACTTTGAGTTAATATCTTTTTATTGTGTGACATAAGACTCTTAAGTTTATCCTTTAAAAAAACTGATATTCAATTTTTCTACCATAATTAAAAAAAAATTCTTCAAAAAACATTATGCCAAAATATACATAGAATTTTACAATTTTTGTTAATTTTTTGTGTAAATATTTTTATTGAAGTTTTAGTGTAGTTTATTTTTTAAATGTAGGTGAGTGCCAGTGAGTGCATTTGCATTCACCACCATTCATCTTCAGAACTATTTTCATCTTCCTAAACTGAAACTCTGTACCCATTAAACAATAACTGCTCATTCTCTCTTCCCTCTAGACCCTGACAACTACCATTTTATTTTCTAACTCAAAAAATTTGACTATTCTAGGTACATCATATAAGTGAAACAATATGGTATTTCTCTTTTTGTGACTGGTTTACTTCACTTAGCATAATGTCTTCAAGATTCATCAATATCATACCATGTGTTAGACCTTTCTTCCATGTTAAAGCTAAATAATATTTCATTGTACTTATATACAGCACCTTGTTTATCCATTCATCTGTCATTGGACATGGGTTGCCTCTGCCTTCTGGCTGTTGTGAATAATGTTGCTATGAACATAGGTATACAAATATCTGAGTCTCTACTTTCAATTTTTTGAGTATAACCCAGAATGGAATTGCTAGATCATATAGTTATTCTATTTTAATTTTTTAAGAAATCACCGTACTGTTTTCAATAGCGGCTATACCATTTTCCATTCCCATCAATAGTGCACAAGTATTCCAATTTCCCTATGTCCTCAGCAACATTTCTCATTTTCTACTTCTTAAAATAATAGCTACCTTATAGATGTGATTTTTAAAAACTTTTTTTTGACTCTATTTTTCTTACAATATTTTTAATGTGGCTTTCATAACTCCACATGGCTATGTATTTCTTCCTATCATGCTGACCATTCATTCTCAGTCTTTCTGCTGTATTCTCCTGTTCTTCCATATCTAACACTTTAGACTTCCTTTATTCTCTATCCTTTTACCCTAAATATTTTAAGAAAGTTAAAATCCATCATCTTAATTATGATATATACATTGAATTTATCTGATTTAAGATCTTCAGTCTCGATCTTCTCCCAAAATTCCAAATTTGAATATGCAACTGCCCAATCAACTTTCATACAAAATAGGCTTCTGAATATGTGATATTGCTCTTTGTATAGTTAAGAAATATCCAATTCATATTCTTAATTTTCACCCCGATTCTGCATATCTTGTTGTGTCCCCATCTCAATAAATGGCAACATAATTTACCCATTTGCTCAGGATATAAATCTTGGATTAACTTTTACTCATTTTTTTTCTATCATACTCTTATCTCATTTAACAGGAAATCCTACTAACCTACCTTAAAAATACATCCTGAGTCCAACCACTTCTCATGTTCTAAACATTGACATCTCAGTTGAAGCTATATTAATATCGTGCACAGACCTGTAGTATCCTCTCATTGGTATATCTGCTGCTGTTCTCTCTTCTCCTCGCCATCAATTCTCTGTGCACAGAAGCCAGAGCAATCTTTTACAAACATCAACCTACCATGTTGTTCCTTGCTCTCAATCCTTCTGTGGCTTCTCTTGACCTCACAGCATCCTGAGTCCTCACCATGGCCCTCAAGACCCATAGGATGTCAGCTCTGGCTACTTCTTTTTTCCTACCACTCCTGTTCATGGAATATGGCCACAGGGGCTTCCTTGTCATTCCTGGAAACTATCAGGGCCTTGGAACTTGCTGTTCCCTTTCCTGGAATGTTATTTCACTAAATATTTGTGCAGTTCCTCCATCACTTTAGTTACGACTCTGAACAAACTTCATTTCCTCAAAGTGGCTCTTCTTGATTATCCCTTATAAGTAGGTACCCTGTCTCATCATAAACTATCATTCTATTTCTGCTTTTTTCTTCCTAGCTCTTATCATTAACTGATCAAACATTGCATAATTATTTGTTTGTCTTTTTATTTTCTCCCAGTCCAGTCTCATGAGTATTTCTCTACTCCACAGCACCTAGAACAGTGCTTGGTCATGAGGATTTTATATTATCATTTTAAAAACTAATAAATTTTTTTGAGGATCCCAAATAATTTCTTCTATGAAACAGTAGCCCTTGTTATACATTAATAAAAGATTTCACTCTCTTTGTTTAATGAAGAGCTTTTACTCTCTGATTACATATTTAATAATAATCAAATAAAATGTCAGTCTATACCCAGTTCCCTGACATTCTAAACTTCTTTTTCTGTCAATACTTAAGAAATATCTCTAAACATATTATTTTGCTCTGGCCTTCCTACCTGAAGTTATGGACAGCCCTGGTTTTTAAGCCTCTACCTCGATCTGTTCTCAGGCATAGCATCTGTGTCTTACAATGGAAGATGAAGAAACCCCAGGAGTGTTGCTAAATAGAGAGACTGGCTTCATTATTATGCATCTTCAGTAAATCCTAAGCATGACTTATGAGACTCCTTTTAGGATGATTAAAAGAAAGAAAGAAACTCATGAAAAGATCACACACTTCATTTGTAGCAAACATTTCAGGCTGTTTTCTTCCAAGATGCTTATAAAAGGAAACCTAGGGGACTGAAATGGGTCTCTACATCTTGATAACTCAAGTAAGAAATTACGAGAGGCCATGTAACTTTTAAAAAGAATGTAGGAGATCCAGTAGAGCTGAAACATGGAGATAAACAGTGTGTGGTGATTAGAGTTGTGTGTGTGTGTGTGTGTGTGTGTGCACGTGCACACATGTGGTAGGTGGAGAGTTGATGTTGAAGAATGATGAGAATGAAGGTAGGTAGTAGCCAGATGGCAAAACATCTACAAGAATTTTTAATGGGAAACCATTAAAGAGGTTT
Source organism: Rousettus aegyptiacus (assembly GCF_014176215.1). Taxonomy (NCBI): domain Eukaryota; kingdom Metazoa; phylum Chordata; class Mammalia; order Chiroptera; family Pteropodidae; genus Rousettus; species Rousettus aegyptiacus. Next base: position 70,670,911 of record NW_023416309.1, read on the forward strand.
TAAGCAAGGAGCTGATTTAATGATACTTGCATTTTGGAAAGATCTCTCTGGTTGAAGTATGGAGAAGGAGGCAGAGGAGCATGGCAGAGACATCAAGACCAGTGACTAGGCCACTGTTTTGATTCAGGGAAGACATAAAAATGGGAATGTGGACAGAAAAAGATATATTAAAGTGGTAGAAATGACTGTATCCTGAGAGTCAAAGAAATGAAAAGGCATCTTTAAACAATTCTAACCTCCCGAGAGTAGTGCATTGTTTTCCCTTAGAGAGATGGAAAGAAGATGAAGAATTATAGCCTTAGTTACCTCTTCAAACACTGAGAACATTCCCAGGGTACTAAGCTTCACTTTCTTCTGATAAAACGAGCTTCTACTTCTCCTTGGGCTCTGGCAGCATAGACAGGGGCCCCATAAGAGACACAACCTATTAAGAGAGCTTTGTAACATGAAGTTGCAAGAAAGTCAAGCTTTACAAACCTATCAGAGTAAACATTGCTCTCACAGACTTTACCCAACTATAGTAATGAGGGCAGTGAGACAGGGGTAGATGCATGCCAGAAGAATCCTTTTTTACCCAGCGAAGGAAAACTGGACAAATTGGAAGTGACAGAAGCTTACATGCAGACAGGTCATATGTGATATCAGAAGCCTGACCACAAACCCATTAAGATGCCTCTTCCAGAAACATCTTTCTTGCCCATTCTTCTCCAGGGTCAGACCAGGGACCATGCATAGACCTTTTTCTGAGCTGTGATTTCCAGGCCAACCAATCTTTCCTAGCATGTGTTTGCTGGAATTATTTGTCTCAAACCCACACACTTGAGACAACTGAGTTTTTTTTTCTTTTTCAAAGCAGAACTTCATACCAGATAGCAACCCTATTTTCCATCTGCCAATTCTTCTCCCTCAACCTACAACAGATCCACTCTCCACCTTTCTCTGCTCTGTGTCCTGTATCACCCTAGCCTCTCTTTCCAGATGGTTCATGGTTGGGTTCAAATGACAAGAAGTATTGGCAGGAGATTAGAAAGCAGAGGAGAGAGAGGTCGGATTATGTCTCTCCATCTTTTTCCCAAAGTTGGTACTTTATCTTTGGCTTTCCTCCATGACTGTAGCTCCCAAAGAGTGGCCCTTCCTCCACTTTTACAACTCCTACAGGGCTCCATCCTTCCTTGCCATGTTTCTTCAGCCCTAGGGTCGGCCACAGCCTTCTTCTCTTGCTGGTCTCTTGGTAACTCTTCATTCCTTGTTTGTCCCATGAATCTATCCTACTTACCCCTCTCTAAGTGGTCTCTTCATGTGTTTCTCTTCATTTGAATCATCTGTAATGAGTTCTGTTTCCTGCAGAGATTCTGACATAAGCATAATTGTAGTAAATCATGTCTGTCATCTGCATAGTTCATGGTGCTTCCAATCATGTTGAACTTCAGCAATGTGGAAAATACGGGTTAGCACTCTTACTTATGTTAGGATCCATGTGCTTTCTTATAGGTACTCGCCTGTAAGGGTTCCTTTTAATCCTTTAGCAATACACACATATGTACTTTGCGATTCCACAGCTGTTTTGCTTCTTTTTCTTGGCTGAAAGGGCTGGCCTGAAGTATTTTTTCTAAGTTCTCTTTGGAATATGAGGTAGAGTCCTAAATTCCATCTGAAGTCATATCTTCATTTTCCTCTACCATGTGTCCCAAAGTTCAACATCCAAGGGGAGGATGCAGTTCTGGTCTATTCCAGGGTGGGGATTTAATTTGAGATGAAGTGGGAGGTTTTATCTCAATCTGAACTATTCAGAAAAATATCCCCAAATGAAACACAAATCCTGAGTAGGGGTTCCCCCTACCTGAGCAATTGATCAAGCTGTCTGTTTTACTCCTGTATCAACAGGATACAGAAATCAGACTCTTTATCAGTTAGTTCTACAAGAAATCTAATCAGGCTTAACATTTTAAGATTTTTATAGACTTAAGTAAAAGCTTGGGGAGTCACAAAAAGCAGTAACATTCCATCATGCCCACATTCTGCCCCTTCACTCACTCTTCTTTCTTCTCCATAATTTTTTTCCTCTCAATTTCTCCTCAGAGACTCACAATTTCCTTTCATAAAGCAGAGTGACTTCTCTCTTCTTTGAAGCTTTAGCCCCTGTCTTAGGATTTCTCAGATAGAGACTCTGAGACAGAGAGCTGCATGCACAGAAAGCTCTTTTTTAGAGAGTGCTCTGAGAAGATACAAAAAAAGTGAAAAAATAGGATTGGACAAAAGGAGAATCAGGATTATATTATGTTTGCAACTGGGCCTCAGAAGATCCCTTGCAGGGCCCTGGAATTGGGGTGCTCCTTCTTACTTGTCCCAAATTGTGTAAGTGACTGGGGCTTTGTATTCTCTCATCAGCCAGTCATTGACTGTGGGGTGTCCCCTGGAAGGGGGTGTAATCTTGGGCGGAGCAGTCTCCCACAGTCAAGGCCATTCTCAATTAGATTAGCAGATGATGTTTCTAGCAACTTGGGGTTGAATATGTTGGCTTTAAAGTGAGGACTTGCGAGGAACACCATAGTATCTACTGTAAGCTGGTGGATACCTTGGCCCAATAGGCTCAGCAGGCTCAGTGTCTGCTCCCAGCAAGGATGTTGCCAAGAATTTTCCTAGCAAGAAGTAGTAGTTCTCTGAGGCAAATTTTCGAAGCGGTTGATAAAGAGGATCTAAATTTCTCTTCATTTTATTTTATTTATTTATCTTTAATATCTATGTTGTCAATAACAGTGTTCATTATCTGAGTGCAAGGGCAGTCCCTCTTTAGTAGTCTTGGCCACTGACCATCTTTAACAGAGTAGATACCTCCATGGATATTTTATTGCAGAGGTACTGTTTCAGGGGGCCAGCAGGGAACTGTCCAAATTCTGGATCACTGAATTAGAGATTATAGAGCTGGAAGGTTCCATAATGAATCATCAGGTGCAGCCTCCAGGTTTTGGAAGACAACCAAACGCACTTTACATAGTAAGCACTGAGTCCTTAGACCATTAGTCACCAGAGAAGCTGTATAGCCACAACCAGAACGCAAATATCCTACCCATCATAAAGCACTCTTTCCAGTATATTGTAGTCTCTGGGGTAGAAGTCAATAATACTTGAGAAGCTCACAGACAGGGGTAATGGAACTTGAAATAACAGGAGATACCATTTGCATAGGCATAATTTGCTTATCAGGTGAGCTCCAGATTAGATCAATAACACCCAAGACTTCCTCAATATTTTTCCTTCAGGGAGTGTTCAGCATCCCATCTGGAAGGCCCTCCTCAAACTACTTCAAGACTCAGTTGCAGAAGGGGTCTTCAATGCCTAAGTCTACTTTGCAGTGATATTGCCTTTGCTTTGAAGCCCCTCAGCTTTTCTATGGAGCCATCATCACACTTCTTGACTTAGATGAAGCCTTAGACTTTTATATTATGCCAATGACTCTTTACCCATAAATTAAGTTTATGGGTAAATTGCTTGACATCAATATATTTTCCCATTTTTGCCAATTTTTATCCCTAATAAATAAGTAGAGTGGTATTAATTATGGATCTGTGATATGATATTATCTATGACCCTAAAAGATATTAAAATGCCTTAATTATAAGAGAATAAATATCATACATATAAATGTAATGCCTATTTGATTTATTTTTAATAATTATTCTGGAGGGCTAAATGAAATTTTAGAAAGAAATAAAATATAAGGTTTCAGTTATCTAAAAAGGCATAATGCAGAAAAAGTAATATTAGTTCAGATAATAAAGTTATATTTACTATTCAGTATTTAGTTGATAATCATATTAAAAGGATTCTTTAATAAATGTATACAATAACACATATGTATGTATATACATATATTAGTAATTTATTTTAATTCATTGTTGAGATTTGTTTTTCTAATTAGATTTTAATTAAGTCTGTGACATATTTTGATGTTTTTTTTATTTACCATAAAATCAAGCATATTTATTTGTACATGATACTCATGAAACATGTTGAATGGATAAATTATTGAAATCCAGTGTTCTTTTGTATCCTTGCTATTCTCCTATTAAGTTTTGTTAATATAGTGTTTCCTTCTTCTATCTAAGCCCCTTTCATACTCATTGAAATTTATCTGAAATAGGTCTTTTTCTCAGTTATAGAAACAGTTAGCTATGACAAATGTAATCCAGCTTATATGGTCAATTAGTTAAGGTAACTTTAGGTCCTCTATTAGATAAACCATTGGATTTTTGTGGCTTAACACAATACAAATTTTTTTTGTACTCCCATAAAGTTCAGGGAAAGTGACCCTAATTGGCGATGCCTTTTCTGGATGCAATAACACCCAGATTCTTTCCATGCTGTGACTTTGCTGTCTTTAGCATGTGGCTTCCAAGATTACATGACTGTCTGCCTCAAGCTGACGGAAGTGCAAAAGACATTCAGAAATGGGCTTACTAGATTTTTAGAGACCAGCCTTGGAAGTGGTGCTCATCCTTTAGCTTACACACCATTAGCTGACTCAGCCATGAAGCCACATATGAGTGCAAGACAGCGCTCTTTGTATCTTAGAGGAAGAGGTGAGAAATAATGATAAACCATCTCATCCCCAAATAGAATTTAAAAGGAGGGATGTTAGCAGTGAAAGATATTATGGAAAAGTGGTATGTAAAGGCTTCAACTGTCAGTTTTCTACTAATGAGTTCTAAGTGTATCTTGCCAGTCCAAATCTCTCTTCTGAGCTTCAAATCCCATACTCAACTATACTGATGTCTTCACTTGGGTTTCATACATGCCCTTCAAACTCACTATTGTCCTCACTATAGCTACTTATCCTCTTGGGTTTCTTCTGTAATAATGAGAGAAATATTTATTTATCACTATGGGTGCTTTCTAAGGATGATAGCTCATTTGTACTGGAGGTCTTTTGTTGTTGTTGTTATTGTTGTTCACCATCATGGAGTTGAGTTTGTTATGCTAGTGTTTGGGTAAAAGTTGGAAACAGAGCTTAATTTTGACAGAAAGAGCATAAAGCAGTTTTTGCTTTGGGGGGATGAAGTTGGTATGGAATCCAAGAAGATGAGCATTATGAGGAGAGAAGAGGAGAGAGGGAGGGTAAATACAAAATACGAGTGATAAAAACTTTTAATGCTGGTGTTGTCTAAGCAAGATTTTCTAAAGCTGAACTATCTAACACAGATTTTAAAGCTGTTTATTATGAAGTGAGTGATAAAAACCTTCATCTACATAATTTACATAATTTCAGTAATGAATGTCTTCCTTGCTCAGTAAAGATTTTGAGAGAATGAATTATTTTATAGTTATTAAAAGAAACATTCTAATTTTATTCAACATAATGAAGAGCAGAGACAACATTCAAGGTTGAAAAAACTTGGGAATAGTAGAGGGTATATCCCTAAGAATTAGCACTAATTGTAGAGAATACTCCAAAGTCTCACAGGCTGTGAAATTGATAGAAGTAGGAACAAATTATACAAGGGGCTCTCATCTGGCTTCTGAGATACTCTTCACTCAGTGAACAGAATCATATCACTCACTAAATTCTCCAAGCCAAAAATCTGTCATCTGTTCATCGATGTCTCCCTACAGTCACTTTTTAAGAAATGTTTATTGAATAAATGAATTTCTGATTCCTCTCTCTGCCTGACACATCTCCTACAATCAATACCTAAGTTCTGTTGTTTCTAACTTCCTCGTGTCTCTCAACCCTATCTTCTTTTCTTTACCCCTGCCTCTCTATCCTATCTTAAGCCACTAACATCTCTCCCTGCAATAAAAGGAGCAACCTCCTATCTAGTTTCCCTGACTCCGCTCTTCTCTCTTTCTAATCCATCTCCCTAAGATGCAAATTTCATCACATCATTTCTTTGTTTAAATTGCCCTCAGACACCTTAAAATAGCTTATAATAATGTTATTCCTGATATGAAATCTATTTAACTTTCTAGATTTATCTCTCACCACTCTCAATCTCACACAGTGTATTTCAATGACACAATAACAAGTTTCAATCACACCACATACTCTTACCTCTGGGTCTCAACTATTCTGCGTTTTCCTTACCCATGGGACTCAAACATTTCATGTCTCTCTCGCTTTGGGACTGTACCAAAAACATTTTTTCTTCTTTTCTCCATTCCCTCACTAACTCCTATCTGCCTTCAGATCTCAGCTAGATGCTGCTTCATCTGTGAAGTAGTTCATGGCTTCTCTAAAGTTTAGTTTAGTTTTCTCCCTTCTGTGCCTCTATTACAACCTATATTTATTTACCAAAGCGTTCGTCATCTTGTATTTGTTGGTTTACTTGTCTGAGTGTCATCTGTTTGTTGATGTCTCCCTACAGTTATTTCTTAAGAATAAATGAATTTCTGATTCCTCTCTATGCCTAAACTGATACAGACAAATTCTGTGCGGGCTTGCTTTATCTTTGTATCAGCCATGCTTTAGTCGGAAAAACAGACTCAACATCAGTAATGTTAATAAGAAATTTAATACAAGGAATTGGATAACCAGATATTGAAGAATGGAAAAGGCAAAGGGGTTGCACTAAGGTGACACAGGTAAAGCAACATAAGAAGCAGCTGCCATCCATAGGGCTTGGGAAATGAAGGAAAAAGATTGAGGTACTAGAAACTCAGGGCTTCTGGGAGGGCTCTGCAGATCTGGGACATGAGTCTCTGGGGAGAGAAGTTGCCTGGCTGATGCTGGTGTGCAGCAACTTAGAGGAGGAGCCCCCACGGAACTGGATCCAGAGCCATGGGGAAACAAGCTGGCTGTTGGTGTGGTGGTGGGGATGTGATAAGACTGAGCTTGGAAGTGTGGGGAAAGAACTGGAAACTGAACTAACTGCTACTGTCAGATTAAAGACCATGTGACAATGCTGACAGGGGGAAGCTGGTTTCCTTTCCATCCTTCCTGGCTCCCTCTAGCACCCCCTGTTGGCAGAGCCTAGCAGGGTACCGGCTGGCAAAACAGGATTGGTTTGTAGAGTCTTAGACCTAAAATCTCACAAAGAGTAGGGTTTGGAGCTGAAAGACGATAACTCAAGATAACAGTTCACTGTGGTTAGGACATATTTAGCACTGTGGTTAGGACATATTTAGCACTTAGGAAATATTTATGAAATGGATAAATAAATTGAAAATGAGCAATTAAACTTCTGTGCCAGAAACTGACCAAAACAAAGTTCCAATAAAGGGAAAATTCTGAAACTTATCTCATGTATTGAAACAAGAGCATAGTATTGACCATGCTTGGTACCAACCAAACAAATGTATGTGGTTATTTCTGGATAAAGAGAAAGTTCCACCAAACTCAAGAAGAATTCTAAGAATCAGCAGATAACTTCCCTGGCTGAGAAGGCTGTGCAGCATTGTGAGAGATAGATACGGAAATTCTGACAAATCCTACTGAAAACCCTGAATTAGAAGTCCCGGAGAGGTTGTGGCAGGGAACATCTTTTATTGTGGTGGGTGAGATCTGAAGAAAAACAACCCAGGAGATCTTTGAGGATTACTTCTTGACAGCCATTTCTTCATCTTGAACTAGTGAGAACACTACAGAAACACAGCTTTTGACTAAAGTAACTGGATCATTCCAAGTTGAGATAGTATTTTCAGAAGCAGAGGGGTAGGGCTACCTACCTCCAAAGAGCAGAAAAGAGAAAAAAACACATGATGTAAACATAATGGAGCTCATCTAAATAGAAAATCTTATGGAGAAAGCTTCTTCCTAGTGCCGTAGTTTTAATGAACAAAAATAAAATAAAATACACAAGTCAGTTCTCCTGATGGACTGTCTTTGCCTCAGCTCCTTTCCCCATTTCTCTCAGTTAAGCTGGTGATATAGACCAACAAGACCTAGGTAAATAAAAAGTGGTCCACAGAAGCATCCACTTAGAATGCAGTGAAATGATTTGTCTAGATTGATCTGAATAAACTGAAGGAAGAGAAAAAACGGGGACCCAAGAATAACACATAATTTGTTAATATGTAAAACATTTAAAAAGGAGACAAAAGCCATGGGAACAATAAATGAGGATTCATTGAAACACTTAGCCAAAAATGCCAAAAAATGTTTAGACTATAAACATTGTTTTTTTTAATTTACCTATTTTAATTAGTTGCAAGTATACAGTACATTGGTTAGACATCTATATAGTTTATAAAATGGTTCACACACTCCCTCCCTCCCCTGACCCTCCACCAAGCCAAAATATTAATGCTAACTGTATTTCCTATGCCGTGCTCCCATCCCCATGACCATCAATCAGCTACTAATTTGTACTTATTTAACTCTTCACCCCATTCTCCCAGCCCCCCAAAACCCCCCCCCCTCTGTCCATCACCAAATCGTCCACTATATTTGTAAGTCTGTTTTAGATTAGTTTGGTTTTTTTATTCCTTAGAGTCTGCATATAAGTGCAATCATATGGTGTTTATCTTTATCTGTCTGACTTAAATACCTTCTAGGTCCATCAAAGCAATATCTTTTTCTATCCCCTTCCTTTTCATATGTAGGGGTCTTGTTTTCTTATCATTTCAGCCACTCTATATTTTGGTTGAAGCACTTAATTCTTTTCCATTTGAAGTACTTATTGATAGGAATGTAGTTGTTACCATTCTTTATTCTTATTTTTGATACATGTTTTCTCTTCTTAAGGAAGTCCTTACATTTCCTGTAACATGGGCTTGGTGGTGATAAATTCCTTTAGCTTATTTTCATCTGGAAATCTCTTTATCTGTTCTTCAACTCTAAATGATAGCTTTGCAGTACAAAGTATTCTTGATTGTAGATCCTGGGTCTTCATTCTGTCAAATATTTTGTTCCAACCCCTTCTGTCCTGCATAGTTTCTTCTGAGAAATCAACTGCCAGTCTTATGGGTGTCCCCTTATAAGTAATTATCTGTTTTTCTCTTGCTGTTTTTAATATTCTTTCTTTGTATTTACCATTTGGCATGTGTCTTTGTGTGCCTCTTTGGGTTCCTGGTTTGGGCACTCTCTGAGCATCCTGGGGTTTTATGTCCATTTCCTTCACCTAGTTAGAGAAGTTTTCCCTCATTTCTTCAAATAGCTGTTCAACATCTTGTTTTCCTTTAGGTATACCGATGAGACAGATATTTTGACCCTAATAGCGTCCTATAAGCTCCTTAAATTATTTTTATAGTCTTGGCATCTTTTTCTTGCCATTCTGATTAAATATCCTTGGCTTTCTTGTCCTCTAAATAGGTCATTTGATTCTCTTTATTCACTTTGTTTATTCCATTTAATATATTTCTCATCTCAGGTAATGTGTTCTTCATTTCAGACTGGTTCTATTTTATAATTTTTACTTCCATTTTTATGTTTTTATCTCACTGAGTTTACACTTCCCAAAAGTTCATTGAGCATCTTTATAACCAGTGTTTTGAACTCTGCGTCTGTTAGATTACTTGACTCCATTATATTGGGATCTCTGTTCTGTTCTCTCATATGGTTTCTGCTTCTTTGTCTTCTCATTTAGCTGCCTTTCTGTGTCTGTTTCTATGTACTAAGCAAAGCTCTAAATCTCCCCACCTCATTAGTGTGAATCTGTGAAGTAGGTGTCCAGTGGCACAATCTTGATAGGGGTTAAGCTGCAGGCCAAATTTAGCTCAAGCCTCTACCCCTCTAGGTCCACCTGTTAAGATTCAGCAAGCAATCCACAAATGCCGTGCTTATAGTTGCCTCAAAAGGCCTCACCGGAAACTGAGGCCAGCTGCCTCCATTGTGAGTCTAGGTGCTGCTCAGCAAGGAGAACCTGACTTGCTAAGGTTATACCTGGATGTGGCTTGGGTGAGGCCGCAAGTTCTTGGAAGCAGGGTTTCAGGGAATCCTCTGAGCAGAGAGACCTCTGTTATCCAGTCTGATGACGTCTCGGCTATGGTGGTGTTGTGTCGGCCCACTGGGAGGTGGGAGGGCTCAACAGGGAACAATGGATACCACAGGCGCTTCTGTACAGAGCCAGTATTTCTTCCCTCCTCACTCCAATAATGCCTCCCTATAAGTCACTGGTGCCCTCTGCGCGAAACCCAATCAGCACTGGTGCTCAGAGCAAGCAGATCTGTCACTGTGAAAATCCACTTGGGGACACAGACCCTTTAAGAGGCTTCTGCCACTGCCACAGCCTCCTTCTCACTCAGCCACTAGAGACCGGGCAGCCCTGCATCCTTATCCCATCCTACCTTCTGCCATTGCAGGGTGATTTCTTGGATTTTTCCCTAGTTGTATGGCTTGTTCATCAAGATTCCGGCTGATTTTTCCTTTTTGCTGCTCCTTATTCCATCACAATTTTGATTTGTTCGCCAGAGGGATACACAGAGTCTCTATCATCTATGCCATTTTTTGTTTCTCCTTCCCAGGATTTTTTTAAAAGTGGGCTCGATGAAAATAAGATGACAAGATAATAGGTTAAGAACAAAAGTGATATTGGGGACTTAAAGAAAAAAGTAGAATTAAATAATTTTACTTTAGAGTTTATAACAGGATTACAAATAATCAGAAAAGCAACCAGAGCTATGAAAATTAAATTATATAATGTGAGTATTTTTGATAAAATCATTCATAATTCAGAGAAAGAGAACAAAGAGATAGACATAATCAAAAATGATATGACAGATGAAGGGTAAACCAGTAGAGATTCAGCAACACAGATAATCAGCATTCCTGAAAAAAGAGGACAAAACAAAGGGAACAGAAACATTTACAAAGTTTTATGAAAATAAAACTTTTTGGAATTTAGGGGAGATCTGAGTTCTGCATAAAAGAATTCACCAATTCTTAGGCAAAATTAACAAAAAGAAACAAACAACTAGTCATATTATGGTGATGATATTATTTCAAAAATAAAAAAAAAAAATCCTACCATCGCCTGGATAGAATGAAAAGTCACTTACAAGGAAGAAATTGAGACAACCTCAGATTTTTTTCAATGTTAAATGAAGAAAATAATAAAGAAATGTTTAGAGAAATTTGAGGTCACTCAATAATGTGCTTTCCTGTAAAACTGCCATTTCCATGTAAGAGTAAATAGGTGCCAACTTAGAAAGTATATGACCCATGTACTCATCCTTAAAATGCACTCAAGATGGTAAAAAAACAACAGATGAATTAAATATGTTTCTTGGGGGTATCTTGAGAGATTTGGCTGATTGAGGTAAATCTATAGCCAACTGATAAATCCAGACAGTATACCCTAAGTGCCAATCTGCCATATGCAGAATGTAGATGGGGGGGGGGAGCATTCTATTGATTAACTGAATTCCTCATTTTGAAACCATTTGTTTTGGCTTGATTTATATAATAAACATCAGTCCAGAGAGAATTAATTTCCTTAAAATTTATGAGTAATTTCTTCCATTCCCTTACTAATATATTTTTATTTTTCTTAGTCCAATTTCTGGGGCAAATCTAAGCCTATATTTAAAAAGAGCTGAAAAATGAAAACATATAGCCAAAAATATAAAAGTCATTCAAATGAATTCAAAGTTTATTTTAATTACATTTAATCAGACTACTTGGGGATGAATGCTATTATCTTACAGATGACAGGGAAAAGGCTATTCAACTTCCATTTTGTTGAAAATTTTTTTTGTTTCTTCTCCATTAGCGAAATTATCTTCAAATCAAGAAGGCTAGACTAACCATGAATATGAGACAGCTAAAGCCCCAGATAGGAAAGAAGCTAGTTAGAGGACTCCCTGCCAGTCTCTAGGAGCCGAAGTGACCTCAGCCTTGTAAATGACAGCGTTGAAAACCAAAGAGATATGCAGATGTTACTGAAGAATCAATGCTTTCTCTGAAAAATTGTGAAGCATGGGTATGATGACAGAATACTGAAAATGGGCAAACAATAAACTGATTTTTTTTTAACAGGAGAAATTGAATTCTTCAAAATAGATTTGCTCCCTGACAAAATCTCTTCATGAATTATTTAAATGTAATTCATACATTACATTAAAATAAGTTATGAGCTTTGTAAAAGAAATTGAGAATCAGAAGTGAATCACCTTAAAATTTCCACTGACTAGGATTTCTGGTCTGAAAAATCAAATTCAGTATTTGAACTAAAAGATCAAATATTGTCAGCACAAGTTGTAACATAAATTTTGTTATATTATTTTGGTACTGATAAAATAAACCAAATACACTGTTAGTAAATGGAGTGATGTCATAATAGGAGCCTCTAGTAACATGCCGCAGGGCTCTGTTTTTTTATTCACTTCTGTTGAATACATATCAAGAGGTAAATTGTGAGGTAATATAAGGTGGTCTCCCACTGTCCACTCCTAGTCTTTGTCTTTATGACTTCAAGTCATCCTTCAGTTCTTAGCTTAAGAATTAGTTCTCTGACTATGACTCTCCTCATAATTGCTCAGGTTCCTGTCTGTATATTTTCATTGTATTGTGGAATGGATTGGAGACCCTGGGTTTTGTAAAACCTTCTCAATTTTAAAGATTCCTCTTATTTATCAAATAGCTTCAATCAGATCTTAATAATCTTTTTTTACATGTGAGATAGTATGATCAATCTTTCCGGTTTGCTCAAGAGTGGTGGGTTTATCAGGATGCTGGACTGTCAGTGCTAAAACTGGGGAAGTCCTACATGATGGGATGTTTGTCACTCTACCCTGAGGAATCATTGCCTCTTCACTCATCACTATCTCTAGAACTTTGCTTTTTTTTCCCTCTTCAGCTTGAACAAGGCTCAGCACGAAGAGTGCTGGATGGTAGAAATGGTAGGGTAGGTAGATATGAGACAGAGGGAAAAGGACAATAAGAGGTTAACAAGGCCCTAAGACCAGTTTAGGAGTAAAATGTACATTATAGGACATCTGGAGGCTTCAGGCACCTCCCTTGTTTTCTCATGGTCAGAAGCTAAACAGAAAAATAAGATACCTCACAGCTTCAGGTGATTCCCTCGTTCCTCCAAGGTCCGTTAACTGCAGATGACCATTATAAGACCTTACTCTGGGGGCCCTCAACCATTATAGACAAAAGTAGTTAACTGAGCTAATGACTTACCCTCAAATCCCTACACACAGGTGTATGGCTTCCCATCTGCAAGCACACACTACGCATGCCCGGGCCACGAGTAGGAAGGTTCAGAGGGAGACATGGGAATTCAAGTAGTTCAAGGAGGGAGAGAGCAAAGAAATTGTACTGCTCATATTAAAAACCTTGACCCCAACTTCTTGGAGCCCTCAATCCTCTATCAAAGTGCCAAGTGTACTCTGCCTGATAAATCAGTTCTGCTTGCTACTCTTTGCCTATTTTGTTGTCTTTCTTCGGTGAGCGTAGGCTCTCCACGCAAATCAGATCTCCATGCGGATCGTGGGAGATCTAAGCAATGGGCCCTGTAATTACAATGCAGACAGCTGATTGCCTGTAGCTTAAACACCACTTGCTAGCAGGGGCCACCTTTTGATATATCATGTCCTGTAGGATGAATTTGCTTCAAGTATGAGATGTCCTGAAACAAGACATCTTTTCCTTTGTTAAATATTGAGTTAAATTAGGAGTGAAATGAACATATAAATGATACCGAAAACAACATCACCAAAAAAAAAAAGAAAGAAAGAAAAAGAAAAAAAGGGGATGAGGGAGTCAGGGTAGATCTTGTTGTTTGTTTGTTTGTTTGTTTGTTTGTTTTTGGTAAGGCTAATCTAAAGAAATGTCGAATTAATGAAGACCAGTTGGATTAGTCAATTCAGAAAATGAAAGTATTGATTTCAGATTTCTAAGAGGAAATCAGTTCTCCCAAACTATGATTTATTAGAAGCACTTCTACAGATAGTGAAAGAACATTCATTGGTTGTTTATATCATGGGGAAGCTAAAATCTCTATCCCTTGCCAAGCATGTAAAAGTGATGCAAGACAGGGCAAATTTCCCTGTGTGGTGGGAGTTAGCTCAAGCCATGAAGAAAGAGAGAGGGGAAGGGAGTTTTTACAAGTTGTTTGTTTTGCGGAACCTGTGACCTTGGCGTTATCAGCACCAATGTAGGATTCTTGAACAGAGAAATGGGACTCCTAGACTATAAGCAGGGAGCAGTACTTATTGATATAGACACCTGCTCAGCGGATTCCTATCCAAAGGCTGAGCTCCAATTGTAACATAACAAGCAATTTTACGCAGTCTTGTTATTCCCTCACCGCTACAGAAATAAGCAAGAACATTAGTTGGTTGGCAAGCCATGAATCAACAGATGTGAGCTGGAGAGTCCTTGAGGTGGGGGAGGCAGCTACGGGAAGACATGTTAGCTGGAGAGCACTGGGCAAAATGGGGGAGGGAGCAGTTTTAACAGGCTGAGTGGTCATTTCTTCAGGCCCTTTCCTTTGCATTTTTTCAGATGCTTCCTCTCCTCTCTCAAAATCTTCCTTTGTTTTGCAGATTTCCTCTTGGTCTGGCTGTAGGGGTGATTGTGGTCTCCAAATATAGCTTGATTTAACATTTTAGTTCCCTTGCCTTCTCTCTACATTAAAAGTTCAAATTCTCTTTCTGGAAAGGTTTTACATAGTACTGTGGACAAGACGGGGGTTTTGAGAGCTAGAATTGGGTGCAGAAGAGAGACCTGGGAAAATAAAACTGCAGTTCAACTTCAAAGAAACATTGAAGTATGAGTCTATAGCAGGCAAAAGCTAGGAGAGGGGCAGAGGGCAGCCTTGGAGATGCAAAGCATGAATGTTACCAGAGAGAGGGGTCCTCTCCCAGCGCATTGTCCAGGTTCTTGATGTCTCAAACAAAGAATTGAGCAAGACATCAAAATACAGTAGAAAAGAAAAGTTTTATTGAAAAGGAAAGTACACTTCCAGAAGTGGAAGCAGGACTGAGCAAGGGAAGCATGGGTCAGAAGGCCTAGTAACAAAGACTTCAGAGTTTTTACCCCTTTTTGCTGTAGGTGGTTACTTAGAGTAGGCTTCCTTGATTGACAACTGAGATTGACAGGATTCAGTGATTCATCATTTTGCTTTCTGCGCATGTTTGTTCCCAGAATTCAGTCTGTTATAATGATATTAATGAACTTCTGGGCATATGCATCATATTATAATGATGGTATAATGAGGCTCAGGTGAGTTGAAGGTTGTTCGGGTCTTCATTGCACAGGTACGAGTGACCGGCTTAAACCGGTACCTAAATCTCTGATTGCTTTGTGTGAGTTAAAAAAAAAAAAAATGCCTTCTGGCTTGCTTAATTGTGAACAGATTAGGGCAGGCTCCTTCTAAGATAGGATGACCTTGGTGTCTTTGCAGGCAGACCCGGAAACCCCCTAACTAACTTTCCTGCCTACCTCTTTTCTAAGAGCCATGAACCCCCTTATTATCAGTACGGATGTTGAGGGACAGGAGGTCTCTCCTTCCCTATCTGCCTCCTGCTGAGAATGGTCATAGTCCCTGCCTACAGGGGTTTCATGGAGCTCTTTCCCTTTCTGCCTCAGTCAGGGTGGGGTCTTGGGTTTCCTGCTGAAGTCCCACCTCTGTCCCTAGACAAGGAAAAGAAGATACAAACTCGTTATTTAAATCATACATATGTTAATTTCTATTATTGATTTGTCTATTCAGTGAGTAAAGGGAAACAGGCTTGGTTAATATATTTCTTAAAGAGTAAAAAAAATAACTTTGACCGAAAGTCCCCTCCCCTCTCCAACTCTAAGGGCCCTGTCTGACTTAACACCATTTCTGCTTAACAATGGGCTGATGACCCTTATCAATAGCCAAAGGATCTGAGTAGCCAGGGCAATTATCAAGATTTGAGGGAGAGGGCTTTTTTTCCCAAGATAGGATGGAAAAAACTTAACTAGGTTTACTAAAAAGATTAACTCTGCAAAAGATGTCCCATTTCATTTCCTGCTAAAAGATTAAGAATTTTACAAGTGATGTCCCATCTCATGAGGACTCAGAAAGCAGGCAGGATGTGGAAAAAGCCCCTGGAGGTAGTAATGTGGGATGTAAATAGGCCATCTGTGGACTGTGTCCTCAAGGCCCTGAGCTGATCCTGACTTCGTCTCCCACCCAGGTCTCTATTCTTGAGTGAAACAGGATGAGGCAAGCTAGGTAGAAGGTTCTCATCTGCTGAGCAGCATCCTGAGGGTGAGACGCAGGGTCTGTACATTGTTCCTTCAAACTAAGTTCTTCCCAAAAGACTAGTGTGATAGTCTAAATCACTAGTGTGATACTGTGATTTATAATAAATATATATTTGGTCTCCAATCCAGTTCCTAGCACAGAGCTCTTAAAACCCTTGAGATTTCCTAAGTGATTACAATTATAAAGTGTCTTTTGTTATGTTAATGTGGTGAGTTTTAGGTAATTTAAGAATAGCCAGTTGGTTTTCTGGGGAGCTAACTACAGGATTAGAAGATTGGAACTTTCAGTCCCACCTCTGATCTTTGGGCTGAAAAGTTCAATTACCAACTGTCAATAATTTAATTAATCGTGACTGTGTAAAGAATCCTCCATAAAAACCCAAAAAGTGTTCAGAAAGTTCCCAGGTTGTTGAACACATGGAAATTTGGGGGAAGTGGCCGGTTCAGAGAGAGCATTGCAACTCTGAGCCCTTTCCCCACACCTTCCTTTATGCATCTCTTTCATATGGCTATTTTTGAGTTATATCCTTTTATAATAAAATTGTGATCTAGCAAGTAAAACGTGTCTGAGTTCTGTGAGCCCCTCTAGCAAATTAACTAAACCTGAGGAGGAGGGTCTTCAGAACCTCTAATCTATAGCTAGTTGGTCATAAGCATAGATGACACTCTGGACTAGTGACTGGCAACTTAAAAGGGCAATCTTGTAGGACTGAGCCCTTACCCTGTAGAATCTGATGCTATCTCCAGGTAGACAGTGTCAGAATAGAGTTGAATTGTAGGAAACCCAGCTAGTGTCAGACTTGCTTGGTGGCAAAGGAACCCCCACACAGGCATTGAAATGGGTGACTAGTATATCTAAACTAGCCTTGAGGATTGCTTCAGGCACTGTTTCCAGGAATCTGATATAGCACTTGAAACTTACACGATCCATAGTTAATTGGAAGGTTGCTGAGACAAAGGAAGAAAGGTGTAGTTTTCATGCTTTGGGCAGTAATGCCAAATGTGGATAATCAAGTATTAGAAGGGAGCTAAAGGGACTGTATAGGCCAAGCAGCATCACTGCTTAACCATACTAACCAATGTTTTGAAGACAGACTTCAATATAGCAGCTTCCTGAATACACATAAAGCTCGAGGTGTGCAGGTGGTCTAATTTTTCAAAGACATGCACTGTGAAACTCAAATTAAAAGAATAAGGAAAGGATTATGTGGGATACTTGTAGACACTTTGGAATTTCTGTAATGTTTTATTTTTAAAAATCCGAAGCAAATGACAAAATGTGAACATTTGTTAAATATCAGCAGTGAGTACACGGATGTGTTATATTATTTTCTGCTGGCTTCTCTGGGTTAGAAATTTCTGATAATAAATTATTTTTTAAATCAAAAATGAAAAGTATGTGTCCCGTGGGGTTATTCCTGGTGGTTGATATCAGCGAGATCAAGTAATGACCACAGATGGAAACCCCTCTCTCTTCTATTCAAAGTTTTAAATCTTTATTGTGCCAGCTGTCAGAAAATGAACCATGAAACTTTTGCAAAGTTACCAAAAATTGGAATGCCTTATCTTTGTCAGTCTTGGAAGTTTTCTTAGTTCTTATGATATATTTTTTCTTGTTCGGTCTGTTTTAATTCTTTAAAAGCTTGACGTAACTTATCTTTATATGTATGTTCCCCTGCCAATGCGAACTTGGTATGGCTGGATATATGGTCTTGTTTTATGACCATATGTATTCCAGTTATTCATATATTTATGTATTCTAGTTATTCCATGGAAGAATTGATTATTAATTTGAAACTGATTGTTACATTAAATAGCAAGTCTAATGCTACTTTCCTTGGTGTTGTTAAAGAATGGAATGATTGCTTCTCTATGTGGCAAATCTATTGCAATTAATATTGAAAAATAAAATTAAATTAAAAAAAAAAAACAGCCAGGAGGAAAAATTGAGTTCAACTTTTAGAACTGGTGAAGTCAAATTTTGCATTGCATTTACCTGATGCATGGCTCTGTAAGTACGGTTAAATGGGGCTCTCTAATTTAGGAGTCCTTTGGCTGCAAGTAACAGAATGCCCAGTTTGTAAGGGATGATGAGTAACAGCATTATCTTGAGGCAGGATAGTTAGCCTAGGGAAATGACCCCTCCCCCCCCCCACCCAGAATAGGCTCTGGAATTTTTACTTAATCCCTTACTCATCCCTTTTCCTGCAGTTCTGGAATTTCTCCTTTGTCCTTTACTTAGGCCTCTCCCTGTATTCGTTTCAAGCAAGAGACTCCTGTGGAAGAAAAAAGCCAAGGCCAGAAACAAAATGGATGGCTTTGGGCAGCCCTCTTCCTACCAGGTGGCCTGAAAAACATGCTGAGAGACCAGAAGGCAGAACGGAGAGGCTTGAAACATCTCCCACCTTCAAAACAACAAAAGTCAGTAATTCAGACAGCTCTGGGCAGACTCTCTCTCCCTGAGTTGCCCTTACTTTTCCCTTAAGCATGTACTTTTGCTTTAATAAATTTTGCTCTTTACTGCTTGCTCTTTGTTGTGTCCTCGAATTCTTTCTCATGGATGGCCACTGGAACTCCGGGTCAGGGTTCCTCTTCGGACTCCCACAACATCAAGCTCTCCATCATCAATATCACAGAGCACAGAGTCTGTAGATAAGAAACCCAGGAGTATTGACTGCTTTCAAAGGCAGGAAGCAGGGAGAAATGAGAGGAAGGATGGGAGAAACAAACAAAAATGGATCCTTTTCTCCAATGACCCTCTTCTTTTGTCACCAAATAGCTTTTACAATATCTTTTAAGCTGACTTGATTCATGATTCATTGCTCAGGCTTGGTATATTACAACTCCAATAAAATTTGGGCTCTTTTTGTAGAAAATGTGTGTAGAAGAAGAGCTAATAAGTGTGACATGCCGAGAGAAGTTTTAAAAGCAAGCCTTTATTGAGCAAGTGCTCCCAGGTGAGGTTCACTGGTCCGGAGAGGAAAGGGGCCAGAGAAGTCACGCCCTGAGATGGGAGGGCGTAGTTTTTATAGGGTTATGTGTGGGTAGGGTGGGAAATGTCAGTTGAGCATCCGGATTAGGGTGGTGACAGATTAGGGCGGTGGTGCCAGGGCTTTAGGGTGGTTTCTTATCAGTCGGGCGTTCTGGACTTCGATGTTGGGCTGGAAGGTCTGGATTCCGAAATCAAGCTGGGAAGCCTCCAGGTAGGCATCTGTCTGACCCTCTCCGCCAACCCAACAATAAGTTTACAGTAAAGAGAGACTTTAATAGAGGTGCCTAGGACCCTCACTTCTCCAGGAACTATAGATTAAATAAACTGTCTTAAACTTTGTATATACCAGGCTACTTTCAGACTAGGGATTGGTAATGGCTCTCTACAGTCGTTTTGAAACCTAAGGTGACTAAAAAACATACTTTTTGCAAACTGAGCTATTTAAGGACCTCACAAAATAATAAACTTTAATTTTTACAGACTTGTTAACCTTTATTGGTTTTCAAATGTAGTCCCATCTGACTGGAATCAGAGTAGTTTATTCTATTTTAACAATAAGCAAACCTCTGTTCTTAAATTATAAGCTTACTGGTTTTCTGTGTAATAGTATGCTCTAGTGACTTGCTTAACAAGTTGCAAATGTAGGCTTCTCAAGTCAAAGTTTTACAAGAGCTGCAGAAGAGGTTTAAGACATGGCTGGCCTCTCTTGAACAATAATTACTCCACCTTCTAGAGTAAGCAGGCAGGACAATAGGAGAGGATTAGTAGCCTCAGTTGCTCTTTCTCAAACTTTGACACTATAGACAGGGTCCAGTGTTGTGTTCTTGGTCAGGCAATATTTCCTTTCCTTCATGTTTCTGGTTTCTACTGGCCATGAGCAAAGCCCTTCATTTGGCCCTGGGGAAGTGCACAGAAACTAAACTGTAAACTGCCAAGGGCACTGAGGTGAGCCATACATTCTTTCAAGAATACTTATTAAACGCCTGTGTGTGCCTGGAGCTGTGAAGAGTCTTCTGAAGTATACTTGGGGATTTTCAGGTGTAAGTCAGATGTATTTGGTCCTATTTCTTTTAGTTTTTTTCTCTTTGATATGACATCACTCTCAATTTATCAATCAGGAATCAATTGGAGAAGCACCATCATATATATATATATATATATATATATATATATATATATATTTATAAATAAGTAAATTATATGTGCGTGTGTGTATATATGTACATGTATATATATACACACACGCACATATAATTTACTTATTTATAAATATATATATATATGATGGTGCATACATATACATATATACATACACACATATAATTTGCTTATTTATAAACTATATATAACTGTAACTCTATAATTATCTCTCTCAAGTTTTTGTGTTACAGGGATTTTACCTTATCCAATTGTGGAAGTTGTTTAAGCATCCTTTGCAAGGCTATTGTCTCCTTATTGAATGTTGGAGCTTGAAGTCCAAAGGGCACAGGGAGCAGGCAGTTGAGAAAAAAGAAAGATGTGGAGTAGAGAAAGTAAGGATAAGCCAGAACAAGCATGAGCTAGGCCCATGAGGACAGATAGAAACCCACAGCAGTTCTTGTCGCTCTGAGCTTGGTGGTGTGCACATCCTAGAGAAAGAATCCAGGATGCTTCATCTTGGAGCTGAGCATGCACACCTGAGCAGGGGAAGAAGGGTCTGGGGAGGGTGGAGCACTTGTGGGTAGTGGGAATGCGCACCGCTGCCTCACAGAGATGAGGTGATGAGGTGAGCCAGTAGAGCAGCAGGCCATATATGAGCTACCAAGTGGCTGCCACTTTGCTTTGGCCCTCCAAACCTCCCACAGGTCTCTGTGACCCCTCTGCACACACCCAGGAAAAGGTGTTCTGAGAAATACTCTTCAGCCTATTCAAGCTGCCCCATCCTCAAGCCTCAATACTTGGTGAGTTAGAAGAATATATCTCTGACACAGAACAAAAAGACCTGGTTTCCTCAAATAGAGGATGGCTTAATCAGATAATTGTCCCTCTTAGTTAATGTCTTTTTCTAAAAAGAAGGGCTACAGATCGCCAATTCAAAATAGCTAATATTTAGGGTGTGTTTGTTATGTGGCAAGTACTGTACTGAGCTCCCAGTATGTAACAGCCCCCCAGTTGGTCTCCCTGGCTCCACTTTTGCCTCTCTGCAACTCATCCTCCACACAGTGGCTTGAAAACATCAATTAGAGCATGGAACTCCACTGCTTGAATGTTCCAGTGGTCTCCCTTCACCATGATATAGAGTCCAGCTGCTTCCCATGGCGCCATGAGCTCTGGCCCCTTCTACTTCTCCAGCCTTGTCCCTTTCCACTGGCACCCTCCCTCCCACTGCATCAGCCATGCTGGATTCTCGCCATGTCTTAAAACACAGGATCACTATTGATGTTCAGTTTGCTTAGATGGTTTTTCCCTGCTACCTTTCATCTTGTCTTTCAGGTCCCTTTTAAAGTAGGATTTTTCCTAATAAGAATTCCCTCAACATTTTATTAAGTACCCACACATACCTTCTAATCTAGCCCCATTACATGCATTATTTTCTTGAATAAAAGTGTTACTCTCTGAAACTACATTACTTATTTGTTTCCTGTCTTGTGTTTTCAGCCCCACTAGAAGGTAAATTTTATATGAATAGAGACTTAACTACCATCCCTTCCTGTGGGACTGGGACAGTGGCTGCCACCACTGTGTCTCAGTCATTATTTGTTGAATCTATAAATCTTCATAACAATACTATAAGGTGGGTGTTTATTATCCTCAGTTTTACAATGGAGGACATGAAAAATCAGAGAGATTAAGTCATTTTTTCAAGATAACTGGCTGTGAAGATGCAGACCTGGAATTAGAATCCATTTCTCTCTCCTGTCTCTTTTATTCTAAGATTAAAAGCTTTTCTAAACTACTGCTGAAGTTATTCAACTATTCTAGAGTTATCAGTCATGTAGATATTTCCTAACTTTTTACTGGCTCAAAAATAACTGTTTCTCATAAGAGGCTTCTTTGTCTGGTCCCCCTTCTGTGCACCATCTGGTTAATCTTTGAGGTTTTCCCTAACCTCACTTCAACCAATATGCACACTAAACTTCATTGCTCAAAGTTAAATATTCTAGGTATGTTTCATTGAGACTTATGGTGGCAAAGAGGAGTGTCTGATTTTTCTTCCTTAAATATCCTTAATTCAACTCCACCTTTAACCTTGTTTCTTTTTGTATTGTGTTCTAAATTTGTTGTATTTTTTTTTTGTATTTTATTGTCTTTTTAGGCAATCTTCCTTAGTATAAGTGGACGTAAAGAACATAAATAGTTAAGTGTGTATTCCTGAGGGATGCACTCAAGATATATTACTCTGAATAGGTAAAATAATGAGATAAAATTTGAGTTTCAGCATTAAGAAGCCAGAGGGGTAGCCTTTAAAACTGATGATTACAAAGACTGTAAAACTGTGCAAAGATGCTTGCAGTATAATGTTGAATAAGAAAGCTGGGTGCAAAATTACATATTCAGTACAGGTCAGAACAATTTAAAAAGTAAGACTGGAAGGAAATGCAAATGTACTCTGTTTTGTGCAAATCTGAAGTATGCAGGGTTGAGATAGTGTGATATGCAAATATAGCGTCTCTCTTTATAAATCGAACTTCACACCTATTCCATTTTTAAATTCTTTATAATGGATAATTTAAAACACATACCACACAAACAGCATAAGGTAATAAACCTTCATTCACTCATCACCCAACTTCAACAATCCGCTTTTGACAGTCTGTTCCATCTCTACCTCCACCTATTTTCCACCTTTCTTAAATGTTTATTCATTAAATTTACTCATTTTGAAAGGCATAATGTATAGTTTTGACATTCATGTAACCTATTCCTATGATTTCATGAAGTTCCCTAGTATCTCCTTCCAGTTAATCTCTCACCCCAACAAAGGAAACCACTGTTTTGAAGTTTTCTTCAGTAAATTAGTTTTATTTATTCTAGAACTTCATTTAAATAGCATTGTAAAACCCCACTTTTTTGTGTCTGACTCCATCTGCTCCTTTTTTGCCTCTATCAGTTCACTATTCCTTTACTTTCTGAAATAGGTTGTTTAAATTTGGTGTTAAATAACACCAAATCTTCCTTGAACAACTTATGAAATTCCCTGCTGAAACCACTTGGGCCCAAAGTTTTCCTTGTGATAAGATTTTTGATAATCAGTTTAATTTTTTGGTAAATATCAGGCTATTCTTACATCAGTTTTAGTAATTGTAGTTTTTCAGGGAACTAGCCTATTTCATTAACATTGTCAATTTTGTTGACATAAGTTATTCATAGTATTCACTTTTAATCATTTTGATGATTATACAGTCTTTAATAATAATCTTTCTTTCATTTCTGATATTGATCATTAGTGTTCTCTTTTTTCATCAGTCTTTCTTGAGGTTTATCAGTTATGTTAATCTTTTAGACAAAATAACTAAGTTTTGGCTTTGTTAATTGTTTTCAATTTCATTGATTTCTGCTCTTATCTGAATTATTTCTTTCTACTTATTTTCAGTCAATTTTTCTATTCTTACAAAAGGAAGGAGATGATAGATAAAAATAAATGAAGATTTATGGATTTACTAATGGGAAGTTGAGAGAATTTCCATCAGACAGCTTACATTTACATGAGGAGACATCACCAACTGAGTGTGCAGGAGAGAAGAGTGAGTAAGTTAAGAGCAAAAGGAAACTATGAATAGCCATCTCAGGGTGTGGAGAGGGGAATTTAGTAATGAAGGGTAACAGATGCATTAGGCAGAATGAAGTGCTCTCATGGGAATAACAGCTGTGATTTTTAAATCTGCGATTTTCTACACAAAGCTCAATTGCTCATGTGACAGCATGGAAAAGGCAGATATGTGGGTTCAGCCAGAGCTGGGGTTTACCAGGAGAGGAAGACAGTGAGATAGGGATCAAGTGGACTGTGAATATTTGCAAGGAAGTGATTAATGAGCCATGGATTGGTCGGTGAGCAATTAGAAAAGAGAGGATCAGATGTGGAATTCACAATGAAATCAAAACATTGTAACATTGGGGGATACCAGAGCAAAAAACCTAGAAGTGGTGATCACAGGGTCAAACTCTTAGTTATTTTTGAAGGAAATTTGGAAATTTGGTTATTGAGGCAATAGGCATGATCATGGAAGAGAGTAGATGATGTAGAGTGGAAGTATCTTTGAAAGTAATGAATCAAGGAACTGAGAGGCCAGGGTGCTATGTGAGTCATTGGCATAACTGCTTCTATCATCGAGAAAGTTGACAAGGAAATGGTAGACATAAAAAGTATAAGACTTAACATCTTTAATGAATGATAGGGAGTGAGCGGCAGGGAATAGAAGGCAGGAAAGAGAAGGGAGAGAGAGTGATAGAATGAAGTAGCATGAACTTTAAGTAACAAAGAATTTTTGCAGGAAAGAGATGGGCAGATGGCCTGAAGGTGGCAAGGGAGAATTAGGAGGACATTTAAACCACTTTCTGACCCTGAAATATTTAGGATGTAAAAAGAAACTCAGACTCTGCTTGAGTGGCCTTCAGAGACACAAGGGCTTTTAGATGGTGTCCAGTATCAGATAAGGAATGTTCCAAGAGAAGACCGAAGTTAGAATGGAGGTAACGAGTTGTAGAGTAGAAGTTCCAGAGGACACAGTGACAGCATTTAGGCAAAGAAGAAGGCCCAGAAAATTGGCTCAGATATGAAAGTATAAAAAATAGCATAAGATTGGGAGAGGAAGAGATGTGAGAAAGAAGTTGAAAAGCATAGTTAGGAATATAGCTGCGAGTGTCAAATATGCCCTAAAATGTCTTCTATGGGTGTGTATTAGTTTATAGTGGCTGCTAAAACAAATTACTACAAACTCAGTGGCTTAAAATAGTACGGACTTGCAATCTTACAGCTCTGGAGGTCAGAAGTTCAAAATGGACTTCACTGAACTAAAATAAAAAGGTCAGCAGGACTGTGTTCCTTTTAAAGGCTTTAAGAGAAAATTTGTTTTCCTATGTTTTCCAGCTTTTAGAGATTGCTTGAATTTATTGGATTGTATCCCTTTCCTCCATCTTCAAAACCAGCCATCTCTCTATTTCTGATTCATTTTCTTCCCTCTTCTTATAAGGATCCCCCTTGTAATTGTATTTAGACCTACCAGAACAACCTAGGATAATCTATTTATTTTATAGTCATCTGATTAGCAATCTTAATTGCCTCTGGCAAGGTAATGTAACATATTCACAGGTCTTCAGGATTAAGGATGTGGACATCTTTGGTGGAGGCATTATTCTGCCCACCACAGTATCTTGCCCAAGATGAAAGAATATGCACAGCCACCTAAATGAACCATAACAAGTAGAATGAGAGGTGATGAAGGCAGGGGAGGTGAGAGGGAGGCAAATAAGCTACTGCTTGGCTTCTGGGGAGAGAACCACAGTGGCCCAAGAACTTTTCTAGGATCTCAACATCCAAGGATGTAGCCATACTCTAAAGCAGTGGTCCCCAAACTTCACTAAGCATCTGAATCACCTGGAAGATGTGTTAAAAGACAGTGCTTCCCCCTTTTCCTCTCCTCATTTCTGATTCCATAGATCAGAGATGGAGCCTAAGATTTATATTCCTAACAAGTTTTCAGGTGATATTAACACTGTTGGTCTAGGAGCTGCCCTTTGAGAAACAGTAGCCTAATAAGCCCTTGCTGCAAAAATCCTGCAAATCAAGATAATTTTGTTTATTTGTACATGTGCGTGTGTTGTGTTTTATTTTTGGTTCAAAGCATGGACTTCAGAACCCATCTTAAATCCCAGCCCCACCACTAACTTACTGTAACCTCTCTGTCTTATAGTTTCCACATCTGTAGAATGGGAATAATGATAGTACTCACTTGAAAGAAAAAAATTATAAGGATTAAATGAATTAATAACCAGAAGTATTTACTAATGAATAATAATGTTAGTTATTATTTAAGAATATTATCAGTCAAGAAAGAGGAAGAACTAGAGGTCTTTATATTTTTTCCAGTGTCATTTTTTTAAGTACAGTTGACATTCAATATTATTTTATATTAGTTTTAGACATATAGCATAGTGTTAGATAGTTATATAATTTACAAAATGATCCCCCCAATAAATCTAATACCTACCTGGCAGGGAGAGATAATTCAAGAAATTGGTTACACAGGTGATAGAAGAGTTGAGAAGCCAAGATTAGCAACAGTGGGAAGTCACTGCCACCTTAGGGCCGGAGCCACAGGAGGAGGTGTTACCAGAGCTCAGAAACTAGGTACCACAGTGAGGATCATTCAGGAGTAGCAGAGTAGGGGCAAGAATGGGAAAAAGGTCTGCGAGCAAACAGTGGTTGCTTGGCTCACTAACTTACACATAGATCTTAGTTAGGGATAAAAAGAGCGCAAGAAAAAGCCTTCCGGCAGAGTCCCATGATTCTCGGTTAAGTAATTTGTTTTAACTCAAATGTGGTTCAGGCAATCCCCATTCATTTTCCTCTCTTGAAATGATTAACTCAGAAACAACATTTAGAGCAGACACCGAGAGAACATCTACTCCCACACACAATCTGTACTTGTGCTCAATTCTGCACAAGGAGACTTCATTAGTGCCTGAACACATGCCGGAATCCTCATGTGGCTCTGAAAGTGTGTACTGGGGCTTCCTGGAGAGAGGCCCTTTCAGCATTTGGAAGAGGCCAGAAGGTACTCAGTGAGATGTATTACACGGAACAAACTGAAAAAAAATTCAAAGAGGCAGATCCTGGATGTGTCTGAGGCTCAGGGGATTGCATTGTCTGCTCATTGGTTTTCTTGAATACGCTTCAGGAAGATCATTTCTCCCCAAATGGCTTTGCTTTACTTCATGAAAAAAGTGCCTCCTTATGTCATTATGATAAGTAACAGGCATAGGCAATGTGGTGTCTTTTACACAAGGTGTAAATTCCCTGATGCTGGAGGCTCATATCGGAAAACAGAGCCATGTGAATGGCACTTGGAGAAATGAAGACATTAGCATTGAGAAGGTTGCCCTCAGCTGGTGCTTATTCATGGATCTGAGTGAGCTGGACCTGGGCTTGATCAAGGTAGACCTATGGTCCAGACCAAACAGTGCACAGGAGATTCAAATAAGGGAAGGTGTGGGACACAAGAGTATTTGGACACATGGATGAGCACACAATGGATGCATGCAGGCTGCAGGCTGGGAACACCCTTCCCACATATGGCCTCCTGTAATATTGCAATTTATTATAAGAAATATACATTTTATTCTTCATCCAAAGTTCCTGGCACATAGCTCCTAAAACCCTTGGAATTTCATAAGTGATAAGAGCCACAAAGTTGAGTTTAGATTAATGAGGTGACTTCTGGGAAGGTCCTTAGGATGGCTGCTGTTTGCCAGGGTAATCAGCCACATGATTAGAGGGTTAGAACTTTCATCTCCCTGCTCCTTCTTCACCTCAATCTTCTAGGAGAGGAAAGGGGCTAGAGATTGACCAATAGTCAATGATTTAACCAATGTTGATATAATTAAACCTCTATAAAATTCCTAACTGAAGCCTTCAGAGAGCTTCTGGGTCAGTGAAAGCATGGAGACTGGGGAGTGTGGCATACCCAGAGAGAACATGGAAGCTTTGTGTCCCTTTCCACATACCTTGCTGTATGTATTTCTTCCATCTGGCTGTTCTTGACTTATATCCTTTGAAATAAACCAGTCATCTAGTGAGTAAACTGTTTTCTTGAGTTCTGTGAGCTCTTCTAACAAATTATTATACCTTAGAAGGAGGTTGTGGGAACCCGACTTATAGCCAGTTGGTCAGAAATACTGTGACAAACTTGACTTGTGACTCGTGTCTGAAGTGGTGGCAGTATTTTGACAATGAGCTCTTTACTTGTGGGGTCCATGCTAACTCTAGGTAGATGACATCTGAATTGAGTGAAATTAATGTCAGAAAATTAGAAAATTGCTTGGTGTGGGAAAAGCTCACATGCTTTTGGTGACCAGAAATATTGAGAGTATTCTATGAGTAGAGAAAACATAGAGGAGTTTTTTATTAACACCTCCCAAGGTCAAACAAGAAGGATGATTCAATGAGCAACCTTTGACAGGGAGGGAACAGAATCTTGAAATTAATAGGCAGGCAATGGAAAATTCCGTTTGCCTGTGTTTTGAGGGTATCTCTAAACTTCCGGACAGATCTTTTGTGAAAGTACTTTCTTCTCCTCCATAGATTTTGGAATCGACCTTTTCTTTAGAGAAAAAAAATTGAGGAATTCCTTGATTAGTATTTCATTTCTTTTAAGCCCATCTATTTCACTTCTGCTTCATCCACCAGGCCCTGCCTCTTTCCCTGTGATGGAGTAGCTGATTGTTATCCCACTTAGAGAGTTCGAATTTCCTGCACATGAGCCATAGTCACCCTGGCTCTTTACTCCCTGTAGCCAGACTGCCCACAGCATCCTGGACCCCCCACTACCACATGCCCTATATCCCTACTCATATAGACCCTGAGCTCAGACTTTTGGTTAATGGTACCTATGATCTGTCCACATACCCCACTCCTCTCACTTTTGAAATTGATATCTCAGGTTGAAATCTGCATTTTCCCTCATCTTACTGCAGTTTTATGCCTGGCCTCTGCACTCACTTCCTTCCTTGTTCTGTCACTCAACCTCCATTTGCCTTGCCAGGGAGGGAATAATTTTGATGCCAATCCGATGCATTTCTGATCATTGACACATGGGCTAAAAGCAACTGTGTTTATCCCCTGGTCTATAGGTTCTTCTTTCTGGAAATAGAAAAAGCCTGGCAGGCATGTACGGAGAACAAGGCCACTATTTAGGGGATGGCTATTGAAGGTTATCAATAGCCACCGATCAATGCATAGAGGTTAAGCCCATTATCAACCTTTGCTTCTAGGTTATCGCCCAAGAGCTTAAATACATGCTTGTGCTTCGTATCACTCCAGGATAATCAAATAAAGATTTCATAAATTTAACTGTCCTTGGCAGTTGTAGCCAAGAACCACTGAGTTAAGATTTTCTTTTCTTGAAGCTTCTGATTCAGTACACCCAGAATGAGGACTGAAATCAGTGTTTTTAACTAGCATCCCAAATAATTCTTATTGGTAAGACAAGGAAATTTAGTAAACACTAGCTATAAGATCTGATCCTAAAGTTTCTCTCAATCCATGAAATGCTGCACCCAAACTGGAGAGCTTCAAATGTCCCAAAGAAAGGGCTCAAACTAGTTAGCTATGGAATCACAGTAAGAAAATCCATGATTATATTGGGGGGGGGGGGGAGCACTAAAAATTAGTAAGGAAAGTCATCTCTACATTTTTGTATTTTTTTTCCTGGGTTTTATATTTTTCCTGACACGTTTTTTGAGTTATGGTTAATAATTTACATATTATTTTCATTATATTTGAGAATTTTGTTTTGAGAAAATAGAAAACAGATCAGTTCCTATATAGTCTCTATTTTTTATTTCATTTATTTATTTTACATTGTATAGATCTCTTTATTTATTTTTAATTCTTTTTAATTTTAAATTTAATTTTTCAATTAAAGTTGACACTCAATATTATTTTATAGTAGTTTCAAGTGTACAGTATAGTGGTTAGACAGTTATGTTATTTACAGAGTAATCCTCCTACTAGTGTAGTGCCCACTTGGCACCACACATAGCTATTACAATGTTATTGACTATATTCTCTATGCGGTACTTTACATGACTATTTTATAACTATCAATTGGTCCTTCTTAATCCTTTCATTATTTTCACCCAGCCCCCAAGTCTCCCTCCAATCCAGCGATCATCGGTTTTTTCTCTGTATCTGAGTTTGTTTTCATTTTGTTTGTTTGTTTTGTCCCATAGATCCCACATATAAATGAAATCATATGGTATTCGTCTTTCTCTGTCTGATATGTTTTATTTAGCACAATACCCTCTAGGTCCACTCATGTCATTGCAAATGGTAGGATTCCTTTTTTTATGGCTAAATAATGTTCTGTTGTATATATGTACCACAACTTCTTTATCTAATTATCTATTGATGGGTACTTAGGTTGCTACTTTCTATTTTTTATTATTTCATATCCATGAGACCAGAGAAATATTTCAACTTAAGCTTGCATGAAGTGAAGAACACAAGCTATGAAGCCTACAGCCTGGTTCCCGTTTATCTACTGCAAGACCTATAGGCATATAGCTTGATCTCTGGACCTTGATTTCCTTACATCTGAACTGTCAAATGGGTATATAATAATAAGCCTTACCTCATAGGGTTGTTATGAAGATTAAAAATGTTAAAAATACATGTAAGTCACTTAGAAAAAGGGCTGGCATTTAAAGAGCACCTAACTATGGTTATTGTCATTTCCACTATTTATTCTTTTGCAAGGACTATACTCATACATGGTACCTTGGCAGAAGTCAAAAACTCAACTTTGAAGAGCTGGGCTTATAAATCCCAAGCCTGAGTGGGCTACCATAGTCATCACAGGACTCAATTCATTTTTCTGACATTTCTCTAGAATCTTGATATGGGACATTACCATATTATCTTCCAAATCCCTGGGCAGTGTTATGGTGGCTAGGAAAGGAAGAAACCAGACAGGGACCCATAGAGTGCTCTCTCCCACCTACCCTCAGCCATGTCCCAGACTCCAGTTTCTCCTCAGTCCCCAGAACAAACTGCCCAGCTCTGCCTAGAATTGATTTCTATATAATTCATTCTTGATTGGAAAAGGGGTACATTTCAGTTGAGTGTCCGTCCAACCAGCACTGCCTTAGGAGATAATTTCTGCCATTTAAATGTGATAAGACCATTCCAAGAGTTGTGGCCCTTGGGCCCATGAGATCTGAACTACTCATAACCACTGCTTTTTGTGTAGAGCTTCCTGAGGCCAGCAATTTGTTAGGAAGACAACAGATATGTTACAGCTGAAATTTGAAAAATAACAGCTCTCTTGTTCTCCCTTGAATACCCAGTAACTTCCAAATCCATAGGCAGTTTAGTGCCTGTTTCTGTCTGCTGAAAGGCTTGTTTCCTTTTCCCATGGCTGGGTTGGTCCCCAAAAGGACAGAAGTAGCTTAGTGGCCAGGTAACTGGTGAAGCAGGACAGAAACCAGGTTAGAAGCAAGTTTTTGATAGGTGAGTACCCTGTGTTATGTTTCTCAGGAAATTTAAGTAAGGTGGTCAGTTGACAGATTTATGCAGAAACTAGGAAGGAGAGGAAATCTGTTATAGGAGTAACACCACGGCCTAAGAATTGGAAGATGCGACTTTGCTACCATATGATTTTGCAGATCTCGACCCCACAGAGCTATAGTGAGACAGCACGGTAAGTGCCCGGCACAGCGTAAATGCTCAATGAATGGAAGTTATTAATGTGATAATTATTACTAACTCTCTAGGATACTATTTCTTGTCTATCTCTTTTGGAGGATGAATGTGCATATTATAACAATAATAATAATATTAATAATAAGTGTCTCTATTAGAATTTTCTTCTTTTTTCTAGATGACATTGGCTTTTTCCAGGTTTGAGAGAACTAAGACATACGTGTCAGGTTTCAGATGAACCCCTGGCCTTCCTCTGGAAATATTGCTTCAATGCTATATCTCTTGTACAATTACATTAGTTGAAAATTTAGAAACTAGGGTGAAAGCTGTGTAGTAGACACTGGGTCCAGAGACTGAAGATCTGACTTGGAATGTGTAGGAGACTTGAGGGCTTTGGGACACATCAAGGAAAAAGATATGGCCACAAGGGATAGTAACAAGGGACAAGCTGTATTGGGCAGGGTTTGGATAGTCACATGAAAGGGAAGCTCCTTACAGCATGAGAGTGTCGGGAGTGAGGGACCATTACCCAGAAAAGGAGGAGGACAGGGTGAACTCTCTGGTAGGGGGAGAAAAAAGAGGAGCTTATGTTTAGGGGCTGTCACTCAGCAGCAAAGCAGGGTCCATCGGTCAGAGAGCTTCAAATGGTCAGGGTGCAGGGTTGTGACAGCTTGAGGTCTTTATGGCCCAGGGCTTGTCTTGTCCATTGCCAGCAGGTGTGGGTTGAGGTTTCCTGTGGTATGCAAAGGAGGTAAGCTCTAAAAGGCTAAAAAATCTGTTTATTTGGGCTATTTTTAAAGCAATTGGATGTGTGAAAAAATTGAATTTGGCACCAGTAGGCTTTTGAGCTAATGGGTCTCAGCCTACAGTGAAGAAATAAACTACCTAGGGGCCAGTATACAGAGGCTATCTTTGGTTCATTTATATAACAGAATGCCAAGATAATCATTTGCTGTCTGAATCTCCGGAAGATTTCTTTAATGCCTAGCTTCTTTATCCATGGATCGGTGGTAACTACTTCAAATACTTGTTGGAAGTTAAAATCAAGGACCCGAGCCCAAATATTTCAAGCATTTTTATGCTTCCATGGTTAGCCCTTTTTTTTTTTTTTTTTTGCCATTTTCTTTTTACTTTAGAAAGCGAATGGCAGTCCTTCTTTACTGAAAAGTCTTAAAATGAAAGGAAAGAACCCTGACATTGAACCCTTTCCCCCTATTTCGCCTTTTCAATCCTGACTTAGAACAACACATCATCCTTATCCACCTGCTGCTTAAATGTTGGAAAAGCAGAGGATAAGAAAAAGTAATCCAAGAAAGGAAGAGAAAGAAGACAGAAAAGGGGCAGATGCGAGGTGAGGTCCTGGTGCCCCTGGCACATGAGCACAGGCAAGGAAGTAAAATTAGGAATACTAAAGTAAACCTGACTGCTTTTCGGTTCTTTTCCTTGGCCTGAAATGCCCAGGCTCCCTCCTGCCCCAGCCTCATGAATGACATGTCTTGGATGCAGAGTGTTGGTCTCCTTCACCTGACACAGCCATGACTATCCTTCATCTGTCCTGCAGTAGCAGGGACTCTGTAAGACTCTCCTGAGCTGCCTCTCTCCTAGTTTTCAAGGGCATAAGTAGCTCATTAACAGCACTGATTTTCCCCTATACCAGCATTTCCCAACCTCATTACTATTGACATTTTGGCCCAGATAATTCTTTGTTACAGAGAACTATTTTGTGCATTGTAGGATATTCAGCAGTATCCCTGGCCCCTACCCACTAGATACCAGTAGCACCTTCCCGAGCTGTGACAACCTAAAAATACCTCCAAATGTCAAAAGTCCTCTGGTTGGAGGGTAGGCAGCAAAAGTGTCCCCAGTTGAGAACCATTGCCTTATTACACCTTCCTTTCTGTTTTGTTCTGTTTTCTTCTAAAATAAAGTTAAATTAAAATTCAAGAGGATGACATCTCTTTCTAGTAAAGCACTTTGCAGGATCTCTGTTGTGTATAAGCACTGGTTAAGTGCAATGCCTCCATGATACCTATTTGAAGACCCCTGCTAGAAGTAACTACTCCTTCCTAAAATTTTTTCATAGCACTGTCTTTCTCATCATATTACCTCTTATATGTTAGTTTTCACACCCCCTTGTTGGTATGAAAGCTCTTATAAGCATCAGCATAATTGATCTTTAAATTCCTGGTAAACCTAGCACCGTGCTTAAAACATAGTCACATAGAGGTTTACTGTTAAGCCAGCACAGATTCATCCCCAATCCACCTTCTTGTTTTTTGTTAAAAGCAGACAGAAGCAATCTGGAAGAGCTTCTCATTTAGGCTATGGAGACCTTGCACTCAGGTGCTCCATCTCACTCTTTCTACTCTGTACTACTAGATTTCAGACAGGTGTGGCCCAGACCAGGCTTCTGGAACTAGCTCTTGAATCTCGGCGTCTCCTAAATGCACTGGCCCCAGTTGACATCTCTTACCACCGCTGTTTCTTCTCCAAACCTCCACAAAGTCTCTACCTTCCAGAATAAAGTAGCTGTATTCCATGGAGCCAGAATCCAATCATTTCTCAAAAGTTTGCTTTGCTTTGTGGGCCAGCCAACACCAATTATTAAAAAAGATTTTTCAGCAAAATCTAGAGCCGTGATGTTCCCAGCCCATTGGCAGGATTCCCTCACAACAGAGCTTCCTTCTTATTGGCAGGGGAGAGAAAATGAGAAACATGGAAATTTAATATCTTCATATTATGCAGATCTGATTTAATCAGAGATGAAGGGGAAGTGCAATAAAAAACTATAGTTTCATTAAGTTTATGATTTTCAGAGTGTATGTCAATTATTCTGTTACCATGGCCACCAGCAGGCACAGCCTCCACACCATTGTTTCCCCACAGAGATGAGAATGGAAGGAAATAGATAAGAGACAGGACTGAATTTCCCACTTTACACACTTATCCTGTGTTGGAGGTTTCTGGGATCATAAATCAAGTTGCAAGAGTCTTGATTGCTTCTCAGTGGAAAGCCAGAAAAGAATGAGAAGTAAGGAGAGAGGTCCTGTCTGTCTTCTGGTTTTCACTTGTTCCAAGAATCTTACAGACTTACCTTCCCAGGGCAATTCAGCCTGGGAATATTGCCACATGTCAAAGAGTCAAGAAGCAAAAATGAGCACCAAGACCTCTACAGTTACTCACTTCTGGCTCCCTCTTGCCAACATGATGGACCATCTTTACCTTATGCTCTTATCAAGGATTAAAGTGTAAAACTAAGTTTGTGGAAAAGGGTAGATGGCAATAGTTTCAATGATGGACTATATGGCTTATATTACACATTCCATTGGGCCCAAGGGCATAAAATCACCAAAGTGAAATGTTGACAAGTTGCTGTGGAAAGTCTGGCTGGCAGCTCCTAATGTAACTGTCCCCACAGTGTCTGACTCATGGGAGAAAGAGTTCAGCTCTACATAGGGGAGGGGGAAATAGTAGCTATCCTGTTAGACATGATACCAAGCAGACTGTGCAAGTTGCCTGCCCAATATCCATTCCCATACTTCCTTACAGGCAGTACTCTTACTTATGGACCACCCCTCTAAAACTGCTCACTTCCCAGGTTTCCTTCTACTTAGGAGTGGCCATGTGAAACATTTCTGGCTGATGACAATTAAGTTGAGGGTACAGGAAAGTAGTTTTTACTTTCCTGATTGTAGCAGAAGATTTTTTGTAGCTTCTATTACATCTCTTCTGCCCACCTCTGATTTTGGCCACAGATACAGTGGGCAATTCCAGGCTTGCTGCCATCTCAAGGACATGTGATGGCATTTCTTTATTTTTCTGACTTAAGTTTTCTTTCAAAGCCACAGAAGTCCTCAGCTCACATTCTGGCACAGTCAGGAAGAACAGGGAGGCTAATGCCCCTGGGATTAACCCTCAAACCATGAGGAATAACAGCCTATGAGTTAATGCCCCAGCCTTCTGTTCTTTAGATAGAGAATTCTAGGAGGCATTCTGAATGCCTCTCCAAAATCCCCAGGGAGCTGGGCCCTCCTACAATGGTAGTGTGCATTTATTATCTCTTCATTCTCTATCTCACTCTTACCATATATGCTCTTCCTTACTCTTGTTTCTTGGGGTTACTTCCCAAATAAACTGCACCCAAGTCTTTGTCTCAAGCTTTGCTTTTGCAGAAACCCGGACAAGTACAGGAGGAGACCAATCCAAACATGACCATCATCAAAACAGGACTAAAATCTCTTCTCCTTCACCTATTCTTCTCCTATTACCTTTGCCTTCACAGATGACATCTCTCTGTCCTCCCTCTAAGCTTACTGTCTATAAACAATTGACCTTCTAAATAATCACTATGTAGAACTGCTTGCAGAGGTTCCCTGTCTAAGTCTTTTCTCTCTAAATAAATCTAAGATTCTCTAGGATATGGATTATACTTCTAAATATCTCCAGCATAGTGCTGAGCAGATGCTCACTGACACTCTATGATTAGTTCATGTGTTGGATTTGTAAAGTTGTCTTTCGATTAAACTATGGATAATGACGTAAAAAAAAAAAATCTCATTTAAAGTAACAAATATATTTGGCTTTAAGGCATTTTCTTACTCAAATGGATTTATCTAGTTTAGAAAGTTAATCAGAAACCAAGTTTTCTCTATTTATTTCTCTCTCTTTTATCTCCTGGTCTTTAAAATGGATGTTTCTGAATAAGATAAATCCACTCAGCTGAATAAAACTAGATTGTGAGGTCAATAAGTTATTCAATTAACTGTGATATGTAATTGGTGCTCTGAGAATTATTTTACCTTCTCTGTTGCTTAGGTTTTATCCTCAAATTTAACTCAGTGGCATTCCAACTGAGTGATATTCTGTTGTCTACATTAGCCTAATTCTCAACTCCAACTCTGTTTTCTGCTGCCAGTCTTCTCCCAATCACAGACTCATGGTACATTGGCTTCTTCCTTCCTTTCTCATAAGGAGTTTCCATTCACACTTGTTCATTCATTTCACATAGATTTCACATTCATAAAGACAATTCTGGTTTCACTTCTGAGACTCTGGGCAAATTCTTGAAGCTCTCTGAGTCTCATCAGTAAGTCTGATGATGAAATAATGCAGATAACTTAATATAATGCTGGGGACATAGTAGGTAGGCAGTTAGTGTATTGTAGGGTTTTTTTTCTTATTTTATCATTATTTACTCTTTCATGACTAACAAAATATGTTAAACAATTCAGGAAGATTTTTATTAGGGAGGCAATATCATAGGGTGGTCAAGAGTATAGCTTACAGAGAGTAGACCCACATTCAAATCCAAATCCTGCTAGTCTCTGAGATGTCCCTCAGTGATTCTCTGCTCCTTCGGTCTCCCTTGTTTAGGAATTTCCTCCACTGGATCATGATGAGCTTGTATGTCCAAGAGAACATGGTGCAAGTGCTAGTGTGTGACTTCTGGCAAGTCTAAAAAGACATCGAATTTTCCACCTTGGTTTCTCTTTTGGATTACTCACTCTGGAGAAGGTCAGCTGTAATACAGCTAAAACATTAGAGCACCCCTGGAGAGGCCCACATGGTGAAGAACTGAGGCCTCCTTCCAAAAGTTAACATCAACTCACTAGCCATACGAGTGAGTCATCTTGAAAGCAGAACGTCCAGCCTCAGTTAAGCCTCCAGATGACTGCAACCCCAGCTGACATCTTGATTATAACCCTATGAGAGGTCCTGAGACAGAAATATTCACTAAGCTACTTGTGAATTCCTGATCTGGAATCGTGTGAGATGATAAATGTCTTATTTTAATCCTCTAAGCTGTGGGATAATTTTTTATGGAACAATAGATAGGTAATATACTACTTATATTGGTAGTATGAGAGAGTAAACCTTAAATTTCTTATGTACAAAGTGAGAACAATGTTAGCACTTACTCCAGAGTGTTAAGAGGATGCAATGAGCTAATACATGCACAGCAATTATAAAAGTACCTTGCACATAGGAGAGCTCAGGAAGTAGTAATACTGTTATTGATGGTAAATATTTCCTGATCCTATTGTGCATTTAATTCTGGTCTCTTGAAGCAAATTAAGAAATTGACCTTCTATTTAAAAGCAACTTCTATCTACAAGAAAAGGGACACTCATCACAAAAGACATGTTGCTAACTGATTCTGAAATAATTTGGGCTCCAAAGACTGAATATCTCCTGGACCAAGGAACTCTGGGAAGATATAACTTAAGAGACAAAATACTCAACTGTTCTTTGACTTGCGAAGGTACCTGTATAGCCAGTACATGTTTAATAACAGGTGTAGTTGAAGCCCTGTGGTGGTGGGTTAATCCCACAAACATCCTATTAGTTGAAGGCCTGTAGCAGCCCAGTCCAGGAGTTAAATTTTCTTTAACCTTAAAGAACTGTAGAGAGCAGAAATACCACATAATCTTCACTCACTTTTTAATAAGAAGGACAGTCATTTGGTTTAATAATAGGCACAGCTAAAATTTAACCTTAGGTTTTTATATGGAGCAATCATAAAGTACAACAACATTTAACTAGCATTCATTTGGAACTCCTCTCTCCGGGGCAATCTGTAATTCAGCTCATTAGCAAGAAGTGTTTGAAGAGCCCCTTTTGTCAACTTAGCTTGTGAGATACCCAGCTGGCTCCTAGGTGCAGTTTGTCTAGGGCTGCCCTTCAGAAGTGCAGTGCTAATTATTTCATTAGCTCCTACCGTCAAAATTCCTTAAGAATTTAAGAGCTCTTTGGATGTCTTGGCTGTTGAAGCTCCCACCTCTCTTCCTCTGTGTGGATAAGTGCAATAAAATGCAGAACTGGACTTTTCACCTTCATCTCTGTTACATACTGAGCCTCTAAGAACCCCCTCCTTACTGCTGAAATACTCCCCAATAATATTTTAACTCATTAAAATACATACACAATTTGAACTCATTTGGTTTTATGAATATTTGATGATAATACACATTTATTAATAGCTTCTCCAGAAATGAGATCAGAAGCCTCTGCTCACCATTGACTAGTTGATGCTGAGGAGGTAGGGGAGGGCACAAGAAATAGATAAAGACCAAAGGTCCTTGAGTTACAGAGGTGAACTGCTCTTTGCAGACCTGGAACCTGGCCTTTTTTCAAGAAGCATAACATAGCTTGTGCTTTTGACCTCTGTGACCCATCTGCTCTCCACACCACTTCTTACTGCCCCTGTCAAAACATATGGAAAACTGGAGATAATGAACCACTACTGTACTTGTAGGTACCATACGAGGAACATCTACTGTGGTGTTAGGAGATATGTGCTCCCGCCTCATCTCTGCCTCTAATTAGCCAGCCATGTTGGGCAAGTCATTTACCTCTGGGTTTTTGTTGGTGTTTAACCTAGAAAAGCAGGGAAAGCTTTATCTGGTGCAATTTCCAGCTTCTGGTATGAGTCAGAGGAAGGAGAAAGCACTCAGATTTGAATGCCACTATGTACCAAGCTTTTTATAGATACAATTTCACTTCATCTATATGCAATCTGTGAAGTGTTTAGCCATTATTTTGTAGATAAGAAAGCAAACCTCAACGTCCAGTCACCTGACTTGTCTCTCCCTCTCCATATCACACACTCTAAGCTTCTTCTCTGACCAACTGAGACAGGAATGGTTGGAACTCTCCAGGCGCATAACTGGGACTTTTCACCGTCTGGTGCTTTAGTACTGCCATCACACTCAGTGCTTACCACCATTGTTACATGATATTTTAAAATATTTTGTTTGAATGCATGTATCACCCACTTTATTTACCTTTGCATGACCGGATTTGGTGTACTGCCCAACGTATATTAAATGTTCAGTAAATATTTTATGTAATATTTGTTAGGTTATATGGATTTTTTTAACCTGAAAAATAAGAATATTTAAATAGTTCTTAATCCCACCTCTCAGATAACACTGGAAACCCAAAATAATAATAAATATATTACATGTACATTATATTTAAAAAAAACATATAGTACCAAAAATGAAAAATTAATTTTCTCTTTCTTCATCTACCCCCAGTTTCTTTCTATAAAAATGTCATACTAAAAATAAAAGTTTTCTTTCCTGGGTATATTTCTTTAAAAAATTAAATACGTACATGCATGTGTAAACATACATTTACACATATGTATATGTACAGTCATGTGCTGCTTAATGTTGGAGATATGTTCTGAGAAATGTATTATCAGATGATTTTGTCATGCAAACATCAGAGTGTGCTTACACAAACCTAGATGGGGTAGCCTACTACATACCTAGGCTCTATGATACAGCCTATTACTCCTAGGCTATAAAACTACACAGCATGTGACTGTAGAAAATAACACAAAATTAAATCAAGCACACAAAAAAAATGATACACTCAAGAGAAGTAAACATGAGATGTATGAGGCAATAGCTGGCATAACATGGTATAATCTTTTACAGTAAACTTTTTTTACAAGTAGAAAGAGTATGTTCTAAAATAATGATAAAAGTATAATATAGTAAATACATAAACCAGTAGCAGTCAATTATTATTATTATCAAATATTATGTATTTATGTAATTGCATGTGATATACTTACAATGACTGGTGGTGCGGTTGGTTTATTTACAACAGCGTCATCATAAACACATGAGTAATGCACTGAGATAAGATGTTACAATGGCTACAATGTCACTAGGCATTATAATCTTAGGGACCACCATCTTACATGAGGTCTGCTGTTGACTGAAACATTGTCATGTGGTACATGATATATATGTGTGTGTGTACATATACATAGCATATGTATGGCCTAAACAATTATATATATACACTTATAGCTTGCACTCTGAATACATTGATCTTTACTTTGCTTTTTCATTTAATAGCATAATTTTGAATTATTATATCAGAAGAGAGCTACATTATATTTTTTACCCATGCACAGCATAGTATTTCATGGTATGGAGATTCTATGATTTATTTGACTAGCCCCCAACTGTTAATTAGGTTGTTTGTAGATTCCCCCCAACCAACTATTACTACAACGAACACCCTTCTTCAAGCATCTTGATGTTCTTTTGTGTCTCTATCCATACCTTGACATAACAATGTTGATGACATTTACATTATGCCCTGTACAAATATTAATAATCATTTGTCTAAAATCTTCTTCTAAAAGTTAGAAAACAACCAAATGTACTAACAGTATTATGACTGTGCAAGTCTTGTTCATAGCAAAGCCAGATAGTGGCCTAGGATTATAATTCCTTTTTTACATGCTATGCTAGTCAGTTTGATATGTCAACTTGGTTAGGCTACAGCCCACAGTTTTTCAATAAAACACAAATCTAGATGTTGCTGTAAAGGTATTTTGTGGATGTGATTAAAGTCTATAAGCAATTGACTTTTAGTAGCGATTGTCCCAGGTAATCTGAGTAGGCCTGAATTAATCAACTGAAAGGCCTTAGGAGCAGAAGTGAAGCTTCCCTGGTGAAGAAATTCCACCTGTGGATAGAAGCTTCAGTTCACACCCAAGAGTTCCAGCTGCCCTTCTTGATGGCCTGACCTTTGGATTTTGGACTTGCCTGACCAGTCCCCACATTTGCATAACTCTTGCAATAAATCTCTTAATATAAATCTCTCACTTGTTTTTTTTCTCTGTTTGAACCCTGACAAATACATAGGCTCAATGTCACAAATTTTGTAGCACTCAGTATAGTCTTATTTCAAG
Source organism: Rousettus aegyptiacus (assembly GCF_014176215.1). Classification (NCBI taxonomy): domain Eukaryota; kingdom Metazoa; phylum Chordata; class Mammalia; order Chiroptera; family Pteropodidae; genus Rousettus; species Rousettus aegyptiacus. The sequence goes on from NW_023416309.1 coordinate 70,712,144, forward strand.
ATCCCAAATTAAGTGGATTATCTTTTCTTATATTCATTAATAGCTTAAAACTATGCTTCATTTTATTTTACTTCATATCTGGATTATGATTTTTTAATGCTTGCTTTTCATTAGGTCTCTAATTGATCTTCTTTCCTCTTACTGAGTAAATAAATATGTACTTTCTTTACTATGTTTTTATAATCATCCAGCCACTTAATCATCCCATTGTTTGATTATTTTTCATTTTCTTTCACGGAGACATCCTTCTTAAAGTTTACATGTATTTCTGTTTAATTTTGGCCAATTATACAGCTGTCATCCTGGAATTTCTCTTCTTTAGCTTTCCCAATTTCTTTTTTCTTAGATCTTCTTTCTTGATTTTTACTCATGTTTTTCTTGAGTAAATATTCAGCCTCCTCATAAAGGGATTATAGGAGGTAAATGTTAAGTTTTTGCAAATGAAAATCTTTTCCCCCTCTAGCTCCACTTCTCTGACAGTATAATTGATGATAGAATTTAGGTTCAAATAATTCTCCCACAGAATTTCACGTTCTAACATCAAGTGTTATTAATAAGAAGTTGTTAATTGGCTAATTTTTTTTTCCTGGAAGTCTTTGAAGATTATCCCTTTCACCTTGGTTTTCTGGAATTTCATATGATCTGTGTCAGTGTGGACCTTTCTTCATTTAGGCTAATCTGCAATAGGAAGGCTTTTTAGAATCCCCAAACACATCTCTTCATCTTTAGAAATGTTTTTTACTTCTATTAATATTATAGTTTTATTGCTCATTCCATTTTCTCTATACTGTATTTCTTTTTTTGGGATTCTATTTAGAAGGTGTACCTCTTGAATCCTCTTTATCTTTTATGCTCCTATACTTTCACTCAGATTTTCTACATCTTTGATTTCCTGCTCTGTGCTCTGAGAGACATTTTTAAATGTTCCTTCCAGTCTTTTATTAAATTTTTAATTTTAACCATCATAAGTTTACTTTGCAAGAGCTTTCATATTTTTTTAAATCTCTATTCTTTTATAATATACTTTTGTTGTTCTACAATAATAGCATATTCCCGAATCACTATGAGGTTACTAATTGAAGCTTATTTTTTTTAAGTTTTTTTTTTTTAATTTCTTTTACGTCTGTCACCAATTGTTTCATTTGTTCATCTTGGTCTTTAGTTTCACTGTTTTTACCATAAGTTTAGTAAATAAGGGACTGGTTTGATTTTTCTAAAGGGCTGGTTATTTCTGTTGTTTATATTGATCATCTTCCCTCTGAGTCTGTGCCACTGACTTGGAAGGAAGACTAAAAATATGCAGTAGAAAAGGCTTGTGGGTGGGCAGATTGCTTTAGAGTGAGCAGGTGAAAAGAAGTTTTTGGTGAGGGCCCAACTGCCAAAATTGGGTATGTCTCAACTCTGGTGTACAGTCATCCACTTTACCTGCCCTCATTATTCACAGGCAGTTTATTCCATTTATTGAAAGAAGAGTTTACTACTCCTTATAAATTAACCAGATAGCATAGTGAAATTTCCTATCTTATATAATTTTGTTAGTTGACACTTTTGCTTTTACAAGATATACAATCATATCTGAAAATAGTGACAATTTTTTTCTCTTCTAATTTTATTCTCTTGTCTAATTGCATTGGTTAGTAATCACAGAAGAGTGTTAAATAATATTGGTGCTGAGAATATCCTCTTTTGTTCCTGACTTTGCTAAGCATTGTTCTAGAGTTTCCCAAGCAAGCTTTTGACTTATGCTATATATATATATATATATATATATATATATATATATATATATATATATGTGTGTGTGTGTGTGTGTGTGTGTGTGTGTGTGTGTGTGTATTTTATTACGTAATTTTCTTGAGGCTTTCTTTTTAATATTTTATCAAGAATTAATGTTGAGTTTTTCAAGTGACTCTGGGCATCTAGTAAGGTTATCCTGTGATTTTTCTCTTTTAACCATATGAGGCCAATGACAGAGAATCTGTTCATGCCCCTCTTCTAGCTTCCATGGTTTCCTAGAAATCTTTGGTATTTTTTGGCTCATAGATGTATTACCTCAATTTCTGTCTTCATCATCACATGGTGTTTTCTCCGTGTGCATATCTATCTGTGTCCAAATTTCTCCTCTTTATGTAGACACCAGTCACATTAGATTAAGACCTGCCACAATGACCTTATTGAACTTGACCATCTGCAGAAACCTTATTTTCAAACAAGGTCACATTGCCAGGGACCAGAGTTAGGATTTGAATATCTCTGGAGGTGGCACAATTCAACCCATAATATAATCTTTATAGCCATCAAAAAACAAACTAACAAATCTATAATGGTATAACATTCATTTGAAATTTCGCTGATTTATTTTGATAATATTCTATTGAAGATTTTCTCCATTGATAATCATAGATTGGTCTTTTCCTTGTTATTTTTATCTCACCTTGGAACAAAATTTTATGATATTGGTATTAGAGTTACTGTGATTTTGTATGCACATTATAATGTACATAATAAGTAATCATACTTAAACATTTCTCTTTAAATGCTAATATCTAGATAAGAATAAATAGTATTGGAATTATATGTTCCTCGAAGGTCAGAGTGATGTCTGCGAAAATGAGCTGTTTTAATGCTTGTGGTTGCTGTTATTCTCGGTGTCTCCCAATATTATCAATATATTCAAAATTTCTATCTTTTCCAGAATTAGTTTTGACTATTCATATTTTCCTAGGTAACTATTTAATCCAGTTTGTTTCTAATTGTTTTGCATAAAAGTAAAGTGCTTTGCAATGTTTTTACTTAAAGTATTCTCTATATATGAGATTATTTCACCTTTATTTCTAATTTGTCAATTTTTCTTGCCTAGGCTAATCAGTTTTATATATTTATATAATAGGCACCTAGTGATAGGCATCTAGATTTGTCTCCAATCTTATGCTCCTGCAAATAATCTTGTAGCGAGTCCTGGCATATGAATATCTCTATGGACTAATGGGAAGCTTTTCATCAGAATGGACAGAATGCTGGATATTGGGATATTAGCTTACTTAAACTCACAAAGTGCTACCAGTTTGCTTTGAAAAATTGCTACATTTGTACCAGGAGAACATGAAGATTCTTATATATTCATATCTTCACTAACAGTCTAGATTTTATAAATCCGATGGATCTGAAGTAATATCTTCATAATCTAATTTTTCTTCCATGACCGCTGCCTCTTGTCTTTCCAAATCCTTTTCTTTAACAGCCACCTTGAAAACCCCTTTTCCATGGAGGCTGACAATCAATCTGTCTATCCCATTCGCTTTCATTACCCCCTACCCTCTTGATTCCTACTGTCATCCTTATTCAGCTGAAATTCATGGTTTATCATAGTAATCACTCCAGTTCCTTTTCTCTTACTTCATAATACTGTCTTGACTAATCCATAGTTCTAATTAAATTCAACTCCCCATCCACTTCATTCCTGCATTTATTGAGCTAAATGTGGTTGGAAGAGGTACACAAGCATCTTGATTAGTTTCATTTTAGATTACTGATCACTAGCATTAAGGGGCCCTATTGTTGACCAGCTACCATATCATATTTTCCTAATCTGTCTATTCTCTCTATTCTTTTAGAAGACTATTTCAAACATTTTCCTCTCTCTCAAACCTCTAACACCTCATTCCTCATCTTGCTATTGGCTGGTGGTCTTGTTTCCTATTTCACTGAAAAAAGAGCAACATTCATAATAGAACTTCCACATGTTCTCGCCAACATTACTTCTGTATACTTTCAGGCTCCTATGCCCAGAACTTACTTTTTTTCCCTCCAATTATTGTGTGAGCTGTCTATTCATCAGCTAAGGCCAGCTCTTTAACTTGTGAAAATCCTGTTGCTAATGTCACTCTATATTTAGAATCTGACTACTTCTCACCACCCCCACTGCCATCATCCTGGCCTAAGTCACCAAAATGGTTTATTTCAAGGGCTCCCTTATTAGTTCATGGTTTCTTCTTTATTACCCAGAACCTATTCTAGATGCAGCAGCCTATGTGGTACTATTAAAACTGAATTATAGCATACTATATCTCTATCAAAAAGCATCCAGGAACTTGCCATGTCATACTAAAAGCCAGATTTTCACTATGATATATGATGATCTAACTCTCCATCATCTTGCTGAACTCATCTCCCACTACTTTCCCCCTCATTTATTTCACTCCAAGAACACTTCAGGCTATTTCTAGAACATATCTGGAACACATCGTACCTCAGAGTCTCTACACCTGCACTTTTCCCTCATGCACAAATGGCTTGCTCCTTCACTTCGATCAAGTCTTATTGGAAATTCACTTTTTTTCTAATGAGTTTATTGCATGATGTTGGGGGTTTGAATCTCCACAATCTAAACATCTAGATTGGGGTGAATTTGATGGGTGTGCCATAGGTCCATTTGCCCCTCTTGGGCATTAGACCAATGATAATGGCAGCTGCCACCAGGGGCTCAAGGTCCCTATTTAGTTTATTAGTCACTCATATTTACTCTTGCAAAGAAAACGTTTATTTTCCCATTAAGATGATTCTATTAAATTAATTTTTTGAAATATAAAAATGCTTCCTATTTCTACTTAAAACTTACAAAACCAAGAAAAGTTAAGGCTAAGGCAAAATGCATAAAAATAGAACTTGAACTGATTTAAGATGGCAACTGCCTCAGTACTCTCAATATTTTAAAACCATTGCTTGATTAAAAACTGGCTGTTAGTTCCAGTGAGACAATCTAGGTTTTCCTTGATGGAGGTTTAGGGCCTGGACTGCCCATGACATCTGAAATCCAAGGTCAGTCACTTTATACAGATAGCTTCTAGCATGAGTTCTCCTGGAGTCTATGCTAACAAATGTCTAGTGTGATACAGATTCCAAAGTTAATACTACTACTCCTCTAGAGACAAATTGCTAGTTTTGGATAAAATTTCAATTCTCCTTTAATATTCACTTTCAAATTTATCATTTTTCCTTTTCAAGACAATTATTTTTTTCCTGAAATTCTTTAGAGCCCACATAAGTATACCTGGGTAACTAACATTTGGGGGCCTGGTCCTCACCACAAATATCATTTCAGCAAAGCTTTTGTAAAGTGCAGGAGCCATTTACCCCAATTAAAATCTGATTCATAAAAGTTAAAGTGGCCTATCATTTCTTTTCCTTTCTATATCATATTATTTGACTTTAACAAAAGCTTAGATTTGGTCTTTTTTAAACGTTATTTTATTTGGCAATGCCGTTACGGACTAAATGTTTGAATCTACCCGAAATTCATATATCGAAGACTTAATCTGCAATGTAATGGTATCAGGAGGTGGGGCCTTTGGGAAGTGATTAGGTTTAGATGGGTCATGAAGGTGGGACTAGCACCCTTAAAAGAAGAGGAAGATCTCTCCCCTTTCCTCCCTGCTTCCCACTTTTTTTCCCTCCTTCTCTCTCTCCCTCTCATGCTCTCTCTCTCCCTTCCTCTCTCTCTCTATCTTTCTCCATGTGCAAGCACTGAGGGAAGGCCATGCAGCACACATTGAGAAGGCAGCCGTTGGCAAGCCAGGAAGAGAACCCTCGCCATGCTGACACCCTGATCTTGAACTTCCAACCTCTAGAACTGAGAGAAAAAAATAACTATCAGCTGTTTTTGTGAAACCACAAAGTTTATGGTATTTTGTTATAGTAGCCTAAGCAGACTAAGACACTGATTTACATAGTACTTATCACCAAAACTCCCAAATATTTAGCCCATAGTTTCTCTACTTAGGTTTTCACTGATTTAAAAAAAAAAAAAGTGAAGATTTTTATTTATTTCTATTATATATCATCTTCTTAGCCAATCTTCTTATTTATATAAACTTGAATCTTTTTGTTATAACACTTTTCCCATTGTTCCCAAGGTGAGTCTTATAAATTAGAGAGCTAGGAGAGGGCCCAGATTCCCAAATAATCCCATATTTTGAAAGAAGTATAGTCTTGGTTTGGGAAACAAAAGTCTGCCCAACAGCTCAAACAAGAGGTAGATTAAATGCAGATTGGAGAAGATGAAAATAATTGAAACTGAGCCAAGTTCATTGAGTAATTTGTATATTTGGAAGTCTCTGGTTCTGCATATACTTCACCCACTGAAATTCATCACAAAGTATTCACGTCATTTGCAGCCGGAAGAGATGATTGCCAACCTGACTATGCATTCTAACTGTAGTAGACAAGAGTATAAAATGTGTTCCAGGCTGCAGGAAAGGCATAGAAAAAGCTCACCCAGATTTTCTTAGCCTTGCTGGTGACCTTATATAAGATAAACAATACCTCTAAGCATGGATTATTTTGATCTATAAAATGCAGACCTTTGCTCTGAAATGCCTTCCAATCCTCAGGTTTTAGATTTCTGGTGTATAAATGTAAAGAGAAATGGGGTAGGGGATGCTAGCACGTCCCTGGTGTCCTACAGTTTGCCCCAAATGGGAACTTGGCAGAGGTGTAAGGAGGAGCCTACTCCCCATGTTCTTCCCTCCATGAATAAGAATTGAGAGAAAGAAGTGATTTGACCATGAGCAACCCCACCTGCGCTCTACCCTGAGGCACCTGAGTTAGTTCCTATTGCTGCCAACATATCCCAGCAGGTCCCCAGAATTTCTGGTGGATGTAAAAGAGACACACGCACATTCCAGCCCCTTTCTGCTGACTCTGGGATTACACAGCAAGCTGCAGCCATTATTTTTATTGCTGATGCCACTTCCTATTGAAACAATTTGGTGTTAATAAGCCCCTATAATAGTAAGCAATGGTTTGGCTGAATAATTGTCACTAAATACCATTCAAAGCTTTGTTGCTTCTTGGGCATATTGCTAATTATTCTGCATCTGAAATAACACCCAGAGGCCCACGGAATGCTAGTAAATAGGGTTTCGTTGAGCTCCCGAAGCCCAAGGCTGGGTGTGATTAGGAATGCCAAGGCTCTAATCCAGTAAACAATGGCTGCCTCACAGTCTCAACTGCTACAAAATCACAGCCTTTTGCAAATTGTACCAGAACTCAGACAAATCAAGGCATCCATCTCATGCCATAACTTCCTGAGGGGAGTGGTGTGGGTTGGGGTCTCCTTGGGGCTGCCCAGGAGGGCTTCCGGGGTGAACAAAGGGTGGTGTTTGTAGGGAGAGGTGGATGGAATCACAAGGTCTGGCTGGTGCAACTCAGAGCTGGATTGAAGCAATACTCCCAGCCAGGAAAAGCAAAAGTTGGTAAAATAAAGTGAGCAAATACTGGAGGTAGGATGGAGATGAGGAGTTTAGAATATCCATACCAAGTTCCATTTTACAGAGCTATCTATACAGACTTTGTTTTTACCTGATCAAGGCAGCAGGTGATTTTGTCTTCCATCTCCTAGTATGGTGCCACTCCAGACCTTCAGTTTCCCTGTGTGCTAAGGGAGGTGGGGGCCCCATTCCTGTTCACCTTAGGATGTTTCAATTGGCCAAAGGCCATGCTGAGACTCATGGGCGCCTAATCATGCTGCAAATCACAGGGATCTGAGGCAGGGGTATGGAATTAGTACATGCTGCTACATGCATAGAACAACTTGGGAAAATCCATAAGAATGGAATTAAAGGTACTTCTTTCTCTGGAGAGATAATAGGGGACTTGGAGACAAGGCTGGAAGACAGACATACTATTCATTATACATTTTCTTCCTACAATTTAACTCTATAAAGCAATATATGCATGCTAAAAATAATATTTAAAAATATTATAGCATGTGCATGAGCCTGGCTTAGTTCCATTACTGAGACAGTCAGTGGACATAAGCAGGTAGAAATACCCATAGGACACTGGCACTTTCTATTTTTCTGAAAAATTTCTACTACATCTATCTATTCTTCCACACATTCAATATTCTTTAATCAAGTTTTTATTGAGTACCTGTTCTTTGCAGGCAAATTCTAGACCCCAAGGTTATAAATTATTTTTTTTAGAAAGGTTTCTATTCTCAAGAAATTGAAAATTTAGCACAGGAAAGACAGAAAAGTTTATGAATGATTATAATACATTTTGATAAGGCCACCCATTCAGGTATGCATAAGGAATCTTGGAACACAGGGAAGGAAGGGTACTGAGGAAGGCTTCCTAGAGAAGGGGGAGGAATTTAGAAGGGGTCAGAATAGGCTATTGAATGATGATACAACTTAGCTTTTTTGAGCCTTAAAATGCTCCTATAATTACAATAGACACTACCCAATTTCACAATGTAAGTGTTTGGGAGAAAACTAGTAAATATTTAGGAATATGACCTACGATATTCCTCTTTCTTATTTGCTATTAGGATGGAGAAGAGGGCTATTTTCTTGAAGTCTAAAATCAGGTCTATATTCTAACCCTGGTGATGCTTGGATAAAGTGAGGCATGCTATAAAATCAGGGAGGGGTATACAAGTTAGCTACAAGTAGAGCCACTTGGAGGTACTGGGGTCAGATGCTTCCTTACCTTGTTGGCAGCAAACATCCACTAGGGAGACGCTGAGGCATTAGGAAGAAGGTGCAAGAGGGGATGAAGTTGGGGGTGGGGGCATCCAGGACAACCATCAGATGAGAGAAGTGACACATATATCAGACGGGGACCTACATACCTTCCATTTAAAAGGGAATTAGAGCTCAGCTTGTTTGAGGAACATGCTGGACCCAGCATAAGAAACAGGGATAAAGTGAGAAGAGATTTCCCAGGATCAGCAAAGCCACCTTATTTTGCAGATGACTTTCTTGTTTTTCTAAAAACATAAAAATGAGGTTTACTTGTACAAAATTCAAACCTGTATCCACTTATCCTACTGGGGGAGGTTGTATATGTGAATTTTAACTGAATTAGGATCTGAGGCCTGACTTCATTAGGTTAAGTACATTTTTCTTTTGAAGCAAAGGGTCTTTTCTGGTATAGAAGTGGTATAACCTAAACCTCCCTCAAACCCTTCCCTTTGAGGTTCAAAGTTATTGAAACATGTCAGGTGGTGTAGGGGAGAAATGAATACTTAACTCTGTCTTTGTCATATGAAAGCAGCCATGGATAGCACAAGGCCCCTGGGTATACAACCAGGTATGGCGAAAGAGTGGGTTTATGACCCAGACTGTACCTGTGGGTTGATTCTGAGAACTTGAACAACAGAGTACCTGGATTCAGGTAGCCTGATGTTAAAGATTCTCCTGACCTAGCCACTTTGGCACTGTGGGCAAGCTCAAGAAAATGGTTAGGCACAAAGTAGGCACTCAACATTTATTTGCTGAAGATATAAATGCAAAGATCTAATCTTGAAGAGTTTAATTATGGGAACCTAAATCACCTGGAGGAGTGTTCAGAGGGCAGATCACAAGGAAAAGATTTTTCTTCATTTCTAAGGAAACTCAATAGGGCTGACCTCTATGCAGGAAAGATACTGTTGTAAGACTGTCGACTTGTGTGAATGAGAACTCTCTTGGTTTTAATGACAGCATTGACCACAAAGGGATGCATGAAAATTTCTGTAAGAAGAAACAATAAGAAAAAAACCTGGCTATCTATAAGAAGGCCTAGGAAAGGGAACTCTAAAAGAAGGGCTATATTTTTTTATCCTCTGAGCAGAAATAAGAGTCTGGTTGGGGTGGGGTGAAAGTCATTCTAATTTAAACATTAAATGAAATACATCCTTATTTTGTACATGAAGAATGATGTATAAGTGATAATGTTTTAGAAACTCCTCTCATTCACCTCTGCCATAAAAGCTTTTCATTGACTCTGTATCTTTCTACAAATTCTACTCCAACTTTCTCCTCCACTTAACTGACAAATATCTTGGAAAATCTGTAAACATGTTTTACCTTTACTCCCTCCTTTTACATTCACTCTACTACTGTATCACTCTTTGTCCATTACTCAGTAAATGCTGTTCTCTCCAAGGTTACCATTGCTTTCCTTGTGGATAAATCCACTGGCCTCTCCAAAGTCTTCACCACTGGCCAGCATTTGGAAGCATTTTCCTTCCCGAAACCCTTTCTTGCCACAACTTCTCTGACACTCTCCTTGACTACTTTCTACCTCTCTGGCACTCCTCATTTTCTTAGTTTGCTCTTCTCTAGCATCATGCCTTAAATGCCAGTGTCTCTAATGGTTTTTTTTTTTTTTTTTTTGGTTCACTGGACATTTTACTTCTCAATTTACATATTTTTTTCCTGAGGGCTCTCAAATACTCTTATTACTTTATTTACTATCCACATGCTGATAGCTTTTAAATCTCTAAATCTCTGTCTTCAGCCCATCCTTTTCTCCCAAACCATAGACTCATATATACTAATTTCCACTCTGTGATAAAAAACTCTCATTCTCATTGGTAATGCCATAGGAATCCTCATACACAGAGCATATTAAAATGTAGAATTTTGGACATTCATTTGGCCATATTTCCAAATCTAAAATTATGCATAGTACTTGAACCTAACCTTCCACTTTTAAGTATCTATTCTGTAAAATATTGCACTTATATGAGAAAAAATAAAATAGACAAATATATAGAAGTAGGAAATAGAGTGATGATTTCCAGGGGGTTGGGGCGGGGGTAATGGGAGTGTTGTTCAATGGGTATAAAGTTAGTTACACAAGTGGAATAAGTTCTAGAGATCTGCTATACAACATAGTACCTCTGGTTAACAATATGGTATTGTGCACTTAAAAATTTGTTAAGAAAGTAAGTCTCATGTTAAGTGTTCTTACCACACACACACACATACACAAAAACAAAAACAAAGAATAAGGAGACTTTTAAGAGTAATGAATATGTTTATTACAATGATTATAGACATGGTAGTATGGATGTATACATATGTCCAAATTAATAAAATTGTATACATTAAATGTGTGCAGTATTTTTGTATATCAATTGCACCCTAATAAAGTTGTAAGAAAACTGGAAAAAAAATATACAAAACAGTGTGCAAAGGTATACACATGAGATTTTTTTTTTTTTTTTTTTGCAGAATTTTCCACAAAAGCTAAAACTGGGAAATAGTCTAAATAATTACCAAAAATAGGTAAGTTAAGGAAATTGTAGTATATGTCTACTGTACCCATCCTTTCCACCTCAGGACTCATGGTTTGGGTATATGCCAGCAGCATTCTACCTGCAAGCACTTGTGACTATCTAAAGTAGGAGTCAGCAAAAATTTTTCAGTAAAGTGCCAAGTAGTAGCTATTTTAGGCTATGCGGGACAGAGAACCTCTTTCACAATTACTCTGCTCTTTTCTTGTAATTGGTAGGCAACCATAGGCAAAATGTAATAAAACTTAATTCACAAAAACAGGAGATGGACTGGTATTAACATGTAGTCTAAAGTTTGTTGACTTCTGATCTAAGGACCTTCATTCAGCCCCATAGAGGGCAGGCCAAAATGCTAGAAAGTTCATGCTACCAGGAACAACCATTATGCAGAGATAGAAAGGAGTTAGAGAATAAACACTACAGGTACCTTGCCTTTTGGAGGGAGAACAACTTCGAGATTCCTATTACAATTTAGCCTGAGTTGTCTGTAGCATCAACTTGTTCATTAACATAACCCTTGTTGGCTTTCTTCCCTTTTTTGTCTTCTTCTTTACTCCTCTTGCTGGCTTCCTGAGATCATCTCCCTAATGAACCACTTTTTAATGAACTCAAATTTTCATCTCAAAATGTTCCTGAGGGCAATAGAGACTAAGAAGGTTGATTTAAAAAAAAAAAAAAAAGTGATACTAAAATGAAACCCTCAGGATGGATTTCTGAAGTGGAGTCCCTTTCTAACCATGTGACAGCAAGGACCCTACTTCCACTTCTGTAGTTAATGGGATTTGGTCAAAATCTTCATCATGTTGTAGAATCATATTTGCTAAGATTCTCACCTATGGTTTATTTGGATATAATAATAAGTGGAAGGAGATGCACATGTTTATTCAAATAGCTCTGGTGCTTGAAATACATGGAATAGTAGTAATTATAAGGATTATGAAGTTGGATGTTGCTTACTGCAAGAGAAGCTCTACAGGAAGAAAATAACAAACTTAGGTCAACCAATTATCAACTTAGGGTATGGAGATAATGTCAGTAAGTACTCATTGTGGTATTTAAAGAGATGCTCATCTCCTAAAGGCAGAAGGCAGACTGTGCTGAAAATCAGGCCTACGATTTCATTGTAAGAGTGGCAGATTATAAAGGAGGCTGAATGAAAAACCCAGAACTTCTCCTACACTGATTAGTGAGAACTTTGAACTACTAGATTCCTTTGAACTCTATGAGTCAACAGAACTGGCCTTCTCCCTCTTGCTAGAAATCAACCTATTGCCTAGAGATCAGTAAAGAAAACTCCTAAGAAGCATGCCTTGGAAGAGTAAGCTTGTCCTTCTCAAGGTATACCTCTGCTTTTTCTCACTATTCCAAGACCAACAATGAGGGTGAAGATTCAGCATGACTCAAGCAGGGAAGTGCTATTCCTGCTATAAGAAGAAAGCGCTTGTTTTCTACAAGAGCTGCAGGGCATGGCTAATGTGTGTTGGAACGATGTGAGAGCATATAGGTAGGATCCGAGGGTGTTGGACAAAAAAGCTGAAATATAAGGCTGAGAGTGTAAAGTTTATTTGTACAGGCATGCCCTCCAATGACTGTTGACTTAATGTCCTGGTGAGAATACTGGGAGCTGGGCAAATACGTTGTTGGAATGGTCTCTTCTTAAAACTTGGAAACATTGTTTTATAGAAAATGAAGCAGAGATGTTGAATTTGCCTTGGCAAATTTTTGAGGAAGATGTCAATAGGCTCAGGGACTCACATGTTAGAATGGCTTTTTAAGGAAGACCAGACAACTCATCAGCTAGCTAACTATGTTCCCTTGGAGGGCCCAAAGGAGAATATCTTCATGAAATGACTAAGGAATCTTCTAGTGAAGGAGACCAAGCCTCAAGTTCCAAAATAGCAGATGCAAAGAGGTGGCTCATAAGCATCAGAGGCAAGAAGGATTTAATAGTCATAATGTACAACAGTGCTAGAATAGGAACTAGGAGGCCAAGAGCTGCACGGCTCTGTGGCAAGACTAATAGACCATGGCATTGCTGGAGGCAGCTAACAGGGGAGCCAACAAGGGCATTGCTTGGCACATAAACAAAAGAGACCAAGAGTAGGTGACCGGAATGCTGAAGCTGGCTGCCCAATGGAAAAAAAATAATCACTTATCTGGTTTTCAGATCTGAGCCAGTTCTCAAATCCAGAATCCTATGATTGAAAGAGGTACTAATCCTCTTACAGAAAATCCTACAAAACCTCAGAAAGAGTGTATATTACTAATTACCCAATCTTTCTGCAAAGGGACCTGCACTGCCAAAAGAGAAATACCCATATAGAGTACACTGCACTGTGCACTGCAGAATGGAAAATACCCTGATATTTAAAGGGCTATTGGATCCAGGGTATGAGCTGACACTACTACCAGAGAAACCTTAGGGTAGGTGTGTCAAAATTGGGTGATAAATGGAGTCTTGGCCCAAGTTGATTTCATAAATGCCAACAAGTCTGCCAACCCACACTGTGATAATTTTCATGGTTTCTGAGTGCTTAATTGGGTTGAATATACTTAGCAGCTGGAAGAACTCTCACATTTGTTCCTAACCTGCAGAGTGAGAACTGTTATAGTAGAGGGGATAAGTGGAAGCCTTTGAAATTACCATTCTAAAAATTAGAAGTAACATGTCATCCTAGCTGAAATGGCAGAAACTAGTTCTACACTAAAAGATTGTAAGTTTGCAGAGGCGTTGGTTACCATATCTCCATTTACTTCACTGGTATGATCCTTGCAAAAACCAGATGGTAAACCACTATAAATATGTGGAAATGGTAGACCCAACTGCAGCTGCTTTATTAGGTATTTTAGTATCTTTACTGGAACAAATATACACATAGGCTCTTGGTATGTAGTTGTTGTATTGTATTGTATTGTATTGTATTGTATTATGTTGTATTGTGTTATAGTGTATCAAAGATTGGCTCAAGATGTTAGTGTGGACAGAAATTGAGTGCTGCCACACTACAACCCAACACAAGGGTTTGGGGCAGAGCTTAGAGCAATATACCAGGCCATCAATTTTGTGCAGAAGAGAAGTAGCCTGAGATAAGGATATATACAGATTCCTTGGTGGTGGCAAATGTTTTGGCTAATTGTCAGAGGCCTGGGGTAGAGGAGACTGGAAAAACATAAACAAGGAATCTAGAGAAGGGTAGGAGCATATAGAAAGACGTAAAGGAGCGGGCACAAAGTACTGGATCATTGTGTCTCGTGTCAATGACAACTAGAAAACATCTACAACTGACAACTCATTGAAAAACCAGGGGGATGGTTTGATTTGTAGATTTCAGTCAGCCTCTGTCCTCAGCCACCCAGTGCCTACAAAATGAGCCCATCATCCATAAAAGGGTGTTAATGGACCCAACAGCACAAGCCCCAGTCACCAAGCCAGAACAAGCTACTGTCACTGCTGATCTTCCTAGTCTAAGAGCAGCAGAGCCCAGCACTGAGCCTGGGGTTTCAGGAGCCCAATGACCACCAGGTGTCAACTTGATTACAACTGAAACATTCTTTTCTGGAAAAGGAAATAATTAATCCTTAGAAAGAATTGGTACATATTTGGGGTATGGGTTTGCTTTCCTGACTGCTGTGCCTCAGTCAGCATCACTATCTAAGGACTCATGGAATTTGATTCTCTAATATGGGATCCTAAATGACATCAACTAAGACCATGGGACCCACCTTAAGGCAAAAGAGTTGTGACCATAGTCACGAGATCATGAGATCCACTTGTCCTATCATATAATGGTTCATCTAGAAGTGGCTCATCTAATAGAATATTGGAATGGCCTCTTAAAATTTGATTTAATGTAACAGCTTAAGGATGATACTCTGAAGTGTATAGGTACTGTCTTTTAAGAGGTAATAACTGGAGGAGGGGAAAAATAGCAAAGATGATAGAGGCTCTGTTCATCCCTCTGGGAACCAAATCAAAATTCTTACAGAAATAAGGAGCAAACGCAAGGAAAAATCCCTTGAGATCTAGATGAACAAGCCATACAATTAGGGAGAAATCAAGGAAATCACCCTGCAGTGGCAGAAAGTAGGACGAGGTGAGGAAGCGAGGCTACCTGGGCCCAGTGGCTGAGTAAGATGGAGGCTGCGGCAGTAGCAGTGGCAGCCAGCAACTACAGACACCTCTTAAAGGGGCTGTATCCACGAGCTGAATTCCGCGGTGATGGACCTGCTCACTCTGAGCACCAGTGCCTGTTTAGCTGCACAGGGACGTACAGGGTAACACTGAGTTGTCAGACTGAAGTCTACAGTGAGGCAGAAGTGCTGGCAGTGTCCATTGTTCCTCTGTTGAGTCTTCCCCTCTCCCAGTGCACAGATTCAGCACAGCCATAGCAAAGACGTCAGCAAACTGGACAACAGAGGTCACTCCACCCAGAGGATTCCCTGAAACTCTGCCCCCCTCAAACTTGTGGCCCCACCCAAGCCACATTCAGGTGTATGCTCAACGAGTCAGGTACTCCTCGTTGAGCAGTGCCTAGACTCAAACTAGAGGCAGCTGGCCTCAGTTCCTGGTGTTGTTTCTTGAGCCAACTATAACATAGCATCTGTGTATTGCTTACTGAATCTTAACAGGTGGCCCCAGAGGGGCACAGGCTGGGGCTAAACTTGGCCTGCAGCTGAACCCCTCTCAGGACTGTGCCACTGGACACCTACTACACAAGCCACACTAATAAGATCGGCAGACTTAGGAGCTTTGCTTAGTACATAGAAACAGACACAGAAAGGCAGCCAAAATGGGAAGTCAAAGAAGCAGAAACCTTATGAGAGAACAGAGCAGAGATCCAGATATAATAGAGTCAAACAATCTCACAGACGCAGGGTTCAAAACACTGATTATAAAAATGTTCAACTCAGAATTATTTAATATTTAAAATGTAGATATGTATCCACTAAAAGTTCTGAGTAATGCAGAATTATTTTTCCCACTGCATATCAGCCAGAAGAGTAAACTGAGATCTAACATGTGTTTTAGCCAATAAGTGCTCAAAGGAGATACTGACTTTCCTCAGGTTGCTTACCAATCTGTTTACTCCACTTGATTTCTCTGTTTCATGTTAGGGTAAATAACTTTGATCCATAGTGGCTACAAAGACATGCATGAAAACATGCCAGGAATGCCACAAAAGTGTTAGGAAGAGCATCAAAGTATATGTTTTGTGCAAACATCAATGTCGCTCCAGGCGCCTTGAAGGAAATCCATTTTCTAAGGGCCTATACTATAGTGATCCCAAATAATGACAACTAAGTCAATGCTCCCACTTCCAGAAAAATGGAGTGAATATATGTTTGTGTGCCCATTCACACAAAGAGTGATCAGTTCTATATGTGCTGACATGGAAGGAGGTACAAGATAATTTAATTGTATATATGTTTATTAAAAGTGAATTTTGTTAAAAAATAATTGCTATTTCTATACATAAGGAAATAGTATATCATAGGCATAAATTTATTGTGCATTTTACCTTTCCTCTCTATATATTTTTGCATAGTTAAATTTTTTAAATAATAAGCATTTTTTTATAATTAGAAAAAAGAATCTCTAATTCTCTTTTCTCCTTGAAGCTGCCTGAAAACAACATAGAGAATGAGAAACAGAAAAGAAAATACATATTTGATTAAACTAAGGCATGCTCATAACTTCGAACTACAACTTATGAGTAAGGACTAACCCACATAGTTAAAATCCCTCAGGGTGAGGAAAGATGCTGAGTGAGAACTCTGCCTCCAAGGTTTTCAGATGGAGTAGGCAGAGTACAGAATTATTGTTAAATAGATAGCACCTAGACCTTTAGTTTAGAAATGTAAGTTTGGGGTACATGGGCAGCTGAGGGAGTTAACCTGAAAGCTGGCACCATAGAATAGTGGGGAAGAGGGGCTGACTGTGAAATTATGTAGACCTGACACCTTTGTAAATAGTAGACCATTACAGAGGAGAAACTAAAAGGTGGGATGCATACTTAAAACTGTCTCTCTGACCTGCTGGAGAACATTAAAGGCTAAGTGACCCCCTCCACCAAAAACAAGTGTGTTGTTCAGAATTTCCCTGCGAGCAGGAAGAAAGACTCTTGCCTGTCTATAACAGCAGAAAATGCAGGTGAAAAAGTGCTTAGAAACAGCAGACCAAACTCCAGGCTATTCACTACCCTAGCTCAATCCTGCAACCCCTTTCTCTCATTACCTGTCATAGTGAGCTCCTTCAGAAAGAATGAACTCCATCCCAAGGAGAGCAATAATCTTATAGAAAACAAACAAATCAATGTATGAGTGTGTGTGTGTGTGTGTATGTGTGTGTGTGGGGGGGTAGGGTACCTAACAAAGGACATACCTTGAAAATATAGAACAAAGTAGTTACAAATTCTGACCAGAGTTCTATATGAAGTAAAAAGTGTAATGTTCTATGTGAAACAAAAGCTCAGAGACACAAGGGCTCAAGAAAGAAATTGTAGAACAATGGAAGGGGATGAAAGTATGCTGTAAAGCTTAAGAAATAAGTGGAAACAAAAAATTAAACCATTTCAGAAATAAAAGCATCAAAAAGAAAAGCTAAGTAATTTAGAAACATTGTCAGAAATATGGAAGATGGGGTTGAGAAAATGGAACAAAACGAATTTGAAAAAAAATAAAGAATTTAAAAGAAGTTTTAAAAAAACGATAAGACATCAGGAAAGCTATTCAAAGATAAGATGCAAAAACTGGAGCATCTGTAGGTTCCTCCAATGGAGACTAAATGATTGACAAATAACTACCAGCAACAAAATAATATCTTAATAAAGTTAGGGGAGTTCAGTGAAGAATTCTAGTTAAGAAAGAATTCTATCTAGATGCCCTGTATAGTAATTATATGTAGTGTATTACTACATACATATATAATCTATTGTTAAAAAACATAATTCGACTGAGTAAATTTGAATATCTAATTAGCTTTATTAAGAAATTTATGAATCAGGCAGCATCTTATCTAGCAACAAGAAAGGCACTCTGATGGGTTGTACAAAATGGAAGCTTTTTGTAGGAAGAAGGGTAGGGCAAGGGATATATTAACAAAAGAAAGGATTATTTTTGGACCCATTTTATTTAAGGTGGGGTAGGGAGAGAATGAGAGGGTTTTTATCATGCAGTTGCCTCTTCTTTATACGGGGAGGTGGGGAGGATGGAAAGGGCTCATGCGACTGATTACCTTACTGGTGCTTGACCAGAAAATTCCAGACTGGTTGATTAAGATTACGTTTCCTGGAGAGGGTGAAATTGCAATTAGATCAGGCATTAAATCTAGGTTTGGTATAATGGGTTTTTAGCACAAGTAATACCATTTTGGGCCTGCATTTCTGTAGGTCAAGTATCCAAATTTGGCTTAGTTTCTGTAGGTCAAGTATCCAAATGTGGCTTAGCAGGTATATCTGGTTCAGGTTCCCTAACAAGGCAGCAATCATGGGGCGTATCAGAGCTACAGACATCTTAGGGCTTAACTAGGAGAGGATTCACTTCCAAGCTCGTTCACGTGTTCTTGGCAGAATTTAGTTCCTCAAAAGCTGCTGGACCCAGCGCTTCAGTTCTCTGGCTGTTGGCGGGAGGCCGTACTCAGATCCTTGCCATGCTGCATTTTCATTAAGCAGCTCAGGATATGAGAGCTGGCTTACTTCTGAGATGGAGGTGCCAGATACAATACATGAGGTCAAATTCTTTGAATTTCAGATAGATTACCAATTTTTTAGTGTATATCCCAAATATTGAATGAGATATACTTATACTAAAAAATTATTTGTTGCTTACCTGGAATTCAAATTTACCGGGGCATCCTGTATTTTTATTTGTTAAATCTGGCAACCTGACTCAGGATGAACCAGTAAGAAAGTAGAGAGGATGAGAAAGGTAGAAGTCACAGTCTTGTTGTAACTTAATGTTGGAAGTGATATTTCATCACTTTGCCACGTCTTATTTATTAGAAGCAAATCACTAGGTACAGTTCACACCCAAGGGTTGGGGATTTTACAAGGGCCTGAATACTAAGAGGAAGAGATCATTGTGAGTCATCTTAGAAGATGCCTAATACACACCCTTAAATACACATACAAAATAAAATCAAATCATATATAAGAATTTAATCAAAATTAAGATGTGCTAAGCTTTATCTACAGTAACAATTAAAGCTATAGAATTGTGAATTAACACATACAAAGTTCTAGGGATAGTGAGTATGGGGAGGGTAGTAACTAAAATTCAGATATAAAGGCCACAAAAACATTTGAAAACTTTCAAAAAATCAATGTGTAAAGGTCCTAGAGCATTTTCTAAAAGAAACAGTAAAACAAAAGACAGAAGTTAGCTCATCATGAGATGAATGCGGTCCGTTTACAAAGTGAAAAGATTGGTTTTGTACTCAGGGTACAACGTGAAACTAAAGCTAAGTATCTGTGAAAAATATACATATATGCTTACTTTGAAAATGTATAATAATATAATCAACCAAACTCATGAGTTGGAATGTAGAAAGAAAGTAGAAGTTATATATATGGGCTGACTTCCTTGTCTTTCATAGCAGGCTAGAGAGGGATGTCAAAAGAGAGTAATCAGAAGTGACACCTAAAATAATAGGGTTATACACATATTGTTTCATTTATCAAGTTAATCACAGAGAAGTGAAAATAATATAATCAAATCAGGTAGTAGGAGAATCAAGGTGAAAGGAGATCAGGTAGTAGGAGAATCAAGGTGAAAGGAGATATAGGAGAAAAGGGGTATATGTACTAAGGTATACTGAGTCCTTTATCTTATGTAGTAGGGGCCATTAGATACTGTTTAAAGATGGAAACAAAAAGAAAGTGTTTATAACCTTCCAAATTACCAGAAGGAAAGGGTAGTCAAAACAAAGAAAACAAATACTGTTAATTTTTTTGAAGCATCAAGAATAGAAAAGATAGAAAAACAAACACAAGATGATAAACAGCATTTGCCTCATCAATAAATTTAAATAAAATAAAATCACTCTTTAAAATTTTTTATTTTATTAAACTTAGCAGACTGTACCAAAAAGCAAAAGTTAAAAGAGTTATCTAAAGCAAAGTGATCTGAAGAAGTGAAATAGAAGGCTAGTCAATGATAAAACAAACAGGTGTATAAATAAATCAATGTGAAAAATTATTACATTTTGGGCAAGGAAGTGTTCTTTATAATGATAAGGATATAGATTATAATATAATATAATATAATATAATAGTATTGTATTGTTTTGTATTGTATTGTATTGTATTGTATTGTATTGTATTGTATTGTATTGTATTATTATATAATACAATTCCTCATGAATTGTTATACAGAAAACAGTAAAGCATCAATATTTGTATGGCAAAATGGAGATTTTAATACACCTTTCTCTGCTCTTGATAGATGAAGTAGAACAAAACGATATAGTGATAGAGACACCCCAAACAACACTGTAGACAAGATGCACATAATATAGAAAAATATGTCCCAGTAAAAAGGAAAAAAATCTGAGGAGGAAAAAAATGTCATAGATGATAGAGGCTCTATCCACCCCACTGGTGACCAAATCAAAGTTGTGATGGAAACAAGGGGCAACAGCAAGAAAAAAAAAACACCTGGTATCTAGATGAATACACTATACAACTAGGGAGAAATTTAAGAAATCACCCTGCAATGCAGAAGGTAGGATGGGGCAAGGACACGAGGCTGCCTAGTCTCCGGTGGCTGAGTGAGATGGAGGCTGCAGCAGCCAGCAGCAGCAGATGCCTCTTAAAGGGGCCGCTTCCATTAGTGGATTTTCGTGGTGACAGACCTGCTCTCTCTGAGCACCAGTGCCGATTTGATTATGTGCAGGGGGCACCAGAGACTTACAGGGAGACATTGTTGGAGTGAAGGTTGAGGCAAGACTCGCTCAGTACAGAAATGCCGGCGGGGGGTGGGGAGGGGGTGGTGATGGCTGGGAAAGTGTAACTATTGTTCCTTGTTGAGCCCTCCCGGCTCCCAGTGCACGGACACAGCACCACCATGGCTGTGAAGTCATCAAACTGGATAACAGAGGTCACTCTGCCCAGAGGGTTCCCTGAAACCCTATCTCCCCCGCCTTGTGGCCCCACCCAAGCCACATTCAGGTGTATCCTCAAAAAGTCAGGTGCTCCTTGCTGAGTACCGCCTAGACCCACACTGAAGGCAGCTGGCCTCAGTTCCTAGTGTTACTTCTTGAGGCAACTATAACACAGCATCTGTGGATTGCTTACTGAATCTTAACAGGTGGACCCCAAAGGGCAGAGGCTTGGACTAAATTTGGCCTGCAGCTGAAGCCTTTTCAGGACTGTGCCACTGGACACCTACTTCACAAATCCACATTAATAAGACCTGGAGACTTAGGAGCTTTGCTCAGCACATAGAAACAGACACAGAGAGGCAGCTAAAATGGGAAGACAAAGAAACAGAAACCATATGAGAGAACAGAGCAGAGATCCAGATATAATGAAGTCAAGCAATCTCACAGATGCAAAGCTCAAAACACTGGTTATAAAGTTGCTCAATGAACTTTTGGGAAGTTCCTATTTAAATTCAGATAAATTCAGTGAGAAATTCAAAAAAGAAATTAAAAACATAAAAATGGAAATGGAAATTATTAAAAGGAACCAGTCTGAAATGAAGAACATATGCTGAGATGAGAAGTATATTAAATGGAATAAACAAAAGAATAAACAAAGTGAATAAAGAAAAGGATCAAATGACTTATCTAGAGGATGGGAAAGCCAAGGACACTCAATCAGAATGGCAAGGAAAAAAATGCCAAAACTATAAAGATAATTTAAAGCACATGGAACACTATTAAGGATCTGAGCAGTGTAACTGAAGAAAATCAAGATGTTGAACAGCTGTTTGAAGAAATGAGGGAAAACTTCTCTAACCAGGTGAAGAAAATGTGAAGGAATTGGACATAAAACCCCAGGAAGCTCAGAGAATACCAAAAACCAGGGATCCAAAGAGGCCCACACCAAGACACATCATAATTCAAATGCCAAAGGTTAAATACAAAGAAAGAATCTTAAAAGCATCAAGAGAAAAACTGATGGTTACTGACAAGGGAACATCCATAAGACTAGCAGCTGATTTCACAAAAGAAACTATGCAGGACAGAAGGGCTTGGAGCAAAATATTTGACAGGATGAAAACCTAGGATCTACAACCAAGAATACTTTATACAGCAAAGCTATCATTTAGAGTTGAAGGACAGATAAAGAGCTTCCCAGACAAAAATAAGATAAAGGAATTTATTACCACCAAGCCAGTATTACAGGAAATGTAGGGATTTCTTTCAGAAGAAAAACATGTATCAAAAACAGGAATAAAAAATGGTAACGACTACATTCCTATCAATAAGTTCCTCAAATGGAAAAGAATTAAATGCTCCAACTAAAAGATAGAGTGGATGAATGCATAAGAAAAGAAGACCCCTACATGCTGCCTATAAGAGACTCACTTCGGTTTAAAAGATACACACAGACTAAAAGAAAGAAGGTGGAAAAAGATACTGTTTTGATGGACCTAGAAGATATTTACGTCAGACAGATAAAGATAAACACTATATGATTTGACTCATTTGTGGAATTGAAGGACTAAAAAGAACGAACTAATCAAAAGCAGACTCACAAATACAGCAGACAATTTGGTGACAGAGCAGAAGTGGGGCTGGAAGAATGGGGTGAAGAGTTAAAGAAGTACAAATTAGTAATTGATGGATGGTCACTGGAATGAGGAGCACGGCAGAGGGAATGCAGTTAGCATTAATATGTTGGCTAGGTGGAGGGTCAGGGGAGGGAGGGAGCAATTGGGGGGATCATTTTATGAACTATATAGATATCTAAACAATGTACTGTATGCTTGAAACTAATTAAAATAAATATTTTTTAAAGGAAAAAAATCTTTGTAAGTAACCACAGAACACTTTAAAGAGCAGAAACAACAAGAGCATGTTCCCTGAACACAAAGCAAAATATATAAAATAACAATGAAATAAAAGTGTAAAACAAAGCCCTACTATGTAGAAAATTTAAACTCTCTTAAACAATTTTTGTATCAAAAAGAAAAATAAAACCAATATTATAAAATATCAAAATAAGGAAAATTTATAAAGACTACATTGGTCTTCCTCAGTAAAAACAAAGTCTATTTCTTGAAAAATATATCTGATTATGCCATCCTGTTACTTATAACTACTATTAAGCTGTCTATTGCTTTTTGAATGAAGTCTAAACTCTATGAGGCCTTTCATGTTTCATATGTGTGGTAAGTAGACAGTCTTTAAGATGACCCTTCATAATCCCACCTCCTAGGATTCACATTCTCTCTTACAGAATGTAGACTGGATTTAGAGACTACTTTCTAGAAAACAGACTGAGGCAAAAGTGATGGATGTCACTTTTGAGATTAGATTTTAAAAAGGCTTTGGTCTCTCTTGCGCTCTCGTGCGCGCGCTCTCTCTCTCTCTCTCTCTCTCTCTCTCTCTCTCTCTCTCTCTCTATATATATATATATATATATATATATATATATATATCTTTCCCCTTATCCTCTCCCTCATTTCCTCCCTTCCTATTGTACTGTGAATAGCTCTATGGAAAGAGACATATGACAAAGAAATGATGTCTCTGGCCAATGGCCAGTGAGAACCTGAGGTCTGCTGATACATATGAGTGAGGCTGGAAGTGGATTCTCCCCTAGTGGAGCCTTGAAATGACTGTAACTCTGGTCAAGACCTTAATTAGAATCTTGTAAAAGATCCTGAGTTAGAGGCACTCGACTAAGCAATGCTGAGATTTTTGACCCACAGAAACTGAGATGATAAATGTTTGTTGGTTCAGTTTTTGGATAATCACTTGTGGAGTAACACATAACTTATATGTCTCTCTCCATCTTGAATCACCCTTCTAATATCCACTTGAATTCTGAGGCAGCGCTCAGTCTACCCTAGTGCTCTGTTTCTGCTACCACAGTCCCTTTTCACATGCTATTCTTTCTGCTAAAGTGCTCTCCCCCATTCCAGATTTACTCAAATCCATTCTTTATCACACAGTTCAATGATACCTCCCCTGAGCTCCTTGACAGCTAAATATCCAAATTATAGGTTTTCTTCTTCATAGCATTTCTCAACATTATTACAATTTTAAAATTGCTTTTCTATTTATTTTCTGATTATAATGTCTAAGTTCTTTTATAGATGCTAATTTCCCCAAGGGTCAAATTTATGTAACTTTTTTCTATCACTTTATCTATCACAGTGCCATGCCTCATGTTGAAACTCTTCCCTGACACTTTATTGTTCCTAAGATTGCTAATTCTTCCAGCTTTAGTTATTCACTAGTCTAAATAGGACATATATCCCTTTCTTTAACTTCTTGTCTTAATCTTGATCTGTCTTTAGAAACATGAGTCCTTCATCACTGATGAAGAGAACTAATTATAGAAGTGAGTCCTAAGCATACAATCTGTTGCTAAAAACCTGTAATTTGAAGTAAGCCTTCCCTGCCCTTCCCTCTGGTAAGAGATTTGCCTCCCCTACATGCCTTCCGAGGTTGAGGAATAATGAAATCACCTCCCTTTACTCCATGAAAAAAATCTTTCTATCCTGGACCAAAACCAGGAGCCAGTATAAGGTCCAGGACACTCCTCATCTGGCCCCAAACATTCTTCTCTTGCTAAATTCCATTATTGGTGCAGGCTGCCCAAGCCTAGCCAGAGTTGACTCCTAGAACTGGGTCTACAGCTTTGATCTTTCCAAATAGTGCTTTGGCCTCAAATACTCATCTTTGTGCATTTACCAACCTTGCTCCAGTTCAGGCATTAATACATCCTTGTAGGGTTTTGTTAATATGTTATTATTATAGCTAAGGTCCATAAATGCCCAGATATTACTGAAGGACGTATGCATTGAACAACAGAATATTAAAGTAATCACTACTTAATAGATAGCAAGCCCATCTATTGGTATGCCCACTGTAGAGCTTCTTGGCAAAACCAAATAGGAAATGCAGTATAAGCCTCTTACTTCCTTCTTCCCTGAATTTAATATGGTTAAGTTTTCAAAGCAGACCCAAACTGCTCACCAATTATAAGTGTAAAGATAAGAACAAAGGATTTTATTAATCTACCTTGCCCTGTCTGCTTGCCACAAGAAGAGTCAGCTCACAGATGCTAAGCCTTTAACTCTTCTTGGTGGTAGCTCTGGGCTAATATTTTCATTTGTTTATCAGTTATTTACTAAGTACCTGTTATATGTCAGGCACTATTCCAGGCATTGTGGATACAACAGAACAGAAAAAGTGGCTGTCCTCAATGAGCTTACACTATTATGAGCAAAACAGATTACAACAAGTGAATTAATAAAAAATAATTAAAATGGAAAAATTTATTTAAAAAATTTATATAATACTATGCTGCTTGGTAACTGATAATGGTACTGGATTTTTCATGAAAGCCTTTCAAAGGAGATGTTTGATCTAGGTCTGGTGAATGAGAAGGCATCATTGCGTAAGGAGACAGGAGAGGCACATTAGAGCAGAAATATTATGTGCAGAGGTTCTGAGGCAAAAAAGACTTTGGCACATTCTCAGAATAATCAGTGGAGCTAGAGACAAAGTGAAAAGAAGGGTTCTATCACTGATGTTGGAGAAGGGGTTAAAGCTAGATGATGTGGGCTAACAAGGCCATTACATAAATGGACAAGACTTCGGAGTTTATTCTAAGAGCACTGGGAAGCCATTGGAGACTATTAAGCAAAGAAGAGGGAGGGCTGATTTAATTGATCTTTTAAGAGGATTACTCTAGCTGCTATATGGATATTAGACTGTAACAAAAGAGGACACATGTTAGAAAGCTAAAACAGAAGTCCAGTTGGTTTCAGACTCCAAGCAATTTAATCAGCAATTCTTCCTCCCATGGGGGTGCAGGAGATAGAACAACTGGCTTCCAAAGAGAAAACCCCAAAGACTCCACACACACCAAAACTTGTTAGAACTAATAAACAAATTCAGTAATATTGCAGGACACAAACTCAACATATAAAAGCCAGTTGCATTTTTATACACTAGTAATTAATTATTCAAAAAGAAATTAAGAAAATCTTATTTTCAATAGCATCAAAAAGAGTAAAATCCTTAGGAATAAACTTAACCAAGGAGGCAAAAGACTTGTACACTGAAAACTGCATAACATTGATGCAAGAAATTAAAGAAGACATGGACAAATGGAAAGACCTCGTGTGTTCATGGTGTGGAAGGCTTGATATTATTAAAATGTCTAGCCAGAGCTGACAAATGTATTACTTGGGTGGATAGTATCAGGGGAGAGACTATGATGTTACCAAATGTGTGTTAATCAGCTTTGCTTTCTCTCCTGGAACAATTTATGCTGCTTTACCGGACTGTCTCTCTATCCCTGTCCCTCTTCTCCTTCCTTATTCTCTCTGGGGTTTTATGACTTCCATTTATCCACTACTCTGCCTTGCTTTTATTATTTTTTTCTTCCTCTGGATTATAACCTTTATTTACTTAAGGCTTTTATGAGTGACACTTTATACTTCTTCCAGAGAAAAGGGAGGAAGAGTCAGATGGTGAGAGACCAGAGGTGGGAGGATTTAGAGTGGGAGAAAAAGAAGACAGACATCTGTGTGTGGTCCCCAAAACAATCATAGGAATCGTGGGCCTCTTGTAGCTCCTGAAATGCATACAAGGAACCTCGGGGAGCAGAACTGTTGCTATTGCCTAAAAGTTATGAGCAAAGTTCTAAGATTGGGAATGATAGGGTCTCACATTCTAAAGAAAAACTCCCAGTAGAGTAGATACTGCAGAACTTAAGAGTTGGACCTGGCCCCACTATCATCCCCTACTAAGAGGCCAGAGAGAATCTTGGGAGCAACTTGGGCATGCTGGTGGCCCTCTGAAGAGAGTGCTATGACTTTCTTCTCTATCTGCCATGCTTCACCTTATCCTGAATCAGTAGAGGAAGGGGTCCCCAACCCCTAGGCTGTAGGCAAGTACTGGTCCATGGCCTGTTAGGAACTGGACTGCACAGTAGAATGTCAGTGGCAGGTGAGCAAAGCTTCATTTGTATTTGTAGTCAGTTGCTCCCTAGCCCTGGCATCACTGCCTCAGGTCCATTTCAGATCATCAGGAGCATTGGCCCCTGGTGCCAAAAAGACTGGGGACTGCTGAGTAGAGAGATTACACCAAAGGAACTATGGGCAGAGATCTTAGGTATCCACAAATATTCAAGAGTGAGATATCATTACAGTTAGACATCTACTTATGTTCTCTCTTCCTATGAAAAAATGGGGTAGGGGTAGGCAGCAGTCAATTGGAGTGAGATGGTGGATGGCAGAGTGGAGTGAGCAGTTAGCAGTGGAGTGGCCACCACTGCCTGTCTGTCATGGCAAGAATGTGATGGTAATCCAGGGTCTCAGCTTAACCGGTCTTATTGATAGTTTGCCCAGGATGGCTATTTGGTACAAAGGATCCTTGAATAGCAACAACTTTTGTCCAAAAATAAGCAGAAGCTAAGACAAGCCCGAATAGGTCAGCCAGAGCATATCTCCACCTCAGGCTCTTCATGGCTTCTCTCAAAGAACTTACTCATTCATTCCCCACCCCCTCTTCTCCCATGCCCAACAAGAAAGAACCACCAGCGGCCACCAAGATAGCTGAGAGAGAACTGCTACAGCATCAACTACCTTAAAAAAATGCTTCTTCTTCCTCCTACCTCCCATGCAAATCCCAACACACCAGAGAAGAAGGGAGAAGAAGTGAAAAGAGAAGTCTACATACTCTCCCACATTAAGGACTGACCATTTCTGAGGGGAAGAGAGGGAAAACACAAATTGGATTGAGATTTGAAGTCACACTGGACTCTTTAATATCACAAAGAGACTAGAAAACTGAGATTTGACAGAGATGTTAATGAGGGACACAAAGAAGAAATTTGGCACAGCATTTTAAAGGAAGTGATTGAATAGAAAAACAAATTTGTACCTTTCTTACAACTAGCTCAAACTTGGTTAAAATTAAAGTAACAATAAAGATAATGACGGTTAACATTTATAGAGTGCTAACTCTATTCCTGGAGCTGCACCAAGTATAAAAATTGTCACCTAGCTTTGATGTGGACGCCATGTTGAGAACACTGCAAGGACTTCCTGAGGTACCACTATAGGCATCCCTGCCTCAAAGATCATGCTCTGCTCCAGAGTTAAGATACACAATTGCCATTTTCACAGCAGGTGTGCTGTGTACGTGAGAGGACCTCAGGTGGTTTATAGGCATACGTTGTAAGTTGAAGTCTGGGGCATTTGGAACCTCTGGCTCGAACAGCCTCATCCCTTTCATCCAGTGTGCTATAACATCATTATTTCTCTGGGATCCTTGGTGGAAAAAAATTATAGCGAGCATCACTACTAAAGAGTCGGGGACTGAACTAACAACCATTAAGCACCTGATCTGGAACAGGTGTTCTAAATGCCAAGCACAGTGTTGGGAGGGTCACACATGTTCTCTCTTTTGAATTTTCTAACAACCTTGAGAGGGAAAGACTAGCAATTCCATCTTGCAATAAGGATGTCAGGCTCAGAAAGGTTAAATGACTTGTCCACAGCCATGTATTTTGTGTTCAGATCTTAATTTATAAAGGTGACTGAATGATGACACTGAGAGGTCAGTGCTATTGAAAAAAAAGTTACATTTTATGCACAATGCCCCTAGACACAAGAAGCAGGTTCATCATTCAGAGCCACAAGAGAAACACCATTTTTTGGTCAGGAAGTAGAAGCAGCAGGGAAAGAAAAATTTAGGCCACTGTTCTTTTTGAGGGTGAAGCAAGGCAGGGCAAAATGAACAACTTAGCATTGGCTAGTTTGAACAATTTTAATGGGCTTTGGGCTACAGAGGTGGTTCCTTATCCTGGCACCTGGCCCTGGGGTGATGAAGGCAGAAGGATATTGCTTCCTGAGGTATAAGGGACAGATAGAGGAGTTATGGCTCTGAATTAGTTTGCATATCAAAGGCATATTCCTAGCTGAGTCCTTTGCTCTCTCTAAAAATTGGCTAGCCCAGAGAGGGATGGTCTTGTCCCAAGACAGATTTTTTTAAAGATATCAAAACATCATAATATACAGAAAAATATTTTTAAATGATTTATACACCATGAAGCTGGAGAGAGTTGGAACTTGGATTCAAACCCAGGTATTCTCACCTTATCTTCTTTATGCCATGGGACTGCCCATGGTAGTATCAGGACCAAAGTTCACAGCCTATTCCCTGGGCCAACTTTTGCTGAGGCTTAGCAACTGCTCAGATGGGCTCAAAGAGCAGGAGGTCAGAGTTGGCCAAGCATCAGCACCACTGTAGGCACACAAAAAACTGCACTGAGAAGCGACATTTGTGCTTGTCAATCCAAGCAAACCTTCAAAGTGTCTGATGGTGCATAAAAAGTAGAGAACTTGAAGGTAAGAAATATTCAGGACTTGTGTCTCTTTACCTGGCGCCTGGGATTTTCTGCAGTTTAATGGAGCAGAAGCCAGGCTTAGAGGAGTTTCTGAGAGTCCTTAAGGAAAGAACCAGGTACTAGTGGTTCTTGCAAGAAATCTGCAACAGTTTCTGGTGAGCAAATCCTGACATTCCACTTAAACGGAAGAGGGGGAGGGCAAATTAAGGCAGCTTGTGAAACCTTCCTAAGGTTTGGTTACTGAGATCTTTCTCCTCTATGTTCCAACTCTAATGAGGATAAAACTGAGTAGTCATATAGAAGAGCAAAATCAGAACTTGCTGTCACCCTCTTCACAATTAAAGGACCAGAGAATAGTCCTAATTAGTGAAAGATTGAACTGAGTTTCATGGGGGCAATTAGCAGATTCTATCTGGTATGATCGACAGGTAATGAAGACCCTTTAACTTTGTTTTTGTGATTTTGGACTCCAGTGGAAGAGGTCCAGACAGTGAGGCTACATTAAAGGTGCACACATTCACATGCACACACACATGCACACCACTTACACACACAGTCACATGACCATTTTTCCACCTCAGATCCTACAGCTACCATGAAGGGCCAAAGTGAGAGACACAATGCTGGACTAATTTATACATGCATCTTGAGAATGATACAGATTTCCACAAATCTTCTCTCTTTTTATTATCTTTTTTATATATATTTTTAAGAATTATTCTCACTTTCTGAAGACAGCTATTTGTTCTTTACTTCATTCATTCATTCATTCATTCGATACCAATTGAGTCCTTTTTTATGTGTCAAGACTCATACTGAAACTAAAAAGACAAATAAGATGCAATGCTCCTCTGTGGTTGGGACACTGGTGTTTGGCTCCAACAATGCCCTACTTTCTGTCATGCGAATGTGACTGTAATTGGTGGATGCTGTGTTGTTTGTCATGGAAATGTGGTTTCACTTTGAACAAGATTTTTAATTGATGACTGAATTCATTTTTTTAATTGTAAAAGCATTGCTAACACATGTAGGCACACACATTATACTTTGTTCATCCCTGAACACAGGCATTTTGCCAAACACTGATGAAGAGGACCATCCTCCTTCAACACTAATTAAAAACACTTATAATTAAATAGATTCGAGTTATAGTGATACTTTTTATAATGTCAGTATTTACTTTCGTAATTTGGTTCTTCTCCCTTTCCTTTCATTCCAGCATCATTTTATGCTTTGAGATTCTGAAGTGACAGAAAAACCAGACTATCAATAGCCAACGTTTAAGAAGCACTTGTTTTTTCTTTGCCAGGATCTGTTCTTAACACTTTTTCTGTATCACGTCATCTAATCCTTACACCACCCCTAACAGGTTTATACTGTATTTGCTCTGTTTAATGGATGAGGAAACTGAGTAACAGAGAGTTTAACCTGCTTGCGATCATGGAATTAGTAATTCGATAGAGCTGAGGTTCAAAACCCACACTGCCTGGCCCCAGAACCCACTTCTCGGCTACTATGCTACACTGTATCACAATGTGGAAGCAAGTGCTGCATGTGGAAAGACTGAAGGGTGAAGTAGCCCTGAGACAGGCGGAATTGAAAGATTTCTCCGTAACAGAAGCAGAACACTAAAATTAGAATAATTTGACAAATAGGGCTGCAGCTTAATGGGAAGTTATTTTTAATTGTCAAAAGAAAATATTTCCACACATACACGATGCTTACTGTAATTATGCACACTACATAAACCTACACATAAAATTTCCATGTTTATAGATCTTTCATAATTACAAAATTTAGCAATTAAAAAAGAACAAAATAGAAACTAACATAATTACTAACATAAATGTCATGGGCTAGGTGACACCATGCTGAAACTAAATTGCTATACCTAATGTGACAACGGTGGTCCCAACTGCCACAGAAAGGTCCTTTTGAGGCTACACATCTTGCCTGCCTTGTGGCATGTGATGACTTAGTCCTCCTACCAGTTCTCTCCACTAGGGCTTTGGTAAAAACTTTGTTCATACAGAGCCAAGGCACCACGTGGCCTCACTTGCTGAGAGTACCTCCATTTAGTGTAGATGTATACTGTTGCTCTTTACTTAGTAAACCACACAATGAAAGAAACGCTACTTATGGGGCTGCTGAAATTACATGTCTCCTAACAAAGGGAAAACAAGTGTGACAAAATGAGCTTTGCTCAGGTTCTCATCAAGGCTTATTTTATTTGTCTTGGCACACAGTTTTAACAAGCTTAGTTATGTGCTTTCTCAATATAGAGCAGATTGAGAGCAGCAAATTAAAAAGAAGGGAGAGTACCACCATAGGCAAAAAGAGTAAAAATAGTGAGAAATGCCAGCTAAAAGCAAGAGAGAACAATATCAGTCATGTGCTATTTAATGTCAGCCCAAATTGCCCCAAATACAACTGGTCCCATTGTAGAACAATACAATAATTGACACTGCCAGTGATGACTCTGAGTCATAAAGGAAAGCATAAATGGGTTCTTCATGCTATAGAAGATGTCAGAAAATGTAAAATGCATTTGTCAAAGATGTTCATTGAAAATGATTAAAGTAAGGAAGAGTTTTGATGCGTAAAGGGCAAGCTCTTCAAACTGGCTCATTTGGAAGAGACCAATTCCTGAGATGTTCTAATAGCAGAGAATTGTTAGAATTATAATATCGTCTCTGCATGTGTTCTTCCTTATGTTATAATATAGAGAACTTGAGAACAGGCACAGTGGATGTATTTCTGGCCTCTTTGATATCTAAAACAGATTATTGTTCATAGTGGGAACCACATGTCATAATCGTAATCAGTGTATTGTCCCAGGCTTCACACTTATTGAATCCTCATAACAAGTTTATAGAGTGGTCCTGTTGTTAGCCCCACTTTGTGGCTTTGCGATGTACCCACTTGGCTAAGATGAACTACATTTCCCAATCCACGTTGTGGTGTTTCTGGTTAGGGTAGGCCACAAGAAATAGTTTTCATTTCAGATTTTGAAGGCAGAAGTGAAGTAGCTGCCATTTTGTTTTCTTACTCCTGTACCTTGTTGCTGATCTATGGACTAACCTCATTGGCCCAGGGTAGCCATTGGACCTGCAACTTCCCTACCTTCCCCTGGATCCTCCTTTAGCTTCACCATCTCCTGGGCCAGGTGTATGTTTAGCTTTGTAATTAAGGGTGCCAGTTTTTCTCAAAGGGCACTCACTTTTTTGAAATTGGAGGCTGTGAGAACTGACATGGGTTCAGGCTGGTTCTGGTAGACAACTAGTCATGTCCATGGGCTCCAACTTGTCCTTGCTCTTCTCTACCTTATATCTATCTGCCCTGAAGACTTCAAGTACCAGCATTAGCTATGAAGACAAGAGCCTTACAGAGACTGTTTAACAATCTCTCACAATTGAATAAGGCTAAATCTATCTACCTATATCAACATATCTATATATCTATATCTATATCTATATCTATATAATCTCCTAGTTTCGTTCTGCCTTTCTGATAGCATCCTAACTGCCTGATATGCCCCATTTTACAGATGAGGAAAGTGAAGGTGTGGGAGGATAAGTGACTGCCTGAGGCCTCAAAGCAAGTGAAGAGGTAGGCTTAGAACTCAGTCTGACTGTAGCACTTATATTCTTACTCATTAGGCCATGTAACCTCTCTAATAAAGTTTTCCAATTGAATGAATTCAAATGAATGGTAGGATCTTCAGAATCAAGAAGTCATTTCATTTTCTTGAGTATGTAATTGGTGCCCAGAGAACCTGGTCCACATATCTCACCTGTCCTGTGCCATATGATCCCTCCAGTATTGGACAATTCAATACTGTTTCTCATGCTTTTATAATCTGGCTCTTATAATCAGGCAAATCAGACACTCTAGAATCTAGTTTATGAACTATCACCACAGGACCTTTCAATTCCATCTATGACTAAACAACTACCAGTCAAATCTATCTAACACTAAAAGCATAGCTCTCTCCTCCTTGGAAAACACTTTTAGAAGCATCCTCACAGACACAACTGTCTAGTAGAATGTGAAGGCAAAGATAAATATGCATACATTAGTGTCAGAAAGAGCTCTGGGGCAGTGATTTTATTTTCAGTTCAATATGCTTTAGTTAGTAAAATACATGACTAGTCATTTCTACTTAAAGTAACAATAGAGAAAATTAATCTAGACATGCCATATCTTCTGAATAGAAGCATGCAATTTGCATACACCAATGTTGCTAAACTCTAAAAAACAACTTGACATTTACACTTATTTAGGATTTGTAAATGAAGATGTACTTCATTCATTCTATTATGAAAATTTTTAACGTTAGGGTGAATGCTCTTATCTGGAAGTCAAAAAATCTATAGGATCTTCTTGAGGGCTAATCTTGGATGTACAATTAATAGCTGTGCAACCCTGGGCAAAACACTTTGCTTCTCTGAGCCATAGTTAGTACATCTGTGAAAGGAAACATCTCTAAATTACCTCCACAAGTTTTTCTGACTCTGTAACATCTTCCAACTTGCTGTTCATTAGCATTTGCAGTCTAGATATAGGACAACTAAATGAAAACTTAAAGTTTCATAACATATGTCCCTTCCATGAAGTACAGTCATATGCATAATAATGTTTCATACAACAATGGACCACATATATGACAGGGATCCCATAAAATTATAATAGATTAAAAGTTTTTTTGTGATGTTGAAAGAAAAGACTGGCTCTGACTAAGATGTTTAATTTACTGTTAGTTCTAGGTAGTTAGATGTGCACGCCTGAGGCTGAAGCCCTGGTTGTTAGTGAGGGAGTGAGGAAAGAGGAGGGGATCCCAGGAGCCTGCCTACACCTAAACGGGCACACATGTGCACATGTACACACACATACACATACATTCATGCACACAAACTCACTACTCCTCCCTCGGTTTCTCTTTATCTCGCCTTCTTCCTAGTTCCATTCCCCTCCCATTACCTTATTAATCTTTTGACTCTGATTCAGACCAAGTATTTTCTACCATGTTTAAACAGTGAGGAAGAGTTCACAGTTCATTCAAGGGTTGGACATCTTTTCCAAGAGTGAACCTCAAACCCACCTCTTCATTGGTTCCAGTTCTCCTTTGGAATATCACAGATCAATTCTTTATTCTCTGTTGATTATATATTGTTTCAGTAACCAAAGGCTACTATCATGTCATCACACAGACATGTCAATCTCTCTCTTCCCTAGGTTTATCACCTCTGGTTGTTTTCATCTCAGTGGGAACTATGTGACTTCACCTCGGCTGTTTCTGAGCTCATAGGTGTTTAGGGATAGACTCAAACTAAGGTTAACTTTTTTATCAATCCAAAAATATTTACTGAGTAATTCCCAAATTCTAAGCACTGTGAAAGGTTTTGATAAAGATGAGAAAAAGACAGACTCTGCCTCACCCTCCATGGGTTTCACATTCTCATGAGAAAAATAAATAAATGTGTTTTTCACTGTCCATGATCTTTTATTTCTCTCTTGCTGAATGTATTGCATTTTTCTATACCCTTCACCACCTTAAAATTCAATTTCTCCCAACATTTTAATATTATTTACCTGAAAGATTCAGGCTATGTAATGTCAGCTTTCTCATTTACTTATTTAACATCTACTTTTTGAAATAAATTGAGATTTACTCAGGAGTACAGTAAAACAGAAGGTCACTGGAGGAATTCTTCAGGAACTTAGAGGGTGGTAGGTGAGGTGAACTACAAAACTGTCATATTTTAAAAACATGCCCACGAAATTCTTTGACACTCATCCCAGTAAGAGGTGATGATCTATGTCATCTCCCCATGAATCCTCACAGGTATGTGACAGTTTTGAGCAAAAGAATACAGCAGAAGAGTTGCTCTGTATCTTCCAAAACTGTGTCATAAAAATCAATGCAACTTCTACCTTGTTCACTGGAACATTTGTGTGGAAACTGAGTTCCATACAAGAAGTCCAACAACCCTGAGGCTGCCATATTGTAAAGAACTCTAAGCTATGTGTAAATACCTCTGCAGGTATTTCAGTTGAGATAGTCCCACCTGAGATCCTAGTTTGTAGTCAAAATCAACTGCCAGACATGTACATGAAGACAGCTCCAAATAATTCTAGTTCCTGGCCATTCGGTCTTCCCAGCTGCGTCCCCAGATATCTTGGAACAAAGAAAAGTTATTCCTGTGAGAGCTGGACACACATAATCTTTGAGCATAATGTAAGTTGTTTATGACACTAAGTTTTGCATAGTTTATTATGGAGCAATAGTAACCAAAACAAAATACATCCATGTCTGCTTTCATTGATTCTTATATTTGTAAACTAGGATCAGAGCTTTTCCACATCTTTCTTAATTTCTATTCCCATTTTTTTTATAATACTACCTGCAATTCTATAATCAATCCATCTCTCCCTCTCTATCTCCAACTACCCTCATCTTCAAATACACCTATATCTACCTGAACTTTGTTAGATCCTGTTGCCTCTTTTAGCCTAGGCAGTGAATATGCCACAGAAACAAAACACAATGTAAAATCATGTTATAATTATCATACCTATAAGAGTATACACATGGCAAAAAAATTCTAAGCCCCAACGGATGACCTGCTTGTTTCAAACAATTTTTGTAAGACCATTTTAACAGTTCTATAGAGAAATCACTCTGTTGTATTCATCAAATGAACGACCGCAAAATAATTTAGAGATGCTATGATTCTTAACTTCCAATATTCTCTCTTAGAAAATTGAAATGAATTATCCCTTGTGAGGCAGAGAATCTGAGAAACAACTTCCTATTCTAAGTTAGAATGCTTTCGATTCTCTACTTGGAGTAAATGTATACAATTACCTAGCATTATCCAAACTACCATTTTTTTTCCTTTGGCTTTCCAAATATACAACACTTATAACCTTAGTGCTCGTCAGAAGATGGGAAAGCTTGTGTTAAAACAAGACCACCTCTAGAAACTTGCTAGTATCCTCGCTGAAACATGAAGACCCTAAAGTTACCACTGGCTAGTCAGTGAAGAAATTGTGATTAACAGGAAGGTAGAATTAATTGTCAGCATGTGCCAAGGGTCATGTAGCCATGGGAATGATTCAGCAAAAGAGAAGCAGTGGTATAAATACTCACATTCCTATGATTGGAGTTGTGATCAGAATATGGGAGAGGGGATCCTCAAGGGTTTTAGAAGAAGATGTGGCTGTAACACCATGAGGAGATGTGCAAGACCACAATGGATGAGATCTCTCTCTCCCAATATACATGCACTGTCAATGGATACAGACTGAGTAGCATCAATTTCAGAGGAAACAGAAATCACTCCAATATTGGCAGTTATGGTAACAGAGACAATGAAACCTGAGAAGAGCTTAAAGGCCAAGTAGAAAACTTATCTGTGGCAGGTAAAAATAGACAAAATTTATTAGCTCTTACTGATGTAAAATCCTTGATCCTGATGGCATATAAACCCACAAGGTTTCTACATATTTATGTACTTTATTTTGATTGTGGTAGTGGTTACACAAATATATGTGTATGTGTATGTATACATATAAGCACACACACACATACACACACACATATATTAACAGGAAGGCAGAATTAATTGTCAGCATGTGCCAAGAGTCATGTAGCCATGGGAATGATTCAGCAAAAGATATATATATATATAAAAATATATCTTTTGCTGAATATATATATATATATATATATACATATATATATATAAATTTGTCAAACTGTACACTATTAATATGTGTAACTTTTCAGGTAATAATTATACCTCGGATAGAGCCACAATGAGAGACAGAAAAAAGCCACATGTTTCAACAAAAGAAGTAACTTCTTCTGTTTATTGTAGGTACTTTCTGTATCTAAAGATATAAACACATATAGTCTCCATCATTTGATAGCTCCTGAGTATACCACTCAATTCTATGGAAAGCTGGAAT
This sequence comes from Rousettus aegyptiacus, assembly GCF_014176215.1. Classification (NCBI taxonomy): domain Eukaryota; kingdom Metazoa; phylum Chordata; class Mammalia; order Chiroptera; family Pteropodidae; genus Rousettus; species Rousettus aegyptiacus. Next base: position 70,749,725 of record NW_023416309.1, read on the forward strand.
GTCATTAGCATCAGGCTTCACCTTACTCTTTTCTTCAAAATCATTAGACAAGATTTTCTTAAAGCAGAGAAATTCTCCTGTGTCTTTTGACATATGGTTGAAATATTGAAAATGAAGTGTACCCAGCAGAGAGGGGTTGGCGTATTCACTTCTCCATTTCTGTCAGGAAAGGAAATCAGGCACTTTGCTATATAATGTGATTTATCACAACAAGAACAGGAGAAAGTGTGTTGTCTCCTTTTAAAAGTTAAAGGCCTCTTCAAATTAACAGAAAACAGGCTTGTTTTTGAACAAGTTGAGAACTGAAGAGGATGGTTGCAAACACAATGTACCTGTGAGGAGTGGAAGACAGTGTACTGGAAGTTGTTGTGGCTGTTCCATGGTTTTACAAGCCAGGACTGTCACAGCCAAAAACACATCACAGAAGAGTACATAGAAGATTGCAGTTTTAACATTTAGGTAAACTCGGCGCCCAAGGATATGACCATACTCTTTCTCAAGCTAAAGATAAAGAAAGCACCTTCAATTTGAAAATGCTGTAGTTTGGTATATAAGTCTCTTCACTCAATTAGTTCTTTTTCAAGCATTTACTGAATTGTCTGTTAGACACAAAGAACATAGAGGGGGTAATAGAAGTAAAACACATCCTTGACAATTCATAATTCATATGCTAATTGGGGAGACAGAAGAATGAGTAGGAATTAAAACACAATTTACCAAATGCTGAAATAGAGATTTGTATAAGGTACAATAAGAGAAATAACTTTAGGTGGAGAAATCCAAAAGCACTTGGCATTGAAGAGGAACACAGGGCTAGATGCTCAAGGAGGAGTGGAAATTGGAAAGAAAAGGAATATTATTGATATATTTCAAGCATAGAAAAGAACATTGGGTTAACATATAAAGAGTTATGGGTGAGTTATGTGTTATACATCAAAAAAATGAAAATTTGATGAACACTAGAAAGTTAGGAATGTCAAGTATAGGACTAGTGGTGGCAATTTTGGGGAGTGGGAGTTTCTTCTTGTTGTACAGAGTAGCAATGCCAGAAAGAGCAGTGGGGAATTTTAATATCAACTACACAGTAGACCAGGGCATTGGCAGCTGCACCAAACAATGGGCTGGAGACTGCCACAAATGCCCTACTGTCCTACAGAACAATTTAGCTCATTCAGATGTGGTAGCCCAGGCGCAAGACCATTTGATGACCAGGTACCCAGCTCAGTGGCTTTATCCAGACAAGATACTGCGCATTTATGAAACTGCCCTTCTGACATTGTCCATAACTGTAGGTCTCTCTTTAGTCCTCAGGCTACCCTCAAGCTTAAGACCTTGATGAGATGATTTTAGAAGAATCCATTCATCAGGTTTGGTGAACAAATCCCAGACACGGATAGAAGCTTTGTTGTTCAAAGATGAAAAAATAGAAAAAAATAATATGGGACCCATGAAAAGATCCTAAACACAGATCACAGATGGATAGTATAATGCTAACAAAGCAATGGAAAAGCACTATTTTTAAAAAGATTTGCTGTAGGAAACAAACATAAATTTTTAGACATTTGTCTTGTATTGTCAGCAATATTGAAAGAATAGACAACACAGTGAGATCAAAAAGCAGATGCTAAGAGTGAGTTATGCAAAGGAGACTAGATGAGCTAAGCAGAGAATGTTACTGTTAAATATGTATAAAGAGATTTTTTTAATGTGTAAAAGTGAAGAAAAGAATCAATAGTGTGAAAAAATCACATTAGCAATGTAGAGGACAGTTTTTAGGAACTCACCCAAAATTAAAAGGAAAAGGAAAAATAAAATTACAAAAGGGGTGATCCTACAAATAGATAACAGAAAGGAGAGATCTAAAATACAGGTTAATGTGTATTTGATGGAAGGAATAAGACAAATAGAGCAGATGCAAATATCAATGTCTTGGTAAAAGAAAAACAAATTCCCTTAAACTGAAGACCTGAGCTACAGATCAAAAGCTTCAATGAATATTAGAGTTCTTACTTGATATAGATGTATCTTGAACTTAAGAGTAAAATGAGATAGATTTAATGGATTATCCACTTTTATATTTTGTAAAAACAGATAAACTTCAAAATTATCTATGGAAACATTAATATTAAGGTAATCAACAAAATTATAGAGGAACAAGGGTGAGAACAAAATAATACTTATAATCTTGTTTTAGTTAAGAGGTGTCTTATAGCAAGAGACAGAAGCCCTGAGGAGGAATAAAGTACTCTGATTGGCAGTTTCACAACTATCCCAAAGAACAGAACAGATGTTCCCCAAAGGACTAGGGACAAAGGAGGTGGGGGATCATGCCAGAAGGACCACATCCATAGCTGCTGCATTCCACTGTATTCTACCCTGTGACCTCACATTTAAATGTCCTTCTCTTTTATATTCATTTCCAAAAAAAAAAATCTCCCAATTAACATGATGTTATAATCTAAGATTTAACCGTAATGCCCATATACCTTTTCCCCAAAGAAAAACAACTCAACATCTCATCTGATTACTACATCCATCTGCAAGTCCAGTATCTCTGGAAAATGTACATTACATTAATTGAAAACCATATGTAGGACCCCAAAGCTCTTGAAATCTAAGGCTAGATGATAGATTTAGTCACTTCTGTCAAGACTAATGTTACAATGATAGAAAATAGAATTAACACAATATTAACTGATTCAGAAAAGGGAAGGAGGGAAATTGACTTCAGTGATCACTGGGCTGTAACAGCTCCGGCTGGTGAGAAACAGAAAGGTCTGAAGCCTGATAATAGAACAAGTTTCTCAGTCAGTAAATTGGTCAGTCTGTCTTTGGCTTCCTTAGCTTTCATCTTTCATGTCACATGTTGAGGAGGGTACAAAGAATTAGTGGTGACATCCATTTAGCAGACGATTTCCTGTTGGCCAGGTGACACAGAAATGGGTATTTTTCAGGATTGGAGTTTCTTTCATTCTAATTACCTTAAAACTTAGTTAACTGTTGATCAATTTGATTTCTGAAACTGTATAGTCATCTTGATGAATGTTATAGTTCTGAATCTTGGCTGTACCCATGCTGTTTCTGGCTCTTAAGAACAGGTCAAAGTCATCTTCCCATCAAGACTTGAAACAAAACCTTTCAGCTTCACTCTTGGCTGCTGCTTCTGACCATCACCAATTACTGAAGCAAAACTAATGTGCCCCTTCTCCCCATGTGAAGAGAAGACTTTAATTCTGATAAAGAATATACAGCAGAAGGCATTTAAGAGGGGCTTGCTTGGTGCAATTTCATGCATTCTTACATCCCTGTGAGTTTCTGTGTAAGCAGCTTCCAGGATGGTCCCTGATGAGCACTACTTCTTGGTATTCACACCCACCATTGGGTGTGGCTTGGGCTTACTGAGTGGTTTCTAGGAGACTTGATTACATAGAGACTGTGGCTCCTGTCTTGGGCACTTCCTCTCTTGTTCTCTCCTTGATCATTCACCCTGGGACAAGCCAGTTACCATGTTGTGAAGCAACACAGGGAAGAGATTCATGTGGCAAGGGACCCAACTAGTAATCACATGAGACAGCCCTGACCCAAGTAGAGCCTTTGGATGAAATCAAAACTCCAGTCAACATCTTGATTGTACCTTGATTATATAGTAATTATGTCAAAAGTTTGGCTATGCTATACTGAAATTCCTCCCACACAGAAAATGGGAGATAATATGTGTTGTTCTAAGCTGCTAAGTTTGAAGGTAATTTTTTATGCAATAATAGATAATTTATACAATTTCTCGCTCCCCTGCCCTGCATTGCATTAACTCAAGTTTGATGCAAAGAATCTGTCAGGGTGTATGATGACCTGACTGGCCACTGTTTTGGATATCTGGCTGCAGCAGAAGGGACCTTTCTTACCACAGTTATATGATATTGCTTTCCTGCTTTCAAACAGGTAACTAGGAATAAAACATAATTCATTGTTGAGAAAATTTACTAGTCTACCAAGAAATAAAGCCACCTGTTCCAGTATTCTGAAGTCTTTCTAAAGTTCCAGTTTCAACAGGCATTTGGACCAAGTCCTAAATACAAAGGGCTCCACCACTATAGGTAACAGTTTAATCAGTTACTTCATTATTGAATAATAAATGTTGCCAAATTCACAGCAAGGATTGCAGGCTCCCTCGACACCTTAGAAACTACATCAATTTAGCCAGTTCTCCACTAGGGTTTTGCAACACACTTAGAACACCTAAAGAAAAAAAGAGAATTTATTAACTGAGATATTTCATGGATAACTCTTTAGGCTCAAGTGATGACGTCAGATAATGGAATTCTATCTATCTCTCACCTTGATTTTACTTGCCTTTAATAGACAGAGTCTCACCACATAGTAGTCCATAGTAGTCCAGATGTCTCCTGGCTTCTCCTACTAACATGCTTCTCAGTATAACATTCTCAAGGGAAATAGAACTTCACTCCTCCAATAACCACATAGCAATCCTTGTGGTTAAGGATGGGGTTCTCATGAAGGGATAATAAGAGAAATTTTCTAAATGCTTTTGACGAAGGGACTTAGAAAATCTAATAGGCAGACAGAAAGGATAACACTCCCCTTCACTCTTGCTACTCCAAGTGTGGTTCCTGGACCACCAGCAGCAACACTACCTGGGCACACACTAGAAATGGACATGTAACCTTGCAGCCTCTACTCAGACCTTCTCAATCAGGTGATTCACATGCACATATAGTCCAGAATGATGCATTAATAGCACCCAAGTACCCAGCCAAGTGAGAATGCAATGGGAAAACACTTTTATACTAGGATTTAAGAAGTAGAATTCATTTATCCTTCCTGAAAGAAGACATTCAAGGATGCCATATATAATGAATCCAAAAATGGAGATGCTGAGATTTAAAAGGACAAACTGCAAGCATTCAAACCATTAAAAATAGAATTATGAGTAACAGGATGTCTGGTTGAGCTATAGATTTTCTCTCTGAGCCTCAATTTCCTCATTTCTAAAAGAAAGAAGAGGAGGTTCCATCAGAGGTTCTCAGCCCTGTCTGCCCATTAGAATCACCTGGGAAGTCTTAAAATACCACTGACAGGCCCCATCCAAACCAACAGAACCAGAATATCCAGGATGAAGCCTGGGCTGCCTTAATTGTTCAGATGCCCCAGGTGGTTTTAATAAAGGTCTATGTTTTCATTAAAGTTACAACCATGGCAATGTTACAAGAAAGGCTAAGAACTAGCCCTTGCGCATGGGAAGGTGCTCTATATAAAAAGAAAGAATTTGGAGATCTTTGGAGGTGGAGAGCATAGAGAGACAATCCAGAAAGAGATGGACAGAAGGACAGAAATGGGGAAAAGTGAAGCTAGTAGGGCTATCTGTGAAGTGACTCTTCTATATGAGCCCTCATTTTATTAAAATATACAAGATGGCTAATGTGAGTAGATTTTTTATGGAGACCTAAAAAGGGGCTGAAATGTATGGTAATGGGGATGCAGAGCAAACAGAGATATCTGCAGATGACGCTATTAGACTCAGAGGAGCTTAGACAAAGACCAGCAGAAGCACTTTGGGAGGAGAGCAAAACTAACTGGTAGCCATGGCAATTACATCCAGATCTCCAAGGGCAAAGGGTCCTAAGTAACATCCGTTTATACATTATTTCCTCTCTGATACACTTATTTCAGCTCTATTCAGCTCCCTTCACACTGTGATCGATTTTTCATGTGGAAGCCACTGAGATGGGGCTGGGGATACAGTGGAAAGCAAAACCAGAAGGTCGTGGAGTTTGATGTCAAGTGTTGAGGACAACTATCAATCAAATCATAACAGTGTTAAGTTTATAACTAGAAATGAAGTAAGAGAAAGAAATGGTTCCGTGAGGATGGATAACGAAAGAATCCATGATACACGAGATGGTCAGAGGAAGCCTTCATGAAAGAATGTTTGAGTTGAGATCAGAATGAAGTATGGGGGACATGCTGTAGAGTTTTGTCTTTATCTAAAGATTAGTAGGAAGCCATTGAACATTTCTAATCAGAGGGAGAAAAGATCACTTTATAGTATGGAAAAGAGGTTGGAGGGCTCACAGTAGATGTGGAAAAACTAATTCTATGTCCAACCAAGGGTGATAATGACTTGGATCCCAGCAATGACAGTGGGGATGAAAAGACATTATTGGGATACCCAGGAGGTAAAACTAGCAGGACTTGGGTCTATATCCAGTGCAAGAGGTGAGGGATAATGTGGTTTCCTGAGTTTCTGGCTACCATCATGGGGTGGATGGTTTGCAACTCAGAGGTAAACAAAATGTGTGTGAACTTAACACCAGATGATTCACTTCTCCTGTTATACTATCTCCATTTAGAGGTTCAAATTAAGCCAGCCAGCAGGTTAGATTGAGGAAATGAACTTTCATGGGCCACATTTTTGCCCTTTCTTGGCACATTTTACCCTTCACACTGTGATTTATTTACCCCTCAGATAGCCCTTAAACTACATTTCTCAACTCCTGTCATTAATTAAACATAAGAAAATGGGAATTCCTCCAAATTTCTAGCTAACCAAAGAGAGACCCTTATTCTGCCCAGCCACAACTTAGGCTGTTATGGTTCGAATGCCAGCTCCATACCTTCTGGAAAGCTGAAAATATGTGCTTGTGGAGTAAAGTCTTCTAGCCTGTTAACTACATCATTGTCCTTTTGCCCTCTGAAAGATGGTCTGGCAGAGAAACGGAAGCCAGTATAGAGTCTTTAAGGGCATCTAAGTCCCCACTCAGGCCACCAGAAGAGAGCAGACCTGTGCTGACTCTGCTTCCTAATGTTTCTACTGTGGACTCTCACAGGACTCTCCCCAACTTGGTGATGCAGATGAGAAAGTTTGTGGTGTTACAACATGCAAAAGAATTGACCCTATTAATTATGCCCTCCTTCTTGAAATATTTTCCTCAGTTGGCTTCTGAGAGCCATTACTCTGCTGATTTTCCTCCTGCATCACTAGCTGCTTCTTATAAATCTTCTCTACCTTTCTTCCTAACCTTTATAATTTAAAGTTTCCTAAGGGTAAGTCCTTGGACCACTTTTCTTCTCCCTCCTAACTTACTCTCTGGTGATCCCATCCAGTCTGATGACTTTAAACATTATTTATTCTCTGATAATTCCCTGGTACATATCTCCAGCCTCAAGTTCTCCCTAAGCTACCTATTTGCTTCCCCCACCCCACATTTCCATTTTTATATTAAGCCTAATATAAAACCTGAAAAGTTTATATGAAAAACCTAAAAAGTTTAAACCTGAACCCTTGATGTCTTGCCATCCTCCATCTGCTATTTCTCCACTAGTCTCCTCTCCACCTCAGTTCATAGTAAAACCATTTTTACTGACATCAAAAACATCTTCGTCTTTAAGTGTGGTTTAGAAGCAATTACTATCAGCTCTGCATTCAAAGTCTATCTTTAATCCAATAACTTCTCTCCGGATATTCACTAATGCTATCCTGTCCAATGGACCATTAAGTTTAAGCCCTTCTTGGACTTCTGCAATGGCCTCCTAAATGAACTCTGTTTCTATTCCTGTATGCTGTCGATTCTCCACCCAGAAGTCAGAGTAATCCACCTAAAACATGAACCAGGTTACGTTATTCCTTGCTCTTCACTCTCTAGTGGGTCTTACCCTACTTAGATCGACTCCAAAGTGTTACTGTAACCTAGAAGGCCCTTAGCCCTGCTCTTCAACCTCACCTTCTACCTGTCTCCCCATTACTCACCAAGCCCAGCCACACTGGCCTCCTCCATGTTCCTTGAACACAACAAGCACCTTCTGACCTTAGGGCTTTTCACATGTGGTGCTTCTTCCTCCTGTATGGCACAGCTACTTCCACCACTTCATTCAGATCTCTGCTTCAACCTCACTTCCTCAAAGAGGCCTCCTTAAGAATCTTTTTAAAATACTCAACCCCCATCACTCTTTATCACCTTACTCTGCTTTATTTTTCTTCAGAGAATGAATTTACTAGTTGACATAATGTTTTTAAATTATTTAGATTTTTATAAAATCTATAAAAACATAAGATCATGCAGGCAGGGACTATTCCTACCTCATTTGCTATCGTATCTCTAGTATCTGGTATGGTGTCTAACATATAGCGAATGCTCAATAAACACTTGTTGAAAAGTTAAATGAATGACTGAATAAATTTCTAGCTCTATTTAAAGAAGGTAAAAGGAAAAAATCTGTAGGACACAAAGAATACACAGGAAAACACTGGCCTTCTGAAAGTGTTACATGAGTTTTAGAGCAAGTCAAGAAGTATTAGGGGGAGGGCAGGCTAGAGAGGAAAATAATAAGCTGCAATTAAAAAAAAAAAGATTTTTCAGTGCCCTAGTATAAGAAAAGAGGGTATAACAAGAACAAAGAATAAAGATATTGGGTGGAAGTACTTCCTAAGAACACAGAATCCATGAAGTGAAAATGTGTATAATATAAACAGGAGAAGAACATTCTAAATGGTAAAATGCATTATAGAAAAGCAAAGGGAGAAAGGAGATAGGAAAAAATTAAAATGTGACTCTATTATGTTTACATAAAGTCATGATATTCTTTACTGAATGTTTGTGTAAATGATTTTAGTTTTCCTGATTGTGGGAAAGAAACTGCAAATACTGTGTGTACACTATGGAAACCCATTTTGCAATTTTTGAAAAGCCTGTGAGAAGTAAATGCAGTAATAGATGTGAAAAGTATAAAAAGTTCTGCAAATGAAAGGAATTGTCATGCAAAGAATGGAAAGCAACACTGCTTGGATGTGAGAGTTAACTTTGGGGAGCCTGCTCAGAATTTCAAGTGACCCAGAGTCCAAGGCTGTGAGCAAACCCAGAATTCTGGTTGTGGCTTAGGTGAGGCAGTCAGTGAAGACTTGCTGGCGTAGCACCTGCTAGTGTGAGGTAGACAAATGAGAGAGAGATTTATACTCCCTGGAGGACCCTTGGCCCTTCAGAATGCTCAGAGCTAATCTACCTTAAAATAGAAAATATTTTCTTTGCCATTTCACCTATCCAGAATCCATTCTTTTGGCTATATTGGTTGTGGACCATTCATGTGAGGAGATGCAGACGGGTAAAGGTAGAGGTATGACTCAGAAAGTACCAACATAGGGATACAGTTGTTCCTCAAAAACCAGCAAAAAACAACTGCTGCCACAAGGATGGCTTCCACCCTTGGCCTAAATGCCTTCCTCCAATATAATAGGATAAAGCTGTCTTTCCCATCTTCTCCCCCAAGTTTTGGCATTATAGTCTGAAAGGCACAGTCTGCAGCCCTGCTGGAACTGTAGCTTGAGAGCACCACAGTAGTGGTTAAGGTTCTTTGTAAGGATGTTCTTTGAGACCAGTTCTGAAATCCTGCAATGCCAAACTCAATGCTCTGTTCCCCTCATCCATCCTGTGCTTCTTTAGAGTAATTGGAAGACAGAATTGAGCCATAAGCCTCCATCCTGATGCTTTCCATGCCAGAGGGAAGGAATCACAATTCTACCCAACAGAGTACACTCCCTGCCAGGGACCAGAGTTTAGACAACCAGAGAAGGCCGAGACCTTGTTTTTTTGTCAACACTTTCATTTCCCTTGTCTTTTTTGAAACAGTGCCATGAGCACCGTCTATCACCTAGACGTGGAGTGATGCCCTGTCTCCTCGTTGTCTCTCCACATCCCAGACATACGTGCCATTTCTTCTCCTGCAGCTTGTCCAGGTTCAGCCTCCCAACTGCCAGTGGAGACTGAAGCTACTCTGTAGAAGAACACTGGGTGACCTTGCATCCTCATTCAAACTCTCTAAGCCAACACTACAGGCACAGCCCCACCATATGTCACTTTCCCAAGCCTGACACCTTTTCTAGGCATGTTTCCAAGATGAGCAAATGAAACAGAGATCTCACCTCCACTTGGGTCCTGAAACAGCAATGATAACTTTGTGCATTCTACATCAAGAGTAGAAGCTTCTAAGTGTGCTGTGCTTGGGAAGAGAACACCAATGGACCCAGGAAGATGCTTTCTTCCTCTGTGTGCTAGCACTCTCTTGAAAACTTTCCAGAAATCACTCCAGTGCTGTAAAAATAGCGTCTCTTAGACTAAAATGGCAGCTTTTATTCTAGCTGCAAAGTTTATATAGTTCTTCTAGATGCCTAGGGCTGGTGAGAGGAAGCATCAGGTTGGTATCTGCTCCTTTCTCTCAAATATCTCATCAGTTTGGTGGCTGTATCAGTCATAATAGATTTGGTTATGCTTCAATAAAAAAAGGCCCCCAAATTTCATTAGCTTCAAACAATATAATGTATTTCTTGCTCATGCTGCATGTTCATTGAAGATGGTAGAGGGCTCAGCTCATTGGAGTCACTCAAGAATTTAGACTGATGGAGGAGCCATTATTTTGAGCATTCTGGGTCACTGCATCAGAAGGAAGAGATCTAGAGAGGTTCTCACATCAGCAATTAAATGCCCCTGTCTAAAAGAGACGCATCATTTTTGTTCATAGTACATTGGTCAGAACTAGTCATTTAGATACATCCGGTCATAGGAGGCCAGAAAGTATGATTCTACCATACTCCAGAAGTACAAAGAACCCGAAATGTTTGGCAAATAGCATTAATGATGACCACAAAGTATATACAGGTTTGGAAAGCCAGCTCCTGCTGCCTGCTTTCCAGGAAAAAGACCACCCTTTGCTTCAAACTCAGAAGCAGTCTCTCATCCTTTGCTATTAGATTTAAAACCTGGAAAGGCCTTGTGACGACCCCAGTGGGAGAGTCAAGAGAGGAAATGGTGGCCAGAGGATATTCAATAGGAGAGATTTTATTACCCTCAGGTGACATTATTGAGCAACAACATTTACTATGATGTATGGCATCTGGAAGCATGACATCTAAATGTTTCTTAATCCCATAGTATGCTGGACAGGACCCAGGAGATGCTCAGAACTAGGCACAGAGCCAGGATGGCCAGCTGCGCTGCATTAAGTGGAACTGACGGATGCCCCAGAATTCAGGCCACTAAGGACACAACATCTTCCTCACCCCTGCAGGACACATGCAAAGCCTTAAAGTTCAGTTCTCCCCTCATAAAGGCCAGGCCGCCTCAGCCCAAGAGGATGTGCCCAGTCACTAGTTCTTCTCTTGTTTTCCTTTAAATTAACACTGAGAGTTTCTTTCATTGCTCACTTCTCAATCTTATGATGAATATTAATGTTAACCTATCCGGTCCCTCCCCAGTACACTTTTCCAGAGCCTGGGAGCAGACGCTAACTCCAGTCTTCCATCTCCCCCAGAGCATCCTGGGAACCAGAATCTCAATCTTATACCTCTGGATGGAATTCTCTCTTCTTTCTGAGCAATGCCAAAGACTGAGAGCAGCTGAATTATAAATGCAACAACTAAACAGGTATGGTAAAGTATGGAGTTCTGAGGCCATGCTGACTTTTAGAGAGAAAAAAATCAGGTTCTGCAGAACTCAGGGTGCAGTGGAAAGGGCTATTTGAGATCTTGTTTGAGGCAGGTGTATGAGATCCTTGGAAGAAGAGGCTATGATGGGGTAAGAACAACATAAGGACTCAAAGGGAGATGTTGAAAAAGGCTCACATAGGTATAAGCTGGTATCACAGATTGGACCCCTGGGAACTGCCATATCTAGCCTAGCCACCCTTGCAATGGGGAGACAGAGAAAGAGGGGAGCAGCATGCCTTGCCCAAGATCCAGTAACAGTTATGAGAATCCTGGCCCTTTACGCTCTTGCCAAATGCGAGCAGTGATACTGCAGGCTCTAGGCAGCCAAATTGTACCCATTATTTCTGGACTTGGAATCAGACACTTGCCCAAGCAGCTCAGAGGTCATTACTCAAAGCCTTAAGAGTTCTAAAGAAAAAACAGGTGCCCCAAAGTCAGGGAGGAAGAAGGTAAAATGCAAATTTTTCCTTCAGTAAGAGGCAGGAAAATTGGCCTGAAGACATTCCCCCTCCCCTCCAGGATATGGCTCTGAAAGTTTTCCTTAGTTCCTTACTTAGCCCTCTTCCTGTTTTGATTCCATGAGAAGCAAGCCAAAGCCAAGAGACAGGATAGATGGCCGAGGGCCACCCCCACCCCTCCAGGTGGCATAAAAAAACAAGCCAGGACAAAGAGGTAGGATGGGTAGCCTTGGGACATCCCCTCCCATCCAGGATAAGGATCTTGAGTCTTTCCCTTGTTCTGTTTTCAGTTTTGGCTACTCATAATATCATTACAATATCACCTGCATTGCAAGTACCATGTCTCTACTTCCGCTACTCCCAAGAAAATAAAAGCCCTAATCCAGACAGCTCAGTGAGACTCACTCTCTGAGTTGGCCAGCGCTTTTAAGTGGGTATTTTTGCTTTAATAAAGAGCCTCTTGCACTTCCCTGCTTGTCGTTTGTTGTATCTTTGAATTCTTTCTCACAGTATACGAGGAGAACCTGGTCACCGTTGCTCCAGGTGGAATCACACTTTGGACTCCCACCCTGTCAAGCTCTTCAGCATCACCTTGATTTATCAGTCTCTCAAGGGAGCTTCAATTGAAATGGGACTTTTGCTGCGCACGTGTGGTTGACATTAAACAGTTAAATCCCAAATATTGACCTTGAAAATGTTTTCCTTTAACACTATATTTGTAAAGACTTTGAGTTGTAAGTGATACACACAACTTAAATTGGATTAAGGAGACATATAGTAAATTATTGGCTAAATAATTAAAAAGTTAAGGTATCAACCCAACTGCTGGCAACAGGAACTTTCTCTTTCTCTCTCTCTCTCTCTCTCTCTCTCTCTCTCTCTCTCTCTCTCTCTCTCTCTCTCTCTCTCTCTCTCTCTCTCTCTCTTCCTTCCTCCCTCCTTCTTCTGCTTTCCGTAGTTTTTCTTCATTCTGATGAAGCAGACTCTTCTCATGAAGTGGTGACATACTGCTGACAGGACCAGACACTCTTTACAAGCTACCACCACCAGCAGAAAGAGAACTGCTCTTGCCTCATACTCCCAGAAAATGTTCCATTACTGCCTCTCCTAAGCCTGACCTTGGTCATTTGTCCATCTCAAGCCAAAAACTATGGTCAAACAGTGCAATTCAATTGACCAGCCACCCATATCCGGAGCTGGGTGTTGAGAACTCAACTTCTCTGGAATGGCGAGGACTGAAAATAGCAGAAGGCTGAGTACAAAAGAAAATAAAGATGCTTATTCCTGGAGGGAGACTGGATGGGTACGCAGGCAGAAACAGTGACCATTCACTCCTGCTAACCTCCCACAGAACCAGTTTGTGAAATGCTGTTCTGCATCTTGCTGTCTTCCTAAGCAGCCATTAGTTACTGCTATTAAATGGCTACTTAGTTTAACTCAGTAAGTTTATTGCTGAGTCTGAAGAGGTTGAATCAAAACAAAACACAGACTGTTCCTTTCCTAGCTTCTCTTTTGTGCTCTGTGGTGGCCAAAAACCAAACAAACAAAAAAGTGAGTTTCCCTCTGGGGCTATTCGAGTGTCTGTTCCCCGGGACTAAGATTCTAGTGATTTTGGAAGGAGATGCAGGTCCTATACTAACTACAAGATTCAACTGAGGTTTTTAAGCCTTCGAGTTATTTCAAAATGCAGTTGCTCCATCCAAATTTGCTTCATTCAAATTAAAAGTCTCTGCTTACCTAATTGTTTACAGAAACCCTCACAAATGAGATTAACATTTTTTTAAAAAAGAAAAGACAACAAGATAATTAAGTCTGATGGCTCCAGAGTAGGTTGGTGACAGCCCTGGAAACATGCCAACACTAATTGGTGATACTTTCCATACAGTTAATTGCAAATGGTCATTGAAAGTCCTTGAAATTATCTCAGGTCCCCTCAGCTGAAGTGTGGAGAAGGGATTTAGAAGTGTGAAGGAGACAGGGGTTTGGAAAGGGGACCTACCAGGGACATCAGGTCTTTCCTGTCCCAGAGTGCTATTCAACTACTGTTGTCAAACCTTGTCGCCTCTCTGGACCTTGGTTTTCTGGTCTATAAAGGGGCTGTGGGTAGTGAGGGGGTGCCAGAGTGGGATGATCTGACTTTCTGTGATCTCCTCCAACTCTGATTAAACTTTGACCATGTGTAAGTCCTGTGCTGGTAATGGCAGGGACACTAACATGCCTGGGTCTTCATGTCACTTGTGCAGACCTGCAATAGGTAACATTAAAAAGGGAAGAATGAAATGCAGAGGGCTACCAGTAACAGGATGCCAGCTCTGAGGGAAAGATGGATTAACCACACAGGGAGGAAGAGTGGGAGAATCAAGGAAGAGTCCCCTTAAGTGAGGTCTTGGAAAAGGAAGATTTAGGTGCATGCAGGAGAGGAGAAAAAGGGAAATCAACCTAAATGGGGAAACATATGTGTGTGTCTTGTGTTAAGAGAAGCCTCAAGATGCTACTGAGGCTGAAGTGTTCTGTCGTACTCATTTGGTTCAAAGGAGTATATGCCCCATCCATCTTGGTTGACACCAGGAATCTTACAGGGACCCAGGGCTCCTAGGCTTAGGAGGCAGACTTGTGATTCAGGGTACAAAGAAGCTTAGTGACCAAGTGTCCTTGCTGCCTCCTCAGTGGATATGATTTCTGATATATACCCTAGTGCTTGGCTGTTAATGTAGCTCAGCTTGCCTCTGACTCTGGACCCTCCTCCATAAGCAAAAATGAGTCTCTATTGATTTTTCATCACCCTCACAATTTCAGCACTCCCATGGCTTCTGCTTCCTCATAGCTGCTACCTCTTCACTTCTGCCTCATGAAAGCCATATATTGCCCTCTCTCTCTGCATTTGAGTTTTATACTTTGGCTCCTGAAAGCACTGCATGATTTACTAAACATATGCAGTTAAAATCCTCACAAAGATAAATCTGATTAGCCTTGATGACAGATAAATCTGTCACTGACCAGACTTTTGATCATGTGTCCAATACCAGTCAAATCAGATACATATGGTACAGAACATGGACTCTGGCCAGTAATTTTCTAGACCCATTTGCCTCCATATGTAGCTGTGGGAAAGGACTTCTTAGAAGGAGTTTAGGCTGTCAGGTTGATTGGCTTGCCAAATGCAAAAAGATATAGAGAGACAAATAGGCAGAGAAAATGGTTTAGAATAAGGGCATGGAGGAACTTGAATTCTAGACCTGTGATTCTCAAAATTGAATGTGTATCAGAATCACCTGGCGAACTTCCCCCAGTTTCTGATGCAGTAGGTCTGGTGAGGCCTGAAAAATCTCATTTCTGATAGGTTCCCAGGTGATGCTGACATTACTTGTCCAGGAACCATGCTTTGAAAACCCTGACTTAGACCAATTTAGCCCATTTCCCTTGGACCAATCTGACCTGCTGCCTGTTTGTGTATGGCCCATAGCTGCAGAAAAGTTGTGAAAATCAGACCAGAGAGAAACCAAGCAGTACTCAGAGAGTTGGAGAACTCAGGTTTATTACACCAAGGGTCACAGAGGAGCTATCACTCTGAAGATCTGGGCCCGGAGCTCAGTTGCAATATTGTTTATATAGAACTTATTTGGCTTGGGATCATTAGTTAATATGTCCTCAGATGGTTACAAAGCATGGGAGTTGCTGGGGGTGCAGGCAGTTACATTTGTTGCTTAGATAGAACAAGTAAAAGGGAAGATGAGTCTTTAGTTAATTTCGAGTATGACCTATGCAGCAAACACAAAAGCAGAACAAAGAGCTGATTAGCCTTTTGAGTGAAAATTCCTCTTCACCACGAACTAGGAATGGTTTTCATGTTTTTAAATGGTTGTGAGGAGAACCAAAATACAAATATTTTATGATGTGAATATTATATGAAATTCAAATTTCTCTGTCTGTAAAGTATTATTGGAACATGGTCATGCTCATTTGTTTATGGATCATCCATAGCTGCTTTCATGATACAATGGTAGAACTGAGAAATTACAATAGAGATTGTAGAGCTCATAAAATATTTACTGTCTGGATTTTTACAGGTGAAGTTCCCCAACCCCTGTTCTGGACTAAGGGGTATGTTATTATTCTAAATGTGCCCGAGATTTATCTGAAGAGAAGGTGTGTGTGTGTGTGTGTGTGTGTGTGTGTGTGTGTGTGTGTGTTTCTGGAAATTCTCTTGAGAAATTCTTTGACTCACTAAATGATCTGGTCCTCAAGCATATACTTCCTGGGCTCAGGATAAGTGACCACTCTCCCTCAGGACCATCTCCAGAAAAACTATCTCAGCTTTTAGAGGAGAATCTACCTCTTTGAAGCTGGGATGGAGAACTGAGTTGCTGGATGATCAGCAGAACTGAGTCCTCCTCAAACCACAGTTGCTAATCATATTAATTGATTTAATAGATCATCGACTATTCTCTGCCTAAAATAATCAGTGCAGTGTTGCTTGCTCTCCCCTATCCCATGGTGCCTCCTAGCCATCTGGGCTTTGTTACTCTGCATTCCCAGAGTGAACTTTTTGGAACATTCTTGCTTTTACACTCTGACAGTTATGATCCATGAACTAACTTAAGAGCTGAATAGAGACAAGTGGCTCTTTTTATTTTTTCCCCTCCATCACCTCTAACATTTGCCAAACACTCATCTCTCACTCTTACTCCCACTCCTCTTCACTCTTATTCCCGTCTTTGCCTGTTAAATAGAGCCCAATAATGGTGAATGTTTGTGACAGGTAGTGTTGTCAGCCTTGTATATAGATAAACACAATTATTCCTCATGAAAAAACCATGAGGAAGGCAGAATTATTACCCCTAAGAAACTGAGGCACAGAGAGGTTAAGCAACAGCTTAATGTCAAACAACTTGTAATTGGAACGTTCTGGCAGTTTGATTTCAGATCCTTATTCCCTCCATTATGGGGCATCGGCCCTCAGCCATGCTTTACTTTAGATTCACTGGACTTGGGAAAGTTATCTTTAGAAGTCGAAAAGAAAGTTACTCTAATCTCTATTTGAAATATGAAAGGTGAAACTTAATTAAAGCTTTTCAAGGAAAACATCTTTATGACCTTGAGTACACCTTGAGTTCTGTCTTAAACAGGACACAAAAGAGCTAACCATAAAGACACAAAAAAGGATAAATTGGTCAAAATTAAAGCTAAGAATTTCCAATTATCAAAAGACATCATTAAGAAAGTGAAAAGGTAACTTTTTAATGGCAAAAGATTTGAATAGACTCTTCATAGAAAAGGACATCCAGATGGTCATTAAATATACAAAGAAATGCTCAACTTTTTTAGTCATCAGAAAAATGCAAATTAAAACAAAGATGTGATACACTATACTTCCACCAAATAAAAAACAAAGCTAAGCTTTTGTCTTTCAACAACCAAGTATTATCAAGGATTTTGAACAACAGAACACTTATACTGCTGGTAGGAATGGAAATTGATACAATCACTTGGATAACTGGCAGCATCTATTAGATCTTAACATAGGTATGGCCCAACAATTCTGTATCTAGGTCTATATACCAAAGAGATGCATCGGAAAATTTCATAGCAGCACCATTTGAAATAACCTCCAAATGGACACTATTCAAATGTGCATCATAGTAGAATAGTATTATGTACACACAATGGAATATTATGCAGCACTAATACACTACAGCAACACAGCGCCACACAACAGATGAATTAGTTTTACAAACAATGTTGAGCAAAAGAAGGCAAACACAATATGTATACAAAGAAAGATAATTTATGCTGTTAGAAGTCCAGATAATGGTCACCCTGGTGGGATTGGGGGAAGGGGAATGAGTAACTGGAAACAGGGCTTAAGGGTCTCCTGGGGTGTTAGTCATGTTTTCTCTTGATTTGGGTAGTTGGCTACACAGTCATGTTCAGTTTGTGAAAATCTATTGTATAATATTCTTATGTGTACTTTCCTGTGAGTAGATTACTAGCATATTTCCTGTATGTACATTGATAACCCATTTGTAAATTTCTCATTTAGTGAGCTGTTAAGCTCAGTAAAAATCTCCAGTTACCCGCCTTGGAGTAACAGTAATATCTATCCCAAAGGTGATTTCCAAGCATATTTCAAGCTGAGTTAAATCTCTCAAACATATTATCTTGCTCCGGTTACATTAGAGAGACTTCTGCAGTTTGATTCATCACCTGCGTCCTGACTGTCGGCAAGTTTCCCCTCTTTATTTAAGGAATAAATTCTCTTTCTGACTAAGCTAACAGAAAGTATTTCCTGAGCCTTGGTTCTGCATTGTGACATCCAAACAGACATGTGAACAAAAATCACTTTTCAATCCTGACATTATATATAAAGATCAGAGGCTGAAAACAAGCATGTGTATCTGTTATGGCAACTTGTCTTATTTGGTCACGTGGCATTATATTTTCAATTTGAATTAGTTGTCAATACTTTAAATTAAGATTCCACCTTAAACTCTGGGTTTCTGGCTTCTCTAGAAAAGTCAAGTACCATCTGTCTCCCTGAGGCCCACACCAGCCTGCTCCCCTTGGTCACATTATATCCTCAACCCTGTAGACATGAAATTGCAATTCCCAATGCAGAATGTCGAAAAATGTCAGGAAAAGGGCCTTATTCTGAAAGATTTTATAAGATATGACACTGGACATTTAATCAATTGGGTCAACCAATATTAATGGGTCAGGCCCTGTGTTAGGTGCTAAGCCAGCCATTTAAACATTTGGGCCTTAGTTTTATCTTCTTCAAAATAAGAAAATTGAACTAGATATTTTGTAGAGTCTTTTCTAGCTTTATGTTTTGATTCATCTCTGATTTCTGTCATGGAGAAGCATGACATAACTATGTTTCATGAATAGGCCCGTCATTCCAAAATAATATACATAAATCCATATGCATAACCAATCCCTGTTGTGGTCACTGGGGTCCAGCATAGACTTTCTCCTTGGGGATTTGCATTTAGAAGCCCCAGGAAAAGAGATCATGTAAAAAAACATCCAATCTCCAGACTTAAAGAAGACATAGGTGGTTTTGTTCTAGAGGCCTCACCGAATTTCCCCATTTTTCACAACAGTATTTGTAAATCCTCATCTACTTCCACTTCATACCTACTGAATTGAAATCTGCATTATAACAAGATCCTGGGTGATTTATATGGTATTCATGTTCCAGACATGCTGTTTCAGAGGGTTCCCTTGGTTAAATGTTCTAACTTTTGTGTCATCCATGACATTCCAGTTTCATCTCTGCCTGTCCCAGCCAATGGTTTGGAGGCAGGAGGTGAGTCAACAGTCCTGGTCTCAATCTTCCTTCACTGGCAGCAGATGTCATGGATGACATATATGTCATATTCCCAGAATGAGCCCATAGTGTGTTAGCTCAGCTCCCATTGGCTTCACCTTTTTCTTTCCTATTCAAGAAGATATCTCAACATTCTAATGAGTGGAAATCGCTGCTCAATTATTATACATTTCTAAAAGCAAATCATGCACGTGCTTTTCTCTCATCACTATGATCAAACAACAAATGACCTTCATTGCAACTGCTCATGACACACCAGTGGAAAAAGATACACAGCTGAGAATTGTTAGAGTAGAGCATGGGAGGAGAGGATGGCTTTGGGTGAAGGAAGAGCAAGAATGCCTGGACCCCTTCCAGGCAGATGCTAATGAGCCTCACCAGCCCTTAACCTCTCTGCCAGAGAAGCAAACCAGTAATGTGATGAGCTGTCACTATTCATTACAGGAACAGCCAATGGGTCATTACAGGGATAGTCCAAGGGCACAAACAGGCCTGAGAGGAGCAACAAACTGGCCTGTGGGGGTAGCATAAGAGGTGGACCATACTAGGGCTAGAGGGCCCAAAGAAAGGGGAAGGGGACAAAAAAGAGCCCATCCACAGGTCAGCTCTGCCCTGTATGTTCACTGGCCAGCTTTTTTCACACAGGCAAAGAGAAAGGCTGCTCATTAAGAGGTTTTTTTCCTGCACACCTCTGGCTGACGCAGCAGGGACCGGCACACTGGTCAAACAGAAAAATGAACCTGGGGGTCTCTCTGACTACCCAGCAGCTGCGGGGCTACTGAAGAGAAGTGAAAATAGACTGAGAGCATAGACTAGGGAGGACAGATCAAGGTTTGCTGCTGGTCCTCAGGGAATTCCATTTTCCTCCAGGTAAATTAGGTAAATCACACCCCCACCCACCCACCTTATGTCCCAGGTGAGTCATCGGGTCCAGCAGCTAAGAGCAGGATGCAACCACAGATTTGATTTGTTCCAGATTTCTATAATAAGGAATAGAATTAGTATCTCCTTGTCGCAGATGAGGCCACTGAGGCACCAAATAGTTAAATGACATACCTCAGGACATTGGACCAAGATTGTGTGAAAAAGGAGGAACTAGAACTCTGTTTGCATACAACATATGTTGTTTGTTTCTACAGCACAGAGGTTGATGACGGTGGTAGCCTTGGGCAAGAGGCAGGAAGGTGATTTGTATGCACACTTCTCTAAGTTTGCAGCTTCTTCCTTTTTTGGCATGCATTCCCACTCCTTATATCCAAGCCAAGCCTCCTTCCCCATGAAGCCTGCCCTGACCTCATTCACATCAAGGCATCCCAGATGTCCTATGAGCAGCCTGTAGTCATCCCATCAACTTGCTGCAATTAACATTCTGTTCACTGTCTCCCCACTAGATTTTAAAGTTCTCGGTGGTAACGACTCTGTATAATTTTTTCCTTCTCACTGCTTCTAGTAGAATCCAGTGTATGTTATAAATTCTTAGTATGTGTCTACTGACAGCAAATAAGTCAGAGATTACTCTACAGTTTTTAAACAAAAAATATCCAAGCATGGAAAGCAATTCTTGATCTGTCAAAAAAAAAAGGTGGGGGGGAGGGACAGGGGAACAAGATTATTTCTGATCTATAACTATAAGCACCTTGGGGAGAGGTTGTTATCTTTATGCTTCTGAACCAACTCCCTTCAACTCCCAATCCTAACATAATTCCTAGCACATGGTAGGTGCTCAATAAATGCTGATTAAACGAATGCACTGAAGGAAGAAGAGAAAAGTGAAAGAAGTAAGAGAACAAAACAAAGATGGAAGAAGTAAGGGAGTGTGCCCATTTGGCCTCAGCACCATTCCTGGTTTCTCATGCTCCGCTCTGTCCCAGAAGTGGTAGCAGTGGGTAACAACCAGAGCAGCTAACACCTGTGTGTTCTAGAAATGGCCCTAGTTCCAGCAGCTGCAGCAGCAGGCAGCCGTTGCTTCCAGTAGCCTCTTGCTGTTTTCTGCAGTGCATGAGTGATTTCCTTGAATTATAGCAACGGCCCCCAGCAGTGCCAGCCACCATTGTGCTCTTGGGCTCTAGAACCTCCCAACTGTGGTCTCTCTAGCCCTACAGGAAATAGCTTCCTGCCATTTCTAATCTCCAGGTAGGTCACCTTCCCCTCCGTGGCTCTTCTAGCTTTTCCAATGCTTCTGTAACATGTTTCATCTAGCTGTTCTTCTACATTTGAAATATTCAACATGATTTCTGTTTTTCTGGCTGGACTTTGGCTGATTGAAAAAAGATCCAGAAAAAAAAAAGAGGAAAATAGAAGGAAAATGTGAAGAAGAAATGTGTTGTGACTAGAAGCAAAGATCAGTTCTGATTGAAATTGGAAATAAATTCAAGAGGCATCTGTATTTGATCGCAGGACTCTCTACTCCCAGAGCACTGTTTGAAACAAATAAGACCATCCTATTAATGATGCCTTGGGATTTGAATTTTCCATCCCCACCACTCCAGCTTTCCTCAATGATTCTGTAATCTCACGCACAGCCGAGCAAATAATTTTCTTAAACTCTTGCATCTGTTCTCGTTCGAAGGAAGTGCTCAGTGACCCCCTTGAGTTTATTCAACTCTGAAGTCAGACCTCTAATGCTTGACCCTCTATCATGTGAGGTTCTAGGAACTCCTCAGAGACTTCCTTGGCCTTGTTACAGTTTACATTATTTTCTCCATGTATAAATAAAAACTAATGAAGAACTGGTGTGTCTTTAATATGCAAATCCAAGCTTCCACTGAATTGTCATGAATAGGACTCCTTGCATTCTCCATGTCCCTTGGTTCCATTTGGCTCCACTTGGGGACTGTCATAAGAAGTTAGGCCCAAGTCCCTGGATGGGGCTGAGTTGGAGAAGGACGCTCATGTCTGGATTCTGTTGGAAGCCTGAGTCCTGCCAGGCTCTGAATCAGAGTAGGACAGGACTTGTTGGAAGAGACAGTACAAAGACTAGAAGTCCAGATGAGAAGAACCCTGAAAAATACTGAGGCTGCTGTCTAAATGCAAGAAGATGAATTTTAAGAGCACCTCAGGAGCCTGGAAGATTCCAGGATTAAAGGCAGACACAACCACAAATGTTAGCTGAGGCAGGACATGCCCCACAGGGTACCCTGTGCTTGGGCAAGCAATATTTCAAGTCCATAAAATCAGAGGTGGGAGGAGCAGCAATGGGTAGGACCACTGAGGAGGAATCAAAGTTGTGGATCTTTTCTCCTTGGGCTTGAGGAAATCAGGGGAGGAAAGAGCCATCTCTGGCTAACACAGTCCAGGTGTCTTAGCAGCTGCAGCCCAAGAGTCAGGGAGGTGTCTGAGACAGTGAGATTAGGAAAGCCAGGAAAACAGCTAGATACCCTGACAGAAGAAAATAGCATTTCTAGTTTAAAAGTCAGGACATATAGTTTTGGCTGGTGGGGATGGTGATGAAAAGTGAGGTGGGGGTGTGAAAGAGGACAGTCTAATGAAACATGTTCTGTTTGTGATGGAACAAAATATAACTTTCGGTAAGTAAAGTACTAAACCATCCTGGTGGTTACAAAGCCTCATCAGAATGAAGTCAGAAATTCAGTCAGAAAAGGGCCTAGAATATTATCAGCCCTGATTTTCTTATGTAGCTTTGGAATGGACTTATGTGGACAGTGTCTATAGGAAGGCAATCTAAAGATTAATATTCTCAAAGCACTCTGGTTGACAGAGTAGGAGGAAAAGAATTTGGCTAGATTAGCACAAAGATAAATGAGTATAAATTATGTGTTCAGTAGTTTATCAGTTTGAGTGGGAGAATTAATCTACGATATGTGTGTCTCTGAATGTGCGTGGATATATAATTCAGAAATGGCAGTGAGGCAGCATTAAGGCTGAGAAATGGTGCAATTAAAAGAGTCAAGAACCACCTCTGTGAAGGCTCCTGCATCATCATTAATTCAGCCACATTACCTTCCACAAACATCACGCAAGGTCCCATTGGCAGCCTACAACAATTCACAGAGGAGCACCAGCTGCCAGCGGCATCTCTGAAGCTCCTTGGGTAAAATAGTGATTTTCCTACTTGACCAGCCTCTAAGTTAACCAAGTCCTTCCCAGAACAGCTGTAACTGTTTATATACTATAATGCTGGATGAGTAGGCAGGGAAGAAAAAATACAGAGAAGGTGATTAGCTACCTAGTGTGACCAAGGTTTCTATTTCTATAGGTCTGAGGTGGAACCTGAGATACAGCATTTTTCGAAGCTCTCAGGTGATGCTGACACGGCTGGTCTCAGAACCACATTTGAATAGGGAGGATCTAGGTACTTATCATCAGAAGCATTGGCATCACCTGAAAGCTCGTTAGAAACGCAGATCCCAAGGCCATGCCAGACCTCTTGAATCAGGGTCTGCATTGGAACAAGAGTTACTCGCTTGATGATTTACAGGCTTGTTCACATTTGAGAAGTTCTGCTTTAAAGGATCTCCTTGGTTTTCTTAGAAAGAATTGTGACACCCCTGAAATGATATGCAAATTGCATGTGTGCATTTATGAGTGTTTAGGGCACAGGAGACATTTCGGTTCTTGAATCTTGCCACTCATTCTGTCTTCCTTCTGGGTTCTCAACTGAAGGAGAGACAATCAAGGGAAAATAGTCAAATAGAGAACTCAACAGAGAGGAAAAAGGCTGTAAATCAAAACCTCTGAGCCAGCATCTAATGGTTCCTAATGCAGAGCTTTTCTGATAACACAGGCTGGGGCAAAAGCCCAGTTTTCCCATCAGGATTTTCTCATCATAGAAATACCTGGGTCTGTAAAGCAAACTGAGGTTTCTTGCCCCATCAACCACATGAACAAGGACAGGACCAGGGCAGCCAATCTGCCTTACCCTCCCAGGTGCAGCTGGAGATGTTGGAATAAACATCTGGCCAGCCCAGAAAGACAGACAGGGCCTTACACATGTTTGTCTCTCCTTCAGTTGAGAACCAAGAAGGAGAGTGGAGATGGGGGAGGGAAACTGCCTTGATCTTGGTTCCTATCACTATAGTCTTTAAACAAACCCAGAGAATGTGGGGCAGTCAGATTAGCAACTCCTCTTACCTTTGTGAGACACCTGTAAGTGAGGTTGGCAGAGAAACAAAGTTGCCTCACCCAATCCTACCCAAAATGGGTAGGAAGAGAAGTTTCCATTCTCCGTGGGCTGGGGAAAAAAAACAAAAACAACAACAACAAAAAAACCCACAATACTTGGAGGGAAGTTCTTACTATAAAAACAGGGAGTCTATGTTCCCAAAAGGATCCATGCTGGAGAAGTCTTAAGATACTCTACTTCAGAAGACATACCAAGACTTTGAAAATTACCCTCAGTCAGCTTAGGCTGCTGGTAGGTCCCCAGACTCCTGAGCAGAGATGCCTAACCTATTCACTGTGTGATCAGTTGTGAGTGGCAGGCTCCACAACAGACTCCTTCATGCAGCCCAAAGGTGGGAAGAAGTATAATTAATCCATACTTACATACTTTCTTTTCTGCAACACATTGGCAACCACCCCTACTAATGCCTCTCCTTACCTCTTCCCCCAGCAGATTTTCCTTGAAGCTTAAGTTTTAGGATACCCCTCCCTTGCAGAGAATCTACAATTTTTCTGTCACTGGAGATTGCAGTGTTCCAGGAGGAGTAGGGACACCAATTTGTAATCAGAAAGTGTTTCTATTTATTTAAGCTGGTTTGTGTGTGTGTGTGCATGCATATAAATTATCTGAAGAGATTTTAAAATAAAGGTAGCTGAGTTCCTAAGGCTCTAGAAATTTCTTTTTACTATTTTCTCATTCTAAATAAATATTCGTTCTACATTTTTTTCTTTCTCTTAAGAGGCTCCCAAATTATATAAGCTTCAGCCCCACCCCCACCCCATCCCTACACCTACACTCTACCATGCTGCAATCAAGAAAAATAAAAAGTGGCCTCTCTCCACAAAAAGCTGAGAAAATCAGCTCCATATGCCCCTCCATT
This sequence comes from Rousettus aegyptiacus, assembly GCF_014176215.1. Taxonomy (NCBI): domain Eukaryota; kingdom Metazoa; phylum Chordata; class Mammalia; order Chiroptera; family Pteropodidae; genus Rousettus; species Rousettus aegyptiacus. The sequence goes on from NW_023416309.1 coordinate 70,775,006, forward strand.
CCATTTTTTTAATGGGTTGTTTTAGAAGTACCTTCACTTCTCAGCCAAGAAGGATAAAAGCCAGCAGTGTCCTTCAAAGGCTCCCTGCAGATGGGCTGAAATTCAGATTCTTCTAGAAGCAATGCAGGTTCCTGCCACTCCTTTGGAAAATGTCTAATTAAAAACAATGAGAAGAAAAATCACCACCATCCTCTTCATGTTGCTCATGCTTTGAATGCCTCATGTTTGTTCTCTGCTCTAACATGCAACTCACTCCCACACTCATCAAAGTCACCTGTGAGTCTGTCCACCCTTCCCCACTACTTTCTAGATTTTCATCTTCCTGCCTAGGCTTCAATCACACCCTATTTTCAGGAAATAGGGGAAAGCAACAGGTCAGGACTCACTTGGGGCAGTGAGAAACGACCATAAGCCTATGACTTTCATGATGAGCTCTACAGATCAGAGAGGGAGGGTAAAGTTGCCTTAAGCTGACTGTTTAAGGGAAACTCAAATAGATAAAGGTCATTTGAGTCAAAGACCCAGACTGAAGGTCTATCAGTAGAATTGGTTGTCATCAATACCAGGCTTTTCACCTGGGATTGAATAATGCACTAAACTTAAGTAACCTGCATTTAAATCCTAGCTCTGTGTAGCTCTCTCTCTCTTTCTCTCACTCTTGCTCTCATTCTCGCTCTCTCTCTCTCTCTCATCACCATCGTCATCATCATCATCATCATATCTATCTGTCATCTATCATCTATCATCTATCATCTGTTTCTCTATTGTCTATCTATCCATATTAACTATAACTAATTCACAATATTGGTGTGAAGATTAAATAAGATTATGTATATGGAAACTCTTTATAACCCCAATGATCTTATATTTATAGGTACAGCACCTTTTACAATTTTGGGCCTTCTTCAATGACAAAGTAATCTTGGTAGAGAGATTCTGATGTATTATTTTGGATGTGTTTTTTCTTATACCTAACTTTACCATTCTTTTGCTAGATAGTCTACATAGTTGTTTCAGAAGATTGACAAAATGGTCATCTAGCTTTCAAGATTTGAAATATGAGGTCTTAGGAGGAGGAAGAGGAGCAATATGGGAGCTTCAGAGATAGATTTTATACTGACTGTACCAAGGCAAGGTTCCTCTCTACCTCGACCCCAACACCAAACTAGTGAAAAAAAAGAGTCTGGATGAGACTAGAGGGACCAGTAAGAAAGATATGGAGTCAACGTAAGGAGCCACCCAACATTTACCCTGTGTCATAAAGTTCTGAATATATTTCCAGGATTCAGGAACGAGGTGGGAGCTAAGCCCCTGAAGTTCACCCAGTCTTTATTTACATGAGCATTATGAAGAAACTCAATTGCTGCTCCCCCATTTCAATGCCTAGTGTCTGACAGATCATTGATGACAGTCCTGCAGAATTGACACTCTGATAGGCCTGATGTATAGATTTTTGGGGTTTTGGTTGCCATCCAACTTAATACATGTGATAAGTCCTATTTTGAACATCACAAGACATTTCTAAGGTTCCAGCTCAGAAGATGGAGCATGGTCATACCAATGAGGTACGTGCCTGTACCTTTGCCTCTGTCAGGCTTCATAGAACAGTTTGAGATTTTCCTTGGAGTAAACCCAATAGCAAGACAAGAACAATCACCTCACTGAAGCAAAAAAAAAAAAAAAAGAAAGAAAGAAAGAAAGAAAAAGAAAAAGAAAAAAAAAAGAAAGGAATTGGAGCCCTCCGCTCCAAAGAATAGAGTCCCAGAGAAATATAAAACCCAAGCAACAGCATAAATTGATTGTCTTTGTAACAAAAGTGAGTGTAGTTGATCCCTGCTCCTTGTATCTCTATGAATAATGGAGGAAAATCTTTTCATCTTATTCCTTTTTTCTCAGACATAGCCTATGGCATATATTATAATCATTTCCGATCCCATCCATTCTCAACATTCCACCACTAAAAACTTTATTTAGAATAGATCTATCTTGGAGGTAGAGTTGAAAGAACTTTCTGGTAGATTGCATAGAGAAGGTAAGGGAAAGGGAAAAGCCAAGAATTGCTTCAAGCATTTTGGCCTCAGCACTAACAAATGGTGATGACAAAGGTCTCTTTGGAGGTAAAAGAGCCCTGAGGTCAAGTAACATCTAGAGACCGAGGAAAGAATGGGGAGTTAGCGAAGGAGTTCATGGTTATGTTGGAAGTAAAGGGAGAAACTGTACTGTCTCAGGAACCAGAGAGTAAAGGGTTTCAAGGAGGGGAAATCACAGAACTGTGTCAAATTCTGCTGAAAAGATGCATAGTATCAGCATTATTCCTATGTCTCCCACTGAATCGCAAGCTCACTGAAGGCCAAGTGTTTGCTATGGCATCATTCTATGTCAAAAATAGTGCCATCCTGCCCTTGCTGTGATAATGAGCCTGTAAGACAGATGTACAAAGTACATAGGGTCCTGTCAGGAAAACATGAGAGAAAGTTGAAGCCTAATTCCTGCTGGTGACACTGGCTAGCTTTGATTGAAACTCTATGTCATATTTGGCACAGCGCTAGGCATATAACAAACTATGTCCCATTTAGTACTCATGACAACTGTATATGAAAGTTGTATTAGGTCTATTTTGTAGATTTCCTAACATCAGGGTGCTGGGCAACGCTAGAGACCAGTATGACCAGTATGGCTTATAATGCGATAAAGGAGGTGAACTTCGGATTCAGACAGACCTGGATTCGATTCCTGGTGCTGCTACTGACTGACAATATGATCTTGTTTTTCTGGGTTTCAGTTTTCTTACCTATAAAATTATCAACTTGTATTAGAAAAATCACCAAAATTCATTTTAATACCACATGCTATGATTCTGGGTGTTGTTCTTTAAGAGTGCAGGAGGAGAGGTGAGCTTCTGAGGAGTTCAAATCATGCCTGACAATTAGTCAATATCCAAAGGTGTATCCTATTAGTCACCTAATTGTCCATCACCAAATTGTCTTCCCCAATACTTCTTGAAGACAGTTGACCTGTTTTTGCTGCTGCTCCTCCTGGACCCAAAGGACTGAATGTAGCCTAATAGGTTGTTCCTCATTCCATGGATGCCAGGCAATGCATAACCTGATGGTATGCTGGTCTAATGCTGGGTTATTAAAGTGGGTGGCTTGAGGAACAACAATCCAGGGTTGTCTGCCTTTTTCTGGAAAGGATCTGAGATAAATGCATTTGCTCATTAAGGATAATGACCAAGAACTCTTATCATATATGTTAAGGGAACACAGTGATATTCAGTCTGGCATGGAGGGTAACCAAAAGGAGGCACAGAGCTCCCTTCTGAGCATGACCATACCTCTCAATTACCATTGATGCTTCCAGTTCAAGGAAGGACATCTTGCACATGCTCTCCAAGGTGCAGGGCTTTTAAATAGAAGGAAATTTCTTTTCTGTTGCTCCAGAGAATGATATGAGTAGAAGTTACAGGGGAGGTTAGTTTTAGCTTAGCATAAGAGACAGAATAGCAGAGTAGCTAAGTGCATGCATTTGGAGTCAACCAGCTGTTTGACCTTAGGCATGTAATTTGATTTCCTGTACCTCAATTTTCTCATCTACAAAATGGGAATAAAGTATTTAACGTGTCCGACATTTTGTCTAGGCCATATTATCTTTGGTTTCATTAGGATTAGAAAGAGCATTTTAACAGAGTACTCTTGACAACAGATAAGATAGCCAGGTCAGGGGCCAGTCTCTGAGACTGGGAAGGTTTGGTTAAATAATCATTTGACAAGGAAAAAGATCTCAGGATAGAGATGGGGCCTTGTCTAACCCCAGTCTGGGCAATGCTTCTCTGTGCAGTTCACCAACTGCAGGTCCCCTCTGACTTTTGTTTATAAAACAGAGGTCTGGTTTTGCTTTGTCCCCCCCGCCAAGAAAAGAGCAGGAAAATGAACTAGAAGTATTGGAAGTCCTTCTACGTGGATCCTTAGAGCACAAGTTTCTGAGCCCTTTGAATAGGAAAAGAGCAAAATGCACTGTCTTCAGTAATATATCTGCTTAGGCTGAGTGAAGAGGGGCATCCCAGTGCAGTTGTCTATACTGTTGAGTATCTTGTGACCATCTCTATGGCAACCCATGGCTGAGAGGACCCTAGCAGGCAGATCATAGATGGGCATAGTTAACCTCTTCCTCACTGAGGCCAGAAGACCCGGGTATCTTAGCAGATGCAAAATGTTGGTCTCCTTCTGAACTACAGTATCTGAGGAGATAATGCAGGCTATCAAAAGAATTTTTTGTTGTAGCAACAGAACCTAGTCTATGTAAGCCGAAGCACATAAAATAAGATAAATTATCTTAGCTGCTTTGGCAAGGACAGGATGGGGAGACTGTATATCCTGCCTTCTCTGAGATGGTCCATGAGGCATTTCTAGAGGGCAGGAGAGCTCCAGAACTCCACAAGAAGTCCTGTTTGAAAGCCCACTGGTCTAGTCTCTAAGTGCTATAGGAGTTGAAAGAAAAAAAAAATCTCCGAGGATTGGAGAAGTCAAGGGGAAGCTTCATGGAAGAAGTGGAATCAGAATCAATCTTCGAAAGATAGATAGGAAGTGGGCAAGATGGTTTCCAAGAGACCTGTGTCAGATGAGTCCTTAGAAAGCTCTTTATTCTGGACTTCTTTCTTCATCAACTGTCTACATCTAGGTTATTCTCATTCTTTCTTGGCTTCCCACTCTATCTCTGATCCTGCTCTAAGCTGATGCTTTTCTGAGCTTCTGTGACAACTAAGGAGTAGAGAGTCCCCATTTAATCATTCATTTTTTTTTAACACATTGAGCACAATCTTCATGAGACAATTCTACATGAGAAAAACTGAAAGGAAACCTCACACCTTCAAGAACTGCCAGCCAATCAAACAGCCCACTCAGGCAGGCACAAGGGAGAGAAACAGAGCAAGTGCAACTATTCATTAAAAATCGCAGTCTGTCTCTGTAAGAATAACATATATTCATTGTGAAAAGGTATTAAAATAGTGAATAAAATAATCTTACTATTCAAAAATTATATACATTATGTATAAATATATTTTATATGTACATATATTTATAATTTATGAATAAATGTATATTAAAAATACCAAAATCATCTTGGCTTCACCCAACAAACATCTATTTACTGTTCATGCTGTAAGCACCACTAGTTTGTCAAGGGCTCTGCTTCACATAACCACTTCATACCATCTTATTATGCTTCCTTCTATCTTAATATAACGCTTCAGGTTTTCTATGATGGGGAAGAAAGGAATGGAAAGTTGGTTACTGGTAATTAAATTCTTTCACTTTTGTGGATGTTACATTTGTTCACGTTTCCTATGTCAAAGGTAGTCAACATGGCCAGACCTAACATCAAGGTTGGCAGGAAAACAATGTTTCTCTATGCCTAAAAGAGAAGGAGAATCCATTATTGGTGAAAAGCCTGCCATGCAGAGTGTTCCAATATGTGAATGAACCATATTTGTTCTAACAATTCCCCTGCTCTTGAAAGAGATGATGTAGAGCTGACAATATGGGCAAATCCTTATACAGAGATAACACTAGAGGCCAATTTAGGCCTGAAATGCCAGAGTTGAAACCAGTGTCTGTAACTGAGAACAGAAAAGCTGGAGAATGTTACTAGAGAATCAGAGTCCTCAGCTGCCTCAGCGACATTCAGGTAGCTGTATAGATACAGTATATCAAAAAGAAAGAAATCATTTCACCATCAGATGACCCTGAGCTCATACAGAGTCTAGAGATGGTTCAGAACATACTTATCTATTGAGTCTCATCTCAGTCCCTAGAGTTTTCATTGGAAAATGTCAGAGGTTCTTTTCCTCTCTGATCTCCTCCAGTCCTATCTTCTTTCCTTCCCCCATGATCCCCTTATTTTTTTTTCTACACCTCTACCTGAACCTTTCTCTGTCACTAATGCCCCAGCTCCATACCGGAGAAACTCTACAGGCTTCCCAAGTCCTGAATATTTCCCCTGATGCAGTCCTGAAGTGTTATGGCACATAAGTCCACCATAGAAGGATTTAGATATTTTTGATTTTTTAAAATGGAGCATTGGCACCTTTTCTCTTGCTGATTTTGCCCACTTATGAAGACACACACGGAGCACTGTTTAGTGGTACCCTGAAAATGGAACTCACCAGCCTCCTGGGATCCAAATCAGAACATAGGTGTTGGGTGCGGAAGAGTCACTCCAAGAATCTGTTTCCATGGATGTGTGGTCAGTAGTTAAAGCATTAAAATCACATTTGAAAGGAAAATAGACCTTCTATCCTTCTAATATGATTAGCCAGAGTCCAAGCTATTAACCAAGACATTTTTATACATGAGTGGGGTCAAGTTATTGAAAAGAATAAGCAATAATCAAACAATTGATCAAGTCCATCCCTTCTCTCATTCATCTCATGTGGTAGCATCGAAGAGTGAACTTGGACCTAGGCTCATTAGGCCAGGATTGACAAAGTTTCGCCTCACTCTTACACACCTGAATTCACTCATCCTTGCCATGTTGAGAAGGGCTAAGACCCCAGGACTTAGATTCTGGCTTTAGGAGAAGATAGAAGCCCATTTGGGTGTTCAAGATAGTTTTATAATCCAATTTTGCTCTTTCAAAGAGCTCTGCATTGAGGTATTGGGTTCAAAGGTGTGCCTTGTTCCTCATAAAGCTTTGCTTCTGCTTGTATATACCTCTTTTGGAGGAAGACATGATAGATTAGAAGATCATAATTTGGGCAGTACAGAGGCAATTTGCCAGAATAGTTTCAAATCTCTTATTGACTAACAATGTGCTGTTTGGAAATGGGTGAAGGCATCACAGAGGAGGTGGCATTAGAACTTCATCTTGAAGAATGAATTGGAATCTGACAGGCATATAGAGGTACATTTTCTTCAAGTTCCCTGAGAGGAGGGGAGGGGAGTACTTGGGGCAAGGCTTCCTGGGGAGCAGGGAGCTTTCCTACAGCCTCAAAGGCGGGCTCTGCTTCTTTGATGTTCTCACCATCTAATTTGAGTTGTCTAAGTGATGGATAGGCTGGGAGGGCTGTTTCTCAGCGGGCAAGGGCTTCTGAGTCTGCTAGGTCGACATGTTTCTGGCAGGCTGTCTGTCTTGATTTGTTGCTTTGAAGGGCCATTGCTCAGAAAGCCTTTGTTATCAGCAGAGCCTGGGGCTGCTGGGTCATGTCTGTTTCTGTGTTTTAGCAGGCATTCCATGCCAGACTCAAAGTTTTGTTATCATTGTTATCTAGTCTTTAGTAACTTCAAGCCTGAAGGAGCAGTGGATCAAACTGATCACAGGGCAACTCTGTCCATAAGATGTTTTGGGAGTGGAGATGCTGAGATGGGTCGGAATCTTTGCATTCACTATTGGGGACTTGGTGAGTAGCCTGTAAACTCAGGTAGAGAGTGAAGCATTTGATACAGACAAAAATAATGGCAAGTAAAATTGCCATCCATTGTATGACATCCATGCCTTCAATTACTAAAGAAGCAAACTTTTACTCCGCTCCTATTTTGTTTCATGTGCTGGGCACAGATAAGAATGATACCTACTTTCCCCAGGAATAAAAAAATGAACACAGTAGCATGTGAACATGCCAAGTCAGAGGAAAGCTCAGGGGCCCTTCAGAGCATGGAGAGGGCTTCTTCCTTACCTCAAAATGGGGCATAGTGTGATGGAGTCAAAGAAGACTCAGCTTTCTAAGCACTTAGCACACCAGATAGGATTGTCATAAGGACCCCATGACTATCTCAGGATGCATAAACATTGTGTAAAGGGTAAAGCAAAAGAGAAGAACAGAATTATTTTTATTGTTATAAACAATATAACAGAGGCTTTCAAATAATTGTGGTGCTAAAGATTTGATTCAGATTACCTGTGCCTCTTAACCCCAGTATCTTGCATTTCCCCATATCATTTCACCTTCCTAGAATGCTTTTTCCCAACTTTCTTCTTTACCAATCCCCAAAATACATAATCCCCCAAATACACTTTTCCCAACAGTAGCTTTGATCTAGCTTTATGTAGAAAACTTTCCTGAACAGGCGGAGTACAAAGCCCCCCTCCCCACTCCCACACTGGATTCCAAGTAACTCCATCTTTCGACCATACTGCTAGGATTGATGGTGGGCTGGGAGGGAGGAGATCTGCTCTCATTTCTTCTGGTCTCAAGCCCCAGACAGTTCAGATGCCTGCTACAGCTAGCATGGCTTTTAAACATTCTCAATGTTGTCCTCAGCTTGTTCCGTGAATAAAAATCTCATTTTTCCCTGTATATTGTAAGCCATTCCAGGGCAGGACCAATGCCCTTGGATGCTTTTCTTGCTCTACATTGGCTGGCATTGTGAGAAGCACTGAGTGTTTTTCATTACTTTATCAGTGAGGCTGATAGAAATGAGGCTGTTAATTTCATCTTTGGGACTTCATTTGCAATTAAATGGATGGTGATGCTTTAGTTATGGCTTAATTAATAAATTCAATAAACATGAATTAAGGATCTATGATGAGTCAGACAGTGTGCTGAGCATCGGCTCCACAGAGATGAATGGCAGGTCTCAGCTCTCAAAAACTTCATAGTCTAGTAAGAGATGAACATGTGCAAATAGATATTTATGATACCAGGGATAATTGCTGGAGAATAGGTTTGCTTAAAGGACTGTGAAAACCCAAAGGAGGGAGCAAAAAGCCGTGCTTGCTGACATGATGGATCATCTCAGTTTTGAAGGATGCAAACAAAATTTCCAACGAGGCAGGGAAAAGCATTCCAGGCAGAAGTAATAGAGAGTGCAGACACAGAAGAAAGACAAAGCATGAAGCCATATTTGAGGAATTTGTGTATCTCAGTGTGTCTAGGGCATGGGCTATATGACGACTATATAGTACTTCCAGAGAGTCAAAGAACATTTTTAACACAGGAGGGTGACACAATTCTATTTGCCTTCTAAAAAGATACCCTTTGGTATATTTTTGCCTGAGTGCCAGAAAGGGCTTCATAGAAGCCAAGAGAGGCTTGAGGATCAAATAGATTGAGGAAGAGCAGCTGATGGCAAAGACCAATTTAAAAACAAGATCTGATAATACTCTGACATATTAAGATTACTCTGGCAATGAGGAGAACCCATCACTGTAAGAGGAGGAATGGAAAAAACTGAACCATTAACAAAGAAAGTGGGATGATTTTACTGACTTTTTTAAAAGATATGTTTTCTATAAAAATGAAAAATTTATTTTAAATAGCTAAATATGAATATTAGATTGTTTATATATACTAGCAAAAGACAACCTAGAGAGTAAATGAATAGGTACAATTTAATACTTTTCCCACTAATGTGTAGCTGTGACAGATCATTGCACAATTTAACCTCGTCTTCTCCTGGGCATGTGTAGTTTAATCCATATCAAAACCTTTCTTATGCTGCAACTTGAAGATTTATTCAAAGTTCTTCGATTGCATCCCAAGTCCTGCTAGGCAACTTCCCTTTTGTCTTGAATACTCTCTCCATACCCATATTTGACAATGAGTCCTCTGATTCTCCACTGTTGTTAGAGGTAGATAGATGGTGTCATAAGTATAAAACATGTCAAGAGCCTTTACAGGATGGCAGTACTCCATTTAGATCACCAGATTCAAAAATCTCATCCTCAGTCTTACAGATCCCCAAATCCAATTTCTTCAGTGTTCCAAAGTTAATTGAGTTTAGAAAGGCTGAGCTAACAAAATTTTGCCAATTCATTAATTTACCACAAGAAACATAACCGCTAGGGGGGGGAAAAAAAACAGTTATTCGTGTCCTCTCTCTCAGCTGACACATTTACTCTGGTTTTGACATTTCTGCAAGAAGCCAAATTACAGCTTGAAAGTTGCATGGTAAACAAGACATCCCAGCAATGGGAGATAGATGTACGTGCAAATAATTGATGCCACTAGGTATGGGTGTCTGCTGCCTCCACATTTCTCAAAGGAATTTTCCCATATGCACAGGCAGCACCAGTCTCCTGGTGGCAATTTATCCCAGTTGTAGACAAAGCATTTAAGAAAAAATATTATCTTACCATAGAAACTGAAAAGTAGTAGGCAACATTAAGCCTCAGAATTAAATCCAATTAACTTGGTCTATAATTCCAACAGAAATTGTTTCACCCACAAATTTATTAAACATTTAGCCAACATGTGTCTGACATGTTCTAAGTGCCAGGCATCATGCTACATCTATAAACAAGACAAGGACTGTCCTCACAGGAGGCTCAGAATTCAGTAGGCAACAGACATGTTAGCTGGCAATTACAACATAGAGTAATGTTTGCTGTAATAAAAGGCTTGTTCTAGATATAGTGGGAGCTATGACAAAGGGCCCTAATCCTGATAAGGGGGTCAAGTAAAGTGACACACAAGGAGAAAAAGAGATGGGTTATCTGTGATTTGAAAAAAAAAAAAAAAAGGCACTAAAAATGTCATGGGCAGGCAGAACTGAGGGCTCCAAAGTAAGAGAAAAAGAAAATGACAAGATTTCAATGGTACCCGTGCACTCATGTGAAACATTGTCCATTCAAGGATACTGACACCAGCCTCTCAGCATGCAAGAGTGTGAGCAGGGTGACTTTCTGAAGACAACTTGACAATATGTATCAAGAACCTTAAAAAAACTCTTGAACATTGTGACCCAGTAGTCCACTCTCAGGAATCTGTCCTAGAGAGTTGGCATGTACACGGGTGGTCACTAAAACTTTGTTTATAATACCAAAAAAGAGAAACAGATTGATAGATAAAGATATTGTAAAGAATTGGCTCACACAATTATGGAGGCCAAATCTCACAATTGGCAGTCTGCAAGCTGGAGAGCCAGTGGTATCATTCTGAGAACCAGAGGGCCAATGTATAAGTCCCAGTCCTAGGGCAGAAGACCCATGCCCCAGCTCAAGCTGTCAGGCGAAGAGAGCAGATTCTCCCTTCCTCCACCTTTTGTTCTATTCAGGACCTCAACAGATTTGATGACGCCCACCTACATTGGGCAGGGCAATCTGCTTTACTCAGTGAATTAGAAAACTACCCAATCCTCCTCCCGAGTTAGAAAAAACTTCAGTCTTCCTTCTGTGCTTTTTCTCTTCTCCTCACATAGAACACTCACAACACTTCTGGTCATCAAATCTGTGTAGGTTTTTCCCACACCAAGAAATTCTTCATAACACCTGCTGGATGTTCTGCAATTTAACTCAGTTTTGACACTATCTACCTGAAGATAGCATCAGATCCCACAGGTTAAAGGCTCAGTCCTAGAAGACTGCTCCTACGTACATCAGGCGACAACTACAAGTTCAGGTTGTCACCTGTGCTTCTGAAAAAACCCCAAAACCTCCTCCTCAGCATCAATAACTTGCTAGAACATCACACAGAACTCAGGGAAACACTATTTATGTTTACTAGTTTATTAAAGGACATGATAAAAGATACAGATGAACAGCAAGCTGAAGAGATACATAGGGCGAGTTCTGGGAGGGTCTCAGGCACAAGATCTTCTGTCCACCAGGAGTAGGGGTGCATCACCCTCCCAGTGTTTACCAACCTGGAAGCTCCTCAAATCCCTTACAATATTTTATGGAAGCTTTCTCACATAGGCATGATCAATTATTAATTCTTTTTCCAGCCCTTCTCTACTATCCCCTCTTTGGAGAATGGGGGCTGGGGCTACAAATTCCAAGCCTCTAATCATGGCTTGGATTTTCTGATTATCAGCCCTCATCCAGGAACCCATCCAGAGTCACATTAATAGGGCAAAAGATGCCCCCAGTGCTCTTATTACTTAGGAATTTATAAAGTTTTAGGATCCCTATGTCAGGGACACAAAGATAAATATTAGAGCAAGAGATGCTCCTAGTGCTCTTATTGCTTAGGAATTTATAGGACTTTTTAGGAATTTTGTGCCAGGAGCCAGGGACAGAGACTAGTATTTATATTTTCTATTATTTCACACTCAGTCTATTTATTTAGATTCTAATCTCTTTCAGAAACACCCTCACAGATACCTTCAGAAATAATGTTTAGCCAAACATCTGGGCACCCAGTGACCCACTCAAGTTTGAAACATTCAATGTTGGGGAAAGCTTAAGTATATTATGGCACACTCACAAGAGACTGAGTCATGATCTATGCTGATCTCTTTTTCTTTGAATATTCTGCTTTTTCTGGCTCAGCTGGCCCCTTCCTCTCTGGATGTATTCTCTGGGTCTCACCACACATTTTCTCCAGCAGGTTGCAACTTATCACACTCAGTTCAGTCTCTACCTTAGGCTTTCCAAATGTGTACTGTACTCTTTTCCCTCAGTCAGTTTAGTGGGATCTCAGAAGAAAGAAAAGATAAACTCATATAATCAAACCTGCAATATTTCATTAGAAGAGCATTGCCTTTTATTTAAGTAAGAAAACAAGAGTAATAAAAATATTTATACTCTTTAATTCAGGAATCTCATGTAATGTAAGTAAAGGATAAAAAAAAAAACAGGAAGAGCTAAAACTGTGACTATTATTGCAGTACAAACCTGGTAGCAGTTTAAAGACTGATAGCATGTGATTAGTAATATAAAATATAATGAATGCATTTAAGATAGTATTAGGTAGCTTTTAAAAAAATTCAGGTGATAAGACTAAGATAAAACTGGGAAAAATTCCCATGTTATAATGTTAAGTAAAAAGGCTGATTACAACTTGTAGAAGTATATAAGCTTTGAAAAAAAAGGATAAAAAATAATGACAAATTATAGAAATTGTAAAAGAGCGGTAATATTTCATGTGATGTGTTTCTATGGTTGTGAAAACTTTCTCTAATGTTGTGACATTGGTTTTGCATTAAAATATAAAAAATACCACTCCCAGCACTCATTACAACATGATTGTTTTAGTGTACTGACACCTCGAATGAAATGCATTTGAACATAGCCACTACACGGCTGCAAGGCTTTGGTTGGAGGCCAACAAGCCCAGCGTCTACAGCTGAGGCCTGTTGTTCTGACATGAGAGCGTTTTCCTATCTGCAGAGAGCTGGAGCATGTGAGAGACCAAGCCCAGCAGACAGTGTGGGTTTGTGCCTGTGAGTCGGTTGTGTCAAAATACACTGTACTTTACACATTTATGCCTACTATCACCAAGAGACACACAGTTCCTTCCTGTGCAACTTGCTCAAAGCTTTTGTTTTTTGGTGCTTTCTAAATATAGATTTCATCTCCAAATGTGGAGTTTCTCATTACCCAGAGGACACTAGTAAATTCTGCTTTAAGTGTGCACTGAAAAATACCGTTCTTGTTTTCATTTTCCATTCCACTGTCTGCATTCCATAATGTAGTTAAACAAAACATCTAAGGACTGGATTCCACTATGGTCATGCATGTAAGAAGTAGCTCCAGGTGACATGCTGATAAGTAGCTCTGAGCATAAGAGAGACCGAAAGCCAGCACTCTAAGCCCGGCTCACCTGCTTAAGACCACATGGGTCAATCTTGTGTACCTCAAGTGGGAGTGGAAAGGGCTGTAAAAGTTCTCTAATCCTGGCTCTTGCACTTTTCACAAATTCTCTCACCCTCCCATCCCCATGAAGCTGTCAGCCAGCACAAGCTTGACCCCCGCAATGACAACAAATTTTTCCGAGAGCAGTAGATATCAGAATCGTCTTCCATACAGTGTGTTGTGTACTACCTCTCCATGAGGATCATTTGTAAGTCCTATAGTACAGATGGCTACTTTATGCCCTGCATTGTTATAAAAGTTTTGTATATGTTAACTGACTTTATCCTTAAAAATTTTTTTTGAGGTGAATGCTAATATTACCCCAATTGACAGATAAGGACACTAGAGCCTAGATAGTTTAAGTAACTGTTCAAGGCCAGTGTCATATGGCTAGTAAGTAATGACGAATGTTGGAACTCAACCCCATGCCATCTGACTCAAGAGACCATGTTTTTAGCTACATGATGCTGCCCATTGAGTATAGATCCACCTGTAAGACCTGCTTCTGTCTTCTGGAGCCAGACTGAACAAGAAAGCTTGATTCTCCATCTACATGCTAAGTATTCAGATATTTGAGCATTTTCTTTCTACCATTTCTCTACTGTATCTCCCTTCCTCTGCACAACTCTGCACCTGCCTTCCTTTCATGATCTCTTAGTGTTATCCATTGAGAAACTACAACAGCCAGGAGTATCTTCTAAGGTAGAAAACTTGCTGTTAGTTTGTTCTGCTTTCTCTCTGTGAGCAAAAGATTTGTTATTTCTTTTGCATCTGGTTTTACAAGATTCTCAGCAATGGTGTGACTTGTACCTGTTTTTGTTCTCAGGGGTGCAGCCTTGAATAATCCTCTGTAATTTTAGCCTTTTTTTTTTTTTTTTTTGACCTTAAAAATAAGATCCCCACATCACCAGACTGGAAGATGTTAGTTTGTGCCATATTACTTCTTTTGTTTTCTTTTTGTGAGCAATGTTTTTATTTTTGTTTATTTTTATTAACTGTATTGGGGTGGCATTGGTTAATAAAATTATATAGGTTTCAAGCGTACAATTCAATAACACATCATGTGTATATTGCATTGTGTGTTCACTACCCAAAGTTAAATTCCATATTAGTTCTTTAAAAATTCAATTAATTTGGTGAAAGGCTATGGGCTTTGTTTGCAAATAACATGAAAGCATTGATGACTTCACACCACAACTTGTGACAGACAGCGGACAGAGCACAGGACTTCGGAATCCAATGGAGTGCACATCCAGTGAAATCCTGCTTTCACATAGTCACCATCACACTTTCTGTTCACCCTCTCCTTTTTCAGTTTCTTGTCTATAATCACTGGAATTATAGAATCTTGATCACTCATTTTTATGACATGTTGAGTTGTAGTATTTCTATTATTATTTTTATCAGTATTTTAATAAACTTTTCTAAGAATAGTTTTAGATTTAGAGAAAAGTTGTAAAGATTATGCAGAGTTCCCATGTACTACTCACCCAATTTTCCCTATTATTCACATCTTTCATTACCATAGTACATTTGTCACAACCGATGAACCAATATTGATTTGTTATTAACTAAAGTCCATACTTCATTCAGATATCTTTAGCTTTTGACACTTTACATTTAGTTGTTAGGCTCCTCTTATTTAGTCCTTAGACCCCTCTTGTCTATGACAGTTTCTCAGAGTGCTTGTTTCTGATGACCTTGACAGTTTTAAGGAGTACCAGTCAGTATTTTGTAAAATGTCTTTCAATTGGCATTTTCCTGGTGTGTTTCTTAAGATTAGACCAGAGTTATGGGTTTTGGGGGAAGAAGTCCACAGAAGTAAAGTGTTATTCTCATCACACTGTATCAAAAATTCATGCTATTAACATGGCTTATCCCTGTTGATATTAACCTTGATCATCTGGCTGAGATCATGTTTCCAGGTGTTTCCACTGTAAAGTTATTCTTTTTTCTTCCGTTTCCATACCGTACTCTTTAGAACGAAATCACTATGAATACTGGGGACTTATGTTCTATCTCCTTGAGGGTATATTATCTATATAAATTATTTGGATTCCTTTGCGCAAGAAATTATCTTTTCTCTCCTACTTATTTTTTAAATCACTTATTTATATCAGAGTGGGCTCATCGATATTTATTTTATACTTTGAGTGATAACCCAATACCACTTCATTTGTTTTGTTGTTCAAATTGTTTCAGCTTTAATCAATAGATCTTTTACTTGACTCCTGTATTCCTTTGACATGCCCCTTTCATTGTTGTTTTTTTGAGCAATTCTTTGCTTTCTGGACACTACAAAATGCTGCAGAATCATCTTGTATATTTCTTTCTCAGAAGTAGCTGTTTCTTTAAGGAGTCTTAGTTTCTTTTTCAAGGTTATTTGAAACCAAGATCTGGGCACCAAGAGTGCTCATTGCTATGGGGATGCCATTGCTTCCAGGCCTTCTCATCTAATAGAGGGAAGAAATATCTGTGTAAACTATACCATATATATATATATACACACACACATATATGTATACATATATATATACTATTTCCATATGTATTCATCTGTAATTATAGTAAGATAAACATGAATTCATACAGATGTCTCCAACTCTAATCCAATGTCACATGGATCATTCTAGCATTCTCCTTTTGCTTATCTGTAATCTCTGATTTCAACAGTAAAAACCCTGGCTCCTGTCATTCACCATCTATTCACTTAATTGTTCAGTTCTAGCATACATGTATAGTGGTTTCAGAATTGTTCATCTGTACTTTTGTGGGAAAATTGAAATTTTATCTACTAGAATACAGTGCTTATATATGTATTTTTTTTTTGCCTTTACAGATTCTACTCATTTCCAGTAACTTAGGTTAGCACCTATTCTTCTTGCCTTATTCATTGAGGTTGTTGTATGCACTTGCAATACAATTAGAGTCTTTTGTTAGCCTGCATTCCACCATGAGACTCCCTAAACTCTAAATAAATTTTTAGATTTGGGTACATGAAGGTTCATTTTTTCTATATAATGTAAAGCTTAATGTAAAGCAGTTTAGACAAATGTATGGAGTCATGTATCCATCATTATAATATCATACAGAACATTTTAACTCCCTAAAGATATCTTTGTATACTCTAACTATTCAATGCTGCTCCCCTTCCCAAACAGTGGTTGTGGCTATCTCTGGATTCAAGAGGAAAATGAAAGCAGTGAAGAGTGTGTAGGGGTGTAAGTTTTATTTCTAATATTTTGTATCATAAGCTGAGCAATGCAATATTTTCAGTATATTATACCTTATATATTTTATGTCTAAAATATTTTTAAGTGAACAAAAGCAAAAACAAAAACAAAGACTCATGCAGTTTCTGATTCTAGATAGATCTGATTTTTAATCCTGTTTCTGTTACTTACAAGCTATGTAATAACAAACAAATCACTGAACTCCCCTAAATGTTAGTTTGTTTTTTTGTAAAATGGAGATAAAAATAGAAGCTATTACATAATAATGTTATAGGCTATTAAAGTGAGAAGATACATTTAGAGCTCTTAGCATATTGTCTTGTTCTTAGAATAAACATACCTTTGTGCCAAAGAGTAATAGCCTCTGTTTAAACATGCTTTATACAGTCTCCATGATTTTTAATAAACAATGTTATCCTACCTTCTGTCTGATTGGTGTCAAAATATATATATCAGCCCTTAATGGAAACACTGAGTAGATGTGCTCTAGTTATTTGTCAGATAACTCTCTGTTGTCCAAATCCTATCTGTTTATAAGAATAGGTATTTATGGAGGATTGCCTGCAGAATACACTATTGATATGTTCTCTAGAAATGATCAATTTTACCCTTGGATCAATTTTACCCTCTGAGATTTTCATATACAGATGGCATCATTCTGACTGTCGTCAAATTTACTTGACAAAGTTGAACTTTGCTGTTCTGATATCGGCTTGCATTGAAGGATTCTGTAGGAATCAACTGAGCAAACTTTGCTTTTGTGTTTATTGCTGGGATACAGTCCAGGATGTTATTCTCTGAATCAAAAAGCATTTTCTTTATGAAGACTCAAGGGAGAAATTTTTCTCAGATCAGCAAGACAAAAACCTTAAACAACTGGTTTGTCTTTACCTCATGGACAATATGGATCTTTTAACTGAGAATATTTTCCTACTTACATTAATCTGCCGAAAATGTACCGCTCATGTGTGGCCCATCTCTAGTGTCGACAAAACCATTTAGAATACTCTCCTGAGAGGTAGGTACATTTGTCTCTGGATTGTTTTCTGACTTGTATTATCTCTTTGTCCCAACATTTTCAATGACTTATTTTATGTATTTTTGGGAATTGTCTCTTGTTTCTGAAACAAAAAAGGAAGAGAGAAAAAAATGAGAAAATGAGGATATAATAAAGAAAAGTAGGTATACATAAATAATAAAGGAGATAAAACAATGTCTTGTCTACTCTTGTATTCCCTAAGGAACTTTGTATTGACCTTTACAACTAGTTTATGATTTTAAAATTTTTGTTAGAGAAAAAAAGATAAAATTTCTCGGCTTACAAATCATTTTTTTTGCATGCTTGTGCATAGCCATAAGGTTGGGCTAGATGTAAGAACAGCTTCATAAGTCCCTGAGAAGCAGAAGAGAATACTTTGATACCTTCTGAGTAATGTCTGATGTTTCCTAAAGAAATTTCTTAGCCACTCTTCAAGGTTCATGCAAGTGCCATCTACTTAATGAAAACATCCCCAATTATATATATATAAAAAAAGACCTATCTGTCTTCTGAACTCCTTCAGAACTACTACCTCTATTCATTCATTTAAAATTTGTTTTATGAGAAAAAGAATAAAAGCAGAGAAAAAAATAAAATTTATTTTATGATTACTTACCTTGAGATATAGGTATAAAGATGATGATGAAGATGATGATGATAATGATGATGATGATGATGATGATAGACAGATGATAGATGATTGATAGATAGATAGATAGATAGATAGATAGACAGATAGATGACAGAGAGATGACAGAGAGATGACAGAGAAATGACAGATAGATGATAAATAGATATTTGGAAGGGGAAAAGATCATGCTTTTGGATATTTTTTGTATTCATAAGCATATTAATTATAATATATTTGTTCAATAAATATTTTTAAATAGGTAAATGAAAATCTATTTCATTGGTAGTTTTTTTACAAACTTGCATTAAAACTCTGTTCACATTCAACAATATGGATGACATTCAAATGTATTATGCTAAGCGAAGCCATACTCAAAAGGCTACATACTTTTAATTCCATCTATATAACATTCTTGAAAAAACAAAACTATAAGTTTAGAAAACAGTTCAATGGTTACCAATATCTGGGAGCGAGATGAGGAGCTGACTACAAAAGGGCACAGTAGAATCTAAGGAGTTATGAAACTCTTGTGTATCATTATTGTATGGTGATGGTTACATATTTTTGTCAAAACACTCAGAAATCTGCCTTAAAAAGTGTGAATTTTACTGTTTGTAAAATATGCATAAATTTAAAATAATGAGGAAAAAACTTTGTTCAGCATCTGCTAAAAATACTGAGTAGATTTTCCATTTTCTAGTAAGTTAACGCAATTCCTAGGCCATCTGTGCATGTGCTGCCTCTCTTCTCTATGCACACAGTAAATACTGCAACAAAATACGGCATTATTTTTTTCACTCTGAGGCAAGACATGGTCTCATACAGAATCCTCCAGGTAGCCACCAAAAATCTCTTGGAACTGGCATGAGATAAAATCTATTTGCTACATGGGACCCATGTCATCCCAAACTGATACTACTATTTGCTTAGTTACACATACTTTAAGTTCAGGTATAATGCTTACAAAGAATTAATTTACTTTCAGGTGACTAACTTTGTTTGCTTTATCTTAATTTGGTGTGTATTAAAAGAGGTCAAATATAGATATCAGTATAGGATCAAATTTTGTGAGCTACAACCAGTCTTATAATTTTTAAAAAGCGTGTCTCCACCCATAAAAGGTAGAAGATCAAATGATCGCAGGATGTGATTATGACCAAAGGAAGGAGATGTAGGGTCAGAGGACCTGGGTATGATTGCCAGCTAGGACCTTTAATAGCTGTGTAAACAGAGAGTATGAACATGGACATGAAAGATTACAGGCACAAATTACAACAGACTCCATTTTGTGCCAGGCACAGTCCTGGGCAAAGAATGACAAACAAACGAAATGAACTTTCTGCCCTCATGGATTTTATAATCCAGTGGATATGTTAGACATTAAAGAACACAAATAAATAGATACAAACCATTGTATTGTGCTATGAAGGAAAACTGCATGCTGATGTAATGGAATAATACAGAAAAACTAAATGGATGGGCAGCAGTTCTTTTTTGAAAAGTGACCTTAATTGAAAGCCACAGGAAACAGAGATGTTGGCCAAACAGGGTAGATGAGGACATTCCAGGCAGAAGCCGGTGTTCAGATCTTGAAGTGGGAAAAAGTATAGAGCTTTGGCCAACTGAAAGACCCACCAATGTAACAGAAAAACATTATCGTTAGAATAGGGTGACTCAAGCTCAGGCAAGAGAGGTAGGTAGAGGCCAGGTCACACAGGCTCCCTTAGTTCACTCTCAGGATTTTAAATATATCTAAGAGCACAGGAAAACCATGAAATCAAGTCATATCAACATTAATACTCTGGGCTAACAGCCATGATAAATCTTCAAGAAAAAAAAATACTCCAAAGTACTCTCTAAAATGAAATAAAATACTTAGCAACATGAGCTCCCATAGCATTTTACACTTATAACTCGAGTAGCATTTGTCACACTGTGTCAATAAGGTATCTGCATGTGTCTTCCCCACTGAACCAAGAGCTTCTGGTGATCAGCAACTACATCTTTTAAATTACTATATCCCCAGCATTCGAAGCATGGTAGGTACCCAATAAATATTTATCGAATTGAAGTAAATTAAACAAAATGTCTAAGCATGCAAATATATAGCATTCCAAAGCCATTTTATTTATGAACTTCCCGTTATGTCCAAAAGTACCAAGAAATGCAAAGTTACAGATGCATCAGCCTAAGGATAGAATAGCCTTTTTGGAGATGTCATGAATATATTCTGATCAGGATTACTCTGAGAATCTTCTGTCGTGGTTCCAGCAATGTGGATAAAAACAAAAGACAACGTGAAGATAAAATTACAGGTTACAAATGATTATTTTTGGAATTTGTTCAAAGCCAAGACAAACAGCAGAATCATAAGAACAGCAAACCAGTGACAAAATTTCCCCTCAATTGATGAAGAAGGAGTCAGAAAAGGTAATAATAGCCCAAGAGTAGAAAATAAATCAAGCCAAATTTCTGAAAAAGAAAAAGGTGTGTGGAACAGGTGACTGAATTTTACAGAGAATTTGGAGATCTCTCAAACTAAGCATTAGCAGAGAGCAAAATGGCATAGATGTGGAAAGCAGGAAGAAGTTACGGGCAAGATAATTGTTGCAGGTTGAATTGTGTCCCCCCGAAATTCATATTTTGAATACTAACCCCCAGTACCTCCAGATGTGACCTTGTTTGGAGATATGGGCTTTACAGTGAGGTCATCAGAACAGGCTCTAATCCATATGATTGGTGTCCCTTTTAAAAAGGGAAATCTAGACACAGAGATACCTATAGAGGAAAGACTCCATATGGAAAGACAAAACATAGAGAGAAGACAGCAATTTATAAGTCAAGGACAGAGAAATGGAACAGACTCTTCTCTCTTAGCTCTCAGAAGGAACCGACCCAGATGACACCTTGATCTTGGACTTTTAGCCTTCGGAACTATGAAAAAATAAATTTATGTTGTTTTAGCCCCCAGTTTGTGGTAATTTGTTATGACAGACCTAACAAAGTAACACATTAATCAACCTGAAGATTTCTTATTTTCATTTCCTTTACATTTAAAAAGCAAAGGAAATATGAAATAGCTAAATTAGTACATAAAGGGGATAAAAGAAGGCTCATCAGGTTCATATTTGCATGACGTAGATTTTTCTAGTGGAAACCCATTCACTAGAAACTATGCAATTTGGGGCCTGAAATGATAATGTAAACAAATAACAATGAATAACATTAATAGATCTTAACATGTGCCTAGTACAGTATCATGTGTTTTAAATAAGTTATTTTATTTAATCCTTAACTATCCTGTAACTAGGTTGAATTATTTTACAGATAAGAATACTGAGTCCCAGAGAAATTTTGTTTCCTTGCCCAAGGACAGACAGCAGTAAGGGGTTGAGGAAAGATTCAAAACATGTCATTTTCTTTCCCACCCTTCTCCCACTCCAGTCCCTGAGAGTCTAGTGAATCCATAGAAACCTTGATATCAGCAGTGACCAGGAAATCTATCTCAAGCATCAGATTAATAGAAATTAGAAAGGATGGAGAATGGAATCTTTTTCTTGGACTCAAAGACAACATATTCTGTGTATAAGGGGTAAAGCCGTTCTCTCTCTCTCTGTCCCTCTCTGTCTCTCCCATCCCCCACTTTCCCTCTCTCTCTTTCCATTTGTAACAGCCAAAAGGAGAGCCACAAATAACCCACAGTAAGCAGATAAGTAGATTCCCCTTGGTAGCAAATTTAACTGCATGACAGATGAAGTTTCCTCCGCTTATAAATGAAGATTTTTCAGAAGAAAACACAGAAGAATTGTTATCAGTGAAATAAATTAGAGAAAGAAGAGAATTAGGGTGGAGCTTGCTGGCTATAGCTTACTAGCCATAGGATCTCGGGCAGGTCAGGTGACAACGCTGAGCACCTCAGGTTTTAAATATAACCAATAATAGCTACCTCATAGGAATAT
Source organism: Rousettus aegyptiacus (assembly GCF_014176215.1). Lineage (NCBI taxonomy): Eukaryota > Metazoa > Chordata > Mammalia > Chiroptera > Pteropodidae > Rousettus > Rousettus aegyptiacus. The sequence continues at coordinate 70,797,380 of NW_023416309.1, forward strand.
ATATATATATATATATATATATATATACACACACACACACACACACACACACACACACACACACAATAGATATATAATTTATATGTATTTAAGATTTAATTTATGCTATAGTTTAAATCCCTGTGACTGTTTTGTAAGTACTAATTTGTACTTCTTCAACCTTTCACCTTTTTCACCCAGCCCCCCAACTCCCCTCCCGTCCAGTAATTACCAGTTTATTCTCTCTACCTATGAATCTGTTTTCATTTAGTTTGTTCGTTTCTTCCGTTTCTTAGATTTCACATGTAAGTAAAAGCATATGGTATTTATTTTCTCTGATTTATTTCACTCAGCATAATACTCTCTAGGTCAATCCATGTTATTGCAAATGATAAAATTTCATTTTTTTAATAGCTGAGTAATATTCCATTGTATATTTTGTTGTACAATAATTTCTTTATCTAATCATCTATTAATGGGCACTTAGGTTGCTTCCATATCTTGGCTATTGTAAATAGTGCTGCTACGAACATAGGGGTGCATAAACTTTTACAAACTAGTGTTCTGGTTTTCTTTGGATAAATACCCAGAAGTGCAATTATTTGATCAAAAGGTAGTTCTATTTTTAATTTCTTAAGGAATATTCAAACTGTCTTCTATAGTGGCTGGCCAATTTGCAGTCTCACCAACAGTGTTGTTTTTGATTTGTTGATTATAGTCAATCTGATAGGTGTGAGGTGTTATCTCATTGTGGTTTTAATTTGCATTTCTTTGATAATTAATGACCTCGAGCATCTTTTCATATGTCTATTGGCCATCTTTATATCTTCTTTAGAGAAATGTCTATTGAAGTCTTCTGCCTATTTTTTAGTTGGATTGTTTGTTTTTTTGGTGTTGAGTTGTATGAGTTCTTTATAAATTTTGGAAATTAATCTCTTCGTAGATGTATCATTGGCAAATATCTTCTCCCATTTAGTAGGTTGTTTTTCATTTTGTTGATGGTTTCCTTGCCGTGCAAAATCTTTTTACTTTAATGCAGTCCCATTTATCATTTTTACTTTTGTTTCATTTGTCTGAGGAAATATAGCAAAAAAAATACTAATAGCAATATCAGAGTTTACTGATTGTTTTCTTCTAGAATTTTTCTGTTTTGGGGTCTTACATTTAAGTATTTAATCCATTTTGAGTTTATTCTTATATATGATGTAAGAAGGTGGTCCAGTTTTTTGTTTTGCTTTGTTTTGGTTTTTTTTTTTTTTTGCATGTATATGTCCAGTTTTCCCAGCACCAGTTGTTGAAGAGACTGTCTTTACCCCATTGTATGTTCTTGCTTCCTTTGTCATAGATTAAATGACATAGGAATATATTTGTTTCTGGGCTCTTTATTCTGTTCCATTGAACGATATGTCTGTTTTTATGCCAGTACTGTGCTGTTTGATTACTATATCCTTGTAGTATAGTTTGATATATTTATATTTTAAAATATAAATTAGGTGACTTTGGTTTCAGATTCAACATTTAAAGAGTTTAGAAATCAGCATTCTCATCCTTGCAAAAAGAAAAAACTGAGAATTCAAGACATTTGTTGGAGGTTGCAGGCAAATCACCACCACCAAATTGGAAGAAACAGGAGAATCCAAAAAGTTACAGCTGAGATCAGCTTACTGGGAGCAGAAGTCCTTAAGAGCCATAAGTTGATAAAGACACTTAAATGGTGACTTGTATGAATTACTGAAAGCTAAGTATTTTGAGAGTTTCTCAATCTTAAATTAGTCCACTAAGCCTCCAGCAATTCTTCTTTGTTATAGTCCCCTGCAGTCTTTGGATGGGGGAATCCCCTCCTTGTTCTGGCAAAATAAGGAGAAGGGTAACCATTGTGAAATATGCCAAGAGCCTTCTCTATTACAAGGCTGATTCCCTAGGGGAAAAGATATTACCAGAGCCTCATTCCACCTGGGGGGAGGGCGTACATCCAACTCCAGCCCCTTCTAGTCTTCCTCCCTCACCTAAAAGAAAAAAAATAAAGCAAGCTAAGAAATTCTTGTAAAGGTCACAATCTAGGGACACAGATCATCAGAAAAGTGAGATTTAATCACACAATTATAGAACACTTTCACTCCCTTACTTATCACTCCATCAACAAGTTTCCAGTACATTGATGGAATATTACAGCTAAAAGAGCTGCAAGACACAGACTATTTTAAGGAGGAGTTCTTAAAGCCCAAACATAAAACTAGTGACAAAAACAATGGCACTAGAGGAATGTGAAGCTTCTGGTGCCTATAACTGCAAGCCCAATCCTAGCCCAATTCTGAACCAGATCAACATAAACCCTCACACTAGGGCCTATTTGCTTCGGTCCTTATTACCCGATGTATCATTTCTACTTTTAACAAGATAACAAGCCATGCTAAAAGATAAGAAAAAAGCACAGACAATATGAAACAAGTATGAGACCCAGACACAGATGTGACACAGATTTTGGAGTTATTATACAGGGAATACAAAATAACTAAAATTAATATATTAAGAGTTTTAATGGGAAAAAATGATAACATGCAAGAACAGACAGGCAATATAAGAAAAGAGGTGCAACTCTAAGAAAGTCAAAAGTAAATGCTGAAAATCAAAAGCTCTGTAACAAATGAGAAAAGGCCTTTGATGGACTCATTAGTAAAATTCTTTCCTCCAACATGGCTTAGGAAAGAATTAAGGAACCTGAAAACAGGTTAAGAGAAACTTCCAAAACTGAAATGCAAAGATAAAAAAGGATAAAAGGAAAGAAAAAGAACAGAATGTCCAAGAATAGTGAAACAATTTCAAACGCTATAACACTCATATAATCGGAATACTAGAAGAAATGCTAGAAGAGCAGAAGAAATATTTGAAAGAATAATAACCAAGAATTTTTTTAAATTAATGACTGAAGCTCAGAGAACACTAAGCAAGATAAACACTAAAAAAGTACACTTAAGCATATCATATTCAAGCTTCAGAAAACCAAAGGCGAAGAGAAAATCTTGAAAGTATTCAGATCTACATTAAGAAACGAAGAGCATTGGAGAATGTGTGGCAGCCTGACCCTGCCTGATCATTTCCTGTTCCAACAAGTTAGTTCCTGACTGCACTCCCACCCTTCCCCAGGATTATCTCACTGACATGGCAGTCCGAAAATCTGCTTAAATGATTAAACTGGTTTCCTTATAGTTTGGCAACCAATCAATGTTCTCCTTATGTTCTCCTTTCTTATATGGAATATCTAAGCTATGTAGGCATACAGAAGTACAAGATGGTATAAAACTGCCTGCCATGTTACAATCAGGGCTCAGCCTTTGGATAGGAATCTGATGAACTGGTGCCAGCATCAACAAATGCTGCTTCCTGCTTCCAGCCTCAGAGTCCCATCCCTCTGTTTGAGAATCTCACAACATTTTGGGGGCTTGTCCAGGATCTGGAGATAGCAGTTTTTTCGCCTCCCTTGTCTTCGGGGTCTGGCCCCTGGGACGCTGGGAGGAGTGGACTTTGCCTGGCACCAGTGGACCTATTGTCTGTAGGAGAGGAAAACTTTTCCAGTGGACTGGGGCAGTGGCCCCAAGAGTATACTGGAACCCAGGGAGACACAGGAATCAGCCCAGGAGCATCGCCCGACAGAGTGGTAGGAACCTGGGTCCCAGGAACAGCCTGTTCACTACAGAACAGAATGGAAGTCTGATCAACTCCTGACATTGCCCGAGTACTCTACATTTGTTAGAGGAAACTATGACCTCTCAGGTACATAGGGCAGAGGGTGAAGTGTGTTTGGTGATTGCGTGTGACTGAGATGTGTCCTTCCAAGCAAAAGTTGAGCCCCAATCCACGGTTCCATGACGAATCTCATACGGCTTAGGGTGGTGTCACTGGAGCCCCGTGAGGAGTCTACTCCAGTGATCTGAGTTAGGGGTTTATACCAACCTACCAATTGCTAAGAGGCACCTGAAAGATCCCTGCAAGGGGAGCGACCGAAATGGGCAAAGCGAATCTCTGAGTGCACGTGCGACACCGACCACAGGTGGAAGGATGGGTGGACAACAGAGTAAACAGATACCTTTAGGTTGTACACTTAAGAATTTCAAAAAGATTTAGTCAGGAGATTATGGAGTTAAATTCACCCCACAGAAACTCTGCACCATTTTCGAGATCAACTGGCCCTCTTTTGGCGTTGGGTGGCCGGCAGAGGGGGCTCTTAATAAGGAAATCATTAAAAAGGTCTCTCAAGTCATTACTGGTCAACCCGGCCACCCAGACCAATTCCCTTATATTGATTCTTGGGAGGCAGTAGTTTGCACCTGACCCCCTTGGTTGAGAGTCTGCCTAGAGGAGAACTGTAGGGTCCTCCTAGCCCGAGTCTTGGCACCCTCCCAAGGGCAGTTGAAGGAAAAGAAGTCTGTGTTGCCAGCAGACTTGGAGGAAGTCCCACCACCTTATGCACACATTTATCATCAGCTCCTTCTAAAGGCCTCCGAACAGCCAGCTTCTCCTTCAGAGTCATTCACTCCAGACCCTTCAGCTTCTCTTGGGACCCCATCCATGCCAGCCTCCATTGACTCACTACCACCTCCTGTCTTGACTCCCTACAGCCCCGCTGGAGCATGGCCCAAGGTGTCTTCAGTTACAGGAAAAGTGTTTCAGTTCTCCTTGTGGGAAACCTGAGGCCCTATCTATTACAATCAGGACCATCAGACTCAGGAAGGCCAGCGCGCACCTTCATCTATCAGCCCTTCACCACTACCGATCTCCTAAACTGGAAGAATCATACCCTTCACTGAGAAGCCTCAGGCCATGATTGGCCTCCTCCAATTGATCATCCAGACTCACAGACCCATTTGAGCCAATTGCCAGCAATTCCTCCTGACCCTCTTCGACACTGGCATGTCACCCAAGCTGTCTTGAAATTGCTAGAGGAACATGCCTTGGAAAGCACCATGAATGTGCAAACCTACACCCAGAATCAGTTTCCTGAAAAAGACCCCCAGTGGGACCCCAATGATGACAGGTGACTTCAGATGTTGGCATGATACCAAGAGGCTCTCCTAGGTAGTCTGAAGGAAGGCAGGAAGAAGGTCATGAATATGAGCAAGACATCAGCGGTCCTCCAAGATAGTTCTATGAGAGGCTTTGTGAGGCATTCTGTCTTTACACTCCTTTTAACCCAGAAGCAGCCGAAAATCAGAGGATGGTCAATGTGGCTTTTTTCGGGCAGGCCCAAGGAGATGTTTGGTGCAAAATGTAAAAACTGGAAAGCTTTGCTGCCATGAACATTGGCCAACTCCTTGAAGCCACAACCAAGGTCTTAATCCATCACAACTAAGAGGTCCCCCGAGAGTCTAATTGAAAGATGAAGAAGAAAGTCGATCTACTTGCTGCTGGGCTGGAGAGCAGTCCAGACCCCCTAGAAAAGCCAACTTGCCCATCACCAGGTTCTTCTCATAAGGATGACTTTGTTGGCCTTGCTGCTCTGGAAGAGTTTGGAGATGATTAGGCCAGACCAGGCACCATCCTGCTAGGCCTCCAGGAGCCTATGGTCCAAATGACGATCAAGGGATCAACCTATTGACTTTATGGTTGACACCAAAGCTGAACACGCAGTTGTAACTCAGCCTGTAGGCCCCCTTTCTCAAAGACAAACTACTATTACGGAAGCAACCAGGGGACAAGTCTATCACCCCTTCCTGCAGCCCCACCAGTACAACCTAGGAGGATGAGAAGTCATCCACAAATTTTTATATCTTTCCGATGCCCTGTAACACTGATGGGATGAGACCTTTTAGGAAAACTATAGGCTCAAATTATCTTTGACTCACATGGCCAAGCAGCCATACCCTTAGATAGGCCAGAAGCAAGGATCTTGTTGCTCATGGTTCCCTAAATTGAAGAATGGCACCTCTATAGTCTCATAGGAGGGTCCCAACAGGAACCTGAGCTCCTCTTCTAAGTGCCTGGAGTGTGGGCTGAAGACAACCCTCCAGGACTCACCCGACGCATTCCTCCAGTGGTGGTAGAATTAAAACTAAGAGATTACTGCCAATCATCATGGCAGATGTCTCTCCTGCCAGTTCAGAAGCTAGGGACCAATGATACTGGCCGGTCCAAGATTTACAAGCAGTTAACCAGGCAACTGTCATCCTACACCCTGTCGTCCCCAACTCATATACCCTCCTAGGCCTCATTCCCACTGAGGAAACCTATTTTGCCTGTTTGGACCTGCCAAGGATGTCTTCTTCTGCATTTGCCTGGCTCCTCAGAGTCAACCAATCTTTGCCTTCCAATGAGAAAGCCCTGAAAGCAAAGACGAGGCTCAGGTGACATGGACATGGCTGCCTCAGGGATTCAAGAACTCCCTGACCATCTTTGGGACAGCTCTAGCCTCGGATTTAAAGGCCTTCCTGGTAGACCAACATAGCTAGCTGTATGTCACTCCAGTATGTAGATGACCTCCTCTTAGCAGGAAAGACCTATGAGGAATGCATGGAAGGAACACATCTACTCAATTTCCTCTGGGAAGCAGGTTACAAAATTTCTAAAAGGAAGGCTCAGATCTGCCAAGAGAGTCAAATATCTCGACTTTCACCTATCTTAGGGACAGCATCAACTCAGCCCAGAAAGGAAACAAATGGTCTGCTCAATTCCCATCCCTACCACCCAGTGACTAGTCCACAAATTCCTCAGAGCAACTGGTTTCTGAAGAATCTGGATACCTAATTTCTCCATCCTGGCCAAACCCCTCTATGAAGTCACAAAGGAGGGAGAATGAGAGCCCCTGCTCTGGAAATCTACACAACAGAAGGCCTTCAAAGAAATCTAATAGGCACTCACTAACACCCCCGGACTAGGCCTCCCAGACTTAACCAAATCTTCCTGTGCATACATGAGTACAGGGGTGTCATAGTAGTGGTCTTAACCCAACTGCTAGGATTTTGGCACCATCCCATGGTTTATCTCTCCAAAAAGCTTGACTCTGTCACCCAGGGCTGGTCACCCTGCTTGTGAGCACTCACAGCCACAGCCATCCTTGTCTCAGAGGCCAACAAACTGACGATGAGGCAAGAACTGACAGTTCAAGTACCACATTCAGTAATAACATTACTAGAGTACAAGGGACAATATTGGTTAACCAATACCTAGATGGTAAGATACCAAGGAATGCTGTGTGAGAATCCACACATCCACTTAGAGGTAGTGCGAATCTTGAACGTAGCCAGCCAGACCACAATTGCATTTAAGTCATGGATGAAGTGTTTTCCAGTTAACCCGACTTGACAGGCCAGCCCCTCAAGGAGCCTGATGTAGAATATTACATTGATGGTAGCAGCTTTGTGAGGGGAGAAGAACACCTTGAAGGATATGCTGTGGTGACCCTACATTCTACCATTAATGCAAATCCTCCACTTAGGGGAACCTCAGCACAGAAGGCAGAGCTCATCACCTTGACTCACACCCTTCAGCTGGCAGCAGGAGTGCGTACCAATATATTCACTGACTCTAAAGTATGCCTTCACCATCCTCCATGTACATGTAGCCCTGTACAAAAATAAGAGTCTAATCAATTCTGGAGAGAAAAGACATAAAACATGGAAAGGAGATTCTAGAACTCTTAGATGCTATGTGGGCCCTCAAGAAAGTAGTAGTTATGTTCTGCAAAGGACATCAAAAATGGGATGCCGTAATGGCCCAGGGCAACTGCAGGGCAGACCATGTTGCCAAACTGGCAGCGGCCAATGAGATGGCCAGCCTTACAGCTCTAACTGTTTCCCTGTTTCCCAGTCCCTTAGCTGAACAGGACCCCAAGTACTCACCTCAAGAAGAAGCCTGGTTTAATGCTAAAGACAAGAGCCTCCCCAGTAGATAGTAGAAGTTCAAGGATGGCGAATTACAATTCCTGGGACCCTAGCCCAAGCCTTTGTCAAGCAGTTTCACCAAAAGACTCACCTTAGTGCCCTAGAAGCCACTCTCGGCCAGTACTTCTCTATCCCTTGGCTTTCTAGTATCTCCTGAGCAGTGTGTGAATAGTGTGAAGTCTGTGCCCGCAACAACTCCAGGCAAGGGCCATGTGCCCCACTGGGAGTCCAAAGTGTTGGTGGCACCCCCTTTGAGGAACTTGAAGTAGAGTTCACTGAAATGCTTTGATCTCGAGACCCCAAATATTTCCTGGTCTTTGTATGGACTTATTCCAGTTGCGTAGAGGCTTGTCCCACCCAGGCTGAGAAGGCCCAAGAAGTAGCCAGACTGCTTCTCTGAGAAATTGTTCCATGTTTGGCCTACCAATTACCATTGGCTCAGATAACAGGCCAGCCTTTGTAGCAGAAATAATTCAACTATTAGCCAAGAATTTAGATATTAAATGGAAATTACATACTGCCTATTGACCACAGAGTTCGGGACAGGTGAAACACATGAACAGGACCCTTAAGACTCAGTTGGGAAAACTGTCAGGAGACACATTCACATTTGGACAAAGTCCTCCCCACGGCACTATTAAGAATCAAGTTGGCCCCAACCAAGAAGACTGGGTTCTTCCCCTACGAGATCCTGTATGGGCAGCCACCACACTCATCAAAGGACTACAAGGAGACCTCAAGGAAATAGATGAATTGACTCTAAGACAACAGCTTCAGGCCCTAGGAACCACTTTTCAGACTCTCAACCAATGGGTTAGGGAAAGGTTTCCTTTCAGTTTAACCACTGAAGTTCATTCCTTTAAACCAGGAGACTCTGTCTGGGTAAAAGAGTGAAATATTCAGCCCCCAAAACTCCTCTGGAAGAGCCCCTTTACTGTTATTTTGTCTATCCCCTACTACAGTTAAGGTTGCTGAAATAACGCCCTGGATAAACCCAGAGCTGCAGAGTGGGAGTGTGTTTCAGACTCCTCCAAGCACCTCAAGGCAACCCTCTGGAAGAAAACACCGACTGCACCAACAGACCAAGGGAAAGACGTTGGCCGTGCTTTGGTCACACCTGAAACTGACTAATCTACATGTGGCAGAAGCTTGAGGACAACATCTTGTTGGGACGGGACCCTAGAAACCTCTTTGGAGGCTGGTTCTCCACTGTCATTGGCTTCAAGACCTTAGTGGGGATAGTACTCCTCCTTCTCGGGACCTGCCTCCTCCTTCCGTGCCTCTTACCTCTTGTTATCCAGTCAACTACTTCCCTCATAGAGGCTGTAGTAGAAAGAAAAACTGCAGCAAAAGTCCTCATGCTATGAAAATACCAGCGCCTGAACCAGGAATTAGAAAAAAAAAAAGATGATGCCGTCTGACCCAGTCCTGGGTTAACATCAAAGAGGGAAATGTGGCAGCTTGACCCTGCCTGACCATTTCCTGCTCCAACCAGTTAGTTCCTGATGCGCTCCTTTTCTTAGGACTCTCCAGCTGAAGTGGCAGTCCAAAAACTTGCTTAAATGATTAAGCCGGCTTCCTTATAGTTTGGCAACCAATCAATGTTCTCCTTCCTTATATGGAGTACCTATAGCTGTGTAGGAATGCAGAAGTACAAAATGGTATAAGACTGTCCACCAAATTACAATTGGGGCTCAGTTTTTGAATAGGAATCTGCTGAGCCAGTGCCAGCATCAATACATGCTGCTTCCTGCTTATAGCCTCGGTGTCCCGTCCCTCTTTTTGAGAATCCACAACAAAGGAATAATTGAAGGTAAAATAAGCTGTTTATTTTTCATATCCTTAATTTATTGAAAAGTTACATGTTTAAAGTAACAATAGTAAATATATTGGGTTATTAGAGTATATGAATAAGTAGACCAAATGATAGGAATACCATAAGAAACAATAGGGAGGAATTTAGAAATACTGTGTTATAAGGTAGCTGTATTAAGTTAAGTGGCATAATGTTTTTTGAAGATGGAGTTAGATTACTTAAAAATGTATATTGCAACTCTAGGGTGACCACTAAATTTTTTAAAAAATAGTATAATTGATATGCTATAAGATAAAATGAAATCAAATAAAATGTTAAAATTAAAAACAGATGAGGCAAAAATAAATTAATTAAAACAAGAGTGAGGAAAAAAATGAAGAAGAAATGCAAGAAATAGAAAACAGTTGCAATTATTGTAGATATTAATTCAGCTATATCAGTAATCATTTTAAATGTTAATGATATAAATACAACAGTTTAAAGACAGATATTATTGGAGTAGACTAAAAAAACAAGAAACACACTTTAAATATAAGACTCAGATAGGTTAAAAGTATAAAAATAATTATATACCACAACCAAGTGGGATTTATTGTAGATATGCAATGCATGTGAAAATCAATCAGTATAATTCAGCACATCAACAAACTAAAGAAGACTCACATAAAATATCAATTGATTCAGAAAATATTTGACAAAATCTAACATCCATTTATGATAAAAAAAAAAAAAACCTCTCAACAAACTGAGAATGTAGGCAAACTTATTCAACTTGACAATGATCATCTACAAAAAACTCAGCAAATACATTACGGTGAAAAACTGGATCGTTCTCCCTTAAGATAGAATGCAAAGTAATAATGTCCCTCTCTCACCACTTCTATTCAACACCATACTGGAAGTGCTAGCTAATGAAAAAAAAGATAAGAAAAGGAAACAAATAATATACAAACTGAGAAAGAAAAACTAAAACTGCCTTTGTTCATCGATAATATGACTGTCTATGTGAAAATCCCAAAGAATTAACAAAACTAGAACCAATATGTGAGTACAGCAAGGTCACGGGATAAAAGGCTAGTATATGAAAAGTCAATTGCTTTCCTATGTAACAACAGAATGGTCAAAATCTGAAATTAAAATCCCAATACTATTTATAACAGCACACAAAAATGAAATAATTAGATATGAATTTAAGAAAATGTGTACAAGATTTAATATATGAAAACTACAAAACTCTGATGACAGAAATCAAAGGTCTAAATAAATAGAGAGATATCCCATGTTCATGGATTAGAGGACTCAGTATCGTTAAAATGTCATTTCTTCTCAACTTGATCTATAGGTTCAACATAATCCCAATCAAAATATCTGGATTTATTTTAATGGTACTGGGCGAGACTCTCAGTTGAGAATGAAAACATGGGGAAGTGTTTCAAGATTAAAAAGATTTTGAATTTATTCCTCAATACCACCAAGATAGTAATTAATTTATACAACATAAAAGCTATTACATACTCCTCACAGCAGTCATATAATGGAAACTAAACTCCCACTCTGTCCAAAAAAAAAAAAAACATTTGACTCTTCCAATCCTCCAAAGCTTCTTTTGTCAAGGTCAACAATTTTCTCCCCTCCAGTTGTCAATTCTCAGCCCTTACCTTACTTGTGCTGTACCATTAGCAGTATTTGATGTAGTTTATCATTTTCCCTTTCTTAAAAACACTCCTTTACTTGGACCATTGATTAGTCTTTTCAATCTCTTTTGCTACTTTTTGCTTTTTCTCTCTGACCTTTCTATATTGGAGATTTTTCAGAGTTCTGTTTTTGGCCCTCTTTTTTTTCTCTATCTGTACCTACTTCCTTGTTGGGCTTTTAGAGTTTCAAGGCTTTCAAAACTTATATATGTTAAAATCCAGGTTTATATTTCCAGCCGAGACCTCTTTCCTGAACTCCAAACCCAACATTCAACTGCATCTTCAACATCTCCACTTGGAGATCTAATAGACATCTCAAATTTAACATGTCCTAAACTGAATTGCTGATTCCTGCCCCCCACTCCAACCCGCTTCATCCACAAACCAATTCCCTGTCTCAATACTGCATCCTTCCAGTTTCTCAGGCCAAAAATTTGGAATCAACCCTTACTTGACTCTGGAACCCAGTATCCAATCCCTCTGCCTATAGTGCTCTAGCTCAAGAATGACTTAGCTAATCCCCTCTTTCCTTCCAGTACCTGCTCATATCAGCTCTCAATGCACCTACCCTGACCAGCACTGCATAATATTGCATCCGATTAACCCATCTCCCCTAGCACTCTATCTCTCTCATGCTGTTCTTCTTCTCCTTTTTCCCATGGCATTTATTAATTTCCACTACACATATAACTTACTCATTTATTTTCACAGTGTCTCTGCTGGGCAGAGATCATTTGTCTTATTCACTGATATATCTCAAGAACATAATACAGTGACTAGTGCCTAGAAACTTTCCACAAATAATTATGAGTGATAAATATATGTAATTAGTTCTGTTTTGCAAATGAGGTAATAAACTGTAGTGTGGCTAATAAATGATGAACTAGAGTCCCAGATATGCTCAGTTTCCACATCTCGATGTTTTCTATATGACATATTTTCCCCCTCCCTTCAGATTTGGTGTACCCTAAAACTGGCTACACCTGAGGAACTTTAAGAAAACACGAAACCCCACTTTGAGTTTTATTTGGTCAAAAGTGGAGGTCCATATATCTATGTTTTTACTCTCCTATGTGACTCTGATGAACATCCAAGTTTGTGGACCATTGTTATAGATTCTATCATCTTACATGGGTGTGTTTCTCTTCCAGAATTCTTAAATAATTAGAAGGATGTGTTTGGGAATAGTTAGCTCATCAATGCAGCAGCAGTTATAAAGTAACCTAAAAGAATGAGCTGCCCCATATTTATCAGTTTATTAAATTGAATTTTCCCCTTTTCAACATCAAAATTTTTTTAGGTAAATCATTTCAGACAGATCCAAATCTTTCTGAAATGTAATGCCATTTTAAAAGATGGTGTATTTAATGAATTTTAGCTTTTTATTTGTGTTCTTTCTTCTTGGAATGTCCCATGTACCTGAACGATTCCTACTCATTCTTTATGACTAAGTACAAGTAGTCTCTTTTAGAATCTTTTTGCCAACTTCCTCAGGTTGAGCGAGGCTCCCCCTCCCTCTATTTCCATGGCATTTCTGTGCCTTTTTATTGTCACAATGTGTTATAATAAGTGATCAACTCTTCTTGCTGCCCTACTTTACTATAGTATAATTAATAATGGATTTTATTTCCAAAAACAGAAACCCATCTCTAATTGGTTTAAGGAAAAAAAATTGATTAGTTTCTGTAATTGCAAAATTCATGGGTAGATCCAGCACCATAGGGTCTAGGTGCTCAAATGACACATTCAGAAATCCGTCTCATCCCAACTCTCTGTTCTGTTCTCCTTTGGTCTGTCTTCATTCTCAAGCAGGCTCTCCCCAGATGGTAGCAAAGATGGCTCACAGAACCTCTAGGCTTCCAACCTGCCTCTTAGCAATACCAGCAGAAGAAGAATTCCTCAGTCCCAAGAGTTCAGCAAAAGTTCCAGGACCATCTCTCTCTGGGACTGACTTGGGTTATGTTCCCTCCCTAAACAAATCACTGTGGCTTAGAAAAATTGAACATATACTCTTGATTGCTGAAGCCTTGCCCACCTGCCTAGCCATGGAATCAGAGAGTAGAATCAGTCCCTTTCCCAAATCCCTGTGGGTAGAAAATGGGAGGAAGGGTCCTTCAAAAGAAAAAATTAAGATGTGATTTTCAAAAGGAGAAATAGATGCTGTGAAAGCCACAAACAGAGGTCCAGTACAACTGAACCCCTTGAGAGCAGCAACCTTATCCTCTTGCTCATCCATGCACCTTCATCTCTTAGCAGAGTAGCAAGCACATGCAATGCAGCTTTATGTTTAATACATTTATCAGTTGGACAAATGAATTCGGTCGAAGTTATCATGAAAACCAACCACTATTACCTTGTGCCATACACATGGTGTCTTCAGAGGATGCAGATGTAGTATCCTCTCTAACACTGAATGCCTGCAGTCCACTGTGTGGGCTACATTACTATAGGCCTTTGGGACAAATACAAAGATGCTTTTTTTTTTTTTTTGTCACAGACGTATAATACTCAGCTCCAAATATGACTATTGGTAAAAGCACTGTCAGCCTTTTAATGAGGTGCCCCCAGGAGACCAGGCCTGGAACGCTGCAAGAAGACAAAGCCAACAACAAGGGGAAGTGGAAATGTCACTCTCGTTAGTGGGGCTATTCACAGGAGGAGGTGCTCACCCAGGGCCCTGGTGAGTGTCAGAGGGCAGGTTCCTGCCAGGAAACTGAAGTGCCAGAGCAACTGCCAGGACTTGGATGAGGGGCATGAGTTAAACTAAGAAATAAGACAGGGAGGAAGAACATCTCTAGAGCCCCCAGCGTGCCTCCCTCCACAGCCCCCTGGGGGCATCCTAAGGACTTTCTCCCAAGGTGATTCTGAAATGTGCATGTTGTGTTTATTGCTTATTTATTTCCCATTTATATTAATGCACTCTTATTATGTGCAACTTCTAATAATTACAGACTTGAGCCCTCTGACCAAGCAGAAGGGCAGATGAAGGTGCTTTTTGAAATGTAGTTCCCTTTTCTCTCCCCAAACCATGTCGGTCTCTGGATCCTCTCTCTGCACACGCATACCCCAACCTGCCCAGACCAAAGAACTCGATTGGCAACAAAGTTGCCAGAGTGTTCAAGCTAAAGAATCTGTGGGTTATGGCAGAAAGAGCAGTGGACTCAATTGAAGTCCTGAGTTTGAGTCCCTGCCCTGTCACTAACCAGCCAGGAGACCTTGGACAAGTCAGCTCAAGTCTCACTTCTCAGCTTCCCGACCTGTTGGGGGGTGGGGGTGGGAGGGGTGGTGGCAGGAAAGCATGGAAGAGTCTGATCTCTAAACTTCCTGCCCTGGAAAACATAAAAGCTTCAATAAATGAATAACAGCCCTTGATGACAGAGCTAGATCCAGATCTTTTGAGTGCAAGGGCTTCCTAGTTGTAGGAAATAGAACTCAATTCTGGCTAAGTTAAGCACAGGGGTATTAGGGTCATATGGTATTGAAGGAAATTTTAAGAACCAGGCTTGGAAATGGCAGAAACCAAAGCAGCTCCAGAGGCAGGTGCCTAGGCACCACACTTGTCCCAGAGCAAGAGCATCTGGCCAGGACTCTGCCTCTGAAGTGCAGTGGGACACCAGCCATTTTTCAGGAGTCCTTTCTCATTGCCAAGAAGGAGTCACCTGCATGGGGTAGATTGGGACATGGAATGGCTGGACATTGTTGACATTAGATTCAGACTGTATCTAACAAGAAGGAAACAATGACTCAAAGGAAATCAGAGGGACTTTCAGAATAGAAACAGATGCCAAGGCTCCACAAAACAATGTGAGAGGGGAGACAAATGCTGCCATTATAAAAGGAATCCTTTCTCCATGAGACTAGAATCCAGACAGACCTGGACCACATGTGCTCCCTCAAAGAGCTTCCAAGGTCACAGCTTGCCAACTCATCCCCTAAATAATAGCTCTAACGTCACTGCTTCTTCACTGTGTTCTGCAATTTTTCCATAAAAACTAAGAGTCCTTGGGTCATTTACCCTGCACCAAGTAACTTAATGAAAAATTTTCTGCAGACATAATGAGCTTAGCTAAGCAGAAGTTAGAGATAATGCTGTGGTAATGGTCTACCAAATTGCATTTACAAATACAACATTAAAATGGTGGTCTTTGTTGACTAGGAAGAGCCCCTCTCGAATTTGCAGAAGTGTGTTAAGTATAAGATCAGGGACTAAAATCTGAGTCCTCATTGGTTGTCTTTTGCTTCTTAGCATCCAAGTTGGGTATCAGTTCTGTCCTGTCATCCTTGAGGCTCCTCCAAATTCTTCACGCCCCCCAACTCCATTCCCAAACCACCACCACACACACACCTTCGCTCTTCACAGAATTTTTCAGCCTCTCTGTTTAAGCACACCAGTAGTCCCTGGAGTCGAGCAAAGGATCTGTATCTCTGGGTTGATGAGAACAGGCTCTCTTCACCACCCTCTCTCTTACCCCAGGTCTCTGAGGCTGACCATAGCCCCTGCAGGTTAAACAGAGATGAAATTAGAAATTATCTAAATCACAACAATTCCCTGGCAGCTTTTGTATGATTGCAGGCTCTGGCAAACTAAACTGTCAAGCTAGGTAATCGAAAGAAACATATTTGTTAAAATTCACATGCTTACAGTTATACTTAGCCTCTGGATATCAGCAAAGTTGACCTGAAAGGAATAAAAAGCCCCTTGCAGCATCCCAAGTAATCATTCCATACAGGCCCTTTGGAGTTTAACTCTCTGGTAGCAAGAGAGAGCTTTGATTTTCCACACTCCTGGTGCTACCCAGCTGCTGCCAGCTGCCAGGTGGGCTGCCAGGACTCAGGCAGGATATGAAAATGGGACTCACAAACACTGACATTCCCCCCTCATAAAAGACTTTGCCCAAAAGGTGTCAGCAGCACAGCCTTACTTTTCAGATTTCATTTTATGTTCAGAAAAGAGGAGGACTTTGATCAGCTGGTGAGTTTACTCTGAATGACAGCTGCAGTTAGTAGCAGATGGGTCTCTAGTATCTAACACAGAAGATCAGATCTGGGCAAGGTCACCCTGAGCTCTACACAGCTTTACTGAGACAAGCTGGAAAAATAGAAAGCTCAAGCAAAGAGTGGTATGCATTCCATATAAGCAAATGTGTTTTCATGTAAAAGATGGCTCATAGTGATGTTGTTCCCACCAAGTTATAGAATCACAAGGAAATATCCAACATCATCAGTACCTATCTTCTACCAGATGTTGGAATCTTTTCCTTAAGCCCTTGAGATCTAAACCAGGGTTTTAATTAGGTTTCAATTCATAGACTTGTTCATAATTAGTAGCGGCTTCCTGTAGAGAGGTCTGTGAAACCATATGTAGGTTCTTCAAGGAAGAATGTCATGGGATGTCTGCAAGGACTCAGGCAAGAGCAGTCGCAGCATTTTTCCATCTCTGTGTTCAGCTGTAGGCAGTGTTGCTGGTGATGAAACCTCTTTCTGCTATGTAGGTCTGGCCCCTTTCGCCACTGGAATGACAAATGATAGGCAGAAACCAGACTTAACAGAGATTGTCAAAGCTCTGTTTGCCCCTTGGTTAGCAACTTGGAAGTAAGTAATGGGACACCTCAAGTCCCACTACCAGAAGTATATTTCGACAGGGGTTTATATAAGTCTTATGCCCCAAATTTGGAAATATTTTTCCATGGAGATCTCATCCAATATTTTCACCTTCTTATTATGGGTTTTTTAAGCACCTTGTGGCATAATATAGCACCCAACTGTAAGCACTGGAAAAACCTAAACAGATCCAGAATCTTGACACTAAGAACATTTTATGGATGCATGCATAATCCCCAATTACAAGCAACAAAAAACGAGACATGCAAAAATGACACAAATTCAATTTATTAGGGGAATGGTGAAAATAAATATTGTGACATCAACAAAAAAATGAAGGCTAGAATCATGAGATAGCCTATCTTTACTGAAGGAAATCCAGAATTTTCTTGAGTAGCAATACAATCTGACTCAAAGTAGAAAGAGAATCAAATACTAGTCAAGGAAGATTTGACTTCAGACCTCTACCTTAATGAGACCCCAGTGTGGCTAGCCCCAAATCAGTCCCCAAGAAAAAGCACAGGTCCTGTGACTAGAGACTTAAGAGCATTTATAGACTGCTATTTGATATTTCATCTAAACCTTGTTAATCAGGCCTCTGAATTGGGAGTAAAGTTCATGCTTGCATTCTCTGCTACAAAAAGGTTTACAAAGTAAAATAGATTGCATAAATCCTATTTAAGGGAATTACAAGAACAAACTGTTTTTAAGGACTTTAGCACATTAATCTTTGGAATAAAGATAGATACATCCAATTACCGATGGGTTTCAGAGAGTTTCCAAAGTGGTCCTTGGGGCCTCCACTCGGAAATACTTTGTCAGCAATTAGTATTAGTTTGTGTACCTGAAATTTGGTATAAGAAGTCAAGAGCTTTTAAAAAAGTAACTCAGATTAGCCTACCCCCCCAAAAAAAACCCCACACACAGTTTATCTTGCTTCAAAAATATCCAATCTATGAAGAAAACCTGGGTTTATAAAATAAATAATATGCTGTAAAAATTGCTATAATATTCCTATAAATCGTAAGTTCCCCTACTGAATCGAAAAGTTGAGTCTTTTTTCAAAAATTAAGTTTAAGGACAACTTCATAGAAAGATATCCATTATACATCTTTCTGTGAAGTGACTCATACCTATGGGACAAATTCATGTCAGCCAGTTTGGGATGTTTTATATTCTCTTTGTGAGGCATAGTCTGTGGCTTTGCAAGGGCAGTGGCCTGTTATGGGAATAACAGGTCATCCTGCCTGCTGCTGACTAGAGTGTGCATGCCTCTGTAGGGGGACTCATCTATTTATACATCCAACAAGATCGTTTTGACTGCCTACTGTGTACATAACATATCCATGTACATTTACATAAATATACACATGAAGCACATGGAGTTTCTGGGAAGTAAGCTCCAGTCATTCGGGACTGATAGTGGAGTGTTGTTGATGTTTTTGACTGATTGGTATCAATATTTACTTCCTGACAACACTGTAATTTCTATTGAAGAGTCACCTCTTTCCTCTTGCATTCATGGGGACTTATAGTCAGAACATCTACACTCTCCTGATCAGGTATTGGGCTGAGCCACTTGCGCATGCCCTCCCTGAACTTCCTTGAAAGTGTTGGCGGTTCCATGCCAACCATCTACCGTTGTTTTTACCAGGCTCTCCTGCCACAAAATGGTAACCGCACTGGTGCTCCCTACCTGGCAGTACTGACAAAACCAGCTCTTCAGCTGTTCCTTCTTCTGGGAATCTCTAAGTGTCTTCCAGTACATTCTCTCTCGGTGAAGTCAGCTAGAGTCATGTTCTGTGGCTTGTAACCGAATCAGCACACAGTGCTAGACTTTGAACCGCTACGCTGCCCTTTGAAAACTTCTTCCAGCAAAGACATTAAAACCTCCCCTTCCAAAATCTGTGCATTTTCTAGCTGCTTTAAGTCACCGGGTTTGGGCTTCATTTTCTACAGTTTAAGAAGAAACAGTGTCCCTTCTCTTTGAAATTGATCCTTCCACTCATTAGGGAGATAAATTCATCCATGTTTGCCTGGGACTGACGCAGTTTTAGCACTGAAAGTCCCCCGTCTAGGGAACTGCCTCAGTCTCAGCAGAGCTAGAAGGCTGGTCACCCTAATGGAGAGGGTTTCTCACATCTCTTTCTGCATAATGGTGAAAGTTTTCTCCTCTGCCAACAAATCACTCAATTTTACCTCCTACTCTGTTTACCACCTACTCTCCCTACTCTCTCAAAGATCTCATGAAGCCACCACTAAAACTCCACATCTTCATCCCTTAACCTTCACCCCATCTTCTCACCAAATACCTCCAAGATATTCAAGGAGAGATGTTCTGCACCAGAAATTTAGACTCAACGAATTCCACACTAAATCCATCTCTGCTTCCTCATGTAGGTGGGCACTGTCACTTTGGAGTCCACATGTCTAAATGGTAATATAACAGTAAATACTGAAATTTAAAATATGCATGCTGCATGACCCCTAGAGAAACACATCTGCACATGTGTACAGAAAGCAAGCATAAAGTTGTTCATTAGAGCATTATTTGTAATGACAAAAATGGAAACACTTGTTAAAAGGAAAATAATTGTTAACTACTATCAGCTTACTATGTTGGGGTACTGTTCTCAGTTCTTATGTCAAAGAGGAAGGTCTGGAAAACTACATATCAAAATAACAGTGCTCATCACTAAGAAAGGAATTAGGTTTCTTGGGAGGTAATCAATAATGACTGTATGGTTTCATGTTTTACTTAGATTATTTACATATATTATTTGAGTAACAAATTTTATTTTTTAAAAATGTGATCTCCCACTCAATTCTTTATATCAGCTAATACTCCCACCTTCTTTAATTATCCAGATAAAATCCTAGGATTAGTCTCTGACACTTCCTTCCCTTTATTTCTTCTTTGTAATCAATGAGTTTTCAAGCACCACAAAGTCTTTCTTGAGATCAATGTTGAGATCAATGTGCTGAAAATTGCTGTTAATAGGCAAATGTTACCTGAAAGGAGTAGCAGAGTAAATGTGTAAACATGCAAATCAATAGCAAATGCCTTGGTTTGAATTTGTTTGTTCAATCAGTGCCCACAGATTCAGCAATGGCTCAAAGGAAGAGAAGTAGGCAGGAGATGAGGAGAGCAGCAGCCCCTGGCCCTGGTAATCTGGTGGGGGTGGGGCGGGGCTTCAGAAGAATAAAGAATGAGGGCTAAGAACAATTTTTGCTAAGCACTTGGAGAGACAGGAGATTTATATAGAAGAGAGCCTACAGGAAATTCTCAGGAGAGTTTTGAAACCTCAGAACAGAACACATGGTATCTGACTAGAAAGGTCTTAGAGGCTGCCCCTCTGAAACCAAGAGCAGTAATATTTTCCTCAGTGTCCCTAGCACTTGGCGAGGTCTGGCATAAAGAATAGGCTCAATAAATATTGGTCAAGTGGGTGAAATATACAGATAAGGAAACTAAGGCATAAGAGCTATAGTCACTCACAGAGCAAGAGAGATCAGAGCCAGGAACCAACTCTAGGACCCCCCACTCCCTGATCTAAGCCCATATACCATACAGATGCACTTGGCCACTTCTCCAATTGCTCCCAGCCTATCTTCTACATACAAACCCTTGGAAGGCATGAGGAGCACCCATACAACTTTTTTCATTCAACTGTCTTAAGCTCCATTTGTAAAGGAGGGGTGTTCTCTAACCCTCTCAGTAGCCTAATACCAGGGCATCATCTGCTCCACCTTACCCCTAGCAAAGGGAAAGAGTTGCCTGCTTTTGTTATGCTTTATCAGTATAGCATGCACAGCTTCTAGACTCCATCTGACTCCCTCTTGCTGCTTGCAAAATTCCCCGAGGGCCCCAGTGTGACAATAATTAGAACACATATCCATTCAATAAAATAGAATCATCCTTCCCACTTTCTCCTCAGCTAGCTCTGTTCTCCAGGCACTGAGCAGAATAGAAGCTCTGTTTCTGGACCAGAGGCTCTGGCTGTGCTGTAAGAGTCACACAAACTCCCAAACAAAACCTCGTGTGTTTGATTGTTCTCCTAGTTTCTCAACCCACAAAGTCTCTCTTTCTGGGCCCAGTGAGAGATTCTCATTCAGCCTTCAGGACTTTTCTCCTTAGAAACCCTCCGTGCTTCCCATCAACACTGAATGCAACCACTCTGAGCGCTGCTGAAGTAAATCTAGAGGACCTATGTCTCTCAGCATTGAGGGTTCTCTGAGCAAGTGGACAAAATGTTTAAAACTGCTTCATAAAAGCTGAGCAGGAAATGCTTTTATATCAAATTGTAAAGAACAGAATTCAATGTGCGAAAAATCTCCCTTCCTGCTTAGAAGTGGTGGCTTTGACCCAGATGGTTTATACCTAGTCTATATTCAGCTCCCCCTCCCAGGGGCAGAGTAAGAATCTCCAGGCTCCTGCCCATCCCTATCTTTTCTACAGAGCAGGGCTTTGAGGTGGATGATGGTGAAGGGAGGAAAGTTCTGCTCGAGGCAGAACTCAGCATTGGATGAAGACATCACACCAATACTTGCACCCCACTCCTGGTACCAGGTCACAAAATTCAGTTCTCTGGGGCAGCCCACTGAAACTTTTACCACATTTGCAGTCCTCAGGTCGGTGCCCCTAGAACTCCACAATCATCCCCCTGCTTTCTCAACCCCCTCGATATCTAGGGAGAAACTTAGCTAAAGCAAAGAGCAGTGTGGAGACACAAATTAAGAAATATCTGTGATGCGACGGTAGCTTGGGTACTGATTTAACAGGTATAATAAATATTTCAAGAATCCTAGGCTTCAATATGCAAAAAGAAAAAATTAAATCTATCTTTCTTAATTTCTAGGGCTGACTTTAATTTCTCGATCTGAGCCCCTGATCTGTCCTGGAGCAGATAAAATAATTCTACATTTGGAATTTTCATATTCCAATGTGATTTTTTAAAAATTAAATCTAGAATTTTTAACTCTTTCCCAGTCTAATTTTAAAAAATTATAACAGTACTGTTCTGCTCTGTACTTTCCTTCCATTTTCCTAATGACCTCTAAACCTCATGGGGCATTGCATAGCCATGCCAGACAAACGTGAGTCAACAGCGAGGAGACCATCTTTGTAACTGGCTTGATGTTGGTCAGGATGAGAGGGAGGATCTGTATTGGTCTCCTGCTAGCTGGCCCCTTCCTGGTCCTTTGTGCTTTAAGCACCAGCTCTGGCCACTAGAAGCCATTAAGTTCTTTTAGGGAAAATTACTTTCCTTGGGCCTCATCAGGCTAGACCTTCATTTGACCTCTAGATGGGAAAATCTATTTCCTTTCGCAACTCACTACACTTTTGATACTAACCACCCAGAGCTAAAGTAAACCTCATAGGTTAAGGGCTGTCCTACAAGACTGCCTCTACTTCTCACGCATCAATTGCAAGTCCAGGCCACCCATACTTCTGACTGACCAGCTATAAATCAGAGGTTCCCATAAGTTTCTCCTCTGGTTCAATAATTGGCTAGAACAGCTCATAAAACTCAGGAATGTGCTTCATTTACTATTACCAGTTTATTATTAAGGTTACAACTCAGAAATAGCCAAATGAAAGAGATACGCAGGGCATGATATGTGAGAAGGTAGGCATAGAGCTTCTATGCCCTCTCTATTCATGACACCTCCATATGTTCAGCAACCTGGACGCTCTGCAAACCCTTTCCTTTAGGGGTTTTATGGTAGTTCAATTGTGTAGGCATGATCGATTAGATCATTGGCCCGTGGCGACTAACTGAATCCCTAGCCCCTGTCTGCTCTCTGTTGGTAAGAAGGTGGGGCTGAAAGTTCCCACCCACTAATTACAAGGTTGGTTTCTCTGGCAATCAGCCCCCAGCCTCCAAGAGCCACTTCATTAACATAAACTCAGGTGAGGTCGTCGAAAGGGGCTTATGCAAACAACAAAATGCTCTTCTCTCCCTTGGGGTTTAATGAGTTCTGTGCCCAGAAAACAGGACAAAGAGCAAAGACCAAGATATGTTTTATATTATATCACAATATCACCCCTCCCCCATGAGATTCTGGGACACTTCCCATCCTTTCTTTCTGACTGGGTGCATATCCACCTTGAATGCTTCTGCTATGTGGCTCTGGTACCCACCACAGCAAACTTGGCTGACTCTACTTTCAGTTACCCTTCAGATCCCTCAAATTTGCACTAAGAGAAATTATGAGAACCTTCTTCTATTACCTTTGATAAACGTGCAAATCTAAGAAGGTGTCTAGGTCTTAGAATATACTTACACACTCCACACTACCAGGGCTCCTAGTTTCAAAGCCAAGAAATAATCCGCCACCCTCCCTTAGTCATCAATACTCTTATATTACGTAGGACCAAGAGAGGCAGGAGATGGGGTAGGCAAAGTCTACCAACCAATGTGTATTTACTGTGATGCTAACAAAATGTAAGCTTCAATACCCTTCGCCTGCACAGACCCCTTCTAGGTTCCTGGGTGGAATCTAGCAATATTTCTACCCAGTCACTTGTTATTGCAAAATTTACAAAAGTCAAATATTTTAATCTCAATTGGTTAAGACCACTTTCATTCTACTCTGACTTGCCCTTCATCATACCTCCTCTCATTGCTAGCACTGAGATGGCTATGAGCTTTTAGGGTATATAATTAAGGGTAAGTTGAGTTGGGAATACATTTTAGGTTTAGTGGAATATAATTATGTGGTCCACAATCACTTCCATATATAGTAAAGTTGCTGGGCCTGACACCTACCGTTCACCATGCCAATCACCCAGGTATTAACTTTGTACAACAAGGTGCAGGGTGAGAATTATGTCACCATATGAGCATGTCCTACATCTTACAACAGACAAAGTGCAAAGTATAAAGACAGTGAACGAAAAGCAAGACTTGAAATATTTGGAGCCATAAACTGGTCTCTAGAACGTTCTTCTTATCGCATCGCATAAATAACTTTATAAGTGGAAGATCTGTTTTCCATCAATCCTTAATCAAGGCATAAACCCTCTCTTATCAGAAATATAATCTGAATAAAGAAAAGTACATTTTCTAGCAGGAGAATATACTCTTTCTCTTAAATGGTCCCCCCATACATCAGGTCCCTGGTATGTACCTGCTTCCCACTGTGTCTTTTTCTCCTCTGCCTTCTTCCATCTCTTCTACCCTAAACTCTCCTCTTCCTGCCCTTCAGCTCCCTTTACCTAGAACAGGGTTTCTCAGCCTTGCCACTATAGACATTTTGGGCCAGATCATGCTTTGTTGTGGGACCGTCTTGTGCATTGTAGGATGATTAGCAGCACTCCTGGACTCTACCCTCTAGATGTCATTAGCACTTTCCTCCCCAGTTGTGACAACCAAAAATGTCACCAGACAATGACAAATGCCTGTGGGGCCAAAACTGCCCCTTGTTGAGAACCACTGGTCTAGACCATAGGAGTGTAAGAGTAGTTCTATCTAAATACATCCAAGTAAAGTTTCAAATCTTCTTTGAGCTGGTAATGTAGAGTCTAGTGCTTTTGCTGCCTGTGGTGTGCTGGCCCCAGAGTGGTGAAAGCCCCTAGCATTTTTCTGTGAGTGGAAAGGGGTCAGTAACTGTGCCATGTCTGGTAGGAAATGGAATATTTATGAAAACTTTGACCTGTCATCCCATGAAAATAATGACAACAACAAAAAAATAGCAAGTGCCTTTCCATTGCTGGATCTCAGTTCCCTCATCTCCAAAATAAGATGCTTAGAATAAATCAAGGCTACTTTTTTACATAGCTTCAATGTCTCAGCACCCACTTCAAGCCCTGTCACAGGATGGCAGAAACTCAGCTCTGAGAAAAAGAGGACTGATTCACAAGCTATTTGGGGGGTCTAACCACCTATTAGGGTTCCCTCCACAGCATAATCACTCTTCTATTCCTGATTTCTGCTTTGATTGCTTTGGTCTTCCTACCTATTCGAGCACCAATAGCACACTGCTTTAATTATGGAAGCTCTATAATATATTTGAATACCTGATTATGCTCTTTTTCAGCTTTCTGTCCTGCCTAGTTTTACTTATTTGTCCATATGAAATTTTCAAACAAATAAATCAAGAAGTGTATTGATTGATTGATTGATTAATAAACTAGGTTTAAATTCCAACCATGAGCAAGAAAATTAACCTCTTTTAACACTAACTTGTCATCTGTAAACTGAGATCATAATGTTTATTTTTCAAAGTTATTGGTAGAATTACATGAGCTAATTAATGAAACATCTTGCACAGGGCTTGGCACATATTAGATGCTCACTAAACAAAAGCTATTATAATTATTTTTATGTTCAAATAAACAAAACCAAAATTATCAAACAGGCACTTAATTTCACCCAAGAGACACAGTTTCCACATCTGCATTGTATCTAAAAGTGGGACTATTAAATGTGGATAAATAGGATTGTCTAGTAGAAATGCTGCACTATGGGGGAAGAAATGCTAATAAGCCTTCTGGTGATGTGGTTGAAATTCCAGGCACAAGAGGAAGGGACAAAAAATTGTCCATACATTTCCTCTTATTCAGAAAAATATGAGCTGAAACAGGAAGTTCAGCTCCTATTGTTGGGAGCAGCAAGGAATATTAGGGGCCGTGTGTGCTGAAAATATATATATATATATAGTGTGTGTGTGTGTGTGTGTGTGTACATATTATCTTGTTAAGAGCAGCAAATTTGGCTTCATAACAGTGAGATCAAGCATAGCAAATTTACTTAAATTCTTGGAGTTCATTACTGAATTGCACAGACTTTCTATGTATTTCACCCCTAAAAAAAACCAAAAAGGATTTAATAACCTCTCTGCAGCATTCTTTGGGTTAAAAGTAAGGGAAAAGAGTACGAGTGGATTTGATGAATTACAACTTGTCTTGGGCATAGGACAAAGCTCATTTGACTGTTACAAAAGAAGGAAATTGGCAATTCCTATGAGCAAAATAGCTGGTGTAGCTTAGGAAAAAAAAAAAAAAGGTGAGCTTGCCCTCTTGCTTTATGAAGATTTAAAAACTCTGCCTGTGGGCTCCAGTGCTCACCTGGACAGGTACCCACAGGACTTGAAAGTAGGGAATGCCCTATTTCCACAGAAAGAATAAAGACAAATATCTGATAATCGACTTTGAGTGACTGCAGGGCTCGGGTACAGGCCCAAACTGTTAGCAGAGCTTAAAATTGCTTAGGTTTGTGAAAATTAATAGAAGAGACCTCAACAAAGATTGGATTCAGGAGGGCGTATGGGGAGGTACGGGGCTCTCACACCCTACCATCCATTGTCCCAAACAGGAAGAGATGTGCCTTCCATCTCCAACAGGAAGGTGTTTTCTGCTCTACTAGCCCAGCAGGAGGAAGGAAGATTTTTTGTTCTTCTGGCAACAGCCTAGCCAATGACTGTCACAACCCAGCCAATGAAAAGTCATTACACTTCGAACTCTCAGTTTCCTCCAATGGACTCTTTGTTATGACAGCTCCTCTCAACTTCCTCTTTACTCTATAAAAGACTGTTTTTCTCCTTTGTTCTCTGGACTTGCCTATGGTTTTGATAGCTTGCATGTTCCAAATTGCAATTTTCTACTATCTCTTAATTAACCCATTTTGCTAGTAAAATAACTGTTTAATTTTTAAGGTAAATAGGATGTATAAGACAGTGCTGAATTCTGAAATCTTTTCCCAGTGAAACTTAAACCCACCATGATTGAGGCTGATTCTCAGTCCCCAGCATGCCACCTTCAACCTCTCTCCCGATAAAGATGACATCAAAGCATTTGAAAGTCAGCATACAGGCAGATATGAATATTTGATATTCATATGAACCCAGAGGAATTTTCACAGAGGTATTCATGTGGCAGGACCCGATCCCCTGGGACTTCACCCTGACCCTCTTTAGGGACAGTGTACTGCCCAAGCAACCAGAGGCTAAGGGGGCCCAACAGACAAGTGCAGACATCATTGTCCCAGTCCTCCCTGAGCTTGTTCGACCTGATAAAAGATACTTAAACTTATCCTACAGCTGGAGGACTCTGAAATGAAAACAAAATCACTTTTTATAAGACTATTGACAATGTCTCCAGATTTGGAGGGATTTCTTGTTTGTGGAGGATTGGTTTTTTTAACTTGGTGAAGGTTAATGGCTCATAGGGCTTGAGTCTGCCTAGATCAGTATTTCACGGACCTTACAACCCATTAGGAACTCCTGTGGAGCTTTTTAAAAATGTCAATGCCTGCAGGGGCTCCACCACCAGAAATACTAATTTAGATGGACTGGGTGGGGCCTAGGACATCCATAGCTGTTGAAAGCTCTGCAGGATTTTCCAATGAGAAATGACTAGCTAGAGAAAGAGCAATAGAGTGCCTTTAGAGGAAGCACACTTGTAAACAACAGCCTAAGAGTCCCTGAACTTCAGGATCACAGAAATCAGTTTATTTTGCTGCTAATATGGCAAATGACCATTTTCTGAAACTTTTACTTAGGAGCCCTGTGTGTCCCTACTCACAGAACTGATTAGTGCATGTCTTAAAGGCTGAGCATGGAGGAAGGTATATCAGAAGAGAATGCTATAGAATTCCAGGTTGGAGTTAACATGCCATGTCTGACCCAGCTACATTAATGGACCCAAAATACAAATGGTGCCTCAATACTTACCAAGAGCCCTTTCATGCTCCCTTAGGCATCATACTCTCCTATTGCCCATGTAGCATAGTTTCACTTAATTTCTCCTGGTTTTTCTTCTACTCCTTTAAGCATACGTTCTCTCTGCCATTTATCTATTTGTTTGTTTGTTTGTTTGCTTCCTGAACCTTAAAGATGTGTTCTTTGGAGTTCTATCCTCCATTCACTTCTTTCATTCTACACATTCTGCTCAGGAGATCTCACCTGTCAGATGTGAGCTGATGACTCCCACATCCATTACCTCCTGCCTAGATCTCTCCCCAAGACACATATTCTCTTAGCTTAACTACCAAGCAAGCATCCTCACTTGGATATCCTACCAAACATTTACATTCAATAGTGCCAGATAGAACTTTCATCTTCCCCTCAAAACTTTTCCTCTTTCCAGGTTCCCTACATTGGTGAAAGGCCTACCATCTACCCAGAACCTAAGTTAGACACCTGGGAATCATCAAAGGACTCTTTATCAAGTTTCCCTTACCTAGTTAATCACTTACCAAGCTCTCTTGATTATACTAGTTAAACGTCTCTCAAATCCAACCACTTATATTTATGCTAATACCCTACTTCAGGCCACCATCATCTCACATAGTATAATTTCAACAGTCTCCTAAAACAGCATCAAATGCCTGATGATTTGAGGTAGAGCTGAGGTGGTGATGCTAGCACTGGGGAGCAGCTGCAAATAAAGATGAAGCTTCACTCACTCACCCACCGCTCACCTCCTGCTGTGCAGCCCAGTTCCTAACAGGCCACAGACTGGTACCGGCTGGCAGCCCGGGCGTTGGAAACCCCTTCCCTAAAATATTCCACTTTCCAAAGCTGCCGTCCTCCAAACTCTTCACACCACAGGTCAGAGTAATCCTTCTAAATCTGATCGATTCACTTATTCACTCCTTTGCTTAAAACCCCATGTGGCTCCCAGTTGTTCTCAAGATAAAATTCAACTCCTCTACAAAAATCTATACAGCCCTTTATTACCTGGCCGCTTCTTATCCCCTCCTGCTCCCTACCTCCCACCACATGTTTTAGCCATACTGACTGCTTTTACTTTATTTCATCTGGCTAATTCTTATTCATCCCTCAAGTCTTCCCTGGTTAGCCATGGCTCATATGGACTACCATAATGTTACCATTGGGGCAATCTGAAATCTGGCATCGCCTTGGTAGTACTGATGGGTCCTCAGTTCTTCCCCGCTGACACAGACAAGAATTACAGATCAGTAAGATTTAGAAAAAGTAAGATTTATTAAAGTGTGTTTCAAAAAAGAAAAGGGTTTGATTAAAGTACACTCTAAGGGAGGGGAGGGTTACAGTGAAGAGGGCTGTAACAGCACAGAATTCAGGAAATAAACTATATTGTGGATGTGATGGGTGGTTACAAGGGTGGTGCTAAATTGGCATATGAGGTCATTTTGATTGACATTTGGCTCTTACATAACTCTTTGCCTACTGTGCATTCTAGTTACCCAGAATTCAGTCTATTATAATTAGATTCATGAATTTTCAGGCATAGGCATGGTATTATAATGATGGTATAATGAGGCCAGGTCACAGGAAGGTTATTTTGGACTGATTGTGCAGACGCTTGCGGCCAGATTAAACCAGCTATTTTAGGGCCTTTTTTACTCCTTTGTTCCTCAGGATGTAGGGGTGATTTATAATTATAAAATGGGTGTTTCAGGGAGGTGTTTGAGAGGTCTCTGGGCTGTGCCTTTGTTCTTTTGTTCCCCTGTCACTCATATCTGCTTAACTACCTAACGATAACACTTTATATTTATTATTCTTATCACTATTTCATTAGGATTTACTCTCTGTTTCCCCAACAGACTATAAGCCTCTCAAAGGCAGATGCTGTATGGGTGCCAATGGTCATTCCCCTCTCTCCTTCAAAGTTTGAATCAACTGAGACAAAAATCAGATGGGAACCATAGTATGATCTTTATTATTAACAAGTCACATTGGAGAAAGAAACTTACTCCATAAGAATTCTCCCCCATGGAAATTACCTTCCAGTTCAACTTTAGATCTCCTCTCTGTCACTCCTGCCACTACACACACCAGGAAGTGAGGTAGGGCCAGGCATTTATGACTTGGAGAAATAAGAATGCACCCAAGCCAGGATCCAAGAAAGAAGCAAGAAGGGGAGTACACTACAAAGGCAAGATTCCTTTCTCCAGTTTTAGCATTTGAACAAGTCACTCCTTCTCCCTGGAGAAGAAATAACAACAGGGTTGGAAAGAAGGATGGAAGTTTTCCTCCTATGGGAAGAAGAAACACTTCCTGACTGCAGCAGGCATTATGTTCATTGTGGTATGCCTAGAGGACTGCTTTGGAGCCACATGGAAGATACCCCCAAGAGCCTCACTGGGTAAATAGAAGGACCAAATTACTGAGGGATTGGCATGAGAAGAAAAAACTTAAAACCTTTCTGGAACAAAATGGCAGCCCCTTCTCTAGATATAGAGGAAGTATCAGACTTGCTGATGGATCATGCACTGAATGCTTCTGGAGATATTGTGCTCATTAGTGAGATGAAGTGGAGAGAATCCAGTCTGCACTGTGCTTTGAGTTCAGTAGCCAAGAAAACACACTCTCTCTATTCTTTCAGCTCCAGACACATAAGGTTTGGGAGCTGTGGCAACTCTCAAGAACTAAGGTCACCTCAGTAAAGAGAAAGCCAACTGCACAGCACCCACAGGTTAGCTATATAGGATGACCACATGCCAATGGTTCTGCCTTTCTCTCCCTGTTTCAAAGCAGGCATAATATTAACTAAACCTTTAATATAAGCATTTCAGGCTTTAAATCTTTGATCAATCTTAAAGAAATGATCAATCTTAAAGACATATTTCATTTTTCCATCATAAATTTGTCTCTGGCTCAAAATTGAAATTGTCACATTGCTAAAACTCTTCTCTCCAGATGGGAGGGAAAGCTTTGGATTTTAACAAAAAGATAACTGCCTAATCATCCAGTGGTTAAAAAAAAATAATAATAATTCTGTGCAATTTTTCCTTTTCTCTTTCTTTCTGTTGTTTATATGAGAAAGGCCTGACCTGATATTCACTCCTCTCTCCGCAGATGAAACGGTTTTTATCATATATTCCACAAGGCTTCACATGTAGGGTTGACTCCAACAGAAACTCTCCTGTTCTCTCCTTCCCTCTCTTCTTCCCTTCCTTTTTTCTTCTTTTTCTTCTGTCATTCAACAATATTTTAAAACCTTTACTATGTGCCAGACATTGTCCTGAACCTAGTGATCTCATGGAGAATATTCCCCGATCTCATAGAGGTGCAGTTTAGAGACCAGAGATTCAGTTTCTCAGTAAATTCGTTGACATCTTATTGTTCTCTCCTAAAATTGAAGAGCAGTTTGGAGCCT
Organism: Rousettus aegyptiacus; assembly: GCF_014176215.1. NCBI lineage: Eukaryota > Metazoa > Chordata > Mammalia > Chiroptera > Pteropodidae > Rousettus > Rousettus aegyptiacus. The sequence continues at coordinate 70,828,433 of NW_023416309.1, forward strand.
GTGTACCCCTGCCCCTTAATCAAAAACGAACAAACACAAAAACAGTCTCCTCCAAAAAGTTAAAACGAACTCAAGTGTATACTGAGTCATGAGTCCCAGTTGATGTGGTGTGACAAGAAAGTGGTAGAGGTATGCAGGAGGGGGAATAAGCATCCTCCAAAGCACTCTATCCCCATTCTCTGTCCCTGACTCCAGAGGAAGTGAAATAGGCCTTGGGGTTGTGTCTTGAGACCCTAGCTAAAACTGGCAGGTGGACTCCCTGACTCTCTCAGCACTCCCCCTCCCATAGTCCCTTCTTCCCTCCTCCTCACCTGAAGGACAACTGGCCATCTAACAGCATCAATGTCGCAGGTGCCCCTCCTCTCTCAAGAACCTCTGATAGCAAAAGTGAAATTTGCTTTTAAGGGCATGGTGCTGAAATACTGACCTGGAAGAGAGGCCGAGTGGCATCTCAGAGAGACACACAGAGCTAGAAACACAGGGAGGAGGCCATTCTGGGAGAGCATAGACCCAGAGGTATGAGAACAGGTTGGCAGGAGATCTCCCCATGGACCAAACTCAGCTTGTGGTTTTATTTTGTTAGTCATGCAGTGTTTTTGAAGGTTTTGAGTTACTTTTCTGAATTTTTAAATCACAATGTTTCCCTTAAAATTAGAATTTCCAGCTTCTTTTTAAAACTCAAAAGATAGGTCATGTCTGGGCAAGCAACAATAGCAATGAATTGGAGAAGAGTGGCCTTTTGCCTCCTGCTGATGAACACATGCTCTCAAGTTGATCATGGTCCTCATTCAGCGATTTCATCTACTCAAGTGATCTGTCCAGCCCCTATTTTCACTTTAGCTTAATAAGTGTTAATTGCAGTTTTCAACTGGAATATGTTGACCCCTTATGAGGCAGGATGCTAGTAATAAGTTACTAATGGTGATTAGAGTATCAATATGTAAAACTAATGAAAGCAGCACCAAAGCTATCCTTGGATTACTTTGTATTGTTCTCAGTCACTTGTATTCCAATATGCTTTCTGAAGGAAGAGGGAAAGGGAGAAAGTTAAAGCCAGGATATAAACTGGTCAAAGCCAAGATATAGGTCTGTGAACATAATCTATCTGTGCTGCAGTAGAAGCAAGGTTGTAGAGAGCCGGTTCCATTCCTTGAACAGAGAAGAATCAGGTATCAAGAGACAAACATAGCCAATCCCACCATATAAATCCAAGTTTGAAGTCCTGAGAGCTGGATGAAAGAGGCTGCTTCATCTAGGACGAAGTTAGGTCTGTCCTTAGTTAAGATTCCCACACATGGTCTACATGAGAAGATGTCGCCTAGCTCAAGTGAGGTTAAAAAAGAAACAAGAATTTATAAATCTTAAAAACTTAATATTCATAATGAGCCTATAAAATACTACTGATGTTATTATTACTTTAATAATTAGGAAATTGTGATGCAGAGAGTTTGAGTAACATTTACCAAGATCAGGCAATGAGGATATGACACAGCTGATATTTTAATCCAGATAATCTCCAGAACCTGTCTATTAACAATATATTAATATGTAAAAGAAAACAGCAGAATCAAATGTGATAAATGATTATTTTTAGTCAATAACATTATTAGTTTATCACATAATAAATTTTTATTTATAAGTATGTACATATTTTGTATATACATATTACATATGTATATATTCACACTAATGGGGTGAGGACCTATAAAAGCAAAGTTGTGGGTGTCTTAAAAAGACTCTGATTGTTAGCATGCAATCAGAGCCCCATTCTGCTCAACTCATTCTGTTCACTTCTCAGTCCCTTCTGCTTGGCCAGAGCTCTTTGAAAGAAGGGATAAACTTCTGTATCTCTCTACAGCCATTTGCCTTCAAGTCCTGTGAACATACCTGGCTTCCAGTGAGCATCAAATCAATGTAAACCTACGTTCTCAGATTCATTTCTTGTGACTTTAACTCACTAAATTTAAACTAATTATACTGCTGGTAGAAGAGAGGTCTGTTGCTCCCCTTTGTAGCAAACTCCTTGGAAGAATTATCTAGACTTACCGTTTCAAATTCCTTTTCTCCCCTTCCCCCTTAAATCCACTCCAATAAGTCTTTTGCTCCAATCATTCTATCTGATATGTTCTGGTGGGCTTGTTGCTAAACCCAGAAAAAAAGCAGAGAAAGTACATGATAGCTGGTGGGGAAAACGTGGCCACCATGAGGTTTTCTTTTTAAGATGAGACAACAGGTTTGTATACTAATGAAACTGATCCAGCAGAGAGGGGAAATATTGATGCTGAAAAAGAGAGGGGTGCAGAATTGCGGGTGTGATGTAATAGAGTAGAGCGGAAGGGATAAATTTAATGTACAAGGGCATGATTGGCTTGTTATGGGAGCACAGACAGTTCATCTATTAAGACAGTCAGGAAGGCAGAGCATATGATACAGATGCTGGTGACCAAGTGGATTTGGTGGTGGGAGCCTGAGGAAGCCCTCTTTAAATTGCTTTATTTTCCCAGTGGGATAGGAGACAAGGTCATACCTAAGAGTGTGGATAAGTGAGAAAGTTTGGGAGATTTCAAGGCAAGAGGGAAAGATATAAAATAAGAGCTTTGGAGAGAAGGAATAGAGTGAACTAGAGAAATATGGCCTGACTACTGGCAGCATTAAGTTTGTAGTTACGAATAAAAATAAAAGATTCAGCTTAGTTGTAATTATGAGTTTCTTTAACTGCCAGTTTCAGCTGCATGGGTGCAGACATGGAGCAGCAAGGGTAAAACAAAGTGAAATAACAAAGTCATTGAGGGCACATGCAAGGGAGTAAAAATAATGTTTAACCATGGAGTCTAAAGTGGATAAGGAAGGAAGCAGTGACATCAGATGGAACAGGCAGGGGAAAGGTGGCTGGGTCAATAGATCATCTCAGTGAGATTGAAGGATTGCTAGAATTGGATACTAGGTGGAGAGTGAATTGAAAGATAGGAGCTGGGGGTCAGAGAGAATATGAAAAGTTGCAATTATTGGTAATAACAGGGTCTAAGATAAAACCATGAGAGTGAATGGCTAAAATAAAGTGGAATATAAACTCAAAGAAGGAGAAGAATTCAAGAAGTGAGAAAATTGTCCAAAGGTATATGAAAAGGACGAAGACTTAAGATGGGAGTAATGTGAGGGAGAGATTAGTCATTCAGGACTTATCAAGAAATGGGAGAGACCTAAGAAGTTGGCAGAGAAAAGCAGCACTGCAGGAGGGGACACTAACATAGCCTGATAACCTGAGAATCAAATGGGGGTTTTAATAAAGGTGGAAGGGAGGCTGGTCTGGATGAAGAAATGAAGAACCAGGAGGAAGAAGTACAGGAGAGAAGAGAGCCATCACTTAAAGATCCGCAGGGGAAACTGTCGTTAGTGAGAGCCGGGCACCCTTTAGAGCAAAAAGAAAGAGAAGACACTCAGAGATATAGGGGATTTTGTTGATGATGGACCAGGAATTCCAGTAGATGGTTTTCATGATTAGGGATGAGGTGGGAAATACAATAGGAATGTGGAATGCTTTTTAGGATTTAAAGGGCTAGAGGTAAGATGATCTGGAAATCTGGGGCTTCATATGTGGTGGACATGACCTGAGATAAAAAAGGAAAAATTGAGACTAGTTGGGAAGGACTTAAAGCAATTAGTAGTGGGACCAAAAGTGTTGAAGCACAGAGAAGTGTGGTGGGTGTCTGCAGCACACTCTGGACTCTACAACTGGAGCTGAGGAAGTTTGGGAAGCTGTTACTCTGGACTCTACATGCTTCTTTCTGATAGCTGTCAATGGCTAATATGTTTCCCAGGAAGATGAGGCCTTTGATGTGATTCATGGGTCCCACTCTTGACTCCTATTGAGGGACAAGTGGTCTTCCTGCGGTTTCCTTATATGAAGAATGAGACATAATTATAACTACCTCATAAAGTTGTTTTAAGAATAAAAGTAAAAAGAATGAATCTAAAAAACTTGGCACATTTTAAAGTCTTCAATTCTTCTCTTTCCTCTGAATTACAACTTTGTCCAAAAAAATGTGCTATTAATTGATGGAAGAATTGCGTTTAGTAAGAAAAATGTAGAAATGAGTGAATACTGTGCTAAATGCCTGCTTTTCCTAGGTATATATTTGGAAAGTCAAACAGCTGGGCCTCCATCAACGGCAACCGTTCTTTAAAAGGAAGCTAATCAAAGTGCCCAGGAGGAATTAATCAGTCTCTGTAGGACTGGCCTAGGAACCAACACTTTTTAAGTGGCATAAATTCCAATCAGTGGCTTGCTAAATCTTGTCGATTGGTTGAGAAGGCAGTGAGGGGCTGGAGCTCCGTATTGATTGTGGCTTTTAGCTAAGCTATTAAGTGGTTGGAGATAAGGGGTTATATGACAGAATCCCACATTCACTCTTCACCCTCCCCATCCCTGACATTTCAACTTAAATCACGGCATTTCATCAAAGGGTATTAGCTCTTGTGGACAAAGGGGCTGACTGCATTAAATAAGATGGGCTTTATTGCACATATCAAATTTTCATGTGCTGTATGGGTTTCCTGGGCTTGTACTCAGAGCAACTCACTCCTCACTTAGAAACCTGAGAGGAGGACAGGAGCCTGTATGGCTTTTGCATTTTGAGAAAATGCAGAGAAATCACCTTCAGAAAGGACTCAGTGAATCTTTGGCCTCCTGGAGTAGGGGAATTAGGATGTGCAAAATGTTGTACCTAGCTGCAAAAATTACCTCTTTCTGGGTCAGGAGGAAATAAGTTAACCTATGGGACTTTCCCCTAAGCAGAGCCAGCTTCTGTCTGCTTGGCATTGATAAAATCAATTAGTGTATTGAGAAATAAATAAATGAAGGGACCAGTAGTATTGAGTGTGAAATAAAGGCTGGGAGTGACTTAGATGTTTTCACATACAGTCTCTCAGGTTTGGTCTCTTCATTAGTCTATAAACCTAGAGCAATCTCATACTTCATCTCTTGTTAAACTCTATAAGCTCATTATTTTGTCATACCAGGTCTCTCTGGTTTATCTGGAAAGAAGGAGGTACATCCGGATTCTCTCCCATAACTACAGTGGGTCCAATACCAAGACTAGTGTAGTTATAAATGCTCTTCCCCACTGGGGGTCCTCTTGGAATGTTAACCATGCTGTGAGAAGATGCTTTTACTGAATGCAAGTATGTGGGGGAAGGATGAAAGGTGCACACAGAAGACTGTAAACGGGATGCTTCCCATCTGAGAGAGAGAGCCAAGAGCTCAAGCACAAGGGGGAACCTTCTCCAAACCTCTGCCTTGTCTGAGTTGAAAGACTCTTTGATCTTCAAATATAGAATGGTCACTTGTTGGTAAGTCCCAACTTCTCCCCTTTTCATGCTGAGTTCGGCCCTTGAGGACAACTTCGCAGACCCAGAGGACTTGGTGGGAAGAAGCCAATACATACCCAGGAAAATTCAGACTCAGTAAGAGGGAAATGAATTGGGACTGAACTGAGTGTGGGACTTGATAGAGCCTTAGATTTTTCAACTGTACAATCTGCCCTTTCGCTTCCTTTCTGCAGGGAAGGATTCCCAGTTAATAGCTTCACAAGGCCTCAGGAAGTAAGGGTGTTGGGGAGGAAAATCCAGAAGGATTAAGTAACTGAGCCCAAAGTATTTAATGAGAAGAAAGTAGGCAAAACAACAGCAACAACAACAACAAAACCCCACTACCTATTAGGAGAGACGGCATTGAGCAATGGATGCCATTGTTGAACAAATACACTCTCACTTTTCTGTGATTGCAAGAGGTCTAATTTCAGAGGTATCTTTCAGTTATAAGAGAATAAGATATTAATATTTTTCTGTATCCTTAGTACTATGTATAATGGCTTAATCAAATGGATCTAATTAGTCCCTAGCTCTGACGCTATCTCTCTGTGGTAACTTGGGCAAGTCTTTACATACCTAAGACTTAGTGTTCCCATCTATAGAATGCAGTTGATATTTCTGGTGTGTGTCATTAAAGTACACATAACATATAATTCACCTTTAACCATTTGAAAGTGTACAACTCAATGGCATCTAGTACGTTCACCATGGTGTACAATTATCACCACTGTTCAGATCCGTAACAGTTAACAGAAGCTCTGCGCCCATTCACAGTCACTCTGCACTCCCCACTTCCCCAAGTCCCTGCAACCACTGATCTGCTTTCTGTCTCTGTAGTTGCCTGTTCAGAATATTTCCTATAAGTTAAATCATATAATATGTGGTCATTTGTATCTGGCTTCTTTCTCTTAGCATGTTTTCAAAATTCATCTATGATATACCATGTATCAGTACTTCATTACTTTTTATGGCTGAATAATATTTCTTTACATGAATGCAATACATTTTGTTTATCCATTCATCTGTTGGTAGACATTTGGGTTGTTCCTACCTTTGGCTATTGTGAATAACGCTCCTATAAACATCTGTGTACAAGTTTTTGTTTGAACACCTGTTTTCAATTTTGGGGGTATAAATCTAGGATTGTAATTGTTGATAACTACGTTTAACTGAGATGATCTATTCAACAATACCTCACTATCTGTTTTGGTGATGGAATGAGATAATGCATATAAACTCACTTTGAGCACTACAGAAATATATGAAACCAAAAGAAAAGTTTAATGTTTGTGTAGATGCTTCCCAAATATGTCCCAGATATAAACATCCCAGTCACTAAAATCAAAGCCACTTTTCTCATGGACATTATTCTATTGAAAAATATGGGCCAACCAAATTGTAAGAATGGGCATTTTTCCATGGGATTCAGTAAAAGATTTTTTTTAATTGCTTTATTAAAAATGTGACCCCTGATTGAGAAGTACAAATCGATAGTTATGAAATAATCATGGGGATACAAAGTAAAGCATAGGAAATAGAGTCAATAATTTGGTAAAAACTATGTATGGTGAATGTCAATTGTAATTGAAAACATTTTAAAGGGGGAGAAAAGGTGAAGGGAAGTAAGAGGTTCAAAAATCCAGGTATAAAACAAATAAGTCATGTGAGATGTAATGTGCAGTATATACTAATAGTGTTGTATGGTGTCAGATGGTTGCTCAACTTATGGTGATCACTTCTTCAGGTGTATAAATGTTGAATAATTATGATGTATACCTAAAACTAACATATTACATGTTAGCTATATTTTAATAAAAATCTTTTGTTAAAATATGGCCCCCTGGGTTGGGCCTATGCAAACAGATCGCTCAGCGTTCTAAAAATTGATGGAGAAAAAGCCAGAGTTTGAATTCAGTTCTGCCTGAACCCAAACTCCACATATTTTCCTGTCAGCAATCTTTGAAGGAGCATACACACTTAACATATGTATACAAGTAGGAAAAGTTTTTAAGCAATAAGGGAATTTTTCCACTGGTATAGTCTTTTCAGATTACAAAGCACTTCCACATAATTCTTATAGCACAGGTGTCCCCACAAATCAGTATTATTTCCAGATTTCTTAATTCTTTCAAATGCTTGTTTAATTCATTCAAAAGTTTTTATTAAAAGTTCCCAACATTTCAGGCATTATGCCATGCTTGCGGTGATAAAGGCAAAGGAAATGCCCTCTACCTTCAAGTAGATCTCAGTCTAAAGAAGGAAACCAGTGAGTATATGGAAAGATAGTGTGATGAATGTTTTGCTCAGTTTGCTATAAAGACACACTAAAGAGGCCAATTTGGGTTTGAGGTGAACCTCAAAGAATAAGGATTAATAAATGAATGCGTGCATGAATGAATGGCTCAAAAATGTTTTATCTTTAAGATAATGTCCTATCTCCTTAACCAGAAGGACCACAAATAGGCCCCTTCATTACCTGAATTCTAATGAATGCTTCAATTCAATGTAAATCGCTGTATATTGAGGATTCATTATGTGACAGACATTACGCTAGACTCTATCTGTAGGGACCTGGCAATGAATTAGATCAGAAATCAGCAAACTTTTTCTGGAAAGGGCAGGATAGTAAATATTTTTGGTTTTGCTTGCCATATAGTTTCTGTAGCAGCTACCTAACTGTGCTTTTGTAATGCAAAAGCAGCAATAGACAGACAATGTGTAATCAAATGAGCATGACAGTGTTCTGATAAAACCTTATTTGCAAAGGCATTTGGCTCTTGGGCCATAGTCTGTTGACTCACTGAGTTAGATAAACAAAATCCCCAAACTAATGGAGTTTACAATCTTAGCTTATCCTACTTCTAATCAACTTACAACTATCTTTCTACATATACTATGTCCTCTCTCACTTCCCGGCTTTTACCTCTGCTGCTCCATCTGCTTGGAATACCAAGCAACAGACTGGGGAAAATATTTACAATAGTAGATTTAAGATTACTATCCAGAATATATAAAGAGTCCCAAAAATGAATGAGAAAAAAGGCAAAAAACCAAGAATGAAAATAAGTAGAAAATATAAGAGGGATATTCATGGGGGGAAAAAAGCCTATAAACATATGAAAAGTTGTTCATTCTTTAGTTAATAAATGAATAAATTGTAAATTAAAACAATAATGCAATATTACTGTTTCACTCAAAGTGAAAGAGATAATGTTCTACAAAAATTAAAGATAATAAGTAATGTCTTGGATTATTATACAAAATGGATGAAAATAGGACTTTCATTAATCGTTGATGGACATAAACTTTATAAAGCTTTCTGGAGGCATAAGTGGTAGTACCTAAATAATCTTAAGAGTACATACCTTTAAATTCAGATTTTTTTTTTTTTTAAGAATCATCTCTAAATAAATACAATGTGTACAAATATGCATGTTTAAGAATCTTGGAAATAGTGAGGATTTGAAATCAACCTAAGTGTTCAAGTCAAATAAATTATAATGCACAGATATTATGAAATATATGCAGTAGTTAAGAAAAGTGAACTAAATCTGTATATGTACTGAAATGCAAACATATAGATAACTTAAAAAAAGTCACAAGGCAATAAATATCATATGGTTCCACTTATTTTTAAAAAGATTTATGTGTATTTTTTAAAAAAGATATATCCCTATATGTATATTACATATTCAACATAAGACTCATATCAAACTGTTGTGCAAATTACAAAAAGGTGCCCCTCCTCAAGATGTAAATTTCCAACTGTCAGAAAATAATGATATTCTGATTTTGTTAGAACAAGACAGACATTTTATTGCCTTCTGCTAAAAAACTGCAATGATAACTACACAGATCTACAGTATCTAGATGAGGTATGCTGTATAGTTTATAACTTACAAAAGCACACATTGAACTGCTTAGAAAAAAATCTGAAAGCAACCCAGATCTCTCGAGGAGGAAGTGAGAGGTGGGGTGAAGATAAGGAATGGCATTCACATTTTACTTTCTCTATATATTTTTAATGTTTAAGTCTTTTGTGATAAGACTATTCGTGTATTGCTTGGGTAAAATAAAAGTCAAAAGGAATTAGTAAAAGTGATTAACAAAGATTCTAATTACCAAATAAATATTTTTAAAAATCATTCTCTTTCTTATAAATTAGAAATTAACATTTGGAAAATGTAATGGAAAACAATTCTATTTACAATGGTAAAAACCATACAATCGGAAATAGAAGTAACAGCAACTGTAATCAAACATACACCTACCCTTATGATACAGCTATTTAGTTCATAGGTGTTTATCCAAGAAAAGTGAAAATATGTGTCCACAAAAAGACTTGTATAAATATGATTATAGCAGCTTTATTCCTAAAAACTCCAAACTGGAAACAACCCAAATGTCCATCAACAGGAGAATGTAAAAAAATTATTGTGGAATAGTCATAATTTGTTATAAGAAATATATGTATTTGGCCTGTGTCTCATTTTCCTGACACAGAGCTCCTAAAACCTTATAATTTCCTGAGCTATAGAGGGGCTAGAAGCTTTTTTGGTTCTAACATTTGGTCTTCAACCCTGGTTCCTAATACAGAGCTCCTCGGAATTTCCCCTCGGGATTTCCTGGGTGATAGGATCATCCGGAATGCGGCAACTCTTGGTGGGCTCTGGAACAGCTTTGGAATGGGGTCAAGTCACCACAAAGACCAAGCCATGATTAGAAGCTGAAACTTTCAGCTCCACTCCCCAGCCTTTGGGGAGGGGAGAGGGTTTGGAGATTTGGTAAATAATCGATTATACCTATATGATGAAGCTTTTATCAAAATCTCTGTATTACAGCATTCAGAGAGCTTCTGGGGTGGTGAATGCAACTATGTGCCAAGAGGGTGACGTACCTCAATTCTTCAGGGGACAGGAGCTCAAGACCCTTCGTAGAGCTCACCTATGTACCTCTTCATCTCACTGTTCATCTGTATCTTTTATTATATCCTTAATAATAAACTAGTAAGCCAAACAGTTTCCTGAGTTCTGTGAGTCATTCTAGCAAATTATCTAACCCATGGAGGGAGAGTGGGAACCCCTGATTTATAGCTGGTTGATCTGAGTATGGGTGACAACGTGGGACTTGCAATTAGTGTCTGAAGAGGAGGCAGTCTTGTGGAACTGAGGCCTGTAAGGTCTGTGCCAACTCCAGGTAATTAGTGTTAGAATTAATTAGTGTGAGGGAAAATCCACACATTTGGTGTCAGGTGTATTCTGTGGATAGATAAAGAGTTCTCCTTTTAAGCAGTGTTTCACAATAGGGTATATTGTGGAATAGTACTCAACAATAAAAAGAATAAACTACTAATTTACACAATTACGGGGGTGAGACAAAGAAACCAGACACAAAAGTATACACAGCACATGATTAGAATGGATAATTGCCTTTTAACTGCATACGTGTGAAGTTCTAGAACACGAGCCTCTGGTGACAGAAATCGGAGCAGTTGAGTGCTTGCAAAGCACAGGGATTGATTGGAACGGGGCACAAAGAAACTGCCAGTGTGAAGAGAATGTTTTATGTCTTACTGGAGTGTTGGTTACATGGGTGATACATTTGTCAAAATTTATCAAAGTGTAAGGTTAAGATCTGTGCATGCACTGTAAATTTTCTCAGTTAAAAATAAAATGAAATAAAAAAAGAATTGTGAAGAAGTACAAGATGGGAAATATTTGACATTTCCTTGAAGACATGTCAGATTTCTTGTTGTTTTTCAGAGGACAGAAGGAGGCAGAGGCACCGTCAAAAGTTTTCCTGCCTGTCCATATAGTTTGTTTTAATTCTGTGTACACGGGAGGGTATTAGACTTCATTGGGTTTAATAATCATTCTCCATGATAGCAGGTCCTGGTAACCATCTCACACTCAGTAGCCCAGCCTGCTGAGGCTTATGCAAATCAGGCTCACAGGGCATCAGCCTGAGAAATATCTACAACTAACCACTCTCTAATGATGGCAGGTGGCTTTCTGCTGATGAAAGTGCATGATTTCAAGAAAGAAACTGCCAAATCTTTCATAATCCATGTAGGACTTTGTAAATAACAATAACATCGATGGGAGGAAAATTTAAGGAGACGCACTGACTTTACATAGACTCCCCATCAGCAAAAAGTGAGCTTGGAAAGAAAATCATTTAAAAGCCAGTGAACATGCACTTCCATATCAGCACATCCCAGCCCATGCCTAGCTCCGAGGCCGTGAAGGGAATGGCAATGGCTCATTCCTAGTCTCTGGCGGCTCTGAGGCGGCTCAGGAAGAAGCTGAAACAAACACCAGCTGCTCTGGCTTTGCTCCTTCCTCCTGTCCTCATCCCTGTGCTTTGCTTAAGTGCTGGGATGGAGCTAATGATACCATGACCCTGTCTGTGAGAAAAGCTCAAATGGAAGTTATCTTTACTTAAAAATAATAATAATAAGACGATTTTTAAAAAATACAAAAGCAAACTTTTTCATATGAAATCTCCTCAACTCATGAGTTTGTTTACTGAAAGGGCTAGAGCAGAACATCTAAAAAGAAATGTTTTCATCTGAACAATAATCCCAGCCTTCACTAGACCTGCTTCCTCTAAGTTCCTTGTCTCCCATGCCCACCTCCATGTCCTATAGGCATCTCCATGACATTCCAGGATGAAGCCATCATTTAGTTACTCCTGAAGTAGTTACATAGTTATATAAGTAGCGGGTACTTACAAAATATGGTCTCTGTTCCCAGGGCTCATTAAAAAAAATTATATTAGAAGAATTTCTAAGTATCAAGGAAATTCGTACACAAATATAAAACTGTACAGCTCTCTTTCTCCCTGTCCCATTCCTGACCTTTTAAATCGCAGCTACAATTATCAATGAAATATCAAAATATGGGGAAATTTCTTCTGGAAGTTGAAAAAGATGGTCACCCATATGCCATTCACGCAGTAAGTTTTAGGCACTATACTAGTTGCTGCATTGTATATTGTAAATGCTCAGATATTTATGCTAGATATAGAGGAGAAAATGCATGAGACTGATGGATATGGCTTTGACAGGGATACGTTCTTCCTGGATCCTTCCTGAATTCTCTAATGAGGAGTTAGTTTGACAGCTCTTCATCCACTGTGAGCTCCCTGACAAGCAGCACATATACATAAACTTGGCATCTAATAATTTTTCACTGTCTCATTTTAAAAATAAAAATAAAAATAATTGAAAGCAGGGACTCAGACATTTTTACACCCATGTTCATAGCAGCATTATTCACAGAAACTAGAACATGGAAGCAACCCAGGTGTTCACTGATGAATGAATAGATAAACAAATTGTGATATGGACATACGATAGACTATTATTCAGAACTGTTGGCATGTGCTACAACAAAGGACCTTGAAAACATTATGCTAAGTGAAATAAGCCACACACAATGGGACTAATACTGTATGATTCCACTTAAATGATGTACTTAGAGTAATCCGATTCATAGGGAAGAAAAGTAAAATAGTGGTTACTAGGAGCTAAGTAAGAGAGAAATGAGGAGTTATGGTTTAATAAGTATAGAATTTTATTTTCAGATGGCAGAAAACTTCTGGACGCGATGGTGGTGACAGTTGTTCAACAATGTGGATGTGCTTAATACCGCTGAACTAACTGTACACTCAAAAAATGGTTAAAATGGTACATTATATTATATATCTCTTACCACAATAAGAGAAAATAGGAAAGGATAATCAGACACTTAAGAAAGGCCTCTAAGATAGAGAGCAAAATAACTATAAATAAGAAAACTGGATGGTACAGAGACAACCCAAGGAGTAGAAGAAAAATTTATAAATAATACTTTTAGTGGGGTGAGAAAAGATATTACCCCTACAAACTGCATATTACAAAAGAACAACATACTAGACAAATGATTATTCCCAAAACAAAGAAAAACTTTTGGAATTAAAACATTTAATAACAAAAATTTAATACTAGAATATAAAGTTGAGGAAATATCCCAGAAATGGACCAAAAGATCAAGAGGTATAAAATAGTGGAGGGAGACAGTATTTTGCAGAAATTACAATATCTAAATAATTTGACATCCAAACAACAAAGAAAAAAAAAGAAAAGGAAATCATCAAAAGAAATAATAGAAAAATATTTTTCAGAACTAAAAAGCAAATGTATCCAGATTGAAGGGGCCCATATAATATTCAGAATAATGAATAATGAAAAGCAAAAACAAACAAACACACAAACAATTAATTTTGAAATTTCAGGACCCCAGAAAGAAAGTAAGGATTCTATAAGTATTTAGATAGAAAAATGTAATATATCAGATGCTAAAGATAAGAACTGAAAAAGACAATGGACCTCTTTTTTTATGTGTACAAAATCAGCATTCATTTTTTTAATTAAACTTATTGGGGTGACATTGATTAATAAAATTATGTAGGTTTCAAGTGTACGATCCAATAATATATCATATGTATGTTGCATTGTGTTCACTACCCAAAGTTAAATTTTCTTCTGTTACCTTACAACAGACCTCTCATAAGTAACATTAGAGGATAGAATGGAGCAAAACCTTCAGAATTCTGGGGGGAAATTTACTAACAACCAGAAATTTTATATCCGTCTAAACCATAAATTGAGTATGAAAAAGAATACAGATGCTTTCAAATATACTTAAGAACTCAGAACTTTTCCTTGCTGTTTAATCTTTCTTAGCAACCTACCAGGAATAAAAGAAAAGCACTGAATGTAACGTAGGGCAGTGAAGAAGTCCCAGGATAAGAGCTGCACTTCGCAGTCTGAAACAGGCTCAAATTCTCCAGTTAGACTTTTATATCTTTATTTTTCTTGACACCTACGCAGCAGTTTTATTCTCTCATCTAATCTTCCCAATGCATCCTATAAAGTAACATGAATTTTTTATTAAGTTTATTGGGGCGATGTTAGTTAATAAAATTGCATGGATTTCAAGTGTACAATTCAATAAGACATCATCTGTGTATTGTATTGTATGTTCACCACTCAAAGTCAAATCTCCTTCTGTCACCACATATTTGACCCTTTTTATCCTTAGCTACCTTTCCACTTCCCCCTTTCCTTCTGATAACCACTAAACTGTTGTCTGCGTCTATGAGTTTTTGTTTGTCTTATTCACTTGTTGCTTTCAGTTTTATATCCCACATATGAGTGAGATCATATGGCTCTTAACTTGTTCTGTTTGACTTATTTTACTTAGCATGATATTCTCAAGATCCATCCATATTGTCACAAGTGACACATTTTTTAACTCCACATGAGTTAAAGTTTAGATAGGCTGAAAGTCAAGAGAAAGGAAAGGTTTTAAGATGAAAATAAGAATTTCTTTTTGATATATTGAACTTGACAATAGTTGGAAATATTAATCTGAAGCTTAGGACAGAGATTCGGGCTGGAGACCGATTTTAGGAGGTAAATGAATTTAAAGGATGGGATGAAATCAACTATGAAAGCCAATATATTTTAAAAACAAAGAGTTTCAAACCATAAGGGAATAAGAAATAAGAAAACAGATCAAAACTTATAGAATAAAAACAATAATCAAAGCTGTATCAGAAAAAAGAATCCATGATATAGAAATACCAAAAGCTACTAGTGAAAAGCTTTTTCCCATATAACTGGAAAAATTAATGAAAGGAAACCAAGGTCAAGAACTGTCATTTGTTGTATGAGAGAGACAGAGAGAGAGAGAGAGAGAGAGAGAGAGAGAGAGAGAGAGAGAGAGAGAGAGACAGAGACAGAGAGAGACAGAGAGAGAAAATTTTCCAGTTAGAAAATGCTGACTACTTTCAAGGGGACCAGTCTCCTTGCTGGTCTCATGCTTCCATGAAAAGGAACTTCTATAAGAATAACACACTGATTTTTCTCTCCACCTCTGATTTCTCCATGTAAGAAACACAGTGATTTACCTATCTGCTTTTGAGAGAAGGAACTGAGCATGTATGGTTTAGTCCCTGCTCCCGTTTCTTTGGTTAAATTCATAAGCTAGAAAAAGTGTGCACCCTGTCTCCTTACCTTGCCATGTGGTAGGGGTCCAGCCACCAGAGTGAAGACATATAGTTGGACCATGACTCTGCCCATGATTCTGTCAAAAATGAAAAGTAGCGTTTAATAAGCCCCTTTGGCCTCAGATCTAAAACCACTTTCTCCAATCAGCTTTAGAGTAATACAACTGACATTTTGGTCTTCATTTTCTATCTTCTGTGTTCTCAAGTGAATTGCATAATTTGTAACCCAAGCTGGTCCTAACCTAGGAATGAAAGAGAAAATAAATTAAAATATCAATGGTTACCCACCAAAGATTGCTCATAATATTAAATGTGAGAAGGCAATAGGCAAATTCACAAACCTCTAGTTCTTAGGCAAACTATAGGCCAGAAATGTTTTCTTTAGTGATTTTATTTGGGATATATGTTTTACATGACTAGGTAATTAGGCAAACATAATATTTGATTGTATAATGTCTTCTTCCTAAACTGCCTCACATTTAGGTCTCCTGAATAATCTCCGTAGAATTTGAGTTTGCTATCTTTACAATAATGCAATGATTACAGAATTTGAAGTTAAATAGAATGTTTTAGACCTATAAATACCAACATGGTTAGACCTTCAAGCCAAATGTTAACTAAAAAAGCGAGGTGCAGAAGATGTGTACATTAGGGTTTTATGTATATTTAAATATATTGTCTGATTCTCTTTTCTTAATATGAAAGGATTTTTTCTCTTTTCTCTCTAGACTTTATAGCAGCAGTCTCCAACCTTTTTGGCACCAGGGACCCATGCTCCTATGAGCATCTAATGCCTGATGATCTAAGGTTGGGATTAGGAGGTGAAGCTAGTGCTGGGAAACAGCTGTAAATACAGAGGAAGCTTTACTCACTTGCCTGCCACTCACTTCCTGCTGTGCGGCCTGGTACTAGTCCATGGCCCAGGAATTAGGGACCCCTGTGTTAGGATATTTTTTATATACTCATGTTCTGAATTTCATGACACTATGTCTATGAATATGCAAAACAAAACCGTGACCTTACTGAGCTTATGTTTCAGTGTGTGGGACAGATGATAAACAACAAATAAATGAATATATATGTCACATATGACAGAAATGATAACTTATAAAAGATAAATACATCAGAACAAAGGTTTTCCTTTCTTCCCAAGGTTGTATCTAAGCCTTTGGTGTTGTTTATAGAGCAGAATCATCATATATGGGGGGAGGGGTACATTGCTTAATAAAATTTTGACAAACACTTCCAAACTGCCTTTCCAAATAGTCATACTGATTTATAATCCCACCAAGCTTCAATTGATAGGTTAACATACTATATTGATTTCCATATCTTCAATTCATTTTTTTATGCTCTTGATGCTCTTTGTTTTTCTATTTGGTTGTCCAGCTGATTCACTTTTCTCTTTCACAGACCAAGTTTCTGGTTCCAAGTTTATTAATCTCCTGGTGGTGCTCTTACACAGAGTCTTCACTGGGAAGTATACCTGAAGCACTCCTCATGCTGATTCAATAATTCAATCACCCAGTTTGTATGTAATACCTGATCTAAGCCTGATCAGATGATTCACCACCAATACCTTATTTAAGTCTCACCACACACACTGTAAATAAGTGGTAAGTATCCTCGTTGCACAGATAAACACATAGACTAAAAGATAATAAATGACTTATTTCAAGGTGCCACAGAAAATCATTGCAGGAGCCACGATTCAAAACCATGTCCATTGGCCTCCAAAGCCAGTGCTCACCTTCCTTAAATATTCTTGTCATCAGACTTTGGGTGCTAAACTGCTCTGCTACAGCATTTGCTATTTTGAAGTATAACAAAATTAAGATCTGCACTTACTGCTGTTCACGTAAATAAAGGCTTTGCAATTGTTTGTACATCTTCTTATATCCCAATCCAATGCTAAAACTATTTTGTCTCTCAGAAAAATCAAGATCTTTCTTTCCATTCAGGTTCTAGATTCACCCTCTGAATTCTTGATCTTACATTGCTCTCCATATTTTTTGACAGTAGCCCAGAATAGTCCTATAAAATTTCCTTCAATTCTTGCTTCTCTTAAATGCTACAAAACCAGGGAAATGTCTAAGAGAGGTTTTCTAGCTTCCAACATTATTGTCTTCTGCACAGACATTCACATAAACATCAACGTGTCTAAAATCAAATTACATGTTAGTTACTTAAGTCCTAGAAAAATAGTAATTACTCTCAAATAATGCGAAATTTAGGATCACAGAACCCTAAAACATTGAAGTTAGAAAGAATCATAGCAACCCTCAGCCCAACGATGACCAATAGAATCCATAAATGGAAGTAGTTCCTCGGCACATGGTGTCATGAAAGTTGGAGTCCCATTTGGGCTTGCAGGAAGGAGTACTGTGATCTATTAGCAAAGTCTGCCCTGAGCAGCTATAGGAACACCAGGCCTTAGGGCAGCTGCTGAGAAATGCTGATCCAAAAGGAGCACCAAAACAAAACATCACTGGAATAAACCAGTTAAATATGATTTGTCCCACTCCTACCAAAGCAGACAGAACCCTGAAATGAGAAAATTTTAAAGCCCTTCTCTGCTGAGATCTTTTACAACTTTCTCATGCAGTCCCAGTAAGCTAAAACTCTGAATCTAAATATCTTATGATAAAGTATATTTTCTCAGAAGAATAAATTTATTTTATTATACACATTTTTAAAGTGAACTAAATAAACCTGAAGAGAGAACAAGAGCACATGTAAAAAAGTAATATTTTAGAGAATTTTCATTGATTCTGCTTTGCCTTGTTAAATTAGCAAATCCAATTTTTATTAGTTAAAAAATAAAAAGAATCAGTTGCTTTTAACCATTCCCTTTTCCTTAGCCAAATAAATATCAAAAAAAAATTTGTAAAGAATATTAGTTTGAATGAGGGCCAATTGGGCCTCGGGTGCCCACACATCACCATCTGGCCCGACCTCTGGATATATAAAAAAATACGCAGATTATATATTTATTAGCTCTCATCTTATTCAAAGCATATATTTTATGGAGAAGGAAACTAAAGCCCAGGTATACTAAGCCATTTATCTATAAATATACAACTAGTTAATGGTAGAACTAGGATTGGAATCCATTTCTCTTGCTTATTAGTTTAGCACTGTTAACACTATATAGCTCCTTGTCCCACAAGTAAGTGACAATGGACCATCTACTTAATCACCCCATCACTCATCAAATATACATGCAGGAGTCACAGAATTAAAACAGTACAGTCTCAGGCAACACCAACATGCTCATAGCCTGATAGGAGGCTGGGTGCCACCAACCGCAGAGGATGTCCTGCCTTTCTGAGGAATGCAATCTAAGGTCTTTGAAAATCTGCAAACTCACACATACCATTGATTTTAGACCCTTTCACTCCTTTTCTGAAGCTTTAAAAAAAAATTGTGTTTAACACTTCATGGTAGTTATTGTATACAGAGCAATAAAGATAAGTAATTCAAATTCTTCTCTACCATAAGGTCTTTGCACTTTGTTCCCTCCAGCAGGAATACTCTCTCCTCCCATCTTCACATGGCCAGCTCCATCTTGTCATTGCATATCTCCTTCTTCTTTTTTAAAATTGTGATAAAATATCCATTTTATCCGATTTTTAGTATTTTTTAAATGCACAATTGAGTGGTATTAAGTACATTCATGATGTTTTGCAATCCTCCCCCACCATCTCTTTCCAAAACTCTTTCATCACATCAAACAGAAACTATACCTGCTAAGCAATAACTTTACATTCCGCCCCCCGCCCTCAGATTCTGGTAATCTCTAATCACATTCTGTCTCTGCAAATTTGCCTATTCTAGATATTTTGTACAAGTGGAATCAAACAATATTTACCCTTTTGTAGTGGCTTATTTCACTTAGTAAAATGTTTCAAAATTCATCTATATTGTAACATGTATCAGAATTTCATTCCTTTTATGGTTAAGTAATATTCCTTTTAATGAATACACCACATTTTGTTTATCCATTTATCTGTTGATGGACACGAGTTATTTATATCTTTTGGCCACTGTGAATAATGCTGCAATAATCTCCCTTCTAATACTGACTTTTCTCACTTTCCATCATATCACCCTATTTCATTTTCTTCATAGAACATATCATGACATGAAATTAATTTTTTAATTTAATTTTCTTTCCTCCTTCACCCTTTCCCTAAAAGTATAGTCCATTGGAACAGAGAACCTCTTCATTCACCCCTTTATCTCCAAACTAGCATCCTAGCATAGGTGCTGGTATATAGTATATACTCAAAAAATATTTTTGAATGAATAAATGGAAAAAGCAATAATGAAGTGCAGAGGTAGGCAGGTGATCATACTTACTCACTTGCTAACTCCTGCCTTCCCATCACAGAGCAAATCACACAGGTTCATATCTTAGCAAGATGACAAATTACTACACACTGTGGGTCTTTGAGATGTGATGCATAAAGTAGAATTCACATACATTAAATCCTAAAATTTTCTAATGTCTACTAGATTATATGGTTGAAAGTTTCTAGGAAGGCAATATGAGCAATAAATACAGGACACAGAAATGCTAACAGGTAAAAAGAAGTGGGAAGGGAAAAGGAAAGAAGCTTTGTTTAGCTCTGTGGCCTGAAGAAAGGGCTGCTAATGCCTTTCTTACAAATGAAGGGGATCTCACTTAGCATAGTTGACCAGAGAGGCATGTGGGAAAGTAGTCTAATCAGGGAGCCTCTGTCACCACTTTCTACCCTAGTAGCTCCCAAACCTGTCACCTTGTTAGACAGGTACCTCTTTGAGGCCAACACACTTTCTCCCTGAGAAAGACTTCTCTCCATTGATCTTGTCCCTGCCAGTGCTAACAATCAAAATTGTAGAGAATTTCAGTCAGTACACGTTGATCCCATTACTGCTTACTACATAGCTGTTTCCTGGGGGCAGGAAGATAATCCAATTCTGCTCCTTCCCAGCACACAGGCATAAAACTATAATACATAATATATTATGTCATAGGCAGGCTCTATCCAGCTCAGCATTCTATCTGTAACACCGGGAGCAAAGAATATTTTCTGAGCAACACTAGTACTTGCTACATGTGACACAGATGCCAAATCCTGCTGTCTCTCCATGAAATCCCATAGTGCCCCTGCTTCCTGTTTCTCTTTCCTCTGTAAACCACCTGCACTTCATCCTTACTGATTCCATTCAGCAGATACCCACTGGCCTCTTACAATGTTCCAGGATATATGTTGAGAATCAGAGGTAAAATCCAGCCATTGCCCTAGGTAGTTAGTTCACCATCAAGCAGGAGAGGCAGAAAATAAATCAGTACCCATAAGACACTTTGATAAGTGCTTAATATGAGTTTGTTGTAAAGCTCTATGAAAATATTAATGAGTGAAGAGTGTCAGGGAGACCTGATAATTTATTAGGGCCTGATGTTTTATCATATTGAAGGTGATTAGAAGGTCACCAGAGAGAGAAGGATAGACAGGGAGTCCAAGAAAAAGCACAGAAGGATAAGTGTACAGTGCACAGCAGTGTGGTGAAACTGAGATGCAAGCTCTGGCTAGAAATGGGGCTGAAAAGCAGATTGGACCAAGTTTGGAAGGGTCTTCAAGTGCTGAGCAGTTTAGACTTTATCTTGTTGCCTATTGAGACCTAACAGAGGCTTTCAAGCAGGAGTGAGACTGAATTGACAAATGTTATTAGCCAATTAGATAAAGGTATGAAAGAAGGAGATATGTCAATGATGCCTTGAAGTTTTTGTAGCTTGGCCAATTTAGCGAGGGAAGAAAGAATTTCAGACACATCGATATTGAAAGAACGGAGAAAACACAAGAAGAAAGAAATGGGAGTGGATAATATTGCCACTGAAGATTGTATACAGTGGAATCAGAAAGGTAAGGGCTGAGACATAGGAACACCAATAAATTTTTTTAAAAGCCCAAAAGGGCAATGAAAGAGAAATATGAAGGGGAAGTAATCTAGAAGAGAGAAGGGAGCTAAAAGAGAACAGCCATAGAAGTCCAGAGGGGAAAACGTGCATTCATAGTTACACGCTCCATGAATGTTGAATAGCTTGATGTTTGAACAATGGAGACAGAATATAGGAATGAGGGAGTCTTTGGCGACCTTAGGAAGTTCAGTTTCAGCATAGAGGTAGCAAAAAAAAAATTTTAAAAAGTCAGATTACCACACACAAAGATTTTAATAGGCAATGAAAAAGTAAAGTAGAGGTTGTTAGCCTTGGCTGGGTCCCAGATTGGTATGGTATGAGAAACAAGCACAGGTATTTTTTAAAGCTTTCCCATAAGATTTCACTGGGCAGCCAAGGGAATAGCCAACTGATGAGAGCAAGTAGGGATGACTTACACAGTGATGAAGGTAGGGACCTAGAGGGTGGATCTTGAAAGGAAAGCCAAGTCGAAAGAAAAAGAAAAAGGATGAAAAAGAGGTAATATGGACATACTTGTGTATAGGAGGGAAAAGCCTGGAGAAAGAGAAGGAGAGAGAGACCGACAGAGAGAGAGAAACAGAGACAGACAGAGACAGAGACAGAGATACAGAGACAGAGGAGGGAGAGAAAGAAGATATAAAAAGAGGGAATTGAACTTTCCCAACAGAAGAAAACAGGAGGCAAAGACATCAGCAGTGACTGATGAAAAGGTTAACTTTGGTGACAAGTAATAACTTTTTCAAATAGAATCATGAAGGAAAAAAATATAGGTAAAAATAAAGACATATTTAGAAGAATAAGGGACATACATGAGAGAGATTACTTCTGATGGACTGTATTTTCTCTGTAGAGCTTCAACTAGCCCATGTGCTGGGAATGAAAAGGGGACAGTAGGTTGAGTGAAATAAATGGAAGTTACAGGCAGTCACTAAAAGGAAAGTTAGAGAAAGTTAACTAGAGATAATTAAAAAATGACTGAGCAGCACTGGCAACCTGGTAGAGGCTGGAAGGCTCATAAAGTTGTAGTGGAACCAAATTTTTATGGTTATGTGATTTTTCCCTAGCACTGTTCATCAGCCCCAAAGCAGGGAGAGAGAAGGAAAACAGTTGGATTGACACAGCATTTGGAATGAAGGCACAGCTGGGAAGCAGGACAAGAAGATGAGGACTTGAATAAGTGTGCCCTTAAAAGGATGGGTGATTAAATCTAAATCAGAAAGGAGAGAAGGTAAAGGCCAAGAGAGGTCTCACAGCCTACAAAATCAGTGTCAAATATAGAGAGCACATATTTAGGCATAATGCTTTGTATTAGTCAAGGTTCTCCAGAGAAACAGAACCAATTTCTTATAATAAGTCTCATTATGAGAAATTGGCTCATGCAATTACAGAGCTGAGAAGTCCCATTATCTGTCATCTTCAAGCTGGAGACCCAGAAAAGCCAGTGCTGTGGTTTCATTCCAAGTCTGAAGACCTGGGAACCAGTAGAGCTAATGTCATCCTCATCCAAGGACAGAAGAGCAATGTGTCAGCTTATACAGTCAGGCAGAGAAAGAAAATTCAACCTTCTTTTGTCTTTTTGTTCTATTCAGGCCCTCAGTGTGTTGGATGATGCCCACCCACATTAGGGAGAGCCATCTACATTATTGAGTCCACTGATTCAAAGGCTAATCTCTTCTGGAAACACCCTCACAAAGAGAAATGATATTTAACAGAATATCTGGGCACCCCATGGCCAGCCAAGTTGGCACATAAAATTAACCATCGCAAGCTTGATAATAGTAGCTCTTTTTGTAACCCTGGAATGTAAGCACCAGACATTATGCTAAAAGCTTTACATGTATGGTTTCACTTTACAGAAGAATAACTACAGTTAAATGCCCCTGTACCTCTCTGACTTCAAGACTCATGTTCTTGAGCGTTTGGTCCAATGGGGTTGAAGTTAGATTTCTGAGCATAGAGTTTTGTAGGTTGATGCATCCCAAGTGATGAACCAGGTATAGGAAATTAAGTTGCCATTGTCAGTGGCATGGAGCTGGAGATAGAAATCAAATTCAGTGTTACCCTCTATTTTGCAAACCTGAGTTGAAAATCTATGAAATGAGTACTTCTCATATTTTAAACTCCTGAAAACTCAAAGATGTGAGTACAGGAATGTCAGTGGTATAGCAGCAGGAGTGACAGAAGGAGTAGGCCATTTTTAATGCTATATATACATTCTAGTTTGTCAAAGCCAAAGTTTGGGATACTTTGTTCTGACCATGGAACACATGTAAAAGGGGCCGGCCCTAAGAGTGCAAGTGTGTGTGCCCAGGCTCCCATTTCTCATCAGGAGCACAGCCATTCCCAACCAGGTAACAGATATGGTGACTGTGCATTTCAAAAGAGGAGCTATGTGTGCTACTTCCCGTATGTGAAGCTTTTGCAGAGACAAACACTGGGCCCAAAAGTGTTGAGATGTCTGGAACAATTCAAGGACTAAGTTCAAGCTCCTTAGTATGGCAAACAAAGCTCTTCCTGATGGGGTCTGGCTTTCCCGACCAGCTCCACTCTAGTGTCAAGCACTGGCAACCTCCAAACCTGCCATGTTGTCTTGCTGCTGGACCTTTGCATAAGCTGTCCTCCTCCTCCGTATCGGCCTGGCGACTCCTACTTATCCTTTGTGTCTCGTCTTGAGCTTACTTCTTTAAAAATTCCTTCCCAAATGTTCCCAAAGTAGTTTTGTTGCCCTTCTCATGAACTCCCTCGACATCCAGACCTGACGCCGGTTGTGGCACTTATCACACGGTACTTGTTTACTTATCCATCTCCTTCACTAAACTGTCAGCTACTTGAGGGCAGAGGTATGTCTTGATCATCATTGTATCCCCAGAACCTCATGCAGTGCCAGAAAATTAGAAGGTGCTCCATAAATACTTGTTACCTTAACAAGGTTAATGACTTATGAGGAAGGAAGAGCTTGCATCTGGACTACTGTGGAAAATCCAAGCTGATGAGCCCACCTCCTCAGGGGAAGTGGCCCCAAGCAAAGAGACACCAGAGTCAGAGAGCCATAGCCAAAGAATTTTTCTCCACTGGTTCCCCAGAGGAAATTACTGCTTTGAGCCACAGTATTACAAACCTGGTTCTTGAAAGAAGAAAAAATGCCAGGGCTGGTAGCTCAAATCAGCAGATGAACAGCCACCCTCTCTTGAATGTGCTGCTTCCATGAAGCAGAAGCTCAGCCTCCCCTTCCCTGAGACCGCTCTTCAGAGTCTGGCCTTTTGGGGTTTCACTGTGAGGACATCTGGAGGGAGGGTGGGTTCCCACTCTGCTTGAGGTCTTTTCTTATGAAAGGCTCTGAACAGACAGACTCAGTGGGAACCTTCTCAGTGGGAGGGTCTGTGGCCGGCACTTCCACATAGAGCATCGGATTTACTCCTTACAAATACATTGTAAAGATAAAAACATTACTTTTAGACTTATAAAGGTGAAAACCAAGGTTCAGGAAATTAAATAACTCACCCAAGATCATAGCTAGTCACGGACTGAGTTGTTCTTGGTGAAAAATAAGTAACCTCTGTCAGGAGACTGTTCAGTTTTTTACACTGCTGTCACACACACAAAAAAACCCACACAATACTCCACTACCTGCCTCCAGAAGCTGTGGGTGACAAAGCACGCACACACACACTGTGAAAGTCCACCAAGTGATAATTAGTGTTGTTACAACATGAAAGAATAGAAGAAACTGTGAAATTCTCCACTATCCCAGGAAAGAATCAGCCATTTTTCTACTTTGATAACCACAGTATTCTCAAGTGCAAGGTAAGGATTTAAGCAATAGTTTCCCATACTTCTAATTTAAGTTTAAAATTTCCAGGAGGAGCAGAATGTGGCAATTAGCTAGGCCTTTGCTTTTTTTTTTTTTTTTTTTTTTTTTTTTTTGGAAGTTATGTAAGTTGTTTACTCTCATAAATAGCCAGAAAGAGTTGAGTGATTTTCAGTGGCCTGCACATCAATATTCTATGTAGTCATTAATCGTTCACAGATTACTTTACATTCTGCACATGCCCTCAAATGTCCTTTTACCTAAGTTGGGTGCTTCAAGTTATAAATCCCCATGAGAAGCAAATCCATAATATAAATATTGGTGTCCTAAGGAGCACACATGGAGGGATTTCAAGACACTAAGGGAGAACGTGCTCTGTGTATAAGGGGTGCCATGACTCAACTCCAGCCAAACGTTGCCATGTAGCATACCAGACTCAGTGTGGCTGAGTCTTCTGATTCCCTCCTTCCCACCCACTCCACCCTGGCCAAACACACACACACAAAAAAACCCATAAAGCTGAAATTTCAAATGAAATTTTCTGATTTGTGAAACAGTATATGAACTAAACAGCATATGGCTGTGGAAAATTTTCCATCCAGTCTATGACCCCTGGATTAATGCCTGCAACACTGCTGTCCCCTAGGATCCAGGTTTTCAATAAGCCCATGAGAGCTGAACAGTACAGCCCAGAACCCAAGAACAGCCACAGCAGGTGGGGATGGGCAGCCATGAGGGATGGCAGCAGGAGGCCTTCATGTCTTAAGAATCTTGAGCATTGAGCCAAGGAAAAAAGGAACTGTCTGTCCCATAAGAAAGCTACAGTGCTCAACAAGTCTTTATAATGTCAATTTTAACATCTTTAATAATTTTGCAGCAGTAGCATCTGCTTAGGCAATGTGAAACATAGTTTGAGAACATTACATGACACCTTTTATCTCAACTGTAGGTGAGGTGAGCTACAAGTACAACTATTTACAAGCAAGACAATCACAGGTACAGAGGTGTGCAATTTAGAGGAAATCTGACCAAGGGATCAAATAGAATTCCTAAAGGATAGTATGACCTCTTAGAAGAGGCCAGGCTAACAGGAAAACTCATGGCAATGTGCTAATCTCCAGAAGCATCTTTGCTTTCTTCAGCAAAGGTGTAGTGAGGCTATCCTTGTGCCAAGCACTCTGCTAGATGCCAGGGATATAGCCATGAACCACACTAACAATGTCCATTGGCAGAAGTGAAGAAAGAGCCCCTGAATTTTGCACTGTCCAAGAAAGATTGCTCTCACCCAGCCTTTCCCTTCCAGCAGCAGATCTGAAGGGAATCCCAGGGCTCCCTGCCCTGGCAACACCACCCTTCTCTCCCCTCTTACCTGAGTCACCAACAGGACTGATTTCATCTTGCTCTTTATCTCTGCTCATTTCTGCATAAGAAAGCTTAGAACTCCCTAAAATTGTCACTTATCACCCTGTCTTTCATCCCTTAAACCTCTGTTCACTCCTAATCTAACTATCCCTGATTCTCCAAATGCTCCCACTGGGTCCTCTGGAACTCATGGTCCATTGTCAACAAAATCCCTATATCTTCAGCTGCATTTTTTAAAGCTCCCTTTTTCTTTCTGTTCTAACAGAACAAGGAGCCCATCAAGGGCAGAATACTAATTTAAAAATAATAATATTGATAGTAAAAATTAACATGCACACAAACCATGTTCTAGGCACTGTTCCAAACACTTTGCTTGCATTGATTCATGAACCCTCACAACAATCCCGTAAGTAAGCCCACCACCACTCCTGTTTCTGATGAGAAAACTGAGGCACTAAGAAATTAATCAATTAGCCTAATTTAACAGAGATAATAAGTAGTGAAGCAAGAATAAAGGATTTGAAACAAGGCAGGTGAACTCCAAAACCTGTGTGTGTCACCACTGTGATGTATGACATCACAGAATGGTCTTGTTCAAAGAGAAGACACCTCCAAAGAGAGGTGACATGGGCCACAACGGGGAAACAGCACTAGGAAGAGATCAAATCTCTTTGGGTCTAGAACCCACCCCTAAGAAAATCTCAGAACTCCTCCTAAGAACACAGCTTCCTCTGCCGTCCTCTCGAGAAGTGGCTTTTTAATTTTTTTTTTTAATTTCCGTACCTCTGTTCCACCTGGCCAGGATGGGGTAGGGATCCTCCTTGATCTTTATTAACCTTCCACACCACTGCCCCACAATACTCTTGGTTTTGAAGGTCATGCTGCCTTGTTGCAGTCATCTATAGACCCCTGCGTCATTGCCCTCATTCCTACAAGGCTTGAGCAGCTGGCTCACTGTCACCCTCTCCAATACTAATTCAGTTTTGATTCACAGTGATTTCATTTTCCATAGAGAACATTTCTGCAATGCCCTGGACTCACAGTTCCACGGTCTCTGCTATTCCCATTCTAACATTCTGACTTAGCCACCCGCTCCCATGGCCATACCCTAGACCAGCAATCCCCAATCTTTTTGGCACTAGGGATCAGTGCTCCTCTGAGAATCTAATGCTTGATGATCTGAGGTGGTGCTAGCTCTGGGGAGCAGCTGCCAATACAGATAAAGCTTTGCTCACTAGCCCACTGCTCACCTCCTGCTGTGTGGCCTGCTTCCTAACAGGCCACAGACCAGTACTGGTCTGAGGCCCAGAGGTTGGGAACCCCTGCCCTAGACCTTTTCATACAGGTAATTCACTGCTCCATTATCTTAATTCTAAGGACACTACTTTCACACCACTACCTCTCATCTTCAGTTTGCCAGTTCCAAAAATTATTGTCCCCTCTGTAACCTAAACACATTAAGTGTTACTACATTTTTACTCTTCTTCAATTCTCTCATAATTTTGCTTTTCTTCATAGCCTGCTTACCTTTGGTATGTATTATTATCATTACCCCCTAGTATATACTTCAAATCCTTTCTCCATCGCTCCTTTACTCTCAGCTAAAAAAAATTATAAAAAACACAACCATTATTAAGTCTCACTCTCTGATTATTCTGAACCTTTATCCAAGCAACTAAACTTGATGGGAAAAAAATACACAAGCTTACTGACTGGCTTACTTTGAATTCACGATGAACAACCTTGAATGGGCCCAAATGCTATCTTTGATCCTACTACATTTCCCAAGCCATTCACTCATCCACTTTCCTTCCCAGTTCAGTTCTGAGGGAATGCGATCATAGGGCTAAACAATTATTTTGTAACTTTTCTCCTTTATACTCCTTACTCTCAGCTAAGAAAAAAAGAAGCAATCTGAAGAGAATTCCGCAGCCTCCCACAAACACATCTACCAACCTCAGAGCATCTGGCCCATATGCTCTGCCTTCCCTCC
This sequence comes from Rousettus aegyptiacus, assembly GCF_014176215.1. Classification (NCBI taxonomy): domain Eukaryota; kingdom Metazoa; phylum Chordata; class Mammalia; order Chiroptera; family Pteropodidae; genus Rousettus; species Rousettus aegyptiacus. The sequence continues at coordinate 70,856,987 of NW_023416309.1, forward strand.
CATTACCATGATTGAACTGAAGGGCTCCTCTCTAAGGCCAATGCCTCTGCTAGAAAGAATCCTATATCCTCAATCTCTTTACAATACCAACATAATTGTTCAATAACTCCCTCCTCTCATCTAATTTTCCTTCATGATCATCCCATTTTTCTGACTCTTCACTCTTCCAGCTCTCGCCCTACTTCTCTGCTCCCCTTCACAGAGTTGTTTCCACTCTCTCCATTTTTCTCTTGACCCCAGTCTTCCTGGACTTACTTCCCCATCACTCCACCAAAACTGTTCTTGTACAGGTCATCAATAACTTTTAGGTTGCCAAGCCCATTGGTCAATTCTCAGTCTTCATCTTATTTAACCTTAGCAACATTTGACAGTTTGTCCCTCCCTTCTCTCTAAAACCCTTTTATGATTCACCTTCACAATATACTTCTCTCTAGGTTCTTCAACGTCACGTACTCCTTCTTGATCTTCTCTCCTGGTCCCTGCCCATATCCCAGAGCTCTAAATTTAATAGGGCCCAGACTCAGCCCTTGGCTTTCTTTCATCTATCTATCTTCTTGTCTAGGGATCTCATACAGTCTCCTGGAGTTAAATCTCATTTACTCTAGTGTCTTCGACCTTCTATCTCCAGCTAAGCCTCTCCCCTGAATTCTAAACACCTTGACTCAACTTTACATCTCAGTTAGACTTCTAATAGTCACCTTGAATTCTAAATGAAGAAAACCCAACTCCTGATTCACCTTCAGTACACAAACACACACACACACACAAACACACACACACACACACACACACACACACACACACGTTCCATCAGTCTTCAGTAACTATTATCTTAATTCTTCCACCCAAAAGCCTTAGAGTCTTTCTTGCCCTCACTCCCAACACTCAAACAGTAAATTCTCTAAACTATGTTGGGAAAGACAGTCTCAGGTACACTATCTTTCAATCCCACTTAGACACATAAAAATAGGCTTTGAGCCTGGAATACTTCCTGATCAAAAGATAGAGCCCACACAGCCTATGCCAAGCTTATCACCTTGTGTAGGAATATCTTTCCCTGTTTCAGGTACAGAGGGTGTTCCTTTGTTCCGCTTAAACATGTATATAAATGGCCCTCAGGCACACCTCCAGCTTCAGTGTTTCAGACATTATGGGAGAGGGACTGGGATCTTTTTACTGAAGCACTAGAGGGATGCACATAGGCCAATGTCCCTGTGTCACATCCCAGGGAGGACTTGCTAGCCATGAGGAATTAACACACACTATTGGAGTTGATCTTACTCTGTCTCTTCTCTCCGTAAGTGAACATTATTCCATCCAGTGCTTGACTGTTGTGTTTTCCTTGGTGACTCCAATTCCAAGATTCAATGGCAGAAGTGTTTGGAGACCTCCCTTGGGATTGATAACTGATGTGTGGTACTCTGCTCAACACTCTGCCTTCAGAATATGTAGAACATCTGTTTTTTACCATCCTAGTCTAAGCCACAATTACCTGATTATGCAATTGCAAATAACTTCCTCCCTCCACCTTTGCCCCATGACACATAGCAGCTAGGGGTCATGGAACTGTGAGTCCAGGTCATTGCAAGGATGTTCTCTATGGAAAGTGAAATCACTGTGACTCAAAATTAAAGTAGTACTGGAGAGGGTAGAAGTGAGCCAGCTGCTCAGATCCTTGAATGTTCATCGGATCATGCCACCGTTCAGCTCAAAAACAGTTTCCCATTTTGCTCAGAGTAATAGCCAGGGCCACCTGCTACTTTTATGATTTTACCTCCCACCACTCTAGAACCAGATAACTCTGTCAGCCATAGTTGGTCTCCCTACTGTATCTTGAACGTACAAAGCATGTTCCAGCCTCAGGACCTTTGCACTTTCTAGGCCCTCTTCCCAAAATGCTCTTCCTCCAGATATCCTCATAACACACTCTCTCATTTCTTTCAGGTATCTGCTTGCATGCCACCTGACTACCCTATTAAATATTCATAATATCCTTTATTCCCATCCCTAGAATGAGAATGGAAGTTCTACGAGGCAGGCTGTGTCTGCAGGTCTCAGAAGAGTGCTTGGAATGTGTATAGGTGAGTTACAGTTATTGGTGGTATGAATGACCCCTGTCCTCATGGAGCTTACACTCTATTAAGGCAGACAAACATTGAGCAATTGATGACATACACTTCACATTACTGATAAGTGTTGTGAAGGATAAGTACAGAGTGCATAGAGGGTGTATAACTAGCATGTTCAAGGTCCTGAGGCTAGAAGTACCATAACTTAGGGTCTTGAGATTCTGAGTTATGTTAACTGCTTAGGGATCAAATTTATGTCTTACTTACCTCTGGGGGAGGGGCAGGGGGAAGTATGGCATAGGCATGCCCAAATTAACTTGTCCTAGGAATATTCATATTCTCAAGTATTCACTTGAGAATATGAAGCAAATATCTTTGCTTCTGCTTTTAGCTGCATGTAAGCCAGCCTCAGTGGAGATGATGAAGGGCAGGGGAGATTCTGTGTGTCCAGCCCTTTAGTGGAACAGTATTTTCAGTCTGCCCAGATGCGACTATGTTCCCATGGTAAACCCAGACCCAGGAGGGATAGGACAGGAAGGCTTCTAGCATCCTGTGCCTAGAATAAGCCTTCCTTATGTCAGCTTGACAATGCAAGTCAACCCTTGGGAGAGGAGAAAATTCTATGTTAGCCTGGTGGTTAGATTTTCAATTTCCATTCCTTGGTGTTGAAACACAATAGAAAAGAATTTTTCATGGACACCCTTGCCACCAGGCATCATTTAGCCTCTTCTTGGACCATGGTGGTTGAGACATCATCTTGGATCAACTTCCCAAAAATTCTGAAGCTCAAAACTGGCTTATTATGCCATTGATAATCACCATCACTTTGATGATGTAGTGCTTAGGGAGCACTTACTCTATGCCAGACAGGTGGATTTGTGTGATCATAAATATGGATTATCTCATTTAATCTCACTCTCCTCATACCTTATAAGCTAGATATTTATTATTTCTATTTACAGTTTATGAAGAAGAGACCCAGAAGATAAGCAACTTGCCCAGGGTCATAGGTAAAAATTGGCAAAACCAATACTCAAAACCAAACATGATCCTTGCTTGCTCCAAACCACCATACTATCACTCCAACGGGCACCATATCTGTGCCTGATCCTGTGTGTTATGCATTAAACACATTATCTCAATCAGTTTAATCCTCTCAGTCACTTTTTCCAGATGAATAAACTGAGTCTCAGAGAGGTTTTTATAAATCAACTGCTCAAGGTCTAGTGCAAGTAAGTTGCACAGGTCAATTTCACCCAGAGCTGTCTGCAATGTCAAACCTCCTCCCCTTATAAAAAATAAAGAAAGTGGAGGGTGGGAAGGGAATGATAAAGTGAAGGTCCACATCACTAATGAGTAAGAAAGGTGGGATTTGAATCAAAATTGTCAGCTTCTCAAGAGCATCACAATGCCCTCTAAGAAGTGTGTCCTGTGCCCGGCCCCCTGACCTCTGCACACTCAGTGCAAAGCAGTTAAGAGAGACTTCCCTTTCTGATGCTGCATGCGGCTGAGCCAGGTTCCCAATGGAAAACCAACACTTGGCCAGTCTTTCTCCAGGGCTGGACGCAAGTCAGTCAGACATGGAGCAGGAAATGTTAGGCAGAGAAACTTCTGCTCTGCTTCTGGATCATGCTCATTCTCAACAAGATTGTGAAAAGGAAGCAAACTAAAAGCAGTGTTCATCTGCCCAGCATTTGACCCAACAGTCAGGTGTTGGCCCCGGGGGATGGAGTATAAAACATCTGCTGTATGTGCACCACATTTATCTTGTTCTATGTGCCCCAGAGTGTGCTGTTTACTTTCTCACTGGAGGTGCAATTATTTAACGAGGTGCTGAAGCCTGGGAAAGATTGCACATTTTAATCAAAGCACCAAGTGAGTGAGTCTAGATGACTTTACAAAATATATCTGAGGCGAATTTTGCACAGCAACGTCTGGGTATCAGGTAATTAAGTGAAAAGGGAAATAACCTCCCAAGGGGTGTAAACAAGCACAGTAAGTCAGTCTCATTTCAGTGTTATGCTGAGTGGGGAAAATGGATTTCTGAGTGGACTGCAGCTAGGGCTCCTTCCTCCAATGTCGAGTGGGGTGGGGAGGTGAGCCGTGGGGCCAAGCTGTGGGGCCATGGCGCCTCCTGCAGGTTGAAAAGAAAAAAACTACCTTTGGAGAGAGCCTTGTCAAATGCCCTCAACTAGGAGAGGATGAAGACTGGCGACTTCCTCAAGGTCACACGGCACTCAGGGGCACAGCTAGGACCAGACACTAGCTTTCTGATTCCCAGTCTTGTGTTACTTCCAGTCCACTTGGCCAGTGCTACCTAGATGTCAGCTATTAATAAAAACGAATGCAATAATAATAACTAAAACAGTGATAGCCGACATGTATGAGTGTACGTGTTACCAAACAAGGGTCCGCTGCCTGATGCATAGAGAGAAGAAAAAAGCTTTACCTTCAAGTCGACTGGTAAGGAGACAGGAGGAAAGGCTCAAATCTGTCTCTTCTGATCCAGGATGTTGGGCAGGGTTTTAAGGGGTGGCAATTAAGGGTTCATCACAGTGTTACTTGTCAGCGGTGTTTCACAAGTTTGCTTATAAGTGGTGTATCCAAGGTTTAAACTTTGGTTCTGGATAAAAACAGGGTAGGACCAAGGTCTGTAATTAAATATGTGCCAGGTGCTATGCTTCATGCTTTGTATCCAACTCATTAAACTCTCCAAGGACCTCGCTATTTTTCCTCAGTTTAGAGATGAGAAAGCAGAGGCAGAGAATATTTAAGAACCAGCTCAAAGTTGCACAAGCAGAGAGTGTCATAGAATGAGTATCAATCAGATACAGAGAAACTGACAGGCCATCAAGCTGAGCTCGGGCCAGCCCTGAGTTTCCACAGTCCCTGGGTATCTAAAACACTTTCCAGGTTCCTAAGATGAGCCTGGGTACCTCCGCCTGCAGGATCTTGCTTCCAAATGCTTTGTATGGCTTTGGGATAACACCGATCCTGATGAATAACTCAGTCTTTTTCTCATTTTCTACAAAAGCATAACAAACAAGGCTAGAATGAAAAAAAAATGCAAAAAGAATTTGGAATTTGAGAGTGCCACAGACTTTGGGTTCACAAAACACTGAACATTCTCAACAATCCACTGAAAACCATTTGTTAGACATTTTTCTGCAAAGGACCAGGGATTTTTTATTGCTTTTCTTACAGGAAGTTTTTACTCTTTTCTCCTACGTGGGTCTCAGCTGTGGTTTACCAACCTGGGGCTTATCTCTTCCTTAACCCCACCCTCTTCTAACCCTTTTCTCTCTCATTGCATATGAGGAGAAAACAAATGACTAATTTAACTGGACATCCATGCCTTTGGGGGTCTCACCTTCTTTATCAAGATATTTTCTGGGACAGAGGCAATTTCCTTCTCTGGGAGGGATTCTGGAACTAGCTACTAAGAAAATTCATTATTCACTTTTTGACACCAATAAATATGAGGTCTCCTCTTGCACCTTTAAGCCCATACTTATGTTTATTTGCACAGCATATGATTTCCACATGATAATTCACGCTTGGAACCATGGAAGTCAAGCTTATTCATTTATTGTGTCTCCTCTAAATCAGACCCCTTCTTGACTTTCACCCAAGAGATCTCATAATAATGCAAACTTTATTCTGGCTGAGACTGCAGGCTGTCTACCTACCTCCTGACCCCAACCTCTAAGGAACAACTCTCAGCACATATAGTAGATGCTCCTTGAGGGTACAAGCAGTGTTTGGTTCAATTCTGTATTCCAAGTATCTGGCATAGAGACTGCATACAGAAGACATTCATTCATTCATTCATCCATTCAAACATTTTTTCAGTACCTGCTATGCTCTAGGTTCTATTATAGGCTTTAAAAATAAAAGAATAAAGAAGATATATTCCCTAAACTCAAGGATGAGCATATATTAGAGGTTCTTGAAATTTGGGGGATATGAGTCACAGTGAGAAATTGGTGAAAGCTTTAGATCATCTTTCCAAAAACTACACAGCATTTTGGCATAATGTAGATATTTTGGTAGATAGCAGCAATTCTCCACTTCTTCTGAATCATACTCTTAGTCATGCAGCTTAACAGGACCTTCCCACCAAAAGGTGGGGTAGGGTGGGTACCTGCCACACCACTTGGCTTTGAGCTCGTCTATGTACCTTGGTTTGGCCAATGGGATGTTAGTGAAAATGACACAAGCATCGTGTATTAAGCATTACATAGGGTAAAACATAGGTGTTTTGGGAGCACCTAACAAATGACACAAGTATGAAATGGGCTTGCAATCTGGGGGTTGATATTTTATGCTTCCGCTACCAGCACGAGAAAGACAAGCCTGGGCCAGCCTGCTAGTCCAGAAGGCAGATGAGAAACATGTGGAACAGAGCCCAGCTGCCCCAACAAAGGCCGAACCGAGATTAGTCAACAGCCAGGTATCCCCAGAGATTTAAACAAGCCCATTTAAGATGAGCAGAACCCTGGAAGAACTCTGGCTAATTCCAAGCACATAAGTAACAGTCACTAATTGTTGGAGACCACCGGGGTGTTGTGGTTGTCTGTATTCAGTATTATCGTGACAGTTGATAAAAAATTCTAAATGTTAAGGGCTTTTTGGAAGCCTAAGGGTCTGTAGTCCCCAAGTTGAGGAACCTTGGGCTCTTGGGGGATAATGAAGAACACAGGAATTACAGCATCGTGTATTAAGCATTACAGTAGAGTAAACATAGGTGTTTTGGGAGCACCTAGCGATGGCTTACTTTGCGGGGTGCTGATGTCCAAATTGAGATCTGAAGGACAAGCAAAAGTTAGTCAACCAAGGGTGAGAGGAAAGGGCTCCAGGAGTGGGAATTAGTAAGCATAAAAACCATGGGATGAGAGAAAACATGATCAGTCAGTCATTTTGGTGGGACTGCAAGTGTTCCACTTTAAGTTCTTCAAAAGCTGAGAGAAGAACCCTGGACACTTAATTTTTGAGGCTGTTAATATAATAAAAAACGAAGATATGCTAAAGAGGATACAAAAATGTAGTAGAATTTAAATATTCTTCGTGGAACTAATAAACAGTCTTAACATCAGGAGGCATGCAGTGTCCCAATGTATAGCCTTATTTGGATGAAACATTAAATGCTTAAGCATGTCTTTCATGAATGTGAGAATTAGGCCTACTGGCTTTCCTGCACCCCCAACCCAAACCTCGTCTAAAATAGAGGGTGTGAAGAGAGAGGACGTGTGGTGAGAGCTGGAACTCAATAATTTGTTAAACCATATTAAAACTAAGTGAATAATTTTCAGATGTTAACAAGGAGAAAATGCACCCTGGCTCAATGAAGGTCCTTCCAAAATGCCCCCTCATGGACATAAACTGGAAAGCCCCGAACCTCAGCTACATGGCTTGGTACATGGGTCCCCATTTTAGTCACCAAGAGGCCCCCAGCCATCCTACCAATCCCTTAGAATTGCCCCAAGTTACTCACTACGACACCGTGAGGTTCAGAGGTGACGACAGTGTCGCACTGCCACCTAGTGGCCGCACCTAAGAGGACTTAGAATTTCTCTCTCATATATATGAGAGAGATATATACACATTTATATCTGCAATTATTAATATCATCATTATTATTTCCATGATACTGTAGAAATACCTGTTTCCTTGAAATTAATTGAATTGTGTTAAATGAAATTTTTGAAGATAATTAAGAATCTATTCCCCCTTTAAATTTATTCAATAAACATGTATTAAGTTTTTAATATATGCCAGCACTGTGCTGTGTAACAGGGACAGCGTGAAGAAGATATAAAAATGACGAAGATGTAGTCCCTGCTGTAACACATGTCCACTCCTGCAGGAAAGGTCGGCACGTAAACAGCCGGCTCTCACATGCTAAATGGAGACACAGCCAGAGTGCTGGCTATGATAGAGCAGAAGCAGCAGCAATTCATTTAGATGTCTGTGGTTTCCCTTAACTCTCTTAAATAAAATCATGGTCCGGACTATGATCATTCCTACGGGGTTTGACCCCAGCTGCCTCCCTACGTTGTTTATGAGCCTCTCTCCAGCACCTCAGATTGATCCCAGCCTCCTCAAATGGTCAGTGGAAAACTTCATGAAGTTACAGAATAGGCAGAAGGCCAGAGATGTTGGTGTCAAGGTTCAAGCTGGATGACCTTGGGCAAGTTACTTAACCTCCCTGTGTCTTATTGCCCTCATCAGTGAAAAGGAGGTTGTTCATAATCACACCTGTTTCATGGGGTTGTTGTGAGGATTGAATGAGTTTATATAAGGCACTTAGTTTATAACACATGTTAAACCCTCCATGCTTTTATTACCAACTCTGATCTGCAGAAATCCTCTTGACTCTTCATGAGGTCTGGATCCAATTTTATAGACTTTTAGGGACACTCTATTATTAAAGCTTGGTTCAAGCCCGTTTAAAACTACATTTTCATATATGATTCAGCATCCCTCACCCATCCACTTAGGGCACTAGAAGTGGGGGGTGCAACGGGGGGAACCTGATTAACTCCCTTCTTTCTTCTCTCCTTATATTTTCTCCTCCATCATCTTCTGTATCTCTAAATCCCACACATTTCCCATCTCAACTCTTTCCCAAAGGATGGCTCCGAAGGCCAGCTATCCAGCCCTTTGACCCCCAGTTCTGCCTCACTTGTCTCCAGGTTGCCATTTTGTCACTTGGTTTGCTAGACCATGAGATTCGCTTTGGCAAGGGCTGCCTTGGTCACTATGACGGCCCCAGGGTGTAGTGCTTGGCATTTATGGGTGTGCACTATGTTTGCCATGCTTTTCCCTTTTCAGGAATGGGAAACAGATGAGATGAATATTTGTAACCACATTCTGATATACTTACACAAAGTAATGAAAAGGACCTGTACATCTTCCAAAGCGTGCACTATGCATCTTCCAAGGGGAGGAGTACATGCCACCTGAAAGTCCCAGTTTGGGGCCCCAATGTTCATAAAGAATGTTTGGATGTTTGCTGCTCTTTTGATAAATATGCTTCTAAAAATGTGTTGGGGAGAAATTCATTTCTTTGTACCCTAATGAAGCAAAGCATGTTATTAAAATGAGACTTTTTCTGTCTCTGAGTTTCAGCTGAGGAGAATGAGTGAGAACCATTAGTGCCAAGTAGACCCACGTTGAAGTGCTAGGCCATATATGCAGGCCTGGCAAGTAGCATTGACCATATCTACTGCTGCTTTCATTAGGCCACTATTCATCTTCAGTCTATGTAGGAGAAAGCCAAGATTCACAGGAGCATGAAGAGATGTAAAGTGATGAGGTCTTTGAAGAGAGGTATTTGTACTCAGTGTGGGTTGCTTTCCATACATCGGCGAGATGAGGGAGAAGGGTGCTTTGTGGCCACCATCCCAAGACAGACAAAGGGCAAAGGCATTAGAAGAACTATTGGGAGTGCTGGATACAATCTTCCTGTGAGGCTGAATGGGAACCAGACTGACACTTAAAGAGTCTCCAGTCAAGATGCTATGGTTGAATAAAGAGGACTGCAATAAAAGCAAACTGTGCTTCCACTGAAGATGAGACCAAGAGCCTGTCAGCAGTGGTCCAGATCATAGTCTGGAGGCAGGAGCCAGCCATGAAACTTTTAGAGGAAGACCTTGAATATGTCAGATGGTGAGAATTTTTTAATAGTTTTATTGAGATATAATTGACATGAATAAACTACACATATTTAAAGCATACAATTAGATATGCCCGGGAAAGCACCTCTGCAATCAAGATAATGAACACATCCAATACCTATGAATGTTTCCTTCTGCAGCTTCGTAATCCATCCCTCCACCCCATTTCTACACCCCTACTAAAAGGCAATCACCAATCTGCTTTCTGTCACTATGAATTAGTTTGTATTTTTGACTATTTTATATAAATGGAACCATAGTGTTTTTTGTTTGTTTGTTTGTTTGTCTTCTTTCACTTGGCATAACTATTTTTAGATTCATCCATGTCATTGTGCATGTCAATTGCCCACTCCTTTTTATTGCTGAGTCTACTCCAGTGTATGAATTCCCACAGTTGGTTTCCTCATTCATCTATTGATGGATATTAGATCCGTAGGTGAAAGGAATTTGACTAATTATCTTCTGCTCCATTATTTTTAGAAATATTCTGTTGTCATGTGTTTTGCTTTTATAATCAAAACACAAGTAAATTTGTTAAGAATAGAAGTAGAAAAGGAGCTTAGCCATGAAGGCTTTCTGAAAGAAGTGAAGTAATCTCAGCAGGAGAGTTGAGAGTGTGCCATTAGGTACAGAAACATCAAAAGAATGGAATCATAAGTAGCCAGTTTGTGATGGCTTCACCACATTTAAGGGGCTGCAGTCAGAGGGCTCGCTGAAGAACTCACAAAAGTGCCACGTGGAGAATGTCATCTGAACACCCACCACACCAAGTTACAACTGTCACAAGAGATTCTTCTATCTTTTCTCTCCTCCCCATTTATTGCCCCAACACAGGAGGGCCCCAAAATGCCCTGCTGGAGGGTTGGGGGAAGTAAGGTGGGAATAAGAGAAGAAGCAATCACAACACCTTGCCCAACTGCTGATTTCTCAGCCTGAAAAAGACCAAAATGAAGGAAGCAGAGTCTGGAGTTTATATATTAGACTGGATTAGGGTTTTTTTACATAAAAAATTCTCAATATATAGTAGAACAAAAGACTCATACTTTATCATTCTTCCATGTCCAATGAGTCCTTCTTGATGAACATGATAACCATAGTATATTTGTTAAGTCTCATCACTTTCGTCCTTGCAACAGCCCTATGAGGTATTCCATTTTACAGATGGAGAAACTGGTATTCATGAATGTTAAATTCCATGCCCAAGATCATGTAGATAGAAAGCATCAGAGATGAAATCAAACCACCTCCTATTTGGTTCTAAATACCAGAATCTTTCCATGTGTAACAGTGACACTGTGCGCTGTTATTGATTGAGATGAAAAGTACAGTTAGTGTCAGAATTTGAAATGCTCTCTCTTCTGAAATGCCAGCTGGTTGTCATTAAGAGGAAAGGCCAATGAAGAGACCGTCTTCCAAGATGTCTTATAAACTAATATTACTTACCTTAGGGGATTTTCCATGATACTATGTCTGATATCTGATATTTGGATGTGACAAAATCTGAAAAGGGACTCGTCTCTCAGTAGAGACACTTTAACCAAGCACAAAACACTAACATAAAACCTGAATACAAATTCCTTCATCCACAGTGAGAAATTACAGACACTGAGACCTAAAAACTCTAATTCCATAGGATTAGCTCATTCTCTCTCTGTAGGCAGACTTCAAGAAAAGCCAAATCACAGTCTGAAAGTTTCTGGAGTGCCTGGCATCACAACGAGGAGAATTTGATACTCCAGTGCTCAAGCTGAAATAGCCTGGCGTTTTCATTTCACAAGAGGAATGTTCTTGAAAATGGGACCAGAGACATTTATAGTCAATCAGTGGGCATCCACTCTCTACCCAAATTAAGTGAGAACTTCCAGGCACTGGTTAGTCTCCCTCTTCCCTGGAATGTGCTTGGATGGACACTGCTGATATTTGTCTCTGATACTCTCATTTCTATTTGCTCTCAGAGTTGACCAGTCCTTTTTGTGATGGACACATCCTCACTTTATGGTAATTTATTCATCTGGTGACTGGAGGCCTGCCCATCTGGGAAGTGTGCCTTTTCCTTCAGCTAACTCTGCATATCTTTATTGTGCTTTATTGTGTTATCCTACAGCTTAACTCCCGAAAGGCACTCTTGCTTCTTTCACTTTCAAATCTGGAAAGGCTAATATCTACTGTATCCAAGGAGGGATGACGAAGGGAAAGATGGATACAGTCTTCTTCTGAGAAAGACCTTCTGTACTTGAATATTAGATTTGAAAAGGGGGAAACTAATTTTAATTAAGATACATACAAGCATTGGACACAGAGAACTCCAAAGGGAAGAGATGGGCATTAACTCTCAAATGCTTGATAGAAGTTTGGTTCTATGCAAGGAGCTTTTAATCTGTAGGACAATCCTATGAAATAGCTATTAGTAGCCCACTTGAGAGAACTAAAACTCAAGTTAAGTCACTGCTACTTTCAAGAGAGCTGGGATTTCTACACTAATGTGTCTGACTCTGATATTCTACTGGGAACCCGAGAGTCAAAAAAAAAGTTCTAATGCATGTGATGATGATGTTTTGTGAGCTGCCAATGAGGTTACATGGGTGCTGTGTCTGAACTGGAAAGAAAAAGAAAATTTGACAGGAACCATATTTTCCAAATAGCGGACTGCTTTTTCAGCTAAAACAGGAGTACTTTCTAGAATGTTTTGCAGAGTCTCTGATATCTGACCAGTTGCATTTCTATAGGGACATCATTTCAATCCAGCTAGACCAAGTCTTCCTAGTACAAACAAGTTTAGTAGCTCCTTCACTTAATCCCATCCTAGAGTATCAGGGCAATGAGGTCAAAGGCTTCCAGGCTCCTTCTAACATAAAGTTTGCTGTTTTTTTAAAAAGTGTTTCTGTTGGAAGCCCATGACTGTGGTTACAGTTTTGCACAGAGCTCACCCACCCTGTAGACAGTGAATCTTTAAAGAAATAATAAGATGCTCAAAGGGACAGAGGGAAAGCTTGCTCTAGGTCATGGCCAGGAAGTAGTTCATTGGGAATTCTCCAATTCCTCTCATTACTCAGGCCCTGAAAATCGCTGTCCTGGCAGTTCCCACTTGGCGGCTCCCAACATACTCTGTACTTGGCTTTCTGATCCTTGTCATCTTATGCTGTGAGAAAAGAAAGACAAAAAGAAACCCTGTGGGGATTCCCACTGGAGAGATCAAAAGGACCAAAAGATGGTGGAGAAGAAGCAAGAGAAGACAATGGGTTATCATCGAGGCATAATGCTTGTTCTAGAGTCCTGGCCCCAGGTCAACTTCTGCCGCCAAAACAAGTTTTCTCTCACATAGAAGCACTTCCGGGTATATGAGTTCATGGGTCCAGGCTGTCACTATCTGAAAGGAAAGGAAAAGAAAACAAGGAAACAGCAAGAAAATAGGCATTTATCAAGTTTTTATAAGAAAAACATATTTAATTTTCATTTAATCCTCTAAATAATACTATTATCTGCATTTTATGGAGGAGGAAGTTTAAATACTAAAGAGAAGTTAGAGATGCACTCTAAGTTATAGACCTCATGGGGTCTAACCCAAGCCTGGAGAGGTAGAAAGTCTATGCTCTCTGTGTTCACTAAAGCATGGATACCAATCAGAGGAAGAAAGTTTACACGCTTACTCATTTAGCACCAAAGTTTCTTAAGCCAAAATGAGTTAATTTTAAAGAATGCTATATATCGATATTTTGTTCTTTCTCCCCCTTTAGTCAAGAATGATGGCCCCCAAAGTTGTCCATGCCCTAATCCCTAGAACCTGTGAACTATTAGTTACATGGAAAAGAGGAGTTAAGATTGCAGATGAAATTATGATTGCTGCTGATCAGATAGCCTTGAGATGGGGAAATCAGCCTGACTGATCCAGGCGGGCCCAATGTCATCACAAGAGGCTTTAAAAGTGTAGGATAAAGAAAGAAGAGAAGGTCAGAGATAGAGATAAGACAACAGAAGCCGGATCCAGAAGCTCCTGTGCTGCTGGCTTTGAAGATGGGAGAAAGTGCCACAAGACAAGGGACATGGGCAGCCTCTAAAAGCTGGAAAAGGACAAGAAAATGGATTCTTCCCTAGAACCATCAGGAGGAATGCAGCCTAGCTGACTCCTTGATTTTCATTTGGTGAGATCAGTGTTGATCTTCCAATCTACAGAACTGAACGTAATAAATTTATATTGTTTTATGCCACTAAGTTTGTGTTAATTTGTTTCAACAGCAATAGAAAGTAATATAGCACATGGAGAACCAAATAATGTAGCAAGGTGCTAGCTTGCATGTTCTGGAGAGCAGGCGGAAGCCACAAATCTTAGAGGAAGACCTGGGTTTGAATCCTCACCTGACTGACTGCCTGAGATAGCTAGATCCATTCATCTCACTCATAATGGACTGATCTTACCAAAGAAACAAATAGTCAAGTCTTTTAGCTACAATTCTTAGTTAGAAATGGTTCAGTTACATGGAACATATTTCTATTCACTGAAGCTTAAGTGAAAAAAGGAAGGTTGTTTAGAAGCAGAGCAAGATTTATGGAGCCAGAACAATCAGTGGATCTCTCACTCTCCCTTTCCTCTCTCTTTCTTTTTCTCTGCTTTTCCATGCATTTCTTATTTGTTCTTCTATTTTTGCAGACATTTTTTGCTTACTCCTCTGTTTGCACAAGGCTTCAGCACAGCAATCTGTACATGGTGACCTCTGTTCCAGTGACCTTTCAACTTTCCAGCTTGGTTTCCCCACAGCCAATTGATCCATTCTCCCCATCCTTATACAAGTGCTTACAACATAAAGAAACTGATAAGGCTAGCTCTAATCTTATGTTCATTGCTAACTCTATCAATCATGATCAGCATGATGGGACTAGGAGCAATGGCATTTGCTGCAAAGGCCTGAGGCACCTGGAGCTGAGGGTTAGGCAGGATCTTTAGAAGCCATTGGAGAGCAGGGAAGAAATGATTGGCATCTTCAGGACATCTACATACCCTAGGGATGGCCTTATCTTTGGAAACAGAATCGCATCACTTCTGTTGCTTAAGCTGCCCTCCTCCCTGCACAGGCCATCTGCGACAACATTTTCTGTTCCTTCATTCTATGATTGACACACTCTTTTTAATACATTAATATATTCAACCAAGTTACATTCTAATATTGCTAGTCTTAGAAACATTCTGTATATTTCTGGTGACCGCTTATTTCAGTTTAGTTCTCAAAAGAGAAAAAATGATTGCCTGGTTTTTAAGGGAAGGGGTACCTCATTGTCAGCACCAAATTCTGATGATTATAATAATTAATAATAATAATATTAAACAGTAACTGTATTTAGGATTATAGAGTTCAGAAACTCAATACTTATAATAATTTAACATGGAGGAGAAGGTAAGTGATCATGAAAATGAGGCTCAGAGAGTTAGAATGATTTACTCTATGTCTCATAGCATTGTGTGATTGTGATGTTTTGATTTAAAGAAAATAATAGTGTTCATTAACTGAAAAGTAATGCCAACTACTCTAGACTTGCTAATTCACGCTAGCCCTTCCAGGTAACACGTTGTGCAAAATCTCAGTTATAGAAGCATGTGACCTGAAAGCCCAGCCCAGCCCCACAGACCCCATCCATGTCTCTAAATTCTGGGAGTGTCATAGATGAGATCTTCCTGTCAGTCCTTCAAGGCTCAACTCAGACACCACCTCCTACACAAAAATCTTCCCTCCATGCACTTAGCTGTTCCTTCTCCAGGATTCTACCAGCAATCAATTCAACCACAAACAATTACTGAGGGCCATCCACATGCCAGACATAACACTGATGTGTGCATACACCTGGGATGAATCAGACCTGGCTTTGACCTCGGGGAAGAAAGTGCAAGGAGTATTAAAAAGAGATACAAAGCTCTGAGGGAGTGCCCCTCAGAGGGGGCAGAGGCCTAATCTGGAAGGCCAAGACAGCTGGTTTCCTGAAGAACTGACATTTATCTTGAGACCTGAAGGCAGAGCACTGTAGCAGTGGGTGGAGAGGGCGTCAAAAGGCATTCTAGGAAGGAGCAAAGCAAGGGCAAGGACAGAAGAGAGAATGGCATGTCTGGGAACTAGAAGATTTCTGGGGTGACCATAGCATGAGGAACAAAGGAGTGAGAGGCCAAAAGAAGGCTAGAAAGTTAGCCAGGGCCTTTAGGCTGGATTAGGAACCTGAGGCTGTATCCTAAAGTCAAGGTGAGCCTGGGGGTGTGGATAGGGTAAACATGATAATGCCGCGGTGTGAGCTAAAATCATTTGGCTGTAAAGGATAGAAACCAGCTCAAGGCAGCTCAAGCAAAATAGGGGAATTTCTTATAAAAATTCCAGAAATTTAATGAACCCAAGCACAGGAATATTTCTCAGGAAGGACCTACAGTCAAGATCTGGAAAACCTTAAGAAATCCAAAAGTTGGTCTCTCTCCTTATGTTGCTTATGCTGCTCTGTATGTCTGCCTCATTTTCTCTTTCTCTGTTTGCAGCTTCTCATCCCCTGCTTTTCCAAAAGTAAGGTAGACAACGCCACTCTACAGCCTTCAGGTTATAAATTATAGTTCTAGCCATACAGAGAGACACACGATGTTTATTAGTCCCAATTCAAAATTCTTGAAGAAAGAATTCAATTGGGTCGGCTTGAGTCAGAGTGTTTACCCCTAATTCAATAAGCTGTAGGCAGACACAAAAAGCTCAAGACCTCATCATACAAACATGGCTTCCAAGAGGTGGGGTCGGTCTCAGAGAAGAAGGGACTCTGGCTCACAGGCTCACAGACCTCAAGGGGCAACTACTATAGACATAATCAGATCTAAAATGTACACAGATCACTGATTCTTCCCTCTGGAAGTATGACAATGGCACTAGAAACACAAGAAAGTTATCTCATTCAGGTAAGAGAAGGTGAGGACTTAGGTCAGGGTGGTGGCTAAATTCTCAAGAGAACTTGAGGAGTTAGAACTAAGAAAATTTGATGACCAGTTGGACATGAGGTAAAAGAAAAGGAAATGCCAGGTGATTGTGAAGTTCACCCCTGACCAACTGGGTAGATGGTTATGTCATTAATGAAATATGCAGGACATTTGCATAGAAACAGTTTGGGGTGGATGTGGTTCAGAGAACAATGAATCCTGTTTGGGACATGTTAAGTTTGAGGTAGCTTGTGAGATGTTCAACTAGAGGTGGTCAGCAGGCTGGTGGACACATAAGTCTAGAAGAGGGGTCTGTTGCCCTAAAGAGACTGGCAGAGAAGTAGAGCCTAAGAAGAGAAAAGGATTTAGGACAGGTCCCAGGAGATTCCAGCTTCTCTCTGTTTGGGTAGAAAAAGAAGCCCATAACTAGACCGAAAGGAGCTGCCTGAGAGATGAGAGGGAACCAGGAGAGTCCTGCTAAATGGACATTTCAGAAAGAGTGGAAATGCTATCTTTGACAAACACCACCAAGGGGCCAGGGGAAATGACTCAAAAGTGTCCAATAAAATAACTTGTCTGTTGTATTTATAGACATACATTTTGTTCGTGTGTCTATTTCTCCACTAGATTAGAAGCTCCTTGTAAAGATGTTTTCATGCCTTTATCCCAGCAATTAGCCCAGATGCTTGGCACAGAGTAAGCCTTGATAACTGTTTATTGAATGAATTAATATGCCATAGACATTCAAAGATATTAAAATCACTTCTGGATGACGTAGAAGATATATTGTGAGTCTTCAGTAATTTACAATAAATAAACAGGGAAGTTGACAGCATCTTTGAAAAGGAAATGCAGTCTTACTGCTCTCCTTTATATGAATAAGTCAAGGATGGCTTGCAGGAACTGTCTAGCTATAATCACGATCACCTCAGTGGCCACCATTTAAAGAGTGTCTTGGGTGCTTGAAAACAATTTTATTTATGTGCTTTTAGTATTCAAACTGTCTTTGCATAATGAAATCTAATTATCTCCAAAGTCAAGGTCATCTGCAGTCTATTCCATGCCTGAATTATCCTAAGACTCTGTCATTAATGGGATTTTCTTCTATTTGTGAGGTGCAGGTGCAACTGTGTGTATCAGTGGACATAGTCAGAAATCAGTGCTTGATCCTGGCTGGGTAAAATCAGAGACAGATGGAAAACTCTAAAAATCACTTCTCTTTGTTAGAAATGTAAACAGCTACTAATTCACAATGTAGGTAATGCTTTTCCCTGAGTACACGGCTATCACCAGAGATAATTAAAACACTCAGCCATGAGCACGTCAAAGGTACAGATGACTCAAAAAGGACACTAATGATGAAGCTATGTCAGAAGGCCCTGCTGTACCACACATTTAACCTCAGTTGATAAATGATGGGGAGGCCCAGGTAAAGGAACCCGATGTAAGACCAGGAGCGAGGCACTGGGAAAGGCGTATGGGGAAGGGGCTTAGGGCGGTGGCTATTTGCTAGTCAGTAAGGAGTATTTCAGCATTTCAATGGGCGTACCTGCGTGTACTTGCTGACTACCAGCTCTAGGTAGCAGCTCGAGCCATCCCAGCTCAGGCTTTCACAGTCCTACTTTTTTTCACAGACAAAGAAATTGAAGTTTAATGAGAAAAGGTTTCGATAAAAGCCCATAAACCAGTGACAGGAGAACTGGCATTAGAACTCAAGTCTCTTTACTCCCCAAACCAGTGTTTGATTCTATATCATCATCCCAAAATTTTCTATGGAACTGTTATGAGACACACGTATTTGTCACTAATGAATGTACTAAGCCAGAAGTTGTTCAGCAACTTTACTATTATAACGACGGCCAGATGGGTGAAAAGAGATGCCTTCCTCATGGAAAATCCATACTTTTTTATTATAGAATTATACATCCTAACGGAGGAAGTTTCAAAGTTCTCTCGGCAGAAAAAAAAAAAATCTGAAATATTCTCCCAGGGTGAACCCCACTGCAGGTGATCTGTCTGTTTCATGACAAGGAGGACCCATCTCAGTGACTTTTTCACACACTTAATATTCTAGGTATGAGACATGATATTTAATTGCATGCTCTTATAAACTGGATGACAATTAAAGCTGAAGTTGCTAAGCTCTTCCGAGAACACTCACCTTATAAAATGTAGTTTTCATGTTCTGTGACAATGGTTTGAAAAAAAAAGCACATAATGACTCCTTGTGGATGAGGCCCCTGCTAGCTATGTTTTAATTATTAACTCAATTAATTATTTGGGGGAAGCAATAGGTCGTAATTTGGCTCTTTCACTGCCACTTAATTTTTTTCTCCCTCAGCCACCAGGCTAGGAAACTCATCAGCAACAGTTTAAAGAATTTCTCTAGAATATACCTAGCCACAACAGGGCCTCACTTCCATGTGTCCCTAACCTCATTTCCCTGAAACTTTGAGGCAGGAATGGGTTGGAGGGTGGTCAGGAAAAGAAACGATGTGCCTCGGTTAACTGTCACAATTTGGGTACGTTCAAATGAAACGGCAATGGGCAGAACTGGCCGAGGTGGGGACTAGCTCTGAATGCAAGGCTAAGTGTGCCAAGCCCAGCGTTTACACGATGCGGTTACTTCATTCTCAATTCCAGAAATTTGGGGAGAAGGATGAAAAGGATGAATGACCTACTTGGATTGGGAGGACTTTTCTGGCCTCTCCACCTAAGAGATGGGAATGTGGATTCGGGACTTCTATAGTTAATATTTCTTCCCCTATTGCTTGTGCAGAGTTTTACATGGTCCTACTTTTCAGATGCAGCCACTCAATTTCACTTAGAAAGAAAGTGGAATCAATTTAATCGTGCTACCTCTTTGACTTACAAGTGCTAGACATAGTAGGGAGTACCAAACAGGATGGAGAAAGGAAAGAAGGGGAATCGTGCAGAGGAGTTGTGACCCTAGGACTTTTCTCTGAAGCCACATGGTAGGAACATGGTCATCTTCAAAGGTGATTCAGGGAGGCACCTGGGTGTCCAGCCTTCAAGTCTAGACACTGAAGAAGCTGAGGTTGGGAGGTAAGGCTTAATTCTAAACCCAACCAAGGGGAGGTGCTAAAGCTAATGATGATATGTTTAGTACCTCAGTTAAAGTTGGATTTTAAAAGTGGAACAGGATAAACATTTACATTTATGGCTTTTGTAAATATAAAAATATACATTTGTGACTTTTGAAAATATAAAAATACGTGTATGTATTTAACAAACTCGGACCATTCTATACTTTTCACTGTCTTATAAACCATTATTATTTTTATTTAACAGTATATCACAATCCTCTCTTTCTGTACCAACGTTTCTTTTGTCATTTAGTGGATACATAGCCTTAAAATGTCTTTTATTAATTTCCTGTCATGAGACATTGGTTTCAAATTTTCTCTGTAATACACAGCATGAGGCTGAACACCCATCTTTCCCACTGTCTTGATATACTGCTGTGTTCGCATACTGTAGTCCACATATACCTGGGTTTGCTCTATTCCATTCATCTTTCAAGCTCTTGATACATCAATCTCATATTGTTCTTATTGTTATACCTTTATTGTGTATTTCTCCACCCCTCCAAAACCTTGATTCTAACTTTTAAATTTCTAAGCTGTTCTTGTACACTTTCTA
This sequence comes from Rousettus aegyptiacus, assembly GCF_014176215.1. Taxonomy (NCBI): domain Eukaryota; kingdom Metazoa; phylum Chordata; class Mammalia; order Chiroptera; family Pteropodidae; genus Rousettus; species Rousettus aegyptiacus. The sequence continues at coordinate 70,877,326 of NW_023416309.1, forward strand.
TTCCAGATACATTTTTTTCTCAATTTGAAAAATTCTGTAAAAAAATTTGAGGGTTCTTATTAGGATCGCTTTGTATTTTTAGATTCATTTGTGTAAAATTGACCTATTAACACTATTGGGACTTCCCGCCAGAAACACAGTATGTCTCTGTTTATTCATGTTGTTCTTTGTGTTCTTCTGAACAATTCTATAGCTTTTCTTCATATTGAAAGCCTGACATTTTCTAATTGGTGACTCCTAGTATATAAGAATGTTTTTAAATTTTTGAATGTTTCACGTTTGTTCTCTTTGGGTTTTGTTTTCTATTAGAGTGTTTATCTTTTTCATATTGATTCATACATCAATTAGGCTTTCTGGGGTTCCAAAGATACAGTCACTTCTAGTGATAAAATAAGAATACAGTAAGAAGCATAGGAACAACTAGAGTTGGATCTTATGGAAATAAAAGAAATTGACAGATAATTCAAAATACAAGGTAACTCAAATGTCCTGATTAAATGTCCTTCCCACAACAGTAGGCTCCAGTAAATCTCAGTCTCACATACCACCATGATTGTGATACTACCAGCTTCTTTCTACCTCAGGCATCTGCTACATATAGCTCTAGCCTCCTCATAGCTTTTTCTTACTTCTGCCCTTCCACTGTCACTACTAGGTTTCTTTGTGTGTTTTGCATCCATACTCTCAGAGAGGGCTAAGGTCGTTGCTCAATCACAAGTATCCCTATTGGAGACATTAGATCCAACAATAAATTGCTATTCACTCTATGGATTGGCTGCTCCAAAGCAATCAGCTATCACTATAGTACAGGGCTCATGATATAGACTGGGGCTTCTCAAATGATAAAGTGCACACAAGCCATCAATGTATCTTGTTAAAATGCAGATTCTAATTGAGTAGATCTAGAATGGACCTGAGATTCCATAATTTTTTCAAGTTCCCAGGCAATGCCTGCAATGCTGGTCCATGGCCCACACTTGAGCAGCTAGGGCTTAGCGCAGGGTTTCCCTACTTCAGCAATACTGAGACTTGGGGCTTGGATAATCCTTAGTTGTAGGGAGTTGTCCATCCACTGTAGGGTGTTTGGCAGCATCCCTGAATTGTACCCACTAGATGCCTGTAGCACCTCCATGCCAACCTGTGACAACTAAAATATCTCCTGAAATTGCCAAATGTCCCCTGGGGATCAAAATCATCCAGTGGCTTAGAGCATAGTAAACTAAGATACACCATAAAAATAGGCTTTAAGCATGACAGGCATTATCAAATGATGGCACAGTATGCCACTGGCAACTTGCTTAACCTGTCCAGAATAATTTATGAGAACTTTTTACACATGAAGTATTTTAACTCTTTGCTTATCATACACATTTCAAATATTTCCCTTTTTGATGATCTACCTTCAAAACATTAATAGTTCCTTCTGAAGGCAAGAACAAAATCTCTATTTAACAATTTTACTTTGTACCCATAGGACTATTAGCTATTTGAGAATGCAGGGTAGACCAGCGTCATCTAATCAGAAAACACACATTCTAGCTATTGTCTTCATTCAAATTACTGAAAATTACATCTCCTGAAGTGGCCTGATTGCAGAACTATTTTGAGGCACTATGAGGAATGCCCTCTGCAATACATATTCTAAATCACATGATGTGATAACCACCTGCTTAACCTACACAGGTGAGCATCTGGTCCAATCAATGATACATGTCTCCACTCCTTTCTCATAAAGGTTGCAAAGATCAAATTGGCAAGTACCTTCTTAATCTGTTGCCCAGTGCAGTCGTCACTTGTGTTAAGTGGCTATTTAAATTAAAATTAGTTAAAATTAAACAAAATTAAAAATTACGTTCTTTAGTCACATTAGCAACCTTTCAGTTACTTGTAACCATGTGTGGTTGGTGGCTATGTATTGGGCTGCACAGACAGAAGACATTTCTGTTGTCACGGAAAGTTCTAGTGATAGCCATGTTCTCAACAATCAAGCCCAGTCCAAATAAATAGTGAGTTACATTATTATTGCCACTGCTGGAGTTTGGAACCTTCACACACACAAGGAGAGGCATTCATTCACACGTGCCCACACACCAGCAGATGTCAGAGCGCGGGCCTGCCTAATTACTCACATTTCACCACTGCATCTAAAGTAGTCAAAAAAGCAATGAAAACATAATTAAACTCTTGAAAATAGGGGCAAGGGTCAAATAATTATTGGTGTACTATTTTTAACAAATGTTATTGTCTAGACCGCAAATGCATAGTCTTGTGAACTTTCTAATTACAGTGGCAAAAAATATGAGTACTATGTTCCTATAAAATTACTAGTTTGGATTAGCCATTTATAAAAAGCCATGCTATCTTTTGGATTCTAATATCTTTTACTCATGTCCTGTGAGACTAGGACTCAAGGCTGTTAGCAGGAGAGTGTGGGGAGTAGCTCCGTGGGAGCTGCCACAGTTGGAATCATGCTCAGAGGCGCCTGGCTGACTCTGGTGTGATTCAAGGAAAGGTCAGTCACGAATAACATGTAGCCCTCAAGGACTTAATAAAACAGCAATTGACAATAACAATAATAATCCAACATTTATTATGTGCTAAGGCTTACACTAAATGCTTTATATACCTTATCACATTTACTTTTGCCAAAATACCAATGAAGTAAGTATTTGGCATTATTCCAATTTTACAGAGGCAGAGACTAGGCTCAGAGAGGTTAAGCAACTTGCCTGAGGTCACTCAGTAGGTAAATATCAGTCAAACCTCAAACTTAAGTATAGCAATGCCCTCCTATTCAAGGGGGATATATCCCAAGACTCCTGTAGATGCCTGAAACTTCAGATAGTACTGAACTCTATATATACTGTGTTTTCTCTTATATATACATACCTATAATAAGGTTTAATTTATAAATTAGGCATAGTAAGAGATTAACAATAATAATTAATAATAAAATGGAACAATTAGAATATACTGTAACAAAAGTTATGTGAATGTGGTCTCTTTCTCTATCTCTCTCTCAAAATACCTTACGTACTGTACTCACCTTTTCACTTAACAGAAGCACTTTACAGCTTTTCTTTGGCATATCTACATGGCCAGCATCACTAATCTTGCATTTTAGGGCCATTATCAAGTAAAATAAGGGTAACCTGACTACAAGCACTGTGATACCTTGACAGTTGATCTGATAACTGAGAGGGCTACTAGGTGACTAATGGGTGAACAGTTGCTACAGCATGGAGATGCTGGACAAACGGATGATCCACATCTCGGGAAGAATGGAACAAGACAGCACAAGATTTCATCACACTATTAGAAAGTATGCAATTTAAAACTTATGAATTGTTTATTTCTGTAATTGTTAATGTAATATTTTCGGGCCGCAGTCGATCACGGGTAACTGAAACCTTAGAAAATAAAACTGTAGATAAGGGGGAAGCTACTGCATGCCTGACTCCAGAGCCCATGCTTCTCACTGCTCAGGCTCCTTGTCCCTGATCAGGATGGCCCCAGACAGAGGAAGCAATTTCACCTGCTCCTTTGAGAATGGAACGCTCAGGCCCCATTTCTGGCCCCTGATCCTTCCCAACCATGGCTCCAACCTGAACTGCAGGGGCCCTCACACACTGTGTAGACACCCCTACATATCCTATACATACAACTACACAGCCTATACATCCAACTCTATTCATTTGCCTTTTCCAATCCCCATGAATAGACCCCATGCAGGCCCTGGAAGCTGGGTCAAGGCTGCTTGGACAAGGAATTCGCCAATCCAGAGTACCCAAAGTACAGTCTAGGAGCAAGGAGGATTAGCCCTCAGCCCCAGAGACTCTTCCCCTGTGGGGAGGGGCACTGGAAGAGTGTCAAGAGAGGGTCTTCCAAAAGAATTGTTACTCAAAGGGGGCCCTGGGACCAGCAACACTAGCATCCCTGAGAGCTCGTTAGAAATTTGATTATCAAACCCCCACCCCAGGCTGACTGAATCATAAACCCTGGGCACAGACATCAGTAACCTGTGTTCTAACAAGCCTTCAGGTGATACTGGTGCTCACTAAGGCTTGAGAACACCGATCCAGGACAGCTCTTGCTACACACACATGGTCTATGGGCCAGTGGCATTAGCATCACCTGGGAGCTTGTTAGGATGCAAATTCTGCAGGCCTGCTGAATCAGAATGCTTGAAGGCGAAGCCCAGCAATATTTGTTTCGACATCCTCTCCAGGTGATTTATATGCACACGGAAGTTTGAGAAGCACTGCTTTAAGCATTGCTCATCTCCCCATCCCACTTTACTGCTGCATTATTAGTAAAGGTCGTTTCTGTTCCCCTCCCCCCCCCAAAAAAAAAGAAAAAAAGAAATTCATTTCATATTGGTTTAAATAAAAAAAAAGAATTTATTAGCTTATGTAATTGAAAAATTTACGAGTAGAACTGACACCATTAGAGCTAGTGGCTAACTACAGTCCACAGGTGAAAATTGGACACCACCTGTTTTTGTAAAGAAAATTTTATGGAAACATGGCCACACCTATTTATTTACATATTGTCTATGGCTGCTTTCACACTGAAACAGCAAGCTGAATAGTTTTGACAAAGACGTTAGGGCCCACAAAGCCTAAACTATTCACAGAAAGTTGGCTGACCTCTGCTTCTCAAGCATGGTGCCCGGGACAGGCACTCCTTACTGCCCAGATGTAAGGAAGGTACTGAGTGTGAATGACACCCAGCCTGTGGGCTCAATACAGCCTGTGGGCTGTTATACCTTGTTTATTCAAGGACAGTAGAGCCAGGAGTTTTAATAGCCAACAACGTTTCTTTAACTCCACTCATTTCTTATACATGCACACATGTATGTATACACACATATATATATTTACACACACAAGTATATATACAAATATATATGTATATATACAAATATGTGTGTATACATGCATGCACATATATGTACATGCATATAAATATTATATATAATTAGATATATTTAAAAAATCTCTATGTTCAATTAATGAATCTTCTGGTGTGGATTTGTATAGCAATATTTGTAGCACTTTACCTAATACCCCTGGAGTGTGGCATAATAAGAAATAAATATTTGGCCTTTTCCAAATATTTAGGAGGTGGTACACAGCTCCTAAAACCATTAGAATCCCCAGAGTGATAAGAATGCCTTTTGCATGCCAATGAGAGGACTGATGATTGGGGACCCCTAGGTAGCTTCAGATCTCCAACATGATTAGAGGGTTGGAACTCTCAGCCCCACTCCCTGACCTCCCTGGAAGGAGGAGGGACAGGAGATCGAGTTTAATCACAAACGCCCAATGATTTTAATCAATCATGCCTCTGTAATGGAACCACCATTAAAAAATTAAATTAAAATTTAAAAATAAGGGTGGTCAAGAGAACTTCTGAGTTAGTGAACACATCAAAGTGCTGGGAGAGTGGTGCCCCTAGAGAAGGCATGGAGGCTCTGCGCCCACACGCCCCCACCTCCACTCCTATACCTTGCCCTATACGTCTTTCATCTGGCTGTTCCTAAATTATATCCTTTATTACAAACCAGTAAATGAAAATAAGGTATTTCTGTGAGTTCTGTGATCCAGTCTAACAAACTGTTGAATCTGAGATTGGAGTTAGGGGAACCTCTGATTTATAACAGATTGATCAGAAGTATGGATGGTTCAAGACTTGTGACTATAAGGGGTTGAGTGATTGAACCCTTGAAGCTGTGGAATCTGACAGTCATCCCAGCTAATTACTGTCAGAATTGAACTGAATTGTTGGACACCCAGTGGATGTCCAGAGAATTGGAGAATTGCTGTTGGAAGACACTTCAGAGGGTGCCTCAAATGTTAATTTTATTCCACATTATTCTGGAGTAATTAATTTATATGCATATCTACATCACACTGCTAATTCAGAAGCATTTGAAGGTAAATTATAGGACACTATCACTGTGGCCAAAGAACTTGTAAAAATGGTCTGAAGTCACTGACATTGTTGGAGTCCATACGAAGCCACAGACACTGTTGTTACATAAGATCTTTCCTCTGCTTCTCTGAAGCTATTTTTTAGATGGTAGGTTTCTGTAAATTGATGGGAGAGCTGAGTTAGTGCTGGAAGGATAATAAACAAAAACAAAAAACAAACAAACAAACAAACAAAAACATCTACAAGACAAGCACTAAACCGTATTAGTTCAGCCAAGGCAATCCCTGGGGCCAGAGGCAACCATGAGATTATAAACCAAGCCCAAGCAGAAACACAGCAAATAGCAGAAGTCATAAGGAGGGATTTGAATTTCTAAAGGACACTAGAATAATCTTACCTGGATTTCAAGAGGCAAGGAGACCCAAAGTCATTTTAGGACTTTCAAAAGTCCTTTACATTTGGAGGCTCCCAATCTTACATCATATTAAACTATTAAAATATGCCCACATTGAACATAATTTGTATGTAACATGTAAGTGTTGACTTGTGTCTTAGTAGACTTAATTACTTAATGTTACCTAGGCAAAGTTTTAACTGATATATTCTTTATGTGTGTGAAGACATTTTTTAAAACCCCAATTGTTTCTGCAGGCCTTGGTGAATCTTGCAGGGCCCTGACGCAGGGGAAGGCCCTGCTGCGTGTGTGTCTACATGCCAAGCCCACCTGTCTGGACTGGATGGAAAGAGACAGTGTGTGACAGTTGCCGGCTTGGCAAATGCAGGGGTCAGGCTTGAAGGTTGTGTCCTCTGTAACTTTAGTGGGGGACGGAAAGCAGGACGTCATAGCTGTTTATTTTTATCATTATTCTTAGGACAGAGGTCCAGGATGCTACAAACACTGACTGAAATTGTGTAATCTATTTTGAAAACCTCACCAGGGAGGACAGCTTGAACCAAACATGTCCACAGAGAAATTAGTGCAAAAGGAGAAATGAATGTCAATTAAAACCAGCAACTGGCTTTGCAGGATGGGATGGGGGCTTTATGGGCTAAACAGAAAATGTCCATCCTTTGGGGGTATAATCTATTGCAACAGTCTTTCTCAAAGGCCTTGGTGATATTCTCAGCAAAACAAATGACCTCATTAATTAAATGGGTTAATACTCTCCCTATGCCCTCCTTAATTGCTATTCTGACTTTTGGAAGAGGCATTTTCAAGCCAAATTGAGTACTTGGAGCCTCCAGTAATCAATGCCACAATAAGCCCTGTATGCTTTGAAAGTGATTAAAGATAACTGCGTAGGATGTGCTGCCCAGCTTGCCTCCACCTCCTGAGGCCCCTTTGTGAGCCCAATTCCTAAGTGGCCTGCCCCACTGGCTTTGTCTTCCAACCAGCTAGAAATCCAAGAAGTCCTTCACCATCATCTTCTCCCCACGGAAGACGTTTTCTTTTCATTGGAAGACATGCTTTATTTCCATTTTATTTATTGAGTATATTATTATTTGAATACCTTTGGTTCTGTTCTAAGTATAAGAGAGAAAGCAGTAAACATTATAGAATAAATCATGACTCCATGGGGATTACATTCCATTTGGTGAGTTTCTCCTACAACCCTGTTTAAGTGTTGTTTGTTTGTTTGTGAAACTGTTCTTTTTCTGTCATATGCTACCCAGCCTTTATTCCTGTTGAACCTGAGGACGGGAATCCTTTCTTGTTCCAAGTTGTTTCTCCATTGCCTAGGATAGTACTTAGAACATATAAGTTGCATCAGTTAGAAATTTGGCTGTAACAGAACCCCACCCCGCTGCTCGCCACCATCACCACCACACACATAAAATACACTGGCTTAAATCAAATAATGATTCATTTTTTCCCCATTATTTAGGCCAGAAGTAGGAAGTCCAGGGCTATCGTAGTGTCTTCACCATATCGTCACTGTCACCATTCGAGCCCCTTTTGTTTCTATTCCAATTTCTTTACTGCTTGGTGCCCTCCATGAGACTTCTTCACTGCCCCCAGATGGCCTCTGCAGCAATAACAGTTGCACTACTAACCCAGATAGTCTTAAAGAAGATGAAAAGACAAACTAGTCAAGTGTGCCCACCCTTTTAAGATCTCCTGGAAGCCCTACCCCATGTCTTCTCCATATTTCATTATCCTGAACTATGTCTCATGATCACACCTTTCTTTAAGAGTGGAGTAATTTCTGTAACTTAAAGCAAGATGATGTATATAAAAACCAGTTTTATCACAGGCTAATTATGAACAAGAGTTAAGTTTGTACAGCACCTTATCAATGTTGTAACAAAACAATGTTGAATGAAATGATGTTATTTGAGGACCTACTATATGTCCACAAATTCTTGGATAAATCTCTTTTTGGGAAGTACAGTCTAATTTCTCTTCTCTTGAGTATAAACTGTACTTAGGGATTTGTTTCTAGAAAATGGCATGTGGCAAAAATAACAGTGCATGATTTCTGAGACTAGGTCATAAATGGTGTCATGGCTCCTCTCTGGGATCATTCATTCTGGGAGAAGCAAGCAGCCACATTGTGAGGACATACATGCATGCAACCTCACAATGAAGGAGAGGTTCCTGTGTGGAGGAAGTGAGGCCTCCAGGTAACCACCAGCATTATTTCTCAGACTCTGTGGAGCTAGAAGCAAGCCACTCTGGAAGCATGTCCCCCAACCTCAGGCAAGCCTTCAGATGACTTGCCAACATCTTGACCACGACTTCAGAAGTAGCTCTGAACCAGAAACATCCAGCTAAACTGTTTCCAAATTCTTGACTCACAGAAACTATGTGAGACAGTAATTTTTTATTGTGCTAATCTGCTAAGTTTTGGGGATACTTTGTTATACAGCAATAAGTAATATAGATAAAAGGAGACTATGAAATATAGATTTTGGTCAGGACTGTAGCAGATATTGCTAATATTTCACCAAAATTGAATTATTACTTCTTTGAATACATGGCTAGACTACATTTCCCATTTTCTCTTGCAGGTGGATGTGACCACATGACTAAATGCTATCCAATGGAATGTGAAAGGAAGTAATATATACTTAGAAAGAAAATAGGAAATAAGTTAATAAAATATTTTGGTGGTGGTGGTGATGATGTTTGGTGGTCAATAAAGCCTACATCTGCTACTACACTGCAGTATTCAGGGTTCTGGGAAAAGATGGGCATATTTATTTTCACTGCAAGTTATAGAAATGTCCTTTCAAGTGGCTTAAATGATAAGGACATGGATTATCTCACACAAGAAGTTCAGAGGCAAGTTGGATCCAGGCCAGTATGATCTGCCTCCCACTCCAACTCTCTGTAATTCTCTGGGATCTGCCCAGCACTGGGTATCACTTCTCCCTTGATCAAGCTCTTTCTGTGGTCACTGACTGGCCCTTCCACCATGGCACTTTGAAGAGTTACCAAGGTCTAAGATCTTTCCGCAGCCAAGATTCTGATGGTCCACAGTTTTGCTTTTGCGAAAGAAACTAACACTGTCCTCTTTGGACATATAATGCCCACAATGCCTGAAATGCCCTAATGAGTGAATACTGTGTTAATCTCAGACCAACAAGGATCAAGAGTCACTGGAGTACTGACATGACCCCTTTCATATGGTATGTGCACTATTGTTCTTGGTTAGAACTCATCTTGGCTGATGTTCTTGGGCCCTGCTTATTGAAAAGCCAGGTTGGACTAGAGTGGGCATGGATAAGAACAAAAGGCGTGCCACCCAAAGGATAGAGCTAAGAAAAAAGTCTCGAGAAGAGAAAAGCTTCTCCACCATCTACCACTATCTGGTTCCCCACCACCCCACACTCAGTAATGAAAAAGGATTCCCTGGTTTGAGAGAAAGGAGGAGAATCAGGATGTGTATTGTGCCGCCATAACAAAACTCCACGACTAGGGGCTTAATCAACAGACTTTTATTTTTTCACAGCTCTGGAGGCTGGATGTCCAAGATCAAAGTGTTAGTAGGGATGGTTTTTTCTGGAAGCCTCTCTCCTTGGCTCGCAGATGGCCACCTTCTCTTAGTGTCCTCACACATCATTTCCTCTAAGCACGTGTTTTCCTGGTGTCTCTTGCTCTTCGTCTAAGGAACCAATCCTGTTGGATTAGGGCCCGACCCTAATGACATCACTTAACCTTTATGATCTCCTTAATGGCCCCAATAGGGCTTCAACATATGAACTTGGGAGAGGAGGGGATTCAATTCAGTCTATAACAGGGAGTAGGGAAGAAAACATAGACTTTGGGAATTCCAAAAATGGGGACCCTGTACCCCACTGCCTAGCCTGAGGTCCATATTAATGAAGAACTCAGCTACATTTGGGAGGAAATATGGCAAGAGAGATTGAAGTCCTTCCACCATGTAGAGTTTTAGAAAGGGAAAGAGAGGTGACCAGATACTAATGAGAAGTGGCTGTTCCTATATAGAGAAATACCACCACAGATGGCTGCCGGACAATTCTTTGTGCTCCAAAGCAGTAGAAGCAATAAGATTTCTGAGGACCCTAGAGTGGAGTAGAAGTAGAGATGAGGTCCTCAAACCTGACAAGGTCATATAGGTGAAACTAGCAGAGACTCGGCAGGGACCTGCTTAGAAGCAGGAGGTATGGATGACTTGATGTTAAAATGTCCCTGCTCCAGGCCCTGGCATCCCCCAAACTCAGAGAAATCCCAGCAAAAAAGTGGAGAGGAAGACCAAGTTGACTGAAATTAAGTTTCTGTCACCCAAACACACTGGTGGCTCAAAATAGAAATCAAATTCTTATTAAAAAAAAAAATAAAAAGATGGCGATAGTCCCAGCTTCCCCAAGTGGACCGAGGTCTAAGCCCAGGCCTGTGGGTAGGTGCAGGTCAGACAGTCCTGGAAGCCCTGCCAAGGAAGGTGAGCATTAGTCAGCGAACATGAGACAGCAGCACAGAGAGCCACTGTCCGTGACTTAAGAACAAATACTTCCTTGAGAGGATAAAAATGTTAGCTATAGACTAGAACAAAACAGTTGTAAGTTATATATCCAGCAAAAGACTTATATACAAAATATATAAAGAAATCTCAAAACTCAATGATGAGAAGCCAAACTAATTTAGAAACGGGCAAAAGACGTCAGCAATCACTTCGCCAAAGAGGTTATATTGATGGCAAATAACCACATAAAAGACATTCAGCATCATTAGCCATGATGCAACTGTAACATAAAATAAAAACATGATGAGGTACCACTACATGCCTATTTGACTGGCTAAAAGTAAAAGAAAAAAAGCTGATGATGCCAAGTGCTGATGACCATGCAGAGCAAAGGGAAATCTCATACATTGCTGGTGGGAATGCAAATGGTACAGCTGTCTTGGAAAACAGTTTAGCATTTATAGTTAATTATATATTTACTACGATCCAGAAGTCTCACTCCTAAAGAGAGAGAGAGAGAGAACTATATTAACACAAAAAAACTACACTGTAATATTTTTAGCAGCTCTTCTACACAATTGCCAGACACCAGAAACAACCGAAATGCCCTTCATCGGGTGAATGAATAAACAAACTGATATATGTATCCAATGAAATACTAGTCAGCAATAAAAAGAACACACCTATCGAAAGGTGCACCACCTTTGATGAATCATGAAGTCATTATGCTGAGTGAACAAAACCAGTATCAAAAGTTTACATATTATATGATTCCATTTCTATGACACTCTTGAAAAGAGAAAACTAAAGAAAACAAATGTTTTCTGTCTCTACAGAAAACAAATCAGAGGTTGCTGAGGGAAAGAGAGTAGCTATAAAGTGATAGCACCAAGGAACACCCTGGGGTGAAGAGATTGTTCTTGATGTTGACTATGATGGTGGTGAAACAAAGCTACACATATGTTAAAAGTCATAGACTTGTGTATCAAAAGAAAAAAAAAGGCAAATTTATCATATAATCCTTTTCTAACGCAGACATCCCTGGGAAGGGGTTAGCCTTTTGTGTCAGCTCAGCTTGTGTTCAACAAAAGTGTTTTGAATTAGAAAAAAAATAATTCATGGTTACCTGCCTGGAAATCTTTTGCTCCCTCACTTTTGGAGTAGTTATCTATAACACACACATCTTCTGCTGGTGGAGTGACCAGCAGCATATTAGAGGCCTGAGAGGGACCTGGGATAAAGGGAGGTGACGCCAGTGAGTAGCAAAGGTACACGGAGGACTGGCCAACTTGGGAGACCTCTCCCCAGATATTCTGGAGGGAGATGACTCCTGAAAAAGAAGGGCAAAGGACTAGATCGTTCTGTTACCTGGGTAGAGGTTATGTGTTAACGGTTGTTTACATCTATTCACCTGTCTGTCTGCCCTGCTAGACTGTCAGCTCCCTGAGGGCAGAAACAGGATCTCATTCACATTTGAATCAGCAATATGCCCAGTCTGGCACATAGCAAGTAGTCACAATTGTTTGTTGAAATAAAAAAATAAAAAGAATGGGAGAGAGAGAGAGTGGGACAAAAGACATCTAATTCTTCTTGTGGTAATAAAGTCAAATGAGGATACCAAACAAGGTAGGGAGACCTTTGAGCAGGATAAGATACAGGTCCACACTAGACTTCATCAAAGCTTCATCCTCATCGCCCAAGGCATAGGAAGGTACTGCCATTTTAGCAAGAGAAACTGGGACCCAGAAATTAAATACATCAGATATAATTTCTTTGAAATCATTTCCAGTTCCAAAATTTTGTAAAACTAGTATTATAAATAGAATACTTGGTTAGAATACATACTACAAATTTTGGATTAGATTCCTTATATTCACAACCAAATGGGAATTCATAAAAGGAGAAAGTGAAAAGTTTATGCTTTCCTGTGGTCTGTTTCCCTCTGTCACCTGATCAACATCACCATCACCAGTTTAGCCTCTTGAACCAGAATGAGCCCCTGTCACCACCACCTCCCTTGTCACCATCTCTACCTCTGCCACCACCTTCACCATTACCACCTTCACCACCAAAGCTTCCATCCCTTCCGCCATTTTTTCCCAGCTTCTATATGCCCTTCAAGGTTCATCTTTGCCATTTTCTCCTTCTGGATGCCTCTCCCAGTTACCACTCTAGGTCAATCTGTTTTAAAATGATCCTTCTCTGTGCTCTCAAAGCATTGCACGGACATATCTATATCTAAGAGTTTTCCCTTCTGGTTGGAAATTGTTAGCTTAGTTTCCTTTCGTTCGCCACATAAATTGTATAGTTCATCAAGGTCGTCTTTTTTTTTTTTTTTTACCAGTGCTTATCCTAAACAGTGCCTGGTGTATAATAGACCCATGGTAAATATTTGATAAAGTGATGAATACATGAATCTTTTAAATTATTCAAAAGATAGTCTTAATTCTTTGAAATTTTGAAATTGCGGTTACTATTGTTGTGAGATTGTATTTGTCAGCAAGCATTGTGAAGTTGACATTTCCAACTTCAAGTTCAATGTTAATTACCAGGCGGGAGTTCCCTTCCCAATTGCTGGACAAAGAGCACCAATAAATACTTGAAGTAAACGTCAGATAGCAACACTACCTAAAATATACCACTAGGTGGCAGCCGCATACAAGGAGCAGGCGGCCCCTGCCCTCTGACCACACCCCCATCTCAGGCAGTCCAGGCTCTGGGCTGAAGAAATGAACTACCCAGCCCAAGTTCAGCTCCTTTGAAGGATTCAGGCCACCTGAAAAGGAGGATAGGTATTATTCGCCCTGGGAACCACTCGCTAAAAATGATATTCCTTCCTCCCCTGCTCCACTCTCACTTGCTCTCCTAAACTCTACAAATCCCTTCATCCTTCATGTCCCCAGCTCCCTCATGCCTCCCCCCGACATTACAGAATTCTCATCACCTATGTAGCACTTCCCATTCCCTGCGCAGGACCCAGCCCTGCAACCATCTCTACGCTATCTGCTCAATTAACATATACTGAGAAAGAGGCAGTGTCCCTTTGAGTGTCCCCCAAGGAAATTAAGACATCTTTTGAACTGTCATATATGTGAGACAGAAGAACACAAAGAAGACAGAGGGACAGAGCCAAAACAAAAGAGCATCAAAGGAGACAAGAAGAAAGAGAAAAACGAGATGGAGGTGGCTGGAAGAAATGGCCTTAAGAACATAGCTCTTGGTTCAGAGAAGATATGCTTGACCCAGCCAGAGAGACCAGTTAGGAAGATAACTAACTATACTTAACTGGATTTCTCAAGAGGACCAAGGGGCCAGATCAGGAAACCCTTAGGGCCAGGGAGTCCTATCTCCTTGCTCATGGCACCCCTGATGGGAAAGGAAAGGAGGCGAAGAGTAACAGGGGAGGAGAGCAGGTGGTGGAAGGTGGTGGCTCCTTCCTGGGGCTGCCTGATTTGAGTAATTGCTTTGCATGACTCTCCTGAGCCCTGGAAAACAAAGGTTTTCCATCTGCTTTAGGAGGGACCTTGTGGACCAAGGGGCCTCTTCAACCCCACATCCACCTGATCCCCAGGAGCTGGAGCCCCTCCCTCCAAGCCTGCCACCCCCTTTACATCCTCTGTCTCTGATCTTGCTCTGTCCTTGGGCACAGTCTGAGATAGAGGTTCCCTGGGGCGGAAGCAGAAACTTGCTCTGAACATGTTCTCTAAGAGTGATGGTGTTTGGGGGGGTTATATTTCTTGTTTCGGTTTGGTTTGGTTGTTGTTGTTGTTGTTGTTGTTGTTTAAAGATTATAAGATGCCATGACGGCTTTTGGGAGATGACAAAAAGACATTGGAGCAAACAGAATGAAAGATAAGGGCATAGACACCTCTTCATTGGACATGCAGCCCCACAGCCAAAGGTGCGGCTCCTCCCGCTCCCCTCTATTGATGGCACCCAGCCCAAGCTCCCTCCCCACCTTTAGAACTACTGCCGCTCTGGCCTGGCCTTGGCAGGAGATACCCAGGGCCCGGTGGAAACTCCTGCTCAGGCAGACCACCTCTGAAGAGGACTCAGAGATCTGCAGTTGCTCTGAAAGTCCCAATGTGTGAATCCCTGTGACCTGATATGAGAGGCAGGGAGGGGAGGATGGACATCACTGCATTTTGAGTCTTCGGCCTCGGTGACCTATCCCAGAAGAACAAATGAGAAGCAAATAGAAAATGTGGCCCTGCCTGTGTCATGGGGCTACCATGAGGACCAAATGGCATGCAGGCAAAAGGCCTCTATAAATTGTGAGATAACTAGTAAATGTTCACTAGCCATTTATTCCTTATTGACTGAGGACCTCTTCTGGAACGAGGCACTGTACTAGGATCCCAAGCTACTGCAGAAATTGAGACAAGACGAAGCCCTTGCAGAATAAAGGAAAATGTTAAATGATTCATGAGGAAGCAGCCAGCCAAGTCCAGAATGTGGGAATTCTCTAAGACGACCTGGTACCATCAATAACTAGATAATAAGAGCAGAGGATGGAGTGGCTACCATGGATTAAATGGAGCTTGGGAGATGGGCTGCTAGGGGATCTGGCACTTGTTAGTATCCTGCTTCATGGAAACCTGACCATAAAAAGATGTTTTTGGAAACAATCAGAGACATGCGATGTGGAATGGGTATTAATACTAAGGAATGTTTAAATATCGTGTATGATTATGATGTGTTTTGGTTATTATTTATAAAAAGAAGAAGAAAGGAAAGAAAGAAGTCCTTATCTCTCAGAGATACACATTTCCACTTGCAAGAATTAACAAAAGATGAGATGTCTGGAATTTGTTTTAGAATACTGAGGGGGGAAAAAAGGTAGTAGGGAAACAAAAGAAAAAGAATGAGCATTGATAATCATTGAAGCTGGACTGTAGAAACAGGAGGGTTAATTAAATAATTTCTTTCTGGAGGGGTGAGGTGCAGACAATCATCCGGAAGTATAATGGAACAGAAGAGCAACGGCGAATACCCAGAGGAGCTTTGAACCCTGCCTGGGCTCAGGGGAAGTTGCAGATGGGGTGAGGCCAGGGTGGGTGGGTCAGCTAAATGTAGATGGGTGGAAAGGGCCTTCCAGGCAGAGAGAGCTGGTGTGCACAGGCACAGAAGCTCCACGTGTCTTTATGAAGGTGACTGATTCATCCTGGCTTGCTTGGAATTGCCTTGGTTTGGGCACTGAAAGTCCTTTGTCATACCCCCAGGAAATCCATCAGTCCTAGCTGGTCACCATGTTGTACCATCAGGGCATGGAACATTGGGCTAGCTGGGTAAAGGAAGCAGAGTTGATATATATTTATTTATTTTTTAATATATGTACATTAATATATTTATATATATGTTAAGCACTTGCTATATGCATTTTATTATTCAATCCTCATAAAAACTCTTCATTTAATAAGTGGAGACATTAAGTCTCCAAGAAGTTAAGTAATTTGTTTAAAGCCAAAAATAAGGATAGCAATCCACCTCACATGCTTACCTCATAGGGTTATTTGGGGAAACAGGAAGTACTATGCATATAAAGTACTTAAACTAGTGCCTGACACAGAGGGAGCACTACATGAGGGTTTGTCTTACTGATGGCTATCTGGACACCACACTGCCAGGCCACACAGAGGGTGGGGAGAGCATAGAAGTCTGACCTAAGGAAAAAAATAAATGATTTGATCATTTACATTGCAAAATAATTCACCCCAGGGTTCCTTCACAAGCTGGCCCTTTTGGTTAAACAAACTGATTGAATATAAAGGCAGAGGTGTCTAAGCAGAGCAAGCAACATCCTCAAAAGCCTTCCAGGTATGTTCCCTGGGACTGGAACCCCCTGAGAGAGAATGCCTATCTTTCACAGAGAAAAAGCCACTCAGCTTGACCCCCTCACGGCAGGTCAGTAGACAGGCTAGCCCTCTTAGCTATCTGCTTCCCTACCCATTTATCACACATCTACCTCTGCAGAGCCTTCCCAGTCTGGAAATTCCCTGTCTGGAAATCAAGATGCCAAAGATGGAAGAAGCTCACTCCCTTCTTAGCCTTCAGCTTCCCTGGATCACTCCTAGGAGAGCCTGCCCTATAAACCACAGAGAAAGGCCCCAGTGTACCCTGATCAGCAGCCAGGACCTCCCTCCCACCGTGGCTAACAATCAGCAAGAAGCCGCAGTTTCTACCTTTCTTGTTTTAGCATGGAGAAGGGCAGGACCAGCCTGGCTTTCAGAATCTTGGTCCATTTTGTTGGCTTCAGGGTACCCCTCAGCATCTTGAGAATGGGCAACTGAACACATCACATCCAGTCTCTGCAAGCACGGTTTGATAGCCAACTGTTTACGAGGCAAAAACCTCTTCTCCACCAGTGCAGTGATTTCCGTTATTCTCTTCTTATCACCATAATATGAAAAGCCACAGGGGCATAATCAGGAAAGATGGGAGAAGCAAGAGTGGGCATGCTCCCTTGGCCCCAGTTCAGAGATGTCTGGGCCGGGGTGGAGGGAGGTGGGGGTGGGGGAGCCTTTGCGCTCATCTTACCTTCTGCTGTGGGCTCCAGGCATTTTTCACATGTGGTGCCCACCCGTAGGCATTGGGAGATTCCCAGATGTTGCCATCTTACAACCGAGAGTGTTAAATAAGTCTACACATGCCCTCTCCCACATCTAAAACAAACGGAGCTCCCAAATCTTGTTGTCAAGGCTTGAACTGGACAGAGTTAGCATAGCACCTGAACAATCCACTCTCTGGTAACCCATCACGATCACACATTCCACCAACCCAGAAACTCCAGGTCTCCTGGTTCCTGAGCCTGGGTCAGATGAAGGAAGCAGCCCTGCCCAGTCACCAACCTAACGCACATTCCACCAAAACTTGAAGACAGATTGCAGAGAAGCTTCATTAATTTTTCACAAGATTCATCTAATAGTGGCTGAGCAGAGATGAGACAGAGCCACATTAGGAGTGCCTGCACCAGAAGCCTGCAAAGGGTTAACCCATTAGCCCATATCCTGGTGAGCTCATCCTGGCTGGAGCCTGCTCAGTGGCTGGTATCCTCCCGCACCAGCTCCTGGATGGGGCCAGGGAGGCTTTCTTTAACTGGGATGAAGAACTTGAACAGAAACTCATTGCCGGCTTCCTTCCTATGCAAGCTGTGTGTGATTCCCAGGTCCCCCATCTTCCCCCTGGGACATCAGGACAGTAAGTAAGGAGGGGATCAATCCCCTCTTCCCTTCCTTCTGTTTCCCTGGAGGAACAAGCTTGTTTTAACTTTGCTTTAGAGTGTGTTGAGTCTTTGATCTGGAGTTGAAAGGCAAATGTGAATGACAGGCTAAGGAAAGGGGGCTATAACTTGGGAGGGAGTGAACCAGCTGCCAACAGGCAGGAGAGGACTGCTCAGTGAAAATCCTGGCAGAAAGTGGTGGCAGGAGAGAAGAGGGCTGCCCCTGCTATGCACCTGGGAGAGGGGAAGCTGTGTGTGTGTAGCATCCAGCCTTCACCCTTGGTAGGCATTGAGGGGAAGGGCAGGGCAGGGACCACACTTGCAAACCAGGGCAGAGGCAGAAGCAAAATTGCCAGAGAGTGAAGTGCAAGGCTGCTCTCAAATCATGGAGTGCCCAGAGTGTGCTCCTGGGCATCCCATGTCAAACCTCAGCATCTGCCCATCTCTCCCTGATGCAGGTGTGGCAGGCACCCTGGGCAGGTGTCAGGAAAACAAAGCGTAGCATGCTCCTGGGGCAGTCTTCATCTTAGAAAGGGGAAGCAAGACAGGCACGTGGAAATATGGTAAAAATACGTGGGGCAAACATGTGCTACAGGGACCATACACCTAGGTAAAGCAGACGTTACCACCTGAGCTACTTTTCCACCTTATTACTGGGCAGGGCCTGGGCACCGGCTGTGTGGCCCAAACACAGAGGTGAGTGGCACTGTCCAGGGGAGAATTTCCCTTCCTAGAAGCTCTGTGAGCAGGTGACAGATTGTGACTGTGCCGTGGTGACAGCAGCAACATATTCAGAAATGCTCTGGCCTCTACTTTATCAGCTCAGGCGCTGGGCCCCACTGACCTTATCAGAGGGTAGCAGTCACCAACTGAATGTCCTGTTGAGGGGAGGGCAGCAACTAGCATTGACAGCTGGGCGGAGTGCTGTGGGGACGCCACTGGGCAAATAGCAAGACCCTCCGCAACTCAAGAATTAAAAACAAACAAACAAACGAACACCTTGGTCTTTCTCAGGAATAATGAATCATGTTATTTCCACCATTCGCATTTTGTGGCCTGCCCTCCCCTCTTCTCCCTTCAGCTGACCCTGTTCTCTGGGGCCCAGCCTCCTCATGCTAAAGCAGTGTGTGCCCTCTCTCTCCTTTGCTTTCAGTCCTTGCAATTCCCAGAATAGTCTAGCTCCTATCAAGAAAGAGAAGCTTGGGAAGGGGTAGATAATGCCAGGCCCAAGTGCAGAGGGACTTCTTATAATATCAGGGTTGCCAGATATATTACAAGGATGCCAGTTAAATCCAATTTCTCATAAAGAAAAAATACATTTTAAAATAAATATGTCCCATGCAATATTTGAAGATTCTTGTACAAAAACGTCTTCGTTATTCATCTGAAATACAAATTTAACTGGCATCTTGTCAGCTAAACCTGCCAACCTATTAATACTGATGGCTTTTCATCACAGTCAAGGGAGACTTGGGAATGAGTGCTGAGGTAAAGAAGTGCAGGTATAGGGGTGGCAGGAGACCAGGAAGGAGAGTAGTGAAGAAAACGAGAGGGGAAAAGGCAGGACTCCATCCTTGAGAAAGCACAGTAGGTATGCTATATAAAAGACCAGGATTTGGGGTCCAGCAGCTCTGAGCCTCAGTTTTATCATCTGTAAAATGAGAATGATAGTGAGAGTACCAGCCTCTTACAGCTCTGAGGATTAAAAGAGACGCTCCGCACGAAGAAGGTTGCATGCACCAGGCATTTTCTGCTCCACTGGATGATGGTGGTGGGGACTTTGTGGCCGCTCTGTCACAGGCCTTTTGCTGCTCTGCTGGTGCTGGCTCCGGGGTCCCCAGCTTCAGGCCCCACAAGCTCAGCAGCTCCACCCAGCAGTTCTGGGCCTAACCCAAAACAGCTATTACTGCAGTTCCATTCACTGCCCCATTTTATGTGTCCTCTCCATTCGCTTTTCCCCAGTTTGAAAAGAAAATCAAAACTGTCCCAAAGGGGAGCAGGATAGACTGGAACAAATGGGCTCCAAAACTCCCCTTCAGATTCTGGCTCGATACGTACTTGCTGAGTAACTTTGGGCAAGTCACTTCACCTCTCTGATCCTCTGTTTCCTCACCTGAAAAATGGGGTACTATGCATCCCTTCCTCAGTGCCTGGTCCAGAAGGTTAGATGAGGCAATACAGATAAAGCATGCAGCATGGTTCCCAGAACACAATGAGTCCGATAAATGGCAGTTATTATTATTGTATGAAAAGTGTCAACCCTCCCAACACACTTTTTTTTCTGCTTCGGAAAAGCTGTTCAGGATGCCTTGGGGACTTTAAAAACATCAGCCAGTCTTGGCAAGGCATCCTTCCATTAGAGGTCAAGGAGGGAAGGAGGAGGGAGCTGGTTAGCAGGTCCCCCTGCCTTCTTACAGCTTCCTTTCATGCCCCCTGGTTAGCTAGTCCCATCCTACTATTCTCACTCTAAAAACAAAACTGTGTATTGTTGACAACAGTTGTATGTAAAGAAGCAGGAATGGTAACTTGACAGTTGTAGTAATAAACGCTCCTGCCATAGCTCCCTATTTATTGAATCAGTTAATAAGTATTCACTGAGTCCCTAACTTCAGCATAGTGCTGAGCTACTTTTCAAAGAGCATAGAAAGTTGAGAAAGCCCAGCTTCTCCAGGAATCTGGGAGGGAATGAAGAACTTCTGATCCTATAAGTACAGACACCTATCTGGTCACCTCCAGGGCAATAATTCACTAACTTCATTTTCAATTGCCACGCTCATTAAATGGTGCATTTCAAACACTCAAGAATCTACCAGAGGGAAAAGTATTTGGTCCTTATTATCTTGGATATTCATTGTTGCCCACTAGCTTGCATACTCCCCATACACCACCAAATCCTATGATGGGAGATGAACATATGAGTGTGTGAGAAAAAGCCAAAATCTCCCTGTTAGTTCTCACCTCATTTCTTAGAGATGCCACTGAGTGAGTGAATGTGTGCACTGAGCTAGAAAGTGTGGGTGACTCGAGCTCCTCTGTGGAGAGATACATTGTCTTATTCATCTGTAACTCCCTATCTAGCAGAGGATGGCACACAGGAGTTGCTTGAAAACTGTTGCAATGTCAGCGAGCACTGTTAATTGAGAGCTGTTTAGCAACATGGGGATGAAAGATCAACAGTCAAACACTGAAATGATATATGTAGGCAGGGTCTCCAAGTATGTGCGCAATTAAAAGTACCTGGTAGATAAGTAGACCAGTGCTAACAAGATTAAGAGACAGTCCCTTGGGTCCCTCCCTTCAGATGCAGTGTTTCACTAACCCAATCCAGTCTTTGCTTTGTCCAGGGTCACACTGGCTTCCTGAAAGTCTCTATTTTCCTTCAAGGATGGTATCTTTCCAAATATAAGGTGAAAAAGATGAAACTCTTGTTATTCTTGTCCCTTCTCGCTCCCACTCTGCCTCCCTCCCTCCCTTTCTCCATTTCCATCCCCAGCTCCAGCCCCATCCCTATTCCCCATCCCTATTCCCAGCCCCAGCCCCATTCCCATCCCTATCCCCATCCCCATCCCTATTCCCACCCCTAGCCCCAGCCCCAGCCCCATCTCCTGTCCTCAGTTCCCAATTTCTGCAAGAAGCACCTTCACTTCCTTTCAGGATCAACTCCACTTGGAATTAGTTACACAGTCTTTCACATAAGAGCCACATGACTCACCTCACAGAGTTCCCTTTAATCAATATCTCTACCCTATTCTGGGGCCACCTCAGTTTTACCCACACCTCTACTTTCCTTGTCTTGGGTAATATGTTTCCTGCCCGCACCCCTACCCTGGTCCCATGTTTGATCATACAGCTTCAACCATCATCAACATACTGCCATCCCTGGTTTAGCTACACATCTACCTGCTTCCCACCCTGGCCCACTCAATGGTTAAGACTTTCACAGTTGTTTTTCCTGGAGTGTAACTTATATACATGGAAATGCATAAATTTTAGCATACCATATTGACAAATGGATCCCCTCATGTGTCCCACATCAATACCACTAGATAGAATGTTTTCATCCATGCCCAAAAATCCCAGTGAGCTCCTTCCCACATTTACAACCACTGTTTTGAGTTTCGTCACCTTGGATTTTTTTTAGAAGTTTCTAAAATGTCAAATAAACAGAAACATACAATATATATATATACTCCTGTAAGTCTGACTTCTTTTACCCAGCAATCTGTGAGACTCATCCGCGCAATGTGTGTGTATTAGAAGTTAGTTTATTTTTGTTGCTTAGGAGTATTCTATTATGCTCTTTATTTTTTCTTCTGCTCATGGACATTTGGGTTGTTTTCTGGTTTGAACTATTATAGATAAAGCTGTTATGAATATTCTTAAACAAGTATTTTGTGAACATACATTTCCACTTCTCTTGGACAAAAAATTCCTAGGAGTGGCATTGTTGAATTAAAGAGCAGGTGTATGTTTAACTTCATAAGAAACTATCAAACCTTTTCCCAAAGTGGAAGTGCCGTTTTACATTCCCACCAACAGTGTAAGAGCTCTGCCTGTTACATGTCTCACCAACATTTGGTATTGTGAAATTTTAAATTTTAAACCATTCCAGTGAATGTATGGGTGTATCTTATTGTGGTTTTAATTTGCATCTTTCTGTTGAATATCATTGTCAAGCACTTTCTCACGGGTTTCTTGTTCATTTGTCTTCCTTTGAAATGGGTTCGTCCAAATCTTTTGCCCATTTTCGAAATTCAGCTTTTCCCCCATTGAGCCCTTGAGCCTTTTGAGCCACTTGTTTCTTGCTTGGCCCACTTCCAAGTCTGGAAGTGTACTGTTGCTTTATTTCCCTTTCTAATAAAGCCATTCCTTTCTTCTGTAAAAAGAAAAAAAAAAGAAATTGGGTTATTTGTGTTTTCATTAATAAAATGTAGTAATTCTTATATATTCCATATACAAATCCTTTAACAAATATGTATTTTGCAAAATTTTTCTCCCAGTGCATAGCTTGCCTATTTTCTTCTTAGTACTTTTAATAAGAAGTCTTCAATTATGATGAACTCTGTTTTTTTTTCTTTCTTGATTATTTCCTTCTCTGTCTTGTCTAAGAAATTCTGCCTGCCTGTACATCACAAAAATATTCTTCTGTTTCCTCCTGAAAGCTTTATAGTTTTAGCATTTATGTTCAAGTTATGTCCATGATGCATCTTGAATTAATATTTATTGATGGTATGAGGTGAGGTCAAGCCTCACTTTTACTCATATGACTATCCAGTATTTCTGGCAGCATATGTCGAAAGAACTTTCCTTTCCCCATTGAATTATTTTGGTGTATTTGTCAAAAATTGATTGTCCTTGGTTATTGTTTGGCTTGCTAGGCTGGTTGCTAGAGCTAGCAGTCTGATTTCCTACAACTCTGACTTATAAATAGTAGGCTGGCTTCTGCTCTGGTAACTGTAGAAGTAGGGTTTGGTTTCTTGGGCTGGTTGCTGCATATTGTGGGTCAGAGTTCTATTTTTATATATTGGCAGGCCATTGTCTACCTGAATATTCAGCCTCTCCTTTGATATAAACATTTGCAAACATGTATAAAAGTAATGAACTGCCATACATCCATCAATTAGATTTCATTATTTTTTATTATTTTTTTCATATTTGATTTAAAGTTTAATTTTTCATGTAATCATGGCATCACAACATTTCATCTCTGTATGTTATTTCAAGATGCATCTCGATATCTATAACGATGTTTTCTTATGTATCGACAACATCATCATCAGACCAAACACAAATTTTAAATTCTTAATGTCATCTAATACCCAATCCATATTCAAACTTTCCTAAAATTATCCCACAATGTCTTTGAACAATTGGTTTGTTCTAGTCAGATCCAAAAAAAGGAACATATTGTATTTAATTATATCTTTTCATTATCTTTGTTTAAACATTTTATTGATGTTTAACATACACACAGGAAAGTAGTCATATAATAAGTATACAGCTCAAATAGTACACACCCATGTCACCAGCTGTAGCCAAATCAAAAGTCAGAACATTACCAGCACCCCAAAAATCTCCACCATGCCCTGTGTTTTCAGATACTACCTACCAAAGGTAACTACTATCTTAACCCCTAATAGCATCAATCATCTCATAGGTTTTTAAATTTTATGTAAATGAAATCTCTTTTTTATGTAAGTGAAATTTTATGTAAATAGAAATGTGTCTGGCTTCTCTTGGTAAGCGTCCTGTTTGAAGATTCATGTATGTTTTCACGAGTGGGTTGTCATTCTTTCCTTCTCATTGCTGCATAGTCTTAGACCAAGGTGCCAGCCTGTGGCCAGTGCATTCTGAATTGTGTGCTACAAATAAGTTCCACCCACTAAAACTGCTTCCTGACATTCCAAACATGACCCCTAGGGGAGAAGGAACTATTCTCCCTTCTCAAATAGCTGTCCTAAAAATTGAGCCACCATTCAAATCTGTCTTTAGTCCAAGAGGCCCAAGGTCTCTGGCCTTTGCCTGTCTCTCACCTGGAGACCCTTACCTTAATTATGTCTGCAAAGACCTTTATTCCAAATAAAGTCATATTCTGAAGCACTGGGTGGACAATTCAACCCAATACAGGGAGTGAGGAACACTTTGAGACATTCAAACCAAACCTCCAGAAACTTAATCCAAACCTGAAAGTGTGGCTCTTCTCACTGGCCCAGCTCCCCGGGTGTTGCCAGGTCCCTTACAGAGCTGTAGCACTGGGGCTAAATCATTTGAGCACCTGCTAAGTGCCAGGTGGTGTACCATTGGACACTATTGGGTGGAAGGGGAGTAAACTAAGCCTTGGCCTTGAGGCAGTTTGCAAGTTAGAGGGGAGGGAAAGGCCAACAGGCAGCAGTGATTTTCCACCAAATCAATTTTGCCCCCCGGGGGACATTTGGCAATGTCTGGAGACATTTTTGATTATAGAAGGGGGGGAAGTACTACTTGTATCCAGTGGCCAGGAAAGTTACTAAATAGCCTATAATGCATAGGACAGCCCCTATAACAAAGAGTTATTGGGCCCAAAATATCAATAGTGCTACTGTTGAGAAACCTTAGTATCGGCAAAAGAATAAAATCTTCTAGGACTTTAATAAAATAATGTAAAACTCATACTGCCCCTGAGTTGGCGATTTTCAGAAAACCTGGAATCTCGGAATTCAAGCTTGATTCACTGCCTATGGACTTATTTAAAGTAGTTTAGAAGTCCAGTCCTTCAATACAACTTCTTCATTCCACAAATGGCAAAAAAAAAAAAAAAAAAAAAAAAAAAAAAAAAAAAAGACCATAAAAGAAAACAATTATAATGTATAATGGCTATCAGGGACATTGCTTGAATTCTTATGTGTCACATGATGCAGTAATGTTTTGTGAAATTTGAGAGTTGCCACAACCCTATGAGGCAGATACTCCATCATTAGTATTTTATAGATGGAACTAGTAAGTCTCAAGGGGAGTTAAGTAACCTGCTCAAGGTCCCAGAGTTTGGAGGAAGCAAACTGGGTTCAAATAGCAGTCCTTCTGATATCAAAGACCTGGATCTTTCAGTCACATACAGGCACTACAAGTAAGTTTTGTGACTTGCTCGAACTGTGAAGGAATGATTCTTCCCAGTACAGTATTTATTTCACAGCCTGACCCGGCCTGCCACTCACTATCCCAAGGACCCACCCCAATTCTTTAGTACATCAACTAAAATAAAGGTTCCCTTTCCTTGGGATTTCATGGGCTATTATAATTTGGATGATAGATAGATAGAAAGACAGATAGATAGAGATGATAGCTAGATTGTAGATAGACAGACATCTAGGCAGGATGGCCAACCCTTTATCTTAGGAAGTACAGATACTGACAAAACCAATGATCATCTTCCACCACTGTCATTTCATAAAATAAAGAATATTTCAATGCCAAACAAGAACATAATTTCAGAGTAAAAATATTCTTTAGAATTAAATAAATGTAATTATGAAAAACTTATAAGTGTTCTTATTTCTCTGTTTTATAGTGAGCTACTACACAATTACTGGTCTATGCCATTTCGTATTCAGTAAAAGGTTATTTTACTGCAGAATAAAGCCCCAAAATGAAAAACTCGGACGTTCTCATAGTTGAAAGACCCTCAGGACTCATCTGGATCAGTATGGTCTAGTGCAAGGAGCTTTAAGTCCAAAGACCTTGGCATGAGTCCCAGCGCAGCCACATAGGAAGTGGGGGTACTTCCACCACTCTCCCTGAGCCCAGGCTCTGCCCTCAAAAATGGGAATAAATGAATGACATCCTCTCAGATCCAAAGAGCGTGGGTGAGGTGCTCCTGGTATGGCCCAGTTAGTCTCATCTCCCTCTTTTGGAGTCCAGGAATTCATTATTTCTGGCAGTGGTCCCGCTTCCATGACCTGATGGCCACCTTACATCCAGAGGGTGGCTCTCACAGAAGCAGGTTCTTCCTCTTCTAGACCTGCTCTCCTCTGACATAACTGAGATCTGCGGCACTCCTACTTCTCCATCACAATATCTCCAGCATCTGAAGGCCACGAGTCCTTCTGCCCCTAATCTTTACCACAAAGAAGTGAAAATGGCTACCCAATTTGAAAATCCTACTGAAGATGTCAGAATGTCCATCTAAGAAAACGGTTGCAGTAACAACACAAACTTTCCAGCTAGGGTTTCATAATGCATTTTATGATCCCTCCCCTAACCCTAGCCCACAGGGAAAAAGGTCACTTTAAAATAACTATTTAGCTTATGAAATACACCACAGGATCAAAAGAGAAGTGAACACCTGGTGCCTAAACTTACAAAGCACATCCATCATATTTTTCAGTTTTTGGAAACAGAGATTCAAATGTCTTCTTTCTGGATGAGTATATATAAACATGAATATCTACATTCTAAAAGCATGGCAATGTAACAATTCCTATTTCCCCGCTGTCAAAGGGGACGGCTGTGAAAATGCTCTTCTAGAAAGTGGGAGCATTATGCTTCGGTGAGAGTGGGAACACCAGTCCAGGGGTTGAAGCCTGAGCTGCTGTGAGGTATGCAGGGAGTGAGGGTTAAAGGGATCAGTTTGAAATTACCATTGTAGCAAGTGTTGAAAGAGAAATCATTCACTAAAGGGCCCTCCCTTGGCAAAGAAGAAACAGCAGGTTCCACAGGGTCGGGGCTTGGGAGCCACCAGCTCCAGACATCATCATCTTTGTCCCAAGCTATCTTTCTTTCAGTGCTAGCACCACAGTTCCAAAAATGCACCTCTTCTCTATATTTGAGTCTGGCCTTCACTCTATTTGGGGTGAGTAGAGGTGGCGGGGGGGGGGGGGATCCAATGTGACTGGGAAGAATAGGCTACCTTCTTTCCCAACAAATTGTCATTCTTACTCACAAGAAAGATATTAGTAAATGCTTATTCGAGTGAGGCTTGAGGTAGCCTGACAGGAAACATGAAAGAAGAGGCCAGAGGAAGAGCCTGGAAAACCTGGAGGAAGAAAGGGAGTGCAAGCCAAGGACCAAAGGCAGTTAATCAGATGAGAGAGAAAGACAGAGGCTTGAGAGAGCAAGGCTTGAGAAAAGTTGTCATAGGCAGGCACGGGCCCTACAGAAAAAAAGTGAGAGAGTTTGTGGATTCAGGAAACAGGAGAGAGTGGCCAGCATGGTCCCAAAGAGCAGTGACTACCTGAGCTTACACAGGGGAGGCACTAGGCTCCTACTAGGAAGAACAGTATAAGCAGTGTATAAGCACTGTTGTAAAGAGAGCTGGATATACTGTTAGTGACCAGTGGAAGGGAAGGAGGGAGGGAGGGAGGGAGGGAAGGAGGGAGGGAGGGGGAGAGAGAAGGAGAAAAGGAGGGATGATGTGGAAGAGGGAGGGGAAAGAAAAGCTATTCATTTACTTACTCATTCAATTAAAGCTATGCAGGATCTCTAGTGCACAGAGCACTGTCCTAGACCCTTTGGAAATAATGCAAAGATGAGTTAGGGTGATGATCTGGGCTCTCCTGGTCTCCATTTCCTCTCACACAGATAAAGTATCTAATATCAAGAAAGTACCTAAAATCAGTCATTCACCTCTTATTGCCTTATTGCAAATATGTAGGCGTTTGCACTTGAACCTACATTTTCAATTACAGAAAGTAAGATTTTAAGCCCACCTTAAAAGCTTTTGAGCCAGCAAGGCTTCGGTAGACTATTTGGCAAAGAAGTAGTACCAATCAGCAGGTCTGAAATTGTTCCGTACAGGCGACCATCTGCTTCCCCCGTGTGGGGACCAGGGGATGAGACCACTCTGGTGACTGAGAGGTACACAGAGAGGCTCTAGATGAGAAACTGGAATAGACGGTTGGGCTTGACTCTGTACACTTCCAGGCCTAAGAATGGGAAGGTGGGAATCTGATGTAATTTATGTGGTGGAGTGGGGAAAGGGGCATTTAGATATTAGAAGATCACACTCTGAACCTGAGGCATCACTGTCCTATGTTACAAAGCGTATAAAATCTCAGGCTGCACTAAAAGATGTTGTCTGGCCCATACATAGCCTGGTGTTTTAAAAGAAGAGCACATTGGGTTCAAATCCAACCTGTTGTAGTTTATTACCTTATGGCAAATTGCTTCACTTCTCCAAGCCTTAGCTTTCTCATCTGTAAAATAGGACTAATGCTTAATTCATAAGGATATTGTGAGGTTTCAGTTTGATGAAGGAAGTGTTTAGTGCAGTGCCTGGCACACAGTGTGCATGCACACACAAGTTTATGTATAAAGTATCACTACTCTAATGGGCAAATGATACCATTTATGGAGTGTTGGCAATATGCTAGACGTTGTTCCAATGCATTATGTGTCTTAACTCATTTAACCCTTTTGAAAAGCCTATAGGTAGTAGTATTATCTCATTTTATGGCAAGAAAACTAAGGTACAAGACATTAAGTAACTCACTCAAAATCACACAGCTATAAAGCAATTGAGTCTGAAAATAAGATGCATTCAATAAACTCTAGATTTTATTTGCTTAAAGGGCACCACTGTTCTCTGTTTTAAATATCAAATAAATATGAGATAATATTTATCTTTTACAAGTAAAAACATACCAGCTCAAATGGTTTCATATTTATGTGGATCTCATCTAATTTTCCTTTTTGCTTCAGCACTAAAACTCTGTATTACCTTCCACTGAGAGCCAGGCTGGAGTTGACGCATGTTGAGAACAGGAAGGCTGCTTGAGGATTCCTTCGGCTTAGCCCTTGCTTCTAACTGTGTGGGTACCAGGTGCCTAGTCCCGAGGAGCTGTGACGATGGAGGCTCTTCCCAAGGTGCTGGAGGTCGATGAGAAGTCTCCAGAATCCAAGGACCTGCTGCCCAGCCAGACTGCCAGCTCCCTGTGCATTAGCTCCAGAAGTGAGTCTGTCTGGACCACTACTCCCAGAAGTAATTGGGAAATCTACCGCAAGCCCATCGTCATCATGTCCGTGGGTGGTGCCATCCTCCTCTTCGGCGTGGCTATCACCTGTTTGGCCTACACCCTGAACCTGGGTGAGACAAGCTTTAAGGTCTTGAAGATGATAGGGCCTGCCTTCCTGTCCCTGGGACTCATGATGTTGGTGTGTGGGCTGGTGTGGGTACCCATCATCAAAAAGAAACAGAAGCAGAGACAGAAGTCAATGTTCTTCCAGACTCTCAAGTCCTTCTTCTTAAATCGTTGAAGGCGGCCTCATCTTCTGTACCCTCATCCCCTGCCACCTCAACCAGGAGAAGGAGATCTGATGAACAACATCCAACCTCCCATCTCCTTGATGGTGGGGCTTGCCATAAAAATGATCCAGGCAAACCCTCTTCCCGTACCTGTAGCAGAGAGCTCAAGACTCCACCCTCCATGCAGCTAGGGCACATTGCTGAATGTATCTCATTTATTCTTTGTTATTACTGATGCTTCCCTTAGATACTGGCCATAGCCATCCCCTTACATGGCTTTCATTCCCTGTCATGCATCCAGGCATCACTCATCTAACTCTTTCTACCAAGTACTATGCATGTTGGGAAATTCCTTGGAATGGGCTGTGCCCCAAGGAGAACCTCATGTTTACATATCTGAGTGCCTGAGCTGGAGTCCACATTTGCATCCTTCTAGAACCAAACCGACCCACAGAGGTTCTTCACAGAGGGGAGGAAGGGGTGACTTCTTACCCACTGAGTTTGCCAGCCCAGCTTCCTTTGTGGGCAAGATACTGATGCATTGCAAGACACCAGACAGGTCACAAGTATCAAACATTCCAAAAAGTAAATGGTGAAGGGTGATGGAAAAGACACTTTCCAAGAAGGCACATTCCTGGACATGGCTCTGGGAGTCAGCCAGCCAAGGAAGTTCAAGTCTCAGTTATATACTATTTATACCAGAGGCAGTCCTCTTGACCTTCTAATTCCTCCTTGACTACTCTGCCCTCTGAACTTGCCAGCTAGCCAATGACAATTGCACGTTGCCCTAACTTTCTCTTTGCCTTAACACTTGATTCTAGAACACCAAGATGGAGAGCTGTAGAGGGATTCCACACGATTGCTCTCTCCTTTACTTCCATCAAGAATCAAAACCAGGACTATTAAATTCCACATTTGAATAGCCTGTATGTACGTTTCCAGAGATGGAATTCACTTTTGAAAATTCCAACTCATGCTCTCCCTGCACCAACCCCATCAAACAAACAAACATTTATTGAGTGTCCTGCTTTGGGCCAGGCCTTGGGTTCGTAGCAGACAGACATGGTCCCTGCCTCATTTTCTTTCTGAAGTGAGAGATACAGTCAGGCCAACAAGCCATTGAAGTAACCTGTGCTAAGTGCTTGACTGGGGAAATGTGGGTGGGTGTGAGAACTCAGATGGGGCACCTAGCCTTAACACAGACTTGGGAGAGGAAAGATATTGCCACAGGCTGTGTCATCCAAACTTGAAACAAAAGGAAAGAATTGAGCTCTCAAAGAGGACAAAGGAGAGGTATTTCAGGAAGCAAAAACTGGGCGAGGGAAGGGAGACCATGATAAAATTAGAAAACTGCATAGCAACTTTCCTAACCTCCAAAATGTTTCCTTTTATCTTCTTTTGTGGCCTCCTTCTCACCTGCTTCCCCAAGTGCCTCAGTGCAGCTTCTCCAGGGTGTACATAGAGGACCTCCTAGGGTGTATGGGAGAAACAGGAAGAGGGTTTCCAGAAGGCCTACCAAGAAGAAAGCACACATAAAGTAGGTGCCCCCAAAACCTGGGGCTTTCTGTAGTAGCCAGAAGCCCTTAGGTGACAGGCCAGGAGGGACATCTGTGAGAAAGCTAGCCACCATGCTGCCATAGGCCAGGCCCCAGGACCAGTGGCCAGCATTTGGTAACAAACTGTGAGAGGAAGATATCCTGCACTGTAATAACCACTGGCTTGAGCTGACTCCCTTCACTCCTCAGCCTTCTGGCCTCCTGGTCACCATGGCAGCCTCTCTAAGAGACCTTCAGGTTATCTCCACCCTTCATGGTAGTTCCATATGCAGCATCAGAACCTCACCTTGTACTCTTTACATTATGGGAAATTCCATGGGGGCCAATATCCACCACATAGGAACATCTCCTACCCCTCTAACCTAAGGAGCCAGAGTTCAAGGAGACTGTGGCCTTTGAGCTTCACCCAGAATGGCCGTGCCTCTCATTTATTCATCGTGGCTTGGTCCTATCTGTCCCCTGCACATACGTGGTCAGAATAAATTCTGGGGGTGTAACAAGTGCTATGTCACTAATCGTAGTTTCAGGGCCTCAAGTTACAAGACTTGTAGGTCATTATTTCCTTTCTCTAGCATGAAGGCAGATTCAATATCAGCCCTGTAATATCACTCCTACATTCCTTGATTCTTACGTGGGAGAAAACTGGGTGAACTTCCAGCTAGCTCATTGGCAATCCCCACTTCTGTGTCTCAATTGACCTGCCCAAATGCTTGTCGTCTGAGCACAGCTGTGGGAGGAGGACCCAGGTGGATGTTGCTGACACCTATGTCTCAGTGGAAGGAAGTTTGGGGACTGCCATGAAACTAGAAAGTGTTCAAGTTCTGGACGCACATTGTAGTCTGCAACAGCACTTGTTCACACCCCTGCTCCTCAAGCTAGTTTCTCAGCAAGAAAAGTGAGGAGAGAGGTCTGAGGAAAGAATCCCCAAACATCACTTAACCCCACTGAGATCTCCATATGCATATGGGCCTAGGAACACATTACATCATGCTGAGGGGCTTTTGCCAAAAACCATTACTACATGAAAACTGAGGTATGGGTGTGCCCGATCTGTGAATGTAGCCCAGGTCAGTTGCCACATTTCTGGGGGAAAAAAAGCATCACCACCATGACTCCTTTTATGCCTGTGGGTCCAAGGACAGGACCAGTGTGCTCAGCTAACTGGATTACCCTACCCACAGCTATTCTGTCTGTGAGAGTTTGATTTAATCTGAGGTCTAATGCAATTGTTGTAATGTTGAATTCAGCATTCTACTTATTCTATTTAACAGTGTCTACTGTGTTTTCATTGTGTTTCATCAGACATTCCAAGACTGTATCCACAAATTTATCCTTTTAAACTGCCCCCATCACCACACGTTCTCCTCTTCCGCCACCCCAGGGAGCCATCTGGGAGAAAGGGGACAGTGTGGGTTTCATGTATGGTTCTTCAGATGCCTCATAGGGGCTGATGACCCCATGCTGAGATGCTGATGGGGCAGACAGAAGAGAAGCTCCTGACTCTTTCCATCCCCACAAATCCAGCACTGAGACCGAAAAAAGAGATAAGAAAAAAAGCATCTTCCAGAATGAATCAGGGGCCCAGGGTGAGGCAGGCAGCTATACCAAGGTCAGCTTGTCAATTAATGTCCCCATAAGCTCAGGAAAGCAAGCACAAGAAAAAGTGGCAATTTAGTTCCCAGGCCCTCTTTGTCCTCCTTCTTTCTCCTAAGCCCTTTTTTTTTTTTTCTCCTGGTCCAGCCTTTCTGCTTCTCTATGTCTTAAATCCTATTAACTTCTGGGGCCTTGCTCTTTGGCTTAGATGGCCGGCCACCTTCTCACTGTGTCTTCATATGGTCTTTGCTCTGTACATGTGTGTATCCTATCTTCTCTTCTTGTAACTGGATCAGACTTCATCCCAATGACCTCATTTTAACTTAATTATCTCTTTAAAGACCCCGTCTCCAAATACAGTCACATTCGGAGGTATTGGAGGTTAGTACTTTAATGTGAATTTGGGAGAGTGGAAGAGACACAATTCACTCCTTGCAAATTCCCTTTTGCTGTGTAAGGTAACCTATTCACAAGTTTCTGGCTTTAGGACCCAGATATCCTGGATGGGAGAGGCATTAATCTGTACGCCACAAAAACCTTCACCTTTATACCTCTAGCAGCTTAAATGCAATCTGCCTCAAAATGGGGTTCATCATCCTCCTCCTCCTCTGTCACTTGTCTCAGGGAATGACACAACCATTTGCCACTATTTCAGCAAGTTGCCCAAGCCAGAAATCTGGTGCTCTGAGAAAAATGTCAGAGACCACTACTTGTCTATCCAGTATCCTTTCCCCCATCTTCTCTGGTGATAAGACTGTTTTATTGGAGGCAGCAGTATGCCCAGCTAAATTATGACTTTCCTCAGCCTCCCTTATGACAAGAATAGACCAATGAGATGTATATGGAAATTATTAGGTGGAGGCAAGAGAAGCTCTTCATCTGCCATAAGCGCTTTTCCCTTCGCCCTCCCTTCTTTGAATTTAGACTTGATGCTTGGGACCACCTTGGAACCATGAACTGATCTCGAGAATGGAACCCATTGTCAAGAAGAGCAGAGCATATTGTTAGAAGACTCCTACGATGCTGGTGACATCTAGGGAGATACTGGACTGCCTAACCCCATCTCTTACAGGAGATATAACTAAAGTCTTATATTAAGTCTATTATTTGAGGTCTGTTACTTGTAGCCAAATATAATTCCTACATATATAGGTGACAAGTCTGGGGAAAGAGTTATTTTCTTCCTCTAGGCCCAAAAACAATTTTATTAGATTTAGAACTGATAAACTTGGAACGAAGACTATCATAAATAAGTTCCAAATCAGTGCAACTTATTTGTTCTCCACCTCAAAGCATTCTCTGAGTTTCTGAGAAAGAAACGAGGTGGAGGTGGTAAGAGCAGCATGACCATGAAGGTCCTAGACTTCTTGTCCCCTCCCCCTCTCCCCCACCGCCATGGGTGGTAGAAGGGGAAAAGAGTGGTGTTAACACAGGGCACTCATCCTTCTCTGTGACCTGTCAGGCTGCCCCACCCGTTTTAAGAGCTGAGACAGGGGTGGGTGGGACAGGGTGGTAGGAAAGAACTGATTGTATAAAACTAGCCTCATCAGTTGGAGGAGACACCTGGATGCTCAGCAGTCTTTCTCCCAGGTTTCAGGTTCCACAGTTGTCACCATCAAGGCAACTTAAACTTCTCTAAAGTCTAGCATTCTGTATTGGTTGAGTGTGTAGACTCTGGAGAAAGCCCGCCTGGGCTTGCATTTCACCTGGGCCTCTGCAGCTCTTTGAACTAGACAACCTATTTCACTTGTCCATACTCTCACTTCGCAACTGTAGATGGGGTTAATGAAAGTGCCTACCTCCTCCTGAGCTTTAGCTGAGATAACCCACATAAGGCTTTTATATAGTAAGCCCTGAATAGTAGTTATTATTAATATAACAGATGACATAAGGGAGTCTAGGCAAGATTTGGGTATTCTCCTAAATTGTTTTACATAGGGAAAGACTACAAGTATGTACAACTGAATGTGAGATGATTAGGTAAAAAAAAGGGAGAGAGAATTGGGGGTGGGAAGTTACTATATACTCTGTAGTTTGGAGAATAGGAGCCTGATACCAGCCAAAGACTTTATTCTGACATATTTGACTCCTCCCTCTTCCTCTGCCTCCCAAGCATCCTTAGTGAATCACCAAGGTCTGTAGCGTCTACCACCTTAACATCTCTCAACATTGGCAATTCCTCTTAGGGCTGAGACAACTCATTATTTAATAAAATGCATATTTTCCCTCCACAGTGAGGAGTGAAGTCTCTGTCCCACCAGGTCCACATGCCCCAGAACCCCTTGTGTCTAGGAGTGAGCATGTGCCAGGCTTAAGGAAACAGAGGTGAAATGTGACTGCTAGGCTGGGTCTTGTTGGAAGTTCTTCTCCACAGTCTCTTCTAGCTCTGTGCTGAACCACAATATGCCAGGAGCCTAACTCTGAGTCATCCAGGTAAGTATTATGGACTGAATATGTCTCTCTGAAATTCATATGTTGAAACCCTAACCCCCAATGTCATGGTATTTGGTCATGGGGGCTTTGGGAGGTAACCAGGTTTAGATGAGTTTATGAGGGTGGACTCCTCATGATGAGATTAATGTTCTTATAAAAAGAGGAAGAAACATGAAAGCCCCTCCCCTCTCTCCCCCTCCCTCCCCTCTCTCCCCCTCCCTCCCCACTACACACACCCATGTGTCATGTGAGCACACTGGGAGAAGACAGCCATCTACAACTGAAGAAGAGAGTCCTCGTCAAACACCAATCTGCAGCACTTCGGCCTTGATCTTGGATTTCCGGCCTCCAGAACTGTGAGAAATAAATGCCTGTTATGTTTTGTTATGGCAATTTGAACTGACTAGGACAGTAAGGAAAGCCCTGTGAAGATCAGAAACACCACCTTGGACTGGTACATAAACTAGAAATGAACTTCTACTTTGCATAGCTGCTGAAATGTTGGGATTTGCTTGTTACAGCAGCTATACAAGTGACATTGTCACTGTCACTGCTTCCACTGGAGGCTGTGTAATCCATCTTCTTCATTACTTAACCACTCTCTAACTCTGCTCCTCCCTCTGTCTTATTCTTCTCCAACTCATTCTGCATCCCATACCAGGATGATCTTTTTCCCAAATGCAAAGTCTCGATAAACTTCTTCCTTCCATATTGTCCGTTTGCACAGTCTGTGTTCCCCACTTGAGGACTCATCTCCTCTCACACGATCCCTAGCAGCAAGAGAGTTCAATCCCCACGGAACGTCTTTCAGATCCCATCCCTACCTCGCTCCCTCATCTCTGCGCTTCACTCAGCTCTGATCTCTCCTCCTGAAACATCCTCCCT
Organism: Rousettus aegyptiacus; assembly: GCF_014176215.1. Lineage (NCBI taxonomy): Eukaryota > Metazoa > Chordata > Mammalia > Chiroptera > Pteropodidae > Rousettus > Rousettus aegyptiacus. The sequence continues at coordinate 70,913,593 of NW_023416309.1, forward strand.
CTCAGTGCCTCTTGGTTTATCTGGCTCCCACTCACTCTTCTCTTGTTTCCCATCACACTTTCTCCTTCCATCAAACTGCTTATGATCATATATCACAGTTTCCCAAGTCAAATCCAGCTTGAAAAGTGACAACTTATTTGGATAAAACAGTCATGGAAAAATCAGAGGCCTTGGCACTAAATAGACCTGGTTTCAAAGTCCGATTATAAGCTAACTTTCTACACTATGTGACTTTTTACACTTCTATTTCAGATTTCCAGTTGTGTGTGAGAATGTTAGTTACCTCATTAGGTCCTTGTCAGGAGTAAATAGGTTAAAAGAAAGTGCTGATAATACACAGTAGTTGCTCAGGGTGTTGTTTGCCATCGTTTTCCAAAGTGCTAAAAGAACACAGTAGATGTTCATAAAAGGCAGATATTGTTATTACTATCTTTATCACAGGAAAATAGAATCTTAGGCAACAGACATAATACAGGAATTCCTAAATCTCTAGTTACAGTAAATGTACACTTGAGCATATAAAGCCATAAACAGACTCGTCAGGTAGGCCCTAGATATCTGCTTTCAAAGAAATGCAGCATTTTTGCAACCAAGTACAGACTCTCCCTGCAGCATCACTGTGATTATTAGAGAGCCTCTTCCCAGACTAACTCACATGTGCACATTTTCACTTAGAATCCTGGTGACAACCTCGTCAAATTCAGGTAAGAACCCCAAGTGAATAATTCTGGGGACAGCAGCCAAACTCTACTGGTGTTCATTCACTGGGAGAGGGAAGAATAGCTCCGTGCATCAGCCTGTGGTAATTGCCCATCCTGGAGGAGAGCGTGTAGCTGCTCTCAGGGCCTGCGAAGAGTAAGCAGACTAATGATGGCGCCAAGAGTGTTTGCCCATGCGTGGTGCCAAGTATGTGTGCCCAAGCATGGTCAAGGCCAGGGCAGCCGCTGGCAGGTTCACCCCAACAGAAGGATGAAAGGGAGTGAGGCCGACTCCCGGGAAAGTGGTACTGGTGAGAAGAGACAGGCTGGGGTGGGTGTGGCCAGACAGGCTGCTGAAGAATGAGGCATGCCTGAGCAGGAGATGGAAGGGACGGACAGCCAGAGGCTGAGGCCAGGGGTGGGAAAGGCCTGGAATAGCTTGCAAAGCTCTTTCCCAGATGGACTGTGAAAGACAACATTGTTCCATTCATTCATTCATGCAACAAGTAGTTATTGAGCGCCTTGTGAATGCTGAACTGGGTGCTAAGGAGAAGGAAATCAACAAAATGGACAAAAATTCCTGCTTTCTGGAGCTTTCATACTGGGAGGAGCAGACAGACCATAAACAAGGACATAATCAAATCGACTTGATGGTGTCTGAGAATGAGGAGGGCTGTGAAGTTAAGAAACAGGGTGAGAGGATAGAGGATGGGGGAGGGGATGGTGCTATTTGAAACCTCAGTTGCAGGAGGCCCTTCTGGGGCAGAGCGGTCAGCAGAGGGAAGGAGACAGCAAGGGCTGAGAAGGAGTCTCTGAGAAGCAAGGGCTGAGGAGGCCTCTCTGAGGAGGGAGGAACTGGTGCGTTGAGGACTCCATCCCTCTCTCCTCCTTTGTGTGTGGCTCCTACTTACCCTGCTCTGAAGGGGGCCTACAGTCTTGCTGGGTGGTGCCTCTCTCCTCCTCATTCTGCTGCTATTCTGCCTGCTCCTCCATCACACAGGTCTTTCCGGGATCCTCTTCCTCCTTGTGCCCATTCGACCCTCTATCCCTCTGCACGAGTCACCCTTTCCAGTCACCCCACAGCCATCCCTACTGCCCACATCCAACCCCGGCTTCAATTAGTGTCTCTCAAATCAGCAGATGCTGTTGAAAAATGTGCCAAGCTCCAAACAACACATCTTAATGTAGGTTGTCCTGACAGCTCCATTTCAATGGCCCTCAACTCACACAAAACCAGTGTCAAAATAAATTCATTGTGTTTCTCCACAACGCCCCTCCAAATCTACTGTGAGTCCCCAGTGTTAGCAGAGGGTGACACCGACAATCAGTCCAGAACACTGGGCTAACCTTCTTTTCCCACACCTTCTGTGTTCAGTCTCTCCTAAATAAGTCCCATGGTCCTTTCCCTTTTCTCCATCCCCAATACCCCTGGGTTAGGTCTCCAGCCTCCTTACAGTTCTCCCTCCCGTCAGGCTTGTGCTGCTCCAATCTATTCTTCCTATTTTGACAACAGCACTTTTTTGATCATGCCACCACTCCTAGCCCTGCCCTTGCTCCTGTTCTGTAACAAGATGAAATCCACACTTATCCATTTGACACAGGCCTTCCTGGGGAATCCCACTCCTATCCCAGGCTCATCTATATCACTGCCACTCATCCTTCACTCCAGACCTACAACTTAGTACATCCCACTATGTCATACCTCTGCATCTTTCCCCATGCTCCTTCCTCAGCCTGGACTGTTTGGATCCCCTTTTCCATCTAGCTGGCTCCCAGCCCATGCATCACCATTTCCAAGAAGTCTTCCTTGAAGCACGCTATAATTACCTCTCTGACACAGGCCTTGCTGATTTGTTCTGCTTCACATTTAGCATGTCCTCTCATTGAACAACTCTGTGGTACACAATGCTTGTTAAGTGAAGAGTAGTAGCAGTTTGTCCTTACAACTACACTGCTTCCATTTGACAGGTGAAGACACTGAGAATTAGAGATACTCAGTGACCCACCCAGGTTATGAGCAATCTAGTACAGAGGGAAAATGGACCAGGGAGTAATTTGCTCCAACCTCGACCTTCCTTCTATTCTCATTCCTCATGCTCCTTCCTTCTCCAGCAAGTGAAAGCAGCAGTTTGGCTCAGTGACAACAAACCTTGCTGAGGACAAAGAGGAAAGAGACATTCCACAATTCTTGTGGGTTTAGAAAAGTAAGCCCCCAAAAACCCAGTGTTCAAGGTCTTGTACAGATGCCCAGGGAAGCTGAGGATCAACCTCCCACTGGGTAGGCAGCAGCTTGCTCTGTAAATGCCACTACAGATAGGTCTGAGCAAAGGCCCTGGTCCCTTTCTGCTCCCCACTGTTCCCTCTTCCTACTTTCCCAACTTCCTCCTTGAGAAACCATCCATCTATCCTTAGACTTCATCACCATGGGAGAGCCCTATAACCTCTCAGAGCCCACAGGCACAAGTGCAGAGTGTAAGCCACAGGGCTGGACTCTGATCCCTGGTTAATAAGCGAATCTCTTATCCTCATGCCAAAGCTCCCTCTTTGGAGTCCCAGGGTGCGCAGGAGAGCTAGTTTGGATACAGCCAAAGAGGGAAGGCCCAGCGCTTCTAAGAAATGGGTGGTGCTCTCCAATATGGTAGCTATACTGCCTGTTCCCATTGAAATTAAAATAAAATTAAATATAACTAAAAATTCAGTTACTCAGTCACACCAGCCACATTTCAGTTGCTCAGTGGCCACATGTGCCTAGTTGCTACTGTATTGGACAGCACAGATTATAGAGAATTTCCATCACTAGAAAAAATTACACTGGGCAGTGCTGGTCTATATTGACACAGCTGAGAACCCACTCAGGAATGGGACTCTTCAAACCAACTCTACATTACATTATACATATACTATACTAGATAATATATTATATATATATACACACTATGTATTATATTCTGTATTATATACTATACTGCATGCTATACTTTACACATTCTATGCCATGTTCTCACTGCCTCCCCAAATTTGGCAAAATAAAATTCTTTCTCCTGTTTTTCTGTTTTTTTTTTTTTTCAGCGTTTATCTTTAATTTCTGCCTTTTATCTACTTTCTTTAGTTTATATTGCTTTTTGTTCTAATATCTTAAGATACATAGTATGTAGCTTTTAAATAAAGTTTGTAAATATAAAGTTCCGGTGATGAATATGTTCTAGAGCTCTGTTGTATGACACTGCCTATAGATAACGATACCATTTTGTGCACTTAAAAATTTATTAAGAGGGTAGATCTTATGTGACATGTTTTCACTACACTAAAAAAATTATTAATGATTTAAATTTTTAATTAATTAAAATAGTATTTAGTGCTTCTAAGTCTTTAAATATGCTTGGTTATGATATATTAAATTCTGAAATTTCAGTGGGATATTTAAAATCACACGGTAGTGGGATTTTTTCCAAATCTTCCAAGCAAGGGTATTAACTCTCTTGCTGGATTCTCCTGACCCCCTATCCCCTATGGCCCCTCTCTCAAGGCTAGCACCCCAGATCTCTGTGAATCAGGCTCTTCTCAAGGTCTCTGGGGTTCTTATTCTTGTCCTGGACTTTCCATCTTTGGCTCCCCAGCTCTCACTCACTCTACGAGGAAAACATTCCCATTCCAGTTTCCTCTGGCCAGGCTTAGAAGAGTCAAGGTACTTGCTCACCTCCCTTGGGCCATTTGCCTGCAGCCTCAACAAACATGGGCTTAGAGGAACGACAAGCAAATACATTGGAGAAGGGAGGAGAAGACAAAGCCATTTCCTCAGAGCACTCCCCTCCACTTGCTCTAGTCCTGGAAAGATATTTAGCAGACTTGACCTTTCAAGAGCGTTCAACACAGCTGACCACTCATTTCTTTTTAAAACATTCTCTCTCTTTGGATTCAAGGTACAACAAGCTTATGGTTTCCTCCTCTCTGTAGATGTTCTTTTACTGCCCCTTTTGCTGGCTCATCCTCTACCCAGCCAATACATGTGGGAGATTCTCAGGGACCCATCTGAGATCCTCTTCTCATATTGTGCTCTATCTCAAGAACTCTTGAATAATTTCATCCTTACTAGCAATTTGTTGCTGACTCACAGATTCATATCTGTAGCCCAGAGCTAGAGCTCCCAACCAATGCATCCAAACCTACTGCATCTAAAATCGAACTCGTGATTTTTCCACCACAACCGGCTCTCTTCTAGTACGTCCTGTCTCAGAAGTCACCATTAACACCCAGCTTTACAAAACACAAACCTGGTATTCGTCAAGGACTTCTTCCTTTTCCTTTACCTCCATGTTGAATTTGTCACAGTGTTCTGTCAATTTCACTCCCTAGTTATCTCTCAGATTGACCCACTTCTTTCCATCACCACCGTCACCAACTGCATCACTTTCCTGGTTTACTGCAACCATGCTTACTGCTTTGTCACATGTCTTTACACAGCAACCAGAGCCCTCTTTTAAAAATATGGATCACATGATCTTCTGCTTGAAACACATCAACAACTTTCCAATGCCCTTATGGGAAAGATGGCTCTTTACTTCCTTTCTTCCTCTTGTCTCAGCCATATCAGCAGTGCCACAGTTTGAACATACTCCTGACTCTGCCTAAAAAGCTGTCACCTCATCTTCAACCTCTTCACCTAGTTTCATCTTCTCAGCCTTTAAATCTCAACTTAAACATCAGTTCCTCTGGGAAGCTTTGGTCCATGTCTTCTTTTTCATGTTCTCATAGGATAGAAGCTTTTCACCTTGGACCATTAATGTCTGTCGTATTTATATATTCATTTACTTGATTGATTAATATCTGCTTCCCTATGTCCTTTCTCCGCCTTCCTCTAACCACTTAAGCTCCCTGAAAGCAGACACTGTGTTTCTCTCACTCATTTAGAGCTGACTTAGCAGCTCAAGAGAGCCGAGCCCTGGGCCCCAGCAGAGCCTACTGGTGGAGAGGCAGTTAGTCCTATAGCTCTACCTTAGAGTAGGGACATGGAGGCACCAAGTAGAGACCCTGGAGCTTGGCCCTGGACAGGCAGGAAGAGGAAAGGGATTACAGGCAGCAGAGCCTTGTGCAGCTTAACCCTAGGATCTTGCAAACAGGCTGTGCAGCTGATTGCTCCTGAGGCAGGTAAGTGACAGCAAGAAAAATAGTGAGACAAGGAAAGATCCTAGCTCCAGACCCAGCAGATATCCGGGGGATGACACCTTAGGAGTTGTAGCTCTGACATCTCTTACTATGTGCCCAGCAACGAATTCAGAGTTGAATGCCAGTAGAAACAGATGACAAAACCAAATGGGTATGGCACACACACACACACACAAAAATCCAGAAGACCATTTCCCTGAGTGATTAGACTTCAAGGTATTGTAGAAGCATTTTGCTTTGGAAAGGTTGCTGCAGGGGTACTATTTCCTCAGATACAGAGTGGAGAAGGGAGAGAGGAAAAACACAGAGGGATTTTGAATGTATCTTGGTAGAGTTGGAGGAACTCCGGTGAAAAAACCTTAGAGAATAAACACTAGGTGTTGGGTTATAAGAAGGCAGAGCTGCTCCCTGTCTGAAAGGGATGCCCAGCCTGGTGAAGGAGATGGAAACTCAACATTTACTTCCTTAAATGTAACAGGTACTGTTTTAAAAGTAACTATCAAATTAAATAGGAATCCACTTCTCTCTTATTAGGATGGCCATTATCAAAACAACAGAAAACAAAGTTTTGGTGAGGATGTGGAGAGGTTGAAACCCTTGTGCATTGCTGGTGGGAATGTAAAATGGTGTAACTGTGATTGAAAACTGTATGGCAGTTCCTCAGAAAATTAAACATAGAATTACCACATGATCTAGCAATTTCACTTGTGGGTATATACCCAAAAGAATCGAAAGCAGGGACATGTACAGATATTTGTATACTCATGTTTATAGCAGCATTATTCACAATAATCCAAAAGTGTAATCAACCCAAGTGTCCAAGAATGGATGAATGGCTAAACAAAATGTAGTAGATACATACAATGAAATATTATTCAGCCTTACAAAGGAAGAAAATTATGCTACAATATGGATGAACCTTGAGGATAGTATACTAAGTGAAATAACCTAGTTACAAAGAGATAAATCCACTCACATGAGGTACTTAGAGTGGTCAAATTCATAGAGACAGAAAGTAGGATAGTGGTTGCCAGGGAGGGCTGCGGAGAGAGGGGGTGGGGAGTTATCCTTTAATGAGTACAGCTTCTCATTTAAGGAAGATGTAAAAGTTCTAGAGATAGATGGTAGTGAATGTACTCAATGCTACTGAACTATATAGTTAAAAATGGTTAAAATCATCAATTTATTTGTGCATATTTTACCACAATTAAATAATTAAAAAACAACTTTTTAAAATGGGATACTTCGTGAATTTGCATGTCATATTTGTGCATTGGCCAGGTTAATCTTTGTATTGTTTCAACTTTAGTATACATGCTATTGAAGCAAATGCTAATATATCTATTTTTTAATTAAACGGGAATAAGAAAAAAACTAAATTGATTCACTAAGGATGTTGGGAAGAACTGGCATGATGATTGGGAGCATAAAAAGAGGGAGAAGTAGTATTTGTAAGCAGTGCATACCTACCAACAGGACCAGGTTGTAACCACAACTCCTTTACTTGCTGGGTAAAGGAACTGAATCTCTCAGCTGCTCTTAGCTTTAAAGTAGGAACAGGGCTGCTGGGAGATTGGTTGATGCTGAATGAGGAAGGAAGCCTGTTGGACATGGAAGTGCAACACAAGTGTGTGGGAATAGGATTCCCTGCTAAACAGGAGGCAATAGCATCAACCTGCTGAGAGGGAAGGTGATGAGCAAGGAGGAGGTGGCCATGGGGGCATGATCTTGGGGTCTCATTAAAAGTAATGAAGGTTTAGAGCAGTTCTGTGGGGAATAAGGAAGACTAGCAGGAAGGGATAAAGGGTGCGCTGAGTAGCAGGGAGGAGCCCCTGAATTACAAGTAGATGGATTCTAGAGGCCAAACGGGACACTTTGGGGAACTCTCAAGAGCCCCTCAACTCAGTAACCTAACAGAAGAATAATAAAGAGAGCTGAAAATTGTCAGATGCTCCTAAGAAAAGAGTGAATATATTCCTTAAAATACTGAAACTTGGCCCCAGCCTGGGAAAAAGTGGGGGAGTACATGAAGACTGATTAGAGATCATTGATCTAGGTCAATGTTTTTCTAAATTCTGGTACTGTATCCCTGGGGGTATGTGAAATGATTTTGGCTGGCACCCATTAAAAGACACAGTCACTTTAATTCTCATCTAGTCTTTCCTATGACTTCCAAGACAAAATTTCCAATTGGTGCCATGAATCTATCCCCTCTGAAATCTGTGAATCACACACTTTTATTTGAGAAAGTGAAAATAGTCCTCTCAGTTTGTAACTTCAATAGGTATCAGTGTCTAGTTCAGGCGTTACCAAGACTGGCCCACTGCCTGGTTTTGTAAATAAACTTTTATTGGAACACAGCTATTCATTTACATATTGTCTATAATTACTATGTTACAACATCAGATATGAATGGTTGTATCATAGGTCCACAGAGTCTAAAACCTTTAATATCTGACCCATTACCGAAAAAGTTTGAGAATTTCTGATCCGGTTTACATATTTTTATTTTCAGTGTACATATTCTTAAATATCTGTTGTCTATTATAAGTGATATCAGTTTTCCACAGATGGTAACAATAATTAATTGAATTAGTTAAAAAATTTATGTAAAGAAAGAATTAACAAAGTATTATCGTACTAACAAATTAATATAATATATAATAGAAGTAGACTGCAGTTGTGACAGAATCCTGGGGGTAGTACATATATGACAAGACTTGATAAACACTGAATTATGAGAATAGGGAAAGTCAAGAGATTTGAGAATGATGAAGACAAAGAACAGCTTCAGCAGAGATGAGGGATTGGGAACTGGAATAACATTTCATTAGAAAAAAGAATTGTATATGTCAAGGATGGATTTGTAACCATCAAGGATGGAGAGAAGGTTCAGCATGTTCTAACTAGACCAAGGAGGTCAGGGGAGGCAGGGGCTAAGGAAAGGCAAGGGGACAGGGAGCTGCAACCAGGTAAAGCCAAGATTGTTAAAGGGTAGAAAATGGTGGTGCAGGAGAGCCAGTGGAGGGTCCCTTCCCATCTAGGGTTTTCCCTACAGAAGTATCTTGGAGGAAAGAATGTAAAGTATTAGCAGCAATCACAATAGTAATACTATGTTACAGCATGCAGGTTCTAAGTACTTTATACCTATGAATTCACTTAACCTTCACAGTAACCCTGTCAAGCAAAGGATTCTTTTCCCATGAGGAAATTGAGCACAAGAGGGCAAAAGGCTTGCCCAAGGTAGCACAGCTAGTGAGTGGCAAAGGCTGGTGTGACTACACTCACCCAACACCTGAGACTACCACTCAGAAGGTGACAGAGCCTTGATCATTCATGTAGTCAGGCCTGGGAACTGTGACTCTGGGTCAGCTGAGCACCTGACTGGCCTGTCCCTGTTTTAGTCTCAGCCTGCCCCTTAGGATCTATGTCATAGAGAGGCTGTCATCCTTGTGGCATCACAGGAGATGACAGATTCTGACGATTTTGTCATGGGAGTGACAAGTTCTCAGTTGCCAAGAGGAGGCAGAACTGTGAGGCAGGAGCAGATAGACCAACCTCTCTGAGCCACTGGGGTGCCGATAGCCCCAGGAGCTCTGAGAAGTCTCAGAAGTAGAGGAGCAGAGGGATTCTAAGGGACCAAACCTGAAAGTCACAGGCCAGGGGCTAGGCACCCAGCTGTGCCCTACACACTGTGTTCGTGCTTCAAAAAGCACGTGTCTACTGTTTTACATTTCCTTGGTTCTGTAACATTTTCTATCATCTTTATAAAAATACATAATCTGAAATGACATCATTTATGTATTACTTATTTGTCTCCCCCTTCCGATGTCAGTTCCATGATGTCAGGTTTTGTATTTGATTCTGTTCCTGCTGCCTGACATATAACAGGCGCTCAATAATACTGGCCTAATTTTAAACCCTGCTTTGGCTCCATCTTCTAACCACGCCGGGGTCACTGTGTCACTGTGGAGGGTGAGCTCCCTGACTTAGTGAACAAGGTGGGAGCCAGCCAGAGCCCAGGCGCAGAGAAGCCCTGCTTCCTTAGCGTGTCTCCCAGTGACACAGGGACAACCAAGCATCTCAGTGTTGCAGGGGCTGAAGCACTCTTCCTGGTGCCTGGTGTCATGTTATGCCTCCTTTAATGGGTACAGACTTTGTAATTATGTTGTTTCTGAAAGTTGTTTTTGTCTAAATTTTCTATCTATACTATAGCTAAAGCTGAAGAAAGGATGTACAAAAACAAACAACACTTTTAGCTATTGTTATGGGTTCAATTGTGTCCCCAAAATTCGTATGTAGAGATCCTAACTGCTAGTACCTCAGAATGTAACCTTTTTGGAAATAGGGTCATTGCAGATGTAATGAGTAAGATGAGATTGTACTGGAGTAGGGTGGGCCCCTACTTATATATACCATAACTGGTGTCCTTATAAAAAGGGAAAATTTGGACACAGAGATATGCATACTGGGAGAATGATACTTGATTATGAAAGTTGTGCAACTACAAGCCAAGGAATGACAAAAATTGCCAGCAAACCACGAGAAGCAAGGACAGAGGCATGGAGAAGATTTTCTTTCACAGCCGACAGATAGAACCAATACTGCTAACACCTTGATCTCAGACTTTTTTGACTTTCAGAACTAGGACAGAAATCAATTCCTGTCATTCAAGCCACCTAGTTTGGGGTTCTCTGTTGCAGCAGCCTTGGGAACCTCATGCATCTATCTCCAACAGTAGATGCTAGGCTTGACAAGTGAATGGGCCATGAAGGCTCTCTGTGGGAGAAAGAGGGTTGTGGCATCCTTCTTGTTAAAACTGGGCAGAGGAAACTGACCTTTGTCGAGTCAAATGTTTTTTGCTGATGACTGGCCTTTGGTTTAGGCCAGCCTCCACCCCAGCCATTTTCTGTTTCCCACACTTCTAGTCATTCTCCCTGCTGCTCTTGTCTCCCACCTCTTCCTCCAGCCTGCCTCACTCCAGGGCTTGAGTCTCACCTGGCTTTTCAGCAGCCATTCTTCTCTGTCTCTCCCAGCTGTGTAAATATCTAGACTGCCTCCACACATAGGATACAGACCATCAGGAAACAAGAGCAAGAAAGACCCACCAGGAAGACGTGGAGGGCTCCTCACAGCCTGGGCTGTTTTCTGGGAGGCTGCAGTTAGCCATACTGAAGAACAGCCATGGATAGTGAGAAGGGAAAAGCAGGGTGCAGAACAGAGTGCACACTGTGGCCCGTTTTCATAAGACAGAAAGGGGATATTTATGTTTCTGGAGGACAAACACCAAAAATTGGATGATGATTAGCTCTGGAGATTGAAATTGTAAATAGTTTCAATTTTGTTCCTTTTGCTGGTGAACATGTCATCATTTTTTTTTTTTTCCAGCTGGAAACGTGTCTCTGTGTGTAAATAGTCAAAATCAAAATGTTGAAGAGATACAGAACCTGAGGGACCAGTGTTTCTCTGGAATGCTGAGGGTCTATAGTGAGTGACGCCGACCTAAAGTGGGGTGCCGGGGAGAAGACTCCCTATTACCAGCTTCTCTTTGACACATCATCTTACGTCAGATGAGAGTACAGTGACCAACCATGCTGGTTGGCCCAGGACTCAGAGACTTTCCAGCACGTAGAAATTTGAATACTAAATTGCTGTTAAAATATACACACACAGGACTCTGCAAAGAAACCTGAAAACCTGTAGATAGCCAGGCCAGGACATGTCAGCCTGCACAGCCATCATAGGGGTGCTCAGCTTGCCCCTGCAGAGGCATTGCTGTCCATTAGCTATCCTTCCCAAGAAACTCTTTCCTAGTCAAAGCTGGGGGGCAAGAGAGTGGAAGAGCCATGGCTTCTCCAGTACTGAGTGGGGTGGTGTCCCTGTATAGGTACCTAACTGTTTCTGAAGAAACACCAGGAAAAGGAGGTGAATACGGGGTGGGAGATTGGCCTCAGCTGCTTCTCATTGGAGACACTCCGGACTGGCCACCTGGCTTGAGCCAAGTCTTGCAATGTTTCAGATCCTTAAATCCACTGCTTATACAATTTTCCCCTTCCTCGATACTGTTTCTGAACATTCCTCATTCATCCTGGCTTATTTTACATGTAGGAAACTAAATTTGAACCATCTTTTTATTCTCACCCCCTGAAGAAGGCAAAAGGAAGAGTGGAAACTATCTCTTTCAGTCGTTTGGGGAAAATGAGTCACAGAAAGGTTTGGTGCCCAGTTTAAGCCAGTTATTTGGGACAGGGACAGCCATCTGTAGCTGTGAGGAGGTGGCTGAAGACCGTTGCTGCATTTTCCTTGGGTGATGTTCACTCTGAACACCCTGTGAGTGGCCTGGTGATAAGAGCACCTGTTTTATACATAACCCCTCAGCATCCCTGAGACAGAAAGCAAATGTGAAGTTTCTCAATCTAAAACATAGTCAGAGAACTAGGTGAGCATTTCTTGCCTTTGGCCAGAGCTGCCTTTCAGTCCACACCAGTTCACCATAGACAGAGGCCAAAAGTCCCTTCTCTCCCTGCTGTCCCCCCTCTGTCATCTCAGTCTTTTAGACCTCGTGATGAGCCTTACTGAAGGAAGCACAGGTCCTTGGGTCTCTAGTGTAGAGATTCTATGAAGTACAGCAAACTTTTCTTGCTAATACTGACCAATTCTTACAGTGCATTTCTTTATGTCAGCAAACTCTCTTCCAACCTTTTACATAAAACCTCCTGTGCCCATCAGGAAGAGTAGGGCAGAAGAGAGAAGGGTTATGAAAACCCAGCCTACCACGTGAGCTGAAGAAATCATGTCCCAGAAACCTGGCAGGCCTTGTCCAGAGAACAAGGTGCAGGGCAGCCCCTCTTCCAGCCCACAAGTTCAGTATTCCTAGTCCCAGGACATTGCAAGTCCATCCAAAAGCACCCTGACTCCTCCTCTGCCATGTAACTTGGTTGGCCCCAGTGATGAACAGTCCCATGAACAGTGATGTCAGGGTTTTTTGGTCAGGATCATTACTGAGCCATGAAATAATTAAGAAATATCCTGCCCCACTGGCTGCCGTGCTCATAAAGGTAAATCCACGTGTACTTCCTTGTGGCTCCAGACAGAGAGCTCACTCATTTGCTCACACCCAGCCTGGAGAGAAGGCAGCAGGAGAAAGACAGCTCACTAGTTTGCTCACCCTCCCATGCAAATCACCTCTGGGAGTGCAGCTGGGCTCCTCACACCACTCTGGGGCAATGCTCCTGGGGAGGCCGTGGGGAAGATGCCACCCCGGGCAGTGTGCACTCTTCCTCGTCCTGGCCCTCCTGCTTGACGCAGTGGGGCTGGTGCTTTTGCTGCTGGGCATCTTTGCCTCCCTCGATTACTGGGACTTCTTGGTCTACACAGGGTCCCTGATCCTGGCTTTTAGCCTGCTATTCTGGATCACCTGGTATTCCCTCAACATTGAGCTGCCTCTTGAGAAACTGGACTTATAGTCTGAACATGGGCAGAAGAAGAGGGATGCAGGCTTTCTGTGGACCTGGAGCCGTGGGCAAAGGAGCAGGGACATGCTGCCTCTCCCACCTGGAATGTCCTGCTAAGGGAACAGGTGAGTGTACATGAGATCTGCCTGGAGGTGGTCAGAGAGGTTCAGATGACCGGGGGAGGCATGGGTCTTCAGAGGCTGAATGAGCAAGTGGCCAGAACATTGCACCCAGCCAGGGTCTGTCAACTTGGCTCTGGCTGGCCAGAACACAGGGAGGGTATTTTGTCCCCCGAGGACTCTTTCTCATGGAAACCAGAAAAGGGGTCTCCATAGCTTTTTCTACTTCTGATATTCTATGAAGGGTCCTGCTATACAGAAGAAGAAGTTAGCCCTTCAGCTTAGATCTTGGGAGGAAAGAGTGAATCTTGATTGTCTGTTGGGGAGACTCCCTGCTGGGGAGAAAAGCTTTTAGCACTGGGATAGGACAGAAAGTTTCCCAGCGGCTGTTTGTGCCCTTGTATGGATGCGAGCTGGGCTACAGGAGGAGGAAACAGAGCAGAACCACCCAGAACCGGCCCTTCTCACTAGCCTCCTCCCTACATCTGCCCAGGTGGGACATGTAGGGCAGGGTCAGGACCTGCCCGCACTCTCAGTGCACCCACCTCTTCCCTCAGCAGTGCCCCCACCCTGTTCTCCTCACGCACCCCCCGGTACAATCAACACCCCTCCAAGCTGGCCTGGAAGACCCCAAAGTCGAGAGACCATTTAATTGGCCGAACTGTGCTTTTTAGCCAGGCCAGCAGCTTGGTTGATTACATGTAACCAAGGTGGCAAATAATTGTAAGATTTTTTTTCACATGGACAAGGAGCCCAAAAGATCGAGCTGGTGTGGCCCCTAAAACTCTGAATTAGAGATGGGCAGCTGTTCCCAGGGAACTGAAATCAAAGCCCTGGTTGGTTTGAGCTCATCGTCCCCTCCTCCCCAGGTATGCAGGGAGTGGCACTCAGGCACGGTCAGGCACTCCCTTTTGAGTGCTGGGTGTAAGAGCAAAGGTCAGTGCTGGATTGGAAATAATCACCATGTCTTTTCTGAGGAATTCTGTCTGACCCTCAGAACTGAGAAACAAGAGCAGCAAATTAAAGTGGTTTCAGTAAGTTGAGGTGAACTCGTCCCTGGCAGATGAAAGAAAAAGATGAGAAGTCAGAGCTCCTGGGTCCCACTCTGAGCAGCTCCACTTGTTCACTGGGTGACACTGAACAGACTGATGGTGCCCTGAGCCTCAGTATTTTCATCTGTAAAATGAGGTTAGTATTACTGCCCTTGTTGCTGTTGCAAGGATCAGAAATAGGTAAGGTACAAAGAGGCTCACTGCAAGCAATGTGGTTCTTACCCGTGCCAAGTATTGTTACTAAACATATAATATGGGGTGAGTAAACTCCCCCAGAGTCCCAACTGGGAGTATCTTGGTGTACCTCAAATTGGTAGTGGTGACAGTCACTTTATAGTTAGCATGATGAAACATCAAAGCAGAAGGGACCCACACATTCACAAGGATGTGGCAGGCACTGCACAGGGCACTGGGAACGCCAAGAAGAATCAGACACAAGAGGTCTCTACCCTCTGGGAGTTTCCCCTCAGGTGAGAGACAGACATTAACCAAATACTCTCACTAACAGAGGTATAGTAACAGAGTCAGGTGAAGACTAGGAAGATGGGAACATCTCTCCATGGGAACATTCAACGAACTAGCCCAGAAGGTGGATTCTTTCAGGGAGAGGCAATGGCTTGAGGAAAAGTCCTGAGGTAGCAGGAAATAAAAGACAGCAAGGAGAATGAAGGGCAGAGGGCAAGTGCAGGAGAGAGTTAGGGCCCTGCTATAGGTAGATGCTAGATCAGGCAGAGCCTTGAATGCCCTCTGAAGGATTTCGGTCATTATTTTAAGAACCATAAGAAGCTATTAAAGAGATGTAAGCAGGGTGATGATGATGATGATGATGATGATGACGACGACGACGACGATTACCAGTTCAAGCCCATTTTGGTAGCTAAGTCATTTGCCCCAACAACACAGGGGCTCCTTCCCCCTGCACATCCTTCCCTCAATGAAAAGTTCAATAGCCCAGTGGGTAAGAGCACAGGCCAAGTCCCAGACTGTCTGGTTTGAATCCAGTTTTTTTCCTTACCAGCTAAGTGATCCTGTCTATGCCCTAATTTCCAAATCCGCAAAATGGAGATAGTGCTAATAATAACCCCTATTTCAGAGATGAAGCTAATAATAACATGTAACTCATGAGGATGTTGCCCAGATTAGGTGGGTTAATATGTGCACAGCACTGTACCGGTGATGATTAAATAAACCTCTGTCACATGCAGGTAGCTGGTGCATTAAAGAGGGGTGAGACAGTCCTCCGGGCTTGATATTCCTAAAGCATTATGTATCCATCTTAAGACAGTGCACAGCATTAAGATTTTTCAGCATATATGAGAGTGAGAACTGTCCTAGAACACCAGACTTTTGTCTAGGCTCAGAGAGACTTCAAAAGTTGTGAGATCCATTGTATTCTTCATTAAATACAAATGTCACTTTCACCTTTTCAGTCCCTAACTCTGCGTTCCACAGGATCCTCAAAACCAGCTGGCCCAGTTTTCTAGCATCCCCCAGACCCCTATCCCCTGCAATGTCAGGGGCTGGCCTAGAGTGACAGTGGGCTACAACCTGGTGTTCAGGGGTCTGCTCACCTGTAGGGATTGCCTACCACCTGCTATTTGACCCTGGGCAAGTCATTTTACTTCTCTTTAGAGTTGGAGATTTGGTCCTCAGGAGAGATTGTAAACTGTGCTCTGTGAAGGCCCCTGATGGGGCTGGAGTGGGGAGAGAGTGAGCAGGCAGGAATCCAGCACCCTATCCACCCATAACACACACATGCACCCAGAACAGCTTGTTTTTCCATGTTTTTATCTACTGAACTTTCGCATAGGTCTTCATGTGAAGATAGTTCTGAAAACAACTTGTCTCAGTCCCCTTATCTTCTGTGACCTTTGGGCTGGGTGTACTCTCTGACCATATTCATGATTTATGGGCTCTGCCAGTTCTCCAGTTCTCAGAGTGGAATAAAAGGAAAGAACACAGGCTCCTTGAATTCTGAGTCTGATGCTACTGTTCCAAGCTCGACCTTTGGAGTCTCAAGAGTCCAGTTTGCTAAGACGTCCTACCACCCACCTTACCTCAGAGATAAGCAGATTACATCCCTGGCATGAGATCTGGCACAGCAGGGGTCCCCAACCCCTGGGCTGTGGACTAGTACCCATCCGTGGCCTGTTAAGCCAAAGGTGAGAAGAAGGGGTGAGAAGTGAAGCTTCTTCTGTATTTGCAGCCATTCCCCTGCACAAGCATCACCACCTCAGCTCCACCTCAGATCAGGCATTAGATTCTCATAGGAGCACCAGTCCCTGGTGCCAAATGTGTTGGGGACCACTGTGGTTCAGAACTCAAGTAAGGACAGAACAGGGGCTGGCTCCCCACAGCCCTTGGCCTGTAGCTTGCAAGGTTCCCAGGAGACCACCTGACTACTAAACCTCAAAGGGGCCTCCAGGAGTCTCAGGAATGATTGGTTTGTTTTAATAGCCTGACTGCGTACCAAGTGAGACATTGTGCCGTCTGATTTTATCATTAGTCACTATATTTTTTGAAGCTTTGTTTGCTCTGTGTTCCATTTGCTGGGTATTTCTTTCAGATAAAGTTCCCTGGCAAAGTCAGGTGAGGACTCTTGTCCTATAACAAGAGGGTGTAAGATTACACTCCCCATAAATACACACACACCCACATACACCGTACACATATCACCTCCCTCCCCCCACACATATTCCCCCTCATATACACGCACCCATATTCCCTTCACATATACCTCATAAACACATACACACTCCCACAAACACGTACATACCCCACATGCTCACCTACCTCTCCCATTGCCCACACACACCCCACATACCCAACACATATGCTTTCTGTGCACAGATCCACTACATACTCATTTTCTCTTCATCTGCACCTACATATGCATCAAAACCCCACACACATGCATCCCTCCCCTTCTTCATACACGTACTCATGCACACACCAACACACCCCGCACACATAAAACCACACATTCACATAGCCTCCTTACACCCACTCTCTTCACACACACATATACCCTCACACCTACTACACACGTGCAAACACACA
Source organism: Rousettus aegyptiacus (assembly GCF_014176215.1). Classification (NCBI taxonomy): domain Eukaryota; kingdom Metazoa; phylum Chordata; class Mammalia; order Chiroptera; family Pteropodidae; genus Rousettus; species Rousettus aegyptiacus. The sequence continues at coordinate 70,931,139 of NW_023416309.1, forward strand.
CTCACATAAACACATCACGCCCCAGTAATCAAAGCTGAAAGGCATAGAAGGCTCACATTTCCAAGCTCTGGAAAGTATCCACTTTTTTCCCACATTCAGACTCCTCTCTGCCCACAGAGGGGATTCAGGGAGCTATAAATCCTGCTCCGAGGGGAGCCGGGTAAAAAACCTGTTTGGCTCTCTGCGTGGAGAGCCAAACATTTCTCTAATCCCTGGAGGAACTTGTAATCCAGAAGGAGAGAGAAAGCAAGTAAGTACGCACCACCTCACAAAAGTGCATGGAAAATGGAAAACTCATGCCCTGAGATAAGCATGGCCTTGCACTGAGCTCTGAAGGCCAAGATTAGGAAGTGATCTTCCCACTGGGTGGGGAAGGGCCTGGGTTCTGAGGAACGGGTAAGAAGAGACAGACATGTAAACGATTTGGGAAGAGCCTGAGGGAAGGGCTCTTCCTTCAGATGGCAAGAATTAAATAGTCAAAAAAAAAAAAAAAAAAGAGTGAGCAGGCACATGACAGCAGTTCCTGGAGGACTTTCAAGGAAGATGAGGATTCTGACATTTGGAAAGCAAGGAGGATCCTTAGATAACTGTAGCGACTGGAGGGTTATAGGACAAGGCTTTGCTTGAGGAAGAATAACTTGGTATCAAGTGCAGAACGGATTGGAGAGACGTAGCACAGAGACAGTGGAGACCGTTCAGAAAGTTCAGGTGACAGGTGATAACAGACTGAACTGAAATAATGACCATGGAAAGGAGAGAAGAACAAGAGAGCATGAGTTGAGAACAGACGAGACCAGTAGAAGCCCCGTCCTGGCTCCTGCAGGGGAATGATGGTGCAAAGGCTCCAGAAAGCATTGCCATCCCTGGAATGAGGGAGGTCAGGAGGAAGCACAGGTTTGGTTAAAATGATGTTTTCTTTTGCGCATGCAGAGTTTGAGATGCAAATGGTATTGTTACCAGAGAGTGGGAATCCTCTCTCGGTGCATTGTCCAAGTTCTTGATGTCTCGAACAAAAAAATTGAGCAAGACACCAAAATACAGCAGAAAAGAAAAGCTTTATTAGAAGGAAAAGTACACTTCTAGACACTGAAGTGAGCCTGAGCAAGAGAAGCTTGGCTCAAAAATCCTGTAACAAAGCCTTTGGGGTTTTTATCCCTATTTGCTGTGAGTAGTCACTTTTCTTAGAGGGGTGGGTTTCTTTGATTGACAATTAAGATCGACAGGACTCAGTGACTCATCATTTGCTTTCTGCGCATGTTCGTTCCTAGAATTCAGTCTGTTATAATATTAATGAACTTCTGGGCATATGCATCATATTATAGTGATGGAACAATGAAACTCAGGTGAGTTGAAGTCCTTCGGGTCTTCATTGTGCAGGTGCAAGTAACTGGCTTAAACTGGTCCTAATTCTCTGCTTGCTTATTTCTTTGTATGAGTTAATTTTAGCCTAAAAAATACCTTCTGGCTTGCTTAATTGTGGGTGGATTAGAGTGGACCACTTCTAAGATAGGTTGAACTCAATGTTTTTGCAGGCAGACCCAAAACCCCCTAACTTTCCTGTCTCACTCTTTTCTAAGAGCCATGAAGCCCCTTTTTATTAGGATGGATGTTGAGAGACCTCTTCTATATCTGCTTCCTGCTGAGGAGGGTCATAGGTCTTGCCTATTGGGGTTTCAACAGGCTTGATTAATATATTTCTTAAACAGTAAAGAAAAGACCTTTGGCCTAAAGTCCCCTCCCCTCTCGGACTCTAAGGGTCCTGTATGGTCTAACAATATTCCTGTTAACAATGAGCTGATGAACCTTATCAATAGCCAGAGGATCTGAGTCACCAGTTTCAGGGAATTATCAAGATTTGAGGGAGAGGGTCTTTTTCTAAAAGAAAGGAGGGAAGAAAAATTAAGGTTTCCTAAAAAGATTAAGAACTCTGCAAGAGATGTCTGGATTCATTTCCTGCTAAGAGATTAAGAATTTTACAAGTGATGTCTGGTATTAGTATTTATGAGCAGAACTAACCAATTGGCATTGAATGTGCAGATTTTAAACTCGGAAGGGAGATCAGTGTAGATGAGATTGTAGAGGATGAGAAGGTAGAGAGAACGCAGAAGAAAACACAGTGTGGGAAAATGGGGAATGGAAGAAAGGAAGAAAGATAGAGAAAGGAACCCTGAAATTCACTGAAATAAGCACTGTACATTATCCCACCCATGACACTGTGAAGAAAATATTATGATTCTTATTATTAGTTGTTGTTACTATTATTATTCCCCTTTTACAGATAAGCATAGTCAAGAGCATAGAGGTTAAGTAGCTTGTCCAACATAATGGAACTAGTGAGTGATGAAGCCAGATTGTGAAACTCGGTGTATTGGCCCCAATTGTTCATACCCTTTCCACCAGACTTGGGGTTGGCAAGCTATGGCCCATGGGCCAAAGCTGTTTCTGTTTATATAAGTAGTTTTATTGAAACATGGCCAAGATTATTTATTCACATATGGCTGCTCTATGCTATAATGACAAAGTTGAGTAACTACAATGGAGAGCATTGGGGCTGTTGTGCCTACAATACTTACTATCTGGCCTTTTACAGAAATAGTTTGCTTACTGCTGGCCTAGCCATGGTTACTTTTCATAGAAGCCGAAATCAGAACACTGAGCCATGTTTGCTTTTGGGAAATGGGAGAAGAAAGGCAGGTTGGGGAGCCCAAAGAGACATCCTCAGGAATAATAAGGGAGCTACACCAGGCAGGTGGCAAAGAGGATGAAGGAAGACATGATATCAAGAGTGGGGGGTAACTGACCATCAGATGCCTCAGAGCCATGAAGAAGGTTATGGCCTGAGGAAAGTTTATTGGACTTGGAAATAAGCCTTTATCAGTAAATGATGGGGACAACAATGAGACCAGTGCTACTTACGGAGTGGCTGCTAAGACATATGAGGAATGCAGATTAGTCTTCAAAATATTTGATGATGAAATGACTGGTGTAATGCTCTGACTTTTTTTTTTAGAGGAAGGAATACAGAAAATTGAACAGGATGGTAAGTGGAGGAGAGGAGTCAGTAGAAAGGAAAGGGGAATATTGAAGTTAGGAATAAAAACAGATGGATGTCTGGAGGAGTTCAAGGTGAAGGTGGGGCTGGAACCCAAAGTCCAGGGAGGGATTAACTTTGCCTGCAAGGAAGAGTGGGGAGAGGGAACTAAGATTTGACGAGCGCCTCAGTATTTATTTGGCAAAATACTTTATTTTATGATCTTATTTGATCTTTACAACTCATGAGTTAAGGATTCGAATTTCCATTTTACAGGTGGGAAACTGAGTCTCAAAGTAATTTCACAATTAACTCAAGGAAATGATGCAGTCGAGGGGCAGCTCCAAGAACCATGCTTGTTTCACCACACACAGGCTTGAAATAATGTATTCAAGTCTTGGGCTGATCCATTTCATCTTCATTTATTCAACACAGGTCCCTTCCAATGGAGAAGGAGAAAAGCAAAAAGATACCTCTCTTTGCAGCCCATTGTTTAACAATGTCCAGGAGGAACCAGGGGCTGTGAGGCAAATGCCCTCAAAGCAGCCACAGGGATGGCCATGAACGGCCTTGGATGCCAGGCTTCTGCAAGGTTCCAGGCTCCATCGAAGTCCAGCACCCACCCCTGTACCAGGCCACTATTGGAACTGCTGGTGCCCCCGTCATTTTAGGAAGGCCTGGGAAACCCTAAAGTTCTTGCACTGGAGCTTTTATGGCAGCAACCCTGCTGTGGGGTTAGACACTCAAAAAGAAGTCCTGTCTCCTGCTGCTCCTCTATCAAAGTCCTTTTAAAATCTAACAACTGGAACCAAGCACAAAAGTCCACACGGGATTTCCTGCAAGCACATGTCACATGGTTGCTATGCCCCCACTTCAGCTTTTGAACAGACCGTGTGAGCTCCCAGAGGGCTCCACCTTATCCGTCTCTGGTATCATCCAGTTGGCACATAGTAGCAGATTTCAACATGCTGCCTGCAAAAGCAGATGCATAGCCAATACTGTGTGGGAGAGGCCAACCCTCCTCGGTGCTGGACACTGAGTACTATTAACACAGCTCCACTCATTTGCACAGCCAGCCTCCCTGGTGGCTCACATCGAGTTTTTAGTCAACTGAAACCCTCTGGACGTGTTTTTTGACAAGCAAAGCCTCTGCTATGCTGTCCCTATGTCATTCAGTTCTCTATTTTTATCTTAATTTAATTGAATCTTGTCAAATATGGCCTAACTACAGCAACTATGAGGGTCAACTTTCAGAGCCTAATCAGATGGGACCATGCTTATGTTTATTACCTGTGCTTAACCTGTTCCACTAATTTATATCTCCTCTGACCTAATTTTGTACTTTTTACCCTAAAAGTGTGTTTCTTATAAGCTGTCTCCTATCTTTTATGGTATGTGGTAGTTACCTAAATAAAGAATTCATTTGGCATTTTATTAAAAAATGACATAACATGTTTCTGTGTCTATGTAATCTCATAACAGTTTTCAAACTCCCAGCTTTATCATCCTCTTTCCAATAGTTTAGCCTGCCTCTATGCAAATCTTGGAATTCTACATTCAGTACAGTACTTACTGGAAGGAATGCGTAGAGGCCGACATGATGCAGACAGTACATGGTTATCCTGACGCTATGGAATCTTTTGGAAGTTCTGTGCTCAGCCACTAGCCTGGCTTCTCAGAACTAGGCTGGACTTGAAAACTTGAAAAAATATCATAAAAACAAAGAAAAAAGATTCCCTCCTACTCAGAACTTTCCTTGACCATCATCACTCATAATCCTGTTGATTTTCCCCTTTAAAAATTTCTTCGTGTTCCTAACCTGACTGCATACAATGAAAAAGCATTTCCTTTTACTAGAAGTTCTAATGTTAGCACAGAAAGAAAAGTCACATAGAATCAAAATCACTCTGAACAATTCCTTAGGAAGACATTGTATTGAAGGCCACATAACTTCTTTTCATGAGACCAACACAGTTGGTTTTTTTTGTTCTAGAAATGGAACAGATTTCCGTTTTTTTGGCTGAGAACCAAGTGCAATAGCTGGCTTTTATTTCAAAGCAGCAGCATTGTTCAAAATATGCAAATCTTGAAAAACTAGGATTGCACTCAGCCCAGAGCATATGTTCTCATCCAAGAGAGCTGAGGAACTGAGATTAGCTGAGCAGCAGCCGCAAATTACAACCTCCCACATCACACTCAGTCCAGGAAATTTCTCATTACCTACATCTTCCTCTCTCTCTTTCACCTGAATGTTAGTGTGAAATTTAAATGCATGTACAGTAGTTAACTCGTTCAACTCCTGGATTGTCTCCTTAATTACAGAGCATGCTTCTGCAGGATGGGCATCTGCCCTCTGCTTTGGAGAATGAGTATAGAGTAAATCTGTGATAATAGAAGTGGGCAATGAATTGAACACAATTCCAGCTGATTACTTATTGGCCCTTGCTTTAGAACCCCGGAAGTAAAGATAGGTCCACATAGGAGGGCTTTCTGGAATTTATCTTCAACCATCTGGGAACCCCAATTAAGGGCTAAAACTGAGAAGGCACACCTAGGCAATGCATGTGGAAACTGGGGATAATCCTTCTGGAGCAAAGCTTAGTCTGCGACTGAGTAGCTGCAAAAACAATGCTCAGGGACCCCTTACGGCACAAAACTAGAGGCCACAAGCAAGGAATTCAATCTCAGAGATTAAGAGAGCAGCACTACTCAAACTGTAAGCAGACTGCCTGAGGATCCTGTTAAACAGTGATTCTGATTCAGTAGGTCTGCGGAAGGGCCTGAGACTCTGCATTTCTAACAAGCTCCCAGGCAACACTACTACTGCTGTCCCTATGACATTTAGAAGAACAAGGGTCTTGAGCAACCCCATTATTTTAGAGATGGAGAAGCTGAAGCCTGCAGGGTGAAGTGACTTTCCTAAATTCAAGCAGCTGAAAAGCAGTAGATCCAGAACTGGGGCCCACGTCTCCAGGTCTTCAGGATGTCAGTCAAGTTCTCTTTCCTCTGCATAAACTGATGACTGGCTTCTCCAGAGCTCTGCTAAGCCACAGGCAGAGCAAGCAAACAAGCAGGGCAGCAGCCAAGGGAGGTGAGGCACGCTCATGCAGCAGGTGAGTCATAAACCATCGTGCCTCAACCTGGCTGTGCTTCTGACCAGGCCTTTATGCTGCTCCGTGTCACTGCAGATGCCAGAGCCATGAGTGCATGAGTGCCCATCACACAAGGCAAGGCAGGACAGAAAGGAGGAGGAAACTGGAAGAATGCATTTCTACTGGGCAGGGCCACAGGGTGCCAGGCTAGGGATGATCTGGGCTCATCTTCCCAGAAAGTTGTCCCAAGAGGCTGAGCCCAGGGAACCTCCTACTGCTCTTCAGGGCCATCTCTGCAGCCACCTCCTCCTATCTGCTCCCTTGGAGGGAGGTTGAGCTTTTTCAGTGACCTGAATTCAGGTGACTGTGGCACTTATAGGCTGAGTAACCTTCTAGAGGATCCTTGCCTATTAAAGGATAGTAGTTATGACATCACAGTCACAGGATCAAATGTGATTTAGCATTGGCCTTCTGAGAACCCCACAACATCCTGAATGGGCAAATTCCTTAGAAAGTATGATTTTTCCTTTGTAGAATTCCAAACATGGAGCTGTACAATTTAGATTATCTCTTCACACTCCTAATGATTCTAGGGCTATAGGATCTATATTATTTAAAAGCTATTTAAAGTTAAGTCTGCCACTAATAATCAAGTCCACTCTTCACATAACTGTGTCGCCACAGTTTCCTACAGAGAGGACAAACCCAAAAGAAGATGGACATACTAGGAGAAAGGGTGAGTCATCTTCCCCCAGCTCTGCAGCCTGCCCAGTCAGTAGCCTTGAAGTTTCTAGGCTTCAACTCGTTTCTCGGTGAAATTACAGTGTATTGGAGAAAGGGGAGCTTATCCTGACTGGATCACAAGCTGAGTCCACCACTGTTGAGGCAGTCTCAAAATTCATTGCATGAGGCACCAAAAAGCCTTCTAGGTAAAAATCAACCCTAAGTGTAAAGAAAGTCAGCCAGACAAGGTTGGCCTGTTAACAGCAACTTAATGCAAATATGCTCAGCTTCCTTTATCTTTCAATAATCTCTACTTGTTTTCAGGACAGAAGAGCTAATGAGAAGAATTAGGCAACTTTTGGGGTAAAACCCTGCTTGTAATATTGGGGTCCAATTGGAAGCATCGGAGTTAGTTCCTGGTAGAAGTCACTCTTTGTCAGAGGTATTTGTAGGAAAGGCTCAGTATCCCACTTTCACAATGTTTGTTTTTGCAGAGAGAGGTTGTAGAGGCAGTGCACACCAGGATCAGTGAGAATGGCAATGCCAAGCTCTTTCCCTGGGAACTACACTGAGCATCTCAGCATTAAGCGTCCCTAGCTTTAAACTGAGGCTGTGAGCATCTGTGCTTTATTTCGATCTATTTATGAATCTATTAGCAAGAGCTGCTCTGCGACAAGGGTCCTCAACCCTTGGGCCTCTGTCTGGTACCCTGTGGCAGCCTGTTAGGTACCAACAGCACAGCAGGAAGTGATTGCCAAGCTAGCGAGGGAAGCTTCATCTGTATTCGCAGCCATTCCTCAGCACTAGCATCACTGCCTCAGCTCCACCTCAGATCATCAGGCATTAGGAGCACTGGTCCCTGGTTCCATAAAGGTTTGGAACTGCTGCCCTAAGGTATCAAAAAAGCCTAAGAGAGCTCATAAGGTATTAGGCTTAGCATAAAAATGGATGTAATTAAGTGTTTCAATAGTGGCAAATGAAATAAAAACGTTGTGTGAACCTTGAATTTACTCGCATTCACTGTTCAGACTATTTACATGCAGAAAGAATCTTGAAAGTTGCCAAAGTTACTATTGGTTCTGCTAGTAGCAAAGTGGTCTCTTAGTCAGCATCCAGGAATGGATAAAATGAAAAGTCTATTGCCTGAGTGGATTGATGGCTATACGAAGTGTGGTGTTCCATTATCTTATACTTAAAGAGAAATCAGTTTTAACAGGTGAAAATACACTGTAAATACATTATTTCTACTTTATACATGCTATATATTTTATTATATTCCTGCTTTTACTATGTTAGTGTTATTTTATGTTTTATGTATTATTTTTTATGATTTGGTAGGTTATTTTTAGGATGTGATAATACTCAAAAATTTTTCCATGTAAATTAATGGTAATCATTTCTTCGTTTCATGCCACTTGGGCTAATGAAAGTTTTTATAGGAATGCTCTACTTTCAGATATTGGGGAAAACCTATACCAACCTGGGAATGCCAAGGTTTCATTTGGTGAGAAAGTGTGGTTTATGTGGCCAGAGACTAAACATGGAAAGTCCAGTGGTAGCTATCACTGACTTCAGAGCAGCCACAATTCTCATTTTTTTCTTTATTCAACGAATATTCACTACCCCTGCATTCCAAAGACTACCCCTACTGGGAGATCCCTTAGCATTTGAAGTTGGTAATTTTCAGGAAATAGAGGGGGAGGTGAGGTAGAGATTCCTACCCACTCCCATCTCTTCAGTGTCCTGCATTGGTGATCTGTGTGCTCCAAAACTCCCTGAGTCAGCACATAAAGAAATAATTAACATACGGACTCTGTATTTGCTAAATTTGTCCTGTCCCTGCTTCCGAATACAGGTGCCCAGGTGACATGACTTTCTTTCCTTGCTTCTCCTTCCATAAACTGACTGCTCCTGGATTAGCCCCCAGCCACTAAGCAGCTCTTTTTCTCTTCATCTGCTTCACTTCCAGCCCAAGCCACAGGTCTAGCCCTCATTGAGGAGGGTGAGGCCCTTTGGATTCTACTCCTTGGGGCATGCTCCCCCCACCACACACACACACACACACATACACACACACACACAAGGCCTCAGTTCAGATGTCTTCTCACCCCGACCCCATCTTTCTGACCAGCTCTCCTTGTCCCCATCAATCGCAGACTCTGGTCAAAGTTCTCAAGTCCACATCTACTTTTCTGGCTGCAGCTCCCCAGAGTCTAAATTTGGGCCCCTGCTCACAGCCTCTCACTCTAAAGAGTCCAAGCCACAATTGCACAACTCTAGGCCTCTGCAGGTACCTGGGAACAGTGATGCGGCCATTCTCAAAGTGCAGTCCTGGGACTGGCAGTGACAGCTTCACCCAGGAACTTCTTGGAAGGACAAAGTTTCTGGCCCTGGGCTAGGTGTCTAATGCATCCCAGTGTGCCCACCTGGGTCCCCGGGTTTCCTATCTCAGACCTACAAAATTAGAGGCTCTGGGGGTGGGGCTCAGCAAATGTATCTAGCAAGCCCTTCAGGGGATTCTGATACACTTACACTCAAGTCTTAGAAACTCTGCTGGAAAGAACCTTTGAAGCTGAATTTATGGTTGGAGGTTGCCCTCTGGGTGACCCCATCTCCCCCACTGTTTCCCAGGACACAGGAAAGCAAAGCTTGTTCGTTGTCATGCGGAGTCTTGGCTGGGCCGCACTAGCCCCAGGCGGCTCTGTCAGGCTCTGTCAGGCTCTGTCAACTGTAAGGAACTTTGAGTCCTGGCCAGCCCATACTGTCCAGAATGGCCTGCAACTAGTGTTCCTTGCTGGCCTGGGGGATGGACTGGTTTTTTCTCCTGTCTCACCTGCATTTTGCTTTTCAAGAAAATCAAGTTTCCCATTGTTTAGGAAGAAAGGCAGGACTAGAAGATTGCTGAAGCTGGTGTACAAAAAAGGAAGGAGGAGGCACAAGGGGTGGAAGGCATTGAGGAAGTGAGATAGAATGGGGCGGGGGTGCAGGAGATGGTGAGGTTGATAGAAAAGCCACATAAGAGAGAAACTGAGATGGGAGCAAATGGGTTAAAAGTGTCAAAGTGTGGGCCCTGGACCAGCAGCAGCAACATCACCTGGGACTGTGTTAGACATGCAAATTCTTGGTCTCACCCAACGCCCTCTGAACCAGAAACTCGGAGTTGGGCCCATTGGTCTGCTTTTTTAAAAGCCCTCTGAGTGATTCTGGTACACACTATAGTTTGATAAATCTGGCCCTTAATTCTGGGTTTTTTCTGTGTTTTTAAATTTCTGCTTTGGGCACAGTGACTCGGAAGAGAGAGACTGGATCTCTCTAATGTGACTCTCACCCAGACCATCTCTTGCTCTTAACCTAATGACTTTCTGAATCTGCAGAGATGGAAAGAAATGATTATAATATATCCTTCTTCTTCTATCATTCTTGGCTGTACCGTTGGTACCACCAAGCCTCTGACAGCTCTAGACTGTGTAGCCTTTCCCTGGAAGAGTTTTTGGGCTGGAAAGAAACCTTAGGAGCCTCTGACCTGTGTAACTTCCCAACTAGTTCAACATCAAGATGATTTTTTATTACTTTTCTTCCAAATCTCCCTTGTCTTGAAATATGTTGTCTGCCAAAGAGATATCATTAAAAAATAATTCATTTCTCCAATGATTTATTAATCAAACACATCCATAACTGGGTATGCAAAAAAACAGAAAACAGATGTATTATGATTTCCATTAGAGTTTTTGAAACATTTAAAATAATCCATTACAACTACCATAAATCCCTAGGGATCTGGGGAGGAACAAATGAAGCATGAGATTCCAGACCTCAGCTGCCTGTGTGAACAAAGGTAGTACAAGCAAACAGTAACACAATAAACAAAGTGATTGCAGGCTCTTTCCACTCTCCCCTCACCCTAAGCCCACTCAGGACTTTGCCCCTTCCACGAACTCCACCCTCCCTGTTCTTGGCAATCCCCAAAGGGCATCTCATAGACTCATAAACTAAACCAGGTGAGGTTGAGGGCTGGCAGCTGCTGCTTCTGCTCCTTTGAGCTCCTGCTTTCCCAGAGTGATAATTTCCACCAGACCCCACCTCCACCTCTTGCAAACATGAGTTGGTCTTCAGTCTTCACCACTAAAGACAACAGAGTCCCACAAGACACCAGGTGGTCTGTGGCAGAGTATAGGAGTGAGGCCCTCTTCCTCTGGATCAGAGCAATCTCAAAGACACAGTTCTCGGGGCCACAGTGCGGTGCAAAGTGCTAGAAAAATAATTTCTCCCATTCCTCCCTATGGGCCCCCTCTTTAGACACAAATTTATGAGAGAGTGGAGCTGGAGACAGATCAAGTGGTGGATTCCTCTTCCCATATTGATGATTAGGGCTTTACTACTGCTTTAGGCCGAGTGGGCCTCTTGATTACTATGATAGTTGTCATCCAAGGCATCTTAGGGCAGAGGAGAGAAGAAATAGGGCAGAGCATGGAGCTGGGAGAGAGATACTGCAACAAGGAATTTTTGAAGACCCCTTTTATCTTCCAAATTTGCATGAATGTTGCCTTATATTCCATGTTACATTTGTGCTTGTTTACTACTTGTAAATATCTCCAAATATTCAAGTAAAATTGGCTTCATTTCTCCCATGGGTTTACTTTCCCCAGCACAATGGCATGGACCCCTCAGAGGGCCATGCAGCTCAGCTGAGAAGGAATTCCCAAAGCTAGTAGTTATTCTCTCCTAGGAGGCTCCTCGACCTTCCACTTGTGGATGTCTGCCCTGGCCAGTGGCCAGGCAAGTCCGTCCATGTCTAAACATGTCTACTTAAGATCAAGAAGCACCACTCTTGTCCAAGCTCTGTGTTTCCATGTGAATAAAACTGAGGCCGCAGGATGTTAAACAACTCACCCAAGGCCACACAATCTGTTACTGACAAAGCCTGGACTGGAACCCACATTTTCTGACTCTTGACCTGCTACTCTTTCTGTTATTTCATTCCTTGTCTCTGGGCGAAGGCAAAAGACTGACAGCAAAACAAGGACCCTCTCAAGGACTGAGCTGATGCACCTGGTCAAAAAGCCAGGTAAGTCAGATTGTGTTCGGGTAACAGTTCTGCGCCTCTTCTATAAAATGGGAATATTAGTGCCAACACTATAGATTCCAGAGGATTGTTTAAGATATATGCTGGGTATCACACATAAGGGGCTTTGGAAAGGTATAAACAAAATGGGCAGTGGCTCTTGAATCCATCCATGCTGAGAAGACAGGTAAAGCTTGGTTCATTCCACTCATTCCTTTCTCTCACTCTGTTTGAAGCATCCTAGCACACCCATAGGGAGAAGTGTGGGGAATCCCTGGAAGCTGACTCTGTAACAATGATGGCAAACCTGGCCCATGAATTACCACTTCCACCACCACCACCACCCAGCACATGTCTCCAGAGCCAAAAGAAGTCAGCAATCAAGGCTCGTATAAGGGTACAGCTGGGCACACCATGGCCTTCACCCAGGACTGCCAGAGCACCAATGGCCCATTGAAATTGACTCCTGATATGAAATCAATTTATTGTTCCTATCATTTACAGTTGACATAAGCCAATTGTCAGGGATCAATTATACAGGTGAACTTAGACCAACCTCCATAATAAGTAAATACCTAAAAATCACAGGCTTCATGCCCTATGCCACAAGTGATTCAAACTAGAAAACCCTAATTAATTACAAACTTACTAATCAATGTAGTTCTGTATTTAATATTTGTATTTCCACTGTAACTTTATTCCGAATTCCTCTTGGCCTACTTGACATAGTGAAAGTCTTCATGCTTTTTATGCGTAACTTTTAAAATGAGTTTGGTAGACTGATACTAAGCAGAAAAAATATATTCTTACATAAGGCAAGGAAGCTTACAAAGAGAAGGTCTGGAGATGGAATTAAAGTGTAAAAGCAAGAAAGGGCACTTGAAGACATAGATTACTTGGAATGGGCAGTTAAATGCTTCAGACTTGAACTAAATAAGCCAGTCAAGTGGCCTGAGGTTCTGTCTTACTACATATCTTATCCATAAATAGATTCTACTCTGTATTATAAATAGCTTTATGCTTGAAGAGTTTCTGAATGTGCTGTACTAGAGCAGATGGGAGTGGGGTAGAACTGAGAGAGGAACCAGCAAAGGAACCAGATTATAAATCCAGAGTCCTTCCCTCCCCCATCCCAACACACATACTTCCAATCTCCTGAATGTTGGAGGTAGAATAAGAGTCACACAAGAGACATCAACAAACGGAACTCCAGCACAGGGATTTTAATCTGGAGTGTAGTTTAGGACATAGCATAATATAAAACACCACAGTTTGTGGTAACCCCCACAAAGTAGAACGTTAATAGCTGATTTGACCCTTGCACAAAGTGTAATGCAAAGTTTCCCCTCATTATTGCAAACACACACATATACACACTCACTCACACATATACACACTCACATATACTCACAGACCCTTACACACACATTCATACTCACCTGTGGTCCCTCTCCCTTGCTGGTGACCCTTCACCTATATTTCAGACTCAACTGAAGTAGAGAAAACTTTGGACTAGAAGTCAGACCTGAGTTCTAGTTTTAACACTGCAAATTGTTAACCAGATGACTTTGTCACTAAATTTCCCTCAGAGAATGCAATTTCATCTGTAAAATGGGTCCTTATAACCATCAAGTGGGAGAATACATATGATAATAAGTAGCGTTGATTGAGTGTTTATCAGGTACCACCAGCACTTAACATGGTTTATCCTCTTTAATATTTATCATAACCCCACAAGGGCGTTATGATGTATGTCCCTGAGAGGTTGAGACAGTTGTCTAAGATTACAGTTAGTGACAAGCAGATGTCGGACTGGAACCAAGCTACCTGACTCCAGAGCACTTTGAGATCTACAGAGCACACTACAGTTGCAGGCCAAAGGTAGAAGAAAGTTTAAAGTCAGTGTTTCTAAGATTGTGGTCAGTATACCATACTAAAATGCACTTTACGTGATCCCTCCCCAAACCTCAGTATCTGCATTTTAATATTAACTCCACCAAGTGATTCTTACATACACCAAAGTTTGAGACCCTCTGAATTAAGAGTAAATAATAAAATTCTACTCTGGCCAAGACGTAGGTCCCCACTTTCAACCATTTCAACCTCCCTAAGCTCTTCCCATATGGAAATTCTGGAACAGGTGACTGCCCCAGAACTCCTTTCTCTGAGTCCTTTGCTTCCTGATCTCATTATAAAGCTCAAGAGAATCCTTCTAGAAAGGGAGGGCCTGGAACAACAGTGGAGTGGCAAAATGGGCTAAGCCAACATCCTCTTCAAGTGACAAGGAGAAGGAAGACTTTGAAAATGCACCTTAATGTAACCACACATGCATCCAAATGAGTCCTCTGAAATAGCCAAGGTGGGGAGCTATAAGGTTGATAAAATCATGCTGCTGCATGGCCTAAAATATTTCTAGATGTTGTTAATAGCCTCCAAACAAGTATGTGCCACACTTGGACTCCAATGATAACAATGAAGATTTGAGGTCTTTATATGTGTTAATGATGTCTTTAATCTTCACAACTTTGTGAAGTAACTGTATGATTTCATTTTACAGATATGAAAAATAAGGCACAAAATTTAAGTAACTTGATGGAGTTTGTTGGGCTAGTAAGTGGCATAGGCTGGCTTTGAACCTAGCTGACCTGGACACCTAATAAATTCAAAAGAGTTTGCTGCAGGCTCTGGAAGTGGCTCCAAAGGAAGTTTCATAACGGCTTAAGTAATGGCAGCCTCCCAGGATTAGGTAGTCTGCCCAAGTCTCAGGAGTTGTGTTGTTGGATCTGGTATGTTGGTTAAAAACCACCTCACATTCATTATAGTTCTATCTCAAAGCAAGTAGGCACATATATAGCAAGTTAGGGGTGCGTATTCTAAGACCCTGTTCTCTTCATTCTCAAGGATAGTCAATGAGATGAAAAAAAAAAAAAAAAAAACTAAATACTCTTCCTGCCTCAGACATTGGTGATAAACTGCTTCTCCCCCACCCAGTTTACCCACAACTAGGAATAATATTTCTGCCCAAAGTCTTTGGTGAGCTTCATCCAAGCTTTGGGGTAGGAGTGAGGGAGTGAGCAAAACATAGCTTAGCTATCAGCACACCTCCCAAACCGCCCCTCCCCGACCCCCCATTTGTGGTCGTGCTCACCTTGAGGCCCTGCCCACTCCCCTCATTTGTTTCCAGGTGAAACAATGCCTTTCGGGCCCATGGCAACCCTAAAGAGATCCTCACACTGGGACAGGGAATACTCAGGGTGGCTGGGACCAGGTTGGAATTGGAAATAGAGGTGAGCTGGGGAAGCTGAAAGGGAGAGTAGGAGCCAGGAGACCTAGGACCCCAGAAAAAAAAAAAAGGTGAGTCCCCTGGAGAGGTTTTAAATACACAAACCCCACCTTAGGCATCATGGGGTCCAAGCATTAGAATGTATTAAAAATTTTCCAAGGTAATTTTAATGTGCAATCATAGTTAGAAAGTTCCCTTAGGTCAGAGGTGAGCAAACATTTTCCCATAAAAGGCCAGATATTATCATGGACATGGACAATAGACTAGTGGTTACCAGAGTATTGTAGTGGGGGGGGGGAGGTAGATAGGGTTTAAAAGGGGTCAAATATATGGTGATACAAGGAAATATAACTATAGGAGGTGAACACAGAATGCAAAATATATATATGCCTTACTGTTGAATTATATACCTGAAAGTTACTAGATTTCATTAACCAATGTCACCATAAAAAAAATAAATTAAAAATAAAAATAATAAAAATAATAATTAAAAATATAAGAAATAAAATAAAATCAGATTATTTGAGAAAAGTTGGGGGAAAAAAGTCCAGATATTAAACATTTTAGTCTTTGCAGGGACATTTGGTATCTGTCATTTCTCCTCTCTTCCTCCTCCATCTTCATCTTCTTTTTCTTTCTCTCCATCTCCTACAACTCTTTAAAAATATATATACTATTCCTAGTCCATGGGCAGTATAAAAACAGGCAGCAAGCTGGGCTCAGCGCAGAGGATATAGTTTGCTGGTTCCATCCTAGGTCAACAGCTCTCAAATACTATTTCTTGGACCAGAGACGAGCAAACTGAGTGGTGTGGGGTAAACTGGCTCTCATAAACCAAAACCCTAATTTATGGCATTTGCTGATTCCCATGGTGTAAATACTTACACCATGCCCAATTTTAAGCTCCTGATGCGATGTCATTGAGCCAGAGTTTGGAAGAACAGTGCGGAGCTGGCTCTTGCCAGCCAGTGCCAGGCAGCTTCCGCACATCACTTTACAGGAATCACCTGGGAAGCTACTTAGAAAAGCAGCCCTGGAAATTCTGGTGCTGCTAAGTATGGGAAACGTTGCCCTTGGTTCTGTGAGGAAACAGTTTGCTGATCCATTCATTCAACTGATATTTGTACAAGGCATTGTGCTAAACTTTGGGAACCAAAAGGTGAATAACACACATCCCCACCCTCAAGGAGGCCATAGTTTAGAGGAGGAAATTTCACAAACAGACATTTTCAGTATAAAAGTAGACTGTGATAAGTGGTTTCAGGTGCCATGGCAGCACAAAGGTCAGAAAAGGGTCTATTTGGAAAATTATTTGTGACTTGGAAATAAGACAAAAGATGATTGTGTGGCCATTTAATATTGTGCTGGAGAGTTTTCCAAAAATCCCACCTGAGGATCATCTGACCCTCTTGGGGAATGTATCTTTGATAAATTCTTGATTAAAGCCTAGATATAAAATTAGAAGTTAACATGTACAAAACTCATAGAGATGATTTTTTTTCCTATCCAATAAATAAGTGTAGAAATAAAAACTGACATCAACACCAACACTTTCCAATTCTAGTATGATTAAGTTCTTGATATACCTCAAGTAAAGAAAAAAAAATAAAGCAAAAATAATAGGTTCACCTTGCCTGGCTTTGATTTAGTATATTATAAAACTTGACTATTTTCCATAAAACTGAACTACCTGAGAAAATCCATTTATCCTTGAATTTTGCTATGCTGAAAACTGAAGCTATTCCATGACCTTTGGGGATATGACTATAGTCTGAGAAAGCTGATGTTTTTTGCCATGAAAAAGCTAATGAAAACTTGACAACTTTGGTGATTTAGCACTTTTTTTCTTTAAATGTTCATCATGTTTTATATTTGGCAAGCCAGCTCTTCTGAAACCTTACTCCCTGACATTCTTTGAAGATAAACTTTTACTTTTATTTCCTAAACACTACCATCTCTAAGTTTTTGACTGAAGATAACTCCAACGGTTACTTTTTACTGTCCTGTTGGATATTAACCAGTGTTACATTGAATTTGCAGTTTTATTTCAGTATTTTTTTCCATTTACTGTATAAATCTCAATTTCTACATCTTTAGTGAACCAGCTACTTTTCTTTCTGCTGATTCCCTCATGTATCGGTTAGCTTCAGCTGTGTAACAAACTCCAAAGAAGTGGCTTAAAACAAGAATCGTTTATTTAACTCACAATTCTGAGTTTTAGCTAGGAAGTGCTTCTGGTCTGGGATGGCATAACTTATCTCTACTGGGTTTGCTTATGCATCTGTAGTTAGTTGGCAGAAAACTTGGTACCCGAAGGATCTAAAATGGCCCCATAGACCATTCGTATCTCATCATCCAGCAGGCTAGCCTGAGCTTTTCATATCGTAGATGCTGGATTCCAAGAGTAGCAAGTGACAGCAAGCACCAATACTCAAGTGCTTTTAGATTCTCTGCTTTTATCTCATTTGTTATCATCTCATTGCCCAAAGCATGTCATGGACAAGCAGGGTGGAAAGGCGTAGATACAGCAAGGTGTGGATAAATTGGGGACCTTTACTTACCACACCTCATTCATAAGCTGAATAAGTTTGGCACATGCTAACAAATAACTTTGTCTGAGAAATATACTTTTATGGGATGAAGAGATGTCCAAAGGAAATTCCATAAAAAGATAAGGGTCACAGAAGGGAAAGCAAGTGTGCTCCAGGCAGAGGAAAAAGGATGTGCAAAGTCCTAAAACTGGGACAGAAAAGCTTGCTCCAGGAAGCTGCTCGCTGTGGTTGAAACAAAAATCAAAGCTAGTATATGTTGACTTGAAACTTCTGTTTTATTCAGATATGTTTTTATTTAAAAATGAAGAGGTAGGTTATCAATGGTCAGACCATTATAAGATGAAACCTCAACTGTTTTTGTTTTTGCTATGTATCTCTGCCTACTGAAAAGGTTGAAAGGTTAGGGCCTGCCTGTCATGGAAGAAGAGAGACCTCGTGTTTGATTGTTTGAAGATCAGGTCTGATGGGCCACCATGGTCTACAATGAAAGAACAAGAAGGAGAGAGAGGAAAGGACTTGCCTCTGTGGAAAAGAAGGATTTCTCAGAGATTTAAAAGGTAGTTTTAGGAAGAAAGGAAGAAAGGAAGGTGTTATAAGAGGGGATTTGCAGGAAGTTGGGTGGTGATCTGGGGAAATTGACCAAGAAGGGGAAGAGCCGAGGGTAGGAAGAATATGACAAAAGACCCCAGCAAAGGGCTTTGTTCTAGAATCCAGAAACTGAATAGAGTCCCACCGTAGGTACAAATAGAACCCCAGCCTCCACTCAAACCAAGCCACTCTCTTGCCTACACACAGTCACCATCTTATTGGGGCCAGTGAAGACTACATGTGGGCAACACTCAGCGATTTTCCCCAGTGACCTCTTTACTTGGACCCTATCTGTGTACCTCTCTGGAAAAACCCACTTTCTATGACCTCAACCTCCCATAAGCCTAAGAAAGGGGCCACTGGAGACCTGGACTGCTGGCGAAACAGCAAGGTGAAAGCTCTCCCCTTTCCTCTATATCTATTCTCTGGGGTTCGGTAGAATGAAATAAGACTGCGCCAAATCAGCTAAACAATCCCCAAGCCTTCCCTGCCCTAGAAGATTTTACATGAGAACATGTACCTAGTCCCCTTCCCAGAGGCAATCACTGTTGGTTCTTGTGTGTTGTCACTAAAATTTTGTGTGTATTTACATAAACTGAGCCATAACATCCACAACTGTGTATTTCAGATGTGCTCTCAGAGGAAGAGGTAAACAACAACAATAACAACAACAAAACTAAACAACCTAGGTTCTTACAGGAAAACCTAATAAAAATTAGTAGGTTGGTTCTATGAAAGTACTGAGTTAATTTATGCAAAGTAACTTGTTCACAGGGGTGAGTTTCAAAGACAGCAGGAATGAATGATTTAGCTTAGTTACCAAAGACACTCTTTCTTAATTGCAGGAAAAAAAAAGTGTCAGTCGCCTTTTACAATAACCCACCATGACATCTCCATCTCACTCTCCTGATCACAGAGAGTAAAGAAAGCTGAAGTGACTTGCAAAGAATGGGCCCCTGGGAGCAGAAAATGAGATTCTCCTCCTTTAAATGCGAAGAGGGGAGGAGGAGCAGAAAAGGCCAGATCGACAGAAGAGCAGCTCAAGAGCTAATTAAGTCTGCAGAGGAGCCAAGTGGGCCTCTCCCTGGTTCCCTGCCGGCAAGCAAAGCTTTTTGATGTGGCTCCGAAATCTGAGCCGCAGAACCAACTTCAGGCACCAGACTGAAGGTTTGTATTACAATAGCCAGAAGCCTCAGGAGGGGAAGAACCTAAGAAGGCCCCTCTGGGCAGAATGAAACCCACCACCTGCTTGTGCAAAGACAATGTGAGAAGGATATTTAAACTCTTGTCTTGATATATAAATGATTATGTCAGTAAATAATTTTATTTTAATCAAAAGGCCAAAACATCTTCAAATCATGTCTTAGCCGTCCGTGCCATGGATCAGGCACCACCTACTGTTAGCTCCTGGAATTACAAGTGCAGGCGTTACTGGATTTGGCTACTTTTGCAAAGCTAAACCACAGAGTGAGTAACATTATGGAAATCATAGGGTCGCCAGGAGTCAGACCCAATATACAAAAACAGTCCATGCCCTGCAGTTTTTCTTTCACTATGACCTTGCTGTAATTATACACCTGCCTCTGGCTTCATTTGTTTGATCTTTACAAAGGGCTAACATATAATGCCAATAATATTTCCTTGCATTCATGTAGCCTTTCAGAATTTACAAAACAATTTCACATAAATGACAAAAACCAGGGACAGGAAGTGGGCAGGAAGGTGTGATGATCCTCATCTTACCAAGAAAGAAAGTTGAGGACCAGAAAGGTCAAAGGTGATGTAATGACAGAACAGTACTGAAACCTTTTGGGTCCAACCAAGTTCAGTGAGGTTTCTTCTGGACCCAACTAAAGCCTCTCAATGCACACTTCACAGGATATTAAAGCAGTGAAGCAGAGGCCAGGCTGCATCTGGAGTCACTTGTGGAGCTTCAAAAACGTGCCAGTGCCCAGGTCCCATATCCAGAAACTGATTTAATCAGTGGGAGTAATCCCTGGGCATTGGCATTTGATAAAGCTCTCCAGATGAGGCTAATGTGAAGACAGGCTTGAAAACCACTGTGTTGGAGAAATAAAACAGAAGTAGATAAAGTTATTATGCTTAAGTCTCAGAAAGCTATATTGCCACTGAAACACTATATACGCCAGAGACTGTCTCAACTGTCGCAGAGGCAGAATCCAGAACTGCCCTTCTGATATGTATCTCATCAATACATACAGGCACATCCAGACACACCCACAAAGACACACAGACACGTCCAGACATACATACAAACACACGCAGAGACACACAAGGACACATGCACACAGAGAGACACACAGATACACATATGCACAGACACACACATACATGACAACTTCACAATATATAAGGGGCACATGCTTTTCTGGATTAGAACTCAACTTCTTTTCCAAATAATTAAGAGATTATTAATATTAAAGGAGATTCCAAGGGTCCTGAATTTCCCTCCAAGGTTACAAGACCCCCTTTACATTTATCCAATGCTATTCGTCACTTGTATCAGATATATAAAGTCAGGAAAATCACCCAACCCCCAGCCATTCCCTGCTATTTCTGCTCAGAGCATCCAGAAAGAGCTCAAGTCAACCAGTTCTATTTGGGCAAGTCACAGAATATTTTCTGTACTTGGTTAAGACTGGGCTAAAGTCAAGTCTTCAGTCATACACCTGTCACCCCTCAGATCTGTCTGGCCAAACTGGACATGTCTATTGCCAACCCTTCACAGAAGCCAGTGATGCTGGAGTTAGCAGAGGTAGCTGTGTATTCCAGTCCATTTTCAATTTCATGCCCAGGGCTAGGAAACAGCACTCTCACCAAGACTTCAGGTTCCTGGGCATGAGTGCATAGCATTCATTCATTCATTCATTCACTTATTCAACAAACATTTATCCAGGACTTGCTATAGAGTGGTGAACCAAGCAGAAAAAATCCCTGCCCTAATACAAGTTTCAGACTAGTCAGATGGTCATACAAATATATATACATATATATATATATAATATTATATTATATTTAAAATGATACATATACACATTAGCTAGCAATTAATGTTAAGAGAAAATAAGGTAAGAAATGGACAGGATGCTGTATTGGAATTTAAGACAGGATGAGAAAGGAGGTGATGTCTGAGTAAAGGCGTGAAGGCCGTGAGAGTGGCAGCATGCAGATATCTGGGAGAAGATGAGAACAGTAGATGCAAAGGCCCTAAAGTGGCAGTGAACCCAGGGAATTTAAGGAACAGTAAAGAGATGAGTTCAGAAGGAAGGGGAAGCAGATCATTAGGGACTTGTCTGCCTTGTAAGACCTTTGGCTTTTTCTCTGAGATAGAAGAGCTGCAGAGGAAAAGGGGGAAACGAAAAGGAGAGAAAAATAAAGAGAAGAAGAAAAATATAAAGAAGTCTATCTCTGAGAGGACAGCAAAGGAGAGAGAGCGTTAAACCCCCCAATGGATGTTTGGTCTTCTTTCCAGGGCCTCTCCATCTCCTTCTCTCTGCCTCTTCTTTTGGTCCACCAGATACTTCAGAACATCTGCACAAGCTTTGCCCATTTTATTGTCACAAAATGCTCATCACTGCCCAGGAGACACCTGGCTTCATCCCAAACTGGACGTGTCCCACAGGCTCTGACCTTTCTTCTGATGGGCCATTTCCTATTGGGTGTTGGAAGGCAAAGATCCCAGGAAGCAAAGGGGCTACAGGGTCTTTTCTGATCTAGCTGGGACTCCAAAGTTTGGGTTTTACCTTACCTAGAAGGCTGGATGGGAAAGCCAGGGAGGATTTCACCCTACACTAGCCTCTTATCGGGACCTCGCCCAAGCCCTAACTCAGTGGCTAAGACACCCATCAATCCCTTCTAAGGGCCAAGGGAGACTCTGAAATCAGAAAAGTCGCTCCTCGTTTATCTTCCTCACCCAGAACAGAAGAATAGATTTAGGGTCTGGCCTTCTTGACAGTATCCAGATTTGCTGACCCAAACATCTAGACCTAAACAGTTCTAGGGTTACCCAGAGCAGAAGGCAGATAAGCAGGAACAGTGGACCAGGACCAGCATTTCTGACTGGACCAGGGAAAGAAATAGATGCTACAAAATGAATGAACCTTGAAACATTTATGTTAAGTGAAAGAAGCCAGACACACAAAAAATCACATATTTTATCATTGTATATGTATGAAATATTCAGAATAGGCAAATCCATAGAGACAGAAAGCACATCAGTGTGTTAGAGGGTGAGGGAATGGAGAAAAACTGCTAATGGGCACAGGGTTTCCTTTTGGGGTAATGAAAATATTTTGAAGCTAGATAGAGCTGGTGGCTGCAGAGCTGTGGCAAAGCTGATTGCAGAGTTTGACGTCATAGGCAAATTCGGGCCTGGCCTCCTGGTCACAGAAAGTGAGTCTGTGTCCTTTGGGCAGCAAGGAGTCTCTGCCCACAGGCCCAGAGCAAGTGGTCAACACCTGATTAAACCGACCTTTCAAGCAAACTGGGAAAACAACATAACAGAGCCTTCTGAGTGCTCATTTCAGATGCGGGCCAGATCCAATCTAAGGAGATATACCCGATTTAAATGTAAGCAGACTTTGCCAGAGATACTGAAGAGGGAAGGTAACCAGAATGGTGAAGAATCTAAGAATCCTTCCTTCCAAGAGGAAAGGCCAAAAGAACTGAGAGCTTTAGCTGGACAGGCAGAAGGGAGGCCATTGAGGGATGACTTTGACAATCCAAACACCAGAAAGAAACTAGGTTAATTCCACATGGACCCAAGCAATAGAATTAGGACAAATGAATGGAAATTTAGAAGTGGAGACTTCATTCAAAATGAAGAAAAAATGTTCCAGGAATTTAAGATCTGGAAGCAGGGAGGCAGCTTGCCTGTAGAGTGCTTTTGTGGGCAAAAGGAAAAGTTGAGCACTCACAAAAAGGCACTCTGTGCCAGAACTAAGGGCCGGTTTGGTGAGCTGAGTCCAGGCCTGCACAGGCCACAACATGTATCACTTCAGTGGGCAGCCCATATATGATTATAATGGGCTGTCCTGGGTTGCAGTGAGTTCAGGATGTTCCAGTTTGTTGCATAACAAACCATTCCAAAACTTAGTGTTAAAACCAGAATATCATTTATTTTCTTCACAGATCCGAAAATTTGGCAGGGCTCAGCTGAGATAGCTTGTCTTTGCTCTACTCTGCATCAGTTGGGACATCTTAGGCAGAGGGCCAGCATCACCTGACATGGGTATGTTGGCTGAGGCCAAAGCAGGAGCCATCTATCAGAACACATCCAAGTAGCTTCTTGTGGCCTGGGCTTCCTCACTGCATGGCAGCTGTGCTCCAAAGCCAAGCATCGCAAGAGAGAGAGCCAGGTAGAAACTGTGTTGCCTCTTAGGACCAGTGTTGGAAGCCATATCACATCTTTCCCACTGTATTCTAGCCATTGAAGTAATTTCAAGGGGAGGAGAAAAAGCCCCCACCTCCTCATTAGGGTGAGTGGCAAGGTTCTAGAAGCACTTGTGGAACTGGAAATGGCTGTGATCATTCTGGAAAATACAATCTGCCACACAGAAAGAGGCGATGTGATTATCTGCCTGGCAGGGACCCAAATGCACACATGAAGGGGCAGCCATTGTTCAAACTGTCTCACTAAAGCCAGGTCCCCTAAGAGATAGAGAGTTTGGCACTGCGCTCTTTCCACAGGCACTGCAGGAGCCCAGAGCCCCACTCAGTTCTGAGAGGTGTCTTCTGTCCTAGGTAGAGAAGGGTTTCAAGTCTCTAACAATCCCCTGGCACACAATACAGATTCTAATCTAGAAGAATGGACACTTTGCAGGAACAGACTATAGATATACCCAGATAGCTCTGAAACTATGGGTTTTGGAGTCAGCCCATTTGAGATTAGATCCAGTTCTGCTGCTATGTGTCTTTGAGAAAGCTACCTGGCTACTCTGAGCCTCAGTTTCCCTAGGTTGTAAAATGTGGAATGTACAGAACTGTAGTGAAGATTAAATAATATGTTCTGGGGGTACGGTGCCTAGTTTCAGAGCTCTGATGTGGCTGAGCCCAGCATGCTACCTGGGCCCACAGCTGTCTCACAAACCCTCTCTAAATCCAGCAATGAGAATTTCTGCCCTACCCCTGCCATGGGTGGGCCACACCTGCATCATTTCCATGGCACAGTTCACCCAGATGCAGCATCCCTGGACTAGGAGCCCTCTGTTCCTGAAAGTCACCCTTGCCAGCAGTCCTATAGCTGAACTGAGGAGAGCAGAGGAGTTTAACAGGATTAGGTTAATGAGGTCGTGGCTGGGTGGCCTGCCTGTTTCTTAGATGGTTGCATTTTCCGGCTGGTGATTAAGAGGAAGGCCCTGCAGGATCCAGGCTCATTACCATGTAATTGAATCTCCTCCCAGATGCCAGCTGAGGCCTGGAGAGGTTAAGTGCATTTCCCAAGATCAGGAAGCCAGTCAGGCTGCCATCAGGGTTCCTCGGGGACAGTTCCGGGATGCAGGGAAGTGTTAGGCCTTCTGGGGAAGGCACTGAAGCAGAGAGCTCTTTCTGTCAACTGGTGGGCCCCGGCAGCTGCTTTAAGCAAGAACTGCAGATGAAATGCCACACCCCTCTCCTCACCAAACATCCAGTGCTGCCTTGGGGCTCAAGCTGAAAGCACCTGGGCTTGGTGCCCTTGCTGTGAGGAGTTACAGGAAGAACCTCGGAGGTGGAGGTGGCCAGACCAGGGTCCTTCAGCTGAGCTGCTGCGGGTGCTGGGGCTGAGCGGGCTTGTGGGGGCAGCATGAGTAAGGGGTTAAGCGCAGGACTCTAAAACCCGATCTACCATTTACTAGTTGAGTGACTTTGGACAAGGTATTAACTTCTCTGTGCCTCAATCTCTTTATTTATAAAATGGCAATAATAAAATTACATATCTCATAGGTTTGTAGCAAACATTTGAAAGGTAACTGACATAAAATCCTGGCCAGATGCTCATGGTTGGTCTCCTTTCTTGGCTCCTGGGCTCCCAGGGGCTGTTCAGGAGCGATGGTTACTTGTCATAACTTTCTCAGAACTGAGCGGCAAGATATCTCCAGCATCAGTTGCATGTGCCTGGGACTCCATAAGGATGAATAATAAGCACTTACTATGCTCTAGATAGTGAGCAGGATATTTACATATAAAGTCTAATGCACACTTTATGAAGGTAAGTTTATGTTATATGGCAACAGACTCAGAGACTAAGTGAGGAAAGGACCTTACCTAGGGCCTCATGCCCACAGACAGTGATGGGGCTGGAATTTGAACCCAGGTGTTTATGACTCCAGTGTTCATGTTTCTGCAGAGTACATCTTATGATGCTCTAACTGATGATGGTCTTAAGTTCCAGGAGAGAATCAATTGGAGCGGAGCTGAAGAGGCTCTTCCACATCCTTGTCAAGGGAGCATAGATGCCTCAAGACAAGGAAATCATCATACTCTGTTAATGTGCTATTTGTTGTCCACATTGCTTTTCTTTCTTTATTCTTTATTCACTGATGACTTAGGCAACTACATTCTTTATACCGCTGTCTGCATCACTCTGTCTGTGCTAGACAATAAATTTTCAGATGCGTGCCAAAGGAATCATTACAGAGACATCAAGGCAAGCTCTTGTTAATATATGAAGCTCTTGTTTGCAGTGGGGAAAGTACAAGAAATAAAGGGGACTGGCTAATTCCACTAGTATTTAACATGAAGTTTCTCCACCTCAGCACTATTGACATTTTGGGGCCAGAAAATTCTTTGTTGTGGGTGGATGTTCTGTGCATTATAGAATGTATAACAGCACCCCTGGCCTCTAGCTACAAGATGCCAATAGCACACACACCTCCCTCTCTACCATAAGTTGTAACAACTAAAAACGTCTCCACACATTGCCGAATTTTCCCTACAGGAAAATCACATAGCATTGAGAACAATTTAGCTAAATTTTAACACTTTCTATAAGTTCTAGCCATTACAATCAGATAAGAAAATGAAATAAAGGTAGTTATATGAGGAAGTTAATCTACTTCCTTACATACTAAATTAAATTTCAGATGGATTAAAGAATCAACAGTTAAAAAAAATTAAAGAATTAAAAGATATAGGAGAATATTTATCTGACCCCATGGTCTAAAAATCAAGACTCTGTAAACCAAAAACTCCATAAATAAAAAGTAAAATTCAATGTGACATATTCTTTATCACATATAACATATATGAATATATGACAGCCTACATTCTATATCACATAAAAAGGATTAATAAACCTACATTATAAATAAATTTTATAACTATATAATAAAAGAGCACTTCCCTGGTAGGGAAAAAATTTAAAAGAATATTAACTGCAAAATTCAACAAAGGGTATGACATGCACAAAAGAAGACAGGCAAGCAGTTAATAAACTTTAAATGTCTACTTTTTAGTAAATTTTAAAAAGTAAATTAAAACAACTGCAATGTATCTTTTCATTAGCAAAAATTAATTTTATATAGTAATATCCAGTTGTGGGAAGAATGTCCAAACCTGGCTCTGCAGATGAAAGTTTATGTGATACTATCTTTCCAATGGAGAATGTGGTGTTAAGACTGGCACACGTTTGACCCAAACATTTTATTTCTAGAAATTTAGCCAGGAAAAAACGACGTATGTATACAAAACGTATCATCAAGATTGCTTATCACAGCAGGAGGCAGTTGGTTGCATTAATGATGCTATATCCGTAAAGGCGAATACTGTGCAATTTGATAAAAGGATATGTAGGCGGTGTTTTCCTAACTGGCCTTTTCCAAGTCCCAGGGGTTCCTTGAGCTGCTTCGGTTGTTGCCTGTGATGGGGGAGGGAGGATTGTAAGAAGGGGAGAGGACTAGGAGATGCGAACAGGTGAGACTGTGGATTTCCACCCTCATTTCAACCAGTTCAGCTTCACTTCTATCTGTTTCGCATATAAGGCTTATGGAAGAACTCCCTTGAAGAATGCATTCCAGAGCTAAATCAGTTTGCCAAACATTATTGTACAATGGTGTCATGGGAGAAAGGACATGGGTTTGGGGGTCAGACAGAATTGTTAAAGTCCTAGTTCTACCACTAAACTAGCTGTGTGACCTTAGACAAGACACTTGATCTCTCTGTGCCTTGGTTTCCACATCT
Source organism: Rousettus aegyptiacus (assembly GCF_014176215.1). Lineage (NCBI taxonomy): Eukaryota > Metazoa > Chordata > Mammalia > Chiroptera > Pteropodidae > Rousettus > Rousettus aegyptiacus. The sequence continues at coordinate 70,958,647 of NW_023416309.1, forward strand.
GTAAAATAAGAATAATAATGATTTCTATTCTACTGTTGTTTAGTGAGATGCAAATATGTTCACAGATACACTAAACAAAGATCACACACAGTATAACCCCATGTATGTCAGTGTATAATGACACATGTGAGAGAATGTATATATGAATGCAAGCACTAGTGTTTGCTGAGAGGTAGAATTACAGGTGATTTAGAGTTATAACTTTTTGAGTCCTCTCCCAAAAAGTGCTTTTATAGATTTCTAAGACCCTGCATCTCCTTATGTGTAGAGAAGTTCATCTGATATTGACTCACATTCCTTTTTGCAATGTTCCAACAGTCTAGACAGAGCTAGGCATCACCTTTGGCCTATTTGACAGGTAGGATTTATACATCATCTTCCGCATTCATTTCATCTGCTAATGCTGGACATTTAGGAGATGATATATTGGTATCAAGATTTGGGGATCATTAAATCTAACTGAGGATTGTCTCCTGGGGGCTGATAGAAGAATGGTGTATATCACAGGATGCCAGCATCTCATAAAAGCCCCCCCCCCAAAAAAAAATCTCCAAAATGGGGTGGCGATGAGAGTGCTGATACACTAGGCATTCCTTCTGTCTCATTTGATATATATCCTGCTGCTTATTATGGGATATTCTTGATATTGCAATAGGAGACAGGACAGTAAAGGTAGGTAAGACAGTAAAGGGATTTTAGAATGTGAAAAAGGGCATGGCCTATATAAAACTGTCTCAGATTGACCTCTCGGAGCTGTGGTTGAGACCACATTATCTGGCAGCTATCAGAAAGGCAACAAAATGTCCTAAGAATCTCTAAATCAGTCTGATACCTGTCCTCTCCACCCCAGGAACACCACAGCTTCTGAAGGGAGTGTATGTACGTGTGTTTTAAAGGGAATTAGGTGGTTGAAGGGGTTCAGGTCAAAGTGTCCAGTTCTAGTGCACAGCTGTCCAGGAGAACTCTCTGGGAGGATGGACACGTTCTATAACTATGCTGTCCAAAATGGTAGCTAATAGGCACATGTGGGTAGTGAGCATTTGAAATGTGGCTCATGGGACTTAGTGGATTTTAATAATATTTAATTTCAATTAATTCTTATTTAAATAGCCATGTGTAGCTAGTGGCTACCTTACTGGACAGTTCATAAGGGTTAAGAACACAGTCTGAATTCAGATCGTCTGAGTTTGAATTGCTGCTACTCTTATACCAACATTGGACAAGCTCTTTAACCTCACTTTACTTATCTGAAAAATGGTGTAATGATAGTACCTTAGCCTCTTCCAAGAATTACACGAGTTGCATGTATGCAACATGAGTTGCTCTATATGCGATGTGCTCATACAGCTCATAGAAGTGTTACATAAGCCACTGTGCTGGATTTTTCCTATCTGTCCCCCCTAATCCCCTCTCCACTCTTTTATGCCCAGCTCTGTCCTCCAGGAGATTGGCCTTTATGGACCACGTCAGTGCTCTCTCGTCCTCTAGCTTCTAGTTGGGTTCAGTCAACAAGAAGTGCTGATGGGAACAGGAGGGTGGGAGAAAGAGGTCAGGCAGAGTGTTTAGCTTCCTTCTCCCTATCTGTTTGCCATGTGATGTCCCACCACTGAAGGACACAACTCTTGTCAGCACCGCCACTCCCTAGTTTCTGGTTTCAGCTCCATCTCCTTGTCCCTTAGGCCTATAGGTGATAGGGATTTGCCCCTGACTATTGTCATCATCATCAGCTCTCTTAACTGGTTTATCTTAATGCTGTCCACATGGTAAATAGTCCCTTCAATAAGCAATCTTTCATCTCTCCATTTGCGGGCGCTTCCCATTTGCTGCCGGAGCCTGATGGTAACGTTATTCCCATCGTTATCCTTTCACCATCCCCCATCATTACCACAAGGTGGTTTGCAGCTGCCATATAGGCTTCACCGGGCCTATTTGCTTTCTCTTTTTGATGGAACCCTAAGTTTTGTTCACTGATCTCAGCCGCTCAGCTTAGGATCTTTAAAAGTGGAAAGACAATCATTAGCAAAGAGAAAATGTGTTTTCCCTGCCCTAAGAGGACAATTGGATACATTTCGTTAGCAAGCCAAAGCCAGAGAACATTCTAATTGCTGCTTTTCTGTGCTTTGCATGGAAATACTGAAAGCCAGAATCCATTACCCCTTTTCCACTGGGAGCCATATTCTCGCCACCTCCACCAGCATGCCTACTTGTCACACCCTTAACCACAGCCATCTCTGAAGACAGATCCTGATTAACTGTCTCCCTAAGGAAGACAACCTCAGGCCTCATTGAATGGACAATGGCCAAGATCAAGGGTTGGCTGCTGGGTGCTCAGGGTGAGGTCTAACAGTGGACTTGAAAGAGATGAAGATAAAATCTGGAATGGCAGCTTTGAGTCTCAGAGTGATTGATCCCATGTATCAGCACACATTTACTGGTTGCAAGAGCATGGTGTGTCTGTGGGTTTGTACATGCAAGTAGCAAAAGAAGTCAACTCTGGTTGATTTAAGGAAAAAAGTAATTCATTGAGAGGACGTCGAGTGGGCATCAGAATGGTCACAGACACTGGAGAGCCAAGTTCTGGAAAGGGGCAGCTAAAAGGAATGCCAAGCCAAAGTCATGCCAAAGAGCTGGTCACATGGCTTCTGCCACTCATGTACTGGGTTCCCCAGCTAATTCTGCTGTGCTGGGGATTGGATCTTGTTGGTGCCACCACCCAAGTATGTTCTGCCCTGCGCCTGCTTCTTTGGGTCACCAGCTCCAGATTCAAAGTCTCAGGTGGATAAGACAACATGGCTGAGACCAAGCCACATGCCCATGTCCACTATGCCAGAGGGCTGTGAAGGCAGTACCTAGACCTTTTGACTTATGTGAGGAAGTGGGTTTTGTCCCCTATCAGGACAATATGGCAGAGAATCCCCAAACATAGAAAGGGGGTGAGATGTTGGACAGCTATCACCACAGAGTGTACATGAATCAATAGCACAGCCTGTAGCTTAGAGGAACAGTCTCCAGACCAGTAAATGTCTAACGTTAATGTTAATGAGCATAAGAAACAACTGGAAGGTTAAGTAAAATTGCAGATTTGCCACACCACCTTTACAAACTCTGATTCAATTGGCCTGTGCTTGAGTCTGGGAATATACATGATGCCAAGACAGGCAGTCCCCACACTGGCATAGATGACTAAACAGATGCCAACATCATGCCCAAAGTGCACTGAGGGCACAGAGGAGGCTCTGACATAACCCACGGAGATGACCTGAGTCTTGAAGAATGAGGTGGGGAGGAGAGGCAAAGAAAAAAGGGAGGATAACTTGGGCAGAAGGTAATGGGTGAGTAGAAGCTCCAAAGTGAGGCCCAGCATGGAACATATAAAAGAACTCAAAGAAACAAGACTATCAGAAGAGTAGGGGGAAGTGAGAAGAAATGAGGCCTGGGAGGTGGGCAGGAACTGGGTTACCAAGGAGTCTTCGACACCCTTCCAAGGAAGATTTGGATTGAGAAGGGCTGGGAAAAAGGAGGTGGGTGGTGACTTGACAGAGGCACTGGCATGAGCGATTCACAGAAACTGCAACTCTGTTGGCCTATTCCACCACTACAGTCAGCCTGGCAGTCTCATGGCTTGGGCAAGAGAATCAGGTGCAGAGGGCTCTGCCCAAGGGGGTGTGGAGATCAGGGCACAGATCTGAACTGATTAATGTCTGGAACACTTAGAAACAGATCCGAGGAGTTTTGAAGCTGTCATGTTACAAGTAAGGGGACAGAGTAGAGTCACGGCTCTCAAATAGATATTAGGCATTTCTCCTCGGAGCACTCTCTGACCCTCCCTCTCCTCAGGACCAGCTTAGATGCTTCCTCTGTGCTCCCTGTGCTTTCCCAGGGTAATCATTTCCTCCTTGATTGTCTCCCGAAAATCTGTAGACTCTTCACATGATGCCTAGCACTCAGAGGGTACTCCACAAATATTGAATGAATGAATGAAGAGGTACTTCCTTCTGCAAGTGGCCCCAATGGCCCTCTTCCCACTGAAGTATCAGACCCGAATGCTGTGTATACACAACATTATGTGACCTGTTGACTGCATAATCTGCCATCTTGGTTTCTTCCCTCAGGGCTGTGTGCAGAACTCTTGTTTACCCAGTAGATAAGCAGGGGCCAGGTCTGGTCAAAGTGAGGTGAGCACAGCTTGGTCATGAACCAGGCAGAAGTGGAAAATCCCCAGCCTGGGTCCCGTCTGCCAGGCCTTGATGCTCGGCTGGCAGAGGAAACTCTGGAAGCGGGTGCTCAGAGCAGGAGTTCACCCTGATCCAGCTATAGGCTGGAGGGCCTGCATCACCGTCACAGGCTGTCTGCTCAGAAGCCCCCTGTTGGTGCCTACCCTTTTTATTTAACATTCGGGGGTTGGGGAAATGGTGCAGGCGTGAGTCCTTCCACTTCATCACAGTCTACCAGACCCCTTCAGGGTCTGAACAGGAGTTGGCAAACATTTTCTATAAAAGAACAGATAGTAAATATTTTAGATTTTACAAACTAGACAGACTGTCACAACTTTGCCATTGTAGCAAGAAAGCAGCATAAATAAAATGTCAATGGATGGGTAGGGCTATGTGCCAATTAGTCCTTATTTATAAAAAATGGTGGTGGGCTGGAAAGTAGAGGAAGTGAATCTGCAAGCCCCTCACAGAATCCACCCACCCCACCCTTCAGGGAACATTTGGCAATATCTGGAGACATTTTTGGTTATCACAATGTCTGGAGGCATTTGGTGGGTAGAAGAGGCCAGCAATGCTGCTAAACACCATATAATGCACGAGACAGCCTCCCACATAGCCCAACGACAAAGAATTACCAGCTCTAGGTGTCAGTAGTACCCAAGTTGAGAAACTCTGCTCTAAAGCAATGGTTCTGGAAATTTGTTAGACTTGCACATTTTCGGCCCCTTCCACCTCCCTGCTGAATCAGAAAATAGGGATGGGACCTAGAAATCTTTTAACAAGCCTTCCATTTTTTCCACATCCTCACCAGCTTGTTATTTTTCCTCTTTCTGACAAATAGCCATTCTAACAGGTATGGAGTAATTACTCATTGTGGTTTTAATTTGCATTTCTCCAATGAGAGTAAAGTTGAGCACCTTTTCATCTACCTGTTGGCCATTTGTATGTCTTCTGTCTTCTTTGAAGAAATGCCTATTTATGTCCTTTGCCCATTTTTAATTAAATTATTTAGGGATTTTTTTTTTTTTTGGCTATTGAATTGAATGAGTTCCTTATATATTTGGATATTAACCCCTTATAAATTCTAGAGATCTAATAATATGAATATAGTTACCAATATTATATTGTATACTTGCAATTTGCTCAGAAGGTGGACCTTAAGTGTTCTCATCACCAAAAAAAAAAAAAAAATGAGAGAAAATGGTGACTATATGAAGTGGACATGTTAATTAGCTTGATTGTGGCACTATTTCACAGTGTAGACATGTATCAAACCGTCAAGATGTATACCTTAAATATATACGAATTTTGTCAATTATCTCAGGTAAAGCTGGGAGGAAAACAACAACAACAACAAAAAAGGCCTTTCAGGTGATTCTGATGTATGCTAAACTTGAGAAACACTGGGGGAAAGAGATCAAGAGGAAAGGGTGAAGAAAAGGGAGGTGAGAAGGGCAGGATGGGCAGAGCTAGAAGCAGACATACGCCAGGCTCTGACCTAGGAGGGGCCTCAAATGCATAATGGATAATTATGGCCCCAAGAGATATGCATCAAGATGGGATCGGAGGAAGTGAGAAAGGGCGTTGAGAGTGCCCATCCCTGAGAGAGGGTCTAGGAGAGGCTCCTGGGAGGAGATGGGGCTCAAGAAGGAGGAATAGGAGAGGATGTAAGAGTTCTGGGGGTGGAGGGAAAGGGTATGTAAAGGCAGAGAGGCCAGAGAGAGTGTCTTCTCTTTGGGAAATTACAAGATGTCTAGCACATCTCTAAGAGGTGAGAGGAATTGGGGGTGGTAGTGAAGCTGGACGGGTGACAACAGCCAGAGCAGAGGGCAGCGTTGCTGGCTCAGCAGCCCACAGTGCTTCTCAGCCCTGGTGCAATGCAAGAATCACCTGGGAACTTTGAAAAAATACCAATGCCCAGGTCTTATTCAGGACCTCTACTGAGTCTGAAAGGGATCGGGGAGACCCGCATAGCGTCACTAGATTTTTATAGCTCGCAAGTGATTCTATTGGACAGCACCTGAGAACACCTGCAGGGAAGTGGGAAATGGGAAGATAGTATGGGGTGGCAATTTACGCCATTATTTTATTTGATTCCCTGCCACCCCTCATATAGAAGAGAACATCAAGACTCATAAAAACTAAGAGACTTGCATAAAGTCACACTGCTAGCTGGTGATGAGACCTAGATTTCATAAGGGCTCAGGATCTGGCGGGCAGAGGCCAACAGAGCTCCATTCTACAGGGGGCTCAATGATGTTTCAGCCTTGACCTGTGGGAAGATGATGGAGGAAGGAACAGGAAGATCTTGCATTACATCCGAAAGGGCTGGATTCTGTAGTGGCTATTCTGAAGTCCTCTCCCAGGCAGCAGAAAACTGGGCTCTGTACCCAGTCAAGAGGGCTGCTAGGAGGGAGAGCAGGGCCTCCAGGTGGAAAAGAAGGAGGAAAGGAAGAAAGTCATCTTGGACAGCCTTACTTATTTCTCACAGCAACTCTGAAAGGTAAGGTTGACTATGATCTCTGTTTTATGGTTGAGGAACCAGGCTCAGAGAGGTTAGGTAACTTATCCAGGGGCACGCAGCAAGGACATGGCAAAACTGAGGCTCCAATCTTCAGGAAGGAGTATACCCTTGGCTGGAAGCATAAAAATGACTAGAAATCGGAGGACTCGGGGCGTGGCTTTCACCATAGGGACCTGTAAGAGAAGAGCTGACAGTCATGCATTTATGGCAGCATCTGTAATATCTCTAGCATTCCACTCCCTCTAGTGGCTTCCCTACCCCATCCCCCATTTTAATTTCTATAATTCCTACTTTAGAGGAAGATCAGCCAACTGACACAATCATTCCAAGTTTCAAACATAACCTGGGAGGTGAGAATTCTTTTCTCTGCAAGAGACTTAATAGGGGACACGAAGATGACCATTCCTACCCCCCTCCCCTTTCCTCTCCTCCCCACTCCTGCTGGTGTTCTAATCTACAAACTTCTTACCAGGTTCTTCTCCCTGGGAAAATTGTCCTCTCTGGCATACTTTCTGCTGGATTTAAAGAGTGAACCAGAGATTTTTATCTTTGTGATTTAATTAAAACGTGTTTGCTCTATGGCTCAGAAAGAAAACCTTTGTGATGTTTGAAACAATTCGGAGTTTAAAAATGGACTTTTTAACTGTAAATTTATGAAATCTGAATACAGATCAAGTATTTCTGGTGAAAATTTAGCTTCCAAATTTAGATGTGCTGTAAGTATGAACTATACATCAGATTTCAAAGATCTAGTATGAAAAAAATGTGAAAAATTAATACTTTAAAAAATGTTATTACGCGTTGAAATGACGTTGTTTAGGATATACTGGGTTAATTAAATACATTATTAAAATTAACTTCATTTGTGTTGCTTTACTTTTAGAAATGTCGTTAGTAGAAAATGTGCAGTTACACCGTGACTCACTTTCATTTACTGGACACTGATGCTGTGGAGGGCTTGGAGTGTGATAAGCAAGCAGGTGTGGAAATGACATGAGGTCGAGATTTTAGATACTTTGTTAACAGTCACACAGAGTTGTTTCCTTAAGAAATTAAGAGCATGAGGTTTTCGCTCTAATAGTTTCAAACAATTTTCTTCAAGGTTTTCCTTTTTAAGACAGAAGAAGAAAACCTAGTAAAGGCCTATAGGTATGCTCTATTCATACATAATAAAACAGAAGCAAAGGACAGAGTAGTCTGTTTAGCTGCAAAATGAGCGAAGAACCATACTCTAGTTCTCAAGCTCTTGTTCTAACCACAAAAATGTGCTCATGCTCCAAACTTTCTTAAGGGAAAAACATATTCACACAAAACAGAAAAAGGCTCAGATAATGAAACTTAAAATCTGACTATCTGCAATATTAATCTGCTGAATTAAACTGTGTAGAAATATCTGGTAACTGTATCTATATTTCCTTAAATGTTTTCCAGTTGTCAAATCTGATGTTGTCAGCTGAGTACTAAGTATGACTACTGTCCCCCCCACTTCTTGCACTGATGGTCCAAGAAGCTTTTGTCTGTTCCCCATACTTTTAGCTTAGTTCTGATTATATGGTGCACTGGGCAGGGGTGAAATTGTACCAGAAGGTTAGGTCATCTCAAAATTTCAAGTAATAATCAATTTAATCTGTACTTTATGTAAATTTTGCAGTTATCTTTGCCTTGAGAAAACTTTTAATTAGGAATATGAATATATCTGGAAATAAGAATTTTTCTAGGATGGGGTCAAGAAACTTTCCTGTAAAGACTAGGTAAGAAATATTTTAGGTTTTGTGGGTGAGGCAGTCTCTGTTGGGACCATATTACTATACTATTGTGGCCCCAAAGCAGCCACAGACACTATAAATGGGTGTGGCTATGTTCCAATAAAACTTTATTTATAAAAACAAGTGGCAGGCAGGATATGGCCTGCAGGTTTTACTTGGTCAACCCTGACCTAGGACACCAGAGATGACTGATCTTAAAAGCAATGACCACGTCTTAAATAATTTTAGCAATAAAGGTTAGAATATTGAGTGCCAATACCATGTCGAATCTAAAACTAAATGATTTCATGTACCATTTTCTTATTTATCCTTTGAACTCACTCTCAGAGGCTGGTACTAGAATACTTACAAATGAGGGAACTGAAATTAAATAACTTACCCAGTCATAGTGCCAGCAAATGGTGAAGCAGTGTGAGACCCAGATCTGACTCCAGGGCTAGTATCCTTAACCATTATATCATTATAATTTTTATTTCCATGAGTCAATCAAGACCTCAAATGCAAGACTGATGATAAAGGAGCACTGCTGCTCTGTAGCGATATCAACATTTTAAGTGAATCTACTAGGAGAGATTAAGATTTGGAAAGAAATGAGTAGATCATATAAAGAAAAGCTCATAAGGCAAGATTCATTGCCAGTTTCTCCTCTGTACCCATCTTCAAGTCTCCTCGAACACCCTTTTCCAGCCCTTTGAAGGATCCCCTGCTGCCCATGGTTGCCCAGCCCAAGCAGATGGGGAAGGTATGCTCCATTAGAGCAGCCCTCCACCTCGCTGCCTGAATAATGTCAGAACTACCTTCCCCTTCCCCGCTGTGGGGCCACATGGCCTGGGAAAGAGGATGTACTGGGTACATTACAAGAGCAGGCAGTGCAAATGCCATTTGCTCTCTGGGTAGAAGGAAACTGCCTAGGCAGAGGATGGTTTCCTTAATAGGTAGCTTTGAGCTAATGGGAAAACTAGGTGAAATGCGTGAGCAGCAGCTGTTTCCAAGGGAGCTCCTCCTGACCCACCCCTCAGGGCAAAAGCACAAACTCCTGGGTAAAGCCAAGGTCAGGGGTACATGCAGTTGCCTGGAACAATCAGAAAGGAGGTTGCCAGTTGGTGTCCTAAAACAGATCATTACTAGATTATTTTCTTAGTCCAGGTGACTCACGCACCCTCACTCAGCCCCACCCAACCACAAACAGACTAGTCCCTTAGGTGTTTCTGGGAGTGTAGGTGTTGGGGAGATACAGCACATCAAATGGCCTGAAGTCCCAAATCCCAAATCTTTGCTTCAGGCTTGGCACTCAGGAGAAGTGGAGGAGCAGGGACTTTCAGGAGGCACTGAGGCAACTCAGAAGTGTTGGTCCAAAAGTATTTGGAGGCAGCTAATTGGGCTGTGACACAGTAAAGCAGGACAAATCTTCAACTTGTCAAAGCCCTCTGCGTTTAGCAGTGGGAATATACCTGGGCATATTCCTCACTTCTCGGAGCTCCACTTCTCTCACCTATAAAACGGGATAGTAAAGATCTTCACAAGACTGTGTGGGTGCTCAGGGTCTCCCACACGTGAGCACACAATAAAGGTTTTCCCCCATCATTGCCAGTTTCTCCTCTGTACCCATATTTTATGGGATATTCACATTGCCCTTTAGCTTTCCAGTGAGCATATTGTTTTCCCAACCAAATGAAAAACGCTGGAGGTCAAGATGCTATTGCACAGCATATTAGAACCATGTCTCAACCAACATATTTCGAGAGAGAGAAAATATTAGTGGATTGATAAATATACAGTAGAGGCACAACATAGATCTACTGAACGAATGAATGGATGGATGGATGAATGAACGAATGAAATTAGCTTCCATGTAGCTCTTCCTGAGAGCGTAGACCCAATACATCTCCTCCCTAAGGTCCTTTCTCAAGACCTTTGCAGCCCAGAGCTCTGAGTAACAGCCAGGTAGGGGGAAGCAGAGGCCAGTCAGCTGTCCCCCAGAGCGGAGAGCCCGCAGAGCTCCCCAGAGCAAACACTTAAACAGTGCCCACAATGAGCACAGCAAGACTCTTTATTTTCTCTGCTCTTTGTCTGCATCCTATGCTCCCCCAGGACACCACAGAGCTGTGCTGTTGCTAAGGAACCATCTCTACCAGCATCCAGGGAAAAGAGGACCTGTGGTCATTAGGGTCAGAAGCCCATGCCTACTCTCAGGTTCAGGGATTTGTGAAGGAGCAGATTAGACTTCACCTTGACCATTGCCTGCACTGAGGGCTTTCTCCCTGGCCCCTCCCCTATGGGGAGAGAGAGCAGCAGGACTCCACCCTGTCCAGTGAGGAAATATTATGGTGAAGTGGTGATGGTGAGGCCACAATCTCAGAGGAAGTATTAGGTGGCGTTTGTTACTTGATGTGAAATCCCTGAGCGAAGCAAAGAAATGCTTTGCTGTTCCCTTTCTCTTTTCAGAGTCACCGAACTCAGTGGTTCTCGACCAGGAATAATTTTGCCCCCACCCCCATGCCAGGATATTTGGCCATGTATGGAGATGGTTTTGACATGACTGGAAGTAATGCTGGAAGCTGATGAGTGAAGGCCAGGGACAATGCTTAAACATTCTATAATGTACAGTACCGCTCCCACACCAAGGAATTAGTCAGACCAAAATAAACGAATGAATGAATGAATAAATAAATGCAACAAACATCTGAGTGCCATATAAATTGTAGGTATCTCTTTATATATGTATCTTTTGTATTTTTTTGTGTCCCTAAATCTCTCCAGATAATACACATGGACACACACATATCGCCACGTGGACGTGAGCATCTTCCATGTGCCAGGAACCGCACTAGAGTGGTAGGTGTGAATTTCTTAGAAAGCTAGAAATTCAAGAATCTGGGTCTGCACTCTTGTTCAATGGGGTAAAAAGAGTTCAGCTCAGCCATGTGTAAAGTCCAAACTGGCTTCACACAGAATCCAAGGGGTTGAGGGATTATATGGTGTCAGAGAAACAGGGGTGAGGATGAATATGTTTACCATCAGACACGTCACCCAACAAGTCCAGTCCTCTCTTGTCTGGCTACCAAGCACTGGTTCCCCAGGAAGGCTGAGAGGTGGACCTGCAGGAAATGGAGCTTCACCATGTAGGTGCCCCCGCTGTGCTCCCACCTCCACAGGCACCCATGGGCACTACCCCCATCTGGGTGCTGCAGGGAAGACAGGCAGAGGTGCCTCCACTCATCAAAAAATACAGCCTCTGAGCCTTTCTCAGACTTAGTGAAGCAAACTCTCTTTCCGACCATCCTCATGTTCCCCACCATAGGTCTCTAGAGTCTCTGCATCTCAGGCAAAACCTGAGAGTCACCTCTTGGGTGCTTGGAAATGCATTTTCTTCCTTGAAGCACAAAACCTGTTGCGATCCCCTGAGATAAGGTCATTTACTCAGAACAGAAATACCTCTTATTACTTGCAAACACCTGCAGCATTGAAGACAGGACCAGGACGGAACATAAATGGCTTGAAAGAACTAAGGATTATCAGGATCCTGGTGGTGGGATAATCCTTAGTTCTTTCAATCATCACAACAACCTGTGATGTGGGCATTCATTATTAATCCCACTCTATAGATGAGGAAACCGAGGTCTAAAGTATTGAGGGGACTTGCCTAAGGGCACTGTTCTGGGTTTGGTTTCCCAGGAAGCAGACTCTGAGACGAGTGCAAAGTGTTTTTTAAGGAAAGAAGCAGAACTGGGCAGAGGGAGAAGTTGAGTTGCACTACAGACAGTCTCAAGGAGGGCCTCAGTCATGCCATAGGGAATTCGGGAACTAACCTGGCCCTTCGAAGTTATCCCAAGTTGGATAGATGGAGCCAGGCCTGTATGCCCTGGCTTTGATCAGTCACTGGTCACAGGCTCCCCTTGGAAGGAGGCATGACCTCAGGCCAGGCAGTTTTTTTCAGATGAGACAATCCAAGGCTAATGGAGAACCACCTCTGGCAGCACTTCCCACAGCTGGAGGAATAAGTCCTTCTTTCCTGAAGAGGGTGTCTGTGGGCATGTCAGAGCATCCACTCCAGTCATTTCACTCATAAAGGACAGAGCTAAAATTATTTCCCAAGTCCCTTTCCCTTGCCGTCAATTTTCTATTGTCATGCCTGATTTACATGGGGTCCAAGGGACCCCAGGAAAAGGACCCGAATAGCTGATTAGAATTCAGATATGTCCTGACACGCCCAGGGAACTGCAGGGGGGAGGGTGGATGAGAAAAGCCCAGTCACAGGGCTGAGTGCGGGTGGTGCAGGTGCAGGTTGGGGAAGGAACAGAACTAATTTCTGGCCACATGGGTCACCCTTCACACCCTCAGATCCTGTGGGCTGACTAGGCCTCACTTCACTCTGTGGACCTCACTGACCCCATCATGTCCCTGAAGGACGCAGACAGGGCCTATGACATAGGGATTTCGCACCGGAAAGAACCTTAACTATCTCCAGTGCTTTCTGCTGAGCAGTTGAGACCCAGAAAGACCACAGTGCATACCATGGGTTCCCAACAACGTGTGAGCATTCCTGGGGACACAAAGCTAGTGGCAGTAGAGGCGAGAGCACACCCCAGGTCTCCGGGTTCCCGGTGTCGGCTTCCGGCACTGCGCTGCACTGCTGCAGGCGAGGATATAGCCCCGCCCTATCAGCACCACTTCTTCGCTCCCCGCTCTGTGTTCGGCCTCCTGTATTTCTCAAGAGAGTATCAGTTCTGCCTGCAAGTTTCTCCTGCCTCTTTGCTCTGCCGGTTCCTGCTCATTCTTCAGATCTCCTCTTCCCCAGGAAGCTTTTTCAGTCCCCCCAGGCTAGGTCAGTTCCCAGCCCACTCCCCTTTTATTCTCTCACAGCAGCTTGTATTCATCCATAATACTTGTTACAGTTAAAGTTAATCAGTGTCTCTCACCCTCATTAGAATATAAGCTCCATGACCGTGGTGACTAGTGCTGTCTTATTCATAGTGTATCGCCCAACACCCAGAATGAATAAATTAATGAGCATATTTGTTAGTGTTCAATTTTTTCATTTTTTAGCACTGTTGTCCTGACTTTTTAGAGAAATGTTACATGTCTCAAAGGCACTTAACGAGACTTAGTAAGTGCCTATCCTCGCCCCTACCTTCTCTCCATCCCCTCTGCCACCCCCACCTCTTGGCACCTAGTCCAATGTCAAGCATGAGAGTGGACAATCAACAACAGTTTGCTGATTGATAGATCCTGCTGGCAATCTGAGCCTCCAGAACAGCCCTGCCAGGAAAAAGAGTGAAGGGTCCGTGAGCTTCTGCCCTGACTAAAGGGCAGGAGCCTGTCACAGCCCTGGATCAGGCCTCCGGGCAGCAAGGAGGGAATTATCTCAAATCACATTAACATGATTCTCAGGAAACACTGCCGAATTAGAGGTTACAGCCACAGCAGCTGCCTCTTTTTAATAGGGCATTAATGCTTATTCTGAGCAATTACTCTATTTGCAATGGTTTCTTAATGTTTAGCTTCTGGAGCCCTAAGAAGAAAGGACCTTATGTTTTTAGCAACTGCCTCTCAACAAGGAAAGGCAGAAGAATGAGCTGGAGAAATGCCCTTCCTGGCTAACTCAGGGGTCCCATGCCCCAGACTGCCTGGAGAAGGGCCTGGGAGCTGGCTTCCCTGATCAGCTCACATTCTCAGAGCCTTGCAAAATGGTGGGGCACAGGGAGGGGCGCGCTGTTCACACAGAGGCAGGAAGGTCTCTACATACAGGAGAGCCTCAACGAGCCTCTCTACTGCTCCCTGTACAATTACACAGCTTCCTAAAGCAAGTCCCTGCTAAGTACTCCTAACAGCCTCCGGTACCTCTCCCAGCACTTATCATCCTTTTCATTTTGATTTTAGTAGAATTTCCCTTCTTGATTATTAGAGTAATTAAGGTTCATTGCAAAAATAAAGCTACATGTAAAAGAAAGAAATAGATCACACTGCCACAGCACTCAGAGATCATAGCCTTCAAACATACTTTTTCCTATACACAGGCATACATAAAGATCTATAAATACCAGTTTTTAAAAAGGGACCATTCATACCATCTACTCTATTTTTTAACAATAGGATGACCATACTTTATTGTCATTGTTTATGTAATTGTCTGCCTTTCACAATAAATTTTAGCTTCAATGTGGGCAGCATCCAACTCCACCAGGTTCACTGATGCTTGTTGGGCAGAGAAATTGACCTATGGCTGTCACTCCATAAATGTTAGCTGGCGAGATGGCATGTCAGTCAAGATTCTTTAAGTGGCAAGTAACCCAATAAAATATCCAATTAAGCACCCAACCGAAACTGGCTAAAGGAAAAAAAAGTCTTAGCTGAAAAATCTCAGATGTTCAGAAATAGTTCTAGTTTCAAATGAGACTTGATCCAGTAACTCAAACCATGTCATCCGGACTTAACATCTCTCTCTTCTCCTCTCTCTCCCTCCCCCACCACACCCCATCTTATATGGCATTACTGTCATCCCTAGGTTCCTTGTGGTGTCCCAGACCCAGAATTTCTAGGTAGACAAGACCTCATGTCCTCATACCACATGGCCCAGGAGAAGAGAGAAAACCATTTCCAATGACTATAGTATATGTTGGGGGATTGGAGAAAAGGAGGAAATCACTCTCTCATTAGACTAATTGGGGCACATGCCTTTTTCTGAACCCATCCCTCTGGCCAAGGGGATGGCTAGAGCTGGAGATGGGGTCAATCCCACCTAAGCCCCATGAGTGACAACAGAAAATAGATGAAGTCTGCAAAGGAAAATTGGGATCCTGTTAAAGGAATGAGAAAGGAAAATACAAACACCCACTAGAAATAAATAATGGATAGATGGATGGATACATAGGTAGATGGAAGAGTGAATTAGCTATTGAATAAAATGTTAAGGTTCTCACTCAGAGAAAGAAGTTTCTGAGGCACATGGGGTTTGTGAGGAGGGCAGGGTCCTATCCCATTTCTTGAAGGTGGTAGGGCAGCACTGGGTAGTCATGTCCTGTGGAAACCTGGTCACTGAGCACTTAGCAGGACACTTCCTCTCTTCAGGCCTTGGTTTCTAGAACGAGCTGGGGGTAGGGAGTCAACTGGACTATGTCACTTTCAGTTTTGAAATACTATGTTTGAATTGGTTGGGACATTATTCTACAATGTTAACTGGCCTCAGTGCCCTACCCTTACCCCACTCAAACCCAGGGTCAGCCAACCACTGTGAAAGAGTTAGGGTTAGGGAGTGGAGGTATCACTTCTCCCAGGACCCTAACTATTATTGGATCACCAAGAACCCTGAGTAAGCAAAAGAAAACTTTTAGATGTATGAATGGTGTGTTTGAGCCCTGTACACCAGAACTTTGGTGATTTGTGTCTGAAATTAAGGACTTTGGTTTGACTCTGAGTGCTATGGGAAAGCCCAGAGGGTTTTAGACAAAAGACAGCCATGATCTGACTCCCATTTTAAGAGTCGCTCTAGTTGTTATGTTGGGAACAGAAGAGCTAAGTACCTTCTTATTCCACCGCTCTCTTCTCCTTCCTGTTCACCCCCACATCTAATTCAACTCAAGTGGCCAAGGATTTTGATCTCACACCAGTGGATCTAACCATGAGGCTATAAGTGTAGGAGGCCTCCATTTCTTCTGGTTTAAGAGCTTGGGAAATATGGGGGGGGGGTGGTTTTTTGGTTTGTCTTCAACCAGGGTAAAAAATGAATTAGACCTCATGTCTAAGAGCTAATGAAGCAGCATATCTAATATAAATTAAACTTCTGTCTGGATTATTTTAACAGCCTCTCAGTTGTCTCCCTGTGTCCATCCTTGCCCTGTCCCCAATGGGATGGCACAGCCTATTCTCAACACAGCAGTCTAAATGACTCTTAAAATGGAAGTCAGACTAGCAGTCCTTTGCCCAAAATCCTCTTGTGTCTTTCATTCTCACTCAGAGTCAAGCCGAAGTCCTTGCAGTGAGGTACAGGCCCTGGCGATGTCACCCACACATTATTTCTTTGACTTCATCTCTTTCAAGAGGAAATGCAAGAAGAGGCTACAAAAAGCTAGCCTATTAAATCAACTTTTGGTGATCTAATTATTTATGGAATTAATTTCTGCAGTTTTGTTTACTTTGGGGCCAAATAAACCTGTTTGTTTCATTCTTTTTTTTTTTTAACACTATCCAAAGTGAGGCATTCAGCAGTAAATAGAAAAAAAATTAACTAGAAATGGAGAATTCTGTTCCCTCTACGATTTGCCTTGGATAACTGGTATCCTTCTATATTAGGAAAAGAATTGGAGTTCAGCCTCACTGTGCTATTAGACATCTGGGTTTGCAAAACTCACACTCAGGGCTATTCACTTTTTCCAAAGTACTTGGCTTGAAATGAAGTAGTGAGATTGACAGGTGAGTGGAGGTGCCTTAGTATCGGCAAGAGATTCAAACAGGAATGATGACCCTATCCTAGAGGGAGAGGGAGACTGATAGGCCTTCCACATCATTATCCTTAATAACTAAGGCAACTCTGCATTAGGCAGGTCAGTCTCCAGGCCTGCTCCGCCTGTGGTGGCCGAAGTATAAGTGCCCCGCCCACAGCCCTGCTGAGCAAGTAGCTCTATGATTGAAGGTTTGGTTCCAGGTGATCTCCTATCCCCTCCTGCACTATTTCCCAGCTATGGCAGAGCTAATTGGACAACAGTGGTCAAGTGACCCACAAGCAGCCAATCCTAGGCTGAAAAGCTACCTACAGTGTGGCCTGGTACAGGAAACAGCTGAACCAATCAAATATTCTCTATCAGGAATTTAATCAAGATGATGATGCTACTAGCTGTGGGAGCAGAGCAGAAATAGTTCAGAAAGGCTAGGAAGCCAGGAGATGAGCAGAATGACATCGAAGAGGAGAAAGAGCAGTGGGGTGAGGAAGATAGCCAGGGGCATGGGAATAAATGGATGGTGAAGCCACATCACGTTTATGATGACCGCTTTTGAAAAAACCTGCCAATTCCTGCTTCTGACTAGGGAGCGAATGTGGACCCCAGACCCACATTCCACCTCCTGGCTCTAGGAATCACACCATAATGGGTCCTGGATGTAAGAACGCATCCTGGTCCTGATCTGGGATTTTTTCTTCTCTTTTTGCCTGTAGCATTCTTAGAATAACCACTCAACCCCTCATCCTATTTTACTTATTTCTTGATCTATTCACAGTGTTTTTTCTTTCTTCCCACCAAAAGAGCTAATTAAATAAAATGTCTTTATTAATTTGACAAAGTATCAATATTAAAGAATGAAATGGCTGGACTCAGAGAACTAGTCTTCAAAGGGAACTTTAACTCCTTACTTGATTAGCAATTAGCAACACCTGTTTAATCTAACCTGGATTCCCCACCTCAGACATAAGAGATTAGCTGCCTCTTCTACATGCTTTACATATGACTACTCATTTAGTGCTCTCAATGTTATGATGTGCTATTGTTTTCATATAGCAATTTTACAGATACAAAAATAAAAATAGTATGAGATATAACTGGGATTTGGACCCATGTAGTCCAGTTCCACAATCTGTGTCCTTAGGTACTGTATTTTTCAGTCTTTCTGTATGGACTGTCCTTCCTGATGCACCCTAAATCTGTAGTCATTTCAAACCTCTTTTTTAGTTAATATATTATGCAGAGCCACAATATAGAAAGCAAAACTGAGTGGAGCTGCTCTGATCGAAGATGGAGTCGGGACCCCAGAATCTCAGCCCTTGATCTCTTTTGTGCCACTTGGTCCCTTCGCAGTAATTCCTGGAGAATCACTACGTCTCTCCTCCCCCACAGAGAGCATGGTTTGAAAATCTCCAGTGTGTGTATATACAGGGGGTAATGAGATAGGGGGAGTAGGGGCAGGTTGGTCGAGGGAAGCTGAGTTTCCGGACAGTAGGCTTCCAGGGGGACTCTTCCCCCAACTCACTCTGTAATCTGGCAAGTCATGTCAACTCTGATTTCAGAGTGACCACCTGTAACTCATAAGGGGACCAAACTACCTCTGCCCTCCCAGGTTGCTGCTTGGTAGTTGGGCCAGGCTGCTGCCAAAGCCTGTCTGGCAAATTATATTCTGCTCAGAAAATCTGGACGCTAAAGAAAGAAAAATATAAAGAAAAAAAAAGCAAGCCTTACTTGGCCCCTAGCTCCTAGCTCACCGAGTAGGCACAGAAGCAATAATAACACCCATGTCAGCCATTAGCTTGGTCCCTTGGTATTGCTCTTCCTCGGTGTGAACGACGCTTTTATCTCTCTCTTCTCTCTCTCTCCCTTCTCCACCCCCACTTCGGTGTGCATGTGTGTGTTTCTCAACTTTCTCTCTTTGTCTTGGTATTTGGACTTTATCAAACAAGTAGGAACTCAATATTTATTGTATGATTGTAGAACTTAAAATCTCCTTTCTGATAAATGAATCCTACTTCTTTCCATAGGCTATTATGTCTTACAAACATACTTAGAATGTAATTCAATTTTTTAGAGAGCTATAAAGCAGGTCTCCCACAGAGATCAAAGGCCCCACTTCCTGCAGGTGGTAGATATGGCTGTATCTATTTGTCTGCAGAGATAAAAAGGGCCAATATCCAAGCTGAACTAATTTCGGAGCATGGCAAGTGGACTTCTGATAAATGTCTCTTAACCAGCTCTGTTGAAATGTTGGTAATAGTACAGTTTTGCAGCCATTGGAAAGCTCTATGCTCTGGGGTACAATTATTGGGTCATTTCACGTTCGGGTCATTTCAAAGAAATTCTCTCCAGGCAAAAACATGGAATCAGTAGCCTAGTGAAAAAAGGGTTTAGGCAGGAGGACAGAATGATTTAGCAGGAAATGGGGGAAGTAATTTCTAGGTCATATGACACTCTAGCTTCTAGGTCAGCAAAGCAATTTCTGACTCACACAAGATGAAACTGCCCAAGAGATTATGGTTTTTTCCACTCAGGTCCCAACTTTGGGACCAGAATCAGTCCTCCCTAACTAATTCTGTCCTTTGTCTCCATAAAGAACCATCACTATGGTAATGAAAATCATTTCATGGGTACATTTTCTAGGCCAGCACTGAGCTAAGTGTTTGCTCACTTGTTCATTCATCCTACAGATCTTTGATGGCAAGCTACTGTGTGCCAAGCTCTGTTTTAGTTGTTGGGAATACAGTGATGGGTAAAATATATAAAGTCTATGTTCTTATGGGGCTTACATTCAAGTAGGAAGGTATGTAATTTTTTATTAAAAATTATTGGGTTAACATCGATTAATAAAATAAGTTTCAAGTGTACAATTAAACAATATGTCATATATATATATATATATATATATATATATATATATAGCATTGTGTATTCACCACCCAAAGTTAGATTTCTTTCTGTCACCAAATATTTGACCCCTTTTACCCCTATCTACCTCCTCCCACCCACCTTCCCTCTGGTAACCACTAATCCACAGTCCATGTCCATGAGTCTCTGGTTATTTGTCATGTTTATTTGTTGCTTTCAGTTTTATGTCCCACGTATGAGTGAAAGCATATGGTTTTCAACTTTTTCTGTCTGTTATTTCACTTAGCATCATTATCTCAAGATCCACCCATGTTATCACAAATGGCAGTATTTCATCTCTTCTTATGACTGATATTCTATTGTATATGTGTACCACATCTTCTTTATCCAATCATCTATTGTAGAACACTTTGGTTGCTTCCATTCCTGGCCTCCATAAATAATGCTGCTATGAACATCAGGGTGCATATATCTTTGCAGATAAATGTTTTCAGGTTTTTTGGATAAATACTCAGGAGAGGGATTGCTGGGTTACATGGTAATTCAAAACTTGGTTTTATCGAGGAAACTCTGTACTGTTTTCCATAGTGGTTGTACCAATTTGCAACCCCACCAGCAGTGTAGGAGGGCTCCTGTTTGTCCACAACCTTTCCAACACTTGTTATTACTAGTTCTATTGATGATACCATTCTAACAGGTGTGAGATGGTAAGAGACATAATTTTTAAATGAGCAAGTAAATATACAATATCAAGCAATGAGAAGTGCTTAAAAGAAAAACAAAGTAGGGTTAAAGGGATAGAAAGTGAAGAGAGGTACTATCTCAGATGGAGTAGTACAGTCTTTAGATAGGGCACAATTTGACAGAACCCTAAAGGAAGTGAGAGATCAAGTTACAGAGAGCGTGCTAGGTATGTTGGAAAAACATCTGGGAAGTTGGTAGGGATAATGTAGAATGATCAAAAGGGAGGGAGTTAGGACATGAGATCTGAGAGGTCATGGGCCCTGTAGGAAGGATACAGACATGGGACTTTATTCTGGTACCATTGGAGAGTTTTGAGATGAGAAGAATCTTATTTTTTATTTTTATTTTTTTTGAAGAACACTCCTGGCGACTGTGGGGTAAACAAAGTTTAGGAGGACAAGAGTGGAAGCTGAGACATCAGTTAGGCAGCAAATGCAATAATCCATATGAGACTTCAGTGCTAACCATGATGATAGAGAGGAGTGGTCCCATCGTGGATAAATTTCAAATGTGGAAGCAACAGGATTTGTTGCTGAATTAAGTATAGAAGAGAAAAATAAGTCAAGGATGGTTCTAGTTGGCTTGAGCAGCTGTGAGAATTGGTGGTGCCATTTACAAACCAAAGAAGGAGCCGATTGGGAGGGATCAAGAATTAGGCTTTAGATGAGTTAAAATAAAATCACATCTAGGGGCGAGAGTAGGGAGAGCAGAGAAGAAGGCTGAAGACTAAGCCCGGGGAGTAGTTTCACATGTGACCGGGAAGATGAGGAGGCTCCAAAAAAGGAGGCTGAGAAACAGTAGCCAGGGAAATTGGAGGTGACAGTAGCCAGGGAAGTAACCTAAGAGAGAGTGATGTCCTATGGCTGAGGGAAGCAAGTATTTCAAGGTTAATTCTGCCACCTTTAATGCCTACGGGAGAATGCAGCTGCTGTTTACTGCTCAATCCTGATATCTATAAGCTCTTTAGCCCAAAGAGAATCACACTAGCTATCTTTTCTTCCAAGTTTTGCCAAGATTTAGTCCTACCTGGTTCCACCTGATCCCCTTTTCTGCATCTTTGTTGCCCTTGAAACTAATGAAAAACAAGTGATTTTTTAATTTCTTCATCTTTAGATTGACTTATTGATTACAATGAACATTAGCTACTCTTGAAATACATTTTTTCAACTTATAATATTTTATTTTTCAACATTTTATTATGGAAATTTTCAAGAGAACAAAATTGAAAGTATTACATATACTCACCTAAATCTCCATTTAAAATTTTGTTCTACTTGCTTTATCACATTGTACATCCCTCTCTCCATTCGTCATCAATCCATTTTATTTTCTGACGCATGTTGAAGTAGGATGCAGAAAGGTAGTGCACTTTGCCTCTAAACACTTTGGTGTGTGTATCATTAACTAGAGTTCAATATTTGCTTAAAGGTTTCTATTTTGAGATTAAGTTTGCAAACAGAGAAACTAACAAATCTCATGCATACATATGCTGAGTTTGGACAAAATACACACACCTGGGTAACTGAAACCTCTATCAAGGTAAGAACATTGTCATCATCTTGTTCACACCCCCACCCCAGAGGCAACCACTGATATGATGTTTTTCACCATAGATAATTTTGCCTATTCCAGATGTCACATGAATAAAATGTTACAGCATGTATCCTTCTGTGTCTGGCTTCTCTGGCCCAGCATAATGATTTTGCAATTCATCAATGCAATAGCTTGTTATTAGCAGTTTGTTTTCCCTTTGTATTCCATTATGGGTATATCACAGATTGTTTATCCTGTTAATTGCAATAATTATTTTAATAAAGGAACTTATTCTTTAATTAATTTATAGTTAGATGCGTCTGTCTTTCTATTAAGAATTTTTTCATCTAATGTAAACTGGGTAGGATCATGGCTGTTAAGAGCCTAGTCTTTAAAATCAGAAAGCTCTAGATTTCTATTTCAATTCCAACTGTTACTGTGTGACCTCAGACTAGTTACCTAGTCACTTTGTGCCTTACTTTTCACATCTGAAAACGGGGAATAAAAATATCTAAAGGATGTGAGTTGCTTATTAGAATTAGAGTCATTGATTCCTTTATTCATTCACCTAGTAATAGTTAATGAGCACCTGCTTTGTTCCCTAAATGCTGAGAAAACAACAGAAAACAAACACAGGCACAGAACTCATGGTGCTTTCAGGCTGGTGGGCTACATGGACACCAGACAACTAATTGCACAATTAATTATTTAATTGCCATTGTTATCAGTGCTGCAAGGGGAGATGTAACAGCTGCTAAGAGCATGTGCATGTAACAGGGGTCGTTCAAGAAGGCTGAGCATGGAAAGCCGATCTAGAGTTAAGCAAGAGCCTTCCAGGCAAAAGCAACTGGAATGCTCCAAAGCTCTCTGGAGAGAAGGAGTGCTGAACATTGAAAGAGCTGAAAATGGCTGTGTGCAATCAAAAGGCACAGGTGTTGTGTATGAGAAGTGGTAAACAGAGAAGGAAGGTAAACAGAAACTAAGTGGAGGCTGACCAGACTGGGCTTCATAGACCATGTTCAAAATATGGGTCTTTAATCTCAGAGCCATAGGCAGCAGGGCAGGCTGAACTATAAGTTTCATATAAGACTGTCAGGCAGAAGTTGACAGTTATATCCCTAGTGCTCTGAACAGTGTCAGCATCAATTTGAGGAAAGAAAGAGGGAAGATTAATTTTAAGCAGAAGTTTGAGATTTATGTCTTATATAGGTCACTGGCTGCAATGTGAAGACTGGGTTGGAAAAAGCTCAGAGTGTGTATTAGTTTGTTCGGGCTGCCATAACAAAATACCACAGGCTGAAAGAACAGAAATTGATTTTCTTGAAGTTGTGGAGATGAGAAGCCCAAGATCAAGGTGATATCAGGGTTAGTTTCTGGTGAGAACTCTTTTCCTGGCTTGTAGTTAGTTAGTTGTCCAACTTTTTGCTGTAATCTCATATGGCCTTTCCACTGTGTGTACGTGGAGAGAGATATCTCCAGTATCCCTTCCACTTTTTAGGACATCAGTTCTATCAGATTAGGGCCTTACCCTTATAACATCATTTAATTTTAATTATCTCTTTAAAGACACTATCTTCCAATGCAGTCACTTCGAGAGTCAGAGCTTCAATATAAGAATAGGGTGGGGGGAGCACAATTCAGTCCACAACAGGGTGGGTGCAGGGAAACCAGTTAGGAGGTTAGAGAAGGAATGCTAATGGCTTGGACTAGGTGTTGGCAATGAAGTTGAAAAGACATTGAACACAAAACTGGTAAACTTAACAAGGAGGGAGGAGGAAGAGGCGTCAAGGATAACTCCTAGGTTTCCACAATGAATGGTGGCCCTGAAAAGACATGCTCACAAACGTCCTAATCCCTGGAACCGGTAAACGTGACCTTATTTAGAAAAAAAGGTCTTTGCAGATATAATTAAGTCAAGGATCTTTAGATGAGATGATTCTGGATTATCTAGGTGGTCCCTAAATCTAACTATGAGACTCCTTATAAGAGACAGAGGGTAGCAGACGCAGACACAGAGAAGGTGATATGAAGGGATAGGCAGAGACTGGAATGATGTGACCACAAGGAGCCACCAAAAGCTGGAAGAGGCAAGAAAGGAGTCTCCCCAGAGCCTTCAGCAGGAAATGTGCTCCTGCTGACACCTTGATTTTGGACTTCTGGTCCAGAACTGTGAGAGAATACATTTATATTGTTTTAAGTCACCAACTTTGTGATAATTTGCCAAGACAACTAATCTAGGAGTAACTGAATATGTGATGGTGACATTCATAGAGAAAGGGAAAAGTGGCTGGGGTGGGGGGTGGTGCAAGTCTTGTGGGACAGGAGGAAGAATATGAGTTTAAATTTAGAAATGTAGGGTTTGTAGTGACTTTCAGATATCAAAGAAGATGAAAGGGCAGCAACTGGGCTCACAGTAAATACTCAATAATTGATAGTCATTACCATTATTATTATCTTTTGGAAAGCTCTGATATAAGAAGATGTGATTACTTCTCTTAAGCATATCTGATTTTCCTGTAATCCTGGGACTGCAAATAGTTTGAAGTTCCGCCAGGAATACAGCAAACTCAGCTCTTTCCTTGCAACTCCCCCGTTTAGACACAGATATTTCCTGGTACAAAGTTCTGTTTGCACCTCTTCACCTCAGGCTGACGTCAGCTTGGACCCTCCCAGAAGGGCTACATCGCAGTTTTCCAGAAGGAGCCAAGAAGCACAGCCAGCCCTCCTTTGCCTCCTCCCCCTCCACCCACAGAGACACCGAGCGCCACTGAATCCCTTGGAAGCATAAGTCCGCCATCTGGTGGACACTAACATTCCTAACAGCCTGGTCATAACCAGGATTAGAGAAATGGGCTTCAAAGTCAATTTTTCCTACCTCCAATTACAGCTTCAACTAATCAGGCTCTAAAAGTCAAATTGCGGGTATGAAACAGCTAAGAGATCAGCAAAATGGGAACAAGGTGCTCCAGACTCTCTTCCTTGCACTTGGGATAAAGCCAAACTCCTTAACCTGCACTTGTCCAGCCTCACCATTCTCCAAGGGTACCAGCCCTGGTGAGCTTCCGGGGCTGCACCTTTCCCTTGCTCCTCCCTCTGCTATAAGCGCTGGTCCATGCCTTCTGCACCCCATCACTCCCTTAATCTTTCAGGACATGTCTGAAAGTTACCTCTCCAGGAAATTTCTTGAAGCCCGTGGAAGAGGTCTGATTCCCCTTGTTTCATACATCCCTACAGCAGTCCTTACTTTAACTTCGCAGCACAGACCACAATCACCTGCTGTGATCACCTGCCTGTTTGTGTGTTGTCTAGTCTGTAAACTCTGCAGGGTAAGGACTGTGTCTCTTCTGTTCATTGTCATGTCCTCTGTTATCAGCATACTGCCTGACACAGAGTAAGACTTGAATAAATATTTAGTGAACAGATGAAATAAATGATTAAATGAGGAATACTGATGAGGAATGTAGTGATTGATAAAAATATATGCTGAGAGTGAGTTGAACTGTATGTTTTCTTCTTCTGGTGGTATAAGGGGACATCCAGGATATTGACAAACATTATTTTAGCCAGGTATCTTTCACTGACAACCAATATAAGTAAACTCCAAAGCTTTCATAATATGGCCTAAGTTTTGCTAATAGTACAAACCTGAGTCCTTCATGGAGACCAGGTGGGTTTTGTGGAAGCAAATCAGTCCTTGCTATGGTATGGTACATATCTTATCTCCTTTCA
This sequence comes from Rousettus aegyptiacus, assembly GCF_014176215.1. NCBI lineage: Eukaryota > Metazoa > Chordata > Mammalia > Chiroptera > Pteropodidae > Rousettus > Rousettus aegyptiacus. Next base: position 70,984,457 of record NW_023416309.1, read on the forward strand.
GAGACTTTAAGAGCAGCCTGTATAGCCAAAATACCTGCTGTCCTATTCACAACCCTCCTTCCCCCAAGATTTCTCAGACACAGAATCAGCAGACTGTAGAGAAGGGAGAAACTTTGCTGATCTGGTGTGGTGAACAGAGGAAGGTAGATGGGACAATATTTGGTATGAGGCAGAATTCTTGTTCCCTGTCATTGCTGTCCCCAAACATGTCATCCAGTGAGGCATCACCAACATCCACACTTGGGATGCTTTATAGAGAAAGGGTCCACTCACCAGTGATGATCCTGCCTCAAACTTTATCCACCTTCTACAGTCCTGAGTAGCTGACCGTACCTGGCATGACAGATAATAAAGATGGCTGCAAAGCAAATGAGTCTGTAAAAACAACAACATTCTATTAATATATTCTTAGAACTATACCTGGATTGTTGACCAGACTGTTGGTGCTAGTAGGTCGGCACATTCTGCACTCTGCAGACAAGCTGGGTATGAAGCCACACTGCCTGGAATTAGAGTTCTAGGATTATAGCAAAGAGGACTGAGCTTACTCAGTGCTCAATCACTTGAGTCTCATGAGAATAGCCTGACAAGGAAATGTGAGTGCCATTTTTAAGCAAAGCACCTCTCCGGCCTGTGCTGGATGGGCTGGGCCTGCCCTGCCTCCCAGATGGACATGACTCTGTCTGGACTTTCACAGCTCATCAATCCCCCTCTACTGATGCTCTTCTTTTAGATATGTTCATGTGTTCATCAGACCTCTCTAAATCTGGTGGTCTTAGGAGGCTATCTATGTCTTTCTGTGAGTTTTCCAGTCTCTGCACCATCTTATATTTATAATATTTATAATCCCACTCAGAAAACAAGCAAGCACCTCTAGTTCTAAGTTCTTGGAGAATATATGTCCACATGCTGCCCTGGAGAAGCGAGTCCCTCTCACCTGGCACCAGTGGCTTGGATTGTTTTCATGATGTTGTCATTGACCTCGTGGCCAGAGGGTAGCACAGCAGGATGAAGGCCCTTCATGCCACCCTCTCTGCAGAGGTAAGACAGTGTTGACAGGCCCCTGCTCCTTTCCAAACCTCAGCATCTCTACAGTGATATAGTGTTACAGTGAAAAAGGACCATGAAGTGACTCCTCAAGCAGAGCTCTCTAGGACACTTTTTAAACTTATTTCTTTTCACTTTTCAGATAAAGATATCTTCTCCATCTTTGCAAAATATGGACAAACATACAGCGGGGGCAGGGAGGTAGATTTCCAGCATTGGCTTAACTATTGAATCATGATTATACAAGTCATCATTCTATGTCACAAATGAAAAAGCCCAACTCACACAGGCTAATATATAAAGAAAGGACTTTGTCAGTTCACAAAACTGAAGAGTCAAGAGGTATTCCAACTTCAGGTGCGGTTGGATAGAGAGCCTCAAGTGATATCATTTGATATCTCCGAGTTCTGCTTCCTCTCCATGAGAAAGCCTCAGGAAGGCTTTCTCCTGGCAACTCCAGCTTATATGCTACCCGCTCTACATACTCAACAAAAAGGTTATCTTTAATAGTCCAGCTAGGGTTACCAGATTTAGCAAATATGAGGGACATATTTATACTAAAAAAAAAAAAATTCCTACTTGATCTGGAATTCAAATATAACTAAGGACCCTGTATTTTACCTGACAACCCTCAGTCTACCACTGGTCCTAGGATTGAATTTGGGCAATCTGGATCACATACCATTCCAGACCAGTGCAGGAGGATGGGTTATGCCAACTGTCTGGCCAAGGTCACCTGCCTCTCTCTGGAAAGGAAAGAGCATGGTCATCCCTCCTAGTGTGTGTGTGTGTGTGTGTGTGTGTGTATATATATTCCCTGACAGTAGGAGACAGTGTCCCTTCTCCAACAACTGGGATGCTGACCCTAGAAGGGGAATGAACCCTGCTCAGGCAAAAACAACAAATGTCCACACAGTGACCTTGAAGGACCCAAATAACAGTGAAAATCATAAAACTCCATGATGGTTGTATTGCACATAAGTTTACAAAGCATTTTTATACCACTTTTTTTCTTGCTACTCGCACCTCTATTTGGTTGACAGAACAGATATTATAATCACTCCCTGTATTACTTTGCTCCAGCTGCCATAACAAAGTACCACACACTGGGGCTTGGGATGCTTAAACAACAGACATCTATTTTCTGACTATAGTTCTGGAGGCTAGAAGTCCAAGATCGAGGTGTCAGCAGGGTTGGTTTCTTCTGAAGCCTCTCTCTTTGGTGCAGAATGTATGTCTTCATGCTGTGTCCTCACGGTCTTTCCTCTGTACATGTCTGTGTCCAAATCTCCTATTCTTATAAGGACACCAATCATGCTGAATTAGGGCCCACCCTAATAACCTCATTTTAACTTAATTGCCTCTTTTAAGTCACTATCCCCAAATACAGTTACATTCTGAGGTACCGGTGCTTAGGACTTCAACATATGAATTGTTAGGGGGACACAATTCAGCCCGTAATACTCTACCCTTTCTTTCTTTCTTTTTCTCTCTTTTTTTTTTCTTTCTTTCTTTCTTTCTTTTTCTTTCTTTCTTTCTTTCTTTCTTTCTTTCTTTCTTTCTTTCTTTCTTTCTTTCTTTCTTTCCTTTTCTTTCTTTCCTTTCTTCCTTTCTCTCTCTCTCTCTCTCTCTCTCTCTCTCTCTCTCTTTCTTCTTTTTTTTTCAGATAAGGAACAAGACAGCAAGGGCAGTCACAATTTGTCCCCAACCCCAGGGCTGATTTAGTGGTAGAACTCAGTAAGGAGGCTTGTCCAACTTCAAGCAGTGGCAGCCCCCCGCTGGGCCTGCGCAGCCTCTGCCCAGCCTTTGAAATCTCCCTGTGTGGCTACTGTTTATACATATGCCCACCCACTGCCAGAGTGCAAGCTCCCTTCCTGGAAAGCACACAGCAAATCCACCTTCATGGTGCCTAGAACTTGCACAGGACCAGGCACCCAGCAGATGTTCTTGAAAGAAGCATTCCTTGAAAAGAACAAAACTGATAAAAAAAAAAAAAAATTCCTAAAGAGTTTTAGGAGATTTAGTTAAAAGAAGAAGAGGACAGGAGCTCGTGCTCATGATTTGAAGTGATAAAGACTCTAGAACAGCAAAAATGATGAGGCCTATGGATGTGTAAATGAGCCTGGGGAAAAATCAATCAGAAGGGTAAATTACAAAACAGAAAAAGACTTAAACAAGTGAGGGAAGAACAGTGAATATTTCGGTGTCTTTAGTTCATAAGAAATTCATGAGCAATGCGTGTGAAAATTTTGTTGGTTTTGGTGGTGGGAAAGAACTGTAAATATGTATAATATGTAAATACCTTGTATAATAAAAACCTATGAAGATAAACGCGCCTGCCTGCAGAAAAGCTGTGAACTCTATAAGATGCTAATATAACTGTCGTCATTCTAAGAAATTACCATAATGCTTACAGGGCTTTGAAAGTTCCTGAGCGTTTGAAAGAAATGAATAAATACTAAATACTAACCAGAAAACGCGCGTACCCGCGCGCCTCTGCCCTCTTTTTTTTTCTTTCTTTCTTTTTAATTTAATTTTTTTTTTTTAATGTGAGGAAGGTAGCCTTAGTGATAACGAGCATTGTAGCTGGACCTATATGGGGTCAAATACTACTCCCTTGCATCAGCGATGAGCTGTGTGGCCTCCAGCAAGTCATCCAGACCCTCTGGTCTCACTTTCCCCATCTGTGAAATGGAAAAACGGACCCCTGGCCCTCGCCGCGCTGGGGGAGGGGCGAAAGGAAGAACACAGCAGGTCTCAAGCAGTGCTGCTTCCGCCTACCGGTGCGTGCTGACCAGCGGCCACTGGAAGCCCGAGGGCCGTTTGGGGAACGAGGCCGGGGCGGGCGTGTCGGGACGCGGCGGAAGGAAGGGGCAGCGGGCGTGGACTCGCCGCCGCCCCGCCCGCCGCTGCGCCTGAGACGATGGCTCCGGCCGCGGGACGCTGGGCGCCTGCCCTGTGGAGAGCCTGCAACGGGCTGATGGCCGCCTTCTTCGCGCTGGCGGCCTTGGTGCAGGTCAGCGGCCCAGCCCCTGGAGACAGGTGGCGGCCAGCGTGCGGTGGGGAGGGGCTCTGCAGGGCGCTGGCTCCAAGCTCCCTCCGGAGGCCCAGCGTGCAGTGTATACTGACAAGCCCACAGGGTCGCAGAAGCGCTCAATTTAAGTGGAGGACGGGAATTGCATCAGAAATCCCCACTCTCTTCCCCCACCTAAGACACAGATGTGTTTACATGACCTCACCACACTCCCCTCTTTTGCTCAAATCCTGTAAAGAGCTGGTTCGGTGTGTCACTTTGAAAGGGACCTGAGCAGAGAAGTAACCTTGGAACCTTAATATTCAGCCTGTGGATGAGACTGAACACAATTCAGGGTCGAGGACATGAAGTAGAACAAAACCCTTTCGTAACACAGCTAGACTTTCAGGCCTGCTTTGGATCCCCTTCATAAATGCTTTCCTCGTTCCTTGAGACTGTTGGGCCTTTAAAATACCCATTCTAGGTTTGGCTCATCCTCTTCAGAGTTCCCGTGCAGTTATTTACAAAAAATGTGTGTTGTATATTCAAACCATCTGTTGTGTTCAGCCAGAAACCCCTTCACCTATCATGATCTGCTAGACTGTGTCTTATTCTATTTTGTATCCTCAGTGCCTACTGCAGCATCTGTCATGTAACAAATGATTGAAATGAATCAAAGAATAGATCAAATACAGGAATGGAACCTGACAGTACACCTGCTAACACCTGATATTTTGACATTGCAGGTAAACGATCCAGATGCAGAACTCTGGATGGTGAGTCTGAGCTGCTTTCCTCTACCTGAAAGAATTGTGGAACTGTACCAAACTCTGTCTGTTTGCCACTCCCCCAACCCCTCTACTTTGTGTACTTAAAAACTTAGATATCAAATCCGTTGTAAGATCTTTTCCTCAAAATATTAGGAGGAAATGGGTCAGAGTAATAAGGTAGTTGTGTGTGTGTGTGTGTGTGTGTGTGTGTGTGTGTATCTGAATTCAGAATTTTCCAGAGACACAAGGTCTTTCAGCAATATTCCCTTTGAATAAGATGATCCAACTGAAGACAATTTCTTGAAGACATAGACCTCTTAAGTTTAACCAAACCATTAATTCTTCATGAGTTTCTTCTACCCAGAAACTCCAACAAACATCTGACCGGAAATGGCAGGCTTAAAGTATGTGGTTTTGCTAATTCAGGGAGTTATATTTATAAAAGTAATTAAAGCCAATATACCTACAGTACATATTGAACCAGTGCTCTAATTGAATCATGGAGGTAGGGGCCTTCCACACATTTTCTGAAATATCTAAATTTTGCCCAGTTTCTTTCAATACAGACACACAAGACTATACAATATTAACAGTGAGATGATTTTAGGCTTTGAAATAATGTCAACCATGTTAAGATTAGCAACAAGTGAAAGCATTTGGAATTATAATGCAAAATTCTGATCAATTTTTTTTAGTGTAGTAAAATTTCATTCTCATATTGCAGTGCCATAAAAACAGGTTACCACTTCCTCAGTTGTTACTGAAACCTAAAGTAAATCATGGAGCATGGTGGCCACTAATGTCATCTTTCTTTACTTCCTTGATATCTCTGAACATCTCCTATGTTGGGCATACTTCTTTATCCACATGATTTCCTCTCTTTTTGCTAACAGGTTATGTATATAATTCCTGCAGTGCTGACCCTGCTTGTTGGACTTAACCCTCTTGTCACAGGTATGAACTTTGGATTTGGAATGGGGATACTTAATAATAATGCTTGTAGGTGAGTGGGTGGCTATAAAACAGACTTAATCATATCTTTATTTTGTAACCCTGCTCCTTAGACTCCTTACATATATATCTATCCCAGGTGATGTACATGTAAAAATCAGATTTCCTTATAATAATGAGAATCTATCTGCCCAAAACCCAGAAGAAAAAATGGGTCACTCCAGGTCTTTTTGAGTCATTTCTGATAATAAGAAGGGGCTAATTCTAATCTAGGTCATCCTCTTCTATCTTCAGGAAATCTTCACAAGGACTTGCCATACTAAGATAATCTGTATCGATTTGGAACCCAAAGATTTCTTATGCTTATATGGAATAGTTACACAATTTAGTCCATGAGAGAGAAGGGTTTCAGTCAATGCACTGATTTCTTAAGCCACCAAACTAATGGAAAACCAGCAACAAATTCTTTTTAGACCAATACCACTCTCATTAATAATTTTCTTATTTTGAATTCATTCAATGCCTATCTATATGAGCTGTTACTTATATAGAGAAACTGTTTATAATATCTATAACAAATATCTGGATTTTCCATTAATATATGTTTGCTCCCACAATCTCCCAATGTGCTGTCATAGTACCCTCAGCAATTTATTGCATGCTTTTATATATGTTTCCTCCTCCTAGGCGATAAGCTCCTTAAAAGCAGGATTATTTCCAACCTATCTTTGCACAAGCTTAGCTTAAATATGGCCAAAAATATGGTAGCTACATAATGATTGTGAATGAATGAATGAATAAATGAATGGCTGTAAAACTCCTTACAGATATATGCCCCAGGTGGGTATATATGTAAAAAATTCACTTAAAATCACTATCTACTTCAATTATGGGCAAACCATAGCTGCTTTGCCTTTTATGGCCTTGAAAACTCTCAATAACCCTTTTTGTTGGACTGTTTTATACTATAAAAGTGTCCCATAGCAGAAAAAAAATACATTTTACATTGTTTACTAACATTTTCTTATTAATAGGGACTATTAGTCTTACAGGTTATTGATCACTTTCTTTAAGACAGCTTCTATTAGTGGGGCTCAAAAGTTCTTAGGGCTTTAGAATAAAGTCTAATGATTCCCAGCTGGGTGGGGAGAACTCTTGTCCCCAAGGTTCAGGGATTTCATGTATGGGCCCCTAGAACTCTCTCTACATCTTTAAGGGGTATCAGTTAAGGTTCTATTAGTTTCAAGCAAGAAAAATCTCAACCTGAATGGGCTCCAAGCCAGAAAGTAGACATATTAGGATACTTTACTGAAAGGGTGAGAGGTGTTTGTTGCTTCAGGCACTGGTGGTGGCTTGGAACTTAAACTCCTTTGCACTCTAAGTTCCACCATCTATTGCACTGACTTCAGTCCTGGGCTCCACATGGTAGAGCTCTGCAGCTCAAAGGTCACGTTCTCACCACACTAAGTCCTACACAGTATAGAATCCACTCCCTGAATTGTTGGCCCTGATTTGTCCTACGCTGATCGTGAGCGAAATCACTATCACTAAGGGGATGAACAGCATTGACTGACTTAGCGAAGGTCCGGTTATCTGGGACATGTGGACATGTGTGAGAAGAATAGATCCTCAAAGAAAATAAGGGTAATCCTCATAGGAAGGGGAGATGTTGGACAAACAAAATAATCAATGTCCATTTAAGTTTATAATTACTTTTTTAACATCGATGACGTCCCTCATAACAAAACAAAACAACCCCAGCCTTTTCTGAATGCTTTACCTGAAAGCAGACTATAGGAAAGTAAATACAAAGAATTCATTTTTCTATGGGATGTGATTCCACGATTAACAACTTCAGGATTTCTATTTTTAGGTAATTTTATTTGGAAGAGTGTATCTGCAATACACATGTTCTTTTGTATCGTGTGGGCTGTCAGCTTGGCATACTACCTCCTGCTTCATACACAGAGGAACATCTTACATGAGGAAGAAGGCAGGTGAGCAGTGACTTCTGCTCTCTAGAAAGGGTGGGGAAGGACTGAGAAATCTTACATTCCTTTATAACACCTTATCTGTGCACAATGATTTAATTCCTCCAACTATTCCATGAAGAGCAGGGAAGGTATTATCTCTTTTATAAGCGGAAGAAACTGAAGAAATGATAGAGTGATGACTCAAACCCAGCACCATGTACCACACTTCGTGATCACTACTACAGGCAGCATTACATATCACGTTATATTACCATCAAGCAGTTGGAACTTAGCTTCCTTAAAATTGAGAAAGAATGCTATGCAGTAAGAGTCCAGTGGAATAAGGTGAAAACTGCAACAGCATTCTGATTCAGTTCTGATTCAAGCCAAAATCTTATCTATGAGTGTGATCAGCCATGTCAGCCTTGTTCAGCCTTTCCCTGCTATGGCTCATGTCATCTCCTCCCTTTGTTATTTTATCACCTCTTGCTTTGCTTCCTCCCACCTTTGACTTCCTGGCCTCACTAACAGCCTGATTTCTTTTCTTGTTATCCGAATGCTAACATCCACCAATACCAAGATTTAGAGACCTGCAAATTAAGTATCACTGGTGGGATGCTGCCACATTATAGATCTTAATCCTTGGAAAACTGGATCAGGTTGGGTCAATTAATGGGAATGTAAACCAAATGGGTTGAATGACTACCAATTTAGAGCCTACGAGTTGTGGCAAACTCAAAGTGGCGCTTTTAGTGATACAATGGCCAAATATGATTCTTTTCTACCCTGTGTAAAAGATAAGTGCTTTTAACACATATTTCTAATATATTACCACCCCAAAATCATTAGCCTGACTCATACTAGAAAACATTTCTCTCCATTAAGATGTGACCCAGTCTCTGTAATGTGTGCTTAAATTATTCGATTTGAGTTCAGCCAGCCTAACACTGAACACTCTAAAATGATGTAAAAAGAATGCCTGATCAAATTGAGATTGTTTTCTTGATTGTAGTATTCCTCCGAGTGACATGAAGTAAGTGATTTAGATGTGTTTTTGTTTTGTTTTTTGTTCATTTATCAGTTGGGGAGTAGTCATGGAGCTCTTTTCTGCTTCATAAGATGAAATTTATTTTCATATAGGGCTTTAAACTATCTGAAAAAAGTAATTTATGAATCATGCCAGATTTGAAAATATTCTATAGATGCTATATGTTTTGAGGGATGTCATCCAATAATCAGTAAAATCAAGTGTCATGGAGAGAATGGCATGATATACATCTCACTTGCAGTCTCTTCAGAAATATAAAATGTATGCTATTTTTTAGGGAGCTGTTTGGTCTGCTGATTATCACAGCATGGATGAGCCTATGCCACAGTTCATCAAAGTAAGTTTTCATATCAGAAGTGTTCAAGGTTGATAGGATCAAGTAGATAAGTGAGAATATTGACATGCAAATAAAAACAGGAATCTTTTGACAGAAAACTTTCAATTTCTATGGAAAGCTAATACTAGCTGATTCAAAGTTTCATGATCATTAATACTTTCATGAATACCATAGTTTCCTATGTGGACCGATATAATCCTAGGCAGTTGCCAGCCTAAAGAGTGTTCTTCAGGAAGAAGGAAAATGATCTCAGAAGGAAGCTTGCAGATTTAGGAAAGAATGAACAACAAATAAAATATAAAGTATATAAAAATAATATTAACTTTATAAAACTAGTAATGTTGTGTTGTGGGCTTAAACACATAAAGAATAAAAATACATGACAAGAGTAGCATATGACTTGGAAGGGGGTAAATGAAGGTAAAATTTTCTAAGATCCTTGGATTGTCTGGGAAGAGGTAGAAGCACCAATTTTTGTTAGACTTCAGTCAGTTAAGGAATCATGTGGTAATCCTCAAGGTAACCACTAAATGAAAAGAAAATGAGTATAAAAGGCAGGAAAAGAGGAGGGAAAAATACAAAACAGATTAGAAAAATAGGAAGCAGGCGTTTAGAGAGAGAAATCCAAATAGAGGAGCAATTACACTAAATGTAAATGTTTTAAATATTCCAACTAAGAGTCAAAGATTTTCAAAGTGGATAAAAATATTGAAAACCCAACTAAACACTGCTTACAAAAGACAAACCTTTAAATATACAGATGCAGAAAGACTGAAAGTCAAAAGATAGAAAAAATATAGTGCATGAACACCAACCAAATGAAAGCTGGGATAGCAATTTTAATTTTTAAAAGAAGACTTGAAAGCCAGCATTAGAGAAAAATGAGGATTTTTTTTTTTTTTGGTGATTATTTTGTGGGTTTTTTTGTATTAATTTTTTTTTATTTTGAAATATTCAAACATATACAAAGGCAGAGAGACTAATATAGCAAATCATACACATCTATTACCTAGCTTCAGCAGTTACCATTATATGTCCAGTCTTGTTTCATCTGTTACTGTCCTCTGTACACTTAGGTTGTTTTGAAATAAATCTCAGACATCATATTGTTTTATCCATAAATTTTTCATTATGTATCTCTAAAAGATAAGTACTTTAATCACTCTACCATCACACACAACAAAAGAATAACTCTTCAATATTGAGTTTTCCAGTCAATGTTTACATGTCCCCAGTTGTCTTATAAAAGCAAGTTCCTCTGTGTTCTGTATTTCCTATATATTGGTATTTAGATCTAGAGGCTTGGCCAGATTTTGGCATTATTACTATTGTTACTAAGCAAAAGTACTTCACAGTGGTATAATGTACTTTCATCATAATATACATAACACCTAGCTGTTTCTATGTAATGTTAGCCTTTGATGACCATTGCCTAAGTCCATTAATTTATTTGAGTTGCAAAATGGTGGTATTCTTAATTCCTTGATTATTATCTGGAAAACTTTTATAAAGAGAAAACTTCTACTTATCAATTCTTTGAGATACAGATCGTAAGAGGAAAAGGAAAGAAAAAGGAGTCGATTCTTAATTTACCAGTTTTCAAAATGAGTTTTTCTTGCCTGGGCATCTTCCAAAAGTCACAGTGAGTTTTGTTTATATGTCATTATAGTAGTATCATTATAAAGTCATGGATTTCAACATAGTTAATATTTCTCAGTCCATGGCAGTTATTACCCATGGCAGTCCATGCTTCAACTGTCCTATCATACATGATCCAAAATCTTTGATTGCTTTCTTGCTTTCTGGTATGACAAAATATTCCAAGATAATGTGCATTTATCCCCCAGACTTTAGAAAAATGGATCATTTTTCTAAAAAGCCCTGGTTACTTTTGGTAGATAGTGGTATTTAGAGGTCACAATTTGGCTCAAGTAGTGCACATATATATATATAAATTTATAAATATGTGAATATTTATGGATATATGTGTGTACCATAAATATATATGCATACATATGTATATATAATATATACAGATAATATATTTAATATATATTACATATATATTTAAAGACAAAATATCTTATGAGTTAATATTGATCCTCACAATTCAAATTCAGGAACAGAGATTTTCATTTAACCTTATCAAGGATCCTACATCAATAGTTACTTATAATTATATAGAAAAATCTCTAGTCTCAGTGACCTCAACGTAATAATTCATTTGACTTATTCCACAATACAGACACACTCTCAGAATAACAGTATGATTACTGAAAACAGGCTTTTGGGGATTTTTTTAAAGCATTGTATTTTATTATTAATTTCACTTATACAGTACATTGGCTAGATATTTATATAGTTTATGAAATGATCCCCCAATTACTCATATCACCGTTCTGGCTGTACACATAGTCCTTACATTACGGCTGACTGCATTCTTTCTGCCATGCTTCCCATCCCCGTGACCATCTATCAACTATGAATTTGTACTTCTTGAACCTCTACCCTTTCTCCCAGCCCCGTAACCCCCTCCCTTCTCTTCTGGCTTTTATCAATATTTGTGATTCTATTTTCGATTAGTTTGTTCTTTTTGTTCCTTCCTTAGATTCCACATATAAGAGAAATCATATGGTATTTATCTTTCTCCATCTGACTTATTTCACTCAGCATAATAACCTCTAGGTCTATCCATGTCATTGCAAATGGTAGATTTCATTTTTTTCATTTTTGTGGCCGAGGATTATCCGTTGTATATATGACCCATAACTTCTTTATCCAACTGTGTATTGATGGGCATTTAGGTTGCTTCTATATCTTGGCTATTGTAAAACCTGCTGCCATGAACATAAGGGTGAATAGATCTTTATGAATTATTGTTTTAGTTTTCTTTGGATAAATACCCAGATACAATTGCTCGTTCAAAAAGTAGATCCATTTTTAATTTTTTGAGGAACCTCCAGACTGTTTTCCATAGCGGCTCTACCAATTCGCAATTCCACCAACAGTGTATGAGGGTTCCCTTTTCTCTACATCCTCACCAATGCTTGTTTTTGATTTATTGATGACAGCCATTCTGACAGGTGTAAGGTGAACTCTCATTGTGGTTTTAATCTGCATTTCTCTGATTATTAGTGATCTTGAGCATATTTTCAGTTGTCTATTGGCCATCTGTATATCCTCTTTGGAGAAATACCTATTCAAGTCTTCTGCCCGTTTTTTAATTGGATTGTTTGTTTTTTGTTGTTGTTGAGTTTTATGAGTTCTTTAAATATTTTGGATATTAACCCTTTATCAGATGTATCATAAGGGAATACTTTTTCCCATTCAGTAGGTTGTCTTTTCGTTTTGTTGATAGTTCCTTTGCTGTGCAAAAATGTTTTAGTTTGATGTAGTCCCATTTGTTTATTTTTTCTTCTGTTTCTTTTGCCGAGGAGATATATCTGAAAATAAATTACTAGTAGCAATATCGGAGTTTACTGCCTATGTTTTCTTCTACAAGTTTATGGTTTCGGGTCTTAAATTTAAGTCTTTAATCTATTTTGAGTCTGTTCTTGTATACGGTGTAAGATAGTGGTCCAATTTCTTTTTTTTTGCGTATATCTGTCCCATTTTCCCAACACAATTTATTGTAGAGACAGTCATTACCCCATTGTATATTCTTACCTCCTTTGTCATATATTAACTGAGCATATTCACGTGGATTTATTTCTGGGCTCTCTATTCTGTTCCATTGATCTATGTGTTTGTTTTTATGCCAGTGCTATGCTGTTTTGATTACTGTAGCCTTGTAGTATAGTTTGATATCAGGTAGTGTGATACCTCTAACTTTGTTTTTCTTAAGATCGCCATGGCTATTTGGGATCTTTTATGGTTCCATGTAAATTTTAGGATTATTTGTTCTAGTCCTCTGAAAAATGCCATTGGTATTTTGATACGGATTGCATTGAATTATAGATTGCTTTGGGCAGTATGGCCATTTTAATGATTTTGATTCTTCCTATAGTATATGATTCTATTTATTTGTATCTTCTTCAGTTTCTTTTTTCAATGACATAATTTTCTGAGACTAGGTCTTTTACCTCCTTGGTTAATTTGATTCTTGGTATTTTATTGTCTTTGATGCAATTGTAAATGGGATTATTTTCTTAATTTATCTTTCTGAAAGTTCATCATTGGTGTATAAAAATGCAACTGACTTCTGAATATTAATTTTGTATCCTACTACTTTACTGAATTCACTGATCAGTTCTAACAATTTTTTTTTTTTTGTGGAATCTTTAGAATTCTCTCTATATAGTATGTCATCTTCAAATAATGATGGTTTACTTCTTCTTTTACAATTTGAATACCTTTTATTTCTTTTGCTTGTCTGACTGCTGTAGCTAGGACTTCCAATAAAAGGTTAAACAGAAGTGGTGAAAGTGGGCGTCTTTGTCTTATTTCTGATCTTAAGGAAAATGCTTTTAGCTTTTCCCCATTGACTATGGTGTTAGCTATAGGTTTGTCATATATGGTTTTTATTATGTTGAAGTATGTTCCCTCTATTCCCAATTTATCATATATGGATGCTGGATTTTGTCTAATCTCTGCATCTATTGATATGATCATGTGATTTTTATCTTTCAATTTGTCAATATGGTGTATCACATTAACTGATTTGTGTATATTGTACAACTTTGCATCCCAGGAATAAATCCAACTTGATCATGGTGTATGATATTTTTAATGTATTGCTGAATTCAGTTTACTAATATTTTGTTGAGGATTTTTGCATCAAGGTTCATAAGGAATATCAGCCTATAGTTTTATTTTTTTGAAATGTCTTTGTCTGGTTTTGGAATACAGGTAATGGTGTGGCCTCATAAAAAGAATTCCTCTTCTTGAATGTTTTGGAATAGTTTGAGGAGAATAATTGTTAATTCTTCAAATGTTTGATAACATTTGCATATGAAGCCATCTGGTCCAGGACTTTTGTTTTGGGGGAGTTTTTAAAATTACTGATTCAATTTTGTTAGTGGTACAATTAGTAGTTGTACAATTTGTTAGTGGTTGGTTCAGATTTTCTGTTTCTTCTTGACTTAGTCTTGGAAGATTGTATGTTTCTAGAAATGTATCCATTTCTTCCAGATTTCCCAATTTGTTGGCATATAAATTGCTCTTAGTATTTTCTTATGATCCTTTTTATTTCTATGGGGTCTGTAGTAACTTCTCTTTCTTTCTGATTTTATTTACTTGGGTCCTCTTTTTTCTCCTTTATGAGTTTGGTTAAGGGTTTATTAATTTTGTTTATCCTTTCAGAGAGTCAGCTCTTGGTTTCATTCATCTTTTGTGTTGTTTTTCTAGACTATTTCATTTATTTCTGCTTTGATCTTTATTATTTCTTTCATTTTACTCACTTTGGGCTTTGTTTGTTGTTTTTTTCTAGTTACTTTAAGTGTAAGCCTAGCTTGTTAGAGATTTTTCTTGTTTCTCAAGGTAGGCCTATATTGCTATGAGTTTCCCCCTTAGAACTGCTTTCTCTCTGTCTTGAAGATTTTAAATCGTGTTTTCATTTTCATTTGTCTCTAGGTATCTTTGGATTTCCTTGATCTGATTGTTAACCCATTCATTGTTTAGTAGCATTTAGTCTCCACATTTTTGTATATTGTGCAGTTTTTTCTTGTAGTTGTTTTCTAATTTCATACCATTTTGATCAGAGAAAAGGGTTAATATGATTTCAATCTTCTTAAATTCATTGATACTTGTTTTGTGGCCTGATGTGTGGACTATCCTGGGAAATGTTCCATGTGCACTTGAGAAGAATGTATATTTTGCTGCTTTGGGTGAAGTGCTCTGCAATGTATATTAAATCCATCTAGTCTAGTGTGCCATTTAAGTGCACTGTTTCCTTGTTGATTTTTTTGTCTGGAATGAGTGTATTTCTGTTGATCTCTCTTTTTATGTTGGTCAATTATTGCTTTATGTATGTACCTATGTTGGGTGTGTATACATTTACTAGGGTTATGTCCTCATAATGTACTGATCCCTTTATCATTACATAATGCCCTTCTTTGTTTCTTATTATAGCCTTTGTTTTAAAGTCTATTTTGTCTGACATAAGTATTGCTACCCTGGCTTTTTTATTTATTTTTTTATTTCCATTTGCAAGGAATATCTTTTTCTATACCTTTGCTTTCAGTATGTGTGTGTCATTGGATCTGAAGTGGCTCTCCTCTAGACAGCATATACATTGGACTTGTTTTTCTTATCCATTTGGCTACCCTATGTCTTTTGATTGGAGCATTTAACCATTTGCATTTAAAGTGATTACTGATAGGTGCATAGTTATTGCCACTTTATTTGTATTTGTTTTTTGCTCTTTTTAAAAAATTGGAGTCCCTTTAACATTTCTTGTAATACTGACTTGTTGGTGATGAATTCCTTAAGCTTTTTCCTGTCTGTGAAGCTCTTTATTTCACCTTCCATTTTAATTGATAGCCTTGTTGGGTGAAGTATTCATGGTTATAGATTTTTGTTTTTCATAACTTTGTATATTTCTTGCCAGTCCCTTCTGGTCTTCAAAATTTCTATTGAAAAATCAGCAGATGTTCATATGGGGGTACCCTTGTAAGTAAGTAGCTGCCTTTCTCTTGCTTTTAAGATTGTCATTTTGTCTTTGACCTTTGGCATTTTAATTGTGATATGTCTTCATGTGTGTCTGTTTGAATTCTTGTTTAGGACTCTGTGCTTCCTGGACTTGTATATCTAATTCCTTTGCCAGGTTAGGGAAGTTTTCTGTCACTATTTCTTCAAATAGATTCTCAATCCCTTGCTCTTTCTCTTATCCTGGTATGCCTATAATGCAAACATTATTATGCTTCATGTTTTCCCATATTTTCTTTTCTTTTCTTTTCTTTTCTTTTCTTTTCTTTTCTTTTCTTTTCTTTTCTTTTCTTTTCTTTTCTTTTCTTTTCTTTTCTTTTCTTTTCTTTTCTTTTCTTTTCTTTTCGTTTTGCTATTCTGATTGAGTGTTTTCTGATACATTGTCTTCCAGTTCACAGTTCACTGATTCAGTCTTCTGCTTCATCTGATCTACTGTCGAATCCTTCTAGTATAGTATTCATTTCAGTCATTGTATTCTTCATTTTTGACTAGTTCTTTTTTATAGTTTCTTTTTCCTTTTTTTATGCTTACTGTCTCTCTGCTGAGGTTCTCATTGAGCTTATCCATTCTCCCCTTAAGTTCACTGAGCACCCTTATAACCATAATTTTGAACTCTGTCTCTGGAAGGTTGCTTGCCTCCATTTCATTTACTTTCTGGAGTTTTCTTCTGTTGTTTCATTTGTGGCATGTTTGTTTTCTCATTTTTTATCCTCTCTGTGTACATTTATATGCATTAGGAAGATTTGGTTTGTCTCTCAGCCTTGGCCAGATGGCCTTATGTGGAAGGCATTCTATGTGGCCCAGTGGCACACTCTCCTTAAGCCCCTGTGCTGGGGCTCTGGACATGATCTTTGCGTGGGTTGTGTGTTCTTTTGTTGTAGCTAAAGCTTTATTGGTATTAGTACAAAAGTGGATGGGATTAATGTTCAGGCTGACTAACTGTGGGAATCATCTATGCCCACAGGGTATGAGTTGCTATATGAGGGCTGACCCCACTGAGGGGGATTTGCCCTAGCAGGCTTGTATACTTGTTGAAACCTCCCTTTGGGTATACTGTTTATGGGGCTAGTCAGGTGTTGCTCTGTTGTAGTCTAGCACCAGTTTCCTGATGCATTGGTTTTGTGGCCCTTTGGGAGGGGCTCTCCAGTAGGCCAGGGTCAGCCACTGCCTTTGATTGCTCAGGGCTATCTGGTGGGATCTATAGAGCGATCCACCAGTGGTTGCTGCCTGTGCTGGATCTATAAGTAAGTGGAAGAGACAATGCTACATGCCACAATCCAATTACTGCCAGTACCAGGCCTGGGGCAATTTAGCAGAAGGACCAGTGCTCCTCAAGAACTGAGGCTGCCTGTCAGTTGCCTGTAAGACTCCACAACTAGAAGAGCCTCTGGGTGATATGCATATTGGGTGGTGTGGTGACCCAGGGAATCATCTGGATATATTGAGCAAATTTCCCCTTACACTGCAATGTCAATTTACATGCCAGCACTGTCTCTGTGGCTTCTCGTAAAAGTCTCAGATCGCAGCAAGACCAGCCACTGCTCTCCTCGAGCCTGCAACCACCTGAGATCAGTTCAAGAATTACTGAAACTCGTGGGCAGGGGTTTGTGGCCCACCACAGTTAAGTGTCTCCTGGGATGCACAGTCTTTGTGTGGGTCACACACTGATTGCTGTTGTTTGCTATTGAATTCATGTCCTAAGGAAAGCACAGGATGGGACTGGGTTGCCTGGGGACAGGCTTGCTACAAGTAATTTGTGGGTTGGGTGGAGTGGTGTCTCAGTGAGACACAGGGCCATCAGGCCTATACAGAACCAGATTTGCTACCAGTTCTGAGTCCATGGGCTCCCACAGAAGTCACAGATCACTGCGAGACTCACTGCCATCTGGTTGGGCCCACAGACTTCCACAGTTCACCTCAAGCAATATTGTATCTCATGCTGGCAGCAGCAATCCGCCTACCACTGTTTTTCCCAGAAATTTGCACACTGCGCTGGTCGAGGTCTATTGCCTCCATGAAATGCTCAACTCCAGGAAGGGGCAGGGTGGCTACAAGGCTATGGGCTGTAGCGGGCAATTTGTGGATTGGGTAGCGTGGAAACTCAGGGCAACATGGGCCATCAGGCCAATCCAGCCTTTTTTGCTGCAAGCTCTATATGCATGAGTTCCCACAGCAGTCATGGATCATAATGAGACCAGCTTCTGTCTGGGGTGGGCCCACAGACCCCTGTAATCCACCCAAGCTCATGTTGGCAGCAGTAATCCACCCGAAACTGTTTTCCCCAAAATGCACCCACAGCCCTGGCTGATGTCTGATGCCTGCGCCGAATGTTAGACCCCAGAAAAGGGCGGGGGGTGGGTGCAGCTGCCCATACCAAGCTGCCCTGGGCAATCTGTGGGTCGGATAGAGCGGGCTTATCTCCCTGGGCCAATGCAGCTTCAGACTTGCCCGTGTAAGGGTCCAGCCCTCGCTCTGGTACCATGTGATGTAGTCTTTCCCCATATGACTCTTGCCTCAGCCTCCTTCCCTCCACCAGTGCCCAGGGTGTATGTCTGTAGGCTAGAGTCTGTGCATGGGCCCTTTAAAGAGGCATCTGGGATTCCATCTCACCTGGACTGCCAGAATCCCCGATTTTTAGTCAGATTTTTTGAAAACTCATCACCCCTGGCCTGTGAAGCTCCCATATGCCACTAGGACCCCTCTCTCCTTCAGGGAGCCTCTGCAGCCGTGCTCTCCCTCCTGGTGCTCCACTGCCTTCCACCGGTGCGGGTCCCGCCCGATTCACGACTTTCCCCTCCTACACGCTTCGATGTGGCCTTCTTTATATCATCAGATGTGTTATGATCAGCTGAACTTCTGGCGATTCTCCATGTTGATTATAATTTGATTGTAATTTTAATGTGGTCCTAAAAAGAGATGAACCCCACTTTTACCTAAGCCACCATCTTGACTGACACCTTGGCTTTTTGGTTTTTTTTGTTGTTAGAGAACATCCCTCTAAGCTAAGGGATATATATTCAATTTACTTGAGATGGTTACTCTACGTGCTATTGCTAGCAAGTGAATTTATTTCATTTTGCTTTCAATTTCTAGGGATCACTTTTTAAAAATATATTTGTTTTAAGTAAAATATCTACATGGCCCAAAGGTCAAATTTACAAAACAAAGTATATTCAAAGAACTCTAGCTTATCTCCTAACTCTGTATCCTCCCATTTTCCATAGGTGAAACTTATTGCAATTTTATGGTTGATCCTTCCATGGTTTCTTAATGGAGCAAATAAGTGTATTTATTTGTAGTCCTGCTTGTCTTAGATAAGTGGAAGCATATTATACACATTTGTATCCTCCTTGATTTTTCCCTTACCACATTCTGGAACTCATTCTGTAGTATATACTTTCCTTATTCTGCTGATAGGCCCATAGTATATTCATCTAGTCCTCCATTGTTTAGATTGTATCCAATCTTTTGCTATTAAATATAATGCCAACAGACGTTGTCAAAATTTTGAATTTTTACTAATCAGACAGTTGAGAAATGGGTAGTTTAATTTGCATTTTTCTTATTAGGAGCAAAGGTGATTTAGAGCTGTTTGCATTTCTTTTTTCTATAAAATATTGAGTGATAAAGGTTTAACCTGTTTCTAAGGTTGTTAGTTTTCTATATTTTTAGACGCTCTTTATATACTACAGGTATTCACCCTTTGTGATATATACCAAAAAATTTATTTTGCAGTTTATTATCTTTATACTTTGCTCACGCAAAGTTTATTTCACTTTGCCATAAAAACGTGTGTGTCTGTTTTAATGTAACCAAATTTATCAGTTCTTTCCCTTGTTGCTTCTGGATTTGGAATTACAGGAAATCTTTCCTACCTCTCAGGTTGTAGAGCAAGTTTTCTTCTAATACATGTATGGTTTCATTTTTACATTTAAATCTTTGTTCTATTTAGAATTTATCCTAGTGTAGTGGTATAAAGAATGTTATACCAGTATTTTTTTTTTCCTTTTGGCTATCTGGTGATCTCAACACCACTTAAAAAGCGGATTTAAGATGCCAAAGAAATACACTTTTTAATGATCAAATGTTCATTAAGTCAGGAAGGTACAATAAATCATTACAGCTGAACGATAATAATTCTAAATTTGTATATAACTAAAAGCATAGCCTCGAATTAGATAAAACAAAAATTGGCAGAACAAAAAAGAAAAATTGGAAAATCTATGATCACTTTGGGGGACTCTGAAAGATTTCTTTCAGTCATTAATGAAACAAAAATAAAAATAAAAAATAACAAAATAATAGACAATCACTGTATATTTGAAAATCAGGAAACTTCCAAATAACATTTGGATAAAAGAAGAAATCACAATGGAAATTAGAAAATATTTTTGAACTGAATGATAGGAAGAGTATTACATATTAAAATTTGTGGAATAAAGCTTAGAGGGAAATTTATACCTTAAAATATATATATATTTAAAAAACAAAAAAAAAAACAAGAAAGGTTGAAAATCAATGAGCTAAGCTTCCAAGAAATTAGGAATTCTCTAATTCAAGAAGTTAGGAAAAGAGGAGCAAATTAAAACCAAAGAAAGAACAAAATAAACACAAGAGGATAATATGAACAACTTTTGCCAGGAGATTTGAAAATATAGACAAAATGGACAAATTCTTTTTAAAAAATGCCAACCTAAACACATTCTTCTAGAGAACAGAAAAAGAAACACTTTCCAATTCATTTTATTAGGGCAGACAATCCTTGATATCAAAACTTGACAAAACCATTACAAAAAAGCAAAAGGAAATTACATGGCAGTCTCACTTATGACCACAGATGGAAAAACACTAAACATTAGCAAATCGAATCCTAAAATACATAGCCCAACAACCAAGTTGTGTTTATTCTAGGAATACAGTTAGTTTAATGTCCAAAAACCAATCAATGTTTTCCACCACATTAACAAAATAAAAGAAAATAAACTATTTCCTCAATCTTTATAAAAAGAGCATTTGATAAAATTCAATATCCATTCATGATAAAAGCTTTTAGAAAATAGGTGTACAAAGGAATGTAACCTGATAAAGAATATCTATGCCAAAGTATAGTACTTAGTAGTGATCAGGTGAAACTTTCCCTCTGAGATCAGGAATGAGATGAGGTTAGCCACAATTGACACTCCTATTCAACATTGTTTTAGCTATTATCTTAGCCAGTAAAATAACACAAGAAAAAGAAATGAAAGCCCCAAGGATTGGAAAGGAAAAATTAAATTTTCTTTATTCATGGGTGATATGACTACATACACAGAAAATCAAAAAGAATCTAAAGTATTTGAATAAGTGAGTTTAACATAATTGCTAGATACTAGGTCAATATACTAAAATCAACTGCACTTTTTTCAGCAAATAACAGAATAACAACGTTACCACTTTTGATAACATAAAAAAGCTACTCCCTAGAAATAAATCTAACAGAGATACGTAAAATATCTACACACAAAACTATAAAACATTATAAGAGAAATTAAAGTTGACCTAAATATTAAAATAAAGAAGACCTAAGTAATTATCTTATGGCAGTATAGGCTAAACCTATACTGGCAAAAGGATAAACTAATGAACAAAATAGAGTCTAGAAACAGATCCATATATACAGAGACCCTTGACTTATGACAATAGTGGCATTGCAGAGTACCAAAGACAGGCAGTCTTTTTACTAAGTAGTGCCAGAGTAATTGAATATCTACATGGAAAAAAAAAGCACAACCACCTCTGCGTTATAACTTTCATAAAAATCAACAGGTGGATTACAGATCTAATGTGAAAGCAAAACAATAAAACTTTTAGAAAAAGTAACAATATTTTCAAGATCTTGGGGAAGGAAAGTTAAACAGGATACAAAAATTATTATGAAAAGATCAATTTTACCATTGCTTAGTCAATGCCTTCAGTTCCTCAAAAGACATCAGTGGGAAAAACTATTTGCAACACATATAAACAAATATTTGTGTTAAGAACATATAAAGAATTCATACAGATCACTGTTGTATTTCAATTCCAAAATTAAGAAAAAAGGATCATACAAAAATGTAAATGTATTTCACCAAATTCTATCCTTATACTTGTTTCCAAAGCAATCCATAATTTTATTTATAATTTTTGTGTCTTTATAGGAATCCAGTTGGTGGAAGAATTCAGTTGGCCATTGCCATTGTAATTGCTCTTTTCCCGTTTATCTCATGGGTCTACATATATATAAACAAGGAGATGCGGTCCTCCTGGCCTACCCACTGCAAGACGGTCATTTAAATCAAGTGAATAATCCTGATCTTAAAATGAGGATTTAAATTTTTTTATAAACATAGCTTTTTTTTTTTTTTTTAATCCTAAGAACTTTTTAAGGCTGCCTACAATACAATGTAGGATTGGATGCAACTCCTAAGTGGTGGGGTCTGACATTCTATTGTGTCATAATGCAGAGAAAAGGCAGTGGGAAAAAAAGTTAAGATGTATGAATTCTAACACAGCTTTCTCACTATCTGTGAAATTAGTGTTCAAATGAATGGGTTATAAGTACAAAAATACACACTAGATTTTAAAGACATAGTATAAAAAAGAATGTATTTTTATACTGATTACACATTGAGATATTTTAGATAGATTGAAGTGAATAAAATACATTATTAAAGTTCATTTTGTTTCCATTTACTTTTTAAAATATGACTGCTAAAATATTTTACTTATGTGGCTTCCATTTTATTTGTTGGTTAGCGCTGTTTCAGAGCATCTGGATGGCAACTTTTTACACAGGCTAGCATCAAACTCTGTAGTCAAGACACTGTTCCATGAGATTTAGGAACTATTTCACTCAAAAGTATTAGCACCAATCTTGTATGTCAGGAGAATGAAAAATGAGCCTAGTAGTTTGTCTCTCCATTTTATAGCCTTTAATACAATATTAAGTATCCTAAAAATGTTTGTTAAAGGAGGTATGTATGTGTTTTGTTTTACGCAATGGCCACTGGACAGTCAAATTCTTTATTAAGATTTAGATACAGTAAAAGGAAAAAAATATGGTAGTAAAGCAATTAAAGTGAAATTTACTTTAAGGGTCAGTAACATAAAGGATTTCAGTGTTCCAGTGTACATTTAACTTGCATGTTATATATGGCTTTTATACCTTTTAGTATAACTATTAAAACCATACATGAAGAAATGGATTTATTGGCAAATTATATATAGGACCTACCCATCCTCCAAGTAATGCCTGATTCTATGCTTAAAAGACAATAATTTTCCAGTTTTTAAAAAAGTTATGTTCAAGATACACTTTCATCATATCTGCATCTCCCAAACCACACTGTGAATTCTGTGAATATACAGTTCCTTTTAAATCTCTGTAAGTATACAAAAAGAACCAACTTTTGGTGGAAGCTGCCTTTAGAAAACAGCAATGCTTTTAAACTATTTTTCTATTGAATTTAAGCACTAAGTTTAATATTTCTATTATCAGAACCTGTGTTTGGACCTTTTTTCTTCCCATTGTCACTCTTCTACATCAGCCTCTCATTATCTACTGCCTGACCAAAACACATATCTAGCCATCTATCACCCAGCTCAGAAACCTGAAGGTTCCTCACTGTAGAACAAGTTAAATTCTAACTCTGGGAATGCTTTTCAAGGCTCTTCTCCACATAGCCCTAGCTTACCCTTTTCCTGCTTTATTTCTTGCCATACCCCAGCACCTTTTGGTGAATCCTCATAGCATTACTTGCCTCTCCTAAAGGCAGCATATCCTTCAATGCTAGTGCTTATACTATTCTGTCTACTTGAAATGTACTTCCACACCAATTTAAATCATTTTTTTCCTTCTTCAAGTCATCCTTAACCCATTTCCTGTTTAAATAAAAAAAGTATAGCTTGATGCCAGTGTTAATTTTACATAAACACACTCTTTGAGGCTGAAGCAAATCTGACTGGTTTTTAATGTAAAAATAAAATATAAAAACTGCTTTTGGATTTATTTTTAAACAGAACTTGTCTCTAATTCTAATGTAACAGAAATGTTTACATAAAAAGGATTCATCAAATGAATCTTTAACAACTGTTCGAGAACGATGTTAACATCACACATAGGAACACATTTTCTAGGATTTGACATTTCAACACTTAAGAATTACTATACTTTGTAAATGGAAATACCACTAAAAACAGAATGCTATATATAGAATGATGTCATTTGTTTCTAAAGACTACTGATATACTAGAACAATGCAAAAATAATAATAAAAGTGAGATATTTCGTGGCAAACTTCAGGGGTAAGGTTAAAACTATAATTCATGAGTTATCTCAAGGTAAATGGCAGCCACAAACACCATCAGTGAGTATGCTCAAGGCAAACAGAAAACACAAAATGCAACTCCTCCACATTCCCATGGTCCTTTTTTCACACATTTGTATCTAGGGATGTCTCCTCATTCATCAACAAGTTGGTAAATGCAGGGAGCACATTACAGTCACCTCTGTGGCAGGATGTATAATGGCCTTCAAAGATATCTAGGCCCTAACTCCCAGAACCTGAGTGTCATATAACAAAATGAATTTTGCAGATGTGATCGAGTTAAGGATTTTAAGATGAGATTATTCTGGATTATCTGGGTGGGCCTTCAATGTAATCGCAATTATACGAGGGAAGTAGAGAGACTTGACTATGTAGAAGAGGTGATATGACAACAAAGCATAAAGAGATTTGAAAATGCTACCTTGGTGGCTTTGAAGATGAAAGAAGGGGGCCTTAAGCCAAGAAATGTAAGAAATGTAGCTCTAGAAGCTAGAAAAGGCAAGGAAATAATCTGCCCTAGAGCCCCTTGAGGGACCCTGGCCCTGACATCTTAATCTTAACCCAGTGAAAATAATTTCAGAATTCTGACCCCCTAGAACTATAAGAGAACAAATATGTTATTAAAGCCACCGAGTTTGTGGTAATTTGATAAAGCAGCCACAGAAAATATACTTGTACACCCCTATAGTTAGTAGGTACTCTGCGGGGACACTCATGTTGACTAGTATTGGTTTTTTATCTCGTTCTGTTTAAGCCCTGAATCAGCCTTTCTCTGCACTTAAACAGCCCCCATTTGCCATCTAGTACGTATTTCTGCAAATAAGCCAGCATGTATGACAACTGAGCTAAACATGTCCCATTTATCTATAAAGGGAATCGAGGGTAAATTCATGTAGCACTAGCTGGTAGCCCAAACAGACCACATTAGCAGGCACACAGCTGCTCTGGCACTTGATCCTGCTTTAGTTGGAATCACAATAGGACCACATAACTTCTTTGAAGGCCCTTCTTACGGCCTCACATGGGAGGGCACATATTCACCTGTGTGAATAGGACCACCATTCCTTCACATGTGAAGTAACTTGATTATTTTTGGTTTACAAAATAGGAACACAAATCTGTAAAAGTACAATACGATGGATATTCTGAGCAAAAAAATGTCCAAAGCTCATTCACAGAGTAATAAGGAAAAGTTTTACCTAAGCTTATTTTATTATTTTTACTATGAATTTTAAGTAATTTTACATAGCTAATACAGGAACATATTTTCCTTGTAAAAAGTAAAAAAAAACAAAACAAAACAAAAAAACAAACAAAAAAACAAAAAAAAACAGGTAAGGCTAAAATAAAGTTTTAAGGACTATATTCCCCTCCCCTCAACCTCATGCCCCTTCAGTCTCCTCACTGGCTTATTCATGCCACTTTCATTCATTTTCTTTCCAATTTTCAGCACTGGATATATTATTCAAAAATGACATTT
The DNA here is from genome assembly GCF_014176215.1 of Rousettus aegyptiacus. Taxonomy (NCBI): domain Eukaryota; kingdom Metazoa; phylum Chordata; class Mammalia; order Chiroptera; family Pteropodidae; genus Rousettus; species Rousettus aegyptiacus. The sequence continues at coordinate 71,010,066 of NW_023416309.1, forward strand.
CAGAATGTCTTATAAGCCAACACGCACTGAAACCATAAATACATTTTGTTATGCAATTACAATGCTACACAATGAGTCTGAGGATTTTGGGGTGCGGTAGGGGAACAAAACAAGGCTAAATCATCCTCTTTATATAAGGATAAAATAAATCAGACTAAAAATGGAAAGCTTTTTACTTCTTGTAATTCATAATTCTGTCTGGGACTCTACCTCTCCCTTTCAACATCATTTTGTCAGGATAGACATACACTGTGCCAAAAGCCTGGCTGTCCGGAGCTGTTTCAATAACCCCTTCTAGATTGACGTGGTGCACACCAAAAGGATCCTCAGAGTAGCCACCATCGTGAGTGTGACCGGCAAAGAAACACACCACACACTCATGAGCCCATATGACTGCGAGGGCGTCTCTGTAATTCCAGGCCAGGCACACACTATCGGAGGCCTCTGGGTAAATGGGAAGATGGCCTGTTAAAGAGAGAAAGAGTTATGAACCTATTAGGAAATATTTCTTTCACCAAAATAAATGGCTAAAAACTAGTACTCAGGAAAAAAATTTTTATTGCTACTTCACATGGATTGAGACCAGCAAAAATCCAAATACATGAAGAACTAGGTAATCTACACCCATGTCTCTGGGGCATAAAGAAAGGTAAGACAGTTCACACACAAGGGGATAGAGGCCACAGCAGATGTAGGAACCCTGAGATCTCTATGGCCCTACACAGTCTCAAGATGTACAAATATCAAGGGAGACCGAGGGCATCCTGTGAGGGCAGTTTGCAAAGGTAGCCGGATATCAAGCAGCTGTTGTGCTGGAATCGGGTCTCACTGATTTCCTTAAGTATATGAAGTGTAATATACACACAAAGAGATACTCTTAAATAAAAGAACAGTTTAGGGATAGGTCAGTGGATTTCATGTCATTTTTTATAAACACTCAATGTTTTATTAAGAACTGATTTATATACTTTAAACACCTTCAGGAGATCAAAGAAGCCATAGCCATTTTACAGATGAGAACACTGTTATTAAAGTGGGGAATATTCATATTAGATCCCATAGGAGATAAGTGAAAGTAGAGCCAGAAGAATTTCAAATTCCTGATACCAAGATATATATCAGGCTACACTTACACTCTGAAGTATAAGTACAATAGCTCACTGGTCTTTTCTTCTTCCAGTTAAATTGCTTTCCTTTTTTCTTTCTGTTACTGTTTATTTTGATTCTGCTTAGTATCTATTTGTATTACAGGTAAAAAAAGAGAGGGCTAACAGAGTGCACCCCTGCATGCACTTGCACGTGCACACACATGCGTACCCACACACAGACAGCCACTCTTCAAGCTGTGATAGGGCTAAGAGTCCAAAGCAGCTATGTGACTTTCCAGATCTCTTATATGCCATACTGGACTCATCAATCAAATCACTGCAGCACTGGATACAATTAGTTAGTTGCTCCCTTCTTGAAATATGTGACTTCCAGGATACCACCAGTCCTCCTAGTTTTTCTCCAACCTCAATGGATAATAATTCTCATTCTCCTTTACTGATTCCTCATTTCCATCATGTCTTATTAGAAGCATCTGAATGCTTGGGTCTTGGGTTTCACTTCTCTGTCTACAACTTATGGCTTCAAGAGAATTAGACAAAATGACATCTGAGTAGCCAAAAGTAAAGTGCCAAAGCAAACAAAAACAAAAGATAATTTCTATTAGCCATTTTAAACATTGCTAAAGAAAATCTAAGTCACTCAGTTGTTAAAGGTATGTTCACTCAGTTTCTAAGCTAACAGAAAAGTGAAAAATTTAAGAGACTGCTTACATTTAGAGAAGTAGAGAATGTAGAGAAGTGCACTGATATAAGCAAAAGAAATAGGAAGAATACAGGATAGACTGGGAAAGGAAACTGGGGCATAAAACATGGACTCTAGTCTAGCTGTCAGTAGCTGACAGTTGTATGATTTTAGCTGTGTAGTTTAGACTCTTTTGGTTCGGTTTCTTTATCTTTAAAATTAAAGATTTGACTTATGATCCTTGGCAATGGAAAACTAAAAAGCTGCGAAAAGTCAAAAAGTATCCCAGTTTTTGAGACAACTTTTTGTAAAGCCAAAATACTATCACATCATGCCAATAATTGCTGAGTGTACCTTATCTTTTCCAAACTGTGAATGACATTTGATATACTAATGATAGGGGAAACACCCCTACTCCATCTACTTGTTTTTACTACATCAGTAGATTAACTATATCTATAGATAGAAACCTATTTTTATATCATCAACTATCTGAATAGCCTATCATTTTCAGAGTTTTCATGTTCACAGTTTCACTTAATGCAGTATTGAGAAAATTGAAATTTGCAGGTTAGACATTTGCTCACACAGCTCAAAGAAAAAAGAGCCAGAATGGCATTCCATCCTCGTGACCCTCAGTTCAGTCTTCTCAACCATTATGCCTCATTAATTAGATCCCTAAAATAAGGGATCTAATCTCAGCCCCTAATCCAAGCACATCAACTTGCAAATCCAAATTCAGTTCTTTGTGTATGCATGCACATGCACACACTCACATCTGAGTGTATTTAAGCACCTCCAGAATCCTACAATCTCTGATGACAGCATGTCTGTCAAAAATGAGTCTAAATGAAAATACTAATACCATAAGTGCTCATTGCCAGTTGTGCCTCTAACACTCATTCTTGTTATGTCGGCTTTGCTTTTACCCAGACAGCAGAGGCCTTTACTTGGTGGCCACTGCACTGACAGGTAGGTCTCCTAAGGCTGAGGTTTGGTATGGGAAGCCTGGACTGAATTTTTCATTTAAATATTACTACGTTAATTGATCCCATTTGGGGAGATTCTACTCTGAAATGTACCAGGTCAACTCATAGACTCTAATATTTGGCAAGATATTTTGTTATTTTAAAATTCCTCAACCTTAACTGTTAATCTCATATTCGGATCATTTGTCAATAAAAAAATTTTAACTAGGCATTCATTTTATAGAAAGGTGATATCACAATATTTTGTTAATATGCTTTAAAATCTAACTTTTCCCATTCTCTAAAATACAGATGTTTAACATAAACAAATAAATAAATGCAAGTGTAAACAAATCATTTAAATACTTACTCACTATTACCACCTTTTCTTGGTTTGTGTCAGAGAATGTAAGGACTTCATTCAACCAGTTCAGCTGTTCTTGACTGAATCCTCCATTAAACTGGACAAACTGAGGCTCAGAAAGTCCTAAAATGAATTCTATAAGTTAGATCCGTCAAATATAATTTTTTTTTTGTCCTTATCAGGGCATTCGAACTTAGCTAACATGGGACACTTGTACTTTTCTTTAGGAACATTTGGCAGTAATTGACTTAAAAAAGGAAACCAAAAGAACTTAGAGCAATATACAAATAAATCACATTGTACCTTACTCCTAGTCTTGACACTCCTCTGCTTACTTCACTAGCTTTCTGTTCACTGAAAATAAGATACAGATTCCTTACTGTGTTCACTGAGCTACTTCAAAATCATCCGGCACCACACTAGCCCTTTTCTGCGTTCAAGAATGCCACTTAGTGCCTTTGCATTTGTTTTTCCCTCTGTCTCAAATACTCTTCCCAAGGATGACTCCTTCATTAAGGTTTCAGCTTAAATGTTTTTCTCCTTGGAGAGGCTATCTGTGACAACCTAAACCAAAATAGTCCCCCTAGTCCTTCTCCATTATTATACTTTATTTTCTTGATAGTTCTCATCATTGTGGAAATAATCCTGTTTGTTTCATTTATCATCTGTCCTGCTCACCCACTTTTCTTGTTCCCTCCACTCTATCCACAAAAAGGTGATACTGTCAGTATTCTTACAGTTTTGAATAGCTAAGCTCTAGAGAAAGTCCTTGGCCCAGAATAGGCATTCAGATATTTGTTAAATAAATCGGGAACCAAGTGCAACCAATCCATGTGCCATGAAGCTTGTGAGAAATCCTGACCCTGAACAACAGCGACAATATACTTTTACCTTAATCATCCATCTTCCTGCTGAATAAAAGGTAGCTGAAGAATTTAAAGACAATGTATTAGACTCTCAGCTCAAAGGAATAATTCACCTTGAGGACTATTCAATTCCAAATTTGGATTGTGCTCCCTCAGCATCTTCAGACACTGCTGGTATTTTGGAGAAGACTGATCCACGCCCAAAACACTCAAGTCATAAGCATCAAGTAAAATGAACCGGAATTTAGGGAATGGTACAAAATGATAAGCATAATAATTCCCTGAAGTCACAGTCCCAGGATGATGTACAATCTGGTCTTCTAAATACTTTGTGTTCAGTTTAGAGTTCGTTAAATAGTCTCTGCTGAAGTTATAGAATTCATGATTTCCCCATGTATGATGAACTGGGACTTTAAGCATTTGAAACACATTCATAACAAGTTCTAGTGACTTTTCCGATGCTTTATACTGTGCATTATATCCATCGATGATATCTCCAAGCTGAAGTACACAACAGGGTAGGATGCGTTCTTTATTCCAGTGTTCAATAGCACCCTGTAAGTGAAGAAGACTATGTCTGTAGTATCTCCGTCTGTTTCCTTGGTAATTATAGCCATCTTCTAAATTAGCATATTGAATATCTGCTATAACTCCAAAGGAGAAGAGAAGTTCTGAACTCTCATTTACGGTTCCAGGACTGGGCTTATCATCCATAACCTCCAAACAAGTTTCTAAATAAAATAAAAAGATAACCATGTTATAAACATCTTCATTTTCTAAATGGTAAAGTGGATATTAAACAATAGTTAATCCACTGGATAGCTTGGTATCAAGAAAAGTACATGGGCTTTAAAGTGTAATGGTCTTAGGTCCAAATTACCAAGTCCTTGAAATGTTTCAGTTTTCTCATCTGTGAAAAAGATAACCTCTATTCTTTAGAAGAGTAATAACTTACAAAAGGGTGTTGTTATCCTCTTAATGAATAGGCTTTCTAATTCTAGTAAAATTCAATTCAAATCTGGTACAATCTGTAATTTTAAGATATACCAGTTTTAAACACACGTGAGCAGGTATCCATGTGTGTGCATGCACACGCGCGCGTGCACACAAAGACACTTTCTACAAACACCAAAATAAGTCTATCAAAACTTCAGGATTTTTTCTGAAAGTCATATATTGCACTCATTCATTGCATTTTACACACTAGATTCCTACCATAGGTTATTTTGTGTTAGGCTGGATCTTTTCTCTTTGTTGGTGGATAGGTCACCTTAAAAAAAAATTTCTTTTATATCTGGAATAACAGGGAGAGGCAATAAAGATATGAGAACAATGATTTTTTTATTTAAAGTACACAGTACATTGCTTAGACATCTATATAGTTCATAAAATGATCCCCCCAATTGCACCCTCCCTCCCCGACCCTCCACCTAGCCAATATATAGTGCTAACTGCATTCCCTATGCCATGCTCCCCATCCCCGTGACCATCTATCTGCTATTAATTTGTACTTCTTTAGCCCTTCACCTCATTCTCCCAGCCCCGCAAACTCCCCTGCCTGCTGTCCTACACCAAATTGTCCACTATATTTGTGAGTCTGTTTTTGATTAGTCTGTTCCTATTCCTTAGATTCTACATATAAGTGAAATCATATAATGTTTATCTTTTGCTGTCTGACTTAAATTTACTTTCTAGGTCCATCAAAACAGTATCTTTCTCCAGCCCCTTCCTTTTCATATGTAGGGGTCTTGTTTTCTTATCCTTTCAGCCACTCTATCTTTTCGTTGGAGTACTTAATTCTTTTCCTATTTATTGACAGGAATGTAGTTATTACCATTCTTTATTTTGATAAAGATACGTGTTTTTTCTACTTTCAACATTTCCTGTAATACTGGCTTGGTGGTGATAAATTCCTTTAGCTTATTTTTGTCTGGGAAGCTCTTTATCTGTCTTTCAATTCTAAGTGATAGCTTTGCTGGATAAATTGTTCTTGGTTGTTTACCCTGGGTCTTTATCTTGTAGAATATTTTTTGCCAAGCCCTTCTGTCCTGCATAGTTTTTGTGAAATCAGCTGCCAGTCTTCTGTGTTTTCCTTTATATGTAATTATTTGTTTTTCTCTTGCTGTTTTTAATATTCTTCGTATTTAACCTTTGGCATTTTGATTATGATGTGTCTAAGTATGGGCCTCTCTGGATCCCTGATTTTGGAATTCTCTGAGCTTCCTGGGGTTTAATGTCCATTTCCTTCACCGGGTTAGGTTAGGAAGTTTTTGATCATTTCTTCGAACGGCTGTTCAACATCTTCATTTCCTTCAAGTACACTGATCAGACCAATATTCAGAGCTTTAATAATGTCCCATAGCCTTCTTAAATTATTTTTATAGTCTTGGCATCTTTTTTCTTGCCATTCTGTCCTCTAGATAGGGCATTTGATCCTCTTCTTTATTCACTGTGCTTTTTCCTTTGTTTATTCCATTTAATATACTTCTCATCTCAGACAATGTGTTCTTCATTTCAGACTGGTTCCCTTTTATAATTTCCATTTCCATTTTTGTTTTTTATTTCTTTGTGGAGTTTCTCACTGAATTTATCTACACTTCCCAAAAGTTCATTGAGCATCTTTATAACCAGTGTTTTGAACTCTGCATCTGGTAGATTACTTGACTCCATTATATCTGGATCTCTATTCTGTTCTCTCATATGGTTTCTGCTTCTTTGTCTTCCCATTTTGGCTGCCTTTCCATGTCTGTTTCTATGTACCACACAAGGCTCCTAAGTTTCCCAGTCTTATAAGTGTGGATTTATGAAGTAGGTATCCAGTGGCACAGTCCTGAGAGGGGTTCAGCTGCAGGCCAAAATTAGCCCAAGCCTCTACCCCTCTGGGGCCACCTATTAAAATTAAGCAAGCAATCCATAGATGCTGTGCTTATAGTTGCCTCAAAAGGCCACACCGGAAACCAAGGCTGCCTCCATCATGAGTCTCAGCAAGGAGCACCTGACTTGCAGAGGATACACCTGGATGTGGCTTGGGTGGGGCTGCATATTGGGGGAGGCAGGGTTTCAGGGAATCCGGGCAGAGCGAACCGTTATCCAGTTTCATGACGTCAGGGCTATGGTGGAGCTGTGTCCCTGCACTGGGAGCAGAGGAGGGTTCGACAGGGAACAATGGATACCACTGGCATTCCGTACAGAGCGAATCTCGCCGGGGCCCTCACTCCAGCAATGACTCCCTGTAAGTCCTGGGTGTACCCCTGCACGTAGCTGAATTGGCACCGGTGCTCAGAGCGAGCAGATCCATGATTGTGAAAATCTGCTCACAGACGCAGTCACTTTAAGAGGTGGCTGTCACTGCTGCTGCCTCCATCTACATCTCAGCCACTGGAGAACAGGTGGCCCCGTGTCCTCGCCTCATCCTACCTTCTGCCGTTGCAGGGTGCTTTCTTGGATTTCTCCTTAGTTGTATGGCTTGTTCACCTAGATCCCAGGTGATTTTTTTCTTGCTGCTGCTCCTTGTTTCCATCACAACTTTGGTCACCAGAGGTGTGAACAGAGTCTATATTGTCTATGCCATTTTTTTCTCTCTTCTGAGAGGAATAATTTGAAACAAAAAAATCCAGCACAAAAACTATGATGCTGACATGATCATTTTTATTTCTGAGTTGTGATTCTTCAATAGCTGGATGCTTATTTGCACCAGCTTTTAAAAACTTGAATATTAACTCCCCTACAACCAAAACACATTATCTTTCTTACACATGATCTCTGCCCTGCCCCAGCAGACACATAGATTTTGACTTGAAAAGCTATTATTTTATATTGTTTACAATCTAAATCTATAATCATTTATCATCATTTATCATCTTGTGAGAGTCAAGAATATTAAAGAGTAAAATAATAATCAAAATCCTAACTTGTCAACTATTCTGTTATAAAGGCTACAGTAATAAATTCTGTTGTGGTAGCTTAGTTAATTAAAACCTAGTTGTTTCTAAAAATTCATTTAGAATTTCTAAAATCACTTTCAGACTACTGGTCTCCAGTCATTTGCTGGAGAACTCATATAACCAGAGTTCTTCTACAGATATGTGAAATTCTAATTGTCACAAAGCTCCTATGAGAGGTAAAGGTGACAACTCCACAATCAGCAAGAAGGGCCACACTTTAATTTGACTCATTTTAGAATTAGGAGCTTTTCATTCTATAATTGTTAATACTAATGACATACTTTCCATCTGATCCACCCAATTATGAGTTTTAACTACTTTCCTTTCTTTCGTAATCTAAATAGGTATAATTATCCCTAAAACAGGTAAAACAGCACCAGAAAAAAGATGGGAGATCCTAAAAAATTGCTTGGTGTTCTTACACTTTTTTTTTTCATTTGCTAATTTCTTTCCGCAGACCCCATTTGAAAACCCCACTAGATGTTAAGTCAGTCCATATGTATGAGAGGTGATATAGATGAGATAATCTGATTTGGAAAGTAAACAATTCATATACAATTATAATAAATACAAAATTCATCTAATCTGAAAATCTCTAGTCTTATTAGATTTCAAATATGTGATTCCAAATACAAATTAACAGCAGAATTAAACTAGAAGATAATTTACTAAGTGTTAGTGAAAGGTGTTTACCAAAGCTTAAGAAAAAACTTTCTCAGAGTGCTTTTATCCAATGCCAAATGAGATTGTTTATTTTTATCTTTAAACCCAGAGCCTTCAAATTGTATTGTGGAACTCCTAGAGGGCATTTAGTCCCAATTAATTTGATCTTTTCTCCAGTAGACTGCTGTTTTTTGTTGTTCTTGTCATTTGTTGCCTACCCAGCATTCGTTCTGTTCTTCTGGTAAGAGCACCTCCATGTCTCTTTAGGCAACTACCCGATTCCTCACACTCCACGTGACTCATGGAGAGGTGCAAACACATTACTCAAGCCTGGCCTATTTTAAAAGCCCAGTTTCCCTCTGGTCAGTTAGGGGTAGGCATATAACCCAAGCTGGGCCTGAGGCCAGCCCCGGAACTTTTGCTGGACTACTAGCAAAGCTATTAAAACTACTTCTGCTAAGCTAATAAGACTAGAATTAGGAGGGGAAAGTAAACTGAGAAGAAATCCAATGTAGAAGGAAGCAAATCTGACTAATGGAAAGAAGTAGAGTTCTGGGAACATTGGTTGAATACCTGGATCCACCTGTCCCTGCTAAAACTACCCTGGGTCATTTAGTTCAACAGCCAAGGGTACTACACTTTGAGCTTAAACTCAAATTGAATTGGCTTTAAATTTTCTGTCATGTGATTCCAAAAGTCCTGTCAGATACACCTTCCACTGGAAAACAGTTCGGTTTAGTGAAACTTATGGATGTACTAAGATTTGTTAAAGAAAATTAAGCAACATAGAAAAAACCAGCTAGGGCCACACACTTCAACCCAGTAATGTGTTCTGGCAGGAGAGGTGGGGAGAGATCCAAAATGCAGAATACACATAGCTTTTAAAAATAAGGTTATGGATAGAGAACATGCAATTTAATTAAATAAAGAAATTATTTTGAAAAACATAAACTTAAAATCATACTGGATTTGTTAAGGGAAAGATAAGAGGCAAGAGGGGAGGACAAGGCCACATTCAAGGAAAGACGATTAGAATCAGAAATGAGTAAAGCAAGGCAAAAAGAACTAACTAGGCAGGGAATTGACTCTGCTGAATGGTTCAGTCTTTTATTTTATGGCTCTGGGAGATACCAGTGAACTCAGAAAGATTGGTCCTGGTGGATGGAGAGAATAAAAACCCAAAGACACCTCCAGTGAGAAGATTTAGAATTAAAAGCATTCTAATGCCATGCTCCACTAAATACACACAAAACGGTGGGTGAGTAGAGGATAATAATTGTTAAAACTAATAATGGCTGTATGAGTTTTATTCACTCTACTTTTATGTCCTTAAATGTCCATAATATGAAATTTTTAACCCATTTCCCTACTGCCCCGAGAATACTCATGAGCAGTGCTTGCAGCTGCAGCATTTATCCTGAGATAACTCATGGATTACAGTCCTAACCTTACCCCCAACGTTTGCTATGAAATATATCGTTTTTATTGTTTCTGCATTGCTCTAGTATATCAACAGTCTTTAAAACAAATGGCATTATTCTATTTAAAGCAATTTTCAGTAGTTCAATCACTGAAAATGTCAAATCCTAGAAAATGTAGTATTCATAAGCATGATGTTAAATGAACGCTCGCAGCGAGCTACATTTTTTCTTCTAACTGGGAAAAGGATTAAAAAGCATTCTGGACCTGAGATGAAGTAAAAAAGTTAAGAGTGCCTAGAAGGTCACACAAAGTTGGGCCTAGCTGTCCTAGTCAAAACAACCTAAAGGGGTCCCAAACCCACATGTCCGTTGCCAGTTAGGAACGCAGACACACAGTGGGAGGCAAGCAGCTGGCGAGCAAGGGAAGCTTCAACTGTATCTGCAGCTGCTCCCCACCACTAGCATCACAACCTCAGCTCTACCTCAGATCATCAGGCATTAGCTTCTCATAGGAGCACCGGTTCCTGGTGCCAAAAGGTTGGGGACCACTGGCCTAATTATATCAAGCACAAATTCGATCAGCCTTGTCACTAATGATAGAATAATTATCAAATGATAACATCTGTGTCCTATCTCTTTCAAGAAAAGTAAATTGAAAGAAGAGAAAAATCTCAGTTGGGAATCTTGGTGGTTTAATAGTAATAAAAGTGACAGGTTTATACTGGATAATATTTTAGGTATCTTAACATTATAGTTTCATGGGTCCATCGAATCTGGCTCATAAGTGTTATTAGCAATTCATCCAATGTATAGTTAGTTATAAAACATCTACGTTGTGTCAGAAACTATTTTAGAAGATTGCATTTTATTTAACATTAAAATTTAATATGAAGATGTATAAAAATGCTCTGGCAAACAAACAAAGTTATTAAAAGAATCACTCTGGAATAAAAATTTAACAGTCTAGCCAAAAACACTACTGAACTTGATTTTAATATATGAGACATAAGTTTGATCAATTAACCTACAACAGAGCAAAAGAATGAACAGGGGCTTTGGAAACATGGTTGGGTGAGAGACGACCCCAGATATTTCCCCTTGAAACAACAATAAGCTGAATGTCTAAAACGCAACAAAAAACAACCAAATGGCACACCAGCATGTCTGAGCATGGGATCTGCGCATAGGAGCTACCAGAGATCAGAACCCCCATGTCAGGTGGTGGACTGGGAGAAATAAAGAAGCTGCCTCTCCCAACCCCCTGAGCTGCCTGTAGGAAGAAGGGGAAGGGAGAAGGAGCGGCAAGCTCCCTCGGCAGCCCTGCCTAGGAGTGCTGTGAGCTCACCGTGGCCAGCCGACTACAAGGCCCAGTCATCGGGGCAGAAGGCAGAGAGAAGCGGGACAGCAGAAAAACAACAGTTGATTTTTATCAGCCACAATTGCAAAACCAAGGCTGAGCCACAGCCCCCAACTCCCAACCCAGAATGCCCTCCAAGACCAATCACCAAACGCAACCAAAACTGTTGCTAACACTGACAGGGACTGAAACAGAGGGTAGCAAGTGTGATTAAATATCTATCAGAAAATAAGGCATTTTTAAGGCTTTATATAAAGCAGGGATCCAAGAGGTTTAGATGCCACCTACTGGATACCAAAAGAAAAGTGCCTTCTCTGCAGCAGGCTAGAGAGTCCTTTATATGCTCATTGTCTAAATAAGCAAGGTGGTTTTGTCTTGTCAATTCGAGGAAAAATTTCTTCCCAGGCAAACATATGAAAATAAGAAGGTAAAAATTCTGACCAGCTACAAGCAACTTCAAGAGAGAAAATTTAGTTTGATTAAAAACGATTTGAATACTGCATATCAATGTAATTGGGGGAAAAAATATTTACCAAAAAAAAAAAAAAAATTGAAGTGCTAAGTATTTACTTTGATCAGAAATTCCAGTTCAACTTTGGAATCAAGAAACATGGGTGATATCAGACTACACCTTTTCTGCACTGGAAAGGAGTACACTTGACTAGTTACACCAGCTCACAGAAAATACCGTGCTTCACTCCCAGAACACCCAGGCAAGAGCTGCTTCTCATTGGAAGCCCACTGAAAAATAGCCACGCAGGAGTGAGATCTGAAGGAACAGAATTAGAAGGCGATTTTTTCCTTTTTCGGTATTTTGCAAATCTACCACAGAAGTGGGGTGGGGAAGGGTTAAGACGACAGATACTGAAACATAAACAAAGACAGACAGAATGAGAGCTAAACTTTCAGAAGAAATGAAAAATAAACCTCTGAAAGCTCTCAGCCTCGTTAATATAGGGCTGTACCTAAACAAATAAGCAGTCCCAGATGAGGAACTCATCAACAAACTTCAAACCACTAAACTGAAGGAGGCGGCGTCAACGAGAACATTTTAAGAAACTGAGACCCAGAGAGACTAAATTAAGGGATGGTGCAGTATATACTACTTCGTACTGTGCCGTTATTTATAATTAGTTTGTTTATATTATAACCTGGAAATAACTGGAAGCCCCAGGCACTTCAGTCATACTTGACTCGCCCTTGCCACCCTAACTACTCAAAATATCCTAATTAGCAATCCAAAACAAAGTTAATTTCAAAAGCAACGGGTTGGCTTGGAGCTGCAAAGAGGGTCAACAGCCGCACAATTCCACTTGACTGGTCTCCATACTGAGCAGAAAGAGGGCCACAAGGGTGGGGATGCTAGATGCCACCAGTCCCCGGACAGTGCTCTCTCTTTTTCGAGGTTGGGGGTACCCAGCAGAGTTAGGAGCCCCTCGCGCTCACGACCTCCCCCCTAGGCCCCGCCGCGCAGCCTGGACCCCTAAGCAACCACCCTCCTCCAGGTCCTGCTACCCACCCACGCCCAGCCTGGACCAAGCCGAGTCCATCCGCGAGGAACCACCTACCACGCGCCAGCTCCTTTGCGAAAGGATCCAAGACTACCCGTAGGCGACCGCGCCACCATCGAGCCGCGCGGAGAGAGGTGCTCCTCCTGATTTCCGGAGGAAGCGGAAACGGTGCCGGAAGTCGAGGGGCGGGCTAAAGGAGGCGCGGTTTCCGAGCTCATGGCGGCTCTGTTCCTGGGATGGGGCCGGATAATGCGGCTTCCGGGTGGTCAGCTTCGGCCTCTCTTACCTCGCTGTTTCGGTGCTTGGTGCCCAGCTAAGGGGACCGCGAGCGTCTTGCTGAGGCGACTGTGCGCGCAGCGAGAGGAGACGTGGTGGGTCTCGGGGCTCGCCGGTAGCTGCCTGGGAAACCGGCTCCTTAGCACTGCGATGCCGCCACCCCCGGGAACGTCGGGACCCGACCCGAAGGGCCGCAGAGACCCCTCGCGCCCCTCAAAGCCTGGGGTGAGTGCACGGTTGGAGCACTTCCTTTCCTCGTCGCGGCTGTCAAATAATCCCGTGACTTTCCCATCCCACTTGGTCGTAATCTCAGAAATCACTCGGCCTAGCCTGAAATTGTCCGCTACTCAACCGGCTTACCTGGGTCACAGAATTTCATCCCGCCTTTCCCTTGGTTTGTCTGAAGTGTCAGCCCTAAGAGAGAACTTGAGAACCAACACCTCCTCCATACGGTTAAAAACACTGAAGCTTGAAGAATTTTCAGTTTAAGTTTCAGGTTTTCTTAGCGGTCTCAACCTTAAGTTTACCATTATTGAGGAGTCAGAGCATTTTTCTAATTTTTGTGATTTAGATCCCTCTTTAGAGTTTTGGTGTATACGTTGAAATTGAGCAAAATAAGGGTCATAGTTGCGTGCTAGATATGCCTTTTTCTTAAATTTCTCTCGGGTTCTAGTTTTGACCCAAAAAGAATTTAAGAGCCGCTACCCTCTAGCTGATAGATGAGAGAAGTAGTTTTCTGAGCGTGGGAAGGTTATTGAGTTAGGCCTAAGTAGTCGACATCTAACTTTGAGACTTGAAAGGAGTACAAAGAAATAGCTTGATGCAGTTTGCTAGAAAATCCACTTTTAGATCTACTTTGCCTTTGTGACTTTGGAAGCTAGAGTTATGTTATCTCTGAAATTGTATTTGGTTTATTTATATTTTCAATAGCACAGGCAGGTAATTAACTGGTTTTTAAATCAGCAGTTGGAATCAAGGTCACCTCTAGTAGCAATCATGGTACTTGAGCTGAGTCTTTTTTTCATAAGAAAAGAAATTGGCTTAGGCAACTTTCCCTTGGAAACAAGTGTCTTTGTGATTGCGTTAGGAGCCCAGATGCAAATGCATTCACAGAAAATTTTAGTATTTTCTCATCCTAAAGTAACATGAAACATTTTACACATTTATCAAGATTAAGGCCTGTGTTAACGTTTATTAAAAACTATAATAAGTTTAGTGTGATTAAATGTCTGCATCTTACTGATGTTTTTATTTTTGAAACCTCTGCCCCAGTAGCCTGTTTCTTGGAAGTCTTTAGTGGTCACATTTGCTATTGGAGGAGCTTTATTGGCTGGAATGAAGTACTTCAAGAAAGAAAAAACAGAGAGTAAGTAGATATCATCTTGTCAGCTCTGAATAAAATATTCCCTGGCTAGAGGCTATCATCTTTTTGTTGCTTTTACAGTATTAGAAATCATTTTAGGTTTTCAGAATAGTTGTAAATATGTCATAGAAAGTTCCCATATACCTTTCACCTAGCTTCCCCTAATGTTAACATTTACATAACCACAGCTCATTTATCAAAACAAAGAAATTAGAATTGGTACAATACTGCTTGCTAAACTACAAACTTTATATGGAGTTTACCTCTTTTTCCATTGCCTTTTATCTATTCCAGGATCCAATCCAGGATACCACTGTCTAACAATCTGAAAAGATTTATTGTTGGACGAATCCAACTATAGGCAGTACGAAGTCCAGAGGATACAAAGATGACTAGGATGCAGTCTAACCATTGAGATGCATACGATGAGGAAACACACAGAAGTAAAGGATTTTACTAGATGAGGTTCTCCCAGGCCAGAAGGAAGATCAGGGTCCTCTGAGGGCCAAAGGAAGGCTCAACCCTTACTATAAACCACTGAGTATCAGCAGAGGGAAAGGCTGGAGGCTGACCATGGAAGATGGAAAGACAGGAAGAATGTGGTTCAGGAATGCTAGGGACTGCTCTGGATAAACACTTGATGTGTTTAGACATTGTTTACAGGAACTTCATATTTTGGTGAATATTCTAGGACTCAAATTTTTTTTTTTTTTACTTTAGAGGCTCTTTTGATGCCAAATACCATATTGATATATAGACATTTGTATAACAAGCAGTATTTTATTGATACAATTTTCATGTTCTAATAAGCAGTTAAGTTGCTTTAGTTTCACAATGAAACAAAACTGAAAAGCTAGGAAAGGAGTAGTAGAGATACTTCTACAAAATGCAAGCTTCTTTTGACTTAAGTTTGGAATTTCACCTGCAATTACTGTATTATGAAACAATATTAAAAGTGTTCCTAAATCATTTGAGAATATCTGTTGACATGATGCCTCATCATCTCCAAACTTTATTATGTATTACTCATCACTTTATTATGTATTTCCTACAAATGAGGACATTCTTCAACATAATCACAGTACAACCATCAATATCAGAAAATTAACATTGATATGTTACTATTCAATCTTCAGACCTCATTCAAGTTTTGCAACTTAACGTCCTTTGTAGCAAAAGGATCCAGTTCAGAACCACACCTCATACCTAATTTTTATCTCTTTTAGTTTCCTTCAATCTATAACAGTTTTTCTAATCTTTACCTGACTTTCATGACCTTGACTACTTTGAAAATTACAGGCCAGTTCTTTTGTAGAATGTCTCTTAGTTTTGGTTTGTCTGCTGTTTCATGATTTGAGTCAGGTCCTGTACTTTTGGCAGGAATATCACAAAATGTTTCTGTGTTTTCATTGTATCTAATCAGGTGCTGCATGATTTTAATTTGTCTTACTACACAATTATAATGTTCAGTTTGATCATTTGGTTAAGGTGGTGTCTATTAGGCTTCTCTACCAAATAATGTAATTGATGTGCATTTAGTGATGTATATTTACCTATGTAAATATTCTTTTCCCCATCAAACTCAGTTCATTTATGGCAATATGGACTCATGATTTTTCTTTATAATCAGTGAATTATAATTTGTTATTCTCTTTCATTTGATGCTCAGATTGTCCCAAATTGGTCGATGGGAGCCCCTTTGAGCAGGCTTCTGTTTCCTTTTGACATCTCCAATGTTCTTTGAGTTCTCCCTTCATCTGGCTTATGAAATGTTCCAGGCTTATCTTGTGCTTTCTCTTCCCCAGCTCTGATATCAGCCATTTCTCTAAAAAGCCCCATTTCCTTTTAGTGGAGGATGATATTTAGAAATCAGGATATGAACTCATTGCTGTTGGGGTACGTCTGCTCCTGGGTCCTCTAAGTAGACAGAGCTAGGAAATACATATATACACACACATACATGTGCATATAATTACATCTGTATTTGTATATATATACTGAAGCCATAAGTTTACACTGTAACTCCAGTTTCTTTCTAATACTGCAGGGTTCGTTCTAGTTTTTTCTCTTTCCATCCTTCTAACTCCTTATACATTTGTAACTCATCCCTAAATACTTATTTGATCCATCTCTGGCAGGTAACTAAAATCCCATCACCTCTGTTCTCTCCCTATGCAGCTGCCCCCAGCACACTCAGGCACAGACTTCTAATGCTAAACCACCCAACTCGCCTGTTTGGGCTTAGACATTTTGCACTGCTGTGTCCCCTTCGCCACCCCTATCAGGCATACTCATTGGCTTAGGACTGAATTGTTCCAGAAAAGGAGGAAATAATTTTACCACTTTCTTTTTTTATATTCCTGACTACATTCCATAGTACTTAATTTGATTTTGTTGCATTGTTTCATGCTTATTCTTAAAAGATTTTTTAAGCTTCTCGAAAACTGACACTATTTCTTCTGTATTTTGTGCCCACACAGTCATTAGTATAGTATGGACCACATAGCAGACATTTGATGTAATCTGTGGTTAGATTGACTTTATTTTATTTTATTTTATTTTATTTCATTTTAATTTATTTTATTTGATGTGTGTTTGTGTTTGTTTAAGAGCTGGAGAAGAAACGGCAGCGAAGCATTGGAAAGCCTTTACTTGGAGGCCCATTTTCCCTCATAACTCATACTGGAGAACCCAAAACTGATAAGGACTACCTGGGTCACTGGGTATTGATTTATTTTGGTTTCACTCATTGCCCTGATATCTGTCCAGAAGAACTAGAAAAGATGATTCAAGTTGTGGATGAAATAGGTAAGAAAGCCATCACTATAAAAAGTATACATTTACTTAACATCACTGCACTTTTCATATTCTTATGTTACTGTTAGGCAGAAAGTTGTAGTTATTTGGTTTGTGAGAACAAACTGAGTATTACGCTTATTTGTTGCTTTGAATTCCGTGACCTTTTTCTCTACCAAATGGAGCTTACTGTGATGCTAAAAGTTAGGTTGCTCAAAAATGGCAATGTGGTTTGGGTCTCCCCTAAGTCTACTTTGTGTCCCTTACTTCATTGTGACCTTCCATCAGTGACACTGCCCTTGCCTTTTCCCCAGTCACTGATGGTTAAACAGATCTGTGTTGTGGTCTGTGATGGACAGTCAAGGGCATTTATTCATACAAATGAGAAGGGCATTTATTCATACATCCTTCTTAAAATAGTTGTTCCAGAATATTCAGTCCTTAGTTTACCTTGCCTTTGAGTTGTGGAAGGGTGGGGAACTCTCTAAATATTGAAGTGGATTAGGAGACAAGATGCCCATGTGGTGCTGGTATTTGGTAGGATATTTATGATTCCACCATAAAATATGGATCTGCTCATCTTGAAGTCTGTCCCTTCCCTGTCATGTAATATCAGTGTTAGATATGCGTATGTGTTTCCTTAATACCTTGCTGTAGCACCTACTATATACTCTACTGTAATTGCTGGTTTTCTTTGTCTTTTCCCTTAGAGTGTGAATACTGACTAACGAGAACTTTCTTTCAGATAGTATTCCAACCCTGCCAAATTTAACTCCACTTTTCATCACTATTGATCCAGAGAGGGACACAAAAGAAGCCATCGCAAATTATGTGAAAGGTGTGTTTTATTAATAATATACTTCACATCTTTTTACCTCTTATAGTTTTCGAAAGATCATCTCATTTGAACTTTACAACACCTTGTGAAATAAAGAGGACAAATGGTATTATCACCAATTTTACAGTTAAAGAAAAAGATAAGGCTCAGAGTTGTGACTGTGGCCAGTAAGTAAATAAATAAGAAACAAGTTTCTCAATTTCTGGGCAGGGCTTTTTTTATTTTGTCACAGAGAAAGAATTGAACTTGGTCTTCATATACCAATAAAGTTAATGGAGCCTTGAATTGAAAGGAAAGATATATTGCTTCTAATTCTAGCTCTGTACTGCATTCTCTCCTTTATAAAATTAAGGCAAACGTATTCTGGGAGTATGTAAATTGGGAGGTTAAAAACGAATTATATGTAAACACCTTTTGAACTCAGCACATAATTTATAAATCCAAAACATTTGTAATGATAGGAACACATAACTATTAAAGAATTTCACTTCAAACATCTCAATATGCAGGTTAAAACCTATTAGAAAGTACTTTTAAAGACTGTAAATTTTGGTAGAATTAAGGGTGAATATTTAGGTTCTTATGAGCTTAGGCAAGTTGCTTAATGTCTCCAAATTCATGTTTTTTCAGCTGAAAAATGTGATAAGTACAAACAGGTTTTGTTGTTCTTATACCAGTGTGCAGAATGTGCTTACTTAAAAATTGGGAATTTAAATTTTAATTATGATGAAATTGATTTAAGCAACTGGTCAGAAGGACTAATGAGTAGTTTTATATTTATTTTTATATGGCCGCATATCCTCTAAAACGCGATAAGTTTATTTTAAAAATATTTTTGATAACGGACTATGTTATTTAATAGACATAGTGTGATATAATTGACAAAGTATATATATTTAAATTATACAATTTGTTATCTTCTGACATATGTATGCACTTGTGAAATCATTACCATAATCAAAATGTGAAAATATCTATCACCCCCAACAGTGTCCTTATGCCCTTGCCAATCTCTTTGTTTTATCCCTCCCCTTCATCCACCGTCTTTGTATGGACACATGCTTTCATTTCTACTGAGTAAATACCTAGGGGTGGAGTGGCTGGATCACATGGTAGATGTATATTTAATTTTTTGAGAAACTGACAAACTTTTCCCCAAAGTGTTTGTACAGTTTTACATTCATACTAGCACTGTATGAGAGTTCCATTTTTCCTACATCCACATTCCTTGCCACTCTTGATATGGTTAGTCTTTAATTTTAGTCACTTTAGTAGGTATTTAGTGGTACCTCATTGTGGTTTTAATATGCTTTTCCCTAATGTTAAGCATCTTTTCATGCTGTTATTTGCCATCTGTATGTCTTCTCCGGTGAAGTGTATCTTATATTCCTGATGTCTTATCAGGTATATGATTTGCAAAAATTTTTTCCCAGTTTATGGCTTGTCATTTTAGCCATATCTTTTTTAAGAGCAGTTTTCCATTTCGATGAGGTCCAGTTTATAAAGTTGTTCTTGTACAGATAATTCTTTTGGTTGTGTATATAAAAAATATTTGCATAATCCAAGGTTGCAAAGGTTTACATTTTCTCCATAAAATTTTAGAGTTTTTAATATATATAAACAGAATTTATCTCTACAGTTTGCAAGTTTGTCAGAAATTTGGGCAATAGAATAGTTATTTCCTGAAGCAATAAAAAGCAAGTATAACTTGTTTGGGGATGAATAATCTCCAACTTAAATGTGTTTTATATTAGCAATTATTTTTTATCACATTTTAACCAAACTATAAATACCCTTAAATGAGCAGACATCCGAGTTGCTGTACCTAATCAAAATACCAAAACCTTATGAAAATTTTTCTTCAACAGCACCTATGTACAGCGATTTATGATGTAATCATTACTAATTGCATTTTGGGAGTGTTAAAATTAGTTTGTATTTAGAAAATTATTGCAATTTCAAGTTTTTTAAAAGTTTGGATGTTCAACTCATTCAGGCTTCATTCACCT
Organism: Rousettus aegyptiacus; assembly: GCF_014176215.1. Classification (NCBI taxonomy): domain Eukaryota; kingdom Metazoa; phylum Chordata; class Mammalia; order Chiroptera; family Pteropodidae; genus Rousettus; species Rousettus aegyptiacus. The sequence continues at coordinate 71,030,233 of NW_023416309.1, forward strand.
TTTCTCTTTGTTTACTCATAGAGTGAAAAAGAAAGACAACCATCTTGCTTTTTCAGTACCCGAACAGTTTTTCAGTTAAAATGAAGTCATCCAAGGAATGAAAATATGCTTTCTCTAACTTTGGAAGAAAGTACTGATATTAAATGTTGGACTATCATTTCAGTAGTGTGATGAATTCAGGTGTCTTAAGTGACTTTTACCAACTATTTACATAAATTTCAAAAACTTAACAGCAAATACATGCTATGAGATTATTTGCTGGAAAATAAGATGCAGATATTTCGACCTGGTATGAACTAATTGTAAAGCAAACTTTTCTCATATGATACAGTGAAACACTATAGTGCTTAATTCATAATATCTTTAAACCTCAGCATCTCTCAGAATTATATCTAAATATTTAAAAATAACTAAATTAATAAAAAATGTGATTTAAATAATTAGAATATATTCCCTCTAGATGTTTACTAGATAGTCGTGAAAGGTTTTGACTGATAGATTACAAAGAACCGGTTTTGGTTTCATTGTTCTTCTTTATTAATATTCTGTTTTGAGTTTCATTAATTTCTGTTCTAATTCTTTCCTTCTGTTTGCCTTTTATTTTACTCTTTTTCTAGTTTCCTAAGGTGGAAACTTATATTACTGAATTTAGGTCTTTTTTTCTAATGTATGTATTTAATGCTATACATTTTTCTCTTAAGCACTGTTTTTGCTACATCCCACACATTTGATAGTTGTGTTTGTAGTTTCATTTTTCAAAATATATTTTACTTTCTCTCGAGACTTTTTTTTATCCATATGTTATTTAGAAGTGTGTTAAATCTTCAGTATTTGGGGATTTGCCAGATATCTTTCTTTTACTGATTTTCAGTTTAATTTCAATGTGACATACATTACAATGGAGAATTTTCATTTGTTCTATGTGAATTTCTTTTCATTTGAAACATGAAAGAATGTTTAGAGATTCACAGGGAGAAAGTGGCAATAGGGCTACTTTATAATTCTTACTGTGTTTTTGAAGTAGGGATGGTCGTTTTGCATGCTTCTCATTTTTCAATGTCTTCCTCTTTTTTTATTTAGAATTTTCTCCCAAACTGGTTGGTTTGACTGGCAGAAAAGAAGAGATCGATCAAGTGGCCAGAGCTTACCGAGTATATTACAGCCCTGGCCCCAAGGATGAAGATGAAGACTACATAGTAAGTAAATGCTCAGCGTTCAACCCACAGGCCAGCTCCCAAGTCCCTAGCGTTCATGTAGCTATAAGTGACAACTGGCTTCAGAGATGAAAGAAAACCTAAGGCTACTACAAATTCCTTAGGAATTAGGAATGTTTAAAAGTATAGTAGAAGAATAATTTTTTTAAGGATGCTTCTTTAATTTATATTCAATGTTCTCATAATTTAATTGCCTGTTTTTCTTTTCTAGTGGCACATAAAATTAGAGGGCAATATAAAATCAGTGGTATCTTAGAATCAATAGAATATAGAAGCTATCCTTTTGGGGCAAAGCTTATTTTAGTTTGTACCATTGTATTCTCTCCTCAGTGAAGAGGTGTGAGAAATATGCTCCTTTCCAGAAGCAGTATTATGCCATGGGTAACTGCATTTTGAAAAACAAGAGAAAAGATGAAAGCCATAGGCAGGTAGATGTTCTATAAGGTGTAGTTTTCATATCAGCTATATGCTTTGCATAATTAGGTGTTTAATATGTGCTTTTTAATGATTGAAGAACAGAAATTCTATTAAGTTGCACTTCTTGAGCTAATACATCAAAGAGCTATTTTTGCATTCCTCAGCACTGCCCCAGCAGCCCTAGGCTAATGCCAAAGTTCCTTTGTTCCTTTTAGTATCAGTGGTTTCACAGTAAAGCATCAACAAAGAGTATAAGCACTGCTCCATCCAGTTTTCTTCTCAATATGGACATTCTTCCTTATCATGTTAAGAGCTGATATTGTATTTTAGTTTCATTTCAGTTTTTTTTTCCATTGTCCTGTTCTACTTTATTATATTGGTTGGCCAAAGTGATTAATCATAAGAGTCTTTCCATTTGCAAACCTGGTTTTGTAGAAAGAGAGACAACCAGGACCCTGAATCACTGATCTGCCAGCTGCACCATGGCCAGTTTCTGAGAGCAATATGCAGAGGGGACATCTCATTGTGCTGGTTTGTCTTTTTACAGCCCACTTTGGTTTTTCTATCACCTTTGAACCTAGAGCACATTGTGTGCCCTTGTAGCTTACAACCTAAATTAAAAACACTTATGATTCCTTTGTCTTAAGCCCACACCATAATCTTATTTTCCAGTTCTTATTCCAGCTTCAGGGAATCTTGGATTCATTGGAGAAAAAGATAAAAAAAAAAAAAAAAGCATTTTTCTTTAAGCTCTAAGTTTTAGAAAAGCAGAGGGACCCTACTGTGGTTTCCTCTTGTTGCACATGAGAAGAGTGAGTGAAGAGCAGAGGGGAGTAATGGTCAAGAGAGGAAACCATGGAAAAGAAAACTTCACAAAGTTATTTACTGTTTCTGTAAAAGAGAGTTGTATTAACTGGGTTTTGAGTTTAACTTATGATGATCATGAGAGGTAAGCTAATCAGTCTGACCTCCGGTGTTAGTGACTTTTATTAAGTTGTTTAACTATATCCAATTGTAAACTAGATAACACTTCTTAATCTTGTGTTTATAGCTCATAATTCCAGTCAGAAAAGGATTTTACAAATAAAATCAAACTAAACATAAAACTCAAAGCATTCAGTTAAGGTAATAAGAGATACTTTGCTGAAACCAAAGCACTTCTTACTACAGGAGTGTGGTTTGGATTTGACTGCTGTCAGATACCTAACTATACTATCACCTGCCCCTTGCAGTTTAATTTAAAATACTTTGAAACCTTTGATTGTGTAGTCTACCTTGACCGGTTAGACTTGATTTAGCAAGAATACATCATTTTCTTGTCTGCCTGTAACCTGTACACTACCGGTTGATGCCATTGAATTTATAAACATAAACACAAGTTTGAGCACTGAGATTTGTATTGTGCAGATATTAACATGGATATGAATTTTTAAAAATTTTTTATTAAAATTATTGGGACAGGATATTAATTTTTTATTTTAAAAGTTTAAATGTAATTATTTGTCTTATAGAGACTTCTTGGACCTTCTAGAATATATTTTAGACCCCATATTGAGAATTACTGGCCTACTGTCATAAGAATTTGACATTTTGATAAGAGTTTAGAGTTCATTGCTATACATTTGCTAAATCAACCAATAGGGGGAGACACTCTCCAGCTTCCTCAGTTTTTCGTTAGTATGACTGCTGTCCCCTGAGATGTCAGGTTTTCATCCACAAGACGATACGAGAAACTTGTTAAGATTTAAGGATCTGCAAGGAGTTAGGGGGTGCCTTAATGGTTGAGGTGTAATGGAGTAAGATTTTCTTAATCTCAAAAAATAGCAGCAATAGGTAAGCTTCTGGTTTTTGAACGCTGATGGAATCCTCAGACTGATAATATATGTAAACTGGGCATGCCAAATGTTTAGGATTCCATTGAAAGATAAACGTGTACATCATTACATTGTATCTATAATATTACATTATTTTGTAAGTATTAATTAGAAATTACTGTTGACAAAGAATATAAGTAGTTTTCAAACCTTAGATGTTCAGTTTCACCCATAATAAATATGAATTGTATAATGTGATGCCATTTTTCACCTGTTAGATCAGCAAAGGTCAAAAGTTTGAAATACATTGTCAAAATCGAACTTGAGAAAAGAGGAAATAGACTGTTGGAATGAATTTGGAACAGCAAGCACTTTCATGAGTTGTTGATAGGAACAATTTCTTCTGAGGGCAGTTTGTCAGTATCTGCATTTAAAGTGGAACACTTTAAGTTAGAGATCCTATTTTGAGGAATTTATCCTATAGATATTCCTTACAGCATTGTTTGTAAAAAGACTGAGAAAGCCAAACACCCATTTTTTAAAAGGCTACTATATATGTGCTAATATAGAACAATGTCCAATATCTCATTAAACGAGAAAACAAGTATAGTATATTGTTACTTCTATGTAAAAAGAAATAGGTGATAGGTAATAAAAGAAATAGTTGGGTCTATACACACTAATAAATGCCAAAAATTTCTGTGAAAGAATAAAGAACAAGGACTCCGAGAGTTTTGAAGGGGAGGAGGACGTTCATTGTAGAAGTTTACTGTATATTCTTTGTTCTGTTTTATGAGCACTTACTGCATTTTCAAAAGAAAAATTGTATACATATATGTTTGTGTATATAGACACATTAGAAAAACTAAATTTATCATCCAGTAGAATTTCAGTAGAGATAGTGACAACATGGTGATATGGAAAGATTGTGGATTTTGAAATTAGGCAGATCTGGGTTCTAAGCTTAAGTCTGGCACTTACCAATTTATATAACTTACCCTTAAGCCCATTTTATTGTTTGTAGAGGAGTATGATACCTGTCGTTTCGGTTAAGATGACATGTGAAAGAGATTATCAATAAGTGCTACTTTTTCTCTACTAGGAACTGCTAGAACTTTAAAACACTCTAAATTAGAAACAGATGGCACTGTGCTCTGCACCCAAATGGACATTTGAGACTTGACCACAGACAAATCTGTGGCTAGAACAGTACTTTTATTATGTGTTAGAAAGTAATTTATATTAAGAACACTTGTAAAATAAGTTCAATATGCTGAAATTCTGATTTTTAAGGGAGAGAGAACAGAGAAAAGAAAAATAGGAAGAGAAGTGTAAGCTACAGGGTAAGGTTTGAAGAGCGAACTGGAGACCTGATTCTAACTTTTACATCATTTCAAATGTGTGGAGAAACGTAGATCCCCTGTCCTACTCCTGCAGTAAATTGTTTCAAGACACATGGACTCACCAGCTGTTTGAGCTCTCTTGGTGTACATTCTTTCCTATGTGAATGGACAAGTGCCTCTTTCCATTTGCTATCTCTTTACGAATGTGTGTATATATAAAAAAAATAACCTCACAGACATACAATGTGTGTTTGAATATATTCAAGGGGGTGTCTCCATTTTGGTATGTGTGATCACATTCCTGTCTTTATTTTAGTCTTGCCAAATAGCAATCAAGCCTACAGTAAATCCCAAGGACTCTAAATTTTAAGTCTTATGCTCATTTAACATTGGGTTTTGTAGAAGCATATAACAAAAACAAAACAAAAGAAAACATGCCAATCTAAACTTAAGTTAAAGCCAGGAAAATGGATAGTGGATTTACAATGATTCCTTTCAGGTGTAGAATTTATAGCTCTTCAGGAATTTCCAGGTGATTTGCTTCTGATAGGATTGTTTAGTATGGTATAAAAATTTCCTAGGGGAGAAAAATGCTAAATACTATGTTAGAATTTATAAATTATAAATTATATATTTAGTAGTTAGTTTTCTGGTTTCTTCTCATAAAACATGGTAAGCAGAATTTAGGTGGCAATGAATGACACCCAGTTCTTCTAAAAACACGGAGGAATACCCCAATAACTTACTAAAGTGATTTCTCCCCAACACTTTTAATTCCATGTGATATCTCTTTATAATATGATTAAGATGTCAAAAGAAATACTTTACACATAAATGTAGGCTCTTTCCAAGCAAGCATTGTTTCACAAGTATTAACTATTTTACGAAGACCAGCAACAGCCATTTCTTAGAAGTGAATTCTTCTCTCAGAGATTGGACGTGTTAAGGATTGAGCCAAAAGAAATCCAAGTCCTAGCTAATGTCTTAAGCAGTAGTCAGTGCAGATTTCTGGGAAACAAAGGATTTTAGATAATTTGCCACTGTGAATTTATTATTAAAGGCTTAGGCCCATTCCATAAATAATAGGTGCCACAAAGGTTATTTAAGCATTAATGTGAAATTCTCATATCCTGTGGCATTTATTCAGGAAAACAAGCAGTTTATTTTTGGTAATCTTTTCGTCATCTCTACCCCCTTTCTCTGCAGGTGGATCATACAATAATAATGTACTTAATTGGACCAGATGGCGAGTTTCTAGATTATTTTGGCCAGAACAAGAAGAATGCAGAAATAGCTGGTTCAATTGCTGCGCACATGAGGGAACATAGGAAAAAGAGTTAGCCAAAGCAGCGCTGCCAGTGCAGTGTTCTCTTGCTAAAGAGGAAAGAGGCTTTATCTCCCATAGGAGACACATGCGTGCACACACACACAACCTACAGAATGGCCTTCATACCATGGGAACATCTATATTTTGGACAAGGCATGTTACCCTTGGGATCAGTCAACACAGATTCTTGGAACTGTAAAGATCACAACCCAAAGACAACCCAAAGTCTTCCAAATAGCTGCTGCAAAATTGGAGGACCAAGTTAATGCGAAGCCAGTGGAATGGACCTCAGGGAAGGACAGCCGGGAGAGGCACATCCAATGCATTTCCACATGTGAACAGGCCCTTTGATCAGTGTTGCTGCCTCTCCAGTGACTTGGACCCTTGCTCATACAGGTTGTGGAACTGAATTTGCAGGAAGAGTGTAATTTCTATAATGTTGTTGCTTCCCCTTCAAGTTCTTGGTGGCTAATAACAGGCGAATCGGACACTGCCATTCATAGTTAATCTTTATACTCGAAAGTGTAAGTGTAGTCTTTCTTGTGAACAAATATCACTGTCAGTTTTGCATTGCATTCCTCTGTCAGTGTAAGCAGTTACTAATTGGACTAATGAAGAGGAAGTCTATTGAGGAAAACCGTTAGATTAGTTTCTCTAGGGATCTTTTATGTGATTTTTTAGCCAAATGGTATGCTAGGTTTTCAGTGACATACCAAGTAGAAGGAAGAGGATATTGATCATGAATGTGATGCAGATAGCTTTTCTGCCTGTACTAGATTGCATTGTGTGTGAAATAAATGTGTATTCAGTTTTGCAACTTGGGCAAGCATGACCTTTTCTCTTGGGTGAAGAGTGAGTGTGCATGGATGGCAGTACACCACTCTCAGAGCAGAGAGTCACAGACCTAAGTGAGTGGGTAGGTGGGTACTTGTTAAAGTTCAAGTTGCCAGACCTAGAACTGGATTCACTGAGTATGGGGTAGGATGCGAAGACCTGTGTTCTTAAGAGACATCCCAAACGCCTCAGATGCCGGTAACCTGGGGATCATGCCTTGAGAAAATTTTGGAAGGAAACAGGGTTTTGATCTGGCCAAGTGAAGACTTGACTCATCTTTTGGTATGTCACTTAAAGTGTTGTACACATAGTTAGCCATTCAGGAAAACGATTGTTGAGTGATGAAATGAATCTTGGCTTTTGTTCCTGAATTTCGCTTTGCCTGGTCCCTGCGCTTAAGTGTCACCTTTTCTCACCTGAACCTGCCTAGGGCAAAGTTCTCTAAAGTTTTTCAGTCGGTCCTAATGCCGCAGACGTAGTGGCTAGTCAGACAACAGATTCTCTTTGTACATTGTTTATGTTTTACATGCCTACGATACAAGCCTATCTTTTGGTTTTTAATTTCTTTTTATCAATTCATGTTAAGCCTACTATAAATACTTATGTCAAAATATGTGAAAAAGAAAAATTATAACCTATATAGTGCTATGGGCTGAATTGTGTTCCCCGAAATTCATACATTGGAAAGTCCTAACCCCCAGTACTTCAGAATGTTAACTGTATTTGGAAGTGGCATCTTTAAAGGGGTGATTAAAGGGATAATTAAATTAAAATGAGGCCATTAGGGTGGGCCCTAATCCAATATGACTGGTGTTCTAATAGGAAGAGGAGATTAGGACATAGACACATCCTGAGAAGACTATGTAAAGACAGACCTCCAGAAGACTCCAACCCTGATGATGCCTTGATCTCGGAATTTAGCCTCCAGAACTGTAAGGAAGTAAATGTTTAAGCCACTCAGTCTGTGGTACTGTTACAGCAGCCCTAGCAAACTAATATAGTACTGAACCCCTTTCTAAGGTAGGTTTCTTAGTAAACGTTTATAAGATTTAGTGTATATAAACCTCAACTCAGAAGTAGTTGGTTTGGAATGACTTTCTAGGGTCCTTGTCAAGAAGGTGAGGGACTTAATAAAAGACTGGTCTCACTTAACAAGATATTAAGTATCTTAAATGCCAGACATTTAAAAAGATGGTCTGTTTTAAGCCACAAAATATTTGTGTGGATCATTTTGCAGCATGCTCACTAGATAAAATTCAGTCTTCATTCTCAGCTGTTGCAGGTTAGAGCTTATGTAAGGATCCAGAAAAGGAACAGCAGCTTTTGAAGAAACTTTTTATTTGCTCTTCATTCCAGTGTCAAGCTTAAAGGCTTAGGCTTGGGGTGTTAGCAGGAAAAGGGGTTTCAGAGATGATGTCCAGATCTTATTCATGAGGAGAAAATTGCAGATTAAAGTGCTGTTCTTCTGAACTGATGTTAGAATTTGGGTCCCAATTCTAGTTAAGTACCTGCTTGGTCCACTGCTGTGGGGTGCTCATGGTTACCATGTGAATCCAACCAAAATGGGTGCTGTATGCTAGTGGGACAACCTTTCAATTGCGAATCTTGGGAAATTGAAATCAGGGCTGCCTTTCAACAAAATATCACTTGCAGATCTTTACATGGGTGTGTTAGTGTTCTCACTGGACTCTTCAACGGAATTAATATGTTAAGAAATGGCATTTGTTTATTTGAAAATTATAAGAATCCTGCCTGTGCAGTAGGCACAGAAGTACCTAATGCCTCCAGCTGTCTCTGAGGCAGCTGATCACTTAGGCATAAGAGCCGAGATTCACTGAATACCAGTAAGTAAAATGCCCATGTGAGTTGGGAGGCTAATTTGAATCTAGTGATTTGAAATTGTAAATGCATCTGCATGAGATGTTTTAAATCTTAACTATTTTTAAACATAAAATTAAAAGAAATTTTTTAAGTCACGCATAATCCCAATAACTTTTTTTCATATAGCACAATTTAAATTGTGTGTTGTGTGAACCTTTAAAAGAGCAGTCCCACACAAGCATTTTTAATCCATGTAGCTTCTACTTTTTACTAATAGTTATGAATTACATTGTACTGATATGGGTGGTCATTCCCATTCATAAATGAGATGTAATTAATAACCTCTTCAGCTTTTCCTTAATAACACCTTTAGAACTTAGGAGATAATTATTTTCTGTTCATTTTAAAAATGTGTTTTAAATTTTACTGGTTCTTCTTTCACAAATATACCATATCCTCTGTAGAGAAAATTTGGAATATACAGAAAAGTTGAAGAAATAAATTCTAAAATTGTCATTGTTCCACTAATGGGAAACAATATTTGGATGCATTTCCTTTCAATCTTCAACATTTTTAAATCTTTTATTATACCAGAAATTTACAGATGTATTCCTTTTAAAAAAAATTAGACATGACAAATCAAGCTCAATCTCTTGCCCACCAGTCCCTTACCCTCCTCACAGGTAACTACTATTTTGTATTGGGTAAGTATCTTTCCAGAGTATTAACGATCTACTTAGACTGTGTTTCTGCCTCATTATGAATAATAAATTAAAAGTTATTACCATAATGAGCACAGATATCCCCAAATTTCTATGTGACATTTTTGTTGTATTTTGTGTATTATATTATTGAATTTGGTAAATATTCAGGGTAGCCCAAAATAGCTCCTCCTCCTCCCTTGCCAAGGTTAGGTACGGGATGAACTAGAAAAAAAAAATTTTGTTTGCAGGGTCAACTTTAAGTGTCCCCTCACCCCCAACACAGATACCCATTATTGAATGATGGCATCATTTTGGATATGTTGGATACACTTCATTGAGAATGACAACGTGGAGCTGAGAACCACATAACCAGTAATCTTTCAAGTTGACAGGACGTGAGCTTCTCTCCTGCAAGTGTTGATGGGAGTGCAGTGTGCACACAGCCTGCATGCTTAGCCATCACACTCTTACTCCTCAGGAATTCATTGCACTGAAACCAGCTTGGTTTGAATTCTAAGATGCTGACTAAGTTAACCTCTCTAAGCCTCACTTTTCTTACCCTAACCTAGAATACTAATAGTGTTGTTGTCCCCGGTCAGTTTGATGTGAGAGCTGTAAAGCCATAGAGAAGAACACCACCAGCACATGTAAGTGATGTCTGCCATTATTTTTGGTGAGGGTGGAGCGTGCCTGACAGAGGTTATAGCAACAAGTGGGTTTGGTTATAAGTGTTTTTACTGCCTCTTCTTCATCATTCTACTTCGACCTACCTTGAAGTATGCTAATTTCTGATAATACCCCACATTTTCTGCATCACCCCTCAGACACATGTATCTAAGCCTGGAAGTGTTTGGTCATTTTGCCTTAATGAACTATTCAAACCTGCTTTCTCTTATATGACATTAAAATTTAGAGAAAAGTTTCTTGAAAAAACAAGGTTCAAACCATAAACTCTGGCTTTTGGTCATGACATAAGAGCACCAGGGCATGATTATATGCTAAGAACAGGCACCTTGATGGGGTTCTTTCTTAGGAGTCTGAAGTTAGTTGGTGGTCAAGCAACTTAAGTCAATTAAAAAGGAGGGTAATCCTCAAAGTTCTTGAATGTAATGCTCAGGACAGCAGGTTGTTAGGGAGGCTGCTGCCATATCATTTCTATCAAGGATTTCTGGCTTTAACAATGGCGTAGGTATTACTCTCACTTTGACAAAGGGACCAGTGGCTGCCTTGCTGCTCAGATATCCCTGGGCCCTAGTTTCTGCTCCTCTGGAGGGAGTTAGTTTAATTCTATATCCACCTCTACCTGTGTTCATTGGCTCACAAAGTGGTACTTAGCTTGTCTTTGGTTGGCTCAAGAGTAAACCATAAGCAACAGTTTTCCCTTCTCTCAGCCCCAGGACAAACAACCTGGATGGAGACTAGCTTGGCTCAGCAGCCTGCATGTTTATTCATTCAATTATTTCTTACACATCTACTACATGGCAGGCACTGTCCTGTGTGCTGGAAATATAAGAATGAAATGAACCAAGTTCTTGCTCTCATGGAGCTTAACTTTAGCACGGTAGTATAAAAACATAAATACATTAAATGGCATCAGACAGTAATAAGTGCTATGAAGAAAAATAAAAGAAGGGCTTGGACAGTTAAGGGGAGAATAGGTATTAGTGTAATTGGTCAAGGAAAGACTCTTTCAAGAGGCGACCATTAGAAAACTGGGAATGAGCCATGGGAATATCAGGTAAGGGGAGGAACCTTCCAGCACAAGGGTCCTGACCCCAGAGTGTGCTCAAGACAGATGCTCAAGAACAGTAAGGAGCCCAGCCTGACAGCTGCTCTGTGAGTCACAGTAGGGAATGAGGTGGGAGAAGGGCACATTCTGTTCCATGCAGGGGCTCTGGCCCTATTGTGTGAGAGAAGGCCTGGGAGGGCTGAGAGCGAGAGCCTGACCTGAAGCATCTGCTGAGGGTGTCCACCATGATTCACAAAGAAATCTGAGGGTGCTAATGTCACCCCTCTTAGGGGTCTTAAAAGTCACTCACCCTGTGTCCTATTTCAGGAGAACATTTCTGTGGATATTTAATTGCAAGAAAGCTTGAGTTCTCTTTTGTCTTCATGGAAATTTTGAAACATATTCAGAGTAGAATTATTTAATGTACCTGATATACCCATCAAGCTTCAATCATTATCAACATATGGCTGATCTTGTTTTATATATACTTCCACCACTCCCATCCCACCCCAATCCCACATGTGTATGTATCTCTAAAAGATGCCAGCTCTATCTTTTAAAAACAATTACAATCCTATTAATCACACACACAAAATTTTTATTTTATTATTACATATATGTGTGTGTGTGTGTGTGTGTGTGTGTATTTTGCTTAATATCAGATATCTAGTCAGTGAAAAATCAAGTTTATATTTGGATCCTTTACTTTCAAGGAGCCATGATACTGTTCACTGTGGAGGTGCGTTCTGTCCATGTTGCACATGTGACTTCATGTCCATGTCTGCACCCAGTTCAAGGAGGACATGAGTGGTTTAGAGTGAGACAACCCTGCAAGCCTCCCTGCCTTTCCCATTTATGGTGCTGGTAACATTCGGGTTGGACCAGATTAGAAAGACCAACTCACTTGTCTTGTTTTTTTGTTGTTGTTGTTGTTTATAAAATGGATGACCCTGAAGACAAAATGAAATGCTGGGAGAACAGGGGAAACTAATCTATAGTCATAGTCAGCATAGTGCTTACCTCTGGCAGGAGTTGGGTGGTTATTAATTGAAAATCTCAAGGAGACCTTCTAGAGCCATGGAAATGTTCTATGATTTACATGACTTACATATCTAAACATATATTGACCTATAAACAAGATTTGTGCATTTTATTGTATGTAATGTATAACCAAAAAAAAAAAAAAATGGAGGAAGGGAAGCAGAGTTCCTATAAAAGGCAGGCTTGAAAGAAAACTGTCATATGGAGCAGGCATCTGGCCATCACTCAGCAACACGCTCTAGCTTGGACTGGGTGACACAAGCTAATAGCTACTACCAAGTTCCCATTTAAGAGGTGAACTAAACAGTGACTGCACAGAAGGTAAAACTCTGAAAGTTTTAACCAAACAGGAATGATAGTGGTCAGAAAAGTAGGGTGAGGTCGGATGAAGGCAGTCAGAGCAGGGTAATTGCACTTATGCCCAGTGTACAGTGTTTTTCTTCTCATCCCCACTTAGGTACAGGAAATAAGAAGCTCTGATGACCCCCAAACTGAAGGACAGGGGCTAAGGCTGGCACAGCTTTGAAAGAGAAGTTTGCTCAGAGGTTTTCTGGGACCCAGGACACTGGAGGAACAACATGAAGGAGAGAGCAGGCACGTTCTTGGCTGTTGCAGTGAGCAGCAGCTGGGCATTGTCAGTCAAGTTGTGAGGCAGCTTTGATGATTCTTGTGCCCAATTGAGTTCCTTTTTATGGAATAAGCCAAGGGCTTGCCTTTTAACTTGAGCCATCTGAAATATTTTTGGGCGGGCCTGCAGTTGGCAGCCCATTATCCATTTTCCATTCCAGATGACGCAAAGGTGAGGGGCCAAGTTGAACTTCGTAGACACATGCAACAGCTTCCCAGTTGCAAGAGGTCTTACTGAGAGCCTTGGGCTTTGCATATGGTAGGTACTAAGGTCTCTGATGACCTTGAGGTTGTTTTGCCATCACAGGGTCAGACATGGCAGAGACCATCGAGTATGTCCTCACTGTGTAAGAGAGGAGGGCCCCAAATGGGGACTTATTTGCAAGTTTGTACCAAAGCTGAGACCAGAACTCCCTCTACAGCCTTATTACTGAAGTGTGGTCTCTGGACCAGTGTTGTGTCACCAAGGACCTTACTGAAATGCAGAATCTCAGGGTCCACTCCAGACTTCCTGAATCAGAATCTGTACTTTAACAAGATCTCCAAGTGATTCTTATGTACGTTAAGGTTTGAGAACCACCACTCTGCAGTGAATTGACTATACCACAGAGCCTACTAATTTTTCACCAATAGAGAAGGGAAAAAGTAAAGGATAATAGAGTAATTCATCTTCCCCTGACCAGGAAGCTCTTTAATTAATTTTGCTTCCATGAGACACATAATTTGTGTCTCACAAGTAAACAAATTCCATTACCTGGTAATTATTTGATTGCTCCATTTTAAAAATTTGAATTAAAGACATACATCACTCCCTGTCAGAATTTCTGTTCAGCATAGGATATCGAGAATTTCTCCATTCAGTTGATATAAGTCCAGCAAAAAGCAAAGAGATAGGCTGTTTGGTTAGGCTGTGAGGCCTTGCAGGGCTAAATGGCAGCATTTGGGTATATTGAAATATTGAAACCAGGTTGAGGACTATGTGACCTCCAGCTGGCCCTAGTTCAGTCAGTCTTATGAGCATAGCTGAGGTAATTAAATGAAGAGGCTAAATCTGCCTGTCTCCTAGTCAGTGAAGCTTCTGTTAAGGCTCTGAGTTATAGAACATGAGGCCATGGAGCTCTGCAACTTTCATTCTTAACAGGGACAGGCATTTAGTGTCTAAAGGCCTATGGATGAATTGCTTTTCCTGCTGCTGCTTTTCTCTCTGTTGACCTCAGCTGGATCTCTCCTAACACCCTGGCCCTAGCCCCAGCAAGTGCAGAACACACCAAACCCCATCCATACAGAAAGCCCTGTCTGGAACATGAGGGATCACAGCACAAGTGCTGTCATTCATTGATCTATTGATTAATTCAACGTTTTTTGAATACCTATGTTAGGCTAAGTACTAGGGATGTATAGAGCCTGGAGAGTGCCTCTGTAATACAATAACCACACACAAGATAAACAAAGGACAGTTTTTAGATCATTCTGCCCTAACCAGTTTGCCAACTGCTGCACCTGAAGTTATATTCCCTTTTGAGTTTTTCATGTAACTAATGAGTTTCTAGTTACAAATATGCAAAAATCAATAAGTTTACTGTATATTATAATAGCCATACAAGAAATCTAATGAAAAGATCACAAAATTCACAATAATCGTAATAAATAGAAAATGTAATAACGATTCAGGATCCATAAGCTTATAAAGTTGGGGGAAATTTTTAAGATATCAATGAAAAAAGAGACACAGTTTATTTCTTGAAAAGAAGAGTCAGTGCTGTAAATGTGTTAATTTTGTTCTACTTAAATCTTCCAAACTGTTTCAATAATATTCCAATGGCAAATGGTTGCAAGGGACTTGAGGGAATTTTGGGGATTGATGGAAATGATCAATGTTTTGATTGTAGTGGTGACTACACAACTGTATACACTTGTTAAGACTCATCAAACTGTATACTTAAGAGTGAATTTTAATGTTTATAACCCAAGTCTTACTTTAAAAATTGCAATGACATTACTTGGGAGTTCAGTGAAAAGATTCTGAAATTAATTCTGAAAAAAATGAATATGAAAAATAATTAGTAAAAATAAGAGCAAGGAGAAATGACTTGCCTTACCAATCATAAATGTGTTACTAAGCCATAATAATATTTTTAAAGTGTGGTGCTTACACAGCATTTAACAGATCAAATCACAAATGAAAGTAGGCAAACAGATTCATGTTTATAAAACTTTATAACAAAGGTAGTATATTGTATTAGCGAAGATTACTAAAAATTAATATTGGAACACTGATTAATGAAATGAAAAAAGGTTACATTCTTATTCTATATTTTCAATTAAAATTGTAATAATAAATACACTAACAGAAAATATATGTGAACAGTTACCCAACTTGAGGGTAGGTTTACCCAAGATGTCATGGTGTGTGATGTAAGGGCAAAGGGCAGCACCCCCTCACACCAGTTGCTGAGGGACAATGGCCATATGTTTTACCACATGATCACACCCACTGTGGCCGAGAGCTGGCCAGTTCACAGGCTGGACCAAACAGATTGTCTAAGGAATATGAACAGAGGAAGGCTGTGCTGATCAGCAATGGCAGCTGAAGCAAAGTCATAATGAAGAGGGGCCAGAGCTAGGGCAGAGGTGGCTACCATGAGCAACATTCAAACTGAAATGATGAATGCAAACCACTAGGCAAAGGAAGCTTGTGGGCGGAGAAAGATGCAAATAGGCAGAAGTAAGCAGGAGTCCTAAAAGGGAGACAAGTTCCTTAAGTAGTGCTCTCCAAACTTTTTTATTACAACAATTAATTTTAAAAATAAGAAATTTGATGGCATCGCCCAATATATGTACATCTACTTATTTATAAATTATATATATATATAAACCACTGCACAAATATATTTGACAAGTGGTTGCCAGAGGTAGCACATGAAAAAAAAATCAAAAGGATGAAATAGGAAATAAGTAGTATTAGTCTGGGTGATGGATACATAGGTATTTTTTTTATTCTATAAATCGAACATACATATTTTTGTATGTCTAATATATGTTTGCTCCATTTTTCTATAAAAAATAAAAATGAATATTCATATAAATAGAAGGGCTAATATTTTCTTACCACACTATAATGTTGCATGCGTGTCTGACTCTGGAAACCGGTGCTTTAGAGTTCTTGGGCATTCTACTTTGAGATCTAATCTACCTCTATATCCTCTCCATCCCACTTCCTTTCTTTGGAGAGTTTCTTGCAACCACAAAGGCAGACTATAATACTAGAGAAAGTTTTTGTAAATATGACAGTAAAAACAGAAAGCAAAGTCATTGCTAGGCTTGACCAAAAACGTGTAACAGTTATTATCACCAGTGTATAAGGTATGGTTACAAATCTATAAGGAAATAGAAAATGAACATCCCAAGAAAAAGCTGGGCAAAGGGCATAAACAGGTAGTTTAGAAAAGAATGTCAAATAGTTAATAGCCATTAAAACACACACACACACACACACACACACACACACACACACACACACACACTCTCACACTAGTGATCAAACAGTGCAAATTAAGACACTGGAATTTTTATCTCTCAGGTTGACAAAATACTAAAAAGAGAATGAGGGTATGGAGAAACAGATCCTTATGTAGAACTGGTGGAATATAAAGTATGGCAGCCTTTCTGGATGGCAGTTTGTCAATGTATAGCAAGCCTGTTATTCTATCTTTATGCATTTATCCATGGAAAGTACTATAGATATGCACAAAAAAATCGCTTACTGCAATTTTTGTAATAGTAGATAATGGAAAGCAACCTAGATGCCCAACTATGGAGATCTGTAAGGGGAGAAATAAAATGTACCATGGAACCATTAAACTGAAGGAATTGATTAATCTTTCATGATATGGAAATGTATTTAATATCTACTGTAAGTGAATAAGCTGCAAAACTTTGATCTCTTTTTTTTTTGTATAAACACAAAATATACACCAAAATGTTATTAACAATGGTGGCATGTTTATGGATGCCTATTTTTGTAATAAAATAGAGTCATTATTAAGAAAAATATCCTAGTATCAGGAAGACAAATAGTTTATTTCCAATTTAATCAAATTGTTGCTTCCTATAATACTGTGCTAAACAGGTTTATGAAACTGTGACCAGGCTCTGGTGATGTGTGCTATGATCCTCTAATGATGTCTTCAGAGATCATGGGAAGAGATAGCATCTATGTTGATCTACTACTCTCCAGCCATGACATAGAAAAACAGGGTTTGATCCATGTTGCCCCGTATGTTTGATTATTTTTGACTGGGGAGAGACCTGGCCTGACTCACACTCCTGGTCCCAACCTGGGGAAGCTTAGGAAGGCAGTGCTCTTGGTAACTCCCTGTTATGAATATTCACCTTCACTTCACAAATGGAGAACAACCCAGCCACCTCCCACAGCCCACATACATGCTTTGAGGATAAAGATAATTTTACCCAAATAGATCTCTCTCTCTCTTGTGCCTCAATCACAGAATCAGAAGATAGTAGAGATGAAGAGAAGAGTGTAAGGGATCAGTTAAACTCCTTTTTTTTTTTTTTACAGGAAACTGAGGCCCAAATATTGAAAACATTTTTATTTCCATAGGGGAAACATTATTTCTCCCATAACCCTAAAGGATGCCATTAGGGAACATTGGAGCAGTAGGATGGCTTGATGCACCACACTCAGCACAGAAATCAAGATCTTTCCTCAGCCCTGTGCCATTGGCTGACATTAAGCACTGAGTCATAGTTTCCACATCAATTAAGTGGGGATAATTTCACCTGCTCTACCTAAACCCCTGGGATTGTTGTGGGCTGAAATAAGATAAGGAACAAATGAAGAAAACATTTGCAATATACACAAGAGATTACTAAAATCTCTGAAATATGAAAGTTCTCAAAATAGAAATATTATATCTCAAAAAGGATAAAGGATAAAGGTTATGAAGACTATTCATAGAAGAATAACAAATGACCAGCAGCATATAAGATGAGGTTAAACCTCACTCATAATAGTAGAAAACCAAATTAAAACATCAGTAAGTAACATTTTTCACCTATAAAACTGGCAAAAATCAGAGAGCGATAATACCCAAGAGCTGGCAAAGATATAGGGAAATAACTCTTACATAATGGGGGTGGAGAAGATTGTAAATAGATATGACCTTTCAGGAGACCGATGTGGTAATACAGTTAAATGAACCAAAAGCACTAGAAACAATCCTACCCCTAGAAATTTATCCTGAGGAAATAATTAGATACATACTCAAAGATACAAGGATAATCATTGCTATATTATTTTTAAAAGTGGGATTTATTAGCACTCCACTCACCACCTCTGTGTGGCTCCTGGCCTTGTCCAAATGCACCAGGGTCTTAACAACCAAGTTTGTTTAGAATCTTACATAACATCAGGGTATCTTCTTCAATAACTGCAACCAGAACTTTTCACTCCTGGAGTCCCAGAGAAGCCGGAAATATGGTGGAGTGAGAGGCATCCTCAGATCTCTCCCCTTGAAACAACAATAAGCTGAACATCTCAAACTCAACAACAACAAAAAAAACCACCCAAATTGCACACGAGCACTGGGATCTGCGCATCAGAGTTTCCATAGTTCAGAACCCTGGATGTCGGGTGGTAGACTGGGAGAAATAAAAAAGCTTCCTCTCCCAACCCCCTGAGCTGCCTGTAGGAGGAAGAAGAGAGGAAAAGGAGCGACAAGTTGTGAGTTCCATGCAGCTGGCGGGGAGAGGAAGCTTTTTCATTAGGGCAGAAAGCAGAGAAGCAGACAGCAGAGAAACAATAGTTGATTTTTCTCAGCTGCGGTTGCAAAACTGAGGCTGAACCACAGTCCCCAACCCCCAAACCAAGGACCCCTCCCCCCATACCCTTGAGACCGATCACCACGGAGCCCCAGGGGAATCTGAGCAAATGCTACCGAAACTTTTGTTAACATTGATAGGGACTGAAACCGAGGGTAGCAAGCATGATTAATTATCTACAAGAAAATTAAGGACTTATATAAAAGCATCATTAAGGCTTTATATAAAGCAGGGATCTAAGAGGCTTAGACTCCACCTATCGGAAACCAAAAGAAAAGTCCCTTCTTTGCAGCAAGCTAAAGAGAGACCTTTATATAATAAATCTTCTTTCTGGAAAAAAGGCAGGATACACTTCTACTAATTCTCAGGTGGAGAACTAGTCCATGAACAACCAAGATAACAAGGACATCTCAGAAAGAAAAAGGAAAATCTCCAGAAAATAAGCTTACAGTCATAGAAATATGCAACTTAAATGACAGAGAATTCAGGATGGTACTTCTGAAAAAACTTAGTGAGTTCTGAAACAAGTCATATCAATAATTTCAGGAATTGAAAAAACAACTAGATGAGCAGAGCAAGAGATTAAAACCCTCAAAAAGAACAGAATAGAACTTCTGGATATTAAAAACACACTGCAAGAGTTAAAAAAAATGAAATAGCGAGCTTGAGAAATAGAGTCAACCAAATGGAGGAAAGGATCAGTGATATCAAAGACAGAAATCTAGAAATAAATCAGGAGGAAGAAGAGAGAAACTGAAGAATGAAAAATAATGAAAGAGAAATACAAGAACTAGCTGATTCCATCAGGAGAGGAAACATAAGAATAATGGGCATTAATGAAAGTGAGGAAAAGGATCAGGGACTAGAAAGCATTTTCAGACAAATAGTTGACAAGAATTTCCAAATCTAAAGAATGAGCTGGAGCTGGTTATTCAAGAAGTCAACAGAACATCCAATTATCTCAACCCAAAAAGGCCTTTACCAAGACACATTGTATTAAAATTATCAAAAATCAACAACAAAGGCAGAATTCTCAGGAAAACCAGGGAGAAGAAAATGGTAACTTATAAAGGAAAACCCATTCGATTATCATCAGACTTCTCATCAGACCTTACAACCAGAAAGGAACGGAATCAAATGTTTAAACTACTAAATAAAAGGAACTACCAGCCTAGAATAATGTATCCAGCTAAGTTCTCCTTTAGATATGAAGGAGGAATTAAGACCTTTCCAGACATATGAAAATTGAGGGAATTCTCCACTATGAGACCTGCTCTATAGGAAATAATGAAAGGGATCAGCTCACCTAGAACAAAATGACAAAAAAAAAAAAAGTAATTAGGAGTAAAGTGACTCTCAGGCAAATAGAAGCAGAGGAGTGCAACCCTTACTAGGAAGAGGGCATTATAAGCTTAAATAATAATAAGGGAATTCAAATAGCTAGATAGTAATGAATGTTCAGCATACACAGGGACAAATTGAAATAACAATGACTGAAAAGAGGAGGATTCCAAGATCCTAATTCACAAAGGGCAATGGAGACAAGGCATATGCAGAAGAAAATGGATGACTATATATATATAACTATCCTTCACATATTTGTAATGGCAATCATATGCCAATGATTCCAAACTGAAATATATAACATAAAACAAGAAGGACCAGAGAGAAAACTCACAAAAGCCAACCAAAATAAAGAAAACAGGAACACAAGGACAAGGAAGCAATGGAAACACCGAGCTACCAGAAAGTAAAAGATAAAATGGCTACAAGAAGACCTCATATTTTAATAATCATCCTAAATGTAAATGAACTGAACTCACCAATAAAAAGGCAAAGAGTTGCAGAATGGATCAGAAAACAAACCCCAACCATATGCTGCCTCCAGGAGACACATCTCAGCTTCAAAGATGGATATAAACTCAAAGTGAAGGGTAGAAAATGATATTTCAAGCAAATGGCATTCAGAGGAAAGTGGGAGTAGCAGTACTAATATCAGACTTCAAAATAAAAAAGGTAAAGAAAGATACCTAGGGACACTTCATAATGATACAAGAAATCATGCACCAAGAAGACATAACACTTATTAATATCTATGCTTCCAATCAGGGAGCCTCGAAATATGTAGAGCAATTACTCACAGAACTAAAGGGAGAAACAGATCAAAATGCATTCTTAGCAGGTTATCTAAATACCCCACTGTTGGATACTGACAGATCATCAAAACAGAAAATCAATAAGGAAATAATATCCTTAAATGACACATTAGGCCAACTGGACATAATTGACATTTACAGAGCCTTTCATCCCAAAACAGCTACTTATACATTCTTCTCTAATGCACATGGAACATTCTCAAGAATCAACCATATACTGGGACACAGAGATAGCCTCAACAAATATAAGAGGGTTGAAATCATACTAACCATATTCTCTAGTCATAATACTTTGAAGCTAGAGGTCAACTGCAAAAAGAAATCAGGAAGAACCACGAATACATGGAGATTAAACAATATGCTATTGAGGAATAACTGGGTCAGAGAAGAAATAAAAAGAGATCAAGAGATACATAGAAACAAATGATAATGATAGTACAACGTATCAAAATTTTTGGTACACAGCAAAAGCAGTCATAAGAGGAAAGTTCATACCATTATAGGCCTACCTCAAAAAACAAGAATGAGTCCAAATAAACAACCTAACACTTCATCTTTAAAAACTAGAAAAGGAAGAACAAATGAAACCTAAAGTCAGCAGAAGAAAAGAAATAAACAAAAGAGGAGCAGAAATAAATGAAAATGAAAACAAAACAAAACAATAGAAAAAAATAAATGCAACAAAGAGCTGGTCCTTTGAGAAAGTTGACAACCCCCTGACTAGACTCACTGAAGAAACAGAGAAAGGACACAAATAAACAAAATCAGGGTTGAAAGAGGGGAAATTATAACTGACATCACAGAAATACAAAGGATCATACAAGAATACTATAAAAAATTATATAACACCAAATTTAATAACCTAGAAGAATTGGACCAGTACTTAAACAAACAAACAAACAAACAAACAAACAAACAATCTTCCTAGGCTGAATCAAGAAGAACTGAAAAATCTAAAGAGACAGATCAGCAGTATGAAAATTGAAACAATCATCAAAAACCTGCTAAAAAGTGAAAGTCCAAGACCAGATGGCTTTACTAGTGAATTCTATCAAACATTCAAAGAAGATTTAATACCTATTCTCCTGAAACTCTTCCAAAAAATTGAAGAGGAGGCAATATGTCCCAACTCATTCTATGAAGTTATTACTCTGATATCAAAACCTGGTAAAGATAACACGCAAGAAGAAAACTACAGACCAACATCTCTCATGAACACAGATGCAAAAATCCTAAATAAGATACTAGCGAACCAAATACAGCAACATAGTAAAAAGATTATATACCATGATCAAGTGAGCTTCATTCCAAAGACACAGGGGTGGTTCGACATATGCAAATCGATTAATGTGATACACCACATAAACAAATTAAAAAATAAGAATCATATCGTATCAATAGATGCAGAAAAAGCCTTCGACAAGATACAGCATCCATTTATGATCAAAATACTTAACAAAATCAGTATAGAAGGAAAATACCTGAACATAATAAAGGCCATATATGAAAAACCATCAGTCAATATTATTCTTAATGATGAAAAACTAAAAACCTTCCCTCTAAGATCAGGACCAAGGCAAGGCTGTCCACTATTGCCAGTGTTATTCAATATAATATTGGAAGTCCTAGCAAGTGCAATCAGGCAAGAGAAAGATATAAAAGGCATCCAAATAGGAAATGAAGAAATCAAACTGTCACTATTTGCAGATGACATGATTCTCTATATAGAAAACCCTAAATACTCCACAAGAACACTACTAGAAACAATAAACAAACACAGTAAAGTCTTTGGATACAAAATCAATGTTCAAAAATTCATAGCATTCCTATACTCTAATAATGAAGTGTCAGAAAAAGAAGTGGAAAAAATAATTTCCTTTGTGATTTCAACAAAAAGAATATAACACCTAGGAATAAATTTAATGAAACATGTGAAGGACCTATATAATGAAAACTACAAGACTCTATTAAAAGAAATCGAAGAAGATACAAAGAAATGGAAAGATAGTCCATGTTCTTGGATTGGGAGAATCAACATGGTTAAAATGACCATATTACCTAAAGCATTATACAGATTTAATGCAGCCTCCCATCAGCTTTTTAAAAAAAAATAGAACAAAAAATTATCAAATTTGTATGGAAGCACAAAAGACCTCAAATTGCCAAAGCCATCCTGAGAAAAAAAGAATGAAGCAAAAATAAATGAATGGGACTACATCAAATGAAAAAGCTTCTGCTGAGCAAAAGAAATCGTCAACAAGGAAAAGAGAGAAACATCCGAATGGGAAAGCAATGCCTCCGATAAGGGCCTAATATCCAAAATATACAAAGAACACAAACGACTCAATAACAACAACAACAACAACAACAACAAAACAAACGATCCAATCAAAAAATGTACATAGGACCTGAATAGACACTTCTCCCTAGAGGACATACGAATGGCCAACAAACATATGAAAAGATGTTCAACATCACTAGCTATTAGGGAAACGCAAATCAAAACCACAATGAGATACCATCTCACACCTGTTAGAATAGCTATAATCAACAGGACATGTAATAACAAATACTGGCGAGGAAGCAGAGAAAAAGGAATCTCATACACTGCTAGTGGGACTGCAAATTGGTACAGAGATGGAAAACAGTATGGAAGTTCCTCAAAAAACTAAATTGATCTACCATATGATCCAACAATACCTTTACTGGGTATTTACCCCCAAAGACTTGAAAACCCATATTTGAAAAGATATTTGCACACCAATTTCATAGCAGCAGTATTCACAGTAGCTAGGACAGGGAAGCAACCAAAGTGTCCTATGATAGTTGATTGGATAAAAAAGCTGTGGTACATATATACAATGGAATATTACTCATCCATAAGAAGAGAGTAAATACTGCCATTCACGACAACCTGGATGGACCTCAAGATAATCATGCTTAGCGAAATAAGCCAGACAGAAAAAGTTGAAAATCTCATGATATCAGTTATGTGTGGAATATAAACCTAAAAGCAACAAATGAGCAAGACAAACAGAGACCCATAGACATGGACTATAGACTAGTGGTTACCAGAGTGTAGAGGGTGAGGGAGGAGGGGGGAAGGTAGATGGGGTAAAGCAGGTCAAATATAGTGGGTAAAGGGGATCAAATATATGGTAGCTAAAGGAAACTGGACTTTGGGTGGCAAACATAATAGAATATATAGATGTCAAATTATAATATACAGCTGAATATTATATAATTGTATTAACCAATGTTACCCCAATAATCTTAACATAAAAAATTAAAATTAAAAAAATTAAAAAATATAAAAGTGGGATTTATTAAATTAATGATGGTACATCTGCATAACAAAATTGTGCCATGCCATTAAAAATAACAATATAAATTTAAAGTTACTGGCCTAGAAGGATGTCCATAATACATCATGTATAAAGTTGGTTACAAATTTTTGCATAATATGATTTTATTTTTATAGTCAGCATGTGCTGCTTTAATAAAAAATATGTAAATATATTCTCTTTTTATTTTGAGAAGACAAATATGACTAAGCATATAAAAATATATGTAATATGTATATGTAATATATAATACTAGTGGTTGTTATCTCTGAGTGGAGAGATTAGGATTTACCTTCATTATATTGTCCTGCAAATTTCTGTGTGAATATTAGTTTTATAATTAGAAAACAATATTGGGAAAGGAAAACCTTTCCCACAAGGTCTGGTTGCTAAATCATTTTAAAGTTGTTAACTCTTCACTCATTATCATTCCCAGTTTCCTGAAGAACACAATCTGCTCTTTGAGAATTGATTATCCTCCTAAAGGGATGATGATTTCTGTCCTGGGCTCATGGTTTTGGCAGGAGCTCCCATCCCCAGCACATCCCAGTGTTGGGAAAAGCCTTGGTGCTTTCACAGTTTGGGGGTGAAAAAGTGTCATGGGAAACACTTAGCATACAGTAGACCATCGGGCCTGGTAACTGTTGGCATTTCATGTTAGAGAAAATGTGAAGTCAGATGTATAGGAAGCAGTGAGGTTATTAACAAATTGACAAATGTGGAAACAAAAGAGCCATGGCTGGGCAGAGTTGACAACCTACAGCCCCCTAGTGCCATTTTCTGCCAGTGTGCAGGATAGTGGCACCTACAGTTCTACTTAGAGTATAATGGACAGCTGGGTAGGGGGTGGGAGTGCCAGGAAATGGAGAGAATGTTGTTTTGGAAGGCATCTGCTGTGAGACTGTCTTAGAGTTGCCTGCTAAGGAAATGCCTTACTAACCCTATCTGAAGGGAGAATCCAGGCCCTGGGGCAAGCTTGTGTCCAGGCTTGAGATCATGAACAAGACCCTGGGCATAGCCAAGAGAAGAGTATTCTAAGCTCCTTGGTTGGAGGTTAGTAAGTGGAATCTGGAAGGAGGCCCCAGGGGATCGATAAAACGGAGAAGGGTGATATGTCCCCTCTCTTTTCCCTCCCATCTTTAATAAGATTCACACAAATCATAGATTGTGACTGGATTTCTTGTGGAAAGCAGGGAAGGACAAGAGTTCTGCATTCGAGCTGATGTGTGGGTAAACAAAGGTGGCACTGATATGCCAAGGATACAGAGGGCCACTGGCCTCATCCGAGTTACTTTCTAAGCTACCTGGGTTTCCCCTTTGTGGTAGGAATCACAAAGGTATGTAATGAATCAGTTAATTGCACAATTTATGTTTTATATCTATCCTCTCCCCCATTGGCTCCCATTGTCTGGCACAAACCTGGGCGTGTCTGAAAGGGCCTCTATTTCAGGTGAAGGGGGTACAACGTGTTCACCAACCTGGAGTCTGGAGGCCACGGTGATTGTGACTAGGCAAGTGGCAACAGGGCCACCCTGAGCAGATGACAACTGTAGACCAGAGACCCCTTCTCCCATCCCCCCAAGATGAAACATAGAGTGTCCCCCTCGCTGAATTTAAAGCAGGTTTGGGAATACACAAAGGAGAAGGGGCCACAGGCAGCATCCTGAATTTAATGTTTACTCAACAATACTGAAAAAGTTCTGGAAGCAACTCGGTTACCTAGAAGTGACAAATTTTAGTTTCCCCTATTTGGGGAAGTGGAGGTTTAAAATGAAAATAAAATCACTTAAAGAGAAATAATGACAGTTACATGTTTGTCCACTCATGTAGTCTGGGAAATGGTACTTGCTTCACAAGGGCAGTCTTGCAGGGGGCAGCACCGGCCAAGGGCTGTCACAAAGTGGCACATACCTGGTATCTAGATCCTTTCCCACCTATGTTACTATAGAATGAAGATCATGACACGTCACAGCCCAGCTTGTTCTTTTCAGATACTCGATGAGAATGGTAAAATCAGAGAAAACAGAGACGAAAGGGGACCTAGGACACTGGACAGACCCATTTCTCAGATGAGGAGACTGAGACCTGGTGAAGCGGGAGTTGTGCCCAACCCCAGCTGAGCCTCCAGTCAATAAGCTTGACTCACTTTCTCTTACCTCCACCCCCTGGGAGGGCAGCTTTTTCTGGGCCTGGGAGCTCCAATGTGACAGTAACTGCTTGTGTTTGGTTTGGGCTTTGGTTTTTTTCTCCACAACCTACACCTCCCACCCTCTTCCCTGCCCAGCAAGGGACAACCTTGCTACCTGCTTCCTCTCCAAGGCCTAGAGTTCCTGTTGGTGAAGGTGTCACACCTCCTAAGGAAGACAGTTGGTCAGTTAGGGTCAAGGCCACCCCCATCCTAGACTTGGAAGTAAGGTTTGTAAGTGTGGAGTCACAGTGTCAGAGTCAGAAGGAACTGAAGACGTTATCTGTCAGTAGTTCCTAATCAGAGCCTTCCGTGGAATTACCTGGAGAGCACTTTGAAACCCCACACACCCAGTCTAACCCCCAGAGATTCTGATTTAATGGGAGTTGGGTAGAGCCTGAACATCCAAACTGATAGTAAACTTCCTAGAGCATCTTAAACCTGGTTAAGATGCCTAAACCTGGTTAAGAAACCCAATTGTAGTTCAACTACTTCAGTTTACAAAGGAAGTATTTGAACATCCCTCACCCCTATACTTAGGCTTCAGACACTGCCCTTCGAGACTTCTTAATGATCTTCAAGTTTCCCCTGCAAGCACCCCCACCCTTCCGGCCCCACACACATATCTGCTCAGCTCTGAGTCCTCTGCTTCCCATTTCGGTCACTCTTGGGGGAGTATCTGCATGCTTTCACATCTGTCTTTTCCCTTCAGAATTTCATCATTCTAGGCATTGGATCTTTCTTCCTCTCCTCTTAACCACTCCCTGCCCCTCACTACCACCTTGGAACTCTAAATGGGTTGTTCTTAGCTGTGGTTGTACATTCGAATCCAGGATGCACACTGCAAGAGGAGATTTACAAGTCGTGCCCAACTCCAGACCTAGAGCTTCTGATTCTGTTGGTCTGACACAGGGTTTGGTCTAGGGTCTTGTTTGTATTTACATTGTCCCCATAACTTTTTATCTGAACATTTTCAAACTTATACAACACACATTTTACTCTTTCCCTGAGCCATCTATTATTAAGTTTTTGCCAATGATAAACTTTTGCTTAAATCTATGTGTGTACATTTCTTTCTTTCTCTTTTTCTCTCTCACTCCTTTTTTTTTTTTTTCTGGCTGAACCATTTGAAGTTCATTGTACAAGTTATATCTCTTTAAATATTTCAGAATGAAATTCCGATAAAGACATTCTTCTACATAACTACAAACTCATTTTCATACCTAAGAAAATTAACAATAATTCTGCACTATCTAATATCCAGTTTATGTTCAAATTTCCTCATTGTCCCCAAAATTGTTCTTTCCTCCCTTCCTCCCAACCTCATTTTCTTTTTTTAATCCAAGATCTAACCAAGGTTCATATATTGAATCTGGTTTTAACTCTATGGTCTCTTTAAATCTAAAACGATCTATCCAGATTTACTTTTAATAACATCGATTCATTTTCTCATAGAATGTCCCATATTCTGGATTTGACTGATTACTTCTTCATGATGTCACTTACTTCTTCCTCTCTCTACTTTCAAAAAGCATGAAGTTGTATCCAGAGCCTTGAATAGCTTCAGGTTAAACATTTGGCAAGAAGATTTCGTAGGGGATGTTGTGTGCTTCACCCTGCATCTCCATGTTAGGAGGTCAGGCTGTCCATTACTAATGGTACTAAGTCTCATCGCTTGGTTAGAATGGTGAATAGCCTTCTTCCTTTCACCCTTTCACCCAGTGGTTTTAGCATCATTGATAATCTTATCTTGATCAATTATTATACCAGGGGGTGGCAAAATGATGATTTTTCTAATTTTCCCATTCTATCTACTTTTATTAGTGGCATTCTTCTGTAAGGAGAGATTTCCTTCCTCACTGCGCCACCCCTCCACCCTCTCTCACCTTAGGACTCAGGGTTATTTTTTGTTCAATGCGTTGATATTCAAGTAGTCACTATTCTCTCAGTGTTCAAATTCGTTCATTCTAAAAGGTCCAAATTCAATTTAACACTACAGGGGTTTTCTCACCTTCTTTTATTTTATACTTGTGCCTTTTTTTTTCTGAATATATTGGTTTCTCATAGGACGAATATATTTCTTTAGTTATTTGCATTATCTAAAAAATATAAGTTGTTTCAAATTATAATCCAGTATAACTAAAATAAACCTACTGAGAAGAGTTTCTAATTTATTTGTAGTTATTTTATGCTTTGAATATGTCTTCCTAAGAATGTACGGTACTTTTCAAAATTGGCAGGAATTAAGTCTTTTCTAAGTGTGGTGATGTTATTCATTTAATATGCTTTAGGTTTATTTGTTCTATTTATATTCAATTTTAGGAATTGCTTTGTTAATTTTTTACTTTACTTTCCATATGTAAATCATTTACATGATAAAAAAAAAAGTCAAAACCATGTAAAAAGGCATCGCTCTCATGGTTCCTATTCACCCTTCTAGGTAACCATTTTTATTAGTTTGGTCTATCCTTTTTACATTTCTCTTTGCCAAAATGAGCAAGTATGTATTGATAGTCCTATGTCTCCTTTCTTACACAAAAGGTAAAATTCTATATACACTGTCCTGGACTTTTCTTTTTTCGCTTACAATGTATCCTAGAAATACTCTATCACAGTTCATAAAAATCTTTCTAATTCTTTTTTACGGCTGCATAGCCATGGATCCACACATCCCATCATGTAGCTACAGCATATTTTATTCAGTAAACTTGCTATCAATAAATACTTGGGCTACTTTCAATCTTTTACTATTATAAGTAGTGCCACAATAACCTGGTGCTTACAGTGTTTTGGTATTTGTGAACATACATCTTGGAGGAAATTGCTAGAAGTGACTTTGCTTGGTCAAAGGGAAATTGCATATTTACTTTTGTTAATTTTTTTCTAAATTCCCCTCCACAGCAGTTGCACAAGTTTTCACCCACCAGAAAAGTATTGGAGTATGAAGTTCATCACAGCTTGTCAACAGAACATGTTACTCAGCATTTGCATTTTTTCCATTCTAATTGGTGAGAAAGTGTGGTTTTAATATGCATTTCTCTTAAAATAATGAGCATGTTTTTTTTCATATGTTTAAATGCCACCTGTGTATCTTTGTGAGCTGTCTGTTTGGTTCGCTACTTGTTTTTATCTGAAGTCTTTATGTTTTTCTTCTCAACTTTTAAGATTTATATATTAAGGAGATTGTCCCTTTGTGGTGTAATATTTTCTCCCAATTTGTTTTTTGCTCTAATTTTTTTTTTTGCCATAACTTATAAAAAATTGTAATGTTGACTTTTTCTTTTCTGTTGTTTTACCTCTATGCACTTGGAGTCTTTGTAGGTAGGCCCTCCCCACTTCTGGATTGTCAAGAAATTCACCCATGTTTTCTTTTAGTATTTTTTTTTATTCTTTACATTTGGAACTGATATTTGTTATTTAATCTAGTGTGTGGTATGAGATATGAATCCAAATTTATCTTTCTCCAAATAGCCATCCAGTTGCCCCTCCACCACTTATTAAAGAGTCTAACTTTTTTCCACGGAGTTGAGATGCTACCTTCATCATAAATCAAATTTCCATGTGTATTTGGGCCTTTTTCTGGACTTTCGATCATGTTTCTTTGGTCAGTCTGTGTCTTGGGCACCAGCACAACACTCTTCATTATTGACCTTATAGTGTAGGTTTTGATATCTGATGGACTGCCCTACCTGTGACTTTTCTTTTTTTTCAGGGTGTTCTTTACTATGCATGCATAAATTTAGAATCAACTATCTAGCTCCAGGGGAAAAAAGTTGGTATTTTTATGGAGATTGCATTAAATTTATATATTAACTTGGGTATCACTAGCATGTTTATAATGCTGAATCATCGTATCCAATAGCAAAAATAAAATAAAATAAAATCTACTTGTGTGTCTTCCAGTATCACTTTAAGTTTTGCACATATCTCATTAAGTTTATTCTGTACTTTTTATCTTATTGATTGCTATGGAGTCTTTTCTACCACATGATGTCATATCTTCCAATTGGTTATGCAAATTTTTTTTTTTTTAAACAGTTCCTTGGGTGATTTTAAGGCACAGCCAAATTAAAAACCACAACTTTAAATGAAGATTCAGTGTTATCCTTCCATTTAAAGGCTATGGCCCAAATCTTAATCAGTCTCCACTCCCCAAATCAGCCATCATTCGTCCAGATGTTCTCTGATCAGAGTGCTTTTTGTTCTCCATTTCATGCCCTTGGCAACCACCTGGTGACCTCTGATCTTTACCTGCCACACTCACATGCAACCAGTGGACTCATTTATCTGCTTCCTTCTCTATGGCATTGTTCAAACTCATGCATTACATTTTGCTCCTATACCTCAATCCCCTAGCAAAGCCCTGAAGCTCCCCGGCCTCTTTACCACTTCCTTTCCCTTGGAACGCCTGTCTTCTTGTGTCTTGCCTGAAAGCATTCTTCCCTGCTTCGATCATGTTTCTCCAGGCCCCCAACCACAAGGGCCCATCAATCATCTAATCAAATGCAGGCTTGTGACAGCAGCCACAGTGGCCCCACCTTAGGTATGGGATGACGCTCCTCTTTGCCAGCTGAGTGTCACTCACAACTTCGCTCACTCTCATTTTCAGTGTTCTCCTTGGGTTTTCCGGAGCGTGTGGAATCCTCTCCTTACCAGGTCACCTTTTAGCACCAGATGTCCCTTTCTGCCTCTTTCACTTACAGATTGAGGGTTTGACGTTTTCAAGAAGTCTGCTCTGATTAACTTCACAAAATTCTGGCTCAGGTCACTGTTCCTGAGCCATCCACTTCCTGAACCTCTCTCATGTAGTTAGTGAGATGATTCATAACATGTCTTTGACATCACATTCAATTGTGTTATAATCCTAGGCGATCATTTACTATGCTTTGTACCGATCTGCACATTTGAAATTTTTCATAATAGAAAGTGGGGGAAATTTTTTTTTTTTTAATTGAATTAAAGGAGAGTTATGGTCTCCCTGCTTGCATTTCTACGTGGGGCTCTGGGTATTGGCAACGGTCTTGGCTCAGAATAACCGAGTTCCTCATTTCCAGTAACACCTAATTCCCCTCACAGTGGAACACTGAGAAGGCACTTGATCCAGGAGGCATGTGTTCCCCGAGGCTGATTTCATGCTCTGGCAGACAGCAATCCTGAGCATGCCTGAGCCTAGCGGGAGCTGCAGACATCAAACAGGCGGAGGAAGACAGCTTGGACGGAGGAGCCAGGCTCGGGGGAGGGGAGCGTGGCGACCCTCCATTTATCACCTCCTGAGCTAGTGAGCATTCTTGAGGCACAATACATCTTCTTTCCAGTTTATCCAAAAATAAATCCAGCTCTCTGCCCTGGCTGTGGGGATTATCTCCAGCTGGGTGATGGCTGAAAGAACAAGGGTTCCATTCCCCCATTCCCTAAAAGCCGGCTAATAGTATACTGATAAGTCATCTGTCTGTCTATTAGAGAAGGAATTCCACTCCGGCAGAAAATCCAGTTTGCCCCGTGAAAGCTGCCTCTCGAAGCAACATGAGGTTTTCTTCTTCTTTAAGATTTCTCTCCCTTTTGATGGATATATAAGTATGTGTGAGTGTGTGTGTGTGTGTGTGTGTGTGTGTGTGTGTGTCTTTTTTCCTCCTCATCTCAATAAAACAAATATTCAATATAGCTATTCAGGGTCATGAAGAAAGCCAGTCGCACTGTGCTGTAACACATGGAAAACTTTAGATAGAAAAGAAAATTTAAACACCTGCAGTGTGCCAAACACAGCGCCAGGAATGGTATGTCTGAGAATGTAATATTCTATTGAATGCTCATAACTAGCCTGTGAGGCAGCCGTGTCATCCCCATTTTGCAGATGAGAGAGAGAGGCTCAGAGAAGCTGGGCACAATGCAGCCACCCCACAGTTTACAAGGGCCAGGCTGTGGGAGTCACACCTAGGCCTGTCTGACTTGCATGTAGTTCTTCCCTCTCCTAAAATAATTTCCCAAATGACTATACTTTTGGATTCCTGATGTCTAGTTTTTAAATTGTTTTCTCTGTGACAATTGTCACTTCTGTCTTCAGAGTTTCTTCTGGAGAGCTGAGGTCCACCCCTACCTTCGATCCTCTTTTTTATGGCCTTGGGCATGCTTTCTACCTTATATTTTCTCATATGCAATCGGAGATTGCTCAGCAAATGATCTATGATATTCCAGTTGAACACTATGTGATTCTACAATGAAGAAGTTTGATGGAGAGAAGAAAAAAAGGATGAGCATGTGAGGCCATCATCATGTTAGAGCCTGTATTGGGCTCCATAATGTAACATGGTGCTCTTTCACAAGGAACTCAAAGAAACCCTCTAGGGAATATGTCCCTTCAGTTTCCTGGTGGTGGGTATGGATATGGTTAAACAGAGAGAGGGGTAAACTGGTGATAACAAAAGGAAAAATCCAAACCGATGCATGTTTCATCTCCCACAAAGTCCCTCCCAAGAACAACTCTGTTGATGTTTAAGAAGGAAGTACAAACGCCTATCCCCCACCCGTGGCCTGCCCTGCATCTATCACTGCTCGAGATGTAGCCGGGGCCCCTCGCACTGTCCCTTGGCCCCATGGGGCTTGTTAACACCTGCTCCCATAAGTGACATTTACCTGTCACATGGCTGTCCTGACCAGGCATCCAA
This sequence comes from Rousettus aegyptiacus, assembly GCF_014176215.1. Lineage (NCBI taxonomy): Eukaryota > Metazoa > Chordata > Mammalia > Chiroptera > Pteropodidae > Rousettus > Rousettus aegyptiacus. Next base: position 71,063,292 of record NW_023416309.1, read on the forward strand.
AGGAGAAGGCCACCCTATGGCACAAAGACTTGGACTGCTGTGCCACTGAGCAGGCCCCGTGGAGAGTAACCCCTTTCATGGCATGGGTGGACCCTTTAGGAGTGTCAGTGCTCTCTGCTTGGAAGAGCAGAGGCTCCCAGAATGGGCAGGCGTGACGTGCAGCTGTTCCATAGTAGGCTGGTGGGCAGACAAGTGGGGTAGCAGCCCTTCCGGACTTTCTCCCTTGGTGTCCTCTTACCTTGCCTGGCCTTCGTAAATTAGCACTTAATAAATCTCTTACTTGGAACTGAAATTACCTAAATTTTAAAAACAATTGAGTCATCATTATTATTAAGAAAAAGCCTGCATCTTCCTTTTCTTTTGTATCTGTATTGGGAGCCAGCATACAGTAGGTATTTAATTAATGTCCTTTCATCATGGGGACTGCTTCCCATTTCCCACCCACACCCCTTTGAGTAGACTCCAAATCTGGGCCTGGTATAGGTGGGAGGAGGCAGTCTCTATTCTCAAGTGGGAACTGTGGACACACAGTTCTGTTTAGAATTAACAACCATAAGATGCCCACAAGTCACCCTCCCAAAAGTCTTGTCAGGAAAACAAACAAACAAAAAGTGAAATGGGAATGGGCAAAGGCTTCAACTATACCCTTATTCTTCTCTGAGGCTTTATTTTTCCAATCCTGACTTAGAAACAACCACATTCGTTAGACCCCTCCCCTCCCTAGCCCTTGCCTTCCCTTTCTCTGCAGGCCACCACTATGCCCCCTACCTCCCACTGAGGCCAGCAGCTGGTCTTTCCTAATTGGTAATATATTTTAATAAGGACAGGGCCTCAAACAACTGTTGCTATGAATACTGGCTGGTGGAATAGCTCCCTGTCATTAATTTACTTGTTGGTCCTGCTGATGCTTAAGAAAGGATTAATGTAATAAAAATACTAATTAAACAGAAAGTTACACAGTAAAAGAAGAAGAAGGGGAGGGGTATGGGAAGGAGACAGAGAATCATTATTGTTGTTGTTTCTAGCATACATTTTATAATCACACAGCCCTGTCACAACCCTGTGTTGTGACAGAAGTCTTTCTTAAAAAGTTCAGGAGGATTTGAACTTTCTCATTCTCAGTTTCATTCACTGTCCCATTTGATGAGAGTTTCAGGCAAATCGCTGACAGGATGTGCTCCGTCCCCAAGGCAAGGGCTCACACTGAAGTCCATGCTTGGTGGCTGCCTGCACGATGGACTTAGGCAGGCCCTCTGCAGCAAGGCTGTTCCAGCGCATCAAGGGGAGAAGGGCCAAGCCCAAGCTCAGGGAAAGGCATCTCAAACTCTCAACTTTCTATAGTTGGAAAAATGGTTATGATCCTGCTCATTTCTATATATACCTTTCCCTTGGCAATGACAAAAAAAAAAAAAAAAAAAAAAACCATGAGGAAGGAGCTGCGTCTCAGCTTGTGGCGTTGGTCACTCTCTTTCCAAATATAGAGAAGGAATGAGCTGTGGGGGTTAGCGGGATCTATAAAAGCCCAGGCCAGCAGAAGCCCCTTTGTAGCTGCTCTCTCTGGGCAGAGGTGAGTCACAGCCCCTTTACTTCAGTGTGGCCAGTGCACTCTGTGCCGTGGCCCTACCTGCCTTTGGTAAGAATTAGGTGTAGAGCTAGATCCTTCTAGGCCCAAATGCCCACACACCCTCAGCCTCCAGCACCCCACTGAAGCAGGGATCCTTCAGGCCTCCTTACTCCTCCCCATTCTCCCCTTGTGGGCAGGATCCCTCTAGACACTTCACAGACCAAGGCCTGTCCACCACAGCCATGCTCTCCCTTTGCCTCTCTGAGCTGTGCAGAGGAGCATGGGGTTCAGTGCCTTCTGCTGCCCTCACCTTTCACACCTGTGCTGTATGTCTATTGGGTATCCTGCTCTCTCAAGATCACACTGGCTGTGTGTCAATTAGCCAATCTCAGAAATTTCTCCCTATCACAGAAAACATGGAGCCCTGACCCTGGCCTGGAACTACAAGCTTTTTTTTTTTTTTTTTTTTTTTAACAGAGATCTTGTATTTATTGCTCAATTCTAAATGGGGGTTATTGCAGACTGAAGAAAGCACCATAGTGGGCTGGTAGGAGCCAGGTTTGGAGGCAGTTGGGGGACAGTTGGGGCCTTTTACTACCTTAATGGCTAACCTATAGGTCATGTCACATCTGCTCCTCCAGCTCACCTCTGTGGTAAGGCTCTTTTTAAGTTATTAGTCCTTTATCCTTATTTAGTTAATTCATCAAGAGCTGATTTAAAGCTAAACCAGACACTTTTAAAGCGTTTTCAGTTCTTTTTGCATGTTTATTACAGGTCTGATTTTCCGTGGCTCTCGTGGCCTTCTGCTGTCCTCCTGCAGGTGTGACTCTCAGGTGAGAATTCAGGCCATGTCCCTTGGCTGGTGTAAGTCTCCAGGTAACCCTAGTAACCAGTTCCTCCCATCTCCCAATGGAACGAAGGATGCAGCATCTAAGGGAGCTCAGACAGGACAGGCTGGGCAGGAGAGGAGCAGAGAGGAGGCAGCTCTTCAGGAAACTTTTCAAATGGATGCTGAGGTCAGATATGGCTTCTATTAACAGCAACTAAAGGAAGCACTGGGCAGCTTCCTTGTGTGAGGAGGTAGCCACCTTGACTCAAAATGGTTCATAAATTCCTCGGCTATTTTCCATTGAGCATACTCTCTTTGAAGAATAGCATTCATTTTTATGGTGTTTATTTTTAAAGCTTCCCTCAGCAGCACTCGGGTTTTACAGCAAGTGAGGTCCCGAGAGAGTCACACTCACCTCTAAATCTTTCACCGAGCTGAGCCTCAGATAATTGAGGAAGTTGGGGTACATATGCTCTGTGCCCTTTGCAGAGGATAGCCACTCAGTAAATGTGAGCCCATTTGATTTTCCCAGCACTTAACGTCTTGCGGGCTCCTAGGACCTAGAATGGCCTGGCTCCTGGGGCAGCAGATGGCAGAGCAGGTGCTGAGACAGGCCTGGAGCCTGGCTCAGGAAGCAGCTGGGCTCACCTGGTGGGTTTGCCTTCCAGTTGACACCATGAGCAGCGACACTGAGATGGAAGTGTTTGGCATAGCCGCTCCTTTCCTCCGGAAGTCAGAAAAGGAGAGGATCGAGGCTCAGAACCAGCCCTTTGATGCCAAAACCTACTGCTTTGTGGTCGACTCAAAGGAGGAATACGCTAAGGGGAAAATTAAGAGTACCCAGGATGGGAAGGTCACGGTGGAGACCGAGGACAACCGGGTAAGCCCCGTGCGTGGCCTCCACAAGCCGACTGGCCCTGTCTGCTCCTCATAGTTGCCCAATCCATGCATCCACCCCACCCCCAGCCACTTCCCGATGTGGCTCTGGCACTGGAATGCCTCTCACAGTGTCACCGTTTAGCTTTCCCAGGTGTCCTCAGAGAAAGCACAGCAATACTGGCCTCAGGTTGCGGGGGAGGAAAAGAACCTGTTTGTGACTGGTCAAAACGATTAATGTTCAGGCACTTCTGTCACTGTCCACATCACCCTAGGTCAGAAGGGACCAGCTCTGTGCATCCCAAGGGTGCACAGCAGAAGACCTCTTTGAAAACACTCTCCTTTGGTAGCCTAGGTTTCCCCCTAATTCTTCTAGCAATAGCCATCTAACTGAGGAAGTAAGGAAAGTGGGTAAGGGACCCTAGTTGACCGCAAGCTCAGTGTGAAATAGTGGCAACACCATATCATGAAGGTGATAAATTCTGGACTTCACTACTTTCTGGATTTAGACTAGAAGAATCTGGAATGTTCCAAGAAAAGTTAAAAAGAAAAGGAGAGAGAGAGAGAGAGAGAGAGAGAGAGAGAGAGAGAGAGAGAGAGAGAGAGAGAGAGAAATCTAAATAAAAGAAATAGTGTCTGACTTTCCCAGGTGTCCACATCCGGGTTGGGTATGAAGAAAAAAGGCATTGAAAACTGCTCTTCAGTGCTACCGAGCCCTCCCAGAGCCTGGTTCTCTGTGTATTTCAGATGACTGAGCTAAGGATGGTCTTGCAAAGCAGTGGGATGTTATGAAGGACAATCTAAGAACAATACAGACCACTCCCAAGGAGGGCTGGTTTGCCAGGTGGAGAGGAAGCCGAGCTCACAGCCTCTGTGCCCAAGGAAGCCTGGGCACTGGGGCAAAGGGCTTTTCCTCTGAAGGAAGCACAAACACACTTGTCAGTTCTTGGAGCCACCGCTCCACCTCACAGTCCCCTTACCTGGCATGGAGCAGCACTCTGAGCCCAGAAAGGCGGGAGGGGCTGAGGTGGGGCTCGGTTCTCTTTCAGAAGCATGAGCAGTAGGGTGGTGAAGAGGCAAGATGCAGGAGCTGAAGAGCTGCTTTCAGAGAGCTCTGCACGTGGGAAACTCTGTGGGCACCAGCCTGCTGATCCAATGCTACCTCCCTTTTTTTCTTCTGCTCCTGCCTCAGGGACACCTGTGGACATGCCTTTCTCTGAGTAGCTAGGAACGGGCCCATCAGGCGCTGGTGCAGAGTTGTGGCCCAACTAGTGTTCCCGAGCTGGCTCCTGTCCTGCACCATCCCCTGCGTCCACCCACAGAGATCCTCTTTCCTCATTTCTTTCATCTTTCCTCATCCCAGGCCCACTGGGGAGGGAAAACAGAAAAGCCTCACATGGCAGAAACAAATCACAGTCTATCATCAGCATTGCAAGTCACCCGCCCCCTCATCTACCTCTCTGTTAAATGGCGTTTTCTCTGGTGCTTGCTTCCAATCACGGCTCACAAGTCCCTTCCTGGGTGACAGATGTCTGCCGCGGGCAAGCCACACAGACGATACTCACTAAGCACTGCACCGCTTCCCCTTCAGACCCTGGTGGTCAAACCAGAGGACGTGTACGCTATGAACCCACCCAAGTTTGACCGGATCGAGGACATGGCCATGCTGACGCACCTGAACGAGCCAGCCGTGCTGTACAACCTCAAGGACCGCTACACCTCCTGGATGATCTATGTCGGTGCCGACGTTGGCGGTGGCTTCCTGGGGCATTGGATGGGGCTGGGAGTGAAGATGCTTGTGTGTGGATGATGGGATTTCAAAAGATGAGGGCTTGACTGAGCTCTTGAATAGATGAGGGGACATGGGGAAAAGAAGAGGAAGCAAAGGGAAGAGAAAGTTAGAAGATGAGAAAGCAAGAGATGAATGAGGTAGTAAGAAAACAGGCTGGCAGAAGAAGGGCAGGGAGGAGGAGGAGCGATCAAGGAGAGCAGCAAAGATAAGCTTCGGGTCTCAGCCTTGTCGCCGAAGCTGTAGGAGTTCTGGCTATGCCCCTCTTTGAATCTTACTTGTCTCACCTGTAAATAGAGATTATATTTTCCATCTTTACTAGTTTATTGTGAGGAAAAGTAAAAAATAATAAAGGCAAAATGTTTTATACATACATACACACACATATATACATTTTTTTACCCTCCCACAGACTTACTCGGGCCTCTTCTGTGTCACTGTCAACCCCTACAAGTGGCTGCCGGTGTACAACCCCGAGGTGGTGGATGGCTACCGAGGCAAAAAGCGCCAGGAGGCCCCGCCCCACATCTTCTCCATCTCTGACAATGCCTATCAGTTCATGCTGACTGGTAGGTTTCCAAGGAGGATGCCCGAAGTGGTGGATCAGGTGCTGGACAGGGCTTGGGAAAGCTGCCCTGGTGTCCTAGGCCTGTGACCTCCACACGAGGGCGAGGGGGCAAAGGTGCTTAAAGAGGCAGGAAGAGGCCGGATCCCTGAAGGCCCTGCAGGCCCTGGTGAGGAGCTTGCTTTTAATGCAAGTATTGATTAAACCATGTGAAACTGACATTTTTGTGGGCCCAAAGCAATACCGACAATTTCATATGGTTCGGCCTAACATCATTGTATGACACTGACTGGTGACAAACCACGGGCTGGGCTTAAACAGGGGCTTAACGTCTCTGAGTCTCTTTCTCAAGTCCCCACCTAGGACTAAATAAAATATCAGAGGGAAGAGGTATTGTGCCTTGAATTCTGACTGCTTGAGAAATAGGGTAGAACTGGGAAGCTCTTTTTATACTGCCATCAACTCTATTTTATTTTTTCCTATGGCAGATCGTGAAAACCAGTCCATTCTGATCACGTAAGTATCCAAGGCATAGAACAGTTTCATAGCTGTGGCTCCTCTTCCCCAGTGCAGAAGGCAAAGGCACCACTTACTCTATTCTGTTCATTAGAAAGTATTTAGAACAAAGTCTATAATGAAAAGACGGATTTGGGGATGGGCAAGAAGGTATGTGGAAGGTCTCAGAAACTGCAATTAGCCATCCTTGGGTCAGCTCAATGATGGAGTCTTCCCTTGGGCCTCTGCCTCTCTGCCTCACTTTTGTTTGGTAGGTGTGCATCTGATGTGGCTCAGAGTATGTCCAGGCCTCTGTGTGGCATCCCGGGGAGCCTTTTTCTACTAACAGAACTTGTTTCTCTCTCTCTCTCTCTCTCTCTCTCTCTCTCTCTCTCTCTCTCGATTGCTTCAAATAGTGGAGAATCTGGAGCAGGAAAGACTGTGAACACCAAGAGGGTTATCCAGTACTTTGCAACAATTGCAGCTACTGGAGACCTCGCCAAGAAGAAGGACTCCAAAATGAAGGTATGGAGAGGAAGAAGGCTTGCTTTGCTTCCCTTCTAATCTTCGGCTTAACTTCCAAATGAAGGGACACAGAGAGACAAGAGACCCCACCCTTCGAGGAAAAGAGAGCAGGCCAGGATTTAAAATCTTGAAGGACAGCCAGTTATCTTAAATAACCCAGTGTATGGTTGATCGTACAGGCCAAGCTCCTGTCATTTCTCTGGAAAATAAGATTCTAAGGCTAACTAAGAAAGGTCAATTTGGGAGCAGCTCCAAGAGCTTCTTTTTTTTTTTTATGGCAGAATCACATACACCTTGAGAGAACTATAGCATATACTTGCCTTTCTAAACAAAAATATTACAACAGTTTGGCATGAATACAGACAATCTAATAGGCTGGAGAATCAAAGAATTGAATGAAGCATTAAAAGAATTTTAAGTCAAGACACCCAATTTAGCTAAATACAACAAAATGACAAAAGTGTTTTGAGTGAGGTGTGCTGGTGATTTGGCTGGTCCTCACACTGGAAAGTCAGAGAGGGAGGAACTGGCTTTGCTGTAGACTGCCAGGAAGCAAGGACAGGCGGGAGTAACAGAGCTGGGGAGTATTGCCTACTGTCCTTTTATGGCTTCTCCCCCCCGCCCCGCCTCCCCCCCCCACCTCCCCCCCCCCCCCCCCCCGGATTTCGTGCATCAGGGGACTCTGGAAGACCAAATCATCAGTGCCAACCCGTTGCTGGAGGCCTTCGGGAATGCCAAGACTGTGAGGAATGACAACTCGTCCCGCTTTGTGAGTCTGGGTTCAAGTTGGCTCGGGTATTCTCTGTGGCTTATGAAGTGAGCAAGTTTTCTGACCTCATCGAGATCACAGTCAGCAGAGACAGATAACTAAAGAACAAAACAAATAACAAGACGATTTTGGATAATGATACATTCCTCCTGTAAAGTTCAATAAACGTGGGGTGTGATAGAGTAAATGGAGCAGGGTCTCCTTTAGACAAGAATAGCAGGGAAGGTCTTTTCGGGGTCTGGCCTGTGAACCCCAAGATCTACAGGATGAGGAGGGACAAAGGGCCTAAGCAAGTGCACAGTCTCTGTAGTGGGGGAGGGCCTAGTCTAGTCAAGGGACCTACAGAGGGTCTGCATGGCAGCTGTGAGGTGGGCAAGGAGGCGCTTCACGGTGGGAGGGAAGAGGCAGAAAGAGACCTGGCCACATGACCACATAGGAGCAGGTGGATTGTGAGAAGGAGTTTAGATTTTATTCTCAAAACTACTGAAGGATTCTATAAGCAAGGAAGTGGTAGGGTTTGATTTGCATCTTGAAAATATCATTCTCTTACTTTGTTGACTAGATAGGGTAAGGAGGTTTGGAGGCATTGTGGAATAAAAGGGATGTGAAAAGGGAGGCTCATCAAACTGGAAAGAGAAAAGGGGAGAAAGAGGAGGACGTGTTTAATTTCAAACTACAGGGAACTAAAGCTCCTATTCACATGACCCGGGAGACAAGTAGGATCACTTGGAGCCTGGTAGACTCTGATCTCCCTTCCTTCCTGCAGGGCAAGTTCATCCGAATCCATTTTGGTACCACTGGGAAGTTGGCCTCTGCAGATATTGAAACTTGTGAGTAGATCATTGGGATCAGATGATGATGTCTCATGGTGGTGGGAAGCAGTTTGGAAGAGCCCCGTGTTTGTGTTCATAGATCTGCTGGAAAAATCAAGAGTGACCTTTCAGCTGAAGGCTGAGAGAAGCTACCACATCTTCTATCAGATACTTTCAAACAAGAAGCCTGAGCTCATAGGTGAGGAAGTCGCCACTGGGTTTGTCTTTTAGACGTTTTGGCTCTAATATCACTGCACCCGGAGAGCTACACCTATACGTAGGGGATTTGACAGCCATTGGAAGGAGTTTGTTTTAGAAATGGGATGTGGCTATATTGGCAGTGACATGCCAATGTGAAAAAAGGAATCCTATGGACAGCAGCAAGATTAAATCACTACTGTATTCAGCACTGGTTTATAAAGACCTCTGAACAACTAAGCATTTAATGATACTTTAGCGCCCTCTTGTGTTCTGATACAGAAAACAACCTTTCATCAAATGCTGTGAGGCCAGTGCAAAATCAGGTGAACAATCTATCCTGTGGATAGTCACCTTGCCTTTTCTTTGTTCTGCACTTAACCCACGCCTCATGCACACTGTCTTCTTTGCCCTTTGGCTATCTTTGCTCAGGCTTCTAGTCCCAAGCCTGGAAATAGGCTGCAGCTTTTCAAAAAATTTTGGAAAAACTATGATTATACCAAACAACCTGTGCTTCCCTTAATGCGGGCTCTTGTCCTAACCCACACTCAGCCAGTTTCCCTATTAACTTTTCTGAATCTGCATCAATATTCATTATTTGTATACACTTTAAGATAATTTAAGTACTGTATCTTCTCTGGGGTTCTTAACCTACATTTCACAGGTGGGCTGCACAGTCTTCCTTGGACTTTATATTCAGCCACAGCCTGAGTATCATGAGGCTGTTTAAAAGAGATATCTAACTCTAAATTCAGTTTGGGCTCCAGCAGTAAAAGTCTCAGCCCAGAAAACAGGTGCTCACATCCATTTGGTGGGTGTTTTCTTTGAATCTATGTGACCTCCTCTAACTATTCATTATTTCAGAGCTGCTGCTTATTACAACCAACCCTTACGACTACCCCTTCATCAGCCAGGGTGAAATCCTGGTGGCCAGCATTGATGATGCAGAGGAGCTGTTGGCTACAGATGTGAGTGCAACCGAGAGAAAGGAGTAGGGTGCTCCCCTCAGTCACTGGGGCCAACCAAGTGAAATCCTGTTCTTTCAATGCCAGAGTGCCATTGACATTCTGGGCTTCACCCCAGAAGAGAAATCTGGACTCTACAAGCTGACAGGCGCTGTGTTGCACTATGGGAACATGAAGTTCAAGCAGAAGCAGCGAGAGGAGCAGGCAGAGCCAGACGGCACCGAAGGTACAAAATCACCACAACGGGCTGTAAGCAGAGCTGGGTGGTTGTTCAGCTGAGATAGTTTGGTGCCTCTTTTGAAAGTGATTAATCCTTCTTCCCGTTAGAGAGGTGAACCTTGGGGCTCAGATACCTATAGGACTGTTACCACCCCTGTTTGCTGAATCACAAGAAGAGTTCTACTTCAGATGCAATGAGAAGTGATCAGGGCTTTCTGGAACCCAATCCTGCCTTTTCACAAAATCTATCACATCCTCTGAGCAACCTAGCATCTATTGGCTGCATATAAGCAATGTAGGAATGTGGAATGTAAAATGCACTGAGACAGACTTAGCTAAGCTTTGCAACATCTGGATGTTTTCCAAGGGGTTTTCCTTTGCAATTATCTTTCTTTTTGTACCAGTGGCTGACAAGACAGCCTATCTTATGGGCCTGAACTCTTCAGACCTCCTGAAAGCTTTGTGCTTCCCCAGAGTGAAAGTTGGGAATGAATATGTTACCAAAGGTCAAACTGTGGATCAGGTAAGTGTCTGCTTCAAGACCAGGAAGGATGTAGGCACATAACGGCCACTGCCTTTAGACTCATTAGCTGAGCTTTCCCAATAGGTTCATCACGCTGTGAATGCCCTTTCCAAATCGGTTTATGAAAAGTTGTTCCTGTGGATGGTCACTCGCATCAACCAGCAGCTGGACACGAAGCTACCAAGGCAACACTTCATTGGGGTTTTGGACATTGCAGGCTTTGAGATCTTTGAGGTTCGTGTTGCTTATATTCATGCTTTCATGTGGCCTTGTTTGGGGAGACTGTTTTCCAGGATCCTCTAGGGAAGATATCAAGGTGGCCAACATGTCTTAGCATCACATCTTGTAGGAAAGCTAGACAGAGGGTGGATCCTATAGAAGAGCATGTGGTAGGGTTTGTATTATTTTAAGATAGGGAACACTTGGGTCAAGGGCAATTTTAAAAAATAATGTCCAATGAATTAAAAAAAAAATCTCAAATATGTCTATATGCCTGGCTCTTAGTGTGAGCCAGGCATATAGAGAATTTTATAATAAGCCAATCATGCAATATTTAACAGAAACATCCTACTGGTTCATCAAAGTGTGTATTTGGTATCTACCAGGTATAAGACATGCAGATGAATAAAAGATGAGCCTGTAGTCCGTAGAGGAAGATGGGAAGTATATAAGGCAGACTGTGGTCAGTGCACGAGAGAGGCCCAGACCATGTGAACTCAGGAGAGGGGGAAGCACCTTCTGGCTGGAAGTTCAGAGAAGACTCCAAGGAGGAGATATGATCTGAGCCAGGCCTTGAAGAATGTGACCATATCTGAAAGCATAAATGAGCTGGCTAGAGCCTGAGCAATGAGGAGGAAGATTGGTGGGTCTTTGATTTTGAAAAAAGTCTAACTTTTCATGTGAACATTGTATTTTGATGTTAGTATAACAGCCTGGAGCAGCTGTGCATCAACTTCACCAACGAGAAACTGCAACAGTTTTTCAACCACCACATGTTCGTGCTGGAGCAGGAGGAGTACAAAAAGGAAGGCATCGAGTGGACCTTCATTGACTTCGGGATGGACCTAGCTGCCTGCATTGAGCTCATAGAAAAGGTATCCTGTTCTATTCACTCAGAAACCTCTCCTCGTATACTCTGCTGCTCATCACTGCAGCTCATGTTTACTCCATATGCATTTTGCCTTGCCTTAATCTAGCCTATGGGCATCTTCTCCATCCTGGAAGAGGAGTGTATGTTCCCCAAGGCCACAGACACCTCCTTCAAGAACAAGCTGTATGACCAGCACCTGGGCAAGTCCAGCAACTTCCAGAAACCCAAGGTGGTCAAAGGCAGAGCCGAGGCCCATTTCTCTCTGATCCACTACGCGGGCACCGTGGACTACAGTGTCTCGGGCTGGCTGGAGAAGAACAAGGACCCTCTGAATGAGACCGTCGTTGGGCTGTACCAGAAGTCCTCCAACAGGCTCCTGGCACATCTCTATGCCACCTTTGCCACCACGGACGGTAACAGACTCCATAGGGTGCCTTGGAGTCATGCTTTCTCCCTCCATTCGGTCCACAGGACTGAATAACCTGTATAGATGTGCTAACAGCATGTGCCCTCTTATTTCTTTCAGCTGACAGCGGAAAGAAGAAAGTTGCCAAGAAGAAGGGTTCTTCCTTCCAAACTGTCTCTGCCCTTTTCAGAGTAAGAAAATACAAGTTTATTTGCTTGCATTTGGTTTAAGTCATCTCAAAATGAGCAATGTAGAAATTCTAAACTTGGTTTCTTTAAGAATAGTAAATGAGGTCTTAATCTGATTACTGTCATTTAGTGAAGTTGAATGATGGTATAATGATATATAAATGAGATTTAACCATGTAGGACCAAAATTTAATTATCATTTTATGCTGCAACTAGCTGGGTTGTCTGGCCTAGGAGGTAAGTGCTCAGCACAAACTTTCTGACTTGCCTGAAGGACACATGGAATAGCATCTCATTCTCTCAGTGGGACCAGATACATCTCTTGAGTTGATTTTGGAGGGCATTTTATATATGGTTAGTCTCTGGTTCCCTGTGAAGCAAAAGACTATTATAAAAGTTATTTGCCTACTCCTCTAACCATAGAACTATTAAAAGAAAGAATTAGATAATTCCATTATTCTTTAGAATTCATAAGTTTAAAACATATATCTCATTTTTCATTATATGTCTCTGTGTTTGTAAAAGCCTACATACAGCAGACTGTCAAATGTAATCTTTTTTTTTTTTTTTTTTAGGAAAACCTGAACAAGCTGATGTCAAATTTAAGAACTACTCACCCTCACTTTGTGCGCTGTATAATTCCCAATGAAACGAAAACCCCAGGTAAGATACCTTCTGGCTCTCTAGATGGTGGTCGATTTTTAAGAAATTCTGTGTGAAGCTGACGTTCTGTGCTTCTGTTCTCAGGGGCTATGGAGCATAGTCTTGTCCTCCACCAGCTGCGCTGTAACGGTGTCCTGGAGGGCATTCGCATCTGCAGGAAGGGATTCCCAAATCGGATTCTCTATGGGGATTTTAAACAAAGGTGTGTCATAAAAATGCTCTATGTGATGCTTGATATGATGTACAATTAGTGGAATTTGAGAGAGAAATAATGATAAAAAGACCCATTTCAACAGAACAGTTATAGATTTTCGTGTCAAATGAATAATCTACCACTTGGTCAAGGTATACACATACCTCTTTCTTCCACGTTTTCTCAGTAGTTTATCTGATATATACTGGGCAGAAAATACCTTGCCTAAGGATCAGGAGGCTTAGATTCCAGGCCATTATCTAGCAGCATGATTACAAGCAAGTTTGTTTTACTCTCTGGACCTTGGCTGTCTTGCCTACAGGAAGTGAGGCTTGAACTGGATGGTCTCCAAAGTTTATGTGTTTGCTAATTGTCTTTGATTGTTTCTGTCTCTACAACTGCAGATATCGAGTGTTGAATGCCAGTGCAATCCCTGAGGGACAATTTATCGACAGCAAGAAAGCTTGTGAAAAGCTGTTGGCATCCATCGATATTGATCACACTCAGTACAAATTTGGACATACCAAGGTAATGTGTTAATTACGACAGATGCTGGACTTTAGTTCCCTTTAGCCTTCTTCAGAAAACTGACTCATGCCATCCTTCTCTCCTCTAAGGTGTTCTTTAAGGCTGGCTTGCTGGGAACCCTGGAAGAAATGCGTGATGACCGCCTGGCCAAACTGATCACCCGGACCCAAGCTGTGTGCAGAGGGTTCCTCATGCGTGTGGAATTCCAGAAGATGGTGCAGAGAAGGTTGAGCAGGGTTTTTGTTCAAACAAGAGATCTTTGGGAGAAGTGGGGAGTCTCTCTTAGAAATAACTCATATTTTATTTTTAGGGAGTCCATCTTCTGCATCCAATACAACATTCGTTCATTCATGAATGTGAAGCACTGGCCGTGGATGAAACTTTTCTTCAAGATCAAGCCCCTCCTCAAGAGTGCAGAGACAGAGAAGGAGATGGCCACCATGAAGGAAGAGTTTCAGAAAACCAAAGATGAACTTGCCAAGTCAGAGGCAAAAAGGAAGGAACTGGAGGAAAAATTGGTGACTCTAGTACAAGAGAAGAATGACCTGCAGCTCCAAGTACAGGCTGTATGTGCTTAGAAATATTTTCTTTCTTTACTTTCCTTCTAAATTTGATTATTTAGGAAAGTTAGGATTTTGGTGGGATTTCTGCTTTTTAGTTGCTATGCTTCATTAAAACTTCATGTATAACAAAATACTGGAATGTCACAAACCTTCTCTCACTAAAGAAAATCATAAAATAATGATTGTTTTTCAAAGGAAAGTGAAAACTTGTTGGATGCTGAGGAAAGATGTGATCAACTGATCAAAGCCAAATTCCAGCTTGAAGCTAAAATCAAAGAGGTGACCGAAAGAGCTGAAGATGAGGAAGAGATCAATGCTGAGCTGACAGCCAAGAAGAGGAAACTGGAAGATGAATGTTCAGAGCTCAAGAAAGACATAGATGACCTCGAACTAACACTGGCCAAGGTTGAAAAGGAAAAGCATGCTACAGAGAACAAGGTACTCTCTTTGTCATTCTTTCTAGTTTGATGTAGGCATTGCAAACCATACTGTATTTCTTCTTATAATTGCTCGCGACTTTCTCTTAGGTTAAAAACCTTACTGAGGAACTCGCCGGGTTGGATGAAACAATTGCAAAGTTAACCAGGGAGAAGAAGGCCCTCCAAGAGGCCCACCAGCAGACCCTGGATGACCTCCAAGCTGAAGAAGACAAAGTCAATTCTTTGAGTAAAATCAAGGGCAAACTGGAACAGCAGGTCGATGATGTAAGTAAAGATTGCTAATTGGAAGTCCTAGAGCTTCGGGGTTGGAAGAGCCCCCAGAAATCTTCTGGTGCAAAGCATTTGTTCTCAAAAAGAAATGATGCTTCTTGCAGCTGGAAAGTTCCCTAGAACAAGAGAAGAAGCTCCGTGTAGACCTGGAAAGGAACAAAAGGAAGCTTGAGGGAGACTTGAAGCTTGCCCATGAGTCTATACTAGATCTGGAGAATGATAAGCAACAGCTGGATGAAAGGCTCAAGAAGTACGCTCTAAAACTACTGATTTTAATTTGGCAAGTTACTTGGTATTTTGTCTTTATATATTCTACATTTCTGTTCACAGGAAGGATTTTGAATATAGTCAACTGCAAAGCAAAGTGGAGGATGAGCAGACTCTGGGGCTTCAGTTTCAGAAGAAAATCAAAGAGCTACAGGTAGGAGGTGTTGTATTTTTCTTTTACATGTGGGTCACTCGCAGTGGGCTGGGTGCTCTGTGTTATAAGCCATTTAGAGCAAGTCAGCAGCACCATGGGTCTGCCTGCCTCAGTGGTTTCCTTTCTACTGGGCTGACACAGCAGTGATAAATAATTTTTCCAGTATTTTAAATGAAATACAAATTGGAATATTCTGAATTGACATTTAGTTGAATGGACAATATCCTGGGCTGATCACTGCAGGACAATGATCATATTGGGGCAGAGAAAATTCATATTAAAGGAAATTAGCAACATTCACATTTCTCTGGGAGAAGTTCCAGAATCAGTTTGTCTTACGGGAATGGAAACTAGCTCATTCTTGACATTTAGAGTGAATCACTGGGACTGATTGGCTGCCCTCTACAGGCTCGAATTGAGGAGCTGGAAGAAGAGATTGAGGCAGAGAGGGCGACCCGAGCAAAGACAGAAAAACAGCGCAGCGACTATGCCCGAGAACTGGAGGAGCTGAGTGAGAGGCTGGAGGAAGCTGGAGGAGTCACCTCCACCCAGATAGAACTGAACAAGAAGCGGGAGGCCGAGTTCCTGAAACTGCGCAGGGATCTGGAGGAGGCCACCCTGCAGCATGAAGCCACGGTGGCCACCCTGAGGAAGAAGCACGCGGACAGCATGGCTGAGCTCGGGGAGCAGATTGACAACCTGCAGAGGGTCAAGCAAAAGCTGGAGAAGGAGAAAAGCGAGTTCAAGTTGGAGATTGACGACCTCTCCAGCAATGCAGAGAGTGTGTCGAAATCAAAGGTACTTGGGCAGGATGGGGCCCTATGCTTTCTATTAAAGAGATCTCTTTGGTCATCAAAATCGCAGTGCTTACCTAATTTTCTTCTCCTTTTCGCTCTTTTAGGCAAATCTGGAAAAAATATGTCGAATGCTGGAGGATCAGCTAAGTGAGGCCAGGGGCAAGAATGAGGAAATTCAGAGGAGCATGAGTGAGCTGACGACACAGAAGTCTCGTCTTCAGACTGAGGCCGGTGAGCAATGGGAAATGAACAGGCGGGGCGACACCTTACAAACGCCTAATGGGGCAACTGGTGAAAACTGAAGGGCAGCATTTGTTTGGAAGAGAAACAATTGGAATAACATACAAAAAGAATCAGTCAAAATATGAGAGAGAGAGAGAGAGAGAGAGAGAGAGAGAGAGAGAGAGAGAGAATGCAACCAGAAAAAGAAGAAACTCAAAATATCATCTGGTTCAAACTCTTTCAAAATTAGTATAATCTTGCATCAAAAAGAGTCTAAATGGTAAAAAAATGGGACTAGAAACCAAGCCCGATGGCCTTTCTACTTCTTGCTGCACATAGATTTAGATTGTCTGCTGTCAAGTGAAGTGAAATGAAGTATTTTCAGATTGGCCGCAATCAAGACAATAAATAAAAGAACATGGCCAATCTGTATGGGCTCTTGGTATGTAATAAAAATACAAGGGAACATTATTTGGGGCTTTTACCTAGAAAATGTGGCTCTACCCAGCACTGGCCCTGCAGCCCATTATCACAGGTGAATCAATCCTTTGCTAAGAGTCACAACCAAGACAAGAAATGAAGAAAAGAAGTTAAGTTGCCACTTCTAAAATAATTTCGAGATTATAAAGAGCTCTGAAGCTTCTCACCCCCTCTCTTTTTTTCTTTCACTTCCATATGAGCATGTAAACCTGAACTTACCACGTTCACCCAAGAGTCTACCTTCAAATTATTAGGGATATCAAGTCCTTGGAAAAGCAATATTTCCCTTAATGACAAATTGACAAATAACTGGAAACACCAGCCACTGGAAGGTCTGATGGGAGTTTTTGGGTGATCCAGGTTATGTTTAAATTTACGATGGTTCTCAATGGGCTTTATTGACAAAAGTCACTCCACACTTCTAGTAGTTTATGACAACTTATCAGGTTGTGTGTTCATTTTCTCTTTTATGGACTCATACCTTCATCCCTAAGAAAGGACCACAACTTAAAATTTTTACTCTCTCCCCAGATCATAGCACAGTGCTTTACATACGGTGTCTTACACACACTTGATGAATGAATGAATGAATGAATGACCTAAAAACATTTCTTTCTGGACACAGGTGAGCTGAGTCGCCAGCTGGAAGAAAAAGAGAGCATAGTATCCCAACTTTCAAGGAGCAAGCAAGCATTTACCCAGCAAATAGAAGAGCTCAAGAGGCAGTTAGAGGAAGAAAGCAAGGTACGTCATCTGAGAAAGTGCTTCCTTGATCTAATTTTCAAGTACTACCTGCAAGAAAAAAAGGCAACTTTATTCAGTAGGTGATGATAGTGGGAACATACTTGGATTGTATCACCCACATGTCAGTGAATTGTTAATCCTCTAGGGGCTCTCCTCTTTCTTGACTTTTTCAGGCCAAGAATGCCCTGGCCCACGCCCTGCAGTCCTCCCGCCACGACTGTGACCTGCTGCGGGAACAGTATGAGGAGGAGCAGGAAGGCAAAGCTGAGCTGCAGAGGGCGCTGTCCAAGGCCAACAGCGAGGTTGCCCAGTGGAGGACCAAATATGAGACAGACGCCATCCAGCGCACAGAGGAGCTGGAGGAGGCCAAGTACACAACTCCATTTACCTTTAGAAGAACTTGAACTCTTGAATGGTCATATGATAGAGGGCACTGACTTTAGAACTACTTGGGAATAATTTTTTTTTGTTAATAGATGTTTCTCCATTTCGTCTGTCTTTTAATGCCATGCTGTTCCATTAGGGGTAACTGGCCTTAGCACATTTCATTAAGACAGACAGCTTTGATCATGATTAAAGACAAGGAAGGTTACTGGTCACTGATTTTTAGCAACCAGGAAATTCTCCTTGGCTTATGAAATGGGAACTTGAATCACATGATGAATACTGATGTGTGAGAGGATTGAAACTTAAATAGTATCTGCTCCTATTTCGTATTCTTCAAGAAAAAAACTTGCTCAGCGCCTTCAAGATTCTGAGGAACAGGTTGAGGCAGTGAATGCGAAATGTGCTTCCTTGGAGAAGACCAAGCAGAGGCTGCAAGGCGAGGTCGAGGATCTGATGGTTGATGTGGAGAGAGCCAACTCCCTGGCTGCCGCGCTAGACAAGAAGCAGAGGAACTTTGACAAGGTGTGGGGTCTGCTCCATGCTGGCCAAATGCCATGATGTGGGGAACGCCTTGTGGTCATGGATGGAGGAGATGGGTCCCAGTCCTGCCCCGCCCCACCAGCGGTATTACCTGGGCAGAGTCCTTGAGCTTCACTGAGCTGTAGTTTCCTCATCTATAAATTGAAATGGGGATTGGATGGGGTAGAAGTCTCTTTAAAGCATTGTCAGTAGAGACAGGCCCATTTCTACAATGGTACTCAGCCCCAAACATTTTCCTGCCCCTGGCTGCTGGTCTGTCTTCTGGGTGGCTGAAATGTGGGAATTCAACTCGGGTCCCATTGAGAAGCTTTCTGGAAGCCCCCTTTCAGCATGGCAGATAGGTTGATTTGAACCAAAGTTTTAATAAAATATTTTAAAATTCAGAGCCATCTTCATATTAGGAACAGGGCAATTTTGCCCAGCTAATTCCTCCTCAAAGAATCCATTTGCTTTTTGGAGACAATTGCTACTGATCAATTATTGATCTTGAGTAAATTTATAAAATAAAATCTTGGTTCATCCAATAACCAAAAACAAGGAGCTAGGTGAGAGATACAGCCGAGTGTAGCCCCAACTCTAAGATTTACCTTAACCATTATATTTAATTAGAAGCTTGGAGGAGATGAGCTAATAAACAGAGATACTTTCCATCCCGGTGTTCCAGGTGTTAGCTGAATGGAAAACAAAGTGTGAGGAGAGTCAGGCAGAGCTGGAGGCATCGCTGAAGGAATCTCGTTCTTTGAGCACTGAACTCTTCAAACTGAAAAATGCCTATGAAGAAGCCTTAGATCAACTTGAAACTGTGAAACGAGAAAATAAGAACTTAGAGCGTAAGCAGTTTAAAACCATCTGAAATCTCCCTTCACGCTGTTGCCGGAGCATGTGCTGGAGTGGGCACGACTCCACGCTCAAATTCCTACACGTCTGTCCGTTGATGCATGTACAGAAGGCATTCATCATCTGTGGGGGGTTTTTTTTTTTTTTTTGAGTCTCTCTCTATATACAATATCTTATCTCTAGCAAACAGCAGGCTTAGAATTGTAATAAACTAGGTAAAAAGGATTTAGTTGATGTTTACCATGCCTGGAAACCTGTAAGGAGGTGTTCTAATGCAATCAAAATTTATTTCTTTGCAGAGGAGATAGCAGATCTCACAGAACAAATTGCTGAAAACGGTAAGACTATCCACGAACTGGAGAAATCAAGAAAGCAGATCGAGCTGGAAAAGGCCGATATCCAGCTGGCTCTTGAGGAAGCAGAGGTGAGCAGAAAGCTTGGGAGGCAGCGGCAGGAACAGGCACAGCCCTGGTGGAGTGCCAGCCTCGGAGAACAGCTGGCCCCACTCTGTGTCTTACTTCTTGTTTCTGTAAAATCACGGTCCTGAAACCCGATCCTTTCCTGTCAAATAGCATAACTGTGAGGTTGAATGAGATAATACTGTGAATCGTCTTGGACTTATTGAAGAAAATCGTTACACTACAATAGATCTAAAAATGAGGCTTGACAAAATCCTAGACGATTTTAAAATATCAGGTGCTTTTCACTCCTCAGAAATAAGATCATTTAAATGTTATTCTCTTTCAACAGTATAATCTAAAGCAAACAGCAATAGAACAGATTTTATTTCTGCACTGAAGATAAATTAAGGATTCTTTTTTTTTAAGATAAAAGATAGTTTTGAATTGTAGAGTTAGAGTTACAAATATTCTACTGAAGATGTATTACCCTAAAGGGCAGTGTAGCAGGCTCTATACTACCACTGGTATTATTTCTATTTTTTTATTCTTTAAAGGCTGCCCTTGAGCATGAAGAGGCCAAGATCCTCCGAATCCAGCTGGAACTGACACAAGTGAAATCAGAAATCGACAGAAAGATTGCTGAGAAAGATGAAGAGATCGAGCAGCTGAAGAGGAACTACCAGAGAACGGTAGAAACCATGCAGAGCGCCCTGGATGCCGAAGTCCGGAGCAGGAATGAAGCCATCAGGATCAAGAAGAAGATGGAGGGGGATCTGAATGAAATTGAGATCCAGCTGAGCCACGCCAACCGCCAGGCCGCAGAAACCCTCAAACACCTCAGGAGTGTCCAGGGGCAGTTGAAGGTTTGAGAGAGTTCCGGTGGGAAACCGCTCCTCTCCTCAAATGCTCAGATGTCAGCTAGGCTCATGGTCCTGAAGCCTCAACTTCAACTAGACTTTTCTGTTTTTCTCTGGCTAGGACACCCAGCTACACCTGGATGATGCTCTCCGGGGCCAGGAGGACCTGAAGGAGCAGCTGGCAATCGTGGAGCGCAGAGCCAACCTGCTGCAGGCCGAGGTGGAGGAGCTGCGGGCTTCTCTGGAGCAGACAGAGAGAGCCCGGAAACTGGCTGAACAAGAGCTCCTGGATTCCAATGAGAGAGTGCAGCTGCTGCACACCCAGGTGAGGGAAGAGGGCAGCAGAGGGGAGAGACCTGCCTCAGACCGGCCTGGGTAACTCCCATTCTTCTGGCCCTAGAACACCAGCCTCATCCACACCAAGAAGAAGCTGGAAACAGACCTCATGCAGCTGCAGAGCGAGGTTGAAGATGCCAGCAGGGATGCAAGGAATGCTGAAGAGAAAGCAAAGAAGGCCATCACAGATGTAAGGCTTTTTTTCCTGCTCCCGTGAAGCTGCCCAGACTCTGTTTCAATAAAGCCTCCTGCCCTTTCCCAGCCATGAGACAGTTCCCATCAGACAGGTTGGGGCCTCCCTGGGGACACAAATGGTGTGTGTTCAGCTTCCAAACCACTGCCAACCTCTCTCAAACTCAGTGTGTCCCCTCCTGCACATTTTCAAGGTAGATATGAGAAATATAAGGGACAACAGGGAAAAAAACCACGAAAGACTGAAAGGGATTATATTGTTTCTTGTGCCCATAGGGAAGCATACTTTTATTTCCTTCAACATATGACTTACTCCAAATGTAAAAAGGAGACCCTCAGATGTCAATATCCCACCAAATTTCACTGTACGCAAATGAAGCTGGCTGGCTTCATTCTCACCAGCACCTAACCTTCCTGGGTCTCGAGGCCTTGTCCCCACAGCCGCATCTCCCACAGCGCCCTCTGCTGCCTGATGGAGAACACTACCTTGCAACTATTTTACTCCTCTCCTTGTTCACACACACCCTAATTCTCTAGAGGTTTTCCCTTAATCTCATTATCTCCAAACCTCTGATCAGAAGATCAGTCTTCTCTAAATCTTGAGTTCCTTTGAAAAAAATATATTGGCGATCGTGTTGACAATGAAAGAAAGAATTTCATTGGGGTGGGCGAAGGTCCCAAGGAGGCCTGTTTAAGAAAAGGAGGAGACCATTTCCCGTCCAGTCCTTGAACGTTTTGTTTCTTAGATTCATTAATATACCTTGTGTGTCCTTTCTCATATTCCCTTCTGGAAGGGTGTGCTCAATCATCTTACCTATAGTTCTTCTTTAGCATGGCTCTGATCTTCTGGGTACCTGAGTTTTGACAGCTCCCAGGCACTTAATCTTTGTCTGCATCTTTGCTTTTTTAGGCGGCCATGATGGCCGAGGAGCTGAAGAAGGAGCAGGACACCAGCGCCCACCTGGAGCGGATGAAGAAGAACCTGGAACAGACAGTGAAGGACCTACAGCACCGTCTGGATGAGGCTGAGCAGCTGGCTCTGAAGGGCGGGAAGAAGCAGATCCAGAAACTGGAGACACGGGTACTTGCGGGAAGAGTTCCAGCATTAGCAGAGCTTTCTGGCTTCTCCCATTGTTGCTATAGCCCTGGACTAATTTCCCAACTCTGTACCCCAGATCCGAGAGCTGGAGTTTGAACTTGAAGGGGAGCAGAAGAAGAACACTGAGTCTGTCAAGGGACTGAGGAAATATGAACGGCGGGTCAAGGAGTTAACTTACCAGGTAAGTAGAAAGAAAACCAGAGAGGCATTATTATTATTTTTTTCTATAAAATGCAAACACCACCCTGGATTCTCTCTCCAGAGTAAAGAAAGACACACTTCGGCCCCAGAAAACTGGCCAGACCTTATGTGACTCTGCCCCCTCCTCTAGTTACATTGTCGCATTCTCACTTTTAGAGTGAAGAGGACAGGAAGAATGTGCTGAGACTACAGGATCTGGTGGATAAACTTCAAGTGAAAGTCAAATCCTACAAGAGGCAGGCTGAGGAAGCTGTAAGTCAGACACTTCTGTGATTTTACAAACAGTAGTTTGTTCCCCGCAGTAAGCTCTAAGAGAGGTGTACGAGGTATACACTGATCTTACCTGCCTGGGCTCTTTGGTTTTAGGATGAACAAGCCAATGCTCATCTCACCAAATTCCGAAAAGCTCAGCATGAGCTTGAGGAAGCTGAAGAACGTGCCGATATTGCAGAATCTCAAGTCAATAAGCTTCGTGCTAAGACCCGAGACTTCACTTCCAGCAGGGTAGGTGGTTCCTAGTGGCACTAGATAGAGAGCAGTAGACGTATGCCGGAGTTGCAGGCCCCCAGACAACCCGGGAAGAACCCATGTGATACAGACGCTTTTAAACTGGAAGGAGCCTTAGAGAATTCTCAACTTTAGAACTGGTTGATCTTGGGCTCAGAAAAGGAAGAGATATTTTTAAGGTCACTTAGCTGAGAAGACCCCCTCTAGAACCCAGGTCTGTAAGTCATTATAAAAATTAAACACCATCTTCAAAAGGAATGAATGTTTTCCCCTGAGATATTTCAAGTGCCCTCTGTTGACTCTGTCTTCAGTCACTATAAATGTAAGTAGATACCCGTAGGTAAGAAGCCCCGATGTATGGGGCTAGTTCTCTCTGAGGGCCAGTTTCTCATGCTATGGGGTGAATTTCTCCATGTATATAATCATGTATTCTTCTGCGGTGCAAAAAATATCCTGTGTCCTACTTAAGTGTGTAAGCAAGCAACTCCCTGATGCTCGCCAGGAGAGGGAGCAAGAGAAAACACCTATGCCATGTAACATAACTAAAAATACTATGTTCTTTGCAGATGGTGGTTCATGAGAGTGAAGAGTGAGTGATCCTCTTCTGGAACAGGACAGAAAATATGCAAAATGTATATTTTCATGGTTCCTGACTATTTTTCTTAATTTCCATATTACTGCTTTTCACATGCAATAAACTTTGCTTTGTTTGCTGTTTCATTAAATTTGTTTTCCTCTTTCTTGTGGGGAAGCGGTTCATCATTTGGTAATTTCAATGACTGATGTCGAAATCTCGGTAGGCAGATGGCTTGATAAATTCAATTGGTGTGTGTCTATGGGGATAAGGAGAGTTTGCTCTTGGTTAAAACTTGAGATTAGATCGGAAGGAAAAAATACTCTTAGGTTAACCACTGCTTTGGCAGGGGGAGGGTGGAAAGGAGGAGTTTATTAAGAGTCATCTCTCAAGATGATGTGAGGGAAACGCAAAGGTTCAGTTTGGAAAATGGTGCCTCAGGTTGAATAGAGTTATAAGTCAAGGGACAATATCCTCCCCCTGACACACACACACTCTCTCTCTCTCTCTCTCTCTCTCTCTCGCTCTCTCTCTCTCTCTCTCTCTCTCTCACACACACACACACACACACACACACACACACACACACACACTCTATCAGGGAACCTCCAGAATGTTCGCTGGGCAGTGCTCCAGGCAGGCATTGTGCTAACTCTCAGGAACACACACACGAATAAAATGGCACACGGTCTCTCCAGTGCACATGGACTCCCGAGTCCTTGGCTTGGTTTACACAATAAAAAAAAATCTCACTTCTTACCCAGGGTAAACTTTTCTTTACTTTAAAAGAGAAAACACAGCAGCCAAATATAAGTCAAAATAATCGTCTGGCTGGTCTGCTAATGGAAACCACATCTTCTAACCCAGATCAATTGTTTGTTGTCATAATTCAACTTATCAGAAATAGTTGTCAAGTTCCCTTCTTTATCTGATTCTAGATGATTAGGAGATGGCCAGTTTGACTTCATGGGAAGTAAAGACCCAGGTGAGTTCTCTTTAGCACCCAACACTGAGTTTATCATCTCTTGGATTTGTCATTTATAGAAAGGAGATTGAGGTCACTAATGATGTCAGAATTGGCTCATTAGTATTTCAGATAATTCTGTCTCAAAAGCCAAATTTTTTTGACTTGCTTTCAATACTTCATGGAAACACTGTGACTAAAAAAGGCCATTTTCTTCTGGGGGTGGCTGTCACTGAGAGGAAATCAGTCTTGAAGGTGGGCACAGAAGCTAAAGTTCCTCAGAGCCTCTCAGAACTTACATGAACTGCTGTAGATTGCCTTTCATGGATAGAGAAAGTAAATGGAGTTCCTTGTTGCAGAGGTATTCAAATTGGTAAAGAAGAAATGAAAGAACTGGAACATCACCATTTTTATATGAATCATGAATCCCAAGTAAATTACAACTATTAGTATCACAAAAATATAGACAACCAGACATTGTATGCCTCCTGCTAGATATACACATCACAGTTAAGGAAGAACTCCTGCCCAGCAAGTTAACTTGGGTCTGGTAAAGGTTGAAATGTGACCACCAACTTATAGGAAATGCAGGGGACCCAAAATACAACCAATAAAGTCCAGGATGTGGGGAACTCGATTGAATAACCCATCTAATTTTTTCAATAAATAAATTGCAAGGAAAGGATAAAAAAGGAATGGAAAGGAGGACTATTAGATTAAAAGAGCCATAAAAGACCCATCCGCCGATTGCATTGCATGGACTTTGTTAAGATACACACACACACACACACACACACACACACACACACACACACACACACCCCAATGGTGAAATTTGAAAACTGACTGAATATTTCATGATAATCTGGGATTATCATTCATTTTCAAGGTATGATGTAATATTGTGATTATGTTTTCTAAAATAGTCCTCATCTTTTAAAAATATACACTAAAATGCAGATAAGAAAGGAAGTGAGAAAGAGAAGAAGGAAGGAAGGAAGGAAGGAAGGAAGGAAGGAAGGAAGGAAGGAAGGAAGGAAGGAAGGAAGAGAGGGAGGGAGGGAGGGAGGGAGGGAGGGAGGGAGGGAGGGAGGGAAGAAGGATGAATCATCTTTGATGTGAACTTGTTCTTTTAGACATAAAAAATTGATGAAAGAGATCTCTTGATGCATTTTATGCAGAACTGGGCCACAAATTGAAACCTCTAAGGCTGTAGGACCTAATATGTTCACTTTACCGGGAAAGCATGGTATTTTATACACAGGAGGTCGGGAGTTGGTTTCTTGAAGCTATCCTTGACCATCTCTACTAGGCTCTGATTTTGTGAAGGATATAAGTGAAAAAATTCATTCTCTGAGAGTTATTATCATGACCAACTTTGCCAGTGTTCATTTATTCCATAAAGCAAACGATGCCGGTAACTATAGAAAATTTAAACCCTGTTATTGCAGGGAGAAAAATGAAAACATGAGTCTCATTCCAAATTAGGACGTGTTGTACCACCCAAGCGTTGTCTAGAAGTAGAAAGAAGGATGATCTCAGCCACTATTTACCGAACTCTCACCAGGGGCTCTCAGTGTGCACTACCTCTTGTCATCTGTGCAACAACTCAGCAATGACGAGATGGGCCTATCACATCACGTCTGCTTTAAAGATAAAGAAGAAACCAAAGCACAGAGTAACTTGCTCAAGGTCAAGGTGGCAGAGCTTGGATTCTCTCTAGATCCCATGACTCCTTTACACCACAAAGCACTGCCAACCTGAGCAGCTGGCAAAACAGATGTCAAGAGGTGGAGCATGAGGTAAAGGTATGTTAGAACAAGGCTGATGAAACCCAATGAGCACTTTTGTCTTTTGACTGTTTCTGTTAACTTCCTCCAAGAATTCCACTATAACTCTTCTCCTGTCTACCAACTCAGCCCACCCTATCTTCAGAGTTTCCCTCAGATAGGCCATTTGATCATTCAGCAAAAACTTGGGTGATCTTTACTTTAGCTCATTTGTGATACCTACTGGTTCTTTTGCATGTGAGCCCCAAAATATAATGGACAGAAAGGGTGAAGGGCCCCTCCTTTTCCAGCTAACTTCTTTGGGTGGAATCCCACTATGTCTAAATTAAGGGACATTTAAATTTCTTTTCCTTTTTCTAAATAGCCTCACTTTTTTTCTTTTTTTCCCCTGTAATTTTTATGCTATCCAAAAATCTCTCACTTTCTGAATTCTGTACTGAGCCTTGAATCTCCTAGCAGTAGATTTCTATTTTTCATTATCTTTTATAATTTTTTAATTACATAAAAATTACATGTTCAAACATAGGATTAAAAAAATACCTGTCAACTATAAAAGGACCACTGGGTAGGACAGTAGACTCTTTATCTGGAACAGATGAGATCTTGATTTATGATTGGCAGATGGTCCCCTTCTTTGGGACATGTGAGGGACACAGCTTCTAATAAGAATAACATGCCCTTATAGGGGGTTGAACTGGTTGCGGTTTTCAGGCCAGCACCATCTGCTCACGGAAGTCTCTCCTTTTTCCATGCCTAGATCACCATGACAGCTGAGAGCTTTAATAAAGCAAACCGTGCCTAGGAATGTGGGGTGAGGAAGCCACCCAGAACAGAGAGGTCTGTTTCCACCCCTGCCCCAAATCCTACTGCTAAAAACAGCTGAGGCCAAGAGGTTCTGAGGGTGCTTGCTGTTCTGAGCTGCTATCTGGTTACCATGAGTGACGCCGAGACATTCCAGAGACACTCGTGCCCTGGCAGCAGGCCATCAGGAGCCAAGGGCCTAGGATGATACCTATTTTTAGCTAAGATGCTTCAGGCTTTCCATGGCACTGAGGAGCTAGAAGCCCCAATGCCTGGGCATTTGTGGGTCTTCTCCATGTTCTCTCAAATGAGATGTGTCCCTCATTCAGGAGCCCTGAGGTGATTTAGGAGAGCAGGTGATTGATAGACACCTTTAGACCACCTTTCTCAAGAACCCTGACACCAGCTCGCCGAGAGAAGGGGCAGCTTAGACCAAAAAAAAAAAAAAAAAAAAAAAAAGAGCTATTGTCACCAACATGGGGTTACTCGGTGGCCCAGGGATACAAAATAAGTGAGACAGAAACGTGAAGCTTAAGGACAGTGAAGGAAATATAAGTACTCAAATAATAATGTTGAAAAACAAAACACAAAGTTAATGGGAAATTTAGGAAAGTAACAGGATGACATGCTTTTATAGTCTGAGACCAAAACAAAGTTAATTTCTTTAGCAATGAGCACAGTGCTCTGTACACAGCAGGTGCTCAATGCACATGTTGAACTGAATTCCTAGTAGAAAAAGTAAAGCAGTGGTGAAATCTGTGTGTCTTTGGAGAAAATAAGTTCTTTAGACTGATTTTCTGCTCTGCATGTCAGTGATAAAGAGACAATAAAAACCCAGAAACGATTCTTTACAAATTTGTAAGCAGTCCTAGCCATGAACTTGATATTCTTGGCTTTCTGAAATGATGGGTGTGGACGTAGCTGTGGGCATGGCTGTTGGCAATTCACACTGACTCATAAATCTGAAGAGAGAATCAGATATCAGAGAGGAGGCCCTTGGGGTTAGTTGCTCCCCTGTAAAGACAGGAGACTGCCCGCTCATGTGCCCCAGCATCACAGCTTCCATCTCCCCCATGCTTTGCTGCTAGAAGTTCCAGGTTCGTTTCTTTACACTTGTCTATCATTTACCAACTGCCTACTACGTGCCCAGGGACAGGAATAGGGCAAAGCAAAAGTCCGCAAGAAAGCTAGACCAGGGAAAGGGAGAAAGAATGTCTGTCTTGAGGTCCCAAGGCTCAGGGTGGGGCGGGCAGCTGGGCGGATAGAGGCGCAGACATTTCCTCAGCTCTGGGCCAGATTAGCATCTGCAGCAGCTGTGCCTATTTTGGGCCTGGGGTCTCTGTCCTGTGAGCAACAGGTGTGGAGAACTGAAGTACAAAGCATAATGTATGGGTGCTTATTATGCGGGCATCCTGGCATCATCCCAGAGGCAAAAGCCAGGATTTCAAGTAATCACCCTCAGCCACAAACATAAAATTTCCTCCTCCTTTGTTTTCACTGTGGCCCATCAGCCTGTGGCCATCTGAATCTGTCTCATCTCCACCCCACAGGCTTTCTCGGGGTGATCTGCAGGTTTCTGGAGGGGTATGGCTTGGGACACGAGCCCCTCTCTGGGTTACAAAGGGCAGAGTACATGTTCTACTCACAATTCACATTCTGCTCCATGAGAAGCCTGCGGAGCAGAGTCAAGTCAGGAAGGCGGAAAAAAGTTGCCCCTTTCTCCAAATGCACCCCAAGTCTTAGCATCCTGTGCCTGACCATACAGGGGAAAGGATGAGACACTGTTTTAGGGACTCTTATACAGTATCCAACATCGTTCTACCACTATCCTATGGGGCAGTAAAGGCTGATGATCCTTGTTGGAAAGTAAATTAAAAGGACATGAGTTTTTACCTTTGTAAGTGACTTAATTTCAGTTCCACAGCAAATTCAGACCATAACAGGGTCTTATGTGTAGTGAAATGAATGGTCGATAAACATACACTGATTAAATTTGATGTGGCCACAATCTATCTCCCATGGCCAAGGGTGTGCAGCCCCATGGGGCTCATTCTCACCTTTTGAGAATTTCTCTGGGACATAGCAGAATAAGAGCCATTCCCTTTGGGAAGATCAGCACTTCAGCTGTGACCTCAGCAGGTCCTGTTGCAATCAGAGGGAGCCTTAAATAGTGTCTCCCGCCACCTGTCTCTCCCCTCTTCTTCTCTCACCCCTTAGGGAGGGGTCAGAGGGCAGTACCAATCAGGCTTCCCCTAAGCCTGGAGTCAGTCCTTTCAGCAATGAGGGATCCTCAAACTTCCGAACCCCAAACAGCTCCACAAGCTGGGTTTCGAATTCCTGGCTCTGATCCCAGAGACATTTTTGCTGCCTGAGCGGCTGACACACAGTTAATGCTCATTTGACCTGGGTTCCCATTCATCCTTTTTCCTTTAAATTCTGTCTTGCTTTGTAATCCTGAGTAATCTACTGCTTTGGTTTCATTCTCTGGAATATGGAGTCGAAGATGAATGTGGGCCTTTTTTTGTGGCTCGAGCTATTGCTGTAAGGAAATATTTATAGCAGTTCCATGTTTTAAATCATCCTGAGCTCTTGAGATAAAAAGACGGTTGGAATATTAATTATTGCTCTACGGAAAAAGGGAGACAGATCTCCTTCCTGCTTTTCATGGTTTCACTGAAACCCTTTTTTGGATTTTAAGGCTAGTGATAGGAAGATGTAGTGATCTACACAGTTCACAAGCCATTTGACCAGAAGGATGTATGTATAGGGTTCAAGGCAACCAATGTCACAACTGAGTCCATTCAAATTAGTTGATACGGCTCAGTCCTCTGTAGTTCTCCCGTTCAAACACCACTCTGAGCTATCAGACACCACGACAGCCCCCTCTGCCTATCAATCAGTTGAATACAGAAGCCTCAGACCGAAATCCATATGCCAGCACCAGGGCTGTCTTTTGCTCCTCCTTCCATCCACCTCTCATCAGGGCCACCTCCACCTGTTGAAATCCTAACACACCTCAGGCTCTCTTGTTCCTCCCCATCCACCAGGGGTCATGCCCTAATGCACACATTTTGTACATACTTTGGGGAGCCCATTTTTATTCCCTCTACTCTCCAGGAGGAGTTGTTACTTACTGTCTTACTTATCTTTGTGTCACAGTTCCTACACACACACACACACACACACACACACTTTTGATAGCCATTGGAAGAACACCAAACTAGGAATAAGAAAATCTGTGTTCCAGCCTTAACCGTGTTTCCAGTTTCTTTCATTATCTTGGGTAGCACACTTTCCAGGTTTCAGGTTCCTTACCTGCAAAATGAGAGATCTGAACTCTACCAGGGATTCCTAAATCTAGCTGGCATTGGAACTGCCTGAGTACTTTTGAAAAAAATTAGGGAATTTAGGGCTCCACCCCAGAGATTCCAATTTAGTATATTGGGTTGGGGCCTGGGATCTGCATTTAAAGGCTCCTCTGGATATTCTAATGACCTCCCCGAGGATAAATTTTTAGAGTAGCTATTTTAAAAAGGAGATTTCTGAGCTCCAGGGCACATCTTCTAAATAGACATTTTCAGGGGAGACCCAGTAACTTGCACAGTTAACAAGCACACCAGGTGATTTTTATCCCAAAGCCAGCCTGGGAAACACAGGCTTAGATCCCTGCTTCACAAAGTGGCCCAAGGACCAGCAGTGTTGCATCACCTAGGGGCTTGTTAAAACAGCAGAGTGTCAGCCCTCCCCCTACCCCCCAGTCTACTGAATCAGAATCTGTGTTCTAGCAAGATCTTCAAGGGACCAGTAAATACACTAGGTATTGAGAAACGGCTCTGGATCGAGGGTGGGGGGTCTCAAGTTTTAAAACCCTAGAATCCTCTTGTTAAAACTCACATCACTGGGTCCCAACTCTTATTTTCTGATTCTTGGGTTTGAAGTAAAACCCTAGACTTTACATTTCTAACAAGTTCCTGGGTGATATTGACGCTGCTGGTTGGGGGACCCCACTTCGAGAATCACTGCCTAGGATGATTTCTCAGAATCTTTCTAGTTCAAAGAGTCTCTCTTTTTCTTCTTTAATTCTCCAAGTGAAGTCTC
This sequence comes from Rousettus aegyptiacus, assembly GCF_014176215.1. Classification (NCBI taxonomy): domain Eukaryota; kingdom Metazoa; phylum Chordata; class Mammalia; order Chiroptera; family Pteropodidae; genus Rousettus; species Rousettus aegyptiacus. The sequence continues at coordinate 71,094,010 of NW_023416309.1, forward strand.
TGATTTTTTTTCCTTGTTCACTTACTTGGGCACTCACAAACTCCGATTCACCAACCCTGAGGGTCTAAGATTCTATAAATTGATTATCAGCATAACTATGCAAGTGCTGAACTGTTTGGCATAGACTGTGTTTGTTATAAAATTCCCAGAACGAGCTGCATCACTGAGGCTGGGTGTAGTTATCCTCCTCCCTCCTCCCTCCTCCCTATGTGGGGTACGCCTGGGTGGGGGATGCCACTCCCTGGCTGCCACTTGACAAGCAACCTGGAGCTCCTGACTGAAATATTTTTGTTTCTCCCAGAGCTGTTTTTCTCATCCTAGTCCCTGGAACTAGAACCTTGGTCACAGAATGCTGAGGAGAACAGGACCCACCCAGATGGTCTATACCAACCCTCTTATTTCCCAGATGAGGACGCAGAGGATAAATGACTGCTGCAAGGTCACCCTATTTGCCTGCAGCAGTGCTAAGAGTGTAATGGGAATTTCCTGCCCTGGGAGTACCCAGCCCCAGGAACTAATAGAGTCACAGCTACACTACCTCACACTTCCCTACCTCCTGGCCCATTGTCCACCAGCCCCACCTCAACTGCGGCCCACGTGTGTTTCCCACCAGCATGACAACTCTCTTCCGGACAGCCTCTGGGCATCTCTCTCCCTTGCTCTGCCTGGTATCCATCCTCTTTCACTCTTCCTCTCGAGTCTCCCACTAGGTGGCACTGTTGCTTTGTCAGCTGCAGCAGTTCACAAAAGTACTAAAGTTCTCTAGGTGCTAAAGCTGATGGGTGCTAGAGCCGAGAGTAAAAAGAAAGTGGGAGAAAACTCCCCCTCTGCCCTTTGGCAGATGAGTCCAGACACTGCCATGCCATACTGGAGCCGAGACAAAAGTAAAACCCACTAATACCATCCCATCTTAATTGAAAACTTTGATATTTTGTTCATTAATTTTAATTGAAAAATATTGTATTGAAATATTAATAATATTAATTGCCAAGCTTTTTGTTGCCCCCTTCGATTTTGCACTCACTCGCCTCACCCCAGTCTTGGCCTGGGCCAGAGAGCAACATAGATCATGCCCCAGCATCTTGAAGCATTAGAGGAATAGCAGTTTTTGCTTTTATGGGTGTCTCCTGCTCTCTGTGAGATCCTGATGCTGGGCTGGGGCAGATCTGAGGGCAGCCCCTATGCCTGGGGACCAAGGCTAAGGTCCGGATCAGTTCACTGTCACTGGCAAGAGCCCAGTTCCTCTCAGGGTTAGTACTGGTTCAGGAGGCCCCTGAATCTTAGACTTTCAGGATGGGTGAATTGGATATGAATCCACAACCCCAGGTCCCCAAAGAGTCTCAACTCTCAGAAATGCCCCTGCCTGGCCACAAGCTGAAGCCCCTGCTGTTGGAGGAGGGGGTTGTCCCACAGCCCTGCCCAGTGTGCTGTCCTCCCTTCTCGAGTATTCCCCTGCCCTCTGCGTGGCTCGATTTAATTCACTTTCTGAGGAAATTGAATGCCTTTCACTCTCTCATGTTCATTGCTTGGGCTCTTATTTCTTCTTTCTCTCTTGTGTTGGGAGGGACCTTGCTATTTTCTTTCCCTTAATGAGCTAGTAGTCTTTATAGCTTCTGGAGACACCTCTTTTGATGCTCCTGGTATTTATCCTTGGGCCCAGGCTCCCCCTACAGAGTACAGTGAAAAAAAAGAAAGTGAAGCAAGCTGCCTAGTGAACAAACTGCAATGTCAAAGCACTCAGTCACTCTCTTTAAAACCACCTGGGAGTTTGTAAAAAATCCCAAGGCCAGGGCATCACCCAAAGCCAATTAAATCAGAATCTCTAGGAGTACATTCCTACCCCCTCCACCTTTACCTTCCAGGCATCAGTACTTTATAAACCCCCTCAGGTGAAAAGATACCCAGCTAAGAATGGGAACCAGGACATAAAACAGGTTTGGGCAGCTCCTGAGCCAAGTCTGCCACCTGCTACCTACAGGTTCTGCTGCCCATTGGCAGGCTCACAGACTGGGGGACGTGGATACTGGAGACTTAAAGGCTTTCGAGCCCATTATCTACCCGCTAATGATTCTCCTATATGAACATCCCAGTGACCTCCAGCCTAAACCCTTCCAAAGATGCCTCACATCCACAGACTACCATTTTCACCAGTGGGACAGTGCCTACTGGCTAGCCAAATACAGTGTGACATGCTGCTAAAATCTGCTTTGCCTTGAGACCTCCGCTCCCTTGGCCCTGAGTCTGCACACTGGAGACACACTCAGAATAGACCTACTCTCCTGGCTCTTCAAGGGTCATAAATATCTACCCTATTCCTATGACTTCATGCCTCTCCAGGTGAACGAGCCCCACTTCCTGTTCCCTGCCCTTTCTTCCTGGTAATTCTCTTCTGGACATGCTTGACTGGCTGTATCCCTTCATCATGTTAGATGCCCAGAATTTAGTCTAAATTTTAAAATATATAGAGAAGTAATATGTATTCGTTATTAAAATATATTTTGTAAAATATAAAATAGAAGTGCCCCTGCTCCCTCTTACCCTCTCTCCTTCCCACTGTCAGGGGTGGAGTGGGGGTTAGGGCACCACTGTTAACAGGTGGATGGCATCCACGACTGAATGTCGTACTCTTGCAGCAAGAGTGAGACTTCCTCTCCAAACTTCAGTCTCTTCAATTGTAACATGTGAATAATTATAGCATCTTTTCTAGAGAGTAATAGTATGACACAAATACAGGGCCAATCACAATGCCTGTCACATTTTAAGTGTTTACTAAGTGGTAATTCTTAAAAGCTAATTGAATTATCTCAGGCTATTGGTGGAAACAGACAGAGGCATAAAGTACATTACTTTTCCTGATTATCATACTCACATCACAGCAGGATTGTGTTCATGTAGTTTAGTAAAATTAGTCCCAAAGCCCAAATGCTGAGAGCACCTGCTAAAGTTGTAAATTAAAGAGGCTCCCAAAGAAATCCTTTTAAGCCGGTGTGTATTTGGTGGAGCTAACCACCAGAGGACAGTGCTGGGTCACTTATGCAGGGATTGCTTCCTGGTGAGTCAAATGCAGGTCTGAGCATAGCTGCTGTGGAGGCTGTCTCAATTCTGGTCACTCTGAGTTGAGTCTGAGAGTGTCCTGTCTGCTAGTTTGTCCAGGTCTGAACTCAGAAGAGTCTTCTGGCATCGAGTCATCTTCTCTGGTGCCCATCTGGTCCACTTCAATGTCCTCAAGCTGGGATTCTGTTCTCATTTCCCACAACAGGCTTAAACCATGCACGTTATGCTTCTCTCCACCTGCTCACCTGAACCTGTGGCAGATCAATCCAAAATTATAGCATCTCCCGCATGAGTCTGGCCTGAGGATCTTCCTTAGCATCTCATGCCAGACAGTTGCTACCAACTGCTCAGACTCAACACTAGAGATTTGGTCATGCAGCAGATTTTCACTGTCTGCTATGCGTTAGGCACTCTGCTACTTGCCATCCTTTCCCTTTCCAAGTCAGGCCCAATGAAAGTTTGGTTTCCCTGACACAGACTGAATTTTCTTGGGTCTCTAGATTTACAAAGAGTAAGAGCTTCTCTCAGCAAAGGTGCTTCAAAGTTATGGGTTTATCCTAACAATGAGCATAGGAGGAGAAGCCTGAAATCTCAACTTCCCATGACATACTCTTGGTCAGACGCTGCCATGCTTCTCCAGCCAAATTCAGAATGAGGACTATTCCCTCCCTGCCAAGTTGACTCAAACCTCAAACAACCCCTGTAAGAGTCTGATCCAGACTCAAGACAGTGTCTCAAATTAAGACTCTCTCCCCTTCACCCTATTCCTACCAAAAGGTAAAGAAAATACTTACAGAGACTCTACTTTCCAGGACAGTTCAGATGTCAAAGGTCCTCTTCTCCTTGCCAAACATTCCAAAGCTCTTGGACTTGGCAGACATGTGCCCTGTTCACTTAGGGGCTGCCCTGCCCCACCTGCCTGGAGGTTTGCATTTGAGAATGTTTTGATTATGCATGCTCTTCAAGGGAAATAAGGGAAAGTGTTCTTTCACAATTATGCAATTTTAGAGAAAGATAAGTCGATAAAGTCTTTAACGTGAGAACTACAGACTATTTTAAGAAAGCAGAGAGGAAGGATACAGAGAATCAAAGGGTTTAACACTGCTTAAACCAGAGAGCTCATAAAATACTTGTGAGGGATTTATCTCAAAGATGGAATTTAGCTGACTGAATGATAGGAGATACTCTGGTTAGCAGTAAAAGAAAAAAATATTTTGGTCTGTTTAATCACTCCAGGAGAAGGAGAGAAACACATTGAAGAAGTTCACAGTTGAATTGGGTTACAAGCTTGGGTCAAGAGAAGACATGAGATCTCAGGGCCGACCTAGTTGACATACTAATGGTTCAACTTTGCAAAAATGGGAGGACAAGAAAAAAAATGATGGATAAAAGGAGAATTCAAGGTCAGAAGATAAGGCATTCAAGAAGTCGACCCATGTCCTGAGCAGCAGAGCTCTGACAAAGTCACGTACATCTTAATGGATTTCAGAATCTAGAGACAAAGAGCCTACCCGAGACGAAGAGTCTTGGTGTTTCTTAAGTCACCATGAGCATACTGTCAATAATAATAAGCCTAGGTTATTAAGAAAAGGTAAAATGCTATTAACTGTTTAAGAGGAAAGGAACAAAATATCATGTATTATATGATCCCATTTATGTGAAATGTCCAGAATAAGCAAATCCATAGAAATTGAAATAGATTAGTGGGAGTGATCACATAATGGGATGGATTTTCTTTTTGGGGTGTTGAAATGTTCAAATATTAAAGTGCAGTGATGTTTCCACATCTCTGTGAATATGTTAAATACCAATGAACTTTTAATAGGAGAATGTTATGGTACGTGGAATATATCTCAGTAAAGCTATTTTTAAAAAGTCAGAAGGTATGGAACACAACTTATAAATATTCCATTAGAAATAATTCCAACTTCAATAATTTACAAGGATTAGATTTATTCACCTGGACAATTTACAGTATGGAAAATTTCATTCTCAGGCAATGCCAGAAAAATGAGTTGTTTCTATAATGAACAGAGCTGAATTCAGTAAAGAGATTAGAGAAAGAAAGTATAAAACATACCTTCAATTCAAGAGAATTATAGACTTTGAGAGAAGGGACTCAGAAGATCATATGATCATTTGGATATAATCTCTTATTTAATGGGTGAAGAAGCAATCTAAAATAGCACCAGAGGTTGTAAAACAAAATATAATGTCTCTCTCCTACTCGGCTTATCAATTCCCTTCCCTAAAGTAAACACCGTTTCCATTTTCTTATATGTCCTTCCACAGATGTTCCATTCACATGCAAGTATCCACACACATGTGCATGTGCATACTCACTTCTCCTTGGTTCAATTAGACTACAAGGGTTGGAGGGGAAATGTAAATTAATCTTACGGAAGAGCTTCCTTAATACAATAGTCTTCAGAGTTACACTAATGTTTTCATATTGTGGAAGTACTTCTTCTTATTTAAATACCCTAAAAAAAAAATAGGGGGCAGCAAGCGGTGGAGCCTAACAAACTTATGCCTGAAATCAGGAACTGGCAACTTATTGGCATTTGAGTGACTGAGTGACACTTACATAGCTCAATGGCATAGAAAGATTTAGAAACATATCCTTAGTTCAGTTTGAACCTGCAGCAGAATGTTCCATACTTTTTTTAGACAAACACCACTACCTGTGCAACACATGTCCATCTCTGTTCCTCTAACCTTAGGTTTATATTGAAACTCACAAATTATACTATTGCCAGTGGGAGATGGAGGTGGCCTGTGGCTGATGCACATGAATGGAAGCTTATATTTGCATGAGAAAAATGAAATGTCAGCATCATGCACAGGGAAGATGGCTAATTCTGTATATTGAGGCTGAGTGGTGATGGTGCCACCTGGAAAATCACAGGTAACATGGTTATTGGGCACACCTGCAAGGAAAAGGTGATGCAATCAGAAGCCTCAGCATAAAGATTGGCTTCTAATCAACTATAACATGAAATATTGTTCAAGCAGGTAATATGAAGTTTAGGATAGTAACAAGGCTATTGCTTTGAAACATGATACCAAAATATGAGGAATACAGTTTACGTTGCAAAGTCCCCTTGAAGATTCTTCACCCTCCAAAGTATTTTTAGTTGTGGTAATTGTAGACCGTGGACAAAAACCACTATAGCCTTCAAAATAAGATGGCCCCCAAAACATAAGGTCAGCAGATGCCATCTCTGTAAGTCAAGCTTGCAAGAAGGATGGGATTAGCTGTTTACAGGACAGCTTTCCAGAAGTAACCCATCTTGCACAGTGATTTGGAGTGACCTTACTGAGGAGATTAAAGTGTCTGTCTCTAGTATGTCATTAGCAAGCAGCCTAACTCAATGCAAAACAATCTGATGCTTAGGAAACTGTGTGTTGTGGAAACGAGTGTGTAAATGGCAGCATGATGGTCTGCAAGAATATTTGAAAAGGAAAGTTGGAAAATGAAAAATCTCTCAATTTTTCCCCAGGAGGTCCAACAGGTGGTCTGGTCCTGGATTTATTCTGACTATCTACATAAAAATAACCTTAAAGAAATGGAGGCCAGGCCATCAGATCAGCAGAACTTGGTAGAAATAACACATAAGAAGGTTTAAGTTTGTTCTGTGCTCACCAAATAACCTTCTGATTTCATTCACCAGGAAGAGACTGCACTAGGACAAACTCTGGTCCCAGATATTAGACCCAGAGACACTCCCTTTAGAAACTAATAAACTGAAATTCAAGTACAAAGATCAGTCTTTTGTGAGTTTGGTTGCTCACCTCTGACCACTTGATTAATCCTAGACATCTTGATAAAATCATGTTCCCGAACTTTAATCTTTCATTCAAAATGTTTTGAGCAACTACTCTGTAACCACATACTGTGGTAGGGACTGGTAAAACCCAGAAAAGGACAGTGAGCCTCCTCCACAATTATTTAATCGGTACTTAATTCCCATTTATATTCCATCCATGGGATCAAGAAGTCAATTAATCTTAGATCTAGGAGGAACCTCAGACATCAGCATATCTAGTAGTTTTCAATCTTGCCTGCACAAAATCACCTGGAGAAGCTTTTAAAAAATACTTATGCCTGGCCCAGTTCCCAGAGATTTTCATTGAATTGGGCTGGAGAGGATACCAGACATTATTTTTAAAATTTGCTTAGGTGATTCAAAGGTGAAGGCAGGGCTAAGAATCACAGTTCCAGTCCAACCCCTATATTTTCCAGGTGGGTAAACTGAGACTCAAGGAACCGAAGGGATGTGCCCAATGCAACACTCACATAAGTGTAATCCTCATGCAAGTACAGTGACTTATAGTACTTTTAGCCATATCATGTTTTGGCTTAGACGATGTCTCCTAAATCTAGTCATCTGCATATGATCTTCATAATGTTTGCCATATACACATGGACCTTTATGTACTTAATATTTTTATTTAAAATTAATGATTTTTTAATTTAAGTGCTATTTTCACCTTATTCTCATCAATAAAATTGTGAAATATGCCTACAAATTAATAACTGTTAAATGCAACAGATTTAGCAGTAGGCCACTTTAGTTCATGTTGTATATATATCACAGCTAGTACATGTAGCACACTTTGGGATACACAGGGCTGAGGTACTGTCAGCACTGGCAAGCCTTGGGAAGGTCTGGGGCGGGTGTTGTACACCTTTGCAGCATTGTTCACATGCGGGGCTGAGGAGCTGCAGGTGACCACAGGCAGCAGTTATGCTCATGCCGTCACTCAGTCCTTGGTGACATTCGGCTTGGAAGAACTGATATATGACAGGGTTGGTGTGAGGAAGGAGGGGACCTTGACAGGAGGGTTTATTTTACCTCTTCTGGGAAGGCCATAGGTCACTCTGTATGAACAGACTATTAAAATGAAGCTGCCTCTCCATCACCTAGACTCTACTGATGCACACATGCCGAAATTGATTTAGAAGGAGGGGTATAAAAATGCCATTACAGGGTGCTCGTCAAGTCACAGCACAGGGACGTCCTTCAGTCTTGGTTCATAAAGATTCAGGATTTTTAACTTATCATTCTACTTACCAAGGCATTTCCTTTCTTGAATAAGCTCATTGATCTTGATATCTTATTTAACATGTTCTAAATTGATATGTAATATTCTAAGGGAAAGGAGGGAAAACAACATATTCATCATTATCATCAGTTCTACTTCAGGATGAATTAGTTCTTTGAGTTCTAACAAATTCCTCACAATCAGAGCTTTGATTAAGAAGTTTTCCAGTTTCCAAATGTGAAAGAAGAGCGATGAAAGGAAGTGGAGAATTCATCTTCAGATGAAATAAAATGATCCAGAATCCTTATTAAAACCAACCTTCCTGAAGAAAAACCTATGACTTTGTATATTTCTCTCTTTCCCTCTCACTCTTAAATTTTAAGTGTTTCAATAATCCAGAAGTTCCACTGCTAGGACAATCCCCAGGAGGGCTCTGATTCAAGTGCACAAGAAGACACAGACGAGGATGTTCAATACAGCATTTTTTACAATAGGGGTAAATTAGAAATGTCTTAAATGTTCATCAATAAGAGAATGAATAAACAAATTGAAGTAGAGTTATAAAATGAAATGATATATAGCCACGAAAATGAACTAGAGCCACATATATCAACTTGGATAAATTTCAAAAAAGTTGATGAAAAACAGCAAAAAGGAATGATATGTACACTGCCAAACGATTTTTGCATAGTGTTAAAATATTAAATAATAGTGCATATTGTTTATGGACATACATAAAAGTGTAAAACATTGGACAGGAAGAGACATACCAACTTTAGGGAAACAGTTGCCACTGGGATGAAGGCAGGAGATAAATAACTGTAGCATATTATTATTATTATTTTATTATTATTTATTACAATTATTCTTCAGAGTCTGAAGAAAATGTGGAAAAACGACATTTGTTAAATCTAGATAGTATGCCATGGATATTTGTTAAATTATTTTTCAGACTTATCTGTCAGCTTAAAGCTTCATATTTGAAAAAAAGTTATTTAAGCTATTGAAGCTCTGAATTAATTGCATATATATGAATTCATTTGGTGGAAGCATTTGCTTATGATAAAAATGCCTATATGGTCCACACTGAAGGACAAATACAAAACTCAGCTTTTGTCAAGTGGGCTGACACGTGTATAATTGTCAGAAAGGATTTGCTAAAAAGTTTTAAAAAACCATTCAATTATCGAACTTTTATACAATTAAAAAACAGTGAATTAAAAGTATTTCACTCAATTAAACAGCTTTGCTTTTTAGAAACATGTGACAAAAATTTTTTCCTAATTTTTCTTTCTTTCTTGACTTTACTTTTAAAATGACAAAAGTACTATATTCTCATTTTAACAAGTCAAGCTATATAGAGGCAGGTAAAAAAGTTGAGGAGCTTCATCTCTTGCTCCAGTGCCACCCCTAGCCCGCGAGTTGACCAAGGTTGACAATTTGATGTGTATCCTTCACTCCTTTCTCTATAAAATTTTTAAAAATTGTTTTGTGAACTTTTTCAAACCAGTTCAATTTTTACAATGGAAAATAATTTATTTTTATCATTGCCAAGGCAATCCATTTTCATTTTAGGAAAATACAGAAAATGTAAATGAGCAAAAGCAAGATGAAATAAAAACATTTAAATGAGTGTGCATTTTAGTTCACTGTTTGAAAACATTTAATACACATTTAAACCCTGAATCAAAGGTTTAGGACAAACTCCATTTGCCAGCTGCAAATAGCTTACAGCTTCCTTTACAATAGTTGCTTGCTGTGAGAGGACCCTAATAATCCTGGGGATGTCAACCACAATGGTTTCCACTTCAAGCAGGGTGTAGTTTGGGTTGTAAAATCACCAATCATGCTTTGAGGTTCAAGGTAGGGCTCTGCTCTTGTCCACCAAATTGCAGGGGGTATGGTCAGGGCCAAGACAATCCTGTTGCTTTCCACCAGGCTTAGTTGTGGCTCGTCGAATCCTGCTTCACTCCTTCCTCATTCCCTCACCCTCTTGTCACTGTCCTTTCCCCTCCGTCCTTTCCTTCACCACCTCCTTTGCCCTGCTCCTTTCCTTTCTCCAACTGGCAAAGTGTCCATGTCACTCACCTCTTAGGTAACTGGAGCCTTTCAGCTGTTTGTGTCTCTGTTTGGAAGGACATCTCAGCGTTCCCCAGGGCTCCTTAGACAGCCAACTTCCCACAAGGTTTCATCTGTCAAAGCAGAAGGCTGACTTAGATTTCCTTAAAAGAATTTTGCATGAGCAATTAAAATAAGTTACCTTAGGTGCTTTGAAAAATCTCTAAAATTGCCCAGTCCCTTTCTGAGACATATATTTCAAAATAGAATTTTTCCCTGTCATAACTTGGAGGTCCCATCATGCAGCCCTGGAGGATGTGGGTCGGGAAGCTGCAGGAAAGATTCAAAGGCAGTGTTATCTGTTTAAGAAGAGGAAGGCCCAGAGACAGGCGCAGGATGGTAAAAGCAGATTTAGAAAACAGGAGAGTATGGCCCATTTTAAGCAAGAACTGTCACTAAACATTACCTGTGAAGAGCTTCAGAAATTGGGGGTAGGACTTGCCTGGGTGAGCAGATGGTCCTCTCTTTTCTCTTCTCTCTCTCTCTCTCTCTCTTTCTTTCTTTCTTTCTTTCTTTCTTTCTCTTTCTCTCTCTCTCTCTCTGTCTCTCTCTTTCTCTTCCTCACTCCCTCCCTTCCTTCCTTCTTTCTTTCCTTCCTTCTCTTCTCTGTCTCTCTCTGTCTTTCTCTATCTCTTTCTGTCTCTCTCTCTCTGTGTCTCTCTGTCTCTCTGTATCTCTCTGTCTCTCTGTCTCTCTGCCTTTCTTTTAGTTCTACTCTATCTTAAATGCTGTTCTCCAAAACAGGTTATTTGGAAATAGATTAGCAGCACCAGCCTTGCCCCAAATTATTTAGATTGGTTTTCTCAGGACAAGTGCTGTTGTAAAATGTCAACAATTCCCCTAGAAGGTACAATACCAAAAGTGAACCCTAATGTAAACTATGGAATTTGAATGATGATAATGGGTCAGTGTAGATTCATTGATTGTAACAAATGTACCACTGTGGTGGGTGTTATTGATAATGAGGAAGGCTGTGTTTTTATGTACATGTGTGTGTTTGCAGGGGTAGGTATATGAGAACTCTCTGTAGTTTCTGCTGAATTTTGCTGCAAATCTAAAACCGCTCTAAATAAAATCTATTAAACAAAAATTTTAAAGGCAACACCACTGCTAACAGGTGGAAACACACCATTTACCCATCTGTACAACATGGCTGTTAAACACACAAAGACAAAAGGAGGAAGAAACAAGGACAAGGACTTTAAAGATAGTCTCCAGGGTCTAATATCAGCAGGCACCTAGTAATCATGTAGAAACAAGGAGCCTTGGATGGGGGACACATTCCCTTGCTATGTGCCAGGAACATTTGGCATTATCATTTTACATTGCAAGAATGTCTTCATAATCCAAGGCTTGGTCTCCCCCTTGTTGATCCCCATGTGGAAAGAAATCTGAGGACAGAATGAGCCTGCTGGGCATGTCCTTCTGGCATTACAAATCTGGCTGAGAGATGGGGTCAAAGCTGTAAATCCCAATGAGGCTGTTCTCAGAAAACAAGAGATGGGGTCATCTGACCTTGGTTGACCTACCTGACCCTGGGCTTCTCTACTGACCCTGACCAAAGAAACATCATGATCAATCATATTATTCATCAATTATTCATCAGATATCATTATTAATCATGTATTGTTACGAGCTCAACGTTTCTTGAGTACTTACTATGTGCTACTCAACATTTGTTGCATGTGTCACATGCATTCTCTTACTTATTCTTTATGTTCCTAGTTAAGGAGGTGCTACTCTTATCACTATTTTACAGATAATGAAGCTGAGGTTTAGAGAGAGATAATACTTTTCTAAAACCACAATTACAGTAGGTTTTGGAGCCAAGAACAAAAACTCAATTCTGTCATACACCAAAGCCCAAACTCTTACGACCTAAATCTTGTTATCCAGGTCTCAATAATATTACAAGTGTGAAGGTGAGCAGAAGAGCCCTTTGGGTTCTACTAGTGGTTGCATCTGTACCATGGTATCCAGAACTGAACTAATTGAAGACCCTTTGTCTTTCACCTCCACATAGGTCCACAGATTCTTTTGTGCTTGCTCTCCTTGCCTCTCTCCATACAGTAGCCACTCTGGATGATTTATTTTTCTGCAGAGTAACCAAGGTTTTTTTTATATCTTTATGTTGTGTGTGTTGCTCATGCGGTTCCACATAACAGAAACGTGTTTATTCTGTTCTCTATCTGGCAAAGCCCCTTTCAGGAATGCATTCCAATGTTTTCCCCTCTTCAGCGAAAGCTTTCCTAGTCTTGCAAGAGTTACTTTTCTTTCCCACCACATTGGGTTAGACCCTCAAATCCAGCCCCTAGCATACTTCTCTTTATCATTTGTGTTATGTCTGTCTTTTCCACTAGACTCTGAGGAAAGCAATGGTTTTTTTGTCTCTTGCCTTATCTTTCTCATCTCTATAATAAGTACTAGTACTATTGTACTAAATGTATACTGGGTGACCTTCATATTGAGTAAGTACCATTACTATTGTACTAAGCGATACTACTGCGTGCTCAACATATCTGTTGTATGAGTGAATGCATAAAGTGAGTTTAATTGTAAAATATAATTAGGACTTTAGACATCATTGTCTTGCATTTGCATTTGCAGGCTCTAAGGCTCACAATTATTAGGCTCAGAGTTGTATTATCCAAATCACAAAAGAATTTCAGGCAAAAGCTAAATTAGAACCAGTGTCAGTCCACTGAGCAAACCCTTGGTCTTAGCTTGTGTCCTCATAGCTATGAATTTTATTTTTATGAAAAATACTCCAAGATGGATAGTATGTTCTGAAAACTGGATTTATCTAATGACACATAAGGTCTAATGTGAAGATTCTTATTTAGAAGGGTTCAAGGAGCCTTTCCTCATCTATTGACTTCGAAGTGTCAAATATTCCTTCCTGATACCTCTTGAGACAAAGGGGAAATTGTTACTTTTGGAAATAAGTAGAAACCAATGAGAAATAAGTTATATTACAACTACGTGGCAAATAGTCCTTCATGGTGTGTCCTCATGCTGCTAAGAGAGCCTTTCCAGTTCATTCCAAACTGGATTCTTCATCAATCAGAGAGAATACAAAGTGTGCTTACACCAGGACACACTGATTGCCTGGCCTAGAAGCCAGCAGGACTATGGGCCCTGGGAGGCTGAGGCTGAACAATGTTTTAGAGATGTGACTTGGGAAGCAGGGAGTACTTAGGAAATTCAGCTGCCAAACTATCTCCAATTTAAATGACAAAATGTTGTGTCAAATGATTAGGTTTAGCACTAATTCTGTCTGTGTCTTAAGTTTAAACTGTAACCCAGGCATTGCCCTCTCAGAGAGTAGTTGTGAAGTGGTAAAAAGAGGCTAAGCCAGGAAGTTTGGACCCTGCCATTCCATCTTCTGTCTTTTCTTCCCACCCACATCAGTTTTATATTATTATTATTGTTGTCATTGTTGTTATTAATTATAATACACACAATGTTAAACTCTAGCCACTTTACCAGGTCGCTGTTGGACTTAATTATTTCAAGTTGACTCGTGAAAATAACTAAATTGTGTGCTAAGAAATATTCAGCCCAGGTTATCTATTGCTATCCAAAAATAAAGCTTAGCTGTGAGTTTAGCTTGGCTCATGAATCACTTGACAGTTTATTAACATATGGATGTTCTCTGCTCATATATCAGGTCTGGACTGCTATCAGCAATGGTAATAGCAGCAGAGTGGTTTTGGAAATAGGTGTGGGATGAAAATTCTTTCTAGGAAATGGCACTCCTAAAGCACTCACTTTTATTGTTTAGAAAATTTGACCCTTTGGTAGGGTCTTCGCTTCATTGTATCAGAGTGCTTCATCTATTTCCCTATTTGAACAGGTGGCCACTATTTCCACTATTTCATAACCTTAAATAGTGATATTGGAAAGAAGTAGAACACTGAAAGAATAAGTTTCAAAGATGTTTAGAGTATTTAATGCTTCTTAGAGTTCCTGTGAAAGCTGAGGTGGGCCACAGCTTCAACCATTATTGTTTGAGACAGGAAGGTTTTATGAAGGTTCATTATTTTAACAAAGCTTCGATTACATTTTTAACCTGTACTGATATTACTACATCATTGCTTCTATGAATAGCGAGTGTCCTCGATACACTAAAAACACCACTCCATTAGGGATTACTTTGAATGATTGTAGCACAGCCTTCTCCATGAAAGAATGTAAGAGAAGGGCCAGACAGGAGCCCTGGATTACTACAACAATAAACTCAGCAGCAGGGAAGGCAAAACAGAGTCCTGCTAATATGATGGAATGCTTTATCCACATTCCACAAGCTTCAAAGAAATGCCGGGTTTGGAATCCTACAGTAGTGAGGACAGGGATTGGTCACACTGCATTCCCACTGCAGCTTGGGTAAAATTTAATATACAGTGACTTCTGGCTTTCCACTTACTGAGCCATGCAGCAGGGATTGCCTGAATTTATTGAGCAGCTTCCAAATGTTCCAAACATTTCATGTATGAGATCTCATGCATGTGTACCATGTTTCTCCAAAAAGGAAGTGAGTGCCCTGTTTTTACTACATTGAATGAATGGTAGCAGAGATTAGAAGGGTGCCGGCACTGATTTACATTTAGAGAATGAAGAAGGTTTTTTGTTTGGGGTTTTTTTTTTTTTTTTTGGTCTATTCTGGGTCTTCTGCAAAACTGATATCAGACCAGAGATGTCACTCCATTACTCAGTGAACATCCATCTGTTCATTCCTCTATTTGAATGTCTAGTAAGTGCCAATCACTGTACTAGTCATGGAAAGCAAGATGGTTATGAAGATGTCAGTCTGGTGCCTTATGTGCTAGAGGTTGTAGGAGAAATACAATCATCTTTTAAAAACAAAAACAAAAACCTGTGATTATCTGCATGCCAAGATCCTTTGCATTTGCTATTTCTTCTGTTTAATGCTCTTCTTCTGATTTTTGCATGACTGGTACCTTCTATCATACATATTTCAATTCAAATGCTTTCTCCTCACAGAAACTCTCCCTAAGCATCTTATCTAATGTTATCTCTCTTTCCTCCTCAGTTATTTTATCACATTACCTTGCTTCATTTTCTTCGCTCTTTGTATGTTATCTGTATACATGTTTATTCTGTTGCATACACTTGAATATAAGATCAATGGGAACAGAATCTTGTTTGTATCCCCAGAACCCAAAGTGTGCCTGGCATGTAGCAAGTGCTCAACACACATTTGCCGAGGGCAGGTACAATATAACATTCCACAGAGAAATGCCTTATAAATAGAAGAAATAACGTTTTAGTAAACACCCAAAGGAGAATGAATATGGTCAACTGGGTTGAAGAGCAAATGTCCTCTGAAAAATTTAGATTGGGATCTGAATTATGATGAATAAAGAAAAGATCATGCGGCTGGGCCATATGAGGGTGGGTTGAAAGGTCATGAGCAAAGGATTCAAAAGCCAGAAGGGTTTTTTAGAGTGTCTAAGCTCAAACTGAATCCTAGGCATTAACCCAAGAGTTCATGGAAGCAAGCAGTAAGCCTGAAAAGACAGGCTGGACTAGCCCATGGAGAGCTTCAAATCCAACTGCAGAAAATATTCTTCAAGAAGAGAAAGATCTCAAGGATATTCGGTTGCATCCCTACTGAATGAAGCCCATAGTTATTTGTTGTTGTTGTTGTTGTTGTTATTGTTTTAAAGAAATGACAATCCATACTCCTTAGAAAATGCCATACAGTATTTAGACCTCTTGTTTCCTGCTTAGAATGTAAGTAAATCAATGGGAAGCTGAAAAAGGATGAATAAATCCTGTCATAGCTAACTTCTCTATAGTTCTCTCAAACCTGCCACAGTGTGAGGAGCAATGGGGAGCTGGGGATGGGCACAGACAGATGGTGGAAAGTGCTTCCCTGAGGAACCTATGTGGGAGGCATTTGTGGTAAAGGTGTTCACAGCACATTTACTGCCAGACTCGTACAGAAGGACCATAAATCTATTGGCAGCTCAGGGACTTAATCAGAAGTAGGTTACCAAGGAGCTTCACTTCTATGAGGACGCTTTGCCATTTAAAACAATTTAAAGTACTACAAAGGACAAATAAAAATTTTTGTTCTGTAACCATTTTGGAATATCAGAAAAATTTAGGAGTAAAAAGATACCCTTTTCTTGCCCCTTCTTTAAAAATGTAAAAGGGGAAATCTACTTTTACAACCAAGTGGACAACACTGAAAAAGGTCTGTGTGCATGTGAAGGGACGATGACACTGCAGAACTTAAAAAAGAACCTGATGGTGTCTAAAAGCAAATGCGTAACCTTTGAGGCTTCTTCGACACAGCTCAGCTTCTGTTTGCAGCTCGGCAAACCATGCGCTATATTCGCTTACTCCTCAAGGATCATCCGCTTCTTTCCAAGTATTAAGATGTCAGCGAAAATCTACCTTCTGAGGAAATTTAATCTGCCCGAGAAGAGCTGCTGACACCCATAAAAATAGCTGTCAGACATTATGACTCCTCTGAGACACGTCTAACGAAGGGGTCATAGAGCCCAGGGTAAAAAAGCAGATCTATTTAGGATCCGCAAAGATCAGGCAAACCAAAAGCTCTCCACGCAGGGACCAGAAGCCCTAAGGGGTCATATGGAAGGGCTTTAGGGTAACTAGAAATTCAAACCTTTGAGACTAAAAATTGATTAAGAACCATTGAATTAGTATATTACTGCCATAGATATGTTTTTCACTCTCAAAATTATTTTTCATTGCTCAAGAAATACTTGAATACATAAATATTATAAGAAATTTGAAGATTACAGATGGGTCTGAAGTCTTTCACACTTCCATTCCACATCTGTTCCTCTTTCTTTTGCCCCCTACAGAGGAAACATTTCTATCTTTCTGTGCATTTTCATAATTATGCATTCACAGAGAAAACTTAGAGCATTTGGGTATGTGTTTTTCTTACTTTAAATGGTACTATATTTTCTATATATGTCTGCAACTTGCCTTTGCATTCCACAATGTCTCAGGGAGAGATCCACATGTTATACACGTAGGGTCGCCTCATCCTTTTCACCTGCTGCGTAAGCTCCACAGCAAGACTGTGCTCAGTGTACTTAGCTTTCCTCTAATGATAAACATTTAGGTTGTTTCCAGTTTCCCCCATTACCAAAAACAGCACAAGAAATATCTTTGTGTCTGTTTATGTACTGGTGCAAGTATTTCTCTAGGAGGGAGGCCAAGATGGGAAATTTCTTTGTCATGAGACATGATATTTTAAATTTTAAATTCAACTGCCAAACACCCCTCTAAAGATGTGGTATTTGTTTATCCTCCAACAAGTTGTGTATGAGAATATGTTTCCTATCTCCTACTGCCTCATTAGATATCAATATTTTTAAATTTTTACCAATCTGAAAGATAAAAAGTGTATCTCCTTGTTATTTTCATTTGTATTTCCCTAATTATGAGGTCGAATATCTTTTCATATGTTTATTGATTTTTCATATTTCCTTTTAACGAATTGCGTGTTGGAAGGGCAGCAGTTCTCCTTACCACACATCAAAATTATCTGGAGAGTTTAAAACACAATTGTTGGGCCCCACCCCCAGAGATTCTGATTCAGTGAGTGAATATGAATGTATATTTCTAACATGTTTCCAGGTAACGCTATGCTGGTCTAGGACCAGACTTTAAAACCACTAAACTAGAGAAACCACCTGGTTCATTTACCTCTCTATTATTCTCAGTGGTTCTCAACCCTGAATGCACATTAGAACCATCTGGAGAGCTTTATAAAAGTACTGGTATCTGAGTTCCACCCCAGACCAATTAGGTCAGAATGCCCTGACCATCTGTAAATTATTAAAGATCACCAGGTGAATCTAATGTTCAGCCAGGAATGAGAACCAATGCTGCCTGATACTAGCGTTTTGAAGGAGTGCAGGTCCTTAATTCTATCTCCCTCTTTTAGAGTATATATCATAGTTGGAGAATGCTTTACCTGGGGCTAACTCAAAAAAAAAAAAATGCTCTTACCCTATGTTTTACCCAGAGGCACAGTCCTGTGAATTTATAGCAAAAAGAATACTTGTTCAAAATGTTTATTATTTGTTCTGTTTGAGGGCAACCCGAGGTGGTGAACATTCAGACCTGTGTTTTTATCCCAAATCTGCAGCTTATCAGCTACATAATGCTTAGGTTAGAAAATAAGGTTCTGTTTGTTCATCTATGAAATGGGCTTCATTATAGCTACCTGAGAGGCATATGTAAATAAAATGAGGTATGTCAGTAGCCACAGACAATGCCCAGTACAATAGGAGCTCAACAAAACTACACTCGGATCCCTTCCCACCTTGTGACTTGTTTGAGATAAAAATCTGGTTTCTGGTTTCCCTCCTCACAGATGGAATAATCTTACCTTCACCCATTGTGTAGAGCAATTTCAAGTCTTTTCCAGACCTCTAAATAAAATCCTCATGCTGTTCTTAAAATGTAATCACCCAGGCTGCTTCATGTTTACATAATTGAATAGGAATTTCCTTAGCAATAAAGGCTTCAATAAAAACATTTTTGGTACTGAATGATAAAGGATAATCAGTCAATATTATTGAGTGTCTGTTACAGTAAGGCACTGAAGGAGTTCAAAATAGGACTCCCAATGCTGTCTTCAAGAACTTGTAATGGATTTGGGGAGACTCAAAACTTAAAAGACAACCAAAAAAATCAGGTGGGAAATGGTAGGTGAACTCTAAGGAGTTCCAACAAGAAGAAGAGAAAGATCCCTTTGAGTGGGGCTGTCAGGAAAATCTTCAAAGACTTTGAAGGAAAGGCAGAATGTTACTAGGTAGAGGAGAGAAAAGTGTTTCTGTTGAGAAATGTGGAGTAAATGATGGCAAAGTCACAAGTGATTTGCAGGAGTGATGAGTAGACCAGATAGGCAACCTGAATTGTCCATGGAGATGGTAAGAAGCAGAACTGAGAAGGCACAGCATGGCTATAGCTTGTGCAAAAACTTAAAGATGAGGGAGGGAGTTCAATAGACTAGATTTTTTTAGTAGAAGTTGCTTTATTTTCCTGAAATTGAAGAAAAAATATGATTAAACCGTATTTTTTCATTTTATTTGCTTTAAAAAAATTTAAACTTAATTTTTTGATGGATATAATTTTATGGCACAAAACATAAAGGTATTATAATAAAAATTCTCCCACCTTTGTCCCTCAGCTGCCTACTTTTGCTCTGTGGAGCAATCGGTGTTACAAGTTTCTTTTATATCCTTCAAGGGAGTGTATACACACACACACACACACACACACACACACACACACACAGAGTCTATTCTCATTACTGATGGTAGTTACATGCTATAAGATCACTGCTGCGACCACTTCAGTTAGTGCATACTGGATGAGTGCTCCTAGGGAAAACACAGGGCTCAGTACCAGTGAGCCTCTAGTCAAGAAATGCATAATTTTGTTTTATGTGTGTTTCTGTTTAAAGACACCTTATTTTATACAAATTGTTGATTCATTAACATTGAACCCATGAGCAATAGGATTATAACTCATGCCTGAAATAAACATATCTCAGATACATGTTTTCTCCACAAGGTACATCACAGCCTTCTTGCAAGTTGAAACACTAAACAGAGTGTTATCATTACACTTGAGGTCCATTTGAAACAGCAATATCATCAACAAAAAGCAGAGAAATGCAAAAAAGAAAAAAAGTGACACTAAATAGACCAGGAAGACACTTGTTTACAGTATGAAAGCTGAATAAGAAGACAGAGCATCGTCTTGTTCTCCCTCAGATGAGAATATGCAAGTTTAGCAACTCAAATTTTTCACCACCCTGAGCAAGTCCATGAACGACCATAAAAGTTCATGAGTACTGATATGGAGGTTACAAATACATTTTAGCAACCAGATAAATAAGCAAATATAAAATCATTAAATAATGAAGATTGACTGTACATACCAGCTATCAGAGAGATATAGTTTTACCCTATTTCCACATGAATGACGAAAACCATGATTAAGAAAGATAGAAGATAAGTGCAGTGAGAATGAAAAGTAAAATGCAGTTAGGAGCAGTCTCCACCCCAAAGGCAGAGTCCTGGGAAGGAAAACAATGATACCAATGTTCACAGTTAAATCCCCAGAAGACTCAGCTATGCTGCAGGATGTGAGAATAGGGTGGTGGTGGTCACGGTGTCTCCTTCCACACAAGTAGCTTGGGAAGGGGTGGGAGTGGGCTGTCAAAGGGAGAACAGTCAAGAAAATTAAAACCACGTTGGGTCTTGGGAAGGTGACAGGCAAGGAGACAAAGCAGCTGGTGGGAAAATAAAGTAGGGCATAGCTGTGAACTTGGAAGTATTGGAGGGGTCTGTGATGAAGCAAAGAGACTAGAAAGATAATGTTAGCGATCTAACTAACATCTAAGAAGAAAATTTGAAGTTTAGACATTATCTTTCACGCAAAAAACATTCAAACCCTGGGCTGGTGAGAAGACAACAGAAGAAACCCTCTGTGAGCTGGTACTTAAGCAACAGGATCATGGCAGTCCTGTTTTAGGAAATGTTCCTAAAAGTCATTTTAGGGGTTATTTCTACTATTAGTCAATTCTAGAGTTCTGTAGAAGAGAGGATATTTGGGTTGGAAGTAGGATCTTAGAGGTGAAGGGGATTTTAGAATGATTGGATTCAATTCTAATCCAACATCATCCCCTTCCTGCAACACTCCTGACAGGAGGGCTTCGCTTAAACACAGCAAAGAAGAGGGAGTTAGCTTTCTGACTCTATCTTCCTGTTACAGACTGAATGTTTATGTTCCCCAACCCCAAATTATGTTGGCACCTATCCTCTGTGTGATGGTATTGGAGGTGAGTAGGTCATGAGGGTAGAGTCTTCATGAATGAAATTAGTACACTTATAAAAGAGACCTCACAGAGCTCCCTTGCCCTTCCACTATTTGAAGACACAGTGACAAGAGGCTTATCTGTCTGCTTGTGCCTTGATTGTGGACTTCCCAGTCTCCTGCAAGAAATAAATATCAGTTGTCTATAAGCCATCAGTCTGTGGTATTTTATTATAGCAGCCTGAACTGACTAAAATGCCCTCAAAAAGCATCACCAGGAGTCCAGGGCTATGGTTAAAGGGGACAAAACTAAACATTGTTGTGCATGTAAAAACCTGAAGGAGACACCACTTTGCTCTTGAGAACTGGTTGCTCGGTATATCCAAATAGGCCTGGTTCATGACTGTGTCTCCCAGGATCTTACATTTCCAAAGGCACTAGGGGCCCCCATGGAACTGCAAGAAGCTGTTATACAAACCATAATTGCATATCGAAGGTAGAAAAGAATATCGATGGACGCTGATGTTATCAGACACCAAGCCTAATAGCTAAGTGACTTTATCCTCAAAATTCAGCTTTCTAGATATCTCCAACCATTGTGCAGGAGCCTGATTGTCTTATACATTGTGGCTACAATCTCAGCAGAACCACCAAGGATAGTCATCACCTTTTTGGTGACTATTTAGCTTGGCATAAGGCTAAGTAGTTCTCACCCAGGAGACATTTGGAAGTGTCTGGGGACATTTTTGGTTATCATACCTCATAGGAGGGGAGGTATTACTGGTGTCTAGAGGAGAAAGGCCAGGGACACTTCTAAACATCTTACAACACACAGATATGCCCCTAAACAAAGAATTACCTTGTTAGTGTGGAGGTTGAGAAACCTTGGAATAGGAAGATCAAAATTGCTTTATTTATCCTGCCGTAGCATCTTGTTCAAAATGTGTTTAAAATATATTGAAATGTATTTCAATATTACTTCAAGTCAGTCTACTGACAGATCATTATCCATCAAACTCATGATTTACAGCTCAGAACTTGACATGTGAAGGGCAATCAAAAATCTAAACATGAATTAATTTTAGAGATTCATAGTTTCTGTGACACTGTTTAGCATTCCTTTTTTAAGACTTATACTGCTGGCTCAAGATATTTACTTACCTTATCACGGTGTCCTCAAAATTGTCATTTAACAATGACACTGACGAAGTTGACCTGAACTCATTTGATGTAATCTGCCGTTTCATAGGCTACTGATCCCTCAGCCCCCTAATCCTGCAGAGGTAAGAGACAGAGCTAATTCCTACTCTTAGGCATTTATCTCAGGAAAGCTTCAAGTGGCTAAGTAGAAGAGTGATGAAGGTGATAAATACATAGAGAATGACTACTCTCTGTAAAGGATATGTTAGTTGCATGTATATAAGAAACAGTATATTAGGAGATAAAACCATCTTAGAAAATTCCATTTTTGTTTCTTTATGAGACTCTAAAATTGAGAAAACAATTTTGAACCATAAATGTGAGTTGGATGAACATTTAACTGTGCATCGTGGACACCAGACTAGGAAGCATGCTTTACAGTGCATATAAATCACCTGGAAATCTTGTTAAATGCAGATTCTGATTTAGCATCTTTAGGCAGAGCCAAAGATTCCGGTTTTCTGACAAGCTCCTAGGTGATGTTGATACTTCAGGCCTATAGAATACTTTCAAGTAGCACCAAGATATAGAAGATTCTGAGTAGTGCTTTGTTAGAATCTGTCTCTATTTAAATGCCATGGGGTGATAATAGCTAGTATTCACAAATAACTTCTATTTCCTCACTTCTTTCATTGTGCAGTAAGATACAAATCTTTGGGCTTTTGCCCCTTTGAGGGTCTAGAAAAAAGAAATAACGATATTATTTGAAAAGTAATAGAGAATGGGTATAGGTAATATGATCATTAAGTATCTATTTTCACTTGAAAGATGGCCTTGTTCAAAATGAAAGTCAAATGTTTGCTTCTTAAGGTATAATAGCATTTTATAGCTCAATAGTGAAAAGCCCACTGGATCAAGAATCTGTATGGCCTGGTACCAATCCTGCCTCTGGGTCTCCCTGGAGAGTCAGGAAGTCTCTGTAGACCCCAACATGAAGGGTATGCAGTCCCTAAACATTCTGAAAAACCATGACACTAAGGTGAGAAAAAATTTTATTATTATTAATATTTAAACCACACACTCATCTTGTATATGCTCTTCTGTATGATATATTTCACAATAATAACAATTATTTTAAAAAGTCAAATGGTGTCATTGTCAGGAAGTTAGAGATTGATATTCTGTTTTTAGGTCAATAGCTTATTTAATCTGTACATATAGCCAGTTGCAATTTCCTATAGAACAAGGATGTAGGTGTTTGCCAAACAAATACCTCATGGCACATGTATGCCTAAAGGAACTTTAAAATAAATGTATAAATACATATATAAAAATAAGGCAATTTAGCAAATTATGTGCTTTAAATGTAGAACACAAGTTATAATCTGATAGAGATTTAGAATGAAAGATTTCATAGTAAGACTTTAAGGAATTCCAGTCTTTCTGTAGTAGTTGTGGCTTTTGTGGGTTCCCAAGGTAGCCAGGGATTACACAGATCAGTCTGACATGTAGAATTTTGGGAAACTTTTTTTTTTTTTTACAATATGACATTTGCTGATATCCTGGGAATAGGGAGTGAATGTTCCCGCTACACATTGAAGGAGTAAACTCTGACAGAGGTTTATACAGGTCATGTCCTATATAAGCATGTATATAATCATTATTGCATAAGCCATTCCCAATTAAAACTTTGTCCATTACCCTAACAAATTACTAATTATAACAAATAGTAGGAATATTAAAAAAGATAGGGATAGTGAGCTTCCAAATGTAACCTCTACTTCCTGGTTTAGGTATCTATGTGGTGACTCTCTTTTTCTTGAATTCTTGGCATCTTATTTCATGTGGCTCCTGCCCTCGAGTGTAAGAAAAGTCCCAGATAGATATGGTGGCCCTATGTCTCACTTCCCCAGTACATAGCATTAAGCAAATACCACAGTTCAACAAATGTTAAGAATTTCAACGTTCTCTCCCCACTTATAACAGGATCCTATTTATTAGATAGAGCTCTGGTTGTTGGTGTGAAGATACTACTCAAGGGACTGAGAAAGGGAAGAGGAACACTGATGAAGGTGAGTTCAAACTCTTGGCAGAACTCAAACCTCCACCTCTTTAACTAGGAACCCAGAATAGGTAACAGGATTTCAATTGGATAATTCCTCATTTGATGCTTCTCGTAACAGGCAGTTTTTGCTTAGAGGGTGGCTAAGCAAAAAGGACCATCTTTGTCCATCATTATATCAATCACATTTGAGGTACAAACACTCAAATTGATATTATTGAAAATTACCCAGTCCTATCTATATGCTTAATGCTAGTACAGCCTCTTATAGTTAAGACTAAGGATGGTGGTGAGTAGAAGAATAGAATAAATGTTAATAACATGGCAATTTTTAAAAGTTACACGGAAACTAAAAGAATAGTAAGCCATTGGAAAATAATTTCTTCTTCCCATCACTGTCAATTGAAAAATAGTCTCATTTCTCTTTGAATTTTATGTCAGAAGGGGATTGATTTACCCAATTGATTTACCAGTTTATTTGGAATTATTTATCCACACAAAAACCTGTACATGAATGTTTATAACAACTTTATGAAATCACCAAAAACTGGAAGCAGCCAAGATGTCCTTTGATAAGTAAATGGATAAACGAACTGTGGTACATCAATACAATGGAATACTACTGAGCAATAAAGATTAATGAACTATAAAGCCACAAAAAGACATGGAGGAAGCTTAAATGTATATTTCTGAGTAAAAGAAACCAATCTGAAAAAAGGCTACATACTGTATGATTGCAATTATAAGATGTTTGGTAAAAGGTAAAACTACAGAGACAATAAAAAGGTCAGTGATTGCCAGGAGCTCAGGGAGAAAAGGGGTTATAAATAGGTGAAGCACAGGGGATGTTTTAAGCCAATAAAACTATTCCGTATGATATTACAATGGTAGATAAATGATGTTATGCATTTGTTGAAACCCACAGAACTTACATCAAAAAGAGTGAACCTTAACATATGTAAATTTTATAAATCATTTAGAAGGTCAGAGGATCCCCGTAAAGAATGCAGACTGTGACAAGAGAATATAACTATACTGCAAATCTATGAAACGGTTTCTCCAAAGGTGAGTAGAGGGGAAGAAAGGGTAGTGACCTAAGTAACTTTAAGAATGAGTAGAGTATGTATGGCTAAAAGCAAAAGGACCAGCACATAAACACAGTACTCTAGTTGGTCAAGTTGTTTTCCATGGGGCTACAGGGTAATGATTCTGATACCGCTTTACATTTACACTGAAATCGAACAATTAAGCAAACGGTCAATGTTAGGACCCAGAGTACTACTCACTCTTAGAGCAGGAGTTTACAAACAAGCAAAGGAAGGAGGCTAGAATGATCCATGTAGTAATCAGTTTCATCGGAATTAACTCATGTTTAGAGTAATACATAAATGATATATATAAATATATGTACATACACAGGTTAGTATTCACCCATATTTTTTTTTTGCTATGTCAGATGAAAAGTCCTAAAAGAAATGATATACCAGTAGCAGCAAGCACACTGAAAGCCCAGATATTGACTTCTAATACCATTCCCCAATAAAAGGAACCAGGGTTCTTTGGATAAATAGCTGAATAAGGATTAGGGAGCAAAATATAGAAGATAAGCCTGAAGCATCTTGTGGTGCTAGAGAGAAAGGAAGTGTTAACACAAAACAAACACCACCACCACCACCACCCCTGCAATAGTAAGAGTATGTCAGAGATACACAAGAGCCAAATAAAAGAGCTCCCAGTTGAAACAATTTGAGCCACAAAAGAAATATAGTAGTATTAAATTATGACCCAAAGTATAAAATACATATGTACACTTTATAAAAAAAATGGCTGGTCAAAATAATAGATGGGGGAGAAGAGGCAAATTTCCCATGCAGAAGAATTTCAGGTAATTTATGTAGATATTCTGCTCTTGAGCAAGGGGAACATAACTCCTAACTCCTTGAGTGTGGGCCGCCCATAGTAACTTCCTTCTAAAGAATACAGGATGGAAAAGAGATAGAATGAGTAATTTTAGAGTAGAGAACCTGACAACTAGTACCTCAGCTGGGTGATCAAAGTCAACATTAATAGGAAGTGATATTTTATCCCTGTGATCTTAGTCCCCCAAACCAAGAACCCCAGTCTAATTATAAGAAAAGCATCAGAACATAGAGGGGCAGCCTATAAAATACCTGACCAGTACTCCTCAAAACCGCTAAGGTGATTAAAAGCAAGGGAACTTACAAACTGTCAGAGGAGCTTAAAGAGGAGCCTAAAGAGGCATGACAACTCAATGTAATGTGAGATGCCGGATGGAATCTTGGAACAGAAAATGACTATTAGGTAAAAACTAACAAAATCTGAATAAACTATAGGCTTTAGTTAATAATAATTTGTCAATATTGCTTTATTAATTATAACATGTACCATAATAAGTTAATAATAGGAAAAACTGAGCATGGGGCATGTGGGAACTCTATACTATCTTCTCAGTTTTTCTGTAAATCTAAAAGTTTTTAAAATAAAGTAGATTTAAAAAATAAAATGTGTTTAATTGAAAGCCATACTTAAAGGAACTGTTACCACAGAATGAACTGACAAATGTTCCTTTTGGATCTATTTATATGAAGAAGTCCAAATTTCTAATAAATTTCTTTATATTCCTCCTTTAGTCTATTAAGACAGTATAGAGATGAAAGCAAGATCTAGCTAATAGTAAGCAATGAAGTGGCTAATCTTCTTCAATCCTTTCCACCCAAATAAGAGGGCTGTACAGCATCAATACTATGGTCCTGAAAGCCCTCTAATTGTCAGTCAGAAGTTATACTCTTCTAAGTTTCTAAATCAGACTACATAAGAGTCATATGAATTTTGGTGGCTACAATAGGCTGCCAAGATGGACTTATCCACTGCAGCAAAGGTGCTGAGAGAGTGTACTTGTAAATCCAGCTCCCAGCATCTCAGCAAGTTTTATGATGATGTCGAGTTTCCATACTTTCATGAAACAAATCCTTAAATGCTCTCTTGGACATGCAAAGGAAAACGAGTGGCAGTTTTATTTTCCTTAATGTGTATTTTTAACCAACAGGTATGGTATTATTTATTAGGCTTTACGATTTCTTCTATAAAGGACTTGGAAATATGAGGCTATTTCAAATTCCTTTAAGAGTTATTTTATAGAAATAGAATGGAAAATAAGAATAAACATGAGGCAAGAAATAAATTAGCAAAGAAGAATGAAATGCTTTCCAATCTGTCAAAACACAGGTAATGACTAGGTTAATGATAGGATTTTTAAGTCTCTTAGATTATTAATTCAGAAGAAGAACATTTCTGAAATTACTTTTTCCTAAGAGTATATCTTCAAGTTCTTGATAGAAAAAGTATAACTCCATCACACTCATTGAAAACATATATTCTTTTGAAATATTCTGTCTCATTTAAGGAAAGAACTTTGCTGAGCTAAAGAGTTTGTGTTAAAACTAACAAGAAATCAAGTAATATGTTTTCAAATGGAACAGCTGGCAATTTCTCTCCTATTCAGTTCTCAGGCATAGTTAGTCAAAACTGCCTGAAGCCATGAGCATCATTTGTGGTGTGCTCTAAATGGGGACATATTTTGCAGTGGCTCTTCAGTGGTTCTTTTCCTTCCTTCACCTCTGCAAACCCAGGGGATGTCAACTAAATTTGGAACTAAACCTTATCACTATTAAATAAACCATCCTACTCTTCAAGGGCATGGTGGTATAAAATATTCACATCTCCTGAAATTGCAACTGGGAGAGACCAAGGATCCAATCAGGAAATGCCTAGGGAAGTATAGAGTGCTCTTTGGGCATTTTTAATAGGTATCTTCAGGCTCATTTAAAAAACTCATTCATCATTCCTTTATTCACTTAAAAAATTTATTACCACCTATTATATTCCACGTACTGCTTTAAGTGCTTGTAGGAAAAAAATAGAGACAAATATATAAGCCCTCATGGACATAAGAACACATATCGATGAATGCCCATAGATTTATCTTTACTTTTCAATAATGATTAGTATTTCATTGAATAGGTATTCATGATGTATTCATCCAGTCTCCCACTGATTGGTCTATAGGTTTTTTCCCACTTCTTTACTATTACAAACATTGCTACAATAAATCTTGTCTATATACGCATAGGTGTACCTATACAACTAAGTGTACAAGTTAAATTTCTAGAAGTAGAATTGCTTGGCCAGTAGATTTGTACATTTTAAGAGTTAATAGATACTCTCAAATTACTCTCTTAAAGATGTTGCCTTAGTTTATACTACTGCCAAGATAGGTTGAGAATCCCTTGTTACAGGCATATTTAAAAGGCAGGCAAATGAGTCACAGAGGACTTGAGATATACCAGACCAGAAAGATCATCTAATCCAAACCCTTCGCAAATGAAAATCCTATTTCTGGGGGAGCAACCACCCTGTTTACTTCAAGGCTGCCATGTGACAAATGTGTCCCCAGCTCAAATTTACAAGTTCCAGATGAAGGTGGTTTGTCTTTCAACACAAATCATCTTTCACCAAGTTGATGGTGAGACTCCCAAGGGCAACAATTTACTTAGCAGCTCCTTGCTCGGGGACACACCAGGGCACTGTAAAGCAAGCCCCAAAAGAAATAAGGACATTTTCCTTCCATTATTAACAGATATATTTCATTTCTCAAACTGGAGTGTTTCTCCTTCATATGAATCTATGTCATTCTTTTGGGAAGGTAACAATGGGAACATTTCAGCTAGGATATTTTAAATCTTTGGCTGAGACCCTTGTATTTTGATAAATTGATTAATAAAGAACTCTCTGCTCGAGACATGCTCTTCTAGTAAGGTAGTTGTCTAATATAATTATCACTAGTTATTAGCAAAATATACAGTACCAATATTCCTATGTACTACCTTTGGAACACTTGACAAATGAAAATATTCTTTTAAGCTCATCAAAAAGAAATGGACTCACTTAGCTTTGGAGCAGGACCTTGCCTTCAGTTCTTTGACATAGACTTAAGTGGATGAGATAAAGTCCCTTAATTTTTCTCAGTAGAGTAAATGTTTATTCACAAGTCAGGAAATCAAGCTCTTGCCTTTTCTGAGACTCAGTAAACTGACAGATGCTCTGTATCCAATTACTTTTCTAGACACGCTAACTTTCCATGGGAGCTATTTCAAGGCCATAATTCTACAAGCAGGTAGAATGTTGGTGGGTTGCTAAGGACTAATGTCACTGTCCCATTCCCCCTTTTCTCTTTACCCTGCCACCCTGACATCAGCTCCCCTTCTATCCTTGCATACTACAGTATCATAAGGCCCTCTTCTCTCATATTCCAGGGACCACCTCTCATTTTATTTCTCTTTCTCAAATTTCTTCCTGTCTGCCTCCTCCTCCTCCCTCTTGCACTCTCCAATCCCTACAGTCTCACCACCAGTATCCTCACTCTTAAAATCTACTCTGATTCTCTATTCCCACTAGCCTCCTCCTTCTAACTTCTCCAATCTGCTGCTTTAACTCCTCCCTCTGTATTTTACTTGGTCTCCAATGACTAGTCACCCTCACACTTTTCCATTAACAGGGACACATTTGTAAGTTCCTTGATCTCTGCATATTAGTAACATACAATTCCAAAACCTACAGTTTCTATTTCACAGAGTGCTAATACAATCCCATAATTTCCATGGTACAAATTTTCCCCTTAAAATGCTGCATTTCTAATAGTTTATTTTGACAGAGAGTAGCAGGGTATCAAAGACCATTCATTACATTTCAATTATCTTAAATGGATATTTAACTGAAGGCAACAAGTAATTAACCTAAACTATTGAATGTAAAACACATTGGGAAGGAAACAGAGAAAGGTAGATTTAAACTATCATTGATAGGGGAAAAAATCATTTCTTGAGAATCAAAGAGTAAAATCTTCCCAACATTCATGTTCCTTTCTTATATATTCAAGTTCTTTTCTTATGAAAAGTTAAAAATTTAGACTGCACAACTACTGAAGTAGATATTTCTTGAGAAGTAAAAGTTACATTCATGGTGACCATATTGCAATGAGATAGTTACTTAAGTAACTTAAGTAAGCATATCACATATTCACAAATGGTGTTGCTGGAAAATATTCTTCGAACTTTAAAAATAGAACTACCATATGATCCAGCAACTTTACTTCTGGGTATTTATCTAAAAGAATAGAAATCAGGATCTCAAAGAGGTATTTGCACTTCCATATTCACTGCAACATTATTCACAAAAGTCAAATTGTGGAAATAACATGAATGTCAATTTGTGGATGCACAGATAAAGAAAATGTGGTATATACATACAATGGAATATTATTCAGCTTTAAAAAGAAGGAAATCCTGTCTCATGCAATAATGTGGATGGGCCATGAAGACACGCTGAGTGAAATAAGCCAGTCACAAAAAGATAAACACTGCATGATTCAACTCATATGAGGATCTAAAATAGTCAAACTCACAGAAGCAGAGAGTGGTGGTGCCAGGGGCTGGAGGAAAAGGAAATGGAGAGTTGCTACTCAACAGGTAAAAAGTTTCAGTTTAGAAAGATGAATAAGCTCTAGAGTTCTGCTGGCAACATCATGCCTATAGTTAACAATACTGTATTGTACATTTAAAACTCTGTTAAGAGAGTAGGTCTTGTGTTAAATATTTACAACAATTAAAAAAAAGTTGACATTCATCAGACTTCTTTGGCTACAGTTGATGTTCAGCCGAACAAAGGTCAATGCTAGTTTTTTTTTCTGATTACTGATGTGTGGTAGGATGAGGGTGTGCACTCATGAATAAACGCACATATATAGACACATAGCCTGACCCCAGGAGCCAGTGCTTCATTGGAAGAAAGGGAACAAAGTGCCAAATCAGGCAAGCCAATAACAACCATTCTTCCAATCCTCAGTCCCAGCAGAGGCCAGCCGAGGTTAATGGGGCCAAGAACACTACAGGGGTGTCTCCGCCACCTCAACTTGACCATCTGATTTAATAAACAGCTTTAGCAGAAGTAACCTTCGTGAACTTTCAGCTTTCTATCTTTCCCTTTCCAACCCTACTCCTTCCCATTTTAATCCTCAACTCCTTCTACCTTACCCCAGGAGAAAAAAATCTATACAACTATAGCTATCCACTGATGTTTTAAAACACAGGTATCATGTCCATACTCACATGCCTCACCTTCCTTCTACATAAGCATACCTATGTTGATTGGATTTAATAAAAATGATAGATGATAGATAGATAGATAGATAGATATCAGATATGCATAGATATACAAATGAAAAAGAAAGAATTAGAATAATTAAAATAAATATATCAATGCTCTATGAAAATAAAAATACTAGACACTATTGACTTGATACTATTGACATTACTACTAGTATAAAATGACATAAAAATAAAACCATCTTTTCTCCAATAATCATCCCCTTTATAAAGTAAAACAGCTTAAAAAGCTATTAACAGATTCATAACACTCACGGAGCATGTATATAAAGTAATATCCTAAATCAAATTACTGATGTATAGTCTTCACTTTTTTTCTATCTAATATTGTGTTTCTTTGTTCATTTATCACTGCTTAATAAATACCCACATCCTCTACTTCACACTTATTTACCATTTTATTTGACAGATTCTGATGATATACCAAAAGATGAAAATTATTGCTAAGAGTGATTCAGATTTTTTACTTAAAGATTTGGTTCTTAGGTGCAAAATGTTCCTGAAATCAGTTTTCCAGTAGTGAAAAACTCATGTAACCAAGTTAACAGCTTACCCTAAAATTGCCTTCATATTATTCAGAAACAAACTACTTTTTTTTTGGGGGGGGGGGTAGCCTTAAGCCTAAACTGAATTAAGTTTAAATATTATCACATTAACATGTAGAAAGGGGTTGCTGGGGTGCTGGTGATGTCGTCTGTTTTTGGCTTGAGTGCTGACCACCTGGTATGTTCAGTTTGTAAAAACTTATCAAGCTGTAATTGTATGACATGTTTCCTTTTTGTGTGTTTATATTATACTTAGTAAATAGTTTTTAAAAATAAACATGCTATCTTCATATAAAGATACAGGACACCTGGACATCTCCATAGATATAATTTACCAACATATGTTTAAATTACTGTAATGATTGCTGCTTGAAACCAAAAATAAAAGATAAATTCAGAGGCCAAACTTATGCCCTGGAAGTGCGTTTTTATTTGTGGGGGCATGTCTGAGCTCAGTCAACACTATCCTTTCTTTCTCCCCAGCTTTATTGAGATACAATTGGCATGTAATGTGTAAGTTTCAGGTGTAAACCTTTTTGAATTGATACATTTATATATTGCAAAATGATTACCACTCAGCATTAGCTAACACCTCCATCACGTCACATAATTATCATTTCTTTATTTGTGTGGTGAAAACATATAAGATTTACTATCAGCAATTTCCAAGCATATAATACAGTACTAGAAACTATAATCACCATTTTATATTAGATCTCGAGAATCCTCAGATATCTGCACCCTTTGAAAAATATACTTTTAATAATGGTTTAAATTTGCTCTCAGATAGCATGGGGGTAGGGCTTTAGCTAGACCTTGCAGAAAAAAAACTGCTCTGTGACCATAGCAATCCCCAAGAGACTCCACTAGCGGAACCAGCTGTGCCTGTCTGTCTATCAGGCAGTTAAAGTTCAGGGATGTCAAAGTCAGTTGCCGCAATCTATTTACAAATCTATTTACAATCTATTTACAAACACGCACCCACTGCCTCTCTGTCTAAAACCCTTATCCTTCTTTCTTCCCCTAGAGCATCTCCACTGGACCTCTAGACCCCATTTCACTACTGTTTCTTCCCTTTTGCCTTCAAACAAGCACATATACACCATATTGAAGAAGGAGAGGCGTGGGGAGACTCTCTTAACTCTATTGATCTTTGTTCTTGTTTCAGTATAGTTGTTACACAATATTATATTAGTTTCAGCTGTAAAACATAGTGACTCAACATTTATGAAACTTACGATGTGAACACCACACTAAGCCTTTAACAATCCATCACCATGTAAAATTATCACACTATTATTGACTATACCCTCCTTCACCTTTTTCACCCATCTTTCCACACCCTCTGGCAACTATCAGTTTGTTCTTTGTTTCTATGAGTCTGATTTTGTTTTGTTTTGTTTGTTCATTTGTTTTGATTTTTAAAAAATTCCACATATAAGTGAAATCACTTACTTCACTTAAGTCAAGCAGAGAAAGTCAAATACCACGTGATTTCACTTGCATTGACCTCTGAATGTTTTTTCCCCTTGTACTTGCTGATTGCTTGCCTCTGCATCAGCCAATCCCTTTTGTCTCTCCCCAATATTCTCTAATTTCTGGTTGGGTGTCTAGATAGTTCTAGGGAAGGTGACTCTCTTCCTGCTACCTCCAGAGGTGGATGGAGCATGTGGCTTAAGCCACCATGTTCATTTTTGTTGTTGTTGTTCATACACACCAAAAAGAATATTAAAAAACTGTGTCTCTTTGTACATTTGATGTTCGAAATTCTTTGTTATCACTTTTAGATTGCCACAAAATAAGTAATCACGTACATGTAACTTTTGGCACTTTAAAACTGTTCATGCACTCTTTTACATGTATACAACAAAATCTAAATACTGTGGCAACTGGTTCCCAACATCTAAATTCAATGAACAAGCTCTTCTTTAACAGGCCAAGTTTTCCATTGTTCTTTTTTATTACTTAAAAATTGCATTTCTATTTTATTTCCTCACCAGAACTTGATTATGATGTAATGTTCTTTTTGCTTTTATTAAGCAAGCTATTATTCCTCTGTGAAATAAAACATGTCCATTAGTTGAGGTTAATTTCTTACTTCTTGTGACCATAAGGTTCTAGATGTTAACATTTTCTGCACTGAGTTATTATTACAATTATTACAGGTAAGAATTGATTAAAAAATTTAAATATATGGTACATTTTGATAAATAATGACCAAACATAAGTAGTAAAATTATACTGGAAGGGAATTTTTTAATGAGATGGATGGGGCTGCTTTTATATTTTAATTAGTTCATAAATCCATGGATAAATATTACTAATTTTAAGAAATAAACAGTTTCCAGAATTAATTTTATTGTTATTTTTTTCTTCTTATAGCTGTAAGTACTGAGACCTCATTCACATAAATAAATAGAAGAAATTTTATTATAAAAATTAATATTTTATTAAAATGCCTAAAGTTACACAGTGTATGTTTTTAATGACCAGTTGGTAAGTCAGTAAGGATTTTTCTTTAATTCATTGGAAACAAAGATTTGAAAATCACACGTCTTGTTAATGGACTTATTTCTCCGTAAGAGTCATTCACTTTCTCAATTTTGGGGAATAATATAAAAAAGGCTTTACCTAGATAGAAAATGATTATTAATTATATTTGTTATTCTTTCACTAAGAGATACTTTATTTAATCTGATATACCCAGAAATGGTGTGGAAAGTAGAAATACCGCTAATTTTAAATAAACATTATCAATGTACTTTTAAAATAAAATGTTTATTGCATGCTTTAAATATATTTTATAGAAACCATAGAACAGCAGATTTCACTCGCTGAATTTACAGAAGATGTTTGATATATAATCGTGTTAGCAAATCTAGACAGCATTGTCAGACCTGCAGACAAATAGACTTACTTTTTGTCAGAAAAGCCTCCTTTCGTTTTTAAATCAAACACAAGTGTTACCCATGGCAATCATCTCACTTCTCAGTTCTAGACTGATAGAGTAGACAAGAATCAGTCACCATCATTTTCAATCTTTCTCATCTATTCCCCTTTGCTTTGGCCTTGTGAAGTGCTACCCCTGGAATGATGCTTTCTTTAAGCACAGTGGGGGGCAAGAAGACGTGAGAGCTATAAATGGAAATCGTCCCACGACTCCACTCTATATCATATCTGATTTCAGAACATGCCAAGACAGGTCTAATACTTGCTTTCTAAGTCATGCTTCACTCTTGGCAGATATATGTATAAGACAGGAAAGGTCATAAAGCCTTGGTTAAAAGAACTTGTCCAATTAGAAGGCTTTGCTGGGATGAATGTCATCCAGCTACTGGATGCTGCAAACAAGTTGTTTGTGAACTGCAACCAGGAGGCCCAAAAGAGCTGATAAGCAGATGAAATAAAAGGTGTCCCTTCTGGCAGCCACGTTAGGAAACCCAGGCCTGGTATGAAAGAGTGCTCCCCAATGGAAAGGAGAGGCCAAAAGGGGACCACTGCTACACCACAACCAATGCGCCTATAGCAAAGAGACTAGCCATTGGAAAAATGAGTGCCCCCACTGTGGGAGGATGTCTGAAGGGTCAAAGTAGTTCAATCAACCCATAAAGGAAAATACCATCCTGAGCCAGTCATCAAAATCTTATTGGCCTGGCCAGAGAAGAGTCAGACTAGAAGCGACTGGGCTCCCTCATCCTAGGCCCCCAGGAGCCTATGGTCACAATAGAAGTAGAGGGCCAATCAATGACCTTTATGGTAGACACTGGGGCTGAACACTCTGTGGTGACCACACCCGTGGCTCCCTTCATAGACCGAACAACAACTATTGTTGGAGCCATGGGGGACCAAGCTGCCTGCTTGTTCTACAAAACCTGCTCATGTCAGTTAGGGAGTCACCTAGTGATGCATGAGTTCCTGTACCTACCAGAGTGCCCCATCCACTTTTTGGGTAAAGACTTATTAACAAAGCTTAGAGCACAGATCACCTTTGCCCCCAGGAAGCCCACCAGTCTCACCCTGGGAAGCCAACCTGCTCTAATGATGACTGTGGCTGTGCTCAGGGAAGATGAATGGCACCTCTACTCTCTGGAAAGAAAACAAAAAATACGACTAGCCTGCTAGAAGAGCTCCCTGCTGTTTGGGCCAGAAAGGGTATCCCTGGTCTAGCCAAAAATCATGCACCCACCGTGGTGGACCTGAGGCCAGGAGCCACTCCTGTCACACAAAGGCAATTTCCAGTGCCACAAGAATCATGCTTGGGAATTTGGGACCACATCCAGCATTTGCATGATACTGGAATTCTAGATGAGTGTCAGTCACCTTAGAATACTCCTCTCTTGCAGATCAAGAAGCCTGGAGTGAATGACTTTCACCTTGCCCAGGACCTTTGTGCTGTCAACAATGCAGTGGTCACCATCCATCCAGTTGTACCGAACTGTACATCCTCCTGAGTCTCTTATCTGCTCAAGGAAGCTGGTCCACCTGCCTCGATCTCAAAGACACCTTCTGCCTCCAGTTATCACCGGCCGGCCAGCCTTTGTTTGCCTTTGATTGGGAAGACCCACACACTGGGAGAAAGACACAACTGACTTGGACTCATCTACCACAGGGCTTCAAGAACTCACTCAACCCTGTTTGGTGAAGCGCTGGCCACAGATCTTGCTGCTTTTTCTGGAGAGACTTTGAACTGCGTACTACTCCAGTACGTAGATGACCTGTTGCTGGCTAACACCACCTGAGGAGACTGCTGGAAAGATACTAGAGACTTGGTTCTACTCTCTACCATGGGATACAAGGTGTCATGGAGGAAGGCTTAAATCTGCAAACAGGAGATCAGATACGTTGGGTTAATCATCTCTGAAGGACATTGGGCACTTGGAGATGAAAGGAAACCGGCCATCTGTTTAATACCTCAGCTATACACTAATAAAGGGATCCATGAATTCCTAGGGGCTGCCAGATTCTGTCAGATCTGGATACCAGGTTTCTCTGAAATTGCCAAGTCACTGTACAAGGCCATAGTTGGGTCCAGTAAAGACCCCCTGAAATGGGACTCCAAACAAGAAAAAGCCTTCAGAAAAATAAAGATTTTGACCAGTGCCCGAGCATTAGAACTAACACGGGGCTTTAACCTCTTCACACATGAGAAGAATCATACTGCACTGGGGGTCCTCACACAAACAGTCAGGCCATGGCAGTGCCTGATTGCATATTTGTCCAAACGGTTATATCCGATGACCACAGGATGGCAGCCATGCCTCTGGGCCTTAGCTGCCATGGTAGTCCTGGTTAGAGAAGCAGACAAGCTCATGCTAGGACAGAATATAAATGTAAAGGTCCCCCATGCTGTTACTGCATTAATGAATAACCAGGGACTCAAGTGGCTGACCAACACCATGATAACTCATTATCAGGGACAGCTTTGCAAAAATCCATGGGTCCGCCTCAAGACTGTGCGGATGTTGGACCCTGCTACTTTTCTGCCCACTGAGGAGGGGCCTCCTGACAATGATAGTGAAGAGGTCACATATGAAGTCTACTCAAGTGGGCCAGATCTGACAGACATTCCTCTTCAGAACCCAGAACTGGTATTGTTCACCAATGGGAGCAGCTTCATCTATGAAGGACAGTGCAAAGCTGGCTACGCAATAACAACCACAGATGAGGTAATCAGAGCTGAGGCTCTGCCACAGGGCTGGTTGTCACAACAGACCAAACTATGGGCACTCATCCAGGTGCTGCAGCAGGCTAAAGGGAAACAGACCAATATCCATGCTGATTCAAGGTATGCCTTTGCTACTTTGCATGTACATGGAGCAATTTCTAAAGAGCGGGGACTACTGACAGTGTGAAGAAAAAAAAAATCAAGAACAAAGAAGAAATCCTTCAACTGTTAGAGGCAGTCTGGAAGCCTTCTCAGGTGGCAGTCATTCACTGCAAGGGCCACCAGAGAGGAACCGACCCTGTCAGTAGGGGAAACCGACTGGTAGATGAAGTAGCTAGGGAGGCTGCCAACCAGCTAAGTACCACAACCAGTTTCCAAGGTTCTCCTAGCTCCAGAATTGCCTTTGTTCCTGAAATACACCAAGGAAGAAGAACAATGGGTCTTAAATGAAGGGGGAACCAAGAAAAAGGAGGGCTGGTGGGAGCTTCCAGATCAGAGACTCTTTATTCCCATTGTAGTGGCAGCTCAGCTGGTAACACGACACCATGAGAAGACTACTTTAGAAAGCCTGTTAGGCCTCTACTATTTCATACCCAAGCTCCCAACTCTATGTGCCCAAATCAGTGCTCGATATGTAACTTGTGCACAAAACAATGCCAGCCAAAAGCCAAAATCCAATCCAGGGATACAAACTATTGGGACAATGCCATTCAAAGATCTAGAAGTGTATTTTTTTGAGGTCAAGCTCTTCCAGGGCCACCAATACTTGCTTGTGTTAGTTTGCACCTACTCTGGATGGGCTTAAGCTTTCCCTACATGCATTGAACAGGCATGAGAAGTAGTTAAAGCTTTGTTGAAGAAAATTGTTCCAAGATATGGGATGCCCCTCTCTATAGGATCTGACAATAGTCCAGGCACTGTCTAAAGCTCTAGGAATCAAATGAAAGCTCCACATGGCCTACAGGTCACAAAGTTTGGGGAAAGTTTAGCACACGAACTTGACCCTTAAGCCACTCTAGCTAAGCTTTTTCAGGAAACCCAGTTACCTAGATTGACTTGCTGCCTTTGGCTCTACTCCAAGCATGGTGCACTCCAAGACCTTCAGGCTACTCCCCTTTTGAAATACTTTATGAGACACCTCCCCCAGTGATAGGGAAACTAAAAGGACACTCTTGACGAATAGCTAACATAGAAATGTCCAGACACCTTCAGACCCTAAGGAGGATTTTTTGCCACATCACCCAGGAAACCCTAGAAAGAGCCCTTATCCCCTTAGGGAATTGGGTCCCCGCCCCCATCAGCCAGGAGATGAAGTATGAGTTAAATATTGGAAGAAGGAGCCACTCCAGCCAATCTGGACAGGCCCTCACACTGTTATATTAGCAACTCCCACTGCTGTTAAGGTTGCAGGTATCACCCTGTGGATCCACCACACCGGGTTAAGAGAGCAACACCTCTGGGAAAATGGGAGACATGAACTGCAGAGCCTCTTTTTGATTAGTCACTCTGAGTCAAATTCCAGAGGCAGCAGAAAGATCCACCTGAGATCTTCAACCCTGCTCTGGCCACCCCCAGAAGCTGGACAGTCTACACTCGGCAAACGCTTGAGGATCAGCTGTCCAGACTGTCCAGATGTATTGTTATCATTCCTGACATATTTAGCCTGCATCAAGAGCCTCTCAATTCTTGCATGTCCAGGTTATGCCCCTTTTTAGTACATTTCTAGAGGCTTCCTCTAACTGCCATTGGTTATAATCATGAGGAAAATCTTTCCTTTGTTAATTCTAGTAGGATTTTTTTTACTCAGGTAACCCAAGCAATGGTGTCTCTTAACCCACCCTACAAAGGAATTATGGATACGAATACTTACATAGGACTCTTAATTTAGCTTATTGTCTCTTAAACTCTTCCAATAGTGACTTGGCTAAAGATCGTTGGTTCTGCCCATCTCCGCCTTCTGCCGCTATTCAGCTATTCCCATCCCCATCCAATATTGGACAACAAGTAACATGACCTTTCACCCCAAGTATCGGGGAGGCCACTCATTTGAACTGGTGAATATAGAAAACTTATTTTATTTCCAAATCACTGACATGACTAAAAATTTATTTGATTTCCAAATCACTGACATGACAGGATGGGCAGTTAACCTCTTAATGTCCTACTGAACCAGCTTAACTTGGGCAGCCTCTCCTGAGCCTCCAATCTGGGGACCAATATCAAGTCATACAAATCTTAAGTTTCAGGCATCTCTTTGTATCAAGAGAAGTCAAGACCCATGCCAGAGCCAAAATTTAGGCTCCCTTGAAGATTATCGTTGCAATTATACCATAGAAATAGAACCCTTGAAAGACTGGTCTAGTTTCCAAGTAGCACAGGCTGCTCCATTTAAGAAACCTGTACGATTCTCATGAAAACCCAACTTAAAGACTACAGGGTTATTAAACAAAAATTCAGGTTAGTGTCAAGGGAAGCCAAATGATTGATTAAGCATCTTTCCTTGGGAATTCTGCCCCAAACCCTCCCAAGAAGAATGCCTATTCTTACCAGCATATGAAAACCTCACTGAATGGGTCTTTATAGATACTAAGAGAAAT
This sequence comes from Rousettus aegyptiacus, assembly GCF_014176215.1. Taxonomy (NCBI): domain Eukaryota; kingdom Metazoa; phylum Chordata; class Mammalia; order Chiroptera; family Pteropodidae; genus Rousettus; species Rousettus aegyptiacus. Next base: position 71,134,320 of record NW_023416309.1, read on the forward strand.
TTTTTACATTGGGAAAATGGAACATCTGAAGCATCTCAGGATAATTCCTATGGACCCCTCCAACCCCTCACAGGGGCAGTTCTAGCAGGAACACTTATGACCTGGGAATCTGAAAACAGCAAAAAGCCAAACAAGTGCCTTTTTACTATTGAGATGAGTTTTTGTCTTGGAACCCCAGGTATATTCTTTCTTCATGGAACCAATTCCTATCTCTGTCTCCTGGCTAACTGGATAGGGACCCATACCCTGATTTACTTGGCCCTTGAAATAAGCATCACTCCAAAAAACCAGTCTATGACCATCCCTCTAACACACACAAGAACTAAACAAAGAATACAATTCATTCCCCTTCTTATAGGCCTTGGCATCACCACAGGGGTAGGCACTGGCACAGCCAGCCTAGCTTCCTCCCTGCCTTATTACCAAAGCTTACCTAAGGATCTATTTGACAGCTTAGAAGATGTATCCAAAAGCATTGTCACTTTACAAAGCCAATTAGATTCCTTAGCAAGAGTAGTTTTACAAAACCAGAAGGAACTTGATCTTCTAACAGCTGAAAAGGAAGGCTATGCTTATTTTTAGAAGAAGAATGTTGTTTTTATGTTAATCAATCTGGTATAGTTAGAGATGCAGCAGATAGAGCCTCAAAAATCTGCCAACAATTGAATGAGTCATGGGGTTTCTGGTCCAGAAAATGGAGTTGGGGATCCTGGCATCCCCCACTTGCAGGTCCTCATACTCCTCATACTCTTCATAGCTCCCTTATTTGGTCCCTGTATCCCTAATTGTCTTGTTGAGTTTGTCTCCTCACGCCTAGAATCCATAAAGTTACAAATGGTTGTGACATCCGGACCACCCTTATACTGGCTCCTAAGTTAAGAAAATAAAGAGATTGATGCTCTATAAGAATTTAAAGGGCATGAAAAAGGGGGAATGAAGAGGAATTTTCCACTCAAAAGTCTAACCTTATAATCAGATCTTCATTCTGCTCCTGTAAATATGCTTGCCACACAGGAAGAAGGGAAGGGTCACCTTGAACTTAACTAAAGACTCATCCTCCCTTTTACTTGTTCTGTCTAGATAACAGATGTATAGCCTGAGTTTCTGAGTTTCTGTCTGAAAATCTTGTGCTCTTTGACTGCCTATAACCCATAGCAACTCCCGTGCTCTGTAACCGTCTGAGGACAAATTAACCAATTGGCCTATGCCAACTGTAGCTGTTCGGATAAGCCCTATGAAAGCAAGATTGCTCCTGAGCTCAGGGCCCAGATCTTCAGAGTGCTCTCTCTTTCGGGACTGATGGCATTATAAACTTGAGTTATCCAACTCTCCAAGTGGTGCTTGGTTTCTTGCTGGTCTGATTTTTCTGAAACACAATAGCAACATTTCAAAACTGTCCTTGTGCTCCAAAGGTTTTTATGGCCTAGGTCCATGCACACAGTAACAGATAATGGATTAGACATGGCTCCTTTCTTTGGTAGAGTGAGAGAAGGACCATTGTGAAAGGAGGAGTGAAAAGAACTGCAAACAGGTGTTCCGGTTTTTTCAGTTTTAGGCAGTAGCAAGTATGGAAAGTGAATATATGGAAATAGATTGTCTTAGAACTATCCTAGCCTGTGTACCCTTTTGAACAGTTTCAGTTACCCTCAAGAATAGGCATAGCTAGTTTGATGACTACTAACCGAAGCTAAGCAAACCACTGCATTTTCACCCCCTGGCCACAGAAAGGAGCATGTGACTCAAGCTCATCCAAGAGAGAAGTGCTTTCTCATTCCTCTGGCCTTGAGTAGAGAAGCACGCAGATCCACGAGATGTTGGCAGCCATTTGGAACCAGGAGGAGAGCCAACCTTAGTGCAAACAACTCACAGAGGAAATCAGAGAGATCAGAAGAAGCTAAGTCTTTCGTAGTGTCTCCGAGTTTCTGGATCAACTCTTGCCTTATATACTAGTCCTCTGTGGCCTTTCAAAATTTCTTAGCTGAAGCATTTATTGTTTCAGCTTTTTTGAGTTTGAATTTCTGTTATTTTTAACAGAACATACTATCTGATACACTTTGAAAAATTTTTAATACGAATAGTAAATACCCACTCACTATATTCCCTTATCACTTTCTCCCTAAAACCAGATTCAGCTAAGGGGTATGGGCAGGAGCCAATCACCCCTGTGTGTGCCCAGGGTCCTTTTTGTAGTGGCAGTTATTCCATCTCATCATGTATTGTCCAGGTCCGCCACCCCATATCTGCAATTTTGAAATCCAAAATGCTTTGAAAAGACATAAACTTTCACAGTAATAGAGAAATAAATTTGCACTTTGGCAACGGAAAATCATCTTAAACTGATGTGGAAATATTCATCTCTTTTTTCCCCCACTTAGCATAAATATTTATGTGCAGGAAGGACATTCAAAAGTCCTCAGCATTACAGTGGAGACTCATTGATTTCAATACAGAGACAGATACCTAGATGATCAAGAAAAATTCTTTGAGCAATATGGCATTTATCTACACTATCTCTGAAAGAGAAGTTAATGTCTGTATGATACTGTAATGATGAATGAATGACATGATTTATTTGTCAAAACTCATGGAAGTATACAACATAAGAAGTAAACCCAAATATAAACTATGGACTTCAGTTAATATTAATATTATGTTTTGATATTGGTTCATCAATTATAACCAAGGCACCACACTAATGAAAATAGGAGAAACTATTAGGCGGGGGGAAGTCATGAGGGCACTCCAAATTTTCTCTTCAGTTTTTCTGTAAACATAAAACTGCTCTAAAAATAAAAACTATTCTTTTTTATTTTTAAATGAGATTAATGTATGTTTTTGAGAGAAATATCTGCTTTTAATAAAGCATTTAATAAAGGAACTGGCAGGCCCACAATAAAAATAGAATTTTTTTTGAGGGAGGGTTTGGGGAGGTGGAGATCTGTGTCCATCTTAATCTATCAAGCTGGAATCCCCCCTCCCAAAGCCTGAGCTTTGATGAACATCACTTTCTGTTTTCCTGTAGCTCTGGCTATTATTAAAACTCATTAAACTCACTTTTGGGACAAAAATATATGGAGTGGAGCCTCTTCTGGTAAGACATAGTGAAGTTTCCCAACGGAAAGGAGTGAAACTTTGCATGGATGAAGCTGAAGATGAAGGAGTTTGGGAAGAAAAGTCCCAAGTACCAAGGCAGGAAAGCCACCTACAGAGTGGGGAGAAATGAAAGGCCTCTTTGAGAAGGTCTGTGTCTCAAGTGTTCCCTTGAGAGAACCTATAGACGGCATGATGCATAGGGATTAAGGCCTTAGGCTTAAATTTTAACTGTACCACTCAGTGGAAGTGTGACTTTGGGGCAGTTGCCAAATCTTTCTGGGTCTTGGTTTCCACTTTTGTAAAATTGAAATCATAATAATACCTACCCTACCCTAAAGGGCTATTATAAATATTAAACAAAATCATGTATGTGGCGTTCTCAATCTGTAGTAAACAAAGAATAGGCATTCAGTAAAGATTAGCTCTTATTAGCTTTTTACCCTCTTACATTATAATTCTCTTTTCTAACCTTTCAATAAAGAAATTTCATAGATTATAATCAGTGTGTTGGTTTTGAGGTGATCAGGGGTTGAGCGAAGGCACGGCTGTTTCCACTCTATGTACACCAAAGAGGAGGGTTGTTGGCCTTTTAAGGGGTTTATAGCACCAAGTTTTAGGTGGGGATGGTGGCTTGTATCAAAGTTAACAGAAAGACTCACAATGCTATAGAAACATTCTGGAGAGGACATATGCAAAGAGAGGCAATAAAATAAATCCTATAGTTTAGAAAATGCTGTTTCCCTAAAAGGGAACCTCTGGATACACCAGTATAAGGAACCATTACAAAACATGCTTGTTAAATTGATATAAATTACTGAATAGCACATTGGACCAGATCACCTCAAAGATACCATCTAGCCTGTCTATAATTCCTCTTTGTAAGTGTTCCACTCTTTTTAAACTGTTAGAGATTCATCTCATCTCCTCAACCCTGCCTACACACTCAATCCGAAAACTCATTTGCTTCTAAATCCAACTTCCATTTTTCACCAGTCTGCACTCTACTTTCAGATTTGCTTCTCCAACACTGCCTTCTTTGCCTTCCTTTTTCCTTTAAGACATTCAGTGACTTCTATTGCTTCCTGAGCCAAGGTCATAAGATCCCTTAGGCCCTTAAAGTCATAGTGAATTCAGCAGGTTTCCCTTTATTCGTGCAAGATTTCAGGTCACTCTTCCTCCACAAGGGCCTGTATTAAAAGAAAATACCTCAGTGACTATTGTAAAAGGGGCCCAGACTCCTGTTCCTTCTGAACCCTCTCCACCATTTACCTTGATTTGAAATGTGTACTTTTACATTCTTTTTGCCATTGGCACAGCCACCCAATTCTCAAACATTAATCTGTCCTTAGCCTCTCTCAATTGTTCTACCTCTTCTAAAACCTTTTTGTTCTAATCTGACATTTCTCCCATGATCAATATACTCAAATAATTAGAGCTGTCTGAGCTTTTAAACATTATTTTCCAAAGGGAAATTCTTGATAAATTATACTACTTTGAATATCTGATCTCTACAAGAAGCTCTAAATTTGGATTCCACACATTTAAGAGCTTGTATTGTCAGATTAATCAGTAGGAAGAATGAATTGTTCCACTGTTTTCAACAGAAGATCAGGGGGAGAAGGGATCATTTTCTTGATATATAAAAGGACCAATCAGTCATGAACAATTTAATTGAAGGGAAAAAATTAACTTCGACTTTAAATATGTCATTTTTTCTCATTCTTGAAACACAGATAAGGGATTAGTTCCCTGACATTAAAACCCAGAATATCTTTTTTTTATGTTGGTCTATTTAATCTTCCATCTTTATTGCCTACATGTTTTTTTGTTGTTGTTTGTTTTTGTCAAAGCACATGCCCCTGATATGAAGCTTCAGATTCCTATACTGTTTCTAAACATAAACCTAAGATTTCAATGCCTCCCTAACTCTTGATTTTATTTGTTTTGATTGCCAAAGATAAAACAGAGGAAAATCACTGAAATTTCTTTTAAAGACCGACCCACTTATTGAGGGACTTACTGCAGAAGAAGACATAGGGATTATTCAAATCTAAAATTCCCAGAGGAAAAGAACTTTTCATAAAGTAGCCTGGTCCTTTAGCAGCTATCATGCAGACTTTTCCAAGTGAGTAAACCCAATTTCCCAAGTCTGATGGTACTGAAGGAAGAGTTAGTTGCCAATGGTATAAACTGATATAATTAGACATAAAATAATATCTTCTAAAAGTTATCAGATATGTGTACATGTGGTTGAAGTGCATAGGTGAGACTATGATAAAGTGATGTAAAGCTCTGTAAACAGTAATTTTGACAAATAGGAAAACATCTTAAATTCAGCCCTCCTCCCCCGGCTAAGGTCTAAATTTTGTTCCTATGACATAGTACATTATTTCACAAAATAATTTTTACAATTATTATAAAAACTTGAATGATCTGTCAGATCAACAAATGTGCTGCATCTGAATCCCCAGGTTCCTATTGACTGCTAAGTGTTCTTCTCTGAGCCAGTACTAGACTGGAACTGAGTCAGATATTACAATGTAGGACTTAATTGGAGAAGTAGCTGCTGGGCTTTCAAGCCATGGATTTATATACCAAAGATGAATCAATAAATGAAGAAACTAAGGGCCAGAGTAATGGTGACATTTGTCATTAGTAATTGGCAATTTTAGCAAAAAATAAAAATAAACAAAAAACAAACACTCAGAAGTAAAGATGAAGATGATGATCTCAGTTTTAACATGAGATACATGATCTGGCAAAGTCTATATGTAACCAGGAGTGTAGGCAGGAAGAGATGTTATAGTGGACACAAGTTTTTTGACTACCCGGAATCTGTTTTGGCAGCTAGCCCTCCCCTATTCCTGGTTTCCATGTTTCAGTGACTAACTCAACTCTCAGCATTCAGAAGTCCACCAGGCCTTTGGTTACAAATTACTGGAGTAAGAATAGGGTTGCTATTATTGGCAAATAAAAGTATAGAATGCTCATTTAGGTTTGAATTTCAGAAAAATAAAAGATTGTTTAGCATAAGCATGTTACTAATATTGCATGGGACATGCTCATATCTAAAAATTGTTCTTTGTTGATCTGAAATTAAGATTTAACTGAGAGTCCTATATTTTATCTGGCCTACCTAAGAATGACATGAGCCAGGCCAATCAGAATTGAAACTGCGACTCCCGGCGAAAGGCTTCCTTTTTCCTCTGAGCTGTCTGACCATAATGACAGTAAAAACCCAGAGCTGCCACTGGCTACATTTCCCATCTAGGTATGATGACAACACAGAAAAAGGCACAGCAAAGAAATGGAGAAAAAGAGATATTCCTATAGGCATCATTTAAATTCCAAAATTGATTTGAAAGAAGCCAGATTTACTCTATTAAGTTTCTCAATAATGTGAACCAATACATTTTTTCTTGTTTGCTTGTATTAGTTTGATATGCATTTATATCACTTGACAACCAAGAGTCTCAACTAAACAGGAGGTAAATAGCCAGGGCTGGAGGTTTTAAAAGTCTCTATGTTGATGGGACTTATCAGATATGGCAAGTGCTTGGTCAGAAGCAGAACTTAAAAGTCTAGATCTGGAACTAGTCACGTTTGGGGATGTTTATTGTTGGTCCTTTTATAGCAGGAAAAATATGTTTTAGCCAGGCTCCTCATAAATTTTATGATCCTTTTATCCCTGAGCAACTGTTTCTCCTCACTAACATTATAGCCCTGCCTTGCCCTCTGGCTTTTGGAGCCATGCTGGTCTCCAACTTCTGCCCTGGCTTTGACTTGCTCTTCCATCTTGACCTTTTGCTTCAGTATTCTCTGCATACGAATTGTCCTTTAAATTAGCTTCAGAATCCTCTTCCTATGTTTTTCTTTGGTTCTGCTTATCTTAGATCATTGTTGTTTTTATAAATCCACCTTTGCCTATAATAAGGTTCCGTGAAGAATATTGGCCCCAATTCAGGGACAGAAAAAGATTCCAGAGGTCCAAGTATTGAAAAAACTCAATGTCCCCTCTATATAATTCAAGATAAATGGGGAAATAGAGGCCATCCAATATAAGTGTTCTCCTTTTAAGGGGAAGGATTCACACAGACCTCTTTGAATAGCTGGTCATTCAGTCATTCAGTCATTCAGTAAATGTTAGTTTGAGTTCAGCTTCACAATTTGCTTCAGTTGTATGGTTTTCCTTCATTTGAGCAATTGTTTCTTGCAGAATGAATATCTGAAAAAGAACTCAGTACTCTGACTATATAAAGAACCCCCAATAAGAAAAAGACGAATAATTCAATTTTGACAAAAAGACAAAAGATTTGAATGAGAACTTCCCAGAGAAGATACTCAAGTGGCCAAAAGCACATAGAAATAAACTCAACATAATTAGTCATCAGGGAAATGCAAATTCAAACCACAATAAGGTACTGCTTTACACCTACAACTAAAATTTTAAAGACTAACAATTTCTAGTGTTGATGAGGATTTAGAAAAATTAAAGCTCTCATACTTTATAGGTGGGAGTATAAATAGTTAAATCACTTTAAAAAGTTGTTTTACAGTTTATTATAAAGTTAAACATATATCACCCCTAGTAATTTCACTCTAAGTGTTACCTAAAATAAATGAAAAATATAAGTCCTTATGAAGACTTTTACACATATGCTCATAGAAGCTTTATCTACATTATTAAAACAACAACAACAAAAACCTAGAAACAACCCAAATGGCCAAATGGCCATCAACAGGAGAATTCATGAACTGTTATATTTTTACACAGATGCATATATCTCAAAAACATTATGCTAATTTAAGAAGCCAGACACAGGAGATTATAACTGAAAGATTCCATTTATATGAAGACCCAAAACAAACAAAGCTAATCAGTGGTGAAAAAAATCAGAAAGTGGCCACATTTGTGGTTGGCATTGACTGCGTAGAGAAACAAGAAAACTTTCGGAGATGGTGAAAATGTTTTCTATATTAATAAAGTTGGTGGTTACATAGTGTATACACAAGAGAAATTCCATTGATCTAATTAGACCTCAATTATTAAAAAATTTAAATGTTGTACCATAGAACCCAAAATTTACTCCTGTAACATAATAAAAATACCATATTTAATTAATACTAAGACATATTTCCCCACATTTTAACATTTCTGAAGTCAGAATGTGCCTTATTATCAATGGTATATTAGAATTTACTGGCAGAATTTTTTCTTTCAAGAAGTACATAAAAAATAGTACTTCCTAAATTTATTAAAAGTTGGTAGCTTCTTTCTGTCTTTATTTTGCAAAAATCTTGCTAAAGTCATCAAAATTAAACTTTTTCTCACAGAGTCCCTACTTTGGTAGTGTTCTAAACACATACTTAGCCTATTCAATAATCTAAGAATGCCCCAATGTTATGTCTTATGAAATGATATTCTTTAACAATTACTTCTTCCAGTAGTTTGAAGACAAATTAAAATGGCTGTCTGGCTCCAGCCCCGCATGGCTCCAGCATCCACAGCTTGGACTTCTGCCTCCACTAATAGATTCAGCCATGTCCCAGCCTTAGTCCTCATCAAGCCAATGGCAGGAGAAACATTAGCACTGCTATGACTCAGCCAGTCCACTATTCTTGCTGCCAATCTCATTCTGTCCTCATCTAGTCCTAATGACTGGTTTTACAAAATGGAGAGAGGTGACTATGAAATCTTTCTCCTCCTAAAACTATTGTGGAAGATACTATATGTTGGCTTACTTAACATCCATTACCAACCTCGTTATTCCATGCCATCTTCTATTATAGAGGTTAGAAAGCCAAATACTAGTTTTTCCAGCTTCCCTTATTACTTGTGGTACCCACAGGACACAATCCTGGCCAATGAAGTCTGCTAATGTGGATGAGGGAAGGAGTGATCTGCGAAACCTCTGATTTATTGCTACTCTGCCTTCCAGCGTCTTGCCTTGAACTTCGATGTGATAGTGGAAGACAGAGAAGCTCTCTTGCAACCATTAACTAGCAAGGATAAAAAACCACACACCAAGGAAGGCAGACTGAAAAAACTGAAACATGGTACTTGACAAGCTAATATTAAAGCTCAACCAGAAGTAAAAATGAACACAGATAATAAAAACATTTTGAAAAAGAACAAGTGCTTGAAGATCTGCCCTACCAGATTTGTAGCATCCTATAAGATTATCATAACTATATTACATGAAAGTGTGGTTGATAGAGACAAATAGACCTGTAGAAAGACAAATAAATTAGTGAAAGAATCAAAAAGAGATATACATGCACATTTAGCTTATGATAAAGTTAACATTTTAGACAAACAGGAACAAGATGGACTATTTGGTAAATTGTTGAGAACTAATGGATATCTATTTTTTAAAGTATAGTTATATCCCATTATGTATAAAAACAAATTATAGCTGAATTTTAAAAAACTAATAGTATAAAACAAGATTATAAAATTGTTTTTCAGAAATGTGTGTGTGTGTGTGCATGCATGCGTGTGTGTGTGTGTGTGTGTGTGTGTGTGTGTAGAATGTTTGCTGGAGCATTGTTTATAACTGCAGAGAGAAAGAGAAGAACACAGAGAAAGAAGTGTCTATCAGTAGTTAAATAATGTACATTTGTATTATGGAATAGGTATATCACCATATATTTTGACAGGAAAAGATAAAAAATGTAGAGCAAAATGCACAGAATGATTTTTTTATTAAAGCTGCCTACCATTTGATCTCGAGGGCTATGCTCCAAACTGCTACCAGGAGGATGGAGGGGAAAAAGAATGCTCACTTTTTATTCTACATACTAATTTTTAAAATTTTATCACTATATACAGACATGTATTATTTATTGATAAAAAACTAACTAACTTCACCATCATGTAATCAATGGGAGGAAAGAGATCTGAAAAAAAAGCTATGGAAGTCTGGAGAAAGGCTCATCAAGTCTATGAGAGGCTGTCACAGGAGAAGGGACATTTGTACTAGGTGATTGCCAGATCCATCTTGGCCATCAGGACTCTTTGTTCTGGCCAGACTTGTCTTTTTGCCATCCGAGGCTACAGTTCTCCAGTAAGAAGTAGTTGCGGAGAAGTAAGAAGACTCTTCTGGCGAAGATCCAAGGTTAGTGAGTGTTTACTGGTTTGTGTTTTTCAATACTTTTTGCAAGAAAAATAAAAGCAAGAAAAAGAAAACCAAGACAGTGTTGAACTATGAAAAGAATACTCCATCACATGCTCTTAAATGTGATGACCAGTCATATTCACTATTGCTGAGATTTAGTGAATAGCTAATAACTAGACCCATTCAAATCCTTCAATAAGCATTTTCTGTGATGTTTATGAAAGCAAGCCATTGAAGAACATCAGCAGTAATAACTTACACACATATATATTAGTTTATATCTATACACACATACATAGAAACATATATATATATAGTGTTTTGTCATTTACAAAACCCTCTGTATACAACTTTGTATTTGATCCTTGAAGATGGACAGATGTTATTATCCTGACTTTACAGACAGGAAACTAGAAGCTTGGAGAGTTTCAGATCTGACAATTCTCTCACCAGGTCTTGTGACTGTCCCAGGAGTGTGCCAAGGCATAGGTCAGGCACCTGCACCACCAGAAGTTATGGCTCACAGAACACACCAGAGGAAACTGCAGCTTCTTTTAAAAACACATAGAAAGGCCTATCCCATCTCAGCAATGGAAAGAAACAGTTTGAAAAATATATCTCTGAAGAATACCAATTTAGTGAATTAAATAAATACAACACAAAAGCTCCTATTGTTAGAATTACTGACACCTCAAATAATAAGAACAGAATTTAAAATTACTTCAATAGAATCAAAGTAAATCAAATCCTGTCTTGTGTTTTGAAGTTATTCTCAATCACTTGTAAAATACATTGCTACAAAGAGAGAATTCCTTTAGCTGTACTCCTAATCTTAAAGTCCTTTAATATTGCTTGAGTAAATTGGAGCTATATTTGGAAGTCATGGTGAGTTAATTATCACAAGGTCATCGAGTAAAATTATCCTCTTATGACATAATTGGCCACTTTAAGTGAGCTAACACTATTTTATACAAACAATGACAAGGAAAAAAATGTTTTAGTGATATATATATATATATATAGTTTTACAAAAATCCTTGTAACCATCCTAAGAACTTGTAAAACACATTTTTAATATTATAGGAAATCTCTCATCTTAACGAAGAGACTTAGAGAGAAATTAAATTGCACATGAAGTAGCACAGAGTAACTATGGATTTACCTTAAACCTTGTGTAAAAATGTGCTAATCTTTTTCTTCCAAAAAGTTGTGATGGCTGCTGAGTGCTCATCATCTCACAGAATCTGAGTCAAGAGTCCCCCATCACTTAAAGGTTTTTCCAAAACTGTCACATGAAACCTGCAGTGTCTGTCTTCAGTTTTAATTTCTAGCTAGGGATAAGACTTAAAAAGTTCTTTTTTTTTTTTTAAGTTTTGTTGAAGAAGACAAGACTTAAAATATTCTGTTTCCATAATAGCTAATGCTTACTGTGCATTGTACTAAATGCCTTATCTGCATTTTGTCCTTTGATCCTCACAGTATTACAAATAAGGAAGCAACAGAGCAATGAAGCATGTTAAGAAGGTGGTCAAAGATACATAGCAGTAAATTTTTAAAAAAACAAGACTTTAACCTCACAGAACATGGTTCTTCACCTGAGAACATGAAAATAAAGACCTAAATATGGTATTTGACACTGGAAGAGTAGTAACTCACAGGGTTTAACTTTGTATTATCTCCATCGGCACTTCATTCAAGAAATAATTACTGTGTCCACTGAGCTCCAGGAAATATCTTAACTGCTAGTCAGCTATGGCAGTGAATGTGATTTTTGAAGCTTACATTCTAGTGATAGGAAAAGACAATAAACTCACAAACAAGTGACTAGATAAAGAGGAAGAACCAGATAAGGGCTCTGTCAAGCACTAAAAAGAATTAAGAGGGGTTCTAGTTATAGGCACATCTTGGAGATATTGTGGGTTTGGTTCTAGACAACGGCAATAAAAATAATATCACAATAAAGAGTAACATAATTTTTTGATTTCCCGGTGCATATAAAAGTTATGTTTACACTATACTGTAGTCTATTAAGTGTGCAATAGCATTGTGTCTTTAAAAAATGTGCATACCTTAATTAAAAAATACTTTATTGTTAGAAAATGCTAACCATCATCTGAGCCTGTTGGAAAAATGGCACCCATAGACTTACTGGAGGCAGGATTGGCATAAACCTTCAATGTATAAAAAATGCAATATCTGGAAATGTAATAAAGTAAACTGCAATAAAATGAAGTATGCCTATATTTTTCTGAATGCTGCATCTTCTCTTCTGGGTTGTGACAAACCCCACTACTGTCACAATAACTGACTTTTTCACCAAATAAAATTACAGGTATTTTCACATTATATTTCAGTACCTGTAGATATTTTAAAATATTGTTTACAAGTATTACCAGTTTGAAAGTAAACAGTTACAGAACTGCCTCTATGTCTTATGTGAAATGCAGATATACTTTCCTCTTTTATCGAGACAACTTGTAAAATATTTTAAATGAATGGGAATACTTTTCTGTATTCTCTGATTGGTCTTAAACAACTATTTGCACATAGAAGAATCAATACATGAGTGACACACTATTTACAAAGCAAAGTATGCTCTCTGACAACATTTTATTTGAATGTAAATCAAAATCTTCTAGAAATAATAGTTCTTTATAGTTTTAATTTATTCTACATATATTTGAAGGTGAAATGCAGAAGGATTTTCCTTCTTTATTCTATAGGGTACAAAAGCTCGTGTCATACTCGAGTCAGGAACATCAGAAAACCAGGAGAGCTCAAGTTCTCCTTATTAAAAAAAAAATAAGGCGAAATTTTATTTAACTTGGTGAAGACTTTTAGGATTTAAAAGCCTGATCTTTTGGTTGTTTTTCAAAATCCTCTCACAACCCAAATCACCAACTGGAGCTATTAGCTGAGCCACGAGTGCATGATTTGTTAAATAATGAATGCCCTGAAATAGGTGGCACCTTCGAAGGGACTGTTCATCTTTAAAGGGCTTATTGTACCTAGAAGTCACCAGATCCTAAGCCATATAGTTGCTTATTACTGAAAAAGTGGGCCTCAGAAACTTTTTTCTTTCTTGTATTTGATAAATGTTTTGGAGTCCTGACCACGTGTCAGGCAACGCTGAGACAGACGCTGGAGACACACTGGTGAGCAAAACTGGACTGCACTAGACATCGTGGAGTTTATTGAACAATGATGGTACTTGGTCCATGCTTTTCTGAATTCCACCCTATACCTTCTGAATCAGAATCTCTAGGGCAGTGATTCTCAAACTTTAGTGCACACCGAAATCATAGATTGCTGTCCCCTCCACTCCCAGGGTTTTCAATCAATAGTTTTAGGGTAGCTTTCACCAATTTACTTTTCTAGCAAAATCACAGGTGATGCTGATGCAGTTGGTCCAGGGACCACGTTTTGACAACCACTGGCATAAAGCATAGAACCCAAGCAGATAACTACAGGTAACTCTGATGTCTGCGCAGGGTTGAGAACCACTGGAATATCATCTGCATATCACCGTGTTGGTTGCCATTGGCTAGAGAACTTCAAAAGCACCGCCTCCAAGAAACCCACACTGAGAGAGAAGAGATAAAATGCAAAGTTGAAATTCTATGAACAATCAAAGTACTATTATCCTATGAGAATGAAGGCTCTGGAATATGGGATCCCGGTGGAGGTTGGAATAGGTAGAGAAATCTACTGGGTCTTGAAAAATGAGCAATGTTTGGACACGTAGTAGGAAACTGGGAGTTATTCAGGGAAAATTAACTTAACGTCCATTTCCTTCAAATGTGACATGGGTGACAAACCCCACTACTGCCACCGTAGCTGATTTTTTTCACCAAAGGAAATTACAAGTATTTTCATATCATATTTCAGTACTTTTAGACATTTTACAATGTTGTTTAAAGGCATCGCCACTTTGAAAGTATAACAGTTATAGATCTGCCTCTAGGTCTTATATGAAATGCAAATATAGTTGCCTCTTTTATTATGACAACTTAAAATTTTTTTAATAACTGTATTTCAATTTCTTTTGAAATTTTATGTATTTCATGGTATGTAATTAAAAAAAATTATTCTAAGAAGAGGTCTATGGCACAAAACCTAGCAAGGTACAGTGTCCATGAAGTCGATCATGCACAGAAGACAGTAAGCAGAATGTAAGGCTGGGAATAAAAGTAAATTAAGTTTGGATTGGTTGACTGGTGCCTTAAAAACCAAAGAGAGAATCCATAAGTTTTGGTGAATTAGTTATCATCTAAGAAAGGTAACTGTCAGCCTCAGTTCTGACTGAACAGTTACATCAAGGCTTCTCTTTGGTATGAATAAGAATCACATGGTGAATTTATGAAAATGTAGATTCCTGGGTCCCACATGCAGAGATTCTAATTCAGTAGATCACAAGTGGGTCCCAAAACATGCATTTTTAATAAGCTCCTGGGTGATACCAGCCTGTCCACACAGACTTCACTTTGATTACCACTAACGTACTTAATGAAACACACACAGAAAAATACTTTCAGAGACAGCTATACATTGTATTAATGCTTTCCTGCATTTGTTATTATGGTGCAAAATGGGAAAGGAAAAAAGTCCCATGACTAAGTAAGTATGCAAAAAACTTATAACAGTAGAGTCAGATTTATGCTAAAACCCTATATTATGCCAAAGTGCACAATCACTCTTCGGGAGGACATAACATGAAGTGTGTTCTGAGCTGATGTGACCAAAAACTCCTGTCATCAGTTGTACTGAACTAAAGGTCCAAAGGACACATGTCAAGTAAAGGTGGTCTATGGTACCTTTGGAGGAACTCCTCCAGAAGACAAATACTAGAGATGGTTAAAAGTGGGTTTTTAAAAGTAACTGTTTTGTTTGTAAGCCTTTGCTCACATGTCCTGAGTAGCTCAGTCAACTTCACAAGATTCAATTAAGGACAGTTTCTAGAAGTTTAATTTTCTTAGTTCACCAAAATTACTGATTTTCCCAAATTCCAACTTAGAATTATTTGTTCTAGTGAGACCTTAGTGGGGAATACGATTTCAATACTTATCTACCCCACGATGAGTCTAAAGCATCCAAGAAAGATGGGGAATTCTGTCATTCCTGCCTTTCTCCTAACTGTACATGGCACTTTTTCCTAAGCATATACATGTGTGCTCAGCACATGTAAACATACACTGCGCCTACATATATATACACACACAGGCACCCAATCTTCAATCCATCATTTTTTCACATAACTTTTACTTTGAGGACTGTTTAAGATTGGCCAGCTAACATTCTCCTATGAGGATATGATACATCTTTGAGGTTTAATGATTGTTTTTGTCTTTATTGCTCAAAGGAGAAAGACCACAGCCTTGAGTCTTCCACAGGGCAATCAAAACAGAGCATATGCTTGTGTTTTCTGATGGTTTATAAAAAGAACAAATAATGAGAAAACCCACTCAAACTTCTGCTGTCAAGTTTTTCAGGTGGACAAGAAAAACAACTGGATCACCATAGCATTTGGTGTCTCAAAGCTTGGCCTTTGGCTGCATTCCTTTTGAAGTATGCTTCTTGAGTCATGCCAAGTCCAAGCTTCTGTAAAGGACTAGAACTTTGGATGACATTACCACCCTTTCCTTCAAATAAAAAAAACCCTTCTTCCTTGAGACCTAAAAATACTCCTCAGCCTTGGAGTGCAGCCTTGTTTTCATCAACGCCTGTTCACTGGATCAGTTGTTTGATGAAACAAGCCAATAGCACAAAGAAGAAACAGTTTTGAGGAAGCCGATCCGCATTTGGGTCTCCTTGAAATGTCCAGCTCATGTAAATAACAAAAATCTTTCCTTGTTCAACTATGAGAATCTCATTCCCACCTCCAACTCACATCTTATTTGGGAATTTGGAAAAATTTTTTTCTTTTTTGGCAAGGGAGCAGGGATGGGGGATGATCTTGGCAGGACAGAATAAAAAATTATTTTTATTCTTTTAGCTAGGAGAAAGAAAATAGAATTGGGTTAATTGAATATTTTCTCTGTTCCTAAAAATCAACTTTATCAATCTCATCACAGTCAAGTAAAATAAAATTTTCTCAGACAAATGTTGGGTAGGTTTTATTTAAACCGTGCATGAAATGATTTCAGTGCTCAGTGATATAGCATTCTAAATTCATGGCAGTGTTGCTTTGGTTAATAGCCCCATATCTGAAGGGCTAAATGTTCATTTTATCCAAGTCAAATTCTTTGTGTCTAGCATTCAAGATTTTTTTGCTGTCACAATCTGTGAATGAGCTTGGGAGAACAGCGTGGGAGCTGGGCAGAAGTCATGGCTGTTTCTATCTTTAAGAAGCATCAGTGGGAGGGAGGATCATAATCAAAGAAGAGAGCAAAGGCTTAGGTGACCCAACAGTATGATCAAGTGTGGTCAAGGTTGGAAGAGATTGAGAGTATGCGTCCAACAGTGGAAAGATTATTGTGGCAAGGGTGGGTGTGGGAGATGAAAATTCAATCAGAGTGCAGAACTGAATGAAAAATAAGGAAAGTGGGATGTCAGTGGTCTGAAGACAAAGGCAATAAGCTCCTACAGAAGGTGCTCTGGTCAGCCTCATTTTGCAATTTAAGGACAAGACATTTCATTCATAATGAGTTAGTCATAGAAACATCTTCTGACATATCTGGTCTCCATCTCTCTTCGTAGACTTCTACCCTACACATATGTAAGACTCTAGTCAGACAAGACAACACCCTCTTCCTCAAACAGACTTCAAACTTCCTCTTCCTACCTTTGTTCTTTCTGTTTCTATTCTTACACCTAGAATTTCTTTTTTCCTGGATCTATACCTGTCAAATTCTACTCATTTTGTCATGGATCATCTCAGATGTCATTCCCTGATCTCTCAACCAGATACTATCTCATCGAAAAAAAAAATGTATATGTACTGTTACAGTCAATGGGCAAATTTTGAGGCAATTGAGAGGATAGAGTAGCAAGATAAGAGGAAGTGGCTATTCTGTCCCATCTCTACACTTAAAATGTTCTGCATTCTGGAATAAACTTTGGTATATTTATATTGGTATATTATCTTACTTTCCCCACAACAGTAGAAGATGTCTGGTTAAGGTTACCAGTTTGCTAACGTAATGTTCTAATAGACAACCTAAAGGAATTAGAAGAATTCTGGAATGAACACAGTCAGAGTTACATGTATTTGACAGTAAAGCAATGGAGAGTGGAGCAGGAAATCTTTATTTGAGTTCCACTCTGATTCGACGAGCCATTTCACATCCTTCTAAATCCTGGTTTCTTTAAATACAAAATGAAGAGAGTTTATTTGCCCTATTCATACCCGAGAGCTTTTGAAAGAAAAAGTGAGATGCCCATAAGCTATAAAATATTATGTAAATAGTGGACTTATCAAAATAATGTTTACTTATTCCTTAGTCATTCTACTAACATGCATCGATGTCTATTATTTAATAAGCAGGAGACTATACACCAGATCCTCAAAAAATGTCATTTCGTTCAATGTGGTTTCATTATAATGTTGATGAGATAGTGTAGGAACTTAACTCTTATTTATGTCAATTAGCCTATGGTCATATTAGTTTTGTCATATGTCATTTCACTTAAAGTCGTATAACCTATAGACAACATTAAGTGAGGACCTACTGGACATATTGATAATACTTCTTAATTGCATAATCAAATTAACCTGATACAAGTTGGTAATTGAATGTTGAGAAGTGCAGAAGTAAATGCATTTTTCTTTACATCCATCATTAAGAAATAATTTTTCTTGAATTTCATTCTTTTGTTGTTCTTTCTCTAAAGTTTTAGAATATCAATATGCCTATATTACTTTCACAGTTGAAAAAAAACAACATTGGTTTTATCCTGGGGTAGTTTTGTTTCTCTCCATAAAATCCTTTTATATATACATTATGTGCTTTGTGCTGACAGAATTGCTGGATGTTAGGCACCAAGTTTGGTCTATCTTTCTCCTAAGTGCTTAATAGGCTGCTTTACATACAACAAACCTTTGGATTCTTGTATTTTAGTAAAGCACAGTTCCAGAAACTTTCTGAACAATACTACCCACGAGTACTCACAGATACAAGCTTTCCCTCTCCCACGCTTATTTCAAATTAAGACTAAATATATTATTTGAAAGCTAAATCTGCAACTACTAAAGTCATGTAATATATGACAAAACCAAATTATAAACAGCTTTTAAAAAATTCTTATATTTCTCATCCTTTATCTCTCCCAATAACTTTAAATTGTGAGCACTCCCATAGGCTTCTTGCTAGCCATTTTCTTTTTACTTTATAAAGTGAATTCTCAGGAAATTCTATGACCGGACATTTAGAAGTATAGATTTCTACTGATAGGACGTCATACAGTGTGGGTTGCTTGTGCAGAGGTACTATGTTTGGACCAGAAAACGAACATATTCTTAGAAAACAACATTAACTTAAATCCATAGTTTTCAACATGCAGGTTGATGAACCTGGATCCTAAGCTGTGGAAAAGAGAGAGAAGTGGTCATTGGAAAACTTATATCTTGGATTCCAACTCTTCTAGGGCTTAATCTCTCTTCTCTTTAAATCTGTGATCATTCTTTTTTCATTTCCATCTGTTTTGTTTTGCTTTCATTTTTAAAAGAATCCACTTTTGAAAATCATTGGTTTTATTTTTAAGGCAGTAATTCATGCACCTGGCACAAAATTTAAAAGGTACAAAAGGGTATAATATAAAATGTCAGTCTCTCTTCAACCCTGTACTAAACATTTATTTCCCCTCTCTGGAGGTCACCAGTTAATCAATTTCTTAAGCACAACTTCTTTTTCATTTCCACCCCCAGCTCCCTAGACCAGGTTCTCACTTCTTCACATCTATCTTAATGTAACAGCTTATACCAGTTTGTCTCTCTCGAAGCCAAACTCCCCTCCCTCTATCAGATAGAACAACTGCAAAGAATGCCTGTGTAGGACTTGATCCAAATTTTGATAGCCATAAGACTATATATAATTTTGATAGCCATAAATGACATGAAAGAGAAGAGAGCATTCCACAGTGGCAGTGAGGAGCTTACCCAAGATCCTGAGGGCATGTAATAATTCTCTGTAAATGTTTACTGAATAATTAAAATGATCAATGAAACACGCATGTCATGGTATAGGAATCAGAAAGGAAAATACCTCAATGCAATAGAGAGTACAGAATAAGAACAAAAGATGGGGACCATAGTAATCACAATTGTTAGTATCTGTTGAATTAGTAATGGATGCCAGACACAGTTCTAAGCCTCTAAGCATTCTGTTATCTTATTTATTCCTCAGAAACGTTTATGAGGTATCACTTCATTTTCCATTTTATAGATCAGGAAATAGAGTCTTAGGAAGGCGATGCATAGCCAAAAGTCACATCCAGGATCCAATTTCAGTTGTTAGGGACAAGAATGATTAGGATTAAGAAAACTGGAACATCTGAAATTTGTATACTAGAATTTGAGGGACACTTTCTACATGTTAACATCATTCTAGGTGTTGACAAGGATCAAATGGAAGCATAAAATATGGCTCCTTACCTGAAAAGAACTTATCCACTGTGTATTTTTAAACCTGATCTGACATTGTTTTGAAGGTGACCTGAGCTACTTCATCAGTGCTCTCTTGGTTTCTCAGTTAGATTATAACCTCCTGAAAACAGGGTCTGTGGCTACTATTTCTTTTGAACATCCCTGCACTGCACATACCAGTATTTACTCTTAATTCCCTCTATTTATGTCACTAGACCTAAATGTGACAGATATCCCAAGGGGTAAGAAATGGAAAGAAGAAAGCCCCTGACTCGTTAGTACAGTGGTCAAAATATTGATAAAATCGAGAAAAGTGCCCAAAGTGAATGTATATCTTTGCCTTATTTGCAGAGTGGAAAAGCAAATTATCCTGACTGATATATTCCTTAAGCCATAGTTCTCAAATAACATTTACCAATCACAAGTCATGAGCCAAGTGGCATGGGGAGCAATTAGGGTATAGTTCTTAACCACTGGAAATGAGGGTTTGTATTTTCTTCTTTACATTAAAAAATAATATATTAGACAGCTTCTAACTATCAATATGGTATTTCCTGAAGGAGTTTACAAACTGGGAAATAAGAGTATAGAAATATGAGATGACTTAAAAGTGAAAGACAGTTTATAAAGATCAGGAACAAGAAATATTTAATAGAGTATAAAGAAAATGTCCATGGCAGCAAAAATAGAACAAGAAAATATAAAAATGTTGGTTTGAGCACTAAAAATGGCTTCTCAGTACAAGAAAATAGAACCACAGCTCACCTTAAAGCAGAGTTGCCCAGACAGTGTATCTTGGCATCAAAAAAGTTACAGATGTACAATGAAATATTGATCCCTTCTGTCTCAAGGTGGCTAAATGGGCAGGGCATGGCCGGGTTTTGGGAGGTGGTCTCCTGCTGTAAGAAGCTGAACCAGAGATTCTTCAGTGGGTGACCTGGGCTGAGTTAGAGTTTGGCAGTGTCCCCTACTATCCCCAAAGGTGGCAAGTACAAGTGGTGGCATTTGCCACATGCTAAGTAGAACCAAGGAGGGCATTTACCTTAGCTGCTAGCTGAAAACATGATACTGCCAGCTGCAGGCAAGAGACCCCTGGAGTTGTGGAGAAGGTTGGTGTTCCAGGATGCCTAGAACAGGGCATGCAGGCAGGGTGTAACGAGATGATGGAGGGGTCTTGGAAGGCCAAGAAGTTTGTTCTGGTGGAGGAAACTCAGAATGAGAACTCCAAATCTTGGACTTTGAATGTATCAAGTATTTCTATGTATCTGTGACTGATGTGCCCTTTCAATGGTGACGGTCTTAGCAGTGGGGTGACTCTAATACATGGAGTTTTTAAAGATTGGAGCATTAATATCTTTTGAAATAGTTGATATGAAAAAGAGTTCAAGTGGATTTAAGATGTATCTCATTATCCTAGAAATTTCAACATTATTTTCGTCAAAGAAGAAAATAAAAAGGAGCCAGTATATTTTTTAATTATAATTTCATCAGTTGTAAAAAAAAGTACGATTTTACATTTTTGTCATTTTATTGTCTTTTTGTGTAAAGTTTCACCATGATGCAAATTCTGTAAGCCATCATTTAAAAAATTTTGATCAGAAAATGTGTGTAATTATTTCAAGTATAAAACCAGATATAAATGAGTTTTGTTTGTGCTATTTAGCTGAAATTTCTTCTTAAAAATTTTCAAAAGATGTTATTTAGAAGTTTTAGACCCATTCAGTATTTAATATTTTCCTAAATGCTGGGTATATTATCTTGATAATTGTTTTTATCACACAAAGAAATGTTCTCACCAAGCCCTTTATTGGTATAGCCAAATCACTTCCATATTATTCTAGCATACTACTCTAATGAATCATTTTTTTCTCAGTGTGCTGACATGAAAAATGTGGGAAAGCACTCCCCAGAAGCACCTTTTATTACCAGAAACTATTAAGCCTTTCTTAATGCAGGCAAGTCAAATGAGTAGGTGGACAGGAAGCTGTGCTGTGTAGAGGATGGGCTCTGGCAAAAGTAAAATAGTGAGAGAGTAATGATACTCTCAAAACTATAAGAATATTTGAACGAAAAGAGAGTTTTCTTTCTTTCTACATTTTTGAAGGCACGTAGCTTAATTTTGCAGGGCCGGAAAGGAAGGATTAACAGGTTGAAAATTAACCCTCACAAAATTAAAATAATTCGTATTTTATTTTTATCATCTACTATGTTAAATATGAAAAGTGATGCAAGGCAAGCCTGAATGGCATGCCCAGCAAGGTCAGAAAGGATTTATGAGAGAAGCCAGGTATCTGGCTGCCCAGCCACTGTCTTTATCCACCAGCCTGAACCTTGCATTCAGATCATCTTCTCGAATTATCCATAGGAGACTTATCCACATACTCAATAAGAAAAATATTTCTAATTATATCCAACCATTCTTAATATGAATGAGAATTATGTGAGTACACAAGATTGCCAAGACTTTTTTTTTGCCAAACAATTTCTTTTGACTTAAGAAAGAGGAGGCAGCTGCATTGTTTCCATACCTATCCATATAAAAGAGCCCTTGGAATGAGGCTGACTCGTCCTTCTTTAAAAAGCTCCAAGGTAAGTGGGAACAGGACAGGACTTTCAAGAGGGACACTGGCCACACCGCCCCGTGTCGCTGCAGCTGCTAATTCTGGTACTGCTCCTTCTTATACTGCACATTTTACATCCATGACTTTTGTTGCCTTCCGTTTACAAAACAAATAATGCTGCAAATGGGTTTTGTTTTGTTTTGTTTTGCTTTGCTTTAATTTTGGTTATCTAATCAAGTGCTTTTCCCTTTTCTTAGACAGACCTGTCTCACTTCCAGGCTACATCTTCTCACTTGCTAACAAGGTAAGACTTGAACTAAGCAGTCCCTGGAGGAAAATGAGAGAGCCTCTGGGATGGATCTGTGTCACTTAGCAACCTTTGAAAAACTGCTTGTCTCAGTAAATACCTTACTTCAGGGAAGGTGCTGCAGAGAGAGGGAGAAATGTACAATATCCTTATTAAGGACTCAAGCGTTGGTGGGGTAACATTTTAGCAATATCATTTTGTTTCTGTAGGGGGGAAAAAACCCGCATTAAGATTCCCCTGCTAAAATTTCAAATTTGATCAAATTTGTCCTGCTATTAGAATTCACTTAGTAAACATGATATCTAACAAATAAGAAAGGAAGTACCTAAGGAAGTGCTTCCTTTAATCTTCTTTAAAATCTTTTTTAGTTACCTTACCCAATGCTGAATGTTATATGAAACAAAAACACTGTGAAATTATTGTTACATATATAATAAAAGTATTAATCTGCCCTACTACTACAGACTGCATTTCTAAAGAGAGAGTCTTGTGGCTAACTGATTAAAATGAGTTTCAAATAATTTGATCATGTAATGACTGCAAGAGCATTCTTTGCAAATCTTTTATTCTACTGATGACCACTGGCAATTTGCAGATAACATAGAATGGAGTGTCCCAAGTTTGCATTCTTCAGAAGAAAATTTGGAAAAGCAAAGGGAGCCCTTCAATGTAGAAGAATGAGGATAACATTTTCTGTGCCTTTTCTCCTCAATTGGTTTAACTGGGTTAAATTGATTAACTGGATTTAATACGCAAATAAATTATATTAGACAAATTCTACTAAGCACCCAATTTAAAAAAAAATGTAAACAAAAATATAATCTGCCCAAATTCACTAAATGTGAGCACATCTAAAGGAGAAAATAAAGTTCTTTTACATCATATGGCAAGAAATAGAATGTTGTTACATTATAATAAATAACATTTTATATCTAAATGGTAGCCTGAACTATGTCAACTATATCAAGTTGCTTTCTCAGTCGTCATTTTAACTTTTTTTCAAAGTATCTACATAATATCTCATTGTGAATTTAAAAAGGCAAATATTGCGATCCCTATTATAAAGATGGAAACATTGGGGCTCAAAAAGATCAGGCAGATTACCCAAGGTCACAAGCTCCTTAACATGCTGAAACTACAACCCAGCTCTCGATTAGAATGCCAGTTTCAAAAAAAAAAGGATAATGGATTTAAAGCACCATGTATAGTGTTGGGTACACAGACCCCTGACACACTTGAGATCTTGTGATTATGTTTGTTTCAATAACTGTAGCATGGTGTACAGTGGACCTGCCTGGTGGAATTTCCAACAGGGCCCTTGAAATATCATCAGTATAGAAATTTATTGATATACATGACAGTTCAGGTTCCCTAGTGTGAAACATTTCATCTCCTTTAGGACCTCTGAGTTCAGCAGCCATGAGTTCAGACCAAGAACTGGCTGTTTTTGGGGAGGCTGCTCCTTACCTCCGAAAGTCTGAAAAGGAGCGCATTGAGGCCCAGAATAGGCCTTTTGATGCCAAGACATCTGTCTTTGTGGCGGAGCCCAAAGAATCCTTTGTCAAAGGAACTATCCAGAGCAGAGAAGGAGGGAAAGTGACTGTGAAGACAGAAGCGGGAGCGGTGAGTAGAGACACAGGAATTGACATTCTATTGATTTTGCTATTTGGTCACGCAACTGAAATAAAAAGTTATCTTTCCTGTCTACCAGACTCTGACAGTGAAAGAAGATCAGGTGTTCCCCATGAACCCTCCCAAATATGACAAAATCGAGGACATGGCCATGATGACTCACCTGCATGAGCCCGCTGTGCTGTACAACCTCAAAGAGCGCTATGCAGCATGGATGATCTACGTGAGTGCATTCTCATTGCTTTCCACTCATGCGGGCAGTTAACATTTTTGAAAAGTAGTAAATTATTAAAATTCTCATGAAATAATGTATTTTTTTCTTTCTGGTGCAGACCTACTCAGGCCTGTTCTGTGTCACCGTCAACCCCTACAAGTGGTTGCCAGTGTACAACCCCGAGGTGGTGACAGCCTACAGAGGCAAAAAGCGCCAGGAAGCCCCGCCCCACATCTTCTCCATCTCTGACAATGCCTATCAGTTCATGCTGACTGGTGAGTGGCTCCACTGTCTTTCATATGAATCATTTTACCACCTCTAACCACAAAATGTTAAAGCTAAAAAGACCTTTACAAATACTCTAATTCGACCACCTGATTATACAGAAGAGTTTTAGTCTCTGCTGTGAAAGCAGAGACTAAAACTCACTTCTACAGATGTTGCTTCCGGGATTTTATCAGACCATGCTACTGCTCCACCCCATGAAGCTTTTTCAGTCTCCCTGCTTGAAAAGACATGATTTGTTTTATATATGAAAGCAACAGGAGTAAGATTAAGTAACAACCGAATCAGATTTCCTGAATAGAAATGAAAAATGTGTTCAATCATTTTCATGCCTAAGTTTCTTATTGATTATTGATTAGATATTTTAGAAGTACTGTTATCTCATCGAAGTCATCAGAACTCTTTTCAGATATGATATTCTCCCTTTGAATGAAGACGGTGTTTGGGGGCTACAGGCATCTAAACAAAAGTTGCTATCCTTCCCCTTTAAAGGGGTTTTATTCTGATTGAAGTACCCTTTTCAACTAATCTTTCTTTGACCCAATGTCATACATTTTGGAAAGACCGATCAGAGTTAGGGTTGCAGTTTGTGGCTATGAGACACAGGCAAGTGTGTGTGTGTGTGTGTGTGTGTGCGCGCGCGCGCGTGCGCGCACACGTGCATGCATCGCCAATAGATCCATTAGAAAGTAAATGTCAACCATGGTTTGATTAAATCTATTTTAACCTATTAAACTATAGTCCAAACCCTTAGCATATTATGCATTTTTCAGTTATATGCATTAATCAGCAAACAGAATGACACTGAAATCTGCAGATGACAGCTAGGGACTGTGTCCGCCTTTGGCAAGAACTGCTCTTTGTTTTAAACTGGAACACACTTTCTGGGAGGGTTTAAGGAATTTAAGATATGATGACGTTTTATGTTTCTCTTCCCCAATTTAAGAAGCTTAAGAATAATAACATATATAACTTTACATACTATATTGAAAAACTCCATTGTAAATGGTACTTACATTCAGTATCTTAAGTGTTTCCTTGTACAAGGTTTTGTTTGTGTAACTGGTATATATGCTGACTGTCCACTGTTTTTCTTCTAGATCGGGAAAATCAGTCTATCCTAATCACGTATGTATCATTATTCTGAGCCTTATTAGTATTTTACTCTCAATAGAAAAGGACAAACCAAAAGAAGAAATTAGTTAATGCCCATATACTAAAGCAATGGCATGATAGCCTGAAAGCAGATATCATTGGCTCTTATTGTAAGGTTTAGAATGCATCAGAATATAAAATAATACTGCAAAGTACATCACTTGCTACTCCAGTCTCGTAAGTTCCACAGGACTCACCTGGGAGTAAGCGATGTAAAATCTTTTCTCTGGACATGGCCAGAATCCAATACAGGGCAATGAGCAACATACGACCATCAAAGGTTGAGCAGTTTGGAAATGTTACCAGCATTTCATTTTTAAGGCCCATTTGAAGAATGTCTATTCCTTCAAAGACTTAATTTGGGCCATGTCTTTAGTCTAAGTAAACTGAAGAACACTTGCATTGTTTCATAGAGTTTTTTTACTAATTGTTTCATTTACTGCCTAGTTGCCGAGTGGTTGCCTTTTGGGCCCCTTGAGCCCAGGTTTCAGCACCTAGAAGAGAGCCTGGCATATTTTAACAAACGTGTATTACATGAATAATGAATGAATGTCTCTACTTTTTGTCGGTTCCAAGGAACAGAAGTGAGATGGGCTATACGTAGGCTGAAGAGAAAGATCTAGTAGACTCTGACAGACATATAAAAATAGATGCGAAAGTAGTAAATGCTGATGGTGTAGGCAGTTTCATTTTTCACAAAGCTTAAGTCCTCACATATGTATGCTCACTGTTTGACAGTGGAGAATCTGGTGCAGGGAAGACTGTGAACACCAAGCGTGTCATCCAGTACTTTGCAACAATTGCAGTCACTGGGGAGAAGAAGAAGGAAGAAGTTACCTCTGGCAAAATGCAGGTGAGTCAGACAGCCAGAATCAGAATCAAGACTGTCAGGGCTCTCAGGACGTCTGGAACCCCAGATGTGAGGACTGTTCTTGCCTTTGCAGGGGACTCTGGAAGATCAGATCATCAGCGCCAACCCCCTACTGGAGGCCTTTGGCAATGCCAAGACCGTGAGGAATGACAACTCCTCCCGTTTTGTAAGTCTCTTGGTCACGGGAGGTTTTCTCAGCTCTTAAATGCCAGAGAAAGCACGTCTGAATTATTATCCCAATCTCATCTTCCTTGTGTGCTTCAGGTTTTGTTTATAACATCATCTTTTTTACTTGCAAGGGTAAATTCATCAGGATCCACTTTGGTACCACGGGAAAACTGGCATCTGCTGATATTGAAACATGTGAGTAACAGGACCTCCTAAATGGAATCCAAGAATGACAAATGATGGTTTGGAGGAACACTTTGCTTCTCCCGCTGAACCTGTATCCTGTGAAACACCATTCTGCTGCCAAACGTGCCCGTGGTTAATGCCAGTCTTATCCACAGTCCGCAGTGTGCTTTACCCATGTGAGGCATGAGCCAATGATTCTGTAGGAGCTGCCAGCAGCTGTTGGGCCTCACAATGAATTTCAAATGTTTCTCAGAAAACACTAACACTAGGGGTAAATGAGTTGCCCGCGGGTTGCATGTATGCAGTTACTTCCTAGTCTGAGCCTTGATAAATGTTGTTTTCTACTAAAAAATGAGAAGACACTCTGGGCAGGAAGGGGTTATCAAGAATCAGTTACATTCCAAATGTCAAGGATCTTCTCTATGAGAAATGCATATGGGTCACAATGCTTTAGTTTATTTCTGGAAATGGTAAGAGCCACTGCCATTGTAGAGAGGTAATATGTGGCACCTCATGGGAACTTTCAGCTGAAATCTCAAGGGACCAATGAGATACAGCTTATTACCCTAAGTGCCAACATCATTCCAGGAACTTTATAATTTTCCCCCCTAATCTGTTGGCTACTTTCCATTGCAGATCTTCTGGAGAAGTCTAGAGTTACTTTCCAGCTAAAGGCAGAAAGAAGCTACCATATCTTTTATCAGATCATGTCTAACAAGAAGCCAGACCTAATTGGTAAGAAAGACCTCAAACTTATAAGCTAGAAGGTAATCATTTTATTAACATCTTCTAATGTAATACATATCCCCTGAATTCCGTGTACTCAGAAATGCTCCTGATCACCACCAATCCATACGACTATGCCTTCGTCAGTCAAGGGGAGATCACAGTCCCCAGCATTGATGATCAAGAAGAGTTGTTAGCCACAGATGTAAGTTACACATGCCATTTTCAAAAAATCCATTATGTATGAGAATGACAATAACAACCTGCTATAGGTGTGTATTTAAGCATATAGGATAAGTTCTCCTAAATAAATGAGTGCCTCTGCCTTAAATTTGTCTTCTCGTCTCTCTTGGTAGAGTGCCATTGAAATCCTGGGCTTCACTTCTGATGAAAGAGTGTCCATCTATAAGCTCACAGGGGCAGTAATGCATTATGGGAACATGAAATTCAAGCAAAAGCAGCGTGAGGAGCAAGCTGAGCCAGATGGCACTGAAGGTACCAAATAAAGCTCCATCTGTGTTTAATAAGAGGATTTTGTGGGATGGGGAAGCCCATTCCTTTACACCTAAGCTTCTGACAGACAGTGACCACTTTACCCCCATATAAACTTTCTATAAAGTGATTCACCAATTATTCTGTCCCTATGAATGTGGGGGCAAGCAGTAGGTCATGTTGGGTACCTTTATTGTGTCTCTACAGTTGCTGACAAGGCAGCCTATCTCCAGAGTCTGAATTCTGCTGACCTGCTCAAAGCCCTCTGCTACCCCAGGGTCAAGGTTGGCAATGAGTTTGTCACCAAAGGCCAGACTGTAGAACAGGTAGGTGCATAATTCAAATTCACTGCCAGAAGTGCAAACATTTTATAGTCCTCTAATAACCTCAAGAAATACATCTTTTTTCTTTCAAGGTGACCAATGCAGTGGGTGCCCTGGCCAAAGCCATCTATGAGAAGATGTTCCTATGGATGGTCACCCGCATCAACCAGCAGCTGGACACCAAGCAGCCCAGGCAGTACTTCATTGGGGTCTTGGACATTGCAGGCTTTGAGATCTTTGACGTGAGTTGAGAGCTGGACGGTATGGGGGTTTATAGTAAGGCAATGAAAATATCAGTAAGAAGAAATATGTAACTATTATGACCTTTTCTTAACACAATCAAAAAGACTTAAACGAATGTGATTGGGCAGCTCTTATTCATTTATTGTAGTGATAATTCCACATCCATGAGAAATAATGCACTTGATATAAACTCTTTAACTTGCTGTATCACACAAAGGGTGTTAAGAATTAGCTTGGTATGGGATTGGGGAGGCTCTAAAAATCTCACAATGAAAAATGAAGTTAAAATAAAAATATCAAAGTAAACCTGTGTGATGTACAGTACACTCTGAATATATAGTGAAAAAACCATTTAGAAATACCTAAACAGATAATAAAAGCTGAGAAAATGTTAGTTATTTAAAGTCAGCATTAATAAACTCAATTCAATTAATTCTTAATTCTCAATATATTGTTAGGTTAAAATTCATATATTTTTAAGATTTTTAAAATTAGTTTAAAGTATACAGTACATTGGTTAAACATTTATATATTGGATTATGGAGTATATTTTTTTTGCTTATAGTTTTCAATTTACTTTCCAATTTAAGAGCACAATTTGAGCATTGCAGAAAATATGGAACATCAAGAAAAAGGACTCCACATTAATTTCACTATTTATATCTAGCTAATATTAACATTTTGGCATTTTTTAAAAAACCAAGCCACTGTTAACATACTGTACATAATATTTAGTATCTTATTTTTTTCATTTTAAATAAAAGGAGAATCAGGGTGGCAGTTATAGCTCGCTTGCAATGCTCATCATGATGATTTCCATATAACAGACTCCTCCCAGCCCACTTCTAATAGGTCACAAATTAGTTTTTATATGAATCAATAACAAATGCAGATGTTAATGGGCACAAATATGAAAGGATTAAGTAGAAACTCAGAAAAATATCTGAATTAACTTAAGCAAGTGCAGGAAAATGTATTAATAATGATTTAGGATTCTGCATAAATGGCAACAGAGAAAAAAGTAGATTTCACGGGCCACCAATAATTTCTATATCTATAATACAAAGGCAATTTGACAGATATTTTTTAATCAAAAAGTCTTATATTTAAGGATGCTCAATTTGCTGAAGAGAAAAGTAAGGACATCTATTTACTTAGTTCAACAGCCTGGAGCAGCTGTGTATCAACTTCACTAACGAGAAACTGCAACAGTTTTTCAACCACCACATGTTCGTGCTGGAGCAGGAGGAATACAAGAAAGAAGGCATTGAGTGGGAGTTCATTGACTTCGGGATGGACCTGGCTGCCTGCATTGAGCTCATTGAGAAGGTCTGTTTTGCATTTCGCTAACCATGTTTTGTGATAACTGAATTATTCATTGCATCTTACTTTAATTCTTTATACAGAGAAAAATGTTTAAATAGAATCATAACTTTGCATGTGGTCCACTTTTAGCCTATGGGCATCTTCTCCATCCTGGAAGAGGAGTGCATGTTCCCCAAGGCCACAGACACCTCCTTCAAGAACAAGCTATATGAACAGCATCTTGGAAAGTCTGCCAACTTCCAGAAGCCCAAGGTTGTCAAAGGCAAGGCTGAAGCCCACTTCTCACTGATCCACTATGCTGGCACTGTGGACTACAATATTACTGGCTGGCTTGACAAGAACAAGGACCCCCTGAACGAGACTGTGGTCGGGCTGTACCAGAAGTCTTCAATGAAAACTCTAGCTTACCTCTTCTCTGGGACTCAAACTGCTGAAGCAGGTAGTGCTCAAAAAATACAACCCTTTCTCTGGAGATCACAAAACATGATGCTAGATTGAGGCTGGTAATCTCATAGCCATGGCAGAAGGATTGCTGGGCCAAAACTATGATGCCTCCAAATTTTGAATAAGTAGGCTGCATTGTAGTTATATATATGTGGCTCACTTCAGCACTGACAGAGGCCCTACTACAAAGGGTCAGAAAGGAACCGTTAGGATCTCAACAAAGAAAAGCCTTGGCTTCTATATTTGTCTCCTGATTCTTTATCCACTTCTGCTGGATATTGAGTATCTGAGGATGTTTAAAGAAATATAGTGACAAAATTCTGCCTCTCAATTGTAGTTTTATTGATGAATTTTGAGATTATAATGTCCCCAAATGTCCTAATATTGAGGAGCTCTTCTCTACGTGGTGAGCTGAATGCTTTTCACTTCATTTCCTAGTGGAGAAAATAAAAAACACAGAAAAGTAGATGCAAACTTAGCTGGCACACAAGATTCATTCCGGATCAAACAGAGAGGCTGGTAATGTCAAAAAAAAAATGCTCCACTTCAACACAGAGATCATCAAATAGGCAAGAAATAGCCCTGTTGTTTCAAAACTGTATTTGAATGACATCTTCTCTTATTTTTTCTCCAGAGGCAAGTGGTGGCGGTGCCAAGAAAGGTGGTAAGAAGAAGGGCTCTTCCTTCCAGACCGTGTCTGCTCTTTTCAGAGTAAGCAAGAAACTGTTCTTGACACTCCCTAATACTTTGGGAATTTGTTTTTAAAAGCAAAGAGTCTTCTTTTCACACATTGTTTAGGAAAGGACTGACATTAATTAATGACTTCTGTTAATCTAGTTTTGGAGAGAAGAGCTTTAAATTACACATCTCTCATGCTAAGCCAAAAAAATAATATTTATAGGTATTTTTATAAAACTTAATGCTGTGTCATTCATAATTTACTTGAGTCTTAAAAATAAGTAATGACATGTACTCAGAGAAACAAAAAATCATCAGTAAGACCAGTGAAAATCTAGCAAGACTATAAGGAGCCTAATATGGTATGCACATTCTTAATCTAGTCAATTCTCAATTATAACTGGTGGAATTTTTCCCCTTATGGATAATCTTTATGCCCTAAACATTGATACCATTGGAAAGGGGGAACTATACTTATGAAAAAAAAGTTTGAATGTGGTACAGGCTTGCATTTCGTTATAGGAAAACCATGAAAGTGTGACCATCTAACATAGTAAGGCAATGGCCTTTAATGCATGTGGGTGGCCAGGGGGAAGGAAGGAGGACAATGACTGTATACACTAAAAAGAATCACGTGTCAGGCTGCTTTCTATGTGTAACTTCTGTTAAGTGGAGAAAGAAATACTGAGACAGAAACTGCATCTCAAGAGAAGAATTTCAAAGTGTTAACCCTAAGTAAAAGTAGTCCATACTGTTCATTCAGCTCAACTATGGACACATATATAAACATCACCAAAATGCTCATAACCATGTATAAAATCTGAGATAACAGGATTTTTTCTGATTCCACAGGAGAACTTGAACAAGCTGATGACCAACCTCAGGAGTACTCACCCTCATTTTGTGCGGTGTATCATTCCCAATGAAACAAAAACTCCTGGTAAGTTCTAGAATAAAAGCATAAAGCATGACGGCCATACCTTCTTTTTAACAAACTCTTCAATGAAGTAAATATGTATTTTTTAGGGGCCATGGAGCACGAACTTGTCCTGCACCAGCTGAGGTGTAATGGTGTGCTAGAAGGCATCCGCATCTGCAGAAAGGGATTCCCAAGCAGAATTCTTTATGCAGATTTCAAACAGAGGTCAGACTCTCTTAATTATGGTGTATCTTAAAGTTTAGTATAAATATATTTAATGCAAGTAAAATAATTTAGTGAAAATATGCCTCTATTTGTTATTTTTAATTTTCCACAACAGTAAAATATTCTAAGCTTCGAAACACCCTTAAAATATACATATGCCACATATTAAGCACTCTGCTGACTTTTCATTGGATTTACCAAGCACCTGGGTTAGTTCACAGATGTATACATTAACTTCAGTAATTATGAGTACTATCATTTTTGAATGTTAATATATTTGGAACACCTCATTTAATCCTTATAAAAACTCAGGAGAAGCAAGTATTACAGATACTTATTTTATAAGTTCATAAACTGAAGTTCAAAGAAGTTATTTACCCAAAATCACACGATTGTTAAGTGGCTGCATTAGGAACTCTCCCATGCATGTATAGCTACCAATAAGTCATTTTCTGTCATTTCTTTTGTACCTTCATCTTTTTCCCCTGACACACTAGTTTCCCAGAACCATATCACAATAACAGCTCCCTAGATAAGTACATCCTGAGAATCAAATAAGGAAGACAAAGGGGACAAGGGGCCCGGTAATCATTCATTGTAGGGAGCTGGTCTCTCCAAAGTCAAGGTCTGGTGGACTTGACAGAGAACTCCAGTGCTCAAGACCTAAAGCACCCCTACGTTTGATTTTTAGGTGTTCCTTATACCCAAAATATACTTTCCACCACATTCCTCAACACAAATTTGCTTCCTTGGACTCAGTATCTTAAAAAGCAAATGCATCTAAACATACTACATTTTATTGGTCATCTACAGCTTAATGTGAACAGATTATAGAATCGTTTCCTGAGAAGAAGTCTGATGAGGCAAAAAAGAAAGTTACAACTGTGCAGGAAGGTAAAATGGAGAAAAGCAGATAGTTGATATTAGATGACCATCCATATATACAATATCTTTCCTGTGAAAATATATAATAATAATTTTTTAAAAGCTCTGACTTTGTAATGGATCGTTTAATCTCTAGTGACCATTAATGGTGTCTGTAAACCAAGCTTTTAAAAACTGTTTTTACTTTAACAGATACAAGGTGTTAAATGCCAGTGCTATCCCTGAAGGACAATTCATTGATAGCAAGAAGGCTTCTGAGAAGCTCCTTGCGTCCATCGAGATTGACCACACCCAATATAAATTTGGTCATACCAAGGTAATTGTCTCTAAAGCTTATCTGATGCTATCCATGTCTCTTTAAAGTTTAGGTAAAGTTTCTGATCTGCAACTCTGCCTATGTTCAGGTCTTTTTCAAAGCTGGTCTTCTGGGGCTCCTAGAGGAGATGCGAGATGACAAGCTGGCCCAGTTGATTACCAGAACCCAGGCCAGATGCAGAGGGTTCTTGGCGAGAGTGGAGTACCAGAAGATGGTGGAAAGAAGGTATAAAAAGATATTGTTTATTCGAGTCTTTCTTCAAAAACTCTCCTGAGGTGGCTTATAGTTAAGACTCAGATATTATAAAGCCACAAAAGTAAGAAGGAATGAATATGAGTCCTATACAAAAGTAGGGATGCACATGTACTAGAAAAATTAAGTAGGGAGGGGTCATCACCATGAAATAAACTCTGAATGCATGGGTTAAAAAAAGAGAGAGAGAGAGAAGCATAAAGTGTGTGTAGTTATTATCTAACAAGAGAAAACATACCAGTGAGAGCAGAGACAAAAGTTTGCCCTAGCTCTTGATTTTAATATGAATTTATTGGATAGATCATTAAATAAAATACATTGAATTGCATAGCAAACAGTAATTTCAACAGTGGTTTTATACAAGACACAGAAACTACTTCTTCCATTTGATTATTTTGAGTATGGAACAATTATGACAACAAATATTAAAAGCATTTATCTGTAAAAGATTTCTTTCAGTAAGTTAAAACTGTCACTGAGGTACATAGTTTTCTAGTAATCTAATTTGATGGGGGACAGAGTTCTAAGACTAAAGGAGTCTTGAACTGCAGGATGCATATGAATGGGATCCATGGTGACAAATGCATTTTTTATTGCCATATGTACATCCATATATATACACATATGTGTGTAAACATGTACATAATTTACATAAAACAAATTTTATTTCTATCACCTATTGTTATGCTAATATTTTATCTTGTATTATATTTAATTAAAAATAATAAGTTTAGTCATGATCCTCTTGACATATATTTAGGCAGTTAATTTTCTAAATATGAGAGTAATTATTTTTAAAAAAATAATTTAAACTAAAACAAATATGATGATATAGAGTAACATGCAAAATTCGTACAATATGAAAATATAAAACTAGAGATTTTCAAAGAAATTCTGAGTGTTTAATAAGTCCTTTTATCCCAAGCCCTGCATCCCTCAGGGTCTAGTTCTCCTTTCACTGCTCTTAGCACTGTTCTCATTGAAAAATTTGAGAACCACTGATGTAGAGCAATACTTTTGAAAGAGTGGTCTTTGGACCTGCGTCATCAGCGTCTCTTGCAAACTTGATAAAAATGCAAAATTTTAAGCCCTACCTCAGATTTTGTGAACCTGACTCTCTGGGAATAGGGTCAAGGAATAGTATTATAGCAAATCCTTCCAATGATGCTTATATTCACCATAGTTTGAGAAACAGTGATGTAGAGGAATGAGTGACTAACAAGTCTTTGATCATCATCACAAAATCAATTTCTTTCATCTGCACTTTTAAAAGTAAGTGAGAAACACAGCGGGGGCAGCGCCTCCAACTCACTTTGCCAAGATTTCACCTCATTTCATTATCTACACAATATCTAATTTTCATCAATTAAATTTCAGGGAGTCTATCTTCTGTATCCAGTACAACGTCCGAGCCTTCATGAACGTCAAGCACTGGCCCTGGATGAAACTCTTCTTCAAGATCAAGCCTCTGCTGAAGAGTGCAGAAACTGAGAAGGAGATGGCTAACATGAAGGAAGAATTTCAGAAAACTAAAGATGAACTTGCCAAGTCAGAGGCAAAAAGGAAGGAACTTGAAGAAAAGATGGTGTCATTGTTGAAAGAGAAGAATGACTTGCAGCTCCAAGTGCAGGCTGTGAGTACTGGTGTCTTTCTGGGTCCTGCCAATCAGGATGCAAGTGCTAAAATGCTGGCCACTAGCAATATTAAGTTGGGTAGTTAGTGTGGGAGACACTCCCTGTAGGGAGGAAGTGAAAGCATTCTGATGGTACCAATAAAGTCCATGTATTCCTTCATCACCCAATAAACACCCCCAACCTAGCACTAGAGCAATGAGATAGAACTGACTATTGTCTTCCATTCTACACAATTTGATCAAACTACAGGATTTATGACTTCTTTTCCCTTTGAAGACTGCACTTGAAAGTGATTTTAACATGAAACTATCCTGAGTAAAATATTAAAGGGAGGATAGCATGGAGAGAGTGGTTTTTTTCTCTGAAAATTTCTTGAATTGCTAGGTGTCCATGAGTCTTAAATCACAACATGTGCAGCTGACAAATGACAATCGTCTACATCAAATTTTATTGAATTATTGTTTTTTATTGATCTCCAAAAGTCAGATTTGCTCTTTCCAATCCATCTCCACAAAGTCAGTGCCCCATCCCATCATACCCAGGTTACTGCAGCAGCACCTAAGTTGCTCTGCCTGCCCCCAACTCTCTCTTCTTCTATCCAGCTTTTTCACTGCTCACTCCTGAACTAATCATTTTAGAATTGCTTTCATCAACTCTGAAATGTAATTTATAAGGCTGTCTTTCTCTTGGACTGAATTGAATTAGTCTGGTATAATTTACTCATCACAAAATCATATATTTTTCCTGTTGATTAAGATTGTTCTCTCGGTCAGACTTGGGTAATATAATGGCTTCTCTTTCTTGATTATAAAAGAAAAAAAGAGCTTTTTTTTCTAGCCTCATCCCCATTAAACCTATCCTGAATTTTTTTCTGTTGTCCCTAGAGAATTACTTAGAATCTGTCCTATACCACTATATTCATTACATGACTGTATGCAGCACATTTTATTGTTTTATGTATTCAAAGTCCGATATGGAGGCTCACTGATAAATATATATGTCAATTTCTTCTTCATCTCCTGTCCACCACCAATCTTCTTAATTGGAAACATAGCAGTTGCCAGGAAATTTTTTAAAATTTTCATTAAAACGGCCAACATACAATATCGTATTAGTTTTGGGTATACACCAAGTTACTCAACATTTACATACCTAAAGAAGTGATCACCATGATAAGTCCAGCAATCATCTGACACTATATAATGCTATCACAATATGATTGACCATATTCCCTATGCTGTTTAC
The DNA here is from genome assembly GCF_014176215.1 of Rousettus aegyptiacus. Lineage (NCBI taxonomy): Eukaryota > Metazoa > Chordata > Mammalia > Chiroptera > Pteropodidae > Rousettus > Rousettus aegyptiacus. The sequence continues at coordinate 71,171,198 of NW_023416309.1, forward strand.
CACATCCCTATGACTTGTTTTATACATGGAAATTTGTACCTCTTATTCTGCTTCACCTTCCCCTACTTTTAAATTTTTTCAGTAACATCTGACATTCAATATTATTTTATATTAGTTTCAGGTGTACAGCATAGTAGTTAGCCATTTATATAACTTATCCAGTGATCCACCCGGGAAGTCTAGTACCCACCTGACACCATACATAGTTATTATACTATTATTGACTATATTTCCTATGATTTATTTTATATCCCCATGACTATTTTGTAACTACTAATTTGCAGCCAGGAATTTCTCTATTACCTTATGCCTCAACTTGAATTTAGAGCATCATAACCAGGATTGTCTTCCAGTACTACAAAGAGAAATAGTGCAATGGCAGCTACAGCCTGAATTTTTCCGGTTAGAATGCCTTATCTCCTCCTGCTCCTTTCCCCAATAAATTGATTTCTACAAAACCAAACCCTATGCATCTGTCAAGGCCAAGCTCAATTGCCATTTCATTTGTGGAACCATCTTTAATACAACTTCTCTGCTGTCTTATGTCACTAATTTCTTTCTGAATTAATAGGAGTTTGGGGGAGAGGTAGGATTTCTAATTTACTGTAGAATACAGCTGGCTCTCTGTATTCAGTGGTTCCTCATCTGTGAATTTAACCAACCATGGACTGAAAAAAAATTTTAATATAATGTTTTTGCTGACATATACTATATAGATAGGCCTATGATGGTTGCATCTTTACCGAACAAGTACATTATTCCCTGAACAATATAGTATAACACCTATTTATATAGCATTTACATTGTATGAGGTATTATGAATAATCTAGAGATGATTTAAAGTCTATGATAGGATGTTCATAGGTTATATGTAAATATTATGCCATTTTATATAAGGGACTTGAGCATCTGTGGATTTTGGTACCCATGGTGGGGAGAGCATGGAACCAATCACCCAAGGACACCAAAGTACAACTGTATGCTTTTCTAAAGGAACAGGACAATATTTGATACATTTTGTTTTTCCCACAGTGTGGAATATCCTGCATTGCACACAGCACGAGGTTCATAAAAGTTTAAATTCAAAGAACAAATGGCAGAGATTTATACTGTTATCATTAAAAATATTTAATTCTTTCTTTTCAATTTTTATTTTGTTTCCAACTCAAGGAAGCTGATGCCTTGGCTGATGCAGAGGAAAGGTGTGAGCAACTGATTAAAAACAAAATCCAGCTGGAGGCCAAAGTCAAAGAGGTAACTGAGAGAGCTGAGGATGAGGAAGAGATCAATGCTGAGCTGACAGCCAAGAAGAGGAAGCTAGAAGATGAATGTTCAGAGCTCAAGAAAGACATTGATGACCTTGAACTGACACTGGCCAAGGTTGAAAAGGAGAAACACGCCACAGAAAATAAGGTATGAATTATATTCTGCTATACTATTAAGATGTTCTAGCATCCAATAAGCTGCTTTATAGTAGAAACATTCTCTTTCTTGACATTTTAGGTGAAAAACCTCACAGAAGAGATGGCAGGCCTGGATGAAACCATAGCTAAGCTGACCAAGGAGAAGAAGGCCCTCCAAGAGGCCCACCAGCAGACCCTGGATGACCTGCAGGCAGAAGAGGACAAAGTCAACACCCTGACCAAAGCGAAGATCAAGCTAGAGCAGCAAGTGGATGATGTAAGTCTGGAATTATCAAGAAAATTATTTTCTTTGAAAAAAGGCTAAGCAATCTTTTTAACTTAACATTGTTTATGTTTAGCTTGAAGGGTCCTTAGAACAAGAAAAGAAACTTCGCATGGACCTAGAAAGGGCTAAGAGGAAACTTGAAGGTGACCTCAAGTTGGCCCAAGAGTCCATAATGGACATTGAAAATGAAAAACAACAACTCGATGAAAAGTTCAAAAAGTAAGTATTAAAGAATTACTTATGAACTTGCTTCTAGTGGTGGGTATGGACTCAATTCTTATTCTTTGCTACTTTTCAAAAAGGAAAGAGTTTGAAATCAGCAATCTGCAAAGTAAGATTGAAGATGAACAAGCACTTGGCATTCAGCTGCAAAAGAAGATTAAAGAGTTGCAAGTAAGTTCATACTGCCATTAATCTGTCTCAAACAGGTGCAGTTATGATGTAAAGAAGCTAAGTTTTTGCTTTTCACCACTCCCAGGCCCGCATTGAGGAGCTAGAGGAGGAAATCGAGGCAGAGCGGGCCTCTAGAGCCAAAGCAGAGAAGCAACGCTCTGACCTCTCTCGGGAACTGGAGGAGATCAGTGAGCGGCTGGAAGAAGCTGGTGGTGCAACTTCAGCCCAGATCGAGATGAACAAGAAGAGGGAGGCTGAGTTCCAGAAAATGCGCAGGGACCTGGAGGAGGCCACCCTGCAGCATGAAGCCACTGCAGCCACCCTGAGGAAGAAGCATGCAGACAGTGTGGCTGAGCTTGGGGAGCAGATAGACAACCTGCAGAGGGTCAAGCAGAAGCTGGAGAAGGAGAAGAGTGAGATGAAGATGGAGATTGATGACCTTGCTAGTAACATGGAGACTGTCTCCAAAGCCAAGGTAATTGTTATTAACAATAGTCCTTTGTGTAACCATCATAGTGGCATGGGGCAGTTTACACACACTATGTCATTTGTTCTATGCAGTACTACGGAAGGTTGGTAAGGAAGGTATTAGTATTTGTATTATTTCCACTTAACATATGAAGAAATTGAAATCAAAAAAGTTAAGCACATTCTCCCTATCACATCATTAATTTAAAAAAAGCACCAACTTTTGAACATAGGTCATCTGTGATCTCTTGGTCTCTAATTTAAGAACACAGGTTTACAATATTCTCAATTATCCAATAAGAAAAATGTCACTCTACATAAAGGCAATGAAGTATTTATGAATATGCTTTAGAAAATATACCATTTAATCTTACAAAATCTTAAATTTAGAACATACTTTAAATTTCTTATATTAATATTGAACAGAGCATTATGATTAGCTTTTTAAAAATCTCAATGTATATTTTCAACTTAGGACAGCAATCAGAAAGTATAAAGAAAAAATCCTTATATATCATATTATATGTAAGAATTTATTTCATGTCAAAATAAATATTTTTTCTGTTTTAGAAGAAATTGTAGCTTGAGCAAAATTATATTAAAATGTCTTCATTTTTTCCTTTTCCTTTTTCTCACACAGGGAAACCTAGAGAAAATGTGCCGTACACTAGAGGACCAAGTGAGTGAACTGAAATCAAAGGAAGAAGAGCAGCAGCGGCTGATCAATGACCTGACAACACAGAGGGGCCGCTTGCAGACCGAATCTGGTAACTGTCCTCTTCTATGGAGATGATGTCATTAAAAACAACTGATTTGGTGATGCAAAAGCCTAATAAAAGCAACTGAGAACATGGGTGATTCACTAAACAGCTCAGACTCTCAACCTACTTGCAAGGTCACTTGGGGACAATGCTGGAGATAAAGACTTCACTAGGACTGGATCAAACTCTACTCAAGACAGACCTTGAGTATTTGACCAAACTGAGGGCATGCTTGGGGTTAGGAATCACTCCAGCATGGGTCCAGGGCTCCTGTTTTAGACCAAGCTTCTTTTGATGTATATCACAGTGAACAGTTCCTGAAAAGGCCCTGTCTCTTACAAGTCTTATGGAACTGGGACTATGCAGAATTAGACATTTTAGCTTCCTTCTTTGACTGCTATCACCAAGATTTACACAATATCATATAACCCTGAAAGAATTAGTAACAGAGAGAATAGAAGGAATTTAAGTTGTGTTTATTCATTCAAATTAATATGTAAGTTTCACCATAAAAATCAGAAATTTGACGTTAAGCATAAAGATGTCAATTGAATAATTCAATCATCTGAGCACTCAATGATGGGAATGGTAAAAGTTAAAATTTATTTCTAATATGGGCTTGCAAATTTTTCTTCACTTTAAAAATACTGGTGCCATTTCTTTTGCCTATCAGGTGAATATTCACGTCAGCTAGATGAAAAAGAGGCTCTGGTGTCTCAGTTATCAAGGGGCAAACAAGCATTTACTCAACAGATTGAGGAATTAAAGAGGCAACTTGAAGAGGAGACAAAGGTAACTATTATTACAAGACTCATTTTTTTCCCCGTGACCTGACCCTAATTGGAGTCCATTACATCAACTTATTAAGGTTTTTGAAACCTAATAATTAAATGTTTAAGTATTTAGTAAAATGAAAATGTAACTATTTACACAGGCCAAGAATGCCCTGGCCCACGCCCTGCAGTCTGCCCGCCATGACTGTGACTTGCTGCGGGAACAGTATGAGGAGGAGCAGGAATCCAAGGCAGAAATGCAGAGGGCGTTGTCCAAGGCTAACAGTGAGGTCGCCCAGTGGAGGACCAAATACGAGACAGATGCCATCCAACGCACAGAGGAGCTGGAGGAGGCCAAGTATGTATGCAGAAAACTTTGCACATTGAATCAGAAAGATAAAAATTTTGAAGATTCCATGAATTAACCCACAAATGTTCATTAATTAGATCCTATTTGCTAGGCACTGTCAAGCTCCAAGAAGAAGATATGAATAAAGCAAACATGATCTCTGCCCTCTTTGCCTAAAATCTAGTTAAGGAAGCAAAGAATAACAAATAATTATAAGATAATTAGGCATTACTTGCTGTTCAAACACACCAAGCTCATTGCTGCTTCAGATTTTGCACTTGCTGGTTCTTCTGTCTGAAATACTCTCCCCTAAAACTCATCTAGCTCACTCTCTATCTTCTTTTAGATCTTGACTGAAATACGGCCTATTTGGAGAGGCCATCCTGACTATCTAGAGTAGTTGCCCACTCCTTACTCTATTTTATTTTTCTTCATTGCACTTATATCAGCAATTTATTATTATGTATTTTCTCACTTGCTTATTGTTTATTACTCTCACTTGTTTGGAAGATTCATGAGGCAGGGACCTTTTCTGTCCTGTTCATTGCTGTGTACGCAGGGTCTAGTTCATAAAAGAAGCTCATCAATATTTGTTGAACAAATGAATTGACATTTTTAACATAAATATTTTGTTTGAAGTTTCCAATACTTTGAGTGTGGTAATAGTTTATAATTTTTGTTTTGGTTCACTTCTCTCTATAAATGTATATAATCTTCAAGGAAGAAGCTGGCCCAGCGTCTACAAGCTGCTGAAGAACATGTAGAAGCCGTGAATGCGAAATGTGCCTCTCTTGAAAAGACGAAGCAGCGGTTACAGAATGAGGTCGAGGACCTCATGCTTGATGTGGAGAGAACAAATGCTGCATGCGCAGCTCTGGACAAAAAGCAGAGGAACTTCGATAAGGTAATTTCTGCATCAGTCTCTGCTCTCTGCTATTTTCCTCCATCCTTTACAACAGGTAACCACTCTTGATTTTTCAGATCCTGGCAGAATGGAAACAGAAGTATGAGGAAACCCATGCTGAGCTCGAGGCCTCCCAGAAGGAGGCCCGTTCTCTTGGCACTGAGTTGTTCAAGATGAAGAATGCCTATGAGGAATCCTTGGATCAGCTAGAAACTTTCAAACGGGAGAACAAAAACTTGCAGCGTGAGACCCTTTCACTTTCAGTAATATTCGTGCCTTGAAGAAACCTTTCTCTTTTGTCCTCCTTCTGACCAAATCTCTACCTGTCTTTTACTCAAACAGAGGAGATTTCTGACCTTACAGAGCAGATTGCAGAAGGAGGGAAACGTATTCATGAACTGGAAAAAATAAAGAAACAAGTGGAACAGGAAAAATCTGAACTCCAGGCTGCTTTAGAGGAAGCAGAGGTATAAATCAAATTAAAAAAAAAATCAGACCCATCCACATAGATTAAATAAAAAAATAAACAGAACAATTTGTGGAAGGAAAGATATTTAGATAAACTTTCAAATGTTTCCATTCCCTGCTAATGCTACCCTCTTGCTGTCATTAAGGCATCGCTTGAACATGAAGAGGGAAAGATCCTGCGCATCCAGCTGGAGCTGAACCAGGTCAAGTCTGAAATTGACAGGAAAATTGCTGAAAAGGATGAGGAAATTGACCAGCTAAAGAGAAACCACGTTAGAGTCGTGGAGTCGATGCAGACTATGCTGGATGCTGAGATTAGGAGCAGGAATGATGCCATCAGGATCAAGAAGAAGATGGAGGGAGATCTGAATGAAATGGAAATCCAGCTGAACCATGCCAACCGCATGGCTGCTGAGGCCCTGAGGAACTACAGAAACACCCAAGGCATTCTCAAGGTAAATGGGCTCAAGAAATGGTCCCAGGGCAGTCGGGTGACTGCTGCGCTGAGAACAAGATGTCTCAAGGATCATTCATTCCACAGGACACTCAGATCCACCTGGATGATGCCCTCAGGGGCCAAGAAGACCTGAAGGAGCAGCTGGCCATGGTGGAGCGCAGAGCTAACCTGCTGCAGGCTGAGATTGAAGAGCTGAGGGCCACTCTGGAACAGACAGAGAGGAGCAGGAAAATTGCAGAACAGGAGCTTCTGGATGCCAGCGAGCGTGTCCAACTCCTCCACACTCAGGTGGATTCAGTACAAAAAACCCATGCTTGGTGAATGCTTATATGTCCCAGAAATATATATGCTTAATTTTTTTATGACAGCCAGATTTTATGCTTCTATAAGATTTTTCACTGTATTATTGAGAAAATTTTGCTTTTTTATTTTGCATAAATTATTGATTCATGTCGTATAATATTCTAAGGCTACCCATACTATTTTGTCTTAATATCTTTATTGACCCTTGCTATTGATATTGACATTTTTATTGTGGAGAAATGGAATCTAACATCTGTTATAATTTTATTCCTGGGAATAGTCTCATTAGTAAATGGCAGTTATGAAATTATAGAGGTATTTGGCCTAATTATGAACTATGTACTTGAAGATGCTGAATGTTCTATAACATTTCCATTTTATTTAATGGTGCTACATAGCAAAATAATATTGAATGGCATTTGACTTATAAATTTTTACCTGAAAATTTTTTTTCAAAATTGACTACCATAATAAGTTCTTAGGTAACACGCTAAAAAATATTTATAACTTATTTTTAAACAGAACACCAGCCTGATTAATACCAAGAAGAAGCTCGAAACAGACATTTCCCAAATACAAGCAGAGATGGAGGACATTGTCCAGGAAGCCCGCAACGCAGAAGAGAAAGCCAAGAAGGCCATCACAGATGTGAGCTGAGGGCATGCAGTGGTGGTTGAACTCGAATCTTGATATGCTATTCAGCTCCCTCAATGGATTTCGTTTTATTGCTAATTAGGCAGCCATGATGGCTGAGGAACTGAAGAAGGAGCAGGACACGAGCGCCCACCTGGAACGGATGAAGAAGAACCTGGAACAAACGGTGAAAGACTTGCAGCACCGTCTGGATGAGGCTGAGCAGCTGGCACTGAAGGGCGGGAAGAAGCAGATCCAGAAACTGGAGGCCAGAGTGAGTATCTCAATATCTATCTATTTCCATTTGCTCCCAATGGCTTATGGGATCAAAGTTCTTAAGAGCCTATTTTTTTGCAGGTGCGTGAGCTTGAAGGAGAGGTTGAGAGTGAGCAAAAGCGTAATGTTGAAGCTGTTAAAGGTCTACGCAAACATGAGAGGAGGGTGAAGGAACTCACTTACCAGGTACAGCAATAGCTTTTATACACTAAGCACTCTTCCATGTATACGTGAAACATTCATATGTAATAATACAATGGTCATGTGCTTTAGAAGTAATGCCCTATGGTTTTTATGATCTTTCAGACAGAAGAAGATCGAAAAAATATTCTCAGGCTTCAGGATTTGGTAGATAAACTTCAGGCAAAAGTGAAATCTTACAAGAGACAAGCTGAGGAGGCTGTAAGTATCCTCAAGATAGAAAATAGAGAAGTCCTCTGCTAAGAAAAGCTAGTAACTAATTAGGTTTACAACTCCTTGTAGTAAATAAGCTGTTTGTTTTATAGGAGACTGTGACTTCTTAAAAACCTTTGTGCATTTTTATCTTTTGTTTATTATTTGTAATAATAGCTTGATTTAAAAAGTAAATTTTTAATCCACAAAGAAACCTCAAAATTCAAAGCAGATAAAATACAGGCCACATTTTCTAGCCACAGTGTGATCAAATTGTAAATCGATGAGAAATATAAACAAAAATTCCAAAATGCTTAAATGTTAAAGCACAAACTTTCTTATATATTTTTGAGGTTAAATTGGAAATTAAAAATACATAATTACTGAATAATTATCACTTATAAATAAATATCAAGGAAATTGCTACTTTGACAGACCTAAAGAGTATAGCCAAAGCTGTCATTGGAGGACAATTCACTGCTTCATATGCTTTCATTATAAATCAAAAGTTAAAATAAATGAATAAACTAGCATTTCAATTAAAAATGTTATAAATAAAATAATGGAAGTAAGAACTACTGTTAAAGATAAAGGTAGAAATTGATGAATTAGAGTATACTATTTTCTAATTTTCTAATTTCAGTAATATCTGATAATTTCTGGGGAGCTAATAAAATAATAGTAATAAAATAAATATACTCACATCTAGCTTAATCAAGAAAAAAGAAAAATAAAATACAAATTCTCAACATTAGAAATGTGATAATGGGCAAGCCATACAAGTAGGTTTACATTTTTTAAAATTAAAATATAAATCTGTCAGCAAAACCAAAATCTTGAAGAAATCAGTGCCTTTTATAGGGAAATATAAATTACTAAGATAGCTGAATAAATTATTTCAGAATTACTTCTGTAAATGGACTCAGGTTCAGATAGATCTTTCAAAACTTCAAGGAACAGATAATTCCCAAGCTCTGTAAGCCATTCCAGAGCATGGGAAAAAATAAAAAGCTTTCCAAATTATTTTAAGAAGCATACATAACCCTCATACCAAAACCCTTCCAAGACAGAACAGGGAAAAAAACCAAAGGCGGTTTTACTTGTAAGTGTAGTTATAATAAAGATAAATTACTAAATCCATCAGTGATTAAATAGGCTTAGTTCCTATTAAGGACTAGTTAATATTAGGGAATTTTTCAATAGAATTGTTACAACCAAAGCAGGAGAAAAAAGTAATTGTCTTGAAATGTGACAAAATAATATATGATAAAATACAACTTTTTTTCAATTTAAAGAAACTATTAAGAAATTCATCCTAATAAAGTACAGCACAGGGAATATAGTCAATAATATTATGACTATAGTGCCAGGTGGGCACTAGACTAATTAGGGGGATCACTTCATATATTATATAAATGTCCAACCACTATGCTGTATACCTGAAACTAATATAACATTGAATGGCAACTGTAATCGAAAAATAAAAATTAAAAAAAGAAATTTATCTTTAATATGATAAAGAATATCTAACTTGAGCTACCAATCATCTTATAGCAAGCATTAACAAGCATGACTTTAATATTCTTGCCTTCTCCGCTCTTATGTTCTTTCTTGCTCTACTTGTGGTATCTTTTAATATGTTTTATTTGCAAAAATACATATGTGACTATTTATGAGACACCAAGCCTCAAATAAATCATCCAGTTAATATCAATGATAAGCAAAATCCAGGAGACAGTAAAACAATCATGTTTCCTGTTGAGTATTTTAACTTCTCTGTAGATGCCAAGTCTTTTCTTCCCCTAGGCCTAAGGAGTCTAGAAATATACACAGTATAGATTTCTTACAATTCCATTTTTATTCTCAGGAGGAACAATCCAATACAAATCTGTCTAAATTCCGCAAGATCCAGCATGAGCTGGAGGAGGCCGAGGAGCGGGCTGACATTGCCGAGTCCCAGGTCAACAAGCTGCGGGTGAAGAGCCGCGAGGTGCACACAAAAATCATAAGTGAAGAGTGATCGTGCCCTGATACTATGAAATGATTGAAGAGGGACACAAAATGTGACGTCTTCGGTCATGTCTATCTGTAATTATTGTTTATTCTACCCTATTGCAAAGGAAATAAAGAGCATAGGGTACTTTGCAAACAACATCCTTAAGCTGGTCTGTTCACTCTTTCCTAAAGCAATGTCAAGTCTTGAATTGTCACAAGGTTATCAGACAATCACATTCAATCTGCTACTAAGAAGAACTTACATATTCACTTTTATTTTAGGTCTATAGTAATACTTTAGGATCATAAGGTTGTCATTTATTAGGGAAGTTCTGATGAACAGAAATCTTAAAGTTTGTATTTCTTTCTAACTTTTCCCGAACATCGAGGTATAGTAAGATATTAGAAAGCTCTTGCTTCCTCTAACACGTACCTAATATTCCAAGTCTATGCAAAGGATGGCACTAGCTATATTCTCACATAGGGGATTCAGACTGAACTGAAGTATTGTTAATTCTCCTTGCTTAATAATTGGTATCAAGAATACAAATCCAAAGTATTATTATTGGCACATGAAAGTTCTCATCATTAATACCAAAATACTATATGTTCACAGTATGTGAATTGGGTAATGGGTATGACATCAAGAGTGAGATGTGACCCTTCACGCTACAAAAGTTATGAAGTCTGGAGACAAAGAGAATATTATTGTATATATTATAATATAATATCAATAAGCTGTTTATTAGCCTATGTTTCCAGACTTTATAGCCTCCTGTATAATTATGCAAAAAGCCAGAATAAAATGTTAAAAGAATCAATAAAATATGAATATCAAAATAGATTATTTAAATGTATATTCAACACATGTAATGATGAGTGTGAGTTTGGTGCAAAAACCAGATATGGTAGCAATCTGAATTACTCAGAAAAGTTTTTCAAGAATTTAAAAACTGAATTCAGTTGAGATGCGTAGCCAAAAACAAAAACCTTCTCGGACAGCATAAAGGTAAAGCTAAAGGGTAACTATCTATCTGAGTAGAAAAAAAAGGGTACATTAGTTTAAATGGCACTGTGAGTCAATAACTTAAATCAGATGTACAAAAGCAGTTCAACAAGGTAATTAAGATTCATGCTGTCACACTTAGTGTGGAGTCACCCTTCCCACAGCATTGGCCCCTCTTTTACTTTGTTTCCACGTCACCTGTAAATGCTTATGTACCTCATAACTTGGCAATAATGATCGAAAATGATGTTTTACTTTCTGCTTCTTGAATAATTTGTCAAGAGGAGGTCAAAAGGCTGTTTTAAAATTCCCATCAAATCCTATAGAGAGTGTTATTTAAGTGTCTTCTTTTACTGAGAATTATTGCCCACATTTTCCAGATGCCTGATAAAGAAAACGAACATGTCAAAAAATAAAATGTTATACCTGTGGTAACAAATAAAATGTTAAGAGGTGGTTAGGGAAGCCCCTTACTGTCTCCTGTAAGATCCTTTCTGATGGCTTTAATCCACTCTAGGTAGAAAAGTGTTAACCAGCAAGCATACTAGACTACACAAATCAGTGACGAGGATCTAGATTACTGTGTGGTTTGTGAAGATTCTCTTCTATTCTTTGCATCTCAGTCACTTTATTAGTAAAACGAGGAATATGGATTAGATGGTCCCTCACTGTAATAAAATCATGTAACTGTTACAACCAGTATCTCCAGACATCTGCTTTAATAAGGCAACCTGTTTCCATTAAATCGATTGAAATATAAGTACAATAATACAGAAATGGTTGCAAAACAAGGAATGTTAAGCAAATTTGGTGTCAGTTCCAGACAGACAATGCAGACATAGAGGGGCACAAGCCCACAGAGACAATAAAACAAATATTTTAAAATTAAAAATAAGAATAGAGAACAATGTTCAGGTACCACCTGTAAGCAAAATGTGAAATATATACCACAGATAGCTGATGGAAGAGAAGTCATAGTTGCTGTATTCTTATGTAGAGATATGCCCTATTTTCTAATATTTTCCTATGCTGAGTTTCATAAAGGAAACAGGATTTCACAAGCGACTTGCATTTAAAAAAAGAGAGAGAAAGAGAGAGAGAGAGAGAAGCAGACCATATTTGGAGCAAGTCTGATTTGGGAGTGGTATGATGTGACAATAAATCAGAGGTGACTGACCAGAGAAAACAAAAGAAGCTAAACAAAAGAAGCTATATTTAGCAGCTCTTCATGAAACAAATTTTAAAATTAAATTTCCCAGCATTTTTGAAAAAGCACAATAAATTGAAAAAAAAAAGTCACGCATCTTTGGGAGGAACTAACAATCTTTTTATAACTCTCTGGTAAAGATCAGAAACTTCCTTCCTTAGTATAATATTTGCGATTGTGTGGGCAGTTGACAAGACTTCACACAGGCAACTCAGTGAAACAGAAGAGCAGCAGGCAACAAAGTGCAGGGATTCCAGAACAGAGGTGCCTTTGAAACACCTTACATTATTCCAAAGGCAGATCATTTTCAGATTGCCAACAACTCAAATTATTTATAGGAGATTGATTCACGTACTTAACCCAATGTGAGAGGAAATGCTTCTAATTATATCCAAACATCTTTAATATGAAGGGAATTATGCTTGGAGACCTTCATTGCCAAAAACATGTTTTGCCAAATACATTTTGAGAAAGAGGAGGAGGCTACATGTTTTCCATATTTGATCCTATAAAAGTACCCTTGGAATGAGTATGACTTGTCTTTCCTCATAAAGCTTCAAGGTAAGTGTGTGTGAGGACAGGGCTCTGTTTGAAGGACAGACAGTAAGGGATGTCTGGCTGTTCGCAGGCACGCCGCACATCCTGGCTCCCATTGCTATTGGCAGCCCTTCCAGTGAAGCACCAATTTACTCTGGAGCAATTTTAATTAGATGTTTTAGTGTTCCCAGTCATTTCCTGGTTCTCAGTTAAGAATTACACATGCTATTATTGGGAACTGTTAGAATTTAATTCAGAAGAAATTTGTTTTTTCTTACAGTTCAGACCCACTTCAAGGTTGTGTTTCTAAGGTAAGACATGGATCTTTTTCTGATTCCTCTCAGGGTGCAAAAAGCCTTCTGCAATGGTTTGAAGAGTGCTCAGGGGTTTATAAAATAAAAGCATTTCAATTTCATGGCTGATCATGTTTCTCTTAAAAAATTCTGAAGGGGACATTAGAAACTGGTTCTCATTTATTTATACCCTTTGCTATATAGGAAAATGCTTTCTCAAAGTCTTTAGGATTTTTATACATGATCTTTTCAATTTCTAACATTGTAGTTTTTCTTTTAAATAATAGAATTAAAAAATGCAATACAACATTTCAATGCTATTCTTCATTTATAGAGAAAATGTAAATTTCCTATACCATAGCTTCACTATATAATATAAAAAACCTTCAGATGCTGTCTAAATAGATTTAATCCTTGTCTTGAAAGAGTGGCTTAAATGTGCATGTTGTTTCACAATCTGTAAAATGAAAAATTTTTAAAATATAATACGGAAATGATTGTGAACATTTTCAGCAAAACAAAGGATTTTAGTTGTGTTATCTGAATCACTGTAGTTTGAATGGGAAAATGTGAGAAAGTTTGCCCAAGTGCCTTGAGTTTTCCTGGAAAAGATATCTTTATTATTATAAAATAGATTACCTATGGTCATTATTGACAGGATTAATAGATGTTAAAATGACAAGAGAGAAATCTTGAAAAGAAAATTTTTGTGAAATTTTTATATTAGTAGTAAGGCAAGAAAATATAGGTAATGGCATTTTATATTTAGCCTTTAAGAACCAATAAAGACAGATGAAGAAGCCGAGTTTGTGAAAATTATAATACAGGAACATGAGAAATTGATAAATAATAAAATACATTTTAACAAAACGATGAAAAACAAAGCTCCTCACATTTGCATTTTCCTTTAGTAGGCAGTCTTTGAAAATGCAAATCTATAATGAAAAGATTTTCACCACATATAAAATAGTTCCTAGAATTTTAGAAACATATTTCACTTGTCCTTTTAATTCACAAAGCCAGCTTTGAGCCGTTTGCAGTATCCAGCATGTATTCTAAGAGATGTGATGGGTGCCACAGAGGGAAGGAAAAGTACTCCCTGCCTGCAAGGTGCTTATAATCCAATTGGAAGATGAGAACTATAAGTGAAAGAGATGAAGAACACCCTGCTGTCATCTTAGCATTGTGTTCTGTATACGCCAATAATAGGCAGCTTATAAAGATTAATATGCATAACAAATGACACACAGAAAGCAGCTACAATATCATACAGTAGGTGAGCCAGAAACAAGTCTCTTTCCAAATGCATGACTAAGTGTCTGTCAGCACTGTCATATAACATAGAAACTGACGTTTTGCCTCTAGCCAAACCAGGGAGTAGGTCACACTCAATGTAATACTAAGCAATCAACTGGTCAGTGAATAAAGAATTCTTTTTTCTTAGTGTGAATCTGACAGTCCAGTTTTCAAATTTCTATACCACCTTTTCTTTTTCTGCCAGGCAGAGTCTTCAACTGGGCTGCCAACAATAACTCGCAGCCATGAGTGGAGACCAGGAAATGGCAATTTTTGGGGAGGCTGCTCCTTATCTCCGAAAATCAGAAAAGGAGCGCATTGAGGCCCAGAATAGGCCCTTTGATGCCAAGACATCTGTCTTTGTGGCGGATCCAAAGGAGTCCTTTGTGAAAGCAACAGTGCAAAGCAGGGAAGGGGGGAAGGTGACAGCCAAGACAGAAGCTGGAGCTGTAAGTAAACATCTGGAGATGATTAGAATGTGCCCCATTTTGGGTTAGGTGAGCTGACACTTATTTTTTGATCTGGCCTCTCTTATTTGATTTGACAGACTGTTACAGTTAAAGATGATCAAGTATTCCCCATGAACCCTCCCAAATATGACAAGATCGAGGACATGGCCATGATGACTCACCTGCATGAGCCCGCTGTGCTGTACAACCTCAAAGAGCGCTATGCAGCATGGATGATCTACGTGAGTGCATTCTCATTGCCTTCCACTCATGCGGGCCGTTACCATTATTGAAAAGTAGTAAATTATTAAAATTCTCATGAAATAATGTATTTTTTCCTTTTGGTACAGACCTACTCAGGCCTGTTCTGTGTCACGGTCAACCCCTACAAGTGGTTGCCAGTGTACAACCCTGAGGTGGTGACAGCCTACAGAGGCAAAAAGCGCCAGGAGGCCCCGCCCCACATCTTCTCCATCTCTGACAATGCCTATCAGTTCATGCTGACTGGTGAGTGGCTCCACTGTCTTTCATATGAATCATTTTACCGCCTCTAACCACAAAATGTTAAAGCTAAAAAGACCTTTACAAATACTCTAATTTGACCACCTGATTATACAGAAGAGGTGGCTAAAACACAGAGGTACATGCTGTCAAAGCAGACACTAAAACTCACTTCTACTGATGCTGCTTCCGGGATTTTATCAGACCATGCTACTGCTCCATCCCATGAAGCTTTTTCAGTCTCCCTGCTTGAAAAGACATGATTTGTTTTATATATGAAAGCAAAAGGAGTAAGATTAAGTAACAACCGAATCAGATTTCCTGAATAGAAATGAAAAATGTGTTCAATCATTTTCATGCCTAAGTTTCTTATTGATTATTGATTAGATATTTTAGAAGTACTGTTATCTCATTGAAGTCATCAGAGCCCTATTCAGATATGATATGCTCCCTTTGAATGAAGATGGTGTTTGGGGGCTATAGGCATCTAAACAAAAGTTGTTGTCCTTCCCCTTTAAAGGGGTTTTATTCTGATTGAAGTACCCTTTTCAACTAATCTTTCTTTGACCCAATGTCATATATTCTGGAAAGACCAATCAGAGTTAGGGTTGAAGTTTGTGGCTATGAGACACAGGCAAGTGTGTGAGAGTGTGTGTGTGTGCGCGGGCGTGCGCGCACGCGCGCATGCATGGCCAATAGATACATTAGGAAGTAATTGTCAATCATGGTTTGATTAAATCTATTTTAACCTATTAAACCATAGTCCAAACCCTTAGCATATTATGCATTTTTCAGTTATATGCATTAATCAGCAAACAGAATGACACTGAAATCTGCAGATAACAACTAGGGACTGTGTCCGCCTTTGGCAAGAACTGCTCTTTGTTTTAAACTGGAACACACTTTCTGGGAGGGTTTAAGGAATTTAAGATATGATGACGTTTTATGTTTCTCTTCCCCAATTTAAGAAGCTTAAGAATAATAACATATATAACTTTACATACTATATTGAAAAACTCCATTGTAAATGGTACTTACATTCAGTATCTTAAGTGTTTCCTTGTACAAGGTTTTGTTTGTGTAACTGGTATATATGCTGACTGTCCACTGTTTTTCTTCTAGATCGGGAAAATCAGTCTATCCTAATCACGTATGTATCATTATTCTGAGCCTTATTAGTATTTTACTCTCAATAGAAAAGGACAAACCAAAAGAAGAAATTAGTTAATGCCCATATACTAAAGCAATGGCATGATAGCCTGAAAGCAGATATCATTGGCTCTTATTGTAAGGTTTAGAATGCATCAGAATATAAAATAATACTGCAAAGTACATCACTTGCTACTCCAGTCTCGTAAGTTCCACAGGACTCACCTGGGAGTAAGCGATGTAAAATCTTTTCTCTGGACATGGCCAGAATCCAATACAGGGCAATGAGCAACATACGACCATCAAAGGTTGAGCAGTTTGGAAATGTTACCAGCATTTCATTTTTAAGGCCCATTTGAAGAATGTCTATTCCTTCAAAGACTTAATTTGGGCCATGTCTTTAGTCTAAGTAAACTGAAGAACACTTGCATTGTTTCATAGAGTTTTTTTACTAATTGTTTCATTTACTGCCTAGTTGCCGAGTGGTTGCCTTTTGGGCCCCTTGAGCCCAGGTTTCAGCACCTAGAAGAGAGCCTGGCATATTTTAACAAACGTGTATTACATGAATAATGAATGAATGTCTCTACTTTTTGTCGGTTCCAAGGAACAGAAGTGAGATGGGCTATACGTAGGCTGAAGAGAAAGATCTAGTAGACTCTGACAGACATATAAAAATAGATGCGAAAGTAGTAAATGCTGATGGTGTAGGCAGTTTCATTTTTCACAAAGCTTAAGTCCTCACATATGTATGCTCACTGTTTGACAGTGGAGAATCTGGTGCAGGGAAGACTGTGAACACCAAGCGTGTCATCCAGTACTTTGCAACAATTGCAGTCACTGGGGAGAAGAAGAAGGAAGAAGTTACCTCTGGCAAAATGCAGGTGAGTCAGACAGCCAGAATCAGAATCAAGACTGTCAGGGCTCTCAGGACGTCTGGAACCCCAGATGTGAGGACTGTTCTTGCCTTTGCAGGGGACTCTGGAAGATCAGATCATCAGCGCCAACCCCCTACTGGAGGCCTTTGGCAATGCCAAGACCGTGAGGAATGACAACTCCTCCCGTTTTGTAAGTCTCTTGGTCACGGGAGGTTTTCTCAGCTCTTAAATGCCAGAGAAAGCACGTCTGAATTATTATCCCAATCTCATCTTCCTTGTGTGCTTCAGGTTTTGTTTATAACATCATCTTTTTTACTTGCAAGGGTAAATTCATCAGGATCCACTTTGGTACCACGGGAAAACTGGCATCTGCTGATATTGAAACATGTGAGTAACAGGACCTCCTAAATGGAATCCAAGAATGACAAATGATGGTTTGGAGGAACACTTTGCTTCTCCCGCTGAACCTGTATCCTGTGAAACACCATTCTGCTGCCAAACGTGCCCGTGGTTAATGCCAGTCTTATCCACAGTCCGCAGTGTGCTTTACCCATGTGAGGCATGAGCCAATGATTCTGTAGGAGCTGCCAGCAGCTGTTGGGCCTCACAATGAATTTCAAATGTTTCTCAGAAAACACTAACACTAGGGGTAAATGAGTTGCCCGCGGGTTGCATGTATGCAGTTACTTCCTAGTCTGAGCCTTGATAAATGTTGTTTTCTACTAAAAAATGAGAAGACACTCTGGGCAGGAAGGGGTTATCAAGAATCAGTTACATTCCAAATGTCAAGGATCTTCTCTATGAGAAATGCATATGGGTCACAATGCTTTAGTTTATTTCTGGAAATGGTAAGAGCCACTGCCATTGTAGAGAGGTAATATGTGGCACCTCATGGGAACTTTCAGCTGAAATCTCGAGGGACCAATGAGATACAGCTTATTACCCTAAGTGCCAACATCATTCCAGGAACTTTATAATTTTCCCCCCTAATCTGTTGGCTACTTTCCATTGCAGATCTTCTGGAGAAGTCTAGAGTTACTTTCCAGCTAAAGGCAGAAAGAAGCTACCATATCTTTTATCAGATCATGTCTAACAAGAAGCCAGACCTAATTGGTAAGAAAGACCTCAAACTTATAAGCTAGAAGGTAATCATTTTATTAACATCTTCTAATGTAATACTTATCCCCTGAACTCTGTGTACTCAGAAATGCTCCTGATCACCACCAATCCATACGACTATGCCTTCGTCAGTCAAGGGGAGATCACAGTCCCCAGCATTGATGATCAAGAAGAGTTGTTAGCCACAGATGTAAGTTACACATGCCATTTTCAAAAAATCCATTATGTATGAGAATGACAATAACAACCTGCTATAGGTGTGTATTTAAGCATATAGGATAAGTTCTCCTAAATAAATGAGTGCCTCTGCCTTAAATTTGTCTTCTCGTCTCTCTTGGTAGAGTGCCATTGAAATCCTGGGCTTCACTTCTGATGAAAGAGTGTCCATCTATAAGCTCACAGGGGCAGTAATGCATTATGGGAACATGAAATTCAAGCAAAAGCAGCGTGAGGAGCAAGCTGAGCCAGATGGCACTGAAGGTACCAAATAAAGCTCCATCTGTGTTTAATAAGAGGATTTTGTGGGATGGGGAAGCCCATTCCTTTACACCTAAGCTTCTGACAGACAGTGACCACTTTACCCCCATATAGACTTTCTATAAAGTGATTCACCAATTACTCTGTCCCTATGTATTTTGGGGCAAGCAGTAGATCATGTTGGTTACCTGAATTGTGTCTCTACAGTTGCTGACAAGGCAGCCTATCTCCAGAGTCTGAATTCTGCTGACCTGCTCAAAGCCCTCTGCTACCCCAGGGTCAAGGTCGGCAACGAGTATGTCACCAAAGGCCAGAATGTGCAGCAGGTAAGTGCACAAACTCACACACATCCTAGGCCTTTACAACATGTCTTTAATAACTCCAACAGTTGTCACTATGTCTGTGAAGGTGTACAATGCTGTGGGTGCCCTGGCCAAAGCCATCTATGAGAAGATGTTCCTGTGGATGGTCACCCGCATCAACCAGCAGCTGGACACCAAGCAGCCCAGGCAGTACTTCATCGGGGTCTTGGACATTGCTGGCTTTGAGATCTTTGACGTGAGTTAATAGAACCTTTATAGCAGGAAAGTTTACAAAGTTTGCTGCTGCAATCAATATTGGAAAAGGTCTATGAAAAATAATTGTACTACATACTATGTAGACGTGTGAAATGAGACCAAAAGTCCATGAAAGGGCACGAACTTTGGAATGAGACAGATATGGACTCAAATTCCACTCTTTTGATTCCTACCTGTGTGAATTTAAATAATGGGAATAGTATCTCACCATATAGGGCTAATTCGACTAGGACCTATGGGTAAATCACTAAGCACCTATAACATACTCACTTCTGAGATCATTCTGCCAGTTACAAGATTTCTGAATTTCAAGTCCTAAGCACAAACCCCAAGTACATTGTTAGTATTCAGTAAATGATTAAGAAGATGATGAGAGCAACAATGACAGCTAAGAAAACGGTAGGGAAAATGATGACAAATTTTAAAAAAAGTATTTAAAGAGGATATAAATGATGAATAAATAAATAAATAAATAAAATTCTTAATAAGCTTTTAAAAATTAAAAAATAAAAAGGATTGAAATGGTATTGTAAAGAAACTTAAAGCTATCTGCCTACGGAAGACTACATCCCAGATACCTTAGGAAGCAAGGAAACCAAAGTCCTCTACCTGACAGCAGTATCACAGATATCCCTGATCCACAAGTTGTATTTCTACACCTTTTTCTATGAGTAGACTGATAGACACTGGAGGAATCTTTCTGAGTTTTAGGGATAAGATCATTTCTAAAAATTCTCAAGCCCACATGGGAAGAAGGAAATAGTCTGGCACCAAGCAGGACAAGAATAGTAATTCACAGTTTTTCAAATAAAAAAACTAATGACAGCATATACTTCAAAAAAACTAACGACAGTGTATACTTCAACTTCTTCGAGTTTTTTAATAATGAAATCATTGAAATGTAATTCATATATCATAAAATTCACATATTGAAAGTAGTTGGTTTGATGATTTTTAGTATATCCACAGATATGTGCAACTATCACAGAAATTATTTTAAAACATTTCATCACCCCAACAACAAACCCTATCCCCTTTCTCACTTTCCTGCCCCCATCTTTTGACAACCACTCACCTGCTTTCTGTTTCTATAAAATTGCCTATTCTGGACATTTCATACAAATGGAATCATGCAATATGTGATCTTTTATGATGGTTTCTTTCACTTAGCATAATGTTTACAAGGTTCATCTGTGTGGTAGAACCCCTTTGACTTCTGCATATGGTGCCACTGTTCTTTGACAAGAGAATTTTCAGTTGTGTTTACATCTAGCTGTCCTGAATAGTAAAGCAGACCAGTTACAAACAGTGACTCTGATGTCAAAACATTGGAGCCCCTACTAACAGCATTTTGCACAGTTTGCTTAACCTCTCTAATCATGTTTCCTCATCCATGAAATGGGCAAACAGTAACACCTTAAAAAGGTGGCTGTGGTGATTAAATGCAATAATTTATAAAATGCACTTAGCACAGTGTTTAGCAGATAGTAAATATTCAACAAATGTTAGTTGAATTTTTATTCCTATTAGTAATAACATAAAGACTACAATAGTTCAAATTAATCAATCTTAGCTAGTTATACAACACAATCATAAAGAGATAAATTACTAAGAAACTTCTGATCAACAAAAATTGATATTATAAAAAACGAATAATTGTTTTATTGCATTAGGAAGCATCGCTCGGCCTGTTTATTTCTGTTTAAGAGATATTTCTAACAGGTGTGGTGACACTTCCTAACCCACAGCAACAACAAAAGACTGGAGGAAGAGAGAATCTTGCTATAGGCAAAATGAAGTCATGACATCATAAGAGGGCAGTTAGGCTAGCCACCTAAGAAAGGCCCTTATTAAAGAGATTTCATTATAAACTGAATGCTAACTTGTATTTTCTACTTATTTTAGTTTAACAGCTTGGAACAGCTGTGCATCAACTTCACCAATGAGAAACTGCAACAGTTTTTCAACCACCACATGTTCGTGCTGGAGCAGGAGGAATACAAGAAAGAAGGCATTGAGTGGGAGTTTATTGACTTCGGGATGGACCTGGCTGCCTGCATTGAGCTCATTGAGAAGGTCTGTTTTGCATTTCACTAACCATGTTTTGTGATAACTGAATTATTCATTGCATCTTACTTTAATTCTTTATACAGAGAAAAATGTTTAAATAGAATCATAACTTTGCATGCGGTCCACTTTTAGCCTATGGGCATCTTCTCCATCCTGGAAGAGGAGTGCATGTTCCCCAAGGCCACAGACACCTCCTTCAAGAACAAGCTATATGAACAGCATCTTGGAAAGTCTGCCAACTTCCAGAAGCCCAAGCCCACCAAAGGCAAGACTGAGGCCCACTTCTCGCTGGTGCACTATGCAGGCACCGTGGACTACAACATTGCCGGCTGGCTTGACAAGAACAAGGACCCCCTGAATGAAACTGTGGTCGGGCTGTACCAGAAGTCTTCGATGAAAACTCTAGCTTACCTCTTCTCTGGGGCAGCAGCAGCTGCTGAAGCAGGTAATTCTCAATAGAATTAAACTTTTACTTAATGTATAGAACACAAACAGAGAAATCTTGTACTCTGATTTCTTGTGCTTTCTCTGACTGATTTCTTTAGAGTCTGGCGGTGGTGGAAAGAAAGGTGGCAAGAAGAAGGGTTCTTCCTTCCAGACTGTGTCTGCTCTCTTCAGGGTACAAACTTCATTTTCTCTAAGTAGATTCAGGAAATTAAGTTTTACTTTACTGTGTGGAGAAGGGAGAATAATCTTGCAAGGATTCTAGAACTGGATGTGACTCCAGGAGACAGGTCAGCAGGCAGTGGTAAAACAGAGTCTCAGGGAAGCTTGTTGTAGTTTGTAAGAGATACTCAACATAATATAAGAGACACAGGCCTCAGTAGGGATAAGAGTGAATTGCAGAAGTCAATATCAGATAGGAAATTTCAATTTGGAGGCCAGAAAATGAGATCTTTGACACTCAAAAAATTCTATGGAATAGGATGAAGCAAAACATGAGATTTACTTGAGCTTCTGGGAGTCTTCAAATAATGTAGGTATTTACGTGTATATTGGCATAGAACTAAAATGAGTAGATTTCGAAAGTTGAGAATAGAATAAATAGTGGTAAGAATTGGAAGCTGAGCTAAAAGAATAAGTAGCCAGATGTGATAAGAAATAGCTCTTTAAGGAAATGTTACTTTTCTTTTGACAAGTCCATCTGGAATAACTGAAGCTCTAGTTATTCTGAAAAACCAGAATTTCTTTGGAAAACATCTTACACTTGGTAATATGGCTGTCAGTTTTCTGCCAATTCCCAGAACAAGGCATTAAAAGGCAACTTGGAACCGGAAGGAGGACACAGATCTCTAACTATAGTAAGGAATAAGCATATGATAGGAAAGCAGATACAGCTGAAAGTCAGATAAAGAAAGAAATGGAGATTTGTAGGAAGATACTGGGTTATTTATAAAACCAGACTACATATCTAGGCAAAGGAGTGTGGGTGTAGTATTTCCATATGTTTAGAATGTCACATTAAATTTACAGCATATGCTATCAAATTCAGCAGCAGTGAATAACCTCTTCAATGTCTAATAAAAAATATGTATATAATACACAGAAACAGGAAATAGATGTCTATTTTGGGAATGTGGAAATTCCAGAGGTAACTCTTTGCAAATTCACATCTGGATACTATGCATTAGAATTGAACGAATGTCATGGAGCACAAGAATTATGTCTGTAAATGCAAATGTATGAAACAGTACACTTTTAAACCAAACATTCATATGGTTCTACAGGAGAATTTAAATAAACTGATGACCAACTTGAGGAGCACTCACCCTCACTTTGTACGGTGCATCATCCCCAATGAAACCAAAACTCCCGGTAAGACATTTTTCATATGCCGACAAGCTCCAGTGTGTTTGCTATAGACCATGAAATGAGGCATGTGTACTCTTCCTTTTAGGGGCCATGGAGCACGAACTTGTCCTGCACCAGCTGAGGTGTAATGGTGTGCTGGAAGGCATCCGCATCTGTAGGAAGGGATTCCCAAGCAGAATCCTTTATGCAGACTTCAAACAGAGGTCAGACAGACTTTCTCACTGTGAATTATTTTAAGAGATTTTTCTTATTTAATGTTTCAATGAAAGAATCCTCTACACCTATTAAAATCAAAGAGAAGAGAAACAAATTTAACAGACTCTGTGTTGACATACCAAAAGTTCGACACACTTTGAATACATAGAGAATAGATAAAGAGATAGATATGATTTCTTTATTTTTATTGGACTACCCAACACCTATGTTGTTTCTGTAGTAAGGTAGGAAGATTCCTTGTTGAAGACAATAGTTATATGATTCATTTGTTTGACTTAAACAGATATAAGGTGTTAAATGCCAGTGCTATTCCTGAAGGACAATTCATTGATAGCAAGAAGGCCTCTGAGAAACTCCTTGGGTCCATTGACATCGACCACACCCAGTATAAATTTGGTCACACCAAGGTAATAGTCTCTAGAGCCTATCTGATGCTATCCATGTCCCTTTGAAGTTTAGGTAAAGTTTCTGATATGTAACTCTGCCTATGCTCAGGTCTTTTTCAAAGCTGGTCTTCTGGGGCTCCTAGAGGAGATGCGAGATGACAAGCTGGCCCAGTTGATTACCAGAACCCAGGCCAGGTGCAGAGGGTTCTTGGCGAGAGTGGAGTACCAGAAGATGGTGGAAAGAAGGTATTAATAACAATACCTGACTAAACCCCATTAGCCTATGCTTTCTTATTCTGATTACTATTATAAACTGACTTTGAAAATTTCTGTTCCTATCACAGAGAGTCCATCTTCTGCATCCAGTACAATGTCCGTGCCTTCATGAATGTGAAGCACTGGCCCTGGATGAAGCTGTATTTCAAGATCAAGCCTCTCCTCAAGAGTGCAGAAACAGAAAAGGAGATGGCCAACATGAAGGAAGAATTTGAGAAGACCAAAGAAGAGCTGGCTAAATCAGAGGCAAAAAGGAAAGAACTTGAAGAGAAAATGGTAACTCTGATGCAAGAGAAAAACGACCTACAACTCCAGGTTCAAGCTGTGAGTGTCAGAACCCTTTTCTTATAATCTCATGCTAAAATTTCAGTTTAGCAATTGCTAGGGTAAAGTTAAATTCCACCTTACTGTCAGTCTTTCCTAATTCACAACTCCTTAGACTGTCTATAAAATTTTATATACAACATTACTAAAAAGCACCATGATAGGATTCCTTGCTGATGAAAAGAGAAAAATAAAAGTGTTTTTCCTTTCCCCCTATTGTTTCCCCTAGCAGAAAATGGGCAAGAAATAAGCTAAATTCTCCATACTAAAAAATACAAATAAGGGCAGTAAAAAAAGAACAATATTAACAACTAAGAAGGAGGAGATTTTGTGATGAAAATGTATATTCTAAATTTTTATATCTCTGGTCCCCTGGCAACTTCCCTCTCAACTAACTTTTGAAATTCTCTAGTACTTGAAAGAGTAGGATCATTGCAAGGATAATGGCAATACTTTTTATAAATAGTGTCAATTTGATGCAAAACATGAGAGATTGGGTTGATGTTCTTTTTCTGATGTCCTAATAAATATCCAGAGGCTTAGGAAGAAATATTTTATCAAACATCACAGTCTAACCCATTTTTGTGACCCAAATGACATGAGAATTTCAGTTGCTACCACTGAAATCAACAACACAAATATTAAAGGTTATCCTCTAGTTTTCTGAATTCAGAAGGGACTCTACATCGGTCTCATTGGGAGTATTGGTTTTAGACACATAATTAGAAAATGTAAAGAAAGATGAACTATAAATACCTAGGTTGGCACTGTGATTCTCTTTGCAGTTTACATAGATCACAGTTTTCTAAATTGTGATAAGGAATAATTGTAGGGGATATCTAAGTTTTATCCAATATACTCTCCTTTGAGTATAGAATGGCTTTATTTCAACATTATTATATCAAATATACATTTAATAAATATTTGATGACATTCCAAAAAGTAGGGATAGAACTTTGAGCAAGAGGTATAGTCCCTACTCTCATAAAGATTATAGGCCAACTTTTATCTCTTCTCATGAGAAACAAGCTTGCTACTTCACTTGCTACTTCACTAAGTTCCATCTTTTAATATGTTCAGATTCTCTTAGTTCACCCAGGTACACCTTTTAATTCTCAGCTATTCTGTCACTGTAGGACATGTCACCCTTTTAAGTCATTTTTTCTGATATTACCCCTTCCTCTTAGCTACTTGATAGATACCCAAGAATTTTATTTCTTTTTCATATACTAAAACTTTCTGAAAATAAATATTAAATAAAGAAAACTGACTGATCTGAATTTATATACCAACACATTAAATATAAGTTACCATACCATGTAGGGGAGACAAAAGTCTTCCTCAACCTTCTTAGGGTCTCTGGATGGGTCTGAAGTTTAAGGACAAAGATAGATTAACAGGAGAAAAGCATACAAATTTTACTGAATTTACATATACATTAGGACATTCACAAAAAAGCGAAGACCTGAAGAAGTGACAAGAGCAGAAAGCTTTTATATCTTTTAGACAGGAAACAATAAATTTGTGAAGAATTGACAAGAGAAGGGGATATAGGCTAGGAGTAGTTCACGATGAAGAAGTAACTAGGAAAATAGGGTTAGTTGAACAAGGTTTGTTTATACAGCCTTCTCAGTCCTAAATTCCCCATCTCTGGTGATAAGAGTATCATCTTTCCTCCTGGTACAGAGAGAGTACCATTCATATGAGAGTTTTATGACTTGTTTCAGGGAAGAAGGGTGAGGAGCAGATGTCAAAGTGAACTTCCTGCTTCTGCCATGTTTCTCAAGCTCCTCCAGCTTAAGATTTTCAGTATGTCAAAGTGCTGTATTTTGAGGTAGTGTGTCTTGAACCCCATGATTAGAAATATAACTGTATCATAATTTCACCAACTATGACTTAATTTTTTTTATCTTCAGTGCTGTAAGTGTCCAATAAATACTTCCTAAATGATAGAAAGCTAATAAAAATTCAGGCGTAAAATATCATGTACTTGTTTGTTTCAAAATTTTAGTAAAATCTGAAAATGGACAGAGAATTGAAATATGAAAGTGTTTTTTGTCCCTTCTCAGGAAGCAGATAGCTTAGCTGATGCAGAGGAAAGATGTGACCAGCTGATCAAAACCAAAATCCAGCTGGAGGCCAAAATCAAAGAGGTGACTGAGAGAGCTGAAGATGAAGAAGAGATCAATGCTGAGCTGACAGCCAAGAAGAGGAAACTAGAAGATGAATGTTCAGAGCTCAAGAAAGACATTGATGACCTTGAGTTGACACTGGCCAAGGTTGAAAAGGAGAAACATGCCACAGAAAATAAGGTATGAATCATATTCTCCTCCACTATTTAAAGGTTCTAGAATCCAATAAACTGCTTTATAGTAGAAACAACCTCTTCCTTGACCTTCTAGGTAAAAAATCTCACAGAAGAGATGGCAGGCCTGGATGAAACCATAGCTAAGCTGACCAAGGAGAAGAAGGCCCTCCAAGAGGCCCACCAGCAGACCCTGGATGACCTGCAGGCAGAAGAGGACAAAGTCAACACCCTGACCAAAGCGAAGATCAAGCTAGAGCAGCAAGTGGATGATGTAAGTGTATTTTTAATAACCATTTAAATGACATTTTTAATATACTTTCAGTGTTTAACAAATTTTACTTTCTAATTTAGCTTGAAGGGTCTCTGGAACAAGAAAAGAAACTTCGAATGGATCTAGAAAGAGCAAAGAGGAAACTGGAAGGAGACCTAAAATTGGCTCAAGAATCCACAATGGATGTAGAAAATGACAAACAGCAACTTGATGAAAAGCTTAAAAAGTAAATGGAAAGAACAAAGTTTAGATGGGGAAATTACTATTAATATTTCTGTGACTGACATAAAGTGTTTTTCTAACAGGAAAGAGTTTGAAATGAGCAATTTGCAAAGCAAGATTGAAGATGAACAGGCCCTTGGGATGCAACTGCAGAAGAAGATCAAGGAGTTACAGGTAAGTACATGACTTCCACCTTTTCTGGGCATTACAAAAAATCAAAACTGCCATGAATTCACATGAATGTCGATGTCATTCCCAGGCCCGCATTGAGGAGCTAGAGGAGGAAATCGAGGCAGAGCGGGCCTCTAGAGCCAAAGCAGAGAAGCAGCGCTCTGACCTCTCTCGGGAACTGGAGGAGATCAGTGAGCGGCTGGAAGAAGCTGGTGGTGCAACTTCAGCCCAGATTGAGATGAACAAGAAGAGGGAGGCTGAGTTCCAGAAAATGCGCAGGGACCTGGAAGAGGCCACCCTGCAGCATGAAGCCACTGCGGCCACCCTGAGGAAGAAGCACGCGGACAGTGTGGCTGAGCTCGGGGAGCAGATAGACAACCTGCAGAGGGTCAAGCAGAAGCTGGAGAAGGAGAAGAGTGAGATGAAGATGGAGATCGATGACCTTGCTAGTAACATGGAGACTGTCTCCAAAGCCAAGGTACAGTCGTGGTTTAAGTAAGTCTTAAAGAAATTTATGTAAACAAGTGTAAAACAGGTGTGAGCAAGCCTTCCAAGAATCAGTAATGGGCAAGAGACTGGTCGGAGGGTGACAAAGTGCTCACTCTTTCCAGAAGAAGAGCCATACCCAAAGAATATGCATAGTGAAAACTTAAGCTCCTTTAAATAAAAAAATACATTCTGAGATTTTAAAACAACTTACCTTGACTAACTCCTTTTGTTTTTCTCTTAAGCACAAATACATAATTTGCTCCTCAAAACAGTCTCATAAACTGAATCAAGTATCATTATTCTCATATCACAGATAAGCTAATTGAGTGAAGATAGATTCACGAAGCGATTTAGTGGCAGTATATTTCAACCATGTACTCGCTACTCTTTCTCTCACAACACTTCCATTGTTTTTGTTCGTAAAGGCAGTTTATTCTCAAAATAAATGAGTTAACACAGCTCCTTTGGACTACTTAGGATTATTGAAAATTTCTATGGTTGTAATACATGCTTGAGATGGTTCCTACCATTTTATGAATGCAGGGAAACCTTGAAAAGATGTGCCGTACTCTAGAAGATCAATTGAGTGAGCTTAAGTCAAAGGAAGAAGAGCAGCAGCGGCTGATCAATGATCTGACGGCTCAGAGAGCACGCCTGCAGACGGAATCAGGTGGGCCTTTGACCCTGAATGACGAATTTACCTTGGATGCTCAATTTGCTAAAAAACTGCATTCAATTGCTTGAGATCACATACCTTCCCAGGAGGCGCCCACTCATACGAACACATTATTGAACACTGGCAGGGACTACATTCTTTTGTTTTGCTTTGTTTTGTTTTTGTAACAAAGAGATCCAGAGTTTTAAAACATTTTAAAGCCGATTTCACTTTAATCAAAAAGTTATCAAATAAAAAGTATACTTCACACTATTTATTTTCACTTTTCAAAGTGCCAAGAGTTATTTATTACTTTATCCTCATTAGTGTGTGTAATGTTTTCCCCATTTTAAAGATGATAAATTATGGTAGTGGTGAAATCATTGGCCAAGAATGTTTACTCCAAATCAGAGAGTCTCTGCATTTACTACTCACCCTTTCACTTGTCCAACACTCTACCACAGTTCTACCTCCCTGAGAGAGAGGTAACACAATGAAAATTGTTTTATGAGTCATCTGGACTGTTAAAGTAATAGGCAGATCAAAGTGTTGGAGAACCACTTTTTCATATTTGTTCAAATATTGTTCTTTCTAGAACAAAACTTAAAGTAAGGTTTTTATTATAGTTATACAGGTGTTAAGCACACTTTATGAAAAAGAAAGATTGTATTCTCAAAGAATCAAAATGCTCTTTGTTTTTTTTTGTTTGTTTGTTTTTTATTATTTATGCCTACAGCACCTGGACTTCCTAGGTGGTCTCCCATCCAAGTACTAACCAGGCCCAACCCTGCTTAGCTTCTGAGATCAGAAATCAGGCTTGTCTGGGTGGCATGGTCATAGACTGTGAACCATGGCCTACTGGGGCACAAACCCAGGATTTTCTGTGTGTAGAGCAGACATGCTAAACACTACACTATAAAACCACATCCCAAAATGCTCTTTGTAATTTCACTTCCTCAATACATGTTTACTCTCAGTAACTTAGTGGTACGGAAAAAAGTGAAAGTTGTCATTCTTATTAAATGTTAGAAATAAGGTGTCCAGGTAACACGTTCAAAAACTGGTGCTAAAAGTCTTCTCTCTCTTTTTAACATGATAGTGTGTATTTTACGAATTATGATGATTAAAGATTCGAAGATAAATTTAACTGCCATTTAGTTTCAGAACTGATTAACTATCCATAAACCAACTCAACCTAGGGGTGGAAGGATACTTGACTGTTTCTTAATATAAAGTTGCTTCTAGGACTTTTTTTTGAACATCACGTCTACTTACAGAGAGGATTGTTCAAAATCTCTTGTTTTCCACAGAATAAATTCTTTGTTTCAATCAACTTTCAACGTAAGGTAAACTAACACGACACTATTGCGTTAGATAAAAAGCACTGGGATGTTTTGTTGGTTTGATTTTCATTACTTTTCACACATTTCTTCATTAATTTATATTGTGGTCAAATAATCTTAAGTATCTCCCAAAATCTTTTGTGTTGTTCATAAGTGTGTAATTTTCCTAAAGTTTTCCATATGTCTCATTTTTACATTTTTCTCATCAGGGTAAAGTGGATGTTGGTAGTTTGTTGTAATCCATGCTCTCCCGCTTTCCTTGCTCCAGTTTTTTAATTTAGAGCTTTACTTTCCATATAGGTGAATATTCACGCCAGCTAGATGAAAAGGACTCATTAGTTTCTCAGCTCTCAAGGGGCAAACAAGCATTCACACAACAGATTGAGGAGCTGAAAAGGCAGCTTGAAGAAGAAATAAAGGTAAGCCCTATTTGTTATTGTCATCCTTGTTTGGGGGGTTATCTGTGTCTTGCTTGCATCTGCAGATTTTCTTCTGGTGGGCTATAGGACCATAAAGACTAAACATCACTTTAAAGATATAAAATTAAGTCACCAATCTCTATGTTCTCAGGCCAAGAGTGCTTTGGCCCATGCTCTGCAGTCTGCCCGCCACGACTGTGACCTGCTGCGAGAACAGTATGAGGAGGAGCAGGAAGGCAAAGCTGAGCTGCAGAGGGCAATGTCCAAGGCCAACAGTGAGGTCGCCCAGTGGAGGACAAAATATGAGACAGACGCCATCCAGCGCACAGAGGAGCTGGAAGAGGCCAAGTATGTTCTAGACTTAGTTAAAATGGAAATATCTGTGTTAATAATCAAAGTACATCTGCTATAATTACTAAAAGGGCAAATACCCATTGCTCCCAAAACAAATAAAAAACTAGGGGAAAAATACAGGACCATAAACCTAAGCAAGAAAAACAAATACTCTAGATTGTCTAAGGAAAGAAATTAAGCTAGACAGTGAAAAGAGAAAGAACATAAGGCAAGAGGGAGCTGAATAATTATTTTTTAAAAAAGGAACTTTTCACATCATTCTCTCTATGTAAGTGCAGATAGAATAAGATGTGATTACATTCTTCTATGCCTCTCCTCTCTTATCAAATAACAAAAATATTGGTTCAAAGTGATAAGTATATTTGAGGAAAATAATAGAGCTTTAAAGCACAGTTCCTCCTTCTGAGATGTGAAAATATGGCTATGTTGAAAAAAGCGGAAAATATATTGTTAAAGACTAAAAAGTAGTCATAAAATTCTATAATAATAAAGAAAATTATTTTATAACGGACTAAATATTCAATGCAATAAAAAATTCAAGAC
Organism: Rousettus aegyptiacus; assembly: GCF_014176215.1. Taxonomy (NCBI): domain Eukaryota; kingdom Metazoa; phylum Chordata; class Mammalia; order Chiroptera; family Pteropodidae; genus Rousettus; species Rousettus aegyptiacus. Next base: position 71,202,406 of record NW_023416309.1, read on the forward strand.
TTGACTGTAAGAGGGGAAATTGAGACAGGAAGGGGTCTACTTATTCAACTGAAAGATTAAGGAGAGATCTAGTCATTTATTCTATGGCTACTATACAACAACCACATAGTTGGAATTACAATGTTTTGGTGGAAGAGATTGAGTGGAACACTCAGAGAAAAATTTATATTGATTTAGGAAAGCTTCTTATTGAAGAATTAATGAAAAGCTAGTAAATAAGAAATATAATTAGACAAATTCAAGTATATTTTATTTGAATTCAATTAATATAATATTTGAGTATTTAACACATGTGGCAGCCTACAAGAAAACAAAGATTAGCAAAATAGATTCTATCCCTCTGGAGATCAAAATTCAATAACAGCAATTCAAAATAGATATTAATATTCTATAAAGGAGACATAAACCAGTCACCTTAAAGAGTAAAATGTTGACTTGAGCTGATCATGGTCTTAAAGCCAGACTATAAAGTACAGCAATATTGAAATTTGGGTCGTTTTCAGTATTTGGTTGGTAGGAGAGCGGGAATAAATTAATATAGCACTGGACTTACAATACAAGCTTGAAAGACAAAGTATTTCAGTAGTCTGACTGTGGAAATCACTCTCTTGTACCCACTTTGAAACAATCAATTCTGCTAATGGCCATATACTTCTGTCATCCTTGTTTCACTTTTCAGGAAGAAGCTGGCCCAGCGTCTGCAGGATGCAGAGGAGCATGTAGAAGCTGTGAATGCCAAATGTGCCTCCCTTGAGAAGACCAAGCAGCGGCTCCAAAATGAAGTGGAGGACCTCATGATTGATGTGGAGAGAACGAATGCTGCCTGTGCAGCCCTGGACAAAAAACAAAGGAACTTTGATAAGGTATTCTGCATGTGTTTTAATCTCAGCCTCCAAAATACAATTAAGATAGCCTGCTACCTTCAGGGTACCTTATTCAAATCATCTGAAGGCTGTTCTCCTGATCCATGAGTAGCTGGGGTAGGAGGTTCCTGTGATTGCTCCTCTTCTTGTTCATAATTATTTTTTATTCCCAGATCATCTCAATTCTGTTTGAGAGTTGCCAGAACAAATAGTTTTATATAATCAAACTTTCTCCATTAAATTTCTTCACCATTCCTTGCCCCTCAGGTCCTGGCTGAATGGAAACAGAAGTATGAAGAAACTCATGCTGAACTTGAGGCTTCCCAGAAGGAGTCCCGCTCCCTAAGCACAGAGCTGTTCAAGATCAAGAATGCTTATGAGGAATCCTTAGACCAACTTGAAACCTTGAAGCGAGAAAATAAGAATTTGCAACGTGAGTATATTTTACCTTTTCTTTAACAAAAGAGTTTAAAAAATGTTTTCCCTCACTGAACAAAATTTTTATACTTTTATTCGTCAACAGAGGAGATTTCTGATCTCACTGAGCAGATTGCAGAAGGAGGAAAACGTATCCATGAACTGGAGAAAATAAAGAAACAAGTGGAACAAGAAAAATCTGAACTCCAGGCTGCTTTAGAGGAGGCAGAGGTAGACATTTTATTGTACACTCTAAAATAGTTATGAGAGAAATTAAGGGTATTTTGCATGCAAGTACTGGTGAATCAAAAGAAAAGAAAAATAATTTTTACTCTGTGTGCTAAGCATGGGAATGAAGAATTAACCATGTATACAACTAACATAAGTGATGTCAGGACTATGCTAAACACTGAGAAAGCAAAGATGAATAAGTTAAGGACCCTTCACAGCTTCAAGGGCACATCTACCTGGGCAGATAGAAGCATATAAAATCAACAGTAACACATTGTAGAAATTTCTATAATAGTGGAATAAAGATGTGTTATTTATGGCAGCACAAAAGTAGGAAGATATTCCTATTTCTAGAATACTACACACTTCCTTTCCCTGCTAATGCTACCCTCTTGCTGTCATTAAGGCATCGCTTGAACATGAAGAGGGAAAGATCCTGCGCATCCAGCTGGAGCTGAACCAGGTCAAGTCTGAAATTGACAGGAAAATTGCTGAAAAGGATGAGGAAATTGACCAGCTGAAGAGAAACCACATTAGAGTCGTGGAGTCAATGCAGAGCACACTGGACGCTGAGATCAGGAGCAGAAATGATGCCATCAGGATCAAGAAGAAGATGGAGGGAGATCTGAATGAAATGGAAATCCAGCTGAACCATGCCAACCGCATGGCTGCTGAGGCCCTGAGGAACTACAGAAACACCCAAGGCATTCTCAAGGTAAATGGGCTCAAGAAATGGTCCCAGGGCAGTCGGGTGACTGCTGCGCTGAGAACAAGATGTCTCAAGGATCATTCATTCCACAGGACACTCAGATCCACCTGGATGATGCTCTCAGGGGCCAAGAGGACTTGAAGGAGCAGCTGGCCATGGTGGAGCGCAGAGCTAACCTGCTGCAGGCTGAGATTGAAGAGCTGAGGGCCACTCTGGAACAGACAGAGAGGAGCAGGAAAATTGCAGAACAGGAGCTTCTGGATGCCAGCGAGCGTGTCCAGCTCCTGCACACCCAGGTGAGTAGAATAAGAGAATAGTGAAAAATACAGAGGAAGGAAAATATAATCCTTACTCATATCTTAGTACTGTCTAAAAATTTATTCATCATGTTTCATGGAAGATAAAGTTTAAAGCATTCATTGTTTTGGAATTAACAATAATTTTGTTTGTCCAAACTATTACATCCAGACTTGATTGTCTTTTAAAATAATGTCGTCAACTCAGATAATTTTTGGAACAAGAAAGGATACTAATTAGTAAATTTAATTAACTAGTTTGTGATTTCTTTAGTGCATTGAGCATCCTAATTTTGCTCTGGTGTACTTAACATTTCTATATTTGATATTTTAACCAGAACACCAGTCTGATCAACACCAAGAAGAAGCTGGAGACAGACATTTCCCAAATCCAGGGAGAAATGGAGGACATTGTCCAGGAAGCTCGCAATGCAGAAGAGAAAGCTAAGAAGGCCATTACCGATGTGAGCAGAGGGCAATGCAGTGGTGGTCAAATTTGAATTTTGATGTGCTATCTCACCTTCCTCAATGGATGTTATTTTATTGCTAATTAGGCAGCCATGATGGCTGAGGAGCTGAAGAAGGAGCAGGACACCAGCGCCCACCTGGAACGGATGAAGAAGAACCTGGAACAGACGGTGAAGGACCTGCAGCACCGTCTGGATGAGGCTGAGCAGCTGGCACTGAAGGGCGGGAAGAAGCAGATCCAGAAACTGGAGGCCAGGGTGGGTCTGATCAGCATATATCTCTTCTCATTCTCGTCTAACACACGATTTTGAATACCTAGCACTGCTAGATGATGTGGAGCATACGGAGATGAGAGATAGTCCTTGCTACCCAAGAGCTTATAAGGGGGGTGGTTAGACTACGGCATCAAAAATACCAGAAAGCAGAATAAATTAAGTACTATAGGTCATTTGAAAAGTAGAAATCCATTAAGTGAAAGGATAATAATTAATATCTTTAAAATACCCATCTTCTTGCAGGTACGTGAACTTGAAGCAGAAGTTGAAAGTGAACAGAAGCGAAATGTTGAAACTGTCAAGGGTCTACGCAAACACGAGAGAAGAGTAAAAGAACTCACTTACCAAGTAAGGAAAATGGCCTGTCTAGATTTTCACTCCAGTCTGCAAGGGACTGAAAACCAAATGTACAAAAAAATATAATGGTATTTGTACTCTCAAGAAACCCACTCTTTAAAATATTATTTCAGACTGAGGAAGACCGCAAGAATGTACTAAGGCTCCAGGATCTGGTGGATAAACTGCAAGCAAAGGTGAAAGCTTACAAGAGACAAGCTGAGGAAGCGGTGAGTTCAGAATTCCTTGGGGTGACTGGGCAGCTTCCAGTTCTCAGATATGTCCAAGCCAATTTGGTGAAAGGAATGAAAGAAAAGAGGGGTAAAATGAGGAAAGATGAAAGGAAAATGGTTCAATGAAGGTCTGAAAAATGAGAAGAAACAAACCACTTGATAGGCCGGGGGGAAAGGTTTTAAGGATGGGGAAGAGCAAATGCAAAGCTTCTGAGTGGAAAAGAGTCTGGCTCAAGAAGCAGAAGGACAAGGGAGATTGCAGTAGACACGAGGCTGAAAAGCTATACAGGAGGAGGATCGCAGAGTCTTCTTGGCCATTATAGGAAGTCTGGATTGTATTCTAAGGACGAGATACTGGAAAGCCACAGGAGGGTTTTAAATTGGGTTAATCTTGCCCTAGTTTATATTTTTTAAAAAGAGTATTCTGGCTAGTATGTGGGGCATGATTGTCAGATGACATAGGTACAGCAAAACATTTTAAGAGGCTTTTCAGGTGGTCCCATGGGTTGAATTAAGATAATAGTGGAGCATATAGAGAGGAATGGAGATATTTTGGAAGTAGAAATAAAATATGCTAATAGGTTGCACTTGGGAGGTGAGATAAAAGAAACCAAAGGTAATTTATAAAGTTATGGTTTGAGTAGACAGGTGGACGGTGTATTACTAAATCTGAAGTTTTTCACAAACTATTATTTAATAGTTCTAAGTTTTATTAATGTGCTTAATTTGAATGCCGTATTTTGGTTTGTTCTACATGGGCCTTTTTAAAAAGAGACTAAACCAGAACTAACCTTCTCCAATTCACTGCTATATATTTGAACATAAGCAAAGACCATTCAGATTATTTTAGGAAATAATCAGCTTCTTCTTTAATTTCTAAACTGCCCTAAGTGGCAATAATTTATACTCAAGTGGCAATAATTTATGATCAAGGCTATTAGTTTTGTATAATATAGATTGCATATCTGCATTTTTAAAAGGTCTAGATCCATTCTCAGGATTCTGAAAAAAAAAAAGAGACTGGAAAGCTGGCATATTAAGGAGTAGCTCTAAGATGTTTAGAAGTTCCAAAAGGAGAACTTTTAGAACATCTTAGAGACAAATGTTACCTGTACCTCCTTGTTATCCATGAGTTCAAGATGCATGAGAAGAGTTAATACAAAAAAAGAGAAAGTTCAAAAACATTTCTCATTTTTTTTACAAAGGTTTTACTAGGGTGAATCATTTTTAAGTAAAAAGCAAATTCAAGACCCATTGACCTAAGTAACTAGAAATTCTGAACTTTATTCACTCCTAAATACATTTCCATTCATTCTCAGGAGGAACAGTCCAACGTCAACCTCTCCAGGTTCCGCAAGCTCCAGCACGAGCTGGAGGAGGCCGAGGAGCGGGCTGACATCGCTGAGTCCCAAGTCAACAAGCTGCGAGTGAAGAGCCGCGAGGTTCACACAAAAATCATAAGTGAAGAGTAATTCATTCTAATGCCAAAAAGTGACCAAAGAGATGCGCAAAATGTGAAGTTCTTTGTCACTCTGTTTTGTACTTAAAGTTTTTGCAGATAAAAAATTTATTTGCAAAGAACTTGTCTCTTTTTTCTTCCACTGTGTCAGTTTACCTTTTTATACATCAAAAAAAGAAGCAACCATTTTGTTTATAACATATGGTGAAGGACTTAGTCACCAGAAATAAAAGGTGACGGAAGCAGCCAGGCCAGTCCCAGTTAGTAAGTGCTCTAAACCATACCTGCCCATGTATGGGACAGGTGTAGCCTCGGGGCAGATCTTAAGTATACAGAAAATAGAGTATTTAGTAAACCTTGCTCAGCAAAACATCAGCTAGTTATCATAAAAGCAGATTTTGGTTAATGAAGTTAGTCTTGATCCCAAGACTGAGTAAGAATACAGTAAAACACTAATTACTCATGCAAAATTTAAAAAAAAAGGAAAAAAATAGATTATACCCTCTAAAACATTTAAAATGCAAACTCTTCACCATAATAATGTGAATTATTAAATTGGGATTAGGATTCCTTGAGAGGGAAATACATTCTATAGATTTTCTGACCCTTTTTAAATACAAGAGATTTTTGTTTTTTTGTTACCCACAGATGTTTAGTTGTTTATTTTACTGAGCCTCCTCCTTGTTATTACATTAGAATGATAAACGAGGGTTAAGAATGAATATGTTTTTAGTATTTATTCTCTCTTTAGATACTTCTGCACCTTTTACAAGGCTTCCTCCTCATACTTCTAATAGCAATAGAAAGCCAATTAGTATTTTTAAAAAGTCAGCTTCCCACTCTCATTATTTTATCTTTAGGTTGCTACATTGTGCCTTTCTAAAGTACTGTGGCAAATATCATCATGGTTAGAATGTATAAGGTAGTAGTATTACTGCTACAGATTTACATGTGCTGAGGGTATCTCATTTTTTAACTGACAAGGAGCAAGTAAAATAGCATGTATGTTGACTAGTAGACTGATAACTAAGATCTTACAAGAACGGTACACAACCTGGTTAAGAGAAATTAAATGTTTTTAATTTTATTATCCAGTAAGTTAAATTATTCAGCTACACACCCATGGACTTCAGGTCCTGAGGAAGAGTCTCTCTGGGTTGTTATGTACCTTCATTTATTTTCCATTGGTCATTGGACTGATTACTCAAACCCTGCATATTGAGCTGACTTTAAAGTGATTTATAAAGCAGTTTTTAATAGTCCTCAATATACATCCAATTTTCTTCAAATGGTTACAACCTAATTGTCTAATTCCTCCTTGTCATTTCATTTGGTTATTCTCTTAATGAGGGAAATGAATAGACAAGTGTTAAGCAAAGAGGCAGGAAAGGAAGGTAAGGTCTGATAACAGTAACCAATCTAAGTTTTGCCCTCACCTATACTGACCCCCTTGGAACACATGAGACTTCTTATGCTCCTGGAACATCCCCACCACACACCTCTTGCCTTAAATTGAAATCTGTCCCTCCTTGAAAACAATACTCCCCTGGAAGCTCTCTTAAGAGGTAACCATTACTCTCTCGTGCTTTTCGAACTCCTTAGTCCTGAGCTAGAAATGAAATCCCTCCCTCTCACAATCCTCATTGCTGCTTATCCTCTGGTAGAAAGCTCTTCTTTCTTTGATATTCCTGCTATTTGGCTATTCCACATAAATAGGTATGTCACCTGCTGACTTCATTCATTAAAGATTTTGGCACCTCTTACCTCTCCACTCAATTCTTACCACATTTCTGGGGAGCTTCAAAGTCCACATGGGTGATTCATCCAATACATTGGCTTCCAAACCTCCACTGCCTTCTCTTCCACTCAGGTCTACACACAACCTCACTCCAGAAAATGCCCAATATTCAATGTCACCAAATTAAGCATCTCCTCCCTGATTTTTCAGCTTGCTTGTTGGACTATCCCCAACTTAACAGTTCTTCAACATGATTGGCACCTCCAGTATTCTGGCTTTTTACTTCTTCCATATTCATCAATCCCTATTTTATCTTTATTTCTCTCCCAACTAAGCAAAAATTCATCATCTGTCTACTCTTGACAACACCCTAAACATCCTTACCATGCCCCATGTCATTGTCATACTTGAATGTAAAAACATTAAACTTGAATGAAACATTAAACCACACTTCAGAGAAAATATCACTATAAATTTCCAACCCCGCTGGGCCTTCAGTGCTGGAGTCATGTAGTCAACTTTCTCAATCACTCTATTTCTATTTCAAATTATCTCCCTTTCTCCTTTTGGCCCTAAAAAAATAACCTCACATCCTGTTTAAAAGAAAGAGTATATGCAATCGATGCCATCCCATCTTCTTCCTTTCAATGTTCATGGAGATCTCTCCTCCAATTTAGGGCCACGTCACACACACACATCTGCTGCCTGGCTCTGAATCTCATCTCCTCCTTCCTTGCTATAAGTTATACATTAGACTACATTTTTCCTCCACTAGTATTCCCAATCTCTCCCACTCTACTGGGTCCTTTCTTAAGCTCTCCCTTGATCCACCTTTTTCTCTAGTTATTGTCTCATTTCTCTACTTTCCTTGACATCAGAATTTCTCAGAAGAGTCGTGGATACAGTCTGCCTCCATTTCCTTGCTTCCTACCTACTCATTCCACTCACTCAACTCTGGCTTTTGCTCCCTCCTCTCCACGTACATGGATCTCACCATGATCCTGTGACTTCTCCATTGCTAAATCAAATTAATACTTCTCAATCTTTAATTAAATGAACCTTCCAACTGCATATTATACATCTGGTCATTCTCTCTTATTGGAAATGTTCTCTTCCTTTGATTTCCAAAAATATGAACTGTCCTGATTTTCTTTATAGTTCCGGCTCTCCAGCTTCTCTTTTCCTCTTCTTCATGAGCTCATCTGCCTCTGCTTAATTGTCAAATATTTTTGTGAACTCAAAATTATGTGTCAAGTTTCCATCTTAGGCCCCTTTCTTCTCACTTTACATTTTCTCTCTGGATGATCATATCCACTCCCTTGGCTTCTATTACCATCCATAACCTATGAATTCCAAATATATATCCCAACTCTTTTTCTCCATTCTGAGTTTCTGACTTGGTATCTCTACTAATAAGCACTTCAAACTCAGCAAAGTCAAAATGAATTAATGATCTTCCCCTTCTCCCCTTAAAACCTGTTTTGTATTTCTATACCTTTCCTTATCACAGTGGATGGCAACAGTTATCATGCAGTTGCTCAAGCTAAATATTTGAGAATCAGCCTTGAAATCTACCTGCCTTCATTCACCCACATCTAATCAATGATCATGTTTTTCTTTACTACTTCTAAATATGTTTTAAGACTACCAACTTCTCTCTCTTTTTCTGCCATATTCCCCATCTAAATTGCCATCATCTATTGCCTAGTGTCTCATATACATTCTTCTTTCCCAAGTCTAAACTATTCTTGCAAAATCTAAAGTACAGCCACAGAGATCTTTTTATCTTTTTTCCTTTTTTTAAATTAATTTTTTACATTTCATTTTCCCCATTCCCTTTCCTTCCTCCCCTCCGGAAACCACTAATCCATTTTCCATGTCCATGAGTTTCTGTTTATTTGTTCTGTTCATTTGTTGCTTTTAGGTTTATATCCCACATGTAAATGATATCTTGTGATCTTCAACCTTTTCTGTCTGGCTCATTTCACTTGGTATGATTATTTCAAGGTCCATCCATGTGAGATCTTTTTAAAAACAATAATCTGAGCACATCCTTCTCTAGCTTAAAACCATCCCTTTGCTCTTAGCATAAAAAAGTAAAATCCTGAAGATGGCTCTTGCCATCTTCACCTTGTGATAGTCTCCTTCTCCCTCTTTGTGGTTCAGCTGCACTGACCTCCTTCCAGTTCCATGAACATACTACAAGCCTTCTCACATCAGAAACTTAGCACATGTTGTTCCTTCAGTTTTAAGGAATCCTTCTCACCTCTCATTTTCATATTTTGACTACATAAAGCGTACTCATCCTCTAATCTCAGCTTAAATTTTACTTTTTATAAAAAACCTTCCTATACCCTCCAGAACAGGTGAGAATTTCCTGTTGTATATTATACATCACTTATTGAATTGTAAATAATGTCTTTCTTCCTCATTAAAATGCAAACTACATGAATGTAAGTAAGGGGTCTTATTCATCCTTCCACTTGGCATTGTATTTGAGTAGAGTACATGCTCAATAATCATATTTTGAAAAAGAATAAATGAATGATGTTATACTTTAGAATTTGCTTCCTGCATGCCCCAATTCTTTCCGTTTGGAAAATGTTTACCTATATCTTGAGTCTCAGCTTAAATGTTACTCACTTTAGTGCCTTCTTTAGGAATCAAGGCATCTACTCTTACATACGTGTTCTATGACACCAGGTAGACACCTTTTCCATATTTTAATATCACTGTCATATTCTTCTTGCTCCTGTTGTCTCCAAACACTATGCTCCTTCCTCCTCTTTGTAAGTTCATCCTACTCATTCTCTAAGGGCACCAGTTTCAAAAAGCCTTCCTTAGTAGGAAAGAGAATCTTCGTAAAACAATTACCTAATATGTTCTCCTGCTCATTTATCCTCTTTCGTCTTATCTCTCCCATTGAGTTATTCTATCCTGTCTTATCCCTTACATTCGGTTATTTCATCCTGTCCGTGTCTGCCGCTCAGTTATTGTGTCTTGTTATAATTCTCCTGTCCAGTTTTGTATCCTTTATTATCTCTCCTGCATATTTATTGTATCTTATCTCTCAGTTTCATTTACTGCATCTTGTCCTATCTCTCTTCATCATTAATTGCAACCTGTCTTATCTCTCCCAGTTATTCTATCCTGTTTTGTCTCTCCCATTCATTTTGCCCCTTGTATTATCTTTCCTCCTCATTTATTGTATCCTGTCTTACTTCTGCAGTTCAATTATTCTTTCCTGTCTTCTCTCTCATGTCCATTTATTGCATCCTATCCTCTTTTTCTCACTCTCCCTCTTTTGCCTTCTCTCATTTATTGTTGTGTTCTGTCTTAACTCTTCCTCTCATTGATTTCATTCTTTCTTATCTCTCCTTTTCAATTACTGCATCTTATCTCTTCTGTTTAGTTAGTCCATCCTGTCTTATGTCTCTTGCTCAGTTAATACACCCTGCCTTATCTCTCCTCTTCAATTATTGCATCTGTCTTATTACTCTTGTTGTTGAAAAAATGTTCAGATTTTAGAGTGATAAATCATATAGTCATCATTGGTTTTGTCACTATTGATATCTGCACCTTCACCAAAAAAATCTCAATTTCAAGCATCCCATTCAGTCCCTGCACAGATTACCAAACACATAAGGAGAAATAGAGAATTTTAATAAGCCTATATGTATTAAAGAAATTCAATCAATAATTAATAAGTTTCCCAAAAAAAGCACTAGGCCCAGCTGGTTTTATTAGTTAATTCTATCAAACATTTAGGAGAAATGATACCAACTCTCCAAAATATCTTTAAAAAAAATAGAAACAAAGGGAATATTTTCTAGTTCATTCTTGAGACCAGCATAACTCTAATACTAAAATCAGACCTTACAAGACAGGAAAACTACAGATTAATATATCTTATGAACACGGGAGCAAAAATCCCAACAAAATATTAGCAATACAACCATACTCAGTACTTCCTCTTTTCCAGCTCACCTACTCCAAATATTCCCTTCCTGCAATTCTTTGATATCATCAAGTCTGCCTAAACAATAAACAAACATGACAAACAAACAGAAACTCACGGACATGGACAGTGGATTAGTGGTTACCAGAGGGAAGGGCTGGAGGAGGGAGATAGATAGAGGTAGAGGGAGTCAAATATTTGGTGATGCAAGGAACTCTAAACTTGGATTGTAAACACACAATGCAATATATATATATATATATATATATATATATATATATATATATATGACATACTGTCGCATTGTACACTTGAAACTTATTTTATTAATTTTACCCCAATAACTTTTAATGAAAAAAAGACCACCTATCCATTGACCCACATCACTTTTTCATTGTTCTCATATATTCCCTCATATTCTCATTTTCTTGTTTATCCAAGATTAATTTTCAAGGTTCAATATTATAATCCTTCACCTTAAAAATATTAACTCCTGTGTCCCTCTCTCCTTATATTCACTGTTCATCTTTTCTGTGGCCACATCCAAGCAACTAAAGTTGCTGGAGGAAAACATACAGATCTACTGAACTGGTCTCACTTTAACATCATGATTATAACTCAGCACTTCTGGGCAAGCCTAAGATATCTCTTACTCTTTGAAATGAACCCTTTACATCTTCCATCTGTATACCCACTACATCTCCTCCACTGCCCTCACTCTCAGACAATGACCTTGCCTCATACTTCATAAAAACAAGCAAATAGAAACTCCCTTAACTTCCCGCCATCAAATCTACCAACTAGCCCGCATCTTGCCTCACTCTCTGTACCCTTCCCTAATACATGAGGTGTCCCTGCTTCCATCAGTGCTCAACCCTTCTACTTGTCCTCTGGGCTCTAGTCCCTCTTGCTTGTGTCCCACAATCATCTGCTCCTCTTACATCATTAGTTTCTCTAACACTATGAGATCCTTCTCATCTACACAAATATGCTTGGTCTCTCATCTCTTCTAACAAACCTTCCCTTGTCCCCATGCTTACTTCTAGATACTACTTCATTTATTAGCTACCCTTCTCAACAATCTTTTTGTTCTCTAATATTTATTATGAAGCATAATACTCATCTCTAGCTGTTGAATCACTCCCAGACTTGGAGTTCTCACAGGCTCCAGATATTGTAGAATGGAAACTGCTGTGTCCCTCCCAGATTCCAAATTCCTGACCAGCAGAATTCGTGAGCATAAAAAATGGTCGTTTCAAGCCATTATGTTTGCAGTAATTTGTTATGCAGCTACAGTAAGCAGAACACAGTCCAAATCATCATTATAGTCCTGCTACATTGTGACAATAGCCTGCCACCTACTCTTGGCCTCCCTTTGCTGCATACATTCAACATGGGAATCTGAGTCACGTTTTTAAACCTTCAGTTAGATTACATTGCTCCACTTTCTGAATTTCTCCTCCAGTTCTCCATGTCATTCAGGTTAAAAGCCAAGGTCCTTACATTGTCCCACAAGATCTTACATTACCTGACCCTCCCTACCTCATCTCTTGCCACTGTCCCCCTTGGCATTTTTCCCCTCACAGAGTTTCCTTGCTGCTTCTTAAGTGGGTGTGCTCCCACCTCGGGGACTTTGCACTTTCTGTTCTCTTTGTCTGAAATACTCTTCTAGATATCCATACTGTTTGCTCTTTCATTTACCTCAAACTTCTAACTAAATGCCAAACTGAATGTCACCATGTTACAGAAGCTTTCCAAGATTGCTCACTTTGGTACAATATTCCTTTCCCCCTTTACTCTGCTTTATTTTTCTTTTTAGCACTTAATGCTATCCTTCACACTACATACTGACTTGTTTATTTGTGTATGTCCACCCCCATTTACTGAAATTGCCATGAAGGCATGGGCTTTGCCAGTTTTTATAGCAATACCTTGTGTTAAAAAAGTAGTTGACACATAGCAGACATTCAATAAACATGCATTGAATAGACAAATAACTGTACCTACATGTTCAAATGAGAACTCTGTGGAGTATAACAAATAGTTGACTTAAAAACTAATATACAACTTTTTTTCAGTATTAATGTCCCATTGAAGTCCCAGAGAAATTTAAAAGAAGACAAACAATAATCTGACTTGCCAAATCTCAAGTTTTATTGAGGTCATGCTGTCATTTGGACATCACAGAAGCTAGGAAAATGAACATCTTCCCCAGACTATTTCCCAGTTGTATTTTTAAAACACAGTTTATATTAGAAAGATATAACAACAATAAAAATAATCTTATTCATTGACATTTCCTAACCACTGTCTTTCATTAGCCCATTACTACCACTTTGGCTCCCTGGGTATATTTGGAAGAAGTGTCCCATGCCATTGTGACCTTTACCTCTAAACTGAGAAATGTTTGCCCCAGCAGCCCCTGGTGATGCTATTCTAAGCATTTTACATATATGTGTCTGTGTGTGTATAAATGAAATGAGATTGCATATAAATTATATATTATTTCCATTTATGATACACTAATATAGTAATCTATGATAAATATATTACTTATATAAGTATTATATACTATAGATTACTTATATAATCTAATTTTAATTCATATAATTTTATAAAGTGAAGCAAATATTAGATTTTCACCAGATTTATGTTTTTAATCAATAAAGAAGTACAAGATCACAAAGGTTATAATATTTCCAGATCTTGAGGATAATGAGGGGAAAATGTTAGAGAAAAGCTTTTATCCAGACCGCTTAAATATAGCATCTAAAATCACTCTCCTTCCATTTCTCAGAAAATTAAAAATGGATATACCTTTTAACCCAGAAATTGCACTTCTGGGCATTTATCCAAAGAAAATCAAAACAATAATTTGTAAAGATTTATGCACTACAATATTCATGGCAGCACAATTTACAATAGCCAATATATGGAAACAACCTAAATGCCCATCAACAGACGATTGAATAAAGAAGTTATGGTTAATATATACAATGGAATATGACTCAGCCATTAAAAAAAAATGAAATCATACCATTTGCAATGACATAAAGGCTATCAGACTGAGTGAAATAAGTCAGACAGAGAAAGATAAATATCATATGATTTCATTTATATGTGGAATCTAAGAAACAAAAATAACAAACTAATCAAAAATAGACTCACAAATACAGTGGACAATTTGGGGAAGAACAGAGGGAATTGGGGTTGGAGGGCTGTGAGAATGGGGTAAAAGGTTAAAGAAGTACAAATTAGTAGTTGATAGATTCTCACAGGCATGGGGATGGGGAGCACAGCATAGGGAATGCAGTTAGCATTAGTATGTTGGCTAGGTGGAGGGAGATAGTAATTGGAAGGATCATTTTATGAACTATATAGATGTCTAACCAATGTACTCTATACTTGAAACTAGTTTAAATAAATAAATAAATTCGCGAAAAAATAAATTAAATTAAAAAATCACTCTCCTTGCACTGATATCTAATCTTAAAAAACCACACAAATACAAGCAGGCTTAATATTAATTTTCTGCGGTTTCTGTTTAGACAGTCCTTGTTCTCTTCTCTCCAAGCTCTGCAAGGTTCTCTGAGTGACTCTGGGTGGTCCATTACGTATTACTATATTGGCTCAGGGCTTTCAAGATCTGAATGATCGGTCTCTCTGTGATTGATCGAAGTTCTGACTTTTAGACAGAATGCTTATCAGCTAAGACTGTATAACTCAGTTATATGTCTTGGTCTCACTTACAGTTTCTTCTTTTATCTTTTTTAACTCCAAAAGTAGCACATGTGTTTGATAATATTTATTATGTCTATAATTTAGATATTAAGTTACAAAAGGAGTAAAAATAAGTGAGTCATGAAAATCTTGAATTATGGAAAAATCAGAAGACATTTCTTTTTTTCTGGCTTAGAGTCTAACATTTTGGATAAATGACTAGACTTCTGTGATTCATTTCCATGGAGTTTTAAAAAAAAAAGGTCTGACCAACTCTTCCACAGTATCATATCAAAAGAAATAAAAAGCATAGAAGTTTCAACCTGTTATGTGTTAAAGAGAAATTCTAAATAAATAGGATGTATAAAAACTGTGATCACATTAATCAGTAATTTAAGCTAGCAGATGACATTCAAAAATATCACACTAAATTTTAGGAGTACACTTAAAGTAGATAGATTTCCTGTCATATTCAGCAACAGCTGTGTATGTGGCAAAACCACCAAAACTCAATTTACAAGTATCATTCACATATGTGATGACCCACTCATCTTCACAATTCACAGAGTATCATGGATACCATGTCTTTCCTCCCACCTTAAAAAAATAAAAAATAAAAAATTATATATATACATATATATGTGTGTATGTATGTATATGTATGTATATATATATATATATATATATATATATATATATATATATATATATATATAGTACCCACCTCATTAGAGTTACAACTAGTCATGAGGATTTACCCGTGAACTAGGTGTGCATATTTGTGTCTTCTTCCATTATGCAGTGGAAACATGCATGGAACATCACACGACATCCTGTTGCCCACTCTTGAAAACATATGAGCTGGAGATATCCATGACAAGTCCTCCAGAAAAGGAACAGAAATGTTTATATCTATTCTAATCCCTTATGACTCCTCCACTGGTCCATCATCACTGCCTAATCTAAGAATTCACTTTCTCCTTCACGTTTAGACTTTCAGCCTTTAAAAGAATCTACTGCAGTGTTTTTCTAAAATCCTGACCTGGGCTAGGAATTTTCTGCCTTAATATCCATCATTCACTGCTTCCAATCATAGCATCAGATCTACAATACATCCCAGCTTCTTAATGGCTCTAAGCACTAACAAATCATTTAGTCCTAAACTCCTCACATCAGGCTCATTCTGTCAGACCAATTTTATAAACAGGAAAGTAAGTGGGAACCTGGCTTTGAACTCTGTGATGAATGATGAAACAGCAAAGCTGGAGAAACAGCCTTAGAAGCCCTGAATCCCCATCCCCTATCAAATGCCTGTAAAAAATCCTAGATCATCCTCCATCAAATTATTTATAGGTGACAACAAATATTTCTAATTATATCCATTCACAGCCACAGTCAGTGAATATTGTGCAAAGAGATTGCCAAAAAATGATTTTGCCAAGTAGTTCCCAGCTAGGACAGCTGAGGTGGCTGCTGTGTTTGCAGAATGGTCTCTATAAAAGTAGAGCCGAGATGTATCTGTCCTGCCCTTCCTCAAAATTCTTTAAGGTATGTATATGTGGAAGAACACTTAGCTAGTTTTACACTCCTGATAAATTATTCACTTAAGGGAGATGGCTACTGTTTCCCAAATTTTAATTTTTCTTTCCAACATTCCTAAGGATGACATTGTGCACAATAGTAATTGATATTTTGTGATTAAATGGAAAAAAAATAAAAGAATCTGCATTCTCCTGTTTGTTTTTTCTTTCAACAGTAGTTGTCTGCTTTGAGCCTGACACCTTCTCCATCTGGTAGAACGAGAGGTAAGAGTAATCTGTTATTACACTCTAAAGAACAAAGGGATCTCTGTATTACTATGTCTTAAAGAGATACCACTTTATTTCTTAGTTTAGTATTAAGAATAGGATACGATGAAAAGCTGCTCTTTAAAAATGTCTTGTCATAAAATTTTGACTTTTCATATCATTTAACCACACAAAATTTACATGTTGTTAGAACTTCAGAAAGAATGCAGTGATCATGTTATATTTAATGTGAACTGCTGCAACTTAACCAATAAAGATATATCAGAGAGATGGAATAGTAATATGAATAATGTGTTGATATGGAAGTCAAATTTTCCAGGTGCCAATCCAGGCTTTTCACTGACTCTAGTTGCCTGGGTCAAGCCAGTTGGCATTTCTGTATCTTGAAATAGTGTGTTGTAGTGGAATTAACATTGAACCTGGACTTAAGAGAAGAGGGCTTATGTCCGAGCACCACTACTTGTACCTCTGTGACACCAAATGACCCTTCACCTTTCTGAGCTTTAGTTTCCTCATCAGTAAAATGAGGAGGTTGGATTCTAGGTGACTGCTAAGGTCCCTTCAGCTCTGGCCATCTATGATTTAAGTCAATGGTTTCCAAGGACTCCTCCCATAGAATGAAACATTTAATGGACCACCCCCAAGTCCACCTGAGCTTTTCACATTATGTTAGGAATATACATAATTATGAAACCCTACTATATATTTAATACTTATTTTAAATAAGTATTATTTTTAATACAGCAGCTATATTCATTTAGAAAATAGACAACACATCGTTTGTGTGGGAATGTTGCTTATTGAACTTGAGGTAATTATCACTGTGCAGATGGATTCCAGAACCCACTGCAACAAGCCTGAGAATAATTGGGAGCTTGTGACTGATTCAGACATGAGATGGGAAGAGTAACATCATTTCTGTGTTTTGTGGCTACACTGTATATAGCAATATCTACATGGTAGTGTATTATTAATTAAGAATTGTCTGATGTAAAAACAAACACAGAAATAAAAAACAATGTAATAGAATAACTTCTCCTTTGAAGGAAAAAACTCTAACAATAAACGTTCCAATATCTGTCCCCTGAAAATGTCTAAATTTTACTGTATCATCAAGAGACTTTTAGAAGTATGAACTACATTGATTTCAGAGATACAGTATGTAGTGAATTCTATATCTAACATTATAAGTTGAGAGGAAGTTCAATGCTGATGACAAAAAACCAAGACTCCTTCTGGAAAGCCTATAAAAAGTTGAGGCTATTGTTGTTGGCAATCAAGATACTGCTTTCCACAAACCATCCCCTCTTCTGCTCCACAAAGGTCACTTTCTTTAACTCTGGTTACTCATCCTGTCCTTGCCATCAGGGCAAGAGGACTTATTTTCTCACAATTAATTTGTCAGTGAGAAAAATTTACATTTATTTTGGCTTGAAATTTTATACTGGCTGCCCATGACAGGAGAGATATTCAGAGGATTGGTATTTTTAAAATGAGAGAAGGAAGAAGAAACAGAGCATGCAAGAGAGACCTAAAACAATAAGAATCAGATAAAAAGTATCGGTATACTAAAATCCAGCAAGAAATAGAGAAATATAGACAAAATATACAATTGTTACAAAACTTTTATGAAAAACTCAGATTTTTTTCTCCAAGAAACTTTTAATCTGTTGTTTAGATAATATTTCTGATCTTCACACAATTTAAAAATAGATAAAAGATACTTAATTTTGACAAGAAAAAAATATTTCTTGGATTTTCAGCTTTTGTTGTACTTATTTTTCCTTTTACTTACCTAATACTTGTCAGTTAACTTGGAGTTTACTTGTGCTAATTAGGTCTTTTCAACCTGGACTATGTCCTCAAAGAATAGATATTACCTTTTCATAATTTAATTAAAATGAGTTTTACATCCAGTTTATAAGCCAACATTAAAAATTTGAGGCAGGAGGAAAATTCGCCTAAATATTTGTTTTTAAATAGGTTTATTTAGATCATAAAGCCATTGTTAATAGTTATTTGCCATTTATTTATATCATCACAATGTCAAAAAAAGGTGGGGTGTAGGAAAAGAAAAAAAGAAGAAAAGCAGGTAGGAAAAAAAAACGATTCTAAACACACTTGGGGCATTACAAATGTTGCTGACTGAAACGTCAATTTCTCAACTGATATAGAAGATAAGATGCAAGCTTAAAGTGTCACAAAAATTAAGCCACCAATTAAGGCTTTCAAATCAGTGATCTTTCAGAACCTCTATATAGTACACACGAGTGAACTCTAAAAGCAGGGGTGAGGAAATAAACATAGCCAATGAAGCACATTAACACAGAAGCAACAACACAATGTCCACCTGCACTCTGGGTCATCACCCAGCTCTGTTTCTTCCCTCTAGGTACACACATCTGGTGCTGTGTTGTCATCAGTAACGCGCAACCATGAGTTCCGACTCTGAGATGGCCATTTTTGGGGAGGCTGCTCCTTACCTCCGAAAATCTGAAAAGGAGAGAATTGAAGCCCAGAACAAGCCCTTTGATGCCAAGAATTCTGTCTTTGTGGCGGATCCTAAGGAGTCCTATGTGAAAGCAACTGTGCAGAGCAGGGAAGGGGGGAAAGTGACGGCCAAGACTGAAGGTGGAACTGTGAGTAAAAAAAAACAAACAAAAAACAAAACAGGAAGGAGGTATAATTGATCCTTTTCTGTTACTTGATGATACACACTGGTTCCTTCTTTTCTTTACAGACTGTCACAGTTAAGGATGATCAAGTTTTCTCCATGAATCCCCCCAAGTATGACAAGATCGAGGACATGGCCATGATGACTCACCTGCATGAGCCCGCTGTGCTGTACAACCTCAAAGAGCGCTATGCAGCATGGATGATCTACGTGAGTGCCCCGCTTGACATTATTTTTAAATAACTCCATGTACTGTATTAGCTAAAACAAATTAAAGACTTTATTTTCAGACTTTGCTACTGCCATATTATCTTTGACCAATCATTTGGTTAGTGTTGTAAATTCTGATGTATTTGAAAATATGCACATGGAAAGCCATTTACTAAACACTGATTTAGTTGGAAAACTGAATCATGTTGTACAGCAGAGGGTATTAGAGGGAGGCAGCAAATGAATGAAACCATTAAGATTTGTGAGAAGTTACACAGTACTTAGGCTCCTCTCTCCACATTTCCAAGGCAGATTAATGAGGTGACTGCTGATTGAGCAACCTTGTCTTTTCCCACAGACTTACTCGGGCCTCTTCTGTGTCACTGTCAACCCCTACAAGTGGCTGCCGGTGTACAACCCCGAGGTGGTGGCTGCCTACCGAGGCAAAAAGCGCCAGGAGGCCCCGCCCCACATCTTCTCCATCTCTGACAATGCCTATCAGTTCATGCTGACTGGTGAGTCCATAATTACAATTTCTTAGCCACTTATAAAATATTTGTATACTGATAACATAGAAGACATAGGGCCAGTACTTTGAGAATAAAATGTTCAGGAAAAAAAAAACAATATTAACACAAATAAAACTTGGGATATATATTTAGAATAAAATGTACCAGTTCCAAAAATATAAAGAATTTTGCTTTGATTTCTATGCTAAAATCCAAATTAATTAATGTGAATTCCAGCTCAAACTTAACTAAATTTAGGCATCAACTGTACATTTTAATTATAGCTAATATATCATCTCTTCTAAAAAGTAAACTTTGAAATCTCATAGTGACAAGTTACCATAGTTATTATATAAAACTTTGGATTGGACAATAAAATCTTGACAGGATTTTAAACTATGAACTACAAGGCAAATGGGACATGAAACTATTATTCATCCATCTGCTATTTATACTTTATTCTCATGAATAATATGGTGAAATAATATATTACATATTCTATCACATTAAAGTTAATGGAAGTTTAACATATTAATTAGCAGATCTTTTGCTACTTATTTTTTAAATATATTTTTTAAAAACAAAGGTATTTTCTATAGTTATTATTTTTGTGTGAATGGGCAGTTTTAAAAGACAATTTTGAATTTACAAGTACCATGTTAATTTATGTGCTAAGTTTGGGTGTTTTTTGTTTGTTTGTTTACATTATCTTGGGTTTTGGTTGCTTGTTCACAGATCGTGAGAACCAGTCAATTCTGATTACGTATGTACATTTCATGTCATTTTTCTACTGAGTTTTGACACTTGTAGTGGTTACTACTACAGTCTTAGATTCTGACTTTTTATTCTGTCTGGACTTGACAGTGGAGAATCTGGTGCAGGGAAGACTGTGAACACAAAGCGAGTCATCCAGTACTTTGCAACAATTGCAGTTACTGGAGAGAAGAAAAAAGAGGAATCTGGTGGCAAACTGCAGGTGGGTATAATGTTCATCCAAGGATGGCAGATCTAATAGACTTTTAAAAATGTGACCATGGTACTTGAGAATCATGGCAACCAATTGCATGCAATGCCAGATTTGGAAAATAGCTCTTGGAAGGACTTATGAGAGTGAGATGTATTGGCAGGTTCAATGTGCAGAAGTTCTCACAACCATTTACTGGGAGGAAAAAAAGGGGGCTGAAGGACATAGAAATCAATGCCATGTCACTGTAGTGTCCTCCTGACTCCAATTTGTCCTCCTTCTCACTCACTTTAGGAAAACTTACCCAAAAGATACAGAATACTGAAAAGGAGTAAAAGGAAAGGTGGGGGTGAGGGGTCAATGGGAAGTTATTTTAGCAGACTGCAACTCATCTTTTCTAGAGTTCCTTTATCTATCTTATTCAATTCTCTTCAGGGGACCCTTGAAGATCAAATTATCAGCGCCAACCCCTTACTGGAAGCCTTTGGCAATGCTAAGACTGTCAGAAATGACAACTCTTCTCGTTTTGTAAGTTTCTTGGTCTTCCTTTTCATGTGAGAATCAGCACTGCCTCTTCTGTACATCTAGCAGCAATACATTTTCCATCTATTTCTTCCATAACTAAAGAAATAGTATCTGACTTTTAATATATATAATAAGTCCTCTTTTGCCTCTTTAAGGGTAAATTCATCAGGATCCATTTTGGTGCCACAGGCAAACTGGCTTCTGCAGATATTGAAACATGTAAGTTAATAAATATTAGTGATTGAGAATCTTTTTCTTTGGGGGTATGTATTAAAATCTTGTTCTTATCTATGTTGTGTGAAATTTTCAAACATCTCATTTTTCACTGTGCGCTTTTCTTTTAAATGTGCTTAATCTTACTTTCTAGATCTGCTAGAGAAATCCCGAGTTACTTTCCAGCTGAAGGCTGAAAGAAGCTACCACATATTTTATCAAATCATGTCCAACAAGAAACCAGAGCTTATTGGTAAGAAATATTTTTGATTTCTACCAAAAAACAATAACAGTCCTAAGAAGTCTCTCTGAAATGTTTTTGATGATCAAAGTAACTCTGTTTATATTTATTCTTTTCCATGTGTTCAGAAATGCTTCTGATCACCACCAACCCATATGATTTTGCCTTCGTAAGTCAAGGTGAAATTACAGTGCCGAGCATTGATGATCAGGAAGAACTGATGGCCACAGATGTAAGTAATAAAAAGAAGAAAAAAGCAAATTTATTTTCCAGTATACAACACTCTCCTCTATCATTATTGGATAACATTAGCAGAAAGACTGTAAATAGGCAATACTACCTTTCAGGCTTTCCTACCCTAGAAGATAACCCAGTGGTTAGGTCTTTGTCATTCTTTGGCTAATTGGCTCTTTTTATTTTTTTCTTATCAGTCATTTTTGATCAATTTTTGTACTCTAATAGTGATGCTTACTGTGCCAGACCCTACACCCAAGAATCTGGGAAAAGCTACTGTATTTTTACTTTTTTTTTATATAACAGAACATGGAATTCTCACAGTTCCTTTAAAATCAGTTGTAAACACAAACTTTGTTTTGAATATACTTCTGTGGGCAAATAATATAACCCTCTCCTTCCTATGTCGTGTAAGAAGAAATGGATTGTCTACCTCAAAAATACTCTTTTGCAGATTCCACGAAGGCTTTACATTTATTTTTAGATGAGAAATTCTCTACTCCTCTTTTTTTTTTTTTAAAAAAAAAAGAATTATTACTTATTTTGGCTTATTTTTAATACATATTTTATTTTTTCTTTTGAATTTCCGAATAATCTATCTTCTTTGATTACTCTTAACTTTAATACCAGTGGAAATATCCCAGAATTCCCAACATAGGATTTAAAGTTGCTTGCAAATATACTTTTCTTTTAAAATATCATTTTCGAGAAGTCTGTAAACTACTTATCTGCCCTTATCTTACAAATATCAGCTCTTACTCTCTATAACATTATTATATTCATGTGTTCAAACATGATATGGAGTTGAGAAATACTCCCTAATATCAGAAGTTTAAAAAGATGTAGCAGTCTTGCTCCAGGACTTCTGTAATAATGTCTAAGTTCTATAAGTAGGTAGATTCAGTGAACTGGAACTGGAAGGTAATAACCTGAGGAAAGTGTCTTAGGAGACAAGTGTGGTAAATAAATATACTTTCTTCTATGTTCTCTGATGCCTGCCCCCATTGTACAAGACTTTCCAAAGCCTCACATGGGCAACAAAGAAGGTAATCATAATCTAATAGAGAAAAAAAGACTCAAAAATAATTTCAATAAAAGAAGAAAGTTCTTTCTATAAATGTCTCTTCCCTATATGAATAATATCCAGGTAAAGTTCACTGCCAGACATCTCATGGGCAGCTGTGACCTGATAGACACATGGAGAAAAATTCAAGCCACTGCTGTTGTCCTCGGATCCTCTTCCCAACTGCCTCCTCCATGCCCACTGGCATGGATTTTGATTATGTATTAGGTTAGGACAATGTGGGAGAAGAAGGAGCAAATAAATTTGAGACTAGCAAAAAGAGCAAGGAAAGCAATGACACTAAGAGAAGTATATGCGGCAAGGCCAGGCTAATGTGGAGAAATGGAAAAAGCACTGGCCTTGGCATCCAAAGCCATGCCTGAGTCCTGGCTGATTAAGTGTGGACAAGTCATAGAACATCTTTACTGTCCACATAACTCAATGGGAAGACCAATACATACCTGTTGGTGTTGCTGTGTGGAGGAAAATGTTGATGAGCACGAGTGCCTCTTGAAAATGACAAAACGTTAGTCAAATATGACAAGGCATGATCAGAAAAAAGTAGGAGTGTCCTAAGTCTGCCATGGTAATAAGTGTGAGGTGAGTTAAATTCAACTCTTTCCAGAGTGCTGTGGATATCCTGGGTTTCAGCAATGATGAAAAGGTGGCCATTTACAAGCTGACAGGAGCTGTGATGCATTATGGGAACATGAAATTCAAGCAAAAGCAAAGGGAAGAGCAGGCTGAGCCAGATGGCACAGAAGGTACCACTCCCTGTTGATATTTTTCAATTGACGGAATTGACACCATCAGCTCTTCAGAGGCTTTCTTTGACTTATCTGATAATGGGAAACTGTATCAGGAAAAAGGAATTACACACTTCCTGGTGTTTTACCTAACTGAGCAGATGTGTGGAGAAGTGATTTCTGCCCATTCTGTTCTTCATTGTGTTATTGCAAGCTAGTATTTGCTATTTAAGACATTCTTTATTCTAGTGAATAATTAGTGTGACAACGTGCACGGGGTGGGGAGGGGAGGGGTGGAACAGATCTGAAGTTTCCAATCACTACTCCTCTAGGTCAGAGTTCCTCAAAATATTTTTATCTGTGGTCCACTTTAGCTATGTTTTAAATATCACACAGAGCATTAATTCCCCAAGTTCCAAATTATCATCTCAAAAAAATGACTAAAATTAGCATGAAAGGAGGCAATGTTTTTGAAGCAATATCATCAAATAAATAGGTTTTGCCACATTTATACATTACTCTTTGAGTGAAACTTTTTTTTGTGCCATTGTCATTCATACCTTATATTGTGTAAGCTGTGATTGGTTTCAATGTTCTCACCTCATTTGTGCAGTTGCTAACAAGGCAGCTATTATAACAACATCATCTATCCTTTCTTCCTTTTAGTTGCTGACAAGGCAGCCTATCTCCAGAGTCTGAACTCTGCTGACCTGCTCAAAGCCCTCTGCTATCCCAGGGTCAAGGTCGGCAATGAGTATGTCACCAAAGGCCAGACTGTGCAGCAGGTAAACATGACTTAAACCCTCTGAGATTCATTTAAACCACAGGAAACTCAGGGGTCCATCATGGTTTTCAATCCAAAAACTAAACTACCATTGTTCTTAAAGGTGTACAACTCAGTGGGTGCCCTGGCCAAAGCCATCTATGAGAAGATGTTCCTGTGGATGGTCACCCGTATCAACCAGCAGCTGGACACCAAGCAGCCCAGGCAGTACTTCATCGGAGTCTTGGACATTGCTGGCTTTGAGATCTTTGATGTTAGTAGTGAACTGACAGGAAATTATCAAATGCAAATCCTCAGTCATTTAGAATATTCAAAATCATCTTTACAAAAGTACAAAATGGAATTTGTGCTAAGGAAGGGTCTTTAAAGAGATATGAAAACTAGTAAATATATATAAATATAAAAAGAGAGAGGGTTTTAGTCTTTCAAATCTAGAAGCCTCAAAAAAAGTCCATGAAATGTTAAAATAGGCAACATCTACCCTGGATCCAAGCAGATGAGTATAGAAACACTTTCTTAAATTATTCTAAGGGAAAAATTAAAAAGATGTCCTCATTTAACAGCATTTTGTCTCATGTGTTTGACTTCATACAGTTATCTATCAAAGAACTGAGAAGTCAATTCTTCTTCATTTAGAATTATTTCACATATTAAGAAAACAATCTGAATCTTTGTAATTTAATAACCCAAAATGCCTTAAATTCGGAAGGAAATATTAGCAGCTGCTCTGTAGATTCAAATAGTGAACTTATGAATAATTTCCTATATTTATTATTTCCTATAGTTCAACAGCCTGGAGCAGCTGTGCATCAACTTCACCAACGAGAAACTGCAACAGTTTTTCAACCACCACATGTTTGTGCTGGAGCAGGAGGAGTACAAGAAGGAAGGCATCGAGTGGGAGTTCATTGACTTTGGGATGGATCTGGCCGCTTGTATTGAGCTCATTGAGAAGGTTTGTATGATTTTTCAAGCCTTTGAAACATGAAAAACAAATAGTCCACCTTCCTATGTTTAACTACAATCCCAATTTTCAAAGAACAAGCAGTGGTGTTTTATGACATACTTATACTCTGATCAGTTGTGAGATGTGTCACTAGTGATCTGTTATTAATGAAGAAAGTAATTTATAGAAAAACGATTACCACATACATATACACAGTCACGTTTATCCCTCTAATCACTTCATTTTCTTTCTCTGGTATTCTTCCATGATTTGATGCATATGGGAGAAAGGAATGAAATTACAGCTAGTCGTCTGAGTACTATAATTAACTGGTGAATTCATGATGATGTGTATTGTGCGTACATCATCCTTCATGTGTATCAAGGCAGAATACATAAAGAAGTCTTAAAGGTTGAAAGGTTAGCTCTTCAATCATTGTAGTAATTAAGACTATGATGACTACTGAGTAAATTGATGACTACTAAATAAATACCAAAACTCTCTATAGCTTTACCTGGAAAATGAGACCTGGATTCCCCATTATTAAGGGGGTAGAACAATAATTATATCAGTTCTGAAGATGTTAAAACTCATAATCATTAAAACACTTTCAAAAGTGTAGTAGGAACTCATCATGTACCTATTGATATTAGTAAGGCATATTGTCATGTGTGAACCCTAACCTTAAGCAGTGGAAAGAAAAAAGTGAATGGAACTGCCATATAGGAAAACTTCAAATAATGTTAAAACTCATAAAAATATGAGGGAGGAGAATGTAAAAGCAGACTAGTCTGCCCAATTTGGAGAAAAGATATTTTAATTAAATGATATAACATCTCTACTATTCATCAAAACTATATAGTCCTCAAGAAAGGTATTTTTTTTTTCTATAGTATTTCAGTTTCTGGAACACCCAAAATAGTTTTTAAGAGACAGTTTGTAACTGAAGCAAAAATCATCAATGTTGAATTTTCTATCAGGCTTTCATATGAAATTTTCTGCTGAAAAGAGTCAATCTGCTTACAAAGCAAAACCAAATTATCATCACTTAACTCCACAATGTTGGGAAACATAGATAGCTTAGAGTACAAAGAGTTTTAGTGCTACAACATGAGATGCATTTATCGCTTGGGAATGGATCATTTCTAGTCATTATCCATAATCTCTTCTCTTCATATTTTTGTCATATCTAGATTTGAGGTAAAGGAAGTTATACTGTCAATAGGGAAGAAAGTATGTAGATATATATACATTTATGGAATAAAGAATTCAGCTTTGAAATGGTAGTTTTGAGATTTAATTTTATACTCTGAACATAGAGCTTGTCAAGTGGCACAGATGGTCTTCTTTTTTTTAATTGAGTCTTTCTAGCAAACATATTTCCTGTATGTCCTTGGTACATATTGTTTTATATTTCGGTAGTAAAGAAGAGGCAATAAAGTAGTATCATGCCTATTTAATTTCTTATCATTCCAAGTCTTCTTTTGGAACATTATATTTTCAGGTTTCACCAAGTACATAAATTATTGGAGCATATTTTTCTGACTCATCATTGTTGTCCCCCTTTTCCTATTCTTAGCCAATGGGCATCTTCTCCATCCTGGAAGAGGAGTGCATGTTCCCCAAGGCCACAGACACCTCCTTCAAGAACAAGCTATATGAACAGCATCTTGGAAAGTCAAACAACTTCCAGAAGCCCAAGCCTGCCAAAGGCAAGGCTGAGGCCCACTTCTCACTGGTGCACTATGCGGGCACTGTGGACTACAACATTGCCGGCTGGCTTGATAAGAACAAGGACCCCCTGAACGAGACCGTGGTCGGGCTATATCAGAAGTCTGGAATGAAGACTCTGGCTCTTCTCTTCGCTGGGGGATCAAGTGCTGAAGCAGGTCATTTTTAATATTATGAATATGTTGTAAGAGCCACAAAACAGAAATATACTCTTTATCAGGGACAGATACCATTGTAGCAAAACTTCATGTGAAAATACTGGCCAGTATAGATCTAATGAGATGGAGTATATTTAGTCTTACGATCACAGACTTTCAGAACTAAAACTGACACTATGAACTCCTTTCACCAATAAGGAAACAGAGACTCAAAGAGGTTAAGTGATATGCTCAGGATCTTATAGCTCATTTCTAATATTTTAATAGTACTGATTCTTTCAAGGATCCAGCCAAGTTGGAGATGAGGAAATTCTTTGTCAGGGCACTAGTGCTTGAGAAATTGAAGTTCTGTTCTTTTAAGTCCCTTATGACCATATTTACACACTTGAGATCTTGTGATTATGTTTGTTTCAATAAGTAACAGTACGAAAGCACAGGCAAATAGGAAATAGAACTTCCCTGTAGGTTAGCAGAAGCTCACTTACCTGGGACCAAGCATGCAACTTTGCCTGTTCTCTAGGGGACATGTACACTAAGGAGGCATTACTATTCTGTCTTCTGGGCACTTCCTCCAGGGAATAGCCTTTGCTGATTTGGTTAGAGGAGTCCCAGCCCTTCCCCAAATCTACCCTTTTCATACACAGTTCTTTTGTTGTTGGTGTTATTGTTTTTATTGTTTTCTTGAATGCTTATATTGTGAGCCAATGCTTATATTTTCCAAACCTAGAGTTGAAGAAGGAGAGATATGGAAAGAAGAACAGGAATGATACAAATGAATAAGTGCAAATTTAAATTCCAAAGGGAATTTTGGCAGTCCTGGTGTCTATGAATAGTACTTAAAAGGCTGTTGCAAATAATTTTATTTTTTATATTTTTTTCAGAAAGTGGTGGTGGAAAGAAAGGTGCTAAGAAGAAGGGTTCTTCTTTCCAGACAGTGTCAGCTCTTTTCAGGGTACAGTATATTCTTGAATTTCAAGGATTGTTATTGTCAAAAAAATTAAATTATCATAACAAAAAAAATCAAGAAATATATAATGAAACTGAAAAGAATAGTGATATACTAAAAAAATAAATAAAAATAAAAAATGTCTCAGGAAAAATGTAACAGGGAAAGGACCCAAAATGTGTCTCTGCGCATCAAACCTTATGAAAAGTGAACTCTATCCTCTTTAAGCCCCAAATCTAAATGATCCGGTATTTAAAAAAATTTCACATGAAATCAAATCCTTTCTTAAAAAAGCAACCACTGTATTCAGTTACATCTATTTCATATGACCAAAGTCTCAGTACAAATTTTCTATGATTGGCAATGCTTGAGAAAAATAAACTGAGGTTGACTGGTTTTGTGTAATCTGTAATTTTGTAGGTATGCTCGTATATGATTTCTCTTGGCCATCATGATTTGTTTTTCATTGAGACAACTCATTAAAATGTGAAATAGGAACACATTGATTACAGATCATTGAAAGGAACGCTCAAGTAAATGCAACTAGAAGTTATTTTAAGGCTTTTCATTTGGTTTTAGGAGAATTTAAATAAGCTGATGACAAACTTGAGGAGCACTCACCCCCACTTTGTACGCTGTCTCATTCCCAATGAAACCAAAACTCCTGGTAAGATATTTTGAATATCCAAATAAGATGCTGGTGTGACTTTTCATTAGACTTTTACACAGAAAACATATCTTTCTTTCAGGGGCCATGGAACACGAACTTGTCCTGCACCAGCTGAGGTGTAATGGTGTGCTGGAAGGCATCCGCATCTGCAGGAAGGGATTCCCAAGCAGAATCCTTTATGCAGACTTCAAACAGAGGTTTGTGTCTCATTATCTATCCCTTTCAATGTGCTAGCCTATATCAAAATTGCCATGTAATTTAAACATTTTTAACTTTTCTTTGAATCCAGAAATGCAATTACTTGAAAGGTGATCATAAAAGAAAGAAGTCTTGGTTTACATTATTATAAGTTTTTCATCCTGTCTTTGCAAGTTTTACATAAAGCACTGTTTGATTATTGGAATGCAGTTTTTTCTCCAAAAATCAATCTATAATTTTTTTCAATGATAGCTACCATTTCAGTGAAGAAAAACTACATTTTAATATTATTTTTATTCTGATAGATACAAGGTTTTAAATGCAAGTGCTATTCCAGAGGGTCAGTTCATTGACAGCAAGAAGGCTTCTGAGAAACTTCTAGGGTCTATTGATATTGACCACACCCAGTACAAATTCGGTCATACCAAGGTATTACCAACGCAAACTTCTATCAGAATTTCTGCTCCTTCGAATTTTTTTAAGAATAGAAATAACATACTTAACTTGTTCTTTGACAAGGTTTTCTTTAAAGCTGGCCTATTGGGAACACTAGAGGAGATGCGAGATGATAAACTGGCTCAACTCATCACACGCACTCAAGCCATCTGCAGAGGGTACCTGATGAGGGTAGAGTTCAGGAAGATGATGGAGAGGAGGTAAGGGGCTAACTACAAGTCCTCCTTCTCCACATTTTCTTAGTTGGATCCAATGTAATCATTACTTTTGTTGAGAGATTGTCACTTTCCCCATTCTTTTTCATTTGCATCTTTTTTCCTTTCCTACAGAGAATCCATCTTCTGCATCCAGTACAATATCCGTGCTTTCATGAATGTGAAGCACTGGCCCTGGATGAAGCTGTATTTCAAGATCAAGCCTCTCCTCAAGAGTGCAGAGACAGAGAAGGAGATGGCCAACATGAAGGAAGAATTTGAGAAGGCCAAAGAAGATCTGGCTAAATCAGAGGCAAAAAGGAAAGAACTTGAAGAGAAAATGGTAACTCTGATGCAAGAGAAAAATGACCTACAACTCCAGGTTCAAGCTGTGAGTATTATACATTGCATAGTTCAGCAACATCTATCATCCAAACACTATCTGACTTGATATAAAAATTTTCTTAAGGTTTGTAAATAAATGGTTTCCACTGAAACACTTGTTGTAATTGTTTGTCTTTCAAAAATACTAAGACTCAGACCTAGAAAGCAATAGATACAAAGTCATAAATTATGCTGCATATGTTCATATGTATATTCATACACAGTTTGGTTGTCAGTGAGCAAAGTCATAAAAATATCCATAGACATTTTCTTTTCTTTGTATAAAATTCTCTTAGTTTAAAATGATCTTTCCTTAGTGGATATTTTTATGAATAAAATAGAAGTTATGTTGTTTTTATCAGGATAGAAAAGACTAAATCAATCCCTCCTTAAATGTAAGAAAGTTGAGTCCTAGAATAGGTGATTTTTCCAAAGTGGCAAAGGTGCAGATTTTGTCAAAAGGCTCATTTCCTGATTTGACTTTCCATGTATGGATATTTAGAGGAAATCTGTTATTATGTTTACTCTTGACTGAAATTATTAACATTTTCTCCCTTTGATTTTTAAAAGTTGGCAAGTTACTTGGCATATGTGTTGACCAACTGGTTGAGCCATTGAAGTTTCCACCTTTTAATAAATTAGTGTATGTTTGCAGATATAGCTTAGACAAATAGAAATATTTAATTTACTCCTTTAGGAAGCTGAAGGCTTAGCTGATGCAGAGGAAAGATGTGACCAGTTAATTAAAGCCAAAATCCAGCTGGAGGCCAAAATCAAAGAGGTGACTGAAAGAGCTGAGGATGAGGAAGAAATCAATGCTGAGCTGACAGCCAAGAAGAGGAAACTGGAGGATGAATGTTCGGAACTAAAGAAAGACATTGATGACCTTGAGCTGACACTGGCCAAGGTTGAAAAGGAAAAGCATGCCACAGAGAACAAGGTATAATATATGATCCATTTTAAAGTATTTACAAGTTACTAAAGTATTTAATTGAAAGTTTATCTTTAAATTCTTGAATAGAAAAGGAAAATACTGCCATAATTATGTCATCTCTTCAGGCTTTACCATTTCTATCTACTTATCTTGGCCTTTATCTCTGATATGTTTTAGCTACATTGGCCTGGGTTAGCTTATAGTTTCCTTTTTTCATCAGGCTGATGTTGTCCTGAGATATTACCATGTTTTTCATCAAGACAACAGAATGTCATTAAAATTCCTGTAACTTGTTCAAATTTAAAGGTGAAAAACCTCACAGAAGAGATGGCAGGCCTGGACGAAACCATAGCTAAGCTGACCAAGGAGAAGAAGGCCCTCCAAGAGGCCCACCAGCAGACCCTGGATGACCTGCAGGCAGAAGAGGACAAAGTCAACACCTTGACCAAAGCTAAAATAAAGCTAGAGCAGCAAGTGGATGATGTAAGTGTGAAAAACATTGTGTTTCCCCTTAAGGCAAAATAATAATAACATGTAACCATAAATGATACTCATAAACTTTTAACTGCTGGTTTGCAAGTAATAATTAAGGTTCTCAGAGTATTTGGTGTTTTTTAAAATTCTTCTCTGTATCTTTGAAGACTATTAACATAAGGTTAAGTGTTTAAGAACTGAAATAAATAAAATCCGTTATAAATTTAGCTTGAAGGATCTCTGGAACAAGAAAAGAAACTTCGCATGGACTTGGAAAGAGCCAAGAGAAAACTGGAGGGTGACCTAAAACTGGCCCAAGAATCCACAATGGATGTCGAAAATGACAAACAGCAACTTGATGAGAAACTCAAAAAGTTAGTATGATATAATTTGATCGTAAGCTGCTTATTTTCTGTCAATTCAGATGAAATATATGCCTTAAAGAGCTCTAAAATATTACTTCATGCATAGGGGAAAAAACAATGACATCTTTCACTTTTCTATTTAATAAAAATAGTAATTATTGACTTGTAAAACATGTACTACTCGCTTCCTCAATACCAGCAGTATAAAGACTTTCAATTATACATAAAAAAGAAGACAGTTAAGAGAATTGACAGTGAGCTAATGATGCTCTTCTAACAGGAAAGAGTTTGAAATGAGCAATCTGCAAAGCAAGATTGAAGATGAACAGGCCCTCGGGATGCAACTGCAGAAGAAGATCAAGGAGTTACAGGTAACTACATGACTTCCACCTCTTCTGGGCATTACAAGAATCAAAACTGCCATGAATTCACATGAATGTTGATGTCATTCCCAGGCCCGCACTGAGGAGCTGGAGGAGGAAATCGAGGCAGAGCGGGCCTCTCGGGCCAAAGCAGAGAAGCAACGCTCTGACCTCTCTCGGGAACTGGAGGAGATCAGTGAGCGGCTGGAAGAAGCTGGTGGGGCGACTTCAGCCCAGATTGAGATGAACAAGAAGAGGGAGGCTGAGTTCCAGAAAATGCGCAGGGACCTGGAAGAGGCCACCCTGCAGCATGAAGCCACAGCAGCTGCTCTTCGGAAGAAGCACGCGGACAGTGTGGCTGAGCTCGGGGAGCAGATAGACAACCTGCAGAGGGTCAAGCAGAAGCTGGAGAAGGAGAAGAGTGAGATGAAGATGGAAATCGATGACCTCGCTAGTAATATGGAGACCGTCTCCAAAGCCAAGGTCTTTATTAATTTGTCCCCTTTTCATTTTTATTTGCAACAATTAAAAATGACCAAGTTTATATATGACTATATCTAATCTAACTATACATATTTTAGATGTTATCTCAAATATTAAAAATATTCATAATAGGCAGTACTATATTGAATTCTATCATTTCAGACTTCATATCTTATTTGTAGAAATCACTTTAAACTTTGTTACTAATACCATGAAAAAGTACAATTACAGAAAAAAACCTACCTCTACATCCAAGGCACCATGCAGGGCTTTGAATTAGATAGAAAAGTAAATACGACTCAGGCTCTTTCCATAATTAGTTGCAGGTCACCAAATCCCAGACTTAGAAAGAGCAATGTATCATTACTGCTGTTTTGTACTTTCTACTGCAGGGAAACTTTGAGAAAATGTGCCGCACACTAGAAGACCAGCTTAGTGAAGTGAAAACAAAGGAAGAGGAGCAACAACGCTTAATAAATGAATTGTCGGCCCAGAGGGCACGTTTACAAACAGAATCAGGTTAGTAAATAAACATATGACCAACCTGTGGATTGCTGAAAGATAAAAGGCAAGCCTCCATCTGCACATACCAACCAAATACAAATCATTTCTTGAACCATGTATACCTATTTACCATTGAATTTTATTCTTTCTTTTTATCGTGAATAATAAAAAGAATAGTTTATAAGCTATAATTGGAAAAAATTAAGCTCCTGAGGAAATTTTTATTGCCTCAACATTACTCAAAAAAAATAAAAATAAAAAACAAACAAACAAAAAAACACCAAATCCTCAAATACCAAAGTAAGCTCACACATTTTTGAAAGAGCAAGAAATATCCTTCTCAACAGCACCAAAAGTTTTGAGTTATCTTTCCATCATATAAAACTAGAGGTCTAATGTTATTTCATTCTTTCAATCATCCTTCATCTAGACAACCTAGAACTAAATCACTCATGTTTTGTCTTTCGCAGGTGAATTTTCAAGACAGCTTGATGAGAAAGATGCTTTGGTTTCTCAGCTATCCCGAGGCAAACAAGCATTTACGCAACAGATTGAGGAATTAAAGAGGCAACTAGAAGAGGAGGCTAAGGTAAGATTCTCCTGTTGACACTTTCAATCACTTGAACTTTGTAGCATGAAAACACTATTGACCTTCACATAGAGAATATCTATGACCGGAACATGAGCTTACATTGCACTTTTTGGTTGGTTCAGGCCAAGAATGCCCTGGCCCACGCACTTCAGTCCTCCCGCCATGACTGTGACCTGCTGCGGGAGCAGTATGAGGAGGAGCAGGAAGCCAAGGCTGAGCTGCAGAGGGCAATGTCCAAGGCCAACAGCGAGGTCGCCCAGTGGAGGACCAAATATGAGACAGACGCCATCCAGCGCACAGAGGAGCTGGAGGAGGCCAAGTACAGGCTCTTAGTGAGAGAGGCAGGCAGAAAGAAATAAATGTTAAAAAACACTCAAAGGAAAAAATAAAGGAGAATATCCCAGGATTGGAGATAGGTGAAGGATTTCAGCCTATTTTATAGCAGAATAGTGGGGATTCCACTATACTTTTCTTCTTATAGTCCTGTGTATATCCATTGGAGAATGAGCTGTGACCACAGCCCTCTCCCCATTCTGGTATATTACAAAAGGATCTTAAATTTATTTCCACTAAAATGAATAATTATCAGCATATCCTTTATGAACTAAGTAAAATTATTTTCCTTTAATATAAAGAACTTATTCACCAATAACACACAGTTTTGGGATAAAACTCATGGGAGTTACACATGGAAGGAAAATAACCATTATACTCCCAGTGCAGGAAGCTTCCCTAAATTTATTTCATACAGAATGAGAGAGTTTGGCAAGCATTTGTAGAAGGAGTATTCTAGATAAGAGTGTGGGTTGAGAGAGGGCATAAATTAAATGGACTGGTAAAGAAAGCAGTAAAAACTGGATGATACTTGAGAAGTGTAGTAATGGAGTATTTATTGTCTGGGCTGACCAAACCCAGAAAGTTACTGATTAATTGTATGACCTTGAACGTGCCACTCTGGACCAGTTTCCTCATTTGTAAAGAGGACCATACAAGAAAAAGTTTAAGAATCCTATTCAATGATAACATTCTTTGATGACATGACTCCTTTGCATAGTTGTCACTTGTTCCTCACCCTCACATCCTCACATTGCTCAGTCAGCTAAAGTCCATTTTCTCTCTCGCTCTCTCTCACTCTCGCTATCTCTCTTTCCCGCCCCCTCTATTTCCATCTTCTCTTTCTCTACCACACACAGACAAATGGCCTCATAAATATGTCTGATGACCCCTTAGATAAAAATAAGAATTCATTAGGGAAAATGGAATTCTAGAAGAGAAAAATGGGTATTGAGAAGACATTTTACAAAACCTTAACTTGTAGACACAGTAGCAAAAAATCTTGGGAAAAATATGCTTTCTTAGCAGCTTTATAAAGTTGACAGCAATAACTTTGACTCTGCTCTTAGTCACTCACACTGACCAACTTTTCAGGAAGAAGCTGGCCCAGCGTCTGCAGGATGCTGAGGAACATGTGGAAGCTGTGAATTCCAAATGTGCTTCTCTAGAAAAGACAAAGCAGAGGCTCCAGAATGAAGTAGAAGACCTCATGATTGATGTGGAAAGATCGAATGCTGCCTGTGCAGCTCTTGATAAGAAGCAAAGGAACTTTGACAAGGTAGCCCACAGTGACCATCTTTCAAGGGGGAAATTGGCATGATTCTAGGTTATAGACACTTAGTTCCAATGTACTTCCAGGTCCTATCAGAATGGAAACAGAAATATGAGGAAACTCAGGCTGAACTTGAGTCCTCCCAGAAAGAGTCTCGTTCTCTCAGCACTGAGCTGTTCAAGGTGAAGAATGCCTATGAGGAATCTCTGGACCAACTTGAAACACTAAAACGAGAGAATAAGAACCTACAGCGTGAGTCTTTGTAATCATTTTATTTCAAAAATGATATGAAGGTATCTTGTCAATGTTTCATTTTTCTCATCTTATTTTGGTATTTTATTATTAAACTATAGAGGAGATTTCTGACCTGACTGAGCAAATTGCAGAGGGAGGAAAGCACATCCATGAATTGGAGAAAGTAAAAAAACAAATAGATCAAGAGAAGAGTGAACTACAGGCTGCCCTGGAGGAAGCAGAGGTACATGTTTTGTTTGCTCACTTAGGCATTACAAATAAGGTGAAAAGTCAACAGGGGATAACCCATATAATTCAGTGAGAAAACTGAATTGTACCTTGGGAATGCAGAACTCATAAGCTAAATTAAGATGTATGAAATTTTGTCTGGTTTTTTTTATGCCTTCTTGAAACAATCATCATAATGTACCAAAAAAAGTTATCTGACCTTGACATCTAGATAACCTAAATGCCACTTTTTCTAAAGGCATCCCTTGAACATGAAGAAGGCAAAATCCTTCGCATCCAACTTGAGTTAAATCAGGTGAAATCTGAGATTGACCGGAGAATTGCTGAAAAAGATGAAGAAATTGACCAGCTAAAGAGGAACCATCTCAGAATCGTGGAGTCGATGCAGAGCACCCTAGATGCTGAGATCAGGAGCAGAAATGATGCCTTGAGAATCAAGAAGAAGATGGAGGGAGACCTTAATGAAATGGAAATTCAGCTGAACCATGCCAACCGCCAAGCTGCTGAGGCAATAAGAAATCTTAGAAACACACAAGGAATACTGAAGGTATATCATGATAAACACACATGGTGTTACAGAGCCTGAGTATTATCATGTAACTCAAATTTTAATATTTTAGGAGAACTATGTGGTATATATCATCTAAATAATATAATGATTTGAAAATTTTATGTACACAGCTAAAAAATAGGTTAATTCTGGAAAGCACAGAACAGAGTTTACTTTATAATGAGAAGAGAAGACAAAGTGGGTGTGAGGAAACAGTGAAAGTGATGAGAGAGTGTAGTTACATGCCACTGCATAAATGACTTCATTTATCTAGACTACATTTGTTTAATATATATAAAATAACACCATCAGGCTAGTTGATAAGGATCCATTTCTGATTCAAAATTTTGTAGCTTAAGCCATAGTATTTTTCTATGATCTAAAATAATATACCATCATATTCTTCTGAGAACTGTTACCATAGGCTACAAAAGATTTGTCATTAAAGGGACTTGCAGGTTTTTCCTGTGTAATCATACTCTAAGTTATGAATATAATTGTGTGTGCATGACTCTAAATTTGTATTTGCTTTCATTGGAGCATGAATAAGAGTCCTTTTCTCTTTTTGTGTAGGACACTCAGCTACATTTGGATGATGCCATAAGAAGTCAAGATGACCTTAAAGAACAACTGGCAATGGTTGAGCGCAGAGCTAACCTGTTGCAGGCTGAGATTGAAGAGCTAAGGGCAACCTTGGAACAGACTGAGAGGAGCAGAAGGGTGGCAGAGCAAGAGCTTCTGGATGCTAGTGAGCGTGTGCAACTCTTGCACACCCAGGTGAGATTTGGGACTAGGATGAGCAAATGCACTCCCTGAGGCTTAAGACAACTTGGGAGGATAAGCTTGTTTATAAAGTAAGAAGTAATCTTGGCTAAGGTCCATTCCTGGAATTCTGGAAAATGTACATCAGTAAGTACATACTGGGGTCTAGCTGGTTCACAAGTATATTTATGGGCTGGCACGATCATGTCGATTTGAAATAATTTCAAGTTCTAGAAACTTTTATAAAAGAGCATAGGAAACTCCCTACTAATAACCATATATACAACATCGATGGCCATCTTCTCTTTTGCAACTCTAAACTGCAAATAGATAAGCAAATAAAATAGAGAAGGAATGAGCCGCCAAGTAATATTTATGTGTCATGTATGCAGATAAAGCTAACTTTATGGAATATAAAAAGAAGCTCATAAGTTTAAACTCATGGAGGTAATCATTACTGCTAGTCAGCATTCATGATTCATAATGAATTTGTTCCATAAATGGTGGTCTATCCTCACAATGCTAACATACAGCCATTTCAGCATGCATTTATTGTCATAGAAAGATGTTCTATGTTCACAATATAGTAAGTGAAAAAAGCAACTTAAAAATAATATGTAAAGCATAATCCTTTTTTAAAAAATATGCATAAAAATATCCAGAAAGATAAACAAAAGTGTTATCAATGGTTATCTCTGGATAGTGAGAGTACAATAATTATTGTTTCTCTTTTGCTAATTTGTATATTTTACTATTTTTACAATAAACATTATTGTATACCTTTAAAAGTTACAAAACAATAGTCATCACAGAAATGTTAAAATCACACACTACAAAATTTTTAAATTTGAATCAAAATAAGACATTTTTCTTACCCATTATTAGTATCCTTGAATTGACTGAGTATTTCAAATACTGTCCAAAACATAAGATATTCTTGGATCATTTTTGTACCAATAATAATGCTATTTATGCTCTTAAAATTAGAGCCAACAAAGATGAATAAACACTTAAAAATTAATAATCGATTTTTCATGAGCTGTGTCATACAGCATTTTAAATCTTTTCTTGGGGAGGGGGTAGTGCTTTATGTTTACAAACAAGCACTGATAAACTGCCAAAATCTTTGATATCAAAAATTAAATTTTACCTGAAAGAATTCAAGAGAATTTTTATTAACAGAAATATTGTTAGAAAGAAGAGAAGAAATAAGCTTAGACTCAACTTTTCATTTGGTTTTTACTCTGAACATTTCTCAGGGCAATAATTTATGCCTGTATACATTAATAAAATTGACAATGTAAATATTTATAATTAAACGTGCTTTTCTACTTTTTTATCAATTTAAAATAGAATACCAGCCTGATCAACACCAAAAAGAAGCTGGAGACAGATATTTCCCAAATCCAGGGAGAGATGGAGGACATTGTCCAGGAAGCTCGCAATGCAGAAGAGAAAGCTAAGAAGGCCATCACCGATGTAAGCAAGATGAGCATTTGTTTTACTGATACATATGCATTACCCATCATTACCAAGTTTCCTTATTTTCTTGATTTATTTGTTAATTAGGCAGCCATGATGGCTGAGGAGCTGAAGAAGGAGCAGGACACCAGTGCCCACCTGGAACGGATGAAGAAGAACCTGGAACAGACGGTGAAGGACCTGCAACACCGTCTGGATGAGGCTGAGCAGCTGGCCCTGAAGGGCGGGAAGAAGCAGATCCAGAAACTGGAGGCTAGGGTGGGTCCCCACCACTTCATTCAATCCCTAGCCTGTTCACACAGCAAGTTAGTTACAGCCAGTTGTTAAACACCTTTGTTGTCTTTCAGGTGAGAGAGCTTGAAAATGAGGTTGAAAGTGAACAGAAGCGCAATGTTGAGGCAGTCAAGGGTCTTCGCAAACATGAGAGAAGAGTGAAGGAACTCACTTACCAGGTGACCAGTCTCCATATGTTCCAAATTTTATTTTCATAAAAATAAAAATGAGTTGTTTTCAAATAATGACACTATGTATTTGCTACCTTTTACATTTCAGACTGAAGAGGACCGCAAGAATGTTCTCAGGCTACAAGACTTGGTGGACAAATTACAAACCAAAGTTAAAGCTTATAAGAGACAAGCTGAAGAGGCTGTGAGTATCTTCACAGTGAGAGAAAGGTTCAAGAGCAAGTCCAGGTTTTGTAGAGCCTGAAGTTTATAGAATGTAAAAGGCTTTCTTTAATGCAAAGAACACAAGATTGGGAATACAAAATTAGGTATGAAAATGAGTATTTATTTACCACAAATTACTGGAGCCTCAGAAATTCAGGTTCACTTCTTCTGACACCTCTTTAAGTAGCTTTCCAGACATGGTAACACAGAAATGCCTATTGGTTAAAACCCAACTCCCTCCCTATCTAGAACACTCTACAACTCCCATCTGGGAGTACTATATTCCCAGCACTCAAAGGGACTGTGCAAATGAGGGCTCTGAAAATTAGACCTTATTTAACTTCATGATAAATTCATCTCAGGGCATTTCTTTTTCATTTGGCTGCAGTTATCTTCCTTATCCTATTAATTCTGAAACCTTCCTTAAGGTTCTTTGTATTTAATACTACCACTGTGCCTACTTTTTAAAGTTTGTTTCACAGAAACAAGATTGACTCAGATTCCCACTATGTCGATCTCCCTGTGACCATTGTAGCATCTTAAGTTTGCCAGGAATAGTGCTAAGTGAGAGAGACTGGGCAGAGGGATTGCAGCCCACTCATTCATTGAGGCAACTATACGGGATGCCTTGTCCCCAAATTAGTATATCACCAAATAACAGAACCTTTTTGCTTTCCCATTCACAAAGCAAATCCTGTAGCTGCTTCCAGTAACAAAGGCAATAAGAATCAGAAAATCTCAATTTTCTCATACTCTCAAATGCTTTCTTCTCAGGAGGAACAATCCAATGTCAACCTTGCCAAGTTCCGCAAGATCCAGCATGAGCTGGAGGAGGCCGAGGAGCGGGCTGACATAGCCGAGTCCCAGGTCAACAAGCTGCGTGTGAAGAGCCGCGAGGTTCACACAAAAATCATAAGTGAAGAGTGATTAGTTCTAATACTTAAAGGTGACCAAAGAGATGCGCAAAATGTGAAGTTCTTTGTCACTGTCAGATGTCACTGTAACATCAAGGAAATACAATCTGCAGAGAATCTTGCAATCTAAAAATGCATATGTCTCTTAATTACAAGTCCTATGGTGCTATTAGAACTAATTCATTTATTCAACATTTGTTAAGCTCTTACTGGTACAATCAGAGGTGGTGACACAAGTAAATGTGGGCAATGAATGAACTTTAATAGAAGACAAATTAAATAAAGTGCTCTGAGAGGATGTGAAGATGATTAATGCACCCTGAATTCCAGTCAACTAATTTTAATGAGTACCAAGTATGTGTGTGCACAGACATGGGCACCCAGGATATAACATTATCGCTGCCTTTAAAGGGCTCAAACTAGTGGGAAAGACAGCATCTCGAACAAATTACAATACAACATACATATTCTGATTGAAGTGTGAAAACAAAGTGTGACAATAACATTGAGTGAGCTTCTAACCTGAGGAATCCAGAAAAGCTTCTCGAAGAATACTATAAGCTAGCTCCTAAAAGATGAGTAGATAGTTTAGGTAAAAGAGAAAAGGAGATGCTCATTCAAAGAAGAGAAAATGAGCCTGAGATTTCATAGTAGTTTACACATAGGTGCCATGAGCAAAGGACATCAGATGAGGCCGGAGATAGGAGTTAAAACCTGACTGTGAAGGATATAGTTTCATATGCAGTGCTGGGGAATTGGGACATGCATCAAACTAGTCAGATTTCATGAGGAGAGTTGACACAATTCTGGCAGTGGTATGGAGGATGGAGTAGGATAGGAAAAACCAGAGCCTGGAATGGCTGTTAGGAAGGCTATTAAAATTGACAAATTGGAAATGACAGTGATGGAAATGAACAAGAATGCAGAGTGAAAGTGAGAGTTCTAATACTGGTATTTAAAAAAAAGACTGGGAGAGCACAGAAGAAGTTAAACAGTTTCACAACATTCAAACCTCCCAGTTACTTTGTGGTTATAGATTTTACTTCCTTCGGGGGTTGGGGGGGGGCGTGGGAATCCTTTTCCTCTGAACTGCCTCCCTCTCCAAAAAAAAGGACAGAAGTTTCTGGACAATTATTCCTATTAACCTTTAATTTCTACGTACAATTCTGCTGACCGAGGAACCTGATTTTTTTTCAGTACCATTCATATTTTAAGGTGGAAACAAAGAGGGAATTTATTTCTTAATAGCAAAAATTAATGTGGCTACTTTATCATAGCCATTGCCAGAGTGGTTTTTTCTTTAATACTTTTTAAAGCTTACGATTTGGCTTCTTTGTGTGGACATTTAAAAAATAAAATAGCGGAATACCAATATATTATAGTGGTAAATGTACCTTTCTAATGAGGAGATTCCTTCAGGGAATTTCATTCCTTAGTATGAGAATCTTAATTAGTAGTAAAAATCCTGCTTCATGAGAAGAAGATTTAAAGGAGATAGAAAATGATTATAAGGACTATTTCACGTAGGCCATTATAAAGACTAAAATGAAATATCCTGCCTAGAGTAGGCATTTATTATCAAATTTTAATTAAACTCTGTAGAGTTAACCTATTAACCTCAAAAGCACCAGGCAATTGCTTTATTATTTTGTCTCCTAAGTACTTAAATGATTGCTTATATAGAGAGTTGAGAGTAGATTTAATTATGTGTGGATCAATTATTCTGGGGTCCCTAATTAAAGCAGCAAGGATTTAGAATAACAGCTATTCTGGTTAATATTCTTCCTCACAGATTAGGTGATTTATAGACTTATTTCCTTGTCCTCTACAACAAAACCATGCATGACAATCTAGAAATACTTATAATACTCTTTGCCTTTTCTTTAATTGGTATGAGAGGTCATTGAGATTTGGGAATTGTTTCTAACCTATTGATACTGGATACGAGAATCCAAATTGGATGCATTCAAGAAGAAGGCTGGAGACTGTCTCTAAGAACAACTGAGAAGTAGAAACAATGAAGGTAGTTTAAGTCTAATTCCTCCCCGATAAGTAGCATGAAAACTTACTGTGACAGAAAGAAATTGAGACTGGAAGAAGACTGTGAAATGTTACAAAGAGCAAGGGACTTTTTCTCTAACGTATCTATAAACCTATTTAAAATGTATACATAGGGAACTAGGAAGAAATGATCATGCCCTGGGGTTTCTGGTATCTAGCCAGGCATCATTACACTAATAAAATCCCCTAAGAATTTGTAATAAGCCTAATTTTATTATTTCTCTATGTTCTGAAGACTTAAAGACCATGGTTACTAAAAGTGAATTCTGAAACCACTGACATACTGATACTTGAAATTAGTATATTTTTAGTTTAATAAGAAATTAAATAAACAACATCCTCCAGGATGCCAAGGATTCAGTCTTTAATAGTAGAATATTTAGATATAAGATAGATAAAAGGGGAAGTAATGTTTAGAGTAGAGGGATCTTAATGTTTCTTCTTTTCTTGATAACTACTTGGTTATTTGAACACTCATAAGTTGAGTTGAAGGAAAATATTCATCAACTAAAAAGGCATTTAACGAAATGTATCTTGACAAGTGCTTGATAAGTGCTGAGAGAAGGAAAAAAGGAGGTAAGAAAATATAGCTACAAAAGCCATTTACTCACAATTTTGCAGAGAGCCAACTCTGTGTATTAAGACATCCAACATAATTCCTCATGAATCTAGGGACTATGTGAACCTCCACAAGAATGGTTCTCAAATTTAGCATGTATCAGAACCATCTGGAGAGCCTGTTAAAACATGGATTGTTGGGCCCCACCTCCAGAGTTTCTAATTTAGTAGGTCTAGAGTAAGACCCAAGAATCTGCATTTCTAACAAGTTCCCAGGCGAAGTCAACATTTAGTAAGTTAAATATTGTAATCAAGAAATATTAGTGGATTGCATAATAATTTAATAAGAACTTAATATGTGTCAGGCACAATGTTAGATATTCTATATGTATTCACCAAAAATAAAGCCTAAAACAGAGGATATTGAGTAATTAATAGCACTAAAAAAAATCAGTAAGGAGACTTCTGTTTCCAGGAAAAGGGAGTTGACCCACTCTTCTCTACTCTTCCCGCTAAGTACAACTAAAACCCCTAGACATTATACATAAACCTAACAGAAGAAATTCTGAAAGGTGGAGAGAAAAAGATGAACCAGATAGGTAAGTTCCCTGAGTTTTCTCTTTGCCTCATATGCCCCAGTCTTGGAGCAGACAATACAGAAACATCAATGGATTCAGACAAAAGATCCCCTCTAGCCAAAGGACAAAGTAATGGGAAGCCTGGAAAGACAGAAAACTTTTAGATAATAACTGCCATAGTCCAACCAAACAACATAGAAAATACTATGGAGCCACTCCATCACCAACATAAGCCAAGTAGGAAGCTTGTATTTCCACCCCAGTGATGCTGCATCAGGTTCCCCAACATCACTACCAAATTGGTGTCGGAGGAGGGCACGTAGGAAGACAAGACTTACATGCCTGCTGGCCAGGGAAAGGAAACCCACAAATTATGTCAGTAGTGACAACATGAGAATCATTGACTCTCAACTACCTGGCAGTAATAAGGTACCTCTTGTCCTCACTATCAGAGGAGAC
This sequence comes from Rousettus aegyptiacus, assembly GCF_014176215.1. Lineage (NCBI taxonomy): Eukaryota > Metazoa > Chordata > Mammalia > Chiroptera > Pteropodidae > Rousettus > Rousettus aegyptiacus. The sequence continues at coordinate 71,246,598 of NW_023416309.1, forward strand.
CTAATGGAAAGTCAGCACTTTCACAATTGCCTGATGGTAATGAGGTCCCCTCCCAACTGTGGTGTCAGAGGAGACCATATAGGGAGCCAGAATGCCAATCCCCACCCAAGAGTATTGAGGGTACCTCCCTCACACATGGGAACAAAAGGAAACCTAGACTTGAACCTCTATGTGGCAGTAACAAAGTGGCACTAATCCCTTTCCCTTGACACAGCAATGTCACATGAAGCCAGATAAAAGGTTTAAATAAGATCCAGAATCTCAGATCATAATAAAAAATGTTCAGGTTTCCCCTTTACTGGGTATTTACCCCAAAAACTTGAAAATTCATATCCGAAAAGATATTTGCACACCAATGTTCATAGCAGCATTATTCACAGTGGCCAGGACATGGAAGCAACCAAAGTCTCCTATGATAGATGATTGGCTAAAGAAGCTGTATTACATATATACAATGGAATATTACTCAGCCATAAGAAGAGATAAAATACTGCTATTTGCGACAACATTGATGGATCTTGAGATAACCATGCTAAGGAAAATAAGCCAGACAGAAAAAGTTGAAAATCACATGCTATTACTTAAACGTGGGATATAAACCTAAAAACAACAAATGAACAGGACAAACAAACAGAGACTCATGGACATGGACTATAGACAAGATATTACCAGAGGGGAAGGGGTGGAGGGAGGGGGAAGGTAGATGGGGCAAAAGAGGTCAAATATGTAATGACTGAAAGAAATCTAACTATGGGAGGTGAACACACAGTGTAAATATATATATGCCTTACTGTTAAAGAATACAGATGAAACTTATTGGATTTCATTAATCAATGTCACCATAAAAAAATGAAAAAAAAATCTTTTAAAAAAAGCATATGTAATTTAAACAAATATAAATAAAAAAATAAAATTTTTACTTTTTACCTAAAATGTAAAACTCAGAACCTAATATTACATGCTACTTTTCTTGATAGTTTCTTTTTTATTAAATATATATCTAGAAATAGTACTTCTTGCATATTAAACTTTCTTCTCATAAAATTTTTTTTAAATGTTCAGGTTTCAATTGAAAATTACTTGTCCTATCAAGAAGATCTCATATTTAATGAAAAAGGATAAGTGAATGGAAAAAGCCAAAGCAAGATGATAGATATTAGAATGATCTGAAAATGGTTTCAATCATCTGTAATAAAAGGATGTTTCAAAGAACATTTATTAAGATGCTTGAATAAATGTAAAAATATAAAGCCTCGGGAAAGAAATAAATGATATAAAAAACAAATCGAAATTTTAGAAATGAAAAATACAATAACTGGAATAAAAAGCTCAGTGAATGAGCTCAATGGAAAAATAAAGGGGACAGAGGAAAGAATCAGTGAACTAGAATGTAGAAGAAAAAACCTGATCTGAAAATGTGAAACTAATTAAAATTATTTTTAAAAAAACACTTAAAGCCTCTGGAAATGGTCCTAACAGAAAATGGCAAATAAAGGAACATCTATTGAGAAAACCTATGAAAATTCCATGGTACTTGAGTGAAAATCACTTCCTCTCTCCCACCCTACCAACTCAGAGAAACAGGGACTACACTCCAGATTACCAGGTCAAGAACACAAGGCTCTTTCTTTCCCCCACTCCAGCCAGATGACTTTATTCCCAGAACAAGACATCAATATTTCTCATTATGTCCCCAGCTACTTATTTCTGAGGCTAAGTCCTTGACAACTGTAGTCAAGAGGTTGGGTCTCTACTCTTCTTTCCAGCCACCATTTATAAAATAGAGGCTCTCTCATGGGTATGATGTGTTTAGAATCTGATCAAAACTTCACTTGGCTTGAGAGGTGATGGTTTCACACCAGGAGGGTCAAGCCAAGAAGATCTCAGGCTGTTACTGTCCCCCACCACCAAGTACTCAGCTCTGAGAGTAGAAGTGTCACTCAGAGAGAAATTTATAACTGTTCCTGTCAATAGCTCTAGAATCCTAGCTCAGAGACTTTGCTTGGGGGGAGAATCAGGTCAAAAAACAGAAACCTTCTAATCTTTTCCCAAATGAACTAATTTCATTTGCAACAGAGAGCAAAGAAGTTCAAGTCTAAGTTCACTCTCAAGATCAGTAGAAGTTGTAGTGAAAGTAAATTGAAAGAGACTTGGGATACAAGTTAAACTAGGCTAGCTAGAATTCAAGAGAGAACAATGGAAAAGGTAGTTAGGAGTAGCCCTCCTAGGAGGAGAAAATATCAAACACTGACCTCAGGAACAATTTTTTTCAAAGGAGCCAGAATTTGATTGGATTCATCTGTAGAGCAATTTATGTCCAAGGTAGCTTTTAAAAACAATAAAACAAGAAGCTAGCAATTAGTGGAGTTTAACAACTACATGTAGTCAAGAAAACAGAGGGATAGAACCCTACCAAGGCAACTGTAAACATACCAAAGCTGCAATCCCAGAGGGGCAACATCAGAGGCCTAAGACTGTTGAGTGGGAAATAAACTTCGCTAAAATAAGCCAGCTAGTTAAAAACAAATAAACAAAACCGACAAGCCCTGGTAAGGGTGGCAGTACCCATAGTTGATACAATATGTCTAGTTTCCAACAACAACAACAAAAATGATGAGTCGTACACACAAACAGTTTTGACTGTTTTGAAAAAAACAGGCAACAGAAACTGCCTGTGACAGTAACTAGATGTTGAATTTAAAGGAAAAAGATATCAAAATAACTATTATAAACATGTCTACAGGAGGAAAGGAAATCATGATGAAAAAAATAAAGGAAGGAATGATGACAATTTCATGTCAAATGGAGACTATGAGTAAAAAATAGAGATTATTTTTAAAAGAACCAATGAAATTCTGGGGTCGAAAAGTACAATAACAAATAAAAAATTTGTCAAAGGGTCTTAACAGTATAGTTGAACGGACAGAAGAAAGAATAAGCAAACTTGAAGACAGACTATGGTAGAGTTTTTGCAAGTCAAAAAACAGAGAGGGGGCAAAAAAAGAAGAATTAAGAGGGACTCAGAGAAATGTGAGATTCCATTAAACATACCAGTATATGTGCAATGGAAGTACCAGAAGGAGAGGGGAGAGAGTAAAATGGATAGAAAACATATTGAAAGATATAATGGCTGAAAACTCCTTGAATTTATTCAAAAACAATATATATACACTTCCAGGAAGCACAACGAACTCCAAGTAGGATACATACAAATAGATATGCAAACAGACATAAAATAGAACAAATGCTGAAAATCAAAGACAAGAGAAAATCTTGAAATCAGCAAGAGAAAAACAACTTGTTATTTATAAGGGAATAATAAGATTAACAGCATACATCTCAGAAACAATGGAGGCCAGAGGCAATGGAAAGACAGACTCAAAGTGCTCAAAGAAAAACTATTGTCAACCAAGAATCATTTATCCATTAAAGCTATCCTTCAAAACAGAAAGCTGAACACTTTCTCTGATAAACAAAAACTTACTAGCAAACTTGCCTTATAAAAAATACTAAAGAAAGTTCTTCACACTGAAAGCAAGTGTCCTCAGTCAACAATTCACACACAAAAATAACAAAGTGCTCTAGCAAATATAATTACATAATTATAAAAGACAGTATAAATACATATTTTCTCCTTTCTTCTATTAACTTATTTTAAAATAATTGTATAAAATAATACATACACCAGGTGTTGTTGGGAAAATGACACAAAGAAATCTAATATGTCCATACAGCAAAAGAAACCATCAACAAAATGAAAAGGCACCCTACAGAAAGGAAATATTTGCAAATCATGTACTGATAAAAAATTAATATCTAAAATATGTAAAGAATTTAAATGATGCAATTGTAAAAAAATCTAATTTAAAAATGGGTAAAAGACCTGAATAGACATTTTTACACAGAAGGCATGCAAAGACATACAAATGGCCAACAGGTACATGAAAAGGTGCTCAACGGCACTAATCATCAGGAAAATGTAAATCGAAACCACAATGAGCTGTCACCTCACATCTGTTAGAATAGTTATCATCAAAAAGAGAAGAAATAAAAAATATTGGCAAGGAACTGGAGAAAAAAAAATCTTTATGCACTGTTAGTGAGAATGTAAATTGTTGCAGCCACTATGGAAAATAGCATAGAGGTTTCACACACAAAAAAAATTAAAAATATAACTACTATATAATACAGAAATTCCACTTCTGGATATTTATCTGAAGGAAGCAAAATCACTATCTCCAAAAGATATCTGCACCAATATATTCATTGCAGCATTATTTACAATAGCCATGACATGGAAACAACCCGAGTTTTATCAACAGATGAATGAATAAAAAAAATAATGCCCCCTCCCACATACAGACTGGTATACTATTCAGCCATAAAAAAAAAATCTTACTATTTGCCACAACATGAATAGGTCTGGAGGGCATCATACTAAGTAAAATAAGTCAAACTGAAAGATAAGTACTGTATGATATCATTTATATGTGGAAAACCAACTCAGATACAAAGAGCAGATTGGTAGTTGACAGAGGTTGGGGAGAGGGGTGGACAAAATGAGTGAAGGTGGCCAAAATGTACAAATTTCCAGTTTACCATGAATAAGTTCTAGGAATATAAGGTACGGCACAGTGGCAATAGTTAATAATACTGTATTATAAATTTAAGTTGCTAAGAGAGTAGATCTTGAAAGTTCTTGTCACAAGAAAAATTTTTTTTGTGACTTTGTAGGAGAATGAATGTTAACTGAACTTATTAGAGTAATTATTTCTCAATGTATACATATATCAAATCATTGCACACCTAAAATTAATACAATGTTTTTTACCATCTCAATTAAAAACAAAATTTTAAGCTTGGTACGATCCTACGTAGATCCCTGTATTAAAGACCCACTTTAAACCAAACTCCAACTTCTAAAATATTTACTAAATATCTACTCATTGGTGATTTTTTCCCTATTATAGTAAGCAATAAATTCATCTTTACCTAAAACAAAGAAAGAAATGTAGTATATGTACAATACATTTGCCAATGCAGCACAAAGTAGCTGTGTGGGTGCAAAGCTATACTGGATTAAGAAAATGACTATAGATAGTAAAATAATAATTATAACAATGTATTACTGTTAAGAGATGTTTTAAGTACATCTTGTACTTAACATATTAAGTACTTAATATATTAAGAGATACAATACATAATAATAATGTGACAAAATGGGGGAAAAGAATAAAACTATTTAGGATTAACATTTCTATATATCACCGGAACAGAACTAGTGTAAATCTGAAACTGTTCTGAAAAATTAAGGTGCATATGATAAATCCCAGAGCAATCATTTTTAAGAATTACTTAAATCATTAAAAAAAAATTAAAATGTTACCTGAGAAAATACTTACTTTGCTGCAAAAAAAAAAGTAAAGAAGAAAGTAACAATAAAAGAATGAGACATACAGAAAATAAAATTAAATAAAAGATGTAATTTCAACTATATCAATAATAACCTTAAATATGTATGGGTTAAATAATCCAATAAAAAGGCAAAGATTGTCAGACTGGATAAAAAACAATTTGAATTAAAAGATACAAATAAATTAAAAATAAAAGGGTGGAAAAAATATATCATGGAAAAAGCAACCATAAGTTATACTGATATAAAACAAAACAGACTTTGAAACAAACAAACAAAAAATGTTACTAGAGATTAAGAAAGACATTTTATAATAGTAAAAGGACAAATCCATCAGAAACATATGATGCTTATATACATATTTATTTGTACCTAATAACAGAGCACCAAAAAAAATGAAGGAAAAACTGACAAAATTGAGGGAGAAAAGACAATTCGACAATGATAGTTTGAGATTTCAATAACAAATTTTCCATAACGGAACAACTAGAGAGAAGATCATAAGAAAATAGAAGACTTGAGCAACAATATAAACCAAGTAAACCTAACATATCTATAGAACACTCCATTCAACAACAAAATATATATTCTTCACAAATGCGCATGGAACATTCTCTTGGATGGACCATACACTAGGCTATAAAACAAGTCTTAGTAAATTTAAAAAGACAGAAATAGTATAAAGTATGTTCTCTGGTAAAAATGGAATAAAATTAAAAATTAATATCAGGAAAAAATTGGAGAAACTAACAAATATGTGGAAAGTAAATAACTCATAAATAATCAATGGATCAAAGAAGAAATCAAAATAAAAATAAAAAATACTTTGAGATAATGAAAATTAAGACACAACACATTTAAACTTATGAGATGCCGCCAAAGTAGTTCTTAGAGGGAAATTTATACCTATAAGTGCCTATAGAGGAGAATGACATCAGGAACATGACGGAGTGAGAGATATCCCCAGATATCTCCCCTTGAAATAACAATCAGCTGAACATCTAAAACTCAACAAAACACACCCAACCTGCACACCAGCATGTCTGAGCATGGGATCTGCACATAAGAGCTACCATAGGTCAGAACCCTGGGAGCCAGGAGGTAGACTGGGAGAAACAAAGCTGCTTCTCACAGTTTGAGCTCCCTAAAGGAGTAGTGGGAGAGGAGAAAGTGCAGTGGGTTTCCTGAACAACACTGCCTGAGAGAGCTGTGAGCTCCATACAGTAGCAGTGCCCAGTGACCAGAGCAGAAGCCAGAGACGTGGGTACAGCAAAGAAGCAACAGTGTATTATTACCAGCCATGTTACAAAACATGAGACTGAACTGCAGACCCCATCCCATAACTCAGAGGGCCCCTACCACCATATCCTCCAAGAGCAAACACCGCAGATCCCCAGGGGCATTGAGTAAACACTACTGAAAACTGTCACTAACATTGACAGGGACTGAGACAGAAGGTAGCAAGCATGATTGAATATCTATGAGGAAGCAAAAGGTATTATTAAGGCTTTATATAAAGCAGAGATCCAAGGGGCTTAGACGCCACCTACTGGAAACCAAAAGAAAAATGCCTTTTTTGAAACAGGCTAAAGAGAGACCTTTATATAATCAATCTTTCTGGGGAAAAAAAAAGCAAAAATACATTTCCATTAATGCCCAGGTGGAGAAATAGTCCATTAAATAACATGGACAGGAAAAAATGGCATAAATGACAGAGGTTCTGTTCATCCCTCCGGCGACCAAATCAAAGTTGTCACAGAAACAAGAAACAAGCAACAAGGAAAAATCGCCTGGGATCTAGATGAACAAGCCATACAACTAGGGAGAAATCCAAGAAACCATTCTGCAATGGCGGAAGGTAGGATGGGGTGAGGATGCGGGGCTGCCCAGTCCCAAGCAGCTGAGACACAGGCAGTGGTAGAGGTAGGCGCCTCTTAAAGAGGGGTTCAGCTGCAGGCCAAGTTTATCCCTGGCCTGTGCCCCTTCAGGGCCACCTGTTAAGATTCAGCAAGCAATCCACAGATGCTGTGCTTATAGTTGCCTCAAGAGGCCCCACCAGAAACTGAGGTCAGCTGCTACCAGTGTTAGTTTTAGAGTTGGCTCAGCAAGGAGCTCTAGACTCCCTGAGGACACAGCTAGATGTGGCTTGAGTTGGGCCTCATGTTGGGGGAGGCGTAGTTTCAAGGAATCCTCTGGGCAGAGCAACATCTGTTATCCAGTTCGATGACATCTCAGCTATGACAGTGCTGAGTCCACACACTAGGAGGGGAGAGGGCTCAACAGAGGAGCAATGGATACCTCTGGCACTTTTGCCAGGGAGAGAGCCTCGCCTCTGGCTCTCGCTTCAACTACTCAGTGTCTCCTTGTAAGTTCCTGGTGCCCCCGGGGCAGCCGATGCAGTGCTGGTACTTAGATCAAGTAGGTCTATCACTGCAAAAGTCCACTCACGAACACAGCCCCGTTAAGAGGCTGCAGCTGCAGCTGCCACTGCCACAGCCTCTGTCCCACTCAGCCAGTCAGAGACAGGGCAGCCTCATATCTTTGCCCCTTCCTACCTTCTACCATTGCAGGGTGATTTCTTATTTCTCTTCCTAGTTGTAGAGCTTCTATTCATCTAGAGCCTAGGCAATCCTAGGTGACTTTGCTTGCTGTTTGTTCCGTGTTTCTGTCACAGCTTTGATTTGGTCACAAGAGGAATGAAAAAAATCCTCTATCATCTCCGCCATTTTTTTTTCGAATGGGGTACCTGGGTGACCTGGAGGCATTGGAGGACATTAGCCAGAGGGTACTCAGGTGGGTTTTGTTCCAGGAAATCGCCCCAGCCAGCTGCCAGGGATGTGATGGAGCACCTTGGTACAGCCCACCAGCCTCTGGGATGGGTGCTCCGCTGGGAGGTTTCCAGCGTTCTGCTTCCTGGGTTCTCCTGATGGACAGCCACACAGCTAGCTGGGCAAGGGAAGAGTGACAGTGCTGTGGTGGTGCCTCAGAACGCAAAGGACTCTATTGAATATTTAAGTAAGCCTATAAAAAACTACTTAATCCAAGAAGTAAATTGAGCATGTGTCAAATTATAATATAAATTGTATGTTAACAGCAAACATTTGGAAAAATAAAAATGTAAAAACCAATACCATTTACAATAGTATCAAAGAAACCACAAAATATTCTAGAGATAAATGAAAAAATAATCTCTACATTGAAAACTATAAATCATAACTGAGAGAAAGCAAGTAATACCTAATTAAATTACACACACGCATATATGTACACGAGACACCATTTTCTTGGACTAGAAGATGCAGTATTGCAAATCTATCAGTTCCTCCCAATTGATTTAAATATTTAATGTAACACAGTCATAATACCATCGCACATTTTTTTGAGAACTTAGCAAGCTGATATTAAAATGCATATAAAATATAAAAGACCTAGAATAGCAAAGCAATCTTGAAAAAGAAGTACAAAGTTGGAGGACCTACTCAACAGATTTTGAAACTTATTATAGACTGACAGTAATTAAGATAGTGTAGTATTAACAAAAGGGTAGAAAAAATATAGTCATTGGAAGAGAATAGAGAGGAATAGAGAATCTGGAAATATATTCACTATATATATAGTCAAATAATTTTTTTTACTAATTTGCCAATGCAATAAAATGTGGAAAGGAAAGTCGTTTTAAAAAACAATGCTGGGTCAATTACATATCTATATGGAAAAAATAATAACTCGTGCCATATATAATAATTAACTCAATAGATTTAACAAACTTAAATGTAAATCTTAAAATTATAAATTATCTAAAAGAAAAAGAAGAATCATATCTTTGTGATTATGGGCAAAAATTCTTAAACAGAACATAACTAGCACTAAATACAAATAAAATTTTATAGTAAACCTGTCCTGTTCAGAATTAAAACCACTGTTCACCAAGACACCTTTAAGAACATAAAAAGACAAACTACAATTTGGGAGTGTTGCAGAATAATCAGAGCAGCGAGATACCAAGCACCACTCAGAGAGCTGGAGAACTCAGGTTTATTATGGCGGCGGTCCCAGAAGGGCTAGTGCTCTGAAGATGTGGGCCCTGAGCTCAGATGTAACCTTGCTTTTACAGGGCTTTTCCAAGCAGTAACAATTGGCATGGGCTGACTGGTTAATTTGTCCTCAGGCAGTTACAGACCTCGGGAGTTGCCATGGGTTACAGACAATCACAGAGCTTGAAATTTTCAGACAGAAACTCAGGCAACACATCTGTTATCTAAACAGAACAAGAAAAAAGGAGGATGAGTCTTTAGTTATTTTTGACGTCACCCTGTCCTTCAGCCTATTTGGCAAGCATGTCTACAGAAGTAGAACAAAGAGCTATTTACAAAGTTAACCATTTGAGTGAAAAATTCCTCTTTAAGAGAAAATATATGCAATACATATATGCAGCAAATGACTTTAATGTCTATAAAGTACATATACAAAACAAAAAAAAAATCCAACATAAATGAGCCAAAGACTGACAGACACTTTCAAAAAGAAGATATGTGGAGGTCTAATAACAAAATTAAAAGATATTCAATATCACTGGTCTAGAGGATACAGATTAAAATCACTAGGAGATGCCACTACACATCCACAAAGATGGCTAAAATCATAAATACTGACAATGACATACTGGTGAGTATGCTGGGCAACTATATCTTACATATATTACTAGTGAGCATGTAAAATGGTTCAACTATTATATTTAAATCATTTGGCCATTTCTTATAAATTAAATGTAGACCTTTACACCTTTTGATACAGCAATTCCTCTCTTTTGTGAGGGAATAAATGAACACATGTTATAGCCTCCCATGGAAATACTATTCAACAATAAGAAGAAATTAACTACGTGCAATAACATATATGAGTCTTAAGAAAGGTGAGTTATTTTCTGTGGTTGAAGATCAGATAATTAGAGTTTTATATTAGAAAAGGTAAGGATGTGTTAAGTGGCTATTTTTCCTCTGCTTTTCCTCACTGGGAAGAGAAAATAGAGAAATTATTAGGGCAAAGGGTATTTTAGAAATTGTAAACTAACTTTTTTTGCAAGGACTCTTAAAGCAAAAGGATCATTAGAAACAGTAATTTAATGCCAGACTTGGGCTTAATTGTAAGCAGATACTAGTGAAAAGAGCATGGACAATGGATATAAGCCAGATCTTGAAAAAGCTTGTACTCTAAGTTAAAAGAAATGTGTTGTCACTCAAGAATTGTGTAAGAGATATCTGCACATTGGAGAAGGGTTGGAATATACCAATGTATCAGCTTTAGCATAATATATCTCACACTTTAGTTTCCATATATATATATATATTGTCCATTAAAACTCTGTACTTAATTGTTTATTGTTATTTTAAAGAAGGTTTTTCAAAGGTTTTTCATTCACAAGGTTACAGCTAAAGAACAGAAGTGGAAAATGTGTTAGGTTGATCCAAATCTCAGATTAAAGTGTTGGGTTTCACCACTGACCACATAATCAGATCACCACCACTTAACAGGTGGCCACTTAATACAAAGTAACTAGATAGACATTTAAATTGTTTCCAAAATTTTGCTGTTAAATGCTAAATGCACAGCTTTGGCATGCCTTCTTGTTCCCCTGTGCTTCTGTAGGAAAGAGAGCAGGAAGGGAAATTACTGCAGTTTTAAATTTCAAAAGATGCAGCAAATTGCCCCGGAATTTTATATTCTTATCCAAAATATATAAGAGCATCCACTCTCCCTCATTACCGTTTGCTACTATAGAATATTTTTTGTCAATCTGATGGGTAGGTGAAATATTCTTTGCACCTCCGGAGCTTAAGTATGTTTTCAAGTTTATTGGCCATTTGTACTGACTCTTCCACAAATTGTCTATTTATATCTTTTGGCTACTTTTTCTATTTGCATCTCTCTCTCTTTCTTCTTGATTTGGAGGATATAAATATTTTTATTACTTTAAAGTCTCGTTTTGTCTTAATAGTTTAGACTTCAATTCCCAGAAACTTGTGTTCTTTTACTACAAATTCTAATATTACAATTCCCCATCAAGTTATTACTCTAACCTTTCAGTTACTTCCAAGTCTGTTCCCTTTCCATGAAAAAAAAAATACCCCCAATCTCAAGAAATTCAGTTTATTTTTAGCTGTGTTGGGATAGAATAAATTTAAATGATTCTTGAACATCTAAAATTATTTCTATTACACCAGCATCAGGCACAGTTAAGTCTACAATATAAAGACTTCTTGATTTCATTCCCTCTTTTCTTTTCCAAGAGCTGTTGGCTTGGTTCAGGTCCTCAACTCCTTCCTAAAATAGTACAACAACTGCTTAAGTGAGTTCTTTACCTCTGTCTCACTCCTCTAATACATCTTCCACGCTGCTACCATAATTGTATTTGAAACGCAGATCTTATGATGTCAGTTCCTTGTTTAAAAGATTCCAGTGATATCCCATGACTCATAGTAATAAAGCCCTATCTTTTACATAATTTTAAATAGAGTAATTATAGTCAATATTTAATAACTATTTACTTCATTGCCAGAAAATTATGCTAGATGCTTTACATATACTTCTCCACAAAATACATTAATCCCATGAGATAGTTGAAAATTATTATTGTTTTCCTTTAACAGATAAACAAACTGAAGCTTACAGAGATTAGCTGACCTACCTAAAATCACACACAATAACATCTGGCTAGTTACACTGATATTTAAAATATTGTGCACACTACGAAAAGCATGACAGCCAGTTTGCTGCTTCTAAAACCTATCTATTAAAAGAGGATCTCACGGTGGATTTTTAAAATAGCTACTTGCATTTTAAAAGTGTGATGTGAAATAAAATAACCAAGAAAGGTCGAAAATAAAGGTATGTAAAAAGATAATCCAAACATATGCTACCAAAAAAGTAAAAGCAAATATAGCAAAATATTAGCCAAAGTAGAATTCAATGCAAAATAAAACAAAAGTGGCAGAGATAGTTCAAATTTTACTTAGTTTTTATTTATTTATTTTTATTATTTTTTTAATGTCAGCATCAGGTATACACTACACTGGTTATACAGTTATATAACTTATGAAGTAATCCCCCTGATTACTCTAGCACCCATCTGGCACTACATATAGCCATTACAATCTACCAGAACGATATAGTGATCACAAATTTCTATGGAGTTAGCAACCACCTTTGAATTATACAAACAAAAATCTGAAAGATCTGAGAACAATCATAGTAGAGGATTTTAACTTACATACTAGTAAAATAATAGATCAAGTAGACAAAACTAAAAACCCAGATGAATCACACAAATAACAAGCTCAATTGTCAAGACAAATATAAAATTTTGTAGTCAAAATGAAGAGAATATAAATGCTTTTCAAACATCCAATACATGCATTTTCAATGGAGACGGCATCACTCTTTAAGAAGTGAAAATTGGGTCTGAGATGTGCAAAAAAAAAAAAGAGATATTATAATAGTTCCCCCACTCAGCTCAATTCTAGCTAAAAAATATCTTATTGCTTTTCTTGTTAGGGAGAAATTAAATTAGAATGTATTTAATTAAAATCTTATTACTTAGTATTTTATTTCTTAGGTAGAAATTAAACTTAACTGATGAATTTAATTTAAATAATTTTTTTCTCCTCAGTGGATAATAATTTAAATAAAACAGTTAAAAAACAATGATCTAAAACATTCACAAAAATTGAGCCTTGCTAGGAAAAAGAATATAAGTATATTAGCTTATACATGTATAAAATACCTCTTAGAGGCATACAAGAATCTGATGAGTGTTGTTGACTCTGAAAAAAACTAAATAGTTGAGAGACAGAAGAGTGAGAAAAGGTTTTCTGCTTCTGGAATTTCGAAGCATGTAAATATATAAACTACATGAAAAACAAACCATTTCGATTTTAAAATAAGAAAAATCAATAAATATTTTCAGCAAAGGTACCAATATGTTTAGTAGAGAACTAAGTCTTTTCAACAATTAGCACAGAAACAACTGGATATTTATATTTAAAAACTAATGAATCTAGACTCTTCACATCATACACAAAAACTAACTTGAAATGGAATATAGACTTAAATGTAACAGCTATGAGTATAAAATATATAGAAGAAAAATATATGTTACTTTACATTAGGAAATATTGGTAAGATATGACACCAAAAGGATGATCAATTAAAAACAAAATAATGATAAATTGGACTTCATCGAAATTGAAAACTTTTGGCTTTCCTCCCATAAGTGGCCTGAAGTTTCCTCTGCAAATGATTCGTTATTCACTTGACCCAGAAAACCCTACAAAATCATACAAATCAAGAGGTTTAAATCTTCTTGTTCACGTTAGAACACTCGTGAAACTTCCCAGGCCATCAAGAGTATGCATATTCAAAAAGCCATCAAGTATCTGAAGGATGTCACTTTACAGAAGCAATGTGTGCCATTCCATTGTAATAATGGTAGAGTAGGTAGGTGTGGTCAGGCCAAACAGTGGGGCTGCACGCAGGGTCAGTGGCCCAAAAAGGGTGCTGAATTCTTGCCGTATATGCTTAAAATGCAGGGAATAATGCCTGACATAAGGATTTTGATGCAGATTCTCTGTTATCGAGCATATCCAGGTAAACAAATCTCCCAAGATGTGGTGTAGAATTTACAGAGTTCCTAGGCAGATTAACCCCTACATGAGCTCCCCCTGCCACACTGTGATGATCCTCACTGAAACAGAGCAAACTGTTCCTAAATCATAAGACATTACACAGAAGAAAAAGATATCCCAGAAGAAACTGAAGAAATAAAAACTTGTGTCCCAGCATAAATTCAACATCAGATAAATGTTAATAAAAGTAAAAAAACAAAAAAATTTTTTTTACTTTGAGTCTTCAAAAGGCACCATTAAGAAAATGAAATGACACATCTTAAGTGCCCATCAATAGATAAAGAAGATGAAGTACATATATACAATAAAATATTACTCAGCCATTAAAAAGAATGAATCTTATTGTTTGTGACAACATGAATGGGCCTGGAAAGTATGATAAGTGAAATAAGTCAAACAGAGAAAGACAAATACCATATGATCTTACTTGATCTCACTTATATGTGGAATCTAAGAAACAAAAGAAAAGAACAAAACAGAAACAGACTCATAGGCACACAGAAAAACTGATGGTTGTTGGATGAGAGGGAAGTTGGGAGGGTAGGTGAAAGGAGGAAGGGATTAAGAAGTACAATTATGAAATAGTCAACGGGATATAAAGTACCCGATAAGTCAATAATATTGTAATAGCTACACATAGTGCCGGGTGGGTACTAGACTAATGCGGGGAGGAGGAATCACTTCATAAATTATATAAATGTCTACCTACTATGCTGTACACCTGAAACTAATATAATATAATATTGAACGTCAACTGTAATTAAAAATTTTAAGAAAAGAAAGAATATGAAGTGACAGTTCTGGTCAAGATGGTGGAGTAGGTAAATGCTGTTTGCCTCTTCTCGTGACCATTTTGAAATTATGACTAAACTACAGAACAACCATCACTGAGAATTGCCTGAATCTAACTGAACAGAAGTCCTAAAACTAAGGGAATCAACAGTCCATTAGATTAAAAAGATCTAATCAGAGAATGAATCAGCAATTTGGAAGATAAAGTAGCAGAAAACACTCAATTGGAACAGCAAAAAGAAAAAAGAATCCAAAAAATGGGGACAGTTTAAAGGACCTCGGGGACAACAACAAACATACCAATATTTGCATCATAGGGGTACCAGAGGAGAAGAAAGAGAGCAAGGAATTGAACACCTATTTAAAGAATTAATGATGGCAAATACTCCTAACCTAGTGAAAGAAGTAGACATACAAGCCTAGGAAGCACAGAGTCTCAAACAAGACAAACATGAAGAGGCTCACCAAGACACATCAAAATTAAAATGCCAAAGGTTAAAGATAAAGAGATAATTTTAAGAGCAGCAAGAAAAAAGAAGTTAGTGACCTACACAGGAGCTTCCCATAAGACTGCCGGATGATTTCTGAACAGAAACTTTGCAGGCCAGAAGGGACTGGCATGAGACATTCAAAGTGATGAAAAGCAAGTATTACAATCAGGATTACTCTACCCAGCAAAGCTATCATTTAGAAGCAAAGGACAGATACAGACAAAAAAGGAGTTCATCAAAACCAAACTAGTATTACAAGAAATATTAAATGGATTTCTTTAAGAATGAGAAAAAATAAGATAAAAAATGTGAATACCTAAATGGCAATAACTGCATGTCTATCGATAATTACTTTGAATATAAATGAATTAAATGCTCTAATCAAAAGGCATAGGGTAGCTGAATGCGCAAAAAAGCAAGACCCTAACATATACTGCTTATAAGAGACCCACTTCAGATTGAAAGGCACACAGACACTAAAAGTAATGGGTGAAAAAAGATATTTCATGAAAACAGAAACAAACAAACAAAAAGGTTGGGTAACAATATTTATACCAGACAAAACAAAGGCTACAACAAGAGACAAAGAAGGACCCAGTAATTCCACTTCTGGGTATTTATCCAAAAAAACCCCAAAAAACTAATTTGAGGGGACATATAAATACATATGATTATAGCATTATTTACAATAGCCAAGATATGGAGGCAATCTGGTGTCCATCAATGGATGAATGGATAAAGTAGTTATATATATATAATATTCCATCACATATATATGATGGAATGTTACTCAGCCATAAAAAAAATGAAATCTTGTCATCTGCAACAACATGGATAGACCTAGAGGGTATTATACTGAGTGGAGTAAGTCAGACAAAGAAAGACAAATGTCAGATAATTTTGCTTATATGTGAATTCTAGAGAATATGATAAAGGAACAAACAAAACAGAAATAAACTCACGGATACAGAAAGCATTTTGATGGTTACCAGATGCAGAAGCTAGGGCGGGATAGGTGAAAGCAGGGAGGGGATTAAGAGGCACAAATTGGTAGTTAAAAAACAGTTATGGGAATGTAGAGTATAGCATGGGGGATACAGCCAAGAGTATTATAATAACTAACTATGTATGGTGTCAGATGAGTACTGAATAAATCGGAGTGATCACTCTGTAAGTTGTGTAAATATCTAATCACTGTGTTGTATACCTCAAAGTAATATAATATTTTATGTCAACTGTACTTGAAAATATTTTTAAAATATTTTTTTAAACGACAAGCCACAGACCAGGAGAAAATATTTGTTTATCATATATCTGATAAAGGACTTGTATAAAGAACAAGTAATAATAAGTAAATAATAAGTAAATAATAAGAAACTCTAATAAGTAAATAATAAGAGAATAATCCAATTTTTTAAAAACACTAAAAATTTTAAAAGATACTTCACCTACAGAAAATACATAAATGGCAAATAAGTACATGACAAAGTAATCAAAATCATTATCCAGTAGTGAAATACAAATTAAAACCACAATGAGATACCACTTTATACCCACTGAGATGGCTATAATCAAAAAGAAAGGACAAGTGTGGGTAAGAATGTAACAAAACTGGAACTCTCATATATTAGTGAAAATGTAAAACATTACAGCTACTGTGAAAAAGAATTCAGCAGTTTCTTAGAAAGTTATACATATATAACTTACAATTCAACTCTTAGTTACCTACCCAAGAGGAACGAAGAAAAAAATGTCCACACAATGACCTATATGGAATATTAACAATGGTTTTATTCAAAATAGCCAAACTAGAAACAATTTAGATGTCCTTCAACTGGTAAATGGATAAACAAAATGTGACACATCTATACAATGGACTACTACTAAGCAATAAAAATGAGTAAACTACTGATAATATGCAACACTGATGAATTCCAAAACAGGCGAAGGGAGAAAAGTAGACACAAAAGACTGTGTATTGTAGGATTCCGTTTATATGCAATTTTTATAAAAGGCAAAACTGTGGAGACAGAAAACAAATCAGTGGTTGCCTGGAGTTTGGGGCTGATTTGAAATTGACTGCAAATGGGCACAGGAAACTTTTTAGGATGATAGAAGTGTTTTAAAACGGGATCGGGATGGTTGCACAACCACTTAAATTTATGAAAATTCATTTAACAGTGTACTTAAAATGGATAACATTTCAGGTATGTAAAATTCTATGGAATACAGCTATTAAAATAAGAAGAAACAGGGGAAGGAAGAAGAATAACAACAACAACTGACCCATGTAACAAAGCCACAAAAGAAATATCAACTATTTTTAGAATGAGATAAAATTAAAAATTATAGCAATGAAAATTGGAAACAACCCCAAATTTTGTCTACAGTAGAATAAATAGTCATAGTACCATATAATTTCATACTGTACAGTAATGAAAATAGTTATATACAATTCATGAAAAATCTCACAATAATAATATAGAGCAAAAGAAGTGAGAGACTGAAGAATAAATAAAGTTGCATTCATGTTAAGGTCAAAAACAAGCAAAAATGATATGCATTGTTTATAGATATATATACAAATAATAAAACTATAAATAAAATGATAGAAATTATTATAAAAATAACAACTTTTCATATCCAGATGCTGTCTAATTACTTACATTCACACATACATAGATACATGAACCACATCTCTCATCCCTATTGGGTCTGCTAAGAAACAGACTGCACGTGCACGCGCGCGCGCGCACACACACACACACACACAAACGCGCGCGATAAAATAAATAAATAAATAAATAAATAACAGCTAAAACAGAGCCCTCACCCCGATGCCCAAATTTATACATTTGGAAATTTAAAAAACAAACAGACTCTAGGTAATTTTGGGTTTGAAATGAAAATAGAAGTTTGAAAATAATAATAATTGAAGGACTCTCAAAGTATTACATATCAACCATGGTTCAGCCAAAGTAGTAACCAAAGAAAAATTTATAACCATAAATAACTTTGTAAGACCATAAAAAAGAATGAAAATAAATAAGTTTTCAATTCAAGATGCTAGATACAGACCAATAAAATAAACTTAATAAATTTTAAAAAGAAATGAATAAGATTGAAGACAGAATAAAATAAAATAGAAAAATAATTATTTAGTAAAACTAAATTTAAAGGACCAACGTAAAAGACAAAACTTCAGCAAACATAATTTAAAATAAAAATATTAAATTATGTAAAGAATGAAAAAGGAATAGATGACTACATAGGAGTTTTTAATTCTAAAAGACACACGAAAATGTCAAAAAAATCTAGAAACTCACAAAATAGGCAATTTTCTAGGAAAATATAAATTTTCCAAATAAGCCGAAAAAAAAAAAGCAAGTAGGAACTCTTAATAGACTCATCAATAGTCATGGGAAAACTTAAGAGTAAAATATTTATCTTCCAAACAGGCAATAAAAGTTCATGAAGAAACTCTACCAGACCGTCATGGAACAGATTATTCACATACTAAACACACTGTTGCAGAAAATAGAAACGAATGGAAAGCTACTCATTTTACAAGACTAGCATGATCCTGATATGAAAACCAGAAAAGGATAACAGAGGAAAGAAAACTATAGCCTAGTCATGTATCAACTCAAATCCAGAAATCCCACATAAAAATTAGGAGATTTAAAACAGAATTAAACAATATTATATCAATAGGTTTTATTTTATGAATTCTAGAACAGTAATAATGAGGGAACTTACCATGAAATTTACTATACTAACAAGTTAGAAGAGAAAAAATAATCTCAATAGTTGCAGAAAAAGCACTGATAAAATCCAGTATATTTTTAGATATATTTCACATACAATAAAATTCACCATTTAAAATGTACAACTCAATGGTTTTAGTAGATTCACAGTTATGCAACCATACCACTATTTATTTCTGGAACATTTTCACTACCTCAAAAAGAAATCCCATGAGCAGTCACTATCCGTTCTCCCCTCTCCCTGTCCTCTGACTACCACTAATCTACTTTATGTCTCTATAGATTTGACTAATACTTAACATGTTATATAAATGAAATCGTCAAATATGGGCACATTATGTCTGGCTTCTTTCACTTAGCATAGCATTTTCAAGGTTCATCCATGGTGTATCATGTATCAGTACTGAACTCCTTTTCATGGCTAAATAGTATTCCATTGTATGAATGTATCGCATTTTGTTTATCCACTTGTCAGTTGATAGACGTTTAGGTTGTTTCCACTTTGGGGTATTATGCAAAACATTACTATATACATGTGTAAACAAGTCTTTATACAAGCATATGTTTTCAATTTTCTTGGGTATATACCTAGGAATGAAACAGTTTAATTCATTTTTATGTTCAAAATTATTGGAAAACTAGTTCTAAAGTATATAGTAAATATCATACTTGCTATCAGAAGCATTAGATACAGTCTAAAGTCAGGAACAAGATAAGAATCCCTTATCTTGTATAGGAGATGTATACAAGTATCCTAGTGTTAATAGTACATTAATACTATTTAATATTGTCCTAAATGTCTTAAACAATGCAATAAGAGAAGGAAAAAATGCATAAATTAAAAAAAGAAGATGCAGAATTGTGATTATTCATGTATTATATATCAAAAACCCAAGAGAATCAAATAAATTATTGGACATGATAAGAATGTTCAGCAAGGGGGCCAGATAAAGATAACACAGAAAAATCAACACATATTTGTTAGGGACTGTGTTTGTATGTAACAGAAATCTGAGTAAACAGTGTCTTATAATATTAGTGGTTTATTTTTCTTTGCATAATAAAATTTAGCTCACTGATGTTGAAGCAAAGGTCTGAAATTCTCTTGATCTTTAATTCAAGGCTATAGCTCCAGCCATAGCTTCTGTGTTCTACAAAGGTAAAAGGATGAGAAGGGAAAGGGGAAGGTAGTACTAGCTAAGGCTGCTCTCTTTTAAAAAACAGCTTTTCTGAAAGCCCCACCCAACAACTCCTGCTTGCATTTCATTAGCCAAAACAGTGTCACATGATTACACTATGCAACAGTGTCTGTTTAGTGGGCATACTGCTGCCACAAACAAAACTAAGCTTCTGAGGAGGTGAATCTGTCTGCCACATGCCAGTAATAACAAGTAGAAAAAGTATAATAGGAAAAATAATTCCATGCAACATAGCAACAAAAACTATAAAATTCTTAGAAATAAACCTGATAAGAAACATATGACTCTTCATTTTTTAAAAAAGGATCTTGAGAGGATTGTGCTAAGTGAAATAAGTAAGACAGAAAAGGACAAGAACAATATGTGGGATCAAAATGCAACAAACAAACAAACAATAACAATAAAAGGAACCTCGTAGATACAGACAACAAAATTGTGGTTACTGGAAAGGAAGGAGGTGGGAGAAGGAAGAAGGGGGTAAAGGGTGTCAAATATAAGGTGATAGAAGGAGACTTGGCTTCAGGAGGTAAGCACACAATAGAATATACAGATGTTAAATTATAAAGTTATACATCTGAAATTTATATAATGCTATTAACCAATGTCACCCCAATAAGTATAATAATTTTTTTAAAAACTAAGAAAATTAACTGGAATAAACTGAAAAATATGTCATATTGTGGACTGAAAGACTCATTATTGTAGAGGTATCAACTCTTATCAAATTAATCTATTAATTCAACTTAATCGTAATCAAATTCCCAACAGGATTTTCCATATAATCTGATTCTAAAAATTTATACAATAAACTGCAAGAATTGTTAAGACAAGTTTTTTTCTTCTTTTTATTTATTTTTTATTATGGTGACATTGGTTAACGAAATCCAGTAAGTTTCAAGTGTACGATTTAGCAGTAAGGTATGGTGTAAGACAAGTTTGAAATAAATGAATAATGAAGGAAAATCTGCTGTGTCAGATATCAAAATATGTGTGATTGGCACAGATATAGGGTACAAAATATGAAATCCAGAAACAGATTACATCTCTCTCTTTCTCACACACACACACACACACACACACACACACACACACACACACATATCCTTGAGTTATGGAAAGCCTCCTTTTACAATACACACACACACACAAAGAAAAATATAAAGAAAAGTTTTTAGAACTTTGACTAGATAAAAATTTAAAACTTCTATAAGACTGAGATGTAAAGTTAAGATCATTATTAGACCAAGAAAATCCTTTTACAACTTGTTTAAAAAAATAAATTATTAAATCTAGAATATACAGAGTTCCACATAGAAATATTTAAATGAGTAATGTCAAAATACTCCAGGGAGGAAGGGAATGGGCAAGGGTGTCTGTGAAACAAGACCATGAACTGATACTTATCAATGCTGGGTGATGTGCACAATGGGTTCATTATACCATTCTCTCTACTTCTATATAATTTTGAAAATTTTCCATATTTTTATTTATACACTAACATAGAAAATGATTCAAGAGTCCAGAATTATAAAAGCAGGTTGGTAAATATGCAAACTATTATATGTTTTAAATATCTATGTTATATATTTTCTATGGACCAATTTTCTTAATCCAGTTTCACTAACTTACATTTTCCCAAGTATAAATTAGTAAATGCACAAAAAAGATCTGAAGTATTACAAACCAAACTGAAATTAGTGGTTACCTCTAGAGTGCAGGGAGGTGCATTGTGAGTGCTCATCAAAGGGAAATTTTAGCCTACTCTTTAAGTCTTTAATTTTTCACATAGTTAAAATGTAAGAGGTTACACAACTGCATATATTTATCAAAATTCATAGAAATGTAATTGTTCTGCATCCCATCTGCCCTGGTGGTCACAAGAATCAACATACTTGTAAAAACTCATAGAACCATACAACAAAAGAAGTGAATTTTATTGTAAAGTTTAACACTTTTTTAAATAGAAGCCAAAAAAACTCATACAACAGTCACCCAAAAAGGGTGATTTTCACTGTGTATAATTTATACCTCAGTGTACCTGCCCTTTAAAAAAAAAAGATTTTATTTTCGAATGATTATGATATAATTTGTTTAAAGAATAGAGTACAAATTGCATTAATGGTATATTAATTTTAAAAGTAGAGTACAAAACATATATATCCTATATGTCTTTTATATTATAGTATAACCCTACTTATTGCTGCATATTGGGATTACAGACATTTTTCTCTTTGCTTAACTTTTTCTTACAATGAATACATGTTATTTTCTAATAATTTATTTCAACAAGTGTGTGGACACTGGCCCAGTGTTGGAAACCCAGTGCAGAATCTCCTCTCATACTGGCTTTGGTGCCCAAGGGTAAGCCTTGGCAGTGACCCAAGGAAATGAATTTGGGGGTTCCTGTGGTATCAAAAAAGGAAAAGAAGTTAGGGCCCTGACAGCAATGTGTCTCTGAGTATCTGATCATTGAGTTACCAAAGGCATGCCTGAAAGAGTTTGCCAAAACGAATATAGCTCTTAGGAACTTACTTTGAGGCCCCACCAGGCACCGTCAAAGATTACCTTCCCAGCATACTAGAAAGCATTCTCTGCCGGCAGATTGGCCCCTGTAAAATTATTTATAGGAGATTGGTTCACATACTCAAAATGATATGAATACTTCTAATTATATCCAAACATGCCAAATGTCAGTACAAATTATGCTGAGGGTTCGTGTTGCCAAATGTCTTGCCCTAACAAAGAGAAGATAGTTGCAGCATCAGCATGTTGGTCCCTATATAAGCTTGACACATCCCTCCTGCCTCATCTCCACCAAGAACCCAGAGGTAAGTGATGGGGACCTTGGGACATGACCACAGGGGAAAGGGCTTATCCTATGACCCATTTCTGATCATGAAACTCTTCCTCCCAATTTTGACTTTTACTTTCATAAAGCCACGCTTTAGAGCAGGGAAATTTTAACTCTCTGTCTTACTAAAATTTCATGAGCTTCACTAATGAAAAACTTGTTGTTTTATAGTGTTAGACACTTCTGAACCTACATTTTCATCTGGAACTCCAGAGGTAAGACTCAGCTTTTATCATGTATTGATCTAATGAAGCTGGCAACAATTCTTAATTATATACCAGTTCTTTGGTTTTGCAATTATATAAGTAGATGGTGCTTCCAAAAGGTCTTATAAATGTTAGCACATCATTTTTTCAGAACATCTTATTCCTTGAGATGACCCTCATTTGAGTTCCAGGATTAAAGGACCATTTAGGACAGAATGAATTTTGACAGTGAGGTCTCAGCTGCACTTAGACCTGTCCAGGGGCAAGAGACTATTCCATGCTAACCTCTGTCTACTACAAAATGTTGAATACTCAAACATTTTACCAATAATTTTTAAATACACTGGAAAAAATCTTATCTAACAACATAAACACTTCTTGTTAAAACCATAATATTTCAGCTACTTTTTTATGATTCACTGTTACTTGCTTTTAGAGCAGTTTATTATTGTTCATTTAAAAAGTGGCAAGTATTATACCCACAGAATGCTAAATATAGTACCTAAATTGGAAGAGATCCTGGCCCTTCCGCAAGTAATATATACCTAAAAGTAAAGGAAAGAATCGAACTAACATACCAATGTTGCAGAGGCATATCTGCCTATCAGAGGACAATGGCTTACCTGCATGTGATGAACCCTTAAATTTTAGTTTTTTTTCTTTTTCTGAATGGAATGAAAAGAAGCCTGTGGAATTTATGTGGGAAGAAGGGGCCTTCTTCTTCATGCTGAAGCTCTCATTTTTCTATGGTTAGATCTTAACAAACAGTTTGAAATCTCTCATGCCAAAAGGAGAGTGTCAAAGACATTTTGGAATTAAAGAAGTACTAAGTCTCTTGGTAGCAAGCCAAATGACCACAAATCCAGAGTACCGAGAATTTTTTATGAGGTTCTTTTAACAACCCACTGAGAGACATAACACCAAATACTAAGATAAAATAGATGTTAAAAATAATTATTTGGCTTATGAGTTTTTTAAAAAATGGCCATCTAAAAGGCAAGTATGTTTTTGACAGCATTGAAAACATCAATCTTCATTTGCACAAGACAAACTTTCTTCCCTAAATCTGTGACTGACCTAGCATATAGCAGATGCAAACATTACACAGAAGGAAAAGTGAAGATTAAAGAATGACAGTTGCTACAAAACAATCCCCCAACAGTTTTAGCTATGGATATTGTTACAGTTTAGAGATTGATTAAACATGCAAAGATTCCATTCCCATTCAATCGTAGGTACCCTAGCCCTAAGGATCAAGACATATGCAATCTGGGAAGGGAATTTTCAAAGTTCTAAAAATGATGACTCAAATGATAATTTCATTCCAAACCCGCTCTGGGTTAGTTAGTGTTACTGTGTTAGAACACTGGTACCAACAGCTGGGGAAAATAGTTACAGTCCAGGCAATAGAGGCTCAACATTTCTTTGATTTCAAATCCTGACTCACATGTATGACTGCTGGTTTCTATTTCCCCTGCTCTCTTTTCGTTTCCAAGAGAGAATCCTCTGCTAAATAAATCGCAGCCATGAGTGCGAGTTCGGACGCAGAGATGGCTATTTTTGGCGAAGCCGCTCCCTATCTTCGAAAATCGGAAAAGGAGCGGATCGAAGCCCAAAACAAGCCCTTTGATGCTAAAACATCAGTCTTTGTCGTGGAACCCAAAGAATCTTACGTGAAGAGCACTATACAAAGCAAGGAAGGAGGAAAAGTAACTGTAAAGACAGAAAAGGGAGCAGTAAGTAAAAACATAATGAGCAAACACTCCCCATTTTTTTTTCTCTCCTCACTTCGAGTGGAAGCCTTACTTGCTAGGATTTCCTAAGCCTATTGCCAATACAAGCACCCTTCTAGTCCACTTATGGACATCAGATTTAGAAGGCAAAAGAAATTCTCAGCCGTAATCTCATTTCTTACCTTCCCAAGTGCTCACAAGACTTTAACCCACTAGGATAGGTGGCACCATTTCCCTTCAATTCCTCACTTCGCAGACTCAACCCCAACACTTGGGAGAAATAAAAACTAACTTCTCCTATCAGAAGTATTATTAACTACTTTAAATAACATAATAATATTCCTATAACTTATCCTCAAATGGAATTTCTTATAATGAATGGCAAGGAAAAATAAGAAGAAAATTTAACCTATTAAAATAAGAATGAAAGGACATAAACTGATAAACCTGGGACAGGGGAATGTGGGAGGAAAAACATCTTTGTAAAAAGGAAGTATCCTAACTCATCATAGGAGACAGATTTTCTTAGCACCAAACTCTGAAATAAATATTTTCATGACTTTATTTTAAAGGATAGTGTCTGCAAGTGTAGTTTTATAACCAAAACGATCAGATAAACTATAAACCCTACCTCCAACCATTAATACATACTGGTCTCTTACTTTACTTGACAGACTCTAACTGTCAAGGAAGACCAAGTCTTCCCTATGAACCCTCCAAAATATGACAAGATTGAGGACATGGCAATGATGACTCATCTACATGAGCCTGGAGTGCTGTACAACCTCAAAGAACGCTATGCAGCCTGGATGATCTACGTGAGCACTCTTCAACCGCTCTGTATTCCATTTGTCTCTGAGTAAAAACAAGGTTCACATGTTGCATTTTCCACTTTTCTCAGACCTATTCAGGCCTCTTCTGTGTCACTGTCAACCCCTACAAGTGGCTGCCGGTGTACAAGCCCGAGGTGGTGGCTGCCTACCGAGGCAAAAAGCGCCAGGAGGCCCCGCCCCACATCTTCTCCATCTCTGACAACGCCTATCAGTTCATGCTGACTGGTGAGTGATACATCTATTTACAGAAATGTGGCAATAGAATCTTCAATGAACAAACAGACTTTGTCTGGGCCTTGATTATAATTATACATTGCAGCCACATCCGGGTTCACTGTTTTCAAAGAACTTTCAGAGCTGTAATGACATATATTCTTGCCAGCAGCCATCTCCATTTTATAGACGAATGAAGTATAAAGCTCACTGAGTCCACTGACCTGCCTGTGCTAACCCAGCTAGTAACTGGAAGCCTAGTTAAAACAATAAACACAACTCTGTAAACATATCTGTTGCTGTCCCATATTTTTCACTTTCTGATTTGAATAAAGAATAGTTCAAATTTATTCTCTTTAAATGTTCACATCCACAGCAATCAAGGAAAATAGGTACCAGCTGTAGCTGGAAAACTTTGTGAATTCCACCCTTATCATCAAATGACACAACTAATATTGCCAACCTTTGGGGTAGACTAGAGTAAAAAAAGAGATATGACTTAGCTTCCAAAGATTTTTGAAGCATTTTCCTATTAGAATAAAAGAAAATAAAAACCCCTCTTTCTCTGAAAATATTTTTAAAATTATTTCAAAGTCTGTTATCCCTGTCTTATTGAAATATAAACAAAAAGCTTTGATACATGTTATAGGCCCAAATGCAGCATTAAAACCTTTTATCTTCACACACCAAATGTATTGCCTTTGGAAATATTCTAAATTCTTGAGCTTCCTATTAGTCCATGAGATTTTAGAAACTGAGAGGGTTTTGTTCCTTAGTTTTTTTGTGTTTGTTTTGTTGCACTTGTTTTGAAATTGTCCTTTAAAGGAGAAGAGAGAAGAGAAAGGAATAAAATAAGAATCTTCTATTACAAATTGGCCAGCAGTTCTATAAGGATTCCATGCCAGTAAACTGTTCTTTGGTTGTCAACAGAAGCTAACTTCCTTCCAGAAATTATCCAAATGCTGGCTCATTTCAGGGGTTTTAACACTCAGCAGCTGCATTTATACTGCTGCCATGTCTACCAAGGTCCCTAACCCCAAGCTTTGGAACTGCTTCAAATTCAAGATTACTTATGGCTCCCCAAACATGATTTTCATATAGAACAATGCAAAACTGTGGTATTGGACCTGGTCGGTGTTATTTTTGCATCGCCAAAAGAGACTAGCACATTGTTTTCTTATCTGTGCTCCCATTAGAGGCAATATGATCTTTCATGATTTTTCTTCTATTGGAAAAAGAAATCAGTTTGAATATGTTCCAAAATCTGTATCAACTTCCCTGAATAGAACTTTAAAGTTCTCTAAAATCTATAACATCTAAATAACATCCAGATTTGTATCAATTTCTCTGAATATATTTTTAGATCTGAGAATTCTCAAAAATCTTTAATCTATCAGTAAAAAATTAGAGTTTTGACAAATCAGAAAATTGGTACAAATCCAACACATCAGTCATATAGCTAGTAATGATTTTTGCTTTTATTATTTAAAAATATATATAAAATAAAGAGAAATAAAAATAAATGATAATGCTTTTTATAAAGCATTTCAGGATCCTTCAGCAGAGGAATTCTCTTAAGTACTGAGTATTTTTATAGTAGCAGTATCTGTCATGAACTTGATATGCCCCAAAGTCCTGGATACTATCATTACTCTACATGGTTCTCTCCAAGAGAATGAATGAATCCATTAGATAAGTGATAGATAACTACCCAGAAGATATTTGAGGACAAAAAAACTCACTGCCCTGGAAATAAACACAGGATATCTTTTCCTTGACTGAGTGGAATTTTTCCTTTTTATATGGGATAGTAGTTATTTGTGACCAAAGAATAATTTTGGAATAATTTCTACTAATATCATCAGCCCTAAAGCTAGTTGAACTGATTTGAGACCATGCTTGTTCATAACAAAAGTGAAGTAAATCGGGGTGGGGGGGGCGCTTGGGGAGGAAGAAATGCCTTCAAAAGAAAGTAAATAAACACAAAAATCTACAATTACAAATCCCTTCCTTATTTAGTATTACCAGCAGTCAAATTAATGATATCAAGAACTGGGAGGAGTCCAGGTAGGAGAAAAATATATAAATTGGAAATCAAAAGACCTGAATATCTTTGACCTTAACTAGCTACGTAATTATCAGAAAGGCCACTTATTCTTCTCTGGGTCTCAGCTTCTTTATCTATCAAAACTTCAAAATTCTATGATTCTTTTATAGATGAAATTATATGATGCTTAGGATTTCCTCTAAAATAATATTATGAGATTTAAACAAGTGTATAGAGATTATATAAATTGATAAAATGATAACTGTTGAAGCTGTATGATAAGTACATGGAGGTTCTTTATACTATTTTCTCTAGTTTTATATATGTTTAAAATTTCCCATGAAAAAGTTTTCAATTTAATAAAATACAAAAAAAAAATAGATCATTCTTTGCCTCTCACAAATTTCACAAATTTTACCCTAAAAGGCAAAACACAAAACCAAAATCGTAGGCGACATCTTCAAAATGTTAAAAAGGACAAGCTGTGTTTGATCAGAACTGATTAAAAAATCTTCATGTCAACTGTGTGTGTGGTTTTTTTAAACTGACAGTCTTGATTTCTTTTCCACAGATCGCGAGAACCAGTCCATCCTGATCACGTACGTGATTTCTTTTTCTTCTTCTCTGCTTTGTGATGATTGTCTTGGATGTTGACAATGTAAGCTATTATTCTGATCTCTTCTCCGGTTTCTGTTTGACAGAGGTGAATCTGGTGCAGGGAAGACTGTAAACACCAAGCGTGTCATCCAGTACTTTGCAACAATTGCAGTCACTGGAGAGAAGAAGAAGGAAGAAACTGGCAAAATGCAGGTGAGTGTGATCGCCACAGTCAGAATCAAGACTATCAGAGTTCTCAAGAAGTCTACAGCCCCAGATGTAAGGACTGCTCTTGCCTTTGCAGGGGACTCTGGAAGATCAGATCATCAGTGCTAACCCCCTGCTGGAGGCTTTTGGCAACGCCAAGACTGTGAGGAATGACAACTCCTCTCGCTTTGTAAGTCTCTTGGTCACAGAGAGCTCTTCTCTGCCCTTAAGTGCCAGAGCAGCCATATTTGAATTATCATTTCAATTGCATCACTGTGTGCTGCAACGCTTTCATAATAAATAATCTTTCTCTTTCCAAGGGTAAATTCATTAGAATCCACTTCGGTACTACAGGGAAGCTGGCTTCTGCAGATATTGAGACATGTGAGTAACAGGATCATTGAAAATCAAAACAGAGAGACAAGTGATTTTATTTGCAGGGATATTTTGCAATAGTTGGTATGCACTGAGTCTGCTACCAGTGTTGCCTATGAGCCAATGCCAGACTTATCCATAGTCTACTGTGTACTCCATTTACATCAGTCTTAGTCTGATGGTTCTGTAGCACATTCTGGAATTCCTGCCTTAAAAGCAACTGAGACATTTTTCTTTTCCAGGACAAACACTAGGGCTGTTTATGGGCTCTTACGAGTTACTTATAGGTTTACAATACATTTCCGTGATTTGTTCTTCATCTGAGCTTTGGTAGATGTTTCCAAGGAAGCAAGAAGCCTTTGACCACAGTCTGAGGTGATATGAGGAAGGAAAGGATGTTAAGGATAAATTATAATACAGAGGGCACAGGTCCCCCATAGGAAAAGTGTATTTTTCTGAGAGCAGTTATGTTTCAGTTTCTGCTCTTAGATGGTAAGGACCTTTAGCATTTGCCATGTGTTTTTGGAATTCATATGTGTAGTACCAAGTGGATCAACCAACCATCAGATTGAAATCTCAGTGGACACTGTGTAATCCCCCTGATTGTAGCAAAGACACTAAAGTTTATTTAATATCTCATCACCACTGATCTTTTTCCTAATTCAATATCTATTTCTCTTTCTGTCTAGATCTTTTAGAAAAGTCTAGAGTTACTTTCCAGCTAAAGGCAGAAAGAAGTTACCATATTTTTTATCAGATTACTTCCAATAAGAAGCCAGATCTTATTGGTAAGAAAGATCTTAAATTCATAGATGAAAGTTAATATTTTTATTAACAACTTCTAATGTAAAACATATCCCCTGAATTCTATGTATCCAGAAATGCTCCTGATAACTACCAACCCATACGACTATGCCTTCGTCAGTCAAGGGGAGATCACAGTCCCCAGCATTGATGATCAAGAAGAGCTGATGGCCACTGATGTAAGTCTCTCTTTCTCACACACACACACAAAAATTTTTTTAAATCCCATTATGTATGGGAATGACAGTAGCAACCCACCATAGGTGTGGTTACTTTGAGATATCCTCCTAAATAAGTTAGCCTCTTCTGTCCTAACCTTTGTCCTATCACTTCTCCTGGCAGAGTGCCATTGACATCCTAGGCTTTACTCCTGAAGAGAAAGTATCCATCTATAAGCTCACAGGGGCAGTAATGCATTATGGGAACATGAAATTTAAGCAAAAGCAGCGTGAGGAGCAAGCTGAGCCAGACGGCACTGAAGGTACTGAATGAAGCTCCATTTGGGTTTGATTTAGAAAATATGGAAAGAAAAAAGCCTGTTCTAAATTCACATCTCCTTTGTAGTTAGACTTCTGAAAGACATATACACACTTATACACATTGCATGTTTTCCTCACCTTTTTTGTTCATATCTCTATATATCCATCATTTCTATCCAGCCCAAATAAGTTAAAATGAGCCATGTATAAGGAGGTATTTAAAAAAGCAAAACCTGGGGCCAGATCATTAAAGAGAGAATGAAATGGAACAGTGCCCTTGCTTTACCTTGGCAATTGTGGGTAGGCATATAGGATAACTTGGCCTAGTGGTCTAGTTCAGCACTACCAAAGTAAACCTAGTGGCTGGTAGTATAGGATCTGCCCAAACACAGCTGGGGTTGAAGGATGTCCCTAGACATCTGTGTGCATGTTTGTATTGTCTTTGTATAACCCTTTAGACAGTCTAAGCAGCAAATAAGATGAAAAAGGAGATGAGAAAGAAAATCCACATACTCTATATATGGAAAGAACATGGAATATAGAGGACCTACCAAGCTAGCTAAAGTTACCCATTCCTTGAAGCCCATTCTGACCTCCCAGCTTGACATTCTTTCTCCCTCCTCTAAGTTTTTCAGCAGTTACTTGTTCTGACATGCAGTATTTGTATTATAGTCACTGATAGAATTTTGAAAGGAACTCTGTAGTAAAATTTAATTCCCACATTTTCAGATAAAGAAACTGATCTTAAGAGGTAAAATTGGGAGGAGCCAAACTGAGACAAGGATCCAAATATTCTGACTTTTAACTGTTCCTCACAGTGAATATTAAGATGTTTTTATCTTATCCTTCCAATTATACCTAATGTGTCTTAAGAGCAGGGACTACAGCTTGTGCCTCACTTATAGAGTATTTCCATAAACACTGAACATGTCTATTATTAAAGAATTTCTCTAGGGCTGCCTGCAATAAATCACCAAAGGCCGGTATAACTGATTGGCCATTTATTAGCAAGTACATCCTAGAAGGTACAGAGACCTTCATCTGATATTCTATAGAATTATTTAAGTTTTATTTAAATAATAAGGAAAATGGATGGGAGAAAAATGGCAAGATTATGTTAAAAAAAATATATCCACCATTAAACAATGTTTCTTGAATTGTATCTCTGCAGTTGCTGACAAAGCAGCCTATCTCCAGAATCTGAACTCTGCTGACCTGCTCAAAGCTCTCTGCTACCCCAGGGTAAAGGTCGGCAATGAGTATGTCACTAAAGGCCAGACTGTGCAGCAAGTAAGTTCAAGACCTCAATGAATCACACATATCCCAGGCCTTTAATAATGCCAACAAACATTACTCCTTTAATAATGCCTCTAATAACACCAAAAACATTACTTTGCCCATGAAGGTGTACAATGCAGTGGGTGCCCTGGCCAAAGCTGTCTATGAGAAGATGTTCCTGTGGATGGTCACCCGTATCAACCAGCAGCTGGACACCAAGCAGCCCAGACAGTACTTTATCGGGGTCTTGGACATTGCTGGTTTTGAGATCTTTGATGTGAGTTATCTTCATATTAATAAAAAGTGGGAGGAAGGTAGTTTGGACTTTGACATACTAAGATACTATCATTACTCATTTACATTTGTAGTCCACATTGTCTTCTCCAACACTGGACCTAGAGTTACCTCCAAAGTATCTGGAAGGTAACAGAATGTAATAATAATAACAGCCAAGAATTATTGAGAAGTCAGCATATTTCTGGCACTATACTAAGCACTTCAAAATGTTACCTTATTTAATCTTTAAATCAACTTACAAAGGAGTAATCAATATTACTGCTAATTACACATGTGGAGAAACTGAGATCGGCAAAATCAAAACACTTGCCAAAGATCCTACGGCCATATAAGGCAAAACCAAAACAGGAGCCCAGATCTGTAGCATTTGATCTAAACACAAAGTATATCCCATGGAGGAGAATGAGCCTAAAGGTAGAAGCATAAGGACAGTTCATAGTCTTTTCTTTTCCAGGTTCATGTAACCCATACCACTTCCCTTCTGGGGCATTTATAGTATCATCATATATAAAATGAGGATGTAAACTGTTACAAAGACTCTTTCAGATCCTCAATTGCTAAACCACATCAGGTCCCTGCTTCCACAGACCTGACAAGGAGGATTTGCCAAACTTTTGATATGAACAGAAAAAAAAACTGGATAAGATTTCCTTAATAATGTGACAGCCAAATGTGAAAATGTCTGATCTTCTATAGAAGTGGTAAAAAGAAGTGAGGTTTTTCAATAAATTACTTTCACCCTTAAATCTGAACCATAACTCATAGGATCATGGCTGTACTTTTAATATATATTATTATTCTACCAGAACTCTTGCTGTGTGATTGACATCTATGCCTTTAAATAATGTCCAGAATTCATGAAGAGGGTTCATATCAAAAGTAATCATTTTCTTTACTTGGATTTTTGAAGGAACAACAATTAGTTTAAAGTTTATTTCATTATTATCTTCCACATTTTTTCAATAAAATGTTTTTTTCAGTAATGAATTTCAGTGCTATAAAAATCTATTTAATGTTGAAAATTTTGTTTTGTGCAGTTTAACAGTCTGGAGCAGCTGTGCATCAACTTCACCAACGAGAAACTGCAACAGTTTTTCAACCACCACATGTTCGTGCTGGAGCAGGAGGAGTACAAGAAGGAAGGCATCGAGTGGACTTTCATTGACTTTGGCATGGACCTGGCTGCCTGCATTGAGCTTATTGAGAAGGTCTGTTTGAATATAACTAAAAGTTGAACTTTTTCAAGTGTCTTAAGCAAGTTGAGAAGTGTTACTTCAATCTTAATTAGATTGATTTCATAAAAAAATAGAAAATTACTATTAAAAAATAACTTTTTCTTTACCTAAGGATCAGAATGTTTAGTTTCATTTTGTTCTAACCAGGTTTGTTCTAACACTGACTCAAATCCAATTTTAAAGCACCACTGAAGCCACTTCTGGGATGATCTGCTTCGCTAAAAGAACTACCTCATTAGTTCTAAATCTATCTCCATTATGATCCAAGATGTTAGCAATATAAATTAGTCTTCTTTCTAAATAAAAAATAATGCACAGATAACACATCTAGGGCTTATATGAAAGGTAATCTGTTTTGAAGTCAAGAAGTCAAATTGTTTATACTTCTTTATAATCTATCTTTAAGGAGATAAAATGTCTTAAATAAGATGTGGGTTATTTATACTGTTTATTGTATATAAAGTAAACATTCTATATCAGTTAAGTCCTTTTCATTGCAAAATAATACTTTGACGATAGATTACTTCACTCAATAGGAAAAAAAGTGTGATAAATATAGACTCTTTTAAGGGATCACCCTCACATGCTATGCTAATATTTGGAGTTTATATCCAGCTATTCTTTTAATGAAAATGATCCTGTGGTTTGAATGTGAGAAAAGATGATGGAAAAGTAATTCTAACAAAAGGATTTCTTTGAGCTGTGACCCTGTTATACTTTATAAATATACTTAATTGGGGAAAGATCTTAATTTGATCAAATGGCAGCCACTATGTCTATATCTTTTGAGAGAAGATAGGTTGACACCAATGTCTAATTTTCTGAATTCAGCCACTGGGCATCTTTTCCATTCTGGAAGAGGAATGCATGTTCCCCAAGGCCACAGACACCTCCTTCAAGAACAAGC
This sequence comes from Rousettus aegyptiacus, assembly GCF_014176215.1. NCBI lineage: Eukaryota > Metazoa > Chordata > Mammalia > Chiroptera > Pteropodidae > Rousettus > Rousettus aegyptiacus. Next base: position 71,281,003 of record NW_023416309.1, read on the forward strand.
TGTATGATCAGCACTTGGGCAAGTCTGCCAACTTCCAGAAGCCCAAGGTTGTCAAAGGCAAGGCTGAGGCCCACTTCTCACTGGTACACTACGCAGGCACCGTGGACTACAACATTGCCGGCTGGCTAGACAAGAACAAGGACCCCCTGAATGACACTGTGGTTGGGCTGTACCAGAAGTCTTCGATGAAGACTCTGGCCAGTCTCTTTTCCACATATGCTAGTGTTGAAGCAGGTACTTTCTTTATTCTTAATCTAATTGAAACCTATTCCCACAGAATGATCGCATACCATTCCAGCCTCTGGGGTTCTACTTTAATTGCTGGGTTTTCTTTTTACCTCAGACAGTGGTGCAAAGAAAGGTGCTAAGAAGAAGGGCTCTTCTTTCCAGACTGTGTCGGCTCTTTTCAGGGTAAAGTACAAATTTAATTCAAAAAACCTATTCAGTTTCCATGAGTTATCATAATTATACTATTCAGAATAAATTAGAAAGGAGTGGGATGTTAATAGGAATCACTTTAAATATTCACTCTTATCAGAGTACAGCCAAAGCAATGCTTGTCCTGTAGAGTCGGACGCTTTACCCATTATTCCTTATTATGATCATTTAATGTATTCAGGAATCCCAAAATGTCCTTAGAAGCTTTCTTACTATATAATAAGACTTATTCTTAAGGAAGTATAGTTGAACTTCAAAGCTATCCCTGTGGAAGGCCACATCTTTATTCTGCTAATGCAGCCCTTTGAGAATGTTCCTGAATTCCTCTTTGAGAATGCGCCTGAGATACACTCTTTAGGATATCCTTCCACCAAAACACATCCTTGTCTTCTGAGGTGGACTTAACATTTTGTAACACCTAAAGCCAACCTTAGTGATTCAGATGGATGATTGCTAGAAAATATCTCTTGAGATCAAAAGAATAATAATAATTTGACTGTAAATAATGAGATTTTTTTAAAATGGCTTAAACACTGGCTGTTCTAATGGGGGATGTACAAAATGTCTGGTCTAATTGGCTGCTTTGTCAATATTTGTATGGCTCTGTTTCATTCCTTTTAAAACCAAAATGCAGATATAACTTATGACTTAAACAGAAAAACTTTCTTGTTCTTTTACTTCTCACTGGCAATCTGCATTATCTCATTGAAACAGCCAACTCTTGTTTCATCAACATCCTTGTACATGTTTTCAAGATTTAAAATGCATTACTTATTTTGTTTATTTCATAGTGGTTAACTAAGATGTGAGGGGAAAGCAACTCCGTGTTCTAAAGAGTATACCTAAGAAATGCTGAGAATATTTACATGTGAATTTTCTATGGTTGAGCAAAACATCATCATCTGTCATAACCAATTACTCTATCTCTGGAAAAACTCCTCCCTATATGCTTCAGACTGTAGATCATTCTCAGTTACCCTAGATTCACCCACACAAGGTTACATTTATTTTATGATTTTAGACTCTTAAAAATAATAATAAACAATACAAAAGAAGAGGTTAGAAGTTCCAGGGAATAATAAACTCAAGGAAGGAATAGCAAAAGTTGGAACAATTGCTATCCTAGGTTACCAGTGTAGGCCACTACTGTGAAAATTATCATCACTAAGAGAGATGAAAGAGACCTTAGAGGTAATCATAATTATTTTCAGATGAGGCCCAGAGAACCAAAAGACATTTTGTAGAGTCAAGCAACTTATTAGTGGCAGAGCAGGGCCAAAGTCTTTTGAACATAATCTTGAGAATACTTCTGTGCATCATGGCTACTGAATTTTCAGTTTGTTTATAGGATATATCCTAAGTGCTATAAAGTAATACCTTGGAGGGCTGTATTTCTTACCAATATTTTGGCCTTTTGGTTATTTGAGAAGCTAGAACTCTTAAGATCTTAAAAGTACAAAGCAGTTGAAGCCTCACAGACTTACACCTAATAGTTAAGAGCATACATAGGTTCTTTCTACATAATTACAGTAAAGAAATCTGAAATAGAATTGCCTCATCAAGTCTTTTCTATCTGGTTTTCTAGGAAAATTTAAATAAACTGATGACCAATCTGAGGAGCACACACCCTCACTTTGTACGGTGTATCATTCCCAATGAAACCAAAACTCCTGGTAAGATGAAGAGCATGAAATAATAACAAGCACAAATTTAAAAACTCAGTGCCCAGTAGTAAGTATTCTGATATATTTTTAGGGGCCATGGAGCACGAACTTGTCCTGCACCAGCTGAGGTGTAATGGTGTGCTGGAAGGCATCCGCATCTGCAGGAAGGGATTCCCAAGTAGAATCTTATATGGGGACTTTAAACAAAGGCCAGTCTCTCTTTGTTGTCTTTCACTGAATGCCGTGAATGTTTAATCGTCTTAATTGTTGTCCCTTATTCATAGCATTTCATGTATCCCGCTTAGTGAATATTCCATACTTAAAAGCCAAATAATATAGTGCTGTGATAGTAGGACAGAATAATAGGGTAAAAGAGGTGGCAATTCTTAAAAATAAGAAGGAGGTGTGCATTAGATAATAGGGAAATAATATCACTTTATTATATGAACTTAAAAAATAGTTGGATTTTCTTAATTTTACTTTTTCTCTAAGATTTTTATTGATGTTTCTTTTTGGTGTCCTTTGCTTTTCATATATGATCATGTCTTCCTAACCTTTCTTTCTTTGACTGAACAGATACAAAGTTTTAAATGCAAGTGCTATTCCAGAGGGACAGTTCATCGACAGCAAGAAGGCTTCTGAGAAACTCCTGGCCTCTATTGATATTGATCATACCCAATATAAATTTGGACATACAAAGGTATAACTGTTATTTATTTACACCTGATCCAAGTACCTTCTGCCATCTGTGTCTCCTGTAGTATGGGGATGATTTGTGACTCTCCCTTTCTCCAGGTTTTCTTTAAAGCTGGCCTTCTGGGTCTTCTGGAAGAAATGAGAGATGACAAATTGGCCCAGATAATAACAAGAACTCAAGCTGTCTGTAGGGGATTCCTAATGAGGGTAGAATATCAGAAGATGTTGCAAAGGAGGTAACAACCATTCAGAATATCAAGATTGTAAGGTCCCTTAGGAAATATCAATCAGCCCTCCTCATTCATTAACATTTTCATTTTGTGGCTAATATGTGCTTTTCATCCAGCTCAGAACTCACTCCTACAACACATCGCTTTTGCTTACCCCTTTATACTTGGATTCCCTCCAAAACTACTCTCCTCCCTCCAGTTTCTCCCTTCCCATCCATCTCACATACAGCTGCAGGAATAATGTGCAGTAAGCACTATTTTCATCAGGCCATATCTCAGTTTGTGGTTCCCCATGGTCTCCCATGTCAAATCCAGGTTGCTCTGGATGTCAAGCATGGCTGTCAAAGCCCTCTCTATTCCCTACCTCATCTATCATTTCCATCCACACAGCCTTTTCCAGCCTGGCTAAGCATTTTGCTTATCTCCTATTTTCAAATTTGTACAAGCCCTCTCTCCTCATCCTAATTTACCTATTTATATATTCAAAACTTCCATTCCTCCTTTCTCTAATTAACATCATCCAGCTCTATCTACACAGTAGTACTGCATTCCCTGTCCTTACACACACATTTTGCACTCATTTTGCTCATTAAGTACTTACTTAGGTCTGCATTCCCAAGTCTTTTACATGTGTCTACATTATGATGTGTGTCATGGTATCTGCCTTCTCAGAGTTATGGTTCTTAGATATTGGACCTATAAAAATAAAATTTCCATTTTAGCAAGCTTGAAGAAGCATACATGTTGCTAAAGTCAGCTTCTTTACTAGTTTGATAGGGACTTAAGAACAATGAATTGTCCAATAGGAGCAGCACACATTAGCAAAGTGGTTATAATGAGGACTACTGTGAATGGGAGTGTGTGTATAAAAAACCTGTATATAACACATACAGAATTTCACATATCATTTATATGTGGGAGCTCATTAAGAGGGATGTCAAGTAACAATAACATTATCTCTAATAGATCAATTGACACTGACGTTTTTACACCATTTCAGAGAAGCCCTTTTCTGCATCCAGTATAATGTCCGTGCATTCATGAATGTGAAGCACTGGCCCTGGATGAAACTCTTCTTCAAGATCAAACCCCTCCTCAAGAGTGCAGAGACGGAGAAGGAGATGGCTACGATGAAAGAAGAGTTTCAGAAAATCAAAGATGAACTTGCCAAATCAGAGGCAAAAAGGAAGGAACTGGAGGAAAAAATGGTCACTCTCTTGAAAGAGAAAAATGACCTACAACTCCAGGTTCAATCTGTAAGTACTCTGTATTCTGAATGTACCATAATCCTGAAGATATTCTGAAATTTACACATACTTTGGATTTATAAATGGCCTTTTCTTGAAAAAGAAAATCTCGAGATTTTGTTTTGTTTTGTGTTTAGTATTTCACTTAACTTTCAATATTGCTATGAGGAAGGCACAATTACTTTCAAATTACAAAATGGAAAAGGCAAGATTGAAGAATGTATTTAACAATATCACAAATTTAACATGAAGGAAGCGGTTTAAAGCCAAGCTCCCAAATCTCATTTTATCCATGTGCTTTGCCTGCTTCATCTCAGTGTTAAAATATAGTCCTATTTTCCTAATGTAAGTGTATGAGCTTGCATTCTAATCCAAGAAAGACAGTTATTCTTGGTTCTCTTTCTCCTTTCCCCAGGACCAAGATTTAGCTCAATACATTTATTTGTGGTACTTTAACTGAACTACCAAGGCATAAGGTAGAGCGAGGTGCCCTCTGTAGTTCTTTCTTTGACGCAGATCCAGAGTTCTTAAAGCTTGTGTTTATTGGTTCAGGAAAGAGTTTTAATCAGAGGGGAGGTGGAGGTAGGTTTGGCATCTGCACTCAGTCCAAACACAACCTCCCATTTCCTTGGTCCAACAACCCCAAAAACGACATGAAGAAACCTGTGAAAAGGATACATTTCCTAAAAGTTTGAAGCTATTTGCAACTTTTCCTTCAAATAACTTATATGAAAGTTATAGTTTCCCAAAATCATAGGATCACAGACTCTTCATCTTAATCTTTCATAGGTATTACCATCAGGCAGTGAGTAAATTTTTATTGAGTATATCACTGTTAAAAATAGATGCAAAGGAACCCTGGGAATTCCCCATTATCATCCATTTAAGCATTTAAAAAACTTAAGATATGAACAAAACAAACACTGAATTCAAGAAATTCCCCAGGCCAGAATAATTTAATAAGTTAGTGGCTGAACTGATTTTTATGTAAGTCTTTTAGTCACTTATTAAAAAGTAATTGAACTATATGGTTTCTCAAAATTACATGTTCTTATATATTCTAAGATTCATTTATAGACTATTAGGTAATTTCTAAAATGGAAGTAAACATTTTGGACAATTATAACACTGTTATAGACTATCAGGAAGCTTTTGAGTATATGAAATGCTGCCTAAAAATGTATTCGTAGGCATAATATAATTTTTTTTTCTTTTTTCTTTTTTAAATTCAATCTAGTAACTAGTTGTTTGAGCTGGGTAGAGAATGCGCAAAACCAAAACTAACCAATTTGATTAAGTCAAAATCTTTGAATATTACAACTGAAATGCTCTTAGCAATCATTTATTCCCACCCCCTTAATTACATATGAGATAATTGAACATAAGAGGAATAAAGCAATAAAGGTCATATATATGGAGGCAAATTTGTGACAAGAACTCAGGTTTCCTCTGGTCCTTCCACTCTTCTACTCACTGTTCTAAAAGTTAATTGCTTCAATCCAATTATTTTGCAGACTAATTTGCTTCTAACTCTATAGTCTCACTTCTAATTAGCTACATTTCTCCAGGCCATGTAATAACATTCAATTTAATTTATATTTGTACTGAAAAATTCATCAAAATTCAGTGAACACTCCCATTTTGTGCAAAGAACAAGTTCAAAATAAGTAACATATTCTCTAAATATCTCACTGGCTCTCCCTACAGGAAGCTGATTCCTTGGCTGATGCAGAGGAAAGGTGTGAGCAACTGATTAAAAACAAAATCCAGCTAGAGGCCAAAATCAAAGAGGTAACTGAGAGAGCTGAGGATGAGGAAGAGATCAATGCTGAGCTGACGGCCAAGAAGAGGAAACTAGAAGATGAATGTTCAGAGCTCAAGAAAGACATTGATGATCTCGAACTGACACTGGCCAAGGTTGAAAAGGAGAAACATGCCACAGAAAATAAGGTATGAATCATATTCTCCTCCACTATTTAAAGGTTCTAGCATCCAATAGGCTGCTTTATAGTGAAACAACCTTTTTCTTGACCTTCTAGGTGAAAAACCTCACAGAAGAGATGGCAGGCCTGGATGAAACCATAGCTAAGCTGACCAAGGAGAAGAAGGCCCTCCAAGAGGCCCACCAGCAGACCCTGGATGACCTGCAGGCAGAAGAGGACAAAGTCAACACCCTGACCAAAGCTAAAATCAAGTTAGAGCAGCAAGTGGATGATGTAAGTGTATTTTTAATAACCGTTTAAATGATATTTTTAATATACTTTCAGTGTTTAGCAAATTTTACTTTCTAATTAGCTTGAAGGGTCTCTGGAGCAAGAAAAGAAACTTCGAATGGATCTAGAGAGAGCAAAGAGGAAACTGGAGGGAGATCTAAAACTGGCCCAAGAATCCACAATGGATATAGAAAATGACAGACAGCAAATTGATGAAAAGCTAAAGAAGTAGGAACTCCAGAAAAAAATTTATGTCATACCATCTTTCATTTCATAAGGGTACTAATATGTCTTGTTCTTCTGTCTAAAGAAAAGAATTTGAAATCAGCAACCTGCTAAGCAAAATTGAAGATGAGCAAGCAGTAGAAATTCAACTACAGAAGAAGATCAAGGAATTACAAGTGAGTCACCTCTCCGCCATTTTTTCTGTACTTCCCCTGCTCCAAAAAAAAAAAACGAAATTAAAATGAGGTTGTGTTGTGCTTGTGTCACTCCTAGGCCCGCATTGAGGAGCTGGAGGAGGAAATCGAGGCAGAGCGGGCCTCTCGAGCCAAAGCAGAGAAGCAGCGCTCTGACCTCTCTCGGGAACTGGAGGAGATCAGTGAGCGGCTGGAAGAAGCTGGTGGGGCGACGTCAGCCCAGATCGAAATGATCAAGAAGAGGGAGGCTGAGTTCCAGAAGATGCGCAGGGACCTGGAGGAGGCCACTCTGCAGCATGAAGCCATGGTAGCCACCCTGAGGAAGAAGCACGCGGACAGTGTGGCTGAGCTCGGGGAGCAGATAGACAACCTGCAGAGGGTCAAGCAGAAACTGGAGAAGGAAAAGAGTGAGATGAAGATGGAGATCGATGACCTTAGCAGTAACGCAGAAGCCATTTCCAAAGCCAAGGTACCCATTATTGTCTCTAAATGAGGTTAATTATTAACCTTTAAGAACAGCCATTGTCCCCTATCATTAAATATTGCTTGTAGGCAGTTCATAGAACTAATCTAGTATTTTCTAATATATTCCATTCTATCTCATTGTTTTAAATGCTGGATATGACCCAGTAAGATTATTTCAAAATCCACTTTAAACAAACGTCAGTTTTATCAGGATAAATAAATGGGCTCCAATGATGACCTCTCTAGGGACATTACACACTCACCACACTTGAATCCCATGCAGCAGGTTCCATAGAGCTGGTGCCATAACTTTCTATTCACACAACATAAATTTATTCACTCGAAAAATATTTTAAGAATCAAGTTTTAACTTTTTTCACTTCGTACACTATCTTATTCTTCACTGCCACATGTCCCATAGGGAAACCTTGAAAAGATGTGCCGTACTCTGGAAGATCAAGTGAGTGAACTTAAGACAAAGGAGGAAGAACAGCAGCGGCTGCTCAGTGACCTGGCGGCTCAGAAAGCACGCCTGCAGACAGAAGCAGGTGAGAGCCCTTCTCTGAGTGCTGAAACTTTGTAGTAGATAAAAGTGATTCCAGGGGTTCTTAATAAATAGCAATACTCTTATTTTAGAGCAGGATAAACAAACTATCAGAATTTGCTGAGCGGGTCAGAAAGAAAAAAAATAAGCAAGAATCAGCAAACAAATTTACTCGTTATACTCCTATGAATATTTTGCTTTTTAATCTCCAGTTCTAACAGTTCTATAATATTTAAAGTATATATTTGATATATGTGTATATATAAAAATATACATATACATGAATATAAAAGGTTCAGGCTCACTTTTTAATGCCATTAACAAATTCCTTTACTTCTGCTATTTTTAGGCGAATATTCTCGACAATTAGATGAGAAAGACGCTTTAGTCTCTCAGCTTTCAAGAAGTAAACAAGCATCTACTCAGCAAATTGAGGAGCTGAAACGTCAGCTAGAGGAAGAAACTAAAGTGAGTTTTTCCAAATATCTTCTCAGCTAATCAAATCTAAACATGTCCAGTTAGGTTATACTTTGGATGTGTACATTAAATATCACTGAATAAATGAACTTAAATCACTGAACTTGTATTTCTGCAGGCCAAGAACGCCCTGGCCCATGCCCTGCAGTCCTCCCGCCATGACTGTGACCTGCTACGGGAACAGTATGAGGAGGAGCAGGAAGGCAAAGCTGAGCTGCAGAGAGCACTGTCCAAGGCCAACAGCGAGGTCGCCCAGTGGAGGACCAAATATGAGACAGATGCCATCCAGCGCACAGAGGAACTAGAGGAGGCCAAGTATGTACTATAAACTCTGTGGGAGGAAAATGACATGGTTTCTTAGCTGTCCAACTCAATAACTCCCAGAAGCAGCTGTGACGACATTGATGATAGTGATATAATAATAGCAAAAGTTAACATTTACTGGGTACATACTGTGTATCAAGTACTACATATACATTAGCTCATTTAGCCTTTGTAGCAACATTATGTTGGTATTATTATTCATATCCCTATTTACAAATTGGGAAACTGAGGCTGTGAGAGGTTAACCAACCAACCAATGACATATGATTAAAAAATGGTACAGCTGGGATTAGAAACAGATATTGTGATTCCAGAGCCCACTTTATGCATTGCAGTAAAAAGAGATGACTCTTAAAACTCATATTAGAGGTCCTCAAACAATACAGAATGTCCAGGATTGTTCTAAATCAAGTAAAGCCTTAGTCTGTGTACACACCGAAGGGAACCTCCAAGTAGATTTTTTTTGGACATTTTAATAAGAAGTAAAGCTTTAAGCACAACGATGCCCAATCTCAGAACAAGATTAAGAAAATTGTGGAACATCCATTTGATACAGAAATTTTATACAGAAATTAAATATAATTAATATGGGGAAATATTTATGGTAGACAACAATTTTTAAAGCAATGTATACATTTGCATATGCTATATAATTTTATTATGTATAAATTATATAAATACAATAAGACTAGGAGAAAATGCACCACATTAAAATGGTTATTTCTGAGTGGGGGCACAAGATGAGTTTTTTCCTTTGTTTTTATATATCACCCCATGTTCTACAGTGAACATGTATTATGTAATCAGAAAAAAAAATGTTTTAAAACTGAGATTTTCCTTTATCTTAAGGATGTATAGTTGGCACACAATTGGGAATGAAGAATATAGGTAATTCATAAAACAACTTGCCTTTGCTTAAGCTGTATGAATTATCCTAACTTATCCATTAATTTCTTTCTTCAGAGAGATAGTCTAAATATGTACAATTAGAAGAAACTGGCTATTTTTCTCTAGAGAAAAAGTGCATAAAATAAAATGGAAAGTCTCAGAAAGCAAATTAATATGCTCAATATACTTTTGACCAATAAAGCATTTAGTTAGCCTTGAATCCTTTTTCAAATGAGATGAGATATATAAATCAATAAATAAAATTTTCCCGACCACACGTTCTCCACAATCATACTCAATCAGAAGTCCTGAAAATTCTGATTTACCTGTGTGGTAAGTAAGACACATACAATGGAGCACTAGCAGTAGCCCCTGAGAATTCAATAACATACCAAGGACTTGAATCCAATTGTTTACCACTTTGGACCTTTTCATACAGTTCATCAATCTAGAAAGCAGTTTTGAAAACCACGTTATTTGCCATTATGGAAAGTTGACTGTGGAAGGGATCCAAGGAGGTTATCACTTTCCCCTGTTCTTGACCACTCTCCTTAGCAGCCTGGTTAACTTTTCAGGAAGAAGCTGGCCCAGCGTCTGCAGGAAGCTGAGGAACACGTAGAAGCTGTGAATGCCAAATGTGCCTCCCTTGAGAAGACCAAGCAACGGCTCCAGAATGAAGTGGAGGACCTCATGCTTGATGTGGAGAGAACAAATGCTGCCTGCGCGGCTCTTGATAAGAAGCAAAGGAACTTTGACAAGGTGGCCCAGTCTGCTTACACTCTCAGTGTTTTACTTGGTCTTCCTTTCTCCTTGCGTCTGCTGATGATTTACTGCTTTTCAGGTCCTATCAGAATGGAAACAGAAGTATGAGGAAACTCAGGCTGAACTTGAGGCTTCCCAGAAGGAGTCCCGATCTCTCAGCACTGAGTTGTTCAAGGTGAAGAATGCTTATGAGGAATCTCTGGATCAACTTGAAACAATAAAGAGAGAAAATAAGAACTTGCAGCGTGAGTCCTCTTGAACCTCCCTACCCCACACAGCCTTGCATGGACCTTCCCATGTTGCCATCAGCTAACCACTTCTCCCTTACCTGTTCACCCACAGAGGAGATTTCTGACCTTACTGAGCAGATTGCTGAGGGTGGGAAGCAAATCCATGAATTGGAGAAAATAAAGAAGCAAGTGGAACAAGAGAAATGTGACATTCAGGCTGCCTTAGAGGAAGCAGAGGTATATGTTTTCAGGTAGTGGGAGGCTGGGGGATAAATGACAAACTAGTAAAACACTCAAAGTGAGCAATGATACTGTAAAGTGGATACATTAGTACATAGCTGGTGAGAAGCTGATCCTATCACCTTTATGAAGAGCAATTTGGCAATAGTAATCAAAAGCCTTAAACATGTAAATACTATAACCCATCAATTCTAAAAAACTATCCCAAGAAAATAATATTAAATGGAAGCAAAGCTGTAAGAACAAGACTAAGAATATTATGGAACATCCATATGATACAATTTTTTAGAGATTTTATATAGTGAACATGTAATAAAAAAAATACATGTTTTAAAACAGTTTCTACAGCAAGAATTAGAATATCACACATGAACATTTGAATTTATAAAACAGATTAATAGTTCATGTTTACTACACTTAAGTTTAATCATATAATTAATCATGAATAATATTTGTATAGCACTTTATACTTTACAAAGCACCTTTATTATACAGCTGACCCATGGAATCCATCACTAAATAAACAAAATAATGATTTACCTAGCAGGCTCCTAAAACTATTGTATTGTGCTTTGTAATATTACATAAACTGATATAATAAAAGTTTGACTCACAGGGAATATACTCCTAATATTCAAGTTATTTTCCATTATTAATTGATTACTGTTTTGTTGAGGCTTCACTTGAACATGAAGAGGGAAAGATCCTGCGCATCCAGCTGGAGCTGAACCAGGTCAAGTCTGAAATTGACAGGAAAATTGCTGAAAAGGATGAGGAAATTGACCAGCTAAAGAGAAACCACATTAGAGTCGTGGAGTCGATGCAGAGCATGCTGGATGCTGAGATCAGGAGCAGGAATGATGCCATCAGGATCAAGAAAAAGATGGAGGGAGATCTGAATGAAATGGAAATCCAGCTAAACCATGCCAACCGCGTGGCTGCTGAGGCCCTGAGGAACTACAGAAATACCCAAGGGATCCTGAAGGTAAATGAGTCCACATTTAACCATTCAGATAGGTCAGGCAAGTTACCTGTTTTCTGTTCCTCAAAACACCTTCTTTGTTAAACCACCCATTTTTTTACTTTTAGCAAATTATACAGCTCACCTGAACTGGTGATATCACCATTTTCATGATCCTTCAAATGACAGACCTGTCATTTCCTGTTCCTGACACCAGTCTTTTCTTCCAGTTCATTTCCAGAGATGTTCATATCCTCTTCAGTGTCTAAGGACTTTTTTTTCCCCACTTAACAGGATACCCAGCTACACTTGGATGATGCTCTCCGGGGCCAGGAGGACCTGAAAGAGCAGCTGATGATGGTGGAGCGCAGAGCCAACCTGCTGCAGGCTGAGGTGGAGGAGCTACGGGCATCTCTGGAGCAGACTGAGAGGAGCAGGAAAATCGCAGAACAGGAGCTCCTGGATGCCAGCGAGCGTGTCCAGCTCCTGCACACCCAGGTGGGACCCTCACATCAAACAAATGCTTGTGTATTGTTAAGTGGTGAATCAGAATTATAATATAAAAGTACTCCATTTTTATAAGTATATTAAAAAGGATAGGGGATATGCTCTAAAATATTAATTGTGGTTATCTTGAGGTATGGGGTTATAAGTGTTTTTATGTGTGTGTTCCTATTTGTCTTTTTTAGATTTTCTACCAAAAAAAAAAAGAGGGTATTACTTTTTTATTTAAAAATAAAATTAGTTTTTAAATTAAATTGATTCTTTATTTTGAAAGCCATGATTTGGACCATACCTAAATAAAGTTATCTGTTGACTCCAAAATTTGAAAACGTTCCATGCAGTGTTTCCCATCAGGGGCACTTCAGCATTTGGCCTTGTTTTGCTTATTGTTCCTGTGCCTTGCAAGACAGCTAGCATTTCCAAATACCCATGGAGATAGTAGTGATTCCCTGTAAGAATCACTGGGTTGAAATTTTAAGAAAATGTTTTCATAAGACTAATTCAGCATTCCCCAAGGAGCCAAAGCTTAAAAGTTCACAGGGAATAGATTCCTTCTAATTGAAAAACTCCTAGGGCGTTTTCACAAAAAGAATCTATTCTTTCCTAATTTTCCAAACTTTTTAAAGATAGAACACTAGCGATGTTCAGTTGAAATATAATTGAAACATCAATTAATTAATATAGGCATTTTTAAACCTCGGAAGTCCTTATTCATAAATCAGATGGAACTTGGGGCAATGGTAGGGGGTTCCAATTTTGCAAATAATTATTTTGCACTGAATAAATATTTAAAGTTTAGTGAAATGTTCCTTTTAGTCCCTTGTATGAACCAACAAGATATCTGTAAAGTCCAAAGACAGCAAACTGCAAATCTTGCAAATTTCCACTGACTATTTTTAACAGAATACCAGCTTGATCAACACCAAAAAGAAATTGGAAAATGATGTTTCACAACTCCAGAGTGAAGTGGAAGAAGTAGTTCAAGAGTCACGCAATGCAGAAGAGAAAGCCAAGAAGGCCATCACCGATGTGAGCAAGATGAGCCTTTGTTTTACTGATATGTTTGTGCCACCCACCACTACCAGTTTTCCTTATTTTCTTGATTTATTTGCTAATTAGGCGGCCATGATGGCCGAGGAGCTGAAGAAGGAGCAGGACACCAGCGCCCACCTAGAGCGGATGAAGAAGAACTTGGAGCAGACAGTGAAGGACCTGCAGCACCGTCTGGATGAGGCTGAGCAGCTGGCCCTGAAGGGCGGGAAGAAGCAGATCCAGAAACTGGAGGCCAGAGTGTGTATCTCAAGCTCTCCACATCTGGGAAGGGGAAAACAGCACTCCTACCCTTCTTTTTTCCTACATTGTGACTCCCATCTTTGCCTTGGGGCTGGAGACATCCACCCACTATCTTCAGTAGTTTCTAAGCTAATTTATATCCTCCAAGATTAATTCTATAAGCACTTTTTTCGGTTCCAGGTACGTGAGCTTGAAGGAGAGGTTGAAAATGAACAAAAACGCAATGCTGAGGCTGTTAAAGGTTTGCGGAAACATGAGAGAAGAGTAAAGGAACTCACCTACCAGGTAAGGAAATAGTTCTATCCAGACTCTTGCCCAATAGGAAATTGAAAACCTGGTGATAATTTATGTGATACAAATACACATTAACTTGGTATATAAAAGGAGCAAATGACACAGTTGCTTATCACAGACCTGTACAAAGCTTAGAAAATCAGGAGGGCCTTTAAAAAACAGCATGAGAGAGGAAAGAATACAAGTTTTAAAGCCAGATAAACTGGACATTAGCCCTAATTTGGCCTCTCTTAAGTAACCTAACTTGGGTAGGTTACTTAATACTCTACACCTTAGTTTCATCACCTATAAAATAGAATAACAACATCTCTCCAGGGTAGGAAGGTAAGGGTGAGAGAAGATGTGTGTAATTACCTAATACAGTGCCTGCACATGGTGGACATTTAACAAAAGTGGTAATTGTATTTACTATGAAGGAAGCCTCAGAGTTGACTGACTTTACCCCAGGCCCACCATCATACCAAAGTGATCTATTTTACCCAGAGTAGGCTTATTTCATTGGGTTAGTACAGATTATTTTTTTTTTCAAACTTCCAGACTGAAGAAGACCGCAAGAATGTTCTCAGGCTGCAGGACTTGGTAGATAAATTACAGGCCAAGGTGAAATCATACAAGAGACAAGCTGAGGAGGCTGTAAGTATCTTTAAGCTTTTGGAGAAAAAGAAAACTTCTTTGTGGGTAGAAAGCATATACAGAGAATGTGCTAATAAGAAAGAAGGAGACACAAGTAAAAATATAGAACTTATATTTTAAAAGAGATGATTTTATAAATAGAAATTTACCCCCAAATCCTAACTACGGGATAAGATTTAAAGAGGAGATATTTTTATTATTAAATAATTTATAAGGTTTAGGGGGGAAAAATAAAGTTCTAAATAACATACCTTACTTGATAGCTGCAAAGAATATACAATAGAAACTCTAATTAACACCATGATAAATATTTTTCTCCCTCTAGAAATACATAAACTTAAGTGTTTTCAAACATAAATCTTTTACACAAATTGATTTATTCACTCACTACCAGTATTATCATCAGATGCTCATCTCTCTGTATTTGCTATAGTAAATAAGAACATGTTGGAAGATTCCCCAGCTTCACTTTTCCTAGTTTTTTCCCATTCTTTCAAACACAATGTAGTAGGCAGGAAGTAGGTAGGAAGTAAAAAAAAAAAAAGGAAAGAAGAAAGGGAGAGTCACAAATGGTAATAAGTCCAACTAAGACAGGCATACTTTCTTCCTAACCCCACTTTTTCCCTTTCTCTGTATGCCAGTCAAAATATATGGCAAAAAGTCTTTATATGGGATTTTCCCAGACGTATAATTTGACCTTACATTTGCTTACTAAACTCTGTAAAGGAAGGTATCTGGGTCTCTTCCTCCTTTCCGCCCAGTCCATATGTCATAAATGGATTTCACATGTATGGTTTTGACACAATAAGATTGTCCCTTCCATTATGAAATGGTTTCTTCTCTCATTCTTCAAAATAAAAAAATGTAATTGAAGTTACAAGTTTTCTCCAGATTTGAAGTCAGATGTGGCAAACTGACCATAAGAAAGAAATATTTGAGTTGAAGAAATAATCCTGTTTGGTAACAAGTGCAATGAGAACCATAAAATCTAATTCTCAAATTTTTATCTCTATTCTTAGGAGGAACAATCCAATGCTAATCTTACGAAATTTCGCAAGATCCAGCACGAGCTGGAGGAGGCTGAGGAGCGGGCTGACATTGCTGAATCCCAGGTCAACAAGCTGCGGGTGAAGAGCCGGGAGGTTCACACAAAATTCAGTGCAGTGTGAACACATCTGTCTGATGCTGCCAAGTGGCTGAAAAAATACACAAAATGTGCTATTTTTGGTCACCTGCTTTAAGATGTTTATTTTTCTCTTACCATTGATTAAATAAAAATTACGGTAAACTTAAAAATTAAACCAAACTGTCACATTTTTATTTCCAAAATTATTTATTCTCAAATACAGTTCTAACGTGGCTATTTTTTAAAATACATATGGCTTTGCAGAACATCAAATATTTTTTACCTCCACCACCATAACATCTGCTGGTTTTCACAGCCAGAAGTTATGGAAATTTTTATTCCTAGCACTGGAACCCTGGGCTGGGGAGCCTGGTGTGGGTTTGGGACCCCTCGATCCTCACAGGGTGATCTCCGCAGCCGAGACATCCAGCCTGATTTTTTAACTGCCATATAGAGGTATGAGGCCAGCCCATGCCACATCTCTGTGACTTGTAAGACAAGAAGGTATTAGAATAAAATATTCAAAATGATGAAAAGCAAGGACTTACAACCAAGATTACTCTATCCAGCAAAGCTAGCATTCAGAATTAAAGGATAGATAAAGAGCTTCCCAGACTAGATAAAGCTAAAGCAGTTCATCATCACCAAACCGGTATTATAAGCAATGTTAAAGGGAATTCTTCAAGAGGAAGGAAAAAGAGACCGAAAATATAAATAATAAAATTGCAATAACAATATACATCAACAATTACTTTAAATGTAAATGAATTAAATGCTCCAATCAAAAGACATAAGGATACTGAATGGGCAAGACCCTTATATAGACTGCCTACAAGAGACTCACTTCAGTTTGAAAAATACAAAGACTGAAAGTAAAGAAATGAAAAAAGATGTGTTATGAAAATGGAAACAAACAAAAACCTGGGGTAACAATACTTATACCAAACAAAATAGGCTTTAAAACAAAGGCTATAACAAGAGACAAAGGGAGATCCAGTCATCCCCATTCTGGGTATTTATCTGAAGAAACCCAAAACACTAATTCAAAAAAGACATATGCATCCGCATGTTCCTAGTAGCATGATTTATGATAGCCAAGATATGGAAGCAACCTAAGTGTCCAACAATAGATGAATGGATAAAGAAAAGGTAGTACATATATATAATGGACTATTATTACTCACCCATAAAAAAAGAATAAAATCTTGCCATCCACAACAACATGGATGAATCTAGACAGTATTATACTAAGTGAAATAAGTCAGATAGAGAAAGATAAATACCATATGATTTCACTTATATGTGAAATCTAAAAAACAAAACAAAACAGAAACAAATTTATAGATACAAAGAACATTTTGGTGGTTTCAAGATGGGAGGGGGGTTGGAGGGATGAGTGAAAAAGGAGACGGGATTAAGAAGTACAAATTGGCAGTTAAAAGTAGTCATGGAGATGTAAAGTATAGCACAGGAAATATAGTTAATAATATTGTAATAACTATATACGGTGTCAGATGGGTACTAGATTTATCAGGGTAATCACTTTGTAAGTTAAACAAATGTCTAATCACTGTTTTACATCTGAAATTAATACGATATTGTATGTCAACTGTAATTGAAAAATGAAGAGAGCAGCCCCCCAGCGTGGTGTGCCCAGGAACATTGGCTCACACCTGGCTTGGGGCTGCCCTGATCAGGCTTTGGCTGCCACTGTTGCAGAGTTTGGAGAAACATGGTGGTGTGAGAGACGTCTCCAGATCTCTCCCCTTGAAACAATAATAAGCTGAACATCTAAAACTCAACAAAAAACACCTAAGTTGCACGATGGCATGTCTGAGCATAGGCTCTGAGTCTAAGAACTACCACAAGTCAGAACCCTAGGTGTCAGGAAGTGGAATGGGAGAAACAAAAAAGCTGCCTGTCACAGCAGGAGCTCCCTATAGGAGATGGGAGAGGAGAGAAGGTGTGGCGAGTTCCGTGAAAAGCCCTGCTCAGGAAAGCTAAGAGCTCCATATATCCAGCTGTAGGGCCAAGTCGTCAGGGCAGAAAGCAGAGAAGCAGGGATGGCAGAGAAACAATAGTTGATTTTTACCAGCTGTGGTTGCAAAACCAAGGCTGGGCCATAGCCCCCATCTTCCAACCCAGAAGGTCCCTCCCCACCCATATCCTCCAAGACAAAACATCACGGAGACCCAGGGTAATCTGAGCAAATACTACCAAAACTGTTACTAATGCTGACAGGGACTGAAACTGAAAGTAGCGAGCATGATTAAACATCTATAAAGGAAAAAAAAAAGGCATTATTAAGCCTTTATACGAAGCAGTGATCAAAGAGGCTTAGACACCACCTATTGGAAACCAAAAGAAAAACACTTTTTTTGCAACAGGCTAAAGAGAGACCTTTATATAATAAATCCTTCTGGAAAAAAAGTAGAATACATTTCCATTATTGCCCAGTTGGAGAAATAGTCCATTAATAACCATGAACAACCAATGTGACAAGGCATCTCAGAAAGAAAAAAATCTCCAGAAAATAAGCTTAAGGACATAGAAATATGTGGCTTAAATGACAGAAAATTCAGGATAGTACTTCTGAAAAAAACTCAGTGAGATCTGAAACAATTCATATTACCAATTTCAGAAATTGAAAAAAACTACTTGATGAGCAGAATGAATTTTTTAGCAAGGAGATTGAAATGCTCAAAAAGAACAGAATAGAACTTCTGGAAGTTAAAAACACACGGAAAGAGTTGAAAAATGAAATAGCAAGCTTGGGAAATAGAGTCGACCAAATGGAGGAAAGGATCAGTGATATCAAAGACAGAAATTTAGAAATAAATCAGAAGGAGGAAGAGAGAAACTGAAGAATGAAAAATAATGAAAGAGAAATGCAAGAACTACCTGATACCATGAGAAGAGGAAACATAAGAATAATGGGCATTATCAAAGGGAAAGAAAATGAGCAGGGATCAGAAAGCATTTCTGGACAAATAGTTGACAAGAATTTCCCAAATCTAAGTAATGAGCTGAAGCTGGGAATTCAAGAAGTCAACAAAACACCCAATTATCTCAACCCAAAAGGCCTTCATCAAAACGCATTGTATTAAAATTATCAAAAATCCAAGACAAAGACAGAATTCATTCTCAGGGCAGCCAGGGAAAAGAAGACACTAACCTATCATTGGACTATCTCAGCACAAACCTTACAGCCAGAAAGGAGTGGAATCAAATATGAAAACTATTACGTGAAAGGAAATACCAGCTAAGAATAATGTATCCAGCAAAGTTCTCCTTTAGACAGGAAGGAGAAATAAAGAACTCTTCAGACATACAAAAATTGAGGGAATTCTCCACTACAAGGCCTGCATTATAGGAAATATTGAAAAGGGTCAGCTCACATAAAACAAAATGACAAAAAAAAATACATAATTAGGACTAAGGTGACTATCAGGCAAATAGAAGTAGAGGAGTGCAACCTTTACTAAGAACAGGGCATTATAAGCTTAAACAATAAGAAGAGATTTGTGATAGCAAGAGAGTAATGAATGTTCAGCACACATAGGAACAAATTGAGACAACAATGACTGAATAGGGGAGAATTTAAAGATCCAAATTCACAACAGGAAATGGAGATAAGGCACGTGTAGAAGATAAAGAACAACTGTATATATATAGCTATCCTTTATATATTCGTAATTATAACCACACGCCAAAGATTCAGAACTGAAGTATATAACATAAAACAAGAAGGACCAGAGGGAAACCCCATAAAATCCAACCAAAATAAAAAAAACAAAACAGGAACACAACACAAGGAAGCAATGGAAACAGAGTTACCAGAAAGCAAAAGACAAAATGGCTATAAGACCTCATATTTCAATAATCACTCTAAATGTAAATGAACTGAACTCACCAATAAAAAGGCACAGAGTTGAAGACTGGATCAAAAAACAAAACACAAACATATGCTGCCTCTAGGAGATACATCTCAGCTCCAAAGACAAATATAGACTCAAAGTGAAAGGGTGGAAAATGGTATTTCAAGCAAATGACATTCAGAGAAAAGCAGGAATAGCAGTACTAATATCAGACAAAATAGACTTCAAAATAAAAAAGATAAAGAAAGATACTGAGGGACACTCATAAATATAAAGGGAATCATGCACCAAAGATGCATAACGCTTATTAATATCTATGCTCCCAATCAGGGAGCCCCAAACTAAATAAAGCAATTACTAACAGAACTAAAGGGAGAAACAGACCAAAACACTATTATAGTTGGGAACCTAAATAACCTACTGTTGGATATGGACAGATGATACAAACAGAAAATCAATAAGGAAGTAACATCCTTAAATGACACATTAGATCAACTGGACATAATTGACATTTATAGAGCCTTCCATCCCAAAACAGCTCTTTATATATATTTTTCTCTAGTGCACATGGAACATCTCAAGGATTAGCCACATGCTGAGATACAGAGATAGCCTCAACAAATATAAGAGGGCTGAAATCATACCAACCATGTTCTCTAATCATAATGCTTTGAAGCTGGAGGTCAACTGTAAAAAGAAAGCAGAAAAAAACAAAAATTCAAGGAGATTGAATAACATACTACTGAAGAATGACTGGGTCAGAAAAGAAATAAAAAGAGAAATTAAGAGATACATAGAAATAAATGATAATGATAGTACAACATATCAAAACTTTTGGGACACGGCAAAAGCGGTCAAAGTAGTTCATATCATTACAGGCCTACCTCCAAAAATAAGAACAAACCCAAATAAACTATCTAACATATCATCTTAAAAAACTAGAAAAGAAAGAACAAATGAAGCCTAAAATTAGCAGAAGGAAAGACATAATAAAAATTAAAGCAGAAATAAATGAAATTGAAAACAAAACAAAATATATATATATAAAAAATAAATGAAACAAAGAGCTGGTTCTTTGAGAAGGTTAATAAAATTGACAAACCCCTGGCTACACTCACTAAAGAAAAACAGATAAAGGACACAAATAAACAAAATCAGGGATGAAAGAGGGAAAATTACGACTGA
This sequence comes from Rousettus aegyptiacus, assembly GCF_014176215.1. Taxonomy (NCBI): domain Eukaryota; kingdom Metazoa; phylum Chordata; class Mammalia; order Chiroptera; family Pteropodidae; genus Rousettus; species Rousettus aegyptiacus. The sequence continues at coordinate 71,301,714 of NW_023416309.1, forward strand.
CGCCGCTGAAATACAAGAATCAAAGAAGAATACTATGAAAAAGCATATAACACAAAATTTAATAACCTAGAAGAAATGGACAAGTACTTAGAAAGATCCAACCTTCCTAGACAGAATCAAGAAGAACTAGAAAATCTAAGTAGACCAATCAGCAGTATGAAAATAGAAACAGTCATCAAAACCCTACCGAAAAGTCCAGGACCAGATGGCTTCACCAGTGAATTCTACCTAACATTCAAAGAAGATTTAATATCTATGCTCCTCAAACTCTTCCAAAAACTCGAAGAGGAGGCAATACTTCCCAATTCATTTTATGAGGCCAATATTATCCTGATATCAAAACCTGGTAAAGAATACCAAAAAAAGAAAACTACAGACCAATATCTCTCATGAACACAGATGTAAAAATCCTAAATAAGATACTAGCAACTTGAATACAACAACATATTAAAAAGATTATACACCACTGTCAAGTGGGCTTCATCCCAGGGGCACAGGGATAGTTCAAAATACACAAATCTATTAAGGTGATACGCCACATAAACAAATAAAAAAATAAGAATCATATGATCATATCAACAGATGCAGAAAAAGCCTTCAACAAGATACAGCATCCATCTATGATCAAAACACTAAACAAAATAGGTATAGAAAGAAAGTATCTTAACATAATAAAGGCCATTTATAACAAACCCTCAACTAACATTACACTTAATGGTGAAAAACTAAAAACCTTTCCTCTAAGAATAAGAACAAGGCAAGGCTGCCTACTATTGCCACTGTTATTCAATATAACACTGGAAGTCCTAGCTAGTGCAGTCAAGCAGGAGAAAGACATAAAAGGCATCTCAATAGAAAGTGAAGAAACCAAACTTTCACGATTTGCTGATGCAATTATTCTCTATATGGAAAACCCTAAAGACTCTACAAGAACACTACTAGAAATAATAAGCAAATACAGTAAAGTTTCTGGATACAAAATCAATTGTCAAAAATCCATCATGTTCTTATACTCTAATAATGAAATGTCAGAAAAAAAAGTGGAAAAAATAAATAATTCCTTTTGCAATTGCAACAAAAAGAATAAAATACCTAGGAATAAATCTAACAAAACATGGGAAGAACCTATATAATGAAAACTATAAGACTCTTATTAAAAGAAATCGAAGATATAAAGAAATGGAAGGATATTTTGTGTTCTTGGATTGCAAGAATCAACAAAGTTAAAATGACCTTATTACCTGAAGCATTATACAGATTTAATGCAATCCCCATCGAAATCCCATCAGCATTTTTTAAAGAAATGGAACAAAAAACCATCAGATTCATATGAAAGCACAAAGACGCTGAATTGCCAAAGCCATCCCGAGAAAAAAGAAAGGCTGGAGGCATCACTCTGCTCGACTTCAAATTATAATACAAAGCTAAAATATTTAAAAAAGGCATAGTTTTGACAGAAAACAGACACATGAACCAGTAGAACAGAATTGAGAGTTCAGAAGTAAACCCATATTTATTTGGGCAAATAATTTTCGACAAAAAAGCCAAAAACATACCATGGAGAAAGGAAAGCCTCTTCAATAAATAGTGCTGGGAAAACTAGAAAGCCACCTGCAAGTGAATGAAACTAGACTTTATCTATCACCACACACCAAAATTAACTCAAAATGGATTAAGGACCTGAATATAAGACCTGAAACAATAAAATACATTAAAAAAAAAAAAGGAACTAAACTCAAGGACCTTGGACTTAAAGAGGATTTTATGAATTTGACCTCAAAGGCAAGGAAAGTAAAAGCTAAAATAAATGAATGGGACAACATCAAACTTAAAAGTTTCTGCACAATAAAAGAAACCTTCAACAAAGTAAACATCTGTCAACTGTCTGAATGGAAAATGTATTTGCAAGCAACACCTCGATAAGGGCCTAATATCCAAAATATACAAAGAATTCATTCAACTTGATAACAACACTGATGCAATTAAAAAATGGGCAGAGGACTCGAACAGACACTTCTCCCAAGAAGACATACAAATGGCCAACGAACATATGAAAAGATGCTCATCATTGCTAGCTGTCAGGGAAATGCAAATCAAAACTACAATGAGATATCATCTCACACCTGTTAGGATGGTTATAATCAACAGGACAAGTAATAACAAATGTTGGAGAGGATGCGAAGAAAAAGAAACCCTCATACACTGCTGGTGGGACTGCAAATTGGTATGGAAAACAGTATGAAGGTTCCTCAAAAAACTAAGAATTATCTACCATATGATCCAGTAATCCCTCTACTGGGTATTCACTTCAAACACTTGAAAACCCATATCCAAAAAGATATTTGCACACCAATGTTCATAGCAGCATTATTTCATGGTGGCCAGGACATAGAAGCAACCGAAGTGTCCCACGATAGATGACTGGCTGAAGAAGCTGTGGTACATATATCCAATGGAATATTACTCAGCCATAAGAAGAGATGAAATACTGCCATTTGCGACAACATGGAATGGACCTCGAGATAATCATGCTAAGCGAAATAAGCCAGACAGGAAAAGTCAAAAACTACATGATATCACTTATATGTGAGATATAACCTAAAAGTAACAAATGAACAAGACAAACAAACAGTGACTCATGGACATGGACAATGGACTAGTGGTTACTAGAGGGCGGGTAGGTGGGATAAAAGGGGTCAAATATGTGGTGACAGAAAGAAATCTATGGGCGGTGAACACACAATGCAATCTTACTGTTGAATTGTACACCTGAAATATACTGGATTTCGTTAATCAATATCACCATAATAAAAATAATAATAATGATGATGATGATGATGATGATAATAATAAAGCCCAAAGCATTGAAATGAGTTTATTTTCAGTTATGTATCACAAGATTTAGGTTATAATTGCAACTAACTGCTAATTCTTAGAACAAAGAATGAGTCAATATTGGACTTGGGAGGAAAGGGACATAGCTCCCACAATCTTATAAGATACAGTATCCTTTATGTTTAATTTTTGCAATGCAATAATAAAGAATGCCCCTTTTTGAAAAAAAAAATACATATAATGGTTTCATCAGTATTTTTAAGGGCTTTCCTAATCCTTTGATCCTGAACTCGTTCTCTTGAAACTGCGTCATCACCTTTGTCCATTTTCAGTTCTTTAATTATTAACTACTAGCTCAATACTGCTGCATCCACACTGTTCAATGGCTTTGCAAAACTCAAGCAGATTTCTAATACCACTTTCATCAACTTCATTAAATTTTCAACTAATTCAATTTTTGCCATTTTATTTTGCAGTTATGTCACATAGATTACTTCATATTTACAACATCTGACTATTAGAATGCTTTTTATTTTCCTATGCAATATCATTACTGTGGAGACTCCAATAACAGGGACTCCACTATTGCAAACCTTAAAACATCCATAGCTTTTGCCCAGAAAGTCTATTCTATAAATTTCATAATTAATGATATACATAAACACTTACATGCACATATGTTTACTAGACTATTTAAAAGAATAAAAAATTAGAGCACCCTAAATACCTAACAATAGAAACCTGGTTAAATAAATTATGGTATTCATAGGATGGAACACTATGTAACTATCAAAAATCATAATGGAGAAGAGTTAATACCATGGGAAATTTTTTATAATTTGTTAAGTTTTAAAGGCAGAACACTAAACCTTGCTTACAGGCTGATATCCCAATTATGTATGTGTTTAAAAACATGTCTTTTTAAAAATTGAGTATGTGTTTATGGAAATTTGGGGGGAAAGGTGTAAAAGGACTTAAACCAAAATTTTGGTAGAGATTACCTCTATACTGAAATCTTAAAAGTGATTTAAAATTTCCTTCAGTATGTTTGATTATATTCTTTAATCTTTCTGCAATGTATATTTTAGTTTTGGAATTTTTTAAGGCTCATATTTTTTCAATAAATAAATAAAAGTAAGTTGCATCTTAAGATTTCATATCCACTTCTCATCAAAGACATGGATATAACTGTCAAGAGAAAGGTGAAGATGAGAGAGTCTTTTGATGGATGAGACCATTAGCACAGCTGCTAAAAGCTGTTGCCTTTCATCCAAGTTTTCAGCAAGCATTAACATTCCAGGGCTAACACAGCAGCTGTCAGTAAGCAAACTTAAATTCTGCCTCTTGGCTGTGGCAGAGACTTGGGCACATGTTACACATACTAGTGTCCCCAGGCATCTTCACTGCAAACTTTATAGGTCACATTTTCCTAAGTGGGAAGCAGAAAAATCAGCTGTGGTTAGATGGAAAGAACCTTACTTAAGGATGAAATTTACCAGCCTGATTCCTCCTTCCTGGTTCCAAGGGCAACCAAGATACTACTTCCAGAACCCACAAGGAAAAAGAAAGCCTCTCCAGTGATGAAGAAATACGTTTCCCTTCAGGAAAGCACCCAAAATGGGGCTTTTCTTAAAGCAGCCTGACCTTCTCAAGACGGCGAACTATTATCTCAGCTCCTCACAAAAGCTATGGCTCATGTCTCTCTCTTGGGGAACCTGAGGTACTACACAGTGTGAGTGAAGGCTCAAATTATGTGAAATTTTGTTAAGAGCATGGATAAGATAGTACCATTTGAGCAAAAGATCTTACATTTTTCTCGCATTCTAAAAAATAAATTCAATTGATACCCATAGATTTTAGTACCCAAAATGGTTTTAGCATGACATATAGGTACATATATGTATAATATAATAATAATGCCTATATGTGCGTAGAAAAACTTCAAATGGAGTCGAAAATTTAAGAATTTTTCAAAAATTTCTCTGGCCCACTCATGTCAATAGCCCTGCATCCAAATTCCCTCTCCATGTCTAATTTCACCCTCCCCACTACAGCCTCACACAGTTACTCTGGAATCGCAGAGCCGAAAAAAATCGTAAGGCCGAGCAAGGCCTTCCTCACTTATAAACTGGGAAAGCACAATCACCGATCAGGTCCCACCATGGCCTCCAGACTGGTCCCAACCAAGCCGCTTCACTTCCCGCCTTTCCTTCCTATGATCTCACTCCTCCCATGATGCTCCGGGCAGCACTGGAAGTGACTCCCCCCCCCCCCCCCCCCCCCCCCCCCCCCCCCCCCCCGTCTCTTGGAAATGGAAACTTCCTTTCCTTCCAGTAATCAAAGCTCCCTGTTGCTGCCTTTTTTATGTGGTCAGCACTGTAGTCCACCCACCCCCTAAATCCTGAGCTGTTTGAGAGAACCAACTTTTTATCCTCTATGCCTGGAACACTGTCTTTATAAGCCATTTGTTAAATGGAGAGCAGACACTCAGTAATTTTTTTTTTTTTTTTTGGCGGAGTGCATCAAAGCTTAGTAGAAGAAGAGCGGATAATCGGACCAACACAGCACACAAGAAAGAATAAAGATGACTTTATAATAACAGCTGACATTTAAAACCCAAAATCCTTACCTTAGTTCACAAGGCTCTAACTACCTGGCCCCTGGCCACCTCTGCCGCCTCATTCTCTACTACTGTTTCCTTCACTTCCCTTCACCCCTGCCTTTTCTGGCCTTTTTCTCTTCCCTTGCAGGCACACTCACCTCTTAAAACCTTTGTTTCTTCTATCTGGAACACTGTCCCTTGTTGATATTCTTATTGACGGGCTCACTCACCTCATTAAGTGTCTGTTCAAATATCACCGCTTCAGAGAAATTTTCCATGATTAATCCATTTAGAATTTCCATGAAGGCAGAGACTGCCTGTTTTGTTCTCTAGCACTTAAAAATCTTCTCAGAACATAGTAGGTGCTCAATGAATGTGTGATGAATAAACGATTGAATGAATGCTTGCTCACTATGTTGCTGGCTCTGTGCACCACAGCTTCAAAATTGGCATAGGTGCGAATTTTGTCACCATCCTGTATTGGTGAGAGATCTCAAGCTGGTTCCATCTAGCTTCATCTTGGTCAGATTTGAGGATTTTGCCACCATACTCCCAACAATCTTTTGGATAGGGTGATGAACTTCTCTAGGTTTGTCTAGGACTCTTGATTTTAAAACAGAAAGCCACAGAAAGTTCTTCAATCCCAGGCAAACTAAGATTGTTAGTCACCCTACTTTCAGGTATCCAGGCTCCATATTCCTTGTTTTGTTTTATTGTTGTGTGTGTGATGTGTGTGTGTGTGTAGGGGGGGGGGGTTGATTTAAGAGTATTCTGAATCATCTGAACAGGAAATTGGTTATATGCTGTTGGTAGGGTGGAAGACTGGATGAACAATTGTCAGGCTGTGGTCAGCTGGTAGGCCTCACCAAATAGCAACATAAAACACATGAAAGAACAATATAGAAAATGTTGCACTGGCTTTGAGGGCCCTCTGACACTGACAGTGGTTAGGCTTTCTCTAGAGAAAGCTTGTGGTATCTAAATCTCAGGCTTTTCTTTTGATATGGTCCCACCTACTCTCCCTTCTCCCAAACTATGTTGGCGCTTCCAAACAGAATCCTGCCATGCATTCATTAACTCATTTGCCACAGAACCCATGAGTTAGGTATTGTTATGATTCCCATTTTACCAATGAAGCAACCGAGGCTCAGAAAAGTTAAATAACGTGCCCAAATTCACATTGTTTTAACGGTGAAGTCAGGAGCTGAATCCCAGCATTCTGATTCTCAAGATCCATTCTTAATTACTACACTATCATACAAATTTTAACAATATAAATGCATATTTTAGCTATATCCAATAAAAGATGTATCATATATATATAATATATATATGAGATACATTATTTAAGACTCCAATAGTAGTAATTAAAAGTAATTGGTCGTGTTTTTCTTAGTTCTAATGGGGCTTTAAGCAAACAAAGTAACCAAAACACAACTAATAGGCAGAAAAAGACAAATGACAAAGACCCTAACTCTCATAGGCATCAGTCAAGGTCATGAGGCCAGGCAGGGAAATATCCAGTTTACTAAGCAGACCTAGTTGATGGGATTTCTTCTCCAAACACAATGTTCCCAGGCCATCCACACAATTTCTCTGTGTTGTTTTGGAGAAGGGTGCCTGGTTTATGTGTAATTTTGAGAAGCGTATATAATTCTGAGAGCATTAGTGTCTTACAGGATCTTGCAAAGCCAGAAGCAGCTGTCTTGTAATGAAAAGAAACCAGACTTGGAGTCAAGGGTGTTTGTTCTAGTTCTCACTCTGCCACTTAGTAGCTGTCTGACTAGTCACTTAACCTTTCCAAGCCTCAGTTTCCCACATGTAGAACTGATAAATCTATCTCCTCATTGAGTTTTAAGGAGAATCAATTTAAATAATTATCTTGATAATCCCTTATCAACTTTTTGCTTTGCAAACTTTCAGTGTATAAGTGTCAGCAGTAAAGAAGGTTATGCACTACAGTTGAAAGGGTTCTGAACTAGCTCCCTTGGCTTTGAGAAAAGAATGGGAATGGGTCTATTTCGACCTTTAGTACCAATTAGGTAACTTTTCCAAAACCTCAGTTTCTGATTCTATAAGATTACAGTTAGATTAGATAAAATTCAAGACCCCCTCTAGTTCCAGAATCTAATATTCTTCACTTAAATCTTAAATCTTCAGTTCAAATACAAATTAATGTCATTGACTAATGCATCTGTCTTATGACTTTCACCCAGAAATCTCTGTTCCTGGCTAAGGAACTTCCTGATGCTCTTTGAAATTTCATCCATTACATAAGCTCTTAGATAGTTGTGAGGGGTAAGGTATGATCTGCTATCAGCACAATTAATTGCCCTTTCTTCTCAAGTAGCCTTCTGAGGAATGACCTTGATCACACTTGTTTCCTAATCCTCTATTTGGCCCTGCTACAGCCTTCTCTTTCCTGTACCTTCCAAATTTACATTTCCTCTGAGTGCACCTGCTAGAGTGAGTGGTGGAAAAATTCACTCCTAGGAAAATCAGGAAAACTTTTTCGACTTCTTTAACACCTGCATACTCCTTGATTTCTCACCTTCAGATTTTCTACCCCACCATCATGCTAATAATAAGGTCAGGATCACTTCCCTGACCAATCAATGCCCTGTTTGTTCACGATCTTCTTTTTGTTTATCTCCTACATAGTGCTGTTCATTATATCTTCTTTCTTGAAAATATCACCTCCCTTGACTTCTTTTAACACCAATAATAAAGTTCCCTTTGCTTTAGAGTTCAAAAAATTATTTTGTAACAAGAATAGAGAAAATCTTCATTCACAGAGCTCCTTTCAGGTTTGAGAGAGATAGGATGACAATGTAGGCAGACTATGATGTATAGACTATGGGGCATAGTGGTAAGATAAAGATGAATCCCCCAAAAGGACGTAAGTGAGTAAAAATAGGTGATTACCATCCTTTCTAAGGATGAAAGTGGTCTTTTTCACTTGAGGACTTTTATTTTATTGTGTAACCAGATGAGTAGGAATGCAGGTCTATGGCAGAGCTAAATGGTTCCCCATAATAGAGGAACTGAATACCAGTAGGAGTGGGGAAGATAACTCAGGGGAAGAAAGGCAACATGTAAAAGAAAATAGACTTTGTGGGACTGACATTTCTGATGGAAACTTTGCATGCTTTAAGGTATGCAATATAATCCTCTTCTATGTCTCCCCTACAAAGTCTTCAGTAAAGTCCACTTGCTCACTTATGTTTTGATGCTAATGGGTTATTTGCTGAGGTTTGTGTCAACAGTGAGACAGATAAAAACATGCTGTTTGGCATGGGCTGGAAATAGACTGCATGCAGAGAGTGCAACATCTAGATGGTGTAGATAGTATCACATTTGATTACCACAACATCCTCATGACTTAGGTGGAAAACATCACAGTTGCTGAGAGAGGTCAGGTGACTTCCCATAGTCAATAAATGGCAGAAGTAAAATATGGACCTATTTGGGTCTTCTGGATCTAACAAGATCTCATGCAGGTATTTGCTTACCTAGAGAATAACCTCTTTTTTTCACTCTGTGTCTTCATTTCTCCTCCCACTTCCTAAACATGCATCCTTCGTCTGAAAATTCTATCTCCTTCTTGATTTCAAGTGGTACTTCCATATGGGTGACACTGCCACCACCAACACAGATTTATATCTAATTGTCCTGCATTCTACCTGTCAAGCCTTGACTTTTGCTTTAAATTTTGAACTCTTATCTTTCCCTCTTAGTTGGATACCAACACTCTCCCAACCTCAACATATCTAAAATGTAAACTCGTCTTACCCTCCTTCAATATTTCCTCTGGGCTAGTTTCATAGACTATAGATTCCCAGACTGAAATGAGGGCTGGAATAAAGGCAGAATTCTCTGGTTCCTGCCCCCACTCAAACCCAGCAGGCATCAAAGTCCTATGGATCCCGGCCTTCAGGTTATACACTGGGTTTTCTCATTCCTTTTAAATCTCATTTCTATCCTGCTTAATCAAGGCTTCCTTTGTCTTATGCAATGATTATTTTTTATATTTAATGCAAGTAGATTTTAATATATATTGAGTAGATTTTAATATATTAATATAATGTGGGTTAGGGCCTCAAAAAAATAAGGCTAGAGCTCCCAGAGATCTTTTCACCTTTTAAGATCTAAAAGTTTCCTTTTCTTGATGTGCCTAAATGGAACAGTGAGGAAGACAACTTTGAGACAAAACAACACTCTTCTCTTTGAATCTGCAGAGTGGACTCAAGAGACACCAGAGCACAACCACTGTGAAAGCCAGCTTGTGGTGCTATGCAGAGTTTTAACACAGATCTGTGTATTTATAGGAGTATCCAGGGATTAGTTCTAACTGTCTAACTGCCCATACGTTGTCAGAGCTTGTGTAATCATCTTGGAAACTTTCACACCAAGATTTTTTAAATAGTTGATAAATGGTTCTAGGCACCCAGGTTCTTCCTTCTCCATTATACCCTGTCATCAGTTACACACACACACACACACACACACACACACACACACACACACACACACAAATGTATACACTACTTTTCTGCTCAAAAATCTCAAAAGGTTCCCCAATGATCTTAGAATAATGTCCTGTCTCCTTCACTGAGCATTGGAAGCCCCTCGCAAACAAGCCTGGCTTATTTATTCAGCCTTCACTTCTATATTAACCTCTACCCCACCCCAACACTTTGCTCCAGGCTTTCCTATTCTACCTTTCTAAAACACACCCTGAAGTTTTCTTTTCAAGTCACAGTCCCTCAGTTCCCTAAGTCTAGGAACTCCTCCCTGTTCCTCCCACCCATATAAAAGTCTACTTCCTTTGAGAGTGGAGGATACAAGAAAAAAGGAGGCTTTGGAATCAGAAACCCCATGTTTTAATTCTGGCTCTATAACCTACTATCTATGAGGCCTTTGGCCAATCTCTTAACCCACTTAGGCCTCAGTTTTCCCTTTTGGACAATGGAAATAATAATAATGTAAATAATATAAAACCTTTGGGCTTGTATAAACATAATAAAATATGTGAAAATGCTGCGTAAACTGAAAAGTATTACAAAAGGTCATTATTATCGCCACACTACCCTCTTCTTTCATTCAAAGCAGTATAATTATCATTAATTAAAATTCTGATAATATCTTATATTTTATACAGTATACTTTATGAGATTCAAATATCTTGTTCATATATCTAATCCACTGTGCATCCCATTCATGTTAGTACTTAACTTGACCTTGGAAAAGTGATTTATCCTTTCTTATCTATGTACTCTCTTCACAAATCTATTATCAACTCCTTTGGGGTAGTGATCCTATTTCATATTCCCATTCCCTATTTTCAGCACAGAGCCCTGTACCTAGTAGGCACTCAAAAGTGATGTGCTTGCAAAACTGAAAGCTTATAGGCATAGGCTCTAGAGCCAGAGATGGTTTGCCACTTCTTCCACTAACTAGTTATATGGCCTTGGGCAGGTTACATAAACTCTCAATGACCCAATTTCTTTGACTTTAAAATGGAAATGATATTAGCACCTACCTCACAGAACTATCATAAAACTTCATTTAGCCAGTATGGATAAAGCCTAGCTTGTAGCGATTTCTTAATAAATATAAACTATTACTATTAAGTGAGACATAGTCTGATTCCACTCTTTTCTCTCACTTCAGCCCTCTTTCAACACAGATTTCTCATAAACCATCTTGATTCATTTATTTGCTGAACAAGCATTTGCTGAGTACCTGCCACATACAAAAAAGCTTTTAAATAAAAGTAGTCATGTTTATGCCTGATATCACTCTGTTGCTTTCTTCCAGGCCAAATGGTGCCAAGAAACAGAAACAACATCTATATGGAGGCCTCATTTCCTGGAGCACTGAATAAGATGGTGTTCTAACATCAAATAACCAGGTAGAAAAATTTCATCATGTTTCTTTACTGAAAGAAGGAAATCTTCTCAGATTGCTTAATATGCTAATGTTTACAGTGAATGTCTAACAACAGGGAATAGAGTTTACCACTTTCCTAAACTCATTTAAACACAGGACTATTTGTTTCACAGTTTCTCTCAGAATCAGCAAATCTACTTTGGAAAATGCTATAAGTTTTATTCCTATCTATTCCTCCTTGCCCACATTTCATTCTGACTAATGCAAACTGTCTTTTGGAAATGCCCCCACCTACATGAGACTACACTCTGGAGAACTGGATAGAGAAACTTGATTCAGCAAACCTTGATCATATATAATTTCAACAGATCAGACTATATTGCTGTAAGTGGCTCTAACTTCTATATGTATGGTTTTTCCAACATCAAACATCATTTATGTTTTACCTAAAACATCCTCCAAGCAACCATAAGAATTGTCACAAAGACAATGAATTTTCATTAGAACCCTCTAGAACTTCACTCGGAACTCATTAACTCTTACTTTAGCCTGATCTTAATTTTGTCATCTGTTTCCCAGCCTACATAAGATTAAAAAGAGCAAAATTATCTACTAGAGGCAAATCACACCTGAGACACTAGACATTAAGATGAAGATAGAACAACTAAATAGTAGACACAAAACTTCATTGCAATCTAGGAACAATTAGGGCAGAGAAAAACCCATTAAAAAAACTAATATTCCTGAAGACTTCATTACATCACCTCACTCGCCCCTGAGTAATCAAGAAAAAAATTAAATTCTATTCAAGATATGAGATTAAACAAGATAATATGTAATACATTTTAGAAAGCTTTCCTTCATCGATAGATTTTTTGACAATCAATCAGTCAATAACATTTGTTATGTTAAATGGTCAACCTTTAATTTTCTGGAAATTTCTGAGAAGAGATGCACACCACCCCATATCCCATATCAATGCTGGGTAGATGAGATGAAGCTACTGTTAGTGCTATTGATCGCTCATTACTTGACAATTCGTCCTGTGGTTCTGCCCTTTGATGACCTTCTTAGCATGCTCTGTCCCAGTTCCACTCAGCCCCTAGGACTCTCTAAGTCTCAAAGATCTGTGTCCAACGTTAAAATCCCTATGCAGCTGACTTGGCATTATGCGGCCTCCGCTGGTCATTTATCCAAGTAACTTAACAAGAGTGAGAGATCAGGGCAAAGACGCATTTACATCTAATGAGTAAATGGTGATCCCCCAAATATTGCCAAGTTAGAGTGCTGGGCTAGCAGATTTGGGACTATAAAGAGCACTGGGGGGGCACACTCTTGAAACCGCTTTGACCGTAGCATCTCAAGGTAGGTGCTCCATGTGCCCATTTTTTTGTTCTACGTAGTTGTGATTAAACCTGGTCAAGTTATTAGTTAAGAAGGGAAGGCAACACAGTAGACTTTACTAAAGGCCTATTAAGGGGAATGTGGGGATAAGACAGCAAGACAGGTAATTGCTTTTCAAGAAGCTTTTACAAGGAGTGAAAAGACAAGACTATAAGCAATTATGAGATAAAAAATAACTTGTAGAATAAAACTGAATATGATGCATAATCTCCCCTCTAATTGTTTAGGTGGGTGTTAAACCATTCAGTTAGCAATAAACATGTTAATTTGTAATATCTCTTCTGTAATTGCCTTTAACTATTATTTGAAATTTTTATGGTTATTTAAATTTTTTTCCCATGTCAGGATTTCTGGGAGATGACTGCAGGAAGAAATCTCCCAAGTAGTTTATCCATCCTATCCATCATAGTCTGATTAATATTGACTGGTTTCTAAATTAGTCTTGCATGGCATGCCTTGTAGATTTTGGTTGGTCATGTCTGACACTGCAGTAACATCCCTCAGAGGAACTCCAGCTTTGGAAGACTTGTGACCCTTTGATTTCAGGCCTCATTGACCAGAGTACTTTCCATCATAGATTAACAGACCTAAGAGGAATCTTGGAGATTTTTTTCTGGTTCATCTGCCTTGTTTACAGAAAGAAACCAAAGCCCAAAGAAATTACAACAGCTGCTTAACAAAATTGGTATTAGAAAACTGAGGGTCTTCCTCAAAGTCTTACTTCTTTTGAACTAAGGATTCAGAATATAATATGTAATCATTTCACTCTTTCCTGAGAAATTTGTGAGAATTTTAGGGTAAAGCAAGAGACAGACTATAAGAGATTTATTAAAGAAAGAGAAGGAAGGAGGCAACCAAAATAATAAACCAAATGTTGAAATATCTCTTCTTGCTTAAATGATATTTCATAACATGTTCCCCTGGTTCCATAAAAGTACTGCATAGTAAATGGAAAGTTTGCTTAAATTAAATTTTATATTAAAAGTTTTCACAGTCTCATGGCCTTTTGAGATCATAACATAGATTTTAAACTCTTAGACCTAAGATTCCTTAGTCCTAGAAGAATTTTCAGCTGCTCTACCTACCTTCATCTTCTCTAGGAGAATTTAAGAGTGTACTCTTCCTAGACCTCTTAAAGAAAGTATTGCCTACCATTCACAACTTTTCTTTTTTTGTCAAAAGAATTCAACTATTGGCTCTGAGCATCCAGGTTACAATATGGATCATTCCCCTCTCTCCTTTCTTTTTCCTCTGACCCCTCACAGCCCCCTACTCTCCACTAGAAATATCATCTCTCTAAGTCCCCACAGCACTTCATTTAGACTCTTACAGAACTTATCTTATTCTACTTTGTTCAAAGATTTGTTTGAGCATTATCTCAACCCTTACTAAATTTTGCATTCCTGTAAGGTAGAGACTGCCTTTTTTTCTACTCTCTACCCTCTTAAGGAGCTGACGTGGTACTTTGTACACACAGAACTCTTTGTAGTTCATTTGTTCTTTATTTTTTTGTTGTTTTTTATTTCTGAAATAACCCTCAAGAAGACACTTTATTCCTGAAGAACGTTAACCATCACTTTGGGAAGTAAGAAGGTAAGAATTACTTTCAGCTTGACTAGGAATGAAATAACTGAAATTAGCAAACACTGTTTTATATAGTCTCATTCTTGCTGCACTCATAAGAAACTGAAATTGATGAAATGAAAACCAATTATTTAAGTATTCTTAAGGGAAGATTACAAAATATTCATATTTAAGCAAAAGAAGAATGATTCCCCAACTTTATTCATTATGTAAAATACAGTGCAAAACTTTGACATGCAAGCTGCAAGTCAATATAGTTAGTTGGCCCAGAACACAATGAACATAAGTTCAAGATTCAATCTTCACACACAGGCTAACTTCGGTGTTCCTTTAGCAAAATCTGCACCCCTGAACCAGACCAGCTGTGTCTTCCCTCACAAGTAATGCTAAGAGAAAAAAGAGAGATCTATTTAAATATATTCCCAGTGTGGTAATAAAAACTCTTTCTTCCTACCACCTGTACCCCTGCAAAATCTGTGTTTACTAGAGGCAATTTTAATAAACTAGGACCAAGAAAACCAAAGTATAATGGAGTCATGACCACAACATTGTTGAAAAGATACAGTGTTTAAGAAATTCCCAGAAGAGGGATGAAAGTCCAAGAGCAGTGTCATGGTGCACTGATAGCAAACAGAGAGAAGGGGGAGCCTTTGGAGGGTGATGATAGAGATAAGTGGATTGTTATGGACATCTCAATTAGAAGACCCCTAAAGACAAGAGCAGAGCCAATGGTTGAAGGGATATGGTTATTTAAGTTGGAAATAGCAGATAAAGCTCTCAGAACAGAGAAGAGGCTAATTAGGGGACTGTCTGGGAGTAGGATTCAGGAGCACCACGAATCATGCCTAGAGAGTTGAATCAAACCTAACAAGGTGAAGTTTATTAGCAAAGAATAAATGGTTTACCCTTAGGTCCCACAACATGGTTGCATAAATATGAGAAGTTCTGACTTAGCAACTGCACGCACACAGAGGATTGAGGGGCTTTGCACAACACTGAGTGTGGTGAGTCAGCAGTGTGATGAGGCTGCCAAAAGGCAGTCACCACCTCGGTCATTACACCTAGGTCAATAGAGGTGAGGGCAAACGCTGATGGAAGATAACATGTGATTTGGGTGCCACACTTTAAGAGATTAACAGGAGTGGGTTCACCTTTATGGTAAAAAAGATTCAGAAGCACATAACAAAAGAAGCAGATGAAGACGGGGCTGGGGCTATTTAGCATGGAGAACATAAAGTGAAGGAGAACACAGAGCAGCCATCAAATGGGTGAAGAGGTGTTTTCTGGGAAGAAGGTTTGAACTCTTCCTGTTGTTACCAAGAACTGGAATGAGGATCAGTCATCCTGAAGTTATAGAAAGCCAGATTTTAGTTTAAAGAAAGAAGAGTATTTGGCCTGTGAAATCTGCACCAAAATGAAAAGAATTGTCCCTGTAGGTGTCAAGTAATCTGGACAACACCTTTGAAAAAATATTGCTGAGACAACTTTTGCGATATCTAGGTAGTAAAATTAGGAGACACAGGATTCTGAGTCACAGAGTAGTGGATGGAAAGAGAAAAATCTCCACTTCAAAACTGGTACTGATTTGAAACCCAGATGGAAAGTCTGCCTATATCCTTTTATAAAATGCCTAAAAATCTAGTTCGACTGTGAACTATTGTAGTCTTTCCCTAACTTTAGGTTTTATTTTTATGCTACCATCACAAATTTTGCAATAGCCATTTAATATCAGCACTATTAATTTATTTAATATTTTTATTTATATCGATTCTTTCTTTTCCTTAGATTTTTTAAAAGTTGTTCTCTATGCTTTCCATGAAAGTGTGGACCATCAGCATCTGCTGAGACATTTGTTAGATATTCAGAATCTCAAACCTCACTCCAGACCTGCTGAATTAGACTATGTATTTCAACAAGACTTCCAGTTGGATGAATATGCACACTAAAGTTTGAGAAACACTGCCTTATATCATTAGTGTAAACAAATATAGTTCACTCTCTAAATGGGAAGCACATCTTACCCTCGTTTATCTGTTTTAATTTTCTTCACATTTTTCACAAAATATTATTTCTGAATTTGAGATGCATCTTGCAATCGATGTAAGGAGTATTATAATTAACTGTACTTTTTATTGCTAGAATATAAAATAGTCTATTTTACAATTGATGGCATCTTAAATTTTGATAAAATAAATAGACTTTAAAATAAGCATATTATTATTAAAAATAAGAAATATTTGCCTAAAATAATTTTATGTATGACCAATGGTACCATGTCATGGTTTTGGAAAGAGTGACTTTAGGAAAGCAGAATAATGCTTTAAACCAGTAGTTCCCAAATATCACTGTGTTTAAAGCCCTTGGGAAAAATTCAGATCCCCCAGTCCCAACCACAGAGATTCTGTTGCAGATGATTTTGATGTGGATTATCTTCCATACTTAGCACTAAGCCAAGATCAATAATATAATGTCATAAAACTGTAACCTGACAAGATTCCCTCATGCTAGAGTCCAACCATTCTCAAAGTGTGGCCTGTGGATCCTGGAGAGCCCTAAGAACTTTTCAGGAAGTACATAAAATAAAAACAATTTTCATAATGATACCCAGATGCTAATCACCTTTTCCACTGTGTTGATCTAATAAGGCAAAAGCAAGGATGAATAAAACTTCTGGTGCTTTATTACAAATTAAGGCATGGCACAAAATTGTACTAGCAGCCATTGTATTCTTCATGCACTGAAAAAAATGTTTTTTAACCTAAAAAGACAACTCCATTTAAAAATGGCTTAAAGTTTGCAAAAATCAATAGAAGTTATTCATTTTATTACAGTTGACCCTTGAACAACATGGGTTTGAACTGCGCAGGTACACTTACATGAAGATTTTTTTCAATAAATATTATAAATGTATTCTCTCTTCCTTATAATTTCCTTAATAATATTTTCTTTTCTTGAGCTTGCTTTATTATAAGAATACAGTGCATAATATATAAAATATGTGTTAATAGACTGATTATGTCATCAGTAAGGCTTCTGGTTAACAGTAGTCTATTAGTCGTTAAGTTCTAGGGAAGTCAAAAGTTATGCGCATATTTTTTACTGCACTCCTGACCCCCTCATTGTTCAAGGATCAACTTTATGTTTCAACTCTTATATACACATCTTTATAATATTCTATGTGATGAAATGGGAACGACATAAGGCACTCCAATTGCAGACCAGAGTTAGATGGTCGTCTTGAGGAAAAGCACATGTAGAGTTATTTGAGTTGCAGAATGAACTAGCCACTGTACTCAAGAAGCATAATTTTTACTTGAAATAAAGACTAGTGGACAAACAATGGTTATTCAGGCTTGGCTATTTGGCAGATATTTTCTCAAAATGGAATGAAGTATGATTGTCATTTCAAGGAAAACAATCTAACAGCATTTGTTATCTTCAATTTCAAGCAAAAATTTGAATTTTGGAAAACTTGTATCTACCACAACCAGCTTAATAACTTCCTAAAACTTAAAGAATTTTCTAATTAGATCAGTGGTGATTCTAATGATTGTGATTGTTTTATATTCTATAACAAAATGTGTCAACATTTGGAATTTCTGTATAACTCAGTGACCCAATATTTTCTAAATAACTAATATATGATATTCATATGTGGGAAAAAGATTTATTCAAAGTTCAAATACAGATCAATGGATTTTAATGTAATAGAATACAAAATATTCGTGGATATAGTTTCACATTCCACATTGCAGCTTGTCTTTAAGAAACTACAGCTTGTCAAGTTTTGGTATAATAGCTAAGGAGAATATCCACAATTATTTGAAAAGGTGATTAAAATACTCTTTCCTTTTCCAAATTACATAACTATGTAAAGCCAATTTTCTAGATTTGCTTTAACAACAAAGGAAACTTAAAGCACCAGACTGAATACAGAAGCAGACGTGAGAATCCAGCTGTATTTTGTATAGCAGACATTAAAGAAAGTTGAAAATGAAAAATGATACTATTAATTTCTTTTGGTTTTGGAAAATATAGTAATTTTCATAAATGCATGTTATTTATGTTAAATATAATGGATTAGGTAGTAATTTTAAATGAATTAATAAATATTTTTAAATTTTTTCCATTTTAATTTATAACATAGTAAATATTAGTAGATGTGACTTATATAAACCAAAGCTTGTTGGATTCTCATTTTTAAGGGTGTAAAAGGTTCTGAGAACACAAGTTTTAGAACCACTACTGTAGTAAAACCCACTTAAATCACACTAGGTACCCACTTCAGAGAAAGAAAGTAATATGCATGAATTCTTCCTCATCACTCAGGTAGTAACTGAGAAAATTTAAACCTGCATGAAAGATGCATGCCAGGGGTCCTCTTTGCGGGTATCATATTGAATTCCAGCCTCTTACTATGAAAAGTTAACTATGAACCACAGAGAGTTCAGCAGAGCCACTAGCCAAAGTAAAACTAAAATACAACTTACCAGAATAAAGCCCAGCAAGAAGCAGATGTTTCTCTTTCTGTAAGAACAGAACCCCATAGAATCACAGGAAGGGATATTGAAGTGATAGTTATGAATGAAGAGCTATTTCATAAAGGGTAAGATGGAGAGAGTGACTTGCAAGGGAGAACTATAAAATGTTCAACTTTCCCACTTTTAATAGGGAACATAAGAGGCCTTATTCAAAAAATATAAACTTTTCTTAAGAGAGATATGAGGATAAATGTGTGTAAAATTTAACTCCATTTTACAGTCAGTTATAGGAGAATGAATGGAAAAGAAAAAAGGAAAGAGAGAGAGGGAGGGAGACACACACACAGAGAGAGAGAGAGAGAAGGAGGAGGAGGAGGAGGAGGAGGAGGAGGAGGAGGAGGAGGAGGAGGAGGAGGAGGAGGAGAGGAGATGCTAGGAAAGAAATAGAGGAGTCGGGAAGGGTGGGAAAAGAGATCCAAATATGCAGGAGAAGCAAATGCAGATGAGGAAAAGGTATCATAAAGCCATACAACTTGCAGGGGACTTAGAAATGAGCTAGATTTGCTTCTTCATTTTAAGAGGAAATAGGAGCCCAAAGAAGTTAACTGATTTGATAAGTTCAGTGCTCTGATTTTAAGCCAGATTTTCTGTCTTCTAAGCAGAGAAAACAGAGAGACAGAAGAATCAACAAAAGGGGGATGGTTTGGGGACAGAGTGATAGGAAGGATAAGAGGGAGGGCGGGAGAGAAAGAGAGAGAAAGGCTGAAAGACACTTATACACACCACACACACACGCACACACACATACACACACACACACATACACACACTCATCAAGCACTGAGTTCTAAGGCAGGTATTAATCTATTAAACACTGTTTGTTGCACCCTGACAATGCTACACACAACTGAAGTTTGGAGACCACTGCACTAGGCTCAGTACTTTTCAACTCTACTGTACAGAGAAATCACCTGAAGATTTTATTAAAATGCATATGTCAACTGTAATCTGGGTGAGTCTGAGATTCTGAATTTCTAACAAACTTCTGGGTGATGCTGGTACAACAGGTTCAGAGACCACACACTTACAGTAGGAAGGCTCTATGCCTGCAGTTCTCAGAGTGTGGTCCCTGGACCAGCAGCATCGGTATTGCCTAGGAACTCATTGGAAATGCAAATTCTCAAGCCCCAACCCAGACCTGCTAAATCAGAAACTTTGAGATTAGGGCCTAGTAATTTGTGTTTTAACAAGCCCTCTAGGTAATTCTGGTGCATGTTAAAGTTTGAAACCACTGCACTAGGCCATAATGCCTCCCATCACCTTGTTACCTAGCTAAATAAATGTGGCAATACTTTATTTGCAACTCATTACTTTTCACGAAGCTGTTTGAAATTTTTACTAGGAATTATCAACATTCCTGTAATTCTTTTCAGACACCCTTAAGATTTGGTGATGACACCAAATATGATGTGTAATTAAAGAAGACCTCCTTTATTGGACTTAACTTGACTTCCTCTAATTGGTTCAGATTTCCATGCATGGGACTGAGCTAAGAGACGTTCCCAAAACCAACATCAGAGATAAAAAAAAGAAAAGAAAAAAAAAAACCTCTTAAACCTCTTATACTTTTTTCTTAGAGTAAACTCTCTCTTTGAGCTCATTCCCTTTGCTTACTCTAATCCCCTAGACCTGGTCCTAGATTCTCTAGCTTAATTCCAGGACCTTTTGAATCTGGCCCTCTGTCTGAATGGAAATAACAGAGTGATTAATGCCCTTTAGATTCACTTGTTCCCAGGCCCCAGACTCAGCAGTCCCCTTCTGGTCTTTCCAGCCCCTGCAGTCATGAGCTCTGATGCAGAGATGGCCATTTTTGGAGAAGCAGCTCCCTACCTGCGGAAACCAGAGAAGGAGAGAATTGAAGCTCAAAATCGCCCATTTGATTCTAAGAGAGCCTGCTTTGCAGTGGATGATAAGGAATTATATGTGAAAGGTATGATTCAGAGCAGAGAAGATGACAAAGTCACAGTCAAGACCCTTGATGATCGCGTAAGTGTTGATCTCAGATGCCCTTGATAATAAGGGCATCCTCATTTTCCTTTAGAGCAGAATATTAAAAATTGCATGCCAGTCCATAGAAATCTGAAGACACTACAAAACTAACATTTATGTATTCTGTAGTGAAGTCGCAGGTGAAAACTACCATTGCACACACCTTGCTCCTGCTTCTTTCCTTCTCTAAGGACTTGGGCTTTGAGAATTTTTGTGATGTGTGCCTTGGAGAAAAGGGAAGGTCAGGGTAGAAGAGCTTGGACTATTTAAGGGAGGGCTTGATTCTGATTGCGATTGGGTGGGCTGAGCGAATATAGCTCTCTGGGGTGCAGAGCGACTTACAGAGGAAATTCCTGGGGCAATGCCTAATTTAATGTAGAGAATTACGGTGCACCATTCAACTCAATATTTACTGGACATCAAACACTTCTAGATCACAGTGTCTGTCACTTACCAAATATAAGCAAATCTCAGCACTTTTTTTTCCAAAATTTACCATCTAGTGTAGGAATCAAGATGTATATTGCAGGTATGAATCTCAGTTCACAAACTCAGGCATGTAAGACAGATCTTTTTTTAAAAAAAATTATTGAACTTATCTATAATTTCAACCTCTTTTCTCTGGGAAATTACAAATTTAAAAAATGAATTTTCCTCAATCATCCTTGCAGGGTTGTGCCACATTTTTATAACCTTACACAGAACCATATTGGGATCTCACTGCCTCCCTGAAGGATCTGCTAAGAAACAAGTCCCAGTGACTGAAGCATCAGGATTCAAAGGCTTTCCACCTCCCCTGTGCTACCTTGAGTGTTTATTCCCAGTGCAGGGCAGTGTGGGGTGAAAGAGTCTCCTTCCCTTAGGAGATTCAATATGTACCAACATATCAAATTTTTTTATTTTTTCAGTAAAACACTCAAAGTTTTTTAAAGGACTTAGCATTTGGAAAACAAAAGCCAGAAAGCCTATAGGCTTTTTCTCTTTTCTGCCCTATTTTCTACTTCTCCCAAGTAACAGAGGGCAGAACCAGGGGGAAGAATGGTGGAGAAAACACAGAGAGGGGAAAATTAAGTAATAGTCCTAAAATATGTTTCAACCATAAACTATAATCCAAGCCCAAGTGTTTTAACTACTAAAGCAGAAGTGAAAAATATTATGGAAGCCTTGAAAATACGGGGGAGAGATGTAACAGGTTATGTAAGAGATGGCACTTGAACTGAAATTTGAGAATTTCTAGATATCATTTCAATGAAGATACCCTAGACAAAGGAACCCACGTAAGCAGAGGTACTGAGGTAGAGACACATAGAATACATTAGAGTAGTTCTTTCCAACCTTCCAACCCCTGTCTCATCCTAGCACTCATAGAAAATGGAGCAGGGGCAAACAGCCCTGGCCCTGGCTTTGGCGATCCCAAGCCCCATTTGCCGCACCCCCCCGAAGGGCTCTATCACTCTGCACACCTGTAATCTACTCTTGGCACACAGAACACCATGCTGACTGGCAGCATCAGAACCAAATTGGTTATGCAGTTTGACCAAAATTAGGTTAAGCAAGGACAGTCATTTGTGGATCATCTCTGGACATGGAAATTATTTGTGAAGTTATCCACAGTAATGGGTTAAATTTATGTAATCTCTCATTGTTTCCACACCACTAGTAGAGTGGGGTATGGATCACGGGCTCTTCCACTTATCACGTGCTCATCTTCTCAATATCCAGACACTCACTCTGAACAGTGACCAGGTATTCCCCATGAACCCTCCCAAATTTGATAAGATCGAGGACATGGCCATGATGACTCACCTGCATGAGCCCGCTGTGCTGTACAACCTCAAAGAGCGTTATGCAGCCTGGATGATCTACGTGAGTGCACTTCTACATTTGTTTATCCCATTTACCTCTCTGAGTAAAAACAAAATCCACATGCTAACATTTTCTAATTTTCTCAGACCTATTCAGGCCTCTTCTGTGTCACTGTCAACCCCTACAAGTGGCTACCAGTGTACAACCCCGAGGTGGTGGCTGCCTACAGAGGCAAAAAGCGCCAGGAGGCCCCGCCCCACATCTTCTCCATCTCTGACAACGCCTATCAGTTCATGTTGACTGGTGAGTAATTTCTTCAATCCATATTTTAAAAATAGTTTTCGGTTCAATTCCACTGAACGGGTTCTTAGTTAATTGTTTGAGCCCTTCACAATTAACTAGCCATTCAGGCCTTGGTCATCTGAATGATACAAATGATCAAAGTGACATTAGGAGATTCAGAAGATTTCATGATCGAAAGCCAGAGGTGCAATATCTTCCATTACTAGTCATGGTGCATAGGCTAGTACTCATGACTAAAGCCACACTAAGCACATGCTTATTTAGGAGAATGTGGAACACAAGGAGATCCAAAGAACCCCCCAACATGGGCACACTTGGAAGAGAGACTATGTTAATAACCACTTAGAAATGCAAAGTTGGAGAAAGGGACATAATGATGTCCCTGTACCTGTCTTCCTCCTCAAATTCAGGCTGCTCATTCTTCTCACTAAGTTTCCAGAATAGCACAGGAAATACAAATGTGGTAATATTGTCACACAATCATTCCTAATATCACTTCTGTCTGTTCGACTTTCACCTGACATGTCTTGGTGCAGATATAAGTAGAAACAAGCATCTGGGATCTGACAACACTTAAAAGTCATCTAGTATAATGTTGTCCAAACTTCAGTCATTCTCATCTCACATTCATAATCCTATCCATTTCTGCTTAATATTTTTCTTCAAATTAAAGTTAACATCAATTTTTAAAGGACTATTAGTATCACCAAAATAATATTCTAGGGCTGCTGTAACAAAGGACCACAAGTTTCTAAAACAACAGAAATTTATTGTCTCACAGTTCTGGAGGCTGGAAGTCCAAGATCAAGATGTCAGCAGTAGCGATTGCTTCTGAGGGCTGACAGGGACAATCTGTTCCATGACTCTCTCTCTTAGCTTCTGGTGGTTCGCTGGCAATCTTTGGTGTTCCTTGGCTTGTAGAAGCATCATCCTTATCTCTACCTCCACCTCCACATGGTGTTCTCCCTGTATGCATGTGTCTTCAAATTTCCCCCTTTTATAAGGACACCTGTCATATTGGATTAGAGGGTCTACCTACTACAGTCTGATCTCATCTTAACTAAATACATCTACAATGACCTGATTTCAAAATAAGGTTGCATTCTGTGCTAGTGGGGTTTAGAACTTCTACATATGAGTTGGGGAGAAAGGGAGAGACGCAACTCAATCCATAACACTATTGTAAATGGAAAACCATCACTTTCCACAAGTATAATATAAAGGTAAAAGAAAAATGCAAAGACAACGAATCAGTGTTTACAAGTTCTAATTAGAAGATGTGGCTTCTCACAAACTCTTGAATCTGCGACTTACTTTCTTTGTTGAAAAAAGAGATGAGAAAATGCAACTGAGGAATTAAAGATCTCTGAACACAAATAACTTTCACACTGTGGGATTTATTGCTCACTTCCCATGCTTCCCAAATGTAGGATGTGTAATGTGAACAGCATGGGAAGTGAACAGCATGGGAAGTGAACAAATTGTCTTAAAGATTAGACATGCCCAAATAATCACACTCTAGTTAATGGCACAGCCAGAACTAGAATTCATGGACCCTAACCAACCCCAACATTGCCCAATTTTCATATTCTCTGTTTTCACTGTTTGTCTATTTTGTTTTGCTCCCTCTTCATTTCTAGATCGAGACAACCAGTCTATTCTCATCACGTGAGTAACTCATATTCGCACAATGATGATTTGGAAGCCAGTGACACCCCTTCCAATCTCCTTTATCTCACTTACTTTTAAATCAACAGCGGAGAATCTGGGGCTGGAAAGACAGTGAACACCAAGCGTGTCATCCAGTACTTTGCAACAATTGCAGTTACTGGAGACAAGAAGAAGGAGCAGCAGCCAGGCAAAATGCAGGTGAGCAGCTCCCTGCACCCAGAGGGTTGCTGGGTGAGCACCAAGTGTATGCAGGCTTCGTTCTCAGCAGAGATGCATAGCACAAGGTCCTTCCCCAGGGGTGCTTATGGGGTTCCATACAGTGAACTCAGGCTCTACCACCTGCTCCATCAGTAACAGCCAAGTGGCCTTGAGCAACTGCATATTTTCCTCTGAAGAAGCCGGTGGTTCTCAAACTGAAGTGTACATCAGAATCACCAGGAGGGCTTATTAACAACCCATGTCTGGAGCCCAGGATTTCTGACTGAAATTTCGATTTCACATTCACAACTGTAACACTTTGCATTTCTAATATGTTCCCACTGTTCATGTTGTTGGTTCAAGGGTCACACTTTGAAAACCACTAGGCTAGACAGTAGTTTCCAAACTACTCTGAAGCCAGGATAAACAATCATGCAGGGGAGTTAAGGTGAAACTCTGCTTTTCTATAAGTGAACTTCTGAGCAATCATTCTCATAAAATATTTATTATTGCTACTTAAAGATTTTTTAAGACTCACTGTTTCTATCATATAATCTCTTGGGTCACTTTCATTGCTTATGTTCTGAACCTATATTAGATGTGTTATGAAGCATGCAGTTACAAAGGTATATATTCTAAAAATCTATGATTTATAATGAAATGTTATCAAAGAAAGGCAGTCTAAGAGGTCAAGATGGAGCTTAGACTCTGATGTAGCAGAAATCATTTTGATGCTGTGCTAAAAGACTCTCTCTAGGATGGGACTTTGAAGATTCTTCCAGGATGGGGTGGGGCTGTGGGTACCTCTGAACATCTGCACTGGCCACAAGGTTGGTCTGCATGACATATCTCCCTGGACCCTGCACAGGGCATTCACACTTTTGAGTCATCCAGGGACTAGTTAGGAAAGCATCCAATGCCCTCTTTTTTTTCTTCTTGTTTATTATTAGGGGACCCTGGAGGATCAAATCATCCAGGCCAACCCCCTGCTGGAGGCCTTTGGAAATGCCAAGACTGTGAGGAATGACAACTCTTCAAGATTTGTAAGACCCAGTCCAATGTTCAACTATCCCCCAAACCAAACCCTCTCCTCCAATGCTGGCTGTGAAAAATTGCCACACAAACTAGAATATGCTTGATCTTATTCTATCTAAGTGATTCAGATCAATCTACCCAATTGGAATATTCTGATACACTTTGAAGACTGTGTTGGGTTGTTCCTTGCAGTGGGAGGATCTGGTTGTCCTTCTCTAACTAGTCAGCATCACCTCAGAGTATCCTGATGTCACAGTGATTCAAATTCCATGAGTAGAGAGCAATTCCTTTATGCTAAAATTGGTCTCTCTAAGAGGAAACATTTTAAAATGTAAGAGTCCATCAAGCAATATCTATTGCCTCACTAGCCAGGGAAACTTTAGAGTGAATTAAGTTAGCAGATTTGAACTCCTCCAAGTCAGGAGGGAATGGGAGTAGGAAAAACCTGATGAGGGCAGAAAAGCTCAAACATTAGAGGAAAAAAGTTGACATTGAAGGTATTGGAGAATATGTTCCATCCTTCAACATTTCACTTAGGATTATCTCTATCAAAGAGGTATTTACTTCCATTTTGGCAAGTAAACATACATCCAGCCCTCTGCCTAATTGACTGTCCAGTGAAATGAGCAAGAACCCCAAGGTAAAGTCTTCATTTATACCTGTAGTTGCAAAATTACATGAAAACTTCATATATCTCAATAGCTGGATGATCTCAAGCTTACATTTTATTGTTACCTCTCAATGATAAAACAGTCATTGATTAAAAAGTAGATGTATCAGTTGAAGACTATGTCTCCAAGCCCTGATCTTTCTTTCTTTTACTTGGTCCTCTGTGCATTGCACACCTATCTTCCCAGTGCACACCTACTCTTCCTTGTAGGGGATCTCGGTGCATGTTACACAGCAGAGATATGTTACACATATTTGGACCAAGTTAGTTATTACACTAATCTGAAACCAGCTTAAAGCTTTCAGACACTCCCTAGATTCCCTCCCATTTATTTAGTCCATAGACCTCTCCTTTGGCCCTGACCCAATCATTCTGGTTATTTTGTCCACTTTCCACCCACCAAACATGTGCAGGCTGAAACGTCCATTGTCTTCCATTAAGCAGATAATGGAAGATGCAACATCTACAATTCACATGTACCTCCACTGAACCTTCACTAACTCTTCGTAAGCTTCATTTAGAAAATGTTTGGAATATCTTCGAGTACCAACTACATGCCAGACTGTGGGTGAATAAGCAAAGCAACATTTTTGCCCTCATATTTGCTCACAGTATTGTAGAGAACACTTAAACAGATAAGGTAAGAAAGAAATACACACACACATACAGGCACACTTACACACATAAAATTTTACTCAGACCCTGAGTGGGCCTTTTGTGAACTAGAGAGCTTAGCCTGAGCCTGGGAGCTAGGTTTGCCTATAGTAAGCAGTAAAGGAAGCTGAAGCAAGAAATCTCAGAAATAACACTCAGAGGTTAAAAAAAAAAAGTCAGAGAGATGGTCCAACCAGGCTATCACGGATGTTATGAAGAGTTTGAGAATATAAGCACATGAGAGAAAAATAAAAACCAAGGAGAGAGTCTGGAGTGAGATGGTCCAAGCAGAGAGCTGGAGAGGTAGCATGCATGCTTCCTGAGAGCTGTAGGGCCAAGTGCTTTGGGTAGAGCTTCCTAAGTCTTGAATGACCCAACCTGAGGACTCTAGGTACCAGGCAAACAGAGAAGAAGGAAGTCCTTGGGTTTCTAGCATTACTTCCTGCCTGACCCTATACTTTCCACCCATCTGTAGCAGCACCTGGTAGAGTCCACCCACAGTACCATGTAAATAAAAATAATCATGGTGTTTTTAAATCTGCCATTGGACAGGGGAAGTTCATTCGAATTCATTTTGGGGCTACAGGGAAACTGGCATCAGCAGACATTGAAACCTGTGAGTCCAAACACTATTTGGCACTTTGGTATTTAGTCACAAAAGTATTTCTTGGGAACCTGAAGTCACATTATTTTTTGTTACCTTAGATCTCTTAGAAAAATCCAGAGTGACATTTCAGTTATCCAGTGAGAGAAGCTATCATATTTTTTACCAAATCATGTCAAACAAGAAGCCTGAACTAATTGGTAAGTTCTTAGAACATTGTTCTCATCTTCCGAATTAGTCGCATTGGAAAAAAAAAAAAAACAGAGCATGCTGTACATAAAATGCTAAATGAATCTTTATGTTTCATAGACTTGCTTCTGATCTCAACCAATCCCTTTGACTTCCCATTTGTAAGCCAAGGAGAGGTCACCGTCGCCAGCATTGATGACAGTGAAGAACTGTTGGCGACTGATGTAAGCATAGTGTTTATTTATTTATATAAGCATAGAATTATTGTGTTTATGAACTTGGTGGCACCTTAGCTATCTAATGAGAAAAATGGTGCCCAGGGCTGCTAAGCGATTAGATCCAAGCTCTCAAATTCGGCATGGATTGCACCTTCACACTCAACTCCGCTTCAGAAGACTCCAAAATGAGAGTGCAGAAAGTTATCCAAAACAAGCTTTCAGTTCCATTCGCTAGCATTTTAGAGTCAGTTTTTGCATGTATAAAGTTTTTAAACACTTTGCTGGACATTTTCAGGTTACAAAACCATCTGCATGATTCTTTAAGAAAATTTAGAAAATACAGAAAAGTGTAACACAGCAAAAAACAACACTCTGTAGGAGCCACTCCATTCCTCCTGCTACCTGCCTCCTGTCAAGCCTCTAGCCTTTAGCTTTGGGGAGTATCTATAATACTATAACAATATAGTATCTATAATGCTGTAACTATAATAACAACAATAACTCAATTCATTGAGTACTTACGTGTGCTAGGAACCAAGATAAGTACCTTTGACTGTGTTGTCTCATTTTAGCTCTTTCTAGGATAGGTACCACCATGACTCTCATTTCATGAAGGTGGGAATGGAATCTTAGAAAAAAGTACATAATTTGATAGAAGACACAGAATTTATAAATACAGAGAAAATGTTTGCCCAACCAAAGAATTTGCATTTTTAACTAAAATACACCACTTCTGAGCAATTAACCTCCACCCTTGCTGGCTCCACCCTCACAAAAACTGCAAGAGTTTGTGGAAAGGGGCCTTTCCAGTACCCAGCTTCTCGGCCCTCTCTTTGTTATATTCCCAGGCAATGCTAATTGTTTTGAAGCTCATAGAAAATGTTCACGATCAAATAAACTTCAGTTAACACTAGTCTAGCTATTATATATTTTAACCAGATTTCCCCAGCCTTTACCAGCTTACAAGTACAGAAAGTGTGGATTAAGGTCCTCAGTCCCTGCAAAAGGCCCTCCTACGTAATTCTAAAAATTTCAGAGGTGTCTCAGGTCCTCCTGGTAGATCCCCAGCTGTCGGGGGCTGCTGTTTTTCCTCCCTCCCATGGGGTTTCTCCTGAGCAATGGCTTATGGTCAATTAGAGGGGGTTGCTCCCTCCAAGGGACTGCATTCTCTAA
This sequence comes from Rousettus aegyptiacus, assembly GCF_014176215.1. Lineage (NCBI taxonomy): Eukaryota > Metazoa > Chordata > Mammalia > Chiroptera > Pteropodidae > Rousettus > Rousettus aegyptiacus. Next base: position 71,331,082 of record NW_023416309.1, read on the forward strand.
GACTCCCCAGGCAGTAACACTTTTGCCTGATTCTTTCCAGTTTTGTGAAAGTTATTTCTATTTTAACCTACAGCAACTCCTCCTTAGGACACAGATATGCATCTCCTAGGGTGGGATATGGATTCAAGGGAGATCATCATGGCCTCAGAATCTCTCCTGCCCTCAGTCACTTTCTGGAATGAAATCTCCTTCCCCCAAAAGAGGGCACCACACCATGAGCGCTTCACTCTTCAATACCATCCTGCTGACACTGAACTAAGGGGTCTCCCAACAGCTCACCAGACATGTCCAGATATGTTTCAACTCCACCAATGGGCATTGCTTAGGCTCAAGCTGCAAACCTTGGTACCTAATCAACATGAATACCACAGATGAGGATTTTCTAGTTTATATAATTTTTTTTCTTTTTTTAAAATTTATTTATTTAAATTATTTTCAAGCATACAGTACATTGGTTAGACATTTATATAGTTCATAAAACGATCCCCTCGGTTGCTCCCTCCCTCCCCTGGCCCTCTACCTAGCCATCATATTAATGCTAACTGCATTCCCTCTGCCGTGCTCCCCATCCCCATGACCAACTACCAACTACTAATTTGTACTTCTTTAACTCTTTGTCCCATTCTTCCAGCTAGTTTAAATCTTTGTGGTAGAAGATGAGCCAAGTGGTTATAAAACTAAATCAGCTACTGCTGCTGAAAGCTTTGAACTCACTCAGTGCTAGTTCTAGTCCCAGTCCTGTCACATCCTGCCTATATGATTTGGGGCAGTTTACCTACTCTCCTAGAATCTCAAGTTCTTCACCTGAAAATTTGGAAAAATCTATGCACCTATAAGGTTTCATAAGGATATAATGAAAGAACATGTGGATGGTGCCTAACTCTATGCTTAACACATAGAGGGGCTCTGCAGAAGTTTCCTCCTTTTAAGACTCTTCAAAAAAATTAAAAATAGAACTACCATATGACCCAGGCAAAGAAAACCAAAATACTAATTCAAGAAGATATATGCACCCCTATGTTCATTGCAGCATTATTTATAATAGCTAAGATATGAAAGCAACCTAAAGGCCCATCAATAGATAAATGGATAAAGAAGATGTGGTACATATATACAATGGAATATTACTCAGCCATAAAAAAGAATAAAATTTTGCCATTTGCAACATGGATAGACCTAGAGGGTGTCATATTAAGTAAAATAAATCAGACAGAGAAGCCAAATACAATATGATTTCACTTATATATGGAATCTAAAAAGCAAAGTAAACAAACAAACACAAGAGAAACAAATTCATAGATACAAAGAATATTTTGATGGTTGCCAGACAGACAGATAGGTGAAAATGGAGAAGGGATTAAGATGTACAAATTGGCAGTTATAAATACAGTCATGGGGATGCAAAGTACAACATAGGGAATATTGTCAATAATTTTGTGATAACTATATATGGTGTAAGAAGATGGGTACTAGACCTATCAAGGTGATCACTTTGTAAATTATATAAATGTCTAATCACTATGTTGTATACCTGAAACTAATATAATATAATATGTGACTGAAAATTTTTTAAATTATTTTTTAAAAAGGAAGCTCATAAGCGAAATCTTAAAAGCCTTCATCACAAGAAAATATTGTAATTGCATATGATGATAGATGTTAACTAAATTTACTATGGTACTCACTTCACAGTATATAAATATATCGGATCATTATGTTACACATCTAAAATGAATACAGTGCTATATGGCAGTTATATCTCAATAAAACTGGGGGGAGGGAAGTTTGCTCCTTTCTCTCTCAGAGCCCCTCTATGTGATAGTATTCTCTTCGACAATCTTTTATTTCAGTTCTAATATTCTATGCTACCACATTGTCTCAATTCTGAACAACACTGACATTCCTGGATTGCAATGCCGAGCTCTAAGCTGTTGGATGCAATTTCTCGACACTATCCATGAGACTGTCCTCTTCCAGTATCACACAATAGCTCCCAATGGCCTTGTCCAGAAAACAGCCCTCAAACCTACGTATGATGGAAAAGGATTAAAATCAGTTCTTATCGGGTGGAAGGAAACAGATTATTCACATTTTTTCTCATAATCTCTACCCACCCACACAAACATGTTAAATTAAAGAAATAATTTTTAACCCCTAGCTTACCATACTCCACCAGTCATCCACTTATTTGGGCAAATGCTGTCTCACATGCTATACAAAAAAGGGTGTGGTCTTTGCCAGGAAAAAGCTGTATTGGATTCCTACCGTGATGCGTGTCCTTTTAAATTCCCAGAATGCCATTGACATCCTGGGCTTCAGCTCAGAGGAGAAAGTTGGTATCTATAAGCTCACAGGAGCCGTGATGCACTACGGGAACATGAAGTTCAAGCAGAAGCAGCGAGAGGAGCAGGCAGAGCCAGACGGCACTGAAGGTAACCATATCTGGGAAGGGAACTGGGATTTGACTTTCCACCTGTGTTCACGTGTGAGATAAATTTGTATTCATCTCAAGAGCTGCTCTTTGAAAATTGTACAAACTGAATTTGGATTGTCTGAAGCTCATTGTACATGCTCTGGGGAAGTTTATTCACTTAGTCAAGAAATCCTATATTGGTGGATCCTTAAAAAATAAAAAAGCATACTTCTCATAAATGAATAATCACCATCACAGTTTACTTGTTATTTTAAGGTAGACATTTATGAGAGGATATGGTTAAGCAAACTTCACTTTCTCTCTGTGCATGTCATTTTAATATCCAGAATCACCTGTTCTAATCACCTGGACCTAAAACAAAGCCTTTGGTAAGGTGGCAGCAAAGTTTCTTCCTAGCAATGCTTTCTCTTTCACTCTGATATCTGTTGAACTTAACCCTGAACCAAGGACTGGTATAAAAATCTTCTTCCTCATAACTCTCATCTGAATGACCTCACCACCCCCTTTTGCCTCATCCCCGAGAGGTCTGGGAATAGAGCAGAGGGCAGTGGGAGGGGCTAACAGTGGTGAGACCCATCCGCCATATGCCCTGTTCATTAGGCCTCATGTCTTTCACACTGCATTTTACTAGCTCCGTGAGTAAAAGGTTAGTTTGTCCCTGATAAATTTACTTTGTGTACCATCCCACATTGTGTGAAGCAGTGTATCTTGAAATCCTAATGTTAAAAGGAATTTAAGGCCAGGAAAATATGTATGACTTTCTTATGGCCCCTAAAGGTTCACCTGATTAGGTTAACTTTGCCTAAGATAATCTTTCTTTTTATTAACTTAAAGTCCATTGATTAGTGACCTCATTACAGGAGTAATATCCTATCACGTTCATAGGTTACACACACACACACACACGCGCACACAAGTGGGGGGAGATTATACAGGGAAAGTATACCAGAGGGGCACAAGTCTCAGGGACCATCTCAGAATCTTGCCTATCACAGTGGTACATCCTACATAATAGGAGAGAAACTCAGAGTGTCAGAGCAGGAAGCACTTCTAATTGGGGTAATCAAGGAAGGCTTCCGAGGGAAGCAGGCACTGATATAGACTTTGATGTATGGGTAGGATTCTGAAAGGTATGGGTAAGAAGGCAGTCTAGTCAAAAGAAACGTCATGAGCAAAGGGGAAAAAAATGTGATGAGGACCGAGGAGCAGAAAGGTCCACTTTAGCTATAAAAGAAGATATGTGTAGTGGATTTGTAAGAGATGAGAATAAAAAGTGATCATTTTGGCATCAGTTTGAGAGGGCATTGAGTGCCAAGGCAAATGGTTTAAAATGTCTGTAGTAAGTCCATGGCCATGCAACCCTGAACGTACCCAATCCCGTCTGATCTCGGAAGTTAAGCAGGGTCCAGCCTGGCTAATACTTGGATGAGAGACCACCTAGGAAGACCAGGTGTCATAGGTGTTAAAAATAAATAAAAAAATAAGATGGCTGAGGTAGGCACCAGAAACCATGGATGCCTTAAGTAGCAGGAGAAGTACGAACGACAATCTGGAATTAATCTGCAAGCAGTAAGGTTCACTAAGAGTGTGGAACCTTGAAAAATGATGTACCAGGTTCCTCAGCAACAGCAGATTATATTGATATATAATCACAGTGGGGTCCCAGGCTCTATTTCAGCCCTGACAGCTGAGTGCTCAGTGTTTAGAAACAGGAAGAGCCTGAAAAATGGGGAAATGGAGAGCTGTGATCCGGGCCTGAGTTCCTCTAAATGATACCGATCCACATTCACTGAGTGCCCGCTGTGCACCAGGCCCACTTTTTAACAACCCAACCAATAGGGTACTATCTCTATTCCCCAGTTTACAAATGTCAGAACTGAGGCAAACTCGAAATATTTGAAACCAGGCAGTCTGACTCTAGAGCCCAGGCTCTCTGCCCCTAAATTATTCTACAACTCTTTGAACCAATGGTGATGCCAGCTATTTTGAAGGTAGAATTAGCAGCATTTGATGCCCGTTTGAATTCAGGCAGGTCAGAAGTGAGAAGGAAGCATATAATCACCCCAAGCTTTCAGTGACTAGAAGACCATCCACCAAAATGGACATAGCAAGAAAAAGGAATAGTTTGAGCAATGAATAAAGTGTACATTTGCCCTCTTATTAAGTACTTAACAAACACTGCCCTGGGTTTTCATTAAGTTGTCCACCTAACCAGCAATGAGATGATGGCCCCAATCAAGGAGGAGCTGTCCCTGGGGAGCAGCATTTCTCTACCTTCTTAATGAGCTCAGTACAGGAAGCCAAGTCCATCCCAAAGTCAAATGAACTCCCAATGAACTACGAATTGTCCATATTCAACTATTTTTGACCATTTCCAAACACTCGAAGGCCGGATCAAGGTTTTGTACTTCTCTCTCAGCTATTAGCACTTGCATAAATTAGTCTCACATAAATTAGGAAGGTGCTAAAAGTATACTAATTGTCCAAATGATACCTCTGTTACTTATACACCATTTTGTTGTATAATCGGGCTACTATATTACTATATAAGTGTATTTTTAATAAAATTTAAATATCAATAGATTGAGATTAACCTATGATTAAAGATTGCATTTAGAAGGTAAATAAGTTTCTGAAAATCTGAAACCCTGGACTATGATATTGAAGTTTCATTGGATAAGTCCAGGCCTGGTACACATAGGAGATCATAAAAACATCAAAAGTATTATAGAAAACATTTCTGGGAGGACCCAGGACTCAACTGGATACTTTAGCAGCTGCTATTTTTGTGTGATGTTATTCTTCCCTTCCTTTAGTGGCTGACAAAGCTGGATACCTGATGGGTCTGAATTCTGCAGAAATGCTCAAAGGCCTGTGTTGTCCAAGGGTGAAGGTCGGGAATGAATATGTCACTAAAGGGCAAAATGTCCAGCAGGTAATGGGATGCTCTGAATCCACTCGACTCAGGTATTTTGCTATTTTGCCCATCACTTTAAAGTTCTTTCGGTTATAGGTATCAGAAATACATATGAAACTGGCTTCTGCATTAAGGTGGAATTCATTCTTAAACCTCAGGGGTAACTCAAGGGGTGAAAATCGAGGAGTACCCTTTGGGTGTCATGACAGCCTGGAGCCAGGAATTGAAGAGTCCTCTGGAGCCAGCTCTTTCCAACTCCTTCTCTGGGGCTCCATAGGTTGCTGTTGCTCTTCTCCGTTGCATCCTCACTAGGCAGATAAGCTTTCTCCACCTCTCCTGCCCACAGCCACCCTGTAGTTTTCCAAGTTTGTATCTCCTTGGTTCCAACCTCACCCTGAGAATGAGACCAGTGACTTTTGATCTCAATTCCAGATTCTCAGGAGAGACACCTTAACTCAATTTGGATCAAATGTCCACCACCAGTTCGATTAATTGTGGCCGGGGCTAGAGCCACACATTATAACCATGGTTGTTAGAAAACTATCTAGGATAGTTCTCAGAGAAAGAGGAACATCATGAGCTGGGCAGATGCCTCAAGAAATACTTAAGATTGGGTTGAAATATATGAAATATATATATGAAATTGTCAACTTTCAACTGCTTCCAATTTTCAGGACATCAATTTCATATGTTTCAACATAATACAACTATAAAAACACTAATTTGAGGGTTGAATGGGTGATCCTCCAGGTGACCAACTCAGTGGGTGCCCTGGCCAAAGCCGTCTACGAGAAGATGTTCCTGTGGATGGTCACCCGCATCAACCAGCAGCTGGACACCAAGCAGCCCAGGCAGTACTTCATTGGGGTCTTGGACATCGCCGGCTTTGAGATCTTTGATGTGAGTTTGGGGAAATGGTTGGTCTAAAAAGACCCTTCTACTTTGTGTCTGCTTTGCTGAATCCTCACTGGGTTTTCCGAACTCATTCAAACTGTTTGGCATTTGAAATACCAGTTCAACAGCCTGGAGCAGCTGTGCATCAACTTCACCAACGAGAAACTGCAACAGTTTTTCAACCACCACATGTTCGTGCTGGAGCAGGAGGAGTACAAGAAAGAAGGCATCCAGTGGGAGTTCATTGATTTTGGGATGGACCTGGCTGCCTGCATTGAGCTCATCGAGAAGGTAGAGAAATAAATGCTATGTCTCAGAGACAGCTCCTCCTTGGTTGGGACCATCACCTCTTTGCTTTAACTCTTCCCTGCTGATACACCACTGCTCCTAACCCCACTTCCCCAGGCTGTGAGCTTTCAGATAGCTGAATCCCCTTGTGCATAAAAGGTAACTGTTCGGAAATTGCTCCAAATCTGTTCAGACACCTAAAGAGATGCATAGGTGGTTAAGATCCCAGGGGTCAGTTATCCCCAAGAATGTGATGCAAGCACAGGAGAGACTATGGCATTTCATACTTTTCTGATTTGTCCAAAGACCCAGAGAGGAGGGGCCGTGGAGCAATCGGATTCTTGGGGAAATGTTACTGTGAAGATGGCAGATGATACTAACTTTTAAAAAAGGAGTCTCCATAATGTTTTGAGCACTGGTCATATTGGAATAAGTATATCTTCCTAAGGTGGCTACTGAGAAATCCAGATATTACTGTTTAAAATATTACTTAGATTACTTTATATCTATGTGCATAACTTTGCATTTTTTGTAAACCTATTGCAAAAGTGAGCTACCTTCACATACCCATAATTTCATTCCATGTCCTTTCGTTCAATAAATCTTAATTAAACGTAGCTACATGTCTAGCACTGTTCTGTCATTGCACCAAGCAGAATAAGAGCCTTGCCTTCACAGCACTTACATTCCAATGTTCCTAGTAACAGCAATAGCACCAAGGAAGTTGTCTCTGGTTCCTACAATGGAGTCATTGGAATATACTGATATTAAATGCTGAGGTATAACCCATTATCTTCCTTCTAGCCAATGGGCATCTTCTCCATCCTGGAAGAGGAGTGCATGTTCCCCAAGGCCACAGATACCTCCTTCAAGAACAAGCTGTATGATCAGCACCTGGGCAAGTCCAACAACTTCCAGAAGCCCAAGCCTGCCAAAGGCAAGGCTGAGGCCCACTTCTCGCTGGTGCACTACGCAGGCACCGTGGACTACAACATTGCTGGCTGGCTTGACAAGAACAAGGACCCCCTGAACGAGACCGTGGTCGGGCTGTACCAGAAGTCTTCCTTGAAGCTGCTGTCCTTCCTTTTTTCCAATTATGCTGGTGCAGAAGCAGGTGAAGTTCTTTTTTCCCTTAATCTGTGGAAATCCGTGTAATTACTCATATTCCAAAGCTGCTTATAAAGAATCAGAAGTCGAACACGAGCTTTAGATTCGGCTTAATTTATTTGTCTATCTCTGATGTCCATTTTTCTTTCTCCTATCCTTCAACTTCTTCGAGAGACTGGATTCTTTGGAGCTAAACAAAACTTCTCAGTAGACATGATAGCCAGTACCACATTCTTTAATAGTTTTTTATTGAGATATAATTCATATACCATAAAATTCATCTTGTAAAAATGCAATTGTTTTTAATATATTTATAGGATTGTACAACCTTCATCATTATCTAATTCGGAAACATTTTCATCACCCCTACAATCCATTAGCAGTCACTCCTCGCTCCCCTCTTCCCCAGCCCTGACAACGACTAATCAATCTACTTTCTGTGGATTTGCCTATTTTCAACTTTCATATAAATGAAATCATACACTATATGGTCTTTCGTGTCTGGCTTTTTATACCTAGCCTTATGTTTTCAAAGTTCGTCCATATCATAGTATGTATCAAGACTTCACTTCTTTTTATAGAGGAGTAATAGTCCATTGTATGGAATATTTTGTCCATCTACTCATTAGTTGATTAAAATTGGAGTTATCTTAACTTCTTGGCTATTGTGAATAATGCTGCTATGACCATTTGTATATAAGTTTCTATATGAAAATATGTCATCAGTTTTCTTGGATATATACCTAGGAGTGGAATCACTGAGTGATATGGTAACTCTATATTTAACTTTTTGAGGAACTTCTAGATCATTTTCCAAGGTGACTATATAAGCCAGTATCATTCTTTAAGGTTATTCACCTATATATTTTTTAAATAATTACCAAAATAAGGTTTAAAATCATGAACTATCTTAAATGCATAAGTTTAACAAATTTATGTCTTTAATTTTAAAATACATGCAAAATAATCATTCATTCTAAATTAAATCATTTTTAAAAATTAATGTCTAGTGTATTCTGAGCAGTGGTTTATGAAAACTGGGCATAAGTTTAACCTTAAATGATAAATAATGTCTTTTTAAAATCTAATCAAGATATCTCTGTAACTGTTTTGCATAACCTCACTCAGAGATAACACCAAGACTTTAAATATAAGGTCCTATGTCAGTGTGGATCTGGAGAAGTGGCTTTCCTGCCTTTCTTCTCTCCATTCAAACACACATCATGCTAGACCCTGGGGATAAGAGGGTGGGGAGGGAGGAGTAGGGGGAAACCGAGGCATGACATTTCTCCCAGGACTGAATCTCGATTACAGATCAGTAGCCAAATCTGGAATCGAGCCATTCAGAAAAAGTAGACCCAATATCGCTGACTCCAAATTAAATTGGAAAATTGAGTTATTTCTTTTAGAAGAGAAAAAAAAAAGTTGTAGAATATTCTTGAGAAATTTTAGTTGTATTATTTTCAGTTACTTCCTCATTAGGAGATCAACAGGGGTTCAAGCATAAAAGGAGGTAATCTCAAGAGAGAAACTACAGTCATCAAAAGGAATATCTCCATCTTGCCAACTGCTTGGCCGGGCTTCCTGTCTGACCTCTAAAGGAAAAGTGTCTCCTTAGATACCGAGAGTCTAAGTCATACCCCCAATTAAATTCCACCCACATCCCACTCCACCCCATTTCCACAGTGCCAAAGATGAGTGTTCCCAAATCTGAGTAGTTTCGAGGCACATAAACAACAACAACAACAATCCTGGTCTCTTACATCAAAAAACCCCCCAAAACTTTCAAGGCTAGAAGGAGGTGATTTAAGAAGGCCACCAATGTTTCCTTGAGGCTGCATCTGACACATCTCTCTGTCTCCAGGTGACTCCGGGGGAAGCAAGAAGGGTGGGAAGAAGAAGGGTTCCTCATTCCAGACCGTGTCAGCAGTGTTCAGGGTTCGTATTTTGGCAGCTTCCACATTCAGTTTTTGTTTTTTGGGGTTTTTTGTTTGTCTGTTTTGGGGGTTGGGTGGTTCCTCCTGCAACAAAATAGCATTTGCTAAGGTAAATGTGCTTGTCCTGATTTCTGTCCCAGGAAAATTTAAACAAATTGATGACCAACTTAAGGAGCACTCACCCTCACTTTGTACGATGCCTGATTCCCAATGAAACCAAGACTCCTGGTGAGTAAGAATCCATTCAAACAGGACTCCTTGAAATGTATCCAAAATTCTGTGTGTGTGTGCATACGCACAGGTGTTTGTGTATGTGTGTATAAATGCACATGTGTTTCCCTGAAGAAAGCATTATAGGCTTTATCATTTCGCTAAGTAGTCTATGAAATAGGGCTGCCAGATTTAGCAAATAGAAATATCAGATGCCCCATTAAATTCAAAATGAACAAACAATGAAAAATGTCTTAGTGAAAGTATAACTTATAAAGTATATTGGAAAACTTAATAATAAAAAATTATTCACCATTTATCTAAAGTTCAGATTGAGTGGGGCATCTTATATATTTTATTTGACACTCCTACTATGAAATCATATCTGAAGTATGTATAGATACATGAGATCCATAACTTTCATAAGGTTCTTAAAGGCCTCTGTGGTTTCTTTTCCCCCAAATTCAAGACTCACTAGATTTGGCAATTATCTTAGGTATTCCATAAGAAAAACTGCATCAATAACAACTGTTTTCTGAGTCTATACTGCATGTTGGTCACTTTATAACATTATCTCTAGTGCTTACAACAGTTCTCTGCAAGGTAAGAGCAAAGTCCTCCATTTCATAGAAGAGAAAACTGAGAATGAGACCACATGCGGAGAGAATGCTATGCAGTACAGTAGACCTTCAACCATCACCTAGTCCTGGATTCACAAATATTCTTAGAGTAGAGCTGTGTTTCAGGGTCGTTTGTCACAAAGAGAAGAACCAACTGCCACACAGAGCTGTGGCTACAGGTAGCTTACTCCCTAGCCAGACTGTTCTATCCCAGACATGGGTTTCTGGCCGGTAAATGAACCTTCTGCCTCACCAACATTATAAGTGAGCAGAGAAATTAGATGGTCGGGGAAGAAATCCCAGCTCCACTTATTACTACCCATGGGTCCCTAAGCTGAGTGCCTTAGCTTTCTGATCTACAAAAGCAAGTAGAACACTTGTACTCATTCGTTCATTCATTAAGTTAGTTATTCATTCATCTATTTACTTAACGAGTGCTTATAAAGTGTTTACTCACTTTGTAAATATTAACTCATCTAACCTGCTGTAGAGGGTTGTGAAAATTAAATGCACAAGTACATATCAAGCATTTAAAATAGGGCCAAGCACATTATGAACAGTCAGTAAATGTTGGCTGTCAGTTATTATAATAATAATTTATTATTATTATTATAAGAATAATATTACATATAATATAATAATGTGAGAATTATTATTACTATTACTAAACCAAAAAAAACCCTTTAATTTCCTAAACCACCTGGTCTACTATATTTAGCGAATTTATTTTCCATGAGGAGAGGGGGCGGCAGGGAGAGCAGGTGGAGGTGAGCAGCACAGCCAATTTCTCGTCTAGTGAAGGAACAGAGCTGTTTCTTTGGTTAAGCATCAAATGAATTTGTTGGCTTGTATGGAGATATTTTGTTGTAAAGAGAACTCGACCCAAAATTCTGAGCCTGCACAAACAGGAGGGCCGCTGGGAGGGAAGGGAGTCCAGTCTCAGCTCTGCTACTCCTTGCAACACAGTTCACCTCTCCAGGCTCAGTCTCCTTCGGCACCCTTCCGTCTTGTAGAACGGCTTTGTGGGAACTAGAAAACATCTCCCCTCTGAGCCTACATATTTGACAAGCAGAATGACGGCTCTCGTCTCCTCATTATAAAATGACAGTCTTTTTCTTCTGCCTCTAAAAGGGTCAATTGTTCTCTAATTACACGTTTTCTCTCTGCTCCTGGTCCTTGTGGAAATGGAAACCTCTGCCATGTCTTTAACCATGTCCGATGTATCAAACAGAGAAAACGGTATGGAGTATCTAATGCATGGCTCACTCTGTGTCAGGGGCTATTTTAAGTTCTTTATTCATATTAACTCAGTTAATCCTTACACAGCCTTATGAAGTAGCTGCCGTCATTGTCCTAACTTTACAAATGAGGCAATTAAGGCATAGAAAGTGTAAGTTCACACAGCTAGTAAATGGCACAACTGGGATCTGAGCCCCTCAGAATCCTCATTCAAGAAATAATGAGGCTGGACTAGATGATTTTTAAGGTTCTCTCACATCAGAGATTCTCTGAATTTCCAATACATTTTCTCCTTGCTCTTAGTCACCTCTTTCTCTAGAGAACCGCTGTCTCCTAGGACTTCCAGGAGTGATGAAAATGCTCTCATCCGCACTGTCCAGTATGGTGGCCACTAGTTACATGACACGTGGCCAGGACAAATGAGAGAGCGAAACTTTTGTTTTAGTAAATTTAAATTTAAATAGCAACATGCAGCCAAAAACTACAGAATCAGACGGTAGTGCAGCTCTAGCAGAACCTTGAAAATTGTACAAATGTATAACCATCTCTCCTCACAGTAGCCAGGAGGAACTTGTGAGCATTCTAGAAGTTTCCACGAGGTTAAGTCAGAGCCAGCTTTAGCCCTTTCCAGCAAGTTAGGAAGCCCACTATGAAAAGTCATTATGTAGCTATCGACCTCTCCTGTAACCCCTCACCCAGCCTCAAGATAGAATTTTCTCCATCTCCTCTTTTTTTCAATTATAGTTGACATACAATACTAAATTAGTTTCAGGTGTACACAACACAATAATTAGACATTTATGTAATTTACGAAGTGATCACTCTGATAAATCCAGTACCCATCTGACTCTATACACAATCATTACAATACTACTGACTGTATTCACCATACTATACTCTATATCCCCATGACTATTTCGTGACCACCAGTTTGTACCTCTTAATCTCCTCCTCAATTCACCCTTCTCAGGCCCCTTTTGATGTGTGCCTGATCCAGACTGGTTACCAAGAGCGACCATGTTGCCTCCCCCATGGAGGCTTGTCCCTCTGGCTCCTCTTCTTCCACCCCAGCTTCCGGGCTCCCTCCTTGCTTTGTAGAGCAGGTGTTCAACAATCAGCAGATGACTGCCCTGCATTCAACCCCCTCCATCCCTACTGCAGCCCTCCTCATTCTTCTACCACTAAAGGCACAGCCTTCAGATTTTACATCTCTGTCCTTTGAGATGCAGAGGGCATCTCAAGTTATCTAATGGGAAGCCCAAAGGGTGCTCCACACTCATTCTGCTCTCCCTTGGAGTCTAGCTACTAAGTCAAAGACCATGAACAGAGTAAAGATCAATACTTTGGCTTTCATTCCGATGGTGATGGAGTGTTAGAGTCTTCCTAAGAGGTTGCGATTATTTTTACTGTGAGACTATAGGCAGGCTCCGGCCACTCTCAATCTTAGAGCTGGCGCTAACCCTTTCAACTCAAGTCTAGGTGTGTCAGAGTGTCTCATGGTGCTCAGACTACCAAAGAGAACAATGAAAAAGCCACTGACACATCCTGGAACACTGTCTCCCCAGGTGTGATGGACCACTCCTTGGTCATGCACCAGCTGCGCTGTAACGGGGTCCTTGAGGGCATCCGGATTTGCAGGAAAGGATTCCCCAGCCGGATCCTCTATGCTGACTTCAAACAGCGGTAGGTCACCTATCTTCGCATCTCTCTTCTTTTGAGAACACCTTTTGCATTCCTCAAACGTACTCCTTGGGTTGGTTGTGTGGTGGGCTCACAAGCCCCCCAGGGTGTCATGCTGAGGACAGGAGATGATCCCCTGCCCAGAGTAAGTGCTGGGCCAGCCCAAAGTGGCTCCAAGGTCAGAGCTCAGACCCTCTAACCTGACCGAGACTCTAGACTGAGATTCTCAACCTTGACACTGTGGGAGCTAGATAATCCTTTATTGTGGGGCTGTCCTGTTCATGGTAGGATTTGGGCAGCATCCCTGTCCTCTATCCACAGATCTTGGTAGCAAACCACACCCCTTAAAAGCTGAGAAAATCAAAAGTGTCACCAGACAGTGTCAAATGTCCCTGAGGGAAACAAATCACCCTTATTCCCCTATTGAAACAAATCTCCTCCCAGCTATCATCTGGGCCCACAATTCCCGGCCTTGTCTGGAGTGGAGGAGAGGAGAGGACTCTCCAGAGAGGCAGGAGGGTCAGAGGTCTACAGGTTACAGCTGATTTCAAGGCTCTGCCAAGTTATATAAGAACTATTACCTCTGAAAGCAAAATTCCAGCTGTGCAATCAGCTGGGCTTCTTTCCACTACTTTTCTCCCTCTTACACCATAACCTGCTTATCTGGAACTGATCCCTAGAATTCCCCTTCTGCCAGACTAGCTGTACCTATTCCATTTCCTCCTAAGTCTAGAGCAAGAGAAAGTTCTAGAAGGCCTGGTCTCAGGTACGAGGCCTTTCATTGGGGGTGAATCTATTCAGGGAGTTTTTCTTTTAACTGAAACTACCACCCTACCTGACATGGCCAGGCCGATGAGGGGGATCTAAGTAGATGTGAGGCCGGATGTGGCCTCCCAGTGCCGTGCCCTCGTGGGACGAGGCGTCTCCTCAGCTTCCCGTGTGCTGTGCCAGCTGCTGCCAGACTCTTGTCTCCTAAGCCACAGTGGCTCTCTACAGTCTGTGAAGTCTCTGGAGTAGGCACAATTGACACCACTTCCTCCTGTCTGGGCCTTATCCATGGGAAAGAGGAGGGCACAGCCTTCCTGCCCTGGGTCACTGCAGGATGACGGAGCTGGGCTCTCACAGGCCTGTGAGACCCTCGGCCTCAGCAGCAAGGAGCAGGATGAGTCCCTCCGGAAAAGGCTGTGTGACCAGAGGCCCTTGTTCCCCTCACCCCCAGGTGCCAGCAGCCCCAGAGCTGACCCTCCATGCTCCCTCCTCAGGTACCGGATCCTCAATGCCAGCGCCATCCCAGAAGGGCAGTTCATTGATAGTAAAAATGCTTCGGAGAAGCTTCTGAGCTCCATTGATGTGGACCGGGAGCAGTACAGGTTTGGCCACACCAAGGTGAGAAGGGGTGAAGCTGGGACACCCCACACCCTGTGCAACCGCAGCCCTGAGCTGCTTGCTAGCTGACCAGAGGAACAGGGTCTTTCTCTTCCCCACGCTGGTCAACCTGACCACCCCCTGCCCAGTGGCCCAGGTAGAGGGAGCCTATGTTTGGGTACAGAGAGCTCTGTCTCCACGTTGGTTTTTAATTGTCTAGAGGCTTAACTGAAAACTGGAGCCCCACTTGCCATAGAAGAAAGCAATGGGAACCCTAGCGTCCTGGAGGGAGCAAAGGGAGGACACTCTAAAGGTGATAAAAGAGCCAAAGGGAGAGGAGAACACAGAATTCCAAGGACAGTGAGGACCTGAGAAGAATGATTATAACCCATAAAAACAACTGCCGTTTACTGAGTACATGTGCATGGAGCCCTGCGACATGCCCCCTGCACTCATTGTATTGATCCCCCCAATAACCTGACGGGGACAGGGGTGGGACAGACCTCACTAGGTTGCTCGTGGTCACAAGGATGGTGAGTGGCAAAAGCCGGCCTCTAATCCTGGCCTGATCCCAAAGCTCCACATCTCTGAAAGCGTTTACCCCACCAGAGGGGAGGCTGCTGCCACGAAGGGTTTCTGCTTCCTCGCAGCATTGTGGGGGCCGAGGCAGCTCTGCTGGTGCAGGCAGTGGGTGAATGGGCCTTAGGTGGGACCAGCCTTCTCAGATGGGCAGAGGGAGAGGAGAAAGGGGAGATAGCAGTCTGTGGATCTCCCCTAATCTGGGCACAATTGAGGTCTGAGGTCACTTTCTGGATGCATCTTTGCTTCCTGTGTGTGAGCTCCGTCAGCATCTGCCCATGCGGGCTGGTAGGGCCTGTAACATGTTTTGGAAGAAGATACAGGAGGGGCTGCTGCATAGGTTCTGGGGGCCAGATGGCTGCTGGCCCTGACCCAGGCCTCGAAGGTCAAGGTTCGATGTTGGGCAGAAACAGGCTTTCGCCGGGGCCCAGGGTTGAACACCCGCTGAGAACAAAGCAGGGCTGTCTCTCCTTTAACACAGGTGTTTTTCAAAGCTGGACTCCTGGGACTTTTGGAGGAGATGAGGGATGAGAAGCTGGTGACCCTTATGACACGCACGCAGGCCCTGTGCCGGGGATACCTGATGCGGGTGGAGTTCAAGAAGATGATGGAAAGAAGGTGACGCAGACCCTCGCCTCCACCTTACCCTGCTCTTCCTACTTAGGAGATGGTTATCTCTTCCTGCTTTTAGTCCTGGGATATTAATATATCCATTCATCCATTTAACCAACATTTACTGAGCAGGAATTCTGTCCTGGAGACTCTGCTTGGCACTGGGGATACAAACAAAAAACAAAAAACAAAACCTACCCTCCAGGAGCTCACTATAAGTTGGACATGTACATGGCTAATTTTAATGCCTGTGACCACTACAATGTCAGAGCTATATTCAAGGCAATGAGAGACTGTTAAGTCTTAAGTCCCCAACCTGGTTGGGGGTTGGGGTTGGCATGAAGGGGTCAGCAAGAAAAAAGAACTTTCTGAAATAAGCTGTGTATGACCTAAGATAGGGTGGCCTGGGAGGGAGATTGACAAGCAGGTCACTGTATTTGGAACAAGGATCAAGAGGCAGGCAGTGAAGGTCCCTATGTAACCTGTTAATGAACCCGTGTTGAATCATCTGTTTGATGGGGAGCTGTGAGAGGTGTGTAAGGGGATGAATGAGAGGATCAGGTTTGCAGCATAAGAGAGGTCACTTTAGCAACAACAAGGAGACCAGAACTGAAAGGACAAGAGAGGCCAAGCCCAGGTATGGCAGAAGTCCAAATAAAAGATGACAAAAACCTGAATTAGGAAATAGTCGATGGATGAGCGAGGAGGGGATGGATTGAAGAAATATTTAAGAGTCTTCTTCCTTCAATAATTCAGCAGAAGGAATGGTGGCATTGATGGCTGGTCATGTATGGGAATTTCGGAGAGAAGGAATTTGGGTGGAAACCCATTCTCCCTAGAGCCTTCATACCCTGTATAGCTCTAACATCATTGTCGCCATAATGGGTCACCAACATGCATTAGTCAGGAACATTTCCCAGTACTGTTGAATTATATACCTGAAATTTACTGGATTTCGTTAACCAATGTCTCTATAATAAAATTAATTAATTAATTTTAAAAAATTAAAGAACATTTCCCAGGCATCTAGCTTGATGAAGTGAATGGAAGCCAATGTAGAAATGAAAAATATCTCAAAGAAGGGCCAGTTGAAAAGAAAGAAAAGTAAGTTTCCAGGTACATGTGAGCTATGTGATATGAAGCTATGGAGGATGATGAGTAGGAAATAGTGTAGGTGGTACTGGGGCATCGGCAACAGTCAAAATTAGAAAAATGGATCAGTTCTACTAGGGTGAGAGTCTGGGAGATGACCAGTGGACTGAAGACAGATCCTGCTATACACCAACACTTAAGCAGAAAGAGGGAGCCCAGGTAGCAAAATATCATGAAACATAAAAACTGCTTTGCCATAGAATCAAAGGCAGAGGAGAGTTTCAAAAAAGTGAGCGTTAACAATTCAAATGTGAGAAAAAGACCCAATAAAATAGGAATGAAAGATGTTCATTGCATTGGTAATTAGGAGGCACTGGCACTTACGCAGAGTACTTTCAATGGGGCGGTGGAAGTGGAAGTCAGGTGAGTGGGAGACCCACACAGAGCCCACGTGCTGTTTCGCCTCCCAACCTTTGTAAGAGCTGTTTCCTTTGCCCCCACCTGGCAGAACCTACTCTGGAGTCCCTGAGATTTGCACAGCTTGGCTATAGCTCCTGCCACCTAGCCTAGAAGGGTGCAGGTCTTGAGGCACGCAGGGTGGATGGGGTGGAGACGAGACGCGGCTGTGGGTCACTAATCTCAGCCCTACCGGGTGCACAGGGACTCCATCTTCTGCATCCAGTACAACATCCGCTCCTTCATGAGCGTCAAGCACTGGCCCTGGATGAACCTGTTCTTCAAAATCAAGCCCCTGCTGAAGAGCGCAGAGGCTGAGAAAGAGATGGCCACCATGAAGGAAGACTTCGAAAAGGCCAAGGAAGAACTGGCCAGGTCTGAGGCTCGCCGAAAGGAGCTGGAGGAGAAAATGGTGTCCCTGCTGCAGGAAAAGAATGACCTCCAGTTGCAGGTCCAAACTGTAAGTACCTTCTTCTTGAGAAAAGAAAAGGAAGTGCAACCTTGAGGCCCCATCAGGTGTCTATTCGAGGGGCGTTGGTGCCACCCAGTGGTCATACAGAGTATTGCAGCACCACCCCGCGTGCTGAAAAATGTGTTTGAAAAGTGAATTTCTACTAGCCCTGATTTCTCCCTGTCCTTCATAGCAGAGTTAGACCTATATTGCTGTGGACAGGAGCAGTATATGTCATAATAAAAGCTGTCATGAATGTGCCAGATATTTTTTAAATCATATAAATAAAGATAAACCACTAAAATTAAGTAATTCAAAGTAGAAAGAGTAATTTTGTATCCATGATTTTTGATAACGTATTTATAGTCCAAAATGCTTTGAAGATTCGCACTTCTCAACAAGGCTATAGGGGAAACAAAGCCATATATACAGTGTGTAACACACCGGCCATGTAATAGTATCATTTCACAGTTTAAGTGTTTACTCTTTGCCCTTTATTGATAAACTTCTAAATACCTTTACCTTTGGCCTGGTGTGCAAAGCATTTTTCCTCCCCTTTTCTCTTTCCCAGTAAGTATAGTGTGGTTATTAGAAGCATTTTTCCCAAGCATAGTGGGGAAGAGAATAAGTTTTAGAATCAGATCACTGGGCGTAGATCCCAAATCCTCCATTTGATAGCTGTGTAACCTTGGGCAAGCTACTCACCTGCATCGTGCCTCACTTTTCTCACCTGTAAGATAGGCACAGTAATTGTACACACCCATAGGGTTGCTGGAGGGTCGGATGAGTCCATGCATGTAGAATGCTTAACGCATAGCACATGTTCAGTAAACACAGATACTTACTCTTGCCAGTCTCTTCATCCATACCCTTTAAATGTGTGTCCAGTTCTTATGACACTCTTGTATGAGAAGCCTGACTAAGTTTAAGAACTAAGCATGGTCTGTCCTAGACACTCATTGCCAAGTGTTCTGGAACAAGTATTTACTTAATCACTCATTCCTGTCTACTTTGAATTTTCTGTTCTGTGGCTGGAGGAGGCAGGCTAAGGACACCCAGGCAGCATGCTCTCTTCTGTTGAAAGTTAAAAAGGAGTAATGTTTTGAAACTATTATTTAGTTTGTGATAACAAAGGAGATGAGTCGCTTTTCAGCTGGTGGTAGTAGGAAGAGAGAGATGGCCGGGCATCCAAAATTGGCAGATTTGCAGAGGCTTTATAAACTTCATGAACGCCTTTGACTGAAATTATTTTAGGTAAATTTTTATTAAGTGGATGATGTCCTTAGTGGTTAAAAAAAAAAAGTATGTGGATGATATACAAGTGCAAGTGTGTGTGACCCATACTTTAGGTCTAGTTAATGGGCTTTTGGAGGGAAAGCCCTGCCCTTCCAGGTAAGGTTTGTCAAGAGGCTGATCAAACATAATTCTCTGGATCTTTCAGGAAACAGAAAACTTGATGGACGCTGAGGAACGGTGCGAGGGGCTCATCAAATGCAAGATTCAACTGGAAGCAAAAGTCAAGGAGCTGAATGAGAGATTAGAAGAGGAGGAAGAAATAAATTCTGAACTGGTTGCCAAGAAGAGGAACCTGGAAGATAAATGCTCCTCTCTCAAAAGAGACATTGATGACCTGGAGCTGACGCTGACGAAAGTGGAAAAGGAGAAACATGCCACTGAGAACAAGGTGGGCAAACCCAGCGACTTCACAGCTTCTTGAACTATCCTGACTTCCTCACTGTAAGGAGGAGACAGGCGGAGCTAGACCCCCACTAACCCAGCATTGCCCGGAAGTGAGAGGCAAGAGCACGTAGATGGGCGGTTAAGTTCCAACAAGTTCTGTCCTCTGCCTTGCTCTCTATGCTGCAGGTTTTCTCAACCCTCCCACAACCCACCTGATTGTACCACAACCTTCCAGCCCCAACCCTCCTCCACAAAGCAGGAACCCTTGGGTCCTATGCAACGCTGCTTCTCACCACACTTGACACAGGAAGAGCAAACAGGAATGCCTACGGGGGCAAGGCAGGTGAGGGAGGCAGGTGGTGAAGGAGGCAGAAAGCTAGATAATGGCAAGGCTTGGCAGGAAGGTGGCGGTACAGGGACCCTCATGCATTGTTGGTATAGGCTAAAGTAGCCCACGAGAAAGCCATCTGCAATACCCAGTCAAATTTAGAATCCACATATCCTTTGACCCAGTGTTTCTGCTCCTGGGTGTATAAACCAGAGAATTTTCCTGCCAATCCATAAGGGCGCACACATGTACAGGGATGTTCATGGGAGCATTGCTTGTGGTGGGGGAGAGCTGGAGGCAGTATTGGGATCCACACTGGGGAGTGGAGAGGTGAGGTGTGAAGGACACACACCAGGGAATACTATGTAGCCATCAAGAGCAACAGGCTTGTGCACGCAGAGCAACAAGATAGATATAAAAGACGTAGTGCTGAGCGTGGGGAAAGTAAGATCATGAAATATACAGCATGACACCATACATAGACTAAAATTACCTACACATGAAATAGGAAATATTTTACAAAAATAAAGAACAATGCATGATTCATTTCATAATCGTTGCCAGTGAGGTAGAGCAAAAAATGAAGTTGGCTAGGTGTGAGATGACTCAGTCAGTGTTGCATGGACAATTGGGAGTAGTGGAAAGAGACAATAGGGAAGGGTGGAGACTGTGGCACACTGGAGAGCATTTACCCTGTCCACAAGTGGCAATCATGACTCAGCTCCAGCCAACTGCTGCCAGGTGGGAACGGGAATCCAGCATTGGCAGAGATTCCAGCTTTCTGTAAGAAGCCAGAAATCCAGACTTCGTGTAAAATCTCATCTTTTTCAATTTTGATATCTTATTCGAAGATTGTAAATCACTACGAGGACTAAGGAAAAAATGGCTGTGGCTGGATTTAGCCTAGGGATCAGGAGTTAGCGATCTCAGATTTGGAAGGATGATGTATGTGGGAAAAAGTTTAATGCTTTAAAGCTCATGTTAGGCACCCTCATCCTGCTTCCTGACAACACGGGATTTCCATTGTGGATTTTCTGGAGAGCACCCTATGTTTCTCCTTCCCCTTCCTGCCTCATTCTAAACCCCAATCGACCAATCTAACACACAAATTCCCGTGGAGGTGTTATGATGAATATAGATTGATGTGTTACCCTTCAGAGACAGCATGTTCGCATTTAACAGTATCCTTCGATGAAAGGACAACACTTAACGGTGTTCTTCAATAAAATAATCAATAGCCTTGGCTGGAAGCTTCTGGTTAATTGTTTCAAAATTCGATTTGTGTTGATGTTTTCCTAGGTAAAGAATCTTTCTGAAGAAATGACAGCCCTTGAAGAAAACATCTCCAAATTGACCAAGGAGAAGAAATCCCTGCAGGAAGCCCATCAGCAAACACTGGATGATCTTCAGGTTGAAGAGGACAAAGTCAATGGTCTCATCAAAATAAATGTCAAGCTGGAGCAGCAAGCAGATGACGTGAGGATGTTTTACTGCTCTAACATTTATTGCTTGCAGAAGCTCAGGCAAGACAGGGTCCAAATAGGACACAGGGGTTGAGTGTTCAGACCCGAATCAGAATCGCTGAGTGGAGATCTCAGCCCACTCCAAATACATCTGGAATGCTGACTGAGCCACTTAAACTCTGCAACCTCAGTTTCCACCTTGTGAAATGGGGTACAACTAGCTCTACCTTGGAAGGTTTCCGTGGAAGGCTCGGCATATGGAAAGTGTTAGCAAAACCATTAGCTGCTAATGTCATCGGCGGCTGCGGCAGCAGCACCGTCCATTTCCAGGTTCTTTTCGGTTCCAAAAGCTTCAGTCCTGTTCCCACACTGTTAAAAATGGGTTCCCTTTGTGACCATGAAAATTACCATCCCCCACCCCCATCACGTTACATTTCGTTCCTGAGGTAAGAGCCAGTTTCAAAGTTTTCAAGTTTCACTCTCAATTGTGGCTAGAACTTTACCAGATCGCCTTGATTTTCCTGAGGCTAGAGCAGGTATCCTCCACCCCTCCACCCTGGCCCCTCCCCCAGGTGTGCCCATGCATGTGTGTGCTTGCACACATACACACGCGCGCGCGCGCACACACACACACACACACATTCTTTGCCTAGGTGGTGTAAGCGGGAGAGGAGGGATAGTGCGCCATCTGCACCTTCACAAGCACAGCTGTAGCCCATTCTTTTCTGTCTGGGCAAGAGCATGCACCTATGGGCACCATGTCTCCACAGGCAGCATGGCCCGGGACAGGTCAAGTGGGAACCGGCTGAAAGAGGCGCCACGAAGCCTCTGAAGGCTCCAGCAACCTGGGGCAACCTTTTCTGGGAGAGACAAGAGCGAGGAGGCAGGGGGAAAACTTGCTCCGTCCTGGGTCCAGCGGCATGCAGTCCCACCCTAAGGGAGCCCGTGAAAGCCACGGCCATATGTGTGGCTGCGCTGGCTGAAGCGGCAAGCCCGTTTCTCCAGCAGGATCTCAACCTTGCCACCCATGTCTCCCCAGCTTGAGGGCTGCTTGGAGCAGGAGAAGAAACTGCGGGCTGACCTGGAGAGAATGAAGAGGAAGCTGGAAGGAGACCTGAAAATGTCTCAGGAATCCATTATGGATCTAGAAAATGACAAGCAGCAAGTAGAAGAGAAGTTGGAGAAGTAGATTTTTCATTTTCATTTTCACCTCTGTGTGAGCCCCGGAAACCAACTTTCCCCTTTAAAAGGCCTATATTTTATGTTATTTTAAATACATGTATATCTATTTTCAGGAAGGAGTTTGAAATCAGTCAGTTACAAACCAAAATTGACGATGAACAAGTTCACAGTCTGCAGTTACAAAAGAAAATTAAAGAACTGCAGGTGAGACTATGGAACCTTCCTGCCCCGGGGACCCCTCGCCAGCACCTCCCTCTCCCGGGGACCCCTCGCCAGCACCTCCCGGACCTGGGGACCCCTCGCCAGCACCTCCCGGACCTGGGGACCCCTCGCCAGCACCTCCCGGACCTGGGGACCCCTCGCCAGCACCTCCCGGACCTGGGGACCCCTCGCCAGCACCTCCCGGACCTGGGGACCCCTCGCCAGCACCTCCCGGACCTGGGGACCCCTCTCCAGCACCTCCCCGCCCCGTTGCCTTTCTTTCCTTCGCTTCTTCTTTCTTCCCTCCCCCTGGGGCGGGAGAGAATGTCTTGTTCTTCCCTTTGTTTTTTCAAAATAATATTTTAATTTTCTAAGTAACACATGAATAGATTTCCTTAGAAATAATTAAAATATTACCAATAAGGCCAAATATTATTGATAAAGGTGTTTTGATCACCACCCTTAAGCCCAGTGCCTGCGCCCTCTTCTCAGAAGTCGCTACCAGCTTCAGTTGGATGTGCATTCTTCTGGATGTTTCGTTATGGATTTATGTACACAGTTAGGACCCCAAAATATATAAGGCGTATATATACATAAAATACATATACATAAAATACACATACAGGTATGTTTGTGTGTATACATAAAAATATAAAGGAACAAGAATATAAATATATAAGCATGTACATAAAACTATATGTATAGATACATAAAATATGTATGACATAAAAATATGCATTAAAATACCGTCACACTGAGACTATTGTCCTGCAGCTTTCTCCTTTCATGTAGCAACACGTCCTGCCGAGCTGTCCACGGTAGACTCGGGTTGACGTTTAACTGCTTCTTGGACTCCTAGAGAGCATGGCTCCACTGCGGTGGTTTGACCATTCCCCTTTTGGTGGACGTTTAGCTTGTTGCCAAGTTTTTTTCACTAACTTAATGTCACAATGTACTCTTTACTTTATAATGCCTACTCCCAATCCCTCACCACCCTGCCCACCTCAAGCAGCCTGTTGGCCCCCACAATATTCCTGATATGGTGACCCTTTCAGGCCCGCACAGAAGAGCTGGAGGAAGAGATTGAAGCAGAACGCACATTCAGAGGCAAGATTGAGAAGCAGCGCTCGGATCTGGCCAGGGAACTGGAGGAGATCAGTGAGCGGCTGGAAGAAGCAAGTGGGGCAACTTCAGTTCAGATCGAGATGAACAAGAAGAGGGAGGCTGAGTTCCAGAAGATGCGCAGGGACCTGGAGGAGGCCACCCTGCAGCATGAAGCCACTGCGGCCACCCTGAGGAAGAAGCATGCAGACAGTGTGGCTGAGCTCGGGGAGCAGATAGACAACCTGCAGAGGGTCAAGCAGAAGCTGGAGAAGGAGAAGAGTGAGCTGAAGATGGAGATCGATGACATGGCCAGCAACATTGAGACCATCTCCAAGTCGAAGGTACCTGACCCTCTGCGCTTGGCGAATGCAAGGCCACCACATCTGCCTGACCGTGGTCATGTGTCATTCGATGCCCAACCTCACTGCTTGTTCTAACCTGAAGTTCTGTTCCCACTTCTGCCTGCTCTCAATTCCCCAAATTCTTTCAACTCAGTCAAGCTTGATACAATGATCTGCCATGACTTGAGGTCTCATCATCCTTCTAGAGTTTTGCAGAAAGCTTCCAATCCATTTGGCAGTTTCTTGAACTAAACCTGTGGATGGATTACACTAAAAGACCTTGCTGTGTATAATTATCTGCAAGCCGCCTCCTTAGCCCACAATATTGGTCCCTGCGAGGCACAGCCAATGTAAAGTTCTGCAGGAAAGTGGGGGTGGATCCAGTGGGGGTGGTTTTACGGCACCTGAAGCATATAAAGTTCAGAGGGGAGGGACTCTTTAAGAAAATACACATAAAATAGGAATACAAAATTAAGCATGCAAGTAAACACTTTTTTAGTATGAGAAAAATATGTCACAAATTACTGGCACCTTGGAGAATGTGGTCCCTGTTTTTGGAGATCTCTTTAGGCTATTTGTCAGAAATGCCTACCTAGATATGAATTCTCGCTTATGATCGGCTTCTCCTCCCCACCTGGAACCTACAGCTCCCAGCACAGTCAGGGGCCCATGCAAACGAGGACACAGAAGCTTAAATTTTGCCAGTTTCGTGGTAAATTAACCTCTGTGTGTGACTTCAAAGTACTGTGTGCTCCTAGCTTCAAGTGTTGTCCTTGCTCTGGGGAGCTCAGAGCTGTGCTTTGGACTGCTGGGCTGGACTGTAAGCAGTGGTGGCCCCAGACATGGTGCCACGGGCCTCCTACAGAGCGTTGCCC
Organism: Rousettus aegyptiacus; assembly: GCF_014176215.1. Taxonomy (NCBI): domain Eukaryota; kingdom Metazoa; phylum Chordata; class Mammalia; order Chiroptera; family Pteropodidae; genus Rousettus; species Rousettus aegyptiacus. Next base: position 71,356,137 of record NW_023416309.1, read on the forward strand.
AGGAGTCAGGGTGTCTGTGGAGAAAAGGAACAATAGAAACAGGTCAGAGAATTAAGGTGACTCCATGGTGCCGCTCGCTGTCTTTATTTAACATCTGAGTTTACACTGCTCGTTTATTATTTTGATTTTTCCCTTACTCCCTGACTACAACTCCTCTCTCTCGCTTTCTAGTTTACCCATTGTTCTGCCTGTCCCATTTTTCCTTCCCCCTAAGAAGTGTGTCTGTATGTATTCTCCCACTCTTTCCCTTCCTCCCTCCTTCCCTCCTCCCTTCCTTCCGTCTCTGCCCCTCACCTCTCTCTCCCCTGTAGTGAGACAAGCCAAACCAGGCTGCAGGGTTGGCTGAGTTAAAGAGACTCTGGCATCACCCACATGCTGCGTCTATAACCAGAGCCTCCCTTTCACATCCCTAGCTCCATCATTGCTTCATGTTCTCAGTTCACATTTTCTAAATCCCCTGGAAGAAGTGCTTTCTATTGCCTAATACTTTATAAGTTGTTGTTCCATTTGATTTTTCTCTCTGCGAGTCCCCATCCCTTTTCAGCTACACCTGATTTAATTGTTTCATGCCCCTAGGTCATCTTCTCAAAGATCTCGTAAACTCCTTGAGGACTTTCTTGGAATCCAATATCCCTGCCTCTTTTGCTGCCATTTCACACTTTTCAGTTTAAGGACAAATAAATGCTCACTATATTTATTTTAAATATATATGTTATATAAGGTGGGAGGAAGAGGTAAGAGGTCTACAACATATACGAGGTTTTTAAACAAACTTCACAAAAAGCACAGGCCAACTAGAGGCTACGGCAGTGGAGCGGGGAGGATCTCTCCACGCCACCTCCACCACAGGGAACCTTTTGTATAACTAAATGAAATGTTCAACACTGTCACCTGCATATGTTGCTTGCAAACAGGAACATCAGAAGGTAATATTATTCACATGGCAATAGAATTATTTATATTACAGAAAGATCCCAGGGCTCCTTTGAGTAGAATCTTCTCAAAGTTTTGTCCACAAATCATTAAATACTTATCTACCAAAAAGTGGTGTTCCAAGCTATTGGCAATGAAGCAGCAATCACAAGTAAAAATAAAGCAAACCTGAAACGATCATTTAAAAGTGACCTTTATGTATTCTGTATTTTTATTTTACCTGATAAGAAGCTAAATTATCGAAGGGTCCAGTTCAATACTGGACACTAGGAACTTATTTTTCTCTTTCACACTGAATTCTTCTTTTTAAAGGGTAACATGGAAAGAATGTGCCGGACTGTGGAAGACCAATTTAATGAAATCAAAGCCAAGGACGAACAACAGACACAATTAATCCATGATCTGAACATGCAGAAGACAAGACTGCAGACCCAAAATGGTGAGGATGGGCAGGGCGCTGTGGTCCAGCTGGGCCGTGGGAGAGGGCGGCCGGCAGCACTGACACGGGACCACGTCTGTTTGGTAGGGGAGCTGAGCCACCAGGTGGAAGAAAAGGAGGCTCTGGTTTTACAGCTAACGAAAGGCAAGCAGACCCTCACCCAGCAGCTGGAAGAGCTTAAGAGGCAACTGGAAGAAGAAACCAAGGTAAGGATACTTCTTGGCATGGCAGAGTCAGATACAACCTGATGAGCCAGGAAGCTGGTTGGGGGCAGTGCTACATCACAAAATCTGATGCTTCTCCTCTCTGCCTCGGAGTGTGGTAGGAGACGAGGACCGTGGCATTGGATCTCCTTCCTCAGAGCTGGAAAACCCTTTCAAGGTGCTCTATCTTCTGGGTTCGTCGGCCCCCACAGGGTGGTCTAATAAACTTCCCTCTCCAGCATCCATCACTGCACCCACTTGATCATCTGTGCCTCTGTATATTCTTTCACTCCGTCTGGCAATTCATCCCAGCCCCATGAAACATCCTCCTTTTCTTTTTTCTTCATCGCGTTTTGTGTATCACCTGCTACAACACCCAATTTTAAACTCCCTTCCTCCCAAAAGACTGCATGAGTTTAGGGGTACCCTGGGGACATCTGCATAAACATGAATATCATCTTCATGCTCTTATGTGAATATCTAGGTACTTATGTTTATAGTGCATGTCTCCCCACTCATCTGTAAACTCCTACAGGGCAAGAATATTTTTTCCCTACTGTACCTATAAAAGGTGGTACAGTGCACAATAGAACCATGCTCACCGTAGGTGCTTAGTGATGCTGGCAATGTGTGTTCAAGTGTTGGAATGGGAATCCAAGAGTCCACAGAAAGTGTATAATTATAATTCTGAGGTTGCCATGCACCAGCTAAGACTTACAGAGCAAGCTTTTGGAATTCTCCCATGCTCCAGCTAAAAAAGAGCAAGTGCTATATCTGTCTCCCATCTTTCTATCATATGGTAAGGGTCTTTGGTGGACCAGGGTCAGTGGGAGGGGAGTGGTGAGAACCAGAGCCTGACTAAGTACTGAGAAGATCCATTATAGGAGCAGGGGCTATCTTCTGGTCAGGATACAGTGGCAGCTAAGTGTTCCTTCCTGTAAAGGCAGCATGGGAATGATTGAACTTAGGAAATTCTGGTTTAAATGAAAATACCTTAACTTGGAAAATGGCCAAATATTTTTGCAATTTGTCACCACCATCATTCCATAGGCCAAGAACGCCCTGGCCCACGCCCTGCAATCCTCCCGCCACGACTGTGACCTGCTGCGAGAACAGTATGAGGAGGAGCAGGAAGGCAAAGCCGAGCTGCAGAGGGCGCTGTCCAAGGCCAACAGCGAGGTCGCCCAGTGGAGGACCAAATATGAGACAGACGCCATCCAGCGCACAGAGGAGCTGGAAGAGGCCAAGTATGGGCTCCTAGGTTACTGTAGGAGAGATGACCTTGAGACATAAGTGAAGGAACAGAGATTTCTTCCTGTAGCATCTCTCTTCCCAGGCCTTCGGGTTTTCTTAAGAATTCAGATAGGGTCTCCCTGTCCTACCTGTGTGGCACAATCTATTCCACCTGATTCCCTTGGGGCCTCCTTGGTGACCTGCTTTGCCACCAAGCGCTTTGGGATTCTTTAGATATTTCTTAAAGCCTCTCCATTCATCAAATTCTAGCTGTTGGTCTTATCAAATTCCAATCCCTTATAGACTGTTTCTCTTCTGATCTGACATTTCTGCAATAGTCCACTTTTACTAAGAAAAGAAAAATCTGGTTCTCTTAGAAAAAAACTGGCCCAGAGGCTCCAGGAAGCAGAAGAAAACACAGAGGCGGTGAGCTCCAAGTGTGCTTCCTTGGAGAAAACCAAGCAGAGGCTTCAGGGAGAAGTGGATGACCTGATGCTGGATTTGGAGCGGGCCAACACAGCTTGTGCCACCTTGGACAAGAAGCAGAGGAACTTTGATAAGGTCCTTCCCTAAAGATTTATGATAGTGGTGATGAAAGTGACAGCCTTTCGTGTCCACGTGTGTGAGATGCACATATATTATGGGAGGCCCTCAGTCAGGGCATCACGTCCCAATTTGGGGAGGTTTGGGGATTTGCAGTGTCTCTTTACTTTTGTGACAGTCCCTCCAAAGGGAAATTTATTTTTAGTTAAAGCTAATTCGGCTTACTTTGAGATCAAAACATCTTTATCTGTACAGATATCAGAGTTTGAAGCCCCTGATCCAGAATGCTACTCCCCCAGCCGCCCCCGCTGCACACACGCGCGCACACACACACACACACACACACACACCCTGTTTCTCTGGTCCCTAAGGATGGAAGGGTAAAACCCTGGCATTGCAGACAGTCCCCAGGCCCTTGCTGCTTCTCACACATGCCTTTGTCATCTCTTAGGTCCTTGCAGAGTGGAAGCAAAAGCTGGATGAGAGTCAAGCTGAGTTGGAAGCAGCTCAGAAAGAGTCCAGGTCACTTAGTACTGAAATCTTCAAGATGCGAAACGCCTATGAGGAAGTAGTGGATCAGTTAGAGACGCTGAGGCGGGAGAATAAAAATCTGCAAGGTGAGCTCGCTCCCCCACAGGTGTGTAATAGTCCCCTTCTCTTCTGGCCACCCCTCCCCCATGTGGCCACAGTCACCTCCAAATGCTTCCTTCCCATTGCCCCCAAAATCCTCACATCTACTCAGCTTACCCCAAGGCCCGAACTTTCCTAACACAAGGCATAGTAGCAGCAAAGTCCTGACCTCGAGAACAGAGGGCGCAGTGGGCTTCTAAGTTCATTGTTAGAGAACAGGATTTCCACAGATTCTATCTCTATGTGGCTCTGTGTCCGTGGGCATGTCACTAAGTCCCTTAGGACCTCTGACTCCTGACCTTCAAAATTAAGCCACACACTGATGCCCCTAGTTCCGAAAGACTAAGATTCGGTGCATTTTCTCCACAACTCTCTCCTCCAGTTCTCTCTGGACCATTTTGTATACTTCGTGAAGTTTTAGGGCTAGATGTATATAGTTCTCTTGTCACTCCTCTCTCTGCATGATTCAGATGAGGCAACACACCTGCGTCATGCCGACACCTCACCCAAAGGACTTCACTATATTCTCTTCTCTGTAAACATCGTGAATAAATCACCCATCCCTAAACTGCTTGGCAAATGCTTGTGCTGTCAAATGGAGCATGTTGCAACAGGCTAAACCAAGCCTGTCCTTTGCAGAAGAGATTTCTGACCTAACGGAGCAGATTGCAGAAACTGGAAAGAATCTTCAGGAAGTGGAAAAGACCAAGAAGCAAGTGGAGCAAGAAAAGTCAGACCTCCAGGCTTCCTTAGAGGAGGTGGAGGCAAGTGTCTTGGATGTGACATGCAGAAGCTTGAGAAGGCAGGGCACTAAAGGAGAGAGGTCCCTTCCTGCTAGGAGGCACTGAGGCTCCACCAGGAAGAACATCCAGCTGCCCTGGGGCAGACAGCTGTGCTCTGCTGCTTCATCTCCTGGGGGTTCAGTCTAGTCTATTGTAGTTCCCCCTTTTGAAAATAAATAAATTTGCTCTTTGTGTCCCCAATGTCTTCCTCTCAGGAAGTAAGAAATCACTCACCAAGCATCTCAAGAGCTGGCTCTGAATCCCTCAGTTTTAACAGGGATTTGCACACGAACATCTTCAGCTCCTGAGAATTCTGCAGTCAAAACAGTGCAGTGTCCTGATGTTATAATCAGCTATAGCCAGTATAGGGTGGGTGATTGAGATGTTTCCAGGGAAATTTGCATAAGGCAGGATAACGGGAGAGCAATTGCCCTGTCATTTTAGAGAATAGATTGGCTCCTGACTTATGGCCTTATTAAAATAGACACTAATTCAAAAAGATGCTCTGTACCTCTCAAGACATTACTGTTAATAACAAAGTTTTAGATCCAGTTTCATTACTAGTAGGGACATTTGGGAGAAAAATTGTTTGACCTCTGAGTATTGTTCTACTTACCTGTAAAATGGGTATTTTTATCACACTCATTTTATCATAACGGGGATGAACATACCCATTCAAGATAATGGCTGCCCACAGCACTTCCATTCTCTTCTTTGCTTTTATTAGGGTTCCTTGGAACATGAAGAGAGCAAGATTTTGCGTGTGCAACTAGAGCTGAGCCAGGTAAAATCTGAATTTGACCGCAAGGTCACTGAGAAGGATGAAGAAATTGAGCAGCTAAAAAGAAACAGCCAGCGGGCAGCAGAGGCCATGCAGAGCATGCTGGATGCTGAGATCAGGAGCCGGAACGACGCCCTGAGGCTGAAGAAGAAGATGGAGGGTGATCTCAATGAGATGGAGATTCAACTGGGCCACTCCAGCCGCCAATTGGCAGAGACCCAGAAACACCTGCGCGCAGTCCAAGGCCAGCTCAAGGTGAGGGCGTGGCCTCTGGAGGGTGTGGCCGGCCCTCGGCCTGCCCTGGGCTCTGGCCTCACTCCTGGATTTCCCTGAAGGACTCCCAGTTGCACCTGGACGACGCCCTGAGGAACAACGAGGACCTCAAGGAGCAGCTGGCCATCACAGAGCGCAGGAATGGTCTCTTGCTGGAGGAGCTAGAGGAGATAAAGGTGGCCCTGGAGCAGACGGAGCGGACCCGAAGGTTGTCGGAGCAGGAGCTGCTGGACGCCAGCGACCGCGTGCAGCTCCTGCACTCCCAGGTGCGTCCATCCTCCCTCCACTTGAGGTCCGCCTGGCAGCAGGCCGGAGACCAGCACCATAGACAGGAGTCCCCCACCTCTCCTCCCAGACTAGCAATTAAGACAAAGTTTCATTTAGTTTAGTTCTTGAAATACTTTGACTCTAGATGGACGAATTTCTTAGCTTTCCTTTATCTGAAGGCAAAAGTTCATTCATGTTGTTGGGAAATTAGAGCAAGGAAGGGTGGATTATTACATGAAAGGGCTGGAGAAGTCTTCACAGAGGAAATAACATTTAAGCCACAATCTTAGAAAATTAAAATTGTCTTCAAAATAATTATTTTTATAAAAGTTTTTTTAAATTCCGTATTATAAAAAATACAAGCAAACGAATAGAAGAAAAATACCAACCATATTGTTGGTATTTGAGATTTTTCATTCTAAGCCCTGTCTATATACATAAATATATTTTTTGTAAAAATGTGATCAAACTGTTTTTGCAATTTATTTTCATGTAATTATGTGTCATGAACATATTTCTACATCTTTAGTCTTCTACGACTATTTTTAATGGCAGAAAAGTAGAGCCATTATAGTTGTGTATTATGACATTTATTTAATCAATCTTCTATGGTTGGATGTTTTACATTGTTCTGCAAAAAAAAAATCTTTGCTATTAGAAAGATTGCTATGATAAACTTCTTTATAACTAAGTTTTCACATATATCCATTATTATTTCCTTAAATTCCTAGAATTAAATAAATTACTAGAAGTAAAACTTCATAGTCCAAATAGTAAAGATATTTATAATATATTGTAAATTAATCTTTAATTAGGTTGTCCTAATTTTTTAATCCTGTTGGGAAAATATGTGAGAGCTCCTTCCTATAAATTCTCAAAGACTCTAGCTATTATTTTTTAATCTTCATCAATTTTATTGTTGAAAATACACCTTTTTCAAAATTCTTATTTATTTGATTACTAATAAAGCAGAACATTTCATCACATTTTTTTGCCACTTGTATTTCTTCTGGTGTATCTTACCTATTTGTATTTTTTGCCCCCCCTTTTTTTTTATTGATTTGTCTTATATGTTAAGGAAGGGAATTTTTTCAGTAATATACATTGCAAATGTATTTCAGTTTGTCTTCACTCTTACAATTCCATTTATGGTATATTTTGATCATTAAAATTATTTTTCATTTTATATTGTTATGTCTATCAATCATTTCCTTGTTCCAATACCTTTTATTGAATAATCTATTCTTCCTCAAATATTTGAAAGTCTTCCTTTGTCATTTATTCAATTATTTTATGTGCAATTCTTGGATCTGTCTCGGGACCTTCTGTTTTGTCAAGAATGAAACAATATCTAGCAAATCCCCATGTGAAAAATAAGAAATGGAACATACCTCTGGAATCTAACTTTTTTTGTAGAACACAAGCCTGATTAATATCAAGAAAAAACTGGAAGCTGACATAGCTCAGTGCCAGGTGGAGGTAGAGAATTCTATCCAGGAATCCAGAAATGCAGAGGAGAAGGCCAAGAAAGCCATCACAGATGTGAGCTCTATTCTTTCTCTTCAGAGATGCTGTTGGGAGATATATGAAAGGGGCTTCTAAACAAGTAGGAGATATATGAAAGGGGCTTCTAAACAAGTAGGTTTTATTTTTTAAAATGTACCAGCAGTCAGTGGTGACTTCCTGGGGAGATTAACAGAGCAGAGGCAAAATGAGGAGAAGTGCTATACTTCCTCAGCGATGGCTGAGTGAGGGAAGCCCATATCAGCATGCAGAGTACCAACCTTAACAGCATCTTTTGTGTGCTCCAGGTAGGAATGGGCAAATAGCCCACCTACATTTTCTGTGAATTTAACCAGGCGGCCATGATGGCCGAGGAGCTGAAGAAGGAGCAGGATACCAGCGCCCACCTGGAGCGGATGAAGAAGAACCTGGAGCAGACGGTGAAGGACCTGCAGCACCGTCTGGATGAAGCTGAGCAGCTGGCCCTGAAGGGTGGGAAGAAGCAGATCCAGAAACTGGAGAACCGGGTAGAGTGACTCGAGAAGGCTCTCACTCTCAAAATGATATCCAGTTCAGCAGCCCCAGGCAGAATCACAATTCAGAAATTTAGGTGGTGGGAAAGTGGCCACTGATTGAGTAGACCGCAGACTTAGTTTGAGGACTACTTGCAAAACTCCCTGTGAGCCAATTTCCACACCTATTGCTCTTTCACTAGCCCCTACAGCCCAACACACACATACCTACTTTAGAATGTTTATGCCTCAATAACTATAGTATAATGACATTTTTAAATGTTCTGGTATTACATAGTTTCAGATGTGCATAAATAGGGAGAGGTGTACTTTACAATCATAAAATTACACATTTTAGTGGAATTTAAATTTTGAACCAACCTCTTCTTTGATAAATGACAGCCCATCCTATATAATATCTGTAGTCTCCCTCCGTGTCCTACTTCTGGGTCTCACTCCTTTCCCAGATTTCCGAACCTCTAAACACAGTCTGCAGTTCTGGTATATTTCTCACTGTATCCTAAATGAAGGATGATGGGCACTTCCTCCAGGCTAGTGCACCAGGAATGCCAATGCCCCATATAGGACAGTCTGCTTTTTCTCCATCTAAGAACGTATTTTATAGTTGTTTAGTTTCTTTGTTTTCTGTTTCTCTTGGGTTTTTCCCCCCTTTAGGCCCATAATGGTTCATTTCATTTGTTTTTAAAATGGACTCCACTACCAGTTAACATTTTGGAGAAGGACTCTGTGGGGGAGGTTGTCAAAATGTCTCTGTTGTCACCGGGAGAGAGGAAATGAGAGTGGGAGGGAAAGAAGAGGAGGAGGAGGCAAAGAGATCGGAACTACTTCTCCCAGCAGGAAAGACTCAAATGAAGTCATTCTTTATGTCAGCCTCCCAAGGAGGTGGTCACCAGCACTTATAAACTTTAAATGTGAAAGGATTTTTTTGTTTTGTTTTGGCTAAAAACTACAAGGCATGAGTAACAAAAGTAAGCACCATGAAAGTTAGAGTTTCCAAAAAAATTATTTAAATGCTTATTTTTCATTATTCTCAGTCCTATTCTATTAAAATGAGCTTAGGCTTGTCATTCTCATGGATCCCTCCCCCGAGGGAGGGACCAGAACTCATGCCACCCTCCAGAATTCTTTGATTCCCAGATTGGCAGGGAGCCCTCCCTTGCATGGTGAGGAACCTTGAAAGTCCTCCAGTTTCTGTAAACTTTACGCAGACCCAGAGAGCCACTCCCAGGGAGGCAGTTTCACAGGACTGGTGCGGTAGCGGGTGGAGGTTGGAGGTCTCTTTTGGAACAGTACCCAGAGTTAGCCAGTTTCACTAGTAAATTTCACGGTTGATCTAGTGAGTCTGCAAGCCCAAAGCTGCATTCCATCTGTGGTGGCTGGGATTCTCAGTGGCTGGCTGCCACCCCTACTTCTTGGCTCTCTCTGGATTATGGATTTGGGGCCACAGTTGGTGACCTGAGTTGTTGATGGCTGTCCTCTCCCCTCAAGACTTCAAGAAAGGTGGAAGCAGCTATGAAATTAACACCCATGTAGCACTTTATCATTTAAAAAATATTTCCACATTCTTTGTCTAATTTGATTCTGATATCAGAGTTAGCTTGGGCAGGAATTATAATCTCCATCCTAAATACAAAACAAAACAAAACAAAACAAAAAAACAACCTCATTCCCAGTGAGGGCAGCTGACTTGCTTTGGATCAATTAGCAGGACCTGGAACTTGAGCACACCTTGGGCTATTCCTGGTGCAAGTTCTCTCCATGCCCCCCGCTGCCTTACTTGATCTGGAATCAGGGCCACTATGAACATTCAAGCAGGTTTCACCTGCAAAGACAAGTCCGAGCTGAAGCACAGCTTCGCCAAGCTGCGTGGCCTGAGAGGAAGGGATGTCTTTTGCAAAGCCCAACCCAATAGCCAAGTTGTATGCACCTGGGCTGCCCCTGCCCAAAGAGAGAATCTTGTTTTCATTTGCACAAAGCCACTGCATGCAGTAGTGGCAGCCTTGTGAATAAAATGTGATTTCTGAGCCCTAAGAGGAGATATTTTTGCAAAATATAATCAGAGGATATTAAGTTCACCCTAAAATGATGGACCCATGAGTCCATGAGAGATCTAACTTGAATTCTGCATTCTCGTCACCACACCTAGGTGCGGGAGTTGGAAAACGAGCTTGATGCTGAACAGAAGAGGGGAGCTGAAGCTCTGAAGGGAGCCCACAAATATGAGCGAAAAGTCAAGGAAATGACTTACCAGGTAGAGGTCTCAAAACCTCAGTGAATGTTTTATCGATCAGGTCCCATCAGAGCAGCAGTGCCTTTGGGGGCCCCTAGTATAGATGCTCTTTTGCAGGCTGAGGAGGACCGCAAGAATATCCTCAGGCTCCAGGACCTAGTGGACAAGCTGCAGGCCAAAGTGAAGGCTTACAAGAGGCAGGCGGAGGAAGCTGTGAGTATTGGAGATCCAGGGAGCCCATGCCAGCCTGGGTGTCCCCCATCCCTGAGAGAGAGTGTGTTCCTGTTTCTTAGAGTCTGCGGAGCCTGAGGCCTGAGTTTTCATAGGCTATAAACACAAAGACACTTGCCCTCCTCCCTCCCCTGGTCTGTGTTATACAATCCCACTCCACCTCCACTTCCTCTATGACTCTTGCCTCACCTCACATGGCCCAGCCCAGTCCCTCCCTTCACTCTGCTTCAGCCCACCCCACACTACCCCACCCCAAGACCCCAGAGCATCTTAGTCCACTTGTAAGCCGCGCTTCATCCTGACTTCCTAACCATCTCATCACACCCCACCAGCCCTCCTTGCCCATGGCTGACCTTAGACACCTCACCCTAGTTCACGTCATCCCAGCCCACCCCACCCCCTCGTCCCCACCACCCAGTCCTGCCCCAGCCCTCCCTAACTCACACTGCTCCAGTCCATCCTTATTCATCTGCCCTTGATCAAATAGGGGAAACAAAAATGGAGGAAGTGGCATGGGCTGAAACCAAAAATTCCCGAAGTATCTTCTGGGGACACTAGGTCTGGAGGGGTGTTAATAGCAAGAAGCCAAGGCTGGGAGTTGTGGGGGATGTGGGACTCTTTTACAGAAAAGAAATAGTCTGGGAAATGCTGGGTTAAAAAGTTGAACTGGTTGCTTTACTTCAAAGATTTCTCCGATTTTGTAGATTGTATGTAATTGACTCTTCAAAGTGGAAGAGGCCTTCTAGAATGCAACATTTCTCACCCTAATGGACCTAGGAACCTTCTTATTATGTGCAGAGCATCCTATCCCACAGGACTAGCTTTCTGAGAAACAAAATTTGGAAGACCCAGCCCTAGATAAGTGAGGGACATGTGGTTTCTTTCCTTGTCCTTTTTCTTCCCTTCCCATGAGGCTGGTCAGTTCCATCCCGACCTCAGAGAAGTAGATCTGAACTGATTACATGGGAGGAGAGTTTCATGCCCATCACATTAGTACAGTTGCAGCAGGACTAGCTAGCCTGGAGGGTGTCCAAGAGGTCACCTTTGTCAGGAACCCTTGGCTCACTCTGAAATAGATCCATACAATGGCCTGGTCACAGGCAGATTGTGCTGGGTGCAGGAACAGGGCAAAAGGAATTTAGCTCATTGGTCTCTGATACCTCTAGATGCCTTGGGAGGACTCTGGATTTGGGTATTATTCAAAAAGCTTCAGTGGCATAGATGGCATAGAGGAGGGGAGTGTGGGAAGAGGGGTACAGGTGGATCATCGCCCCTGAAGAGCTCAGCTTTCTATCCTCTGTAGTCAGGGAATCTGAAGCCCAAGCTCTCCTGGTTCCCCAATTCCCCAGAGGCCTGCAAGGACTAGGGGCCTCAGAGCCTGAGTAGAGGTCTTCCTCAGCTTCCTACCCCTCTGTCTTCCATTCAGGAAGAGCAGGCTAACACACAGCTGTCCAGGTGCCGGAGGGTCCAGCACGAACTGGAGGAGGCTGAGGAGCGAGCCGACATTGCCGAGTCCCAGGTCAACAAGCTGAGGGCCAAGAGCAGAGATGTGGGGGGCCAGGTGAGAGCAGACTTCTTCCCCAGAGGTCCTGAGCCCCATGACCAAGGGATCACCAGGGAGAATTTGGAAGGTGACTGTGGGTTTCACTTCTTTGCTGCTGGTCATGCCCTCACAGATGCCACTACTTTAGCTAGGATCCCATGGTTTCAGTCCCTCAGGAGAATGAGTAGAGAGGGATCAAGAGGCATACATCTTATCATCCCAGTTTCTCCCTGTTGCAGGAGGCCCTATCCAATAAACCCCTGCTTTCCAGCGGATGCATCCCTTCTACAGGCGCTTAACTTGCTTTGTTTTTACAAACCATTCCTTAATATTTGTCTGAAGTTCCAGCCTTTCTAGTCACCCCACTTGAAGATGATACTCAGCCTTGCCTTCGGTGTGATTCATATCCTGTGTATGGTTTTTTTTCTTCCACAGAAGATGGAAGAATGAGGTCCTTCTGGTGCCTGTTGCCATGGGCACCACCGAAAGAGTGGAGAGATGTTGTGAGAAATAAATTCTCCTAACTACTCAGATACTTGGCTTTACTGTGTTTATTATCATGGTCCATTCCTCTTCTGTGGAGTGTTTTTCAGATCCTTGCCTCATCTTTTGTTCATATAAAAGTAAGAAATGTGCAAGTGAGGCCTCCTTGCCCCAATAGAAAGGTAGAAATCCAACCCATTGTCAAATAAATCACTGACTTCCTTGGCATTTAAAAATAAAAACCTGGTCAGGTAACTGTAGCACATTTTCTTCCTAGGGACTCATGATTCTTTCAAATTTAGTTCCCCATTTTCTCCATAAATTTGCAGATAAGGAAACTGAGCTCGGATGGATTAAGCACTCTGACTGCAGTTGTCCAGGGCAGGGTGGAGACTAGACCCCAAAATCCAGACTCCCAGGCAAGGGTCATTCCACCAAGCAGCTCTGCTTTTCCATCCCGTCCCTCTTATGGAGCACATCTACACTCCCCTCAGACCTACCCACAGCTTCCAAACATCTGAGCAGGTAGTAGGTGTTCTCAAATGCATACGTTCCTGGAAAGATAGATGCTTTTGAAAAGACTAGATAGAGGCTTGCCTATCTTTTAAGCCTTGCTCCTCCTTCTGGCTGGAGTCACTTCTCTCCAGCTGTATGGATCCTCCTCATGGTGCTCAGGGCCAAAAGGTAAAGAGAGCAGGTGGCAGATGCCACTGACTTCCAAAGTCCAGGCTGAGCCTCAGACCAGGCACCGATAGAAAAGCAGCCGCTAGTTTTAGGGTTTGCTCTCAAACTCTAGGGATGCCACTGATACTAGTTATGTTGCTTTACTTACCCTGAGGGGGTGGGAATATAGCAAGGTAGAACAGAACAGGATTAGAAGCCAATACTAAAGTTGAGTCCCAGCCTGACCACTTAAAAGCCATAGCTGTTTTGCCTTGGAGTGCCTACATGTATTCTCGGAACCTGAGGTACCTCACTGGCAAATTGACCAGTGTGTTCAGGAGCATAGGCTTTGGATTCCAACACATCTGGATAAAATCCTGATATTGTCACATACCAACTACATGGCCTTGAGCAAGTTAGTCTCCTCTCCGAAACCCAACTTTCTCATTCTGCAAGGCAGAGGTAACTAAAAATTATAGCTTCACTGGGGCAGATGGGGAGTTGGGTAATGGAGTACAGGGGTTTTGTTTTTGGGGGGAGGTAATAAAAATGTCCAACAATTTATTGAGGTGATTGATGTATAACTCTGTTAAGAAACTAAAAGCCACCTAATTATATGATATGTGAATTATATCTTAATAAGACCATTAACTGGTAGTAACAAATACACTATCCTCTAACATCTTGGATCATCCCTTCTCGCTGGAATTTTAGGTCTTCTCCTCCATCCCATCACCAGCTCACCTCACATGCCTTTGACAAAGTGGGGCCGTAAGCTGAGGAAGGCTGGCAAGAAATGATGCTGAGGTCAGGTGATCTCAGATATCTGACATCACCATTATCACCATCATCACTGTCATCATTACAATCATCACCATCCTCACTACTGTCATTACTGTCACCATCATCATCATCACCATTATCACTATCATCACCTTCATCCTCACCATCATCACCATGTTCACCACCACCATCAGCAGCAACATTGTTAAACTTTAAGATGAAAGAGTCTATTAACAATGTTCATTCTCGTCAGTTCTACAGACAAGGAAACTTTGAGGGCATTCTCAAAGTCCTCAAATATCAGGCCTTAGTCCATCCCTCCTGCAACCCCATCACATCACCTCCCCAATAAGAATGATAATACCATTTCAAATACACAGAACAATTTGGTATCATGCTAAGTGTTCACATGCCTGTTTTTCTCCTTTTCATTCCAGTCTCCCAACAAACTCTTAAGGAGATCAAGCAGATATTAATGCCCTCATTTTCTAGAGGTGTTGCAGACAAGGTAAAGCTTGTCCAATGTTGAGAAAGAAATGAGAGGGCTGCTCTTTAGACTTGCCATACAGCACAGAGTCTCATAGAGGTGAGTTTTCCCTCCGCGTGGCATGTGCTGCAGTGGTAAAAGCCCTGGGCGGAACTCGCCTGGGTCACAGTCCTGCCTACCACTCACAAACTTTGTAATTTGGGGCAAATTACTTCATGACTTTAAGTCTCAGCTTCCTCATGTGTAAAATGGAGTATAACAAAGTACTTTAGAGAAATATTTTGGGAAGTAAATAAGAATATGCAAGAAGTGCCCTTGATCTAGAGCCTGGTATATAGTTAGCACCCTGGTAACCTGTTATCATCATTGGGAGAGGGAGACATGACCTCAGGACATAGAGTAGAGTGTAAGACAGGGGTCCAGATAAAGAACTGCCTAGGGCTTTGGCAGTCTCTAAGGGGCTTCCACTGGTTTAAGGAGATAATACACCATGCAGTTGGAGGTCATAAAATAAAATTCCTATGATACCAGTCCTCTCTGACATCCCAACAAAAGCAGATCTGAATTCCATCTGCTCAAGTCCTCCCCAGTTCATTTGGGGATTCTTAGAAAGAAGCCACCCAAGTATCTCTGTACTTGCCTGGCCCCCACATCCCAGCCCTGAGTCCCCAGATCTCTGAGTTAGAAGAGAAAGAACATTCCTGTACCCTTCACAGGGCATAGCAGTGTTTTATACCACATCAGAATCCCAATTATTGAATGGAGAAATGAATGAATGAATGAATGAATGAATGAGAATCTTTCATGCCTAGATGCCAACTTTGCTCTGATGAGAATAAAGTAAAGATTTGTGTCTAAGGACTGGAAAAAGAGATGGGAGTAAAGATGAGGTTCCTGTACTGAGTGTTCTTCCCCAGTATCTGCATGTCAAATTCTAGCTCGCAGTAGGAAGCCAAATTTAAGCTCTTGGGCTTTTTGGTTGTGCATCCCTGTCCCTTTTAAAATGAAGAGGGAGATAGAGGGAACCTCGCCTCGGGTCTCCCACACAGTGTGAGATAGAGAGTGCGCAGGACCAGAGCTTGGGTTTCTATCTTGGCACATCATACTTTCCAGGAAAACTTGGGTAAGTCAAAGAATGTCTCTGAGCCTCAACATGAGGCTGAAAGTCTGAGCACCATCTACCTACACAATTGGGTCATTGGAAGATTTCTATGTGATATTGTACAGAAAGTTTCCTCGACTGTGCAGTACTGCCCAAATTGGAGATGGCGTTGTGGTTGGTTTACTAACAATAGTGATAATAAGAAGGATGATGATGATGATGATGATGATGATGATGATGATGATGATGATGATTCAACAGCAAAACCTAGCCACTAAGCCTGGATGAGTTCTGAGGCCTTGGAGAGCAGAGCCTACTGGGACCTACGGGCCCCTTCAAAACAGAGCTTTGCTGCCACCTCCTGGCTGTGGAAAGATACATTTTTCATTTTGCAAATAACCTAAAGATTACACTACTAAAGTCTTGTAATTAGAAGGGTCCTTGAGGAATCTGGTCTAGGCCCCTGGTTTTGCAGATAAGAAAATTCAAATTAAGCTTCCAGTCAAGATGGCAGAGTATGTAAACATTGTGTTTGCCTTCTCTCATGACCACATCAAAATTTCAACTAAACTACAGAACAACCATCATTGTGAGTCGCCTGAAGTCTAGTTGAACAGAAGTCATACAGCTAAAGACATATAGAAGAAGCCACCTTGCGTAAGAGGGGCAGAGATGCAGAATGGGCTGGTCCCCATACCCACATGAGGTTGTTAAAACTCAAGAGGGATATCTCGGCTGTGGAGGTCCCCCCAGAGAAGTAATGGGTTCCAGCTCCACACCAGGCTCCCCAGCCCAGGATTCCAGTGCCAGAAAGAGAAGTCCCCACAACTTCTAGCTCTGAAAACCAGAGGAAATTGTGACTGAGTGAAACAGAGGGTGGCTAGAATACCAGGCATTCCTCTTTAAGAGCCAGCACACATGCACTTAACCACTGGCCAAAAGACTTAGTAGCTCTGAGCTCTAGCACTGGGGTGGCAGCTTGAAAGATGCCAGGGACATCTTGGCAGGGGAGGAACTGAGTTGTCTGGCTTCAGGGCAAGGGCTAGAGAGGCCCTTTTCTCACAGAAGTGCTGGCAGAATCCATTCTTTCTTTGTGCCTCCCAAGTGCAGATTCAGGTAGCCAACATACCTGAGTCTTCATCAGCCTGGCTAACACTGCCCTGAAGATTCTCTGAGACCCCACCCCACCCAACTGTGAGCCCATCCAAGCCACTTCCAGTGGCTTTTCCATATAAATGGGCTATCTTGGTGCATGCTGCAGACTTTCTTAAAATCTCTCAAAGGTTCACAAAATCCAAACAAATAGCATCCAGCCTCAGCTTGCCCCATACTTCTTGCTGAGCAGCCCAAAGATGGGCACTAGCAGCAGATGGTATCAGTTCACAGCTTGGTGTCTTGAGGCACCTCCAAGCCCAACATGGGTGGTGACCATCTGCAGATTGTCTGGTGGCTCATGACATGTGGCCTGGGGCAGGGCACAGGCTGAGGCTGAACTTGGCCTACAGTGGGGCCCCTCCCAGGAGCCCCCAGGGCTGGCACACCTGATGGCCAGCTTCAGACGAGCTGGAGCACCGCCCAGGGCCACATCTGAGGATGATACCCACAAACAGCAGACTGGGCAGGCAAAAATCCCTATCCTGGGATAGTGTCTGTTTTTAAGCCTAGAGAAAGTATAGCTGATGAGCGTAGGACATTTTTGAATGAGACTAGTATTCAGAACGTTATTTCTATGGGCAATATCACTCAGTTGTGGAATTCTAGGAGATGTAGTTTTCCTGGTTTCAGGTCTGATGTGGGAATTATATAAGAATCGAAATTTAAGTCTTTGTAGTCTATATACTCTTAACTTCAGTATCAATGGTGGCCTATAGTTTTGATAATCAGAGATGGATTGTTAATCTCATCTACTATGTAAAGGATTTGTAGTGATGATAAGGCAATTATAATTAAAATAATAACAATAGGATAGCTCAGGTTGTCTCCACTTCTTGCATATCTATTGTTTTTGTATAGGTTAGGCTGGTCATTAATGTAAAGTGAAATAACATAAAGTATGAGAGAGCTGATTAGGAAAATAATTATTAGTGTGTGGTTATGACAGTGTAGAAGTTCTTCCATTTTAGATGATGTTGCATCTTGAAAGCCTGGTTGGAAGGGACATGCCGTAGAGATACAAAGGATTTTAACCTATAATTTAACTTGGACAATGTTATATAAATTTTACTAATATCTTGCTTATGGAGAAAGACATAGTGGTTCTTATATTGGCTTGAAATCAATCAAAAGGGCATAGGTAGGCTCCTCAAATGTATGATATAGTGGAGGACATTGGTGCAGTTATTATAGGTTGGTGATTGGCAGTTCCACTATTGAAACTCCTCATTTAGACAAGAATGCTTCTCAGATTTTAAAGACTATTAAAATGACCACTGTTATTGAGATAAGTGAACCTATGATGATACTGTGTTTCATATTGTATATGCATCTGGATAGTTGGAATAGCATCGTGGCATACCCAATACACCAAGGAAATGTTGTGAGAAAAAAAGTCATATTGACATTTACAAATATAATCAGGACATGGACTTTTCCCCATGTCATGTTTAATATGTAGCCTGAGAATATGGGAATCAGTGTATGAATCCACCTATAATAGCGAATATTGCTCCTATTGCTAGAACATAGTGAAAATGTTCTACTACATAATATGTGTCATGGAATATGATATCCAGGGATGAGTTCACTAGGATGATGCTAGTTAATGGTACCAGAAGGAGAAGAGAGAGAGCAAGAAATCGAAAACCTATTTGAAGAAATAATGACAAAAGCTTCCCTAACCTGGCAAAAGAAATAGACATACAAGCCCGGGAAGCACAGAGAGTCCCATACAAGATGAACCCAAAGAGGCCCACACCAAGACACATAAGTAAAATGCCAAAGGTTGAAGACAAAGAGAGAATCTTAAAAGCAGCAAGAAAAAAGCAAGTAATTACCTACCAGGGAGATCCCATGAGACTGTCAGCTAATTCCTCAACAGAAACTTTGCAAGCCAGGTGAGACTGGCAAGAAATATTCAAAGTGATAAAAAATAAGAACCTACAACTAAGATTACTCTACCCAGCAAAGCTATCCCTTAGAATTGAAGGACAGACACAGAGCTTTCTAGAAAAGAAAAAGCTAAAGGAGTTCATCAATATCGAACCGTATTGCAAGAAATGTTAGAGGGACTTCTTTAAAAAGAAGGAAAAAAGGATTAAAAATATGAGTAATAAAAAAAACTAACTACATATCTATCAACAATAAATGTAAATGAAAATGGATTAAATGCTCCAATCAAAAGATAAGGTAGCTGAATGGATAAGAAAATAAGGCCTTTACAAATGCTGCCTATAAGAAATTCTCTTCAGATCAAAAGGCTCACACAGACTGAGAGTAAAGGGATGGAAAAAGATATTTCATGAAAATAGAAAAAAACAAACAAAAAGTTGGGGTAGCAATACTTATACCAAACAAAATAGACTTTATACAAAGCCTACAACAAGAGAAAAGAAGGACCCATTAATCCCACGTCTGGGTATTTATTCGAACAAACCCAATACAATACTTCGAAGGGACATATGTATCCATGTGTTCACTGCAGCATTATTTACAATAATGGATGAACCTAGAGAGTATTATGCTAAGTGAAATAAGTTAGACAGAGAAAGATAAATACCATATGATATCACTTACATGTGGAATCTACAGAACAAACTAACAAACAAACAGAAGCTAACTCAGATACAGAGACCATTTTTATGATTTCCACATAGGAGGGTAGTTGAGGGCTGAATGAAAAAGGGGAAGGGATTAAAAGGTACAAATCAGTAGTTACACAATAGTCATGGGGATATAAAGCACTGCATAGGGAATATAGTCAATAATATTATAATAACTATGAATGGTGCCAGATGGGTATTAGATTTATGAAGGTAATCACTCCTAAGTTATGTAAATGTCTACTCACTAGGTTGTATACTTAAACTAATATAATATTATATGCCAACTATAATTAAAAAATTAAAAAGTTACTTTAAAAAAATTGAGATTAGTGATTAGATTGGGTAACCCCTCAGGATATAGCATCAGAACGAGACACCCAGGTCTCCTGATTCTTGGGCCATGGTTCGCCCGAATGAGTGTCCATTGAAGAGGACCCTGCAGAATCTTGAAATGGAGGCCTGGAATTGGCCAGTCAGGAAGAAGGTGGTCCTAGTGATGGCCCTGGCATTGGAGTGTGGTACCATGGCCAAGAGTCTGTTCCCCAGACCTCTTTCTCCTGATCCCAGGGACTTCTGCCAGGATAGAAGAGAAAGCATTGCAAACCCACAAACAGCCCCCTACCTCTAGCAAGGGCAGGTGACCAGACCTGAATGTCTCTAAGGTGAAGATAGCCCATGGCAGTTCTAATAGGCTCAAGAAAAAAGACCCAAGACAAAGGATTAGGGTGTCCACCCCACAGCAAGATACCCAACGTCAGGGCCTGTGCCATTTCACCTTTCAGTCACCTTTTTCTAGTGTCCCCAAGGAATTGACAACAATGGGCCTCCCTCCTTGCTCTCTAGCTTTTGGTTGAGAAGACCAGAGGGAAGGAGAATGAGGTCAAGGGTATTTATTCCCTGTCTCCCTCTCTTCAGTCAAAAGT
Organism: Rousettus aegyptiacus; assembly: GCF_014176215.1. Lineage (NCBI taxonomy): Eukaryota > Metazoa > Chordata > Mammalia > Chiroptera > Pteropodidae > Rousettus > Rousettus aegyptiacus. The sequence continues at coordinate 71,376,463 of NW_023416309.1, forward strand.
CCTATTTCCTATCCTACCTCCCCAGCCCTCTCTGTCTCCATCTCCAGTAACTGGTCCCCTCTGCCCACACTTTTCTGAAGACTTTATTCTTCAAATACTCCTCACATTATGCTAAGCTGGGTGTGCCATCTATTTCCTGCTGGAGTTTTAACTAATACAGCACCCCTGTCTGGCACATCTATCTCACTGTTCCATGTCCCCTCCTATGGAGCAGGACCAGCTGACCATGCAAAGTAATACTGCTGCCTCCCTGCAGCGTGTGAACATCTACAGGTCATAAATCCCATTCAGATAGTTAATGACACATTCAGTTTCATTGCACATTTCAATTTGGCATAGTCCTTCACCAAAATCAAGCTTTTAGGATTGCTTCCAGGTCCTTTATTTTATTTAAACCAGAGCTCAGACTTATAGCTCTCGAATCCATAAAAAAAACAGTTATTTCCTCTGGGATCTAAGTGGCATCAGTGGTGTACTGGAAGCATCTCATACCAGTTCACAAGTGCTAATTATAACTTTTAAGAAATTCTTTGAGCCAGTTGTTATGCACAGACATTATTAAAAGCCAAATTAGAGAATGGAAAGGAAGTTGGTGGACTGGGTAAAAACAGGGTTCACTTCCTCTCGGGTCCACATTAAAATTGCAACCGAATTGTAAAATAATCAGCGTGGAGAATTACCTGAAGTCCAGCTGACCGTAACACGTATATCTGATAATATAAAGAAGTAGCTACATCAAAGCTGGTAAGAGGGGCAAAGTCGTAAATTGGGCTGGTCCTGCACCCATGGGTGGTAGAGGAATACCAGGAGGGACAGCAAGGCTGCAGAGGCCCCCTAAAGGAGAGAAGGGTCCTAGACTTATTTGGGGGTACCCAGCCCAGGGTCTCTGCCCAGGAAGAGGAGTTCCCAAAAACTCTGACTATAAAAATCAGAGGGGATTTTGGCCATCTGAGTAAGACAGAAAGAGACCAAAACCCTACACACTCCTTTAAACAGCCCACGCACAGGCTCTTTCACCATGGACAACTCACCCAGAGCATCAGCAGTGAGTCAGAGGCTCACACAGGATTCATACAGGGAAAGACTGCATTACCTGGCTCCAGAACGAGGACTGGCCAGACAGCCACCATAGTGCCTTAGTCAGGCTCCCTACAGAGCAATCTATAGACCCTGCTTGACTGTGCAGACCCGTCCCACAGAGTCATTAGGAAGCGCTGGCCTGAGGAGATCAGCCCACCCTACCCAGACTGCAGATTGCCTGGGGCTTTAGTTGCTGGATGGCTCTGCACCCTTTCAGGGCCAAACATTCATAGTTGGCAACCAGCATTCTGAGCCCGCATTTTGGAGACAGTTTCAGGCAAATCACCACTGCCAGCACGAACTTGGGCAGATCTTAGGGATCTGTGAGCCAATCCCAGATAGCAGCCAGTCTTGCTGTGGTCTGTGACTTTTGTGGGAATGCGTGAACAGTTACTAAAGTTGCAATAAGATTGAGACTGTATTGATATGATGGCCATTGTCTCCCTGAGGCCCGCCCCACCCAACCCACAAATTGACTCAGGCTGCTTATTGATAGATAGCAGCCACCATCCTGCCCCTCCCCTGCATCTCACAATCCTCACAGGCAACAAATTTTGGCTAGCACAGTGCAGGCATTACGGAGAAATCAGTTGCAGGCAGACCTCTGCTGTCTGGAAGAGCTGCAATATCACATGGGAGAATCACAGGGGCCTGTGGGACCATCCCAGACGGCAGCTGGTCTCACTGTGATCTACGACTACAGCGGGAACGCGTGGGCACAGAAGTTACAGCAAAACTGAGACTGCATTGGCCTGATGGCCCTTGTCTCTCTAAGATTCAGCTTTATTCAAGCCACAAAGTGTCTGCAGCCCATTGACAGGCAGCCTCCCCCGCCCTGCCCTTCCCTGGGGTGGCGCATTGTGCGTAGTCAACAGACCTCAACCAGCAAAGTGAGCAAAGTTCAGGGAATATACAGTGACAGGAAGATCACTGCTGCCAGCACAAGATACAATATCACTTAGGCAGATCTCAGGAGTCTTGTGGGCCCATCACAGATGGCCATAGGTCATACAGTGATATGTGACTTTGGTGGGAGCCCACAGTTCCAGAACTGGCAGCAAATCTGGTGCTGTATAGACCTGATGGCCCAGTGCCTCACTGAGACGACGCCCTACCTAATCCACAAATCACCCGTGGCAAGCCTGCTCCCAGGCAATCCAGTTCCCTCCTGTGCTTTCCTTGGGCCATGAATTCAACAGCAAACAACAGCACTCTGTTCATCGGGGAAGCTTTTGGTGGTGGGCCACAAAGTCATGCCCATGAGCTTCAATAATTTTTAAACAAAGCTCAGGTGTTTGCAGGACTGAGGTGGGCAGCAGCTGGCCTTGCTATGATTGGAAACTTGTACAGGGAGCCACCGAGACAGCGCTGGCATGTAAACTGACACTGCTGTGGCAGGGGGAAATTTACGGAATAGCCCCAGGAGACTCCTGGGATCCCTGTGCCACCTAACACGCATATCACCCAGAGACTCTTCAAGTTTCAGAGACTTACAGGCAATTGACAGGCAGTATCAGGCCTTGAGGAGCACTGGTCCTTCTGCTAAATAGCCCTAGATCAGATATAGGGAATAACTTGATCATGGCCTACGGTGTTGTTTCTTCCACTTACCTATAAATCTAACATGGGCAACAATTATCTGCAGATCTCTTCATATCTCCCACCAGGTAGCTCTGAGCAATCAAAGGCAACAGCTGAACTTCACCTACTGGGGAGCCCCTCCCAAGGGGCCACAAAACCAACGCACCCAGAGGCTAGTGCTAGACCACAACAAAGCAACTCCTGACTAGTCCCATAAGTGGTACACACAAAAGGTGGTCTCAACAAGTACACAAGCCTGCTAGGACAAATTCCACTCAGTGGGGTCAGCCCCTACACAGCAACTCATACCCTGTGGGCACAGCCAATTCCCACAGTTAGTCAGCCCAAGTGTTAATCCTATCCCCGATGTACTAACATCAATAAAGGCTTGGCTACAACAGAAGATCACACACAACCCACACAAATATCCAGAGCCCCCAGAACAGGGGATCAGGGAGAGGGCACCACTGGGCCACACAGGACACCTTCTACATAAGACCATGTGGCCGAGACTAAGAGACAAAACAAATATTCCTAGCACATAGAAATGAATACAGAGAGACTAATAAATTGAAAAAAAAAAAAAACAATGAAACATGCCACAAATGAAAGAACAGGAGAAAACTCTAGATAATAAGCTAAATGAAATGGAGGCGAGCAACCAACCAAGAGTTCAAAATAATGGTTATAGGGATGCTCAGCAAACTTAGGGGGAGAATAGGTGAGCACAATTAGAACCTAAAAAGAGAGATAGTAAGCATAAAAAAGAACATAGAAACCATAAAAAAGAACCAGACAGAAATGAAGAATACAATAATGGAAACGAAGAATACACTAGGATTCAACAGTAGATTGGATGAATCAGAAGATCGAATCAGCAAACTGGAAGACAAGGTCGCAGAAAACACCGAATCAGAACAACAAAAAGAAGAAAAAAAAAAAGAATTTTAAAAAGCCAAATGATATGAACTTACAATAAGATAAATTATGTTAAAAAACCAAGGTAATAAAAATTCGACACTATAACTTCCTAATTATGTACTACATTTTATTATTATCTCCGCTCTTGAGGCTATTTACAGCTAATAAATCTGCATGGTGGAAAAATCATCTAATAGTGTGCTGCTCACATCTCATCTCATTTGTGCATCCAGTGATAATCCGTTGGTAGCTTGAAATAGGCCATAGTGAAAATACTCACACTGCAGAAATTGACAAACACTGTGAAACAGGGCTCTTTATTTGTTTACTCGTTAAACATTTACCAGCATACCACTAAGTAGAACCAAGGAAATTCAAGTCAAAACAAATCTGCAATTCTGTACAAAAAGATATTGAGGCATGCAGGGCCCAGTCCACCCACCAACCTCCCACTAGTCCTGCTAGATCAGCTTACTGAAGGCAACAAGTTGAGAGAACTTCTCAGGACTGGGTATTTACATCCTGCAGAGTGTGGGGAAGTGGGGAAGACAGGAAGAAAAGTGCCATCCAAGTCCCAATTCCACTGCTATACCCTGGTCATAAGAACTCATTTAGCTGTGACAGAAAGTCACTTCCAAGTGTCTAGGAATAAAAGATGATTTATTGGTTGGCTCAAACGAAAATTCCAATGGCAGTCAATCTTCAGACTGACTGGATTCACGAATACATGGTTGGATCTACGTTTTCAGATGATTCCTTTTTTACTCTTTTTTTCCTCTGCTCAGTTCTGCTTCTCTAAATTAACTTTATTCCCATAAAGCCTGCCACTTTAGGATTATAAAATGGCCAACTTATATCCTATATCTTAAAGTCTTATGCTAGCAGCCTAAGCAGCCTAAACAAAAAGCTTCTCTTTCGTAGGAGTTCCAGCAAAAGCCCCGGGCTTGTTTTCATTGGCTCTGATTCCTCGAGATGTTTGGGCTCCTGGTCAGGAGGTAGTAGGAGGGTTTGGAGCTTTGATAGGTCAGGTCTGAGTCACAAGAGACCAACTCCACCCAAACTTCGGGAGCTGAGAGTTAGGAGATGTATTTCTACTTTCTCCCCTCAGGTCAAGTTTCTATCTCCAGATGAGGCACTTATGGGTGGGGGAACACCAACTATTCTCTGTGAGGGCTCACTAACTCACTGCTGTGGGCTTGCTGAGTCGAATTCTCACTTTTGGAACTGGGCTGGCCATGTCTTCCCACAAAGTCATCATGTGGACAAAGCCATACAACGTCTGTAAACTCCCTGGCACAAAGTAGGCTATCTAAGAATGCCGATGGGCATTTTCCTTTCTTCCATACTTATCCTCACTTGTCTCTTTCTCATAAAAGAGACACCACTACCAATAAAAGATTCGAAGATACAGGATATGTATGGGATGTCTTTCTTCACTCACTATTGAATCAGTTGGCGCTCAGACCCCGCAAATATCTCTCATCCTTCACCACTCCCTAAGAGTCAAATGTCTCATAATGTAACATCATTTCCTCCCCTACCAATGACCCAGATTCCCTCTAGGGCCTCTCACCGCTGACAGGAGCAGGGAAAGATCATTGCTCAGAGGCGTACTTCACAGTCAGGAGTTTCCTGTCCCATGAGTCAGGAAGAAGAGATCTGGGTGGAGCCAGACAAAACATCTGGGCCCAAATCAGAATATGGCTGGGATCCGAACCCAAGGCTGGCCCACAGCTGTTTGGCGGCACTGCTGGGGTGTTGCTCCTTTTGGGGAGCAAGCAGACAACTCATCCATTGAACAGTGAATTGATCAAAGGCTTATGACATACCAGGAGCAGTTCTAAGCAGTGGGAACACAGTAGTGAAATACACAACAAATGTTGGTGATATGTTCCACTTAAAGACATTTGAAATTCACCTCAAACGTCAGCTTCTCCTCCGAGTGGTTCCTGATTTACATCTGGCTCACTTCCTCTCTCCTAACCATCTGCAGTCACACAACAATTCCTATGCTGGTTCTTTGATTATTGTATATCTGTCGTTTCCTGGTTTCTCTTCACCACTAAACTGCCAACTCCATCAAAGGCCACACTCTTCACCTTAGAATCCTCTAGCATAGAAGAGGCAGTCTCTGGAGGTTTCTGGAAAGAATAAACATTTATAACAGCATTTTGATGGTAATAATAAAATAATTTTAAATAATCAAAAATGCTTAGTAATAGAAGACTGCCTGAATACCTTATGGTAATAACTATAATAACAGCAGCTAATATTAACTGAGCACTTCTTATGTGCTAGGTGCTGTTTTAAGAACTATACATTTCATTTAATTCTCACAAAACCTCCATGCCGTAAGGTCTAACTTTGTCCTCATTTTACAGGTGTGGCTCAGAGAGGTTAAGAATTTGCCTAATGTCACACAGTTAGTAAGTGGTGAAGCCTGAACTTGCAATCACCTCACTAGTCTAGGATTACTTGGAAGGTTTATATATTTAGAGAGTTATGTATACTTTAAAAGCAAAAGCACGAATGACATTTGGCTATATCAAGATGTATATATTGATATGTTTACTAAAAAAAGTTAAAGGAAAGATGCCTAAGTTAATATATACATACTGATCATAGCCATGTGAAAATGTATGGATGTGTCAGCTAAGCCCACAATCTAGGTAATGAAATGGAATTTCTAATCTCTTTAAATCTTTATTTCCCTGTAAATCTCTATATAATCTTTTAAAGTTATCTACCCCTGAGTTTTCTGCCTTTTTGCCTAGGCAAACTTTTCACTAATTTGATAAATGAATCCTTGCTGAGATGTTAAGGTGTGAGACTAGCTCAGTTCTGGTCCTTCCCAGCAAATACATCTTCTGAAACAAAACTTTGGCTGAAGCCTGTCTTCAAGGGAGTGGGATGGGCTCGGGGAAGTCCTAAGAGATGGAGGAGGAGAGAGTTTGGGGTGGCAGGAACAGAGGAAGGATCCTTGTGAAGAATGTCACAAAAGTGTCAGCTTTGTCACAAAGTCTACTTCATCTTGGCCTGCTTAGAGAAACCCTTCTCCCCAGCCAAGGAAGGACCCCTCTTTCCTCTGTCCTCCCAGCCTCTCAATCGCCCCAGGGTGGCTTTAAGGGGTGATGGAGATGGGAAAGCCCAGGTTACTGGTGTTCAATTCAGGTGACATGGCACTGTCCATCTCTGGCGTGATTTCCTTCCTCCAGCTTGAAAAGCTTCCCAGAAGTATGAGTGATCTGAAAATCCCCTGAGGCCTGGAGCCAGCCCAGGAAATACTGAAAAATAGATCCAAATGGCAGGAGGAGGTGAAAGAGATGAAGAGAAGAGACTGTGTGAGCTGAGGGGCAGAGAGTGGATAGTATGCATAAGGACAGGCTGGTTTAGGCGGTAGCAGTGTGGTAACATTGCTGCCTGAAGAACAGGTGATGGAATTGGTATATTTAGCCTTGTGAAGAAACCTGGGAATGAGAGTACCATTGCTAGCTTCAGATATTTAGGTAGATGCATGAGGGATAAGAGATGAAACATGTTATGCACTACTCTAGTCTAGAGCCTTTCTATTCTGCTTGGGCAGCAACAGCAGAAACCCCTGGGTTGGTCCCTCCCAGATGCCATGAATTCAAATGTGCACCTTAACAAGATCTCCAGGTGATTAGTCAGCACATTACACTTGAGTAGCACAGATCTGGAGCAATTCTACTTACACTGTGGTCCAGGAACCAGTGCACACCTCTCAGCTGTTTGTTAATGGTCTCCCATAGGTAACTACAGAAATTAAGAGTGTTTAGAAGCTTTTAAAATAATTTGACACTGGTGTGAATCCAAGTTCATGGTCAGTGGACCCATACCACTAAACAGGACACATCTTCAGTGTTGCAGAACTGGTGTTGTGAGTCTGGCTTATGCCATGCAGTGGGTACTAGTCCTGCCTGGTAAGTCTACATAGATTTTGGGGGAAAAAAATCTTTCTTCACAGTTTGAAAACTTGTGTTCCAGATAAGCTGTCCTCAAACGTTAGCATATCTCAGGATCACCAGAATGGCTTGTTAAAGTGCAGACTGCTGAGCTCCACCTCCAGATTTTCTGATTCACTAATTCTGGGGAGGAGCCTGAGAATCTGCATCTCTAACAAGCTCCCAGATGATGTGGATGCTGCTGGTGTTGGGACCACATAATGAGAATCACTGCTATAAAGTAGAAGACCAATGGATCCAGACCAGTGGGTAAGAGTTACAGGACCCAGATTCCTGCTTAATATAAAGAAGAATGTTCTAACATTGTCTAACACAGAAGCAGGTGAGCTCACTACTTACAAAATATTCTTACTCTCCCTATCTCCCTTTGACCTCTGAATAGTCCTGTGAGGTAAGTCATTATATCATATTTATATCTTATTTTTTTATTTTAATTAGTTTCAAGTATACAGTACATTGGTTAGACGTTTATATAGTTTATAAAACAATTCTTCTAATTGCTCCTTCTCTCCTCTGGTTTTCCACCTAGCCAATATATTGATGCTAGCTGCATTCCCTATGCTTCTCATGCTCCTCATTTCCTATTTCTATTTTAAAGACAAGGAAATTGATTTGCCCAACTTTAAACAGCAAAGCATGTCCACGTCATCTGGTGGTTCAGATGGAACCTGAGGGGCTTCCCTTCAGGTGATGCTGAAGGGATTCTAGCATTGGGTGGAGTCTGAGTCTGATGGTTTCAAGACCCCTCCTACCTAGAAGAAACTGGTGTCTTGTCTTCCATGAATTCCATCCAGCTGGCTTCACTGGAGCTTATGAGATCTATCATCCTAGTTACCCTTCCTTCCCCAGAGGTGAAGCTCTCTCTTTATTGAAAGCCAGCCTATGGACTAAAGTGTTCAACCATCTTGAACCTCAGACCCTGTAGAAGGTGCCGTGGTGCTCCTCCCAGACTCCTCTTCAGATATCTAGCCACTCATTATTACCACTATTGCGACTATTGGTAGCTGACAGCTCTCAGCTAAGTCCCTCCCCAAGAATTGCCCTAAACCCAAGAAAGCCACCTCATCCAGGATCATGCCCTCTTGCTCAGGGAAGTCTACCTCCAATGACCAAGCAGAAAGAGGATAAAGGACAATCCCCCTTGCCCAAAGCTGAAAAACCATACCAACTCTAACGTACCCCCTTATCATTCAATTTCCATGGAATCAATCTGAGATCAGTTATAACTGCAACTCAATTCACTTTTCTTATGACCAATCCTTCTGCCTTCATTTCCCCATGGGTTGTCCAGAAGAACCAAGAAGATAAAGGTTACAGGTCCCCAACTTACTAGGTATTGGTCTTGGGCATAGCAAACCTGTTTTCCTATCTGTGAGGTGAAAATAGTAAAGTGCATCTCATAGGTTGTTATAGGAATTAAAAGAGACAGTTCATATGAAGTGATTAAACAAGACCAAACACACAGCCAGCACTCAATAAATGGCAGCTGTCATCGTCATTATCATCACTACCATCATCATCATCTTAAGGCTTACTGTCCTTTGGAAGTTATCAAATATTCTTCGCCCAGTTGAGTCAATGTCATAGTGCATCAGTTCTCAAAGTGTGGTCTGTGGACCTCTAGAAGTCCAAAGTCCCTTTCAGGGAGTCTGTGAGGTCAAAACCATTTCCATTATAATTCTCACATGTCTTTTCCATTTCTCATTGTGTTCACATTGACACTGAGGGTACAAAAGCAGTGGTAGAGCACTGGTTTCTTCAGCGGTTTCTGCTGGTGACCCTGCTCAGATGGCTCTGTCCATGGCTTGATTAGTCTATTGGAGACCGCATCCACGTAAGCCTCCTCCACCTCATTCCTGTGGGACTTTAGGGGAAAAGGCAGGTCAGGTATTACAGATACAATTTTGGCCTTTCACATTGAAATTAAAAAGAAACTAGAATACAAGGAACTGAAGACATCCTTTAGGATTATCTTTGCTGATATTATAGATACATAAAAACTTGTCTACAGGAAGTTACATATATAAAGAGAGAGAGTGACATCAGAAACATGGCAGAGTGAGAGACATCCCCAGATGTCTCCCCTTGAACAAAAAACTGAATATCTAAAACTCAACAAAAGAACACCCAAACTGCACACCAGCATGTCTGAGTGTGGGATCTGTGCATAAGAGCTACTACAAGTCAGAAACCTGGGTGTCAGGCGGTGGACTGGGAGAAAGAAAGAAGCTTCCTCCCGCAGCCGCTGGAGCTCCCTATAGGAGGAGGAGGAGGTGAGAAGGAGCAGCAAGTTCCCTGAACAGCCTTACCTGGGAATGCTATAAGCTGCATGTGGCCGGTGGCAGTACCTAGTCATCAGGGCAGAAGGCAGAGAAATGGGGATGGCAGGAAAGTGGGGTTGGCAGAGAAAAACAGTTGATTTTTACCAGCCACGGTTGCAAAACCGAGGCTGAGCTGCAGCCCCCATTCCCCAACTCAGACTGCACCTCTCCCTGAACCTTCCAAGACAGAACACCATGGAGCCCCAGGGGAATCTAAGCAAATGCTACCAAAACTGTTGCTAACACTGACAGTAACAGAGACCCTCGAAAAGAACAGAATAGAACTTCTAGAGATTAAAAACACACTGCAAGAGTTGAAAAATGAAATAGCAAGTTTGAGAAATAGAGTTGACCAAATGGAGGAAAGCCTCAGTAATATTAAAGACAGAAATCTAGAAATAAATCAGAAGGAAGAAGAGAGAAACCGAAGAATGAAAAATAATGAAAGAGAAATGCAAGAACTAGCTGATACCATCAGGAGAGGAAACATAAGAATAATGGGCATTCTCAAAGGGGAGGAAAAGGAGCAGGAATTAGAAAGCATTGCTGGACAAATAGTTGACAAGAATTTCCCAAATCTAAGGAATGAGCTGGAGCTGGATTCAAGAAGTCAAAAGAACACCCAATTATCTTAACCCAAATAGGCCTTCACCAAAACACATTATATTAAAATTATTGAAAATCAACGATGAAGACAGAATTCTCAGGGCAGTCAGGGAAAAGAAGACACTAACCTATAAAGGAAAACCCATTAGATTATCTTCAGATTTCTCACCACAAACCTTGCAAGCCAGAAAGAAGTGGAATCAAATATTGAAACTATTAAATGAAAGGAACTACCAGCCAAGAATAATATATTCAGCTAAGCTCTGCTTTAGATATGAAAGAAAAATAAAGACCTTTTCAGACATACAAAAATTGAGACAAGTCTCCACTACAAGGCCTGCACTACAGGAAATATAGAAAGGGGTCAGCTCACCTAAAACAAAATGACAAAAAAAAAAAACCCAAAAATAAAAAAACATAATTAGGAGTAAGGTCACTAGCAGGCAGATAGAAGCAGAGGAGTGCAACCCTTACTAGGAACAGGGCAGTATAAACTTAAAAATAAGAAGAGATTTGCTATAGCAAGATAGTAATGAATGTTCAGCATACATAAGGACAAATTGAGACAACAATGACTGAAAGGGGAGGATTCAAAGATCCAAATTCATAAAGAGGAATGGAAGAAAAAAGACAGCTCTATAGATATAACTATCCTTTACACACTCGTAATGGACAGGCCAAATATTCAGAACAAATGTATATAACATAAAACAAGAAGGACCAGAGAGAAAACCCACCGAAGCCAACCAAAATAAAGGAAATAGAAACACAAAAACAAGGAAGCAATGGAAACACCGAACTACCAGAAAGCAAAAGAAAAATAGCTATGAGAAGACCTCATATTTCAATAATCGCTCTAAATGTAAATGGACTGATCTCACCAATAAAAAGGGACAGAGTTGAAGATTGGATCAAAAAAACAAACGCGACCATTTGCTGCCTCCAGGAGACACATCTCAGCTCCAAAGACAAATATAGTCTCAAAGTGAAAGGGTGGAAAATGATATTTCAAGCAAATGGCGTTCAGAGAAAAGCAGGAGTAGTGGTACTAATATTGGAAGAAATGGACTTCAAAATAAGAAAGGTAAGGAAGAATGCTAAGGGACACTTCATAATGATAAAGGGAACCATGCACCAAGAAGATATAGCACTTATTAATCAGGGAGCCTCGAAATATGTAAAGCAATTACTAACGGAACTAAAGGGAGAAACAGACCAAAACACTATTGTAGCAGATCTAAATACCCCACTGTTGGATATGGACAGATCATCCAAACAGAAAATCAATAAGGAAATAACATCCTTAAGTGACACATTAGACCAACTGGACATAATTGACATTTACAGAGTCCTTCATCCCAAAACAGCTGCTTATACATTCTTCTCTAATGCACATGGAACATTCTCAAGAATCAACCATATACTGGGACACAGAGATAGCCTCAACAAATATAAGAGGGCTGAAATCACACCAACCATATTCTCTGATCATAATGCTTTGAAGCTAGACATCAATTGTAAAAAGGAAGTGGGAAGAACTTTAAATACGTGGAGATTAAACAACTGAAGAATAACTGGGTTAGAGAAGAAATAAAAAGAAAACTCAAGAGATACATAGAAATGAATGATAATAATGATGTACATATCAAAACTTTTGGGACACAGTAAAAGCAGTCATAAGAGGAAAGTTCATATCATTACAGGCCTATCTCCAAAAACAAGAACGAGCACAAATAAATAACTTAACATTTCATCTTAAAAAACTATAAAAGGAAGAACAAATGAAGCCTAAAGTCAGCAGAAGTCAAAATCGGAACAGACATAAATGAAATTGAAAAAAAAAAAACACAACAACAACAACAACAACATAAAAAGTAAATGCAATAAAGAGCTGGTTCTTTGAGAAGGTTAATGAAATTGACAAACCCCTGGCTACACTCACTAAAGAAAAAAAGATAAAGGACACAAATAAACAAAATCAAGGATATAAGAAGGGAAATTATGACTGACGCCACTGAAATACAAAATATCATACAAGAATACTATGAAATAGTATATAATGCAAAATTTAATAACCTAGAAGAAATGGACAATTACTTAGAAAGATACAACCTTCCTAGACTGAATCAAGAACTGGAAAATCCAAATAGACCAATCAGCAGTATGGAAATTGAAACAGTCATCAAAAACCTACCAAAAAGTAAAAGTCTAGGACCAGATGACTTCACTAGTGAATGCTACCAAATATTCAAAGAAGATGTAATGCCTATTATCCTCAAACTCTTCCAAAAAATGAAGAGGAGGCAATACTTCCCAACTCATTTTATGAGGCCAATGGCACCCTGATACCAAAACCTGGCAAAAATAACACACACACAAAATCTACAGACTGATATCTCTCATGAACACAGATGTAAAAATCCTAAATAAGATACTAGTGAAGTGAATACAGCAACATATCAAAAATATAATATACAACGATCAAGTGGGCTTCATCTCAGGGGCACAGGGATGGTTCAACATGCACAAATCTATTAATGTGATACACCACATAAACAAATTAAAAAACAAGAATCATATGATCATATCAATAGATGCAGAAAAAGCCTTCAGCAAGATACAGCACACATTTATGATCAAAACACTTAACAAAATCAGTATAGAAGGAAAATACCTCAATATAATAAAGGCCATATGAGAAGCCCTCAGCCAACATTATACTTAATGGGGAAAAACTAAAAACCTTCCCTCTAAGATCAGGAACAAGGCAAGGCTGTCCACTAATGCTGCTGTTATTGACTATAACATTGGAGGTCCTAGCAAAAGCAATCAGGCAAGAGAAAAATATAAAAGGCATCTAAATAGGAAACGAAGAAGTCAAACTGTCACTATTTGTGGACGACATGATTCTCTATATAGAAAACCCTAAAGACTGCACAAGAACACTACTAGAAACAATAAGCAAATACAGTAAAGTTTCTGTATATGAAATCGACATTCAAAAATCTATAGTGTTTCTAGACTCTAATAACAAAATGTCAGATAAAGAAGTGGAACAAATAATTCCTTTTGCAATTGCAACAAAAATAATAAAATACCTAGATGTAAATATAATAAAACATGCGAAAGACCTACATAATGAAAACTACAAGACCCTGTTAAAAGAAATCGAAGAAGATACAAAGAAATGGAAAGATATTCCATGTTCTTAGATTGGCAGAATCAACAGAGTTAAAATGACCTTATTACCTGAAACATTATACAGATTTAATGCAATCCCCATCAAAATCTGATCGGCATTTTTTAAAGAAATAGAACAAAAAATCATCAAATTTATATGGAAGCACAAAATACCCCAAATTGTCAAAGTTATCCTGAGGGAAAAGAATGAGGCTGGAAGCATCACTCTGCCTGACTTCAAATTATACTACAAAGTGACAGTAATCAAAACAGCATGGTATTGGCAGAAAAACAGACACACAGACCAGTGGAACAGAATCGAGAGTCCAGAAGTAAACCCATATTTGTATGAGCAAATAATTTTCAACGAAAAAGCCAAAAACATACAGTGGAGAAAGGAAAACCTCTTCAATAAATGGTGCTGGGAAAACTGGAAAGCCACCTGCAAAAGAATGAAACTAGACTTTATCTATCACCACACACCAAAATGAACTCAAAACGGATTAAGGACCTGAACATAAGACCTGAAACAATAAAATGCATAGAAGAAAACATAGGAACTAAACTCAAGGACCTTGGACTTAAAGAGGATTTTATGAATTTGACCTCAAAGGCAAGGAAGGTAAAAGCTAAAATAAACGAAGGGGACTACATCAAATTGAAAAATTTTTGCTCAGCAAAAGAAATCATCAAAAGGTAAAGAGACAACCATCTGAATGGGAAAACATATTTGCAAGCAATGTCTCCGATAAGGGCCTAATATCCAAAATATACAAAAAACTCATATGACTCAGTAACAAAAAAACCCAGATGATTCAGTCGAAAAATAGGCAGAGGACCTGAACAGACACTTCTCCCTAGAGGACATACAAATGGCTAAGAAATATGTGAAAAGATGCTCAACATCACTAGCTATTAGGGAAATGCAAATCACAACCAAAATGACATACCATCTCACACCTGTTAGAATAGCTATAATCAACAGGACAAGTAATAACAAATGTTGGAGAGGATGCAGAGAAATAGGAACCCTCATACACTGCTGGTGGGAAGGCAAATTGGTACAGCTACTGTGGAAAACAGTATAGAAGTTCCTCAAAAAACTAAGAATTGTTGTACCATATGATCCAGCAATCCCTCTACTAGGTATTTACCTCAAAGCCTTGAAAACTCATATCAAAAAATATATTTACACACCAATGTTCATAGTAGCATTATTCACAGTGGCCAGGACATGGAAGCAACCGAGTGTCCTATGATAGAAGATTGGCTAAAAAAGCTGTGATACATATATACAATGGAATATTACTGAGCCATAAGAAGAGATGAAATACTGCCATTTGCGACAACATGGATGGACCTTGAGATAATAATGCTAAGCGAAATAAGCAAGACAGAAAAAGTTGAAAATCACATGATATCACTTATATGTGGGATATAAACCTAAAAGCAACAAATGAACAGGACAAACAAGCAGAGACTCATGCACATGGACAATAGACTAGTGGTTACCAGAAGGTAGGAGGCAGGTGGAATGGGCGAGCTAGACAAGGTGGAAAAAATTTAAATCATTTCTTCAATTAAAAATTAATTAATTAATTAATTATTTTTAAAAAGAAGTGGTAAATTATTGATGTGGCCCAAATCAAGGCAGTGACACCAAATTGTACTAGCTATCATTGTGTTCCTCTCTGCTGGGAACTCAGAAAACACAAAATCCAGTTTTAGTTAAGTATATTTTTTATGAAACCGTACAAATAATTAATTTTATTAAGCCACGACCCTGGAATACATTTTTTAAATATTCTGTGTGAGGAAAAGAATACAGAAGCACTTCTGCTGCATACTGAAATATGATGATTGCCTTGAGGAAAAAAACTTGTGCAATTGAGTTAAAAGCTGCACTGGCAGCCACTTCTTTCATGAAACACCACTTTTACTTCATCATGAGGCTGGATTTTACAAACAGTGGGTAATTGGCAAGTAATGTCTTGAAAGTAGACAAAGTATATTTATCACTTAAGGAAAAACTAGTGACAAATGATATTTGACAAAAAAATATAATAATATATGTAGCCAATGAAAAAATTTACACTTTCAAATAAAAAATTAGAAATTTTGAAAACTCGTACCTGCCACCACAAGCCTGATAGCTTCCCAAGACTTAAAGACATTTCTGATGAGAATGGTGGTGGCAGTAAATATGATTTTTATATTGTACTGTATAATGAAATGTATTAACATTTGGAATATCTGCATAATTCAGTAAACCAGTATTTTCCCAACACAGGATGTTAGAAAATCATCCATGAGTAAAAGACCTGTTCAAAGCTCAAGACAGACCAATGGACTATAATGCAGCAGAATATGAAAAGTTTAATGATATGGCTTTAGATTTTAAATTCCAACAACTTTTAGAAAATTACTAATAGTTAAATTTTGGTGAACAATCAAAAAAAGAATATCCACAATTATCTGGAAAACTATTAAAATATTCATTCTTTTCCAATTACATATACAGGTAAATCTGAATATTCTTCACATACTTTAGCAAAAAAAAACATAAAAGCTTATTGTGATAGATTTAATCCAGAAGGAGACATAAGAATCAGCTATATTCCATTAAACAAAAAATTAAAGAGATTTGCAAAATTGTAAAACAATGCCACTCTTCTTATTAATTTTTTTATTTCGGAAAATACAGTTATTTTTCATAAAAGTATATATATATTTTAGGCATATATAATTTTTGACCTCACAGATTGCAAGGACCTTGTCAGCTTACAATCCCTGATTTTTTTCTATTTTTTACACCTATAGCACCTGGTCTTCCTAGGTGGTCTCTCATTCAAGTACTAACCAGCCCCGACCCTGCTTAGCTTTCAAGATCAGACGGGATTGGGCTTGTTCAGGGTGGCATGACTGTAGACCATAAAAGTAAATTATTTATGTTAATTTTGATGAGTTAATGTTATTTTAAATAAATTTAATTTCTTAGTTTTATTTTCTAATAGTAAATATCAGTAAATAGGATCCACATAAACAAAAGTCCTTTGGGGTCCTCGATAATTTTTTTTAAATAGAAAGGAGTCTGGAGAACAAAACCTCTGTGAACCACTAACAAAGGACTTTAAACCTTGAAGGGGTCTGTTGTGGCCAAAACTCCTTGCACTCCTCTCTCAGCACAACCTCAACCTGCCCTCAATGAGGCAGACATCCCCAGGGCACAGTATAGGAAAAGGGAAAAGGACATCTTCTCTCACTTCCTTTCCTGGACCTCACCCTGACCAACCTCCCTGCAAGTGTCACACACACCCTGTCTTCCCAGAACAAATGGCTATGGAGATTTTCTTATCCCAGAAAATGCCGAGAGTGTCTCAGAGAAGAGAGAGGTGAGGGGGAAGCCATGGAACTAGAGAACAAGGACAACTAACTGCTTCTCAATCACACTTCTGTGCTGATTCATCTTCTAGCCAATACTCCAATGAACAGCTTTGGAGTGAATGTAAATTTAGCTGCTGCACTGGGTTCTTGGAGCTCTATACTTTGGCCTTCTATATTCCTCTATCTTCTCCCTTCCCCCAAAAACTCAAGTTCATGGGCACCTCATCTAACCATCTCACAAACTTATGAAGAAAATTACTTTTCCACTCAGCTTAAGGAAAGACTGCTGTAAGTCACCTGGGGTCTACCCACTGCTTCCAGTGTTACAGAGCTAAGAAAAAACCAGACATAAACACACTCTACTCATTGCTCTGAATGATTAATGTAATTCATGAGGTGTGCTCCAAGGCTCTGGAAAGAAATAGTGTGGTAAAGATGGCTGTGAGACACTCAAGTCAGGATCCCATTTTTCTTGGCTGTGGATGCACATGAGAGTGAAACATTTTAAAAAGAAATAATTCTAAACTTACCCAAACTCTTCCAGAAAACAAAAAGAGAAAGTATACCCCCGCCACACACACAGGCTCATTTTATTAGGGAAAGTAAACTTTGATTAAAAAAAAAAAATTATAAGTCAATCTCAGCCATGAACATGAACATAAATACAAAAATTCTATAAATTATATTAGGAATTCAGCAATATACAGCAAAAGAAAGATAATATATCCTGGGATAAGGCTGGGTTTATTTCAGGATTGTAAATTTGATTTAACATTAGAAAATCAATATTCTACATAAACAGATTAAAATGGAAAAATCACATGATCATTTTAATGGGTGCAAAAAAAATGTTTGATAAAATTCAACACTTATTCACCATTTTTAAAAATACTCCCTCTTAAACTAGGAATAAAAGGGAATTTCCATGATCTGATAAAAAGTCTCTACAAAAAAATTTACAGAAACTTTAAACTTATTATTGAAAGCTTTTCCTTTGAGATCAGGACTAAGACATGAATACCTACCATGATTATTTCTATTAATCAGAGTCTTATCTAATATAACACAGCAGGAAAAAGAAATTAAAAGTACAAGGATCGGGAAATAGGAAACAAAATTCTCATTATTTGCTGATATACATAAAATTTTCTAAGGAATCAATATATAAATATTAACTTAATAAGAGGGTTTAGCAAAATAGCTATTTTCAAAAACCAAAATACACTAAATGCAATGAGACATCTTTGATTGTATCCTGGAATAACAACAACAACAACAACAACAAAAAACACTATTAGAAAAACTGGCGAAATCCAAATAAAATCTGGAATTTGTTTATTAATAATGTATCAATGTTATTTCTTAGTTTTGTTAGATGTGCAATGGTTATGCAAGATGTTAACATTAGTGAAAACTGGGGGAGGAGTATACAGCTATCTGTATTTCCTTTGCAGCTTTTCTCTAATCTAAAATTAATCCAAAATAAAGTTTATTAATAAAAAATTTTAATTAAAATAAGAAGTCAATTATATTTGTATAAACTAGCACCGAATAGGCAGAAGATGATTTTTTTGAATTATGCTACTTATAATTAATACTAAAAAATCAAATTCCTAGCAGCAGGTAAAACGAAGCCTGTACAGAAAAAAATAAAGAACTTCATCATTAGAGCTACTTAAAAAGATCAAAAATAAAGATATAGTATGTTTACTGGTATTAAGACTCGATAGTATAAAAGTATCAATTCCACCCAAATTGATTTATAGATTCAATACAATTCACATTAAAAACTTCTACAGGTAATTTTTTTCCTTACTCCCTTCCACTCTCCTTCTCCCTGTCCCTCTCCCTTTCTTTTGTCAGAAGTTAAAAGTTAATTCTAAATTTTATAAGGAAATGCAAAAGATCAAGAACAACTAAGGCATTCTTGAAGAAGGACTAAGTGGAAAGATTTGTTCTTCCAAAAGGGATCCCTGGGACACTGGAAAGAATGTGTTTTTTTAACAAGAAGCAGTTTACTTTCAACAAATAATATGCTACAGAAAAATAGCTAATATTTATTAAGTGCTAATATGTACTGGGCACTGGTTCTAAGCCTGTTTTGTATATATACTCATTGATCCTCACAATGTTTTAAAGATATAGCTACTATTATCGCCCCATTTAACATCTTTAGGAAGTAGCAGGCAAAGCCAAGGAATATCAATGAGAATAAGTCCAAGGCCAAGGCCTTCAGTGGAATGAATCCTTTGTCCCTAAAGGGCTCTGACTGCCAACCCACTCCAGAGAGATTCAGACACACGCTGAGCTCCTCATCTGAGCTCACCTGCTCTACAAATGTTATCTCCTGAAGTGGACCCAAAGGAACCATTGATACTTCTTAGCGCTTGTTTCAGGCTAAAATCCGCCCCAAGCACTCACGAAGTTCAGGAAGTTTGAGTTAGAAGGGGGCAGGTGGGTGGAAGGGATAGGGGTGCAGAAAGAAACTTCCTAGGGCATTAGGATTCCTGCTGGTGCCAAGAATGAATTGGTAATTCCCAGAATATTTCCTTTTGTTTTTTCCTCTTTAGCCTGTGCACTTCACAAAACCTCTGGCATTTAACAAGAGCGCAAAATTCTGTTTTTGAAGGTTATGCAAATCAATTCCCCTACCTATGCCTCTTCTGCAGGACCAGCGAGAAACTGAGGAGTGAGCAGAGAAACAGGAGGGCTTCTCTGGCCTGGGCAGAGCCTAAAAGGCAGCATGTCATTGTGGCAGGAGTTTGGGGAACTATTACGGTGTCTCCTCATAATAAAGTACAAACTTGGTGGGGAGAACAGCTGAAGCCCACCTCATCTAATTAATGTCACTTAGCTATTAGAATTCTGGAGAAGACTGACAAATTAGGTTTGTTTGTTTCCAGGCACACTTCCTGGCACTAATTAACCCAGGCACTTATTACACCACTCTAGGATACTAACTTCTACTACCCAGGACAAAGGAGGAAGGAAGTGACAAACCTTCATTTCAAAGTTTGTCCTTAGACTTCATCCTGTAATGAAAAACTGGTCGCCCTTGAAACTAAGGAACAAGGGGAAATGGTATATTCCAAAGAATGTGTGTCCTTTCCTTGCCAACTGACCCCCAAAGGCAATAATAATAATAATAATAATAATAATAATAATTACTTTGTATTTATTAAGTGCTTACTATGTTCTACATACCTTTTAAGCTTTTCGCTCCCCACTAGATGAGGGAGACTCTACTATGCCCATTTTGTAGACACAGAAATAGAGGTTAAAATTTGCCCAAAGCCACCCTGTGGAAAGGGAAGGAGGCTAACACTGGAGCCCACACTCTCAGCACCTTAGTACACCGCCCCTCTAATAGCAGGGATGGCAAGAAAGGCAGAAGATCTTAGCTTGGTGTTCTATACAGGCCTCAGGTCACTCCCCAGGCTTCACTTGAGCCAGATGTAGTACCCACAGGGTTTGAGGGTCACAAGGGGCCCCCTCAGGGCAACTGCGGTCCTACGTTCACTTGTTTTTGGTCTTACCCAGAGGCCTTGGAGCGGGTTCTCTGGGCTGCAGTCAGTCTCTGCTTCTCCCTGATGCATTCACATTCCCACTTGGTGGGCTCCGGGACTCCGAAGTAGGGACTCAATGCCCTACTGTTGTGCTGGTTCACAGAAAGTCATGTGCCACATGTGATACAAGCACACAATGATATCCTCACCTTCCTACCCCCAGGCCTAGCTTCATCATGGACATCCCGTGAGGGCAGTTCCAGCTCCTCTGCTCAGGCAGGTGCAAGGTACAGAATGGACACTGACAATCATTCTGCATTTGGGATTAGTGAATGCCGATCAATCAAATTCAATCTCTCTCTCTCTCTCTCTCCTTCTCCCTCTCTCGCACACACACACACCAGAGAGCTCCTTATTTCCTGCAGACTACAATGACTTCCTTACCCGACAAAAGAACAAAATCTTTTTAAACCTTAGCCTGTACAATCACCGCCAGCCTATTTTCAGGCACTTGGAAGAATCCCTTTCATTACTACCAGCTCTCTCTCTGCCCTGACAGTGTTTTAAGGCTTTTCTTTTACCACCCTCTTCCTGCAGCTTGGATGCATGGTCCTCAGACCCCTGTCGTTCTTTTCTGCTTTGCTCTCCCTTTTTTCGTTCTTTCTTCCTTTCGTGGTTAAGACTGATCTCTGCCTAGTAGATTTTGTGAAATTTCCTGCTATGATTCTTTTATCTTCAGCCTGCCTCATCTGTAGTATTTTAATAGTAGCACCCTGTGGTAGGACCTGTCCACTTCTCACTCCCCAGACATGGAAAGTTCCTTTCTGATGCACCGGACCTGCCAAATTCCTATAAATATTGGTCCATCGATTTATTTACTTCTTTGATGACTTTACCTTCCCTGGGACCAGACTGTCAAATCCATGAGGACAGGGACCCCTCCTGTCAGGTTCAATACTATATCCCTTATACGTAGGATAGCACCAGCACACAGTTGTGGCTTGTAAATATCAGCAGAATTGGTTAAATCCACCAATCGAACATTTTT
Source organism: Rousettus aegyptiacus (assembly GCF_014176215.1). NCBI lineage: Eukaryota > Metazoa > Chordata > Mammalia > Chiroptera > Pteropodidae > Rousettus > Rousettus aegyptiacus. The sequence goes on from NW_023416309.1 coordinate 71,398,073, forward strand.
AAGTATTCAAGTTACATCCCAAGATAAATGCATTAGCAAGGGAAAATATAATGGAGTGATTAAGAGAGCAGGATGTAAAAGCTGGCTTTGACATCCACCAGCTGGATGACCTCAGGCAAAACACTTAGCTCCCCTACCCCATGTCTTAATTCCCTCATCTGTAAAAATGGAGTTATCAGTAATACCTACCTCGAGATTATTGGGAAGAGTAAGTGAGTTGATATACATAAAACACTTAGAACTGTGTCTGGTGCGAAGTGAATTTCAGTAAACGTTAGCTATGACCATCATTATTCACTCTACGATCTCAGGGTGTATTATTGGCAAAAAAAAAAAAAAATGGGAAAGACCTAATTCTGGCACATGAGACAGCTGGACAAGCAGCTATCAGAGAATCAGGAAAGAGGGGTTGTAAGATCCCTGGGATCAGAGCAGCTATCCCTACTTGGGAGGTTTGGAAGAGGCCACGCTGGTCTTGAGGGTTGACTAGGAGATGGTTATATGAGAGCTGGGAAAAGGCCTTGCACCATGTGACTGAGGTGTGGGAAGGGAGGCAGAAATAAGGCAGGGAGGGTAGTTTAGGACAAGACTGTTCAAGACTGGATATATCATACTTAGTGTACAATTAAAATAAAATAAAAGAAGCCTTTCACATGTGCTGTTCAGAACTCTGTCCTCAAAATATTCCTAAACTAGACTTTCCCTTTCCTGTCTACTCTCAAGGTCTAATAGAATTTCCTCTTTTCAAAAGCATAGCTGGAAGGTCACAAGGAAAGTCACTTTTTCTGGGCCCATTCTCTAAAACTTGCGCCTTTTCAACTGTTTTTAAGGTATATATTGACATGACAAGCCTTAAGACAATTATGAAAAAGACCTTAGAGGAAGTAGAGTGAAATATACAAACCATATGATCAGATCATAAGTATTTTTTTTAAATGCTTTTTGTTTTTCAATTATAGTTGGCATATAATATTATATTTGTTTCAGGTGTGCAACATAGTGATTAGACATCATATATAACTTACAAAGTGATCACCTCAATAAATCTAGTACCTATCTGACACTATACATAGTTATTATAATATTACTGACTATATTCCTTTTGCTATGCTATACTTTACATCTCCATGGCTATTCTGAAAGTACCAATTTGTACTTCTCAATCCCTTCCCCCTTTTTACTCTCCCCACACCCGCAACCCCCCACAACCCTCCCCCCCTCATCTGGTAACCCTCCAAACGTTCTCTGTATCTACAAGTTGGTTTCTGTTTTATTTGTTTATTTTGTTCCTTAGAGTCATTTTTTTTTTAAGGCAAGGCAACCCTTGGTTGACCTCACAGATTGCAAGGACCTTGTCAGTTTACAATCCCTGATGTTTTTTATTTTTTTATTTTTTTATTTTTTACGCCTACAACACCTGGTCTTCCTAGGTGGTCTCCCATCCAAGTACTAACCAGGCCCGACCCTGCTTAGCTTCCAAGAACAGCCAGGATTGGGAAAGTTCAGGGTAGCATGGCCATAGACTATTCTTTAGATTCTACATGTAAATAAAATTATATAAGCCTCATCATTTCTTTCAAACTAACAACAGCCTCTCAAGGCAAAGTTTCAATAATTCACTTATTCAACAAATGTTTAATGAGCACCTACTATGTGGTAGGCATTTCTCTGAACTTTGGGAATAGAACACTGAACAAAAGAGTCAGAAATCCATACACTTGTAGAGCTTGTCTTTAATTGAGTACATTTTAAATCTCTACTGATATAGATATGTGTAGGGTTTTGCTACAACATCTTGGATTTTTTATAAAGAGATTTAATGCATTAAGACTCAAGTCAAGAGATATTTGGGGTAGGAGAAATTGGGAAAACTCAAGTAGGACAATGGCTAGAGGAATCCTTTCATTAACCCATTTCCCAGGTTTCTGACTTCCCACACCCTTGGTTCTTTCCAAAGTCAGTCTCTAAGATCTATATTCCCACCTTCTTGTTCCTCCCCACCATCCTCCAGCCAAGCACTGGCAGATCATACCATTTAGGAACGTGTTCAGCTGCAAGTATCAGAGAACTCAACAACAAAAGTTTAAATGATGCAACATTTTTTGGAAGTGGTCTCACTGTCTGGCAGCTCAACTGTGTCTTCTGGATCTCTTTATCTTTCTATTCTTCCATTTGTGATATACTGGTTTTTCTTTCACATGCTTGTAGCATCATGGTCCCACGATGGCTACGCCAGCTCTAGACATTACTTCTGCATTCGAGATGGGAAAAGGAGGAATAGATGACATCAGAGAGCTCTCATATATAAAAAAGTAAAATTTCCCAGAAGCCCCAAGTAGACTTTCTCTTCTTTTCATTGGCCCAAGCCAGATCACATGGCCACATCTAGTTTGAGGGAGACTGGCTGTATTTGAATTTTCAGCTTCCATAAGTGGAGACAAAAAGAGAAAGAAGGGGGCTGGGAATGGCTTATGTAGGCAGGCAGTTGTCTTCCAGAAAAGCTTTCACAGAGAAACCACAAGACATCAGGTTGAAGGTTGTTCAAGCTATTTGAGGCTGGGAAATTTTTTTAAAAAAACTGACATAAAAGGGTACATTTCAGGCTGAGCCCAAACATTTGCGAGTTTGGACCAGAACTAGGCCCATCTTAGGAAAAACCCCTTGGCTGGAAAGCCCCTCTGCTGGAGGAAAAGCCCCTGAGTTCAGATTCAGGGCTCCTAGCTCTGTGGTACTGCCAGAATTCCATACCAGGAACACAGATGGTAGGTTATATTGTACAGTAGGCAAAAATTGAGGAGATTATGTTAATAATATGGCTTCACTAGTCATTAGGGATTAAAAGCTAGAGGATGGTGCAACTCTCACCTCATGTTGATCACATAAGCCCATCAATTTAGGACATGATTTTGTTAGGAATAAGGACGGGACTAATGAGTCAAATCCACTTTCCCATCAAGAATATCCTTTTCCCTAAACAGCTGAATTGTATCCTTTACCAAAGTTGTGTAAATACTTGCTGCTACCATTATTATGGGTCCAAATGTCTCATTTATGCTGACTCATGGGGCTTTGGGCTCCCACACATGGGAAGCTGGAAAGTCACAATTCAGTCAAAACAGAAGTCTGGCATGATACAGTAAAAAGGAAAAGAAAAACCTCAAACAAAATCTTGTGTGTGTATCTGCACATGTGTTTGTGAGAAAACACACCCACACATAATGTTAAGAGGTCACAATGGCCTCATTACATCCTAAGCCCAGGCCTGTCCTTGTATCTCTCACCACATTCAAATGTTTTGATTCAACGAGTGATTTTGGATATCCACAGCGCCTTTCTCTCATCTGAACAAGTTAAACCAAGTTGCTTTGTGAAGGAAATATGATTCATCATCATACTGCTGTGATTGGAGACATTCTTAGTAAAATGAACCCCAGCCTCTGCAACCTGCAGATTTATCCATCTAGTCACCTAGTCATCTGTCCATTCATCCACCTACCCACCATCTGTCCATTCATCCACCTATCCACCATCTTTCCAACCCATCTATCTATTTATCCACCCATCTATATCCCCATCTACCCATCCACCCATTAATCCATCCATCCAACACTCATTCATTTCCTTGGGGCTTTCACGATCCTCTCTTCTTGCCTAGCAGAGATGCACTTTCACCCCATTAGGCCTTCGCTGTTCACAGGGAATACTTTACTCTCTTTTCTTTTTGTGTGTGTGTGAAATCCCATTGATCCTTAAAATCCAGGTTTAATTCTCTTTTAGAAGATCTTTCATGGAGCTCCACTGTAAGCCCACAAATTTATCTTCCATCTTAATTGTTATGGTACTTATGTTTTGTATCCCTCTTTATTATGTAATAAATTACTACCTTCAACATCTCTTTGCTATTGTATTGCATTGCTCTTGTCTCTTTTGATTAAAATATTCTGCATTATTTTTTATCTCTCCAAGTAAATTGTAAACTCTGTGAAGAGAGAAACGATGGTTTTTACTTCTTTGCAACCTCCCTCCACAGCTGGCCTTTTGTATAACATTATGCAAATTGTAAGCACTTAACAAACATTTTGATTGGGTGTGCGGTTTCCTATTCTGTGAAGTGGGGATAATATTGGTGTTATAGGAATACTGTGAGGATTAATCGAGATGGTTTATATTACAGAGCTTCTTAAACTGCAAAGTCCTGAAGATATTATTGTCAACGATTACATTGCTTTATTGTAATAAAAATAAATAAAATTAATAGCCATATGTTAAGTTGTTTATAATCTGAATTAACAAGAATACACTCAATAAACATTTCATTAGCAGTTACAGAAAGATTAGGTCCAGGGCAACATGGATAGAACATAGTCTCTGCTTTTAAGGAGCTCTCATTTTAGCAAAGGGCCAGAAACATAAGTGCCTGTGATTGTGAATAAGGCTGCAGAAAGCACCATAATACAGACACAAAGTGCTCAGAGACACTTAAAGAAAACCTTCATTTTGTCTGGGGGATTAGGAAAAACTTTAAAGAAGTGTTGTCATTTGGCTGACCCTAACAGGTGATAGAAGTCCAGTAAATGGAGGCAAAGGAAAAGAATTTTCTAGGGAGGAAATAACATAGAAGTGCAAGGTGTGTTTGAGGAAAAGGAAGCGGATTGTCTGGTCACAACCTAAAGATTTTGTGAACCCTGTTAATGAATGTGGACCTGATTCCAAAGGCAATACAAAACCACAGAAGAGGGAAATTATTAGATTTGTATTTCAGCTAAACGACTATCAGTGACAATGCTTTCTACCATAAATAACAGAAACCCAATTAAAACTGGCTTAAACAATACGGACATTTATTATCTCACCTAAATGGAAATTCAAGAGTAGACAGGCTGCAGGCGAAGTATAATCAGCCCCCCTCCCCACCCAAAGGCTCATGATTTTTCCACATCCCCACTCTGCAAACATAATTTTTTTTTATTCTTGGGGTGGTCACAAAATGGCAGTTTCAGTAACACATTTGGGCACAATTAAACCCTAAAGGATCCTTCCCGCTGATACCCCTCTCCATATCTCTTTGGGTCACATGGCTCTGTTAGAGGATAGAGGTATGTGCCATGGCTGGCTTAGATTAATCATCTGAGATAGAATGACATCGGCGAGTCAGTCATGATGTCCACCACAAAGACCCTGGCTACAGGCATGCAGATGGGCTCAAGGGGGACACCGAAGACAGAAAGACCAATTGAGAGGAGAATGCAAGATAACTGGCATAAAGTAATCACATTTGGACCAGAGACGTGGCTATGGGCGTGAAGGAAGAGAAATTGAAGCCACAACTTGCGTGTGAAAAAGAACCTGTCAGTTCATCATACATGGAGTGAAAAACCAGGAGTTGAGAATACTCCAGTGTTTAATCTTAAGTGACAGTGTGGTTAGTGTCTTGCTGCCTGAGATGGGTGTCTGGATGGTAACTTGGCACGCCCCTGCAAGACCTGCCTAACAAAAACTAAGAGCCTGAGAAAAGGAGTATTTACTCAACTTTTCTCTTTCCCCAAGAATCAATACAGAGTAGCAGTTGAAGGACTGACTCTGATGTTGTGCTACCTGCTTCCCATCACTAATAAGTTGAGAACCTGGAGGAAACTTCTATTTTCCTCCTTTGTGAAATGAGTATAATAATGCCTAGCTCACAGCGTTGTTGTGTCAAGGGCCATATATAGAGCCGAGTATATAAAAGACAACATGGTATAATAGAGAAGAGTCGCTGTATGATCTTAGTCCAGTTACTGCACCTCTCTGAACTTCAATTTTCTCATCTGTAAGATGGGGAAATACCTGCTTACGGAGGGCTAAAATAATTGGATTAGAAAAGTACATCATGTGCTAATGCGGAGCATTGGTGTTCTCTGAGTGCCCAAGTAAGAGGAAGAGCCCTGCTATAACTAGTGAAGTAGAAAACCCTGATCCTCCTCTCCCAGCCTCCTGTGATGCTCAGGTGTAGCCAGGGACCCAGATTTAGTCAGCCAGATGCTTTGAATGAGGATGGGGAGGGCAACTGAAGCTAGGAAAGAGGAATGGCGTGAGGGTTAAGGATAATAAGAAAGTGCAAGTGGCAATGGTTCCAGCCTCGGTGTCCAGCGTCCAGGCCAGAGAGGTCAGCAATGCAAGTTCTGGCCTCTGGAATTTAGTGGTGCCGGCAGAAGATTTTCGTTCTCTTTCATTTTGTTTTGCTTTTTACTGAACTAGTTCTGTGGAATGCTTTTGCTATTCTCTGATTGCAAAGCCCCTTTTTTTCCCCTGCCTATTTGCTCCGTCTGGGTATCTAATCTTTCTAAGAATTCTGTGGATAGCCTCAAATTTTTTTTTTTTTTTTTTGCTCTAATCTGCTTCAGTAATTTTCTGTGATTATAGTTAGGAGTCCTGACTACACAAGTACATAGCATGATGCCTGGCTTGGAGTGGGAACATCATATTGATTCCTTTCCTCTTTTGGCTCCCTTATTCTCAGCTTCTTTCTGTCCACCCAAGTTTTATTCTAACTACATCGTATTATGATCAGTGGGAAGAAAACCTCTCCTATGCAAAGAAAAAGTGGAGTCACTCCATTCCATAATCGTTTGCTTAGCAAACCTAGAGTGGACGGGTGAGCAGCAGAGCAATTTTTTAAATTACCCTCAATTTTTAAAACAAAAGATGTTTTAAGGGCAAACATAAACTTGTTCACCAAACTCCAAAACATTGCAATAGGGAATATCTGTGAATGCTTAGAAGCAGAACTCAGGGAACTAAGAAACAGAAGTACACATTTACATGGGAACGGTCTTTTGGATTTCATAAACTGATGGGCCTAATTAAGTACCCAGAAGAGGTAGAGTATAACAAAATATATGGGTTCATGAAAGTTTTGCTTAATTCATGGCTAATGAAACTATATCAGATGGTGAAGAGGACCCTGAGGAGTTTTAAGAAGTACATTCACAATATTCTTGGATGAAAATTGTTACTAGCAGCCGCAAAACACCCTAACTGTACCTCGGACATAAGATATTGGGCTGACTGAGTTACTGAGGGACCACAGAACTCCTTGAATCCACAGCACCCCCTATTTAATACAGGGATTCCCCTTACCACAGCCTAAACAGACAGTTATTAGTCATTGGCCATTCAGTCTCTACCTAAAGTCCTTCAGTGATGAAGCAAATGGTTGGCCCAGTAGAACAAAGTGTTGGCGTTGGTTATTTTTGTCATTAGGATTAATTCTCCCTTATGGAAGCACCTCTGTGTGTGTGTGTGTGTGCACTTGTGTGTGCGCGTGTGTGTGAAATGATCTCTTATCCATTATATGAGACCTTAGGGAAAATGTCACTGAAGATGTCCTGCCTTCTCTTGACCAAACCAGGCTCATCTGACTCTCACTTCATGAACTTTATATCTTGAATGTAGTGGTGCCAAGACCTTTAAAAGGAAAAGGGTGTAAGTTACTCCAACAGTATCATCCTATTGAGTTGTTCCTTCTATCTAGAATCCTAGGCATCTCTTGCTGCTTTCATTTTTCCAAGTCTGCTTCCCCGGGCTCATCTCTATAAGATGCCCCAAAACCTCCAATAATTTTTTCCTGCTAATGTTAACTGATTCTATTGTTTGCAACCAAAGAACCTTAACTTGTCTAACTCATTATGGCAATACTTAAAAAAACTCTAGTTGTTAGAAAGTTCTTTCTTATAGCAAAGGAAGCAAACTCTTCCTTATAGCAAACTCTTCCTCTATGTAATTTCTATTCCTTTTTGTTTTCTGGAGCCACCATTTTCTAGAGCAACTGTTTCCTGTTTTCTAGGAGAAACTCTGAGCCAGTGTTCTCCATGTGATGGACATTCAAACATTGGAGGACAATATGCTTTTTCTCAGTCATCGATTTTCTGAAATGAATAGCTGTGATTTTTCAATAGTTACTTGTAGAACATAATTTCCAAATCTGTCAACATCATGGGTCCTCCGAACCCTTAAAATGTGACCCCCATTAGGGAACTATGAAAGGAATAATGGGATCATTATTTCTCTTAGCCTCCTCCCTAATTACATAGTCACTTTTTTTTTTTTAGCAGTAACAGTACATTGTTAGATATATTAGATGTATTTTCAACTAAAACAAATTTTTAAACTCATTGCTGCTTCATCGTATAAGCAACACATACTCTTTGAAAATTAGAAAATACAAATAAACAACAAATAAAAATTTTAAAACTCTCCCAACCTACCATCCAGTTATAATCACTATAAATATATTCTTATAAACTCTTCCAAACTATTTTCTATGTTTCTTATATTGTTTCTATCAATTGTGTAATATCCCAATGTATGTTATTTATTTAACTAGTACCCTCTGGATGGATACTGTACAGTTTTGTTTTTGCTATTATAAACGCGTCGATAAATGTTCTTATACATCTATCTTTGTGTATTTCTCTGATGATTTCTTATTTTTCCAGTTTCATTGAGATACAACTGACATAGAATATTGTATACATTTAAGGTGAGCAACATGTTGACTGGATACATTTACATATTGCATGATGATCACCACCATGGTGTTAGATAACATCTCCATCACATCATATAATTCTCATTTCTTTTTTGAGGGGAGAACATTTAAGATTCACCTTTGGCAACTTTCAAGTATGTAATATAGTATCATTAGCTATAATCATGGTGCTGTACATTAGATTGCTAGAACTCGTTAATTTTATAACTGTAAGTTTGTACCATTTGACCAATATGTCCCTATTTTCCCTATCTTCAGCACCTGGTAACCACCCCTCCACTCTGTTTCTCTGAGTTTGGCTTTTTTAGATTCCATGTAGAAGTAAGATCATACAGTACTTGTCTTTCTCTGATTTATTTCACTTAGCATAGCTGATGATTTCTTAATAATTTCTAGAGGTTGAATTGCTAGGTCAAAAGATATGTATTTTCTTGTGAGACTTTTAATTATCACCAAATTACCTTCTAGAAACCAATTTACTCTACCAATGGCCAATTAGAAAAGGCTTTAAGACTCATGGGATTTTCACATGAGTGCCTGCCTAGCCAGCTGTCTCCCATCCTATAGTAATAATTGATTTTTTGCTAAATGAAATACCATATTTATACTTCCTTAATTTGACTTAATTGGCTGTAGTGTCTCTTTTCCACCTATTGGGATTATTACATTAGAGACTCAGTCTTGATCTTGAGAGTCAAGTATGAGATTGAGAATCTTGAGATTCAGTCAAGTATGGGATTACTCATTCATTCTGGTTTTGTATCACCAGAAAATCTGACTAATGTCCCTGCTATATTTTCATCCAATTACAAATAACACTTTAATGGAATAGAGTCAAGAACTGGGCCCCGTGACAACTAACTAGATATGCCTTCAGCCTGAGAGGTAATCACCTATACACCTACCTAACGGCTCTGGTGGTGGTTTACATCTCATTGGTCCTTCTTAAGGACCTACCCACAATCCAGCAACTAATGAGGTGATGGCTGGCACCAAAGTTTGGGGCTCCAACACTACAGCCAATGTCTGCTCTGGTTGGTCAATACCCAGGGTGTGTCAGTGATTAAGTATTATTAATATCATCCTTGCATCACCATGTACCCACATCTAACATGAAACAGATGTTAGTAGGTTGTCATTTTTGTCTTAGATATCTTTTTTTGAGACAATAAAATGTCTCAAATATAGCTAAAGCCCCACTCCCATCCCCTTTTCACCCCCAAAAGAAGTATGCATAATTTCTTTGCATTTTGTAGTTTTAGTGCACTTATGTATCCATGAACAATGCACATTACTGATTTTTATATTTTAAAATTTTGCATAAGTAGCATTACATATAAGTATGTTCCTAAGGCTTCTCAGTACTGTACCCATATTGATATATAAAACTATAATTCATTCATTTTAACTGCTTTATAATCTCCCTTCCTTTTAAAAAAAAATCCCCTGCTGAAGGACGATGAGACTATTTCCACAAAGACCATTACGATAATATCCTTGAGCATAATCCCTTGTGCACACTTCAACAGTTCCTCTGAGACAGCCACACAGTGGAACTGCTGGGTCATAGGGTATGAGCACCTTCAACTTTGCGTTACCCGGCTGCTCTGCAAGGCAGTCCACCAGTTAGTTCCAATGTGTCTTTCTGCCAGCACTATGAGTTCCTTTTTCCTACATCTTCACCAGCATTTGGTGTTGTCAGACTTACTAACAATTGCCAAGCTCTGGGGTATGAAATAGTTCCTCAATATTTTAATTTGTATTTCCCTGAATATTAGTGATAGTAGGCATCTTTTCATAAATTTATTGTTTATTTCGAGTTCCTTCTTTTATGAGTTGTGTGTTCATACCTGTGATGGCCAGCTTCCAAGATTGCCCCCAGTAATCTCTGCTTCCAGGTGTTCATACCCTGTGTGGTCCCCTCCCATACTGGCACAAGGAGAGACTAAAGGAATATGGCAGAAGAGATGGTATGTCACTTCTGAGGTTAAGTTATAAAAGAAACTACAGCTTCTGTCTTGGTTGTTCTTTCTTTAGGATCACTCAAACTAAGAGAAACCAACTGTCATTCTGTGAGCAGCACTATGGGGAGGCCCACATGGCAAGGAAATGAGGTGTCCTGCCAACAGCCAATAAGAAATCAAAGCCTCTAGAAAACAGCTACATGAATGTATTTGGAAGCAAATACAAATGACTACAGGCTCAGAAATATCATCAGTGCTATAACAACCCACGAAGATACTCTTGAATTCTTGACTCTCTGAAGAGAAAGAATATTTGGTGTTTTAAACTCCTAAGTTTGGGGGTAAATTTTATGTAGCAACAAATAACAAAAACATTTTTGAAACATTTTTCTATTGGAGTATTTTTCTCTTTCCTATTGATTTTCAGAAACTGTTTTAAATATTCTAGACACTGATCTTTTGTTAATAATATCAGTACAAATGTCTTCTCTCAACCTTTGGCTTGTCTTTATGGTAATTTTTGATTAAAAAAAAAAGTTAACATTTAATGCAATCAAATTCACCATTTTTATTTCCTCCATTAGTTTATGCTCTCTGTATTTGATTTAAAAAATTATTCACTGACTACAGCCATGCTACCTTGAACAAGCCCAATCCCGTCTGATCTTGGAAGCTAAACAGGGTCAGGCCTGGTTAGTACTTGGATGGGACACCACCTAGGAAGACCAGGTGCTGTAGGCATAAAAATTACAAGGTCCTTGCAATTTGTGAGGTCAACCAAGGGTTACCTCACCTTAAAAAGAAGAAAATTTCTTTGAGCCCTAAACCATTCTTAGCTCTAACCCTCCTGTCCTGACATTACTCTTCCATACTTACATTCTTGTATTGCATCCCTGGGATTTATGCCATGTAATTAATTCATCTTTGGTACAAGTCTGTTAAAAATTATGACTTTTTTCTTATTTCATGAATAACGTATGCTTATTTTAAACATATTTGGAAAATATAGGAAGCTCAAAGAAGCAAATTCACAATAATCTTTAATCTCACCACCAGATAGTTACTATGAATGTTTTGTTACATGATTTTCTGTTTTCTCAATACACACACTTTTATGTATTTGAGATTATACTGTACATACTGTTTCATAACTTCCCTTTTTCATTCCAACAATGTAAGTAAACATTTCTCCCATCAAAAAGTATTGCACAATATGATTTGCAATAGGGACAGAGCATTCCAGCATATGATATACTATAATTTATTCAACTAATTCCTGCTATTTGACATATAAGTTGATGCTATTATGAATAACACTGCCAACTCCTGATTTAAAATAGCATGTGGTAAGCAATTCCTACTATAACGTTTCAAGATTCTCAAAAATTAATTTATCCAACAAACATTTCTTGTGTGTCCACCATGTGTCATGCCCTGCTCTAGCTGCTGAGAATAAAGAAATTTTTAAAAATGGGCAAAAATACCTACCTTTGTTGTACCTTCATTTCAGTGGGGTGAATGGTAATAATACTACATATCCCTAATATACACGCACAACATACAATATATGAATACTATACCAATAATAAAATTATAACGATGGCAGCTACCACTCATTAAATGTTAGCCATCTGTCAGGCATTATGCTAAGGCCTTTCTGTGCAATTAATCCTCAGATGCTATTATCATCTCCATTTTTCAGAAAAGGCCACTGACACTTTAGTTTCCTCTTGTCTCACCATTAAGTCAGGCAGACCTAGTATCGAATTGGTTAAATCTGACACTTCCCCAAAGCCTATGACAGGAGCAAGAGGAAGATGCCATCTCTTAGAGTAGTGGAATCCCAAGTGAGAGCCTGTTTTCAATCAAAGCCGCAGGCCAGGATCTGTGCTCATTAAGCCTCACTTTAGCTGTAGCTTGGGAAAGAAATGGACTCTGTCCCTGTGAGGCCACAGGCAATTTGCCTTCTACCTGTTGACCAGCATCAAATCATATTTTATTCAAGAACAAATTAAGAGAACAAAACCAGCAAACAGTCTATGAAAAAAAACACAGAAAATGAAAAAAGCAGATGCATGATAAGAAGGCCTAGAGATAGACCGAACCACTGATAACCATACATTGCTAGATCAATAAGAAGATGAGAAACTTTTTTGCATCCACTATAGGGTACAAGAAAACATGGCCTTTCTGAAATAAAAAATCATAAGGAGAAAACAGATTCAGGTAAAAAAGCAACAGACTGAGATAAATAATGGCAGCATTAAAAGAATGATAAAAGGAGGAGTATAAAGATACGAAAAAGAAAAGATGGTTAAAATCACAACTCCCTACACAAACAATAAAATTGATGTTACCAAAAAAATGAATCAGACAAACCATATATTGATGAAGATCAGAAGCAACAAGCAACTAGAACTCTTGCACATTTCTCATGGGAAACAATGTGACATTATCCAGTATAATTGAAGGTGCACATACCCACTCCCAGACAGATACTCTAGGACAATGGTTCCAATCTTTGTTGAACATTAGAATTACCTGCTTTCTCAAGTCCAGCTGCCCAAGTCAGACCCTATACCGATTAAATTGGAATGTCTTGGTGAGCCACCCACCAGTGGTTTTTAGAGATCCCTGCATGATTTCAATGTGCAGCCAAGTTTGGAGATGATTACTCTGGAGAAATCCTTTTATGTGTGCACTGGGTAACATCTACTAGAATGTTCACAGCAGCATTGTTTATAATTGTAAGAATATAGAAATTTCCCACTGTCCAAGGGCAGAATTGATGCAATGTGGTGCATTTACACAATGAAATGCTACAGCGCAGAGAAAATTATTTGCAGGCACACCCATCAATATGAATAAATTTCACAAACATAATGTTGGGGAAGGAAAGGAAGCAACTCACAGGAGAGCATATACAACTTGATTGCATTTACAGATGGGGAAAAATTGCATAACTAGACAATGCATTGTATAAGGATACATAATTTATCATAAGACTATAAAGAAATGCGAAGGAATAAGAACCACAAACTACAGAACAGTGGTTACCAGGAAGGAGGAGGGGGCTTCTAAGATATTGGTGTTGTTTGAATTCTTAAATTAATGGTGGTAGTTTATATGTTATACATATGTTATAAACATTATTTCATATTGTCAACGTAAGAATGTCCAAGCCTGTAGAAATTTTTTTAAGAGTTTATTTGAGCTGAAGTGATGACATGTCCCAGGGAGCAAAGTTTCAAATGCTCCAGAGAATAATAGTTTTGCAACTTCTTTTATGCATTTGAAATTAAGGAAGATTGGAGAAAGCAAGGTGTGTATTGAATTACAGGATAGTTAACAAGATTATGTGCCCTCTTGAGGGTTAATACCTACTTCAAGGAGTATTACTTCTGGTGTTTCAAAGCTGTGTTAACCTAGATGCACCAGAACAATGGGCAGGGCTGGTTTAAAACCTTTCACTAAGGAGTTATATGCCTGGGGTGTGCTACCCACCATGACCTGCCCAGTTAGGAATTTATGATCAGATCACCTTGTGAGGTGCCTTTCCACAAAATCCCTTTATTTTATCCATAGTTATGCTTTAATTATTTGTTTTAAAAGAATTTTAAAATTTAAAAGAAAATGAAGATTTAGGTATAGGGACCAATTTTTAAAATTCTTCCAAAATTCAGGAAAAGAAAAAGAACAAAGAAGCAAAAACAAGAGAAAAATGTAGCTGAATGTTCATGACTATACCTTTTCTGATTACAATGCGAAAAAAAAAAAGTAGATATTTCTTAAATCCCACTGTTTAAATATTAACTTACGCAATCTTAGATGAGGATAAAAACTTCTGGAACCAAAAACCATAAAGAAAAAGATTTCTAAGTCTTAAATGCAAACAAATGTAAAACAACAACAAGATTATTGGGTAATGCACTGGATTAAATTTGTTGTAGCTAACTCTTTGTTCATGTCCTTGAATATTTCCTTAAGTAAATTCTTGGAAGTAAAATTACTGACACATAATATATATTCAAAAAAATAGCTGTTAAAACCATGAATGAACAGAGAAAATTCTGTAAAAGTAAACATTCCTAGAGAAGAAAATTCTTAAAAACATATGTCAGAGCTTACTTTCAAATGATGGAGTAAAAGATGATTTTCATCTCCTTTTTAACTTGCCTATTTTTTTCTTTTCTATAATTAATACATGTTACTCATGTAATAAAAAGTGTAATTTTTTAAGTAGGTGTGTCAAGGGTAGTTGTAGCAACGACACTTCCTGGGTCTTTTCTAGAATTTTTCATGTATGGTAAAAACAACTTGGCTAAATTCTAAAAAATTAAGTTAAAAGAAAGCTTGAGTCCCAGCAGATCTTCACAATCCATGACCTTATCGTGGTAGCCAGCCTCCACTGACCCCAGGATTCCTGCCTCCTGGTATTCTTGCCCTTATACAGCTCCCTTCCCAAACTGGATAAGAGTCAGACTGTAAGACCAACAGAATATGACAGAAGATGGTTTATCATTTCTGAGTTTAGGTTATAAAAGACGCTTCCATTTTCATCATTCTCCCTTATTTGGATCAGTTGCTCTGGGGAAAGCCAGCTGCTCTGTTGTTAGCTTCCCTATGGAAAGGCCCATGCGGCAAAGAACTAAATCCTCTTGCCGACAGGCATGTGGGCGAGCCATCTTGGAAGTGGCTCCTCCAGTCTCTGTCAAATCCTCCAATGATGCAGCGCCTGCTGAGATCCCAACTGAAACCACAAGAGACCTTAAGCCAGGACCTCCCAGTTAGGCCACGTGGGAATTCTGGACCCTCAGAAACTATGTGAAATAACAATCATTTTGTTTTAAGATGCTAAATTCTGGGGTAATTTGATCTGCAGCAATAGAAAACTAATATACCTTTCTAAATTGGGTTCGTGGCTTTTAGCACCAGGAAGAGGTAGAGGAAAGGGTGGAGGGACAAAAAGGGACATCTCTGAAAGAGGGCAGAGTCCCTTATGAAGTAAATGTATCTTCAACCATTCCATGCCATATGGAAACTCTTGACCTGTCTCCCCAAATTGGAGGACTTCATAGGAGTGCCTATAAGGTAGAAGAGTGACTCTAGAACCTGGGGCATGTACTCCATATGGTACTGTTGTAAGCAGTTGTGGGGAGGCACATCTGGGTACAGAGGGGATGATGGCTCATTCTCTGGGGTTTCATAGGAGACCCAGGAAGGCTCCACTATCCTGAGTAAAGGTAGGCTGACTTAGGAGAGCCACCCCAGTTGACCAAGTGTCCTGCAGGGTTTGAAGTGGCTGAGATTCTGAAAGCTTGACTGCCTGCCTTTGAGGGTCTACCCGGCACAGGTCCTTGAACAGAGAAAAACATTACCTGGGCAATCACCTATATACCAAGCCTGACCTTGTAGTGAAATCCTACCTGGGACCCAACCTAAGTAGATCCAGCCAAGTGCGAAGCTACTGACAGACACTGAGAAACATGGCCAGATAGAGAGAGGAGAGGTTCTCCTCCACTTCCTACCAGGGGATTCTTGGAGCAGGCATGAAAGGTTGTGAGGAGGAAGAAAAGGAGGTACCAACAGACAACACTGTCTTCTATTCCCCAAGCCCAGGGCAGGGGCTCTGAATTGGATGGTGATAGAAAATAACAATATCTGAATGTGATGGAATGTTTCCTCAAAATGAAACTATTTTTAACTGGAAGTGGCTGGACACAGCTGATATTTATAAGATTGGGCTAACTTCAGTTTTTCCACTGCTGAGTGTAAATAAGGGTTTTTTTTTTTTTTTTTTTAGAGAAAAGGAAGTAAGTTATACAAACAAAGCGGATCTTTTGTTTGCACATGGCTAAGTGCAGTCTGTTCAATTAAAGCTGTTAAATAAATGAACAATGAGACCTGAGGTATATATTCGACATCCCCTTGAATGTTAAGCTGGTCAAGTTCCCCATGCAGGCACACTGCACTCTTTCAAGATCTTCCACAATTATATATATATATATAAATAAATATATAAATTTTTTAACTGTTTAGAATGTCCTGCTCCTTGTAAATACTATTTTTTAAAAAAAACTCTAGACCAGTTGTCCAATGGAACTTCTTGTGATGATGAAAATGTCCTATATCCTCCCTGTCCAACACAATAGCTGCTAACCACACTAAACTACTGCTAAGCTGGCTACTAAGCACTTGAAAGGTGCCTGGTGCAACTGAGGGAACGACTTGTACATTTTATTTAATTTTAATTAGTTTAAATGTAAATAGCCACGTATGGTTAGTGCTGTCTCATTGGACAATATGCAGTTTGAGATGAAGTTGTACATATTTCTTTCTACCGAACTTTTGGAAATCTGGTTTCCCAAATTTAGAGCACATCTTTGGTTGTTTTCTACTGCAAACTCCAAGGTGACAGGAGCACTTTTGTTCAAGGTTTCTGACCCTTCCACACCACTCAACAATTCTTCCTTACATGTCCTCAGAGCTGAATTTAGAATAGCATTTATAATCACATTTACATTGGGAAATTTGAGCACGGGATGGGTATCTGCTAATTTTAAGGAATTTCTAAAATTGCATACCAAAATATTTACAGATAGAATGATATGATGTCTGCAATTTGGTTTAGATAATAAAGCAGGGAGTGGATAGAAGGAAGAAGATTGGTTGATAATTGTTGAAGCTGTGTGATGAGTTCATGGGCATTCCTTGGATTAGTTTCTCTACATGCGTATAAAATTTAAACAAAAATTAAGAGTTTTTAACACAATAAGAAAATGCTAATATTATAACATCAAATGGAAGGGGGGAAAACCAAGCTACAAAATAAATATACAATAAAATAAGGAGTTTATAGGAGTAGAAGGAAATGTGTAATATAGTTTAGTAGTTAGGAGCCAGAAAGCTGAGTTCAAATTCTGGCTATAACACTGACTTGGCTTAGGAAATTTTTTTAGCTTTGCTAAACTTCAGTCTCCTCATCTACAAAATGAGGATGATACAAGAATGTACCTCTTAAAATTGCTGTGGAGATTAAATGAGCCTACTTACGAAATACTTATCCAGCATCTGGCATACAATATAAGTCCCGACTTATATCTGGGCAATAAATTTATATATAAGTGGTTGCTGTTACACCACCATATTATTCAATTTTTCTTTTATATTCAAATAGAAAAATAATTATTTAAAAAATAAAAGAACAGCTTCTTCCATTGCTACTTCTGTGTTCTGAGAAATTGTTAACAAAGTAAGTTAATAATTTATCAGATGATCTAAATTTTATGTCTGGATAAGTGGAATTTCTCATGAAAACCCAGTTACGTGGCCTTTGTGATACGTATTAGGAAAGCATCCTCCAAAAGCTTCCTCTGGCTGGAGGGGTGAAGTAGGGTCTTGTTCCTGCGATTCTACTCATCATTCCTGACCAAAAAGCTCTCCGCTGTCCATCAATAAACAGATCTTCTTTGCAGCTGATGCAACACAATTTTCCCTTATTTTAGATTTGCATCTTTAAATAAGATGTATCCATCCATTGTCACTTTCTAGTTATGAATCTCCTCCAAGTGACAGTGATGATTATGAAATTATATTTTTCTTCTTTTAATAACACAAACATCCTGCCTTATCCATTCCCGTACCCTTTTCATAGGGAAATAAACATGTAGGGCCATAAATAAGGTTCTGGTTCAGTTGTCTTTGTTTTTGCTCAAAAATAGTGGTGCTGTCTCTATTGTCCTGTTTATGTCTATGCCACAAATGCTCTTTTTTTATTTTCTCTTCAACTATCAGTGGTAGTAAGTCAACTGAAATTATACTAAGCCAGAGAGATAGCAAGGGAGAGAGGGAGGGTTTGGGCTCACATAAATGAAAAGTCCAAGGGTAGGGTTAGCTTCAGACAGAGCTAAATCCAGGTGTTCTAATGTTTTCAGAAATTTCTCTCTCTCCATCATTGGGCTGAACTTTCTGCTGTGTTGACCTCATTCTCAGTCTCATTAAGGCAGCATGGCATTTAGCAGCTCCAACTTTATAATCTACCACTTAGACACTCTAATAGAGAAAGAAAGCATACCTCATTCCCAATCATTTGAGCAGAGTCCTAGACACAATTCTCATTGGTCCAAATTGGGTCATGTGACCACTTCTGAACCAGTCATTGATATTTTGATAGACCTTTTCTGGAGCCAAAGGATGGAATCAACCCTCTTTGGTCACAGAGACTGTGAGTAGAAGATGAATGGTTTCCCTCCAAAGATAAAGAGGTTGTTAAAAGAAGATAGCAAATAGATGCTGAGCAGAAAAGAAGAACAGCTGTTGTCCATTCTGCATTCCATAACAATCTTTTTAATGCCCTTTGGTACCATTGAGAAATCACGTTCTTCCTTGTCTTTGTGACACTCTCTGTCTTTTGCCAGTGGACTCATGTTCTAGTATCTTGGGCTCTTGCCCAGGAAATTAAATCTTCTTCAATACCATAAACATCACCAGCTGTTCACTCCCAGTATTCACTCCTTTCTCTTCCAAAGTCACAGCCATCAGCTGCATGAAAAGATGGAACTCCTCCTGTATCTTCAAATCCTTCAAAGTCCTTCTCAGAACTTTAAAATTTCCAGAGACATAGCTCAGATTTATTTTGATGGTACCATTTATCTGCATATGAATCAGAAAAAGTAGGCAATGGCTGGAGATTCCATGCAAATATTCCATCAGATCTTTTATCTGAGCTCCAGTAACACGGTTCCCCTCCAAGAATGTCACATCTGGTCTCAGAAGAGAGACACTTCATTCTGAGAATGCACATGGTATCTGGTAGCCTGAGGACACCCTAATATATTCAGTGATGCATGTTCTGTTCTCATTATTGCCTTATCCAAGTACTCATAAAAAAATAATTATAAAAATAACTAAGCTTAAGATGCAATCTAGAAAGGAATAAATACCAGGACTTTGTAATATGTTTGTCAAGCTAAGTGGTATGAATGCGAATGCTCATAATATTACTTGTTAATTTTCTGAAATATTTCATGAATTAAAAAAATTTGAGCCTACAAGTCAAGCTGACAAACCAAAAAGTTAATCTGATCATGTCACTCCCCAGCTTGGTTCGCCATAGCCTACAAGATGACATCAAGTTCTTTGCCCATCATGCAAGCCCAAGACGCAGCCTAGTCTTCCTTCTTGCCACCTGTCATGGACTCAATGTTCATGTCCTCTTGCCCCTTAAAATTCATATGTTGAAGGTCGAACTTCCAATGAGACTATTTTGGAGGTGGAGCCTTTGGGAGGTGATTAGGGTTAAATGAAGTCATGAAGATAGAGCCCCATTATGGGATTAGTGTCTCTATGAGAAGGGGAAGAGAGACCACAGCTTCCTCTCTCTGCTATGTGAAAATATAGCGAAAGGTGGCTGTCTGCAAGCTAATAAGAGAGATCTCACCAGGAACTGAAATTATAGGCACCTTGATCTTAGACTTCCCAGCCTCTAGAACTTTGAGAAATAAGTATTTATTGTTTAAGCCACCCAGACTCAGGTATGACATAATAATGGCCTGAGCTAAGACACCACTCATCCTCCCTCAGTCATCACTTCAGGTATTTTGAACTACTCCCAGTTCCCTAAATGTGTCATCTTCTCTCTCCACTGGGTGATCTGGAGTCTGTCTTCTCTCCCATTTTGCCACATGGCTAAATACTATTTGTTCATCATATTAGGTAGAGTAGGCTGGCAAAGAGATCCCAGAAATCAGTAGCTTAAAGAACATAAAGAACATAAAAGAACCTTTTTCCTGATGTAGCAGTTCTGAGATGAGCAGTCCAGGGAAGCTCTGCTCTGTGGTCATTAAAAAACCCGGGTTCCTTCCAGTCATTGCTCTGCCAGCCTCCAGGCCCTTATGGTTATCTGCATAATTGAAGCTGAGTCACCACCACCTGCAGACTGCACCTGAAGGAAGGAGAACACACACTGGGATGTTTTGAAGTCCAGATCTGAAGTGGCCCACATCATATTCACATATTCTACTGGTGATAACTTAGTCACATGATCACAGCTTACTGCTGGGGGATGCTGGGAAACGCAGTCCCTAGTTAAGCAGCCATGTCCCTGCCTATAGTCCTCTTAAAATGGAAGAATGAAGTTCAACAAACAATTGAAGTTCAGTCCTCGATTCCTCTAAATAGCCTTCTCTACTTGCTAACCTCTTTGTCTAGGTTAGATGTCCCTCTTGCAAACAGTACACTACATAGCAGTTGCTTCTCTCCCAGCTTTACCCATCTCTCTACCCCCAACTAGACAATGAGCACTTTGGGTGTGGCTCTGTATTCTCAATGATTGGCACTCACTGAACATTGAATACAGTTTGAGTAGAAGTAGGAAGGACCAGCTACTTAATTTGCAGGGTGCAGTACAAAATAAAAATGTAGGACTCCTTGTTCAAAAATGATTAAAAATTTTAAGATTACAGAAGAACACTGAATGAAGGTCCCTGTGTACCTGCACAGATCACATTCCCATGAAGCCGGCCCTGAAAGTGTGAATAAGTAAATAGATTCCATAGTCTGAACTATCCTCCACAAGAAAAACCATGTATTTGATGTGTACCATTTATGTCATGAGTATAGAAAAATCAAATCACACTTGTAAATATTTAGGACATAAATCTTTGCTGGCCTTACAGGCTAAACTTAATAAAGGTCATCTTGATGGTGAGGGCATATCCCATTTCCCATTGCCTTGTCATTTGGCAGGTGGGAGGTGAGTGCAGAGGGCATAGCAGCTGGTGGGCTGCTAGTTCCTTAACAATTCAGATGCATAGCGTCTGCCTTCCCCTCACCTCCTACGGGGTCCCCTTTTAGCAAGCCATCTCAGCGGCAGTAGTCAGCATGGTAATTTTCAGAGACTCCCAGGGTTGGGGAGACTTTAGACGTCATTGCCAAACAGTTTTCCAGCATCTGCTCAAATACCTCCAATGACAGGGAACTTCCTACCTCCCCAAGTAGCTCCTTCTGTTTTTGACAGCTCTGCGGATGGAGTTCTTCCTCAAGTTGAGCCAAAATCTCTTTCCTCGTGACTTCCACCCACTGGCTCTGAGCCACACAGAGGAATTGTAAATCTGTTCCCATGCCCTTCAGGTATTTAAAGGGCTCCGACGTTCACCTGAAAGCAGAGGTTGCCAACAAACAGCAGAGAGATGAAATATAAGTCACAGATGTATTGTGTGTGGCCCAGGCAAGGTTAAATTTTTTGTTGTTGTCAGTTGCCAACACTGAAAAATCTGGAGTGTTCATATAACATGTAAAATTCAAGCCTCTAAAACTTGGAAGCTCTGGCAATACTGGACTCATGATCCCATAATCCTACTTGCCACTAAGAATACTAAGTATAAACATTGATTGGGCAACTGCCACTATCCACCATAGCCTGATGCTTTGGCTACTTGATATCCATGCATATGCACTTAACTTACTGTTACAATTCTTATATTGACAAGAATGTTAATGTGCCCAGCCTCTCTATCATAAGAATAGCCAGTGACTCGTAACTCCAACTTTTAAAATTGATTTCAGGAAAAGTTGCTTAAAGGGAGTAACTTGAATCCTTTTTTGCCTTCTTTAATTCCTGTTCTGAATGCAGAGGTGTTGGCTGGTATTCCAGCAACTACCTTGTGACCATGAGGCAAACTTGAGGATGGTGGCCACATGTAGAAATAGTAGGATCCTGGTTCTTAGATGTCACACAAAAAGCATAAGCAATAGAAGAAAAAATAAATTAGACTTCATCAAAATTTAAAAATTTGTGCTTTAAACAACACTCTTAGATAGCAAAAAAATTCCCACAGAATGGGGAAAATATTTGCAAACTATTTTCCTGATAAGGGACTTGCACCCAGAACATATAAAGAAGTGTTGCGACTCAATTAAAAATATTTTTAAAAACCTAATTTTAAAATGTGCAAAGGATTTGAATAGATATTTCCCCCAAAGAATATATATACCAATATATATTCTTTGGGGGAAATCTTTTTATGTGCTTATTATGACCAATAAGCACATAAAAAGATGTTCAACAGTATTAGCTATCAGGAAAATGCAAATCTAAACCACAATAAGATACCACTTCACACCCACAAGGATGGCTAGAATCAAAAATAACAGGTGTTGGCAAGGATGTGGAAAAGTTGGAACTCTTGTGCATTGCTGGTGGGAATGTAAAATGGTGCAGCTGCTGTGGGAACCAGTTTGGCAGTTCCTCAAAAGTTAAACATAGAATTACCATATGATCTGGTAATTCCACTCCTAGGTGTATATTCAAAGGAATTGAAAGCACGGATCCAAACAGTTACTTTTATACCAAAGGTCATAGAAGCATTACTCATAATAACCAATAGGTAGAAGCAATCCAAGTGCCCATCAACAGATGAATGGATGAACAAAATGTGATACATATATATACACACAATGAGATATTATTCAACAATGAAAAGGAATGAATAAAAAAGAACTCTAGAGCATGAATGAATCTAGAAAACATTGTATTAAGTGAAAGAAGCTAGACATGAATGACCACATATGATTTCATTTATTTGTAATGTCCAGAGTAGGCAAATCTATAGAGACACAACAGAAATTACTGGTTGCCAGGGGCTGGGAAAAAATGAAAAAGGGAGTGACAGCTAAAGAATATGGCAAGGGTGGGTGTCGGGTAGGGGGAATGGGTTCATTAGGTGTTGATAAAAATGTTCTAAATTTAGATTATGGTTATTCAACTTAGTAAATATACAAAAAATCATTACATTGTACACTTTAAATGAGTTAATTTGTGGTGTGTAAATTATATCTCAATAAATCTTTTTTTTAAATAGACTAGTAAGAAAAACTCCCATTTATCTGCTTCACCTTCAACAATTATTAACTTGAGGCCAATTTCCTGTATCTATACTCCCACATTCTCTTCCCCCATACCCATTATTATTTTTTCCCCTCTTTAATTCCCCACCCCCACCCCATCCCCACCCCTCACCACTTCCACCTCTAACCTATGGATGCTGCCATCTCCCCTTAAGAACTGGATTTCTGAAGGCGAGGCATCTCCTCCCACTTGCTCGCAGCGCACATCCGGGGCTTGGCAACCCAGCACACTCCAAGGACCTGGTGAACCCAGGGGCCGGGTGCACCTGGGGTATGGTTCGTGGCTCCACCTGAGGCATGAACTCAGGACCTACTGTGTGTAAAGCAGACGTGCTAACCACTACACTATGGAGCCACCCTTGACACCCATATTATTTTGAAGCAGATGCCAGACATCTTCTAATACAGAATTTAAAACCATGAAAGTCCTACAGTGTGGTTAGCGGGTTGCATTGTTCCTGGCTGAGAGGTGAACTAAGAACCTCAACTGTTGGATCCACAATTGACACTCACCTCTAATGCATAAATCATCCACAGAAAATGTTGTGGTGGAGCTGTGGTATCTACAAAACAGTGTTAGAGAATTTTCCATCCTTAATGAAAACCTCCTGGGAAGCCCAGAAGCCTTCTGGAGACCATGTGTAAATTTGAGTCTGTTGGTAGGTGAGGATAGTTTGGAGGAGGGGGCATTCTTTCCCTGGGGAAACCCTAATAACAAAGAACAGATGACTATTAATAAAGTTGAACATGGTTCTCTACTATCTTGGATTCTGACTCTGATTCCCCAGAGAGGACCTTACCTCTTTCTTTGAAAGGTCATGGGCGGAAACACCGGCCCCCTGACCCTTGAGAGTTGGCTGACTCGTCTCTTGTCATATCCTCTACCACTGGACTCACCCACCGGCTCCTCCCTATACCCCAAGTAAGCTATGTAGGCTCTGGTTAACATCCCCATGCCACCAGGTTTTTAATATAAAGTAGGATCATAATCTTTAGGAAGTCCTGGCCTTGGACCGCAAGGGGCCTATGCTCAATGCCCAATTCTGATTCTTGTGAATGCCATTACATCAACAACATTCTTGACCTTTCTGGATCTCTGTTGCTTTATCTGTGAAATGAGAATAACTCCTATCTTATATATGGGTTGAAAAGATGAACAAAGATTTGTAAGGCACCTAACTCAATGTCTGACATGAAATAGCCCTGCAACAACTGTGGTTCCCACCCTGCCTGCCACCCTTTATTAGTAAATGTGAAATTGGGTTAGATCTTAAATTGGCATCTTCTCAACCAGGGAAAATTAGGCTCTTTTTGTTGTTGTTGTTGCTGTTTTAATTTTAAGAAATGGACTCATTTTAATTTTAAGAAATGGACTCATTTTCTTTTCTAAATGTAATAATAATCACAATAACAACAACAAACATGTATGAAGTGCTTTCTCTGCAACAGACACTATACTAAGTGCTTTTGGTATCTCATTTCATCTTCTCAGTTTACTATGAGTTAAGTATTATCTTAGAGGAAATTCAAGTTTAAGGTCAATTTACTTGCCCAGACTTCCATAACTACCCAATGACTATGCTGAGATGCTAAGCTCACCTACCTGGTTCCAGAGCCTTCCCTGAGCTGCTTCCTCTACTGCTCTGAGCTCCGCCTCTAGGTTGTCCAATTCTTCTCTTTCCTAAAGAGGATTGCTGCTCCCACCTTCAGGCCCTGGACCCACCAAGATCTAGGGACAGTCTTTATCTGGGAGATGGTATGTAAGAGGCTTCCTGCCTGAGGCAGCCAGAGTGAGTTTTAGAAATTCCCTGCTGCCCTGGGCTATCTCGGCTGCCTGGGCCACTTGGCCAGGGGAGGCTCCCAGAGTCTGGGGCATCCTTCTAGACTCAACCTAACACCTTGCTTGGAATTCTGACTCCCACAGGTGCCTAAGTCAGTGCCACCCTGCTGGTCCTAGCCCATAGCTTTGCCTTAATGACAAGTTCTCTGCTGCCTAATTGTTGAGCATCTACCCTACCTAGACCATTCATGGTCTAACTTTTGTGAACTGTGTATTCCCTGATTTCAGCTTGCCCACTGCAGTAGGCAGCTTTTGCAATGGCTCTGAAAGATCCTGCCTACACATACCCACTGGTGACTCCTAAGAAATACAACACTGCAAATGTAATGGGACATCACTACAGAGATAGGTTACAAAAGACTGTGACTTTGGTCTTGCTCATACATTCTCTCTGCTTCTTGCCATCTTCTTCTCTCTCCCTCTGCCTCCCTCTCCCTCCCCTCATCCTATCTCTCTCTCTATTTCTCTCTCCTTCTCTCTCTCTCTCTCTCTTTCTCTCTCTTCCATTTTCTTTCTCTTCCTCTCCCCTTTCCACTCCCTCTATCTCTCCCACTTCCCTCTTTCTTACAATGATGAAGCAAGCTCCCATGTTAAAAGCTGTCCTATGGAAAGGCCCATATGGCAAGGAACTGAGAGGACCTCCAGACAGCAACCATCAAGGAACTGAGGTCCTTAGTCCAATAGCCTATGAAGAACAGAATCCTGCCAATGATCAGTGAATGAGCCAGGAAGCAGATGCTTTCCCAACTGAACCTGAGATGACTTCTGCCCCGGCCAACATTTTGGTTGAAGCCTGTGCAGCAGCACTCTGAACCAAAGGATCCAGCTAAGCCTCACTGGGATTCCTGACTCACAGAAACTAAAGTCACTAAATTTCAGAGTAATTGTTATAAGCAGTAGATAACTGATACAGCCACTGCCTTATGATCTTCCGTTATCTGTGTACCCTCATCTGTGCCTTAACCTGCCAGCAGCAGGTTAAAGGACCCTACTAAACGCTTCTTGGGAAAGATCGAAGTCTTTACACAAAGATGCATTAGACAATAGCCAAGGGTGATCATTTTGCCAATCAGTAGAAAATGGACTTATTCTTTTGGGAAGTACATTCTCAACCAAAAGTAATTTTGCCACCAAGGGGGTAAAATTGGGTTTGGGAAGGTGAGAGAATTTTACTCTTTTCTATGTATAAAGTAGGTGCGTGTGCTCGTGTGCACACACCCACACACACATATATACATACACACACAATACATAACTAGATATACAATATATCTGTGGGGTAGGGAGGGGTGATAATGAAAAAAGCTTGAGAAAACATTGTGTCAGGATGACAACTCTGGCTGCCCATGCAGGTTGGAGTGCTGTAGGGAAGAAAGAGATAGCAGAAGTTTTAGAAAGCAGTACAATAGATAAGGAAGGAGCTATTAAGACTTCCAGAAGCCCAGTTAGAGGCCTGCCCCTGCGGTGCTCCCGGCACCCTGCATTTCCCCATCTCGGAACTTAGCACACTGGTTTTGATTGCCTTTTTGTTTGAAAGTAAATCTGTAGAGGACACGGACTGAGCTAACAGAGGCACAGCACATAAAAAGAAGTTGAGCTGCTTTGTCTGCAGTTGGTGGTGGGTCTTGAGCTGTGTCTCCCCAGGTTCCAGGAGACTGAGTTCGTACCAGCAGCCCTGCCCCACTCCAGGTGCCAATCCAGTCAGCTCTGGTCTGCTCTCCCCTGGAATACTGGGGTTTGTTTACTTTTCATCTCCAGATTGATTAAGAAAAGACCCTCCCCTTCCTACTGTTCTGCTCCCTGGCCTAAGGTCATGCAAAGCTAGGTGCATTTCTTCACAATTGTACATGACCTGCTTCCTCAAGGAAGAGCCACTGTGCTGCACCCAGAACCTCAGGCCCTGTGGCTGAGCCCCTCTCCCCATGCCAGACTCAAACTCTTTCCCCAGAGCCCCATGGTCTATGTTGAGGGCCTTCCTTCCAGTGGCCTACCCGCCCAGTCCACAAGACTCTCCTGGGCAGAACTAAACCCAAGTTGTCCCACAGTTGCCATCCTGTCTCTGGAGATAATTTCTTAGCCCCCATGTAAAGTGATGGGTGCAAATCAATCCTAGGATGGGTCGGGATCACTGATTTCACAGTCCCAGTGAATCTGACTGTGAAACCCCTCTCCCCAAAACCACCACAGTTTGAACACATAAATGCCAGACAATTTAAAAGATCTTATTGATTTATGGTAATACTTCATGAACATGTTTATCCCTAAGGTAGGGAGATATAGATAGATATTCAAACAACCACATAACAACTCAAACCCATTTGAACCTGATGTGAGAATCAGGACAAGCGAGACCTCGGAGGTGAGTGAGCATCCACCTTCATCCTTGTATGAAGATGTACTGTGACTCAGATCAAATATTTTGGCCCAAACACTCACCGGTCATGTAAGTTTAGGCAAGCTTAATAACTTCTCTGTGCCTCAATTTCGATAAAACAAGAATAATAGCAGTACCTCCTCAAAGGGTTGTTGAGAGGATAGAATAGATAATTATGTGTAAAACACTTAAAATGATGCTTAGCATATGATAAATACTATGTTACCTCCATGTGAAGCACTCTCACATAGGCCCAGTGTGTTTCCTACCCCAATGTCATTCTTCTCTCCCTTCTTCCTTGTTACAAGAAGTCACTTCCCATGTTAGCTTTCAGACATGCTGGAAATTCATTTCCCCAGACTCCCTCCAGAAGAAGATAGCTGTGAGCCAGTTCTGGCCAATGAGGTGTAAAGGGAAACCTGTGGGGTTCGTCTAAGATATATCTCTTCCCTGAGAAGAGAGATGTGCCAAAAGATTCCTATCTTTTCATACTTTTGACACTCTGGTGTAAGGATATGATGCTTAGAGCTGAAGCAGCCATATTGCCCCATGAGAGAAGAGTCACATGGATTGCAGGCTTAGACTCAATGCCTTGATATCACTGGCCACTGACATCATTGATCCTACCCTGGAACGACCTTCCTCCTGCCTTCTCTTTAAGACAGTTCTCTTTCATTTTAAAGCTATGTAAGTCTCACTTTCTGCTACTTACAACTGAAAGTATCTTATGTGTCATAAAAGTAGCTAAAGTAATACTATAAGCTAAGGAATCCTTACGATATAACATAGCCCTGTGATAGAAGTATTGCTCACATTTTAAAGGTAAAGAAGCTGGAAGCAATGTGACAGAAGTTTTGAAGCTGTATTACCTAATTTAATCATAAAAACTTTGTGAGGCAGGTTGTATCTCTATGTATAGATTTCTTCATAAGTTTAGAAAGTTAAATAACACTAGTTTGACACAATTAATAAATGGAAGCGTCAGGACTTGAACCCAGGTCTCCTAAATCTAAATATAGTGTTCTTCCCAACATTCTTCGGTGCTATTGCTCAGTACCAAAACCCTTTTGGACATTTTGTTCCACTGCCAATATTGATTAGCAAAAATTCAGTAACCCTAATTCAGGTCATGTCAACCTGAACAAAATTACGTTCATTGCTTAGAAAGTGCATTTGCTAACTAAATATTAGCCATAATAAAAAAAGAATGGTGGTGACAGCTGGATGAAATTCACAGTCCAAGACCCATGTGCCAGTGTGTATTTCGGTCCTTAGGCTTTCAAAGAATTTATATTCTCGATCCACACTTCAATTGGTAATTGCCCAGCGTCTGTTCTTTTTAAATCTTTATTATTTTTAATTCTCTCCCAGATGTTGGGTTGAGCTGCAGTGATTTCAGGATTTTAGTGAAAGGTCCGACTGCCGGATTTGGGAAGTGTCCATGTTTTGCATCTTTTCAATCCTTCAACTGGAATTTATGATGAGGTTTTGATGAACAGCCCCCTTCTCCCAGCCCTGCCCTCTTTGCATGTGTCTGGATCTGCGATATCTTTGGTCTAATTATGCAGATGTGTCTCTCGTTGGAAAATTTATGTGATAACTGTTGCTAAGAACCAGAAGCCAAGACCAGGGATTTGTAGTCTAAATATCCTTGACTCTACTCTCTTCTGTGTACCAAAGTGAAGTTGGGGAAATCAGGTAGCTTGTTAATTTAAGGTTCTAGTAGGTCAAAAGTTTGAGAAAGTGTCAGCCCTGCAGCAAATTGCAGACAAAACATGGGAATCAAGAATTTGGAGGGCCAATCAAGATTATGGACAAAGAAAGGGAGCAGGTATAGGAATGGGTGGGAGAGGGAAGATGAGACCTTACAGTTTAGGCCTTTGTCACCCTGAGACTGCTGGCACTGTCTGATAAACTTGGTTAAGTTCACTCACTTTTCAGCTTTGTAACTTGATTTTAAGTTCCTTGAATCAAGAGCTATTCTAGTGATCTCTTGCTGTATAACAAATCACTCTAATATTCAATGGCTTAAAAATAAATATTGTTATTTCATTACCTCTCATTGTTTTTGTGGATTGGGAATTCAGGAAGGTTTCAGCTGGGTGTTGTTAGCCTTGGTCTCATGTAATTATAATCACACAGTGGCAGGAGCAGCTAGGGGCTGGCTGGGCAACTTGCTTCCAGGAGTCTCAGGGCCTCTGCATGTTGAGGACTTTGGCCTGCCTCACGTCATGGGAGCCTCAGGGCAGTGGCACTGTTTGTATCTCGGAACTTCAAAAGCAAGTTTTCCATACTGGTGGTAGCTATATGGTTTGTTGTCAACTTTCTATGGTTTTCTATTGGTCAAAACAGGTATACCTAATTTCAAGAGAAGGAGATATAGACCTACCTTTTGATGTAAGAGAAGTTAAGGTTACACTGTAACAAGAGCTCCTGGGATGGGAGAGATTTTGAAGTCCTCATTGGAGCAAGCGTCTTCACAATACCTTGCTCTTCATATCTGCTTATCAGTTTCTTTTTACCTCTCACCCAGGGCCTGTCACTGAGCTGACGTTACTGTGAGTGCTCAATGGAGACTGACTGCTGCATGCAATTCCATGCGATAACTTTTTATGCAGTACCTGCTATTCATTCTTTTTTCAGAGTGCTCATTGAACACACACTCGCTTCAGGTACTGTATCAGGCACTGAACACCAGAGTAGGCCAGATTACCTGCTCTCATGGATCCCATCATCTACAGAGAGAAGCCGACGGTTACTGAATAATCAAAGAAATACAGCAGGGTAAATTGCAAAGGTGGAAAAGCATGGACTTAGAAGTTAACTACTTGCCAGGGCAGGGAGTGGCTGGCATTTCAGAGAGGGCCAGGGAAAGGGCAGAGAAAGCTTCGCTGAGGAATCTGCTTGCGGAGGAAGAGTACGAGCCATGTGCCAAGCGAAAGGCACTAAAGCAAAGCTAACGAGGCCTAGTCTTGGTGGGCGGAGTGCACAGGGCTAGCAGACTGTTAAGGTGAGAATTTTACTGTCTTCCTCATGAGGGACTGTAGGAGTGTGTCAGTCAGGGTTTAGCTGGAAAGTGGAAGCTGCTCAAAGTATTTAGGGGACCAAAATGTTAATTAGAGGGCAATAAAGGTATGGGATGGGAAGGTCAGGAAGGTCACTTTAGGAAATACCCAAGTGTGGGGATTCAAGGGGATGATCTCGCCAATGTTCTCAACAGCTGGCAGCACTCAAGTGAGTGAGTTCTGAAAGGTAATTCAAGAGTGAGGAATGTTGCTGCGGGATGAGTCCAGTGCTGCGAGTTAATGATGGTTTCTGCTGCTCTTCTCTCTTCCAAATCTCACGCAAGTGCCTCTCATTGGCACATTCTGGCAAGGGAACCATATAGGCAAGGGATTCAGAGACAGGAAAGGCCAGGCAGAGGCTCCTTCGCTCAGTGCTCCCACCTGTAGGACCATGGGCAGGGCAGGTATGGGAGGATCCTAGTGTGTAGAATTTGAGGAGGCATCCCCAAACTGTCCCTATGCTTACACAATCCTGACAGTAATGCCTCTGAAAAGTTTGTACCCTAGTCTTGGTTCCATGTAAGGTGAATTCGGAGCTACATCCTCATTGGGAAAAACTCCCCCGGCAAAATTCTCTGGTTCAAGGAAGCTCTCTGGAGACAGCAATGTCTGTGCCAAGAAAGGGCTGGCCCGGTGGAGGGAGGAAGTCTAAGGAAAGAGAATAGGACATAGAACATCCCAGACACCTGACAGCCTGGCTCCTTAGCAAGTCTGAATGATTGTTAACTGCTTTGTTAGTCTCACT
Source organism: Rousettus aegyptiacus (assembly GCF_014176215.1). Classification (NCBI taxonomy): domain Eukaryota; kingdom Metazoa; phylum Chordata; class Mammalia; order Chiroptera; family Pteropodidae; genus Rousettus; species Rousettus aegyptiacus. The sequence continues at coordinate 71,429,497 of NW_023416309.1, forward strand.
GGCATCTGGATTTGTTCTTGTCTTCTAAGTGGTGTGCTTACAGAGCTGGTATTCTTCTGGGTCCTGGTGAATGACCCCCTGAAATTATAGAAACATGGGTTACCCGTGAAGAATGGGGGTTGGATAATGTCTCAGGCTACAGCTGATGGGGCTGCAAGCAGGGACTCTCCACCTGGGTGAAAAATTGGGAGAAATAGAGGAGAAAAGAGACTTCTGTACATAGTTAGGAGACTCATTCTCTATGGTACTTACCACTTCCAATCTCTTCAACTAATACCCCCCCTAGTCCAAGGCACCCTCACCTCCCACCTGAATAATAACAACAGGCTCCTAAAGAGATCATCTGAGAACAATCTAGTCAAATGTAGAAAAGATCATGTCCACAGCCTCCTTGAGATGCTCCAATGGCTTCCTATGTACTCGGAGTAAAAGCCAAAGTCCTTTCGGTTGACTGTGAGCTTTGCATGGTCTGACCTCCCTGTCTCCATGTGCATTCTAATTGACTTTTTAAAGCAGTGGTTTCTCCACACTCTCACTAGACTGGAAGCTCCATGAGGTCAGGGATGTTTACTTGTTTTGTAAACTGCTCTGACCAATTGTTGCCACACAGAAGCCCAAGCCCAAGCCCAGTGTTGTCAGAGCATCTGATTTTTCAAGAGAGAGAGAAATCACAAACCCAGATCTTTATGTCACTCTGATGTTTTCAGTATTGGCATGTAATAACATTTTTCTTTCACATTATGCTGGTCAAATAAATTAGAGCCATGGATCTCAAATTTATGGTCTCTGCCCTGTGTAAGGAGCAGTGGCCCGGTTTTGAGTGCAGGCTTAGAGCAGTCAAGGCCTGGAGAAGGTAGTGTGGAAGGAAGACTGAGATAGACATGCAACCGCCCCATCAAGTCCTCTTGTTGACTTGCTTGATAACAGCCACTAGAGGGAGCTCACAGCTTCCTCCCCTCTATCATACCTGGTCACTCTCCACTCTTAGAGAGGAAAGGTGTTGATGCCAGGTGAAGACAGGAGGCACATCTGGCATGGCAAGCAAAGAGGTCGGGTCTATATGTCCAGGTCACTTTAGACTTATCTTGGGAACTCTCTTGTGCCCTCCCTATAGTGGAATTTTTCTGGGTCCTCTGGTAGGATTCTTACCTCTCAAATCCTAGGTGTCCATGCTCCTAGGCAGTATTCACCTGCATAAGCAAAGCAGGATCAGGGCAAGGACAGGGATAAGAGGAAGGGACTAGAATGCTCAAGCTAGAATTACGACCTGAAGCTTCAGTGCCCCTGCTTGAGCAAGTGAATAGCTGCTCCATAAACTAACATCAGAGGACAAGCCACTTGTCAAGAATAGCTGGATGTGGAAACCCAATGTCCTTCTATTTCATGAGGGAGGTGGTATCTCCATTTCTGTAGATGAGGACAAGAGACCCAAAGAAGTGACAAGCCCAAGCCACACCACTGTAAAAGGTGAAATTTGATTCAAACCAGGGCTATCTAATTCAAGAGCCCACATTCTATGCACCCCATGCCTCCCTCCACAAGTAATATATATAAGTGCATCACAAAAGAATCAGACTTTTCAGGGCCCTTGAGAAGCACATTTAAGCTTTTTTTTTTTTTTTTTTGACACCTTTCTTTATTGCTTCTAATTATTGATCACTAGTGAAAAGTCTTGTGAATAAAACCAGTAGGATGTCCCTCCCCTCATGTCTCTGATCACCTCTGATTAGAGCTTTGTCTCTCTAAAACCTATGACCCTAGCCTCTGTATGACTTCATCCTCTTCCCTTGAAGAAGTCTGTGCTGTTTGACTGAAGGCCACATTGCAGGAATGAAGCCCTCCTACCTTCTCTAACAACCGTGTATCTTTTATTTAAAAAGACCCCATTTAGGGAAAATATCCCATCCTGGGATTTAAATCAGGATCAGTAGGAAACAGGAGCCAAGCATGAAAATAATGGGGGTCCATTATCGTGGATCCTGAGGCAACATTTCTCACGCATCCTAGTGAGCTCTAAAAAGAGCAAAGGTTGTCAGGTCACACCTTTGGGAGTGCTTTGGACAAGATTCCCTGCCAAAGTCTAAGGGCTTTGCTCTGAGAAATTGTTAAACATTCCTCTGGTTTCTTCTTCTTGCCACTTGCAGGCCAGCATGCTTCGCTCCCGAGCTTTCTGGCTCCTTTGGTCTGCTCTTGTCTGTTGAGCCAAAGGAGACATCAAATGCTAATGTCACTGGAGTCAGAACAATTACAGTCCAGTGCAGACACATGGAGGGTGGACGTTGGGCTTGGGGGTGGGGAGCAGGCCTGGTCTGATCAAAGCTGATGGAGATACAGTTCCTCTCTCCAACTTGCCTCATTGGCACAACTTGCTGAATTACACAAGTTCAGTTGATAAACCCTCCTTCCAGAAAAGCTCCCAGGAGAAAGCGCTGGCAGTGAATATACTAATTAATCAGATTGAGTGAGAAGTTGTTACAGCACCTTTCCCTGAAATGCAATAATCCCATTTCTAATTTACTGATTATGCAATAAGAAAATGTCTTCGGTAATTTCATAAGAAAAGCACATTAGCCTACTTATAGATCTCAGGCTTCCTCGTGAAATTATGAATAATATCGATTGCCTTTAATAAATGGAACCCATAAGAAAATCAAAAATAATTACTTTGTTTGTTAACATCCAGTGATTAACATTTCAAAAGCAATTTAAATAAATGCAGTGCAAATCTGAGATAGGGCCCCAAGGTAGTGATCTATATGGAGTAAAGTAATGCTCATTGGAACCTGGGCAATTTAAAATCGTGTTTTCTAAGGTGTCTGTTTATCACCAATTTATGCACAAACGAATCAAACCGTATCCAAGAATTGCATGTTATGCTGAATGAATGGGTCCAGGGTTACTCCCAGCGGTATTTCTTCTCCAAAGGCAGCAGGAGCCTGGAGACAATTGTCTTTCCCCCTGTACGTGCCACTCCTCCAGTGTCACTCAGTGAGAAGGAGGTGGGAGCAGAGGACAGAATCCATTCCACACCAGCAGGTAGATACCTCCGGATATTCTTAACCTGCTCTGTGCTTTCCAAACTTCCTGTGCTGCAGCAATAAGATGAATTACAGGCCCCGCCACCGCTGTCCCCCCCCCGCCCCACCACCACCACCAAGATATCCTCAACCAAATCCCCGGTCCTTGTGAATATGTTACCTTATTTGGCAAAAACAAAATAAATAAATAAAAAGACAAAGGAAAAAGGAAGGAAGAAAAAAGACTTTGTGGATGTGATTAAATGAACGATCTTGAGATGGAGAGATTATTCTGGATTATCCTGTTGGGCCCTAAATGCATCACCTGTATCCTTATAAATGGGAGGCAAAGGGAGACGTTACTACACACAGAAGAGGAAGGAGGAATGTGACCAGAGATGCAGAGATTGGCGTGATGGGGCCATAAGCCAGGGAAGCTGGAAGAGGAAAGGAACAGATTCTCCCCGACAGCCTTTGGAGGAAGCGTGGCCCTGCCAACACTTTGATTTCAGTTCAATGAAACCGATTTCGGACTTCTGGCCTCCAGAACTATAAGAAAACAAATCTGTGTTTTTGTCAGCCACTAGGTTTGCAGTAACTTGATACAGCAGCCACGGGAAACTAATGGAGTCACCATCATGATTTCTGTTAACTCGGCATACCAACAGTGTAATTGTTTACTAGCATTTTTCTTTAAATCACTCTGAGCTAACACAGATATCTACTTTCACCTTGTACATGCACTAATATTCATGAAATCACAAGTGTGATACCCATAAAAATATTCGACTTGTCATTTTAAACACTCATGCCTGTGTCCCCTACAATTAATTACCTGTCGAACCACCTGACCAGCAATAGCAATGCTCCTCACTTTGTGAAACACTGACCCAGCTCTACGCAGCTTGGGAAGAATTCACGGTACAGCTGGGCTTTCAAAACTGCTCTATTAACTTCAAATTTCACTTGAAAATGATTAGAAAAAAGAAAGAATCAGCCCCTTTTAAAATAGATGCCATTTCTTCTGCAAATTTTCGCAGAGCCAGATTTTAAAATGCAGAATTTAGCAGAATCTTAAATCATCTCAGTAGAGTTACTAGCATATAGATAAGGACCCTCAAAGAGGGAGGAGGGGACATAGAATGCTCGGTCAGGTGGTAGAATCTAGCTGACAGGAGGACCCTTATTTTCCCAGCCTTAACCAAGTTTTTCTCTCTCTTCTCTGCCTCAGGACAGAGGGGTACGTAGGTAAAGCAGGAATTCCTGTGCAAGGGAGGGTGTAAGGATTTTTCATGCTGAGGAATGATGAAGTGGTAGAATTGATAAGATCCCCAAATGGAGAATATGGCAAAAATAAATTTCCCATGACTCAAAAGGTAAACGGGCAAAGCGGCAAACTTTCATTCCCCAAATTTAAACTGCCAAAATGGGCACAGCCGGAGAGGTCTCTAGCTCCAAAGAGAGTCAGGCTGGTCCTGACAAGCAATGGGTACTGACAGTTAAATTCTGAAAGGAACCAGTCCTGGTTTTCCACTTATATTTCTTCATTTCTTTAAATATTGTTTTTCATCATAAAGAGTCATGGCACGTGTTTTCAATGTGTTCATCATAAGACATTATGGCAAGGAGGAAGTGCTTCAAAAGTATTTGATGGGAAAAATGATAAATGAATAGTTTCTCTCTCTTTGGTTTATACATTGCTTACTGTTGAGAAAGTAACTTTATAACAAAATTATGCTTTTTAATTACAAAAGGTGTGTATAGCTTGGATCATAAGCCTATGATCTTAGGCTCCACCAGCCAAACCTACAGAGAACCAAGGCTTCTGACCTCACCTAAGTCACATGTGCCCTCCTGTATCTCTGTGCCTCAGCACTCATCTGGCCCATCTTCTGATACCCAGTGTCACTCCAATGTTCCAAGAGGAAACTTCTCCCTCCAGACTTAGTCAAATGATGACTCAGGGATGTGGTAGACTGCTGTAATTTTTACCTCCTAGTATCATTCTTCCTTTTTCTGGCACCAGTGTCCAGAATCTCTCTTTGGGAAAACTTCTTTGAAATTGTTGGGTAGAACTGAGCCAGCCCCTTTGAGTTCTAGGAATGCCATATATCACAGATTTAGCCAATCAGCATATCCCATCTCCTTGCACAGTGAATGTTCAAAGTGAGGAAGAGTTCAAAGAAAGTCAGGCTAAGGACTTTTATTTCAAGCTCTGGAAGATAAAAATCTCCAAACCTGGATCGAGTCAGTAAAACTGGGGCTGCTGGGTACCATGATAATGAGAAAGCTTTATGACAGTAAAGTTGACACAGAGTTTCATTAAAGCAGAAGAAAACAGAGTTAAGATATAGAGGTCACAACATTGTTTCAAACCCTGGATCCAGCCATGCCTGAAGCTTCATACCCCTGCACTCTTTATTCATATGAATTAACATTATCCTTTTTTTTTCAGTTGTATTTTCTATTACTTACTCTTAAAAGTATCCTATTAAACAGGCTGAGGCACAAGCTGCACCTTTGCAGGAATAGTGAGTGTGTCTCTTCTAGAGAGGCTAATTACAAAAAAGATACCTGCTTTGGCTGAGGCATGGCCAGACTATCAGAGTTCAGCCTAGATTGCAGTCCCCACTTGCCCTATTTGCTGGGTTTCCTGTGCAGGTATTAACCTACACAAACATACTTGGCAATCCCATGACTCAGAAAGGATTATTTCCTAGTTGTAGCCAGCCTCTAAGATGGCTTACAATGATCATTAGGTACTGGTATTTGTGCCAGTACCATTTTATGGTCCATCCCGGCTTCATGTAGGGCAATGTAACCAGTAAGATACAGAAATAAGACGAATAATTTACGAAGCTAGGTCATAAAAGATACTACAGCTCTGTCTTCCTGGCTCTTGGATCATTCTCTTGGGGAAGCCAGCTGCCATGTCAAGAAGACACTCAAACAGCCTGATGGAGTAGCTCCACATGTCAAGACACTGAAGCCTCCTGCCAATAGCCAGCACTGACTCACCAGCCACATGAGTGCACCATCTTGGAAGTGGCTCCTCCAGCCCCAGTCAAGCCTTCAGATGATGCAGCTCCTGCTGACACCTCAACTATAACCCCATGAGAGACCCAAGCCAGAAGTGCCCAGCTTAGCTGCTTCCAAATTCCTGACCCACATAAAACCTGAGATAATAACTGTTGTTTTAAACCCGCAACTTTTGCAGTAATCGTTTCCATAGCAATAAATAACTAGTGCACTCTTCTTCAGCAGTCTTCTCTTCCCGAATCCATCTTTTCCTCATGGCTAAATTTCATAATTTCTTTATGTGGCTACCCCCACCCCCTCCTCCATGCAGCCCTTCAATTTCAACCCCTTTCTTTGGTTGCAGTAAGAATTACCCTTTGGTGCTGCCCCTAGACTTCCTCTCCTTTCTCTCTATTCCTGCCTTCCAGCTCCACTTCAAGAAATACTTTTTTCTCCTTCATATGTCCTCAGCCATTTTTCTCTCAAGGAACATCATGACAACAATTACAGTTGATAATCCTTGCTATAAGAAAGTAGATTTCTTTATGTATCCCAATAGACTGGAAAATTTTTGGTTTTGTTTTGAGGCTGCTGTCCTCTCCTTTGCTCCAACTTCCCGAAGCACAGAGGGGAAAAAATCTCCCATGTCCCCTTCCTGTGAAGATGTCCAGGCAGTTTGAAAAGCTCTGTGAATTCTGATTTTTCACAGGGCTTTTGCAGTGGCAGAGGGGGCTGGGGAGCAGTATGCCACGATTGTCATGGCAACACACTCCCTGGTGGGTCCTGGGCTACACTCCCAGGCAGGGGAAGCAGCTCCCAAGTGTGTGTCCTTCATGGAGTGAGCATCAGAAGGCAAGGCTGCCCAGGAAACAGAAGGGGCAAAGGCAGCAAGGCTTAGCCAGTGTCCTACCCTGAGAGGCCGGTAGCTAGGTGGGCAAAACCAGTGAGTCCAGCACTAGAGAATAGGGAAGATTGACTCAGGGCCGAATAAAAGCCACCCACGTGGGCAGATCTTTACCTCCCCTGCACTATTTTTACTCCCTGATGATGTGGTCAGTTCCAGACTGCAGGTGACACCTGCCTCTGAAAATGAAGGTCAGCAAACTCCACCGTTCACTGCGTCAGTGGTTCCCAAACTTGGCTACACAAGGCATTGCCTGGAGATCTTTAAAAACACCGATGCCTGGTTCCCACTTCCAGACATTCTGATTTAACCAGTATGGAATACAGTCTGGCCATCCGGATTTTTTGAAACCTCCAGGTGATTCTAATATGTAGCAAAGGGTGCACTATGCCAACAGGCTCAGCCAGGGCTATGCACGAGAACCACCTGGGGAACTTTAGAATGTCCCTCCTTAACCCAAATCTCCCGAGTTGGTCCCAGGTATCTGCATTTGTCACAAACTTCCAATGATTCTGATGAGCTGCTGTCATTTCATATTATGAACTCAGCATAACATAGGCTAAGATTCATAGAATAAATGGCTGATAAGGAATGTGGGAGGAAAAGGTTGGATTGGAGGCCTCGGTTTACCCCTTGTGTGTAGGTTAAAGGATTTGCATTGAAAGTTAAAATTGTTATTTGTATAAATCAAAAATGATCTGGCATTGTTATTTTTGTATGGTTCAATCTAATACCAACTCACCACAGGACAATTGTTTCAAGAGATTTCTGTAAGGTTTTCAATGAAGTGGGGGTGGTGGAGAGAGGGGCAGTCAGAGTTCAAGGTCCTAAGTAGCCCCAAAGGGATACCTGCATGCAATATACATGCAATTATACCATCTGCTAGAGTTATCTTCCCGAAGTCTTGATCCCATCCCATGACCTGCATAGACCAGTATTTCCCATCTTAACAGGGACAGCCTTATTCTTAGAGCCTCAGCACCTGACTCCCTGCTCGAGAGGCCAGCAGGTCCAGCCCCTATGCAAAGAGCTGTAAGGAGAGTGTTTGATGGATGGTAGAACTCAGCATGGACTAAAGTTTCTGGATTCTCTACCTAACTTTGTGAAGGGCCATAAAGTCTATGTTCATTATTCCCTTATTATTATGTGTATCTAATTTTCTTTATTAATCTTTTTAAGATTTAGATTATAAAAGTAATATCAGCTCATTGTAACTCATGAAACGATGCTAAGATTTATAAATAGGGTGATCTCCTCCCTCCCACCTTCCTCCACCATTCCCAGTGCCCTTTTCACCAGGTGGCTGGTGTTAATAGCTACCTCATTTGACTTTTGTTGGGAAGTGAGTTGCTCAGCATAAATGAATTTGCCCACTTTTACTTGCAAATACTTAAAGTAACTTGAAATAGTTAAATTGCTGCAGATGAAGATTGCTGTAGACTGAATATGACCCCCAAATTCATATGTTAAAACCTAATGCCCAACATGATGGTATTAGGAGACATGGCCTTTGGGAGGTGATTAGATCCTGAGGGTAGAGCCCGCGTGAATGGGATTAGTGCCCTTCTGAAAGAGACCCAAAGAGCTCCCTTGTCCCTCCTGCCATAGTGAGAAGGCAACCATCTATGAACCAGGAAATGGGTCCTCATCGAACACCAAATCTGCTAACACCTTAATCTTGGACCTTGGCTTCCAGAACTGTGGGAGATCAATTTCTGTTTCTAAGCCACCCAGTCTATAGTATTACGTTGTAGCAGCCCAAATGGACTAAGACAAAGATCATTCAAAAAAGTGTTACAGTGCCTTGACTTTTAAAACAGAAGGGCTCAGGGTCATTGCCGTTCTTATAATACTTTATATGGGAGAATGTTTTATAGTTCACAAGTCACCTTTCAGTGCATTGCCTACTTTGGCAGAGCAGTCAGCTGTGTTCCTGTCACGCAGATGAGAAACTGGAGACTCTTGCAGGGAAGGGCAGAGCCCAGGCCGGCATCCACATCACCTATTTTTAAGCTTAATTTGAATCTGCTTACTCAACTCTGTCTCTGCTGTCTATACTGCTGCTGTATGTTAATGACCATCCATTACCAATTTCTCAGGGGCTTTTGATGTGTGCAAAATAGCTCTGGGCTAAGATACTTTTTTATTTTCTTGAGTCTTTTTTAGTGATTGTCCCTGATCCCTATTCCCCCACCTTTACCCAGTGTCAAATTGTCAGCTGGTGCTTCCTCTTACTGCCGAGATACCTCATTCCATATACTGTGAACTGAAAAGCTGGATAAGAAAAATTAATTTTTAAAAATTGTTTGAAAACTGTGAGTGAATGAATAGGCTCTGAGATTCTAAAGGATTTTCATAAGAGTGAAGTATACAGAGTAGGCTCAGGTGCATATACTTTCTTTTTGTATTATGGAAAATTTCGAACTGTTAACCCACAAATAAAAGGCCTTTCAAAGTGAGAGGGAACAAGCATTTGTTTGAGATCAAACTAGCTATTCAGAACCCACAGATTTAGTCAGAAGCCCAAACAGTGTTCTGATTTGGAGACAATGGTAATAGGTATTTATGAGAAAGGGAAGGGGAATGATTACATCGGTAGAAGGAAGGGGTTTTTATAGGTGCAGATAACATAGTGATGCTAATTCTAAAGAATATTCTTAATATTCAGTCTGGTAGTTACAATGTCTGCTTTCTTGTTATCTTCACAAACAATTCTTTGGGGCACAATGTTGCTTTAGGCCCAATCCAAAGGTTATTTTGCCCTGTTTTAACATTCCAAAGATCTGAGGCATAAGACGTGCAAGGCAAAGCCTCTGAGATGGCAGCTCCAGCTCCATTTTGAAGTGGCTCCATTTCTTTCTTTCTTTTGACAAAAATCTCTAAAAAGTAGAGAAAATAGTATAATGAACCTCCATGGCAGAAGTTGGGCAACTTCAATAATTAACGATATGGTATTCATTTTTCTGAATTCTGGATTCCTGAAGTATCTGGATATTCCTGTACCATTACTGACAAATGTGGGTGCCCAGAGAGAACACCTATCATGAGATGTTTGCTGGCATGGGCAACTTTGAAGGGCACCTTGCTACAAGGTTCTCATAAAGCACCTTCTACCCAATCTCCAGGCTGCCCCACAGGTCTGCATGGAGTAGTTCATGCTTCTCAGGCTCTGCCCTTCTGGTGACCACAGGAAGGGAAGCCTCATTTGTCTGACAGGGCAATCCTGCTGGGTAGGTCAAGTGCAGTGTAAACCTGTGTGCATTCTATTCCTCACGTGTGTCCTATTTCCTTACCGAAGTTGTTATGGGAGGCTCTGGTTGGAATTTTTATTAGTCTAGAGAGTAAATAAGCATTACTTCCACTTTCTTATGATATCAGGCCTGGAAGTTTCAAGTCCACTCTCTGGTGTCCCAAATCTCGAGTGAGTTCTCATCTGGTCTGAACGCAGCCATGTGCGCATTGGAGAAAGCTGGACCCTTGACCAAGAGCATTCCCTGAATGGCCTCCTGGACCCCTTTCCATGGTCTTGTGGAACAGGTATCACAGCCCTGTTTCATGGATGGGGAAATGGAGAGAGGGGACGCCACTTGTCCTAGGCATGTAATTAGTAAGCAAAAAATTTGGGACTCAGATGAGCCTAATAATTTGAGTCTTCATTAATAAGCGGAGAGCTAATTATAGTCATTGACGAGACTGTTCCCTTTCTGTTGTGATTAATTCTACATTTATTTTTAGTCTTTCAGAGAATGGAGATTTGTGGCGAAGTTTTGTTCCGAGCAAGAAACGTGCGATCCCTGACAGTCTTCCTTGGCCTGCGCCTTTTCCCTGAGGAAAACAGACAGCCGGCAACCAGCTCATCAGTGTGCATTTTCTCAAAGCTCAAGAGTCACCAGGGATTTGTGGCAACTTAAGCTACTTTGAGTAAACCCTCGAGAACTATTTTCACACCTTGATAAGAGTGGCACCACCAACAAATGAAAACTGCAGCTTCAGTCACACTGTTGGGAAAAGAAATTAGGGCCTGGCTTGTCTTTGGGACAAGTGAAGCAGGCTGGGATACTAATTAAAAGACAGTCGTGTGTGTGTGTGTGTGTGTGTGTGTGTGTGCGCGCGCGCGCGTGCCTGTGCCTCTTAAAAATATTTCTAAGCTTCCAAAGAGCCCAGCCCCACTTTGGGCAGGTTTTCCGATGTTTTAGATATGTTAATAGTAGCCCTCAAGTTTGAGGTGGGTCCTAGCCCTGGAGCCTTTCCCTTTCTTTAACATGGCTTTGCTTATCTCTGCTTGGCTCTTTGGCGGGGATATTTCGTTATTTACTTCCAAAGGGCAATTTCATCTTTCACACTTCCCTGTTGCATCTGAGCACTAGTGGGAAAGGGGCAGAAACCCCTTTCGCTACCCACCCATTAAGACCCGTGAAAAGACGAACATTGGTTTCTAAATATTATTTTTGCTCCCACAACTTACTTCATTTCTCTGAGGCTCTCCTTCTCTCCTCTCCTTTCTCTTTCCTTTCCTTCCCTTTCTGTTTCTTTTGCAAATGGAAACTCTAGTTTTTACGGGAGAAGCTGGGTTGGGCTGGGGTCTCCTTTGGCTGAACAACATATGTCAAGGGTCAAGGGGATGGGAGTCCAGGCTGCGAGAGGGATGGGCTTGCCTTTCTCTTCCCTCCTTCCCCTCTGGTTTCTCACTCCTTTACCTATCTGTTTTATCCCATTCCCTTTCTAGTCTTCTGTATTCTCTGTGTCTAGTTCTCTACAGTTGTTTCCTCTCCATTAATCTATTAAAGGTTCTGCCTCCCAACTTTGTCTGCCCAGCCATCTTTATGAAATGGTGGCACACCTGACCAAATAGGATGCAAATGCAAACCCTACCTACTTATAAATACGATGTTCTCTGATGGTACAAATAATTTCTGAAAACATACGACAACGTGTTTAGGATGGTCTGCTCTAGAATGATGTTTCTCAAAGTGCAGTCTGAGGATTCCAGCAGCATAATCTGGGGATTTTGTTAAAACATTCCTGGGTCCCATCACAGACCCACTCAATCAGAATCTTTGGGGCTGAGGCCCGGGAATAGGCATCATTTTTAACATGCTCCTCTGGAGATTCTCATACACACTTCATTTTCCGAAACTTTAGCTGGACCTCTGGTTGAGACTCCAGGTAGAATTGGGGAAGGGATGGACTGAGAGCTCTAACACTTTCTCTTCCTTGTGAGCCCAACACCAGGTTTCTTCAAAACTCCGAGGGAGAACTGGATCCATCTGTCTTCTCTGAAGTCATGATTCCAAAACGCTTATTCTCAGTATACCAACTTTCTTTTCCTTTCCAGTCTTCTAAAAGCTGACTCTCAAGATCATTGATTCCCAGGAAGTGCACAAAACATCCATGACAGAGCGGGAAGACAATTTTGAACCTCTACTTGTCTATAACATACATTTTAATAGAACCCTTTTAAAATTCTAATTTTGTGTATTATAAGATGCATATTAGTGAGATTCATGTATTTAATTTATAAATAGTAGAAATATATATATTTGGGAGTTTTACTAATAAGAGTAGCAGTCAAAAAATTTGGAGCACATTACTCTAGAATCTAGACTACATGTTGAGGTCAGGAACTTTATTTTTAACAAAATATATTGGAATATAGCATCTATATAGAAAAGTGCACAAATAAGTGCACAGCCTGGAGAACAGCCCTGTATAACTAGCACCCAGATCAAGAAGTTGATTATTACCGGCATCCCACTTACCCCCATATACCCCTTCCCAAAATAACCACTCTCCTGACTTCCAGGAATTTCATATAAATGGAACCATGCTGTATGTGCCCTTTAGTGTGTGGCTTCTTTTGCTCAACATTACAAATGTAGGATTTACTTACATGCAGCAATAGTTTTTTTTTTTTATCTCAAAATGTAGCATTTTCCACTTAATGATTAATGATGACACATTTAATTATTGTACTTTACTGTTGATGGACACTGGGTTGTTTTCAGTTTGGGTCTATATGTCTTTCAATGAACATATGAACGCTTCTCACTCAGGGCTTTACCTAGGAGGAGAATTGATTAGTCATAGAGGATGCTATGTTCAGCTTTACTAAATATCAAATTTCCTAATGGGCTCCCACCAGCAGTATGTGAGTTCCAGGTGCATCATAGTCTCACCAATACATGGTATTTTCCATTTTGTTTTTATATTTATTACCTGGCGAGTCTAAACTGTTAAATTCCTATGATTTTGATTTGCTTTTCTTATGATTAATGACGTTAATCTCTTAATGTTATTGGCCATTTGGTGGTTATCTTCTTTTGTGAAAAGACTGTTCAGGTCTTTTGTCCTTTTTTCTACCATGTCATCCATTTTTTCTTATGGATCTATGGGAATTCTTTATACATGCTGCCATAATCACCTCTTTATCCTCAGGCCCAGAACATTGTCTATTTTATATCATGTGCTTAATAGTTCTTAGGTTGTTGTTGAATGATGTAGCACACATGGTGGGGAAAAACACCCTTGTCAAATGGATGAGGACTTTATTTACTTTTTGTTGATTATTTGACTTAACATTAACAGTTTAACTGAGGCATAATTTACATACCAAAAGCTTACTTGTTTTTAAGTGTACAATTGAATGATTTCCTGAGTTGTGCAACCATTACCATGACCCAATTTTAGAACATTGTCATCACCCCCAAAAGAAAGCTTATGCTTTTATTTATTCCCTATTACCAGCTCCAGCCCCCAGGAAACTACTAAAACATTTCCAATAGTCTCTTATATTTTGCCTTTTCTGGACATTTCATATAAATGCAGTCATACAATATGTAGCCTTTTCTGTCTGGCTTCTTTCATTTAGCATAATGTCTTCGAAGTTCATCCTTCTCGTTACATGTGTCCATTCATTTTCATGGCTGAGTGATTATTCCGTTACATGGTCATACTACATCTTGTCTATCTGCTTATTGACTGATGAACATTTGGATTATTTCTACCTTTTGGCAACTCTAAACAGTGCTGCTATGAACATTTACTGCAAGTTTTTGTGTAACCATTTGCTTTCATTTCTCTTAGGTAGATACCTAGGAGGGAATTGCTGGGTCATATGACACATGTTCACCTTTTAAGAAATTAAAACTTACGTATTTCTCTGCCATCCAAAGGCTGATCATGGAAAGTTATAGAAGACTGTGTTGGATAGAAAAGAAATATCTGTCAGCACATAATTACCAAATGCACAGAGTTGAGAGAAAGCAAAGAAAGAGAGACTAAAGGCTGCTCTTAGGAGTTTACAGTCTAATCCTGACTATAAGACATATTCTTTTATAGAATAACTTGGCAATATGGAAAAGCAGAATAGGAACAGGGGTCCAGACAATCTATGTAGAATGAATTCAGAAATTATTGAATGCCTACTTTTAGCAAGACTTAATGTTAAGCTTTAAGAGGGATAAATGGAAATTGAAAAAAAAAAAAAACATGCTATACTTCCCTTGAGTGACTAAGAGTCTAGTCAATAAAATAAGACTTAGTTATCAAAGAGGTTAAATAATTAAAGATTCAAATAAAAGTTCAAGATAGTAATAGCAGATCAAGGAGGAGAATGGCAAATGGGAAAACAGATAAGGGAGAAACTCATTTTTCCTTCAAGATCTTGTGAGAAAACAGAAACTCAGAGTGTTACTTTAAAATTTTTTGGCATTCCAAAGATGTAAGAGTTTACACTTCTATTATTGCTCTGGAAATTTTAGTTCAAAAAGAAGTGTTAGATAATAAATAACTGGTGTCATTGGATTAGATAGATAATATTAATTGCTACTGTTTGAGTACTTAATGTGCCTTCCATTGCTCCAAATAGTTTACATTTTTACTCACTTAATTCTTTTAATAATTCTATGATATAAATACTACCATTTTCTTTTAATGATAAGAAAAATGAGGCTCAGGGAGGTCAAGTAAATTATCCAAGGGCACCCAGCTAGAACTGAGGTTTGGATATAGGGAGTCCAGAGCCTACACATTTAACCATCTTGAGTCCCATATTCCAGCTATTGGACTTAGTCTCCTATCATAGATGTGGAAATAGACACAAAGGTCTTAGGGAGTTTGTCTGAGGTTGCTTCATTGACAGATCAGGGACAGGAGTCCACTGACTGCTAGTCCAGTCTTCTATCAAGACTGATGTTGGGTATCACCAGAGAGCCCTTTCTTAAGATACTATTTGTAAATGAGCTACAAGGATACATTTTTCCTGACTCTGGCAGGATGGACTAGAAGAAGGAGCACTTAAAGACAATAAACTAGATCTGAGTTCAAAGCCTCATTCTGCTGTTGATCGACTGTATGATAGGCGAGTCCAGTTTCTCTACCTGGAAACTGGGGGCAATAATCAAACCAGGATTACAGAAATGAAATGAAAAACTTGAAAAAATTGACAGCCGTTACTAATTTTGGTGTCGCAGAACTGTTTGGGGTTGGTGATTTGGAGCTGAAGTGTATTGGATGCTGTATAGGCTGAGATTTCTCAAGACCAGACTGGATCACAGGTTGCTCAGAGGCACCAAGGAGGAAACACTCTGGACACGCTCTCTTAACTTGAGCTGGGCCTGCTAACAGTCACATTGAATTTATTGAATTTACCGATACAGTGAATTTTAGTCCTTCCAAAGACTTGATTAGGTCAATTACTTGTGGTGACTGTGTTCTATAAAGAATGTTGTAGCTCTACATTAAGGACTCTTAGTGGTGACTATGGGTAATTTCCCCCCCATGTTTTAAGCCAAGCAAGGGTTTGTGAATTTGCAATGGATGGAATATTATAAACAATCTGCATTTGTCAACGTGCCTGTGGCAAGAGACCAAACTGAGACTGCTCAGGTGAGATGGTTTAAATGCATAATATGGTTCAAAAGTGATTCTCAAAGCTTGGGTGGGCCTGGGCATAGGCCTATTTTAAAGTTACTCAGGTGATTTTAATGTGCAGCCAGGTTTGAGAACCACTGATTCAAAGCACAGAAAGATGTGTAAGATCTTAAGGCTCTTGTAGCTCAGCCTGACTGGTTTTACAAAGGGCATCTAGGCAAACACAGAGATGAGGCCAGGGGAGGTATAGTGGAGGGCCTGCAATGCACAGGCTAAGTCTCTACTTAATTTAATAGGCAATAGGAAGCTATGGAAGGTTATTGAGCAGGATATAAGGATAGGTAGTTAAAAGTATACAGAGAGATTAAAGTGTCCAGCTATTTATAGCTTAAGAAGTGGACTTTAAGTTTTCCTACAGAGTGGGTTAACAAAAGAAACCCAGTTTTCTTTTACTCCTATATCATCAGTTCAAGATCAGTTTCCTTCAGCACCCAAGTCCACTGGTCCCATGGGAGTAGAGACTTTTCCAAATGATATCTGTAGGTATCTGGCACATTGCATAGAATGTGGTAGCCTCCCACGAATGTTTGTTGACTAGTAATTGAGTGTAGACTCCTCGGCCTGGCCCATCTCGATTTCAGAATTGGTACCCTCAGCCAGCACCCGCTTTGCATGCAAAGTGGTGGAGTCTGTTTCCCTCACCTTTCTCCTTTCCTTCATTTATCTTCATGGGCCTGCTTCCAATTCTGCCAACTCTAACTCCATTGCCTTCCTGGTCGGTCCCTCCCGTGTAACACGCTGCTACCCGGCTTCCCGGCTTAGTCGCCCAGCTTCAAACCTGTCTTGCACCCACTGTTCAGTTTCCGGTGAGTCAAGTTCAACACCAGGTTCAGTGACGGCGCACACACATTCCCTTACGGGGACCTCGGAGGGGGCGCTCACCGCCTTTTGCCACTAAACCAACATGACAGGCACCGAGGGAGAGGCGTTTCTATCCCAGCGGCCCTCTGGCGGGGTGTGAATGGGAAGACCCCTCCCCAGTGATCTGCCCTTTAGGCGAGCGAGCGCCCAGCCCTCAGCAGGCGTGGCTGCTCTGGTCCAGCCCCCGCCCCGCCCCCCTCGCCGCGGAGGAAGCCCCGGCTCGGCCACCCGGCCACCAACCCCGCTCCACGTACGCCGGGCCACTCCCTCGCCGCGGAGCCCGGCGGAGGGTGATGCTCCAGATCCCACCTCCCCAGGGAGCTGCGCATTTCCGCGCGCCAGGGCGTCCCCAGCTCCGGCTGGCCCTTGCGGCGGCAGCCCGCGTTCCGCGTCCGCGGGAAGTTGTCTCCCGAGCCCGCGGCTCCTCGGTCTCCTCCCCCTGAGCCCCGCCCCTCCCGCCCGCCCAGAGCTGGGATCTGCTAGCTGCCCGACCCGGGGGCGTCGCCGCTTGCTCTCCGAAGCCAGCGAGGCTCCAATTCTCTGCGCGGAGCGCACGCCCCCCGCCTGGCCGGGGATCCCCGCACACCCCCCGAGACGGCGCGCGCCCAGAGCGCGGGAGCCCGGAGCGCTGCTGGGCGCCTGGGACCCCGCGGAGCCGCTGCCCAGCCCGCGGGGCTCGGCAGAGATGCAGGCTGCGCTGTGAGCCCGGGCGCCAAGGCCATGTCCGGCGCCCGCTGCCGGACCCTGTACCCCTTTTCCGGGGAGCGGCACGGGCAGGGGTTGCGCTTCGCCGCGGGCGAGCTGATCACGCTGCTGCAGGTCCCGGACGGCGGCTGGTGGGAAGGCGAAAAGGAGGACGGACTCCGCGGCTGGTTTCCAGCGAGCTATGTGCAGTTGCTGGAGGTAAGGGACGAGGCCAGGGTCTGGGCGACCGGAGGCTCCTGTCCTCGGCGCGCTCGCAGACCTGTTGCCCCCACCGGGGATGCTGGAGCCATCTCTGTGCATAGGGCGCCCCGAGGCAACCGCTGAGGGTCGGTCTTAACCGTAGTTCCGCACTCCTGAGGGCGGCGAAGGCAGCCGGTGCCCCCCAGGGCGTGGGCATCGCGGGATCACCCCCCAAGCGCCCCTCGTGCGTGGCCTCGCGAGCACATCGTGGAGCCCTGAGAAAGCGAGAACTTGTTGCTCGTGTGAGTTCTGGAGCGGGCGGGTGCCTTCCGGGCAGTACTGGGGCCGGCAAAGGGCTGCAGAGTCCTGCGGTCTAAGGGAGACGCACGGAGGATCAGGGATCGGAAGAGTGGCACCTATTCGGCCGCACAGCCCCGTGTCTCCACTTGGGAGCCCAGAGCCTGCCGACCTGTGGACGGTCTTGCTGCCCTGGGTCAGGCTACTTGGCCGCCTCGGAGCCGCTCACTTGCTGGTCAGCCGAGCCTGACTGGGCTTGATCTAGGGGTGCCAGAGAAACCGCCCCCCCCCCCCCGCCCCGCCAGCACTCCCTCCTTTTCAGAACCTGAAAGTGGCTTGTTCCGGGGCCTCTGGCCTGGCCTCAGGGCTACAGGGGACCTACTGAGCCAAGTCAGCTGGCTGTTTATTGTCTAGGTGACAGTTGGGAGGCCTCTCTGTCCTCTAATCGCTGAGCTCATGGTCACAGCCTGAGTGGGATCCCGAGTTTCTAAAGTCCTGTGTGTGTGTGTGTGTGTGTGTGTGTGTGTGTGTGAGAGAGAGAGAGAGAGAGAGAGAGAGAGAGAGAGAGAGAGAGAGAGACAGAGACAGAGAGACCGAGAGAGACCGAGAGAGACCGAGAGAGAGAGACCGAGAGACGCAGACCTTACAGGACATATTTTATAGTAAAAGGCTCCCTGACACTGGAATTGTATAGATTGCATGAGTGGTTACCGCAGTTGTGTAAGTATGCAGACCGGTTGTAAAATGCTGCCCAAGTCATGAAGACTGAACTTATTTATAATTTAACCCCTGACCTACTTCACAAAGAACAAAGTTGCAAAATTCGGCTGAAAATGCTCCAGTGTAACTCCGGGAAGTAAAGAAAGGAAGGAAGGAAGAAGGTGAAATGATGATAGGGTGAGTTTCTCCGAAAAGTATCCTGTGGATACATTATCAAAAATAGAGCCTGGCCTCATAAAGGTACATTATGTTTCTTTCAGGTTCAGGGGAAAACAGTAAAATCCCTCCTAAACGAATCACCTAGTAGCATTTGAGCAAAGTTTAGGCTGGAAGGCGCTCTCGTGGGCTGGGAGCTCTTGTGGGCTGGCGGCATAGTATATTCCCTAACCTTCTTGGTTTTGTATTTTGACAACCTATGAGTGAAGAAGAGGCTCAGGTGTGTTTCTCAGCTTTCCCAGTTCCTTACTTGAAATTGGGATGTGAAAGAAAGCAAGTGTATTTTTCTGAAGACTTGGCACCTCCTTTTTTTCTAGCTCCAAAGCCTTGAGAAAGACTACTATTTTAGAGTTCCTCTGGTGGCCACACTTTTCGAGGAAATACCGATGTGGAAATTTGGCTGTCAGATGTCTGTCTGGTGCGGAGTGTCCCTGGCTGGACTCAGCCAGCTGTATTTGGGTGGGTGTGAAGCTGGTGGGTTTGTAGGCTGTGTTAGCAAGAGTGGAATGGCTCTGCATTTCTTAGTGGTGGAAAGGGAGGGTGGACCAGATTCAGGGAATAAGCTGAGTGATCAGCTGGGACAGTCTTGGGTGTGTCAGTCACATTCTATGGCATAGACATACTTAGGAAATCTCTGATGCCTAAGGGGCTTTCAGATGACCTGCAATAAAAGTGGCATCTGTGTAAGCAGGGCTGCTGAGAGGAGCTTCCACTTGTTGAGTACCTTCTAGGTGCAAGGCATAGTACATACACTCACCAATTCCCCTGACAGCTCCGTGAAGGGGGAGGCACCAGCCCTCATTTTAAAGCAGGTGAACTGAATTTAAGAGAGGTGAAGGAAATTGCCCAAGGAGTAGTGCTTGCAACTTTGGTTAGCAACTCAGATGGTCAGTATTACCCCTGTGCCTGTCTTTCTTTTAAACATGATAGCCTGGGCTCAATTGTGCTAGAAGGCCCATGAGGGAAGGGTGTGGATCCATGTGGGAAAGAGCAAGTGTAACCCCTGAGGTCAGCATGGTGGTGACAGCATCCCTAAGGGGTGGCTGAAATATTGGGGTTAAAATGAGGACAGCTGCTCCTTCCCACTTGGAGCATCTCTCCTGCTAAACCTGAAGTTTGATTTCACTCAGAGCCAGCTGGCTTTCACACTACGGAGGCAGGGGGGCCTGCGCCTTGAACCCTGGGGCTCTTCAGGACCAAAGGTGTTGGGGTTTCAACAGAGGGGATGGTAGATCTGGCTTTTTTTTTTTGTCTGTGAGCCTCTTCTGTGAGCAGGCTGGATCTCAAGGCCGAGGACTGGTCAGGGATGGAGGCTGTGCAAGCTTTTGGGTTGGGGTGAGTCCTCAAATACAGATTCACTTCGCGGAGAATGTAGTGGTCCCAAGGGAGTCACTCGTGGTGGACTGGCCAGCAGATGGAAACATGAGTCCAGAGGAATACGAGCCAGGTGTTCATCAAAGCTGACAGTGCAGAAACGAGGAGGCCAGAGAAGGGGCTCATTGGTCCTGGAGGCGGTGAACCCCATAGGATGTCTGCCAAAGGGCTGCCTGACACAGAGCTTGCTGGGGGCTAAGCTTTCAGAAGGCCAGAGGAGCTACTGGGGATACCAGTACAGACAGAAGGGATGATACCAGCCTCCTGGGGGAGGAGTGGGTTGGTGGCTGCACAGGTGAGAAAGGCACCTCCACTGTAACTCCCACCCCAGTGTACCATTTGCTTTCTGGTGAAGTGATACCGGGAAACCCCATCTTGATGAAAAAGAGTGCTAGGGGTTGAGAGTAGCACATGCAAAATGGACACTCCTCAAGGATTTCTTCCTTGTTTATATGAAGAAAGGGGAACTGAGCCCAAGCTTTGTAGGAAGCATACCCTGTGGAGGGGAATTGGCAGATCTGCCCTGGCAGCCAGCCAGTCCCTGGGGAGATGTCACTTAGGTAGATTTTGAACCTGGTTCCTGGGGAAATCTTTGGTCAAGACTCCTAAGGCAGTTTCTAGGAAAACCTCACCTCAAGTAGAGAAGTGTGGAGGGCCCTGGTGGGACCAATAGCTAGCCCCAATGGCTGGTCAGGGCATGGGCAGCCTCCCAGGGACTGCCAGGGAGAGGAACCAGCTCCTCCCAGGAAAGGGAGGAGGCCTAATAGATAAGACCCACAGCTGCTGCGTATGAGACATAACGTCTTTAGATAAAAGCGGCGAGAAAAATCTTTCTTGAGGATCTTTTCAGCCATGAAAAGGGAGAGGAGTCAAGAATTCTAACATTCGAGATACATGGTTGAGGAGGAGCTGTGATGGACACGTGAGACAGGGCTGGAGTCTGCAGAAGCACATTCTGTCGGCTGCGAGCCGGGCCTGAGATCACCTCCGTAGTCTTGGGGGCCCTGTAGGGGAGGAGATTTCCACCAGACCTCTGGGGTACATGGAGGCTGAGAAACAGCTTCTGGGAAAGGTACATAGAGGAAGGAGCCCAGATCTCCATCTCCATGGAAGAGCTGGAGAGTCAAACATGGTCCAATGACTGGACAGGTTCAGTAGCTAGAGAGCCAGAACCTGGCCCAGGAATTCCTTGTGGACTGCTCTTACCTTGAATGGAGAGAAGAAAGGGACCTGGAAGATACTGTAAGGCAGCGGTCCCCTACTTTTTTGGCACCAGGGACCTGTACTCCTATGAGAATCTAATGCCTGATGATCTGAGGTGGAGCTGGGTTGGTGACTAGCTCTGTGGAGCTGCTGCAAATACAGATGAAGCTTCCCTTGCTTACCAGCCACTTACCTCCTGCTGTGCGGCTCAGTTCCTAACTGGCTGCAGACCTTAGTGGTCTGGCCTGGGGCTTGGGGACCCCTGCTGTAAGGCATCTGGAAAAATTACCAGAGCTTTTGGGAAATAATTCTGGGGGTTAATAAGATCGGAATGCAAACACAACAGAGCTTTCCTTGATCTACATGCTGTTCTTAGAATCCATGATCTGGCTGTAAGGTCTGGACCTCGAGAGATACTAACAGTATGTGATGCTGTTTGCCAGTGGAACTAGACAGTTGCAGAAGGTCACTCTTGAACTTGATCGCCTTCTCTCTACCTTCTCTTCTCCCATTTTTGGGTTCATGTGATTGTCCTGCAGGAGTTTACAAGGTGTGGCTGTGGCAGAGAGATGTGGAGCTGCAGCAGTGGGCTGTGCTATGGATAATTAAGGAATGATGTCTTATTTATTGCTGAATAACAAGCCACCTCAAAACTTAGTGTCAGCTAGGTAGTTCTTTTGCTGGTCTGTTTTGGCGTCTCCCTCTCATTTGTAGGCAGTTGGAGACTGGGAATGGAGTCCTGGAGGCTCACCTGGGCTGGAACCTCCAAAATGCATCTTCACTCAACATGTCTGGTACATTGGTATTTTTCCATGTGGTGTCTTATCCTCTAGGGCTTTTGCATGTGGCCTTTCTCTTCAGCAGGGCAGTTGAAGTTTTTACATGGGGATTCACATCCAAGAACAATCCAAGATGAAATTGTCAGTTCTTCATCTCAGAATTGTCACATCCCTTCTGGGACCAGTCTATATTCATTGTGGGAAGGAGGTACATACAGGTGTAGATATAGGGAGACCAGGTTCGTTGAGGGCCATTTTGTAGACCAGCTAACTCAGAAGGGTGGGGAGAACACACCTGAGAAAGATGATCTGTTACAGAGAAGCAGCGCCAGGCCAGACAGGAGAGCACCCAGAGGGAGATAAAATGCAGGAGACTTGGCCATTCTACCTCGCCATCTTTGGAGGATATATGCTTTTTCAAGATGCCCTGGATTTATTTATAAAGGCCACATGATAAATGATGCAGCTGAATTCGAAACCAGATTTTCCTGTCCCTAAAGCCTGGGTCAGTCCACTGCCATTGACATACCAGTCCAGCATTTTCAGGTCGGAGCTATTTGGTGCTGGTTATTAATAGACAGTGTATCTGAGCTGTCTGACATCTAGTAGAGGCTGATATATTACACAAATTGATCTTAATACAGGGCATTTTTTTCTGTAATGTGAAAATTTCCTAAAATGGGTGTGGCCTTGTCCCTCTTGCCAATAATTTTTAAGGCGGTCATCAGCTCTGTTCACAAAAGGTGTAATTAGGGCTGGTGGTTTGCTGAGTATGTAATTGTGGTGGAAAAGACCAAGGTGCTGTTTCCAGCAACTTCACTGTCATCCTACCCTTTGATTGGGGCTGTGGCTACATTTGTAGCTCTGAATGTCTGCAAACCTACCTTCCCCCCACCACCCCGCACTATCCACTCTGCTCAGGAAGAGTCTGTCCCTTCTTCACTGCCCTGGTGCTGGTCAGGTGACCTCACCACAGGACTTCAAAGCAGTGGGCAGGGCTTATAGATTTGGACATGTTCTTAAAAGTTCCCTTAGCAACAAGTCGGCAGGAATCCCTGACATCTGTTAACCACCATGTGAGTCTCTGCAGGCCATTACTACTTAGAAACGTGAATGAGATGCTCTTCTCAGCCTAAAAAAGCCCAGCTCTTATCTGATAGCCTGGTCAACTTCATCTCTGATCATGGATGCTAGGCCCCACTTCACTGGCGAAAGAAAATGTTTGGTAAACCAGGAAGCCTTGTTTTTATGTAAGGTATTAGGGTTTTTGTCAGGCCACTCTAGGGGACATTGTTCTCCCAGCTTGCTCCCTTATTACAGCAGCAAGGTGACACATGACAAGCTTTCTAACAGAATGTTAGGACTGATTCCCTACACTTAATTGCAAAATTATTATATTCCTCTCTCCCTGTAATGACAAAGCTTCTGAGGTGGTGTTTGTCCCTACGAAGAGAAGTAGAAATGGTGGCCAGCAGGTGGGTTTGGCTTGTCTTTTGGTAGACCAGAGCATGGGGTAACATCATGGAGGTTTAGCTATAATAGCTGTATGAATTGTGTGAGGTTTCTGTGGACACATGAGAGGACTCATCCACCTCTTTCACGTTTAGTGTTTTCCCTATCTACCATCTGATAAATATTTGTTTTTTTTTAGGTTAATTTTCTGGTTCGTTGTATTTGTCTCACTTTTTGAGCTTGTACCCAGATTCGATCCCCAGGTACTCATATTTTACATGTCCAAACTAAACTCAATCTCTCTCCTCTTTTCACTGCCTTCTAACCCCACCCTCCACACTGGAGTGTTTGTCATCACCTTCTGTCTGTTTACATCACCTGACATTGTCTTTTCTTCCCACTTCCTTTAGGGGAGCAAGCCTGTCTGTCTGTCTTCCCTCAGAAACATTTCTCAAAGCCTTCTCCTTAACTTGTGTTGGAAAACTTTTCCTGTAGAGGTCCAGGAAACATTTCAGGCTATGCAAGCCAAGAGGCAAAATCAAGTTGTAGCTGCGTCACTATGATTTGTAGTGTGCCAGAGGCTGTGAGAAGCCGTGAGGCTATGAGAAGCCGTGAGAGTGGGCGTATGGTCTCTGTCACAGCTACTCAAGTCTGCCCTTGGAGCGTGAAAGCAGCCAAAGATGATCCCCAAATTAATGGGTGTGGTTGTGTTCCAATAAAACTTTGTTTATGGACACTAAAGTTTGAATTCGTTTTGTCATGTGCCATGAATTATTATGCATTTTTTTTGCTTTGTTTTCAGCCATTTAAAGATGTCAAAGCCATTCTTAGCTTATGGACTTTATGTAGTTTGCCAATCCCTGTCCAAAAGTTGATCATTCAGTTATTCAGCAGTTCCTGATTGAGTGCCTATGATGGGCTGTGAGCACCGTTGTAGTTGCTGGAGGTGAATCAGTGAAGACACAGAAAAGCTAACCTTTTATTTGGGAAGATGGTAAACTAGCAAAAAAAAATATAATTTCAAAGTAGTATGGGGCCAATGAAATGATACTGTGATGGAGTGGGGGAGTGCAGGAAGGGGTTTGTTCGATAAGTCTGTCAGAGAAGCCTTCTCCAAGGAGGTAGCATTTGAGCAGAGAGCTCAGTGATGCACAGGGGCCAGCCATGTCAGTATCTCAGGAGAAATCATTTGAGGCAGAAGGCACTACATACAAATACAAATAACCCTGAAGAGGGCAATACGTTTGATATACTTGAAAGAACCAGAATATTCTAGAAAGGTTGGAGAGTGGTGAACAGGGTAGGAGAGGTTGGGATGGGACAGAGAGGGAGGCAGGTAAGTTGGATAGAGACCACACCCACCTCAATATATGTAACTTCTATTTTTCTATAGGAATTTAATTTGTATTTTGAGTCTCTACGCTGCACGGTGGAAGAAATGTACTGTCAAGTAATTTGGCATTTCTCGCCCTTTCCCCAGATCTGCACTTACATTCTGGGGGACTTAACTAAAAAACATCATTCTAAGGGTCCAGCTGCTCCTCGATGTCATTTGGGCATCTGCTGAGCTTTCCTCCGGCTGTGTGGGTCTCTGCCTATCCATGCAATTGCCAGAGACAGTCTCCTGTCTAAGGTCTCTCTATCCAGAGCAATCTCCTCAGCAATTTTTGGGAGGATAGGTATCATGCTCTAACATTGTTTAAGGCTGCTTCTGCCTCCACTGGTTCTGGGGGTGGAGGGTGGAAGATGAAGAGAAGAAAGTCCTGATTTGTGGCTTTTGTCAATTTCTGGGGTGTAAATGTTTTCTACTATGGCTAATTTCAAGCTAGTAATGATTTTTTTTTAATTGAATATATTTGACATACATCATTGGGTAAAGTTAAGGTGTACACTTATACATGTAACATTATTGCCATTACAGCAATATTTAGCACCTCTATCACATTACATAATTACTCCCCTTTTTTTAGTGGTTGGTAGGTAGTTTCCAAGCATGGCAGAAAACCTTTGGTTTGATTGAAGTGTGGAGAATGGGTTTGAAGAGAACAAGAAGGGAAGTCAAGAGACTAGCCAGAAGCCCAGAGTGTGGTGGTGGAAGTGAGATGTTGAGAAGTGGATGGATTCAAAATCTATTTGCAAATCAAGTCAGAAGGACCTGATGGCAGATGAACTGGAGGAGGGCAATGGGCCTCACCTCTGCAGATCATTTGGGATGCGCTTTTCCCCACTGAATTTTCCTCTTCTGTGAATTGTTCATTCTGTCACCAGAGACTTCTTCCTTAAAAAAATGATGTAAAAAAGCAAATAAAAATTGGGGAAATGTCAATAACTTTAATGCAGAAAATGCTTTTATAAATTATTGAAAAAAAAAACCAAACACATCTGTATAAGAAGGAGCAAAGAATTTGGATAGATACTTTATAATAAAAGATATACAAAGGCATCAGCATATTCAGTCTCACTAGTAATCAAAGAATCGCAGATTTTAAAAAAGATAGCTTTATATACGCTGCGGTGGAAGAAATGTACCGTCAAGTAATTTGGTGTTTCTTGCCCTTTCCCCAGATCTGCACTTACATTCTGGGGGACTTAATGAAAACTGTCAAAAAAAAAAAAAAAAAAGAATGAGTATTGGTAAGGGTATAGGAAAATTATGATATGACCCTTGGAGGGTATATCTTAAAAGCCTTGCTAGCATACATGCCCTCTGATCCAGCAATTCGACTTCTAAAAATTTGGACTCATGAAGCACCTGATAGATGAGCTGTAAGAATGACCATTGCGGCATTCTTTCTAATGGAATGTAAATTGGCCACAGTTTAACTGCCCATCAAGAGGAGTTGGTTAAAATAAGGTTCACCTGTGCCTAGTGCAGGGTCAGACATGCAGAAGAGGCTTAATCACTATAATGACACTGAATTTTAAAAGTAAAAACTTTTGGTCAGTGATGCTAAGTATTTTCATGGAATTAGCATAGTTCAGATTTCACCTGTGACAAGGTATGTCCAGGAGAGTATTGGTTTTTAAAAGCAGGGACCATGTGTGTCTTGCATTCTGTAAGTATCCTGTTGTAGAAAGAACAGGTTGAAGAAATACTTGCTGGCCCAAGGCCAAGTTCTTTTAAATATCCTCAGTAACAGCAAATCTTTGTCTTTAGAAGGGTGGATTTGATTTTTTTTTGGAAACAGCCAACATTCATTTGGAGGCAAGTCTGGTGTGTCTGTACGTGTGACTATCTGTCTATCACCTTATTGCAAAAAGAATTTAAAGCAGCTTACCAAAAAGCATATGCTACCATAAGATAAAAGCATAAATATGTGAGGAAATCTGGGGAAAAGAGAAAATAAGATAACTATTGAGGTGAAGTCTAAAAAGTGAAGAGGGTAATTGAGTTAAGTTAAACTGTTCAGGGTTTACAAAGAGATCTTACCCTCAAGTAATGATGAGTTTGAGCAGTTCTCAGTGGGGAGTAACAAAAATTCTAGAAATGGTGACATTATGGACATGTGTGCTAGATCAGCCAGGATGGGTTAGGATATGTTGCCATAACAAACAACTCCCAAATCAGCAGTGGTTAAAATAACTTAGTTTCACTTCTTCCTCATGCTGCAACTCTATTGCAAGTTGGTTTGGGGCTGTGAGACCTCCAGGACCCAGAATGATGGAGCAACCACTATCTGGAATCATGCTGGTGATCATGCTGATAAACAGCATGTGGTTCCTAAAGCTTCTTCCCAGAAGTGGCATGTGACATTTATGTTCATATTTCATTGATTAAAGCTTAAGCTTAAGTGGATAGGAAAAGGCAATCCTACTGTGTGCCCAGAAGGAGAAAAGGAGCAGGCTGAATATATGAGAACAGCTCTGTTGACCACCACATGTGTACCCACTTGGGGGATGCCCTTATTTTATGGTATGTTTCATTCTCACTATTTTATGACCATCCCTAGAGCAGTGCTTCTCAAACTGATTTCAGTGCTTCTCGAGCAAGGCTTCTCAAAATGAATTCCCTGGATCTTGTTGGTTGCAAATTCTGACTCAGTAGGTCTGGGATGAGGCCAGAGATCCTGCATGTCTGACAAGCTTCCACTGCTGCAAGAACTTAAAGCCATAGTGCAGGCCTCAGCAGATGCCCTTAGCACCTGAGAGCCAGGATGAACACTTACCATTCTCTGAAATCAGCTCTCCCCTCTCCCAAGCCATCCTTGCATCTAGCATATTGTGGGGCACACTAGTAAGTAGTTGCCTGGTACATGACCTGATCTCAAACTTCTTATGATTTTTTTCTTTCCAGTAAATAATCTGTCACAACTTTTGGTTCAACAAAATCCAATATTTCTATTTGAGTACATACCGTGTGCTCTGAGCTCCTCAAGATATAGAACTAAGGTTAGCAGCTCTTCTTTGGGAGCCCTTGGGGATGTACTGTCCTTCCAGGGTGACTCTGGCAGGTGACCTCTCTAAAACAGTTCAGTTTCACACTTGTTCTGTAGGAATGAGAGCCATTCCAGACATTTGGCATCCATTGTTCTTTCTCAGATGCCTTAATTCCTCCTCCCTTCTCATTTGCTTGTCATGCACAGAGAACTCCAGGCTTAGTCAACAAAAAACTAATTAAGTTGTAAAAACTCTTTAGAGATGGTACTTAAAAAATTCTACAGAAGTAAGTCCTTGTCCTAATTTAATCATGACAGAGGATCCTTATTTTAGCAGTGGCTCATGGAATAGTGTCATTGAGGCATTTGTTTTTTGATTCATAATATAATTTAGAAATAGAAATAGGAACTTTGAGTCTACCATTCTCCTTTAGAGAGTGTTTTATTGATAAATAGCTACAAGCCTTTGTTGTGGTTTGACTGAAAAACTGTTGAGTTTTTGATTGTCAAGGACATACTCAACACAAAATCTAATCTGGTACTCAGTCTAATATTTTCATATTATTAGAGAAGGTTTCTCATTCCTAGAGCTTGTCTTCTGGTGTGGGCACAACGAATCTACCTGAACGGCATCACGATATCACTGCAGGGCATCAAGGCTGGCGCTTCTCAGACAGTAATGTACATGCACATTCATGGGGTCTCATTAAAATACAGTTTCTGATTCAGTAGGTCTAGGATGGGACCCAAGACTGCATTATCTTACTGACTCTCATGCAATGCTGATGTTATTGGTCTGTGGGCCACAATTTAAGGAGCAGAGCATTTGAGTACTCTAAAAGAGTTTTTAAGTTCACAAATCATGATTAAATCCTGGAATTAGGTTGGATTTAGTTTACTTCCCCCCCCCCCTTTTTTTTTAAAGTAGATTCTATGAGGTTATACAGGGTCATGGAAAGAACACAGGTTTTGGAATTAGACCTTTCTCTGAGTGTTTTTAATCTGAGGACAGAGATATGGAGGTGGTAAAAAGGTAGGAGGGGTGGGTGGCAACTGGTGTTATTTTCCCAGAGGGGTCCCTGGATCAGGGGGTGGAGGTGGGGCTCGGGATGCTTTACTGGGTCCAGGATCAGGAGCTGGCCAGGGAGGAAGAGAGGCTGGAGAGCTGAATGGTGAGTGAGTGACATGAACGCAACAGGCTTAGTGTCTTGACTGCAGTGTGAACATGATGGCAGAGAGCGAGTGAGCTTGGGATGGACTTGCCAGATACTAACAGTATTTACAAGAATATGCAGCAGGGACGGGGCCTCCACATCTCGAGGCACTTTATTGGTTCCGAGGGGCTGCTGGATGCTTGTGTGGTTTGGTTTGTGGGCTAAAACGTGAGCCGTGCAGCCATCCCCCGTGTGGACTGCTCAGCCCATGTCCTAGGGTGGGGTGGAACCTCGCTCTGTGTGGGCTGCAGCATGCACTGCAAGTGTCGCAGTTCTGGGTTCAAATCTTGTCTCAGCCCCGGCTACCTGTGAGACCCAGGCAAGTTACAGAATCTAAGTTTCACAGGGCTCCAGTGAGAGTAGCTGGTGCCTTGTACACACTCTGTTAACGGAGTGTACATCCCACATGTTCTGGGGATCATGCCAAGTTGAATGCTGAGAGCTGCCTCAGGCTTCTATTGGGGGACTGCTGGGGTCGGAGAAACTTTTTTCCATGGACTCCTCTGAGGTCACAGTGCAAGACTGGTTGCTGCAGCACTGTGGTAAGGCCTTCTGACCTGTGGGCACAGATCCCCGGAGAATCTTATTAAATGCACATTCAGATTCAGAAGGTCTCGGTGGGCCTGAGAGCCTGCATTTCTAACAAGCTCCCAAGAGATACTGCTGCTGGTGGTATTGGGCCCACACTTTGAGATGTAGATTGTAGAGCACTTTTGGGGGCATTTCAGGCCACAGGTCCTACTAGTTAAAGCAATAAAGCTGGCCAGTTCCAGTTTATTTAGAACTGCTGTGTGATGGTTGCTGCTGCTCAGGCTGGGCTAATTAGTCTTAATTGCTTCTTACCTGGGTCTGATGGGTCTCTGGCTGCCCTATACTCCCAGAAGAGGCTTTCCTTGTAATGAGGAAAAGGCTGCTTGTTGGGAGAGGTGAAATGCAAGAGGCTGCTAAAGGGCTTAAGCATTTTTCATTTTCCTTTGGTCCTGGAGCAAAGAAAGGTTCGTTTCAAGGGGCTGGGTGGAAATTCTTTTTTGATTTATTTTATTTATTTATTTAATTTTATTAAAGTATAGTTGACGTACAATATTAGTTTCAGGTGTACAACATAGCGATTTGACATATTCCTTATGATGTGATCACAATAAGTCTAGTAACCATCTGTCATCATACGAAGTTATTACAATAATATTGACTTTTTCTCCTATGGTGTACGCATTACATCCCTGTGACTTTTTTTCCACTTATATGTGGAATCTAAAAAAACAAATGAACAAATAAAACAGAAACAGAACTCATAGAAACAGAGAACAAACTGGTGGTTGCCAGAGGGGAGAAGGGAGGGGAGTGGGGGGATGGATATAAAGGGTGAAGGGGAATAAGAAGTACAGTTACAAGGAAATTCTCTTTTCAAAGTGTCGTGGGGCTCAGAAGCTAACGTTCTAGGGCTGAAAACCGGACATGCTATTAGCCCCACCAAACAGGCATCTCCACAGTCCCTTGGTGGAGCCCTCAAGCCTGTACTGCTCTGGAACAGACCTCTCTCTTCTCTTGCCTGGATTACTGCCCTGGCCCTTAACAGCAGTGGCCGTCTCTTTTATCCCTTGGAGATGTCCATTCTCCAAAGCATCGCTGCAGTGACCTTTCTAGCCAGTTTGATCTCACAACACTCCTGTTGAAGACTTTTCGTAGGTTTTCATTGCCTTTAAAATATAATATGCCTTAGCTTCATTTACAAGGCCCTTCATGACCTGGCCTCTGCCTCCTTCTCCAGCTGAGTTTTTAGCCCTTTTTTCACATGTGTAATGCTATCAAAAGCACATAGAACTACCTAATTCTGGGATGCAACTCCGCTTCCTCTTGCTGTGTCCTAGCACATGCTGTTTCTTCTCTCTGAAGTAACCTTCCTCCCCCAGCCTTTCTTTTAATCTCATTCCCTTTTCTTTTTATTTAACAGCTCTATTGAGATATAATGCACATACCATTGAAAGTGTGCAATTCAGTGTTTTTTAAGCATATTCATTAAGTTGTACAACCAACATCATGATCGTTTTTAAGACATTTTTATTGCCCCTTATCCCATTAGTTGTCACTCTTTGTTTCTTCCCAACCACTCTAGCCCCCAGACAACCACTGATTTGTCTCTATAGATTTGCCTATTCTGGACATTTCATATAAATGGAATAATATAATTTGTAGCCTTTTATGACTGTCTTCTCTCACTTAGCATAATTTTTAAGGTTTATCCATGTCTTAATATCTATCAGTACTTCATTTCTTTTTATGGCCAAGTAATATTGTATTATATGGCTATATGCCACATTTTATCCATTTATCAGTTGATGGACATTTGGGTCGTTTCTTATTTTTGGCCATTGTGAGTATCGTTCCTATGAATGTTTGTATACACGTTTTTTGTGGATAAATGTTTTCATTTCTCTGGGTATATATACTTAGGAGTGGAATTGCTGGGTGATACGGCAACTCTATGTTTAATAATTTGAGAAACTGCCAGACTGTTTTCCAAAGTGGCTGCACCATTTTACAGTACCATCAGCAATGTATGAAAGTTCCAATTTCTCCATATCCTCACCAAGACTTGTTATTATCTGTCTTTTTAATTATAGCCATGCTAGTGGTTGTGAAGGGGTGTCTCACTGTGGTTTTGGTATGCACTTCTCTGATGGCTGATCATTTTGAGCATCTTTTCATGTGCTTATCAATGAGCTGTATGTCTTTGGAGAAATGTCTATTCATATTCTTTGCCCATTTTTTAATTGGATTACTCATTTTCTTGCTATAGTGTCTTTTTCTTTTTTCTTTTTAGCTGGAGTAACTTGTTCTCATTACTTGGTTTTGGTGTTAATCTCCTGAGAAGACTGCAGACACAGCCCCCCTGCATCCTTCTGGATGTCCTACACTCACCCCACTGTATGGGAATTGTCTCTTGCTCTCACTACATTGTAGATTTTTTGAGGTCAAGGATTGGGTTTCTGATCTTTATAGATTCAGTGCATGGTGCACAACCAGACACAGGCACTCGATTAAAAATAATGGACCATAGTGTAGTAATTTCAGTTATGGTGCTGATGAATACAAGATTCTAGGTCTGCCACCCATGATAGTTATTTGGTTTCATGTGGGAAAAAACATAATAGAGTTTGCAGAGTGACACTCTTACGGAATCTCCACCTAGGCATCTTACACATTCAAACTATGATAATAAGACAGATTGGGGAAGACAGTGTGCACTACTCAGACCAAACATCCTCCCAGTGGGAGCAAAAATCTAGGATTGCATGAAGTAGGATTGTTACTTTGTATATAAAGGGCCGTAGACTATTATTACTTCCTGCTGGAGAGAAACACAGGAGTTGAGGAAATCGACCTGCCTTGGGACTGTTTGATTACTGGGTCACTTCTTCTGGAATCCTGGAGTGGGAGTGTTCTCAGTGTGTAGGCAGGCAGTTGGCTGTAATGGTGTTTAGAGCTTAGCAGACCTGGGTTTGGGTGCTGTCTGTATGAGATTGTTGATACATTGCTTACATGACCTTGGGCCTCAGTTTCCATAGCTTTAAAAGGGGGATAATAAGCCGCACAGCGGAGGATCACTTGAAAGTTAGAACTGTCGCCTTTAACATAAATGCTCCACAGAGAGCCTGGTGTCAGTGCTCAGTACATGCTGGCGGCTGCTGTGGTTCCGTGTTTATTTCCCATCCATCATCAGAATGCTGGCCATTATTATTTGCTTTTTCTTAGGACAAGAAACCTGCTACCCTGAGAGTCACTGCAGCCATCTTGGTCATCATTTCTGGTGGTGACCTTGTCTTTCTGCCTCTTGTCACCTTAACTCAGTTTCCATATTCGTTCTTACAAGTGTCTTTCTGTTAGGTTTAGCATCATCATTGAAGACGTGTCTGCCCAAGGAAGTCAAGGCCCTTCTGTGGATAGGTCTTCAGCTTTGTCATGGTTTATTTAGACCAGAAACTTAAACCAGAATTTTTTTTGTCGAAACATCACAGTTGTCTGAATCTCCTCCCATCCGGATCCTTCTTGGATGTGACCGAGATGAGAATCTTAACTACAGGTAGTAAGTAAGGGAAATCTTATCTTAGAGCACATGGAAGATAAACGAGCCTGCAGACACAGATTTTTCTGCAGAAGATTGCGTCCAGAGGCCTTTGAGACACCTCCCTGCCCATGGGCCAGTTGTTGCTCAGAGTGCCGGTCAATTCACACTACACATTTGGGATGACAAGACCTGTGATTTTCAAGTTGACGTGTTTTGTGACATGGCAAAGGGGACATTGATTCTTTCAGTCAGCCAGCTGCTGAAATTTCAAGCACCATTATAGGTTCTTTGAGGGTAGGAGAGGGTACTACAGTACAGTAGTGGGAAATTATGTTGTGCCCTAGTTCCCATCTGCCCTGGCCCTATAATCTGATCTTATTTTAGTGTGGCTTTTCCAAAGGGGTCTGTTTGCTATTCCAGCCCTATGACTAGTGCATGCTGATTAGGAATTTGGGATCAGAGAGAGAGTGAGCCGGGGTTTGTGAGTGTTCAGTGGGGTAGGAAACTTATGAGGCCTGATCGGTGTGTGTCTTTAAGGATCACTATGGTGGGTGTGGCCACAGAGATCCTGATAAACTTTAAAATTTCAGATGGACTTCCTCAGTGTCACCCAGGAGAAAATAGCCAGAATGAGAATGTAGTCAGGCTTCTTCTCTGTGCAGAGTCATCCCAGTATATTTGGTGGGTGGGGAGCCCTGCCAGTTGGGAGATGTTGGAAGTGGGGTTTTCCAAAGGCATTACAAGGCACTCCAGGGGGATAGTAGAGCCAGCTGTGGCCTGCACCTTTGCTCCTGACTAGGCCTCCGGCCTAAGAGGACAGCATGCTGAAGCTGAATGGAAGGCAGGGAGTTGGGCTTGCCAGAAGTCTTGGACTCACAGGCCTGCTGTTCATTGATGTTGGCTTCAAGTGGTGTGGACCCAAGAGCTGCTGCTCTTTCCGCTGCACACACCTTCCTTGGATTGTGGTGTAGGCCCTTGATCACTCCCATTCCTTCCTAGTGTTACCCCAGGGGACTCCTGGAAGCCCTAGGGCTCTGTGGGACAGAAATTCTCCTTATAATGTGATGCTAGAGTCTCACATTCCTCTCTGTCCATCAACATTGCTCCAGGGGGTGCCAAGCGCAGCACCATTCTGGTTTGTTTTTGAATCACTTGCCAGAGGGTGGTTGAGGTGCTTTGTTCCTCTGGCTGTCTGGTCTGCTTTATTATTAGTCTTGGGGAAATGGTTTCTTTGAGGAGCAGTAGAAGGTGTAAATTATGCTTCACTGAAAATCAGCAAGACTATATATATTCAGTTAGAGCTGCAAGTCTCTTGCAAATGAGGACTGATGTGAGCTGCGGGCAAGTTGGAAAGGGATACAGTACAGACATGCAGCTGGCATGATTGATAATCACAGAGTTACCTGACTTGGTTTTCTCATGGTTTATGGGGGAAGAACGAGCAACAGTTGTTGGAGGGCTGTCCCCTTAGTGAGAGGGCCGGAGAGAGGCAGTTTGAAGGTATCAGACATCTCCCTGGGAATGGGCAAGTTTTCCATTTTAACCTGATCCTTGGTGAATATTTGTTGTATTTCCACTGAGCTGGGAATCCCAGGTTTAGGGCTGGTGTCTCCGCTTTCACCCTAGTCTCACATGGCTATCCACGGTATCCTTGTAAAACCTGGATCCCAAAGAGTCATCTCCACTGGCTCCCCTTTGCCCCAAGTGTAAAGGCACTCCTTGTCAGGGTTGACAGGCTTGCACAAACTATACCCGGCCTCTGTCCCTGGCCTCCTCACTTGTCCTGCCCTAGCACACACCTTTACACCTTTGTGCCTTTGCACAGCTGCTGCCTCTGACTGGAGTCCCTTCCCCCTCATGCCTATCTAGGGAATGATAATCCTCATCCAGACTCAGGCCAAGTATGGCCTTTGATGTCTCCCCATTCTTCCTCTGGCTTCAACAGGGCACCCCTCTCTGTTATGGCACATACTGCATTGGACCACAGTGACTTGTTTATATGACTGCTTCCCTGCACTGTACTTTTAGTTTCTCCAGGGCAGGAAATCTGCTTCATAAATCTCTGTAACTGCCCTGGCCTGGTGCAGTGCTTGGCATCTCTGAGGTCTGGCTCAGTACGTATTTGGTGGCTGTTTCGATGAATGGTTGGATTAAAGAGGATAAAAGGAGAGCTTGCTTTAGAGAATTAGGCACATCTTGCTCTGATTTTGATGTATGGCTTAACCAGCCTTTCTCCAAAAAAGTGTGAATGACCATGTCATGAGGTCAGAGAGGTGTAGCCAGGTTAGCTCAGAAAGCTGAACATCAGCGCCCTGGAGAACAAGGCCCTTTGCGCCACAGGACAGGACATGCAGGATGAAAGATAAGTAGGTATTGCATGGACTGGTCTTCTCCCCCTGTCCCGCTTCTCAGTGGGGCTGCAACAGGGACAGTGGGTGTCGTTAGGCTGTGGATCCCTGGCTTCTAACTGTAGGACCACCTACGCCACACACCTCTTGGTTCTTTGACCTTATAAA
The DNA here is from genome assembly GCF_014176215.1 of Rousettus aegyptiacus. Taxonomy (NCBI): domain Eukaryota; kingdom Metazoa; phylum Chordata; class Mammalia; order Chiroptera; family Pteropodidae; genus Rousettus; species Rousettus aegyptiacus. The sequence continues at coordinate 71,465,326 of NW_023416309.1, forward strand.
ATTAAAATCTCTGACCTTCAGTTTCTTCGTCTATCCAAAATGATGTGACAGCCATTATTCTGCTGTCTGAGGTTAACTGGAAGGATTTTCAAGGTGACAGTGGATGTGAACACGCTTTAAAATTTAGGGATGAGCTGATGACAAGTGCAAGGCCTGTTTTGAGAGGCTGTGTAGGAAGTGGTGGGAAGCCCTGTACTTGTGGACCTAGCCAACTGACTCTCCCTGGCAGCCTTGTCCCAGCTCCTGAGCCCCCTGGGAATGGGCAAGTTTTCCATGGTGGTCCTTTCCCCACTGGACCCTTTGAACTTGCTTCTGAAGCCACTTCCTTGTCCCCTGCTTGAGTGATTAAAAAAGCTGGTGAAATTCTTGGCCCAGACAAACTTTAATCATTTGGAGTAAGACCTCAATCAGCCACATCACCTTCTTGTCCTTCTCTGTGGCCTTCAGTTAACTCCCTCTGAGGCACCAGGTGTGTTCTAGACTCTGGGAATGGAGCAGAGAATGAGAATTGGGTCAAGATTCATGGGTCTCTGTGGTCAGAGGTCTTCAGTGTCTGTGGGGAACCAGGTGAGTGGCCAGGGAAGTGTGGCCAGGGAAGTATGTCCATTTTAATGAAAGGCCCTGGGAAGCAGTCCAGAGCGATGGGAGTACTAAGGACCTGTGATGAGCTGAATTGTGTCCCCCCCCCAAATTCATATGTTGAGGTCTTAACCCCCAGTACCTCAGAAAATGACTATATTTGGAGATAAGGTCCTTCAAAAGATTTAAATTACGTTAAATTGAGGTTATATGGATATGTTTATAAGAAGAGATTAGGACACAGACACAGGGAAGACCGCATGAAAACACAGGGAGAAGGCGCCATCTGTAAGCAAAGGAGAGGGGCCTCTGAAGAAACCAACCCTGCTGACACCTTGATCTCGGACTTCTGGCCTTCGGAGCTGTGAGAAAAATACATTATTGACGTTTAAGCCCCTCAGCCTATGGTACTTTGTTCTGGCAGGCCGAGCTGACTCACACAGAACCCTTTACCTGGATTTGGATAGTAAACTTATCTACATAGTTCTCTGTGAGATTGAAAGCTTGTGTGTGTGTGTGTGGGGGGGGGGAGGTGGAAGGGACGCTGTGCTTGTCCCTCTTTTTCTTCTTAACATGTGTCCCTAGCATACATACAGCATGCTCCGTTATTGTGTGTCTCCTTCATTAGAACATGAGCCCCACGAGGGCAGAGCTATGTGCCTCGTTTATTTCCTGTAGAGTCCCCAGGACTGAGCACAGCTGAAGGTACGATAGGCATTGGAACATGTCTTTTGGATGGATTTTGTCTGAAACAATGGCCTAAAGGCAAATTCCTTATTCTGGGTTGAAATCCAGAATTTTTAATTAAAATGTCTGGTTTTCCGCATTCAGGTCTCTGCTTCAAGCTCACCCTGCAAGGTGACTTCTTATTGTTTTTACAGACTGTGTCCCATATAGTTCTTTAATTTCTACCCAGCCACCGAATGTGATTAAAATGTACTAAAAATCAGAGAAGTTCATTTATTAGTTTTTATTTACACTTGGTGGACTGAGCCCCAAGTTATATTAAACTAGGTCATCATACCAGCCAGTGAATTTGAACGTTTTTACCCTCCAGAGGGTTAACTCAATGAGGCCAGGGATTTGATCACTGCAGTGACCCTAATAACCAATGACAGTGGCTGGCCCAGAGTTGGGTTCATATTTGGCGAGTGAATGATTCCGTCAATATACGGGCCAGATGAGTAAATGCTGAGCATTTTCCAGTGGGATCAGCTGGTCTTCCTGTAGGGTTGCCAGCCCCATGCTTCAGAGTCCCGTTCCCCTCTGCTCACTGCTCTGTTTTCCTTTCCAGGCTGCTGGTGGTTCTTTGTCCACAGCCCCCAATTAAGGCCTCCCAGTTACCTCTTCAGAGTAAGAGAAGTGGCCGTGCTCCCCTGGTCTGATGGGGAGAAAGTCATGACTTGCCTAAGAATCTCTGGCTACTTCCCCATTCCTCCTACTTTGTGTCCAATCTTCTTTTCATTTTTTTTTCTTCATCTCCCCCTGCCCCACACACACACTTAAAAAAATTTGTGGTAAAACTCATATAACATAAAATTCACAATTTTAACTGTTTAAAACTGTAGAATTCAGTGACATTTAGTACATTTACAGTGTTGTGCAACCGTCACTGCTACCCAGCTCCAGACCCTTTCCATCACCCCTGGAAGGAATGCCGTATCTCTTCAGCAGTCAGTCCCGTTGCCCTCTCTCTGGCTAGCCCCTGCCACCCACTAATCTGTTTTCTGTTTCAATGGATTTGCCTGTTCTGAGCATTTAATATAAATGGAATCAAACAGCATGTGACCTTTTGTGTCTGGTTTCTTTTGCTTAACGTGATGTCTTCACAGTACATCCATGTCGTAGCGTGTGTCAGGACATCATTCCTTTTTATGGCTGAATAACTTCCTGTTGTGTGGACACACCACATGTGCTTATCAAAATTCATTGGTCGATGGACATTTGAGCTGTTTCCACATTTTGGCTGTTGGGAATAGTACCCTCTGCTTTTGCTGTGTATCTAGTTCGGCCTCCAAATGCTCTTCAGTCTTAGTCGAGGATTCATGGGTTACTTGCAGTGGAAAAAGCACTGGTTGTGAAATCAGGAGGCAGGTTCATGGTCCTAGTTCTTGCTCCTCTTGTGAAATTTTGTCAAACCTCAGTTTGCTCATTTCCTTACTCAGCCCTGCAGCATGTTGGCAGAGACCAAAACTGTGAGTTTAAGTCCTTCATAAACTAGAAAGTCAGATGTTGAATGATAGTTATTTACGTTCCTCATTTTCCTTTGATGTTCTCACTTTCTGTTTTTGCCTCTGCTTCCTGTTTTTTCCTTTTGCCAATGGCTGCATTTGAATTCCCTTTTCATTTCTTTTCCTTTTCTCTTCCTTCAGCTGGCCTGGAGGCATAGTAGGCAGTATTCCGTACAGTGCAGGGCTGTTGTGTGGGTCATCCTTCAGAAGGGCGGGGTGGAGGAGGGGGGGCGGGCAGTCACCGAGGAAGGTGGTTGGCAGCGTTGTCTGGGTGATGGAGGGAAATCGGCCACAGCTGGACCTGAGCGGGGAGAATGAGGGCTTCAACAGCCCTGCCATTCCATCTGGCTTGGCTTTGAAGACTTAGTTTACTGACAGCTTTGAGGCCTTTTGCAGTCTAGGAAGTAGCCAGAATGATGGATACTTAGGCAGATATTAGAATCCAAACAAGCAGACCCAAGGGAGATTGGGAGGAAGCAGCAGACGGAGGTGTGTGCTTTTCTTGCATGGTGCTTTACGAATGCTGAATCTTTCTGTGTGTGTTGTTTTCCCAACTGAAGTTTAAGCTTCTGGAAGGCAAGGGCAACGGCTGTCTTTTATTTCTCCTCATTGTGCTTGCTGATGTGCCCCTCGGAGAGTTGTGAACACAAATGGTATTGAATGTATGTGATAACTTTGTTCGTTTAGTTCTATAATAGTTAGAGGGGGCTTTCACAAAGGATTTCTTATTCATTGTCTCGACAGCCTGGCAAGGGGAAGTCCATTTCTCAAATAATGAAACTTAAAGCTCAGGGAGGTGAAGAAACTTGCTCAGGACACACCGCCAGCCAGAGATGCAGCTGGGCTCTCTGCTTAGAACCAGCACTTCCCACTGCTTCCCCCTCCCTCGCAGGGACTTTGTAGCAGATAGGAACCACGTGGCAGCACTGATTTTAGAGAGATGGGAAATGACCTTGTTCATTTCAGAGGGTTTTTTTTTTTTCTCCACATCTTAGTATTTTAAAGTCTAGAAGAAGTTCTGTGAAAGTTGCAGGTGGCCTTTCCTGTTACTCAATCAGTATAGATTCCTCTTTTTTCCACAAACTTCAGAGAAGCTTCAAGGAAAGCCGATTTCCTGCTAAATTGATGTGTTCCTCATTTGCAACCAGAGGGTCTGATATAAGGAACTCTTGTCATTCTTGGTGACAGGCCCGGAGCCAGCTCATAACGACAGTGCAGCTTGGATTCAGTTTTTGGGTTCACTGCTGGAGCTCTGCATTGGACTGAGTCGCTGAAAAGTCTGGCTCCCACTGGGTCTGGCGGGAAAGACGGGTGTGTTGGAGTGAGTAAGCCCAAGGAAAGCTTGCCTGGAGGAAATTTGGTCAAGATGTTCTGTTTTAACACCTCTGGGTCTCTTCCAAATCAGAAGAGGAAAAGATTCTGATTAAGGGATGAAGGAAGTTTTAGAGTTTTTCATGAATGGAGCTTAGAGCTTGATGGACCTTAGGTTCTTCAAGGCTCAGGTGAAGCTACAGAGAGAAAAATGTCTGGCAGTTAGGAAAGGCTCTTGCCTTTGGCTGGGCCCTCAGCAAATTGCTGAGCTTAGAAAGCATCTGATACTAGTAGTGTTTGCTGACTCAGCCACCGAAAGTGTGCAGTAGCCTTTGGCACTAGCCTTTGTTCAGGGACCTGTGATGGCATTATGTGTATATGTATTGGGGGAGCACATGTGGTATTTTTAAGTTTAGTGACCTCTGAGGTGACGGAATGGCTGGATATATTAAAAAAGGCACTTCCTCTCTTTTGTAACCTTTGGCACATTAACGAGATAAGGAGTTCATTCACTGAATGCGTGCCCTACAGTGTATAAGCCATCACCCTCATAGCTGGAGGTACAGTAGTAAACAAAGTAAACAGACATCCCTGCCCTCATAGAGTTGAATTCTAGTTACAGGAGACAAGATTAAGTAAAACTAAGTAAACCATGTAGTGATTTAGAAGATTTGTAATTTTGAATGGGATGGGCAAGGAAGGTCTTATTAGGAAAGGACATCTGAGCAAAGCCCTAAAAGATACGAGGGAGCACATAGGTGGATTTTTGGTAGAAGAGCATTCCAGCTAGAAGGCAGCGGGAAAAGCAAGTGCAAAGGCCCTGGGGCCTGAGCATACCTGAAGTTCAGAACCAAAAAAGAATAGTCAGTGTGGCTGGGACAGAATGAGTGTGTTTGGGTTGGGAGTTTTGGAGATGAGGGCAGAGAGGTGACTAGAGTGAGGGGTGGAGGGGTCCAGGGCATGAAGACCTGACTCTGAGTGCCAGGGCCATTGGAGTACCATTGAAGGACCATTGAGCAGATGATTGATGTGACCTGACTTAACGTTTGCAAGGATCACTCTATTGCTTTGTTAAGAATGGATGTGGGTGATGCAGGTAGAGCAGGGAGCAAGAATGGAAGGAAGGAGATGAGTAAAGGGATGGTTGCAGTGATACAAGCGAGAGATGGTCGTGGCTTTGTCCAGGGTAATCAGTGTTATGTGGTTGAAAACAATTGGATTTTGGGTGTTTTTGAAGGTAAAACCGATGAGATTTAGTGATGGATTGGATGTGTAAGGTTTGAAAGAGAACTTGAAGATGGCTCCAAGGTTTTTGGCTTAATCAAATGGAAAGAAGAAGCTGGTATTAAATGAGAAAATAAAGATTAGAAGAATTGGGAAAGTATGAAGAGTATGTTTTGGACTCGTTACATATAGGAACACATTCCTATATGTGTTCAAATAATGATATTGAGTAGGCATTTGGAGAGATGATTCTTGAGTTTAGGGGAGAAGTTTGGGCTGCAGTTATAATTTTGTAGTCATTATTGTATAGATGGTTTTCAAGCTACCACAGTGGATATGATCACCTAGGCAGTGGGGTGGATAGAGAAGAGAAGAGGTTCCAGGATGGGGCCTGCAGTTACCCCAAAGTGGATGAGGAGGAAACCAACCGCAAAGAGAAGATTCAGCCAGAGGGTGAGAGGAAAACCAGGAAACCAGAACAGTTTCTCCCTGGGGTCTGAGAAGGTATCCGGAGTCATTGAGACATTTACCCCGTTGGGAGCTCTCAAGGGTTAGACAGCCCTAAGAGACACTGGGCACAACCTCAAACAATACCTTGAGATAAGGCTTGTGGTTACAGCTATGATGCGCATTTTCTAGTCTTGTCAATATCCTAAAAGGATAACATAAACATGTTAGCACTGCTGAAGTCTGTGTTTGCATTTCCCTTCATACCACTTATCCCTCACTGGCAGTCCTATCCACAAATAGTTTGGGGAAGGAGACTGAGGAAATAATTTTTTTAATTATTAATTTTTAATCACACAATGTATGAATTAGACTATACATCTGCAATGGGGAGGAGGGAATCGGTTGTTGGACAGAAATAAAATCCCAGCTCTTAGAGTGGTTTGTGGCTCTTCAAAGGTCACACGGTATAGAAACAGATCTGCAGTAGATTTGTGGTATTAAAATTTCATGGAGGTGGGAAGTGATTAGGAAAGATGTCTTCAGAGAGTCCTTAGAGAGGGTGATCATGAAAAAAATGTTGAGAATTGGAATTAGATTAAAGCCCCCTTTGACCTCCTTTCCAGCCCTCTGTGGAAACACCCTGATTGGTGGGTTTACTTCTTATTTTAAATAACCAGAATGTATTTCTTAATTTCATTTTTCTCACTCAATAATATATATTAAAGATTTTTTTTTATTAGTAGTTACTCAGCAAAGCTGTATGCAATTCTATAGTATGGACATAGCATGGTTTATTTTGTATTTTGTATTGATGGATATTTAGAGTGTTTCTAGTTTTTTCTTTTCCTCTTTAGAGTTTTCAGTATTTTTTTTGTTTGTTTTTGCTATTAAAAATACCATTGCAGTGCTTAGTTTTGCACAGGTGCCCACATGTAAATGATTCTTTTTCAAGGGTAGCAGAAGAAGAGGACTTCATGGGTGACAGGCCAACTGTCCTCTGAACAGGCGGAAATCTTATGAAGTGGAGAAGGGGAAGGGATCTAATATTTGCTGAACACACATTTCACTTCAGGCTCTGTAACATGCCCTTGGGGTACGTTGTCTCCTTAATCTTTATGACAACCCCTAAAGACAAGTCTTTTTTTTTTTTTTTTTTATGCCCTACTCTAGCTATGAAAATAAGTTTAGAGAGGTGAAATACTTGTCTAAGGTCACACGGCAGGTAGTGGAAGAGAGAAGACCTGAGCAGAATGATGAGTGAGAATAACCCTGGGGGCCCTTTGGGCCTTTGATCCCTGTGCCTGGGGGGCTGCCTTCGAGGGAGGGTGGGTGTTGCACCCTGGCTTTATCAATAGGCTAGTCTTTTTTTTTTTTATTTAGTTAAGAATTTCTTATTTTTAAAATATTAAGAGTGCTCAAAGTTTTTTTTTTTTTCTTTTCTTTTCATCATCTTATACTTTCACTGACTAAGCAGAGTGGGCAAAAATTTTCTTTAAAAAAAGTAGCTCACCATATATCGGTTCACTAAAATGTGTGAGAAAGATATTTTTATTTCTTTCAAGTTTGTTCTAATCTGTGTACTCCTTTTAAAGCATTTTTATACCTAGATATTTTTATTTCTTTAAACCTTGTATCATGTTTTCCTAACTAAAACATTTTCCCTTGTCTATTTTTATTCTTTATTTAAAAAAATGGTAAAATATACATAACATAAATATTACCATTTTCATTTTTTAAGGGTATTTCAGTGACGTTATGTACATTTACATTGTTGTGCTATTGTCACTACCACCCATCTCCAGAACTTCCGTCTTATAAACTGAAACTTGGTGCCCATTAAACAATAGCTGCCCTTTCCCCTCTCCCCCGAGGTCCTGGCAACCACCATTCTACTTTTTGTCTCTATGAATTTGGCTGCTCTCCGAACCTCACGTTAGTGCAGTCATACAGCATTTGTCCTTCTGTGATGGGCTTATCTCACTTTTTACCTATCTGGAAAAGCACTGTGACAAATGGTCAACGACATGAAAAGATTGAACTTTTAAAAAAGAATGCATGGAACAAACTGGGACCTTTGCAGTTCCTTGAGCTTTTTTTCTTCTTTAAAAAATCAAAAGGTATGAGCTCCCCTAGAGTGAGTGGGAGGGGACCTGGACAACTCGATGGATAAATTCAGTTCTTCATATAAGTTTAGGAAATGACAACCAGGAGCAGTTCACAGTATTCATAAAATATGTAGCTTCCTCCTAGAGAGAGAGGATTCATGTGATTCCTTCCCCGCCTGCCCCCAAAACAAGTCCACCCAGCCCTCTGAACACAGGCCGTGGGATTCTAACAGTAGGTAGTTCCTGCTTCCTCAGGCCTGGCTGCCAGAGCTAGGATGGTCCTGAGCCAAGTCGCTGCTCTTAGTTGCACCGTCAGAGGGACCCGGCTTGTGCCTGGGGACGTTAGTGCTGGCAGAGTGAGAGTCCATGGAAGGATTCTCTGGGCATACTGGGGAGACGTGTTATGAGGTGGATTGGCAAATTGACATTTTGTCTTTGGCTCTCTCATCTGTCATTGGATGTTTTTGGCTGGGATTGGAGTGCATATTTGATTTACAGGTAATACTTAATCACCAAGTGGAACAACTGAGATCCGTCAAGATTAACTGCTGAACGGTCAGCTGAAATGTGTGGGAATGTAAGCCTGCAGGAAGCTCAGGTTCAAAGTCTCTGACCTTCCTTCCCTGTGACATGGAGCATTTTGTTATAATGCTTGAGTTAGGAGACAAGGCTGACTCTGTGGTAAATATCTATTGTTTGTCATCTCTAATTCTTCTTATTCTGGTAATAACACCTTAATTTTTCTTTGGAGAACCAAAGGTGCAGTGGATTAATAGGAAACGAATGGTTTGGCTTGAGCTGGTGCTATCCTTGACCTCTATGGGTAGATAGATGTATGACCCAGGCTTGACCTAACTCCCCCTGTAGCCATCCAGGAATGGGCATGTGACCCAAGCTGATCCTGTGAGATTCCTCCTCCCTTGGGACCTTTTGCTATACAGCATGGGAAAGAGATGCTCTTGTTAAGCCAGTAGATTTATAAACTTGGAGAGGCTATCACTCTCTTTGTTAACACTTAGGGAACATCCGAGAATGATGCTACTAGCATGAAAGAAAACTGAGATAACATCACGTGAGCACCTGCATTCATCAGTACCTGAAGGGCAGTACATTCATGAACTTTTAAGTTATATGAGCCAATAAATACTGCTAACTCTCCATTGTGTGTGTGTGTGTGTGTGTGTGTGTGCGCGCGCGCACGCATGTGCATGCATGCACATATGTATGGTTGTGTATCTAAAACAATTTGGTTTAGATTCTGTGGCTTGCACACCTGTGTCCTGTCCCAAACAACTTCTGTATCATAGAGGGAAGCACCATATTATGAACACTAATGTGATTTGTCTGGTGGCAAGGATGGACCTATGAAGTCCTAGAGAGATTGCTGAGGCTTGATATGGACTGGAGAGTCCACTAGATGAGGAGGAGTTGAGGTTCACAGGTTCTAGGGTGCCTTGGCCCTCATTATTTGGGTAACATGGGCAAGTCTCTTAACCTTTTTGAGCCATAGCACTCAGTACCTGAAAAATGGGGCATTAAACTCGTTCTTTGAAGTCTCTTTCAGCTCTATATGATCCTCTAAGAGTTTTATTTAATGTCCATGGTTGAAATATGGTATAAAACCCCAAAGCAAACAAATAAAAATAGCCCCAAACTCCAAATCACTGCAGAGTGCTTGAAGATCTAGCTTTTTTTAATATATAACTTTTAAATCGAAGTATGACTTACAGAAAATTGTTCAAATCATTAAATGTACGATTTGATGAATTTTCACAAACTGAGAACGTTTATGTCATGACTATTACTGGGACATGGACCCTCACCCTAGAAATCTTCTTACCTCCAAGTCAGTACCTTCTTTCAAAGGTGACCACAAGTTTGGCTTTATACCATGTATTAGTTTTGTCCATTTTTGAAGCATAGAGTAGGTACTTATTCTTTATTGGGAGGAGGGTATCTGGCTGCTTTCACTCAATATCATGTTTGTGAGAGTCGTCCATATTTTGGGTAGCAGTAGTTCTTCTCATTGCTGTATAGTAAGTCACTATGACTATACTACCAATTATTTATCCTGCTCTTGGACACTTGGGTTGTTTCACATTATGGTGAATAGTGCTACTATGAACATTCTTGTACATGTTTTGGCTGGATAAAAGCCCTCATTTGCATTAGGTAAACAGCTGGCAGTAAGATTGCTGATTTATAGGGTATGCACATGGTCAGCATTCGCAAATATGACCAATAATTTTTTGGCTCCTACTAGCAATGTCTGAATTCCCGAAGTTCTACATCCTTGTATGAGACTACCATAGTTGGTCTTGTTAATTTTAGTCACTTGGGTGAGTGTATAGTGTTCTCATATTGCATGTGTGTGTTTTTTAGCTTCAGCTTTTTAATAAAAATTTTCCACATTTTATTATGCAGTAAACCCACAGAAAAGTTGCAGGTATTTTATAGTGCACACTCATGTGTCATCATATAGATTCTGCCATTAACATTTTACTATGCTTTATTTATCACATATCTATCCTTCTATCAGTCCATCAATGTTATTTTTTTGAAGCACTTCAAAGCTGAGAACATCAGTACACTTCACCTTAAACACTTCAGCATACCTAGCTGTAGACACAGTACTGTGTCTACAGTTACTTTATTCTTTTGATGTTTAATTTATATAGTTGAGTGTATATATCTTAAGTGTCATTTGTTCAGTTTTGACAAATGCCTAGACTTGTGCAGCCCAAAACTGTATCAAGTTATAGAACAGGACCATCACCCACAAAGCCCCTTCCCTTTTATTTTTTATTTTTTAATTTTAATTCTAATTTATTTTTTTCCCCTTTCTCTTTTAATCCCTGCCTCCACTCCACCAGAAGCAACCATTGCTCTGATTTTTTTTTCCACTCTAGAATCATATTGTGGTTTTAATTTGCATTTTCCTTATGACTGGTGATGCGGAGCACCTTTTAATGTGCTTATGGGCCATTCGAGTTTCCTCTTGTAACATGTCTAAGGATGATTTAAAAAATTGGGGTCAGGGGATGAGGGAGAAGTCCAGTTGCTTGGTGGTGGGGTAGGGGTCAAGAGTATATTCCTGTGACAGTATTATTCCAAGGTGTCTGCCATTCATTGAAGGTGAGCTCTCATATCCTGTAAAACTTTTCAACAAGGAAATGCTGATTTGTTAAAAACTCAATCTAAAAATTGAGTAGAGCAGTAAAATTTTTGAGCATGTCACTTGAAGCCTTATCTTCTAATCATGTCTAGTTATATAACTTTTTGTCCAATGACTCGTCAGTCTGGTAGGAGAACTCGAAATCATTAGTAGATTGATAAAGAGATTTGACCAGCGGCTGCCAAAGAAAGTGTGACTCTGGGTTCCTCATGTTCGATCAGACTTGAACTCATGCTGAAAGGTGAGGGTGCAAGGATGGTTGTTTTCATGGCAGGTGACAGAAATGGATCTCTTAAAAATTATTTCCCTGGTTGGTTACAAGGTCGGCAGGTCTTGTATTGCAGGGTTTCAGGCCCTGTTCCCAGCCCTGTCATAGACCAAAGACTGGGTTTTCTGTGAGTTTGTAGGCTATGGATATTTCCTCCTTCTCCCTGGACCCTGTCTGTCTCATCCCTTGACTGGGCGCATGTTGCCTTGTCATGAAGAGTGGGCTGGGTGAAGGTAAAAATGAGGTCTCTCACCTCATTTAGCTTTCTGATTCTTATCAGGCGTTATTTCATGAAGGAGCTCTTGGTATTGGCCTCAGGCCTCACACCGAGCTTGTCCTTTGTGGCAACTGTGTCAGAATTCCGCCATTGGAGGGTGTGTCCATAAGGGTCCAGAGGGGAAAGAAACATAATTGTGAAGGTAATAAGTAGGCCGTTTGAAGAAGGCACTGTTTACAGACCTGTTTACAAGGAGGGTGGAGGGTGGGGGGTGGGTGAAGCGTGCCTAAGAGAGGCAAGGGGAAGGAACAGTGACAGAAAACTGGAGAGAGAAATCTAGAGTTGAAAGGGTGGACTGGTGGAAGGAAGTCGTAGACAGCCACAACCTCATTCCTGAACTCTTGTATACCACTTGCCTTTCCCACAAGCTGAACCCACCTGGAAGTCAGTGGATGAGGCAGTCCTTACACGTAGTCTACTCAGGCTGTCCTCCATAGAGCAGGCAGGAGAAGGGCTAAATGTATGTCTGAATGGGCACATGGAGAGTAACCAGCATGAAGGCGTAAAAATATATCCTCTGGAGGAACACATTAGAATTTTCTGTGAATTTGGAAAGGAGCTTGGCTTAGGAATTGATATGAAATCAAATGCAGAGATGTGGGGTGTGGGTCTTCAACATGGAGATCCTTCCTCTGCTTGGCTTTTTCAGTCAGGAAACAGTGGGAGAGGGGGTGCTCCTGGGCCATAGCACCAAGGGGCTGGGAGGAACAGTGGCATTTGGGAGGAATTGTGGGTTGAGGAGGTGCGGGGAGCCAAATTGAGCTCTTGGGAGGTGAGGGGTATCTGAAAAGTCTGCTTCCTCGGGAAATATTGTCAAATACCAAAAAGAGTTGGAAGAGGAGTGGGTGGGGGGAATTGTGGCAGAGCCAAGGATGTACCAGGCAAGAAGGAAAAGTTACTTTGGAGCTGGAGAAGTCAGGTGAGAGTTAGAGAACTCAGTCTCTGTGCTGGCTCATGGAACAATAAAGGAAGTACAGTGGCCAAGAGCAGAAGGCTGTGGAAAGGGCTGAGCTTAGGCTAGTTGCTAGTGGGAAGAGGGACTGTTCTCTTGGAACTTGATTCTAGATGATGTGCTCATCTGTGTCTGTGTACGATAGTGGTTCAGAATCTAGATTCTGGAGCCAGAGTGCTGGGTTCTAATACCATTTATTAGCTGTGAGGCCGTGGACAGGTTATGTAACTTCTCTGTGTCTCAGATTTCTCATCTGGAAATAGCATTATAATATCCATCTTATAGGGTTGTATTGAGGTCCAAATGAGTAGACCTTAACTTTAAAATAATACCCAGTACAAAGTAACCAGGCAGTCAGTGTTATCTATTAATATGATTGTTATTTTAAACGTAACTATTGCCTGGACCCCATGAAGTCGTAAGCCAACATCCATCTCCCAGGGTTGGGCCTAGGCAGTACCAGATTTTTAAAGCTCCTTGGGTGTTCCTAGTAAGGACTAAGTGGAGTAATTTTAGGGCCAGAGTGGGAAGAGAAGAGTGGTACCACTGGGAAAGAGAAAATGGGAGGAAAGCTGTGATCCAAATTGATCCTTGAGTTAGCAGTGGGAAATGAGCCAAGGAAATTGGCTAGAGTTAGCTTCTATTTGGAGGTCGGCCATTTGTTACAGAGGCAGCTATTTTAAGCTCACCAGTCATTTACACATTAGTATGAATAAGTACTAGGACTTTCGGGTTCTGAATAGGGCAAAGCCGGGGGAGAGCATGAGGATATGGATATCACAAGGAAGAGTGTTGGGGCAAGGGAAGTGGCGGAGAAGAAAACTTGTTTAAATGTTTTGTTTCTCATCTTGAAGGGTTACTGGCCAGTCTGATTTAGGGGTAGAGGTTCCTATAAAGCATTGCTCTAGGTGTGTGTATGTGGGTGGCAGGGGTTGGGGATTGGAGTTGGGGTTGATAGTAGTTCTACTCTTATGGAACGTTCTCCAGGACAAGTTTCCTAGAACACAGTGCCATGAACATCTTCATCTGTAATGAAGATATTTTCTAGCTAGCTTATAACATCACCAATGGACAGCATTAATACAGTCATTAAGAGCACAGGGAACCCAAAGGGTTCAAACTGGGTTTGAATCCCCGCTTGGCCTTTAGCAAGGTACTCAGACCTCCCAATGCATGTTTCTTTACCAGTAAAATAGGCATAAGAATGTGACTCATTTCATAGAACTGTTGGGAGAATTAAAGAAATTAATATATGTAAATAATTTATAGCAGTGGTTCATATATTTTCTTTTTTAATCTTTTTTTCCTCTACTGATTTCTTATGAGAACCTTCTAAAGACGTCTAACAAATGACTGCTTGTGTACCCTGGCCCTCTGTCTGGGCCTCTTGCCATCACCCTACATCCTGCGAGGCCCTCCCCCGGGAAGTGTAACTGATCATCCAGCTCTCACTCAGAGCCAGCTCTCCCCATCTTTGGGGGTAGCATCTTAGAGGCACCTGATATATACTGCCCTGAAGTGGCAGTTTTAAAGCATATCTGTTAAGGTAGAGAAATCCTCGAATGCAGAAACTGTATCTACTTCTCCTATGATTTTTAAAATGGTCTCTCGTCTCCTGTGCAGTGATGTGTGAAGCACCAAGATTTGGGTCCTGTACACTTGGTTTTATATCTTGGCTCTGTGGCCTCAAATGAGTCACTAGATCTAGGTGGGCCTTATTTTGTCATGTGTAAAATGAACCTAATAATACTGGGAGCTGTAAGGGTTAAGAGAGAAATGTATGTGACATCAGCTCTTCACCGGGAAGTGATGTAACAGGAACTCAGGGCACTGTTGTTCATCGTCCTGTATCCCACTAGAGTGCCTTAGCTAGTGCTGAGCATAATAGTTTCCCGTTAAAAATCCTCTTGGGGAGTTGATGGCGTTCCAAAGTAAAATGCTATAGCTTTTGTTTTGACCTGCATGTCATGTCCTATCTTTCATCTTGTGGGGGAACTCCCCCTACTGCCACCCCACCATGTGGTCCAGGTGGGACTTTGTCAATTAAGATAGATTGCTCAGCTGGGAGGAAGTTGCTGATTGTACCCTAATTGGGGAGAGCCCATCTGCAGAGGATGGCCAATTCGAAGTGAGAGATGATGGCACCCTCTTGACATTAGGCTGCATTTTACCCGGCAATATGAAGTCATAAATCCCCGCCCCCCTTCTTTTGACTTAAACTTGTGGATTGGATTTCTGCCACTTGCAACTGAAAGTCCTGACTCTCTCTTCCTTATACCCTGTAAGGCAGCAATGGTCTCTCTCGTCCCATTAGTAAAAGAGAGTGTTATAAGTAAAAAGTCAAAACTGGAAGATTTTATTTAAAATGTATTTATAGTATTATCCTATATAATCAAATGCTATGCTACCATTAAATGATACTTAATAAGGCAATGTATCAAGGAACAATGAACAGGTGTTAGTTTTGCAATTAGAAAACCATCTTTGAAGTAAGTTTTACGTCAGGAAGAGTGCTTATAAGTCATGTCTGGGGAACCTCACAACCAGCCTGAATTCAGGTTTCTTTCTTTTTCTTATTACTAAACACTTGTAGCATACTTCCTACATGCCAGACATGTTCTTTTCATCCTAACAGTGACTTCATGAGGTAAGTTCTGTTATTCCCACTTTATAAGTTAGGAAACTGAGGCACACAAGTAAAGTGACTTCTCCACAGTCACACAGTGGTGGCACCTGGGTTTAAACTGAGCATCCTTTTTCTCAACTCTGAACAATTTAAATATGCTGCCTCTTAAAGGCATTTATTTATTGAATAACTGCTATCTGAAAGGAGAGAAATTATTTTATTTTTAAAAGGCCTAAACTGCACTTAGTTACCTTTTTTTTTTTTTTTGGTCTTGAGGATTTAACCAGTGAAGGAAGAGAAAGTAAGAACAGAGAAGAAAAACAGAAAGAAAAAAGAGGAAAGAGTGTATGGGAGAAGGAAAGAGAGAAAGGGAAAGGAAAAGTTTGCATGCAAAAGAGTGCATGGGGTTATGAGGTTGAGGGGAAGATAGAATCACCTGATTTTCTCTTGGGAATTAGTAAATCACTTATTAGGGCTTCTCACTTAAATCTTAATTTGTTGATTAACCAGTATTCTTAGCTCTTTATAATGTTTTTAAAATATAGCTATAATTCACATAACATAGAATTCACCCTTTTAAAGTGTACGGTTCAATTTATATTCACTATTCAATTCTAAACTTTTCTATCACCCTCAAAAGAAACTCCATACCATTAACAGTCACCTCCCTCCCCGCCCCCACCCCCGGCAGCCATTAATCCACTCTCTGTCTCTATGGATTTGCCTATTCAAGGCATATCATGTAAATGAAATCATACAGTACGTGGCCTTTAGTGTTTGGCTTTTTTCACGTAGCATAATGTTTTCAAGGTTCATCCACATTATAGCATATGTCGGTACCTCATTCCTTTTTATGGCTAAATAATATTCCATTTTATGGATAGAACACATTTATCTACTCATCAGTTGCTGGCCATTTGGGTTGTTTTCACTCCTTGGCTATTGTGAATAATGCTGCTCTGTTTGTGTGGACGTGATTTCATTTCTCTTGGATTTATACCTAGGAGTAGAATTGCTGGGTCACATTGATGACTCTATACTTAACTCTTTGAAGAACTGCCAAACTTCCTAGCTCGTTAACTTCTCATCCTTAAATATCATTTATGGGTGGTTCCATAAATATAACTTGGTGTCTATGTTCTTTGGCCGCAGTGGGATGTGGTATGCCCTTAAAAAAATGGACCCTCTTTTGTTGAAGCTGACATGCCATGCAACAGCCTTCTGTAGCAGGAAGTTGAATTGTGGGTTCTTACAGGCCAGGCTTCTGTCCAGTCTACCTGCAGATATAACATCCTGAGGGAGGATCCCCAACAGTGAGTCTTGACCAATAGTAACGAGTCATCTGAGGGGCAGGGGTGGAAAATGGTCCAGTTTAACCCAACGCAGCAGAGCAACTCCTCACCCCACAAAAGTGGCCCCAACACAAAAAAACAACCAAGAAATTAAAAAACACAGAAAACCAGATGATCTGGACTCCCTCTTTTGCCAAGTTCCTAAGTCAGAAATTCCTATACTAGCCAATAATTAAGGTATGGATGAGCTTCGTGATTTATCACATGTTCTCATGTGTAATATATGATGGGTCCTCGCAGTAGCTCCATGAGCTTGGGCGAGCAGTTACTCTTCTCTTGATCCCAAGTTTACACCCGAGGACATGGGATCGTGATTTGCTCCAGGTTAGAAAGTGGCCGTTAGTAAGAGACAGATGGAGCATTCAGACTTTTGACTTAGAGTTCTGTACTCTTTTATTATGAACTCTTGGCAGTGTTTACACTCATTTAAAAATCTGGATAAAGGTGCTCTGATTTTTTTTTTTTTTTTTAAAGAATCATGTTAGTAAGAGAGTTTGAGCTTTGCTTTGGGAAGCTTCAATCAAATTATGGTTGGATTTTTGGCTGATCTTAGGGTCTCATTTGAGCTGTAAGAGCAAATAGAAGGATGTTCCTCTTGCTTTAAGTAGCTAGTAAAATTCAAACTGGTGGATAGGCTCAGCTGTGGGATCAAAAATGGTTTACAGAAACCTTTAGGATGTTTCTGTTTGTCTAAGTGTTTTAAAAATCAACTTAATTGAGGTTGTCTGAAGGTGTTTGAAAGTTTCAGAGATGCAGTTGTGTATTTATACTTCACTGTGATTAAACAGATGGACACATACATCCCTTCTTCTCCCCAAAACCCTAAACCCCACGGCTGTGGCTTTGACTAAAGTAAGAAAACATCTTTTTATTCATAAGCCCTAAATCAGGTACATAGCGGATCTCGTGCAAATATGATGAAGAAAGTACTTTAAAATGTTTTTAAGCTAACTAGGTAGGTACAGATAAATGTTTTGTTACTAACACATTAGAAAATAAAAGTAAAGTGGGTGACTATGCATTTGAAGAGGACTTTTTGGCTTCTTCCTGGCTTATCAAAACTATTGATTTAATAGGTAGATCTCAACTGAGCATGCCCAGAGGAGCACAGATTCTTAAATAGTGGGTCCTAAAATAAGGCATTTTAACTGATAGAAAACGAGTGCTCTTTAGGCTGTTACCCCTTGACTGTAATGTAGCCTGTACACACTGAGGTGGTCAGTTTCCAGCCAAGCTGAGCAAGCCTTGCAGTATCCTGGAGGGCCTGGGGATTAGGTCACCAATAGGGTGGTGGCACCTGCAGGAATTCGGAACCTGGTCCTGAGGACCATGGGTGCTACTTAATCTCAGCGCTGTGTCTGACGGACCACTGGAGGCTAGGAAGAGCTTCCGCCTCTGGTTCTGGGGCCTTGAAGGTTTCTTCCAAGCCTCTGGTGCCTCCTCCCTTAACTAACGTTTTTAACGATGGGCTTGGGGGACGGGGCTCTGAAAATTATATGCTGTTTGAGGTTCTCTGGGCACCATTCACTTAGACTAACCTGGGCATGACTTGCTCTAGAGAAAGCTGGAAATTTTCTTCCCAGTGCTTCTCTGATGTACAGAGAGTGTTTTCTTTCCTTTCTTTGGGTGTGTGTTTGCACATTCCCTGCCAGCACTGTCTCCAGACACCAGGGTGTTTGCAGTCTTGAGCTGGGCAAGGCTCTCAGCCAGCCACCAGCTGGGGGTTTTCTGGTGGTCTTTCCACCCGCGCCCTGGGAAACCAGCTCTTCTCATAGTATCTCGGTGGAGCGGCCCAGACATAGTTTGGAACTCCTTTGCAGGAACTGGCCGTGCATCTCCAGAAAACACTCATGATCTTTGGTACCAAGTGGCTTCTGTTGGGTGCTTTCTCCCTTCTTCAGCCAGTTGCCAGTCTCCGATTAGGGGTTTGGTGTTCAGAGGATTCTCAGAGGAGCTATTGATCTAGCCAGTTGTGTCTGTCCTGTAATTCTCTTCTTGCTTGAAGAAAGACTGTACTTTCTTGTTAGAAGTCCAGTATTCATCGATATTAATTTATACAGTCATTTCTTAGGCCCTTTCTTGTCTGATATTAAGGGTTCTGCAGAGATTGGCCACTCTGGGCTGATCTCACAACTTTGAATGGAATTCACTCTGGTCCGATTGACCCAGGCCCCCAAAAGTGCATCTTGAGGCCTCATGCTCTGATCTGAGTCATTCTCTTTCATGTGGGGATAATGTCCTTGGGCCTGGTAGTTCCCGTAAGAGGCAGAGACTCATCTGTTCTGAGTACCTTTTGGTGAGTACTTCAGCAGCCATGGTCAGAACATCCTCCTGGTTCTGTTTTGGGAACAATGAGAGTGTAGGTGGGCACAGCAGCAGATTCCTCAGCTTCAAACAGGGCCCCGAAGTGGAACCAATTACCAACCTCCTCCTGCCCCTTGAAATCCATGGAGCCGCAAGGGTCTCCTGTGATCACATCTTAAGCAGGCTGCTGGTCTACCACTGTGAGCACCCCATTTACTTCTTTCAAGCTGCTGACTGTTGACTCTACCACCTGGTTGGGGCCCTTACTGTTGCCAGCCCTAGGCCACATCAGGGAAAAGATGGGGCCGGACCTGCCTGAGCCCCTTCCTTGTCGGCCCCTTTTTTTTCCATGCTCATCAGCTTGACCTGCGATCCCCCCTTTGCCCGTGAGTCCATCTAACACACTGTATTAGCTTGGGCTGCCAGAACAAAGTGCCATGGACCAGGGTAGGCGGCGGAGGCTTAAACAATCGACACTTATTTTCTTAAAGTTCTGGGGACTGGAAGTTCAAGATCAAAGTGTCATTAGCAGGGTTGTTTCCTCTGAGGCCTCTCTTCTTGCCTTGTAGATGGTGCCGTCTCATTGTGTTTTCACATGGTCTGCCCTCTGTGTTTGTGTCCCGATCTCTTCTTTTGAGGACACCAGTCATATTGGGTTAGGGCCCACTCTAGTGACTTCATTTTAACTTAATCACCTCTTTACATACCCCTTCTCCAAACACAGTCACATCCTGAGGTACTAGGGTTAGGACTTCAACATGTGAATTTTGGGGGCAATGCAGTTCAGCTTATATGACACACTCTGTAATTCTTGTCTGAACTCCCACGAGTTCAGCCTGTGCCTGCATACAGAACTGTGTGTCTTGATCAACGTTGCGTGGAATTTGAAAAAATAATAAAATTTACATAAGTTTGTAATATATTGGGGACATCTGAGAATCTTTTTCTGTAAGGTAATTACTGGTTTTAGTGCTGTCATGTTTCCTCTTTAAACTTTAAAAATATTTAGTTACTTACTATACACTAATCATATAGTCTACTTTATTGACTTTGTTTTGTGTGTGTTTCTTCAGATAATTTGAAAGGTTTACAATCTGCTTTTGGTTTATAACAACTGTATAACTTTAATACCACTGTGAGCTGTGACAAAATTATTCTGACAAGTGATAGTCTTAACAAAAACCATGAACATTTATTATACTTTAGAAAAATAAAAATTAACCCTCTCCACAACCTTGCATTGTAAGGTATCTATTATACACATTTTAAAGGTGAGGAATTCATAGAAAGCTTGCTTGAGGCCACTTGTCTTAGCACCTAGCAGAGTCTGATTCTGAAGTCCTGCCGCTAACCTTGTGTTGTGGGGCCTGCATGTTCCAGGTAGCCACCGGCATTGCCTCCAATCCCTCCCCTTTATTTCTTTGGAGCTGGGTTCTCTGGAGGGGAGAATTCAGAGATGCGTATCTTAGGTGTTTGGACCTGCCCTGGAGTATCTGGAGGGTTTATTTAGGCCTACCTGGGCACTCATTCAAACAGTGGCTCTAGAGTTTTTTCAGTGTGGCCTGTGGACACCATCCCGAGACAGGAAATTTCACGAGACAGGAAATTTCAGAGATGAGTCAGGCCCAGGGCCCTGGGGCATCTCCCTGGGTCTCCAGAAGTAGCCTTTCCATGGCTCTCAGATGGGCCCAGCTGGTTGTGGGTTGAGGTGTGGGCAGCTCAGCAGCCATCAGACCCCTCTGTGTGTGTCTACCCCTGCTTGAGGGACCCACTGAGGCACAGTGGGGTGACGACTAGCACGGGGCCCTTCATCTTTAGCACTTGTGTTAGCAGTACCATAGAAGGGACTCAGATTCTTTTTTTACCTCAGCGTGGTAGCATAGAGGGGCACAGTGATACTCCCAGTGCATGACCACCTGTCCTCTGGTGCCACAGACCAGTACCGGTTCGTGACTTGTTTGGAACCGGGCTGTACGGCAGGAGGTGAGCAGTGGACAAGGGAGCAAAGCTTCATCTGTATTTGTAGCCACTCCCCAGAACTAGCATCACCTCCTCAGCTCCACTTTAGATCATCAGGCATTAGATTCTCATAGGAACACTGGTCTCTGAGGCCAAAAGGGTTGGGGACCACTGCTTTGGGGGAATTCTGGTGAGGAGCACCTTAGCAGCAGTATCAGCCAGACTTCAACCAGAGAAGCAGAACCAGTAGGAGATACACACATAGATATAGACGTATGTCATACACATAGACATACACATATGTAGACATAGGCACACATGCACATATATACATAGACACATGTGTGGACAGACACATTCATAGACTTCCACACAGTGCATAGACACACACAGACATATGTAGACACACATAAATATATATTTTTATTTATTTTTAATTAATTTATTTAGGCGGGGCAACCTTTGGTTGACTTCACAGATTGCAAGGATCTTGCCAGCTTATAACCCCTTATCTATTTATTTTTGCGCCTACAGCACCTGGTCTTCCTAGGTGGTCTCCCATTCAAGTACTAACCAGGCCTGACCCTGCTTAGCTTCCGAGATCAAATGGGGTCGGGCTTGTTCAGGGTGGCATGGCCATAGACGATATATACATTTTAAAGAGAAGTTTTGTTTTGTTTTGTTTTTTGTTTTTGTTGTTTTTGTTTTTGTTTTTACAGGGAATTGGTCTTTTGCCATTGAGGAGTTAAGCTGTCTCTGTGAGGCTGTGGTCTCCACATCTGATGCTGGAGTTTGAAACCCACGGGGCAGCCCGAGTCAGGAAGGAAATATCATGAGCTGGGACTCCTCAAGGACAGGCTGAGATTACCTCTCACCTTGGTGGTGCGGTGATCCTGCAGAGGCCAGGCCCTTTGTCACAGAATGAACTATATAAACCTTGCCCAGGCATCAGAGAAGCTGAGTGGGGTCTGGGGAAGGGCGGGGTATCTGTGGCTGGGCCAGTGCTTCATGCCAGAGTGGCAGTCAGCACGTCCGCAACAACATGCATGGCTGCTGCTTCCCTTGAGCCCTCCAGACCTCTCGAGGATCTTCCTGTGGTCTACCCTAACCAGTACATACAAGGTGAATTCTGGGAACTGAAATTCATCATCGCCAAGTTGACACATTAGAAATCCATCACACCACCAGAAGGTTGGGTGAACTGGTGGGAAGACAGGAGATTTGGGAGTCAGAGCGATCTAAACTTAGGGAAATTACCTGATTTGTGCCTCTTCGATGAAGGGGGAATAATAATACAAATCCCCTCTTTAAAGAGGGTCATTAATTGGGTGTATTAAATGGAATGAAGGATGTTAGGTGTCTCACTTTGCTCCTGAACCTAGGGTAGAAATCTCAGGCCTTGTACAGTTTTTGACAGTATCCACGAACACAATAACGCTACATAATTAAATTTCATTCTGTCCCCTCAGTAAGTGGCTTCTTCACATAGGGCTTGTGTATTCCCTACATTAAATTTATTCCTAGGAAGTTGAAATTTCTTCTTGTTATTGTGAGTGAAAATTTAATTATGTTTTTAAATTTGTTATATATATGGTTCCGGAAAGATGTTAATAAATAGTCATGTTCTGTCTTTAATGGGAATTCCTCTGGGGTTTCATCATAACTCTGATAACTGGCTGTTGGTTTTAGATAGCATGTATATTTTCTATTTAGCATTTTAATATCCCTTTTATGTGTGTTTTTCTGTGTCCTCATGGAGAATATTAGATTAGGCTGGTCCTAATACCAAATAGAAGTACTTTTGAAGCCACAAATAGGTGTGGAATTTTGTCAACTGACAAAAGCATTTCTCAATCATATATTTTTTCATTTTTGAAATATTAATGTGATTCATGACATTAATAGATTTCCTAGCAGGGCAGATGTTGCAATCAGAGGCAGTTGGGTGGAAAGAGCCTAGGCCAGAGTATCTGGATACCTGGACTCTGGTCCTGGTTTGGTTCTTGATTACAAATTTGACCTTGGACAAGGCAATATGTTTCATTATTCCTTTTAATAATGTCCTGCATCCCTGTTTCCTTACTCATGAAATGGCATAGTTAGGTTTTCCTTCCCTTCTTACGAGTGAGTTAGAAGGATAGCAATGAATCAATAGTTCCTTCATCTACACTTTTTAAAATGCTTTCTCATCTACAAAAGAACCATTGAAAGTGTCACATGAGGGGGTATTATGATCCTACTTACTGTACCCTCATCAACCAAGAATTCACTTGTTCATTCACTTATTCATCCAACAAATATTTATTGAGCAACTGCAGTGTTCTAGGAATTGTTCCTGACACTGAGAATACAGCAGTAAACAAGGTAGACACATTTCCTGCACAGTGGCGCTTACATTCCAGTAAACACACACACTTTCACATATACGTCTGCTGAGTGACATATGAAGATATGAAGATATATAAAGCAGGGAGAGGGGATGGGGAGCGAGGCGGAGTGGGGGAGGCTTACTTTAAGTGGGGTGGTCAGGGAAGACCTCTTTGAGGTGACATATGAGCAGAGAACTAAATGAAGAGGGAGAATGAGCCAGATGAAAATCTGGGGGAAGAATGCTTTCCGCAGAGGAAGAGTAAGTGCAAAGTTCCTATGGAACAGCAGTGATGCCACGCAGCTTGAGTTGGGAAAACAGGAGGTAAGGGAAAGGATTTGCAGTCTGAGAGGCTTAGGAGGGCCAGATACTGCAGGACCTCGTTGGCTATCACAAAGACTCATTTTCTTTTTTTGTGTGAAGGGAAGCCATTGGGGGCTTGTGAGCTGTGTGTGACACGATCAGGTTTCTTATCCTAAATTGGTCACTGGCTGCCAGTGGAGAATGGATTGAAGTGGGTTACGGGTTGAGGTAAACAGGGATGGTTGGCTCCATCTGGGATGATGGCAGTGGAGTTGGTGAGAAGCATCGGATTTGGGGTCCAGTTTGAAGGAGGCGCTGACAGGATTTGCTGATGGATTACAAGTCTCATCTTAGAGACAGCTACTTGGCTTTTCCTGTGAGAAGAAAATGTGTCAGACCCCCCCCCCCCCGCCTTCTACAGTCTGGGGAAATCTGGCTGCATTTTCCACAGCACCATTGTGCTGAGTTGGGAGAAACTCTGAGGACCCCCAGCAACTCTCAAAACCTCTGGCTGGACGGAGAGATGAAAATAACTAAGGGGTTCGGATGACCTTGGGAGAAATTCTGTTCTGTGGCCAAGCCCAGAAACACTCTAGGATTGATCTGATCCATGGGAGAAGAAACTGCCCATATACCCCAGCCTCCCCGTGGGTCATCGGCAATTTGCTCGGAAAGAAAGATGAGCAAGTTGGCCAGGTGCCACTCTGTTACAGTCGGCGTTAGTCATGGGACACTTTGCCACGGGTGACATCGTGGTTAATTAATAAAAGACAGACACCATTTGGGAGGCATTTGCTTTAATTCGGGGTGTCTAGTCCTTCTGCAGACAGCCCGTTGTGCTGTTGCAGCCAGAACCCACCCATGTGCTCCAGTGGGGCCAAGTTGCTAATTTATGTCCTTCTTCTTTAAACTCTCCCCTTAATTCTGAACAGGAAGAAGTCTCATTTCTCCCTAAATATCACAGCTTCAAGTCTTCCCCACTGTTTTCTGCTTGTATTCCTTCCTTTGATCTTCTGTTGAAAATTACTTTCCTTCCCAGAGCTTAGGCATCCAGCTCTGAGCAGAGCAGCGCTCACCTCCTTTAGCTGCCAGGCACCCCATCACCACGCCCCCAGGACTGAGGCCTGGGGATGTTCTCACTTCTTCTATGTGCTCACTGGGCACAGAGCTCAGAAGGAGGTACCAGACCTTGGATGGTAGAGAAAGAAAAAGAAGGCATTGTGCCTGCACTGCCGGCTTATTTCCCTCCATGTGGAGACAGGAAAGCACATGTTAAAAATAATATTAAAAGGTAAAATCAGAAATATAAATGTATAGTAGCAGAGCCTGTTTGGGCATTCATAGCTGCTCCTCAACCCTTATTAGTTTAGGCCAGCTCAGTCCCTGGCCTTTCTTATGGAGAACCAGTCTGAGTAATGGGCAGAGAAACAAAATTGGAGAGGTCTGGAAGGCTTGTTTCAGGACGGAGGGAGAAAGGACTGATCTTGAACCTCTTTGTGTGTGAGGGTCTGTCTTCTGTCTGTCTTTTGTGGAAGGATGCCTGCTGGGGAGAAAGGCCCAACCAAGCTGTGGGGGCGGGGGAGGAATTTAAAGTCCTTTAGATAAAGGGAGGAAGGAGATTTGCCTGTGGAGTCAGATTGAAAGGGAGGATAAGATTTTAAGTTCTGCTCTGTGTTATGAATGTAGCCCCTCACCCCCCTTTTTAAAGAGGCTTTAGTTAAAAATCAAATTGCTTTTGAAGTAAGTTTTGGTGACCCGAGTGATGTTTTTCCAAATGTGATACCATACAGAGACTGAGTTACAGCTCTGTAGACAAAGACATGGATGATGAGTGGCAATCATCTCTGTGTGTACACATGTGTTTACATGTATACATATATGCAAGGTGGGGGTGGGATTGAAGAGCAAGAATTAAGAATTGCTGGGTTACATGGTAATTGAGCTTTTGAGGAACTGGCAGACTATTTTGCAAAGTTGCTCTGTAGTTTTGTTTTCCCATCTGCTTGAGGGTCTAATATCTGCATCCTCACCAATATTTGTTAGTATCTTTTTGATTATAGCCATTCCAGTGGGTGAGAAGCAGTGTGTCCTATAGTTTTGATTTGCATTTCCCTAAAGGCAAATGATGTTGAGGCTATTCATGTGCTTATTGCCTGCTCTTATATCTTTTTTGGAGAAAGCTCTTTGTCCATGTTTAAAAAATTGTTACATAACAAGTGTCTTTTTCTTATAAGTGTTCTTTATATATTCCAAATAAAAATCCCTTATTAGATACATGATTTGCAATTTTTTTCTTCTGTTCTGTGGGTTCCCTTGCTTATGCTTTTTAGTGTAGTACTTAAAATGTTACCTGATCCAAAGTCATGAAGATTTACACTTGTATTTTCTTCTAAGGGTCGTATAGTGTTAGCTCTTACATTTAGAACTTGAGCTTTTTTGAGTTAATTTTTTAAATGGTCTGAGAAAGGGGGACAGCTTTATTCTTTTGCATGTGGCTCTCTGTTGTCCCAGCATCATTTGTTAAAAAGACGGTTTTTTCCTCATCCATAGCCTTGGCACTTTGTCATCAAGGCTTCTTTACCAGTGTTATTTATTTAAATCAGTGGGCGGGGAAGCCCACTGTCATGTCTGTGTACTGACCCACAGGGAGAAATCAAATCATTCGAAGGTCATTTACATTAAAAGATGCCTTTGTTTGGAATTTTAAACAAGATTTCAATGAAAACTTTTACTGAAAATGAAAATAGGCAATGAACAATGCTGTTGAATAAATATAAGTAATGAAACACTGAGTTTTATATTCTGGCCCAGTTAAGGGTGAGCGGGGGAGGCACTTGGCCTCAGCTTGCTCTGGAATTCGATGGTCTGTGGATTGAAAATCAGAGCTGAGTGCACCAAGTGTGGGAGCCTGGACTGTGGGTCTGTGAGCACAGGCTCCCCATATCCCCCTCACCCCCCACAATCCCCCTAATAGATCCTCAGCTCCTCGGCAGCAGGAGGTCAGTGCAGGGACAGTGGGCAGAGGGGAGTAGTCATCTGTGGGACACTCCACATTGTTTCTTGGCCTTGATTTAGGAAGGGGATTAGGGAATTGTTTCCTCTAGAAGCCTCCACCGCAAAATGGAATCAGAATGGAATCCTGGAGTGCTGTGGCCTTTGCCTCCCACGTGTGGGTTGGGTGGCGGAGCCGCCCCGGAACCTGGGGTGTGGGCCAGGAGGATGCATGCATGGCCTCATGTGTGACTCGGGGCCCCAGGCGGGGCAGGGCCGTGTGCTGGGCTCCCAGGCCTGGCCTGACTCCCTGGAAACTGGACCTGGAGCCCCTGCTGGCCCGGCTGCTCCTGGGAGTCCACCCAAGCTGAATACCCGAGAGCAGAGGATTAGCTAAGCCCCAGATGTTTAGAGCCCTGACTCAATGTTTGCGTGTGCTCTGTCGAGAGCTTATGTGGCCCCAGCGGTGGTCCTGGAATTGACTCAGATCTTTGAATGGTTCTGGTGTTTAATCAGCATTTCTAGGGAGAGGCTTGGGGTTCTAGGGTTTACTCAGAGCTTTCTGCCCAGGTCCTCTCAGCCTGGTTGTTAGAACTTGCCTTTTTTCAGGCGTTAGGGGGCTGGAGACGTGGCTCATGTCTTGGAGGGGAATCTAGTCAGAGCTCTGGGTTAGGGACGTTCTCTGCCTAGGTCCAGCATTTCCCTTGTTCAGGTTGGTGCTTTAAAATCAAAGTTCTTAAGTAAGAGTTGTGTCCTCAAGGCCTGAGTCTCACCCTCTGTGAGTGCACAGTTGAAATGCTTTCAGGGGCGTTAGTGGGGCTGTTGACGATGAGGGTTCCGGAGCAAAGAAAAACTGAGCATTGCGTGCAGCCCTTCCAGCCCAGGTCTCCATCCGTGGAGCCCCAGCTCCTGCTCCACTAGCCCCCACCTGGCCCAGTTTCATACTGCAGGCTGTGCAGAAGGGGGAGGGCTACATGGTGGCCGCCGGAAGCCAGTTCTCCTGATGCAAGCGGAAGCTGGGTCCAGGAGGGGCTCGTGGAGGCACCACTGCCTTCTTTCCCAGGGATTCCTGAGTCACTGCTTAGAAATTAGCCTCAGTGTTCAGAGCAGAGCTGATACCCACAATCACAGAATGTTGGATTATCTCTGGTGTGTGGTGACTGATGCAGATGTCAGGGGTCAGGTAGGTCACTAAGATCTGAGGAATTATGTGCTGCTAGAAATAGGCAGCATTGGCCAGTCATGGGTACCATATGCCCAGCTGGAAATCTAAAATCTCTCCATCGTGTAATGTTGGTAATTGATTCAAATCAAAAACAACAGCAAACAGTGCAGTGAGCTGTTCAAAACCTACCAGCGACCTGGATCCAGCCTTCAGGTTGTATCCTTCTCCCAATCTGGTAAGCAGCCTGCACTCACACCTCAGTTTCTAGACTTCCCGCTCTGGTGCTGTGTCCAGTAAACCAAACCATTACTCTCCAGTCAGGAAATGGAGACCCAATGAGGTTAAGGAAGATCATCTGGCTTAGTAAGGGGCGAAGTCAGGATTTGAACGCAGAACCCCTGGCTCTAGCTGCTCTGTTGTCACTGGGACGAGAATCCAGGTCCGCTGGGTTCCATAGCATATTCCCTTTCCACAGCTGGGACTGGCGCCTGACCGTCAAAGCCGGGCTGTTGCTAAACCAGCAAGCAGCTTCTGTGGACTTCTGTGGACTTTCCAGGAACAGATCTTGAGGGTGTATGCTTACATGTGCTTGCATGTGCTTGCGTGTGCTCATAATTGTGCACATGTGCATGTGAATTCTCTCTTCATCTTTTCCCTTACTCTCATTCATTATGAGTGTCTTCCCTGAGAACTCCAAGGAATTCCCCCAGAAGGAAGGTATTTGGAGCAAATACTTTTTCTTGTCTGAGAATCGGCTCCCTCTTGCAGGAAGGGACCATTTAACCCTTGCCCTCTCTTGAGTCACTGGGTCAGTCACTGCTGATGAGTTGGTGACCAGGGAAGGCCAATAGTGTTGTCAAGCTCAGCCCCTGTTGTGGGCACCCTGTGGGTCAGGGGCTGCCCTGAGATGGTGAACCAGCTGACACATGAGTCTAGGCCACAGACTGGCGGCACCCACAATGGTCAGACCATGTGAGCTCACAGAGTCTACCTCATCCAGCTCCCTCTGGCTCTGTGATATAAATTGGGAGGAGGGTTTGGGTGTGTGTAAGGGTGGGGGAAGAGGAGGGAAGTGTTAATAAATAAAACAGGGTGGAGGGCTTCTAAAAGATTTACTAGCTAAATATTTTCCGGATGTTTTCCTAGGCCTTTAAGGCTGATCCAGAGGAGGGCTTAACAGGACTTCAGTGGTCCCCACTCTCAGCCAACCTCTCATACCCTGGCCTCATTCCCAGCACCACCCAGATCCCACCCACCCCCAGTTTCTCCATCACGATTTACTCCCCTCTTTCATCCTACTGGGAAAGAAAGAATAATTTCCTTACTTTCCTGGTTTTAATCATACATGTAGTTATACACCTGTTTTCTCCTTTAAACATAATATTTTTGAATATCTTTCTCTGTCACTAAGTGTATCTAAAGCATTTTTTTTTAGTATTTGCTATTAGTTCATTATGTGAACGAACTATTTATTATTTAAATCCCCTAGTGATGGACACTGAGATTACTTTTGTTTTTTTTGCTCTTATTAAAATTACTGAAGCTGACATTCCCTGTGATGTCATCTTTTTGTGCTGAGATTAATTTCCTGGAAAAAAGAGTGCTATACCAATTTTTTAGCCCTGGAGAATACCTGAAGCTCTATTCTCTGGCCAAGGCTAGGATTTGGTGGCCTAAAGGGAGTTCTTAATGGGATCTGTTATGATCTGCCAATGATGCTGTGGAAGCTAGGTGAGAGGGAGGCCGCGTCTCTGCTAGCGGGAGCTCATGTCTGTGTGTGGGGGGTGCATGGGGTATCTTGGTTCCCTCCTTTGGAATTTGGCAAGAGGCTATCGTGGAGGCTGTCTTTCCTCTGGGGCTTTGTTCTGTGGGTCTCATTGAGGACCCCTCCGTGTGGCCCGAGTTCTGCAGTGTGAGCGAGGGGCAGTTTGCCCTGGACCGTCCATTTGCTTTCACCCTTGGACTGGCCTTTCCTTGTCGGAGGCTTGTGCAAGGCCACGCCATGAAGGGCCGGTTGGAGCCGGGAGCCATGTGGGGAGCCCTCTTGGGCACAGTGACTGCTCTGTTTCCTCCTCTACCTCGCCAGGGGCCTCCATTCACTGCAAGGAGAGTCACGCATTCCCCCTTGAGATAAGAATAGAGCCTGACTGTGCCCCAGGACAGAGTCCAGCTTCTTCAGTTGGCCCTCCGAGGCCTGGCAAGCACTCCCAGATGGTACTGGCATGAGTGGGCCCTGGCCGCCTGCCCCACCAGCCCCTTGTGCATTGTGCGGCTGGGACACTGGGTACAGTGTGTTTGCGTGGACTGCCACCTCACCCCACCACTGTCTCCATGCTCTGCTCAGGATGGAGGGTCTTGGCCTGGAATCAGCTGCTCCAGGGTTCTGCTGTGCCCCTTCCCTTCTCTGGGGCCTTGGACTCTACCCTCCAAGATTTGAAAACTCCCCTGAGTAGCCACGTCTATCTATTCCTGGACCAGGGAATGGAACCCTTGCTTGGAGAGGGGAGCAAGCTGTAGGAGAGGGCCTGCAGTTGGATGTTAAAGGCAGCAGCCTAGGGACCCCAGTGGCTTCTTTCTACAACCCCAAGGAACAGGAAACAAGAACTGGCAGGGGCAACAGTTTGTGTGAGTGATGACTGGGTGCTGGGACTTCCACCCTCAGCCCCACATGTGTTTGAGGAGGGAGCTGGAACGGCCTGTGTTAGTTCAACAGCAAGACTGGACCAGGTGGTGTTAACTGGGGTTGAGGGTAGGTAGGGGACACTGAGGGGTGGAGCGTTCCTGGCTATCCTTGTGATCATTTTGGGTGATCTCTAGCGTACATTTTAGTTTCCGTATTCTGAGGTGAGGCTTCTGGAAGTGTGGTCCCTGGACCAGCAGCATTTGCATCACCTGGGAACTTGCTGGAGATGCATTTTCTCAGGCCCCGCACCTACTCAGTCAGAAACCAGGAGTGTCTCTCCCCGGGCCCCACCCCCGTCCCTCCCCCACATCTATGTTTAAGGAGCTCTCCTCCAGGAAATTCTGCTGCCATTCCAATGCTTCCTGGACCACTGCTGCAAGTAGGGTGTTTGAAAAAAAGCTTTCAGTGTTTTCCCTGTGTTTGACAGGTGACTCAAATTGAGTGTTGAAGGCCACAGACTACCTAAAGGGTGTGTGCCCCACCTAAAGGTATTCAAAGAAAGAGATATAAAAATATTTGTTTGAACACGGAGTCTCCCATTTGGCCTTAAAAAAAAAAAATGAAGATCTTTAACCTGCGCATGTTCACATATTTCAGTTAATTCTATAGTGGTGTGTTTCGCATATATGGGTGAAAAAAAAGAAGGCTTGTGGTCATAAATGACGTGGTGTAGTGGAGATGTGACTGGGAGCTGGGGGCTTTCCACCCTCCCTTCTGTGGCTGTTAACCAAACCTGCAGTCCTCAACCCTAAGGTAGGGAGGTGATCATGCTGCCCTTCTGGTGGGAAGCTCCCAGTAAGCCAGGCGCCAGGTGGCTCCTTGCCTGGTTTGGGAAAAGAAGTGTGTTTTTTGAATAGGGCCACATAAATAAACCCAGGTGTTAGGGAAAATGCCTTGAGTGAAGGTTACCTGGGTTCTTATCTTAGCATGCCTGAGACCGAGGGGGAAGATGTGGGTTTCTAAAAGATGCTAGCTTAGGCACGAGCTACATTTCCAAGGAGAAAGCACTGTTTATTTGAAAGTCTTCAGTGGGCAGAGAGGGTGAGCGAAAACACAGTGACTGGCTTTAGGAGTTTCCAAAGCACAGTCCTTTGGGTGGGTCTAGGAGAGTGGTACTGCTCCTGTTTACAGATGAGAAGGCATACTTGGGATTCAGGTCACATATTTACTAGTAAGTTTTGTCCTTCGACGTTTTTCTCTCTCTTGCCACCTCTGAGCACCACTGAGGGCAATAGTGCTCACACCATTTAGAGAGTGGGGCTTTGACTGGTGGCCTTTGCAAGGTTGGCTTCTCGGTCATATCTCAGTGCCATTGGTGAGAGGTAATGACATCACCACATGCTTTTGGAGGCTTTGTGTCAAGGGGCCACAGAGCTCCAGGTAGTTATGGATCTGCCTACCACTTCCTCTCAAGTCTTCCCCTGTGACAGTTTGCCTCAGTGGTTTCTGAGATGAGTGTGCTGTGCTTGCAGGAGGGTTGCTGAACTCTTTTCTGAGGTTTCCGTGGCACCCAGGAATCTTCTAGTTTTCTGAGACTTTGTTGGGATGAAGGGGGTAGGAGAAGCACGTGAGAGAGGTTGATGAGGAATAAGAAGCAATCTCAGTACCTTTGTACGTACCTATATTTATCATACTTTTTCCACCAATAAGTGGGCCTGTGACCTCACGTATGGATAGACTATTTTAACACAAATTTGTTGATTGAAAAATATTTAATAAAAGATAGCACTTACTGGTTTTTAGGCTCCATTCTGAACACTCATTTAATCCTCACAGCAAGCCTATAAATATTGCCAGGCCCATTTTACACTTGGGGAAACTGAGTCACAGAGGAGTTAAATCATTTCTTTAATGTCACCCAGCCAGTGAAAGGGTTCGTACCCAGGCCATCTCTCTCCAGAGCCCCTTATCTAAATGACAGCATACTCCTTCCTTTAGTAAGTACCCCCATCCCATAGAGGGAGAGGTGAGGACCCCTTTAGCCCCTGCAGCTCTGTCACTACCCCCATCCTAAATGGATCTGCACACTCAGTTTGAATAACTAGGTGGTTTCCAAGTTTGGGGTCCCAGCAGGCCTTTGCTTCATGTGGCTATTGTGAAGGGGAGGAAAAGATGAGAATGAGAGTAGTCGGGGAGAGGCACCCATAGCCTCCTTGCCTACATGCCTCCTTCCACCACCCCACTGCCTGCCTGCGAAGCTGGTAAGGGATGGAGGGCCCAGAGCAGCTTTGCTGAGAATCATCTGTTTGCTTTGGAGAACGGACCTTCCACTTATGGTCTGGGATTGAGTCCTGGTCTAGCTGAACCTTTGGGGGAGACACAGTATTAGGAAAGAAAAGTAAAAAGTGTCCCATCTTCTCAATTTCCTGCAACTCTGGGGGCAGATGAGATTGAAAGTGTTTATGGTAGGGCTGAGGGAGGTGGATGACATCAGTTCCTGGTGGCCGTTCCTTTGCATTGGTGGCTGTGTCATCCACTGGGGCCTAGGGCCAGCACTGGTCCAGCTGGCTCACTGCTGGACATGGAGTGGAAGGAGATGGAGAGTCCAGCGTCCAAGTCAGGGGTATGCACCAAAGGTTAGTCTTGACTTTCCTCCAAACAGGAAGAGCCTCTGTGCTTGGCTCACTTGTAGTTCCTTGATTAGCGCTGCTAAGAGTTGCCACTTGTGGTCAGAGGTGTGAGCTGCCAAACAGGTTTAATCTTCTAGCTGCCAAACCAGCCTAGGTGTGACATCCTCTGCTCATCTTCTACCCCTAGGCCACTGTGGCCCCCAGAATGAGCATAGCCAGGGAAAAGGAAACAAAGTCTGCCCAACAGAGATGCTCACATCAGAGGAGATGGCAGCCTGCCCGGCCCACTCAGTACTGTGGTTGGCACTTCTGAGAAGATGTTTGGTCTGAAGCATGGAATAGACATGGTAATTGAGAAGGTCCTGAAATCAGCAGATGCTTTGTGATAGTGACCAGCAAAGGTGTAAGGCCATTCTGTGGGCAGCTGCCAAGGAAAACACTGAGTTTCTGGTGGCTGAGCAGAGAGCACTGTTAACTGCGCCAGGTTGTAGCGAAGGTGGTGGTGGTGACGGTGGTGGTGGTGTGGAGACGTGAAGTAGGAGGAAAGAAGTGGTTGGGGCTCTCGATCAAGAATCAGACCCTCTTGGGAAGGACCTGCAGCCCTTTGTTTCATCATGTTTCATTTTGATAGGTATGCTTATAGGAATCCTATGAGACAGTGAGTTTCTGCTCATTCATAACCCTTCTAGAATTAGTTGTCTTAACATTTACCTTCCTGAATAAAATACAAGCTTTATAAGAGTAGGCAATGCCTGAGGCTTATGGTGAATATTCAGTAACTATTTGGTGAAGTAATGAATGAATGGTAGAAGGAAGGAAGTGAGCAGAGGAGCTAGAAAGATCTTCATCTGTGACTCGGAAGCAATTATAACATCTCGATGTATTAAAAATTGCCTCCCTGCCCCTGCCCCAACTCCTGATTCTCCTGACCTTTCTCTATTTTTTTTCTTCATTTTAATATTCTTTATGGTTTTTATGGTCTGCTCCCTCCCCAACTCTTGCCCCCCCCCATTTCCTCTTCTGTTTCATTCACCGATTTACCCTAAACATCTAGAAGCAGTGCCTGGCACTTGGTATTATTCACTAAATATTTGTCAAATGAATGGATGGATGAAGGTGCCCAGGAAGCACTCACCTTGTGCCATCTGTCCTTGGGAATCTGCTTGCTTTAGACATGCCATTTGAGCAGGTTGCCTGTTGTGCTAGTGTCCCATGGGTGGAGAAGGCCCGCATCCCCTGGGAGGTGCCTACATAGTCTGGCCACCTGCCCATGCCCCTGCTTTGTCCTCACAGGCACTGGGAGTAGGATGGCGCTGATACTGCACTATGCTCAACGAAGGATTTCCAGACTCCTTCGCAGGGTGGTGAGGGCCCCAGGTCAGGCCTAAGAGCCCACCAGGTATGAGTGGAGCTGTTTGCAGCTAAGGATTTCGGAGCCTCTGGCAGGACTGCATTCCTAAATCCCGCCCTCCTTCCCCTCCTTTCCCCACAGTTCAGTTCCCACCCACCCTGTGAGTTGTGAGAAGTGGAAAAATGCCTGGTTGAGCAATTGAGGGCTAAGGCAAAATCCTTGTTTACTCAGCCTCTATCTTCTTGTCTTATAACTAGTGCCCAGTTCACAGACCTAATCCGGAGAAGTCATGGCCACCTCCACATCCTGGGTGCTTCCCATTACTCTCAGGGTAAAGTCCAGCCCAAATTCTCAGCCCTGGGCGGCCTCCCCTTTGAGAGCCTTCGGCTGTGGATCAGTGAGTCCGTTTTTAATCCCTGCTCACAGTTTTGCTTTTGACCTTGTAACACTCCAGCTGCTTATTTGACATCTTCGTTCAACCTGTCCAAAACTTCACACCTGGTTTTTCCTCCCGGGTCTGTCTGGGCCACCCACAGCCTTTTCTACTCAGTAAATTGCAAGTCTGTCTTTGTAGCCGTGGGGGTCAAAACTCTTGACTCTCCTTTTCCTTTCCTAGCCCATGTTCATTTTGTCAGGTAAGCATGTTGACACTTCCTTCCAAACAGAATTAAAAAAAAAAAAATCCGGCCTCTTCTTACCACTCCCACTGGTATCATCTCGCTCTGAGCCACGGGTACCATCATTGTGCCCTTGGACTGTTGCAGTTGCCTACTGACCGTTCATCCAGACTGCAGTCTTTTGTTTTATCTAGTAAGTCTGATCATGTCCTGCTTCTCCTCAGAACATTCCACTGGGTCCCTGTGGCCAGGGTAGAAGCTGAAGAAGCTGCACAGTGGCTGACAAGGTGCTACATGATCAGGCCCCATTGTGGCTCTGACTTTAGGGTTTTTCTTTCTCTCATCTCACTCATTCCTCTCCTGAAAACTGGCCTCTGTGGTGGTTCAGATATTTCAGGCGTGCTTCCTCTGGGCCTTTGCAGCCCACAAAGCAAACTCTCTGCAGTGAGCTGAGTAATGGTCCTTCAAAGATGTCCATGTCCTAATCTTCAGGGACTGCAACTGTTACTTTACCTGGCAAATGCAGGTGTGATTAAGTTACAGATCTCAAGATAAGGAGATGATCATGGATTATCCAGGTGGGTTCAGTGTAATGACAAGTGTTGTTATAAGGGGAGACAGGAGGGCCAGGGTCAGTGGGAGATATGACAGTGGAAGCCAGAGATTCAAGTGATTCTAGGAAGGGGCCAGGAGCTAAGGAAAGCAGGCAGCCTCTAGACATTGAAAGAGACAAGGAAACCAGTTTTCTTCTAGGGCCTCTGGAAGGAGCCAGCTCTGCCAACACCTGCCTTTAGCTCAGCAAGACCCATTTCAGCCTTCTGAACCCCAGAACTGTATAAGTCTGTGTTGTAATTTTAAGCCCCTTAGTCTGTGATAATTTGGTTCAGCGGCCTCTGGAAGCTGAGCCACTCCTTCATCCCGTTCAGTCTCTTGTCCATTCTGCCATGCCCATCTCTGTATCTTCCTCTACTTTTCCTATTTTCTCCAGCACTTATCTCCTTCTAACAAAACTGAATCATTTACCTGTCAGTCAGGCATCTTGTAAGTCGTGTGTCTGTCCTCACAAGAATGTTAAATTCCCTTAGGTCACAGATCTTTGTTTTGTTGACCGATGTACCCCAGCACCTAAAACTGCATCCTGTGTATAAGAGGCGCTTAATCAAAGTTGTTGAATGAATGAGTGAACAAAAGAATTGTTTCTTGGCCTGGAATTGCCCCGTCTCCCTGCCCTGTTTTCTCTGCCTGTGTCCTCAAAGTCCATTTCAGCCTCACTTTTTTACAAAGTCTCTCTTGTGAGCGGCTTCCCTCTGAGTACGATGGCACTTCCTGTTGATCACTCTTGTCATGCGCCCAGTGATGGCGGGCAAGCTGGCTCTTTGCAGACCCCCACTCTGCCCAGGGCACTCACGCTCTGTCCCATCACGTGGGAGTAAGTCGCATTGCAGCCAGGGAATTAGTTTTGTTTTGTGTGTTTCTCACGTAGTGTCGTCAGATCTTAAGGGACCCAGTTGATCCGTACACCCAACCCCTTATTTCATCAGAGCTAGATGAAGATAACATGGAGAGGGGGGTTCCTGCTCAAAGTCAGCAGGTTGCCATGGTGATTTCTAGACCCTCTGAAGCTCAGATCTCCTGGTGCTTCTACTCCCAGCAAAATGATCTGTTTGG
Source organism: Rousettus aegyptiacus (assembly GCF_014176215.1). NCBI lineage: Eukaryota > Metazoa > Chordata > Mammalia > Chiroptera > Pteropodidae > Rousettus > Rousettus aegyptiacus. Next base: position 71,501,855 of record NW_023416309.1, read on the forward strand.
GGACTCCTCCCCACTGCCACATCCAGGGGCAGCAGGGCCTTGCTTGGAGCAGGTATGTAGAATTTGAAGGTTGGGAATCAGCCTTGGTGAAGCTGCTGGTAGGTACAGGAAGGCCTTTTAAAGGAAGGTGGGAGGTTTTCCCCAGGGACTAAGGGAGCCTGAGAGGCTTGTCTCGTCAGCAGCAGCTTGTGTGGAGGATAGGGTATTTGGAAGAAGGAAAGGAAGAAAAGATAAATAGTAGTGAAGATGGGTGAGCAGGTGGGACAAGAATTGTAGCATGTGACCATGGAGGCACAAGAAGGATAAGGGAGGCCTTTTATTTTCCCTAGAGGGCCTGAGATTTGCTTCCCCAGGACGCAGCTGCAGGCTATAGGGGTGATCAGTTGGCTGTTAGGAATACTCCTTCCTGCAGTCTTCCCTGGGGAGGACACATTTTGAAACACTTCCTGAGTTGGGGAGGGGAGGTGACATGTTGCCCCCATCTCTGCAGACTATTGATGAAGTACGATTAGTTATGAACCTACAGCTGTGTTTTTGCACCACTCCCCCTGCCCGTACACCCGCTAGTCCCACTAGGGGCTCCCCTCTCTCCTTGCTCCTCCCTCCCTGGTCCTCCCTCTGCTGGCTGGTGACTCACTCAGCTCTTGTGCAACAGCTCAGGCTCTTGCTCTTGGAGAAGAGCTGTTTTCCTCCATGCTATAAGCTTCCCTCCTGATTTATGTCTTTTTATTTGGGTTAATGCTTTCCACATTTAGGTCTAAAGATTAGTATGTGGCTGGCTTATTGCTGCAACCACCAAAACCCCAGTGCCCAGCTGGGGTCTGGCATGGATAAGGCAGCCAGACAACTAGACAGGGACTGAGGAACAGAGAGCAGCTGGACCGTCTGGCCTCCATGCCTCCAAGAGGGAGGCTGAAGGCCGAATGCAGCCCCCACTTCTGACTTGCCAGGGACTTGTCTGCATGCCTGTTTCCTGTGGTGGGCACACATCGTGGAGGGATGTGAAGAGGTGATTGCCTCAAGCCTGTAACTTCCCACTGAAGAAGCTCCGTCCTCGGGAAGTGAGAGGCACAAGTTGTAGGGTGTGGAAAAACGTTATCTCTGTGGCTTTAAAAGACGTTGCACAACAGTGTGTGTGTGGGTTTTTTTTCTTCTTCTTCTTTTTAGAACAATAATATTACCTTTGTTGCTATGGCATTGTTGTGGGGGTGGCTAATTGGACCAAGGCCTGATACAGGCTGGTTTCTGGTGCCCATAGTGATTATCAGATGGTAATCATGGGACCTACTTTCATTTCTTCCCTAGAGTGGAAGGCTGGCAGAGGGGATCATTTGGTGGTATCTGAGGGGTGCCTTGACCTCGAAGGGACCCTGGGATGTGGTGGCACCGTGGTTGGAAATGGGATCTGAAGCAGGGATTTAGTCAGGGAGGACAGTCCCTGGTTATTTCTAAGGCTGGCTGACAGCCTAGATTTGCTGAGAGCCAGGAGTTTGGGAACTCCTCCTTAGAGTCCCCAAACCACAGGGGAAGGGATATCCACAGCAGGGAGAGGGTACAGAGGTACCCGTGGTATCTCTGGAAGCTTATGGCCACTCTGCAGCTGGTAACCTGGGCCCACTCGCCTGGCAGGTACTGTCTTCCCATTGAGATTGTAGCATCAGTGCAGAAGATTGCGTATAGTGTGTGTTTTAAGTTTTTTTGTTGACTATACATACCCAGAAGTGTGTCTTGGTTAATTTAACCCTTATTGATAGGTAATATATAGATCAGGTCTGGTATTTAAAGGTACTAAGGAATATAGAGTGAAAAGTTGGCCTCCCTCCAGTTCTGTCCTCTATCTGTCAGTTTCTTTCCCCAGAGGCAAACAAGTTACCAGTTTCCTGCAGAGACTTTCAGAAATAGCGCAGGCATTTACAAATATATGAGCACCTTTATTTTCCTTCATACAGGTCATAGCTCCCTCTTTCTTCCATACGTTGCTTCTGCTGCTGCTTTTGTTTTGTTTGTTTGTTTGTTTGTTTTTATGTTTTTTAACCTGCTGAGGATACCCTTGTATATCTGTCATTCCACACGTGGTGAGTAACCCAGAGCAGAGTATGTGTTTGTAGTTTTGATGGCAAGTACCACATTGCCTGCAACCAGGCAAATCTATCTTACCTGTCCACCAGCAGTGTTTAGGAGTGCCCATTTCCCTACAGCCCATTACCAGCACAGTATATTTTGACATTTAAAAATTTTCCGTATGGAAAAGTTTTGTCTTTGCTTTCAGTTGATTTCCTCTCCCCATCTGTCCCCTGTACTATTGCTGCCTCTCATGATGGCAGTGAGTGGGTGGTGTCCCTGCAGGCTCCTGAGGACCACAGGGAAAAAGGACCCTTTGTTCCTTAGACTCTCCTCAGGGCAGCGGTCTAGCCCCTCTGCAGGATGGCAAATTGTTTTACGTGCTGTCAGCCCAAGGGAGACCTCTTTTTTTGACATTTGAATTTTCTGCTCATGATAACATCACTAGAATCCATTTCTTACATGGCTGCTTCCTTATCTTTTCCTACTTCTTCCTCTCTCTAATCTTCATCTTCCCCCACATCACAGCGTGCAGGAGTTGTATTTCTTGTTTGCAGTTTCCTCACTCTGCTACTTCTGCTTCTCACTGTCCAAAGAGAGTGTCTTTCCATTGAAACGTCAGACTTGGGCAAATATCTCTGGATACTATTCCTAGTTCTGCATCTTAAGACACATGCTTAAGAATGAATTCTAGGGTAAAATGGGGGTGTGATAGCTGCATTTTTCTACCTCTTAAGTTTTTCTAGTAAGAAGATTGGAGCTGGACTCAGAGGTTCTCTAAGCCAGCACAAGCCAGTAGAACTTTCTATGATGATGGAAATGTTATATATTTGTGCCACTCAATACAGTATCACTAACATGTGGCACTTGAGATATGGCTAATGTGTCTGAGGAATTGGGTCTTCAATTTTTTAAAATTAATTTATATTTAAATAGTTACATGTGCTTAGTGATTACTATATTAGAAACAACACAGCTCTAAGCTGTGCACTTTTCAGGAGGCAAATAAGAGTCTAAGAAGCAGAGTGTATTTTGATCTGTGTTTCCTCAAGTCAAAATATGGAAGCAGTTCTTTCCAGGGTGGGGTGCCCAAACTTGGTGACCTCTTTTTGGAGCTTATGTACTTCCTCTATTGGAAACACTATTGAGGTTGAGTTACAAGGCCCATCAGGGAGGGTCCCAAATTCCAACTTGGAATATTGGTTTTTCTTGAGAAATTTCGATATCCACAGATGTAAGCAGCAGGCACTGAGCTAGGCATGGTGGGTACAGACATGAACAAAGCAAGCTAGGCCTGTCCACGTGAAGCGTCTTGTGGTATTTTTCAATACAGGAGTTAAATACAGATATATAAGTTTGGAAAATCATGATCCTTTACACTTAGAACTTTTCTTTGTTGAAAAGGATTAAGAAATACAAATTGCCAGTTACAAAAATAGTTGTGAGGATGTAAAGTACAGCTTAGGGAATATAGTCAATAATATTATAATAACTATGTATGGTGTCAGATGAGTGCAAGACATATGCGCTGATCACTTCATAAAGGATGGGATATCAATGTCCAACCATTATGTTGCACACCTGAAACTAATATGTTATATGTCAACTGTAATTGAATAATAAATTAAAAAAAAAAACCTTTATGTGTTAAGAAGAGGAGATATATTCATTTCCCGTTGCTGCTGTAATAAATTGACACAAACTTAGTAGCTTAAAACTACACATTTGTCCTCTCATAGTCCTGAAGGTCCACAGTCTGAAATGATTCTTATGAGGCTAAAATCAAGGAGTCGCGGGGCTGGAGGTTCTAAGGGGGAAATCTATTCTTTTCCTTTTACATCTTCTAGAGACGCCTTCTTTGGCTCATCGCTGCCCATCATATTGCCTCTTCTCCCCCCATTTCTGTCCTCACATAGGCTCCTACCCTCTCTGCTCTTCTCTTTCCCTTTTATAAGGACCCATGTGAGTGTATTTAGGCCCCACCCTGATAATCCAGCTTAACCTCCTCATTTTAAAATTTTAACCTGATGACACCTGCAGAGTTTTCTTTTATCATATAAGGTAGCATTTGCAGGTTCCCGGGATTAGGAGATAGACATGTTTGGGGGCCATTTTCAGCCTGTTATGGGGGGTAACTTTCCAGTACTTGACGAAGAGCAAGTTTGTGTGGGAAGGTTGTTAACCAAGTCGGTAACTTCCCAGGTGTTCTAAATTGGTGGAAATGGCAAAACTTGAGCGACTCATGTTGCAGGTCTGATGTTCTGAAACAGTGGGTCTCCAATCCGGTGGGTGTGTGAGTCGCCTAGGCAATGTGGAAAAAGGACAGGCCCAGATCCTAGCCTTCTTCAGTGAGTCTGGACCTATGTGTTCTTTCTTAACTTTCCAGGTGGTTCGGATCCTCAGTGAAGTTTGAGAACCATTGCTCTTATGAATAATCTCAGGGATTATCTGTGTGTGTGGAGGTGGAATGTCTTGTCTTCTGTAAGTGCTAAAGCAGGGTTGTAGACAGGAAGTGCTGGAGAAGACCAGAGGAGGGGCCAGTGTCTTCACAGGAACTGCCACCTATGCCACACCTGATAGGCAAGAGAAGGTGTGGCTTCACCAAGAAGCAGAGAGAGAGAGAGAGAGAGAGAGAGAGAGTGCTATGCACAGAGGGAAAGTCCTTGCCAGCAGCACTGAGGTAGGAATAAGCATGCCACATTTGGGCACATGGAGGCTATTTGGGGCCGGAAGGGGCAGGGGCAGGGAATTGATTTGACAAGCAAAATATTAGCAAGATTAACCTGCTTGTGTTTGCAGGGTTGACTGGAGGGCAGAAACAGGATTCTGTTTGTAGTACTGTTAGGGTGGAGTGGATGAAGGCCCTGACTGGGTGGTGGCAGGAAAAATGGCGAAATGGTTATGGCTGTGAGAGATGTCAGAGGAAATAAGAACATAACATAAGTCTAACAATCAATTAATACTAATTGAGCAGAGTGTGTTGGGCGCTCTACTCCATGGGCACAGGAGGAGATGCTGGAATGTGGTGGTGAGCAAGATGGACAAGGTACCTGATTGCATAAGTATACTTAGGGGTAAGGTGGAGTGGTAGAGTTAGGCAATAAGCAGACAAACACAAATAAATAAGGGAAGCATTAGCCAGTGGTAAATGCTGTGGAGGGTTAAGTGGATTCCTGTGATTGCAAATAACTAACTGGTGGCTTCTTTAGATCAGGTGTTCAGGGGAGGCCCCTGCAATGAGGTGACATTTAAGCTGATGTTTAGATCCCGCCATAGGAAGAGGTGGGGAGAAGGCACTTAAGGCGTAGGGGACAGGAAGTGAAAAGGCCTTAAGGAAGGATAAAACTTGCCACATCCAGGGACTAGCCAGGACAGCATAGTCCAGTAGAAATTTCTGCGGTGATGAAAATGTACTTTATGTGCACTAGCTGTGTGGCCACCAGCCACATGTGCCAACTGAGCACTTGAATTGTGGCTGGTAAGACTTAGGAGCTGAACTTTACATTTTGTTTTGATTTTAGCTGACTTAAATTTAACTTTAAATAGCCATGCATAGCCAGTGTCTGTTGTATTGAACAGCGCAGAGCTAGAAGATTGGTGTGTCTGGACAGAGTGTGTGGTATAAAATAGTGTAAGATGAGGTAGATGGAAGGCAGACTTAGTGCTTTATAAATTAGGCTGGGTAGCTTGGATTTCGTTTTTCTAAGAGGAATGCAAAGTCTTTGGATGATTTTACTTAAAGGATGACATATCTGCTTAATGTTTTGTAAGTTCTCTGGCTGCTGTGTTGAGAACGAATTGTAAAGGATGAGAAATGGTACAAGGAGACCAGTCAGAGCATTGTAATAATATAGAGGAGTGTTGATGGTGCCTTGGGAAGGTGGCAGCAGTGGAAACTGAGAAACATGGGTGGATTCTAGATGACCTTTGATGGTAGAACTGACTGGAGTGGAGAATTGGATGGGGAAGGTGGGAGAATTGTATGATCCTAGGTTTGAGGTTTAAGCAACAGTATGGATTGTGGTGACATTTGCTAAAATGAGGCATGGAGAGCAGGTTTTGTTTGGTTTTGCTTTGATTTTGGAAGTGAGAAAAATGGATTCTTTTTTGGATTTGCTAGAGATTCCTGCTGATCATAAGGGGTACATTGGTAGAGGTCATGGCTAGAAATATGGATTTAGGGTCATCAGGAAATAGAGGATCTAAAAAGCCATGGGACAGGGTCTGGCCACCAAAGATAGTGTGTAGATAGAAAAGTGGGGTATGTGCAGGAGTTTGTGGCAACATTTAAGACTTGGAATAGGAGGAAGATCCAGAAAAGAAATTACTTGAGAAAACCTGTGAACTGCTGTGGAAGCCAAGAGAAGTCGTGATTTCCAGAAGGAGGGAATGCTGAATGTTGTTGGCTGGCCAAGGACTCCAGAAGAGTCCAAGGTGCCCTTGGATTTCATAACAGCATGGAGGTCACTGGTGACAGTGGGAGAGTAGGCTCAGTGGAGTGGTTAGGAGAGCATTAGAAATAAGAAAGTAGAGTTTGTGGCTATAAGCAACTGTTAGTAAAAACATTTGCTGTGGTGAGAAGCAAAGGAATATAGGGAGGGACTGGAGGACTAGGGTCAGAGGGTATATTTCTCTCTCTAGCTCACTCTTCAAACTAGGTAGTACATGATGGTAGGTAGAAAGCCGGTAGGTTGCCTTTGTTAAGAGGATCGACTTTTAGTCACTGTAATGGGAGGGAAGGTTGAGAATGTGGGCACTGATATGGGTTGGATGGAATTTGGGCAGTGAGTTTATGAAGTTACTGTCAGATTGCTCAAGACTAAGTGAAGTGTTTTGAAGATGGAGAAAAAATCCAAGGTATAACTATAGTAGGGGTGCTAGATGGCTTAAATTGTGCTTCTCAAATTTGAATGTGCAAATGAATCACCTGGGGATTTTGTTAAAATGCAGATTCTGTATTTCTAACAAGCTCCCGTGTAATGTTGATGCTGCTGTCCTTGGATCCCAATTTGAATAGCAAGACTCCATAGCACTTCTGCAATGGGAAGCTTAGGAAGACACACAGTTTCCCAATGTGTACAGGGGATGCCTAAATTATTTGCCCATTGAACTTGCATTTAGGGCCAAGTAGCAATGGTTGAGTGCTTATTTGAGATTTGTGGCCATCCATTTAAAGCAGGTCTTCTCAATGTTAGAATTATCTGGGGAACTTAAAAAAAAAAGGTGTGTGGCGGGGGGACTGGGAATTTTGATTGAGATTCTGAATTAATTGGTATAGGGTGGATCCCAGGCAGCCTCCTTTTTAAAAGCTCCCCTTGTGATTCTAATGTTTATCCAGGGTAGAGAAGCTCTGGTTTAAAATACTATAAGGTGGTATTTTAATATCAAGGAGGTAGCCATTGGAGTAGGTAGCCAAGGTAGGGTTAGAGGCAGGACTGACCCTAGGATGTGTGGGCCTCTGTTTACGTAAACAGTTAGAGTCCCTTAAATCAGCCGCCAAGGCTAACCTAGCTGTCCTCTTACATTGTCCCACCAAAGAAATCCCATGTCAGCCAGTAGGAGTAATCTGCCCACCAGGCTGTACTTGTGGAATTTGCATAAGATCCTGGGATGACCCAGTGCAGAGCTCCTCGGGGCATCTGGTCTACTTTATGTTTAGGGTTCTTGGGTGGAGGGACATATTTGGGCCTGGGGAGGGAGTTGCTCAGATGGTCTGCCAGTCCCCGCTGGTCCCAGGCCCCTTAGAAAATTTTAGAGAAGATACTCAAATGGTGAGTCCTCTTGAGTCATGCAGCCTGGTCATGAACAAGGGTAGAGGAATAAAAAGGTCGAAAATCTGAGAGCCCAACTTGTAAGATGGATCCTATTATCCAGTGGCTGAAACTCATGACAGGAATGATGGTGGAAATCAGGGACTAAAGCATCTCTTCATGTGGAAAGGAACTAATGCCTCCACAGCCAGAGAGGACCTGAGGTCTGTGAACAGCCACGTGAATAAACTTGGAAGCAGATTGCCCTCCAGTCAAGCCTTGAGGTTACTATAGCCCTGGCAGTCACCTTGATTGCAGCCTCATGAGAAACCCTGGGTAAGGCTCAAAGTCTGGGTAAATTGTACCCAGAGCCCTGACCCACAGAATTGAGACAGTGAACGTCTGTTGTGCGAAGCCGCTAAGTTTTGTCCTTACTTGTTATGCAGCAGTATGTAACTAATAGAGGAGGCAAAGGCAGCATCATTAGACATCTCCACCTTTTGGCTTTCCTTTCCTCTGTGTTGACTTTATTTTCTACCCTAGCAACCTCCTCAGAAAGATTCTAAAAACTCTGTCATTCCAAAAAGAAAGAAAAAAGAAAATTGGTGAGCAGCTTCCAAAGGGAGCCTGGGGTAATGACAATGATTGGGAGGTGGGGTTAGCCCCATCCTAACCGTATGGACTGAGAAAGGAACAAAGGAATTTAGGGTCATCAGGAAATAGAGGGTCTATTTCCTTTGGTACCCAAAGGAAAATCCAGGTCGGTTGATTCTAGAGGAAGGAGAATAGACATCTACACCAAATGATAAGTAATATGGAAGTGATGGAATCCTTGATGTTAGCCCGGATGGGGTTTGAGAGAACTGGTCTAGCTCTCAGGCAGAGAGGGAAGCTAAATGGTTATTGTCACATAAGCCAGTGGAAAAGTCTGAAGGCAAAGCCTGTTACAAGATGGGGAATGAGGGCTATAAAAGGCCTGCGGGAATTAGTGTTCCTCATTTTAACTGTGAGAGAGTGTATGTGCCCACATCCAAGTGAAGACATTAGGAAGGGAACACAGACACCAGGGCAGGCAGATAGAGACCATGTTTTTGAGTAGTGTGATGGCAAGATTTTGATCATCTGTCTTAACAGAAGATTGCAGGTGGGGCTAGAATATAATGAAATTAATCACAAAAGGCAAGACTGTAAGCAACCCTATAAATCACTCGTTTCAACATCTGAAAAAACTGGAAAGATTCCGCCACGGTTTCTTTTAACTAAAAGTTTGTTTTTTTTATTCTGAGCCTTTAGAACTAAAAAGTAGGGGAATAAGTGGATCCCAGCCTCCTCTTCTCTCTTTCTTTTTCTGGTCTCCTATGTAGGTTCTAAGAAGCTGGGCTGATCAGCTAAGATTACTTTTCAGGCCCAGTAGGAGAAAAGTCCTGGCCCTTCACTGTCCCTGTCATATTCCTTTTGGTATGAAATGGAGGCTGAGAGTTTCCAGTGAGTTTGGGAGGAAGTTAGCTAATCATGCTGTCAGGTCTGCAATGTGATACTTCGTGAGAGTATAACTCAGGAGTAAGACCAGCTAGAGGGCACTTTATGGACTGGCACACTTAGGTGGTGCACCCAGGGTGACAAATCTACAAAAGCCATGGAAATGTCGTTTCCTTTTAAAAATCAAATGCTGTGTATGTAGGCATGTTTGCACTGCCTGCTCTGCCTTGGGATGGCTCTCTTTCCTATTGCCCTGGGTATCTCCATCTTACTGGGGGTTAAAGGATTCAGCTCGTGCTTGGCCATGCAACTTGGCTACCTAAACAAGAATACTGGGGGGAAAATATGTTGGAGGAGGAATTAAGAAATGTAGTTCACCCCTCAATTTCAGCACCTGTGTGGAGAGGCTGACTGCCTCAGCTCCAGGTAGGAAGCAGATATCTGCCAAATCCATCCCAGGGCATTGGGAAGATACCTCTCTCAGATCACTTAACACTGTGACCATGTTTAAACTTTTCATGGGCCAGAAAGGTTTACAAAGTCCCTGCCTGCTCAGGCTTCAGCGTTTATGGTGGAAACCTAGCAGGGCTTCTACATCACTGGGCCCTGTGGAACCTGTTCTCAGGAGCTTTGGAGGAATGCATCCAGACCTTGCAGTGGGCAGGTGGAGCAAGTGTTATTTGGTAAACAGGGGCGTGGCAGAGGGAGCGTTGGATGGGTGTGTCCCCAGCTTCCTCTGCTTTTCCAATGACTCATTATTGACTTCGATGCTGGAAGGAGCCTCAGAGTTAGATCATCAAATCCAGCAGGCTTATTTCACAAGCATGAGGAAGCAGGGCTCACAAAAGGTCCTGGGAGCAGTTAGTGGACATTGGGTACCCATCTCTTACCTCCACACCCACAGCTCTGCTCCTCAGTTAACTTTTTTTGGAAAATTTATATTCAAGTGGAGATGAGTGCCTGCTCCCGGGGGGGAAAGGGAAAAGGACACGTGTGGCTTCCTGAGCTGACCCTCATACCTTCTTGAATGCCACCTTTTACTCTTCCTCCACTGACTGACTCAGTCACTGGGACAAGAAGGCCTTAGGCAAATAAAGGCTTCCTTACTATTTGGTGGCCTGATCACCCTGTCCTCCCATTAGGTTAATTCTGTGCAGCGAATGCAGAATAAATATCTAAGCAAAAAATCACCGAAATACAGTATGAAAGGGGAGAAATGGCAAAGGGCCGACCCAGCTATAAGGGAGAATAGAAAGTGGTGGTCAGAAGAGTCATTTTGCATCAGCGAAGGAAGCCATCTCCTGCTTTCCTGGCCAGGCTAGCCCTGGGGCAGGTTTCAAGGCAGTTCTCACCTTCCAGGTCACTACCCAGCACCCAGAAGAGTTCCCTGGGCAGGAGAGAGGGGTTGTGTGAGGTAGATGGGAGCATAGGGACCTAACAGACCTAACAGGAGTTTGAGGCTCCCCAGGGTCCCTTGGGCAAAAGGAAGTGGGTCCCTTGCTTCTTATTTTTACTTCTTCTATTAGCCAGGAGGTCTCTGACACCTGGATGGTAGGAACTACAGCCAGAAACTGATACTTAGCGATGCTTTTTAAAGACTGTTTAAACCAAAGGTTGAAATTAATGGTGTTATGAAACTTGTGGTCTTTAAAAATGTTTTTTTTTCTTTTTGAACTGTATATTCTCTTTCTATGAATGCTTAGGAAGAATTTCTTCTGGTGTCAGGATAGGAACGGTTATGCTGCCCCTGAGCCAAGTGGCTTATTTTATCTTAGGGACACTGAGGAGTGTTTAGCCAAATGTGTTTCCCTCTTTGTACTGGCTGCAAAGTTCTATGCCAAATTTGGGGCCTGCCTTTTGTGCTAGAAGATTGCATGGAAGAGTTCCCTGACCTCACCCAGACCTTATCTTATTTTTTCTGCTATTTCCTCATCATTTAATGTTGTTCTGTAGGTGTCTGGATCAGGGAAGACAGATTGTGGGGACTTTCACTAATTCTGTTCTGTACTCCTGATTGTCACAGAGCAGGGAGAAGCTTTGCTTTCCAGCTTCTCCCTGCTCTGAAATCAGACCTGCTGAATTTGACGTTCCTTCTTTGGGTTTTGTGCCCACACTGCACTTTCTCCTTAAGGGCAGCCACTCCAGAAATAGGACAGCGTGGCAACCTGCCCTGTATAATTAGGATGATTTATTTCGCTGTTAGAGACACCGGGCCATGTGAGGGTTTACCTTGAATCCGTTCTGAGTGCTGGGCTGAACTTGTAAAAAGATGCTTGACAATTAGTGCCGCGTGGAGCCGCCCTCCAGCTCGGGCCTGCACAGGTTTAATAAGAGTCAGCCAGTGGCCAAGGCACTTTTTAATGGGACACTTAGGTCCCCATTTTCTGAACCTCTCATCACCTCAGCTTAGGGCCTCAGAATATTGGAATGCTGGTGGCAAGAAAGATGGCCCCCAGCAGACAGGCTGCCTGGGGTCTTGTACCCACCCCTCCTTCCTTTCTTCAGACTACAATTCATCTCTCTGAAACCCCTAACAGCCACAGTTTTACTTGCTCACTAATTTTCTTTTGTTTTTATTATTTTAAGCAGCACAAGCTTTTCCTCTTGTTTTGTGTACTGGAATTGTCCCTGGTGCAGCTGTACCTTCACGTCTGTCTGGTTGAAGGTCTAGTGGCCCTCCCCTCTGTCTCCTCCCGGCACCAGCCCCTCAAGTTTTATTCCCTCCGTCCCCCTCTCCCTCCTGAATACCCTACCTAATACATTGATGCCTTTTGTTATTTTTAGTTACATTCTTTATAGAGCAAGGGTCCCCAAACCCTGGGTCATGGACCAGTATCAGTCCATGGCCTATTGGGAACTGGGCCACATAGCAGGAGGTGAGTGGCTGGCAAGCAAGTGAAGCTTCATCTGTATTTGCAGCCACTCCTCAGCACTAGCATCACCTCGTCAGCTCCACCTCAAATCATCAGGCATTAGATCCTCATAGGAGCACCGGTCCTTGATGCCAAAAGGGTTGGGGACCACTGCTATAGAGAGGATTCTCAGGGACCTGTGCATTTCAGAACTGAGGAGAGCATCCGAATTCAGCACAGCTTCCATTTCTCTGCGGTAAAGAGGACCTCAGCATTAGATCTGTCCCTGGACCTGGACCATGTCTCAGTCTTTGTTTCAGACCACAGTGGTGGCTGACTGGCTACATTCTGAGACCTTGAGGCTTGCTGAGTCAGTCCTCTTTATAATGATGAAGGCTTCCAAACTGTTTGAGGAAATTGTTCAAAAAGCCCTCTTCATTCATTCATTCATTCCACATGATTCAGTGAACCTTTCTTGAATTTCTACAATGGGTGAAGCATGTCTGCTTGGGAGCTGTGGGACATGTTGACATTTTGTAGACACTTGGCCTCCTTGTCCTAGGAGCTTATACGTCCTTGCTGAGCTGAGACAAACACATGCCATGCTCCAGCAGAAACCTTTTATGACAAGTGCTTTTGATATGGTATTGACAATGAGTGCCCCTCAAACGTCCTGGTCCAGTTTTTCAGTAAGTCCATCTTTGGGGCAAGAACCACATGCTTAGCAGAAATCGGGGTAGCTGAATTCTAGTGGTGGTGCTGAGTCTGTGTCAATAGCTCTCCTGTGAGGCCAGGCCAAGCTCACTCTGAAATCTGGGCAGATAGGGAGTCTCCTTAACTTTTGACTCTCCTTCTGTGATGATTTCCTCTTTGGGTTTTCCCCATGCACACCCAAACCCCTTGAGTGACTCTCAAGGAAGTAGGAACCACAGGTTTTCCCTTTGTTTGAAAGAAAAAAAAAAAAACACCAAAAAAACAAAAAAACAAAAAACAGCACTATCATGTAACCACAGGGTTTTATGGATCCTTAGCAATATCTGCTGGTGCCCTGGGAGGTCCTTTGTTAGACTGATTGATAGAATCATTTAATAACTTAGGAGCCACTCAGGGCTTTCCAGTTTGGTCCGGTGGGATCCTTGTAACTTCTTTGCCTCCTCTTCTTGCAGGGACCCCTGGCACTGCGTTCTCTCTGGTGTCTAAGCTACAGCACTGCCCTCACCTCATCTCTCTTATGGGTCTTTAACTAGCTCTGATGCATTCCTATGAGCTAATGGCTGTGTACCATCTCTTTTAAGACTCCTTTTCTTCTCCTCTAGAAATGTGTGTTACTGAACCCAAGTTAATCTGAGATTATGCCTGACTCATAGCAGGCTCTCTCAGGATTATTTCTTTCACCCTTCAAGATTTATTAACTAGCTTTGATCTAGAATCAGAATTCCCTACCTACCAGCAGTTCCTTCTGATTTCAACAGTTTGTGCAATCCAAGTTTATTCCCTTTTCGCGTCATGTTTAATTCCCTATCCTTGGCTGTAACCCAAACTCTGTTACCATTGCCTCTGTCTGTTTAGAGATCTCAGAACAAACCTATGTTTCTTAAAATGGTTTGGTGGCAGGGGCTGTGCCAAGTATTGCATGCAAATGCTGCGTGAAAGCGAAGGAGGCATGATCCCCGCTCTCAGAGTCTCCGGGGAACATACATGACCCTATTTATCCTCCTGGGTACTATCAGTGCGAGATAGTACACATTCTAGGCTGATTAGCTAATGACTTTGGATTGGGCTAATGCTATGCCAAAAATGTGAGTCACTCAGTTACAGGTATGGACGATAGTGAGCATGCTCCGTTGCCATGGGAACGTGAACATGTATTCATCTCGGAGCAGAAAGAATTCATTTCCACTCCTCTGGTATGTGGAGGTTTCCCACACTGTTCTTCAGGCACAGCTGTTTTTCCTAAGGCCGCAGTGTGCTCCTCACCCATCCACCGTTGCTCTCTCCTAGGTAGGTGTCCTGGTTCAGTGTACGCAGTTGAAGCTTTCACTACTTTGTAGGTGCAGCCAACATCCAGTCATGCCTCTGATGCCTCATTTGAAGTTTCAGTGACCTAATTATGAAGTAGGGAAAGGAGAAGATCCACTGTTTTCTTGAGGTGAGGCAGTATGATGAGGTGACAAGAAGTAGGCTTTAAAGTTGGGCGTATTTGGCTCAAGTTCTCTCTCTGTTACCTATGAGCCCTATAACTTTGCAAAAAACATTTTTCTTCCTCTCCTGTGTCCTCATAGGTAAATTGGGACAATCCCAAGTTTACCAGGATATGGGAGAACGAAATTAAAGCATGTCAAAGTATTTGGCATATCACTCAACAGATCATTCTCTTTCATTCTATCTCCCAGCAGCCATTGAGAATCCTGAGAACTTAGCCAGGTGTCTGACAAGCCCAGGGACAATTATCTAGAGTTCAGAACTCTGGGCTGTGGGCCCGGTCAACCTTGCACTGGTTGGGTGATGTGTCACACAGGGTTCTGTAGTTGCAAACATCAGAAACTGATTCTGGCCGATGTAAGCAAAGTGGAATTTATTACAAAGATACTGTAAGGTCACAGAATGAGCAGGAGGCTTGGAAAACCTGAAAACAGATAGAAACCAAGGTGCTGAGCTGAGTCTGTTAACAGGCACAGTTTTACAGAAAAAATGGTGTGGTCAGGTTTGCTTGGTTGTGAAGGATGAATTCTGCCCATCTCTGCAAGTGTCAGCAGAGCGCATCTGGAAGCAAGCATGGGTCACACACCTTTGCCCTGTGCAAAAGGAAGGAACACCCTGAGACCCCTTCACATTTTAGTGAGAGGGCTGGCACCTAGATAAATAGCATCACAGAGGAAGTGCCCAGTGGGGGAGAGAGATTTCCTTAAAAAAGAAGTGGGGTGCTGTTGGGATGGATATAGGACAGTGGGTAGCTTAAGCAACAACGTATGCTCCTGTGCTCTTGGACAAATCTCACTTTGGGCTTCTTTTATGAAAATGAGAGACTCGAACTAGATGATCTCACTGAACCTTTTGAATAGCCAACTCTTCTACTAGGCAGAAATATGAATTAGCATTATTAGGTTTCTGAGTTGTTCATTTTCCCCCTGAAAACTCCCGTTGTCCAATATACATAATTAATAACCGTTATTTTCTAAAATCCTCTTAATCTTTGACAAAATTTTTCTACAGAATTTATAGCAAATTTATCTACCATTTATTTTTTAAAAATCAATGTTACCGAGCTATAATTTACCATAAAACAAAATTCACCCATTTTAAGCGTACAAGTCAATGACTTGACAAATGTATATACTCATGTAACTACCACTCTAATCAAAATACAGGAAATCTTTCCAGAAGGTTCTCTCTTGCCCATGTGTAATCAGTTTCTCTCCTCTCCTCCCACTCATCTCCTTGGGTCACCTCTGATTACTTTTCTATAAATTAGTTTTGCCGATTGTAGGATCTCGTGTAAATGGATTATGTGGTATGTACTCTTGTTTTTTTGTTTTGTTTTTGACCCAGGATAATGTCTGAGATTTGTTCATTTCATTTTGTTGTATCAATGGTTCATTCCTATTTATTGCTAAGTAGGATTCCATTAGTTGAATGTACTCTAATTTGCTTATCCATTTGTCAGTTGATGGACACTTGGGTTGTTTCCAGTTTTTAGCTATTATGTGAATAATTTTGTTGTGAACATTTGAGTACAAGTCTTTCAGACATGTTCTCATTTCTCTTGCATAAATACCTAGGAGTGAAATTGCTGGATCGCAGGATAAATGTATGTTTAACTTTATAAGAAATGGCAAAATTGTTTTCAAAAGTGGTTACTACACTTTACTCGTCACTCGCAGCAACGTATGAGCTTAATTGTTTAGCTCCTTGCCAACTTTTAAAAAGCCATCCTAGTAAGTATGAAGTAGTTCCTCACTATACTTTCAACTTGCATTTTCCTGAGGATTAATGCTATTGAGTATTTTTCATGTGCCGTTAACATTTGCCAAATGTCGGTCAAAAATAAGACATTACTTGGCATTCAAAATCATTGTGTCTCTGCAATTCTATTCCCTTTATCCTTCTCTCCTTGGAGGTAACCGCCATTCTGTGGTTGGTGTATCTTTTCCACAAGCATGTTTAAAATTTTTATTAGCACGTATGAATCCAAAATAGTATTCACTAATGTTTTTTGTGTGTTTTTAAACTTATACAAAATATGTCATACTGTATTTATTTTTTTCTGATTCACTTTTTTTTACATTATGTTTTTGAGGTTTATGCACATTGAACATGTAGAAATGGTTTTACCTGCTGTGTACTTTGCTAGAATTTGCATATTTCAGTTTTTTCCCTAGATGAGGGCACTTTAGGTTATTATAAACAATGCTGGAGTGTTTATCCTTGTGTATAGTATCTCCCAGTACACTCGTGTGAATGTTTCTCTGGGGTTAGACACATAGAAAGAGAATCTCTGGGTCTGAGTATGTACGTACGTCTAGATTTTGCTGATTAGTGCCACAGTGTTTTTCAAAGAGGTTTTGCAAATATATATATGTAAATATACTGCCACCCATAGAGTATTGGAATGTTCATTCCCCTTGCCAGCATGTCAGACTTATTTTTACCATCTGAGGGTGTGAGATATTGCTCCTCAGATTTAACTCTCTTTGCACTCCTTTTATTGCTAGTTGAGGTTGTGTATATTTTTATATATGCGTTTGTGGTTCGGATCTCCTCTCCTGGGCTATTCATACTCTGCTCACGTTTCTACTGTGTTGTGTTTTAATCACTGCTTTATACTCTCATTTTTATGGTGTATTTTGTTGTGCAGAAGTTTTCAAGTGTAATCTAGTCAAATGTATTAATTCGTTACTTTATAGATTGTCTTTTTTATGTCTTTTATTTAAGAAACTTCTTATACTGAGGTCATTAGATGGTCTAAACTACTTTCTAAATGTTTTAAAGTTTTGCGTTTGACTTTCAGATCTTTGTTCCACCTGTAATTTCCTTCTATTGTTTATAGTAAGGTAGGTGCCGAATTCTACTTTCTTTTTTGAAGTCGCTTATAATCCCATTACTATTTATTTATTTATTAAAAAAAAATTCATCCTCTCTTCACTGATTTGATGGCCACTTTTGCCATATGTTCATACATGTGTGGTTTTTTTCTCGGCTCTTCTGTTTCATTAGCCTATTCATCTCACTTTTTAAATTATTATAACTTTATAAGAAGTTTTATGCCGTGATGAGAAAAGTCCTCATTCTTCTTCAAACTTGTCTTGGGTATTCTTGGCTCTTAACTATTTTGTGTGAATTTTAGATCAGCTCTTTGAATTCTGTGAACAAATCTGTCAGGATTTTGTTGAAATGGCAGTGCATTTAGAGATTAATTTGGAGAGAAAAGGCTCATTATGGGTATTTGAGCCTTCCATCTAGAAATAAATTATATCTGCCTATTTATTTAGTTTTTCTTTAGCGTATCTCAGTATAGTTCATCTTTTTTTTTCATGTAAGTCTTATATTCTTCAGTTATGTTTACTCACCGCTTACTTACAGTTTTGTTGCTCTTGTAAATGGCACCTTTAATTTTTCTTTTCTTTTTATCAAAGTAATGAGATTTTTAAAAGTAGTGCATTCCTGTACCTCATTGCACCCCAAAATTCTTTTCCTTAAAGGCCACCACTTTTAACAACAGAGCTTTATCTTCATTTTTCTAAGTGATATTTTTACACTATAATTTCTTATCTCTCACTCATTGTCTGTTGAACTTATTATAGAAAATTAGAAAGTTAGACGTGGCTCTCTTACCATCATTCTATTCACCACCACCCTCACCCCTGTCATGTGCATATTCCCTGTCCTCACTCCCAAAATAGTGGCACCGTAGGGTTTGGTTATGTCGGAGACTGGTGTTTACATTAGTATGCCTGTGTATATTAATTATATATAGCTGAGCTACTTATTGGTTCCCACTTCTTTGATAGGACAATTTTTTTATTTTCCCTAGTTAACTAAAAAATAGAAGTAAAAACAAAAACAGCTGGTTTTGTTTATTATTATTATTCGCTGGTGTTCTTTGTCTCTTGCACCAGTTCTTTCCCCAGACTCTTCACCAGACCTGTAAAGTTCTCCTGACTACCGTCAACATATGAAGTAATTTGCCAGGGCTGTCTTTCTTTCCCTGGTGATAGAAAAGTCTATTTGCTCTGGTTTGGTCTGGTTCAGGTTGATGGTCAGTTGTCATCTTGGGATCCTCCTTTACCATCGTCCCATTACTTTCCTTTGCTTCTCTTCGCTTTTGGTCTTTTCTTGGGTCTCACATTTTCCTCTTTCTTGTTTTGGTTGGAACACACCCTTCAGTAACTTGCTGGGAAGGAAGTGGGTCTGATCTTAAACTTGCTATATGTAATTGTTTGCCTAATGGTCCCATTTTCATTAAGACTTATTAATCTGTCCTCTAGGTGTTCTTGAATCCGAAAGTTCTGAACTTGTTTCCCTAGAGAGTTGGTCCGTGACTTTCTCCCATGTGTCACTTGGCAGAGTGTCACTTGGCAGCCAAGGGTAGAGAGTGATCTAAGAAGCTATTCCTGCCTCCTTTTTAAACTTCCACCTTGGAAATATCTTGTGCCTCTGAGTCTTTTTGAGCCCTTCCTAAGTTCTGCATTGTAGACTGGCTTGTACTTATTGATATTTCTATTATGAAGGCATACAGATTTCAGTTTTCTCCTATATGCTGAGTCATTACCATTTATCCCTTTATTTTCCATTGTCCAAAATTTTGTGGATATGTCTCATTTATTGTCAATTGTTATTTCTTTTTTTCTTTTTATCTTTATGTCTTTGTACCTATTCTTTTCCCAGTCATTTCTAGTGGAATTTCAGGAAAGCATAGAGATAAATGACTTATTGTAGTCATCCATTTTAACCACAAGTGTAATTTATGATTGTTGCTGATATTTAAGAATACTGCTGATTTTTATAAAGAGATCTTGAACTGTCTTATTCTGATAGTTTGTAGAATTTCTTGGATTTTTGGGGGTAGTCATGTATATGAATAAGTCAGCAGGTTCTTTCTTTGCAATCCTTATATTTTTTATTTCTTTTTATTAACCATACTGTGGTATGGGGTCTTCAGTACAGATTTGAAAAGAAGCAGGGGTGGCGAATAGCCTTGTCTTATTTCTTACTCTAAAGGAAGAAATTCCAGTGTTTTCCATTCAGTATGAAGTTTATTCTAATTTCTGATAGTTACCATTTATCAGACAAAGAAAATTCTGTTCTAGTTTACAAGTTGTAATCACGAAGGAGTGTTGAGTTTTGTCAGATGCTTTTTATGCCATCTACATTATCCTATTTTTTTATTATAATCTTTTTATGTAGTGAGTTTAACTAGTGAGCTTTCTCATGGTTTAATATCTCTCCATTCTCAGGATTCGCTAATATATATTTAAGAGTTCTGTACCTATGCCCTGTGAGGTTAGGAGGTAGGCTTTAAAGTTTTCCTTATGTTGTTTTTTTTCAAAGGTTGGTATCAGGGTATTTTTAAAGAAACTGAGTATTTTTCTCTCTATTTCTGGAAGAGATTGTGTAAGTATTGTCCCGTCCTTCAAGGTTTGAAAAAACCTGTCAGTAAAACCACATAGGCCTATTATAGTTTTTTTTTAAAGTAGATTTTCGACTGTTGGATCAATTCCTTTGAAGGTTACAGACCTATTCAGGTTTTCAATTTCCTCTTGAGTCAATTTGGAATTTTTTATTTTTTTGGAAAATGATTAGTGACAGGAGATAGCAAATAACCCTGTAGTTCTAAGGCTTGTGGGAAAATAGCACTTTCAACTGCTTTATGCTCCCAACACCTTGACGATAGGCGAGAGATCAAAGTTAGACCTTTCCACTGTTTTGTATTATTCAGAAGGAGAAAAGAGCCATTGATTAACTTCATGCCTGAAGTCAAGTGTACATGTTAAAAATGTCAGTGTGACCACCTAAGTAGTAGAAGTGGACCCTATAAATGCCAAGGGGACTAGGAGGGAGGATAAAGCAAAAAGCAAAAAAACCCAAAAACCTGGTAAAGAGAGCGCCTGTTATGGTGATGCCCCTTCGACAGGGCCTTCTCCAAAGGAGTCTTCCTGGATAGACCCTCTGGTTTTTCTCTTAGCACTACACACGTCTGTCACTCTGTACCGTGCCTGCGTGTCCGCCATCTTTTTCACAGGAAGCGCCTTCTTCCTGGGACCGGGCTGAGTCATTTATCTGCTTATTGTCAGTACCTGACATATAGTAGGCACTCAATAGATGTTTGAATGAACATAACGAACAGATAAATAAATAAATGAAGAGATGGGCAAATAAATCCAGAAAGGTGATTCTATCAGGTTCAGTGGCTGCAGGGAGAAATTTAAATGTGATAGCCACGGTTGATCCATGAGTTAGGGAACTGAGAAAGTACCTGCAGCCTTGTATTTGATTGGGGAAAAAGTCAGTGGGATTAAACTGCAACTACCTGTAAATTACTGAACTGCCTGTGTAGCTGTTACAGATTTGTCGAGTACATGGTAGTGCCCTGAGATTTACCTTGTGCAGGTAGAATAGCATTTGTGCTGCATGTGAGTGCTTCGCAAACAGACACTCACACAATTCACCTGCGGTGCAGATTCTGTTGTAGGTGGTCTGGGGAGGGGCCTTAGTGCTGTGTTTCTAACAAGCTCAATGCTGCTGGTTCATGGACCACACTTTATGTAGCAAGGCTTCAGCTGTCACCTACATTAAGGCTTTGCCCAGGTGCTTGGGGACAAGAGTGGCCTATACTTGGAGAATAGGATCAAATGGAAACTGTTCTAACTTCCAGGTTTGTTACCAGTGAACGAGAAAGAACCAAGCCCATGCTGGATGGGTAGGGTGGGGTATCCCTTCGCCTCAAATGACATAACACGAACAGGCCCATCCCCACCTCTGCAGAGGGCTCCTAGGGCAAGATGAGTTCTTTGAGCTACCAGCACAGTGACCACACTCTTCCTCATTTTCCTGTTTCTCAGGCTGAGCCACCTGGCCTGTTTGGACACGTTGCATACCGGGAAGCCCTCGTCTTCGAGATTCACATGTCACTTGTCACTGTTCCCTGGCCCCACCACGTTTTATCTGTACAGTCAAAATCCCATTTCCTCGCCTTGTTCCTGCAAGCCTTTGCCTTGCTGTCACTCTGGTCCCCAGGTGGGGAGATCTCCTCTTCTGTTTCTATTATGCTGCCTTCCCTGGGTGAGATGGAGGCAGCCTTGCTTTGCACATTCAGAATGACGACACTGGCTGGAGAGTGATGACATCCTGACACCCACTTTCTTCTTAAGTTTTAGCCTTCATTTTTAGATAAAAGACACAAATCCAGTGGGCAGTGTCCCAAAGTTCAAGTAAGCCACTAATGCACCAGTCCTGGGGCCAAACTGACCACAGGCACCAGCTGGTGCCCAAGCCTCATTCCCTGGGTTTCTCATCACGTCTCAAAATGGTGCTGGCAGGTGGTTCGTTTTGTTTTTTTCCTTATGTTCATATCGACTCCTGTGGAAAGAAGGCTTGTGGACAGAAGGATCATCCTATCAGTAAGTGATGGAACCTGGGGTGTCTCTGGGCATGCACAGTCTGGCTCCAGGGTTTTACAGAAAGTATATTTTAAGCCAGAAGAACCTCTTACACAGCAGGAAAATCTGAAACTTGAATGTCTTTCAGGGCTGTCCCTAGACCTTAGGCAGGGGACGACTGCCTAAGTACTTCTCCAGCACACTCCCAATCCTTGGCAAGCTTTGCCCTTTTGCTTTTCGCGAATGGGCAGAGGTGATGCATTTCTGAGAGAAGGCCTCGCCAGCTCTACATCACCTCTGGAGATGCTGTGGAATGGACTCTGGTAAAGCGGGGACTGCTGACAGGGATCTGTGTGCTGGTTTTGTGTTCAGTTGCCTGGCTTAGATGCTAGACAATCCAACAGCCTTCTAACTTTGACTGAACAGGCTGTTGGACTGGCTAGTGTCTGAGCCAGACAGGTAATGGCACCTATGAGTCAGGCGAATGTGCTTTTCTTGAGGCCACAGAGACGTTGGTACAGCCCTTCTGGCTGTACGTTGAATCACCTAGCAAGTTCAAAAGGCCGCCAAGCGCCAGGCCCCTCCCCAGATATCTGTTTAATGGGTCAGGGTATTTCTGGGTGATTCTAAAGTTCTCCAGTAATTGACAAGAGCAGCTAGAGTTGAAAACCGCTGCATTCGAGAATGGTGGGGAAGGGGACAATGTTTCTCCTCATCTCCTCAGTAGGAACTTCAGTACGACCTTTTTGATTTTTCAAGAAACAATTGAAATCTTTATTATTTCATGGAAAATTTCCTGGTTTTTATATATAGGTAACTAAGTTGACTTTTTCAAATGTCTATGGGCCAAGCAATGCAAGGGGACCGGATTCAGCCCACGATTCACCTCATGGCCCTTGGTCTACATATGGGGTAAACCTTCACCTCTCTGACACAAACTCCAGTTGGGCTGGGTTCTACCTGGCTGGCAGTTCTCTGCACATGAGTGTGCAGAAACTGGCCTTCATGCTCCCTGCCTTCTACCCTTTTCCTATTTTTGTTCTTGGTCCTAGACTCAGAGCCTAGCTCTATAAAAATGTTACTGAGCACAGACCTTGGGTGATTGGTATTATTTCGTAACAACCCTATGGCATGTATATTATTTTGGGTCCCATTTCTGAAATGTGAAAAGTCACTTGGCCAAAGGGATGGTGGAAACAGGACTCGAACCCAGGTCC
This sequence comes from Rousettus aegyptiacus, assembly GCF_014176215.1. Taxonomy (NCBI): domain Eukaryota; kingdom Metazoa; phylum Chordata; class Mammalia; order Chiroptera; family Pteropodidae; genus Rousettus; species Rousettus aegyptiacus. Next base: position 71,524,810 of record NW_023416309.1, read on the forward strand.
ATTTGCCTCATAAACCCTACTTAGAGTTCTTCAGTGCTCCTTTGGCCTGATGCCTGGGAATACCCCACCAAATGGCCTTTGAGTGGGACCCTCTGACTCTGATTGGGTGGCTCCTCAGAGCCTGTGGTTGGGCTGGACCAGAGGGTTCTGTGGTGTTGAGTAGGGATGGGGAAGTGGGACTCTGGAATGGAGCCTCTATTTTTAAGGAATAACCCATTTCTGACCCTTGTATGCTCTCCGCCTCCCATCTCACCCCCACTTTTTAGATTATGACATGCCTATAGCTTCTGCCTCTTTCTCCCTAGCTTCCTCTTGATTTTGGACCCAGCCTGCCGGGATCGCGTCTTGGCTGGTATTGTTTTTCTCTTGAAGGCCAGGCCAGTAGCTTGGCCAACTGAGTGGAGCCTATAGAAGCAGAAACTAGGAATGAAGGGGGAGCAAAGATCCAGGCTGGGCACCAGAGAGAGGCTCGAGAACAAATGAGAGCGAAGAGGGCGGAAGGAGCTGGAATGTGCCTGAGGACATGGGATGGGGCGTGGAGTACACAGGAAGTGGGGTCCCCTGCTTTTCTGTTGCCTGACTGGTGAGCCAGATGGGGCAGGTTTTTGTAGCACATATGGTATAATGTAGCATTTCCCAACAGACCATGCAAAGATGGGCTTAGATGATCTATGGTCAAGGCTTTCAGTGCCATTGAATCACAAAAAAAGAAGGGGTTTCCTTTTGCAATTCTCTCTCCATGCTCCCGACTCTGTGAAGGAGAAAGTGTCCAGTGGTGCTGGGTGAGACGGGCCTCAGCAGGTTGCAGTATCCAGCTAGCACTGAATAAAGTTGCTTGGTTTTTGTTGCAGTTATTTTTGTGCTCACTGCATATTTTTGGCAAATGTTACTATTTTTCCATTCAGAGAATACTATAGCGTTTTCTGAGAAATAAAGGTTTGTTCTTTTTTTTTAAGTGAAAATGTCAGCAAAACATATTAAGTAAACAAAAGAAAAAGTAGTATGATATATGTTGAAAATGATAATGGTGGTCAGTAAAAGACAGGCTCCCAGGAAAAGGTGGGTATAAAGGTTAAAGGTCAAATAGACCAGCGTTCAAACCCATTAACAGTAGGACTTTGGGCAAGTCATTTCATACCTCTAAGCCATAGTTGGCTGTAAACTATGACTAATAATATATTATGAGCATTAATATTAATATTCATTTAATACTTAATTAAATTTATGTCACATGCTTAGCCCAATGATGGACATAGAGTAATAGTAAGTGGTGGTCGTTACTGTGTGAGGTGTATTTCAACCTGAAATACTGCACTCGGAGGCTGGTGTTCCTGGGGAAAAGTGCTGACAGTGAGCACAGGCCAGCCGTGGATGGGCCTGCTTTGTGAGGGTGTGAGCTCTCTTTTAGCACAAGTGTTCTAGAGTCTTGTCACCTGTCTAGGAATTGGTGGCAGGAATTTGCTACGGAATGAGCCAGACAACAGGGGAGGTCCCTTCTAATGAACATTCTATAGCCAAAGTGTAGAAACAGTGAACATGGCAGACCTGAGAGTGCTCTCCTTACAAAGCCTTGCTTGCAGTCTTGGCCCAGGTCTGGGAACTTGAATTTAGGGAGGGTTCCCACTATTCCCTAACCAATAAGGTTAAACTGTTCATACAAACAATAGAGTTTATTGTTTTCTTTCTGGGGCCTGCAGTTGGGGTATATAGGCCAAGGGTGCCTATGGGGCCAGCTGCCAGTGAAATCCCTGGGCACTTCTTCTCTGAGGTTTCCTGATAGACAACACTTCCACCACCACCGTCACAGCTCAATGCTGAGGAATCAAGCTCGGCCTGTGTGACTGCAATGAGAGGGGACTGCTGAAGCTTGGGCTGGGTTTCCTCAGGACCTCGCCCAGACACCTTCTCCCTCTGTTGATTTTGCTTTGTTTCCTTTCGCTGTAGTAAATCATGGCCTTGAGCAGGACTACCTGCTATGTCCTGGGAGTCCTCCTAGTGAATCACCAAACCCAGGGGTGGTCCTGCGAACTTGACACACCCAGTCTCTGCCCTCAGCTCAGAAGAGACCCAGGGCTCCCTTGGCCGTTTGAGCAAAAGGTCTCCTAGTGTCAGACTGAGGGAAGAGGTGTGAGGGGGCTGATGCTGCTTCTGGGAAGAGTTTTCCTCTCAAGAGCAGATGGGGAGCAGCCACCTCTTAGGGGCGCTTCCGGGATCTCACTGAGCATCTCACAAAGTAGATTAAGAGGTTAGGGAGGCACAGGTGGATGTTTTTATGGGCAGCTTTGTCTCAGCTGTGACTGGTGCTAAATCTCTGAAGGACAAATCTTAGCCCCAAACTAGTTCTCGCAGAAGGACTGCTGAGGTAAAGACCACTGGTTTGGCACCAGAGACACCACCCCTGCCTCTTTACAAACGTAATGTGACCACACATCAGGGGTCGTCGTCAAGATTAAGGAATGTTGATTATCAACGTCCCTTCAAGGTATCCCACTCAGTTACAGAATCAATGTCTACTAATATGGGTCTCTCTTCAAACTTCAGGAGGTGGTTTTTTATCTCTGATCCTAGTCACTGGGGACCCAGGTAGGGCAGGGCATGCAGAGTGTCTCAAATTGCCATTATGGTCAGAGGGTCACATAGGCAGACATCCCTGGCTTGAGGCTGGTGGGGCAGTGGCCTGGTGGTTCTGTGCAGGTCTCCAGGGAGATGTTTGGCCAGTCTTCCTGCTGGCCTTTTTTTGTCTGATGCCCAGAGCCACTGGGGATGAAGGAAGGTGAGACAGAGAGAGGTGGGACTTTTACCTGCATGGTGGCATGAAGGGAATTTGGGTGAAAGTTAGGCATAAGAGACTCCACTGACATGTCCTGGATGCCTGGAACCGCCTAGATTTCATCACATTTTATAAAGGATGGTAAACTGTTGGGTGGGAGAAGGAGCTGTCATTCGTCAGCAGGACAAGCAAGGGCAGGCCAATTTTAAGTACTTTCTGTATGTTAACTCATTTAATTGTCTCAGGGGGCATCGATGTTTATTATTTCCATTTTCATGGGAATCCCCAATGTGTTCAAAGTTCAGGTAACTTGCCCAGGAGAGCTGGATTTGAACCCATGCAGTCTGGCTCTCTAGTCCTTCCTTTTCACCACTACAGTATAAAACTCGATGACCTAGAGATAGTCCCTTATGACTCCAGTATTCAGTGGCCCTCGAGTAGCCAGTCCAAGCAGATCATGGCCACCTTGCAGAATGACAGTGACATCACAGGCTTTATGTACTAGTTATTACTAGTTATATGGCCTTAAAATAAATATGTAACTATTTAAAAATGAGGCTCTTGGAGCATTTGCCTACACCACCTATGGGATCATCTTGGGTGCTGCAAGTGTTCTGGGAACCTCTGTGCTTTGGCAAACCTCTGTGCTTTGGGAAACCCTATTTCTTCACAGTTAGGTCTACAGACCATAGCGGAAACTTAGATGTTCGGTTTTGATCACAATGTTTCCCTAGAGCTGTTTCTGCCCTGTGTCCTGTGTGTGTCCTGACATAGAACTTCCACGTGGCAGACGTGGGCTTTGGGGTGTGGTCAGAGCAGAGGGACTTTCTCCCAGCTGCTTGAGTCCTCTGTAGGGATGGTAGTAGCAAATCCAGGTCCACCCTGACACACTTGTAGGCATGGCAAGCCTCTGCCCTTCCAGTGGTGGGGTTTGGGGAATACCTCCTCTGGCTTCCATGGTGAGCACCTGCATCAGTAAGTGCCTGTTTTCTCAGCTGGTGGCCCTTTCCTTTCCTTTCCTTCTCTCCCATGCCTCTGGAGTGAACCACATCCCAAGAGGCCAGAGCTCCCTTTACAACAGCTACAGGTCAGAATCAGTTGAATTGTAAGAAACAGCTTCAGCTAGACTTGGCTTCCTGTCATCCTCTCTTGCTCTTCTTCAATACCTGTCCCCACCTCCTGCTACTAGTCACTTGGGGAAATTGGGGTACATGTGGAGAAGTAGTCTAATTATTCTCATCTTACTCTGAGGTTCAGTTGCCTTTTATTCCCAAGCAGACAGGCCCCTGACTCAAGCTCCCCAAATGTCCCTGAGCAGACCCGCTGGGACTGCCAGCCCTGTTCAGCTGTGCTTGGCTCTCTAGTCTCTTGCATAGCTTCTACTCTGAGCCCATTTTTTTGACATTCTTGTTATTTCTTCTCCCAGTGCCGTACAACTTGCTTAGTTGGTCTCCGTGATACTGTGGAGCCCTAGCCAGTCAGACTTTGCAAGGCATCAGTGCTGGGAAAACTTCCTGAGGTGTCCGGGACCTGGCTGACCTTCAGAAGAGGACAGGGCCGAGAGACCGAAGAGAAAGATTGAAAACTCCAAAATAAAGTTTCTTAAGGGAGCTTATGGACAGAAGCAGTCTTGGGTGACAGCAAGATGGGAGATCTTTGAATGGAAAAGGGAATGGGGGCTTGATATATAAAGCCTCTAGGAACACAGGTGGCTTGTAGCCAAGTGGCATGTACTTGTTAAGAGCTATATATTCCAAAGCAGTAAACAACTTAATGGGCCTACTTATTTATAGAAGACCATTCATTTCAGGTGATAAGTACCCTCCCCTCCCCAAGTAAACTGGCTGTCACAGAGAGCAACTTGCTTCTTAAGATGACATAGGTCACGTCAAGCGCCATAAGTCATTTTGCCTAACAACTGGAGGTATAAACAGTCTCATCCACATCCACATAATGGTCTGACTTGGTCCAATTTGGGGCAGCTGGTAATGTTTCCTAAAGATAGGTTTGCATCTTAATCCCAAGAATTTGAGAATATTATCTTCTTTTGAAAAAGTCTTTGCAGTTGTAATTAAATCAAGGATTTTGAGATGACATTATCCTGGATTATACAGCAGGGCCTAAAGACGATCCCAAGTGTCAAAAGGGAGGCAGAGGGAGATTTTAATACACACAGAAGAGGAATATGATCAGGGAGGCAGAGATTGGAGTGATATGGCCACAAGCCAAGGAATGTTGGCAGACACCAGGAGTTGATAGAGTCAAGGACCCGATTTTCCCTTAGAATCTCCAGTGGGAACGTGGCCCTGCCAACACCTTGATTTCAGTTCAGTGATACAGATCTTAGATTTATGGCCTTCAGAACTGTGAAAGAAGGTATTTCTGTTGTTTTATGCTACCAAGTTTGTGGTAGCTTTTTAAGTGGCCATAGGAAAGCAATACATGGGGTGTTCGGAAATGCAGATGTCTTTGGGAGAGAAGCTTACCAGCTAGTGCAGGCTGAAGAGAGGCCCTGAGTCTCTGAATAGCCTCCAATTTATGTTCCTTAGGGTTTTTTTTTTCTTCTTTCCTTTTTCTTCTTTCTTTCTTTCTTTTCTTTTTTTTTTTTTTTTTGCGGTGGGTATTATACTGTGGCCTTTAGGAAGGGAACATTAGGGCTTTTTCTAATGCATGTTTTTCCCACTCAAACTGGCTTCAAACAAAAATGGAATTGATAGGTTGGTGTAACTGAAACACTCCCAGGTATCAGCTTCAGACATGGTTTGTTTGATCAAGGGGCTTTACAGTACAGTATAGTGTAATGTCCCTCTTCGCCTTCCTCCCTCTCTTCCTCACCAGCCCCTTTTCTTCTGCCATTGATTCCATTCTCAGGGAAGTTTTTCCTGCAAGGTGTTGGCAGCTTCAGGCTTACATCCTATCATAATACTACTTCCTTTCTTCAATAATTCCAATAAGAGCCAAAGGATTGAGCCTCAGATGACTGACTTGGGTCACCTGCTCATCTCTGAATGAGTCCTATGGCCAGGGGGATGGACTGTACTCATTGGCGAGGTGGAGGCCACCTACCCCACAAGCCATGATGACTGAGAGTAAGGCAGGAAAGATACTTCCCTGAAGGAAAATAGGGTGCTCACACTAGAAGTAGGGACGCATATGGCAGGGAGGCAGGCACACACAGCAGATGGCTGCCACAAGCCTCTTCCAGCTCCTGGTGGCTGCCGGCACTCCGTGGCTTGTGGCTGCATCACTCCAATCTCTGCCTTCCTGTTCATACTCCTTCCCTTCTGTGTATAGGAAAATCTCCCTCTTATCAGGACATTGAGACTGCGTTTAGGGCTCAGCTGGATAATCCAGGATAATCTCCCCCATCTCATAATTCTTAGTTTAATTATATCTGCAACCACCCCCCCCCCCCCGCCACCCACAACCCACAATTAAATAATATTTTCTGCTGGCCTAGTGGTTCCTGAGGCCGGTAAAACACCTTTGGAGCCCACGGTGGTTTGCAGGCCACACCATATTCCCTGCGGTGTGCTTGGAAATGCCATATCATGTCACTGTGGCTTTTGCTCTGCCGCAAGAATCCTAAGAAAATGACCCGCAGCCCCACACGCTGCAGGAGATGAAGAAGCCACAAGAGGTCCCAAAGGTGGGGATGAGTGAGAGCGCCGCGAAGCTGCAGTAGCAGCTGCTGCTGCCGGACCCTTGTATTTGAAAATCTCATTATCAAAGCATCTTTGAACTTCAGTTGGCATTTACGTGACTCATGTTAGATCTGGTGAAAGCTATGTTTGGGAAATGGAAACGGGAAGTGAGATGAGCAGTGCTGTTACAATGGGGCTCTCTTTGGCATTGGTCAGAGAGGGCGGTGACTCACTGAGGGGATAGAGCAACAAAGAAACTGCTGTGGCTGCATGAAAAAAGCACTTCCTCCATCCCCTGGAAGCTGGGGCCCTGGGCCAGGGTGTCCTGAAGGACATTTGGCAAAGGAGAGTGACCCGCAGTTGAGCCGTGCTTGGTGTGGGTCAGGAAGCTGTCACAGTAAGCAGGTTAAAGGAGAGGTGACACATTGGGAGTTTCGGAGCTAGATGTGCGAGCTCTGACCTCCTTCTATGTCACCGTTAAAGGTATGACCTTGGGCTTGTGCCCTGACAAATCCTCAGTACTATCTGGGGTCCAGTGCCAGTGCTGCCTCTTACTAGCTGTAAATGCACACACATACCCGGGGCCAGCTACTAACTATTCAAACATCAGTTTCTCCCCATGTAATGTGTATAATTACAGAACCTACCTCACAGAGGGAGGGTGAAGGTTGAATGAGAGAGTGTACATAAACGGGTGAGAACAGTCAGGCACGTTGTAAACATCACATACGCGTTTAGTGCTGTGGTTGTAATTTTGTGAGAATGGAGACAATTTAAGATAACCTGCCTCCAACATTGGTGTGAATATTAAATGAGGTAGTGCACATAAATGTTTAGTGGGGCCTTACCTTTCTCGCCTCATTGGATTTCAGCTCCTTGTGGTCAAGGCCCTTCTGTCTTATTGGTCGCTGTGGTTTCTGGGTCTAGAAGTGGGTCTAGTGCATAGTGATGCACAGCAAGTGTTTGTTGGATGAGCCAGTGAAAAAATGGCATGTGTTCTACGGGCGACATCTTCAGGCAGGTGGTCGCAGGCCCTGAAGTATCTCAGACATTGTGTCAGCGCTTCTCCAGCACCATTGCTTCCTTGCTTTTGGGAGGAGATGTGGCTTTGGCAGAAAATACCGGATAATTTCAGCAGAGAAGTTAAATAAGCCTTGCTGTGCCCAGCAGAGATTGCGGGATAGTGGGGTCTTGCCTCGGGTGTAAGGCACAGGGACACGTGAGTGAGTCCGTACACACTTGCATCTGTGCCTGCATTAGGTGCCACTGTGGCTCTGCTCATCAACGTGATGAAGGGGGAGGGAGCAGGGACTCCTTTTGTCAAAATAACAAAAATGTAGTGTTAGCAGGCCCTGCCTGCCCGTCCCTGCAGGAGAGTCCCTATGAAACCACAGAGTCACCCTCTGCTGTCCCTGTTGACTCACCCTGGGAAATCCAGCCACCAAACAGGACCACAAGGCAGGGCGGGAGAACCTTTGCTTGGGGACGATCCTTCACAAGGGGATAGCCCCCTGCTATCTGTAGGGATGGACAGGAGCTCCGAAACTCCCAATGTGTCTTCTCCCCCAGGCAGCCCCAGCTGCTGCAGACCTCACCCACAGAGTTCAGGGCTCCCCTGGGTACCCACAGGAGCCTGGGGGCAAGAGGGCATTTGGTGTGGGAGCCGAGATCTGCAGGGTCATTAGGAATAGTAGTAGTCTGCCAGCCGTGGCTCTGCATTCTGGGTGGGGGTGGGGAGAGAAAATGGGGATGTGACCAGCTCTGGCTGGCTAATTCAGGCATTTCTGAGACCAAAAAGCAACCCCTAAAAGCAGCAAAGCAGAATGAGCCTGTTATTGGAACTTATTCGCATAAAGAGATTTAAATGATCTATGTTCATTATGTTCACGTGCCTTCTATAAGCAAGATGCATTTGATATGTTTTTAACATCAGTGTATATTTTCTTTGTATCGAGGGATTATTTGAGAATGATTCTGGAACCGTTATAGAATCTACTTTAAAATATTTAATAGAATGGTAAAAAGACTCCTCCTTAACTGTGGGTCAGAACTTCTCTGTGATCTTTAAAAGTCCTACAGTTAACTTCTTTGTGGAAATAGACTAGACCAGCAGTCCCCAACCTTTTAGGCACCAGGGACCAGTGCTTCTTTGAGAATTTAATGCCTGACGATGTGAGGTGGAGCTGAGGTGGTGATGCTAGTGCTGGGGAGCGGCTGCAAATAGAGATGAAGCTTTGCTTGCTTGCCAGCCTCACCTCCTGCTGTTGGCCAGGTTCCTAATAGGCTACAGACCGGTACCTGTCCACAGCCCAGGTGTTGGGGACTCCTGGACTGGAGTCAAGATCACCAGGAATCAACTAAGACCTGCTCAGAGTTAGGCTGTACCAGGGTTTCTCAGCCTCCGCACTATAGACATTTTGGGCTAAATAACTCTTTGTCGTGGGCGGGTGGCCCTGTTCATTATAGGATGTTTAGCAGCATCCATGGCCTCTACTCACTAGATACCAGTACCCCCCTGTGGTTGACACAATAATGACCCTCCCCCCACGCCCCCCCCCCCCCAAATAAAGATGTTCACGTCTCAGTCTTCTGGAACCTGTGAGTATTAGGTATGTAGCAAGGGAGAATTGAGGTTGCAAATCGGCTGACTTTGAGATGGAGAGATTATCCTGGATTATCCTGTGGGCCCAGTATAATCACAAGAATCCCATAAGTGGAAGAGGAAAACAGGAGAGAGAGAACCAGAGAGAGAGCAGTGTGAAGAGGACTTGACCCACCGTTGCTGGCTTTAAGCACGGAGGAAGGGGCCACAGCCAAGGAATGCAGGTAGCCTCTAGAAGCTGGAGAAGACAAGGAAACACATTCTTCCCTAGAGCCTCCACAGGGAACGCAGCCCAGCCAAGACCTTGATTTTAGCCCAGTGAGACCTATTTCTGCTCTGCTGAACTCTCAGGTAATGATTTTGTGTTGTCTTAAGCCACTGAGTTTGTGGTAAATCATTACAGCGCAATAGGGAACTGATGTACCAGCTCACCTCTCCCACCCCTACTGTGACGTGTCTTAGTTCTGTGATGAGAATGAGGCTGGGAGTGGGCATACCTAGTATGGTGGCTCTGTGAGGAAGGAACCAGTGGTATAAAAGGGGGTGAGTGCCACAGCTGCTATCCCCACTCCCCTCCCAGAGGCTCCTGGAGCTGTCACACTGCCATTAGTGGCACAGTATTCCTGTCAGCGCTTGTGCATAATTGAGTGAAACTAGAAAAGAAGCTGAACCATCTTCAACTGCGCCATAAAAGAGAATATAAAAACTCAATAAAACACTGAAATGTCAGCTGAAGCAGCATTGCAAGCAGAGACCTCAGCAAAGAGGGTCAGCACGCGGGCACCGCTGGCACTGTTTGTAGGAGTTGTGGGTGGGAGGAGAGGCTGGGAGCCCAGCCTACGCTGGGGGCCACCAAGCCTGGGCTCTGGGCCAAACATACAGCCCCCTGGTTTCTGGACCCAACCCCGATGCTGTAATTCTGTTTATTTTGCTGAATATGAAATCCATATGGTTCTGATTTCTTCTTTGTGATCCATCATCTCTGTGTGGCTTCAGAGCCAGAAACCATGCAAAGAAACTTTGAAGTTGTTGTTCTGGGGCAAGTAGGAAGTTGGGTTTTTCTGGGGTTCACTGGGACAACTGCGTGGTTCCCATTGAATTCGAGTAGTGCTCCTGGAGTTGAGAGGTGAGGTAGACTGGCATGGTTGGTTCTTTTCATTTCAGGTATCCTTGCTGAAAAAATAGGTGGTTCCATGTAATCTGCTGGCACGAGGTGGTCATATGGAATCCTGGCCTTTGGCTCTTCCCTGTGGGCAACAGGTGGCTATACTTGGGGGCAGACTAAAGGCAGAGGTCAGGAGAGAGAAGAAAAAGGAAGTCAGTAAACAAATAGGACATGGAGAAAAAGACATTGCCTGTATCTGTGGTTTTTGATATTAAAGGACCAGACTATTCTGTGATGGACTGGTCTGGCCAGACTTAATTGACATGTAGACTCCAGTGGTTCCAAAATTTCAGCAAGCATTAGAATCACTCACCTGGACGGCTTGTTCAAACCGACTGCAGACTTTCCAATTCAGAAGGATTGGGGTGAGGGCCGAGAGTTTGTACTTTTGAACAAACTCCCAGGTGATGCTGCTGTGGCTAGTCCAAGGTTGAGAACTAGTGGTCTTGAACAAGAAGAGAGCATCTTTGTGATTAAAAGTAGTGCCAGTAACGAATAGTTCTCAAGATTTTACAGTTTACATGTGAGGAACCCACTTTTTATTTGAATAATCCTGTAGAGATATAGTAAAATACATCATCTGTAAATTTTCTTTTCAAGGTGAAAGTAGCATTTATTTTATTTTTCAGATTGTCAAACAGTAAAATCAACTTTTGGGGGTATACAGTTCTATGAATTTTAACACATAGTATAGATTTATGTAACTGCCATCTCAACTAGGATATGGAACACTTCCATCACCCCAGGATCCCGTCTCCTGCTCACAGTCTGCGTTCACACCCTCCCCACCCCACCCCACCCCACCCCTGATGTGTCATCCATTCCTACAGTTTTGTCTTTTCGAGGATGTTGTATAAATGGAATAAGGCAGTGTAACCTTTTGAAACTGGCTTCTCAACGTAACATCTGTGAGGTGGATGGAGGTTGTTGCCTATGTGTGAAGAGTTCCGTCCCTTGTGTTGGTAAGTAGTAGTCCATTATATGGATGTACTGCCATTCGTTCATCAATTCCTGTCGGTGATCTTTTGGGTTGTTCCCAGTTTGATATTATTATGACTAAAGCTACTCTGAACATTCATGTATAAGACTTCGTGTGGACATATGTTGTTATTTTTCTTGGGTAAAGAACGAGGAATGGGATTGCTGGGTCATATGTTAAGTGTATGTTTACGGGAAGCTGCCAAACTGCTCTCCAGAGCAGCTGCACCATTTTTCATTCCCGCTGGCAGTGGATGAGAGTTCCAGTTGCTCTGTATCTTTATTAGCGCTTGGTGTTGTCACTTTTTAATTTTGCTCATTCTAGATCATGCCTGATTCTAAGATGTGTACATGAGTCTCACAAAGGCTCAGAGAGTTGTCCAATACCCCTGACCTCTTGGGGCTCCTTGAATACCGGAATCCAGACCTTTTGACCTGAAGGCTGTGAACATCCTGAGTGGTGGCTGTGTCGAACGAGAACTAGGAAGCAGTAACCGCTGTGCGGTATTGTTGGCTCCAACAATATGGGCAGGTGTGGCAGGGCAAAGGCATGTGCCCAGGGACTAGGGAAACAAGAGGAAAGCAGAAAAAGGAGGTGACAGAGGAGAAAAGATACACATGCTAGAATCACAGGGATAGAAGGCACGAGGCTACTTTTTCATCCCTCCTGTTCTCCCCTTATTTTTAGGTCGAACTTGGAGAGGCGAAGCAGCCTGACGAATGTCACTCAGGTCACTGGCACCTCCCTGACTCTTTGTCTATGGGGAGGCAGTGGCAGAAACCATCTTTGTTTCTAGAAACATCCTTGGTAACAGTCCAAGGGCACAGGCTGCTTCCCCTTGGCACTTGAGGAGTAGAGCTTTTACAGATTGATATACCTGGTCAAGGTCATCATATACTCCCTCAGTGTCTTGGTCTCGGGTCTACTCCAGGCAGGAGTTGGCTTTAGAAAGGAACTTGTGCAGGAGGCCATGGCCACAGCTGAAACCGGAGCAGTGACTTAATGGGGAGGAGGAGGTTCATGGAAGGGAAGGATCCCTCTCTGGAGGCTGTCCCACCCACCCTGGGGGGACCAGGCGCAGCTGCCCTGGAAGGCTGTGGACATGCCTTCCTGATTGCAGCATACTTCTCTTTCATTTTGAATATCATTTGTTTCGTTGCCACGGCAACGTCAAGTCTCTATTTTAATGCTAACCTGCGTGGCTGCAACTTTCTATATATAAATGCTGCTTTGCACAGTGAATTAGCTGATGCCACAGGGAAGCAGCGGATGCGGAGACGGTGGCAGAAAATGACCAGTGTGTCATATTTGCAAGAGGAGGGACTGCGGGGCTGAGGTGAGTTGGAACCAGGGGCTGTGCTGTCGTCTTCAGGGCAGGTGCTCAAAGCTCATTGGAGCAGATGAGAGTGAGGGACAGCCACTCCTGTGGGAGGGAAGCCTTCCTTGGACAGCCTCCTGCTGGTCAGGGCCTTGGCTCTGCTTTAGAGGGACTTGTGTTCCCCAACATATTCCTGTCCTCATTCCTTCAGTGAGTCTGGGCTGCACGGGGACCCAAGGCTCTAGAAAGAAGAGCAAGCCACCCAGGCAGGGGTGGTATCTGAGGTGAGCTCAGTGCGAAGCGAGTTTTTCTTATTTCCTTTGGCTTATCTCAGTTCCCTGTTCTGGATCTTCACCTCCTGTTTTGTGTTTTCTTAATTCCTGAGTGTGGCCAGTCCCTTTTGGGGCCAGATGACTTCAAATGGTGCCGGTAGAGCTCTCAGGAGAAGCCTAGACGGGGTCTTGGGAGTCAGCAGGTTCAGATCCCTTGGGCTTTAGGTAAGGGAGAAGCCCAGAGAGGTGCTGTGTTCTTCCAGATGTCACACAGCCAGTCAGGGAGAAAGAGGGACGGGAACCAGATCTGCAGGGATCTTCTGCCTCCTACACGTGTGCCACATGTGTGCACGTCCTGTCATGGAGTCGGCAGCTTGTGGGTGTACACACGGAGTTACAGGGGCCGCAGAGGAGGTGGCCCCCTCAGGATGCTTATTTCTTGTGTTGCAAATTGGGGGCAGTAAACTCAGGATTATGTAACAGGCTTAGTTAGAAGCCATTTAGGTTTCTGGAAAGAGCTTGAAAGTTGGAGTCCAGAAAACAGATTCGTGTGGATTCAGCCACTTTCTGTGTGACAATTGTGTCAGCTTTTCTGAGGCTCCATTTCCCCACCTAAGCACTAGGTATGAGAATCTCTTCCCCCGGCATGTTGTAGAGAGTCAAGTCATAACCCATGCAAATATGTCAAGGATGTTGTTCAAGTCCTGATCGGGGGTGATACATCTGAGGGCAGGGTGGTCTGGAAACCAGAAGACATCCTTATAGCTCCATTCCTTATGGCAGGGAGAGGGTGCCACCAGCAGCAGGGGAGTTTTCTGAGGATTGGGTTTCTTGGCGTGTTGTGAAGCACAGTTCAATTTTATCGTTGTTGAAAGTTTCATTCAGGCTTTCTCTCTTATGACATATTTTGGGAAGTATCTTAAGTGGACTGTCTCCACAGGCTTGGGCCCTGTTCGTGAAAAGAGAAAATGTATATGATTATGATCTAAGTGCCTGTCAGTGGTGTATAGCCTGCTGGGGCTGGGAGAGTCACCTCTGCCTGAGCAAGTCAGGAAAAGTGGAGCTAAGGATTCCCTTATAGGAATTTCTGATTCTTATAAAGGGAGGTAAAGAAGGGGATGCTAAAAAAGATCAGGACTAGGCAAAGCAGTGTTTTCTGATCCTTGAGTAATGAGTCATACCATGTATGTAAGCCGTGTCAACCAGCATAAAACTAGAATGGGAAGATAGCAGAGTGCATTGCATGTGGTAAGGTGATTATTGGTGACATAAAAATTTTGCTTTGTGTATATATTGGGTTGTAAAGTAAAATGTGCTTTGTTTTCTGTGCGTCAGACTTTAAAAAAAAAAATAAGTATGAAGATTGCTGGCCTTAAGTGGTGACCAGATGAACTGGAAGTCTCCTCTACGGGTAGCTGCGGATTTCCTTTCCAAAGCCTGGAAGGGGAAGGGCTCTCAGTGGGCAGAGCCCCTTACAAGCCTCATTTTGAGAAGCCAATGTGCTGCAGCTTGCAGGCCAGATAGGGACAAGGAAGCCAGCTGAGAAACATGAGGTCTGGGGACTGGAGATGGCAGTCTCTTCTCCCAGGGCCTGAGGTCAGGAGAAGAGCTCCCTGTGGGAAAATTGAGGACACCTGTGATTCTCACAGTGACTGCCCTGTCACCCGGCGCTCTTCCCAGCAGCCCCAGAATGCACATTGCCACGTTCCAGAGCCCTGCAGGTTTGGATTCTGCACTGCTTCCAGGAGGGAGGATCCACCCTTCCTCCCCATCGGGCGCGCTCCAAGGTGCTGGCTTCCAGCTGTTCAGTCTTGCTACCCCTTGGGAGTCTGCTTGCTGTGACAGCTGTGTCAGTTCACCTTTAGTCCCCATGGGTGTGTATCTGTGCTCCCTGAGGCTGCTGTGCCTGGCTCACTTTCTCCTCAGCTGCAGAGTACCTGCTGGTGTATCAGACTGCTTGGCGCATGGCTTTGCCTCTGACCACCTTCTCTGCCTCTGTCCCCACCTGTTGGTGCTTGCCTCACTCCTTAAGTGGCTTCGTTCAGCTTCCTCAGAACCTCAGAAGGTTCCCCTTCTGAGCTTTCTCATTAGCTGATAGTGTACCACATTTCCATAGACAGAGTAGGACAGATTTTCCAGGGTCCCTTCTGCCCCAGAAACCTTGTCCCATGCTTCCCTTTCAAGAAAGGTTACGTAGGCTGGGGTACCCAGCTCTGGAGCTAACCACATTTACAGCCCTTGGAAAGTGTGTGCCGATACCCTGGAAGGTGGTATCGAGTTGTACCCACAAGAAGATGTTGGTAGTACGAGGTCTCAGCAAAAAGTTAGTTAGTAGGGGGCGGAAGTGCTAATTCATATCGCTTGTGCAGATCCCCAACAATTAAAACCAGGAGTCGCACACTGGTGGCATGGAGCAGACTATGTTTTCTTGTTGTCGTTGTTGTTGCATGTTTTGTTTTAATTTCTGCCCGTGGTTTTATTTAGAAATCTTTGAGTTGGTTGCCAACATCTAAAAATCAGCAGATTCCTGTTAAAAATTCAAATTTCCAGCTTTTCTTGCAAAAATGGATAGCTTTGGCAGCACCGATCCTTTCATGCCGCACGGCAGTATTGTGCCGATGATGAGCGGTGGGTTTTCCAGTTTGCCACAGTCCCCACCCTTCTCCACTGTTCTCTAGCACTGAGACCTATAATGGAACAGTTGCCATTATTCTTCTGATGTGTGATTTTTTTTCTTATGGTTTGGGAAATGTGAATGAAATATATCCTGCATCTATGTCTATGAGAAGAGAGAAGATAAAAGGGTCATGTTTTTCAAGAAGGTGTTTTTCTTTCTGAAAATGAACTAACTTATCATTCTCCTAAAGATTAGTTTTCTAGGAACAAAGGTATCCCTCAAAATCAGTGGTTCTTAAAGTGTGATGCCTGAACCAGCAGCAGCATCACTTGGGAATTTGTTAGAAATGGGAATTGTTGGGCTCCACCAAGACCTACTGATTTAGAAACATGGTGGAACCCAGCAGCCTGTGTTCTGACAGCCCTTCTGTTACAGCAGAGAGCTGAAGGCTGTGAACCACTGCTCTGAGGCTCAGAACTTGGATAGGATGCCTGTACCTGTTATTGTCACTTTCTAGCCTTTTAAAACTCAGAGGGGCCCAAGAGTAGGAGTTAAGGGTTCCATGCACACTCTCCGGGCAGAGTTTCATGTGTGCTTCGAGGGCTACAGGAGTCCTGCCAAAACAGGATCTAAGCAAATCCCAGCCCCTTTCTGTCCAGCCACTGGTTATTCAGCACTTCCACCCATGGGTGCCACTAGTGCAACAGTTGTCAACAGCCTTCTAGGGTGCCTTCAGCTGTCCTGAAGAGACAGATGATTACCAACTCAGCTTCTTGTGAAAGAAACAAGCTAGAGAATTGAATCGCTTTGAGAGAGATCAGGTTGGTGCCTCAAGCTTATCAAAGATAATGGGACGTTCATGGGCTGGTTGTCCTTAAGTGAAAATAATATGCCAGTTCTTTAAAAACATATGGATAAAAACCAATCGCATGTGAACATTTCAAGTCTAGCACTGGTAACTCAGACTTACATTGTCATATATAATCACTTGGTTTCTCTCCACTTTCTTTTTGGGTAAATGTGTTTAACTACTTTGGTGGACAAGTCTGAGTGAGCCAAGAAAGTAAATTTTTTCTGAATATATTTACTTGGAGGACCGTAGGCCAGTGAGAGGCTTGTTTCAGAGACCCTAACCAAGCCATCAATGACCTGCCCCTGCCCCCGCCACAGCCCATTCTGTTTATTTGTGAATTGGGGCCCCCTGAAGGCATTTCAGTATGTCAGACCCTCTCCTAGAGTAAAATAAGTGGAAAAAAAAAAAAAGTGGGCACTGCTTCTCTGTCTACCTTCTTGTCTCCCGTGCTTCCACTGCCCTCACTTTGGTACCCAGGTGACCCTGGGAAAGTAAGAAACCCCTTTCTAAGTGGCCTGACTCCATCTATTCAACACATTTATTTATTTATTGGGTATGTTTTCTGTGTCTGGGGACGGATTTGAGTGGGACAGTGTTCTTGTTCTCAGAGCGCTCAGTTGACAGGGGTGAGGGCTGCTCATTACAGGCCACCCAAACAATTACAACTGTGGAGGTGAGGAGTGGACCAGCCCACGTGGGAGAGAGGCAGGCTGGGGTAGGGGCTGCATCTCCCCAGAGACAGCAAGAAGAAAGGAGCCTGGCCCTGGACAGAGCAAGGTGGGTCCCCGTCCCTTCTGGAGCATCGAATCCAGGTTTCCAGATTTTGGTCTAGATGGGAGCTGAGCCTCGATGCTGCCCCAACTTACTGCTTCGTGTGGATGGGCAGAGGCTGCCTACCGGAGCTCCTGGATCTGCCAGCTCAAAAACAGAGCTGCTCAGTTACTCAGCTCCTGGTGCTCAGTTGACATTTTTCTCAGGTGTCATTTTGCCCGTGGGTGTTGGTCAGGGCTCTTTGCTATGGAAATGACTGTCCTAGCACTTTTCTTCTCTCCCCTGGCACCTCTGCCTCCAGTTAATAAAGCTCCTTCCTAACAATCAGCTATTACCTTCTTTCCTGTGAAATTGATAATTAGGGGCCTGGCTGGTTGGTCATGGCTTCAACTGTAACTTCTCGCTGGAGGATTTGCCTTTGGACAGAGGATTCCAGGACACATTATAGAAGCGCCTCGGTTACGAATGGCGGAAGGAGGGATTGCACCAGCCTTGGACGTAGCACAGCAGGTTCAAACTGGTTCTCTGTCTCGTTCATTGTAAGACCTTGGGTAAGACCTTGGTGTATTCGATTATAAAATGAAAACAAGAGTACTTCTCTCCCAATGTTCTTGTAAGGGACAAATAAGCTACAGTGTGTACAAGGTACTGGCCCACAATAGTCCTTCAGCAATTAGAACAACAAAAATATCTAGTGGTGAAGTACAGGCAGTGTAATCGACTTAGCAGACGTGCAGTGGAGGGAAAAAGAAACCTGACTCTTTGTCCTTCTTAATACCCAATTGGTCTCATTTTTAAGAGCTTGAAGTATGGGGGGCTATTCTCTGGGGTGTCCTTGGTGATGGCAACAGAGTTCAAATGGAGGCGCACACAGGCTGCTCCAGGAAGGCAGCCAGGCAGCCAGGGCCCGGCTTTGCTTGGTTTGCAGCCCTTGTCCAGGGTTGTGTCGGTCTCTCAGTCTGGTGTGCGGAGGCGTCGCCAGCTTTCCAGCAGCCCCCAGGGACATGGATGTTCAGGGCTCCATGGGTTTTATCGGTCCCTTCTGATGATGATCTTCTAAATTTCAATCTTCTCCACCCAGCCTAGTGATTCCATTTCACAGGCTCTTTTTCTTGTTCCTTCTTTGAGCTCAGTCTATGTCAGAAAAGCTAGAGTGTGTCATTGTAGAGAGGTGTTAGCCTGGGCTGTTGGGAAAACCCAGGCAGTACAACCAGAGCGACTCCGTGTTGGTGACCTCAGCGGATGAATTTCCTCAAAGATTGCTCAATGATTTAACGGGATGGGAAGTATGGGGCAAAACTAATATCACTGAGTGTTGACCATCGTTTTGGCCCTCAAATCTTTACAAGAATTCTGTGAAATAGGTATTTCCATTTTTACATGTGTAGGAGAAAAAAATAAGTTGAAAGAGACATGACGTGCCTGAGGCTATATGGTTGGTAAGCAGTAGTACCTATACTTGAACTTCTTCTGTGCCTGACCAAAGACTAGAAGCTGGGTTTGGGGGTGACCCAAGGGGTGTCTGTGGGCAATTGAGTGATTTGTGGGGCTGTGTCTTCTGTTTCTTATCCATGCCTGTGCCACAACCCTCTGATACATACCTTGTTTTAGGAATCCCTGCCACAGGATGGAGGTTGTGGTTTTTAGAAGTTTTCCTGAATCTTTCAGATCCCCTTGTTGGAATGGAGCTTTGCATTTCAATGAGTGGAAAAAAATCAGCAGAGGAGAATTTGCCAAAGGGAAAACCAATGCGTTTATGACTTCACTCCTCTTGTGTGCACAGATGTTTCCTCTCTGGGCCCCCTCCCTTCATGGAGTTCACTGACCACAAACGTGGGAAGTAGCTTGAGTTGAGCAGAGAGCAAGACTCAATGGAGAGGGTCTCCTGGTACAGAGCAGTGTTGGGGTCAGCCCTGGAGCCCTCCTAGGTGGGCCTCTGGCTTCTGCCAGGCCATCTCTGACCAGAAATAGTCCCCTGGCCTCGACAGCAGCATCAGCACCAAGGTTTTAGGGTGGCTAAAGGGTGGTAAGGAGGGGCCTCTGCGTTGGGACTGAGGAGCCTTAATGTCTAATCCCTGTCTGTCTCTGGCCCTTGGTTTCCCAATCTGTAAAATGGCAACATGGGATCAAATGATCTCCAAAGTCCCCTGTATCTTTAATTTTGAGAATGTTCTTTATTGTTGCTTATATTGTCTTAATTCACTTCATCTTCTTAAAATAAAGCCCCAACCCTAGTATTCCTGCCATTTGAAAGAAAATATAATGAATCCTAATCTGATAAACAATATTCATTTTAGGGGATGGCAAGTGAGATGGGTATGTCAAGGGGAATTTTATTAGCAAATATCATCTAAATGTTTTAAATAAGGCTGTATGCATACAATAGCTCATAATGAAATAGTTAAATTTTTTAAAAAGACACTAAAATTAACATACTTAGTATAGAAAACTTGGAAAATACATAAAATCAGAAATAAAAATATTTAGCATTCTTTTCCTTTTTTGCTGTATATATTTGTCTACATAATTGGATCATATGGTATATTTGGAATTGTATATGCCAATTTTGAGGGAGGGCAGTGTTTTTCTGATTGTACAAGTAATTTTATAAACACTTAAATATAAAAACGAAATTAAAAAATAAAAATTTAAAATGTAATGAAATTAGGAGTGCAATTAAAACAGCTAGAAGAATCTCACAGTACAAAGATAACCCTTGTTAAACATTTTTGTGTATTCCCTTAGTGCTTTGTTTGGGGTGGGGAGAGCATTATTTTCCATAATTGAGATCATACTGCATACTCTGATTTCTAAAGCAGAAACAACTCTTAGAAGATGATCTAAAAGATGGTTTTGATGACAGAAAGCATTGGCCACTGGGTGGTTTATTAATCTTTACTGCTTTAATGGGAATTGGGGTTGAGGGGCGGGGAAGTCTTGGTTCATTCAATATGAGTTTTAAAAATGCAGAAAATCGTTACTCAAGTTCCTGGCAACAAAAGTGTCCACTGTGGTGCTTTACACAGTACAGCGTTGCTTGGGTGGAGGGAGGCAACAAAAAGGGTTTGTTTGGTGATTCGCCCAGCACAGTGTCTCCAGAGCCTCAATAGTTCCCCCATTGTCGGAATGTGCTTGGGGAGAAAAGGCAGCATCAGTTTTATAAGTGTTCCCCACACATGGCTGGGGGTTTTGTCTGTACTGGCCTTGAAGGATGTTGCTGGAGAAACACATATTCTGGTTCTGGGATGGGAGGGAAGCAGAAGAGGAGCACGAGGGCAACAAGCTTCACCTGAGCTGGAAAACCCACCAGGTGGCACATACAGAGTTCACCGGATTTCTGAGTTGGGGGTATGCACTGAGTACGAAACAACTCACAGATGCATTTATATGGTTACTTCCCCATTGTCATCTTCCTAATTTTGCTCTATCTCTCAGCGCCTGGAGAGTAAGTGAGTGCTGTCCTCACTTGCGTGTCTAAGAGAACCTTCCTATTTCTTGCACATGAAATATTAATATAACTTGGCTGGATATGTACATCTGGGATCTCAGACTTTTCGGACAGAAACTCATTTTTGCAGCTCAGTTTGTTCCACCATCCGGCAAATGTTTGTTGAACACCCTTCGTAATGAACAAAACAATGAACATGCCCCATGAAACTTTGACTTCAGTGGTATCTCCCCTTCGAGCACTTCCCAGGTCTCAGGGGTGATGCCAGACTCTGGGGAGTAGTGAACAAAACAGAGGCCGCACCTCCTGGAGCTTTTATTCTAGTGGGAAGGGTTCTCTAGCCCTTAGTAGGAGTAGAGGAAAAGTCTGAAGAAGAACTGATTGCGTAGGTAACTCTTCTCTTTGCCTGCTTGCATGCATGACTTTTATTTTCTTATTTTTTGATTATTGGTTTTAATCTAGTTGTTCTGGTCTTTTCTAATAGAATACTTCTTAAACATATATTACTTCTTTGTTTCCTTGCTTTTTTTTTTACTTTGCAGTTTAGGGAGTTCCTTTTAAGCTTACCCTACATTTTATTGAATTCACTTTTTACATTTTTATTTATTCACAGCTACTAATGTGAATTTAAATGAGCAATTTTTGTATAATCCTCACCTCATCTGTTTTCCTCTTTGCATCATTCCTTGTATGTTGGCTGTTTTTTCCTTTATGAATTTCTGTTCCACTTTCAAGGAGGTCACAACTTTTTGCATTCTAGCAGTTTCTTGACATTTTCTTCTGAATTATTATCTGAGATGTGCTCCTTCTTTGAGTCTTCAGGATGGTGTTTCTTCACCCTTATTCCACATGTTTTTTCCCCTTTCTTTACTCATTCTTAAACAAGGCAGGATCTGTGTAGACCTTGCATATACCAGCAGAGTATCTATATTGTCTGCTGCTGGCCTCGGCACTCTACACTTGGGGGAACGTTGAATCCCCTTCAGTTACTTGTCAATAGGTTCAGTGATGCACACATCTCCCAGTCTCGTTCCTGTTTTCAAATTGGCTCTCACCTGGGCCACTGCTGTGGTACTGCTTGGCCCTCCAATATTCTGAATTGAGGGGCCTTGGACCCAACCATGTTGAGTGCAAGTAACTGGCCGCCAGTCACCTCATGGGAGCCATTGGCCTAGCAGGCCTGGGGCCAGCCACTACCCTCAGCCCCATACTCTTTCTTCCTTTCTTCTATAATGGTGGTAATCTTAATATCTTACATCTCTTCCTTCTGTGTCCTCACACTCACAGCCTCTGTGTGTGAAGATCACATTTCACACCCACCTCCTGTAGTCCTCTTTCTGAGATTAGCAAGGGAAACATCCTTTCTTTCGTCAGTGAGCATTTTTTTCAATGTCTCACTTGGACACTGTTAGCTCTGTATTTCTTCTTATGACCCCTTCCGTGTTTGCTTTTTGTGACTCTCAAAACTCACATCCACTCTTTACCAGCATGGAGCCCCTGAGTGTGAGGCATAGGCTGGGTTGGAGGGGAAAATGGTGAAGACCTGCTTCCTGCCTTCGAGTTCTGGGGAGGGGCCCCCAGGTCTGCATTCACTAACAGAGGACACAGGGGAAGGAGGGATTGGACGTGTGGAGTATCAGGGAAAATTCATTCTCCCACCACGTAAGTGAGGACGCACCTCAGGTTCAGGTCTCCATCCTTTTTTAATGAACTCTCAGCCAACCCATAGGATTTCATCTCCATCTCCGTGCAGATGCTCCAGCTCCATGTGCCAAAGGCTAGACCTGCCCCAGTTTCCCATTGATCGCTTTGAACCTGGGTAAATAGCTGACAAACTCTACCGCATCCCCCAAAACTGGCTGCCACCACAGCCTGGTCTCTCAGAGTTACTGGTTCTAATTCTCTCATTCCCTTGAGATCAACTTCTACTTTCTTCCATTTCCCCCACATCTCATTGGTCACCCTGGCCTATTCCACTTATTTAAAGTCCCTCTGTTCTGGGTAAGCCCTTTCTTTTCATTCCTGCTGTCAGGCAAATTCTGTATCTTCTGAGAAGCCTCCCCTGACCATCCCAGCGAAAGTGATCTTGCCTTCCTCCAAATTCTGAAAGCTCTTATTGTCTATCAACTTATCATTTGGCACTTATTGTAGACTCCCTTATATAGTTATTTCTTTTTGTCACTCGTGTTGTTTGTGCCTTATCGCCCAAATTTTAGAAATCCAGTCTTTTGCACTACACTTGTCTGTATTGTCCATGGCATTCAGGAAAGCATTGTCAGTAACTGTTAAGTGCTCGATTGATGTCATAGCCAACAGGCTGCATATCAGGGGTGGGGGTGTCTTCGGGATGCTGAACCCTGGAGACTGCATGGGGCTGGTGAATAATTTTTCTTTTCATGACTGAAACATTTAGAAAAAGTGAGTCATCACCATACCCAGATGTTCTTTTTATTAATTGTCATTATTGAGACAACACAATTTGTCCTATGGAAGACAAGGGCCTATAGTGAATGTGGCCTATATTGGTTGACAGTTTTCAACTCAACTGAAACAAAGAATAATAACAAGAGGATTGGTTGAATTTAACTTGATTAAACTCAGTATAATGCAGTTCGGTGGAAATGGTTGTCAGTCTTTTTGCTTTTGGATCATGGATTTCCTGCTCTTTCTCATTTGCCCACTTGACCCCTTCTGTAGAAACCTATTTGTAGACACCCAAAAGAGAACAATTCATGCTTTTCACAGCAACTCCAATGATAGAGGACTATCAGTCAAGTAAAACTAAAGCGACTTCTGCAATCAAAAGCTAGGATAACTCCAAACAGTAAACCCATTAGAATTCATTTGCAAGTCATACACATCCTGACATACTAACTTTGGTGAAGCCCAGAGAATAAAACCTCTACAGGACTGGTTTGTTCTACTTAGCTAAAGTCAGAGCAGATTAGCTTCCTGGTTTATAATGGCCCAGAAAAGTCCCTTGCCATTGGCTCTAGGCCACACTAGGAACTGCTATGGCAGTGATTTCTGTGTGTTGCCCATAGCAGTGCATTATTGTGTGTGATTGTATCTGTTCATTTGTATGATGCATTGTCAGATGCATCTCTATAGTGGTGTCAAGATTGAATGGCCTTAAAACCGTCACCTTTGTTGTTATAAAACAAAGAAGTTATGGGCTGTGAAAGCTTCCGTGGCTATTTTAATTTCATAAAACCTGAAGGACTGAAGTTGAAGGTCTTGGCTGTCTAGGGACAAAGGAAGTTTTGCTGTTATCTCCTCATGGGTGGGAGCCCAGTTCCAGAAGCAGAGACACACCTTGCTCTTCTAATCAATGTATTCTAGTGGCCTGGCTGACCTCAAAGGTCAGGATTTACCCTCTAGCCCTCCTCCTGCAAATAACTCAGCAGCCACTGCTGGGACATCTCACCACTGGATAACGTGTTCACTTTGTTCACTTGTGGCTGTGTTGGGACCATTTAACAAGTTTAAATTTAAGCATTGCATTTATCTTGTTTTTATGATAGGAGAGAGAAAAAAAGTTGAGGGTGTGGGGGAAGCCCATTATCAGTTCCCTGTTTCTAGTCTCTTCTTGACATTTGATCATTTTATTCCCTGCTATCGTGATAATATATCAAGAGTGCAATGCTGGCGATGTTTTCTGCCTGGCTCAAAATCCATCCATGGTTTCTTCTTGCTTTTAGAAGAGGGTCTGCATTTTTTAGCCTTGGTGTTCTCATGGCCTTCCATAATCTGACTCCATTCTCAGCTACTACTTTTTCCTTCCATGCCTCTTACATTCTGATGGAAGTGATCCCCCCACCTTTCCCTACCCCTGCCCACACTGTTTTCTATGGGACTTTGTTCATGTTGGCCATTGAGTATTGAACCCTAACGTTTTTCGTTCCACCCACCCTTCCCACCCCAAGAGCCTCCTTTTTGTCCTCTATTAAATGGGACAATAATATAAACTTCTTTGTTGATTTGTTATGTGGGTTAAGTGATTTAAGACATGTGAAGCACTTGGAGCAGCGCCTTGCCCAGAGCGATCACTCGGTAAGAGATCCCAGTTGTCATGACTGCAGCTGATTGGAGCTCAACAATCAGGGAACACAGCATTCCTCAGACAGCCACGCCAATGGCTTTGAGAAGGAAGAGGTGAGCCCTGCCACTGAGAGTGAAAGGGAAAGCCCAGAAAAGTGGAACGTAGATGCAGAAAGCAGGGAGTTGATGTGTCCAGATTGCTGTCCACCTCCAAGGGCCCCTGAGCATGCCATACTCCTAAGCAGAGAAATCTGTGGCTGACATTAGGGTGCTGGCAGTGCTGCCTCAGTGTCCCTGAGATAGCACACAAAACAGGTCACAGTGAGCCCTGCTATAGATGCTCTGGCTTTGTTTTATAGTTGCCTTTCTCATTGCGCTCACGAAGAGGTGGGATGGCTGCAAGTTTCACCTTTCCTGGAGATTCTGCCCCTGTATATCATGACGTGGTTCATATGTCACATCACCGTTGATATAAACTATCTTTGTGTGTGTGTGGTGAAACATACATAACGTAAAATGTTCCATTTTAACAATTTTAAGCAGCATTAAGTACATTTACATTGTTGTGCCACCATCTCTACCATCCATCTCCAGAACTTTTCATTTTGCAAAACTGAAACTGTACCATTGAAACAATTCCTTTTCATTTCCCCCTTCCCCCAGTCCCTGGCAGCCACCATTTTACTTTATATTTCTGTGAATATGACAACTCTACGATGCTCATAGAAGCACCAAATTTGCCCTTGTGTGACCTGTCCTTCTGTGACCGCCTTATTTCACTTAGTGTAATGCCCTCAAGGTTCATTCATGTTGTGGCTTGTGTCAGAATTTCCTTCCTTTTTAAAGCTGAATACTATCCCATTGTATGTATATACCACATTTTGTTTATCCCTTCATCCATCAGTAGATACTTGAGTTTCTTCCCTTTGGCTATTGTTTTATAATGTTGCTATAAACATGAGTATACAAAGATCTGTTTACCTCCCTGCTTTCTATTCTTTTGGGTGTATAACCAGAAGTGGTATTGAATCATATGGTAATTTGTGATTAATTTTTTGATGAATTGCCATACAGTTTCCATAGCAACGGTACCATTTTACATTCCCACTAGCAGTGCACAGGGGTTCCATTTTCTCCACCTCCTTGCCAACACTTGTTATTTCTGGTTTCTCGATAGTAGCCATCCAGTGCCTGTGAGGTGGTATCTCATTGTGGTTTACATTTCCCTAATGATTAGTGAAGTGGAACATGTTATCATGTGCTTTGCCATTTGTATATATCTTTGGAGAATTGTCCTTTGCCCATTTTTAATTGGGTTATATATTTTCATGTGGTTGAGTCTAAACTTTGTGTCCAGGAAACTGCAACTCCTACTCTTCAGCTACTGCTGATAGTAACAACTAGCTTTTATTAAGCACTTACATCCCTCTCACATTCTGCTAAGTGTTTACATGGACTTCTCCCACACCCTTAATTCTCACAACAACCTTTTGAGGAAGATATTGTGATCATCTCCATTTTACCAGTTTAGAGGCCTTGCTCCATGTATCACAGCTGGTGAATCAGTAAGGTGACCCTGGTCTGACTTGGTCCCTAGAGATGATAGTACAGGTCTCCTAGCCCCAAGGAGATGGCATTGAAATGTCTTTATAAGTAAACAGTTCAGTCATACAAATGTTGGTGAGAAGTGGTATTTTATAGGAAACCTCAGGCCTCATGACCTTGGTCTCTCCAGAAAATCATATTTACTTCGATGTAGAGAATCACTTCCTGAAATTCCAAAGGTGTGCATTGGAAGCAAACACAGAAATGTGTGGTGTTTTAAGTGCTAAACCCTCAGCTGCTCCCAAAAGCTTTCTTAACAGAGTGATAAGACATATTCACCAAGGTTCCAAGGCCCTGCTGAAATCCATTTCATTGGTGGATGCAGATTTGTTCTCAGGGTCCAATCCTTTCTTCACTTGCAATCAACCACTTTGTGATCCTCAGGCACTTTTCACCGAAGATGCACAGTATTGCCCCTTTTTGCCGTCTGTCCTGATTTGGAGGTGGTGAGGGCAGAGTGAAGGCAGGAGACCCAAGCCTTGCCCCTCTTGGGGCACCAGCTTTCCAGCCCGGGGAAGGCCTAACACAATGGTTCTTTGGGGGAACATTCTCCTTTCCTTTTATGTTGGGTTTTATCTGGCCTTGGGTTCACACAGCTGGGGCCAGGGCCAAAGCCAGAGCCCTGACTTAGGGTTGGGAAGAAGTTGGCGGAACATTCCCCAGCAGGGTTTGGGCAGGCCCAGGGAGTCCCGCCTAAAATACAGTGGACAAAGGCGCTCTTGTCCACAGGCCTGGGGGTGGGAGGCATCTGGTCAATGACACAGGCTTGGCCATTGTGTGTTGTGACCTCAGCCGACTTTTTTAGCCGAGAAAAAGGAAAAAGAGAGAGTGTGAAAAAAAAGAAAGAAAGAAAAAGCCTCAAGAAACTTTGCATCTGGAAAGTCCAGAATGTGTTGTTGATTTCCCCACAAGAGCTGGAGCAGATTTGGAAGGAACTGTGCAATGTAGTGGGTTCTTTGTGAAAGAATAGCAATGAGAAAAGCCACAGGAACATCCTCCAGGGGCCCAGAGCACTGACCCTGGGGTAGCTGCTTGCCTCAGCCTTATTTCCCGCAGAGGGTGCTATGGAGAGGAAGCTGGCAGGAGCCTGGTCCTGATTCTGGGGACTTCTGAGACTCTCCCCTGAGTTAGCAGCCCCCAAAGAAGATTAACTGTCCCTCTGATGGTAAGAATCGATTTTGCTTGCCTGCAGATGTGTGTGCTCAGCTTGCTTTTCTTCTGCATGTTTCTAATATGACTTTGGCATTTTAAAGAGGCAGCTCTGAAAACCTGTTTAGAAGGTCTGAGGGCCCTGAGTCCTGGCGGGGGTGGGGGGTACCTTTCACAGGCCCAAGTCGTGAGGAGGGAGAACACTGGGCTGTTGTGTGAGAAATCAGGAGAAGAGATGGGAAAGATTTAAAAAGGAATGTTTGTAGCTGGAAGGAGAGTCTTGGGTCCCCTAGTTACCCAAGCAGAGTGGTAACATGAACTTCTGTTGTTGGGATTGGAGTCCACATGTTTCCTCCCCCATTTACCTTTTCCAAAATATGAAGTTTGGCTTCTACGTTCCTAAACACCTATCTTCTATCCCATGGCACAGTTCTAGCTGGGACACTAGGGCAAAAGCCCATTATGGGGACATAGCTCCCCAGAAGGTAGTTGAGTATCACCTGCTCAGTAAACCCAGTATCTGGATGGTGGTTCCAGGCTGGGCCGGATGCATCTGTTTACTTTGGGGGAGATGGCAGTGGCTGCAATAAGAGTAATAGATGCTCTCTTGAGACTCAGGAGTTAAGCTATCCAGGACCTGACTGCAGAATGTGGGGTGTTCTGGTGGGTCTGGAAGGTTTATGGAGAAGAAGGGATTAATGAAGAAGATGAACATTTAGGAAGCAAATAAGGGTGCAGGCAAAGCTCTTGGCAGAGTGGATAAGGCAGAAACCGAGGCGCGTTGGGTGTGGGCGGTCTGTGGGGTATGCCTAAGCTTAAGTGGGCTGCGTGTTCGGGACACAGTTTGAGTGGTTAACAGAAGTGCTAACTGCTAGCAGACCTGGAACAATTCACTGGTGTGGGATGAATTCTAACTTTGGATATAGGGAAGTCCAGGATGCCAGGGCAGAAATCTGATTGCTAGGCAAATAGAGCTCAACGGAGTGTGGTTCTGGGAATGACAGGGAAGGGGGGCGGGCAGATGCAGGCCCATCAGGACAGAAGAACTCCCCATAACTCACCATGGTGAGCGATGGGAGTACAGAACTCCGAGATGGTGAGGGAGAATCTCAGGAGTTTGGGGCCTGGGCAGCTTTCTAGGGATAGTTGGATGCCTCTGAATCCCATATCTACACTTGAATGTGACTTTGCTTGGAGACCATCTGGTTCAACTTCTGTATTTTCAAGATGAGGAAATTGAGGCCCATCAGCAAAAATGAAGTAGATTGCTCAAGATCTCACTGCAAGACAGTGGCAGCTCAAGCCTGACACTCAGGCCTCCCAGTCTTTGCATGGGGCCATAGAGAGGTAGTGGGTCCCAAACCTTGATAGTAAGGCTCTGGGCTCTCATCATTTGTCTAGTTTTATATGCATCAGGAGCAGAGGCTCCGAAAATGTTGACTGAATTGGGTTGGTTGGAATTGTACCCCTTACTGACTCGTGGAAACTGTTCCGACCCCTGTTAACCTCAGTCTCCTTCTTGGGCTTATGGTTTAGAACCAGTTATGGCTCGCAGGGAACCAGGTCTGTGAGTCATAAGTCTTTGATTAGAATCACTTGGAACACAGGTGTTAGCACTGCAGAGGAACTAGGATGAGTGTCTATGCTGAGACTTGATGCCCTGGCTTTCTTTTGATGCTCTTTGTCCCAAAACTAGCAACCACTAAGCTAGACAGTCTGGATCGTAGCCCACAGCAGGTCATCAGAGGCTCTCACCTTTGTACCCTAATGAAGTCCAGCCACGGTCCTCTAAAAGGGCATCAGCCCCCTGAGGAAGCCTGCTTTTGCCCCTAAGGCATCTGTGGGCAGCAGCTGTTCGCTTGTCCTTGCCGCTCCTGGCAGGCTCTTTGTGTGGGGTACTGAGCCTAAACTAAGTCTGCCTGAGCTAGCAACTTCCAACTCCCTTCTTCACTTCTTCAGTCCATCTCGAATGAAACAGAATGCTTGGTACATTTGGTTGTGGGTTTTCTTTGGAGGCATAACAACTTTAGAAAGTGCCAGAAACAATAGCATAGGGCATTTGGGGGCTTTGCATCTTAATACTAAAGGAAGGCTGGGAGGGGGCTTCACTAGTATTTTTTTTTTCTCCCTCACAGTACTGAATGTTGGCAAAACTCTCCTGTTCCCAGACTTTACCCTCTGCAAAGGGAATTTAAAGCAGGAGTCCCCAACCCCTGGGACGTGGACTGGTACTGGTCCGTGGCCTGTTTAAGGACCAGGAGATGAGCAGCTGGCGAGCAAGCGAAG
This sequence comes from Rousettus aegyptiacus, assembly GCF_014176215.1. NCBI lineage: Eukaryota > Metazoa > Chordata > Mammalia > Chiroptera > Pteropodidae > Rousettus > Rousettus aegyptiacus. The sequence goes on from NW_023416309.1 coordinate 71,554,330, forward strand.
CTTCATCTGTATTTGCAGCTGCTCCCCAGCACTAGCATCACAGCCTCAGCTCCACATCAGATCATCAGGCATAAATTCTCATAGGAGCACCGGTTTCTGGTGCCAAAAAGGTTGGGGATCCCTGATCTATATGGCCCCTCGCCATATGAAGAGTTCCTTAGGGAGGTGACCTGTTGTCAGTGACCTATGCTCACAATGTCCTTCAAAAACGTCCTCTAGGGCAGGATAATTGATTTTTTATGGACATGATCTAGCAGAGAAAATCGAGGGTGTGCTTTGAGATCCTTCGGGACTACAGGAAGTGCTAAACTCTAGCCTAGCTCCTTCAAATGACAAATAAGGACATTTCAACCCAAAGAGGCTGAAACAGTGGTTTGTGCAAAAGAGGGAGAGAATTAAGTTTTCAGCCCCTTCATACAGGTCTGAGGTATAATGCACACAATTTAGTATGCCGGTTTTGGCTCATACTTAATGATTTCCAACTTTTGTTAAATCATTTCACTTTACTGGTGTCTCGGGCAGCATTTCTTTTCCTCCAGTTGACTCGGATTTGGTTGAGTAAATGAAATCATGTTTCTAGACCAAAACTGCTCAAAAGAATTTGGGGGAAACATGATGCCAAAAAAAAAAAAAAAATGTTTTGCGAACATTTATGTTTCTGTCATGAGGTCTTTGTTGTTTCTTTTGTTTATGTAGCTGCTGCTTTTGTAAGCTTGTGCTGGTCATTTAAATGCCTTGAAATTCCCCTTGTGGTGGTTTTGGTCTGTTATGAAAGATATTCCTCAGGTGGCAGCCTCTGGTTTTACAGATGAGTAAACAGAGGCCCAGAGAAGCCAAGGGGACTATAAATTACCGCTTGTTGTCTGGGGACAGCCTCTTTATGTCCAGGCCTATGTGCTTTCGACTGATGCTTCTATGGTCCTAAGGTGGCCCATGTGATTTTTATCTGTGGGGAAAGGGGTAGGAGGAAAAGGGTCAACCTTCCTCAGCAGCCTATTGGGAAGTTGAGTATTTGAATAAAATGTCTGTTATTTACAAGTTGGTGTGCAGAATCACTCAGGTTTTTCTACTCAGAAGCCTGGAACAGGCCGATGGGAGCACACTGCCTTGCCTTTTATAGCTGTGAAGCACCAGGATCAGACAGGCCTCAGAAACGGGACAAAACTGAAGTGCATTCTCTGGGGTTCCCCAAGCCCTTCAGACACCAAAGTGAGGAACCAGCCATAGCTTCCCATCTGTTTCTTGGAGCTGTTCTCCGTATTTCAGGAGCACCTGTGGGAATCCCCTTCTCCAAGTGGCCCTAAACACAGCCACAAGGCCTTTGGGCATCTGCTCCAAACCTCTGTAAGTGGCAGGGGTGACCATGATATTCGGTAGCACAATTATGCCGTTTGGCCAATGCTGAGATTCTCCCAAGAAATGTTGAAGAGTGGGTGTCTCTCAGATCCCTGTCATGTTTTTTGGTACCCATGGACAGATGGCCGTCAGCAAAAGCACCAGCTAACTCAGATATAAAAAGTTTACCGACATCCAGCATTCTTCATTTCTTATACTGTCTCCTTTGGAACCCTATTAATTGGCTCTTCTATCTTGTATCTGTATATGGCACGTGCAACGATAATAAAAATCTTTCCTCCTGTGTTAGTGAAGTAAGGTCTCATGAAAAAATTTGTGTAAGGCCTGTGTGGAAGCCACTTCCTACATGACCGATTCCTTCCTGCCTTCCGCTGCGTGAACCCCAGACACTTCAAGGCTGTGAAATAGCTTCTGAACCAGGAGGAGCCACCCCAATCATCTTTATAATTCCCAGTATCATTTGCAAACCTTTTTCATCAATCCTTGCCTGACTGGAGACCCCATGTTTTCCAGCTTAGCAAGTTTTCCTGGAAGGGCTGACTTCCTGTATCCTTGCATGGACTACATTGTAATTGTGTTAATCAAAATTCCTGGGTAACCAGATTACTCCATTCCATTTTAGGGTCAGAAAATAGAGTTTATTGTTCTATGTCCTCTCCCTGCCCAATCCTGACAGACAGGCCCAGTGAGTTTACTGGCCATCAGGAACACACTGGAGTCTTACAGATGGATATTCTGGGTGGCTGAGACTTTGTTGGATCTTCTAGGAGCTAGACACATCTGCAGTTTGCAAAGTGGTTCAGCCTCCAGCCCCATGGCCAGCAGCTTTGTAGGTGCTAGGAGAAAATTCCCATGGCACTGATGTCTACCTGTTGTCATGGGGACCAGTGACAGCCACAGTGTAAGGACTTCTCTAGCTGCTTTGTGGGCAGAGGATAGTGATTGGTTGGGTTGAGGGTATGAGGGGAGGTAGCTGATGTACGTAAGGAAGAGTACGGCAGATGCTCTCTGAGTACTGGAGCTGGGGAGGCCCATGAGTCACCCTCTGGGGACTTGTAGATATCATCCAAGGAGGCTTCTCAGCGGGGTAGAGGTCTGACCTGAGCAAGTAGTGGATTCAAACCAGTGAAATTATCGTTGGGAACATGTCCCCGTCCACCCTCAGCAGTAAGACTTGAAGACACTTGAGTTGTACCAGGTTTGGTAGAGTCTTGGGGACATTTGCATTTAAGTATTTAAAGCCTGATTTGGAAAGTTCCTTTATGGACTCAAAGAAACACCCCTGCTAACCAGGCAACTTCTAATGAGAGGGGTTTGAATATACACCTGGAAGTTTCTGGCAAAAGCTCTGATGAGTCAGTCACATTTACTGAGAAATTATGCAAATAGAGAAGTGGAAGGAAGAAGGTCATCTTATTGGTAAAATGCTGGAGGTGAGTCTCACATGCTTGTTGTACTTTTCAGATAGGGGTCCAACCACAGTAGTTCAAGGGAAACAAATGCTTAGACTTAGGCTGGGCAATAGCCGCACAGTTGTCTTTGAGCACTGAGAGAGGCTGGCTTTCGGAATGCTCTGAGGACTAACAAAGGCAAACAGGTGGTACGAATGAGGTATTTGGGAAGCCCTGGGTTCCTACTGAGTTTCCCCTCAGTGGGCAAAGTGCTTTAGTCTCACTGTGTTCCTCTTAATGGATTCAGGGCTCAGGACTCCCTGTGGAAGCTGATTGGCCTTGGGGCAATAAAAGGTGCCTAGAGGTCAGACTCACAGCCCCAGGATCCAATGAAGAGTCTGTGGTCTCCAAGGACCCTTGCCTTCTGTCATGTTCTCCCTGGCTGGAAACCTGTCCTTCTCCAAGAAATAAACAAGAGCAGATACTCGATGCCAGAGGATAGGAGCAAATTGGGCAGGTACCTCAGAGCCTTGGCAGGAGGGAGAGGAAGAAAGAGATGTTTCTTTATTGCATCGGAAAAGAAAATTGGGGTTCTGGTTTCATTTCTCTAGGTGTCCACACTTTTTTCTCCAATCTCTTGATCTTTTCTAGTGTTATGTGGAATTTGTGACCCAGGTTATTATTTCATTTTTTTTTTAAAAATTGTGTAAGTTGAGAATAGTGATACATACGCATATCTTTTAACTAGATTTATAATAATTACACATTCTTAAAGCTGTTTTCATGTTCAGCCCTGGTCCTTTTTACCTTGACTACTTCAGTCTTCACCTCTAATGGTCTTAATTTTTCAGGCAGTTAGAATACATCTTTTAAGCACTTTTACTAAGGGGAGGGCACATGAGTGGTATATTTCTTGAATCCTTATCTATAGAGGAATGTATTTCAACGACCTTCACTAGTGAAAGACAGCTTGGCCACATAGGAAGGTCTCACATTTTCCACATAACAATCCAGAGGTGTCTTTTGAAATGCAGTTATAAAGAAGTCTGACGCCTGCTTTATTTATGCTCTTTTATTGGCGATACCCTGCTCCCACTTAAATGATGATAGGACTTTATCCTCATCTTTGCTTTGTAAATATATTGTTAGGGTGTGTTCAATTGTTGGGCTTTTAAAATCCTCTTTGCCTTGAGCAGTGCTGGACCTTCCATGCACAGATGTGTCTTCTTTTAGCCGAGGGAAGTTTTTTTCACCCTATCAATCTTTGGTTGTAGTTTCTGTTGTTATACCTTTTGTTTTAGTCTCTTCTTCAGAAACACCTAACATCCATATCTTGGCTTGCTTTTCTGTTCTTTTATTTTTACTTTTCCTATTTACTTTCATTCTGGGAAAAAATTCTTAATTTTTTTTTTTTCGCAATACTTATTCTATATGCTGTTACAAATAATACGATGGTCCTTCTGTTACTTCCTTTTTAGTTTCTGTACAATTTGATCATTTCCTGTTCCTTTTTAATATCATTGTTTTCTTTTTCAAAACAATTTGCCCCTTTAAACTTAGTTCAAACTTATGACCATTTACTCTGGTATCATAGATGCCATACCTGTCTGCCTACTCCTGAGGTTGCTAAGTGATCTCCTGGGATTTTTCTTCTGTGTATCATATGAGGTCATGATTAGAAGTTGTGCTTCTCCTGGGGCTTTTGTATACTGTTCCTCACTTTATTTTCTGCAGTTAAACACTGTTATCTTGTCTGTCCTACCTCCCTATACTTGATGTTGAACAGTCCATTCAATCGGATTCATTAAGAGCTGAGATTTGTTCTCAGAGGGGTACCCACATTGCTTGACCTGCTATTCTCTGTCTACTTGTTTGGTGAAATAGCTTCCTACTACAATTCTAAGTTTTCCTTCATTTATTCATCTGTCCATCTGTCCATCTGTTCATCCATCCGTCCGTCCGTCCATTCATCTGTCCATCCATCCATCCATCCATCCATCCATCCATCCATCCATCCATCCAGTGTTTCAAGTGCCATGCTGAGACTAAAGCTAGGAACAAGGTTGATGTGGCCCCACCTTCCTGAACCATACAGTCTGTTTCTCTCTTCCTCCTTCTATCTTCTCTCTTGCCCAGGCTCCAAGTCTCTCACCCTTAGAAGAACATGAAGATGCTGCCAGGGTCTATCCCCTCCCCACCTGCCTGTAAAACTACATGTAGGGACTACACTTCCCAGAATTCACTATACCAGTGCCCTACTTCCCAGTTATTTTCTGTGAGTTGCTCTCTCTGACAGAGCTAGAGAGAATAGTACTTTTACCTGTGAGGCAGAGGAGCGATGCCTAGTATTCTTACAGACAGAGCCCTTAAGGCTGATGACATCATTGTGGGAGGTGGGGCCTTGCATCATGCTTTGTGTCTTAACCTCTAGCCAGAGGAGATTATCTTTCATTGGGTAGCTGTTTCCAGTTTTGTGTAGGAGTCTTCCCACTCTAAATAAGTGTCCAGCAGAAAGATGTGGAGCAAACATGACTCTTCTGTCTCTGGCCCAGCTGGGTCTTGGCCTTCTTGGTAGCTTCCTTGCAGCCCCTGTCACTAAGTGGTTGACCCCTGGTGAGTGGCAGTAGAGGCCACTCCTGACTTCTGGGTTTGCTCAGGGCTTGCTCAGGGCATACTAATAATGAACTGATTCCCAGGGACTGAAGCCTTCCAGGCCCACCCAGCTATGCCTTGGCTGCTTCTGGGTGTCCAGCTGGCTGTGTGGTTGGAGAAGGCAGAACTTTCTGGAGAGTTCTTTATGGAGCAGCCTTTAAGCAGTGCCAATCACAGCACTGGGCTCATTAGCAGTCATTGCCATGGCAACTGGTCTGCCAGAAAGTGGCTCCTTAGGCTGACAACTTCAGACGTGTTATATATAGATCTGGGTGTGGGGGAGTGGGGCGTGGGGCCCTGTGGATATGCCTTTCTTTAGAGCTTCTATTGCTTCTGGGTTTGGGGTATGAGAAGACACGGAATGCGGGGACCTTAAAACCGATCTAGCTGCTAAATCAAGTGTCTGACGACCACCCATTAACATCAGCAAGTAACATTTGCTCACATCTGCAGAAGGTAAGAATCAGGTGCTTACCCAGAAGCCTCCTGAGGGGGAACAAGTCCCAGGTTGAACTTGGAGAGTGCTGGAGGCTGTGAGGAGTTAAGTGTAGGGGTCGGTACTGATTGGAGGCTACAGAGACAAGATTGAATTTCTCTTAAAATAGTCTGTTGGAAGGGTTTGAGCTAGGGCATAGGAACATTTTCATTAATACGTAGCCATGTAGCTGAACACTGTCTTTTTATAAATTATGTTTTTAAAAATTTTTGTGTTTTCAGTTTTGATTTCAGAAGTGATGTTTTTTCTCAGTTGCTCCCTCTAAAGTTGGAAACCAGTCTCTTCTGAATTTAGTGAGCATTAGACTCACCTAGGATACATGTTAAAAGGTGACTTCCCAGGCTCCAGGTTGATCTGAGTGACTTCCTTATGCTTGCCTGCTCGTTCCCCCCGCCCCCGCCTCACCCCCCAGGGGTAGTCAGTAGCCATTATTAATGGGAAATTTTCTTTGGTTGTGTTGTTTTAAATAAGGAGACAAGGAAGTCAGCCTACAGCCAGGAAACGTGACTGCTTGGATGTGGGTGGTGATATTTCTGCACATCTCCAGGGAAGGCATGTGCACATTTAGAGACTGTGACAGGCAGGAGAATTTGGCTTGAGTTGTTACCCTCCTTGGGTGGGAGCTGGAATGTCAGGTGGTCCAGGTAAAAAAATGAAGCCAATTATGGAAAATTGGTGAAAGATGGTCTGAGGGTAGCCTGGATTTAGGTAACTGGAGGGCAGTGTCTAGAACAAAGCTAATATTTTAAAGTTGGATTTGACTGTTTACTTAGCTGTGCAATGTGGGGCAAGTTATTAAATTCTCTGAGTCCCAGATCCTTTGTTTTAAAATGGGATCTATGTGGCAGGCTTGTTGTAAAGAGATAGTGTGTAAATCACCTGACCAGTCCTTGGTACACTTACAGCCATTTGGTGAGTGGTCCAAGTCATTATCGATGGGCAGAAGTGGGATCTGAATGCAGACATTTCTTGAGTACCTATTAGACTGGGGTTCTGAAGTGGTCTAGAAACCTCTTGATAAAATAGGGTGAGTGTATGTACATCCATGCCTCCATTTGGGGGACAGAAGATCGAGTTTTCCTCAGATTCTCAGAGGATGGGTTTCCATGTATAGTTGAGCAGGTTGTTTACTGAACAAGGGGACCCAGATGAGGGGGCCCAGGGAAGCCGAAACCCCATCTTGCACCCTGGGGGATGGCCCATCTAGGGCAAGAGGCAGTGTTTTACAACTCCCACAGAGCCATCCTGTGCATTAGGTTAAGAATTTCGGAGTTGAGAAAACTGTCTTCATCTCAGCCCACTCCTACTTACCTTGTTCCTCGTACGTAGGGCCATGTCGCCCCTGCTTCTAGGTCCTGTTCCCATGGGAAAGAGCTGACAGAATGGAAGGGGAGGAGCCACGGGACTAAGAAAGGGAAGGGAAGGATTGAACTTGGAAAGAAACTAATGAGAAGAATAAGTTTGGTAGAGACCTTAATTATTGGGTAGTGACTCGTGCTGTATCCTCTCGGTGGCTTTGGGGCAGCTCTCCCAGGAGCCTGCACCTCCATGCCCACGAGGGGTGAGGTAATGTTGCTTGTTCGGGCTTCTTAAATGACAGCTTGCTGGTTGGGAGGACAACTTTTGCCTTGTCTACTATGTCTTTCTAAAATAATTTTTTTTCTGACAAAACGCACTTAACATGAAATTTATCAGTGGCTTTTACACGTTCACGGTTTTGTGCAACCACCACCACTATCCAGTTCTAAAACATTTTTATCACACCCCAAAAGAAACCCTTTTTCTATTCCCGCCATCCTCCAAGCCCCTGGTAACCGCTAATTAGCTTTCTGTATCTATTGGATTTTCCCTTTCTGGACATTTCATATAAACGGAATCATACCATATGTGGGTCCTTTGTGTCTAACTTGTTTCTTGGATCATTCATGTTGTAGCATGTATCAGTACTTCATCCCTTTTCATGGCTCAACATTTTTTTGTATGGATACACACCACATTGTGTTTATCTGTTCCTCAGTTAATGGGCACTTGGATTGTTTCTACATTTTGGCTATTGTGGATAATGCTAGAACATAGGTGTAAAAGTGAGCACTGTTTTCAGTTCTCTTGGGTATATACCCAGTTGTCGCCACATCTTTTGACCCCTCACTTGTTTCAGTCCAGCCAACAAGAATAAATTCTTTCCAGGAAAGGAGAATGGCAAGGAGGCAGCCTTGGAGGAATGGAAGCAAAGCATTGTCAAATGGCAAGCAGACTGGGGACCCATGGGTGTACTGGAGGGGATTATGGAGTCCGCCTTTGCCACTTTGGCCAAATTAGGAAATTGTCCTGGGTGTCTTCCTCCCCTCGTTCAGCACCCCTTGGCCCATCCGGCTTGGTACCAGGGGTGCCTCTCCAGGCACTTTCTGTAATTTTCAAGATGGCGGGTCATGCATTTCCCAGTTGGGGAGACCTCAGAGCAGTAATGGTACCTCCTTGGTCATCAAATGTAAGCCAGGAGTTTTTCTGACTCCACAGGTTATTTAAATGAATCAACTAGAGTCATTCTAAAGAGCAAAGCACCATGCAGCTGTGGAGATGTGACAGGTGTCATTGTTGCTACTTAACAGGTGGAACACAGAGAGTCAGAAGGTTCGGTCCACTCGCTCAGCTGGCCCATCTAGGGAGAGTTCTCACCACTCAGTCTTCTCACCAGTCAACGTCTTAACGTGTTAACCTCCCAGGCAGGTCTGTGTTTGTCTTTTAAGTCAGGTCGTCTTGGAAACAGAAACCAGGGAGAAGTGACTGTCGATAGTGACATTTCAGATGCAGTGATGGTGAGGCTGGGGAGAACTTCATGATGCTGTTGGTGGAGGCTATGCGAAGCCTGATTTCACTCAGTATCTAGATGGCCCCCCTTCCACTGGAAACCCCTGTTTATTCAGAATTCTTGGTGACAGGCACTTTCCTAGGTGCTGAGTTTGTCATTGTTAATTTCCACAGTGTCTCCCACAACTGGGCTAACATCATCCTCTGTTTTATAGAGGCGGAAATAGACACAGCCGTTTGAGTCATTTTTCTGGGTCACAGTTCTACTATGTGGTCGAGTCAGGATTGAGCCCGAGGCTGTGGCTGAGTCAGAATTGAGCCCAAGGCTGGAAGGCTGTGTTCAGTGTGCTTCTGGGTCCCTCTCTCCTCTGCATTCTGTTTTTGTCTGTGTCAGTCTCTGACCCTTGCTTAGTATCCTTTTAACAATTTCCCATTTCCTGCTAGGTTATTTGGACAAACACCAGTCTGGCCTTCCAATCTTAGGTGCTGTAAGTTACCTGACTCAAACAGAAGCAACCTAGTTCTAGATTATTTCTTTCTTTGGCCATGCTCCCTGACCTCCCTATTCCTACTTTACTCCCAATCCCATGCAGCCAAAATCTCTTGTATGTGGGATAATTTACACACGCGCGCACGCGCACACACACACTCTCTCTCTCTCTCTCTCTCTCTCTCTCTCTCTCTCTCTCCCGCCCCCCCCCCCCCCATCTCACTCTCTCTTTCTTTCTGTACTCAACATAAGGCTATTTCTCTTGCATGCATTTTGACCATCTTCCAAATCTGGGAGAGCAGAGCAGTGTCTGGAGGTCAGGTAAACATGCCCACGTGTGCGCTGGGCTCAGTGGACGTGCTCTGCTGGTGAAAAGGCTGCCCGGCTGCTGTCCATCTCCCTGGCACCTGCACTTTAGAAGCCAGTCTTTCATAGTGAATCAGAGAGGTGCTGTTATGTTAACAGGTGTGGGAGACAGAAGTGTTCAGGGCATAGGGAAAGGTTTTTTAATTAAATTGTGAAACTTCATAATGAAACATACACTGCAGCTCTGCAGAGGGCCATGGGGAGGCTGTGTTTAGTCAAAGTTCTGAACGCCTAGGAATAGCGAGGATTGATCCCATCCCTGCTGAGGGCGTGCAGGGCACCATAGGAAGCAGAAGCATGCTGCTTTGCAGTCTGCAGACTGCTCAGAGCAGTCTGGGAGCTGTGTCTCTACTGCTCACTTTCAATCTGTTATTTTGTTTTCCTAAGCTGTGGTCTTCAGTGACCAAAAACTGCCTCATGGGCATGGCTGGGGGATGCCGAGGGCATTTAGGAGCTGATTAGTTTTCATATTTCCAAATAGGGTCCAGCTTTGCTGAGCAATTCATGGCTCCTCTCCTACTGTGGCTAGAAACCTGTCTTTAGTCAATTTACTTTCTTCACAAGGCACAGAAATTATGTGAGCTGTTTGGACCTCCTTTCCTTAAATTTAAATGTTCTTTAGCTAACAACTTTTATTTTTGTGTTTATTGAAGAAAATTTAGATGGAAAAGTGAAAAGAAGGAAATAAAGACTGCCCATAATTCCACCACTGGAAATCACTTCTGTTTTAACATCTGTGTCTACACCTAGTTTCTCTATGCTCTAAATGTTTTCTTCCAACTTTGTTTTTTCAAGAAAAGTGCGTGGTTAAAAGAACTAAACTGCACCTAAGTGCATATGATGAAGGGTCAGTCTTCGTTCTACCTCAGTTTCCCAGCTCTCTTCGCCAGAGTGATTTGGACACTTGAGAAAACCCCACCTCACTTTATCATCTCTGAGCGTTATTATGGAAGGTTTTACATCTCGCTCTGCTGAGACTTGCATTAATTACTTCTGGTAGGTCCCACAGCAGGCCCTGGACCTCGTCTGCCACTCTACTCAGTGGTCCCCAGGATTTCAGTCTTCAGATTCCACAGCAGGAATATGTGGCACCCTGTGAGTGGTTTTCTAAGGGTTTCTGAGGAGAAAGTTTAGCTGTTAACTGACTGGCACGTCCCTCTGTTCTCTAGGGGACTCTGCCTCTGCTGCCTCGCTCTGAAAAAAGCAAGTGCTCCTCACACCTCACACTCCAACAACTGCCAAAATCACACAAGTGTGGCCTGTGACCTCCCTTAGGGATGCCTGTGGGCAATCCCCTCCCCCCCACACACATACTGGAACTATTCCATGGTGACTTCATCTGCCTGTGACTTACTCGTTGAAAACAGTTGCAAAAATGCCAAATATGTGTGACCTTTTCTTTTCTCCTCAACAGAAGCCTGGAATGGTCCCCCCTCCACCAGGAGAGGAAAGCCAGACTGTCATTCTTCCACCTGGCTGGCAAAGCTACCTGTCTCCTCAGGGGCGGCGTTACTATGTCAACACGACCACCAACGGTGAGTCCTGCTCTGGGGAGCATCCTACACCAGCCCCTGGGTTTCTGCTTCTCTGGAGGGGTAGGCTTTCTCCTCCCTCCTTCACCTTCTGGTTGTTAGACTTTTTCTTTACAAATCTACCTCAGAGGCTGCTTTCCCCACAGTGCTGGGTGGTGGGAGTCTGAGAATGGATTGGGAAAGGTCATCCTTGAAACCAGCCTTGCAGTGTGGAACTGTGTTCTTCAAATCGGGATTTCAGAAGGTTCTGTGGTCAACAGCTGTTTTAAATCAAGTGAAACAGGTTTAGCCACTACATGATTTCTAGGACTTTTGAATGTACTAAGTGATATAGAAGCTCACAGACAAACATTTCAAGTGTGGTTTCCTTCACCACATTTCTTTCTCTTCTCTGAATTATCTAACTGGCTGGAGTTTCTTGGCATGTTCTTTGGGGAATGCTGGGAGCTACTTATGGGTTATTTATTCTAACAGATGTAGGACTGCACCTCCATGCCTCCAGTCATTATGGACTTTTGAGTCTTCACAATGACTCCAGGGCCCCAAGATTTAGACTCTAGGGCAAGCTGCAAGTAGGCCGGAGAAGGTTAATTAAAGGAGCGGTGGCAGGTTCCTATAATAAGGTGAGCAGAGTAGTGTTGTAGGCTGTCATCTTGGGCAGGGCAGGGCAGAGCAAAACCAGCTAACAGCTCTGCCCCTTGACCTCCATGATTCCCCAAGGCAATTGCCACAAGAGAACGAAGGATAGAAATACAGGAAGTTGGATTTGGTAGAAATCATAGATGTGTGTGCCAAGGCAGAACCTGATCTTACCCAGATCAACCTGTTGGCTCAGTCTGGGCTTCTCACTTTCCTTGTCTGTGCTCATCTGACTTATGGCCATTTTCCCCCATACGATGGGACCATTAATATGGCTGCTGATTATGAATGTGCACTTGGAGGGGTCCTGGTGACAGGAGAGCCAGCTGCTATTTAGAAAGAACAACAGAAAAAGCAACTGACAGCTGCTACTCAGTTGGCTGGTTTGTTCACATCCCCTGACAACCTGATCTTCTGTGGGCTAGAGGGGTGTGTTACAGTTGAATAGGTAACTGGGGTTTCTAGGAAAAGGGAAGTAGGACTATTTCTGACCATTCTAATCTTAAGCTTCCTCAAAACAAACACATGAGCAATTTTGCACTTTTATCAGACTTTGAAGTTTCAGAGGAAAGTGTTTATGTGCAGCTCTCCATCTGCAAAATGCAGAAATTAGACCATATGATCCTGAGGTCATCAAGAATTTGGATCCATGCCAGGGGGTAGAATTGTGTGGCTTTCTAAAATCAGTAGTGTGCGTGTGTCTTAAGTTAGAGAATAGTATATTTAAAAATATAGTAAAAAAAAATAGTAAAAAATTTCAGTGAGTGCAAAAGTGTTTAAAATAAAAGTAAAAATTCCTGGTTCCATTCCCTAGAGCTGTTTATGATGAATATTATTCCAGATATTTATATTCTCTCACCTTCTTAACAAATGTATGTTTATTCTTTCTAATAAATTGGAGAATACTACCCATGTTGTTCTATAAATTGCTTTGGGAGTGTATTATGGGCATCTTTCTATACTTATACATTTCATTCTAACTCATTTTTTAAAAATAGCTATGTAGTAGACCATTGCTAGTGTATGCTATCATTAGTTTAACTAACCCCTCTTTATTAAGGGACTATTTAAGTCCCATTTTACATTAACAGACAGTGTCTGGCAGCTTTTTTTTTCAGGCTCAGACTTTAGCATATGCTACTGAGTCAGGGTTTTTTGTGGGTTCAGGGATATAGCGATCCCAAGAGACTCTAGGCTAGGGATTCATCAAACTTTTCCTGTAAAGGGCCAGCTAGTAAATCTTTTAGGGTTTGAGGTATGTATAGTCTCTGTCACAGCTACTCAGCTCTACCACTGTCAAATGAAAGCAGCCATAAAGCCAGTGGACATAGCAATGTTCCAATAAAACTTTATTTATGGACAATGAAATGTGAATTTCAAATAATTTTTGCATGTCACGAAATGGTCTTCTTTTTAACCATTCGAAAATAAAAAAGATGCTCTCAGTTCAGAAATTCATGGGCCATATGATAACAGGGTGGTCTGGGGTTTGTCTACAGACCATATTGGCTACTGACCCCTGCTCTAGTCTTTCTGTCATCTGCAGTTGGACTGGCCCTACTAACACTTTCCCTCCTCTGATATGCTCATGGTAATCCTGGCTCCTTATTCGTACATTCTAAACACATGCCAATTTTATTTGTTTGTTGTTTAATTCATTCTTTATCTGTTTGATTTTAACAAATACTTAGTGAGTCTCAAATATGCTCCAGGCAGAGTGTTGGGTGCCGGGGATATAATAATACAGAAGAAGCAGTCCCCGGCCTCAAAGTGCTTCTTCTTATAGTGGAAACAGATTCTGAGTGAATATGTATTTGATTACAATCCTGAGCAGGGCTGTGAAGGAAAAGCCCAGGGCGTTTTGAGAGCATGTTCAAGTGAGACCCTGGGAGGCTTCCTGGAGGAAGAGGTACGCTTCAGCTTGGAAGGGATGAGGAAGGGGTTGCCAATGGGAAATTCCTCCCTGATAATAAAGAATTAGTCATGCTTGGGAGGGATAGTGCAGCCCCTGAACATCGTGGTCAATACTTCCCCTTAGTCTAAGGGAATGGGAAGCCTGACGTCGTCTTTCTGGTTCTTCTCTGGAATCCTTTCCTAGACTGGTTTTGTTTGGCTGCTGGGCTGCTTTATAAAATTTTGAACCTGACTGCCTTTCTGCACGAAAAGTATCAGAATAGCCACTTGCTCTTCTCACACCTGCATTTATCTGATCTCCTGAATCCTGGAGCCATTTGAGTTTGTCTCCTACAGCTGGGCCTGCTGCATCCACCTTTCTGCCCCAACACCTGAGTCTCTCTCACCTGTAACTTAGGTCAGACCCATGCACCACTACCCAGGAAGCAGATGCCACCAGTGTCCTGCTATAAGCCACTACAAGCCATTCCTCTTCTTGTTTGTCCACCTTTTTTCAAATAGTGCTAATATCCCGTAATCCCTTATCAATTCTTTTGCAGAGGGCGCTTGGGCACAAGAGGCGTTCTGTCCTCGTTTTTATACCACATACAGATATAACTAGTTTAAAGTCCAATTTACATTTGTATTACCTTACTCTGGATAATCTGCTTATTTTCAGATCCACTTAGGAATTTATAGAATTTATAAGGGATTGTCACAGTGCTCAGCTGGACTCTGGGGATATAAAATCCAGTAAGAGGCTATCTTGGCCTTCAAAGACTGCAGTTCTAATGGAATCAGAGAAACATAGGAACTAATAAGCATTGTGGGTGTTAGCACAGAAGTCTCAGGGGCTCAAGGAAGGGAGCTGTCAACTTTATCTGGGTATCAAACAAGTTTTCAGGGAGGGGCCCTTGACTCGGGATTCCACAGTGGGTTCACTGCATGAGCAAAGGCAAGGCAGCAAGGGAAAGCTGATGTATTTGGCAAGAAACAAAGATGTGAGAGAGGAGGTTAGGGGTCTGACCCAAATAAGACCTCCTGAGGCACTTCGAGGAATTGAGACTTTGCCCTGTGGGTAGTGGGAAGCTATGGTAGGGTTCAGAGCGGTGGCATGACATGATCAGAATACTGTGGCAGCAGGGTGAAAGGTTTAAAGACAGCAAACATGGAGCATGGCAGACTAAATGAGAAGAGAAGTAATGAGGTCAACTCCACATCTATAGCTGTGGCTGGAGAAGAGGAGGTAGAATCTGTCAGACAGGATGTGGCAGGTCAGGGAAAGAAGATTGCTCAGCTTCCTCTGAGTTTTTTGCCTTGTGGGCCAGAGCCATGTAGTGAGAATAGGGAACTTGAGGGAGGAACAGATTTGGAAGAAAGATGATGAATCCATGTTAAGTTTATGGTTCTTTGTGGGGCATTCAGGGAGAGATGCCTAACATATATTTGGATGGATGGGTCTGTGACTCAGGGGACATCTGGGCTAGACGTGGAAATCTGAGATGCTGCATGGCTTGGCAAGCGGAGAGAGGAATGGATTTCACCCCCACGTGCCCAAACAAGGTTGGTCACTGCACTGACCAACCTGCACAACCGCAGATGTTCACCCATAATTTACATTTTATTATCAGAGAAATGAAGTCATTAGCATGCAGAAGAACACCAGGGCAAGCATCCTGGAGAGAGCCCTGCTGAATGGCCTTTAAGGGAAGGGCAAAGGAGACTTTAAAAGAGTTGTCAGAGATGTGAGGAATCCCAGAGAGGGCAATGTTATGAAAGGTGAGGGAGAAAAGATTGTCAGGAAGGGGCAGTCACAGATATACTGAAATGTAGATCAGATTTATGGTAGGGGTGGTAATTTAAATCATTGTGGAAAGCACAAATTATTTAATAAATAACGTTGATCCAAATGGCTGACAGGAGGTTTCAGTGGATAAGTTAATGTAATAATGTTTTCATATAAACTCAGTAAGCAGAGTCTGAGACAAGGATTAAATGTTAACACCTTATTTATGAAGCGTAAGCCCAGAGTAGTGATAGTGGGTGAGAGAGGGAAGGGAGACAAAGGAAGATGCCATGTGTACTGGCTAGTCTTGACAGTGAACTGCAAAGAGACCCAGCGGGTCACTCAGCAGGTGCGCTCGCTTCTCTGAAAGGGTTGCAAAGAAGAACCATACCTTTGAGTAGTCCAGGAGGAAGCAGAGGTGTTTTATCTGCTTAACTCCCTCTCCTCTCCCATTTCCCACTGGCCAAACTTCTCTCCTTGAAGAACTGCTTCCCTACACCTCGGGTTGTGTCTTCTGATCCCCAGCATCCCCTCAGAAAGGCTGACTCCACCCCCACATAGTGCTGCTTCATCCAAGGCCACAGTGATGGTCAGGGGAGCACTGGTGAGGTCACAACTAAAACAGGAGTTGATGGGGATGTGAGGAGGAGCTCAATGTCTGTGTCCCAGTGCAGACTCCCATAGAATTGAGTGCAGTGCTGTACATCTCTCTCCAACGTCAGACCTTGACTTGCTTGTTCAGAGTTTCAGAGTTTCAATGACTTTTACTCATCCTGCGGGGAACTTTCCAAATCATCTAACACAGGAGTTGACAGAGTATACAGCTCATGGGCCAAATCCAGCTTGTGGCCTATTTTTATAAATAAAGTTTTGTTGGAATGCACTGTGTTCTTTTATTTACATATAATCTAAGGTTGCTTTTGCACAATGTTGGCAGAGTTGAGTAGAGACAATGTGGCTCACAAAACCAAAAATATTTACTATGGGGCTTTTAAAAAGAAAAGTTTAATGATCCCTAGTCTAACAAGTAGAACCATTCATTTTACACTTTGGGAGACAGAGCGCCCCATGTAGTAAAGAAACTTTAGTTTACTACATGTAGTAAAGCCACCTGGCTATTCAGATCCCAGGATATAGGTGGGTCCCAAGTCTTTTAATCTTTAATTTTTTGCCTCTGATCAGGGCATGGGGGTGGGGGTGAGGGCGCGGGGATGGTGGTGACTTAATTTGCAGGGAGGATAACTGAGTTCATAGATTAGTAGGAAAAAAGATCTGAAATAGCATTTATTTTTAAGGGAAACATAACTATTTTGCTAGAGCATTAGCTGAAACCCAGGAGAGCTGGGAACTGCTTTTAAGCTCATTTAACAAAGAATCCATATGTGTAAATGTTTTATTATATTATGTTTGCGAGAGAAACTTGGAGGACGAAACCAGGATTTGAGCTTTAGGATTTATTGGCCAAATGGTTGTTTTCTTGTTTTAATTTTTCTTTAAATGAGTAGATTCTCATTTAACTTTATTACACTAGGAGCTAGAGTGAGTTTCTAGATAAGTTTTCCAGTAGAACACTTTTAAAAGCATACTTTGAGCTTTTCTTTGTTACAAATAATTGGATACTTTTCTAACTCCCCAGATAGAACAGCCCTGATAATTCCCTGTTAATAAAGTTGCCCTGGGAAACTTCTACACCCAAAAATGTTGATTTATTTTTTTCTGTCCGTGTTGAACAAATGTGAGACTAAAAAGATGCTTTCATTTGGCACATTCGGTTGATTGAATGTGTGTGTGTGTGTGTATGTATGTGTGTGCGTGCATGTGTGTGTGTGCGTGTGTTTTCCTGTACTTATTTGTCTTTATTTTTTTTCTTTATGGATTCTTAGTGAAAAGTTTAGACCTTAAAGCTTACTATTAATCGGCTTCTGTGTGGGTTTTGTGTTTTCTTCTAGGGAATCCACTTTAATTTATAGTGTCGATACTTAAGTGTACAACACATCCCCCATTTCTCACCAGTTTTTAAGACTGGTAATCTCTTGGAATTTTCGCAGGTGCCAAGTGGGTTAGAGAGCCATTCACACTGTCAGTAAGTTGAAGACTCATAAAAGTCAAAAGACAAAGGAGACAAAAAGGATTTTATTGTTTGCTGTATTCTAGGAAGTTGAATTACTTTGAAAAAAACTGCTTTTGGTAAACAATGCAAGAACTTTCCTCATTGGCTTTTGGGTGGAGTCACTGATTAGCAGCAAACGATTCAGATACAGAAGTAAAATTAAAGAATGTTGAATGTGACCCAACAACTCCATTCCTAGATAAATACCCAAGAGAATTGAAAGCACATGTCCACCCAAAAACTTACATACAAGTGTTCATAGCAGCATTACTCATAATGGCCAGAGAAAACCATCCATCAACTGATGAATGGACAACCAAATGTGGTACATGCCTACAATGGGATGTTATTCAACCATAAAAAGGAATGAAGTACTAATGGATGTGTGCTACAACATGAATGAACCTTGAAGAACATCACACTAATTGAAAGAAGCCAGACACAAGAAGCCACATATTGTATGATTTCATTTATATGAAATGCCTACAATAGGCAGATCCATAGATACAGAAAGTCAGTAGTGGTTTCCAGGGACTGGGGAAGGCGGGGTGAATGGGAGTGATTACTAATAGGTTGAAGGCTTCTTTTTGAGATAATGAAAATGTTCTAAAAATAGTGGTGATAGTTATATGAGTCTGTGAAATATACTAAAACCCATTGTGCCGTATGCTTTTGGAAAGTGGTTTTTATGGTATGAGAATTATATCACAATAAAATTATCAATAAAAATAGGCATGGCAGGGACTTTGGCAAGTTGATGACTTTTTTGGTGTCATTCAGAAACAGTTCCTTAGATCAGGGGACCCCAAACCCCTGGCTGAAGACCGATACCTGTCCATGAGTTAAGAACCTGGGCCGCACAGTAGGAAGTGAGCAAAGCTTCACCTGTATATGCAGCTGCTCCCCAGCGCTAGCATCGCCACCTCAGCGCCACCTCAGATCATCAGGCATTAGATTCTCATAGGAGCACTGGTCCCTGGTGCCCAAAAGATTGAGGACCACTGCCTTAGATGCCTTGCTTAGAGATTCCTTCTGCCTGGTTCCCAAACTTTTGTGGACCTCAGAAGCGCCTAGGGAATTTGTTTAAAAATACCAATACATGGATCCTACTACAGACTTACTGCATAGGAATGTGTTATTTAAAAAGAATAAAAATTTCTGCTTTATTTTTTTAAGTGTTCTCTGATAGTCACTACCTATTTCTAACTTGGCAAGGAGACTTAGTAACAAGATTGATCAATGTATAGTTAATGTATCAAATATTATAAAGTTGAAGAGTAAATTTAAACCCATGTTTCTGTTTTTGAACTAAATACAAATTTTCTTCAAACAAGTAAGCACTATAGTCTCAAGGATAAAGCTTATATAACTATAACTATTGTAGTTAAAGTAGAATCTCATGAAAGAACTACTTGAAGACAAATAACTTGATTTTACGGTGACAAGATATAGAATGAGTATAAAACTGCCAAGAAAAGTACTTCACCTGGCTTATGCTTATATTCTTAAGTATTGTCAGGGTAGCTGACTTGTGCATATTGTCATCCCTCGATATCTGTGGAGGATTGGTTCCAGGAACCCTGCAGATACCCAAATTCTGAGATGCTCAAGTCCCTTATATAAAATGGGGTAGTATGTGCATATAACCTACGTATGTTTTTCCATATACTTTAAATCATCTTGTTACTGAACTCAAGGGGTTCGTCACTTAGGATGTTCTATTCAAGAAGAAGACGTGGCTATGGCTGTGCTTAGGTAAAGGCAAGTAAAGGCAATGGAATTCATATCTAAAGCTCTGGCTCTCTGAAGGGAGGCTAAGCTATTGGTTATATACAGTATTTAGTTAATTACTTGTTGATTTCTTCTTTGCAGTGGGCTAAACTTATCAGTTTGGGTTTCCTCACAGGTTACAGCCACCTCTGTAAAACACTGTGCCACATTTTAACATTTAGCAAGAATAGCATTTAGAAAGAACCACCCAGACCTTGAGACCCTTGTCCTATCTAAGTCTGTAGATTACTTATAATACCTAATATGATGTAAATGCTGTGTAAATAGTCATACCGAATTGTTTAAAGAATAATGATAAGAAAAAAAGCCTGTAAATGTTTAGTATAGATATAACCATCATCAGCCTAACTACATAGTACACATCAGCAACAATGTAACTTTTAAAAAATATTTTTGATTCATCTTATGATTTCAGAACTTTCGAGTCAATAACTCAATTTTTTTAAATCTCAGGATTTTTTGCTATTTTAAAAATACCGAAGGACCCTGGTTTCAACTTTGTTTCTAACTAAGGCTAAGTCAGAGAATTTGGGGCTTACACTGTTTTCATTTTTCTATTCTGCATAGCACTCAGACATCTGGACAAAATGGACATCATCCTCGTCTTCAAGCAACTCAATCTAGTGAAACAATTCAGGCTTTGGAAATGAGGAATTGTTGTAAAGTTTCTTCTTTCATGTTTCTCCTCTCTGGAGATTTTTACTTCATTTTGGTCAAGAAGTGTGTGCCAGCTTATAGTCGCTGTTCTCTCACCATTCATCACCTTGCAGAGCCCAGTGACCTGCTGGATTCCAGTGGGATCTGATGGTCTTGAATAACTGATTCTTATCACAGTGGCTCGGATCTCTATGGTCATTAAATCGACCCATGTTCATTAATTAAAAGCCAAAAAAAAAAAATTAGGTGACTGTTGAGTTGTGTACCCATAAGAAATGATATTTGCTTGGTTTGAACTCTTCAAAAAAAGTACGTGTCCGTGATGACTAAATTTCTAGGGAAGTGGCATGATAGTGCCTCTGTATGTGGTGGTAGGAGGTGTGATGGTCAAGGCATAGTTCAGACCTCCAAATCCTGGTGAACCATCCTGTAAAGATGCAGGTATAGTAGATGTCACAGACTAGTTTGTCTTGAGGCCTGAGGCTGTCCACAGAAACTTTTTATTCTATGTACACAGTTCAGTTAGCTGCTAACATTGAAAAATTGGGAGGTTTATCATAAACGTCCAAATACTTGTCTTCTCTTGAAATATCATGAGATGTGGCCATGTTGCAGAAAAATCGGACTGGCGAGAAACCAAGCACCACTCAGAGAGTTGGAGAACTCAGGTTTATTACGCCAGTGGTCCCAGCAGAGGTGGCACTGTGAAGATCTGGGCCCTGAGCACAGGGGTAACCTTGCTTTTATAGGGCTTATCCCCACAGTTACAGCTGGCTTGGGCCGATTGGTTAATTTGTCCTCAGGCTGTTACAGACCACTGGAGTTGCTATGGGTTATAGGCAGTCACAGAGCACAAGATTTTCAGACAGGAACTTAGGCAGTACATCTGTTATATAGATAGAACAAACAAAAGGGAGGATGAGTCTTTAGTTAATTTCAAGGTCACCCTGCTCTTCAGCCTATGTGGCAGACGTATCTACAGAAGCAGAACAAAGAGCTGATTATAAGGTTAGCCTTTTGAGTGGAAAATTATTCTTCAGCCTCACCGGACCTGCCTTCCTGCCTGAACGCAGCTGGGTGGAGCTGAGAAGGTTGCCACTGCCCCCGATTTTTCTCATACTCAGTTGGCTTCATGTGTGCATTTTACATGTCTAGTTCTTGTGAGTATTGAGTTTGACCTGTATCCAAATAGATCCTTGTGGATTTGTACCAAGTATCGCAGGGGAGAATTAGCATTAGATACAGAGCATGGAAAATATTTTATAAATGCACTTGGAAATTGGAGATTATGAAAGGGGACCAGGCAAGAGAATGAAGGATCTAGGGAAAAATGACTAGTCAATAGTTATGAATCATCAACTTCAAGGAGGACCTTCAGACTCATCCCATGCTCTGCCTTATTCTTGGAGCTTTGATGTGCAGGAAGTATTGCCTCTCTGGGCCTATGTAGGTGTGTTAGGGGTGGACAAATGGGAGCATGTGATTACAGCAAGGAGATAGGGTCCACACGGAAGAGCAGTCTGGACAGATATAATTAGTGTATCTGTTTAAAGGATTAGGTCCTATGGAGTCAGTGAAGATGCAATCATGCAATGTGGAAATTATCTGTAGGTTATTAAGTGAGTGGGCAAGGACCATGTGAATTGATTATCAAGCAACAAGTGTTTGCTAAATGCCTTCTCTGTGCCCAGCTCTAATTATCCACTTGGATGGCTTCATGCAGGGGTGGTGTGGGTGAACACAATGGAAAAGCCTACATGTTTGCAAAGACTGAGTGGTTCCTGAGGTGGAGAGATTGTTAAATGGGACTTTCCTTGTGAATTGTCAGTCAGTTTTCCTTCCTGCTTGAATAGACCTCTGAAGGTCTCTCCTGGCTCTCAAAATCTTTGAAACTCAGGTGGAAACACCAACGTGCTCATCATCCCCCACTGTTTGGGAATGTGCCTTTCTTTATATGTAAAGCTGGTGTGATTGCCTGATGATCAGATCTTTATTACTGAAGGAAGGTCTTGGAGTGGGGTAACAGCTTTTTTTGTTATTTCAGTCCAAGTTGGATTCCAAACTAGACAGTGCCAAGAGGTGTGGGAGGAGAATGGGGTGAGATGTTAGTGACGCAAGAAGGCCTGTGTTTACTGCATGCCACTCCCTGGTTGCCATTTGCTGGGCTGTGCACAGAGGGACGGAGACCTGATTCTGAAGGGTCCTGTTGTCCTTGGACAGATAAAAACTGGGTCCTGCACACAGTAAGTCCCCTGGACATTCCTGTTGAATAAAACTTCTTCACTCTCGCCAGCCGTGGGAACCGCTTAGCTGCATGCCCAAAGATACCCTCAGCCTGTGAAGAAACAGGTCTCATAATGGGTGAGAGTGGCGGAAGTTATTGAGTTGTCTGGCACAGGGATGGACTGTGGGGAAAATATGCTGGAAGGGCTTCGACCCCTCCACCCCAACCCCAGGCATTAACCCTTTAGTAGCCATTGTGGGGACCTAGTGAGGGGTTCTGGTGATTGGGGGATCTCGGGTGGGAGATCAGGGGAAAGCAGTGTTGCAAGTAGTGTGGAAAGTTTTTATTATTTTTATAGGTGGTCTGACTACTCACGTGCTCTGCCTGGATACCATATGAGACCAGCACTAGAGTCGTTAGTGATTAGCTGTACTCTGGTCCCTGATGGTTCGTCTCCTTGCTGCCCTTCTGTGCTCTGCCACAGACCCAGGGCCTCTGCTGGTGAATCCCCGGATTCCTCTGTCTCTTATTTATCTAGGCTTTCTTGCTCCCAGGTCAACTCCATGTGTTAGCAACAGCTCAACCTCCATCCCGGCCTCCCTGTGTCCCCAGCCAGCTCCAGTCATTCATTTCTTGATATGGGTTGAACTGGTTCCTCTCCCAACAAGGATGTTGAAATCTTAATCCCCAATACTTGTGAATGTGAGCTTGAATATAGGGTCTTTGCAGATGATCGAGTTAAGATGAGGTCATACTGAAGTGCAGTGGGCCCTGATCCTACATGTGGGGTCCTTACAAAAAGGGGATTTTGAACACAGAGACACAGGGAAGATGTGAAGACACAAGGAGAACACCATCTATGAGCCATGGCATGGCTAAGGCTACCAGAAACTAGGAGGAAGGCCTGGGACAGATACTCCCTCACATTCTTCAGAAGGAACTAACCCTGCCAACCTTGACCTCAGACGTCTAGCCTCCAGAACTGAGATACAATACAGTTCTGTTGTTTAAGTTCACTAGTTTGTGGTATTTTGGGCTCAGCCCCAGGAAACAGTACACTTTCCATGCGGCAGCCTAACGTGCCACTAGTGGTCTCTTTGGGTACTGCGGAGCCAGTTAAGTGGTATTGTGTCTGTCCTCCACAATGCCCTGGAGAGGCACAGTCTGTCCCCCTGCATCTCCGTAAGGGTCAGGTAGCACTAGCAGCAGAAAGAGTGGCCTGTTTTCCTGTTGCATTGTCAGTATATCAGTAAATGTGGGATAGACACAGGCTTTGACTTAAAATAGCTGCCTGGGTCCCAGAATTGTGGTGATTCCGAGAGAACTAAGTACAGAAAGCTTTTACACAAGCTTCAGAAAAGAGAGACATAAAGCAATTGACTTTCAGATACTTCTGATCCTTCTCTTGACTGTTCTTGAGTATCCCAGAGAGGTCTTGGCTGAAGGTCATGCCCACAGCTCTGCTCTTCCCTGGTTTAGTCAGTGCTTCTGCATATCCCTAGCCTCCAGAAGTCATGATTCCCCCAATCTCTAAAAAAGAGGATAGGGTTGGTTTGGAAAGCCCTTTCAAGCTCTGTATTTCCCCTGAGGGACAGACCCTAGTGGCCATGCAGACAGGGCCCAGCTCCCTGCAACCCGTTCCCTCTGTCCTTCATTGTGTTGGCTAGGATGCCCTCTACTTCCATGACGCACCTTTGCATTTGGGTGCAGTGTGTGGGGGTGGTACTTGTTCACTGTGGTTCTTTCCGAGTGATGAGATTAGAGAAAACTTTTATTTTCTCTTTTGCTTTTCTGTGTTTTTCAGCGTTTTCTCCCTGGACCTAAGTTACTTTTATAAGTAAGATAGAAATAATTTCTCTGAAATAGAGAGGACTGGAACTGAGTTCTAATGCTCTTTCTTGCTTCCCCTTCCCCAGCATAACAACATTCCATCCTCCTCTGCTCCTCTAAAGAAGTGGTCTTGTGTTCTGAGGTTTCTTCTGGAGCTGAGATGCACAAACCGGAGCCTGAAAAGGACCTGGGCATTTTTATTTGGTGTGAGGAGGATCCAGAAATGCTGGGCCATGAGATCTCTGCCACAGATGGAGGAGTGTGTCCTCCCCTCTTCCTGCCTGCCATAGATAAAGACTTCGCTTGCTTTCTGTTGCTGGTATATAAACATATGTGTTGATGGGGCGGGGACACTATAGAAAAGGGTACCAGGAGGACAGCAGGGCGAAGCCTTGGGAAACAGGTCAGAGGACCAGAAGCACACAGTGCCTTTGAACACATATCCCCACCCAGCTGGCTCAACTCTTGTGCACCAAGAGTGAATACTTATTACCAGGTGTGCAAATGCAAAATCTTAGCAAGTTTTAGAAACCGAGATGAAACCCTTAAGAGGATTCTATGGCAACCTGAATATTTGTGGTCATGGTGAATCTCTTCTTTGCTCTTGAAGCATCTGTCCTATTAGGTTCAGTGTATTTTTTGTGTGTTTTTTCTGGATCTCTTGGGTCAACTTACATGTTCGCTACAGTTTTCAGCAGCACCACCTGTTTGGAGGAAATGGCATAAACAGTGTATGCTTTCACTCCGGAGGAATTTGTGGGTTGTGTATCTTAAAAAAAAATGTAATGGCCCTACCTCCAACACCTGGAGGCAGGGTGAACTGTCGCAGCCCATGGTTCCCAAAGTGGAGTTCCCGGCCAGCAGCATCAACATCACCTGGAATCTTATTAGAAATGCAGTTTCTCAGGCCCTCGCTAGACCTTCTGAAACTCTGGGGCTGGGGCCCTGTGATCGCATTCATCAGCCCTCCAGGTGATGCCAATGTGTTCTAAAGTGTAAGGAAGCACTACTTTCTACCCACCTTGAAGACTGCCCCTGTTTGTCACATTCCAGTGTTTTCCTATATTGATGAGGCTTTCATGGTTCTTTGCCAAGAGATTTTTATTAATCTGCTCATGCAATTTCCCATGGAATCTTATTTCATTCAACTCTAAAATGCTACCTATTACTTCCCCATTTTGTGTGGTCTCCTCTATTCTGAGTGCCCTTTCTCTATGTTTGAGAATAGCTTATTTCACCCAGAATTTCTATGCATATTTTACGCTGTCGGTTCATGATAAGGACTTGTCCTGTGCGCTGGAAGGAGCTGCTGGGGCCCTTTGTGATTCAGGGCGGGATGGCCTTCCTCCGCAGCTTAGAGGCGCCTTTGTGCCTGCACCTCAGAGAGATGATTACTTATTTCTCTTTCCCAAAATAACCTTAGCTCTTTCTGACAGTTTCTTCCGTCTTGTGAAAAGCAACACTTTCAGTGATTTCGAGCATTATTTCTAAATGTAAAGTCACACCTTTTACTGGAAAATCTTCTAAATGTGGATTAGGAATGCAGAGTGATTGAAGTCCATAAATGCCGAGTTTCTCAGGAAACAAATCAGAAAGGTGGTGTATGAGTGGAAAATACCACTTCCTGGGAAGAGAAGCTTCTGAATAGTGGAGTGGTGTGATTTTTTTCCATGTAGAGATTGTGGAAGACCAATTTGGGGCATATTAAGAAGCCACAATTCAGCATGTTCATGGGAATGATCCAGATACGGATCTGGTGGCCTCGGGGCTGGCACTGGCCATTTATAATAGGGCAGTGTGTTTTGGTGGATGTCCAAACTACATCCTGTTGGCAAGGGGCATCCTGATATAGGGACGGAAGCCCACTGAAACTAGCTATGGAAAAGAACATTTTAGAAGGCTGTGGGGCATCTCATAGCTGCCCCGGCTTCAAGACTAGAAAATTAGGTGCCGAGTTGATTGTCTTGTTTCTGGGACCTCGTGATATCTCATGCCTACTTCTTTCTCTGGGTTTGCTTCGTACATTTTTTTATCTTTGTGGACTTGCTTTTTTTCTTTAGCAGCCATTTAGCAGAAAATGGTCACTGGTAGTGGAAGACGCAAGTCCTGTCCTATGCAGTGCTCATTGGCCCCCGTAGCAATGGCCGAGTGAGTGGGCATACCGTTGGTGTGTGGGCCTGCACAGGAAGTGCTCTCGTGTTCGGACAGTTCTCAGAGAAGGGTCTTGATTATGTGTAGTAAATAGTTCTAATTGTTTATAATGCTTTATAATTCTGATTGTGATTTTTCTCAAATCTTTTCATGATTTCTGCTTTTTGAGGTCATACTTAAAAAAGGACCCTTACTAAGAAAAGAAGGTAATATTTTCTTCTAGCGCTCTCGTGGCCTTTTTTTTTTCACTCTTTAAAATTTTAATCCAGATGGAACATAATTTCAGAAAATCTGTGAGAAATGAACGGATCTACCTTAATGTTTTTCAAATCGTTGGCCTGTTGTTCCGCAGTGCTTACTGATGGATTGAGCCTTTCGCCATGGCCCTGAAAAGCCCCTCTTTCCCATCCATATGCTAACCCCGTCTGCTTGAGTCTGTTCTTGTTTTACTTTTTCTGTCAGTCTTTCTTTCTCTACTCCAACACTACACAGTTTTGTCTCTCTTTCATGGGAAGTTTTCATATACTTGGCAAAACATTCAGATCGGGTGCAGTATAAAAATCGTTTTATTTTGGTGTCATTTTTAAGAATTAACCAGCATCAAATGCTTGTGTAGTCTTTTAGGAATTTTCATTGTATATACATTTTCCTGAGGCCCTTT
This sequence comes from Rousettus aegyptiacus, assembly GCF_014176215.1. Taxonomy (NCBI): domain Eukaryota; kingdom Metazoa; phylum Chordata; class Mammalia; order Chiroptera; family Pteropodidae; genus Rousettus; species Rousettus aegyptiacus. Next base: position 71,581,163 of record NW_023416309.1, read on the forward strand.
TATAAATGCACCTGAGAACCTGTGTGCACTGGTCACGTAACAGCGTGTTTTGGGCATGCTGTTCATTATCAGTACTCCCAGATGTTACTTCATTCACTGGAACAGCTGCACAGAATGCCATCCTGTCAACACAGCATAATCAGTCCCTTATTGGTGGGCATTCATGGCATTTCTCCGGAGTTTTTTATAACCTCTAATGAAAAATGCTCTGGAACATATCGTTATACTTACATCATTGTGCTCCTAGAACTGTCGTTAGGTCAAGAGGGATGTGCACTTGGGCTTTTCAAAGCTGTCTCCATACTGCCTTTCAGAGGCATTCTTAGCCTGCTTTCCAGATTTTTGCTAACTAGGGATTATCAGTCTTGAAAAAAGTTATATATCCGATGTGTTAAAAAAAAAAAAAGTGTCTTGTTGTCATCTTAGTTTCTATTTCTCCAGTTTTGAGTGAGAAGGAGCATCTCTTCTTTATTGGTCGTTTGCAGTGGTCTTTCTGTGAACCACCCATGTATGTTCTTTTGTTCCTTTTATATCACGCTACTTGCTCAATTAGTAATTCATGCTATGTGAAGAGAATTGGTGCTCCGTCCACTCGCCCTGGTTCTTCTCTGTCTTTCCATCATTTATGTCTTTTTATCTGCACGCACGCACGCGCACACACACACACGCGCACACGCACACACGCACACTCTTTCTCTCTCTCTCCCCTCCCCCTCCCCCTCCCTCCCCCTCCTCTTCCCACCCCAACCCCCCACCAGTTACACACACACACACTCACTTTTTAAATCATCCACTGGCCATGTAACCGAACTTAGTTCTAACAGTTGTGTCTTCATTCATTCATCAAACACTTATTGACTGCCTGCTGAACTCCATGCCTGGAAGGCAAGCATTCGTTTATTTGACGGAGTTGCTGCCCTCAAAGTACATCAAGTAGGAGGGATGGATTTGAAAGCAGGTGTTATAGTTGAGGTAGGAAGAAGCCATCCATGCTCCCCCAGTCAGTCTGTCAGCTTCCTGAGGGCAGGGTTCATGCTTTAGGCTCCTAGAGCCCCTCCCCAGGCCTGGTGCCTGTTCATAGTCAGTGCTCAGAAAGTCTGAATGATGTTGACAGGGAGCACCCAGGACCATGAGGTCACCCGGACACTCCCCATGTCCCAGCTGGGATAAGAATATCCTGTTGGTCTTGATCTACCAGCTCTGTCTACACCACGCACCTGGAAACAGGATTGCATAAAACTCATCTTTCTTGTCCTACCTCTGGACTTTGTGCAAAGTCAGGGCCTTAAAATAAGGCTCTGTGAAGGAGACGAGGTCCTGCTAGAGCACCTCGTTCCCCTCCCTGTCAGCCTGCCTGCCTGCCTCATTATGCCTGCTGCTCTTCAGAACCTCACTTGGTACCTTTACCTTTTCTGCTTCCTTAGTACAGTGCTAACTCCTGTCTTCTTAATCTTCCCTGATTCTAGGAAAGACTCTACGGACTCAGTTATACTAAAGTATTTATGGCAATCTACTCTAACTCATAAGTCTCCCCCAGGTACTAAAACAGATAACAAAGCCTCACATCAGAGCTGGGACTCCCTGGGGGTGGATGTTGTGAACCTGGTATTTATGGAAGGTTGGGGTGGAAATGATGGGCATTTGGGGGTTACACGCGTCTTGCTTCTCACCGTGCCTGAGCCTAAGTCTGACTCATGCCCTGGGGTTTTTGTCTCTTCTGGGTCCCTCCTGGTCTGTGGCTGGTTTCCGTGCTCTTGTTACTAGTAACTCTACCAGTATGGCCTGCATCTGGTTAGTGGCTGAGACTGCTTTGTTAAAATGCTGACTTCCGAGTTCCACCCAAGACCTACTAAACCAGAATCTTCAGGTGTGAGATCTGGGAACCCGTATTTTTAACAAGTGGTCCCAGTGATCCTGATAAATAACTACATTTGTGAAACAAGACTGGAGCTCTGCCAGATACCTCTGCTTAGGTTCTGGAGCCTGAGCGGTCAGTCTTTAGTTTTGATAGTTTCCTATCAAACTAACTGACCTGAACTGACATTTGGCTGCCAACATCTATTGTCTCAATGGCAAGAAATCCTTTTCCTACATTACAATCAGCCCTCATTAACCCTTGACCCAGATTCAGGGATTCCCAGTGTGTTTGCCCAGGTCTGCGCTCTGTAAGGAGATTGGTACATCAGGGATCCTAAAGGAATTGAAGGACAGGCTTGGAGAGTTCCAGGCAGAGCACCCCTCCCCTCACTAGAATCCCCCCACCGCTCCTGGCCCTGCTCTTCTCAGACCCTTTGCAAGGTCTAGAGCCAGTTCCAGAGCTTGGTTCAGGCCAATATCAAAGGGCCAGGGTATCACCAGCCTCTGTATCATCTGTGAAATGGATGTACAAGCCGCTGCCCAGTCCAGATCACAGGGTTGCGTAAGGATGGTCTTTGAGTTGTTATGAAGTGGGAAGTTGTGAACCACCGATAGTGATGTTTCTCTGTTTAACTAAGGGACACCCCTACAGCTCAGAAATGCTAAAAACATTCTAGCTCCCTCTTCCCCAGTGGTGCCATAGGTGGAGCCCTCCTCTCCTCTCTCTTTGGGAGATGTGCTCTGTGGAAGGAGGAATGAAAAGGAGGAATGAGGTGGAGGGGGGGTGTGGAAGTTGGGAAGCAGAGAGAAGGAAGGGAGGAAGGGAGGAAGGAAGGAAAGGAGGGAGGAAAGGAGGGAGGGGGGAGGGAGGGAGAGGGTTTTGGTTTATCAGTCTTAGTGTTGTTTAATGTGTTCTGAGGGCTTACTGTATGTCAGAGACTGCTGGAAGCTGCGCTTCATTGGCTACCGATCCCAGCACCGTGAGGCCTCTGTATGTTATCCCCACTTTATAGTGAGGCAGCTGAGGCTGAGTACCACAGCTGTTCAGTTATAAGTGGCGGACCTGAGATTCAAACATCTGCTGTGTGACGCCAGCACCTGAACTCATAGTAAGAACTTTAGGCTGCCTCTGAATATTTGAGAGGTGTTTTAAACACCAGGGCCAGGTCTCCATTCCACTTCTTTCCTCTATTGTGACAGCAAAGTCCTGGTGTCCCTGTCTCTTCTTTTCCCCGGAGCACGAGAAATCTCATTGCTTAGGGGAGTGCCCCCCGGGACTGACAGGGCTGTAATCACTGTATGCTGGAAACTGGGGAGTGTTAACTACGGACTTCCCACCCCTTCTCCCTACTCAGGCTTGACTCCTGCCATGCATTTCTCACTGGAGACCTCAGGTCTCCAAGGCTCAGGGTCTGTGTTTGCTGAAACTTGGGGCCCAGTGGCCAAGGTGAAGTCTTTTCTAGCTGCCAGAGATGAGAGGTCTCTCAGCAGCCCTCCTGCTGCTGATGAGATGTGGACGATCCTGCAGAACACAGTTCTTTGTTGGCAGGGCCCGCAACAGGGGTTTGCGAGGAGCCTGTGTGTCTTTCCATTTGCTGAGAGTTCACCTGGTCGGATCCCCCTTCCAGAGGGGTCTGAGCTGTGTGTGAACAGGGTCAGGAGCAATTATAGAAGCCCCTATAGAAGGTGAATCTGGATGAAGCTTCTCAAACAAGAATTTCTTCCTTATGTCACTAGATCATTCACGAATCATCAGATCTGAAACCAGCATGGAGGAGTATGGCTCCAGAGCTGGGGGTGGGGAATTGTTGCCTGTGCAACCCCTTCCTTGACCCTGCCTAAGTGAAACACCCCCAGATCCCACAGCATCTCAACTCTTGGTGGAGGTGGTGCTGCCCATTCCATCTTTAGAGTTGCAAGGGCACCTGGATGGCTCCTGTCCCACTCGGGGCACCCTCTCTAGCTCCTGCTATTTCTTCCGGAGGGGCTTAGGGAAGAGCCCAAGCTCATCTGACCTCTGGAGGAGTGACTGACTGGATGGGAAGAGGCAACATTCCAAATGACACATCTAGGATGCAAGAAATAAAAGCCAACGTCTTTACCATGATCTTTGAGACCCTAGAGCATTTATTCTCAAACCTAGACATGCACCACAATCATCTGGAGGGCTGGTTAGAACATCACAGAGTCCACCCTTTGGGTTACTGACTAAGGAACTCATAAAGGGCTGAGAACTAGTATTTCCAAGTTCCCAGGGGATGCTGATGCTGCTGATCTCAGGACCCCACTGTGAGAACCACTGCCCTGGATGATTCAGTCTGGCCCTGTTACCCCTGACCTCTTCTTCTGCTTCTGCCTACAGCCTCTTCAGCCATGCTGTCTTCCTTGCTGTCCTTTGAAAAATGACAGACATATGCCTGCCTCAGAGCCTTTTTATATTCTGTTCCCTCAGCCTGGAATTCTTTTCCCTCAGATAGTGCATGGCTTGTTCCTTCGCTTGCACAGTAGCCAGCTTCCAGGATGGCCCCCAGTGCACCCACCTGTTGCTACATATGTCCTTGTGAGTCCCTCTTACCGCCTGTCAGGATTGGTCTGTGTGACCAGTAGACTTTGGCAGTGGTGATGGAGCATCACTGAGGCCAGGTTATAAAAGGCTCACTCCCTCTGGGGGAAGTTAGCTGCCATGGTGTGAGCAGTCATGTGGCAAGGAACTTTGGTTCCTGCCAGCATCCATGGGGATGAGCCATCTTGGAAGTGGCTCCTTCAGCCCAATCAAGCCCTCAGATGATGCAACAGATGATGATATACTGACTGCAGCCTCATGGGGAGCCTGAACCAGAACCACCCAGTCCAGCCGCTCCCAGATCCTGACTCACTGAGTCCATGTGACATAAATGCTTGTTGATTTAAACTGCTAAGTTTGGGGTAATTTGTAACACAGCAATAGATAATAATAAATGTGCCTTTCTCAGTGAGGCCTTCCTTCCTTAGCCACCCAACCAAAATTACATTCCTTTCTAATAATACTTTTTACCCCCTCCCCTGCATTATTCTCTTTAGTGCATACCACTATCTCATTTATTTTATTTATTTATTACCTGTCTCTTGGCATGACTTTCTCCTTCTACCTCCATTAGAAAAACTTTAAATTTTCATTCGTCAAGAATTTTCTATATCGGTATTCAGAATTAGAACAGCATCATGACTGTTGTAAGGTAAGCTGAAGGAGGAAGATGGAGTTTAACCTGTCAGAGTCTCTGCAGTGTCCCCAGTGCCCAGAACACTTCTGGACACAGAGTAGACCCTCAAATATAACAAGTAATAATATATCAATGTGTAAAATGATATGTTAATAACATACTCAAGAATATAATTTGTTATATTAAATATCATATTTAGATTATAAATACTTCTGATGTTCATGATAAATGTTAACATAATAATGTTAATTTTCAGGGTAGTTCTCAAATGGACAGTGGTGTGTAGATTAAAACAGCACAGTTTGCTGCAGCTCCCAGAACCCCAGCACAGAGCTCAAAGGTGTTGATGTGGTCAGCACATGATGGTCTTTGCTGTCAGACTGAGTCCCAGCTCTGCTGACTCTCACCAAGGTTGCAGTTTCTTCCATTGAATAATAGAAATGATAGCACCCATTTTGTTAGTATTTTGTGACCACTGAGGGACACTTGGGGGAACTTGGGGTGGGCAAGGCACAAATGGATGTTTAGAGGGTAGTGGTTTCTCTTATGTCAAGAGCCCATGGTTGGAGGTCAGATTTCATTTAATTTTAAGAAAGCGTTGGGGGAATGTCCTATAGCCAGAGACATGTAACGGGAAGGTGATTGCAAAGCCAGAGGCCGAGGAAACACTAGTGCATCGGAGGGGACCAGAGCCCTTTCTGCTGAGTGTTCCAAAGGAGAGCTGAGTGGGACCTCTAGACACTGACCGGCTCCCATGTCTTGCTGCCCAGCTCCCAGACCCTGGCACGGGGTCTCCTGTCATTCTGGGACTCACCTTCCTGGTTGGGGTAAAGGACATGGACAAGCAGAGCAGGGTGGCAATCCAGCTTCCAGGTGAAGGACAATGGCTGGAGAAGGGGGCAGCAGGGCTGCCATCTATCTGTCTAGGAAAACCTGAGCAGAGTCTGGCAGACCCTCCTGGTGAGGAAAACGGTATAGGAGAGACTCCGCAATTGGGGCCAGCACCAAACAAGGGAATGAGAGAAACAAGAGATAAGTGGAACACAGAGTTAGAAGCAGGAAGGGGGAGTATAAAGAGAGGCAATGAAAAGAGGACTTCAGGAATCTCAGATTCTGGCCAGGACAGGAAAGCCCAGTTTCCCTCTGGACTGGTACCTGTGGTTATTTCAGATGATGGCCACTGGGGGCAGCAGAGAGCCTCCACAGCCAAGGAAATGGACCAATCAGGAGCAGGAGTCCACTGCTGGCAGTGATTAGGAGAGTGTGAGGTGCAGCCAAGATTTACAGGTAGGCCCTAGAGAAATCAGCATAACCAGTGGCCTAGGTCCAAGGGCTTCTTGTGGCTTTCCCACTAGAAGCCAGCACCTCTAGTCCAAGCAGGATGCAGTCTTAAGGGGAAATGAAGTCTAGAGTGACTTTAAAATTAATAACTCTTACCTCATTTACTGTTTTATTGTTAGTATTACTATTGTTATTATTGTCTTAAGGTGGCTCATCTGTGGTCTGAAACCCAGATTTACATCGCTTTCCACCCTTCAAGTGTATTCTCTCTTTAATAGTTTTGTTCTACATGGGGCAGCCACTGTAATCCACTGATGAGGAAATTAAAATTTCTGGCTTGTAGTGTCAATGGCTAGAATAGCAGCCTCCCTCAGTCTGGTTTGATCTACCGTCAGTTCATTTGTGTGTGTTTGGCTTCCTTAGTTTCAGGAGAAGTCTGAGCTGAGTTGGAGTTACCTTTAGGGAAAAAAAAACAAAACATGTTTTCTTATAAATTGGGTTGGATGGGCAGAGGCTCTCACTTCTCCCACTTTGATCTCACTGTGCCCTCAGAGCCTTTGGGACCTGCATGGCAGTGACTCTGTTAGGAGTCTGGATAGTCACCTAGAATGACCTAGAACCCCAAGGATGGAACTCCAGAGAATGCAAAAGTGGGTGTGTGGAGGCCTCTATCCAGAGTGACGTGAGCCCCAGGCTGCCACTTCAGTTTTGCTTTGGCTTGGTCAAGGGGCCTGGTGTGCTATAACTAGATTAGCAAGTCTTTTATTGGAAAGACCTGGAAATGGCTTCCTCCCTATGGGTGGTATGGTCATCTAGGGTGATTTTTCCTGCTGCTAGTGAGATCACGCACCCAGAACCCCAGTGGCTCTCTGCAGATAGCTGCCTGGCCTGGCTCTCTTTCTTCCCCAGGCTCTTTTTGACTTTGTTTTGGATTGGTCAGAGCTGGCCAAGATTGTGAGATGGGCAGGGATGAATTCTTCAGGCAGCTGCATTGCCCATGCTGGAACCCTGCTGGAGGTTGTATAGAGAGATTCAGTACTTATGAGGAAAAAGGATTCCAGCTTCTGGGGGATCCGTGAATGACCCAGGCCAGTGAGTGCAGGGATATTTTAGAAGCTGAGCTCTCAGCAGACTTCCACAAGTTCCAAGATGGCAGAAAAGAGTTGCTGGTTCTTCTTTCAATATAAGGTCAGTGGCATCAGCCACCACAGGGATGAAAGCATTATCACAAAGGGCATGGCTCTCTGGGGGTACTCTCCTGCTTTCAGGAGAATGGAGATGTTTGTTTATCCCTGGAGAGTAAAGGGCACATCAGATGGGAATCTACATTGTGCCAGCACAATGTCCATCCCTCCATTTTCCTATCTGTCCAGGCATCCATCCATCAAGTGAGGTGCTGTGTTTGAAAGCAGGAACCAGCCACAGAATTGACCCTCAAAGAGATAAGATGTAGGATTAAAATCTGCACTGTCTGAGAGGTGGGAGAAAATGCTGATTCCCTGGAAGGAACTAGGTGAAATGTGTATGTCTGGGGGCTCTTAGGTCAGGCTCTCAGACAAATCTGAGATAGACTTATGTGCAGGAATATGGTGTTGGGAGCAGCCCCTCAGTGAAAGGAAGGAAGCAGTATTGCAGTGCAGTCAGAAGAAATGACTTGGCTAGCCTCATGGGTGACTCTGAGCTGGATGGCCCTTTGAAATTGTTTGACTTGAGGCAAGGGAATCGGTAGGCCATTATCCCCACCTTGCCCCTGCCCCCATCCCACACTGACTACCCCTTTGGATGTGCATCACTTCCCATTCTCCTACCTCAGGCATAACCTTGGGCAAGGCAGCTCCCCTTGGTTAAAGGCAATGCTCTAAGAAGGAGTCTGCTGTCAGCTTCTGCAGCTGGCGACATCTGGGCGATGTACTATAGCAACCACTCTAGAGAGTTTGGGGGTTTGACAGCAAGGGAGAAAAGCAATCTAGCACGGCTGTATGGTGGAAGAGGCAATTTAGTTGAGATTTGACAAATACACGAGATTCTGACATCCAGGTATGGTGGGGGTGAGTGAACAACTATAGCAAAGGCACGTTTTAAGACCAGCAAGTGGAGTTAACTGGTGTGGAGTAATGTCAGTAGGAAGTCAGTCTGGACAGACAAGGGTGCCTTGCTGGAGCACCTTGCTAGGCATTGAGAGTCCTACAAAGTATCTTCTGTATGCCACGTTGGATATGAGCTAGCAAGGGATTTTTGCTGGTGAGTGACCTATGGGGAAAGAAGGGCTCCAGGGTGAGCATTTTGCTAGCTGTGTATGGACTGATTTTAAGTGGGAAGACACAAGAGGCAAGTAGTAAGATGGAAAAGAGGCAGGGAGGTGAGGAATGTGATAGAGGAGGTTGCCTCTGGGCTCCAGGAACTGATCGAATGTGGGTGGTTGGAACTTGGGGAGGAGCCAGTGAGACCGTAGAGGTTGTGTCCCAGGAGTTCCAGGGGTCTGGGTTAGAAAGGGGAAGGTGAGCTGGACTTTGTGCAGGTGGGGGTGACAAAGTAGCCTCTGAGTGGCGCTGATGGAGTGGACAGAGAGAGGCCTCTTTAGAAGGTGGCGGAGGCTATATGGTGTGTCTCCTTCCTGGGACAGCCCGCCTCACTTTTTATGAAGGCTGTTTTCTTATCTAAGTTCCAGCATTTTCCTCATCCAGCCTGGCTTATCTGTTTGTTTGTTTGTTTTTTTAACTCTGATAAAGCACTTACTGGGTGTCCATGTCATCTTAAGCACATGTCCACCCATTTAATGCTCTTATAACCCTATTTATCTCCATTTTACAGTTAAAAGAAAACTAAAATACAGGGTCAGATGACTCCCAAAGTCAGCTTATGAGCAGCAGAGCCTGGAATGCTTTCCACAGCCCTTGGGCTCGAGCAGCAGTGGTCTTCATGGTAGATTCTCTCAGTCCTGATGTCCAACTGCCAGCCAGCCACATCCTTCCTCCCACAGGAGGTCACTGAGCCTGTTTTTCTGCTCACTCCTCATGAAAGACCTCACTGCTCCCTTTCTTGGTCACTGCTGTGACCCTTACTGGCTGTGTCCCTTACTTACCCTCCATTCTGTTTTCTTTTCCTTAAGATGCAAGGGACCATATTACCACCCAGCTCCTAGAGCCATTAAGCTCCTTAACCCCAAACAATGGGTCTTAAGGTTTTAAGACCACACTGACCAAAGCTGGAGGGCAGAAGTATTGGCACCTAGAAGACCAGTTAGTCCAATTCCTTCCTTTTAGATGAGGAATTGAGAGGACCAGAGAGGTAGAGTGACTTGCAGAGCTCAGGTTCAAACCCAGGTAGTCTGGCTCCAGACTTGCAGCTGTTAATAGATTTTAACCTTTGTACTATCTGGCCCCTTTAATGATTCTGGAAAGATACGGAAGTTGTTACGTGAAAAGAATATACAGTATGATTTTGTTTTGTTTTAAGGATGTATATCTGCCTAGAAAACAAGTTTACATGTAGATATCAGTGTTGGTAGTGGGGACTTCGAGTTGTGAGGTTATAGGGGATCCGTTCTTCTTCTTTGTGCTTTTCTACATCATCCAGTTGTATGTAGTGAGAAAATATTATTATTTTCAGCACAAGATAATTTTATGAGAAGTCTCTGCTCACAGCAGTGAAATGGGTAAAGTAGTGCTCAGGGGATGATAATATAGCTGCAATATTAGCTTTATTTCTGGCCGGACCATGTAGCTGGGCATTGGAGGTGGCCAGTCAGATGTAGCAGTTATGATTCAAACAAGACGTAGAGCTGTAGGACGGGGAAGGACTTTGGAATTCACCCCCTTTGGAAGAGGACCATGTCTCTCTGTATGACTCCTGGGTCAGTGCTCCTTCCTCTGTGCTTTGGGGATTCAGGTGACAGTGGCATTCAGGGAGAAATATCCACTTGACAGCTAGGGTCCCTGAAGGTCCATGAGTTGGCAGCCTCAGGGGATAAGAGAAGGAGGGGCACTGGGCGAAGGTGTTAGAGCAGCGGTCTCCAACATTTTTGCATCAGGGACTGGTGCTCCTTTGAGAATCCGATGCCTGATGATCTGAGGTGGAGCTGAGGTGGAGATGCTAGTGCTGGGGAGTGGCTGCAAATACAGATGAAGCTTTGCTTGCTTGTTAACCTGTCACCTCCTGCTGTGCAGCCCAGTTCCCAGCAGGCCACAGACCACTACCTGTCCATGGCCTAGGGGTTGGGGATCCCTGTTTTAGAGGATCCCAGCCAGAAGGCCACCTGCTTCTGGTCCCAGCTGTGTGGAGATGGGTCCCCAGCAAAGAGAAGTTCTGTCATCATGGGAGGTGGGAAGAGTGTGGGAGCAGAATGCAGGCTCCTGCTTCCTGGGTTAGGGAGGAAGGTGAGTGGCCAAAACTATTTTTTCCAGCTCTGACCATCTAGTTCTGCTCTGTGACCTTCTGAGGTTCTACCCTATGAAATTCTGAAAGTGATTTTGTTTCTTTCTTTTGACCAGAGACCACCTGGGAGCGTCCCAGCAGTTCTCCTGGGATTCCAGCCAGCCCTGGCCCTCACAGGAGCTCTCTGCCTCCAACAGGTACTGTCTGCTCACTATACTGGTACAGCCAGCAGGGGCCACACACACACTTCCATTGGAAAGGCCGAGACTCTGGATCCTGGGATCTAAAACCTGGCTGGTGATCTTGTGGACTAAACCTGGGAGGGTTCTGGAGGGGTAGGATTTCCTGTAAGCCTGCTGCCCTGCAGGATGGTATCTCCCAGGTAGCGCTAGCAGCAACCTGGTGGCTCAGCCTCACTCTCACTCACTCAGGTGCTTAGAGAAGTCAGCTGGGTAAGGTGAGGCCTTAGGGCTCTTACCTGTCTGCCTGTGCAGGGACCCAGAGGCAGGGCAGAACTGCTCCATATGGGTCCCAAAGGTATTGAGGTGTAGAAGTTAAAGGAAGGTAGATTTTTATAGAGCAGCTGTCAAACAGAACATTCTGGAAAGGAAATGAGATTCCTTGTGAGGGTGTGAGTTTTCCTTCTGCAAAGGTAATCTAGGAGAGGTGGTCAAGGTAGATATTCCTGTAATAGGTGGGAAGTTACTCTTAGGAGACGCTGAGTTCTGAGTTCTAGGAAGTAAGTTGTGAGTCACACAAATAGGGAGAACAGCTTCTGACTTCTCATGGTTTAGGCCGTGTTTTAAATGTCATCTCCTCTGAGAAGCGTTCCCCGGCTACTCAGTTTAGAGCCCTTGCCCATGACTCTGGATCCCAGCCGCATGCCGTTTCATTGCCCTGAGAGTACTTCTTCCTGTTAGCTGTCGCTCTCCATGCCAGACTGTGTACTCCTGAGGGTGGGGACCTGGTCTCTATTTTTCTTTTATGGAATCCTCCGACCCCAAACAGCCTGGCCTCACTGGTGACTGAATTCATGACTGTCTCTATAGTCACATGGTATGTAAACCTCATTTGTTGGTGTTCAACCTGTAGTTGTCAACCCGGGTGGTCGTGGTTATAGCCTAGTATTTAAATGTGAATAGCTTTCAAAATGTGCCAATGGTTGTAGCTGGACAGAGGAGGGAAGGTACCTAGGAGGGGAGGGCAGAAGCAGCAGCGGCATCCACAGCTTATGTGCATGGGAGGGGAGCTGAGAACCTCCTTAACCTTCCTGGAACACAAAGTCGTCAGAGGTTTAATAGTTTACCTAATGCATCCCAGGGAACCAAAGGAAGAGCTAAAATAATAAGTAGTAAGTAATAAGATAATAAGTAATAAGAAATAGAAACTAACTGGACTCTTAAAGCCTGGATCGGGGAAGGGAGGGCAGGCGCGGCGAGAGTGGGTCAGACTCCCGCTTTTCATAGCAGGAGTCTTTAGACATTCTCCACCCCTGATACATTAAGAAATCAAAATACAATCAAAGGACGTACTTAGGGATATGACGATTCCCAGAGCAGAACTCAAAACTGAATTGGTGGAAAAACCAACATCGACTGAGGCATGAGAGAGGGGACGAGTGGGTGTTTCCTACCGAAAGGTCTTCGAGGCTTTCAGTTTTAAAAAATGTGTATATCTTTACTTATTTTTTTTAAAAAAGGAACTCTTTGTGAGAGTAGGAAATGGGGCATTTACTCTCACCTTCCTAGGGATGGGATGAGTGCTGCATTATCAGACAAGCCCCAGGAATGACCCATTCAGCCTTCCTACCTGTTGTATGAAAATAGGCACCGCTGCCTTCTCTTTCATTGTTGCTTTCATATTTGTTTGTTTGTTTTTTTAACAGTAGCAATGCCAGCATGAATAACGTGAGGTGTGGCCCTCTATCCTCGCTGATTTCAGGATAGCCAGACACTCGAAAGAAACTCAGCTGTCTTTTCTGGCTAGCGTGGTCCACAGAGCAGGACAGGACAGGGGCACAGGGAAGGGAGGTTGGCACATGTGGAGATGACAGGTATAAACAGCCATAGCCTGCTGCATAGAGCTGGTCAGGAGCTTGCCCTCTGAGTCAGTGGAGTCACCCTCCAAAGCCCGCTGTCCCTGGCAGCATCCTCAGGCAGCATCCTGTCTCTTTTCTACTATGTGTGCCCTTCCCCAGAAAGAGGGCTAGAAGGAGCTGGGTCAGCTAGAAGGACCCCCGGCCCGATGTCTAGGCATGACAGATTCCTGCCTTCACCTGACAAGCACAAGAAGAGCCTTGTCTGCCCAGCACTGAGCTGGGTGTGAGGGCTCCCAGGGGGCACTGGAAAGGTGGGAGATGGGTGGAGAGGATCATATCCACTGATGAGAGCTGGCAAGGTAGCCAAGGTGTTAGAGTGGGCACTGACCCTCCCCCCTCTGCCTCTGTGCCACGGTACCTGTTTCCCAAGTCTGTGGGAACCTAGATCTGTCAAGTTCTCTGCCGAAAAGGACTTTGTAGTCAAATACAGTTGGAAACCTCATAACCTGCTCTACTCCCCTTTGGAGAGTCAACGTGCACATCAACATTCTGAAGGGTCAGAGAAGGCCTGAAATGAAGACACCTGTCTAATTTGGCACTTCTGCCTTTTTGTTTGTTTGCAACATACGTACAGCAGACCTCTCTGCACCCCCATATCCATGGGGGATATGTTTCAATACCCCCAGTGGACACCTAAGACCGCAGATAATATCGAACCCTATAAATACTATGGTTTTCCTTATACACATATACCTATGATAAAGCCTAATTTATAAATTAAGCACAGTGAGAGATTAACAACAATAACTAATAATAAAATAGAAAAGCCATAACAATATACTGTAATAAAAGTTATGCGAATGCGGCATTTTTAAGTACAATAAGGGTTATTTGAACACAAGCTCTGTAGTACTGAGGCAGTCAATCTGATAAGTGGCTAACGGACATCTTATCCAGCATGGAGATGCTGGGCAAAGGGATGATTCACGTCCTGGGTGGGATGGAGCAGGCAGCGTGAGATTTCATTGTGCTCCGCAGAACGGCATGCCATTTAAAACTTATGGATTATCTATGGAATTTTCCATGTAATATTTTTGGACCTCAGTTGACTTCAGGTAACTGAAACCACAGAAAGTGAAACTGTGTGTGGGGGGACCACTGTACATACTTGTTAAGCTTCTCTGGCGCTAGCGCAGTGGTTCTCAGCTCTGGGGTGATTTTGCCTACCAGGGGACATTTGGCAATGTCTCATTTTTGGCAGTTATGGCTGCCAGTGGGGTGCTACAGGCATTTAGTAGGTAGAGGCCAGGAATGCTGCCAATGTTCTACAATGCTCAGGAGAACACGGCCCCCACCAGAAGGCAATATCCAGCCCCAAATGGCAGTAGTGCCAGGGTTGAGCATCTTTGTTCTAGGGTAACTCATAAACAGTTCAGCTCTACTCAGGGGTTACTGGGTGAAGAACCATAGCTCGTTGACATGAAAAGCAGCAGTTAAACCTGCAGAACCCTAGTGAACTCCTCTATTCTAAGACCCACCTTTCGACTTTTCCCCACATTTTAATGTCTTGGAAATCAGACGCATCATGCAGGCAGTGGTGCATCCCAGTTTAACTGGAAGCATCTCTTTTTCTTTCTTAGTGTTGCTTAAAATAAGGGTGCCTCTAACAGTCAGTGACATCTTAGATTTGTGAAATTATACCTTGTTAGACTGGGGCCTTGGGCACCTCACTTCTCCTTGCCAGGCCTCAGTTTGCTCATTCATAAATTGAGGACCTGGAGAAAGATCATGGCTGAGGTCCTGTCCATCCCTCCACAGTTTGTGATTTGTGTTGCTCTCTGTACAGGGGCACGAACACACGTCAGCTCTCCATCCACCCTCTGTGATGGAAGGGAAGAGAACCCACCAGTGAGTCTAAAACAGCATCCGGGATATTTTGATGTCTTTCCTAGTTTTTGAACCTAAACTTCATATCTGAAGAATGAAATAATAGCCACATTGGGATTCTCTGTAGAGGGGAACACTAGGTTGTTTTCCAGCTAGTCTCTCATTCAGTTTTACAAGCAGCTTTCAGGAGATTAAATTTTATTGTTGGGGAAGAAATAGATTCAATGAGGACATGAGTTCACTTCAAACCTTTACCATCCTCATCCCCGCACTCCTGGGTTTGTTGACTCCTCTCCTGGAGACCACCCAGCCCTGGACCTCATCCCCTTTTGTTGGGCTTGTGCTTCTGCAAAGCAATAGTAATGAGGTTTCAAATCTTTCTATTCAAAAAATATGCAGATGCTATTCTCAGTACTTAGGGTATAGCCATAGACAAGCCAGACCTGTGTGGTCCCTGCTCCCTGAATCTTCATTCTAGTGGGGGAGTTGGACAGATAAGCACACATGAAATATGTCAGATTTTCCCTTGTATGTTCTAATGCAGAGAATTAAAATAGGGCAGAGGGACAGAGTGGGCTGGGGAGTCAGGGAAGGTCTCAGTGAGGAATTGGCCATTCAGGTCAATGTAAATGTATGAGGTTCTAGGCCAAGGAACAGCTAGTGCAAAGGCCCTGAAGCAGGAGTGACCTTGGCATATGTGAGAACAAAAAGTGGGTCAGTGTGGCCAGAGGATGGGGGTCAAAAAGGAGAGCGGTAGGCGATAAGGAGGGAGTTGGTCGACGGAGCCTGCCAGGCTTCGCAATGGGATTTCATTCCGAGCGCGATGGTCAGTCAGTATAGGAGTAAAAGTGAAATTCAGCAGAGGTGTCTTGTCTTCTGAAAAGCTGCCTCCTTGAAGAAGCAGGGTAGCTAGTGGCTCTGTCAAGACTGCTCTTGGTCAGCTGTGATAAGGGATGGGATCGTCACCAGCAAGGCAGCTGGGGGATGGGGACACTGTGGAAAACTCAGCCGCATTTTTTGACCACAGACATCCCATATGGTTGCTCCTGAAGAAGAACATGGAAAACCAGGTCAGGAAGAATGTTGGTGGGAACCACAAGTGAACCCAGCCAAGCCAAGCTGAGGCAGCTTCTTCAGGGAAGCAAGGGGCCCAAGAAGGCCATGGGGCTCGGTTTCACTTTTAGCTTCATGAGCTTCTGGAGAGGGTTTGAAGGGCCATCCAAGGACAGGGCTGTCTTTTTCTTCTTTGTGCAAGTTTGTCAGGTGCCGGAAGCACAGCCAGCCAGGTTACCAGTTGGGGAGAGATCTGGGGTCTTGCCCAGTGCTCCAAAAAATAGGATTTTGCTTTTTGAATGTTAGATGCTAGTGGGGTCAGCGCTGGTCTGGGACTTTCCCAGCTGGCTTCCTTTATCGCCAGAATTGTGGGAGCAGTGTTTATTTGGTGACTTTACTAGAGACATTTACTGCCAGGCCTCCTGGGTGAAGTCAGCATTAGTAAAGTTTTAAACCCAAACAGAATGCCTCAGGTGCTATTCAGTAACTGCTGCAAATATTAAAAATCATCTTTAGACTGGTTTAATATGCAGTGTGGAAGTAATGATTTATATAGAGAGAAATAGTAACAGGCAAAAGGAAGGAAAATATGAGTGAAAATGAGGTTCTGGGAGATCCCTGTAGGAGTCACCGAGTAGAATGAATGACTATGTAGAGTGATGCTGTCTAGTAGAGCTTTCTATGATCATGGACATGTTCTATATCTATACTGTCCAATATGGTAGCAACTAACCGCAAACTGTTCATGGATACTGGAGATGTTACTTGTGTTCCTTAGGAATTGAATTAATGTGGCTTAATTTTGGGGGAATAATTTAAGATTCACAGAAACATTTTGAAGACAGTACAGAGAGTTCTCGTATACCCTTTACTCAGTTTCCCGATTTTTACAGGTTTTATTTTTTCTCCTTTTTTCTGTTCTAGGATCCAATCCTGGATATCACATTTCATTTAGATTTTGTATCACATTGCATTTAGATTTTATTCATTTATTTATTTATTATTTATTTATTTTTTAAATAATTTAAATAGCCACTCTTGGCTAGTGGCTACCTCATCAGGCAATACAGGTGTGGAAAGTAAATGCCTTTCTCAGCTTCTGGGCCTGGGATGTATGTTGAGCCCACATTTGTGTTTTTCTTAAGGATAGAGGAAATCTTTTACTGAGTTGCCCGTGGAGGGAGGGTTTTTTCTGGGAACCTCGTTCAAGTTCTGGCCTTTTCCCGTCTTGGAGCTGGAGCCCACTGAAGGATCATCCTCGGGTAAGCAACCTGCCTCAGAGAAACCAGATCAAAGTGAGTGGGAGAGTTCCAGTGCAGAGCAGGGAGAGCCTGCCTTCAAGCCTGTGGAGCCAGCCAGGAGTGTGTGCAAACAGATGGTGTGTTCGTTTCTCTTGAGCAGAGGTCCCCTGGGATGGGGCACCAAAACCCAGGGCCTCAGGTGCACCACACTTTCTTCTCCAGATGAAGAAGCCCTGAACAGCTGTCTTCTCTGATGCAGGACCAAAGTGAGACCTTGGCTCATTAAAGGATTAGCAAGTTGCCAGGTCCAGAGAGACAACCATGGCCCTCAGTCAGAGCTCACCACTGACTTCAGGGAAGGCTATGGTACCGCCTGTTGGAAGGGGCTTACATGTTCCTTTAAAAACTGATCTTGTCACCAAGGCCCTAGGGGACCTTACAATGGCCTGTTTAACCTTTGATGGTTTGGAGAAAGGTTTTCAACTATTCACACTCCCCTGGACAAAAGTATTGTGAGTTCTGTTTTGGGGAATACAGTTGACATCATAGACAACCGGGAGAGGCAGTGAGGACCAGGTGGCCAGATAGCTATTTCCAGACCAGGAGGCTATAAATGTAAAACTGCTACTCTAAAAAGACTAGGGTAGAGGCTGCATACTTCTAAGAAGTTGAGTATGATGCTGGAAAAGCAACTTTCAAGGCCTTGAGGAAGGTGGTGGTAGGGAGTCTCACTAGGCGGTGACTGTGCCTTCAGGGATGCTGGGCACAAAACTGGCTTGTGTTTACGTGACTTCTTCAAAACCTGCCTCCCTACAGCCAGCGCTGTGATTCTCAAAGTGAGTTCCATGGTATTCCTGGGTATTCTGCCCCAAACAGGTCTGATGTTCCTATAAGTATAGTAATACTGCCAACTGTTGCCTCCTTTGAGACCCACAGAGCCCATCAGCATTATTTTAAAAGGCCTGCTGTAAACAAACCAATTTAAATCTGAATAATGGAGGACATATATCCCAAATTCTTTGGACGCTTTACTTTCACTGCTTATCATTACAATAAACATCCTGCAGAATCAATGTTGTGTGTCAGTGACCTAGGGAGACATTGCATTCCACCCATTGAACACGCAGTGGTGGGAGAGAGGGAGAGAGGAGGAAGGGCGGTGGGTAAGGATTTCAGGAACAGGGCCTCTGGGCGCCCAGTTGTCTTAACATTGAGGAAAGAAGTTCCTGTGTTTATTCCAGAGAGAGGGGACATTCGGCCAGAATTACAGGAGGCAGGAGGGGCGTGTCCAGGGCTCGTGTTCTTGTTTGGAAGAGTAGTTTACTCTTTGGGGTTCTTCAGGGAGCAGGGAGGGACCTGGACAGTGGGGCTTGGAAGATGGAACTTTCTGTGGGGAATTGGAACTGGGAAGTGGAAGCACAGCTACTGAGAGGGTGAATTCTGGGTGGCAGAGTCGCTTCATGAGCTCTTCTCTGCTGCTTGATGTCTCTCCACAGCCCTTCCTATGCTGCTGTTTTCCCGTTTCTATCTGCTCTCCTCTCCCCGAGCCTCCGACGACCTCCTTCTCCTCCTTTTGACCCAAACACCTGCCCCCTCCTCTCATGCACATCTCCCAGGCCCTTTCTCTGCCCATCTGTGTAACTTCCCATAAAGAGAAATGAAATGTGTGCATGTGTGTTTATATTTGTATCTGAAGTTACTAAAGTTACTAGATAAAATTTTTTGTTCCCTTTTCTTAAAAAAACAGCTGAATTTGACTTTTTACATTTTTTTCCTTATATCCCCAAACTAAATTATGTTTCTTTTAGTTAGGAGTAATCTTCAATCAATTTTATTTTATTTTATTTTTCCCTGGATGCCTGAGGCCATAAGAGCACCCACTTCTGGCCTCATCTGTTTTGTATCTAACCCTTGATAAGCTGGGAGTGCAGAGGACTGGGAATGCCAATTTTTAAGAATGCTCGTGGGTGACCATAACTGTTTAGACCTCCATTGATCACTTTTCTGAATGTGCCTGGCGCTGAGAATGAAATGCAGGAAGACAGGGTGTCAGAGGAGAGCTGCTGTGTGGGGAGAAATGGTTGAATGGAAAATTATTTTTTCTTCTCCAGTAATTGTTTTGACATGAGCGGTAATTAGCCAACAGCTGACAGACCAGAACTGAAGTGAGAACAAGAGAGTGGATTAGGAGCAAAATGCCCCTTGCATTAGACAGGTTCTGGCTGCCGTTAGCATGGTAGGCTGTGAGCCTGGGGGACGCTGGAAGCAGAAGAAAGAGAGTGGTGTATCGAGGGAGCACATTTGAAGTGCTGTGAAGGGAGTAAGAAGGGGTCCCTTGGTTTACAGGGACCCGACACCAACAAAGATAGTGACCGATTCCAAACTAAGGCCTACTCAGGTAAGAGCTTACGTATTTTATTTTCATAGTCAAACTGAATTGTGGTTCTGTTTTTTGTAGTTGTTGATAGATTTTAGGATGAGGGTAATGTTGACTTTGTTCAACTGGGAAACTTAACCACATGTTTCTATGCTATGGTGCAGTTTGTGCCTAGGAATTTATTTGCTGAGAGTTCACATGAACTTGCCCATACAACCATCTGTGTCCAGTGCCTTTTAGAGAGAGGTCATTTTTCAAAGTTTTTACTCATTTTGGTGTTTCTAGTGTCCTTTGAAACCACTTTGATAATTTGAACCTTATGGAAGGTTTTATATCTATTAGCTTAGAATTATAAATCATATGCTGTTACATTTTTAAAATCTCTACTATGTTAGTTGTACTTATGTTTGCTTATTCTCAATTCTGAGCATTTGTGTTCTCTTTCACTCTCAAATTACACAGGCTGATCTACCTTTTTTATTGTTGTGATTCCCATCCCCCCCCCCCCCCGGCTCCTGCCCCCCCACCCCGCCGCCTACACACACAACCAGCCAAGGTTGTTAATGTTATTCTGTCTCCTAACTCATTAATTTCTCTTGATACACACACACACACACACACACACGTACACGTGTGTGTATATGTGTATATATACATACATACATACATACATATGTGTGTGTATACTTATATACATACGTGTGTGTGTGTGTGTATACTTCTTATGTTTTTCTTTGGTTTATTTTATTGCCTTTAGAAATGTTGTTCTGAATTCTTAAATGTTTAGTTCATTTTTATTGCTCCTTGGCTTTGGTAATGAAATAATTAAGACTATAGATTTTCCTCAAATATAATTTGGGCCTTGTACCATTTTTGATATGTCCTTCCTCATTATCATTTAAATATTATGTAATTATTGTTAAAAAATCTCTCTTTGGCCTGAGATTATTTAAGATGGCACTTCTTAAATTTTCAGGCATTCGGGAGTTGTCGGTGGGGAGAGGGGAGGAGCCTTATATATTTGTTCTTTTATTATTAATGTCTACTTTTATTGCTTTCTGGTCAAATGTGGCTTGTGTTATACATGCCTTTTACAATTTAGTGATACTTTATTTGTGGCTTAAACATGCCCAACTTTTTTTTTTTTTTAATGTTCCATGGCTTCTTGGCAAAAGATATTATCCTTGTTTGTAGAGTATCATGTTTCATACATCTAGTTCAATCAGCGACCGAAATTTTCCACATGCTTACTTTTGTCTACTAATCAGTCATAGACTGAAAGCGGTGTATTCAGATTTTCTACTATTCTCTTTAGATTCTCCAGTGTTTGTGTTTTTCCTATTTCAGTGCTATGCTGCGTGATGAGTAAAATTTCTTGAACATTATGCCTTCATTGTGGGTTATATTTAACATCAGTCTAATGTCCTTACCGGTACAGCGTATGCGGATAGGAGTAGGTTGCCCTTGCCCTCCCCCGCAACTTTGGCATGGCATTCTCCAAAGCTGTTGGAATCCTGTCCCACCACTCTTTTTACCCGGGGGACTCATGGATAGTGTCAGCATTTGAGCAGTTGCCTGAGTGGGGTGAGTGTAGACCAAGGCTGCAGCTGGCCTCACAGGGTTAGTTCTATCTGTTGCTCCATAGGACGCTGGCCGGGGGGCCAGCTCTGAGCCCTGTTTTCTGTTGTACCGGTGTGTCTGTGCCCACCCTTCATCCAGAGCACTGGCCCAACCCTGCAGATCAGGGAACAGCCCAGGTGCCCACAGGAATTTACTGAGTGTGACTTTGCTCACAGGTGGCCCTGGATTTTTCACTGCAAGCAGTGAAGGATGGGGGTCACCCCACAGCATAACAAAAGGTTCTCCATGGGGCGGCCTTCATCTCCCTTTGCTTGCACTAGCCCTTGCCACTGCAAATGAGTAGGTGTTACCGACTTTCAGTCATTCTCCTCTTTGCTTCCTGCCACACTGCAGAGCTCTCTCAGCAAGAGCCGTGAGTTGTACATCAGTTTGTGCATATTTCTCTAGTCTGACCTGCACAGCGTGTATGTTGTGGTAATTCCTCCATGGCTGGGCATGAGGAAGACATGTTTTCCTGGTCTCTGGAGATCATGCAGGTTTGGGGTTCAAGGCGACTAGATTTAAGAAACAAAAACAGTGACCCTCCCCTCTCTCCGTCCTTCCCTTCTTTTTTCATGAAGTCTTTTTTAACTTACAGACCCTTTTCACAAATATTGTCTCCTTTGATTCTCATACCAACAAAGTAGGTTGGAGGCTGGGTATAATTGTCCACATTTTACAGATACAGAAGCTGAAGCAAGCTTCTGGAGGAGGGACCACTCTGTAAGCTCATGTTACTGTACCCCTGAGAAAGCAGCAGCGCCTCTGGGAACTGAGATTGCATGGGCTGCATTTTATAACATGTTGTATCACATTTAATGCATTTGTGATGTCAGGAGCATGCAGTGGTTTTGGGCTTCAGACTGACTGTAATGGAAGTATTTATGCCACAGAATAGGCAAATGCTATAAACCAGGGCTCCCCAACTCCCCCTTCCCCCTGCCATTCCTTGGAGAGCAGGCCTATCAGCTCGTATTGGGAGTTATGAGTGAATGTCACAGAGGCAGATTTTTAAACCTTGTTTGTTTGTGTTTTTTTTTAATTTTGGGAAAACGAACTCAAGAAGGATGTCATATGTTCACCTGGCTATTAATTGGCCAAGCCAGATGTCATGGAAACCAGTAAACACAGTACTCTTTCCATTCATCCATAATACACTACTGTGAGGATGAGGGTAGAAAGGTCCTCAGAGAGAAGTTTGTCAGGGGAATTGCAGGAAGGTACTGACAGGGCCTCCTCCAGAGAGAGAGAGAGAGAGATTAGACCCATGATCAGCACCGGTGACCAAAGCTGATGTGGCACTTTCGGTGATGGCTATTGGGCTGTCATAACCTTACCTCCTATAAGCGCATTCCTTTTCTTCTCTAGTTCTAAAAGAAACTCATTCCCCCCAAAGTTCAGTAATTGAGTGCTAGGAATTACAGAGAGCCTCTCAACCCATTTCCAGCTCTGCAAATGATGGTAAGATCCTAAGAGATGGTCCTAGCAGTGTAAGACCTCTCAGAACCAGGCAATGAGGTGGGAGAAGGGGCCGCAGTCCCAGTACGTCAGAAGTGCCCATCTGTGGCCAGTCTAGCATCTGAGCAGTGTTTCTGTACCCGCAGTGAATGGATACCACGCATCAGGGATCCCAGCGCACCCTCCTGAGACTGCCCACATGAGTGTCCGAAAATCTACCGGCGATCCCCAGGTAAGGGGTCCTGTTACGGCAGGGAGGGGTAGGCGTTTAGGTAGGCCCAGGGAGGTGTCATTAAGATGGGTACATCGTGGAGTCCAGGTGGCTACAGCCCACTTCTGCCCCGAGTAGAAAGTGGTTAGTCTATCTGGGTCATTCCAGCATACTGTGATTGGGGGAGAGTGGGCTGTTGTGGCTTGTTTGGTTTTCTCTAGAAGTTGACAGTGGTTTGGAGTGAGGAGAGGTGATGGAATTATAACCGTTAGTGCGAAGGGTTCCATCCTGTTGTCTGGATTCCTGATACAGAGTCTAGGTTTCCTGTGACTCTAAGAATATGGAGGAGGTCAAGCCATTTTCCTTTTCTACACGCACCCTTCCCACCCTTAGACTTCACCCAGAATGGAATTTTATAAAATGTAATAATCTAGCATAGAGACAGTAATGGGACGGAAAGAAATGAGAGTATATTTTAAGATTCCCAAACTGCTTTTGCATTCATCATCTCAGTTGACACTTGTGCAAATGCATGAGGTAGGTGTCCCAACCATTCCCATGTTACAGATGGGGTAGCTGTGGCCCAGACTGGTTAAGTGATTGACACAGGGTGATATGCTTGCTAATTGCTCAGATTGGGCCTTGATGCCATGCCCCATGGTTCTCAGTTGCATTAAACTGTGTCTAAGGAACTGAGGATGAGTCTTATTTAGTCTGCCCATAAATTATCAAGATGTTTTCAGTGAAGCCTCCAAACTCCACCAACCTTTTTCAGGAATTAAAATGCCACGCCCCAACAGTGCTGTTGCTGCTGCTGCTGCCAACAGCTGCTTTTTATCAACAATGGTGGGTAGTATGTGCCAGGCACTGAAAGAAAGACCTTGAGGTCTGTTACTGCAGTTGGCTAAAATGTGACACTTAGCTCTAAAACAGGCAAGAGTGCTAATTTCCAGAAACGTAATTAAGTTGTTGTCTGAGTAAGCTGAGCACTGGGCTCAGCTTCAGTTCAGTTAAAACTCTGGGAGAAAATTTGGACATCCATGTGGGCCAAGGTTTCTTACATTTGGATGGACTGAAGAATCAGCTGGGTCTCTTGTTAGAGTGCAGACTTTGATTCAGGAGGAGCCAAAGCTCTGTTTCCAACCAGCGCTCAGGTGACGCTACTGGTTAGAGGATGCGCCTTGGGTAGTGAGGACGTAGGTACAGTTGATGGTGTACAGCATGTGGGTGTGTCCCCTCTCTCCCCTGCTCACAGCACACATCATAGCCTTGGCCTTGTGTGTTTCCAGCTGAGCCATCAGGCAGCCTCCCCAACATAGCCTCTGTCAGTCTGTTTGAAATGAAGCTTATTTATCACCTGACTACAAAACGTTTTCTGACCACATCAGCCTAAGTTCTGCCACGGTTTATCAACAACTGAAAAAGCTGGTGGTGCCCTGGATATCATCAGGAACAGTATTGGAAGCGCTGCCCCCCTCCCCACCCATCATTTTTTCTTCCTTCTCTAATAGAACATGGCTCTCCCCACCCCAAAATGCTGCTCAAGCATTTAAAACAAAATGTATTTTGATAGAACCTTCTCAGAGCCGTTCAAAAGAGTGTGCCATAGCTTTTGACCCAGGACTGTCCCTTCCAGCATCTGTTTTTGCCATTCAAGGATTCTGAATTATGTGTGAAGCTGTTCACTCAAGCAGTATTTACAGCATTACAACATTGGACCCAGCCTAACTGTCCAGCAACAGGGGATGGGTAAAATGGATTATGGCACTGAACAGCCAGCCAGCCAATGATATCATGCAACCATAAACTGCATTTTTCTGAGGAAAGGGTCATGATTTAGGAAAATGCTGGGAACATAATATTGAGTGGGAAAAGCAGAACACAGACTACACATACAGTCAATCTTATTTAGGAGGAGGGAATCTATACATATGTCAAGACAGAATACCAGAAGGAAAATAAGCCAGGATATTGATGGTGGTTCAGTCTACATCTGAGACTATGATCTCCAATAGGGGACATTTGGCATTGTTTGGGGATATTTTGGTTATCATAGCCTGGCCGGGGTGCAGGGGGAGGCGGGGGTGGTTACTGCTGGCTGCTAATGAGTAAGGTCCAGGGATATTACTAATCGTCCCACAATGCACGGAACAGCTCCAATCACCAAAGAATTATCCGGTTTGTAAAGGTGAATGGTGCTGAGGTTAAGAAATCTTGGTCTAAGGTAATTTTTATTTTTTTATACTTTTTCAGTATTTTCAAATTTCCTAAAATGAACAAATTTTACTTTTATAGAAAACAGTGAGCATTATTTAAAAATAAAAATAGAAGCCAGGTACTGATATTGGGGCTGCAGGGCAGGTCAGCTCCCAGGCCTGGGCAAGCAGTGACTGCCTCAGGACAGGTAGAGTTAATTTGGATGATAATGTTGAGAGTTGAGGCATCATCAAAGTAACAAAAATAGATAATGTGGTACATGGAGAGCGCAAATAAATATACACTTGTTGGTAGGTTCCCAGAACTATAAGGTAGATTGTTATTCTCATAGGCTGTGACAAGATTGGTGACCCTATGAAGCTGGCTGTCCACGAAGGTGCTGGAGGCCAGTCATGGAAATAGGATAAGAAGGCTTGATATTTACAGAGAATTCTACCAGTAGATGATCCCCCAAATACTATATAGCTCTCTTCAGTCTGTGTGGTATTTACTCATACTACCCTAGCCTGTCAGTTATAATTAATAACGCTTATGACTTACTATTGGAAGAAGGAATGAATGAGAAAATGAACACATGGCCGTTTGAGATGCAGGGTGGGGTGGTGGTAAGAAACTGTTCAAATCTCCATTGTATTCTTTTTCTGCTACTTGGGAGCTGCCCCTCCTTGAACAAGAAAATCAGGAAAATTAGAATGTTGAAGTGGGGGTGAGGATGGGGAGTATACCTAATCTTTATGGGAACCAGGATTTGTGTTCCTACTCTGACCGGTCAAGGCTTCGTGTCAGCCCCTGGAGAGCCCGCCTCTCCTTTTCCCAGTCCTGGGAGAGTGGCGCTGCTGGAAACAGGTGGTGGTGATCTGGTGCCACCCAGTGGACATTTTCAAGTCTGCAGCCCTTTTCGGGCTGCTTGGGAACTAATTAAATGGGGCCTGCCTGATGGGGAGATAGGAGGATCAAAGGCAGATAAATCTTGCTGGCCTTTGTAGAATCATGCCTGCCTGTCTGGGGCTGTGGTGCTAGGGTCCCTTTCTGATCCCTGAGCGATTGTAGGGAGGGCAAGGGACCTGCCCACCAGTGTCCAGGAATTTTTGTGACCGCCTTTCATTTGTTCTGGCTTCCCTTGAGCTTCCTGCCAGAAGACATAGGAGAGGGAGAAGGGGAAACTTAAGAGACCCACCGGAGAATGGAGTTTGAGGGAGAGAAAAAGGTGAAATTCTGAGAGCTCATTCACTTAATGCCCTTCCCCCGCCCCACACTCCAATTCAGTAACATGTTCTGTTGAGCATCTCCTTTGCCAGGCACTGAGTCACAGACAGATATAGCTCCTGCCTTGATAGAGGTTTATAGCTGGAGCTAGAGAAAGACATGGGATAAATGATTATTTTATTTCAGCATTGATAAGGGCTGGAGGAAGTGTGTGCTACGAGGACCTAGCTGGGTCCTGGTGAGTCGTAATGGGAATGTCAGGGACAGACTCTCTAAGAAAAAATACTTAAGACTGGAAAAATGAGCAAGGGTTTAGCTTGGCAAACAGGTGGGAGAAACAGCATTCCAGGTGAAGGGAACAGCGCACGTGGACGCCTGGAGGTGGAAGCAGGAAGGAAAGGGGCAGTGATCGCAAAGAACACGCAGAGGCATTCTCCCGGAGTGGGGCCGGGGTTTACTAAATTAGCGGTGTAGTGAGGGTGAAAGATGAGGCTGGAGGTGTCTGGATAGGCCCATGTTAAGGAGCTTGGATTTCGTCCTAATAGTATTAGGAAGCCATTGAGAGGTTTCATACTGGATCCCACCTGCTGAGGGGGTGGGGCCCAGACTATTCTCAGGGCAAAGAGATGGAGGGAGGGGACTTGCTGAACCAGTCGTGAATGACCCGCCCCCACTTTCTCCCACTGCAGTCTACCAACCACTGTCTCCTGTACCATCACCACCCTCCGTCTGTCCTCCATCTCGCAGTAACAGCAGAGTGGTCCAGGTGAGGTTAGGAAACCAGGCTGGGGAGGGATTTAAAAAAAAGGAAGAAGGAAAACTTTTTAGAATCATAAGCAAAGGAAATTAAAAAAGAAAAAAAATTTTATTATAGACATTTGTAAACATTTATAAAAGTAGAAGGAATGCTAGAATAAAGGACCATGGATCAGCCATTTAAGTAGTTATTCAACCAGTCTTGTTTCATTTATATTCCCATCCCCTCTATCCCCTGATGGATTATTTTAAAGCAAATTCCTGATCTATTTTAACTGCAGATATTTTCTGACGTAGCTTTAGAGGGGGAAGATATAACCACAATACCGTTAGCACACTTTGAAAACATTAATTCAGTAATATCATTTAATGTATATAATCCATATTTGAACTCCCCGATTGTCCTCAAGATGTCTTTTATATCTGCTTTTCTCCCCAATCCAGGATCCCTTCAAGTTTCACACATGGATACATTGGTTGCTATATCTCTTTAGTTTTTCCGTCTCTCCTTTTTAAACATCTCCGTTGAGATATAATTCACGTAACGCATGCTTCACCCATTGAAAATGTACAATGCAGTGGTTTTTAATATAGTCACGAAGTTGTGCAGCCATCATCACAATCAGTTTTAGAACATTTTCATCACCCCAAAAAGAATCCCCCTCAGCCTTCGGCAACCACGAATCTACTTTCTGTCTCTATAGGTTTGCCTGTGCTGGGCATTTCACATGATGGAATCGTACCATATGTGGTCTTTTGTGTCTGTCTTCTTTCATTTAGGTCCATTACTGTTGTAGCAGGTATCAGCCCTTCATTCTTTTTTTTATAGGCAAATAATATTCCATTGCACGGATTCACTATTTCATCTAAATTATTACTTTAGTCTTCATTTAATCTAGACTATATTTCCTACACATTTTATCTTTTGTCTTTCCTCACATTGACTTTTTTTTTTTTCCGGCGGGGTGGCGGGGGAGGGGGGAAGAGTCCAGGTTATTCGTCTTGTAGAAGAACCTACATTCTTGGTCTGATTATTTTCTCATGCTTAGACTCAGGTTTAGCAGTTTCGCCAAGATTACCACCTGGGGCCTATTGAGTACTTCTCATTGTGTATGTCTGGGGAATGCACACACCCAGGTTACCACTCTATTGGGTGAGGCTGAGTCTGAGTTCTTGGTCAATGTGGTGCCGATCAGATTTCTTTTTTTACCAGAGGTACCTTTCCCCCTTTAATTTGTCAGCAATCTGTGGGGTAATAGGGTAAGACCAGGTACATATCCTGTTGCCTAAAAAATCTTTTCACTTAGTTCTTTGAGTATCCTTGACGATTATGGCCTGAATCCCTTTTGACATTAGGGTTTGCAAATTGTGATTTTCTAATTGGCATTTTTCCATAAAAAAATGCTGTTCTCCCCTCCCCACCACCACTTTTGGAGTTAATCATTTGTAGTCGCTTTTCATATTCATGCTCAGATTGTCCCGGGTTTGGCTGTGGGAGCCCCTTTAAGTTGGCTTTTGTTGTCACATCATTTCTTGAACACTTTCTTACCTCCCAGCACAATAAGATGTTCTGGGTTCACCAGATGTTTGGAATTGGCCATTTCTCCTAGGAGCCTGAGTTCCTTTTAGTAGGGAATAGTCTTTAGAAAACAACTTCTAACTAGTGGGTGTTCTCACCATGGCTCATATGTCATTCCTTTCAGGCCCTTTCAGTTGAGTGCTACAAGGAGTGTGCGTGTGTGTGCGTGTGTGGAAGGGGAGGGGGAGCACATATATATATAAAATGTGTATATATGACATATGTTTGCATTTATTTATATGATATTG
Organism: Rousettus aegyptiacus; assembly: GCF_014176215.1. Classification (NCBI taxonomy): domain Eukaryota; kingdom Metazoa; phylum Chordata; class Mammalia; order Chiroptera; family Pteropodidae; genus Rousettus; species Rousettus aegyptiacus. The sequence goes on from NW_023416309.1 coordinate 71,609,766, forward strand.
GAACAGTAGGCACATGTCATCAGCAACGAACGCAGAGCCTCAGGCCACCTCAGGAAGCCGGTAATTCCTACCCCTCAGCTCAAATTGCATAGCTCATAGGGCAGAGATAAGAAGGTACTGACACCCACACTTAGACTGTCCACCCTCAGTACCGTTACTTGCAGTGATCCAGGTTATAGGGATGAGGGTGACCTTTGGGTCCAGCCTCATCCCACAGAGCCTTGGACATGGAGATTCCAGCATTAATGTTTGTAGATGATGGAGATCTTTTCTGATCCCTGCAGAGATATCTGTAAAACAAAAGATTGTCTCAAGTCTCAAAGTGGAGAGATGGCAGAAGATAGAGAAGAGTTATTCAGGCTTGGGTTCCACTATCCTCTATTTACTTGCCTTGTAATACTGGACAAATTAGTTTGTTTCTATAAGCTTCAGTTTCACCATCTATAAAATGGAGCTGATTCCACTCAAGTTGCTGGGGTTGGGAGGATTAAATAAGATTAAGTACGTCTCATGCCCGGCCTGGTGTGTCTACCTCATAAGTAAGCACTTGGCGGCAGGAGCTCTCGGAGAGCTTTCTTCTTCTGATAGTTATCCTGGTCCTTCTTCTTATCACCATCATCATCGCCATTGATATATAGACTTGCAGCTATTGCCAAGGCTGCCGTTGTCCTTCCTGGTGGGCTGGAATGGGAGCACTGGGGTGGTGGTGGTGGTGATGATGATGTGTGTCAACGACAGGGAGGCTCCTGCAAACTGCAGAATCCATCTCAGAGACTTTCCTTCCCCCTTTTCCCTCCTAGGCACGTATAGTTGACCAATGAACAACGGGGCAGGGGGTGGGGTTAGGGGTGCTGATCCCCCTGTGCAGTCCAAAATTCGCATATAACTTTTGACTCCCCCAAAACGTAACTGCAGTTTCTCAGTATTTGTGGGAGATTGGTTTCTGGACCCCCTATGGATACCAAAATCTGTGGATGTGCAAATCCCTTATATAAAATAGATCGATGCATTCAGCCCACTATCTGCATCCATGGAGTCCCAGACACAGATTGAAAATACTATTTTTGATCTTCTTTTGGTTGAATCCTAGGATGTGAAACCCAGGATACTGAGGGCTGACCATTTATTTATTGAAAAAAGTCCATGTATAAGTGTACTCATGCAGTTCTAACCTGTGTTGTTCAACAGTCAGTTGTATTTGCTTGGCCATTGACAACCTTCGTCAGAGCTCTGTGCCTCTCTCTTCTCCTTGGAAACTGGCACCTGAGGTCATGCCCTGCAGCCTCTGTTTGTCTTCCTCCAGTGCGGCACAGTTTTGGCAAGTGCCCTGAGGCAGAACTGATAACTCCAGAGGGTCCAGGATAGGTAGGCTAGACGAGTTCATGCATTAGAAACATCTACAGAAGACATTGCTCCAGATCCTGTTAGGGCCGCTCTAGGAGCTGTTGCGAGTAGGGAACCTCAGTGCAATGACAGAACATAGGTCAGTGTATCTCCAAGGGGGGCTCCCAGACTCCTTCTCAGAGCCACTAGCCCAAGGCCTGCTGGATCAGAAGCTGAGGGATGCAGCTGGAATTTGATTTGGGGCAAATTCCTCAGTTAATTCTGATACACTCCAAGGCTTGAAGTCCACTGGTAGGTAATAGATGGCGAAACCGAGGCCCAAAGAAGTCATATTATTTGCAGGATGTCAGGGCTAATGAGTTCATTTTCTTGTCTGTGACCTGGATGATCTATGAGGTCCTTTTTATCTAGGCTGCCTTAGGATATTGGTTTTCAGTAGTTGACTCTACTTACCAGCCAAAGTAGGTCTATATGAGAATAAGGGAGTGGGGAGACCTCAGCCAGGACTCAGTCCAGCTCCTTGTGTGGCCTGATGAGCAGATGCCTTCCTGAGGCAGGGGCTGACCCCACCCCCAGACTTTCTTCCTGCCCCGTGGAGCAGGGCTGTGCTGGCCCAGGGATGGGGGGGCCTCTGGGTCGCTGAGGCTTGCTGGAGAAGTCCCTCCATGCTTTTCCTGGGCCTTTATCTGTAAAGTCCTCACAACCACTTCCTTATATTCTGCTAGAGAATGAATAAGGACTCACATACAACAGCCACACACAGTGCCTTAGGGGCACTACTTCCCAGGCCGTTGTGTGGCTCAGTGGCTCAGGACAGGAATGGACATCACCTGTCCTGCCCGAGGACCCTGTTAATCCCTAATGTTACTGCTACTAGTGGGATAACGAAGACCCAGAACTGACTGTCCCCTTTAGGTTCATAGGCTCTGCATTTTCAGCTGGCTATCCTTAATTTTCTATACCAGAACTGTCCTAGGACTGGGGAAAGCTCCTGGGGACCCGTGGGCTCAGAGGTACTTGGGACTATGGTTTTCTTGCTGGCAATGAAAAGACATAAAAAGGCAATTCAATGTGAATGAAAGCTGAAACACGGTATCCCTCCCTGCTTTCAGGGTTGGAGAGCCGCAAGGCGCGGAAGTGGCTGAGCGCCCAGTGTGCATGGCACATATATAGGTTTTGATACGTCTGACCCCAGGGTTCATATTAAGATGTCTTGTTCTGAATCCTCAGTGCCAGGGGGTGGTGGCCTGCAGTCGACCTTAACTCTTTGCTCCCCAGTGGGTTCTGCAGCTTCAAGCAGCAAGCAGCACGCGGAGCCACCTACCAGCAGAGGGCAGCCGAGGGGTCAGCTCCCAGATCGCAGCCTGGGAGAAGAGGCGGGCTGGTTTGGAGCAGCTCTCTCAGAGCCTGTGCTGGAGGCTTCCCCTAGTTCTCCCTCAAGCCGGGCACGGGAGCGGCATGGGGTCAGGGATACTCCCGCCTGCCCTCTCCCAGAATATGGTGACTTAGGAGTTAACTGCAGGCTGAGAACCAGTGCGCGGCTTTTAACCAATCCCACCACCTCAGGGAACCCGAATGAAAAAAGAGTGTCCAATATGGAGAACAGCTTTGACGATGTTTCTTGTCTCTCTCCCCAGAACCTGGGATCCTCGTCACCAGGGAAAAAGCAGAGCAAGGAAAACACCATCACGGTAAGTGGCTCCCGCCGAGTGCCGACAGGTCGGGTGGCAAGCTGGGGCTTTTGGCCACCGCTGGGCTGTTCCCATGGCAACACGGACCGAGTAGAAGCGATGCCCAGCCTGGAATCTAGGAAGTTCCAAAGCTTGGACGTAGCCGAAGTTACCCCCTAGGTGTCCACCCTTCTGTCGATTTCGCATCTCACTTTTCTCTCTGGAGGAATGAGTGGAAGGATGGTGGTTGGAATGATGCAGAAGCCATTTTTTCAGGGCGGCAGGAATAGGTTGAAGGGGGTGGACAAGTGACCTGAGGTGTAAATTACAGCCACAGCAGGATTGCTTTTGTACAAGGTAACTTCTGGAAGATGCCAAAGTTAAAGGCAAAGAGAAAGCATCCTAAGAATAGAGTTCTGGGAGTTCCTGACAGGAAGCAGGCAGCTTCTGCCTAGAGTGGCCACACCACTTCCTAGGGCTCTTCCAAAAGCCCGCCAAGCCCCCACGTGCAGGTTGCAAAGGACCGCCCCTGCTGCCTGACCCCTCCGCCCTGCGCCTGGGGAGAGTGGGTGGTGGACATCACTGTCTTCTCTGAGTGGGTGGATGAGTTAGTTGTCCGGTTCAAACAGCCAAGGACTTGGAGACATGAGGAATGTGGTCCTTTTTGACACAAGCACAACAGAGCTTAGAATAGAGAATTGCTCTCTCGGGCTCCATCACACACAGTTCTGAGCATTTTGACCACCCCCACGGAGGCGAAACCAAGAGTGAGTGCACTTCCCTGGCTCATGCATGCTGAAAAGTCCTGCTATGGAAGGGAAAGAGAGTTAAGCAGAAAATGACAATAATTGCTGCCACTTTTGTGTGCATTTGTTATGCACAAGCCATGTTCCTGGTGGCTCATTTAACTCTCCACTCACTGTGCGAGGTGTAAGTGATAGGACTGACGTCCTATGGCGATTTGTGAATCTGGGCTCTGAAGCCAGAGTGCCCATTACAGCACCTGTCAGCTGTGCAACAGCCTGGGGTAAGTTTTTCTTCCTCTTTGTGTCTCAATGTCTGCATCTGTTCAATGAGGAGATGGGGGATGTCTGTGCCATAGAAGTAGTGTAAGGACTGAGTCCATATGCGGGAAGCAAGTGTTCAGTGCACACTCATATTCTCATCACCCTGTTTATCAGTGAGGAAACTGAGGCACCCAGCCGTACCCTGCCCAGGGCCACACAGCTGGAAACCATCAGGATTCCAGACCTGTGCTCTTAGACCCAGCAGTGTACCTGGTGGAAGTTGCCTCCTGAGGGTGTGGCAGGGTGGCTCAGCTCTAGTGGATGGGATCAGCAGCAGCGTCCTTGTTACTGGAGCTGGTGGGGTTGGGCAGGGCATGGGCAGGCTTCCCAAGGGCACAGTTCTCATCTTCAAATGGCCACAGAATGCCCTAGAGCGCTGGAACAAAGGTGGAGCTCCCAAAAGTTACCTGAAATAGAGGAAAGAGGGAGAACACGAGAGGAGGTATATATTAGAATTGTAGAGATTAAGTAAAAAGGAGAAATGAAAAGTGAAAAGCAGAGCGTGAGTCCTCCCAGAGTTACCTGAAAGGGCTTTGGCGATGGTGCCCAGGCCACCTGATGGGGCCTGAATTACTTGCTCTGCCTTGTCTTTGAGCCAGAGCTTCAGGATCTGTCAGAGTGGGCCAGGTGTGTCCCAGGGTCTCCTCAGACAGTACGCCTTGTCCATCTCTGCCTGGGCATCTTCCCTCTTCCCACTCACCTAAATCGGTTCTTCTCACTAGCTAGCCTGCAAAGTGTAGTCAGCACCTGAAGCCTCTGGAATACGTGTTTAAAATGCAGGATTCCCCCATGGATTCTTAGACCTACAGTGCATCTATCTCTCTGGGACCTGGTTTGCATTGTTACCAACACTCCCAGAGTTTTAAGTAAACACTCAAGCTCTGGTAAATATTTGCTGGGGAAACTGAGGATGGTCAGGACCGTCAAGCAGCAAAGAGTGAAGGGCAAAGCCCTGGACTGGATCTGAGTCTGCTAGCTGCCCACCCAGGTGCCCCACAGGTCTCCAGGCTGGAGAAGGCCGAGACCTCTGTGTTCTGCCCTCTCCTTTAGCACTCGTGCTCCCTGCACACAGCCCCTTCCTCTGAGTTCTGATCCTTCAGAGCTCAGGGCCTACAAGGAGGAGATACTGTAGGGCCACTCAGGTGGGGGAAAGGAAGGGGTCCGGGCTCCCAGAAGGCTGAGGCACAGCTCCCTCTCTGTAGCTTGTGGGAGTGGGGTAAGCTCTTCCCTCACTGTATGATCCCAAAGAAATTTGCAGGCCTGGGCAGGAAAGAGTGGCGCTTCTAGGTGACAGCCTGGTTCTTGGTGAGGCTGAGCAGTGAGGACTGAGCTTGATTCTGACTTCCGGCTTCCCCACCCACCAGTGGCCTGGAGCAAGTTTCGAAAGGGCAGACGAGGGCAGTGGGTGCTGGGCCTGGCCGATGATAGAGGTAGCTGCTTGATCAGAGTGACAGTCCTTGGCATAAACGTGATGTGTCAGAATCTAGAGGATTCTAGAAAATGGCAACGAAGCCACCAGTCATACTCCTCTTCTGGAAAGAGGAATTCTGGGACTGATGTTGCCTCGTTGGGGGCCCTGGAACCCTGCGAGAGAGCTCATGGGCTGGAGGCATGTCCTTGGGGTCGTTTATTTCCTGCTCTCACAGACCCAGCTCTGACTTTTTCCCCTCCCTTCCCCTCCCAGATCGGCCTCCCTCCAGGAGAACATCCAGGGCCTGGTTGGTTGTAAAGCCATCTTCTCTTCTGTGTGCAGGTGCTAGCCGGATAGGTGGGCAAGTAGCTGCAGCCTCTGCCCTCCAGCACAGCCTCCGTGCTGGCCTGATGGCAGGAATTGGGGGGCAGGACGGGAGTGTGCTCAGGGCCTCCCTAGATCGGGCCCCTTGGGTAGGTCACGCTTGTGTTCAGCCGTTCTCATGCCATGGCCAGGTTCCTTAGTGGTGGCTACAGCCCCTTCAGAACTCCCCAGTTTTGGGAGGCAGCCCTTGTGGTTCTGACTGCCCCTGTGCAGGATGGCTCTGGAAGAACCTCAGCTGCACAGTGATCTGTTGGGAAGGGGGTGGGTTCACTCCATTTATCTGAGGATGCCAGAGTGAAGATGCTGCTGGTCAAGGATGGTAATCTCAGGGCAGGTGAGGGTGGGAGTGGCTCCTGGACCTTTTTCTAAACAGTACACACTGGGAGGCATAACCTCCCTCTCCCCACTCCCTGTCGAACACGCTTTCCAACTTGAGCCCCTGCGTCAGGTAGGAGTATGGCGCATGTCTACGCCTCAGCGTGTTGTAAAGGTAGTGAGACCGGGGTTGCCTGGCTGCAGACCCTGACTCCACCACTACACAAGCTGTGGGATCCTATATAATAAGTTACTTAATGGCTCTGTGTGCCCTCATTTCCTCATCTGTAAAATGGGGATAACAATAGCACCTGCCCGGCCGGTTGTTGTGAGGATTAGATGAGGTAATATGTGTGAAGCATTTAGGACAGGCCAGCACATTATTAGCTCTTGTCAGAGTAGAATGTGGTTCCCTAGCACATCCCCTGTGATTGCCAGGTGGAGCATGGGATCAAGGCTCTTGTCCTGCCCTTGGGAGGAGGACAAGCTCTGTCCCAGAGGTACAGAGGTGGTGTTAACCACCTGAAAAATGTCACCCAGGAGGGGCCAGGAACCCACACGTGGAGGTTTCCTTGGGGAAAGGCCTTTCCCACCCCCTTCCCTCCCTGGACTTTGGAGCCCTGCTGGGTGGAGCCGGTGGTCAGCCTGGGGCAGCCTCTCCTTTCCCAGCACTTCTGATCCAGGGACACGTGAGCTTTGACTCTCAGGCCTGAGGTCATAGAAGCATAGAGTGAGGGTAAGAGTAGCCCAGGAAACCGAGTCTGGACCCCACTCTGCCACTTTTTAGCTGCGTGGGACTTGTGCATGGGTTTGAACTAGGTTGTTGCAAATGAACATTTCGGCTCTAAATGCTCAGGACATCAGCACAACTCACAGCTCTCAGCACCCTTCTCCCCTGCCACAGCCTCCCTCTCCCTAGAATCAACCCCCATCCTCCACCCACATGTTTCTTGTTCCAATGAATGAAAACAGTCCTGCCCACCCAGGCAAGTCAACACAGGGGTTCTGAGCCTCGGCACTATTGACATTTCGGGTTGGACATCTTTGTTGGTGGGTGGAGAGGAAACTGCCCTGTGCAGCGTAGGGTGATTACTGGCATCCCTGGCCTCTACCTACCAGATGCCAGTAGCAAATTCACCTTCCCACCCCCCGCCTAGTTGTGACAACCAGAAATGCCTCCAGATTGTCAAATGTCCCTGGGGTGGTGGGGAGGTCAAAGTCACCCCTGGTGAACAGTCAGTGAGTTAACTTCACGGCACTGTGAAGTCTGTCTGCAAAGTCTGGCCCACATTTTTCTGCCCCTTCACTTTACTACAGTGCTCTGAGCCACTGTCACACTTCCTGGTCACTGGAGCCTCCTGCAGGGGCTGAGGTTGGCTGTGTTTTCCCTCCAGTGCATCTTTCACGCTGTAGCGTGAGTGCTCACCCCTTGAGCAACCCAGTCATATCACTCCCCTGCCGGAGGTGCTCACTCCTGCAAGGGCCCCTCTGGCCTCCGTGTTGCCTTCTCCCTGACCGTGAGCCCTGGCCACACAGAGCAGCATGTTCCCAGCCTTGCGGTGCATCCTGAACCCCTGAGCTCTTTTCCTCCCTGCAACACTCTTCACCTCCCAGCCCCCTGACTGTCTCGGCCCTACTCTTATTACCTTAATATCATTCGCTCTGAGATTCCTCCCGTTCTGGAGCCCCAGCACCCCAGGCTTACCCCAGTGGTAGACTTATCCCAAAGTATTCCAATCAATAACTTATTGTTTGCCTCCTTCACAAGGCTGTAAAACTGTTGAGGGCACAGATGATACATTTATCTTTAGCCTTCAGTCATTGTACCAAGAAACATTTACTGAGCACTTGTCAGGTGACCGTGCTGTATCAGGTGGTAGGGAAATAGCAGGGTAACAAAGGGTGGTCTTCCTCCTCTCATGGAGCAATCTGGCAAGGAAGAGAGATGCTAAATAAACAATCACGAGAAGAGCAATTACAGGTGTACGTGTGCAAAGTGCTGGGAAGATCTAGTGTCATGCGTGGCACCAAGTAGCCATTCAACAAATGTTTTTGTGAAAAGTAGATGAGCAAGTGGCCCCACTTAAGAGCATCGTGGTTAAGGGCTTGGGCTCTGCTGTCAGCCCTCCAGGATTCAAATTCTTCTGTGATCCTTGGATTCCTCTTATAAAATGAGGCTGATGTTACCTAGCTCACGGAGTTGCCGGGAAGATGGAGTGAGAATGCTTGCAAAGCTTTTGGCAGGGTGCCTGAGTAAGGGCTCCCCAGGAATTCCACGAGTTGATTCAGCTGCCTCCTGGAGCGCAGCAAGGTGCAGTTCTCCAGGCACCCACCAGGGGGTGGAGGGCTCTGTGGGATTCGGGGAAATTCCTGTGGGAGAGCTGGCGGTGACTAATTCCCAAACCACAGTGACAGAATCAGGGACAGCCATCCTGGGGCTCCTGGCTACCCCTAAGGACTGGTGTCCTTACAGAGTGGCAGAAGCCACAAGGGAGGATGAGGTATATTATCTCCTACCCCCTCTCTCGCATCCCAGCTAGCTCTCTTTCGGTGGCTGTTACAGGGCCATTTGTGGACCTGTCGCCTTCCAGATCCCTGACAGGGCACTTATACCACTCTGAGTGCCTTTGGTCTTTTAGGTCCATGATTCTTAATGCCCAAAATAATGTCAAATTTAATTTATCATTAAATTTGGTTGAAATTTTAATGTACTACGTTATTAAGTGAAATAAAGGTGGACTGTGGTCCTCATTATTTCTCGAAACGACTAGCTGGAGCATGAAATGAGGAGTGTGTGAGACTTCGTATTCCATCCCTTGTTTCTGCAATTGCTGCAGATGAGGCCGACACCACAGTGGGTCGTCAGAGCCCTGAAGGAAACTCACTTCTGGACACACCTTGTGGTGTCAGCCCAAAGAGAGGATTTGGGAGACGTTCCCTGATGCTGGGCATTGAAAGATTGGCCCTCCCCCCATGCAGGCTCCTGCAGGCCAGTGACACCTTGAGTAGCTGTGGGTACATCATTGGGAGAAAGCTCCTCACACATGGCGGGTCCCCTGGGCCTTCATCTTGACCTTGATGGAATTCGGTGCTGCCCATCTGCCCTGATCCTTCCTAAGTGCCATGTGTCCCTCCAGAGTGGGGATCTCCGCCCTGACTTCCGCCAGATGTCAGCATCTAAGAGGAGGGGGCTCCTTTTCTTGGCTAGACTCCTGCCACGTTCTCCTACCAGGACTGCAAGCGAGGGTTGTGCCCCTGAGAGCTGGAGAGGCCTAGATTTCCTTCCAGCCACCCTCGGGCCCCTGAACCAGAGGTCATGGCTAGGAGCTCATGGTTCTGACTCAGCTGGCAGAGGGGTTGGTTTGGCTTACACTGCATTGTTGTTGACGTTGTTGTTATTATTAAATTGGCCCACATTTCAAAATTGAGACACTTCAATAAAAATCCCAATCTTCCACTTCTCTTGAGTCATCACATGACCTGACGACATCGGATGCCTCATTCTGGCTTGACAGCAGTTGGCGCGAACTGTGAGGAATCTGCCCCTTAGATGCCCTCCCCTTCCTGAAGCGGAGGCTGGTCACCCTCCCCATACTCAAGCTGCAGTTTCGGTGAAATGTGGGCACCTCACCTGTTGCATGAGCTGCCAGGCTTTGGAGTTTGTGGCCTTCGTCCCCAAATTCAGGGTTTTTCTGCATTGTTCTTGCCTTGACCATGTGACAGCAGATGCCAGGGCCGTGATGAGAGGTTAAAGACCGGCAGGGCTCAGGCCTTGCCTCCCTGAGGCTCTGCAGCTCCCACAAAGAACACGGATTAGCTGGCACCAAGGGAGTGGATCTACGGCTTAAAGGGACATCAGCAGGAGCAGTGGCAAAGCCACTTCCACCACCAAGGGTATGCAGAAGTGTCAGACAGATGCCCAGAAATTTCTGCACTGCATTCCCTTGGGCTAGGGCTAGGCTCAGAGTACACCTGAATTACAATTTTAACCTCTCTTTGTTCATAGAATACACTTTATGAGATAAAATGCACCAGGTAATCTCTCACCCTTGACCCTCAGCCACATAATTCCTTTCCCTGGAAACAAATGATGTTATCAGCTTCCAGAAGTATTCTATATGTGAATAACCAATGCGTGTGTACCCCTACACACACACACACACACACACACACACACACACACACACACACACACCTTTTTTACACAAATGGTGGCATAGAGTAAATACTATTTTACACCTTGCTCTCTCTCCTTCCCCCTTAGTCTATCCTGATAGACCTTCCTTATCAACCCATAAGAACTTTGTCAGAGTGCCTTTCATTGTGGATATGATTCTCATAGATGCCCTTCTTGTAGTTTCTTTAACTGTTCCCCTGCTGATGGACAAAGGAGTTGTGTCCAGCCTTCTGCTCTTGCAGATAGTTCTGTGGTGAAAGACTGTCCGTATGTTAATGCCCACATGTACAGGTATATCCGTAGGACAAACTCTTCAAAGTGTAATCACTGCTTCAAAAGCTCCGGGTGTTTGCAATTTTGATAGATCTTGTTACTCTGTCCTCCAGAGACTTTGGACAGAAGCCAGACCCTCTGTGGGTGTGAGTGCTGGTCGCCCCTCCTTTGATATTTTGGCCCCTGGAGCATCTCTAGTCTGACCCTAAAGGCAGATGTCTGTAGTGCTGTGTCCTGGGAGCAAAGCCTTCTCAGCTTCTCCCAACCTTCCAGCCAATTAATTTTTCCTCCTGTTCTGTGCCCTACAGATAAACTGTGTGACGTTTCCTCACCCAGACACAATGCCGGAACAGCAGCTGCTGAAACCAACTGAATGGAGCTACTGCGACTATTTCTGGGTAAGTGGTACCTCAGGTCCCCCTACACTATGGCCCTGAGGACCAGAAGTTGACATGTGGGCCTTGAGCTCAGAGAAGAGAGGTCTTGCCTGTTGAAACCTAAAGGGCCAGTGGTAGGTTTAGCATCCGAGGGAGGAACTTCACTCTTGGAGTCCAGATCGTTGTATAAATCTCAGAGAATCGGCAGGGTTTCCATTTATGGCGATACAGAAACCCCAGCCAGAAAGTGGGTAAGCTGGAGGGTCACTTTCTTTGCTGCTCAGGCAAGAGACTAGAACCAATTTCAGTAAAGGAGTCTGGGCTGCGGACCTGCTCTGTCACTCTTTTAGGTGGCCTTGGACAAGTGCTTCACCTACTGGGCCTCCCTGTTTCCATCGAAGTCATAAGGAGGTTGGGCACAAGGGGCTGGAGAGAGCCCCAGCTTTAACAGTTCTGTCATTCCAGGACTTTTGCACATTGTTTAATGGGTGTAGAGTTTCACAAGAGAAAAGTTCTGGAGATGGTGGTGGCGATGGCTGTACAACAATGTGAATGTACTTAATGCCACTAAACTGTACGCTCGAAAATGGTTTAAGATGGTAAATTTTATGTTATGTGTATTTTTCTACAATTAAATATCTTGACAAATGCATAGTTCACCTCCTCAGAAACTCTAGGAATGGCCCTGGACATTTGCATTTTAAAGTCAGCAGTGACTTTCAAAATGAGATCACCCCATTCTGGAATCATATGATAGTGAGATAGTCGCACGACTGTGTCAATAGGTTAAAAACCACTGAATTGTACACTTAACAACAACAAAAAAAACAACTTTGCAAAGAACCAGAGAAACAATAAATAAATAAAAATGTTTCTTCACCACTGTGCAGAATGGATTGCCTATCCTTTTTTAAGTTTGCTAACCAATTACTAGGCAATAGCTCTGCTCTCTTTCTACTGAATCAGTTATGCTTTAGAAGATAATCCAGCGATTCCTGTTACCCCCTGGTAGGGACAAGTCTTATGGTTCAGCTGTGTTTCTTCCAGATCTGCGATCTGTTCAGAGGCAGCAAACATTATAAAAAGAGCTCTGGCTTTAGCATCAGACATACCAAGGGGCTGAGCTCAGAGGCCAGGGTGATGTGAACAGGGGTCAGAGTGTAAAAGACTTCACAGGCCTTGTAAGCACATTCGGTTTTATGCTCTTTGCAGTAGAAAGATATCGGAGGGTTTTAAGTGGAAATGTGTGATGTGATTTGATTTATATGCATTGGGCAGTGAAAACTGTGAGTGGGCAGGGGTGCAAATTAAGCAGGTGGGTGCGGGACATCAGGAAGGATGGTGGCAGCTATGGAGATGAGGAGAAGGAACTGGGTTTGGAGACGTCAACCCTAAAGAAGGAACTAGTGTTCAGGGACGAATAGCACAAGGCCTGGGAATGGGCACCCAGGAGCTGGAGGTCAGCGTATGGGATATCGTGGGGGTGTCGGTGAGCGTGTGACCCTGCTGCGGCTCGGCAGCATCCAGGAGCTTGACACTTGTGGGTTTTCATCTTAATTCTAGCTCTCCTGGGACTCTGATATTTACTATAGGGTTTTATCTACGTGACCATCAAGGCCTTTTCTTCTAATAGAAATCTCTCTGCCGATGCAGCCATTATAGCCCATTTGCCTCATACAGGTTTTTTCCCAGTGTATCCATCCTATGTTGGGGTGGGGAGGGCAGATTGGGGCTCAGCACTTTGCATAATGTTTCTTTTGCTTTTGTATCAAGATGTAGCATTCATGTAATGAAATGCACAAATCTTAAAAGTACTTGGAGAAACTTTTAAATGGCCAGGGCAGTCCCACTGTGACATCATGCACTCACTCCAGTGGCGGGGCTCTCTCTGTCACAGAGGTACCAAAGTGTGACTCAGAGGGCATTGGTTCATGGCAGCTGACAAAAGGATCCCGCATTGGGAGAGAGCAAGGAGGTGTCTGTAAAACCTTTCACCTACTGACCGTGATAAGTGGGCTTCTCTCCAGGCATCACCAACCCCTTCCCATTCCCTGTCTGAAACATGTTCTGGAAGGGATCTTACTGATACAACCCACTCCTATTTCAAGGGGTGAGAGACAGGAAGACGCAGCCTAGGATTAGAAAGACCTGACCGCATCACCCAGTGGCTGAGCTGACCCGAGCCCAGGATTCTCACTGTTGCACCTGCACCTCTCTGTGATGTCAGAGGGCATATTTTTAACTCCTTCCATTAAGTCTAGAGGCACTTGACCCTGGATTCCTGGTGGGGAAAGACTTTAATGGAGGAGTTACCAGCCAGGGCCTAAAGAGTCTCTGAGAGTTGTTCTCCAGCAGCCATGGCTGTGAGGACAGGGAAGGCCATGCTGGAGGTGAGAGCAGGAAAGAGGTATTCAGGCAAAAGCATTTAATTTGAAATTTTAAGAGTAGTTGCTTGCAAAATGAACTGGATTCGAAGTTTCCATTTCATTGACTTGGCCATCTTCTCTGAGTCCTTCCATTTAAAAATAATTAATAGGCGATACTATTTATTTATTGAGTACTTAGTATATACTGAGCAGTGTGCTAAGCCGTTTCCACATGTCATTTATTCTGAAATGACCATATGTGGCGGAGGCCATTATTTCTCCAGTTTCACAGATGAAATGGCTTAGGCTTGGAGTGACTGAAGAACTTGCCTGAGGTCCCCCAGCTTGGACGTCAACCCTGGCAGCCTGCCCTTTTCCACTCTGACTTCCCTTCGATCCAGTTTCTCCCCAGAAGCCACTATGATCTTTTATGAGTGTGCATCGGATGATGTCACTGCCTGTCCAGTGCAAGAAGCTGACAGGAAACGGATGGCTTTGGGTTAGGGGAACATGCCCCAAGGTCACAGACTGTGTCAGCATGCAGTCGGGGCTCCCTAGGGGGTCTGGCCAGCCTCAGCAGCCACCTGGTGGAAAGTAATAGGCTATTGGGGATCAGAACTTACGCTCCTGGCCACTTGACCTTCCTCTTCTTTCCCAGGTTAGGAGGTTGAGGGGCACGGACATGGGGTAGCAGCAGCTGTAAGAGCTTTAGGCATCAGGGAGCACATGGGAGTAGTGGTACCAGGAGAGACACGAGTTAGGGCAACGAGACGGCTGCTCCCATCCTCCTGCTTCAGCTGAGGTTGGAGTTGCCAAGTATATCTGGGTCCCTTCTGGGTTCCGTCTACCCTTTCCAGTGGTTCCAGCCATCACCTAAACTGTCGTGCTTCTGTTTCCTTTCTAGGCTGATAAGAAGGACCCCCAAGGCAATGGCACCGTGGCTGGGTTCGAACTGCTGCTTCAGAAGCAACTGAAGGGCAAACAGATGCAGAAGGAAATGTCGGAATTCATCCGGGAAAGGTGAGGCCTGGGCCCTCCCATGGCCGGGAAGTGATGGCAGCCCCCGGGTTGGTCCCTTAGCCTGAGGGGCGTGAGCATCAGGAGTGAGCACTGTATATCCAGTACTGGGCTTAGGTAGCACCACATGAGACTAGAGTCACAAACGCAAGGCCCTTAGGACAGATTGACCAGCAAATGTGTTGCTTTGGCCAGTGTTGTGTTTTTAAGATTTGAATCAACATTTTTTTTTTTAACTGGTAGATTTTTACATTAAAATCTTGATATCTAGCATGTCTGGAAAAAGCAGTAAGTTGGGGAACAGTGGCTCTGCATCCCTCACACAGCAGCTGGCTGGAGCTGAGTAACAGCTGCCCCTGTAGAAGAAACGTGTGTTCCCCATTTGCCACAGTCTCCACCACTCCCTACTGTCTCCCCACACGCACTGCTTGGCTCCTTTACTTACCTACGTGGCCCTCATTTGAAGCACTTTTCCTTATAACAAAAGAGGTGAATGTTACCTTTCAATTCGCCTTCAAACCCAAAACTGTGTCCTGGGCCTAAGCATACAGAACCCCCCTCCGACCCTCCCTCCCTCCAATCCCATCCCTGCCTCAAGGAGCACAGTCTAATGGGAAAGTCAGGTAAGATGGTTATGATAAGTGCAAGGATTAAAATCGTGGTTTATTTAAACATAGATGGGGAAATAATAAAATCAGCCTGATGGAACTGGGAAAAGCTACAAAGAGAAGTTCGTTTTCTACCTCTCTCTCCAAGTTCTGAAACCCTGTTCAACACACACTGACATACCCACACACCTGTATCACCACCACCCCCAACATGCACATTCCCCCGCCCCACCACACACACTCACGTGTGCTTGCACACATGCACACAACTTTCTCTCTGGAGTTTCCAGGACTCACTGGAAATAGTTATAGTAAATGGCAATATATTTTAAAATATTTCTTTTTTAATTATAACAACAATAATCGAGTAATAATTCTTTGTCATCTCAAAGCCCCCTTTTTCCCTAGGAGGCCCATTATCTATTTGTATAATGAAATCTTTATTTTATGACCCATTAAACTGGTAAGGAAATGAGAGGTTGCATAGCTCAGGTATAAGAAAACCATAGTGTAAAACAGGCAAATCGGAAAATGGTTGTAAAAGCCAAAGTTTGAACACACTCATGGTTTATACTTTTGTGAAAATGTCGTGTTTGGAAATAAACGGAATCTACCATTTGAGAACTGTGGTCTTCCCTGAGAAATGCAGACTCCAGCAATTTTTCTCAGTCCATGTGAGATCTTGGAGGGAGGGCCCTTCAGAGCCGGGAGAAATGAGAACTGAGGCTCAGAGTGAGGTCAGGGGGCGGACACCTGGTCGTTTGCTGTGGCCTCAGCATGAGGAAGTGGGCAGGGAGTGAGAGTGACGCCAGTGCTGGCTCTGGAGGTGACACTCAGCAAGCAGACAGGCTTCACACCTGATACGTGTGGTTGGCATGGAGGATACCCTGGAGATTTGAAATTAAGAGTGTGACATGGTTTGATCTTTTTTCCAGAGCGATCTCTCGGCCGCAGGCTGGAGGCTGCAGACCAGCCATCTCTGTCATCTTGGGGAGGTGGGGCCCAAGGCAGAGTGAGTAGAGAGGAAGTGATGAGGCAGGAGATGGTCTTGGGAGGACATAGAGACCAGTGCCATAGAGATGGCACTGAAAGCAGAGCAGTAAGAAAAAGAGCAGGATTGTGGGTCTCGCAGTGCCAAATTGTGACATAATTAGTACACAGAATGCCACCATGGGACTTGGTCAGGCCATCAACGTCTACATCATCACACCTTTTGGGCAGCAGCTTCTGAGTGGCCGGTTTTTCCATTTGCCGAGTGGTGAACCAGGGGCTTTGTGAGGCCGGCTCTGGTTGTCACAGCACGGCTCTCTCATTTCCCACATGGGCCCTGAGGACCACTTAAGCAGCGAACAATACTTCTGACAACACATTGAACACGGATATGCCAGATATTACAGAACACTCCTCAGAGAGTTGCCTTGAAAGTGTGTCAAGGGCCTGCCTGCTGGAAGCAAAATCCAAGGCAACTTTTCCCTCTCTGGGGAAATGGAACCAGCCGGCTCTGGACACTGCCTGGTTTCCATGGAAATACTTATGCCCTGCAGCTTGACAGTTAGAGGCATTGGGGGCTGGGAGACCATAGGGAGACATTCTGCCTTTGCTTCTGAGGGGCCGATGCCACCTTGGAGGGTCTTAACCCAGAGCACTGGGCTGAAAGAGAGAGGAGGACAGCACTGGGCATTCCTGCCATCCATGATGATTACATTCACTTATTCAAGCACTGTGTCTCCCATGTGTCCAGCCCTGTGTAAGGAGTTGTGCAAGCGACGGCTCTTCACTTTCATAGCCTAGGGAGACAGATGGGACTATCGCATTTTGCAGATGAGGAGATGGAGGTTCAGACCATTTTGTTCATTCATTCGACAAATATTTATTGAGCTCCTACTGTGTGTCAGGCAGACAGAAAAAGAGCCATGTACTCTCAGAGCTTATGGTCTAGTGCGTTCCTTAACATGGTTAATAAGTAGCAAGGCTGCAGGTTGGACGCACAGTCTAGTATGGAGAGCTGCCATGTTGTTTTTTTTTTTCCCTTCGCAGGATAAAGATTGAAGAAGAATATGCGAAAAACTTAGCTAAGCTGTCTCAGAACTCCTTGGCTGCACAGGAAGAAGGGTGAGTGGGGAGGACAGTGATGGGAGTGGGGAAGAAGGGGGGACACTCAAGAAGGGAGACCCTTTTTCACTGATCACTGATTAATGCCATGGTCCCATTGGATGAGAAAGTTTTCATAGGCTAGCTCAAGGTGGGGTCCCATCCTCAGGGCGGGCATTCATGGCTTCAGCTTTGCACCCATGATTTCAGGTGTGGGCATGTATGCTCAAGGTTGGCACTTACTTTGTCTTCCCTCTCAGGGTCAAAGGCCTCCTGCCATGTGCTGGACTATGTTAGGGCCCCCTCTGCCCTGTTCCCTGGTAGCTGGGCACCAGCTCCCAGAAGGCCACCTCAGTTCTCCTTTCTCTGAGGGCAGGCTGGTAGGAACCTCGATGTAAAAGGATTCTTCACCTGGCCTTTTGTTTAGAATTCCCTCCTATGGGCCTGAGGCCCAGGCTCCCTTCCCTGCATGTGAATGTCCCTAACAGCCCAATTCACAATAGCCAGAAGGTAGAAACCACCCAAATCCGTGAAGAGATGAATGGATAAACAATTGTGCTTTATCCACGTTGGATCTATGGATATATGATAGAATAGTATTCAGCTATAACAAGGAATGAAGTACTGATCAATGCTACAATGTGGATGAAGTAAAAGAAGCAAGACACAAAAGTTGCATATTGTATAATTACATTTATGTGAAACATTCAGAATAGACAAATCCGTAGAGACAGAATGAAGATTGGTGGTTGCCTGGGGTTGAGGGTTTTTAGGGGACGGGGGAGTAACTGCTTAATGGGTGTGAGGTTTATTTTGGTGGGGGTGTGTATTCACTGTAACAATATCATAGACTGACTGTGTGGCTTAAACAACAGAAACTTAAAACAGTTCTAGGGGCTCGTAATCCAAGATCAAGGGGCCAGCAGAGTTGGCTTCTGGTGAGAGCCATCCCCTTGCGTTGCAGGCGGTGCCTTCTAACTGCAATCTTTCCTTGATTGGGAGAGCAAGGTCTCCAGTGTCTCTCATAAGGAGGACACAGAATCCTGTCAGATCAGGGCCCTACCCTTATGACCTTATATAACCTTAATTAACATAATAAAGGGCCCATGCCCAGACAACAGTCACACTCACTGAGGGGTTTGGGCTTCAACATCAGAATTTGTGGGGACACAAACATTCCGTCCATAATAGGGGATAAAAACGGTTTGGAACTAGAGGCGGTGGTTGCACAACATAGTGACTGTACTAAATGTGATTGGATTGTTCTTGTTACAATGGTTGATTTTATGTTGTGTGAATTTCACCTCAAAAATAAAAACAAAGGCTCAGGAAGTTAGAGCTCAAAGGTCCCCAGGGTCCTCAGTCTAGTGCAACCTCCAGTGCAGAGCCCGAACCCCTCCTGCAAGGGCAGTGAGCTCCAGAGGAAGGAAGACCTGTGGTTGTCAGAGAGCTGTGATGTTACACAAGTCCAGATCCGCCTGCTTGGCTTGAAATCCCTCAGGGGACGGGGCTTTGCCAACCGAATGTGGCTTTGATTAAGGCCTCTGCATGGGCTCACTACGCAGCCAACAGGCCGCCTCCGGATGGTTTCTACTGACCGCCGGCCAAAGGCCTCAGTGTGGCCCATCAGGGCCAGTGTCTCTTCTGTGGAGAAAAATGAGGTTACCTCCGGTCCCCTTCTATTTTATGTGCTGGGCCTGAGACGAGGGCAGGAAAGGGACTCAAGGGGGTGTCACCCTTCCTCCCAGGGCAGGGGGCTTTTTTACATATTTCTATGCCTTGTAACTGCAGTGCTTCCCCAGAGTCTTCCCGCTTCCAGCTCCTCGGCCTGGGCTGCTGCCAAGGACACTCCGTCCTGCCAACATGCACAGCATATGCTCCCAACTGAACAAGTCAGGCCTGCACTACCGCGCTGTACACACATGCACCTACAAACATAGGGCAACCCTGCACACGCTCACATTTGTGCATCGATGCTACTTACCTCCAACGTGGCATGAACACGTGCCCCATCGCCACTGCACACACACGCTAACCCCAGGCACATGCTCCTTCCGGCAGGCACTGTTGTGACGTGGGGGGTGAACACATGGCCCCATACTTACAATGCGTCACAACACTGTTTTGCATTTATACACAGCTTTGAACATTGGCCCAGTTTAGCTTGAAACTTTCAAAGCTCAGTGCTGGAGCCTAGAAATTCGAGGCAGCCTCGGAAGGTGCCGATAGGGAGACGAGCTGCTCTTGCAACTCACGTGCTGTATTCACGTTGATTCCATAGGATACGTGCACATTGGCAAATAAACAGAATCAGGTTATTTATTCTGTCTTCAGTTTTTCTCTCCTCTGTGGAAAGGAAATGGGATTTTGGTCTTTTCAGGTTGGTAATTGTGACAGTAACGTTCATTTTGCTTTGGCATGCCTCAGACCGTATATTGGAGCAGAACTATATCTCAGATTTTATTTTTTCCATTAACATCTTATCAGATGAAAAATATCTCTTCAAATGAGAGAATTTCGAAATTGCTTTTTTCTAAATTGTGAAGTGCTTCTAAGGGGCCTGGAATATTGGAGTGGGGGTGTGCATGGGGGATGTATTAGCTTAGATAGGCCATTTGAATGGTGTCCTCTCACTCTGAATGCACAGGCTGGAGGTGGGGCCAGGAACATTTTCATGAGTGTGAACCGGCTTCCTCCTATCCTCCCAGTAGCCCTCAGATGACATTCTCAGGCCACCACAGCTGTCACTGGACCAATCATTGACCACATGCTCCACTGGTTGTGGACTTGCACATTCTCGGTACTACTTAGGACCTTTGTGGCTTGTGGGCTCTTATTTCACCTTCCAGAGGCTCATATGTAGCTCAGATGCAGGGACGAACCCCTCCCAATCACCCTTTAATCAAGTTCCCACTCCTGCTGAGACTGCTTCTGTAAGCTGTGTGTAGTGTTGATTTTCACTTTAGGTCTGTGATCCATCTTGAGATAATCTGTGTGTATGGCACACAGGGTCAGGGTCAGGATTTCTTCTTTTCCTCTATGGAAATACAGCCATAGCTACACCATTTGTTAGAGAGACTGCCCATTCTCCATTGATATAATTTGGCATCATGTTGCACAGCAGTCACCTGCATCTGCGAGTCCGTTTCTGGACCTGGTATTCTGTTCCCATATCTGTCTGATGACCACATCTGCTTCTACCCTGTCCTTCCCCTGCCCTGGACCTCCCACCCATCTGCTGGATGAGATGGGGAGCCAGACCGTCCAGAGCTGCCCCAGCTGTGATCAAAGGGATCAGTTCTGCTGGGTAATTCTCAGCTGTTGGCTTCTCTGCTTGAAACTCAGAACCCTCATAGCATGCTATCTTTTAATCAGCTTTTGCCACTTGTGTTTAATGAAGTCTCTGGAGGAAGAGGCTTTTTGATGAAATGAAGTCAACTGAACATTCAGCCTGGGTTTACTGCCTGGGTGGAGAGGTCTTGAGCCAAGGTATCAGGGGGATCATTGGAAAGGTAGGTGAGGTTAAAGAGTTGCAAATAATAAGAATGTAGCCTGGGGGCCTACATTTCAAAGTCTTGGAGACTTTAGGAGATAGCTTCTACTTGAAGCATCTTGGAGTGGAAAGTGGTTTACCTTAGAGCAGGGCTTCCTAACTGCCCACCCCGGGCCCACAGAGCAGGAGGTGAGCAGCAGGCAAGCAGGGGCAAGCAAGCGAAGCTTCATCTGAATTTGCAGCTGCTCCCCAGCGCTAGCATCACCGCCTCAGCTCCACCTCAGATCATCAGGTATTAGATTCTCATAGGAGCACCGGTTGCTGGTGCCAAAAAGTTGGGGACCACTGCCTTAGAGGACTCTGTCATTCTCTAGTAAACTGTGTGTTAATACTAGGGCTCATAATGCAGAATCAGTATCAGCAGAGGGCCACAATTATGATGATGGAGAACTTTCTCTGCTGTGGGCATCCCTAGGAGGTCCCTACACTCAGATGGTTCTCATTTACCCCTCCTGTAAGCAGGCTATGTGGTACTTTCCATTTAAGAAAGGCCATTCCCTGAGAAGTCATCTGTCCTCCCTCCATGATTTACTAGCAGGTATTTGCACCCTTTGTCAACAAACCAGGGAGGGGAGATGGCAAGACATGAGGAGAGCAGTTGGCCAATTATTAAGGTCCTTGCTGCTGCTGTACCCCACCTTCCTCGCATCACCCCAGTCTTCTGGGTTTCTGAATATTTCCCCAACCACTCAACTCTCCGCCACAATCTGTTCTCTCAGCTCCAGAGATCTTCAGCTTTGTTTGGAATGGCTCATCTGGCCCAATGAGTTGAAACACAGTGCCCAAGTTTGTTTTGTGGTTGGCCTCTGCCTCATCCAAGCTCACAGTCTTGGGCATTACGTGCTTTCTCAAGATTCGGGGTCACGACCCACCATTATGCCTCAGGAAGTGCGATGGTCTCAGACATGAGGTCACTGCTGCTCTCTCTGGGTCTGACAGTTTCCTTTCATGTTGTAGCTCCCTGGGAGAAGCGTGGGCGCAGGTGAAGAAGAGCCTTGCAGACGAGGCAGAAGTTCACCTCAAGTTCTCTGCCAAGGTAATCCCTCTCCACGGCCTCTCTGGGTTGGTCTTACACAGAGGTGTGTTCTTAAATGTGTAACAGCTGTCTCTTCAGCCTGTAATGTTGGCCAGTTTCTGCGATGTAAATTTCAAGAGTCAGGAAGCTACGTACAGTAGCAAGCAAGCTATTGGACAGTGCTTCTACCCTACCAACACAATAGTATCAATAACAAGAAATATCCATCAAGAGCATGGATGATGGTAAAACATAGTTAGTGATACACGCCGAATATTTAATACCCTTGTTTTCATAATTTATTAATTTTAAATTTGGTTAATTTTTAATACTGGCTGTCTTTAGCAAACAGCTCACAAAATTCCTACATATGTAATAGCTGGCTTTGGTGAGCCAGAAAAAGCTGCCCCAGCACACCGCTGTGAGGTGAAGGCAGGCTCCCCTTAACTCCTCAGGTGAGCTTCTGAGTGATGAAACCCTGCTGTCATGTTGCTGGGCTTTTAAAAGACCATGTTGGTATTTTCTTCTTGGTGTCAGAAAAGACTAGACTATGCCAAAGAGAAAATTTTTTATTTTTACTTTCTTCGTTTTGTTGTAAAATTTCAGTCTAGGTAACAGCCTTCTTTCCTTTGGTTCTAACGACTCTAGCATCAAGACCCTTAGGGCAGTGATGTTTCTGTCCCGCTTACTCTGCCCTTGGTATTCAGGGTTCTGCCTGGTACATGGTAGATGCTCAGTAAATATTTTCTCAAGTAATGAATGAATGGGATCCTCTGACTACCTCCTTTTGACCCCCTGCTCTTTTCAGTCTTACTTTCTCTCCTGATTTTCCCATGTTTCCAAATGACTCTCTTCCCCACACCCTGGCTCATATCTCCACATTCCCTCTCAGGCTCTTAGCTACTTTTCAGGGGAAAAATGAACCAGGTGCCTAAGTGAAATAACTCACACTAAAGTATGCGGGACTGGCGAGGCTGCCCACTAGCGTACTTGCCTTTAAAGGAAGAGAGATTCCTGAGAGTGGCCTTTGCCTCCTCGGTCCACTCTCTTCCCCCTGCTCTCCCACTAGCACCGGTCAGAAACTGCAGTGTGAGAGGGCACTCAGACAAAGTGCTTCACCTCTCCAAGCCCCCATTTTTAAATTAGGGGGCACACCCACCTCCTTTACGATTTGAAAGTAGTATCCATCAAAGATGGCTGCTCCTTCTTGGAGCATCCACACGCAAGGCTCACAGGTCCTATCTCTTTTCTAGTGCTTTCCCAACAGCAGTTGTAGTTCCGGGCTTTGGGGTCCCCACGGAATATGCACTGTTGGAGGACAGGTGTCCGGCTTTGTACCAGCCCTCTCCACACCCACTCATAATGGTTCCCTGCACACACAGGGCAGAATGAATGGCTCAGAGGGCCAAGACATGTGAAGGAGCTTTATAAGGACCTGGGATGGAAAGGAAAAAACAATGCTTTTGTCAGCTCTCTGCTTTTAAAGTATGTAGTGCCCCGAGAGTGAATTGACACCCGGATATGAGTGAGAATTCCTGGCTAATAATGGCACAGACGCTGCATACACCAAGTACTTTCCAGGGAAATTGCCGCTCAAGCTCTGAGGGAAGGGAGCTCCTGTGAATTAGGTTCTTTTCTGCCTTGCATACAAAGCAGCAAGCTATTTTTAAGCTGCAGATCATGGGTAGTGTTTCCTCTAGGTCTCCCTTCAATCCTAGCCCACAACAGCTCTGTTCTCTGCATGGTAGAAACCTCCTTTGACTGGGAGATGAATGGGAAGGCTGCCATTGCGGTGGGTGGGGCTGGGAGCAGGACCTGCATGAGCGTTCTGAAAGGGCTCCTGCTGGATCCCCAGGAATCCTGGTGGCATTTACTTCCCATCAGAAGGACCCCTAATTCTGGTTTGTTTTATAGAGTACTCGGGTGACAAAACACTCTCCAATTCTCTTTTCTTCTGCTATTTCCTTTTACTACTACTGCTCTCACCAACACTTCTGGCCATCAAACTGTTTTACCACACTGACCTAATTCTCTGACACCAGCTGGGTGTCTTACAACATAATGCAATGCGGATACTAACTACATGGAGTTAGCATCAGATCCCACAAGTTAAGGACTCAGCCCCACAAGACTGCTGCCATTTCAGATGCCAGTTGCAAGTACTGGGTTCTCAGGTTACCCACACTTCTGTGACTTGGTTACAGATTGGGGGTTCTCACAACCCCCTTCTCAGGTTTGATAATTTGCTAGAATGGCTCACAGAACTCAGTGAAACACTTAGTTTTACTGGTTTATTATATATTAAAGGATATAATAGATGACACAGATGAACAAGCAGATGAAGGGATACATAGAGCAAGGTCTGGAAGGGTCTGGAGCGCAAGAGCTTCTGTCTCTGTGGAGATGAGCTGTGTCACCCTCTTGGCACATGGATATGTTCACCAATCTGGAAGTCCTCTGAACGCTGTAGTTTACAGATTTTTATGGTGGCTTCATCATGTAGGTATGATTGATAATTTACTCCATCTCTGGGCCTTCTCCCCTCCCCAGAGGCCGGGGAGTGGGGCTGAAAGTTCCATGCTTCTAATCATGGCGTGGTCTTTCTAGCAACCAGCCCCCATCCGGAAGCTATTCTGGAGCCCACCAAGAGTTGCCGCATTCGCATTCAAACAAAAGACACTCCTATCACCCAGGAAATTCCAAGGGATTTAGTAGCTCTGTGACAGGAGCCAGGGTCAACAACCAAATTAGAACAAAAGATACTTCTAACACCTTTATCGCTTAGGAAATTACAAAGATTTTAGGAGCTCTGGCCAGGGGCCAAGGACAAAGACCAAAATACATACTTGTTATTATATCGCAGTATCACAGTCATTTAAGTGTTCTAGATAGCTACATGTAGGACGATAGAACTCATTTCTCTTACCAACCGCCCTGCAAAACAGTATCTCCATTTCACAAGTGGGAAGGGGTAGAGAGGTTAAATTGCCCCCTGGCCTTGAGGGCTCAGCTACTGAGGAGGCAATGGAAAGGACCGAGTGGCGAATGATGTGGAGAGGTAACCCCCAGACCTTTTCTCAGGAAGACCAGTGGCATTTAAAGCACAAAACCCTGTTTTGAGGGGCACTTTCTCTAAGGGGCTGTCCAGAGTGGTGCAGCTGGCCCTCCAAATGCCCACGACGTTGCAAGTCAGGGCTGGCTTCACCCTTCAGCTGATGGAAGGCTTATGAAGAATGTTCATGGAACGGGTTTTTTTTATGAGAACCTCTGCTGCTTCTAGCCTGTTGTCAGTGTTCGTGGCCTCAGGCAATTGCAACTGCAGCCCAGTGGTTGTATAGCTATTCTCTGAAAAGAAAGGGGTATTCTCTGCCATGGGTCATATGGCTCCCATATGCATGAGACCCATTTAACCTCTGCACAAGACCCATTTAACCTCTGCTCCTAAAGGCTAATTAAAATTCCACTGTTCTGTGTCAGGAATATGGCCTCTTAAAGAAATGCAGTTTTGTTTTTATACTCTTTCTGGCTTTTCTAGTCTCTATAGCTCAAGCCATTGTTTATAGCAATAGGCTGCTAAAAACCAATAAGATTGCTGTATACAAAGGAAGTTATACCTGGCTCTTGCTGAAGAAGGGAAAATGGAAACATTTCTGATGGGAGAAAAGCTAATCATGCAATTAGAGGTCATACATTCGTTCAGTCAGAAGATTTTGAGGGGAAAGTGGGAATCAGGACACATGAGTCTCTATCTCTAAGCTTGCTGTCACTAACCACCTTCCTGACTTTGGGCATTACTTAGCATCTCTGAGGTTCCGTTTGAAATTTATTTGACTATGACCCATACTAACACATTTCACATGGCCACCCAGAACACACAGGTATCCATACCTAATCTCCACATACAGGTGGATACACACGTACATAGCCGGCACACACATTTCATGAAACAGCTCTTCTCTTTCTGCCTAATGTGCATCCTGACATTTTCCTCATCTCTGGTCTACTCCCATCAAAAAGCTGGTCTACCCGAACCAGCTTTTTGGTCCTAAACTGATTTCACAACTCCTAGCAACCCACCATTTGAAAAGCACTGGACCAGGTGGTCTCTAAAATCCCTTCCTCCTTGAGGTTCCTCGTGTCCTCTTCTGATGCGTGAGGTGAAAGGCGGAGGAAGCGGAGAGTACAGGAGTTCCAAGAAGGCAAACTGGCTTCCACATTCTGTTCCCCGCGAGACAGGCCGGCTCAAGCGTTCACGAGGAAAGGCTTCTGGAAGGACTTCTGACTTCCAGTTAAAGGAGGATGCTTAAAAGTTAAAAATAAATATAAATATAAACCCAGCCACTTTCTTAAAAGATGAAATCATGTCTTTTATAAGTACTTAAACTGTAGAAGGAAAATCCATGGGATTGAATCACCTCTGACAGCGAGTAGCATTATGGTTCCAGAATGTCATTTAGAATTTGGGGAGAGCATTTTGGTGTATTGACAGATTCACAGAGCCTGGGGCTGGGGCCTCAGAATCCTGAATGTTGAAAAGCCCCTCTAGGTCATTTTTGGGCATGTTGAAGTCTAGAAATCAACTCATTTTTCAGGTCCTCAGAAACCTCAGAGTTACTGAGTCACCAGGCTGAGCAAGTTCCCTCATCGATCCCCCAGGTTAGGAGCAGGTTCACAGGGCAGCTGAGTCATGCAGTGCCTCCTCCTCAGCAAACACCTGTGTGGGACAGGGGACAGGGGCTTGTGGGACAGGGGACAGGGGCTAGCTCTCAAGTTTGTAGCATCTTACAAACTGCCACCAGGGGGCGGTGATTTCCTATACAAGGAAACTGCAGAGGCTCAAAAACAGAATAGCAGATATTTATAACATAAGGAGAGGGGCATTTGGACGGCCCTGCTCCCTGTTAAACCTTCGAAGGTTATTCAACAGCAAAGCTGTTATTTTGTTACCCAGGGTGGTGGGCACTGAAGAATCGTCTTTCCCCTAGGTAGTGGAAGGGCACTCACTCTGCACCAGTTGCAGCCAGATGCTGCAGACACAGTGGTAGCCAAGCCAGCATGACTCCTGCCCTCTTAAAACTCACAGTCATGTGCAATTGGTTATGTAGAACTGGGAACACCTAAGTCCTTGAAGTCTCTAGGAAAAAAAGATGATAGGACAAGAGCCTGGTGAGGAGGAAGAGGAGAGAAATCACAGGATCCTAGACAGGAAGGGTCATCTGTCCTGGGAAGTTCATTGTGCTTCCCAGAGGCACTTCTGGGACAGAGAGAGGCCAGGGGACCCTGGACCCTGGGAGGGGGTCCTGGAGGCCTGTCAGGAGGGCGTAGGAGGCTGAGTAGGGTGGGACTCTAAGAGTTGAGTCGGGGTGGTAGGGCTCTGGGAGGCTGAGTCAGCAAGGCTGTATTATAGGCTGCCCACCTGGGCTCTGATGGCAGCAAATTCACATTTATCTATTTTCCTATCAAAAATATCTCATGTTCACACCAAAAAATAAAAAATAAAAAATAGTTTTAAGTAAAAGTTCTCTAAAAGGGAGTAGAGTGGAAAAGAAAGAAAGAATAAAAGAAAAGGAAAAAAGCTTGGAAACACAAAGTCACCCAGCTCCTCTTAGAGTAAAAACCTCTCTCTGGCGCTCGTATAATGAGGCCAGTTTCCCTATGGTGAGATGGGAAGTGGGCCAGTTGCTATGCAGACCAGTGAGGTGAGAACACCCTCCCTAGCACAGCTCATGGGAAAGCCCCATGAGTTTCCACTATAGATTCCTCAAGCTTTGGACCACATCCAGGTCACCTTTGGAGTCTCCACACTCACCACTTAGCAAATATTTAATAAATAAGAACCAACCTGAGATCACCTAATTAAATGGCATCTAGGTGACACTCGCTGTGCTAAGGGCTTAGGGACAGGGATGGTGGTTTCATTTCTTCCCCAAGAAAGCTCCCATTGGAAAAGTAAGGGAGGTGGACACCCAAGCAGAGCCCTGCAAGAAGCTGTGGGAGCTTAGAGGGGCAAGGAAGTAGCTGACAAGGGACTTGGAAACCTCCAGACTATAACCTGTCCAGCTATCAATGTGAACGCTGGGGCCTGGCCAGCTAAGGCGATTTCCTAAACCATGACCTGATAAGCAGCCACTTATTTCTACCCTTCCTATTGGAAGGGCCAGGCCGCTGTCCCAGGCCCCATCCTCACCTGGAGGGGTGGGAGAGTACGCCTTCCCTCCTCCACTTGCTTGCAGCTGATGCCCTGGGATCCTCAGTGTGTCCCCCCAACTCTCCTTGACAGCTTCACAGCGAGGTAGAAAAACCCCTAATGAACTTCCGTGAAAACTTCAAGAAAGACATGAAAAAGTGTGACCACCACATCGCTGACCTCCGCAAGCAGCTTGCTAGCCGCTATGCCTCAGTGGAGAAGGTGAGAGGCCCAGGATGCTGGGCGGGTGGGAGATAGGGGCCTGCCGAAAGAGGGTGGGGTGTGAACGAGCAGGGCCTTGTGCGCCAAGGATAGATGGATGGGCAAGTGGACTCCAGCCCATGCCTGAGGTACCTACCTCAGCCAAAGGGAAGGTAGGAATTGCTTCCCCACGTGCTTGGATCACTGCTCAGAGGGCCAGCGGGAACTGGAGAGGCTGCATCTGCAGTGGGAGATGTAGTGGGCTCCATCGGGCCTGTGACACAGGGTACACCCGTGTTTTTGTGGGCCATGGAATCTGGACGTGCTCCCTGTCCACACAAGGCCCCTTTGTCTGGGCCTTTCTTGGCACGTTCCCTCCTGACTGAATTCCTCCCCTGCTGGAGGCCTGGGAGGTCTGAGCTTGGTGGGAGCTGCCGAAGGCCAGCTGTGGAGGGAAGAGAACTCTCCCCAGGGACTGACTCCAGTGCTTAGGGAGGGTGTAGGTGAAGGGGCACATACTGCTACAGGTAGCCTGCCAGTTGCCACCACCAAACTGCCACCAAAGGGCCTGTCCTGCCCCAGAATGGGATGGCTGGTGCTGCCATCTGCCTAGCACTGCTGGGATGTGATGGAGATGGCCTTGTGGTCCCTTCCTTCCAGAAAGAATATGATTTTAAGACTGCCTGGCCCCCCAGTACGTGCACATGTCCCAGTGAAAATGAGGTCTGAGAGGCTTCCTGTAGGCCATATCAGGTCGCAGTTGAGATGGAGACGAGATGTGTGGCAGCCTCTGCATGGTGACTGACTGGCTGAGCGATGCTAATCTACCCACTTAGCCTCTTGGAGCCACAGTGACATCATCCACAGAAACAGGGAAAAGAAATGACCCTTACCTGGAAATGGGGAGGCCAGGCCACATGACCCATGGGGTGCTCCAAGCTCTGAGCCCTGTGAACAGCTTCTCCATTTCCTTGGTTCCCAGGCCCGGAAATCCCTCACTGAGCGGCAGAGAGACCTGGAGATGAAGACCCAGCAGCTGGAGATCAAGCTGAGCAACAAGATGGAGGAAGATATCAAGAAGGCACGGAGGAAGTCCACGCAGGCTGGTGAGTGCAGGGCCATTGCCCACCTGCCCTTACTTGGTCAAAGAAGCAGCAAGGAGAAGGCTGGGGGATTGGGTGCCTCCAGGTGAGGCTGGAGGGTGGGGCTGTGAAATGGGGAACAGGTCAGGCTGTCTCCTGGAAGGACGAGGCTCCTCCTACTCTCCTAGTGTGGGCTCTTTCCTGCCCAGGCCCTGGCTTTCTGATCAGGAGATGGTACCTCCTTCATGCATCCAGAAATCAGGGGTCAATCACTGTGTGTAGCCCTGTGGAGAAGTACAAAACCTACCTACCCAAGAAGTGATACCCAGACGTTCATCTGTGGCCATGGGCTGACATTTTGTTTAATGATATAACCACATCAGATCCTCCCAAAAGATGCCTGTAGTAAGTTGGTTTCTGCTTCCACCTAGTGGTAAAAATTAGCTAATGCCCAAGGAATGGGGAGAAAAGCCAGTTATAACCGGTAAAAAAAACCTTACCAAATATTTCTAAAAGATAAAACAAAGTTTCGCTGCATGTAAGGACAGTGCTTATTGCTTTTGGGAATTGAAGCATGTGCTGTAGGATTAGGTTTTGTATCACATGATCTGTAAGTCCCTTCACCTCAACTTCTGGTGAACCTGATACAACCAATTCATTAGAGAACGAAGCAGCCATCTTATTATAGAAATAAGATGGTATAAAACAAGTCAATAATAATAATGTAGACATAGCACTTGATATAAAGCTCTTATAACTGCATGGTGATAAATTAGTGGATCCAGAAAGAGAAGGCACGATATACTTATTGGTAGTGGTAAGGGAAACACAGGACGAAGAGAGGCTTTCCAAATTTGTTTAATTTATTAAATTATTAAATAAAATTATCTTGTAAAGTCAACATATTTGCTTGGGAAAATATTTTAATTAGCACATAAGAATATAAAAATCTTAATTCGCCAGATATAATCTCCATCAACACTTCCTAGTTGTTTAATTTTTTCAGTTTTTTAATACTTACATTTAAATTTATACACATTAGGTCATATTATACCCTGTGTTCTGAACTTATATTTTAATCGTTATGTGTTAGAGATGGCTCTATTCCATTGCCTATTGTATTTGTTCCCCATCCATTCAGGTACATCAGACTTTTTTAATGGCTGAATAGTATCGTGTCCCACCAAGAGCATTGATGAATGCCTGTTTCCTAAATTCTTGTTAATGCTGTGCGTGCTATCAAATCGTGACATTATAGTTCCCCGATGAAAAATATCTTGTTAAATTAATTTACATTTCTTTTCAAGTGAACTTGAGCATTTTAAAAATCGGCTGACAGGTCATGTGTGACTTTTTTCTGTGAACTGAATAGCACACATCCTGTCCCTATTTTCTAGTCGAGTAGCTGTTCTTGTCTTGTTCTTTTACTGATTGATTTATAGGGATTATTTAAATGTTATGAAAATTGTCCTTTTGTCATTTGAGTTGCAGATATTTTTCCTAGGTTGTCGTTTATCTTTAATATGGTCCTTTTTATTCTTTTTGTTTTGTGTGTGGTGGGGGGAGGTGGCTTGTTTCTTGTTATTTTTTTTGTATAGTGATCTTTTCCCTTAATGAGTATAAGTTCCCCTTTCAAATTTTTTTTAAACACTTTTTTTCCTTTTCTTTTTTTTCTTAGCCTAAGGTTAAAAAATTAAATATGTAGGCTACCAGACACTTACTTTTCCTCATACCACTGTTTTAACCATATTCCACAAGTTCTGGTGTGCAAGGTTTTCATTCTCATATTCTAGATATTTTGTTATGTGTGATTTGATTTCATCTTTGAGCCAAATTTAAAATTAAATCTTCAAATTTTCATAAGTTCAGGCTTCGTTGCTGTCATTCTCTAGTCTTGCTATTGTTTCGTTTTATTGTAGTCACCAGATAACATGGTCTCTTATCCCTCTAGTTTGAAATTATTTGTGATGAAAGTGACTCATCCTTAGACCTAACTCTAAAAAGCACCTTTCTGTGTGCCAAGTACCAGACTATGTGCCTTAGAACATTCTGTCTCTTAATCTTCATGGTCCTCTTGTAGGGAGGTATTTTTTTTACCCTTTTACAAGTGAGAAAACTAATGACAAACAGGATAAGAAACTTTCCCGAGACCTAAGTTTATGGAGCATATTGAATAATTCCATCGTCTCTTATTTCAAAGATTTACTTGTCACCATTTGGCTAGACAGCCTGTTACCCAGAATACGCCATCCTTTCTTTTCTCCTGCTCCCTTTCCTTCTCCTCCCTCATCTTTTCCAAGGCTCCTAGAAGGGAGGGCAGCTGGATCCTCAGGGGGCTCGACTTCATTTCGTCTCATCATCGTCATCACTCTAGCTCGTGTTCCACAGTTCGCTGACTCTTTGTCAGTGCCCATTCCAAGCACTTTACATATATTGATGTATTTAATCTTCATCATGACTCTGCAGGTACCGTTATTATCTTCATCTTACAGTTGAGGAAACTGAAGTGCAGGCAGGTTAGTCGACTTGTTCAGGATTGCACGGCTAATAAACAGTATTGCTGGTCTGACAGCCCCAATATTCTGGTTCCAGAATCTATGTCCTTAACTCATACTGTTCAGAAGGGTTTGATTTCAAACCCTTAGGCTGCATGGAAAGAAGACACGCCCTTCTTCACCTACCCCATTTGCTGATGTTGCAGAAGTTACCAATGCATGTTCTCAAAATCAGGATCGACAAATAGGGCTTTGGGAATTTCATATTGCTTCTTTATAGGGCAACGTGCTAACTCCATCCTTGGTTAGGCATGGGCTCTTGGTGGGCATGCGTTTGCAGTGACATACCCATGTTCTTCCCTCCAGTTTCAGTCCTTCTTGGGATCAAGAGCCCAGTCCTTGGCCTTGGACCAAGAGCAAAATGAACAAGGCCCTTGATTTGAGTTCTTTTACTCAAGGGTTATCTTCCAGCTGTTGGTGTGGTTCAGGGGGAAGGGGGCTACTGACTAGGCCTTGGGTCACGTGGCTATAACTCTCCATCTTCGTTCACTTTCATGTCAGAATACACACAAGGTGATGTTGTTATAGGAATAACTTGGGATCTACTCCAATTATTAGATTTAAAGGGTAAATCAGTTAGCTTTGGTTGGCTCCTGAGTTTTTCCCATCATGAGCAAAGGCCACGACACCTGCATTTCTCTGGAATCCGGTGGTAATCTAAACCACAGGTCCCTAACCCCTGGTACCAGTTGTGGCCTGTTAGGGACCGGGCCACACTGTAAGAGGTGAACAGCTGGCAAGTGAGTGAAGCTTCATCTGCATTTGCAGCCGCTCCCCAGCACTAGCATCACCACCTCAGCTCCACCTCGGATCACCAGGCATTAGATTCTCATAGGAGCACCAGTCCCTGGTGCCAAAAAGGTTGGGGACCGCTGATCTAAATTACATTTAAACCAAGCTGTGCACTTGAGTGGTGTTTTCTAACTGTGATGAGCATAGTGATCACCTAAGGATCTTGTGAAAATGCAGTTTCCGATTCACTGGATACCAGGGATATCTGGAGGTCTGCATTTCTAGCAAGCTCCCACAGCATGCTGATGCTGCTGGGCTAGGAACTGTTTTCTGTGTAGCAAGGTTCTGGGGTACTGGTGCCTTACTAATGTTTGCAGTTCCTTTGTAGTTTCTTTTTTGTTCTAATTACAAAATGTTTCAAACGTACATATGATTGCAAAACACAATATACTAGCCATCAGAATTGAAGTTCTATTTGTTTCAGATCTCTCGCTTATGAAATAAGGCACTATAGAGAGAGCTCATTTTCTCCCGCCCATCCTTTCTCTCTTTCCCAGTATATACACTATCCTGAAATTGGTGTGTGATGCTCCAGTGCATGTTTTCATACCATTCCTGCGCATGGATGAACCATAAACCCTCAAGCACTTTATTTTACATGTACAAACACATACGCACACATGCAAACATAATTTGAAAAATTTGCAAATTTTTCTTCTTTAACTCTCAACTAGTACCAAGTTGCATGTTTTAACCAAGAAGGACTGACTCTCCAATGTGAAATGAAACTGCCATCTTTAGAGAGGAAGCATTTCTTGGACTTGTAATAGGGTCACGGATCCTAGGAGTAACTCCTCCCATGACATACACAGACTGAGAAACCCCCATCCTCAATTATTGGTGTCTGGGGTCAAGTTTGGATGGACACTCTGAAGCTGGTGTGTTTGCTGGGTTGCCCTCTCTTTTTGTTATGCTTTCTCCTCCCCCAACTTTCCAGTGGCCCCATGACCCCAAGGAGAGGAGAGGGCATTGATGTGGGCTACAGGTAGGAAAGAGAAGCTATCGCAAGGACAGGACAGAGTGTGATAGCGGTTTTGGCCTTTTCCAGGAGATGACCTCATGCGCTGTGTGGACCTCTACAACCAGGCCCAGTCCAAGTGGTTTGAAGAAATGGTGACCACCACGTTGGTGAGTGCCCAGATACATGTAAGCATGTCAGTACAGGGACTGGCTATCAGGACGCCCCAGGTAAATGCAGGCGGGCGAATAGGTGGTAGAGCAGAGGTGACTGTGGAGATTGTCATTAGATCTGCTCTAGTGTTGGGCTTAAGACCTTGACTCTGGCCCAGTCTACGTCGATTCAAGTTCTTGCGCTGGTACTTCCTAGCTGTGTGAACATGAGTGAGGGTTGGACCTTGCTATATTCTTCTCGTCCGTCCCGTGAGGTGTCAGGTTCAACTGAGGGTGCCCCCAACCAAATGGACAGTGGCCCCTTTAGGACACATAGCTAAGTTGTAGGAAGCATGACCCTCCCACCCCCAGAAGAGCTGCAGGCCCTGGATAGGCGATCCTGCCCAGGCGTGTAAATGGTGAGATTGGGGAGCTGTGTAGGAGGAGTATGGGCGGGCGGGGGGGGGGGGGGGCGGGCATGACGAAGGGGCATGAGGGAGCATCTCCCCCTCGGTCGGCTCCTGTTGCAGTAAAGTGGCGTTGACCCTTGGACTGTTGGGCCAGGTGAGAAAGGAGCCAGCATCGTGCCAGGTGCTCCTCGGATCGTGCCACTGTCCGAAGCCACCCCCATCCACCCAGCACAGGACAGTGACCTGGTTTCCTCCTGGTTAATCTCCTAA
Organism: Rousettus aegyptiacus; assembly: GCF_014176215.1. NCBI lineage: Eukaryota > Metazoa > Chordata > Mammalia > Chiroptera > Pteropodidae > Rousettus > Rousettus aegyptiacus. The sequence continues at coordinate 71,644,041 of NW_023416309.1, forward strand.
TTAAACCTCCTGCTTTATCCCCTTCCCCAGTTAATCTCCTTGGCAGTGACCTAGTTGTTCACAGAATAATAGCCTGATCCTCTAAATTCTAAAGATGCAGAATCACCTAGAAACCAAAGGACAAACTCTTTCCACTCTTCCCTTTGACAGTGGCCACCCCGCTGCCTCCCCTGGCCTGGTCTCCGGCCCGTTGGCACTAGGGGTGGACAGAGGAGAGAGGCTGCTCAGCAGAGGCCCAGACGCAAAGCCCCAGGCGTTTGAGGCACAGGCACTCCCTCATATGTCCCATTTTCCCACCCCATTGGGGAACTGGGGTTGGGGCTGCGCTGGCACAGATTGTGATTAAGACCACAGTAGATCCTGGTTCACATCCTCTCTTCCCATAATTTCGTGTCACTTTGAACAAATGACATTACCTCTCTGGGTGTTCATTCCTTTGTTTGGAAAATGCAGATAAGAACAGAACCTCTCTCTTAAAATTAAGTAAAGCATGTAAAGCCCTTAGCACCCACCATGCCTGGCAAGGCAGGATTCAGTGGCTGCTATATTATCTTCATCTTTACTTTCACCCCTAGATATGGGGTGAGCTCTTCATCAAACCCCGCACGGTCAGATGGGATTGGGTCTAAGCTGGCAGTTTGGGGCCTGTGGTGAGAAGGTCCTCGAGTTGAGGGGACATGCTCAGAGGTCTCTGGTCTTTCCTCCTGTGCAGGAGCTGGAGCGGCTAGAGGTGGAGAGGGTGGAGATGATCCGACAACATCTGTGCCAGTACACACAGCTGCGGCACGAGACAGACATGTTCAACCAAAGTGTGAGTTCCCTGCTCCCGGGCCAAGGCCAGCAGAACCCCAGGGGGACCCCAGGCCAGGGAGAGAGCCACCTGCCACTGTGCCATGGCAGACTAAGTGGTCACTAAAATGAATGTGTCCTGAAGATGGGCAAAGGCAGGTGCTCGGGCCTACGGGCAACCTCTTGGGATGCACTTGTAGATTGTCTTGGATGCCCATGTGAACCCATCTGAAATGCATAAAATAAATACAACATGCATGAGCTGTTATGCTACAGAGAAATTAGCTCATGATATCATGATAGTTTAAATAGCTGAAAATGTTCTTGCCCTTCCCCCCAATGAATTTCTTGCCTCTCCCACCAAAAAAAAAAAAAAAAAATATGAAACTATCCAGAATATCTAAAGCCATATTCCATTTTTCCTGTTCTAATGGTGGTAAATGCGGGAACAAATGGAAGAACTGATCACGCACCTGGCGGCATTGAGGCCACCCTGCCCTTTCATCCAGCCCTGAGGTCTAGAGGGTAAAGCGCACCCAGTGAGAAGCAGGGTGGGGGAGAGAGGCCCAGGCTCCCTGTTCTCACAGCCCGCTGCACATCTGAGGCCCCATACGAAGCTGCTCTGACAGGCACAAAGGCATGAGCAGCATGGTCCAGCTGCCACCTCTGACTGTGTCCCCTCTTCTCCGTCTCTTGCAGACAGTCGAGCCTGTGGACCAACTGCTTCAAAAAGTGGACCCAGCCAAAGACAGGGAGCTGTGGGTTAGAGAGCACAAGACAGGCAACATCCGCCCTGTGGACATGGAGATCTAGAAGGGCATGTGTGGCCCCGGGGGTCCTGCCAAGGAGAGAGGCTGGGTGTCCCACAGAGACGAGGTGGTGGTTCCTGCCATGGGGCCTGCTGCTGAGCTGCCCTCCCACCCACTCTCCTGGTCAGCTGAGGAGAGCAGAGGGCACGGTGATTCTGCAAGAAGCTGGATTTTCCAGAAGGGCAGCTTGGATGGCCCTGCTGGGAGCTCCCCAATGTTCCCAGGCCACGAGGACAGATCCACAGCCCTGCCCTTGTCTCTGAGGCTGAAGTCCCCCAACTCCCATGCTGTGCTTGCCACTCTGAGAACAAACTGAGGCTGGAACTTTGTGCTCCCTGCTGAGGATGGCAGGGGTCACCTTACCACCCAGAACCAGCTATGTCACACATTTGTGCCCCTGGAAACCCCAAGGCCCTTCCTCCAGCCGTCCCTTTGTCTCCAGGGCTTTGGAGGGTCAGGGGAGGAGGTTTCTTTCTCCAAGCCAGGTGTCAGGATCAGAATTTGTATAGAAGGCACCATTCAGCTGAACGGCCCTCATTCAGAATCCTTTGCAGCCTGCCCTCTTTATTTTTCCCATTGCATTCTGGGAGCCCACATCCTGGCTCTTCTCTGTCAAGTTTCATCATCAAGGGTCTTGGGAAGAAGGCTTGGCTCCTGTCTTCCCAGACTGACACTGCCTGGAGAGGTCAGGATGGAACTACCTCATTCGGCAAATTAGCCCTGAGTCAGAGCGTTGAATAGTGTTCCCTATAGATCAGGCATCCTCTGTAAAGTCTCTTCTCTGGAAATTCCAATCCACCCAGCCTTCTGATGCTCCCTCCTCCCACCCTTGCCCTCTCCCAGGCTCTTAATAGGGCTGGGTCATTCCCGTGTGGGAGATGGGTTAGGGCGATTCTTTGTTCTCCCCCCAGTGGCTCCACCTGCTTGTGCACGGCCAGGTTGGGACCACTGTCCCTTGTTTGGCTTTCTCTCACAAGTAGTCACTGTATAGTCACTGAAGACTTACATGGCCTCAGTAGGTTGTTGCCTACTAGGCAGTGTCCCACCACCTTGGCTTCTCAGCTCCTGCACATTTCAGAGCCCTGCACCAAGCATCGACTTGTTGCTGGTACCATCTTCCACTTTCTCTATCACCCAATTCCTGGAAAAGCCCGGTTTGAGAGTGACTTAGAAAGCTTTCAGGGCTGCCGTCGGGCCCTTGCATATCACTTTCTCCCTTTCCAAATCATAGCAAACACGTCCTCCATCATGTTAAGTCTTGAGAATCCATGCGAAGGGACCTGAAGGAGGTCACACTGCTAGCAAGGGGCAGATTCTAGCCTGGAACTCATGTTTCTTAGTTAATCTTTCCCATTGATTACTTCGGATTTACAGGACCTATATGTTTCCCATAAGGGCAGAATTCTAAGAGCACAACTCACCGGCCTTTCTCGCAGTCTTACGTGCCGGTAACTGACGACTTAGTAACGCTGAATCTTTCAGCACTTCTTTCATTGAGTCAAAATTGTTCTCTCATAGTTTGTGGTAAAAAGATGCCAAATATACTAAAGCAAACCAAATTTGTCACTTTTTTCTTCTTATTGGAGCATCCCAACCAAAAAGGTCAGTGTGAGGGCTTTACCAACTTGAAGATCATCAGGATGGATCTGTCCATGGGATGGAGAACCCCTCCTTCTAAATCTGGGGTTGGGCCATGACACCAACTACCGATCTTAGAATATTATTTCTTGGTCTTTTTATTTAAAAATGGGTGCTAGTAGTAATTGCTCTGTGGCTTAGTAAAATAATTTATGGGTGATTTTCAAATAGTCAAAACCAATAGTCTTGTTATTAACACATATTTTGAGTGGATATGGCTCATTTTGTTTTCTCATTCCTGTCTGAAAATTCCAGTCTTCTGTTCTTCCCTGGGACAGCAGGAGTTCTCACCTCTTCCAGGGTAGCCTGAGTTGGCCCAGTGTGGGCCACCCTGTTTTCTGAAGTTGATCTTTCCCCCTCGGCCCCTCACCTCGGTCTCTTTGGCTTCTTCACGTATTCCTTTTCTGTTTTTCTTCCCTTGTTTATTCATTTACCAAGCATTTACCTAAGGCTGAGCAATGTGCCAACATCTGAGGACAAGATATGGCCCTGTCAGCAGGGAAGCCCACGATCTCTTATTTTGTGTAGACATCTTTTCTCCAGGGGTCTCACAGGTCAGTAACCTTGGCATTCACATACAGGTACTCTGCAGAATTCAGGTTTCCAGAGATACTATCTGTTGTGCTGATAGATCTGCATTCATTCATTCCTTTATCCAGAAGATACTTTGGGACAACCCAGACATTATACGTGACACTAAAAATGTAGCCGTATATGAGACAGGCATTCTTCCTCCGTCCCTTCTGTTCTCTATGTAGACAGGTACCTTTCTGGAGAATGAGACCATTGCACCTCTTCCACATTTAACCCACTAGGAGCCTGTAATTACACACTACCACCATACGGCATTTATCCACTGGGCGGAAGGTAGATAGCAACAAGGCTTCAATCAACTGGTTGCGAGATCCCCCCAGCCCATATCCAACTTGAAGTTTCCGGATTTCTTTTGTTTTAAATAACTCTCCTCACTTTACAAAGAGGAAGAATGAAGGTCAGGCATGGCATGTAAGTGTCGTAAGATGAACACAGTGAATTAAGAGCAGGGCCGCAGTTAAGAGTCCAGGCCCCCTGTCCCTATTCACAGAGCCACTCTCTGGACGAGGTCAAGATCAGGAAGCAATCTAGAGTATCTAAAAGTGCACTCGGGGTAGCAAACAACACTCTGTCTGGGTTATTGTTTTTTGTTTCATTTGTGTTTTGGTGTTTAGGTTATATGAGGATTTGGGTGGATTTATTTAAGAGTTGGTAAGTGTGGGTTATTCTTGAGCACATCCATTGTTCCATTTTTGAGAATAGGCAAGCCTCTTCCACCTGCTTCCAGGTGCACTTAGTTTTGTCTGTGAAAAGCTGATTTTTAAAAAATTTCTAAGGCAGATGGTGTTCAAAGTGAGCTGGTTGCCACAACAACCTTCAGGAAAAGCCACTTGTTCTTCTCCATTTTTTGTAAAACTTTTGATCAGTATTTCAAATCACTGGCCAGCTGAACCCCAGGGATGGCTGTCCTGAGGTTCTGCCAGTGGGATCGTGTTGGGCTTTTTTTCTACCTCCACCCAACACCTGTTGGGCAGGGAGGATTTCTACGGTAGGAGGCACTTCTCTGCTTATCAGGGCTGGTTAATAATCTGAAGCAAACAGAAATAGTGTGCACATTCATGAACCAGGGGTTGGTTTCTATTCCCTTTGTGAAAACCAGTCAATTACTAGAGATTAGTGGATGGATGCATACAAATCTTGGCTGAGCCAAAGTCCCTTCTTGGAAATACAAGCCATAAAATTCAGAAGACTTCAAAGACCTCGGCTTGTGTGCATGACTTTGCTTCCAGCTGTGAGTGGCCTTGACAAGGAGAGTTTACAGAAGATTCTACAGACCTGCTGATTATTATGTAGGTAGGGAAAGCACTTTATAGATGTTAAGTGGGGTACAGGTCAGCAGCATGCTTACTTAGCCAGCATACCATCTTATTCCCACAATCCTCCCCAGCCCTACGAGACCAACTGCCTTTTCTTTTTCCAGGTTTGTTGAGGTATTTGACATACAATATTGTAGTTTATTGACACAGTAAAATTCACCCTTCTGAAGTATATGGTCCAATGAATTTTGACGAACTTACACAGCCTTGTAACTACCACCAAAATCAACACAGTGTTTCCATCACTCCAGAAATTCCCCCAGACTCCTCTGTAGTTAATCCGCTCCTTCTTCTCCCAGCCCCTGGCAACCACAGATTGATTTTCTGACCCTATAGTTTTACCTTTTCTAAAATGTCATGTAAATGGAGTCACACTGTGTAACCTTTGAGTCTGGCTGCTTTCACTCAGTATTGTTGAGTCACCTATGTTGTAATGTGTCTGTAATTTCTTCCCTTGCATCACCGAGTAGTGTTTCATTGCATGGGTGTACCACACTGCTTCCTTGCTTTTGAAATGAGTTGTTTGCCCCAGAAGTTTCTGTTCTGGGGTCTTCAGCTTGTTTGCATGGCTGCTTCCAGCCTGCTGCTTCCTATGGTCCCCAAGGCCCCTTTTGCAAATGACAGCTGTGCCCACAGGTAGTTCTTGGGGCTCACACTTGCCTTTTTGGTTCATGTTAGGATTGGGCGATGCAGAAAGCTGTCAGAGATTGGGGAAAGGGGTGGGTGGGGTCTCAGTTGCCTTCCACTGCTGCTGTGCCCTGCAGTTTGCACCTCAGTGAGCAGATCTACTCCCTCCTGGGAGACCCCCATGTCAGCTCACACAGTCCTTGGCATTTACTGAGCATTACGGGGTGTGGAAGGTGAATGGACGTAGCATGGATGAGAAGATTAGGGGTGGCCTTGGGCTCATGATGAGCCTTTTCTGGGTCTCTTGCTTCATCTGCACAGCGGCGGTAATTGTTCTAAAAAGGCACTCAGGCCTCCTCTGGTTGGTTGCTGCATTCTGTTTCCCCTCCTCTTTTCCAGTTTTACACCCAAGCACATGGTCATCCCTAATCTGGTCTTGTCAGCACAGTTGTGCATGGTGTTGCCTGAAACCCTCACGAAAGGGATACCTTGGCATGTTTCCGTTTAGACACAAAGGAAGGTAAAATTAAGAGCTGTTGAGAATGAGGTAGTTCTTAGGATCCCCAAGGTGACAACTCCTCCAAGCCATGTCTTGATCATTCCCTGCTCAGTGACAGGTGAGCCCCAGAAGGCAAGCAGGCATCTCTCCAAGCAAACTGAAGACATACCTGGGTCCAGGCCAGGTGAAGGTCAGGACCAGGGAGCCCAGGCCCACAGGGCCCCATCGTGGGGACCCAAGGATCTATGTTGCTGGGCTCAATTTTGTCAGGAAGGACTCTCATCATTCCCCACCCCCAGAAATATTATTTCTGTCAGGCCTTTTCTGAAGGTGAGGGCCCCAATTCCTGTTGCAGCTGATTTGGTAAAAATAAGACACATGTCAAAAAAGCAATGTTCCATTTTTCCTAACCCTCTAGATGATAGGCTGAGGCTTTTTCAGGAGCCTTCGTTGGGAGGTGGCTCTGAGGGAGAGGAATTGTGATGGTTCTTGATCTGTGTGCTATACAGGGAACATTGACCCTTTGTGTTTCAGGGAAATTCCTAATGGGATTGCAGTGGTGAGATGCAAAGGGTCCGACACATGGGTACTCCGGGAGGAGGTTGTGACACGCGGATGGAGAGGCAAAGCGTATGGTACCAGGGCACTGGACTCGCCCCACTCTGCTGTCTCATTTGTCCCTTAACCTGAAGTTGTCATGTCCCTTTCTGGGACCTGTGCGGACTTACCTGTCAAGTGGTGACGCTCCCCTTCCAACATCACATGCAGCGGACTGGTTCTTGGGAGCCATGGCCTCCAGGCAGCCATGTGGACCCAGGAACAGACATTCAGAGGAACACCAGCCACCCTTGGAGACCAGCCCCAAATTTGCATCTCTGCCCTTAGGAAGGAGATCATGGGGAAGGGACAGTCCTTTCACAGAGACGAGCACATGAGCAAACCCTATGAAAGTGGAATTTTCTAACAAAATAAACTTGCTTGTTTGGTCCATTTTCTGTAACTTTTGCTAAATACTTTATACATTTTTAATGTTAAAAAGCTGTGTCTCCTGCCAGCATTCCTCATCCCGGTATGAATGTGTTTACTCCAAATTGTATATCCTTCCACCCTCTGGCTGCCTAGATCAGTAAATAAAATCGATGTAATATAATTTATAAGTAACACTGTTGACACTCTGATCCCTATGGAGGTTGTAATCTGCCCTTCCCACCCCCTCCCTACCCTCCATAATAGCATTTGTGTGTATTAATGCTGAAGAATTAAATGTTTAAAGGGTTTAAATATGGAAGGCGTTTGCTATATATAATTGTTCTGCATTATTATAAAGCATTTTCAGGAAGTTAAATACTCGCCCTTTTTTTTTCCTTTGGCTCTGTGTGTACACTTGAGATGCTTAGATTCATCCCATGTAAAATAAACTGTCCAGAGACACTGGGTCCCGCTGGGCGACCCTCCTTCCTGGAGGGCTGCCACACTCTCTTTTGTACAAATGGTCTCAGCATTCTTCCCAGGCTCCCAGGATTGGTGATAATTTTACTCCTGATGACTTAGCAGAGAGACAAAGGGCACCTGAGTATTCACCCCCCACCAAGATGGGTGCCATGCTGCCAGACACACACACCTGACCCAGGCCCCATTCCCCTCCCCTGGTGACTTCTGTCCTTATGAACAGAAAGGGCTACTGGATATTTTCTCATTCATCCCTTTTGCCTGACTGCTTGCAATAATTATTGAGCACCTACTATATGTCAGATACCAGGTACTGGGAACACAGTGAGTGAAAGGTAGGGAGAGACAGACAAAAACAATAAACGTAACAAAATTACATAGTGTGAGTGTAGAAGGTATTAAATTTAGGGAGAAAGAAAAAACGGCAGAGCGAGGGGATTGGTAGTTTCAGGGGTGAGGGTGAGTAACTTGCTATATTAAATAGGGGAGTTGGGGTGGCCTCATTGAGAAGGTGGCATTTGATCACAGACAAGGAAACCTGGGAGGCAGTCTGGTATGTAGCTGGGGGAAGAATATTCCAGGCCGAGGAGGCAGCCTGATTAAAAGCTGGGGCCATGGGAGCTACTTGTTTGAGGCCAGTGGCTGGAGCAGAAGAATTGTGGGGAGGGGCAACTTCTGCAGGGCTTTGCCAGCAGTGGAAGGCCTTTGACTTACTAGGTGGTGGTGGTGGTGGGGGTTGCCGAGCCTAGGAGCACATGGCCTGGCTTCGTTGCTACAGGGCTCACCGCAGGACTGTACAGCAGTGGTCCCCAACCTTTTTGGCTGCAGGGACTGGTGCTCCTATGAGACTGTAATGCCTGATGATCTGAGGTGGAATTGAGGCAGTGATGCTAGTGCTGGGGAGCGGCTGCAAATAGAGATGAAGCTTTGCTCCCTTGCCTGCCGCTCACCTCCTGCTGTGCAGCCCAGTTCCTGACAGGCCACAGACAGGTACTGGGGACCCTAGCTGTAAGGGACAAGGGCAGAAACAGGAAAGCATAGAAGTTGGAACTCAGGGAGAAGCAATGGTGCCTGCTGGAGGCGGTCACCATGGCAGTGGGGAGAATGGTAGGTTCAGGATATACTCGGAAGATACAGCCAACATGATTTCTGACAGATTGGAGTGGGGTGTGACAGAAAGAGAGGTGCTGAGGGCGACTCCAAGTTTTTCAGACCAAGCACCCAAAAGGATGGGTTGCCATTTAGTGCACTGGGACAGCCGTGGGAAGAGCGTTCTTTCCCATTCTCTGCCTCCCACCCGCCCTCTTGATGCCCCCTTTTCCCTCTCTGTGCGGACTTTGTGCGCAGGCTCTGGTTCCAGGCGAGGGCAAGGAAGGGTCTTCTTGTCTTTCAGCTCATAGCAGGGGAAGGTAGAAGAATGGAGGTGAGGGCTGGGGGCTTGGGCCCTGGTTAACAGCCAAGACAGAGCTCCAGGCTTGGGGTGTGACCAGGCCAGACTTTGCTTCTTTCAGTCAAGGCAAGTTAGGGAGGGGAGACCCAAACTGAAACTCTGACCGGAGATGAGGCCTTCTCCCCAGTGGTCTTTGGGGGTTTGAGGGGGAGTTTATGGCCCCAGCTCAGACTTAACAAATCCGTTCACAATACATCATCTCCAACAACTTGTTTGGCTAAGGAGCATAAACTCTCCCTCTGATAGAAGATGTTTATGTAGGTTTTTAAACAAACCTCCAGGTCATGGCCCCTCTCTCAAAAGCATCAACACAGCTGCCTGTGGTCCCCTCCTGTGGTTGGGCCTCTCCTGGGCACAGCAATCTGAAGACTGTGGACAGTACCAGGCTGCTTCTGACCCGTTCCAGCACCTTCTTTCTTGCCCTCGGAAAAAGCAGAACTGGTTGGGGGGACTCTGACTGCTGTCCATGTTTACCTGGGGGCTCTGTTTCTTTGCCCACAGCCTTTGCCATTCTTATGACAGCTCCTCACCTATGGAAATGGAGCTTCCTGACCCCTGGACTCAGGCCTCCATGAGAGAAGAGGCAATTGTAATGTAGTGAAAAGAGCCCTGAATGGGGAGCCTGAACGACCTGAGCTTTCCTCCTAGCTCTGCAATTTAGCAACCCTGTGATCCTGCCAGGTTCCATGCCTTTTGGAACCATTTCGTTCCTATAACACTGGCCTCGCTTCATCGCAGGCTTGATGTGGACAGGCCTGGCACTCAGGGCACTTCTAAGCACCTCCCACGCCTGGTTCAGAGGCAGCAGGTGAAGTCTCTGGCCTTGCCTTCATGCCCTGGGTTTCGTTTGTTTGTTTTTGAGTTTAGTGATTGCTCTATTTCTAACTGCTCTTGAGAACGAATACCTTGCTACAGGATAGTGAAAATCTAAGGAAAAAAAATAGAAGTGTGCATGCACACGCACGTGCACGCACACATGCACACACCCACACACCCCAACATTAAGGTCTCCTCAGAAATACTCTGGAACTGCAGGGGATGGAGTTAGTGCCTGAACTTCTCGGTCCTTCCTAAGCAACATCAGGGCCCCACAGGTGGCTTTCTCTCAGCAATGGAGACCTGCTATTCCCTGACATTAGCCTGTTATGAAAGAGAGTGCAAACCCCAACTCACTTGCCCAGAAATTATGGGGGTTGTTTTTTGTAGTTACCACCTCTGGGCAAAGAGGAAACATTTCTCCCACCTAATCTGATAATTTTGAGGTTCCAGGTGCATTCCCCTCCAGCATTATGCTCAGCCACTTCAGGATCCCCGTGACATTTCCTTTGGGTGATTGAGAATTTAGATACAAAATATGCTCACCAGGATTCTTTCTTGTCTCCCATACTTGCATCTCAGCTGACTGCAGGGATACAAAGCCTTCCCTTGCAGAGCTCCCTGTCTCCCATTATCCGTTCACGCACTCAACAAGCATGGGTTATTGTCTGCTAGCTTCGGGCACCGGGTTGGGTTGCAAACTGACAGCCTACAAGCTGAAACTGAGCCCCAGATAGTTGTATTTGGCCCATGTCATGTTTTTTGAAAAGTTTAAATTAACAACCAGTTTAAAAGTTTGGAAATTGCATAAATCTGATTTCTGGATGTCTCTTGGATAATTGAAAAATCTACTAACACTGAGCCGTAGTCCAATATGACCGCATTCGAATGAAGTTGAACATTGGCAGCCCCTTCCTTGTGTGGCAGAGGCCTCACCACTCCCTATTGTCTTCCCGATCCAGCTGCTTCACTCACTCCCTCCATTTGCTGGCTCCTATAGGCAGTTTAGTTTTTGATTCTTGTAGATGAACAATAACAAAGACTAACATGTATTTAGTACTAAGTGCTGGACTCTATTCTAAGTGTGTGGCACATATTAACTCATTTCAACTCGTGACAACAATGAGATAGACACTATTATTATACCTGTTCCTTGAAGGAATATTCACCAAGGGCCCTATGCTGCCAGGAACCATTCTGGCAATGGAGATGCAGCAGGGAACAAAACAGATCCTTGCTTCTGCAAAACTTTCATCCTGGTGAGGGTACAGGCTGCACATGGAATAAACGAACAGTAAATCAGAAGATGTATGGGGGAGAGAGAAAAATAAAGCAGGGTAAAAGGTCTGTGGTGTGCTGATGGTTGGGTGTGGAGTGTGCTAAGAGAATGGACAGTATAGGTCTTGCTGGGGAGGCGACATTTAAAGAAAGCTATGAAGGAGGTAAAGGATGGGGAGAAGAGCATTCTAGGCAAAGAGGTTTAAAAAAGTGCCTTGGGGTCACATAGCTAGTAAATTGCAAATCTGGGATTTGAACCCCAGCTGGCATCAGAGCCTGGCTCCTAACTCCTGCACTGTAGGGCTCAATGAAAGATGTCATCCCTGCCCCAGAGACCTCAGAGTGAGGGCAGAGGACAGGCTATGAATATCATTGCTCTTAGAGAGCTAGTGTTGAGGGCAGAGGGAGAATGGGTGAGGGCAGTGGGGAAGGCTTTGGCCCAAGGCTTCAGGCTCTTAAGGTTCTGCCCTCCTGTCCTGTCCTCCCAGAAGGCCAAGATGGATTGACCACCTGCTGTCAGCTCTTTATTTTAATCTCAGGGGTTCTGGGAACCATCTCCCAACGAGCTCCGGGCCCCTCCTCCCTCCAAGTACTGGGGTGAACCTGCTGCAAATCCTCCTAATCCGCCGGCATCTCGAAGTCTATCTGTCTCCAGCAGCACCAAGCCCAGGCGGCCGGGAGAGCACGTTGCTCCCACCCATCCACCCACATTCAGTGGTGACTACCCGGCAGGGTTCACGCCACCTCACCCATGGGGAACAGCAAAAGCGGAGCCCTGTCTAAGGAGATCCTGGAGGAGCTGCAACTGAACACCAAGTTCACGGAGGAGGAGCTGTGTGCATGGTACCAGTCCTTCCTGAAGGAGTGCCCCAGCGGCCGCATCACCCGGCAGGAGTTCCAGAGCATCTACTCCAAGTTCTTCCCCGACTCAGACCCCAAGGCCTATGCCGAGCACGTGTTCCGCAGCTTCGATGCCAACAGCGATGGCACCCTGGACTTCAAGGAGTACGTCATTGCCCTGCACATGACCACTGCGGGCAAGCCTAACCAGAAGCTGGAGTGGGCCTTCTCCCTCTACGACGTGGATGGCAATGGGGCCATCAGCAAGAGCGAAGTGCTCGAGATCGTCATGGTCAGTCTCAACCTCCCCACTTACGGCTGTGCGGGATTGGGATCACCAGTGTCAGGGCCTCCCTGTTGCTTCTGCGGCTGGTGCTGCCGCACTGGGGGCTGCAGCTGGGAGGCAGGCGGGGCTGGAGGGTGGTGTGGGGATCCAGGCTTTGTGACTCAAAGGCTCTGAGACAGTGGTGAGGAGAGGTCTCTAATATACTGATATTAACAGAAAGCTGTGTACTTTCCCACAGCTTCATTTTTCTCCTAAAGAAGAACCTGGGAATTTCCTATTGTTTACATTTTTGTTTCCTTCCTTCCTTCCTTCCTTCCTTCCTTCCTTCCTTCCTTCCTTCCTTCCTTCTTTCCTTCCTTCCTTAAAACATCCTTCACAACTTTCAATAGTACACATTCAGATTCTTTCACAATTCATTTTAAACCCAGAATTTGTTTCAAATACACAATAGAAAGAGACCAGGATGGAGGATGCGCTAACTGGGTTCTAGTCCTGATTGTTTAAGTAACATTGGTCAGGTCACTTTACCCTCTGAGCCTCAGCTTTGTCATCTGTCACGTGTTCTAGACTGAACCACAGGCTCCTCAGGCTCCTTGCAGGCCAGTGCCTCCCAACGTGCACTCTCCTTTCCGTCTGTATTGGCCCAGTATCAGATCATTTGTTGTGAAGACTTTAGGTGTCTTGAAAATAGTTTTATTTAATATATAAGTAATTTATGAAATTTAGAAATGTGAAAGAAAAATAAAGTTGCCTTTAATTCCATCATCCAGAGAAAATTACCGTCAACATATTGATATATACCTTTCCAGCCTTTTATCTGTATATTTAAAATAATTTAGAACTATAACATATTCATATATGATTTTTATCATTTTTCAGTTACTGTTTTATTTTTCATGTTCTCCATATTAGTACTCTTCAAAATCATTTTTAATAGCTGCTTAGAATTCCATCTTCTGACTTAATGATTCTTATATTTTTGGACAATTAGAATGTTTCTACTTTTCCTATTATATCATTTTTATCTCCCTTCATCTAGTATCTCTTTATTCTATCTTTTTTTATCCCTATACCCCATACCACTTGCTTTATTTCTCTAATTCTATGCTTGTTAAGAGGGATTATGTTTTTCATATTTTATATAATATTTTTATGCCTTTGTAATCCTTCGTTCATTTGCACAATTCTTCCACCCTTATTAAGAGAAACCATAAATAAAACAGCTAAACATGCAGTCAGGTCAGTGTCTCGTTAAGAGTCTCCTGTTAAGAGTAGGCATGTATGGGAACCTCACTGGCATCCAGGCAAGGCCTTCAGGCCAAACTCCCCTGGACTGGCTGGTAGCCTGGGATGGGGACCATGTTCTCGGAACCAGCAAAGAAGTACAAGTTGATGCTCCTTGAAGAAAAGGAGGAAGAAGGGGAGGAGCAGGAGAAAGGTAAAGAAGGAAGAAATGGAACGGTGAGGTGGGAAGGGGAGGGAAAGAGAGAGGGGAGCATCCATGGCTGAGGCTGTGCAAGGTGGTGATCTGCTATTCACCAGATCACAAGGTCACTGGCCTGGGAGTCAAGAGTTATGGGTTCTAGTCCCAGCTATGCCATCGATTAGCTGCATGGCCTTGTAAAAACAATATAACCTCCCAGGGCCCAGGGTGAACATTCGATGATTCTTTCTTGATTCTTTCCCTGAGACCCTGATAGTCTGCCCTTGGTGTTAGAAGCAGGGTGAGACAGGTAGGCAGCCAGTCACTGCCAGCATTTAGTTGTCAGGCCTGAGCATGGTTCCCATGGCTCAAGACAGAGAGAAGTGTTAAGGGGTCACCTGTACTTCAGTAGCTGCGCACCTGCCAGCCTAGGCTACTGTCCCAAGCTTCTGGGTTTGATATACTTGCTCCTCTTGTTATAGCATAGAGGTGCAAAAGGGTACTTCTCAAAGCTGTTGATCTTCCCTCCATGCTAATGTCACAGGCATTACTGTCCCTGCCTTGCTGTGCTCCCGGGTGTCTCCAAGGTGCTCTCTCAACTCTCACCCAACACATTGCCTGTACCCTGGGCCTGTCCCAAAGCTGAGGGCCCAGACTAGGACAGGGTTGGGGGCCATAACCTTGAGTGTTCTCTCTGGGCCTGGCCAGCCCTGGAGTTACTGATCTGGAAGTAACCTGGAGTTGGAAGGGCACATCAAGACCACTTTGTCCCTTCCCCTGATCACAGGTCCAGAGACATTTCCTCCTTCGCCATTGCATTGCGTATCTGGCTCCTTGATTAGCAAAAGCGGAGAGTGGTGAGAAAGATCCTTGAGCCTAACGCTAAGCCTTTCTCTGATTCCCTCCCTGAGCAGAAGGGTAAATGAGAGGCTTCCTGTGTCCTGGGGAGACTTTGGAAAATTCTTATTGAAGACTCCCTCTCCTTTCCCCAGCCCCTGGAATGCTTTTCAAAGCATAAGGATAAGGTCATGGGTGGCATAATGCAAGTATGGAGGTTCCAGAGCCAACGGCATGGATTAGAATCTCTGCTCTTCTGCTTCTAACTGGGTGACTTTTAGCAACTTAGTTGTCTCAATTTTTTCATCTGTAAAATGGGGCCAGTAATACATACTTTGTAAGGTTTTTGTGAAGGTTGCATGTAAAAATGCTTAGAAAAGTGGCACATGTTAAGTGTTCAACAAATGTTAGCAGTAGTTACCACAAGCCAATCTGGCTGGGCAACCAGGTACCGCGTGGACCCAGAAGCTATGGAATATTCTAAAACTTCTGGGAAGTTCAAGGTAGCGGTTCCAAACTGCACCCCCAGGCTGCTGTGGGATTATCATCAGTAAACTTTTTATTTCTTATTTTTTCTTTTCTTTTCTTTCTTTCTTTTTTTTAATAAAATGAAAGTAATGTATTTTCACAGTTAGGAAATTCAGACCATACAAAAGAGGACAAAATAAGAAATGAAAGCCTTCTTCACCGCTCTCCCACATTCCCTTTCCTGTCTGAAGATCTTAAAATACAGATGCCTTGGCCTCCTCACGAGAGCTTTGATTCAGTAGGGCAGGCTGAAGCCTAGGAATCTTCATTGTCACCTCTGTCGTAGAGGTTGCCGGGTCAGCAACATGTGTTTTCCCAGGGCTGCCAGGCTCTACAGCTCCTTCTGACGCATTGTTCCTCTTCATTTGGTGCAGGCAATTTTCAAAATGATCAATCCTGAGGACGTGAAGCACCTTCCAGATGATGAAAATACCCCTGAGAAACGAGCCGAGAAGATCTGGGGCTTCTTTGGAAAGAAAGATGATGGTGAATGCCCACTTCCTCCTTGCCTTTGATTTTATAGTCACGGGCTGTTTCCTGAAGATTCCAACGAGATTTATCCTTTCGAGTCCCAGTGCCCGGGCAGGAGCGAGGACACCTCATTCCGTCATGCACCTGTGCAGGGCTGGCCGAAGGGCCTCTGAGGGGAGTGGGCGGAAGGATCGGCAGGCCCAGCCACTGCCCCTCTGGAACTGGCGCTGCTGATGGCAATGACCCCACATCCCAGTCGCTTATACAACTCCATTGTGGCCTTAGAGTCTATTGGGGAGAAGGAGAGCTCAAAATGATGGGGTGTTTTTAAAAACAAACAAACAAAAACCACTTTGGTTATAACAGAGTTAGCCTCTATTGAAGGAATAGTAAAAAGTAAAGGCAACAGCTTATTAGTTTGTATGCAAATGACAAGTTTAGAGGAATTGCAAACCACTTTCTGTTTAAGCGGAATGCCATTTTGTAGACACTTCGGTTTACTTTATTGTTTTTAAAAATGCTTTCTGGACAGTTAGGACAGGGCAAACTTCAGCTCAGTCTACGTGTGAATTAGCGTCCAGTACAGTCCAGTAAGTGGGATTTCAATTGACATGATTTTACTTAGGAAGTTAGTTTAGGTCCCTCCGGAAGCACCACCAGAAGGGATTAGATTTACATTAGATTGCAAGAGATTTATTGAAGGAAAGGTTAATGAAGGAAAACAGGAAGGGATCTAGAGGAGGCTGGGAAAACTATCAGACTGCAAAGCGGACGACTGGTGTGGGCAGAGCGGCAAGGAGGAAGGTTGAATAAGAAAAGTCTCAGATTGCAGTACTGTTTCTAAGAAAGCGTTGGCAAAGCCAATGGGGTGTCCTCGAGCCCCCTTCTTCCAGGAGCTGGCCTTTCTTGGTACCCTGCCCTGTCCAGTGTTAGGCTGGGAGCAGCCCATGGGAAATGCAATCTTGCATTGAAAGCGGTGATGGATCCCAGAACTGGGGCTGCTCATGCATGATGCTCACAGCCATCACAAGAAGGGTATGGTAGAGTAGTTGATGTCATGTGGGCATGGAAGACCAGGATAACAAAAGTGAGAGAAGTTGACAGTAGCCCTACTAAGTGAGAAGGTCATTGACGCTAGGGCCAAAACTAGGGTGAGGCAAGTGAGGTACCTGGCCCCACATTTAGAGTGGCTCTCATTCCCAAATGCCAGCCTGTGCTCACACAATCCTGAGAATGAGTGCTTCCTTAAATTTTGCAGGGTAGTTGCCTCTCTTGCCTCACCCTAGTCCCAGCCGTGATGTCACCTCCTCCTTGAGTACCTTCTCCTCATTCACACTGATTCTAGCTGTTGAAGATGACTCCCTGTGGTACCTCACCCCACTAGCTCTTTAACCCCTTTCACAACATCTGTCTGGGTCTGCAATATGCCGAGTCCCTTGTTCTGCTACTTGCTAGCCTGAAAATTGACCCAGGTAAATGTCACGAGACACAGCAGTGTTAGGCAGCTGACTTTTACTCCTGCCAGGTGACATGTTTTCATGTGGCTTACCTAGAGACAGCACCTCAATCCAGAACTGGGCTCTGATAGTGGAAGTTGTAAGCTCTCTGTAAGGCTGATAGGGCAGCTGGGACTTTAGACCCAAATTTCACTACCTATCTGTGAAGGGAACCAGTCTGGATCCTAACCCAGGGGGCATTAAAGATGTTCAAAGGGCCTGGAACATAAGCCAATGGAAGTACAGTTTGATTCAGCCAAGGTTTGTTGAGCACCTACTACGTGCAGGCAACAGTGAGAATAACCATGAGCTGAAAGAGCACCTTTCTTATTTTAGAGTTATTCTGTGTGCGACTGTCTTTCCCACCAAATAAAGAGTTTCCTGGGGCCAGGGACTTTATTTAACTCGCTTATATGCTGCACCTTGTTGCCCTCTGCCCCCTGAAGTGACCTCAACCTCAAGCATAGTAGGTCTGGCACAAAGGAAAGGGTCAGCAAAGAGCATTTAACTGGCTAGAATTGAATACAGTAGGTAAGGGCAAGGGTCTCTCTCAGCCCCAAATGGAGAGGTAGAAGGGAGATACATAGCTGCATAGGAATGGATCATGGAAGAGTTGTCAGCCAGGAATTGTGGAGCTGCCCATATGCTGGGATGGACAAAGAGGCCTTTCCACGAGCCAGGCTCTCGCTGGCACCTCACCAGACACTTTACTTTTAACTCCCTTCACCCTGGGTGGACATTGTTCCCTGCTTCTCTGCTCAGACTCTTCTCACTGAGGTCCCTAGAAGTTACCCTCAGAACTTGAGGCTTGAGACCTGGGGTAACATTAAAAATATGTAATAACCAACCAAGCAAAGGCATTGGCCGTAGAAGAGATGCATAGCACTAGAATGCATCCTAGACCCCTCTGCAGTCATTAACCCTCTTGTCACTAGTTCATGGGGAGATCTAGGGGTCCAGGGAAGGAGTTGAGTATCTGGGGCAGAGGTGGAGGTACCCTCAAGGGCAGTGAGAGCCAGTGTTTTCATAATAAAATACGTCCGTACAGAGTATGCTGGCAGACATCAGCCTCATTGCAGCTTGAAACAGCCTATCCTGACTACAGTGTTTTTTCCACATACACAGATAAACTCACAGAGGAAGAGTTCATCGAGGGGACCCTGGCCAATAAAGAAATTCTGCGACTCATCCAATTCGAGCCTCAAAAAGTAAAGGAAAGATTAAAGGAAAAAGAAAAGAACCCCTGATGCGAACTGCTCAACTCTCCTGCCTCCCCCGCCACTCAGATAAACACACCCATGTACATGCACACACGCGTGTGCACACGCACACACACACACACACACACACACAACATACCCTAGGGGCCAAGAGAGAGGCCTCCAAACCACAGCACATTAAACCCACAGTGAAGATCCCTGCCAAACAGAAGTGTCTTTAGCAATCTACTGGTTCTTCTTCCTCTGTCTTTAGAGTCCTTCCTATTACACCCGGCCGCCTCCCCTCCCCTGCCTCGTGAGTTAAGCCAGCCCATGCCTCCCATGATAATCCCAGGATTAGGTCATAGGAGTCCTAAATAACGCCTCCCCCACTTCATGTAAGCTCCTTTGTGGATTGCTGGGTAAGCAGGTTTGAATAAATGCAAGAGGAACTGGGCATACAGCTGGCTGATTGTTCTGGAACTGGAAAAGGAAATTATTTGTCAGTTCAGCCTCAAAGACAGGGATGTGTTGCCATTGTAGCCACAGGCCAGGGTGCTGGGACCATAATGGTGACGGAGATGGACATGGTCTTTCTCTGGCAGAGCTCAGGGTGTAGAGGGGACTACGGACATTGAAGAAGCCATTATAGGTGGGGAGGTTACCATAGAGAAGTGCAAAGCACGTGGGAAGATACAGCTGGAGGGGCTGCCTTGTCCAGACGATTAAGGAAGGTGTTCTTAATGAAGAGACATTTGAATTAAAACCCAGGAGACTGTGGTGGGGGAAAGAGTGGGAGTGGGGAAGCGTTGGGTCTCAGCACAGACGCTGAGGCATGAATGAGCATTTCCTGTGAGAAGACCAGTGTAGCCAGAGAGCAGAGGGGTAGGAGAAGCCAATAGTGAGTTAAGTCTGAAAGGTAAGTCAAGGTCAGACCACGTCAGGCCTTCCCTGCAGCCCCTGGGAAGCCTTGAGCATCACTGTGGGGGTCGTGGGTACTGTTGTGGAGTTTGGAGCAGGAGAGATCTATGTGTGTAAGGGAACCCTATGGCAGGGTAGAAATAAATCAGAGGGGCAAGACTGGGGGTCAGGGCGGCTGGAGATGATATTTTTATAGTCACCCAGGTGACCTGGGCCAGGGGAATGACAGTGGGATGGAGAGAATGGGACCACTCTTGGAGATATTTAAGAGTCAGCAAACACCTGAAAGCTGCAGGAGTTGGAGAGAGGAGCAAGGATGGCAGGCAGGTTTATAGTTTAGGTGCCGGGTGAATAGTGATGTCATCTGCTGAGATGGGAAACAGGAAGAGATGCTGGTTTCAGGGGATAGCTACTTCAGTTTTGATATGGTAAAAAGTGAAGACATGAGGATGCCCCTCATTTTAGAGATAGGAAAAGGAGACCCAGAGACAGCAAGCAGCTTGCCCAGGTACAGCCAGGCAATGAGCAGAGGCCTAGCCAGGACTATCCACTGGCTCACATTGCCTAGGACATCTCAGAAATCACCAGTGGGTTCTCAAGATCACTGGAGTCATTGTTTTGAAGGCCCATTTTTGTCCCCAGTGTTAAGTTCCAAGATGAGGTCAGAAAAATATATAGTTGTCCTGGACACTTGACTAACTTGTATGCAATGCCCTGAAGCAGGGGAGTCTCCACTTGCTGGAGTTAAGGGTGATCCCCCCTGCCCAAGCTTCAGGCACAACGATAGCACAATCGCCACCACCAGAAAGTGCTGCTCTTTGTGGAAGCTGAACTTGAAAGTATTCCTAACACTTAGATGTGCAGCATTTTCTACGAGCTAGGCATCCTACTAGATGCTCGACATTATTTCGTTGATGGAGGTGTTATTATCCCCATGGTATAAATGAGGCCACAAAGTGGGAGTAATATTCAGTACTTAAATCAGAGTCCCTTTGATTGCACCAGGCTGCCTCAGTACTTTTGACCTGGACGTGACAGGATAGAAAATTCTGGATTCTACAATGTTGGAGCTAGAAGGGAGAGGGGATGGGGGGTGCTACACAGCATCTGGTCCAGTGGTTCTGGGAGAAGACACCAACTCAGATGGAGAATAACCTTGTGTCCAGCTAGCGTGTTCTTGGGATAGAACCAAAGGGCTCAATGCCTCACACCAGGGCTCCTTCACCCTACACACCACCCTCTATGAGTGAATCTGGTTGCTTGGTAAGGGAGGTTGGGGGCTTTTCACTTCTCTCCAAGGTCAGGGCTCTCATGTCACTTGAGTCTAAAGGGATAGACACTGCATAATAATCTTATGGGTCTGTGGTTCAATGAAAGATATTAAGGGGCCACTGGATCTATTGCCAATAAAAAAACCCCAGAACGGTAACCTAATTAGTATATTTTATGTTAGCTTGAGCTGGCAGGGCTACTTGGGCTGGAGTCCTGTGCAGCTCTAGGGCAGTCTGTGGAGAAGATGCTTAGAGAACCTGGAAGTATTGTAAAGCAGTGTAAAGGAGGTAGAGGTAGTGACGAACTATGTCATCAAAACTCTTCCACTTGACTGAAGGGTAAAGAAGGAGGTAGAAGTGGTGTTGAACTATGTCATCAAGACTCTTCCAGATGCAAGGGACAAAAGATCCAACATGAACTATTGTGACACAAATAGGAATTTATTGACTCATGTAACTGAAATTCCAGGAGTAGCACTAGCTTGAGGTCTGACTCAGTCCAGGGACTCTGACAGTGTCTCAGGGTCCTTCCTCTGTCTCTGAGGTCTGCTTTATGCTGTGGTGGCTCCATTCTCAGGCAGACTTTACCCCATGCTGGCAAAATGGCCATCAGCAGATCCAGGCTGTCTTCATGGGTCTAATTTCAGTAGAAAAGAGAAATGCCTTTCTGTTGATTCCAAGCCAAAGTCTCAGGACTCTCTCATTGGCTCTGATCAATTATATGCCCATCTCTGACCCAATATTTGGTGCCATGGCCAGGCAGACTTTCATTCTCATCCTTGGGGCTAAGGACAAAGTTGGGACAACTCAGACTTCATGGACTGAGAGTAAGAGTTTCCAAGAGGAAAATTTGGGTGCTATTACTAGAAGAGAGGTGAATTATCTGGAGACTGTGGGAAGTCACTTCACCTCTGAATTTCTGCTTCCGCGTGTACATATAAACTTTAGGCAGAAACAGATCTCATTAAGAACAATAAGCCTAAGTGTCCTGGCCCCTATTGCTGCCTGCTCTCACAGGATTCTAGCCTTTTATGCAGTGTCCCTCATGTATTTCTTAGCATCCCCAGAAGGTGTCCCCCACAGATTCACCGATGGGTCCCTTAGTACCAGGAACAATGCACCGGATTCCCCTGAGCATGAGAGACTTTCAGCTCCAGTAAGAAACAAATGTGAAATCAACAAAATAAAATTAAATAAACTTGTTATTTTAATCACTAGCAGGACAAGAGCCAGTAGTGTGTGTGTGCATGCCACCCTATTTGTGACGGGGAAAGAGCATATTTACAAATGCTATGAAAAAAAAAAAATCTCCCTTCACTTATAAATGACAGGATCCTGGATAACTGACCCCTGACAGCATCTAAAGCTCACGAGACATTTTTGTCTTGTCTCATTCAATGCATGTGTACTGAGCACCTACTCTGAACCAACTGTGCTGAGTAAGCTAAGGACATGACAGGGCCCCAGCTTTCTAGGAGCTAATAGGCTGATGAGAAAAGGCAGGAACATTTGCAGAAAGAAAAAATTAGAAGTGCATATGATTTAATGATTGGATTATGGGTAATCTGGACACACAAACAAATAAGCTTTTGCTTCACTCTGCACTTGCCTAGTGCCTTAGCTTCAGTTTCTCCTTTTGCAATGCAGAGCCAGGATTAGGGTGAGGGCAAGATGGGTACTTGCCTCAGATATAAAACTTAAGGGGTAAGAGGCAGAAAACTCTGTCCTCAAAATAAGTAATATTTTAATGTGATAGTTTAAAAAATAAAAATTGGTAAAAAGTTCATAATGAGCAAATTACCAAAATGTTAAAGCCAGGATCAGACCATGCACTTGCATGAACTGGCCTCACCGTCATCCCGGCCCTGGTTCCAATAAAACATTATTTGTATAAATAGCCTATGAGCTATAGTTTGCAGACTTGGTATTTAAAAATATTGCATTAAAATATTACTGATCTTGACAACTGAGATTTTTTTAGTACTCTCTTAAATTTTTCACTCTTACTTGCCTCTAATTCCTGTCCTACTGCAAAGTATCCTTGAAAATAGAGTTGTCAGGTAAAACACAGGACGCACAATTAAAACTGAATTTTAGATAAAGTATGTTCGATAAAGTATTACACAGAAGGTAATTTGTTTATCCGGAATTCAAATTTAATTGAGCATCATATGTATTTATTTGCTAAATTTGGCAACTCTACTTGAGAAATATCATATCTACCCCCTCTAATATAAAGTGATATTTAGTCCCACGGCAACATACTCTACCAACATACACATACATTTTACAGACTGTAAAAGCAACCCTCCTGAGCATTAACACCCTGCTTCCATACGGCATTCCTCCTTTGATCTTTCAGCAACTGAGCCTGACCCTAATTGCCTGGGCTTTCCTCAGCCTCCAGAAGCACCCTCCACTTGGCATCTGGAGTGAAATTCATATTCTCCATCGACAGAATGGGTCCCACAGGCCTGGCCCTTTCAGTGAGCCCCTCAGCATGTCCAGATCATCCACATTCCTATCCCTTTACCTGAGCCCCTCCAGCTTTCAGCATCCATTTCCTTATGGGGAGTTGAATTCTTATCAATGGAGACTAGGGTCAGGGAGAGCAGTGGGCAAACCTCCTGGAGCAGGAGGTACGGCCATTGATTGCTGTGTCAGTGGCCAACCCAAAGTGTCAGAGAAGCTAGGGCAGGCAAAACTCGAAGAAGCCAAGTTCAGAAAGGCAGGCGGAGCCAGCAAGGAGAGGAAAGGACCAATAGTGACTTTCAGAGGAGCCCTGGGAGCTGGGGCCATACCTCAGAGGAACAGATGGGCTCGTTACCTATCAAAAAGAGCTCTTGCTGACACAGATAAAGAATTAAGATGGAGAGAAGGAAGAAAGACTTGACAAGAGAGGAAGAGGAGTGAAGAAGAAAAGGAGCGGGATTCTAATGGGTGGTGTGGGGTTGCACACTGGCTGAGGAGAGCAGGTGAGTCAAAGCTGAACGATGGAATGCAGAACTCCACTGGCTTCATCCTGCCATTGGCCAGCTCAGGGGACCTCTAGCTCCCGCACACACTGGGCTTGCATCAAAGTTACCCGAGATGCTTGTTACACAACTCCCATTGCTGGCCATCGTCCCAGACAGAATCTCTCAGAATCTCTGCCATGAGTGGAACCTTGCATTTAGTCCTTTTATACCCTAAACCCAAATTCTGATGGAAACCTTTTGCATGTAAGGTAAAGAAAGAGATACCTGCTGGTCTCTATTTCATACAGGCATCTCTCTGTATCATGGGGTTCCATTCACTTGAATATAGGGCCAGCCCCAGAGCCTAATAATACAAGTGGGAGTTATTAGGATGACAATGACAGGCAGAAGCAGTGAGAGTTTACGCAACCTCTTTCATACAGAGAATGGAAAAAACCTCAAGATAGACTTCATGTCAAAGTGGGCCTGGTATGTGGGAAGGGTAATGACTACCCTGCAGCACCTATCTGGCTTGGCCTCCTCCTCCCACACCCATTTCAGGGAACACAGCCAGAGCTTGGGCCTCCTGCCTAGATCTCACTCTCCTCGAGACTCTCCTCCATGGTGTGGGCCAGGGTGAAGTCTCCCTCACTGCTCTCAGACAGGCTGCTGACCCAGGGCCAGGCTGTGTGGCACCGGTGGGGCCGGGCACCTGGCTGCCCTAGGCCCTGAATGGTCAGCTGTAATTGCTGCCCACTGCCAGATGAGGGTTGCGGTTTCTGTGCCATCCTGGCGCTGTCTCTCTTGGAGAGCCTCTTGGGACATTTCCCCAGGAATCGGAAGTTCTTCTCCAGGACCCAGGCTCTGCAGCCTGAGTGGCGGGCTAGCAGGAAGCGGACCCAGTGTTTCCGCAGCTCAGCCTTCACCTGCCAGGTGAGAAGAGGACAGGTTACTGTCTTGGAGTCATGTGGTCATGGGTCCACTCAGAAAATATTTACTGAGTGGCTACTCTGTGCCACCCCTGGAAAACTTACTTCTAATTGTGGGAGATAAACAAAGAGGAGCAAATATACGTGAGTAGAGCAGTTGGTTCTGATATTATGAGGCCATTAAGCAGGACAGTGGGGAAAGGAGACAAAAATTTGAGATTTGGTTGAACAGAAAGGAAAAGGAAAGAACTATGTAGAGGTAGCATTTGAGACCTACCCTGTGTGAACCCCTGTGTGAACATACAGAAAAAAAAAAAAAAAACAGCAATGAGCAAGATGGAAGAGGATTTGCTGTCAAAAAACTTGTATTCTAGTGGGAAGAGACAGAAATAAATATTTAAACCTGGGATGGGGGAAGGGGAAAATGAAAGGGGGGTTGGAAATTCTACCAACTTCTAAAGTTAGAAGAAAACTTCTGGTCTCTGTCCCTGTCTATTTCAAGCCTCTTTGTAGAGGAGTAGATTGCTGGCTGGGGCTATGTAATGACATTAATAATGAAAATAATTAGTTACCAGGTATTAGACCTTTACGTTGAGCTCAGCATGCCCAGGGCAACACTAGAGCATAGGGATAGTTATTATTCCCACTTTAAAGATGAGGAAACTGAGGCTCAAAGAGCCATGGTGACCTGACTAACTCAAAGCTTCTAGGTGGATGAGTCACAACTAGAATCCAGATGTTTAGACTCTGAGGTTCAAGCTTGTTCTCTCTATCATACCAACACTCCAAACATTTCTCTAGCAGGGCCAGGGTTGGGTTCTGAGTTTCCTTACGCTCATCTCAAATCCTTTTCCCATTCATCTAAGCAGCCCCCTATTTTCTACTCTGGAACCTCACAGTACAGCTTTGTCCCAGTGCATACTGGTCACCGCACATTCCCCCATGGCACCATCACATAACCAGAAACCTCCAGGGGCAGTAAGATTCCATCCTAGCCTCTCAGGAAGCTAGAATGGCAGCATAAAAAACGTACCTCTCCATTGGCAAAACAATACTGCCAGGCCACAAGTAGTCCCTGGAACAAAAGGAAGAGGTAGCATGAGACATAACTCAGCAGGAGATATGTCTGAGAGCTACTTACGAAGTCCCAAGGCCTCAGCTAGTCCTAGCAGCCCCCAAGAGAGGCAGGCAACTACACTGCTTGCACTAACTAGAATTAGTTAGTAATAGTAATTAACCTGGAGTTTTATGAAGTCTCTTCTTACTTTGACACCCACCACACAGATCAGCCTAGGTGTTTGCTTAGGTGCTTACAGGTCAATGATGATTAAACCCCAAAGACCCTATATCATTCATTCAACTGTACAAACACTGTGCAAGGCTGCTGTCCCATTTCTACTTGTCCATAATGGACATTGGCTGATTTTTTTGGTCTCACTTTCATCTTTTCCTTTTTTGGAAATTTTCATACTCCTACTCTTTAGGCTTCTGGCAGGGTCAATCATGTGGTCCTTATGTTCTAGGATGGCCATCACCACAATAATCAGCACAAATGGTCATGTGACCCACACAGGGCCAATCTGAATTCCTCTCACTGAGAAAGAAGAGAGGATGCACCCTCTTCCCTGCATTTCCCAGCTGTTAGTCAAAGTGGGCCTGGAGCTACTTCTGGGCATCTTCCCAGCTGCATGGAGAGAGCCTATCTGAGGATGAAGCCAACAGAGAGAAAAACTGAGGCTAGAGATAGTGAAAGATAGAATTTGAGTACTTGGCTGATGCTGAAATTTTCATTGCTCTTGTCAAAGTATATATTTTTAAAAAATAGATAATTTCACACTGATTGTTTCTCATCAAACTTAGGTTTAAATAAAATCTACCACAGAAGGCATTAAGGCCATCTGGACTCTTTGTCGCTGACTTCATCTTGTACCACAATTAAATATTCCAGCCCCACAGGCCACCTGGCTTCCTCCAGCATCTCAACCTCATGTATTGGTTATCTCTTGCTGTATAACTTAATTGACCAAAATAATAAAGATGTATCATCTCACATGCTTTCTATGGGCTTAGCTGGGTGTTCTGGCTCAGGGTCAATTTTCAGGCTGCACTCAAGATGTTGGTTGGAACTTCAGTTATCCAAAGGCTTTACTTGCTTTCAGGATGGTGCCCATGCCTTGCAAGTTGGTGCTGATTGCTGGCTGGAGGCTTCACTTTCCCTCCATGAAGTTGCTTGAGTGTCCTCATGACAAGCAGCTGGCTTCCCCCAGAGGGAGCAATCCAAGGAAGCAAGGCCCTCAAAAGTCGCATACCTTCATGTTCACAGTACATTAATGGTCACATAGGTCAAACTTATTCAATGTAAGAGGGGACTACTCAAAGCCTTAATTACCAGGAGATAGTGATCACTGGGGGCCATACTGGAGACTGGCTACCACACCTGATTTCTTCCTCAGGTCCTTTCACGCTTTTTGTTTCCTGAACCATTCTTCCCTCAAATCTCTGCCTAACTGGCTTCTCAAAACTCAGGCCTTACCTCAAATATCATCTAAAAGTGAGGTCTTTCCTTACTACTCAACTTCAAATGGCCAAGCTGGTAACTATCATAGCACTCTATTTTCTATTTTCCACAGCACCAGAATTATATTGTTTATTTTTTATTTGGTTATTATCTGTCTCTCTCCTCTCACCAAACAAGCTGAGCATCCTTATTTAGTTCTTTCACTGTCAGATCCCCAGCACCTTAAACAAATGTCTAGAACTTAATAGGAACTCAACAATATTTTTTGAATGAATAACTGAGTGAGTGAATGAAGGAATGAGTTGAGTTTCTGTCACTTACCACTAAAAGAGTCTTGCCTTGTACAATGTCAGACCACTTATAAAATATGTTGAGATAATTTCATTCTGTTCTCTTCCAAGTAATTTAAAATTGTGAGCACAAGGGTCACAATGAAAATAATAGGCCACCTTTACACAGCATTTCAATTACAAGGTGTTTGTGTTGGGGAAGTTTAAATAAAGGGATCATCTCTTCATGCTGGAAAAGTTTTTTGGATTTACTGCTTAATTGTCAGAGGTCTGGAATCAAGTATGCTTTACTTAATGTTTGTTTCTACTGTCTGTCCAGACTTCTACATGTCCTGATATGTTAAACAGTCAAATGTGGTCATTTCCATGCCATTGCTTTCCCTGTGATGTGGGGGTCTGTGGGACTTGTGGTGTGTGTCTGATATATCGAGGATGAATATGTGTACAGCACCCAAGTACTTGAGCATTCATGGGAAAAAATCTCATAAAATGCCGCCACTCACAAGGAAAAACACATTCCAACTGAAGAGTGAAGGTCACAGTGCAGGCTGACTCTCCCATTTCTCTTAATAATAGTTCTTTCACCCCTATTGCTGGTAAGAGAGGTTTAGTATTGGTCACAATGATGAAATTGAAAAGGAATTAAAAATGTTGCCCTGGAGGAAAATTTTTACGCTCTTTCTTATGGAAGCTGGAGATCTCCATGCTGGTTATCATTATAGCAATCAAACGCTTAGATTTTCCCCAACAGTGTGGAATTTTCCTTCTCTTACGCACCTAGCTATCCCAAGGCTATAGCTCTAAACAGGAGCATGGTGGTACCAGTTAATCATTTTCACAGATGCAGTCTTGCCAGGGATTCACAGGTGCCTGTTAGCAGGGCCAGTAGTATTTGCTTCCAGACACATGATATTAGAAGGGTGACTTAGAGCATGCTAGAGTTCTCATAAGTGGGTTAGCTAAATTAAGATTCCACATTACAAACATTTCTTTCGCTCCCTCAGGATCTTGATTCACTGTTTTAGGAATACCTGGGAATCTGGTTAACTCTCATTCTAGATAAAGCAACTATGAAGGGAGAGGTCTCACAGAACATATGTCGGTACCACTGGCCGGTCTCTCCAAAGATCCCTTGATTGCAGGAGGCTAGTAGAAATGGTTAAGCAATAAACCCTTGGAAGAGTGGAGGACCCTCCAAAATGCCAAGAAAAGAAAGATGTTAGAGCCAATGCTGATTTCTCCTGATTCACTAAGTTGTGACCCACAAAATGTGGACCTACGCATCTGCCCACCCATGCTCTCACCTTTGCCTGGTGGGATGGAAGGGAACATGCAGGGGTATTCAGAGGTGGGAGGCTTCTGACTATGCACAAGCCTTCTAAGCATGTTTTCTGGCTCAGTCTGCAGAGCCACTCTGGTTCCTCAGTGTCGCATGGTGGTAAGCCGAGCTCAATTTGGCTATAGGACCAAATGATCCAGTGTGGTAGCTACTCTCCGGAGATACCCTCAACAATTCCACCCCTCTCTGCAGGCATATGCTTCTCCTCACATTGAGAGGTGGACCTTATTTTCCCTTTGAATCTGGCATGACCTCATGACTCCTTTTACCAATTCAATGTGGTGGAAGTGACATTCTGGGACTTTCCAATCCTATGCCTCAAGAAGGTTGTAAGTCTCTACTTTCTCCCTCTTAGAACATTTCCTCTTGGGATGCTCTGAGAGTCTAGCTGCCATGCTGGGAGATACCCAAGATATATGGAGAATCCACATGGAGGAGAACTGAGACTCTCCAACTGGGAGTTGAGCTCAGCAAACAGCCCAGGTCAATATCCAGCCATGTGAATGAGCCATCTTGGCTGTTCCAGCCCAATCACGCCTTCAGATGTTTGCAGTCCCAACCAAAAATTACATGTCTCGAAAGCAGTGGCCTGCTGAATGTAGACAACCCAGTTCACAGAACCATTAAAGGTAGTAACATGGTTATTGCTTTAAGTCATGAAGTTTTGGGGTAGTTTATTACACAGCAAGAGATGCTGCCTTGCCAGAGGAGTATGATAGATAGGCTAGAATTCCTTCTCAGAAATCTGTCCCAAATAGCTCTCATGAACGTCTTGTCCTTGGCTGGCCTTAGGTGTATGAGATCAGATGATCTAGGGCTCACATGAAAAAAGGGCCACCAAATACCAGTGATATAACAGCTGCAATTTTTTTTTTTTAATTTGAGATTACCTATTGAAGAAGATTAAGATCAAATAATATAGAAAAGCCAAATTACTAAACCTTAGCCTTTGAAATCCTCTAAAAG
This sequence comes from Rousettus aegyptiacus, assembly GCF_014176215.1. Lineage (NCBI taxonomy): Eukaryota > Metazoa > Chordata > Mammalia > Chiroptera > Pteropodidae > Rousettus > Rousettus aegyptiacus. The sequence continues at coordinate 71,673,577 of NW_023416309.1, forward strand.
ACTGACATAAATCAAACATGGTTTCACAATGAAAAAAACGTTACTGATTGGTTTTCGGTCTCAGTTCAAAGCCACACACAATTCAGCTCTAACAGGAGGAAAAAAGAACCATTGTCCAACTTCCCAGACCACTCCTCAGGCTCTGTCTCCTTGGCCTTTGGTGAGTGTGCAGTGGTTAGGTACATTGTCTCTACTTTGTCCACAGAATTGCAGCATCTGACCCTGTAGGCAGCAGGGGCTTTAAGACTCTGATGTAAGGAACTTTGTATCTCCTGGTACTGATACTCACAGGGCACCTGATGGGCATGATAGCATACTGGGTACAAGCAAGTAAGCCCTGCATACAAATCTCACCTTTCACACTTATTAATATATGCATGTTCTTTGAATCTCAGTTCCTTTATCTTTAAAATGATATAATAATTTCTCCCTCACAGTGATAATATGAGGATTCAATGAGACTTTAAGTGTTTGCAGATAAACAGAAATTTTCTAGTGTACCATATTCATTTCTCTGCTGGCATTCTGACTATATTTTTTGAGATATTTTCTTCACACATGTTCCAGAGATTACAACATTAACTTATTGCAATCTATTTCATGTTAATACTAACAATTCTGGTGAAATATAAAAACTTTCCTCTAATCCTTGCTCTATGGAAGAGATAGCTGCCAGCCTACTATTGCCATAATATATTAGATCTTTATATAATACAGCTTATAACAATAATACAGTTTATAATTAATTTATGCAATTATAATTATTTTATATCTTTAAAATCAGTTTAAAAAGAATAAATATATTTATATTTTCATATTTACCTATGTGTTTACCTTTTCTAAAAGTGCTTTTTATTTCTTCATATGGATCTGACTTATTGACTGCTGTCATTTTCTTCCAGCCCAATGGATTTCCTTTGACACTTTTCTTAAGGAAGGTTTGCTACCAATGAACTCTCTTAGTCTTTGTTTATTTGTATTTATTTCACCTTAACCTCGAAACATCATTTTGTTGAATATGAAATCCTTGGTAGACTTATTTTTTCTTTCAGCATTTTGATTGTCATCCACTGCTTTCTGGCCTCCAATGTTTCTGATCATAGTCAGCATTATTATTGGTCTTCATAAGTAATGAGTAACTTTTCTCTTGTTACTTTAAGGATTTTCTCTTTGTATTTGACTTCCAACAGTTTAATTATAATGTTTCTAGATGTAAAATTTGTTTTACCATATCTGGAGCTCATTGAGCTTCCTCAATATGTCAATTAATGTTTTTCATCAAATTTGGAAAGTTTTCAACCATCATTTCTCCAAATGATTTTTCTACCCTTTTGGGACTCCCATATGTATATGTTCATTTTCTTGATGATATTCCATAGATCTCTAAAGGTCTGTTATTTTTCATTTTTTTCCTGTGTCTCAGGCTAGATCATCTCAATTGGCCTATCTCCAAGTTCATTGACTCTTTCTACTGCTGCCTTACCCCAATATTGATCCTCTCCACCCACCTAGGATCACAGTCTCTGGCTGTGACATTTTCTTTCCTTGTTCCTTTGCCACTAAGATCACCACTGTATGTGACAGTGCCTCAGGGTATGGTCTTTTCCTGCTCTCTGACCTATATCAAGTCAGCCCCCTTCTGCAGTGAAACTGCTAGTTTTCACTAGAATTTCCTCATTGATGGAGGAAGGATTGGAAGACAAGAACAGTCTCAGGCAAAACAGTACAGACTCACATTGCCCTTACTGAGATTCAGTAATTTTTCTTGAATAAACTCTTCTCAATCTTTTCTATGTCTTTGGTTAATTTCCAGGGTTCTGAAATGGATGTTATTGACAATTTTGCCCAATTTTATTGTTGCTTTTTGCAGAAGGATTTGCCAAGCTCCTCTTTTCTCCATTCGGGAAATCCTGCCCCTATACTAGCATTTTAAGGTTATTAACTTCAAGATTGTGACTGTATGAAGCCTTCGCTATGTCTACACTGTGGTAGGTATTCCTTTGCATTAGAGGCCTTTGCTAACAATCCTTGGCTCCCAGTTTTCATGCCCTTGTGCTGCCTCTCCCACTTCAATCCAGGCTGGGTCTGTGACTTGCTTTAAACAGTGAATGCAATAGTAGTATCACTGTGTGAGTTCCAGGCCTGGGCATTTAAAAGGCCTGAAGCTCCTGATTTTGTGCTCTTGGAAGCCCTGAACTGCTGCCATGTAAGAAGTTCAGCTACCCTGCTAGAGAGACCATGGAAGAGAACATGTAGTGAGTGATAGGCCTTAAGACTATACAGAACTGAGGAATGTAGTCGACAGTGAGAAATGAAACCCCAGAAATTTGATCCCAATAAAGCCACTTCAACTAGACCCAGCCATTCAAGGCTTTCCAGCTTAGGCACCAGATATATGAGTGGAGAAGCCATCTTGGAAGTTTAAGCTTCAGGTATCACATGCAGCAGAGGTGAGCCATCCTTGCTATGTCCTACATGGATTTCTGAACACCAGAATCATGAGAAATCATTAAAATTATTGTCACTTAAGGCCACTGAGTAATAGACAACAATTTAAGCAACAGATAACCAAAATACCCAGGTAAATTAACCATATCTGGTCTCTTGTTTCTTGTTTCAGGCCCCTTCAAGGTTCAAGAGCCTCCTGGTCTCACTCATTTGTCCCTACCCAAGTTTTGTTGTGTTCTGACTATGTTACCTGCACAATGCTCTGCAGAAAACCCAGCGAAAATAGGAACTTAATAAAAGGCTTCATGTTGACCTTCACAGTTAATATGATCATGAGTCACTTCAACTATCACAGGCTAGGAAACAGACCACTTTTCCCTTCTTAGTCATCACATCATGCTGGCAGGTTCAAGGCAACACTTCAGTCTACACACCCTTCTGATACCAAAAGCTCTCACTGATAAAGTCTGTTGATTCCATTTTCATCTGTGGGTTTTCTCAATTTTGAGCCTGTTTGGATTAAGGGCATTTTGTTTTCTACAAAGCCAATGTGTCCTGATTCAGATGCTTACTTACATGGAAAGAGCTCAGAGTCAACTGAATGAAGAGTCGTATACGTTTTGAAAATCCTTGAACTTGATCATCAGTGATGAAAGCGAAGAGAATCTCATGAACACCCAATAAAGGAATGAGAACCAGTGTTGATTTTGCCAATCTGCAAATGACAACCAAATAACTTTCATGAGGGCCACATTGGAAAAAGGCAACATTTTCTGTTCTTCTGTGAATGCCTTTATTGAAGCTTTTATAGTTAACTTTCCAGTTCGTTTCCTTGGCTACACATAGAATGCCTTAAAGGCCAGTGTGGTCTTGTTCACTGATGTATCCTAACACCAGACTCATAGCAGATGCTCAGAAAACATGAATTGAATGAATGAAAGAATGAATGAATAAATTCTCCCATATAGATTAGGATATACCTACATTTCGCATGATGGGTAGATTTTCATGCACATGGCTGTCACTCTGGGACACTATACCAAGTTTGACAAATATCCTATTGCCTGGCTAACTGGTGTCTCTATCTCCTTTTATATTCAGGACCTCTACTGTCAGTGTTTTACTGAGCCTAGAAGGGGGTGGGGGGAATGGCTTGCCCAGGATCATACAGCCATTAAGTGGCAAATATCTGCCTGGAAGCAAGACTTCTGACTTCACACTCAGGCCCTGCATACTCTACTCAGGGTTTCATCATCAGCCCCCATGCTTCCCCTCAACCCTGGTGATGGCAAGGGCTACAGGAAATGAAAAATTGATCCTCCTGATAAAAAGTGCTATGTGGAAGTTCCCTGTTGTATATACTCTACACAAAAAAGACAAACATTCCTTTGTACCACCCACATGCAAAGTGTATAGCTGGATCCCAAACATTCCATATCACATACCAGTGGTTCCCAAACATGGCTATTTGACAGTTAGAATTTTTTACAGAGTTTTATATATATGTATATATACATACAAATATACACATACACATCTTCCTCAGTCCCAGTGATGACCCTCTAAATCTAAACTCTTGAAGGCTAGATCCTGGGAATGTGAATTTTTAAATAATTCTCCATGGGATACTGACAACTGGCTACATTTGAGAACAACTGCTCTTTACCATTGAGCTGCTTCTTGATTTAAAACTGAATTGGTGATGGTGACTCATATTCAGGACACAAACAAAGCTTCTATCATATACACATCGGGGGGAAAAAGAGCTAATGATTTTTTTAGCCTAAGTCACTTATTTAAAAGGTCAGACCAAGAGGTTTCCCTCAAATTTTGTGGAATTAAAGATGTGGAAATATGGAGGGTCACAGACAGCTCATGGACAGTGTCTTCAGGGAGGTTCAACTCCATCCAAGAGAAAGCAGCACTTACTGCAAATCCTGTGTCTGTGAGAGCCATTATAATGCAATGGTATCAAAATACCTCACCTTTGTGCCCTAAAAGGACCTCAAGACTGTAAGAACTGAGCAAAAGTCACCAAGAAGGAGGGACTCCACCTGAGCACATGGGCTGCATGTCCCATGGCCTTAACCATCAAAGAGAGGCCAAGGAGTGGGGAGTCTGAGACACAGGCCCTCATAATGTGGTTCTCCTGTGCTGAGCTCACATCTTCCCCTACTCCCACCCACATAGCACTCACTTAGCTAAGCAACAAATAGGTGCTCCCAAGGAGAGACTATTTCAAGAGAGTGTTTTGTTTTTGTGCCTGTTTTTAATTTCCAGAAGTGTTTTAAACCCCTCTAGCTCAGAGGTTCCAAAGTGGCAACATGAATTATATTTGATCTACAGACATTTTCTGCTTATCCTAGGAGGAGATTTTTGTTACTGAAGACATCTTTAAAAGATTAGGAGATTTCAATGAAAGATGTCCAGGTTTCCAGCTTCTTTTGAAATATGGGGAGATCTGGCAACACTGGGCCCAAATTTCTGCTTGGCAATAATTGGCTAGAGCCTAAAGGTGGCTGTCCCTTTAAAGGAAACATGTATTCAACCCCCAATAAGCCTGCTGCAACCTTGCAAGCATTTGAGTCTGTGACGCTTGCCTTTGGTTATCTGGGTTTTAAGGACACATACTCACATTTTCACATATGTACCCATGTCAACTTATTTTTAGGGCTTTGTTATGATATTATGATTTTTAAATAAAATTTTAATTTCAGAATAACTTTAGATCTGTAGAAAAGTAGCCACAATACTACAGAGTTTTCCCAGATACCTTTCATTCTGTTTCCCCCAATGTTAAAATTTTACATAAACGGGTACATTTGTCAAAACTGAGAAACCAACATTGGTACATGACTAATAACTACACTCCAGACTTTATATGAATTTCACTAGTTTTTCCACTAATATTTTTTTTCACATTCTAGGATCGAATCCAAGATCCCACATTTAGTATGAGATGATTTTTAAAGAATGACCACCTTTTAATGAAGTTTTGGGCCATTTTAGTAACTACCACCTCTTGGGATGAATTTAAGAAGGGATTTCCCATTCTTCACCTCATTCTAACTTTTCCTTGGACAAAGTATTATTTGTGTCCCTGTTCAGATGAAAAGCCATAAATATCTATAGCAGTTTACTCTTATGAACTGTTTATGTTTATTTTTCATTTGTAATCATTTGTTTATTTAAATGGCTTAGTTTATTACAGTGGTTTAGTTATTTGACAAATATTTATTGAGCATCTGAGTAAATACAGTGGGAGAGAAGGAGCTAGGCTCAAAGGTAGTAGACTATCTGTGGCCTGGGTTCAAATCCAAGCAGAAACAGTACTTGAGCCTGGGTAAATTATTTAACCTCTTTATCTGTAAAACTGGGGATTGCACTGCTACTAATATAATATAAAATAGTAAAATAATAATATTAATAATAATAATACCTGACAGTGTAATTGTAAGGATTAACCATGTGGCAAACCCTCCAAATAAGTGGTATCTGATACATGATGAATGATCCCTAAAATTGAGCTATCCTTGTTTTTAAAGAGTCATCCCTGCCCTCGAGTTGCTTACAACCTCAACGACTTTGATCAGTTTTACTTCCATTTGTAAATTTTATGGTGTGTTTGGTTGCCCACCAGAAATTCCTTTCATAAAGAGCTCTGGGGTTTAGTATGTGAAGAAATGATTTTCATTTATAAATTCATTAAGAGCTCTGCCCCACGCATCACAATAACAGTTAAAACTGTCTAGGGAAAAGGAGCCATCTCGGTGCTGGCAACACAAAGAGAGCTCCGACTGCACCGAGGGTCCACGGATGTCTCTCTGCCTTCCAGGACCATTGCTCTCCCTCAGGCATGCTCTCCTTCTCCAGGCCAGATGAATGAGCCAGTTACAGTTTCCTCTGCTTCAGTGGTGGAAGTCCAGGGACAATGGCTGGGACTACAGAAGTTTCTCCAGCTTCTAGCAACTTGCCATTTTGGCAAGGCCTAAAATATGTTTAACTTAAACTTTCCTAAAATAGACTCTTGGAGGGGGACCAAATCTTGAGAGCTGTTTTCTGAAAGTTCTCAAAAATCTGGGAAAGTTGGAGGCAGGCCTGTTCCTACCAGAATTTAGACAAAAAATGCACTAGACCCCATCACTTAGTGGGAAGAGAAGAGCCTTCCAACATGGAAGAGTACAGTGTAAACTGGGGGTGCTGATGACCCACGGGGTTCCAAGTTCATTTCCTAGAACTTGGAAACAAAGGAGGTTGCACTGCTTGGAGAGAAAAACAGGCAAATGGGTGTCCTGAGCGACAGGGCCCTGACGTTTAGCTAATTAATAATCACAAGCAATGCAATTGCTTTGTACTCTGCATGGAGGAAGAGTCAGTAAACAGAAAGCAGATGGCTGACCAAAATGGCAGGAATTATCACAAAGAAGCAGGGAGTTCACAGTACTTATCCAGTCCTATCTGTGGAGATTCTGGGGAATGAACTTCCCTCTCACCATGCAGGTGGCACCACAGGACAATGGTGGTTTTTTAGGACACCAGCAAGGATTCCTTCATTGCCAATCACTTTACTTGAGGATGTCACCAACAATCTTCTGGTGACCACTTTGTGTCTCTGGATCTTCTGGTGTCAAAGAGGACTGGAGGCACAAGGAGGAACCCTCCCTCCCTCCCTCCCTCCCTCCCTCCCTCCCTTCCTCCCTCCCACCTTCCACAGCCTCTAAGAATGAATAGTTGTATACTCTGATTTACATATTAATCTCTCATAAGTTTGGTTTGCATCAATCAGCTCTCCAAGTCTCAGCCACTCAGGAACACTAATAAGTCCCCAGTACGGTCACCAGTTACTGACAAACTTGCTAAGATGAGGTATCTTATCCTGGGAGGCCCAAGTAGGCATGCACCCAGTTTCCTCTTTTCAAGCCTTTTTCTCATACAAATATGGGAGAGAGGAAAGTTTTCAGACACGTCGTGTATGTCAGGCAATGTTACTCTTTCTCTTCCCTAAATAGCTATCCTAAATCATACTGGGTCTCCCCAGTATCTTGATTTATGCTTCCCTAAGATCATTGGGTAGCACACACTCTGGGACTGTGCAAGGTGATCCGTTTGGTATCAGAAGACAATCTAACAAAAGAAGAAAATAGAAATTTTATGTATATTCATTTTTATCTATTCTTCATAATTTTCTATTTTTTGGTATATGTTATAAGGTATATATTAGTTCAGCACACTATGTGTACATATGTTGAGAGTCATGCTCAAAATTTCTTTACTGATGGAAATGTATGATCAGAAAAGTTTGGAAACCACTATCTGAGATAACTCTAAAATGTCTCTTGGAAAAAGGACATAAAGTCTGTTTAGAAACACATTTGCCTTGTTTTTCTAGAGCATCTGATCCAGTGATCTCCCGCTCTGGCTGTATATCAGAATTTCCTGGAGACTCGACTGTAAGAAATCTATGTGGGGGGCTCTATTCCTTGCTTACTGAGTCAGAATACCCAGTGGAGGGGCTCACCAATCCGTACTTTTGGCTAGCTGTCAGGAGATGCACGGGAAGATATGGTGGGCTTTGTCAGCACATAATAGCAGGGTTTAGGTTTCAGTCTGTGTGGAAAGTGGTGCCTTGGCATTTGCCTGCTCCCTGTTTCTGTCTTCTGGGAATACTGTCTTCCGTTGGGTTTCCAGGGTGCCTGTGTTTCCCCTGCACCTGGTTAGTGAGAGGATAGCCCTCTCTGAATGAACCCTCACAGCACAGACTAGAGCAGCTCTGCTCTTGGCCTTGGATCTCCACCCTAAGAGAGTGATAGAAAAGACTGAGCCTTGGGAACAGGGCCAAAACAAACAAACAAACAAACAAACGAACAAACAAAAAACTGTCAGCCTCTTGGAGGCTCCATCTCAGGCACCAAGAAAGACAGCAATGCTCTGTGTGGTCCAGGACAGCCAAAGTGGCCTATGGCTATGGGCCAACTACAGCATGTATTTGCCTAGTCCTGACCATGTGTCTTTATTTTTCTGATCTCCTGGGGAAACAGTTTTAGGTAGACAAGATTTAGAGTCTGGATCCTGGGCAAATACTACTCACCACACCTGATTAGATTGGGACAGCTGCATCTATAACCTCCTTTAATCCTGATAACAAGTAGGAGGTGGGTCTGGTGTGGCACTTCCACTTTACACATCACAAAACAGACCCAGAAAGGCCAAGTGACTTGTCCAAGGTCAGTCACAGAGTCTGGGGTCATGGCCAGTATCAGCCCTCTTGACTCATATTCCACACCAACATCCCAGTCTTTGGTGAGTTAGGAGGTGTGCTCCTTGCAGACAAGGTCCATATCGTATTTACCTTTTATTCCAAGCACAGTGTCAGGCATATTGCAGGCATTCATTAAATGTTTTTCAGATAACTAGAAAAACTACCTTCCCAGTGTACCTGGGTCAGGCCCTATTCTGGCCTTAGTCAAGTGAGAAAAAGAGCTACAGCCATCATCACTCACACCTCTGCTTCTGGCCTGCTATGTAGACTAAAATTCCTACCCTTAGAGCTACTCTTTTGAGTTAAAACACTCTTTTCCCAAGACTCCTGCTGAAGTGAACATATCCCATAAGTAATAAAGAGTAACTGTATTTACAGCAGTGCAGATCTCCATAAAAACCTATGATCTGACTTACTGTAAACTGGGACTACTGTCACTTTGGAAGGCAGGAGATGGGATTCAGCAAAGCCATGTCATAAAGAAAGAGTGGCTATGTGAAGAATGTACTTCCTTGGACTCTAAAAGTTGGTGGTCTTATTTCTCAAGGTCTCAAAAACACTCAAATATTCTCTTTCGAGTTATGAATATGTTTTTTATTGTTACCTCAAATCCCTCCAGAAGGAAGGCAACTACCTAACTTTCCTTCATATCATACTCTCTTTTTCCTGTAAACCACCTATTTTTAGGAGCATTTTACCAGTTTCCTGCTGGGGGGACTTGGGTCCTTGACTATGTACCATTTACTTCATTTTCATGGGGCCAGAAGGCCCTCACCATTGGCAAAAGTCCTATTGATACTTTTTTAGAGGGACTCTCCCTGATATCCTTGTCTTAGGAGATAAACATAGGATGCAACTCATTCTCCCTCTCCCAAGACATTAGCTAGAACAGCCAGAAGAGATCACAACAATCTTGAACCACTGGGTGCCGACCTCAGGCCACTCACCTGTATTTGTAATCTCTGAAGCACATTTGATGGGCTTTGAGCTTAGAAATGAGAAGTTTGAGAATTTTCAGGAAGATGAAGAAATTGACCTTGGGGGGGAAAAAGCAGATATGGGTAAGTGATGGACTCCATATAGCTATGAATATTGAAGTCACCCTGGGCCTTGCCATTAGATCCTTGTTCATGTAAATCAGGGGCAGTTTGGCAGATAACTGGTCAGGTAGTAAGTGTTTGTGGTGATCCCCACTCTTCCGAAGGTCATTTCAACTGAAAGCCTGAGAAGGTTCCTGAAAAGTCATTTAGTTTATTCTTCTGCCTCAGGGATGCCCACTACTACAGTCATCTGAGAAAGGCAGGTAGATATTTATATTATCATTATTAACTAACATTTATTGGATACTTACCAGGCATCGGGCTAACTTTCCATACATTATCTTATTTAATCCTCACAACAACCCTCTGAGGAAGCTACACTATTTTTACACATGACACAAAGAGAAAACAGAGGCACAAAGGAGGCAAGTACAATTCTCAATTTTGCACAGGTAGTAAGTGACTGAGCTAGTGGTAATTAAATCCAGATGTATCTGCTTACAACCCTCTGTTCAGTTTAACAGAATGCCACACTGCCTGACTTCTGTGAAGACCTCCAATCTATCAGTGTCTAACTGGAGGTCTTGTTGCACCACAGAATTCACTGGAAAGCACATTTCCTCCACTCTCTAGACTGTTTTCCACAATGGTCACAGATTGGGGAAATTCAACATTTCACGGTCAGCCTTGGAAGAAATTTAAAGATATGTCTGCAAATCCTTTGACATCTCTCCCTTCAAAAACTAGAGATTAATATCTAATGAAAAAAAATATGATAGCAGTGATGCTATGTGACTTCTAAGGTTAGGTCTTCAAACAGATGGCTTCCATCTGATTCTCTCTCTCTCTCTCTCTCTCTCTCTCTCTCTTTCTCTCTCTCTCTCTTTCCATCTCTCATTGCTCACTCTGAAGAAAGCCAACCACCACATTCTGAGAACACTCAAGCAGACTATGGGGGGACACACAGGGGAACTGAGTCCTCCTACCCACAATAAGACCCAGTTGACAGCCATGTGTGTGAGCGACCTTGGAGGCTAATCTTCCAGCCCCAGGCAAGTTTTTAGATAGTTGCAGCCCTGGCCAATATCTTGACAGCAACTTCATGAGAAATCATGAGTCTCCTGGAAAGGTAGAAGAGGGAGTGGTTGAGTGCAGGTAGGACTTGGAAAATGACAACAAGGTTTGTGAGAAGGATATTGGAGAAAGAGGAAGGGCTACTTCCTGCAAGGCCTTTCGATCATGAGTCTCCTGGAAAGGTAGAAGAGGGAGTGGTTGAGTGCAGGTAGGACTTGGAAAATGACAACAAGGTTTGTGAGAAGTGATATTGGAGAAAGAGGAAGGGCTACTTCCTGCAAGGCCTTTCATGGTCACACTAAGGATCTTGGGTTGTCTTCTGAAAACAATGGAAAGCCAGTGATGAATTTTAAGCAGATAAGTGACCTGGTCAGATGTGCATTTCTGCATTTCGGAAAGGTCATGTTAGTAGAAGTGTGGAGAATAGTTTGGATGACAGGAAGACTGGAGGAGGGGAGACCAGTTGGGAGGCAGTTTCAGAGTTCCTGAGGGAGGACAATGGAGAAGTGAAGTAAAGCAACAGCCTGGGTACATCAGTGATGGAGAAGGATTCAAAATTATTAAGGAGTCTGAGTAAAATGACCTTTGTTATTTGTTGGATGTGGGGGTCAAAGATGGCCCCAAAGGTTCTCGGTGGATCTCAAATGTGTGGTAGTGACCAATGGAAGAGGAAGAGCTTTTGTGTCCAGTAATTTTGGACACAAAAGATGTCCCAAGGCATTTTTATTCAGAGATATCTATTTCTGGACATGAATAGAGAGGTCCCAGACAGAGCATGGGGCCATTAGAATAGGTGAAATTGTTGATGGTCCCTATGTAAACAGGGAGAAAAAGAGGGTTAAGAGAGCCACCTTATAAGAAAGGGGGAAAGTGGAGGAAGTGGAAACAGCAAAAGAAATTGAGAAAGAGCAGGTAGGGCAGTTGGAGCGAATCACAAAGAAATGGTATTGTGGTAGCTCACAACAGCAAGAATTTTAAGAAGGTTTAAATGCTACATGAAGCTTAAGCAAAACAAGACAGCTTTTAGCAACAAGGAGCTCACCAAGAGAAGCTGCAGTTCACAGCAGGGAGCACAAGCCATATTGCAATGCTTTATTTCATGAATGAATTGTGAAGATGGGAAACAGCCAGTGTACATGATGTATAAGAGGCTTGGCTGAGAAATGAAGCAGAATGATGGCACAGTAGTTGACAAGGGATGCAGAATAGAGATAAGGTCTCTCTACTTTTATTTGCAGGGCTGAAAAGGGTTTTGCTTGCAGTTGTTTTTAAAATTGAAAAGACTTAGCCATGCTTCTATGCAATGGAGAAATTGCTGATAAAATGGTATTTGGGTGACAATGGAATAAATTCTTTGCAGATATTGAGCCAACACAGTACTAATGTTCCTATCCAGAAACAAAAACTTTAACTACATATTGAGATATAAGCTGCAGAACCCACATATACCTGTTTTGACTTGCCTTACTGGCTTTAGGAAAATCAGTGCTCAAGGCTAAAAGCCTAGGGTTTCAGGCAAGGGGCTATTTATCCAATCCACAAGCTAACAAGAATGATGGAGATTCCCAGCCAAAGAATATTTAGTAACAGAACACTTAAATACCAAGTAATTTATCCCTTTTAATGGGATATCTGTTTTTCATCACAAAGAGAAAACGTTTTGTTCTTGGCTTAGTGATTTGTTGAACTTGGGTATTTTTCTCACGAAATAAGCTTCACAGAGGAAAGGGACGTATTTCAACAAATTAATTTCAATCAGGACTGTCTCCTAAGAAATGATAGATTCTAATGAAGAGCATGTTGATTTGTTGTTCTTTGTGTCTTCCAGAGACCAGCCAGTAGAAAATGGTCATCAACCAATGGGCCATAAGGAGGAAGTACTTATTCACTGCCATGAAATGCAACACTAGCTGGTTTACCATGGAGCCCTGTTCATCTAGGCTTCCCAGAAGACAAGTCAGGAATCACATTTGGATGGTACTATTCATCATTTGTGCACAAGCAGGAAAAGGCTGAATGAGAAAATTTTTTTAGCACCCAATGAACGAACTCCTCTTGGATTCTGTGACCAGATCAGAGGTGCTTAGGATCCCAAACATAATAAGGTTTCCTTTATGTCCTAGACAGTACAGAATGCATTATCAAAATGTTACATACAGTTTTGGTGGCACTGCTTTGGCAACCCAGTTCTTGTACTCAAATCTGGGCCTGCAGGTTGGCAGAGGTCATGGCCAGTTTGACAGGGGTTCATCTACCCCTGAACTCAATCACCTACCCCAAAGTCCTTCCTCTGACCTGCAGTGTGGACTAAAATGCCTACCTTTAGAGCTACTCCTTTGGGTAAACACATCATTCCTAAGAGTCCCTCTGGAATGCACCTATCACATAGAAGGTAAGGAGTAACTAGGAGAGAAGGGAGAGAGTCATTTCTTTTTCTCTCATTTATTCATTTGTTCATTTTTTTTTAATGAAAGTTTCAGTAAATTCCTATGATTTTACTTACGGCCACCATGGAAAGCAGAAGATGGGATGCAGCAAAGGTAAGTTTTAATGACGTGGAAAAATCTGAGGTATGAGGAAAATTTCACTGAGCCTTTCAGAGGAGGGGAGTACGGAGTGAGGCTATGTCTCGGGAAACCCGAGCAGCAGAAAGCCCCTGACCTCCTGGTGAGGAAGAAAACCTAGAGAGGGATGAGGTCATTGAAAACTAATTTTACTAATTCTGTAACTTTACCAAGTCCTCTAGCTGTCAGAGAAGATTCAATAAGAATGAATGAAGGCATTTGACTTTATGACTTTGCGAAGTCAATAGATGGTTCATTCAATTGATTATCTCAAAAATGTCACCCAATTGGGTGTTCAATCTGCTAACTCTAGAAATCAGAATATGAATTGAACAATCTTGCACAGCTTACTCATTATGTAAGGCTGTCCTGAAAGGGTTGGACTAATCAAGGCTTTATGGGTTTTCTACTGGGAGGAGGAGAGACTAGGATATAAGACTATACCGTTGTCTAGGATGCTTCTATACTAAAAGTGTACTCAAGGGTAACAGGTTAATTTAAATAATGAAGTCTTATGTCCTGAAGGAGTTGAGAGTTATGGAATTTCTGTTTCTGGTGAAAGACCCAAAGAGCATTTGGATTTTTCAGGTTGTCACATTATGCTCATTTCTGAAACAGAGAGACTGGCAGATGAAGTTGGCTGATATGTCTGGAAATCCAGCATGATGTACATTCATATCAACCCAGATGCTGATCAGCAAATTCAGACCCATTCTGGGGACTTTTGGGAGAAGCCCAACTATGATAACTGGGCATGCTCACCAGAGAGGCTGAGTCTGGGATGGGAGACATTTCTTAGTCACACTGCTCTGTTCGCCATGCGCAGTTGGCTTTTCCTAGAAGCCTCTGTTCTATCTCCAGAAAATAGGTACCAGCCTCAAATTTTGCCAAGATGAAAGATTGTGCCCTGAAATGCCAAATGCTATCATCTTGATCTTCATTATTATGTTACTTTTTAGTACTTCAGTTTAAATAGAAGGTATGTAGAGTCAGGAAATTCTTTTCTTTTCTTAACACGATAAAGGTGGGAAGTTTGTTGAGTTTGTTTGTTTTTGTTTATTTCATAACCTAGTGCAGTTAGGGGAGCTCTGCTCCATGTAGTCTTTCAAGGACCTATGTTCCTTTAATGTTGTAGTTTAAAAAATTTTATTTCGGAGTTCGAGTTATGTCTACTCAGTTCAGTGGAAACCTGCAATGTGTAGTCATATGACCAAACATGAAGGCAGATATTGGCTCAATCATGGTCTGATGAGTCTCCAAATGAAAACTATTAGGCTCTAATTTTTCCTGAGGACTGAAACTATATAAATGTACATCTTTTTTTCCCTTGAAAGAATCAAGCTAAGCACAAAGAAGGTGCTGAATAAATGTTAAATGAAGGTATAAGAGAGCAAATGAATGCTATTCCAGTGCTAAGGAAGCCCAACATGGAAAAGTTCTGATTCCATCAATCTGAGGTGGAGTCCAAACTAGGTATTTTTTTAAACCTCCAATGTTGTTCCAATGTGTAGGCACTGTCTGTCCAGGATTCCTCAACTTCAGCTTTATTAAAATTTGGGTCTGGATAATTCTTTCTTGTGGGGGCTATTCTATGCACTGTAGGATGTTTAGCAGCATCCCTCACCTCGACCCACTAGGTTCCATTAGCATCCCCACCCTAGTGTGGCAATTAAAAATGGTTCAGACATGGCCAACATCTTCAGAGGAAAAAGCACCCTTGATTAAGGACAACTAGTCTAGTCCAAGTCTGATTTTATAGGTAAGGAAAAAGAAGCCCAGAGAGGTCAACTCACTTGGCTAAAGTACAAATGGCAAGTTAGTCATGAAACTCAGGCTCCTGACTCCTAGAAAGGCTCCTTCCACTTCACTGTAGAGCCTTTCTTTCCTTTTTCATGTATGGTAGAACACATTAATTTCAGTTTCCTGGGACCCCTGAAACTAGGGTACAGAATCCTAGAGCTGGGTGGCTTGGGAAAACATGAGGTTCAGTGCCCTGTTCTTCAAGAGAGATTCTCTTCTTAGAAATTAATAGAGATGGATATCACAAAGCTCTTCTCTTTGGTCCATGTCAATGTTTTACCAGTTCATAGTCAAATGTTTTCTTGTCACCAACAAGAATTTTTCCCATTTCTATTCAAGACTATTTTCTCTTGTTCAAGCTGCTATAGACACAGATGACAATAGTTCAGAAATGCACTCTGTAAGACCTTCATAGATCCAAGGATGATTGTAAAATTGACCCTTCCAGGCATACCTGTTGACTTTCCTTAATTTGGGGGAATAGAGAGATTAATAAAGCGCTCAGTCTCCAAGGAGGAAGAGAGTTCACCAGGCAGATGTGGGGCCATCAGATGGGCATTCCAGGTGGAGGGACAGCATATGCAAAAGTATGAGAGGAGTGGAATACCAGAATGGATTTAGGAAACTGAGTTTCTTCATATAAATACAGCATGGGTGCTTGTGGTGGGAAGGCTGGGCAGGGAATAACAACGCTTACCACACTAAGGAGTTTAAAACAAGGCTGAGGGCAATAGGGAGCCATTAAAAAGTTGCAGGTAGAAGACAGATGGAATTAAATTTTGCTCAAGGAAGACCACTCTGGTGGCAATACAGAGGATGAATCACCAGGGGCAAGAATGAAGAAAGGAGACTAGATAGGAGGCTTTTACAGAAGTCTGCACAAGAAACCCCTAGAGGCTGAAGAGTGGGATTAAGGAAAAGGAGACGGCTTGGAGAGATCTTTAGAGGAAGAATTGACAAGACTTGAAGTCCAAGTGGATGTTGCAGGCAAGAAGAGGAGAGAAGCTAGGAGGGCACCCAGGTTTCTGGCTTAGGTGACTGGTAGATGGATGGTGGTGTCATTCGTTGGGCTGGGCAAGCAAGAGGTGGAGGTATAGATGAAATGAGTGAGCTAAGGTGACTGTGTCCATTTCTGTGTACCTGGACATGATTAGAGTTGTAGAAGCAACAGCATGAGACGGTCATTTTATCTAAGATGAGAAGACGAAGCTAATTCTCTTATCCTGGGAGGACAGAATGTGGTTCCAGGAACTAAGAAGCACCAGGAGAAACTAGCACACACATCAGCCAGCCGTGGATGTCCAAGCAGTAAGTTCTAGAGCAGTGGTTTGAGCCCTGGCAGTCCATTTGAATCATTTGGGGGCTTTTAAAACAGCAACTGCCTAGGCCTCACCTCTAGAATTTCTTATGTAATTCTCTGGGGTATAAGCCGCTGTGAAGTTTCTAATGCACAGCCAATTGATGTGTGGGCAAAGGGCTTCACAGACTTTAATGTACACCTGAAATCTCAGAATCTTGTCATAATACAGATTCTGATTCAGCAAGTCCAGGATAGGGCCTGAGAACCTGGGTTTATAACAAGCACTCAGGTGATCACACTTTACGCAGAGTATAACAAAATGTTTTTCGACCCTGGCTGCACATTAGAATCTTCAGGCTACATCTGAGGTCAATGAAACACAAATCTCTGGGGATAAGACACAAGCAAAAGACGCCCAGGGAATTCCAAGAAAAACCAAGATTGAGAATCATTGATGAAGCCTCTAAAAGATTGCAGGGGAAACTTTAGGGGTCCAGCTGGACTGAGCCTGAGCTCCATCCTAGAGAGAACCTGCTGACCTCCATTCTGCTTTATTCTGCCTGGTTAATGAGAATCTTCTGGTGCCCAGAAGTGTGGGTCACAAGTGTTCACTGAGTAAGTTTACGAAGGACCTGCCATATGCTTGGGCTGCCTACCAGAATGAATAGAACATGGGGCTTGCAGTCACAGCAGACAGATTTTAAACAAATGCTTGCAATAAAACATTGCTGGTGCTGTAGCAGAAGTTTGTACAAGATCCAGGAAGGACATGAAGGAGGGTGTGACCGTTTCTACTTATGCAAGGTGAATGTCACGTACAGCTGCCAGGTGGATAAGGCAGCAGAGAAAGGGAGTTCAAAACTGAGGAGAATCTGAAGCAAGGTACTAGGACATGAGAGATCCTGCAGCTGTCAGTACTCCAGGCACATGGGCTGGAGGCAATAGACATTTTAAAGTCAGCAGCATGGTGTTGTGGTTACAAGTGTGAATGTCATACAGTCAGAGCCTTTGGGCTAAGATCCGGTGCCCCCACTTACTAGCTCTGTGACTTTAGGCAAGTAATTTGTCATCTCCTCAGTGTCCTCACCAATAAAAGGAACATACAATGGCACCTAGCTCACAGGTTTGCTGGGAAGATTAAATGAGTTATACACACAAAGCACTCAGAATGGTTCTGGCATGTAGGTGTAACTCAATATAAATGTTACCGGGCAGTAATGGAAGTGCTCAGCCAGGAGGTGGGTCCTGGGATCACAGCTGAGCAGTGTGGCTGGAGAAGAGAGAACTGTGGAGAAGTGAGAGATGGGGTGGGGGTCAGGCAGGGCTCATGATGCCACACTGGGATGTATGTGGTCAGATTTCACTTTGAGCCCTTGCTCTCAGCTGTGTGTAGAAAGGCTAGAGGGGCAATAACCAGGAGCATGCATGCCACGGCTCAGGCCAGGTGTGACACAGGCCTCAGAATGATAAAGCACATCTCTGCACTCTTGTTTTTCCTGCCATTTCAATGAACATTTTTCATTCCCGGTCACACCCAGGTCTTGGCAGAGTATTGCCTACTATCATGGATAAATATTGATGTTCTTCTATGAAAACAAGGCTTTTCTTTCACGAAACCGCAAACGCCATATTATCTACATAAAATAGCAAAAATGAAATGCCTGGCAACCCCTTGGAGAAGAGAGAGGGCAGAGCACGGATGGCAGCGCCTGGCTCATGGGTATCCAGAGGTGATGACCCCATGCCGAGACAGAAGGACTTTCTGCTTCCCTCCAGGATCCTGCTTATCCTTCCAACCGTGCCTAACTCTGTCCCTTCCCCCGGCTTCCTGGGCAGATTTCATTCACTCACACTGCCATCTAAAGGAGCCTGAGATTCTGGGCCACACAAAATAAAGGAGCCTGAGATTCTGGGCCCTTCTTTCTCAGGGCCTCATCATCTCCTGACTTTAACCCCCATCACATTTTGGGTTAATATTGATCACATGTTTTCTTCTTTTAAAAGAAGCTTCCTTAGTCTCCCCTCCTTCCTGCTAATGGTATTAAAATCCAAGCCAATAGCTTCGCAATCCCTGGGCTAGTCCGTGGCTGAAGGTGCTTGTATTCCCAGGGCCTTGTACCCACCATGACCATTCCATACGGGATCACTAAGCTGATTATGGGTTTCTAGACATAGCTTGAAGACCTAAAGAGAAGGAGGCTGGTAGTATAACCCTGAGTTTGGGTCCTGAACCAGAACAAGAAGTTTCTAACTTGTTCCTTCTCATTCAGTAGATCCTACTCACAGCTGAGTCTCCTTCTCAAGGGATTGGGCCTAGGCTTTCTGAGCCAAAGAATTTGGTGGGGAACGGGAGGGGGGCAGCAAAGGGGTGGAAGTGGGGTCCTCCACAACTGCTGAGCTCAGAGAGGAAAAAGGGTGGCGGGATGATCCTTACTGCCACACAAAGCAGCATGGGTCCTCGGATGATCCACCAGATTTTCTTATTCCCATTGGTCCCCCAGCACCTGTGGCAAAGAGTAGGCAGCATAAGAAGACAAAATCAAGATGAGGCTGAATATAGAAAGCATCATGCCATCTGGAAGAAGGATGGTCATACTCAAGACTTACCTATCATTCTCCTGAGAAGTAGTTGAGGAGAAAGAGAACTCAAATCTCTTTCTATTAGTATGGTACTGTTGACTTTTCTTACCATTAAAGTGCACTTCAATACTAACAGCTTGGTGTATATTTTTACATACTTTTTTCCATGTTTATACAAATATATTTTCTTAATTATATAAGGGACTTTTTGGTGGTGATTATTTGGAGGAAGAAAATGCGATTACATAATATGTATTATTCAGCAACAAGCAGTCTTAACAACATGCTGTTGAGATTCAATTCCTAGAGAAAAAAAAAAGCTGTAGAACTAACTAGTTTCCTCAGTAGTCTCATAATATTCCGCAATATAGGTATGTCACAATTTGTTCATTGATTCCTATATCAATGGATGTTCAGAGGTTTTTCATTTGTTTTTGTTTGTTTGTTTTACTTTTTAAATAAGATATAATTGATATATAACATAATATTGGTTTCAGGTATACAACATAATGATTCAATATATAAATATATTGCAAAATGATCACCACAATAAGTTTAGTTAACATCCATCACCACATAGAGTTACAATTTGTTTTTCTTATGAAGAGAACTTTTAAGGCTCAGTCTCTTAGCAACTTTCAAATATCCGATACAGTATTATTACCTATAGTCACCATGCCGTACATTCTATTCACAGAACTTATTTATTTATACTTAGAAGCGTGTACCTTTTAATCACTTTGACCCATTTCATTTTGCTTTCCCTTACCTCCCACTGTGAATGATGATGCAATAACCATTCTCATGCCTATATCCTTACATATGTAGGATTGCTGATGACATATGCAACAAATTTTTGTGCTAATTTTATACTAATGTGCATAAGTAACTAAATTAATAAACTAATTACTATTTTTAAAACTTTGATTATTTTATCTACATTCCTAAGTATATTCTAGATGGCCAAAATGGAAGGAGGTGTATAGTCTCTTCGGGAATATGGTATATACCCTTGTATTTGGGCGTATCTGTGAATTACTGCCTCAGGGAAGTAAGAAAGCAGGTGAATTACCTACCCTGTGTTCTCTAGCTGTGCACGGACAATACTCCAGGGCACAACAAACAGCAGTGGGAAGGCTGGGGAGGGAACAGGGAAATGTAGTTAGGAGCTGGTCAGCCAAACCTGCCTGCCTCCCACCCCAGCCTGATGAGCCAAGCACAGCTGTTTAAAACTTATAAAAGCCCAAACATCATATAATTTCAGACTGGGAGAACTGGAGGCCTAGAGTGGCACCAAGCCCATCCATTGTTTTACTGTCAGAAAACCAGGAAGTAGAGAGGAGAACAGTCTTGCCAATATAGCTTAGAGTAAATTCAAAGACATTAAGCAAAATCTTCTGAATTGCAAGCTAAGCTTATTTCTTCTGAATCCTACAGTCTCAAATTCTTTGAAAGCTTGTGACATACAGGTTCCAGGCCTCATCTTGAAGACTTAGTCAGTGTTATGGTTTGTGTCCCCCCAGAATTAACATGTTGAAGCCCTAACCCCCAGCCTGACAGTATTTGGAGATGAGAACTTGGGAGGTAAGTGGGTTTGGAAGAGGCAGTGGGAAAGGGGCCATCATGATGGGATTAATGCCCTTATGGAAAGAGACCAAAGAGCTGGTCTCTCTCTCTCTCTCTCTGTCTCTATCTCTGTCTCTGTTTCTCTGTCTCTGTCTCTGTCTCTCTCTGTCTCTCTCTCTCTCTTTCTCTCTTCAGAGTCTCTTGTCATTGAGGAATTATTTGTCTCAGAATCCTCCCTCCAGTTGGGTCTCTAACTCTGACCAAAGACTCTATTGGGCTCTCCCATTCCGAAGGGTTCAAGGAGAAGAGGCCAGGGGTTTAGGTTACTCACCCCAACCCACCAGTAGGTATCTGGGCCACAGCCGCCTTTCAGAAATCACTGTGGGCTCCAGCAAAGTGTAAAGGTAAAGGCCTTCCACCAGAAGCCACGAGTAGTTGGCACCCACGAAGTAGTGCAGGAGAACCTGGGCAGAGCGACAGGAGGCAGCTATCTGCATAGGACAGAGCACTGAAAGATGAGTCCAGGCTTTCCTAGAATCTGAACCCCAAGAGGGCAGCGAGGGGCCTCCCTACACACAGCCCCTCCCTCTTTACTCCCCTCTCTCCCAAACTCTTGCTGACCAGCTCAGACAGGTTAACAACAATTTTAAAATGTGAAGAAGGGTTTCATGTACGTTTCAAAGCTCAGCCTCTTCCTTGAAACTATGGGCTTTTTGAGACAAACAAAAACAAAATTCATCATCAGTACCTCCCTAAAGGAAACACTAAAGAGTTATATTCCCTGATCTCAGTTCAATTAAACTAGAAATCAGTAAATAAAAAAATCTTCATATGACTGGAAATAACAAAATAAACTTGTAAATAACCCATAAATCAAATTAGAACTTATTTCTGAACTGAATGAAAGGAAAATTCTGCATATTAAAATTTGTTCTGTGCAGCTAATACCGCACTTCAAATGATACTTATAACTTTAAATGTATTAATATAAAAAGGAAAAGGCTAAAAATCAATTATCTTAAATATCATGTCAGAAAAAGAACAGCAAATTAACCCCAAAGAAAGTACATGGAAAAAATAATAAAGATGAAAGCAGAAGTTAATGAAATAGAGAACATAAAATAAAAAGAATTAACAATACCAAAAGTTTGTTTTTTGAAAAATCCAATAAAACTGAGAAACTCCAGCAAGTATGATCAAGGTACAAATGATCAGTATCAGCAATGAAAAAAAATATGATTATAGATGCAATAAACCTTAAATAGATCTTAAGAGACTATGAACAATATTATGCTAATAAATTTGAAATATTAGATGAATAGATAAATTCCTAGAAAAACACAAGTTTTTCAAGTTACCTTGTAACACCAGAAGAAATAGAAAATCTGAATGTAAGAATCATAATTAATCCAAAATTAAAAGCCTTCCAATAAAGAAAACCCTAGGCCCAAATGGCTTCACTGGAGTAATTTTCAAATATTTGAGAAAGAAATAATGCCCATCTCAAATAAATTCTTTCAGAAAATAGAGAAAGAGAAACAGGTTTCATTTGTTTTAAAAGATCCAAAAAGCTTTTGTCCAAAAGCTTAACCAAGGCATTACAAAAAAAGCTTAACCAAGGCATTACAAAAAAAGAAAATTACTCAAGAATGTAGATGAGGAAATTTTAAATGAAATGCAGTGTTAGCAAATAGAATCCAGAAATATAGAAGGGAGAATAATACAGTGGAACCTAGTTGGGTTTATTCCAGGAATGCAAAGTTCGTTTAACAGGTTACTGCACTTACCATTACCAGGATAAAGATAAAAAACGTCTAAACAGATCCAGGTTTTAATGTGGAAAAGCTTTGCAGCTTTAAAAATGTCACTAATGAAAAAGGTTGGTCTGGTTCAATTCTATTGTTTACAAATGAAGAATTTCCCACTCAAGGGCCATCCAGCAGCTCCACTATGAACTCTTGTGCTGCTGATTTCCTTTACCTGCCCAGTTCTTGGGAGGGGTGTGTGTGTGTGTGTGTGTGTGTGTAAGTCAGACGATACATCTCTAACCACAAAGCCTTCAACACCTCTTTATTCCTTTATTTCATTATTTCCTTCGTCCCCTCCCCAGCCCCGCCTTCCTGCTCTGATTCCCCATACTGATCTACCAGGCGGGAGGCCAATGGTAAGGAGGGACATACCTCTGACACATAGGACATCCACTCCTTCTCATTGTTGGGCCTCTTGGAGTAAGAGTTGTAGAAGATGACGTCCTTCACCAGCACAGCCAGGGCTCTCAGGATGAAAGAAGCAAACAAGTTCATGTGGATGTAGTTGCGTGTGCAGTGGAGTTTTCTGTGCAAGGAGAAAACCAAGTGCCTTCCCTCAGGAAAGAATGGCTAGGACCAATAAGTGTGCGCTGAAACCCCTGTGTACCTATCACTGGAGGGCAGAGGTTCATAATGTAGGCTCCAGAGCTGAATGGCTGGGTTGTGAGATCTTACTCCTCTGTGCCTCATTTTTTTCATCTGTAAAATGGGAGGAAATTAGTAGCTAATATCTATATAACATGTTCGACATGCCAGGCTATGTTCCAAACCATTTACATCAAATATGACCCTCCGAGGTTCTACTGCCTGAGAAAAAGAGCCCTTACCCCAAAGGGTAATGGGAGGATTCAATAAACTAGTGGGTGAAAAGTGTTCACATAGTACCTGGCACATAATAAGTGCCCAGAAAATGTTAGCTCTCATTCCTTCTTCTTCACCCACCTGGAGCCTCTTGTAGCATCTTTTTTGTACTGGCTGATATAAAACTCTGCATCCTCAGTCTCCGTGGTTGAAAGGCCCTCTTCCATCCCTCTACTCTCACAGCCCTGCCTGGGCCTCTGTGTAGCACCTATCAAGTCCTGCTTTGCTTTAGAGGTATTATTACTTCTTAAATTTTGAATGAAAATTTGAAGCAGGTCCTTGTGTTTTATGATTTATGCATCTCTCTCACTAACTAAACTGAAGATCACTCAAGTGCAGGGATTGAGTCTTACTCTTCCTGAGGCAAAATGGATACTTGGTTGACCCAGGCTCTGCTCGTTACTTCTTGCAGGGTCAAGCAGTTATTTTCTTCTGGCTTGGTTCTGAGACCCTGGGGAGGTAAGTGGATACTAGCACGAATAACAGTGAGCACAGGCTGTGGAATTATCCCATTGTTCAAGAATTGCTCTCCCAATGGGATTGAGGGGTTGAGTAGGGCCAGACCTGGAGCTAGCAGAGCCCAGGTGGGGAATTGCTCCAGAGCTAGCCTCCAGGTGTCCATGGTCTCCTTCCAGGTCTCCTACATCTGTGCTGAATACTCTTTCTGCCTTATTATATACTCAGTTATGTACCTGAATGAGCTGGACTGTGAGATAGCTTTGGAGAACTCCCTAGTAGGTCTATAAATATCTCACTTGGGTGATTTCTAAAAACGTGGTTTAGTAAAATGCACTCAGGCTGTGGATTCTGAAAAAGTGTGTTAAGGAGTGAAAGTGTGCAAGCTCTGGACTGCCTGTTTGTGATTCTGGCTCTATCACTCATCAGCTATGTAATCTTGGGCAAGTTACTTGATCTTTCTATATTTCAGTTCATTCACTTATAAAATGGAGATAATAATAATACTAATATTCTAAGGTTAGAATTAATCTTGATTCTGATTAGGATGATACTTAAATTACTTAATGTATGTTACATGCTTAGAACAGTGCCTGGCTCTGAGGAAGTACTCAAATAATCGATAGCTGATTGGGGCTAGAAGACCCTGGATTGAAATCTCAGCTCTAACACTTAATCATTTGCTTTGGGAAAGTTTCTTAATCCCTTCTGTAAAAATAATGCCTCAGTAGAGTTGTAGTGAGAATGGGTTGTGGTAGTAATGGGTGTGATTAGGAATTTAGAGCAGAGCCTGACACACAGGAAGTTACCTAATCCAAAAGGGGCAAAAGCAGAGTTAGGAGTCCCAGATTCGACTCTCACTGTGCTTTGTGACCTGGGGTGAGTCAGTGCCTCTCCGTGGACATCTGATATCTATTTTTCCTTCACTGCAAATGGAAGGAATGGACACAGGCTCTCTCAGATCCCTTCCAGCTCTGATAAGCCATGACATCATCCAGCCCAATTCTCCGCTGCCTTCTAGAGCGAATTCCAGGGTATATGCCTGAGCACATGCCAGCAGAAGTTCCACTCACCGAAGACACAGGAGGAGGGTGAGAGCCAGGAGGAGGGAGACAATGGAGAGTGAGTACCCCACGGTGTACAATTGCTGCAAGGTCGACAGTAAGGCATGGTTTTCCACCTGAACACAGAGGAAGAGTAGACATGATCACCAAGCTAGGCAGCCATGGTCTCCAATCCCAAGCTCCATGCCCAGGACCACCAAGGTTCTAGACATGCACCCTATCCTTGTTGACATTTAAGTAGGGTAGCTTAGAGTGTTCTCCATCACATCTCAGAGGCCAAGGAGTCTTGATGAGTGAAGAGGCCACCTCACGTCTCACCTTCATGGCTGGTCTCACAGCCCAGCATTGGTGCATCAAGGTTCACAATATTATAGAAGAATTGTGCCCAGAACGAGAACACGTCTTGGGAGTGAGGACAGGTTTTTTTGCTCCTGGCCATGCTGTCCCTAGAATGTAGGGGTCTCTCTCTCTGGAAGATGGGGCCAGGTTTCCAACCAGATGTCTCCTTCCTAAAATAACATTTCATAGATGACCTCTTAGACAAAGCCCTAATAAAACATTGGAATATTTTCTCTGAGTTCCAGGATAACCTGATTATGAACAAAGGGTAATTTATTGGAAATTCTGTTTTATTAATGTGATTTTCCAATGGAATCTCCCCTTTTCACTGAATCTTTTATGTGTACCATCATCAAGATTATG
The DNA here is from genome assembly GCF_014176215.1 of Rousettus aegyptiacus. NCBI lineage: Eukaryota > Metazoa > Chordata > Mammalia > Chiroptera > Pteropodidae > Rousettus > Rousettus aegyptiacus. The sequence goes on from NW_023416309.1 coordinate 71,699,099, forward strand.
CTTCTAAGTAAATTTTTATAGAAGAACCCAGAGTAGAAACTTATTATCTGCTAAATTATGTCTTAAACTTCTCCACATAATTTGTTTATCAGCTTTGTTAAAGTATAATTGTTGTACAGTAAACTACACATTTTTAAAGTATAAGCCTTAATGAATCTGGACATGAGTTTATTTGCGATTTCATTATTGCATTCAAGATAATGAACATTTCCATCACTTACCAAAAGTTTTCATGACCCTTTGTAATATATTTCTTCTCACTACCCCCTGCCATCCTATTCCCAGACAAATACTGCTCTGCTTTCTGTCATTGGAGATTAGTTTGCATTTTATAAAATTTTATATAAATGAAATATTTTGATGTACTCTCTTTTTGTCAGGCTTATTTTCCTCAGAATAATTATTTGACATTCATCTATGTCATAGTATGTATCAGTAGGCCATTCCTTTTTTATTGTTGAGTAGTATTCCATTGTGAATATACCACAATTTCTTTATCCAGTCACCTATTGATAGACATTTGTATTGTTTTCAGAGTTTGGCTTTCACAAATAAAGTTACTATGAAATTTTCTGTGCAAGTTTTTATGTGGACAAAGGTTTTTATTTCTCTCAAATAACTATCTAGAAATAGAATGGTGGAATAGTGTGATACATGTTTTATTTTCTTAAGAAACTGCCAAAAAATTTTCTAAATAAATTATATCAATTTACATTTCCACTGGCAATGTATGAGAGTTCTAGCTGTTCTAGACTCTACTTTATACAGTCTTTTAAATTTTAGCTATTCTATTGAGTGTTTAATAATATCTTATTGTTTTAATTTGCACTTCTATAATAATTAATAATGTTGAGAATCATTTCATGTACTTATTTGCCATCCGTATATCTTATTTGGTAAAATATCTGTTTAAATATTTGGTTATCTGTTAAATTGGATTGTTTGTCTTAATTTTGAATTGTAGTCTAGATATAAATCTTGTGAAATGCATGTTTTGCCAGCATTTTCTCCCATTCTGTGGCTTTCCTTTTAATTTTTAAAAAACATTTTCAGAATAGGTTTTTTAAAATAAAATCCAATTTATCAAATTTTTCTTTAACACTCTATGCTCTTTGTGTCTTATTTTTAAAATCTTTACCTAGCCAGGGGCTTTAAGACTTTTAGCTATGTTTTCCCTAGAAGTTTAATAGATTAAGCTCTTATGTTTAGGTTTACAACTCATTTCTAGTTCATTTAATTCATAGTGTGAGGCAAGGATTGAAGTTCAGTTTTTTGCATTCAATTGTCCTGGCACCCTTTGTTGGTAAAAGTATTCTCTACCTTCCCCCCGCCTCCCCCCGTTTGTATTGCCTTGGTACTTTTGTCTAAAATCAATTGCCTTCATATGTGTGAGTCTGTTTCAGGACTCTGTATTCTGTTCCATTATCCTATATATTTATCTTTATGCCAATACCGTGCTATCTACTGTAGCTTTACAGTAATTCTTGAAATCAGTATTAGTCTTTCACCTTTGCTCTTTTTCAAAGTTGTTTTGGCTATTCTACATCTTCTGCATTTCCATATAAATTTTAGAATCAACAAAACTCTACTGGGATTTTGATGGAGATTGCCTTGAGCCTATGGATCAATTCGGAGTCTATAAACATAATATATGGCTCCAGTTAGTTAAGTTTTTAAAAATTTATCTGCACAATGCTTTGTAGTTTTCAGTATACAGGTCCTGCTTATCTTTTGTCAAATTTATCTCTGTGTTTCATATTTTAAATGCTGCTGTAAATGATATCATTTTATTAATTTCGATTTTTAATTGCTTGCTGTTAATATAAAGAAATGCAATTGATTTTTATATATTGATCTGTATTCTAAAAGCTTGCTAAGTTCACTTAGTAGTTTCAGTAGTATTTCATGTAGATTCCTTGGGATTTTCTATAGATGATCATGTTGTCTGTGAATAACATTTTTACTTGTTCTTTTCCAAACTCTGTATATTTTATTTCTTTGTCTTGCCTTATTATTCTGGGTAAGATCTTCAATACAATACTGAATGGAAGGGAGAAGAGTGAACTTATTATTTTGTTTAAGATTTTAGGGGAAAGCACTTGCTCCTCAATTAATAAGATGTCAGTGGCAATTTTTTAAAGATGCCCTTTTATATTAATTTCCTGTGGCTGCTGTAATAAATTACCACAAATTTGGTGGCTTGAAATAACATGATTTATTGTTTTACGGTTCTGGAGAACAGAAGTCTAAAATCAGTTTCACGAGGCTGAAATTAAAGTGTCAGCTAGCCAGCATTCCTTTTGAAGGCTATTCCTGGGGGCATTAATTCTCTGGCACATTTGGCCTGCCTTCCAACAGACAAAGTGGGCTCCAAGAACCAGAGAACCAGCAAAGAAATGCATGTACTACTGGTAAGAAGCTAGATAGTTGTATACTAAATCAGTTAGGACAAAGGAATATGGATGGGCACCCACAGCACTGCGATAGTTATTTTAATTGCACTCCTTTAGAAAAGTTTCTTAAACTGCCCTCTATATTCAGAACTCTACCAAAACTTGACTACTTTCCTGGAGGCCCCAGAACACCCAGAGAGTTTCCAGCTCACTCAGTTCCTACAGGTGAATCTGAAGTCACTTAGACATCTTTATGAAATGCTTCATAAGCAGTGCGTAATATGCACCCACCAAGGAAACAGGCATTCTCAAACATTGCTGAAGGATGGGAAAAATAATACAACCCCTGGGAGGGGAATTTGGTAATATCTGACAAAATAACACATACATCTACCTTTAATACAGCAATCCCATTTCTAAGTCTTCCAAAAGGTACACCGCCATGAATACAAACCAACATACAAATACAAAGTTATTTAAGGGAGTGTCATTAGTAATAAAAGATTAGAAACAATTTAAATAGCCATAGAAGAGTGACTGAATAAACTATAGCAGATACATAGGGTTGAGAACTATGCAGCCATAAAAGAAAAAAAAGAGAGAGGAATGTTTCTAGTAATTGATATAGAGTGATTTCCAGGATATCTTGTTAAGAGAAAAAAGCAAGATGCAGAATAGGGTATCTAGTATACCGCCTTTTTGTATAAGAAGAATGGGGAAATGACATATTTATATATTTGCTTAGCTTTGCAAAAAGAAATATACAATGTATTATTATAATTTGATAAAAAGTAAAGAAACAGAAAGAAAAGGAGAAAGGATAAACCGAACAACAATAAAAATGATTGTCTGTAGGGAGTAGATAGAAACACCATAGATACAATAATGGGAGTGAGATTTCTCTGAGTACACTTTTTTACACAGCTTTAGCTTTAAAAGCCTGTCAATATTTTATTTATTAAAAAGTAAAATTAAAGGAGAGGCATAAAAAAGTAAGCCCTTAGCACATATAGAAACATGAATAAAATTGTTTATCCAATTAATAACATAGCCATATACAGAAAGCAATTATTTCGAATAATTATGAAGACAGTACTCTGAACATGGCACATAGTCTAGGTATGTAAACAGCTGCAAAGAAATCTGAAACTTTACCAAGTTGGTTTATATTTTTAGTGGCAGTTTTAATATTTCAAGGTTGAAACTCTTTTACATGTACTGTAGGAAATGGTAAATAAATTAATACAAAAATGTTATTAGGAAGCAAAATTTTCACTGTGAGAGCAAAGATACATAATACCAAGCAAAAGAAGATGAGGAAAAATCCTAAATGTTAAATTTGAATTAGAATTATCAATCTGAAGTCTTGATTTTAAAAATATTTTATTCTTTAAGTCTATAAACAAAAATGTCCTAGCACCTAGTAGTAAAGGCAATGCACACACTTAGCACTTAAATCTTGGTTTCTATTACCATTCCTCCACTTAAAGAATTCATAATTCTTTGCAAAAATAGCTGATTTGGGCTTTGAAGAGGGAAAACACAGGATAAGCTTGGATCATCTTCTTGTGCCAGATACTAAGGACGTGCCAACAGACTAGTGGGATTATAACAAAAGGACACAAGAGTCAGTTTGAAGAGTTTTCACTAGCTAAATCTACAAAATGCTGAGAATCAAAAAGGGTAATAAGTATAAGTGAATAAAACAATCTAGAAGTTCATAGTGACACTCAAAAAAGAAAGGAAGAGGTAGGAGTTCTCTCCAGAAGACTGCCAGCTAGTGAATGTAGAAGGTATGATAGAACTTGAATCAATTTAAGCAAGTATCATCAATGAAGATTAAGACACTGATGAAGGTTTGTGAGAGAACACGATAAATGTGCAATACCAAAGTTATCACCTCACCAATTACTGACCAAATACAAAAGGAGAATGGTACTTTTACCATGGACAGACCTGACTTGCTACCTTGACCAAGTGATCAAATGTAACATCATTATAGTGTGACACCTGACATTTCGATCTCCTGGTGTGATTCTGTACAGTGTACACACAGTACATGTGAGGATTAATTTGAATCTTCTAAAGCTTCTAAACCTAACTTCCAGCTTACAGGAAATATAGAAGACGGAGGAGCACATTTAATGACAACCGGAGGAAACAGTCAAACAAACACAGAGAATGCAACATTCTACAGCAAAGTTTTTCTGGTCTCTTTGGAAAGCCGGTGGTGGGGGGTGGCAGGGAGACACAGGAGTGGGAGGACCGTTCTAGATTAAAAGATACTAAAATGATATGAAACGAAATGCAATATGTGAACTTGGATTAGATCCTACTCCAGGGAAGAAAAGCTATACGAATTGGGGAGAATAATTTGGGAAATTTGAATATGAATGAACATTCATTGATATGCTGAAATCACTGTTAACTTTATTTAATTGGAACAATGGTATTGTAGTTATGTGGAATAAATGTCCTTAATCTTTGGAACTACCTGATGAATATTTATAGGTGAAATCTCATGATATCTGCAAATTATTTTCAAATATTTCAGAAAGAGACAGAGAGAAAGCAAATGTGCCAAAACTTTAATACATTTTGAATCTAGATAGTAGATCTATGAGTGCTTATTTTATTATTCTTTTAACTTTTCTGTGTTTGGCTGTTTCAAAATAAAATGTTGGAAAATATCATATATATATATCAATATATATTACATTGAAAATTAAATTTTATTATTGAAATTATATATTAAAATTATATGCATATATATCATTTAAATTCCATACTGAGAATAGAAAGTACTTTCTAAGGGTAAAGAAAATAGCTTGAAGTAAGACAAGATCATTTATTTAAACACTACTAAACACGATTCTATACCAACAAATCTACACATACTTGTTGATGTTTATGTATGTGCACACACACATACACATATGCACACACATACACACATACATAATCTCCTTAAAAAGTACCATTTTTAGCATGCATAAAGACTCCCAACATGTCGTCAGTTGGAAGAACATAACATATTTAGTTTGCCAAAATTCTGAGGGCAAAGATTTACTAACACTAGCCTTTTTTGGGCAAAAGTTCAACCCTCTATTAGAAATACAGGTAAACATGGCCAGAAGATGTGGGGTTTCTTTTAAGTATTTGAATTCTTGGAAATATGGCTATTTGTAGAAGGCAATGTCCTTGTTTTCACTTTTCTGGAGAAAGAAATCTTTAATTCCTGTCTTGGAAAGTGCAGTTTTCATACTTTGTTTTGCTGTGCCTGACTTGGGCCACTACAGACAGAAGCTCAGGGGAAGCAGCAGGCATCTCACACCTGATGGTGAATCCCTCCTTCAGGCCTCACTTCCCAGGAGGAGGCACATTAGAATCACCTGGGGAACTTCAGCACCAGTATTGATGCCTACCTGCCTTCAAAGGCCCATTGGCTCAGAATCTGTGAAACCACTCACTCAGTATTTATTAAGTGTCCACTATATTCAAAGGCTTTTGTGCATCCCAGCACTGGGCCAGAGGGTGGTGGGTATTCAGATATAACTACAATTCTGTCATTGTTCTCAAGCAGCTTAGTCTAAGGAAGAAAGATAAGAAATACAAACAATTTGCCTAAGTCGAGCCATACAATTAGCATGGGTCTGGTGTTCTGAGTAAAGTAAGACAAATTTGAGAGATAAGCTGAATCCAATCCAGCTACAGGTATGATTTTAATACCTCTAAGATGTATGACCTGTTACATCATAAAACTGTATAAGGAACATAGAATTTTGTTAACTAAAACCAAATAATAAAGTTAAAGGAGGTTTGAAAGAATTCCCTGAGGATGCAGAGGATCCGGTGGAAGACTCTTCATGCCTGATGAAAAGGTATAACAAACGTAAGAAAGCCAAGGGCATGCCAGCTCCCACTAGGCTCTGAAGGAAGCAAAGCACAACCAGGGTGGTCAAACAAACAGCAACGTTAAAGAAATTGTACAGAGTATCTGCATAGCCTCAATCTAGATTCTACTATCAACGCCTTACTTGATGTCATCTCATATCTGTCCTTCTATTCATCCCTCAGATAGAGGCTTTTAAAATTATTTGCACAATTTGTATGTAATTGGTATTATTACTTATAGGATATAGCATATTAGAGAATTAGAATTAATATTGTGACTCCAATATGAAACATATCAATAAGTACTTGTCTTTAAGTTTAAAATAAAACCTTAATAAAAACAGTATTGACTTATTTAAGAAAATTTAGGACTCGCCAGGTAAGCTTGATATATTCAATGAACTAGAATTATTTAAGAATTAAAGATTTGCTTATTCTAACAAGTATTTAAGATTTAAAGCATCTGATATCTTAAATGTATTAATGTAGCTTGAACTGTAAAAGGGCATTGAAATAACTGGTTTATGAGTGGCACCGAAAATTAATTGAAGGCCTCTTTGATAGTATTAGAATTTTTATGTAAGTATATGTATATACATATACTTACATAAAAAAACAATTTTTTATTTTTGAAAGTCAAATTAAATATTACATAGTTTTAAAAACAAACCCCAAAAGGCCACTTTAGAAAAGCCAGCCTCAGACACAAGAAAAACACATTGACAAGTGGACTGTGATCATTGCCCTAGGAGTAGACCAGAGGGAGGCCCAAGGAGGGAGAGAATTGTGTTTGTTGGGGACCAGGGACGACATTCTGAGGAGAGAAAATGTAATAATTATAACTATCGCTTGGTTAGCGGGTGCCAGGACGTGAACGAATCATTTCACATCTATTGCTCTACCAAGCCTCGCCACCAAACTCTGCAAAGTTGGCATATTCAACCCCATTTCGTCAATGCTTGGAAAGGAGTTATATGGCTAAGTCACATGGGTAGTATTTCTAGAACTGAACTCCTCACCTCTCCTCATCCCCAAACTTTATTAAAATATCTTTAGTGTCTGATGAGAAAATATTAAAATGACTTAAGAAAATTAAAGAATTTAAAAATCCAACTAAATTATGAAAGACATGAACCACAACTTCGGGCAAGGGGTGAGGTGTGGTTTGCAGTCTCAAATTAGGGCAAAGATTTTGGTAGTGAAAGATTTAGAACCCAGGAAAGACAAGAAGGCAAGGACTCTCCCTGCCTCCACTATCTCGGTGAGGAGCACTCCAAAAATCATGGCCCACACCAACCTGAGATCTCTGTGGCCCTTGACTTTACCATTTCACCCTACTCCCAGTATGTGGTCATAATGTTTCTCTCCTCGAAACCTGTAAATCCAGCCTCCCCTACTGGAGTTCACTCCATATCTGGGCTAAGTTACTGCAGTGGCTTCTGCCTGTTCTTCCTGCCTCTGCTTCCAGCCTGGCCCTATTCCTGACCTTCAAAAGCAATCCTTTCAAAACCTCCTCAGAGTTATGTCCCTACTCAACTGTGCAAAGTCCTTACTCTCTAAGGTGGCATCTCTCAAGACCTCCACGTTGTCTCTACGCCCACTGAGACACAAATTCCTTGAAGGCAGTGTCTATGTCTTATTCACTGTTTATCCCCAGTGGCTAGTGCAAAAATCTATCACACAGTAGGCACTTCGCATCTGACTATCTGAATGAAAGACATCAAGATGTGGCCCTAGATATCTCTCTGATTTCCAAACACATTTTCCTCTGTCCATGCCACTTTTGCACTACACTTTGAAGACACGTAGGTGGGATTTGTACAAACAGGAGATCTTTGCGGAGAGGAGCCATGCCTGAGGGGCCTGCAAAATAAGATCCCAGAAAGAAAAAGCATGGAGAGAAATCCGAAGTGTAGATTTGTTTGTTTGCTCAACAAACATTTGCTGAGCAGCTATGATGATTTGTCACCTTGTCACTGCGCTGGATCCTGGTGACAGAGCAGACATGCCTATATATGGCATGCTGACTAGAGGTCAGGCTCTCTCCAAAGAATTGTGTGTCTATCAACTTTAAATCATCACAGCGAGAACATGAAATAAATACGATTCCCATGGGATGGATGGGAAGCAAGGTCACAGGGAGGGGAAGGGTCCGGTATGAAGAGCTAGGAAGCAAACAATCTGGACAAGAAGTTGGGCCGTCTGGCCTTTAACCTTCACCATGAAACTCCTGTGCTCAATGTGTGTTCCCTCAGGCGCACATGACTCCTGCTACCATTGAGTCTACATTCTAATGAGGGGGCTAGATAACAAATAAGCAAACACACAAGCATGTCAGAGAGTGACAGGTGCTATAAAAGGACTATATCGGGTAGAAGGAGGAGTGATAAAAAGTGACCAAGAAAGCCACTCTTGATGGGTTGGCCATGGAAGACTTCACTTTGCAGGAGACATTAAATGGAAACATTAAAACATGAATGGTAAGAAGGAGAAGCCACAGAAGAATGGGGAGAGGTATACACGCAGAGGGAACAGCATGGGAAAAGGCGAGGACCAAGGATGAAAAGCTGACTTTCCTTAAGGGCTCACATCTCACCCTAGCAGTAGAAAAAATTCAGTGGCTGCCACAGGGAGTACTACTTTGTGTGACCGAGGACCTTCTCTCAGTGAGTGTGGGGCAGACAAGCTGGGGGAAAAGGCTCTTTGTGGGTTCCCTAAAGCCAATCGGCCAGATGGGGGACCTAAGAGGCAGTAGTTTGGGCCCTGAGGTATGTTATCACAGAGCCAAGCAGACTCACGTTTTCTTTGAAGCTGTGGTTCTCAGAACATTCAGAATCATCCTGCCAAATATCCGTGGAGTTCTTCAGTGTCTGCCAAGTACCCCGAGCCAAGCAGTGTCTGTAGGCTCTTCCTGAGTTCTCTGAAAGTAAACATAGCTCTGGGGAAAAGGTCAGAACACACAGCCCACTTTCTGAACACATGGTAAAGCCCTTGTCCTCACCACAAAACTGTGGAAGATCCCAGGGAAAAGGGATTTTCACTTCCCCTTTTAGGGGCTCATTAGCATCCCTAATGTTTACTTGGGAAAGAAAGAAAAACATGGAAGCCTCTACATTTTGTAACAAACCATGATCCACTAATGGCTGCTGTGTTTACCAAAGTCTTTGGTACTAGAACAGTCCCTGGTGACTTAGAGATTAACAGCCTTCCAAGAGGCAGCCCAGCTGGGAGACTGAGGGTCCTGGCACTTGCTCAATGGGTCATCTCTTCCCGATGCTCCAGAGCAGTGCCATGAAAAAGAGAAAGCAGTAGATGAAGCCTGCTTTGACATTTATGAGTTTTGTGGCTTGGGCCCAGCTCTCCCACTCTCTGTGCCTTCCGGTTTCTTTATCAGAGCTGGGGATAATAATGACACTGACCCTCCACAGTTTGGGGAAAGATTAAGTGAAACTATGTGTGTGCAAATGATGGGCAAAGCACTCTATCCATGATGGTGGCCATTGGTGACTCAGTCGCATCTATTCCAGAAACTCTCCTCCAAAAAGATTGTCCTCCTACCTGCATAACAAGGCACTGGACTTACGAATGAGAAATAAAGATTTGTTGAAATGTCCTACTCCTGACTGTGCACATAGTGGGCAAACAGTAACTATTTTCTGAATTTAATTAATGAATCCTCACCTTGTACTTCCACCTGCCTACCTGACAGCTTTGTTAGGATGTCTAATTGACATCTCAAGCAACACATCTTAAACCAAACTCTTCATCTTCTCCTCAAACCTGCTCCACCCACATATTTTCCTGCCTCAGGTGATAGCAAACCTTTTTTTTCAGTTTTCTGGCCCCAAACCTTGGAGTCATCCTTGTTCTCTTTCTCTCTCATACTCTTCATCTGGTCCATCATCCAATCCTGTTGTTTCTACCTTCAAATATATCCAGACACTGCTTTTTCAGCTCCTTCTACCACCCTTACTGGAACCACCATTGTCTCTCACCTGGATTATTGTGACTGTCTCCAATACTCAAGCCTCTTATGGTCTACAGTTAACCGAGCAGTCGGTCACATTATGTCATGCCTCGCCACAAATCATCCAAGGGCTCTCTGAAAACAAGTCGGAGTCCTTACGGCCTCGTACAAAACCCAGAAAGGTCTTCCCTGATGCTCTCTGACCTACTCTCCGATTGCTCCTCTTCTCCCTTCACTCTAGCCACACTGACCTCCTTGCTCTATATAGAACACACCAGACATGCTCCCCAAATATTGCACAATTTGCACTCATTGTCTCCTTCCCTGCTGAACACTCTTCTATTGGCTAAATTCCTTACATCCTTTAAGTTTTCATTAACACATCACTTTGTCATGAAGCCTGATCGTTCAATCTACAATCACAACTCCCTCCTCTCACTCCAACCTTCCCTCCCTCTCCCACCATCTTGTTTAAAGTGTATCATATTCCAATGCACTCTTACTTATTTATAATGTTTCTTGTTTATTGTCTGTCTCTGCTGCGGTAATGTGAGCCCCACGAGGAGAGGAATTTGTTCTGTTTTGGTCACTAATATATTCTAAGCACTTAAAACAGTGCCTGGCATACAGTAGGTGTTCAATAAATATTTGCTGACTAAATGAATGACAATAATGTCACTTGATATTTGTGTTCTCCATACCAGCCATAATTCTCTGTGCTGGGAATGCAAAGATGAAGGAGGCAAACCTCCAAGTCTAGCAGGAGGAGGAGATGTGCAAATAAAAGCATCGTAAGATGTAAATGCTAAGGTGGAATACTGACTACACAGATACATAAGAGGTCTCAGAATGGCAAGAGACCATTGTACTTGTGAGGAGCAGTCTGAGAAATTTTCTAGAGGAATTAAAGTTTCAAGCTCAGTATTAAAGTTGAGTTTATAAACAGAAAGAATGGGCAAAGGCACTGGGTGGGAATGGCTGGGCAGGTGTAGAAGCCTGGGAGTTGTTAATTTGGCTGAAGTGCAGGTGAGAGAAAATGCTACAGAGGTCAGCAGGGCCAGGTGATGGAAGGTCTTGAGCACCATTCAGAGGTGTTGGTGATGCACCAAAATAATTCAATGTGCATTTTTGAAAGCTTTGTGGGGGAGTTGGAAGGAGGCCAGACCTGAGGTGAGGGACCAGTGAGGAGACAGGGGAGCAAAGGCTGAGAGCGATGATGAGCATTGAAGGGATACAGGGGAAGGAGTGCAGGGGTCTTGGCTACCAACCAGACAAGGAGTGAATATGATTGGGGCCAGGTGGAAAGTGAGAATGTTTTCTTCTCTGTTCCTGAGTTCCCACTTCACCTGATGATAAATCTTGACTATTCTACCTCCAATATTTTGTAACTCTTTCCTCTTCTCTCTAACCCATTGCCTCTGCTTAAATCCACACCTTCATCGTCTTTTCCTGGACCACTACAGTAGCTTCCAAACTTGCCTCCCTGATGCTCCTCCATGCCTCATTCCAACAGCCACAGGCTACCAACGTATCCCCCAACACCCCAAATCTTATCACACCCTTCTCATGCCTCAACACCTTCAGAAGCTCCATGTAATCTTTTTCTAAAGAGGAAAGTTTAAAACTTTTAGTATAATATACAATTTTCTGAACAATCAGGCCCCAGCCCCATTCTGTCTTATATGTCATTACAGCCTGTATCCGCCATTCTACGTGCTCTCTTCTCACGTTAAAATGCTCCTTCCTCTAATAATATCTCATGAGAATGCGTCCCCATCCCTTCTTCTCTACTGTCTCTGCATTCTCCTTTCACTGCAGGGACCCATTTGGATTCTAAAGATATAATACATAGAAGGCTGAAAAGAAAAGCAACTTCCCATCTTTTACATTCTAAGAGCTCAGAACCCATTTTTTTTTTTTTAAAAAAGTCTTATCTTCACTTTCTTGTCAGTTTGGATTTTCAATTACTTTTTCCTCTAACATGAAATGGATTATTTATTTTTAGCTCTTAGGAAGGAATAGGTAGTTGGCGGAGCTGGGCAGTGGTGGCCTATTCCATGTGCCCTTGAGGAGTCTGTGGAGACATTTGGGGTCTTAAAGACCTGAAGGAATTCAAGGGGCTCTAACTCAGTCTCGACCTCAGCTTCTATTTATAAAACACCTACTGTGTGGCTGTCTTGGTGCATGCCTTCTCATTTATTTCTCAAGCTGACCTTAAAAGTTTGCTATTATTCACTTTACTTTACAGATAAGAAAATGATAGCTCAGAGGGCTCTGGTAACTTGCCGAAAGTCTGAGGGACAGGATCTAACCTCAAGGCTCCTGATTTTGTGTCCAGTGCTCTTTCCTCCTCACCGAGCTGACCCCTCAGGTCCAGCAAGCTGTCTAGTATCTTCTTTTCCACCTTCCCTTGAACCTCACAACCTCATGTCTCCTGGGCTGATTCCAACTGGATCTCACCAGAGGACCGTTTCCTAAAATATGTCACTATCTCTCCCATTCATGAACGCATTTTCCTTTGAGACTCTCTTATGGCACTAGAGGCCTCAAAAAATTGAAATCAAATTTTAACTGATGTGACCATTTCTTGAGGGCTGAAATTAAATACAAAATATCACCACCATCTTGCCTGTTCAGAAATCCATTCTTACTTTGTTTGGCCTGGAACTTTGTAAATACTTGTATTTCTTGAGAATAATCTTACCTTAGATTTGTCCATGGACTTTGGTCAAAGGCAATAGAGTTCTAACTAGTAATTGTTTCTCTTCTTTACCAGTAAAACAACCAATATACTGAGTCCTAAATGATAGCCACTTCCTTTAAGCAGGATCAAGGCAAAGTGAGTGATTAAACTCTCCATTCAATACTTGTGGGGCTTAAAAACACAGTTGAGTAGAACCTCCTTCCAATGCTATTGCAAGGTAGTTTGGACATTCTTCCTCTTTATCTGACAAGCCAAAATTGTATGAATTTGAGTGTCCCAATCTTTGTCCCCCACCTCTTTCTCTTCTCCATGATGGTAATAATTCTTACCCTCACTGCAGCAAATTCTGTGGAAGCCAGGCCTGGACTCTACCATCTTCAAAGAAAAGAGGACTTTTATATTAATGGAACATCCAGGCACAGAGGAATTGCAGGAAGACAATTGGAAAATCAGAGAGAAGAAACATGTATTACTGACAGCTTAGAAAGAGACCTTTTGTGGGAGAAGAAGCCAAGAAAAACACTTGGTAGGAACACTTTTGCTAACTGCTCTTTGGTTAGTCTACCCAGGAGGGACCAGACTTTAAGGAAACTGTCAAAAATCAATCATATTAAACTTATTACCTTCACGCCACCAAGGTAAGTACGAAGGGCAGGGAACAGAGATATTTCCCGGAGAGGAATGAGGCCAGCACACATACCGATCAAAGGTCCCATTACAAAATATGCCTGTGGAGAGAAGAGGGAGCAAATGAACAGCACTTTTAGAGCACCAAGTCTACTGATGGAGGCACAGGCTCCAGGAGCTCAGGGCCTGCCTTCCTGTCATTGGAGGCTGGAGTGACTTGCACAGGGACCAGCATGGGCATCCCACTCTCCAGATGGGTTCAGGTGAGATACAGTATGGGGAGGACAGGAATGCTTAATCCATCCCCAAGCACTGTGCTTTCATCTACCCAACTTGACCTCTGGCGGTGGCATAGTTAATTGTGTTAATGTGCTTGTCACACCAATTTTGATTTACTTTACAGGAACTGAACTTTCACAGAAACTCAGGGTTAGGGGAACACTTGGAGGTTCAATAAGTGCCTTATGTGCTATAATTAACTAAATAATTGTCAAACCATCAATTAGATCCTGGAACAACTTTAGTGTGAAATGTGCAAAATGACTAGTGGATATAAAAGTATCTGTAGAATTGAGGTTCTCAGTCACATGTACCTCACACAAGTACTACCAAGTAATATTTCTCCATTTGAATACTAATCCAATGATTATTATGAAATATATGGGCAATATCTAGATCAGGGAATGATGTACACACTAGTGCTTAGTGAAGAGAAACTATAAACGTAAGTCCCAGCTTTATAGGCCTCTCAGAATTAAATGAAGAGGTTTCAGGCTGGATCCCAAATGTCCATATGGCAGGCTCCTCACTACTGGGAACCAATCATCATTCTCCACTATCTGCTCCCTATTAGATAAGAACTCAGAGTGAACAGGTTACTTTCATTAGGACCCTACAAATGCAGACCTACTAGGTAACATACTGGCTTGGGACACCTTGTAGACCTGGCTGCCGGGGGTCAGCACCCAGTTGGTCTGTGTGAGGCTGTGCTCACCTAGTTCCAGATAATGAAGACTGGCCTACTTTGACCTTAAAAGGCAGGATTCCCCAAAATGGGAGATAGTTCTTGTAACAGACCAAGCCTTGATTGCTGCCTGCCTGGGCTGAAGGAATAATTACAGGAAGAAGAGTATGGCTTGAAAACTGTCACTGCTTTGGGGCCAGGAAAATAAGGAGAGAGTTTATACTGTCCTGTCAACCTCCAGGCTCCTGAATAAAGTGACCTAAAAGAAGCAGGGAGAACAAGGAGGGGGCAGTTTTCATCCACAGTCCCCAGTGCTCAGAGGCAATGAGTTAAAGCTCCATATTCTTCTTTAATTTTTTTAAAAAGGGTCCGGATGCACCCAAAGAGTTAACATGTGGGTAGGAGAGGCCATACAAATTTGCTAGAATGCTCTAAACTTAGTGTAGACCTTGGTAAATGTTATGACTCAGCTTCAGTTAACATCATGGGAAACTGAGAACCACACCAACCTCTCACTTCTCTGCATCCGCCCAGCTCACCACGCACTCAATAGATTCCAGGTTAATCTACGACAATTGTTCATGTCATATGACTAGGTGGTGAGTGTGCTGTGACAGATGGCTTTAACCAAAGATGACTACATGTACATGTATCCCATCTCACAAGCTCTTTTACAATGAAGGGGTCTATCTTACCCTGCTCTTGACCTACGTAGGCCTTTGTAACTGTTTGGCTCAAATGAACATGGCAGAAGTGACTACTGAGGCTAGGTCATAAAAGGGAACCTCGCATCTAGTCATGCTTGCCCTTGGAACTCAGCCAGGGTGCTGGGAGGAAGCCTGGACCACATGAAGAGGCCATGTGGAAGTTTTTTGGGCAATAGTCCCAGCTCAACTCTCAGCTGAGAGCCAGAATCAACCAGCAGACATAAGTGTAAACAGCCCTTCAGGTGATTTCATTTCACAGCCTTTGAGTCTTCCAACTAAACTCTAAACATTGTAGAACAGAGACAAGCCATCCCTGATGTGCTCTGTCTGAATTCCTGACCCACAGAAACCGTGAGAAATAATAAATAATTACTATTGTTTTGAGCCATTAAGCCTGGGGCTATTTTTTACACAGCCGTAGACAGCTAATATAGGTGCTTACCAGAAGGTTCCTTGAGTAAATCTCTTAGGCACTTCTCTTTGTACTGAGCCCACTTCCGAGTTGTCTCTTCAAGGAGAGATCCTGTAACCTGAGCAGAAAAAAAACTATGTTGGCCCCAAGTTAGCTGCAAGCACAGAGGTGGCCTTGTTAATCATCTCATATCATCATTCTCAAACTTTTTAACTGAAGTGTCCATGATGGCCTCCACCAAAAAAACAGAATTTCTTTGGCATCTTATGTTCTATTTAAAAGACACATATAGATTTTTCATTTACTCTATAATTTAATCGTATTGATTTTAATGTAAATATGAAAGTTCTTCTTTTTTTTTTACAAAAAAAAGGGAGGTTGACATTTCAAGAGGATTCAATATGCTTATCCTGAAGTTTCACACTCAAACAGATGAATGGCTGTGTGCTTTTAAGACCACGCCAATCTCAAAGAGGAGCAGCACATGAAGAGGGCTCAGTCATGTGTCAGAGAAGGTCCAGAGGAGTTGCAGGAGCATGCACCGTCTCGCCCAGGTGGCTGTGGGTCAGAGTCGAAGATATTCAGCAGACAGATGTTCTGCTATTGCACTAAGGCTTTGGGATTTTTTTCTTTCTGACATTAACTATGTCATCCCATAGAACCTTGGGTATACAGCACATACTTTTTGGACTTTCCAGATAATAGAGTTGTCTGACAACTTCTAATTGTATATCTAATACCACTTTTTTTGGCTTTAAAGGGACTTTTTTTTCCTTCAATTGACTCATCTGTATTGAGCACCTATAGTGTGCCAGGCTTTGCATTAGGGAGGAATTGAAGGGGATACAAAAATGAGCAAGACACATTCTCTTCCCTAAAGGACTTTAAATCTGCTAAAAATAAGGCAATTACAATTGATCCTTAAACAATGTGGGAGTTAGGGATGCTGATACCTTCCTACAGTCAAAAATCCACATATAACTTTTGACTCCCCCAAAACTTAGCTATCCTCCAGCATATATGAAGGATTGGTTTCAGGACACCCTGCAGATACCAAACTGTAGATGTTAAAGTCCTCTATGTCAACCTGCATAGATCAATGCATGCAGTTGGCCCATATGCGGATGCCGACTATGAATCAAAACAATACAAGTATTTATTGAAAAAAAAATTTACGTGTACATGGATTTACGCAGTTCAAATTCACGTTGTTCAAGGGTCAATTGTATATAATTGGCTGGTAAACAAAGTCAAGTGACATTCTTACCCTATCATTCTCTGCTTCCAAACAGGCTCTTCCCCTAGTATGGGCACCAATGTCCTCTTAGTCACAAAGTAGAAAACAGGAGTTAACCTCGACACCTCTCCCTCAACCCTACATCTATCTAAGCGCCAGATTCTGTCCTCCTAAATTTCACTCCTGTCCAGCTTTGCCTCTCATTTCCTCCACCTCTGGCCTGGTGCCACCAATCTCCTCTATACTGTTTCATAGTGGTAAGTCCACAGGGCAAACCGAGCACAGGGCTCCTCTGCTTAAGCCTTCTTCCTATGGTCTTGTCAACTCAATATTTAATATCTCAACCACCCCATCCCAAGACTCTCAACCTCACTTGTGCTTGTTCATGACTTCACATCCTTGCACTTCCCACTGATACTCCCTTCCACCCCACATCTTCACCTGGTTCATTCTCTTTTCATATCTTAAGGCTCAAGCCTAATGACCCCTGTCATACTGGACCACTTCTCTCACTGAAATCTCGAGCTAGTAACCCTTCTCCTCAGTGCCCTGTGACACTACACGCAACTTATTCTTAAGGCCCATCACATTGTACTGTCTTCAGTGGATCACCTGTCCATCTCCCTCATTACCCTATACCTTCCTCAGGGCCTGAGACAGGCCTTTCATCTGAATACTGGCTCCTAGCACAGGGTCAAATTTATTGTCCCCATTCTCCCTCATTTTCCAGCTAAAACAAAAACAAAAACAAAAACAAAACACAGGCACAGTTGTGGGTAGAGTGGGAGAAAGGGGACATGAACACGAGAGAAGTTAAATATGGGATCTGGGCTAATTTGTCTCTTCTCATAAGGAGTAGCAAACTCAAATACTTTCTTGGGCCAGGTAGATAACCTGAAAGAATGAAGTAGGACAGATATAACAACAGAGTGTGGAGGAGCCTATTGTAAATTAGGGAGATGCTCCACTGGAAGGTATTCAAACACACACACACACACACACACACACACACACGGGGGGGGGGGGGACAAAAGCAAAACAAAACAGAGAAACAAAATCTATGAACTTAATGGGTAGTCTGAGTAATTAGTCCAATCTACTCTCCCCAATACTATCCTCCCCAATACTATCGCATTTACGATGGGGTCTGTGAGTATTTCCTCTGCATTTTTTCCCAAAGAATTACACAGTCAACTTTTTGAAGAAAAATTAGTATGGTCATCATTAGACTAGAGGGTCCCAAACTTTCTCAATACATGGTGACTATAGTGTCTCAATAATTATTCCCCAGCAATCCTAAGCCAAAAGAAATATCTAGAATCCCATTTATTCACTAGGCAGGTCCAAACAACTTAATAAGAATTTACGTTCTTATTAAGCGTCTATGTTCTAACAACTTAGCACCTACTGAAGATTGCACAACTTCTCCAACCTATGACTCATATTGGATGCCACCACCATTGTTCTCCATTGATTTTTGTTTGGTACTTGATTCTTATCATGACAAGTGCAGAAAATCCAGCTTTGCAAAAATACAACATCATTGAAAGGAATGAAATATGACATAATGTTGAAACTGTGAACTACCTTGAGCTAGTAATTTGCATGCCATCTGGCAGATGTCATGGATTGCTGCTTCCCTAGGCAAATTAAAATATCTTACAACACCCCTGTGATTTCACAGCAGTGTCCTGGGGCACTTTAGCACACCACTTGGGAACCACGGGATTAACTGGTAAATAATAATGATGATGATGATGATGACAAAATAATTGACATTTATCCTTTGGTTTCAGTTTCCAATGGGTTTTAAATCTCCATTAATAATATATCTCTCTGAGTTGTGGCCCAAGAGGCACAATGCAAGCTTATTAACACATTAGGATGTTTAAAGAAATAAATATTATAATGAGACCATAAATGATTCTATTGTTTTTAGAAATTCAACAGATAAGTTGACAAACGAATTACAAGCTTCCAGAATCCTCCAAATCACAAAAGTAAGACCCTTTCTTGGATAAAGTGCTGTGTTTGTGCTTGGGTACCTCACTAAGGCACTTTCCTGGCTGAGGAAGAGACAATAGAATTCATCGTACATGTGAGCTGTCCCTGCACTAACATTCTCCTATCTCCCTGCTCTTTGGCATGACTAATGGCCATGGTCAAAAGCAAAAATTAAAAACAAACAAACAAACAAACAAAGCAATACTGAATTTGGTTAGTCTACGAGAGCCAGACAAACTCAGACACTTTTTCCAGACAATTGTCCTAAAGACACCAAAAACTCAGGAGGCAAATCCAAGTCTGAACACAGCCAGACAAACACAGTACTGAGGAAAGGAGATACATGAGTGAGTGTTTTCTAACTGAAAACGTCCAGTGCAATCTTGATTCTTTTTTCCCTTGCTTAGGTAACCAGCATCAATGACTAACTTGGCTGCGAAGGAATTAAGGAAAAGAGGGAAAAAAAGCCTCTGTTGACTTGCTTTAAATAAATCTTCTAATGTTATTTGTTACAGAAGGAATACACTTCAGTGTAAATAAAATTTAAATTACAGATAATTAAAAAGGGGAGAAGATGAAATCACAATCTTATTACTCAAAAATTACCATCTTCTTCCAGACTTCTCTCTGTAGCCTTTTTCTTTCTTTTATTTTTTATTTTAAGCAAAATGGAAATCATATTTTCTTAGCCTCTTTTTCACTAGAAACACTTTTAACAGCTATATAATTTTCTATGGATGAACGTGATATTATTTATTTTTAAATCCCCTAGTTTTGGAAATTTATGTTGTTTTAGATGTTTGATCATATAAATGACGTCGTAATGAAAATATTTATAAATATTTGAGAAAATCTTGATGAGGAGAAATTAATTCTTTAAACTGGAATTTCTAGTTTATACATAGAATATACATTTTTCAAGGTTTGATAACATACTGCCAAACATTTATCCTCGCCAATAATTTTTTAATTTAAAAATATACACCTTTTACAGGCTCAATAGCAATGTATGAAAGAGCCAGAAATTCACTTCTCGAACAGCCTTAGAGACTATATGTTTTTTAATGCTAAAGCAACTCCTAATTAAATGAGTTGGGCGGGAGCGGACGAGGGGGAGGGGCGGGGCGAGTGAGGCGATAGCATTATTTTTCTACTTGAATTTAGAAACAAAACTATCCCTGAGAATTTCTCATTTAGTGAATTTTATGAAGACTTCCTGCCAGAAAACATGCCACAGTCATTTATAATCCACGCAGGGAAAGCGTCTATGAGCAAAATTCATCATGAAAGTCTACACAAAACCTTGTAATATAAACATTGGGAAAAAGAATATGGGATTCAAGACAGAACCAAGAGGAGGGTCATCAGGATTATAGACACACACTGCAGGACAGACAGAGCAAAGAGGTTCTGAAAACAGACTGGGTGGCAGCAGGGGGAAGGCATGCTAACAAGCACATTATTGATTACGAAAATGCCAGAACAAAAGGGCCAAGGCGTGGCCTTGCCAGAGTCATAAGCTAGCCCGAGGCACTGCAGATTCTTCTGTTTTAACATATAAATATTCACGTGTCAACAGCTTCTAAGGAATGCTGGGGAAGAAAGAATATGGTCCCTCAAATATCCTGCAGAGACACAATGGCTCCACTGCTCACGAGCTACATGATTGCCGGTGATCATTTAACGCCTGTAAATCTTAATTTCCCTACTTGTAAAATGGATTCAGTAACAATTCTTTTCTCAGAGGCTTGTAGTGGGGTTTAAGCAAGTTAATTTATGATAAAATGCAAAGTGCAACGGCAGTGCATGTGCCTAAAAAACCCTCAATACATGGTTGTGGATAGAAGGTGAACAAAACTAGACAATTAGCTGAATATATTCAGTTTAAATATGAGATAGAAAATTAAAGAAGAATGAGAGTCCTGTGTCAACATTCCCAGCAACGGGCCTGACACTATCCAGTTACGTCCTGGGGTAGGAGGCAGGCCAGGGCCACCTGCCCCTCAGAAATGTACTAGTCACTCATCAGGAGGCTGCCACCATAGCAAGGATTCCCTGAAATCATTGGACTCACATCTACAACCTGCTATGAGGGCTCGAAGGCAGCCTCTGAGAGAATTTGGATGCAGAACATTTGTTAGAGGTTTTCTGCCTATTTGGTTCCAGGCTAGTGCCAAAGCTAGCGCCAAAGAAAGGCTGATAATGTGAATACTTATGAACTCTGGCACCCCAATTCTGAGGCTATAATGAGGACTAACTCTGCCTTTGGACCAAAGGAAGTAGAGAACATTCTTCAAGGCACTTTCTTTACTCAGATGAATGGAGCTGGGGTTCCTTCACATCATTGCCCAGTATAAAACCTATGGAAACTTGAAAATGGAAGGAGCAAAGGTAAGAATAAGACAACCTACCAGATGCCCAACTAAAGAGAATGGTTACATACACTAGAATACACTCTTGAAGCCCTTAAACCTCCTGCTGTGGAGCTACATTTACTGATGTAGAAAAGTGTTCAGCCTCTCTGAGACTCAGTTTATTCATCTGTAAAATGAGATTAACGGGAGACCTCCTCTCACAGGGTTACTGAGAGCATGAAATGAGATCATTAAATGGTAATATATTTATATATATTTAAATAAAAGCTGGAAGCATGAGCCGCAAAATGTGGACGAAAGTGATCACTGAGTGGTCGCACTACGGTGGGTTTATATGTATACTTCTTTGGATTTTATAAGTTAACTTTTTTAAACAATGAGCATCCTAAATTTTTAGAATAAGTAGGAAGAAAGGAAGAAAAGAAGGAAGGAAGGAAAGAGAAAGGACGAAAGTCGGGAGAAAGGAAAGAATAAAAAGAACTATCCACTCAGCCTAAATACTTAAACGTGGGAAAATGACAAAAGCAGACAGGAGATATATGCAATAATTTTAAATGCTATTTACAGAGTTCATGCTGACATGGGAAAATGCTTATAATATGATGTAAAGGGGAAACCAGAATACAAAAGGTTTTATGCATCATCATTTCAGCTATGTAGAAAAATGCAGAGAAAAAGGATTTGAGAAAGATATGCCAATACATTAACAGTGATTACTTCTGAATGCCAGGATTATAGATGACCATTACTGACTTAATACTGTTTTATATTTTCCAAATTGCCTGTAAGAGGCCTAAATCGCTTCTATATCAGAAAATATGTACAATTGAAAATAACAATAATAATAACAACAACAATAATAATAAAACTGTTCTTACTTGCTTGATGGAAACCAGAAGCAGCAGAGCAAGGAAGGGCCTCCTCGCAGGGGACGGGAGAGAGCACTTACTGCGGGAGGGGGAAGGACTGGCCTCCCAGGCAGCAGGGAGAAGGGTGGGCAGCGCCTGGACCCCAGGCAACAGCCTCACGTTCCTTCTCCCAGGCCCTGCCCGGCTCGGTTCCAGCCTCATCTTCCTCGCTGTACTTTCACAAGTGCGGGCACATTTGTCTACCAGTCCAAGATGTACCACAGGCAGCCTCCTCTTGCATTCCTCTTATACAGCGAGGAAATGTTTGCACAAATCCTCTCCACACTGCGCCAAGAGCGTCTGGACCAGTCTAGACCAATCTACTGAATCTCCAAAGTTTCTCATCAACAGTGGCTCAGCCCCCACCCTGACCCCCCCCACAAAGGCAAGGAGATTTTTCCCAGACCTCCCCCAAGTCAGCTGTGTTTCCTGGGACGTCCTCAGCAGAAGCCAAGAAGAAAAAGCAAGGCAATCAGTAGGTTCCACCCCTGAGGCCCGGCTCAAGACACAAGACTAGGCTGTGACAGACTCGGCTTCCAGCCGCGGAGGAACAGCTGACTCGAGAGATTGGGCCTCAAGCTAGTTCTGAGGTGGGTGTCTTCATGAGGTGAGGCATTTCTTCTAAGGCATTAAGATTGTCCACCCGGGCTGAGCCCAGCCATCAAGGTTGTCCAGGCCTCCTCTGGGCCCTGTTTACGTCAAGACATCAAGAGAAACGGTTGCCCAGCCCAGGAGAGAACAGCTCCTGACCCAGCGTCTGAAGTAAAAGCCCAGTCAGTGACTCGAGCTCTGTCTACATAATAGCAAAATGACATGCTGAAAAGTCAAACATACATTCCTCTTCATTGCCCACTTGTTCCGAACCTGTCGTTCAGCCCAGCTGGCAGATTCTTTTATGGAATTCATTATCCAGCACTTACTACCGTATTTGTACTTTCTCACCACAATTCACACTTATAAAAGCTTTTCACCCAACATCCTATTTCATTCATCCTCACAATAATACTGTGAGAGTGTGATTCTTTCTTCACTTGACTGCTGAAAAACTGAGGTTCAGAGAGGGTATGTTGTTTGCCTAAGGCCACACAGCAAGTAAATGACAGAGCCAGGATACTATCCCAGCTCTTCTGAGCAGAGTCATCCTACCAGAGGTACTTCTAAGGTGCCATATCTTACCCTAACTCTCTAGATGAATTCCTTTTCTCTAGTAGTCTCATTGTTGTGCCTCTGAAAGTCTCTGCTTGGCCCTTCTCAGCTCACCTCTCCCTGTCTGGCTCCCAGCACCCCCTTCCTGTACTTCCCAGACTCTCGAATGGAGGCTCAGGTGGAACTTATCCAGATTGGGTGAATGCAGGTCAGTAAGGGATAAAAAGAATGTATTCTCATTTTTTTCCCATTCAAGTTGAACCATAGGAGCTCTTCTTGGTTAATTTCTCTAACTGAATGCATTCCAAACAGTTGGGGAAAAACAGGTGAGTGTCACTTAGTAGAAATCCTCGGAAGTCATAAAAACTTCATGTGGCAAGATTTTAAACCATAGCAGTAAATACTCGTAATGAACAAAGACCCCCACGATGGACTCTTATAATGATGTGACATTTAAATCAATATAGTGATCTCGTCGGGACAGCAGAGAGCAGGATAAAGTGACATAGAGAGAGAAACGTGCCCAAGGTATGGGTTCCGACCCTTCTGACGCGGCTGTAAAGCTGTTCTCTAACAGCACATTTAATGCTATCTTCCGAGTTGCATGCTGGCAAAAGAAAGGTTGCTTGGTAAGAATATTCTATCTAATCTCTTTGAAGTTCTTCTCGAAAACATCCTTTTTCTGAAGGGACAGGAGTTGGGCCACACACGACTCCCCTATCTGTTGGATAGATGCCATCTAGTGATAAAACGTGGGAACTCCTCTTCCCATAACACGGGGCACAGGGCTCCACCCAAATGCACACAGCTCATGGGCTGCTGACAGCACCGAACACAGTTCCCTGGCCTTCGCCAGCAGGAAAGTACAGACGGAGTGATATTAACCCAAATGGCACTGCCCTTTTCTCCTACCAGGCTTGTAGATTCTTAGTTATATCTGGGGGTCTTCAAGAGGTGTCTCATGTGTAATCAAGAACCTATATATTTCCAGGTGGAATCATCCGTTATTCTCTTGCCTTCACTGCTTCATCAGTGTCCTCTGCCCGAGAAGCAACTGAAGTCTTTTCCACGTCTCCACTCCTTCAGTGCCCCTTGGCAAAGGCGTGAGTGATGTGCCAAGGGCTCTGCCTGCTAGCTTTGGAGGCCCCAGGATGGTGCTGAATTTTGCACCCTTCTCTGCACAGCACTCCGGCCCTGCGGCGGGTTGCCCGAACTTTGAGTGTCTCAGAGCACCCAGAGCAGGAAGTTGTCCTTGGCAGTCTCTCTCTGTAGGACTGGGCAGGGAACAGGCCATGCAGTCCTTGAGATTCCTTGAACCCAATGCCGAGGACCCTGCTCAATACTCAGAGACCCACATGAACCACCCCTGATCTTCTGTCAGAAACCAATATCCTCCACAACAGCCAAAAGATGGAAACAAGCCCCAAGTGTCCATTAGATGAATGGATAAGCAAAATGTGGTGCATCCACACAATGGGATATTATTCAGCCTTTAAAAGGAAGGAAATTTCAACATGTGTAACCACAGGTGAACTCTTAGGACACTATGCCAAGTGAAACAAACCAGTCACAAAGAGGCAAATTCCATTTATACCTGTAGGGATCAAAGTCAGAGAAACAGAGTTGCTAGGGGCTTGGAGAGGGAAAATGGGGTGTTAGTGTTGAATGGGGACTGTTTCAGTTTTGCAAGGTGAAAAGAGTTTTGGAGGTTGGTTGCACAATGTGAATGCACTTAACCGTGCACTTAAAAATGGTTAAAATGGTAAATTTAATGTTATGTCTATTTCACCATAATTTAAAAATAAAAATAGAAAATCAATGCCCTCTTAAACAGCTACATCCTGGGGAAGATCGTGATGGGAGTATGTCTCAGCTCTGTGCCTTCTCAGGCCACAGGTACTTGCATGGACAACACAGGCTGGAGTGCACCGATTCCCTGGGGGTGTGTGACAGAGATGGTAAGGATGCCAGATGGCAGGGCTGGGGAGGGTGGGTACCATGACGAGGAAGGGGAGGAGGGGCCCGCTGCTCATCCCGACACTGCACACCTCATTTGGCCATGGACAGCGCCCGGCGGCAACGGGCCGTGGTCCTCCTCCCGATCTGCCTCGCCCTCGCCTTCTCTCTCACCGCCGTGGGCAGCAGCCACTGGTGTGAGGGGACCCGGAGGGTGGCAAAGCCACTGTGCCAGGACCACCCAGGAGAACTGCACTGCCTTCTCTTAATCAGGAGCAGCAGCAGCGGCAAGAGGGACAACGGGAGCCAGGCTGTCCAGTACATTTGGGAGACGGGGGACGACAAGTTCATCCAGCGCAGGTTTCACGTGGGGCTCTGGCAGTCCTGTGAGGAGAGCCTCAGCAGCACAGGTGAGCATGGCCTGCAGGTTCCGGGGGTGACAGATGCAGGACGGTAGCCACAAGGAGGAGCTCTGGAGCCAGGCTGCCAGGATTTGAATCCTAGCTCTGCTACTAACTGCCTCGTTTCCTAGAGCAACTCCCTTCACCTCTCTGAGCCTGTTTTCCCATCCATAAAATAGGAGCAATGGCAGTACTTATCTCTAGAGTTATTATAAAAATTAAATGACTGGATTCACATAAAGCACTTGCAACTGCCTGACACAGTATCAGTATTTATTAAACATTAGCTTTTACCATTTGTTAGTGTCACCCAGTCCCTGGAGAATCAAATGTCGTCCCGCCCAACTCTAAACTGCATCCCTGCACTTTTAAGGGGTCTTGGAATGAACGATTCTCTTAGAAAATAGACTTTTAACATTACTAACAGGAAAGGAACCCCTTTACAGAGCACTTACCAGAAGAAAAACCCTTAACAATTAGAACTTTATCTCAGGCAATCCTTGAAATAACCTAGCTAAGTAAATATTTCTTCAGCTTGCAATGAAGACACTGAGGCTCAGAGTTTCAAGTCATATAGCTGGCAAACCTGTTCCCTTTCCTACCATTTTATTCAGCCCCAATTCATCAACATCTTTTGAAATTCTATGGGTTTGATGGGATGTGGTGAGGGAAAGAGTAAAGGAAGAAGAGAGAGAAAACAGAAAGGATGGGTGAATATTTGGAGCATATATTTCAGAAAAAAATGCTTTACCTCATAAAGAAATGAAGAGGAAAGAATTGGATTCCTCAGAATTAGGCAGCTTGGTTGCAAACTCAAGCTCATGTTCAGGGCTAGGATGCTCTTTCTGCTAGAAAAGCACACCCTCGAGATGGAAAAGAGAGGACCCCTCCCCTTCGCCATTTCTCTCTTGACCTTAGGCATATTACATTAAACTCTTAAATTCCTGTTTGTGTTTCCTGGAGTTTCTAATTGCCTTTTCTTTCCTCATACTCATAACATTAGTTATTTATTCCTGAGTTCTAAATAAAAGGCAATAAGAAGGAACCCTCTGAGATGCTGTGTGCTTCTCCCCACCCCTGCCCCAGTGGTCATTGCAGAGGGGCAGTGCCAAGCCTTTCCCTCTCATGTGTCCATGTCAGTGTCTGTGGCCTCTGCTTTAAGCATGGTGCAGACACTGCAGAAATGCCTGGAGCCAAGGTTATTGGAGGGCCTTCCTCACCTCTCTCCTCTAAGGAGTGTACTTTCTTCCTGTAAGTCCACTCTCTCTACCCTCATGGACAGACACAGGAGGCTCATGACCTTGCATCCTGGAAAATCCCCAAGACAATTTCAGATTTCTGATTTGGGAATTTCCTCTCCCTTTCCAGGTCTCCACCTGAGGACTGCCAATTTCTATTTCCACAGCTACATTTAAGCATCACATGTTATTAAACATTGGTGTGCATCACACCCACCCGGGGAGTTTTTAAAATTCCATGTGTCCAGCCTTGGAGATCGATAGAACTGACCTGGGATGGGATCTACAAATCTGCATCCTTTTAAAAAAAGTATTTAGTCAAGGTTGTATTTTCACATAGACAAGATATTGAATCATTTTGAACAGCTTATAAAAAAACTAAACAGTCCCCTTCTCCTTCCTACTCCGTCACCTAGTCCCATGCTTCAGGGAGACCACTTTTAGCTAAGTTGTTTCTTCCGGTATTTGCCTCTGTTTCCAAAAATATGTTGACATTGCTGTCTTCATGTCAACATATTTTTTTGGAAACTAAGGAGTGATTCATGTTAGACATTATCTATTGACTTCTTTTTACAATAGATAAGGATACATTTCTCTCACACTATATCCCACATCTGCTCTGCCATCCTCCTAATATAGATTGCTGTTTTATTTAAATCAATAAGCCAATAATTTGTTTAGAATATATAAATATTGTTCATCGCAGAATCAAGGAGGTGCTATCATTACATTAAATTTTTTGATTTCCTGGAATTTCTAATTACCATTGCTTTTCCCATCCTCATAAAATTATTTTTTAATTCCCCTCAGCTCTATTTTCTATCTGGTGTTATTTATATTACTGATAAGCTCTTCTATGCCTCAGAGTATAGCAAAGCCCTCTGGAAAGAGGGAACTCAGAGCAGTATAGAACGAATTTGCTAAAAACCATATCCATGTCAGCCACAGAACCAGCAGAGTGAGGAATACAAAGGGGAATGAGCCACAATGGTGAGCACTGAGATAACACTAAAACAGGGAAGAATATGATAATGATTATAACAAAGACATACATAGGATATGGGAATGGAAAAAAGAAGAAGTTATTGAAAGCTCTGGGCATGGGGAAGTCTTTGGAAAGGAGGTGACCACAGTACAGGCCTCAAAGCAGGAGGTAGAAATTGGTCTATCGATTGATCTATCTATTGGTCTAAGGGTATTTCAGGCAGACAGAACTGAGTGAGCAAAGGTCTAAGGCAGTTTGAATCAGAACACAAAGCAGGGGAGAGGGAGTAGATTCACTCAGAAGAACTTAATTTACGTGGCTCTTCAATGTCACCTGAAGCAGCTTCTCCTCTCCTACAACATAAAGTCATGGTCACTCCAGGAGAAAGAACTAAATGGGACAAGATTCTCTAGAATAAAGAAGGCTAACTGGAGAAAATCAGAAGTTTAATTGAGGAAAATGAGAAATGTTACTATTTGTAATTTCAGGGAGGTGAGGCCACGGTAGAATCTGAACTTAAAGATAAGAGTTAGAAAATTAGATGGATAGGAGCTGCTTCCCCAGTGACAAAGATACAATCAGCATAGGCTAGGCTTGAGGAAAGGATGGGGCTGGAAACCTCCCCTCTGAAGCAATAGTAAAGCTATGAAATTCAGGGAGGACCAGAAGTAGCTGCAAACTGTCTACCTGCATATGGTGTGTGTCTCATATGTTCACACAAACACTATGCAGGTAGACGATAAATTGTCCCTGGACTTTCAGATAAATTATTACCCATCTGGGTGGAGGTGGGGAGGGGGCTTTCTCAGCCTAAAACAAGGCTGAAAGCACATTTAAGGGGCCGTGTGAGGATCTTTCAAGTTCTTCCTCTAGAGACAGGAGTCCCCTTGCGCTTTTGTCAACCCATGGAGGGTTTACTACACACACATCACCTTCTCATAGATCACACCACTGAAACGTTTTTCACATACTGTCAGGAACACACACTGAAGTCGAAAAAGTGTTGATGTTCTCAGTGATTCATGGACAAAGCCAAATAGAAACAAAGAATGCATTTCTTGACCCCTTTTTGATTTATGTGCATTTTATATACTTGATGTCAAACCAGAAAGAGATTTTAATAAGTGTTTTGCTGGGTTTTCTCAGAGATTACTCCACAGCGATGACTGTTGTGATAGTCTTTGTAAAGTTAAATAAAAATAATTTTGAAAGTCAAACAAATTTGGAAAATGTTGCCTATTACACTTTCTTTTTGGAAGTTCACAATGCACATTAGCACATTAAAATCTCTGAGAAGTTCCACAATAAAAAAAGTTCATTTACTATTACATATCTCAGTATTTCTCAGAATTAGTTGCCCATAGATAAAGTCTATGAAGAATAAGAATTAATATTCTGTGAGACCAGCATTCAGTGAAACACCCTTTGGAAAAGGTTGATCTAGATAAACAGACTCAACTGACAGATGACTAAATTGAATTCTAGAAGCAGAAATGTCCCCGGTTAAAGACTGTACAGCTAGATAATGATAGAACTAGACCTGGAACTCACATTTTTTAACTCTTAGCCCAGACTTTCCCTATTATTCCACAATAGCCAAAACTTAACTGAAGGGCAATTGTCTTATAATTGTCAATAAATGAGCTCGTGTCCATCGATCTAAAAAACCTCTGCTCGCACTTTTATATATTTCCTAATATAATAAGATCAGGGTCTCTAAATAACATCATAATTTTATTAAGAATGAGGAAAGGAAGACACTTCTAGAACAACTCCCCGCCCCCAAGGGAAATATTATTACCTTCATGTGCTACAAGATATCCTTACAGCAAAAAGTTTAGAATTAAATTTCTACTAAATAATAACTAAAATAATAGCAAATGAATAATGAAATAAAACAAAAAGTATACATCAGAGGTTGCAAATAAATGCCTACAGGAGGTGACAACAAAAGTGAATGAAGCGGAGCTAGCCTTCAGTGCCAATGACCTTGAAATCTCATCCTCACCTAAAGGAGGCAGCCTCTCGCTCAGCTCCCCTTTATGGTCATGTGGGCTTGTAAACTCAATGTCGTCAGATCCTCTGATTTTTTAAGGGAAGTAAGATATCTGGATTTCCATGTGAAATCCCCCAGTTTCTTGAAAACATTGCATAGGCCCAAGAAAGCATGTCTGCAGCAGTATGTAGCCTGGGGCCTCCAGTTGGAGATTATCACAATTGCCTGGGAGATTTGGAGGTAAGGGGGCAGGTACCCAAAAAGTGCTTTAGAGAGAGGGTAAGGAGGGGTGAGGGGAGGTAAAGGGGCCTGGCAGGAAGGTCTTCAGACTGGGGAGGATACCCCTAAGGATACCCCTAAGGCCTCACTCGATATTTTCCCTCTGAATCAGCTCCATCACCAACCCCTAGAGGCTGACCCTCCCAAGGAGTCTTTACCTAGAGTACTACTTCAGGGCAGCCCCTGCACAAGTCACCTCGAGCAGCTTTGCACATCCTTTCTAGTATCTAATGTGCCTTTAAAGGGAGACGGCACCTTTGATTTTACCCTCTGAAATCAAGATTTAAAATTTCTGGTTGAGGCAGCACTTAGACATTATGTCCTTTTCCTTAGACAAATGAATTAGTCAACAAAATGTGTTGATTTCTGATTCTATGCTGTTCTGCTAAACTCAAAAAGTTCAAGAACAGAGGTGCCTAGAAACCCCATAGAAAGTAGGGGGAACAAGTGGAGGCAGGGTGCCAGAGAAAATCTCCAGAGGACTTGGACACCATTTCCTAGGCTGGCTAGCTACACTGCTTGGCTGGCCAAGCACTGTCAAGCTATGTAGCACCAGCCGCTCTGGCTTCATGGGATTTATAAAGATTTTTGCTTTTAATCCTGTTGGCCTTACTCAAAAGGAGCACCATGTATAAGGATTGGTATTAATCCAGGGGTCACTACGGTCTGACTCCTTCCACCCAGGCTAAACTCACCCTTCTAAGCCATTGTGAATTCTCTTCATCTCCTTGGCTAGCCGCCACTTTCTCTTTGCCCTGCCCCTGCCTCTGTACCTGGCCTTCACTTTCTTCCTGTGAGACAAGGCAAGATAGACCCTTAGTCTTCCGTGCACTATGTAGAAAGACAGCAGGTGGTGATATAGAAAAAGGTACTGTGCCTCAGGTGGGAAAACCCAGTTTCAATTCCTGTCTTTAACAACCTGTTTTAGCCTGGCCTCCAAATGTGCAAAATATGGATGTTTGTACTCGCCTCTATTAATAATTAGACACACAAACAAATGTAAGGCAGTTTACAAAATACTTTCACATTAGAGGACTTTTGTTATAACCATTTTGCAGGTGAAGAAAGTGAGGCTTAGAGAGGTCAAGAAATTTCCTATGATGACTGGCTGTGGCAGAACCAGGCATAAGAGCCAGACTTTTTGAATCTGAACACCACATTCTGTCCTTGATATCCATCTGCTGCTGTTCCTGCCGGTCTGACTCAGGGGGTTGTATTAAGGATCTGATGAGATGACACGGACAAAGAGTCACATTAGCCGCACAGTGCTCTGGGAGAGTGCTGAGACTTCCCCAGTGCTATGGGCACCTCCTTGGTAGAACTGGGGGACTAGGACAAATTTTAGCCACTGTGATCATAATACTATTACTACTGCCAAAAATCAGAGAATCAACCAGAGAAAACATCCAACTGCACCAATCCCAAAAAGCTGTGAGGATCCCTGCGGCTGAAGATTAGCAACAGGGGCCCCGACTCTCCCCTCAGCCCCAGGGAAGGCACATACCCTCCTTCAGGCCATCTGGTGTGGACGGTTATGCGACAGAAGAATTCCTGCTGTGTGTGTAACTCGGAAAGTATCCCAGCAGAGCAGCCCAACCATATGGCTGTATCATAAACCCAGACTTTGTTTCTCTTTTCCCTGCAGCCCTGCAGAAGGGCAGCACGAGAATGTGAAGGAATGGGGCTCCGGGGCACTTGGAATTTTAGGTAAAGGAGCTGGAAAATATTAAAGTTTATGGCCTTTAGGCATATACTGCCTAAAAGGTGTACCTGTTCGCACATAGGTCCTTCCAAGGAGAGACTGATGAGGTAGAAGGCGAATGCTGGCTTGTACTGAGAAAGTGAAAAAGGTAGGCTCTGTGTTGGGAGGTCAGGTTGATGGAGGGAGGGCATAAAAAGAAGAGGAATTTAGACTTGAGGATGGAGAAAATAGGGAGCCATTGTACTTCCTTGACAGAAAAGTTACCTAGAATTTTCTCTCTCATAAAAGAAAAATATTTTCTGAAATCTAAAGATGTTCTCCCAAGTTACTTCTGTCTCTGAAAACTTCTAGAAAATATAGGTGACCTCGGGGTACTTATGGTCTAGAAATAAATAATGATTTATGCTAACTATATGCAAAAGGGCCCCAATGGAGCTCATTTTATTCCAATAATGTTTAAGTGCATTTTAATTGAGAGAAGCTTTCCTATCTATTATCTCATTTGATCTTCCAAGCATGGTTAATGTGAGGACTATTGAACCAGCTTTAGAGATAGGAAAGCCATTCTATTAAAGAGTTGATGAACGATGCTTCTTAGCTTTTGCATCTTGCACTGTTTCAGCTGCCACCGGCTCATACTGGGCACAGCTCCCCATGTCTCAGGCATCTTTGCACCCTTGGCCCTTTCCCTACTGTGCATTGGATTGCATTAAATCAATGTTATTGCAGGGCCTCTGTGGGCTTGAGTTCTAATGCTGAAACTGCCTCTGCCTGTGTTGTCTTGTGTCAATCAGTTTCCCTCAGAGGCCCCTGGACCCGCTCCTCTAAACTGTAGGGAAGAAAATAGGCTCCTCCCACCTGACAGTTTATGATTCAATTTGGGGCTGAAGTATCAATGGAGAGTGAGGACCTACCTGGGACAGAACATCAGAGGATGATTTGCTGTGGCCTCAGTTCTCCATCTGTCGCTTACCCTCAAACCAGAATGTAGTTACATCTGTACACCAAGTCAATATTCATGGACTTAGCTCTTTCAAAGGAACTACACATCTATGGCAGAAAAACAGGCTTTTTCAGCAAATATGTGCAACATGACAGATGATCCAGACAAAGCACACACTCCCAGAAACTCAAAATAAACCTGGTGGTGTCTTCTGCCCTGTACCTGGTACACCCACAGTGATACTTCTCTTTCCTTTCATGCTCCAGAAAGCATGTTGGAATGCAAGTAACTGGGTCAATTAGCAACAGAGATAGTTCTGAATCTGCTCTAATTCATCTTTTAAAAATTATTACAAACTTTGCTACTTCTCCTCTAACTAGAAAAAAAATTATTTGAGACTCATATCATAATGGATGGCGTTTGGGAAGCTGAGAACCTCTGGTCTACAGCTAGCAGTAACAGTTCAGATGGGCTAGGTTCTACTGCAGTAACAATCCTAAATCCCAGTGGTTTAAACTAACATTTATTTCTAGCTCGTTCTAGTTCAGGTTAGCAAGGGGTGTCTCCTCACTGTAGCCATTCAGGGACCTAGGCTAATGAAGACCCCATCTGGACATGTGGTTTCGTGATAACAAAGGCAAGAGAATGAGAACCAGGGGATGATACATTGGCTCTGAAAGATTCTGACCAGAAGTGATTCACCTCCCTTCCACTCCCAATTCATTGGCCAAATAAAGTCATAGGGCCAAGCCTAGATTCACTAGGATGGGGTTGCATTTTGCTCTCATAGGGAGGGGCACTGCATGTCTGAGAACAATAAAATAGTATGTCAAACACCCCATCCTTGTTCAAAATGACCTAAGATACAATGAAGAGACTAGGAACACAGTTTGCCCCTAATCAACAAGGTTAACCCTACTTAATGAATGCATTCTCTTTATCTTCTAGGTGAAAAGTGTAGAAGTTTCCAGAGTATAATACCAGCCGAAGAACAAGGTGAATACATTACTCAAGTTCTGTCCACCAGCTCTCCTCACAATCTGGACAATTTTTATTGTTTTGTTGAAGTGGGAGAGGAGATGAGAGAGTTATTTATGATTTTTCTGTAAAGTCGAATCCAAAAGCTAGAACCCCTGGCTCTTTTCATGTGCCCTGTAGTTGGTGGTGCAGGAAAACATTAAACGACTTTGCGGAGGGGAGGGAAATCCCTGGTTGGTAGTATTTGCCACTTTCTACAGTGTAAATACCCCCCACCATAGCCAACTTCAAGCTGTCACTTCAAGTGTGAGGTGAATGCAGAGTTGGGAAGACGTGGGCTCTGGCACACCAATGCCTATAGCACTTTTTCTTTTCTAAGACACTCATTCGATTTGTATTATTTTCTTAGTATGTTTTCCCAGCTAGGATATAGGTTTTGTGAAGGCACGGATTACTTCCATTTCATTTGTTGCTGAGTCTCAAGTACCTAATTTTCCCTACAGGAGGACTTTTACAGAAACTAATTTCCTTTCCTGTCCCTTTCATCATTCCCTCCACATCCAGCACAGTTCCTTGAAGCCGTAGGTGGGATCCCATCCAGAGGGTAAATAACTGGCTCCCACAGAAACAAGAGGTTTTAGCATCTCTAACCAGGCTCTTAAAACTCTCAGACTCCTCTTCCCCTGTGTAGGTTTGTCTAGCTTCTTCTTTAAAAAGACAATGTCTTCTGGTGGAATCAAAACAACATGTTAATTTTTGAACTGTGGATTGGAGACCCTAGTATCTGTCATGTACTCACATCAGAGTTTTGCTTTAGTTCTCTCTCTTTTTTTTTAAAATTTTTCTTCCCAGCTAAAGACATTCTTTATAAACTCCTCTTTCAAGCCTTAGGAGGCTCCTTTTGTTGCCATTTGTACAAAATTCAGCAGAAGTACCTGTGGTTCTCACTCCATGGTGGTGTTGTTTATTCTTTTTTAGAAGTGAACTAAGTCAAAGGATTGAACGTTCTAATACCTCTGAATTTTAAATGCCTAGCACCTCTGTCATCCCCTCATTTTTCAGGTGTGTTGTGGCTGTCCATCGGGGCTGAGGTCCTGAATATCCTTCTGATTTTGACCAGTACCATCCTCCTGGGCTCCAGAATGAGTCATCACAGCTCTGGGTTCCACTGGCTCAAGGTGGATGCTTCTGTAGCCATCCTC
This sequence comes from Rousettus aegyptiacus, assembly GCF_014176215.1. Taxonomy (NCBI): domain Eukaryota; kingdom Metazoa; phylum Chordata; class Mammalia; order Chiroptera; family Pteropodidae; genus Rousettus; species Rousettus aegyptiacus. Next base: position 71,734,117 of record NW_023416309.1, read on the forward strand.
ATGGTGCTTGCAGGTACCCTCCAAAGGCATCATTAGAACAGGCACATTCTCCACAGCCTGCCCCAGAGGGAGGTGGAAAACTTCAGGCTGGCTCTTTCCTGTCAGTGGCCAGGTTCAGCAGGATGTCTGTTCCACTGAAGTCACTGAGTTAATCCCACTTGGAGAAGTGAGGATACTTTGGGTGACTGTTGAAAAGGAAGGGGATAGGCACGGATGGTGAATAAAAATTATCAGTGTGTCTTTATTACAACCCTGGGAAAGGAGTACACTGGATCTGAGAATAGAAATTACCTAACTTTGTACAGTGGTTAGGAAATCTTGCCTGGGCTCAGACCTCTGCTACTGAATGGCTGTGTGACCCTGGGAAAGTTACCTAACTTCTCTAAGCTAGATATCTCAAAAACTTACGGTGAAGACTAATTAAGAATGCACCTAATATATACTAAGTACTCAATAAATGGTAACTTGTTAAAAATTATTACTCAAAGTTTGGTATAAATATCTTGTAAGAACAAATAACCCGTTTTTCTGGTCTTAACTTCTGTATTCTCCAAGAAGCTTTGAGAGCAATTTGGTCTCCTGAGTGGGCCTTTTACCAAGGAAAGAACTCCACACTTTATTTCTCTGGCTGGATACGCAGAACTCTGTTAATAGGCATCAGTCCAGTCAATAGTACGCTTCCGCACTTGATAAGTATAACGCATCTTTTCCAAGTCTTATCATCAGTGAATGGAATGATAAAATCTAGTTTCTGGGTCTTCAAAGAAAAGAGCCAGGCTGTAGACTTTTGGAGTCCTCCCCAGGTCCCAGCATCCCCCAAGGTCCCACAAGGTCTTAAGTAGGCCTCCTTCTAGATGTCTCTTTAGTTTCAATTGTGTGAAGGAGACATCAGGTGGAAAGTCTGAGAATTTATTAGTGCAGGTACATCATAAGGACTTGAGACATTCCCATTAATACGTAAATAATTACCCACATCAGTTAAAACTAATTTCTATTTGGATCACTAAAACCAATCTTCAGTTGGGCCACTGCCCACCATGCATTTATTAAATCAAAACATATGTGTAATTGGAGTCCATGAAAAAGAAGAACAAATAATGAAACAACTAATATTTAAGATATTTTCTTGAACAAAATACCAAAACCTACATATAGAAAGCTCTCTCCAAATACCTGGAAAAATTGGCACAGTACTATACATATCCTACTAAAACTATTAAAGGGGTAAAAAAATCCTCTGGTTCTTCAAGCCAAAAGCAAACAAACAACAAACAAACAACAAACAAAAAGTCACTTACAAAGGAAAGAAAATCACACTGGCATCTGAATTCAGTACCCACCAATAACTGCCATGCAAGTCTAGTGTAGCCAGGACATATTCAGATTTTTATCTAAAGTATCCCAGTTTTTAGGTGTTAGCAAACATGAAAAAGAATTACATGACAGAACACTGTAAAGTATGGCTTCAGGCCAAATGCAACTTGAGGATCACTCTCCTCTGTGCTGGGAAAGAAAGGATGTCACATTGGTGCCTCTGAGCATGGGGACTCAGGGGCATGATAAATGGAAAGAAGTGGTCATGGGAGGAATGACACGGCAAAGCGACATACATCATTGAATAAATTCATGACTGTAACAAGAAATCGGTGTATATGTGAAACATGAAGCCTGCTTGGAAGGGCTCAAGGAGGCTCCTTACATCCAACTCATGCCAGGTAGAGAAACTCGGTTCTTAACTGTGACTCACAAAAGCTTTACTCGTGCAGGACTTCTAGGCATGGTGGCCCACATGATGTACGCAACCATTTTTCAGATCAGCGTGAGTCTTGGGCCAGAAGACTGGAGGCCTCAGACGTGGGACTATGGCTGGTCATACTGGTGAGTTGTAGTTGTCCAGGACCTCAGGTTCTGATGGACTGGCAAGGATGCACACAGGTTTGTAGGACCTCTGACCTTGGTCATAGTGCCACCTGCTGCTCTTGTGACTGTGGATTATTTCTTAACCTCTCTGTAGCGCAGTTTCCTTATCTGTAAAGTGAGGGAACCTGTTTCAAATGTTTTCATAGGCGTTGAAAGAGGTTATGTTTCTAAAATACTTGGCACAGAGAAAAATTCTCGATAAATGGAGACATTGTCATTACTACATTCTCAAACGCAACTTATGGGGAAATATCCTGAGCTATAACTCCTAATAAAGACTTCAATGGGGAGACCCAGCACCTGTTTCTAACAGAAAGACAAGGCCATGATATCGCAGTTTTGTCTCTAAGACTCATCCATGTCATGTAAAACATGGATGTGGACCTCCAAACTGTAGCTGCATCTTAAAGATTTATGTACATATGCTTACATTTTTTGTCTTGTATAACAACCTCTTGTGCTACATTTTTCTTTGTAAAATAAATAACGTGGTCAGTGTTCACTCTCTCATACTTCTATTTCGGGGTTTGGTGAACATGTCTGTGTTACTGATATCCATAAGCTTCTTGATTATTAAGTTCTATTTAAGGATTTTTGGAAGCTAGAGAGAGGAGTTGTAACTGAGCTACTCATGAGCTTTTTGGTAGGTGATTGGGTATGAAGCAATCTATTTTACTTGAGAATTCCATCTCATGAAAACATACACAAAAGTCAGTTTGTATAGGTTCTTTCTCAGCAACCACTCTGCTGGGTTCTATGAAAGATGAAAAGTATAGACCATCATCTTAGAAAGCAATACGCTTCCAAAGGATAGGGATATCAAAATACCAATGTCCAATGCTAGTGTCCTGTATTAGAGCCAAAAGCAATAAGAACAAAAGTAACACGTGTAGCAGATGCTATGCTGAGTACTTCCCATTCACTGACTCATTGAATTCCTCACAACCACCACCCAGTGGACAGTGTTACTATTATTCCAGTTTTACAAATAAGGAAACTGATACAGAGAAGTGAAGTCACCAGCTCTAGGTTACACATTTAATAAGAGATGAGAATGAACCCTCAATGCAAACTCAGCACAATGATTCCACAATCTGTTCTCTTAGCCATCGGGCTACACCAGCACATTGGCTGGGCTCTGGGGTTTGTGATCCAAAATCCAAGTCCAAACTGGGTAGAACCAGGAGCAAGTTTTTCACCAGACTGACCTGCAGTAGAAAGCCCTGGAACATAGCCCCATGCCATTTCCTAAATGTGCTTTTTGTTAACAGCCTCGCCTGGAGTTCTTTTGCTCTCTGCATGGCTGTGTCGGTCATGGCCATGAGCAGATACACGGCAGCCCGTCTGGAATTCACCGAGAAGCAGAGGCTACAGAAAGGAAGTCAGCGTTCTCAACACAACCTCCCAGAAACCAAGGCTTCAGAAAGTGTTTGGGAAACAGAAGCTTCTTCCAGTGCTATGGGGCATGACCCCAGGAGTTTATCTGAGTACGTGCCACCAGATGCCCCAGTCAAGGTGTCCATGTGCTAGTCGGTGCTGTGGCCGCTGAATCTGCACAGGCAGACAAACCAAGCACATATGTTGACAATGAACACTCTGGGGGTGGGCTTCAGAATGCTGTGGTCCAAGTAAACCTCACACCTACCATCTTATCCTTCACTAAACACCTTTGGCTTCAACCTCTGATGCCTATTAAAATGCCAGTGTCTTTAAGTGAGAGAATGCTTACCAAAAATATCAGCCATTGACACTCTAGTATAAATGAATATCTGTAGCTTTTCTGAGAGTGCGTTTAATACGGGTAACAAAGAAAGAGGGAGCAAGTGAGCACTAAGAATAAGAGAAGCTGAAAAAGGGGAAAGCAAGGGTTTAACTACAAAGAATATAAAATGTGTTGCCCACACAAGTTTGTTAACAGAAGTGTCCAGAGTTTTTTTTTAACTGACACACACAAATTGATAGTATATGTGACTATCTCATATTTTCTTTTTAATTTTAATCAAGAAGACAAATCTAAAAATAAATTTTGTCATTTTATAAATATTTTTTTCTTCAAATTCTTCTAATTTATAGTAAAATCATTTTGGAAAGATAATCAAATGGTAAAACAAAATGACATCTTATCACAGTTAAGTGGAACAAATGTTTGAAATGTTGTGCTTAAATTGCCAGGCACTTTTGTTTCTAAAAATAAACAATGCTAAACGTGAAAGTCATGTTTGAAGCAGTGGGCTTCTGCATGTTCCCTAATGTGGTCAGTTACAATATTGTGTAAATTTATCTCGTATTTTAAGTTAACCACATTATTGAGGCCACTGGTTGTTAGACACATAATTTGAGTTTTTGAAAATAAAATGGACTGTCAAATTCTAACACCTCTAAATATGTCCTTGCTTAAATTCATTTAAAAAATGTATTTATACATTTAGCAAACACATCATTTCTGAAAAAAAAAATTAAAAACCTGAATGTTTCAAATAAAATCACTCAATCTGCTTATGCTAAACTGTAACATTTATACTCTCATAGAATAAGGGAAAATCTGGCTAATTTCTTTATGTCTGGGTCTGTAGTTGAGTACCCGCCTAACAGATATTGGTCCTATGAAATTCTGTGTTTTGTTGAATGAAGCTTATTTGAAAAGATAGAAAATGGAAATTTCTGGAATAAGCCCAATACAGAGAAAGCATGCTAGAGTGCCCTGGGCCATCTCTTCACCTAGAGTAAAAGGATTTGTACCCAGCGGCCTCTACCCTTCACATAACCCCTGTGTATCTGTGCAGGTAGATCCAGTGTCTCTGTCACAAAATTGGGTCAGAGTCTGACCTTAAAGAGAAGAAAAGGCCCTGAAAATATTTTCAAAGAAACAATTATTTAGTTCTCTCTGTCAAAAATAAAAATAAAAAAATCACATCAGAGGAAAATGTGGTTGAAGTTGTCAAGAAAAAAATGAATTTTCTGGATTCGCGTGAGACATCCTCTGAGCTCCCAAGGCACTTTAAAAAACTTTAAATGTCAATTTTATTAAAGCTTAACATACATACAGAAAAGTACACAAATCCTAAGTATACAGCCTAATGAACTTTCATACAGTGAGTACAGCCACATAACCACCCCCAGATCAAGAAACAGAACCAAGGTCTCTAGTGTTCATCTATCTTTACTGTAAGACAAACCCAGGTAGATTTTAATTCCTTGTATATTGAAGTAATTTCTTTATATATCTATTCTCCTCTTATAGATTATAAATTATTTCTCTATGGCAAGAACTGTTCTCTCCCAGCATCTAGAACAATGGCTGACAAATAGAAACTCCATACACACACATATACAGACATGTCTGGAAGTATATATATATGAATTATCAAATGATAATATATATACTCTAATCAAATATATATTTTTTAGCATTTCATGTAATATAGCTTGTGATTAAGAGCATGGACTCTGGAGCCAAGTTGCCTGAATGTAAATCCTAGCTCCTCACCTTGACTTTGGGCAAGTCACTTATCTCTCTATACCTCAGTTTTGTTATCTGTAAAATGAGAGAAGAATCCTATCTATTTTAAGAGTTGTGAGGACTAAGCACATTAGTAAATTTGAAGATCTTAGAACATTGCCTTCAACTTAGTAAGCACAGTGGAGGGATTAACTGCTAGTATCTGCTATGTGCAGAGCACTGCGTTAAGTCCCAAGAGTATATAAGGAAACAAGATAGAGTCTGAGCCCGGCCGATGAGTTAGAAGAACAATAATGAAATTGCAGGAGCCCTGTCAAGAGAAGGCCAAGATCAAATGAGTGCAAATCCACCAACCATTTCTAGCCTGGAAGACACCCACCCTTAGTTAACCACTTGGTGAATTTTATTAGGTGTCTACAGTGTTCCAGGCAAAATGCCATTTCTTCTAGAAGTAAGGAGTCAACCTTCTTCCTTTTCCAGCATTAGCAAAATGCCTGTTTGTGGTCAAAAAAAATGCTCCAGGTCTGTGGTCTATGTTCTGCACCAATGAATGAGGTTGTTTCCGGAGTGTCGGCTGTTCTGAGTAACAAACCCGTGATCAGGCAGAACCAGCTCCGGAGCTCAGTGATCGTCCCTGACCAGGCTCAAGGAACTCGGCAGGCAATGGGTGTATGTCTCCTCTTCTGCAGTGCGTGACAAGAGGGGTGGCAGCCGACGCAAAGTGGTTAGGCAAGAATAAACAAGGGGTTCACACATGAAGGACTGAGAAAACAGCAGTCTGATACCAGTGAGCCAACTATTTTTCCAGAATTAGTGAATTTATCACTATACTCACTTGAATGGCTGAGAGTCCATTTCATTGATTGTTCCCTTGGATTTGATGACTTAGCTGCCTTTCTGTCATTAGAAGAACCCCCTTAGGGAACCACAGTTGGGGAGTCTGGGTTGAGAGGGACTTCTTTGAAGATCAGATTAAGATTAGTAGGCCCACCTAGTGAGATTAGTCATGTTTGCTCATGTTAACATTTTTTTATTCATTCAACACCTGTGAGGTATACATGTGTATATCAAGCTCTGTGGGTGTCGTGGAGATACAGGCATGACTGAGAACGTACCCCGGCCCTCAATATAGCATTGTGTGTCAGAAGGGAGGTTTGGGGACACTGGAAAAGAGCCAACGTTAAAGGTTAAAAGACATTTTAATCACTTAGATGCCCAACAATAATATTATTCCCCCTTATTAAGTCAACTGTGCTGCAACTGAAAGACAGAATACCAAGGTAAGGCATGAAGAACTAGAATTTTTTTTTTTAAGTTGTCACATGAAGCCAGAGCGGGACATCCTTCACACACTGAAAACCTGGGAGAAAAAGAAGAGAGCAAATTGAAAACAGGAGAATTTGAGAGGTCAGATGACATCACAAGGATGTCAGACAGGATCCATCTGCTTCTCTCTTTTTCTGTTTATTTTCTATTTTCAATTAGGAAATAGCTCAATATATTTAAAATAATGTAATAGACACGCATGTACCCACAGGTCAGATTTAACAGAAGTAAATACTTTGTCATGCCAGAGGTCTCTCCACTGAAAAAAGAAAAAACAAGAAATAAAATGTAAGAGCTACAACCAAGGCCTCACACCCCCCTCGCCATCTCCTCCTCCTTGCTCTCGCCCACAAAGTGACCGCCATTTGGATCATTCCTTTGCACAGTTGAGCACATTTAATATACATAGCTATAGTAAATCTAATATATGTCTACACTAGACATGAAAGTGTCTTGAACGGCTTTACATTTTATATAAATGGCATCATCTTGGGACTGTCTCATAGAAAGTCAGATAATTTTTTCCAATATTTTTTTGGTACAGAAAAAACACCTAACATAAAATATGCCATCTTAATTATTTTTTAAGTGTACACTTCAGTGGACATTTCAGTACATTCACATTGTTGTGTAACCATCACCACCATCCACCCACAGATCTTCATCTTGCAAAATGGGAACTCTGTATTCACATAAAAAAATAATTCTGCCTTCCCCTCCCCACCAGACCCTCGCAATCACCATTCTACTTTCTATCTCAATGAATTTGACTACTGTTGGTACCTTATGTAAGTGGGATCATACAGTATGCCTTTTTGTGACTGGCTTATCTCACTCAGCATAAATCCTCAAGGGGCGTTCATGCTGTGGCACGCATCAGAAATTCCTTCTCTTTTAAGCCGAATATTCCAGACAATTTTTTTATTTGCAAAATCCTTTTATTTACTCAGTGAACTTTGATATTATATATGAAGTGCAATAAAGTACCTCAGTATTTGTTCAACACTACATGGGGTGTTCCTCAATCATTTTTATAAATGTCATTTGTATACAGTTTAGAACACTTCAAAACCAGGAACTTCTATATATACTTTAGAGAAAATTTAAATCTTCTTTGTTTATGTAATTGGAAACAATGTAATAGTAAAAAACACAGATGCCGAAACTAGATTATTTGAGTTTAAATCTTAACTATGCTGTTTACCAACTGTGTAATCATGACAAAATTAATATGCTCTCTACACTTCAGTTTCCCTTGTAAAAGAAGGATAGTGATAGCATGATTAACATGAGATCATTCATGTTAAAGACTTTGAACATTATATGGCCCTTAATGTTATCATTATTGCCCTAGATATAACATGTAGGGGGAAAAGAAACTTACTAGAATTTCTCTTTCAGAAGGATTATCTATCTCCTTCCTTTACTCTGTGGCATGTGTTTGCCTTCCCTTTGGCTGTTAAAATGTGTTTCCCAGTGAAGATACAAAACCTTTTATAATTTCTTTATTTTTCTTGTCTTATTTTTTAAAATAAATTTAACAACAATTTCTTACATTTTTACAGTGTTTTAATAGTTTGGAACCAGGTTCCCGCTTTTTTTTTTTTTTGGCCATCATAACAAAGTCATGATTATTATCATCCCATTTTCGAGATAAGCAAACTTGAGATTCAAATGTTAAGTGACTTGTCCAGGGCCCATATTTAGATCCTGGTCTTTTAATCACTTTCCAGTACATCAAATGGCTTCATTTACTTATCCATATTTACCTCTGAGTCTCCGTCAGTTTCTCCCATTGTTCTTCACTGACAAACTCACTTGCTCTGAGTTCCAGCGCTGTGGCAGCTGCTTAAAGCCCTAGGGACATGCAGGGAGGAACTGAATTGTCCAGCTTCAGGGCAAGGGCTGGAGGGGCAGCTTTCTCCCGGACAAAAGTGCTGGCAGAAACCATTGTCTCCTTGTTGAGCCCTCCCCACTCCCTGGGTGCAGACACAGGCAGCCACCACATCTGAGTCTCCCTTTCAGACAATTTTTTTAGATGTTGGGTTAGTCCAACAACCCACCATTCTGCCCCTTTCTTGCCCCTCACTCTATGACAGTCCTGCCACCCATGCATGAGTGCCTCTGTGGATCAGGTCCACCCACCCTTGCAAAGAGAGATCAGGAATGGAAGTAGCTTCATGCAGCAAAACAAGTGATTGTCCTGGCTAGAGAGAACAACAAAGCTAACAGGACTATGCCAGTCCAGAGAACATGCATGGGGTGGTGAGGCGATGATATTGACCCAACAATTTACTGTTTATAAGATTATCTGCACACACATTACATAACTTAGCCCTGGTATCCTTCATCTCTGAACCCTGCCCCGGGTCCTCAGGAATGAATTCTGACATGCATTGAGGAAAGTTAACAAGGAGAACCAACACAGACTGGAAAAAGTAGCCAGGCAGAAGGGAGAAACTAAAACCATCAGCTCCAGCTATGGGCCAGATTCATTCTGGGTGTTGTTTAAACATCACCTCTTACATTCCGATTGTCCACAACGGCCCAGTGAGAAAGCTAATAGCATTTAGTGCAATTTCTGGTTGATGGCTGTGAGTTTCAGAAGGCCTAATGTGTGTCCAAGGCTGCACACAATTCAGAAGCAGAACAGAGACTCGGACTCAGGGCTGCTGGACTCCAAACCTATCATGCTGCCTTTCTGAGGGCAGAGTAGAGACAGATCCTCTTCTCCCTTCCTTTTTCCCTAGGTGAGTCAAAAGGCAGCCCCATACAAAAACCACCCAAGTGCTCCGTCTCAGAGGAATCAGTTTAAAATGTGAGGTATATCTGCACAATGAAAATGAAAGATCTCTAACTTGACACAACAATATGGATGAATCTCATAAATGTAATTTTGAGCAAAACAGTAATAACTTGTGACTCTATTTAAATAAAAGAAATGCTTGAAGCTCAGGTAAAACTAATGTATGCTTTTAAAAGATAGAAAGCAGTTACCCTTAAGGGCTGGAAAGAGACGCGATGGAGGCATGTTGCCAGTGCTCTTACAGGGACGTGTTCAGTTTATGAAAATTCAGGAAATGCTACATTTACGTGCACATTCTTATATAGGTTACAGGTCAATAAAAAGTTGGAGGTTCTTTTAATGCTCCCGGTCATTCTTAATTTGCGAGAAAGAAATGCAGTTTCCCCACTCCCACCCCTGTGCACGGCTTCTTGCTTCGCTTCCTGTCAGCCCGTGATCCTTACCACACGAGTTAGGATGTCACTGTGATTGGTCTTCTGGTTGTTGATGCTATGAGTATTTGAACTGGATTTTAGCAATTTGGTCTCTCCATTTCTAAATCTCTGAGTTCCCTTTTATAATTAAAATATTTAACACTTGGGATAAATTCTTAATATTTTTAATCATTAAAGAAAACAATAGTTAATCTTTTTATGAGACAGTCCTGCAAGATAAGACTGTTATGCCCGTTTCACGGATGAGGAAGCTAAGCCTCAAAGAGGGGGAATACTGTGACTAATGAAAAACTCTCCCCAAATTCTGCTCTTTCCAATAGTTCGTGTCACGCCTCCATTCTGCAGTCAGCTCCAGTCTGTTTCACAGTTATGCTCTTCATCCCCAACCAGAATGGGAAGTCCAGAAGGCTTGCTGCCACACCCATCTGAGCTACCTGGAAGCTACCTGATGCGAGGGTTAAAGGAAGTGAGGGCAAGGATATGTGTGCTGAATTCCCAGGTCCTGATCCCTAATGCCCAGCTTCAAACTGCAGAGGAAACCTCTAACAGTCAGGCAAGCCAGAGAGCTTTAAAAGTCCTGGCAAGGACTCTGAAATCAGACCCAGCCAGCATGTGTCCCTGAATATCAGAATAGACACTATATTTACCCTGAGAAGCCCTTTAGTGCACTGTGAGCTATAAATAGTCATTAGGGCTCAAGCAAGTGGCCTTAACACATGGATTTCCTTCCAAAAATGCAGACCTATTTTAATTAAATTTGCAATTAACCTTTGGGAGGGCAGGCCCCTGGATTTGGTTTGCTTTCCGGCAACACCGTGAGTAATTTCCTATTCATCAGACATTTGGGGATTAACAGGGTGTTCAGCTCGGAAGCAGCTTTCGGGGCTTCCACAGAGACCAGCTCCCTGGAGAGGACACTCAGGGCTTGGTGCATGAGTAACTGCACCCTGTAGCCTTGGGGCCTCCCCATGCCCTGGTGTCTCGATCAGAGTCTCTTAGCCAAGTCAATTCCTTTTTATCATTTCCCCCAGAACAAGATGGGAGTCATAGCTGTGCTCATCCTGCCGTTGCTGCTCTTGGGAATCAGTGGTCTTCTCTTCATCTACCAAGAGGTGTCCAGGCTGTGGTCAAAGTCAGCCGTGCAGAACAAAGTGGTGGTGATCACCGATGCCATTTCAGGACTGGGCAAGGGTAAGCTGGCTTCACCCCAACTTGTGCCCACTCTTGCCCTGAGGGACAAGCAGGGGAGGGTGCCGTGCAGGCAAGCCTGCTGGGCAGGTGGGAGTTAAGGCTGCATTCTCTCCTAGTGTCTGTTATTAATCATCAAGTATCTTCTCTTTTGGAGGCTGCGGCTTCCTTGCCTGAGAAATGAGGGCACTGGACTATCTGGGGTTGCAATCACAGAGTCGAAGTGGTCTGCAGGTGTGATCTCCAGAAATTTTGAAATGCAAAACCCTTAGCTGGGGCAGCGTACTGATTATGAGCCCACACTTGGGCGCCGAGTTCAATTCCTGGCTCCACCATGTACTAGCTGGTGGCTTCACTTCTCTGCCTTGGATTTCTCAAATGTAAAGTGACGGTACTAGTAATCTCTACCTCATCATGTTGCTGTGAGGAATAAATAATTTAACAGATGGGAAGTTCTTAGAACAGTGCCTGGAGCTATATGGGTACCACTCAGGTGTGAGTAATGCTAATAACAATGACCACATTTAAGCAGAAGATGTATGCTCCAATTTGCCACACATCCCACTGGTCCTTACTGCATAACACTTGACCCGATTCTTTCAACCATACCTCTCTCTGGCCTTGAAGGCATTTATGTTTGCAGCTCCTGAATTAAATGGTCTATGAGGGCCCTACAACCTTTGGTGACATCTGTGACATAAGGAGTAGTAAATGTCCTTAGGTTTGTAAATTCTGATTATTATTCTACACAATGGCAGTGCAGCACCATATGTTACATAGTTTGGATGTAATTTTTGCTGTTGTTTTTGCTATTTTTAATCAAACATAGAACATACACAGCCAACCAACCATTCATTAGGTCACTTAAAAAATGTCTACTGAGTCCACTATGTCTGAGTATTTCAATGAGTATTGGATGATGCCTCTTCCAAAGAGTCTCTCTGGGGTCTGGGTACCTAATCTCACAGAGCTGCCATCGTGAAAACGTTTATAGCCTCCTGTGTGAGAATTCTCTCAGACCCTCTCTCTCTTGGACATCCCAATAACAACCAATCCGCATGCTTTGAGGGTGGGGTCAATTTCAGTAGGTGATCAATTTGGGTTCATCATGTAAAGTGAAAAAAAAAATGTCGGGCAGATAAACTAGGTTCTCTGTGTAGCCTTTATGTGGGTCCCAGAAGCAATTCCCGAAGAGGATATTCTGCATCGTTACACTCAGTACTCAAATGGGCGGGGGGCATAAACTCTATCTCCTATAGAGACAAGCCAGGCACTCACATTTTTCAACCAGACCAGACACAAGACAACAAGGAGTGGTGGTGGCCCTGGGGATCTGAATAAGAGAAACACACCTAGAGACACTCAAGAGTCAAAGTCTTTGGGGGAAACCTTGTTCTTCAGGTAGGACATGCCCATCTAGCATCAGACCCGCAGCCCACACGAGACCCCTTCATCATGAAGTCTTCCCTGATCACCTTGATGGTCCCTGAGGAAATGACCTCTGGGATCTCTTGGCTCCTCAGAGAAACACACCACCATGGTGCACTTCTCACACTCTGCTGTATCTGTGTGTTTCTCAATTGGTTCACTAGACACACACTCCCCTACGGTGGATCCTATGTTCTGTTCAGCCTGTGGTGTCCCCACCTCCTAGCTCAAAGCCTGGCATACAATAAGTACTCAAAACCTGTTTATTTAATGCATAGCCTCTAAAAGTGACCATCTGATGAGGAAAGGCACTCATTTGGATAAGTATATTGTATATTTGTTTTGTTGATTTCAAACTAGATTTCAATATGATCAGAGAACATATTCTGTATGATTTTAAGTCTTTTAAATTTGTTGAGGTGTGTTTTATGGCCCAGGATTTAAACAATCTTGGTGAATGATCCATGGGCACTTGACAAGAATCTGCATTCATTCTTCTGTTGTTTAGTGGAATATTCCCAGAATGTTCCAGTTGGTTGAGGAAGCTGTTCGGTTCTTCTGTATCTTTATTAATTTTCTGTGTTGCTGGATAGAACTGAGTAATGTATATGTAAGTAGTCTTATTTATCTGTTAAGTCTTATTTGATTACAGTGACACACTGTACAAATCAGGTGCCCAGGAACTATATCTCAGGGGCAAAATGGCATATTCAGAGGGCTATGGTCTAGTCTCTGTCCTGACTACTGTTAGTGCTCTTTTATTTATTTATTTATTTTAATTTTTTAATTTTTATTTTTTTACTGTATTGTATGGATTCAGCCTGCAAAGAAAAGCAAAGCATTAAAATAATAATAATAATAAAGTTCAAGTATTTAGAAGTAACTTGAGAAGCTGAGTGTATGTGACCTTAAATAAATGCCTAGCCAAAACATGCTGCTGACCACAATGATTCCGGGTTTAAACTACTCCAGTTCTCAGGTCCAAGGCAAGAAAAAAGTGAGGGGCACTGAGTAGATGGCATAGATTAGGCACAGCCCACAGCACACCCCTCGTCCCATGGAACCTGACCAAACCCAGTGGATAGCAGCATGGAGCCCAGAGCCAAGCTGTTTACTAGAGAAATCAAATAGCCAAAGATCGGGACACCTAACCCTCACCCCAAACCCACACCATTCAGCCAAGTAAGAAATCGGGTCACCTTGCACCCACAATTTCTGCAGCAAGAGTGACTCTTAAAATTCTTAACCACTGTACTTCAAAGAGCACAACACTTTCTGTGTTTCATCACCTCTGAGATGAATAGCTACTCACCTTTAAAAATTTCTGAAATCGAGCGAATTTTCTTTTAATCAACAGTAACTTACAATATTCACAGGCCATCCTTTTGCATTTTAATATCTCTGAAATCAGGAAGCATCTTACAGTAGATGGCATCACAGATTTGGGGAAATATGGGACTGAGAGCTCAATTTATGTTTGCTGCAGGAAAAAGAAAAAACCTAGTGCCCACATGCTTGACACAGGATAAATGCTGTGCTCAGTGGAGCTGATAAAGAATAAAAATAAGAACGCTAGGGTATATCTACCTAATGCCTGGAGTGAGCAAAAATGACTTACATATTTGGGAGTGTGCCTTCGGGCTTGCTGGATCGAAGCAGTGATTGCACCACTGGGCTCTAGCCTTCCCCAAGCCCCTGGGAAAGACGAGGTGTTAGCAGAGTAAAGGGGAAATGGAATGATGGTAAGAACACAGCTGGCTGTCCCTCCAAAGAAGGTCAAGGCCAGAAGTTTGGTCTGGCTCTTGATCATTGGCTCTTCACCTACCCAGTGCTCAGCTTGTAAATATGTGTCCATCGCCATGTTAGAAAGGGAGGGTGTGGGCCCATAACAACACACTCCCAACATGTGCCTTTCTTAGCAGTGGGCACTGACCAAGAGGCAGCCTAGTGTGGCAAACAGGCACCCTGAAATGTCAACGTATGGGCTAACATGCTGGCTTCACCACCAATCAGCTGTGGACTGTGGGTAAATCATTTCATCTCATCGAACCTCACTTCCCGAGTTTGTAAGACCCTGCCATGATGGCTGCCCCACACCCAGCATGGCTGCCTCTCAGAATTACAGCTGAACATCAGGAAGGCCAAGCTTTCTTTCTCTTAATGAAATTTCTTACAAAAGCCATATACTTTTTTTAAAAAAGGAATTTTTTAAGTAAAAGAACATAAAACACACCTGAAACCGCACCTACTCAGGAACGTTCATCTTATTTCCTTTCAGTTCCTTTATGATGCTTACAGGTGTAACCAGCAAGAATCAGGGGTGTGGTGAGATGAGATATGCAGAGGGCAATTACCACCTCTGACTCTTGACTTTTAAAAAATTCAGACAGTCCCATGACTTTTCTGATATTATTAGATTATACAAAACTCTGAGGTCATGATAAGTCCCAAAACACAGCATTGGTTCAGGAACTGGTATACCCAATCCAATACATTAGCAAACATGTCCATTTTCATTGAAGTTGAACTGTCTTTCCTCCTCTACGCTCCTCCCCGGCTAGAGCAGGTTGCCTGCCAGCTTGCCTCTCTTTCTGACCCCTCTGGGGGTGGTCGGGCAAGAAGGAGGGGAGAGAGGGAGAGCAGGCATCATTATGAGACGGCATCATTATGAGACGGCTTCAAGCTCCATGGCCTGGCACATGTTTAAAACCAAGTCTGATGCTCTTTCTTGTGGAACTTTTATGGACCCTGCAGCACGCTCCCTGGGAATACCAGTTCACACTTTCTGTGAAGAGGGTGTGCTCTGTGTGCTCAGTCCCAGCTCCGCACAGGTTTCAGGGCCTACTCCCCCTAGGCCCTCTGTTTTAGGGTCTCACTACCCTTCTGAGACATCCTCTAGGGCAAAATTCAAATGAGGTCCCAATCAACTCACGCCTTACCTGTGGGTTCACTGTGGTTGTGTGTGGGATCTTCAACAACACAGACCGATCCCCACGGGGCAGCTGCAGCTCTTCTCTTTTTTGCCTTAGGGACAGCTGGCCCATGGTCTCTCCCATTAGATTTCTCAGGCACGACTCAGACTCCTGGCCACAGAGAACTCATAGCATGCTGTTCAAATGGTCCCACTGTCGCCCTTCTCTCTAGGATAGAGATACTGGGGAAATACATAACAGTTCTCTTCCCCAAAAAATCCTTTTTCAAAGTCCCCCCTCCTCTTCCTTGATCTATTTTTGTCCTATTTTTGGGTAATGAGCTCCATAAAACAGGGTTATAGTTAATTCCAAAATCTGCATCTTAGACCAGCAACTAACTTCGGAATTTTATATCTATTTGATCTTGGTTCCTCAGTCCAACTTCCAATTTAAAATTCTGTTACATATACATATGTACAATTTAACATCCAATTACACACACTCACAGAGTCAAGTGTTATGGCATTATATAAGACACAGTTTTGAATCTCTTTTTTAAAGTTCTATGTCATGAACTTCTTTCCATTTCAGTAGACCTATTTCTGCAACGTGAGTTTTAAAGATCTCAAAATATTTGACATACAGTTTACTATAATTTACTTAACCAATCTTGTATAATATCGGACATTTGCAATCATCTCCAGCTCTTTACTATTATTTTGGGACTGAGATAAACAATATTATAACTATGTCCATGCAGTAACTGTAAATTATCTTCCTAGAAAAAAATGCTCACAAATGAAATGACTGGGTCAAAGTCCATACTTATTTTTAAGGATTCTGTGAAATTTTTCTTCCAAAAGTTTTGGCAATTTACACCACTAGCAGTGAAGCTGTGACTATTACCAATTTTGTTTCAGGTTATCTGATAGATTAAAATTAGTGACATGTTTTACTCTACGTTTCTGTATTATTGGCATTGAACTTTTATCTTCTGTATATTAACTTTGTATTTCTCTTATGAATTCCTTACTCATCTCACTAGCTAATTCCTTTATTAAGGTCTTTACCTTTTTTTCTTATTGATTTATAAGAGTTCTTTGTAGGTCAAATAAATTAACCCTCTTCTGATATATGTATTATAAACAGGTTTTCTCAGTTTATGTTGCTTTTTTTATTTGTGTTTTCTGGTGTGAGGAAGTTTCTTTTAAGGATAAAAATTTATAAATCATTTCTATTATGATTTCTTCCTTCGGCTTCATGCTTAAAAGATCTTTCCCCAAAGCGGGGTTATATATTCATCTATTTTATTCTAGTTCTTTTATGACTCTGTTTTTACATCTAATTATTTTATACATTTTGGTTTATTTCATCTAGATTTTTTCCCCCAGTCAAATAGTTATCCAGTAGTCCACATACCACTTTTTAAATAGATTCAACATACTAACACCGATTCAACATACTACCTTTATCATATACTAAATTCTTGTAAATACTTGGCTGTATTTTTAATCCATATTTCTATCTATACTTGAACCACTGTCTGCTTTTATTTCTGTAACTTTATAATATATTTTAAATATGTTATACCTATTCCATCCTCATTATTGTTTATCGAAATGTTTTTTGCTTTTCTTGCACATTTATTATTCTAAATGAAGTATGTAAATTATTCCAAATGAAGTTTAAGATCTTTCTGTCCCTTTTCAAGACATGCTGGGATCTTGATTTGCATCAAATTCACTGAGAGATGGATTGACATCTTTATTGAATTTTACCATCCAGAGTCATCATGCTTCTTTCTCAATAAAATACTTACATTTAGAGAAATTGTCCATTCTCTATGGTCCTAAACTCAAGGTGACATAATTAACACTGTTATTTCTTGATTCAGGTTTCCCTCAGTCAGCAGAACTGACCACAGTGTCCCTCCTCCCATCTCTCTCAGTCATACCCACCACACCTGTTTCTAGACCTCACTGAGACCTCTCGTCTCTGGAGCCCTCTACTTTTCTCCTTTATTGCCCCCCCCCCCGCCTTCTCTTTTACTCCTCTCTGGCTTAGACTGCATGGTTCAGCACTTCAATCGCTCTCTTACCAATACTGCAATTCCCGTGCCCACAATGTCCACTTATCCAACCCAGCCAACTCTGTTCTCTCCTCCTGCACCAGAACGCTGAGCCTCACACAATAAGATCACTTTGAGCCATTGCACTCAAGATACCCAGCCTCCAGTGGGCACCCAGCCCAGTACTGCCCAGCTATCCTTCAGCATCCCTGGTCAGGCCAGGACTCCTACTCCTTACTATAAAATGGGACAGAAAGTTACACCCTCATAGTAGGTGGTGGTGGTGGTGTCCTTCTCGGATCCCTGTGCCTGGTGAGTTTATTTGTTCTCCAGGTGCTGTGAATGTTGGCTCAGGGCTCACAGATTTGCCCTCTGCTGGTGGACGTTGACTTGCCCAAGAGTTACACATGGTGCTCCCACACGCAGAGGGAGGCAGCACAGTCAGTGACTGGTCGACACAGATGTACAAAAGGCTGGTCCTCTTGCCTCTAGGTAGGACAGCTTTGCAGTTTACATTCCAGAGCCGTCCTTGGATGCAGCCTTGGCTAGTCTTTACCTGAGACCACATCCTTGTCTGGCACCCACCCCATGCCCTAACTCCCTGATAGATTCTCTCTGAAGAGCACACTCCCTCAGTAAATTCTGATCAACTATATCCCTGTCTCTGATTCTGCTTCTAGAGAACTCAACCTAAGTTACTATCTCATTGGGTTATCATGAGAATGACATAAGCTAATATTTTTACATCTCTTTCAATAGTCCCTAGAACAAGTAAACTCTCAAAATATGTTAGCTTTTATTGTTCTTAAAGATCAGTGTTATAGCCATACAAGAACACTGTGTGTCTGCTGGCCATTGCCCTGTTGAAAAAGTTCTATTTTGGGTTAGTCCAGAAAAAGTAAACCTACACAGAAGGCAGATTTACTTTTTTAATAAAAAGAACCCTGGCTGGAATATCTATCTATGGAGAAAATGTAAATGAAATTGACCTGGGAAATACACTGGCTGTTTCCAATATCTTCAGATTGAGATATATTTAGGCTGTGGTCCTGGAGGGCTAGGTGAACAGGGTCATCTTTCTGTTCAGTTTAAGAAAAAAAATGTCCTAATAATCAGAACTATCCAAGGAAGGAAGGGCTGTTTCACCTTACTATGAGCTCCCCTTCAGAGGAGACAACTGCACTGAGGCTAGAAATGAGAAAGAAAATTCCCAGTCCAGGGAGAATGTTAAATGAAATCACCACTAAAGAATCTCATGACCCTAAGACTCTTGGATTCTTTAAATTCTTGCATTTGTAAGACAGAGTGTCTCACCATCAGTGGCTCCACCCACACAGCACACCCTGCCTTCTCTCCTTCTTTCCCACAGAGTGCGCGCGGGTGTTCCACACAGGTGGGGCAAGGCTGGTGCTGTGTGGAAAGAACTGGGAGAGGCTAGAGAATCTATATGATGCTTTGATCAGCGTGGCTGACCCCAGCAAGGTAAGGCCTTCCAGCAGTCAGCTTGGGTAAATCTTGGGCACCCTTAGCTTTCATTGATTGTTAAAGAGCAGCTCTTTGGTCAAGGTATGCTTCTTGAAATGTTATTAGGTATTGAGTAAAAACAAGGTTCTGAGGTCAGTTGTGTGGGAAATACTGAGTTAAGTCAAGCTTATCTGGTTGGTTTCTTTACCGCAGGACTTTTCAGGGCCTTTGATATGCTAATGTGCATTGTGTAGCTCCAAGAAGAACAAAGAATAGTTTGTGTTTCTCAAACAAATTTGACCAGGGAACCCTCTTTTGAGGATATATCTCAGGACTAATGTTTGTCAAACACCGAGATCGCATTAACCACATGGTATTATCAATTTTCCCATCCATATTCCTCTAATTCACCAGAGTCTTGATGACAGCAAGTGTTTAGGACTGAACACAATGCCTGGCACATAGATGGTGCTCTGATCTTGGGCTGAGTGTATGATTTTGGTCAAAAACAAAATGTAACTACAAAGCTACATATGGCTTATAAGCTAGTTTGGGAAGCAATTTCCAAAAAACTCACGTATGTGTTAAGTAATGACATTACCACTGGAATCAGTGCACAGCCTCCACCGTGAAGGGCGATATTCATTTGAATTTATTAGTTATGGCCCCAAGGCCAAAAGTTCAGACTTAAAACTGCCTATTTGCACATTTGGATTTTTGTAGTTGCTGCTGCTCTGGTCCCTAAGAATGGATTCTCTACCAATTTCTTCCTCCCAGAGTCATTTGTGCTTCTTCTTCATCATTTTCATAGTAATTTCATGTGCTCTGAATTTCTGAATTTCAAAAGAGGTGTCTCTTAGACTGAGGGACCCCAAAGTCTGTGGGAGGGAGGTATTCCCACACATGCCTTGACTGTCTCATTGGTTCAGCAGACATTCACCCCAAAGCTGATCCTCTTAGACCTCTCAGATATCAGCTGTGTCCAGGATGTGGCCAGAGAGGTCCTGGATTGCTATGGCTGTGTGGACATCCTCATAAACAATGCCAGCATGAAGGTGAAGGGGCCTGCCCATAAGATTTCTCTGGAGCTGGACAAGAAGATCATGGATGCCAATTACTTTGGGCCCATCACATTGACCAAAGGTTGCGTGAGTTTGACTTCCCTGTGGATTTCTAGGCCACCAGCTGGTAGAGAAGGCTGCTTTATGTAGCCAGTCATACAATTCTGGATAAAGTCTCCAGCCCCCACACTCAGAAAAATCCCTACTTATTTGGTGAAAGCTTTTGACACTCTGACTGTAAAAGTTGATGAAAGAAAAGGGATTTGGAAAGTATTTTACTAGTATATTCCAACCTTCCTCTCTGTGAAACCTGCTTCCCAAGCCCTTCCCTTTATCTACTTCTTCTTATTTATATCCATGGCTCCCTTCCAATTCCATTCCATATCTCTGGACCATTAACTGTCTTTATGCTTTGGATATATTTTGATATATCAGCCTTGTGGTTGGTGTGCTCCTAACTATGACAGTTGGTCAAAGTTAGAGAGTCTCTCCTTAGTAATAAAGAAGAAAACAGTTTATCCCCAAAGTACAAGACCCAGAAAACTGTCAAACACTTTGCAAGAAACAAGGAAGGCAGAAATACCTTTTAAGGGTAAATGGTTCCTGATCGGAGATTTTTTTTACTGCCATGTTCAAATGCAGGTGTGAAGCCTAGGGCTGGAGATGACATGTAATAGAACCAAGGGTTGAAGCCCTTCCCCCACACAAAAAAAGTTTATCAAAGCAGAACTCCAAAAGGAAGAATATAAACATGGAGAAAGTCTACATTTAGGGAGTGGGGTGCCCTGGTAGAAAGCATGATTTTAGAGTTTCCTTCTCTACAGCCAGGATCTCCATAACATATAAGGGGAAAAAATATTTCGGGCAGAAAGATGATTTCCAAGAGCTTTTAAAATGGTGCCCCAGAGATAACAGTTTCCTTCAGCCCAGTCCCTGAAGATACACCAAGCAGGCCAAAGTGTGTCCTTCACTCAACCTCTTGAGAGTTCATAGTTCATTGACATCAAAGTGAGGAATGCAAAAAGTGGAGTGGAAAGGTCAGGACTGGTTTGTCTTCCTTGCTGGGCCTCTAACTTGCTGAGAGACCTGAGTCTACTCACTACTCTGGGTCTCACTTTGCATATCTCCAGCGTGCAGGTGCTGGGTTTAATTGACCTTTCTGGAAGTTGAGCCTTTTGATTTTTTTGCCCTATCCCTATTCCACCCATACTATTATTTATTTCATGTCTCACTGAATTTTCTCATTTTTAAATTAATTTGTTTTAGGAGGAAATCTTTATCATACTGCCATAAATTAAAACCTTCCTTCTCTCTCAATAAATAGAAGAAAACTTGAAACCAAAACAAAGTAGTAAATTCTCCCAAGACACAGGGCTGAGGTCTTTCCTCTCTTTGTTAAAAGATTAGCATATGCAAGAGAGGTGTTAAAGACACATTAGAACCAATGTGAGTCTTCCTACTGGAGGTGATAGGAGAATTGAAAAGGGATTTCACTTTTCTCATTATTGCAATCCGTGGCACTTTCATGCACATGGGCGGATCATTTAAAATTATCCAGCAATTCACCAGCTGAGCCCAGCCCATTCTTAAGAAACTGAATAAATGATCCCCGGGGTCCGTTTCATATCTGTCCCACTACCAGGAAGGTAGAGGAGCCCGGTGTGTGGAAAGAGATCTGGGGAAGGGGTCCACCTGCTGCTGCCCTACTGTTCTCAAATTTTTAACCTTTACTTATTGTCCTGTGCTTCCCAGCTCTGCTTCCCAACATGATCTCCCGGAGGACAGGCCAAATTGTGTTAGTGAATAACATCCAAGGAAAGCTTGGAATCCCATTCCGTACAGCTTGTAAGTAGCCAAGACAAAAATGTTTTGCATCATGTTGTATGCTGTATAAGACAAGAGATATGTGTGTGTGGAGGACTAGGCATGGCAGGGGAGGAGGTCCACAGATGAAATGGTCTGTTGGTTTTTCTTTCGTTCCTTCATTTCCTATTTTTGAGCTCCTATGCCATACAAGCGACTATGGGAGACACTGAGATGTGAAAGATAAGGTCCCTCTCTCCTGGATGGTCATGTCTCACAGGTGGTCAGAATATGCATGATCAATGCAAGATGAAGATCACACTCCTGACATAGGCGCATAGCCCCAGCTCAATTGTTCCTTCCTCCATAAAGACATCCTTGAAAGACGAGAAGGAGTACAATTGGAAAGAAAAGATGAATGCACATCATAAGATGGGAGAGGGATAGAGAGATTCTGAGGAAAGGAGGAGGAGAAAAGGAAAAGGGTATAATTCCAGAATAGGTGAGACAGAGAATTTCAAAAGTGAGTGTCTTTTAAAAAGTCTGAGGAGAGGGACTTCTTTGTATATGTTCATGGGATCCAGTTGGGAAAATTCAGGAGACATTCTCATCTCCCATGGTAGGATCTGGGAGAGTGGGGAACATGCCTTATATATTTCTGTGTGGCACACAGTATCATGAAAAAAATAGGAGCTTGGTAAATGACTGGTGGGAGGGAGGGAAAAAGGGAGGGAGGAGGGGAGGAAAGAAAAATGGGTGGGTCTCTATATTAGTCTAGTTGGGTTGCCATAACAAAATACCATAGACCCAATGGCTTGAACAACAGACATTTATTTTCTGACTGTTCTAGAGTCTGGAAGTCCAAGGTCAAAATGTTAGCAGGGTTGGTTTCTCAGGGAGCCTCTTTCCTTGGCTGTTGTATCTTCACACGATCTTTCCCCAGTATGTGTGCACCCCTGGTGTCTCTCTGTGTATCCCAACTTCCTCTTCTTATAAGGATACCAATCAGATTGGATTACAGCCCACCCTAATGGCCTCATTTTAAATTAATCACCTCTTCAAAGGCCCTTATCTCCGAATATAGTCACGTTCTGAGGTAGTAGGATTAAGACATCAACATACGAATTTTTTTTTGGTGGGGGGAGGGGACACAATTCAGCTCATATATCTCCTTAATAGTGTTTTACTTTCTTTTTCCCATTTGCATTAATTAAATTAAACCTAAGATACTGTAAGACTGTGATGTAAAATGAAAACTTTTATTACTCCTCTACGTAACAGTCTCAATGGGAAGGCCTAGGTGAGTGGGCACTACAGCTCCTTACAGTCACCCAGGGACCCAGGGTCATGCCAAGTCATTGCTTTGACATCATTTTCCATGTGCAGTGATGATTCCCATGCTGGAGACAGGTGTGTACCAAGATAGGCTATCCCCACAAATCTGGTCCCCATCCCATCTGGGCTGGCAAGAAGAGGGCAGAGAGCATCAGGATGTGGACCTGATGTCTAAAGTTCCAGGCCAGGAGTAAGCACACACCACCTACTCACATCTTGTTGGTGAGAACTCAGTCACATGCTTATACCTAGCTGCAAGGGATGCTGGGGAACACACTCTACCTGTGGGCCCAGGATGGAGAGGAAAATGGAGCTTGATCCTCACACAGAAGACACGTTTATCTTTCATTTTTGTCTTTTCCAAGACAATTAGTGAATCTCACCACTATTCCTTCTGCTTGTAAACTCTTTGTACATGCTCTTTTCAGGAGCTGGATTACTTTCTTTCCTTGCTCCACGCCTTCATTAATTAAAAAAACAGCAGTCCAATGCCTCAAGCCAGGTGCTGAGGACACAAGCAACGGTGACATGATATACTGTGGCATGCCATTGCAATGGGCTCTTTGGCCAACAATCAACATAGGACCAATGCACTGGTTTCCTCCGAGAGTTTCCAAAGCACAGCATTGAGGGCGGAGAATTCTAACAAGGCTCTATCTACTTCTTCAGCTGTGCGTGGTCTGGCTTCTCTGCAACTGAGAAATTAAGGAGTGCAGGGTTTCCCACATAAATGTCAGAACTGCAAAGAGGCCGCCCTGGGCTGACCCCAAGTTCTCTCCTTCCTTCAGGTCTGACATCTGACAGGCACTGGGGGCTGGCCTGGGAGTGACTGGGGTCATCTGACTGCATGAGCAGGATTCCTTCCACTCCCCAAAGACATGCTGCATCCCTGGCTGCCACAGCACCATCCAAATGGGAAGACTGGGGCTCTGAGGCTCAGACCAGACACAGGGGCTTGGAGGTGGGCACATCCTATTTCTGTGCACACCTGTCTGCACTAACCACACTTAATGTGAATCATTGCTGCTGCACTGTGGGGTCCATGAGGACAGGGCTACTCCAACACACCTCTGCTTCCAGCTCATCCCCTTTACCCTGACTAGAGCAGAGGTTTTGCCATTGAATAGTTGAAGAAACTGACGAGTTAGTGGATGAATGACCAACAAGCTGATAAGGCTTTTTTGTAGGGAGAGGGTAACAGCCGTATAGACATATTATTTACATACCATACAATTCACCCATTTAAAGTATATATGTAAGTCAATGGCTTTTAGTATATCCACAAAGCTGTGCACCTATCACCACAATAATTGTAGGACATTTTCATTACCCACAAAAGAAAACAGCACACCCTTAGCCATGTTCTCTAATCCTTATCCCATTCCCCCAGCCCTAGGCAATCATTCATCTGCTTTCTGTCTCTGTAGATTTTCCTGTTCCAGACATTTCATATAAATGGAGTTGTATCATATGTGGTCTTTTGTGACTGGCTTCTTTCACTTAGCATGATGTTTCAAGGTTAGCCCATGTTGTAGCATGTGTCAGAGCTTCATTCCTTTTTATGGCTGAACAATAGTCCACTGTATGGATAGAACACATTTTATTTATTCATTCTCCAGTGGGTGGACATTTGGTTTGTTTACATTTTTTGACCATTGTGAATAATGCTGCTATGGACATTTGTGTACAAGTTTTTATGTGGACGTATGTTTTCATTTCTCTTGGATATAAGACTGGAATTGCTGGGTCATGTGGTGACTCTATGTTTCAATGTGTGAGGAACTGCCAGACTATTTTCCAAAGCAGCTGCACTATTTTACAGCCTTCCTGGGAAGGAATGGGAACTCATTCCTTTTATATACATGTTCTCATTTGATCTTCATAACAACTTGGCAAGGGCGACATTATCCCCATTTTAAAGATAAGAAAACTGAACCTCAGAAAGGTGAAGTGGTTTGCCCAAGACCACACAGTGGGCAAGTGGCAAACTGGATTCAATCCCACCTCTGTCTCAGTCCACTGCTTCAGGAGGGCTCTCTGCCCTCATCTGTGAAGTGCAGGGCAGGGCTAGGTGACGTCTGGCCTTTTCCAGCTGAGTTCGTAGGAATGCGTGTGTAGGCCTCCTGTCTCCAACACTCCTCCAGGGAAGCAGTGTCGGGCCGCCTGCACCCACCTCTAGCTGGTTTTCTCTTCCAGATGCTGCTTCCAAGCACGCCGCACTGGGCTTCTTTGACTGCCTCCGAGCTGAAGTGGAGGAATACGACGTCGTCGTCAGCACCGTGAGTCCGACTTTCATCCGGTCGTACCACGTTTATCCAGGCCAAGGAAACTGGGACGCCTCTATTTGGAAATGTGAGCTTTCAGAGGGAAGCTGGAGGGACAAGGGTGGAGAAGGGCTCCCTGGAGGCCCCTGAGACAGCCTGGTTTCATGGGATCCAGGGGGGCATTCCTGAAGCATAAGATTGGGGGTGGCAGGGTGTTTGTACCCACCTAATAGCAGGGTGAGGTCCCCAAACTTCATTCCTGAGGCACAGATAGAATCTTAACCTGTAACCAGCAGGCCAAGTCCCAGCTGGGCTCAGTCACTCAAGGTTCTGTGACCTTGGCCACACGATGGCCTGTCTCTGGGCCTCAGTTTCTCACGATGGCCTGTCTCTGGGCCTCAGCCAGAATCTGGTCTTTAAAAATGACCTGCTCTTCCTTTTCTTAGAAGGCAACACAGAGTAGAGACCAAGAGTCTGGTGGCAGACTGCCTGCGTTTGAAGCTTGCCTCTGTCATGTATTAAATATTCCAACACAAGCAATTCACTTAATCTCTGTGCTTCAGTTTCCCCATTAGAAAATGAGGACTGGTGGTAATATCTACCTTGTAGAGTCATTGGGAGGACTAATGTTTCCAGCCATAGGGGGTTTAAAACAGCAAGCAGCACATTATGAGTGCTCTATAAATGCACCTTATTATTATTACTATTCCAGAATGCTACATCTTGTCTCAAGCTCTATTTATATTAGGAAATCAAAATGAGCCATGATGTGGGCAATGGTTCCCGGAAGCTCTTGACAAACACAGCTTTACAACAATTGTAAACAATAGCCCCTAAATTTATCCGACACT
The DNA here is from genome assembly GCF_014176215.1 of Rousettus aegyptiacus. Taxonomy (NCBI): domain Eukaryota; kingdom Metazoa; phylum Chordata; class Mammalia; order Chiroptera; family Pteropodidae; genus Rousettus; species Rousettus aegyptiacus. The sequence continues at coordinate 71,760,437 of NW_023416309.1, forward strand.
TTCTTATTTTCTAAGCTCTTTCTCGTCGCTTCTTAGACTCATAAGCACCCTGTGAAGTTAAAAGGGCAGGAATCACGCCCACTTTACCAATGAAGAGGGTGAGGTGCAGAAGGGTAGAGTGTCTCCCCAGGGCTTTATGGCCAGGGGAAGGCAGAGCTGGCCCAGAGCCCATGATTCCAGGCCCAGTACACACGTCCTTGTCTTTGGGCACACAGAGGGGCCTGCCCAGCTCGCTCCTGCTGAGGCTCTAATTCTTGCATCCTCTGGGGGCTCTCTAGTCTTTTTCAGAAAGCTGACCTATGGGGTGCACCCGGTGGACGTGGCTGAGGAGGTGATGCGCACCGTGAGACGGAAGAAGCAAGAGGTCTTCATGGCCAACCCCATCCCCAAGGCTGCCGTCTACGTCCGCACCTTCTTCCCCGAGTTCTTCTTTGCTGTGGTGGCCTGTGGGGTAAAGGAGAGACTCAATGTCCCGGAGGAAGGCTAACTGCAGGAATGCGAGTGGGTCACCATGATGGGAATAAAGGCTTTCCTGGCAGCTGCAAGTTCTTCTGTCCTCTCAGCATTGGGGACCCCATACAAGCCACCCCTTAACCTGTTCTCCTCGGTGGGAGATGTTCACCATCCTGGTGAGGATGGCCAGAGGCCAGCCGGTCGTTACAAGGCCTCTAGGTGTCTCCACTCAACTCCAGAAGCTTCTTGATTCTGTAGGGTAACAACTGGGCAGTAAAACAGGAATCAGAATAGATCTAAAACACACACACACACACACACACACACACACACACACACACACACACAATGTCCATAGCCTGCTGAGGAACTCAGAAAACCACTTTCATTTTAGATAAGGGTGACCTGCCCACATCTGCCTCCAACAACAGAAGCAGGACTTGGCAACCTCTCAGGGCAGCACTGCCAAACAGGACTTCCCGCAATGATGGAAATATTCTATAATCTGCATTGTCTAATTATGGCAGCCATTAGTCACATGGCTGTTGAGCACTTGAAATGTGGCACGTGCGACCAAGAAACTGAATTTTACATGTGGCTAGCTGCTCCTAGGTTGGCAGCAGAGCAGAGCTGTAATGTTGAGTCCTGGCAGCACATCAGAAGGAGCCCCTTCCCTAGATTTAACAAGTCAGAAGAGGGGACCAGGCACAGCTGTTTTCTACAAATTTTCTCAGTTGATTCTGTGGTGCAACAAATCTTCAGAGCTTCTGTCCAGAGGTTTCCACCTCATTCCATTCCAGCCTTTGCTTACATTCTCAAAGCAAAACTCATTTAAAACTGCCATCCTTGTTATTGGTGGGTGTTTCTCTTAGGTTAGTTTTTCTTACCTAAAACGTTTAATGATTCTAGGGATCTTGGAAAGTGTGGGGGTATACTTTTTGCGCTAATATTATAATTGCTGATTCAAATTTTTCTAATATTTATAGATGAAAGAGGGCTCAAATTTCCTCCCAGAACCAAAACTATTTGCAAAATTAATATATATATGGTACACATATGCATATCTATAAAGTTTAGTTTAAAGCAAATTGCCCAGGATCACATGATTGCTGTGCAACCTGGCTTACCCCAGGATAAGGCTGATAGTCAGGATGTGGCTCCAAAAAATAAAAGGGTCAGCTGAGTGGCAGGAGCACAGGCCTAGAGTCAGCAAGATAACCTCTGTCTTTTAAGGGGTTTTGTTATGGTTGTTTGGAGGGCGGGGTGCTATAGGGATATTCAGGCCAGAATCATTGGTGGGCAGAAAAAAAAAAAAAAAAAAAAACAGCTGCAACTTGGTTGGTGGCCAGAGACAGAGATGGTGGCTTCTGGACAAGTAGAGCTGGAGCCGGGGCAACAGGCAGCCAGTCCTGAGGATACACCAGGACGGCGGGGCTCCAGGCCAAGCGTGGCCATGACCCAGACCCAGGCCACATGGTCCTGACCCGCTTTCTGTAGGGCTCTACCTCCTCTCAGGTGAGTTTATTGGAGTGGTTCCTGGGGGATGATTTTTTGATGGAGGTGAAGGTGGATGTACAGGGAGTGACTGTGTCAGGGAAGCATCTAGACTGGCACTGAGCCACATTCTGGGAGAGCAAGAACTACGACGGTGGGGGAAGACCTCAGATCCCACTTCCCCCACGCCTCACCTTATGTCGGGATTCTCTGAAAGAAACCATGTGGAGCAACAGAGCAGGAAGAAGGACCTCCCTAGCCAGCGGGTCTGTTCTGCTGTTCCCCTGCTCCTGGCAGAGGACACTCTGCAGTTGAGTGGAGTCAGAGACCTGTGGGTGGATCCAGCCCCAGCAGGACTGAATGGCCCACGCATGAAACACTCTGAAGTTGAATTTCCTGTCCATGGACTTGGTTTCCCTGTAGACTGGATGCCTTTATCGCCTTTCAGATGTCCCTGTGTCCACTCAGGCCCTGATGCCCTCTCAGGATGGGATATCTCACCAGCCTAGTAAACTAAAATCCACAAATCTGAACTTCAAACATAGAGGGAAATTTTTTTTTAAGTTGAAGGGGGAAGTGTAATGCTATATGAGGAATGGCCACCAGGTGTCACTGTGGCTACAAACCTTCTAAGATTCCTCTTTCCCCAAAGTTCAAACTAAAGTACTGACCACTGTTGGGCCAGCGTCCTGCCTTGAAACAACCACCCTGTCTCTGATTGCCCAGTCTGGGTCATGTGCCCATTCTAGAGTAGCTCTGTCTGATCAGCAAGAACAGAGTGGGAAATGGGGGGTTTCCCAAAAGAAAACTAAGATGCTTTTACAAGAAGAAAGGGAGAACACATTTTGCAGGCAAAACTGCCTTTCTTTGTTAAGGCTTATCTCCGGAAAAGACAAGGAAACTAACATACACTGAGCATTTGCAACCTATCTGCTACCTTACTAGGCACTTTCACACATCAGGTTATGTTCCCCGCAGGCTTCCAAGGTCAGTATTAGTAAGTCTATTTCTACTGGTGAAGAAAATGGAGGCTCAGAAAGCTGGGCAGGTAATTAAGCCCAAATCACGCAGCTGGTCAATGGCAGAGCTGGGATTTGTAAGCGGAGATGGCTGGAGCACTCACAGACTGAGGCGATCAAGACTTTGCCTGTCCCTTCCATATTAGAACTGGGTGAGGTTTCCAAATGCAGATCAGTCCCTCCCTTGGGTGGCCCTGGTCAACAGTGGTATTGGGTGAACTCTAGATTGCAAAAGTAAGTCAAGGAGATTCCATTACGAAGGTTGAGCTATAGTGGAGAAGTTTGGTCTGGGCTAGATAGTGCCCTGTTGGTCCAAAGGGGAATGTTCAGGTATATAAACAATGAATGAATCTGGAAGATTTAGCAGACAGTTTTGGTGCCCTGTGAAATGCCCCATCCTGCCCCTGATTTCAGTTGCAGCTATGGTGGAAGGCTCCCATGCATGCCACATCACCCCTCTACTTTTTTGTCTGAGGGCTTTCTCTAAAGCATGAGAGTTCCTTCAGCCTTCACAGGTGAGTCCAGATCACAGAAGAGTTAATATCCCCGGGGGCAACCCTCAACCAGCAGGGGACAGGTATTGGTGGGCAATACCCAACTTCTTACCCTTTTGGAGGGGCAAATCTGAGGCACATTCTACACAGTTTCTGACAGGGTCTGCAACTGGATTGAACCCAGTTGCTCCTGGGGCCACCAGCTGTATTGGCTTTTTCTCCTACCCTGTCTCTCCCTGCCCCCAACCCCACCCCTGCTTCCTGGGATCACCTTCCCCATAACTACCTCTTCCCATTCCTTGTCTCAAGCTCTGCCTTCAGCAAATCCCAGCTGAGACCAAAGATTTTTGGAGGTGGCACCATTTAAGGTGGACCAACATCTTGGAAATCAATAGTTTTCGAGAAACTGAAACCTACTCAAATTTCATTAAAAAGGGAATTAAAAGAAGAGAAACCTCTCAAAAACAAAGCCCCAGGGTTCTTGAAAACTGGAATCTCTCTTTTTTTCTCATTCCTGCATTTTCTCTTCCCCCCTCAAAGAAAAGAAAAGAAAGAACAGAGAAAAAGAAAAGCTAAAGAAGAACAATAACATCCCCTCCCCTCCCTCTCCTCTCCTCTCCTCTCCTCTCCTCTCCTCTCCTCTCCTCTCCTCTCCTCTCTTCACTTCTCTCCCTCTCCACAGGATGTCTTGTGTGATTCTTTTCATGTGACTACCCTAGCCCCATTTTTTCTTTTCTTTGCAGGCTGTCTTTCTCTATTTGAGATTTCTGCTCCCATGCAGCTCTGGCTTGAATGAGTCCTTGCCTTTCTGACATGTCAAATTTGACCCTAAATCTACAGAATCTCATAGCTTGATTCTCCAGAGCATTACAATTTTCTGGGAAAGAAAAGCTAGTTCAGCTTGGGTTAAATGTCCACCCTTTAGGCAATCACTTCTTAGGCTGTCCCATTCCAATTCATGTGAGTGAGCTGTACTCTCCAAGAGAGAGGTGAGGAAGAGGAAACAATGACTAGTCCATGAAGTGGGACAAAGCCTGCTTCAGAAAAACTCAGGCGTGAGATCAATCAAAATGGCTACATTGAGTTGGGAGATGAAGTAGGAGGCTGCTACAATAATCCAGGTGATTGCTAAAGAAGGTCAGGTGGAAGGAGGAAAGGGAGAGACAAGCAAGTAATGATGCAGCAGATGTTTCAACTGGCAAGATAAGTGAGAAATAGAGGTCAAAGATGACTGGGAGGTATTACTGGGATATGGGAGGGTCAGCCAGAGGAGATGCCCAAGGCTGTGAAATACTGAGTTTGAAGCAGGATATTTGAAGTAGTCTATGTTCACCTAAATCAAATAAATCAACCTACTTCCTTGGGTGGTAAATATTTGGAGCATTCTGTTGTTCTGCATAGTGAGATATAGTTGTTGATTATATAAGATTAAATTCTAATAAAATTGAATTGAATTTCACATCCAAATTTACCTAGTCATCTAAGGTTTTGTAGAGTGAAGCAAAATACAATAATAGATTGCAATAATTTAGTCAAATAGAAAATCATTTTTTAGCTTAGATATAACTTACTCATAAAAGAAAAGAGGATGAATTAATGACTAGACTCAAATAAACGGATTTAACTTAAAAGTCAGAAAATTAAAAATACAGAGCAGAAAAAAATTTAAAGGATTTGTTTCAAAAACAAGCAAAATTACTCAATATATTATGTCGGCATAACACACATATGTGATGTAGCTCTAAAGCAAACAAGAGAATGATTAGGAGAAATCAAGAGAATGGTGGCTTCTGTGATTGGGTAGGAGTGAGAATGTGATGGAAAGGAATGTGATGTATTGGCAAAGTTGGTGTTTCTTAAGCTGGGTGGTGGGACACAATGGATTGTTTTATTCTTCTTCTTTAAACTGCATACGTGATTTACACTTTCATATTTATGATAAGTTTCATAATTTTATAAGTTAAAAAGACAACAGTCTTGTTTACAGCATATACATAAATAGCTGTTGTGTTCACTTTTGTAGGAGTATGGCAGCTGCACCTCCCTGAACAAAGAAAATCACTGGGAAGAACTTAGGATCTTAGATCAATTGGAATCTAAAAGGACTTGAAGAGAGATGGTTCAAATCTGAAGCCTCTCATTCTTGTCTAAATTGTAAGAGCTTGCAGGATATGCTCAGACAGAGCTGCAAAAGTTCCACCCCCACGACTTCCTGTCTGTGTGATGTGGGGCACATCATGTGGCTTTTACAAGTGTCATCAGTAAAATGAGGGCAAAACTTATTCCACAGGATCATTTGGAAATTAAATGAGGTGCTTGAATATCTGAAGGTAAAGCGATATTCAGATGGCTAGAGTTCAGCCACCATGTCTTCATCATCAAAGTGCCATTCTTTTAGCATCTTGGAAGTGGGAAGCTACCCTAAACTACACAAGTTAAATACAAGGGTCATGTAAGTAAGAATGAGAAAGAGAGACCTAAGCACATACACCAACAATGGGGACAGATGGTCCCTAACACCACCACTGATTTACACTCCCAGGCTCTGGGGTCTTGCTAATTCTTCTTGGGGAATGAATCATAGTGGATTAGTGAAAAGACCTAAAGAAAAGTAGAAAGTAATGAGCAAAAACAAAACAATGACACTGACTGCCACACATCATAAGAATAACTCATTACTCATTCCTTTTATTTTAAATGCCGTTGAGTGAGAACCTACCCTGTGACAGATGCTACAAATATTACAGATAAAATAAAGCTCAGTCTATGGTCTCAAAAATGTCCCAAAGAGTTTGACTAACAATGATCAACCAAAATACCTACATAAATGTGCCCATTAATTTCCTTGTTTTACAAACAAATTTCCTATTTCTTTGTTGTTTTTAATAATCATATTAAATTAATACATATTTATTATGGAAAAGTCCTATACAGAAAACTATAATATTTAAAATAATCCCGACCCCCTACTAGAATTCTGGTCCTGAGGTATACAATTAGGGAGAAAAAATTCTGCCAAATCAATTGATACATGGATTTCCAGTCTTTTATTTTTATTTTTTTTTTAAGCATCATACTATACCATACTGTTCTCTAATTGTTTTTCCTCTTAGGAGTTTTTCTTGGGCATCTTCACTGTACGCATACACCATTTCTTTCTCTTGTTATAGCTGACATGCTGAAAACCCCTTTAAATATCAGTATATAAAGGTAATACATCAAAAAAGGGGGGAGGAGGAGAAAATAACACAACAGAAGGTTAAAACATGAAAAGCATAATTATAAATTTAATCTCTTAACACACATTCCCAGTCCCTGGCAGTATCTACATTTTTTGGTAAACTATGTGAGTAAAGTATAAGACACATGTAGAGAAAAGTGCCCAGATCTAAGTGGACAGGTCCATGGGTTTTCACAAAGAGAAGGCACCAGGTGGTCAGCACCCAGAACAACAACAAGAGAACATTACCAGCACTCCCAAAATGTCCATTAACATTTCACCTGCTTCTCTCCATGTATTTTTGAATAATAAAAATTGATTTTAAATATTTTTAAGTAAAACAGATAGAGTACGCAGTGAGGTTGTGACTAACTCCAAGTATAATAGCAGCTGCAGCCCCTGCCCCATCCCTTCCCTTCTTCCAATTTCTACATCTCAGAAATACCCACCCACTCTCACCTCTTCGAAGCTTCTTTGGTCTTTTGATTTTTACCACTGTGTAGACCCAGCCTAGATCAGCATTCCCCATTACATGGGATATGACAAATCCCATTAACGCAATGATATTTATTTAGAAATCAAAGCGATCTTGATTGCTATAATCAACAGTGTTGTATTGGTGAAAGGGAAAAACAGAATAGAGAGTCCAGAAATAGACCCGCTTGGTATGGCCAATTAGTGTTTGACAAAGGTGCAAAAGCAATTCCATGGAGAAAGAATAGTCTTCAACAAAAGGTGCTGGAATATTTGAACTCCATATGTAAAAAAAATATATATCATACTTTATACAAAATTAATTCAAAATGGATCATAGATCTAAATATAAGATGTAAAACTGTAAAACTTTTAGTTAAAAGAAAAAAATAGGAGAAAATTTTGGGGATCAAGGATTAGGCAAGAAGTTTATAGACATGACAAAAAGTAAGAAACGTAACAGGAAAAAATGATAAATTAGACTCCATCAAAGTCAAAAACATTTGCTCTGCAAATGACACTTTTAAGAAAAAGACAAGACAAGCTACAGGCTGGACTAAAGTATCTGCAAGTCACATATCTCACAAAGAATTTGTATCCAGAAGAGGTAAGCAACTCTCAAAAATAAATAGTAAGAAAACAACTAAAATGGATAAAAGACTTGAACAGATGCTGAATCAAAGAGTATATATGAATATGGAAAGCAAGTAAGCACATAAAAAATTGTTCATCATCATCAGGAATCATAGGAATGCAAATTAAAATTACAGTGAAATTCCACTAATATACCTACTAGGATGAATAATATTAAAAACATCAAGTGCTGGCAAGGATGTAGAGCAACTAGAATCTTCATACATTGCAGATGAGAAAACAAAATGGTACTGTCATTTTGCAAAAGAGCTTAGCAGTTTTATTTAAAAAAACTAAGCCATACACATACAATGTAACTCAATATCCCCAAATCTGGATTATTAGAGAAATAAAAACTTATATGCAACAAGAACCTGTACATGAATATTTATAGCACCTCTATTAGTAATCACCAAAATCTGGAAACAATCCAAATTTCTTCAACAAGTAAGTGATTAAACAAACTGGAGCTCACTCATACAGTGAAATACTATTCAGCAATAAAATAAAACTATTGATAAATAGCTTGAATAAATCACCAAGGCATTATAAGTGAAAAAAGCTAGTTTCAAAAGGTTACATATTTTATTGATCTATTTGTATACATTCTCCAAAAGGCAAAGCTATGGAAAAGAGATCAGTGATTTTCCCTGTGGCTAAGGCCATCTGCCCCCCAGGAGTTGAGAGGTGTTTGTGGGGAGGGAAAGAAGACTCTGAAAGGATAACACAAGGGAAACTTTTAGGGTGATTGGAATCGTTCTGTACTATAATTGTAGTAGTGATTACATGAAGCTATAGATGGTTAAAATTCATAGAACCATACACACATACCCATGGAGGTTAATTTTATTGCATGATAATTCTTAAATTTTAAAAAGTTAACTCAAAGTTCAAGCTAATGAATAACTTGTAAGCAACAGTCAATATGACCCCATTCTCACATGATTTTACTACTGTGTTTCATTCACTCTAAGGTGACATTGATTTTTGAAAAGTTCTTTTAAGAAAAAAAAAATATGTAGCTGTCAAACTATAACACAACACTAAGATGCCATTAATTGTGAGGCACAGCCCAGTTTTGGAGATGCAAGATTGTGAAAGCATGCATACCTAGAATCAATTAAATACAGTATTTCCTTTAAGGAAGATTATTGCTCAAAGTCATCTATGGAGAAACATAGTACTTAGGATTCTTCTCTCTGACTGTAGAGCTCTCCTTCTACTGTTCATGATAAAGGTCACCTCCAACAAAGTTACATTCTCATTGAAGATGCCTTTCCTTCTTTCTTTTAGCTGGACAGAGAATAGCAGTTTGAAGGTTAGCGAGTCATATATTGAGAACTGTCACTCACCCTCTTCTGATATGTAACTCCAGTTGATTCCTCCCTAGAGAAAGAACAGAGAAGACTATTAAAACTCTGTGGTATGAAATGATGTGAGGGTGAGTAGAAAACTGAGCCCCATTCTAAGCCTGTGGTTCTCTTGAGCCATGCAAGAAGCTGGATGGCCTAGTGGCCGAGGCCATCTGCTTCAGAGACCTGATGCTGACTTGGCCTCTTATGCATGTGCAATCTAGAGCAAGTTATTTGGTCTCATCAAACTTATGCCCATCTCATTTTTTTTTTTATTGTGGTAAGAACATAACACTTAATTTGGTAAGAGATCTACCCTCTTTAAAAAATTTAAGCATACTAAACAGAATTGTCAATTATAGGTACAATGTTGTACAGCAGATCTCTAAAGAGTATTTATCTTATTTAATTGAAACTTTACGTCCATTGATTAACAACTCTCCATCTCTCCTCCCCCAGCCTCTTACAACCACCATTCCACTTTTTGATTCTATGAATTTGACTATTTTTGATATTTTCCATGAAAAAGGATTGTATTTATTTCTTTGGTACTAAGGCAGGAATTAAACATTGATGACTATAAAGAACAACAAATAAAATTATTGTGATATGAGTGAAAGAAGATATTTGCTTCTATAAAACTCTTGCCAAAAAGTGCTCCAGAAATATACACAGAAGGCTGTAGGTGGGTATTATTCTGGGTGTTTCTGTGAAGATGTTTTTGGGTGAGATTTACATTTAAATTGGTAGACTTTGAGTAAAGCACATCATCCTCTGAAATGTGGTCTCATCCAATCAGTTGAAGACTTAAATAGAACAAAATGTTTTCCTCTCCCGAGCACAAGAGGATTCTCCATAAATAGCCTCAGACGTCATCTGCAGCATCAGATCTTCCAATGTTGGTTCACTGGCAGACTACCTTTGAACTTGCCGAACCTCCACAATTGTGTGAGTCAATTTCTTAAAATCGATCTCTTCATATGTACCCCCACGCACATGCACACACATATACACATCCTATTGATTCTGTTTCTCTGGAGAACCCTGACTAATACAGTGGTAAAACATCCTTAAGACAAAGAAGTGTTCTCTTTCACATTACCCCTTTACTGGTAATATAGCAACACATTACCCCTTTACTGGTAATAGAGCAATATTTTCCCAAAGGGTGCCTAAAAAGAGAAAATGATATCTGTATGACCTATCGTCTTGAACACCCTTCATGTACTTGTACAGGATAAAGCACTAGTAAAAGAGAAAGGAGAAAAGAAGAAGGAAAAGGTCAAATATTGAATCTTCACATAGGCGAAATCTTTTTGAGGTCTGCAAACCCTAACTTCTTCCTCATGTGGAGAACCACATATGACAGCCTGGGGCCACCTCTTGGTGAGGCAGCGCATTTCACTCTGGATAATGAAAACTAATAGAAAGTATGTTCTATCAAGAAGCCAGGGTCTACCTTCAGTTCATAGGCATTTGACAAGCCTCTTCAGTATAGCATTCCCTCAAAATTTGAAGACTACCATCCCAGTTCTTAATTCTCCTCACTAGGCTTTATTATCCTCAATTTCTTCAATCCTTTCCTGTAGGGCAGTAATGTGGTTTCTGGGTTTCCAGCCCCTTTGCCACTTATATTTTTAATATGGTAACAATTTGCTAATGCTCCTCTTAAAACAAGACTCTGAGAGTTCAAGTCTTGCTCCAAGTGTAGTTTCATTAGCCCAGAATATGCAAGGATACTTTTGCCTAAACGAAGCTGTGTTTATATAATTGACTTTTTAAACCTAAGACTAAGACTAAATACACTTACCCATCTTACATTTCATCTTTGAGATTATTTCAAGTCATAAGGTTAAAGAAAAAAATGTCTGTGAAATTGGTAAGCAGACTATCTATGTCACCATCAAGCTATGGATAAAAGCTATGGATAAAAGAAATGGAAAGCAAAATGATTTGAGCCCTGTGGAATCTATATGTTCTTACTTGATGCCACTAGTTATTGGAACCATGACCAAGATAAATTCATTTTTTAAAAACTGTCAATATTTCTTCCTTTTTTCCATTCTATTCCACAATGGTTAATCCTCAATTCTATTCTCATCTCCCATATAGTCCTATAATAGGCATCTAACAACTGAACATTTCATCTGTCACTGGGTGACTACAGCCAAGGCAGATAACCATTCCCTTTTCATAGCTGTGAAATGGGTTAGATTGAACAAGATACATTCCCAAGTTTCTTCTAATTTTACAGTCCTTTAGGTCTGTGATATCTTAGGTTCCAGAATCTGTTTGACAAGCCCCCTACCCACCCTCTCAAACTTCTGTAGCACCAAATCTACTCACTGGTCATAAATATCTGCTGCCTTCTTGGCTCCCACAAGGGTCCTCGAGCCAAATCTCACCAGGTTGTGGGTCAGAACAGGAGTTTTGTTTCTTTTCTTCTTTCGGGCTGTCTGAGAATAGCCACAAGATATCATTTGAAGTGAATTGTTCCAGGCATACTAAAGTTCTAAAGAGAACTGATTTAATAAATCTACCTACTTATTTAAAACACTAGTTCAAATCCCATCAGTAAAATAGTTTAAGAGAGTACTGGGAAGGTAGGGAGAAGTTAATGATGAATAACTAAATTGACTAAATTATTACTTCTCAATAACTCAAGTTAGAGTGAGAAAAAATTAAACTACTTTATGAATGAAGCTCAAAGAGGCAGCCTACTAAGAACCTTGGGCTAAGACCTGGTCTAAACTTGGCCATAACCTCATGTGCAGCCCTAGGCAAGTCATTTGACCTTTCTGGTCCTCAGTTTTTCTCATTTGCAAAACAAGGAGGAGCTTAGAGTAGGTCAACCTAAGTCCTCTTCTAGCTCATGGTCTCACTGTTACTAGAATAAAGAAACAAGCCACAAACTGGCAAAAAAAATATTTTTAAATTACATGTCTGAGAAAGAACTTGTATCCAAAATACATAAAGAACTCTCAACACTCAATAATACAAACAACCCAATTCAAAATGGAGAAAAGATTTGGACACTTCATCCAAATACATACAGATTTTAAATAAGCCCAAGAAAAGATATTTAACATCCTTAGACAATAGGGAAATTAAACTAAAACCAAAGTGAGGTATAACCACAGACCTATCAGAAAAGCTAAAGTTAAAAAGACTGACCATATTAAGACTGGTGAAGATACAGAGTAACTGGAACTCTCATTGACTGATGGTGGAAATGAAAAATGCTATAATCACTTTGGAAAATAGTTTGGTAGTTTCCTAAAAAGTTAAAACATGCATCTAGCATATGATCCAGTCATTCCACTCCTATGTATAAAAAGGAATGAGAGCATATGTCCACAGGAAGACTTGTACACAAGTATTTTTAGCAACAGTATTTATAACAGACAAAACATAGAAACAATTCAAATGCCTACTGACAGAAGAATGCAAACCAAATTGTGACATAGCTATACAATGGAATGCTAATCAGCAATAAAAAAGAATAAACTATTGATGCATGCAAAAATGTGAATGAATCTTTTAAAGATTATGCCAAATGAAAGAAGCTAGACTAGAAGTGCATACAATGTGTTTCTATTTATATAAAATTCTAGAAAATGTAAACTAATCTATAGTGACAGAAAGTAGATTGGCGATTGATTCCTTGGGGATGAAGGGGAAAAGCTGGGGTACAGGGACAGGGGAGGAAGTAATTATAAAGGGACATGAGGAAATTTGGGGAATGATAATACGTTTACTATCCTGATGGTGGTGATAATTTCATATAGATAGATAAATGTCAAAACATCAAATTACACATGTGAAGTTTATTGCATGACAGTTATATTCAGTAAAGCTGTTTATAAATGAAAATTAAAAAAAAAAACTTTAGGAAATGCTCAATGAGGATTTGGAAAATCATGTTACCAAAATAATAACTCATAGATTTCTTCCTAGTAGCAAGAGATGAAACAAAATGTACCGTGGAGTCATCAAATAGTCTTCACCTTAACTGAGTAGCCAATGTCAGCATGTCATTAGGCAGTTCACCAGATATTATATATCTCCTGACAGATGCAATATAGGATATCCAACATTGCCTGTGAGGTATACTAACCAGAAATGCTTAACTTCAAGATGTCAAGTGCTTACATTTAATTTCTAAGCACAGGAAATACAAGGATAAAGGAGCAAGCCAAATGATGCATTGAAGAAACATTATCCAGAATTTGGGAAATTTTGTGTTTAACTAGCCTAGTCTCTTCAGCAAGTCCATGTGGTGATAAAAAGGGACTAGGCTAGATTAGAGAAACTTTAAAAGGACCTAACAACTAGATACAAATTACAGCCTTGGATTGGATCTTTGTACAAATTTTCTGTAAAGAGCACTAGAGCCCAGTGGGGAAATCTGAATACACCTGAGTGTTAGAGGGTATTGACTGAAAAGATAGAGATCATTAACCATAAAAAGCAAGATGCAAAACATATATCAGATGATCTCACTTTAGAGATACAAATAGAGAAGGATAGAACTTTGGTATTAATGGCAATTTGGGGATGATGGAAAAAATTTTTTCATATATTTGCTTGCTGTATTTTATATCTAAAATGTACACACATTGTTTTGGTGGAATAGGGATTTTTTTAGTGAAATAAAGCCTCAAGAATTATTTTGATGAGCGTGCTTCAATTTAAATGAGTTTCTGGCTGGGGTCTTATATCAGAGCTGTGACCATAGTCTACTGCCCTGGGACATTGAACCTGATCAGAAATGGAGTAAAACTGGACCACAAAAGATGTCTATTTGTTTCTAAAGGCACATTCACTGGCCCCCGGCAAGATGTGCATACAAGTGTGTCATAGGCACGTGCACGTACGCACATGAACACACACACACAGAACACCTTGATGCATGCCTCATTCTCTCTGAGGACAAACAAGAACACTGCCCAGATCCTGTCCCCTGCTGAGGTCGTGACATGCCAGATTCAAGGGACCAAGAACCCCCTTATGCAATTTGATACTTAGACCTCAGATGAAACTGCTACTTGAGAGCTTTCCAAGAAAATAAAATCTCAGTAAAACTATGGCAGTAGTTTCCAAAGTGTGGTCCCCAGAGCAGCAGCAGCATCCGAGACTTTGTTAGAGATACAAATTCCCAAGCCACGCCCCACTGCATCAGAATCTGGGGATTGAGGCCCAGCGATCTGCATATAGCAAGTCCTCCATGTAACTCTGGCTGAAGTTTGAGAACCATCAAACTATGGTGTCCTCTCCTATCCCCTGACTCAGGCTCCGTGCTGATTAATCACTCCTGTCAGAGAAAAGCAAGAGGCAAAATCATCCTTCTTAGCCTTTAGAATTCACCAATTCTTTGGGCTCACAGTAGAAAATAAGATGTAGATCACAACTATATAAAAACCTATGGATAGCAGATCAGAAGCTAATTCATAATGCTGTTTATAGGTGACTTTATGCATATTGAGAATAAGCTCCTTAAAAAAGAAAAAGTTGTTAACAAACCTTAAAAACAGTGCACAATTCACCCACTCCAAAAATGCAGCATTTCATAATGAAAATACTAATTCTAACTGGTGGCTTTAAAAAAGTAGATTAAGAATAATGTACATCTCTTGTCCTTGGCACTACTGGCATTTGGAACTGGATTATTCTTTGCTGTGGTGAGCTGCCCTATACACTGTAGAATGATTAGCAACATTCTTGGTCTTCACTCACTAAATGCCAGTGGTGTCATATCCTCATCACTAAGCTGACAACCAAAAATGTCTTCAGATACTGCCAAATGTCCCCAGGAGAAGCAAGTTCACAATCTGCCAAGCCCCACAGACTGAGAACAACAGTTGTACATGAAAGTTAGTAGAATGTGGCTTTAAAATACTCAAAGACATCTCACTTACCCTCCTGATGTGAACTGTCCCCAGACCCTCAGCTCTAGAAAAAGAGAACAACATGATACCTCAGTTATTTGCATTTTTTTTAGGGAATGAACTAGGGGCTGGGGGAAGGGGCTTTCTTGCATAGTGGACTCTTCCCCTCATCTCTCTAAGCCCAGCTAGACGGTTTTCTGCTGCCAGAAGCTTTTCCCAGCTATGCCTTCTCCAGTGCCAATCTCCATTGTCCCCGCCCCACCCTCATCCTCAGAATTTGAAGGGGGTGGTGTCACAAAAGTTAAAAAAAAAAACAACTTTGCAGAAGGAAATAATGATGCACAGTGTTAAATGCTGTAAAGAGGCATAACAGGATTGGGATGGAAAGGAAAGCATGTTTGACATTTACAGGAAACTATCAGATAAGCCACTGAGAAAGTCACCAACCAGTTAGCAAGAGCAGTTTCACAGCCTTGGGTGTGGATGACTGATTTGAAGGGTGAAAGGAAGATGAGGGAAGTAGGGAGATGACCAGGGTAGAGAAGTGTAGGTTAAGGACGAGGCAAACCTTGCCTTCATGGCTCTCAATCTACTCACCTTGCCCTCTTGGCACCCACTAGGGTCCTGGGTCCAAACCTCACCATGTTGTGTGTGAGCATACATCTCTCCTTCCAGCAAGGAGCCATCTGTGTGGAGCGGTGACATGCAAGTGAGTCAGAGAAACTGGCTCCCCCCTACTGAGGTTGAGAGGCACTAAATACATCATCGCTGATTTATGTATGATCCCTGGAGACTTAAAGAGCTATAAAGTAAACTCCATCTCTTGTCTGCTGTTCCAGAATTCCACAAGCCTCTCTCTATCTCAATGGGTTCCTTCCTCTGTGCTTCTCTAGGAAGACTTTGCACACAAACATATTTGTTATTTGAATAAGCAAAATAAATCCTGTCTCACCATTGCAATTTATCCAAAATCTCAGAAAGAGAACCAAATATTCGCTGCAGGAGACTTTAGAAGACAAAAGTTTAACTGTGAGTGAAGAATGTTTAAAGTCAAAGGGGTTTGAACTGGAACCCACAGTAATCACCAATCATTTCCCAGTTGTTTGAAATGTCACCATTTTAGTTTCTTCATAGCACATACCACTAGAGGAAGTAATACTTGGGGGTTTTTTGTCTGTCTCCTTGACAAAAATATAAGCTTCATGAGAGCAACGACTTTGTCTCACTGATCAACAGAAGTACCCTCGATGCCTAGAACAATGTCCGATACATGGCATATAGTCAATAAATGTTAATTGGGTGGATGGATGGGTGGAGAGATGGATGGACAGATGGACGGATGGACAGACGGATGGATGGATGGATGGATGGATGGATGGATGGATGGATGGATGGATGGAAGAATGGATGGGTGGGCAGATGTGTTGATGGATGGATGGATGGATGGGAATCAAACCATCTCTAACTCTTGGTCTTATTGTGCAACCTTACTCAAATAAAGGCCCACCAAGTTTCCCATTGTAATCTAATTCCATCCATCCATCCATCCATAATTGTACTGAGTTTTTTATTTTAAATAAGGAAAATATGTGGACTCACTTTCTTATCTTCTGTTCCATATGCCTTCTCACTAGGAAACAAGAAAAAGGATCCATCAGAATATTTCCTTCTTTTACTCAAACATTAAGTAATTCAGAATGAGAAGCTGCTTTCTCTGATCTAAAGAATTACTTAAATATGAGGTTTCTTGGTGAAAAGACTTTAGTCCCAGATTACCCTGATTCTGTGGGCAATGAGATGAGGTCCCTGGAAGAGGAGGAAGGTCTCAGGGCCATTCTGTTTCCATGTCTGGCTAGGCACTGCCCAGCTGTCAGGAAGTGAGAGAACTCTGGCCATTCCTAGGTGTTCCATCCAACGAAAGGAGACCAAGGCCCATCTCATCTCACATATATTCAATGAGGACATGTTCATGTAGACATTGATGTATTTCAAGGCCTTACATAATGAATAACCAGGAGTATATATAAATATTCTCTACCTTTTCTCTGTCCACAATGTAAACCCTTTAAAAATACCAACCCAACTGAGTATGCTTATAAAAAAGAGAAGGCTTCAAATGCTTTACAAGAAAGCTATTCAAAAGCCTGATTTGGTTAAAAATTTGGATTGGTCTCTAGTAACTAAAAGGCCATTGCTTCCTAAGGTCTCTATAATTTCCTTTCAGCTCAGCCACAGAAGCTCACTGTTCCTTCCTTCGAAGCCAGGCCTTCACCCACCAGTTCTACTAAGTTCTTCCTGATTTCCTATACTCCCCACTCAGAGACTCAATGTGTTCCTGCAAATTCAACTGAAATGCCAGTAACCTAGCTACCTCTGCATCTCATCCTTACTGTGCATGGACCATGATGGTGGTTTGATCTATCATTAGAGGAAAACACTGAAAGGGCACGTGAAGTCTTGAGAGAGGAAACAGTAGAACTTGGTAAAGTAACATGGAACAAGCAGAGGTGGTCTGTGCTGAAGTCCCCTAACTCTTTCTGCTGCTCTTCGGTTAAATGCTAAACTCTTCCTGAAAACTTTCATGAGATTATACGAATTATTTTTCAAATAGGCCACAATTATTTCTTTTCAATTCCTCCACTGCATAAAATAGGACCCAATAGTCACTGGCTGACATTGTATGTACTCATTGCATCTTTTTAATGGCTTAAAACTTTTTAGACTACTTTTTGCCAAAGTTTTCCGGGGTCCCTGAAGTGCCCCCTTCCATCATCTCAGTGTTTCTGAAGAGGTTTGTTTAATCACCAGGAAGCCAAAGTCTTGACTGTCTTCCTCCAGACTCCAGGGTAGATGTTCTCGGAGGAAGGCATGACTTTTCTCACCACCAGGGGCAGTGCATGGTATGCACTCTGCAGCCTCCTGAAGGCATTCAGGCTCCTCCCTCTTTGACAGACTTTCCAGCATCCGTAAAAGTAACTGAAGACACCAAGGGGCCTTCCTTCCAGCATGGAAAAGGTGAGAAAGAGAAGAGTAAGCAACAGAAATCAAATGAGGAAAAATACCTTCTCCGGTATTTTTTAAATTGAGCTATTTCTTATACACAGTACGTACATAGACCTTAAGCATGCAGCTCAAGACATTCTATAAGTGTACATATCCTATAGCTATGGCACAGGTCAAATTATGGAACATTTTTATCACCTCAGAATGTTTCCTCATACCTAGACTATAGCTGTCTCCCAGAAGTAACCACCATTTTGATGTCCATCACCCATAGATACTTTTTCCTTGTTCTTGAATTTCATGTAAATGGAATCATACAAGTTATACTTTTTTGTGTTTTGCTTCTTTTGTTTACACAATTTCTTCATGAGTCATTCCATTTATTGCATGTATCAGTTGTTTGTGTTTATGTTTTTGTTTTTGTTTTGTTGCAAGGTATTCCATTAAATGAATATTTTACTATTTATTCACTCTAGGGGCACTTTCTATTGACCTGTACTTACATTTCCTCATCTTGTCACCTGTCATGTCCACTCTGCTGTTAAACCCATCTAACGAGTTCTTTATTTCTGATACTACACTTCTGTTTCATTTTTAGAATGCCCATTTGACTACTTTTAAAAAGATATTACTTTTCTGGTGAAATTCTCCACTCTTATCATTTTCTTGAATTAATTAGAGTTGTTTTAAAGTCCTTGTCTGCTATCTAATATCTTAATGAAAAACTAGGTTTTACATGTTCTCCTTTACACAAGTTTCATTGTAGCTTCTAGGTCAAAGCAATAAAATTCTGACCTGAAACTGCTAAGCAGCAGTACCAACAGAAGTTCCAAACAGATCATTCTCGTTCCTTTACAAATGATCTGTGGTTCCTTCAGAGGCGAAATGGCCCACTACATTCCTTAAATAAACCAATCCTTGGCAGGTTACTGTGCTGGCTATATTATGTTTGAGAACATCCTGACTGAGGTCATCCCAGGGCTCCCATGAGCCTGTTCATAAATGAAATGGCTATAGTTTTGCAACAGCAGGTTAGAAATCAAAGTCAAAATATTTCATTGTGCCTGTGACCACCTGCCTCCCTCCAGTCCAATTCTTTCTCCAGAGCTTTATAACTTCAGATTCTCTGTCCTCTCAGCAAATGCTTCCAGTAAGAATACTCCCTACCTGGTTCAAATCTTTCATTTAGCATTGGGTGTGATTCATGTATCTTCGTTTTCTAAAATAGAAAATGATAATAGGTTATCAGATAGGAATATTCCTGAAATAGTTTTTATTATACTGCTTCTTTGGTCCAAAGTAGTCAGTGGCTGCTTAGGACCCATCCTGGCACCCACAGACCTCTCTCTCTGATTTATATTAAATTAACTTCCTACACAAACCAGCTGCTCCAACTAGGCTAGCCTGCGCCTGAATCATTCTCAGTTTAAACTGTAACAATATACTCCCTACTCCCAATCAGGAATTCTTCCTCTCCTCATGTATAACACTCCTTGTCTCTGGGTTCCTGAAGGACACAATGTCTCATTAATCTCTGGGGTCCTAGCAAAAAATGTAATCATTGGTGCACAGTAGGCACTCTAAATCTCTACCATTATTTTGGAATCCACGAACACCAATTTCATCTTATTCATTACTGAAAATGATTCTAAGATCTCAAACTCTAAATTGTCCTCTCTCCCTCTTGATCAATGGATCACATCTTTAATGGAGATTTTGTTTTAAAGCCAGTCCAAGTTCCAAACATTGAGAATTGTTAAATTTCCCCTTGAAAAATCCTGCAAGTCACCCATGAAAAAAGAATAGTGATCATTTAAAGTATACTCTGCCTAGTTTCAGTAAGTCCAACAAACCCAAAGCAGCCAGCCTTTCCTGACATTAGACTAAATGGCAATTTTTTAACCAGGAAACATATGAAACACTTGGCTCCTGTTCAGAAGCCATGTTGTACAAAACAGTTGAGTTCATTTTATATGCATTGGTTTTGTTTTCTTTCCTCTGGATGCAGAGTTGATTTCTCACAAATTAAATAACCAAACGATGAGCTCTACTGTGATCACTAACTTCCACCACTCCCAATCTGCCTCTCTCTCAAACTGCTCTTCACCATCATGGGGATCTTGGGCCTCATGCTCAACCTCTTGGCTCCCTTTCTGATTTTCTTTTCTTTTCTTTTTTGAAACCTTTTCAACACTTCTTTTCTATAGAATGCTTCAATTTTTACTCCCACCAGTAAATGTATGAAAATTCTGGTCATCCTCTGCCCTTTCCTAACTTTTTCCAAGATGATTTCATTGCATTTCATCTTTTCTAGCATGAAATGCGTCATTTATTTCAAATATTTTTGCATGTAATGGTCAATTATATTTTATGAATTTTCTGTTTATACCCTTACCTATTTTACTATTTGCCTATTATTTGTAAAACTGCACTGCATATATTGTTTATTAGCTATATCTATCTCTATCTACAAGTATAGAGATATAGATTTCTCCCAAATATTTTTCTTAGTTTGCTTCCAATGCAGAGAAATTTTTTAATTTGTATACAATCAAGTATTTGTCTTTTCCCATTATAGTTCTTTGCTTTTTCTGCTAGACTTCCCCAGGTACTAGTCACTGTACATTCTCCTCATTCTTTTATTACTTCAATTTTTAGAAACAGTTATTTTCTGTCCAATCTATTTTAGCTTGTTTTTAAAGATGAATTAGAAAAAAACACATTAAAATATTATTGAAAAAAACACGCACATTTTTGAGCCATTATTTGCCCACGTTGTCTTCCTATCACCTATCTAAAGCTCCTTTGAAGAGCAATTCATATGCAAACAAAAGTATGCCTGTAATGCAAGGTTATTGACTGACAAGGAGGCTACTGACTAAGGATTATACGAGATTTTTAAAAAATTAAAAGAAGCAGAATGTGAAATTGACAAGGATTATTGTAGTACTTACTTAGCCTTTTCTTCTAATATGCACTGTACTGGATGAAAAAAATTTGTACACTTGTTCCCTCTGCTGAGGCTTCTTACCTTCCTCTGACGAGGCCTCACAACAAGCAAGACCCAGTGTGGTCTTGGGGACCCTCCGAAGATGAGCGAAGAGTGAAGGCAGTCAGTGGACCGAGGAAGTTCCCATGGGGGCCTACCAATGTAATCAGCCTTCTGATTCTGGAATGAGAAAAGATGCAACACTAACACTCACTGCTTCTGAGTCTGGCTCAGTTAAAGAAAAGGACATACCCTCTTCGCTCATTGACAGTGCCCCCTCCCTGCATCCTCATCTTTGATCACCCTTAGAAAATCAAAGACCACAGAGAGTCTCCCAAGTGGCCATACAGAGGGAGGGGTTCAAGCTAAGCCACAAAATCCTTTTTGAACCCAACTTCCCATGGCTAGAATTTTGTCATATCATGTGTTTTTGGAAAGATTTTCACATACAGTTGTGAGAAGAGTACTGAACTAAATATCCAAAACGTGAAGTTGGGGTTATTGAGTTATTGCTAAAAGGGACTACAGGAGATCATTTAATGTGTGCTCCCTAGTCCTAGACCTGCCACTGACTAGCTCCTTAAGTCTTTTCACCCTCTAGGCCTCAGTCTCCCCATCTGTTACAGTGCCATCCGTGCCTCTAGGTATTCCTTTTACACTAAACTGAAATCTACCATTATTGCTACTTGGTTTGAAGATTACACCTGCTGAGAGCACAGACATGTGAACCTAAACCACCTCATGTGACAACTGCTGTGATAGAAGTATGGCTTCCCGGAACAAGTGGACAGCCCGAGTTTCTGTCAGGTTCCAGCGAGGGCGACACAGTGGCGGTGATGTTTGTAATGAAGTCTTGAAGAATGAGCAAATAGACTTACCAGGGCACCAGATATTGCAACAACCAATTACTCAGTTCAAGTAAAATAAAGTACTGCTTAATTATTACATCATTTACTTTCAGACTGTATGTATTCCTATGTTGTGGGGACAGGTCTAGTCTAATTTAAAAGGTGTCTCAAAGGAAAGCCAATTTTCACAGGGAATGAGGATAGGAATAGTCAAGGAAAATAACTCATTTTATTGTAGAGAGGTGGTGCATCTGACTTGTACTTTATTTTTTAAAACTCATCTTTGGAGGTTATTTTAAACAAATGAGATGGATGAATGGGTGGATGGCAGATAAATAATTCTCAAATCATGTGATACTTGCTAACTAGTAACAAATTCATAACAGTTCTTATATTCTGAGAAAGTCTTAGTCAATCCACTAAACAATGCTTTGCGTTCATTGGTGAACTATATTCTAGACTCAGCAGACCAAGCTGTGTTTGAAGATAAGTAACAATACAGGGGGTGCCATGGGCTCGGATGAGCACAAGCTGTAGGCATAACACTTGAGAGGTATGTGGAATGAACTGTGTTCTCCTAAAATTCATATGTGAAACCTTAACCCCTAGTATCTCAAAATGTGAATGTATTTGGAGATAGGGCAATGAAAGAGGTGATTAAGGTAAAATGAAGCCATTAGAGTGGGCCTTGATCCAACCTGACTGGTGTTCTTAGACAAAAAGAAAGAGACAACAGAATGGACACAAACAGAGGAAAGGTTGTGTGAGGACTTTGTGACAAGGTTGCCATTTATAAGCCAGGAGAGGCCTTGGGACAAACCAACCTTGCCGACACCTTGATTTCAGAATGTGAGAAAATAAATTTCTGTTTATTAAGCCACTCAGTCTGTGGTGATTTGTATGGCAGCCCTAGAAAACTGATATAAGAAGGTAAAACTGACCTGGGCTTGGAGGATCCTGAGAAGGAATCTTCCAGCTAAAACCATCAAGGTAAGTTGCTAGTTAAGACGCTCAGTAACCACTCAACCCTTGTGTTATGTGGTGGTTTTTATGAAAGGCATATTTAATTCATTTATCTTTCTTAAAGTAAACGAGTGTGTGTGTTTCAATATGGGTGCCTGTAGATGACTCCCTCAAAGGGCTGTGGGGTTGTTATACGAGGCCCCACTGTGGTCTTATTGTAAGGATCTTAGGTATGGAAAAAAAAAAAAAGGAGAGAGAGAGAAAACAAAAAACTTCTTTAGAACTGGCCTGGAAGCTCAAGAACTTAAAAATTATAACACCACAATATGCTCTCATATTTTGAAGCTAACAGTAACTCCAAGAGTACTAGGTTACTCTTACCCTAAAGAATTTTGTACAGCGTTTGTGTATAAACAAAACACTCTGCTATTTCCATCCTCTCCTCAGTCACCCACTCCCTAGTGAATGGTTGGACTAATGGATGGATGATAAATTAGATAGCGGAGAGAGGGAAGAAAGGAGGGAGGGAGGGAGGCGGAAAGGGGGGGGGGAGAGAGAGAGAGAGAGAGAGAGAGAAGGAAAGATGGGGAGACAGAGACAGGGAGACAGAGATGAGACGGAGATGGAGAGATGGAGAGACAGAGAGAGAAAGAGAGGAAAATCAGCTCCTCTCTTATCTTCCCATCTCATATCTTCCAATAAAAGCACCTACTGCTCGGCTAATGAGTCCTGGATGCTGAAATGGTCACTGGTTCAGAGTGTTTCCACTTACCTTCCCCTTCCCCTTGGGTCCAGGAAGTATCTTCAGCCTAAATAAAGAAAAGACCCAAAAGAATTTGTTTTCTAAGGAAACAAGACAGCTCTGGGGAAGATAGCTCCTGTCAATTCTGGGAACTCCTTTTCTTTCAGAACCTTAAGGGCAAGACTTGTCTAGCCTTTGGCAAACCTGTTTCACCAGTCTCTCCCTCAGTCAAAATATACCCTCCCTCTGAACTAGTGGGGAAGAACTATATCACCTCCTAAAGGTATAATGTTGGGAGGACAGACCCTGGAACAGGGAGGGATTCCACAAAGTAGGTGTGTTGGGAATGAAAACAAATCTGCCTGGGAAAGAAAAATGAGACTTTGCCCAAGGGCCCATTGGTCAAGCCAGAAACCATCTTCATCAGGGGATCCTTACCTCCAACTAATGGTGAGGCCACTCCTGTCCCCAGAGTCAAACCTGTACTGTCTCTCCACTGGAAAATTAAAACAAAAAAAAAAAACAACTCACACCTGTGTCCCCTCTGAAAAAAGGATTATGAGCCTAGAGGAGTATAAAAATAAGTGCCCACCTGAGGGAAATATTCCTGGAACTCAAGCATTTAGAGGCATGTCCAAAACATCGGGAAACTTAAGGTAAGCTTATTTTTAAATGGCATGTTACTTTTTAAAAATAAAATATGCAATATTTTTTTTCAATCTCCAGACATCTTTTCAGGTAAAGTACCTCTAAATTTAAAGTAATGAGTACAATTGTTATTACACTACAGAGTGTTCAGAACGTCTGGAAATAAGGGAGAAATCATGTACTTATTATATTTTTCCCATATGAACAATCAGACTCTTTGATGGTCTAATGAGATGGCCATTGCCTTTACTTTATCATTCTCCCTACAGTTATTAATTATTCGTCATAGCATTTAGCACCACCTGACACAATCAAGTGTGAAGGGTTGGTAAACTATAAGGCAATATATAAGTAAGATTACTATTTACAAGGATTACTGTTTGACTACAGTGGTGGTGCCGGCTACATGCCTCTTCTAGAGAACTGATGGGAAGGACCCACCTGAAATTTGCTGAGGGAGGAAGAGCTTCCGTGCTGGAGGAAGTGTGTGGCACACTTGCACATGAGCACTCATCAGGAGTCCCTCTCTACAAACTCCCAGAAATATTTGAAAACTACATGATAGAAATTTGCAGTACTGTGAGAGTCGTTAGAATTTGGATGATTTTCACTGATGCTGTATTTGTGCCTCCAGGTCAGAAAGGCCTTAGGAAACTTGAATTACAATAACAACTCATTTTTACTTCTGTGACAAGGGAGCTGCATCACCTATACATTTCATTTATGTGCATGTCATTTATGAGAAATCTATTGGGGTGAATTGGCTAATAACAATAATAACAACAACAACAACAATAATAAAATACTATGAAATAGCCAATGCATGCTGATAAAGACTGTAGAAATACTTTGTGGGTTATTTTAAGGGTTTTCCAACATTGAGAAAGGGCTAGCAGGCATTGTATAGGTGGCCAAACACATAGGTAATAATGACTATGAAGACATCCTTCAAGGAGAAATGGAATTACTAAAGACAGTTGAGAAGCTCTAACAAAAGAAGAGCTAGCTAAAGGAACCAATGAAAGCATCTGCAGTATTCTATGATAACACAAAACTTGTACCCTGCCCTTCAATGTATAACATAAAGTAACTCCAAGGGCAATTTGGATTCTGACTTTCTAACATAATCCCTAATAAGATGTGATTCCACTGTACAACTACTAAAGAAATGGAATCCTTCTCAGATGTTGCAAGTGTGTTTTGAATTTCATAGGCATTCACAAGCAATATTTGGAACAGCATGATAACAGCGTGATTTCATGATGGAAAAGGAAGAGCAGATATAAACCTACTAGGAACCTTTCTGAACCAGGATTCATGAAATCCATTGTCTCATACTCATCAACAGCTATTTTGGAGAAAAATGAAGAGGTAAGCCCACCTTTTACCTGAAATAATTCCTTTTTAACAAAAAAATTATATTTGGCTTATCTAAATTTAAATCACAAAGATTTTTTAGAGCTGTGGGCTTCTCACTATAGCTGTACAGTAAATATTTGCTAGATGCTCATTTTTTACTTACTGCTATAAGTAAGTTTCTGCCAAAAGGATAGAAATTTGATATTTATGAAAAATTTGAGACAACATTTAAGCAACAACGTTGTTTCAATGTGGGATGAAATCTTGGAATTTAAGACCAGTTGGAGCTCTTTTGGATAGTTTGAAAATGTGATATTTTAAAAGCTAAAGCCACTATAGCCAAGTGGAAAAACATGTGAATGCTGTGTTAACACATTCATTTGACAACTATTTTCTGAGCATCTACTTGGGGCTATTTTCTAAGCTCCTACTGTAGAAAGAGTGCTCAGGGAGGACTTCTTGTAAAAAGTGGTATTTGAGACATTTGAGACCTTCTTGAATGATGATTTTTTTAAAAAAAGTCTGTGCTGTAAAAGGAAGAAGTATTTCAGGCAAAGGAACAAAGGCCAGGGTGGCTGGAGCCTGGACTAGAGATGTGAAATATGGGGGCTGTTTGTGTGAGGCCTTCCAGTGGAAGGTTTAATGCAGGAGAGTCATCAGCCAGCTAACATATTTAAAACCTCACTCTGGATGGTTTGTGAAGTGGCCATAAGAGGGTAAGAGTGGCAGGGGGAGAGAGAGAGACAGAGACAGAGACAAAGAGATAGAGACAGAGAGACAGAAAGAGACAGAGAGACAGAGAGAGAGACAGACAGAGGGAGAGAAGAGGCTATTACAGTTGTCGAGGAGAGCACAGCAATGTGCAGACCAGAGCAGTAGTCCTGCAGATGGAGAGAAGTGGTCAGATCTCAGATGTTCATTGTATCTCTTAGAACAATTGATTATACTTTGCTCCCCAGTTGCACTTGACACTTGAACATGGTGTTCATTATGTATCTATTAAGCTCATTACCATGCTACACATTTATACATAACTTCTCATTTGAAAAGTTATGTTGATATTGTATTATTTGATTTTCATAGTATCCCTGTGAAGCAGACAAGTTAAATATTAATCCCACCTAAAGAGCTTACATGTCACATAACTAGAAAGTGTCTTTTCTAGGTGCTCTAGTCTAAGTTCCCCCCTCAAATAAAACATTGTCTGCCCATAAAAATTTTTAAAAAAGAAACAAAAACATTTTTCATGGCATTGTGAGAATTCAGCCTATATTGATAAGGGACATATAGTCCACCAAAGTTAAAACAAGTTAGGAAAACATCCTGATATGTTTTAATTGTGTGCAGCTGGATGTCCCAGATATACATATAAACCTTAAGGTATGAAAATATGTAGGCTTTCATACGACAAAGGGAAGTAACCTTAAGGGGACTTGTTGAGGACATGGAAGATGGTCACAGTGGGCAGGGGAGGTAGATTGAGTTTTGCAGAATATAGAGAATATTAGAATTGGAATGGATTGTAGAAACAAGGCAATACTATTTTACAAATGAGCAACTCAAAGTCCAAAAAGAAAAAAATGACATGCAGAGATAAATCTGTTGAGGGGATGAAAAGAAAGTGATTGGGCTAAAAAAAAAAAAAATCAACAGGCTGAAAACCATTGGATGAATAGTTGTCTAAATCTGTAAGGGAAACAGGGAGACTAGAGAAAAAACATGAGTCTAGAAATAAATCAGATAAAGGAGGGGAAGGGTCAAAAAATGGCAGACTCACTGTGGGTGACAGTCACTGTTTCCTTACTGATGCCTGCTGGCAGGCACTGTCTCCTTCGATGAGGGTCAGGAGCATCCAGCGGACATCCACTCCTGGGCATCACCCTTTGAAACCAGAGTCGTCTTCTCCTCCATTCTCTGACAGTCCCCAGTGTCTGCTTCTTGTCCACTCCTTTGATTGAATTATCTTTATCCTGACCCACATTAGTCAGCTTTTTGCCTCGGTTCCATTCCTTGCATTTCTTGTCCTTATCATTTGTCTTTCCTTTCTGCCTGATAATTCTGGAGGGGTAGAAATTTATAGAAAAATTTTGAACTC
The DNA here is from genome assembly GCF_014176215.1 of Rousettus aegyptiacus. NCBI lineage: Eukaryota > Metazoa > Chordata > Mammalia > Chiroptera > Pteropodidae > Rousettus > Rousettus aegyptiacus. The sequence continues at coordinate 71,788,111 of NW_023416309.1, forward strand.
GGGACTCCCCATTAGTTGACAGATAAGGTCTAAGTATCTTAAACAAGCATTTGGTTATCCACTGGCCAAAGACACCAGCTTTCTTCTACTCTGGTACCCACACTGTACTCTATACCTTGTCAAGACACTACTATTTCCCCCACACAATCCCACTCTTTTGTAGCTTCGTGCCTTTACTCATCCAGAATGTCCTCCTTTTTAATGTCCACTTTGAAATCTTTGATTTTAGGGACAAGCACAGAAAGCAGAAATCTGTTGTTTTTACCTGCTCTGCAACTATTTCCTTCTCGTTTTTCTTTGAGAATCACCTTTTTTCTACCCTCAGTCATATTGTCTGCATGTGGCTGATCCTGCTTCTGAATTCAGCAGTGAACCTATCACCCAGACCTAGCATATCAGCATGTTACTTCTGGTCCTAATGTTCGAAGACAGTCAGTTGTAGGAACTGCCTTGGGCCAATCAATGCCAATTTTAGGACTTCGGCTAAAACTTTCAAGGTGAAAAAATAAACCCAACTTTTTTCTTTTGAGGTAGCTGAGTTAGTAGCAGTATGTCTAAGCAAGAAGAAAAATTCAAAGAGGTAACTAAAGCATTGAAGCTGCTTTTGCCTGAAAACATCTGCTGATCCTAGGAAACCATGACTTTGTGGGACACAGAAGATTAAAAACAAACCCCAAGATCCTCACAAATAGGCAGTTAAATTGCAATAGACTGGATTATTATTCATAATTCTTAACTTTCTTCTTGTAATACAATTATATATCCACACTCTTTGCCATGTAACTTTGGAATGCCATACAGTAAATGAAGTGGGTCATAACTCTTAACTTTCTCCTTGTAATACAATTATATATCCACACTCTTTGCCATGTAACTTTGGAATGCCATACAGTAAATGAAGTGGGTCAAACTCTGCCCTGCTGATTTGGGGTTTGGCCAAGTGATTTGCTTTGATCATGCCCAGCCAACCCCTGATTTAGCTGACCTGTAGATTCATGAGCAAAAAATAAATGTTTACTGTTATAAGTTATAAGGTATTGGGGCTATTTGCTACCATAACAAAATCTAACTAATTTATTCATAAAGCTGAAAGCTGAAAGGTATATACTCAAAATATATATGCCTTCAGTGTCAGGGTAAAATGGAAGCATGTCTATCTTCCTCCTTCCAACTTCACAGAAATGCAAGGAAAGTTGACTTGACACGGGGCAGGTGTCATACCTGACAAGTTGTAACCATAGGTATGTCCTTGTATGGATTTGTAACATAAATTTATACCACCCAGGTGATCCAGAAACCCTGAAGCTATGAATTAGTTTGAAGAAGTCCTGGGATACTAATGTTCCTAAGTTCCTGGAGATGCAAATACTCTTTTGAGAAACTCACCTTCATCCTAGATCTCAAAGAATTTCTCCAAAAATATATATAGCCTAATGAAAATGACAAGTTCACAGTCGAAAATAACTAGGCACACAATAAAACAAAGACATCATGATAAGTGAGAAACAATAAAAAATGGACAGTGGAAACACAAACCAGGAAGCAACATACTATGTTTAGTATGTTTCTTTAAAAGTAAAAGATAAACCTAATGATATTTTCATTGAACAATAAACTTTAAGTGACTATGAGAATTGAAAAACAAAAACTTCTAATTGTAAAATAAAATAACAACAATGAAAAACCCATAATAGGTTGAAACAGAAAATTTTAGATAGCTAAAGACAATTAGCAGATTGGAAGATGGATCATAAGAAATTATCCAGAACATAGCCTAGAGAAGCAAAGAGATGGAAAATACAAAAGAGAGGTTAAGAGACATGGAATGAGTTCCAACATATATCTAATTGAAGTTTCAGAAAAAGATAATAAATGTAAAAGGGCAAATGCAATATTGGAAAACAAACTCTGAAGAATAAGTGATTCTAGATGTTCCATCGAACATTAAATATCTAGAAATAAATATTAGAAAATATAAGAAAGACCACTACATTGGAAACTACAAACCTTATTAAGAGAAATTTTTAGACTAATTGGAAGCAGATACTATGGTTATAGATTGGAAGACTGGTGATGTCAACTCTTTCCAACCCAATCTATAGATTAAATTAAATCTCAATTAATGTAATTGAGAGTTATGGATTAGAAGACTCAACATTATAATGATGTCAACTCTTCCCAAACGTATCTATAGATTAAATTCAATTTTAATTAATATCCTAGCAAGAGTTTGTGTTTGTGTGTAAATAAATTGATTAATTAAAAAATGTATATAGAATTAGAAAGGTCCAAGAATAGCTAGAATGACTTAAAATGAGTGAAGTATGTTGAGGTTTGTGCCTTGTACTGGTTAAATCTACCTATTAAAAATATTAAAAATGCAATATGACCTTAACATTTTAGAGTAAACTCTAGAATATAAATAAGATGTCAATTTCAAAACTATTAGTAAAAAGTAAATAAAATTTGATGACTTCAATAAAATGGCAAGAAGAAAACAAAAACAAATTGTAAATCCAAATGTATCAGTATCCCAATAAATGAGACAGGATTAAATTTCTCAACTAAAGACAGAGACTCTCTGATTTAGGTTTAAGAAAAGATTCAACTGTATGGTATTTACAAAAGACACATCCCTTAAAAATAAGATATTGAAAGATACACTTGGCAAATGCTAACAAAAAGAACACAGATGTAGAAATATTAATAGTAAATAAAATTCAAGAAAAAGGCATTTTATAGTGATAGAATTCAAATAAGATAGACAACCTACGCATCTAATAATATTTAGTTTTGAAATATATAAAACAAAAACATGAAAATAATGGAAAATCATAATCATAGAGTAATACTTTAATATTCTTTTCACAACATGTCTACTGCAGATATCTCTGTACTTTGCATATGGCAAGCAACGAGCGTTTATTATTTCATCAAAAAACTATTGATTTATAATGAAAGAATTTTAAAGTAATAACTTCATGGCTTAATAGCCAAAAACTTTGAAACCATTGATAAATAATAAGGAAAAATAACATTAGAAATTAGAATTTATGTCAAAAAATAAACTAGTTTTTCCATCTTTATGTTTTTCTGTAGTTTCTCAATTTTCCATAAATACATTATTTTTATTCTAAGAGAAAAAATAAGTTTATTTTTTTATATTCTTTGCTGCCCAATGCAATCTCCCATATCTTACCTTGATTCTACTAGAGTTCTTGTGCTAGATCCACTTTCTGGAAAACAAACAAGCAAACAAACAGAAAATATCACCAAACTTATACTGGGCTAACTTTATTAAGGCAGTTTGCTTAGAGTGGTATTTCTATAGCCAATGCCCAAAGCTTCTTAGCCTCAATTTCCAAGAACAATTTTAAGTGTTACTGAAATCCAGGATCAATCATAATGGGAATAAACCAAGGAAACCCAATGAAAACTCTTCAGTAAAATCTCAGATTGTTTTATGACTCTCCCCTCCTCTTTCATTACTACTTCCAAATGAATTTCTAGAATGTTCTAGAAACAAGTCTTTTTTCTCTATCTACCACTACCCAGCCATAGTCCTTTGTCATTTCACACCTGAATTACATCCATTTCCTAATTGGTCCTGAGTATATTTCCTAAATGACTTTTTTCATGTCACACTTTTTTTCAAAGTCCCTGATTCTTTGTAAAATCAAACAAATACTTCATTCGAGGCCCTTCAAAATATGGAGTCCCTGAAATGTGTGTACGTTGTAAAAAAAAATCTATCTATATATATATCATCTATCTTTCTAGATATATTTCTATATACTATATACTATATATATCTTTATTTCAATATATAGATATGTATAGAGAGATTGAGATAGAGATATACAGTATGTGTCTATATATGTATATACTCTCAGATAGATAGATCCTATCACTTTCTCTCTTACACACACACACACACACACACACACACACACGCACACACACATACACGTGGCCAGGAGTATCTCAAGTCCAAAAATTAAATGACATTGTGTAAAATACTTACTGAGAAACTTAGGGCCATATAGTATTTCAATACAGGATTTCAACTTACCTGATTCCAACATTTAAAAATCAGAAACAATGCTTTTAATTCAAAAAACAACGACAGTATTTGGAAAGTCTGCCCAGTTCTATGTTGTGACTACTGCAGCAGACTGCTAGTCATCCCCTGAGAATCCATCACTGCAACCTCTGCTTCTGCTGTCATGTCATCTTCTCTCTCTGACTCAGATCCTCCTGCCTCCCTCTTCTAAAGACACCTGTGCCTGCAGCGAGCCCATGAATATCAGCCAGAATGATCTCTCATCTCACTATCTTTTGATAATTCACACCTGCAGGGTTCTTTTTGCCGTATAAGGTAGTATATCTCAGGTTCCAGGGATTAGGACACAAAATCTTCAGGAGGGAGAGGGCATTATTCAGCTTAACACATGGCCCTAATTATCTCCTTTCACCATACTCAGGGCTCGGAGTGGTGGCAGGAGAGGAAAGATGCAGCCCTTACCTTTCCCTCTGGCCCTCTGGGGCCTGGGAGAGAGGTCAGCATCTTCAGGGACAGGAGGAGGTGTGCCTGTAGGCTCTGCACAGCCTGGGGTAGTCCTCTGCTTGGCTGACAACTTCCTCACCACAGTGACTCTGGGAATCAGGGTTCTTGGGGACACCACAATCAAGCCACAGCTTCCCTCCTCATGAGTCTTCCCACATTCTCTGACTTCATGGGTCCTGTTGCAGGAAAAAAAAATTACACCTAGATAAAAGAGTCTTCTCATTTACAAACTTAAAATGCATTCAACAGGCCCTAGGAGATAGCTAGACCATTGTGCACCTCCCAAGGTCAGACTCTAATCTCCAGGGCTCCTCATACTCTTGATAGTATAGAGAGGGCAGAACTTTAGCCCCTAAATCAATTTTCCTAACATTTTAACACTAACATTCACTTTATATAAACATGAAAGTCTTACTTTTTCCTGTAATCTAGTTCAGTTTAACCTAATCTAATTAGGCATCACAAAAACCTAATCCAGGTATTTGTGGGGAAGTGTTCCTGGTTGAGAATTGGTGTAGTTTACCTAACTTGCAAGCATTTGTTCCAATTTGCAAATATAACTTTAAAATATTGAATATACTTTCTCCAATTATGTAGTCCTCTCCACCCTCACCACCACCACTTAATTATAAAAACACTGTTTAAGTTCTCTCCAGCATGTAAAGAATCTTTCCCCTATAAACCATGTGCCTTTTCCAAGACACTTCTTTAAGGCTGAGAACTGGCTTGGTTTGGGATATCACAGACTGTAGAAAGGCTTTCATTGCCCTTAACATGCTTCTGAATTTTTCAGAGTAGTCCATAAGTCTCAATCTCTGTGCCTCCTTACAGTTCAGCGGAAGGCAGCGGAGAGCTTGGCCCTGAGTGTGATCCAGTCTTCCAATTTTCTGTAGAGTCATTCTCATTTCCTGGAAAGCAAAAAAAAAAAAAAAAAAAAAAAAAGTGATTTCATGACCTGGGCCTGTGGAGGCCACTGAGCCTCTCCAGATCCCAAGCAGTGGCCCTGCTAGACTATGCAGGAAGGAAGGGGGAGGCCCTGTCACTGCCTGCCAGCCCATCACAGGCCACCTGGGATTGACTCAGATGCAGTTCCAGCAAAGAGGTTTGAGTATGTCCAGGAGCACACCAGGGGGCTATCCTGAGTAGATAATATTGCTGGATCTCTCTCACCAGGAGAGGCGAGGGTGAGGAGTGTCTAGGCTTTAAATTTTTTCTGTTCCTTTTCTGTAAAGCACTAGGCTTGATTTAAGTCATTCAGTCAACTAAACTGACAGCACTGTGTGAAACCCTGGATATGTAGCATCCTCAAGGCTCTAAAAGTTTTCCTAGGAGATTCGGACACTATGAGTAGTGCTCCACAGGCACACAAACAGGAGGATCTGCTTCCCACAGGCAGTCAGGAGGGCTCCTCAGGCGAGATGACTGAAGAGTGGAGGTTTGAAGGATGTGTGTACATTTGCAAGGGGAAGAGGTGAAGTATGTTCCAGGAAGAGAGAAAGGCCAAGAGAGCCTCCGGTGTTTTGGAATTGGAGAGGAGAACATGGGGAGGAAATGAGGTGGGAGATGAGGTTAAGGAGGATGGCTTCAAAATGCGGGCTCCTGCTCACCCTGTTGGTGTAACTTCAAGTTTAGTGTTCCTTCTCTTGTTTTTAATTGTTTATTGTTCTTTTATGATTATCAAAGTCATATAAGATGACAAGTGATGTTGATTTGCTTCCCCAAAAGGCACTTTCCCTTTGAACTTCCTAACAGAATCTTGATTTGTAAAGGTGTCTACCCCCTCCACATTTGACTCACTGAGACTGATCCCATCCCCCCAGCTCTTTGGATAAGACCCTAGTTACTTGAATCTTGGGGTCTAGAGATCTGATGTCTGAGCTTATGATAAGCCAAGAATTCAGGTCTAAAGCAGTATGTGGTCTTCTCCTGGAGGCTGCCCTTGGTCCTGTGGTGTGCACCTGAGCTGAGTTACTTCAGTCTAACCACAGAGAAAAACTTATATGCTCATAGCTCAGCAAGAGGTTTCTTTTCTTCTGCTGGATATGAACAAAGAAGCATGTCACTCCAAATTGCTTTGAGCTTCCATCTGGCGACTATGAGGAAGCCAGGCTGAAGACAAAGAGAACTCACTGAGCAAAGCAGAATCAAAGAACCACAGAGAAACTGAGAAACAGAACTGTAACCTAGATAGTACAGTCCAGGAACCCCCACCCACCTCCAGAATACTTGCATTTGAGATAAGAAATGTTGTTTTTACAGTAATGTTGTTTGTAGGAAAAAGATCCTAGTAGACACTGATATTTGTTTGCCTAGGAAGATTTTCAACATACTGAGATCAATTAGGAACCCCCTAAAAGGAGTGGTCAGCTTATAAAGCTCTCTTTTTCTCCCTCTCTCTTTCTCTCTTTCTTCCTACTCCCCTACCCCATGTATGTGTGCATCTTGCTGAATTTGTATGTGTTTTTGCAGTTTTCTATGAAGTGATTTTCTAAATATATGTTCAAAATGTTGTTTTAAAGTTCCATTTTAAACTTACAGTTTGCAGGAAACACAAGAGAATAGTGAAATAAATTAAACAATACTAAGAGTGAACCACTAGACAAATTCAGAATATGGAACATTCTACAATATAACTATCATGGACTTTTCAAAAAGTTCATGAATCTAAATCGGATCTAGATTTTTTATTTTAAAAAACTACAAAAGATATTAATGGAAAAGTCGTGTATGTTTAAATATGATCTGGATACTAAAAATTATTAATTTTAGGTATAATAATGATATTATGGTTATGTAGGAGTAGACTTATTTTTTATGAGTTTTAAAAGTATTTAGGAGTTGAGTATCATGATGTCTACAATTTACTTTTTTAAATATGTTTTTACTTTTTTTAATTTAATTTTTTTAAATTAAGTTTATTGGGGTAATATTGGTTAATATAATTATATATTGTTCAGGTATATGTTATAATTCGACATCTGTATATTCTAATGTGTGTTTACCACCCAAAATCCAGTTTCTTTCTGCTACCATGTATTCAATCCCCTTTACCCACTTTACCCTCCCCCTATCCCTCTATATTTGAACCTCTTTACCCCGTCTACCTCTCCCCTCCTCCATTCTGCTAACCACTAATCTGTGGTCTGTGTCCATGAGTCTCTGTTTGTCCTGTTCATTTGTTGTTTTTAGGTTTATATCCCACACACAAGTGATATCATGTGATTTTCAACTTTTTCTGTCTGGCTTATTTTGCTTAGCATGATTATCTCTAGGTCCATCTACATTGTGGCAAATGGCAGTATTTCATCTCTTCTTATGGCCGAGTAATATTCCATTGTATATATGTACCACAGCTTCTTTAGCCAAACATTTATTGTAGGACACTTCAGTTTTTTCCATGTCCTGGGTACTGTGAATAATGCTATGAACATCAGTGTGCAAATATATTTTTGGATATGGGTTTTCAAGTCTTTGGGGTAAATACCCAGTAGAGGGATTGCTGGATCATATGATAGATCAATTCTAAGTTTTTTGAGAAACTGCCATACTGTTTTCCATAGTGGCTGTACCTATTTGCAGTCCTACTAACAGTGTATGAGGGTTCTTTTTTCTCTGCATTCTCTCCTTTCCTTACTTGTCCTATTGATTATAGCTATTCTAACAGGTATGAGATGGTATCTCATTGTAGTTTTGATTTGCATTTCCCTAATAGCTAGCGATGTTGAGCATCTTTTCATATATTTGCTGGCCATTAGTATGTCCTCTAGGGAGAAATGTCTGTTCAGGTCCTCTGCCTATTTTTTTTGACTGGATCATTTGTTTTTTTTGTTGTTATTGAGACATATGAGTTCTTTGTACATTTTAGATATTAGGCCCTTATCAGAGGTTTTGCTTGCAAACATATTTTCCCATTCAGATGGTTTTTTCTTTACCTTGTTGATGACTTCTTTTGCTGAGCAGAAGCTTTTTAGTTTGGTGTAGTCTCATTCATTTATTTTAGCTTTTACTTCTCTTGCCTTTGAGGTCAAATTCACAAAATCCTCTTTAAGTCTAAGGTCTTTAAGTTTAGTTCTTATGTTTTCTTCCATGCCTTTTATTGTTTCAGATATTATATTCGGGTCCTTAATCCATTTTGAGTTAATTTTGGCATGTGGTGATAGAAAACAGTTTAGTTTCATTCTTTTGCAGGTGGCTGTCCACTTTTCCCAGCACCATTTATTGAAGAGGCTTTCCTTTCTCCACTGTATGTTTTTGGGTTTTTTTTTTTGTCAAAAATTATTTACCCATATACATACGGGATTATTTCAGGACTTTCGATTCTGTTCCACTGGTCCATGTGTCTATTTTTCTGTCATTACCATGCTGTTTTGATTACTATTGCTTTGTAGTATAATTTGAAGTTAGGCAGAGTGATGCCTTGAGGCTCGTTCTTTTTTCTCAGGATGGCTTTGGCAATTCTGGATCTTTTGTGCTTCCATACAAATCTGATGATGTTTTGTTCTGTTTCTTTAAAAAATGCCGATGAGATTTTGATGGGGATTGCATTAAATCTATATAATGCTTTAAGTAATATGGTCATTTTAAATATGTTGATACTTCCAATCCAAGAACATGGAATATCTTTTCATTTTTTTGTATCTTCTTCGATTTCTTTTAATAGGGTCTTGTAGTTTTCATTATGTAGGTCCTTCACTTGTTTCATTAAATTTATTCCTAGGTATTTTATTTTATTTTTTGTTGTAATTGCAAAAGGAATTATTTTTTCCATTTCTTGCTCTGACACTTCATTATTAGAGTATAGGAAAGCTATGGATTTTTGAACGTTGATTTTGTATCCAGAGACTTTACTGTATTTGCTTATTGTTTCTGGTAGTGTTCTTGTGGAGTCTTTAGGGTTTTCTATATAGAGAATCATGTCATCTGCAAATAGCGACAGTTGGACTTATTCGTTTCTTATCCGGATGCCCTTTATATCTTTCTCTTGTCTGATTGCACTCTCCAAGGACCTCCAATGTTATATTGAATAAGAGTCACGGTAGTGGACAGCCTTTCTTTGTTTCTGATCTTAGAGGGAAGGTTTTTAGTTTTTTACCATTAAGTATAATGTTGGCTGAGGGTTTGTCACATATGGCCTTTATTATGTGAAGGTACATACCTTCTATACCAATTTTGTTAAGTATTTGTTGTTAATCATAAATGGATGCTGTATCTTGTCGAAGGTTTCTTCTGAATCTATGGATTCTTATTTTTTAATTTGTTTATATAGTGTATCACATTAATCGATTTACATATGTTGAACCATCCCTGTGACTCTGGGATGAAGCCCACTTGATTGTGGCGTATAATCTTTTTAATATGCTGCTGTATTCGGTTCACTAGTATCTTATTTAGGATTTTTGCATCTGTGTTCATGAGAGATATTTGTCTGTAGTTTTCTTTTTTTGTGTTATTTTTATCAGGTTTTGATATCAGGGTAATATTGGCCTCATAAAATGAGTTGGGAAGTGTTGCCTCTTCTTCGATTTGTTGGAAGAGTTTGAGGAGAACAGGTATTAAATCTTTGAATGTTTGGTAGAATTCACTGGTGAAGCCATCTGGTCCTGGACTTTTACTTTTTGGTAGGTTTTTGATGATTGTTTTAATTTCCATACTGTTGATAGGTCTATTTAGATTTTCTAGTTCTTGATTCAGTCTAGAAAGGTTGTATTTTTCTAAGTACTGGTCTATTTTTTCTAGGTTATTAAATTTGGTGTTATATACTTTTTCATAGTATTCTTGCATGATCCTTTGTATTTCTGTGATAGCAGTCATAATTTCCCCCCTTTCGTCCCTGATTTTGTGTATTTGTGTCCTTTCTCTTTTTTCTTTAGTGAGTCTAGCCAGAGGTTTGTCAATTTTACTTTCTCAAAAAATCTGCTCTTTATTGTATTTATTTTTTTCAATTTTTTTGTTTGTTTTCAATTTTATTTATTTGTGCTCTAATTTTGATTATTTCTTTCCTTCTGCTGACTTTAGGCCTCACTTGTTTTCCTTTTCTAGTTTTTTAAGATGAAGAGTTAGGTTGTTTATTTGAGCTTGTTCTTGCATTTGGATGTAGGCCTGTAATGGTATGAACTTTCTTCTAATAACTGCTTTTGCCATGTCCCAAAATTTTGATATGTTGTACTATCATTATTATTCATTTCTGTGTATCTCTTGATCTCTCTTTTTATTTCTTCTCTGACCCAGTTATTCTTCAATAGTATGTTGTTTAATCTCCATGTATTTGAGGTTCTGCTTTCTTTTTGCTGTTGATCTCTAGTTTCAAAGCATTATGATCAGAGAATATGGTTGGTATGATTTCAACCCTCTTATATTTGTTTAGGTTGTCTCTGTGTCCCAGTATGTGGTCGATCCTTGAGAATGTTCCATGTGCACTAGAGAAAAATGTATAAGCAGCTGTTTTGGGATGAAAGGCTCTGTAAATGTCAATTATGTCCAGTTGGTCTAATGTGTCATTTAAGGATGTTATTTCCTTATTGATTTTCTGTTTGGATGATCTGTCCAGATCCTACAGTGAGGTATTTAGATCCCCTACTATGATAGTATTTTGGTCTGTTTCTCCCTTTAATTCTGTTAGTAATTGTTTTACATATGTCAAGGCTTCCCGATTAGGAGCATAGATATTAATAAGTGTTATGTCTTCTTGGTGCATGATTCCCTTTATCATTATGAAGTGTCCCTCAGCATCCTTCTTTACCTTTTTTATTTTGAAGTCTACTTCCTATGATATTAGTACTGCTACTCCCACTTTTCTCTGAATGCCATTTGCTTGAAATGTCATTCTCGACCCTTTCACTTTGAGTCTGTATTTGTCTTTGGAGCTGAGATGTGTCTCCTGGAGGCAGCATATGGTTGGATTTTGTTTTTTGATTCATTCTACAACTCTGTGCCTTTTTATTGGTGGGTTCCATTTACATTTAGGGTGATTATTGAAATATGAGGTCTTCTTATAGCCATTTTATGTTTTGCTTTCTGGTAGTTTGGTATTTCCATTGCTTCCTTGTCCTTGTGTTTCTGTTTTCTTTATTTTGGTTGGCTTTTTTAGGTTTTCCCTCTGATTCTTCTTGTCTTATGTTATATATTCAGTTCTGAATTTTTGGTATGTGGTTACCATTATGAATATGTAAAGGATAGTTATACATATATATAGTCGTCTTTCTCTTCTGCACGTGCCTTATCTCCATTCCCCTTTGTGAATTTGAATCTTTGAATTCCCCCCTTTTCAGTCATTGTTATCTCAATTTGTCCCTATGTATGCTGAGTGTTCATTACTATCTTGTTATCATTACTATCTTTATTATTTAAGCTTCTAATGCCCTGTTCTTAGTAAGGGTTGCACTCCTCTGCTTCTATTTGCCCGATAGTCACTTTACTCCTAATTATTATTATTATTTTTCATTTTGTTTTAGGTGAACTGACCTCTTTCAGTATTTCCTATAGTGCAGGCCTCGTAGTGGAGAATTCCCTCAATTTTTGTATGTCTGGAAAGGTCTTAATTTCTCCTTCATATCTAAAAGAGAGCTTAGCTGGATACATTATTCTAGGCTGCTAGTTCCTTTCACTTAATGGTTTAAATATTTGATTCCATTCCTTTCTGGCTTGTAAGGATTGTACTGAGAAGTCAGAGGATAATCTAATGGGTTTACCTTTATTAGTTACCATTTTCTTCTCCCTGGTTCTCCTGAGAATTCTGTCTTTGTCATTGATTTTTTATAATTTTAATACAATGTGTCTTGGTAATGGCTTTTTTGGGTTGACAAAATTGGATGTTCTATTGACTTCTTGAATTCTAAGCTCCAGCTCATTCCCTAGATTTGGGAAATTCTTGTAAACTATTTGTCTAAATATGCTTTCTAGCCCCTGTTCCTTTTCCTCACCTTTGATAATGCCCATTATTCTTATGTTTCCTTTCCTGATGGGATCAGCTAGTTCTTGAATTTCTCTTTTATTATTTTTCATTCTTTGGTTTCTCTCTTCTTCTTTCTGATTTATTCCTAGATTTCTGTCTTTGGTATCACTGATTCTTTTCTCCATTTGGTCGACTCTATTTCCCAAGCTTGCTATTTCCTTTCTCAACTCTTGCAGTGTCTTTTTTTTTCTCCAGAACAGCTATTCTGTTCTTCTTGAGAGTTTTTATCTCCTTGCTCTGCTCATCTAGTTGTTTTTTCAATTCCTGAAATTGTTGATATGATTTGTTTTCTATCTCATTGATTTTTTTCAGAAGTATTATTCTGAATTCTCTGTCATTTAAGTCACTTATTTCTAGGTCTGTAAGCTTATTTTCTGGAGATTTTTCTCTTTCTTTCTGAGATGCCTCATCACCTTGGTTGTTCGTGGTGTTTAATGGACTATTTCTCCACCTGGGCATTAATGGAAGTGTATTCTGCTATTTTTCCAGAAAGAAGATTTATTATATAAAGGTCTCTCTTTAGCCTGTTGCAAAGGCACTTTTTTTTTTTTTTTGGTTTCCAGTAGGTGGCATCTAAGCCTCTTGGATCCCTGTTTTACATAAAACCTAAAAATGCCTTTTTATTTTCTGATAGATATTTAATCACACTTGCTACCCTCAGTTTCAGTCCCTTTCAGTGTTAGCAACTCTTTCAGTAGCATTTGCTCAGATTCCCTTAGGGCTCTGCGGTGATCAGTCTCAGAGGGTATGTGGGGAAGGACCCACTGGGTTAGGGATTGGGAGCTGCAGCTCAGCCTTGGTTTTGCAGCCACTACCAATAAAAATCAACAGTTGTTTCTCTGCTGGCCACTTCTCTGCCTTCTTCCCTGATGACTGGGCCCTGCCACTGGCCATGTGAAGCTCACAGCACTCCCAGGCAGGGTTGTTCAGGGAACTTGCCACTCTTTCTCCCCTCCCCCTCCTGCAGGCAGCTTCTTTATTTCTCCCAGTCCACTGCTGGACTCTCGAGGTTCTGACCTGTGGTAAGCTCTTATGTGCAGATCCCATGCTCATACATGCTAGTGTGCAGTTTGGGTGTTTTTTGTTGAGTGTTAGATGTTCGGCTTATTGTTGTTTCAAGGGGAAAGATCTAAGAGCATCTCTCACTCCAAAGATCCTTCTACTTTCTCATTTAAAAGTGTGTGTTTGCATGTATGTATATGCCTACAGAGGGAAAAAAGCAAACTGGCAATATGTATTCAATTAATGAATCTAGGTGAGGGATATATAATGTTCATTACATACATTTATTTTTTCAACCTTTTTGCATATTTAAAACTTTTGAACAAAAATGTTAAGAGGTCTATTTTTCTCTTCTGCACTATTTAAAAATTTTAACCATGGTTGTCTTACATTAGTTATAATTGAAGAAATGGTTAATGAAAAACTATAGTTTATAGACAATGTAACGGTTTTTTCTCCCTTTTTGCAGAAACAATTTGGATAGCCACTTGGTTAAGAAATCTCTAGTCTCATTCAGACTATAAATTTATCTGGCCTACAATAGAATGCTGAGAAATGATCCTATCTGTTTTTGTATTTACAAAAGTTTTTTGTAAATTAAAGTTTAAAATATCCTTTCCTCAGCTCTGTTTATATGTTTATTTTTCTGTAGTGCCTGATACTTCTGGGTCAACTTCCAGTTATCATGGCAGACTGAATTGAGATAAAGAACTTCTCCTGATTTCAGACATAAAATAAAACAGTAAAAGTTGTAAGATATTATTATATTCAAATAGTTCAAAATTAAGAAAGTGCTCTTCCTAGGTTCCAATAATAGAGAGAAATTCAAAATCAGAAGTGAGCAAGAACTAAACAACTCAAAGGAGTTTTAGAACTAAAAACTGTTTTGTGTTTTATGCTATAGGAGATCTTCCTATACCTCTGGAAGTTTGGGGGAAGGGCATAGAACTTGAGCATCCTACATAAAAGTGAGACCCATGATGAAGTAGCCTATTCATACATAAAATGGGAATAGAAAAAAATCTACTTGTATTAGTTGGTACTTTCTAATTCATGCTTCATTCACTGTCTGCCCTGTGAAAATAGATCTGGGCCTTTAAATATTTTTCCCATTTCCAGCTGATATGATGCTAAGCTTTGTTATAGAGGGCACTGGAGAAACGTTGCAGAAAGAAAGGGGTTTTTGTCCTAGTCCTGGGTTCTTCTCTTAGCAGTCTCCTGTAATATGCACTTGGCATTTCCAGTTCCCAGCTCCTGCAGTGCAGATGGCTTCCCCAGTGCCCAGCTCCTGCAATGCATAGCATCCAGCAGCACCCAACATCCAGCAGCTTCCTTAGTACCTGCTTTGGGGTATATTTTAGATTGCCTCCTGGAAGACATCTTCTATGCACAGCTTTTCCCAACACCCTAGAGAGCAAATTTTTAGCAAATGTTTCCAGGGTAACACCACACGACACCTCTACCATTCAGTGAGCCATTTCTGTTGTTGGGTTCTCAGGTCAGCATCTCAGTCCTAGAGGGTGGAGGCTCTTCTTTAAAGGTTCTATCTTGGTCCTAGAGAGAGAGGCTTCTTCTTCTATCTCCTACTTCTATTTTCTTTAGAGTTCTCTTTACTTTTTACGAGCCACTTCCTCAATACTGCAGTCATGCTATAGTTCATAGAGTATATCTCTTTATATTAAACTTGTTCAAATTCCTGGTTTCTGTTTCCTGATTGGACTTTCACTATACACTAGACAACAAGTTCAAGGACCAAGAAAAGAAAATGGTCCCACCTTTCTCTTTGCCACTCTGGGACCTGGCAGAAAATGTAGCCTCCACATAGATGGTAGCAAGTTGAGGAGCAGTCTTCTTTTCTCTTTGGAGAGCCAGGGTCCTGATGGGGGAAATACATCATAGCTGAATAGGAGATCTCTCTCAATTTAAAGAGAAAATTAAGTACTTTCTAGGTGCTCTTCACCATAAGAGAATTTTCTCCAAATTTTCTAGATTGACTTCAGTTCAAAATAATTCACATGCCAAAGTGACTTTTTCCCCCAGATGAAACATTTGCCTTTGTTCCACATTATTTCTAAATCTTCCTTTAGGATTTAAAAATCTCTCCTCCATGAGAAGGTAATAGACATAATAAAAATGAACATTTATGGAGCATTTTTATGTGCTAGGCACTATTGTGAATATTTCAAATGAGTATAATCTTCATAATAACTCAGTGAAATATGCTCTATTATCAATCCTGTGGGAGGAAAGAAATTTTACTTTATCCTTCTAGGGTAATAATCAAATTGTCTGATAATCAAATTGACATGAGAAATAACAAGAGAAAATAACCAAATTTAATGGTATATGTACACATGCGAACCCCATATACATTAGAGTCAGAGACCCCACATACATGAGAGAGTCAGAGACCAAAAGTTATATATGTATATATGACATTCTGAGCTAAAGATGAAGTACAATGCTTTAAAGCTTCAGAGGGGAGGAATGTCATCTGCAGGATAAGAAAAGCAGATGCTCAGTAGTTATATGTTTGCCTCACCATATACATAGGTTATAAAAAGTTATCTCTGGTAATAACTCTATTATGAGCAAGACCCCAAATTTAAATTCTTTAAGGAAGGAGTAAAAGTTTCTCTTGTGCCCACAGGGTCTCAATTGCTTTCAGCTCAAAAAAGTCACATGTCAAAGTATCACATCTTAGGAAGGCTGGTTCTGAACCCCTTCAGCCTCATTACAATTTGAGATTTGCCCTAATCATGCATCTACTAAATAATGAATCTGGTCATTTCCTCCAGAAAGTCCAGCTCTGGAATCACTATTGATCTAATGCAGTCAAAGTATTATCAGAGCTGGAAAGACCCTTAGAGTTTCAGGAGTCTCTCTGCATTTTGCATATAATCAAAATAAACCCAACGAGGTGACTTGCTTAAAATCATTGCAGTCAGTGCAATGACTGGGACTAGAACTCAGACCTGTCAAGTCTTTGGTTCAACCTCTCCTGGGTTGTTTCTGAGTCCCCTCAGTGCTGTCTCTGAACCCTGGTTTTTTTTTCCTCACAGCACGATCCTCTTTCCTTTACCTAAAAAAAAAAAACTTTACTCTGAGCTTTCTTTATCTTCAGAAGAATCTCAAAGTAATGCTTCACTTCTTTTATAAAAGCCTCCTCAGAAGGTGGCTCACCCTATTACTGAGGAAGCTGAAGGTCTGAGATCTTCCTCCGGGTCCATATAAGTACTTCTGTTTGAGGTGTCATGCCCATTGTCTTCATCTCCTAAAAGTAAAATGAAGAGATGGGGTCACCTTTCAGAGATGATTGTAAAGAATATGTACTGCAGGATACAGTGGTCTGATGGAACAGCACATGGGAATGGGAAAGTAACACCCAAGCAGATGTATGCCATTCTAAAAAGCTTATCATTGATATCCAGCTCGAGTGATTCACCAATGGCAAAAATTAGGAAAATATATAAAGCTGTAACACATTTCAGTAGTCATCACCTAAGGAAAGGCAGGCCACGATCCAAAGAAGTTATCTTAATGCTCTGCCACTAACTACTCTTTTTCTCCATTAAAAAGTATGAAAATTCCTTCACATCAGAATATAAGATATCAGATAATGATGTTCAGGATATCATTTCATTTTCGGGCATCATTGCTTTTAATAGCAAAATCTTAGAAACAATCTAAATGCTCCTAAGTTGTGACATATTTGCATTAATAAGCTATAAGCAGCATTAAAAAAGAATGGGGCAGACCTATAGTTAGAGAGCTGGAAAAAGCTCCAAAAACTTCAGTTAAAAAAGAAAGCAAGTATGAGTGCAAACTTTCAGGTGATCTAAGGCACAGCATAGTTGCTATAGACAACAATACTGTATTATAAACTTCAAAGTTGCTAAGAAACAAGATCTTAATTCATCCCACCACACACACACACAAAGAAATAATTATGTGATAGAGGTGTTAGCTAACTAAGGTGGTAATCATATTGCAATATATAAATGTATCAAATTAACACATTGTATATCTTAAACTTAAACAATGTTATATATCAATTATAACTCAAATTTAACAGATAGATGATGGATAGATAGATGATAGATAGATAGATAGATAGATAGATAGATAGATAGATAGATAGAGATAGATAATAGATAGATAGATAGATAGATAGATAGATAGATAGATAGATAGATAGATGATAGATGAATTTCAAATTAAAAAAAGAAGCAGCAGAACAAAAACTATAGTATCATCATATATAATTAAAAAACAATTACAAAATAAGATAGAGGGTTTCGATGAGAGTGGTAAGTGAAGTATTCTTTGAAAGTGGAAACAGCCTCATAGCCCTTCCCTCATCTGGAAGCTGGACTGAGGTCGCATTGACTATTCTCCGAAAGCAAATTGAAAAGAGCCAAACCTTAAAATGACTAAACTCAAAGATCACCATCAGGGGGAGTAAAGACAGCAAGAAGCACAGGAGTTTTCCGTGCTTCCAGTCTTGCACTTCGCCTTCTTGCTTGGATGTCTACCTCTGGGGGATCAACTTTGCTGAGATCGTTTAAAATATTTACATTCGATTTCTTACTAGGTTTTTCTCTATGTTTATAGCAGTTCTGATTCAGTAATCCTATTTAACATATATTTTAAATTTCTGACTTTTATCTCTTTTTAAGACGGTGTAAATTATGAAATTCATTGGTCTTCATTTTTTCCTTTCATGATATCCGTTAGTAATTTGGTTCGAGCGTTTTTGCAGAGAGCAGATTCTGGCTCTCATACAACCAGGTGGTGACCTCTGTTGAGATATTAGGTCAAACCACATGAAACTTCCATTTTAGTAGGTCGAAAATGGTCAAATATGATTCAAACTAAATATTTACGCTGTCTTTGTCTCAGTCTCTACACTTGAAAAATGGAGACAACAATATCATTTATAGGAATGTTTAAAGAGTAAATGAGTTAATTTATGCAAAGCCCTTTAGCAGGTCCTGGCAGGTGGCAGCAAGTGCTAGTTGTTGATGATCACAGTGATAGTGATAGCAATTTACTTTCTAAGGCTTTTCAAAAATGGAAATAATCATATGGCTAGACCTGCCATTGATCTACCTATGCCTATGGAGATTGGAAGCTAAAGAAAACAACAGATCCATGCGAATTTTGGAAACACAATTATTCGCTCTCTAATAGATGTGTGTCTTGGAATCCAACTAAATCAAATTAGTAATTTTTCCTTGCAGGAATGAGCTAAGAGAGGCTGGAGAAAGGGGTCTTCTCTCTCCACACCATCGTTTCCTAATTTCTATGCTGTAAATAATTCCACCATGGCAGATTTCAACATACCAATGACTGGTGAAATTCCTGAATATTTAGTAATGGGCTCTTAGGAGCTGTGCCAGTGAGCCACAGCACACCATTGTAGAGTTCCCGTTACACCAGTGAACAAACCAAGACCCCAAGACATCAGTTTACTTGCCACACAGCTATATAATTAATCGGTAAGACTGGATATAGACTGAGAACTTCTATTAAAAAGCGATCAATCACTTTTAATACTCTATTTGCAGCCATTATCCTGGGTAAGGGGGAGGGGGAAGCATCACTACCAAAGACATAGCTCAGGGGGAGTTTTCTTATATGACCTTTTTTTCAATATTTTGATACCAATTGGGACTCTTCATCCACTGAATGGACAAAATGGAGGGTCCTAGATAAATGACCAAAGGAAAGAGAAGAAGGGAAAAAGAAAAAGGTAAGAGAATGAACAGAAATGTTAGCACAGGTGGAAGCTGAATGGAATAAGAATAATAGTTCTAGTAGCTATAATAGCAGACAGTTGCTATTCTGGAAAGAGCAGTTTCATCTTCTAGAAAGAGCACTTATGTCTTTCTGGGCAGTGGAATTTTCTTCTCAGTCTCATGGTTTGGCTGGAGCAAACTGTACCCCCAGGTTCCAAAGACGGATTTGTGCCCTAGGGCTGAGAAATGAGTGTGTGACAGGTCCCTGAGGGGGAACAGGATATGCCACACCAAAATATAGCACTTTGCTGTATTAATCATTTTGAATTAAAGTTTCTTAATAAACAGCTGGTACAAAAAGAACACTCTGAACCTCCTTTGTCCCTCTGAAAGCAGGAGACAAATCTCACATGTGAAAGTTACCCTCCATGTACCAGGTGGATAAAAGGCATCCTTATCACCAAAAATAAAAGGTTATGGCCAAGAAGGCTATAGAAAAAAACCTTATTACTCCTTTACTAGTTTACTACTCTTAACCCAAACCCCCTTTGTCTTGTCAAATATTCTCAAATTTATTGTTTCTTTACCTAAAAGGTATAAAAGTTGCCTTCTTTGGTCACGTTTTGAGTATCATGTATTTTGAGCTCCTGTACATATGAAATTAAATTTGTTTTCCTCCTGTTAATCTGTATTGTATCAATTTAATTATCAGGCCAGCAAAAGAACCAAGAAGGGAAGAGAGAAAAGGTTTTCCTCTCTTATACTCCCTAGCCATAGTGATGCTCTAGGCACAAATGTGTCAACCAAGTCAAATAAGGCCTGTTAAAGGGATTTCTGAGTCTGGCTAGAATTATTGGAAAAGAGGCTACAACTGGTTAGCATACAGTCTAGAACTCCTTTGTTACAACAGAAGGAAAGGTGCTTGAACATGAAGCCAATAAAAAATTAGAGCCAAGACATAGAGAAAAACTGAATCTTAATATAGTCATTTGAGACTCAATTCAGCCATGACTGTAGTTAATGCTTCCCCTTGACTTTTCAGTTATATGAGTTAATAAACTCACTTTTGACTTTAAACTGGTTTGAGTTGAGTATCCATGACATGCATGTAAAAGGATTTATATTAATGAAATTTCTTTAGGGAGTCAGGTTTTTGTTCCTTTACCCTGAAATGATAGAATCTCAGAGTTACAGAGGGACCTTTAAAAACACCTAGACCAGTTCCAGACCAGCCACCACACCACCACCATTCACACTGTATTTGAATAATTTGTCAACTATGATGAGAATATTTTTTACAGAATTGCCTGTTGACTTGTCAAAATGCAAGTTCAGAATATGCCCTGGGTAGGAGACACTTGGGTTCAGCCATGGACAAGAATAAATACAGCCCCTAAATGGTCTGAACAGTGTATAGATGAAGTTAATGGATTTCTAAAACTGGAGTGGATAACCTTTGGTCCATTTCTCCTAAGGTCAGGAAATAGAAGATCTTTTAAACCTTTAGAATCAATTGTATGTCAACAAAGTTATTTTCCCAGCTTCCTATGAACTCATCTACCTAGCCCTCTAAGGATCTACCTTATGTCACCCTATGATACCCAATCCACAAGCCCCAAACCAAAGCAACTGTTCCAAGAACTGGAATGACTTTTAACTCCCATGACTGACTTGGCTGACTTGAATATTCTACGGACAGGTCACTATGTCTCGGGAATAGTGATAACTAATGTTTGCTAATTAGCTCATTTAATACTCTCAATAATCCTATTAATCAGGTCCTATTATTATCCCCACTTTGTAGATAAGAAAAGTAAGGCACAGAGTTCAAGTAACTTGCCCAAACTCAGACAGCTAGACAGCT
The DNA here is from genome assembly GCF_014176215.1 of Rousettus aegyptiacus. NCBI lineage: Eukaryota > Metazoa > Chordata > Mammalia > Chiroptera > Pteropodidae > Rousettus > Rousettus aegyptiacus. The sequence goes on from NW_023416309.1 coordinate 71,809,236, forward strand.
ACAGAGAAGGCTTTGAACCTGTGCAATCTAGCTCCAGACTCTGGTCCTTTAATGACCGTGTGATTCAATAACTAAAGATTTGGGTCTGGAGAGTAGTTGAGAGGGGACATGGTCCAATATCAACCTACAGATGAGGAAAGGGAAGACCAGACAGATGAAGCAACTTCACTAATGTCATTCAGCTACTTAATGACAGTCTCTACCCAGGTTCTTGCCTCCAGTTCAAGACGAATCACTGTGGCAAGAGGAATTAGAGTGATATCATTAGGTCAGGCATGAGGTTATCCAAAGCCCAGGCCAATCAGGACCTCAAAAATCCTTTCCTTTAGACCCAGAGGTTAGACAGAAGGAGCTGAGGATCTGTGCACACACTCCCAGATTAGGTCACCCCAAAATGCCCAAAGAAACTCAGCTCTGTGGGGCTCCACCTCAGTCTCCCAAGGGTACTGAGACCATGTTCACTACACTCACAGAATTTTTTTCTCAGGTCATCCTTCAATCCTCCCAAATTCTTGTGTTCTCCACATAAGAATTGCAAGAGAATTGCCCTATTCTGAGGAATATAATTACCCTTGACTTCCATCTTCCATCCTGTGAAGTCACGGAGCCTCTGTCTTTGTCCTTGACCACACCATGTGTGTCTGTGTTCAATCCTGATGTTTTCCTTTGCAGGAAATGTGTGGACACAGAAACCTTCGGGAACAATAGCACCAGGCTCTATTGTGGTGTCATCATGATGTCACACCAAGTTTTACTAACTGAGGATGCCTTTGGGGGTATCCTAGGGACCACAAGGACCATGTAGATGAACGATTAATCTATGGCATAATAAAATATATCTGTAGGTAGGGAAGATATGAGAGAATGTAGTTATAGAAAAATAAAAATGGATTGCTCTTGGGGACAATTTGTAATTCTCTCTTGCCTGGTTTTAAAGCTGGCAGGGAAGAATTAGTGCAGTTCACACCCAGTATTTCTCTGACCACTTTGATGTGCTGCTTTTGTGGAGTTAATTTGCCATAGGCTGGTGTCAATCTAAAGAAAGCCTCTTCTGTACAACATGGAGACCAGGATTTGGAAGTGAGTGTAAGTAACCTGTACCTTCCATTAATGCAGTGATTACACACAGCTTCTTAACTTATTCAGAGTAGGACTTTCATTAGAGACCCTTTTTTATACTGTTTATTCAGGTAGAACTTTGAGAGGGGGATTGCTTTGAAGGACTGATAAAGCTTGCAGGAACCCACCACTAAATAGTAAGTGCCTCAAAATTTGTCCAGTTTACCTTGAATGTTGCTTGCAAAAGAGGGTGTTAGTTTTATTTCCCTCTGAAATTTTCCGTACTTCTCAGAAAATAAAATAAAGTTTGAGGAACAGAGAGCTATGTTTCTAAAAGCAGAAACATTAAATTAAGATTTACCCAGAGAAATCGAGTTTAAAATTACCTCTGGCTTGAAGCCCTGGATATAGCTTTAAAGGATGATCATGGAGATGCTGGTAATGCTTTCTTCGCCATGTGGGGAAAACTGGGCTCTGAAGGACAGGTTGCTGGTCTGGCTAACACAACCCAGACATAATTATTGTCATAAAGAAATGAAATTCAAAGATACCCATAAAAGGGAAGGAATCCAGACTTCAGGAGACAAGAAGAGGTTCTTGGCTCTTTCCTGTGTATTCTATCCATCGCATGTCCCCCCGTGAAGTGTTACAAAACTTTTCCACCTTGCCTTGGGTAGCAGATGAGTGAATAAGCAAGCAACAGATCTTTAACGGCTATGTTTGATTTAAATAGAAATGCTGCTGGATAGGGCTGCTGGAGACCTCGATTTTGGTAATAATGAGAGAAGCCCCAAGTGGCCAAGCCCAAGTAATGGCAATTAGCCATCGAAGATAAAATGGACAGTCATGTTATCAGGTCTCCAGGGATGGTATGACATGCTAAAGATGCTGGCTATGGCTTAGGCTTTCCAGTAAACAAATCATCAGTCAGGCTACTCAGGTCTTAATTAGTTGTAATAACCAAAAATTCTCCAGCTGTGGAAAATTAGAACTCTGACTTACATTTAAGAGTCTTAACTTTTATCCAATTCCCTGAGCCAGTTCACAAATTCAGACCCCTTAAATGGTAGAATGATTGGGTCCCACTGTGGAAAAATCCTGCTCTGTCCAATATCATGTCTGTCCCATGACCCTCTCTCTCAGCCATTCCCAAAAGATATTGCAGCCATTTGCCTGGGCTAACACTAACCCAAGGAACTCAAACCACCATCAGCATTTGTCAATCTGCGTGGTGGTATATGGTGGGTGAGGTGGTGATAAATGGAGTTCTAACTCAATTTGGCATCTTGGCTGGCTCAGTGGAAACTGGGCCCTTTCTGAGAATATTTCTACATCCTGAGTGTTTAATGTTCTATTTGGTCTCAGTAAGTAGCAGAATGTCCCTTTGGTTTCCCCTGGCCAACTTTCACATTACCCTATGTAACACAGAAGCTCCAGGCTGGGAACCTGCACCTGGGCCTTAGAAAAAACCACCAGGAGGGCCACTGTTTATTGCAGTACAACTAGGCTTCAGCACTTGGTCAGTCGGAGCTGCAGGAAAAGGCAGCCAGCCAAGAGCAGGTATTATTTGCAAACAGAGGGGTAGGGGTTACTTCATCCCAGGAAACAAGGGTCTTACCCCGGGATGGGAGCCTGTGTTGGGGAGGACCAGACCATGGGAATGGCCAAAGGGGCAGATAGTGCCCATGAGAGCAACAGAAAGTATCCTTGGGGGCAAGCACAGCCCAGGGAATGCTTTGTTCATCATCTTCCTTTGGGCTGCTGACCCAGCAGTCCTCCTTGCCTCCCATGTCCATGGAGGGGCTATGTTTGAGTTAACCCCACACCCTGTTTGCTAACTTTATAATACTTCCACTACCTGACATCACCTTAGTTATGTTTACTAACCATGTTCTTTGTCTCTTCCAACTAAATATAAGCAGCTTGAAAGCAGGAACCATGCCTACCTTATACACTGTTACATTCCCAGAGCCTGAATAGTGTTTATTATACAATAGACTCTCAAATGTTTATAGGGTAAATTATGGTAAATCAATCCGATGTCACTGGAGGAGTCCCTCCCAATAAATAGTCAAAAGCAAAGGTGCAAACCTAGAAGAATCAGAAATTAGGCCACAAGGGCTTAAAGCCTTCTGTGTGTCTTGACTCCTATCACCCATCCAACAGCTCTTAAATCTGGTGCAAAAGGTTCGTGGGACTTGGAGAGTAATGCATCTATCAAAAACTTAATCACATAGCGAGTCCAATTACAGGGGCTTTCCCAGATGTAGTCTCCTTGTTGGAATAAACAAATATAGCTCCTGGCACTCAGAATGAAACTATTGATCTGGCAAATGCATCTTTTTTCATTTTGATAAACAGAGAATACCAGAAACAATTTGGTTTCAACTAACAGGGTTACTGATATACCTTCAGAGAGGCAGCCTTACTATTTCTAGTAATTCAGAGCATGAACGCTAGAGCCAGGTTTAAATCCTGACTCTCTTACTTACCATCTGTGTAACCTTAGGCAAATTACTTAATTTCTCTGTGCCTCAGTTTCCTCATCTTCAAAACAGAGATAAAGGATAGATAGCTTGAGGAAGAGTAGTTTATCTTCCTCATAACTCATTATGAACTAATGAGTTAATATTATAAAGTATTTAGAAGAGCATCTTGCACACACAGGAAGTGCTATAGAAATGTTAGCCGTAACTATTAAATGTTACCTTTGCAGCCCTGATACATAATCAAGCAAGTGCTTGATTAATTGACCACACCTCAGGACACCATGCCGTGCCAGTTCACTACATGTGATATACTGCTGATCTGATCTAGAAGGCAAGACATAGTGATTCCCAGAACTGTAATTAAGTAACTTCTAGATCTCCTCCTCTCTCTCTTTCTCCTCTGACCCTGTGGGTCCTTGGAGCTTCTGACACCACTATGACCTCTCAACCCAAGATTCTGGCCTTGAAAATGCTTCCTTACACTAGTGGAAAAGAGCAGGAGTAAAAGATAAAACAAAGGCGCCCCAGACCTGGGGGTCACTTTAGGAGTCAGGAGTGAGCTATCATCATCAGACCAGTGACCATGCCTCAAGAGCAAGGGTAGATAGATCCAGGAAGAGTAGTTGGGCCTTTAGAAGACAACTGAGAGGTCCTTTTGACTATGCTGAGCTAGCCCAATCACTGGCTATACTCCTGTCTGACTCAATGGCTTTTAATCTTCCTCAATTTACAAATTCTCAGGGGCATATTTTTAATTGGAAAAAAAGCATCCAGGCATTTCTTCCATGCCTCTTCTGTAAGCATCACTTGACCAGATGCCTGTAGCCTCAGATGTATGGCCAAGGTTGGAACCAGACCCCAATTCTGGCAGAATTCTTACCCTACCAGGGTCAGTCTTCCCTCCCAGGTTACTCTAGAGAGAGAAACAGCTCAAAGGAAGTGACTACCAGGGGGCCTCAAGCATCCTTGTCGAAGACCCATGAGGGCAGATATATTCACCAGTGTGTATGTGTAATTGCCTCTTTCTAAACCTCCAAGTTCAGAGCCTACAGCAAATGCTCCAATGCATGGAGCATTATGGAAACGCTGCTAACACTTGCGGCCTGCTCATGATTTCCAAGGGTATTCTAAAGGTTGAGCCCTTATAGGAGAAAAGCCTGGAGGTGCTCATCCAAGTTACACCCAACCCCTTAGAGGACAAAGAAAGTGAGGTTGTGCTTAGGAAGAGCACGGAAGCTAAATATGACAAATGAGAGTCAACTGAAGAAAAAGACCCAGATAAAGCAGGAAGACTCCTAGACTCCCATAACCCAAGAGGGTATGGACAACTACACCTTCCATTCTTCCTGAGAGTATATCAGTCAGGACTGGAAGAGAACCTGGACTTTTAAAATGCAAACACACGGCTCTACTGGTATACACATGCCTTCTGGATGGGTCAGGTGGCTAGGTCTTCTTCCTGCTTCCTCTTTCTTATCTCAGTTCTTTCTATCTTAGAACTCTTGCTCAAAAGTAAGCAGTCTTTCTCAGTGGGGGGAAAAAAGGATCCCATTCTTTCTCTTTAAGAAAAAAAAAAGTAGCAGAGACATACCAATGAGTCATGCAATATGAATGAGGAAAAACCGAATTTTTGGAGTCAGGCATCTTGAGCAAATGGTTCCCATCAGAAATGAAATATTTCTTAAAAATGGACTGTTTAGGTACAGACTTACCAGTAACCTCAATGTCAGGCCCCAGGCCTGGGGTCAGGCTAGCAGCTTCCCAGGAAGTAGTGGTAGGATATTTGTTAGAACTGGTACTGAAGAGCATGCGAAGCTCTTAGGAACAGGACAGTTGACAGGCTTAGACTCTCAGGTCCCCATAAGTACGAAGGAGACCTTAGAGAGCAAGACCTGAAGAGCTTTCTACTTCTTATAAAACAGCAAGTCATTTTAATTAAAAGAATTTTAAAATTTCAGAAACAACTCAAGGTACAACGGTCTCATATAGACATTAATGAGCCAAGTTCACGCAGCAGGAACAAGATCATGTACCAAACTTGAATAATGCAGATAGCCACTTGCATGTTTCACCAATAGGCTTTTATTAAAATTGTACATAGACCTTATACTTATTTTTTTTAAAAAAAAGAACTTCATTTTTTTCATAGTATCAAAATAGTTACCTTTTAAAAAATACCCTGAAAATCTTTAATGCAATTATTTATATATATATGTGTGTGTGTATATATATATATACACACACATATATTAAATGTTCTCTTAAAATCTCAAACATCTCTCTCTCCTAGAGTCTTGCTTTACTGTCATTACCACTTTTTTTTCTTTTTTTTGGCATATTTAATGTTTTATCCCAGAGAAGCATTACATGAAAAAGAAGCTTTTCCTGTTAAGTCAACTATTTAAATTTAAAAACAAATTTTTAAATAGGAGAAGCCAATAACAATATTTGATTTGCAACTGAGATTTGTATTAACGAGGCTTCCCTACAGAGTTATGCTGTAAGGTTTGCCCATATCCAATCACTCTTTAGTCCAGGGATTCAGGTCCTGGAATATTTATACAAAACAATTCTGCCCTGAATGGTAAATACTGGCCCAACAGTACCCTCTAGTGTTCTGTAAGTATAAAAGCAGCCAACAATACAGTAAGGTAAATTTGGTTATGAGGTGTTGGAAATCTAGAGCCGGAGACAAAAAAATATACATATATTTTCACAGGTCGCTTCCCCAAATCCCATTCTCAGCACAGGCTGTCTACAGCTGCTCAGTGCAGAGTCGAGAGAATGCCAGCTTCACACAATACTGGAACATACCATCAAAAGCTAGACTCTGGTAATGTTTTCTTTCGACCTAAGGAAAGAGTGTGGTATTTCACTTTTTGCAAGGTGCCAAAAGAAGGCTGTTCCCCAAGAACACTCCCTTGTAATGTGTTCAAGGCACTGGACCTTGTGGGCCTGCTGGCCTTTCGAGGGAGGTGGAGAGAGCTGGGTGCAGACCGGACAGCCCCCTCCAGGCGGCTGGCCGGGCCCCTAGCCAGGTTCTCTGGAATCCTCAGGGAAGGAGATGAGCCTCGAGCCTGCTCATCCACGACCAGGCTCAGCCTGCCACTCTCCAGGGAGACTGGAGACACCTGGGGGGCCACAGCAGCCCTGTCATTCTTCTTGTTCTCCTTCTTCCAAAACACAGACCTCAGAAGGGTGAGGGTCCCCTGTGAGAATCTGTCTGTCTCAGAGTCCCTTCCTTCTGTATTAGCTCTGACCTTGGCTAAGGGATTTCGGCGAGTGTCTGCACTGTTTCTAGATAATGCTGCAGCACGTGAAGGCTCTTTGGGGGAGGATGCTTTACTACTGCTCCCTGCCTGGCCACTTCCCTTCCAGTTCGCGGTCCTCAGGCCCTCCGGCCAGGCTCGTTTCTCACTTTCCATTGAGGGCATGACTGTGAGGGGCAGGTCAAATTGCTTAGGAAGTCTGATATCCTGTCTTGCATTTTCCTTGAGTTTCCTTGCTGAGTTTAGACCATCTGAGATTCCAGGGACTGCACACTGGCTGGGGTGGTCCGCAGGGCAGGGCACTCCAGCCAGTACTTTCTCGTTGGTTCTCCCACTATCTTCACTCTGAGCAGAGAGGGTGGCATTTGACCTCAGTACCACTGACTTCTCATCCCCACCAGCAGTGCCTGTCAACAGCGGCACGATGGACTGGCTCGTGGATCGAGGTCTCCGTCTGGACTCCAGGTACTCCACCAACTCAACAGATGCAACGAGTGGCTTCTCCCTGTGTCCAAAAGACCACCGGAGGGGCATGGTCTTGAAGGCCCCCTGCTTGGCTTGGGATGGGATGGGCACCTTCATGCTGATGCTTCGGCCTCTTACACCCCGTACCAAAGGCGTGGACTCCAGCCCTCCTGAAAGAGACACCAAGAGCATCAGTGCCCAAATATCCCTCCAGCTGCAATAAGAGTAACTGCAACCCCAGTCATTTAACAAACACTGATTGAGCACCTCTGATGTATCAGGCACTGTGCTGGCCATTGGGGATGCAGTAGTGAGCAAGACACTGTGGTTCCTGCCCTCAGAGGCACCATGTTTTCACTCACTACTCCACTGAATCCATTTACATCTTTGAGGCCACAGGGCAAACCAGTGTCAGAGAAGGTAGCTAGCTAGCTACACTCCCGGCAGTGCAGACTCCTGATAAAGCCCAGTCCCTGAGGCGTTAAGTCCTAAGATTTAACATCATTTTCATTTGGCTTTAAATACTTCCATGAAACAGAATGCTCAGCAAAATTCTTTTTATTGAACTTGCTTTTCCACATCAAATTAGGTACTTGTACCTTTCAAATGCAAGAATCTCAGATATTCTACCCTGGGCTAAAAAAACAAAAAATGAATTGTGTGTTTGATTTTATCAAAGCTGCCATATGTCTCCATTGGATGTTTCACAACATCTGTATATAGTTGGAAAGAAGTTTTTGTTATATATTGTTAAGCGAGAAATAGAGTCTAGAAAAACATAGTATAACCCAACTTGCAAAAATATATATGCATATATATATGTGTGTGTAGATGTGTGTATATGTGTATGATACATACATGTGAAAATATACAAACAAGTATGGAGAAATAAATACTAAAATGACAAGGTATGGAGGGAGTGCTGGGGGTACTGTCTATGACTGATTTTCCTCTTAATTATTTTCTATATCTCAAGTTTCTAAAGGAAACACATAAAACCAAGGCCATGTATTTTTTCTTAAGAAATACTTATTCAGGTACAAAAACGATTTCATTTATAATAGCATCAAGAAGAAGAAAATACTTAGGAATTAACTCAGAAGGTGAAAGACTTGTACAATGAAAACTATAAAACATTACTGAAAGAAATTTAAAAAGATAAATAAATGAAAACACATCACATGTTCATAGACTGGAAGACAATATTGTTAAAATGCTAATATTACCCGAAGCGATTTGTAGATTGAATGCAATCCTATCAAAATCCCAGTTTTTTTTTTGTTTGGTTTTTTTTTTTTTTTGCCGAAATAGAAAAACCCATCCTAAAATTCATATGGAATCTCAAGGGACCCTGAATAGCCAGTCACAAAAAGACAAATATCATAGGATTCCACTCTGAGGTACGTAGAGTGGTCAAAATCAGAAAGACAGAAAGCACAACGCTTAATCACCTACCTGGGTCGGGGAGAGAAGGGAGAGGGAGTTAGTGTTCAATAGCTACAGAGTTTCAGGTTCACAAAATGAACAGCGTTATGGGGATGGATGGTGGCGACGGCTGCACAACAGTGTGAATGTGTTCCTTACCACTGAACACTTAAAATTGGTTAAGATGGTAAACTCTGTTGTGTGTATTTTAACACAAAAGAAGTAAAAAGGAAATAGTCATTTGTCATTGTACCATTGAGATGTCTTGATTTACAAGATGCCTGCAATCGCCGAGAAACCTTTAACTGAAATGTACAACGCACATGGTACAGGGGCAGTCACATACGTTTATAGAAAGATCCTAGGTCAACTACGCAAGCCTGTCACCCACAGCTGTCCACTCTCATCATGGAGCATGAGAACTCCAAAAATGAGCAAGGACCACTGCCACCAGAAACCCCTGTAATAGTAGCACAGCCAACACAGTCACACTATATGGAGAGGGACCAGGGACTTGCACGGGCACAGGAGAGAGAGTTCAAGGTCAGAGGAACCAGGTACAAGGGGTTCCAGGTGGCCGGCGGGGGAACTGCAACACACCTCAACCAGGTTTCCCAGACAGAAATGACCAGAAGGCGTAAAATGCCATTTAATGACAGGAAGAGTTTGACGGCATCACAGAGGTTCCTTGAGGATTTTACCTTCCAGGTTCTTCACAGATAATTTTTGGTATTTTTTTTCTTTAAAGCACTTCTTTAGATTAGCCAGCAACAGACACGATTGCACCCAAAGTACTTTGTAATCTCAGTTTTGAGTGACACTGCTGCTCCACCATTAAATTCCCATTCCCCAGAGGAAAACAAAAACATTCTGGGGTCTGAGATGTGTGTGAAATCTTTTTCCTCTTCCATAGCCCTGACAAGGGCAGAAAGAGAAGCTTTGTATTAAGAGGACAAAGCTGTGACTTTTAGCCTTTCAAAACAAGAGAACAGGGCCTGCAGCCCTGGCAGGTGGTGAGATGGCTTGGCAGGGGCTCTGAAGCTCCGACCTCCTGTTCTTCCTGGTATGAAAGAGCCTGAGGCCAGGCACACATCGCTGCTGCAGCTTCATTTCACGGGAACCACAGATGCCCACGCAGCTCCTTTCTCAAGATGGCAGTGGGAAAGCACTTTTGCTATCTTTATTTTATTTCATTCTATTTACTGGACTATAACAAGATCTGAGAGAGAGCCAGAACTTTAGATAAATGGAGAAAAAGATGGCACAAGGACAGAGGGAATAGGAAATGCAATGCTTACTGTTTACCAAATATCTTGTTTCTGGGGTAGGAATGGGTAAGTTCCGCTGCTCCTCCCACAGAGATGCTGGGAGCCAGAAGCTTAGGTGTTCAAAGACCCCTGAGAGTGGGTCTCTCCCCCTGGGGAATCTGTGGCCTTGCTAATGTCCATCAGTCTGACTTGAGAACCAGAAAGGACCTGCAGTCTTAAGTCACGTTGAGGATGCGAACAGTTAAGTTCTTCCTGAAGGTCATACAAGCCCCAGAGCATACATAATGAGCTTCTCAGGTCCATAAGAAACCTCCTCACACAGATGGTGTCTGTGCCACTGGGGGGCACAGCCCCCACCCACAGCTCCACCCACACAGTGGCTCTGGAGCCAGCAGACGCTATACTGAGAAATGTCACATCTGTTCCTATGTGACTTTTTATCCTCAACGAATGAAATCGAGCATCCATCCGACCTCACAATGTGTGCTGTTAGATTTCTTTCTGTCACTACATATTTGACCCCCTTTACCCCGTCTTCCTTCCTCCTCCCCATTCCCCTCTGGTAACCATTAGTCTATTGTTCATGTTCATGAGTGCAACAGGGCAAGACTTTTCCTAGTCCAGTGCATTCAGTCTCTCCAAGGATTTTCACCCTCTTATGCATTCGGTAAATATTTAATAAGAGCATACTGTGTGCCAAGGACAGTTTTCAGTGCTGGGGATAGTCGTGGAGAAAATACAGTTCCTGTCCATTATGGGATTTGACAAAGAACAAAACTATATATTATCATGGGATGGAATGATAAGAGCTATAAGGAAGAATGAGGGGGAAAAAAACAGGGTGGTCAGTGAGTGGTGAGTGATGAGAAACCTGAGTGAAGAGAGGGAGGAAGCCATGTGGAGAACCAGGGAGAGGGGGCAGCAAGTGCCAAGGCCCTGGGGCCAGGCAGGCTTTGTGGGTCAGCGAACCAGGAAAGGGCCCGCCGTGTCAAAACCAAGGGGGAAAAGGATCCCCACCAGGCGTCTTCATCTTCTGAGACCCTATCTATACTTGGAGACATTTCTGTCTCTTGTAGCAGAGTGAAACTTGGGGCAAGCCTGACCCCCAAACATTCTCCTGGTCCCCGAGAAGGTAAGAAGAAGCTACACAGATGAGCTGAGACTTCTTCAGCTCTGAGAGTGAGCCAGTAGGCTGAGGCTGGTAAGAAGAAAGGCTGCCTCAGGAGCCAAGGCCACTGCACCTTCCCCCACTCTAAGAATCACCGCCACTCAAGAGTGGGTGGAGGGGAGCCCTACTGGGCAGTAACAGAAAAAAATAAAGCACATAATGGGGTCCAGCAATCAAAGGATAAAAATATACAACCTCAGAACAGCCCCTTAATGAAATAGAGCCACTGGAGGAAATAGACATCTTAAAAGTAAAGCTCTCAAGGAGATTCAAGTACAGAACAATAGGAAACTGAAAAATATGACATTCAGGTTTTCAAATTCAGTAAATGAATTGGAGGCATCCAAGGGCACTGTGGAGACTCAAATTAGTGGCCTGAAATTACCTTAAAATTTATAAAAATTCTATAGTTGTGAAAGCAATGTCTAATGCCAGAGAGCAAAATGACAAAAAAAAAAAAAAAAAAGGTAGAAAGCTAGAAGATTTAGGAGACCCAATAGGCAAATAATAGCGATTTCAACAGAAAAGGACATTTCCCTAGAGAAAAGCCTGCATCTGTATAAGGAAAGGCTTCTTCGAGTTTTTGGTAGGGTTGATGATCAAAACACATACCTCGGCATACTCTGGTGGAATTTCTGAACTCCAGGATCAAAGACAGTATCTGAAAAGCGTCCAGCCAGAAAGAACAAGTGACTCTCACGTGAAAAAGAATGGGCTTCTCACCTGCACCCCTGAGGCCTGGTAGGCCGTGGGAAAACATCTGCAGACACCTGAGAGAAAAGAAGTGCAACCCAAGAGTCTTCCCACCGGCCAAGCTGCCGTTCGCTCCCAGGTGAAAGAAAATATTTGTGGCTATGCAAAGAGGTACAGACATATCTCATACTTGAAAAGAACATATCACGCATAATCTTGAACAAACACTAATGAATCAAAACTGAGGTGTCAGGACAGAGGATGACGGAAAGAAGACAGACAGTGGTGTTCAGTGGACCCCGCAATCGATATACTGTCCATCCACGTCGGGGACAGATGGTCTTAGGACATCAAGTTAAGTAAGTGTGTTTGGGGTGGGAACGGTGCTGCGAGAGGAATTCTAATTACAGTCTGGAAGACTATTAAACCATCTCGGCAACATCTAAAAGTTGGGGATTGAGGTGGGGGAGCTCCTAAAACAAACCGGAGGGAACATGTGAAAGCATTTAAAGCTCGCATTTGCAGGGGGATGACATGGAAGCATTATGTAGTTCTCATGTTTTGGGGGAGAAGAGAGAAGGCAGTGAGGAAATAAAATGACTTACAAGAAATAGTTGGCTTCTCACATATACATAATAATAGGAAAATGCATTTGATTATAAATGTTAGAAAAGAAAAAAACTACAATTAGCCAGATAGAAAAGAACAGCAGAACTTCTGAGCAAAGAAGGGGAGAAAAAAGGAACAAACAGCAGCATGAACAATAAGGAAAAATAAGGAAAAAGAAAAAAAATAATAGAAAAAGCTTTAAATAAAATGAAATCAAATCTTGTAGTTGTCACATTAAATACGAATAGACTGAACCTTACCAATATAAGACAGGCTCTGAATTGTCGACATTTAAAAAGAAAGCAATATACTGTTTACCAGAAGCTACTTAAAACTAATTCTAGAAGAGTCGGAAAGCAAAAGAGAAGTGCAAAATGGTACCAGGAAAATGCAAACAAAAAGAAGAAGGAAGGGGTGAAATTATTAATCTTGAACAAAGTAGAATTTAAGATTAAAAGCATTGAGCAGGAACAACATTATCATGAGAAAAGACACGATGTATAAAAAAGATCAAATAGTCATCAGTTTACAGATACCTATTCACAAGGCAGCTAACAATCTAAAACAAAAATTATTAAAGTTCCTAGAGTACTTGATTAGAAATACAGCTGTACAGGCGGTCCTAGATAAGGTCAATTTAAAGACATAGGGGCACTGAATACAACAATCAATTCACCTAATTTAATAGTAATGATGTAAAGCTCACATCTCTCAAATAGACTATACACACACACACACACACACATACACACACACATACACACACATACACACACACATATATATATACATATATATATGTCATTTTATACATACATAGAACTTTTACAAAATAATATTCACGTACTTATTTGATCACAAAAAGGGAATGTTTGAAAACCACGTCCTTGGATCACAATCCACAAAATCAAAGACTAAAAAGGTGGCCAAAAATTCTTAAATACTTGAAACTCCCAGATAACCTTTAGATCAAAGGAAAATCAGAACTGAAATAACATGCTAGCTGGAAAGCACTGAAAGAGAGAAAACAAAACCTTCGAGGCCCAGTAAAACCCACAGAAGCAATTTATCATCAGAGCACCTACACTACTGAAAACTTGAGGAAGCTTAAGTCCCAGGGCCCTTACTCCCAGGGGGCTTCTGAGAAGGACCCCAGCAATTTTCCACAATGTCGTGTTTTCATAAATGTTGTAAAAGCAAGGTGTTTCTGTATCTTTTCTTGCACAGCCTCTCCCGACACATGTCCTCAATAATATAAGGTGCAGTCCTCACAAAACTTGGATCTGTTCTTTAGTTTAAAATTCCCTCATTATTACAATGTCCCACAACCAGAGCTCCTCAAAGGATGAAGTTCCCAAGCTATCAGTGTCTCTACAGAAGACTGCTGGCATTTGGGAGGGTCAGTTCTACACTGAACGGCACCATCTCTGGGCACTGCGAGACATTTAGCATCCCTGCCCCCAGGGGACTAATCGCCAGTCATCCCCTCAACTCTTGGTAGTAAAAAAATTCTCCCACAGACCCACAGGGAGAGGAGGTCGTACCAATGACTACTGAAAACCTAAACACTAGATTTTGGTTTTGCCCAGGTTCGGTACTCACAAGATAACAAAGCCGGATTTTCAACCACTTTGGAGCTTCTCAAATGGGTTTCAAAATCCATAGCCCTTTTATTCAAACCCCCATAGAGAAAGCTCCCCTTGGAAACAGGTTTCTTGCAGTGTCTGAACAGAATAAATTCAAATTTGGAATTTACATCTAAGAGCCACAGAGTCAAGAGCCTGGCAGCCAGAGGGCGCGGGGTCTGTCTGTGGCCCTGCCACTGGCCAGGGGCTGAGCTTGTGACCCGCTACTTCCAAGGCCCAGCTTTCTCCTTTGTAAGAGGGCTGTTGATTTCACCTCTCCCAGAGATTCTGACCACTAGATAGGATAAATAAAATGCCTGCCAGGGTCCGGAGGACAGTTATTCTTCAATATTATTTCTCTTCCCACACTAGCCCTGTCTGTCTCTCTAGGGAGTTTTCTGAAGCTCTGCCTCCCCTCTGTCTGAGCACCATGTTGAAAAGTTTGGCTATCCTTTGAAGTTGTCTCTTTATGGGGATGTCAAACATATTTCTCCTTGAGAGAACTGAGATATGGCCTGAGGTGCACCGGACAGACTGGGATGAATTTATGAGCTCCCCAAAGGCTGCTGCTGATGGAGACGGAGAATCTTAAGAAAGAATGCCTTTTTTGTTCTAGAGACAGAAAAGTACAGTCATGAAAATGTGAGGGGAAAAGAAATGCCCATGCAGGGTGAGTCAGAACAGAATGCATTAAATAGTATGCCTACGCAGAAACGCATTCTAAGAGAATCAGACACACACAGTATGCACATAGAGGTACTCCGATTACCATTTGTCTAACAGTGAAATACTGGTAGCCAAAATGACAAACATTGGGAATAATTAACCAAACTGTGATACATAAACCATTATAACCCAGAAGGTTGGATTCAGTGATAATCTAAAACCACTTGCAGCTTTACGAATCTATCATCATATATTTATTCACTGACGAATATGGAGCAAGAGCCCCGTACACACCAGGTTATGTGTTGACTATTTTGACATGACGGTAACTTAAAGAATAAAGAAATAAGCAGCTGATGCAAGACATATACACTGTGCCTAGCAATTCTACTCTCCAGGTATATGCCCAGGGATTATATACCCAACAGAAACAGAGACATATATACAATAAAAAGCAGTACTACTGGTAATACTGTGAACTGGAAACAACCCCAATATCTAACCACAATAAAATAAGCAAAATGTAATCTACTCTTATAACGTGGGAAATTTTGATGAGGGAAGTGGTGTAGCCACCCAGGTGGGGATGCCACAGAAGGGCACCAGCAGACATTTCAGAGACAACCCACACCAAGACTCGCATGGATTTTTGGAGAATCCACGAATAACTCAAAAATCCTTAAATCTACAGTGACTCAAGGTGCTTCCTCTGATGGTGAAGGCAAACTCTGCAGGTCAGATTAGGCCAGCCTGCCACGCCATCATTTCTTTTCCGAATCCCTGATTGACAATAGTCAACAGTCAACAGACAACAAACTCATTCTGTCTCCTTCCCTCCCTCCCCCTCTTTCTCCCCCCATCCCCCCGCCTACCCTCGCTCCCACCACGTACAATTAAACTTCTATGCAGAGACTGTATGTCTCTGAGTTGTTTTGGCTTTCTTGGGACAAATGGAATAAAATGAAAGAAACATTGCTACACACGATATATAAATCTCACAAATATGGATCAAAAGAAGCCAAACTAAAAAGAATGCATACTGTATGACTCTGTTCATACAAAGTTCCAAAACAGGCAAAACTAATCTTATATATCTATATATTATACTTCAATTAAATTTTTTTAATTTAAAAAACTACATCAGCATCAGACACTAATGAAAAACATGGAAACTAAAAATAATTAGAATATGATGCCACTTTCTGACTGAAGGACAGGAGCTAAAGACACACACACACACACACACACACACACACACACACACACACACACTTCTGACTGAAGAACTTTGTTTCTGTGGTTATCGCCTTGCTTTCCTGCACTATCATCACTTTCTACCTTCCGACTGGGTCACCTGAATGCTAACACACTCTGTTATGTCCTATTTGGCAAAGAAAAACAAACAAAAACTGCTGCCAGCCCACATTCCTCTGAGCTACTGCCCCTTTAATCACAGTCCTTGACAGCAGGTACCCACTGACACTTCTTCAGCACCAGTGTCTTCTGCACACATTACAGCTACTTCCATTTTCTCCAGCCCATAACAGAGGTTCCTGGCAAGTCACTGATGGCCTTCCAGCCTGACGATCACTTACCTATCATCATCTTAGCCTCTCATCACTATGTGACAAAGTGGGCCACTTCCTTCTTGAAAGAGTTTCCCTTTCTGCATCTGCGACCCACATCCACCCAGGTTTCTTCCTATTTCACTGGCCACTCCTTCTATTTCTTTGCTGACCTCTCTGCCTCTGCTCTGCCTCTAGATGTTGAAGAGTCCCAGAGTTTGTCTTTATTCTTTTCTATATTTACAGTTTTCCTAGGAGAGCTCAGCCAGCCCAGTGACTTTAAATTCCATCCTGTGTGCTGATGATTCTCAAAATGTTTATCTCCACTCCTTAGTTATCATCTTGATTTGGATGTCTTACAGGAGTCTCAAAATTATCATGTCACAAATTTCTTGGTGATTTCTCTCCAAAATTGACCCTGTTTCCTACCCACTTCTCCCCCATCTCATAAACTACAATATTAATCTAACCACCTAGTCATTTTGATGCTAAGCAAACAGTCCTCCTTGATTACTCTTTCCCTCACACCCCACACCAGCAAATTCTGTTAGCTCCATCTCCAAGTACATCCAGAATTGGACTGTCTCTTATCTAACATGCTAGTCCAAGCCATCATGCTCTCACCTGGACAATCACACAAGCCTCCCAACTGGCCTTCCTTCTTCCACTCTTGCCTGTCTGTGATGTATTCCCCACACAGCAGCCAGAACAGACTTTTAAATATATAAATCAGATCAATTACTTCCCACTCAAAATTCCACAATAGCTACCCATTGCACTTGGGATAAAATGCAAATTTTGTCCATGTGTCAAACATGCATCATGCCCCAGCCCGTTTACCTCTGTCACTCTCCTCCTCATTCTCTCTGCTCCGGCCACAGCTCTGGCCTCTTCCCACCCTCCCACACACCCACACTCACTCCCAGACTTCTGCGTAACCCACTCTCACTCACTAGGGTCTCTGCCCCAAAGTCACCTACTTCCTCCTCAAAAAGGCTTTCTCCTCCTGCCCTATCTATCTAATGGGGCCCTCTGCATCCTTTCTTCCCCACCCCTGGCCTAAATATCTTCTTCTATGATGATTTACCTCTTTACCCTTATTCCTGCTTTATATCATGTCATTATATTTATTTACTTGTTTACATTTGCTCCTCCCCATTAGACAATAAGTTCCAGGAAGCAGAGAAACTGGAGTGAATAGGGGAGGACCAGTAGGAAAGGGCTAGAACATGGAAGACCCGATTTGAGAGATGAATAAACCTCTCATAATGATGGATACTTTACATTCAAGGCCTTGAAATGCCAGCACTTTCATAAAGATGAGGAACAATGGTCGTTATAGAAAACTAAAATAAAATCAGCAAATTAAACCATCATGAAAAAGCATACCCTTTTCCTGACTGGAGAGGCTGTTTGAGAAAGTGGGAAGGGCCGGCACCTGAAGCTGTGGGGGGCCAGGGGCAGAGCTCCAGGACAACAGGCTTCCCCTCATGCTGCTATTATTGCTCCCGAGCCTCATGAGCCAGTGATCAGATAAAGAAGAGCTGGTGGAACCTGTAAAAGAAGCAGAGAGAGAGAAGGCTGGACCCAATTCCCTCCCTTCACGGTCCCCAGAGGAGCATCACATGGCCAGATTGGTATCCCTGAGCCCTGGAATTACAGAACCAGAACAGAATTATACATATACATGGAAGTTAAAGATCAGAGGAGAATCCTGCAATTGATTAACTGTGCAACTAAGCTGAAAGTTTTAGGGGAAGGCATTTGGGCACAGAAAGGAGGGTACATTGATGAGTACTGAAATGCTTTTCATGAAATTACTTGTCACCAACTCCAGTTTTCTAAATATGGCATGTTTTTCATTCTTTTTACATCTATCTTCTGTAAGAGAAAGGCGGACTTTGCATTAGGGCTGATTTAGACCTCCTGTTGCATCTAGGCTTCATTTGGGCACTTTCCAAGAATTCTTGGAGAATCTGAGTAATTTAAAAAAGATGCTCTTTCATCCCAAAGATAAGGATGGCTAGTTGGCAGAGTGAAATAGTCACATAAAAAAGTCAACTTTGATCCTTATTTTCCTCCAGAATTCCAAGCAAGTTTGAGGTTATCTAATAAACATTGCTGGGGAGCGAGTAAACAGCTACCTTTCCTATGAAGGCTCTGCAAGTTTTACAACTGCCTCTCTCTTTCCAACAGGACTAATGCAGGTTTATACTGCACAAGCTTAATTAAAATCTGGCTTGACATGAGTGAGACCAGGAATATGGAATCTCACACCACCAAGAGTCACCGGCTGTGGATCCCTTTTCTTGGATTTCAGTATGACCATTCCACATCCTCGCAAATGGGATTCCAGCCTCTACTGTTCAAATCTCTACAGCTGTAGCCATGGCTTCCTCTCCTGGTACTTGATGTTTGACTAAGCATCTTCCCAGTTCTTACGGTGACTTCCCAGTTCCTCCTCATCCTGTAATGAGCAGCAGCACCTACCTCTCATGGAGCTGCTGGCTGACCAGGAAGGGATGCTGTTCCGTTTCTGATAAAATAGGATGTAAGCCCCTCGGGTAATGATCTCATCTTCCAGAAGTGACTCCACTGTGCTGTCATCGTAACTGTACCACTGGCCATCCAGAGAGTTCCGGCAGTAGGCTGCAAAGGTCCAAACCCCAAGTCCCATTATTGGAGCACTCAAAAAGCATGAAGACATACCTCACTGGCATAGCTCAAAAATGGGCATACTTATAACGGAATAAGAAAAATTGGTCCATCTTTAGCCAGAAATGAATTTTGTGGAATCAGAAAGGATCAATCGGTTACACTCTCGGATGCTTACTGATAAAGTGTGCTGCTACTTTAAGCTGAATCCTTATGTTGTAGCCCTTGCTCAGGCAAAATCTCCGATAAAAGGGAGCCCCAAGTTATTTAGCCAGATAGTAATGTCCGTGTTTACCCCATTTCTTCTCAGAAGCTTCACAACACACAGCTCTAATTCAGTATGCAATGAAAATATGCAGTTTGATTATGGTTTACTTCTTTCCTACCTAAGAATTGAAGTCATGTTTAAGAAAATGCTCATAAATAAGATTCTCGCCACCTTCCAAACAATTAAAACAAAATATTATCCTTTCCCTCCACATTTCAGTGAATGGCACAATAGCCCACTGATCTGGAGTCAGCCAGCTTTCTCTGCAATGGACCCGACAGAAACTCTTTTAGGTTTTGCAGGTCACATACGGCACATATGTCCTCTGCCGCATATTCTTGTCCTTCTTTTTCACCACTTCTTAAAATGCAAAAAACATTTTTAACTCATGGGCTGTACAAAAACAGGTACTGGACCAGATTTGGCCGATGTGCCATAGTTTGCTGACCCCTGCACTCGTGTGAGCCAGGCACCTAGGAATTCATCTTTGCTCTCCTCTTTCCTTTCCACCCTACACCGTCCAAAAGCCTGCCTTGAATACCCTGATTGTCATCACCTGAGCCCCGGGAAATACCGTCTCTCACTTGAGCCCCAGGAACAGCCTCCTAACTGGAATTACTACTTCCACTCTTGTTCCCTTCTACCCATTTTCCATTGAGCAAAGCTACTACTTCAATTTATAAATGATATATGCCTTTGCTCTTATGCCTAAAACCTTGTAATGCTTCGCATCATCTTTCGTAAAAAATACTAACTTTGGCCTGTGGCTTATGGCGCCTTCTGATCCAGCCCAATTTTGTGTTACTTACCCCTGAATCACCATACTTCAGGCATGACAGGTTTTCATCAGTTCTCAAACATACCATTAGTCTGCCTCAGGGCCTTTGCACATGCTAGTAGCGCTGCTCATAATGCTCTTCTTCCCTTTATTCACATAGCCAGTTCCACCTCATCTTTTAGCTCTTGACCTAAAGGTAACATCCTCAGAGAAGCCTGATCTCTATCACAGACACAATTAATCAACTGCCTTTTCATAATGCCAGATAGTGAAAGTGATAAAGTGATAAGCACCTTTTCATTGTGTGTGTCTGAAATTAGACTGAAGTCCTATGAGGGCAGGTCTCATATCTGCCATGTTTATCAGTGAAGCTCCAGCACCCAGAACAGAGGCTGGCACAGAATGCACACTTAATAAATATTTGTTTAATGAATGAATGAGTGATGATCATGGATTTCTATCTACATGGTCCAGTGTCTTCCAAATTGTAGGTACATTAGTACACTAGAAACAGAGCACTTTTTGAAAAAATGAAGTAAAGCACTTTTTAAATGAAATAATTTGTTATTCTAGAATAGGATAGATCAAGGTATAAGATCACAAGCCACTGAACAAGTCACCCAGCTATGTTTCTGTCCTTTCATTCATCTATTTCTCTCAAGTTCCTCTGAGGGATGACAATTAAATGTACCACATAGAAATTAAAAACGTAGGAGTCTGAATGTGATGAGTTCTTATGTTAAATCACAGATGAGGATATATTTGATATTTGATATAGTTTAAAATTTAGGCTATAACTAACTTTATATTCCAACCAACAACCTAGCTCAATTCAACGGCTTAGACCAGGTCCCCTCATCCCACCTCTGGCAGGTGACTGGTGTATAGCGGGTGAGGAGTCAGCTCAGGCCAAGTGCCAGAGTGAGCTCAGCATTCCAGGAGTGCCAGGGCATCCTGAGGCCCAGGCCACAGCCACAACACATGGCCAAGGTAGCCACAAGCCAAGAGGCAAAGCTCACCTGTGTAATGCCCACCTTGCAGATTGCCGTGGTGATTGCATACAGCATACAAGTCATACTGGAAGTCCAGTGGGTAGCTGGTTGGCAGGCAGGCTGGCTGCTTCCAGGAAGTCCAGGAGCCTGGCTCAGGCTTGGGACCAGCACTTCTCTGGGCCACATGGGGAGCCATGTTGAGGCCACAGAGTGGAAACTTCACCAGCGTGGAGAGTTTATTTCTTCTCTCGCCCACTTGACAGAACCTTTTGAGGTGGATGATGAGGATGTCAGGCAGGGTCCACAGACTCAGCTTCACCATGCCCTGCTGGAGGACTTTGCAGTGAGGGCACTTCCACGCATCATCCTGGGCCAGCTAGAAAGGAAGTCGCCAGGACTGTGAGGCCTCCACGGCACTTAGCCAACCCACTAAAAGGCAACCAGCCCCCTTCCTGGCCAGGGAGTGGACCCCCAGGGCGGGACCTGCTCCTCCTTTGTGTAGAACTGAAAACATTCGTCCAAGGTACAGCTGTGCTGCTGGTGTGCCTGTTGCTGCTGCCACACACTGTCCGCATCCTGGACCCGCTCCTCCTGGAGGCTCCCAAACAGGCTGCAGAGAGGAAACCGATGGCACTCAGGGCTTCTCACCTCCAAGAGGGGTTGTTCCTAAGCCTCCACTTACAGCAAACAGGGTGCAAGTCCTCTGCCAGGTGAGACAAAGGAGTCCTACTTGGCACCTTGTGCATACCCTAACTCAGCATTTACTCAATTTTACTGGAATTCTCAGTCTCTCCCATGGGCTGCATGAGGAACAAAGTCCTTGGCTTATTTGTCTTTGTCTCCTCATCCTAGTGCAGGGCTTAACACCTAGTATGAGATGAATAAGTACTTGCTGGAGTGAAAATTGTCCTTTTTCAAAGTAGGGCTGATGTAGTTGGTATTATAGAAGCAGCCAAGGTTAGCTTGAGCTCGAGCCAGACAGCCTGAGTACAAATTCTGAATCTGCCATGCATGAGCCATGTAACGCTGAGCAATTATTTAACCTCTCTGTGCCTCGGTTTCCACAAACGAAAAGATGGATTATAGTAGTAACTACTCCATAGAATGTGATGATTAAATAGATTGGCAATACATAAAGTGCTCAGAGCAGTGACTGGCACAGGGTAAGTGGGTAAGCAACACATAGTTTACAACTACTGTTCCCACTAACACTACCCATTGCCACCATTACTACTATTACAGGTGTATCTCATTTATTGTGCTTTGCTTTATTGGTTCAGAGATGTTGTGGGGTTTTTTTCACTAATTGAAGGCATGACCCTCCACCAGCAAAAAGATTACAACTCACTTTATTGCGATACTCCCTTTGTTGCGGTTGTCTAGAATCAAACCTGCAGGATCTCCAAGGTGCGCCTGTACTATCACTGTTGTTTATATACAGATGATTGCCAGCAGGGATTCTCAGAGGCATGGCATCAAGGAGGTACAGTCACATTGTGGGAAACTGAGCACAGGAAGATTGCTTTGCACAGGCAGGCCTGTCTCTCCCCTGCCGGAGCCAGATTCTGTTGAACTCACCTCTCTTTAACACAGCTGTCCCACTCGATGGCCAGTTTGACATGTGGGGGGCCCCCTGGCTTCCTGAGGTGCAAAGCCCTGAGGCGAGAACAAAGTACCCATCAGAAAGTGTAGCGCCTCCTTCCCACATCTGCAGGGTCCAACAGTCTGCCTCTAATCCCAGGACTGATGTTCCAAACAGAAATGCCCAAAACTGAATGTAATCCGAGGTCAAGTATCTGAGGAGCTGCTGTTTGCAGAAGGCTTCATCCTAATCTACCTCTGAACACTCTCCAGTCACTTCCTCGAGAGCGCTGAGGATTCAGTTACTGCAAGGACACAGGTCAGCTCTCCCACTGCAGCCCCAGCACCTTCTCAATGTATAGAGGGCAGTTCCATTTGAATGCTCTGCACAAATCAATTCTGATGATGCCTAAAATGAGCTACTAACTTTCCTCCACCACGATGTGAAAGGCACACCCTCTAGTCCACCTCCACGACCTTAAAGTTCCTCCCTTTCAGACCTCTGAATACCCAGAAACTCTCAAGATGAGTCAACCTATAGCTCTTCCTAGCTACCAGTGCTCAGTCCATTTCAGAAAAGGTCTGTCAGTGATAATGTAGAACAGATATGTCAAGAAGAGAGTGGGAGACATGAGGCTTTGTCCCAACATCAATGAGATACAGAAAAGTAATAGGGAAGTCCACATCTGCGGGTGTTTAAAATGTATTGCAAAAAAAAAAAAAAAAAAAGTCCAAAACTGTTGCCAGGATGATTCAAAAACAAGGTTTGAGCTCATGGAAGGTACAAAAGCCTGTGGCTAAGCACTGACGGATCTATCTGGTGTGGAGTCATGGCACTATCCTGAGGAACAAGAGCCGGGAGGGAGCACGGAACGAGATGTGTCTGGGAGAAGCCCCCCTAGCTTAGGGAGCCCTGTTGATTCCAGACAAACAATGATCACCCTTCTCCACCTTTCTTTAGAGTGGGAGACCTAAGCTACAGACTTGTGACAGGCTCCCTCTTTACTTCCTCATTCTCCCAAAAGAGGTTGGTGGGACTGGAGGGGCGGTGGTCGGCTCAGCCCCTCTCAGTTACTCCTTTCTATGGCCTAATGGCTAGCAGGCTGGCATCCTCGCTCACCCACACCTTAAGCTTCCTGGAAGCAGCTTCAGCCCTGCAGATGGAAGACTGGCAGATTGGGATATATATTCGATTCAGAGGAGACACACAGTTGCAGCCCTGGATCTAAGCCTCTTTCTATTGGACTCTTACTTTTTCCATTTCCACAATGCAGAAGGCCTGCAATTAGGGAGCTCTGCCTTGCTAGGGGGAAAGGGTGTTTAAGTCTGGGAAATCTACTCAAAACCTCATATTGGACTCACATCTAAGCTGCATCCTTTAATCAGTAAAAGATCATCTAATAAATCTAATATTTTTATCTCTTTCTGCCTCAATTCTCAGTCTACTTTTCAATTGGAGTCTTAAATTGGGGGTGGGTAAGGGGAATTGGTATCATCAGGCTATAACTCTGTTATATTATACCCCTTGGGCCACAAAAGGAGGAAAGGCATGAGTGTAGCCTGAAGTTTGTTCCTTACATGGGAACAATCATTCATGAGACAGCACCATCTTCTCTCCTGATCACAGACCTGACTCAAATAGAAAAGAGGACATTATTCAATTTTATGGCAGGATGCAATTCAAAGCAACATATGGACATAAATCTCTACCCTGAGGGAACTAAGAGTCTTATGAGAGAGACACTCAGAGAGCACCCAGTGTGTTTATGGGGACTCAGAGGACGTACATCCAAGCTGCTCTGGAGACTAGAGAAGATTTCCTGCATGGGAAGAGCAGGAGTTGGCCAGGCAAATGGTGGATGGTGAGAGGAAAGGATCAAAGTGTCATATAGGCAGAGGACTCAGCAGGAGCAAAGTGTAGGGTGTGTGCTGGAATGACAAGCAGAGGCTCGGTGAGGGGCAGGCCACATGGTGAGATGGAGGGGTCAGATCAAGGAGGATATGTGGACTTTGCCCATGGGCCACCTGAAGGGTTTTAAACAGACAGGTATGGAAGCAGATGAATCAGAGGGACGCTGGTCTGGAGATATGTATGCCAGAACAGAGGTTCCCAGGCACTCAGCTAACAGATAATAAGGGCCTGAACACAGGCATTGGTGATAAATATGGAGAGGAGGAAACAGATCCGAGGAAACATCAGCATTTGGAACAGGACTTGATGATGGATTGAACATAAGGAGAAAGCGAGGAGGAGGAATCGAGGATGAATCCCAGGTTACCAGCTTGGGTTACTGAGTAGATAGATGGTGGTCACCATTTAGGCACAGAAGACAAAGGACAGGAAGAGGGAAAGCTTAAGCAAGAAGACTTCAGATTGGCAAATGTTTAGTTTTCATGTCTATGAGACATTTAAGTAGGCCAGGCAGGTCTACATCTCAGAGAAAAATATGGGCTAGAGATATAGATGAAAGACCTGGACCTAAAGGTGGCAGGTAAAACTGAGGCAAGATCATCCAGGGATGGAACATGGAAGGAGCATGAAATGAGCCAGAGGAGGGGTGGGGGATGGGGGTGATGCTGAGACCCAACAATATCTGAGGGCCCCAGAGAGAAAGAGGAACACTTCAAAGAAACAAAGAAACTTCTAGGAAGAAAATTCTGACACATGCTATGATATAGATGAACCTGGAGGACATTATCCTGAGTGAATAAGGCAGTCACAAAAGACAAATACTATAGGATTCCACTTCCAGGAGGGACTGAGAGTAGTCAAATTCATAGAGACAGAAAGAAGAGTGGCGGTTACCAGGGGCTGAAGGAGGTGGAATGGGGAGTTAATGTTTAATGGATAGGGAATTTCAGTTTGGGAAGATGAAAAAGTTCTGGAGATGGTGGTGGTGATGGCTGCACAACAATGTGAATGAACTTAACACTATTGAACTGTGCACTTAAAACAGCTAAGGTGGTAAATTTGATGTCTTTTGCCACAATTTTTTTTTTTTAATGAAATTTCTAGGACAAGGATATACTAGACTAGGGAAGCCAAGAATGGAGGGCTCTGTGAAGGAGACCAGAGACTGATGACCTCAGATGCTGAGGAGAGCTATCTGAGTGAGGTGGGGGTGGGGCTGGGCCAGAGGCAGAGGCCAAACTTCAATGACATGTTAGATGGATGCAAGCTTTGACCAGGAGGGCTATGGCCTCAAGGGAGGGTTTCCTTTAGCATGGTCAACTTCCTGTGCAATTACTCTCTTCTAGTGCTTCTCAAACTACCTATGTTTCCAAACTCCTGAAGACTAACGCTTTTGTAAAATATCATAAAAATGTAATGGAGTAGGAGGGAAGGGAAGACATACAAAACGCAAGTTCAATTTTTTTTTAAAAAAAATATTGTATTCATCATATTTTAAATTGCTCTGTCATATTGCTTTAATACTTCTGCTTCTACTCAAGGTCTTGCAATGCACTGGTGATAATCGGCTGGTAGGCTAGCACCAGTCTGTGGATCACACTTTGAGTAGCAGTTATCTTCTCCATGGCAGAGTGCTGTGAGGGTGCCCTTCTCAGAGCCCCCCTACCTACCACCCCACTCGGGGCTTCCTCTTTTGATCAGACCCAAGTAGGCCACGGCTGACATTTCTTCTGCCTCCCTAACTCTGTTAAGTAGCTGCCAGCCAAGTCGAGTGCAGATGGGGCACAGGGCACAGAACCTCTGGCTTACCTCCTACCTTGATTCCTGGTCTCTTTATAAGGTGAGGAGCCCTTTCCTACTATAATACTGACACCGATTCAGACTCTAATACCAATTCTGATGTGTTTTTTCCCACACCACCAGGCAATTAACTCAATTTTGACAACACCTACCTAGAGATAGCATCAGATCCCTCAAGTTAAGGGCTCATGAGTATGAGACTGCCCCCTCCCATTTCAGACACCAACAGTAAGTCTAGGTTGTCAATTGTGCTCTGACCAACCAGCTATAGAATGGAGGGTCCAAGGATCCCCTCTTTGGGTTCAATCAGTTTGCTAGAGTGGCTCACAGAACTCAAAGAAAGAACAGTTCACTAACTGGATTACTAGTTTATTATAAAATGATATAACTAAGGAACAGACAGATGGAAGAAATGCATAGGGCAAGGCATATGGGAAAGGGAGCAAAGCTTCCATGCTCCCTCCAGGTACCTCCAACATATTCATCAACCTGGAAGCTCCCCAAACAATGTTCTTTTGGGTTTTTATGGAGGCTTCATTGCATAGGTATAAGTGATTCAATCACTGGCCATTGGTTATAGATTCAACCTCCAGCCCCTTGGCCAGTCACGAGCTCTGTGAGTGCGAACAAGTTAACAAGTCCCCAGGAACCTCAGTATCTCCTCATCTTTGAAGCGGCCATCATAGTACCTCTCTAAACATAAGGGCTGTATGCACAGAATGTGTATAAATACTTAACACAGTGGCTTGTACTGGAGAGGTAAGTGACTAAGAGTGTCATGAAGATTGTAATCAATTTTATTGAAACACAGCCTCAAAGGAATCTAGGCAAATGCATTCATTCTTTGGCCAAATCTGGAACATTATCTGTTCATCCCCTTACCTGTCAATTGACCAGTGACAGAGGGGTCGACTGTGCTGTGGTGGTAAGTAGCCGTAGGCCAGAGACTGCCCGACGACTCGGATGGAGAACAGCGACCCTGGGTTCTGCCAAGACAAAACAGGGGAGGCAAGTCATCATGCATGTTGATTTAAACCAGACTCTCAAGGGCAAATAAATTACTAGAAAAATGTAGTCTTTTCTGTTAATAGTCTATTTTGAATATTCCTTTAATAATTAATATTCAAAACCTAGAGATATAAAGGCTTCATTTTTTTAGAAGATAAACACTATACCTTTTAACATAGTGATCTAACACTGTTTAATATATTAAATTTTCTGAAAGGAAGAATAAATTTTAAATAACTAGTGTTTAATTGGCGCAGATGCTAGCACAGTTAATGGAAAAATAAATTGATTATGTTAATGAATTATTAATAGGTAATTTAACTTACTTTAAGAAAACTATCACCACCAAATTGCCAAAATGAGCCAATAATCTAAAAGTGAGGTAGTGTAGACTTTACATACTAAATGCTAAGTAAACATTTTAAAATAAGCCACATAAAGAAATACCAACTGTTTTTATTCTAAGATATGTTTTTTAATATTCTAATTTTTCTAAAATTGAAGTGAGTCTTAAACAAGTATGATTTATAATTGTCAAAAGGTGAAGCAATCCAAATAAAAACTCAACAAATGAATGGATAAACAAAATATGAAAAATACACACAATAGAATGTCATTCAGCCTTAAAAAGGAAGGAAATTCTGACATATGCCTACAACATGAATGGACCTTGAAAATATTTTTCTTAGTGAAATAAACTCGACAAGAAGGGCAAATATTGTATGATCCTACTTAAATAAGATATACCTAGAGTACGCAAATTCATAGACAGAAAGTAGAATGAAGGTTACCAGAAGCTAGAGGGTGGGGGGATGGGGAGTTGTTGAGTGGGTATAATTTCTATGGGTTTGATGAAAAATTTGGGGGCATAGTGGTGATGGCTATGCAACACTGACTATAATTAATGTATACTTATGAATTGTTAAAATAAATGTTATATATATTTTACCATAATTTAAAAAAATAATGTCATCTTTGAATAAAGGAGATACAGTTCTTAAAATTACCGCTGATGACATTGGTTACAACTAGAAAAAAAAATAACATCTTCTTCCAAGCTCTGACAAAGATAAAAGGCAGATATCTCTACTTCAAGAATACTGATGAAATAAAGGTTGGCTTCAGGCAAGGGAAGAGGAGGAGCACATCATAATTCCAGGAAAGAACAGCAGAACATAGGAAGACGGCATGACCCAAAACATGCTCAGAGAGCTGAGAGTCAACTCCTTTGGCTGTGGCAGCTGATGTGTGCAGGGGGCAACGGGGCACAGTGTCAGTAAGGCAACCCAGCATCCGGTTTTAGAGGGCCTCATGTGTGAAGTTCAGAGAGTGTGTGCACCTAACTGGACTGTAACCACACTCTAGTTGACCGCTGACTTCAACAAAGACAAAACCAATGGCTGGAAGCAAGCTACTTCCAAGGCTGTGGTTCAGGGATGGCCACGGAAGGGTGTACAGGAAACCATCACCTAACATCCTCAATAGGTTCTTGGAAACTGCGACTTTAAATGAAACAATGTACAACAAAACCAATTTTACCATAGGTGATTGAAAAAACAAGAATTAAGGTCGTACAGCATATTTCTGGTAACAAAAACATCACCAAACTTCTAAATAAAGACCCCAAACACTTCTAATATTAAATGTTGAAATAAATCTGAGCCATACATACATTTAAGAAAGATGAATAAAAACAAGAGAATGATTCCCCAACCTGCTTATTCCAGTTCTGGGTCATGGGTGACTGGATCCCCTCCCAGCAGCTCAGGGTACAAAGTGGATACCCATTCTGGCTGGGCAGGACACCCATCCACCCCAAGGCACACTCACACCCACACCGGAACAGGATAATTTAGACACTAGCTCACTTCACGTGCACATCTTTGGGATATGGAAGAAAACCCACAGAGACATAGGGAGAATATGCAGACTCCACACAGAGAGTGGCCCTGGCCTGAAATCAAATCTTTTTTCGCACATCAACATTATAATGAAAAAACATTGAATGAAACAATGTTATTCGAGGACCTGCTGTACTTCCAAAGAAGTTAGTTAAATCTGGGGGTAAAACTCTTTTTCCTGGCAACCTTAATTGAGCTTTATTGTTTGGATAGCTAAATAATCAACATAATCAAGACCCCTACACTGCATGGAGGCAACTTACACTGCCTGTAAACAAAGGAAGTGACCATAAAAATGTCTTGGCAATGATAAATCTCTTATTTTACAATTCATGCAAATTAAGCTTGTCCAGAAAATTGGTCATTTTTTTAAGAGGCACTTTCCTGTCTTCTATTCTTGGCTAGAGAAATTCATTTTAGAACCTTTAATATATGTTCACTACTTTTAATCTCTTCAGTTTAATGTCATGAATTCTGAATGTATAATTTTCAAATTATTGTCGTATTTAGCCAGCATTGAATATAGTACTAAAAGCATTATGGTTAAATGGACAGGTTAGCCTGGGAACTTCATGATCACTTAGAATACATTATGCCTATAGAAAATCATGCCCAACCACACATTTACCAATGACTGTGGAAAAGCATCCATAACTAAATTGGAGATTGCCTGTATCAGAATTTTGCTGGCCCCATTAATTGCTTCACTGGTTTCTAAAGTCAGAATGACTACAGAGGTACAGAGGCAAAGGTGCACGTGTGACCAGGTGGAAAATAAGGATAGCTGAGTTCAATGTTCACATGAAAGTGGCTTCCTCCACTTTCAAGAATCAGGAGCACAGGTTTAGGGGAAAGGCTAAAGCTATTCCTAGATATTCTGACCTACTTTGAGAGAAGTTTGCAATTCCAATTTGGGCACTGTGGCAGAGCTGCTAGGCGACACAGAGAGCAAAATCCCTTAGAGATACAGATTGGGAGGAATGTAGGAAAGGTCTTTAACAAAGTGATAGTTGGTGTAAATCCTGAATCAAATATATGGTTTTCCCTGAGTATGAAGGAAGGTGAATTATGAAGAATTACCTCTGAAGTAAGTTTCATACATCTCCCAAATGAAATGTCCTTACTAAGAGAATAGTTGGGGGAAAACGAAATTCCAACACTACTGACCTATGCCTAAAAACGTCAACATCTTCTGTGCCAGGCAGCCGTCAGAATAGTTATTGATACTGCAAGGACTAAAAGGAATGATTTCAGAATATGTTGCATTTATCTGAAATCTACCAATCTGAGAATAAATAAATGAGCAAGGCAAGAAGGGACTTTCCCTTGAGTTTTCATCTCGGTTTTGCAAAAATGGGGCAATATTATTTTATATTAATATCTAGGTTTTCATATTTGAACATAAATATCAATTTTAATTTTCTACTTGAGAAATTATATCTCAAGTCACTTGAAATTTTTGATCCAAACATAGAAGTTACAATTTATTACAATAAGCTATCCTCTAGGAAGAACCATGGTAAATCACGAATACATGAAATTGAGAATAATGTAAACCTCATTATTTATTCCAATGGTGTTTTGTAAGATTTAATGAGAAAAAAAGCTCTGCCCATGAAAGGTATTTTGTAATGCTACAAAGAGTGAAGTATTACAGGCCATAAATTAGTTATTTTCTTGCACATAAATTAAAGTTGTTTTATACAATGTAAACATTCATTAATAGCAAATTCTTGTCTCTCCTGAGCTAATTCTAGTTTCCTACTCCCATCTCCACCCCCACAACACACACACACACACACGCACACCAACCTGTATGGGAGCCTCACTCTTCATGAGATATTGGACCTTACTGAGAATGCACTGCTGGAGCTGGACCCAGGAAATGGTTCTGTCTTCCCTTATCAGGAATGGTGGCCCAAACCTGAAAATTCAAGGACATCAGGTTATTTCAGCAAAAGAAAAACCCAAAATACCAACAGTCATTAGCATTTGCTCAACTCATGGGATCCTCTCCACCGGATAAGAGTTAAGTATCAAGTACTATACAAAATTGCCCATCAGAGAACCTTGTTGCAAATGAAGACACTGATGTAAATAGAGGCCCAGAGATGCAAAGCTAAAGCGTGAACCTGCAATGTAAGCAGATAGCTCCAAATGATCAGCGGGGCTGATCTTCCCCCACAGTAGAGAGCAGCAGAAGAGAAGATCTGAGGCAGAAGAAAGCAAGGCAGACATAAACCCAGAGGGAACCCATTTCAGCTGATACTTTGTTGGTTTTGTGCATCAGGAATATTCTCATAGTCGAGAATTTTTTTCATATCCCAATCTGATAAACACAATGCAGTAGGCTTATAGTGCCGAGATCACCAGATGTGGCTGTGCTGTCAGGTCCAGCTCAGCCACGGGTACGTACAACTGGACAAATTACTGACCTGTGACTATTCCATGGTCACACCACACAGGTTGTGTGAAGAACCAATGGGATAAGAAAGTGAAACCATTGAATAAACTTTGCTAAAGCAGCGCAGATTTGAGGTATGTCTGGATGGACAAGGGCACTGTGTTGTGTGGACAGATCTGTTTGTTTACCTCCCCCTTTACTGTTGGGCAGTAAGGTTGCTTCCTATTCTCATTTAAACAATACTTACTTATACTAGGAACTACGTATATTCTTATACATACAACTTTGGGTGCACAACTCATTGATTTTTGGGATAAAGTTCCCGAAGTGGAACCCCAAAACCAAAGCTATTTATTCCCTAGCCACCCTCCAGAAAAGCCACACCAATTTATCAGTGAGGCACACACCCCATTCCCTTGACACTTGCCCAGGATGAGTATTATCAATTTTCAAAGGTTCTTTAACAATGTGAGAGGTTACAAATAGCTTAATGCTATTGCAATCAAAATTTCTTCTATACTATATGAAACTGAGTATTTCTCTCAATAATTTGAGAGGTAGGTTTTATATGAGGAATATACATCCTTTATCTGTCATATGACATAAATATTTTTCCACACTTGTGCTTTGTCTTTTAAATTTGCTTTTACTTTAAAAAATTATAAGTGTATTTTAAAAACTAGACTTTTTCTCTATAGCCCCTGCCTTAGTTGTTAAAATAGCTCCCCCAACCCAAAGATATAAATATTCCTCTATATTATCTTCAAGTTATTTTATGGTTTCCTTTTCTATAATTACCTCTCTAATTAATCTAGAATATATACATGTGAATTTATGGTGAGAGTAAAAAATTGATTATGTAAAACTAAAAAATAAATCAATTAACCTAGCCTTGCACATTGAATAATTCATTTACTCTTTAGTAATATGAAATATGTCATCTTATCACATAATAAATATTTAAATATACTTTGGCCTATTCTGTTCCATTGATTTAAATGTTCGTTCTGCCTATATTACAATAATTTAATAATTAACACTTTATTCTGTTTTAATAGAGGAACCCCTCTTTCTCCTTTGTCTCTCCTCCAATATTTTCTGGCTATTCTTACACGTCTATTATTCCAGATAAATCTTACAAACATTTTATCAATTTAAAAATTTTTTATTGGAGTTAAATCTTCTAAACATGTTATTTGGATAGTATAAGAAAACTATCTACTTTTGTATATTTGTTATGTAACCAGTCACTTTCCTGAACTCTTTCATTAGTTCTAATCACTTTCATGCTCTTGGTTCTCTGGACAATGATATAACCTTGCAAATAGCGGTAATTTTATCTCCTCTTATGGCCAGTTTCTTTTTCCTTGTCTTACTGCACTGCCCAGGCCTCACGACACAGTATAAAATAATGTGGTGAGAGCAATAATAACTTTTCCTGAAACTAAGAGGAGGGCTTTCAATGTTTAATTGTTAAGGATGATGTTTGCCATCTGCTTAAAGCAGTTACTTCTGCTCTCTTGATCAGAAAGTACCTTATTTCCTACTCCCAGTTGACTAAGCTTGAGAGTGAATGTTAAATTTCACCAAATTAGAATTATTCTAGACAAAATTCCAAGTACATGTCTCCACCTCCCATACACTATGTGAGAAGAAATAAAAGTTAAACATACCTGCTAGCCTGCTGCCCTGACCCCACCAAGTTACAGAAGAGGATTAGCACCTTGTTCTCACTATGGACAGGCAGGGATAATCGCTGACTCTCACGGGCTGCCAAGCGTGGGGAAACCGACAGACCAGGTGGATGAGCTGAAGAGAGAAAATTACATTTGTATTCTTAAAGGAGCTGCTTTGCTGGGTCAGAATGCTGGCTTCTCTAAGCCCGAGTACTCTTACCCACCTTTGGGAGACACTGGAGTGCTTTTGGGGAAGAGATATAAGGTTCATGGCACTTTTACCATCTGGAATCTGGCACACTACGATCGTATAAATAGTGAATCTGTGTTGTGTTCAGCCAATAATTTTAAAATAAGGGCAGGGATTTCAATTAACACCTTCAAAGCCAATCTGAAAAATATTCCCAGATGACTTTGGTTGCTTGTATGCCTTGATCAGAGAGTATCCACTCTCTTAGAAAGCCAACATGAGAAGCATACAGAGAAGGTAAGAATCTTTAGCCTTGAGAAAGTGGAGGAATTGGACTTTCCTCGATTTCCAATCAGTTCTGAAAATTTAACTTTTAAGGCACAGATATGTCCCCTATGCTTGAATTTGAAATAAGGGTTTGTTTCACTGAGTTACAACATAATCAGGGCCAATGTCCTGTTCCAGATTCCTTGCCCAGAGTCTGTTGACCCAGAGCAACCACAAACACATGGTTCCCATAGCCTTCCACCTAGGCTAGCTGAGGATTTGGGGCCTGGACACAGGATTCATCTGAGCCATAAGGTCACACTGGCCCAGGGTCCTCTAAATATGGGCTATCCTGACTTGCTAATTTGACCAAAATGTATACTGACCTACAATGAAAGACTCTCAAAAATTGACCATCTTAGCCAGTCTAAAGATTAGGAAAGGCAAGTATCAAAAGTGGACTGTTAACCTCTTTGGCCATCGACTGCTCCAGTTTGTAAAAAAAAATTTTACTTTAAGCACAGACCTTGAACAACAGGAGTCTGAAAACAAAGATTGCCCCAGCACCTATTCTGATTAGTGATTGTCCAAGTATGGTCTCAGGACCAGCAGTATCAGCATCTCCTGGAAACTTGTTACACTTGCAAATTCTCAGGTCCTACCCCTGGCCTACTGAATCAGAAATTCTGTGAGTAGAGCTCAGAAATCTGCTTACACAAGCCCTCTAGGTGACTCTGATACTCACTAAGGTTTTGAAAACCCCTGTATTAGTCGAATATTTTAAAATAATCAACCATCTGTATAATGAATATCAGAGAGAATAAGCTTGATAGCTCTAAGCGCTAAAATTAAATGTCTTATGCCTTAGCACCTAATGAATACCCTCTCAAATCTGTAACTCATAACAGTCAAGTAAAATTATGCAAGCACTATTATACCTGAGATGATCTCTTGGCCAGTTGGTGGGGGAGCTAGGAAGGCATACACATTATCTCCCTCTGCGATAGTGTTGAGGTCCTCTTCATCAAAGAAAGACCGCTGGAGTCCACTGGGATACAGTTCAACCAAGATCACCTGGAATGAGAAGGATCATTTTCCCTCTTGATTCCTCAAAGTGAACTTAACAAAGAAATCTAAAAGTGAAGTGATTGAGAAGTACAAATTGGCAGTTACAATATAGTCACAGGGGTGTAAAGTACAGCATAGGGGATATAGTCCATAATACTGTCATAACTATGAATGGTGTCAGATAAGTACTAGACTGATGAAGGGATCACCTTATAAGTTATATAAATGTCTAACCTGTATGTTGTACACTTGAAACCAATTTAATATTGAATGTCAACTGTAATTTTTTAAATTTAAAAAATAATAAAATAATAAATAAAAGTGACTAATAGGCTTAAACCTCTTTTACCCTGTCCTCCCTTATAACTAGTAAGAAACCATTTATTTTTAGTACTAAAACATAGACTAATCACAGACATCTCAACCTAACAATAAAATATCAAACTTCCCTAGGGAAAGGTGGGGGAAAGAAAGTTGAAAATTAAAGTTTAATATCCAGCTAAACTATCATGCAAGATGCGCAAAAAATAAAATCTTCAGATAAACACAAAATGAGAATGTTTACCATTAACATATCTCCGCTGAAAGAACTAAATACAATTGCCAACATTTTTCACATTATGTCATAGCTAAAAAATATTTTCATGGAATACTATGGTAAGCAGAAGAAGCTTGTTTTATAGAGAAAAAGAGGGGTGACTGCCTTGAGGGTCCTAGCTGCCCCAGACCCAACTCTGTCATCTCAAGGCCTAAAGGACTCAACATTTCAGTACACATAAACCATTCAAGGCACACTGGCTAAGAAATTCTCTTGTAAAAGATAACATCTCAGAGTAAAAAAATAAAAAACTGAATCTGAAGGAAACCTTGAGTTGTGAGAGGAAATGGTGAACCAAAGAATATGGTAAACATTTATAAATGTAAACATGCATTGACTATATAAAACTATAATAACGACTACACTACTACTACAACTAGGGAGAAAGGGGAAGAGGAATTAAAATACTGAACAACAATATCTATCTACGATAAGCAAAAAATATATAAAGGAAATTAAAACATGCCGAGATCCTTGTGTTGTTTGGGAAAGTTAACATAAGATTTGGTAGTTATGCATGTTGACATTTTAATGATAACCATTAAGAGCACAGAACTATAATTATATGTTCCAAACCTGAGAGATGGAATAAAGAAAAATTGCTCAATCTAAAAGAAGCAGTGAAAGAGAGGAAATAAAGAAAAAGCAGGGTAAACAGGAAGCATAAAATAAGATGATATAAACAAGTCCAAATATATTGATGATCATAGATAACATAAATGGGATAAAGTCACCAATCAAAACAAAATCTCAAAAATAGATTTTAGGCTCTAATCGAAGTGTCCACCCTTGCACCTAGAAATCCCAGGTGATACATATCTTACTGAACACACACCTCTCAAATTCCTGACAGTCCTTTTACTCTCTTAATTATTCAAACTCTACCTCTCTCAGACTTCCCTACATTGTTCATTACATTACTACCATATTTTCCCAAGACTCTCACCTACTATCTTTCTCTCTCTCTCTCTCTCTCTCTCTCTCTCTCTCTCTCTCTCAATAGATCCCCATAGAGCACTGAGAGGTTACAAAGCAAAATGAACACATTTTCCCCACTTGAATTCTCATAAAAATGGTGATAGAGGTCAGAGGGCTTAATTGGTTGGGGGCAGGAAGGAGCCCAGTGAGGTGATGGAAAGGCTCGGTGGTTTACATGGTTTACATGGATGTGTACACATGTAAAAACGCAACAAATTTTAACCTTAAGACATGTATACTTTATTATATTTGTGTTACTCCTTAAGAAAAGGTTAAAAATACTATTTAATTTTTTAAAAAATTCCATGAGGGCATCAGAAAAATGTAAAATTTACATTTTACAGCTAAAGAAACAGAGGATCAATTATTTTGTCCAAGGTGAGAAAACGAGAAAGTGACTGAATCACAGTAAAATCCCATTCTGAGCCCTTCCCATCATGCCACATTGCTTTTCCACACCATTGCCTCTATCCTGCCCTTTCATGAGGGCCCCTGTTACAAGCTCCACCCTTCAAAGTCACAGTGAATCCAATCTCTTTACCAAGACTCCTTTTTAAAAAATAGTGGAGCACAACCATCACACTTTCCCTCATATCTTCCCTCTCCAGTTCCCCCTACTCGGTTCCCTCAGTGGCTCCTCATATTTCATTTATTGTCCCTTCAGCATCCTGGCTTATATTCACAGGGGTGAAAATATTGAATAGTGGCTCAGGCTTTGAAATCAAACCATCTGTGGTCAGATCCTGGCTCGGCCACTTAGCAGCTATGTGACACTAGGCAAGCCACTCAACCTCTCAATGCCTCTTCTTTGCTCTCTGGTAAAATGTAGATAATTTTAACATCTACTTCACAGGATGGTTGAGAATTAAATTGGCTATGAATATAAAGTTCATAGAGCTGTGTCCGGCATTCATGAAGCACTACTGAGGGACAGCTAGTATTAGAATTACTACGATGGTAATCATCATCACCTTCTTGGAAGACAAAGGTGGTGTCCTTTTCTGGTTATTCTGTGTAAGTACAGGGAGGTCAAGGCTCAGTCATCACTGACACCAGAGACCACTGATCAAACAAAAGTTTGTGAGTCAAGCTAGAGTAACCTGGGAACCAGAAATGAGCCTAAAACAGCCTAAACAGCTGGCCCAGTTAGCACTTCATCATCCAGTGACCAGGCCCCATGCAATTCCATCATACCTCATCCACAGGGACTCTGCCTTCCTCTGCCACCATTTTCCTCAGGGCTGCCACTGTGCTGAGGATCGGCACGGCTAGGCCCACCCGCAGGAACTGCTGGCTCTTAGAGGGGAAGACCAAGGTGATGCTCAAGAATCTGAAAAATAAGAAGGAGTCCATATCCTTAAAGGACTGACATGAAGTATCCCCAACACTACTGACACTGGGTCAAGTTTGGAACTTAGGCTAATCTCTGCTTCCAGGTCTAGTCACTGTACTTCAGGTACACTGTCACAAGGTGGCAGTGGAGAGCCAATTCTCCAAGGGTCTCTGCTGAATATACTTTTCCAGCAAGTTAAAAGGTATTTGATTAAGAATCAAAACAAAGATCTACCGTCTCAAGGTTCTGTTTGTTAAATAGAAAATCTGAACCAAAAACAAACTTTGAAGTTTGAGAAGTAAAGCGGCCAGGCTTCTTAAGATTCAACACTATTGACGATGCCCTCCTTTCCTTATTCAAATTCTCCCTTGCTAAGGGAACATGCCCCTTCTGCTTTATCTGGTTCCACTTCCTACCATCGCCACCAGCATACCTAAGGCCTCACTTTTCCAGCTCCTGTTTTATACTGCAGTAATTATACAAGTCACACAGCTAATTAGTAGAGCTGGGATTTGAACCCAGGCAGTCTGGCCCTAGTCAGTGATCCTAACCCATGTGCTATGCTTCATCAAGCCAGGAGTCTCACCTCACATCTACCACTACATATCATCTGATGGTGCCACTGGCGATAGGATAAACAAGTGCTATATTTGTGGCATAGGCTATCAGCAACACAGGAATTCAGAGCAGAAAAGGGGATTAAGTTGCCAGGAAAGGCTTTATGAGGTTGTCATGCCTTCAGCTGCAGAGGGCAAGAAAAATTCTATTTACAAAGTTGGGGAATGCAAGGAAGAAATGCCACCATCTTGATGCCAGTGAAAGTACGCTATCTAGTTGCTCACTAAACTTCCATGACAGTGACATTGGTCAGTTGCCTTATGGTCACTGCTAAGACCTAGGCTCCCTAGAGGCCTGTATCATGTGTTTCTTACTTCTTTTTACAAAACTGCGCCTCACCACAGCTCTTACCCAATCCTACCTCTTCTTTTCTTTTTATCTCGTCTCCTCTAACAACCCATTCCCCTTTTCTTTGCTCCTTAGATAAACATTTTCCTGCACCTTTAAAAAAAAAAAGAGAGAAAGGATTTAGAAATAAAGCAGGGAAAAGCAGGTGGTGACAGATTTTCTCCCATTTGTCCATCTGACTGAGTGGTACATGCCAGCTTCTGAATGGGCCAAAGACATAAGCCTGGTGCTGATAAATTTACAAAAGCATTGTTTGTAATTACTTCTTCAGATAAATGTGGGATATAGTAACCTTTCACTTTGTCACATTCCATAACTGAATGTCATCCAGCTATGTGGCTGGTTTCTAGAGAAATACTGGCAGAGAAGCAGAAGAGAGACGATTACAGATGCAGGGCCAGAAGGTTCTCAATAAGGAGTAAGAATGGAAGTCAAGTTCACTGGGCATGACACGCGCGTACCTTGTCTGGCGCAAGGGGATAGGTAGTGACACACACAGGAAAGGATCGAAGGTGTTGCTTTGTTTCAGGCAATGGGGACAAGTCAAAGAAGATCTGTGAGGGCAAAAAATAAAGATTAAAAATTAATCACAT
Source organism: Rousettus aegyptiacus (assembly GCF_014176215.1). Taxonomy (NCBI): domain Eukaryota; kingdom Metazoa; phylum Chordata; class Mammalia; order Chiroptera; family Pteropodidae; genus Rousettus; species Rousettus aegyptiacus. Next base: position 71,848,505 of record NW_023416309.1, read on the forward strand.
TTAAACGGTTTGACTGTTGCTCAGAAAGTTAAATATAGATTTATCATTGCAATTTCACTCCTAGGTATACAACCAAAAAATTGAAAACGGTATTCAAACAAATACTTGTACACGAGTATTCATAGTAGCATATTCACAATAGTCAAAGGGTGGAAACAACCCAAATGGCCATCAATGGATAAATGGGTAAATAAAATGTAGTATTTACACATAAGATAATTACTCAGCCATGAAGTCCTGACATATGCTACAGCATGGCTGGAACTCAAAAACATCACACTAAGTGAAAGAAGTCAAACATAAAAGGCCACATATTTTATGATTCCGTTTATAGGAAATACCCAGAATGAGTAAGCCGTAGAGAAAGAGAAAGCAAATTGGCGGTTGCCAGGTGCTGGGAGAAGGAAGGATGCGGAATGACTTCTTAATGGATATCATGTTTTCTTTTGGAGTAATGAAAATGCTTAGGAACTAGAAAGAGGTGGTAGTTGCATAAAATTGTGAATGTACATGCCATTGAACTGTACACTTTAAGAATGTTAATTTTATGTTATACGACTTTCACTTCAATTTTTTATAAAAATAAAAAAGTGCATTGAGTATGTATTTGTTCACTGAGCATGGGAAGGGAAGCTACGCCCCTTCCAAACAGAAACATAGTGTGCCAGCTGTTAAGCTGGAAGGGCTCTCAGGACCATCTATTTCCTTGGTTCTCAGCCTCACTGTGCCCCAGAATCACACAGGAAACTTTTCTTCAAATGCAGATGTCCAGGCCTTACTCCTAGAGATTCCGTTTCAAGGGAAGCAGGAAGAGGCACAGGCATCAGAATTTTAAAAGTTCCCCAGGTGACACTATTGTTTAGACAGGGCTGAGAACCACTGATGCAGTCTGCCCTCCTTCTTGTGCCGATAAAAAAACAAAGTTCAGAAAATAGCAGCTAATAGCAATAGCTAACAATGAAACAGCATTTAGTAAGAACTGGGCATTATTCTGAGTATTGTGCCCATATTAACCCATGTGCTACCCATAGCAACCAGGATTATCCCCATTTTACAGAGGAGAAAACTGAAGCACAGAGAAGTTAAGTAACTTGCACAGGGACACATAGCTCTTGAGGGGCAGAGCTAGGCTCAGACTCCAGAGTCCATGCTCATCACTGTTCCTGCAGTCTTTAGAATAAGTGAGTGAGGCATTGTTTCAGAGTAGATATTCAGACAGTTTATTTATATTCTTAAAACTCTTAAATTTAACACTCCCTAATTTTAGCATGTATCTCTGAAAGCGAAGAGCAACTTTTATATTCCATATGGGTGCTCAAATTTTATTTCTTTAATCATATGATGTTCTATTTCTTCCATAATATAAGAGATTTCTGGATGTTACAATCCTTATCCTAGAATCTATATTAATTTCCTTGGGAATATGGAACAGTACTCACTAGCAGGGTAAGTCAGCAAGCAACCGGAGCTGCTACCAGAATCAGGTTTTCTGTTGAGCAGTCAAAATAGGGGAGGGAAAAAAAAAAAAACAGGGAAAAGCAAGAAATCTTGAGGTTTTCCGGGTCCTGCCCAAGGCAACCCTAAATAATATGCTCACAGCAAGCTGGCTCTCCTGGATACAAGTTAACAGCACACCAACCATGATTCTAGAAAACAGACCCAAGAATTTAATGTTCAATCATTCTCACTGACTCTGATAAATTTCTCTTTGGGAATACCATGGCAATGTTTTGGTAAAAAAAAAAAAAAAAAAAAAAAAAAAAAAAAAAAAAAAAAAAAAAAGAAGCGTATCAGACATCACTGTGGCATTGTGGAGTTTCCTCTTCCACCCCATTTTTCTTCCAATCTTCCCACCTTCACACATCAAGTACTTAGACATAACAGGGGGCTGAAGATGTATTTTTGTCCTTGGTAAACTTCCAAATCCCGTTTTGCATTTTAGCAATCAAATGAAAAGAAATATTTTTCTTTGACTTTTTTTAAACATACTAAAACTAAGCTAGGCTGTGTTTTTCTTGTAGAGTTGCATCACACTAAACTGGGATAGACCTACACATCTCTGTCAGGGATCAAGAGATGTGTAGTTTGGAAAAAAACTTATGAGGGTCTAATTTTATATTTAAAGAATGAAGAAAACACTGTTTTCATGATAAACTACAGAAAGGAAGTGAAATATGCCTGAAAGGATAAGAAATGAGACAGAGTGAGTGGGACCAGCAGATCAGGAAGAGAGGGGCAGCATCATTTCTACAAAGAACTGCAAGTTACTAGGTTCCAGCTACACTTCACATGTGGCCGGAGGGGTCCTTTAATCCTCGCCATCCCCTCTGGAGCATTCAGTCTTGTCCTGTTGTCCCCCAAGCATTCACAGGGGAAAGGGACAGGAAATCACCCTCACCGCCCTTCAGTGTTCACTCACCCATCTCCTGAAGGTGTTCTTCTTATCAAACCTCTTCTCTTCTAAAGCTGACCTAGTCAGCTGCTGCTGAACCTTGGCACTGCTGCTCGTTTCCTGCCAGCTACAGACGCCCAGAAATGAGCCCCACACGCTGACACTGCACACTTTGTCACTCTGACCTCTTGCTACTGCCATATACACATTTCATACCTCACACCTGGCCAGCTTCACCTGCTCACTGGACAGTGGAACTGATGTCTATGCCACCAACAGGAACTATGACAACACATAAGCAAGATGTCACCTCTCCAAGACCTATTCTGAGAAAGCCTTCTAAAGTATACTCTGCCTAGAAGGGAATGCTGCCTGTGATGAGGACCAGATTAGACTTTCTGTAAATAAGGCTATGAGTAACATGAAGAAATAAATACAAGCACACACATGCACATGCGCGCGCGCACACACACACATACACACACACTGCCTCCTCTAGCTAAAATTCCAATGGAGTAACAATCCTTGGTTATTAAACTTGCAGATGTTTTAGGTTGTGGTCATAATAATACAGAATAGCTAATTATTTTTATTCTAGTCTGTAGCACTAGCACCCTAATACTATTCTTCCTTCTCTCCTCCAGCCAAATTCAAACACTCAGCCCCCTAAAAGGCGGTGGGGGGATGAAGGAGGGAGAAAGTCAGTGAACAGGGGCCTCTGAATTAACCCATAATACCTCTTCCAGCCTTCAATTTTATAAAGAAGGCTTATACCATGGCAGCTTTCTATCTTAGGCAAGCCCTCCCAAGTGGAAAGGAAGGCTGAGGAGGGTCCAGGAGGCACCACCACTCAAAGGCACCAGTGTAGAGCTGGCCGCCACTGAATGCTGCAAAAAAATCACTTTTCGGACCTCAAAGCCCTAGCCTGATGGACATCTCTAGCTATTATTTTTCTTTACTATAGACAATCAGGCACAAAGCAGGTATTTTTAGCTGTCATCAGTACTTTTTCAGCATGAACACCTCGCTTCTTATTCATCATCCTATAGTAATCTGCCCAAAGGGCACTTGCAGTCTTTAATATCTGATCGGCTCAAATGTCAATTCCTCAGGAATCCTCTCCTGACTCACCCTGCACCAGTCAGAGTGATACTATGATTTTAATACGAAATACATATTTGGTCTTCACACCTGCTCCTAGCACAGAGCTCCTGAAACCTTGATATCTCCTAAGTATAAGAGCAAGAATAAAGGTGAAAGGAGCATCTTTTGTTATTCATAACAAGCCCCTTACAACCACACCTAAATGATGTTATTGAGGTGATTTTGGAAAGCCCCTAGATAACCACGGGATGGGGCTGGTTGCCAGGGGAACCAACCATGTGATTAGATGGTTGGAACTTTCAGCTCCCCTCCCCCATACCTTTGGAAGAAGGGAAGGGAGCTAGAGGTTGAGTTCATCACTAATGGCCAATAATTTAATCAGTCACACCTGTGTAATGACATTTCCATAAAAACCTTAGCAGGAGGGGTTTGGAGAACTTCCATATTGATGCACATGTGGAGGTGCTGGGAGGGTAGTGCACCCTGAGAGGGTATGGGCGCTCCGCACCCCTTCCCACACACTTTGCTCTGTGCATCTCTTCCATCTTGCTGTACATGAGTTGTATCTTTTCATAATAAACCAGTAAACCATTTTCCTGAGTTCTGTCAGCTGCTCTAGCAAACCATCGAACCTGAGGAGGCGGTCATGGGAACCTCGGATTTATGGTCAGTAGGTCAGAAACACAGGTGACAACCTGGGACTTGTAACTGGTGTCTGGTGAGGAGGCAGTCTTGTGGGACTGAACCCTTCATCTGTGGGAGCTGATGCTATCTCCAGGTAGATAGTGACAGAATTGAATTAAATTGTAGGACACTCAGTTGGTGTCCACAGAGAACTGCAGAATTGCTTGGTGTGGGAAAAACACCCACCCATCTGGTGTCAGAAGTATTGTTAAGTGTGGCAATGGCAAAGAGGAGTAAGAAAACAAGAGTTTTTTCCTCTTTCACATCTGTAATATATACTTCAAAGTACCCTCAATTTTTCTTCAAAGTATTCACCAGACGTAAGTATATAAAAACCCAGGAGTAACCCGAAATTCTCTTCTTTCTCTCAGCCCTTCCACCCCACACCTTAAACCAATTAAGAAATCTTATTGACTCCATACCCGAAACATGTTCCCCACCCATCCACTTCTCTCCATCTCCTCCCCTACTTCCTGGATCCCAGCCACCATCATTCACCCACTGGGATGAGTGCATAACATCAGCTGCTGCTTCGGCTTCCAGTCTTGTCTTCTTTCATTGCCCATAACAACCAGCGTCGCCTCTTAAATTGGTAACTAGACCACACCCTGCTTTAAATTTTGCAGTGGCTTCCTGTGCGCTTTAGACCAAACAGCGCTCTTGGACTGGATACCTACACTACCAGGTCCCCATCGGCCTCTCCAGCCTCGCCTCCCATCCCTCACTTCTGGGCAGCTCTGTGTTCCTTTAACTTGCCAAGATCATTCCCATCTCAGGCCCTTTGTCTTTGCTATTTCTTCTGCTTGGAATACGCTGTCCCCAAGTACTTGAATAGCTGACTCCTTGTCACTCAGTTTTCAGATCAAATGTTCCCTCTGAAAAGAAGTCTTCCCTGACCACTTTATCTAAGGTTGGCTACCTCCCCCACTTCCCAGGTTACGCCTTATCATTTCGCTTATCACTATGGCAAGTTGTTTGTTGACGTGTACATCATCTAATACCTCAGCAACAGAATGTGAGCTCCATGAGAACAGGCTCTGGGTCTTGTTCACAGCTCAAAAACCAGCCCCTAGAAGAGAATCTGGCACATAGTAGGCTTGAATGAACTATCTAGAGAATAAATGGATATATTTAATTAGTATTTCTCTCTAGTGGGCAAAGAACTATTGTTCCTCATTGTAACCACTGGACCAAACATAGTATCAGATGCTCAGATATTTGAAAGAAGAAGGCAGTATGTGTGGACATGAGGGGAAGAGGGTAGAGAGAATGGAGTGAGCAGAGAAATAAGTGAATTTATTTTACAAAGGCACCAATGAGTGGTACCTGGTGACCCTTCCCCACTCTCTAACATGCCCTCGTCTTATACTACCTTCTCCCTCCTTCCATAGGTTTCTGCTTTCTCCTTTATTTTTCCTTTCCTCTGTCTCATTATTGTTTCAAGCAGCCTGTGCTTTGGGCACCTGAAGATAAGACAGATGCCCTACAAGTAGTTTTCCTGGCCAAAAAGGTCAGTAGCCATGAAATCTAGGTTTCCTTTATGCATACCTTGTAGTGCATCATGACATCTCTCAGAAATCAGTGGGCCACTCTTCATGTACAACAATGAGATTTGAGCGCATTGAGAAGGGATTTTAATCACCCCATATGCTAAGTAATCATGGGTGGGAGTGGAGTGCCCCATGGTCATTCTGGTTGTTCATTTAAGGTCCACCCTCCGACTCCTGCAGGGCAGGGAGGAAGAGAACTTCTCGAATGCTGTGGATTTTCCACTCCAGTGGAAAGCTGTTTTGGCATCTTTCCAAAGTGTTTCAGAGACTATTTGATCTTCCTAAATAAGCAACCAACTCAAAGACAGTGATCACGTCCAATTTATTTTACTGTCAATTACTGAATATAATATAAATCCTACATCAGGACAGTTTCTGGGCAATTTTAAATGATCTCCTCCTTCCCAAGCACAAATAATACAAATACCCAAAAGATATGGAAGTAAATGGCTATAAATAAGTGAATTCTAGAACACTGAATAGTTGTTACTTTGTCTGAAGTAAATAAGAGAAAGAAAAAAAAATAGGAGGCCTATGAGTAACACAACAGAGCAAAAGAAAGGGAAGAGGATCCAGAAGACGCAGAGAAGAGCACACCTTTGAAAATGATTGAATGCAACATCCAGAAGAAAAAATATTTTAGAAAGTTTAACATTCATAACAGAGAACAAGAGGGCAAAGCTTCTGCGCAACGGAAGTAGCAGCAGAACATCATAGGCACAGAACAAGCTGAGATGGAAAAGTAACCAAAGAGGAAGAATTACAAAGAAAACACAAGGACTTGTGCTTCAGAGATCTATTAAGCACAAACCCTAGTTCCACCACTTACAGGGAACTTATATGTCCTCATGAAAAGCCCAGTCTCCCAGATGGCCCAGCCTCCCAGATTGTAACTCATCTCCTAGGGCTCCTGAAAGGATTAAATTTTAAAATATATAGGCAAGCATCTCATTTAGATGGCGTTCTCCGTAACAATGGCTTCCCCTAAATCCTGATCATTGTGCTTATTCCTCCTCTACGAGGTTTGCCTTCTTGTTGAATATGTTTCCATCCGTTCGATCCTTTTCCTTCTTCATAGGTCATCAAAAGGCATACCTCCTCTGAGAAGCCCAGGATGATTTCTCCCTTTCTGACCTGCAGTTAGTGCTTTCATTAAAGCACTGTAATACTTGAAAATAGTCTACCCTATGTGAATCTCTGAACCGTCAGATATAAAAGCCCAAAGAGAACTTTTCTGAAGTTGAAGCCTGTGTACTTGTATATTTTTTATATCCTCCAGAATGCTGGGAAATTTTAAACTAAATAACTTAAACTGGGTTCTCTGGCTATAAAAAACAAATAGGAAGGGTCTCGCCAGCTTCCCAATGGCTGCCTGCTGGGGAGATCCTGGCCTCCACATTCACAATCTGTAGAACTGTCTCCACATGACCCCTCCTACAAGGGCAGATGGGACTCCCAAAAGCCAGCAAGAAGGAAAAGAAATACTAAATGTCAGCAACCATAGGAGTGAATGGTTAACTGAGGTTTATAATGGAAGAGAGAAGGATATTTGTGGGTTTTGTTGTATTTGTAATCTCAGGGTAAACCTGGCCATGGGAGACTAGTTACCAGCATATAAGTTTGCTGAATTCATGGGTAATTCTAAACACATCCCATTCTTACCTATATTGTGCTTGAAAGTGGCTTTGCACAAAGCTTTGACCTAAAGAGAGCTGAGCCGATGGTGACAGGAGGTTCTCAGAGGTTTTACTGGCTTCAGGCTGAAGCTGCAAAGACATGAGGAAAGAAAGCAAATTAGATACACCTCCCTTCACTCCACTGCTTCCATACCATCAAGTCCTGGCCTCCTTCTGGGCTCTCGTCCCCACTTTCTTGGGATGGACTCTGTAGAACCTAGACCTTCGATGTTGCCTTTACCATAATTCACTTTCCAATCTCTTGACCTCCCAAAATCCCTGGGAGAGAGAATGTGTTGAAAAAATTGAAGCATGAACCTTGGTGAACACTCACACATACTCCGCCAGGCTCACTGACTACCCTGTTCTTTATCTCCAACCTGCTAGGCCTCATGTGTCTGGATGCCGCCTGTACATTTTTCACTTGGGTGCTGCAATGACTTCAAACACATCCGCACAAAATCTTCCCATCCTCTACCTACTAAACCATTTCTGTCCACATTTTTCAGTAAGCCAGTCTTCTTCACATGACCATCTTTCTCAGACAGACTACCTTGCACCTTAAAATAACGCATAAGCTCCTTTGCTTCACACATCAGTCCTATTGTATCCCTCTTTGCATTCCCTTATGTATTAGTTTCCTGTTGTTGCTGCAGCAAATTACCACCAACTGGTGCCTTAAAACAACAGAAATTAACTCTCTCGCAGTTCTTGACACCAGACATTCAAAATCAGTATCACTAGCCCAAAATCAAGGTGTTGGCAAGGCCACACTCCCTCCGAATATTCCTTGCCTCTTCCAATTTCTGAATGGCTACAAGAACATCGTGGTTTGTGGCTACAACACTCTGGTCTTCAAGGCCAACATTTTCAAAGAGCCAGGAAAAAGGAACACATGTGAAGCCCTAGGGTTCAAGTGTCCCAATGTCTGAATTTTAATTTAAAATACATCGAAAAAAAAATAAGATGAGGGAAAAAGAAGATGGAGTGAAGAGTAGATAGAGGGATCGTTGTATATATATGTGATAAAGCAATTTTAGTAAAATATAAATTACAGAATCTATGAGGAGTTCACTGTATAATTAATTCGATTTTTCTGTATGCTTGAAGTTTTCCATAATAAAATAGTGAAACCAATAAGAGTGACAAATATTCAGAATAGTCACTCTTATTTGTCCTACTATTTTATTACGCCAAATTTGACCAGAATACAGAATATAGAAAGGGAAGTAGAAAATAGGTGTGGAGAGAGTCTGGAGCCACATTGGGTGGGGCCTTCAGTATCCTAATGACTGTAGAGCACAGTATCAGGGTGAAAAAATGAGACTCTGGAGTCAGACAGTCTGAATTCAAATCCCTGTGCTGGCACTTGGCTCGTAGGGTTACTCGACCTCTGATCCAGCTAAACAACTTTCTTAATCTCTTACACCAAGGTTTCCCAACCCTAATAAAAGGATAATGAATGATAGGTATCTATCTGATAGGGATGTTTTAAGATTAAAAGAGTTAATATATATATACCACTCAGAACAGTGGCTGGAACACAGTATGCACTGTTTAAGGGTTTGCTTTTGTTACATAATGGGGAGTATCTGATGGATTTTGAACCTAGGGGAGGGTACATGCTTGAATTTAACAGACATGCACAGGAGGAAGGAGGGTAAGTCTGGAGCTAGGACACAAATTAGGAAGCTCAAGGGTCCAGGTCATGACAGGGTGAACTACAGTAGGAGCTTTGAAAAATGAAGAAGAGGAATAAACTCAGGCACCCAGTGTACACAGCTCATAAATGAGCACCTGATTGGGGAGCAGAGGGAGAAAAATGAAGGAGATAAACAGGACCAACTCCAAGCTTCCAATCTGGTGCTGGGAATGTCTGATCAGAAGAGTTAAAAGCAGTGTGTCAGGGAAGGGCATTCACACCCAGGGTTACCCATGTCCAGGCAGAGACATCTACCAGCAGATAGATGAAGGGCTCAGAGGAGGGAAAGCTCGAAAGTAGAGCGGAAACTGACATTTTTGGCTGTGCAGGGTTCACTTCTCCACTTTGGTAGTAGCACCCTTTGGAACTTTGAATCCAGCCCATGGAAAAGTGGGGAAGGCTCTTTAATCAGGAATATTGCTGTCCCTTACTGAAGGACAGGTATATGATGTAAGCTAAACTGATGAGATGTTCCTGCCCTGCATGGGAATCATGGGCAGAGTGATCAAAATGCTAAAAACTGTGATTCTAGTAGCGAGTCCAGGCCAGAGCAATTCTTGCCACTGAGACAGCCCCAGAGCTGCCTGGTTCTCAATGGTCCCAAGCCTGGTTCTTCAACCTTCCCTTTGAATCAGTGTGCTGCTCCTTGGCCTTCTCATAAGTTCCCATCGTGTTTGAGTCAGCTGAAGACCTCACAACGATAGAGGCAGCTTCTGCACCAACTTGATAATGTAGCACTGGAGTCCCCAACTCCGAGGCCATGGACCAGTATGAGTCTGTGGCCTGTTAGGAACCAGGCCGCATAGCAGGAGGTGAGCAGCAGGCAGTGAGAGAAGCTTCGTCTGTATTTGCAGCTGCTCCTCAGGGCTAGCATCACTGCCTAAGTTTTACCTCAGATCATCAGGCATTAGATTCTCATAGGAGCACCAGTCCCTAGTGTCAAAAAGGTTGGAGACTGCTGATGTAGCACGTTGGGAGCGGACGCGGACAGGATCACCCAGGGATGGGCTATAGAGGCAGGGATGAGGGGCAGCAGAGGGTCATTCACAAAGCATGGACAATGAGGTCAGACCAGGCTAGCTCTGCTCTGTTAGCCAAGTGACCCTGAACATCTCTCCAACCCTCGTTCCACATCTAAAAGGAATAGGAGTATCACATCCACCTCATGGGGCCATCATTAAAATCAAAAGAGATGATGTATATATCCTGACACAGAGTGAGTCCTTAATAAATGTTAGCTTCCTGGTCCTTTTCCCAGCCTCGTCCCTTTCTTAGTTCTTCAAGAGTGGTGTTTTCTGTAAGATAAACTGCCAAAAAGATTGCTTGTGTGATAGTGTCCATAGGATAGTAAAAATATGTCCTTTTTGCCAGATGAAAATATTTGAGAATCATTACAGTTACAGAGAAGAAAGTGATCCTTGTTTTCTATTCCAGTTTCAATAAATCTAGCTATATGACTTTCATATGTTTTGAAACAGAAATAACCTCAAAAAGAAAAATTGTTCAGAGCTATACAGAGGACAGATCCTTTCCTTCCTGGAAAGGGAAAATGAAGTTTTGTGCCAAATAATCCCCACAGCCCCGCTCCTTCCCTTCAAACATTGGCAGCCAGGCCTCCACAGGTGGCCCAATTTTCTGAGAGCAAATTTCAAGAGAAGCTTTGACCCCAGACAGAGGGAAAAGATCTTTTCTGCTTTCAATCAGGTCAAATTAAGATCTAGGCAAGTTCCTCTCTCTGGCAAACGGCCACCTCAGTTCTGGCCCGGTCATAACATACTCCTAACATGCTCGGCCCATTAAAGAAACCAAAAATAGCCAGTATGACCAAGAACAATGAGCAAAGAGAAGAGGGACCTGAAATTAGGCTGAGTGTTTGGCAGGCCTAGGCAGGCAGGGCACACTCAGCCACACAGGAGTCTGGATTTTATTCTAAGTGCCATAGGAAGCCACTGGAGGAATTTAAGCAGGAAAGTGACAGGATCTTTTTTCCTTTTAAAAGATCACTCTGACTACACTGTGGAGAACATACAGTAGTATGGCATATTGGAAATCAGAAGACCAATTATGGCTGCTTTTACATGGGTCTTGAAGTTGTTAAGAAGAATTATTGGCAGGCCCTCTTCACTTAAATAAACTCAATGTTATCTTAAAGAAAGGTTTGGGAGTCGTGTGCCATGGTTGGGAATAAAGGCTCTCACCAAAAAGGATGGGGTGTGCTTTGGCGCCCCCAGGGGATATTTTCCAATGTCTGGAGATATTTTTGGTTATCAGTCACAATTGGGGGGCTACTGGCATCTACTGAGATTAAGGATGCTACAAATGCTGCAATGTGAAGGACGGCCCCCATGACAAAGGATTGCTGGACCCCAAATGTCAAAAGTGCTAAGTTTAAGAAATCCTGTTTTAGAGTTGTCTTTCCTAGATTGGCTCCTGGCTCTCCCCTGTACTTGCTGTGTGACTTGAGGCAAGTTACTTAACCTCTCAAGTGATCTTCCCCGCCCTTAAGCCCAATGCCTTTTCCTGCCACCAAGGGACTAAGAGGAAGATTAAAGTCAATTTAGAAGGCTGTTGATCCCTCCTACTTTCCAGGTAGGAAGAGCTGCCTGGCACAGCCAGGGAGCTAAAGGAAGGGGAAGCAGGACATGAGGCCTTTCATATGCAGCCAGCAGAAAGAGACAGGGCAGGCTTCCTCTCACCCCCTGGTGGGGAACTGAGAAGGAACAAGGCACTCATGACAATGAAAGAGATCCAACATGGTGGCTTTGAAATAGACAGACTCAGGTTCAATTCTATTTCCCCCAAGAAGAAGTTGAGTGACTTTGGACAACTTACTTAATCTAAATTCCCGATAAATACAAAACATGAGCTGTCCTTACAAATATTAAAGCTGGTAACTACGTAATTTATTCAACATTCAAAAGCTTATTTGGTGTCTTCTGTGTGTCCCCGTAGTAAAATAAATCAAGAAAAGCATCAAGTTAGATGAGTGGCACATAACAAAGATTCAATAAACAGTATCTTTAAAAAATTACATAATTCTGATTTTGAAATGTGCTCACTCTAAAATTATGGAATATACAGTGTGGTGGGCATGTTTACCTTCTCAGCATCCCTTTCCTTGGGGAAGAAGCCCTGCCAGAACCTAAAAAATGGTCTCCTTGGCCATGTGACTTGGGTGGAGTTCACCCCCACCCCTCCAACACACACATAACACATGCCCATGAGACCCAGGTGTGCCCAATCAGACTATTCCATTCTGCTGGCCACCTGTCCAGCAATGGACATGTGAACCACACTGGACAATTACACTCTTCTCTGGGCTTTTTCTGGAATTCCAAGTGTTAAAGACCATGTGAGCATTGCAGGGGACCCTCCTGTCCTCGTGTGAGCAGAGATGGTCTGAGAATGAAGCTAGAGACAAAAGAGAGAGAGCCAAAGACCTGGTGACATCATCTGAGTCCCTGGATCCAGTTTTACCCGAAGCTGGTCAATCCTTGAACATGCAAGTTATAAAAGCCAATAAATGCCCTTTGCTCAAGTTGAATCAAGTTAAATTTATGTCACTTGCAACTAAAAGGGTCTGAATAAGATAAACAGAAAATCACTGTACATAAAAATCACCTATAATCCCACAACCTTTGAGTCATGGTCCTCCCAGGTACTTATGTGGTGATGTTTTTGGTTTGGTTCATTTGTGTGTTTTGTGGGTGACTGGGGTGTTTGGGGATTTTTAAAAATAAGAAAACAGGCTTTCAAGCCAGACTCCCTTGGACTTGAATCCTGATTCTGTCCTTTGTGTAGCTGTGTTGCTTTGGGAAGTCTACCCAACCTGATTCTTGGTTTCCACATAAATGAAATGGGGATAATAACCTTAGCACTGCTCCGTAAATCACAACAGTTACCCCCACACTGTGATCTGAGGAGTACAGAGTACTATACAACCGTTACTTCCCCTATTCTATGCAGAGGGCAACTTGCTGTCTTGGGCAAGAGGACTGTTTTTGCAGCTCCATCCAACTCTTAGCTTTTGATTGTATTATATTGTTGTTTAAAATGGGTCTATTCTTATTTGAGACATATATGGTTCTGTTCACCTTTTCTTAAACTTGCAACTTGTCTTTTTAAAAGAGAAAGAAGCATAGATAACACCTGGCTATATGGACAAGTTGAAAATAATGACTCAGCTTTCTTTTTCACTCTTTTTCTTTTTAATAAAACATTACATATATTTAAGGTATACAACATGATGATCTGGGACACATACAGATAGTGCAATGATTACTACCATCAAACTAAAATATCCATCTCCTCACATAGTTACCTTTTTTTGTGTATGATAAGAACACCTGAAATCTACTCTCTTAGCAAATTTTCAGTATTATTAACTATATTCATCATGCCATAGTCTTTATTACTCTAGAATGATGGGCTCCAAACAAATAATGAAAGGATGAGAATTGATTCATGAGAAAAATGGGAATAAAGTGTCCAGATCTAAAACAAGCAAAAAAACTGGTAAAGCAGTTCTCATACCTGCATTGGATCAGTTTTGAGATACGTCAAAAGTGATATGTGGTTGATTAACTACCAAAGATTGGGAAACATTTTTTAAATTAAAGATGTTGTTATAACTTGGCTCACTCTTTGTATAATATCCACTTGCTTTTACTTTCTTAAGTGAGAGAGAAAAGGATAGCATTAGAGTAAAACCCATCATGTATATTTAGCAAAGCCCCATAGAGAGCGTAACTGATGTATCAATTAACTGTAGCTATTACAAATGATTATAGTGCTTTCCTACTTCCGAAGGTTTGAGGTTTCATCAAAATCTGGGAATGCTAAGCGCACACCTACAAAGATGCATCCATTCCTCCAGTGTCATGAGAAAAAAGACTGGGAATTGATGCTCTGTAGAATACAAAACAGAAAACGCAATGGTACCACCTGAAAATAATAAGTGGTGGTAGTCATGGCTTCATATGACCACACTAATGCACAGAATATTGACAAAAAATGAGATTTTTCAAAACGTAAGCCAAAAGGGATTAAAGAGGATGAAAATACTGCAGTGGGAGAAAATGCATTGTCTATAACAAACAGAGCTAAGAGAAAAGAGCAGGGAACAGCATTTTGTACACAGGAGCTAGAATCCACGGGAATCTTAGAATCTGAATTTCAAGAATCAGTTTTGAGGAGCTGAGTAAATAGTTAGAGGAAAAAAGAAAATTATACAATGTGTTTCTAAGAGTGACTAACCTTCTCGGATCCTGGTGCTCGGGTCGAGCCCTCCAAGTCTTCGTGCACACGATCCAGCAGCCAGAGAAGGAACTCCAGGGCATCATGCTGGGAATTGCCTCGGAACTGAGAGCCATACTTGGAAACTGCATTCTGAAAGAAAAAAAAGAAAACCAGAGGGTCAGTTTGGCCCTTCCAACAACCCAATCAGGGCCTACTGGCTCTAGGTCTACCAGTAGTCACTCTTCAGCCCTGCCCTGGGACAACGTGGAAATAATACGGGGTGAGAAATGGTCTTTCCTCTGAAAACCTCCCGTTTTGGAGCAGTGTCCCAGATGCTATTAGGTTTCTCTGTATAGGAGAAGGCATTTTTTTTTTCAAGAAAGATTACTAGTGAAAACCCACAGGGTGGTCTCTGCTGAATATTTTTATTCTGTTGATCATCTGTCCTCCCTGAAGCTCTCATTCCTTGTTAGATGGGGCACATGCTCCCTGGTCCTCCTCTGTCGGTCTATTTTCATGCTGTCTCCCTCTATTCATCGCCCCAGGGTAACAGCTTCTTGCCTTACCCTCTCCCTCAGTGACTTCATTCACTATCATAACTTCAGCTCTCTGTGAATGACGCCCTGGCTCAGTGCAGTGGACTTCCTTAAATACTGTGCGCAAAGCTCCTTCACCGCCTTCTCTAATACATGTGAAATCTAAGTGCAAACTTTTCTTTGTGCGGTGAGATCACAAAATGGTTGATTATTTTCAACCTTCATTCCTTTAATAAATAGTAGTTGGGTGCTTATCACATGCCAGGCATTATTCTCTGGATGGGGACACAACAGTGAACAAGACATACATGATTCCTGCTCTCAAAACTTATATTCCCTGTGCCATTTGCGCTGTCCTGTTAAATTGTCTAACAACTTTATCATTTTCTGTGTAAATGCATATTCCAGCTTTTTAAGAGTTTAGGTCAAAGGGTAATATATCCACATGCTTTAAAAAAAAGAATTCAAAGTATAAAAAAGGGCAGTAATGAAAAGTCTTCTTTCTACATGACCCCATTCCTGTGTACCCCTTCACAAGGGGAGGCCACACTTAGCACTTTCTAATCACCCTTCCGGGATTTTTTTTTTTTTAACGCACATGCAAGCATGAGCATCTGAGTGTAAGCGAATCCCCTTGTCTGTGTGTGTGTGTGTGTGTGCACAGTAGATATGGTTGGTTGTCCCACCCGAGACTGCAGAGCCAGGCATTAGGCCTCCTTGCACCAAGGTCTGTTTCTCACTCACGCTCACCAGAGGGAGCAGTCTGAGCAAGACTGTGGATGCAGACAATCGTTACCACTGCCAATCAAATCCAATGGCCTGGGCTTTATTCTTTTTCTTTCTTTTAATCTTCCCTTGGAATTTAAAGGAAACTGTAGGATAAGATGAAACAAAAGTCAAGATGAAGCAAAAGTCTGGCTCCCTGGAAGGTCTAGTTCCTCTAGGCTTCTCTGCACTTTGTAAGGCTGGCAGATTTAGCAAATAAAATGAATAACGTTTGTAGTATAAGTTTGTCCAATACGGTATCTAGGATACTAAAAGGCTGTTTATCTGAAATTCAAATTTCACTGAGGATCATGCAATTTACCTGGCCACCCTACCCCCCAGCCATCCTCATACCTGTATTCTTAGTACCAACATTCTTTCCTAGGGAGCAGCTAGTCCCTCCAAATTCAAATCTCTATGATCAGCTCTTCCTCTTAATATCAGTGTCCCATTCCAGATTCTCTCTCACATCCACATAAGTGCATGATCAAGCATTCTGGATTCTAGCTCCCAAATAGTTTCTGCCACGCCCCTGCAGTAGAGTCCCATCCCCACTGTTGAGTCCCAACTATTGCTTCCCAGATGATAATACCTATCTACAAAGGAGCCTATTCTCCCAAATCTCTTCCTGCCGGCCCACTGCCTGCAGGGCAGAACAGACCCCTTTTCCTACAGCCCCACAAGATAATGCCATGCCCCTACTCCAAACCCTTCCTGACTCTCTTACCACCACATAGTCCAAACTTCTCTGGTCCGGTCCCATCCGCGTCTCTCATCACTCTCTCATGGGTTTCGAAGCTCCAGCCACTCAGGTGCTCCAAATGTACTTTCCCACTTCAAAACTCCACACCTTTATTTTTACTTCTCTCTATGTGAAATCCATTTCCCTACTGCTAACCAAGTAAATCCTTTAAGACTGACTCTCTCTTCATGTTAGCCTGGCTATAAAGCCATACATACAACCTTTCCAGAAGGAATTTAACAACTTCAAGAAGACAGGCAAGACAGGGCCTTAAAACTTCCCCCTATATAAACACAGCACAGTTGGCCCTTGAACAACACAAGTTTGAACTGCATAGATCCACTTATGCACACATTTTTTGTTTTTGTTTTTGTTTTTTCAATAAAAACTGTAAATGTATTTTCTTATGATTGTCCTAAATTTTTTTCATTAGCTTACTTTATTGTAAGAATATAGTATATAATGCATGTAACTTACAAAAATATGTTAATCGACAATTTGTTATCATCAGTAAGGCTTCCAGTCAACAGCAGTTAAGTTTTGGAGGAGTCAAAAGTTATACTCGGATTTCTGACTGCATAGGGTAAGAAGTGTCAGCACCCCTAACTCCAGCATTGTTCAAGGGTCAACTGTAATTCCACCTTAGAGAATTTAGACTAAGGAATGAGAGATACAAAGTTATCTCTAAGTATCAAAGTTTTGGGGGAAAACTGTGGCACATTCATATAAGATGGCCTTAAAAATTACACTGAGGAAACACTACAGAGAAAATAAATGATCTTTTCATTTAAAAAAAAAGTGAAAAACTATCTATTTGAGATTGTTTTATATATATATTTGTAGATAGATAAAAGACCAGAAAATATAAGGCAAAATATTAACAAATAGTTATCATAGAAGGATGGGACCATATGTAGTTTTTTAATTCTCATTTGTACTTTGCATATTTTTTTTATAGTGAACACTGTTCTTTATTGGTCTCTTTCCAATTATAACAGTATCTAGCAGGTGTTTTCCAGAATTTTTTAAATAATGTGACCTACTGATTCCTACAAAGGACATTCCCATAAAAAGCCTATTGAAATGTGACTAGAACTGCATTAAAGCTAAATGCTAACTTGGGAGGGAAGAATGGAAACATCTGGTATTTCTACTCTACACCATGGCATAGCTCTATCTGTGTGTGTGTCTGTCTTCTCTCAAACATGAATCATTTTTAATATATTTATTATTTAAATCATTCCTAGTTGTTTCATATTTCTGGTTATTTTTATGAATGGAATCTAATATCCATAATGTTCTAAATGGTTACTAATTTTAACTTTCTATCTTGCATCTGACCTTGTTAGTGACAATGATATTTCTAAAATAAAGCTTTCTAGAGCCATTTGGTAATTTTCTTTCTGTTCAATATTTTTTACTCCATTTCCATTTCATGTCTTACCATTTTGTCAAGAACTTCCAAAAAATAAGAATGACGATGGCATCCTTGATTTTAAAAAAGCAGAATACCTCTAGTATATCACTTGAGGCATACTCTATGTCTAAAATCATAGATCTCAAATTGATCCTCAGGCACATAAGCTAAAATAAATTTCAGATGGCTGAAATCCTTAATATAACCATAAGAAAACTAGAAACTCGTAAAATTCAATATTTATAAAAGGGATGATATAAATAAATATAAAACTTCCAGTATTGGGATAGGGAGAAGGAGAGAGTTTGAAGAAAATATTTGCAGAAAATACAAGGGTTGAGGAACTTATAGAAACAAGTAAAATGACATTAAGATCAAGGCAAAATAAATAAATGACATAAGTAGACAATTACGAGTGCAGTCTTACAACTAGTAAGAAGCGTGAAAAAATCCTATATCTCACTCCTAGTCAAAGAAATAACTGAAATCATACAAGCAGAGAGTAAAATGGTGGTTAACAAGGGCTGAGGGGTGGGGAAATGGGAGGCATATTGTTTAAGGGTACAACTTTGCGACTCAATAAATAAGACCCAGAGACCTAACACACAGTACAGTGATTATAGATAACAAAACTGTATTATAGACATTAAACTTGACACTAGATTTTAACTGTCCCTAACACTAGAAGAAACGATAATTATGTGACATGAGAGAGGTGTTAGCTAATGCTACTGGCAATCACACTGCAATATAACTATATCAAAGCAATATGATGAACAGTAAACCCCCTTATTCTCAGTTTTGCTTTGCGTACTTTCGGTTACACGAGGTCGACCGAAGTCCAAAAATATTAAATGGAAAATTCCCAAAATAAACAATTCATAAATTTTAAGTTGCACTCCATTCTGAGTGGTGTGATGAAATCTTGCACTGTCCCACTCCATGCCACCCAGGGTGTGAACCATCCCTTTGTCCAGTGAATCCATGCAGTATATGCTCCCCGCCCATTAGTCATTTAGTAGCTGTCTCCATTATCAAATCTACTGTCTCGTATCTCAGTTCTTGTGTTCCTCACATTTATAGTAGCCTAAAGCTGTGTCATAATACCTGTGTCACTTACCTCACGTCACCTCATTTTGCGTAAGCATTTCACCTACTCCTGTCATTACAACAAGAGTGAGAACAGTACAATAAGATGTTTTGAGAGAGGCCACTTTCACATAACTTTTATTATAAAATATTGTTAAAATTGTTCTATTTTATTATTGTTGCTGCTAAGCTCTTACTGTGCCTAATTTGTAAACTAAACTTTACCATAGGTATGTGTCTAAAGGAAAAAACATAATATATATAGGGTTTAGTATCACCTGCAGTTTCATGCATCCACTAGGGGTCTTGGAACATATTCCTCACAGATAACAAGGGGGCGCTGTACATCTTAAATTTACACCATGTTGTATGTCAAATATAACTCAATTTTTGTAAATGGGTTCATTTCATTATACATAATTTATACCCCCAATACAGTTGATTTAAAAACCAAAAGAACACAAAAATAACAAAATGGCCATCTTTGCTTTAACCATGTAATTCCACTTCAAGGAAGTAAGTTTATCGAACCAAACAGAGCTGAGGAAAATGATTTAAATATAAAAATTTTCAAAGCAGTGTGATAACGAAAATAGTACAGTGCATAAATGTCTCCATAGGCATTGGTTAATTTAATAAAATATTACACAATCATTAAAAATTAAATTCTGTAGAATATTTTAATGACCAGGAGAAAGTCTTATAATAGTTTTTAAAAAGGCAGGATATAAAATGAGAATTTCCAATTGTTTGTGTATTCTTTGAGACACATCAATGTTTATGATGATTATCTCTAGAGATGGTTATCTCTGATGGCATTCCAGATCTTTTTTCACATTTTCAATTTTTATAGTATACATACATTTAATTACATCATTAGGAAAGCCAAGTACTATAGATAATACCATAAACAGGATATTTTAAATGTATTTATTCATTTGCTGTTGAAACAAAGAGTGGTCCTGGTGTCTCCAGGATGCTGGGTAACTCAGGGCTCAGGAAGGGGGTGCACTGCAAAACCACTCTGTGTGCATGTCTGGAGTTGGATAACTCACTCTAGTATGCTGGCCCTTCTCAATTTCCTCCCTTCCTCTGTCTAAAGCTAAAAATCACTCCTGAAGACCAAATACCTTTGCAAAAACTTCTGTGGCTTGTCCCCTACAAATTCTCCAGCCCCTTCTCCCCACCTACCACTGAGTCACATAGGCTTTCATTAATTCATTTAACCATTCATTTATTCTCTCTAGCTCCTCAGCCCCAACCCCATCAGTGATCAGCACTTTCAGTCCCAGGGCCTGGAATACACTTTCCCACAGTCCTACATCCTCTCCTGGGAAGCCTTCCTGCCTCTCCTCACTCCACCTCTCCCAATCAAATCACATTCTCCTGCCAGAATTACAACAGCTCCTTGTATTTTTATTTTCTAGCATTTGTCACCAGCTCTAAATATGCGCCTGCGTGATTATTTCATTACCACTCATCTCTCCCACTGGACCACAAGTTCCTGGAGAGCAGCTCCAAAATTAGATTTCATACTCATCACTCATGTATTCCATGTGCCCATTATAGTGTCTGGACACTCAAGAAATACTTGTTGGAAAAATGAATATTTCTTCATCTGTAAAATAAGAGGAGTTCACCTAGATTTCAACCAGCAAGAAACCCTGGATTCTGAATTCTCCACTCTCTCCAAGTCTGGCTACCCAGAAAGTCCCGGGAAACCCCTGATTATGTCACTCTCATTGACATATTAACAACCTGATTATCCTTCCATTCCCCAAGGCTCATGGGGAGCTTCCAGGCCTTAGGGGTTTCGGAGCAGGAGACAGATAGGAAGTCCTGGTGAGTCACTGAGTGTAATTAGTAATTTGGAAGAATTTTTTCAAGCTACTCCTGCCTCTCCCAGTAACTGAATGAAAATGTATGTAGCATGAGAAAAGTACATAAAGATTACTTTTCTCCCTCCTCCTAGGTATCTGCAGATGAAGAGGTATGAAAATAGAATAATGAAAAGTTCCTTGGGGCTTGGCACTGTTTTAAATGTGTACATATAACTCATTTATTCTTCACAAGGCTATACTATATTAGGTAGGTATCATTACGGTTCCACTTTACAGATGAGGAAAGCTGAGGAATGGCTAGATTTGGCAACTTGCTCAAGTTCACAAAGCTCCAGAGACCTTGCTCTTAACTGCTATACAATATTGGCTCTTATATTTAAAAAGCAAATGTTACCAAAAGAGATAATGATGCCCATTTAACCACTGATTCCCGCAGCACAGTATTTCACTAGTGGAAGCAGTAGAGAGGAAGGTGGGGCTTGGTATCCTCTTGGGTCACGTGGCAAGGACTGCTTTCTCAGGCTGAAACTCAAGAGCGATGATGCTTGTGGAATGAACACTGACAGGTTCCCTCCTCCCCCAAGAACAACAATCACTAGTCTATGGGGAGCTTCAGCTCTCTGCCCAGAGCTGTGGTTTTTTAAGTAGGAAGCAAGCCGTGTGCATCAATTATCAGGAACTCTTAAATCCAATGGGACGCCAAACAAACACCCAGCTTTAATACTGGGTGAAATGATACACATAACTTCCAAAGCCTCATGACCCTGCAGCATCCCGAGTAAGTAGACTATGATCCTGGGGACAATGGATGCAACCTCCTGCTAACGCATCCCTACGGGATTTAATTTGCACTAAACAAAGGATGCCATCTCTGATAAAGCACGCCCACTGTCTCTACTGGGCATTCAGCGTAGTACCTGGCACACAGGTTCTCAGCTTCCATCGGGCTTAGAATAAAATCCAAACTCTTTATCATTGCCTCAAGACTTTACATGATCTGGTCAACGTATCTAAACCCCACTCTGCCTGCCTGGGCTCCAGCCACTCTATTTTCCTTCGGTGCCTACAGTTCTCACCTCCTTCAGGCCTATGCCTATACTCTCTCTACCTGGATTATTCCTAGATCTTGGCCTGGCTGAGTCCTCATCATTTGGATCTCAACTAAAGAATCACCTCCTTCCTCCTTGGCCTTGACCTTCAAAGTCCGACACCCCACCCAGGAGCCCTGTAACTATCCCTGGCGTTAAAACACCGCCTGGCTCACAGACCTACAATACTTCCACAAATGTTTGCTGAAAGCAAAAATGCTAAACACACTCCTCAAATCTATCAGCTCCCTCCGCTCAACCCCTCAAAATACCTGTGAGGAATTACTTCATAAAGAAAACGTATGCGAGCGATTACACCACAAATCAACTCAAAAATAAGGGCGGTCACCTGAAGGAGAACTGGTAAATGCCATCTAAAGAAGGCCCCAGAAAAATCCTTCCTTATAGGGCACCCACTTTCCAAGAAGCGAAACCAGAAGGGCCAGAGCGAGGCTGCCGCCAAGGGGCGAAAGCGGTAGGCGGCAAGGCGCTGCTGCCTACCTTGAACTCGGCGGAAAGTTGGGGTGTGTATTCGCGTGTCCACAGCGCGCGCACTAGCGCCGCCAGCTGCTCGGTGACCTCGGCACGGCCCGGCGCCGCCCGGTAGCGCCCCAGCGCCAGGAACTCAGCCAGCAGGTCGGTGTTGCTGAGACACTGCACCACGGCGTTCATGAAACAGGTGTTGCCGTGGTTCTTCAAGCCCTGCGCGCCTGGGGGCCGCGCCCCGTCGCAGGCGGAGAGCTGGGGCTGGGGTCTGGGCTGGCGCTCCTCCCCGGGGCTCCCTGGAGCGTCTGGAGCTGGGGTCGGCGTGCAGGCAAAGCCCCCTTCACCGTCGCCATCGCAGTGTCCCGGCTGGGGCCGAGGCGGCGAGTCCTCGGGACGGGAGCGGCTGCCCAGTGCCAGCAGGAAGCGGCTGA
Source organism: Rousettus aegyptiacus (assembly GCF_014176215.1). Taxonomy (NCBI): domain Eukaryota; kingdom Metazoa; phylum Chordata; class Mammalia; order Chiroptera; family Pteropodidae; genus Rousettus; species Rousettus aegyptiacus. The sequence goes on from NW_023416309.1 coordinate 71,871,246, forward strand.
GCAGGCGGCGCAGGGAGCGGCGGCGACGGGGCCGGGGCGCGGGCGGCCCCTCTCCTTCCGCGGCCTCTGAGCCTGGCTCCATAGCTCCTAGAGTAGAGCCCCAAGGCCCGGAGCAGACTGGCCGCTAACAGGCCCTTACAGCCCTGGACAGGCAACCCGGCTTAGGCTACCTGCGGGCCAGGTGTGTCGGGACCGGGCGGAGGCGGAGCCAAGGGCGGGGCCACCCCGCCCCGCGCGGGAATCCGGCCGCAGGTTCCGCCCCGGGGCAGCGCTGGGCCACCCACCCCCGCACCCACGGCACAGACTGGGAATAAAACCCTGGGAGTCGTGGAGTTCACGTTCCCCTTCCTCTCTTACCTCTTGTAAACCAACAGGCCTGAATTTAACCTCTGCTCCTTTTCCCTGCGGGCTTTCAAGCCGGGGAAATAATAGAGGAATGATAAATTTGAAACCGCCTAGTAAATTGCAAAGTCCTGCCTATTCATTTCTAAGTTTCCTGTAATTACGAACAGGTGAATATGAAAAAGGGGAAAGGAAGACTCCAAAGGGCAGCCTCTTGCGGGGTGAGAGACGCGCACTGGGAGCTGTGAAGGGGTGGGGGCGCTTTTGTGTACATCTGATTCCTCCGCCGAATCACTCCTTCCAGCCTTTCTGCCCCTTAGGAGGGGAAACAGAGCCTTTGCCCGGACCGGCCATCCTAGGGCCAGAACTCGAAGTCGCGTGTTACTTTGCGTGAAATAACCGAAATGTTTATGGTTTGTTTTTTAAAACTGCAGACTAGGTTAGAGTCATTTTCCAAAAGTCCTAAAAGGCTTAATCATCCTCGCTTCAACTGGTGGAGAAACGGGCTCAGAGAGGTTAACGCAATATACAGAGGCCGCAGGGCCAGTAAGCAAAGAAACTGGAGCTCGACCTGGGTCTGAGGACTGCCAACCCCACAGGTTGGCTCGTTCTAACCTCAGTAGTGTATGTAGTATTTGCTTACGAGGAAGTTTTCTGTATCTCAGACGCGCCCCCTACGGGGTCACCCGCCCTCTCCTAAACGCAAAATCCTTAATGAATTGTTGCCCAATCAGAATTGGCTTGGCCTTGCCTGGCCCTTGATTACCGGGGTAACTCTGCCGGCCTCTGCCCACTTTATCCTGTAACTGTTAGGTTTATAATTAATTAGGTGAAGTCTTGCAAAATGAATTTCTCATCAATTTCTAGCTCGGAAAAAGATCAGCAGTATGCATTATTACATCAGTGCTCTGAAATATTATTTGCTAAGTGATCATTTATTAAATATACACCTTGATATATCAAATAGGGCAGCAGCAAGTCACCAGATGCCAAAGAAAAGAAAAGAAAAGAAAAGCATTAGTTAAGGATAAAGAATATGCTTAAAACAAAAGACCATACTTTTCATTGAGGACTGATTCTGGAAAGTGTCATTATTTAACTTTTCTGGAAATGAATATCTGGTTGGACAATTACTACACAAGATCCATTCCCTGGTCGTCCTGATAGTAAGCACAGGAGAAATATTTTATGGCCAACTCCAAAAAAGCATTTATGAAATTTCATCCTTGACAATTACCCCAAGATCCTCAACGACACATATTTCCGTGGTAAAAGCACTATGATTCATGTTTAACTCTACTCTGTCAGGAATTCTACAGATGCCTTAATACATTATTTCACTTAATTCTCACAATAACTTTTTGATCATAGTTTAAAACCAAATAACCTTTATTCTTGTTTTACAAAAAAAGAAAACAGTGGTTGGGAGAGTTTTTAAAAAACAAAAAAATGAAAAACCTACCCATTATTTGGATTCAAACCAAAGTCTTGCCCCATGCAGCTTGACCAATGAGATGCTGATTAAGAAGGGTAAGCTTGCCTTCCTTATTTTTAGAAGATAACAGTAAAATGTCTGTGGACATACCACAAGGAAGGGCAATTGGTTTTGCAGAGTCGTAGAAAAGAAATTATGACAGGAAACCAACAACTGTAAATCTATTCATAATAAACTTTTAATTTACAGCTTGGACAAACTACTCTTGAACATATTTCAATTTTAATATGTAATTTAAGAACGTAGAATGCATTCTATAAAGGAAAGGAAAACTTTTTCTCCTTATTTGATGAAAATATTTTGAACAAAAACACAGACGTGAGAAATCAAAACCAATCTCAAAATTATCTAAACTCAGCCTTCAACAAAACTGTGTGCAATGTTGTGAATCAGGAGGTCTCCGCAGCTTCATGAGGCAAATGGGTATTTCCACCTCAAAATGGCTCCATCGGCACTTACGCTAATGATGTACTGATTTCCTGGACTTATCCGAATGCGCGTGATGTTGCCACTGTGTCCAACCCCAACGTGAGTCACTTCACCCTCATTATAATCCCAAACTTTGACCAGATGGTCATTTCCCCCTGGAAAAAAAAGAAAAAAAGACATTTATATAGCATCACTGTAATAGAATTAAACAGCCCTAATTTCAAATAACTGGATCATTTTCAACATATTCCCCATGTGCCAACTTAAAGGAAGAAAAGTATGTCTTTATAATAATTCTTTTCCTTGATTATAAAAGTCTATATCTGTTGTAGTAAATTTGAGGGGGAACAGGGATACAAAGAGGTGATATCACCCTTGATCCTATCACCCAAAAATAACCACTAGTAACATCTTGGTTTAGTTTCTTCCAGTCTTTTTGTCTATGAGTGTACAGGTATACACATATATCTGTGTATGTGATTGGGATTGCACCACATCTGGTTTTATATCTTGTTTTCAGTCAATGTTTTTGTAAAACTTTAGTTCATTGGGGACATTTATTTGCTAATATCCTAAAGAGTCAAATAGCCCAGCAAGAAATGATATTGATCATTGATCTTGTTTCTATAGGCATGTTGTGTGGTACCTGCCTCCTGGAAATGCTGACTTAAAAGCTGGTCATTTTAGACTTCAGCAAGAAATAACAAAGCAAGGCACACTAAACAGCCTGAGCTTTTTAAGGCCCATTTGTATCATCAGTGCCTTTCACAAAAAAAGAAAAAAAAAAAAGGAAAAAAGAAGCCAGCAATGTAAGGCTTAGCTTTAATTTGTGCCCCAAAGGCTCTTGGGCAAATATTTCCTCTCATTGGAATCTAGCTTCTGGATTTTACTTTTCCAGCCATACTGACTGCAGTGCTCAGGACTGAATCAAACCGTGTTGCCCTTTAGACCCTTTTTTTGTCACTTTCAGTTGCCTCCTGCCTGGGAATTCCATGTTCCTATCTAAATAAGTCAGGCTTGGCTTTTTTTTTTTTTTTTCTTATCCCAGAACTCACCTGTGACAAAGTACACTCCTTCCACTGTGATATCCATACCGTTAATTGACCCAGACAAGGAACCTTCCAACTCTCTGATTACTGACCCATCAAATACTTCCCAATAAGCAATCTGTAATTCAGGAGAGAAGCATTAGGCAGAATTCATCTCGGTGGAATCATCCGCACACATGCTAACAAAAGATGGTTCTACTTTATATAGAAGGTAGCAAAAATGTATCATGGGTTGATATGTCTGCTGAAATTATAAATAGGCTAGAGCAGGGGGTGGATAAACCATTTTAATATATTTAGTATTGGCTTTTGAATTCCAATTCTATTTAAAGAGATGTTGATATGCTGGTAAACCCGGATTGTGGCAGAAAGTGCTTTTGATCAGTCTAAGCAGATTGAGTATGAAGCAAGCTGTAAAAGAAAAAGGAAAAGGTCATTGCATCCACTTTCCCACATCTACCCTTGGATCAGGAAAGTGAAGGTTCATGCCTGATGGAAGGGGAAAGCATTTCCCTTCTTCGGATTGGGAAAAGAACAATCCAGAAAGTTTAGAAGACTGGGCCTGTTTATTCCCAACATTCTCTTCTGCCCCAGAGGAATAAAGCATTCCACAAGATGGAGCTTAAAGGCAAACTGATAATATCCCTCCCTTCTTGTACAGCCAATTTAGAAAGAAATAAAATTTCTTTCTAAAGAGTACCAGGAATCAGGAGTATGAACTTAGGCACGCATTTCACCCTTTTCTCTTTGATGTTGATGGAAATTCGCTGTGTTCCAGTCATTATGCCAAGAATCTGTATTCCTCTGAATCTAGCTAGAAATTGTGTGTGTGTGTGTGTGTGTACACACACACACACACACACATATATATACAGATATGTATATCTTTAATTTCTGTTGATGCTTTATTTCTTTAACATAACGTTCTGTTTTCACAGTGAAAACAGAAAGGACTATAAAAACACACCCAAATCCTTATTTCTCAGGAGGTACACCCATGTAAGTAATTTGTGCTTTCTTGGCCAAATAAGTCAAAGTGAACCCTCTCCTAGGCAGTCTTATCAGTCCTCAGGCTTTTCTGGATGTCCTCTGCCTGGGATGGTCTTCCCTGACATTTCAGCATGGCTAGGTCCTTTTGTCACTCAGGCCTCAGCTCAAACGTCACCTCCTTAAGGAGGCCTTCACTTACCATCCTAGCTAAAGCAGCTTTCTTTCCCTCAGCCAGTATCATATAACCTGTTCTATCTTCTTTTTAGCTCTTTCGCCATTTCCTATCATCTTGTTCACTTATTACTCATTGTTCATTCATCTATTTGTTTGCATGTATACTGTCCAATTCCATCCCCGCCTACCCAAAATAAATGCATAAAATAAGTAAACTCCATGAAAGTAGGGATACTATCATGTCCCCAGCACTTAGAATAGTTTTACAGACTCATGATTTATGGTTTAAATGTTTCGGTAAAAATTCTAATAAGGAAATAGACTTTCAAATTTCATAAATTGAAACCTAAAATATGGCAGATATCACACCAATTTAGAAACTTTATGAACCATATGTAAAAGCATTCATAGTAATGTGTTTAACTCCCTAATATCCATTCTACTCCAGTTCCAAGAGGAAGCCCACTTAGACCACAAGTCAAACCTGGGGTTGAGGAATGGGCAGGATGAGACACAAAGAAACTAATAAGGCCGACCTATAGAAACAAGAACTGAGGCAGATCTCCACACCCTCTCATAACATTCTATCTATGTCAGGCAAATCCTAATTGGGTCAGGCAACATTTCTTGGGTTTTTTATGGCAAAGTGTCTTTGGGCAGTAGTTCCCAATCACCTGGGAAGCTCAAACAGGAAAAAGCCCCTCTCCTAGATTCTAATTTGGGGATGGTTGCTGGTAGGGAGTGGGAGAGGCAGTTTTAGTATTTTCCCTACAATATTTTTAACTCATCAACTTTTTCTGTAGCTAGGGAAAAAAAAATATTCAATGTCTTAAATTATCTCAAAGTAATCTCAAACTCTGAATTATAAGAATCCAAATCCATTCATTGGATATGCAGGTAATTAGGCTGATCTGACATGGCCGGCAGGGTGGATGACACCTTAGTGTCCTTACCCCTCCGTGTCCTTACACCTTAGTGTCCTTGCCCCTCCATGTCCTTACACCTTAGTGTCCTTACCCTTCCTTACCTCTCTTCTAAAGCCTCTTGCTTGCTCCAAGGGGAAACATTGCTCCCAAAAGGACCAATCTTCACCCAAGGACATGAACTCTCCAGCATAAGAGATTTTAAATGATGAAGTAGAGTGATGAGAGACAAGGAACTCTGTTGTCATTCATTTTGAATTTAGTCAAAGTGACAGCTGGTTTGGGCACAGCAATTCTTTTCTGGCCTCAGAAATTTCCTAATAATTAAAATCAATATTCACTGAGAACCTACTATGTGCTAGCATCCTGCTTTTAGCACTATATGCGAGCATTTCTTTAATCCTCACAGCAACTCTAAGAGGTCGATGGTATCATCATTCCATTTTACAGATGAGGAAGTGATGGCACCAGAAGATTACACGGCATTTCCAAAGTGACACACCTGATCAACAGCAAAACTGTCATTTGAACTGGAATGACTCCAGAGTCTGCACCCTCAGCCACAATGCTTCATTGCTCTTTTCTTGTACCAGGAAGATCTTAATTCTTGCTGATAATGGTTACCTTTCTGTCTGTCCCACTGGTGATGATCTGGAACTCTTCAGGGTGATAACAAACACATTGGAATAAGGTGTTTGCCAGGATCATCTGATTTCTTCTAAGATGCCTGAAAAATAGATTCAAAAGGTGTGAAATTCAACTTTCTGTTCCCTAGAAAATGTATTTACTATTTAAACTGGATTTGGTACAAGTTTGGATTTGGGTTGCTTTATTTATTCCAGATTTCTTACTCTGCCTGCTCCACTTCTGCATTCTCCCATTGCACCTATGGGGCAGTCTGAAGATACTGGGAGGGGTTCTTTTCTAAAGAGAAAGCACTGGACTCCTCAAGTTCCAGTGAAAAGGAAGTTTGAGAGGCTGACCTCAGAGCCAAGCTGCTGTCTTCCAGAGAAAGTACTTTACTCCCGAGGTTGCCATTTCGAAGTGAAGGTCTCTACAAAGCTGAGCAGCAAAGTGTGGGGAAGGAAGGGCTTTATGAAAATGGATATTATTGAGCCTTACCTCTGAGGATATGGATTCAGGAGGGTGGTATGAAGCCCAAAGAACTGCATTTTTAATCAGCATCCTAGTTGATTCTAATGTGTATGTAGTTTGAGAACTATTGCTTTAGGTGCTATATCAAAAACTATGTAAATTAGCTTCTCCTTCCATAGACAATGTAGCTGGGTCGCCATCTCATAGGTGAGGCTCTATTGGCTAAAATAATGCACGGTTTCTTCTTATTTTGGAAGTTTTCAAACATGGTATCTGAACTGACCATTTGAAAAGATTTTAGCACAAATTAACAAAATATTTCTGCTTTAAAAATTTCAAGTGGTCACAAACCATTCATGGAAACAAGCATAGACATGCCCTTCTAGTTACTAATTTTCCCAAGGGAAGTTAGGTGTAGGCCAACACCTCCCACAAGTGCGGTCCCTGAACCAGCACCAGGGGCATCATTTGGGAGCTTTTACAAATGCAGGATCTCAGATGCCACTCTAGATCTACTGAATCAAAATCTACATTATTACAAGAGTCCCGGGTGATTTATATGCACATAAAAGTTAGAAACACACAGAGCCAGAAAGCAGAGGCTTATTATTATTATTATTATTTTGGTTTTTATTATTATTTATGCCTACAGCACCTGGTCTTCCTAGGTGGCCTCCCATCCAAGTGCTGACCAGGCCTGACCCTGCTTAAGCTTCTGAGATCAGACATCGGGCTTGTTCAGGGTGGCATGGCCATAGATCATGGACCATGGCTCCACTGAGGTGTGAACACAGGACTTTGCATGTAAAGCAGATGAGCTAACTGCTACACTATGGAACCACGTCCATAAGTTTTGTTTTATAATGTATAAAATAAGAAATGTTCTGCCTTTGCCTTTAGTTCCCCTTCTCGTCTGTCCAATCGAGAACATTTCATATTCTTCTGCTACATACATATATATGTGTGTATATATATATATATTTTTTTTTCTCCCACTTCTATACTTAATGACATCTAGTGCATTTATACGTAGAGGTTAGGCATCTTAGGAGTGGTAGAGGTGTGCTGGGCAGGGAAAGGGGTTAGGAGAATAGGGTCTAATTCTAAATAAAAACATACAGCAAAAATGCTTATAGTAAAAAAAAAATAATAATAATAATAACCATCCTTGAAAATCCTTGAATTACTCCAACAGTAGAGTTTATGTGCTTTGGTCTAGTTAGCTTGGAATCAGGCACTCTGGGGAGGTAGCAATATGCTTACAATATGAGTCCCTGAGAATGTGGCCTCATTCTGGGCTTGACCGGACTGCATAGAATGACCATAGGAAATGTTGACATTACTTATTTCCCTTCTCCCTTTTGAGGGAATAATTAGAATTAAATTAGTGTAAGTTAAATCACGCTTCACTGTGTGTATCCAGAAAGTGACTTCCCTGTCTGTCCAGAAACTTCTAACATTCAGCTCTTCCTGAAAACTATACCCTTTCTATCAGCTTCTGCGAACCCTGAGCAGCCATGGAGATGAATGACCTCTGATGAACATTCCTCACATTGCCTTAAGTAAGATTTCTACCCTTTACGTGAATCTTCTTTAAGGTTCAGTATAATGCCATAATTATTGGGTTTGTAAGTGCTGCTTCGTCCTCCCCATTATAGGTACCCACACGAGGTCCCAAATGATGCAAGTGCCATCCGTGCTGGCTGTGACGCACTCCTCATTGTTTTTCTTCACCCGAATGCAGGACACGGAAGACTTGTGCTCCTTTAGGGCCTCTTCCAGCTTCTGGGTCTGGCAGCCTATCTGCCACACCCTCACCTGAAAGCCACAAAGCACAGGCTCTCAGTACAAGCTGGGACTTCTGATGGGATAAAAAAATTCCAAGAGCTTTTTCACTTCTGCTCTGCTTGACTTGTTATTCTGTTTTGTTCTGTTTTGTTTTGTTTTGTTGTTTTTTTTTAATTTCCCTGTTTTCCTCTCAGTTCGGTGGGGTGGGAATGCTAAATTGTAGACCAAGACTGTTTTTCCGTGGAGCTCGGAAAATGCTCCCATTGATCCTGCACCTGCTCCTACTTTCAGGGCCGAGAAACGTAGCAGACACCTGCCACTAAAACCAATAATGCAAGGGCTGCTGCTAACTCAAGTGAAATAATGTGTCCACTCATTACTGCTGAGCATTGCTCTCAAATTTATGGTGCCATCAGGAAGTCTTTTAGGTACTCAGAGCCATAATTTAAACTTTCACATCAGCTGCTCAATTTTAATCATTTAAAAATCAGTGGGTCTCAACCCCATCAAGGCCAATACCGTTTTTCTATAAAAAAATGTTTTCTAACACCCCTTTTTCTATAAAAAATGTTTTCTAACATCCCTTTGAGAATTTCATTCCCAAAATGAAATTCATAGGTAATATAACTATCTACACACAAAATTTCAAACCAGTCAATATGATGCCCTAACTGTAATAAAAAAGATAAGCAAAGGAAAGTTATTTAATTATTATTGTATGTCCTGTAATGGATAAGTGTGCTGTCACAACCCTACCAGAAAACATAGTAATGTATTCAGATGCTTATACTTTTTTATAATGAATATGTTGAATTTATGAAAAATAAAAAGCAGAAATTATCTTGTATAAGTACTATCAGACAATGAAAGAACAGTAGTCTAGGTGAACACTAGACTAAAAGCTAGTGTTAGGATGAGTAATTTATTTGTACTTTATAAGAGGAAAATAACCTTAAATGAAATTTAAAAATCATTCTAAAATAATTTCTTAATGAAGAAGATGCAGAAGCATGAGATTTTCCCAAATGAACTGGGCCATATTCATTTCTATGGTGTCCAAGTAATTCCCTATGTATGATATGTGATGGGATAATGACTATTGCCAAGGGAAATAAATCTCCAATCTTGAAACCCCACTACATGTGGAGGTACACATTTGGTCTTTTTCTAACTAGAATGATGTGGGTACTGGCCAAACAGCCCCCGAACTGGGCATTAGCCCTTTAATTGCAGGATTGCAGAGGGCATTGGGTATTCTTGGGGGAAAAGAGATAAGGTGGTGGGATTAGGGTCCTTGCAACTCAGGCAATAGCCACTTACCAATGAAAGTGAAAGTACTTGAGGATTTTAGCAACTACTGCATTAATACCAGTGTACATGTGACCAACCAACAGCCCTGGTCTACAGTGCTTACAAAGACTTTAAAGACTATATCATTTTGAAGGAAAGGTCTGGAGTAGCTGTGGGAAATGGGAGGAATGGCTGATATAGTGAAAAGATTGCTGAGCAGGGCCAAGGACAATGAATTTGTAATGTGTGATTTTTTCCAGCACCTCTCATCAGCTCAGGTTCAGGTACCTAGAATAAAGATGGTCTGGTCCAAGCCAAGTTTGGGCATCAGCAAAGCAGGGCGATGGTCTAGGGTTAGACAGTTCTATAGAGCACCTGAAATGCAACTAGTCCAGATGGAGATGTGCTCTTCATCTCTGGTAAAATGCACATCAGATTTTAAAGACTTAGTACAAAATAAATAGTGTTAAAATATCTCATTGATAGGAGTGCTGTTATCTTCACTTTATGTGCAGGAAATTAAAGCACAGAGAGGCTTTAGAATGTGTTCTTTAGAACCCACCCCGGGTCACACAGCTGGGAGGTGGTGGAAGTGAAATCTGAGCCCAGGCAGTGTGACTTCAGAACACAAACACCAAGCTACTAATCTGCTTGGCCCAAATTCTGCTAAAGGCTATATCATATCGAGATGCTATCTTTCTTCTCCCTGATGTCATCCCTATGATAGCATGGAGAAAAAAAAGGAAAAGAAAACATCCAGTGTTGAGACAGGAAAGATAGGAAAACAGCTGGGGAGTAAGGGAAGGGAGGCACTGAGATGAATGTGTGAGTGAAAGAATTTGTATGCTCCTCAAAATGATGAGAGGAAAAGGTCAAGTGTAATAATTTTAAAATAATGGTTGAAATGTTGGGGTAGTTTAAAGAATTGATTCTAAAACTAGCATCTCTTTTAAAAAATAAGATAAAGACAATTTATATAACTATGGTCTTTGATAGAAAAGAACAAGTATATATTCCAAAACTCTGGCAAAACACCAACTTGGATTCATAATTTGATTCCACACAGAACGCTTTCATGTCTGCATCCTTTCTGTGAACAAATGTATTTATATGTATTATAATTTAAATTTATGATAGGGTTTCATCAAAACCTTAATTTGGTCCTGCCAGACTCCCAGCACAGGTTTTTAAAAAATCAAATAAGTGACTTCCTATGAAGCAGTTGCACTAAACCAAGGGATATTTTTTAAAAGATTCTGCCTTCAAAAACAATACCTCCCCTTCCCCACCGCCGCTGATGACCCTTTTACAGTCACTGGTGGTAGCGATGGCCGTCACTCCAATCCTGTGGGCATTGTTAATGACATACATCAGCCGGCCTGTCTCTGGGGCAAAGGCTCGGATTTTACCATCATTCCATGCTGCCATGAAAAGAAAATAATAAGAAGGCAGGATCAGTATATTATAAATACACTCTCTGCAGACTTTGCTCTTCTAAATCATAAACGAGAGTCAGGATTGGGAAGTAGAGGTGGTAATAAAGGAAAAAGGCCGGTCCTCCACCAACTGCCAAGAATCATATCCCTTTTTTCCCCTGATTTCCAAACTGGTCACACCTGGCTGAGGGGAATAAGTGGCTTCCCTTAGCTGAACTTGCCTCCAGGTGCATCCCCTCCAGGAGAGAGAATTTGGAGTGGGGAGGAAGGGGAAAGGCCAGCTCCCACCTCTCCCATGAGCTGCAAAACTTGTATATTCAACAAGCAAGTGGAAATCACACCTAGAGTGTATAATTAAATCCTCAAATAAATGTTGGCTTCCCACCCCTCCTGCCACCTTTAAACCTGATGCTCTTTACCACACTCCCACCATCTTCTCCATCTCAATGAAAGTTGCCACCGTCTATCTAGTTGCTCAAGTCAAGAACCTCACAGTCATCTTTGATTCTCCTCTATTCCATCCACTCAGGCCAACCCAACATTAAATCCATCAACAAGTCCTATCAGCTTTACAGTTAAAAACCATTCTGAATCTGAACACTTCTTAAGTCCTTGGACCACCATCACCCAAGCCAACAGCTTCTTCCCTGGTCTTAGACTCTTGCTTTGCTACAATCAACTCCTATGCAGGAGTCAGGGTGAACCTCTTAAAACCATGTTACCACCTTGATCAAGAAATTTCAAAAGCCTCAAACTCCTCTACTAGAACTCTCCCTGAATGGTGCCCCCAACTTTACCCACTAAGCTCCAGACACGATGGTCCTCTTTCTAGTCCTCAAATATTCCAAGTGATTTCCCACTTCGAGACCTTTTGTAATTGCTGTTCCCTCTGCCTGGAGTGCTCTTCCTCCACATCTTTACATGGCTGGCTCCTTCTTATCATCTTTAGTCTCACCTCTTGACATTAGCAATTTTAAATAGGACGCTCAAGGCAGATCCCATTTCAGCAAACTTGAGGAGTGAGGGAGTGAAGAAATGCGTCCTGGAGCCATCTGGGAAAAGAACATTCCAGGCAGACTAAACAGCTAGACTAAAGACCCTATATGCATTATTTGTGGGAAATATCAAAGAATCAAGTATGGCTAGCAAGGGTGAGTGGGAAGAGACAAAGTCAGAGGTAAGACGGTAAAGGTGAAAGAGGTGAGAAGGTCACATATGGCTTTGTAGGCAAGTGCAGGTCCTTTGCAATTAAAAGAATTACAAAGAGCGAAAGAACTTTGAACCCTGGAAATAGATGATCTGACTTACTTTAATACGATATTTCTGGCTTCTGTGTTGAGAATAGACTGAAGGAGAAAAGTGGTGGGCAGGGAGGGGTAGAAGTAGAGAGACCTGGTAGGAAACTACTAGGGTAATCTAGGAAAGAAGTGATGGTGCCTGATATATCTTGGATATACTCCGAAGGGGGAATCATTAAGGAAAGTGGGGTGTAAGAGAAAAGGAGGAAGTAATGATAACCCGAATGTTTGTTAGCTCTAAGTGTAATGTAAGTCAAGAACTCCTGGTGGTCACCATGTGGAGAAAAACATGCCCTAAGGCGAGGCCAATACAGAGGAAAGGGAGCCAAGAAAAGAGGGGATGAGATAGGTTCCTGATATCACAATTTTAATAGCTACATCTAAAGATCCACTTGACTTTTCATTGATGTGAACCAGCAAATTTACTTTTTGACCACTGAAGAAATTAATATATGTATTGAACATAAGAAGATATTAAGAAATTATTACCTTATAGGAAAAATTATTTTTAGAGATGCATACTGAAGTATTTAGAGGTGGAATATTATGATGTCTATAATTTATATTAAAATATATTGGCATAAAATAATTAAGTTAAAAATAAATTTGATTTGAGGTGTAACTTAAAGTCAGGTTTTTATCCCTTGAGCAACAAAAGGGGTTCTAACATGAGTGCCCTGTACTCACTAAGGCCTCAAATCCATTTTGCAATTGAATTACTAAATTTCCCTGCTAGAGTAAACCACATGTTATATGTAGCAATTTGGGAGAAGAGAAACTGCTATTTGGTTCTTCCTAGCTCAGAAAATCTCCCAGCTGGAAAGGAACTACAAACAGAGGATAGAATAGAAGTAAGAAAGAAGTAGAGAGAGGGAGGCTGCTTCAGATTATCCACATGTGGAGACTAGCGTATAATGAGAATAGCAAATCTTGGAATGCCAACATTACCTGAAATGATGCTCTTGCCATCCCTCATGAAATCAATGCCATGGCAGGTCATGTTGGGTACAGTGATCCGCAGCAGCTCCCTGTTGGAGAGTGTATGCCACACTCTAATGTCCTTCTGGGCACAGGTGGCAAATAGTTCAGCAGTGCCACTGAAAAGAAGCCACTGAGAGAATAAGAGTTGCAGCCATAAAAGATGCAGTGTTCATTAGATGCACGTTTGACACTAAAATGTGTTTCATAAGGATACAGGGAAGAAGGCCTTTTAGGCATCAATTATCACAAAGCTTGACGGTCTTACAGCTTTCTTCTGTAAAATGGCGTTTGATGCCCACAAATCATCAGTGAACAATCTTTTGCAGTCCTTTCCCTTGAGGAAGAGTTGGGACAAAGTTGCTCAAAAATAAAATGTCAATGTAAAAGTCTTTCAATGTCCTGATAGACTAGAGGGCAGTAAGTAACATTTCTTGGAATAAAGTACATCTGTGAAATATTTATATTAAAGGAGGCTAACCAAAAATTTGCAGTAAAGTAGATAATCAAAATTTCAAAGAAGAAAAGGAAAGCGGTGCTAGAATTCATGTTTGCAGATAATCCAAAACATTTCTTTGCTTAGTTATGAGAAAATAAGAGATTGTGGATAAGAAAGAGCATCCCAGAATAATAGATGTGTCAAATTTTTTTTTTAAAGGACAACTTGTAAATAGAATGAAAAATACCATTATGTAAAAAAAAATCACATATTATTCCAATTCAGATATGAAAGGGAATTAGAATACTAGGGTACAATAAAAACCATCTGCTTTATCAGTATGAATTTCTAGCTACAGCCTCTGTGGAGACTGAGCTAACTTTTAGATTTAAGAACTTCTCCAGAAATTTCTATATTTCATTATAAGCACATTCATGAAAAGAGAATCCTTCTCTCTTACTTTAAGATCTATTCACTTTTGAATTGATAGAAAATAAGTGGAATTTTTCTACATATTTAGCTTCAGGGCTTGGAGGTAAAATTATAGTGCTGGACTTGTTACTTAGAAAGAGTAAGTGATACACAGAACAGCAGATGAGATGAAGTGCCTTGCCAGACAGTCCTGATTAAGAGAGATAAATCTAGCCAATCTTAGAATAATAATATTTATTTGACAAATGATAAGTTTTATATTGGTTACTGCCTTCAGTGACTAAGCTCCTCCTTTGGAAAAAAATGATCTCTTAAAGCGGTATATAGACCCCTCATGAAAATCAAATATTATAGAATGAATGTACCTAGAAGTTTCCTAAATTCTCCCTATCCTTGATTAGCAGTCCACTTCCTTAGGAGTCAAGTCTAGTCCAAAAGGAGCCATTCAAGTAATAGATTGCCCTTAGTTTAGGATCTGGAAGGTTATGTTTTAGGGGGAAAAAAAAGAAAGAAAAACTAAATGCATCAAGATGGTACCCTAGGCTCATATATTTCCTCCCTCCCATCTAAAATCCCATGAAAGGGATATAGAGGTAGAGACAGAGATAGAGACAGAGACATAGAAATAAGAGATAATAGACATAGAGATGTCTATTTTCTTAACAATATAGGAAAGCAGGGGAAGATTATTATCAAATAGACCAGAAGCATTGAGGATAAACAGCAATCAGCCAGATAAAATCTGTGGGCAAACAAAATTGAGGGAATTCTTCATCAGAGACCTATATTTCAAAAAAAGCTAAATAAAATGTTATAGAATTAAAGGAAATAACACAAGATGACAACTTAGATATTTAAGAAAGAATGAAGAACATCAGAAATGCTCAAATATGTGGGTAAGCACAAAAGTCATATATTTTTCTTTTCTTCTCTTAAATTCTTGAAAATATATACAACTGTTTAAAGCAAAAATTATAATATTGTGCTGATGAATTTATAATAGAAATAGGTATACATGAAAACATAGCACCAAGGACAAAAGTAGGTTTAAGGGAAACATATTGTTGCAAAGTTCCTATTCTGTATTTTACTTGAAGTAATTCAGCATTAACTTTAAGCAGACAGTGATATGTTAAAGATTCATACTGTCATCCTTAGAGCAACCACTAAAAAATTAATGCAAAGATATGTAGCTAGAAAGCCAACAGAACAATTAAAATGTAATGCTAACAACATCTGATTACTATAAAAGGTGGCAGAAAAGAACTAATAGAAGAACAAAGAACAGATGAGCTAAAAGGAAACACATAACAAAATTAAAGATTTAATACAACTGTATAAAAAATTACATTTAATGTAAATAGATTAAATATTTTAAATAAAAAGTAAGATTACTAAACTAGATAAAAAGGCAAGTTATAATTGTGTGTTGCTTTAAGAGATCCATTTTAAATATAAAGATATATATCAAAAATATGTATTGAAAATAAGAAGATTTTTTAAAATATATAAAGAGTAAGGAAGCTGAAATAAGTATATTAATATAAAAAAGAAATTTCAAAGAGAATTATTAGAGATGAAGAGGGACATTTAATAATGATAACAATGTCAATACATCAGGAAGTTATATATATGTATATATATAACAGAGCTTCAAAAATATATGAAACAAACTGACAGAAATAAATGGAGACATCTGTATTCATTGCCTGAGATGCCAACAACTTCTCTCATTAAATGATAGAACAAGTAGACAAAAAATTACAAGAATAGTAAGATCTGTATGACATTAACATTAGAAGCATTCATAGAGAAAAATAAAAACCTACTAAAGTATATATTGAATTATTCCATTTAAGTAAAGTTCAAAAGCAGATAAAATTAATCCACGGGGCTAGAAATTCAGGTAGTGATTATCTTTAAGGAAGAGAGTAAAGGTAGTAATTGGGAGGGACATTCTGCGGTAATGGAAATAAATGTTCTATTGCTTGGCTAGGGTGGCAGTCATATAAGCATGGTATTTTGCTGAGATGGTTACTTATGATTTATGAACTTTCTGTATGTATATTTCAATACAAAGTTCATTACAGTTCCTTTTACACCTAGCCAAACTATTGTCCAAGTCTGAGGGTAAAACAAAGATATATTCAGATAAGTAAGGACCAAATTTTTTATACACAGATATCTCTGAAAAAATTACCCCTCTAAAAAAAATCAAAGGGGGAAATGTGTGAAAAAAAGTGATAAAAGAATTAAAGTTATAGTTAAATATAAGTAATTGATTGTAAAAAAAGTAATAATATAATCTGTATTTGTAATTTCAAATAATTTTAGCATGGTAAATGGTAAAAGAAAGGTAAAGATGGAAATAAAATATGCTGAGACTTGCTTTTTTGAAAAATAGGGTATAAATGTTGGTTAACTAAAGTCTTTGACAGAAAAATCTGTTTAAATATATACATTAAAAATTCAAGGATAATCACAAAATTTAAAAAAAGATTAAATAAATAGTTTCCAAGTCACCTGCAGTGGGGAAGGGGAAGACTACACCAAATAAAACATGATTACTGCAACAAAAGACAAGAAAAGAAAAAAAACAGGAAACATGTTAAATAAAAAATATAAACTTATTAGATAGTAATATGTATAAATGGATTAAATTCTTTAGAAGGCCAAGACTTATCTAAAACTAAACAAGACAAATAGGTTGAAAATAAAGAATTGGAAAAAGACCTACAGTTGCTTGTTTCTATAATGTGTATTAGCTCATATGCAATTAGTTAATAGGCAAATGATAGTAGAATATTACAGAAGTTGCACTGGTTTATACAAAATTTTTCCCAGTATATTAATGTTTTGGTATACAAAATAATAGCAGTTAAAAATAAGATACATCATCATAACTAAATTAGCAATTAGAAGAAGAATGCAGTCTTGTAACATGATGCTCATTTACTCCATGTTCCTCTTAGCTCAGCTGTCTCCACAACTCAGCATGAGGAATGGGTAGTGACTACTAGTAGAATTTTTTTCGGGATAATGAAATGTTCTAAAATTAGATTATGGTGATGGTTGCACAACTCTGTAAACATGCAAAAAACAAAAAACACCACATTGAATTATACATTCTGAGTGGGTGAACTTTATGGTCCATAAATTGTATTTCAATAAAGCCACTTTTCAAAAAAAAAAAAAAAAAAAAAGGAAAGAAAAAGAAGAGTTATAAAACCTGAATAGATCAATAACTATATGATAATTTGAAAAGATAACTAAAAACCTACTCTTATAAAAAGCATCCAAACTAAATAATTTTACAGAAATCTCCTTAGAAAAAGAGGGAAAAAGAGATAAGGAAATGACCAACCAATTTTCAAAAGAGATTCACCTAACAAGAAGCACCAGCCATCTTTACTATTACAAATGTTTGGAAAAACCTAATTATGATGACCTGAAGAACCAAAACTACCTTTTATGATCTTAAGAATTGAGTTTTCAAACTGAGTCTTGCTCTTTAAAGAACAATAATTGTGAGCTTTGTGTGGGATTTATCCAGAAGATCCGGAAGATCTCTTATCTGGAAGACCCAATTGGTACAAAACAAATGACTTGTAAGAAGTTTGAAAAAAGGCACTACTAAGCTTTTTCCAGATAGCATTGGGAAAACATTTTGCAGTCTGTTTATCCTTTCCATGATAGATTTAACAGAAATCTAACACTCTAAAGAAGCCCAAATTTAAATTGTAGAAACTAATGTAGCTATATAGGAAAGGCAATAGAAAGTCTATTAAAATAATTCACTCCAATAGAAAATTTTAAAGAGAAAAAATCATAATCTATTATGATTTATTATGATCTATTATGCTAATAGATATTGAAATGTATTAATAAAATTAAATTTCCTTGCAAACTGCATCAAATCTCCATGTTCTTATTGTTTTTAGGGGTAAAATATATTCCTTTTCTACTTACAATGGAAAGACAATGTCCTGGACAGCTTCGAAGTGACAAGTTGCAATGAGAGTCTCTTTGAAATCTGTGAAGTTGACACGATAAATGTGTGATTCTTCTGTTCCTACAAAAAACTGGTGTCCTTCTCCTCGAAGTGTGATAGAAGTGATGCCACCTTGTAACTGGAGTTTCCTTTAAGGAGAAAAAAAAGGTGAAGTAGATTCACTTAATCAATGATTATTAACCATCTGAAGTGTTACAGAGGTTACAAATCAGGCATATGACCTGGGACATGCCTTCAAGGTGAGAAAGTTGGAAAAGCAGACAATATTGGGTACCCAGGGTCAGCAAAGGGAGAAGCAAGCATAGGTTACAATGCTCAGGAAATCTTCATCAGTGAGATGGTCTGAAATGGGTTGTGCAACATGGTAGGATTTGGATAAAGAAAATGTTCCAGGCAGGCATATGGGCACAGATGACCATGGCAATTAAATACTCATTAATTCCATTTCTGGGAAATAATCCTAAATTTTGGGGTGGGAGGAAATATCTTTATGTCAAAAGATGTTATTATAACTTTATTTAAAAGGGTGAAAAGTTGGAAGCAACCTAAATATCTAATTGTAACAAAGTGATTAAATGATCTATGGGACAGCAATTCAAAGAATATTTGCTTAGCCATTAAAATCATAAAATATTATGGAGTGTATATACATATATTTTACCACATAATTAAAAAATTATATAGTAATTATATAGAAAATGCTTATAATGTTTACATTAACTAAAATCAGAATATAAAATTTTATATACAAAATAGGTATAATTATTTTATAAATTATATGAATAATACATACAAGAAGAAATAAAAGTTTAATCATGGCTATCTTCATCAGAACTTTCAGGGATTATTTTATCTTCTCCCACTTTACAAATCTCTCTGCTCTCCAAATGTTAGTAAGTATAAACTTTAAAAAAAAAAAAAAAAATATATAAATGAACGTGGTCCTAGAAACCCAACCTTCTATGCAACTTATTTAGTTTTGACAATAAGAAGTCAATAGGTGTTCTTGGGGAAGGAATCAACATGGGAAATACAGTATTTTACAAAGACTCATGTGTTGGTGGAAGACAAACCTTGTAGTAATTGCTTTGAGTCTAATTACTTTCATTACAATGGGAACAGTTATGCATTTAAAAAAAAGGCTAAAAATTAGGGGGTTAAATCGCTAGCTATTAGGGAAATGCAAATCAAAACCACAATGAGATACCATCTCACACCTGTTAGAATAGCTATAATCAGCAGGACAAGTAATAACAAAAGGTGGAGAGGATGTGGAGAAAAAGGAACCCTCATGTACTGCTGGTGGGACTGCAAATTGGTACAGCCACTATGGAAAACAGTATGGAGGTTCCTCAAAAAAACTAAGAATGAATTGACCGAACATATGATCCAGTAATCCCTCTACTGGCTATTTACCCCACAGACTTGAAAACCCATATCCAAAAAGATATTTGAGGGCTGATGTTCATAGCAGCATTATTCACAGTGGCCAGGACATGGAAGATACCAAAGTGTCCTATGATAGATGATTGGCTAAAGAAGCTGTGGTACAAATATATAATGGAATATTACTCAGCCATAAGAAGAGATAAAATACTGCCATTTGTGACAACATGGATGGACCTCATCTATGTTACTGAGTGAAATAAGCCAGAAAGAAAACATTGAAAATCACATGGTATCACTTATATGTGGGATATAAACCTAAAAGCAACAAATAAGCAGGACAAACAAAGATTCATACACTATAGATTAGTGGTTACCAGAGGACTATAGGGTAGTGGTTACTAGTGGGGTGAGGGAGGAGGGGGGAGGTAGACAGGGTAAAGGGGGTTAAATATATGGTAGCTGAAGGAAACTGGACTTTGGATGGTAAACACACAAGAGAATAAACAGATGTCAAATGATAATGTACACCTGAAAATTATGTAATTGTATTAACCAATGTTACCCCAATAAACTTAATAAAAAATTTTTTAAAATACATAAAATAAAATTAGGAGGTTAATGTTCTATTATCACTGTATGTATCCGGAATCTACCCGATATTGTTCTTAAGTTTCCTCCCTCCCTTTTTCCCCTTCATAAAAGCACACAACTGGTCTCAATAAGATCTTTCTTGAGCAATGATCTTATTTCCTGATCTTAATAATATCTTTTCTGAATACTGAATTTAAAATTGCAACCTGTCCCTGCACCTCTTTAAACCCTAATCCCACTACTCTACATCCTACTTCATTTATCTCCATTGTTCTCATCACCTTTTACTACTATGTACTTTACTTGTTTATTATGTTTTTTCTCCTCCTAGAATATAAGCTCTGTGGGGGCAGGGATTTCTTATTTTTTGTTTACTTTGTTCATTGATGTCCCAAGCACCCAGAATAGTCCCTGGTACATATTCTTGGAATAGATTCGTTTGAATAAAGACACTGATGTTCATTTCTACAATGCATATGCAACTACTCCTGGCTCCTTTAGAGCTACCAGAGGCCATATGGACGATGAGTAGGGGGAATCTGGCTTTTGTTGAAGCTAAATTCAAGTTCTGCCCCTGCTCCTCTGTGAAGTGTCATTCCTGACCTTGCCATCCCAACAAGATCACTCCTTTCTCTGATCTTTACAAAATCCATGATATATTTATATGTTTTACTTTATCTGGACCATGAGGTGTTTGTATATAATAGGGACTTTTTACTTTATCCTTAAACCTGACTGTAAGTTCTGGGAAAGCAAAAATCAAATCTTATTTTATTTTTAAATAGCATCTAGCACATTGGTTTGGATGGAGGAGGTACTCAATAAGAACTTGTTGACAATGTATAAAGTTTTATTTTATTTTAATTAGGTCATGAAAAGTACATAGCATAGTATCTAGTACATAGAAACAGTAAATGTTTGCTATTTCTATCAAAACTTATATTCAAATGCATTAACTACTAGCAAAGTGCCTAGAATATAATAGGTACCCATTGCATAATAGATTTCATTGAATAAACCAATTGTGAAAGTTTGCATTTTGAGGTTATTTGTTGGATAAGTTTAAAACAGCATATTCCCTCTGTTATGGCTCAATGTATTAGCTAAATAAAAATTTATGTATCTATTAGAAGAGCAGTATTCCCCTGAATAATAGTGGACTACTTTGGTTTTATTCAACATAAGCCACTGTCTTTTCATTGGCAAAGAAATTCCATCTATTGTGATTCCAACTACTCATTTTAATAGCAAGATGAGATTGCTTAACAAAATATCACTTTGCCAATATTGTCTAAGTTGCTGGCTTTGAGAAAACCTCCCTCTGGTAGGTCTCTCCCCACAGGGTTGGGAACTTACTTTATGGGTTTGTAGCTGGGGCTTTTACAGAAGATCAGCAATCCAGCACCAGAGCCCACCAACAACCCCACCATCTTCAGGCACTTGATAGCTGACACTCCCTAGGGGTAGAAAAAGCATTAAGAAAAGGGCCTATTAGTTTCATCATTAAGAATCAATGCAGATTTCTGGTCAAAATGGTAGAGTAGGTAAAAGCTGTGCTGGTCTCCTTCCACAATCACATCAAAATTACAACTAAACTACAGAACAACTATCATTAAAAATTGCCTTAAGTCTAGATAAAAAGAAGTCCTATAACTAAGGACATAGAGAAGAAGCCACCTCAAGACTGGTAGGAGGAGTAGAGACATAAAACAAGCTGGTGCCACATTTGTGTGTGGCCTTTAAAAATTGGGAGGAATATCTTGGCTGTGGAGGTCCCCCTGGAGAAGTGAGAGGTCCTGGTCCCAAACCAGCCTATCAAGCCCAGGGTTCCAGTGCTACAAGAGAAGTCCCCACCATTTCTGGCTGTGAAAACCAATGGAGAGTATGACTGAGTGACATGAAGAGGGGCTAGAGTGCCAGGTGCTCCTCTTCGAGGCTCTGTGCCTGGACTTCCTTGCTGACGGACTCACTCACTCTGAGCTCCAGCACTGAACCAGCAGCTTGAAAGGCACCAGGAATATACAGGGAAGAATTGAGTTGTCAGGGCAAGGATAGTGGGGGCAGCTTTCTCCCAGACAGGAGTGCTGGCAGAATCCATTGTTTCTTTGTTGAGCTCTCCCCTCACCCAGTGTGCTAACACAGGCTGCTCCCCCATCTGAGTCTCTATTGACCTGACTAACACTGGTCACCCTACCCTGGTGATTCCCTGACGCCTCAACCCACCCAACTTGCAGGTCTACCTAAGATACTTCCAGTGGCTTTTCCCATACAATCAGTCTGTCTTGACTTCCCTAAAATCTCTCAGAGGTTCACAAGACCCAAATAAGCAGCATCTGACCTCGGCATGCCCCATACCTCTTGCTGAACTGCCCCAAGCCGAGCAGTAGTTGTGCCTGGCCTCTATTCATGGCTTGATCTCTCAAGGCACCAAGCCTAGCACAGTGTTGGCCATCTGTGGCCATCTTTGTGCCTCATGCCAGATGCCTCCAGGCAGGGCACGGGCTGCAGCTGAACTGGCCTCTGGCAGGGCCCCAGAGGTGGCATGCCTCCAGTGTCCACTTCAGATAGAGCCAGAGCACCACACAGCCACCTCTGAGGATGACACACCCAAAGGGCAGACTGGGCAGGCATCAGAGCTCCACTAAAGCAAATCCTGCTCTGCAGGGTAAGCCCCTGCACAACAGCTCCTCTACTATAGCAACCAGCCAGTCCTCACAATAAATTAGTCCAAGAGTCAATCCCTCCCACTGATGTGCAAACCAAGGCTCAACTACAACAAGAGGGCACATACAACCCAAGCAAGGGACATACTTGGAACACCCAGCTCAGGTGATCAAGGAAGACTGTGCCACTGGCCCCATGGGGCACTTACTACATTAGGCTACTCTACTAAAACCAGGAGACATAATAGCCTTACCTAATACATAGAAACTAAAACAAGGAGGCAGCTAAAATGGGGAGAAAAAGAAACATGTCCCAGATGAAATAATAGAACAAAGTTCCATAAAAAGAACTAAAGAAAATGGAGACAAGCAATCTTCCATTGCTATAATGATGCTCAATGATCCCAGTGAGAACTTCAACAAAGAGATAGAAAACATAAAAAAGAACCAGTCAGAAATGAGGAACATAATAACTGAAATAAAGAATACGTTAGAGGGATTCAACAGTAGACTAGATGAAGCAGGGGATCAAATCAGCAATTTAGAAGATAAAGTAGCAAAAAGCACGCAATCAGAACAGCAAAAAAGAAAAAAAAGAAAAAAAGAAGAATGAAAAGAAATGAGAACCGATTTAAGGGGCCTCTGAAGCAACATCAATCATACCAACATTCACATCATAGGGGTACCAGAAGGTCAAGAGAGACAGCAAGGAATTGATAACCTATTTGAAGAAATGACAGAAAACTTCCCCAACCTGGTAAAGAAAATAGACATACAAGCTCAGGAAGTGCAGAGCCCCAAACAAGATGAACCCAAAGAGGCCCACGCCAAGACATAACATCATTTAAAGGCAAATGGTTAAAGACAAAGAGAAAAATCTTAAAAGCAGCAAGAGAAAAGCAGTTAGTTACCTAAAAGAGAGCTCCTATAAGACTTCCAGCTGATTTCTCAACAGAAACTTTGTAGGCCAGAAGGGATTGACGTGAAATATCCAAAGTGATGAAAAGTAAAGACCTACAACCAAGATTACCTCACCCAGAAAAGTTATTATTTAGAATTGAAGGACAGATGAAGAACTTCCCAGTAAGGAAAAGCTAAAGGAGTTCATCATCACCAAACCAGTATTACAAAAAATAAGAGGGCTTTCTTGAAGGAAAAAAAAGAAGAAAATAAATAAATAAATAAAAACTATGAATAATAAAATGGCAATAACTCCATATCTATCCACAATTACTTTAAGTGTAAATGGATTAAGTGCTCCAATTAAAAGATAGTGTGGCTGAATGGATACAAAAATAAGACTCTTACATATGCTGCCTACAAGAGACTCTCTTCAGATCAAGACATGCACAGACTGAAAGTAAGGGCATGGAAAAGATGTTTTATAAGTGGAAACAAACAAACAAAAAGTTGGGTAGCAATACTTACACCAGACAAAATAGACTTTAAAACAAAGGCTATACCAAGAGGCAAAGAAGGACTCAGTAATTCTACTTCTGGATATTTATCCAAAGAAACCAAAAACTCTACTTTGAAGGAACATATGAATCCATATGTTAATTGCAGCATTATTTACAATAACCAAGATATGGAGTCAACCCAGGTATCCACTAATGGATGAATGGATAAAGCAGAGGTGGTACATATATACAATAGACTACTACTCAGCCATGAAAAGGAATGAAATCTTGCCATCTGCAACAACATGGATGGACCTAGAGTGTATTGTGCTGAGTGGAGTAAGTCAGACAGAGAAAGACAAATGCAATATGATTTTACTTACGTGCGGAATCTAAAGAACAAAATAAACAAACAAAACAGAAACAAACTAATAGATAAAAAGATCATGTTGATGGTTGCCAGTGAGGGCGGATGAAGAGGATGGGTAAAAAAGGAAAAGAATTGGTAGTTACAAAATTGTCATAAGGATATGAAGAATAGCATAAGGAATATAATCAATAATATTGTAATAACTATGCACAGTGTCAGATGGGAACTAGATTTATTGGGGTGATGACTTCATAAGTTATATAAATGTGCAATTGCTATGTTGTATACTTGAAACTAATATAATATTATATTTCAACTATAATTGAAAAATAAAAAATTATTTTAAAAAGAATTAATGCATGATCTGACACAAGGGGCATGGCCAGGGACATGTCCTTGTTGCCACACATTGCTTGGATAAGGCTCTTGAAGGTGTTGCCTATGATGCATTCTGAGTATAGTCAAAAGGGCTCAGTGCCAATAATGGGGTTTTGTGCTGGAAGAAGCCCTCTTGGTCCTGCAAGGAGCCAACATGCTTCACCGGACTTATCCCCTTTAAAAACACCTGTCCATTTTGGATATATTAAAAATTAATGCTTTAGATCCACTCAAATAAAGCCAGAGCAGAAGCATAAGCATGGCCATTAGCAACATTAGTTCCTCAGCAGCCACCATTTTCACTTAATTCTTATGATGCAGAGACACCATAATCTATATCCAAAGAAAGCACAGACAGCTCCTTATTGTTTGGTGACTGCATTTTCTGAACTAAAGCATACATCTTACCAGTAATAAAAAATATTTAAATTCAAAGCCACTTTTAAAGTTCAGGGATGTATGATGGCCATTTTATAGCATCCACTGTGAAGTTCTAATTTTAAAATTTGCATGACCAATACCTCATTTAAAAATTCTAATAATAATATAGCAAATTACTTTATAGGCTTATGTCTTAAGTTTTACTATAACAGAACAAATATGTCCTTTCTAGTTATATTAAATTGAATTTTTGCCTATTTTTGTTCAAAAGTAATTTCGTAATATTTGAGAAGAGAAACTAAGAGTCAAGAACATGAAGGCCAGAATTGTATGCTCACCTCTCTTGTACCCTACTCCCAACTCTATACATGCCTCAGGAGAACAACAGGGTGAATGCCTGGCCCATGAGGAAATAGCCCTCATAAATATTTTTAGTATTTGTTCATGGACTTAGGAAAGCAAAGGATGAAGAGCTCAACAGAGCCTCAAAGTTACATAGGTATAATTTCTAAATACGCTTTTTTGAAACTATGATATTCTTCACGTGCCCAGGTTCTGGAGCTAATCTGGCTGATTTCATATCTCAGCTCTACCACTTGCTAGCCATGAGATCTTAAATGGTATGCTCCTCAGTTTCCTCACATGTAAAGCAGGCATAAAAGGGGTACTTATCTCATCAGGAACAAATGAGATAACGCAAAGAAATTGCTTTATGTTATGTCTGACACATAAACATTTATTAAGAATGTACTAGTTTAATGTTATTTTTATGGTCATCATCTTCTCTTTCATTTTAGTGTTGTATGACTCATAGGCCCACTTGAAATCATTTCAATCTTTACCTTTCTAGATGTAGAGCAAATGTTTAAGCAGTTTCAAAATGGGTATTGAGATCATTTGATATTTCAACCAAATGTCTTCAATACTTCCTATTGATTCATATTATAAGAATGCTTTTCCTTCCATTTGTATAAAAGGCATCTTTGAACCATTGCTTTGTGGAATTTACCATCAGATTTGAATAGTTAGGAATTAAAGCATCCCTAGTGCTACTATGCGTAGCACTTAAGTGCCAAAGGTTTGAGGAATGTTAAGATGGACAGCACCTTTTCTGGAGAGGCACTTAGATTCCAAGTGCTAGGAGGCAAAAATATCCAAATCAGTAGTTTTCATGTTGGGTTTTATAGAGTCCTTTGGGGGTGTCTCAAGACTGGCAGGGCTCTCACCCTTGCCGTCTTTTAACCTGATCTGCTTTGCTTTCATCTGTTTAATATATTGAATTCCTCTCCTAAAAAGAATTTGGAAAACATTTATCTAGACTACATCTCGATCTCCTGTGGGATTATTTCTAAACTCTTCTCTACCTGTATTATAGCTTTCTCCCATTCTTATGCATCTCCTTAAAAGCTTGAATTTTAAATGATTATGTTATTAAGAAAAGTCTTGACATTTTCCCAGGAACACAGTGCAATATCTCAAAGCTTCTTGGGAATATCTGCTAAGTGGAAGGTATCTAAGTTAAGTGATGACCATTCGTTCTATTATTATATATGACATAGGCAGGTACACAAGTTTTCAAATTCAAAGTTGAGTAGAAACAACCCTTGTAACTTTCTAGAGGTACTGGAAATAGCAGCATTTACTCTGTAAAATTATCCTCTGATTGTAGGCTTTTTATTTTGGTTAAATATCAAAGCCTCTCACTGAACTGTTGACCAGAATTATTAGGAATTCTGAAAATATAAACAGTAAACAATTTCTAGGTCTTCTCATGACTTATGACACTGGCCAAGTGAGATCTAGTTATTAGGTTAGAAAGGAAAATTATATGTATATATAATTGCATAGCTCAAAGAGTGCACTTCTCTTATACATGGTAACAAGGCTGCCCAAATGCTGGGAACAATGTGGTTCGAAGATGCGAAAAAAAGCTGTGGCTCTGATTCTCTAATAGAGGACGCCTAGGAATACCTTTGCCCTGAACATAAACCAGAGATCAGTTTTTAGAGCAGGAGTTCCCAACCTCCGGTACCGGTCCATGGCCTGTTAGGAACTGGGCTGCATAGCAGGAGGTGAGTGGCTGGTGAGGAGGTGAAGCTTCATCTGTATTTGAAGCTTCATCTGTATTTGCAGCTGCTCTTCAGCACTAGCATCACTGCCTCAGCTCCACTTCAGATCACCAGGTATTAGATTCTTGTAGGAGCACTGGCCCCTAATGCCAGAAAGGTGGGGGACCTCTGGTTTAGTGAACTAGTAAATGTACCTTGCAAATTTAGGTGTGGCCTTAGGTACATCACAGACTTTCTTTTCACACAGACTCTTTCTTAACAAAAGGCTATCTTGTCAGTGGAGGGAAGAAATCACTAGAAAACAGCAGGGCAGAAT
Source organism: Rousettus aegyptiacus (assembly GCF_014176215.1). NCBI lineage: Eukaryota > Metazoa > Chordata > Mammalia > Chiroptera > Pteropodidae > Rousettus > Rousettus aegyptiacus. The sequence continues at coordinate 71,898,973 of NW_023416309.1, forward strand.
AGACTTTGATGGCCTCTACTCACCAGGCTGAATTTCTCCTTCACAGGCCCACTGTCTGCCAGAAGTTTAGTCCTAGGGTTCATTTTTAGAATATCTCCACTTGTGGTGCCAAGGTAGAAAAAGCAATCGTCGCTGGCCATCTAGGGAGCAAAGAGAAAAAGTAACCTGAAGACCTGGTTTTCCTCAGTGATGCCTATGAGCCTCCGGGGTCAGGGACAGCATAAGCTTTCTCTGAAACCCCAGGAAGACCTACAAAGGTGCACATGGCTACTTCTATTCCTCAGATCGAGATGTGGGTAAGGACAGTTCAAGACCAAACTCAGAACTGGAGGAAATGTTAGGCTTCATGTAGCCTGTGCATTTCACGTGAAGTCTATTTGTGTATGTCACCTACCCTGCTGGCTCCAACTCTTAAGACTCCTCAATGGGGCTCCTAGGATGAAGGTATACTCCTCCGAAGAGAATATGCATTTGGTTTATCTCATATTTTCCAAAGTCTATATTTGTAAAATGACTTCATTAGACAAGAGAAACAAGTCAATGGAGAATGGAATTATATGAATAAATGTATGAATTCACATTTAAAACATATGAGTAATTCCTCTTAATAGAAGAGACTACATTTCAACAATGAGTCTCATAGTTAGAAACTTTATTTCCAATGGCAGATATAGTGTTAGTGGCATAGAAATGTGCTGTGGGCTCTGAGTGCCTTCTGGCTACCCTGCAGGTTTCTGGTGTCTCATGGCAGCCCAGGTCTGGTGGTGGCTCTGCCAAGACCTGCCTGGAGCCATATCCAGGCAGCTCCTTTCCAACTTCTGAAGGGAGCTCCAGAAGTGAGGTTCTCCTCACCTGTGCCTCCCCAATCAATATCCCATATGTCAGACCTCACCTCCCCACAGCCCATGGCGCGCGCGCGCGCGCGCACACACACACACACACACACACACACACACACACACTTCAGTCAGTATTATTAACAGGAACTTGTACTACTAATTACTTAAAGTGATAGTTACTCAAAGTGATACTTACAGTAATGCACAGGACTATTCTTTTCATCTGTCCTGTTTGGCACTCAGTTGGCCAGATTTTTCTGTTTGGGAGATCCAGTTCCCATACTCGAATTGTCCCACTATAGAACAGAAATTTGCAGTCAAATGGACACCCACTTAACAACCACTTTATCTCTTCTCTGTTTTATGTATTCTCCTGAAGAAGAAGCCAAAGAGAACTAAGTATTTGTGAGGGTTTGTTATAACCTAGTGCTCTACCTAAGATCTTCTTTTCAATCCTCACAACCACTGTTGGGGGAGGTTTTATGATCCCCCACTCTCCAAATGAGAAAAATCAGAGCCTACTATATACAGCAGGGCAAGAATTCACACCTAGCTCTCTCACTTTGAAGTACACACTCTATCCACTAGAGTGATAATAGAAAAACATACAAACAAACAAGGAAACAAATGAGCAAACCAGAGTTCATTAGGTGTCTTTCTTTCAAGGTATTGAATTATGAGGAAATTTTTTAAAGGGAAGAACTTCATTATGGAGAGTCCTGCCTTCAAGGAAGGAGAAATGAGACTAAGCAATGAAATGTCAGAAAAAATCAGCACCTAACACAAGATTTGACATATAGGTGATATGTAATCATTGTATGTTGAATTAATCTGAATTAATAATTGTATAAAAATATCATGGCCAACATCACAAAGACTTCGGCTAATATCTTAAGACAGTAAAGATTAAAAATATATTGATCAAGTTCAGTTTTTCTTTTTTTATAAAACCTCAGAGTTATGCACATAGTGAATGTTCAGTAAATATTTTGAATGTACTTTCTAAACTAAAAAGAAAAAAATCAGATTTTCCATGGCCTTCCTGGTAGCTGTCATTTGGATGCTAAAATATTGGAACATGCATGATATCTCATGGGGGACAATATAATGGAACACCTGAAATTGGGACCATCATGGAGAACCACAATGTATGGGTGCCATATCAGAAATCTTACTTAAGAGTGCTTTATCTCAATTATCAGTATCACATAAAATTAAAACAGACCTAGATTAGAGACTGTCCTAAAAAAAAAGTGGGCTTAAATTCAAGTTTTGACTCCTAGAGAAACACTGTCCACAGGCATCGGAATGGGTCGGTGCCTGCTACTCAAGCAGCTGCTGAGGGGCAGTGAGACCCCCCCATTAAACCAAGGCTTAGTCAAAGCACTCTGCAAACCTAAAAGGAACTGAAGAGCTTTGTGGTCACCGGTGGCCTCTGGAGAAAGGGTAGGATATAGTCAGCAGTTTTAGGATCAGAATACTGTCCTAGTAAGACACTATTTAGGGGCTATACTTAACTGGCTAGCTTTTATGCCACCAGTTAGTTTCATTGCTCCTGAATAAATCCTTCCTCATAATTAGCCATGGAACAAATGCATGCTACACATCACAGGGTGGGGACAGGAAACAGTACAGATGTAGAGGAGCACAAATGTTCTACTCTGGCTGAAAAAGTAACCAATGATGTGTGCCTTTCACAGATGGGAGACCAGAGATGGGCTAAAAAGGATACTTCCATTCAACATATACTTCAACCCTAAGTTCAAAGAGTTTTAATCTTCGAACTGATATATGACATAAAAGAGAGATGTTTTTGTACAGGTTTAATCTTCACTTCAAACTACAGACAGGGCTCTGATTGGTGAGTCTGTAAATTAATGTCTTCTGTTAGACAGATGCTGGCCTCTGTTCAAATTTTCAGCTTGGTCCCCCTTAGCTTGTTAAAAGCTGACCCTATAGGAAATTATCTCATATGGCTGGTAGTCAAACATTTGAAACTTCCTGGCACAGTTCATTCGCAAACTATCATTTCAAGATATCTAAATCAAGAGCATGTGGTAAAAACGTCAACCAGTGAGTAAATCTGTGCCATTGTGTAAATTACTATGAGAGCATGGATTGTAGGTAATGTGTTATCAGTAACAAACAGACCAGAACCTGAAATGAATTTAGCAGATAAACAGTACATTTTCAGCAGAAAGCACAGAATTTTCAAATAACCATATTTAAAAGTCTTTTGGTTAAAAGAAGTTTTAATGACTACAAAATCATAAAAATTATGATGTAAGGTATTTTTCCAGGACTGAAAATATGTTCCCCTAAATTGGAATAACTACGCTTTCTGTATGAACAAATAAAGTGGTTTATGAGTTCTGAAAACCCCAACTGTAAACACGTACTTTCCAGCTGTAACAAACATCTCATCGCGGCACCCTGAGAAGATCACTGTGGTAGCATTCCCAACATTGAGGCCAGCCGCAGGACTGCCACAGATGGCTTCTCTCTTGGCTATGCTCCACACCACCACACTGCCAAAACGAGAGGGACAAAAAAAGTCAGGGGAAGACAGACTTTCAAAATAAGAAACAATTCTTTTAGTAGTTCTAGAAAGAAAAAATAAAACAACAGTTTACTTACAAAGGAACAAAGGAATTACACTGACCCCCAGACATCTCCTCAATACACTGAATATGAAAAGACAAATGGGTGACACTTAAAAAGTTTTGAACGAAAATGATTACGTGTTTAGAAACCAGTGAGCACATCCATCAAGTCTGATGCTAAAAGAGACATTTTCAGACATTCAGGGCATAAAGTTTACTACAGATTTATCCCACGTAAAAATTTTGACAGGGAATAGGGGAAGTATGCTGGCCGAAAAAAAAAAAAAAAAAAGGAATGAAAAAGCAATAAAGAAGACAACATAAGGCAGTGTTCTCAAACTTAAACATGTATCAGAATCACTTGCAGGACTCGTTAAAACAGACTGCCTGGGACCCACCCCAAGAGCTTCTGATTCAGCAGGTCCGAAGTGGGGCCTGAGAATTTGCTTTTCTAAAAAGTCCCAGGTGATGCCGATGCTGCTGGTCTGGGGACAACACTTTGAGAAGTACTGCTTTAGATTCTATTTCCTTCTTTCTAGGTTCAATCATACAACTTAGCCCTAAATTAAGTAGTGTTAGGATAATAATATCAAAAATGCTAAGGAGAGAGTGTTATGTTAAACATCTGAATCAAAGTATTAAAGAAAAAAATGCAAATGTTACAAACCTTGTTAATATTAAAACATGCCTATTTATATTTCCCAAAGTTTCTACATGTAGAATGTATTATTACAAATCTAAAATCAAGGTATAACCAAGATCTCTAGGAATGAGGAGGTAGGAGGTAGTATAAGAGCCATAATTTTTTTTTTTACCATATAGAAAATTTATAGATACTACCTAAAGCAGAAAAATTGAGAGATATATCACTTAAAAAATTAGACCGATAACTAGATGCACCCCTCCCTAAAAAAAAAAAAAAGACTCCTAAAATAAAGTACCTCATACCCAAGAGAAATTAAAACATCTATCCATACTAAATCTTATAATGAATGTTCATAGCAGCATTATTAATAACAACCTCTGGAGAATAGAAGAACTCTTCATGGTGGAGAGGATATGAATTTTGAATCCTTCTGCGTAATAGGACAACACACTTTATAAACCATGGAAAGATATAGCTCTCCCCCCATCCCCATCCCCCAAGAAAAACAAGTTTAAAATTTAAAACTAAATACAAAGCTCTAACACAGATAAAGTTGGCCTTATATATTCCAATACATTTGTATAATGGAATACCATGTAGTCATTGCAAAGAATGGGATATACACACACACAGACATATACACACATAGGATGTCCTTGGCATAACATTAATTTTAAAAGCATGTTTCATTACAACCCTGATAGTGTGATAACATCGATGCAAAAAAAAAAAAAGTTCAAAAATAGGATGCAAAACATAAAAAAATCATGCACATGCAAACTGTTGAGTATCTACTACAATTCCTGGCATCCCTTCTGTTCCTCTACCTCTGCATAGAAGCAAGATGGTTTGGGTAGAATGGACCCTCTCACAGGTTCAGAGTTGCCTTCTGATTGTCCAAAACCAGTTGGTAGAAACTGTCTTCCTCACCACCACGGCTGTTCAAGGATGGGCATATTGCATTTTTTTGTCCAGCAAGGTTTGTTTTTCTGTCTTTCTTTAGAATATTTTTCAACATCCCCCAATTTTCTCAAGTAAATTATACATAGCCTAAAATCAAGCCTAAAATTACAGAGGAGATGAATAGTTTTGCATATTAACCTTGGTTAAGGGGCCCTTTTTCTCCCCCCCAAGGCTTAGCTTTGGCATCTCTCTGGCAAAGGCTAGAGGTAGGAGTGACTAAATTGTTAAGATCCAAGAGTCTCTGTGGGCATGGGACCTAGGTAGGCATCGGTAGTTTTAAATTTTCCTCAGGTGATTCCAATGTGCGCTCAAGGTTGAGAATAAGTGCTTTAAGTTGAGCTAAGATCTTAATAAATGATTTCTGGGTACATTTCTTTTCCAAAACAGTCAAATGGGGATGACCCAGAGAAGGTGTGACTACTCAACATGGGAAGGGAATAACTATTGAAAAAGGAAATCTCATAAAAATTTTGTGGACTTGCTATACATAAAGAGAAGAATTATCAATATGTAACTACACATAAATGCAAATTTCCTTTGTAATAAACCTGTGAAGCTCAAACAAGGCATTATCCACACAAGCACACCAAAGTATTAAATCCTACACAAACTTCAGGTGTTATTTTTCTTCTTCAGACTACGTTTCTTTAACATTTACATAGGAATATTGACTGCATTAATTGTTCTTCCTAATATAATGATTTTAAATACTTCTCCCCTCCCCCAAATTTCATTTGTATGTATTCTCTGCCTACTAACGTTGACTGTGAGTTCCTCGAGGGCAAAGATAATGTCTCAGCAAGGCAACTTAAAAATGCCACCTCTGGAGTCACACGGTGAGGGTTTGTTTCCTAGCCCTGTTACTCACCAGCTTATGACTTTAGTTCCTTGACTGCTGTATGCCCCTAATAGCTCCCACCTCATGGATTTGTTGCGAGGCTTAAATGAGATAATGCAGTTAAAGAGCTCAGCACATACCTGTCACATAGTAAGGACTCAAAAAAATTTATCTGTTGTCTTTGATGCTGCGGCTGCTGCTGCTGACAGTAATGATGCCATCTTTTGCGGGTTTTTTTTACAGTAATGGTTCTCAAATTTAACTGCACATTAAAATCATGCGGTAAACTTTTATAACTTCTAAAGCTCAGGCCAATCAAATCAGACTCTCTAAAGAAGGAGCCTGACATCAGCAATTTTCTAAAGCTCCCCAGAGAATTTCAATGCATGGCCAGGATTGAGAACCACTGTTCTATGGTATTTCTTCATAGGCTTTTCACCCAACACTTAACTTAAACATAGATGGGCCAACAGAGAATGTTAGAGAGGAGAGGATACTTGACACATCTAGAAATATGCCTGCAGGAAAATAATTAAATATGTTTAGTTCATTACCTTCCATCATCTGGGCCTCCTAGTGATACCAAGTACAAATCATTTGGTGAAAAGGCCACATCTTCAATTTTGCCCTTGTGAAGTGACAGTCGAGCAATCAGCTCCCTCTTCTTATAATCCCACAAAATGACATCTGCCTGAGGGCAAGAATATACTTTTAGATCATAGATAGGCTTTAAAAGAATCTAGGTAGATAGTTACAGCTTTTAGTGAAAAATAATCAGTAATGTCACTATTCTAGAAATTAGATCATGTCTTACAAACATGACAGCAATGAAATGGAAATGGTTTTAAACAGGGACTTTTGTTTCTGAGCATTATTAGTCACCAGCTGCAATATCTGGTACAAAATTACCAGATTCCTTCACTCTCAGTTTGATAAGAATGAAAACGAGTTGAAAGAGAAGTCAAGAGGAAGAAGAGGAAGAGTGAAAACATGCGCCAGTTCATAGCTAAACTGAAGTGGGCACTTTTTTTAGGGAGGAACCTCTAACTCAATTCACAAGGAGTTATTTTCAGTTTATTCACCTTGAAGCCCATGAATGTGACTTGTCCTGAGGCAATGTAATCTCCACTCTTGGAGATGGTCACACAGGAGACATTGTTGCCATGACCATGTAGGAAATCCTGTTTGTTAGTGTTTATTGCCTGAATGAGGACTGTGCAACCCAGAGGGTAAACCAGATGCTCCTCATCAGGATGACATTTCAGACCAGTGGGAACATGTCCTAAAAGAGAGAGATCAAAAAATATCATAATAAGGTGCAGAAGTGGCTGGAAATTTTTAAAAATCAAGTACAAAGAGAATGCTTTCGAAATAAGCCTTAGTTCGGCTAAAATAAGTGGGGGGTGATATTTAATTTTATTCCACTGACAAGAATGTCAGTCTAGTATATGACTTCTCAAATTTTAATGTGCATAAAATTCCCAGAGTGTCCAGTTAAAACACAGGTTCTGATTTTAGGTGTGGGGCAGGGCCAATATTCTGTTCCTAACAAGCTCCCAAGTACTGCAGCAGCTGCTGCTGCTGGTCTAGAAACCTCACTTTAGACAGCTAGGCCTGAGGGCCAATTGTTGTCATTCTAAGAAACATGAGTGCATGAAGCCCAAGCAACCTATCCAGATGACTGCCTAGGCAAAGAGGGAACATGGGCACAGTTGGGAAAAGATAAAATTTTGGATTCAGTTCTAAGTCTCCACCAGACACTCTGAAGGAGCCCAGGACCTCTTACAGGGAGACACTGTCTTCCAGATATTTGCCAAGAACCATGTCAACAATTACAAACCATTGTTAATACATTTTAATGTGAAATAGACACAAATCTTCCTTTATTGCTCATCTCTGGTGAGGTATTTTTTCAGTTATTCTTCATATGTATTCTACAATATAAACATTAAGGTCCGCTTGACTAGTTAAAAAATCAATTTTAGTGGAATGTATTAAATGTGTAGATTGACTTAAGGAAAGAATCTTTATGATACATCATGCCCTCTTTCTAAAAACAGGGTATGTTTTTTCATGAAATCTCCTTTTATGTCCCCCAGTAGCATTTCCAACTTTTCTTCATAAAGATCTCACACATTTCTTCCATCCAAGTACTAACCAAGCCTAACCCTGCTTAACTGCTGAGATAGATGAGATGGGGTGCATTAAGGGTGATATGGCTGTAGACTCACACATTTCTTATATCGTTTATTCCTGGGTATTTAAAAATATTTTTTATGACTATATTCTTTCCCACCAAAAGAGTCCATAAATACTTATTAATATAGTCTTCTTGTTTTTTTAATGAATTCATCTTTTACATTTAATCCCTCTAGAATGTATTTTGGTGCATAATTTGATTACAGTAGCTAAATAGATTTTGTTTGCTTAGTCAAATAAATGCATTTATCGAGCAGATGATTTCTTTCATTTCGTGATTTTTCTTTTTTTATGTGGTAAGTTCTCAAAATACTAAGGTTTGTGTCTGGGGGTGATTTATTACTGCTAAAATGTGTGTGTATATATATATGTGTGTGTATATATATATATTTTCTTAATTGCAGGATCCTTATAAATAATCATATGGCTAACCATATGGAAAAAGTAAAATTAGATCCCTACTTCACATCATCCACAAACAATACATTCCAGGTAGATCAAGGACCTAAATGTGAAAGACAGGACTCAATGTATACATGAGTTGTAGGAAATGACTTCTTAAACATAACACAAAAAGAGCAAATCATAAGAGAAAAGGCCAATATATGCATCCAGTTATGCTAAAATTAAAAACTTCTAATGACAAAAGACAAAGTGAAAAGAAAAACTCAAACCAGTGAAAGATATTTGCAATGTATATTATATATATTATGTGTATGCATTATAAATACATATTATATATATGTATACATATTAATACATATATAATATATATAATATGTATAGTTTATATTTATAAAGTAGAAATCTGTATTATATTTAGAATATACAAAGAAGTACTACAAAGCAAACACAAACTGTCCAACAGAAAAATGAGTAAAAGATATGAACAGGAAATTTATGATGGAGGAAATTCAAAAGCCAGCAAGTGAAAAGATATGCAATTTACAAGCAATAAAGAGAATGTAAATTATATCCAAAATAAGATATCATTTCATCTCCATCATAATGGCTAAAATTAAAAAGGCTAACAATACCAAGCATTAGTGATGATACGGAGCAAAGGAAACACTCACATACTGCTTGGTGGGAGGGTGAACTGGTAAAATTGTTTTGGAAAACGTGTCCTTATTGAGAATGTTTGAATATGCACATACTCTAGGACCAAGTTAATCCACTCTAGGACCAAGTTAATCCACTCTTGGTTATATAACCTAGAGAAATACATGCAATTTCACCCAAGGGGCTATGTACAAATATGTTTACTGCAACATTGTTTATATTAGCAAAAAGTTGGAAATGAACTAAAAGCCTGTCAACAGGGAAATAGATAACCAATCATAGTACATTCATACAAGGGAGTAGTGGAGTTAAAGCAAATTAAATCAACATGAAATTAACAGGGATAGAGCCCACAAATAATGTCAGGTGAAAAGCAGCTGGTTTTAAAATGTGCACAGTAAGATACTATTTATGTAATATATGAAAACATGCAAACTTACATTACAAATTGTTTATGCATAGAATAGCACACATGTATATTTAATATTATATATCTATATCTATATCTATATCTATCTATCTATATATATATATATATATAGAGAGAGAGAGAGAGAGAGAGAGAGAGCAAAATTTAAAAAAACATAGCTGGGAGGGGTACATATTAACTTCAGAATAGTGGCTGTTTCTAGAGAGGAAGAAAGGATAGGACAATGTGATAGGAGAGAGGAATTAAAATATGTAGTGTTTTCTTTCCTAAAAAAATTAAATCAAATAAAGAGAAGTATCAAAATTTGTTCATTCTGTGAGTGGTACTTAGTGTTTATTATAGTTAGCCCACCACATATGCAGGTTCCCCATCCATGGAGTCAACCAAACTCAGACTGAAAATACTATTTAGGGAAAATGAACAAACTTGTTGCTGAGGTGTGCTATGTAGTTAAGTCTACAATGGTTGCATCTGTTCTGAAAATATACAGACTTTTTTTTCTAGTCATTATTCTCAAAGCAATACACTAGGACAGCCATTTACATACCATTTCCATTATATTAGGTATTATAAGTAATCTAGAGATGATTTAAAGTATATGGAACAATGGACATAAGTTATACACAAATACTACCCCATTTTATATAAAGTACTTAAGCATCCATGGAATTTTGTTATCTCCTGTGGATACCAAGGGCTGATTGTATAGCACTCTCTCTAATTTTCTCTTGAACTATTTTATGATAAAAATAAAGTACAAGTGCCCTATAATATCCCTGCCCAGGTGTACTCATTGTTAACATGCAGATGTGTATTTCTTCTGATTATTTTCTTCACATTTTATAATTGGGGTTCTTGGTTGTAAACAAGAAAGGTCATCTCTGGCTAAATTTAACAAAAAGAAAGAAAGAGAGAGAGAGAGAGAGAGGAAAAGGGAGGGGGGTGGAGAGAGAGACAGAGACAGAGACAGAGACAGAGAGGAAAGAAAGGAAAGAAAGGAAAGAAAGAAAGAAAAAGAAAGAAAGAAAGAAGGAAGGAAGGAAGGAAGGAAGGAAGGAAGGAAGGAAGGAAGGAAGGAAGGAAGGAAGGAAGGAAGGAAGAAATTTATGGGAGGAATACAAATAGCTCACAAAATAGAAAATGTAGAAAATCACACTTGAAAGATAGGCAGGATAATTGGAAGGCAAGAGCAAGCAACATGAACTAAGGAATTCTCATTGCTATACTGCTCAACACTCAATGCAATATTTGACTCCCTCAGTGCTCTGTCCCTCTGCATCACTCCTTTAAGAGTGGAAGCTTTGAGTGAGATTATCTAAGTGTCTGAGTCTATTGTCACATGTCTCTGATGGCTGCCAAAGAATTTAGAGAGGAAATTTCTATCCCTTTTAGGCCCTCACCAAAGCCAAGAGAACCCACTCTTATCTAACTCGAGATTCTCCTTAAATAAGATATTCAGATGTTGAGTAGTCACTCTCTCTCTCACTCTCTCGCTCTCTCTCTCTCTCTCACACACACACTCTCTCACACACATTTTATTTAAACTATAATAGGCTAATACACATACTGTTTAGCAAGTTGCATTTTACTTAATATATCTTTGACATCTTTCCTTGCTATTCCATATAAATCTCTTTTTCTTAAAGATTACATAGTATTTTTGTTGTACAAAAGACTATAATTAAAAAAAATTATTGGGGCGAAAGTCTCATAACATAAAATTAACTTTTTGTGAGACATACAAAAATCTCAGGCCCCAGGGGAATTTAATTTAATTTATTTTATTATTTTATACCTTTAGACTTCCTTCATCCTTTTCTCCTACCCATCATCACCTGGCTCTGGCAACCACCAATCTGTTCTCTGTATCTAAGAGCCTAATTTTTTGTTTTTTGGTTATAGATTTCACATATAAGAGAAAGATCATGCAGTATTTCTCTTTCTCTGTCTGACTTATTTCACTTAGCATAATGCCTTTGAGGTCTATCTATGTTGTTGCAAATTGAAAGATTTTATTCTTTTTTATGGCTGAATAATAACGCATTGTATGGAATTCCATATACATGTCATTATTTCTTTATTAATTTATCCATCAGTGGACACTAAGGTTGTTTTCATATCTTAGTTTTTGTAAATAATACTGCAATGAACATGGAGTACAGGTATCTTCAAATTAATGTTCTCATTTTCAGATAAATACCCAGAAGTGGAATTGTTGGGTCTTATAATAGTTCCATTTTTAATTTTTTGAAGAACCTTCATACTGTTTTCCATAGTGGCTGCCCCAACTTACATTTCCACCAAACAGTACACATGGTCCTCTTTTCTCTACATTCTCTCCACACACTTGTTATTTCTTGTCTTTTTGATAAGAGCCATTCTAACATGTGTGAGGCTGTATCTCATTGTGATTTTGATTTGCATTTCCCTGATGATCAATGATGTTGAACATCTTTTCTTGTATCTATTGGCCATCTGTATGTCTTCTTTGGAAAAGATATCTATTCAGATCTTCTGCCCATTTTTTAAGCGAATTTTTTGTTTTTTTTTTTCACTATTGAATAGTATAATTTTTTATTAGTTTGGATATTAACCCATTATCAGACATATTAATTGCAAATATTTTCTCCCATTCAGTAGGTTGTCTTTTTATTTCGTTGATGGTTTCTTTTGCTATACAGAAGCTTATAAGTTTGATACAGTCCCACTTGTTTGTTTTTGCTATTGTTCCTTTTACTCTTGGTGTCAGTCAAAAAATTATCACCAAGACTCATGTCAAGGATCTTAACATCTATGTTTAATTCTAGGAGTTTTATGGTTTCAAGTCTTATGTTTAAATCTTGAATCCATTTTGAGTTGATTTTTATGTATGGTGTAAGACAGCAGTCTAATTTTGAATGTGGCTGTCCAGTTTTCCCAACATCACTTATTAAAGAGTCTGTCCTTTCCCCATTGTATTTTCTTGGTTCCTTTGTCATAAATTAATTAACCATATGTGCATGAGTATTTATCTGGGCTCTCTATTCTGGTCCATTGATATGTTTCTTTTTTTATGCCAATACCATACTGTCCTAATGACTATAGCTTTGGAATAAAGTTTGAAATCAGGGAGTGTGATGTCTCCAGCTTTGGTTTTCTTTCTCAAGATTGCTTTGACTTTTGGGGGTCTTTTGTGGTTCCATACAAATTTTAGTATTGTTTTTTCTATTCCTGTGAAAAATGCCATCAGAATTTTGATAGGGATTGCACTGAATCTGTAGATGGTCTTGGGTAGTATGGACGTTTTAATAATCTTAATATTTCCAACCCAGGAGCATGGAATATCTTTGCATTTATTTGTATCTTCTTCAATTTCTTTCTTTAATGTCTTAATGTCTTGTTGTTTTCAATATACAGGTCTTTCACCACTTTGGTTAAATTTATTCCTAGGTATTTTATTCTTTTCATGCAATTGTAAATAGGATTGTTTTCTTAATTTCTCTGATAGTTTGTTATTAGTGTATAGAAATGCAACAGCTTTTTGAGTATTGATTTTATCTTGCAACACTACTGAATTCATTCATTAGTTCTAACATTTTTTTGATGGAGTCTTCAGAGCTTTTTTATATATATGTCATCTGCAAATAGTGATAGTGTTACTTCCTCCTTTCTAATTTAGATGTCTTTTATTTCTTCTTCTTGCCTAATTGCTCTGACTAGAATTTTCTATACTATGTTGAATAAAACTGGTGAGAGTGAGAATCCTTGTCTTGTTCCTAATCTTAGAGGAAAAGCTTTCAGCTTTTCACTGTTGAGTGAGGTGTTAGCTGTGGGCTTGTCATATGTGAGCTTTATTGTGTTGAAGTACATTCCCTCTATACCTACTTTGTTGAGAGTTTTTATCATAAATGGATGTTGAATTTTGTCAAATGCTTTTTTCTGCATCTATCAAGATGATGATATCATTGTTATCCTTTATTTTGTTACTGCAGTGTATCACATTGACTGATTTTTGAGTGTTCACCAAGGCTTGCATCCTTGGGATAAACCCCATTTGATCACAGTGTATGATACTTTTAATGTATTGTTGAATTTGGTTTGCTAATATTTTTTGAGTATTTGTTTACTTATGTGGGTGAAATTCACATAACAAAACTATCCATTTTAAAGTAAACAATACAATGGCATTTTGTATATTCACAATGTTGTGCAACCACCACCTTTATCTAGTTCCAAACCATTCCCAGACTATAAATTTTTAAATTATTTTTTTAAACCAATGGACATTTGGGCTGTTTCCTCCAATATTTTGGCTCATTATACACAATACCACAGTGAATCTCATACACAATTTTTTAAAAACTAAAATAAGCGATTCGAGTTCTTTAAAGCTCAAAGATCATCCTCATTAAAAATTATAATTGATACTACAAAACTATCTTTCGCAAAGATTGTAAAATTTTTTCTCCCGGCAATAGTAATCATTTCTTATTATTCTCACCTTTTATTCATATTTCTTGCCTTGCCAATGTGAGAAGTAAAAAATCAATGTCATTATTTTAATAGCAATTTTTTAAAGCATTTGTGCTAGTAGCTATTTATAATTCTTTACCCATTGTCTATTTCAGAGTTTGACAAATATTTTCTATAAAAAGGGCCAAAAGGTTAATTAGGCTTTATGGACCACAACTACTCAAGTCTACTATTGTAGTTTAAAAGTAGCCATAGACAAAATATAAATAAGTGCACATGGCTGAGTTCAAAAAAACTTTATTTTCCAAACCAGGAAGAAGGCCAGATTTGGCCCAGAGGCTATCATTTGCAGATTCCTGATCTCTTTTGTTATTGTTGTTGGTTTTTGTTTAAGAACTCTTTGCATATTAGGAAAATTTTCAGCTTATCTTCTCAAGTTAATTGATGAATATGGCTATTTTTGTGTCGATGCCAAACTCTTAATAACTATTATAAAGTTATTAAGTGTTATTAATAAGCTTTATAAAATGCTTTCATAAACAATACAACTGTACTTGGTTTGCTCAAATTATAAATTCCTGACAAAATACAATATCTAAAAGAGTAAATAAAGTACAGTTACATATTTTACACCCTCAAGTTAAAACTCATAAACTATAATGTTATACTGCAATGAATTCTAGTGTCATAATGATAAAAGGGACTTTGCTTTTGCTTTTAATTTGTTTTCTGTGTAAAGGCTAAGCTCAATTATTTGGTATTTAAGGCCTCCAGAATCTAATTCCAGGCTCTCTTTTCTGTGTTCTCCTGCCAGTCCCTGACACTGAAGCCACGCCAAGCGTTTTGCTATTCCCCAGCCAGGCCTCACACTCTCCACCCTCCTGCTTTTGTCACCCTATTTCTCCTACCTGGAATATTCTGCCCCTCAGTCTTTACCTACTGATGCCTACCCACCTTTAAAGACTACTTGAATTAATCCCTCCTTTACCTCACTCAAACCTAAAATAGAATATTTCTCCCAAACTTTCATAAAGCTTTACTTATTCTTTTTTGAGAGGCAGTATAGCCTTTTAAGTAAATGTTTTTCATTGAAGACAAAAATACAGAAAGCTCAATAACTTTCTACCAAGTAAACACACCTATTTAACTGTAGCCCAGATCAAGAAGTAGATTATTCCCACACCCCAGATATTCCCCATGTGCCTTCTCCCAGTCTACATCCTTCCAATGGTAGTCGCTGTTGTGACTTTTATTTTTGCAAATTAACTTCCCTCATTTTAGAACTTTATATGAGTGGAATTATATAGTATGTACTCTTTTGCATCTGGCTTTTTTCATTCAAAATTATGTTTGTGAGATCTATCCATGCTGTGCGTTGCAGTAGTTTATTTTTTTCCATTATTGCACAGTAGTCTATTATATGAATATGTCACAATTTATTTGTCCTTTCATTTCTGATGGACATTTGGTTATTTTCATTTTCAGCTATTTTAAATAATGCTACCTTAAATATTCCCATATTTTGGTAGTACACCTTGCTGTTGATTGATACAGCATTTGGAGGATACATCAAAAGTCTTTAAGATATACTCAGAATTATTCCTAAGGAAAAAAGTTAGTTAAATGGGTTAGCTATGCAGATATTCTTTGTAGCATTTAAAAATAGGTGTAAAAAAGGAAAATTATACTAAATTCTTAAGAACAGGGCATTGTTTAAATAAATTATGGCATATCTATGCAACAGAATATTTCATTAAAATTATGTCATAGAGTATATTTACTCATAAGGAAAGATTTACATGGCATAATGTTAAGTGAAAAAAAAATTCTGGTTATAAGAATATATACAGCCTGAGTTCACTTTCATAAAAAAATAATAAAACACCATATTTGGTGTAAGCGATGTAAGTGTATATTTGAAAAGATCGCATCAAAGTTAAAAGTGATATTTTGGGAAATGTGATGATGGCTGATCTTTCTTTTGGTTTCTCCGTATTTTTCTAATTTCTAAAACTCTTCTTAAGTATGGCTATGGATTTATCCTTGTATTCTTAGTGAATAGCGTACTGTCTGGTATATTATGGTTCTAAATAAATGTATATTTGATTATGTGAAAGAATATAAATTGTCACGAACCAACAAGGTAAAAACAATTAAATTAATTTAAGCCATTCTAAAAGGCCAAGCTAATTAGTAATTAATTGTCATGGAAGGCATTGGGATATAATTTGCCATATATTTACTCTTGGACCTCTACAAAACAACAAGAATCCAGTTGCAGAGCTCTATGTTTGAGGTCACCAGTGTGACCCTTTGTACTCACTGTAGGCCACTCATTTCATTTACCAATAATTTTGTAATTAGCTCTAAAGATGGCCGGTATCTCGAATGTACTAAATGCCCACTTTCTATCATAATAGGTTAAAGTAAAATGAAAATAAAAGTCAAGAACCAAGTCTTACAATGCATTTAAAACCTTGGTCATTGCTTGCTTTGTATTCACATTTTTACAATTTAAGAACTTTCAGGCATCGCAATGCACTTTAAAAAGTTTGCTTTTCTAAAAGGTAATCCATGGCTTGTTTTTAATCCTTCAAGAAAAAACAAATAGCATGTTTCCCTTTAATGTTCAGAATAATAGGCAGTCACAAATAGGGTTTGAGCAGAACAACCAGGTCTCCTCAGACCAAAGTATCTCTCCCCTCTAGTTCTCCCTGGCGTCCTCTTTGCCTCCTTATTGTGGTCTGAAGTCCTCATCATTAGAACCTTTCAGGTTAGAGGACATTTTAAAACAATTGCTCAAACACACGTTCCTTTCCCTGCCCGTTCTCATTGATATATCAGCTAGTTTGTTAGAAATTAGCGGATCTCAAGGGCCAACACAGACTCGGCAATCCAGTGTTTACTGAGCCGCGGGCAAGTTTTGCAGGCTGTGTGGGTCTTAGAGCTAGACAGTGCTGACCTAGTGAGAGAGGGCTACAATCACCCTTACTTATCCGTCCATATCCTGTGAGGAGGTATTTGGTCCTTTATCTCACTCCGTGAGGTCTGAGGCGAGCAAGTGACTCTGTAAGGCCACTGGGCAGGGTAGGCTGTTGGCCTCTGGTGCTTGGCTTTGGCTGAGGCTCATGCCAGAGTCCCACACTACCACCCAGGTGCCACCCGGTATTCACTCTTCCTGTTGGAACTACTCGTCCCAGGGATCCCAAACCATTCAGCCCAGACATGCTCGAAGCCTCACCATTGAAGCCTATCACAGCCTCAAGCTCCAGCTCGGCCACCTCGGTCTTGGGCGAAATTTGGTTCTCCATCGCTAGGAGACTCCTCTCACTTTCCTTTCAGCCTCCAGCCAGGCAGCGTCTTCTGGTCGTTATGGTAACGGCCTGCGCATGCGCACCAGATCCAAGCACGCGCTAACCCCGCCTGCGGAGATCGTATACAAGCTCTCTTGCAATTAGAGAGAGAGCTTTCCCCCCCTACTTCTCTGGAAATTAAGGGCGCACCAAACGCACAGAATTCCTTCTTTTCCCACATAAAGAGTCTGTAATATTTTGGGTAACTATATAATCATGCACCTAATAGCATTTAAAAGTTAATCAAATAGAAGATTGCTTCTGAAGGGAGGACTACTATAAAATAATGCATAGTTGATACTTCTTCGGGTCCCTTGTTTGAAGCTGGATGAAATTTTTTTTTTAAGCTTTATTGAGATGTAATTTATATATCACAAAATTCACTTAAAATGAATTTTAGTAAATTTATACAATTGTGCCATTATCAATCACCACAATCGGTTTCTGTTGTTTTTGTTTTAAGCAGGATAAAATTTTTAGCTAACTGCTTTTGACGAGCTCCCACCTTCCTGAGAAAAGGTTTAGATTTTGTTCGACAAAAATTTTATTTTAATTGCACCCAGTTCCCGTCTCAGTGTGAATAGATTGCTCCAACCTACTGTTCCCCCGACGAGAGCTTTCTTTTTTCTTCCTCTCTTCTTTCTTTCCTCTCTTCCTTTTCTCCCTCTCTTCTTTCTTCCTCCTCCTCCTCTTCCTCCTCCTCCTTCTTCTTCTTCTTTCCTCTTTCCCTCCGTCCCTCCCTCAGTGTCTCTATCTCTGTCTCCGTCTCTCTTCTCTTTTCATAGTTTTAACACCTTAGTTTACATTCACTTTGCAAACACTAGGTTTCGGTCGCGCACGGGTCTAACTGCGAAGTGTGAGCCGCGCGAGTCACCGTAGTCAGCTGCTACAAGCAGGAAGTGTCCGAGAGCGGGCGGAGACTGCAGGATGGCTCCCGACCCCTGGTGAGCCCCTTCAGGCGGCGGCGCGTAGGGGATCTTTGTGGGGTAGTCCGAGCTTCCGAGGAGCAGGCGATAGCTATGCATTGAGCCTAAGTCCTTTCGGGATAAGGGGGGGCGGGGGGTAGCAAGGACCCTAACCTCTGCCGAGGGGGACTCTGCCGCATCTTTCCAGTCTGTGTTTGAAGGGGTGGAGACCGAGTGGACTTGGGGAGCTGAGGACTAGTGCTGAATCCGAACAGTACTCTGGTCCTTCCTGGCTGCATCCTATCGCTGGGATTTCCCGCCTGTCTTGGTCGTGAAGCTGGCTGGTGAAGGCTTCCGTAGACTCCTGTGAAAGTGAAGCAGAAATAACCGTTTAGTGGAATACTAGTTCATTTGGTGAACCCCTTATTTCACAGGTGGAGAAATCGAGATTCAGAATCCGTGGCCACCAGCCAGTTAGTAACCAGTTTGTGCTAGGACCTAGACCTTGTGGGCCCTTCAGAAAACTTGTAGGAATCTGGGAGGGAAATTATACTTTTGTTTATAAGGCACTTTATCCTGGCCTGAGTCAGTTATCCATGAAGACTTTGTATGACTGCAGCTACTGCAGTAAAATAGCTGATAAAGGTCATTCAGAAATTAAATTTCAAGGACTGAATGGTGAAAGACAAAAGTTCTGATCCCAAGGAACATATTGTTATAGCATATCGGACTTGAACCTTTTGTTTAGTAATTAAAAACATTAGATAAAATTCTTGTTGGAGTATATGTCCTATGTTGGCATTTCTAATATAGTTTAGAATTGCTTAAGTTGCAGACAGTCTGGATATTAGGAAAATGGATTGCAAGATCAAAGTTTGCACTATTAATGTATCAGGGCCAATGGCTTAATGAAAAGTAATTTTTTCCACCTAATTTTAACAATTGTATACATCCCAATAAAAAAAAAGTGTAGAAAATACTGAATATTTGCAGAGGAAAAAAATTAACATCTTTAACTATCATTTGGAATAATAGCTATTCAATACTATATGATGTATATATTTACAAAACAAGGAACATTTCTCCACATTATGAAATATTTACTGAAAATGTTTTTTATGGTGCATAAGAGTGCGTTATATGAATAACCATACTTTATTCCTCTTTTTATACCTCTTTGTAACAGAGCTTTTTTGTTGTTGTTGTTGTTGTTTTTAACTTTTGCAAAGACTGCCCCTTTGTTCCATCTCTTATTTCCTTGGCTCACTTCTGAAAAGTGGAACTATTGGGTCCAAGGGAATGAACATTTTTAAGGCCCTTATTACACATTTTCCCTCTACCTCCCGGAACCTAACCCCCTCAGTTTACACATAAAACAAGATACAAAACTCAGAGGTAAGGGAGAGGCCCCAGGTTATCCATCTTAGGAAGCTATCTATCACATCGGACCCCAAGCCTTTCCCACAGTTAATGTTGAAAAAACATTTATGCTTTTTCCTGTTACTGTCAAGTAGCTCGATATAGTGGCTTTCTCATATGACTGTTGAAGGTGAGACAATGGGGTAACTCAGCTGTTACCTTGCAAAGTTGGTTGCTGATCTGGAAGGTAGAAAGGAATATGGAATGAAACTTTGAAAAGCCTATAAAAACAAACTCAATTATAGCTTTGCCTTCTTGCTATTAAAAGTCTTAGGTCAATGATGCTTCACTCTTGAGTAGTGTTCTAATGTTTAAAAATAGAATATAGCAATTACTATTTTAATGGCATACAAAGCATTGATAAGCTCACTGTTTAACAGAATTAGTGAGTGATTTTTGTCTTTGAACTGGTTCTTTGAGAAAGTTAATTAGCTTTACTGCTACAGCAACTTATTTGTTGATGATATACTGTATCTGGAAGAATTACGGTTAAACCTTAATAGTTGTATATTCTGATCGAAATTTTTTCTTAATATAATTTATTTTTTGCAAACTTTGTTAATACAATACAAAGGAATTGGATTTTTTTTGTCTATTTACTTTTTAAAACTATTAAATATGTTTGACATGTACATTGTATAAATTTAAGGTGTTTAAACTTTTAAATCAAATTAATACATTTCATTGGAGGTAAGAATTTATCTGTTGTGACACATTATACTACATACCAATAAGAAAAGTATGACATCATTATTCCTTAGAATTTTTAGATTTATTTATCTGTTAGACTTAGAGATTTATTAAAAATTATATATCATTTGCAAACTTAAAATAAAAATATAAATGAAATTGTTAAGGTATTTCTAAGGCAATGGCAATAATCACTGTCTGACCAATACTGACTGAAAGATACTATGGATTTCAAAATATATTCTTTTTTTAAAATTTATTTTTTATTATGGTGACATTGGTTAACGAAATCCAGTAAGTTTCAAGTGTACAATTCAACAGTAAGTCATACATATCTTGCATTGTATGTTCATCGCCCATAGTTAGATTCCTTTCATCGCCATATATTTGACCCCTTTTCCCCATCTATTCCCCCCTCCTCCCTACCCTCTGGTAACCACTAGTCCATTGTCCATGTCCATGAGTCTCGGCTTTTAGATTTATATTCCACATATAAGTGATATCATATGGATTTCCACTTTTTCTATCTGTCTTATTTTGCTTAGCATGATTATCTCAAGGTCCATCCTTGTCGCAAATGGCAGTATTTCATCTCTTCCCATGGCTGAGTAATATTCCATTGTATATATGTACCACAGCTTCTTTAGCCAAACATTTATTGTAGGACACTTCAGTTGTTTCCATGTCCTGGGCACTATGAATAATGCTGCTATGAACATCAGTGTGCAAATATATTTTTGGATATGGGTTTTCAAGTCTTTGGGGTAAATACCCAGCAGAGGGATTGTTGGATCATATGATAGATCAAGTCTTAGTTTTTTGAGGAACTGCCATATTGTTTTCCATAGTGGCTTTACCAATTTGCAGTCCCACCAGCAGTGTATGAATGTTCCTTTTTCACCTTATCCTCTCCAACATTTGTTATTACTTGTCCTGTTAATAACAGCTATTCTAACAGGTGTGCGATGGTATCTCATTGCGGTTTTGATATGCATTTCCCTAATAGCAATGTTGAGCATCCTTTCATATGTTTGCTGGCCATTTGTATGTCTTCTTGGGAGAAGTGTCTGCTCAGGTCCTCTGTCCATTTTTAAATTGGAATTTTGTTGTTGTTGTTGTTGTTGTTGTTGTTGTTGAGTTGTATGAATTTTTTATATATATTTTGGATATTAGGCGCTTATATTTGCAAGAAGTTGCTTGTGATTTTCCCATTCAGATGTTTGTCTCTTTACCTTGTTGACAGTTTGTTTTGCTGTGCAGAAGCTTTTCAGTTTGATGTAGGCCCATTCATTTATTTTTGCTTTTACTTCCCTTGCCTTTGAGGTCAAATTCATAAAATCCTCTTTTAAGTCCAAGGTTCATGAGTTTAGTCCCTATGTTTTCTTCTATGCAATTATTGTTTCAGGTCTTATATTCAGGTCCTTTATGCATTTTGAGTTACTTTTGGTATGTGGTGACAGACAACAGTCTAGTTTCATTCTTTTGCAGGTGGCTGTCCAGTTTTCCCAGCACCATTTATTGAAGAGGCTTTCCTTTCTCCACTGTATGTTTTTGGCTTTTTTTGTTGAAAATTATTCACCCACATAAACATGGGTTTACTTCTGGACTCTTGATTCTGTTTCACTGGTCTTTGTGTCTTTTTTTTTGCAATACCATGCTGTTTTGATTATTGTCATTTTGTAGTATAATTTGTGTCTATTTACTTTTTAAAAATGTTATTAGGAAAAAAATACACAAAGCGGGGTAGTATGAGCCCCTTTATACTTATCACCCGGTTTCTGGAATTATCAGTATTTTGCCATTCTTTCATTTCTGTTCTCTACATCTTTTTTTTCTGAGTGTATTTTAATGTAAATCTTATACATATTTCAATTTATGCATTCCTTATTTTTGTATTAGAACAAGACCCAGTTTGTAGTCTGGAAAGTATTTTCATTCTTTTCTTTCCAGTCTCTGTCATAGCATCACTTAGGTGTAAAAACTCTAATCATCTACTTTTGCTTCACTCCTTTATCAGATTATTTACTAATCTTCTTTGCTTTTTTCATTTAAATCTATTTATGCTATTTCTACCATAGTCCAATCCTTTATAGTCTTATGCCTTGCAGATAGTAAATACTGGTATTTGGTTATATAACTGATTAGCTGGAGAAGTCTGCTGGGCTGCCACTCTTCTCTCCTTCCCAACTATTTATATAAATGGAGTTCGGGTTAATTTTCCTAACTAGTGCTTGAGGCACTTGTATGCTTGATACCATGATGAGGTTGCTTGTTACTGCTAGGCCAGTGATTCCCAAACTTTGCTATAGATTGGAACCACCTAGGGAACTTTTGTACTCGCCCAAGTCAAACCCCAATTGATTTAATCAGAATGCTTTCCGGTATGAACCAGGTATTGGGCGGGGGGGAGGGTTATATTTTTAAGATTCCCCAGTTATTTCAATATGTAGCAAACTTTCAGAACCACTCTTCTTTATGGCTAAAGTGAGAACATGAGGACTGGAGGCAAGGACCTCTTCAGGGCCTGACTTTATGTATAAAAGTAGCCTCTACAGCTCTGAAATTGTTACAGATCTAATTTGATTAGGCCAGTGTTCAAGGTTCTTCAGAAACTACCTTCTACTATTTTATACTTAATCCTCTTTCCTAGGGCTACCACCCTTCCTAACATGCCAGGCACATTTTGTTCCTTTCATCTTTGCTTGCTCCTTGTTCCTTTCGCCCCATCTAGAATGTGTCCTTCCCTTCTGTCAGAATGAGAGACTTGCTTTAACTCAGTGCTTCAGCCCAAGATGTAACCTCTTGGCCCAGCTCTATCAAGTCTGAGTGCCTGAACCAACAGTAACTTCTCTTACTTCAGAACACCAGAAATACTTAGCAGTTATACCCCACATTTGGAGAGAGGTGTATTGTTCCTTACTATTGATTTTCATATGTGTGGTCTGGAACCATAGAGGTAGTAGGCCTAAGCTCCTCTTTTGTAAATGACAGCTTGGTGGAGAGAGGGAATGTGGCACAGCTGGGACCAGGACTCAATTTCCTTATAAGCCAGCCTCCTATTTTCTTAATTATGTGTTGTCTTGTATTACCTGCTATTTTTTCATATACAAAAATGTAAATATGTATATTCATATATATACAAATACTAAATGCAGAAATTTTTTTAAGGAAATAAACATTTTTCTCCCTTTATGACTTTGATACAGGTTCTCTACATATGATTCTACTTGCCAAATTGCACAAGAGATTGCTGAGAAAATTCAACAACGAAATCAGTATGAAAGAAATGGTGAAAATACAACCAAGGTAAGACCAAGAGAGGATTAGTACCTGAAATAATTTGTGTGTGTGTGTGTGTGTGTGTGTGTGTGTGTGTAATAACCTATATGCTTATATATGTTGCATTGACATTACAACCAAACAGTTAATAAGTTAATCACTGAGACTAAATGAAACATGACATTTCTTTAATTTCTTCTGTTTTATCTTAAAAGGTTCTGACAACTTTAGCTAGTTCTAAGGTTGGTACACTTTCCCCCAAATAGGAAATCTTAGAGACTTTGCAGGATCAGAGGCAATGTCCTCACTTCTTTGAATATCCATTCTCACCAAAAGAGTCTTTTTTACACATTACATTTAAAAATGTAAATATCGATTCTTTGTTTCTGTGTCTTATGCTATCCTTTGTTCCTTTTTATAATCATTTTTAGGGTTGACTCCCCCCCCCCACCTCACCTTGTTGAATTAATTTTAAATATGTAAAACACATTGTTAAAAAGTCAGAATTATATACAAAATACACTCAAATCTTGTTCCCAACTCACTCTTTTCCACCCCTTCGTCACTTTTTATAGGCAACTACTTTTATTAATTTCTGGTTTATTCCTGTATTACTTTTGGCATCTATGTATATATATTTTTATTTTTCTTCCTTTTAAACAAAAAAAAATGTTCTTTTGTTTCTTGCCTTTTAAAATTTACTATATCTTAGAAATCTCTATTCTTAAGGGCTGTGTAGTATTCTAGTGTGTAGATGTACCATAGTTCATTTAATCTGTCTCCTAAGTATGGGCACTTAGATTGTTTCCAGTCTTTCGCTGTTATGAATAATGCTACATTGTGTAGCTTTGTGGGGTTTTTTTCCCCTTTGTATTTGTGGGAGTGTCTTTTAAAGGTAAATTCTCAGAACTAGGGCATGTGTAATTTTTTTATTTGTTGCCAAAATCTCCTCCAGAAGGGTTGTCACCGTTGATATCCCTATCAGCAGTGAAAGAGAGTTTCTGTTTCTTCACAGGCTGGCCAACAAGGTGTTGTCAATCTTCTGAGTTTTTGCCAATCTGATTAGTGGGGTATATTGCAGTGTAGTTTTAAATTTGCGTTTTTGGTATTATGAATCAAATAAAGTATATTTTCACATGCTTAAAGCACTATTTATATATGTTTTCTGTGAACTGACTTCTTGTTGTCTTCCCACTTTTCTATTGGATCGTTGGTTTGTTTTAGTCTGTAAGAGCTCCTTATACATTAGGGAGATTAGCTCTTTGTGATATAGTGTAATTATTTTCTCTTTTATCATTTGTTGTTTGACTAAACTTATGGTATCTTCTGTCATGAAAAGTTTCATTTAAATGAAGTTAACTATCAGTTTTTAATTGCTTCTCCGTTTTCACTCATAGCTTTTGTGTTTACAGGTTATAAAGAAATTTATTCCTGTTTTCTTCTAGTAAATGTATGGTTTCATTTTTTACATTTAGTTCTTTGTTCCACTTAATCAGTATCATCTTCTTGAGCAGTTAGATTATTTCGAATTATACATGAGTTTTCAGTGTGACTAGATTATTGCCCAGGGAAGAGTAAATTCCTCAACTAGGCTTTCTGGATTTAGGTTGTATACAATTTTAAGATACAGAATTTTATTTCCATGCCATTTCCGATTATCTTTTAAAAATCTTTCTTACTCTGTTAGATGAAAGTATGCAATAGTTTATTGTATGGGTTTCATTACTTATGCCATTGAACATCTTTTTGTATATTTATTGGATATTTTTATTTCTTCCTTTATGAAATAACTGTGTATGTATAAGTCCCTAACCTAATTTATCTCATAATTTCAAAGTGTTTTTTATATATGTTAACTATATTAAGTCTTGATCTGGTATATTTGCTACAAATATTTTTCTATTAATTTGGCTTTTGATTTAATAAATGATGTTTTTTAAAAACATGGACTTGTTTTTGAATTTTATTTGAAATTATTAGTATTTTTATTTGTAGTCTTATAGGGGGAGGGGAGATAATGCTTAGAAAGGCCTTTTACACCCAGATATTATATAAATATTTTACCTAATATCTAAATTTTCTCTTAGTTTTCTTCTGTTTATAGGTATTTATAGGTATTTATAATATTTGAAGTTTATTTTGGTGTATCGTAGGCATCTATTTTTTTTGCTCCCATTTACTAAATTATTAATTCTCTTCCCCTTACAAGGTATGAAATATTCCATATTTTGTTCATTGTTTCTGGACCCTGTGTTCTGTTGCATTAATGAAGCTATTGGTAATTGCTACCATCATATTCTTGTAGTTTTTATACAGATTTAATATATGATTATTTAAGGTCTCCTTTATTACACCTATTCGTGATTTTTCTATTCTTTCCTTCATTTATCCTTCCTTTAGAGTGATCTTTCATAGCTTCATTAAAAAGAATTTCTTACTGTGCTTCAGTTATCTCCTCTCCAATGAAAGAACTCCAAATTGAATTTCGAATCTATATTTGTAGATTAAATTGGAGAGCATATGCATTAAATTGGAGAATGTTTACTTTTACTCATTTCTTCAGCAAGCAGTATTTTCTGCAGTTACTATATGCCAGGTACTGCGCTAGATACTTTTTTGATTTTGTTGATATTTTAATGATATTTTTAAAAAATAATTTTAAAAATTCTCCCTATTACTCAGTTTAGGAATGCCCTCGATTTTTTTCATTTTATGATTGATCAACATACCGAATTCTTGTTTCTAGTAACCTTTCAGTTGATTTTCTTAACTTTCCTCAATACACTGTTATTAATCTTCAAATCATGATAATTTCATCTCCTTTCAAACCCTTATTTATTTCTGTAATTTGTCTTATTGCACTGGTTACAACTTCCAGACCAAATTTAAATAATATTACAGTTAAAGAGGTAGTGTTCCATTCATAGTTTTCTTTCTTTGTTTTGTTTTTAATTTATTTCTCCCATGCTGTATTAATCAAATGTTTATTCTGTTTTTAATCATTAACACTATCAGCTTTATTATTAGATTTTCTAATATCAAACTGTTCTTAAATTTCTGGGATAAATTCTACTTAGTGATAGTATATTGTCATTTTTTATGAGATTCTGAATTTGCTTTGCTAATATTTTTAAAAGACTTTTCGTTTATAATCCTTGAGAGATTGGCTTATGTTTTCCTTTTTTCTGTTATCTCTGTCAGTGCTTGTTACCAGCGTGTGTTAGCTTAAAATATAAGTTAGGCATTCCTTCTTTTTCTGTGCTTTGGAAAGATTCTGTTAAATTATGATAACAGACATGTTTTCATGATTATAAAGGTAATTATCTTCTTATAATTATTAAGAAATCTCACTATTTAGAGATCACCAAATACATCAAAATACATTTTGATATATTTAGTTCTTGGATCATTTTTTCTCTGTGTGGGTAACATTTTATTTTATGACTTGATTTTTTCTTTTAATAAATCATGATGGATATCTTTTTATGTTAACAAATTTAGATTTTAGTCATACTTTTTAATAGCTATATTCTCTTTTATCTCTTGAATATTTTTGGTTTTTAATTTTGTAGACCCTTCTTAGGCGTGTGTGTGTGTGTATGTGTGTGTGTGTTGTACTTTTTGTTTGTTTAGCTCGTCTTGAGTTAAAATCCACTCTCCTTGGCATTTCCCTATTAACATTGTGGGTGGTTTTTCTGTGGTTCCCAAGGGTATTAGAATAGTTAAGGTTAGACTTTTCTTGGCTGCTGACACTTTTGAGGGTTGCTTGATGTGTGTAGCCCTTGGCCAGCCTCTGGTGTTCTGCTGTTTTTTCTTTAGTGTGACCCTGTTAATCTAAGGAGGGAGCTCCTGCTTCCACTATAGTTGTAAAATTGCTACTTTTAACAGGTTAGCAAATGAAACCTGTGATAGTATATGTTTTCAGACATATCTCTGATTTCATCCATGGTTGACTATGTTTAATTTAATGGGAAGTTTTGTTTTTTGTATTTCTAAATTCCTGAGAGGCTCTCTTCCCACCCCTCCTCTATCCTGTAAGGTAGCACTTAGAGTCACAAACAAAATTTCCTCTGGGTTTCTAGAATGATAGGAAAAAATTTCCACAGTCCTGGAAAAAAGAGTTACATATGGTTAACATTCCTCTTGTGTAAAAAAGAACATACTACTATAAAACTCTTAAATGAGTTATAAGTATACCAGTGCGTTTAGAGAAGACTGGCCAGAATGGCAATGGGACTTGACATCTTGTCATTTGAAGCAGAGTTGAGTATATTGTGGGGTTTTCATGGGTGAACGAAGACTGGGAAACACAATTTCCTGTGTGGCTGCAAATGGGATCAGAGGAAAGATGCTCAGAGGATAGAATTCATCAGATTGTGAGGGCCAAGTGTCAATTTCTAGTCACTATCAATGTTCAGGTATGTATGGACTGGCTTAACACCTGGTCAAGTTGTACAGTGGGTGCCGGCATTATGTGGGTGGCTGACCAGGCCATGGTTAAGATTCCTCTGACCCTGAGGTTGTCATTGGGAGGCTAAGCATCAATTCCAGCCCTTTCTTGATCAAGTCATAGTATGTAAAGCAGCATTTACATGATATTTTTAAATAGATTCTGTACTTCTGGACTAGCATACTTAGGATGTGTTCTTTTCTTTTCAGCTTACCGTGACAATCAGAGCTTTGTTGCAGAATCTGAAGGAAAAGATCGCCCTTTTGAAGGACTTATTGCTAAGAGCTGTGTCAACACATCAGATGTATCCATGTAAACATTTCCACCTCTTTTCTAGAGTGGGAGGAAAAACAATCTTATTTTAAGAAAGGAAGGAATCTGGGCCACCCAAATTTTCCACAGCTTGAGGAAGACCTGGTTTCCAAAATATTGCCCATAATCTTGATTTCTATTTTAAGTGTCTTACATGTTTTACAGTAAATATGCTGGCAAAGCAGACATACTGAAAGAATTAACTTATTTGTGTGTAACCTTTACAGTGCAGGAAGCTAATGCTTTCTGTCAGTGCTATATTTACGTAGAGCCTTGCTTTGCCACCTGTCTAGACAGCCTTGACGATGCTTAGCCACTGCTCCAACAGGAAGACTTCCATGATCATCCTGAGCTGTGATTCTGCTTCTGGAATTTCCAGAGTTTTAAATGATCCATTTTCTTTTCCAAGAGGCCAATAGTAGAAACCATACATCTTTTTTTTTTTTTTCCTATTAATGTATATTATTAAGATGTGACTTGTTTGCCTTATTATTCTTCCATAGGGTATAGACACTATCTCTGGTTTGGGAGTTTGTTTGTTTTTTTTTTTTTCTTTTGTGGGGGAGCACTTGCTTGAAGCAAGTTGTGCCGTCATCTCAACCTTCCACCAATACTGTCAAGTATTAAAACATTTTTTTTAGAAATTCGGAATCTGATCAGTTTAGCAAAATACGCGTGGTCTTTTGTTTAAAGGAATTCTTTAAACCTGAGTTTATATTGGTTTGAAAACTGACCTCAAACTGGTCTTCTCTCATCATTTATTTAAACTGTCAGTAGTTCATACTAAAAACCCAAATTTTAGTGTCTCAAGAAATAGTTGTTAGTGCCCAATTTTAAATATGGGAAAATGTAGGAATGAAGCTTTTTAGATAAAACAATAGAAAATATTTTGAAAATATATATCTCTCTGGTTATGTCACCAGGGAGATTCACTTAGATTAGTTATATGATTTTCCAAATAGTTGCTTCTTAACCCACTAAGGTTTCAAATAAAAGTTTAATTTAAATAAGCAATCAAGACCTTATTTTTAACATAATTGGAATATTCCGATATTTAGTTTGTAATTTTACCCTTCATCTGGTATCATTTATAACTGCACAGTTAGTCTATTATATAAAGAGTTTTTATCAGAATCAATAAGTCTCAACGTATAGACCTCAAATAGTTTTAGATTGATAGGGTTATTTTTTCCACTTTCAGTACTAAGTATTAGGAAATCTGCACATGAGGTCAAGGTATGCAAACTCATTTTATTGTTACCTAAAACACATATTGGAGAGGTAACTGGATATCATCACACGGTGCAATATGAACAACTGTGTATTTGCTAACTTCCATTGAAGGAGCTGATTATTTATTCATCTTATACTTAATGTGCTAAATCTATAGTGCAAGGAAGATACAAATTAAGAACTTTTACTTTTTTCTATTAATGATTTCTGGTTATTAATTATAGAGAGTCCTAAGCATGCCAAAGTAATAATTGACTTTGTTCTTCTACATGCTTGCAGTTTGAAATACTTTTAAAATCTCCGACTTTGGTTTTGTGGTGATCTCAGAATTTGCTGAATTAAGCACTAGGCATTTTAAAATTCCAAACAGTTATTAAATACATTATGAAAATATTTAAGGGCCTTAATGTGGATAATTTAGAATTTCCTAGGAGAAAGCAAAAACTCAACTGGAATAAAACAGCTTGCTTTAAAATCCTATGTAGTTTTTCAAACAACTGGAACTGCAACCAATACTAAGGGTGAAATTCAGATAATCCACCCCACGGGGGCGCTCCAACCCTCTTTATTTTCATGGAGTCCATTTCTTAGAATGGAAAGAAGGAGGTAGTTTCTGCGTTAGAAAGCCCTATGTTTAATTCTATTTCTATTCCCCACATCTTCCTTTTCCATGATCTTCTTCTTCCCAAATATTTTAAATAATTCTATGGCAGTTATCCTGTTTTTAAGATAAATCAGATAGCAACCTGTCAGTCCTAATAACCTCATATTGTTTGTTTTGGTAATTCCTTCCCTTCCTTACAAAAAGATATTGGTCCAGGTCAAACCTTGCACCCCAAGTCATGGTTTGAATTGGAAAGAGAATCCAGCATTACAGCAGAGGAGGTTTTTACATTGAGGAGAGGCATCTTTGAGAGCCTAAGTAAATTGCCCCGAACCCACAGCTGGGAAATGAAAGAGCTAGGCAGGATTCAAATGCAGGGCTGTTTGGCCCCAAAGCCAGGTATTTAAAAGCCGAATTCTACTTCAGTAGAAATAATACAGTCAGTTGTCACCTGGCATGTCTTCCAACTAGAATCCCTTATTAATTGGCATGCTGCTTTAGTGCCAAGATAAATCCTGTTTATACTGCAGGTCCCCAAGACCCTTCTTAATCATCAGAAAGATTAAACAGTGTTCACTGTGGTTTATTAGGTATACTTTATGATGTTGTAATTCTTAGAAAAAATTTTGGTCATAAATCACCAATAGAGTGATTTTTTAATCCTTTTTATGAGGCATAATTAATGTTGGGTGACTTTTTTAATGTGACTATTTGAATACCACATTTCCTTACTGTGTCGGGTAGTTGAGAGTTTATGGTACTTTACTGAATAAATTTATGCCTTTCTTCATTCGTGAAGCTTTCCAAAGAACACTAGGAGTTGCCAGAAAGATAAGTCCTCTGAAAATACCTTTTAAATGACTAAAATTGTGGATTTTAGGCACAAGATGTTATTGCTCTTTCCTGAAAAAGTATTTTTCTTCTGGCAAGAGTAAATGTGAAATTAAAGTGAAGGTCTGTGCTTTTGAATCGGTTAGTTTGCAATTCATAAACCAAAGTCTTGCAGCCAAAATGTTTAAAACTGCTGGAAAACATTAACTTCTGTTCACAATTCTGTTCACAATTCTTTGAGATGGAAATCATAATTGTCTCACCAGTCAAGAAAAGGTGTGTACTAAAGGAGGCTGCATGTGAAATTCCAGGTAGTACTAAGTTGTTTGTAGGGTTGGCTTTTCATGAAACTTGAGTTTTCAAAGGCATCATCTTTGCTATTAAAAGAGAATTTTACAAATCTCTTTACAAAGGGATTGCATCAAGAAGTATTTTGGTGTCTTAGGAGAAATTCTGTAAAATTCTATAAATAACTTTTCTACCTTATATTTTTTGAGAGAAAAGATAGGTAGATAGAGAGGTAGGTGGATAGATAGATGCAGTAATCACCTTATAACAAATCCAAATAAATATCTGTGTGGAGAGGCTAATGGAAGAGATTTTAGTGATAGCCCCCGGTGGTTTCAGTGAAGGCAAAATGGCTCTCAAACACTGCACTTGTCCATGACAGTTTTCACCAGTGCCTGGTAATGTAGAAAAGGACAATATAGTGTTTATATCAGCAGAAATTTTCTGATTTATAGTCTGTTACATGATTCTAGTTTTTGGTGTTAACATCCTTTTTTTTTTTTTTTTTTTTTTCACCATGGTAATAAAAGTAGATGGTAGTTTTGTCTGTTGAGGTCTTTTTTGAATATCAGTACATGGCAAAATGTATAATTGATAACTTTATATAAGTCTCCCTCCCTCCACGTTTGGTTTGGAAATATTTCTGTTCTCTGAAATCCAAAGTCTGGGCACTGTTGGTGTAGTAGGAACAACACTGGCTTTGGCACCAAAGACAGAACTAAGATTGAAAACCAGCTCTTATGCTTCTTCAAGGCCAAAGAGCAATTTCACCTTCCTTGACTTTAGTTTCATTGTCTATAGAGTAGGAATAATCATACTTTGCAAGATTGTTGTGGAAGTTGAAAATATATTTAAAATACCTCACAGGACTAGGCTCTGTTAATGGTGGGTATTAAATAAAAGGTGTTATCAACACGTACTGTGTCACCTTGGACAAGTTTCTTAATCTCTTTGTGCCTCATTTTTCTCATCTGTGGAAAAAAAAAAGATAACAAAAATATACCTGGCTTATAGGATTGTTGTGAGGATTAAATTATATGCATAGATGGTGCTTTGCATACAATAAGCCCTCCTTGAGGATTAGCTGCTACTTATTATTATATCATTATTGGTAAAATTGCAGATACCATTGAGAACTTACAGGTAGTCCTTATGTAGTGTATAGTCATGTAAGGAGGTTATATCATAGCACACAGATAATAATAGTATTAAAATAGTACTTACAAAATATGATCAGTGCTTTGAGGACGGTAAGGACCAGGCCTGTACAAAACATATTTAGTTGAGTTTGTTAACTTAAAAAAAAAAAGGTAGGATGTGGTTCCATAGTGTAGTAGTTAACACATCTGCTTTACATGCAAAAGGTTCGTGCCCCAGTGGAGCCACAGTTCATGGTCTATGGCAATGCCACCCTGAACAAGCCCGATGTCAGATCTCAGAAGCTAAGCAGGGTTGGGCCTGGTTAGTACTTGGATGGGAAACCACCTGGGAAGACCAGGTGCTGTAGGCTTAAATAATAATAATAATAATAAAAGGGTAACATACTTTGTGAGCCGGAAAATGTGGTCTTCAGGAGCCTAAACTGTCTCTTGCAGTTCTGTTATGGTACTGGGAAGCATTATCTGCAAACTTCCTTCTCCAAAGCAATTACTTGACAAGTAAGACTTGCCTAAATTCTTAAACCTTCTACCAACTAAAGAGAAAATCTAGAAGCTGGAATGGAGTGTGGCATTCTGTGGGTCCAGCATCATCTTCACTCCACTTCACCTTAGGTTCAAAGTGATTACCAGGTTATATCAGAGAAGCTAGGCTTGAGGACATTGGTAATAGGTATTGGTAATATGAAATCAGGATCTGATTTCATTTAAAGTTTACATCTCCATGAATTGGCTATAATTACATGTAAAATCATCCTAGCTGATGACAAAGCACTGTGGAAGTTAGAGTTTCCTTTTCCTTGTCTGTTCTCTGACTTTCTTCCTTGGTTATTCACCACGTCAGTGGAAGAGGACATCACAGCACCGGCCACTGACTGTGTGCCCTGTTTTCTACTTGTCCTTCCTTATCTTGCCTCTACTCCCCCAAATTACCATGAGTCCACATACATGCAGTATTCTCTGACTACAGTACCCTTACCCCTCAATCTCTTATGCTCTGTTCTTAGATTAAAATAAAAATTAAAGAGGTAGAGTGTTCCTAGTGGAGTGCTGGTTTTCCCAGATTTACATGGAGTCTCTGGGAATG
The DNA here is from genome assembly GCF_014176215.1 of Rousettus aegyptiacus. Classification (NCBI taxonomy): domain Eukaryota; kingdom Metazoa; phylum Chordata; class Mammalia; order Chiroptera; family Pteropodidae; genus Rousettus; species Rousettus aegyptiacus. Next base: position 71,932,613 of record NW_023416309.1, read on the forward strand.
TTCTGAATTAGAATACCAGTAATGTTATTGTTTTTAACAGGATGCTAAGTGGCAAAGTTAAGTGAGCAGCCCTGGAACATTTGGTGGTCAAGCTCAGCACAATGTAGTGGAAGAGCCACAATTTAGAGCAGAAGGAGCTGGGCTCTAGCCTAGCATTGCTGTTACCAGCCGAGTGACTTAGCCACAGTGGGCCCTAGGTTCCTGGTCAGGAGAACAAAAGAATTAGATTAGGGGATCTCTAAGCCCTCTTCCAGCACTAACTGTCTGCAGTTCTGTTCTTCAGTTACCCATAAACTACAAAACATAATCAAGTTATACTGCTCTTGAAATTGATATTCTTTAATTAAATGAGTCTATTTGTAACTAGCTTCAATCTGTAGCATCTCCTAAATTTTAAAACTCATTTTTATTGTTTTTATTATGAAAAGTACTTTCTTCCTCTATACTTCTTATTGTTTTTACCAGTGACTGTGCTCTCTCTTCCTCACCCCCCTCCTATTCCTTCTCATTTTTCACAGTGTTGATGGTTGGTATCTGTCATCCTAGGCATGAACAAATATATTTATATACACACACACAGGAATATGTAAAAATAATTTGATTATAAAGATCATACTGTACATATGGTTTTGAAAGTTGCATTTTTATTAATTGGCATATGATAGAGTTGAAGAATACAAAACAATATTTAATGAAAAGTAAGTCTTCCTTACCCTCTGAATCCCCAGTTCCCCCTCCTTAGAGGCAATTGTTTGCATAGCCTCCCAGAAATTTTCTGTGTATGTGCAAACATATGTGGCCATCTGATTTTTTTTAATAATGGTGGGAACATATTATTTACTAGTTCTTTGCTGCTACTGCTTTTTAAAATCATTTTTTGGTTTAACACTGTACTGCATTTTGGAGATGATTTCATATCAAATAATTCATGTAAGAACTTAGTAAATGCTCAGAAATATTAATTACCATTACCAAGAGCTTCCTTGTCTTCTTTCAGGCTGCAAAACATGACATTGTAGAAATGCTCTAGTTCCTTATTAATGAATTTTAGGATGTTTACAATATTTTGGCTATTATAAATAATGCTGCAGTGAACATCTTTGTTTCCAAGTCTGTACAGATGTGTAAATATATATGCAGGAGAAATTCCTTTTGAAAGAATGTGCCTTTTAAATTTTCTTAGATGTTTACATTCCAGCCAAGAATGTCTGAGAGTGCCTGATTCCTTGGCTCTTTCTAGAACTGTCTCACACAGTTTCCTATCTGATAGGTGCAAGTTAAATCATATTTCCATTTACATTTCTTTTACTAATGTAAAGCTGAGTATTTTTTGTTTGGTTAGAGTTATTAGTGTTTCTTTTTTCTTGTGCTCTGTTTTTTGCCTTTTTTATTTGCTACAATTAGTTCGCCACTTGTAATTTTATTTTGCATATATATATATATTTACAAATTTTTTAAATTTTATAAAGCCAGATTTATCTTTCCCTTCATGGACTTGAGGTTTTCAGTCTGGACAAGAAAGATTTTTCCTACACCAAGATTATTAAAAAGTTCTCCTATATCTTCTTTCAATGATACTTTTATAATTTTAGTTTTTATGTTTAAATCTGTGCTTAGTTGTAATATTGCATTATAGTTCAGCTTATGTTTACTTGGGTGATTGCATACTGAAAACCATAGATTGCCAGTGTATTGAGCATAGAATATAAGATAAAGCTAGTTGGTATTGTGATATAATTAACAGTTTCCACAATTTTAAATTCTCATTTTATCCTATAGAATTCATGTTATAGCTTCTGTCATTTTTGTTTTTGTTTTCTCAGGAACTTCTTTTAGATAGAAGAAAAGTCTTCTGCTTTATTGACAATTTACCACAAATTTGAAACAGATCAATATTCTTGAGGTTGCACTGATCAAAAGGCTAATACTTTGCTCTTTTATCAATACAGACGAGGTACTTAAGCCCACTGTTTCTTAGTTACAGTTGCTACTTCATGGTTTCCAAGATGGGGTACTTAGTGACTGTTGTCAAATAGGAAATGGAAAAGTGGTGGTAGTAATTTTACAACCATGGCACTCTGGAATGTTGAGAGAACTACTTTATTATGTTTTAAATATCTAAAGCCATCGACAGTGCTTAGTTTTGGAGCTTTTATGATTTTTCTACTATCTTTTACTGGGGGAATTTTTTTACAGTTTTATTTACTATTTTACTAGCTAGCCAGCTCTTTCTATTCAAAATTAGCAATACAAGTTGTAGATTCACTGGGCCATGGTTTTCTCATCCAGGGAATGTTGATGCTACTGCTTGATTCTGCCAATTTTTCAGAATTTTTTGTGGGGAGGAGGGTGTCTTAATGCAGTGTTTGTCATTCCTCTTTTAAAAAGAAAAGACTCTGTAAATTCAAAGCAGCAGTCTCACTAATGTCTTACTATAACTAGGTAATTGTGGCCAGAACTACTTTCAGTTATCAGTGTTTCAGCTCTAATTAAACAAAGGCCATTTAATAAAAAAGTAAAAGCCAGATGAAGCCCAACATGTTGAGGTGGCTTATTTTTGTGCTTGCTTTTTATGTCTTATGTGAGATACAGCCTTTCAAAAATGTTCATTAGCTTCCTCTACTTGTTCTCCTTATGGCAGAAGTTTTCTCCATTAACGTTTCCTTTATTTCTTTAAAAACACACACACACACACACACACACACACACACACACAACAAACGACCTGGAAGAACTCTTGTAGTTTGCTTCAAGAAAACTAGTATATAAAACTTTGGATTTAGTCCTGATTATTTTTTAACCATAACTTATGAATTATGTTAAAGTTTCTCTGGCATCTCTGGCATTACATATAGAGAAATAGATCCAAAAAGATTAAATAGCTGGTTCAAGATCATACACAGTGGTCAAAATAGGACTAACAGGCTTTGGACTCCTAATCTGTGATTATTTCTTTGTAATTTTCTTCATAATTAAAAATCATGCATGTATTAAATGATGAACTGACAGTAACGACTTTTAGAGTCAATCTTTTGCATAAAGTAGCACTTTTCAAAATATATTCCAGGTGTTAATAGGCATTAATATGGAAGACAGGGCAATATAGAAACCTTTTTTTTTTTTTTCTTTTTAAACAGGATATCTTAGAGTATTAAGTCTAGGAAAACAGCCTTGACCACTGACACCTGTAATTCAAAATCTAAAGAATCACTGAGTCAGACTGTCCTGTTGGACAGGAATAATCATATCGGTCTTGGTCACTGGCAGGAAAAAAAATATTTACCTGTTTTATTTCTCAAGGAGTTCGGTGGATCTGTGTCAATGTAAGTCTCACTGCAGTGGTTCTATCAAGGTCCTTTGCTTGAAGAAGGATCAGTGAAGTTGAAGGTCAGGGCAGGAGAAGAAGGGTCTCTTCTAAATAGGATTGATTTGAGTCTGTAACAGTGACAACTGCCTTGGAGAGCTCACTTAATAACGTGATAGGTAAAATGTGGTCATTCTCCCACCATTGGACCTTAACAAGATGCCTGCAGAACACAGCTTGAAGGAGACCGAAGACAGAACCTATTGGACGATCTTGTAACTCGAGAGAGACTACTTCTGGCATCCTTTAAGAACGAGGGTGCAGAACCAGATCTCATCAGGTATGATATTTTCATTTATAGGAATTACATGGTGGATGGAGATTTACTTGCAGAGGGTACAGATGTTTCCTGAATGGCTTCATTCCTTTAACTAGTAAAATATATTCTGTTCATTTATAGTGTTTGCCTATAATTTTCTATTTAATTTAGTTTTCATTAATTTTCTAGGTTTAGTAAACTGGATATGGTCAGGTAGACTATAGACAAAGTCAGAACAGCTGCATTTTTTGGTTGAGCTTTCAGCTATGTTAGCTGCCTTCTAAACTCCTGAAGTTATATACTTATCTGGGAAAATGTATTTTTTTTTTAATGGCATGTTGAGAAAAGATGTCCCGATAAGACTAGTCTCTGGAGGTAGAGGAGTGGCAATTGCATTTTTCTCTCTGTTCTTTCCCAATGAGATGACAGCTTCTCTGTACCCAGCTTTGCCAGAAGACCCAGAGAAGTAGTCCAGCTTTCCAAGTTAAGGTTAATGAGTCATGAATTATTATATCTTTAGAATTGGCCTCCTCCCTGCTTCCAGAATTCCCTTAATGTCATCATAGGGACAGTCGCAGAAGGAAATGAATTTAGGATAGAAACTTCCTCTCCCCCTTTCCCATCAGAGATGATGCTGTCATTGTGGAAAGGCAGCTTGTTCCGGCTTAGTTAGGTGCAATGTGGCTTCCCAGGGGCAATGGTTTCCACCGCTGGCCACACATTACCAGGCCCCACTTCAGACAATTAAAAGGTAGAGGGGTGTGGGGGGTGGGAAGTAATAGGTTTTCAGGTGATTCTGCAGCCAGATTTGCAAATCACTGCCCTTGGGCAAGCTGAAGAGGATGAAATAGTTTCTTATTAGTCCCAGTCTTCTCAGGAACATTTGATCCAAGGTTTTTAGAAACAGATTGTAAAATACAGGAAGCTAGATGAAATCTTATGTGGTTTCTGTGGAGAAATAAAACCAAGGAGTCAGTGAGGGGGAGTTGTGTCCCAGGCAAGGTGTGTAAACAATGCAGAAGCCTCTAGTGTGCCATTTGTTTCAATATTTCTCTGGTGGTATGTGATCCCTTGGGTACAGGAGTGAAGTGAGTGGAAGAAGGCCATGATTTAGGGCTTTGAAATCGAATAGGTGAGCAAGGAGATCCAAGATAAGAAGAGTACCGTCTGTCAAGAAGGGCTTCTACGTTGAAGGAAGAGATCTTTTTAGTCCAGAGATTAAATAAAGGCACAGTCCACAGGGAGAGCAAGTTTCATGGGATGAAGTAAAGGTCAGAGGGGAGAAAATGTCTAAATACTTGGACCTTGTAGTGGTGGAGGTGGTCACTAGGACAAATAGTAAATTACTGTTGGATATGTCAGGCCCTGCTTACTGCTTGTCATTGTGTCATTTCGTGATGTAGAAGGAGCCAACTTATTCGTTAGGCCTTTATGCTTTTGTTGTTTTGGCCCCCTCTTGTTTGTCATCCCATTCTCTCCTGTGGTTACCTGAATCCTTGCTATTCAAAGTGTGGCCTTGTAGGAGCAGTGGCAAGGTTACCTGGGTATGTTAGAAATGCAGAATCTCAGATGCCACCCCAGCCCTACTGAATCCGAATCGACATTTAAAAAAGATACTCAGGTGATTTGAATGCACCTCACAGTTTGAGAAATACTGCTTTATATCGTTTGTTTGTAATTGTGGCACTTAAGAGGCTTATAAAAAAAATTTTATAAAGGAAGAAAGGAGACAGAAAAGAAAAGAATAGAAATACAAGTGTCTGGATCATATACTTGTAGAGTCTGAATTAGTAGTCTGGCAAGAGGCCTGGGGGATACTCCTCAGGTGATTCTAACAGGTGACAGGTTAGAACCACTGCTTTCTGTCATGGTATACCAGCAGTGAGAGCTAATGGTTTATGTTTGCTGTGGTTTTCTGTGTGCTAGGCATTGTGCTAAGCTCTTTATGGGCCTTTGCTCAGGAGATCTTTTTAATGTTTTAATTTACAGGAGAGAAACTGAGGCTCAGAAGGATTAAGTAACTTGCACAAGATTCTAGAATTAATCAGTCTCAGAGTTTGAATTTCCTCTAGGTCTGTGTGTCTTCAGATATGAACTCTCCATAGAAAGCTGGACCAAGAGTTAGAAGGACTCAGCTCTGTTGTTTACAACTCACTTGGTCATCTTGGCTTCAAAATCATTGACCTTATTAAGATGGAGATGGGTGTTCTGCCTTGCTTTCATTGTTGTTTGGACCAGACGAGGTGATGGCTATGTGAAGAGCTTTGTAAGCTCTAAGACCTTTACAAACATCAGATGTTATTTCAGGAGCATAGTGTCACCATCAGGGTCGCAGGGAGTTCATGCTGTCTACTTTGTTTCCAAGAGTACTGTCGTCATTCCTGTCCACTTCCTAAGTGCTAGAGAGGGACCTGGCCTCCTTGGCCAGCTTTGTTTCATGTTCCGCACCTGATCCTCTGCCCTCCCATTCTCCCATTCCAAATCTTGTTTGTGTCCCCTTTCCTCAGTGTCCAGTGCTATTTGTTGTCTTATTAGTAAACAGTCACACATTCATTCTTGCAATGGAACCTATGGCTGGCAGTGACTTACCTTCTGGAGGTAGTTTAGCTGAAGCCTCCTCGAACCCAAAGTAAATTAATTGTTGGGAGAATTTTAGGGGATTTGGAAGGTTGGTGGCAGAGGTATTTGGCTTGGAGGCCTACTGAGACCTCTGAAGTCCTACCACTAGGACTGCTTCCTGCTCCTCCTGCATTTAAGGCTGGAGCACGTGGTAGACTTCAAGGTGTTACTTGGTAAACAGCTGGGGAAGCATGGGGACAGAGAGACCAGACTGAGGAGGAACTATGAAACAAAGATAACTAAAGTCCTGAGGGTTTGATGTAATTTAGGAAACCAGCCAGGCTTATTTATATGCTCTCAAAATGAAACCAAGGGAAGCATATATATTATACTTTTTGTTTGAGAAGTTTAGGATAGTTCAAATGAGCTTCCAGAATTTTGTTTAAAAGTATGTGAGCATTGTAGAGTAAAGGTGACCCCTGAGGGGTGATGGAGGTCTATTTCAGGTGGTATGGAGTCTGGCTGAGAGTAAGAAACCAATGTGGCAATTAGATACTAATCATCATGAAGAAAGTAAATTATTGCGGGTAAAAAGAGGAAAGAGAATGGTAGGTGGCCTAGAAGGTGAATTACTGGTGAATATGTGTACATTTACCTGCCTATATTAGTTTGATAGGGCTGCTGTAGTGAAGTACCACAGATAAGGGGGGAGCGGATGGTTAAACATCAGAAATGTATTTTCTGGAGGCCAGAAGTCCAAGATCAAGTTGTCATCAGGTTGGTTCCTTCTGAGGGCTATGATGGAAGAATCTGTTCTAGGCTTCTCTCCTTGGCTTATAGATGGCCACCTTCTCTCTGTGTCTTCACATTGTCATTTTTTGGGGTGTGTCTGTGTCCAAATTTCCTCTTCTTATAAAGATACCAGTCATATGGATTCGGGTCTATTCTAATGACCTCATTTTAATTTAATTACCTCTCTAAAGAACTATCTCCAAATACCGTTACACTTTGAAGTACTGGGTATTAGGATTTCAACATATGAATTTTTGCGGGGACGCAGTTCATCTTATAACTTTCCAAAAAGAGCAGATCCTATAGACATTTCATCAGAATCTGATCAATAAGAAAATGCATGCTAGATAAAACCGTCCTCAAATGCTATGTAGAAAAATCCCTGGGAATCTATTCAAGGGCTATAAAATGGATACTCAGATACCGTTGACCCAATTCGTCAGGGAGGGTGGCACCATTGTAGACTTACTAGAGGCAAACAATGTTAAGTGTAGGGATAAGCAAATGAACGAATGTTCAAGTCAAAGTAAATTGCTAGAATTAGGTTAGATTTGGGGTCTGAGTTTCTGGTCTTTGATTTTCCTCACCTGTCTATGTCAAAGTATAATTTTTGCCTTTTTAATCTATCTATCTATCTATCTGTCTGTCTAGTGCCAAAACCCAGGAATGAACCAAATTCTTGCCTTTTTAAAACCCCTAGTTTTCACATGTGAGGCTCCCCCTTTCCATTCCCAACTTTCATACCCTAATAATTCTTCTGGTTGGACGTTGCCTTCTGAAGATCTGGATGCAATCATAGACAAGACCAGTGTCAGCTCACAGTTCAACCTTGCCCTCTTGTCTCCAGATTGTCAAGTTCCCTAGTCATTTCTAATGCCAGCTGTTGAGACTCTCAGCTCTATCTTTGGAGAAACTTTATTCCCTCTTCTGCCAGTTGGTTTGCCTGATATCTCTGATGACTTACATAGATCTCCTCAATCCTCCTAACAGTCAGCTCCTGGCTCTGGGCTCCACCAGCATTTTTATTCACTTCTGTAATCTGTGGTCTCATCCAGCATTTTTGTTCACTTTTGTAATTCTTTATATCAATGAGGGTTGCCTTGTCACTGTGGAGCAGGGAAGCAGTGGCATATGTCTTTCCTTTAGGTCGTGACCTACAGAAACACATTGGCCAAAAAGCCTTGTCAGAACTTTAAAACGCTGTACATGTGTTCTTCTATGGCACATTTGTCATTAATGCTAGATTATCGCCACAACACATTTACTGTTGGAAAACGGATTAATCTGTTAATCAATAATTCAAAGCCCCATGATAACTGGCAGCAATCCCACAAGGTCGGTTTACCTGACCAGAACTCACCTGGAACCTGTAGATTGATTTTCTGTCCTCCTCCTCTCTCATTCCCACCCAAACACTTGGTCTCCTCTCTCTTCTCCATCTCTCAGTCCCAGGAGTCCTTCTGCCCCTCCTTTTCTTCCTTTTTTCTCTTCCTCCTCATATGTGGCCTTATTAAGGAGAGAAGAGTATTGTCGAACTTCAGTTTGGATTAGCATTTCCTTTAGACAAACATTAATGTGTAGCTGTCTGTGACAGAATCTTAGTTTTGCCTTAAGGATTACTGGTCATTATTCTAAAGCAGAAAGCCTTGATGTGAGACTTTGGTCTAAATAAGCAATGGTTGACTAATTCAGGGAATTTGGAAACTTGTTAAAGAAGCTTCTGTATAACAATGTCTCTTAGAAGAAGATAAGCCGTGACTTATAAAGCAATGACACAGCTTCTGATTGAAAACCCTGCTGCCCTTTATATTTGAGAGCATTGCTAAGTCTCACAATTAGTTAAATCTTTGTAAAGAGAAAAAAAAAACTCATTGCATACTCCACTGCCCTGTGACCATCTCAAAGATTATGAGATTAACTCAGCTGTAGTGGGTGGCTAATTGGCTAACCTTTAATCTTCACACTACCAACTATACTAAGGATTATAGGAAATAGGAAGCTATTTAGGGATTTAAATGGTAGTTATATGTCATGAATGGTAGATTAACAAGCAGACCAATTGCTATAATCAAAAGAATAGAAAATGATAATGAAATGTAAACATTTTATTTAAATTTAATTTCAGATATTTACTTTTTCTTTGAGCTGTTAAAAAAAGGTGTAACACTTCCAATTTATGTTACATATCACTATATTGGCAGCCATGGTGGGCAAAAGAAATTTACTTTAAATATTTCATTCAAAAGTACTCTTTGTCCCCTATTTTACATTTTTGAATTTTTATTTATTTATTTTTTTTTGGCAATTTAAAGCTCAGTTTATAAGAAACATGATTTGTATCTGATGATACTGAGATTTTCTAAGGAATCATTGATTTATACTTTATGTTGCTTAAAGTTATTAATACATGACCAACCTACTCCTCTACAAGTAGTAAATTGCTAAGGAATATACAATTGTATCATTAGTCTACTCATGTGAGACAATGAATAAGTCATAATTATTTATCCCTTTTACTTACGTCCCAGAAATACACTAATTTCCTAGGTTCTCCAACATGTAAAGGATGTGTTGAAATCGGAAAAGCTTTGCTTTTCTCTCTATTTCAGTGAGCCCAAAGGTAATTGAACCAAGGTGGTATTAAGTACAGTCAGGAATATTAAAATTCCCTGCTAATTTAATAAAAAATAGTTAAGAAGGCAAAAATGTGGTAAATAAAACCTTTTTTCATTAAGTAGATATTTATTGAGTCCTTACTATGTGCTAAGCACTCGTACTAGAAATATGGTAACTAATACTTGGAAATATGGTAGCAAAAAACTCAAAACAAGAAATACCTAGTTTGTACATTTGAGCTATGTACGGTTTAGTGAAAGAGACAGATATGAATTAAAGAATCATATAAATAAGTAAAGGAAGTTTAGCAGAAAAGTACTGTATATTGTGCTTTGAGAGAGTATCATTGGGGAGCTGATTTAGCTAGGGACCAAAGTGTAGCAATGTGCTTGATATTTGCTCAATGAATAAAAATCTTTACATTGTTTTCTGTGTTTTTCATAACTCCTAGCTCAGAGTTGAGTATATGATAGGCATTCAGTAAATTTTTGTTGGTTGAAAGGTTGGCTGAGTCAGGATGTGGTAGCCTGGGCTCTGATGAAACAAACTCCTGGGAATGTCAGGAGTTTATCCCATGAAAGCTTTCTTTTTGTGTGCCTCATATAAAGTCTGGTGATACTCTAGGACAGCAACCTTCAAAAAGTGACTCAGGAATTTAGGTTGTTTCCATCTGTGGCTGTGCTGTCTTGACACAAGGCCTCCATATTACTGTAACAGGAGAAGTGGGAGGATGTGGAGAACTCATGCTGTGGCCTGGAATTTTCATATGTACAACACATTGGCCATACCCAGTCACATGGCTTGAACCTAAGTGCAAGCAAGACTGGGAAATATAGTCTTTGTTTATGAAGAGGAAAATGAAATGGGTCTTGGTGAGCCTGGCTCACTGATTATTTTGGGTGCTTTGATAGAAAAGTAAGTAACTTTGGTAGTCTGTCTACCTTCTTTGTTTTTATTGTTTGTTGGGGTAACATTGGTTAATACAATCATATAATTTTCAGACGTACATTATCATTTGACATCTATATATTCTATTGTGTGTTCACCACCCAAAGTCCAGTTTCCTTCATATATTTATTTGATCCCTTGTCTGGCTACCTTCTTAGTCAGCAAAGATTAGAATCAGGGTTTAATAGAGGCACATGAAGTGAACTGTGGTAGGATTTGTTCATCTTCCATAATGTGCATTCTTGTCAGGTAGGGGAAACATAAGTGAAACATAAGTGCAAAAGAGTATGACAGTGAAGACTAGAAGGGGATGTTGTGTCTGTAGCAGTGAGAGGAGGAGGACTATGTTAAGCACATAAAGGGGCTGAAAAGTGTGCTTGTTGTCCTTACCCGGTCTACGCAACCAAGTAGGTGCTTAGCTGCTACACTAGTGTAGTGGTTAGGATGCCCTCAGCTGCAAATAACATAATCATACTCAAAATGGCTCAAATAAGAAAAATATCTTTATATAAGAAGTACCGAGTTAGAGAATTGAGGGGGAATGGTTAATTCTACAGCCCAGTGATGTCATCATGGATCCAGGTTTTCGCTGTCTGTGCAGTTCGCCTTTCTCAGAGTGTTATCTTTGTCATCAGACTGACTCATCTCAAACACATTCCAATAACAATAGAAGAAGGAGAGTGTATTTTGCAAATGTAATATATTCACATGGCTAAGAAATTTAAAAAGCAGGTAACTATTCAGTGAAAAGCCTCCTACTATATTTCCTTCCCACTTCTTGACATAAGTATCATTGTTAACTTTTGGCATATTCTTCCAGGGTTCTCTTAAGTATATACTAGTAAATATGAATATATTTTATTATTTCCCTCCATCTTTTACACAAATGGTAGCATTTGATACATAACATTCTACAGCATTCTTTTGTCTTCTAATCAGCTGTAACAGAGTTCTGTCATTAGATTTTTTTAGCCTTATATTTCATTGTTTGCACAAACCATAATTGATTTAACTAGTCTCCTATTAAGAGAGATATGTGTTGTTTCCAGTCTACAATGTTACACACACACACAAATATATATTTAACACATATTTTTTTCTATTAAAAAATATAGTGGTTAATAAATAACCTTATATGTAAGAGGTTACATATGTGTGAGTCTATCTCTAGATAAGTTCTTAAGAGTAGGATGGCTGGGCCAAAGGGTATTTGCATTTATAACTTTCATCGAACCAATTTAAATCTGTGCTAGCAATTTATGTGAGTGCCTGTTTCCATATAGTCTTCCCCAGAAAGAGTGTTATTAAACTTTTGTATTTTACCCCAATGTAACATATGAAGATAGTTTGATTTATTTTTTAGTAGAGATTTATGTAGTTATTATATTATAATGAATCAAGCGTATAGAGAAATTAATCCTGTGCTTTTTGAAAGTACTTTCATAATTTTGTTTTTTATCTTAAATATTTGATCCATTTGGAAAGTTAATTCGAAGGGTGTGAATCCAACTTTTTTCTTACTTGGCTACCCTATTTTCCTGACTGACTACATTTTTTCTTTTTTTTTTTTACTGAGTTGTCCATCTTTTCTTTACCAATTTTGAGATGGTAAGATTTATCATATAATGCATTCACATATATATGTGGATCTAGTTTTGGACTTCATAATGTGTTGCATTGATCTTTTTGTATGTGCTAGTACCATTAATTTTGAGATTTTATTATAAATTTTATTACATCATAGGGCTAGTTTTCTGTTATTGTACTTTTTTAAAGAGTTTTGCTTTTTTTAAAATGTGAACTCTAGAATCAGTTCATCTAATTGCAAAAACATGATGATACAACTGCTCGTTTTTTAAAAAATTGGGATTACATTAAATCTTGAAGTCCTTTATAATGTTTCATTTTCCTATCCTAGAATATGAAAGTTTTTCCATTTGTTCAAGCCATCTTTCAGGCCTTTCAGAATCTTCAAATAAGTTGTACACATTTATGGTTTATTTTATTTTGGAGTAATTTATGTTTTTGGTTGTTGTTTTAAATTTAGTGTTTTATTTCATCAGCTTTTTGATTGTCATTTATATGAAAACTGTTCATATCTTATGTCTGCTATTAATATTATAAATATTTTCTTAATTCTCTGATTGTTATTGGTAGTTTTTCTGTTTATTCTCTTGTATTTTCAGTTATTTCTCTTTTTAAATTGAATTATATTGATATATAACATATTGATTCAGGTATACAACATAATGATTTGATATTTGTGTACACTGTGAAATGATCACCACAAAAAGTCTAGTTACCATCTTTCACTACACAAAATTATAAATTTTTTTTCTTGTGATAAAAACGTTCAGGATTTACTTTCTGGCACCTTTCAGGTATACAGTACAGTAATACTGCCTACAGTCACTGCTCTGTACATTACATGTTCGTAACTTATTTATTTTATAATGGAAAACTTTTACCTCTTGACCCCCTTCACCCGTTTTGCCCAGCCCCTTCTAGTAACCCACCTTCCCTTCAAGTAACCAACAGTCTATTTTCTGTTTTTGTTTTGTTTATTTATTTTGTTTTTTAGATTCCACATGTAAGTAAAATCACATGGTTTTTGTCTTTTTCTTTCTGAATATTTCACTTAGCATAAGGTCCATCCATGTCTCAAATGGCAAGAGTTCTTTTTTTTTCTTTTTGTGGCTTAGTATTCCATTGTATGTATGTACCACTTCTTTATTCACTTAGGTTTTTCCATATCTTGACTACTGTAAATAGTGCTACGGTGTACATAGAGGTGGATATATTTTTTCGAATTAGTGTTTCTAGTTATTTGTTTTCTAAGAGAAAGGAAACACTCCTGCAAGCTTCCCAATAGACTTTGGCTCAAAATATAAATAGCCTTGAATTGTATCACATGCCATGTTATACCAGAATTCATGGGGGAAGGGAGTAATTATGATTGCAATGGTTTATTCAGGTTAGATACATTCCTGAACTGAAACTGAGGGTGGGATCATGTTTTCTGAGCAGTGGAGCCTTGAGTATAATCAAGGTACTGATAACAAGAGAAGAGATGGGATTTGGAGAGGAAAACCATAGGGACTACATTAGCTGATCTTTTAATTCTCTTAGCAATGGCAGATCTCATCATTGAAGTTTCTTCTGACACCACTTAAAGTTCTTCACTTCCATGACCTCAGTAAGAACCTTCATCTCCTGTTACGTTTTCTTTTCCTGAAATTCCAGAGAAGTGGCAGGTCACTGGCTTCTGGGTTACTTTATTTAGGTTCAAATGGAACTTAGTTAATTGCTTTAAATCTCTAATTCACTTTTTAAAGCTAGGATATTTATACCTACCACCACCTGTCTTCCTGAAGAGGTTTAGGAGAAGTGCTCTTGAAGTACCACAGTTTTAGTAGTGACATTTATGCAGTTTCATGGAGGTGGTTTCTTCTGCAGACAGATGATCTTGTGCATTTTAGATTAATTATTGTTTAATTCCATTTTGGGAGGTAATAGCTTCTGACTTTGTCTCCAGTTCTGGAGAAATGTGATAGGTTAATTTGGTGCATGAACTGATACTTAATATGATAACAGGGAATATTTGGGATGGAGACCTACAAAATCCGGAATATATGTTGCTTTAGCACATTTTTTTTTTTCTGTATTAACTACTGGTCTGATACTAGCTATGCAATGTATACGTGACCATGTTTTCTTGTGGAGAAAAACTGGATATGTCATATGACAAAGTAATTTTTGGGACTTATAGAAGAGGCAGGCAGTTTGGCTGAAAGTGTTAGGCCAAAATGTTGATGCTTTAGGATAATCCACTGGTTCATGGGAATTAATAGGACAGAATATTTGCTTTTGGAAAAATTTTAAAATATAAATTTAAAGTAGTGTTTCAAATAAACACTTAAATTGTACAAAAGTATAATGAATGAAAATTGGAGCTTCTTCCACTTTTGACATACAGTTTCCCATTTCCTCCAAGAGGCAGCCACTTTTAACAGATTTCATTGTATGCCTTCAGAGAGATTCTATACATATACAAAGACAGACACACACACATGTCTCCAGTCTCCCTTTTATCCTTTTGATTTTTAACATGAATTATAGTATAATATGCTCTCTTTACTGTGCATTATCTTTTTTGCCCAACAGTATATTTTAGAGATTATCAGATTGAATGTTTAAACTAGTACTCCTAAATATCTTGAAACTGTTTCAGAATCTGACAAAGTGGCTATTAGAATTTTGGTTACGTACTAGACTGATTATCACTGAAAGGGTCTCTGGTCTCTGTAGTCATTTAGTCCAGATTTTTTTCCTCCATGGAATAGGAAAGGAATCTCTGTTAACAGTCTGACTTCCAAACAGATACTAATTATAAAGAAATTACTAATAGATACTAACTAATAGATACTGATTGTAAATCATATGGAAGATTGATCCAACAAGTGAAACCAGAGACCTCAAGATAGTAGCCATTGCAATTTCATGTCATCGATCAGGTCAGCAAAGGCACCCAGTTATTACTGTGTGAAATGTAATAAAGCTTAGTCTGTTCACATACAGGTTAGCAGCAGCGACCTGGTAGTGTCTCTCAGAAGGTTTTGAATGCTATACAACAAGGAAATATCAAATGAAAAAAAATTTAAAAGATGCTATTTATAATAGCATTAAAAACAATAAATATATAGGATAAAATCAAATGAAAGATACATGAAACCTCTACATTCAAAGCTATAAAACATTAGTTAGAGAAATTAAGGAAAATCTAATAGAGATTGGAAGACTTAATACTGTAAAGATGTCAATTCTCTCAAAATTGATCTGTAGATTCAGAGTAAATACCATTTAGAGTCCTCAGCCAGTTTTTGTTTTGTTTTTGTTTTCCACTTAGGCTGATTCTGAGGTTATATGGCAATTCAGAGAGCCCAGAAGAGTCAGGGTCATTTTGAAGAATAAAAGGCTTAAGGATTCACATCAGTTATCAAGACTGTAAAGCTGCAGTGTGGTATTGGCACAAGAATAGGCAAATAAACCAGTGGGACAAAATAAAGTCCAGAAATAGTCCCACACATGTATTGTCATTTGATTTATGACAAAGATGACACTTCAGTGCAGTGAAGAAAAGATGGCTCTTCAATAAATGTATTAGATCAATTGGATGAGTGATATGGAAAAAAAATTAATCTTAGCCTCTACCGTCACCTTCCATAAAAATCAGTTTCAAAAGGATTATAGATCTAAATTGAAAGACAAAAGTAGAAAGCTTTTAGGAGACAACAGAAGAATATCTTTATGACCTTGGGACAGACAAAGATTTCTTAAACAGGACAAAAAAAGCACTGTGAAACACATGATAAGTGAGATTTCACTAAAATAAGATCTCTTTATTAAAAGATATCAAAAAAAGAGTGAAAGATAAGCCACAGAATGGAATATTTGCAGTACATATATCTGACACAGGAGTGGTATTGGGAATATATAAAGAACTCCTATAAATCAAAGAAAAAGCAGATAACCTCTTAGAAAAAGGAAGAACACTTGAAATTGGACTTCACCAAAAAGACTATCCAATGGCTGATGAACAAATGAAAAGGTGTTCAACTTCACTAGTCATCAGGAAATTGCGAACTAAAACCATGATGTTGTACCATTACACCTACCAAAATGGCTAAAGTTAAAATGACAGACATCAAGTGTTGCAAGGATGTGGAGTCACAGGAGTATATGACTTCTTATATACTACTAGTGGGACTGTCAGTTGTACAACCACTTTGAAAAATTGTTTTACTTTATATCCTAAAACTGAAGTGTACAAAAGACATGAACAAAACTATGTATAGTAATATTATTCTTAATAGTCCTACCTGGAAACATCCCAAAGAACATCTACACTGTAGTGGATAAATACATTATGGCATATTTATACAATGATATTATACAGCAGATAAGAAGGAATGATCTACAACTCAACTAACTCAACTATGGGTGAATCTCACAAACATAATGTTGAGCAAAATAAACCAGACAGAAGAGTACATACCATATGACTCTATTCATACAATGGCAAAATTTATTTATGATGTCATAAATGACGAAAGTGGTTCCCTTTGGGGGAGTAGTCACTAGAAGGGGGCTAGAGAGGTCCTGGGATTCTGCTTGCTGTTTTTTTGCCCTGGGTGATGATTGATTGACTGGGGGTGTTCACTTTGTGAATTATCTTTGAGCTATACACTTACAGTTTTTCTGTTTATATGTTCTACTTGAAATTTAAAATATGTATGTACAGATACGTACATAGCCATACATTTTTATATTATACACACATATTACATATACATATGTATGTATAAGTATACTTATATGTACACGTATGTATAAGTATATACGTAAGTATATATATGTATACGTATATATATAACTTAAAGTATACATACATATATACACTTCCATACATACATACACATGCATGTGTGCACACACATACACTCACACACACACTAAAAACTATGTTCTGAGCAGACCACAAGATGGAGATGTAAGTCAATAGAAAGGGAAAGTTACTCAGACTATCCCAATTTCTAGATTTTAAAAAGTTAGCATTTTACTCCCTTAAAAGAGGAGAGAATGTTAAGATTGCTTGTAGGGCCTCACTTTAGTAAAGGACACGTCTCACCTTTCAGTTCTCTCTTCAATCTGTGTTCTGTCTTCCTCTGTAACTGCAAACCTGTTTGTCATTTTTAAACTTCCTCCTCGGTGGCTCTCTATAGACATTTGCCCCATCCCAAATCTGCTTATTGTTTCTTTCTCTCTCTTTCATCTTCCTTCCTTGCCTTTTCCTTTCATATCTCTGTTTTTCGTTGCTCTTTCCCTTGGAGAAAGCTGTTTGATTTTAGTGTTTCTTGATTTTAGTTGTTGTTTCCCATTCTTAATTTTGAAAGAAGAGGAGTCTGCTTTCAATACCTCTTTGTAACAATCTGTGCTTAAGTTGTCTTTTTTTAGGTCTTTGTTCCCTTATTATTTTCCCTTCCCCTTCCCCATAGGGAAATGACTCTTTATTGGATTTAAAACAATTATCAACATGATATATGCTCATTATAACAAGTCAGACCATACTGAGGTATAAATCAAAATAGTCTCTCTCCCTTTCTTTCCCTCCAGTGCTAGTCTCCTAAAATAACTGGTGTTAATTGTTTGGAGGGTTTTCGTCCTCACATTGATCTGTGCTTATACAAATATTTACATAAATATGAGTTTTTCTTTCCTATTTTTTATAAAAACAACTGTATTATACATATTATTCTATAATATACTTTTTAAAATTTAAATTTGGATATCCCTCCAAATTAGTAGGTCTAACAAAATTCTTTTCAATAGCTACGTTTTTTACATTATTTACATTATTCCACAATGTAAATACACAATCATTCTTCCAATTACGCCCCATTTGATGGATATTGGGTTGTTTAGGGGTTTTGTTTGTTTGTTTTTTGTTTTTTTGCCATTTCAAACAATGATGAAGTAAATATTTATGAAGAATGTGGCTTCTATTTCTGTAGATCAGAGTTCCCAAAGTGGAGTTATTGGGGTGAAAGCTATGGATGTTCAAAATTTAGCAGGTACTGCAGTATCTGTTTTTTGAAGTCATAGTACTTTATGTTCCCTCCAGCAATATATGAGAGAGCCAACTTCCTTATACCATACCTGTCAGTCGGGGTTACAGAACTAGTTGAGTTTTTTTACTGATCTGATGGGTGAAATATGGTGTTTTGTTTCTAATTGCTTTCCTTAACTACTGATATAGTTGTGACTTTTGCTTGAGAATATAAGAAGATTTCCTATCCCCATATATATTAATTTTAAATATAAAATTCATCTGGGAATTGAATTACAGTCTGAATAAGCAAGAGGAAGAAAGAGGAGGAACCTATATGTACTGTATTGTGAGTTAGTTATGTCAATTTTTAAAAAAGCCGATTTAATACTTTCCAACTTGTGCCTTATAAGTGAAATTTTAAAGAAATTGCAAAAAAAAATTTTCTTGTTTATTAAAAAGAAAATTGTTTTCTGTGTCTCCCTCTCTCTCTTCTCTATCTTCCAAGCACTTTTATATTTTATTGGACCCTCATAGTTATCTTCAGAGGTAAGCAGAAAGGGGATTACTTTTTTGGTTTACGCCTGAGGACTGAGAATAAATGGCAGAGAACTAGAACTCACGTCTTCTCGTCCTTTACCATGGTTTTGTCTCTCAGGCTTTTTCTCTTTTAATTTTGGTATCCTACCATGGTTGCTTTGTAGGGATCCTCATTTGTTTATCATTGGCTTTGAATACTTTGCCTTCTTCCTATTCATTACACCAAGAAGACAAAATTGTCTACCTCTATATGTTCCAGAAGCATATGTTCCATTGCTAACTTTGCATTTGTAATTCAATGAAGGAAAACTGGGTTTAGTATTAGAAACCCTGGGTTTGATTTTGACTTCCTTTTATTTTTTGATTTCCTTTTATTTTCTGTCAAATGAAGATAGTCATGACTCCTCAAAATATTGTGAAGTTTGAATGATAAATATATGTGAAAGCATGTATCTGTGCTTTTGTAAAGTGCTTTATCGATGTTACTGAACTCTTGCTGTCACCAGTCTTAGCAGAGGGGAATCCAAAAGTGGCATGCCATTTGGAGAGGTCTTTCAATCCTGCACAAAACAATTAGAGAACAGTGCATAATAGTTCATAATTAAGTGCTAAATTGTGATATGGACCATAAGTGGTCTAGGAGATTAGACAGAGGGAGAGATCCACATGAGGTGGAGGACATCGAGAAGACCGTGGGAGAAACGAGTCTTGAGGTAGCCCTTGTAGAGTGAGTAGAATTTGTACACCATATATTTTTCTGCTTACTTGTATACTTTTTCTAATCCTGTTCTTTCTAGACCAATAATTTTCATATCAATCTGCTTAAAGGTTCCCAATTAGTTGCATAAAAATCACCTGTGGGAGCTTACATATTCCTGAGCCCTGCCCTGGAAGGCCATCATTAAAAAGCATGGATGCCCATATTATTGATTTGAGCTTTTAGATATGAATCAGATTAATTGATATAATAAAAAGCAAGGTTATTGAGGTGGAAACGATGACTAACTATATGGGCAGTCATTGGCTTTAGTCCATCTCAAATATATGCATTATTCATTGACACCCTTAAAGTCTTTTAATACCAGCTTTGGATTTTTGTGTATTAGCTGGCAAATTCTACTGTAAAAAAATTAACACTATAGCATTTAAACTATAGTGTTTAATTCTACTCTGTGCCAGCTAAGAATTTTGTTCCACTGGACTTGTATCTTTATTCATAGAACAGTATTAATTTGCATAATTATTGAATATTTTAGTGTATTTTATCTTTATTTTACAAAATGAGTGAGAATGGAAACAAATGTGCTAAATAAGGGGCAAAACAGTAGATCTGAGACAACAATGGAATCATTGGGCATGCCAAATGCCTAACTGCAAATTGTTACCCTTTGGGCACTCATTGGATTTGTTTATGAAGAGCAAAGTGAAAGAAGATGTAGAGCGTTTGTTATTTAATAGTGTCAAAAAAAGCACAGCACTCGCAACAGAAACTTCCTCATAATGTGTAAGCATATTGTTGGCTTCTGCTCATTATGTTTCGAAATATGTTTTCAAAAGTGCATTGTATAATAAATTAAGGAGCTCCTTACAATAATGAATGAATGGTAGGTAGCAATTGGATTGCTGAACATTTATTTCGTAGTTGAACTTCAGTCACTAACCAGCAGATGGCTCTCAGTCACCATAAATTTAGCAGAGCAGCTAATTTCATCTCTCACTTAGAATTCTTATTTTTGTGTATCACCCCTTCTTGCCCCTCTTCAGGTACCGAGACAGTCACACTTAAAGTAAAGAATCGTTTCTCTTGGTTTTATTTGCTTGATTTTAGGTTGCCTGGATGATTTTCAAATAGCATGCTGGGATTTCTCAAATTCAGGTTGGACGCTAAAATAATGACTTCTTGATGATTCTTTCAACCCTGCCTTTACGTTTTTCTGTTAAGTTTTTAACTTAATGTTAAAACATTTTATTGGTAAATTTGGCCAGCAATGAATAGGGGAAAAAAAAGAATTTGTTTAAAATTAGGAAAAAATTTGTGGTAGATTTTAAACAAGCTAGGGAGAATTTCCTTTGGTGTTATGTAAGATATTTTCCTTGTTTGAGTTCATATTATTCTGGACTAAAACACAATAAAGATTATTCAATTTAACAAAAAAAAATTATTTTGAATATTTACTTTGCAAAGGAAACAGTTTAGACCTTTATTGTCCCTGGAGTATCAGTTCCCCGCGGTCAGGTATTTGTCCTCTTGTTCACTTCCAAGCCCTTAGATTAGTCCTGGGCACATAGATGGTGCTCAGTAAGTATTTGTTGGAAGGATGGATCGATGGATAGGTGGATGGGATACAAACAAAGAACAGGATAGAATACTTAAAGATGTTAGCCTTCTAGTAAATATGTCTACAAGTAACCACAGAGTCACAGGTCATGACCTTGAAGGAGTCATTTTACTTCGTAATTGTTATTAAGAGCTATGTTGAAGTTTGAGAAAATTCTGAAGGGAAATGAAAAATTTCCCTAAGTTGTGTCAGTTCACCCAGTTTCACAGTTTTTATCCCCTATATAAGGTTTATTCACCAACACTTGTAGGGTTTTCCTTTGGATCACTGTATGCATTGTCCCTTTCTTTCCTTTCTGTCTTGTCATTTCCCTCATCCAGACCCCCATCACCTTCTGCCTAAATTACACTAGCCTTCTGGCCCACCTCCCTGACTGCAGCCTCTCCTCAGTGTAATTCAGTCTGCATATTGTTGCCAGATTTTTCCTCAAAGAATCTATTTCTCATTGAAATTTGAGCCACTGTGCATCTTTATAATCACAGAAAGAAAGTACCAAAAAAAGTTTTGAAAAAGGAATTTATTACCCTTTCATACCATAGTAGCGTTTTCACAGTTCACTGACACCCTAGACATATCTTCTCTATTCCTAACTGCAAACCTTCCTGTGGTCTGTGAATACGCAAACGCTGATATTTTTTCAGACAAAACAAACATTTTATATAGTCATTTTGACATCTTTCTGAAATGCTAAGAAAAGTTAAAGAAAGCTACTTCTTAAGATTCACTGCTTTTTCAATTCTGTATTCAGTTGATAAGAACGTCCTCCCTGTGAACGTCAACAAGCTTCAACTACATTTGTCAGCAGAAAAACATGGGTTATCTGTGCCCCTCCTTGGGATATCATCATAATTTAATAATGCACATCATTTGCTTTGGGGGATGAAAAGGCAATATTTTTATACCTTTTAGAAGCAACTAGAAAACTTTTTGGTAAAATCTTCATAAGACAAATATCTAGCCTTTTTATGAATGTGGCACTTATTTGATAAGTTCCATTATTTAGATAAGTTCCATCCTGAGAGACTATGGATAAATATTATTTATTTTAAAAAACGTTAAGTCTATCCTAACCTTAGATGTATTTGTATTTAAGTATTTCCTTTCTTTAATTTACTTTTCGAAGGAGAAACACTCCTTCGTTGTCCTTCCAAAAATGGAGGTGAGCCACAGGTGTTTTAGTGACAGAATTCCCTTTCAGGGACTATTCTGTCCATCTGCTGGAACAAGTCTTTGCTGCTAAAGTCTCAAAGGCAGGTAGCAGTTGATTAAATGTTGTTTTGCTTGTTTTTTAAATCTCTCAAGATAAAAATGTTAAATACTTTCTTTCATTTTGTCTCTCTTGCTTAAAAACTCAGTGGTTTTCCTAGTTCTGTTTCATAAACATGTACTGAAGGCTTATTCTCCAGCATACTCTGAGGCATTGTTTTTTGGCACCAGCGGTATAAACATGACTGTCATGTGGCCTCTTTCCTTACGGAGCTCATAATTTAGGAGGAGAGACAGATGAGTAAATAACTAACTACAATCCTGCTTGATAAATGCCACGTTAGAGATTTTGAACAAAGTGCCATGGGAGCACCAGGGAGTGATTGATTCAAGGGAAGGGGGGTGGGGACGAGGATCAGGAAAGACTAAACAGCAGAAGTGACATTTGAGTTGAGCCTTAGGGGATGAATAGGATTTTGCCAGATGGACAAAGGGATGGGGGTGGGGACCTTCCCGACTCATACAAAAACATGAGAGTGTGAAAGTTTGTGCCTTTGTCTGAGCAGTGGTGAGCAGTCTATAGGACTGAAGGAAGAGTAGGGCATGGAAGCGGGTGTTGGCAGATGCTGTTGCTATCACCGGGGCCATATTGTAAAGCTTAAACTTGATCTGTACCTTCTAGGGAGTTGTGAAAGTCTGCAAATAGGGAAATGGTCAAGACCTCCTCTTTAGAAAGATAGTTCTGGCAGCAGAATATGAGATGATTTGAATGAGGGTGACTGAGAACAAGGAGACCAGTAGAAGGCTGTAGCCATCTTCTACATGAAAGTTGATGAAGATCTGAGCTACGGTAGTGCCTGCGGGGATGAAAATGAGGGCATGGACTTGAGACCCACCCGTGGGGGAGAACTTAGTGGTTGGTGAGATGTGCGGGATGTGGGGGTGGAGAAAAAGGTTTGGATAATTCGGGAATACAGTGATGCTGCTAACCAGAATAGAGAGCACAAGAGAAGAAACAGTTTCTGGAGATGAAAGTAATGAATTTGGTTTTGGATTTATTGTATTTGAAGTGGCATACCCAGTTGGAGATTCATAAACAAAAAGCAATAAATGCAGATATAGAGCCTGTAGGAAAGTATCATGGGTAGTTATAAATTTGAAAGTCTTTAGCACAATAATTTTCAATCAGGATGAGGGTTGGAAAGACATGGATCTTTCCAAAGCCTCACTTGGATTTTATATGTGGGGTTTTTTAAAAATTATTTATGTGCCATTCCTTCCTCCACCCCCAGATTCTGATATTGCCCTGCTAGGGAGCATGCTTTTATCCCACCTCCAGTTAAGAATCCACCATCACAGGACACAAGAGGAAATGTCTTATTTCATTTGTGTTGGGGCATAAAAAGTATTTAAGCACTGCTAGTTCTTGCTCTTATAGCCTGAAATTGCTGGACTGTATAAAATTGCCCAGAGAAAGACAATATAGTGAAAAGAGAAGATCTAAGTAGAATTTGTAAGGAACACCAATATTTAAGGAGGAAGAGGTGCCTGCAAATTACAGAGAAAGACCTGTCAGTGGGAGAGGGTAGTATGGAAGAAACCAAGAGAGGTTTTTGGTTAAGGGAATAAGTCAGCTGTGACTCCTGAGACCTAGAAGAGGGGCACAGTGAAAACAGGGAAGAGCTTTGGCAGTTAGGAAGTTGTGGGTGAGAAGAGTTTTATTAGAGTGATAGGACAGAGTTGGGTTGCAGTTGGGTTGAAGAACAAACTGGCAGGGTCAGGAAGTAGAGCTGTTGAGTAGAGTTCATTCTTTAAGGAAGTTTGGTTGTGAATTGGAAAGAAAGTCATTGCTTGAGGATTTATAAGATGGGGAACAACTAGTGGATAAAATTACCAGATTCTGGAAGAATGTGAGGATAAAAGGGACTGGGAAAACAGAGGTTCACTATGGCTACCTGCCTTGGAATTAGTTCTAGTAGATCCAGCCCCCTTAAATTTTACCACCTCTCCACTGTTATTCCATGCACCTTTATGGCTCACATCCCCTGCCCTGGAGACATCATTTGTGTTCTTACCCTATCTTGGACTGCCTTACCATCTCTCTCTCTCACATTGCTAAGCCTTTCCCATTCTTCAAGGCTGTCTTGAGTCTCCTTGCCTTTATGAAACCTTCCCTGAGATGGTGAAAGTGCCTTGAGTTAAGAATCAGAAGCTGTAGGTTGAACCTTTAGTTTTGCCACTAAGTGTGACCTTGAGAAAGTCACTTTGATGTCTCTTTACCTTGGTTTTCTTTGTCAGAAATACTGGCTCTGACTTACACACAGGCTTGTTTACAGTTCAAATGGGATGTTTGTGAAATGCCTTTGAAATTACAAAACACAGCACCAGTGTATGGTATTATAATTTCCTAACTGCTCTCATTTGTTTCATTCATGCAGTTATGTTTTTTTGCTGAATAAGTGAATCCCTTCAAAGTCTTTTGTTTTTCAGGGCCTATTTTGCCAGGCACTGAGGATATGGTGACGAACAAGATAGTCCCTATCCTATGGAGCTTATAGTCTAGTGTGGGAGACAGAAGATCAACAAATATATAATATGTAATAGCTGGTAGTTTTTGTACTATAAAGAAAAATAAAGCAAGATAGGGGTGGGGGCAGCTAAGGAGTTACAGGAGAGGGTACTATTTTAGATAGATTAATGAAGGAAACCTCTCCAAGGAGATGACATCTGAGCAGAGTGGAATGAATAAGTGATCAAGGCCATGTGACCGTCTGGGGGAAGAATGCCTTCACGATCGTGGTATGAGGGGACAGCAGGTGTAAAGGCCCTGAGATGGGCCTGTGCTTAATGTGTTCTAGAAACAGCAAGGAGGCTAGTGTGCTTTTAAGTTATAGCAAAGGTGTTACATTTTATGCTAAGGATGCTGGGAAGACACGGGAAGGTTTTGAGCAGAGGAAGCAGATTTATTTTTACAGTGATCACTGGCAGCTGTTGGGGGAGGAGATCGTAGAAAATGGGACTAGAAGCAGGAGACAGGAGTACTAGGGTAGAAGCAATAGAATAGAGGAGAAATGGTCAGATTTTAGATATGTTTTGAAGGATTTGCTAATGGACTAGATGCTGTGGGATATGAAAGAAAGAGTCAGAGATGATTCCAAGGGTATTTTGTTTTGTTTGTATAAGCCAGTGGGTCAGTGGTGGTCTTAAACTGAAATTAGGGAAACTGGGGTAGGAACATGGGTTTTTATGAGCAAATTTTTTTTTCTCTGTTTTTATTTATAATTTAGTACTTAATGCGGAAAATTTTAATTAAAGTGGTAAGGATCTTAAAGAATCTAATTCAGTGATTTCCAATGATAGAAAGTCATCTTCTACAGGAATAAAAAGAACACCTTGCTTCCCCCCACCGAGATGAGTCTTCCCCACTTACCTCCCAACCCCACTATTAATGAGAGTGTCATATTCCTTAAGTGTTGGAGCAGAGCAGGGTAAAAATCCATCACCTACTTAGTTTTCTTGTTTGACGGGTGAAAAACCCAGGGTTGATGAGGTTATTGGAATTGTCCAGGGATACAAAGCTGGCTGTTCTCTTATTTCTGTTAATAATTGCTTTATGTGTAGTTAGTTTTTCTTTTTCCAATTTGATTGTAAACTCCTTGAAAGCAAGAATTTTGTCTTAAATTCTTTCATATTTTCCTTTTTACCTAGGAGAGTGCTGAGTAATAATAGACATCACCCCTAACATTAAGTTGAGCATAAAATCTAAAGAAAAAAAATCAAGTCTGCATACAGTGACACCTTTGATCTTACCTGCTTTACTAATAAAGTCATATCCATTCCTAGATTTCCCAGTAGGTTTCGGGCATCAGCAAAGTACAAATACAAAGAAAAAAAAAAAAGGGAGGGAGAGGAGAGGAGAGAGTTCCGCCTTGTCACCCTTGAAGAACTTAACAAAATATTTGGAATCAGATAACACAGAAAGAAGGCATTAGGGAATCATTTTTACTTTGCCAAACAGAGTTGCAGTTTACTATTGCTTTTTTAGTGAACTATATGAGAGTGAAACCAAGATAATTTTGTCAGTTCTTAGAAATTTTATAGGTCTGAATTCAGCCCTGGGCAATCATTCCTGTATATCTAATGGTTGATTTTCTTTTCTGTGAAATGTGTTTGATATAAATATTAAATTGTGCCCATGTTGTACCTTTGCTCTCTAATAGCTATTTTTGAGATTGTTACAATTTTCTTTTGGGTTTTTCCTCCTTTAATAATTAAAAATATGCTCTAGTTGTGGCAAGAATTACCAGTGGGACATTCCAACAGTAGCTTTAGGGGAACAATGACTACTTGTCAACTCAGGTACAATATGCTAATTTGAATGGATACTCACAACTGGTGATAGATTATCTATCTATCTATCTATCTATCTATCTATCTATCTATCTATCTATCTAAATCTCTTGTCTTTTATTTTTTAATAGCCATTCTAAGGTGTGAAGTGATATCTCACTGTGGTTTTATTTTACATTTCCTTTATGTCTAGCACCTTTTCATGCACCTTAGGCATTTGTATGTCATCTTTGGAAAAATGTCCATTCAGTTCGTCTGCTCACTATTGTTTTTTCTTTATGCCTTTTGTTATTTTATTTATTTTTTCTGGCTTTATATAATAGACAATTAGTTGCTCATATTTACATTGTGCAATTCAATGAGGTTTTTTTTCCAATTATAGTTGGCATATAATAATATATTAGTTTCAGTTGTACAGCATAGTGATTAGAGATCTGTATAACTCACAAAGTGATCACCTCACTAAATCTAGTACCCATCTTCCCCTTACATATTTATTACAAAGTTATTAACTATTTTCCTTATGCTACACTGTATTTCTCCATGTCTATTTTTTAACTATCTATTTATACCTCCTAATTCCTTTGCCCTTTTTCACCATCCACCCCAATCCTCCTTTCATCTAATAGCCCTCAGAATATTCTCTATCTATATGAGTTTATTTCCATTTTTGTTGTTGTTGTTTATTTTGTTCTTTAGATTCCACATGTATGTGAAATCATATGATATTTGTTTTTCTCTGTCTGACTTATTTCATTCAGCACAATACCCTTTAGGTCCATCAAGACAATATCTTTTTCCATCGCCTTCCTTTTAGTCTGCGTGAGTCTTTTAATCTGAATTGAGTTTCTTGTAGGCAGCCTATGTAGGGGTCTTGTTTTCTTATACACTCAGCCACTCTATCTTTTGGCCAGAACACTTAATTCTTTTCCATTTGAGGTACTTGATAAGAATGTAGTTATTACCATTCTTTATTCCTGTTTTTGATACATGTTTTTCCTTCTTCAAGAAGTTCCTCCAACATTTTCTGTAATACTGGTTTGATGTTGATAAATTCCTTTAGCTTATTATTGGCTGGGGAGCTCTTTATCTGTCCTTCGACTCTAAATGATAGCTTTGCTGGAGAAAGTATTCTCGGGTAGATCCTGGGTTTTCATCACATTGAATGTTTTGTGCCAAACCCTTCTATCCTTCATAGTTTCTTTTGAGAAATCAGCTGCCAGTCCTTTAGGTGCTCCCTTGTAGGTAACTAACTGCTTTCCTCTTGCTGCTTTTACGATTCTCTCTTTGTATTTAACCTTTGGCATTTTAATTCTGATGTGTCTTGATGTGGGCCTCTTTAGGTTCCTTTTTCTTGGGACTCTCTTAGTTTCCTAGGGTTGCATGTCTATTTCCTTCACTAGGTTAGAGAAGTTTTCCATCATTATTTCTTCAAATAGTTCTTCAACTTCTTGTTTTCCTTTAGATACTCCTATAACACAGTTATTTTTACATTTAATTGTGTCCTGTAGGCTCCTTAAATTATTATTATAGCCTTGGCTTCGTATTTCTTGCCATTCTGATTGAGCATTCTTGGCTTCCTTATGGTCTATATCAGTGGTTTGATCCTCTTCTTTATCAACTCTGTTTATTCCCTCTAATATACTCTTCATCTCAGATAATGCATTGTTCATTTCTGACTGTTTTCTTTTTATAATTTCCATTTCCATTTTTATGTTTTTATTTTTTGTTAAAGTTCTCACTGAATTCATCTACACATCCCCTAAGTTCAATAAGCATCTTTATAACCAGTGTTTTGAACTCTGCATCAGTTAGATTGCTTGACTCCATTATTCCTGGATCTCTGTTTTATTCTCTCATATGGTTTCTACTTCTTTGTCTTCCCATCTTGACTGCCTTTCTGTGTCTGTTTCTTTGCACTAAGCAAAGCTCCTAAGTTTTCCGGTTTTATTCGTTTAGCTTTGTATAGTAAGTGCCCAGTGGCACAGTCCTGAGAGGGGTTCAGCTGCAGGCCAAGTTTAGGCCAGCCTGTGCTCCTCCAGGGCCACCTCTTAAGATTAGCAAGCAATCCGCAGATGTCGTGCTTATGGTTGCCTTAAGAAAGCACACCAGAAACCGAGGCCACCTGCAATCAATGTGGATCTTGGTGCTACTCAGCAAGAAGCACTGGACTGGACTGAGGACACACTTGGATATGGCTTGGGTGGGGTGAAGTTTCAGGGAATCCTCTTGATGGAGCAATCTCTGTTATCCAGTTTGATGATGTTGCAGCTATGGCGGTGCTGAGTCTGCACACTGGGAGAGGAGAGGGCTCAACAGAGGAACAATGGATACTTCCTGAGGGAGAGAGCCTTGCCCCAGCCCTCACTCTGACAACTCTGTGTCCCCCTGTAAGTCCCTGGTGCCCCCGACCCTTGCAGCCGACCTGGCTCTGATGCTCAGAGCAAGCAGGTCCTTCACTGTGAAAGTGTGCTCGTGCACACGGCCCTTTTAAGAGGCATCTGCAGCTACTGGCTGCCGCAGCCTCTGTCCTACTCAGCTGTTCTGGACTGGACATCCTCACATCTTCGCCCCCTCCTACCTTCTACTATTGCAGGCTGATTAATTATTCCTCTCCCTAGTTGTAGAGAGAGATCTAGATTCCAGGCAATGTTCCTTGCTATTTGCTCTGTGTTTCTGTCACAACTTTGATTTGGTCGCAAGAGGGATGAAAAGCATCTATCATCTACATCATTTTTTCTGAACCGATAGATGCATTTTTGAGGTTACTTTATATACCTCCAACTTGTTGTACTGATTTTTGGCACTTGCTTTTGTAGTGGACTGTACACAATATCCCATGACTCCTGTTTTGATCAAGAGGTGGCATTTGCAAGACTGTATAAAAGTTAGGGGCTGTACTTTAATAGTGAACTTCCTTCTTTCCTTTTACTTTCTTCCCCTGTCTTCAAAGCTAGGTGAAATTGAATGATTTTCTTAGGGAATAAATCTGAAATCTTCACATGTTAGGTACTTGAGACCAACCAAGTCAAGTAAAGCTTTAAAGAAGCACGTGTGCCATTTTGATAAAGTGGAGGAAAGTTATATTTCTGTTTGGCTATTTGGCATGTTAGAATACTTGATGAAAGAGACCATCTCTGCGCGTAAAATCTTAGTTTAAGAAATAAAAAAATTTTCTTTCAGTTCGCATGTGTTTCTTGATTCATATCATATTCACCTGTAGATTTTATAGTGCTAAGCTAAAAAATGAAATTAACATAGCCTTTTGGGATATGTTCATTTATTAAAAATAATATTTCAGTGCTACCTTGAGTATAGTGCAGAAATCAGTAAAATAGAAA
Source organism: Rousettus aegyptiacus (assembly GCF_014176215.1). Lineage (NCBI taxonomy): Eukaryota > Metazoa > Chordata > Mammalia > Chiroptera > Pteropodidae > Rousettus > Rousettus aegyptiacus. Next base: position 71,962,533 of record NW_023416309.1, read on the forward strand.
CAACACTTATTGAATTATTATTATCTTCTGTGTGCTGCATTAATTGCACACATTTTGTTCCCTTCAACCAGAATGAAAGCAGCACCTGTGACAAGAATTTATACCTTGTAAGGGCAGAGATTTTGGTCTATTTTATCTATATTCTGTTTTTTTTTCCCTCCACCATTGATGAGAACAGTGCCTACCACATACTAAGTATGAGGTATGTGTTTTTTGAATAAATGAATTAATCCCCAGCAGTTCTCTGAGGCACATATTACTATCCACATAATGCTGGTAGATGGTAGAGCCAGGATCTGAGCTTATGCTGATAGCCATTCATTCCATGTTGGGGATCAATATGCAGTCCAGTCAAGAGCGATTTTCATTTCCTGCCTTATATATTGTAGATATGAGGCTCATTTATGTAAAATGTTAAATAATAAGATAGCCGTTATTTGTAGACAATGTGAGAGATGTGAAAAGAAAGGGCTAGAAGAATTACAAGTAATGGAGATGTGAGTGAATACATATAAATCAACCAGAGCTGTGCTTGCACATACCAAATGATTAATACATGTTAACTATTATTGTCACTGCTACTACTGTTATGTCACCGTTGTCATTTTCATAATTTTCAATGAATCCTATGAACCGTACTCTAATAAAGTGTTCGCATCTGGATTGAAGTGGTCAGAGTTGGTTTCATGAACTAGATGGTTCTTATGCCTTGGACAGAATGTGGACAGGTGGGGACAGGAGAGGACATACTTGAGATGAGAAGAGTCCTATAAACATGGAGGGTGAGGTAAAAAATGTGTGTTCCCTGTTCTTCAGACAGCATGGAGATCAATATGTCTGGTGCAGAAGGGGTGTATGGGTTACTAGAGAGAGTAAAGATTAAGATTGATAATTCAGAATTTGTTTATTATGTTGTGAATGCTACATTATATTTATAAAATTGGATTTGAAACCCTGCCTGTGTTTCTATCTTGAGCCACCAAATACCCTTTAATGAGAAATTATATGATCATGTTTTTAATGCTGATAATCTGTAATCGCAACATGTACCTTTTTGAGATATGTTTGTGCATTTGTAGTCTTATGGCTTGTGAAACAAACTTTATCCTGATAAAAAGGCCACTTCCATTTGGCCTTGTATTTTGAAATTTAAGACCCTCATTTATGATTATTGACTCAGATGTATCTTGGAGGATTAGTAAGAGTATTACATGCCGCCACAGTCTCCTTAACAGGCTGTAATTCTCCAGGGGACCAGGCTTGTGCCTTATTCATCCTTGAATCTCTTCCAGTACTGAACACAGTTGCTGGCATAAACTGAGGATACAATAAATTGTGGTCGAATTGAATTTTCAGAGTATGCGAGCCTAGCTACCTCTGCACTTACAGGAATAATTTGCAGCAGAGCTATATTTTTTTGAGTTATGTAACTCATTTAATCTTGTTCTTAGGTCCAGCCTGATGACGGGAGGGGCTAAGCGAGGCATACCCAACCCTTGGCTTTTTGAGGAGTCAGAGGAGACCAGAGGTTTGGGTTTTGATGAAATCCGGCAACAGCAGCAGAAAATCATCCAAGGTACTGAATACCCAAGGAGTGTAGGCTCAAAAATTTTGTCAGATTTTTACTATAACATTGAATATTTTTTATACCCATTGAAGATCAGAGGGAGAACTATTGGTCTTATAAAGCCCTTGGCAATGTTGTGCCTTAGGATACCTGAGGCATAGACAAATGATATCATCTGTCCAGATAACTCACAAAAGTAGTGCTTCTCTGCTGGGGGGGGGAGCACGTAGGCAACTCTGAATCTGGGAAACCCAGATGAATCTGAGGCCTGTGCCCCTTCCTTTTCTCCGCAGTTGGGAATTATTCTCCAAACAGAAACCTCTATCTTTTTCTTATATAAAATAAATCAGTTCAGCTTTTACTTTCAAGTTTATCTTGCTCGGTGGCTTTTAAACTTGCTAATTATTTCTTTTTCCATCTATTTTTATTATTTATTTATTTTTTATTTATATTATATATTATTTTATTTTAGACAAGGCGACCCTTGGTTGACCTCACAGATTGCAAGGACCTTGACAGCTTACAATACCTATTTTTTTTATGCCTACAGCACCTGGTCTTCCTAGGTGGTCTCCCATCCAAGTACTAACCAGGCACGACCCTGCTTAGCTTCCGAAATCAGACGGGATAGGGTTTGTTTTTACCTATTTTTAAAATTTTAGAAGTAATGCATGATTGTTTTACAAAGTTCAAACAACCCTGGAGCATATAAAATGAAAAGCTCTTCATCTTGCTTCTCCAATCTCAAATTATAAATGAATTAATATTTATATTTCCTCAGACTTTTTTCTGTGTATATACATATATATTGAGTATAAGCACATATATGATTTGCATAAATGAGATCATGACATATATAATTCCACAACTTTAAAAATTTTTTACTTAATATGTATCATGGACATTTTCTTGTGCTAGTATTAAGATATGTTAAATTTTTCTAATGCTGCTTTTTGAAGACTGCTTTATTGAGGTATAGTTGACATTATCATAAATAGCACTTATTTAAAGTATATGATCGATCGTCAGATAGGATAATCCTTACCTGTTCTTCCTTTGGAGGGCAGATTAGAACATGGTTGAAGTTTGCATGATTTGTGATTATCATTTCTGCGTAATCAGGGCTCACAACAAAAAAGGAATATACCAAAATAAAACAAGATAAAAAGAAAAAAGCAGAAAGGCAAAAGATGTCAGGGAGAGTGAAAAGAGGAAAGAAAGGAGCCATAAACAGGTTGCATTTATCCTGACTGAGGCACTCACACTACATTACTCAGGGTCCTGTCGAAACTGCTTTTTGAGTAATCTGCCAGATAATCTTAATCTTGTGAGGGCCCCCTAACAGAGCTCCTTCCACTCACACCACCACTTCCCCTTCATCTTACATCAACAGATCTGGAGCCCAAACCAAATGTCATTAAAAAAAAAAACAAACTACCAAACAAAAAGTGGTGGATAAGTAAAGAGCAAATGAGAAGAGTAAGAATATTTTGAAAAGTAAAAAGAATTACAACAGCTAAAGGGTACAGGATTTCTTTGGAGGATGATAAAATGTTCTGAAATTGATTGTGGTAATGGTTGCATAATTTTGTCAATAACCTAAAAACCCTGAGTTGTATATTTAAAAAAAAATAAAGTATGTGATTGAATAAACTTTAACATATGTATATACCTGTGAAACAATTGCTGTAATCAAAATAATGAACATAATCTTTATTCCCAAAAGTTTTCTTCATGTCTCTTTGTATTGTTGTCTCTCTCCCAGTCCTCAAACAGCTGCTGATCTGCTTTCTGTCACTATAAATTAGTTTCTATTTTCTATAATTCTGTCTAAATGGAATCATACAGTATGTACTCCTGTTGGGAAGAGGGCGTCTGGCTTCTTTAAGCATAATTATTTTAATTTTAGACATTCTAATAGGTGTATGTTGCATTTCATTGCGGTCTTAATATGTATCTCCCTAATGACTAATGAATCTTTGCATTGTGCTTCTTTGCCATCAGCGTGTCTTTGGTGATGTGTCTGTTTCAATTGTTTACCTGTTTTTAATTGGGTTGTTTCTCTTTTACTATTGAGATGTAAGAGTTTTTATATACCCTTTTATATGTCATTTGTCAGATACAGTTTTACAAATATTTTCTCCCCATCTATGGCTTATATTTTTTATTCTCTCAACAATATCTTTTTAAAAGCAGAAGTTCTTAATTTTGAAGTCTAGTTAGCAATCTTTGACTACCTAAAGCCACAAAGATTTACTGCTTTGTTTTTTCTTAGGAATTTATAGTTCTAAGTTTTACATTGAGTCTATGGTCTACTTTGAGTTAAGTTTTTATATAGTGAGGTATAAATAGAAATTCAAAGTTTGTTTTTTTTTTTTGTATTTGGATATTTGAACAGCACCATTTTTTTTTTTTTTTAAAGACTATCCTTTTCTACTGAACTATTCTACCTTTATTAGAAATCAATTGACCATATGCTGGACTCTGCATTCTGTTTGAGTGGTCTCTTTGTTGATCTGTTTTGTGTATCTTTGTTGTAATCTCTTTGTTGTATCTTTATAAGTCTTTAAGTCAGGTAATATAAGCTCTCCAACCTTGTTTTTTTTTTATTTTTTCCAAAATTTTATTGATTATTCTAGGTCTTTTGCATTTCCATGTGAATTTTAGAATCTTTCAATTCCTAGAAAAAAAGCCTCTTAGAATTTTGATTGGGATTACATTGATTCTTTAGAGTAATTGGGTGATTACTGACTTATTAATAATGTTGAGTCTTCTGATCCATTGAATATGATATGCCTCTCTATTTAGTTCTTTAATTTTCCTCTGCAGTGCTTTGTAATTTTCACTCTGTATGTATTATACATTTTTATCAGGTTTATCTCTTAAATATTTCATATTTTATCCTCTTATTAATGGTATTAAAATGTTTTCTATTTCTGGTTGCGATATGTAAAAATAAAATTGATTTTTATATCAATCTTGAATCATACAACCTTACTAAACTGATTTGTTCTTCCAGTTTCTTTATAGAATCTCTAGGATTTTCTATATAAATGATCATGTCTGTGAATAAAGATAGTTTCACTTTTTTTTTAAAGACTTTATTTTTTTAGAGAAGTCTTAGGTACGCAGCAAAATTTAGAAGGTACAGAGTTCTCATATACCCCCTTTCCCCACACATGCATAGTCTCCCCGCATTATCTACGTCCCCCACTAGAATGGCACGTTTGTTACAATTAGCGAACCTACCTTGACACATCATAATCATCCAGAGTCCATTGTTAATCTTGGAATCCACTCTTGGTGTTATATATTTATGGGTTTTGATAAATGTATAATGACATGTATCTGTCATTAGAGTATCAGAGTGTTTTCACTGCCCTAAAGTCCTCTGTGCCCTGTCTATTTATCCCTTCCTCTCCTTTCAACCTTTGGCAACTTCTGACTTTTTTATGGTCTTCATAGTTCTACCTTTTCCAGAATGTCATATATTTGGAATTATATAGTATGTAGCCTTTTCAGATTGACTTCTTTTACTTAGTGATATACATTTAAGGTTCCTCTATGCCTTTTCATTTCTTTTAGCACTGAATAATATTACATTGTCTGGATATACCAAATTTATCCATTCACCTGAAGAACATGTTGTTTGCTTACAGTTTTTGGCTATTATGAATACAGCTGCCATAAACATCTGCATGCGTATATAACTTTTTCATGTGTTTTTGTGTGTATATAACTTTCCAACTCTTTAGGTAAATACCAAGGAGTACGATTGCTGGATCATATAGAAAGAGTAAGTTTAGTTTTATAAGAAATTGCCAAACTGTCCTTCCAAAGTAGCCATACTATTTTGCATTGCCACCAGGAATAAGTGAGAGTTCCTATTGCTCAATATTCTCACCAGCATTTAGTATTGTTTCTAGATGCTGGCCATTCTAATATGTGTATAGTGGTATCCTGTTGTTTTAATTTGCATTTTCCTGATGACATGAGAAAGATGTGGAGCATCTTTTCATATCTTTTTCATATCCTTTGCCAACTGTATTTCTTCTTTGGTGAGATGTCTGTTAAGGTCTTTGACCCATTCAGAGTTTTTTTGTGTGTTTTGCATAATAGGTCTTTGTCAAATATGTGTTTTGCAAATATTTTCTTTCGGTCTTTGGTTTGTCTTATTTTCTTCACAGTGTCTTTCACAGAGCAGAAATTTTAAATTTTAATGTACTCCAGCTTATCAGTTTTCTTTCTTTCGTGGATCATGCCTTTGGCATTGTATCTAAAAAGTACTTGCCAGACTTCCAGTTTCCTGTTCCACATGTAAGGGAAGCCACTCCATCCTACCAACCAGTAACAAGCTGAACAGACCGAAAATTAACAACTCCTCTTGGATCCACTATAGAAGGGAGGGTACAGGGCAGATTGCTTTCTGCAAGATTGGAGAGACGGACAAGTGAACACAGAGAGTCATGGCTTACTGGATCAGAGACTCCCAAGGAGAAAACAGCACAGAAATGAGTGCTGGGTAGAAAAACCTGAACTGTAATCGATGAATTGCCGGAGGCTAAGTGTGGACAAGTGTAGAGTTAAAAACTCCAGGGGTACCCAGTCATAAAGGCAGTCCCCACAATTTAGTGAGATTTCCGTCTAAGAGCTTGAACTTGTTCTCACAGCAAATATCAGAGAAAAATCCTCTCATGCTGCTGGCAGGCGGTGGGGGGAAAGGAACCACTTTGGAATATGCCAGAGCACTCTGTTCTTAACAAGGTCTGCCCTCAGGAAAAACTAGTTAACCAGAACTTAACCTACTGAGATATTGTCAGCCAAAATGACCTGGAGGAAAGGAAATTCCCGAGTCTAGCCCACTAGCCATCTGTTCCATGTATAGTAGAGAGAAAAAATACTTTGAAATATTTGTGAAGTTCACAGTCCGGAAGCATCGGCTCACTGAAAGACTGAGAACTAGTCATAGGACTATATGGCACTGCCCCTCTCTCCACACCTCACCACCACATTTTAGTAAAAAGATCTGTTTATAGCTGTTCCTTTGACCTGTACATCATGTCTGGCTATTAAGAAAAAAGGCCATCTAAAAAGCAAAAAATTTAATTTGAAGAGACAGGGCAGGCATCAGAACCAGAAGTAGTAGGGATATTGGAATTATCAGACCAGAATGTAAAACACCTATGGTTAATATGCTGAGGATTCTAATAGATAAAGTAGACAGCACTGAAAAACAAGTGGACAATGTAAGCAGAGAGATGGAAATCTTAAGAAAGAACTGAAAAGAAATGTAGAGATCAAAAACACTAACAAATGAAGAATGTGTTTGATGAGCTAATTAGTAGATTGGACACAGTTGAGGAAGGAATCTCTGAGCTTGAGATATCTCAATAGAAAATGATACCTCAAAAAGTGGAAAGCAAAGAGAACAAAGACTGATAAAAAAACAAAATAGTCAAGGACTGTGGGACAACTACAAAAGTTGTAACATATGTGTAATGGGAATAGCAGAAGGAAAAGAAAGAAAGGAACAGAGAAAATATTTGAAACAATGACTGAGAATTTTCCCCAATTTAAATTCAGACACCAAACCACAGACCCAGGAAGCTCAGAGAACACCGAGCAAAATAAGTACAAACAAACAAACAAAAAACACACCTAAGCATATCAGTTTCAAGCTACAGAAAATCAAAGATTAAGTTATGAAAGAAAACAGAAGAAAAAAATTATATTCAACTTCTCAGAAATGATACAAACAAGAATAGAATGAAGTGAAATAATTTAAACGGTCCCCCCAAAACTTCATCAACCTAGGATTCTGCACCCTGTGAAATTAGCTTTCAAAACTGAAGGAGAAATCTTTCTTAGGCAAACAAAAATTGAAAGAATTTGTTGCCAGTAGACCTGCCTTACAAGAAATATTTTTAAAGTTCTTTAGAGAGAAGGAAAATAATATAGATCAGAAACTTGAAGAAAAAAATAAGTGAATTATTTTTTTTAAAAAGTCATTGCCACTCCTATGTTATCTTATAGGAGTTTATAGTTTTGTGTTTTACATCTAGGCCTGTGATCCATTTTGAGTTAATGTTTGCAAAGTCTATGTCTAGATTCTTTTTTTTTTTTTTTTGCCTTTGAATGTTCAGTTCAGAACCATTTGTTGAAAAGACTATCTTTGCTCCACTGTATTACTTTTCCTCCTTTGTCAAAGATCAGTTGACTCTATGTGGGTCTATTTCTGAACTCTCTGTTGTGTTGCATTGATCTACCTGTCTGTTCTTTCACCAGTACCACACTGTCTTGATTACTATAGCTTTACAGTAAATCTTAAAGTCAGGTAGTATCAGTCCTCCGGCTTTGCTGTTTTCCTCAATATTATGTAAGCTATTCTGGGTCTTTTTGCCTCTCCAGATAATATTTAGAATCAGTTTGTCAATATCCACAAAATAACTTTCTGGGACTTTGATTGAAATTGCACTGACTCTGTAGATCAAATTGGGAAGAACTGACATCTTGACAATATTGAGTCTTTCTGTCTGTGAACTTGGAATATCTCTTCATTTATTTAGTTCTTTGGTTCCATTCATTGTGGTTTTGTAGTTTTTTTTTTTCTTATAGATCTTGTACATCTTTTGTTAGATTTATACCTAAGTATTTCTTCTTTGGGGTGTTAATATAAATGATATTGTGTTTTTAATTTCCAGTTCCACTCATTCATTGCTGGTGTATAGGAAACTAATTGACATTTGTGTATTAATCTTGTATCCTACAGCCTTGCTATAATTGCTTTTTAGTTCCAGGAGATTTTTTGTTGAATCTGTTGGATTTTTTACATACACAATCATGTCAGTCATGTCATCTACAGTCAAAGAAAGTTTTATTTATTTCTTCCAAATATACATACCTTTTCTTGTCTAATTGCATTAGCTAGAATTTCCAGTACAATGTCGAAAAGGAGCAATGAGCAGGGACATCCTTGCCTTATACCTGTTCTTAATGGGAAAGCTTTATATTTCTCATCATTATGTAAGATGTTAGCTGTGGGGCATTTGTAGATATTCTTTTTGAGTTGAGGAAGTTCCAATTTATTCTTAGTTTACTAAGAGTTTTATTGTTAATGGATGTTGGATTTTGTCAATTGCTTTTCCCACATCTAGTGATATGATCATGAGATTTTTCTGGTTTAGCCTGTGAGTGTGATGGATTACATTAATTTATCTTTTAATGCTGAACCAGCCTTGCATATCTAGGATAATTCCTACTTGGTTATGGTGTATAATTTTTTCTGCATTGTTGGATTTGACCTGTTAACTTTTTTGAGGATAGGATTTTTGCATATATGTTCATGAGTGATATTGGTCTGTAGTTTTCTTTTCTTGTAATGTCTTTGTCTAGTTTTGGTATTAGGATAATGCTGGCCTCATCAAATGAATTAGGGAGTATTCTCTCTTCTCTGAAAAAGATTGTACATAATTGTTTTAAGTTCTTCCTGAAATGTTTGGTGGAATTCACCAGTGAACCCATGTGAGCCTGATGCTTTCTGTTTTGGGATGTTATTAATTGTTAATTCAATTTCTTGAATAAATATGGAACTATTCAGATTGTCGATTTCTTCTTGTCTGAGTTTTGGTAGCTTGTGTTCTTCAAGGAATTGGTTCATTTCATCTAGGTTATCAAATTTGTGGACAAAGTGATCATATTTCTTTATTATCCTTTTAATGTCTGTGAGATCTGTAGTGATGTTTCTACTTTCATTTCTAATAATAGTAATTTGTGTCCTCTCTCTTTTTTTCTTAGAAAGCTTATTAAGAGGTTTGTTGATTTTTATTGATCTTTTTAAAAAACCAGCTTTGGTTTCACTGTTGATTGTCTGTTTTCAATTCATTGATTTCTGCTCTAATTCTTATGATTTGTTTTCTTCTGCTTACTTTGGATTTAATTTGCTCTTTTTCTAGTTTCTTAAAGTAGAAAGATTATTGACCTTAGATCTTTTTAAATTTGTGCATTCAATGCTATAAATTTCTCTATTCACTGCTTTTGCTGCATCCCATTTTTATAAGTTGTGTTTTTATTTTCATTTAGTTCAAAATATTTTAAAATTTCCCCTGAGATTTCTTCTTTGACCTGAATTATTTAGAAGTGTATTATTTAATTTCTATACCTTTGGGGATTTTTCACTTATCTTTCTGTTATTAATTCTAGTTTAATTCCTGTCATCTGAGAGCAGATTTTGCGTGATTTCTGTTCTTTTCAATTTGTTATGGTGTGTTTTATGGCTCAGAATATAGTCTACCTTGGTTGAATGTTCCATGTAAGCTTGAGAAGAATGTTTATTCTGGTGTCATTTAATAAAGTAGCCTGTAGGTACCTGTTATGTCCAGTTGATTGATTGTATTGTTAAGTTTAATTATGTTTTTAAACTTTATGATTTTTCTGCCTACTGGATCTGTCCATTTCTGATAAAGGGATGTGGAGGTCTCCATGTATGACAATGTATTCATCTCTTTCTCCTTGCAGCTCTCCTACTTTTTGTCTCATGTAGTTTGATGCCTTCTTGTTAGGTGTTTAAATGTTAAGGATTGTTATGTCTTTTCAGAGAATTGACTTCCTTATCATTATGTAATGCCCTTCTTTATGCCAGATAACTTTTATTTGTTTTGAAGTCTGATCTGAAATTAATATAGGTACTCTTGCTTTCTTTTGACAGTGTTATCTTTCTCTGTCCATTTACTTTTAATTTACATGTGTTTTTATATTTAAAATGGGGTTCTTATAGACAACACGTATTTGGCTCTTGTTTTTCCATCCACTCTGAACAGTCTCTGTCTTTTACTTGGTGTAATTTTGCTTCTTCATTTTAATCTGGACACCTCTTGTTTCTTTTTCTTGACTTACTGCACATGCTACAACCCTAGTACAGTGCTGAGTTGAATAAAAACGTTAAGAGCAGACATTTCTTTATTCAGTACTGAATATTTTATATTTGTAGAAATATTATTGAGATTTTTTTTCTAGGATACAGTTAAGTTATTTGGGTCTTGCTTTGTAAGGTGGACCAGAGCAATGTTTATTTTGGAGCAAAGGTCAACAAACCATGACCTTTTTGGCCACATCTGGCCTGCCTCCTGTTTTTGTATGACCTACAAGCTGAAAATGGTTTTTTCATTTCTAAGTAGTTCAAAAATAGTCAAAAGAAGAATACTTCATGACTATAAAAATTATATAAACTTCACAGATGACCGTCCATAGACAAAGTTTTACGAGAACACAGCCATACTCATTCATTTTATGTATTATCTATGGATATTTTCCTGCTACAATGGCAGAGTTAAGTATTGGCTCTAGAGACCATATAAACCACCAAGCCTGAAATATTTATTACCTATATAAATGTTTGCTGACTCTAGTCTAGACGTAGTTTACCTCGGTACTGAACTAAAACTATTCTGAGTACTCTATCTGATGTCCTTTGAATTATGAGGTGACCCAGTCAGTGGGAATATGAACTAGGCCAACCCCGTTTATGCTCAGAGGATCATTCTCTCTAACCCATTCAGGTGGTTCTTACCCTAGCCTAAGTTAATTTCCTCGCATAAAAGCCCCTGATCAACACTCTGCTGAACCTCAAGATGGACCCTGTGCAAATTTCCAGGGTCTTCTTTCTTCTTAGCTCTCTCCTCTCTGGTTCTGTGCCCTGAATACTTTAACCACCTTGACCTATTTGATCCTTCTCAACTCATGGAAACTGCCTGGCTCCACCTGGTTCCTCCATCTCCACACCGCAGCCTGGGAACTGTCCCAAGGCAATAATCTGAAGCAGTCTAGAGCTCATCTCATTTGTTTCCCATCTCCCAGGGATCATTGTCCTTCAATTCCTGACATCCGAGTCTTGAAACCATTGTTTTGTATATTTTGCCTGTAGTTTTGTGTTTTTCTATTTCAGTTGTTTTAGGCCAGAAGTAAATTTTGTCAGTCAATCCATCTTGGCCAGAAGCAGAAATCTAATTCTACTTAGAACTCCCTTTTTACAGTGAAATTATCTAGTAAATGAGACACTGTGCCTCCCTTATATCTTCAATTCTACATACCTCACCCGTTGTTATACTTGAAACAAAGTGAGAAAATTAAAAGCAACGCAGCTTTACACATAGCATAACCATTTGTTTGCAGTGCTTATAATTCTTCTGGATTCATGGTTCCTGAAAAGTATGTTTTGCTAGATAATACTAATGATTTTTCTGGCATTGTTGCTTTTTCCAGGAAAAACTGTTTTCATTTAGGAAAAAAATATTCCTGTTACTGAGAAGATGCTACATTTAGAGATTACTTAGGTTGAGTGTGAGAGGGTGCCACCTGCAAGTTTGTGTCATTGAGTTTCCAAAACAGAGATCATTCTTAATGAGATGCCCACCCTTTGAAAACCTCCTGGCCTTTGGAGTTTGTTGGAAGGGTGGGAGATGAAGGAATTGAGGAGGATAGCAGCATGTATTGTAGGTCAGTTTGTTTTTCTACTTTTACCTTTGTGTTTTGAAATGCTATATCCCTCTTTGCTTTCCTAGCAAGCTGATTTTCAAGGATAAATACAAAAATAGAAGTAATCTTTACACAAAACCTTTATCAGCCTTTCTCTGCCTCAAGAATCTTGGTACTATGCTGATGTTGCTATGGCTTTGCTGCATTGCTAGGCCCTGCATTTGATAAAATAAGGAATCATGAGGGGTCATTTTTAACTGCCTTTTGCCCACAGAGTCTGTTAGCCTTTCTGTACTTTAGTTGACCCTTAGAAACACTTTGAAAATCATCCTAAAATAACAGTTTATTGGTAAAACTTAGACTCGTGGCAATGAATGCCTTCCGTTCCTAACCTAGAAAAGGAAGTATGCCTCATGACAACCGGTTAGCCAGTCTTGGCTTCTGTATTACTTAAGCTGTAATTGGATGCACAAATGGACATCAGGCAGAAGATGGGTGAGGTGATGACAATAACTAGATCACCTCAAAAAAATCTCTGAGATAGTACAAAAGAAGGTAACCTGATTAGTATAGACCCTTGTCTCAGTTGATGGCAGGCCTTAGAGACGGTATGAAGTGTCGTTCTATCTTTGCTCAGGAGGTCTCTGTTAATGGGGTTTCTTAATTAGCTCCATCTAGTCTTACCATTATTCTATAAATGTTCTTTCTAGATTCTAACAGAATGTTGCATATTAATTTTGGATTTCTGTGTTCTTAGGCCTCTAAATATTTTCATGTAATAGAGATGGTATTTAGCCAGACTCCATTTTACACTGGCAAATCTTAGTGCTAATGTTGAACCCTTGCAATCATAACTTCACAGGCAACTTTCTTTGAAGATAACCCTTTCTTGTAGCTGTCACTTATATCAGGATTGCTTTACTAAAATCTCAAAACAAAAACAAAAATAAAAACATCTATGCTTAGATGTTGTTCTGAGTCTTTCTAAAATAGTGATTAATTTTATCCAGCTGGACCTAATATTTTCCTTATTAGTTCCTTACTTCTCCTCATCCAGGGTGAGCTGCTTCTATATGTTAAATGTGAGAATTTCCATTGTTTCTCTCTGGGTACCGGACCATACAACATCAGCTATTTTTCTATTACATAAACTCAGAGGGCTATCTCATATTGAACAGAAACCCTTTCATATGTCTAGGAGAGACTGTATTTCTTACTTCTACATACCTAGAGGGCCCTCTAGTCATTCCTTGATTTAAACATCACTTATTAAGTACTTGCTCTGAGCCACTGGTTGGGCTCAGAACTAGGACAAAGACATAGGAAAAGAGGACATAGCCCCAGCTCTTGGGGCCATTGTCATATGCTCAGTCGGGAGCCTGAGGTTGCAGTTCTTTGGAATTTCCCTCTGTTTTATTTACTTATTAAAATGTCGATAACTTTTTGCTGTGGAAAATTTCAAACATGTAAAAGTAGGGAGACTAAGATAATGACTCCCTTGTACTCATCAGTTGCTTCAGCAATTATTAACTCAGAGTCCATCTTGTTTCACCTATATGTCTACTCACCTACCCATCCCTTGGATTATTTTTGAAGAACATCTCACCAATACTTCATTGGTGATTATTCTGGAATACATCTCTAGATTATGTTTTTAAAAGATAAAGACTATTTTTTAAAAACATAACCACAATGACATTATCACCCATAACAAGTTAACAATAATTCTTTAATATAATCAAATATCAGTCAGTGTTCAGATTTCCATGATTGTCCCATAACTTTTTTTTTTTTAGGTTCAATTCAAGATCTGTATATAATTTGTACATTACAACTAATTGATATGGCCTTAAATTTCTTTACTAGATAGGTACCTTTGCCAACTCTCTCTTTTTTTCTTGGCAATTTCTTGGTTGGAGAAACAGGGTCATTTGCCCAGTAGTTTCCCACCATCTAGATCTTGCAATTTATATCCCCATATATTAAAATATTCCTCTGTCCCACCTATGTTTTCTGTAAACTGGTAGTTAGATTTAGTGGCTTGATCAGAATCAATTTTGTTATTTTTGGCAAGAATACAGTATGATTACTCCCTTTATTTTTAATTTACAGCCACCAGATAACCCTCCTACAGCCATATGACATTAGTTAGAAGATGGTTTTTCTGAATATCTAAAGATAGAAAGTCACTGAACACCTAATTATTCCAAAGAAATTTTCAAAAAATGATCATATTGGTTTTTTATTACTATCATGATAAATTAGTACAAACTTAGTGACTTAAAATATAAATCTATTACCTTGTTGTTGTGTAGACTAGAAGTTCAATATGGGACTCACTGGGCTAAGATCAAGGGGTTGGCAGGGCTGAGTTCCTTTCCGGAGACTCTAGGGGAAAATTCATCTTCTTACCTTTCTACCTTCTGGAAGCTACCCACATTCTTGAGTTCATGATCTCCTTCTTCAGTGTTCAAAGCCAGTAAGTTGCATCTCTCTGACCCTACTTTATGTTTCCCTCTGACTGCAGCTGAGAAAGGTTCTGTTTTAAGGACTCATATGATTACATTAGGTCTACCTGGATAATACAGAATAATCTCCCATCTCAAATTCTTTCATGTTAATCACAATTGCAAAACCCCTCTTGCCATATAAGGTCATATATTCACAGGCTCCAGGGATTAGGACATGGACAACTTCTGGGGGTCATTTTATATAGCACAAAGGTCATCATTTTTTAAAAAAATTAACCATAAATAAATAAAACCCCACAAAAATATCAAAAATTAACAAAAAATGAAATTGAAGAATGATTAATAGAGTATGGTATATTGCAAATAATCATTTGTGATATAATAACGGGACATGTGGTAGGGTAGGGCAGATTACAGTAATGAGCTATTATTATGATGTAGTAGTAGTTTTGCATGGTTCTGCGTGACTCTTGATTGTTTACATTTTTGCAAGTAGCAGCATTTTGTTTTGTTTATTGTCTCTAGAATGATCATACCATGTTCCCTTAGAGATGCTGCTTTAGGACTTGGTCATCAACATGATTATTATATACACAGTATCTCAGTTATTTATGTCTTTGGATTATGGAATGATAGTTTACTGTAGCACTTAAACATAGTGAAGAGGTGCTAAATTTTTATAGAAATGATTTGAGTGGAGCTGAATTTTTAGCCTTCTTTCTGTTTTGCATTAGAGAGATAACCTTTAGGTAGTTAAGTTAGACAGTGAGTCAAGGCTGAGAGAAAAGGGTGCAGCTTAGGTATTTTTCATTCATAATCTATGTCTTTACTAGATCAAGCAACTTCATAACTTGATTTTCCTTATTAACAGCAGTAGAGGAATCTCCTTTTCTCTTTTTAAATTGTTTTGCCTTTTAATTCACATTGACACTTGACCGTCAGTTCTATGTATAGATTATTTTTGGTGTGTATTTGGAATTTTACTGTAATATTGGTCATCCTATAACAGCACTAGGTTGATGATAGATTTATCTTGGAGGCCATCCAAAAGGTTGTTACTAAAGACCAAAAGGACCTCATTATAAAGTGATTTTGCTGTAAAATGGTCCCTTAGAACAATCCCTGGAGACAGCAGGTCATTTATATAGTTTAAAAAGTACATAGTGTCAAAGAAATGTCACTAAGGGGTTCTTACCTCACACCATTAGTTTAAATAAATTCCAGACAAATTAACGAGTTAAGTGTAATGGCTTAATTCCATAAAAAGACTAGGGAAAAAATATAAGTAAATGTTAATGATATCTCGAATAAGAAGACCTTTGTGATTTCTGCTTTTGTAGATGTCCCTTTATGTAAAGCAGTCATTTAAAAAAAGCCCATCAACAAATGAAGCTGCTATTGGCATGTTACCCTCATCTGCTATATTGCCTGGGTAGAAAGAGTCATTAGATTGAGCCTCAGAGTGTTCTTCCAAATGTACCTGAAAGCAAAGGAAAAGGTTCGTAAAAAGAGATCACTGAGAGACTGCCTAGTTAAAAAAAAAAAATCAAAAATCTTTATCAAATTTTAAAGAATCTTGAATAACTTGAGTTTTCTTTTTATATTTTCAAAATCTAGAAAAGTAATACAATTTCAGTTTTAAAACAAATGCTATTTTGTTGTTTATTGTTTTGTGTCCTGCTTTTTTACTTAATAACATGTCATTGACTTCTTTTAACATCAATATATACATGGGCAATATCACTTTCAGTGGCTATATATTGTTTTACTATTATGAATATATGATATGCTTTTAAACAAATCATTGTATTTGGGCATTTAGATAGTTTCCAGTTTTTCACTATTATAAATGTATCAGTGTGGGTCCAATCAAGAGAAAGAAAGTTGAACAGGGAAAGTTTAATATACAAAATTATTAACTATAACAGGGAATCTGAGTAATGAGGTGTTTGCTGGCAAGAAGTAAAGAGAACAGAAATAGCAGGGAAGGTGTAATAGCTGTCCCTCAGGCTGAGGTTTGAAAGCCCAAGGAAGTGCCCAGTGTCCCCAGGGCTGAGATGTAGATCTTGTGGAGGACAGCACAGCTGGTGGGGGTGGGAGTGGGGGTGGGGAGGATGGTCACTGGATTTCAGAGAAGTCACTGTAGTACACAGCTGGAATGTGCCCTACAAGGGCGCTGGGGAATACTGTTCATGGAGAAGTGTCTAACTGAAAGCATTCTATTATAAAACTCCCCAAGGAAGGGGTGTGTCATGAGAAGTTGGTGGCCTTGAGGTGCCCCTGGCCACTGTACACTGAAGGAGCTAGATATTGAAGAAGCTATAAGCACTGCAGGAGCCTGTCAGGAGAGCAAGCTGAGGGCAGGAAACAAATCCCTTTTTGTAATGTCTTCAGTTTCCTCTTCTGACAAAGCTGGCAAAGGAAAAAATATTTAAAGGATACAGATCCATTTTACAGAGCAGTCAGAAAAGGGTGAATTTAGAGCTAAAAGACAATAATCTTCGTAACCAGCACAGGAAACAGTATTTCAAAGGATATCCTTGTGTATGCATCATTACATACTCTCTGGTGTTTTCTTACATACATTCCTAGACATGGAATTAATGGAGTAAAAAGACAGGCACAGTTTGTTCTCTAGGAAGGTATATTAACTATCCTCCTGTGACATAGTACTTAGAAGCATCCTTTTCTTCACACTTTAGTTAACTGTGCATTCTTTTTCATTTTTATTTCCTGTCTATATCCTTTGCCCATTTTAAAAATCGGAAGATTAAGTCTTTCTTATTGATTTGTACATGCTCTTTGTGTATTAAGTATTGGATAATTAATGTAGTCAAATCTTACATTACTTCATTTTTGATATTTAAAAATTTAATCCATTTGGAAATTGTTTTAGTTGAAGGTATGAGGTAGGCATTTAATATTTTCTTTATTTTGTCCCAATAATATTAACTGTTTTTTCTCTCTTTTTCTGACTGATTTAAAATGTTACTTTTATCATATACTGAATTGTGTTATAGGTTTGGGTGTATTTCCGGACCTTGTTTTCCTTTGGCTTTTAGTTAATTATTTTACTTTTTTTTTTTTTTTTTTTACAGAACAGGATGCAGGCCTCGATGCCCTTTCCTCTATCATAAGTCGCCAAAAACAAATGGGGCAAGAAATTGGGAATGAGCTGGATGAACAAAATGGTAAGAACATGTCTGAGATTTACCAGATTTACCATTTAGTATGAATACTGAAGGCTTGACTATTTGTTAAATGATTTTAATATTACAAAACATGCAAAGTAGTTGAATATCAGTGGATTGTTATATTTAATTTAGTTGTGATAGATTTAGATTGTAGTTACTAAATACTGTGTAAAGAAATTTGATTTAAAAAATTCACAGTTATTTGTAGCTACTTTTAAAAATACTTTGTTTTGTGATCCATTTATTCAAAGAGATTTCTTTTATGTGTAATACGGTGAAATTGCTCAATGCATTGCATACTGACGTGAGGCACATCAGAGCTGCGGGGACTCCATGTCATCTACATGCCTGGTGGAGCTGGCTCTTCTTCTATTATAAATACCAGGCTGCTGAGCAAAAGAGTGCTTTAGGATTTTTATTCAGGGCTTCATGTGATGAATCTAGTAGGAGAAAGATTAATTTGCAAACCACAAGCATGATGGCTTGGGAGAGACAGAGCTTTAACTTGAGAGCCCATGCAAAAGGCTCTTGTGTTTGAGGTGTGAGGAATGAGGGTACAGGAGCCTGAATGAGAATTGGAGAAGAGAGGATGGAGGCAGGGGAATGGGGCTTTAACTGTGATGGACACAGTCAGGGGAATTGGGAGAGTCACTGATTTGTAAATGGAGATCATAAGTCCAGTTTGGACTTGTCCAATTCGAGAGGCCAGTAACAGATCTGAGTCAAAGTGTGTAGTGAACGGTGGGAGTTATGGTACCAGTGCATAGTGAGAGGACAGGACCAAAGATAAGAGATATGAGAAGCTTCAGCATAGAGGTGATGAGTGAAAGGACTTTCATCTGTGTCATTTCACTTAATTAGAACACAGCATCATGAAGGCAATATTATTTCTTGCTGTTATAGATGAGGCTCAGAGTGGCTGAGAGACCTCTTAATGGCACATCACTTACACATGATAGATTTGAAATTCTAACTGAGGTCTTCTGATTATAATGTGACTGACTTTTCTACTGTTTTAGCTTCCTCTCTGAGGAAGACAGAGTAGGGAGCTAAAAGCAGAAAGTAAGAGAATGTAAGATTTTAGTTTTGGCCATAGTACCATAGAGGCTCATGGTGGAATGGCTGTCAAGTAAAGATATCATGTATGAGCCAGCATGGAAGACCCAGGGGTAGGCAGATGCTCATTCTGGAGGAAGGGCTGCACCTGTCAAAATTGTACGAGTAGTACTTTTCTCGATCTCTATGAAGAATGAGTTAATTTCTTCCCATAGTACTATTCCATTTATCTACCATAAATAAATAAAAAATAAATTACATCTATTATTCACTATAAATAAATAGATTACTAAAGCAAATGGAGAAACTATCTTAACAATCCTAATAGTGGTTTTCGTAGTTTAAGTACAGAGACGAGGGCAATTTAGTCCTTTTCCTGATGGCGCTAATGCGAATGTGCTAATTCATGTATTTGCATGTATTCAGTTATTGGTCAGTTTCTTCCTTGAAAGACAGTATTGGTAAGAAAGTTAGCTCTATAGAATATCTGCCTATCATATGCATTGTTCTTTATTCCAAGGAAATTTAGCCTATTCAGTGGGTCAGACTAGAAAGGACTCTAGCCCTTTCTCATGGTAAATCATGCCCATTTTATGATGTGCTTCGATAAGCCACTGTGTAGTAATCTATGGGTAGATGGTTCACACTTTAGTGAGGTGACTTGCTGATTTCCCCGATGATATCACCATACATTTTTCCTGCATAAGCAGTCATGCCAGTGTGTCTTTATCTTATCTTTCCTCTAGTTCAGTGGTTATCATACTTTGCTGCGTATTAGAATCACCTGGGGAGCCTTTAAACCTCCGAAAAGCCCAGGCTAAACTTGAGTAAGATTCCTGCTGTTATTCTGACAAACTATCACAAACTTAGTGACTTAAAATAGCACATACTTATTCCCTTATACTTCTTAAGATCAGAAGTCTGAAATTAGTTTCACTGGACTGAAATCAAGGTGTTTCCCCAGAGGCCCTAGGGAGAATTCCTTTCTTAGCCTTTTCTAGCTTCTAAAGCAGCATTCCCTGCATCCTTTGGCTTATGACCCATTCCTTCATCTTGAAAGCCAGCAGTATAACATCTCGCTTCAGTTATCTTTTTCTGTGTCAGATCTCTCTCTGCCTCCCATTTATAAGGGCACTTGTGATTACATTTAGGCCCCAACCACATAATCCAGGATAATCTCTCAATCTCATATCCTAATTAATTAATTTATAAAACAAAGTTAATTATAGTTGGCATGCACTCTTCAATTAGTTTCAAGTGTACACTATAGTGATTAGATATTTACATGACTTATGAAGTGATCACCCCAATAAGTAAGTCTAGTACTCATCTAATACCATTCACAGTTATTACAGTATTATTGACAATATTCCCTATCTGTAATTTACATCCCCGTGACTGTTTTTTATAGCTGGAAATTTGTACATCTTAATTTCTTCCCCTTTTTTATCCTTAATTTACCAACACATGTGTGAAGTTCCTTTTACCATAGGAGGTAACATTCACAGATTACAGGGATCGGGATGTGGGTATGTATTACTCAGCTAGCACATTACTTTCCTAAACTTCCAACATGAAAATCCAGCTGAAGGGCTCTAACAGACCTTTGCAATGATAGTTCACTGATATGTGTATGAAATCTTTGATCATTTTGTGTCCTTCAAGGAGCATAGTTGTTATTTTCTAGCTCTTTCACAGGACACACTGGTCTCCTTGATGCCAATGTTGATACTGTTGAAACAAGTGGTCTTCCTTGTCGCCTTGGTTTCTTTCAGAAAGAAAGGAAAAGCACAAAGACTGACAGAGAAACATTAAAAAATTGGCAAATCTGGGATATTTGAACATCAAAAAGAATGATGAGGACTGGCACATACTAGCAGAGATTTGTGAAATAGTTATTTTATCCATCAGAACCATGCCTCTGTAGTTCTTCTTGGTGCTGACTTTAAGCTTTGGCCAATGCCAAAATTAAGTCTCAGAAACATCTACTTTAGTCAAGTCAGTCTCGTTCATTTTCTTGTTTTGCATTCTTTTTTGGCATTCTTTTCCAAGGCCCTATCTTCTTGAGCATGAACTTAGGGAATTTTTCAGTAAACCAGTATCACAGCTCTTAGTTCTGGAATAGCATCTTGGTAGTCTAACAGGAGCCCTTTGTGCCCAGCCGTCCATGCAGTTCACCTTGAACTGAAGGGCACTAAACTCTGTGGTTCCAATGAGGTGACCTCCTTGGTTCTGCTCTCTGCTCCTCACCAGCTCCCAGCCCCCACATCCAGCATACATTTAGGTCTCTCATTACCGGTATCGTCATTTAACTGCTAGTCCTTTTCTTCATTATTGGTCACTGGCATGTGAACAGGATAATTACTGGTGTTGGTTTGACCCTTTTTAACTCTATATGAGAAGATTGGAGACTGAACTCCTAAACTGATGTTAATTCAACCCTTCAGCTTTGTGGTTATGTTCTAAATACAATGTATTTTGTTAGTAAGATTTTGATACTTGATTCCAAAATGGCTGGCCTTTATCTTAGCCTGTTGTTTCTCTCATTTAATGAAATCCAAGGGAATAATTCAGTAGTTTAGTAAATCAAACAGATATTTACAATAAAAGTGGTATTACACATTCAGGTCACAATAAAAATCCAGATGGGGGTACAACCCTGTTCTCAACACCTATAGCTATAACTCTTTTGATTTTGACAAAAGGAATAAAGGATAATTATAGTCCTAACAGGGATATAATTTTTATCCTTCGAGAGTCTCTCAGTTCCAGTGAAAGAAAATGGCTGACTCTGCCCTATTTCTGAGGAGCAAATGTGCACATCAGAAAACCACCAGCATAACTGCAATCTCTCTGGGAGGCCACCACAGAGAAAACCCAGCTTATTTTGGCAACTAATAGAAAAATACCTCATGTTTGTCTATGTGTACATATGTATGCATCCAGGTCTAGAATGAAGATGAGGACTGGGGAGGCATGTCGGAAAAATGAAAGGATGGGGTTAAAATGTATGATTAGAAGAGTTTCTGACTGTGGCTAGGATGGCAGATGTGTATATGTATAACTATGTGAATGTTCTTCTGTGCATATGTGGGATTTATATCTAATGCGAGCATATGAGAAGCAATGTAAAAGTATAGTACTAAATATATTCTTAGCATATTCAACAAGGGTACAGGTTCTCAAACTTGACAGCACATTGAAATCATCTCTGGGGAGCTTTAAACAATACTGATACTTGAGCCTCATCCCTAGAAATTCTTATTCGATTGGTATAAAGTACTGACTGTGTTAGGCAGAAGAGTGCCCTCCCCTGCAAATATGTGTACATACTGGAACCTGTGAATGTGTTAGATTATGTGATCAACGGGCATCAGGTTGCAGATGGAATTAAGGTTCCTAAATCAGCTGACCTTAAATAGGGATATTATTCTGGATTTTCTGGGTGGGCCCACTGTAACACAAAGGTTGTTAAAAGTAGAAGAGGGAGGCAGAAGTTAGAGGTCAGAGTGATGCAATGTGAGAGCAACTCAATCTACTGTTTCTGGCTTTCAAGATGGAGGAGGGGGCCACAAGCCAAGGAATGCAGGTGGCATCTAGAAGCTGGAAAAGGCAAGAAAATATAATTCTCCCCTAGAGCCTCCAGAAAGGAATTCAGCCTTATCAACACCTGGTTTTAGCCCAGTGAGACTCATGTCAGACTTCTGATCTCCAGAATTGTAAGGTAATAAGTTTGTGTTGTTTTAAGCCACAACGTTTGTGGTAATTTGTTACAGCAACAATAGAAAACCTACTCAAATTGGGTCAGTGGCGGGCATGGTTTACTTAAGATCCCTGGCTGATAGAATAGCCACCATTTCAAACATTGCTGGTCACTTTGCCAGAAAGTAAGAGAGCTCTAGAAGGCCTTGTCTCCGCAGTTAAATTCTCTGGCCCAGAAGTTACATGTCAATTTCATTCCCAACTCACTGGTCAGAGGTCATCATGTGCCACCACCTAACCACTAGGAAGAATAATCAGACCGATATATCTTATTGAGGGGGACCAAAATTATTGGTTGAATAGCACAAATGAATATCATAGGGGCAATATTTAATAGTTAAAGGCAAGACTGCCTCTAATGCATACTAGCTATGTGACCTTGAGCAAGTTACTTTCTCTGTCTTAGCTTTCTTGAGCAAGTTAGCTTTCTTGTCTATAAAATAGGAATTTTAATGCTCATTTTATAGTGTTATGAAGATGAAATGGGATTTGTACAAAGCTCTTAGAATAGTGCCTCACACATTATGAGCACTCTAAAAGTATTTTTTATTACTAACTGTTTATTCACAGTACAGAATTTTGGTCAAAATAGTAAACTGCGCCAAAGGCAAAATCTCCCCACTCCCTTTTCCAAACACATGGAAATGTTAGATGAAATATTTTTAAAAATTGATTTCCAATTCCTGGTTGAGTTTGGAAGCAAGAAAGGGAATTCTCCAGGTGTCAGACATGAAGGCATAAACCTATAGCCGTGAGTGGAATCGAAGCCTCATGGCCCTCAGAGGAAACTGAACCAGATATATACCTCGGGCCTAACGTCTAACACCCACACAGAGATGGAAATTGAGGCTGTGGTCGCTCTGAATTGTGAGGGGCTGAAATGGGCTCTCCATAGAAAGCCAGGAGCTGGGAAATGACAATTGTATGGGAAAATTAATTTCCACTACCCCCATCCAAGAATGAGATGCTCAGTTAGGCCACCCACCTTGGGCCACAGCCACCCTTATATTTTTAACATGCATACTTAGTTTACATTTTTCTAACAAAGTCTAAAGCAAATAAATATCACTGAATAAATCAAATTTAGAATTCTTAAACTTTCCCTCAAATTCCTCATCTTTCATGTTGTTTTAAACTGAAGCTCCCCCCTTTTTTTTTACAGTCAGTATTTTATTTAGATTTACCAACATGTTTTACTGATTTCTGTTAAAATTGTTGTATACATTCTACTACTGAGCTCTTATAATTGATTTTTTAAAAAATTTTGAGAACTCTATTTTTAAATGCCAGTTAAGCTTCAATGCTCACAATTGCTTTATTTCCATAGAACTATGTTTTTAAAGTTGTAAAATCTTTTAAACCTTTCAATGCTACTAGTTAGAACTTAAAAGTTTTACTTCTGTTCTTTGCATTATTTCTCTTTTCTCTCAGTTAAGTTTTGGTTCGTCTCAAATATGCTTTTATGGGCTGAGTTATATCTCCTCAAAATTCATATGTTGAAGTCCTAATTTCTGAAACTTCAGAATGTTACTGTATTTGGAAATAATATATTTTAAAAAGTAATTGAATTAAAATAAGGTCATTAGGGTGGGCCCTAATCCAATATGAAGAGAGAATCAGCATACAGACACATCCAGAGGGAAGACCATGGGAAGACACAGGGAGAAGATGGTCTAAAGAGAAGGAGGGACCACAGAAGAAACCTCAAGCTGACACCTTGATCTCGTACATCTAGCCTCGAGACCTGTGAGAACATAAATTTCTGTTGTTTAAGTCACCCTGTCTTGGTACTTAGTTATGGCAACCCTAGCAAACTAATATACATGCAATGGGCTTTTCCTTACATATCTGCTAATTCTTCATTGACTTTGTATTTCTGAATTAAGGACCACGTTGATGAGTATAGGCTTTCTTTGTATTTAGGTAGGTTTATTTACCCAAAACCCTTCTTTCTTGAATGTTTATATACTCAATATAAATGGGGAAGGTAGACCAGTAGGCAAGTTTTCTTTTAGAGTATGTAGTTAGGCAGAAGAAGACACAAGCCAATTCAGGACACTTTGCTGTAATCTTTACCCCAAAATTACACAGGTAAGAACTTTAACTTTGGGGTGACATTTTTTATATGTTATATTTCTTTTCTCCCCTTTGTTTATCCTGGAGGCTATTTTTTGACTCATTCTCTAGCCTGGACACCATGGCACTCCCCAGGCAAACCTTCCTCTCTAGAGAAAGCTATTCTGGTGGCTCCAGCTGGGAGCCAGGACTGCAAACTACAGTCTTCACAGGACAGGGCTAAGGGCCAACTGGCTCAAATGTTTTGTAGACAACTCTCTACTCAGATGCCCTGATTCCTGCCTGACAGCCACTTCTTTGTAGGCATTTTTGTGTCCCCATAGCAATTGACTCCAAGCTTGGAGCCTCTCCAGAGTTCTATTAGGAAGAAAGAGCTCCTGTCTGTTACTTTAATTATGTATTTCAAGTTGCATTTTTTTTTTTTTTTTTTAGTTTTGGTTTACTTGTCAATACAGTCCCAACTATCTTTGTTTTTTAAGAAAGACTTTTAAGTGACTCATTCACTGATAGCACTTCTTCATGTTTTCTCTGTCACCATGGATTTATTCTTTTAAAATATCTTTTCTGGCATTTCATTGTGTCTTGGGGAGGAAGGGGGCAGCTAGGTATGCTCACTCTACTGTCTTGAACTCAGAGTCTCTCTTTTATATTTTTTATGAGGTCATAGTATCTATAGAAATTGTTTTGATGAAACAGCTAGTATTCTGGAAGCTTCAATTAAACAAGTTTTTAATATAGTCTTGTTTTCTAGGGCTTATGTGATTTGAGTGGTACCTCTGAATTATCATCTGATGTGTTTATATGTGAATTCGCCTAAAGATAAGACAATTAAAGATATGGAAGGTGATTACTTTCCATGTGCTTACAGTATTAAATACTTGGTAAATATAAAATCAGTTCTTTATCAGAACATTCATTATTTATCTCTAGGAAGGAGCTAGATAATAGAAATGGGGGCTGCAAGGAGAGAGAGAGAGAAACTACAATTATGTCATTCCAACAATTGTCAGACACCAACCGGGTGTCTAATAATTTAAGTCAATTTTGACACTATTTACATGGAGTTGATGTCAGATTCCACAGGTTTAAGGGCTCAGCCTTAAAAGACTGCCTTGACTCTAGGTGCCAGTTGCGAGTCTCAACTACCCCTGAGCACTTCTGCTCTACTAGCTATAAGTACAGAGTTCCCATGATCCCCCTTCGAGATTGAGTAATTTGCTAAGATGACTTACAGGACTCAGGAAAATGCTGTACTTATGATTACAGTTTTATTATAAAGGATACAAGTCAGGAAAGCCAAACGGAAGAGGTACATAGGGCAAGGTCTTGGGGTGAGGGTACCCACAGAGCTTCCATGCCTTCTCCAGGCATGTCGTCTCTCCAGGCATGTTGCCCTCTCCAGCATGCCACCCTTCTCAGCATGTCACCCTCTCTAGGCATGTCACCTTCCCAACACATCAGTTTGTTCACCAACCTAGAAGGTCTCTAAACATCATTGTTCAAGAGTGTTTTTCAGGCTTCATTACAGAGGCATGATTGATTATATCTTTGGGCACATGAGGAACCCAGCCTCTTTGAATTTGCTGAGTCTGCAAACGATATTTAGACACATGCACAGTGTTTATCATCTGGCTTTGCTGCTAGCTTTTAACTCCGAGGATGAAATAGGTTGGGCCCACTTTGGGTCACAAAGACTTACTTTACCCTTCAAGTCTTGCGCCTGCTTTACCCCTTTCTTCTAGACCCACATCTTGGTATTCACCCTGGCCAGTCTGAGAAGCCATCTAATAAGAGACAGGCAAGGATTTTCCAAAGGAAAAGCTGTGGAAACAGTTGTCAAGGAAAAGGGCATTTATCCTCAGGCCCCAGAACAGCTGGCCTAGGTGATTCATCAGGCTTCCTTTCCCTTGGGCTTTGCTGCAGTTCCTATTCTACTTCCAAGAGGGAGGCCATCAGGCCAGCTGTAGCAGTTGAACTGGAGAATGAGGATGACAAAAAAGCAAGGCAAAATGAGAGACCAAAAAGGACCTCAACAGAAAGGCCAAGTGATCACAGCTGCAAAGAGCAGGTCAAACTGGAAGCTCAACCTCTTGCCGCTTTGGCCCAATGATAATATTTTGTTCCTCCTCCTTGGTGCCTTTGCAAGAAAGGGAAACCAAGAGCTCTTCTTAAGAGTCTGTGTTGGGGTCCTCAAGACTACCCCCAGGTTTGGCGATTTGCTAGAAGGACTTATAGAACTCAGCATATATTTACCTACTCACTAAAATTTACTTATAACCCCCAAATTAATATTTGCGGTGCTTTTGAAATTAGTCACAGACATGTGTAAAGAGGTGAAAAATTTGAGTGATCCATTGTGCACATTCCCAGCCAAGGTCAAACAAGGTGATGCTATTATTAATTTTTGCTCTCATGCAGAGATGACCAAAGGATGGAGATACCAGCTCTGGGGCCATTTGGGTGGGGTTTGAATCCCAACTCTGGCTCCTGTTAGTGGGGCGGCCTCAGGCAAGTCATTTAACACTACTGAACCTTGTTTTCTCTTTTGAAAAATAAAATAGACTCTACCAAGTTGAGTTGTTTTTAGGATTTAAGGTATAGTCTATGTGAGATGTGTGTGTGTGTGTGTGTGTGTGTGTGTGTATACATATATATATAAATATATACACACATGTACACATACATATTTTCTTTAGCAACAGGGGTTCAGTATTTGCTAATTTGGGGTTTGTGGTGACTTTATAGAATGTAACCACCACAAATAACAAGAATTGACTCTAGTTATACTCATGGTTATGATTCATTACAGTAAAAGAATACAAAGCAAAGTCAGCAAAGTGAAAAGGTGCATGGGGTGAAGTGAAAGGAAAACCAATGGGCTTTTTCCAATGAAGTCACAATGGATGTACTTAAATTCCCCAACAACAACTTGTGACAACACCTGTGAAGAATGTTGCTGCCCAGGTTTTTTTTGAGGGTATAGATCACAAAGGTACCTTCTGCCTGGCATGTTCCCAAATTCCAGACTCCCAGAAGGAAAGCAGGTGTTCAGCATAAGCCATATTGTTTATACAACTTAGGAACAGTTTTTCATACTCTTATCACTTAGTGGTGGGAATCCTCCTCAAATCCAAGCTACCAACTGCCAGCTAAGGGCCAACTTTGTAAGCAGGCACTTCCGAGAAAAAGCAGTTAGGCCTGATATATTTTCTTCTGAACAGAGGCCTACACCAACTATGATTTATTTATCATGTTATTACATTTCCCTGTGATTAGAGGGTCTGTGAAAAAAGGAAAACTCTGGGTTCCTGAGGAAAAAGTAGGAGTGTGCACTTCAGAAGGAAAGGGATATAGAAAAAAGGTAAAAGCCATTGAAGACAAACTTCACTCTCCACAGTTTTATCTAGAATGTTTGAAGGCCAGTTCCATTATTGAAAACCTTTAGCTGAGCTTGGGTTCCTTTCAGGAGTCTCAAAGAATGTGCTCTTAAAAGTGGGAGTTTAGCATATGGGGTGGTGAAAGGGATTGAAGAACTTCGGTAATAAAAACCAAAGCAGCAGGAAGGAAGTGGTCTGATTAGAACCAAGTGCTTCTGCAGGGAAAGACAGCACAGAAAAGGAGCTAAAGTTGCTGAGCCGTAGTTTCAATTGATTTAGAATCTTTAAAGGAGCTTGAGCAGGAAGGTAATGGGGTCTTGACAGTTTATTTTGGGTAGAGACACGATGTTCCCTTTCCATCTCGACAGTCCTGCCAGGAGAGAGAAATCTTAGAGACAACATTTTGAATACAGTGATAAAGACCTTTTATTTTATTTTATTATTAATACAATTGTTTAAACTATTTTAAACCAATCAACTTTAGGAACCGGAGTGACATGAAAGGCGAAAGTGTTCTGTCAGACAGTTTGATTAGTTTGAAATCCATAAACACAACTTTAAAAAATTTTTATTGTGTACCAAAGAATTAACAACTGGTTGGAGTATGTTTATAATGAGCCTTTGAGTATATTTCAGTGGTTAAGGTTTATATACTTATGACTGAGTGAGCTTAAGGAGACCCCAGTGTGTCTCTGTACCTCTTGAGGTTGTTTGGGTAGGATAATTCAAGTCTATGCAGAAGTGACCCTCACTTCTATTTCTGGATTCACTCCTTACTCATGTAGGATTCATGCTAGTAAACTCATTCTAAGTCTGGGCAGTCTCTAGGGGTGGGAGAAGGTGTCCTATATTTCAGGAAAGCAGGAGCATGGGGAAGTCACTGTTCGGGACACCTCCACACCTCTGTGCTGTTTTCCTTTTTTTCCCCTTTTCTCCTCTTCCAAAGTGAGTGCTTCTCCAGGAAGCTCTTCAGCTCCCACAAGTAACCGCAGTGTTCTTCCTGCTCCTCAAGGAGAAGAGAAAGGTTTCCTCTGCCGATTTTTCCCAGTTGTGGTGGTGG
This sequence comes from Rousettus aegyptiacus, assembly GCF_014176215.1. Taxonomy (NCBI): domain Eukaryota; kingdom Metazoa; phylum Chordata; class Mammalia; order Chiroptera; family Pteropodidae; genus Rousettus; species Rousettus aegyptiacus. The sequence continues at coordinate 71,991,566 of NW_023416309.1, forward strand.
TGTCAGTGAGGGAGGGAATGGGTGGGTGCTCACTCTGTTCCTTAGCCCTGGAGGAGGGGAGCTTCTATCTTTATCTTTACATTATTATAAAATCTGGACTTGGTAGGTGGTTAGTGAAGGTAGAATTGAGATTCCATGGGTTCTCATGGACCATTGGGTCACACCTGTTAACCTGTCCCTGTTAACCCTGTTGGGCTGAGGGACCTGGGAGGAGAGCAAACTGGACACAAGTCTATGTCACTTTGTTGTCGGAAATGAGTGTGGGGATTTAATATTATTATATCTTTTAGGATGAAACTGGCTAGGAATCTGTAATACCCTTTTTGAGGTTTTTATTGTTTTTTGTAGAAATTAAAGAGTTGGCAAATGTCTCTCCAGTGCTTATTTCCATGCTCTGTGTTGAAATGTCAAAATGTTAGTCCCTCTCAGCAGTCAAAATGCCTTTCATCTTGGAAGTAATACTTAATTTTTCTCCCAAGGTGATTAATGAATTTAGTGTACTCGGGAAATAGGTGCCCCCCACATGTTTTCCAAGACCATCCTCAACCTATTCATGTTTTAATATTTCTTCCATCAGATTTTCCCAATTTTTTTAACCCTTTCCGATGAACTTCAGGGCATGAGAAAGGGGGAGAGAATACTGAATAGTATGGTAGCTAAGAACAAAGGCTTTGGAATTGGAGAGACAGCCTCCCCCACCCCACCCCATTCTCTAGCTATGGGGCCAAGAGCAATTTACCTAATCTTTCCAAGCTTTGTTCCCCATAGACTAGGGATGATAACAACTACTTTATGGGCCGTGAGGGCTAAACTAAATCGGATCATGCATAGGCAGTATTTAACACAGTGACTGCCCCAAGTTAAGCCCTGGAAGTCCTCAGTGCATGGCAGCTCTTGTTGTTATGGTGCTCAGATACCATAGAGCACTATTCAGTTTTTCATACTCTGTGATGACAGGCGTGCTGCTTGAAGAAATGTTTGAACTCGCCTTTTTGAAAGTTCAGTTTCTCCAGGTAATCCTGCACACCTGTGATATGGCTGATCTCAGGGTATAAATTTCTCCACTGCACAAAATTTCCTTTTCACCACGCACAGTTCATTTCTGATATTAGTCACTGAGCTTGGAACCTTCTGGTTTTGATTGGCTAGTCAGGGTTCACTGAGGCAAATTCTTTCCTGAGATTGCTCCATATGTTCAGGAAAGGGAGTGTTTGTGAGCTGCACAGGCAGTAATATAGACACGAAGCCAGAAGACAGCAGTATGTTGCCATTTTCAGCTACTCCCAGTGGACAACTGGGCAGGATGATTAATATTTTAGCATCTTTGTTCTTTCTGTTTAGTTATAACACTAGAGCTGTTTAAATCACTCTGAAAATAACACGCCTGACATTTCTCCGGTTTCAAAAAAACCAACAACTTGAAGTAATAATCCTCTGCCTATTACTGAGGAAGTGTTTTTGGCGAGAAAGGAGAGAAAATTGCATGACTTAGGGGAGAAGAATAATTCTGAATAGCTTCGTGGTAGAGAATACATTAAAACCTAAAGAGCCCAAAGGCATGACCAAAAGTATGTTTTTAAGAGGCCGCGATTGGTATCAGAGGGCACTTGTGTTCTATAGCTAGTCCCTGTGTCTAGCTCTGCACTTGTCTGGAACATTTATTATATGCCCACTCCTGCCTCTCTTCACTTAAGACACACACTTGAGATTTTTTAGCACTTAGAACCCTCCAGGAATCTCAGTATTATTCTTAGTAAGTACCAGAGACCAGAGATCATGGTTTGATTTCATATTTAAATACCTCTCTTCTTATGTTGTTTTAAAGTCTAAAGGCAAAGTTGTTCAGCAGTCACTTATTCAACCTACTCTGTGTAGGCATGGAGCTAAGTTCAAGACTTTATTTAAGGATTATACCTAGCAGGAGACTTGTTACATAGGTGTAAACATTTGCCTGTGTCATAACTGTATTCCTAAAATAATTGCACATCATAACTGAAAGATCATAATTGTAGATCATAATTTCAATCCATCAGCATGCTTTTCTATTCATAGGAATGTCTTAGAAAATCTATTAATAAAGCAACTACTCTTTGATAATTGCCTCTTGCAGCTGCTGATTTTTAAGAATCAGAATAAAGAAAGGTATAGAGCATAGATAACTGTCTCAAAGCAGAATATTTCAATCTTGTGATAAATAAAATATTTGACTTTGAATTAGGGAGTTGACATTATATTATTCGGAGGAAAGAACTTAATACTAAAAAAAGTTTCTTAATGAAATAGATTCCAGTGATACCTTCTTTTTTCTGTCAATAATTCTGTAGTAGAATTGTTACTGTGTATTGAGTGCCTGCTGTGTTCCAGAAATTATCCTTCCTGGTTTACGTATTGTATTTAATCCTCACAGCAACCCTGTGAGTGGCAGTGCTATTCCCATTTTACAAGAGAAAACTGATGCTCAGAGAATTGAATACTTGCCGCATAGCAATAAAGTGGCAGAGCCCACTCGAGCTGTATACCATTCAGCCACTTAGGCATAGAGATATGTTCTGGAATTGGGATTCTTCGACAGTACTCCTCAGTGAGACTCTCTTCCTCTCTCCGTAGAAGATCAGGGAGATCTTGCTTCACTACCTGTAGGGCCTAGGTTGAAAGGATAAGTTCTTTCCTGGGCTATGGCTAGATATCCATCTGGTCCTCATCCTCTGGTGCTTGGGGAGTGTGGCTGGTTCCTCAGCTGATACATTTCCGTAGGTAGTTCTTGAACTCTCTTTTTTAGCTAATATTGCCCCAGTGTAGAGGAATCAGGAAAGTGCCTCAAACAATCTCTCTCTGTATAGACTCTCTTTATTAAAAGGGACATTGTTCCCAGATAATTGCTATTTAGGTTTCATTGTATGTTTTATCACTTCACCTTGTTTTTTTCTTGGTAGAAATCCTTGAAAGGGAAAAGAGCTTGGGGTTAAATGAGGTTTTGTTCTCAGTTTAGTCACAAATGATCTCTGCTTCGGTTTGCTTAACAATTGTTATTAAGCTACTAGGTTAACTGTCTTCATTAAATCTGCTACTTTTTCTGTTGACATCAGGTTTCCTTATATGAAGGCCTAATGCTCTGAGCTTGCTCTCTGTGTGACTAAGAGGCTTATTTGTGCCTGCCTCGAGTAGAACCAGCAGCCACTGCGGCACTTGTTCTCCCAGAATCCCTCAGCCACTTCCTACAGACACTGACTTTGCAAATTCACACTCTCTCTGTACATTTCAATCTGAGTATGTGGCTGTCCTTTGGGCTTATTGCAAATCCACTCTTACTAGGAAAGCAAAACTATCTCTAGGTTATATTGGCTACTGTTTCTATTTCTAGCTTCCCAAAGAGCCCTGTGTTAATAATTTCCTAAGCGGGGATTCACCAGAATCTAGGGTGTTGGTAGATTGGGGATGTGTGTGCCTTTGGAAAAAGTTCCAGGTGATTCTGATCACAACGTCTCACCATCCTATTGCCTCTGAAAATCAGCCTTCACCGCATTGATCTACATTGCCTCCACTCCCCCAGTGTGGGATTCTGTGGATCAGGTTGTATTTTGGATCAATCCATACTGTTTGGATCTGTCAGAAGAGATGATTTTCTTCAGGACCCGTGTACCTGGTGAAAAATGTGCATTTCTACTTTTAAGGAACTCTCATTTTAGTTGGAAAGATGACTATTAAAAAATAATTATTTATTGCAATCAGAGCCGTTATAGAGGTAGGAATGCTGTGGAAAGGCTACAAAGCAGTTTTCTCAAAATCAGAGATGGGCAGCACTTTTCTTTCCTAGGCTGTAGACTCTGGGTGGGGCAAAACCCAATTTATGGTGATAATTTATTAATTTAATCTTCACAACAACCTTATGCGGTAAGTACTATTACTACCCCTACATAGCAGCTGGGGAAAGTGAGGTTGAGGCAGTTGTAACTTGTCTAAATTCATACAGCTACTAATTTGAACCCAGATCTGTCTGATGACAAAATATGTTCTTTACCATTATACATATTGACTGCCTCCCTACATGATAAAAATAAGTTGTGAATTTAGTCACTCTTTAAAAAAATTTTTTTTAATATGAATATGACTGTGTTCTTGTCCACTCCATACCCCCAAAAAAGGAATGGGAGTGATAATAACATTTAAGAATTTGTAGTGAATGTCGTGATGTTCTTGTAGATGGAGGAAACAATGCAGTCCAGAAAGCTAAACAAGCAGTTCCAAAATTGAAAGCTTTTTTTTTAAAAACCATTTTTTACTCTTAAGAAACCCAAGCATCTCCTTTATCATACAAGGTATAGGACTCAACCAGGAAATGATGAGGCTTTGCCACCGATATCACATAATAGTTGTTCGTCATCCTCTTTATTAAGCTTTTGTCTCTCAACTCTAAACGCACCCTTGTGAGTGAGCTCTCTTTTGTGATACTGAAGGTGGCACTAGGTGGGTTACATTTCTGCCTTGCCAGCTGGCTTCCTGCTAAGCTTTTCCCATAGGGAGTGCTAGAAGGATGGAGGACAAAAGGGACAGGGACAGGCGCCTTCCAATTTGCTTGCTGTCCACTTACATCACCCAAGCAGTGTTTTTCCACCTGGGCAGCAGCAGTTCCTTTCTAAAGCAGCAGCTAAATTCAGTTTGCAGTTCTTTAACACTTCGGGTGTCCATCAGACACTGGCACCTGCTGAGTAGCAGCTCCTCCTCAGAAGTCTGAGTATCATTTCCATAGAATCTGCTTCCAGGCTCCTAATTTTAATAATTTTAACTTCTTTGCTACTCGTACTGCTTCTATGATACCTTAGAGTCGTGTTTTCACCCTTTTAGTTACCTAGCTAATAACTTTATATCTTGTTCACAATTCTTTATAAAATTCTCTGTTAAAATGATTGGTAATTTCTGTCTCCTGATTGGACCCTGACTGATACATCTGTAAAATTCAGACTTCTGGTGCGTAGCTTCCACATCATTTCATCATATGTCATTGTCTTCACCTGGGAGAGCAGTCATCTAGGCAGCCTCTAAGGTGTGCTCACACTGCATTGGGAATCTGGATTTATGACAGCCTTTGAGGAGCAGGAGCGTGATAATGGACTCACAGTTAGGACTTCTAGTCTGTTTCTTAGCAAGCTATAGGGTAGGCTTCTCAGAGTCGTGATTACCTATGACAACACTCATAGTACCAAAGAGTCTTTTTTTGGAAGAGAACAATGGATTTCAAACCAACTCTCTTGTCCTAATAACCAGCATATCTATGTCGACATCTACGTTTATATGTAACATAGTATATACAGAAGTACCTATAACTAGAATAAATAGTAAAATTCAGTAAAATTGGGTGAATACCTCATAGGGTTGATGTGAGATTAAGCAAGATGACTAGTAAAACATCTAGCACAGTTCTGGACCTTTAGTTATAGGTATTCTATGAGTAGTAATTATTATTTCCCCTTGATGGCTGACTTTCACAGTCATCCAAAAGTATTAGTTTATGCCAATTACAGTGTACTTATTCTCCTCGTCATAAAATTAGATTGATAATTGGCAGGTGTCCCATCTCAACCAATTAAACATGAAGGAGAATCTGTTCCAGGGCCCTCGGCAAAAGGTTTCTTTCCTTTCTAAGAAAGAAATGGCTCTCCCTTTTCTTCTGGAGGGTTTGTCTGGATGTGACACTTGGAACTACTCTGATTACTATTTTACAACTGACAGGAACCAACAAGAGGACAAAGGCCTTACTGAGTCTGGAGTAGCAGAGGTTGTGGTAAGCTGAATAACAGACCCAAAAGATTTCACGTCCTCATCTTTGGAAACTGTGACTTTGTTACACTAAAAAGGGACTTTGCAGATATGATGAAGAGTATGGGCTTTGAGATGGGGAAATTATTTTAGATTATCCAGATGGGCCCAATATAATCACAAGGGTTCTTAAAAATGGAAGAGGAGGAGGCAGGAGGGTCGGTGTCAGAGGAGTGCAATATGATAAAGACTTAACCAGTCATTGCTGGTGTTAAAGCTGGAAGGGGCCATGAGCCAAGGAATGCAGGCAGCCTCTAGAACCTGGCAAAGGCATGGAAACAGGTTCTTCCCTAGAGCTTCCAGAAGGCTGACACACTGATTTTAATCCAGTGAGACCTGCGTCAGACTTCTGACCTCTAGAACTGTGAGATAATAAGTTTGTGTTGTTTTAAGCCAACTCACCACTACTAAGGCTGTGGTGATTTGTTATACAGCAGCACTAGGGAACTGATGCAGATGAAAAGAACCTGGGTACTTAATAAGTCTGCCGAACTTCTGAATCAGCTGACCCTGGAGCTATCCCTGAGTTTCTCAGCATGTGAGACAAATTTCTCTATTAATTAGTCCAAGTTGAGTCTGATGTTTTGCTACTTGCAGCCTAAGCTGTCCTAATCAACATGTATATTTTTAGCAGAGTACTGTGTATGAGGTAGATTCTAAATGAGTATTTGTTAAATTGTGAAGAAATGTTAGAGAAAACCACCAGAATCCACATCTAGAGAAGCAGAGCTGTTTTCTGATTCATACTAAGTGTAATAACTTAGAACTCTTTTTTTTTTTTTTTTTTTTATAAAAGACACAAAAGATGTTTGGAAGGTTGGATAAGTTATTTGAATACTGAGATGGCCTGGAACTTCAGCAGGTGCACTTTCAAATTGCCAGATTCATTTCCTATTGTGACCTCCAGGCATTCAAATTCTCCTTTCCGAAATAACATTTCAGCAGACTCTGTGAACATGCCAAGAAGTGATTATTTTTACAAATCCAGATGATTTCCTAATTTAGGATAGCTCAAGCAGAGGTAGAAATGAAGGGACGCATAGACTCCTTTTCCATTTCCACAGAGTGGGAACAGCCCCAGTACTGGCTTTAACCAAATGTTGCTGACAACTATGAAAGCGGTTATCATCGGACAGCTGTTCAATGGCCTCAGTGAACTCAGCTGGAGGCTCAGCCCAGTTTAAGATCTGAGAGGCCAAAGATCAAATGCTATTTCAGTTGGTTTCCAAGCCTCTTCTCCACCACTTCTGGGTTTCCAATTAGTTTTTGTAATTTCTTCTCCAAACACCGTCCTGAAACCCGCAGCCACCCTCTGCATTAGTTTCATCCTCCATGTCCCAAATACACTTGCTCAGCCTTGTTGCCTTCTCCTCCTCCCCTTCACCAGGAAACTCTTTTTCTAAAGTAGATGAAGATCATACCTATGGGAAAACTGGACTTCTCTTATCATGGCATCTAGCCCCTGCCCATCTAGTGAGAACCTCCTCTACTGGTTGCATATTTAATATACTTCATGTCCCTGGTCATGATGGTCCCTCCCAGGATCTGGCTCCCATGTGAGCCACAGTGTATTGTTAGAGTAGAGAGAGAGAGAGAGAGAGAGAGAGAGAAAGAGTGTGTGTGTGTGTGTGTGTGTGTGTGTGTGTGTGTGTGTATGCGTGCTAAGGATAGTAAATTGTACTCCTAAATCCCAGATGGAGGATGAGCTGTATACCACAGAGGAGTTCATCGATATTATTTTTCATTTGAGAAATAAACTTATTGGTTGCAGACTTTCCCTTACAATAGTAAGTTATAAAGTTTTACAAATAATTTTGAGAGAGTCTGGACAGAGGTCGTATATATATAGTTAGCCCAGTTTGTGACTAATGTGCTGTCTGCAAAGCACATCGAATACATTGCTGGAGCTTCTGTGTTCTTGTCCATATTTTGGGTTCTCCTTCCCTACCCTTTCCTTCCCGACACCATAGTCAAAATCTTACTGTTTTTACTCAGTAATTTTAATGACCTACTATATTGTAATATTTTTTTACATTATTTATTACATTGTAATATTTTCATTTGTCCTTTTTTTTCACATCAACGTACCAAAGTATTTTCCATGTCATGCCTTCCCCAGTATTCTCCAAAGCCTTCACTATTATTTATCTACTCTTATAAAAATGCATTCCTGAATATAATTCCTTATTTTTTCCAAAGAGAAGACCCTAAACTCCCCTACCAAACTTCTTGCCCAACTTGAAATCTATATACTTTGAAGGCTATAGTTGAAATAATCAATGGTCTACTTATGCTGTTCAGTTTATTATTTGATTACATGTATTTTAAATGACTTGGAAAACATTTAGAAATTTAGCCTTTTCCACTTTAATTTTATGAAATAATTTTATTCAAACTCCTGCTTTGCATCTTCGAAATCAAGAAGCAATTATTTTTACAAATCCAGATGATTTTCGTCACTATAAGTCATGTTAGAGCAGCATCCTGCAGCCTATCCATCCCTCTTCTTTAGTTATAGTCCACACTTCTCTGTACTCACTCTAGTCAGGGACAGAGGCTTTTACAGAAGGGTTAAGAGAGTCTTAACAGTACGTCTTCCCAAGAGGGTAAGCGACTCCTGGCACATTTTACTTATTAAGTCACCAAACATTTATTCAGCATCCACTAGGTGCACTGTGCTAAGTGCTAGGTACAAAGGGAAATTGGAATATGTCCTCCTAGCCTTCTTCCCCCACCCAATGAGTTTACATGACATTGTGAAAAGAAAATTACAGTATTTTACAAGAAGGATAAATCATAGGAGTTATAAAGTACAGTCTGAAGATTCTACACTGTGCCAATCTTCCTATCTAATTCAGACCTGAACAGGTATATTCTTTACCATTGACCATTAGAGCATCGTCAAAATTATTAATAATAGTATTTTCTCCGTGGGGTAAATATGTTTTACTATAGCTATGGCAACTAAGCTGATTTATAGTTATTTTTCTTGGTATTCCTGGAGTTTTCCAATGGGTTAGTGAGTTTCAGGGCATAGGAAATTAACCTTTTGGATCCTCACAGCAATTTCTAGTCCAAGTTGGGATCTAGAAATGAGAAGGGCTGAAAAGAAGACTAAAGTCCAGCCCATCCTGTGAGATACTAAGTTGTCTGAGAGTTTCAAGTAGATTATAACCTTGAAGCCATCAACAGCTGAAGGGGTATGGAAGTTCATCCATTAAGAACACTCTTCAAGTAACTAGACCTTGCGATAATGATCTTACAGGTGGCTCACGTCTATGCAAGAGCCCCTAGTTGTTCTGTTCTGGTCATCCAGAGTCAGAAGTCACGTGTCAGTTTGGGGAGGCCATCTGCCCATGTGTTTATTTCTTTGCTTGCAATTCATTAGACTCAGCATCATTCCCCAAAGATGGGCACTTCCTCCCTCCCAACTGAATCATTCAGAGTTACAGTGTGTTTTATACGACTAATACCCTCTTCTAGGAAGCATTATAATTCAGTAACTAAGAACATGTGTTTAGAAATAGGAATGCATTTATATTTAATTTCTAGTTGAGCAAAGATTTTTTTTTTCTGTATTTGGTAGCTAAATTCCATTAAAGATTGAAAAGAAATTTTTTTTCCCTCTTATCCCAACTTTCTCCAGCATCAGTTTTCTTCCCCACAAGCACTCTTGTGTTTGAAAGAAGGGAAAATAGAGCTAATTGTTTCAGGTATTTCTAGGCAAGACAAAGGCTCCACCAAGAAGCTCTCAGGTACTAAGAATGTCTGGGGTGAAAATAAATTAAGACATTTAAAGTAAAACATCAAAGAAGGTACCAGATTACATTATCATTACTGCTGAGTAACTAGAATTTGAGTCTCATACCAGCCTGATCATAATGATGATGAAATTGCTGTTGGGACATAACTTATAGTTACTCATTATTATTTGACCCCAATAGAACAATTCATGTACCTTATATTAAGAAAGATTACAGTAAATTTAACTACCTTTTAACCATAAATCATCAAGGCGACTTAATTGGATTAAGAGAAAAGCATATATCAGATACAGTTTGAATTAAACCAAATAAAAAAAAGAAGCAACTTATCAAACTAAAATTTTCTAAGCAGCGAAACTTATATTCAGTTTTCTAAGAATTCAGGGACTATGTGCATATGTGTGTATGTATATATGTATGTGTATCTGAATGTATATATGTATATATATGTATATATACTTAAATTGCACATTTGTTTCTTATGATTTGGGAAAAAACAGAACACCTTGGGTATTTTTTCATTTTTCCTTAAATAGTTGTTTTTTCTTGAAAGGAAAACTTAGAGATGGGTTTATTTATAAAATTATACAAATAATTTGGACATATGTATTGTAGGAACTAAATTATAACTCTTGGAATAGGGATTCTAATTACTTTATTCTATAAGTCATTAGAAACCATGAACTCTAGCAGGGGCCATATCTTTGTCAGAGGCACCATTTAAAAAAATTATAAAAACTGTTGTACTCAAAGAGAATTAGTGCTTACTTTGGAAGATTACATTAAAAGTTGAAATAATGTCTTGTGTAAGTTCTCAAACTGAGACTGTCTTCATAGATTGCACACCTAGTACAAAGAGTTAGATGTAAAGATGAGACGACATTGCTTTAGTGACCCTGTTTTTTCTCCACAACGAGATGGATTTAAGCAGATTCAGCTTGGACTACTCCTTGTATCAAACTTTAAGAAGTTAATGAGGTTATGGTGAAGATTAGATTTGGGAAAAGTGAATAATTCAGAAGATAAATACGGAAGAGAGAGACAGTATAAACAAAGAGAGAATTCTAAAATATAATTCATGCCAGAAGTTTTGAGGGAAAAAGTTTGTGAAGGCACCATTACTTCAAGATGGAGTGAGGAGGTGATATAAGGCAGACTGTCCAATCTATTTTCGTATTTCTGGTACAGATCATGGGGCCTGGTACATAGTCTGTGCTCCACAAATGTTTGTTCTGCTGTTGGAAGGTGGGAGAAGTTAGTACCTTTTGTGAAGGAAGACCATGAAAGAGGCCTTGATTCAGGATGTCAGTTGGACTTCTCATTGGTCGTTAAGGGCAGATATGTGTACAAAATGCTGAGAATCCACCAAGAAATAAAACCAGTTCCTGAGAAGTGCTGCTGCATGTGTGCAAAACAAATGCTGATTTGAAGCTGATTAATGGGTCATACCTTGCCAAATCATCATGCTGGTCTTTGTTGGAGAGGCAAAATTAATCACATTTTTAAAAAGCAAAGTAAATCATCAATTTATGTGACAGCTAAATAAAAGCGTGCCTGTGAAAATCTGTAAAAATCAGAGGAGAATTTGAAGGACTGTCTGTCATTAAAGCACTATTGTCCTTTGTTACTTGTTTGTGCGCATTAGGTTTTTTGAGTTATAATTTACATATAATAAATTTTGTCCTTTTGGTGAACAATTCTGTGTTATAATAAATCCTGAGAATCATGGTATGGAACAGGTCCATCACTTCAAAAAGTTCTCTTTATGCCCTTTTGTAATCAACTCCTCCTTCTGTCTTCAGCCTCTGGGCATCACTGATTTGTTTTCTGTGCCTACAGTTTTGCCTTTTCCAAAATGGAATAAAATGGAATCATGCAGAAGAAATGCACCTGCGATTCATTCATAACGTATCAATATTTTGTTCCTTTTTATTGCTGAAGAATGTTCCATTGTATCTCTGTTCAACAATTTGCTTATTAATTCACCAGTTGAAGTTGTTTCTAGCTTTTGACAATATTGAATAAAGTTGCTACTAATATTTAGATTTAGGTTTTCGTGTGAACGAATGTTTTTATTTCACTTGGGTAAATACCCAGGAGTAGGATTGCTGCTTTATATGGTCAGAAACTGACAAACTGTTTTCCATAGTGTCTGTGTCACTGTCATGCCTACTCACAGTGTATGGGAATTTCACTTGCACATCATTTTTGCCAGCACTTGGTATTGTCATTTAAAAAAATTTAGCCAATTTTAATATTTCTTTAAAAATTCATTCCATTAATGCTTTTTATAGTGTAGGACACTTACCCTTATCCTTCAAAAGCAAAATCTCTCTTCTCTAAATAGTGAAAATTTTGTATTAAGGTCAAAATAATTAGAGTTGATTATCATTATTTGCAGTACTTAGGTTCTATAAAGTCGCTAAATTGGTGAATACTAGCTCACTAAATTCTAGGGGAAATACAGGATTAGGTTTCCACAAGCCTTTGGTCACAACATTTTAACAACCGATCAATGTGCAGCCTTGTTTAAGTGTGTTTCTGTTTGAAGACACATAATTTAATAATTTTTGTTGATTTATTAACACCGAACTCACAGTCAACAACCCAAACAAAGTTTATCTATCTAATACATGCATTTTTCCCCATATGGCACATCAGAGCCATTCTAAACAAGCAAAATCACCAACAAAAAGCATACAAATGTGAAAAATATGGTACTAAATAAACCAGGAAACAGACCCTTGTTGATAGTATGAGACCTGAAACAAGAATAGGGAATACAATCTAGTTCCACCTCAGCCGGGAATGTGCGTGTCAGCTGACTCAAATTTTTCCCCATTTTGCACATGTCCAGGAATGACTGCAAAAGTGCTCCAAATATTATTGTGGGGGTTACAAATAGATATTAGAGAGTAGGCAAATTTCCCTATATTATTATATTTTAGAAAGTGCTTAATTTAAATAATGATTTGTAGTAGTAACTTGGTTTAATACCTAACATAATTAAACATGTTTATTTGAATAAATTTATGATAAAATTAGCTTGCCAAACCAGTACCGTTCAATGTGAAGGTTGCTTTAAAAACACCTCAAAATCTTAAGATTTTACCCCATTGCAAAAACATACTTTTGATTTATGTTAGAAGATCTTGTGTGCTATTGAAAGGTATTAAGCACACACTTAATTCTTAAAAAGTAATAGAAAATGTCGAACTCTGAATTTTATCATAGTAATAGCTACAGGATATGTGTTTCAATTCACAGGGACAGATTAATGTACTTACCAATCCTCTATTGCCTAAAAGTAATTATAAGTTTTCTGGATTGACTGCCAATATGATATAGGCCCCAAAGAAATCACCGCTCTTTACTGAGACAGAACAATAAATTGGTTTTCCTGAATACAGTGGGTAAAGAATCCAAGTTCTTGACCTTGAATATTTCACTGGTAGTGTTCTATGCAGTAGGGAACAATCAGAATGACATTTGCTGAAATGTTTGAGATTTATAACATAATAGCTTGAGCATATGTGCCAAAAAATAAAAATCGTAAATCCTATCAAATCAAGATTAATTACCTATTAAAATACTAACAAATAGTATAGTACAGGTGGTGTAATAAGCTGTCTCACTCCATATATTGTTAAAACAAACTGTTTTGGCGGTGACATGAAACATCATGTATCTTCTATCTCACTCTCAGTGGGAAAATGGAAAAAACTGCTACTCAGTCATTCTCGGTGTGGATTTTGGCATTTCATTAGGAAGTGCTATCACAAACCTTTTCACTGAAAAGCATATGCAGCTCTCTGGAAACTGCTAAATTTCCTGGCTTTGTACTACTGCCAAAAAACTGTTGCTTCTCCTCGTCATTAACTACTACATATTTATACCTTTCTATCTTTGTGGAAAGGGACCCATACAGCACTCCCATGAAAAGGAAAACAGTAGTTTGCTTCCTCCCTCTCACGAGCTTTTCAGAAATTAATCCCATGGGCTAGATGTCTTCTTTATATTCAGCTTTAATTTAACAGTGTTAACTGTGGACCAAGTGGTAATAGCAGAAATGGTATAATCATGATTGTATTTCTTCATTAAGATGTTCTTTGAAATTTGTGGGAAAATCGCTCATGAAATTTTGTCATTAAACCGTCTCTTAGGCTAGAAAAATAAGTAAGGTGCTGCTAAGCTAACTGGCTTCCAACAAGCGGGCAGTTAGTCAGTAAATATTTAGTGAAGATCGACTATGTGCCAGGCATTCGTCTAGGCTTCAGTGATACCCTGGTAGACGAGATGGTCCCTGGCCTCCATGTAATTACTCCATTTTTGTGTGTGCTAACTGTCTTTAGTTAAAATGTCTGTCATTAGAAGAGAATGAAAAACAAGTACAGAAGACAACTATTGAAATCTTAATGTGCCTAAAGTATCATCATGGTTGAAAAAGCGAGTAATAATTTGAAAGCATATTATAAGTTTCAAAAAGTGCAAAATTTTGGAATATTTAATAACTCAAACTTATGCAAAATAAAACACAGCAGCAGTTTGAGCTATTTTTCAAATTTACCACTTAGGTGCCAATTTTCTTAAATAGTAACCATGCCTTGCCTTCTTGCATGGTGTTTCAAAGCTCTTCATTTTGGGAGTTTCACGCTCCTTGTCATTCCTAAAAGAAAGCCAGCAAAATGCCATTCTTTTTCCAATACTCTGGACTATCTTGCTATGAATGGTGTAACAAGCTGTACTTGTTCGTTTGTTTTTACAAAACAAACTCTTTGGCAGTGACATGAAATATCATGTCTCTTCTTTCTCACTCGCAGTGGGAAAAGGAAAAAAAAAAATGCTTCTTGGTCATTTCTCTTTGTGGATTTTGGCATTTCATTGGAAAGTGCCAATAAGTATTCATTTTTTATGTTGCTCTGGAAAGCTGTATACGGCTTTCCAAGTCACAAAGCAAACCCAGTCCCTAATAGTTCTCCAAACTCAGGTCAGAAAGGTGGAAAACTTTTATTTTCCTAGGCAGGGAGTGCATGAATAATACACTTACAACCTGCTTAGCTTCCCCAAGTTCTCCTCTTTAGCCAGCTCCTTGCTCAGAGAACTGCACATCAATCTGTCACTGATGGTCAGCAGAGCAGCAGAGAGCCAATGTTATTGTGAACCTACAGCGGAATGACTTGCTTCCCAGCTGGTGATCAATCTGTGTTAGACGGCAACATGTTTGCCTGTACAAATGAGCTGGACCCCTCTGCCACATATCTCTGCCAACTTTTGAAAGAAAGAGTCTGTTTCAATTCTTTTTGGGGGTAAAGACAAAAAGTCTGTCTCCTTTTACACAACCAGCTATTGAAAAATCCATGCAAATATCCGCAGCAAGTGTCTTAAGGAAATTGTTTTGAGATGTAAGGAAGTTGCATTTAAAAAAGAAGAGAAAAAAATATATGTATGTATGTATTCGCACACATACACACACAATAAAAATCTTTTGTTTCTCTTTTGTAAAGATTGTGTACTCATGATGCGAGTTGTACCATCTCTGGAGATTTCTCACTTCTTTATAAAAAGATCCTGAGGTTTAGGATTTTAGTTGCTTTCTCCAAGTTCAAGGCAAAGCCAGCATTGTGGTACTGATATTTAATATGCTATAGAACTTTAATTGAGGTTAATTTTATTATTGATTAAGGTAGAATGACCAGGTCCAGGCTGGAAATAATTCCACTGAATCAGTGATAATCGGAACACAAAATGTGTCTTACTAATTGTGAACTTTAAGAGACCTTTCTTTCACTCGGGCAGAGAGTTGCCTGTGTTGTCCAGGAACCATGGCATTCCAGAAGGACTTTGAGTTGGGAGAACTGAAGAAGTAACTAAGAGAAGAATGTATAACAGGTTATGTGAATGAGGAACAGAGTGAGGACCTGTGGATGGGAAGCAAAAGTGTAAGGAAGATCTTTTTGTGTTGAACTAGCACTATGGTATATTTTGGGTAGGTGTGAATGAATGAATGAGAACAGGGATGAGGAAATTATTCACAGATGGGGGAAGGCAAAGTGAAAAACTCTGAGGAAGGATCAGAAAGAAACACCTTATGTCATTTGGTGGGGATTTAGTAACAGTAGTTATTGTTCTTTTCTTGTCTGTGATCATGTTAGCCCTCTGGATAAACAGATTGTGTTGTCTTCAGTATAGAAGTATATAGGAGCAGTGGGATTATTCTCACCAGGTCAGGGTAAGTGGAATCTTCATTTCTCTGTAGAGAGTAGGGAACTCCAGACCCATGGAGGAGCTAGTGAAAATAAGGTAGATTGAGATAGAAAGAAGGGAACTCCGGAAAGAGAGAACGGAATTCACTTTGAGAGTGAAATCAAACTGCTGCTCAGCTGGGCCATTCTCCCTGAGCCATGGAAGGGATTTCTGGTTTAGTAAAGTTATGTTAGATGAACTTAATGGTACCGTTCAGTATCATATTCCACATGAAACTGTAGCAGACTGTACAGCATTCCTGGATTTCAAATTCCTTTAAGATAGAAACTGTGTGATCCCTCTTTGTGCTCTCCACTTATGCATAGGAGGCACACAGTAGATGCTTAATAAAATGAGCAACTCAATCCTTAGTTCTGTTTTGGCAAAGAGAAAGGAATTGGGTACCCCATAGCTGCTTTCAATAATTGATTTAAATATTCAGCCCCAAACATTAATATTCAAAACTCATAATTAGTGGTGTTATCCTCTCGGATTGGATATATGATCCTCCTAGGCCCCAAGCCCGTCTTTGAAGGTGGTGTGCAAGTAGGATATATTCTAGAAGGGCATACTTGTCTTCTTCAGTATTAACTGCTGTGATTGTTAGTGTCTGCTCAAACATCTAAGCAACTCTCCATAGTTCCCTTGGTTCTACCATCTATAGAATTATTTAAATAGTTATCAATCTATAGCTAGAACATCTCCCAGTTTCACCAGCTTTTGAGTATAAATGAATTTGTATTAACATTGATACTTACTGGAGCTATATAAACATTAATTTCAAATTCTCACTGGCTCCTCTCTTTTAATATTTTGGTGAGTCCCCAGATGATATCTCACATGTCTTTAGGAATCTGAGCTGCTAATACATCACCATTACTGTTCACCTTTACCACTTGGAGACCATGCTTGCCTCCCACCACCGTGACTTCTTGTTATTCTGTTATTCCATGGTGACCAAGTAAATTTGCATAAAGGAAAGATGACTTTGGGGTGATGTGGATAATGGGCAGGAAGAGGTCAGGATTAAAGACAGGGAAACCAGTTAATAGGTGCTTTGAAATAACTCAGTCATGAGATGATGTTGAGCTAGACTGGATCGATTGGGCTTGGGAGAAGCTATAGAGAGAAGCGGACAGATTTGAAAGCACATAGAATCAGTAGGACTTCTTGACTGATTGGCTTCTGGGTTGTGCAGCTCTATATATGCTAATATCATGTCCTGATAGAGGGCACACAAGAAGAGGATGTTACATGGAGGTAGAGTGAGATGACATTGCATTCAAAGGTGCCTGAGATACTCTCAATTTCGGTATGTCAGAAAGAGTCTGCTTCTTTTGAGTTTAGAGCTCAAGGGAGAACTATAAACTTGACATTTGGATCTGAGAGTCAGTGTGTGGATAGTGATCAAAGCCATGCTACCGAGCATAGAGAAGATCTGAGGGTCTAGGGCGAGGTTCTGAGGAACACTGTTACGAACTGGAAGAGTGGTGTATAGCAGCAGCCAGAAAGTTTTGAGGGAAATCAGACAAGGTCAAATGATACTTTGACTAAATTTCTAAGGTCTCTTCTCATTTTGATCTGTTCTGTTGTACCCATCTTATCATTTCTCTTTCCATAGTCAAGATTGCTAATTATTTGAGTATATCTTTATGCTTCCCATTTGGCCTGAGGTGGAAATGTTGAGCCCTGCCATCTTGGAGGTGAGGGAAGCAAGTGAGAAGGGTTGAGGCATAGGAGCGAAATCAGCCTTTGAGTGCTAGAGACTGAGAGGAGGCCAGTCATAGTGACGTGCAGGAGGAGTGGATGGTAGCTTTGGGAAGACTGAAGAGCATGTAGCAAGTGGGGCTAATGTTTTAAGTACTGGGAAACTACTGAAGATTGTTTAGAATAACAGTGACAGTACAAAAAAGTACTGATTCATCACGGGATTTGATTAGGCAGTGATGTGAAATATTGTGGATATCGGTGGCCAGTTGGAGGCAACTACTGTAAGTTTGCAGTGAAGCGTTAACTAGGATGGTGACAATATGAATGGAAAGAGGAATACATTTAAAAGGAAAGAGGAGGAATCCTCAAGCTTTGGTGATGGATCTGAAGGGAGGTCCAAGGGCAAAGGATGAATAAGAGATGATTCCTAGCCTTGGAGCCCATATAACTAGATAAGTAATGGTACCAATGACAAGTCTCTGCATTTTAGAGTTAGAAAATATCTTTAAAGTTATCTGATTCAGTGTTTCCCCATATAGGATCTAATGGAGTAGCTCAGTTTGGAAGCCATTATATTGAGAAAGTCATTCTCAACTCCGTTCTGAGTTCTCTTCTTCTCTGCCTTTCCTAGTGAGATTTTCCAGGGTTCCGGAAATGGGCTAATTAATGCCACCACCATACTTCTAGCTTTACCTTATCCATCCTAAATTTGAAAAATCTCACATGGAGGAGAACTTGACAGAATACCCTTTGCCAAGTACCTGGGAGATCTTTTGGTGAGAATTTAAAAAATAGTAGTGTGTGGCAATATGTTCCAGCTCCAGACCTCCCCCTCACCTATCAGGAAGGAATATCGAAGGTACCTTCCTGATAAAAATGACAACATTTATGAAGAAAATAGAAGTGTTGGTAACAACCAATTATTATAGAATGAGAATATATTACTATTGAAAATAAAAGTTCATTTTTAAAGGGATAAACACCTTTGAGTTGTTTACAAATACGACACAATCCAGGCGTGTTGTGTACTGCTATGTTAAAGTAAGTATGGTGTTACGCATTGGTCTACATTAAAAAATACTGTGTTACAATAAAAAACAACTGTGTTACAAAAAAATCATCCATTGTATTTGATTCAGTTATGCATGCCACCTTAAGGAACTGGAATACTATATCTAAAGTTGGGGACTGGGCCCAGGTGGAATTAGAAAATATTGTTATGTTCACACTGAAGTAACAGTTTTGGAGTGGGACTCAGCACACTATGGCCCACTACCTGGTTTTGTATAGTATTCAAGGTAAGAATTTAGATTTTTTATATTTTAAATGGTTGAAAAAAAACAAAAAGCAGAGAATACTGTTTTATGACATGTGAAAATGATATGAAATTCAAGCTTCAGTGTGCCTAGTTTCGTTTTGTTTTGTTTTAACACAGCTATGCTTGCTTGCTTACATGTTTTCTATGATTTCTTTTGCACTCGAGCAGCATAATTGAGTAGTTGTGACAGACACATGGCCTGCAAAACCTACAATATTTACCATCTGGCCCATTGCAGAAAATGTTTACCAACCCCTGGTCTAAAGTAGCATTTCCCAAACTTTCACATGTGTATAAATTACCCGGGAATCTTGTTAAAATACAGATTCTAAGTCAGGAGGTCTGGGGTGGAGCCTGAGAGTCTATTTCTTACAAGCTTCCAGACAATACCCAAACTATTGGTCCTTGGATCACATTGTGATTTGCAAGACCCTAGGTATTTAAGGAGGGAAAAAAAAGAGGTGTGTCATAAAGGAAAGATTATCAAATTTTTAAAGTATATATAGTTTTGCTTCACTTTCCTCCAGAGGCCAGGACTAGGACCAATGTGTGCCAGCTCTATTACCTTAGAAACACTTTCTAATGATTAAGGCTAATCTTCGAATCATTGCAGTAGCTGCAAGTAAAAATGAAGCTGGGAGCATTACAGAGATTCCTAAATTGGGCAAGTGGTTGGACTTTCCCAAAGTGGGAAATGGTGAAGGTGCTCTCTTCCAACTTAGTTTCTCTGGTTGACAATGAAAAAGTGAAGAGAGTATGAAAGTGGAAGGCAGAACCAAATTGCTCAGATACAAGGCAGGGATGGTATTAATTGGATTAATTACCCTTAAATGGCACACCAGCTAGTTTCTTTTGTAAGATGAATAACAAACTATTGAGGCCTAATGGTCAATAAATTCATAATGTTTAGCTGCGATTTTTAATTTGTATTTAACAATTTTCATCAGCCTTCATATGCACTGAAAAGGCTGCAGTTGTCACACAGACATAGGATTTTATTCACTTATGAAGCAGTTAAAAAGTAATCCCTGCCCCTCTTACTCTCCGCTTGGATTCATTTATCCCACATCCTTCCCCTGAGATCTGTTAATATCAGCTTTTGAATGGATCTGTGCTTGTGCTTGTAGCTGGATCTTCCAGCTGCAAGTCATTTTTGGCCCTGATGAATGAATCCTCTTGTTAATGGCTTCTTTAAGAAGTACTGAGAGACGGGGAGTGGGGGGGTGGGGGGTGGGGAAGGGAGGAATGGGAAAGGAAAGGGGAGAGGAAAAGAGAAAGAAAAAGAGAAAGGCACTAGCCATTTTGAGCAAGCCAATAAATGTTGGAGACTGTAGCATATTTAGACAGATGAGTGAGTCATGGAGTATTTTAGCAACCTAATATTTAGCTATTGATGAATACTTTCAAAACCATAAAACTCACTAAGTTAATAATACAAGTAAATAATACAACTATCTGCACAAAATTCAGTGACTTGCTGTAGTTGTGGTCTCATTGTGTTTTTCTACTTCGAATGCTTTTCATTTCAGCCTGTCATGGGGCCTTTAAAGACATGATTTATGTTTCCTAATACCCCAGGGAGGTTAAGTATTTTCATATTTATTGCACGGAAGAGCATTCTGTGATTGCTTGCCTGTCCTAAAACTGCTGGAAAAGGACACAGGAATTCTGACCTCAGCTCTATATCCAAACCAGGAGTCAGCGCTTGAAAAATGTGAATCAATATCTTGCCCAGAGAGTTTGTTTCATTTTGCTAACCTGGGGGAAGAACAGATGGTGGGAGGCAGCATATACACAATGTTGCTTTTTCTTTTGTAAATCTGCCTAGATCCCCACATCCCAGAGCTATATTGATGCAGGCCAGACGTCTTTCAGCTCTTTTGACTTTTCAGGCAGTTCTTCATCATCTGCTACATTATGTTCATCGCCATCATGATTGTTATCTCGATTATTAAAACCTGAGTAGCATAAAGATTCTAGATTGTGCCCTAGGCATTCTTGTGATCTTAGCCTCAACAGAAGTCCCCTCCTCCATCCACAGGGGATACATTCCAAGACCCTCAGTGGATGCTTGAAACCACATGTAGTACCAAACTCCATATATACTATGTTTTTTCCTGTACATACACCTATGATAAAATTTTAACTACACATGTGCTTTGGGGCCATTGTTTACTAAAATAAGTGACTTGAAAACAAACTCTATAATACTGAGACAGTTGATCTGATAACCAAGAGGACTACTAAGTGACTAATTGTCAGGGAGCATATATCATAGTTTGAAGATGCTGGAGAAAGGGATGATTCACATTCTGGGTGGGAATGTGGCAGGACAGCTCAAGATTTCATCATACTGTACTCAGAATAGCACATAATTTAAAGCTTATGAATTGTTTATTTCAAGAATTGTCCATTTAATATTTTTGTACCACAGGTAACCATAGCTAACCGAACTGCAGAAAGTGAAATCACAGATAAGGGGGGACTACTGTCATGATCTTTTCTGAATCATAATCATTTTAGATGCCTATCCTCTCTTCCTGTTTCTTATGGACCAGGTCTCTTACCACTTTACAACTAAACAAATACCCTGCCTACTTTTCCCATTCTGCCTGCCCACTTCTTAGTCACCTTTCATGGAATCCTTGGGTTGATTATAGTTCTCTCTGTTTTGGCAAGTCAGAGGTGGGGTTCATTAAAAATAAAACAAAATAAAAAAAAACATGTTAGCACCCAGGCATGTTCCATTCAGTTAACTGGAAGGATCACATCCCTTTCAGCTCCAGTTCCCACAGGACCAATGGCTCAATTACCACAGCTCATTCATAATGGGTTCTTTTGCTGCAGAATCTCTATTTTTCTTCCACCCTACATAAATCTTTAAAAAATACTATTTTTGTCCCATGATATCAATACTCAGAAAAACTTTGGTTGTTTTTTCATATCTAACGGATGATGTTAAAATTCATTAGGCCAATACTGAAGGCCCTTTTAAAATGCAGCCCTAATTTTCTTCTACTCCATGTAAGTTTCTTCTGTTTCAATTCCATATGTGTCTTTTACATACCTGTTACTGTTCTGGGTGCTCTTTAAGCAGTGGGTATAAAACACTATGTTTTTAATCTATTTCGGGAGACGGTATGTTCTTACACTGCAAATAAATAATGACAAAAGGCAACATCTAATTAAGTACTGAATCACAAGCAAGCATCACTTAAATCCCAGGTTCTTCGCGGCCCATCCTTGTTTTTCTCTTACTCCGCATGCTCTTATTGGAGTTCTTTCCTATTTCTAATGGCTGATCTACATCCTAATCCATTCCCATGGCTTCAGCATTGTATAGATGCTAATCATGTGTGAATCTGTATTTTGCACAATCCTAGATCTGTATTTCAAACTCAGCATCTTCACCTGGAGAGGTACTTCCAGTGCAATATGTCTAAAATTCATTTCATTATCTTCCCTCACAAACCTGTTCCACTTTTTTCAGTTCTTTCTGTCTTAGTTATTGGTGTCACCATCCAGCTGCCAGTCACTAAATTCAGTTGATTTCACCTCTGAAACTGTCTATTACATCTTTTCTTCCACATCTGCTGGCTCTGCTTTTATCTAACACCCCATCTTCTCGCTTTGAGAACTACTGCTGTAGCCCAGCAGTTCCTGCCACCAGTCTTTCAGTCATCCAATGCATCTACCCCTCTGCTGACAGAAATTGCTTCTTAAAGACAAATTCGATTGTGTTATTTTTATGCTAAAAACCCCCAGTGGCTCCTTGTCACATTTGGGATAAAATAGCTACTTTCAGAGATTGGCATACTAAGCTCATCACAGGCCCTAGAGAGCCTCATGTATGCTGTAGCCACATTGAATACAGCAATCCATTTCAGATCTCTAGCTTCTCACATGTTCTTCCCTATACTTACGATGCTCTTCCCACCTTTCTTATCCAAAATACATAGTTATAGTTCAGATGTCATCACTATAAAACTTCTCCTCACTTTCCTAGGAAGAGTTGGCCCCTTTCCTTGGGCCCCTGTAATACTCTGTGAAGTGACTAAAGTATTCACTATTTTGAATTTCTCCTCATTTTAATATCTGTGACCACTCACCCCACTCCCCCCCCCCCAGAAATTGTGTGTGTGTGTGCGTGTGTGTGTGTGTTCCTCAAGAGAAGGGACCACATTTGATTTGTATTTTAATCTCCAGTAGAGCCAATAGATAGTTTGTGACTCAGTGAATGGATGAATGTGTAATGGATGCTGTTGTGGGCTTAAGATACTGGGAAAGGCTTTGTGATGAAGGATCTTTGACTTCATCAAAAACCACAGAATTGAGCATCTGTTCAATGCAAATACAATCATTATGAAGCAGGAATAATTATTTCTATTTTGTGGAGCTAGAAACTAAGACCCAGGTTAAATTATGTGGTTAAGAATATATAGCTAATAGGCAAGAGTCATAATTTTAATCCAGATCGGTCTGGGGTCCAGGCTCATGCCTTGTCTACTATGTCAAAATTCTAGTGTCAAAGAATAAATCTTAAGAATGCATGACGAAGCTCTCCATGAGGATAGTGATTTCGTGATTATAAAGCATTTGGGAACTCGCAAAGGAAGCCTGTGGTTTTGTAGAGGACTAGAACTATTTTCACAACTGGTTTTCCTGACTGCATCTATATCTGTGCAGCCTAAATATTGTTTGACTCACAAAGGAAAATTGTTGATCTAGTGTGAACAAGTTCAAATTTTCTTCTCCTCAATCTCAAGAGTATTCCATGGAGGAAAATGTTTTAAACCACACCTGAGCTATAAACAATTTATTCTGAAGGTAACAGTGTTAGTATTGCAGTATGTAAACCTTTAGCTAATAAAAATCAAAGTAGCCTAATTTGGAAAGTACACAGAAGGTTAGAGGGAAAGCTGGTAAATGTTTTCAAAGACTCTGTATTTAATTCTATCACCAGCTAGCAAAATAAATAGTCCAGCTGCTAGTTCTGAAACAGACACGTGTTGGAAATGAAATGTTAATAGTTTAAATACATTGGCCATTAGAAATCAAAAGAAACATGAAGTACACTTTTCTAGTTTATGAGAAACAAGGTGAAAGTTCCCAAAACACATTTATGGTAAATGCATTTAAAATTGCTTCCTCATCTTTTGTTTTAGTGGCTAATACTTAGTATGGTTTATATGTGACTATGAGGCATTTTTTTTTTTTATGTGGATACACAGGTTTGGAAATAAATGGAGAGTCAAATCAAGAGATGTTAAATTCCACTTTTCCCTGTGTCTGAGTGTTTGCTGTAGATTGCAAGCTGCATGCCAGACTCTTCTGAGGAATGGGAGGTTACTTTCAATAATGTGCTAAGATTGACCTGAAATATTTAGCCAGCACATCTGCTTGCAAGCATGGGCCCTGTGTGAGGAGGTTATGCTGGAATTAATTAGCTCTGTTTGGTACTCTGAAATGTTTCCTCCACATCTTGTTTTACCAGAATAAAACGTATAAACTCAATCAATTAGAACTTTTCTATTTTTCCTTGAGAACTTAAAAATAGAAAGAAACAAACAAACAAACAACAAAAAAGGTGAAAAAAAGGATCCGTAATGCACTGTTTCTTGCCTGAAGCAAATGTTAAAGCATTAGAAGTAGAATTTTATTTCTTCAAATATTTGCTTTTAACTTAAAATTATGGTGGAGGTGTATATTTTTCCTCTATTACAGTAATGCTTTAAAAAATGTTTGATTTTGTTGTTAAAAACCCAAGGGACTGAGTAGAGGGGATTATGATATCTGCCAAGGTACTTGCAGTATGACCAAACATTTTGTGAACCAAGATGTAATCCTAGGAACTTTTCAACTTCAGAAAGGGGAAGGAAGAGAGGTTTCTGGGAAATTTCAGTACCAATACAGTACAGCACTCCTGGTCCTGACAGCATGATATTAATGCCAAGATGGTTGGCATTATTACTGCTGTTAGCCTGTTAATCTTCAACAAGTCAGCTTTACCTTATCACTTTCCTCAGTAAAATTGAGAGTAGGCCTACCTTCCAGAATGTAGATGGTTACAATTTCTATTCGAGGTGGTAAAAAAGTTTTGGAAATAAATAGCAGTGAGGGTTATACAACATTGTGAATGTGATTAATGCTATTGAAGTGTACACTTAAAATGTTAAAATGGCAAATTTTATTTATATATACTTTTTCACAGTTTTTAAAAATTAACAATGTAATATACTAAAAACCATTGATTTATACACTTTAAAAGGGTGAATCCGTGGTATGTGAATTATATTTCAATAAAGCTGTTAAATCAAACACTGAGTGTAGTTAGGGAGTAGTGGCATATGCTGGTTAATGGAATTTCCTAGGTAATTAAGGACTAATACATTTGTACTGAAACTAATATGTGAAAGGTACCCTTTGTGGGAATAATAATATGAACTCAACAAACATTTTTTTGTGCTTCATTGGGTTATATATTCTTTTAATTATATACCTTTAGATTATGACACTTGGCTAATTACAGAGCACCAGAATAGAACTGTCTAATACAGTAGTAGCCACTGGCCACATGTGGCAATTGAGCACTTGAAAGGTGATTAATCCAAATCAAGATATTCTATATGTGCAAAATAATATTGGATTTTGAAGATTTGGTATGAAAAGGAATGCAAAAAAAAAAAACTCGTTAATAATTTTAATATTGATTACATGTTGAAATGATAATATTTTGGATATATTAGGTTATATAAAATATGCTATTAGATATATATCTGTTTCTTTTTACTTTTTTAATGTGGCTACTAAAAATATTTTTATTTCACTTCTGGTTTATATTACATTTCTATTGGACAAGGCTGGTCTAGTAAACTGACTGATCTACCCAGGATTCACATACTTTGAGAGAGGTTACTAAGTAGAATACAAAAGAATTCCCTGAACTGGCATAGATGTCGAAAGAAGTTACCTCCCAAAGGATGGCTGCCCCTTCTTCTCTAATTCAGGGTATTTGGAAATATGAGACCTAAGAAAGGTCTTTGTCTAACCAAGTGGGAGCTCTGAGGAGTCAACGAGTCTCTGGTCTTAGGAACACAGTCGATGTGCTATATAGCACGTCATTTCTTAACACAAACTAGCGCAACTAAAAAGTAGAGAAGTGACATCGATAGATCCTGGAGGTTGGATTGGTTCAGAGGCAGTTTTCTTTGGCAAGAGGAGCAGGAATCGCAGGAATGGATAGAATTACAGTCTTGGACTAGAAAGGAAAAGGCCCTCACAAGCAGTAGACGCCCTTTCAACTCTATTTTAAGAAAATTAAAAATGAGTGCCTGCACCCTGGGCCTTATCCCAAGAGAAGGCATCCCCGGCCTTGTAGGACTCTGGGCTCCTGGCAAGGGTACTCCCTCCATGTCCACCTTAACAGCAGCCCTCTGGCCCACAACCTCACCATGTCTGCAAGCCAACCCCGCCACTTTGTTGTCAAATGCATATTTAATCTCTCTCAAGGCAGCCGCAGCCACAGCTGAGCTGCTTGCCTGGGCTGTCCAAGTCATCTCCCTAGGTATTAATTATTCTTTTGGTTAGTTCTCTAGTTACAGAGTTACATAGATTTCAAGTGGTCTGCCCCTGATGGTGTTTTCCATCATAAACCCTGTTATTTTTAAAGTGTGATTTTGCAGGATGTATGGTTTTTCAGGAATACCTCTATCACATTATAGCAGGAATACCCATGTGAACTTTATCTTGCTCCTTCAGTAGACAAGTCTCAGGATGCCAAGGTAACAGCTACTGCCATCCTGGGAAGGTGTGTTCCTGGCATTTCACAATAGACAGAGCTCAAGACTGCTGTGTATGTTGATCATGTATGGCTGGATTAATACTGTTACTCTTAAGATATGGTGTATGTAAGTTTTGTGGGTTGCCTGGGAACCAGTTTGCCATGGATACAATATTATGTCTATGAGAAAGTGTATTCTGGCATTCTTGACTTCTAAACAACCAACTCACTGATGCATTTCGGAATTCATTCTCCTTGCAAATTGGCAAATGCCTGTAAGCCTCTAGGAAACAACTCTCTCTACCACCACTTAGTAAGGCAAAAGTAGGAAATATGAACTTTGAAAAGCTGAAGGTAGTTGTGAAAATCATAGAAATTACAAGATAATTAGAGGTAAAATATGAATTTCAGACTACTTCACCTCTTAACTAATAAATACATCTAGACATAACTTACATGGAGTCATTTTGTTTTCTCAGGTCAGTACCTCGGAACATTTTCAAAGAATAGACTTTTCCACCCCAGATCTTTATTAACATAGGAGAAGTCCTTCGGTATGTCGAAATTTAGGGATTGAGGGTTACTTTGGCACTTTATCACATTAAAAAATGTCTGGGCTGTAATTAGCAGGATGCCTTATTTAGTGGTTGGCTGATTCTCCTGGAGAAGGGAGGGGACAAGTATAAAGGATGTGACCTTGAAGCCATGTTTTAGCTGTGTGTGTGTGTGTGTGTGTGTGTGTGTGTGTGTGTGTGTGTGTAAGTGAGAGAGAGAATGGCAGAGATTAAAACAGAATTGTCTATTGGAAGTGCAGGCTGTTCAAAGTGTGTTTTGAGCCTTTTTTTAGGGGCTGACCTCCATAACTCCAGTGACCAATGGGGATCTGAGCTGAGTAGGACATTAGCAGACTACTTAGGGGGTCTTCCATGCTTAGTAGAGCTTGTGAAGCTATATAGTTTACCTGTCACTGAACTAGAAGGAAGAATTAAAGACTGCACTGCAGTTATTTTGCAAGTGTTACTACTGAAGGTAACATCATAATAAATTTTGATCATAATGGATTGTAATGAAATTTTAAAAAACGTTTTACTTTTCACTGTGAAAACCTTTAGGTGGTAATGTTTAAAGTTCATGCATGCTCAATAACTGGTCGCTGTTATTATTTTAAGAGATGTTATTAAGTGGATGCCCCCCTTATTTTAGGCCCACATCTTTGGTTTCATGACAGAGGAATCATGGCATTTATCATACAGATATTAATAGTATACATAATTTAAAAATACAATGAATATATAATTAGGCTATTGAAAAGAAAGAACCCGGATGGCGGAATATGAAATAAATTAAGTTTTTGAGATTTGGTAAAGAGTTGAATGATGACTTCCTAAAAGAAATTTTTTCTCTGCACAACTTTGGATGATATATGGTGTTTCAGACAAAAAGCCGGCTGATTAGAAAGTATGTATTGACAAGAAGCCGGATTTGCTCATTATTTAACATAGGATTTGAAAAATAGACTTTCTCTTCATCAGAAACTATGAAGACATTTCTACAGGCCTGCATCCCACCCTGTAGAAATCCTGATCATTCATCAGTATCAACCGCAAATGCTGCCTCGTTTATGAATCTTTTCCTGTGCTTTCCCAGTTGGAGATGACCTCTCTGTCCTTTACACTCCATAGCACTTTGTACCTCTCTTGTGTCCAGGAGTATCCTTTACTTTGGATTATTTACAGTTATATCTGATTTTTTTTCTCTATTGAATTTCAAACTCCTTAAGGGAAGAGGACTGCTGCATCTTTGTGTCCTTAGAAGATAAACAAACTGCCTTGTACATAGGCAACATGAAGAAAGATATTATTTTCAATTTGCACTTGGTTCCTCCGTTAATTTTATTTGTAACTTTTAAGAAAATACACTGCAAATAGCCATTGTGCCCCAGTAATTTGTCCAGAATGTTTTTATGAGAAAGCCAATTTTGCAATTAGTGCTTGATCAATGATAGGCTACGCTTGATTCAGAGGAAGAAGGAGTAAGGATCTAGCAATCAGAGTTTCGTGGTGGGAGAAGAAAGTATCTGCAGAGAAAGGAGCTATTGGCTATAGATGAAGGGAAGAAGACCAGCCACTCTACTTAAGGCAGGTCTAACAGACCCCAGACACACAGGAGATCCTGCAGGGGCCGGGGAGCAGTAAGGGAGGGCAGGAAGAGGGCAGAGAGTACAATGTTTGGGCATCTGTGGTGAGTTCATTGTTGACAGGGCACTTCAGCAGCAAATTATGGGGACCTGATCAAGGGGAGCAAGGTTCAAGGATAGGCTGATTGGGAAATTAAGGGAGGGCCCCAGTCTTGTGGGAACCCAGAACAAAGCAGAAGCTTAAATCCTAAGGAACAAGGAATAGGCAGGCTTCTAGCCCTGGGGCACAAACAGGGAGGGCTTGGCAGATGCAAAACTGCCCTTGTGCTGAGCTGCTCTGCTATCATTCTCTTGTCAAGGCCCAAGACTGGTGCCCAACTTAACTTCAGAACTTAGGGGGTTACCCAGCTAGGGAGCCCAGGGAGTTGCAATAGTTGAGGGATGGGACAAATACAGTCTCGGAGCAATTCTTTCACAGCCTATGGTAGGTGGCAGTTTTATGAGGTCAACACATCTGGAAAATGTTTAGGGATCATCAGCATGAATAGATAGAACCTGCAAACCAACATGTCATGGCTGACTTGTGTGCTGAAGCCCAGGTCACCACCGTACCGAGCTCTGTGGCAGTAGAAGATTTGCAGTGTCCTGTGTCTGGCAGATGCGGTATGCTTTTCAATAATAATCAGCAGAAAACTAGGATTGAAACCTAGTCTATGACTGATATGAAAGCATTTGAAAATGTCATCTGGTGCAATATCTAGTTTTTTGGGACATAGAAATCTAACCTATGGTATGAATTTTTCTTTGAAGGATCTTTGACTTGCAAGGAGGAAAGAAAAGTGAAAGCTCATTTAAAAAACAAAACTCATACCAGGTTTTAACATAACACTTTTTTTGAATTTTCTTTTTATTTTACTCTTAAAAAGCATAATATTTATTAGATTGCTTTTCATTATTTTACATAGAGATTTATAAAGAATGGAAATAAATGGACCATAATTTCCTCTTTAGTTAATATCTTTTGACAGCACTAATGAATGCATATATGAGGTTAGACATTTCAGACAGTACAGAAAGGTACAATATGGTAAGTGAATGTTTCTTGTGATTCTCACGGAAGTTTTATGACGATATGTACATCTGTATTTATTGATGGGTTTATATTTTTTAAGAAAATGGGCATATATATTACATATATTATAAACCTTTGCTATTTTTAACCCAGTCAAACTCAGAACTCTCACTTTGTCAGCATGTACACATTTACCTGATTCTCCTGTGGAGGTACAGAGTATTAAATAGTATGGATTTGCCATAATCTAACCAATTTTTTAATGATAGACATTTTGTTTCCAGTATTTTTGTGTTCCAAATAGTGCTGCAGTGACTATTAACATGCTGATCCTCAAAACCACTACTTCCAATGGTCAGGACATGTATAATCCAGAAGTCAGCAAACGTTTTTCAGTAAAGAGCCAGATAATACTTTCAGCTTTGCAGCAGGCCATATAGTCTCTGTTGTAACTATTCACCTTGACCTCTGTGGTTGTAGTGCACAAGCAGCTATAGTTGGTTAAACATTGTGGTATATACAATGGAATATTATTTAGCCGTAAAAAGGAATGAAGTACTGGCACATGCTGTCATGTGGATGAACTTTGAAAACGTCATGCTAAGTAAAAGAAGTTAGACACAAAAGGTCACATATTGCATGATTTCATTTATGTGAAATATCTAGACTAGGCAAATCCATAGAGAGAAAACTCTGATGGTTGCCAGGGGCTAGAGAGACAGGGTATCGGGAAGCAACTGCTTAATGGGTGCGGGTTTTTTGGGGGTCGGGGGAATGATGCAAATACTTGGATCTAGATAGCGGTGGTGTCGCTCAACATTGTGAGTGTACTCAGTGCCACTGGATTATTCACTTTAAAATTGTTAATTTTGTGTTACATGAATTTCACCTCAATAAAAGAAAAAGCAATTTGTTTACACCTCAGAAGGAAGAACATAGCCATAGTCAGTATGCAAGTGAATGAACATGGCTGTATTCTAACACACTGTGTTGTAAACTTTATTTACAGTAAGAGAAGGCAGGGCAGATTTGCCACCATGTGGTTTAATCTGAAAAATAATTTTGATAGTAATGTGAAAGTTAGATTAGAAAGGAGTTTGGTAGACGTGAGGATTGTTGTAAGGAATTGAGGCAGGGAGGCTAGTTAGGAGGCTATTGCAATAGTCCCCTGGCATTTCTTCACTTTGGGGGAGGTCATAGACTCCTCTTGAGAAGATGTGAAACTATGGATTCCAGAAAATATGTGCCATAAGCTGGGATCATTCCTAGAAGAAAGGAGGAGGAAGTTGAATTTCAGCAGCAGATTTATTTAAGAGCATGTATGTGCATTTTGCCTATAAAAATGCCTGTTCACAATCTCATATTGAGAGACTCTGTTTTCGTTGGAGAAGATAAGAGTTCATACTCCCCGGATAATGGTGGTGTGGCGTAGAGAGTCCAGGGTTCTGAGAAGTTTCAAGTTCTCTGGAAAAGTCAATAGGATGAAGACTGAAAATAAGCTACTGGAATTCTCAGCTCACTGATTTACCTCAACAGGAACAATGTCCCTAGAATAATGGTACCACAAGCCCAGTTGTAATAGGTTGAGAGTGAATGATGGTTCAAATCATGGAGGCAAAATTAATAGAATGACTTCTCAAAAGGGTTAGTGTTGAAGAAGGAAACTTTAAACGAATGAGCTTCAGGGCTCGTTTTTAATAGGAAGGGAAAGATTTGAGCATGTTTGCAGACTGAGAAAGGAGCCATCTTCATCTCCTTGAAGGTGCAAGAGAGAGCTGTAGGTGGAGCAAGGTCCAAAGAAGGGGAAGGGCATATTGGGATCCAGCAGACAGGTGGCAGCAGATCCTCCTTCGAGGAGGAAAGGCGACATATAGACAGAACCGATGGGTGCCTACAGATTGGTTAAGAAGTAGAGGGAAGAGAACTTAACAGTGTATTTTCCTAAAGGACCTTTTTTTTTTCTGTGAAATAATTTATGATAGCACCTGCTGAGAGTGAGAAAGGATGTAGGTGTGGGGTCTAGGGCTTAAGAGAATTGCGGAGGTTTGGGGCACCAGTTTCTAAGAGTCCCTAGCAGCTGATGTTCAGTATAGTTCCTAGGACTCATGTAGTCAGTAAATGTTTACCGAGTGTGTTCCATGTGCCATGGGGTTATCCATCTAAGAATACTTGATGGGATCATGCTTTTCTAATTTTTTAACAAGAACGTTGTGAAAGAGAGTATGAGAAGTATTACTAATTCTTCATCTACACAGCTCATATTTTTATTCTGGAAGGGTAATTATGGCAGTGAGTTCCTAGTTGATTCATTAGAGTTTAATTCCCCTGTACCAGTACTATGATAGGTTAGTCAATGGACAACAGGGTGATCTTTACACAATTGTTGAAAAGTTAACCTATACTAAAATGAAAGATAATTTCTAATTCACATATAGATAATTCTTAATTCACGGAGAGTTTTTGTGAATCCTCTGAGATTTGTTAGCTAGACTGGACATGTGTTCCTATCTCTCTCCTTCCTCCCTGCTTTG
Source organism: Rousettus aegyptiacus (assembly GCF_014176215.1). Taxonomy (NCBI): domain Eukaryota; kingdom Metazoa; phylum Chordata; class Mammalia; order Chiroptera; family Pteropodidae; genus Rousettus; species Rousettus aegyptiacus. The sequence goes on from NW_023416309.1 coordinate 72,023,935, forward strand.
TTCATTTTAGAAAAATCAGGTTCTGTAAGAGCAAGACAGAGGACTGTGAGCTCAGAAACCACAGTCCTCTCAGTGGAAGTGTAAATGGCCCTTGAAGTTTGCAGTGAGTCCTAAGGCCCTTGCCTTTTATGACCTAGTGACCAACTCTGGTAACAGAAAGGTTTTCAGTACCTGTGTGAGCAGCCCTTGACATCCTTGGATAGAGCATTTTTTTTTTAAATTGAGGTATAATTAGTGTACAATATCTTGATAATTTCAGGTGTTCATCATTGTGATTCGATGTTTGTATGCATTATGAAATGATCACCAGATGCTGAATACTTACCCTTATTTGTTGATCTTTTTTGCTGCTGAAATTCAACTTACTCTACCTTCCTCCTATGAAAGATCCTAGCTAATGGCACATATTTTCTGGAATCCATAGTGCACCCCCACCCCCTGTTTAAAAAGGTGATTGATTAATAACAGACTTTGGTAAAGTAAGTTAGGAACTGTTAATATTCAAGACAATTCTCGATTAAAACATTTTCCCATTTTTCAGAAAACTGGGAAGAACATGGTAAATGGGTAAACTCTGAGGAGAAAATAGTACATTGTATTTTATTTCTTGATTAAATCTTGGATTTGTCTTTTTTGGGTTAGGTCTAGAACCATCTCCTAATGGGGATTTATCCTATACTTTATTTTAGTGCCTCATATTTTCATTAGAATAATATTTGTAGTATTGGCTCAGTTCTTAGAACTCTCTGGAAAGTTTTTGCTGCTTAGCGGAGAAATGATCAATTTAATCAATTATGATGTGAAAATGATTCTTTTTCAAAATAAACACTTTTAAAATATAAAATTTCTCTAGGGAAAAATATGTACATTAAGATTGGTGTTTTGGATTCTGCAGCCATAAATTAATCTTGATTTAGTATATAAAATGTAAAACACCATGTTAGCTGTCACAGGTGATAAAAAGAAGTGTACAATTCAATTGTTTCCTTCAAGAAACCTTAATGTGGCAAGGGATTTGGGGTTAATTCAGAGCTACTACCTGAAAAGTAATTTTTAATCATCAGTATGCTAAATACCTGGTGTAGGCCTAGCAATATAGTTGACAATGTACGTATTGGGAGAGAATTACAAAATACAATCTGAATCTTCAAAAAGCTTGTGTGTTACAGTCAGGGAGGGAAGACTAATAATACACAGAAAACAATCAGTGAATAATACAGCACTGTATGATTAAGCACTAAGTTGCATTGGTACTTTAACTTAAAAATCAAGTACCCTGTGGCTGGACAGTCATAATAACACAGAGGATAAGAAGAAAGATCTTATTTGAAAGGTGAGTTCAGATGTACCCATGTTACCTCGGGCATGGTTCTCCTGCTGGCAGCACCCTTCCCATAGCTGCTCACAGCCCCGCCTTCATTCAGGTGCTCTCGACCTTAGGATTCTTTGTATTCATCTATTCATCTAGCAAATATTCCATGGATAGATGTGGTGTTGGGGTTGTTTGAAACACTGGAAACTTGGTAGGGGTTCCCCTAGTATTGGGTCTTATTTTTTTAGACTTGGGAAGTACACTGGCCAGGGTAGTTAAGAACAGAAAAGAAAACAATGGAGAGAGAAAAGCTCCTCTTCAATACCCTCAACTGTGGCCTGTAGGTTTACCACTTGATGTTCAGGACGTGAGTAACCTCCAAATCTCTGGAAGCAGGTCTCCTTTATGACAGTCACAGCTATACTCCCGACTATCACAGCTCATTATCCCATTTCCATTGGCCTTTCAGCCTACACCTTACCTTTGGACAGTGCTTACTGGTTTATGTACAGTAATAGTATAGGAGTTTGCTTGGCCATCCTGTCTCGAGGGAAAAGAGCCACTTAGCCCTAATCAGTTGCCTGTGAGCAAAGAATTTCTTCTCATTGTGACAAGTTGGGTGAGTTCTGTTCTTCACTGTCCCTCCTCTTGGCCTCTCCTTTCTTATCTTACATGACTGGCTTAGTTCAGCTCCCATTATATCACACTACTCCCATTACATTGTGCACAGTCTCCTCACTGGTCTGTTTTTTTTTTCCTAGTATAGACTGTAAGCTTCTTGAGGGCAGTAGTTGTGTCTGCTCCAATTGCTCTTATATCCCAGTGCTCAGTCCAGTGTCTGACACATAGTTGGTGTCCAGTACCTATGTATTGTTCAGCACTCTGCCGTTGCCATTTTTTCCTCTAAAGCAAACGCCTAATCATGTCCTGAAACTCTTTCATTATCTTTCCCTTTGATTATGCCCTTCTCTACTTCCTTTATATTCCTTAATCTATGGTTCAGCGGTCCTCAAACCTATTTTTGTCATCTTCTATCAGAACTCCAAAGACAGATTGTGTTCATATGTGAAGAGCACTCTGTGAAGAAACATATTTCGACAAAAGCTCTCACAGCACTGCAGGGAAGTTGAGCTATGAGGTAACACCTATTACAGGTGCGTCAGTTATGTAATCTATGGCATCGGAGAGACTGGTTGTTAGGTGATGCAAGGAAGTGTGCCATTTCAGGGTTAACCTCCACTTTGCTTTATTTAAAATAATTTACAAATTTTAAGTGTTTTACTTGCAACTAATTTTAGATTTAGAGAAAATTTGCAAAAATAATAGCATTCCCTTATACCCCTCATTCAGCTTTCCCTGATATGAAAGTTTTACCATATATTCCTTGGATGATGTATTTCTATGGTTTTTAACCCTTCCCCTACTCAAGTTGACTGAATGCTCAGTTATAACTATTAGGACTTATTTAACGTTTTCTTGAACAATGACAAAGACATTTAACTTTTAGACTCTTGGATTACATCTTCTTGTATTGGTCTATGGATAATCTATACCACTCAGCCAATGGCCATCAACATTTTTTAGATAATGTATCACATTAGTAAAAATTATGAGCAATCCCTTAGAATATTATTTTATAATTACATTTATAAAATTATATGTACTACCATTCTCTATATTATGTGGCTCCTAAAATTAGAAATGAGAAAAGATCAAGATTAAAAAATAAATACAGCATATTAATAGAAGTTTTCATTTTTTCTTTCTGTATTCCAATGAATCATCTCACACATCCCATCTTGTAGGTTATTGGCTTAAATGATGATCTTGGTTTCAATTTCTCCCTCCTTTCCCGACAGAAATGGAACCTAGTAAGGAAATGATGCTGTTATGTATATTGTTTTAACATTGATTATCTTGGACTATGTAACATAGGAATTTTCCAATGTGTGATTTCGAAACAGCTGAACTGCTTCTAAGAATCTCCCAAACAAAGTTTACTTGAAAACTTTGCGATGAGTAAAGTAAAACTGTTTCTTTTAAAGCCAAGCTACAGATTAAGCTTTTCTTAGAGTTAAGAGGACATTCCTTTTACTCCCAGGGATTTTAGTGTTTTTATACTAGATCAAATGCTTTTTTTTTAAAAAAAAAAAAAAAAGATCTCTACACAGTGTGAAAAATAAGACAGTTTGCAAGGTGCTTGGGAAAGTTCTAAGTAGCTCCCAAGTGGGGAGGCCTTTGTTCTGGAGGAAGAGGCCCAACTTCAGGGGTTAATCATAGGGACACTGGGAACATCATTCACTGCTGATATAGGTCAGAGAAAAGTTCACATCTGGGTGTGACTGACCACCAAGCCTTTTCTTGTGGTCCTTTCAGAAGTGATATATTATTAAGCATCCCAAGAGCACAAACCTCTAGTGTAGATTTATTGGAGGAAAATGTCCCCTGGCCATATGATAAAGTTATGTATTTATTTTCTTTGAAACTCAGGTAGGTAACAATTAAAGACTTGTAGTTATTTTGAGCAAATATGCTAGCAAGTAATACATGCTAAAGTGTTTGAATTTGCACGTAATAATGGAGTGTCTGGCCTAAAGTTCATTGATTGCCTGGTTGAGTGAATGAGTTTAGGTGGATTGGGATGGTAATGTAGTACCAACTTGTGTGAGCATGTGATGATTATACAATACAGTTCTTGCTTTGCTACTATTTGTTAAATTGTACATATAAGTTCTTTTTCTCTTTGCATGTTCCATTTCATGATAAAAAATATTTTTAAATATTTTAGGAAAAAAATGTAATGAAGTAAATACCATACATGGACTTGTTTTCTTTAGAGATTTCTGAGTAATATGCTTAAATTTCTTTTGTCAAGTTGAAGCATAAACATTAGAGTGTTTGCTTGTCAACACATGAAATTTGGTAATTAATTTATATTTAGAAAACCTTTTCCAGTTTTGAACATTTTAGGGAACATGGTTTCCAAGTATATCTTGCTAACAGCCAAGGACAGCTGCATTTATGCATAGTTTTTCAGATGGCTTCTCTGTGACATCTGTGAAAATAGACAACTTCAATAACTAAGCATGCCATGATTGCATGGCACGTTACAGCATTTTACGGTGTATGGGGGCCAGTCTCCACTGTAACTGAAGAGTTGAAGATTTGTACAAAAATACTTATTTGACTTACACCTGAATTTTAAATTGACATTTATTAGATAAATGGCAAGGGTAGAAACTTCAATTTAGCAAAAAAGCATAAAATTCATTACTTAATTTTTGTCTATACATGCTTAAATTAGAGAACAAAAAGGCGATTCTTTATCAGCAGATTTAATTTGGTATGGAGTTTAACAAATCAGTCATAAACAATGATGGCTTACCTGGCAGTGTTGTTACAACCCTTATGAGTCAGAAATAAAAGAGAAGTTCAGAATCTGTGCCATTCATGTAAGCGTGAAACAGATTTGAGGGTATTTGGGTGAGATGGGGGCAGGGGGAGCAACACCTGCACACCAACCACTTTGGTCTGTTCTTTTGCCAAAGTGTTTTTTGGATTTCTTTCACTCGAGTTTCATTTCTCTGTCCCCCAACCCCAATCTCTTCATATTTACAATTCGTAGGAAAAGACCAATCTTTTAAAAATCAGTTAGTTAATTAGAGGTGGCCATGGGACAGTTTCTAACTTTATAGATGTTCAAATGCTTAAATGTGGCAAAGGAGATTTCTTTTACTCTTGTACAGACTCTCTTATTTTTTTTTTTACTAATAAAAAGCATTCACAAGGGAGAAACCACAGACGTGATCGTCCCTTCACCCCAATGCTTCCAATTAAGGATCTATTATCTCATTCTAGATAATTGGAAAAGGATATTCAAAATACTACTTCGTGTCAATATGCTTTTTGCCTGCATTCCATTACTAGGAGTTCTGAACACATCTGGAGTGAAGGCGGCCCCAGGGACATTGAAGCACGCTGTTTGGGTTGGCACAGTGACATTAAAGATATGCCAATTTGTAATGGCTTTTGGAAACAGGCAGTTTTAAACTCTCCCTGAACTATTCCCCTGAGAAATTATTCAATTAAGAACAACTAAAATTAATGTTTAGCATTTTTTGTTTAAATAAAATAGGCAGCTAAAAGGAAAATCTGCGGGCCATGCTTGTGCTCTTATTTTAAGCTAAAATCAAGCTCCTAAGAAAACAATTGAGTGTCCTGGAGTCATTGCATTTTCTAGAAGAGACACAGTTGCAGATTCTGCTTATCACTTTCACACAGTACAAGTGTCTCCGTTGCTGCCTAGGCAGTATAAGACACCAGGGTGGTTGTCTAGGTTCCACGCCTCCCAGCACCATCCTGAGAACCTTCAGGAAAGGAAAGCTGGAAGGGCTTCTTTCTCTATCTTCTAAGTCAGCACTTCTCAAACTTTAATTGGCTTAAGTGTCACCTGGGGATCTTGTTAAAATGCAGATTTTGATTCTTTAGTTCAGAGGTGGGGCCAGAGATTCTGCTTGTTTAAAAGCCCCCAAGGGATTCCCCTGCTGCTGGCCTGGGGACCACACTTGGAGTAGAGAGGTTCTAAGCAGTGGTGGGGGCAGGGTCCCCTGACATAACTCTAATTTCCAATTTGTGGCTAGGCCCTGAGTGCATACAGGTAGGTATGACTCTCACAGATTTTCCCTGATATATCTTTAGTTATTTCTCAGCGTTCCCTATTCTCATGGACCTTCATAGGCACCTCCCTGCTCTCCACCCCTGATTTTTGCAAAAAAGGACACATTTCTAATTGATTAATCACAGGAGATAATAGCTTCAGTTTGTTTTTGTTTTCGTTTTTGTTTTTGTTTTGTCACATGTATTCCTGAAATCCAGATACATTATCTACGCCATTTTCTCTGATCCATCTTTTTGTAGCTCGTTATAAAGAAAAATCAAAGTTAACCTGATGTTCTTTCCTCTCTGTTCCTAAATGTGTATGCCAGAGCCCTGATGAGTGAAAGGGTGGTATCAGTAAGCGTGGCTTTGAGGTTTTTAACCAAGCATCCTTACTTTCAAGGTTTGGCCTCTCAGCTATGAGGTCCAGGACTTTGGTGGTCAGCCTTTTTAAGGGCGGTCTAATTGGGACCTGGTTAAAATCCACAGTAGGTGAAATATCTTGAAAGACTGATTCATAATTAAGGGTGGTTCTTTATCCGTATGTGAGAGGATGCTCTCCAAGAAAGATTACAATATTAATACTGGCTCTCCCCTTCCTTGTAGTGAATACTGCATTATACTCAGAGAACTACTATAGATGGATAAAGACTGAGATGCCCTCTTGGTGATCACCACTTGTGCCCTTCTGGTATTCCTGCTACAGACGAGTCCAGAGTGCTCTTACCTCAGATCAGTGTTGGTGTCCACTAGAAGTTTCTATTTTTTTAAACCTTCCAACTCTCCTACTTTTAGTCCATATTTTGTTTTGTTCTATCTCAACAATTTTCTTTGTAGAATGCAGTTCTGATCATGTCACTCACTTGCTAAAACCCTTTGGTGGCTCTTCATTGCCTAAGCAGTATTTCCAAGCTCTTCATGGTTTTTTGTTTTTTGTTTTTTGTTTTTTGTCATATTCACTTGCAGTGCTATTCATTTAAAGTTCTTTAGATTTAAATTTTAATTTTTATCAAAATAATACCTCTCCATAATTTGAAAAGTCAGAGAGAATTAGAGAAGCAGGAGTTCTCCCCATCAGCCCTCCCCATCTCACAGTCCTTCTCCTGAGAAGGAGTGCTTCTAATTATTGTAGTGCTTTATATGTCCGTATCTATAGTATAAGATTTATATTTCTAGATGATATGCTGCTATTTCTTATTGTTTTCAATTTTAGACTCAGTTGACATCCTCCTAAGGAAGATGTAATTTAACCTATAGCAATTCTCTCCCTCCCATTGCTCACCCATTTTAGTTAAATCAGTGTGTACAGAACTATGACTATATAAATGTTGTTCATGGCTGAGCCACAGTGTGTACTAGAATTAGATGTTTTTCTCTTTAAATTCTGTACTTGCCTCTTTCTTATTTTTTAATTTGCTTAGTTGTCTTTACTGATACTTTTTTATGCACCCCCGCCCCCAAATAAAACCTCTGATAGAATTGTGAAATTCCTTTCAATATAGACAAACATTGTTTGGTAGCTGTCTCAGGCCATTCCAGGTGTTAACAACGAAAGTGTACAGACTGGGAGGCTTATAAACAACAGAAATTTATATTTGATAGTACCAGATGCTGGAAGTCCGAGATCAGCGTACCAGTATGGTCAGGTGAGAGCCCTCCTCTAGCTTGTGGACTTCTTGTGTCCTCTTGTGACAGAAGGGACTAGGGAGCTCTGTGTGTGTGTGTAGTGGCGGGGGAGGCTCCTTTATAAGGCATTAATCCCAGTCATGAGGGCTCCACCATTGTGCCATAAGCATCTCCCAAAGGCCCACCTCCTAATACCATCACCTTGGGAGTTAAGATTTCAACATGTGAATTTTGGGGGGACACCAGAGTTCAGGCCAGACCAGTATTCTGTCAGTTTTATCTTATGATTGGAGTCTTTTATTTCCCTGGTCTAATCAGGATTGACTGTATCCAGGCCCTGACGTCTCTACACCACCACCACACTGGGAATGGAGTACCTTTTGTCTCTCTTTGATGTGTGTTCCCTGTTTTCTGGATGTCAAGTCTTCTTCTTTCTTCCCGCTTTCCTTTTTGGTCAAACACATTTTTTAGGAACTTCCAAAAAAGGGTGAATGGAAAGTAACAAAACAAAACAAAAAAACCCTAAGACCTCGCACACTTGAAAATATGTTTATTTTCCCTTCCTGTTTGATTGAAAGAATCACTGCATTTTAGGTTGTAGTTGATTCTCTCAGAATTTTGAAGGTATTCCTCTTTTAGCTTCCAGCTTTCAGGGTTGTTTTTGAAAGGTCTGCCATTCTGATTTCCATTGTTTGTGAGCTATTTTTTTCTTCCATCTCTCTCTGAAAGCTTTTAAAGTCTTTTCATCTCTAGTGTTCTGAAGTTTCACAATGACATGGGTGTGACTTTTTAGTCATTGCTTTGAACACTTCATATGCACTTTTCATCAGAGAACTCATGTCCTTAATTTTAGGAAACTTCCTCGTATAATTTTATTGTTAATTTCCTCCACATGATTTTTCTCTTTTCTCTTTCTCTCTTTGTAGTTTCTGTTGTCATTGTTGGACCTCAAGAATTCGTTCTCCATTTAAAAAATTTTTCTTTTATTTTTTATTGCTTTATATTTCTTAAATGATGTCCTCGACTCTATCTTCCTTCTGATTATTTCCTTCCCCTTCTCTTTCTCACTATCCTATCTTTTAAAAAACTTTTTTCTTAACTTTTCATTCTGAAATAATTACAGATTCACAGGAAGTTGTAAAGGTAGTATAGTGGTTCCATATACTGTTTACCCCATTTCTCTCAATAGCTCCATCTTATATTATTATAGCATAATAGCAAAACTAGAAATTCAACATTGGTATAGTTATGTGTGTAGTCCTATATTATTTTATATATTTTATGTCAATATGTAGCTATTACCACCATCAAGAATCAGAACTATTATTGCTATCCTAATTTCTAAGAATTCATTCCTGTTCTCTGAAAGTTCCTTTTGTATCCTTTTATTATGGTTTTGTGGATACATTGTCTTATCTTTCTGAGGATGTGTGTGTGTTTGCCCCAACCCCCAAGAAAAAGACGTTTGTTTTGGAACCTTTTTTCAAATGTCTGTTGATGCTCATATATAGAAGTGAGACAACAAAAGTTAATTGGAAGGACTTCGTGTTGGCTGAAGTTTAACTGTTGGGCCTCACTTTAGGGAAGTAGAGGGAAGACCCAACTATGTCATTATAAGAGTTTCAAATATCAATATATACATCTTTTATCTTGGGTTAGTCTGTTGATGGACAATACTCTCCAGTCTCTTCCTAAGGCAGGAGTCCCTAACCCCGAGCCACAGACTGATGCTGATCTGCAGACCAATGCCATCTGTGGCCTATTAGGAACTGGGACACAACAGGAGGTGCGCAGCAAGTGAAGCTTCATCCGTATTTGCAGCTGCTCCTCAGGGCTAGCATCACCGCCTCAGCTCCGCCTCAGATCATCAAGCATTAGATTCTCATAGGAGCACAAGTCCCTGGTGCCAAAAAGGTTGAGGACTACTGTCTTCCATAGGGTTATGAATGCTGATTGGGGAAAGAGAATCCAGGAGTAGGGATAGCTGGGGCTAATATTATTTTAGTAGGAACACTTTTATTGAGTATTCCTCTTTTTTTTTATGCCATACTACTTCCTCAGCGGTGTCCAGTGTCCCAGACACAGAGCTCCCCAGTTGGGATTCAGACCTCATTGGAGAAGATGTAGAGTTTTCCACAGCCCAATGGATGGCAGAAAAGCTCACTTTTTCCCAGACTAGAGCTTGTCCACAGAAAACACTGCTCTTGGGTCGAAGGCGAACTGAGGCCAAGCAGGAAACACCCCTCAGGGCTGAAGGCAGGCAGAGGCTGGTGGGCGGGCAGTGGGAGTTGTGTCCCTGGTAGCTGGCCCACTGGCAGGATGGTGCATGATGTCTTTGTCTGGAGAGCTGTAGCAAAGTGGTCACCAGTTCAAGGCTCTGAGTTCACTGAGGGTTTTTCTGCTTAGAGCTCATAACTGGAACTCAGTACCATTGGATGGTCTTTGTACCCATAGCACAGCAACAGGAAGAAGAAAAAACGCTAGCACACTCGATCATGGAATGACCCTTTCCTCTTGCACTGTCCCTCCAGTGCCCTCTACTGATAAAGGTGTAACAACATCATGCTTGCTGCAAAGGAGAGATGCTTAGAGTCAATCCCATTAGTGCAGAGTCAGTACTGAAGGGCGAATTTGGAGCTGAGAGGAAATAAATTGACAACCGGCATAGAGGAGTAAAATATAGTACAAAGTATTAGTCTACTATACATTTTATAATATTGGGTCATTTTCAAGTCAGCAGTTCTTTAATTAATGGAACCTCCCACCACTACCAGTTTTAATTATACTATGCTTCGTATAGTACTTTGCATTTGGATTTTTTCCCCTATGCTTGGAGAATTTCAAAATACATGTAGAGTAAAAACACAAAGATTACTTAAAAGGTATATATAATCAGAAAGTCAAAGATACATGGGTGGACTGTGGCTCTAAGTCCTGCCTGTAAATACCTGCCTCAGGAAAAGACTGGCACAGATCTCTTTCCTTTACACCCTCTTTTTAGAATGGAGATACATGCCTAAAATATGTCTAAAATATGAAAACTAGTTGGGAAAAATGTAGGTAACTTTTCTGCAAATGAGGAATGTTCTCGTCGTGAGTGGAAAATGGTTCTTATTTTATTTTAAAACAAGTATGTGGTTAATTTCAACTTTCTGACTGATAGATATCATGGTACTGAATCTCAGAATTTAAGTCTTAATCAACTATCTGGGCTTCATCAGAGATCTTCTATAAGAAAGGAAGTATGAAGAAATCAAGGCGATGTTTTCTGTGGAATGGGAAAAATGCAGACTATGTTTAGTCTGGAGTTAGACATACACCTGAAATTTGAAAAATAAGAGGCATGGGCTACTGAGTAAAGCTTTTGAATTGAAATGCAGAGACTCATCTTCTTGTGTGTTACTACTTACTCATGGGATAACTTGGACAAGTTACTTAATCTGTGTGGGCTTGTTTTGACATCTATAAAATACCATGTTTTCCTGTCTACCTTTCCAGATTGTCAGGAGTATCAGATGAGATAATAAATGGTTACAGTGTGTTACAATTGTGTTACCATCATCAGAAGTATTTTTAAAATTCTTCATCTATATGAAATCCAATTGAAATAGGGAGAGTAAGCCCTAACATAGAAATAACAGCATTTTATGAATTTCATAAAAAGCAAGTCTGTTTTGTTGAGATCTAAGAGGAGGAACCCGGAAATAATGTTCAAGTCTTTCTCCATTCTTAATGTCCTTTTTTTGGATTTATATATTCTGTTCTTTGTTATAAGAACATGAACATGCTCCAAATATTCACTATCATGAACATGTTCTATATATTCAGTAGCAGGGTCAGATATGGAAACACAAGGCTGTGACCTCCTCTTAGCATTTTTGAGTCCCAGGGAAAGGAAATTACTCAGTCAGGTCCTGGTAGATTCAATATGTAGGCTTTTTTTCAAAGGGAGCCGAGATCTAATAGTTTGGGTCTAGATATTTTGAGAGACTATCCAGAAGATTAAGTGATGAAATGAGGGTATAAAAATTGTCTAGGGTTTTCTGTAATCAATTATGTGAGGGAGGACAGTGTTAGCAAATGATCTTTGCTCTGATGGAAGTTGTATTCTTGACCACAGTCATGACATTAGATAATTATGATAATGACCAACAAGATATAGCATAACAAGTAACAACTGTACATTTTTATAATTATTACAAATAAGATTCTTTTTTAGTTTTATAGCATTTAAATAATTCCACTGACTGCAAAAAAGCCCTAAATTACTACACAGTATAACACAGCATACAAAACACTCAATCATAAATTTGGCTTATTAAAAGAATATGTTCATTGGTAAATAATAATTAAATGTTAGCAATAGTTTAGAAGCTATTTTATAAGGGAAACGTGAATGATTTCATCTTTCAAACAAAACAGAATAAACAAGGCCATCTTGGAATGTTTGATCTGATGTCTTTTTCATTTCTGAGTGTAATTAAAAAAAAAAAAATTCTCTGGAATCAGAGATTGCAATTTAGACCAACCTTGCCACTGACCGACCAGCTGTGTAATTACAAATCACTTAACCTCTTTGAGCTTCGCCTCCAGTAACACTTGTCTCACAGGGTTTACTAAGGATTAACAGAAATAGTATATTGCTCTCCAGAGCCTCTCGAGAATTTACACTTTAATCCAAGGGAAGGTATGAATGTGTTCTCACTCTTGCATATAAATAAGGATTCTAAGAAAATGAAAGAAATGGAACTGCTGACATTTCTTATGGAACCTGAGGATCATATGGATAGCCTTAGTGGAAACTCAATTGGCCATATACGTACATTTATTTCTGGACTCTTCTCTTGATTGATCTTTCATTCATACCATTTTGTCTTGATTGTTGTAGCTTTATAGGTAGTCTTGAAATCAGATGGTATAACTTTTCCAGCTCTAGATTTTATTTTGTTTTTTTTTCCAATACATTGATCATATGTGGTAAGACTAATAGATACTTTGCCTTGTTCTTGATCTTGAAGAAAATGCTTAATGTTATCTTTAAGTGTGTTAGCTGTAGGGATTTTTTTTAAAGTAATAGACCTTAAGTTTTTAGATTTACAGAAAAACTGAGAAGATGGTACAATAGGGTTCACATATACTCCACACCTGATTTCCTGTTATTAAGATCTTACATTAATATGGTATATTTTTTACATCTAATGAACTAATATTGATATACAATTATTAACTAAGTCCATCATTTATTCAAATTTCTTTTGTTTTTACCAAATGTTCTTTTTTTTGGTTCCAGGATATCGCATTACATTTCATTGTCATGTCTATCTAGGCTCCCCTTGGCTGTGACAGTTTACCAGACTTTGTGGTGATGTTGACAGTTTTGAGGGTTACTGGTCAGGTATTTTGTAGGATACCACACAGCTAGACATTTTCCTCTGTTTTTCTCATGATAAGACTGGAGTTATGAGTTACTAGGAGGAAGACTACAAAAGTAAAGTGCCATTCTCATCATATCATATCAAGGGAACCTATTGTCAACATGATTCATGACTGTTAATGTTAACTTTGATCACCTGGCTGAGGTAGTGTTTGTCAAGCTTCTCCACTGCATTTCCATACTCCTTCTCCCACCCCATTTCCGTACTCTACCCCTTAGAAGGAAATCACTACATGCAGCCTGCACCTAAGGAGTGAGGAATTGTACTTCCCCTCTCTTAGAAGATGAGTAGCTATGCAAACTTTTTGGAATTCTGCCTGGGAGATTTGTCTCTTCCCCATTTATGAATTTACTTAATTGTATGTTTATATCATTATGGGCTCAGGAAAATTCATTTTATACTTTTGGCTATAATCCAAACCTACTTAATTTTGTTGCTTAAATTCTTTCAGCCTGGCCATCAAGAGCTCCTTCAATATACCCCCACAAGTGTGCTTGTTTTTGTTTGTTTTTTAAAGCACTTCCTTTGTTTGTGGTACTACCAAATACTTCAGGCTCATCTTGTATATTTCCTGCCTCAGTCCTAGAATTAGCCACTTCTTTTTATCAGAAAATGGTACTAGAAACCAAGGTCTAGGTGCTATGTATGCTCATTGCTATGGGGGTGTTGCTTTTTTTATTCTTTCTTCGTTGACAAAGCACAGAAATATATATATGCTTACTAACCTGCATATATACAAATATGTAAATATCTTTCTATTAAGCTAAACATGAGTTCATACTCATGTCTCTAACTTGAATCCATTATCACATGGATCATTCTGGCATCATCCCTTTGCTTATCTTTAAATTCCCACTCCAACAATGACAACTGGGCTGCCTCCATTTATTATCTATTTCTTTAATTATTTAGTTTCAGTATACATGTATAAGCAGTATCTGAATTAATTCGTGTATTCTCGTGGTATGAGTTATCAACTAGAGTACAGTACTTTGCCTTTAGTCTCACAGACTCCACTCATTTCCAAAATAACTTAGCTCAGCACCTTTCCTTTTCCACCCTTTTTAGTGATACTATATTATATATTCTTAGAACAGTTAGATATTCTTATCATAGTCTACATTCCTTCCTGGAATCTGCAGCCTCCTAAATGATTTTTTTTTTTTAACATTTACATTCATTAAGGTTCTCTATGCTGTAAAGTTCTATAGATTTTGAGAAATATGTAATGTCACATACCTACTATTTCAATGTCATACAGAATATTTTTACTGCTCTAAAAATTCCCTGTTTCACTTATTCATCCCTCTCCTCTTCCTTTCAAAATCCTGGCAACCACAGATCATTTTATTCCCTCTACAGTTTTGCCTTTTCCAGAATGTCATATAATTGGATTCATATAGTGTGCAACCTTTGTATGCATGCAGGGTGCTAAGAAACACATGTTGGTGATCTATAAATCATTTGAGTCAGAGCTCAGCATATTATCACCAGGATTCCAGTCTTCTCAAATAATGGGAAATGTATTTTTGTTTTTACCTTATTTAGCAAGAATGGCTAAATAAGGTATGGCTTACATTTTTTAAAAGTAAATTTTCTGTTGAAGAGCTTATGAGAACTGATGAGGTTTTTATTATACCTGTCATAGAGTTGTTTAATGCCTAAATTAAGATAATGTATGTTTAACATTGTGTCTTCAAATTAGTGCTGGTGGTTTCTTCTCTGACTATTTTTAAATGGCTGTTTTTAATTTTTGTATTTTCCTACCAATGATAATATTTAAAAATTAAATGAATATTTTGGATCATTGAGATGACCGCTGTATTATGCCCTGCGATGCAAAGCTAGCCTACATTTGTATTTGTGTGTATAATTTTCTTGGATCCCACTGATTCCTGGATGATGACGAAAGAAGATATATTTAATATGTGATGATGATTTTGTTTCTAAGAGTAGTCTAAGGGCTGTCACTATGCACTGTATAAAGGATGTCTCCACAGTTGGAATAAAGAATAGCAGGACATACCAAAGGACCTGTATCTTAGTCTGATTGTATCCATGCTTTAAGCAGCCATTTAGTATTCACAAAACAAACTTTATCTGTCAACATTAAATTATTGTTGTTAGAATTTTAGTTTTATAGTTTTTATTTTTAATCGAATATTTATTCTTAGAACTGTGGAATGAAGAGCTGTAAACATAAAGAATATATACCTATGTTTATTTTTTATTTAATTCAATAACTTAAATAGAATAATTTATTAATAGGAGTATGGAAGACGTTTTAAACTCTAAGTATGTGCAACTCAAAATTAGAAAACAATGGGTTAGCATGTAGCAAGTATTTAGTAAATATTAGTTATGGTTTTATATAATATGAGCTTTCTGTAATACACTAGTCTAGTCTGGCCAACTTCCCTTCCCCACATTTTGGTGTGCATTCACTCCTGCAACTCAGACATGTTGCCCTCTTCTTCCCCTTACCTCCCACACTTAAAGCAGCTCTTGGCACAGCCCACACCGACTGTCTAATCGCCAATCCAGTAGACATGGTATATTCTACACTCTTTTTTTGCAATGCTGCTCTTTGCATAAGCATTTTCTTCTGTGTTTTTTTGCCTCCTTCTTTGCTTCTATTTTTTGCTCCTCTTGTTCTTTATATACCAGTGTTCTCTAAGATTCTTCCTTTACTCATACCTCTCTTCGTTCATGATTTTTTATTTGACAGTTTAAATTAAAATACAGCAAAATTGACTGTGTATGTTCAGTACTGTGAATTTTAACGTGTGTGTAGATTTGTGCAACCTCCATCACAAACAGGATGCAGAACAGTTCAGTCACTCCAAAAAATTCCCTTGTGCTATACTTCTGCAGTTGTATCCAACCCCATTCATGACCCTTGACAACCAATTACTGATCTGTACTCTATCACTATAGTTTATCTTTTGAAGACTATTATATAAATTGAATCATCCATATGAAGTTTTTCAGTATTAAAATTTTTTATTGTATATTTTACTCTTTGTATAGATTGTTAGTGGTTGCTGAGGATGACAGCATACATACTTACATTTTATAGTCTCCTTAGAATCAATATTTTACCACTTTAATGGGGCAAAGAAACTTGCCATCATATAGGCTTCTTACCTTCCTCCCTTTATGTTGTAGTTGTCCTATTATGTATTAAACTATGTGCATTGAAATCCAAACATAAGTATTGCTTTTAGCTATCAAACAAATATTAAAGAATTCAATTGGAGAAGTATATTATATTTACCCATATATTTACCATTTGTGTTGCTCTTCCTTCATTTCTTATGTTCCAGATTTCCTACTGGTATGATTTCCCTTGTGTCTGAAAAACTTTCTTTAGCAGTTTTTGTTTGTTTGTTTGATTGTTTTTGTCTGCCGACAACAAATTCTCTTAGTACTTCTTCATCTGACAGTGTCTTCCTTCCACTTTCATTCCTGAAGGATATTTTTACTGGATATGAAATTCTGTGTTGACAGTTCTTTTCTTTTAGCACTTGAAAAATGTTAGACTTTCTTTTTCTTTCAACTCTTTGTTCACCTGTAAGTAACGTGTCTTTACCTGTAAGTAACGTGTCAAAGTTTCTTTGGTTGTTTTCAAGATTTTTTCTTTGTCTTTAGTGTTCAGCAGTTTGGGTATGATGTGTCTGGGTATGGATTTCTTTGTGTTTATCTGTGGATTTTGCTGAGCTTCTCGAATGTATGTTTTCTACAAAATTAAAGAATTTCAGCCATTGTTTCTTCAAATATTTCTGCTGCCTCACAATCTTTCCCTTTCCTTCTGGGACTCTAATAACAAATTTGACCTTTTGTCTTACAGGTCCTTGAGGGCATGATAATCCCTTCCCCCACTCTCTTTTCTCTTTGTTGTTCAGATTGGATAATTTCTATTGACCCATCTTCTAGGTTACTGCCTCTCTCCTCTGTTGTCTCTATACTGCTATTGAACCCATCCAATGAGTTTTCTATTTGATTATTGTATTTTCATTTTTACAGTTTGCATTTATTCTTCTCTATATTATCTGTTTCTTTGCTGAAATGTTGTCTTTTCATTACCTTTAAGAGTGTTCACCTTGAATGTTGGGGCATTTTTATTATAGCTGCTTTAAAGTCTTTGTCAGATAATTTTGACAACTGTGTCATCTCAGCATTAGCATCTGTGGATTATCTTACGCATCTTGAGATTTTTCTGGTTCTTCATATTCTGAGTCATTTTGGATTATATTTTGGACATTTTGATAATTATGTTTTGAGACTCTGGCTCTTGTTTAAATCCTATGGTGATGTTGATTTTTTTTAAATTTTAGCTGGCATTCGACTTGATTGGGTTGAGGCCACAGGTTTCAACTAGCTTTCTGTGGGTTATGGTTCTAGTATCTATTAAGTTTTCAAAGCTTTTGAAGTGCTATTTGGTTCTATCCCACATGTGTGCCAGTCAGTGGCCAGTCTGGGAGTTGGATGGTTTTCTGTCCTGTAATCCATCTCTATGGATGCACAGCTCAGAGGAGTCCAGGAGTTTATAAACAACTTAAGGGATCTCTCTCCTAAGTTCCAACCTGTCCATGATCTTCTTAGTACTTCTTGGTCTCTTAGGTCTCCCTTTTTGTTCCTCCAACCTAAAATCTGAGGCTTTAGTTGTGCCATTCTGCTGTGCACTTGTCATCTCTATGTCTAGAGTTTCTTTTCGTTTTCTTTAACCCAATTTAAGTCTGTGACATTTTTTTCTTTGAGCACTTTTCTACAGAAAAGTTGAAGGTATACCTTTCTGGCATTCGTTATTGCTTTGTGTATACTTTTATTTTTTTCAGTAAACCATTTAAAAATAAGGTTGGGATGTCTCTACAATACTTCAACATGTTATCTCCTAAGACCTCTTGCATTGTCCTGTGTGACTACAACCCCATTAGCATATCCAAGAAACTTAACTTTGAAATGGTAATATTGTTTAATATGGAGTCCATATTTAAATTTTCCATTTGCCCTAATAATATCCTTTAATCACTTTATTTTTTGAGGGGTCGCTCCAGCATTTGGTCTAAGATTAAAGATTGCATTTGTCATGTCTCTTTAATATCCTTTTATTTAGAACATCCCCCCCCCAACTCCCAGCTTTTTGCCATTGATGTTTTTAAAGAGGCTATGCCAGTTGTCTTGTAAGATTTCCCACAATCTGAATTTGTCTGAATTTTTCCTTATGATTAGATTTAAGTTAAACATTTTTGGTAAGAAGACCACATAAGTATATTTGTGTACTTTTCATTTTATTACATAAGGAGATCTAAAATGGCACTTTGTCCCATTATTGCTGATAAGTTTACTCACATGTTTAAGGTGATACCTGCCATATTTCTTCATCATAAAGGTATCTTTACTCCTCTGTAAGAAGGATTCTATGGGATGATATTTTGAGACAATGAATATGCTAGTTCCCAACAACCCTTGTGGTTTTTAACATCAACTGATAATCCTTCCCTAAATCAGTTGTTACACAGGTGGTTGCAAAGTGTTGTGAATTTCTGACTTCCATGCGTGATAAAACTATACAGAAAGATATGGAAGTGATTATGTAAAAGTCAAAGTTGGTTTGGCGGAAGAGGAAGAAGGTAGAGGTTAGTTGGGAGCATGGGGAGGGCGCAGAAGGGTGTTGAGGTTTTTACAGCCACCTTTTCCTTTACCTAGGTTATAATTAAATGGGTATTCACTTTGTAATCATTCATTGTACTGTACATATATTTTCTGTACATAGACTTTTCAGTGTGTGAATTGTAGCTCACAATAAAAAAGTTAATTTTAGCATTGTTTCACAACAATATTTAAATTTGTGTTTAATAGATTTATTACTTACCATAATTTATTTTATATTATGATTTAATCAACCGTGATTTCTTTTTCCCATTCATTCTTCATCATCTGAAAATACTTCTTTAAGTAACTTTTTCCCCAAGAATGGTACCCGAATGGTATACATATGTACTTTGGGAGGATGTTATAATGATATTGGTCTCTGAAGTGTTTTTCTAAGACGTATGTATAGCTCTCTTAAACAAATTATATATAACATAAAATATATTTTCTAAGATACATATATATGTACACATGCATATAAACATATAAATATGTACACGTATATAAACATATCTATGTACGTATATATGCATACATAATGCACCCATATTATAGTTCATTTTGGCACACTGATTATTTACATTTTTCTCTAGCTCTGAATACTTCTGCTTTCTACTAATAGAAGCTACTCCAGCAGGTTACACCTTCAGGCAGTGAATATTAGTGCAGCATGGGGTAAAGCTCTCAGCTATTTAGCCCTCCTAAATTGAATGTGTTTTGCATAAATTATTTACTGCACTTGGTCTTTCTGCCACTTATTTTGTATTCTGACAGTTTGGAGCTATAATGGCTGACAAAAGTGTCTAAGTGCTATTGCTCTGTTCATCATGAAGAAATGTGGGAAGATGATCTTGCTGGATTTTAAAGCATGTTTTGTGGCGGTTCCAGGTGCTTTTGCATACACCAAGGTTAAAGATGGGCAGGCAGTTAGGGACTTGGAGCAGTCCTCTGATGCTGCAAATGGCATTACAGACTTAACTGCAATATGGGAAGAGTAAACAAAAATAACTAAATAATGGCTAGATAAGGCTGTGGTCAAAGGTATGTGCTGGCTTCAGGAGCCCCAAACACAAGTGAGTGATTACCTTTGTATGATGCTCTAAGAACTGGAGTGTAGCACACTTGTACAGTTTTATTTCAGTTAGTGCTCCTGTTTCCACGACCTTGTTCCCTGCATTAACTAGCGAGGTGAGTGCTTGCTGACTCCTTACACAGTTATATCTCTCTCTTATCCATGAGCATCTGCCATAGCTAGACTAAATTTTGAATTCCTAGGTACAGGCTTTGTCCCTCACACTTAATGCTATCGTTTTCTGATATTTAGTGTTTTACAGGAACAATCTGATACCAGTTTAATTTTCTTTAATTCTTTCATTTTCTTAATTTCAGAAGCTGTGAAGCTTCTCTCATATCCCTACCATTTGAATGCTTCAGCATTTTTTTTATTTATTCTGAAATTTAGAGATTAGTTATTTCTAGACCTTTTTCATTAATGTTCTTCAGAACTCAGTGAGTATTTTGATATTAAGACTCAAATGTTTTTTCAGCTTAAGGAAAATTTATTATTTATTTGGTTATTGTTTCTGCTTCCATTTTCCTAGATCTTTTAATCTCTGTCTCTTTTTTTTTTTTTTTTTCTCTCCCATATTTAGTCCTCTCTAACCTTTTTCTTTGCCTTCTGGGAGATAATTCAAGCTTGTTTTCTAAGTCTCTTATTTAGATAACAATTTGTTTAACTGCCTTCATTGTGGTTTTTAATTTGACAGTTGTGTTTCTATCTGGACGCAGTGTTTCGAGTAATGTTAAATTTTTCCTTCAGTGTGGCTCCCTATTCTGGTTGCACGGATTCAGTGTCCTCTTGAATCTTGTTTTTAGAATAGAAACCAGTTTCTCAAAGTTTCTCTTATTCTGGAAAGAATTGTATTTTCAATGGCAGAAGAGGCAAGAGAGGGGAGAGGCTGTCCTCAGATGCTCCCTCATTTTGAGCTCTTTATTTACAACCTGCTGGCTGTTTGCTCATCTTCACATGCACATCAGTGTCTCTATTGTTAGAAGTGGAGAAGGTTTTCTATCTTAGCATAGGTCTACACATTTTCGACCCAGATGAAGGAAGAATGAAAGGCCTTGGTTGATAGTGAGGAGAAAGAAGGAAAGGAGTCTGCGCGTTCTTCCTAGCCTGGTCCACCTGACCTTGCTTAAGATTTGAACTGGTGTGGCCAAGGGGGATTTCTCTTAGACCTCCAAAGCCTAAGTGTTCCCACAGGCTCTGCTTGGGGTGCTGCAGTTTCCTGCCAACTGCCCTGCCATAGGCTGCCATAGTTGAGTTAGTGCTTTTCCATTGCTGAGTCACACAGATTGGTCTTTCTTTCCGTTCCTGGTTTCTGTAATATATTTGACACTTTTTCCTAGAGTTCACACTTCTCCCTCCCCTTTTTAGCTTCCATTATAGGGAATAGAAGGAGTTAAACTAATACCCTCAAGAAAAGCTATTCACTTTTTTAAACATTTATCTCCAAATGTTATTAGCAATATAAGCAAAAGGCATAATAACATAATGACTTTACAACTGCCAGCATCCATTATGAGAACAAAAGGCACCAAACTTATCTAAAAATATACAGCACAATTTCTGCTTTTATAGAGAATTTATTTGAGACTGTAATTGGAGTAAAAAAATATGAAATATAATCGGAGTCAGGTATTTTGATACCATATACTATTTGTTACTGCTTTTGATTCTGTTACTTTTGCATCATACTTTACATTGTCCATTTTTCCATTCCGTGTTGGAATGGCACTTTGTGTCTCAAATTAACACATTATAGAAATATAAGCTCCTTCTGGAAACCAAATGCAAATACTTACCAGGAAGCCAGATATCAGTTTCTATTTGGAGGCTGTACTGTCAGGAATCTGAAAGAATCAGCTGGTCGTTTCTCAGCCTGTACTCCGAAACCCATGTTTAATTTGCTCATAATAGGCTGTGGTTGGGGGAATTCCCACCTTAGATGCTAGTGGACTGCAGGGTTGGAGTTCCCCCAGCCTTCCTGCCTTCAAAAATCTCCTTCTGAGGTTGTAATAACTGACAAGTGGAGTAATTCTATCAAACCAACCAATAGTGGCAGTATAAACTTAAAAACTGATTTGGCAATAAGTTACATGCATGGGAAGCAGTCGTTAAGGAAATGATACAAAAGAAGGAAAATGATAATGGAGGAAAGAATTCATTGACTCATTATGTAGAAATAGAGAAGCATTCTAAGTATTTCACAATGAGCTATTTTTAATGAATATTTATTTAATGGAATGAATATTTTGTAACCATTAGGAATTATAATTGTAAAGACTGTGTAACACCATGAAAGAGTACAAATGATATCATGTTAATGGGGTTGGGGGAAAGGCTTATGTATTACAATTATATAAGAATATATATGTTTATAGTCAAATCTTAGAAGGGAACACAAGTGATTACTGGGGTGTTTGAATAATTTTTTAATTTTACCCCCCTCCTGTATATAAACAGCAATTAAATTGCTTTTATAACTTAAAAATAGAGTTGTTTTAAAACAACAAACTAGTAATCAGAAGAGATTTACCAACCAAAATTAAAAGTTTTGCATTTGGTCTCATATTAAAACATTAACCTCTTTGGTGTTAACTATCGATTTTGTTTTGCTGAGCTAATCTCCAAATTTTTTATTGACTTCTAAATTATAAGTGTTTGCAAATTTAAAAAGAAATATCTCTCTAGAAACCCAGTTGACATGTAACAGCTGACACATTTAGTGTCAGACAAGGAATATTTTGCACTTGACTTTCTCATGATGACAAAGATGAAACGACATATCATGTTTTAGGATGAGTACTGTGCCCAAAGCATCAAGATGTCATAAGATCTAGAAATCTCTTTCTTTGAGGATTTGCTAAAGTTTGGAGCTAGGTATCTTTAGAAGAGAAGACTGAGGAGATATATCAGGAGCATTGTCTTGTGGAAGAAAGATTACTAGAATTGTGTTGTTCTAGAAATAACTAAGGTGGAATTTGAAAGCAGGCAGATTTTGTAGCTCAATATACAGTAACTTATAATAATTAGTCACCCTCCAGCTCAGCCATGGAACTGATTTCCTCATGAATTTCCATGTTACTAGTCACTGGGAATGTTCAGCAGAAAGTTAACCATACCACTGCCAGGGGTATTGTAAAAGGGAAAGAACCACAAAATGATCCCACAGCTTCTTGCCACTCTAAAATTTTGTTATTCTACATCATATGCTGTTTTTCCAGCATGCATGCACATAGACCTACTTGCCTGCCTTTTTCCTTCCTTCCTTCCTGGAATATCTTAGCAGTATCATAATATTGTAAAATTTTAATTTTTTCAGATTTACATCTTTAATGAGATATAATTTGCATACAACAAAATGCGTAGATCTTTAGTGTTCAGTTCTATGTGTTTTGACAACTGTGTACATTTGTGTGACTATTTTGGACATTTCCATCATCCAGAAATTCCCTCATGTCCCTTTTTAGTCAAACTGTCTATGCCCCACCCCAAGGCAATTACTTTTTGTTCTATCCAATAGATTGGGTTTATCCTTATACTTCATATAAATGGAATCATAAAGTATAAATTGATTTTATCTGCTTATTTTATCTCACAAAATGCTTTTGACATTTATACAGTTGTTGCATTTATAAATACCTCTTTGTTTTCATTGCCGAATAATATTCTATTGTACAGATATGCCCCAATTTGCTTATTTATTCTCCTATTGGTAGATATTTGAGTTCTTTCTAGTTAGGGGTTCTAATGAATGAGGCTACTCTGTATATTTTTGTACAGTTCTTTTTAAATGATATGTTCTTATTTTTGTTTGGTAAATACCTAGGAGTAAAATTTCTGAGTCAAACACTGGCAAATACTTCTACAGTAACCTTTGTGCCACATCTTCCCTAATAATTGGTATTATTAGTCTTTAATTTTAGCATTCTAGTAGGTGTAAAGTAGCACTTATTGTGGTTTAAATTTACATTTCTCTAATGACTAATGATGTTGAGCTCCTTTTCATGTACTTATTGGTCATTCGTATATCTCCTTTTATAAAATATCTGTTCAGATCTTTTGCCTTTTTTAAAGTTGGTTGTCTTTTTATTTATGTATGAGTTTTTTATATATTCTAAATATAAACACTTTGTCAGATATGTGGCCTGTAAATATTTACCAGCCTATAGTTTATTTATTAATTTTTATAATGATATCTTTGGATAAACAGAAAATTTTTATTTTGATCTAGTCCAATCGACCAGTAGCTTATCTTTTGTGACTATTCTTTTTATATTCTGTCCAAGAATTTTTGCCCATACAAGGTCATAAAGATTTTCTACTTTTTCTTCTAGAAGCTTTACAATTCTAGGTTTTACAGTTAGACCTATGAACCACCTCAAGTTAATTTTTTTGTGTATGGTAGGAGGAAAGGGTCAAGATTCTTTTTAGTTCCCTGTACAGATACCCCAGTTGTTCCAGCATCATTTGTTGAGAAGACCTTTCTTTCCTTATTTGACTGATTTTGTTATTGACGTCTTTGTTGAGAATTAATTGAGCATGTATGCACATGGACGCATATACACACACAGGGTCTATCTCTGGATTCTGTTTTGTTCCTTTGATTGATTTGTCTATCTTTATTCCAATACCACAGTGTCTTGGTTATTATATATTTGTAATAAATCTTTACTTTTTCTTTGTCAAGATTATTTTGGCAGTTCTAAATCATTTGCATTTCATACACACTGTAGACTTTGCTTGCCAACTTCATTTTAAAAGCCTGCTAGGATTTCGATTGGGACTGCACTGAATCTCTAGATCAGTTGAGGAGAATGAACAGATAACTTTAAAATATTGTGCCTTTCAATCCATGAACAGCTCTCCATTTATTTAGGTCTTCTTTAATTTCTTTCACAATGCTTTATAGTTTTCAATATAGAAATCTTGCACATCTTTTGTTAGATTTATTTCTAAGTATTTGATGCTGCTTTTGATGCTATTTTAAATATTGTTTTTTACTTTCATTTTTCAGTTACTTGTCTCTAGTGTATGGAAATACATTGTTTTTTATAATTGACTTTTTACCTACAGATTTGTTAAATTTACTAACTCTAGTAGTTTTAAAATAGATTCCATAGAGTATTCCATGTACACAATAATGTCAGATATACATATTTACAAATATGTATATTTATAGCATATTTATTTGAAATATTTTTGCCTTTTTTTCTTATTAAATATTTGAGACTTCTAATAAAATGTTCAACAGAAGTCATCAGAGCAAATATCGCCACCTTGTTCCGGATCTTGGAGAAAAAGGGTTCAGTGTTTATTATTGAGTATGACGTCAGCTCTTAAGTTTTTCATAGCTGTCCTTCATCAAGTCGAAGAAGCTCCCTTTCATTCCTGTTTTGTTGAGAACTTGTATCATGAATGAACACTGAATTTTGTCAAATCTTTTTTATGTATATATTGAAA
The DNA here is from genome assembly GCF_014176215.1 of Rousettus aegyptiacus. Taxonomy (NCBI): domain Eukaryota; kingdom Metazoa; phylum Chordata; class Mammalia; order Chiroptera; family Pteropodidae; genus Rousettus; species Rousettus aegyptiacus. The sequence goes on from NW_023416309.1 coordinate 72,049,145, forward strand.
TGATCATATAATTATCTCCTTTAGTCTGATCATTGATTTTTACATCTTTCTTCTTTACTAGTATATGTGTTTAAAGCAATAAACTTCCTTCTTAGCACTATTTAGTTGTATTCCACAAACTTTCATTTTGGATTGTCATCATTCAGTTTGAAACTTTTTTTTTTCTCTTGTGATTTATTTTTTGGCCCATGGGTTATTTAGGGATAGTTTCCTTAATATCCAAATATTAGGGAATTTTCCATTTTTGTCTCATGCTTTCTTTCATCATAATGAAAATTTCTTTTTTATCTGTGATCATATTCCTGGACTTGAAATCTGACTGGTCTGAAATTAATAAAACTGTGCAGCTCTTTTATGCAAACAATTTCCATAATTTATATTTAAAGTGAGTTTCTTGTGAACTCATATAGTTGTCTTTTTTAAAAAATCTTGTCTGACATTCTTTGTCTTTTAATTGAGCAGTTTGTCTTTTTTATATATATATTTAATTGACTGCTAATATAGTTGGGGTTAAGTCTGCCATCTAGGTATTTCTGTTCTTTCTGTCCTGTCTTTTGTTTCTCTGTACCTCCTTTCTGCTTTGAGTGAATCATAAATTTTTAATATTTAGTTTTGTTTCCTGTATTTTTGTTTTTTTAGGTGAGGCAACCCTTGGTTGACAAAGATTGCAAGGACTGTGTCAGCTTAAAATCCCTTATTTTTTTATTTATTTTTTTATTTTTTATGCCTATAGCACCTGGTTTTCCTAGGCAGTCTACCTTCCAGGTACTAACCAGACCTGACCTTGCTTAACTTCCAAGATCAAATGCCTGTATTTTTTTTTTTTTAAGCTATAACTCTCGATAGTTGTAGTGGTAGTGGTAGTGGGTGTGTGCTTCAGTTTTCTTTCTTTTTTTTTTTTAAAGAAAGTGCTTTTAGCTTTGTCGCTCAGTATAATAGTCACTAGCCACATATGGCTATTTAAGTTTTAATTAATTGAAATATGAAAAAAAAATGTCATTGGCTATAGTATGGAGAATGGATCAAAAGGATTTAGGAGTAGAAACAAGAAGGTAAGTTAGGACATTGTCTTAGAAATACTAGAAAATTCTCGTGAGCTATTAGTAACAGAATTTAAGAGAAATGGTAGGACTAAGAGAAACTTGGGAGGGAGAATCAAAAATGGAATGTCCATTGAAAGAGAAGGAGAAGGAAGAAGCTCAGTCAGATGACTCCTAATATTTTGATCTTGGGCAAGTAGATGAATGGTGGTGCTGCTATTTGAGGAAAGTGAAAGAGTTTAGTTTTAGAGACCTTAAAAGTCATATTTGTAGGAATTTCAAGGTAGAGAGATAAGCGGTAGGCAGTTGGCTATATGGGTCAAGAATTTTGGAAAGCTATGTCTAGCAGAAAATTTTCAGGTTTATAATTTAAATATTGATGAACTAAAAGGTGTATAAAACCACTATGGTAGTATTATAAAGTAAAAATCTACAGAACTCTTAGGATTGCCAACATTTCAGAGGAAGAGCAGAACCTAGATAGAGCTTATAGATAGATGGAAGTAAAACTGAGAGAGAGTGTGTCATTGAATACAAAGGAAATAGAGTTATGAGTGAATTCTTAAATAACAGTGAAAGATTTTCTAGACAGGTATTATATAAATAATATTTGGCGAACTTGGCTTTCTAAGAAGCAGCAAAGTGCTTTGAAATTATTCAGTGCTTTTATCTTTTAGACTCCATTTATTCATTGCCTTTACCTTTTAGTATTTATTTTCTCTTGCAGGTGTGAGAGGTACAGAGATTAATAAAAGTTAGTTTCTGTCAGACTCTTTCTGTAAGAGACATGCATACAAGTAATTAGAATACAAAAATATAAAGGTCCATAAGTAAAAGAAGGTTGTAGGAAGTGCTGCAGGAAGTTAGAGAGAGCACCTAGCTTTTCTGTGTCTCTCATAGGATATTCTTTTTATATGGATTGCCCTTTCTCTGCTTCTTTATCCACATGGCCTTCAAAGCTCAGCTTGAGTCAAGTGTCATTCCAGAAATTTTCTTTGACTTACTTGTTTGTTTTATTTAATTCTTAAGAAAAAAAGTCATGTGTATTAGACAATGCATCTCTAATGCAATCACCAAAAAAGGAGAAAAAAAGAGAGAGAAAAAGAGAATCAAAGATGAAAAAATAATATATACTTCTTATAAGAAATTCCAACGATACAGAGAATACAACAAGGAGGATCACCCAGCATCCCACCACCTAAAAATAATCATTATTAACATTAGGTTAACATCATCTAGATATATCCTTATAGGTTTATACATATAAAAGGGTGGAGATAAATTTTACATAATTAGGACCTTACTATACATACTATTTTAAATGTTAAGTGCTTAATTTCACTTTTAGAAGATAAGTGTAAAAAAAGATAAACTTCACATGAAGAATTCTTATACAAGTGATAGTAATTACTAAAAGATAAATCTAAGATTAACAAAAAAATTACATAAAACTGATGCTTTGGTGATTTTATAAAGCTATGTTTATATGTTTTACTTTTTAAGTTTAATATGGCTCTGCTGTGAGTGATGAAAAAATGATCACCTTCAGTTCATTTCACCTTCCTCCTTGTCATTGCCCAACTGCTTCTTGGTTTTCAGTTGTAATTACAACTTCACTGTTTATAACATTTATCTACCTTTCTGTAACCTAATCCATATGTTTGTTTATTGTCTGCTCAGTATTTATGTGGATCATTTCTCACCATCATCTCTCTTACACCATGGTCTCTGGCTTCTCCATTCTAGACGTCATTATTTTTTTTCACCTCTTGGTTGGCTAGATTTCAATATCAAGTAGTTTTCTTAAAAAGGACGCTGGTAGTCCCTAAAGTCTTCTATAGTGTCTGTCTGTCACCTTTATACTTGAATGACAGCTTGGCTGGCCATAAATTTGTTGGGTCATGCTTTCTTTCCCTTGAACTTTTGACATTTCTCCTCTGGGTCTGGAATTGTGTTAAACCAGTTTTTTCTTTACAACTACCGTTTTTCCCCTTTTTTTGAATCAGAGTGGCAGTTTTCAAAGAACATACATGGGTTCTTTACCCCTTTACTCACTGCACTTGGGAGAATTATTACTGGGAAGGACCACCACAGTTCTGATACTTTGATGTGAACCAGGATATTTGAAGGTTTTAACCATGCATCTTTGTTTTCCTTTCTAGAGATAATTGATGACCTTGCCAACCTGGTGGAGAACACAGATGAGAAACTTCGCACTGAAACCAGGCGTGTGAATATGGTGGACAGAAAGTCAACATCTTGTGGTAAGAGAGAGCTATAGTTAGGGTTCTGCCTCTCTCATCGCTTGTGGTTTGCACTGCTCTGAGTTTCCCACGTTTGTCTAATTACTGCAGGGGTTGGTTGCTCTCCTAAAATAGGCAGTCCCATTTGATGAAGTATTGAAATTACTAAAAGATAACTAAATTTCATTAAAATGAAATGGATTGTTATGAGTTCAGGGGAAGTATAATGCATTAATGAAACATTTCTGTGGGCTTGTAGAGAATAATAGTTTGGGAAACGGTATGACACTGTGCAGATTGGTGGTAGTGTATCTCCTGGGTTTTAAAGAAAATCTTGATTACAGCTGTGCCTCCTTTTAATCACAAGCTGAATTGTTGAAGTTTGAACTCCAGAGCAGTTAAGAGCCCAGGTTCTGAAGTCTAAATGAGTTCAAATCCTATATTGAATGATGTTACTTTTGACAGTCACTTTACTCCTTAATACCTCGTACATAAAATGAGGATTCACATGCCAAGGTAAGAATCTCTTGAAGTGAGTCTTAAGATGTTGATTCCCAGGCTCTCCACTAGAGGTTCTGATTGAGGAGGGCTAGGTTGGATATTCTGCAGGTACTTAATATTCTGCAGAAATTCTCATGCAGATTTCTGTGTAAATTATATATTGCCTGTGCACAGTGCCTTGCCCAGGGTAAGCGATGATAAATGGTGGGGATAGTAGTAGTCGTCACACTGGTTGTTATGTGGTGGTTCATCACACAAAGGTGCACCAAGTTTCTAAAGCTAATACTTTTGTTGTAAATAGAAATACAATAACAGTAAAAAACAAACAAACAAACAACAACAAAAAAAAACTAGCAATCTGAGCACATGCTTTGCCTAACTTGTAGCCCTTTAAATATGAAAAATATAATGGATTCCCTCTGATCTATCTAGTTTTAGAACAAAGACCTCTGTGCAAGGGTCACTTGAGACATATAGCTCGAGAGGCATCATCACCTTCCTTGCCTGTTTTCTGGTTAAACAGACATCTAGAACAACAGGGTGAGAGAGAAGCAGGCACTTCTCTCTGGGACTCCAGAACCTCGGAGGAAGTGGAACTCCGAGGGGATCTGCCTGCTTCCCTTTTATCACCTGTTCTGCTCCACCTCCCAACCCCAGTTCTCATCCATTGGATACAAACCGTCTGTGCTATCTGTTCCTGCAGGCGTGTGCTTCCTTCTTCCTGCCAGAAGCAAAGCCTCCTTTATTTTGCCTTATCAACCTTCTCACATAACTTCTGTCCACAGGGTCTTTGTTCTTTGCACCAGATTCTGAAACTTTGGAGACAGAGTGATGTGGGTTCACTCCCACCTCCTTTGCTTATTATCTTTGATTTCTGTATAAACTTAATCTTGCTGAGCTTTAGTTTCCTCAGCTATAAAAAAAATTGGATAACCTGGTTATCAAAATTAAATTGTAGAGAATATGTAAAATGTCTAAAGCTGGCCGTCTCCCCTGAATTTTCATATTTATGTGGAGGTGCCTTAGAGCATTGTGGTTAGTGGGCTCTAGAGCCTAGACTCACATCCCACCTTCACCATTCACCAGCTCTGTGACCTTGGCAAAGCCCAAACTCCCCTTTACCTCCGTTTTCTCATCTTTGAAATGGTAATGAGAGGGTTATTGTAAGGAATAAATGAATTAATATAAAGATGTAGTTGTAGATATAGATTATATTGATATAGATAACATATAGATATATAGATATATAGCACTTAGAACAGTGCTTGCCACGTAGTAAGCAGTGAGCAAGCATTAGCTATTATCATTATATGTCTAAAGTGGGAAGAGCCTTCCCAATTCAGTAGCCACTTTCCTGAGGTCTTTTTTATGTAGTAAGCAATTATGTTGCTATTCATTTGGAATGAACACATGCATAGACATGTTAGTAAATTTTTATATTTGCAATGTAGTGGCCCTTAGTATATGTCATTCATGAAATCATAATGGAGAATGTTACTCCTACCGTTGCCAGTTTTTTATTTTATAGTTATTACCTAGTGTTGGTATTTAAACCCAGAAATTTCCATAAAAATTTCTGAGCTGAACTCTGTTTCATTTTTTTTTAAATAGAAGGAATTTAAAAACTCCCAGAATTACTGAAATGAATATTTTTAAAACTTTGTATCTTAAAATATGTTGACTGATAATTTATCTCATGTTTCATTTCTATTTAGTTATGTGTTATATATTATATAGTAGGTATAATATTTAATATCTATTATCCATATTAGAACTGTATATAGTGACTCAGAAAGGAGAAGTGGTGGAGTATAAGACTGTTTAGGTACTGAAAGAAGAAATTTCTTTATTCTTTCAATGGAACTACTTTAGAGAGATTTTTTTTCTCTTATTTCTTAAATTTTTTCCTAATATTTATTTAGCAGTTCCATCAATATTGTAGATCAACACCCAAATAACTGTCCTTATACCATTTCTGATGCCCGATACCTTTAAAGGAAAATGTATTGTATTTGTGTTTTTAAAGAGAAATTTGTAATTATATATGTGTTCATTGACAGGCAGTGCTAGTTTTCACACTAGTTCAACATGTGGCCTTCAAAGCTCTAGGGAGGTCAGACTTGTATTTATGACACTCAGCAATTAAATTCTAAGACTTTCATTGATCAATATTAAGCGTTTGAACAGAAGGCATATTGTGGAATTTACTAGTAGAGTAGGTCTAGCAGCCCTTGGCAAAATTAGACCTTTTATTTAAATAATTGTTTTATTGTGGTAAAATATACATACCATAAAATTTACCATTGTAACTAATTTTTTAATAAAATTTTTTATTTTTCACTTATAGTTGGGATACAATATTATATTAGTTTCAGGTGTACAGCATAGTAATTAGAGATCCATATGACTCACAAAGTTATATATATCACCACAATAAATGTAGTACCCCTCTGCCCCCATACATATTTATTACAATATTATTGACTATATTCGTTATGCTATACTTTGTATCTCTGTGACTATTTTGTAACTAGCCACCTGTACTTCTTAATCCCTTTCCCCATTTTCACTGATGCCCTCCAATCCCCCCTCCCATCTGGTGACCCGCAAATGTTTTCTGTATCTATGAGTTTGTTTCTGTTAATTTTTGTTTGTTTATTTGTTTTGTTCTTTAGATTCCATATTTACATGAAATCAAATAGCATTTGTCTTTCTCTATCTGACTTACTCCATTCACTTAATACCTTCTAGGTCCATCATGCAATGTAACTATTTTTAAGAGCTCAGTTCAGGGGCACTAAGCACATTTATATTGTTGTGCCACCATCACCACGATCCATCTCCGGAACTTCTTTTTCATCCCAAACTGAAACTCCGTCCCCAATAAACACTATCTCCTTATTTTCCCTCTCCTAGCCCTTGTCAATTACCATTCATTCTACTTTCTGTCTCTAGGAATCCGACCACTCTAGGAACCTCACATAAGTAGAATTGCACTGTGTTCATCCTCTTGTGTCTGGCTTGTTTAATTTAGCATAATGTCTTTAATATTCCTCCAGTCATAACATGTGTCAGAATTTCCTTCCTTTTGTAGGCTGAATAATATTCATTGTGTGTGTGTGTGTGTGTGTGTGTGTGTATTTGGTTGGTTTGTCCATTTCTCTGTCAGTGGACTCTTGGGTTGTTTCCATCTTTCGACTAGTGTAATAATGTCACTATGAACATGAGTGTACAAATATTGGTTCAAGTCCCTGATTTTCTTTGCATATATCCGGAAGTGGACATGCTGTATCAATGGTGTTTTATTATTTTGGGGAAAGAACCACCATATTAACTTGACCTTTTATTTTATTTCCAGCATATAAACTCTTAGGTACTTATCTGATAGAGCCTTTTTGCAGACAAGAGTCAGAGACTTCCACATCCTGAGAGGGATAGGCAAGTAGGGCTAAAGTTAAGGGTCTGAGCTCACTTCACTTGGGCTGTGTAACAGGGGACCCTACTTCCGATGATGATGATGATGATGATGATGATGATGATGATGATTAAATTGGAGCCTCAAAGAGCTATACCCTTAGGATAAAAGTGAGCCAGAAGTAAACTTGCCTTTGAGAATTGTGGAGAAAGCAGCCTTGGCACTAAACAGAATAGAAGAAAAAGAAAGGAAAACACTAAAGTTCCTGATAAGTTGTGGTCACAGAAAGGCCCTCATGCAGATTTGCACCCTAGGTATCCTGAATTTGGTTTGAAGCGGACTCACTTGTTATAGCTCCAGGTGCCTGGCAAAAACAATGAAATGCCTCTTTGGAGAAAGGTGTGTTTATCCTAAATCTCTAGAATCAACCCAAAATAAGTTTTTCAGGGCAATGACCAGCACACAGTCAAAGATAACCCAGGATACGTGGAAACAGCAAAACATAAGCCAGGACCAGCAACAGACCACAGAAACTAATCTGTACAGACTTGCAGCATTAGAATTATCAGATGTGGATGATAACATCAATTATGCTTATTATATTTAAAGAAATGAGAAGCTTGAAAGTATCTTTAGGGAATAGGAAACTAGAAGAGTAACAGAAAATTTGAAAAGGGACCACATAGAACTTCTAGAAATTAAAAAAAAAAAACTGAAATTCAAAACTCAAGGGACATATTTGATACTGAAGAGAATCAACCAGAGACAGATCAGAAAAAAATAAACCATATTCTCTTTCCACAAATGCTAGCATTTATAAGAGAATTGCCAAATGCCATGGAGGTTAAATTACTATCTTAATAAAAAAGGCATTTAGGTACCAGGGGCTTAGTCCAAGATCCTCAAGACAGAACAAAGAGTTAATCACCTGATCTTCCCAAATGCAAGGCTAAATTGATCATTTTATATGTAAACACATACCTATACATACATGAAACTGCAAGCATGGTTTGTTTTAACTATGTTGCGGGGGAGAGTTAACCAACTCAGTCAAGTGTAACTTGGTCACTGTTCACATGAAACTCTATTACTGTTTAACTCAGAGCACTTGAGTGAGCTGAGGATAGCAGCCGGCACATCATCATTTTACTTAAGGGAGTGCAAAAATAGGTTGCGAACCGTGAAATGGTCTTTTGTTTCCCTATCCTCAGCATATCTTCCTTGCTGATCTGATGTATCAGTCATAGATGCTTTCACAGTGAGGAAATTTCTAGTTATAAGTACAGACTGAATTGCAAGGGGGCCACACAGAACGGCCTGGTGATGAATTTGTTTGTTCAGTTGTTAACAAAGGATTCAAGCACCTCTTTGTGAACCTTTCACTCGGAAGCCCAGGCTTTAAAATTTTTACTGAGATCTGTGCATGGTTTTTCTTCCCTTTTCTTTGCCCATCGCCATCTCAATAATAGCATCAAGTAGAAAACAATATTGTCTTTTCCAGCTTCTAAATGCAAATTAGACTGATATTTTCCATTGGTAACTATATATATTTTCAGATCTGTTACTTGTATTAAGGACATCTACATAAAAGCAGGATCTTTGTAATTGCAGTTTAAATATTCAGTGTGCCTAGTTCTCATTAGAATTCAAAATAGAGCCTCGTCTGAGTCTGACGGACGGACGGAGCCAATTGTGAAAGACCAGACTAAGAATTCTGAATGACTCGGGTTGAGGGACAGTGTTGCTTCTCAGCATATTGACTATTACATAATGTTGGCGAAGCACATTTATTGTGATTTCAGCAAGGTTTCAGTGATATGGTTAGAGATCAGTCCGACTATCATTGAATTAACAGTTTTTCAGCCTGTGAAACCATTGGATTTGCCTTCAGCTCTTTGGAATATGGTCGTCCTTGGGAGGTGGAGCAGTTCAGTGGTTAAGGGTAGCATAGCACAGGACGGCAAGGGCGGCAAGGGCGTGGAGCCAGACAGACCTGGGTCACAGTTTTGGCTCTGCCCACTTACAACCTGGGTTGAGCCATTTGCCCTCTCTAAGTTTCAGCTGCCTTCTCTATAAAATGAGGGTAACAATTGCTAGTTCCCATGGTTATTCTGCAAACTAATGAGAACAAGTTGGGTGGCATAATGACTGGTGCTAGAGGGTCCTCAATAAAGGCCAGCTATGTTAAATGTGGGTTTAAATTGGTTGCTGAGCACCGTCTCAATGCATAAGACTCAGAGGCTCTTAGCTCTGTGTGAAGACAGCATGGAAGGGCCTTTAAGGAAAATGGTGATGCCTTGAGTAAGGTATGCAGGGATATTCTGGAGCTAGGAAGTTAGCATCCTCATTGATTAGAAATGGAGTTGATTTTTTAAAAATTAATTAAAATTTAGAATTGTAGCTGAAGCCCATTACCCATCATGAAATTAACGAATGCCACCTATAGTGCATGTGTGGATGGAGATGGTGCTGCCTTACCTTGGTATAGCACTGAACACACTTGTTCTTATATTAGCTCTTTTGAACCTAATACAATATAGGTATGAAACTGAGTTCTAAGTTGTCTGGTTTATTTAACTGACCTTAGAGACAGTTTACTCTCCAAATGAATTGTTTTTAAAACCCTACTACAAACACAAACAATCTGGAGCAAAAGAATAACCGCACAGGATCTTTTATTTATCTTACTATTCATCTAGAATATTCTTCTTGGCTATTGTTTCCTCACTTCTTTCTCTTACCCTCCTTTGTTAAAATAATCTAGTTAGTTAAATTCTATAGCTCCCTTTTTCTTTACATACATGTGTCTGTCTCTATATCATCGTGTCATCTTTCATTCAGTCTCTATGGAGAAATGCCCAGTCCTCTACATGAAGGTATGTCTGCCTTCAAAGCCTTCTCTTCTTCAAGCTTAGTGCTGCTTGTGTTGCCCATTCATTCATTCTTTTCTTCTTCCATGCCAGCATAGTTACTGGGTATCATCCGGTGCCAAATATTAGAGCTGAAAGGTACTTAAGGCACAGTTTCTGCCCTTAGGGAACTTAGAGCATGGGGGCTGGGGACACATGGCGTAAATCACTCATGACTATAGACAGCATAGGAGGAAAAGGATCTTAGTCAGCCTAGGGAGGTCAGAGGTGCCAAGAGGACATAACACTGCAGCACAGGTCTGAAGAAATGAGGAGAGGCTTCCTCTGGGAAAGCTCAAAACCAAAATAATCAGGGAGGGTATGCTATGATCCCATTTAAGTGAGGTGAGGAGGGAAGAAAAAAGGGATGGAGAGAAAGAAGGGGCAACACAAGAATCCAGTAAGTACTGTGTGGAAGTGTTCATTAGAGCATGACAAGTACAGAAGAGCAGATGTAGTTAACAGTGGTCACTTCGAAGTGCTGTGAGGAGGCCAGGCTTGGAGCTGGATAATGGGGTATTATCAGTGTTTTCTTTATATGTCTTTAGAATTTTTTTTAATAAGCCTGTGCAACTTTTGTTACTTAAAAATTAATTAAAACTTGAGGGAAAAAAATACTTTTACTCAAGATTTTGGTACTCCCAGTCATTTCTTTTCCTACAAGTAGTATTTTCATAAAAATACAATAATACTGTATTTGTAAGCCCTTCTATTTTTTTTTAACATTTTAATATAGACCTGTTTTCCTTTTTAGTACTATTAGTGCCATTCTACGAAGTGGCTATACTATCATTTACTTAAGTACTCCCTTTTTGGGACTTTTAGATTATTTCCACAGTTTTCTATATAATTAATGCTGTGTTACATACATATATCTTTTTTCTATATTTAGGATTTTTTTCTATCAGGCAGGGTTTGAGTTAGGATGCTTCCAGAGACTGGCTCTGGGTTTCTTATAATGGCAGGACCAAGACTGGAAGGTTGTTTGAGGTCCAGAGAGGTGACAGGAAGCTGGAGAGCCAGGGTTCAGAGCAGCCGCACCTGGGCAGGAAGAGGGAGGTCGGGATGCTGAAGCCAGAGGTGCTGAGTGAGGCCACTGCCTCTGATCAGCTCAGCCTCTCCTGGTGCAAGGAGGAATGCCAAACTGGCCAAGCCTAGCTGCTGTGGGTGGGCAGAGGGAGAATCTGACCCTGTTGGCATTCCTGGTGGGAAGTAATGCATTGTCTCCTGCCAGGACTTCACGTGATGCGAGCTCCCTCAAAATGGAAATGAGGGTTAAATCTGAACAGCCAGGGAAAAAGAAACAAAACATGTTGTCCATTACAGATATATTTCCCAAGCAGATTTATTTAGACCCAGGGTGCAAGTAGTGTTAAGCCTTTTGATATATATTACCAAATTGCTTTCCAATAATGTGTCAGAAACCATCCACAACCCAGACTTATTAGTGACAGGTTCTTGCTAAAATGCAGCACCTCTCTTCTCTCTTTAAATAGCTTCTGGTATTTGAGATGTTTCTGTCTGTCAGAAATGGCTCTTTTTCCTTGATTTCTGTGACATAGCATTACCCTGAGATTTATCCTACCACTCCAATTGCTTACTCCTTCCCTTCCTTTGTTCTGTTATTTGTTGAATGCCACTGTATGCCAAGTGATAGGATCAAAAGTCAGAGAAGACCTGGTGTCTGGCCTCACGGGGCACTCAGCCTAGCAGGAGGGCAGCAAACTCAGGGCAGCGCAAGAAAAGCTCTGCTAGATGTGCACAGGGCACCGTGGAAGCAACCTCATTAGAGCCACTGGAGCTCATTGTAGAAAACTGACTAGAAATGTAACAAAGACAGGTGGGAGAAAATAGTATTTCAGGCAACAGGAAATACAGACAGGCTCGAAGGAGACACTAAGGCAGCCAACACTACTTGGTTTCTCAAACAACAACTAGGATTGCCTACTAAGATCAAGGATGCCTGCTAGACAGGTAGGCTAGACCAGGTCTTGGAGAGCCTTGGGTGTTAATTTTGTTTTCCTTTGTCTCTTGCATTATCTTTTCTTCCTCTTCTATTGAGGACAATACTTAGGGCTGACTCCTCTGCTCTTTTTTTCTTGACTCTTTTTTCTTTAAGCTACTTTATTAACTGGCTTCATGGACAACTAACAGTTCTGCATCTCAGAACTGAACTTCTCCTGAAGCTCAAGGTCTGTGTCTTTATGTGCTGCCAGTCACTTTCTCTTGACTGTCCCCTAGCACCCTCTCAATCTGTACATGTTCTTTGTAGACTCATTATCTTTATCCCAAAATAGGCTTCCTCCTCCATGCTTCCTATTTTTTCAGGCTTAAACCTTCCTTCATCCTTTAAAATGCTTTTAGAGACCAGAGAGAAACATTCATGAATGAAATGAAATGGGTCACTGTGATTATATCTCCAGTGGCAAGCTAGAGAATAAACAGCAGATCTCTGCCAGTGGGAATGCACGCCTAGAATTGCCAGATCATCTGTTTGTTTATTTTTTTGAAGAGAAGCCTGAAATCTGGATTTTTAAGTGAAATCTTCCAATATTTTAGTGTTGACAATAAATTAACATTTAAAAATATTCCGTGTGGGCCAAATAACACATGTTGCAACATATTACTTTGGGACCTCTCTTTCACATCTATCGAGTCAGCCCCTATGCTGTTTGAGGATAGCTCTCAAATATCTCTCTCCCCTTTTCATCACTTTCTGTCCTTACCACTCTATTTCTGGGTTTTGTCATGTTTACATAGCCATTAAAAAAATCATGAAATCGTCTGTGTATTGGTACAGAAAAATGTGTATGATTGTAACTTTGATCATATTTATATAAACTGTGACCCCATCTTAGGATTTGGTATCTGAATACAGCATATATCTACCCAGGAATCAGAATTACCAAGATAAATGAGTCCCTCTCCTTAAGGTGCTCTTATTTTTTTAAACATGCCTTTTTCAATTGATTTCAAACTGTTTCCTCTCCTAGATATAGCTGCTATATTTTAGAAAAATGACTTTTTTCCATCATGCACATGCACACAATAGGTACTAAGTAGTAGAATCATATTGCTAAAGCTCTTAGGAGACCTGCTTCTGAAATTCAAGAGAATACTGGGCCACTCTGATGAATATATTGGAATTTCTAGATATTCACTGCAGAAGTTAAAACATACAACTCAAAGACCTCACCTTCTCTTGACACCCTTAAATGCTCCCTCCCTCCTGGGCCCTGAGGTTGCTCATGAAATTTGCATAACACAGGTGTGAAATGTTTGTGGTCAGATATCTTTTATATGTAACCACATCACTGTTGTCTGCTTTGATTTTGAGTTCCTGCTATTTAACTATTGTAGCCCATTTTTCTGCTAACAGCATTTATTTGGGGAGCAGAAATAGGAGCAGTAAGTTCAAATGTTGATGCTTCAGCTTAATCCAGGCAAAATGAAGCTCTGGAGAGAAGCACAAAATTGGAAAACCTTTATTTAATGGAAGGTGATTGATAGGGGCTGACAGCCTCAGAGCTATCACCATGACCACCTCAGAGGCCTCCACGCTTCTATAATCTGTTATGAGGCAGTGACTTTTCCCATCATCAAGGGGTCAGAAGTGATCACAAAGTAAAATCGTTTTTTGATTATTGTTTTGGCTCGGTGTGGTTTGGAAAGATAAGGTGTGATATCTAAGAGCGGCTTCTGTTGTTATGGAGTAATAATTACACTATATGGACCTTGGTTGATGCTACTCCCGCTGATGTACGTGTTTGTGCATGTTTTCTGGTAATGTTTGTTCACCAATGAATTCATCTGCTTTCACTGACCCTATGGGACCAGCAAGTACTGCTGCATTTAGAAAGACTATCATTTGGCCTGGGGCAGAATATGTTTTACATACTCAGAGTATACTTTACTTCTGTTTTTTGTCTACTACTTATTAAGGAAGAATGCCCCGTCACCACTAAAGATATTTTGCCAACCCAAACTAATCCTTCAGGAGTTCACCATTACACTCAAATGCTTCTCATTCACATACTGATTTTATTTCATATTTTTAAATTAAAATTAAGTGAAGAATTGAATTCTAGTTGTGACTAAAATTACCCAAGCTAAATAAGCCTGGGAAGGAAGTCGCTTGATGTCTTTTTACATGTAAAATCAGTGCCTTAGCCTAGACAGTCTGTGAGATTCCATCCAACTCTCCCATCCTCTTTCCAAACCCCTTTGAAGAAAATTAGACAGTCCCCTCCACCCTACACGCAGGTACCAATGAATCAGAGCTGAGCCAGGGGTCTAGGCCAGACCTTTGTCAATCTTCTCCTTTCACAAGGGTGGCCAGCACCAGGTGAGCTACTTGCTGAGGTCAGTCATACCTAAATAGAGACGTGTACCTTAAGTGCTATGTACTGCTGTGTTGGTTGAAATTTTTTTTGAACAAACATAATTTTTCTCATCAAAACAAAACAAGAAAGATAGATAGGGAAATGTTTTAATGAAAGGTATGGGTTTTAGTATGTATTTGGATAGAAAAGTAAAGTGATTGGGTTATTGACAATAACTCAGTTCTGTGTTCAAAAGTAGTTGATAGATAGGGATTCCTTATGTTTTTCTCTAAAGTTAGCATTATAGCTCTGGAGCTATTTTTAGTTACATATATTAAAGTGAGATGGTAGGCATTTTTTACTTTTTGAGAAAATTTTCTAAAATTTAAGTTTCGTAGAGATTTTTATGCCTTTCCCTCCTTAAAAATAGAAACTATAAAATGAATTAAGTGGAATGTAGCTGGTTTTAGGGTTATTAAAGTCACAATTATTTACAAGTGGATTATCTTCTTTTTGTATTATCAAAACAAAAATTTTAATGTCAGATCACCTTTCTGAATTTCTCGTGTGTGCCATTCTGTTTGAGACCCCCACCCCCGACCCCAGTCGCAGCTAGTTATATGTATATACTAAGAAAATGAGATGGTTTTTACTATTAGCTGTGATACGCAACACTGCATACAAGAAACAATAACCATTGATAAAAGGAGTTGAATAGAAACAAACAAAATTAAAGGAGTTGTAACATTTTTAGAAATTAAAATAAAATAATTAATACCTATGTGTATAATTTCTAACTCTGTACAAAGCCTCTCTGTCAACCACTTTTGCTGTTCTGTCCATGAGACAATCCCTACTCCTACTGCTGTTCGCCATGCAGCCTGCTTCGTAGCAGTGTCTCTGTGAAAAGCGGCTCAATTACAAAGCAGTGCTTACAGTCCAGAGGATCTGCCCTTGTAACTTATTGGTCCTGATGATACAAATGCTCACTTGGAACTGCACATGACTAAATGAAGTAGGAGGGCTTGGGTAGTTTAAGGGAACTTGTGGTATTCAGAAAACAGATAATTCTCCTTTACCAAACCTCTTAGAGATGTACTGTTATGAATCCGAATATTAACCTTTAAAGAACTTGACTCTAGACGTTGTTGCATTAATGAAAATTTTAATGGCTTCGACAGAACCTCATTGGTGACTCAGTATTTATTTTTTGGCTCACAATTCCTATTTCAGAGCCAGGCAATAATGACAATTTTCAGTCATTGAACCAGTACTAAATTCCTCATTTTACATCACTATTAAGTTTTCTCTGCCTCTGAGTGTGAGCACGGAGATCGATTTCTCCAGATTAGCAGCCGAATGGTCTTTGTGTTGGACTGGGTATCAGTGGTCCGTGACACAGGCCTCCTCCCGTGGCACCCCTCAGGTCTCTCCTTGTGTCGCATGTACCACTGCTCGGAGCTGACCGCAGTCGGGTGTGCATCTCAGTGGCCTCAGGAGAGCACATGTCCTGAACAGACTCTGCATGTCCTTCCACACTTGACTTGTGTATACAAGAGTCCTTCTCCCTTTTTTGACTATTAGAGCAGCAATTCCTTTCAAAATGACTCTTGGATTTTTGAAAAGCCTTTTTAAAAAAAAAAAAAAAAATTTGCAGAAATGGATCTAAGATTTTTTTCATCATTGTTTGGTATTTGTCTAGTATAACCTCTTACCTGTAAACACACAGAGAAATGGAAAGAAAACTACACATAGTCACTTTTGAAAATGAGTAAATATGGCCATGGCAGTAGCACAACAGTGTGACTATACTTAATGCCACTGAGCTGTACGCTTAAAAATAGTTAAGGAGGGAAATTTCATGTTATGCATATTTTACCATGATAACATTTTTTTCTAATTAAAAACAATAAATACTTGGTGCTTCCCATTCCATGAAATTACGCAAAGTTAGAACAATATAATCTCTAAAATTCCTTGGCATTTTTAAAACAAGGTGCCACACTGCTCAATGCAACCATTTTTCATGTGATATGGTAACAGAAACTTAATAATCAATATAGATTTACCTAAACAAAACAGAAATAGAAACAAAATGGCTTTAAAAACCAGAAGATCTCTCGAAAATAAATATAAGTGAATTAAGCATTCCTGTTGCTATATCTTATTCTTGCCATTCTTATTTTATTAGTAGGGTGCATTTAACTGATCGCTGATATATTCATACATCCAAAACATTGGAATTTATTTTTGAAACCTAGAGGGAAAGTTTTCTGCCTGGAATGTTTGATTTGCAGAGACTCCTCTAAGCCTATTATCAGTTCTTTTTGTATAATTTCAGTTGCATGTACTCATTTTACTATGTTTGTTTTATCCTTACTAATAAGGGATGCCTTTACTTAGTCCATTTTGCTACTCCGACTTCCATTTGTTTACAGATAATGAAGTCTCAGAGTCAGGGGACATGACTTTCATTTTAGTTAGGCAACAGGCACATCTTACTGTGACATTGAATTTGTTTTATACGCAATTGCTTAGAAAGGTTAAACTTCCAGTCCTATCCAAAAAAAAAAAAAAAAAAGCATTTCTTTGTGACTCAAATTTACATCTCTTTTGTCTGTTTTTTTGTTGTTGTTGTCGTTTTATTTTAACTATGCTTCGCTTTCTTTTTTAAAAAATATGTGATCTGGACCTGCTTCCAGTGGGTTGTCTCATTACCTAAATTATTTCTTAAGTTGTGTCTTATATTTGTGGTGGCATGTGATGGCTCCAATCAATTTAATAGTCATAATATGATTAAGTTTAACTATTCTTCCCTCCCTGCAAAAAAAAAGAAAAAAAGGTACCTTTATTTCCCATTGCATAAATAAACTCTAGACCTTTGGCAAAATTTAAGGGAAAAAAGCCCTTATAGCTTATAAGTACTAAACAAATATATTTCTAACTGCTTTGCAGAGTGAAAACTATGATTGTGACCTAATTGTATGTGTAAGGGGTGAGGGAAGGGAGCACTCACTGGAAGGAGCTTCTGTTTGTCCTATGACTGCTTTTTCTAACCCTTACCAAGGTGAACATAACATAACTTGCCTTTGGCAAATCAGAAGATTTAACTTAAATAAAGGCATATATGGGTTCTTTGGAACAAGAGAAATGAAAGTCATACATATTATACCAATAGTCACCCTCAAAATGAACCCAGAATTATTATCTGTTTTTCCTTCCAAGGTGATAATACAAACTAGGTTTGTCTACACCACTCATTTCAAATAAGCCCACCCAAGTGTCTCTGGCATTGCTGAATGCCTGGAAAACTGTTCAGTTTGTAGGTGACAAAAGGTAATAAGGAGCCCTTTGGAGAATTTCTGTTTCGAGATTTGAGGCTCTCTATGCAACCTTTCCGCCCAGGGCTGATGTGTTTATTTTGAGGGTAGTAACTCCCACAGACAGTAATATCTCTTTTCCTCCATGTTAATACTGAAAGTCAGGCTCACACTTCCTTTGCTCCAGTGAGAGGATGTTGTAAATAATCCTAAGTAGGTTCTCTGAGCAAACAGCCCTGTAGCACTAGCAGCCTCAAAGGGTCTCTCTTTGATGGGCTCTGCACTCTGACATCAGCCAGTCACTGGGAGCCTTAACACACCCACCTTGAAGTTAAATCTGTGGCTCTGGGGTGCTGGACTCTCCCTGTACTCCTGTGCTGCCCCTCTGCCTCTTTTCTCTCTTCTCTCTTTTGAGTCTTTTTTTTCTTCTTTCTTGTTGTCTCTTAATTCAAGTCTTCCCCTCTCCATTGCTCTTCTCTATTCATCATCTCTAAAGGTAAGAATAGACCTTTCAAAGGCCTGTCTCCTGAGCCTCATCCTACCCTCTCAGCCAGCATCTATCAAACCTTGCTACCCCCTATGTTTGTTTGTCCCAGCCAGTTACTTTTCCCTTGATGTGTCACGGAGCATGGAGCCATGTGGAAGTGTGTTATAGAATAGAACAGAATATAGGAAGAGTTGTTCAAGAAGTGCATTTTTTAAATGTTATTGAATAGTATTTTTATGATATAATCTGAAACTTTCTTTTTAAAAATATCTTTGTATCTGCTTTCTTGCCATTTCCATTACTTATTTGAAAATCTGCTGAAAATAGTGCATTGCACTTAAATAATGTAGCATAGCTGCATTTTGCAAAATCGAAGACCAAAGCAGCCTTCTCCTAACTCAGTTTCATCTCCTCATTGAAAGGTATTTTAGTTTTTGGTCATCTGAGCAGTATGCCAGCCAATTTTAACATCAGTCAGACTTTATGGAGAAGGCTCTGTCATGCATTTAGCTACTTAGTTTGGAAACTGGCAAATATCCTCTTTACTTTAGGACTTCACATAGAGGTAAATTTGCCATCTTCTAGAGCTATATGACTTTAAGATAAAACAATTAAAGTTGGATTATACTTTTGCTATCATAGCCATAGATGAGGCGCTGTACACTTATTAGCTCTTTCTGGTATTGAGGACTTCTAGAGGTTTTGCAACTTTTTTTTTTTTTATCCTCAGGGAGGCTCTGTTAGTTCAGGGGTCAATCATGAAAAAGAGTAGCCATACAAGATATTCTTCCAAAAAGAGACTTAATACAGAGAACTTGTTACAATATTGTTGGAATGACAGAATAAAAGGGGAGAACAAAGTAATCCCGAAATTAGTAACTGTGTGAAGCAGCTACTACACTTAGACCTGGGAGGAGGAAAGTGCGGACATGGTGTTCCTGAGCCCAGGAGCATACTCCCTACTGTGCTCCTGGGATTGCTGCTCAGCCAGTGCTAGAACCGCCTAGGACGGGGCTCCTGGGTGGTGCTGAGACCATGAGGAGATGCCACCAGACCAGAGGAGGGCCTCACTGGCTCTGGGCCTGCGAAAGGGAGGCTTCCATGGCTGCTGCTGGGATCACCAAGGGAATGAAAATACTTGCAGAGACACTGCTAGCAGTAGATGAAGAAAGAGAGAAACAGCTTCATTTCTCTTCTTGATTTCTGAACTCCTACTAGTACCTTATATTGGCAGAACATAACAGGAAACTAGCTGGTAAGGGACCTTGGGAAAATTAGTTTTCAAACTCCAAGCCCCAGCATGGCAGAGTAGAGAAGGGCAGTTATGCTGTTGGGAGGCACATAGGTTCTTTCCATGGGGACCATTGATATATTCTATGTGTATTTCACTGAAAACCATCTGAGATGTCTTCTGAGCCTTTGATATTTTTTTCAGAATTAAGTTTTTCATGTAATCTAAAGGACTGGAAAAGGTTTATATGTATTCTAAAGGATTGTTGATTCGAGCCATTCTTATGGTCGTGCCGGTCAGTATCAATTTCAGAAAACCCCAAAATATATAGATTGTCATTAACAGAAGAAAGCCTTGTTGTCACATTGAGCTACTGAAAGGAATGATGCCATTTCTCCTACTTGGCAAATGGACCTACCGCCTGTATACTAAATAACCGTAGGTATGAGCAAATGAACAGTAGTTGGACTTAATGTCTTATAGTTCAGCTGACTTACACCCTTCAGTTCTTTTCTTTCTATTTCTTTTTTTTTTGTGAAAGAAAGAACTATGGAAAGTTGTCTTTTAAAAGTGACAAACAGAAAGACCCTTTGAACACCTTCTGCAGTTTTAAGGAGTAGAAGGTAAAGTCGAAGAAATCTTTCTGAAATTAGAACCAAAAGACACGGGGGGATATCAAAATTAGAGGATCAGTCCAAGATCCAAATAATAGGAATGTCACAATGAGAAAACAGGAGCAGGGAATTTTCAAGGGTGATAATACAAGAAATTTCCCTAGAGTTGAGGGAAGGGAGTGGCCATATTGAAAGAGTTCACAAGGTACCCAGCTTCAGAAATGAACAGAAGACCCACCTCAGGATACAGCATAATGAAATTTTAAAACCCCCAGGAAAAGATAAGTTCCTATAAACTTCCCAAAGGAGCTGGGGTTGTGGGGAGAGATCACATTCAAAGGGTCTGATCAGAATGGTATCTAGTCTCCCAGCAGTGGAGTATTGCAAGAAGCTCCCTAAATAAGAAAGTACCTTCCCTAAATGAGAAAGACATCTGGGAAGGAGAGCTGTGGTGCTAGAAATGAGGGAGAGAAAGAAAGAGAACTCCCTAGATAATAGCAGTGGGAAGACCCAGGCTATCTACTGTGCAACAAACAGAACCACCATTCCAGAATAGAGCTAGAAGTCAGGGGAGAAATTAGATTGATGTTTCCCTGCATGAAAAATTGCAGAGAGGCTGCTGGAGAGTGTGAGATTTAGTAAGAGGGAATCTGAGCAACTGTAAAAGAAAATCAGTTATTAACTGCAGGAAAACAAAAAGTAATACAAAAAAAGGAAGCATAATGTGTTTCTTAAGAGTGAATATGTACATAGTTATAATAACATAGACATTAGTTGTTAATATAACCAAAATGTCTGATTTAACTATAGGAAGATGGAAGAGGGAAAGGTGGAATGTAAGAGATCTAAATCTTTCTATAATGAAAGAGGAAATGACTATATAACTTCCAAAACTGATGGAATTTAGAGGTTATGGTAATTTGGAGCATATTATTTTAAAATGTGGAGGTTAATGATGGAGTAACTGGAAGGGGGAGGTAGAGATTGCTGGTTTTTATTATAAATTTTTTTAGAATTATTTGCCTTTTTAAATTGGTGAAAGAATCATTTCGACGAAATAGCTTTCTTCAGTATTGAGGTCTTTAGTCTTATAGGTTCCATTCGTCTTGAGGGATAAGCTTCTAAATAGCAAACAAAATATTGTTAAGTAAAACTATAGAGAGTTTATTTAGTAAAAAAGAACTCAAGAAATTTTTAAATAGGTTTCTCTGTATATCCTTAGTTGGACATATTTGCAGGATGATGAACTGCAGAAATCTCAAACTATACTAAGTAGGTTTGTTTTGGGGAGTGTTATTAGTACAGTAATTCTGAATCTACTTTGTGTATTAGTAAAGGTGAGTAAGTAAAGATCTTGACACTCTTAGAAACCAGGGAGATGCAGATAGTGAATGGGAAAAATAAGAACAAACTTTATGGTGTTAGATTTGAATTAGAAGTATCATTGTGAACTCATGATTATAAAATAATAAATTTCCTACTTTTATTTATTTATTTTAGTTTCTTAGTTTTAACCACTGAAAGATCCTAGAAGCCGTGATAACTCCAGTAGCATTGAGCACAATTAGCACCCAGATTTTGGTTTCTAAATATTTTTCACCACAGGAAGGAACCAAGGCTCTTTGCAGAAACAGCTAATTCAAGGTCTAGGGCAGAGAAATATGTCAACCTTACAAGGTCTTGTGTCAGATATCAAGGAAATAGACATACAATGATGAGGGCCTATCAAAAGAACACAGGGACTGGCCTACAGGGTCTCCCACTGGTCAAACTTAGAGCAGTTGGAGCAATAAAAAGGAAAATGCTGGTAATGATGGTAGTAAATACTGAATTTTAAAAATGTATGTATGAATCCACAGTGATAGTCAAAAAATACAGAGGTGAGAATGAGGAGAGCATTTTCTTGCAAGCTAATAAGAGTAGAGAATGATAAAATTATAAGATCAGCATTTTGCAACCATCAGTATAATTATTTCAGGATCATCAATGAATGCTAAACTATTGGGTGAAAGGCTGTAGAATAGGAAATTCACGTTCTCAAATTATCACCCTATAGATTCTTTATTAATTACAAAGGAGGAAAAATACAACGTAGTCAAACTTAGCAATCACTAGCAGTGTGATAACCTAACAACTCATCAGTCTGGAAAGATGGAATTTGAATACAGGTAGAAAGTTATTAGATTATGAATGATATGGGTTGAGTACGCTTGGATTTTGTCCTCGTGGTTTATAATATTCAAGTGTCTAGAACCACTGAAAAGATATACCACCTGTCACATAGGTAAATTCCTTAAGTTTAGTAGTAGCTTGCAGCCACATACTACCCAGCCACTGATATTAATTTTACAAAAGCTTACACACACACACACACACACACACACACACACACACACACACCATAAATGGAATATTATTTGACAATATGGATGAACTTTGAAACATTATGTTAACTGAAAGAAACGAGACCCAAAAGGTCACATATCGAATAATTCTATTTATACAAAACATCTAGAACAGGCAAATCTATAGAGACAGACAGCAGATTAGTGGTTGCCAAGGCTAAGGGTTAGAGAATTGGAAGGAATGGTAGAGATTGCTTAATGGGTATGAGGTTTCTTTTTGAGGTGATGAAAAAGTTGTTCATAAAGATGGTAGTGATGGTTGTACAGCATTGTGAATGTAATTAATGCCAATGAATTTACATGTTTAAATGGTACATTTTATATTATATGTATTTTCCTACAATAATAAAAGAAAAAGCCATTAAAAACAAGGACTGGTTCTTATAAAAAAAATAATTTTTCTAGGATCCTATCATTTCAAGCAGCACAGGCAATTTGGGAAGGCTAGGGGTTCCTGGTTTGAAAGTTCAAAACAGTTTTATATAGAACGATAATAGGTTATTAAAGTGAAATAATTTGGAGGCTCATCTGACTTTTGAAGCTGCTAATGAGGAGAGGCATTGCTTTCTGAATGTGTCCCTCCTTGTCACTGTCATAAGACTGGCATTGAATCTGACTCAGTGTGGCTGTTCTTTTGGAGTCACTATTGCCTGTCAGCAAGTTAGAAGCTCTAGGGAGCCCATTCGCTTCCTGACCTCCTGGTTTCAGAGTTTGTTTTCTTTTTCCTAAAATACTTGATTTGGATGTATGTGAAATCAACCCTTAAACCTGCATAGGCTAGAAACCCCCCATTGAGTGTTTGATAAAGTTTTCAAGTTTTGTAAAGAACAGTGACTAAATGTGGCCAGTGTTCGTGGTTTGTGGTCATCGCTTGCTAAACTTTTTCTTTCCATGGTGCCTCTCAAAGTTCTTAATTTTCCCTGACACACCGGAGTGTTGAGGATTGAGGTTGAGTGGGATGGACAGGCAAACTGCTGAAAAATAAGTACTCCTGTGGTAATGCATGGTTGAGTTGAAGAGAGTGATATGGGGAGGGCCCAGTAGAAGGAGAAGTGAAAGAAATTTCAAAGATGAGAAAGGAGGGGAAAGGGAAAAGAGCAGTACTGTGAAAGGCAAAGAAGAAATATCCTCAGTTGAGAATGGCTCCTGTGTTCTCCTGTGGAATCAGCTTCCTATATACCGTGATTTCTTTTCTTGGTCTCAGTAGGAAGGAACCTACAGTGACTTGTTTCTAGATTTTCTGAATAAATTATAAATGTGAAAAATATGGTTGTTTGGATTAGGCATTATAGATGTTTAGATCTATAGCAGAAAGCCAGGAAAAGCTCATACCTCACAATCTTTCTTCTTCCCACGTCTGTGAAATTCTTTAATTGTGCCATCATTTAGAGAGTTATTTACGCCAAGGTCACAAATTTAAATGCCAGTCAGGTAAAGAAAATAAGAGCTGCAGACCAGGTATATAACAGTTGGGAGTGGTGGGTACTCCCGTGAACTGAAGCATGTATGTCCCTCCGGACAGAGCGCTTGCTCTTCAGTCCTGGAACTCTGGGCCCTGGGCTAATAGATCAGCTGCTGCCTTCTTTAAAAAAGAAAGGGAGAGAGGGAGGGAGGAAGGAGGGAAGGAAGGAGGGAAGGAAAGAAAACAGAAAGGGAAAAACCTAATTGTATGTGAAACTTGCCAATTTTTAAAATACTGCCCAGGCCAAAACATAACTAAAAACTGGACCTGACTCCCTGGCTGCCAAATTATGACCAGCAATTTAAGTCAACAAATTACTAATGCATATGTAAAAGGTAGATATGTTGTGTGGGGGGTCAGGGAAAGTCGACTTTTGTTATTTACCTTTTAGTGTAATTTAATTTGATTTTTTAAAAATATATCATCAAGAAATCATCCATATTAGGGAAATTGGAGCTTGGATGGAGAAATAATTTTATACCCTGGGAGAGGATGTGGGCAAGCTTGGATGAGGTGGCATTGTGAGCCAGGGGCAGCCCTGCCACGGGACAGTGCCATCCTGGAAGGCCGGGGACAGCAGTGTGAGATCTCAGAGTGCCTGGCACTGGGCAGGAACCAGGTGGTAGGAGGGGAGCAGGGAAAGAAGTTTGATTTCGGAGACACTGCCCGACTTCCATATTTTACCTAGAGCCTCCTCAGTCATCTAGACCCCCTACCTGTCCTGTCTCCCCATCCCATATCAAACAGGAAGTGCCCCCCTTGCTTAAAGGAGAAACCTACAAGTAAGTGCAAGGAAGAGCCCTATACCTGTGCCGCAAAAAATCCTGGGACGTGAACGAGGTAGATCAACTTTGCTTTAAGTGGTTATTTTTATATTTTATAACTCATTTCATTGTAGTGTACTCAGTCTTTGTTGCATTATCTGCTCTTTAAGGAAAAAAAAACTTTTTTTAAGTTAAGAAACCCTGGATAAAAATTAACTTGATTTTTCAGTTAGGCAGGATTAATTAACCTGACATTTTTCAAAAAAGAACCCAAACCAATATGAAATAAGAGCGGAAGCACCCTTTTCCCAGTGCAGGAGCGAGCATGCATAGCTAGACATTAGTAGCAGAAGGGAGGTCTGAACTGGCAGATGGTGGGGGTGGGGGGGTCACTGGTTAAGTCGTAACTGGAGCAGTCTGTGAGAAATCTGCAAGCAGCCGTCAGCGGTTGCCAGTGTGCATGGTTATCTGTTCCCATTTGGGATCTGCACTTCACCTTCCCCACCCCTGGTCTGACATCCATCACCACCCTGCCTGCCTCCCCTGATCTAGTGGCAGAATTTATAGTTAAGTTCTGAAAAAGTGGAAAGGGCATGGAAGGGGGCGGGGGATGCATGAGAACCAGTTGTGAAATGATAAATCAAGGCCTCTTTAAGGTCTAGGATTATGTTGGCATCTTTTACGTTTGGGATCTTTATATGAGAGGCTTTGAAAAGCAGGCATATGACTTAAAATGTGTGGGATTTGGGGGGGGGGGCGGGTGGTTAAGAGGGAAAAAAAAAACAGTTACAATGATCAATTTGCCTGTTTAAAAAGACATAGCTTTATCATGGCTTCATCATGGCTATTTTGCATCTAGTAGTAGGGAGAAAGGCTATAATTAACCCCTTTCATCTGATTTTACTGTCTCTGGGTAAACTGAGACCCATCTATCATGCCAGAGGCCCAGTAAAAACTTGGAGTTGTTGGGTATCGAGGACAACCGTTTGGTTTGAATTAAACCTCTATTGTTTCTTGAAACGGAGAAATGTTTCTGGTTTGGTAGTGCAGGTCATCGTCAGACCTCTGGCTCTCGTGTTTCAGAAATCTTTGCCTTCCCTTGGTTCTAGTCATCCCCATTGCTCAGTGGCTCCCTGCGTGTGCTCTCCTTATCTGCACAACTGTCTCTTGATCGCCCCCATCATTTTCTTGCACTCAACATGTCTCAAACCAAATTCATTATTTACAACCTCCCACCCCACTACCTTAAACACACATACCTATGTAAATTTAAAACCAAAACAAAGAGCCAGTTTCTCTCCAATATTTGTGTTTGGCTCCACCTTTCTTCAGCTCAAGCTGGACGACTTTTTTTTTCATATTTGAGTTATTTCCATCCTTCTTCCTCCAGTGCCTTCTGCTCCCCAAGCCATTGTATTTCTTACACACTTGGTCTCTTCTTTCTGCATTCTCATGTGGGCTGGTACCTTCCTGACTGGGGTCCCCAGTAGCCCCATCTCCAGTCTCACTTTTCTCCTGTATACCTTAGATGTGGCCACCCACTTGACCACTCATTTTGCCATTGGTAATAAACCTTCCAGAGCTCCAGGTGTCCCTAGAACGCAGCCCAGAGTCGTTGGCCTTGGACCTTAGGCCCTCTGCAGTCTCTCTATTCTTTGTCTCATCTGCCACCTTTTTCCTATACCGCTATGGAAACCTTTCACTCCAGCCAAACCAGTCAGCTCCACTTCTCTTAACCTAGCTTGTCTATTTCTGCTTCTGAGCATTTGCTCGCAGTGGTGGCCTTCCCTCAGTTGTTCTACTTCCAATCTTCCTTCAACTCCACTAAGAGCTGGTTTTTGTTGTAGCTAATACTCTATGCCAAGCATGTATTTTTACTCTTCAATTTATTAACAATATATGAACTTAAGTATTTTTTGTAAAGGAGCCACGCCTTTTTCTCTGTGCTAACCATGGGGCAGCGAAGTCAGGCAAGTGCAGAAGCGAGTGAGCCTTGGCAAAGGAGCATTGAATCAGAGCTCCCTTTCTCAAAAGGGGCCTTCCCCAGGTGATTGCTGCAAGGCAGCCATGTGGGCCCACCTCGATTTTTCAAGGACATCCGGAAGTCTCAATTTCCATGTGAAGCTGCTTAAAAATGAAAATATTCACATCACACTTTAAAAATGGTACCTACCAGAGGAACATAGTCCCTTAAAATGACAGTTTGAAGGCCACTTCATGCATAATATAGATATGAAGTAGTAATGCATTCTGGGTACAGATACAAAAGAGAGTAACAATTCTGCTTTTCAGGATGGTTTGGGATCTATAAAAGTAGATTTTCTGGATATTCGGGAATGGAATGTTCATCTTATGGATTTGGGATTTAAATGATAGGAGAAAAATATGGTAGTGTTTATCACTCTTTTCTATTGCAGATGAAATTAGTAATATAACATCTGCATTAATTAACGTAACCAGATGTCTTTAATATCGCCTTCATTTTATGAAAATATTCAATAAAACAAATTTTTAAATGGAATTTTGCCAGATTGATATTAAAGGGCAAGTCTGTTTAGTGGGGCTATTAAATGTTGGGAGAGTCTGTATGTTGGGGAAAATCACAGCCCTTTCCAGGTTAGATGCATGAGAGAAGGTCACGGGAGGGAATGAAACAGCTGCCTTCTTTGATAGGCTGAGAAAACAGGAGTACTGGCTTCAGCAGGTGTTCAGAGAATTCCCCCACAGGTGCAGATTCCAAATGAACTATTATTTATTACATTTGGGCTTCTGTGACATAGTCATCTTTCATCCATTCGTCACATATTTATTGAGTCTGTTCAGTGATGCTGAACTATAGGGAGGATATTGAGGCGCATCAGCTGTAGTCCCGCCTGCAAGTGGCTTAAAGTCTAGTACGAGAGAGAAAGAAACATCACAAACACGATAATATAAGAGAGAATGTGATTGGTGTTTCTTAGCTCCTAAAAGACTAACTTTAAAAGTTAATAGTAATAAGAGGAGGATAGGAAGCATCTACAGCACTTTCAAAGATACATATCTGTTTTGGTCCTTACATCACTTCTATGGGAAAGGTGTATTCTAGCCTTGTCTTATATCCACAGTGAAAGAAACCAGACACATTTCCAGCTCTTAGAGAAGAAGCGCTTTCTGAACATAGACCAGTAGACTGAGTACACTGGCAATGAGGGACTACTTTTCTACTGTACTTAATTAAGTTCCTGTAAGTTTTCTTGGTTTGTTTTTGGAAGCATCCTTATTCATTATTTAATCATGGTCAAGTAGAGAGAGGAAGTTAAAACACTTCATTTATTCATCTACCTGCAGAATTGTGTGCCAAGGTTGTTCTCAGAGGTGCAGTGTCAGATTCTAGGATTTATGAGATGGCCTCAGGTCTCATGGAGACTGTGGTGTTGCACCCTGTTTCTCCAGCTTTGGTACTCATAAGCTTTTTAAAATGCAAACATCTGAGCCCCACTTGCAGAGAAACCTAGTCAGGGGGTCTTGGGCCTCATTGTCCTAAAGAGCACCCTCAGCTGATCCTGAGATAAGTGATCCTGGAAACTATTTTTTGAAAAGCTTTGGTCTGATAGAGATAAGATAGTAGATAAGATATAACTGCCAAAATAGAATGTCTTTGATAGGGCCATTTGAGTGGTCTGTCCAGGGTGCTGTGGAAGTTCAGGGTCAAGAGAGAACTCATTTCCAGCCACAGTGACTGGAAGGCACTTGAGTTCATGCAGAAAAGACGGGTGGGATTTTGATAATTTGAAATGAGTAAGGAACTTCAGGCTAAGGGAATGGAATGAGCTGAAACACTGAAGCCAGGGAGAGCAGTATGTCTGCAGGGGATCTGACCAGGTCTTTTCCAGATTAAAAACCCTCAGTGGCACTCCAGGGCCCTCAGGATAGAGTCCAGAATCCATATCATGGCCTCCGTAGCCTAGCAGGATCTAATCCCAGAACCCCAAGTACACCACCCCACAGTGCACGTGCACACACGCACACATGCACACACACACTCATGCTCTCTCTCCTTATCCTCTTTTGTGCTTCCTTCTTTCCATCCTTCCTTCCTGCTCCACCTCCTCCTCTTCTCTCTCCTCCTCTCTCTTCTCTCTCTCCCATGATCTACCTATCCTAAGCCAGTTGCCACCCCTTTTAGGCCTTCCTTTATTTTGGTGGCTTTAAACATATTGCTACCTCTATCCAGAACACCGTTCCTTTCTGTTCCTCATTTCCCTTTGCTAACTTTTCAGTCCTTCAGGATTCAGTATAGATGGCATATCCTCCAGAGCAGCTTATACACAGCACTTGGGGATCTTCTAAAATGCAGATTCAGGTTCAGTAGGTCTGGGTGGAGTAGGGCCTGAGAATCTGCCTGTCTGACACACTCCCAGGAGATGTGGATGTTGCTGCTTTAGGGACACATAATGAGCAGTAAAGATCTAGAACAGCAGTTCTCTACCCAGGCTACACATCAGAATCACCTGGAGAGTTTAAAAACTATTAATGCCTGTATTCCCCTCCCCTATAAATTCTGATTTAATTGCTCTGAAGTGTGGTACATTGGGATTTTACAGTATTCTAGGGGGTTCTCATGTTCAAATTGAGAACCACTGAGGAATCTTCTCTGACTCCTCAGGTCTGGATTATGATGGACACCTACAGGGTGCTCATCCTCAATCATGTACTGACTATATGCCTGTGTCCCTCACTAGACTCTTAGCTACCAAGGGCAGAGGCTATGTCTTGTTCGTTCATTCATTCACAAAAGGTTTATGGGGCATCTGTTCTATGCTATATACTGTCAAGGTACTAAAGATACAAAACAGACCTGGTCCCTGAGCTCATAGAATTTATAGTTTAGAAGGAGAACCATCATTTAACACAGTACCTGGCATGATGAGCTCTTAGTAAATATTTATTGAATGAGTGATCTTCAATATGTAAAGTGCCCTTGATAATCTCTGTATTCAGAGTTCTTCTTTTTTTATATATTCCCTTTTATAAGGGTTTTCTTAGGTTCATGCACCACCTTAAACCAATCCGCTCCACCGCATACCATGTTAAATTCCTTAACTGAATTCTCTTCAATGGTGGGGATTTTTAGAAACTTTAACCCTCATATTCAGGAAGAGGTTACTATATTTGAATTATTATCCTGTACTTGAAAAATTAGAAGTAAAGAGTTCGAAACACATTAATAAAGGAAACAACTAATAAAAAAGACAGAGAAGCCTGTAGAAGAAAGAGATGCCCAGTAGAAAATGAAGACAGTCACGCAGAAAGAGAAGCAGAGAGGAGATAGGAGTGGGGAGAGTAAGTGGTCTACAGCAGGGGTCCCCAACCCCCTGGCCTGTTAGGAGCCAGGCCACACAGCAGGAGGCCAGCAGCGGGCGAGGGAGCAAAGCTTCATCTATATTTGCATCTTGGCCTCAGATCTACCTCAGATCATCTATCAGGCATTAGATTATCATAGGAGCACCTGTGTCTGGTGCCAAAAAGGTTGGGGACCGCTTTTCTACAGGATTTGGGAAATGTGCTCGGCCATCCTGCCATCCCAGTGGCTGTGGAAATTAGAATAAGTTATCACCCTTCTTTGAAATACTGACGGGCTTCCTTTCTTCCACAACATAAACAGTGTTTTGTACTCTAGAATACTAGCTTTTCTCTTTAGTTTTTGTACTTCAAAGTTTCTTTTTTAAATGGATGGGCATTTTTCCTGTGGAATTCTCAAGATATTTTTTTTTTACATGTGTGTGAAGAGATGACATTCTTTAGAAACGTATTTCCGCGTAGGCATTGTCTGGGAGTGTTCCTGATGTATGAAGCTCTCAGTTCTCTTATTATTTCCACCTAATTCCAGCTTACATTAAAATGACATTTTCAAGGGACCGTTTTAAGTTGAAATAGATATTTAATCTTTTTGAACTTTATTTTCTCTCTCTTGTTTCTAGCTGTGGCCTTGGAGGAATAAGAGCAGAAAGGAACAAAGAGTTACGCTAAAGGGAGAAAGCCTAGATAAGTAAACATTATCGAATATCCCACATGTCCTAATACTTTTTTCCCCAGGCAGCATTACTACCCCTCTCAGTGTCTATTAGAGTTTTAAAGCAGTGCTCTTATTCCTAATTCCTGACCTGGTCATTGTGGACCTATAAGTCTGTGAAGTTGAATTTGGCAGCTAGGTCTCTAACATTCCTTTTGACTACCACTCCCTAACAGAGAGGGTTTTCACCCTGGTTTGCATTCAGCCTTTGCTTCTCAGCAAGGTGCTGAATCCTCATGCTGAAAAAGTTCATAGAAGGGTTTTGAAATGCTAATTCACAGCTGTTGACAGGTTTGAATACCCATCAGCCTGGAATGTCACACCTATTCAAAGTAATGGCGCATCCTTGAATATAATCTTCTTTAAAACCCAGAAATGTGAAACCAGGTTGCTTCAAGCTGAGAGAGAAAACTTCCTTCAGACTCCTAGAGCAATTATGTCTCTATAAACTTGGAAATAAATGAATAAATAGCCACAGAACCCCCCTCCCAGTGTTTATGTGTAGTTTAAGGCATGTATACCCAGGGAGCACACGTGTGTGTTTTGTGTGTGCACATGTGTGTGTATAAGACACACTACTTGGGTACCTATTATATGAAATTAATTATAATTTATTTTTCAAAATTCTTGAGGCAGAGATCTAGCTCATTCATTAATATGTTTTCTTTTTACAAAAAGCTTATTGAAGGTTTTTTCTGATTTTAAACATTAGGTTTACTGTAGAGAAATGGTGAAATAGAGAACAGTAAACACAGTAAAAATCCACCACCTACAATCATTATTAACATTTTGGGTATATGTTTCCAGTCTGTTTTTGTGCATACATATAATATGTCTACATGTATTATTACCATTTTAAAACGCTTTTGGGATCATATCTTACCTGCCATGTACCCTCACTTCCTGAATCCTAGAAATTTTCTGTCTTTACATAGTTTCCAACTCTTGTGACTATATAACTTTCAGAAAAAGTATTGTATCTTTTTACATGACCTCCTGCTTTAAGCAAGAGTAAACACTTCTAGCATTTATTACTAGGTGTATTTTAATTTGAAAGTTGGGAACCACAGGAAACTTCAACGTTTATTTTTCAATGGAGAAATATCACGTTTTAGGAAGTATTGCATCTCATACTTTTTGGGTGTGACAACTGAAAGCCTTTAAAGATATGCTGCATTTTTGTAAAGACAGGCAAAAAATATCACCTCCAACTTGGATGCTAGGCGAGATAGGGTACAACAGTGGTCTTTGCCCTCACTGGGCTTATATTGCAGTGGGGGGAAGGAGCAGAGGCAGTAAACAGACATGTAAATATAATAATTACCAGCTGTGATAGTCTAGACAAACAGAAGACCCTCTGGATCTAGAGGCCCTGAAAAAGGACCCAGTTCTTCATTACTTACTTTATTAACATTATTAAGATCGTCGCTAGAAAGTGGTTTGGATAACATTAAGCACATTTAGGTAATTATGACAGATGAATGAAATACAATACCATTAGTTCCACATGAATGTGTTATAACATAGTCTCCAGTTACTCTTAAACTTGGACTAAGTGAAAAGTCAGTGAAGATCTAGATCTCTAGAGAACGAAAGCTTGCTATTTTTGTTCTTTCTTTTTGTGGGTCTTGTGTTCCTTCCTTCGTAGATACCGTTAAGTTAACCAAAGCCAGCACATCGATTTGATGATTTGTAAAACCTGGCCTCATTGCCTGTTGTTGCTTTGGCTGAAGTAAAAATGATGAGATCTCTGACTCTTAGTCATTCTCCCTGACGCCACCTCAACCCTCATTCCAATTCACCCAGTTCCCATTATGAAGCAGAAAAGACTGCTTAAGACCTGGTTTATTTACCTAATAAACTGGCTCTTGTATTGCCTGGGAAATGCTAAAATTTTTTAGCCAAGAAATCCTAGTAACAAGCAAACAGAGGTCCAGCAGTCAGGTCTGAAGAAACAACAAAATGAAGGTCAGCTAATATCGCCATTATTCTCCTTCCTGGTGGCCATGACAGCGCTGGGGTTTATTTGAAGATCCCAGACTTCGAATCATTGCTCGCATTGTTAGCTGCCCAAGTATTTTAGGCTCTGCCAACAGTTTCAGATATTAATGTATTCTAGAGATCAATGAATGAAGAATTCCTCTGCACTTTTTCCTTTTTAATTTTTTTTTTTTTTTTTACCCTTTCCATACACTTTGTTTGTAGTGTCTTTGTCTGCCAGACGTTGCTGGGCATTTCTAATGAGAAAGCAAAGAATTGCAGAAGGAAAAGGCAAAGGGGGGTAGGGAGAAGAGGACAGCAAGGAAAAACAGGGCGTGTTTAGCAGTTTAACTGTAAGGTGACCTTTTTACAAGCTAGTCAGGTGCACGGGAGTCATTGGGAAAAGCAGCGCTAGTGATGCAAATGCAAAGTGGAAAGCACATTTTTGGAAATGTCTAACTCATTGATTAGCTTCTCGCAACAAAACCGTACTTTTATTTTTGAACATCATTTTCCCTGCAGGACACCGGACCTCGGTGCTGCTTTAGTATTCATTCAGGCTTCATTATTACAGCCACCTCACAACCCACCCCGGGCAGCTGGTAAAAGGGGAAAAATTAAAGCAATTCATACTCCTGGTGACTTACTGCTGCAGAATAATTGGTTTCTGTTTGCAAAGAACATTATCACAGCAAAGCCCAGAAAACAGAAAGGTCTGTCTGAGAGAGGGTTTCTGGGGCTAGGGCAGAAAGTGGGGCGGCAGAGCGTGGGGCTTGTGAAAAATCAGACATTTTTGAAAAGGCAATTAGCTAATAATTAATTTTTAATATCATTCCATACTAGGATTTGTCCTTATGTGATATATGTACACACGCTGGTTTTTTAGCACCTCCTTTGATACCTCATGGAAATGTTAATGAGACGAAACCAGTTAAAGAGCTCTTTAGTCAGCTCAGTGCTTTGGGGAAGGCCAGAATGAAATGCAGACCCTCTGAGGGCTTCTCTGACACACAAGAAGTCCCTTTGTTTCCTGTCTTATAAACCAGAGGCATGTCTAAAATTGCAGGGAAAGTGAGAGGGGGCTGAAGAGTTGGCGCCGGAGGCTTGGCTTTCTATATTTAAAAAAGAGAAAAAATTGCTCGCTAGTTATTCGTGCCTGGATTTGATAGGCAGTCTAGGGTGTTTTTGAAGTTCCGAGGGAAGGTTCTCTGAAGATGTAAGCGGGATCTGTCTTTCACTTAGACTTAATTAAGAAACTTGCTGGCTTTGTCTGTAGGGGGCCCATTACGCACAAGCTGCAGCCCCCTCTGAATAGGGGCTCAGCCTGGAAAGTGTATACATGCCATACCGCCTTTGTGTCGTGTTGCCAAACTGGAGGCAGGAGCAAGTGCAGACGAGGCTCTGCCAGAGGTCATCCCTTGTTGTTCATAACTGTGAGCCCACGGCCCAAACAGAAAGCTAAAGCAAGTGGAGGGACATTCCTTAGGGACCTAGAACTAATGAACCTTTTATAAAATGAATATAGTAAACAAAAAAGTGGTGGTGGGGTAGAAGAGGGTCTGTCTGTTCTCCAGAGCCATGTTCATAAATCGTAGAGATGGGTTGGAGGGTGAACACAAGAGGTAAACAGCGTCCTCCGGAGTGCTTTGTATGTCATCCAAGGGGTGGTTTGAGCCCGGCTTCAGGCACAATCTCACCCCTGGTCTCTTTCTACCCAGCCCAGGAGTAAGTTTGTCTGGTCACTGTTCTTGTAACCTTGAGAATAGTTTCCCCCTGGTGGGCTACTGTGGCCTACCCTATTTAGAATAAAGTTGCTGAATGCTGGAGAATAAAGAGCAGTTGGAAGGCTGTGAGCAGTGGTTAATCAGCTAATTCGCATTTCAAAAGACTAATAAGAGGTGATAAATTCAAATAAAGCCCTGGTATGAGTACTTTACTCACTCTGAAAAGCCTACGGAGCTACTCTCCTCAGGCTTCTTTCTCCCTGTGCACCTCTCTCCCTTTCCCTTTGAAGCTGCGGGGACCTCCCAGGATACCTTTGCCCTCTTCTTCCCTCAGGGCAGGCCCTCCTGCAGCCCTGAACCTTCCTCCTGGCAGTGACCGGCTGCACCCTCTACGCGGGAGCAGGTAGCCTTCAGGGCCTGCTGCTCCCTGTCGCCCCAGCCCTGGTCCTTTTTGCCTGGACCCTCAGAGCCCCTTTGCTTCTCTACACCTCATTGACCTTTTCAGATCCAATCTCAGATTCCAGATAAATGATAACCGCATTATTTGTTCATCTCTACCTCCCCTGATCTGTGATATCTAGAAGCCCTTGGTCAACTCCAGCTGCCATTTGCTCGGCTGTGAGAGGAGGGACCCTGCCTATTACTTTGGCATTAAGTGTCCTACCCTGAGACCCGGTTTGTGACTGCCTGAGTGGTCTGGCAGGATTCGAAATGGCTGCACATCTTCACCACTTCATCTCTGTCACTGCAGCCTTTTGCCCCTGCTCACATTTCTGCTACTTAAAGTTGGGTGGGCTGCATCGTAGGCTTCCCAGGGAGGCTCCTCATAATTGGGTCTTTCTGCTGTTACAAGCTAATGGCCCTGTCCTGGAACCAGTGTCACTCCCCCAGTAACTGGAAAATAAACCAGCCAGCCAAATGGCACTGTAGAAATAGAGCTGTAATGCCAACGATCAAGTGATTTTGTTTCAGCCAGAAGTTCAGTTCAAGAGTTGGAAAATGAGCTTTGTCAAAACTCTCTTTTCTCTTCTCCCAACCCTTGGCAGAATGTAGAATGTTGTTGCCATCGATAGAACATGCCTGTAAAATGTAAAGACAATAATTTCCTGGAGCATCCTTGGCCCAGATGCCAGAAGCAGCTTCACCATGTTCAACACTTCTGGTTTTTTCTGAGGCGGTAATATTTGTGTGGGATCTTTCTTAAGTGGTTCCTGGCTTTCCAGAGCACGTCAGCCCCATCATGCTCTGGAAATCCATTAGGAACTCAGCTATTATCTCAGTCACATACTTTGAGGGAAGACATTCCATCTGCTGGCCAGGAGTGATGTGGAATTCCCCTGAATTTCATCCTTGACAATTTGATGACAGTTAGGGATATCCTTACAAGCCCTGAGATGACCATCGGCCTGGAAAGGTATATCTGTCAGCTGGCCACCTTTAAAGTTTGTCACTCATAATAAAGGCTTTCTGCTTAGCATACCCTCTCATTATCAGGAGCAACTTCATTTGACTCTTATTTAGACCCCGAATTATTCTAGAAGGAGTCCTACTTTCAGAAGAAGTGTGGACCAGATGACCACCCAGAGCCCTTCCATGTGAACATGTGCCAGCATTCATGTCACCACCGGGTACACATGGCCTAATAAATTCTGCCTCAGGACACAAGCTCTATTTGCTGTCTATCAGTTGAGGAATTATCAGAGTGATAACTTCGTAACAGAGTCCAATTTTATATCAGAAAGTGTTCTCAGCTATAATAAGCAACGGGGACCATTTCTGATTACTTAAGTACAACAGGAATTCATTAAAAGGATACTGAGTAGTTTGAAAAATAAATCATTGAGAAGACTGCAGAACCAGGCTAGAACATGGGGAGAAACCAACGGTGGCTAGAACTATAAGCACACCTGCCATAGAGCCATCTAGTGGAAAGTCTCATTGCAACACATGCCAGACACCCCGCTTTGGCTAACACTGCCAGTGTCGGACACCAGAGGCTGCAGCTAGAGGGGTTGCCAGTGATGTTCCTGGAAAATTAAAATTGTCGCCTCCACCACCAGAACGAATTCTCCATGCTCCAAAGTCGTAGCACCTGACTGGCTGTGTGCTCGCTGGCAGGGAGGCAGGGGAATGCCAGCATTTGGCCCTTTTGTTCCTAATTCCTGCCAAGGCTCACATAGCTAAGAATTCCTCAAATATAAGAAATAAGTTTAGATGCTGAGCAGCTGAAAAACTAACATGTGGCTACCGCCAACTTCCAGCTTTATTGGGAGTTATTTGCCAAAGATGGATTCCTCTCCCTGAACCATGTAGCTTTATCCGAGGCAAGCTACGTAATTTGTGGAGCCCAGTGAAAAATGAAAATGAGGGTCTGTTGATCAGAAGTTAAAAAGAATTTCAGGAGGAGGTAGATGGGGTAAAGAGAGTCAAATATAGGGGTTGGGGGAGGGTGAAGTGGGTAAAGGGGATCGAATATATGGTAGCTGAAGAAAACTGGACTTTGGGTGGTAAACACAATAGAATACACAGATGTCAAGTTACAATGTACACTTGAAAATTATATAATTGTATTAACCAATGTTACTTACCTTAATAAACTTAATTTTTTTAAAAAAAGAATATCAGGATGGCTACAGCAGAGCATTAAATGAAGCATGGGGTCCTTCTAAGCATGGGGCCCTGTATAACTGCTCTGGTCACACACCCATGAAGTCAGCCTTGGCTTCACCTTAACAGGGCCACAGATCCGCAGTTGGGTCTTGAAGCCTTTAAAAGGCTATACAAATGGATTCTGGTTTATCAGTGTTATTTCATTTTATTTTCTACTCACAACTTGAGGTGTGATTATAATTATCCCCATTTTATAGTTAGAGCAAATGAGGCTAGATTACAATGGAGCCATGATTCCAACCCAGGCCTACTGACTCTTCAGTTCCCCTTTTCATACACCATGTCACACTGTGCACAGGAGCGTACAGAGCGGAGAGCTGTGTCGCGTCCCTTGGAACATATGTGATGTTCTCAGGGCATCATCCTCCAGAGTTGTTCATGTTGTGGGAAAAAGACTACTCACTTAATTTAAAGTAAGACCTTGTTTTTCACTTCTAAGAACTGCATTGCAGGAAAGAGGGAAAGTAGTGCTTACCAGCCAGAAGCTAGGCCACCGCCATGCTCTAGTTAATTAAGGGGAGGATCATTTTAGAAACTATATAAATGTCTAACCAATGTACTGTATACTTGAAACTAATAATAAAATTTTCAAACAAAATAAACAAAAACAGGCTTTCTTTTGCATACAATTACAACTGTGCGTGTGTTATACCACATGATCTTGAGCAAGTCATTTATTCAGCTTCTTAGTGCTTCAGCTTTTTCAACTATTAAAATCCTTGACCTTCTTCCACAGCATAAGGTCGATGCCTCTCTGCCATGCGGTGGTACCCTGCTTGCCATCTCATTCTTGGAACCAGATCTCCAGTGCCCAAGTGCATTCCCATTGTTCCACCTTTCTTTCTGCCACCCACTCTAGCCCTCAGTTTCCCCCTTGAATGCCCACCCTGTACTATCTGCCAGCTCCAGCCCCTACCACGACCACCCACGACCTGCTCCATCAGCAAAATGCTTAGTCCAGGCTTCTTCTCTTTGCAGTCCTGGTCTGGGGCATCCTGAAGTAACACAACCTTTTCTTCCTTTCCCTCTTCTTTTCCTTTTAATCCACGTGTGTAGGTGTGACCTTCCCCCTCTTTCTGGTTCCTTGAGAGGCTACTGCAAAGCCTTCTGCAGAGCAGGCACTTAGGAATCCCACCGTTCTCACCGATGTCTTCTCCAGTGTCTGTCTTTCTCCTTTTCTTTTTTTAAACCTTTCTCAATTTCCTTCCTTTGACAGGACACGATATGAGATCAAGGCATATTTTAGGAATATTTACTGTATTTAAAAAATACAGGGTTATTTGATGTGTTTTTAATTTAAAAATCATAGATCTCAAGCAAAATATAGCTCTCTTTAAAAAGCTATGATGAATTTATTTTTTATGTCTATGTAGTCTTCAATCGATTTTTTCCCCTTAAGTATTTTTTTTATTATTACTTTTAACCCTAGGAAGGAGAAATTTCCAAAGGTTATTAGTTCATTAGCTGTTAGAAGGAATAATTGATCTGTCAACTCAAAGGATTTATAAGGATTTGGTTCACAGAATTCATGAAAGCAGTAGCATACGTTTAAATTCTGCCTCAAAAGAAAACATTTCAGAAGGGGCTTCCCCTTACTTTTTGCAAGATAAAAATTAGCATCTCTCTTGTGTTGAAAAGACCCTCTATTTTTTTTTTTAAAGAATCTCCCAATTTTAAGGAGCTACAGTTTCAGTATTTACACCTATGACTGAAATAATTGGATATGGATTTCAATGAAAAGAATGGATTATAAATATTATCAAGTTTCTTCCGATGTTGGTTCCCCCCCTCCGCCAGTAAAAGGAATGGAACACAACTAACATTTCTTTAACCTCAAATAAGGGTTTGCTTTTTTCTTTTCTTTTCTTTTTTTTAAGCAAATGCACCCAAATTGGGTTTGGTTCACAAAGGAAAGACTGACTGCAAAGCTAACAGACCCATCATTAGCCATCTCTGCCCTCTTAAATGGCCTGTCCATTCCACTGCTCACAATATAGGACTAAGGCCGTAAACAAGGGATCCAAGAGAACTCTGGACAAGAAACATACAATGGAGTGGGATAAATTTCTTTAGCATAAATAGCAGTCTCCAAGGGTGACTGGTGTGAATGGGTTCCTGCTGTGAGGGTCTCTGTGCCTACAGAGGAGATCTGTGGCTTTAAGAGCTATGGTCCCACCCCCTGGGCTGTGGAAGTGCTCAGTCTCCCCTGCTGGGCATGGTCCACAGGCCCCCTGTGGGCCTCCTCTTTCCTTTCAAGCTGTGAGTCCTAAGGAACTAAGTGACAGCTCCTCTTTCATTCTGCTGTGCAAATCCTTGAGCTGTTCCTAGTGCTTTCAAAAGGAAAATATAAGACATTTTACTTATTCTGTCCAGCAGGAGCATGGAAGTCTGGTAAGACCCAAGGTTATTCCAGCAGTAAGCCTGGGGGAGATCTTCCTCTTTGTCATGACTTGTAGTAGAAATTCCCTACATGACCAGTAACCCACAGTTTATACTTCCTACATCCTTTACATCATGCCCTATGGGATGTCATCTGGGTACTGTTCCCCCTACGACTTGTGTATGCTAGCCAATGTCAGGATAACCAGAGGGAAAGTATACTCGTAGAAATAAGTATATCCAATAGCATAGTTCAACGGTTAATTTCTCAGCAGTCATGAGCCAAAATATTCAGGTTCCAGAGTAAATATTTACTTTGAAAAGAATTAAATAATGTATATACAGTTGTTTAAAAAAAAAAATCAACCAGTCCTTTGCCTCATTCCTCCTCTTTCCTTGTCCTGATCCCGAGTCGGTCACTTAGAACCATTTTTGCTTTTCTTTCTGATGATTACTTGCATAGTACTAAATGATGTATTTATGTACACCAGTTTTTTCTCAGATTTAGATATCACCTGTTGATTTCCCAATCCGATCTATGGGTCTCACTCAAACTCTGTACATACTTCTCTTTCCAATATCATTATTTTTATTCCACTGTCAATTATTAGTGTAACTTTAAGTAATAAACTTCTATTTCCTGGTCCACTCATATGGACAGTACGCTTGCCTCACCCTCACCTTTTCTCATTTCTGTTACCCTTCCTTTCTATCAACTGTTGATAATTTGATTTCCATTTTGACCACAATTAAGATTTCTATACTGTGTCTGATTAGGCTGATTCCAAGTTAAAAGCCAATAAATAGCTTTTATATTATTACATCTGTATGAATATTGTGCATTGAAAAACCAAGAAGTGTGCTCTGGTTGATCATATTTCCTCCTCTACAAATCCTAAGTCATAATCCCTGTTAGTCAAAGGAGAATGTTCAAATCCATTCTCTTCATACATTCTGTCATTGGTTTAAAACCATGCCACATTTAGTTTAATGAAATTATTTTCAGATTTTATTGTTGATTTTGTAATTCCTCTGGTTGTTTTTTTCTTTTTTCTTGTTTCTTTTTTTTTCTTGGGAGAAAAAACATGTCTTTTTTACCATACCCCTGATATCTTCAACATCTAACTCACTCTATTCTTTTGAAGCTATTTCATTCTTCTAGAAGCCCTCCAACTTTCTGTTCTAATTTGCTTATTCTAAATTGCTTCTTACTTATACCAGAAACAAATTACACTACTTTTTTAAATATTGAAGTTTCCAATTGCCTTTTTTTCTTCTTCTTACATTCCTTAGCTGTATTTTGTCTTGAAGTTTCTCTAAACCGAATCCCCCCTTTTTCCTGGAAACCTAAATCCTCTAGCCCTCAAGCTTCCTGTTCTACCCTGGATGGGATTATGAATCTGTAAATATTGTTTACTGCTGAATCAAATAGTATGACACTATTATAGTTCTATTTTAGATAACTTTTTTATTTTCCAGATATTGATCATTCCTCTTGTTCTTTTGTTCAGTTTTCAATGCACTTGTGAGGAATTTTTCCCAATACGTCAACCTCTCTCTAAAATGCTTCACAATACTAATTTCCACATGGGAATAATGAGATAATCTCTCAAGGTTTCATTTATTTATTTTTTGGTTTGTCGGTTGTTTACTTTTTGTTTGTTGGGTTTTGGGGTTTGTGGGTTTTCCTCGAGGTTTCCCCCTTCTAGACTTCCTTTTTGCTCTGCTCTAAACTAGGTTGTTTTTGTTTTTTTTTCTGGGCTTTTTGCATGTTTTGTCATCCTGGTATTTCTATCTTGTACACTTATACTGTGTCTCTGATCTCATGTCTTCCTTTTTCTTAGATTTTTAACCCTCATTTTGCTGAACAGTATCCTCAACTTTCTAAAAAAGGTGCAAGAGTGGTATGTATGTCTTATGAATTTACGCATGTAAAAATGCTTTATTCCATCCTCATGCTCAATTGGTAACTTGACTGAGTGTAAAATTCTAAATTGTAAATTATTCAGAACTTGCTTTAATGTCTGATAACATCCGCTGTTGCTGATGAGAAGTCCAAGCAGTTTGATCTTGTTCCTTTGCTTGTGATCTGTTTTAACTTATCATTGTCATATTGTTTTTCATTCTGGAAGCTTTTAGGGGCTTTCTTTTAGTGTTGTTGTTTTCAAATGTCAAAACAACATGTCTCGTTTTGGGTCCTTTAATTTGTAAAAGCTCTTTCTTGATCGTTCCATTTTTATTGGATTTTGTCTTTTGTTTTCGCGGGTGCAGTATTTTTCCCAAGTCTCGACAAGAATACTAACTAGAGATTCTGGTCATTTTGTGTTTTGTTTTTAAGTTCTCTTCTGTTATCAGAATTATCTTTGTATCCTCTAGGGTCAGTTTTTCTATTTGTTTATCTGTGCAATGTCATGCTGCGGGCTTTGTTTTAAATGTTTGATGAATCTTGGATTCATATATACAAATCTGGAAGCAGAAAGGTTGGTGTCACCACCCACTTGCCCCTTTTGCCAAAAAGCAGGTAACTCTACTCTAGGACAGCAGCACCCACAACTAGCAGTTCTGTGCCCCAGAGACAATTTGCTTGATTTCTTCAGAGAAAACACTTCAGCTTTTTATGTAGGTGTAAACAAACAGTTGGCTGCCTGATAAATGGGAGGATCCATGTAAAGATCTTCAATGAACCCTGTATTTATTTCCATTTCTTACTCTCTCACTTGCTGTCTCTCAGTCTAGAGACTCTCAAGAGTTGTGCTTGGCGAGTTGGTGCCCTCTTCAGTTATGTCTCCTCCTCATGCGTTGTCTAAGCCACAGCTTCCTCCTTGGTTTGAGTAGTCAGCCCTATCCCTTTTGTATTCTGTCTTCCAGAAATTTGTGGAGCTCTCTGTCACCGATGTTCCTCTCTAGTTCTCTTTATTGTTGCCGAGCTTTTCCTCTCTTATGCCTCTCGTCTTCTTTATCTCCTCGTTAACCGTATCTTTTCCAGAGTAAATCTGATCTAATATCTGTTATTGCAATTCATATGTCCAAATGTTTAATGTAGAAATCTTAGCGGACAACCTTAATAAGACAGAGGTCAGGGCTTGTCCACATCTGGGACTTAGACAGGTCAACAGGTATTCTTTGAGTGTGTACTACAGTCACCATTATAGGATATATAAAGATGTAAAAGATATTTTCCCAATCTCATAATCTCATGGGAAGCCTACAGTATAGGAAGGTGAAGGCCCAGAATTATGGGCATACTTAGAGGTTTAGCATTTTGATTAGAATGAACCTCAAACAGCTACCTGGTAATCCTTTTCCTCACAGAAATTGGAAATTGGCAAATGATACAATAAAAGGCATGTGATAACTAATTCATTCTTAATTTATCAAAGAATTTTAGATTGCAAAGAACTGAGAAAAACACAGAAGTCCATCAGATACATACCCTATGCCAAGAAGGAGAGATGTATCTAGGTAGCTTTTTTTTTTTTATGCATGCAGGAAAAATTTTTTTAGGTTACAGAACTGTATACATTTTTTTAAAAACTGCTATGTGGAATACCCAAACATTTTTAAATGACTTAGGAAACTGGCACATCTTTAGTGAGCAAATTCTACTTCCATAGTTTTCTCTGCCCCTACCCTCAGTGTTCGGCTATAGAATATTTATTTATTTATCTTGTTTAGTATTTCTGTCTTAGTCAACGAGATAAATAACTTAAATACAAGGCAAAATGAGATAAACTGTGTACAAGGAATATAGGTAAAGTGTTGTGAGAATTTGAAGTAAAGGGGAAA
Source organism: Rousettus aegyptiacus (assembly GCF_014176215.1). Taxonomy (NCBI): domain Eukaryota; kingdom Metazoa; phylum Chordata; class Mammalia; order Chiroptera; family Pteropodidae; genus Rousettus; species Rousettus aegyptiacus. Next base: position 72,092,449 of record NW_023416309.1, read on the forward strand.
ATTACTTCCTGCGTGTGTGGAGTAAGGGAAATTCAAACAGGCTCATTGAAAGAGAGGATTTGGACAAGTGGCTATGGTGAGGAGAGAGTGGTGCATGGGTGAGTTGAGGGTGTGGGAAGAAATTCATCTCAACTGGAACCAGAATTTCAAAGATGCTCATAATACGTCATCATGAAGTCATTCCCTTTTCCTAGAACATTGCTTCTAGCACTGGCTTAATTGAAGCATGGATTTCCTCTGACAGCACTTCATTTGGTTGAGAGTCTTTATTCTTCCATGACTTTACTATCTTAGAACCATAAAAATACAGCTCCCTATCCCCCTTCCTTCTCAGCACCCTGTCCTCTTGTTAGGCATTCCAGGGAAGTCCATGCTGTTTGGTATGAACATCTTTCCATCCTCCTCAGTGCCACTATTGTCAGATAGTTTTGATTGGCTTCCTCACCACCTGCTTCACCACTCTCCTTCCTTTTCTCCCTAAATTACAGATGTTGGAAAGTTAAAAGGTACATTTCTCAGGCTTCTTGCCACAAGGAAGCCACATGTGGACTGGTTTCTACATTAGAAGACCTGAGGGTAGAAGTGACTGGTGCAGGGTGTTAGCAGTTGCACATAGAGATCAGATTTTCAGGCGGACTTAATGGTTGGGAGCATTAGGGGAAAGATTCTAGCCCTAATTCCTATGGTCCTGTGTAGCATGTAGCAGGTAGCTGCAGAAAAACTGCCCTATGTGGTTGGCTTTGATGGTCATAGTTGTATATTCTCCAAATCTGATTTTCTGGTTTTCCTAAAGATTTTGTTAAGCAACCAGAATGGACGTTTCAACAATAACGAAAGACCCCACTGATATAATATATTTCAACTTTCCGGTCATTCATTCATGTTCCTTGAGGATTTTGACACTCAATTCACAGTTATCTCTTTCACCTATCTTCCAGCTGTCATACTAGGAGTGGAAAGATTCTGCCTTGATGATCTATCCATACTGTAGTTTCATCATTTCTTCGTTTCCATGGCTACAGCCTGGAGTTCATATATCTGGAACTGTACCACCTCTAAATTTTCCTCTCTGACCCGAACCATCTGTCATTCCACTTTCTCACTCTAGTCACACCTGCTCTTTAACCTTTTAGTGACCTTCAGACTCATAATCCTTCTCTATTCTCCTAACGTATCAGTCCGGCTTTTTTTCCCTATAAGCCCCAACCCATTTGGTATTCATTTCAACTACACTCCCACCAGCACACAATTTCCTCACCCTTTGGACTTACCTGTGCATTCACTGTGTCTTATGATAACTTTAAAATGTGGAATAGCCCCTCTGTCTCCACATATTTAATAATAAGAATATAACATTAGCTAATGCCTGTAAAGTGCTTACCATGTACCAGGCACCGTTCCAAGCACTTTAATATATTAATTCCTTGAATCTTCACAACAGTCCAATGAGATAGGGACATTTGATGTCCACACTTTACCAATGAGGAAACTGAAGCACAGAAAGGTTAAGTTATTTGCCCAAGGCCACACAGTCTACTAAATGGTTGAGCTGGAATTCAAACTATTCATGTTTGTAATAACTGCACTCTATTTGCATTGCCTTTTTTAAAAAAAAAAAGATGCCAAGATATCTGTGCATCTTTACATGGACATTAAAAAATCTTTTCTAACCATAAATATGATTAATATCTCATTGTTATATCTTATATTTTGCTTTTGAAAAGCAGTACTCCATTAATATATCTGCCATTTTTTAATGAAAAATTTTTATTTTTATCTCTCTCATTATTTCCTTGCTGTGCCTTCTGATTTGAATCTCAATTCCGTTGGTGAAATATAGTGTCATACTATTGCAGATAGATGTGTTCAGGCAGCTATTAAATAGCTAGAGTGATGGATTTTCTGTATTACCCTCCAGATATCAATTCTGTTCTATCTAGTAATGCATATTCTCATAAATGAAGCATAGCAGTTTGGGATATAAACTGGTACTTTCTGCCTCTACTGTTTTCCAAGATAATCTAGTGTAGTGTTACACTTTGAGTTCCAAAATCAGACAGTATAGATTTGAATCCCAGCTCAAGCACTGAGATCATGCGTAAGTTTCTTAACCTCTTAAGCTTCAGGTATTTCATTTATAAAAATCATAGTAGCCATATTGTAGACTAAATGTGAATAAATAGATCACCGTGGACTACCACCACCCCTATGCCCCAAACAACCCCCACTCCAAAAGGTTAATCCTAGAACATATAACACTCTCTTTCCATAAACAAGCACGTACCTTTTGTACAAACACAAAACAGTTTCAAGAATTTTGATGAATTATAAAGTTAACTGAAGGTTTCATATTGAGACAGAAGAACAGGTTACATTATACCCCACAAAGCCAATTTTCCCTTTCAAAAAAAAGTCACTGCTTTGTCATCCACTACTCTTTTCCCAGAAGTCCCCTTCAGCTTCATTGGTCCTGACCCTCCTGGCCCACCTCAGGCAAAATCTCTCCAGTTCTTCTGCTTTCTCAGATAGCAGGGAGGAAGCCTAAATTCCTGGGAAGCAGTGACTATTTCATTTATAAGAAAAGAAGCAGAAGTATTTTACCCCATTAAGTATTTCAATCTAAGCTTGACTTAGAGAGTTGGTAATTCCTTGAGTATTCCGAGAGTAATGGTGAGTGTGAGTGCACGTCCCTGTTTTGGAATGTCTCCAGTTGCAGTTGTGCTCCTCACAAGGAAATGTCATGCTTGTTTATACCATCTGTTCACAATTCAGTCCCTGGACATGGAGTTGACATTCATACTAACAGCCTCCTCCATAAAGTTCTCTTAGTGAGATTTTGTTAATCAGAGCTCCTGGTTGGTTGGTTGGTTGGTTGGTCGGTTTTCCCCTCTTGCCAGAAAATAAGGGTTCACTTTCTGTCTCTAGCTCATGCTTACATTTATTTACATTACTTTTTCTGGACATTTTTTTTGAAACATCATTTCAAGCTGTACATCAACTTGACTAATAATAAACTTGATCATTGATCAATCTGTGCTATAAGGAAGTAAGTACTTCTTACAGAGAAGATATATTTTGTCACCATAGACTTGAAAATGGCTGTGAATCAGGTATGAAGTGGTTTCTATTGCTATGAAATTTGTGGAGTTAATGCAAGGAAGTCAGTAAGACCATGTTTTCCTAGAGTAATCATTTCGTTTGCTTTAGTGTTTGTACTTCTCTTTTAGAAAAATTTTTTAATCTTCCAAGTCTGATGACCTCCCAATTTCCTTTGATTTGCTTCATGTATGATGAATCTCACCCATCAGAACTAAAGAACTCACTCATTTGAAAAGTTAAATGAAAATTCAGCAGAGTGGGAGTATTTGTTGCTTCCAAAGAAGGTTCTTCATTGTAGGTTATCCAGGAGCCAGTAATGAATGTGCACTATCAGGGGCCAGGGATTTCAGGGGATGAATTTCCCAGGGTTTAATCATTTCATAAGGCCTCTGAGTGTGACTTTTTCCCCAATAATCTACTTATCTCAGTAATTTACCCCTCCTACTGCATTGCAAGGAAAATGAGTCTCCCAGGTTGTTTGCATGATAAGTAGCTGGGAATTGTGTGAGCCATTCAAGAAGCAGCCCTGAGTTAATTGTAGCAGCCTGAGCTAATGGTTTCCCATGTTAGTTGGCAGGTTAAGTGAAGAAGAGGACTTGAAAACAGCCTTTATCACAAGAAGCATGCATTTGAAAAGCTGAAATCTTAAAAATGTTTGCTTCATGGAAGATATTTTCCCTTGCAATATAAATGGGTGAGAAAAATGTTCTTCCAGAGATAGGACTAGCAGTTTTGCAAATAGCTCTGGATATTGGCTACTTGGAAGAGTTTGAGGAGTTTTTTGTTTTTGTTTTAACAATGAATCACGCTAATTTGCCCCCCACTCCCTTTTTTTAGTTAAGTCAGAATTGAAGAATAAGCTGCTCGTTTCAAGCAAACAAGTAGAAAATCATTTAGAAAGAAAGAAAATATGCTTCCTTTAATTTCCTGATTGTATTTTTTCAGGTTCATTTCACATTTATCCTTGAAGTCTTTAGTACTGTAACACATCAACTAGCATGTACAAAATGGATTTTCTATTTAGGAAAAAAGTCATTGGAATACAGTTTACTTTGAAAGGAGGGCACAAGGATATTGTCTGCACTGTATCATTAGAAGTAGAGAGGGTTGCTTGTAATCTTGTATAGATTTTGAATGTCTTGAAATGTGAGGAAATTGAATCAAAATTAAGTCGGAACAAAAGTACTATGTTTCCCACATTACATAAGTACTAACTAAAGCTCAGAAAGTTTAGAGGGAGGAGAGCAAGTTCCTGTTGGGAAGGAGGCCATGGAAAAAGGAAGAACCAGAAACACCTGCTCGTCTCTCTCTGTTTACCCTCTCTGCCTGGTCAGTGCCTTCCTATCCTTCAGATCTCAGCTCAGACATCACTTCCTCGAGGAAGCCCTTCCTATTACATATACTAGGGAGTCTTCTGCACTCTTACATCTTTTTTTTCATAACATTTGCATCAGATAGGTGGGAGGAAGCCTAAAATGCACAATTTTTGGTATGGTCAAATTATTATCTCTTTCTCCCCACAAAAATTTACATGAATATGTAAGGATATGGTCTGTTTCTTACTTGTGATTATAATCTCAGTATCTAAATTCTCAAAAAATATTTGCTGAATGAATGGCTGAGTGGACGAGAGTACAGTTGTTAAAAGTATTTCTTGGGAAGGATGTTGAGGTGAGTTCATGGATTTAACTGATGGCTATGCAGAAAGAATGTAAAAAGTTTGTTAAAAGGAAGACAGAAGAAGAAAAGAAGCATGAACCTAGAAAGTGTAAAGATACATGGGAGCAAAAATGTGGAAGTGTGAAATAGTCCATATATAAACTGGCCTTGGGATATACAAATGAGAAAAGAATGAATTTTGAGAGGTTTTTCTAAGAAACAGATGACTAAATATACCAGCCAGGTTTCCAACATAAAATAGATGGCGTACTCAGTTGGATAACTTAAAGAGATATAGGCAGGGATAGGGGAACCAACAAGAGATATTGGGATGCACAGGGACCAGCAATAGTGAGGAACTATTACTCTTACTTATATCCATCCTCCATCCCAAAGGAGTAAGGGGAGAAAATAGTGTTCCTCGAGCTTAGTAAGAACCATAGAGGAGGACGGCAGGCATTAGGTGTGGTTATAAATGGGGTATGGAGGGGAGGGGGAAGGGTGTAGCCATTGCCAGAACTACAGTGCTGAAGCAAGGAGGGAACAGAAGAAATAAATACTCCAGCTTCTCTCTCTCCTGACCTCTGACTTCCAGCCAGTGCTTCCATTTGCCAAACCCAACAGGAAGCCAGAAGGCGAGATAGCCCAGGGGATGCAGTGTGTGGGGGTTAGCTCCCCACACACCCAAAGCAGAGTGCAGAGAAGAGAGGAAAAAGGATCCGGAGAGACAAGTGGAAAATAATCAGCCCATTGAGGGAATTTAGATTCATGTCTTTCTGTTTATTTTGTTGGTAGTGGTAAAAATTTGTGTGAAGTACATAAATTATATATTGTAGTGACATCGATTATTTAAGACTGTGGCAAATGAGTTGTTTTAGTGGTCAGTTTTTCCAAAGACCTGCAGTTTTACTTTTTATCTTTTCTATTTACTTACATATTTAGATATATTTTGATACAATGAACGAGGTATACCCTGAGAAATTTTTCTTCTCTCCTGTCTTCTTGAGTCTTTCGCTACTCCATAATGTCCATATTGGTAAATCCTTGTATTAGTTTCTCATGTTTCCTCCTAGTGTTTCTTTTTGTAGACACGAGCAAATATGAAAAGATATGTGTATGTTTGTGTGTATATATATGTCATATCCCTATTGCCCCATATGAAAGGTAGCATATTGTATATATACTCTTCTGCACATTATTTTATATACATATAGGTTTAGCTATAGGATAAATACCCAGTCATGGAAATTTTGATAAATTTTGCTATATTGCCCTCTATAAGGACTGTAAAGTTTATTACTTCCAGCAGTATTGTATAAGAGCATTTACCCACAGCCTTACTGCAAGAGTATGTTGCTCAGCTTTTGGAATTTTGCCAATTCGATAGGTGAAAATATTATTTCATTGTATTAGGTTGAACCACATGAAATTACAATTTATGTAGGTCAGAAGTTAGAACATTGGTAATTTCATATGGTTCAACCTAATAAATTTATTTTGTATTTTTCTTATGAGTGAAACAGAATACCCTTTAATATTTTGAAGACTGTATTTCTTTTTGTCCTGAACAGTCTGTTGATGTTCTTTGTGCATTTTTCTGTTGCTGGTCTTTTCTTACCCATTTTATGGAATCTTTTACACATTAGAGAGAAAGGTCTTTTGTAATAATGAGTTTCACATATTTTTTCCTTATTTATTTGTCTTTTGACTTTGCTTATGATGATTTTTTTGCATATAGCCGTCATATAAATGGGACTGTGCAGTTCAAACTCATGTTGTTCAAAGGTCAACTGTATATTGTTCCAAATGGCTATTATAGTAGCTTGTTCTTTACTCTGTGTGTGTATTTGTACATGTGTGTTATATAGTCTCAAAAATATTGACATTGGTAAATGACAGAATTAGAGTTATTCCATTTTCCAAGTTTTGTTCATCTATATTGTATTCAATAAATTATTAATTTTTCAACCATATATTAAATTTGCAACATCTTAAAAGAAGATATTTTAAGGAATGTCACTATACACACACACACACACACACACACACACACACACCTATATATATGTATATACATATATAATTTCCAGCCTTAAAGGTAAAATAAATTTCTAGGAAATAAAATTAACCTTCCAAATTAGTATATGATCATGGTTATACCCATAATCAGTAAAAATAATGATGAACCTATTAAATAAATGGTGTTAGAACAACTGAGTAGTCATCTGGAAAAAGAAAAAGTTGAATCTACAGGATAAACTCCCTATGGATCAAAATTTTAAATGCAACAAACAAAACCATTAAAATTCTAGGAAAAAAATTATAGAAGAATTGTTTTTATCTTTGGAGTAAAGATGATTTACTCTAATTCAAAATCTTGGTGTCATGTAAGAAAAGACTGATAATTACAATTACATGAAAATTAGAAACTTTTTAGAAAAAGAAAGATCTCTTCTATAGTGGGTAATTCCTTTTTCTTTTTAGTTTATTGAAGTTTAATTTACATAGAGTAAAATTCAACATTTTTATGTGACCAATTTTGTGAGTTTTCACAAACAATGTAGTTGTGTAACCACCATCACAGTCAAAATATCAAAGATTCCCACTGTCCCAAATAGTTCCCTCATACTTAGTGGTCAGTTCCTTCCCTCCCTTCTCCACCTCCACACCTCGTCCCTGCAGTCACTGATCTGAATTCTGTCCCTAATTGTTTTGCCTTTTCAAGGCTCATTCTTGGCCCACTCTCTCTCTTTGTCTTATCTCTTTCCCGTGCTGCATGGATCCTCGTCCCCATGGTCAAAGGTAGGCATAGATACATCATGCTACAGGAAGAAAAAAAAAAACATTAACATGCATCGCTACATTTTGAGACATGTTTTGAGACATAGAAGTTGGACACAGTACATCTGCTCACTTTCCATTAGTAAGAATTTAGCTATATGCTCACCTAGCTGCAAAATGTACTCTGTTACTGGTGAAGAAAGGGAAAGTGAATTTTGATGGACTAATCAATCCAGCAGTAACCTCTGCAGCCTAGCCACCCACATATCCACAACTATCTTTTGTTCACACAGAGAACACACCCTCTTCCCAAGGGAGACAACCCCAAACACCATCCAGTTACTGCATCTAACTCAAAGGCCAGGATTTCTCAGTGATGGAAAGCCTTCTCCAACAGGTTCTGAAGTGGTTCCTGTGATCTACTGACCTCAGAACTAAAACACAAGCTATTTGTATCTCCCCTTCCTATCTCTTCAACATCCAAGTTCCCTTTCTGTACATAGTTCTGGCTGATTTTTTGACTTTCAACTAGACTCATACTGTCTTCCCCATTTTAAAAGCAACTATTTTGGGGTTACCAATGATAGATTTAAGAGGGACTGCAGTAACTGGATCTCTGCCAAGGGGCCGAACCTCTTTTTTTTTGGCCTCATGGGAAGCCATTAAGAAAGGCTCTGAACACCCACAGTCTCATCTTCCACTGTTTGAGGTACAGCAGAACTTTGCTTTTCCAACTCTGGGAGTCCCCAGTTTTCTAATTTTTTTTCCTTTCATCTCCACTCGTAAACTGGCCAGTTCTCACATGAGCTCATCTCTTTCTTGTAACGGCTTGCTAAAAGTTAACGAATTATGTAGAAGCCTTTATTTCCTTAACTACTACATGTGCATTATCTCTAAATATATTTAATTACATTATTATAGTTATTTTAATAGAAAACTGTCAAGCAGTCTCCTACCACCTAATTTTCAGAATTAAATTGTGTGAATAAATTCCTTTAAAAACGGACCTATAAAATCAAGCGTATAAAGAAATGTCACTAATAGCACTAAAAGCAGCATTGCTGGCACTGTTGATACAGGCAGAGGGATATAGGGCATTGAAGGGCAGTATAAATGCACTGTAAAATCGGGTGAGGACAGAGAGCATCTGCTACTTACCAAGTCTTTTTTTTTTTTTTTTTTAGAAATTACTACTAGAGTAGGTCACATGAGATATTACAACATGGAGAATGCAAATGGATAGCTTTCAGAGGAGGATGATCATTCAGTGCATTTGAATATGTATAAATAGTAGGCTTAATAAATGTCAAAGCTGATTGAAAGGCTAATGAAATAGATAAATGTATGTCAAGTATAATGGCAAAAAAGAAAAAAACAAAAGCATGTATCTCCTCCCAAATGCTCTGGTGCTAAACAGTGTCATAGGCAAATTATTTCAAATTTCCCAGGAAAAATAATTTATTTGTTATGTAAACTTATTTGTTATGTAAACAGAAAAAAAGGAAAGCTTCCCTCTTCACTTTATGATGTCAAAACCCAATAAAGATAACATACACACAAATCTATAGTCCAAGCTCACTTATGAATATAATGATTCTAAAAAGAAAAATTTTTAATAAAATGCTAGCAATTCAGTTCTCTTTTAAAAGAATAAAGTGCTGTGCCCAAGTCAAATCAATCTCAAGAATGCAAAAAAAGTTAGTATTAGGAAATATATAATGTAATTCTTCACATTAATAAATGGAGAAAAGCCATATGAACACCTTAATAGACACTAAAAAGGCATTCAATAAAACTCAGTATCTGTTCTTAGTATTTTTTTAAAAAGAAAGCAATTCTTCAAACTAGGCATTAAAGGGTACTTCATTATCATACTACATAATAACTATCACAAGCCAAATGCTACCATTCTGTTTGATGGTAAAAAATGAGAAGAGCAGATCAGGAACAAAACTCACAATGTCCCCTCACCACTGATGTATATCATTAACTTGGAAGACCTAACTCTTGCAGTATGTAAATTAATTAATAAAGATAAATTAAAATTATTATGATTGTAGATATTTACAGTCTTCTACCTGGAAAATTCAAGAGAATCAACTGAAAAACTGAGAAGAAAGCCAAGTTCTTCCAAGTATAAAATAAATATACAAGATTGTTTTCTCATATAGCACCCGTAACCAGTTAGAAAATGCCAGAGAACAGAGAAAAGATCACATTACCAATAACTACATAAGCTCAACAAGAAGTAGGACCTATGCAGGAAACTATAAAACATTACTAAGGTCCAAAACTGAACACTAACCAGCCGAGGTAAAATAAAAGGGGGAGCAGTTATCATAATTGTGATTGAGGATATCACAACTCAAAAGAACTGCAGGAATCAGGGCATAGAGGCCTTAGAGATAGAACATGAATTCTCAGAGCTCCTAAGACTCTTTGCATTAGGACTGCAGTGTTCATTTTTTCAGAGCGTACACTGAACAAGTCGAAACCTAAGGACTTGCCATGCATAAGCAGAGTCATCATAGAGTTAAAGTTTTATGGCAGGTGAGGAAAGAACACTTGTTTCTAATTCATACAAACATACCGTTTGGGCTCGTGGCAGGGCTGCATTCCATTCCTCCTTTATCTCTGCTTTGGCTTCGCTCTTTCCTGCCACAGACTGGCTTTCTCCTCATGGTGAAGAACATGGCCACTCGCAGCCCCACATTCGAGTCCTTCTTACTCTGTGAAAGGGTTCCTTCCTAACAACTCTTGGGAAAGTCATGGGGAAGGTTTCTTTTAGGGTTGGCAGGGGTCTGGTATCCTTGAAACATGAGTTATTGTGTTTGGCTTAGCCTCTGGTCAAGAGTGTAGGCAGGCTATTTCATCAGAAGGGTGTGCAAATTGGTTGGAGTGACAACTGATAGGCGGGAAAAATTACAGCCACAGAGAAGATTTGAATAAATGTAAGGGATATGCTGTGTTCCGAGATAGGTAGCTTACATTGCAGAGATGTAGATTTTCCCTAAGTTAAGATATAGATTTCATACCATCTGATTCAGAATTCCAGAATTCCAAAGGGAATTTGGGGGCTACTTGACATCACAATTCTAATATTCGTCTGTAATACCAGACACATGTAGTGAGACTAGCTAGGAAAACTCTGCCCAGTGTAAGGGAACAATCTTAATTTATATATCTTCTATTCAGTATTATTTTATCATCTATCCTAGGCTTAACATATGACCCAGTGTCAACACTTAATTTTTAAAGCTTTTCTTCCTGTACAGTTTTTACATAACCCAGGGAACTCTGAATTTAGAGATCTAATATCTGATGCTCTTCTATCACTCAACTTAGTTTAAATTCCCTCTAGTATTAGGTGCTGTGGGGTTCATTAGACATAGAAGGCATACTCCCTTCCCACTGTTGACGTAAGAAATGTTCAAAACTGTAGAGAATTTTTATGAGTTTATTTGAGCCAAACTGATGACAGTTGTGGGGAAGCAAAATCTCAACAGATGAGAAAATGTTCCAGAGAATGGCAGTTTTGCTGCTTATTTTTTACATTAGAATAAAAGGAGAAGACTTAAGGAGGGTTACACGAAATCCATTGGTAGTAGATTAAGGGGGTGGAGGAAAGCAAAGGTGGGGATCTCTGGGATTGAAAAAAAGGTAAAACAGAAACACACACTTCTTTTACATTGGTGGGTACGGATTGTTAATAATTAACATTTATGGCACATAGAGATGGTATTTGGGGAACAAGATAACAGTCATGGGTTCTGTGGTCTTGTGCTCTGGTATGGGTAGTTGTGCCCTGAAGGGTCTGGAAAAGAAGATTGCTCTGACATTTCAAATGTACGTTATGTTAGATGCAAAAAGACAATAGACAGCCTTACTTACTTACTTAAGGTAAAGATTGACCTTTGTCAAGAAAGCTACAAGCCTAACTTGACTGCCCACCAAGACCCGCTTTTAGTTAGGAATTTTTACTTTCGGACTATCCTGTGTGGTTACTTTCGGTCTCTGAGTTTGTAGAGCCTGCCACGCAGGCCTCCCTTGAGCTTGTCAGGTTTAGTATGTGGCCCCTTTTTCATCCACACCACCCACTAGTTATATTAGGCTATTCCAACCAAAGATGGGTATTAGACCTTGTAAGTTAGTCATTCTTGCACATGATTCTTACACATGATTCAGGGAATAAGTTTACCAAAGTGAAAAGAGCAGAAAGAAGGTTTGAAGGTCTAATCTGAAATTACAAGTATACAAAAGAATTTTGAGGTTGGTTGGTGAAGAATTATTGAGAGTGATAGTGAACAACGTGGGTTTACATGTAAGGATATTTGTTGAATAATAGTAAGAACCTGACTGTTGTACAAAATGTTTGATGATGCTGGAGATGACTTAAGCAAGAGAGCATGTACTGACAACCCTAGCCAAAGAAGGAATAAAGAGATAAAAGGAAATGTCAGTTAAAAAGTTTTTGCATGCAAGATAAATGCTAGTCAGGAAAACTGACATTTGTGATTTTGTTTAATGTTTGCAAATGGCACTCTCCTTGGGAAAGTCAACCTGTGTCTGAAAAGGAAAGCGAATGTGTAATGCATGATAACGCCTTTGTAAATATGTGTCATGTCTAATTTCTTTGGCTTTTGAAATAATTAGGGAGTTTTCACCTCTGGAAATTTGTAAAAATAGATGAGCTAAATGTTTATCTTCTGGGATGTATGTTCATACCATACTTAGGTTTCAAAGATCTCAACTAGATAACTATTTAAAGTTCTCTTCATCTCCAAGTGTTGGAAAAGTCCAGCAAACCCAAGCTGAAAGTAAAGGAATTTACTTTACATCGGGAGTAACAAAGAACTTGAAAGGATTGTTTCTTAAAAGAGAAGTAACCCTGTTCAGCTGACTGGAAGCAAGTAGTATAATCAGTGTTAAATAGCTTAAGAATGAATACCAAAACAGGCAGTCCCCCTACTCCTCCCACATCATTGGGTTTTATAGCTAAAATTCAGTTCCCCTGTTGGCTTTGTAAATAATATGCAGATATGGTAAGGTTCGGCATTCTGTGCCGCATATGTTTGGAATTAATCATGTAAGCACATTTGCACCAGCTGAAGCTGGAGCTCACAAATGTGTGGAAAACTATGGTGAGATATGAATCTAGGAGAAAAGGTCACGGTGCCTGTGCTAAAGCACATGTTGGAGAAAGTTAATCCTGGTCACCAGTACCATTTGAAGTCCAAGAGCATGTGTGAACCCAAGATGGCCCTCAGACAGTGAGCCCCCTAGGCCAAAGGGAAGTGACCTTCTTCAACTAATGGAGCGCGAATGAAAGTGAAAGAGAGCGCTCACAAAACACCGATGAGAGAAAAACCAGGTGGTAAGGTTAGCCCATCTGGCTAATTGGTCACAGACTGTAAATTCCCCTCAAGCATCTTTCTTTTAAGCCACATCTGCCCTTATGCTACTTAGAAGGACCTGGATCTTCTGAGGAGTTGCAGAGGAGACGGATGCCACTCAGGTTTGGGGCATTATTTTTTTTTTTTTTAATTGAACAATAGGAGTACGTCTTCTTACAGAAAGTTACTTGGAAGTGGGGAAAAAACAAGGCAGGAACGGGACAGGGCGAGGAAGGTGTTGGAAAGTCACTTAGGAAAATCCAGACTAGTTGCTCTATCAGCTTTTCCATTGCCAGATACAGCACGCCTCACTTTGGAGCCCATTTACTCCCCACGCTATCCTGCTATCCTTCACATTTAATTATAAATTATAATCAAGCCACATAGTAAATAGCTCATACAAATAACTGGTTTTTGTATTCTCTTAACACAGCTAATTCCTCATTTTGTCATTGCTTCATTTTCTAGAAATGTCTATAATTTTTAGCCTTCTTTTTTAACAATTTACTTCTTTTTCCCCCAACCATTTACTTTTTGGTTGTAGAATAAATGAGTGAGTGAATAAATCATGTCATAACATTTACACTAATGCACATTTTTAAGACAGTGTCCTAGGTTCACTTATTTCTTCATTTAGTCCATAAATGGTTATTAAATGCCTGCTATGTGCCAGGGAATAGGAATATAAAGTTGAATGAGATAATCTCTTCTTTCAAGGGGCTCAGAGTCTAGTAGGGGCAGATAGACTTTTTGTTTTTTTAATTAAGTCTATAAAGTGTTATGGGTTCTAAGATAAAATCTCTTAATGTAGTGAAAGCAATAAGGAGAAAGTGTCTAGGGTAGATGAGAAAGACTGCATGGAAGAGATAACTCTAAGTTTTGAAAGATGAGTAAGTGCTGGCCTCGGGCCAGGAGGTGGCAAGGCCAAGGCTCACTGTATTAGTCGGCTTGGGCTGTCATAACAAAATACCACAGACTAGGTGGCATAGACAACAGAAATTTATTTTCTCACATTTCTAGAAACAGGAAGTCCAAAATCAATTTGCCATCAGAGTTGGCTTCTAGTGAGTTCTCGCTCCTTGAGTTGCAGATGGCCACCTTCTTGCTGTATCCTCACAATGGCCTTTCTTCATGGGCACTCGGTTGGCGGGGGGGGGGGGGTCGCAGATAGAGAGTGAGAGAGTGAGAGCGAGAGCAAGAGAGCAAGCAAGAGTGAGTGAGAGAGAAAGGGAGAGAGAAAGAAAGAGAGAGAAGGAGGGAGAGAGGGCAGGAGGGAGGGAGAGAGAGAAAGAGAGAGAGAAAGAGAGAAAGCCCTCTGGTGTCTTCCTCTTCTTAAAAGGACAACAGCCCTATTGGATTAGGACTCCACCTGGACCCCTAGTTCCTTCTGATATCTCATCACTGAGGTACCCCACATTCCCTCTGTCCATGCTTTTTTAAGAGTTTTTTTCCCATAATAATGTTTTCTGGGTGGGTCGTTGGACTTTATCACATCTCCTATGTCAGTGTAGTTACAAATGCAAAAGGACCTTAACCACATATTTGAGAATTCTCCAAAGCTACCTCAGAAGCATAAACCATCTCTCTCCCATGCCCAAGTCATAATGCTCTTGTTATTTTTTTTTTTTAATAGTCTCAAAAATTTCAGACGTCCTGTGAAGGCTTCCTAAACTGATTAGAGAGTAGTGAATGACTTCACTGGGAGGCTGTGTAATTGCAGTGGTTACGAGTCAGAGTTCTACACTCTGACTGTCTAGATTTGAATTTAGCTCCATTACTTACCAGCTGTGACCTTGAGCATCTCTTTGTTTGCTTCCTTACTTGGAAAGAGAGTTCAGGTTTTTTGACACCGATTGTAGTGCTATTTGCCACTATGTCTTGCTCACTTGACTGCAGGGCCAGCAAAGAACTATTAGTGAGAAGGGTGGCATTGTGGTTGAGAAATCTCTCTACTAGGACATCTGGGACGATTAAATGAGTTAAATGTGCTTGGCATGCTTGGCACATTGTAAGTGCTCAGTATTTGTTATTTTTCATCATCCGTTCAGTAGACATGGCTACAGTCTCTCAGTGGTTCTATAGTGATTCTATTCAATAATATTGGTGAATTAAATTTAAATTTGCTTAACCAACCAATACACCTCATGAAAGCTATGAAACATTCATGTTTTTTTCCATTTTCTGTCAGATTGCTTTAATCTATATTGAAAATAATCTCCAAAGAGTCAACTTGCTGGCCAGGTATAAGGCCATATGTTAGCAGAGAAGGGTAGAGAGCATGACATTTGAATATCTAGTGGTATCTAAGGATTTGGGTCACAGGAACTGAGGAGAAAATCCTGAAAAAGAACCAGAGGATGGCCAGCGAGAGGGAGATGTATTAGCTCTGCCTCGTCCCCAGGCCAACTTGGAGTAGTCAAGGCAGATGATTTTGCAAGTCTTAGTCATCTAGAGTCAGAAGTGAGAGCTGCGCTGTGAAGGAGTTTAATGTCAAAGTTAAGAAGGGGGTTCTTTTTAGTTGGAGGTGGCAAGACGAAACTTCTTCCCATAGGCCTCAGAATAAAGCATGCTGAAGATTAGCCTTTAACGGGTAGCTAGAGAAATGTATGAGTGCCTTCTTTTTACTTTGTCTGCTGTATGGCTATCTTCTGAAGTCTGTGTTGCATTGTAAAGGAGTCAAGTTTAATAAACAGATTCTATTTTTGTTCTGAGCTATGGCTTGGGAAGGCGTTCTAAATCCCTGAACCAGGAACCAAGAACCCTCTTGGTCCTATGTGCCTGTTACTCTCTCTTCCACCACACGGTGGTGACACACCTAAACTGCAGGGGTAGGTCTCGAAAGCCGGTTACACTGAAGCCCCACCGACTGGCACCAAGATTGAGATTATGTCACTGACTTTTAAGATGCCTTGGCTCTTAACCCTTATAAGTTTCACATGTTTAGCATCCATTTATTTGTCTGAAGTTTTTCTTTGACCATGTAAAGAAATTGCCCAGTGGGCAGGCATAGCATCCATCCACCTCTGGCCTGGTCCTGTACCTCCTGGATTCACAGTGCATCTGCCCCCAACTCTCATGGCTTGTTCCTGAATTCTGGTTCTGGTCTGGTTAGCTGGCAGTATCCAATACTTAGGAACACATAGACATATGAGGAAAACAATCCTACTTCCCCTTAGTTCAACTAAGGCAAGGCTGGAGGATTTCAAAAAGAACTTTTCCCTGGAAACAACAGCAAATATACACAGAAGCATAAATAAATGGATAAGTTCATGGAGTCTGGCCTACAGACCAAGACTTAAGGATAAAATAGCAAGCAATGAAGACTGGCTAGCAAGGCTTAAAGAATATTCAAAGCCTAGTTTCTTCCCCCACCTTGGATTTAAGAAGCTGGTAGAGCAAACTTGAACAAAGATAACCCAAATTCTATGCCAGGATAGATTTTATTTATAAGTTGTAACCTCTATGTTCCAAAAAGTATGTAGAGTAGCTTACAATAAAGTGTGTGTGTGTGTGTGTGTGTGTGTGTGTGTGTGTGTGTGTAAAATCTCAAAGGCTCCTAAAGAAATAGGAAATGTTTAAATGTACTATATACGAGAACATAAATAGAATATATCAAACTACCAAACTAATACAATGTTTGTGTCTCAAATTTAGCACCAAAAACAGAATCCTGAAAAACTAACGCAAAAATAGGGACAAGGGATGTGTTACACAATGATAATATCAAATAGAAAAGAGAAGAAACATACTTTTCAAGAAAGGCAAGCTTTTTCCTAACTGAATATTTGTTACAGTAATTAAAGCATATAATTTATCAATGGGTTTATAAAACACAGAAACTCTCTCAATTTGGTTGATAGCAACATTCGTTTGAGTTGATTCTACTTTTAGAATTGACAGAATCTTCCAGAAGTTGCTCACCATCACTGTGCAGCACCTTCTTCTATTGAATGATAATTGCAGCTGTCTTATTTTTGTAAATCTTAAGTTTGCTGATTTTAACTATTATTCTATTCTCGTTTCAGAAATATAAAATATTTTATTATTTCTCCGAGGATGTTAGTGTTCCTCTGAAGTTTTCTTCTGTTCTTTGCATTGTATCTTTTCACTGAATTCTTTTTGATGATTTGTTGTTGTTGGAGAAGGATAATTGTTGGTCTTTGTCTTCTTTTTTGTCAAATATCTAGTGATGCTTGCCTTCCCATTAATGTTTAAGAATGAAGCACTAAAAAGACATCTAAAAGTTCTGTATACATGGATGAGGTATGTTGAATTGTAGGTTTCATAAGAGTGTTATCAGACAGGAAAGGACCTAGTCATTTTATTGGGGACTCCAAATCTTAGAATCTATTAAGTCTTTTCTCTTTGTTCAGTCTCTTTTTGCTGAGAGGAGCCCTCCTGTAGTCTCCTGCCTAGTGTATAGAAGCTTAACTGTTAGTGTCTCGGGGCCTAATTAAGCAGAGGGGACAGCGAGCTCACCATTTCATAGGAAAACTGGTATTTAATCCCCTTGTATCAGCCTCTCATTTTATCCCATCCTTCTTCTGAGCCCGTTGCCCCATATTTACAACTCCTCTACTCTGATTTCTCCACTGAACCTCTTTCCTGAGAGGATAGGGAAGAGGTAGTTTGCCTGGTTGTGCTGGAGTGACGGAGGGGATCTGGGAGGTAACTGATCCTCATATATTCTTTAACCAGCCCCTGTTTTTAGCTCTGCCTTCAGAAATACCTGGTGCCTCCCATATCTGAGCCTTTCCAGGGATCTAGTGCACCTATCAACATCCTACTTTGGATTCCCACCCCCACCCTCACCCTTAGTCAGTTGTTTCAGTTTCCACTCCAAGTCATTTATCAACTCATCCATGTGCTTTCAGCATTTCTTTGATACATCCGATTGGATATCATTGTCTCCCCTGTTCTTTCGGTTTGTAGATTTATATCATTTATCCCCCACTAGTTGTAGCTGGGAGGGGACAGAGATAACCATGGCTGTTTAATTTGCTGTGTGTAACAGAATCAGCACATTGTATACATCATCCCCTTCCGTCTTCATTACAGCCCCATGAGGTAGGTAGTGCTTTTCCCATATTGAAGATAAGGAATGAAGACCCTGAGAGGTGAAGGCCCTCTGTCAAGGTCACATAGCTCATCAGGGCAGAGCTGCAATTTGAACCCAGGTATGCCTCTGAAACGCAGACCCTTGTGACCACATCACACTTTTTTCTGGTTCTCTGGGATTGCTCAGGGATTCCTTTTTACCACACTGAACAGTATTAATCAGGAATACATACCACACACAATCCCAAGGGGCCATGTAGTTCAGCTAACAGGGCTTTTTTTCTTCCCTTTGTTCCCTAAAGCAATTATTTCTTTATTTCATTTAAAGACTCAGCCTCTGCAGCTGCTGCGGACAGCTTAGAGTTGTCTGAAGGTTGAAGACGAGAACCAAAGCTGTGAGCTTACAAGCTATCAAACTTGAAAGATGTATTGAGGTGAAATACCGCTGCAAAGCCTCCCCACCAAATTTTTTTTAAGTGCTTTTTCTCTCCAAAATGAAAAAGAACCATTTGTACTATACATACATAAAAATCTTCAGCTCTGGCAGTGTTCAAGACAGGCTTTTTCTTGTAACTGCCCACCCCAACAGAGCAGACAGCATAGTCTTCCAAAGCCAAAATAATTGTGTGTTGTACATCGATATTTAGAAGTCAAAGATCAGTGTATGTGTGTGGGCCGAAACATGTGCCTTTCCATCTCCCTTTGGAGAAGAATCCTGTGCTAACAGTTAAATAACTTTGTTTTCGTACCGAATATTTAAGTTGCAGATTTGAGCTATGTGGGCAGAGGTTTGAAATCAAGACAGCTGAACTGCTGAGGTACTTTTGGAGTTCAACCATTTGGAAGGAACGGAGACTGACTTCATGGGGAAGTATTCAAGTGGAGTTTTTCATCCCATTTATGATCTTGCCCTATTTTTTTCTTTTTTTTTTTTTCAGCTTTACCAAGTCTGCTATTTCCCTTGGCATTCCCAAGGAGGTCTGTATAGTTATTGGCAAGTGTGAAATGCAGTAATATGGGGATTCCAGAAAAAGTTCATTACAACTTTTCAGAAGTATTGGGTAAATTAGTCATTTTCGAGGGGAAAATGTGAAAGTATTGGTTGCCTTTAAATATTTGTTTTTCTAAGCACGAATACCCTAGCAACTGTATGTGAAGACAGGTTTATTCCAACAGAATTTGTAGTAAACAATGTGTTCATTTATGACCAGACGCTGGTACATGTAATAGTTTCATTTGTGATTTTCAGGCATGATACCAGGCCATGACCATTCTAAAAGATATTTTGCCACTTCGTGTTTCTTTCCCTAAAACGATCACTATTTGAGACTACCAGCGTTGCACCCATAGGCATCCTGGATTTGCCCCATATAGGGACAGACAAGCACCTCGTTGTCCATAATGTTTTGGGCTTACCCTGGCTTCTGGAGGCAGACCTTCGAGAAATGGCCCATCTAGGGTAGATCAGGAACTACAGGAAGCATTCTGGGGCCCAGGCAAACCGAGATGTCCCGTATGCCCCTTCTCCGTGTCACTACTTCGGACCTCAACATCGGTTTCTCCTGATTCGGGTTGTTTTTAAGCCAAACACTTGCAGAGTAGAGTTTGGTGGTTCATGTTTCTGTCAACCAGATTCCTGAGCCCAAGCCCAGGCTTACTGAACCCGACTTTCTAGATCCTGGGGCCTGGGAATCTGCTTTTCCCTCCCAGCACCGACCTTCCCCTCGCCCCTATTTTTTAGGCAAATCCTATTATCTAGGGCCATATTTTCCAGATTTCCTCGATGATAAGGATTACATGATGCTCTTACTAAAAATACAAATGCCTGCGCCTCAGGATCTCCAGAGGCTTGGGGCCTGGGAAACAGGGAGAAAGGACCTAGTATTCCAGAAAACGTAAGATTGTATGGCCAAGGTTACCTGCTGGAAACCATCAGAGGAAAGAAACCAGGTCCCCCCAATGACTTTGAAAGACTTTGCATCTGTTAATTAAAACAAAACTAGCGAAAGACTGAGGAGGACCTCGGGACTTTGGGCCCCCTAGGCAGTCAAACTAGAATTTTTTTAGGTGATTTTTACCCTTTTCTCTGTTATATTTCTAAGAACTTTTGTTTTCTAATTCTGCTAAGCTGAAGTCAAAATATAAAACCAGTCCTTATTCTGATGGCAACTTTATTAGAGGCAACTTTAAATTTACTTTCTTTTCACTATTTCAAACAATACATTTCATTTGCCTTAACTTTTCAAAAGCCAGAGTAGCTTTTTACACTTTTTAAGAAAATTATTGTAAACACTTGTCATTTCCTCTATCTTCTGAAGTTTTTTACTTGGTCTGTATGTAAACTGTGAGCTTCTACGGTCAAGAATACATGGATTGTTTATCTCTGTATCCCCTGGGTGCAGATGAACACCTAGCATGTTAAACGAATGCTATGTGGATGAGATGAATATGTTTTATTTTCCTCACTAAGTTTATTTTCTTTAGCTAAGACTATCAGAGTTAAACTTAACCTTTCTAGGGTTGTCGTTGTTGCTATTGTTTTGGTGAGTTCTCTTGTATGTAGTTGACTGTTAGTTTACTAATTTGAAGATTTATGGAGGACAAAATATTGATTTCTCGTTTTAAAAAATGTAAAACTGAGAGACAAAACACATAATTATGCATACCTGAAAAGAGAGATGTCCAGATCCCCTATATCCTGCCGAGGAAATTTCATTGCATAAATGGGTTACTATTAATGGATGGAAAAATTAAGTTAACTTGAATCCCCAGTTCACCAATCGTGCCCGTTAACTGAGGTATTAGTGTCCTGTTTAAACTCTCATAGCTATTAAATTAAATGGTCATGACATGAAACCTCAGAAAAGTCTTATTGTTGTCTAGAAAGATTGTGTACAGGTGTTACTAGCCTGCTTTAGAATAAAAAAGGCTTCAGTATTCTCAAAAATCATTTCCTCTCCTGAGGAAATGCACCATAGTAAAATAGCCTTTTCCAGTACAGTAATTGCTGGCTTTCAGTTTCAAAAGAAAATTCTTGAGTATTATTATACAGGGAACAGTTTCCATCAGGCTTTTCCGGATAGACACTAATAATTTTGGGTTCGATTAATAAAATTCCAGAAAATAAAAGGAACTATAATTTAATCCCTATAGACAGAAGTTATTGGAAACATTTAGTAGCTTAAGAAAATTGCTTTTAATTTTAAGAGATGCATATGATTTATTTAAGTTTATGAAATGAAGACTATCCTTCCATCCATTACAAAAGCTCTACATTCCAAGTTGGCATGGCGAGTCCTTTTCTTGAATTTGTACTTGAATCCCATGAAATGAACACTCTGAGAATTTTATTTCAAACACAGGAGGTTGAATATTTATAGAAAGGAAAAAACCTCTTTCATTCAAGAAAAGAAATTTCTAATTCTCCACGACTGTCAGAGTAAAAGATATTATTTGATGGCAAAGGCTTCAGAATTTACTTTGGGAAGTCGTATTAACTTCATAAAATGCATTCTTTCAAATGCTGATCACCTGGGGTCACATTCAGTTTTGGGGTCTATCATTGCGAACCCCCATTTTTCCTATTGAGGATGCCTGTCTGGTGTTCTGCGCTCTCTTACCCCCTGGTGCCCTTACCTAGGTTCCACATCAAGCACATAAGCTCTCTCATGTCAGTCTGTCCTGGTGTGTTAGATATCCCTTTGTTAGAAGACAGAACATGTAGTTCTTAAGTTTGGGTAAGGAAAAAAAATTCATCCCCATAAACCTACTTGCTCATTTCATGCATTCAGTTTTCAGGTTTAGCTCTTGCCTGGATATTTCCTCTCCGAATCTTTCTTTCAGTTGAGTATGCTGCCAGGTGAGCAGAGAATCTCAATTCTGCTCTTGGCCAAATAGGTTTCCAGCAGAGTGTCAAATAGAGAAAACGGCTGGTTTTCCTTTGGCTGACCTTTCTTTACACTGTGATAAAAAGCTAAGTCTAAGGATCAGAGTGATGAGGATCATTATTAAGAAAACAGACACCTGGAGGCACTAATGCTTCATTAATAAAAGGCATGGCTTCCAATTACATGCCTTTCTCTTGAAAATTTTCTTACCGTACTTTAAAACAATGTAACGTTTGAAGGAATATAATGAATGATGGAACACACTCTAGGATGTCAAAGAAGAGGGATTATAGTAAGAAAATATCAAGTACCAACCAAAATATTATCAAATGTTCAAAAACATAAATTGAATATCTAGGAATCTTGAGGTAGAGGGGAGAAAATGGAGAAGTGGCTCGCACATGGCCTCTCACAGGAGCGTTGGAAGAACACCCCCAAAACTGGCCTTGCTGGGGAGGCCTCTACCAGCCATTGATGCTGGACCCACAACTGAGCCTTTTGATCACTTTTATAATCACTCCAAAGGACTATATCTGCTTCACATTTAGGATACTTAAAGAAGATGTAGGTCTCCCCACAAACCCGCACCAGAACAGAAAATTTTCCTCAATGGCTTGCTAGCCCAACAGACAAGTTCTATATAATCCCAGTGGAAGAAACTTGTTGTCAAAACTTGCTTGAAATAATACTTAAGATGTCCAGAACTGGACCTGTGATCTTCTCCAGTCCTGTTCTTCTTTCTCTGTTTAGTATTTTGATGAGCAAGACCACCAACCGCTCAGTTTCTCAAGCCAAATACTCAGGATGTGTTCCTGGCACTTCCCTCTCACTTGGCCCCACATTCAAGCTGATGCCTATTCTTGTCAATTCTCCTTCTTTAGTATCTGTGGAAGTCATGCACTTCTGTCCTCCTTTCCTTCAGATTACTGGATTACTCCCGTTGTTTCCCAGCTCATCTCCCCGTCTCCAGTTCAGCTCCTTCCCAGTCCATTCTTCACACTGAAGCCAGGATGAGCCTTGGAAAATGTGGATTGGCTTTTATCAGCCCTTCCTTTCCACCACTACTTCTCCCCACTAAATAAAAGTTTTCAGAGACTGCCCATTGCCCAAATTCCTGTGACAACGCTTAGGGTCCTCTGTGATCCACTCTCCTCCTTATCTCCTGCCCACATATGACTCTGGAACAAACAAATTATTTTGTGCCTCTACCTTTACCCATCTGAGGCCTAATAATCACTTTCCTTATCTGCAAAATGGGAATAGTCTCAGTAGCCTCACAGTAATTTGGCAGGTTCCTGAAACATCCTGTTACTATTTTTAGTATAATTGAATTAAATGTTTATATTAATTAGGAGAGAACCGACATGCACGCGGTACTGAATCTTCCCATCCAGGAATATGGTGTGTCTCGCTCTTTATTCAAATTTTCCTTTATGTTCCTCAAAATTATGGGATTCTCAAAATATTGGTTCTGTTCATTTTTATTAATTCCTTTGTTCTCTGTTCATTAGTTTAGTTATTAATGAACTTTTAAAGTTGTATTTTCTATTTGATTATGACTAATTCATAAGAAAGGGGTTGGAATTTATCAATATATTTGTTAACTAGGCCCTTTAGTTCATATAGGTTCTCTGTCGACTATTCTGTTATTTATAGGTTAGGCATTCTCATTATCTGTAAGTAATAATTTTGTCTCCTTTAGTTCTTGAAGGGAAACCAAGGAAGAGATGTTGTTAGGCTTTCAATTCACATTTAAAGAGTGTTGACTTGGGCAGCAAAAGGGAGATCTGTTCTGTAGTGAGAAAGACAGTGAAAAGGCCACAGTAGTTTAGTCTAGAACAAGGAAGATGCCTTTGGAAACAGAAAAGATGGTTTGGAAATTATGTTGTTGGTATCCTCAGGTCTTTTTGTATTTATAGATAGTCTTAACATTATTGCAAGCATTTGAGTTGGAGCAAGTTAGACCTGGGTTCAAATCCCGGGCCCAGCATTGAAGAGCTTCAAAACCTTAGATAAGTTGCTGAACTTTTTGTGCTTAAGGTTTCATCATCGTCTTTGTCATCACCATCATCATGATAATAATATCAGTTTGCAGAATTATTATGGGAATTAGAGACGATGTGTCTAAGACACTGGGCACAGTGCTTGGCACACAGTAGGCCTTCAGGAAATACTGGCTGGACTTGCTGCTGCTGCCCTCATTGGGTAATGGCAGAGCCAAACTAATCATTCAGTCCCCTTTCACCAACACTTGGCCCTAGTCTCAGAATTTCCTAAGCTTAGAGTTCCCTCCACCCACCCACCCTGTCCCAGCCACCTCTTGCTTCTGCTTCTCTCCCGTCCTTACTTCTTTGCATCTCCTATGATCTTTCATCTCAGTTCTTTGGCCTTTCAGGCTATAATCATCACTGCCGTAGCCAGCAAGACCTATCTTCTGAACTTCAGATTTATACTGCTCATCCTATTGCCTTTTTGATATCTCATCTTGAAGCCCTCTGCAGCATAGCTAGAATCCCCTAGTTTTCTCTGTTTCAGTAAATGTCACCATTCACCCAGTTATTCAAGGTAGAAATCTTGTTTCCTCTTCTAGCACCAAAGCCCCTTTCTTATCGGAAGGAAGAACTGGTAATTCTATTCTAAAGTATATTTCGAATCCTGTTATCTCCACTGCCACCAGCCCATTCCATCCCACCCTCTTGTCTGGATGCTGCGAGAGTTCTCTCAAGAAGGTCTTGTAGACTTCACTTGTCCCCAGAGACTGTACCCTCCAGTTCAGTCTCCACACAATGGTATAAAGGTCTGTATAACATACATGAGATATTGCTGCTCTCTTCTTAAACCCATCAGTGGCTTCCTTTATACTTGAATAAAATCCAACTCTTTCAAGGCCTTACAGAACTTAGCCCCTGGCTCTATCACGAAACTCATCTTGATAGCTTTCTCATTGGCCACTTCTAGCCACAGTGGCTCTCTTTCCATTCCATGAAATCCCCAAGTACTCTGTGCTTCCTACTCCCTCCAGCTGGAATGGGCTTTCCCCAGCTTTTCTTGTGACTGAATTCTTAACTTTTAGGTCCCAACTTATTACCTCCTCAGAAGGCCATATGTGACCACTCCATTATAGTATCTCTTATTGTAGCACCTTGTTTGTTTCCTTAGCTCTTGTCTGTGATCTGTAATTATTTCATTGTGTGATTATTGGGATGTCTGTCTCCCCACATTAGCATTTTAATTCCTTGGGGCCAGATGTCATGTCCATCTTGACCACTGCTGTATTCCCAGTACCTAACATGGTACCTGGCACAGAATAAGTTAGTAATAGAGGGAGAGTGACTGGCTTCTTATCTCTCTGCTTAGCCTAGACCCCATCATGAGCCATTGAAGTCCTGCCCTCACTAACCTTCCCCTGCTATCATTTCCAGCTGTTACTTCTCTTACAGCTCCATCCATACCCCGTGCTCCAGAAAGCTTCAGTATTTCTCCTTTGAGATCTAGTGGTTGGAACATTCTCCAGAGTGACAAGGAAGATAACCAGAAAAGAGTTTCCTCTATACTCACCTTAAGTTGTAAAGACTTTTATCCTGATTATTCCTGCAGACACTATGGAATCTGGATTTGAAGTGGGAGTGGACGTTAAAAGGTAACTCTGACATAAAAGGTGATCTCTGTCTTAGATATCTCACTGATGGCCTAAAAAGTCTAATTTCAAAAGTAACAGAAAACCTTTCAATCATCTTGCTGAAAGCTCAAAATTTTGCAGCTAGAAATTTATGTCTTTAGTCAAACTCTGTCCTTTGTTTAAAGTTCATAAATCTGTATCCGAGATATATATTCATTAAGCTTTTGTTCTTTGGGAGTTCTTTTGGTTGGGGGAGACAGACTCACATTATTGTAATAAAGGTGGGTTTACTATAAGGACACCTGTTACCATTGTTAAGAAGCAAGGCACACCTGGCAAACTGGCACTGTGTCTTGTCGCCTAGGTCAGCTCCAGGGAAAAGAACCCGTTTACCCAATGCAGCTTCATGAGCTGAGCTAAAATGGGTCAGAGGCTGCTGGCCAGCCTATGAATTGGCTGACCTCTCTGTGCGTCCAGATCACATGGCTTGATGGGTGGGATCATGGGATATAGACCACAGCTGCCTTCTCACCCCTTAACTAGAGCTTGGGTCAAAACAAATCTTATTTCATGGGGTTGTAGGAACACCATGAAACATGTCTGGTAAAACCTTAGTAATAAGAAAAGTGAATGTTTATTTCCTGTGTTACAGATACTATTCCCAGTACATTATATATACTGCTGTTACCCCCGTTTTATGGGTAAGGCCCAGACAGGTTAAGTAGCTTGCCCATAATCACACAGATGGAAAGTGGGGGAGCCAGGATTAGAACCGAAGCAGTCTGGCTCTAAATACATGGGCTCAACCAGTCCTTACACTGACACTGTCTAAGTAAAGACAGGAAGACAGTGTATATAAGTAGGTCAAGGTAGAGTGACCAGCGAGGGGGCACTAAAGGAAGAGGCAGAGACCAGTCGTGGTCTCCCAGAGTCAGGTGGGGGAAGCTCTGAGGGTAGAAAAGTTTAGCTTAGAAGGTAAGAGCTAAGGAAGGAAGCCCTTATGGAGTGAGAATGGAAACATACTAAGGAAGAAACCCAAGAGGTCTGGGTAAACCACTCAGTCCTGAAAGACTGGATGGAGTAAAGGGGATGTCTGTGTCATCAGAGGCAAAAGAAGTGGTAGTTTGTAAACAGACCATTAACTGTAATAGTCAGGCAATGAAGATTTTTGTGGTTCTTGTGACCTAGGGACATTATAAAGAAATTGTTGTATTTTAGAATACTTTGTTTAAATGAATGTGGATATCATGCATAAATTTGTGGGGTTTTTTAGGACACTTACTGGTGGAAGTGATGAACAAAGCAACTGTCACCCAATCCAGCAAGCAAGTGACAACTCTGAACAGGAAGGCATATCTGTCCTATAACAAGACCAGATTTGGTTGAAATGCAGAACAGTAGAGTCGTGAAGCTAGATTAGTTGGCAACCTTGACAATTTTAATAAGAAAAGTTACTCTCTTGCCTGATTTTCTTATAGAAAAGTCTCATGACCAACCAGCTGTGATCATTTCCCCAGAACCAACACGAAACTCTAATGATAAAAGATGGGTGTGATGCATTTACTCTAGTCTTATATTCAGTGCCATTCAGCAAGAACGGCAAAGCAGCAGCGCCTCACATCCAGGAAACTGTCAAAAAGGACCACTTAAGAGCATGTTGCTGAGCACGTCAGACTATACACCATAGGAGCCGCTAAATTGAGGTCTAGCCACGTAAACACACGCCTGCTCCGTGGCAAGGCTGAGTAGCTTGGATTTCCAGGGCAAGATTTGGAATAAGTGGGGAAGTCGCCAAAGCAGGAAGGCCTCAGGCCAATTATGCAATTAGCCAATAGCCTATGCTGGCCTCCACATTTGTTTAGATAAATTTTGAAATCATCAGCGAGCTCTTGAGCCAGATTCCCTCTTTGTGAGGAGAAAGTCAGACTGTATAAACCTGCATAGCGCCACACATAATGGGTGTGGGACATGTTCCACTTCCCACCCCCGGGGGCAGGAGCAGAATCTTCTGTAGAGAGACCTCCGGCTGTGTGTGGCCTGCTATGGTCCTCACTGGTGGGTGGGGAAGGGAGGGTCACCGCTGAGGGTGGCCATTGGAGCAGGGACCTCATGGCCAGGCCACCATAAGCACACTGCCTGCCCAGTCCCTGCCCTGTGCCCTACTTCACGGCTCACCCCCGCCACATTTGGGCCTGTACAGGGGATGTTAATTAGCAAAGACTGGGGCCCCAGGAAAGGAGGAAGGCTCTTAGCCTCTCTGTTCCAAGATGGTTTTTTTAGACCCAGGAAGGAGAACTGGGCTCCAAGGTTGCTTTAATTTGAGGCACTCAGAGTGCTTCCCACGTATCTCATTTATCCTCCTGACACCCCTGAGAGGTAAGTTTGTTTGAGATTTCTACAAAGTTATGATTATGCCTATAGATTTGAGTTCCTGACTCTATGTCATTCTAAACCTGGAGTCTCATCCCCATCTCACTTTTCCTAACATAACTAAACCCTTTGGGTAATGAAATGTCTCAGGCTTTAGCCTAGCCAAAGGGTGATTTTTTTTTTCTCTCTTCCTTTTTTGTTGTTGTTAAGTTTGATTTATTACTTAGCATTCTAGCCAGACTCGATGGATGTTCAGAATATTATAAATAATGTGGATTGAAAAGATCGTGCTGAAATGTTTATTGCATTCTTAGAAAGAGAACAAGGAATGGCGTGGAGAGCGTGGCCATGGTGTAGGAGGGGTGTGAGGAGGGAGGGAAGGCAAGGCTTGCTCCTAGGATATTTTAGTGTGTCAATAAAAGACAGTGCTCTGAAAGGAAAGAACTTATATTGCAATCCTGCTATCAAGAATGCAGAAGTGTTCCAGTGGGTGTAAAGAATATACTTCAAGAATGTCAGGACCATAAGGAACTAATCATTAGACATTCCCGCTCTCATTTCCTCACCCACAGTGCTCGAAGAAGGCTGTTAACAGCGAGGTCTGCCCATGCTTTAAAACGAGCTCTCCAGCATGCTAGCTTTGGGGGACCCTCTGGGATCGCCAGCAGCTGCAGCTAGCTATGTGTGAGTGACAAAGCACCTCCTTTTGACTTATTTTGCACCCGGCACTTTAGCATCCCAAATCTTCGTGGTTCAGGTACACTACCAATACGAATGTTATCCAAGATCGAGACCCCTGATGCACGGAAATAAATGGCACACTAGTCTTTTTACATCCAGCAATCACATTTTAAGCTGAAATCATACCAACTTCTTCCTGTCATGTAGTTCTCATCACAGGTTCTTCTTCTTCCTGTCTTGGGCCTTTCCTTAGGCTTCTGTAATGAAGAAGATGGTCAAAGTTCCTTAGCAGCTAAGGCCATCCGGCTCAACCTGATGCTAAATAGAAAAAAGTCTGGCAATCTGGTAGAGATGATTCACTGAGTCTCTGTTTTAAGTGAGAACAGTCTTTTGGCCTCTCCAGC
Organism: Rousettus aegyptiacus; assembly: GCF_014176215.1. Classification (NCBI taxonomy): domain Eukaryota; kingdom Metazoa; phylum Chordata; class Mammalia; order Chiroptera; family Pteropodidae; genus Rousettus; species Rousettus aegyptiacus. Next base: position 72,121,400 of record NW_023416309.1, read on the forward strand.
TGCTGCTATGATCTTGTGGACCTTTTCAGAACAAAACTCTCTCCGTCAAGAGGAAATGAGGACAAGGTAATATCGGTGTGAGACTGGGGATTAATTGTGACAGCAAATGAGTTTGTGTGTCAAACACATCCCAGGCCGCTCCTCTTCCTCATGAGGCAATATGTCTCCAGCAAGGACAGTCATTGGGTGCCTATTTTGCCCCCAGAACAGTGGCCTTCCTACTAGCTGGAGACTCCGACCCATTATTAATGTAGTGCCCAGAGAAAGCCATGGCTTTTCCTATCACAGTCACAGATGATATTTGATTTTAGGGTACAGAGAGCTTCTAGTGAACTTTTGATCCTAACCTCTACAGCAGTGGTTCTCAGATGCTAGAAGAATCTCATGGAGGGCTTGTTAACAAACACCCAGCTTCCTGGGCCCACGCCCAGAGCCTTAGACTCAGTAGGTGTGAGGTGGGGCCCTTGAAGTTGCATTTCTGACCAGTTCTCAGGTGATGCTAATTCACCTGGGGTTGCCCTGCGAGTAGCACTGCTCTGAACGTAAACATAGCATTTCTAGGTACTTTTCCATAATAACCTCAGGAATATCTGTGAATAGAGGGTGATAAAAAGTTATAGGAAATGAATGGAATGTGAACTGGAACTTTTGGATTTGATACAAAAAGGGGTCACTTAGCTGAGAATTTTGAGTAAATCATCTGTTAGAAAGAAACACATGAGCGTCTGATAAAATCCCACCATTTCACTAAAATGTAACTCTGTTCATTTATTTGAAAAATACATATTGAATATATTCTTCTATAAGTTTACATTTAGATCGCTAACCGCTAATAGGTAATAAATATATTGATTTTGAGTTTGACAATACCAAATATACTTACTTTACTTGTATCCTTTCATTGTTCTTTAGAACCAATGTTCATTAATAACTTGTTTATAGATAGTTTATATTCTTTCATTCATTCATTCACTCACTCATTCATTCATTTACTCATTTACAGTACATATTGATTGAGTGCTTACTATGTGCCAAGCACTTCTAGCTGCTAGACTATCTCCACATTAACTATCATCCAGTAAAAATGTCATTTGAAATCCATACTACTGACTCTTAATATCCAAGCAATGTTTGATGATGCAGTCACACTAGCCTAAACAATGAGCTGCTGTCCAGTCAACTAAAGCACACATACATGTTGAGCTTGTATTAAATGACATCTGTGCTAGTCACCTGTGGATAACATGCTGGGACACAGATGTGGAAACGCATGGTCTGTCCTCTCAAAGAATTTACAGACTATCAAGGAAAGTAAACCATGAACCCAGTCATTAATTTACCCAAGTAATAAGCCCACTTCTGTAACATATGTGTTCAGTATGCAGAAGAAGCCTAGGAAAAGCATTCCTAAGACTGCCTTGGGCTCGAGAGACGTGTCCCTGGGGAGGGAGAGTTTCTGAGCAGAGGCTTAAAGCTGGTGTCGTGTGCCAGGGGTGTGGAAGCCAGCAGCAGGCTCTGAAGCAGTGTGAACAGTCCTTGCCACGGCGCAGAGGCGTGAGGGAGCGCAGCATGTGAGGATGAAAGGCCTGGGGTGGGAGAGCGGGCATTAGAACTGGATCATTTTGTTGAGAATGTGTCATAATTCAACTTTTTAATTTTCTTTTGAAATGATTTCCGAAATATCTGAAAGACCATGCTAAGTCAACAAATAATTCAAAGCCAAATCTGACATTCTGAATTATCTGTTCTACTTTTTTTCAGAGAATGAATAAGGAGAAGTCGATGACATCATTTTAATATTATCCTCAAACACCTTTCTTATTTGCACTAACAACACACATTTGAAAGGCATATATTTGGTGGTTTTGTTCCTGGTATGTGATAGGCAAATACCTGGTATTGGCTGGAATGGGCTAATGTTTCACCCATGACACTCAGTTGTGGCCATCAAAGTGCCTTTTTATGACTGTGTTTTTATGATCTGCTTAAGCCCCTTACATATTGACTGCCTCTAGAGGAAGAGAGAGAAGAGAAGGACTTCTACGTGGGTTGCCTTACCCTTGAAAGTGAGTTAAGCCATATTTCTTTAGGACAGTACTCCAGGCTGGATCCCTAAAATGCAGCTGTTTCCCAGGCTTTCAGCTCTGCTACAGTGATTCCTTGGGCCTCAAATACTTCAATTCATCCTTCTTGCCAATAGAATCATTGCTCAACAGTTTTTAGACCGATCATATTCTGGAATGTATAGCCAGAGATCTTGTCCATTTGTTCTCAGTGGGTTCATTGGTGATGTCATTGAATCTGGGCACAAGGTCAGATGGGTTTGGAAGGCACCCAGTTTCCACTCGAAGCTTTTACTTAGGAACACCCACCATTTGCTGCCACACTGAGAGTCTCTGCTACTGAAAGTGGAGCCCTCCTCTGTGAAGGTCAAGTTGTACAGCTCCTCAGATGATATGCTGTTCATAGGAGGATGACTTTGGGGGTGTTCAGAAGTATTTGAGACTAACACTGAGGGCAGGCGACATCGTCGCAGCAGTCCTCGCAGTGAAGGGAGAGACTCCTTCACGGTGTGACTGTGCCTGGAGTGATACCATACATTTGGTGTTGCATCTCTGCAGACTGACTGCCTCTGTTGCGCCTGCGTGCTTCCTAGTTTGAACTGCAAGCCTGGTGCTGCCCACGGGGCTCACAACTCTGATGACTCTTTTCCTGCAACTAATGAAAAACTGCAAGTTGACCAGTGCACCAGGTAGTTTTCACTCCATCCCTGCTGTGAAGCATCTCACTGCAGCAATATCATTAGCAGAGGAGACCATTGCGGCATTCTGGGTAGAAGATACACTTCTCTCTTCTGATAGAGCAAATAAGAATTACATTTTATCGAAGTTCTCTTAATTTAGGTATTTTTATATGTTTAGGTATTCAGGCTGTTGGAGAATTTTATGTGAGCATAAATTTCAAAATCTGTTTTCATGACAGAGTCTTTAAAGAGTGAGATAGGGAAGATTTTCAAGAAGAGTGTGGCTCTCATGTTGGTCACATTGAGGGTAGCCATGCCTAAGGGCAGGGCTGGCCATCTCCTTGGAGGTCCCTTGCTCCTGAGCTGTTGGCATTGTGCAGTGGGTTGGACACGAACAGTGTTGAAGGCGTAAGGTGATCACAGAAAGGAGAAAGATCAGAATGTCTTCTATCCAAAGACTGATGATTGTGAATGCCACTTCCGTAGCAAGAACAACTTCCAGTAGGTAATAACAGCAGCTGATGCCAATTGAGAACATGCCATGTGCCAAGAAGTATATTCAGCATTACACATTTTACCTGTTTTCTCTTCTCCATGATAACTCTGGGAGCTAAGTGTTAGTAGTATTCTCTTGATTTTCGGCTCAGAAGATTGAGTCCCTTACCCAAATGATAGCACCATGATTTGAATGCAAGCCATCTGGCCTCAACCCGTGGTACAACTCTAGTTGTTTTGCTACACAGCCTCCCAAAGAGGGAAAACTCGTATTCACGCATACGTGCATCCGTTCTCATCTGCCGTCATTTTGCCACACAGTTGGGAAGTGGCATACGCTGTGCTGGAAGTTAGGGATGGAGAGCTTACAGTCACTCAGTGGTGACCACTTGAAAGCAGGGGTGACCTTCTGAACACAGTAGAACTAATTTCTCTGCCTCAGTGATGGAGATTGGCTTCACAGCCAAACCGAGTGATCATGACATATGTTCTGGTTATCTGGGAAAAGACTCAGCTCTTAAAGTGAAAAGACCACGTCTGGCTGCTCTCTCAGCCCTTATTTTTCTTTTCTCCCACAGCTCTTAACAGTCATCTTTCTTCTGCCCTCCCCACTGTGGCTCTTGGTTATATACAGTCCATGTCACCTTGGAGGCCAAAGGATTGCTGAGATTAGGTGGGGGCAGATGTGGCCTCCAAGATGACAGATGGCTCCCCACCCAAAGTACCAGAAATGATGCTAGCAATCCCAACTTTAACCGAAATGCATTTTCCAGGATTCTAGCAAACTTTTGGTGACATCTTGTGTCTACTATTTCATCCTAACTTCTACCACCACAACCAGACCTCCATTCGATTTCAGCAACCGCTGGTGGCCTGCACTTGACGACTCTCAGCCAAAGCTGTGATAAAGGGAAACAGTCTCCAAAACAGGCAACAGCCATCAGTCTAGGAAACGCACTTTTCATTTGGGACTAGAACTGTCAAAACCGGAATAGGTGCACTGTGCCGCTTCTTCGTGTTAGACCATGTGTCCCCACAGACCAAGCAGGTACAGCGTTCACTGGCCAGGAGGATATCTCTTCCCTGGAAAGTGCTGGGAACCCATTCACAAGTTCTTCCTCTCCAACTCTCCTTTTCTGCACTCCATAATAAGTCCCCCTTCTGTTTCCAGTTGTCATTACATCACCCTTCATTCCAACAAAGTTTCGTAATGTGTTATTTCTAAGCTTACATATTATTAACATTCAGGGATGGCAGTTTCCCGATGCCATGTAAGAAGGCACCCTAATCTCACCCGCAATATGTTTCCAAATCCTACTGTGGGATACTGGTTTCTGGAAAGTATTAGCATTCCTTCCCCCCATATGCTCCTAGAACCTGAGGGATAGAAGATACATTCTTTTGAGCTACAGCCTGGCATTCACGATAGGAAGAAATAAGTTAAATTTTTCTTTATGGCACTTACAGCCTTCTAGCACACTACACAGTTTACTTATTTTGGTTTTTCTCTTTCTTTATCCACTGCACCCCTCAAAACACACAAAGCACACACGCATACACGCACACACGCACATATGCACATAAATAGCAACTCAGTGAGGTTGAGGCAGGGATCCTCTTCTGTTTTGTTCATCGCTGTATCACCAGTGCCCAGAGCAGTGCCTGTGACCCTGTTCCATGCTCAGTCAATATTTGTTAAATCAATCAAAAGCCAATAGAGATGCAAATCCAGAGATTATCAGTATTGTTTTTGCTTTCCTAACAATATCATGAGTGAGGACCTATTCCGTTTATTAGTTAAACATTTATTGAGTAGTTCATTGTGTAATGTATATAAAGGGTCTAGTACCACCAGTAATAGTGGTAGTTGCGGCTTTTATGAAAAGCATTGTGGTAGCAGGAACAAGATACAGTCACCTGGGACCCACTTAACCCAGACACCTGATGGGCCCCTACGTGGTGTGCTCTGGGGGAGGAGGGAGTCCCCAAGGGGGAAGGTCTAAGTGACTAGTTCGGCTTTCTTTACAGAGGGGGAACTCTCCTGCCCTGGTCTTTGCTCCAAATACCTCTTTCCCTGAACACATCTCCTATTCACCTTGACTCTTAAGGATATCTGTAGCATTAATCAAAGAATACTTATAAAATAATAGGATATATGACTGTGAAAGACAAGAATTTGGTATCTGAGAAGGCTTCTTAATGGTGACAGCTATTTCAATTGGGACTTTGGCCCATCACAATTAGGTGCTGGATGCAAGACAGGACTATGCTCAGAGGAGCGACACCCTTGAACTATCCTTTCAACACCAAACCAGTAAAGTAAAATTGTTCTCATGTTACTCTTATAGTTTTCCAAAAAATAATTAGAGACGAATAGTTACTTTTGCTGATGGTGTCTTTACTGAAAGATCTTGGTTACAAGTAAGAGGAAATGACTCTGGCTCATTTAGGTTAAAGAACATGTAATTTATTTGAATGATGTTGGGTTACTTGCGAGAATCTAAGGGATAATTGGGCCCGCCACATCTCAGGAAGAGTCGGAACAAAGGCATGTCTTGGGACCTTCCAGCCTGATTTGGGGACCACCCCTCTAGAGTGTCACAATTACTGTGGCTGTACCCCAATGCTACTTAGAGAGCCTATTTGGCCTTACTTGGGATCAGCTGCTGGACCCATCAGCTATGTATATAGAGGAAGAGTCAAGTTGAACAGACATGGCTACTGCCTTCTCCCCCCCACCCCAAATAATATGGTTGTTTTGCGGTTTGGAACTCAGAGATTCAGTTCTGATCTACCACTCAGCAGCCTTTTGCATCTTGGTCAAATGTTTTGTTCTAAAAAAGAAAAAAAACGAATGGATTAGCATTTGATATATTATATTAACAAACATTCTTTCGATGGCCGTACCTCTCTGCCCTGCCGTTCTGTGCCTGAGTTGGAATGTTGGCAGTAGCGCCCTCCTGCCTTCTCGCCCAGCATCCCTAAGTGATGCCAGGCGATGTTTCCCAGTCCATACGGCACAAATGAAGGGTTTGTAATGGTGAATCCACAGCCTCGCTGGAGCCATCCAGAAATCTTTTGACACTTAGTCAAGAGGGAATTGTCAAAACAAGATATCCATAACAGAGTTCCTGACTGTCTTTTCAAACACACTTGAATTTCTGCCAGACTCCAGACAGATTCACATTCCCAGGGGTAACACACAGCACAACGAGGGGATATTTCTTAGCAAATATTGATGTGCCAAAGAATTGGCATTAAATTATTGACTTGACAACTCATCATAAGCTGCTTTTGATTGCTGATATGAAGAATTATCTATTCACAATTGAATTCTGCTGTTGAATTGTGGTGATTGCTGGGCTGAACTTATTTCAAGGAAAGGAAATGAGTAACACTTTAAGAACACTGACGAGGCCTAGAAACTAGTCAGCACTTTCTGTGCAGGAAGCAACAGTAATGGCTGAGTTTTTACATACTTTCTCCAAGGAAGGTATCATGTGCAGAGCTTTTATGTTTTGTTTTAGGGAGGCAAGATGGGTTGATTTTTTTTGCCTTTCTCATGAGACTGGGAGGCCCTGAAAGAGCTAGTGTGTATCTTTGCATCCCTTGGACCTGACCACCAGTAGTCACTTAGTAAACATTTATTGAGTTCAGTTTTGGTGTGAATAAATCTAACTCTCTCCGGCAAATCTTACCCCGCACAATGCCCTTGGTCAGCTGCCCATTGGGATAGCTCAACCAAGTCTGACCCCTTCATTGTGACCTGATTTGCCCTAGGCTAGTGAGATGAGCTCTCACATCGGGTCTCTATTGACTGAGTATTGGTCTCACCACCCTTGTGGCTGTGACAGAGCCACCTGACACCTAGACCCTGAGAACCTGCCTTTCACTAGGCCTCCTTCCAGTTCCTCTGCCCTGTCTCTTGCAGTCTTAATTCCTTTTAATTTCCTGTTTCTAGGCAAGTTCTTTTTTTCTCATCCCAACCCCCATTCCTCTCAGGTCACCTTCTCTGATTCCTGCTTCCTGCTGAGAATGCTCTCCCTCTTTCTGGCCCCCAGATGTTTTTCCTACACCTTCCTCTTTTCCCACAGTTGGCCACCTTCTCTTTAGAGTTGATTCTTTTCAAGTTTATCTATTTATGCGGAACATTGCCTCTCATCTGCACTGAAATGGGTTACCAGCCCAGGGACTGGGGAGGTGAATTTTCTCCAGGTGGGGCCTGGGCCTTCAGAGGGCAGGGCTGAGTTGCCAGTGTAAGGAAGGTTCCTCTCTCTTCCCCAGGTCACCTCAGCACAGATCCAGGCCAGACCTCAGACACACTTGGGGTACCAGGCTTGCCACTCCAAAGAGTCATTTCAGAGAAGACTGCAGTTCTTACCTGCAGGAAGCTTGTACTTTTCAGAAAGGGGCCAGTGTCTGGTCGGCATCGGCCATGTGTGGCCATTAGGAAATGCCACATAATCTCCTGCAGCCTTGGAAAGTGTGTATGATCCCTCCTGAGCCTTGAGGAAGTGGATGTAGAAGAGCTGGGTAACTTGCTCACTTGGGCTAGCCCAGGCCAGGCCCGAGTTTCAAAGTCCTGCCTCTTCTCCCATGCTGTGTTCCTTGGCCACATCTTGTCAAAAGGCAGACACAAATACAGTCACAAACACATTCTGTCAGTGTGACATAAAACCAAGAAAAAGTTATGCTCTGTTGAACTCAAGTTTTCTTTGTTTTCAGCCAGAACCAAAACATAGGCACATTCTAGGCTGATTCTAGGCCTTCTAATATATTTCTTTGAGTAGTTACACTATCAGTTCTTCAGTTGCATTGTCATTTCTGTGTCACAAACCAGCAAGAGTTCCATGGCCTGCCCAGGTTGCCTCTGATCCTGGCTCCCCATGTGGGGCCAAGCTCCACGAGATTCCCTCCCAGAGAATGTGGCCATTTCCCCAAAGCCAGTCCTGTTGGCCATTGGCCTCCTGCCTCCATGGGGCTCTCTTCAGAGCAGTGTGTCACAGTTAACCTGCGAGCCCCCATTTTCTCACCTATAAACTGGGGAAAATTATTGCTCTAATCGCCTTATTGCCTTATAGTGAGAATAATACGTAATTTAAGCACTGTAAAATATTTTGAGCATGTGTACCTAATGGCCAAACAGTAGCTCTTATTTTTTCACTTCTGTTCTTGTTCCGTTACTATGGTCATTCTCATTATCATTATTAATTGTGCCATCACAGCTGAAGTGCCCAGCTCCCCAGCCCGAGTTCCCTTCTGCCCATCCTCCCCTGTAGTTGAACAGGTTACGATGCTGGGCACAACTTCAGAGTTCCCTCATTCTTCCTGCAGATCTTCCAGGTCCCCTTTGGGTTTGCTTTAATCTTCTTCTCTTGCCTGCGACCCCGTCCTCAGTGTGTGCCCCTGCCCTGACCTTCCCTTCCTCAAAGGCCTTTCACATTTCAGTTTTTCACAGCTTCTCTCACCTGGTGTCCACTTGGCTGTGCTCTGCTTGCCTTTTGACTTCAGCCAGCATCTCGCTTAGCACAGCTGCCCTTCCTGTGGCTAATAACGAAAACGGATGCTGCCAGATATTCCACTCTGAACTTCCCACCTTTCCTGGACGCCCGTCATCAGCACTGGGCCTCAGCTAGAATTGAGCTCTCTGTTTCCAAACCAAATGCCACCCAGGTGTTCCTCTGCTTTTGCTCCTCTTTCTTCTTTTTTGGAATGAATGACATTTTATTTCTGTTGTTAAACTGAGAGACCGGCTTTCTTCCAGGCCATTTATGGAGCATCTGTCGTACACAAGGCACCATTCTTGGCCAATGGGTTATACAAGCAGTAATAATTATTGTCATCATAGTTACCATTTATTCAGTGCCAGTTATGTCCTAGAAGTTTCATGTACTTCATTTTACTGCACCCTCACAACAAGCCTATGTAGTCAGTATTTTTAGGCTTGTGTTCCAGATGGTGGAACCAAACTCAGAGTTAGGGAATTTCCCCAACGTCTCATAGCTTGAGAGTAGCAGGTTTAAAGTCAGGTCTCCCTGATTTCCCCCAAACCATGCCCCTTCCACCACATTAGAATGCATGATCACTGTCCTTGGAAATCCTATGACCTAAGGAAAGAAATATTAATAAATCATATAAGAATTTAAATATGGAGGACAGTCAGTCATTTAAGAGCAATAGCCTGGCTGTAAATGCTTCTCTGACTCAGGGGAGCCATGTTTCACTCATGGGCTGAGCAGTCTTCCTGGAGGAAGTGGCATCTAAGTTGAGCGTTCAATACCTTGGCTCTGGGGGAGGCTGATAAAGAGATGAGGGTGTGTACACATAGGAGATAAGAGAGTGTAAGCTTGGCCGAAGAGATGAAGGGAGCCCGCTGGAGCTGCAGAGAAAGCTTGGAGAGATGGGGTGAATGCCAGGTAGGAACAAAACCAAACTCAAAAAATCAGACAAGACTTGTGCACAGTGTTTTAATGAAAGTACTGTTGGAGGAAATTAAAATGTGGAACTGTGGTGTGAAATAGAATAAAGGCACTAGATGCCCAGTTACCCCACCACCCGTGTCTGGGCAAAAGCCCCCACGGTGGTTTCCCCAGCCCAGCAGAGCTCCTAGGAGGTTGGAGGAAGGCGGCCAGTGCCCACACCCTGTGGCTGACTAGCAAAGCAAACACAGCCCGGGAGTGGGCCGGTCTAGGCCGAGGCGTGATCTCAAGGGTAACTACAATTCTCCAGCCATTCAATCTTGAAATCAAAGTGTAAATATATTCACCTTCTCTGCACAGCATCTACTCTTTTCTTAGCTTATTTGCTCAGTAATGAGATGAAAGGGAACATTTACATGAACTTTTGAAAACAAATATTTCAGTTTTGTCTTCTCTCCTGTTCATTCCCCACCTCTACTCAGGAGTCTGCTGTGAAAAATCTGTTTGATCAGTGAGAACCAACCAGTTAATACATAAGCAAATGTCACCTATTGATGGGCACAACGGGGAAAAAAGAAAATAAACCACAGGAGCCTTTCATAAATGTCCTCTGTGGATCTTTAGAGGTTATTAGCTCTGACTCTTCCAATGTGAAGGACCAGGCAGACAGAGAATATGTATTTTGGTTCAAAACAACCAACAGCAGATAACCAGTATGGCTTTCCTTGTGATAAATAAAACCAAATAAAAAGGCTTCCAGGTAAAACTGCCCTTCATATCCCCCGACCTCCCACCTCCTCACCCTCTAATCCCCGCTGCTCCCCTACCATCCTTACCTCCCACATCTCCCTGCAGCTAAAGGGGAGAAGTGCCAATACAGAGTTCTGCTCTCACCCTCTCAAGAAAAGCCCGGCTCCATATTTTTCTCCTCCTCATTAGTAAGTGCCAAGAGTGGTTACCTACGCTCAGCTGTGGCAGAGGTGTTGGCAACACAGCCTCCATAATTTGCAGGTTTCCAGTGTTTCACTGGAAAAAAAATACAGACCATTAATCCAGATGAACAATCTTCAGAAAACAGCACTATGCCTGAGAGACTGTTCCATATCCTCCCCCAGTTTGAAAAGGAGTTTGTTTTCTTACATCTTTTTTTAATTGCTATGAGCTGGACTTGTAAATATTGTAAGTGATTGAGTAATACTCATCTGGTAAACTGACCAAAGGAAATGGACGTTTTTTTCCACTCATAACTCTGGTATCCTATGCCTGCCCCTGTAAGGGGCACTTGGGTATTGGAAAGGAAAATCTGCCGTGCCAGGTGCCAGCAATACCAGTGCACGGAGCTGAGTGAAGCGCGGAGGAAACGATCCCGTTGTCAGGAGCCTCGCCAGGTGTTTTTGTGCTAGGGTTGGGGGCAAAGAGCATTCATTGTTTAAGAAGTTGGCAGGCTCCCAGAAATTCAACTGTCTTTCCTCGTTCTGAAATGTCAAACATTTCCTTAGCTGGGGGATGGATGACTAGACCCCCTGAGGTTTAAGCACTACTCTGAGGCAAAAGAAAGACGTTCTCTCTTTCACATGTGACTGAATGCTATTCAAATTCTTCTCGTGGCCATCCGGCAGGATGGTCTCCTGCGTCCTCTGGCTGGAACCACTTTCTTATGTCTGAGGTGTTGGAGGCTCTTCCCTGCCTCTGTCTTTAGGAAATAGCAAACCTTCTGTGCTTATGTGTGATAGTGGTGGTGGTAGTGTATATTTTTTAATGATGCCTTATCTTTTAATGAGACATACTGAAATATGTGTAGATAAAAAGCATATCTGGGATTCGCTTCAAAATAATACTTGGGGGAGGGGGGCAGGGAGCAGGTGAGGGTGTAGATAAAACCAGATTGGCCATGAATCAATCCTCATTAAAGCTGAGTGATGAGTTCATTACAGTTCTTTGTCCTCTTCTGTCTACTTTTGTACTCATTTAAATTTTTCCACCATAAAAAAGTTATAGGAAGGAAGGAGAAAAAGAGAAGGGAAAAAAGAGAGAGAGAAGAAACTCTTTATCCCAGTTCTGCAGCGCAACGAAGTTTGCGCCTCCCTCCTGGATAAACCCCACATTGTGTCTGGAATCGGGATCCCTAGGTCAGTACCCCCTGGTGCAGAGAAAGGGTAAGAGCGTGGCCCAGGGTGCAGTCCTACCTGGATTCCTCTTACCAGCTGTAGTGCCTTAGCTAAGAGAGTGAGCCTTCCAGAACCTCAGCTCCCTCGTATATGAACCAGAAACGAGTCATCCGTCGCTGAGAATTTAGCGAGGCAATTCACCCGTCGCAGTCAGTTATAGAACCTGGCATGTGTGAATATTCCATGTGTGCATGACTTAGCTCTCCCAGCTTTCAGAAGATCCTTGGTTACTCTTTCTGAAACATCCTTCAGAGGAGAGAGCCTCCATTCATGAAGGGCACCAGAGGTGTAATCACATTCCAAGAAAGCCACACATCTTAAAGAAAGGATTGCGGTGATAAGGTCTGTAAACACCTACTCTTTGTCTGAAAGAATCCAAAAGGCTACAGTTGGCTTTTGCTTATCACTGTCACTTGCCATCTTAAAATGACTTCCTGATTTGACCCCAGTGCACAACAGTTTTCTTAAACCTGTTGGAAATCTCCTACCCCAAAGGACCCCTGTTCATTCTGAAAGGATTTAAAATGTAGAAGTCTTATTTGCCATTGCTTTCAAAGTCCCCCTTTTCATCTTGGGATGAAAACCCAGTTTTTACGTATTATCAAGTGACTCTATCTCTGCTGTTAATAGCTAAAATGCATTTTCCTTTTTTACAGGTATTGTATACCCTGTCACACCTTTACTGAGGCACAATTTATATTATTCACAGTTTCTGTGATAGAGCAATTAGAAGCTTAGAGAGGAATCGCTGTATTAATAACAGTTCCAGTAGACCCACCCACCCTTCTGCTAGCACTGCTATTACAAGTCTCTGAAGCCCAGACCTTTTTTCTCCATCTTTCTGGAATTTCTGCATTGTTTATAGACCGGTATTGTCCACTGTTTGAACTGTTTTCTTGGCCTCCTTGACATATCTTCTCAGCTTCTCTCTCCCTATTGTCTATTCCTTCTCTGTCTTATAGGCTCTTCTTGTCTCTTTCGGATATTCAATACACTTAATCACTTATATAAAAGAGAATGTGTTGTGCCTCTTTTGAGAGCCAGGGTCCAGTTTGGGTACTGGGGATATGGTGGTGGACTAGACAGCCACAGTCCCTGCCATAGTCGCTCATGTGCCAGTAACTGAGGACATAAATCATGATTTAAGAAGAGTCAGTGCAGAGATATAGAGGGACAACAAGAGCATGGTCAATTGGAGATCTAAAAGGAGTTCCTTGAGGAAGTGACACTGATGTGGAGTTTGGAGGATGAGTAGGGATTAACTAGGCCAAGAGGGAGCAGTGCTCTCTGGGCAGAAAGGACGTCATAAGTAAAGGCCCTGAGGCAGGAAGGAGCGTGGTGTGCTGGAGGAACCGAAGGCCGGGATGGCTGGAGCACCATACAGAGTGTGGCTTCAGGGGTTGCAAGGCCAGATGGTACAGGGCCTTCTAGGCCACCATGAAGAGTTTGGATTTCAGTTTAAGCATTTGGAGAGTTTTAAGCCAACGAGTAACCTGATCTGATTTCCCTTCCAGCTAAATTGTGGAGAATGGATTGGGTAAAACGAGCAGCAGATCAGTCCACCACAGTGGCTCAAATAGGAGCTGGTGGTAACCACTGGTGCCTTGAGGCCTCTTCCCGTGGACTACAAGCTTTGTGTGTATAAACTAAAACTGGATGTATGGTTTCTTTCCATTCAGTTATTGTTCTTGATTTTTTTCTTTTTTCTTTCTTTTTCTTTTTTTTTTTTTTTTTTTGTTCTCATCACTTGTTCTGCTATTCTTATAATCACCCTGATTTGAAAATTCAAGGTCACTTGTATTCAGGGTCACAGCCTCAGGCCTAAACCCTTGCTATACAAGGAGCGTCTCAGCCTGACGTGCTCTCCCAGCTCTGATCCTACCTGAGCATCAGTGACAGTACTTCCTCTTGAAGTCACTCATTATCTCCCTTCTTTCCTCAAACGCTTGGTATTCCCCCTTGTCTTAGGGTAAGCCTGGGCTCTGGAGGGCCGGCAGTTGCCCTGGAGGCTCCACCTCGGTCTGTCTGCTTCTCCCATTTGCATTATTTTTTTCTCGATGTCATACAGTGTAAACCTTTCACACCAGTCAAGAAGTAGTGGGATTCCTGCCCAGGTGAAGCTTTCAGTCAACCTAAAGATGTTTCTGGAGGAAGAAATGAATGAAAAGAGTTCTTCTGGTTTTGGCAAGAAGACAGACTGAGATAATATTCAAACACACACACATAACCACCACCACCCCCCACAACCATCTTGAAATGCTAGATAAAATAATACAACACCCCCTAAAATGTTAATGCATAGCTGAATTTACAAGGAAGAAAGGAAATCCCCAGATGAAATAAATGGAGAGAGAACTGGACACCAGAACCTAAATGAATGAACTGATACTGCAGCTGGGTCATTATCAGCTGTAGTGATGTAGAGCAGAAGCACAGTTCTGTAAAGGCCAGATAGCAACTAGGTTAGGCTTTGCAGACCACAAACAGTGTGATATCTTCTTTTTCTTTCTTTCTTTCTTTTTTTTTTTTTTTTTTTACAACCCTTTAAGTACATATAAAGCATTCTTAGCTTATGGGTTGTACAAAAACAGACCACAAGCCAGATTTGGTCCATGGGCCACAGTTCGCCGACCCCTGTTATAGAGACTTGGGTTTATGTCCACATGAAGACAGGGGAAAAAAATCCCCGGTCCCCAAGAGGGAGTACTCTCAAAAGATTGGATCACAGGGAGATGACAGGCAAGCTTGCCATATATTTTTAAGTCTTTCCTCTGTAGTTAAAACTATGGACATGCTATGCTTACATGAGTTGAGTTTTAAATTTATACTATATCAACTACAGTGAACCCTGGGGATCTGTGAATAGAATTCAAGGAGTCTGTGAACTTGGAGGAGAAAGCTAATTGCATTCCACTGACCTCTGATTGAGACTTAGCATTTCCTTCGATTAAGAAAGTAGTCAGAAGACTATAGTTGTATTAGTAGGACTTGTGACTTTGTCACCAATAAAATCACAGGTATTTTCACATCAAAATATAGAACATGTATTATTATTTCAGAATTCAAAATGTATGTATATATTCTGATAAGTATGTTTTGGCATAATTGAAAATTTTAAAACACCTCTAAATACTTATTGGGCCAAAGAATTTCTTGCTGAAATTTTTTAAATTTTAGAATTTTGAAACTAACAACATTTATTTCATATCAAAACTTGTTAGGTTTAGAATTGTAATATTTAGAAGGAAGATGGAAAATGAATAAGTTAACTTTTAATTCAAGAAGTTACAAAACAAAATAAATACAAAGAAAGTATTAATAGTAGGATTGATTTAAAAAATTCAGAAATTAATAAAAAAATAAACAAGAGATGATCAACAAAATCAAACTTCTTCGAAAAGATTAATAAAAAGGCACACTTGAGGCAAGGCTAGTCAAGAAAAAAAAGAATGCACAAATAAGTGGTGTTAGAGATGAAAAGAAAGATATAGAGACAGCATAGTGTTTAAATTTTAAGAGAATGTAATGAACAGTTTTATGCCAATATGTTTGAATACTCAGAAAAAAATGGGAAATTTCCCAGAAAAATGTAATTTAACAAAACTGACTCAAGAAGAAGGGAAAACAGAATTCCCAATGTGGGAAGCTATCCAAGTGTAGAGTGAGTGTTGAAAAGACATTGAGCAGCCATTCATTCATTTATTCAACAAATACGTATTGAGTCTCCACGCCAGCCACTGTCATGGAAGCTGGGGGTGCAGCAGTAAATGAATAGTCAAAGCTCCGTACTCTGTCAGCTCTGTCCAAGAGAACTTTCTATGATGATGGAAATGTTCTTTATTGTCTCTGTAGTATGGCAGCCATAGGCCACATGTGGCTCTTAAGCACTTCAAATATGGTTAGTGCAACTGAGACACTGAATTTCTAACTTCATTTCCTTTTAATTAACTGAAATTTAAATAGCCAGTTGTGGCCAGTGGTTATCTAGCTAACAAGATCAATAATGTGTTAGTGGCTTCCTATAAGAGAACAAATTGTTGAACTTTCAGGACCTTGACCTTTCCAGAAATAGCTCCTCCGTCTGAGGCGGGCAGCCTTGGTGGCCAGACAGCCGTGTGATCCTGTTACTTTACAGAGCATTTTCAGATGCTTTATCTTACCTGCTTCTCACTTCCCTCTTGAGGCCTCAGGAGATCAGGGAACCTTCAGTAAGGAAACATTGAGTACTTGCTTTGTGGTAGCCCCATCCTGTATCTGGTATATGCACGACCATGCTGGCCTCAGCTGCCTGGCTTGGTAAACACTCATTACTTACTGGGTAAGTGTAGAAGACAGTGAGCTCATTGAGTAAAGAGGCTGTGTTCTCTTTAGTCTGCTTCATCAGCATTGCAGGAATGGGCAATCCGAAATCTGGATGCATGAGCTAGGGAGGTGGAGTGGGATTGGTGGGCGGAGCTGGGCGCAGGGAGCAGACTGGCTGGGAGGGCCGATGCTCTCCTTTTTCTTCCCTCACCAAAAGTTTTAGGAAATAAACCAAAAAAAAAAAAAAATTTACTGATATAAAAAAGTTATACATGAATAAAAAGTCCCTCTATTGCATATTTTTACAGATGGATGACATAAGTATCTTGGCTCAAGAAGAAAAGGCAAAGCCATGTGGATAGTGGAGAAAATGAATTCTAGAATGAATTTCTTTTCTAAAGCCCTTTGCTTTATCGATGTCTCATCAATGCAAACAGAAAATAGGGCCAGGCTGCACACAGAAGCTAGACCGGAGGGGCCAAGTGCTGAATAAGCAGATGCTACCCAGGTCCCCACAGTCTTGCTGTTGGGAGTGATGGCACTTCACTCGCACAATTGTCGAGGTGGCGGGGTGGAAACTGACCAGTGTCCCCAGAACCCCTCCCTTCTGCACCTACTGGCCTGCAAAGCCAGAGCTGAGCAGCAGCAGTGCCCTGGGGCTGCCGACACTCCCCACACACACCCTGGGGCACAAACTGAAGCCTCCCAGGAAACGGATATACTGGAGAACTGCATCCGCTGTCCTCTCTGAAGATACTTAATAATGTTCTTCTGGTGTGAATCATTCAAAGGGTCTTTTATGCTTCTGTTTTTCAGGGATGATAATGGTGATTTTATTGCTGCTTGTGGCTATTGTGGTCGTGGCAGTCTGGCCTACCAACTAATGGCAATAAAGGGACCACCAGCTGTGACACCTGCCAGTGATGAAGAAAAGCCCGGCACCCTTTTGATACATGAAAGCTGCTCTCAATAAATTTCCCCAAAGCTCTGAACCCTTGATGTGCATTGCTTCAGTGAAAGAATATTACATGGCAGCTCTAGAGAGCTGCTCGGAGTATCAGGCTCAGTGTGACCCTTTTGGTTCCTTGGTCATTTTGGTACTAGCCCAAGGTTCCTCAACTGCCCATGGCTGCCAATGGATTCCAGGCCCCCCTCTGGGCACCCTGCAGGCTCATACCTAATTAACAGACAGTTCATAACCTTGAATGTCTGGTCTGTTCTGGGAAGTCACTTGTCCGTGTAGGAAATAAGCGAACAGCCCAGGCCATGTTGTCCAGTCAGAGAAGGAGTGACATGAAGACCGTGACATGGGTACACATCTCAGTGTATAACCACCGCCCTGCCCAAGACACCCTGCAAGGCTCACCACTCCTTCCAGTGGTGCTTGCTGCCAGTGCTGAGACTATTTCTGGACTCTACTTGGAAACTGCCTTCGGACCTAAAAGCACATTCTTTTTCATTTCCTTGGTGATGGTAAACCCATTTTTCAAGGCTCAAACATCTTTATAAGCAGCCAGAATCAAGTCTGTAGAATAAGGTGGGTGGGGTGGGAGGTGATTAGGCTGGAAAGTACTGTTTAGAGGTCAAAGAAAGGTGCGATTATAAAGTCTAGAGAACAGTGCCTTTTTTTGGCTTCTAAACTGGCTCTGATAACCCAGTGTGTGAGTGTGCGCAGTGCATGCACGTGTATGCATGTATGGAAAAAGGCAGACAGGGGGAGCAAGGCCTGCAGAGGATCTCAGGCCCATGGAAGCGTTGGTGAGTTCCAGGTTGGAGGGGCAGAGGACCCATCCTAGTGCTGACTCTTCTGTCTGGACCGAAGGCAGGCTGCCCAGCTTGCCTTGCTTTGCTCCCTGGCAAAGTGGGGAAGAATTCAGATTGACCATGGAGCAGTTTCTGAAGCACGAGATTTCACTGAGGAAAAGGGGAGAACAGGCCCAAGGCGGGGAGTCCTGGGGGGAGTCCCCTGTGGGTTTCATAGGCACTGTGGGTGACTTCTCTCAAGAGGGTGGGTCCTGACTGACAGAGACAGACATAACAGGAGAAGCATGGCACAGCCTGGCATGGTGGTATCCCCACAACCCCGAGGCCTGCGACCTGGTGTGTTCAGAAGACCTGGGTCCAGACACAGGGCCTGTTGTCAGAGGGGAACCGTGACTTCTCATGTTTGGTAAGTTGTAAATTGTTGCAAAGTGTGGGTGACCCTATTCCCAGCAGCTCTTCCCTAGAGGGGCTGGGTCACCTCAAGGCCTTGCCTGGCCCTGCTCTACCTGAGCAGTCCTGCTTCCATCTGGTGTGTGCATGTGGCAGTGACCTACACTTCTCTCCCATCTTCACATGGGACTCTGCTGTACTCTAGGAGACAGGACAGTGCTGCATTCACAACCACCCAAATCGGAACAGCCTAGATCCACCCCAGAGGCAGGTGTCTTGCACACTGTAAGTCCATCTGAGGTCAGCTGGCTCTGATGACATCTCCTCACTCCAGAACCTGGGCCGATGGAACAGCCAACGTGGGCTCTAGCAGAGGAAAGGGGATTCTGGACACGCTCACACTAGCAGTTGACTGTTCTGCCCAGAAGTGAACCCGTTGCCTCTGCTCATAGCTCACTGGCCAGGACCAGTCACCTGGCCCTGCTAAAGTGCGAGGGAACCAGGGAGTGCCCAGAGGGCAGCCTGAGCTAGGTGGTGAACGTCCCGGTGACAACCATACCACTTACCAGCTATGTGACCGCGGGCCTGTTTCCTCCTTCAGAAAATGGAGAGAAGAATATTTCCTGCCTTAGAGAGTTGTTGTGAGGATAAGGTGAGTTAGCACAGAGCACACTGGCTCAGCTGAAAAAGGATTCTTCCCCTAACCCAAGTCTAAACCTGTTGGGCCGGATGGTCTCCAAATCCATACTCGGATTCTATCGCACGCCTCCAACCTACGGCAATAGAGCGAACCGCTGTGAGGACGTGTTAGCAAGCTGGGGCAGAGCAAGGCTCTATTTGGACCCTAGTGCCCACTGACCTCCAGGGTCTGTAAATACGTGCAGACCCAGGCTAGGCCTTGGGACGCTGAGGCCCCGGGCACAGATTTAGTGGAATAGCCAGGCCGTGTTTAGTTGGGAGGTAGTGAAGGGTTGAGAGGGCAGGGAACGAGCATGAGACACGCTGCCGGAAAACTAGATTGCAAAGTGGAGAGGAAATGGAAGCAGGCTCATTTCATGATGGATGTGTTCCCGAAGGAGAGGGGCCATGCCGCACAGGGGGCCAAGGGCTTCTGGATGGTACAGCTTCCTGGGGTGCGTTTTCCTTGTGGGTGGGAGCAGGGTGGTTGCTAATGGATGACCGAACAGAAGATCAAGAATCTGGAGAGCCACATCTTTCAGTGTTGTCGTGCAAAACCCCAAATCCGTATAAACAGCATCTCCTTGGAGCCCCCCACTTCGGGGGCTCATGGGAGGTGGTATTGAAGGTCTGTTTGACTTTCTCACCTCCTCTTGACTTGCTCAGCACGGAGCCCCGGCAACTCGTGGGGCGTCTTTGAACCAGAGCCACAGCATCCTGGCTCAGCCACACAGAAAGGCTTTTTCACGCCAAACACTGAGCTGATGTCTGCACACAGCAGCTTCTGTTCTTTTGACGAGTGGGCTCAAGGCCCAGCCCAGCACAGCTAGCTGGGTGACCTGGACAAGTGACTTCACTTCTCTGGACCCGCAGGCAGGGGAGGGAGTTAAAGAGCTGGCCAGGTTAGGCTGCGAGGACCTGCTGTCCTAGCCGTGGGCAGTGCCCAGCAGGAAGGCACCCCTTTCCTCCAGCTTCCTCAGGGTGGGCTTCTCACAGGAGACACCCACCCCACTCTGAACCGAAGGGCAGACCAGGGAGTGGCAAGGCATACCCGAGCCACTTGGGGGATCTGTTGCACCTAGAGTAACAATGCTAATGTAAAGGTGGAATTTTCTGGCCAGGTTTGGTAAGGCCTGCTTTCCCCTTCAAAGGTGTCAGGGGCTGCAGCCCCGGGTGGGCCACAGTATTCTGAGTTGGTTATGTGAACAGTAAGACCTTACCTTAAGCATAAAAAAAAAGAGGCAAGACAGGGCTTTAGTACCCATCACCTTGGGTGCTTTTTCAATGAAAATAGACTTTATTAAAATAACAGTATAAGTATTGTTTAACTTAACTGATTATTAATTATAATCACTTTAAGTCTGGATACCATATAAAGAAATCCAGATACCTAGTTACAACTGGTACTTTCGTTCTGTTGAAACTTCATTATTATTAATAACTGTAACCGAACCTTAGTTTTCGTTAGCCCTGGGTCAGTCTGCTCCTTTCAGGGCCTCCTGGGCCCCAGCAGCGCCCTGGAACCTCCTTCCAAGAGGCTGCTGCAGGGTTCCCAGCTCCCCTCTGCCTCAAGCACTGGCAGGGTCTCTCCTGAGTCTAGTCAAAGGGAATGGCCGGCTGGTCCAGAGCTACATTTTTCTTCCCCGTCAGCAAAGCGGGCCTCCGCTTCCTTAGCACCCTTATCCTCTGCTTCTTGAGCTCCAGGGTTACACTGAGAGCTCTTTGCATAAAGATCATCTTTTACCTAGTTGGGATTTCTAACCTAGCCCCCTAAAGTTAAGTGGGTTTTTCCCCTTTTAAAAAGTGAGCCAAGATTCATCTTTCCTCTAATTGTTTTGTACAACTGCAGACTTTTCAACTAGGTGCCAATAACAAAAAGCATTTATTCTTTTCCTAAGTGACTTGCTGTCCTGTTGAGTCTCCAGTTTGATGAAGCAATGAGTTAATCCGTCTGTATACAGTTATTTCTCACTGGCTCCATTCGTCCTTTCACTCCCAGTTTTTCTTGGCATATTTCTTATGGCTTTATTTAGTCTTAAAAGAGCATGGAAAGAGATGTCTGTGCAACAAAATCTGAAACCTGGGAATGTCTCTGCCATGAGTGGGCAGTCCTCATCCCAAGGCACTGTCTCTGGGAAAGGCAGGACGGGGTGGCAGGGGGAAGCTTTATAAATGAGTGTGCCTCCCTGAAAGTCAGCAGACCCTGGGAAGCCCTCTCACCCAGCAGGGTCTGGATTTTTGACTAGACTGCACTGGACCGAGTCCCTGATGGGTATCAGTCAGCTTCCTTGTACCTCAGCATCCAGTCTCCAAAACAGACTTATGCATCCACCTTGGGCCAGTACTTAGCAGCAACCCAGTTTATTTCCTGCATTGAGTTTGGCAGATGTCAATGCCTTCTCTCTCTGGCTAGAGAGTCCAGCCCTGGAAGGCAGCAGGGCTACTTATAATCCATGTTCTAATGTGTCTCTTGGGCCTGGAGCCACAGCCACCAGCACAAGGCCCGGCAGTGGTGGAGACCCAAAGGAGATGGCACTCTCGGGCACAACTTTTTTATGGACAGAAAAATGCCACGTCCTGAAAGTCCCTGACAACTGGACCCTTGAAAAGAATGACCAAAGCTGAGTGTCAGATTTCCAAGTGCAGCACAAACCTCTTAGCCCCAGTCTCTCAGCAGGCCTTCAATCCTGCAAATGCTCCAATTGTCTGAACTGACCTTGGAGAGAGCCCGAGACTGCAGAAAGGCTTGCTTTCTTCTTGGCCTGTCCAGCCACTTGAGACTTGTAACCTGTCCCTCACCACCCAGTGTCAGGCATTACCATGCCAGCAGGGACTCACACCCAAGACTGATTGGGACACCCCTCTATCTACCTGCCCTGGCTTTGACCCCTGGTTTTGAGAACAGAGCTCCTATTCCTCAGAGCTGGACCTCTTGAGGAGGCTGGGCTGACCCTGTTTCTTCCTGAGGAGATGTTAAAAACACCTCAGCCAGCTCCCCATGCTGCAGGGGAAGGGCCTTCCATGCCTGCCAGGGGCCAATTGAATCTCCTTCACCGAGGGGCCAAAGCCCATTGCTAAGATTTGTCTTCGAAATAGCTGGGTGCAGAAATTATAGCTTCCTGGTGACGATCGGCTCCACTTTGCATGGCAACACAACATGTTCCTAATGACTGAATTGTTTATTTAATAAAGAAATGACAACCATTTGGAGGTTTAAATATAGCCTCTCAGAAACTCAATGAGCTCAGCTCCTGGTGGCTGCGTGGCACTGGCAGGGGCCCAGTCCCTACACCACACGAGGCCGTTAGCAATGGCTTGAAAAAAAATTCTTGAGTTTCGTCAACCAACATCTTTTCTTTTGAGTCTCCTCTTGGCTTCAAATAGAAGCAACTAGTTCTGTGAAAGGTTCTGAATCAGGTGGGGACAGTCAAAGGTGCTCTCTGCCCTACCGCTGAATTTGAAGATGGGAAGATTCCTCTTTGCCCTTTCCCCTGTCGTCCCCCCTGGCGTGGAGTCCCAAGGAGTGGCAAGGATGAGCCCCAAGAATGGTTCTTGAGAAGTGAAAGTATGTCCAATTTGAGAGCCTTCTAGGTTAAAATCACATTTGGAGCCAGCAAGCCCTAGGACTTTCCAAGCAAAGCTGCCCTTTTCCTGTCTTTTTTTTTTTTTTTTTTTTCTCTCCCATAGTTCGAGCTCTGTCTCAGGTTTTGTGAAAAACCCAATGCTCTGTCTTGCTGGGAGTTCTTAGACCAGAATCCATATTCCTTAGGTGGCCTGAAGACCTTCCATCCCTCTCTCTCCCCACAGGCCCACCACCCACAGCTCAGACCTCCAGTAAAGACTGGGAAACAAAGAACAGTGTACAAGAGTTTATTTAATTGATATCTGAATTTAGTTCTATCATGTGAGGTGTGAGGCCCACGTTACAATTTCCATCTGGGTCCATTACAACTCTAACCAAAAAAAACAAAAAACAAAAAACAAAAACAAAAAACAAAAATAAAAAACAAACCAAAAAACCAAAAAAAAAAAAAAAAAATACCAACCTTAAAAAAAAGAAAATCCACAACTTTTTCCATGTCATTAAATATATTCATATATAATAACCATAATATATTAGTATGCATTGGAAAGGAACACTGACCCAAACAATATGTCATGGTCACAGCTAAACATTTACAATTCTGAGTGAACAGAACTCTGAAACGCAGGAGGGAGGTAAGGGAGGACGGGAAGTGCATTTGAGAGCAGGGGATGGGAAGAGATGGCCAACGACACAAGGAGAGGGGCTGGCTTGGTTTTGGTGTGGGGGGTGGGGCAAGGCCCCACAAGTACACATTTTGATACCCCTAGGGTATGGCATGGCTGCAGCCATGAACTGTGGCCCAGTAACCCCATCGATGAATCTAGTTTGTCCACTGTTTCTCTTGTAGGGTGGAATGCGGAGCTTCCTTCAAGTGTTGAGACCCTACCCTTTTTGTTTCCTAGAGGGACCCTTTCCTAATCCCTCAGATTCTGCTTGATTTCAGTCTCATTCGAACCTGGGGCAAACCCAAGAAAGTCTTGACCCATTTTCTTGCACGTTGCAGTGGAGGCAGAGTTTCAGGAGGTTGCTAAGGGCCTTGGGGCAGCTCATGGTCTCCCTGGCTTGGACTGAAGGTGTCCCTCCCTCCATTTCTGGGAACCTGAGGCTGCTGCCCCCTGCCCTGCTTTCTCAAAACAGAAGCCACAGGCTGCTGGTAATCCAGGGGCCGCCCCGTATCCTTCCCCCTTCTCTCCACCCCAGTCTTAAGCTTTACTGTGATCAGTAAAGCAGGCACTCTGCTATTTATTAGAGGCTCCAGACCACCTAGCAGGTAAAAAAAAAAAAAAGAAAGAAAGAAAAAAAGAACAACTGGGGAATCTGTTTCTTTTTTTTGTTTTTTTGTTTTTTGGTTTTTTTTTTAAAAAGACTAATCTGGTATGTTTTTCTTTAAACACCTACATATCACAACTCTGGTTAATACACTCTTCAAAACCAAAATCTAGCTGCATTTTACATCCCTTCTTAACTGTACAAACCGGCATACCTCAATTCCCATTTCTACCTCCTCCCCAGGATGGAGACAGTGGTGGAAGAGGGTGCTTTCCCAAGGAAGCGTCCTCACTGCTGAAGTTGGTGGCTGGATTCAGAGGAGCGGGGGGCTGGCTTCTGGCTGGGTCTGTGATATGGGGAAGGCAGCCTGTGATGACTGAAATCTCAACAGTGTCCTCACCCCAACCTGGCTGATCTGGCCACCCTGACATATTCCCCAGGGGCCAGGCCACTGGGTGGACTAGATGGCTTTTGCCCTTGGGGTGCTAAGCAGGAGGGCAAGGCCTTGGAGACTGGTTGAATTTAAAGTAAGATGTATTATTGCTTTGTAGGCTGTTGGCTCCAGAGCTGAGGAGACTCAGAGACTACCAATGCCAGTCCCTCAAAGGACCTATTGGTGACTCAGTCCCAGGGTAGGGGGTGGTAGAGCTGCCACACCCTTCTGGGCAGGGCAGGGGAGCCAGGCTGGTGTAAATAGAAATAGGAAAAGTGAGTGCCTTTCAAGGGCTGTGGGCGAGCAAAATGCCAAGGCCTCTGAGGTGCTAATAGTGCTCAGCAAACCATGGTGGGCATCGGAAGGGCCAACTGCTAGGAGAGAGGTCCCTATGCTCCCAGCCTTGGGTCTGGATTCAGGAAAGACAAATACCCTTTCTCAAGGCCACTCTGTCCTCTCCCAGCCCACGTGGGCATCTCTGTTCACCTTTCCTGGAATCCCTCTAAACACCCCCAGACAGTCAAACTTCCTTTCTACTGTATCTTATATCAGCCAAGGCCTGGCTTTTGGAACCTTAAGCTTCCAGGCTGCCCCATGGCGAGTTTACAACCAGCCTCACCCACCACTCTTGGTCTACCTCTCGAGATGTTATTGTGCCCACCCCTACCCACCCCCCTCCCCCTATACACACATGCTTCTATTCTCCAGGCCAGTGGCAGTAACCAGGGCCAATGTCTCAGGCCCTGGAGCACCCCCTTACAGCCTGCTACAGGAACCGAGTGGGTAGGCTACAGAGCTAGCGTGTAGTGAGCAAGGAGCATCATGGCCCATGATCAGAAAGCCTGGCTTTGGAGTGCGAATCCAGTTCTGCCACTTATTTGCCTGGTGACCATGGGCACGTGTGCTTCCTTTTCCTCACTGGTGAGTCTGGGGCTGAGAATCCCTGTCTCACAGGGTTGTCATGAGGATAATAATAGATCATGTGGGTAAAGTGCCAGGCACAGAGCAGGTGCTCATTAAATGGCAGCCGTGACACGGGCTGAAGCAGAGGTGGCAGAGGGAAGCCTGACCACATACTTGGTGTCACCCTTCTGAGCAGCCAAACTCCGGTGGGAAAATGAAACCAATTTCCTGACTGAGAAGGGAGCCAGGCCTGTAATTCAGTGTGCCGGGTGTGAGGATGTGGGCCAGAGGCCCTGGGAGTGCAGAGCTCAGGAGGCAGGGAGGCAGTAGGCCCCCGGGAACAGGCTGTGTGAGGCAATCAGACCCGAAGGTCTGAGGCTGCCTGCTTGGGGACAGTGTCTGTAGAAAACCTTGGAAAGGTGGTCCATCCATGCCCAGGGGCACAGGAGGCCTCCACGAAGGGGGCAACTGGACTGGTTTGGAGAGGTGCTGCCCAGACTAGACCAAGAAAGCTGGAGCGGACAGCCCCAGGGCGGGGGCAGCTGCAGCAGGCTATCTTGGCCTAGCGGCCTCTGTTGCTTCCCTTGGAAAGCCAGGAGTGAGGGCAGCAACAGGAAGTAGTCACGGCTTCCTTAGTACCCAGAAACCTGGTCACTTCTGCCCCTGCCTGCTCATAGCTCAGGCACTCCGGCCCCTTGCGGAGCAAGGAAACCCAGTCCTGACTCCTGCAAGCCCCTTCCCCCGCCCAGGCCTAACCACCTTTGCAGC
Organism: Rousettus aegyptiacus; assembly: GCF_014176215.1. Classification (NCBI taxonomy): domain Eukaryota; kingdom Metazoa; phylum Chordata; class Mammalia; order Chiroptera; family Pteropodidae; genus Rousettus; species Rousettus aegyptiacus. The sequence continues at coordinate 72,147,318 of NW_023416309.1, forward strand.
CTGCATTCCATGCCCATCCAGGCTGTTTGTTGACACTGCTGAAAGGCCTTGTGGGAGCTGATGTCATTACACAAATAGTGTCACTGCCATAAACCCAGGCAGTGCCCCGTCCCCCTCCCCTGGAAAATGTCATAAAGGGGCTGCCTCCAAGTTTCCAAAAAGGAAACTCTCAGGGAGGTTTTGCCTTCGCAATGCCTCCTCCAACAGGCAGCTCCAGTATGAGGCAGTGACCACCCGGCTTGGGCTTCTCAGGGGTGTCCTTGGGGCTACTACCCTCTGCATGGGCCAGAATCCTGGGCCTGCACCCAACCCACTGCTGGGCAGGGGCAGGCACCAGCAAAGGCTTCCGCTTCTCCCGCTCCACAGATTGTAAACCCTTCACCCCACCCAGGAGGACCAAATCGGCAGGTGGCAATGGAGACCACAGCCTGCATGGGGAATGCTGGTTGCACAGGCTGCTTTTGCCGCCCCCATATGGTTGCCCAGCCCCTTCAGATGGGGCCCACGTTGTCCCAGCCAAGGGTCCTGAGACAAAGAAGGGTCAGGGGAAAAGGGAGGGGATTTTCGGTCTTTTGTGTTGGGGGTGGTGGTTTGGCCGGGCTTGCACTGCCCCCCCCCGCCCCCCGCCCGACTGCGGGCCTGAGAATTCACAGTTGTTCTCACGTCCCCCTCCCTCTCTCTAACCATCCACCAGCCGCTGCGGGTGCGGCCCCAACTGCGCGGTTCTGCGCCCATCCTTCGGCCCCGGTCAGGCTGCCCTGCTCCCGCCACGGAGACCCCCGCCAGGCCCTAGGGAAGCACATCCCTGCTCTGGAAGGAGCCCGTGAGGTAGCTAAGTCTCGTCCTCATTTCTCCAGGGCCAGGTCTGCTGTGCACCTCTCCCGGCGTGCGGCTCCCGCCCAGAGCGAGCAGGGTGGGGCGGGGGCGGGGTCAACAGAGAAGGGACGCCCGAGGGCCCCGCCCCCGCCCCGCTCCCACCCTGCCCCCACCTGGGAAAGCCCTCGCGGGCCAAGTCCACGCGGCTGCGGTGGCGTGGCCGCCGCGCGCGCGCTCGCCCGGCCCGCGCCCCGCCCGGCGCCCGGCGCGCCGCTGCCTCCGCGCTAGGCCTTCTTGCACTTGCCCTTCTTCTCGCGCTGCTGGAACTTGCGCAGCCGCCGCGCCCACGTGTCCCGCCACTGGATCACCAGGCTGCTCTTGTCCGCCACGATGCCACTCTGGTCGGGCGAGTCCTCCGCGTTGCCCAGCAGCAGGTACTTCTTGAGGGGCTTGATTTTGGGGCACTTGCAAGCGATGTCCCGCGAGCGGATCCACAGGCTCTGGTCACCGCGCCGGATGCGGCTGGTGCCCTGCTTGTACACGGAGATGATGTTCACCGTGAACTTCCACCAGTCCCCCGCCTTGTCTGCCTTCAGGATGTGGATTTGGACGGCTGCAAGGAAGCACAGACAGGCGGTGGGCAACAGGACTGGGAGTGACGCCTGCACCCCCAGCTCCTGTCTATCCTGCCTGCCCTCACCCTCTTCGAGGCTGAGGATGGGGGAAGCCTGTTTGAAGGAAGGAGACCCAGCGCTGGAAGTGACTGCACTGGGGAGTGGGTGAATGGTGGCAAAGCTGAACCTGATGCCTGGGCCAGGGCCACCACTTCCAGAAGCCTTACCTCATGCCTATTTTGAAAGTGCCACCCAGCCCTGCTTTTGGGGACAAGCCCCCTCTTAGGGTCCGAGAAGGCCAGAATAAGCCTGTAGGAACTGACCCTCCCCGGCACTCTGAGTAGAGTCCATCTGCCTAGAGCAGGTGCCCTCGGGGCAGTGCAGGCTATTCCTCACAGGCCTGGAGGGATGGGGAACCTCCTCAGGTGCCCCCCACCAGGCATTTCCAAAGGCCCCAATCACTTAACACCAAGCCTAATGACACCTCCAGACACACAACCTTGCCCTTGACCCAATCTCAGAAAACCATAATGGGATCTCAATGCCCAGGTGCAGTACACCCTGAACCTGCCCTTCGAGGTGGCCACAGTACCTCTTCCAGAGTCCAGTGTCTTTATACTGTCCACCTCCCATCCCTGCCAGGGCTGCCTCCCTCCCTTCTTCCCCTTCCTCCCCATTCTCTGCTAGTATTTACCCTAGTACGAGGGTTCTCAAACTGCAGCGTGCCTCAGACTCCCCATAGACAACTTGTCAAATCATAAGTTTCTAATTCAGTAGATCTGGGATGGGGCCCTAAAATATGCACTTCACAAATTCCCAAGTGCTGCTATAGCTGCCGATCCAGGGAACACACTTTGAAAATCAGTGCCCTAGTAAATGTTACCAAATGTTATTTCTGCAGGATATTAAGAAGTACTTTGAAAATAAGAGGAAATGCTTTTTCTAAAAAAAGGGAGGGGGGCTTGCTCAAATGTATTTGTGAAATACTGGATTAAAGTCAAGAGATTTCCTTACTGCAGGACTTTTCAGAGCCTTTAATCTACAAATTGTGTGTGGTTGTGTGTGTGACACACTCATACATGTGTGTTGGTTTCTCAAATAATCCTGACTGCAGATCTTTTTGACTGGTGCATTTCAAGTCACCAGAGCCCCATGGGGCCTATTTGGGGACCTCTCAGTGCAGGGACACATATTAATTCCCCTCAGTCTAGGGAATAAATCAAGAAGCCTCTGCTACAATGACTTCCATTCAAGGATTCAGACCCTAGTCTATTAGGGTCTTGGAGGGCTAGAGGAAGTCTGTAGGAACGGACCACACCCCCAGCACACTGGGCCAGGTCCATATGCCCAGGGCCATCTTCCCCAGCACGCCCTGTACCCTTCGGCGCTGGACTGGGCTGAAGATTACCCTGGCTCCTGAGTAGACCTGAGCCCTCCTGAGAAAGGAGCAGCATATCATCCCTCCAGATACAGGTGAAGAAACTGAATAACAGGAAAATTAGGAGTCTCCAGCAGCCATGAGGACATGTCCCCAGGAAATTTCTAACGGTCATCACCTGCCCACTTACGGCTCCAGGCACTGGGCCCACCCACAGCTCAGCCTGGCTTCCCATGCTGACTGGCTTCTCTCAGGGCCTCTGGGGTCACTCCACCACCCTCGATCCCAAGGCCCCCCCTGCCCAGAGTGACAGGGAGGGGCAGGGATGGATGGGTTCAGGGGAGCATCAAATACCATCCAACTCATCCTTCTAGGGTGAGGGAAGTGGCAGATTTCCCCATATTTTCAGTTCAGCTGTTCCTGGGCATCCTGAACTTTGCACTCCAGTTTGAAGGCTCCAAAGAATGGCTGCCATGGCAACCGTTTCCATGTTTTTGTCACTAAGGGACTCAACACTCAGTGTGAACTCTGATGGGGGGTGGGGAGCCCTCCGCCCAGAGAAGTGGCTGGGCCATGTGTGTTTGACTATGCAGATGGAGGTCACCGTGGCAACTGAGTGCCCCTTAGCTAAGCAAGGGGGAGCCACCCCCAGCTTCCTTGAGAGCCCCCATTTCCTCTCCTCAGAACTGAGCTGAATACAGAATGAGCCTCCCTCAGGATGTGGCTGTTTCCCTGCATGGGACCTCAGACCCCTGGCCCAGCCACAGTGTCCCCCAGCTGGGGTGGGCATTGGTGGTCAAAAAAGGATGCTACAGAAGGCGCCTCTGGCTGGGGTCCCTGGAGATGGCAGCTTTGGTCCTAGGCACTGAGCACCTATTGGCATTATGGGCTGAATTACAATCCCCCAAAATTTATATGTCGCAAAGTTCTACCTCTCAGTACTTCAGAATGTGATAGTATTTGGAGATAGAGCCTTTAAAGTGGTAATTAAGTTAAGAGGACGTTATCAGGGTTGGGTCTAATCAAATATGACTGGTGTCTTCATGAGACGAGGCGGTGAGGGCACAGACGCACAGAGGAATCACCATGTGAAGACATAGCGAGAATGCGCCATCTGCAAGCCAAGGAGAGAGGACTCAGAAAAGACGAATCCTGCCGACACCTTGATCTAGGACTTTCAACCTCCGGAAATGAAAGAAAATAAATGTCTGTTGCTTACGGCTCCAGTCTGTAGTGCTTTGTGCTGGCAGCCCTAGAAAACTAATACAATTGGAATCAGTGACTCGGGGCACTGGGTCTCGGCTCAGGGCCAGGTGGGAGGCAGACCTGGTGAGGGCCCCCAGCTGTGCTGGGAAGAGCTGGCTGGACGAAGTCAGGACTTGCGCTGACCCTTCGGGCCCCCAAGGGTCCTTCTGAGACCCTGGACTTACAAGAGCATGGCCACTCACAGCAGGAGGACTTCCCCTCTGGCCCACCTTCCATGCTCTGGAGCCGTCCCTCCTCTGGGACACCAGGCAGGGCATCAGAAGCAGACCCCACCCCACATCCCCAGGCATGATCAGCACAGGCCTGAAGGGGACCTGCTTTACACTGGGGACACAGCCCAGAGGGGTACCCACCCCTGGGTACTCACTGTCCTCGAGAATCTAGGGGTCAAAGAGGGGGATGCCAGTCAGTTGGCACAAAGCACTGGCCCTTTTCCTCCTACGGCCCCAGCAGCTCCCACCAGCTCCCTGGCTATTGAGTGAGACAGCACAGACCTGGAGGCAGGGGCAGTGGAGGGTGGCGGTAGGATTCGTGTGATTATGCTGGAAAAAATCCACATTTCCGCTGCCCTTGGCAACGCCTCCGCACATTACACAGCCCACCAAGTATGAGCTGCACACGAGTGCACGGGCCAAGTCCCCGCAGTGCACATACAGCTGAAAATATTCAAAATACACACTGAAACAGTGACCTCAGGCAGGGCTGCTCAGCATGCTCTGGGCGCACTCGGCACGGCACCGCACGGCACAGCGCCGGGGCCGCCGCCGCCTCCAACGGCACTGCCGCCGGGAGCCAGAAATGACCTGAGTCTTCTGGGGGCCGCACATCACCCAATCGGGGCTGGGCACAGTGGCTCTGGGGAGCTCTGCCCATCCCAGGACCATGGCCCCCCACGGTGGGCCCCTTACACCCACACAATGCTCACTCCAGAACCATTAGTCTCAGACCTTAGGATGCCTAAGCCCCTACTGTTGTCCTAAACTGACCTCAATGAGGCCAGAATGGGGAGCTCTGGTGAGGATCCCAGACCCTGTATTCAGAAATGAGGGAGATGAGATGATCGACCCTCAGGAAGGCCAGTCGTGAGATCGCACCAGGGCGATAAGAGGTGTGCTGAGACCCCTTTAATTAGAGACTGGTGTGCAGGAAGAGGGTCCCAGGGCGAAGCCAGAGTCGATGTCTCTGAAGTGGAAATAAGGAAGTGGCTGAGGCAGGTGCTGGCCAGAAAGGAGTGCCTGGCACCCAGCTTCAGACCCCACTTTCAGTGATAAACGGCCCCGTCTCAGAGTCTACCCTGTGAATGCACCTTCCTCGGAGCCCTTATCCACCCAGAAAATGAGGGCTCAGCTGGGTGGCTGCTGCGAGTGAGCTGCCCTGCGTGTTGTTCCACAGGGCTCTGCTCTTGGTGCAGACAAAAGCAGGCAGTGGGGAGTAGGAACTGGAGCCTACACGGTCAGATGGGTGAGGCTGGCTCCGGAAAGCCCAATGGAGCTGTGGCAACCAGCGGTGCCCCCCACCCCGGCAAACTGTGGAGGAAGCACGTCTGCAGGATGAAGCAGACACACACAGAAAAGCAAGAAGAGAGCGTTCAGGCTCCAGAGGGCAAAGCCTCGGGTCCCAGAGACCAGGCTGCACTTTGCCTCCTGGCCTTGGAGTCCCTGGACTGCTGGTATCGGTGCAGCAAACCCTCCTTTCCCGAAGCAAACCAGTTGCAGAGGTCTGTCAGCAAGACTACAGGCAGGCCAGGGCAGCAGCCTCCGCCTCAGCAACTCCTGGATTCACAGGAAAGCCTGGATTCACAAGGAAGCCTTCTCAGCCACTGAGTACTGACTTCCCTACTCTAACTCAAGCATGCCGCATTGCCTGGCAGTGGTACACACTTTGTTGTCCCTCGGCAAAGGCCTGTGCCTGGCTCTGGAGAAATGACTGTGACCTCAAACGGGCAGAAGGGACTGAGGGCCAGGTTCATAGAGGGCAGAGTCAGCAAGAACAGCCGGTGACATCACTGGGCGGGTTCTGGCTAAGGGGCTGGGAGCTAGGAGGCAGGCCCTGGACAGAGCGGGGGCCTTGCCCAGCCTGGGGGTCCTCAGTTGCTGTTTGCTGCATCCCCTACAAAGGTGTGAGGCACCTGCATGTCTTTCCATAGAAGCAGACCTCTGGCCATCCTTCCCAGGGTGCCTCAACCTCTACAGAGCCTCACCGCTGGAATATTATCAGGCCATCAAAGGCCACCTGAAAAGTGAAAAGCTCCAAGTCCCGTCCTGCACTCGGGTTCCTCCAAAGGGGGTCTTGTTGCCCCACAGCAGCCCTGTCCTTGCCCATAGCCCCATTTATTCACAGCCTGCCTCCTTCCCTCCCCAGCTCCAGCCCTAGCCCAGGAGACCTGGAACCTGTCGGCCCTGAGCCCTCTGAGGACCTGCGCATTGCCACCACCTGGGGCAGTCAGTGCCAGGAGGCAGTTCCCAGTGGGGATCAAAGCACCCAGCAGAAGCCAAGTCCTAGGAAAGCTGCTAGATTAGCTAGGAGTATACGTTTGTTGCTCATTCATCTGTTGGCCCAGCCTGCCTGAGACAGTCGACCTGCTGGGCTGGGCCTGGGGGAGGAGTGGCCTTGGCATAGGCCCGGTGTGTGTGTGTGTGCGCGGGGGGAGCAGTAAGGGGGTTGGGGCTGCTGGCTGTGCTCCTCTCCCAGAAAGCCCGGAGTGCTGGGACACCTCTGTAGGGAGGCTTCCTGCCTCCTGGAGGTCTCTTAGATTTACGGGCTGCTCGGGGTGGGCCCCCAGGAGCTTCCCAGCAGCTGCCCTTTCCAAGGAGGCTTGGGTGGTCAGCCCCTGGCCTCCCCCGCCCAGCCATGCCTTCCTGTTGGGCCAGTCCAGCTAGGAAAGACCTGTCACCCATCTGCCTCAGAGACAGCGGCCAGAATGAATAGGGGGAGGACACTAACCCCACAGAACCCATTAAAACCATGCAGCCCCGTAAATCTCCCGGCACAGAAAGCGTGTCATGAGTTGCAGCTGCTTTCATAAAATGCAGCTCTGACCACATGTTCCCCAGTCCCCTGTGAAGGTAGGAAACCGCTGAGCAGGGCCGAGCCTTGTTCTCAGGGACGCTAACCTGACTCGGGGCTGGGTGAGCACATGAGCGAGCGTGCTGAGTTGGGGGGTGCACAGCGGCAGGGCAGGGCCAACACACCCAAGACAGGGTGTCACGGCGACCCCCACTGTTTTCATCAAACGAGGTGAGGGCTGGAGGCTCTCACTGGGCCACCAGGCTGGGCCACCAGTCACAGCCCCCCACAGCCCCCCACAGCCTGGGAATCCTCAGGAACCCCGGGGGCTGCCACCTCGCACCAAGGACTGCCTCGGACCTTGAATAAGGTGGGGACGACCAACTTAGGGCCGACTAAAGGTTTCCCCCCCTTTTATCCCTTCAATCAAAGGAGGAATGGTATGCCCCTCTCTCATGGAACCAAGAGCAATGTGGAGGCTGCCTCAGTTTCCCCTGCCAGGGACTGGTGCCTAGGCTCTGTTCCTGGGAGGGAGAGGGGTTAGGTGCCTGGGACCATCTGACTGCATGGGAATCTCCCAAGTAAGGGACATCAGGAGATCTGGGAATGGGAGAGCCAAACTCAAGAAGACACCAGCTCCAGTTGCCTGGGAGATGGTCATGGTCTGGCCGCAGCTGGAAAGCAAGAAGAAATCAGGGGACTGGCCACCCTGCCTTGCAAGAGGTTTGGGCAGGAGAATGCACCTGGGCCCTGTCCTGCCCCAGCTGGGCGCCCTCATCACTGGGGCTGGTCCCTCTCACAAAGCAGCCCAAGGGAAGGAAGAGCCTGCTGCCCAGGGATGACGCCTCAGGCTGCCTCCCTCTCCCAGTCAGGAGGAACTGAAACAGCCTGGGGGACTCCTAATCCAGTTCTTGTCCACCCCCCACCCCCATCTACCACGGGCATAGCCAGAGCTGCCACAGTGTCATCCTAGAGGGTGGCCAAGGCTCCCCTTCCTGGACAACCTGACAGAGCCTCATGAGATGCCCCGCTTCCCATACCTGTCTCCCAGGCTGGCCGGAGCAGGCCAACGTACCCCCGCCCCCCACTCCTGCCAGCATACACACAGAGGGCAACGGCGAGGGCAGGGCCTGCTGGCTGTGCTGCTGGGGACCACCCAGCTGGGAAGGCCAAGCAATGAGTGCCCTCCTTCCCCTCAGCATCAATGGGGACAAGACCCCGGGAGGAGGAGAAGGTGAGAGGCTTGGCCTTTCCCAGTGGGGCCGTGGTCCAGGCCCCTCGTCACTCCCAAACCCCTCGAGGTCCTCTGGCCTCCCAAACTCATGAAAAGCCTGGTGCAAAGGGTACTCTGGCTGCAAATTCCTACCCACTCCACAGTGGGAATGTGGCTCTTCCCAGAGTCCCGCAAACAACAATCCACCCACAACCCATTTCTCCAGCAATGCTCGGGCCTCCAGAGAGCCCTTCGCAGGAGAGTGAAGAGCAGACCCTCCTTCCCAACTGGGCTGGCGCTTCTGGCCTGCTCCCAGGATACCAATTGTGAAGCCGTGTCCAAGGAAGGGTGGGCACCCAGCAGCTACTCAGGTCCCCCTCGGGTGCCCTCTGAATAGCACACTTGGCTCTAGCTCCTAAAAGTCAAACCACCTTCAAAGGATGGAACTGTTTCTCCAAGGAGACTCAAAGAAAGGGCCTCAGGCCCAGAAACAAACCAAAGCAGGATGCAGACGGGACACCAGCGCTCTGCTGGGCGAGGCCACAGCACTGAGGGTGACACTTAGCCCGAAACGTTCACCTCGGGGGATCGCTCTAGGTGCCATGAGCGCTTGCCTCTGCAGCTCTGGCAGGTTACAGCGGAGGGTGTGGCGGCCTCGGGTGCGGTGGGTGGCCTGCCCCGCATCTCCCATCTCGGCCTGAGCCCCACCATGGCAGGTGGTGCTGGCAGGTGTGTGAAGATTGTGGGTAGATCTTGGGGAGATGCCTCAGGGACAGCAACTGGGGCGCTGGGGTCCTTGGTGCCAAAACACTAGTCCCAATGGGAAGGGGGGCAGTTGGGACCCACCAGATCCACCCCACGGGGGAAAATGCCCATCTGAGCTCAGGGTGCTTGTGAGAAGCGCTTTGTGATCCTGGAGCCAGCCAGGTGCCTGATGAGCAGGGAAAGGACAGGTACTGCCTGGGTGCTGGTGAAGTGTTGGTGAAGCAAGCCGTGTCCCCCAGCCCCAACTACACCAGCTCTTGGATAGATGCCCAACTCCCTCAGCCCCACTGGGCCTCAGTGCCCCCATCTGTGAACTGGGAGGAGATATCTTTAACTAGATGGTTTCTGTGATGCCTGAGAGCCTTCCCTACCCACCCCTCCTTTCCTAAAAATAGGATGTTCAAAGGAGGGACAATAGCATGAGGAATAGGCGGAAGCTCCAGGGAGGAAGACAGATGAGGGCCGGAGCTGCCAACCCCCCAGAGCAGGCCTCTCTGGAGCCTACCGCCCTTAAGCCAGCTGGGGGGGCCTGTTTCTGGGAGTTGCTACGCTGGGAAGGGCTGCAGTGTACCCCACCCACCCATGGCAGGAGGACCCCATCAGTAGAGCATCCTGTGAGATTAGGTGCTTTTATGTCAAGCTGTCAACTGGGGCCCACCAGCCCTCCCTGCCCAACCTGGTGGTCACCCACATTCCATGACCCTAGGATGACTCATGTGGACCTAGCTCCACATCTGGCCTCCATATGGGGCTGGCACTCCTCGGGGGGAGGTCACATCTGGCAGGGAAATCGACAGATCCCCATGGGGCCAGTGACCCCCAGGGAAGGGTCAGTGAGCCTCTGCAATAGCCCGCCATGTGCTGCTGGCTGGTTGGCATCCTGTTCTCTGGAGCTCAGGGTAATGCTGGGAGGTACGGGGCTGGCCTCTCCCAGCCAGCATCACCAGCTGCCTCCCAGCCTCAGCAGGGGCCCTGCCACCTCCCTGGCTCCCTGGGCAGCCCTCCCTTTGGGGGACAGTCCCCAGGGCACTCCTCTAACATCTGCACTCACACTGAAGCCCCAAAAGTCGCAGCATGCTGCAGACATGAGAACTTCGTCCCTTAGACGTGGTTGATAGCCACCTGTTTCTCTGGCCTTGAGGGGACTGATCCTGATCAGGAATAGCTAGTGACCTCCATCCAGATCAGGAAAAGCAAAGGGAGGGGGTGTAAAGAGGGAGACAGGCCATCATTTGCTGAGAGGCCCTTTGTCCCCACAGCTAGTTAGAGAAAGAGAGGTCTGAATGTGAGACTCTCCCCATCACCCAGCTCATCTGATCCCTAGCCCGAGCCGCTGGACACGGGCCGGGCAAGGACCAGGCATCATTTGCCATCTCTACCCGTGCCACGTCACCTTCACAGTAACCTACCGCCAGCATCGCCTCCACACCCACCTCCACGGCTAGCTTGGCGTCCCCATCCTCCATCGTGGATGTGCCCATGACCTTCCTTTGTCATGCAGCCATGCCCCTCCCCAGAACAGTGCCAACCTCACCTCTGCTACCATCAGCGACATCCCTGCCATGATGCCCATCACCCTGGCTCCATCTTCTCCGACAGCCCCACCACTGTGACAGTCACCCTGACACCATGGTGATCCCAAGAAGATGTCTCTGTGGCCTCCCCTCTAGGGCTTATTCTCTCTTCCGAGGCTTTTTGAGAGTTGAGTCCAGGGTCCTATGAGGGAACCAATTCTTGAGCCTTCTAAGGGACTGCTGTCCCTGCTCTGTGCTGCCAGAGGCTCAGCGCCTTGGCACAGGGGAGGAGAAAGACCTCAGCCTTACAGTTCTTGATCTTGGGCATGTTATTTCATCTCATTGAGTCTTGACGTCCCAATGACAGAAACAAATTCCTGCCTCACAGGTGCTTTTGAGGACTCAATAAGGGTGCAAACAAAGGCCATGAGGTGCCCGCTCAAAGGCCTCAGAGGAAGGAACAGTCACTGGCCCAGCAAGGCTCCCCTCTTGGGTTTCCACTGCCTCAGGAGGTACCAGAGCACCCTATGTTGCTATAAATCAGAGTTCCACTTAGGTCCACCTCTGCTGTGAGGCCCCCAAGATAGCACACACACGCACACCGCACACCGCCTAACAAGCCCCGCTTCTCCCCACAGGGGCCGACAGAACCTCCCCTTTGAGTTGTATCCTCACAAATAATCCTTGTGGGATCTCAGAAGAAATACTGGAGACAAATCATCTTGTGAAAAGCATTCTGATTTTTCCATCTGGTGGTGCCAAAATGTCTTTCAACAAAAGAGGTGACTAATAAACATTTCTGGGAATAAATAATTTTTCCAAGAACTGGCAAAAGTGAGATGATCTCACCTTTCAGAATGTGAGCTGTCTGTCTTCCCCACTCTTTCTGAAACTCAAGAAGGAAGAGGCAGGGGCAGCAACCAGGCCACCTGAGGCAGTGGCTCAGCAAGCACATAGAAACCCTGGGGGTCAGCATAAGAGGGACTGGCTCTCCGTGGGGTCAGAATGATTTCTGAATACGGACACAGACAGACATGGCTGCTGAGGTCCACACTAGCATCTCCCTGGCCCCCACCCCTGCACCCAGCACCCCATACACGCTCTTCTTCCATTTCCTTAGCCTGTTTCCACTTCTGTGCTTAGAGGCCTTTCTGCCTCTGCCTGGGACCCCTGTTTTGCCCAGTGAAAAATGGCTACTGGGGCTTCCTCCTCCAGGAAGCCCTCCCTCCCTCCCCTCTTCGGAGGACAGGCTATTCCTTGCTAATGCCCACCTCAGGCTGGACCCTGGCCACACATCCACCGTCTATGTTCTCATTCGTGTGTCTGTTCCCCTCTTAGGCTGTAAGCTCCTTGGGGGCTAAGCCTGTGTCTCCTCCACATCTATAAGGTTAGCACCCAAAACAGAATGGGGCACACAACAGGCACTCAATGAGTGTGCAAAGAGGAAACGGCTAGAGGTGGGTATGGGTGTGTGAACAAGAAGGACTTCTTGGGATGTGCACTGCTGTGCTGATGTATGTATGTGGGGGGGGGGGCACAAATGTCTGTGCACAGCGGCTGTGAGATGGGGGAGGTTGTGCAAACATGAGGAGGTGAGTGAGGACCAGACAGTGGTCCTCTGAAGGAGCCCAGGGACAAGATGGAATAAAGAGGAACGAAAGTAGAAGGGAAAAGAGAAAGTCAGGAGGCTGAGTGGCAGGGCCCAGGCCTGGGAGGAGTGGGGAGAGGGCCTTGTGAGGCTGGGTGGGCTGGAAGGCCCAGCTGGACGGGCTGAGGGCATTTACTGCAGAAGGTCAGGGGAGCACGAAAGCCAGGCCCACTTCTGCCACTTCCACGCCAGGTCAGTGGAAGGGGGGCGCAGCAACGAGGGAGCATTTCCCATACTAGCCGAGGTGCCTGGCCCCTGGTCTGGCCGGGTCCAATATCCCCACACAAGAGATGCTTGGGAACCAAGTGTCATTCCATCATCCTCATCACTCCGACTCTACTGGCAGAGGTTCTGGAGCCCGGGCTTCCTGCACATGTGCCACAGAGCAGGCGACTCCAGCAGAGGTGCGCTCTGCCTATATCTGAGCGGCCAATGGGGTGCAGACACACTCGCACACACAAATTCACACACACGGTCACTGAAGCACACTCACTCAAAGCATCTATACAAAGGAAGGGCTCCTGCAAGGCTGTTTCTTGAGAGGTTATCAGGAATTGCTAATATACTTGAGAATAATAAAAACTCTTCTGTGAACAACTGTCCCACGTTAAGCTTTCTCGCGGGCGCTTTTTCAAGCATTTGCAAGGTGAGCTAGATTCCCCTAGAGGGCAACAGAGGACTGAGGTGGCCCCAGGAGAGGTGGACCGGCAATGACAGCCTCACCAAAGACCCCTGCCCTTGGAGATGGCGACTGGCGTGTTGGGGCCGTGATACGTCTTATCTAGATGAATGTCAGGTCCCCTTGATCACATCTCCATTTGACAGATGAGGACACTGAGGCCCCGGCTGGTAAGGCTTCTTGTCCAAAGTCACAGAGCAAGATAGGAATCTGTGTCTTACCAGATTCCGGGGCCAGTGTCCCTTTCCCTGTCATAGGTTCTCTCTGGACAGACGTGAGAAGCACTGCGGGGCTTGGCCTGAGGCCCTCCCCAACTCCAATCCCTTCTCATCTTGCTGGGTGCCCACCCAAACCCTACCCAGGCTGGGCCCTCTCTCATTGGTCGACATGCCAAGAGAACACAGGGCAGGACCTGCACACTCCAAGCCAGCCCCAGGGCATTCCTCATGCCCCAGCTTCCCTCAGCCTTGGGTCTACTGGCCAGGTCAGTGGAGACCCAAATCCATGCTCTGCAACCAACAACATCAAGACTCTCTCGTGAGCTGGCCTCAGAGGAGGGGCCTGCTCTTCACCCAGCAGGGACAGCAAACTTGAGGTTCTAATTAGCAGCTCCTGAAACATCCAAGTGCCCTGGCTGTAAGTGAAGGAAATGTGTTTCCTAATTGGCTCCCTGCCGGGGTGTCAGTCACAGAGCAGAGATTATGCAGCTCATCCAGACCTCCCTCCCCAGACTTCCTTGCCTGGCCTGCTCAGGCCAGCCTCACCTACTCTCCCATCCCCAGGCCAGCACCATCCTCATCCTCATCCTCTTCCCGCTCATCTTTCCCTAGGCTGGCCCAGGTCTGTCCCCACTACAGGAGGGACACCCCTATTCACACTTCAGCCAGGGGTCCAGGGTCCCGACAGGATATAGGAATTATTCTCTACAAGGTCCTGCAGACTTGAGCCAAGACCTGGTCCCCCAGCCTCAGAGCTAGTCCTACAGCTGCTGCTGGACTGGCCTCCTGCTGTGCCAGTGGGCCCAGCCCAGAATCTGTGGGTGCCACACACTCCCTCCCTCCCTGAGGCTTTATCCGCCCCACCCTGCTGGGCTCAATTTTTCCTTTTTCATTTGAAAAACAGAATGGGGCCTGTGGGTCGACACCTTATTGAAAGAAAGACTGCTCAGCTCTTCCCTTCTCCAGCTCCCTCTCCACAGCGTCTACTTAAAGATGCTTCAAGACTAAAATGAAAACAACCCTTCCCCACACAGGCCACTTACTCCTTTTCCCTCCAGCCTCTGTTCTAGTTGGGAGAAGGGAAGAGGGGAGGCAGGGCGAGAGGCACAGGGCTCTTCTCGAAGCCTGTGAGGACGGGGCTGGGCTCGGCCCCCAGGCCCCCAGCCTGTGAATGTGGCAGACTTCTCAGGCCCTCTTTCCTGCAGAAGGCCACCTCAAAGCCCCCAACAGACCCAGACGCCTGGGTCTGGGAAGACAAAGCCCTGCACCTTGGGGCCACACAAGTTTCATCCAAAACAACCTAGGGCCTCTCCTTGTAGCTGTCACTCTGGCTCAAGACAGCACATCCTTTATCTTGAAACCACCTCAAAGTTTCTTTTCAAAATTAAGGTTTGTCTTCTGGTGGAAACAGAAGTTTCTGTACCACCTTGAAGTGCAAACTCTTTAAAGGGGCTTTCAGGAACTTACTGTGAACCTCGGAGGGGTCTGAGCAGGGATATCCACGGCCTGGCCACTTCTGAACCGACACACAAAACCTGCCAGTTGCTCTGGCTTCACCCCGTGGGAGGCCAGGCTGCTGGCAGGGAGCGTGGCTGGATCCCTGTGAGTGGGGTGTGCGTGTTGTGTGTGCATGCATATGTGCACACACAGTAAAATGAGAAAGTTTTAGAAGTTCTCAAAATTCCTTCGGTTTCCTTTGGGTCTCATCATTCATTTCATTCTCCTAAAAGGACCTAATCATTGTCCTTATTAAAGGGGGAAAAAAAATCCTTATGTTTGGTTAAAACAGCTGGCCGAGTTAGGACCCCCACGGGGCCAGGCTTCCAAGGCCGAGCTGCCAGACCCCTTGGGTCAGGAGGGATGGAGCACATAATGGATGGATCTGGAAGATGAGCCCCCCTCATTAAGGAGTCTTTCCTTCTCATCCCACTTCTTCCATCTCCACTTCTTCCTTCCTCCCTTCCTGCCCAGCCTCCTGTGGACTAGCAGAGGTCATTCCATACTGGGAGCCCATCAGACACCGGGCTTGCGCTGGGTGTTTCCCATGCACACGCAGTAGGTGTATTACCTCCATGTTACAGAAAAGGAAACTGAGGCTCAAGTAAGCAACAGGGCTTGCCCCGGGTTCCACAGAAGGAGCATTATCAAGCCAGACCTGGAAAACTGGGAAGAAAAAAGGTCACTCCATTTTCCCAGATGAGGCCAGAGTGATGCTAGGTTCGGTGGGGCCACTGAGGCCCTGGGTGGGGAATTTGCTTCTGGGGGGCCAGTTGGAGAGGGGCAACATCCAGGTGGAGTGGAGAGATGGGCAGAGTGAACTGTTGGGGGCTGGGAAGAAGAGTACCAGCCCCAGCCTCAATCAGCCAGACCTGCTGGGTCATGGTGGAAAGCGCCAGGCCTGGGTTCAGAGCCCCTGGGCCTGCGTCCAGGTAGCAGCTACGTCCTGGCTGGGCAACCCGGGCTTCAGCCACCCACACAGGTGTCCCAGTCTCTACACAGGGGCCTTCTCAGCTCTGCCAGTGAATGGCTGGAAGATTCTCTGGGGACATGTTTGCTTCTCCTGCTCCGAAGTACCCTCTCAGCAATTCGCCTTCTCCTGCAGGTTCCCAACTGCCTCCCACCCACCATGACCACAGATAGGCCTTGACCCTGTGTCACATGTGAGAACATTTTCAGGGACCAGAAATCACAAGGCCAGCTCCTTGTCTCCCACAGGGTGGGGCCAGTACAAAGAGATTTTCAGCAAGTGTTTAAGGAGGCAGGAAAGGGGAGCTCAACGGAGAAGGGGTTCACGGGCTCACTGTCCCCAAAGTTGGGTAGAACAGTGTGTAATGAAAGTAGGGGTACTGGACACCCTCTTCCAAGTTTAGGGAGCCTCGAAGGTTCAAGTGACAGGGAATCTGTGCAGGTGGCTCCCAGGGTTGGAAAAGGCCCATGGAGATCCCCCTTGGGCTGTGTTCAAACTTTGGGGCATTAGAATTACCAGAAAGCCATTTAAAATGCATATTCCTTGACCCACTTCAACCTTGTGGGTTCAACCCTTAGAAGAAGGAGACTTTGGGGATCTGCATTTTAAGCAAACCACTGAGCTCCCACCCCTTTCCCCCTTTCCTGATGTCTACAGGACCTCCACTGAGCAACAGTCTCAGGTTAAATGTCCATAGAATGGATGAGGGCACTGAAGACCAGAGAGGTAAAGTGACTGGTTTGCAGCCACACAGCTTCTTGGAGCAGAGTGAAGATCAGAAGCCAGCCTGGGAGTCCCAGCCCTACGCAGCCCTACTGGCCTGGGTACCTCCCTGCAGGTTCTGTGGCCCCTTTAAGGCCAGGGCAGAAGAGATGGGAAATCCCGGGTCATGGGATCTGTCCAGCTCGGGTCGCGTCCAGCCACAGGGCCTTCATCACCAACACTCACTCAGGGCCACTTGTACCCTAACCCCTGCTCCTTGCTGGTCACATGACCCCCTCCCCTCCTCTCTAGACAACGGAACTCTCACTCACCATAGTCCTTCTTGCAGTACTTTTTCATGTTAATCTTCAGCTTCCCTTTGGAGGCCTTGCAGTAGGAATCACAGTCTGCAGGGGAGGGGAGAGGACAGACAAAACCTAATTAGGACTGCGCTGAATAGGCTGGCGGTAAGCGGGAGCCCGCCTCCCTAAATACCCAGAGGCCTGCGATACTCATGGGCCAGGCCAAGCTGGCGGCCATTCACGGCAGGCCTGGCTTCTAAAGAGGAGCTTGGGACAAAAGGCCCTACCCAACCTACCCCCCACTCCGGCCTGACGAATCCTTTAGCCGCTGCTTACAGCCCCCTTGGCCTCCGTGAGGGACACTGGGGGCTCCCGCATTGTGCCACCCAGAGCTTCTGAGCGCCACACAAATTCCCCTGTTCTTAAGACGCAAGTGGAGCCTGATTAAAGCTGATAGAGGCCTCATTGTCACCCTGTGCCCCGGGTCTGTGTCAGGTGCTGGCTTTCATGGTGCAGAGCCTCTGGCTGGGGTCAGGCCCTAACAAAAGAGGTCACGGAGGAAATTAGCAGCCCATGAAGCATTAGAAAAACCCTTTGGTGTCCACTCTACTGGAGTGTGCAAATAAAATGCCCCCCGAAGAAGAGTTCAGTTCTAATGGGCCCTACTGCTGAGAGGCAGGGCTGCCCGGCCTGCATCCGCTGGGTATCACTTTGGGGGCTTCCCACAGCCCGAGCATGAGCTGGACAGGATGTGGGGGGCCCTGGGGCCTGCCAGCAACCAGACCTGCTTCTCCTGGGCGTGGCTTGTGGCAGCACACCTCCAGCCTCAGCCCACTGCACCCTCTCCCTGACAGCTCCTTCTGCTCTTTGGACAAAGTGATACAATTCTTTTGCCAGGTCCGTGTGTGCTACTCAGCATGATGGGCAGCCCACCACGCAGGCCCAATTCATCACTCCAGCCTGCCTTGGACTACTATGCAACATGCTGGATCTCATTCATTTCTCACAACCATTCTTTGATGTATGGGTGTTACTCTCATTCTGCAGGTAAGAAAACGGAGGCCACCCACCCCATGCATCCCAGACATTGAGCACCAAAGCTGGGTCTTGAACGTGGGTCTGAAATGCCAAAATCACCGTACTCTTGGTTACGCCATGCTGTGTCTCAGTGAACACCAGTAGATTTCCCCTCAGTGTGAGGGGGCGCTAAGCTCAGAACTGGGATGAAGAGCACCACATGTTCTAGCAACTCCCAGAATGCTGACAGAGGAAGACCAGCCATGCTGGCCTGGGGATCGCTGGAGGTCTCAGTTTGTTTTAGAAGCAATGACAGCATGGGGTTGTGGAAATGGGCTGGGTATGTATCCTGGTGAGGGATGGGGTGAGGGGACTAGAAGGGTGAAGGGGACACATACGTACACACACACACACACACACACACACACACACACACACGACTGCAGGAGCAGGTGCCAGCCCCTCATTCTGCAGAGGGGAAAAACAAGTTAGGGGTAAGGATTTGCATGGGAGCACAGGACAAAGCCAGAGCACAAAGTCAGGCCTCCCAGTGCCACCTGCCCCCCCCCCCCGACCCCCTACAACCCATGGCTTGTAGGAATCTGTAGAGAATATTTAGAGATCACCCCAGAGTCAGCTTCTGGCCTCAGGGGAGGTGGCTGCCTCCTTTGAGGTCCCAGGATATACTGACTAGTGCCTCAATTAAAAGAGAAACAGCTCCATCCCATTGCCCTGGGATCCACAGCCTTGCAGCTCCCTACTGCCACCCAGAGAGGAACCAGTCTCAGGAAACAGGAAAAACAGCCCCTCTTCCTGCTTCCCTGTGGTCTGAGCCCTTGGATCCCCCACCCCAGGATGCCCTACCCAGGGAGTACCAGAGGCTGCAGTGCCAGTCCCTCCTGCCAGCTGGATAGCTGGTTGGTTATTAGAGGAAAGACTTCTTGAAATGCAGGGACTGGGTCATCCAGAGAGCATGGCCTGCATTCTACTGTGGCCTGGCCTGAAAGATCGAGCTGTGAGGTAACGGTGGCCCAAACGCAAAGATCGATGGCACTGGCTACAGCATCATCACACTGCACTTCACTGTTGTGAACAGCTGCTCTCAGCCATGTCTCTGCCAGCTCAGGGAGTGACGCTCACAGCAAAGCCATTGCTAAGGCTAAACCCAGGTTGTGCGTAAGTCCTTGTGGCCCTGAGTGAGCTGGCTGGAATCCTGCCCTGCTTGCTCCACTTAGGAGAGTGAATTGGAATGCAAGTGATGCTGGGTGACGTTATTAGAGGGACAGCCCTGAACCCACTCTCATCACTTTTTTATTTTTTATGAAATGCATTGGCCTACGTTAGTTAGTGTTTGCATTCTAGTCAGGAGGAAACCACCTCCACCCTGCCTCCTGCGTGGGTCAAGACACATCACTCCATCTCAGCCCTGAGGTTGACAAACTGGGTCAAGAGAAAACATTGTAGCACATCAGCTCTTCAGAGCCTCAGAGCAACCCTATGAGGCAGGGATTGCCAAGTCCCATTTTAAAGATGAGGAAACTAGGGATAAGAAGGGTTCCGGGGTGTGCCTCAAACAAGCTCTGCGCCACAGAGTAGAAGGGAAGGTGGCTGAGTCCTGCGACAACCCAACCCTGCACCTTCAGCTTCCACTTCCCCACTTCCTTCTCCATCACTCTCCTTCCTGATAACATCTATGGCTCTTCTTTTCAGAGCCAAGTCCACCTGGGACAGAAATCATCCTAGAATGTGCAGCATCCATCACTGCCTAATTAGCTCCAGCTCCGGACCCCACTTGACAAATCACAGCCATCCCTCTGAATATCAAGAGTCTGTGTTTCAATAATGGCAGCTCTCACATGGCACTAACGAGGCATGTGGCACACTGTCTACTCTGCCAATCAGCCTCATTTACAAATGAAGCAGTCTGGCCTCAGAGTCTGTAATCCTCACCCCAATCTTAGCTATATAGTAGAATTACTCAGGAACTTTAAAAAAACACTGATGCCCGATTCCCACCTCCAAGACATTCTGATATCATTGGTTAAGGGGGCAGCCTGAGTGGCCAAATTTTTAAAGTTCTCCAGGTCCTTCTAATGTGCAGCCTAACCCTAAATCACTGTCTGAGCCAACTGCAGCAGCTGTGAGAATGTGGACAGGGTCTCTGCACCCATGACTTGCACAGAACACCCAACCTGGCAAAGGAAAGGTCTACACAGGTGAGTACTCACATAAAGAAACTCAAGTTGTTTGCCCCTAGAAAATAGTGCTGGCCTCTGAATATCTGTAGTTGTACTTGTGTGTGTGGCGGGCGGTGGCGGGGGGGGGGTGGGGGTGGGATGTCCTACTGTCAGCCAGAAATTCAGTTCAGGCCAGTGTGCTTCTTGTTGTACAATGTCCTCTACTCCTTTCAGATCTGCTGCTTACAATTTATTGTGAGCTAGGAAAACAGGAAGACCAAGCCTGTTAGGATTGTATGTAACACATGGGTAAACAGGCTTGGAAAGAGAGACTGAAATGCTCTCCTTTGGGTAAAGTGAATAACCTCCAGAACATAGACACTATAGCAGCTATCTGGCTGCTTGTGGACTCTTTGTTTTGGTGGTATTCCAGAGAATTGAGGTCATTGGAAAAGTAGTCCCTGGATAAAGGAAAATGTTCCTGTATTTTCTTCTTTTATCAAATACACACAAAGCTACAGAGACTGCTTCAAGATGGACAAACCACAGCTTTAAAATGTAGATTTGACTCCTTCAAAATGGCACCTACTTGGCAGCCACCCATGTAGCCTCTCCTTGTTTTGTTCCAAAATAACTATAAAGACGATGAAAAAAAAAAATGAAAATTCACACTAATGCCAAAAACCAAACTGATAGATGACCCAATGCCGGAATCTGGGAGCAATCTCCATTAATTAAAGGCAGATGGTGGTGGAACAAGCAGAACCTGTCCAGGTTTTACCTCCAGACAAAGCTCTGTATCTGATGAATGAAAGGATCTCGAAAAAGGGAAAAATGACAGGGAGACAACAACCAGAAAATAAATGGGCAGGAACTGAGTGGGGGCACCCGCAGCAGTGCCCTCCTCCAGGGAGGAGAAGCTAAAGGAGGGTAAGGACGGGAAGGACAGTGTTTACATTGGATATCTGAACTTGTATTTTTATCTAAATCACTGATGCAGAGAATGAGAGAATTAGGCAGTAGAGGGTATCATCTCCACAGAGCAGAATCAAGGGAAAAGGCTGGTAAGAAATAGGAACTAGAGGTGGAGCTGCATACGCTCATTCCTCTTCCATCCAGCTTGAAGCTAAGATGGGAACTCAGCTGTCATGCTCATATAGGCGTTTGCAATTTTTTTTTCTTTTGCCAAACAATAAATATTTCAGGCCATGCAGGCCATACAGTCTCTATTATAACTATTCAAACTTTGTCACCATAGCTGGAAAACAGCTACAGACAATATGTAACTGAATGGGCATGGCAGACTAAAAAAATTCTACAAAGACAAAGCTTCTGTGAAATAGAAAAAAAAAAGCCATAAGGAAACACGAGGGTGAGCTAAAAAAAAAAAAACTCTATGATGACACACACACACACAAAAAGGGTCACATATAAGAGAAAGAAGACTTGGAAAAGCCAAAACCAAAATCTAAAAATCCATAGCACAATTAAAATCCACTTCGAAAGCAGTGAAAAGAAATGATTCCATAGGAAACTGATTCAGAAATATGGAGAATAAATTGGAGTAACTCTCCCAAAATTTAGAGGGAAAGGACAGAGACATGGAAACTATGAAAGATAAAATGATAAGGATATGAGAAAAAGTGGAGAAATGACATATGATTGAGAGAGAACTGCAGCACAGGCCAAATGGAATAGAAACAAGAATCAAAGACAGGATTCCTGAGCTAAAGACAGATCTACATACATACAAGGAAAGGGCTCACTGAATATTTAGAAAACAAGAAGGAAAAGAAGCCAATACCCAGACACATCATCACAAAGCATATGAAATACCAGGATGAGGAAAACTACATACAGTAAAAATTAACAAGAAGAAGCTGGCCAGATGATCATGGAGCAATGTCTATATGTCTTTAGGAGGGAAAAAGTCTGTGACCCAAGAATTTTATACCTAGCTAGACTGTCTTACATATAATGCAGGCCATAATAAATGAAAGGCATTTTCAAGTGTGCAAGGGCTCTGAAAATATTCCAATCACGTATCTTTTCTGAGAAAAATACTTAAGAATGTTTTCCAACCAAGAAAATAATTTTAAAGAAGAGCTAAAGGAGAAAAAGTCATGGTACGAACATACTAGTGGTGAATGCTGAAACCAGTGAACATAAGAGATTTCAAATGTGGTTCTAAAACTGAAGGCAAATATCAAAATAATTTTAAAATGTTCTGAAAGGAACATCAGACTATATATATATACGTACAAGTAACTTTAAGATTTTAGTCTGAAACTTTAGATCATATTAACAAAAACTAATAAGTAGAATTAGGTAGAGAAAACAACTCTGTCTTAAGTAGGTAGAATGCAAAAGATGCTATTTCCTGCTTTACTCTGACAAATAAGAGCTATCAGATCAAATAGTGCTTTTGAAAAATCCAAAGAAAACCACAAAACACCAGAGAAGATAGAAAATATAGATAATATGTCAAAAAAAAAAAGGAAAAATGGAATATATAAAAAAGCGATTGTGAAAAATTAAGCTCATGTAAGAGCAACTAACTAAAAACAAAACAATGATTATAAGTGGATTCAACTCCTCCACTGAAAAACTGATCAAAAAATATTAAATAACTCTTTCAGGGAGACATAACTAAATAAAGCAATTTTTTTTAAGTTTATAGCTTTAAAAGAAGTTGTAAGCTTCTTTAAAGAAGTTGTAACTTTGTCACTAGGTAACAAAGAAGTTCATTTGGTAATAAAAAAAAGAATGTTCTGTGTGGAAAAACATCTTATTAAAACATATTAAACAAAAACTGTTAGAAATTCAAAAGGAAACAGACAGAAACAAATATATAATAAAAGATGCTAAAGTCATTCCAAGGAGCTGAAATTGTACAGGCCATATTTCCTGACCACAGTGTAATAAATAGTATTTATTATTAAACAAAAAAGAATGAAAATAAATGAAGTGTTTTCAATTCTAGAAGTAACAAATGAGCAAAACAAAAAACCTGAAGAAAGCAGGAGGAAAGAATAACAACAAAAGTAGAAATTAATAAAGTAGGATACTGAAAAACTCCACTTATAAATACACCCAAGAATTTGTTCTCAGTAAAGCCCCAAACTAACAAACTGAAAGAGAGCGAGAGCGAGAGAGAGAGAGCAAGAGAGAGAACACTGTCATGTCTAATTATGAATACAAGAAGGAAAAGAGACACATTAGGAAGTAATGAGAAAAGGTGAGCAGGAAGCTCCCTGCCCCAGCTCTCTCAGGGGACTCTCTGGGGCTCTGATGAAGAGAGCAGGTAAATATGAGAAGACCTGTGGGGGCCCCTGCACCAGGGTCACCCTCCACTCCTACCCTCCTGCGCAACAAGATGGGAGCTGCCAGGGACAGACACGGGGACCGCCTGGCTCCCCGCTAGGACGGCTCTGTCCCAGGGAGAGCCGCTGAGACCTGGAGGCCGCCATCTGCAGCTCGCAGCAGGCCCATCCTGGCTGGCTGGCATCCTGACTCCTCCTGGGAGCAGCAGACCCTTCCTTTTATTCCCCCCACCTGCTCCCCGGACCAACCCACAGCCAAGAGCCAAGAGGGGGCCTTGCAGGCTCAATCCCAGAGGCCAAACCCCTCCCTCTTCTTCCTCCACCTTCGGTAGCTGGCTCCTCTGGTCTGCCTCCTGTGCCCAGGTGCCAAAAGCCCTGCTGGGCAGGCCTGCGTGGCAGATCCAGATCGAAGCTCATCTCTGAGCATATGGCAGGCGGGGCCCAGTGTTCTCCGGTTGGGCGCTGCATCTGGCGACTCCCTTGGAGCAGGGCGGGGAGCTGGCCGAGGTCTCACTCTCAGCAGCACCCCTGCCTCTCTGCTTCTGGGCTGTCAGGCTTGGGAAGGTGGGGCCATACGGGCAATGAATGAGGGATACCCAACCACCGGGGTCCATCCCAGGGCAGAGACTTGGAGGGCTGGGTGGATTTCCAGCTCCACTGGCGAGGTGCAGGGGAGAGGTTCCTGGTTCCCCCCTGGCCCAGAGTGAAAGAGCTCAAGGGCCTGGGGCTAGCAGGGGTACCCAGCTGGCTCTGTCTTTTTGGCTGGGCCACTCTGCCCACCAGCAAGTGATAAAAGACAGGTTAGGCCGGTCTGCCCAGAGAGAGTGTATTTTGGCTCCACTGGACCTAGAGCCGCAGAGCTGCTTGGAATTCCTCATGCCAGAGTCCAATTTTTAGTGTGGGCAATTTTCAAGATGCTGCAGGTGTCCACAGGTTTCGTAATAGCCATCGTAGAATGGCGGAGGCACTCCCTGTGAAGCCATCTCTCCCCTCTCAGTCCTAGGATACAGGTATTAAACAACTCTCCCCCTGGTACGACCACCACCTTTTCAGCACCCTCACCTACAAGCACTTTGCCCAGGGTACAGCCATCTCTCTGGGAGAGCTGAGGTCCGAGGCAGCTCTTGAGTGCCCACATGTCTCTCCAAGCCTGTACTGCTCTCACCCACCTACTCTATCACTTCCAAGCCCTACCTGCCTCAACAGCATAATGCCCATTTAACTTTGGGCTCTGGCACAGAAAGGCCAAGAACCCCCAAATGAGACAGCCTCTAGCAATAAACTAGCAGAGCAGTTGGGAGTGAGGCGCCTTGCAACCTATAGGTGCAGATGACTAGAAAAAAAGCCCAAAGTGTTTGCAACATAGGCGGCAAAGGACTAGTGTCTTTATATGTAAAGAGCTCCTCTGAATCAATAAAAAAAGATAGGCAACCTAAAATGCAAAGAGGAATCAGACAGTTCACAGAAGAGGGAAAAGGGGGTAAAGAGAAGAAAAATGTTCTATGTCAAATATTCAAAGAAACACACCTTAAATCAACAGGAACATAGGACTTCTGTCTGGCAAACTGGCCAAGGCAAACACACACTCATGCAATGTGGCTGGGATACAAACGAACAGAAACTTCCCTGAGTGCAACTGGCATCAAAAAGAGTTGACACTCCTAAAATGAAAACAATGAGGAGGTAGAGAATCGGGAGTGGGGGCAGGAAGAAGGAGAGAATTACTTAGATACAAAGGCCAGTCTGAGGGGGTGACAGGATGACAAGAAGCCAGCCCCGGGAAGCACCCAGGGCGGGAAAAGGTGAGACAGATGTGAGGAACCAAAGAAAGGGGAGCCTGGAGCTGGTAAGGGAGGCTCAGTGAGAGGTGAGGCTGCATGCTTTGCAGGGGTCCCCTGGGGACTTGTCGACCACGGCAGGATCTGGATTTGCAGAAGAACATACTATGCACTGATAGGCTGGATGGTGGGACTATGTCTGGTTCTTAAACTGTCATTTTGTGTTTTCTATATTTTAATTTTATTGCAATGCGAATACAATGTTGTATTAGAAATTCTTAGGTGATTCTCTTCTCTAAAGAGGATGGGGACTACATACTTATGGATAGTGGGGATGGATCCCATAATGAGACGATATCTGTATTCAACAAGGTGACACTTGTATTCCTGACCCGTGGGGCCTCTGCTGCCGAGAAGTGCTTGCGCATGTGTGTGTGAGAGTGTGTGTGTGTCTGCGTTGTTCATCCTCTCCCAATTCCACAAATGTTAATACCAAGGGACAAAGAAAAAAAACTGAGTTGTCAGCCAACTGTGTGCCCAGTCATGTGGCTGGGAGTGAGAACACTGTTCTAGCTAGGGAGGTCAGGGTAAGTTCCCTGAGGAGGTAACACAGGACTGAGACCCAAACGGTGCCAAGGATGGAGGACCAAGAAGATCTGAGACCAGAGAGTTCCAAGCAGGAAGAGCAGCCTGTGCAAAGGCCCTGAGGCAGAATCAAACCAGGCATAGTTTGGGGACGGAATGAAGGCTGGGATGCCTTGCACAGAGTGAGCAGAGAGATGAGTCGCACAGACTTGAGGGGCCATGTGGGGCTGGATATGGTTTGGATTCTATTTTAAATGTAAAACAAATACCTCTACGTTCTTAGTGCCTCAAAAGATGCTAGCCAGACCTGGGCCATTTGGGGTTGCTGGATACAGGGTCTTCAATTGCATAGGCTGAGGGAGGCTTGCACCCACCCCTTCATAATCAGAGATGGGTCTCTGGGCTACCCAGGCCCTCCTCATAGCTGAGGTTACCAGAACTTGATATCTACTCTGTACTGCCATTACAAATAGTCAGTTTTCAAGCTCTTAGAAATCTACGTAGTCATTCTGCCGTATGACCCTCATCCTTTCTCAAGGACTGCAAATATATATTCCAGTGCATAAGTACGGATATGTGTGCTTTATGTTGGTGAATTCGGCACTGGATCCTCTTCCCACATGCAACTGGGGACCAGGGGCTTCAGCTGGTTAGAGGAGTGGCTTGTGCTCCAGCGCGCGCGCGCGCGCACACACACACACACACACACACACACTGCCCCCGTGTCTCCCAGGGAAGCCCTGCTCAATTTGCTCCTTCTCAAGTGTGACCACTTTCAACCATGGCTTGCCAGAAGATTCCTCTTGCTACACCTGTAGGGAAGGCAGGCTCCTGGCAGGTCCATACACTGTGCAAGGTACACCCATGACCGTCCTTTTTTCCATTAGTTTCCCCTAAAGAGCCATCCACTGTGACAGCCTCAAACATCAGGCCTGGGTCTGACAGATCTGCAGCCTCCCTTTTTCCTAAATAGCAAACCCCAATGTTTCCAACTTCAAATACCCTTCTTCAGAGACCATGGCCAGGTCCCCAGTTCTGGCCCTGAAGGTATAAGTCTAAGTCCACTGAGAGAGCCTCCAGAGAAAGCAATATTTCCTTGTATAACCCTATGATCTGGATCCCTTAACCATTCTGAGCCTCAGTTTCTCTGTCAGTGTCATATACACTCGTAGGATTTAGGAGGCAATAACTATGATGCAGTGAGAGCGATAAAGGATGCCAGAGACAGTATCTCAAGGAGATGACTTTTCATCTGGGACCTGGAAAGTGAGAAGGTGCTGCCAACTGGGTGTGATGGGCTCAAGCCCCTCAGAGGGCCCCAGCTGAATGATGGTGAATGAGGGTGAATAGTGGTAGAGCAGAAGGAAAGGTGGGGCCTCACCAATGAGCCTCAAGAAAACAAGGAGAGGAGCTTAGATGAGTCCATGGCAGAAACTGAAGAACTGACCCAAACCAAGAAGCCAGT
This sequence comes from Rousettus aegyptiacus, assembly GCF_014176215.1. Taxonomy (NCBI): domain Eukaryota; kingdom Metazoa; phylum Chordata; class Mammalia; order Chiroptera; family Pteropodidae; genus Rousettus; species Rousettus aegyptiacus. Next base: position 72,174,251 of record NW_023416309.1, read on the forward strand.
TGGTGGACGGGGTTGGGGCAATGGAGCTCCCAACAGGAGCATATCTGCCTCCAAGATCCTTTCTGGGCTACACTGTGGACCCAGAGCTGCGCAGCAGGCCAGGGAGAGAAGGTGCCCAGATGAACAGGACATCAGATCCACAGCCAGGACCTTGTCTGTTCCCGAGGTCCATGGCCTTGGGACGTTTACTCTGTTCACTGGTGGCCCATCATCTGTAGAATGTCTGGAAAGAACAGGCCTACACCCCAAGGATACTGGAAAAGCCAGAGACTCCACAGAGGGCCATTCACAGGTTCAGCCACCCCACTTTGGCGACCTTTCCCCCTTGACGACCTTCCTTGAAACTCATCCCTGTGTCACTTCCCCGTGTGGCCTTCCTCTCTGCTCCTCTCTGCTCCCAAGCACAGCTGGGCACCTCTATGTTCTTAGTGCCCATCTCAGTGTCTGGAATTGTCTGTCTGCCTCCTCTTCCAGTGGTGAATTGGACCCTGGTCTCAGCACCTGGCACCGTGTGGGTTACCACTGAATGCTCGTTGAACCCACCGGAACGTGAACTCTGGGCCATGTATGACCGCGAACACAGCAGTGTAAAATAAGCCAAACGCAGTTGCTCCTGTAAGGATACCAAGACTGCTTGGACCCACAAACCCACAGATACAAGCTCCCCAAATGAAAGACACAGTCAGCTCCCTTTGAAATTCTGGAGACACCTGTGAGAAAGCCTAGGTCAAGGGCTTAGCCATCTTTTAAACCTGCTAAGCCCTCTGACAACAAAGAGTGCACGATTTGGGCTGGAGAGGGCTTGAGTAGCACTAGAAATCAGGGGTCCCACCACCTACATCGGGATGTGCACCTGACATCGTAAAAGCAGATTCCTCGAGGTCTGGATCTCAGGGCTTTTCTGCAGGTTGTAGCCTGCTCTCTTTGGGGTGTGGAGTATCTGTTGGGCAGTTCACCTCCACCTGGACCCAGGATACAATCCATTGCACCAGTGGGAATGGTCTAACTCAGAATAGTAATGAACTTCAGGGCTACAGGATGCCGGGCAGCAGTTAGCAGGTAGGCTATGGAGGAACTCAAAATGATGGCCCTGTGATTTTCAAGCTGTGTGTCTGCTGACATGTTACTGTACCTCTCTGAACCTCAGATTTCTCATTTATTGTACGGGGGTAAGAGTGTGTTCTAGCAAGTTGAAGTTCTAGTAAGATGAAGCCTGATATGATAAGTGCTAAAAAAATGTTTGCTATCATTATTTTTACTGTAATTTAGGAGCCATTAAAAGAAAATCTTGTTGTGATACTGGCATACCCATTAAAAAAATTTTTTCTTTTTAATTTCTCACTCAAGTAAGTACTGGCTGACCTTTAGCTATTCTGAAAAGCAAAACCATCTTTAGGGCATCCGTTTCCTTCCCAGCACTTGTCAGTTACACATCATCCAGTTATAACTACACACAGTACAGTTACACATTGTCCCGTTGGTGTATTTTCTGCCCCCCTCCCTGAAGACGAGGGCCACTGCCTTGTTCACTCCCTAGGGCCCAGGACACACATGAGCTCTTAATAAATTTTTGTTGAAATGGGGGCTCAGCTGCCACCACCTGTGGCCACCAAAGTGACCTGTGGGCCCAGCAATTCCTTCACTCCCATAGTCCAAGGGCGGAAGACACCAGGCCTTGCAAGGGAAACCACCCAGAAGGGCAAGTTTGTGTAAATAGCAGAAAAGCAAAGGCCCAAAGCAGGATTCTGAAGGGATGGCAGAAAAAGACAATTTTGGAAAAAGCTGTAAACAAAAAGCCAACACTTGGTGAGTGTGCTCCTTGCCGGGGGAGTACAGCGGGAGCCGATAAATCTTCCTTCTCCAGGGAGGTTTGAGGGCTTTGGTGTTTTGTTGGGACTTTAATAACACAGATTCTGATTCTACTGCCCTATTATGAAAACAGATTTGCGGATTTGGGATTCTGTGAGCAGCTCCTACAGGAGAAGCCAGGAAGGCCCTGACCTGGGGGAGGGTGGGTGTGAGCCACCTCCTACCAAGTCACCTGCCCTGGAAGCCCATCCTGTTTCAGTCTTGCCTGATCACTGGGATCCCTGAAGGGGAAGGAGCAAGCACACTGGGCTGGACTTTTGGAGCAGACACAGCAAGCCAGGCTCTTGCTCCTGTAGCTGATGAAAGTGGTTGACTGGCTCCAGCCCCCTCCCTTCGGGACAGGGCAGTCTGCAGCCTGGTTTGGGGGTGGGGTGCTGGGCTGGGAGAGGTCGGGGCTGCACTGGCCATATGAGGCGGGAGAGCAGCCCCTCTTCTCCACTTGGAACAAGAGGGTGCCATGAGTCCTCAGCATGCTCTTTCTTCTTGCTGAACAAGATGGATTGGAAAACAAATTGGCTCAAATAAAGCATGTAATTAGATTAAAGCCTCTTGCCCAGAGCTTTCGGAGCTGCAAAAAGCCCTCCTGACTGCAGACAGGAGACCTCAGTGGGTTGAACCAGCTCCTGAACATCCAGAATTTTCTCTTGACTCTCAGATGCCCACCCCCAGTCCTCCCCAGCCAATATGAACTATGCTGAGGGGAAAAATTCTACCACGAAGATGGCCCCAGGCCCTGCTCTGCCACCAGCCCCACAGGAGGTGGGGTCACCTTGTTCCCTGCCTGCAGACCCCGCCTCCTCCTCAGAGGGTGACCATGTCCAATCCACGTGGCCCAGCTGCAGCTCAGCTCATCTCTAGTGTGAACACCTGGGACAGTGATACGTCCACACCGGGGCAGCCCTCGCCAAAGCGCTTCCCACCAATAACACCATCTGAACAACACGAGGACCTCTACGGAGATCAGGCAGTAGTATCAGGACTGCTGTTTCCATTACACACATGATAGAAGTGAGGCCCGGAATGTTCAGTGCCCACAGTCACCAGCCAGTGAGGGCGTTTTCAGCTGCCCTGCACTCCAGGTTATGGTCGCCCAGGGAGGTCTTTGCCACAGGCAACCTGATGACCAACAAGCAGTGACTCCTAACCTTCCCCCCACACCAGTGCAGGGGCTGCCCCCTCTCAAGGGACCTCCTCTCAGCTTCCTGTCCTCAGGAAGATCCTCTGCATAACTGTCCTTTCTACTATCCATGCTTCTGCCACACCCCTTCCCAAAGAGTCAGCTTCCACCATGACACCCCTGCTCCTCCTCCCACCAGCCAGCCCTTCGGAAATGCAGCTGTGATCATAGGCTGCCAGAGAAAGGAAGGAGCAGGTATGAAACTCAGGGTTCCTAGTTTAAAAGGCCTGATGATAAAGCAACTTATCTCCAGACGAAAAAAAAAATATGAGGGTCACCATAGGAGACACTGATGGGGAGCAAGTGTGGAAGCAGGAAAAGCAAATAGGCAGGATTAGGAGCCACCAGCTTTCCCATCCAAGCTCATGGCAGACATGACTCGTCAACCTCAGCACCCGAGGGAGCACAGAACTCAATAAGATGCTCCTAGTTGCTCAGCGGGAAAGCTGATACATTCTTGCCATCCCTTGTTTATTCTGTCATTTGCCACTGACTGACAGACTGGACATGGGCCGTGTAATCTGCCTTCTCTGAGCTGAAAAGGTATTGGAAGGTTGGTCCACCCCTGTACCTCCTATTGCCATCCCACTGCCTGAATCTGCCTCACTACTTATCCTAGGGCTGGACAGGACTTTTGTCAGCTGAGTCTCGCCTGTTACTCCTACCAGGTGGTCTTAGTTTCACCTACTGGAACAGCTCAGCACAAGCCTACCACCTGTTAAACCAACAGATGAGGCTTTAAGAATTTTGGAGAAAGTACCCCTTCCTCCCAAGCCTTCCTGGTTTCTCAGACTCCAAGGACATGGCTTTTAGCACTCCCTCATGCTGGTCCCTCTTCTAAATCTCTCTGTTCCTCAGTTCTCTGATGCTGAGACTTGAAAAGACTAATCTGGCTTCCTCTTTACTTTATAGACATCTATGTTGAGTGCGCAAAAATCCTACTTAACTGGAGGCTGCTTACCTGCTTATCTCAAGTCTCTGGACTATAGGTGAGAACCAGGAAGGAAGAGAGCTAAGCAGACAAACTGCTATCACAAAGGAAATCCCTTCAGGCCTTTATTCACAGCTTAATTATCCTTTACATACAAACATTGAGAATAAATGTTGTTACATGCATTCCTAGAACACAATTCTTATCATCTACATATTTAAAGGGTGATCCACAGGAAGAAGAAACAGCTAGCAAACAGAGGGCAAAGAGGCAGAACACTATGAAACTATGAAAAGCAGATGTAGAGTACCTCAGGGCCATTCTGAACAGAGGCAAACAGTCCTAAAACACCTGAAAAAGCTCGAGATTATGACTGCATTATATACAATCCCTTTTTGCAATGGCTGTATCATCCTGAAAGGTGAAATCATGTTCCATGTGCATGGTTTAATAAGGCAAGAAAGTTGCTGATACATTTGGGAAAGATTTCCATCCAAAATGGTTAGGATAAAAAAGATACACGGCACGTCAATGAATTACACCTCAGGTATCTTAAATACTGTGTTCACGGGGGCTGCTCATTCCACAGCGATGCAAGATCCATCGCAGATACTAAAATCCTCCCTGGAAAGATCAGACTCCATCATCTTCTCACATGGAGAATGAAGGTACTGTGGGAAGCAAAGAATTTTCTATATATTTCAGGTAACCGCAGACCCAAGGGCTCCCTGCAGAAGGTGTGAGGCGTCTTCATCTTCCAGGCAGAGGCCTGGCTGTCCTCCCCAAAAGCCACCGCAGGGCCTAGAGTCTGAAGGTCACCAGGCGGCCAGGGGATACCCTGGACTTCATCCCCACGCTGCCCTCCCCACCTGGACACATCTAGGAGATCTGTGGGACCCGCAGCCATGCCTGAGTTCCTGAGGCACACCATTCTCTCACTCCAGTTCCCTTTGGTTTATGGACAGTGGGTGGGAGCCAGGGAGACACGACTGTGAACTGTGTCCTGCCCTCCCCACCTGGACACATCTAGGCTTTAACAAGATGGCCAAGCGCATTTTTTACACCAGTCTTCTATTTCTTAACCATCACTTCTGTCTCCAGGAACTCCTTAGCCCAGGATTTCCAACTGGTGCCCCACGTCCGTCTCCCACTTAGAGGACAGCCTCAGAGTTGTGTCTCCCTGGCTCCCACCCACTGTCCACAGACCAAAGGGAACTGGAATAAGAGAATGGTGTTCCTCAGGAGCTTGGGCATGGCTGCAGGTCCCACAGATCCCCCAAGTGCTGTAACTGACCCACCGCTGGGAAGTTCACGCATAGGCCCCCTGGACGGGCTTCCAGGACAATTCTGGTGGAAAAAGACTGCTTTCACCCACAAAGGAGGCCACATGTGTGGGAGACACTATCTGGCTCAATTCCTGGCACCCAAATGCACCAGCTCCTGTTAGAACTTGGAAAACAGCTACCCGGGCCCCTGAAACAAGTCACCTCAGAACCTGATTTCATGAGCCTCTGCTCTGAGGTCAGGCTTTGTGGTCACCCTGAAGTCTAATCGAGCCCCTTTATCACCCTCCCCACTGTAACATGCTCATCTAAACCTTGAGCCACAAAACAAATTCAAACATCTTTTGTCAGAGTCAAAAATCAAAACTCTTGCTCCAGAGATGAGCCCTGTAAACCCCGGGGGAGAGTTTAGAGATCTGCTTGCTGAAGATGAGCTGCCCAGCTGAATGAAAGGTGTCTGACTAGGGCAGATGGGGGTGTCCCCAGCTCTGAGAAAAAGACATGGAGACCAAATCTACATCAGAGCCAGAGGAATACAGCCCCTTAATCTTTCTTCAAGATGCAAACGCTGCCATCCACAGAGGTTTTGCTTGAGGGCCCCACATTGTTTCTAACATGCCACTGCTTCTCCTTACCTGCCATCAGTGTCATTAGGAAACAGCAGCCCATCCAGAAGGGTGACGAGCCACCATGGACTTGGGGCTTTGAGTGAGGGCAGAACAGACACAGCCGGCTCTTAGCTAAGCCTGACATTGGGAGGCCCACAGAATGCCATGTGGACACCTGCTGACAAATGTACACTTGGATCTCCTCTAACAGGTAATAGTCTGAATTAGAAGCCATCTTTCTCGCATAGTAAAACCATGGTCCACTGAACTCAGAGGTCCATGTTCCATCATTTCTGTAACCCCAGTACCTAACCTAGGCCCTCGGTAAATGTGCAATTGATGAACGAATGAAGAGAAAATGAACAGACAAGTGGGTAAATCTTTGAACTGAAAGTGCCAAGGAAGGCTGGGAGTTTGTTGGGGGAGGCGGAGGGGGTGGTGGGACGGGTATTCGAAATCACTACCAAGCCCAGCTGAACAAGAAATCCCCATTTTCAGCCTGTAGCCCAGACGAGGCCAAGGGAAGGATTTGTAGAGCACAGGATCGGTATTTCATAAACCCTTCCAAATTGCAGAAAAGGCTGCACCTGCCTCCGTCAGTCTGCGGCTGCTAATCCGCTGTAACAGTTCTGTGCCCTCCATTCTGTCTCCCACTCGGAGGGCAGAGTTATCCCGTGTATTCGCCTTTAATAAGCTGAAGCCATTCGGGCACTGTATTCACTGGTATCTGCTCCCACAGGGCCCGCCCCACGGGGTCTCCTTGTCGGCTCTCCGAGTGAACAGGGGATTTTGTGTTCAGCAGGGAAAACAAAGCTGTCCCAATGGGGATCCAGTTGGCTCTCGATACGCTTCTCCAGTGAGAGCCAACGGTGGACACAGCCTAGAGTTGCTGTCAACACTAAAGAGTGATTCAGTGGAGTACAGGAGGGGGAAGCTAAGCTGGGGCTCCCTGGGAAGGTCGTGAAAGGGAGGGATGCTTGTAGCCCCATAGCATCTCCCAGCTGGTTAAGCCAGTGCCAGTGAGGTCATGCCTTACAACCTGGTGTCACCTTTGCTGAGTTCCCTGGGTGGGCCTACACTCCAAACCTAGGCAGCTGTCACGCAAGATGTACTTCCCTCAGCCAGGACTGGGCTAAACTGCTTCCTACACAGACAGAGAAAAGGCCCTTAAAGTTCACCATCACTTTCTGAGGCCAATAACTGCGGTCCCATAATGAGAGGTGGCCACAGATGCCTGTGAAGTCAACAGAATGAATAAAAAGGTCTGTGGTGAAGACCGTGTGTGGTTACCAAACATCATTTCATTTTCCTCCAGTCCTTACAGACTATATTACCCTTTACCCCTTGCAGTTAGGTGTGGTCATGTAATAGAGTTCTGGCCAATAAGACACAGGTAGAAGTGATACGTGACGCTTTCAGGCCTAGCCCAGAAAAGTCTCCCATGTGCTCCCCTGTGCGCTCTCTTTCCGAACCAGCAATGACTCCAAGGCCCCAGGGGATAGCAGAGCCACATGACAAGAGCAGCCGGGATCCCTGACTCACTGCTTAGAAGGGAACCACTCAACCAGGAACACCTGTGATGGGACCGTTGTCTGATTGTTACAGCATGTGGCCTGTCCTGACCAATACAGGATCAATACCAGAAGTAAAGAGAGTTTGAATTAGGAGCAGTAGCAGCTGTGATATACATGGGAAAGGAAAGAGATATGAAAGAGATCATAAGACTGTCATTACCGAGTGACTGGTTGGATATCAGAGAGAGAATACCGTACCCCAGAGAACAATCACCAAGTCTTTCTACAGTGTAGGGCCGTTAAAGAATGGACAAAACAGAAATCCACAGAAGGTCTCCAAACCCCAATAAAACTTGCTCCCCCGTAAATAATTTACCAAGTAGAGCAGATGTGGCTGGTGCCCTGCTCAGAGCCCCTCTATTGGGCCAGTATGCCCGACTCCAGCTGCTGCAGGTACTAGCAGCTGATGGTTCGCACTTCGACTTTCTCTGAAGGCTTGCCCTTGGCTCATGAAAACTTTTCTGCTTGGAAATATCTGGGAGGTCACATGTACCCCTCCCCAGGGGGTAGCCCACAGCCAATGGCCAGCTACATGGGCAGGTATAACTGCCCAGCCCTCTGCTTTTAAGAAGGACAATTTCTTTAATGTGTCCTTAAACGTGAGCTCTCCACGGGCTCATGTTGAGACCAGACTTCTGAACCCACATGTTTCCCTAGCTTCTTCCCTGCCCTGTCTGGCTTCCCCGACTCCCTTATTGGTTTCTCCTGAGAACACCCCCTCAATAAACCATCTGCACAACAATCCCTGTCTTGGGGCCTCTGGGGCCCCTAAAACGTCATGGCCCCTGGTAATCCCAATGAATGGCTGGAATTCCATCTCTTGTCCCATCTATAGCAGTACATCTGCCACAAAAAGAAAGAAGGACGGGGTGAAGGACAATCCTGGACTACTAGGCCTATGGAGATTACCACCTTCTCAGGGGTCTCTCCATCTGGTGAAGATGGATGCTATGGTAAAGAAGTCATGGCCTGCAGGGAGATTTTAGATGTCTGAGGTACAACTTCCCAACCCTGGGGCTGACGGAAGTCCCGATCCTGGGGCTTCTTCCCAGAGAGCTGGTTATTAAATATTTCCCCATGAGGAAAAGAAGGGATGGTTGGCCAGGAAACTAGGGAAGTCAGACAGATGACAGTGGGTGAAAGCCTAACCCAGTTTGGCTTGAAGAAAATTTTAAAGCAGCTTCACTAAAGCTGTGGCCCCAAACATCCATGAATTTCTAACCTCTCTTCAGCAGGAAGAATCTTTCCCAAGCCTCCAGGTCCGAGTTCTCTCCACAACTTAACCACTTGAAAGGGAGCTTGCTTGAGGCACTACAGTCAGTGGAAAGCTGGGACACCTGGGTCCTCCTCTGGGTCCCAGTCTTCCCCTCTGTCACATGTGGAGTCATACTGGATGATCTGTCCCTAGGTTTCCTATTGGTATCAAGATTCAAAATTCCACTCCCAGGATGCGTTTTGGGGGGAACGCTGAGAAATATTTAATAACCAGCTCTCTGGGAACAAAAAGCATTTGATTTGTAGCATGTGCCAATTTCCGAGGTGTCAATATTCCCATCATGGCCAATTTCAAACTACCAGCAGGATGCCCTGAACACCGAGCTGGGAAGAGATGCCCACAGTCAGCAATCGTGAGCCAGGGTGAGCAGGTACATGCTGGCTTCAGCACACCACTGATTTTCAGACACCTCATTGCATAAAAATAAATTAATTTCAGACCCTAGTTCATTTCTAGTTACTGAAAACAAAAAGGCTTTCTCCTTTCCTCAATTCTGCAACATACTTTACTCTTGAACAGATACCACAAAACAATACAAATGACACCCACCACCACCTTCCCTAGGGAGACCTCCCCAGTGGAAGGAACAGAAGGGGGCCATGCCCCTCCTGTGATGCAGATCCATTGCTCTTACTGAATGAAAGCTCTGCCCTCTGCCCTGGGAGGCAAACACACAAGGACCATGTTCTGTGTGGTCACACCTGGGGTCACAGGAACTTGCAATACATGGCCGTACCCATACTTTTAGCAACAGAGGGACAACATGGCCCACAGCAGTGTTGCATCCAACAGTAGGTGGGAGTTGGGGCTGAGGAATGTCTGGGCATCACACTAAATATGGTAGGAGGCAACTGGCAGCCTCCCCGGCCTCGAGGCCAAATTGGTCCCCCCAACCCTGAAGGTCCATGTCCACACCTGGGAAATGAGTAGATGATGTCCCAATCCATTCTCCTCTTCTCCTTTCCGTCCCCGAGTCTAGGCACCTTCTTGGTCCAAATCGCCCCATGGTCCCCTCAACAAAGCCCTGAAAGAACCCCTAGGACAAGGGCTCTGTGGCTATCAGCCCTGCAACCACAATCAGCCTCCCAACCAGCTGGGACTAGGAAATTCTGACTTGGGAGGGGGCCAAATCATTCATTTAGCCCAACTCCTTCATTTCCTTGAGAAGATGGAGCCTAAGCTATCAAGTGGCCTTCGGGGCACTTTAATCGGGGTGGAGGACTGCCACAAAATACTCAAAATCTATGCTCTTAAGTAAATGATTGTGTTTAATAATGTTGTATATCCACCTGCTAAGGATTGAATTGTATCCCACCAAAATGCCTATGTTGAAGCTCTAACCCCCCGTGTGATGGAGTTTGGAGGTGAGGCCTTTGGGAGGGAAGTGAGGTTAGATGAGGTCGGGGAGGTGGGGCCCATGAGGATGGAATTAGTGCCCTTACAAGAAGAGACACAGGGACCTCTCTCCCCACCATGTGAGGACACAGAGAAAAGTCGACAGTCTGCAAGCCGGGAAGAGGGTCCTCTCTAGAACCCAACCATGTTGGCAGCCTGATCTTGAACTTCCAACCTCCAGAACTTCCATCTTCAGAGAAAACTAATTCCTGTCATTTAAGCCACACAGTCTATGGTGTTTTGTTTTGGCAGCCTGAGCAGACTAATATATTTTAAGTCTGGTAGGGTATTTAAGATATCAAAGGGACCACTGCGTTGCTGCCCAACCCCCAACTCTGGGGGTGGGGACTTTACACCAGTTCAGTGGCTACTGGGTTTCTCCCCCAGCAGAGCCAACAGCATTCTGGATGGGAGAGAAAATTGACTGTACTGAGGGCTTCAGGCCAGGGTGCCTGGCACAGCCTAGTTACTATGTACTCCTTCCCACCAATGCCCTGCCCAGGACCTCAACAAGAATCCCCAGGGGAGGTATCAAACACAGCTCTGGGCAGGGGCCACCCTGGGAGTAGGGTGCATGTCTCTGCATCTACCCGGCCTCAGCCTAGCGATGTAGCCTGCGAACATTATTCCCCACCCCACCCCCCTGCCTCTACCAACAAGGGCCCTATGACATCTGTGTGACATAGGGGTGGGTCCTGGAGATTCCAATCCTCTCTCTCTCATTGACACCTGTCACTCATCCCACTCCCATCAGCCATTCCCCTTGAGTCCCCAGAGGGAAGAGCTCCCAAAAAGGGCTAAATATTTTGCCCCTGCAGGCTCCCCTGGCCTCTTTGCACATCCCTTTATCCTCCTGGAGGCTGTGGCAGCTCCACCTGCAAAGGCCCTGCCACGGGGAAACAATGGGGGCCTCAAACCCACAATGCAAATGGCTTCCTTTGTGCTCCCTGGGGTGACTCAGGCCTCTGACTGGGGGTGGGAGCACCGGAGTTCTCCTAGCCCTGCTCACCCCCATCCTGACCTCTGCCCTGGGCCCTTTGTGCAGGTTCCAAAAAGGGGAGAGAAAGAGGGGGGAGGCGGGGAGAGTGAGGAAAGTAAGGGAATAAGGAAGCTAGAGGAGTAGGGTGGAGAAGAGAGACAGAGGGAGCGGACACGGAGAAAAAGGCAGAGAAAAGGAGAGTCAGAGAGTGAGAAAATGAAAGAGAAACTGCTTCTCGCAGGCTGCCCAGAGCAGCGTCTCCTGCCCTAGGGGAAGTAAACAGTAAGTTGGACCATATGAAATTGCCATTTTTGTGGGTTACAACTGGTTAAATAAAATGGCAGTTCCATTCAGTCCAACCTAATACTTAACGGGATCAGTTCAGTCTCCAGCCAGGGAAATGAGCAGGTCCCACTCACAGGTCCCACGTTCTCGTGGCTCAGTCTCTGGTGCCCTTTCCTGGCGCATTCTGGGGAACTGGGCTGATGTCAGGAAATCTGAGTTTAACCCAATGGTTCTCAACCATAAGCTGTTTTTCCCCCAGGGGACATCTGATTATCACAATGTCCAGAGAATGGAGGCCAGGATGCTGTGCAACAACCCAAATCCCACAATCAAGGATTCCCCAGTCCTGTCGTTACCAGAGCTGAACTTGAGAAACCTTGCTTCAGACCCTTGATGGGCACCTTATATCACTGCTGAGTGCCTTTTAGCTTCCATACCTTCTCTTCCAACAATGGAGAAGTGTGACAAAGATTTACACTGGTGTCTCACTCTCTTGTTCCCTAAGCTGTGGCGATCCCCCTTTCTCAGGGACAGTTCCCTAAATGAAGCTCAGAGCCTGCACCCCTCAGTCCCAAAGCCATGAGTTTGGCCAAAGTTTGGACTGGACTTGGCACATGGGCCTGCCTCTTTAAGAGCATGAGATTAAGGATGACAGCAAGTAATATGTGGGTAGCACTTTTGACATGCCACTCCGCATGCATTAAATCCTCAAAAGCAGCACATGCTTGGGAACCCATGCACTTCTATGTATAATGCTTTGTAAAGCACATTACTGTATAATGCTTTAATAATTAAGCCTCTGAGCAAACCACCTATTGAGAGACATTTGGGGGATAACCAAGAAAGTTTGAAGATGGACTGAGTATCAGATGATAGTAAAGAACTGTTCACTTTTGTTAGGTGTAATAATGCTATTGAGAAGATGTAGGAAACTTATTTTTCAGAGATGGCATTCTGAAATATTTAGGGGTGAAATGTCTAAAGCTTTTCTTTAAAAATATTTCAGCAAAAAAAAAAAAACTGTTAAGCAAATGAGGCAAAGGATCAGTTGCGAAGTGAGGTGATAAGGCACAGCTGTCCATCACTCTCTTCTCTCCACTTCCCTGAGATTTTTCATAATAAGAAGTTTAATGATTAGTTAAATCAAATTAATTCAAAATATAGTACTGTATAGTACAGCTCGGAATTTGGGATAAATTTTATCTTAGGATGGACTAAATTTTACCACAGAAAAAGAACCAGGCAAACATTTCCTATGATCATTTAGAGAATGCTTGCTGACTTGAGAACACAGCTTTCTAAACCCTCAGCCGCAACCATTTCAACATGTGTAACTAACGAATGAGATGGCTATCGTAGAATGCAACAACATCTCTCCTCAATACTTCTGGAGAGAACATATGAATTTTATCTTGTACACGGGAGATTCTCAAGCTCAGCACTGTTCGCATCTGTGGCTGGGTAACTCTTTTTTGTGGGTGGGTGCTCGTGTGCACTGTAGGATGTTTAGCAGCATCTCTGGCCTCTACCTGCTGACAGCACTCTTCCCCCAGCTGTGACAATAAAAAATGTCTCCAAAAATTGCCAAGTGTCCCTAGGGGTCAAAATAGCCCCTGGCTGAGAATCACAGAACTATATGAGCACAATGAAATAATTTATTTGAAATGTTCTGTAAACCAGTCCTTTCACCAAAATTGATCCTCCATGTGTAACCTACTGTGTAATCTCCTTCGGCAATATATTGCATCTTCCCATTTCATATTTAAATATCGTCCTACAGCATAATTATATGGGTCTCCCATAATTGAGTAACTAAAACTCAATTTAGTTGTTTCCCTCTTTGTTATTATAAATAATGCAGCTAAATCTTGGCAAACATAAATATTTCCTAAATACCTAGAAGTGAAACCACTAGGTCAAAGATACATTTTGATACATAATGCCAAATCACCCTTCATAAAAGTGATACCAAGTTACTCTCCCATCACCAGAGTAGATGTGTGCCTATTTCCCATGCCTATTTTCCCAACCCTTTCAACACTGGAAATTACCTGGTTTTCTAAATGGTGTCAGTTTAATAAGGTTTTAAAATGCTATTCTCGTTAATGTTATTTCTTTATTACTAGTGAGTGCAACACTTTAGATGCTTAGTGCCACTTGTACAAATTCTCTAAATTTCTTTCATTTTCTCGGCCCAATTTTGTATTAGGATCTCTCTCTTATTGAATTGTAAAAGCTCTTTATTTATTCAGGATATTAATCTTTGGTCATCCATGTCACAAATATTTCTTCAGCTTTTCGTCTGCCTTTTGTGTTGCTTACAGAGATTTTTGAAGTACAGAAGTTTTCTATTTTTATCAACTTAATATCTTTCATGATTTCTGACTTTGGTATCATATCTAGAAAGCCCTCATTACCCCAAGATTATATTGGTACTGACATGTTTTATTCTAGAACGTTTAAGGATTCGTTAAAACATAAATATTTAATCCGTTGGGATTTATGTTGGTTTGTAGCATAATACAGAAATTTAATTTTATTATTTTAAAATAAATAGCCAGTTTTCCCGGCACCATTTACTGACTGATTGATCCTTTTCCTCACTGATTTATAATTACAGCTTTACCATATACTGTTCTTATATTTATATTTGAGTCTATTTCTGGACTTTCTACTTAGCTTTCATGATTTCTCTCTGCCTATGCCAATATCACACTAATTTAAATATCCTGTTTACAGTATTTTAAAAATCTGGAAGGGCAAGTCATCCTTCATTACACTTGTTTTTAAAAAAGTTATTGACTATTTTCACTCATTTAATTTTTCTAGCTGAACTTAAGAATCATGTTTTATCCAATCAGGATTTTGACTGGAATTATACTAAATTTATAGATTATTTCAGGGAGAACTAACATTTTACTATTTTGTATCTTGCCCTCCCAGAATATGGTAAGACCTTCCATTTCTCTTAATCTTCTTTAGTGTCTCCAAGGAAAGTTGTATTTTTTTTTTTAAGAATATACACTGTGCTTTTATTGCTACATTTATTTGTATAGTTGATACTTTTGTTGCTACTTTAAGTGGGATTTTGTTTTCATTATCATAAAAATGATGTGCATTTATTGAGCACTTACTACAGGCCAGAAATCCCATTATGCACTTTTTACTCACTATGACACTGTTTTGGAACAAGTTATTGCTGATATATAAGAAAAACTACTGATCTCTTTATGTTAATTTTTTAATGGCCTCCCTGCAGAATTCACTTATGATTTTCAGCTGATTCTCTCCAGGCATGTTTTTATGATGCAAGGACTGTCCTGTGTGTGAGGAAGGCACTGTGGGCTTCCCCCCTCTACCTTCCCCAATAATCTGATACCAGTTGATTTATCGGCCCCGTGTCACTCGGGCCACCTTCTGACCAAAGGGACAGAGCTCTGCTAACTGGTTCTCCAATGCCCAGATCCTGTGGCCTCAGCCATGCCAGCCCCACATGCCAACTAATCACATGCCCAAAAGCCACTTTAACTAGTACCTGCAGAAGACAGTGGCTTTTAACTGGCGGCTCCTTCATCTCTATCTTGGGTTCAGGTCTCCTACGGATGTGCGAGCTTGTCTTTTCTTGGTAGGATGTTATCACACAGTCAGGAATATAAAAAGTTTATCCTAAATTGGCCAACCAGCCTAACTACTGAGAGGAAAAATGACAGAGAGGTCAATGCCATTCAGATTCTGAAGCCAGGAGACCTCAGCTGGAATGCCAGCTACTCATTAGTGCTCACTAACCTCTCAGTGCCTCCGTTTCCTCCTATGTAAAATGGGGGTAATAACAGAACCTACCCTCGTATGGGTGGAAGAGATAATTAAATGGCTAATAATTGAGAAGAGTGCCTAGCACAGAGTAAGCACTATAAATATGTCATCACGTCCTTAATTTAGCTAGAATTGATTTCTCTTTTATCATGGGTCTGGTCCAATCTCTTTTCAGGGTAAAAATTATCTGACGGTATTTCTTAAACAGCTGATCATGGACAGCCTAACATTCTATTTCATACCACCCCTTGAAAACTAGGAACTTGGTCAATTAATAGATCTTCTTCTTACAAGTGACATGGGTTGTCTGCACAGTCAGCAATCCTATCTCTGGCCAGGAGTTTCCCCTATGAATCCACAGTTGCCTTTCTCCTATGCCAAGGGGATACCAAGGCCCCCTTCCATGGGGTCACATGGCTCCAAAAGGAGAAAGAGACTGCAGGCTATGCGACCAGACCACTTCTACATAACACAAGCCCACATGGCCAGTGCTGTACGTCTGGAAGGCAACGGAGGACGTCCACTACTTCCTGTGTTGGCTGGGCTATTCTTGCCTGGGGTTGGGGTGGGGGCTGGTGCCAAGAGACACAACCCGCCCCTGTAAGTCTCCCGGTGAGCAAGGGGAGAGGAAGGCAAGCATGTCCCCACTACTCCCATGCCCCAGCACCCAGTCCCTATGGCTCCTGCTCTCCACGCATCTCGACCAGACAAGCCAGATTCACTTTACGCTTGGACTTCAACTTCAAGCACTTAACTTTTTTTTTTAATTGTGGTAAAATATACATAAAATAAAGTAGACCATTTTAGCTGTTTTTAAATGGTTCAATTCAGTGCCATTAAGTACATTCACACTGCTGTAGAACCCATCACCACAATCTAGTTCCAGAATTTTTCCATCACCCGAAAAGGAAAGCCCTGTACCCATCCAACAGTCACTCCCCATCCCTCCCTCGTCTCAGCCCCTGGTATCCACTCATCTAGTTTGCTCTGGATTTGTTTATTCATGACATTTTACATAAATGGGATCATACACTTTGTGGCCTTTTGTGTCTGGCTCCTTTTACATTGCATAATGTTTTCAAGGTTCATCCAAATTTGTAGCATGGGTCAGTACTTTATTCCTTTTTATAACTGAATACTATTCTATTGTATGGATACGCCACATTATGTTTATCCATTCTTCCGTTGATGGACATTTGGGCTGTTTCCACATTTTGGCTATTATGAAGTCAAGCACTAACTTTTGATCTCTAGTTTTCAACTCTCTGCTGGATTCGGGGTCTAACATTAGCTGCTGGGATGGCTGTGATGAGGCCACCAGCAGGTCCCTCAGCTGCCCTGGCCTTGGGGAGCCCCACCAGTTCCCTCTAAAGGTCTCCTCAAGAATTTTCTGTCTAGCTCACTCTCCACACTCATCCTCACGCTGACTGACATCTGCTGAAAAACTCACCTTCCTGACGCGGAGCCGACAGAGACCTTAACCCTTAACTCATCCACAATGCACTGTGGTGTTTGTATTTTCCTTGATGGTCCATTGGTTTTTATTGAGCACTTATAAACCCATCACTGAATCATCCCACTTAATCCTCAAAACAACCCTGTGAGGCAGGATTATCATTACCCAGTTTCACAGAGGAGAAAACAAGATCAGACAGAACACTCAGGACTCAGACTCCCAATTCAATGCCCTTTCCTCCCCTGCATCCTATCCCCCAGTACCTGGCCAATATGCACTGAAGTCTTATCAGCTTGTTTCCCACACTTACCCAGCCTGTTATCTAACTTGGAAAACAAAAAGTCTAAAATGAGAATAATCGAAGTTCATCCAGGTTGCAGGTCTATATAAACCCAATTTTCTTCCACCAAAAAAAATGGACGTGCTGAGAGGCCACCAAGTATGACACCTCTCAGGTCACCTCCACGCTCAGGCTGGGTCCACTGAAGCAGCTAGCAGAAGGTACCATGTAGAGCCCCAAACAGGGTGAGTGCCATGGGAATTCAGGGCCAGGAAAGAGGACCCAAGACCCTGTTGGGAGATGAGGCGCCCAGGAGTTGGCTCTTTGTTCTTGTATCTCCAACCTGAGTCAAGCTTCCACTCAAAAGACTGCTGGGACCCTTCACACCAAGGAGGCCAGCAAAGACCAATAGCCTCTCCCCTGCTAAGAGGTAGCCCTTCCTCCTTCTAGATTTCTGTGTTCCTGTGCCAACACTCCATTTCTAGGGAAGGCTCAAGGGCAGTGCTGGGCGGAGTCTGCACACACTGGCCCTGAGAGCCAGTTATAACAATCTCTTCCTAACTCTTCTGAAACCTGCCAGGAGGGAGTGTTTACATAAGGGAAAGTGGTAAATGCTAGAGATCATTCCCCCAGCCAGGTGTTAATTACCTAACCAGCACCTCTGCCCACAGAGCCTCTGCAAGGAACTGTGGAAGAAGCAGATCATCAGAAGCAGAGAAGAGTGAGCAGGCATTTCTGAAGAGGAAGAAAGCTTAGCCCTAGGTCATTCCTACCACAAGAAGCAGGGTGGGGAGGTCCCCCCACCCCAAGGACCACTGGTCCCACCCCTTCATTCTTCAAGGGATGCAGAAAGGAGAAGTCTTTGCACGTCCAAGGCCTCACAGCCAGTGGAGAATCAACCCCAGATCCCTGGCTCCAAACCCGGGCTCCTCCCAAGAGGCCTCCATAAACCCAAACAACATGCAAATCAACAACCACCTCAGAGCTTATAGAGGCCAAGGGAAAACGGAGCCCTCTCTATTAGCTCTAGGAGTGGAGGTCTCTATAATCAGAAGTAGCTGGGTTGGGAGTGGGTGGTCTCTATCTCCATTCCAGCTCATTCCCCTCCTGGACCCCTGGCCCCAGACCTCCCCCCTTCCAACCCCCGCCCCATGATGGGGTCCCAGCCAGCTTAGACAGCAGGTGGATAGCATTCCTTGAGTGAGCTAGCCTTGCAAGGGGATGGGTTCAGGGTGAGGTTATGTCCATCAGCTTTCAGGACAAATTCTCGGTTTATTAATTCGCCTCTGTTACACAGGCAAAAGTAAATAAGCTTTTCTCAGGCAGCCTGGCACAGAGGGCTTCCCTATTCAAACACTGCAAGAATCGACAGGCTTGGAAGAGCTGAGCCTCCCAGGCCCAACTTCCCAGGGGGCCCCTGGCCTCCTGCCCACACCATCCCGCCTGCTGAGACAAGGCAAGCCCAGCCTCTCTCTGGTGGCATGGCCCCAGTTCTGCAGTGCGAGTAGCAAAGATCCTGGGCATCCACAGACCACCAGAGAGGTTCCAAAAGGGCCTGGCCAAAGCTACAGGCATCACACCTGCTCAGTTCCTCTGTGAGCAAAGCACTTTGTGAGGGTGTTTATTCACTGCTTGCTCCTATTGAAATCATGTTTTTAAAGGTTCAGAAGGAAGAAAGGAAATAAACAGTAACAAAACCAAGAGTCAGAGAAGTTAATCAACTAACCAAGAACTGCTAAGGAAGACTTTTCAAAGTAGGATGCTACAAGTGTTTGTAAGTACTTGCTCAGGACTCTTTTGTCTGGTCGCATGCTTTATACCAGCTTCTTGTGGCCTGTACAGAAATCTTATGAGTTGTTTTACTTTTTCCCTCTATTTTTTTTTTCCATTTGCCCATTTCTAATTTGGAAAGGAAAAAACAAACAAACAAACAAACAAAAACACTGCAAGAAACCTAAAGTCAAGCTACAAGGACTAGAAAAATGGGAGGCGAGAGAGATGATGAAGATCCGCCATGGCCTTGGATTAGTTGTGTGCACAGCCCAA
This sequence comes from Rousettus aegyptiacus, assembly GCF_014176215.1. Taxonomy (NCBI): domain Eukaryota; kingdom Metazoa; phylum Chordata; class Mammalia; order Chiroptera; family Pteropodidae; genus Rousettus; species Rousettus aegyptiacus. The sequence goes on from NW_023416309.1 coordinate 72,193,223, forward strand.
AGAGCTTGTCCAGGTGAGTTCTGATGCGATTGATGTCACATCATGGAAGCACTGAAGAGGAACTTTAATTCAAAAGGCTCATCAGCTCTCTGTTCTGCTTCTGTAAATGTGCTAGCTTCATGGGCTGTACTCCAAATTCACTAAAGATTCACCTTGCCTTTTGTTTGATCTGTCTCAGCAACAAATGTAACTGTTTGTACCCCCCTAGCAACCCCCACACTTTATAACACTTTTTAACTGCAGGTAACCCATAGCAACTCCCGCCCTTTATATTGCAATGTAACCACCTACAAGCATAGCAACTCCTGCTGCTTTTTAACGGTCTAAGGACAAATTAACCAATCAGCCCATGTCAAAAAGGGTCTATATAAGGAATGTTGCAACTGAGCTCCTGGTCCAGATCTTCAGAGTTCTAGCTCCTCTGAGACTGGCAGTGTAATAAACTCTCCAACTCTCTGAGTGCTGCTTGGTTTCTTGCCGGTATGATTTTGGATCTTTTCTGCAACAGCACAAGTCAAGACACCATTAAATGGAAGTGTTTATACAGAAAGCTTCCTCAGCCCCCATGTTGGCTTCTGTCATCCTGCCTCCCAGGTGCTTGCTGTGATGCTGCTTCCTCTGGCCCCTAGTCATTGCTAATTCTCCTTTAAATGTCCCCTGCAGCTCAACCAAAGTTGACGGAAGACTACCTAACAACCCAAGACAAAAATGTCTTTGAATATCCCCAGTGTGGCCTCAGCACTCCCTGAAATGTTTTTCTGTCCTTTCCCATTTAAGGGCTGTTTGCTGACTGTATATATGCAAGTTCAAAATGTGTTTTCTCTCAAACTCCCAGTATACTGCCAATGCTAAAAAAATTCAGTCTTTATTCTAAAATATTCCAGCGACTGCATGGGTATGCAAGCCTCCCCCACACCTCCCTACAATCCTATTTGGAGAGGAGGAGAGAGGTCCCCAGAGCTGGCACTGATGTCTACGAGAGGCCCCACTGTCACTCTCTCTGCTCCCCATTCCTGCTCCTGCTCCAAGTACCACTACACAAAGCCCTGTGTAACCCCAGGACACAGGCCTGGCCTGCTCCCCATGTGGCACCCTATGCGACCAGGCTTCCAGCCCTGTGTAACCTTTCTTGTGCCAAGGACTTGCAACACCCATGGACCCTTTCTCACAGTAATATTTTTAAATATGAAAATAAAATACATATGACTACAAAGGAAGCTAATAATACTGAAATACACTTATCCAAATATTTTTGAAAACCAATATTTATAGTAGTTACATAATGTATGTGCTTCTTTATTAATGATTATAAATCAGGATCTAGCAGGGGGTCTGATGACTTCCATACTTTTGAAGAAATAGCAAGCATCAACAATATTTCATGTTATTTGCACCGACTCTTAACGGGATGTGAAAATAGCTGTGATTTCTGCTGGTGGCCAAGTTACAGTTGCCGCTGACCCTGCTGTGGTTGTGGCCCACCTTTGCAACAGAGGAAATGCTCAATTTCAGTGAGAGACAGTGAAGATGTGATTCTCTTCCAGTCCCAGTTCCTAGCCCTTCTCTAACCCAGTGTCTGTTCATGGACCCCTGTTCTGTTCTCATGCTCAAGAATGCCTTTTTTTGTCCCAGTCACCCATCCCTTTCCTACTTCGCAGCCCAGGAAGGAGTTACACACCACCCTAACCCCTCGACTTGGATGGTGTTGGGCTGGCAAGAGGTTTCTCACCCTTGGTGGATGAGGAGGAGGAGTGCAGCTTCAAGGGTCCCAGGCTTGGGAGAGAGGTTAGCCCACAGGCAATAACAAACCTCCTCCCTTTTATTCTTGGAAGGGGGCCTTATAGAAAAATGCCCTGTGGCTCGATCCTCCTCAATCCAACCCAGGGGTATCACTCACACTGAGGAGCACCCCGATGGTGGTTCAGAGGATTCTAATCCCTCTAATCACCCTCCCTTCCCCACCCCATGCCACAGCAAAAGCAAGACATGAGCAAGAAGGGGAAGGGCCTACCTTCTGGCTCCTCCACACTGCTGGCTGCAGTGGTCGGCGGTGCCACAGGGATTTCTGTGAGATTCAAGATGGGAGGAAGAGAAAGCAAGGTAAGAAGATGTTACTAAATACACACACACACACACACACACACACATACACATATGTGTATGTGTATATATATACATATATATATACACACGTGTGTGTGTGTGTGTGTATAACTTTTGACCTTAGAAAAGAATCAGCACAGCACAGACCTCTCCCAGCCTTCCTGCCCACCCCTTCAACCCCCCACCCCGAGGACAGTCAGGGAGGAGAAAGCCAAGCCAGCATGGGGGCCCAGCACTCTCCCCTCTTCTGTAGAAGCTGTCCTTTCACCTGGCAGGGATGTAGATGCTCCTGGCTGTTGAGGAAGGGACCGGAGTGGGGAGAAAGCAGGAGGGACAGTAGCACGAAGAGCTGGCCTTGCTCCCCAGTGGGGCCTGCCAAGTGCATGTGCTTGGGTTCGACTGTCTGTGTATCCACAGCTTGGCTCAGCCTGAGGCAGTAGAGAGGGGCCTTCCTATGCCCCCCGTTCATCGCAATGTGGCTGCCTGGGCCCTGCCCACCTCTGACCTTGGCCCATTAGTGGGGAAGGCGCTCAGGGCAGGTGTGGCATGTGAGGGGGCTGGGAGGTGTCTTACACGTGCGGAGAGGGTCTGCACCCCTGGCCCAGGTTCTCACAGGTGCATCTCACAAGCTAAGGCATTGTCTCGGTGGGCAGAACAGACTGACAATACAGAAGATCGAGGGGCCTGAAGAAGCATCCACTTCATTGGGATCACTCCTTTTCCATCTAGAATGGCAATGAGCTCCCTCTAGCTCCTGGCTCTGACCCTGTGCTCCCAAAAGGTGAGGGTTCAACCAGTCTCTTAGAAAGACCAGATGTCACAGCTCCAGCTTCCTCTTTCTGAATGAGGACTAAACGTGGACCAAAGGTCCCTGAGGGGCAAGGACTCGCCTCCCCTGATGAGTGACCACATGAAAATGGGGTCACGGAGGCCTCCACGAGCCCCACTGACTCTGGCCACCATCTGACTGTTGAGGGTAAGACCTCTCTTGGATCCTCAGACTCTAGATCAGCTGGGACTGGAACCTTGGTGGATAAAGATGGAACACTCTTAGGCCAGGGGCAAATCTGAGAGACACCCACAGAAGCCAGCCTTTGCACCTCGCAGAAGGAATGGACAGAGAACCCAGCTGTCAATTTGGAGGCAAATATTGCTCTTGGGGTATTTTATCAGCAACAACAACCCACAGATGCCCTGTCACAGCAGCCCATTAAGAAACTGGACCTTGTATCAGGCCTTCTCTTAGCCCTCATGATGAGCTACTTGGTCCCAGCAGAAACATTGCAGAGGGGACCTCTGAATGGTCTGGCCTAATCCTGCAAGTTCACAAACAGGGCTGAGGCCAGTGGCCATGGAACCACACTGGCTGCCCAACCCCAGCGCCTTAGGCCTGGCACAGGGGTGTATGCAGAGGGCATGTGGCTTACAGAGCTGTGACGAAACAGGGCACAAGTCCCTCAGCACTGTGTCGCCTATAGCCAGATCCCCTCAGGAAAAGCTCACAGAAGTCCCAGGATGGAGACCCAGGTCTTCAGGTTGTTGGTGGGAATGCTCACGCAAGTTGGGCAGCGAGGACTTCCGTTTCCCAGGTCTCTGTCTCTGACTCTGAAGCATAGTTCCATTTCAAGGTCTTTCCCCCAGACCAATGGAAATGTTGGTTCCCGCCATTTCTGAGCAACCTGACAGCTCCTGACTCCTTTTAGAAGGAAGACGCTGTTTTTTCTCTCTGTGTTTTCATAACCCCAGGTGGCAGCACTGATTTTTTCCCAGTGTGCTAAAAATGTTCACTTTGCAGCTTTTTGGACAGATGGAAAAGAAAAATTTTTGCAAGTTGTTAGACTCTGACAATTAGAAGTTGTCATCAAAACCATTTCACCTTGCTCTGCCCTGGTTATCTGCTGTTACTGGACCCCTGCGGACCTGTCTCCTGATTTAGAAACTGGTCAGAAGAGCTGCCAAAACTGATACAGCCCGAAATGTTCTGGGAGTGAAGGCCACACCCAGCTCAGGCAGGTGAGGTGTAGCATGTTTCAGGCCAGTGTGGGTGTGGGGGGATTCCTTGCAAGGTAGGTGGGATTGCTCCCAGGGCCTCAAGGGGGTGCTGGGGTGAGGACCCCAGCCTCTTGCTGTGTCTAAGGTTGTTCCAAGTCCCTCGGGACTGACTGGAAAAGCCAGTGCCCTCCCAGTGCTGAAGGACACTAAAACCTTAGAGCAGGGTCAGCCGACTTCTCCTGCCGAACGCCAGCTAGTAAATGCTTCAGACTCTGCAGGTCACACGGTCTCTGTGGTAACTGCCCAATTCTGCTGTTGGAGCTCAAAGGCACCCATAGGCAGCATGCGAACAGCAGGCACAGCTGTGTCCCCATTAAACTTTACTTATGGACACTGAACTTTCGTATCATTTTCAAATGTCATGAAATAGTATTTTTTTAATTATGTTTCAATCATTTTAAAGAAGTAAAAAAAAAAAAAAATCAAGCCATATAAAACAAGGCAGTGGGCCGACCGCCCAGGCCAGGTGTGCTAACCCAGCTCTAGAGAAGCAGACTGTAGCCCAAGGTCTGCCTGGTGAGCTGGGATCAGCACCTTCTTCCATCCACCTGCTGAGTTTAGACCTGTCTTGCACAGGGAATTGATGAGGCCGAGGCCGGGGCCAGCTCTCAACCAGGCTTGACTTTCACCCAAGGCTAATTCTCCCCTCATGACACCTATGTGATCCTACCAGTCGTAAGACAGTAAAGCCTAGCTGAACCAAGGTCCCTGAGTGACCCTGCGACCTTGCTCATCCTCTCCCCAAGTTCCAGCATCTAAGGGGTAATAGCTAGCCTAATGGGGCCTTCAGGGGTATTCCCACACTTCATAAGGGCATGGAAGCCCTGCCCAGCTTCCTTTAAAGGCCAGGTGGTACCAGTCCCTCTATTCTGAATCTTCCAGAAGCAGGGGGAGTTAGAATTCTCACAGCAGCAATGGTGGCCCCTGGTACAGGCCCACCCCAGGTTCAGGCTCAAGGTGGCATATGGGAACAGGACCCGGGCTGAGGAGGTGGCCTTGTGTCCACCCAGGAGCAGAAGACTCACTCTGTCAGGACAAACAGGCTGGCTCTGCTGGGCCCCAGCTGCTTCTGCAAGAACCCCACAGGCTTGAGTGTCACACATGGGGCCCCAGTGAGCACTATGCCCACTGGACGTCAGTGAGCTGAAAGGGGCCCCCGCCCAGTGCACACACCCAAGCCAGAGCCTCAAGGAAGAGGGTGCCTGGCACGTACTTATGCAGGGGGCGATGGGAGAGCGGCTCTGCTGGTAGCCTTTGGCACAGCGGTTGCAGGTGATGCCGGTCACACCGTCCTTGCAGGGACACTGGCCGGTGGTTTGGTTGCAGGTTTTGCCAGCAGCGCCCACGGGGTGGCAATCGCAGGCTGTGGAAGAGACACGAAAGTAAGGTCAGAGGGTAGGAAGAGGCCAGTGCACACCCACCCTCAGGGGGCCTCCCCACCCAGGGGCGCCCCAGGGACCCCACCCCAGGGGGAAGGAGCATAAATGGGGGAGCAGGCCCAGGCAAGCCCACACACATTCCAGAAGCTCTGATAACTGGTCACCTGCCTACCTGGAAATGGGAAATGAAAATCAGAGTGGACCGACTTGAAAGGACTGTTTCGGTAGCAGGAAGTGAAGCGGGGAAGCCCTTCCAAAGGCCTAGAGGAAGGCCGACCTTCACATACGTTTTCGGGAATGCAAAGTCTGACCCCAGATGGAGGAGTTAGAATTGAGAGGTGAACCTCCTCTCAGTGGAAAAGCTTGTGTTCTCACTGCTGCACCCATGCCAGCTCCCGGCCCCCAGGCTTCCTTACTGACCTTCAGGTGGGAGCACCTGGCCGTGGAAGCTGATGGAGCCCTAGGGTTTTCCAGGCCAGGGGAATCACCAGGGAGGTGTGACCCCCACCTCCAGGCTGCTGCCTGCACCCCCACCCCCACCCTACCTGGTCTACCCACCCAGCCTCATTTGCAACCAGACAGTCCAAGGCTCAGGCTCGGGGATCACAAAACTCATAAACTGTAGCACTGAGAAAAGTCACAGTGATCATTTAAACACCTGATTATATGTCCAAAGAGGGGAGGCAAAGGAACCCCGCCCCTGCCACCACCACCAGGGTCTTACAAAAAGGGAGTGGCCAAGCTGGGCAGCGGAGGCCTCAATTCTCAGGCCAGTCAGTAGGTGCTGCACCGCAGAGCAGGCCTCACCAGAGCAGGCCTCACACCGCCCCGGCACCAACCCCCCCCCCCCCCGCCCCCGCCACCTCCTTTTGGTTTGCAATGGGCTGGAGAGCTGGGGCTGCTCAACCTATCACACTGCACCCGGAAGTTCCCTTAGTGTTCTAAGGACTCAATCCTAGTGAGGGAATGGCCAGAGGACATAGAGGGGATATCCCCACTGCTATGGACTGAATATTTGTATCCCCCAAATTCATACCTCGAAGAGCCCTAACCCCCCGGTTTGATGGCATTAGGAGGTGTGGCCATTGGAAGGACATTAGGTTTAGATGAGGTCATGACAGTGGGCCCCTCATGATGGGATTATCGCCTTTATAAGATGGAGGGAAGGAGGAAGAGAAGGGAGGAGGGAAGGAGGGAGGGATGGGCAGAAAGAAAGAGACGGTGAGAGAGAGCCTGATCCACAAGCACATCGCAGGAAGGCAGCTATCTGCAAACCAGGAAGCAGGCCTTTGCCGGACACGGAATCTACAGGCATCTTGATCTTGGGCTTCTCGGCCTCCAGAACTGAGTGAAATAAGTATTTGTTGTCTAAGCCTCCCAGTCTGTGTTTTTTTTGTTGTTGTTGCAGCAGCCTGAGCTGACCAAGATACCCACCAACACCATGGTACCTGCGCAAGAACTGCTGCACCGACTGACTGACACAGGACACCTGAATTCCCTGCTGACTCCTGCCTCCCTGAATCCAGCAAGTGGATTCAGAGCGTGTGAGTGGGGAGGGAGAAATGAGATGAAGGAGGCAAATGTTCTGCCTCTCTCCCTCTCCCTCCCCCTCCCCCTCCCTTCAGGGATGGGGGAGGTGGTCCTCAGGAAGGCATCCTGCAGCCATTTTAATTGGTGCTATGTGTTTCTGCTTCAAATGGGAAAAGATATTTCCAAGAAAATAAGTGAGAGCAGTGTTCCTAAAAAGCTAAATTAGAATTTCTCCAGCCAGCACTGCTCATTGTGAGGGCATGAGTCTGGATGAAGATAAGGCTGGGATATGGCCTCTCCTGGCCAGGCCTGGGCCCGGGAGTGGCTGATGAGGAGAATTAGGAAAAGGAAGGAAGGAGCAGGGAACAGCGGAAAGGAGAGGAATGTAAGAAATTGTTTAAGTTGTCTGGATGCATGAGTGCTTCCAGAAACCCTAGAGTAGGGGTCCTGGTCACGGATGCTCCCCGACAGGTGGGAAGACGGCAGGGAACGCAGGCCCGGGACACCAAGCAGGAAGCCTGGTGGACTGTGTCCGGGGTCCTCACACCACAGGATCCACAGGAGGAAAATGAGCTGTTCCAGGTTTGCCCCTGTAGATAGCAGTAAGCCCTTTTGAATCCTTTTGTTCGGAACTTGTCTTCTTAAATCTACCCTGAACTCAAGTTCATTCCTTGTTTTTGTTCTTGTTTTTTCTTTTCTTCTTCTCTTTTTTAATTCAGTAAGAAAAGACCCAGCCTTGATGCAAGCTACGGATGATGATGTGAGGAGATGGTTGGAGAAGACCGCTGACCTTTCCCTCTGGCCTCTTAAATCCATCCCTGTGATGGGAAGGGCGATCAAGCATGGGCAGCATCTCTAAGTCGGCCACATAAAAGCAGAGGGCCACAGCAAAAGACACCACCATCCTGAACCCCTGATATGGGCACCAGTTGGATGTAGTCTCCTAAGGTTCCTGCCAGCTAACATCCTCTGGCCTGATTCACAAGCTTGCTGGAAATGCTAAGATTCAAGCCAAGACGTCCTCCCCTCAATGCTGATAGAACACAGCTGTGCTCCATCAGGATCCTTGGATGTGACCGGAAGGAAGTCACCAAAGGTTGCTCAGTCACTAACGGGTCAGAGCCAAGTCACTCACAGGCACCACTATCGATTCAGGTCATTTTCACCGTGGCAGAAGCTGACCCAGAGCAGGAATGCAGGGAGCAATGGGAGTCCCTCTCACAGCTGGGGTCCTCTCAGCTGCCTGGGCTGGTGTGCTACCAGGGAGGAGCCGGGTACCAGCTGAGGTCAGGTGGTACTGAGGGCCATCCTTGGTGATGGCAAGGCGCTGGGCCTGCTCTGTGCAGCAGGCACTTTCTATAAGCCTGTCCTTTGATTAAATGAGGAGGTACTTTACTGCTTGGTTTCCAAATATTTCTCCCAAGATTCTGCAAAGACTCTGACCAACTGGCCCCTTGACCTGGTCTAACGGAAGCAGCAGGCTGACATGCTTCCACACAAATCACTGTTCCAGGACAAGAAGCCATCAGGGTCCCAAAGGGTGAAAGGGGGGCCTCGGGAAGCTCGTCAGGTCACCTCCAGGGTAGAGGGACCATCACCAGAGGCGGAGCATTCCTCCTACAGAGCGCCACCACCAGACACCTGTGAGCACCTGAGCATGTCCACATTCTCATACAGTTGTCCCCTCTGGTCCTCACACCAGCCTGTGAAATTGGCACGACCACACAGAGGAGGAGACCACGGACTGGCAAGAAATATCACAGGCAGAGGGAGGCCATGTGGGGGCTGGGAGGTGGAGAGGGCCGGTCTCTGAGGGTGTCACTGAGGCCCACATCCTCTCTAGACGCCTCGTCTGTACTTCTCATTCGGCGAGGAGAAATACATGCTTAAACCTGTTGAAACAATGGCTATGTGGATTTTCTGTTATGTGTAACCAAATACAATCCTCACAGACTCATATTGCACTCAAAATAAGGACTTTTCCCAAAATCCCATGAATAAGGAAAAGCCCAAATTATCCCTCTATGCGACGAAGGGTGAACATCAAGGTTTGGAGAGAACTGATAGACGACAGTGCCCTACAGCAGATTTTTATACAGTCTGGGACAAGGGAATCTGGTAAACAGTGTCAAAGAAAGGGGGTCTGATCCACCTGCCAGTTATGAAGGAAGCCCCAGACCTTGGCCTATGAGGAGAGAAAACCAAAGGGATTCTGCTGTACTCCCTCAAACCTCACACACACACACACACACACACACACACACACACACACACACACACACACACACACATGCAGTAGGGGGAGAGGGGAGGCTGCACTGGGGAGAATGTGGAATTCAGTTGAGTGGAGGTCTTCTCCTTTGCAGGGCATCTGGTGAGGAGACAGAGAGCCTCCCTGATTCTGAGATCTCGGTCTGGGTCAGAACATCTTCCACCACAGGAAGCTCGTTGGGTGACTTCCATTTCCCTGGAAGTCAGCCGCTTTTTTCAGCGGAATTCAATCCCTTCCACACAGGTCACCCGTTTGCACAGAGCAGGCAACACCTGGTCACAGGAAACGATCTACACCACGGTTTTTCCATGAGAGGAAGGTGAGACCACATGGAAGCCCAAGGTCCTGAGAAGGCGGCAGGATTAGGTTTCTCACAAACAAGGCGGGCTGGAGGGTCTCCAGCTACAGAGAAGCCAGACTGTCATTGCTCTGGGCCATGACAGGCACAGATGATATGGACACGCAGGTGGGCACCAGGAGACCCAGGTTCGAGCCTGTCCTGCCAGTAATGCTGTGTAACCCCGGGTTAGTGCCTCGCTCGCTCTGAGCCTCAGGAGGCTCACCTGTAAGGACAGAGATCTACACTCCCACTAAAGTCACTTCCAACTTAACAGTCTAAGGCTTGGTGTCTACAGGGCTCCAAGGATCCAGGGTGGCAGCCTGACCCTTAGACCATGACCCCCATCGCTGCAGTTCATTGCCGTGTCCTGACCGAGGGTGGAAGGTAAGTGCTCTCTCGTGTTGCCAGACACATCGGGCCCTCCACCTACACCCACTGATCACCCTGCCCAACGCACTGCCCACTGCATCGTGCTGGGATCTCCTCACTGAGGTTCAGTTTCCCTGTCAGTTGAGAGAAGCACACTTAGGGTTTCTGAGAGCCCCAGCAGAGCTGACCTGGAAGGCAAATGGTCCAGATCCCAGGCTACTGGTCCCGAGCAGCCGCCTTCTCCTCCTCCCTCTGACACCCTCTGTCCTGAATCCCTGATGTCCCAACAGCCTTCATCAGGAGGAAATGCACAACTGAGGGTGCCCACTCTCACCATGGCTCACACCGGGGCTTTTGGAAATCTATCCTGGGCTATCAGGTCCGGTGACTTTTCCTGAGGACCTGGTTCCAGGAGCCCTTGGGGTCAGGCAGGACCCTCAAATGGCAGTGATCCCAGGGTATATGGTTGTGGATGAGAGAGGGGCTGGCCTGGTGCCCAGACCTCCCTGGACAGCTTCAGGCAGGCCGGGGCACACCTCATGTTCTGGACTGAATTAGGCCCCACCCCCACCACCCGAAATCCAGTGTTGAAGACCTAACCCCAGTACCTCAGAATGTGACTGTATTTCAAGAAAGGCTTTAAAGAGGTAGTTAAGATGAAGTCATTAGGGTGGGCCCTAATCCAATATGACTAGTGTCCTTCCTGTCCCTTGAGAAGAAAGAGCCCAAACACCAGGTGATGGAGGCACTCTGTTCCCAGCCAAGGTCTGATGGGAAAATGCCCTTTCTAGTGCTCACAGGGCCTCCAAAGTGTAGAGAAGTACACAGGGAGAGAAAACACTTTGCCCTGAATTCCGGGAGGTTGCTATCAGTGAATGTGGCTGCTCCCTAGAGCCAATCCTGAGGCCACCTGGGACTCCAAGATCAAGACAAAGGTCTGTATCTGCCTGTGGCACTGGGTTAGGGTGAAACGTCCTTCTTCACTTTGAGTAAGACAGGGCTGTGTATCTGAGTACCACCCACAAAGAAAGCAGGAGCAGGCAACAGCATGAGGGCAAAGCCTCAAGGGAGCTAACCCTGCTGTCCCTCGCCTCCCTCTGACCAAGCCCTTTCTCGCCTCCAGACACTGGGGCTGCTCTTGCCTCAATTTCCCCACAGGTGTTCACTCCTCACACCGGAGGTCTCATCTCAAACATCCTGTCTCCTGAAAGGTCTACCCTGGTCGCCTTGCAGACTGGCTCCCCCTACTTACCCTCTCCTTCCACTTCGTTTTTCTCTTCACGTAACTCTCCACAATCTATAATAATCTTATGCTTATTTTTTCTTATCATCAACCTCCCTCCAGAAAGCAGGCTCTGAGGGAACATGTCTGTTCCAGTCAGCACTGCAACCCCAGTTCTTGCATGTAGCAGGTGCTCAACAAATACTTGCTGAATCACTGAAAAAACGTGGGGCAAATCTGCCGCCCTCCCCACATGGCAAAGGCCACCTGATTTACCCTATGAATCTGAAGGAATGAAGGCAGAGCAAGCAGGGAACATGATTCCCCTCACATCCTAGATCAGTGGCAACCTGACTACAGAACACTCTCTGCTCCTAAATTCTCCATGCTAATGAGGGAACGGGGATCATTTAAATCCGCAGATAATCCACAAACTTCATCTCAGCTGTCTGTGTCAACCTCCTCCGCAGCTACGCTTTTCCTGCTCCCGGCAGTTGCTAACCAGGCACAAAAGAAGAAATGTTTCATATTGCATGACCTCTCCTTTCCCCTGCCACTTTCAGATCAAGGTGCAGACAGCAGGAAGTAGAAGGGGAGGGGAGCCCCGTAATCCCAAACTGGGTTATTTGACCCTCCATGATCTAGTTAACTATAGTCTTCCTGCACCTGATTTATAGCTGAGGCGAAAGGCACAGCTCCTACAGATGGGGGGCAGAGGGGGGCGGGGCTGAGACTGCATGCACAGGCTCAGAGCAGGATCTTTCTTAGTGGCACCTTCAGAACCGCGTTTACACAACACAGCCCATCCCCACCCCCACAAGCAGCTGCTGGACACTCATCTCCGCTGTTCAACTCGTTTGTCATTTTTGCTCCCAAAGCGTGTAAAATCCTTTATTGAGAGTGTACAACAGCATTAGGGCAGATCCCCAAGGCCCTCCCCGGTCCTGTGGGAACTGGCCTCAAAGTCCACATCAGGGCTGAGCCCTTCACATGAGAGGGGCTGGTTCTCCCATATGCCACTGATCACTGAAAGAACGAAGGTGACTGGAGAGCCAAAGGAGGGATCGTCTCCGCTGGATTTCCCTCTGCTTCTACAAGTAATCCTAACGGCTAACAGGTATGGAGTAATGTCATGTGCCAAGGACCTCCTCTACATCATCTCATTTAATCTACGCCATGATCCTAGGAGGGAGGAGGAATAATTATCGACCCCTCAGATGAGAAAACTGAGGCACCAAAGAGTACATAACTTGCCCAGGGGTGGAATTTGAACTGTGGTCTCAAGATCCAGGCTTTTAAAAGCTATTCATTCCAAGGCTGCTAGCTGGAGCCACCTGCTACTCTCCTGGTAGCAAAGTTCTTTCCCAAGTGAAATGCCCTCCATTAACAGGGCAGCTCAAGATCAGGAGGCTTTTCTGCTCAGGACCAAGGACCCCTGAGGACCCTCCAAAAACGTTCATGCAAAACTGGGATGAGAGTAGGCTTCAGAGACAGGGAACTGGCACCCAGGAAGGTAAAGAAAGTGGCCAAGGATGCCCAAGGGAATGAGACAAAGTGCTGGGCCTGAAGATCCCGTTTCAGAGCAGGACACCGTGGGGGGTTTAGTCACAAGAGCAGGAACCCTGCATTTATAAAGACCTTGGAACAAAACCACCTGCACCTGATTTCTGCCAGCTTTTCCAAGTTCCCAAGTCATAAACTTCACTGATACAAGACACTATCCTGTTGTTTCATGGACTGATAAAATTTAGAATATTTAAAAAGAGCATGTGGAATGTGGAATATCAAAGCTGGACAGGACTCGAATTATAAATCTGAATATGGTTCATAGATTAGGAGACTGAGGTCTAGGGAGGTCACATGCTCTACAGGCTTTGAACCTAGAGCCAAATCTGAAGATCAGAATTTCCGACCCCCCACCTTTCCACATTCCCCAGGGAACAGGATAAGGATGCAACCCAGAGAGGCCACAGTTGGAGTTGAGCTTCCATGGGGGCTTTCTCTCCTCTGACTTCCTCTCTCCCTGGCGGTGCCGGCCTTAATTGCATCCTAATAGAGGACACTCCTTTGATTGTGGTCTCTGCTCCCTAAGCTGGGAGCTGCTCTAGCCAATGAGTACCCTGCCTAAGGTGACCAACCCTTTTTCCCTGCCCCCACTTAAAATGACAGGAAATGAAAATGTGACAAGTGACCAACCAACTGAAAGGCATTCCTGAGGTTTTTAGGCTTTTGTGAGCTGCATGAACACTACCTAAGAGTCAGGAAGGGGTGTCTCAGGTTATTAGCTGTGCTCTGACCAAACCCTTAAGTGATCAGATCCACACACACACACACACACACACACACACACACACACACAATCTAGCAGTGATGTCCATCCCATGCTTTCACCTGGATTCTGGAACATCAGACTGCACTAGCTACGCTCCCAGCCCTACCTAGCAAGGTTTACATTTTTAAAAATTTTAAACACACACCCCCCTCTATCCAATTTTCATAGAGAGTCATAAAAAGATTTAAATTCATTGACAATAAGTCTTCCCCCTCATACAAATAAACCCTGGGGCCCAGGCCACCTTTCTCAACACAAGAACAGTTCACTGTCTTCACCTCTTAATTCTCCCACGGCTCTGGTTCTCAGCCTTGGCTACACATTTCATCTGGGAAGATTTCAGGTTCCCGGTGCCCAGGTCTCACCTGGACCCATGAATTAAACCAGAATCTCTGGGGGCAGGATCCAGGAGTCAGTATTTTTGAGTCTCCAAAGTACAGCCACAGGTGAGAATCTCCACACAAGTTAGAGACAAAGACAGAGACATTGTCGATAGCTTCGGTGACTTTAAGCAAAACCAATTTTACCATAGACTAATTGATATAAACAAGAGTTAAATTCCTATGACATCTCATCAACATTATTACAAAACGACACTGAATAAAGGAACATTATTAAAGATCCTGTTGTACTGAGGATGCCCTAAAGTGAAGGACAAGAATCAAGAATGAGAAAGACACGGAAAGCCACACACAGTGGGCAGGGAGTCACAGGAGGTGGCCCAAGGAGCTCACTCCACCCTCAACCCCTGACAGAACTGCTGGGAGAAACGGGGGGTAGATGGGAGCAGCAAGTATGCATTGGCCAAGATGGTGAGGACCACTGCATCCCTCCATCCTATTGCCACCTGCATCTTCTGAGGGTCCTTCTTGGCAGCATGCATTCAGCCACGTAGACTTGAGGGGAGCAGGGCAATGAGTGAAAGGAACAGGCTGCTCGGTGAGGTGGAACGAAAGCCCTTTGTGCAGGGAGGCTAGATGTGGTGGTTAATTTCTTAATTCTCATCGCAATTCAGTTCACGGGAGACTCCTGGAATGTCTTTATCCATCACAGATGGTTTGGGAAGATGATAAATTAATATCATTTAAATGGAGGCATGGCTGAAATGGTTAAATGGCAATGTCTTCTTTACTGGCTCCAAAGAGAAAGCGCCCCCCAGTCCATAAAGAAGACAAATGGTAAACAAAACCGCCTATCTTTTGACAGATTCCAGGAGGAGTATCATTCACAAACGATTCTGCAGAGAAAAGGGAGAAATTCATCTCACTGACTTTGTATAGGACAACAGCCCATGCCATAATGAGGCCTTCTCAGTGCTGTGAAATTGCGCTGAATAGGGGGAGAGTGCAGCCGCCTGTTCCCTGGGCATGTTTATTACAGCCCCTTTGTATGCAGTAGCCCTGCCAGCCTGGGGTTGGTTCTAAGCTAGGGGAGGGGAGAAAGAACCCAACAAATTTGTTGCTATGAAACTTCCCAAATGGGGGACTGCATAATACCATTTGGAATCTAATGCCCTTGCTCCAAGCTGTTCTTGTCTAGTTCCACCCCTGCTCTAAAGTGAACAAGGTTGGGAGTCAGCCAATTGCCAGCAATGTATGGGTGGCCTCAGCCCTCAGCCCGGGGCTCCTCCCAGGTCCTGGGAAGTCAAGGGGTAAAGAGGGCCCGGATGCCATTCCCAACCTGCCTCAGGTCAACTGCCTGTGTGAGTCAAGAGCCACTGTCAGTTGTCTCAGTTCCCCTGTGAAATGCATCTGAAACAGCAAAGAAATGGGACTTCACGGAAGGCTATGATGGGGCTCGCTGAGATCAACCCTCAGGACAGTGCCTGAGGGTGGCTCCACACCTACAAGATCTTGGAAGCCTCTGAGAGCAAACCATTAGAGATCAAAATACTGGGGCCCAATGCTTCCACAAAAGGAACTGTTACCTTAAACCATCTGCCCTGGGAAGACAAGGCAGCGAACTTGGTGGGGGGGATGGACAGACCCCTGTCTGAAGATCTCAAGGATATACATCTCCCAGCTAGCATCAGAATTCTTACAGCTGGTTCCCACCAAGATCTCAGAGTCTTTCTTTGGTAGGAAGTGTCCTGTCGGGAAACTGAGGATTCCAAGTTCCCAGAGCCCCTAAGGGAGTCGTACCAGGAAAACGAGACCTGAGGGGAAATATCTGGGATTTTCAAGAGATGCCTTTCTGCACCAGTCACATGGCAAGACCTTTCAGGTCATATTCTTTTTGCTCACCAATCAGAGAGCAGATCTCTTAGACAGTGTCTTTTCTTACCAAACATGAACCAGACACTTCAGGCAATGCTTTTCCTCACTAATCAGTGTTAGGACTGGCCAGGTAGTGTTTTTCCTCACCAATCAGGTGGCAGAATCCTAGAAGCATTGTTTTTCCTCACCAATCAGTACATACTGAGAATCCTACCCTTTCCCGTCACATTTCCCCAACAGGATATGCAGATATCCTTCTGAGCAGAATCCATCCATACATTTCTTTTCTTTTGTGAGTTCTCCCAGGGTTCCCACCAATGCTGGGGGTAGCTGCTGTCCAGGGCTGGAGGGGAAGACCCTAAGGCTGACCACAGTGTTTGAAATAATAAGACAGGACCACACCCTTGTCTGCCTGAATTTTGTTCCTCCTGGAAGCCAGCAAAGGAAGCTGGGTGTCTCCACACCATTTAACCGGAGTGGCAGAACCCTAGAGAATGGTCTGCAGGTTCCCTGTCCCTTCCTGACATCTCACCTAGAACAGTGAGAGGCCACATTGTACCCTTGTCCCTCCCCACTGGAACAGAGGAGAGAAAGGGGAGGCAAATGGAAAGATGGCCAAGGCCCTGACCCTTTCTGTCTCTCCAGGGCATATACCTTTCCTGCTCTGATAGTAGAAACTGACAGGACAGTACATAACCACTGCCCTTCTACACATAGCCCAGGCCTTCTCACTACCCTGGCGGAGTTCTCCATTTATCCACCTGAGTGACCCCTGATGATTAGCATTTCTGGGCCAAATCCCCAAGAAATCTATGTGCAACATGTTGTTTACAAGACCCTGGCTTCAATTTCTTCTGTAAATAAAAGACAATGAACACTTGGGCACAGGCAAATGAGTTGGATACCTTCCAATTACGTTTCTAAAAACCCAAAGTCCTCTCTCCCTGGTCAAGTCCCTGCTCACACCTTCCTGCCACTGCAGGCATTTCTTGGGTCCCTTTGCCAATGCCACCTTCTCAGTACCTGTTCAAAGTCTCTGGGGGAATTCTCACCTGAATCAGTTGTTTTTTGATGTGGAAATGCCCAAAATACCTTTATGCTTAAATTTCTCTAGACAACCACCAGAGGCAGTCTTAAGTCCATAGATCTGGAAGGGAAGCTTGCTTGTATCTTGGGAGCCACCCTGTTCATTGGGATGGAAGAGGCTTCTCCTCAAGATGCAGACTGGGAACCTGTTTTGTTTGTTTTTTATTTTGTAATAAAGTGTTCCATACAAGCAGAGCTGGCTTCATGGGCCCTGCACTCATAAGGGCACATGCTTCGTGAAGCTCTGCTGTTGCCATTTTGAAATTCTTAGTAATTCCTGAACAAGAAGTCCCATATCCTCATTTTGCACTAGGGCCTGCAAATTATGTAATCAGTCTGATGCACAAGTGCCCAACATCTGGTGGATTTCCTGTTAAGATGATGATACTTTGGCTACAGAGGGATTTATCTACTGTAGCTCATCATCTGGGCCTGAACCTGCCATGGCTTGGGTTTCTCCTGTGTCAGGACTCCGTCCATGCTAGATTGTAGCCCAAGAGCTCTCAGAGATAATATCTTCTTAGGAAGCCATGTTCACGGCAAGCCTAGGCTCTGGGCCCCAAATTCTGAACCCAAAGAGCCCTGATTCTTGGAATTCCTAAAAGCTAATGTGTGTATGTGTGTGTGTGGGGGGGGGGTGCACTTTCCCCCTTCCCCAACGTCACTAAATTTCCTGGCATTTCATCAGCTCCTCTGAATCATCTCATCATTGCTTCATTTTTGTTACTGGAAGAAGACAAACAACAGAAAGCTAAAATATTAGTGCTTGCTTCAGTGAACGAAAATAGAGTCTCCCGTCTCCTTTTAATTTTTTGTCCTGAGAAGTAAAGCTATTTGCAGGTGGATTAAATGTTCCTTCTGAGCCCCTGCCCCTGAAGCTGCAACTGTGCGTGTCTGTGTCTGTGTGAATGTCGGGAGTGGGGGGGGGGGGCCAAGGGGCGGGAGGCGCACACACAGCCAAAGAAATCCGTCTGCCTGGTTTTGGTAAAAGAGAGTCCTTTGTGCCGACATAAGCCTGGTGAACATGACCCCCGCCCTGTGGTATGCAGCACACCTGTGCAGAGGGACAGACGCTGGGAGGGGGCGGGGCGGGGGTGGCAAGCCCAGAGCCCAGCGCCTGCACAAAGATCACACCTTCTCCTTTCTTCTCCTTGGAGCCATTTTTCCATTGCCCCTTTGTTTCAGCTTATGCCTCCGAATACCAAGGAGGCCGTGGGTGAGAGAGAGAGAGAGAGAGAGAGAGAGACAGAGAGAGACAGAGAGAGAGACAGAGAGAGAGACAGAGAGACAGAGAGAAACAGAGATAGAAAGAGACAGAGACAGACAGGAACAGAAACAGAGACAGAGGCAGAGTCTATGCTGATTTGTAGGTGGTCTGGAAAATATGAAAAGAAAAGGAGAAGCACACAGAAAAGAGAAGAAGGACAGTGTTCCCAAAGCCCGGCCCCACCGCCTACCTTTGCAGGCCTTCCGGTGGGTGATGGGCTTGCCCATGTCGCGGTAGTAGCCCTCCTTGCAGTAGTGGCAGTGGCGGCCAGCAGTGTTGTGGCGGCAGTTGAGGCAGACGCCCCCACTCTTGCGCCCCGACAGCTTGTACAGCTCCATGTTGAAGCGGCAGCGCCGGGCATGCAGGTTGCAGTTGCAGGCTGCGGGGGAGGCAGGGAGAGGTATCAGGGAAGGGGTACTCGTGGAGGCCCCAAGAGACCCTGTCCCCCAACACCCTCCTTCTATTCCACTGCAGGGCAGAGAGGCAGTCTTTTCTCTGGGAGCTTCTTGGTTCCCCAGTTTGCATTCATAAGCACCATTAACCACCTCGTAGTACCTGAACCATGGCTGAGGCTCCTGCTTCCTCCCAGATGGAGACTGTTCATTTCCCTCAGTGCCTGGTCCACCTACACACCTCCGAGTTGGGAGGCAGAGGTGGCATCCTCCTTGTGCTTATATCCTGCTTGCTATGGGCTGACTCGTATCTCCCCACCTGCATTCATTTGCTGAAACCCTAGCCCCAGGACTCAGAATGTGACTGTGTTTGGAGACAGGGCCTTGAAAGAGGTGATTAGGTTAAAATGAGGTCATTAATCCAATCTGACTGGTGTCTTCATTAGAAGTGGAAATTTGGACACACAATAGAGGTACCAGGGGTGCACAGTACAAAGGAAGGACCATGTGAAGACACAGGGAGAAGGCAGCCACCTGTAAGCCAAGCAGAGAGGCTTCAGGAGAAACCAACCCTGCTGACACCTTGACCTCAGACTTCCAGCTTCTAGAACTGGGAGAAATAAATGACTGTTGGTTAAGCCGCCAGGTTCACGGTGCTTTGTTACAGCAGCTGAGCAGGCTCATGCGCTGCTTCCAGGCACCCACCTCCACCTGCACACACTCCCCCCTCCCTTAAGCTCTGGCCGCCAGGCCGTGCTCTCCTCCTCCCATTCCTCCTCGTGCCCCTGACGCTGCTAGGGCCTGCTGCGCCACCTTCCTACCCACCACCCACTTGGGCGACTTCCCACGCTGCTGACTTCAGGATCCTCTGGAGAGGGCCCTCAGCATCCTCCTCTCTGGTTCCTCCTGCCCACTCTTTCTCCTCTCTACCTGTTCCCTACATTCTCCTCAGGACTCAACACCCTTTCCCCTCCGCTCTGATGCTCTCCTGGTCGGCCTTGTTCACCCCTCATGGCAGGAGGACCGCCTCTGCGCTCCTCACTCCCAAATCCATATTTCCAGCTCCCACTCTAGAGTCACCACTTGGATCCAAAGGGGCCTCCCCTAAATCCATTCACTCTTCTCCATCCTACCAGGCCTTGGTCTCTCTGAGCTGAGCCCTCTATTGTATTCTCAAAACTGTAACCACAGTAGGAATTCTAAATACCAATCTGAGAACCTGCTACCTATTGAAAATGTTTCAGTGGCTCCCAGTTTTTCCCCTGGTTAAAATCTAAACCATTTCACACAGCCTCCAGGGAAGCAGCTGATCCTGCTTCCCTTTCTCACTCTTATGCTTCAGTGCCTAGGGCATGCCTTGTGTGAGGAACCCTTGCCTGCCCTCTCTGTGACTTTGCAGATGCTGTTCCTTGCCTCCTAGGACCCTCTTCTCCCGAGCCCACTCCTCATCTGCCTGCATCCTTCTCATCCTCCATGTCTTGGTTTCAATGTCACGTCCAGGCCCATTTTCACCTCCTACCAGCCTGGCTTAGGCACAAGGGGCCATGGGTTCCCCAGGCATCCCGCGTGGCCCCCACACAGTCCTCCTCAAACCACACTGTGACTCATGCTACCTGCCTTTTTCCTTAGGCCTCTAACACCAGAATAATTCCAGCCTAGATCCAGCCTAATCTTGCTCACTGTAACACGATTTGCCCTGCTTGTGTGTTAAGCTCATTTCAAATTGCATTTTATGTAATTTCTAAAGAAATACATTTTAATGCCAGACAGTTGAAAAACAAAAACAGAAAGGAAAAAATTGCACTCAAATTTCCACCAACTGCTGTTAACACAGGGGTTCTTCCTCACAGGCTTTAATTAACATTTGTTCAGCTGTGAAGCTATTTAATTCTTTCCTACAGACATGGATCGCACTTGTACATCTCGCGTTTGTAGCCTATTATCTCATAATGGTGAACATATTTTAGTGTCAGGTAACATTCTTCATAATTTTGAAAGGTTGTCTAGTCTGCTGCTGTACGGATATATGTAATGGGCTTGTTGGATCCGCAGTGGGTGCATTTAAAAGGAGGGCCTCCCTGGGTTGGGTAGTTAGGTTGTTTCCAGTTGTTCACTATTGTAAACAACCCAGGGGTAGCCACCTTTGAACATACGTATTTGCACTCTGCTCTGAGGGCTGCTGTACAGTAAATTTCTCAAGACAGAATTGGTAGTTAAATTTTGGATCAACGTGTCTTTAACTAGGGATCCAAACTGCCAAATTGCCCTCAAGAAAGGGTGTCCCATCAGCAGGATACGAGAGCTCCTATTTCGCCACATCCTTGAAAAGAATAACAATATTCATTTGGTATCAGCATTCTTTTTTTTAATCTTTGCCAATTCGTCTGGAAAACATACACACATGATTTTAATTTGCATGTCTTTGATTACCAGTGAGGTTGGATGTTTCTCCATGTGTTTGTTTTTCTATTTATATTTCGTTTTTTGTGCATTGCCTGTTCATGCCATTTGCCCAATTTTCAAATAAGGTGGGGTCTTTTTTTTCCATGATGTCGAGCGCTCTTATATATGATGGATTAAAACCCATTTGTCTTTCCTACCATACAAGCTGCAAATATTTTTACTGTTTCTTATTCATATATTACTTTTGTGGTTTTAAGAAACTATTTCCCTAATTTTTTCTCTGGTGTTATGATAAGCTTCTTTAAATGATCTTCCTGGAGTTACCCTCCAAATCACACACCTATTAGTCACTTAATTTACAAGTAGAGATGGACAAGTGCTTTAGAGGAGGTGCTGTGGGGAGACAAGAGAAGACTCAGCACACCTTACGTCTGGAAGCAGCCAGACTCCATATTAGGCCAGAGAATGATTCCGTTGAGCCTGATGAGCCTCCCTCAGCACCTCTAGCCCTTGGGGGCTGAGCTCAACTGTACAAAGAAAAAAACTGCAGCCACACCCTGCCTATTAGCACAAAGGACCCTTGTGCACACACAAGTTCACTGTCCCTCTGGACTCACTCGGCCAGACTAGGGTGATAGGTGGCTGCTCAGAGGGGTGAACTGACTGACCTACTTAGCCCAGGACCACTGAACCAGCAAATCGGGTGGGGGGGTGGAGTGGCAAAACTGGAATACGGGGTCTTCTGGCTCATGGTCCAGTGCCCCACAGGAAAGGACCCATATCACTGAAAGGAACAGCTGGGCTCAGAATATAGCCTGGAATTTGGCTCTTACCTACTAGCAGAGAAGTCACAGGGCCTGGCACACCTGCCCAGGGACAGGGATCTGGAAAGATCACCTTGGCCTCACTTCCTGAGGCCTCTCTCATACTGGGAAAGGCCTCAGTAACAGCATCTTCTTGGTCCTTCTTGGAGGCAGATGCTAATCCTTCATCCTCCTCTGTGAGAACAGCTTCAGCTTTCCTCCATTCCACCAACAGGGCCACCCAGCTTCTGAGCCCCTCCCAGAAGCTCGGCCCCCAGCTATACCCCAAGGGGAACCTTGGACTGGTATCTCTCTTCCATATGCACCTTGCACCAACAAAAGGTTCTTCCCAAACAACCGGCCACACAAAAGAAAACTCGGAGGTCTAACATCAAAAGGCAGGCCTCCTTTCTCTCCCCCATTTGGAGCTGTCAGAGGACATCAAGTGGCAATTGCCTACGCTCAACCTTCTGCAAAGTATTTTACAGCTTGTTTTCTTTTCTCTTTGTTTTATTTTCACTGCACAAATGGAAAAATGCATCGGGCAAAGCAGCTCACATCTGGATCCGTTGGCTCCACACAGAGATGTCGCCCAACTCCTTGCCTGTCCCCAGCCCCTTCCCGGGAGAGACACCTTAATCCCTCATGTCTTCCTGTTTATCTCCTTCCTCTCTAGGAGGCAAAAATATTGAGTATTCATTTCATGATCAGATTTCAAGGCAGGAAGGAAAGGGCAGCTTTGTGAGAACAGACAAGTCAGCCGGGGCGGCGGGGGTTGGGGGGCGGGGAGGGCATTGCAACTTCTAAGGAAGGCTGCCCTGTGAGGGGTTGCATCCAGTCCAAGGGTCCCCCACCCACCCAGTGAGAGCTGCTCTGGTCTAGACCCCGAGCTCTACGCCTACCTAAGCTGTCATGTAGGATCACCAAGGATACATCACATGTGGCTGCATTTTACATCCATGGGGCAGGTGGGAGGAGAATGAGAAACCCACGGACACATTCCCCAACCTGAAACCTGACAGGAAATGGGACCCAATAGATGAGATTCTATTTTCTGCTTCCATCAAAAGTTCTTCTAAGTTCTATTTTAACATATGCCAGTCACCACTTTTCCTTAAGCTTTTCCAAACCTCCTTCTCCAGCCTGGATTGTCCAACCTCTTGCCACACCCAGGCCAGTTCAATTTGACACACATTTAGGCACTCTAGCTGCATGCCAGGTCCCGTGCCATGGGCCACCAGGAGACAGGATGGACAATGCACTCTCAACTGTCCAGGTGAAGGGACAGATGAGAGACTCTTGCCATCGGTCTCTCAGATAAAGTGGGACAAATGCTCTCCCCAGATGCATTGTTTCCTAGAGAACTGGAACAGTATTTGCCCTTATATCTGCTAGCCCGGAGCAGACCTCAATATGTTTTTGTTGTATAAATGAGAGCAAAAAGTGAGTAAGTCAGAGAGAAGATGGATGGATGGATGGATGGATGGATGGATGGATGGATGGATGGATCGATGGTAGGTAGGTAGGTAGATATGCAGGACAAATGGAGGATTGCGTGGTCTGCCTAGACTACACCCCAACAAGGCATTGCCTTGTGACACTTGTGACACTTCTTTTGTTGTTGTTTTGAAGTACTTAATACTTGTCTTGCTGCATTAACACATTGATTTAACTACTGTCTGCTCAAGTAGACTGCAGTACTTTAAGGGGAAGAACCCATATCTGGGATGCCCTGGACTCCTCCCAGGACCCTGGGTAGGGCCTTGTACACAACAGAGACTGAATCTGCATCCATTAGTTTGACGAGTTTAGCAAACACAGATGTCGGCCCTCTCCCAATAACACCCTGATGAACTCACCTCCAATCCCACCAGGGCTAACCCAGGCCCAGAAAGAATCCAGTGGACATGATTAAGCCATAGCCTGGTCCTGTCTCTCGGGGAATCTGGCCCTGGTTCGCTCAAGGGCTCTCAATAGAAGAGGAAGCCCGTTGGCTATGGGCCTCCTCAGAGGCTCTGTGCTTGGCTCAGGGACCCTCTGCCCTTCCAGAACACAGGATCACTCCTGACATTCTTCCCTCCCTCCCACAGCAGATCTTTTGAAAAGGTTGCCCCATTGTTATTTCTGCAGCATAACAGGAAATTTTGGACTGACATATGTGGAGCTGAACTGTCCAAAATAACTGGCCCACGTATACACCATCGACAGGCTGGGGAGTTTGCATACAAGAAACTAGTCCCCAGCCCTGGGCTTCCTGTGCACCCCTGTAAGCACAGCTCTAGATCTGCCATCACTGGCGACCACTTGCATGTGTCCGGGCCACAGGAGCAGGCTGGGGCGTGGTGGGCACTTGCAGGGCTGGGGGCAGGTGCTGCTTTTCTCACCAGTTTCTTAGCTAATTTTATCTGTGGCTGCTGGGTAAGGAACATGAGACCTACTCACTGCACGAAGTGTTCACAATTTCCGGGGGTAATGGGGGTGCGTGGAGCGAGGATCAGAGCAGCGGTTCTCAACTGAGGGGTGATTTTATACCCTCCCCCCTCCCCCCCTCCCCCCCCACCCCCCCCCCCCCCGCCTGCAGACATTTGGCAATGTCTATAGACAATGGAGGGCGGTGCTACTGGCATCTACGGGATAGAGACCAGAGATGCCACTACATCCTCCCATGCATAGAACAGGCTCCCACGCAACAGTTAACCAGCCCAAAATGTCAACAGCACCAAGTGTGAGAAACCCTGGGTTTGAGAGACTGAGACTTCTCCACCTCCAGGGTATGTGAATTTTTATAGCCCTTTACTGCTGTTTAAGACTCTGCTCTCTAAGTGCAGATCCTATAGCTTTGAATGCTGCCCAGGGAATGAATGAGGTTCTCAACTTCGGCAAATGCGACTGAAGCCTTTAAAAGGACCAGATGCTGGTGTGAGTGCAAGCCAACAAGACCAAGACTGCCCTCCCAGGGTGGTAGACAGTGCTCTAGCGACACTCTAGAAACCTTCGCAACAGATCTGGAATTTCCAACTGTGCTGAGTGCTACCCGGACTGACAGTTGGGGAGGCCATTCTTCTGGGCTCTGTTAGGAACGAGGTAGAGGCAATAGGGCCTGAGAAGAGAATCAGCACAGCCAGAATAGTGTCACCAACTGAAACGTGCGTAGGAGTCACCCCAGCATCCTGCTCGGACGCAGATTCTGGTTCAGGAGGTCTGTGCTGGGGCCTGGGAGTCTGCATTTCCAATGAGCACCGAGGTGATGTTACTGCTGCAGGTCAGGAGACCAGCACAGGTTGGTGGAACTGGAACTAAACTGAAAAGAAATCAGTTGGAATTTAGGGCACTCTCTGGAGAGAGGGTCCCCAGGAAGGTAAGGGGCGAACTTACAGCGGGGAGTCTGTAATGGAATAGTGGGTGCAGACCTGGTTTAAAAGAAATGTCTCCTTAAACTATTGTTTTAGAATAATAAAAATATTTGAGTTATTTTTAGTTTGAGGTAATTTATATTTCTTTTTACTTACTACTTTGTATTCTACTTACTTAGAAATTGCTTGACGCTTGTTTATGAATTTTAAGTATCCGCCACCCCACCCCACCCCCCACAGTGGAATCTTCTCTGAGCCCCGTTTTCAGCTTCTGAAATGACCAGGCTGAGGAGTCACTGCTCCTCACACACCTGGCTCCTGCCAGCACCAGGGGGACACTCTGAGCTGGGCTCTCAAAGGGCTCCTTTTGAGAAACGCTGAGGCAAGACTGACCCAAGCATTTCCAGGGCCTGGATTCTTTTGTGTCTACAGCTGAGCTGGGCGTAAAAGAAATGATTGTACATGTGGATAAATCTGTGACACAGTCAAAGCCTAGCCTGTAGGTTTCACTTTACTAATAGAAAATCTGGTAGATCATGGATTTATTTATTCATTCAACAAATATTTACTAAGCACCTACCATGTTCCAGACACTAGGCATGGTGCTGGGGATACAACAATGAGCAGGACAGGTGTGGTCCCTGCCCTCCCGGAGGCTTGCAGATACTTGGTGTGATAAAAGTCTGGTTTGTGTTGCTGCCATTGCCACCTCAGTACAAGGTCAAACCCTACACCCAAACATGGGGCTCAAACCTGTGAGAAATCAACACACAATGCAGCGGTGACCAGGTAGGCAACCACTAAGAGACCGGAAGCATCTCCCAGGAGCAGCTGGGTTCCAGTCAAGGCTCTAGGGTTTGCAATCATTTGAAGGGTGCCTTGTATAAATTTTAATCTTACATACACTGTATTAAAATATCACCTAAACATGGCCAGGAGAACTGGACAATTCATTAGTCTAAAAGAAGAGTCAAGAGTCCACACTGGGTATGACAGGGCCCAGGTGAGCTGAGGATGTTCCATGGACTCTCAGAGGTCCCAGAGAACACATGAGGGAGGGCGTGGCACCTCGAAATATGAGATGGGGCCACCAATGGCATCCCCGACAGGACCTGCTTCTGCATTCAACAAATACTAAGGGAGTCCCTGCGACGTGTCAGCCTCTGAGTCGGGAAGCACAGCTGCTACAGGGTTAACACCCTAGCACTTCGCTGTCTCAAAACTTTGCCCCCCTCCTCCTTTTCTCCAGCTATGGTTTTCAATCCAAATCACCACTAACTCCCTCCCAAGACTCCAACATGTGAAAGTTCTCAAACGGGTGCCCAGAATCACTGGGTTTGCCTATCAAGACACAGACAGCTGAGCCCCACACCCAGAAGTCTCTGATCAGTAGGTTACAGGTGGGGCATGAGACTCTGCACTGCTAACAATTTCCAGGTGAGGTTGAACTGCTCTTCCAAGGGCCACACTTTGAGGACCACTGGTAATAATAACCACCAATAATACAGAGAGGAAAAAAGATATCTGAGGACAAGGACCAGAAGCCCACATGTAATGTAATTATTATTAAGTAAAATCAAATGGCACACAACTGATATGACACTATAAGGGAGCAAGGGCAAGAGGAGAATGAGCTGGACCTGATTTGGGAGACCGTGGACCTGCGCACTACTCCTGGCCCTGAAATTCCCCCAGGTGTGCGACCCCGGAAAGCCCACATGGCCTCCCTGAGCCTCAACATTCTCATTGGAAAAATGAAGACATTGGGTTTGATGATCTCTGAGTACTTTTCTGGCCTTTAAGGTCTATAGCTGCAGGACACCAAAACTCCTAGAAGGTAAGGAGCAGATTCACGTCAGCAGGGGCGCTTCAGGAGGGCACCTGGGAGTTCAGGAGAAGAATGCTCCAGGTGGGAACACATCACATGGTGGGACTATGCAGGCAGGTAACAGGACCAAGCAGTTAGGCCACCCCCAGCAAGGAAGATCATATAGATGGGGCATGATGATACCACGACCCTGAGGGGGCCCCCTGCAGGCTTCTGCACTGATGGTAGCCTTCAATAGGGGAACAGCCTCAGAAGGGGAGTACTCTACAGGACTGGTGACCACCTGGGTCTTCCAAAAGGAGGAGGTGTGGCAAGCATACTCTCTAGGGTACTCGGCAGAAGAAACCATTCTGAAGGAGAAAAAAATCCCCTTTGGGTGCACATGGGAGGCCCATGGGGCCATGGGGGGCTTTGGTGAGAGGATTTCCAGGAGAGCAGTTAGCAACAAGGAACTCCCTGGTGGGCCTGGGAGCCCCTGAAGCTAAGTTCTCAAAGCCGGGTTGGGGGGCCACTGACCTCTCTCAAAGTCTCAATGACGGCACCTCCTCTAGGGAAACAGACGTCTGAAAAGCCATAACTTTGTTCTTAAAATTTTCAACTTGAACATAAAATCCTTGCCCCCTGACCTGTGCTTTATCTCCGATATCAGAAACAGAATCGACAAGAGGTGGATCAAGGTGGTAGCAAAAATGAAAAAAGAAAAAACAAATAACTGGGAAATGCCTTCGAAACCCAGTCCTGGGTGTCAGTCAAGGAGGCTGAAGTTCCCTGGCCAAGGCAGGCTGTAGATGGTTTCTGATAAAGTCCCTGGAGATAAGTGGCCTGTGTTTGTCGAGGGCTTAGAGAGCTTTAGCTGAGTCTGCACACAAAGGGGCCCTCTGTCAACAGTCCTTCAGGCCACTAATAGGGCTGAGCAAACACTAGGGTAACAAGCTCTTCACACCTGTGGGGCCTGGGAAAGGCCGGGCCCTTTTGTCAAGATGTCAGACAAAAGAGCTGTTGGGAGCCCTTGCCCCAACCCAGCCAGACCCTCTGAGGCTTCTGGAGACGGGACTGGGGGCAGGGGGATAAGTCTGAGGTCTGCGAATCTTGCTCCTTCTTCAAGCAGATATGTGAACTCCAGCTGGGCTGGGCAGACTGGCTGATAATATGGCCCCTGAGAACAGGCTGATTGGTAAACGGACCTGAGAGGGCATTCGTGGGGCTGTGACTGTGGCCACAGCATGATTAAGGGTACCAGGGAGAGGCCAGCTCTCTCCAAAGCATAGCCACGGCCCGGTGGCTTTCTTTCTGGCTGTCTGGGACAACCGGCCCCTCCCCAGTTGACTGTGCAGGGCCATTCCCCAAATCAGCTTGACCTCGCCATCATATTTTCCACTGACTTTTTTCTCTGTAAACATCCTAGCCTTTTCTCTCCCTTGCCCTTTTTTGGAGGCTGCGCCTCCCCCTAAGGCTTTGAAACAATCCCCTCCTCGCGTCTCCCAGTCCTTTTGCTGCTAAGTAGTAACTCAGGGCTCCTGCTGCACAAGCATCCTCCTCTCTGCCTGACAGGGAGGCCCCTCTCCCTGCAGGACATGCCAGGGAGGCTCTGAGTCTTCACCAATTCTTTGTCTGCAGCACAGTTCCTAGGATCCTCCCTTCGCAGAGCCCCGCCCCAGACAGCTGGGGAGGGTGGGCCCTGCCTTGTCACCTCCCTCAGATAGACACTTCAGCCCTAGACCAAGCACAGAATTCCCAACTCCAATCAACCCTCCGCCCCAAATCCCTCTTCCAACACTCCTCTCACCTACCTTGTCACTGCCCTGTTCTGAAACTCTCCATGGCTGTCTACTGACTACCAGATGCAAACTCTCTTGTCCTCAAGGGTACTGGTTTCAAAACAGAGGTCCAGAGACGAGGGGTCTTGCTTCTCCCTTATGGTGGTCCCTATAAGAACACCTCCACCCCACTCCCACCCACACCCAAGATATCAGCCACACAGGAGGAGGAGGAGTCCTCCAGGGGCAGAAACAGGCTCTTGGGGCTGGTGCGGGCTTCCCAGTTTTCCCAGTTTACCCTCTTGTCATGGAAGAGATAAGAAAAATGAGGCCCCCATGGGCAAAGGAACCTTGCCAAGGACCTGGAACTAGTTAGGGAGCACACCTACCTCAGGGCTCCTTCCAGACCTCCCACATGGAGAGGATGACATGGCCTTAGGCAGAAAGAAGCTTGATAAACCCCTGTGGCTACTGGAATTCATTTCTGGAGAGGTTGTCTGAGGAAAACTCTGCCCCACTGCGGCTTAGGTTGGCAAGAAATCCTCTTTGCCTTGCCGCCTGTCCACCCTGCCCAGATGCCTGTCTGGCAGCATGAGGCTTCCTTCCCATCTTTTTCCCCAGAGGTGGTACACACATTTCCTGTGCTTTATTAAATGGACACATGAAGGCTGATTTGCCAGCCATGCCGGCCAAGCCCGGCCCCAAGCTCCCTGCGGTCATTCGCCGTAGGTAACGGGTCCCATCTCCAAGTCTGGCACATGCCAAGCTGGAGATGCCAGGCTGGGCTCCAGCGGCAGTGGGAGAGGCTGGCGGTGAGGGAGGTTTAATGACTTGCAGTCGATTCTGTTCGCCTGACACCAGGCAGGAAAACATGCAATTCTCAGGTCACCTTTTCCACTCTCTTCACCCTGTCTCACAGGTAGTGTCCCTCTGCATTTGACCAGTTATTTAATTCAACTCTTCAGTTAGCTTTGACTTGGGCTTTCGGCTCAGAAACCAACCTAATCTGCAGCCTCAACTGTTCTAGAAATACGACACTGCACACAGGGCCAGGTGAGCTCAATAGTTCGAGGCTCTTGCTCGTAAATACGAATAGGCTGAAACCGGGGTCCCTTGGGCCACTCCAGGTCAACACCAATGTACCTTCTCATTTTCCTAATTCACTCGCTAACCAGAGTTGCCAGACTTAGCAAAAAGGAATACAGGACGCCTAAGTTCAATTAGAATTTCAACAAAAAGTATTTGTAAAAGTATGCCCAAGTGTCTGGCGATCCTATCTTGAACATCTTCCAGACCCCAGTCAAATGCGTGCTTTGCTTAAAATGTATGATTTTATGTAACAGTTTTTAATCAAGAGAAACTCCAATCTTTTCAGCACCCAAAAGTCCCAGAAGAGGTTAAGAGGGCCACTCAATTCAAGAGAACCAGCAGAGAAGAGGTCTGTTCAGGCTTTTCTGCAGTTGAATGCTCTACCACTGAGCTATACTCTACAGGCTTTTCTGAACCCCGACGGTTGTCTGATTCTTCAGTTCCTATCTGGTCAGTGCCATCCTGTCCTTCCTTAATCACTTCCCTTTCTCCATCTGCTAAAAGAAGACAGAAATCTCTGTCTGAGACCACTTGGAAAAGTGACAGAAGGAAAAGACCCTGCCTATCTGATGACCCAAAAAGTGTTCTCCTTGCCAAAGACAGCGCTGTCTGTGCTGAGCAGACAGGGCACCTCACTGTCCCCACCATCTTCTCAAGGGGCCCCAGTATTCCCGAGCACATCTCAATTCCACATGCAAAGATCCCCATGTGGAATCACACTGTTGTTTATGAAGAAATGGAAGGAGAAAGGCAATTATGATCAGAATAAGCCAAAATCTTTACCCAAAAATGTCCATTTTCATCAGGACATGCCTCCTGGTGGAACTGATCAAACTCTAAACCCCAATTCTGAATCCAGTTATTTTAATCAAACCAGTAGGTAAAATTTATTTAGATAACAGAAAAGTGTTTATCCAATTGCAATTAAAGACTTTCGTTAAACATCATACCACTGAAGAAGGTAGGTGGCCTGCCAGAAAATTGAGAAAAAATGACAGGAAAAGGCAGATTCCAGCTGACCAAGAACAGAATGGGCAACCCCCGAGACAGAGTGATCTTGTCATTCCTGGAGGCATTAAAGTAGAGGAAAACAGTACAGATTCTAGTTCTAGGGAGCAGGTCAAACTGGGCTAATATAGCCCCTCCAACTCAGAGAGCCTCAGTGGAGATACTTCTCCACCCCTGGGCTGCGAGCTCCTTCCAGGTTTGAGGCTAAGACTGGCCTCATTAATATTCTTATACATGAGTTTGTAGAGGGGAGTCCTGAGAAGTCTTCCAGTCTATAAATGACCATCAGTCCTTGGGGTAGGAACTGTGCACACAGAAAGAAGGCAGCAGAAAAACTTCCTTGTGGGCAAATGTGGGGATTCATTTGCAGAAACCAAACCAGATGATCCTTCTGGAAGGATGTCCTAAGTTAACAGCTACAGCTAGGGAACACTGCCTGGGGGCTACAGGCACCACTTCCTCACGGGGAGTAGTCCGTGCAACCACAGCACTGATAGTGGAGGCTTAGCTCAAAACCAGCCAGTCTTCAAAGGCTTTAGGGCAAACTAATCTTTTGCAGAAAAGCACATAGAGCTGTGTGCTGAGGGACCTCTGGGGGCTCTAAGAAAGGGAAGACAGAGAATGAATGCACAGCCTGAAGGATGTGGTGAGCAAGTGGTGGGGAGCAGAGAGGGCAGAGGCAGGAGATGGGAGCAGTACTGGAAGATGGAATAGCTTATACCTGGCCACCTTGACCCACTTTAGCCACCATAAGCGTGACAGATGACTTGCATGGAGTCATCTCTATACACCAAGGTAAGGACCAGACACCCACGATGATGTTTACTCTTCACAACCTCCCCCTGCAGCAGGGATCACTGGCGTCCCACCTTGCACTCTACTACGCTGCTTCCTCCTCACAACCTCAGTTTCCCCATCATGAAGCATGCACCACCGCCTTCAAGGTAAGCCATGGAGATAAGTGAGGGATGTGTGTGAAAGGGTGCAGAGGTCTCCAGAGGGGGGCTCCCAATTCAAGACAGCTGCAGCTACCCAACCAATGACTTCAGGAAAAGAATCTCCTATCCCTCTTCCTCTCCACGGGAGGCACAGATAGAAAACTAGTATAAACACATTTGCTTTTCTAAACACCCCACACTATACAACTTATATATTATTCTCATCAAAGGAAGCCATACAAAATTTAAAATGGAGGCATAAGGGGCCAACTGTTATATGCTTTATCTACCCAACATTCTCTCAGACAGTGGATGAGGAGGGTACCATCCTGCGCATTTCACAGGCAAGGGTGGCAGGGCCGCTGGCGGGGCTCACACAGCTCACAGAGGGTGACTGGAGCCGGAATCCTGCTCGCCCCGGGTCCGAATCCTGGCTCGTTCCTTCTTTCTCAGCTACAAACGGTGAGGTTCCGCCCTTCCCCCTGGACCTTCACCAGTGACTTCGCTGACTGTAACCAGAATAGAACTATTTAAGGCACAGGCTGGGCCAGGCAGGGGTTGTTTTATGACAATAGTTCCCCTCAGGTAAAGTCTTTGGAAATGTCTTTTCTTGCCCTAAAATTAGGGGGTTTGGGAACCAGACAGGTTCCTTACAGAAGCAGGAGGGGGGGATCCACATGTGGATGCCCCACATTTCTTGGCCCTGGTGCTTCTGGCTGCTTTGCATTTGGCTAATTCCCCAGGCGTCCTCTGTAATTCCACAGTAATGTGGCTTTAATTGTCCCCAAAGCGAACTATTCTTCCTTTATTGTGCAGTAAATTTCCCTCTAGAGTTCAGATTTCATGCGCCTGCCCAAGCCAGGGAGCAAGGGGCCCCACCAGGCACCACTGTCCTCATGGTCAGCCCCTTGTCCTGGCCAGCCAGACCGTTCTCGTCCCTTGGCCCAGAGCTAGGAGCTCAAGACGGCCTCGGATGGAGGTCAGGGCCCCAGGGGCAGGCACACTGGGAAGGAGGCAGGGACTCAGGTCTGTGGTTCTGTCTGGAAAACGAATTAATAAATGCAAACAAGCTGTAACAGCGGGATTCATCAGGCTGAGTGGGGACTTGGTTTTATCCATTTGCTGTTCTGTTTCATCAGCAAATGCCACTGAGGCAGAAGCAGGAGCACAAGGTGCCAAAAGGGGACTCCAGGACCAGTTCAAATCTTCCACCTGTATGACCTAAGCCAGGTCACCTAACTTCTTCCAGTCTGTAAAGAAAGAGTAATTATAAGCGCCCCTTTAGCAGATGAGATCAGGCTAGTAAAACAGTGCAGAGGGTAAGCCTGGAGCTTAATACATGGGTTCAATTTGGTCTGTCACGCACTAGCACAGTGAACCTGACCTGGGGAGTATTTGTTACCCTCTCTGTGCCTCAGTTTCCTTATCTGGGAATGAGGACAATAATGCTGCCCACCTGTTAACAGCAGCTGACACAGGGGACCAGCAACTGAAGTTACTCTTGAAACTGGGATCATTTTGACAACACAGTTCCAGGCATCTGAAGAAGGTCTACTGGATGCTGGCGACACAAGGCTGGGATGGTCTCTGCCCTGGATGGGTTCTTCACGGGGAGACAGACACGGAAGCAGGGAATAATCCACCCAGAACACTCTGCCAGGGGAACGTCATGAACAGGGGGTCACCTCGGGGGTCACCCTTGACTTCTACAGGCCTCCATCCCTAGGGGAGCAAGGCAAGCCCATCTCGGAGAGGCTGACATGGTTAGTACTCAGTTTCAAGAGACTCTCACCGTGACAGTCTTTCCTTCCCAGAACCTGAACCATCAAGAACAGAATCAAGAACAGTACAGAAGTGCAAAAAAAAAAAAAAAACCCTCTCTGAGTAGCCAAAATGGCCGTCACCAGGTTTCCCCACTAAGATTGACGCTATTTAGCTCCAGGAGCAGCCATCTCCACATTCTTACTCTTTGTGTACATGGGGTTCTAACACAGCAAGAAGGGGGAGCTAAAGTCTGACACTGAGGTAGAAGACAGAACAAGAAGCGCATTAAGATCCAAACGCAGCATGCCACGTGAGTGCGCAGAGAAGGGCGAGCCACCGGGCACACCGCAGGAGGCCTCTGCTGCAGGAAACCAAAGTAACTGGTGTGCACAGAGTGGTGGGGCTGGTGGAGCCTCAGAGATGATCCCTGCACCCCTCTCCTTCCAGTCAGAGAAAACAGCCTCCAGTGGATCTCTTCGTCCGTCTAAGGCTCAGGCCTGTCCACCTCTCCCCGGTCACCTGGTCGCGTCTCTGCTTTGTCTCCACTCCTCACCCTGCCAGCGTCTTGGGTCAACCAGCATCTACCGGAACAAGTAAGCCGACGCCCAGGGCCTTGGGTCTGTGGTCTCTTTATCACCAGGAACGTCTCCTCTCCCCTCTACTCCCGTTCAAACAGCCAGCCCTTCTGGAGAAGTCGCGCCACAGGGAAGATGAATACTTCCACAAATCCAGGACCAGAGTCTCCCCAGCCACACTTAACTCCCTCATCGCGTGCAGGTCTTGGCTCAGCTGTTCCTTTTCAGTGAGGCCTGTCTCGAACACCCTACTTATAAACTCCCCTCCACAGCCCTCCCACAGCCCCCTCCTCGGCTTCGTTTTTCTCCACAGCACAGATCACATTACAGCACACACATACTTTACATATTGTTTTTGCTTATTAACTGTAGCATATGTATACTTTACATATTCATTTATTTACTAGGCTCACTCATCTAGAATGTAAGATCCTTGAGGGCAGGGATTTGGGGGGGATCATTTTTGTTGACTGCTACACCCTGAGGGCCTAGACCACAGTGCCTGGTATATAGGAGGTACATAGTAATATCTGTTGAGTTAATGAATGAATGAAGGACGGGGCGCCCTTAAGACTTGTCAATCTCTCTCCTACTTCCTGGAACGATTCCCTATTTCAAATACTCTCCACCCTCTTTAATTCTCCAGCTCCTACCATCTCCTTCCCCATCTCCACAACTACAGTTTTTTGGCCAAACTTCCTATTTCCCAGAAAAAATGGAAACTTTTAGTCAAGCGCTCCTACAACCTGCTGCTACCAACCTTGAAACCACCTTCATTAGGGCCGGCACCCTCTCTCTCTCCTCCCTCTGTGTAGATCTAGTCCTCCCACCATGTCTTGGACGTATCCCCTCTGCCTCTTAAGGAAAAATAAACCATCACCTATCCCTTCTCACGCAGATACTCAGCCTCTTCCTTTTGTTCCCCATTCTACTTGCAGTTTTGCTCACACTGCTCCCCTCTCGAAAAGCCCTCCCTCCATCCCACATCTCCCCTCAGCCACCTTCTCTCCTGGCCTTCTCCATTGTCTCACCTCTGGCTCATTCTTCAGTCTACCGCACTCTGTATTTTTTCTCCCCTTATTCCCCCAGAGTACCCATGCTAAGGCCACCGACAACCATGTCACTGCAAACCCAATCGATGCTTCATCTCCCCTATTAGACATCTCAGCAGGTTTGATGGCGTCTGCCACATCTCCTCTGCAGTCCTCGCTCTGATGTTCATAGCAGCATCCACGCCTGGTTTCCTTAATTAAAGTGGGAGTTCTCCCGGGAGAACTTGGGCCTTCTCTTCTCTCACTTGACTACCTCCCTTGATAACATCACCCAATTCAATTTTCATCTTCTTGAGGAGAAATGAGTCCCAGATTGATAGCTCTGGTCCAGAAATCTTCTCTGAGCTTCTGACACGTGTGTCCGACTACCTGCCCCACATCTCGGATCTCTCAAAGGCACTTTTAACTTAACATGGTCCAAGATCAGGGTCATGACAGTTCCTCCCAAAGCCAGTCGTCTTCTAGGACACGATGCTTTCATCTACTCACAAGTGCAAAGTGGAAATGTACGATTAACCTTTGTCAATTCCCACTTCCTCAACCTTGTTATCTAATCCATCCCTAAGTCCTGTTTACTTTTAAATTCCGAAAT
This sequence comes from Rousettus aegyptiacus, assembly GCF_014176215.1. Lineage (NCBI taxonomy): Eukaryota > Metazoa > Chordata > Mammalia > Chiroptera > Pteropodidae > Rousettus > Rousettus aegyptiacus. The sequence goes on from NW_023416309.1 coordinate 72,228,945, forward strand.
CTCTCCCATATTTCTCTATGTCACCATCACCCTGGACCTGCACAGGAGTCATGAATTTGGGCTTTACACCTATCCAAGAGCTGGCTTGTGGTTATGAATCCTCCAGAGACCATCTTTTCCCCTCCATCCAGTGAGAAGATCAAAACAGGCTGGCCTCCTCATTCTCCCCTTCTGCACAGCACGTCTATGTCTCGTGGGCCTTTACACTGAGAGTGTAGTGCTTTAGAGTCTAAGCTTTCTATGGTCGTCTCCTGTTAGACTTCTTGTCTTTACCTCTGGTCCTGAGTTCCTCAGAGCTGAGGTTCCAGGTCACAACTGTTTGACAGATACCCTCACATCTAAACCCAGTCCCATACTTGCTCACCTCCATAATTCCACTTTCACTTTGTGGGCTTCAACATATCTCTACTCTCTTATCATCTCAGTGATGCATTTTTTGTGTGTGTGTAAGTGTATGGTTTTGTTTATTTCTTAAAATTCATTCTATCATTTGTTTCTATTTTTTCCAGAGGCAGGGTATCCATTCCGCCATACTGCCAGAAGTGGGAGTACAGATAATCAGTTGGATCTGATGCCACCATCACTTTAGAGCTCTAGCTCTTTGTTATGGTCCATGGTGACAACCTCCCTTGCCCATGATCCAGAGCGCACACAGCCCACACTGCCAGATAATTCCTTAAGCAGCACACAGTTCTCCTAGACAGCTGTAAGTGTGTTGGTTTCAACTCTCCAGTGTGGCCGGTGCTTAACAAACTGAAGGTAACAACCCTTTAGCAGGTCATGAGATCAGTTTAATAGGTTGTGGAACAGCATTAAAAAACAAACAAACAAACAAACAAATCCCAGAAGCGAACAGAAAATATTAGGGTAGACCACACATAGTAAGGGTTCATTTGGATGAATAGACAGACACACAGACAGACAGATAGATGGATAGGTAAATGTACTAGGTCATAGTTCGTAATAGTAAATATATTTTTACTATGTGTCATAGTCCAAAAATGTTTAATTTAAATTCCACTGATTGTGGTTATGGCTGGTCCTTGAGGACGAAGGCCATGTTTTATTTCTCTCCTGTTCTCTTACTGGACACAGAAGCATGCTGGGCTCACAGGAGGTTCTTGGCAAACACTGAGATACATGGGATTGAGTGAGTTCCTGGAGAGAGTGAGGGAATCGTTTCTCTTGGAACTAAAATTTGTTAGGTCCCAGCAATCTCTCTGCCTGGACCTTGCCAGGTAAAGGCCAAGTCTGTCCTTGCAACAGCCTGATCTTCTACCCTGAAGCCAGGGTTTGGTGAAAATCAGTTTTCTTCTGTACTGCTTCAGGGGAGTCTGATAAGTGTGGATGGTTGGTTGGTGGCAGGTCTGAAAAATAGGGACTGTCTGCAGGGGCTCGCTTTGCCCTCATGTGCTCAGTTCCCACCTTTGTAGCATCAGGTCTAGGTTCCTGCACTCCAACCCACCTCCTTCCTCCTGTATCCACACCACTGCCCAACTAACAGGTCTAAATTGTCTCTTTTATCAGACTCCTTGTCTGATAAGAAACCTGCCCTGGCTCCACAGAGCCTAAAGGACACATCTAGATTCCTGAGCTTGGCATTCGAGGCTCCTCACATCTCCCCAATCCCTTGGGTCACCCCTACGACTCCCCTCCACTGCAAGCTGTGCTCCAGTCCTGTCCGCCTACTCATTCTCCCTTAAAGACCCCTCTGACTAAGCCCCCTCCACTACGGCAGCCACAGACTTGACCCAGAGCAGCCATCCCAATCTCCTCTACCACACACCACCTCAGAGAACAGCACACTCAGGTACACCCAGGAGCTGCAGTCCTGGATGGTCTGCTTACGGCAGGAGGCCAGCCTGGGGCACACCCGGTGGGAAACTCAGCACCAGAAGATTCCTAGCCAAATCCAAGACTCTCTTCAGGTCCCCATTTTCAGCCCTCAGGTCCTAAGCTCTCTCCCTTATATCCCATCCCTGTCACCCCAAAGTTCTGACTGCCAGTCCCCTAGGCCTGGTACCTAACACAACTGCTTTGTCTTGTCCACACTGCTGCCTGCACAAGAGTCTTATTTCCTTGTGTCTTTTACTTCTTCATCTGCCCATGGCAGCACCCAGCACCTGGCTGTCAGTACCCCGGGTGGCACTCAATAAGTCAGTGCGGATGGATTGACTGATAGGGAGGGGATGCCAGAGTCCAGGTGGGGGAGGGGAGGTCGTCTGGCTCTGTCTCCCACCGGGGCAAGGGCCCTTGTTGACAACATGCAGAGAGAGGGTCAGGTTAAGTTCAGAGACAGGCAAGTCTGGGATCCCGAGCCTCTTGGAAGCAGCATGTTCTTGTCTTTCTTGGCCGCCACCCTTGCAGGAGGCTCTTGCAGAGGAGAGAGGACAGAGCTGAGAAAATCGTGGGCACACATGCGACAGCCAGACTGAGTCCTACCCCTTGACTTTGTTGCCCTATTACAAAGTCTATTTGAGCTTCCTAGGCCTGGGGCAATATCTCACCACTGAAATTTATGCAAATGAAATAATGAACAATTTAGGGAAAGGAATGAAATGCAGAGCAGAATCCAAACCACCCCAGACACCGCCTGCAGGGGTTTTCGAGTTGAGCAATCATTTTAAGACAATTTAAAGTCACTCGCCGGGAAAAAAACACTGGGATTCCTGCAAACCAGCAGGCCCTGTGGCTTCAGGAGGTTGCTGGCCTCATTGTGGGAAACTGGGAAGGCTGGCTACAGAGGGGACATGGAGCCTATCTTGTTGCTTACTATTTTTCACAACAGGACTAGCAGGAGGGACTTCAGTGGGTCCTGCCCTGAGCAAACTGCAGGGACCCAGCCTCCGGCCTGAGCATCCTGAAACACCACCCACCTCCTTCCTGGAACCAGACATGGGGAAAGCTCCGGGTCCTGCCCAGGACACCCAAAATGCTTACCAACTCTTACTAGTAGAGACTTGCCTGCCCCAGCAATAGGGAACTCTATGTACTCAATCATTCATTCATTCATTCATTCACTCATTCACTCAACAAACCTTCATGGAGTGCCCACCAACCTGTGTGGCAGGAAGAGGGGAGGCACAAAATGAACAAGAGAATCAGTCACTGGCCTCCAAGAATTTATAGTCAAAGCACAAATGAAACTCAAATTCCGGGCACCGATAATGTGCAAGGAGGGTTTAGAAAACTCAAAGACCATTTCTGACAGGGCAGACAGCAATCATCAGGGAGGATGTGTCACCTGAGCCAGGCCTTGAAGAATAGATAGGAACTCGGTATATGGGGGATGAGAGAAAGGAATTCAATGCAGAGGAAATGGAGTAGGAAAAATACAGAATAACATGGGAGCTGGGATCATCAGCCTCTTTCCTGATTCCTGAAAACAGAGAATCTGCCTGAATGAAACGTCACTTTATTTTTTTCTTACCATCCACTCATAACCCTTCTTAAGCATTAAAGAGATCCGGGTCTTCCTCACTCCATCTACTTTCTGCCCACAAGTAAGAAGCAGGGCCAGGACGAGTAAGGAAGAAAAGGTTAAAGGGACAGGGATTCCCTCCAAATGCCATAAGGAGCGTGTGGCAGGACTAGAGGAGAGGGTTTGCTCACTGGTTCCCAGGTCTTTTCTCTCTCTCCACACTGCATGTTCCCAGTTTGCAAGACTAGGGTTGGGAGCTTCCTAAAGATCAATTTCTTAAAAAAAATTAAAAAATTAAAAAAAAAATAAAGCAAAGAAGGCATAATGTTGCAAATTAATAAAGCTGAGGGGTGGGTATATAGGCATTCATTTAACTATCCTTTTAAAACTGTTATTATCCTATTCACTATTTCAGAATAAAATACCTTTCAGTTTGGTTTGGTTTGGTAAAGACTGAGTAACGGAGACCAGTGTTCAATCCACTGGCCTGGTGATGGAAAACTTCCCTGCCTATTCCTTTCAGGGAAAACTGTCCGTTCCACGGCCTGCGACAGCTTCTCTTTTGGAGAGACTGACTCTAGAAAGATTCCAGAAAGCAGCATGGGTCAGAGCACTAGGAAATGCGAGGAAATGGGCTGAGGGTTTGCAGCAGGGAGTGAGGAGGATAGATGCCATGTGCAAGCGCGCAGGTGTGTCCGTGGGGCTAAGACACGGAATGCATCCCGGTGGGGAGTGTTCGCACTCTAACTGTGAGCCAGGCTCAGTCAATACTCAGTGACCCTCGGTCTGGTACAGGTAGGCCCAGGGCTGGAACTCTAGTCTCCCCAAAGCAATGCCAGTCCAATCCCCCTGTAAACTCTGGCAGGCAAATCTCATTGCCAGAAGGGCTGGGGTTGACCTAAGGGCAAGGACTCCACTGAGACTACTCCAAAACCTCAATCTGATGAGACAATGGCATCAGAAATAAGAGTCTAGTCTCTACAGAAAGAACAGGTTCTACAAACATCATTAGAAACCAATGTCGGGGACTTTACGATTCGGTGGGCTCCAAGGAGCATGGGTCTTAACCCAATCCTAGGCTCCAGCGGTTAAGTGAGAGTCTGACGGTCACAAAGGACTGAGTAGTTGACTTCTGAGAGTGGCTAACGAATGAAGACTATCCGGAGCAGGAAACAAACTAAGTCTTCCAAGAACAGGGGACAGCATATGCAAAGGCTCAGAGGCAAGAAGCAGCTTCGCGTGAGAATGACACCAGTGAGGTCTGGGTGGCAGGAAGGCTACATGGGGGGTGGCAGCTGGAGACAGGCACAGAAGTAGACAAAGGTGTGCTGGGGGCAGGGGCACTTTCAGACCCAGATGGCCCCTGTTCTCACACACTTTCCATAGGACAGTTACCCTCCGGTGGTGAGGAAAGACCAGATCAGGGGGGTGATGAGTGTGGAGATGCAAAGACCTGGCCAAAGGTGAGCAAAGACAAAGACCTCCGCTGAAGGAGTGGGGACAGAGAGGAGAGGACGGACCTGCGAGTCAGGAGGTGGGGGACACTGTGCCTCACTGGGCTCCTGAAATAGATAGGGTTGCTAGTCTCCAGGTAGAGAGCTCAAAGGGTTGGGTCCAGCGTAAGAGGATTAGAGGTGCTGGGGAGGGGCATGTGGGTGGGGTACCCATTCAGAAGGCAGCACCTCCTGGGCCTGGAACCCAGAAACAGGCCTCCCGAACTAGACCATCAAATCCTGGAACAAGTTTGCTCACCTCTCTCAGGACCCACAATATTGAGCAGTCCAGGCGAGGTTCATTTCAGGTCTGCAAATACCTAGCAAGCAGCCACCATGAAAAACACCGAGGCCTCAGGCTTAAACTCTGCACTCTGTGATGCAGGGGCTGTGTCTGCACACTCACCTTGTACCTGGAAGGGTCCCGGAAGGGCAATGAGCACGAGCATCTGTGCCCTGGACAGGCGCCTGAAAGCACAGGGCTGCACAAAAACTGGTTTCAACAGTTATTCTGATGGTTCTCCATTCTTGCTACACAGTAGACTCACCCAAATGGAGTATTGATTAAATCCCATTAATTAGTCTAAATGAGGCCCTGGAGTGGGCAGTTTTTTAAAGCTCCCCAGGTAATTTTAACATACAAGACCCCTCACCCCTACCCACGGAGACAACCTTTGTTTTTCAAATGAGATTCAGAGAGATTGGTCTAAGGGAGAGGTAGCTGTGACCCCAGAAGTGCAAAGAATGTGGGGAGCAGGGGGTGCATCCAGTTACCAATAAGGAGAAACTGGCAAGAAACCAGTCATTTTTAGGGCAAGAAAAGAGCTACTAACAGCCTCAGGAACAAAGGGGTCCCTATTTTAGGGAGAGCCCCGTTTCTGTGATTGGTGGGGCTTTTAACAGCCACTAGAAAGGCCCTTTTCACAGAATGGAAGACCATGGCCAGCCCATTTCGTTTTAGCTCCAACAAGAATGAAGCAAGGGCCCCAGCTCACACATCCCATGGTCACTACAGGTCACGACAGGGAGGAGAGATGGCTCTGCACATCCTGAGCTGCCCAGATCCTTCTGCAACACATCTTCAAGCAGGCACCTGACCTCCTGGCCACGGCTCAACAGGTCCAGCAAGTGAGGACTTCAGCCAGACCACCTCTCTAAAGGGCAAGTCAGGCAAGGAGAGACACCTGGAGCTGCCGGCTTAGTACCCTACACCTGCCTTCTCAGAGGCCTCCAGAGGATGTAATTAGCTACACCCCTTAGACACCCACAGGGGTAGCAGACCTCCCCACTGAAGAGGTGCAGTCTCAGAGACCCCTGGAGGGGACGGGAAGGGGACTAAACAGTTGCCCAGGGCTTGGAGAAGTTGGCATGGCTCTGGGTGGTGAATGTGTGGTCGGCAGTTACAGGGGAGGGAGAACTCATCTCAGGCTGTGAGCATTTCCAATCTGTGCAGGGATGTGGCCACAACCCCTAACCAATGGCATTTAAAATACTCCAGGAGTCAGGCTGGACCACACTCATTCTGACCCTCAGTCAAATGGAGCTTTGTATTATCCATGTGGACATGTCATTCATTTCTTTGCTGATTCACTAAACATACAGAACAGCCTTATGCCAGACACTGTGCTAGGCCCAAGGGGCACCACGGGGCGCGGGATGTGGTAACTGGCTTGAAAAGTTCGTATTGTAACCCAAGAGGTAGGCATGACCTAGGGAGTGGGCCACCTGCTAGAGGGAAGAGACTAGAGGGTGTGCACAGGGAATAAGGGTTCAAAGCAAGCGAGGGACTCAGGAGTTCTCCAGGGGGCCAAGGGCATTCCTGGCAGGTGGAAAAGCAGGAGCAAAGGCCTGGAGGTGGGAACGTATAATGTTCATATAGCTTGCGGAAAGCACATAGCTTATTAGTGGACAAAGTGAGGGAATGGTGAACCCAGAGTGTGAGTGTGAGGGCCTGGGAGAGAGGAGGAAAACGAGTACCTGGTTAGGTGACAAAGGATTGAGTGGGTGCTATAGAGAAACCACCCAAAAAGCTGGTCTTTCAAGGACCAAAGTGCTAAGCCCAGATTTCTATTTAAAGAAAGAATTCAGAGAGGCTGAGATAATCATTCATTCATCAAAAAGCAATCGAGGAAATACTATGACCAAAACAAAGACAAACAATCTGACCATGTGCCCCAAGAGGCCAGAACATAGTGGAGGAGAGGCCAAAATGGACCATTTAAAAATGGGGTAAATGTACTTTATTCATTCATTCAGCAAGTATTTATTGAAAGCCTAGCTGCCAAGGCACAGAGAATTCAGCAGTGAACAGACAAAATTCCCTGTTGCCAGGGACTGAATAGACAATGGACAGGCACAAAGGAAATCATACGGCATGTAAGAGGATAAGTGTTATAAAAAAACAAAAAATGAGGCAGGAAAGGAGGATAAGGTGTGCTGGGTGTCGGAGAGGAATGTTGCGATTTTTAAATCATGGAGTGGTGGCCATGGAGGCCTCATTGAGTAGGTGACATGTGAGTAAAGACCTTAGAGAAGTTAAGGTGTGAGCCATGTAGATATACAAGAGAAGAACATTTCGGGAGAAGGAACAGCCAGTGCAAAGGCCCTGAGGCAAGAGTGTGCCTGGCAGTTTGGAGGAATAACTAACTAGGAGACCATAATTGTAAAACACACAGGGACTCAGGGAAAGGACAGAGGGAGGACACTTAACCCAGCCCCAGGCAGAAGGAGGACAGAAAAGGTCCCGGGTAGATGTAAGCCTAGCCTAAAAATTAACAAGAGAAGAGAGTCCAAGACACTAAGATAATCGGGATTCAATGCTCATCAAAATTGGCAAGAACATCCCTTGAGCCACAAGATGTTACAAACCTGAGTGAGACAGGGTGGAGCCGGGAGGCCATTCAGGTGTGGGCTGGGAGCCTGAAGCAGGGTGGGGAAGGGGGAAAGAAGGAGGAAACCCACACCTGGGGTCGTAAGCCGGTGCTTGAAGTGGGAAGCATGTGGGATGCCCTGAGGTCTTTAGGGTCCAAAAGATGTCAGGAACCAAAGGGAAATCCAGAGTGGGAGCAGGTCTGGGAAAGCAGACAGATTTAGCCCCGGGTAGTTGAATTTGAGGGGCAGCCAGTAAGAGCTGTTCCCTCCTGGGTAGCTGGCCAACCAACTACAGCTTTGAGGAACAGAGAGGTCTCCAAACAAGATCGGAAACTCCTGGCGGACAGGCACTGAGCCACCTACTCAATCTTTGATCACCTCCCCTAACACCTAGGAAAGGGATCACCTCCCTCCATCCTTAGGGTTACTTCCATCTTAACAGCCATGAATAGGCGACCAGCACATGAAGAGCTGACCTATGGGAATGGCAGAGCTGGGAGGAAAGCCACATCTGTCCCACCCAAAAGGCTCTGTCTTCCCCCATCACCACCACCACCTGCCTCCCAGAGGTGAGAAACCCAAACTCGCTGGCTGACTCACGTCAAGACAGAGAGCAGAAGAGACAGCCATTGACCAGCCTGACCCAGGAGTCACCAGGCTCCCACCATGGGTGTCCATGTAAGCCCTTGATGGCTTTCAGGCACAATGACATAACTTCTCAGAGATTCCGAGCATTGGCACGCGGAGAGCACGCTCCCAAATAAGGCGGCTTCTTCTAGAACTGATGCTCAGGCAGCTGGATCACTGAGGAGGTACAGACACCATCACTGGCCCGGTGAGTTCCCAGCTTTCAAACTGTTTGCTGGACTGAGATGTCATCAGTCCTCAGATAAACATCTTTCTCCATTTTGCCATCCCTGGAACCACCACTGGCCAGGCAGCTGGGGTCACTCAATAGTCACCAGCTGCACATGAGCATCTAAAACTGCAGCGTGGGAGGGGACAGCGTAGAAAACACAATAGCGGACGACTCAGAGTCCGCAGATATTCGGGGGCAGATGCTGAGTGGGACATGGTTTGGGGGCATTCCTGACCTCACTGGTTTTTTTCCTTTTACCTTATGCATTCAAAAGAACCTTAAACATGATGAAATTCACTGGGTCGTTCAGAATTCAGGCACTTCAAGGGACCATTTCCTCCTAGAGAGGAAGAGTGACCAGGGGAAGAAAAGCAACTAGTGAGAGACAGCAGTCAGCCCAGAAGGCCCAGCTGAGACTCACAGTTCAGCATTCTTTCCACCACATCAGGCGGTTCGGCGTGTCCGCCTCCATTTCTGACTCTGCTCTTCTCTCCGAGTGGACTGGCCCTCTGGGGCCTTCCAGGCAAAGTGCCTTTTAATGAGGCCCACTGGCGTCTCCAATGGATGCACTGTAAACCCAGTTGCATGTTGGCTGGAGTGTTTTTCAATTTCCTCAGGTCTGAGCTCTGCAAAGACGTAACTGAGGGTGTTAATCTCGGCCCTCGCTTTTTTGCTGGACTAGGTAATGAAAGCAAGCACTGCGCGGGATAGTATTACCGCAGAAAGAGGCCTGGAGATGAGAGCCAGTCCCCTGATTTTGCAAGTGAAGAAGGAGGCCCTGGCCCGGTCACTCAGGGCAACATCCAAGATGGGGCTGCAGGCCCCATGGCTCATTTTGAAATTCTCTTTCTTCTGTTCCATAGCACCTCAAATAAATGTCAAATGGGATATTTCTGAACTCTAGGGACCATTTCTTTCTGTTCTCTCAGTGCCTGGAAATTCCAGGAAGATTCTGATGTCGGTCACGACTCTGCACTCAGTATAGGTGAACGTCAGCCAGGCAGCCCTGCGAATGGGGCAGGACTGGGACATTCTAGAGGTCTTGAAGGGTGCGGAGAAGGGCCCCCTGGTAGTATACCAAAGGGAGAGCCATGCCAAGGACCCTAGGTTCTTCCTCCTTCCAAGAACTGAATCCAAGAAAAATATCCAGGTGCAGCCGTAAGTTCTGACAAAGAACATTAGTCTAAAAAAGGGAGTCTGAGGCAAGGGGTGGATATGGGAGAGGATGAGGGGCAGTACCTCCATTGTGCAGTGGGGACAAGGAGAAATTCATGGGCCAAGCATAGACGTCAGGCTAGGGAGCCACCTCCACCTCCCTCCAGCTCGTTCCCTTGGTCCAGGGCTGACCGCCAGGATTATCGTGTTCAGGGCTCATCCTTCAATACCCTCCCACTTCACTGGTGAACCACAGGAAGGTTCTGGAGGGGGTGGATTGGATCAGAAGCTCCTGCTCCTGAACCGCAGAGGCCAGGGTAGCCTAGGATACCCTTAGATGAACTGAAACTTTCTCTTCCTGATTCCTAGGAAGATTAACTCCACCACAAGCCTCTCATGTGTCATTAGCAAAATCATTGGTGGTAGCATATTTTCTCAGGAGATTTTCCACCATTCCCCAGGGCTGGGCTGCAAATACCTGGTACTCTCCTCTCTGCCCCACTGAGCCCTCAGTGGTTTTTAAGACCAAGTGGTCTTAGCAGCAGCTGAGTTACATCCAGGGAAATCAGGCAGTAGAGCCTGGTCCCTTCTCCTCTGCATCTGCCTCCCCTTCTGTACATCTTGCTCCCCAGCCTGTACCATGCTCCCCAGGGCCACAAACTGGGGCATAGAAGCCATTGCTCTCACCCTTCCCAACAGGACCTGCGTCCTCCAACAAGCTTCGGAGTCGCACAACCACCTAAGAAGGACTTGGGATCATTTCTTCCCTTTTTCTTCTACAAGTAGGTCACCAAGTGCTGGTGACACCACCTCCCACAAGGATCCCAAATGTTCCTACTTCTCTCCATCACCCCATCTACACCCAAACCTCCATCATCTCTGGCCTAAAAACTCCCAAGTCTTCCTTCCGCCTCCTACAGAGCAGCCATGGTGATCTTATGAAAATATAAATAGGATCATATCACACCTCAGCTCAACACACATACCCTCAGCTTCCCTTTACACTTGGAATAAACCCCACACCCCTTCTCTGGCCTCACACATCTAGCCCTTGCCCGCCTCTCTGTCCCTATTTCCCCTGAGGCCTCCTTCCTCCCACTTCCTCCACCCATCGCTGACTTTCCCAGGTCCTTCTTCAGGATGAACATGGAATACACAGCAGCCTGCCGCACAGCCCCACCCATCCAGGTGAAAAGGAGCTCATCAGCTCCTCACATAAACACCATCCTGGCTCCCCACTGCCTAAACACAAGCCCCCTCTAGCTGGCCTGCCACAGTGCGATGCTCTCAAGGCCATAACTTCCGATGTGCCTGAATGTTTCCCTACGTGTGCTTGTCCCCTGTGGCTCCCACCGCACCCTCTGACCACAGACGTCCTACAAGTTGTAGGAATGGAACTCCAAGCCGTCCTCCTTCCAAGACCTTCCTCACAGTTCCAAGACCCTGAGCCAGGCAAGCAAGAGTGGGCCATGCAAGGGCATCCCTGGGGGCCAAATGAGGTCCAAGCCCCTTCACATGCCAAGGGCTTTCCATACCCCCTTGCTTTTCATTTCCTTCACAAATCAAAGACGTGAGGTCCACTCATCTCCCATCCTGACTGCCCTTTACCTCTATGTCACCCACGTCACTAGGGCCTATTAAATTCCTTAAATGGTATATTGTTCTCTAATTCTTTCAAAAGTCTCTCTTGTTCCCGCCCCATTTGTCACTCACTCATTCATTCATCTCGATTCTGCTTTGGGGTCAGGCTGACTGTGGGTGACTCTCAGTCCTGGCACATGTAGGCTGGATGGACAATCTTTGGCAAGTTACTAAGACTTCCCTGAGCTTCAGGTTTCTCATCTGCAAAACAGTCATAACACCTAATTTAAAGGCTCTTCAAACACCTAATTTGAAGATTAGGTCAGATAATGTGACAAAAAGCCCAGCACAATAAGGGGCAATAATATTCCGCATTAGTGAATATTTACTGAGCATCACTCTTTGGAAGGTTGAGTGATGGTGAAAAGAAGGACAGAAGGCTTTTGCGGCGCTTGCAGCACACGGGAGGTGCAGGGAAGACACACACGTGCGCGACCTCAATAACAACTGCACACACGCAGCATGTGCCCAGCACTGTAAAGTGTTCTTATGTACTAACTCATTCCAACCTCACATCAACCCCGGGAAGCATCACTCCCATTTGACAGATAAGGAAACTGAGGTGCAAAAAAGTTAGGTCATTGGTCCAAGTATCAAAGTAGTGGCAGAGTCAGGGTTCAAACCAAGGCAGGCAGGTCCCAGGGTCTGGGAGCTGGAAGCTCAACCACTTGACCACTTGGCTCGTGCCGTGGCTAACAGGATAAGGGCAAGCACTGAAAAGCGGTTTTCTTTTAACTCCCCACAGCATTTACTATCATTTAGGGCACAAAGTAGGTAGGTGGTCAGTAATTAAACTATGATCCGTGAACAGGAGACCTCTGCAGGATTTCCACTTTATCCTCTGGCTGCTGCCTGGCCATCGCCGGCTCCTCCTCATTGTCTCTATCATTGTCAGCGCCACTGGAAAAGAAAGCATGGCTGAGTGTGGTCTGAGGGCGGCCCAGGCCCATCGTAGGTCCTGGGTGTGGCCAAAGATCCCTTGGAAGTCTGGGCAGACCACCCAGCAGGCTTCCCACCCACACGTTCCCTCTGAGTTCAGGAAGTGGAATCGGAGAGAAGCCGGAGGGAGGAGAGCCCAGGCAGGACATGTCTGTCCGACCAAATGTCATGGCAACAGCCCAACAACGGGAGTGAGGAAGGGGCATCCCTGCCTCGCTCGAGCTCCGTGTCCTCTACCACATTTCCACCCTGAAATCCCGACCTCAACTCAAGAAGGAAAAAGCAAGGAATGTGCCCGGCACACCCAACTATGGAAGAAAAGCTTCTAGGAGTCAGAGAACATGAGTCAGCAGAGTGGGATTGCTGATTTTTAAGAAAAGCGGATGTGATTAAGAGATGTGGTAGAACTGAGGGACCCTTGCTGACACAGACCGGCCTCTCCTGCGTACCGGGCACTGTGCAAGGAAGGCTTAGGGGCAGGGCACAAGCCGAACATTACCAACAGACCTGAGCACTTGCTGGTTATACTCAGGATCCCTGGAAAGAAGTTTTAAAAAATACAGATTATTTACTTTCACCAGGGAGGACAATGATTGTAAATATACTCAAATATTTGGAATAACAATGTGAACAATTGCTGGCATTTCGTGTGGTGTTGTGCCATTCGCAAAGCTTCCCGAAGTTTTAACGCGTGTCACCAGCCACAAGAATCAAAACAGTGTGAACTGGCATAAGAATAGAGAGAGACTTTAATCAAATAGAAAGTCTAAAATGAGAACTCTTTATTTCATAAAATGGGGCGTGGATTGGGGGAAAAAAGGAAGGTGAGTAATAAGTTGTGCTAGGGCAACTAGTTTACCATTTGAGAAGTATAAGAGTTATAATCTACCGAGATATTTCAAACAGATCAAAAGTTTACATGTAAAAAGTGAAACTGCAAAAATTACAGGAAGAAAATTTAAGTCGATATTTATATAATCTTGAGGTCGAGAAGGCCTTTCTATAGGCAAAAACTGTAAAGCGCATATTTGAATATACGGCAATTTTAAACTTCATTTGTCAAAAAACACCGCCACAAATTTTAAAATTTAAATAACAATAAAGTCAATAACAACCTGAGAGACAAAAAAAATGGAAAGTTATGGTCTTTAATATATAAAGAGTTCATTAAGAAAAAAAGGTATGAATACCACAATAAGTAATACACAAAATCTAAACTTAAAAAATGTAAAAACTTCCTTGTTAATTTTCAAAAACATACAAATTAAAACAACCAAATACCACTTTTTATCTTAGAGTGCAAACAAATCTGAAAACGGCCCAAACATCCAAATTTAAATGCCTGATTGAGTCATGGTACATCCACAGATGCAATGCCACATAGCCACACAAACGACAGGTTAGAAGACTATCCAATAATATGGAAAGATGACGACAATATATTAAGTGAAAAGTTGTGTGACTGCATATTATAGAAATATACACAGGTAGAAAAAGGTCACAAGGCGAAAGAACCTCTAGGTGTTAACACAGCTGCTCAGGCTGGTGGGATTAACTGTTACTTGCATTTTCTTCTTTTTTTCTTAGGCTATTAGTTTCTAATTTTTCTACAACTAACAGGCATTGCCTTTGTAACATGAGAAATAAAACAATAAAAAAGTTTAATCAGAAACAAAAGCACAAGATTGGGGGGCTGGGGGTATGCCTTGACAACCTGCCCACTCTTTGGTGTGTAACACTCCTGAGACCTACTCATTTCTCTAGGTCAAACTTTACAGCAGCCCTGTCATCTGGTCAGGAGTATCACTGGGAAATTAAAGCCACTGACCCAACCTCAAAGCCTCCCATCCAAGTCACTATTTGCTAGTTACGAACCAAACTTGAGGGGACTTTGGAGGGTAGTAGGGAGTGTTGCTACTAAAAAAGTGTAATTTTGAAGCTAACTCCATAGTACCCCAAATACACACAGATGGAGAAAGATACCACTCTTCTGGCACTGCCTGGGTCATATTTCAGCTTTCCCACACCAAGAAGAGGGTCACTGACAAATTGGAGGGTGTCAGGGGAGGTGACTGAGACATTGAGAGATCTGGAAATGGTCACAGGAAGCCTGGTTTGAGGAAGGAGGTGCAATTGCCTGGGGAAGAAAGGTCTGGGGCAGTGGGGGGAAAGGCATTTTGTGGAAGTGGAAGGGCAGCTGTTCTGTAGTGTCCAAGGGTAAACGTGTTACTAACCAGAATTGCAAAACCTGGGCTGGGCCTTGGTGTGGCTGACCAGACAGGGGATGCTGCAGGCCACATTCTTCACAGGCACAGAAGAAGTGGGAGGCAGCAGAGCCTCTGCAGAGTGCATGACAGAAAGCACAAATGACCCCAGTGCTCGAACAGTAATAATCACAGGTATGCACAGATATGCTGCGAGGTGCCGGAGAGAAAAGCAGTGCCTGAACTGAGAGGAGGGATCACCAAGGAAGCACACTTCGAGCGAGCATGGATTAACAGAGAACATGGGGAAGGAAATCCAAAAGAGGACGAGGTGCAATTGCCAGAAATTATACTGTGGAAAAAAACATTACCCCAGGTACAGTGAGAAGAGGGAGCAGTTGGGGAGGCGCTAGCTCTAGGGGGAAAAGGTGGAAATCACAGGGAACTAGAACCTGAATGTAAATAATCTCTATAAAAAAAAGAAGAAAACTGTCGTTTTCGAAGGAGACAGTTTTATCACGAGTGTGGTCATTAACACGCTGGCTGCAGGAATCCAGTTCACTGTATAACCAGATCATCCCTCACGGGAATTTTAATTATGATATCTAGCTATCTTTCCAATGCGTCCATCTGAACCACTTGCATACTAATTTTGCCTCGCCCTCCATGGCCCTGTTTGAAACAGGCCAAATTCCCTCCTGGTCCTACCCCACGTGATGACATATAGCCAGCCTGGTGGCTTAATCCTCAGGGTCCCTGATCATATGCCCTCTTGAGGCTCACGGCAGGTCTCCAGGGAAAGTAAAGATGTCTTCACTTAACATCAACAGGTTCTTGGAAACTGTGAGATTAAGCGAAAGGATGTATAACAAAACCAATTTTACCACAGGCCAATGGATTTAAACAAGGGTTAAGTTCCTACGACATGTTTCTGGTCACAAAAACATTACCAAACTTCTAAATAAAGACTTAAAACACTTCTAATACCAAATATTGAAATAATGTTGAAAAAGAGGAATAAAAACCAGTAAGAGCAATATTTTCCAACCTGCTTATTCCAGTTCATGGTTGAGGGTGCCTGGGGCCCATCCCAGCAGGTAACTCAGGAGACAAGGAGGGACCCCACCCTAGATAGGACACCCTTCCATTGCAGGGCTACTCACACACACCTCACACTCACTCTTACTGGGACAATGTAGGCATGCCAGTTCGTCTCATATGTACAGTCTTGGGATATGGGAGGACACCGGAATCCCCGGAAAAAGACAGGTCGATGTGGGGAGAACGTGCACACCCCGCACGGACATTGGCTTTGGCTGGGAATCGATTTTTTTCTCATTAGCGTTAAAACCATATTGAACAAAACATTATTTGAGGACCTGATGTACTTGAAATGCTGAGGGCAAAACAAACTTCTGATCAGTCATTACAAAGGACTGATTGACTCTTCGGAAAATCTGAATATTTTTAAGCAGAAGAAAATGAAAAGGAAAGCTTATATTGAGCCACACAGCCACCTGAGCAGCAAGCAGTTGGGATGGAATGGCATGAGAATGATGTAAGCACAGTGAACCGCAGCATCAGATAAGTCGCTGAGACTCAACAGAGCAGGGTGGGGCAGGACTTGGGACGTCTTGATGGGGCCCTCATCAACACTGCATGTGCCAGCCAACACCCCCACAAGCAGCCTCTTGGGTAAACAGAATCCAAATCCTGAGCAGCACTGAAGTCATCACCCAAGGCAGCCAGGTGTGGGCTAGCCAGTGCCCCACCATAGGGACCTGGGGAAAATCCAACTGGAAAGGGTCTGGTGGGCACCTGGCCTATGGTGGGGTGGCAAATGTTTTAGCCTCTCCCCAAGTGGGGAAATATTTGAAGAAAATGTAAAGCCACCCACATCGACATGCTTGGTCGGCCATTTATGCAACACTACCCTTCGCACTGCTCCTGCCAATCCTTAGCACAGGTAGGTAAGAAGTTGGTCATGCCAAGTCCTGGGCGCTCACCCTAACAGTAACTTACACAGCGCTTCCCATATGCAAGGCCTTTCTTCAAACACTTCTGATAACTTATCAATTTAAATGGGCAAAGGATCTGAACAGATGTGCTCTAAAGGAGATATATGAATGGCCAATAAGCACATGAAAAGAAGCTTAACATCGTTCACTAATCATCAGGGAAATGCAAAACAAAACCACAATGAGATAACCACTGCATACTCACTAGGATGGCCAACATCAAAAAAGTGCTGGAAAGGATATGGAAAAAGTGGGACCCTCGTGCAGTCCAGGTGGAAATGTAAAATGATGCAGCTCCTGTGGGAAACAGTTTGGCAGTTCCTCCAAAAAGTAAAACACAGAGTCACCACATGACCCAAGAATTCCACTCCTGGGTATGTATGTATGAATAATGAGAACACATACCCACACAAAAACCTACACACAAATATTCTTAACAGCATTATTCATACTAGCCAAAAAGAAGCGGAAACAACCCAATAACTTTCAACTCATGAATGAATAAATAAAAGATGGTATATCCATATAATGGAATATTACTCAGACATAAAAGAGGAATGAAGTTCTAATACATGCTGCTCCATGGATGAATCTGGAAATCAGTGTGCTAAATGAAAGAGGACAGTCACAAAAGATCACACAGTACATGATTCCGTTTACATGAAGTGCCCAGAATAAGCAAATCTATATAGGGAAAAAGTAGATTGGTGGTTGCCTAGGGCTGGGAAAGCGGGTAGCTGGATGGGTAGAAATGGAATGAGACAGCTGACGAGTACAGCATGTCTTTATTGGGGTGATGAAAATTGATTGTGGTGATGGTTGCACAACTCTGAATATACTAAAAAACACTGAACTCTACACTTTAAATGGGTGCATTATATGGCATGTGAATTATACCTCAATGAAGCTGTTTTAAAAAAATAATTAACTTACTCCTCATATTCCTTTAACGTAAGCACTGACATTGACACCCCCTTTTTCAGGTGAGGAAATTGAGGCACAAAGAGTAACCTACCCCATGTCACTCGGACAGTGGCAAAGCCAGGTTTGAAGCTGGCGGTGTGAGCCCACTGTCCACACTCTCAAGCGCTGCAGGAAACGGCCTGTCGCCCAAGATATGGCACCTGTCCCTCTTCACTTGCAACACAGACGGGACAAAGGGGGGCAGATTCAGCCTCTCTCAGTCCTTTCCAGAGGGGGTCATCTCGGACAAGATGGTTCCCTTTCCCCCTCCTGTGGACCTTGTCTCCCACCCCAAAGGTTTGGAGGTCAACATGGGAGGGTACAAGCTCTGCACAGGCACGGCTTTTCCTGCTGGGCACAGACCAAGGGGCAGTGGCCGTCTGAAGCTGTCTATCCTCATGCTTCAGAGACCTGCAGGCCTGACTCTTGGCATCACTATCCATCTGCAACTGTTCCACCCCGATGCTCAGCCTTCTCCGGGAAAGTAGAGCATCCTTTGCGGTTTTCCCTACAGTCAGCGGCATAGCCCTTGCTGCCAGGCAGCCGCTTTCCCTAGCTCCCGATGACGACGACGATCTGCTTTATGTACTCTCTGCCTCCCTGCCCCGTCTCTCAGCTTTCTCTCTATTCATGCGCTGCTTCCTCAGACACTACATTTTTTCCTATAACATCATGTCTGATCTAGACTTTACTAAAAGCACCCTTTCACGCCTCACAGCTTCCTCGGGTGCAGCTCCCGGCTGGGCTGGACCCATTCCGAGGCTCCTCCTCCTCCAAGCAGGGGGCCAACCCAGCCCCTCTCACACACCCCATTCAGGGAGTCACAATACACATTTTCATATCAAAAGCCACCCCTTGTACCCTCAGCCACAAATCCTTCCTGAAAATAGACAAGTTATCCTCAATCGAAGATAAATAAAATAAATGGGATGTACTCAACACTTAAAAACATTTACATCCCATACTTGAACTTCAAGATATCATAATATTCTCCAACCTACTACTTCTTGTCTACCTTCGAAATAATACATTTTTTATCACCTCTTCTGGGGGAGGCAAAGGGGTATTTTTCCACGAGTTCTGTGAAAGGGCAGCCCCCAAGCAATACAAACAAGACTCTGTACTGAGAAGCAATTGGAAGTTGACCTTCTGGGACCTTCTAAAGTGACAATGAGAATGTGATGGATGGCAGTGTTTTCTGGCCCCTGTTTTCAAGCTGAAACAAGCACCATCTTCCTCAGCTCCACAGAAAGGCCTGGGATTTCAGCTTCAGAAATAAAATAGAGGGAAGTCAGGGAGATGTGGAAGAGAATGAGGGCAGGGAAGGAGGGGCCTCAGAAGGAAACCCCCACCACCACAGCGCTCCCTTCATTGGTTCATGGAATCAAACGGCTACTAGAGACTGCAGAAATCATCCAGCTTGACCTTCTGGAGCAAAAGATAGGGAAGCTAAGGCCCAGCGAAGGGAGGACTCGAGGGAGGCCACCCAACTAGTTGTTGGGTGGGTGGCTCAAAACTTGGAGCTGCTTTCTGACCCTATAGGGGCTCTGCCCACCACACCACACAGCCTGCCTTCGCCAAGGAGCACCTGCTCCATCATTCTGGGTTCTGGGTTCTGTTGAGCCACTTGTCTGTGTGAACAAAGGTCTAAAAGGCTCACAGCCTCTTTTCCAAGAACAACAGAGCCCTCACCAGCACTAAGAGGCAATATGCTTGGTTAACCAGACAAGATGATGAGACCTACAGGGGGCTTTCCAGGCCTCTGAGGAGCTTCCACAACCTGCCCCCTGGAGAAACACATGAAGAGAGGCTGAAGAAAGGGCCACCCAGCCTGTCTCTGGGGCCTCCGCCACATCAGCTCATGTTTGTTTTGTTTATGAAAGAAATTTCTCCGACTGTTCACAGAGCGAGACATGAAGTCTCTTCCTCTGAGGCTTAGGAGATGGCGAGGACCTCACTTTTATTCACCTCACAGGCTCTCTTCCATCACATATGGGCTGCCAGGAGCAGCAAGTTCCATCCAAGGCTGCCCCAGGGCCTCCTGGGACCTCACCCCCGGCTGTTGTCTCCAGGGGCTGCAGCCTCAGTAAACGTCAGAGCCCTGTGTCACTGCCCCTGGGGAAAAGATGAGTCAGTGCACAGACCTCGCTCCTGCCTGCTTCTTTCTTTCTAAGACCTCCTGATTGTGTCTGCAAAGCTGGTTTTTAAATTAGCGTTGGCACACATGAGTGGGAGCATTTATAGCTTTTATCAAATCCTTCTCCAGATCTCAGCCGGGATCTGTCCAGCTCCAGGGACTTCTGCGAACAAGGACACCGTTTCAACAGAGACACAGCTTTCTTCCCCTGACTTAAACTCTGAGAAGGAAACTGCTCAACTGGCCAGAAGGATGCCTGTGTACCCCAGCCTGACCCTGGGGAGCTGTGCTGAGCTGACGCCAACACAGCAGATCTCTGCAGAACCCCACAGAATTACCTCCGTCTCCTACATCCCCATCCAAAACTTAAAAGGTTTTCTCAAAAGCCTTGAACTTCCTGAATCATTCTCAACATTTCTGGTCCACCCAAACAAATGAGCTCAAATTCATTAGTTCTTCATTATCCTACTTTCACTGGACCCTCCCACGTGCCACGGTTCCCACCCTTAAGAAGCCAGGGCTAGAGGAGGAGAAGGGGTCGAGGCGCAGACCCAAGGAACAGGAGGATACCAGGGGCAGAGCTTTCCGATGAGACCCCAGGCCAGGTGCTGCACCCCGCCCCTTCTCCCCTCAAGAATGCCCTGAGCATCTCACACAAGCTGCCCACTGCGTCAGGTTCTAGAAATACAAAGACCGCCCTCAGATGGTTCACAGTCTGCAGAGGGAGATGGACACAGACATAATTGTGATGAACGCTGCCAGTCAGGTAGGACCAGGAGCTATGAGAGAGCAGACGAGCAAGCGCCTCCCTACAGTTTACATTAGCAATGCCTTTTTTCTCCTTATCCCCACTTTAATTTTTTTAACTGAAGTAATACATGCACACATTTTTTTTGTAAAAAGCCAAACACTACAGAAACATATGCATGTTATGTACTAAAAGTAATTTTTATCCCCTCTTAAATACCTTAATATAGTCATCCAGACCTTTTTGTAAGTAAGCATGTATATACCATTTTTTAAAAAAATTTCAAAACTTATTATATGCTCATACTATTTTAAATCCTGTTTTTCTCCTTCTTTTAAGTCAACAAATAACATACAATACCTTAATCAAGGAATCATACATATTTCACTTTATGGCTATATTAGCATTTATCTAATTAATCCATTGTTGGACGCAATTTTTGCTCCTCGCTGTGCGTTATTTGTATTTTGATCCTGCAATTAACTTTTCGGTTTCCTTGTAATCCTTCCCTACGTTCCACCTCCATTCCCACCCTATCGTTTCATCTCAGACTGTCCTCCGCTGAGCTGGCTTTGGTTGCATGGAGAATGTGTCCTCTTTTGACTTGAGGGTGCCAACTTCCTGACTCTTGCTCCTAAACCTTGCAGTATAGTCATTTTCAGGGGTGGGCTCTTTCAGATTCAGTTGCTTCTCATTGTTTGTGGTGGTTACAGTCTATAAAGCTGCTGCGAACACGGATTAAGCAAACACTGAACTCTTGCTCCTAGGGGAAATTCAGAGTTGGGTCCTGAAAGCCTCTGGTCACGTTTTCAAAAACCGATCAATACTTAATCTTGTTTTATGTGTGTCCCTGTTTAAAGACACATTCTTTCACATACTTTGTTGATTCATGAGCATTGAACTCACGGCCAACAGCACTATAGCTCATGCCTGAAGGTAGATTATCTAACATGTGTATTTTCTCCATAAGGCACATCGCAGCCTTCCTGTGCTTAGGGACAGTAGACAGCACTTCAGCACTATGCTTGGTGGCCATTTTCAACAGCAAAATCACCAAGAAAAAGCACAAAAATTCAAAAAATGTGGCACCAAGTAGACTGCAAAATAAAAAAAAAATCACTTGTTTATAGTATGAGCTGAAACAATAAGGCAGAGTGTTACCTTGTTGTCCCGCAGCTGGGGACATGCAAATTCTCCACTGCTCTGCTCATGCCATGATCACTATCGAAGGGCCATGAGTATTGTTTTAGGGGTTACGAAAATGTTAGTAAGTAGGTAAATTCACAAATATGGACTCTACAAATAATGAGGGTTTTCAGTACTATCCTTTTTCCTTGGTTTTGCTCTATTTTCTCCGTGGGTCCTGATTGTTTTCCCTTTACTTATCTTCAAAAGGGTAGGATCTGTACAAGTTTAATATCTGTTAACACACAGTGTAGCCAACCCTTGGTCCCATCTTAGCCCACTTTTGCAAAGGTGCAGTCACCTGCTCAGCTCCACAGCAGGGAGACAGGTCGATGGCCACTTCGAAGGTTCTGCCTGGCTTACACCTGCTCACCCAATGGGGTACCTTCCTTGATTCCCACTGCCTGTTTTCTGGGACTCTGAATAGATGGAAAATGTGACAAACTATATGCCCAACATGCACAGCCATTCCTTTCTGGGGGAAGGGCACCTCGCAGAATACACCGCCTCTCTTAGGATGTACTCTTCCTCCTCTATACCCCCTCAGCATCGCACCCCGCTACACACACAGTTTCTCTGGGATTTGTGGAGTTTTCCAAAGGGCTTGAATAGCCCCCAAAAGATATGCCCATGTCCTAATTCCCAGTGTATGTGAAGGTGACCTCATTTAGAAACGGCGTCTTTGCAAATGTAATTAAGTTAAGGATCTTGATATGAGATCATCCTGGATTTAAGGTGGGCCCTAAATCCAATTCTGAATGTCTTTATAAGAAACAGAAAATTAGAAGACACAGAGACTGAGGCAGAGACTGGAATGATATGGGAAAACAAACTTCTGTTTTCTAAGCCGCCCAGTTTGTGGTACTTTCTTATACCAGTTCTAGGAAACTAATTCACCTAGATATGGAAAGATGTAGGAGGTAGGGAGAAGGGAAAGGAATTTTGTTCTTCTCACCTCAAGGTACAGTGGCTAAAGGGATTTAGGGTTTTCTTACTGATACAGACACTGACATTGTGAGTCGGGGGTGCACCCGGTGGAGAAGCATCATTCTGCCTTCATCAAGCGTTTGCATGAAGCAAAACCAAGTCAGAGGATTCAAAGGACAGAAGGGAAAAAGGACAATGACAGGCTGGGAGAAAATAATGGTAACACATATAACAAAGGTCTGTATCCAGAGTATGTAAAGAACTCCAACAAATAAAAGACAACCCAACAGAACACATACATACATACATATGCACGTATATACACGCTATTTACATGTATGTTACAGAAAACCTGAATAAACATATGAAAAGATGCTCAACCTCACTAATAATTAGACAGATGCAAATGAAAACAATGCAAATGCAAATTTAAATAATACACCTATTGGACTGGCAAAAGTATACAAGTCTGATAACATCAAGTATTAGCTAAAATGGGAGAATGAAAATTTCCACGTAGAGCTGGTAAGAACTGAAGCAACCATCTTGGACAGCAATCTAGAGAAATCTCACACATGAGTCCAGGAAGGACAGACAAAGCTGCTGATTGTAGCAATGTTTATAAAAAGGAAAAATTGGGAGACAGCCTGAATGGCCATCAGCAGGAAATGTATAAATGAATTGTAGTTTGTTTGTACAATGTCATCTCATTATGACCTGAAAATGAATGAAGTAGAGCTCAATGAAGCAACATGGATCCATCTCAAAAACACAGCAAGTTACACAATGATACATCTGGTATGAGAGCATTTATATAAACTCACTAACTCATAAACAACACACTGTATTCTGCGTTGACATACATATGTAGTAAAAGTTGAAAAAATATGGAAAGAAATTGACTATACTATTTGTCTCTGGGAAGAAGGAACTTTAGCGGAATTAAAAAGGAGAATGAAAGATTCCTCAAAGATATCAACAGTGTTCTCTTACTTAAAAAAAAAGTTTTAAAAAATATGGACAAAAAAAACATGTAAGCATATAACTATCACATGAAGAAGAATATCATAACTTCTTGGAGAGTGGGCAGGTAAAGTATTTGGGGAATGCAGAGGAGAGAGACTTCCAATTTGTAAAGCCTTCCTAAAGGAGGTGGCGCTGGAGCCTTTAAAAATAAATAGGTGAGATTGGGAGACGGGTCTGAGAATGACTTCATACCGTCTATGCCTACTCTCCTGGGTACTCTAGGCAGGTCTCATTTGCTATGTTTATTGAATAATGCCTTAAATTTTCAAGTTTATTATAAAAGTAAAGAAATTTAACACTCTGTATTTATCTTTCAAGGCAAAATTACTGAGGTGGTGCCTGTGTGGCTGTGAATCAACACCCAGGAACCGGAGACCAAGAAACCCGTCTCAGACTCCCTTGCAGTTAGGCTCTGTACATGATTTGGGCTTTCCCAATTAGGCTTTCACGTGAATCAGCAAGGGAGAGAGCGAGGGCCGAGGCAGGGTGGGTATCCTTTCACAGGATGGGCTGTGTGGGCAGTGTAATTCTGGAGCTGGCAGCAATGGCTCCACTCCCTGCTTCCGCAGCTTTCTGACTGTGGCAGAGACAGCAGCTCCCTTGGTGGCTTGTTCTGGAGATGGTTTGGGGACTTTGTTTCTGAAAGTTCCCCTAGAGTCTTTTCTTTAGCCCTCCCAACAATTCTGGGAGTTATCTAAACTCTTAACGAATCCCTCTTTCTGCTTGAATTAGTGGATTCTGTTATTTGCAGGTAAGAACCCTGACCAATGCAAGTTCACAGAATGTTTCTTTTTATTAAGCCTACGGTCTTAGGTCACATCCTTTCTCTTCTGAGTCCACAGTCCCTAAGCTAAGATTTCTTACCACTATGATCAAACCACATTTGACAAATAAATGAACCAGAGAATGAATGAATTTCAAGCATGTATAACATACATCGGAACAAAAACTTAGGAAACAACCAAAAAGATAATATTAGGCCAGGGTTGGGCAAAATTTTTAAATGTAAAAGACCGGATAGTAAATACTATTGGTTTTGCAGGTCATACGGTTTCAATTCCAACAACTCAACTCTGCTGTTGTAGTGTGAAAGCAACCATAGACAGTATGAAAATAGTGAATGTGGCTGAGTTCCAATAAAACTTTATTTATAAACATAGGTGGCTTGCTGTATTTTGCCCACAGACCATAGCCCACCATAAGCTAAAAACACAATAAACAAATCACCAAAGTGACTCCAACCTGTGGAGAAGTTGGGAGAAGTCAGCCATCCCCTGGGCATTTGTGTCCTGTTCCCAGCTGAATGAGCCACAAATCTAATCCAATGTCTCCATGTTTACACAGGGCTCCTCCCCACTCCTTACTTTCTCTTTTTCTTGGAAACAATCATAACTAAGGAGATAGTACCCACATATTCTTCACTTTTTTTTTTTTTTTTTTTTTGGCAACAGCATAAATCACATTTATTTAAACACTCAGGATTCTCTCAACTGGCTGAGATACACAGAATTTCCATTTCAGTCTTTATAATTAAAATACGATCAAAATGCATATGGAAACTTAAACTGATACAGATATTAGTGTTTAAATTATAAAATGTCTTCATTTTAACATATAGTAATAATAACTAAACAGATTTGGCACTTGCAGGAAAGCTTTTGTCCCAGAATTATAAAATTTGGAGAATGTCACAAATATAAAATGTCCTATAGCTTTACCTAAACTTCCGAGTGTAAATACGTGTGATGGGAGAGTCATAAATTTCATAGAAGAGTCCAAATTTCATCTCTTCTATTATCTAGGTGTGTGACCATGAGCACATTATTTCTCTTTCTGAGCCTCAGTTTGCTTGGTTTTAAGTAAGATCAGTATGTGGTTGCCGTGTCAAGTGAGATTATCTGCATGTCAAGCACAGGGCGTAGATCCCAGTAAATGCTCCTTAAAGAGTCAGTGCTGTGATGATGATGCTGGTGGTGGTGGTGATGGTGATGATGATAGAATAACGTATGTTTTGAAATGTCAGCAATCTGATGGCAAATCAGTGATCAGAACCAAGTGCACAGCATCGAGGGTATTTAGCTCTGTGTGTTAACCCTGATGCAGGTCTCCATCCTCACAGTTCTATCATCTTACCATGATAATAGCTTACACGAAACTTCTGTCCCCAAGATACAAATGCAAAGGGATTCACCCGGGCACAAATCTTTGTACCAAGAGTCAGATACTGACTACTACCCCCATTTCACATACCCAGCATGTAGGAAATCCCACCTCTGTAATTAACCACCTATGGTGTCACAGACAAGCCACTTCATAGCTCTGAACCAGGAAGTATGGCCCATTTAGTGCTTCTCAAACTTCAAGGTGCATATGAGTCATCTGGAGAATCTTGTTAAAATTCAGTGGGTCTGAGGTGGAGCCCAATAACTGGCATTGCTAACAAGTTCCCAGGGGATGCGGATGCTTCCTGAGACCACACTTTGGGAAGCACTGGCCTAGAAAGTCCCTTGGTTCCCTCACTCCCTGACTAGCATGCTTTTGGTCAGAATACTAGAGCAAGTCTGCTCACCATTCATTCATTTCGATTTCCTTCTCTTCAACCCACTTCCCTCTATCTTTGTGCTGCCTCCTTTTCTATGCCACTCATGAGTTGTGGGGAGGGGAGAAGAGTTCCCGCAGTTCCTAAAGAACCAGAGGTAGGTTGGCTGTTTTCTGTCAACAGCATGGAACAGGGCGAGGGGGTGGGGTGGAGGAAAGACACACTAGCTCCCAAGGAACAAAACGAAACCTTTTAGGGGAAAATCTTGTTTCTCATTAGTGTGGAGCTCTCTCCCCCACCCGTCTCTCTACGCAGAAGCCAGGGATAATATCACAAACACCAAGGAACTCCCACATCTTCATAGATTTATAACAAAACCATCGCAGCAGGAAAAATTATTCTGCATGAGTGCCTCCTACATCCACCTGCCGGCTGGGAACATTCTTTCTTCAGCCCAAAATGTTTTTAAGCCATTCACACATACCAGGCTCCAGATGCCTCCAGAAAAGGCCTGGAGAAGCGAGGCGGCTGGCTGCCTAACAGACAAGCCTGGGTGGGGCAGTGGAGAGGAAAGAGCCGTATTTCCTAGGACCGGGCAGAGAGCGGCCTGAGCTGACCAGCCGGGGCCAGGTGTCAGGAGGCAGCTTTTCTGGGAATCCTGTCCCGGCTGGTAAAAGAGTAACACCACACCTCTCGTTCTAAGTGGACACTCAAAATACCTGACCACACAGCTCCCCAGGGTTCTGGCCCAAGGAGGAAGTATGAGTTCTACCCCAAATGGCCCCTCAAATTCAGGGTGCTTCCCAGGACCCCAGGTGCTGGGTCTCTTGCCAGCCCCACATCGTCAGCGGGGCCTCTGTTGCCACAGTGAGATCTGGCAGCAGGTCACCCCACCCCTGCCCCACTTGGAGGCACTCACTGTGATCTGGGCCTAGTCCTGGCACAGTACAGCCTCCTAGTGCAGAGGAATCCAGCTCTGCCTCTGAAATGTCCCGTGGGCAGTAGGCCCTGGCTGCCATGTCAGGACCATGGCTCCAACCTCTCAGTCCACAGAATAAAGCCCGCATGGGAAATCCTGCCGTTCCACAGGCCAAATCGCCTCCTCTGAAGCTTCCTCGTCTCCAGAACCTGACGGGAATGCAGCATCGAGTTCAGAAAACAGCCAGACCAGGATGCTGTGGGGGCAAACACTCAGCCCAGATGTGCCCACAAGAGCAAAGTTTCATTCCAGCTGGCAGGAGCATCCCCAAATGTGCCAGTTTCAACACGTCAGCTTGTTGGCCTGGTGCTTCTGACCCTACTGCTACCTCAAGGTCACATGGGGCCCTTTCTACCCCTTGGAACATTTTCTAGAGCCCCTCTATACTCAGAGCTCCCTTCCTGGGCTCAGCAGCAGCTCGTACTGTCAGAGCTTCCTGTAGGAGCCCTCAGAAGAGCTGGCTTTGTACTGCCAATCATTATTTGCAATCATCTATTTTTTTATTATGGTAAACTGTATATAACAAAATCTACCATCTTAGCCATTTTTTCATGTATAGTTTAGTGGCATTAAGGACATCCACTTTGTTGTGCAGCCATCACCATCAGCCCTCTTCAGAACTTTTTCATCTTCCCAAACTGATACTTTGTACCCGTTAAACAATAACCTCCCATTCCCATTCTCCCTGCAGCCCCTGGCAACCACCATTCTACTTTCTGTCTTTATGAATTTCACTACTCTATGAACCTCATATAAATAGAATCATAAAGTATCCTCTTGTGTCTGGCTTATTTTACTTAGCATAATGTCTTTACGATTCCTCCATGTTAAAGCATGTGTCAAAATTTCCTTCCTTTTTAAGGCTGAATCATAACCCATTGTATATATACACCACATTTTGTTTATCCCTTCATCAATCAATGGACATTTGGGTTGCCTCCACCTTTTGGCTATTGTGAATAATCTTGCTATGAACATGGGTGTACAAATATCTATTCAAGTCCTTGTTTTCATCTCTTTTTGGATACGTACCCTGTCGATTACTTTTTAACTTGTTCTTGACATATAATATTGCTCAGAAAATTGCTCCAATAAATGTACTGCTTGTGGAATTGTCACAAACTAAACATATCCATGTAATCAGCACCCAGATCAAGAACCAGGCCACTACTCCCTCACCAGATGGTATGTGACCCCCTCCTATGGTCACTACCCTCTACCCAACCAGGATAACCAATATCCTGACTTCTAACAGCATATGTTAGCTTTGCCTGTTTTTATGCTTTACAAAAGTGAAATCATATGGTATGTGTCTGGCTTTTTTTACTCAACATTATGTTTGCAAGTTTCGGCCAGCTATTGCATTTTGTTGTGGGCTAATCACATTCACTCTTATGTGGCATTCACTGTATGATATATCATAACTTATTTTGCTATTCTATTGTTGATGGGCATTTATGACTAGTGACCAGTTTAACTGTTACACATCGTGTTGCTATGAACTTTCTACCACATGTTTCTTAGTAAGCACACACGTATAGATTTCTGACGGGTATATAGACCTAGCAGTGGAATTGCTGGGACATAAGGTATATATATATCAGCTTAAGTAGATAAAACCAGTTTTCCAAAATGGTTGTACCACTTTACACTCCTGCCAGCAGAGTATTTCACCAATACTTGATTTTCTCTTTTTCATTTTAGCCATTCTGGTGGATATGTAGCTTGCAGTAATGCCTTGTAGCTTTAATTTCATTTCCCTGACAACTAGCGAAGTTGGCCACCTTGTCGTGTTATTTCCTCTTAGGTTTTAGAGACAGGGCACAAACCTCCCAACAAGAAGGTACAGCAGGGACCTCAACGTCTTACAAGGCTGAGTCTCCAAGCTTCCCAGCAGGGCTCATGATGAAATCCAGGTTTGAGCTGTCTTATATAAGATAAGGCTAAGTCTTCCACTTGCCTGGCCATGTCATTGTCATGGGCCCTGGGCTGGATTAGACACGGCAGGCCTGCTCCTCCATCTTTGTTTGTCCATAGCACTGTCCCAAGGGCCAGGCCTTTTGCCAAGAGTGCCAGATGTCACTGAGTTGGCACTGGCTGATGTAAAAAGCCAACAAATACAAGTGTGCAATTCTTAGGAACAACAAACCACAAATATGGAGAATTCTGCAATCAGTAAAGGAACTAAGAGTAACCCATGCCTGGTCTTGCCAAAGAGTCTTGCCAACCAACTACCTGAGCAAGACCTGATCTGTCGATCCACCAAAGGCGCTTTGATTCAATCTTGCGAGTATTTATTGAGGCCCTACTATGAACCAAGCATTGAGTTGGATCATACTTGGGTCACAGACATGGAGGAGGATCTTGGCCCTCAAAGAGCATATAATCTACAAGGACACAACTTTGAAGCAAAATGTGATAAATCTCTTAAGCAAGGTATGAACATAACGCAGGCAGGATATCATGAATTTAGTGGAGACAGAACGTCTGGTCATAGAGAATCAAGGAGACTTCTTAGAGGAAGAGAAGTTTGACTAGAATAGCTCAATAGTTGGAAACTAGTAGAGAAGGCCCACCAGATGGGGGAACAGCATGAACTAAAACAAAGAGGTTGGAGGAGTAGAGATCGGTTTGCTACCGAAAATTTCAGTTTGACGGGAGAATGACAAAGGCAAAATCCATGAAGAAAGATACTAAATGGCATGACATCAGAATTAACCTCTGGATCAAAACAACCCACAAACATAATTAAATTCCAAATGTCACACTACAAAAAGAACTATTTTCATCATAAGGTAAACAAAGGGAGTTGTTTATATTAATTCTGGCAATCCACATAATAAGCCATGAAAATGATGATGGAGAGCTAACTACTTACTGACCAGTTCATATATTTATGACATATTGCTGAGCAGAAATGCAAGTTACTAAACAACACAGTAAAATATATGCACAACTACACGCAGCAAGATGTCTTGCAAGACTTTAATCAAAATTTTAGTGGTGATTATGTCTAGGTAGAAAACAATATTTAGTATCTTTTTCTTATTATTTTTTCACATTGTTTAATTTTTTAAAAATAATGTAATTATTTTAAATTCAGAAAAAAAAGCAACTCAACTTTTAAAAATAAATAATAATTTGTCTAATAAATAGGCAAAACTTTTAAAAGTAATAACTATTATGGGTAAGAGTTTGAAGAATTCTTATATATTTCTAGTAGAAACATTACTTTGATCTTTTAGGAGAGCAAATTTAAATTTAAAACATGCTTACCTTTGATCCCAAAATTTCACGCCTAGGAATTTATTAGGAGAAAATTATGAATTTAGACAATATACATCTAGGATGTTCCTTATAGGTTTTTAAATAGATAGGTAGACAGACAGACGGATAGGGAAGGAGGGAAGGAAGAAGAAGGGAAGAGAGAGGAAGTAGAGTAGGAGCAGAAAATTAGGAAAGGAGAAAAAGGCTTATATTTATACAGATATTCACTGTAGTTGTTTTTGTTACAGCAAAAGACTGGGAAAACCTAAGTACATTGGGGACTGTATAAATTAATTATTACCTGCAGTCAACAGCATAATAAGGGATCCATATGTGATTTAGAAAGATTGTAACAATATAGTAAATGAAAAAAAAACCACTTAATTGTGTGAATAGTGTGAATAGTGTGCTTCTATTTGAGTAAAAAAAAAAACATGAAGATATATATTCACATATGTCCTGGTATATGTACTGAATGTATGTGGAAGGATACATTCCTTCCCAAAGTGAAAGACATTTGGTATGAAAGGGAGACACTTTTTATTGCAATGTTTAAAGTTTTTGCTTTTGAATTTTTACTTTTTAGTGCTTGAAATATTCTCCTTGCATATGAATTATGACTTCAATTAAAACAATGGTCTAAAAATAAAAAGGGGAGAGAGGGATAACTTTTGGAAGTAGACCCAATGACAGCAGAAATAATCAATAACAGCTTGAGAATCAGAAAAGATATACAAGGAAAGTTTCAGTAAATCAATAATGCAAGAAAGAGGGAATGAAAGTAAGAGAATAAAAGAAGTTTGGGACCTGAAGTCAAATAGATATGTAAGACCCCTTGATCTCTGGCAATATTACTATATTATAAAATGATATTTACCTATGTACTAACAATGCCTCTGAAACATCAAAATAAGATTAGGTTAACACTCCTTAAGAAGAGACATTTGAAACACTTGAGGCTTAAGTCAGAATTTAAAAAAAGATGCCTACTATCATCCTTTACTGTTTAAAGTTGTTCTGGATGGTGTAGCCAATGCTATAAGACAATAAAAGAAAAGCAATGCAGAAATGCTAGAGACAGAAGAGGCTATGAGAGTCTACCCATAAAACCCAGGAAGAGAGCCCTTCAGTTCCATGAGCAGGCATATTACTAAATAAATACACAAAAATCAATCTTTTACACCAACCAACAGCAATTAGAAAATATACTGGGACATGATACCATTCACCTTGGCTACAAGCAATTCAAAATGCCCAAGTGTACTCTTAAGAAATGCACAGGGACCTATATGAGAAAACCATGTGAAAATTCGATGGACATACTGAAGTTCCAGATGAACAGATCCAATATTATAAGGATTCCAATTCCCTCAACATTCAGCTATAAACTCAATGCAATTTCGATCAGAAGCACAGAGGAATTTTTTTCCAAGCTGACCAAATCATTTTAAAATTCATTTGGAAATAAAATGCAAGTGAACAGCCAAGAAATTTTGTAATCATGGGATTCGTGCCCTGAAATAATTAAAATATTAAAACAGCGTGGAACTGGCAAAAGAACACAGATTCATATCATTGGACAGAAAGAACTGCAGAAACAGAACCAAGAATATGTGAGAATTAACACATGACAAAGGGTGCATTTTGAACCAGTAGGAGGACAATGTTAGGAAAATGTAAGGTTGGATTCTTTACTACACATGAGACATCATTTTAGAAAGAGATTCAAGATTTAAGTGTAAAAAGTGTGAAAAGGGTTCAAAATTTAAGTATGACAGTGCTAGAACAAACTAAAATATGGGTATCTATAACATCTTAAAGAAACAAGGTAGCTAAGAACAACACCGAAGGCAGAAGTTAAAAAGAAAACACTTAGAAATATCTCTACATGAAAATAAAAGCATATATATCTATATATCTATATATCTATAGATATATAGATATATAGATATATAGATATATATATAAAAGAAGGCACTAGAAGCAAAACTGAGAGGCAAAGGGCAAATTGCAATCGCTAGAACAATTTAGATCCTTTATATATAAAGAGTTCTTACAAATTAATAAGAAAATATTAATCCTCACATGGAAAAAATACACAAAAGGCATGAATAAGTAATTCCCAAAAGAAGGAACACAAATGGATAAACATAAAAAACGTTCAAAGAAATGCATCCCTTTTAAACCAAGGTGCTCTTTCTTGTCACTCTAATTGGTAAAGATTTTTTTAAATGACAACACTCAGTATCTGTGAGGGGATGAGGAAAGCACTGCTCTTCTGTGTTGCTGATGAAAATAGAAATAAGTAAAACTCTTCTGACAAGCACTTTTCTAATATGTGTAAAAAACTCAAAAGATCAAAAAACAGATAGATACAGCCTCTATCCCACCAACTGTGGTTCTAAGACTCTATCCCCCCAAAAAGAACTAAATATGTGCACAAAGGCTGAACTCCAAAGACATGCTTCGCACGCTGTAGGTAACAAGGAAAGGCTAGAAAAGTAGTGGGAAATCAATTAGGATATGTGGTACATTTGTGTACTAAAATGCTAAGCAATCACTAAAATTATGTTACTGCAATAGACTCAAGATATCGATCAGTTTCAAAAAAAAGCAAGTTACAAAATAGTGTATGTTTGGATATAAAATCCTGTTTTGAGAAACTGGATGTATATATGCATTAATAAGTGAAATAGAAGTGTGTATATTAATGTGAATACATATACACCAAAAGTTTCCCTGAATAATGAGATTATATGTGATTTTTTTCTTTTAAATTGTCTACATATTTTAAATGTTTTTAAATAACAACAGTTCTGACATAAGAAAAAAAAACATTTTTAAAAAGTTATTTGTAAAAGAAAGATTGAGTACACCCATATTCATAGTAGCTTTATGCCTAATAGCCAAGACTGGAAGCAACCCAAGTGTCCATCAATGGATGGATAAACAAAAGTCTTAAAAATAAAGGAAATTCTGACACACGCTACAACACGGATGAACCCTGAGGACATTACATGAAGTGAACTGAAATAAGCCAGTGACCAAAGGACAATTACTCTATGATTCGACTTCTGTTAGGTACCTAGAGTAGTCAAATCCACAGAGACAGAAAAGAATGGTGGCTGCCAAGGACTGGGGGGAGGGAAAAGAGTAGTTACTGTTTAATGGGAACAAAGTTTCAGTTTGGAAAAATGAAGAAAGTTCTGGAAACAGGTGGTAGTGACAGTTACACAACAGTGTAAATATATTTAAAACTACAGTTAAATATATTTAACACTAGTGAACTGTATATGTAAAAATGGCTGAGATGGTAAATTTCACATTGTGAGTATTTTACCACAATTATTTTTTCAAAAAAAGCTTGACACGCAAAATAGTTCAATTTTTAAAGTTTGGGGGAGGAGCTTCAGTTCTTTAGAAATCACTTAGGAAGAATAGCTTATTCTCTGATAATGCCAAATAAATGAGGTGTTTTTGTATGTAGAAAGTGAGACACAACCATCACTCCAGAGACCTTTCATTTGGCACTGCTGACTCCTCCGCCTGGCATCCAGTGTCCTTCTCAAGCTGGCACTTCTTCAACCCATCTCCCTTCAGCCGGCTCCGACCCCCCTGGGCTCAGAACTCAGGGGTCCCGCTGGAGAGTATGGTAAAGGCAGCGGGGCTTCCTCCTGGCCCCTGGCCACCCCATTCCTCCCTGCAGCAGTCTAAGGATAGGTAAGCACCCTAAAATGTGGCCGAGCCTCTGCCAGGCCCCAAAAGCTTTCCCGTCTCCTCTTGGATCCCAGTCCACAGGAGCATTTGACTTTCTAATTCTCCCCTCCTCACAACAAAAAGCTAAATGTTCCCCAGGCACTTGGCCTGGTTTCTGTACCCAAGCAGAGATGGCCAGAGGAGGCAGGCAGCAATAAGCCAGCCCCAGCAGGTTCTTGAGAGCAGCTGCCTCACACATCATCCAGCTTTATAAACCAGCATCGATATGCCCATCTTTCTGCTCATTAATGACCAGAGACATTAAATGACTTTTCTAGCTCAGTGTCGCAGGGTGAGTCCTCAACTGCTTGGGAAAGTACGCAAAATCAACAGCCAGCCTAGGGCACTGGCCCCTGGTTCCCACCAAAAGATGAATCAATGCCTGAAGTTGGGAGGAAGCAGGTGTTAACACCATTCTCTGTTCACAACCCATGGCGTGTCCTGTGTCCTCAGCAAGGCCCCCATGTCCTCAAATGCCATTTCCCCACTGGTCCTCAAAAGGATGGGCAGGCACATGGGCTTCAGGGTTTCTCGGTACAGAAGAAAGCAGTGTTAATTATGCTTAGGAACCATGCTGCTGTGTCCAGATAGCTTTGTTAGTGTTTAAAAAAAAAAAAAATTTGTTTGGCCGCTCTAATAAGTGCTAGCCAGAAATTGCAGGAGGCTGGTAGCTGGAGCCAGGTTATAAAAGAGAGATGAAACCCTGGACTGGAAAAAGACGATCACGCACAAGCGGCTGCAGCTGTGAACACAAGTCCTGTCTCCAGCGCTGTGGTGTTTGGGGTGAGTGGATGGAGAAGGTCCCAACATGGCTGAGTGCACCCAGGCTCAGCGAGTCTGTGTGGGCAGGGAAGGTGGCAGAGCAGGGGTTCTCAGAAGGAGCAGTTACCACTTAGGTTCAACCAGCAGCAAGAAAGCCACTAGGGACCTGGAAGAAGGTGCATCAGAAGGACTTAGGCAAAACTTTCATGTTAGTGTGTGTTCTCAACGAGAAATTATTGTCATCCAGAATGCTGCTCCAAAGTGTTTATCAAGGCATAAAAAGTAAAAATTGGAGAGTAACCAAAATATGTGTGTTAATTTAATAATAAAGGAAGCACAAATCAGAATCCTCACACCTGGTTTTCTCAGTTCTCCATGACAGAGAAGAGCCTCTCCCCAGGGCCAGGCCAACCAACTCCATATCCGTCACCTCTGTTCCGATGGCGGCCACCCAAGGTCCAGGCATGGGGCTGCAGAGAAATTAATCAGTCAACCCAACCATCTAAATAGTTCAGACACATCACGTTTTGCAGGGTGAACAGGTGTGAGAGAGAGTTTCATGATGATTGGCCACAAGGAACCCGGAAAGAGGCTGTTTCTCCGGATTTGAAATTATTCAAACTCTTGATACTGGAAGAAGAACAGATTTTGAACCCTGAGGTCCTCCACGCGTGCTTCCAGCCAGCTCGGAAATAGTTACTATGGCTCAGCCAAGCTGCCAACCCTGTCTAAAAACCCAAACCCTGCAAAGAAGATAACTGAAGCAGAAAAATCCCGCATCTGTGACATCTGAACTTGTTCCAGGCTTCCCGGTCTGCCCAAAGTCTCAGTCCTCAAATGCCCAACCCACCTGGGAGTGGCTGAGAGTCCAACCCGGAGCCCATCCAGCCATCTGTCTGGGGCCCCTATTCAGCACTGGGTCACTGGGGTGCTGGAAGCTCCAGAGAACTATCCAGCCTCTCAGCTGAGTGGGACCTCAGAGGACTTCTAAGCCCAAGCCCTTGTTTCTTAAAAAGGAGACTGAGGCCTGGCGAGGGGAAGGAAGGGTTGGCCCAACGTTACCCAGTGAGCCAGTGATAAACCTGGGCCTGTGATCCACAACTCCTGACTCCAACTCACTAGAGAACTCCCCAGATCTTTAAGAGCAGGGTAATGAGAAATTTCAAGTCACAGAACAGGTGGCCAAAGGACCCTTGAGGCCAACCTGCAGATGGATGTCCACCTGCATGCCCACAGGACCCCCTCAGCATGGCCTTCAGCTGTTCCTCTTGCCTCCTACCTCCTGCCCCTCCCCATCGGGGCCACCTGTTCATCACCAATGCCAGCTTGGTAGAGATGGGGTTCTGGCTCACACTCACCCAGCCTGGCGGTGCAGCCCTCAGCTCTGAATGCAGCAACCCCATTCTCCAGGAAAGTCACCAAAAGCCATGTTGCAGCCTCAGGGAAGAAGGGGACAGCAGTGGGAGCATGGTACAAAGTGGCTTCATCCAGCCTCCTGGTGGAATTGGGTGTTTCTACATCTGCTTCTGAGTTGATTATAAGCAACCTGGGCAGGATGCCCAAGGAGCCATCTTTATTACCCTGGGACATCAGGGACCCCTAAGCCCTGACCTTCCTGAGCCAAACTCTTAGGCTTGAGAGGAGTGGCTCAGATGCACTGTACTCTCCCTGGACCCCAGGACCGGGTTTGATGGTCAAGTGGCCATAGCACAGAAGAACTCAGGGGAACACACAGATAAATTTTCCTCTCCTGTGTTCTACAAGGTCACAGTCCTCAAAAGGGTCAACGCTTTAGGAAGCACAAGTCTGGCTTACTGCGGACCTTTTCTTCAGCCTTCAAAAAGGAACTATATAAAGGCAGAACTATTGCTTTCTTCATCAGATTGTGAATTCATTTGAAAGCTACTGGGCAAATCAGCACAGGCCTGGAGCCTTGAACAAAGGGAGGGGCAGCTCTCCTGAGAAAGGAAAGGGGTGAGCTCTGCTTCCGTAGCTTGATTTATCCTCTAGACATTTGCAGGAAGGGCACCTTGAGGGAACTCTAAGGATGACTGCATATGCAGAGGGGTGTCCTTCCTCTTTCAGTCTCGAGCCTCTCACATGTGGAAGGCAGTTGACTTCAGATCCTTCCCCCCAACTGCTGTCTCCCTGCTTCAGTCTCCCCCTCCTCAGGTCCATTATCCCCTTTGTGACCAGACTGATCTTTCTGCAGCACAAATCAGTCAAGCCCTCCATCTCATTTATAGCTCTTCAATATCTTCCTGTTGTCATCAGATAAAGTTCAAATGCTAGACATGGCCAAAAAGGGCTTGTGGATTAGACCCAGCCCCACTGTTCAGCCTTACCTCTTACCCTTCACACAGAGCACTCCAGCCACACAGAGTATCTTTGGGTCCTCAACTGCCTCAAGTTTTCTGTCATCTCTAGGCCCTGAGCCCGTGACTCCCTCTCCCTGGAATGCTCCCGACCCCAACCCCCGTGACCAACTCCCATTTGTCCTTCTAGTATGGTGGGTAAAATAAGGCTCTGGAACAGGCAGCTTGGGCTTGAAACCAAGTTTAACACCGACAAACTCACTGTGTAACTTTGGTTAAGTGGCTTAACCTTTATGAGCCTCATTTTCCTCACCTCTGAAATGAGAATAATTAACTAGACTTCATATGGTCATGGTAAAAATTAAATAAGACAGTGCACGCAAAGAGCTTTGCACAGTACCAGGCACAGAGAAGGTGCTCGATAAATACGATGGTGATGATGGTAATGATGAAAGTGATGATGATGATGGTCATAGTGAAGATGACGGTGAGTGTGAGGATGATGACAATGATAGTAACAATGATGGTGATAATAAAGGTGGCAGTTGCAATGATTTGTTTGATCGATGCTTTTACTTCTGCCAGGAAGCCTTCCCTGATCCTGTCCCATGACTGGCCAGGTGCCTTCTCTTACTTCAGCAGTGCCTGAACCAACCCCTCCTGTTGCACTTATCACCCTCTATTATATTGCTGGTGTGCATTTCCCTCTAAAGTACGATCCCTTGAGGGCAGGGCCCACATGGTGGTCTCCACTATATTTCCATCATTTAGCACAGGGAATAATATGAGATAGATGCTTGAGAAATAGTAGCTGAATGATTTTAAACTTTGTTAGTTGTTATTTATGAAGATACCATGATAACTTATCTCCTTACATCTACTTCCACTTACTACCGTTAAAAAAACAGCCCTCATAAAAAGAACGGGGAAAGTGGCGATTTTTAAAAATGAGTACAAAGGGGGTGCTACCTGGTTTTAATTAAATGGCTTTAATAAATTGTCATCAGAAATGCATCTCGCTTAGGCTCTACTGCTAACTGCGAGAAATCACCTGGAAGACTGTTGCAGAGAGCCCAACCTGGAAATCCCATGCATGGTGACAGTGAGAACCAGGGAGGAATGAGGGCAGAAGAGTTGACAATTGTCCCCAGGTGTGCACCACTGTCCTCCCACTAGAATGAGAGTTCTCTAAGGACTGGGGCTTTTGTCTGGTTTTTTCGCTGCTGCATCTCCCTCACCTTGAACACGAAAGCCATGTTCTAACTGGCTGAATGAAAACAACCAGGATGGCAGCTCCCATGTGAGTACCCAACTATGTGTAGGTGCTGGACAAAGTCCCCTCCCATTTGTCATCGAGGTTTGCACTGTTGTTATTTCCATTTTACTGATGAAGGTACTGAGGCTTAGAGGGGTTGAAGCAAGAGCTAGAGGGACTCTTCATGATCCTGTGGACCTTGTTCTGTAGGTACAGGAACTAAGCCTCTATAGTAGAGAAGCTCACTGTCCCCAGTACCCATTTTGCCCCTTCCTTTTAATTATGGGTCACATGCCACCCAGCTAGAGACTATACTTCCCAGGATACCTTGCAGCTAGGTGTGGCCATATGACAAAGTTTGAGATGATGGAAGATGAGTGGAAATGATACATGAAACTTCCACATCACTTCCTGCAGGAAAATTGCAATCCTTTTGCTCTTCTGGCATGCTAAAATGAACACAGGGTGCTGGGGTAACTGTTTCTACCATGAAGATGAAGACAATACCCCAGACAGTGGTGGAGCAATAAGACAGAGACTGGGTCCTGTCCTGGATAACATCATGGAACAGAGCTGCCTACTTACCCTGGCTCACCCCTATCTCTGAGCTATTAAGTGAAAGAGAAATAAACATCCACTTTGCTTGAGCCAGTGTGTTTTGAGGTTTCTGTGTTACAGAAACAGCCTACAGCTAACCAGGAGGTCCCTGCCCAAGTCACATAGCTCAGCTCATTTCGTTTGTTTGTTTCCGTAGCATCCTGGTACAAGGGAGAAAAGCTGCTGGCTTCACACCTATTGCTCTAAGTATCAGAAGGAACTGTTAAAGCTGCAAAGAACAGAACTAGAGCTGAGGAAGCCCACAGGAAGGCTGTGAAATGAACTGCAGCATGTCTGGAGGTCTCCTTCCACCTACGCTCACAGTGAGGCCAGAAAGAGGAGCCAACGCTCAAGGGATATGCTCCCCAGATGGAAATCTCCTGAGCAAGTCATTCCACACTCCCTGAAGGGCCACCCTGCGACAGCCTCTTGTGAAAACAACACTCTGGTGCCTATTTCCACACTGGAATGGTGACAGTTTGGGGTTTGGGTTTGCCTCCCACAAAACGACTAGACAAAACAGCTTCTTTTTATTCAAATCATCCTGTGCCTTTGTGAAAATGTTCTCTTGCTATTCCCAGCATGTTCATGGAAGCTACAAGTACATCTTATCTCATGCTATACACGTGCTCCTGAAAAGTTAACGATTCCCTTTTCTACAAAACCTTAGACTTTTAAAATACATCTGGTGAGCTTCCCATTTAAAGGAGTGCTGTTATGGGTCTAACATAAACATGGATCACCCCCACTGTATATGCTTTTTAAACCTGGATTCCATGTCCCTTTCCTAACCTAGTAGCTCTCTGTCGGCCACTCTTTAGTTCCTCAATGTGCTTCTAAAAGACCAGGACCCAGAAGTAAATGCAATGTTCCGAGCACATGTGTCTCTCCCTGAGCAAGCAAGGGCTCTCAGCTCTATGGCAACTGAGACTCTCTGTGTGCTAAGTAACAGAAAACTCAGTCAAAATAGCTTAAGAGAATTTTCTGCTTTGGGTAACTGAAAGGTCTGGAGGTAGAGCTGATTTCATTAAGGATGTCATCAAGAACTTGGTTTTTCCATTTTTTTTTTTTGTCCTCTGGGTCTCTAGGGTATTGTATCATCCTAGAGTGGACGTCCTTCATGGTGGAAAATGGATGCAGCAGTTCCAGGCTTCGTATCCACATACCACACCATCCAAGGTGAGAGAGAGAGAGGGCTGGCTTTCAGGATCTCCTCCAGAAGAGTTAGGGACCTTATTACAAAAACCTACGGTCAATGTCCTCTTATGCCTCTTTAGACCAAACCGAGTCACACCTCTATTCCCAAACCAATTTCTATAGTCAGAGAAAAGCTGTAATGTTGACCAATCATGTGGCAAAGAGGATGGAGTCATTCTGATTAGATTATACTAATCACAGATCATGCCCCCCCAGGGCCGTATATGGCTGTCCACGGAGGACCAGGGGTGGAATAAATGTTGGGGAGATGATCAGCAATCGAAGATTACATTAGCTTCTTTTGGCAGCCACATTCCATAGCTGACTCATAAATCTTCCCTTCAGCTAAAATCCTTAAGTCCCTCTTAATGTCAGTATCCATCGCACTGTAATGGTGCCATTCATTTTATGGACCTATGGCAAAGAGTTTAGATTTATCCCCCCACATTTTCATCTGATTAGGCTGGCCCAATTGATTCTGTCATCCAAATACAGAAGACAAACCTTCTCATGACCCATCTCTACTCACTGCACTCTCCGGTGCAATTTACACAGTTTTCATTCTACGAAACCTTCAACCAGTGCCCATAGCAAGGTGAGTGCTGCTCATAGCTGCTAGGCTCTCTGCACTGTGCCCGAGCACTGCTACTCTCAGCAGGCACTTGTGTGGGTTCCCCGCCCACTTAAAACAGCATGAGAAGGGCTGTTTCTACAAAAACTAAACTGGAAAGACTCAACAAAAGCAAGTCGCTACACTTAACAAAAGAAGTGCTGTCAGCGGAGATGTGGAGGAGATATCTGAGACAGACTGGAAAGAAGTTATAAAAAATATAAGATTCTGAACTCAGATAACTTCGCAAGCTTCTCTGAGGACTCACTTCACTTTAATGAAACTGGAGACGAGAGACGACGTATTGCAGGCAAGGTTTATGCAAGACGGAACACAGAACCCAACCAGCAGACCCAAACTCAAAGAAAACGTCTTGGCCCTACATCAAAAGCTTGGCAAATGGATGTACATTTACATGTCTTAAGTTAAAATCAAATATTTAAATGTTTATCTGACTTATTTGATTATCCAGCCAACTATTGCCTTCAACTGTAGAACATTAAAGGGCTTCCCCTATGGCTATCCCACCCCACACACACCCCAGCTTCCTGCCATTCATAACTTTATTGGCCTGTCATCAATCTTTTCCTCAAAGGAGCCAAAATGTTGAGAAAGGCAGGCCTGAGCTTAAAATTCTCTCTGTGCCAGCAGGTCTGCTTCCTCATCGACACGTCATGATGGAAGGAGGTACTTTAAGTGAGTGCGGACCTGTGGAACAGGTGAGATTGGGTGAGAAGAGGGACAGATGAGGAGGTTAGCTGGGAGGTAGTCAAGTCTCCAGGCGGAGAGAATGTGGGTTTTGGGAATAAGACTGAAAAGGAACAGGTGTAGATGGGACATTACAAAGGGATAATCGAAAAGGATGGTGATTAGTTGGGATATCAAAAAAGATGAAGGTGGGGCCCCGGGGGCTCTCCTCGGCCTAAATAGGCTACAAGAGTGCATTTTGCTTTATAGATGAGATTTAAAACGTTCTAAGTTTGAGATAACAATATTTGATATTTTCAGAAAGACTAGAACATAGATGGATAATTCAGAACCATGTGCGTCTCACCTCTATGGATATATGGAATCATCGAGATAAGAAATATAGAAGGGCTCGCTTCACAATGTACCCACATTTCAGGAGCTGGAGGAGGACAGGCCAAGGAGGAAAAGAGACAAGGCCTGAGCAGAGATTTGGGGAAGACCTACTTGCAAAGACAAGGGTGAATAGAGTTTCAGAGGGGAAAGAGGTCCATGAAGCCAAACGTCTTGGTGATGTCAAGCAGGGCCACTGGACCTAGTTATCAAGGTTACTGGTACGCTTCAGTTAAAAAGTTTCAATGGTATGCTGAAG
Source organism: Rousettus aegyptiacus (assembly GCF_014176215.1). NCBI lineage: Eukaryota > Metazoa > Chordata > Mammalia > Chiroptera > Pteropodidae > Rousettus > Rousettus aegyptiacus. The sequence continues at coordinate 72,271,148 of NW_023416309.1, forward strand.
AAACTGTGGGTGCCCACGGGGATCCAGGTATCACGGCTGCCTAGGAGAGACCACTCCTTCAGGGGCAAAAAGCAGCTTAAAGGGGTTTCAGGGGAAGGAGGTGGTGTTCAAGAAAAGTGAAACACTGCTTACCCCTGAAGCCATCAATACAGGAAGAGAGAAGATAAGATCCCAGCCCATTATGCTGTGTCATTATGAAAATGTCATTATGCAAGACATTTTCTTAAGAAGACTGGGAACAAGCCCAAAGCTCAGGAGGAGATGTTTCAGACAATGAAGAAGCAACCAGGCTCGAAGAGATGGAGCACAAGCCACCACAGCTCACTCCCTGGGCACCTGCTGCCCCAAGACTGACCACCCACCATCCTCGCGCAGGGCTGCACTCCAACAGCATGGCGACGGAGGTCTGCAGAGGGGGCCCTTTCATCAGGACCTCAGTTCCAGATTACACGAAGGATTCCAGGAGCTGCATACTGTTGAGTCTCTGCTGTTTTCCCATTGCAGGCCCTGCTTCCTGCAACAGGTCTCTTCTCCCAGGGCCCAAGGCTGATCATGTGTGATGCAGAAATGTTGGGGAGCTAGCTATTAGGACCACAGAAGCCAAGAACATCCCTAATGGTGTGATTTCTCTCCAGCCAGATGTACCCCAGACTCATGAGTCAGTGTCTATGTACCCCAAAGAAAGGGTTCATAGGAAAAGGGAAGAGATAGAGGGAAGGGCAAAAGAACAATCAATACTCAGTGTGGATAGGAGAGTTTAACCACTGTCTGGGAGTGGGAAAACAAGAACTGAGTCAAAGTAATAAAACCTGTGATGGAAAACATCTTCTTCAGGTTGAACTTCACACTCCCAACACGGAGCCCAGGGCCCCGTAAGCCTCCGCAAATACTATGACCACTAGACGACAACAGTGCTTCAGCCCAGCCGCAGCCACTCACAGGGTTCTGAGCTCTCCTGTGCCGCTGAGGATTTCGATACTTTGTTTAAGGTTAGATAAACGAGTGGTTTATACATCATTTCTTCTGCTTAAATTTCCTCCAATGACCTCTCCACCGCCCTCCCAATCTTCCTGGATATTTTACTGGCAGTTAAAGTTCACCTTTCCAACCATTCCTCACTTCGTTTCTATCAGATATATCCATTAACAATAATTGTTACAATTCATATAGCACCTTAAAAATAAAGTATGTCATCTTTGTCTTTTTTTTTTTTTCCATCTTCATCTTAGCTCATTTGCTCTTCGCAACCACCTTGTGAGGGAGTTGGGGTTTACTGGCTCCATTCTGTAGTGAGGACACTGAGGCTGAGGAAGGTGAAGTGCCTTGTTCAGAGTGATAAAATGAGCTGCTGGTATGGCCTGAATCAGAAACCAAGGCTTTTGACTCCCAGCCCAGTGCTCCACCTCCAATATCCTGTTGCCTCTGGATGCCCTCCCTCTCACCTCTAATGCATCTGAACTTACATTCTCCTGAGTCTGCTCCTCAAACAACATGCAGCCCCAAACTCTGTCCCTCTTCCTGGCCAAAAACCACATCATTTCTTCCATTTCTTTTTTCTTTTTCTTTTTTATTTTTTTTAAATCTTTCCATTTCCATTGTCCACGTTTTGGAGACATTTTATCTCCTGCTGTTATCAGTTCTTCCCTCTGTCTTTTCCTTTGTTAATTCCAAGATGCCCTGAACAGGAAAGGAAACGATAACATGGCTATGCTCACCCAACTGTCTGACCAATACCTGCTGCAGAATAGGGCAGGGTACACCCCCAGGAACGACGGGGAAAGGCAGTAGTGTGGCTTTCAACTTCAAAAATGCATTTCCTCCCCTCTGACTTCTATGCAATGTGAGCAAAAGCTTGAACTTACATTCTTGACACAAAACTCAGAGTCAAGGTACTCTAAATCATCATCATTCAGGAACAAGATGATGTTCTATACTGGGTTTCCTAGAATAGTTCAGGGGAGACCCCTAGCAACAAAGCACCGCTGACAGCGTGAAACCAGGACGCCGGAGCCCCGGCTTAGGGACACCCCACCCTGGGTGGTGGCAGGTGGTTGATAAAGTCACAGAGGACTGAAAATAACTGATTGTCGACATACTTAAATCACCAACGATAACACAAAATGTGTAGTTCTGTGTATTCATTTGGGACTCTTATTAGTTGGCCCTGTGGAAGGGTGAGAAACCGAACTAACAGGAAAAGGAGACATGCGAGCATTCCCATCGCTATACCTTGAAATAATTCCCAGCTGCAGTGACTGTGTGGGGAAGGGGTGGACAGGGGAATCTTTAGGCGACTCGCCTGGGGCTGAGTCCACTCCACTTAGACACAGAGGCCTTCTGCTAGTGGAGGTGGTGGTTGTCATAGCATTAAAGGACACAGTGGGGTTGTGTATCTTCCATGGGGTGAGCTCTCCAATCAGCTTCCATTAGTGACACCGACTAAGTGAGTGACTTTGGGCAATTGCTTCGTCTCTTTGACCAGCAATTTTCTAAAATACCTCAAGGGGCCCATGATTTGGTGGCATCACCTCAAAGGCTCCTCTGGGGTTGAGGGGTGGCCCCACACATGGGGCCTCCCTAACTTTAAGCCAAGCTGCCATGCTTTCTTCTGCTTTATCTACTCTGGTTTCATGCAGGATTTTGTCAACCAAAAGAGAGTTTGCCAACCACTGACCACTTAGTTCTGAGGTGTTTTCTTCCCCTAGGGAAGGGTGTTTTCCCTCAACTTCTGTCCTGCCTCCTGCCTAAAGTACTGGGACTGCCTGGGGGCCACACCTCCGGGTGGTTACAGGCTGAAGCAGGGCCACACATAGCTTTAGCCTGAGGCTACAGGGCTGAAGTCCCAGAGGTTCCCAAGGCCTCCTCTCAAAGTAGCCAAGGGAAGCAATGAGGATGAACTAGACTCTGAAAAGCCCTCATCTTTCATTCCTGTCACCTACCAGGGGCAATTCACCCTAACACTAACCAGATAGGACTCAAAGAAAGAGCCCTGCTTTATCTGTGGAAAAGCTGAAGTACAGAGAGAGTAGGCAACTTGCCCAAGGTCACATTATCATTAAGTGATAAAGCTAGGGTTTGAACTCAGGTAGTGTGGCTCCAGGGTCCATGCCCTTAACCACTATACTACACTGCCTCTCAAAAGGACTCAGTACACAAACCAACTAGGCCTGACCGCAACATGGTGAGATCAACTTTTTAACAATCCAGAATATTCTACATCCACATACTCCTTTGAGTAAGACACCCCCCCCCCCCCCCCCGCCCCAACAGCTGTTGAATAAGGCATGGTGAGGACTGCTCACTTATTCTAACAATGCCACCGTCTCCGAAAACATTTCTGGGACTTGTCTCAGGGAGCTGCCCTCAGGGGTTTCTGAATACCCCAGGTAGCGGCAGCTCCTAGACCCCTGGATCCAGATAGCACTTTTACATCCTGTCCCAACCTTTGGGTGTCAAATATAGTGAATCCAGGCTCCAGGATCAAGCCTGGGTGATGCTGTTTTTGGATAAAAACTAACAATGACTATAAAGTAACAACACTGGCTTTCCCCCATGGGGCTGGTAAAACGGCTCTACAGGCCAGTGGAAGAAATGTCTCTCCTCCCATGGTGGCTACTAAAGTGGACAGGACACTCATCTGGACCTGTCAACTGGGGTCTGCTTGGTGAAAAACAAAAAAGTCAGCTCCATCCTTTACAGTCACACCTCTGAAGCCAACGAGTCATGAACCTGGAGTTGTTTTTCCAACAGTGGATATGAATTTCCACTGATCTACACACCCGCTCACCCGCTCCATGGCTCTGCCTTGTAAGAAATGACACACATTTTCGAGAAGGCTGGCCAGGTGAGGAGTTCAGCCCAAGGCCACGCACAGAGAGACACTCAGTGACCCTTAATGAGAATGAGTCACAGCACGGGGCTCCAACCAGCACAAGCTGGCCGAGTCCCATCCCTAATCCTTCTGAAAAATGCAACTGCCGAACTTACACGCTGCCACCATCACCAACCTAAGTTTCCTTCCTGCACTAGTTTGATTTCAATGCCGCGAGTGGCCGGCACCACTGCCTTCTCTCGAGGATTACTTCGTTGCCTACGTAGTGCCCTCTGGCTCTCGGTGCCAGCAGACCAATCCCCTGAAGTCTTCACTCAACATATCCGCCAATTCCTGGGGCTCGGAGCCTGGTTTCTGTCCCCAAAGAGCTCAGAGTGCTAGGATGCTGGCAAGAAAAACCATGCATTTTCCAGGTCCTATTTCCAATGGCTTCCTTCTTTCCTGTCTCCCCCAAAAGACTATTTAAAAATGATGGGGAACCAGCTCAGGAAAATATCCAAAGAAGGGGTACTGAACTTGCTGTACCAAGAACTGATGATCCCAATAGGCTGCCCGGCTGAAGAGATAGCAACAGCCGTGCTCACAGCCAGCACTTTCCAGGCATCTATTATGGGCCAGGCACTGAGCAAGCTGGACCACTGTTTTCTGTGTTCCCAGAAGGCACGACTGGGATAAACAGGTGTAACTCCCAGCATCTCTCTCCAAGAAACTGACCTACGAGAGAGTGGACACTCACCACTGAGGAGACAAAGCAGAAGCTGAGCGTTCTTTGTCAAGGTTAAATGTAAAAGGGATTACTGCATTGGGTGGGCGGTCAGAATCTGGAGAATCTCTAGAGTCCTCTTGACCCTTAAAATTTAATAAGTCTGTGAAAATCTGATGCAAAGATACACACGTGCACAAGCCCCCAGCCTATCACTGATGTTATCATCTTCCTTGAGAAAACTGAGATTTCCATCCCAGACTACTCCAGTGGGAAAGCTGCCCTAAAATCGTGCCCTGCCCTGATGAACTCCCAGGGCAGGAGGTGATAAAGACATCTCATGGGGACTTGCTTTAAGAGTTCAATTTCTTCCCAGATGACTCAACTTTCAAGTTCTGCTCTCTGAACCACCCTGCATATGCCTTCACTGGCTCCCACCACCATTCTCTGCATTCAGGAGGCAGGTGTCTGGGACCCAGGTGGGGGACCCGACTCCTCTGAGCCACCGCGACTGCCACAGCCACCGTTTGCAGAGCTGGGCCCCTGCATGCTGCCTCCTCCTTGCCGGGCCTCCACCGGGCACACTGAAGCGCGGCTGCCAGCCTGCTTTCAATATCCGCTCATCCCGCGCTGGCCGACCAGCCAGACGGTCCCCCCACCCCTTTCCCTTTGAAGAAAAGTGATTTAATTTCATGAGACTTTGGGGTAATCATGTTATGATCTTCAACATTAACCAGAACCAACTCCCTGCTACAGGAGGGTGGGGAAGGAAAGGGGAAGAAAAAGTAAACAGTCCCATTTGGGATTGCCAGAAATGAGAGGAAAAAGAAAATCACAGCAGCTGCTTTGCTGGTTCCCCTGATGAGGACGGGCCTCTGCCAGAAACGGGGCCTCTGTGCCAAGGTTTCTGGAAACAAGGAAGTTGGGCTTGGCAGGGCCTCCATTTCTACAGGTTAATCAGCTCAATTCTGGTGGGGGGAGATACCCGTTTTCATCCCTTAGCCACCCTCTTATTCCCACCCCACACTTTCCACGGTGCTCTGCAATCCCCACTCCTACCGCAGCTGAGATTACCTGACATCTCTACCTGAGCTCGGGGCCTCCCTGCCCCTTCTCCTAGGCCAAGGCCCAGGCCAGGATGTAGATAGAGCTGTTCTGGAGACCAGGTCAAGTGGCCACTTTAGATTTCCCTAAAAGGCTTTACTACCGCGCCCCTGCCGACTTCTTAAAGCTTTTTGGACAACAAAAGACAGCTTGATGAGAAGATCGGGTTAAGAGAAGGCAAGATTAAGTCAGGAGGGGGAGGGGGCTTTAAAAAAGACAAGGAATAATTCAGGGCACAACCCCAGAATAGTGCATCTAAGGGTTAGCTGGAGCCAGCGAGGAATTCTCATGAACAATGGTCCTTCTTGGCAGACAGTCCAAGGGTGTGGTGCTAGCTTGAAAAAACAGCAAATAACCCAGGCTCCAGGGCCACCGAGGAGGGGGTTGGTATAAAGTTGGAAAACTAGGGTGAGGGACTTTATGTAAGAACACCCAGGAAATGATGGGGCACAAAGGAAGGTGCTTTCCTTGGGGCTCCATCCCCAGAGACATCTTGGCGGAGCTCAGCTCTGTGAAGGGCAGACAGCTCTGCTTCCCAGTCTTGGCTTCCCTCCCGTCTCTCTGGGTTGCCTGTCTGCTCAGAACCCCCAAAGGCCTTTGCCGGTTCTCTGGCCCCTCTGCAGGGATGCTGAACCTACAACAGCTGCTAGGGGCTTCACACGCAGGGGCCGCCATGCCACATGAGGCAACTTCTCACGCCCCCACCCCGCCATCTCCTCCAGCATCCATTCAGACTTCAGGCTGGAACTCAGAGTGTCTTAGCCATTCAGGAGGGAAATAAGACCCTGGATATGACTTTGGAGACATATGTTTGCAGTTTAAGTTCCTTTCTAGAGTGTAGGGGAAACAATTCATGTGAAATCAGCCACCATGTGACTGCCACATTGTCCCCAGGCCTCCATTCCTAGTGCCGGTTGAAGGCCATGTGTATGGAGTCAGCCTCCGTGTGGGCAGGCAGGTAGCACACCCTTAGACCCAGGGTCAGCTAAGCCAAGTCCTCTGGCCTCCATGAGGCATGGTAATCTCGGATGCAGAAACTATAATTTATTTTAATATATTTTTGTCTTTGCAAACACATTTTTGGTTTGAGTTTTTTTTTCCAACTTCATATAAAAAAATCTAATTTAAGATAAAGGTCAAGCAGAATAGAACAGAGGGATTACAAAGTCTAATTACTGAGAATGTGAAGAGATATTATTATATTAGAAAAGTGATCAAAATAGGCTTAGAGCAAGCTTTGGACCATGTCAGGAGCTTAATGTGGCAGTTCCAGAGACTGCCCTTTAAATGCTTGAGAAATTCTAAATCACCATTTCCAAGGGCATCAGTGTTCAGTCAATCCGTGACATCAAAATTAGATCTGTGTCCCCCGAGAGAACGGACTCCTTGGGCAGCTGACAGAGGTGAAAAGGGCTCATGAGCCCTACAGCCTTCATGGTTTGTGGCTATTTTCTCAATATGGAAAGTTCCGAGAGACTGGCGGAACTGAGGTCTGTGGGGAGCGGGGTAAGCTGGGGACCAGAGAAGGGCTCTAGTGGGAAGCAACGTGGTAGCCACACGTGGCAGGAATGTTTCGAAACAGAGTATCCCATAAGTCTCGGGAAGCCTCAGTCTTGGGAAGCCTCTAGTCCCAGAAAGCACATGTCTCTTAACAGTGAGCTCCAAATCAGTGGCAGCTTAGGTTAGTGGTAAAAGCACTGAACAACGTGGTAAGAGATTTAGGTTTCAATTCCATCTTTTCATCACACTGCACTTTTTCAAATTCTCAGGGGGTCAAGCTAAAGGAGCCGTGATTGCTCTGTGTCCACTCCCTGTGTCTCTATGACTTCTCTAAATAGTGATGTGAGTGAAGACAAAACTTCTTTTTTGGGTGGGGGAAAATGACTGTAGACGAAATTTTATGAGTTATCCTAACCAGTGGCTTAAGTAAAACCTACTCAGAAGGCTCAGAGCTAATATTTGTTGAGCACCTGCTCTGAACCAAATACTGTCCCAAGCACCTGAATTCATTTAACTCACAGCGATCATAGGAGGGAGCATTATTATCACCCCCAATAGACAAAGGGAGAACCTGAGTCAAAGAGTGGCTGAGACACCTGTCCAATGCCACAGAGTTATTTAGCACATGACAGAAGTGGGGTTTGAGCCTAAGACACTCTAACACAGGAGTCCCACCTCTTAGGCTACTAGACTCACAGCCTATTAAGAAGAGGCAAATGCAGATTCCCAGCTGCTCTGGTCATAAAAGCTCTCAGGCGCAGGCCTGGGAACATAGCTAGACTAGCTCACCCTTTTCTCCCAAAAGGTTGTGCACGTGTGTCTGAGTTACCCACCAATCTCTTCCTAGAAGGATAATATACAGGTGGTTCACTTGGGCTGTGGCATGACATAGAGTCTTGGTACACTCACCAAGGGAGGCAAAGACGGACTAAATCAGGGCCACAAATAAAGGCTCAAACCTTCAAACATTTTAACATGGGAAGTCTACCTGACCAGTCTTTCTTCTTTAGAAGCAACAGGAAGCCCCACCAACACTTCCATTCAGACTCTTCACATTCTTACTTCAAGTTGCCTTTCGGTCTCTCTATCCCCGAATCCCAAGAGGTTAGGTCCCTGAGATCCAGGCAAGGCAGGACCTCCCACATGGAGAACATGGGACATATAAGGAAGGATGTCGCTTGGAAGACTCAAATTCTTCTTGAAAAGGAAATGACCTTCTTGGCTCCATTATTATTTTTTCTAACAAAGTAAAAGTGATTAATCCATATTCAAACCAAAAGAGTTTATATTCAGAGTCTGCTGAGGGCTTTTTAATTATGAACTATGAAAGAAAATAATGCTCACTCTTCTGCTTTGGAATAACAAGCTAATAAAGTGGAAAGTAAAGTGATCTTTAAAGAAGACCAGAAAGAACTGTTCCTAAAACTTAATTTCCACTCATTTTTTTAAATTCCCATAACTATAAACTATTTGAATAGACCTTTAAAATGTTTTAATAGAAAAATTCCTGGGAGGAGAAGTGTCTAAGAGGTTCAAATTTAACAGTTGAGAAAAGTGTCTTAGTAGCCCGCAATCCCCACAGGATTGTGAAATTTATCACCCGGGTCTCTTGGTACCGGATCTTCACAAACGGTGGAAGAAGCCAGGCAGGGAAGCCAGAGGCCATGTGCAAGGACAGGAAATTTCAGTGTCCCACTTCGAAAAGCAGACGAGTTTATTTCTATACCCACATGCATGCATGTCCAGAATGCAGGGCATCAGCCAGGAAGGAAGCTAGGGGGCAACTGGTATTGCTGGTGTGACATATGGAAACCAACCACACCCCCTCCTTCATCTTAGATCCTCCACTGAAAACTTGATGTTGACATATTGTTCCCTCCCAAGGGTCTAAAGTGAGAAAAGGCCTCCGAAAAGAGGGGGAGGTTTATCTAGGGAACATAATCTGACTCTATTTGCACCAAAAAGGTACTTTATAAGCTCATCAATCCCTTTTTAGCTGGGCTATTTATTTATTTATCCAGCCAATAAACCTTCGTTAAATGTCTCCAATGAGACACTAAGGCACTGTGCTGGGAGATACAACCTAAGCTCTATGGAGACAGACGCAAATGTGTGAGTTTGTACCAGAAGATCCAGCACCTGAGCAGGGAGCATCCTGGCTGAGGAGTGATGGGCTAAGCATTCATCCCCGCAGTCTGGAGACCCTACCCCAAACTTACCTGTTGAGAGGCTAGACAGAAAGAGATACCTGGCAGAACTCCACACCTAGCTAGGCCCAAGGGTACCTGTGCAGCACAAACCTAATGGGACATGGGAGGTGGCTGAAAAAATAAGGAAGCCGGGAATCAGGGACAGACTGAGAAGGACCTTGAATTCCATGTGAAGGAGTCTGAACTTGATTCTGTGAAAAATGAAAAATCACAGAAGAAGGGAGCTTGGGTGGCAGTGGGCCGAAGAACAATGGGTATATGAATGAATGCATCTAGAGTGTGGTTAAATAAAATGTACCTTATTCCACTGAGAAATGTATTTATTATCATGAAACCATTTTCTATAATAGCAGGAAGCTCAAAGAAACTAAGATTCAACTATCTATTATTTTCTATGGCTTACTCTAAATCTCAGAGCACATATACCTTCTTAAACACTCTACTGAAGGTGTATTCAATAACCTTAAAAGTCACTGCCATGTCCACATCCCTACCAACAGTGTCATTTTCAATACTATTTACTTACACTATTCATAGGTTCAGGTCAGCCCTTCTGAATATCTGCCATTTAATTTCCTGTTTGACCCATGCTGAATGCAACAAATGCGAGCCTATGTGACTTTAATACAGTTAGTGATTTTCTTAGTTTTCTTAATTTCTCTTCTTAATTTTCTTAAGGATTGTGTGCACTTACGGTCAACTCTGTTCATTATAATCATTTGTTTAAATTAAGCTTTTTCCTTTCTGGGAACCAGTAGGTAAATGGAAAAGTGTTTAAATTTTCACTTACTTCCCTTACAGTAGCACGCAGTCCACACACACTTTGATAGGAGCTCAGCACAGCGTCCAAGTGTGGTCATTCACGCCTTCCTTTTTTCATTCGGTGCAGATTTTTACTGATTTCACACATTGCACCCAGAACTGGTCCAAGGACCGGGGCACAGAGATCTCGTGTAAACTTGGTGCCTGCCCTAATGGCACTTGCAGGCTCGGATCAGGAGACAGGCATTCAATGAGTGAACATATATGTAAACAAGATAATTTCAGACAGTGAAAACAAGACAACATGACCATATAGGTATGTGTAGTCACTTCTGCTCAGGGAAGGACTCTCTGAGAAAGGCACATGAGCTGAAACCTGAGAAATCAGGACAAAAAAAAAAAAAAAAAAAAAGCACAGGTAAAAAGGAGAAAGAAACAGCAGGCAGAAGCTCCGTGAGTCTGAAGAAGAGGGGCCAGGGTGGTTGCAGTGTGGGGAACACACTTGGAGAGCCAGGGTGGCATGGCATCAGCAGAGAGGGCAACAGGAGCCACGCAGATTTTCAAGCAGAGGGTGTGCGTTTGCGGTTTGCTCCAACTGTGGAAATGGATGGAACCAGGAGGGTAATAGCTTAAGAAATGACATGAAATAGACAGATTAGAAATATTCTGGATAGTATTGATCAGATTCAGCAAAGAACTGTTTGGGGTGAGCGCAACACAGTGATAGAGAAAGAAACTGAAGGTAACTCAACTAGGTATTTGGCCTGAGCAGTTTGAGGTCTCTATTAGATATCTCAGTGGAGGTACAAAACAGAGAACTGTGGGGTTTGGAGATCAGAAGAGAGGCCAGGGCCAGAGAGGTAAAACTAAGAGGTTTTGCATGGCATTAGGAAATATCAAGAGGAAGGACAAGGTCATCTACAGAGAGCATGCATAGAGGAAAGAGAGGTGAGAACTCTGGGGTGAGCTCCTAAATGTAAAGGTCAGGTAAAGGAGAACAGCCTGGGGAGAAGGACAGGCAGGAAATGGATGGATGCACGGATTTATATGCAAAAAGCCTGAACCAGTTACTGTAATCAGCAAAGGAACAGGACTATTTACTCAATAAACCGTTTTACTTCCCACCGATCTGGTTTCTACATCCCTATAAGACAATATATAACCTTTCTTTCCTACTTCTCCTAAGACAGCAACAGGCTACAACCACTCACTAGCTCTTGAACAAGAAATGGCCAAATAAAAGACTGGTAACTAAAATATACTGTATTGCTAACCTAATGATGAAAAAGTACATAAATCATACTGGAAAACTCTGGATGAAGGGATCCAGATAGATTTCTCTCATTCCCAGAAGCAGTGGGCTATGACAATGGCCCCCTCCTCAAGGAATGCATCAGTCCTGACTAAAAGATAATCTTCACTCTGTTAACCACATGTGCTAACCCCCTTCATAGCAAGGTATAGAACCTTCAGATTATGGTCTAAATCCTGCCTTTGAGCTCCAACCATGAAGAAACACCATTTTGTGTGTACTGTGCCAAAAATACAACAAAGCCTCAAAAGACGTTAATGATATCTATAAAAGGCTACAGGATGAGTGAAAATTAGTCTTTCCTTTTAAAAAAGGGGGGAGGGTTATTGATAGTTCCATCTCTGGGGCAAGATTTCTCTGTGTTAAATGGAAAAGTAGAAGTTTAAGATGTGCTTTCAGATTTTAGATAAGCATGTAACAAATTCTGAAAAGGTTTGCCTCAGCCCTGTATTTTTTTCTAACATAAAGGCGGTGCTGACAAATGTTAGATTTCTACTATGAGTTGACACGGTCACACCCACAGATACACTGGGTGTCAGATAACCTTATCACATAATACATGAAATGTAATGCCTGAACATAATTTAATGTACTATTTTTCTGAGCTTTCTCTTGAAAAGCAGGGTGACTTCTTGGGTAGCAGCAATTTACCTTTCACAGTTCTGTAATAATCAAGGTACCTGATTGCACTGAATAACATTTCAGGCTGTCAGAATATTTCATGGATGTGAATTAGCATTTCAAAACCTTTGAAACCAAGGGTAGGAGGGCTTTTTACCTTAGCTAAAGACTCAGCAGGCTGCAAAGAAGCAAGTATTAAATGCATGCCTGGAGAAGCCATAGTTCGGCAGGATAATATTAGATAGGGGTCTCAAAAAAATGCATCAAAAAGCTTGAGAAAGTCTGGCTCATTAATTACATAGCCTGAAATTTCCAGAAAGGATCTGAGTTCGAATATTCTGTTCAGTATCTTTATAACTCATTGAAACATCCTGAGTATCTCAACACTTTAGACACAGAAACAACATTTTTCTAGATTGCTTCTCCAATGCAGGAAGGGGCATAAAAATCTTTTGATAGGCCATGGCTTCTATACTGGAGTTGGGCAAACTTCATACTGAGAAAGTCTGTGGTCATCAAAATATAACAATGGCCTCAAAGATCTTTTTGTGAGCAGGTTGAGTATCTGGGGCTAAAGATCTACTGAGGTATAAGACTGATTGAGAAACAAAACCACGCAATTCACCGAGTAATTGCTCTCACAGCCATACCATCTGCACAGTTCCATCAGGCTTTCCCCTGCTAAAAACTGGTCCTGATTCCCCGCCATCTCTAGTGGTTCTCTGTGGTCCCCAGACCAGCAGCACCAATTTAAAAATTAATTTGTTAGAAATACAAATTGTGGGGCCTCACCTCTGACCTACCGAATCTCTGGGGAGGGCCCCAACAATGTATGACCCTGATGCATGCTAAAGTGTGACAACCCCTTGCCTATGTGAATCCCACATTCATTAATCTGATGGCCACCTTGCCCATACCACCTTTCTGTCCCCTCCCCTACTGCTCTCCCACTCTAAGCCTAGTTTCTAGGTGGATTCTCTCACTGATTAGGTCTCCGAAAATGCCAGCTCCACCCCGTCCCTTAGAGCCATCATCACTCACTGAACTCACCAGCCTAGAATCTGCCACCTTCCTCATCCCACTCTCCCACAGCCACTCGAGTCCTCTATTTCTCAGGAAAAGCAATCCTATAACTCAGACTGAGCCATCCCCTACCTGGTCGGCCCCAAGTATTCTATCCAACAACAGAACGTGGCAGTCCTTCCTCAGTGCAAAGTAAACCAACCTAAGGTGACTCAATTAAACTAATCATAGCAGAGTAACTAGTTGTAACTTTCTCAATTTTATGCTGTTTGAGTTACACATTTCTTCTAAACCTTTCTTGCCAGTCCCTTGCTATCCCAGTTGAGAGCTGGCCAGCTAACGACAAAACCGATCAACAGCCCGGTGTTCTGCAAAGAGCACGATGACTTCCTTTGCTGTCTGCTGCACATGAACCCAAGCCCACTGTTAACCACTCATCTGGCAGTTAACATACCTCATGTTGTAAAATATACTTTTATCCCTAGAGAGCCTACCCCAATCGTCATGGTTACTGTTATATGTAAATATGCACACACACATTTATACACATGTACCTGGAGTGCAGTGTGTCCCATTTCTTCTGACCAATGTCATTCCTGCTACCCTGATCCCCCCCACCCTTTGCCCTCAGGGCTCACAGACATGCTCACTCAGATGCACGTGACCCTAGTGGTTTAGACTTGCCTTCTGGGGTCTTCTCATCTACATGAATCTTTTTTTTTAATTGAGGTGAAATTCCTATAACATAAAATTAATCACTTAAAGTGTAATTTAGTGGCATTTAGTACATTCACAGTGCTGTACAACCATCACTTCTGGCTGATTCCAAAACATTTTCATCGCCCCCAAAGGAAACCCACACCCATTGAGCAGTCACTCCCCATTTTCCCCTACCTCCAGCCTGGCAACCACTAGTCTGCTTTCTGTCTCTAGGTATTTGCCCATTCTGGATATTGCACATTAATGGAGTCATATGTGACCTTTGGTGTCCATCTTCGTCACTTAGCATGTTTTTATGGCTCATCCACACTGTAGCATGTATCAGTACTTCACTCCTTTTTACATCTAAATAATAATCCATTGTATGTATATATCACATTGTTTATGCATTTATCCACTGACAGACATCTGGGTTGCCTCCACTTTTTTGGCTATTATGAATAATGCTATGAACACTGGTATAAAGATTCTGTTTGATTCCCTGCTTTCAGTTCTTTTGGATGTATATCTAGGAGGAGAATTGCTGGACCATGTGATAACTTTATGTTTATCTTTTTAAGATACCTACATTAGTTCCTCAATGTGTATCTGCTTTATTTATCCCCAGGGTTATTTGTGGTCAGGAAAAGAACCTCAGACACCTTCATATTATACCCAAGCCCAGCACATATAGTAGGTAGGCATCACAATGAATGATAATGTAAAGGACTTACTATGGGCCAGGCATTTTGCTAAGACCTTTACATATATTAACTTATTGAATGCTCGTAATAGCCCTGTAAAGTATTATTATTATCCCCATTTTTCAGATGAGTAAACTGAGATGAAGAGAAATTAAAGAACTTGCTCAAAGTCACACAGCCAGTAAGTGGCAGAGCCAGGATTAAAACCCAGGCAGTTTGACTCCAAAATGTGGGCTCTTAAACCACTATACCATCAGTCCCCAACCTTTTTAGCCCTAAGGACTGATGCTCCCATGAGAACCTAATGCCTGATGATCTGAAGTTGAGCTGAGGCAGTGACGCTAAAGCTGGGGAGTGGCAATAAATACAGATGAAGCTTTGCTCGCTTGCCCACCACACACTTCCTGCTGTATAGCCCAGTTCTTAACAGGCCACAGACCGGTTTTGGTCAGTTGTCCAGGGGTTAGAGACCCTTGTACTATACCATCAGTCTCTCTCATGTTCATTTCCCCTCAAATCCTAAAAGACAAACATTGGGGTGAGGGTGTAAGGAGGTTCCTGATACCTGGGGATCAAAAAATAAAATCAGATCAAATAGTAAAAGAACTTAAAATGGAAAACATCTAGCCTCCTTAGCATCTATTTGCATTCTATTCTTTAAGCTATTTTTTTTCTGAGTGCCTACCATAGGTCAAGTATCCTTTGTCATCCCTAATCCTCACCAAAATCTCATGAGATAGTTATAATTATCTCCATTTTATGAACAGGAAAAGTGAGACTTTTAATATACAATTCTAGTTCTTAAGACTTGGTTGGCTATCAGGAGCCATTCACAGCCAGGACATCGCATCTTCTTCACACAAAGTTCACCATAATACAGTAACTGATAATCTTTCCACAGGTAACCTGAGTCATTACAAAGAAGCTATATTATATGTGGGGGGCTTTGTTTAAGAAGGTGGATAAGTATAAAATGCATTTCAGGAAGACTGCTGTTCAGAATGATTAAGGTGATATAAATGGTGTTACACTTAAAGGAGCCATGTGCAATTTTCTGGAAGATTTTCTTACATGGGACCTCTCAAACCTGATCTTGGCCAGCCAGTCAATGAACCTGCACTGTGGGTCAACAATACCACCCGATGGCTTTATGAAGATGTTTTATAAACTACAATCAGAAGACGAATTATAAAAACAAGAAAGAGTAGCCACAGTATTATGAAATGGAAAATACATGAGGAATCAACGAAAACAGGGAGATGAAAACAAGGTACATTAAGCAGAGTGAGGAGGGGTTACCAAGAAAGACACAGACAGGTCGGACTACTGCCCCTGAAAAGCAGATCAGCAGCAAGAGCAAAAGCAAACAAGACAAAGATAACCCTGGGCCATCGCTAGGAAACAGACTCAAGGGTCACCAGGACTGTGCAATCAACCAGTCATATGTCAAATTGAAGATTAAGTGATGAAATTATTTCAGCCAACATACCTGACTGCTTGTTGTTCACATAGTAAACTCGGTGAGGTCGAGAATGAAAGGTTGTATAACTCGGTTCCAGATTTCTCTTTACAAAGCATGTCCCCCCAGAGCCCTAGGGGTTCTTTGCTGGGGATTACAGGGCCTGGGGTGGGATGAAGATGATGCTCTCCAGCCAACCCGCTTCACCAACTTCTGCTTCAGCCAGAGCAGCTCAATTTTTCCCCGTTTTCCCGAGTTTCCACGTAAGATTTTGTATGAAGAAAGAACCTTGATAAAAAGCACTCGAAAAGCAGGTGGGGCAAGAAGGGAAGGCCTGTAATATCACACAAGCCTATGACATCTGCTCCACCACTGAGTGGACAGAGCATGCAGCAAGCACACATGCACAGTGCGTTCTCCTGATTGCTTCTCCAGCTTCTCTTCATCCTTGATACAGACAGGACCAGCCCCAACTCTCATCAGTTTTTCCTTCAGAGGACAGTTCACTTCTTTCCCATCTCCTCGGCCACAACTCTAGGAACAATTGCCCCCTCTCCTGGTTTGCAGCAAAAACTTTCCCACGGCTGGCAGCCACACACTGCTCACCAGCATGGAGCACACTTTCCTGATGTCACCCATGGCCCAAAGGGTCAAAGTGTCCTCAATAGCCTCAGAGTATCTCAGGGGCACTCGAACCTGCTTACTCATTAACCATGGCCTGGGCCAAGAGGATAGTACTCCCACATCTCATATTGCTGATCGTTTTATTTCTCCCTGGTGCCCCCTACCCCAAAAATGAAGAGAATGTGTCCAAGTTACATTCCAACTCTCCATGAAGTGCTCCTAGCTCCTCCCTACTGGCCAGGGGGTGGTATACTATAGGGCAGAGGGATGTGTGATAGAAACAATTGCTGAGGTGTGAATACACCCAGAGAAATGGGACAGGCATGCAGACTGGCCTATGCAGGTGTGATCACCTTGCCTTCACTTTTGCCAGCAGGATTCCCTCCAGCAGTGCTTGATAACTACTCCTACCAAGTTCGCCCCAGGGGATCGAAGGCTCTGGGCCTCCTGCTGCTGCTGCCTTGTCCTTATCTCATGGAGTGGAAATCCTTCTCCTGGACTCTGAGCAGAGCCTAGACAAGGTGGGTTAAGAGCTCACCTGTTTTGAGTGTCACACTCCAGGACCTGGGCACTGTGGGATCACATTCCCAATGACCTGGGCTAATGGACGGTGTCCTACATCAAAGAGTGCTCTTCCTCTGCCCCGAACTGCCCTGGGCCATCACTCACTACCCCACACTCTCCACTTCAGACTAAGCAGCCTGTGGTTTGGAGCCATCAGGCCAGACACCCTAAGTGGCTGGTCTTTCAGATGTCCAGCCCAGGGCCCATCCCTGTATTATTCACTAGCAACCAGACAAATCATCGACCTACCTGAAATCCTCCAAGAGCTTTCCATGGTCCTCAGAATGAAATTTAATCTTTGACAGAGCCCACAAAGCCCATGCTGAGGGCAGCCCTCCAGCCTTCCTCTCTACTGTCTCCCCCACCTCCCACCTTCCTTCCCACCAGCCTTTTCTTTTCTCTGGTCCTCAAACATGGCGAGCTCCTTCCCCGTGTCAGTACCTCTGTATTTGTTCTCAAGGGGAATGGCCTTACCTCCAACATCTGCATGGCTGGCTCCTTCTCATTCTGCTCTCAGCCCAAATACTACTCAGAGAGGCCTCCCCTGGTCCCTGGTCTAACACTGGCCTCCAAGCAATTTCTGCTCTTATCTCCCCATTCGTTACTCCTCTGATGTCTGTCTCCTCCACAGAACAGCAGCTTCCTGAGAGCTGCTTGGCCACGGTGGTATTTGCAGCATTCAGATCTCTGCCTAGACACAGTGGGTATTCAGCATCTGACCATTGGTGAAATAAGTGGATAACTGAATGAATAAATGAATGAGCGAATGAATGAGAAAATAAATAAGTGAATGAGTGCGTTGAGTGAATGAAGGAATGAGTGCTTAAATGAATGCAGCAAGGCAGGCAGAAGTGTCTCAGAGGAGGCAGATACCCACTTAGTGGTCCTGGGCTCAATCTGTTGCTCTTTGCCCAGGGAGGGCTGAAACCCAGCAAACTCAGTCTAGACTCTACTTGCATGCTTGGTACCCATTTAACCCGACCGAGATGCTGCCAAGAGGACATGTGCACTTTATTCCTCTTTTTCATAACAGATAAAACTTTTACACTGTCCATTTAAACCACCATTGTTTGGTCCTCCCCTAAGGAAACTTCAAAACTAAAATTTCTTTCTCCCCTCATTTTGAGCCTTTGTTGTAAAAGAAATGCTCCATTTAGCATTCCTAAAGGGCCATTAGCATCCCAAAGCCCTTGTTGTGCTGCCCGGCTGGAGGCTGTTCCTGAAGAACGGACTGTGGGCCAGGCGAGATCCTCTGGCTGAAATGCGGCCCCTGAAACCCCCACTTGGCATAATCTCCCTCCTCACTCGCCAAACTCAACTTGCCCTCTCATTTCAGATATTTAGTGTGTATTCTCGTTCTGACTCTTATTCTGAAGAATTTCGCTCTCCCCCACTTTCTTTCTGCCTCATGAGGCACCTTTTGATAAATATTGTATGGACGAACTTTTCATTCCAATGAAAGACCCCCTCCACAAGGCAAGATGAATATCCCCTTTATAGAACAACAGTGGGGTTAATCCCTCCCTCGCCTCCCCCACCCCTTACTTTGCCTTCCATCCCTGTGTAAAGAGAAAGCAGAAGCCATTTCCCCATGAGGCAGGTGGGACAAACCTGAGCAGGTCTCTTCTGCTTCCATGCTTTAGACACGACTGAGTAAGTGATTCCTCCTGCAGTTAACATTTCAGCTTGTCAGGGACGTCACTCTGCGTGGCACATTGTTCTAGATAATCACCCTGCTGCTGAAATTAGCTTGTGAATCAGACACACACACAAAAAAGCTTCTGGAAAGGCTAGTGCAGTTGCTAGGTTCTCTGGGAGAGAGAACCAAGTTCCTGTCTGCCCGAGTCCCCATCAGACCAGATTCTCCCCTCTCATAGGAGCCTCATGTCTCCTATATGTGGCCTAAAAATTGGATGTTGGGCATCTTA
Organism: Rousettus aegyptiacus; assembly: GCF_014176215.1. Lineage (NCBI taxonomy): Eukaryota > Metazoa > Chordata > Mammalia > Chiroptera > Pteropodidae > Rousettus > Rousettus aegyptiacus. The sequence continues at coordinate 72,290,193 of NW_023416309.1, forward strand.
CAGGGGATCCCTGCTAAAGCTAAAGGGTGTCCACTTATCAAAAGCATCTCAGCAGCCATAACAAACATGATGGGCATGTGCGCCCCTGGACCTGGTAGGGCCACGGCATGCAAGCCAAGATCGGCCTGCTCCACGCTGCACCTAGCTCACATTCCACCTTCATAAGCACCAGTGAAGAAAGGCAAAATGCTCCCTTTTCCCCTACGAAGTACTAAACCCAAGCCATTTGGCCTGACATTCATACAGCTGGTTATCTCATTTAGCTGAATGGATTTCCTTAATTTCTGGTAGATACTCTCTGAATAGGCCATTCCAGGAGCAAGAGACTGAAGATAACTTTATTTTTTAAAAATACTTTTCACTGATGTATTTATCCACAGTACATTTATCAAGCACCTGCTATGTGCCAGCATTCTGCTAGGCCCTGAGGACACAAACATAATACTTAGAGGCCAATCTTAGGGAGATGCATTCTGCTGGGGAAGGACATAGGTGGGCTTAGGAAACAACGTATTTCAGAAGTTCTAAAGCTAACGCCCACGGAGGGCCTCCATTCAATAGGGCAGTGCTGTAGGACTTCATGTGCTGGACAGGCAAGAGGATGCCGCTACTTTCTTAATGATTAATTTATAATAAAGTAACCTTTGGTCCAGGCTTTCGCAGACAGCTCTTCCAAACCCCACTGAGGCATACAGCAGCAGCAGGAAGGGCCACTTCCTTTCACTATCCCCCAGGTACTAGAAGAAAGGGAGCTGGTCTGAGAGAAGTGTTTAGGACAAGGTTCAACAAATTCTTTCAGTAAAAGGCCAGATAATAACTATTTTAGGTTTTGCAGGCTACAGGGTCTCTTTTGCAACTACTCAACTCTGCTGTTATAGGGAAAGCAGTCACAGACAGTCCATAAACAAATGGGCATGGCTGTGTTCCAATAGGAGTTTATTTACAACACAGGCAACAGTCAGAAATTGGCCCACAGGCTGTAGTTTGCCAATTACATGGTCCAGTTCAGCACTGAGAAAGAATCAACCCTGGGCCTGGTTCTTCATTAATTTAATGAATTGAAATAATAATCCACATAATAATGGCAAACTCAGTTAAGTGACAAATTTCCTGAAACAAATGCTATTGCTAAAGCAGTCAGTGAGGGTCTATGATGCATTAGAGCCATCACAGGGACAGACATGAGGAGGATGAAGGCTCTCTAGTCAGGACAGCATTGTGCGCCCATAATGAACGAGGCACGATTTTGCGTTGATACATAAGTGGTAGCATACTCTGTATATAATGGAGTCCTGTCCATCGGTACAAATATAGAATTATGATTTTACCTGCAGCATTAAATTCTAGGGTGTGAATACCCTATTTAGCCATTTCCTTATTGGTATTTAGTCTGTGTTCTCTGAGTGTGTGTGTGTGTGTGTGTGTGTGTATGTGTATGTGTATAATAAATCTATAGAAACCATAAACAATAAAGGTAATGGAAAAAGATCCATCTAGATCTCTATAACTCTGGACAAACACACTTGCACATGCCTTTTTGCGCACGTGAGTGTTTCTTTAGGGTTAGCACTGAGAGGTGGAATTGCTGAGTCATAGGGCTAGCACATTTCAAATGCACTCAGTCATTCCAAGGTTCTAGGATTGTGCCTTTAACTCTGGCTCACATTCTTGTGTCCCTTTTGTCATACAGGGGACCCAAGTGACAGAACATGGGGGGCCTATGTAAAAACACAACTGAAAAACTACCTAAAGTACCTGGCCCAATGGGAAGCCAACATTATCATCTTTTAAAAAAAAAAAAAAAAAAAGGTGGTCGAAAGGTACAAACTTCCAGTTATAACTAAAACATGATGACTAAACACTGCTGTATGGTACATAGTTGTTAAGAGAGTATATCCTAAGAATTCTCATCACAAGGAGAATGTTTTTTTCTTTTCATTGTACCTATACGAGATGACAGATGCTAACTAAACCTATTGTGACACTCATTTCACAATACTATGTATAAATCAAACCATCACGCTGTACACCTTAAACTTATATAGTAACGTATGTCAATTACTGCTCAATAACACTGGAAAAACAAATTACTTGAATAACAATTAAGAACCAGCCCCCTCCCCCACCGCCGGCCTGCCCCCAGCACGCAGGCCCACACGCTACAAAGAGGGGAGGAGTTAGAAGCGAAGGCAGGTGGAAGCACCACCACCTTTAGGCCTGCCGCCCAGTTTCAGCTGTCAACAGAAAAAAACGCCGTGGGGGGAATTGGCTCTTATTTAACTCTAATTAATTTGGACCCAGGGTCAACAATTAGAGCAGGCCCGGAGGAGAGCTCTACGGTAGGTTCCTGGCATTCCTGGAGTGGGGGTAGGAGAACGTCCAGGATGCTCTGGCCTGTCGGTGAGCACCAAGGACTTGGATTTCTGAATTCAAATGCCAAGCCAGACCTGGCACTGGCCAGGTTGAGACTTTCTTTGTGTCTGAAAACTCTTTTTGTTTGAAGTTGGTGTAACTTTAAGCAGCCTGCCAAGGAGAGCCTGTGAGAAAACTCCCAAGCCAGGCTGCATTCCCCATCTCAACCTCAGTCAAATCCCCCTCTCCCACGATGCACCTTTTCTCAGCTGCCAGGCCAGGGGGCTTACATGGCTCCCGGCCAGCCCAAAACAGCCCAGCCCAGAGGACTGATTCTCTCCCTCCAAGGCAAAAGAGGGACTTGAGGCTGATGAGTGGGGAGAATAACTGAGCACATGAACCGCTGGGGAGGGCTGGCATTTCCTGAGCACCTGATATATGCAGACACTGCACTCAGCATTTTACATACATCATTTCATTTAAGCCTCCAGCAACCCTAGGACATAGACATGATTAAAATCCCATTCCACAGATGACAAACAGGCTGAGAGGCTCAAGGTCTAGCTGTAGGTGATGGGAGCTAGGTGTCCAGCTGAGGCTTGTCTGATTCCAAAGCCAGAGATCTTTCTACAACACCAGTGGTTTTCAAACTGGGAATTCTAACACTCTAGGATGGTAATTTCTTTTTAATTTTTCAATTTGAAATCATTTTAAACTTAGAAAAAAGTTTTTAAATGGTGCAAATAATTCCTGCAGACCCTTCACCCAGCTTCCCCAAATGTTTTTATCTTACATACCAATCCCACAGTTATCAAAATGAGGAAACTGAACGCTACAAACCTTACTGAGATTTTGCCAACTGTCCCACTAATGTCTTTTTCCGGTCCGGGATGGCTCCGATCCAGAATCGAACATTGCATTTAGGTTTCACATCTCCTTCGTCTCCTCAGTCTCTCTTCGTCTTTAATGACCGTGATACTGACCAGTTATTTTGCAGAATGTCTCTTGCTGTTTCTTCATGATTAAATTCAGGTTATATGTTTTTAGCGGGATCTCACAGAAGCGGTGTTGAATCCTCCTCAGTGCACCCTATGAGGTGGCACCTGATGCCAGTGTATCCCATTACTGGGTGTATTAGTTCTAATCACTTGGTTAAGGTGATATCCGCCTGGCTTCTTCACTGTAAAAGCTGTTAGAGTTTTCCTTTTGAAATTGTGGGGAGATACTCTGACACTTCCTAAATTTTCTATTTCTCATCACACTTTTACCCACTTACTTTAGCAGACATTGCAATCCTCTAAACAACTATTACTGGGAATTATTTTTCGAAATAGTGATTTTTCTATTTCCATTATTCTTTTGACATTTACATGAGCATCTCCCACTCCCCATGATGTTTTAAGTTATAATTCACATATCATAAAATTTACCCTTTAAAACTGTGGATGAAAAGAGGGCTGCATACTAAACCTGACAAGCTCAGGGGAGGCCTGCATGGTGGGCCTTACAAACCCAGAGACTGAAATTAACCACATAAGATGGTCTGAGCACAAAAATTCCTGACTAAAAATGGGTCATGGCAGTAGTCACGTCCTAGGCCTGCAGTTTCCTTGACAAAGGTCAATCTTTACCTTAAGTGAGCCTGTCTATTGTCTTTTTGCTTCTAAGATAACATACTCTTGGAATGTCAGAGTAATCTCCTTGTCCAGACCCCTCAGGGCACAACCACCTGCACCAGAGCACAAGACCACAGAACCCCACGTTGTTATCTTGTTCCCCGAATACCATTTGTATGTGCTGTAAGTGTTGATTATTAACTATCCTGTACCCACCAATGTAAAAGAAGTGTGTGTCTCTCCGTCTTACTTTTTATCCAGTCCCAGAGATTTCCCCACTTTGCTTTCTTCCACCCTCTTAATCTACCACCAATGGATTTAATGTAACCTTCCATACATTTCCTCTTTTGATGCTAATGTATAAAATAAGCTACAAAACTGCCATTCTCCAGAGTAGTTTCTCAATCTGTCGAAATTTTGTTTCCCAGCAAAAATTGTCGTTAGTTTGGTTCAAACAAATTCATAAAAGTTCTCTACAGGTTTGGACGTTTCTTACCTCGACAAAAGTGTACAATTCCATGGTTTTTAGTATATTCACCCAGTTGTCCATCAACACTACCTAATTCCAAAACATTTTCATCATCTCAAAAAGAAACCCTACACCCATTAAATAGGCACTGCCCATTCACCCCTCTCTTCAGTGTCTGGCAACCACTAATCTGCTTCCTATATGGATTTGCCTATTCTGGACATTTCACATGAGTAGAATCATACAGTATGCAGTCTTCTGTGACTGGCTTTTAATTATAAAGTTTTCAAGGCATACCCATGTTTAAGCATGTATCAGTACTCCATTCCTCTATAAGGCTGAATAATATTCCACTCTGTGGATGTACCAAACTTCATTTATCTGTTCATTAGTTGATAGCTATTTGGGTTGTTTCTACTTTTTGGCTATTAAGAATAATACTGATATGGACATTTGTGTATAGGTTTTTATGTGGATAAAAACTTTTTTTATTTTCATTTTCTTTTCTCTTAAGTATATACCAGCAGTTTTGCTGGGTCATACTGACACTCTATATTTAAACTTTGTGAGGAACTATTTCCTAAAGCAGCTACACCACTTTACATTCTCACTAGCAGTGTACTCATGAAGGTTCCAATTTCTCCACGTTCTTTTCAACACTTGTTATTATCTATATTGTGATTATAGCCATCCTAGTGGGCATAAAGTGGTATCTCATTATGATATTACTTTACATTTCTCTGATGACTAATGATATTGACATTTTGCATGTGTGCTTATTGGCCATTTGAATGCCTTCTTTGGAGAAATGTCCACTCAAGTCCTTTGCCTATTTTTATATTGGGTTGTCTTTTTGTTGTTGAGTTGTAAGATTTCTTTATATGTTTTTATATATTCTGGACCCTTATCAGATATATGATATATAAATGTTTTTCCCCATTCTGTGGGTTGTTTTTTCATTTCCTTGACAGTGTCCTTTGAAGCACAAATTTTAAATTTTGATGAAGTCTAATTTATCTGTTTTTCATTTGGTTCCACAGATTTTGATGTAGATTGTCTATGAACAGCTCTATAAGAAATACTTAAAGAGTTTGATCAAGATGCTAGAAGTTAAAATTTTGTTAAATTTAAAATTTTAAAATTTATTACCACAAAGTTGTTTGTCATATTACCTATTTTTGAAGTCTCTGCCAGATCTCAAGTTATGTCTTTTTTTCATTCCTAATGCTGTTTATTTGTGCCTTTTCTTCTTTCTTCCTGACCAATCTTTCCATATATTTGTTATTAGTCTTTCCAAACAACCAGCTTTTGGCTTTGGTTGATCCTCTCTGTTGAATATTTATTTTCTAGTTCACTGACTTTGGCCCTTATTTTTATCCCCCCCCCCTTTTTCTAGATTATTCCATTCATTTTTTTTCTAACTTCTTAAATTAGATATTTAGCTCATTAATTTTCAGCCTTTCTCATTGTTCTGATGTCCTGTGAAATACATGCCTCTCTTTAGTATCCCCTCTTTCTTCCATGCATTTAATAATCTTAACAGAAGAATGAGGAGAAATAGAGGCAGGCATGGAGCTGAATAACCTGTTCTATAAGAAGCCACCTATGGAAATGCTCTTTCAGAGAGCCGAGAGCTCCTGGCGGGTGGTGGTAGCATATTCCAGAGCCAAATGAAGCCATTAGGGGTCAAATTTCATACAGGAGGTGGCACACTATGTCAGTGAGTTCTTGTGGCCTCACCATCTTGTCTTTGCAGACTGACTTCTATTTCAGCAAATCTCATTTGCCATGCCAAAAGGCAATGAGGCAGATGCTCATGTAAGGAAAGATTGAGCCAAAGCAATAAACTCAGGCACCCCCACTCCCCCAGCTGTCAGCTCAAACTGCGCTCACAATTCAGTTAGGAGTCATCCCGTCCTTTTCTTTGCGCCTAATACTTGTTCCCAGTTAATTCCCTCCCTGGCACCACTTAGTAGGGAACCCCAAAACCATCATCATGGAATGGGAATGCTGGAAGGGACCGATAAATCATCTGTTCAACCCCCTCTTTGACCAAGGAGGAGACCAAGGACCAAAAGATATCTATTCGAGTTCATGATACAGTGAATAATTTGTTCTGGTATCAGTATAATTTGTTCTGGTATCAGTATAAATGTACACTTCAGATATTATTTTGTGACCCCTGCTTTTTATGGTGTTCATTTGCCTTATATGCTTTTGCACATCTCTTAATTTTGACAAGACTGAATGACTTGGTCACTGAATTTGTTAAATACTGTGAGAATCTACCATTAATATTGTGTTTTTGCTCCAAGTAGGCAAAACTAAAAATAAGGAGATAAAGCATCTGAAGACTATAATTAATAAGATTGATTTAATAAATATATTGATGCCTATACCCTTAAAAACAGAATTCTCTATCAGTTCCCATGGAATAGCAACAAAAGTAATCTTACATAGACACATAAGATTATTTTTTAAAAAGCTGTACCAGCTGCAATATAATAAAATTGGAAATTAATAACAAAATATAACTCCAGAAGCAAAAAGAATGTCAATGGTGCACTTGTTTTAAAAACAATGACAATGTGTCTACAGCCATGCCACCCTAAACATACCAATCCCGTCTGATCTCAGAAGCTAAGCAGAGTCGGGCCTGGTTAGTACTTGGATGGGTGACCACCTAGGAAGACCAAGTGCTGTAGGCATAAAAAAATAAAATGAATAAATAAAAATTAAAACAGTGACAATGAGAGCAGTGCAAATCAAAACTAATGGGAAGCGGTCAAAGCTACTCTAGAAAGGAAGAGTCAGTGCCTGAAATGGCATTATTGTTAAACAGGGATAAGAAAATCATGGTATTAGTTGAACTGAGCATTCAACTAAAAATATTAGGAGGACCACAAAAGCCTAAATAAGAAATCAATAAAGGTAAAACAGAAATTAGAAAATGAGAAACAATAAAAAAATGTTCAAAAATAAGTGACAGGCTAAAATAGTAAATAAGAGCCCCAGCTCTGAGAGCAGACAGATCTCTGGAATTACAACCCTGGGCTTTGTAGCTGTGTGACATCAGGCAAGTTAAATTTCTAAACTTCTCAAACACCTGTAAAATGGGAATAACAGTGTTCAACTCACAGAGTTATAAAGATTTTAAAAATTAGTGCACACAAAGTAGTTAGCACAGGGCCTGGCATACACTGAGTGGTCAATAGATATTATCAGGTGTTATTATCATTACTTTAAAAAACGTCAAGAAAATAAACAAATCTAGAAAATAAATATTTGCTGTTAGAAATCAGAAAGGTGATAGAGGCACATATGGAGATTTTTAAAACATTTTTAGTGATCATTATATACAACTATGCTTTAAAAATGAAAATCTGGGTAAATGATTATTTTCTTGGAAAAGAAATTACCAGGTTTGACTCAAAAAGCAGTTGAAAAATTCCTGAATAAACATACAAGCATGGAAGAAATTGAAATGGTTATCAAATAACTATTTTCAAAAATGGCGCAGGGCCCAGATAGGCTAATTCTAACAAATCTTCAAGGAACCAATATTTCTCATGCTATTTAAATTATTCCAGAGCATAGAAAAGAATGGAAACTTCTCACTTCATTTTGTAAGGTTAGAACAGCCCTGATACAAAAGGCAATATGAAGAGAAAAAAAAAAATCTCACTTTTCAAGAGACATGAAAATCAAAAACAAAATATTAGCAAAGAATAACATCACCAAATAGACTTTATTCCAAGAATGCTAGTATAGTTTAAACTTAGAAAATCACAAAACCACAATGAGATACCACTTCATACCCACCAGAATGGCTATAATCAAAAAGACGGAGAATAAGTACTGACGAGGATATGGAGAAAATTGGAATCCCCTTATGTTGCCAGTGGGAATGTAAAATGGTGCAGCTGTGCTGGAAAACAGTCTGGCAGTTCCTCAAAGGTTAAACATAGAGTTACCATATGACCCAGCAATTCCACTCCTAGGTATAAATCCAAGAGAAATAAAAACACATAACCACACAAAAATCTGTACATCAATGTTTGTAGGAGCCAAAAAGTAGAAAATGTCCACCGACTGATGAATAAATAAATGAAATGTGGCATATTCATACCATGGAATATTATTTAGCCATACAAAGAATGAAGTACTGACATGTGCTACAATATGGATGAACCATGAAAACATTAAGCTAATTGAAAGAAATCAGTCACAAAAGGCCACATATTGTATGATTCTATTTATATAAAACGTCCATAATAGGCAAATCCATGGGCATCGAAAGTAGATTAGTGGTTGCCTAGAGCTTGGGTGGTGGTTCGAGGGAGGGAATGGGAAGTGACTGCTAATGAGTACAAGGCTTCTTTTAGAGATGAAAAAAACGTTGTGGGATTAATTTTAGTGATGGTTATACCCTTCTGAACATTATAGAAACCACTGAATTGCACACTTTAAATGAGTTAATTGTATGCTTTGTGAATTATATTTTAACAAAACTATTTAAAAATTTAGGAAATCAATTCACAATATTAATAGTCAATGAAAAGGTACTGTATGATCATTTTGATTGATATCCAAAGGATTAACATTGCACACAGTCTTGATTTAAAACATCAAAAACAAAAGGAGCATACCTCCCATTAAACCAGGAATGGAGGTCACCCCACTAAGCACAACAATAAAGAGTATCTATCTGACACTAGTAACCCACAACATACTTAATGATGAGACTCCTGAACATTGTCACTCAAGTCAGGATCAACACAAGGGTTTATCTTACCATTATTATAACCATTACTTTGAAGTTCTATCCAATGCAGTAAGCCAAGAAAAATAAAAGTACAAATAATGAAAAAGAAGATCTAAAATAGTCATGATCTGTGGATTACAGCAGAACATGGAAAAGTCCGAGAAAAGAGAATTAACTGAAACGCTATGAGAATTAATTTAAAAGAGTTCAGTAAAGTTGTAAGTTACAAAGTACATAAAAATCTACAGCTTTCCTACACGTCAGGAATATCTAGTTAAAAATAAAATGAGAAGAAAAAATATCCCTTTCATAATAGCAATCAAAATTATAAATACACAAAAATAATTTTTTAAGTGCGACCCTAATATAAAGAAATCTATATACTCTACAAAGGGGATAAAAGAAGACATGAATAAATGGACATGTTCAATGCTTCTGGACTGTAAGACTTAAAATTGTATATACTTCTTGGAATAACTAAAATTAAAAAGACCGACCTTATCAAATGCTGGTGAGAAACTGGAATTGGAGAAACACTTTCATACACTGCTAGTATGAATGTAAAGTGGTACAAACACCATATCATCACTCATTCCATGCTTAGGTATTGACCCAAGAGAGATAAAAGCACATGTCCATGTAAAAACATATATGGAAATGTTCATAGCTGCTCTATTTGTAATAGCTAAACACTAGAAACAACCTAAATGCCCATAAGCAGGTGAGTGGGTAAATTGTGGTATATCCATTCAATGAAATACTACCAGCAATAAAAAGGAATGAACTACTGACACATAACATCATGAATGACTCTCAAAATAATCAAGCAAACTGAAAGAAACCAGACAAAAAACAATATATACTAAATGATTCCATTTATGTAAAAAAAATAGAAAAGGCAAACTAATACAAAATGACAAAAAGTACAATGGTGGAAAGGGGCAGGAGGTGGGAGAGGAATTACCAAGAAGCATGAAAAAACATTTGGGGCTGATGGATATGTTCTTTATTTTTATTGTGGCAATGCTGTCATAGGCATATACAAATGTCAAACTTACCAAATAATACTCTTTAAATATGTGCAATTTATTGAATTTCAATTATACCTCAATAAGGTTGTTTTTAAAAATTATCTGGAAGAACCAAAGAGGAACAAACTATCTGTGATTTTTATCCACACTTACATCCTACCTTTTCGATATCTTAAAAATCATAATGGAAACATTTAAACAATCAAACCATTAAGTACAACAGTTGTATCGATACAATTACAATCCAAAAAGTGTAAGATTATCAATGATCACCAAGTTTAACAATACTGCCATCAAATTACCAATGCTATTTGTATTGAAACTTAACAAACTTATCTAAAGCCTATGAATAAATAAATATAGCAAAGAGGACAACTGAAAAAGAACCAATAAAAAGGAATAAATGAGTAAATACTGAACCCACCAGATTTTGACGTATACTATCCAAACAGATAAGAAATAGCAAGAAAATAGATCAGAGAAAGAAAATGGAAATTACAGAAAAAAAGATCCAAGTTTATATAATACTTAAGCATTTAATATATGTGGCATCTCAAATCAGTGTGAATAATTTTTTTTCAATAACTGTCATTAACTAAGAGGCTAAATATTTAATGAAAACAATGGAGATCCTTACCTCACACCATACATCACAATTAATTCCAGATGGATGAAATATTAAAATATATGACTTTGAGTTCTGGCAACAAAGTAGACTGAGCTAATGCAGAACCCCCATTACTACAAAATCTAAAAATAGTAGATGAAATGTAATTTTAAAAAATAGTTAATGTGTAGCAGCTCTCACAATAAATGAAAGGAAATCCCCAGGTGCTAAGGAAAATAATCTGAAAGCCAAAGTATTAAAAGAAATATTGAGGCCATAGTGATCATGATGTGTGAATGAGCGGGGAAGAGAGGCAGGTTGGAGATAAGGGTAAAGAAAGATTGAGTGATCTGGAAATAAGTCTTAATGGCTATGAGTTTAGGTTTTAGTACTCACACACAAACATAAGGTGAGGCCTTGGTTCTTACAAGGCCAGGAGTTAGAAATGAAACCCTTCATTCTTTTCTTTAACAAATATTTCATGAGCATCTACTATATGCCAGGCCTCCTGTGAAGAAAACAGACAAAAATTCCTCCTTTTACATAAATTTACATTCTAACAAGTGTTAGAATGGAACAAGTCAGAGGATGGGAAGACAGTTAATAAACATAACAAATAAAAATGAAATAGTATGTTAGGTGATAAGTATTATGAGTAAAAAGAAAATTGAGTATGATAAAGGTGATCATGAGTGTGACTCTGTGTGTGTGTGTGTGTGTGTGTGAGAGAGAGAGAGAGAGAGAGAGAGAGAGAGAGAGAGAGAGAGAGATGTGTGTGGTGTGTCTGTGTGTATGACTGTGAAAGAGAGAAAGAGAAAGAGAGACAGACAGAGACAACTGAGAAAGCTGTTTAAGAATATTTTTAAATCTGACAGTCAAGGCAGGTTGTTGCACTGAGAAATGACAACTGATCAAAGACTTAAAGGAGCTGAGAAAGCCATCTATTCCAATATCTGGGCAGAAAGAACTACCGGTAAGAACAGACTGTGAAGTTGGAGGACAAGGGTAGAGGCAGGAAGCCCAGTCAGAAGCTGTAGCAATAATCCAGGTAACAAAAAGCCTAGACCTCCAAATGTACCCTCAGTGACAGGGGGACTAAAAATCTTTGTCCAGCAACCTAAGGTGACAGCAAAAGTTCAGCTCTACCCAAAACTCTGGAGTAAAGGAAGAAAAAGTCTTCAGTAGGAAAATGAAACCTCAGATCTGCTAGAGATTAGAAGCAAAATGCATACTCCTCATTTGATACAAGAATTTCAAGATGATTAATAAATGGGAAAATCAGTCCCAAGCCAATGGTAACTCTAGGATGTCTGCCACAATCAATGCAAAATCACTTGATAGAAACATCAGAACTAAGACCAGTGGGATTTCCACAACATCCCAAATAAAGATAAGCTCGTAGTCAGACAGTACAAAACACACAAAGAAATCATTGACCATGAGTGAAGGTCAGCAGACAAAATAAGCAGGAGGATCAGTCCCTCCCACCCAAAAGCTGAGATTATCCATCAAAAAGACTATAGGATAAGTTACATTTAAGATTCTTTACAAGGAAATAATGGTGAGCAAAAGAAGCAAGGTATTAAAGAGAAGATACACTATGACTTCATTTATATGAAGTTCAAGAACCAGCAAAACAAAATCTATGGTGTTAGAAGTGAAAATGGCAGTTACAGTGGAGGAAGGACATAAGAGGGCCTTATGGAAATGTTTTATTTCTTGATGACTGAGCTAGTTAACAGATGAGTGAACTTTATGAGCATCCATCCAGCTGAACATGCATTATCTGAAGAGAGAAGACTAGCTGGCTGACATGCCAGAGGGCGACGAAGGAACAGGTTCCATGTCTTCCCCTCCCCGAATGGCAGAGCTGGTGAGTGAGAGGTGGGGAGATTCCCAATAGTGCTGGAAGGCAGGCCTAAGTGAGCTCCCCCAATCAGAGCCTGAGCAGACTTTTGAGAGAACCGCAATGGAATGGAGGGGGTAGGACATATATCAGTCAAGTCGTAAAACTGCTTCTAGTTGAAATGAGCCGGGAGGGGACTGGGTCATGAGACTGGAAAAGTCCTCAGGAAGGAGGCGCGTTCCACTGCAACACAGAATATCAGATCTGAAGGTGATCTTCGTGGCCCACCTCCTCATTTTACAGAAAAGAAAAATGAGGCACAGAGAAGTAAAAGAACTTTCCCAAAGTCACCTGCCCCACCCCCCACCCCCAACGCCACCCCCAGTCTAAACAGTTTTCTTTGACAGGGCATATACAGATTAAAGATGAGAGGCAACCAGGTACCATGGTGAAAAAGCAAGACAGGCAAGTTATGTATCCTCCATGTACCCCTATTTCTTCACCTATAAAATGGTGTACAAATCTTTCTACATAATGCATAACCAATGTATACCCATAATCTACTATAGCTGAACAAATATCTATCCTAGGATCCAGTGATTCCACTTCTAGAAACATACCCAAAGAAGTGCATCCATATGAGCATCAAAAGACATGGACAAGTATAGTCACAGCAGCATTATTTTTAATAGCTAAAATCTGCAAATGACCCAAATGGAACATATAAATAAATGTATACAGGTACATCACAGAACACTATAAAGCAATGACAACTAATAAAAATACAACTACCCATGGATAAATACCACAAATGTACTACTGAGCAAAAGAAGCCAGAACACAATCCAATTTAAATTTCAAAAATAGTCAAAACCAATGTATGGTGGGGAGGGGGTGTGGTGACTAGAAGGGGGCACAAGGCACAAGGCAGCTTCTGGGGTGCTGGTATGTTCTTGATTCAGGTGTGGCCACATGGTAAGGAGTCTTCGAGCTGTATAGTTATGATCCATGAACTTTTCTGTATGCATGTTATACTTCGATAAAAAAGTTTACTTAATATTAATAACAGAACCCACCTCACAAGGGCATTGTAAGGACAGTGAAGTGTTCAGAACAGGCAATAGTGAGGGCTATGGAAATGTGTGCCGACAAAAGCCCAAAGTCTAGGATGAACACTTTGCCTCTGGGCATCCTTCCTATGCCCTCCTCTGAGCCCCATCCCTAACAAAACGTGAAGGCTTCCCATTCCCCATCCTGGCTCATATACCAACGTGGTCTTAAGCGGAGCCCCCAGGACACTACCACACTGAAGGCCCGGAGAGCTCAAACCACATGCCCAACCTCACGCACTGCGGATGTAGCCGGACTTAACCCCAGGCAGTCTGAAACTGGAGATGAACTAACTCTCAACCGTGAGCCCTAATACACAAATCTTGATATTTCATATATTATTAAATAAAATCCTGTGCTTTCTGATCTTGATTTTAGAACTAAATATTTTCTATGGATCAGGAAAATCTGAACTTGCTTTTCACTTTCCCTGGATCATATTCCTCTGCAGAAACCTTTGATTTAAAAAAAAAAAAAAAAAAAAAAAACTCTCAAACCCTGCTTCCAACAATAAACTAGGGCAAGAAATACAGGGGAATGCCCAGTCCATTCTTCCCTAGCATTTCTGAGTATCATGACAGAAAATCTGCCCAAAAATCTGGTTTAAGAAGGATTGATTTCTATGGATTGGAGTGAAAAGCAATTTCCTCCCTCATGGCAGCTGGGAAGGCCGAGCACTTTCTCACCATGAATTCTCTCCGGGCCTGGGCCATGCATGAAGTGAGACAGGGCTGGGTCTGGGAATAAAGAGTTGGCTGAGATCAACCTGCCCACCTCTGAGGTCTGGCTTCAGGCAAAGGAAACAAGTTGGCCGCAGGACTCAGAGCAGGGGGGCCGGTGTCCAACAGCCCTGCCCTGGGGCGCCCAACCCAAAGGTACTTTCATGTTTCAGATGCCAAATTCTGTATCTGTAAACACAATGTGTTTCCTTTTTCATGCTGGGGTTGAGCTGTTATTGTTCAGCACTTTCTGCACCGGGCCCAAATGTAAGCAGAGTGCTGAGGGAAGTGGCCTGTGCAGAGTCCTCATTTCTCAATGCCACAAAGACACGGTTTGGGGTCAAGGGCCAACTTTTCAGGTGGGAAGAATTTCACCCCAACTTGGGCAAGCCCCCAGGAAGCCCCATGTGGGTGCGAAGGAGTGACCCAGGTTGGGGTGTAATCTCCTTCACATTTTGGGGCAGTAGTGAGCTTATGTTTCAAAAACCAAGGCAGTTTTGGAGTTCTCCCAGTCCAAAGGATCTGCATGGGAACTTCAGGGCTGACACTCCCAAGAAGACTACTCGTTGCAGAGAATTGTGGTCTCTAAACAATCTTGGCATGGAAGAAAACAAAAACACCATGACAGAACAAACACAGGAGGAAAACGTTAAGTGGATTACACGCCAGTCCTTTCATGATCCAGGAGTCAAATCCAAAACCAGCTTCAAGACCCTCGGCACCTTCCAGTGTCCCCAGCTTTTAGCAAAGTTCTTCACTTTGGGGGCCCGTCCGTGTTATGATTAGTACGAGTGTACAAGCATTCACTTTTTCACACGTACAACCTCCCCAATGAGAGTGTATTCTACCTATGGGGAGGGCATCCACTTCACACTTCTTTACAGCCCAGAACCGACAGAGCCACCCGACCACTAAACACTCCAGAAACATTCACTTACAGGGTACGTCCATGTCTGCATGCTGGGGCAGCAGGGGGTCTTCTAGGACTGAAAATGGCATATGGCTTTCATCTCTTAGGCTAATTTTGACTAAGTAATAATGGCTGCCTCAAGTATTATATTGAGAAGGACCCCAATACCCTAAGACCATTTCTGCACTTAGGAGAAATGAATGCTGTGATTGATTAGCAATGTCTGCCCTAGTTTCAGAATGGGGCGGTGGTGGTACATTTGCTAAGTACTCACCACAGCCACTCCAAGCAGGAACAAATGAAATCAGAAGCACTGACACTAGTGACCAAGCAAGCAGGAAGTGTCTACCGCTCTGGGACCCCATATGGAATGCAGGACAACATATAGGCCCCCAAGAAAACTAAGGGGCATAACTCATATCCTTGTCACCTAGGACTCAGTTATTCAAATCCAGCCCCTTTAAAGGTCCCTGTGGTCCTACAAATTGTCTAACTTAGGTGTGGAGCCTCTGGAATGTGTGAAAATTGGACATGAAAACCAATAATCTCTCATCTGTAGGCAGAAAAGGACTGAGGGGAAAGTCTAGCAATAGCACCAGCCAGGAGGGGGCATGGATAGGCCCCAAACTAAAACTTAACCATCTGAAGAGGGCTGAGACTTCAAAAAGGCTAGTCTTGAATCCCTCCACAGAAACAGATTTCCAGCGTCTTCTTCCAGGCACTAGCTGAGTTGGGAAGATTCGTTAGTTATCAGTTAATGTAATGTACTAGAATGTTACTTTCTGCCTTTCAAGGTTCTCACCCAACAAATATCCTTTGACTTTTGAAAAGCCACCCCTTTAAATAACCCGGAAGTCTAACACATCTGCAGAGATATCATTCTTCTGGATCTTTACATGCACAAATGCACTGCAACATAAATTCATTTCAACTTAACTGTAGCTACTATGCTAAACCTGATGGCAAAAGAGTCAGTGCTCTCCAGGAATGACCCTAACATAGGTAAAGGCAGAGCACAATTCTCCTTTCCTTGGTTGTACTCCTGTACACCTGTCCCCTTAGATGACATCTTCGCTTGTTTTGAGTATCAGAGGACACTTCTGATTGCAATGTCCCTTGTAAAGAAGGCTTGGGGCAGATACTTAGGTGTTAGGAGGGAAAGACTCACAGGAGAGGCATTCTGCATCTCATCCATTGCAGGACCACAGTCCCTTCTCTCTGTCAGAGGGTAGAAACAACACAAACTAATGTAGCTAGGGCTGAACACACACCTAGCTAAGAACTCCCAGGAGCTGAGGATGGAAAGAGAACATTATCTCTACAGGCAAAGGACAACTGTATTGGATCTCTGCCTTCTGACAGGGGGGAAATTCACATAAATTATACAATGTTTCTAAGGTCAATTAAAATCTGAGTTTACGATAGGGACACATTTTTGAAATAATAATAGGGGAATGCAATACCGAACTATGTTGTGCTACACAAGTTACAACTCTGGAAAGGAGACAATACAGAGGCAAAGAGACTTGTGTCCAGAGGACTGTCCCAGGCAGTTCACTTACGTCAGGTGCTATTCAGAACTGTGCCTTAGAGCTGGTAATAATAGGACACGTCTTTAATGTGATCGGCCTTCAAAACAATCATTGCTGATACTCCCTGCTCTCTGTGTATACAATGGTGTCACTGAATAAGCCAAGATGTACCCTGTAGACCTGTCCACACTTAGTTCAGTTTGTGCAAAAACTGCCTTTGGTGGCAGGAATATCTGTTTTTGAAAAGCTTCTGCTCCTTGTGGCAAACTGATTAATTGAAACAAAACACATATAAAACACCTAGTACAATTCCTGGCATTTAGTGGGCATTTGTTTTCAAGATGCAACCTGACCACCGCCTTGGGTTAATATTCTAAACTCTGCAGTTCCCCTGCCACCAAACCAATGCCACACCTTCTGAGGCTGTGGAGACCACAAGGGCTGATGTGTGTCTTTCCAGACGACAGGCAAAATGCTGTGGGCTGCCTGCAGGTATTAGGCTTAAATTCTGAGCATTTCATAAGCCCTCCTACACCTTCAGTCTCCCTCTAATGAAAGGCACTGCAGAAATCCAAGGTACGATTATCACTTCTAAAAGGAAGAAGAAAATACTGGCTCACAATATATCCATACTTGTGCATCGACAGATAAGGCTGTTTTATAATCCAGTTCCCTAGAGAGCCATTTATTTTGGTGAGGCCAGTGTGCACAGCAGACGCTTTAGAAGCCATCAAGATAACACGAATACCAACCCAGTGGACTTTTGAAGTGTAAACATAAAAGTCTATTAAGAATACAATGTTGGTTTAATCCCAAGACAAAAAATTTACTTAATGAAAAGCACAACTCATCTCAAGAAGGAAATATCGATACCAGCTGTGAGCAGAAAATGAGGGGATTCCTTCCAGGGAACATTTGAATTTCAACCCACTGCCTTTCCAATATTTTCTCTGGACATAAAGTCTCAAATACTTTTCCGAGGATCTCATTTTTCTGCAGGAAGAGGAGGTCAGAGAGAAGTCTGGGTATGGCCAGAGAAGAGCTTGGCAAAGCCTAGAAATGCAGAGACCCACCCCACAAGGTTTACCCTGACATAGCTCTCTCTCTTCTCTGGAAAGAGCGGGGAGCAGCCTCCCTGCCCACCAAGTGCTAATGAGGACCCTAGCAAGACTCTCACTCCAGCTTCCATGGGGCCAACAGAGATAAATGACAGCCCTGTGCTGCTGACATACATAAGCTGCACCTACCAGCACCACATCAGTGACCAGGATATGCCATTAAACTCCTCTCTTTAACAACATTTCTAAGCTACTGCCTAATTTTTTTTCAATATGTTCCAGAGAAGCAACAGGATTCTGAACACTAGAAAGAAAGGAAAAAGTTTTATTAAAGACGATTTTCTAAGTATGAGCTCTGTTCTACCGCCTTTGAGGGATCACAGGCCCTGGAATCAAGAAATACTTGGCCATCAGCAACACCTATAGATGTTGAGAAAGTATTTACACCCTCTTCACTTATATTCCGAACTTCCAGCTCCTACTAGGCCTGATGGCTAAAATAAGGGACAAGTTCTTATACATAATTTCATATTTAAGCATGTATGAAAATAATATAATGTAATATAGTATTATATAACATGGGAACCACCTGAAGTTCTAACAAAATAGGTTGTTCCAACTTTTCTCCTATACATGGGTATGTAACTGCCATCATTCATCCATCCATCTATTCTATGAGAAAGCAGAACAGAGGATACAATAAAACAAAGCATAAACATCAGGCTGGAGTCCCAGCTCCACCACTTACTAGCTATATGTAGTACTAATAGCTAGCAGGCTTTGGGTAAACCATTTGATATATCTAGGCTATGGTTTCTTCATCTGTAAAATAAAAATAGTAGTGCCTATTATCAGCATAGTCACAATAATTAAATGACTAAATTAATGTGAGTGCCTGGCAAAAACTAAGCCCTCAAGAGTTAATCATAATGACAATAATTATAATAATTACTATGACTATAAAAACATTATCTACAGCTATGTGCCAGACTCTGGACTAGGCCGCAAATAGTGTTAGCCTTCTGATTCTGCAAGAATCTTTAGTGGGGCATTGGATTTCTGATGGCAATACCACCAACACAACCTTCCTCTCTTGCTGAGGATGATGGCAGGCCAGAACACCAAAGCCGTTTAAAGCATGAGGAACCCGCTCCCAAAGCCATGTTTAAACAATTACGAGCATTATGTTGCAGGTACCCATGACCATAGGAGGCCAGCCCAGCACGGTGCTCATCTTGCAGAGACGTCTTTTGTGTGGGTTTTGGGTTTCAGCTGGGCAGTGCAAAGCCATAGTGTGAGTCGCAAAACGAGTTTTCATAAGCTCACCCTGTCACAAACTAGGCAGGGGTTCATGCTGACATCCCCACTGTAAGATTAAACAGCATGCTTCGTCAGGCACTAAATACTAACACAGCTCCGACGTCAGGGGGACACTGATTAAAACTGATGTCAATAATTTATGAAACACAATATGGTCTTCAGATGCTCTTTTGAAAAAAAAAAAAAAAGTAGGGGGAAGGGGGAAAAAAGGACCTAGCAACCCAGGTGGTTTAAAACTGTTCATGCGTTTTCCCTTGAATGTACGCCCTCCTACCCCACCATGCATGGATGCTTCTTTACACTATGAATGTAAATGCACATGTGTATAAAAGCATGTGAACACTGCTGATACATATGGGCGGAAGAAAGTATTTAGTTATTCCACTGAGAGCTGTCGAGGCTGTAACGTTATACATAGTCTTGTCTTTCATATTGTTTTGAGGGTTTTTTCCCCCCCGGAAGAAACCCAAAATTGCATTTAAAATAAAATTGGGCTTTACAAAAGTTCACATTTATTCCATAGAGAACTCAACCTTGAAACAACACAGAAAAGAAAGCTTGACCAAAGAAAACCTGTAACATATACACATTCCTTAGTAATCCAAAAGTACCCTGGAAGTACGTAGAAGAACCATTTAGTTAACTAATAATATCAAAGTTTTTTTAAGTCTTAGAGCTGCGGGGGATGGTTAACCTGAGGAAAGATGCCATTTTAGTCTATTATAAATCAAGTTTCATTGTTTTATAAAGGCAAAGATAGAATAGTACAGTGACAATGCTTCATTTTTATCAGGACTGTGTTTTGGAATAAAAAATATATATTTCTTTACTTTGACTTAGTTGTAAATAATCTGAGTAGCCTGACTTTGCATGTCAACAGCGTGAAATTCGCAAGATGGGATTATGTCAGGGGAAAAAATCTGAGCCACTGATAGTACAAAAGTTAGTGTTTGAAGGATTTATTAACGCTTTTTCTTAGCACAGTGCCCTGTAGTGTCTCAGAACACCTGTCAAATACTAATTCACTCACATATCTCCACGATAGGGCCTTTTCATAAAAAGCTCGACCTTTAATTGTAAATCATTTTTAAATTGTCTTTGCTGGCTTTCTCTTTTGCAAAATGATGGAAAAATCACTAAGACTTCAATTAAGACTTTATGGGAACTTCAACCTGACTTTCCTGGCTGTATCTACAAGGTATCAGAACATCTATTCAAAGAGGAAACTATAAATAACTTTAACATAGTTGAATCGGCTTTGCTTTTTTATAAGATGACTGAATAATTGGCAAGACTTAAAGATACTTCAACTACTGAGAATTAAAATAACTTCAGTAAAAACCAGAAAATAGCCGATTATTTGTCATGTAGATTACGTGCTTATTAGGCCTAATTAAACTTTTTGAGTAAAAAGGCTTACTAATTACATTAGTTAATATGTTGATTGCTCAACTTGGCTTGAAAAAAAAAACAGTCAATCCAATTTGTGCACTTAGTTAATGCTTCGGTCAAAATACAAAACCTAAACTACAGAGGTTATTTCAAGTGCATGACCATTGTTATAGCAAATGAGGGTTATGTCTCCATATGCAAAGTGACAGAGAGAGAGAGGGGTGGCTGGTGACTCTGAAAAATACTAATGCTTAGGGGAATCTTCACACCAGTAAAATGTTACCACAACAGCCAGTTTATTTGCCTCAATGTATTCACTTGCATTTGTCCAATTAGACCCTGTGGGTGACAATTCGAAGGTACCTTTCATATGCACATACAAACTAAGACTGATAGCAAAACCCTAGGAGGCCTTCAGAATGTCAATACAGGGTTTTTACGCACAAAAGGAAGAAAAGAAAATAGGAAGGGGAAATAAAGAGGAGATGGGAAAATCTAACATTTCTGAAGGAACTGAGCAGATCAAGGGAATTTTATTCTCAAAGAACACTAAACCGAGGTATAACTACTACCTCACTGCTTAATCCTGAAAAGTCTCTTCAAACTGGCAACCAGTGCTGTCCCTTAAAGGAAGGGGAAGAACAATTAGGTCTGCAAAAGCAGGACAGGACACATTGAGTGCAAAGATGGAGGACCTGACATGCAACAGTAGGCACAGCCCTCTGTAGACCAGGACGCCTGACTGGGCCTCAGTGCCCACCCTGCTCTCCAAGACATGTTTTCCATTCACTTGCTCAAAAGTCTGCATCCGCAGTCATGAAGCACAAACTATTCGACAACAACATGACACAATTAATCAGAACCAGACCTCAAAACGTGTGTTCGTAGGGACCAGCAAACTTTGCAATGTACCTCAGAGGGTGAAGCAACTGAAGAGATTCACACTGGCTGTTTGTGGGTGGGGGAGGGGAGGGGGGAAAATCTATATGTTCACAAAAGATGCACACCAAATGGCATTTCGCGAACTAAAGAGTTTTCATTAAAACAAATTGAAGGATTTGGAACTCTACGTCTCATACTGGAAAAGTAAAGTACTGTCTTACTATCTTCCGCCGCCTCCTCCACACCTCCTCCAGAAACTGATGCCTTGGGGTTTCTACTGTGGCAAAGTTGTACAATTCAGAAGAAGGACGTATCCCTTTTTTAAGCCTCACTTCTAACCCAACGTATTCGCCAATGCCCGTTTTGTCCGATTTCTCTTTCAGGAACTGAAACTCCATTAAAAAGCGAGAATCTAGACTCTTAGTTAATACAAAACTGTTTAATTTCGCCAAACCCTGACACTAACAAAAAATCTGGTATACTTCTTTTTGGGTCCACGATTGAATTAGTTTAAAATAATTACTGAACTCTTCTTTGTAATCTGTAGATAGTAATTAATTTAAATCACATCATTCTTTAGCTAATACAAACGCGCTGTCCAAAAGAAATTTTTTTTCAAACCACTAAAGACAAATGGAGGGCGCAGGAATGATATTCGTTGGGTACTGAACTGGCCCCAAACGGCAAATCCCTTTGCCATCTCCCAAGGGATTTGTGGTTGTCGGGCTGGAACTTCCCCGAAACCGGTCCAGGATCCCCAATAGCGCGCCCAGCTGCAACACTACGAAAGGAAGGGGTGAGCAGAGGTGAATCCCAGGGTCCCGCCAAACAGAGGGGAAAGCAATGAGTGTTTGCACTTAGATCCGGGGTTAGGGGGACCAGTCAGCAAATTTTCTGAAAAGCCCTCTCCCCACAGCATTTCTTGTGCTTCTTGGCTTCACAGAGCGCACTGGGCGCAAACCCGAGCGTCCACTGACAGCGCCACGCGAGCGAGTGGACCTGCTCTCTGCCCTCTCCGGCCCAAGACATCCCGGAACGCACCTCCCACATCCCCGCGGCATTCCCGCAGCGAGTGATCCTCCGGCGCGGCCGCCGCCCGCGCTCCCGAGAACCCGCGGCTGTGAGGCCCAGAAGCTGCGGCCCTCGACCCTGCCCGCCACCCGCGTCCCCGCGGCGCTCCACTCACCCACGCACTCGTTGGCCTCGCGGGCGGTGGCGCGCTGCCAGGGCCGGTCGTAGTGGAAGGGCTTGCAGCGGTCACACTCAGGACCCGCCGTGTTGTGCCTGCAGTCGCACACCAGGCTGTCGTCTCGGTCGCGCACGCAGCGGGCCGCATGGCCGTTGCACTTGCATCGGCCGCCCACCTGCAGGTCCGACACTGCGTAGAAGTACGAGTCGCGCGCCAGCTCCGAGTCGTCCTCGTTCTCGTCGCCGAACGTGTGCAGGCGGCTGAAGGCCACGCGAATGTCGGTGGCCGTGACCCAGTCCTGCAGCACTGGCGAATTGTCGAAGTCGTGAGCGGAGGGCCGCCCGTCCAGCGTGCTGAAGGCGATGAGGCCGCCTGAGAGCGGGCGCATGTCAGTGTGAGAGTCCGTGCACACGGCCTCCTGCTCATTCTGCTTGGTGATGGGCGCGCGGTGCGGCCGGTTGTACATCTTGCGGCACTGCGTGGAGTAGAACTGGAAGGGCACCCACGTGCGCCCGTAGTCCATGGACTTGTAGATGGCCATGGACTCGGGCCGTGGCGAGCAGAACTGCAGGCTCACGTAGGTCACCTCGAACTTCTTGCCGAGCGACAGCGTGAGCGTGACGTTGTGCGGGAACTGCAGATAGTTCTCGGACTGCCAGCACGTCAGGTTGTGCGGGTTGTTGAGATCCGTCAGGAAGGCGGGCGGGTGCGCCTTCTTGGGGTCCGACGCGTTGCAGAGATGGCAGGAGCGCAATCGCTCCTCGCCGCGCTCGCTCACCACGCAGTAGCGCGCCGGCGGCCGGCCGCAGGTGCTGGACACGCGCACATCCTTGCCGAAGGCCGCGTTGACAAAGTCAGGGATGCAGCGGCGCGGGTGGCCGTTCTCGTCCGAGCACGGGTCGGGCTGCGCCGCCTGGCCCGCGAACATGCTGAGCCCGGGCCCGCCGCGCACCGCGCCCACCAGGCACGCCACTGCTGCTAGCGCCGCCAGCGCCTCCCACACTGCACGCATCATGCTGCGTCCAGCTTGCCCCGGCCCCGCCGCGCCGAGGAGTCGGTCCGCCACCGCAGAAGGCGCCTGCGGAGAGAGGGGAGCTGCGCTCAGCCAGCCCGCCCCGCGCCCTCCACCCCACGGCGGAGCGGAGAGGAGGAACGCGGGCGAACGGCCGGCTTCCTCGGCACCAACCCCGCGGACGATGCCTGCCCTGCTCCCCAAAGTCCTGGTGGCAGGCGAATCCTGGGGCCCCCAAACCCGCACTGCCCGCGCTTCTTCCCGACCGAGCTGCAGGCAGGGGCCGCGGGCGAACGCTCGGCCTCCAAGCCACCACCGCCTCCACGCCGCCCGAGGGACATGCCTGCGCCCGTCTGCCCGTCCGCGGCCAGCCCGCCTAGCACCCCAAGTCTTGAGCGCAGCAGAGTGCGGAGCCCCCCAACCCTGCATGGCCCGCGCCCATTCCTCCCGCAGCCTGGGGTCCCTCCCTGCTGCCCCAGATCGCGTCCCCGCCGGAGAGTCCGCATTCGGAACTTTACCTCTGCAGAGGGCAAAAGAGAAAGAAAAGTTTGCGCAGCCCCGGCCGGGGAGCCCAAACGCCGGATGAGGAGAGCCACTCGCTTGCTGCTAGCAGGCGCGTCCTGCCTCAGCGCGGGTTTGCCAGCTCCATGCCCCGCGCGGCCGCAGCTGTCCCAGCCCGAGCCCTGGCCAGCTGCCGCCGCCGCCTCTTTCGCCCGAGTGACGACCCGGCCGCCCGGCTCCCGCAGCTCCCGCCGCGGTCGCAGCGCTGCCCAGCCCGCGCCCGGGGCTCACACACACTCACGCTTGCTGGCGCGCACTCACACACACGCACGCACGCCCCCGAAGGCTCCGCCGCCGCCGCCGCCGCCACTACCACTCGCGCGGAGAGTGGGGGGCGGAGGGGAGCGCGGGGGCGGGGGGCGGGGCCGCCGGGCGGGGCGCCGGCCAATAACGTCGGCGAGCAGCCGCCTGCTCGCGAGCAAAGTTTTCACCCCGGGAAAGAAGAAAGTTAAAGGGAACCGGCCCGGGACGCGGAGAGAGGGAGAGCGGGAGCGGGTGGGAACCGGGGAGCCCGAGAAAGAGAAGCAGAGACAAAGAGAAAGCGAGAAGAGCGCCGGGGGAAACCCCGGAGAGGGGGCTGGGCGCGCACGCACCCCATAGAGGGAGGAGGGGCGGGCGGGGGATTGTCAGCCTCGCGCCGGCCCGGCGCTGCCGGGAGAGCCCCGCAGGTTTCCGCCGGCCCCACGCCTCGGGAAGCGCACAGGCTGGCGGGAGGGGGCGATTTTCTCCCTCCGAGTCCCAACTAAACACATCTGTGTTTGTTTTCTTTGCTACGAGGAGGTCGGGCCTTCCTCTAACCCAGCCCGATGGGACCGGTGGCACCGCGTACAGGCCGTGCCCTTGTGGGCAAACAACCTGGGGTCATGAGAAAGAGGAGGAGGATGTAATTTCTGCTGGCTCGCCTCTCCTGCCTGAAAACCCTGGGGTCTGGAGAGAAGGGCCTGCTCTTCAATACTCTCCTCTCCCCCTCCCTCAGTTGTCAATTTGCGCTTGGGCCTATGTATCTGGAACGCGGCTTTTCATGCTGGGGGAGCTGTGATGGGCTGGAGACTGAAGGAGAAAGAAGCCGGTCGGTACCTAGGCACAGGTCTGCGGTCTTAGGCTGGGGGATGCCCAGGCCTACCGGAATCCCCTGGGACAGACTTATAGGTACTTCTTCCTGGCTCACGTTTTTAAGGGGTGCTACACCCGATACTATCTCATGGGAGCCCCTTAACAGCTTAGCGAAGTAGGTATTAACTCCTTTTTGCAGATAACACTGAGGTCTCAGGAGGTGAAGAAACTTGCCCAAGATCTCCCAGCTAGTAAACATCAAATCCAGGAAAAGAAACGGGCTCCTTCCCCTCCTCGTATTTGTCAAATGGGTATTCCCACCCAAATATAGTCTCATGGGGCATCCTAGGGGCCGCTCAGCTTCTCCTCTATGCCTCATTCTCTGTCACCTTAACAAAAAGACTGAGGACAGTGAATGCATCCTTTGACTATCCTGCGGCCGGAGCCAAAGAGTTTTGGGGAAAGAATGCGCTGGGCTGAGAGTTTGGAACTAAATTTCTGTTGGTTTGTTACTAGTAATAGATCTGGATTGAAAGCCCAGGGTTCTGGTTCTGGCCCAACGCTGATTTGCTGCATTAGCTCCATTAAGTGCCTCATTCTGTCTTATTGGCATTTTCATAAACTTGAGACAAGAAGAAGGAGCCTGAGGGCTTGTCTGGCCCAGCTCAGTCTCCTTGGAAGAACGCCTTTCCTGGCCTCCCTGAGAGACAGCCACCCAAGTCTGCTCTTCCAGGCATAGGAGTTCACAGCCCAAGGAAATAAATCCATTCCTTTGGGATCCAGCCCCTCCCCTGGGGTAGCACTTTAGCTCTGCCTTCTTTTGCACCACTCGCTACACTGATTTTTTATGCCTTACCTTGTGACAGAGAGGATTCCAGGTGACTTACGAGGGTACTTAAAACATGGGAAAATAACATAAATTAAAAAGTGAGGTGAAAGGACATAAATGAAACGTTTTACTTCTGTGGACTGTGAAATCCCACTGATACGAAAGGCACTATAGCAGTTAGGAGCCAGAGTGTGATGCTGGCAAGTTTTGCATCTTTCTGTGTATTGTTTTCCTCATTTGTAAAAGGGGAACAATAATATCTACCTCATAGGGTTGTGAGCATCAGATAAGTTAACACATATCAATATTATAGCTTATAATATGTATGTATTATAATCTACGTGAGTATACTTTCACATCAGCTAGGCACATAGTGGATGTAGAAATGTTAGTTCTTAGTATTAAATTGCTAGATCTTTATAGAAATTTAAATTTAATTAATAAAATAATAGAATGAAAAAATGTTAATTACGAAACACTATGCCTCAAAGAACACTATACACAGATGCTTTCATTTGTTTAAAAGAGTATTTCACAAAGACAACATTGTTAATTGTGGTTATCTCTGGATAATGAGATGAGAAATGATTTTATTTATTTTTGCTTGTATGTTTTCCATTTTTTATAGTAAAATAAGAAAGAAAACTAAGAGAAGAAAGAAAAAACAAGAGAGAAGACTAAGAAGGGATGGAAATAAAGCTAAAATGCACCCTGAAACACCCTATTCACCTCCTGTGGGTGGGCCACAAATTTGTCCCTACGCTTTCCCCGAAGCCAAAATGAAAAGGAGACCATGTCAGTTACACAATTCCCAGTGTCCATGAGATAAAAACAGACCTATTACTCAAGAGAATTACAACTATTCTTGGTACTAAAATCAGACAGGAATTTCTCCTGGGGGGCCTCATGAAGGGAACACAGTGTGAAGTAATAAGCAATCACCCTCTATAACATCCCCCTAACAGTCAAAGCAGTGAGCTCTGTGGGGCCCACATTGTAAGCTGATGGCATCACACCAAAACACAGGAAAAGACGCTCTGAAAAGGAGGCTGAAAGAAGTAAATCAGGGTGCCCAGCTTACCACCCAGTCCACTTGGGTCTATTTTGGGGTATATACAGGACTGGATCACCCAGTGCTTTACAGGTCTTCCTCCTGCTGTTGTTTCTGTCCACAGAGCTTTGATGGATCTTGCATGGCAGCAAGTTTGAAATCGCACTCCCTAGAGCGCAGCTATTCTACGCTGCCAGCTGAGCTCAGGCCAGTGGCCTTCAGGAGGGGAGTTGGGGGGAAGGGCTTTCCACATTTCTTGTGGTCCCTTAGGCCTAAGTTTATCTTCTTTAGCAGTTCCTGGTGGAAACAGGATTATCTTACCCTGTATCTTGGAGGTTTGGAACATTCTGGGATACAGTATAACCTGTCTACCTCCTTTCAAACCCACCTCACTGTTCTTGTACACTTTGTCCAATTCCAACCCCACACAATAGCCCAGACCAAGGTTCTGCCTCTACAAATTTTGAAATCAGCCCTCTATCATCCCTCAGTTTAATCTCTTCTAGGAAAAATGTTCCCAGTTTTTTAAAAAGATTTCTCATAGGACATTGTTTTCTTAGTACTCCGCAGACACTCCTAATGCCCTCTAATTTGTCAGTGTCCCTGCGAAAGCATACTACCTTTTGAGGGGACAAATGAAAAAAACAGATGTCCAAGTGTTGTGAGAGCTTCTCAAAGTGGGGGTTATAAATACATACCCACAAAGGCATGTCAGGCTCTAAGCAGCGGGATCCATGGTACAAACCGGAGTTCAAAACACAACATTGTGGCTCTTGGGTGAGAAAGCAAATTCCCAGGTGTTTCTGCAAGAAATGTGTCAGGAGGGGGAGCTGCCATTCTTGGCACCCAGCTTTACCTAAAGCCCAGTGATCACCCCCACGAATTGGATGTGGCAGTTTCAAGAAAACTTAGCAATAGCCAGAACAGGAGGAAAATAGGAGACTCATGTGTCCTAGAAACCAATACAAGCTTCAGGGAAGGAGGGGCAGTGAGCAGTGTCACATGCCTTCAAGGTCAAGATAAGATCTGAAAGGAGTTCTTTGGATTAAACTACAAGGAAGGCATTGGTGACCTTGACTAGCAGTGGTAGAGGAGTGGTGGGGACAGAAGCCAGACTGCCTTAGGTTATGGAGTGGATGGGAGGTGAGAAAATGGAGATAGTGAGTGTAGACAACTTTCAAGAAGTGTAAAAACAAGTGGTAGGAAAGAGATAGGGTGATAGCAGGAAGGTGACATGGAATTGAGTGAAGATTGGGATTTATTATTGTTGCTTATAAGATAAGGCTATTTAAACATGCCTGAATGTTGATAGGAAGGGGCAAGGAGGAAAAAGGTTGAAGCAGATAAAATAAGCCTTGTAGAATTGGTGGTCAGGTGGTCTGAAAGCTTCTCTTGTTTCAATGGAATAGGAAGTGAACACCACCTGCTGAGAGTGAGAGAACAGGTGGGAGCATTGGTGGTTTGAAGACAGGGGAGAAGACTTGATTGGGTCATTACAGAAAAGAGGATGTTTGCTGGGCAGATAAAAGTCCTATTGAAGTTGGTGATCATCTATGAGAAAGAATGCATGCCAGCAAAGTCACGGGACTCCCCTCCCCCAAGCAGTGCTCAATAGACCTAGAAAAAGCAGAACAGTTGGATTAATCTAGAGTTTAGGGAGACAGAAGAACAAAGGAAAGAGCGAGGCTGATGTGATGGACCATGAAGACAAAGCTAAAGAGAGAAGGAAGTGAAGACAAGACATGGACGGAAGAGGAAATGGAGAGGCCAGGGGTCTAGAACTGTGCTGTGCAATATGATAGCCAGTAACCATATGTAGCTATTTCAATTTCAGCTTGAATGAATTAAAATTAAATAAAATTTAAAGCTCAGTTCCTCAGTTGCCCCTGATTTGGATAGTGCCAATAAAGAACATTCCCATCATCACAGAAAGTTCTATCAGACAGAGCTGGTCTAGTGGATTCAGGAAAATAGAAGAAGAGATATGATAGGGAATAACTGAGGAACAGTTCTGGGTGATGATGAGGCCCACCGAGGGCAAGAGGGAGGTTTTTGCTGGGAAGCAGAGGTGAAGGTAACTGGTGATAAGGAGGTCAAGGTACCTGATGGGCTGTCCACCTGGGTATTTAAGACAGTCAGGACCAGCATCAGGGCTTGATGCAGAGATAAAAACTGAACGAGGTGCTGGTGTCTTCAAAGAAAGGGTAATGACCTCGATGGAGAGGAGATTCCAAGGAAGAGACATGGAAGGTGGAATAGCTGTGTGGCTCTGGCCTTAAATGACCAAGGTGTTGTTCTTTTTTTAATGAAGATGAAAGGAACATTGGGGACTGAGGAATATAATAGCTCTCTTTTCTAGGGCATTGGGTATGTATGGTATGGGAGAGGAACGGCCATACTAAGGGGCTACAGTGTCCGTGGTGTAAAGATGTGGGCTAAGCAGGAGGCAGGTGGAGCAACTGGTGAAAAGGGCGAGGATGCAGGCAAGGGTGTATGCCAGGGATGGAGGCGCCAGAAGGCACAGGCTAATGGTTTGTGAGGGAGGAGGACAGGAAGAGAGTAAGGGCTTAGGAGAAATGAGATGACCTGAAGGGCCCTCATTTTGGGCATGACTAAGGGTTTTACTTTTAACATTAAGCATTTATATAAAGCTTACTCTGTGTCAAGCACTCTTCTAAGCACTTTATCAATCAGTAACTCATAATACTCATAATGACCTTTTGAGATAAGTATACTATTATCTCCATTTTACGGAGGTGGAAACAGAGACACAGAAGGAATTTGCTGGAGGTCACATCTCTGGTAAGTAGAGGAGCAGGATTTGAGCTAAAAAGGTCTGGGTTGGAGCTCTTAGCACCTATGGGCAGATGGTCTTGGCTGCCATGACCTTTCCGACACAAATGGGTCTCAGCCATCTCAAGACAGGGAAAGGAAGTCAGGTCTATCAGAAATATGAGCTGTGGCCTGGCTTGACTGTACTTCTGAGCATGTCCGGTTTGGTTAAGAGGATAGACATTAAATGATTTGACTTCTAGGACTCCCAACGTAGGCTGGAAATTGTAGCAGCAGAGATAATCCCAGCATCTGGCCTCTCCAAAAGGGTCATGCACCCTAGATTGATTGTGTTTCTTTAGGAAATGGAAAGAACTTAACTTAGACTAAGCTTAATTCCAATTCACTACTTACCAATTGTATGACTTTTAGCAAGTTGCTTTACCCACCTTAGCATCAGTTTTCTCACGGTGAAATGGGGTCATCATACTTACCTTATAGGTTTGTAAGTGTTGCTAAAAAGATGTATCTGAAAAGAAAGAAGCTGGAACAGAGTAGATGCTCAATATGTGATAGTTAAGAGTTGTTTTAATATTCAGAATTCTCAGATCTGGCTTCCAGATCCTTCACCCTGGAAGATTAGGGGCATCCTCTCATTTCAAGGCTTCTAGAGCCTGGCTCACCTAATCAGCCTAACAGAGATTGCTCAAGGGATCCATCCCAGGTCCCTGGACAGGATTTTAGAAGATGTAACTATTCTGGAGAAGGAGGGTTCAGAGCTTGGTAGAACAAGCCTGGATAGTGTGTAGGTTTCCTGGAGATGTATCCATTTCCTCAGTACTGTTTATCTGCATCTTCAGCG
The DNA here is from genome assembly GCF_014176215.1 of Rousettus aegyptiacus. Classification (NCBI taxonomy): domain Eukaryota; kingdom Metazoa; phylum Chordata; class Mammalia; order Chiroptera; family Pteropodidae; genus Rousettus; species Rousettus aegyptiacus. Next base: position 72,321,131 of record NW_023416309.1, read on the forward strand.
CAGGCCACTCCTATTGCAGTTCTCTTGGCTGAGGATTCAGGAGTTGGGCATAGAAGCCATACAAACCCCAAATCCCGGCAAATCCTTTAATCTACCAGAGCTCTTTGAAGGAGTGAAATGCCTGTGGATAGGGGGAACCAGCAGATGTAATTGATTTTCATTTGCAAAAAAAGTTTTGACAAGGTCCCACCCCGAATGCTATTAAAATAAAGAAAATGGGGCACCACGGGGGAAGCTTTGTCATGGATAGAATCCTGGCCTTGGAGGCAGGAAACAAAGGATGCAAATAAAAGGAGGGTTCCCTAGGTGGAGAAAAGAGTGGGTGGGCTTCTGAGCCCAGAGCTAGGGCTCAACTCATTGAACAATTATGACGAAATATGAAGAAGGGGTCCCTTTAGTAAAACCTCAGATTTTAGAGGTGATAGTGGAGTGATGTCAAGGGGGTAAATTGGAGGATCTCAAGAGGTTGTGTGAATGCTCTATGGAGCACAGGTTTAGCAGAAAGGTGCTGCGTTTGGGGAGAGACAATTCGAAGTACTTATAGGATGAATGATTATCAGTTAAGATTGAAAAATACTATTTTAGGACTGAAATACAAACTGTATCCTTAAGATTGTTTCTCCACAGAAGTGCAATTGGCATTCAGGATCAGAAAATTCTTCACTGGGCAGAACAGTCCTGCCCACTATAGGATATTTAGCATTTCCAATCCCTGTCCACTAAATACCAGTAGTTTTCACCCCACGCAAACACCAGTCATTACAACAAATGAAAAACAGCTCCTGGCATTTACAAATTCCCTCTAGAAGAGCCTACCTGACAAGCCCATTCTAATCCACTTGAACTTTAGCCCATAGTTCTAAGGCCAAAAAGGGCTAAATACATTCTCAGGAAAGGAAATGGAAATAAAAAATTAAAAAAAAAAAAAAGATGCATTTAGGATCGTCTAGGAAGTTCTAGTCATCACATCTCAAAATATCCAGAGATAGCCTAGACAGAAGCACCTTGATTGTGATAAGTGCTAGGAACACACATAAAGCAGAGGAGGAAACCAGGAGAGGAAAGCAGAGGAGGAAACCAGGAGAGAAACCAGGAGAGGTGGATTTTAGAGGGGAGGGTAGTCTTTGGGAAGGATCCAGTAGAGAAGAGTTAAATGAGGAAAGGAGCTGTGGGATATTAGGGGGGAAGTATTTGGGAATATGCATTCCAGGCAAAAGAAAAGCAGGTACAAAGGTCCCGAGGCAGAGCTTGGCTTGTGTAAGGAATAGGAAGGAAGCCAGCTTGATGGGGACTTGGTGAGCTAGAAGGAGAGTGGTAGGAAGTGCGTTCAGAGAGGTAGGTACACGTCAGGGTATTCAGGACATTGCAGACACTGATAAGTAATTTGAACTCCTTAGGATCCATCCTCAGTAACTCCAAGGCCCTGGAGTTGCTTTTTCCCATGGCTCTTAATATCGTATTATTTCCCTGACTAATCTATGAGCTTCTTGAGGGAGGAAATGTGTCTTTTCTTCTGAATCCCTAGTGTTTAACAGACCACCTGACACAGAATAGGAGTGAACTACAAATTCATTAAAATTAATCAAAGACCACAGATTTATGGACAATTGATGGTGGTCCCTAGCTATTGTAAGCTGAAAAATGCCCCCCAAATGATGTTTATGTCTTAATCCCTGGAATCTCTGAATATTATCTTACATGGCAAAAAAGAGTATTTGCAGACATGGTTAAATTAATGATCTTGAGATGGGATATCATCATGGCGTATCTGGGTGGGCCCTAAATGCCATCACGAGTGTACTTGTCAAAGAGTGGCAGAGGGAGATTTGACAAGATAGAAGAAAAGAAGGCCATGTGAAGACAGAGGCAGAAATTAGAGTGGTGCAGCCACAAGCCAAGGAATGTTGGCAGCCACCAGAAGCTGGAAGAGACAAGGAACTCATTCTCTTCCAGAGCCTCTGGAGGGAGCGCAGCATTTGTTATCAATCCAGTGACAGCAGTTTTGAACTTCTGGCCTCCATAACTGTGAGAGAATAAATTTCTGTTGTTTTAAGTCAACAGAATTTGTTACAGTGGCCATAGGAAGTTAATACACTGACATCTCAGAAATGCTAGAATTAAGAAGATCCTTTGCAAATCTTAAAAGGTGAGCTTGGGATAAATAAAAGGAACAAAAAGAGGGAATCCTAACACTGAAATGTTTGTGAAGTCTTCCTTTGGACCTTCATCTCTTGAGCAGTGGCCACATCTCACTGCTTCATACCTTCCACAATGCTGAGTTTAGCTCCTCGAACATAAGCTTGCCAAGTGCTTGCTCTTTGTATTAAGGTACTGTGAACCCCTTTTTCTGGAGGCCAGGGTTGCAGCACCCTTTATGGTTCAGAACACATTCCAGAAGTAAGTCAATAGTCTCCTGAGCATTTGAGGGAAGAGTAGCCACAATATTAGGGGATTTCAGTCCACAGAGAAAGCAGAAGTTCTTCATTTAGAAATATTTGTAAGCTGAGGTCAGGCATCTTCTATTCTTCCAGAGTAACAGAGAACTATATCCAGGGGGAGAATGCTGGTGTAGTAGGTGACTGCTGAACACTGTTACACTGTGAAGTGACAGCTGACAGTAGAATCTACCTCAGTTACTACCTAGGGATTCAGGATAGGTTACATGCAGATTCATTACTGTATTAGAGCCCAGTGGAGTTAGAGAATGGAAGCAGCCCCTAGAGAGCATCCATCCAGTGCTCCCCAGTTTATAATTGAGGAGACTGAGGCAGGGAGGCTAAGCAAATTGCTCAGGAACTAATGTTCCTAAAGATGGCTGTGAGTCATTGAAATAGGTTTCAGTTCACCAATTCAACCACGCCTAGGGAACATCCACTATATTTGATCCTGCTGAGTTACATAGGAAAAAAATAACGATTTTGATAGACAAAAATCTTTTTCATGAAAAATGACAACAAAAAGTTTCTATACTTAAAGGAATAATCTTCTGTTAACTATAAAAATCAACTGTGGAATAGCTTATTTTTCTGAAATGTCAGTAAAATAATGTATTATTGGTCTGCACATCACATAAGGAGAAAATTTAGGGGGCTTAACTCCAAGAGGTAGTGCAGGGTGGAAACAGACATGGACCATTGATTCTAAATCAATAGGGTAAGTATATGAATTATTCAACCATAATAAAGTATTAAAAGAAAGTAAAATTTGAGGGAAGCTAACATCAGGCAAGGAGTGCCACCATGCTAGCCCCCAGAATGATGCCAGAAACTAGGCACAGGCACGATGGAAAAGGCCTCACCTCAAAAGATACTTCCTAGCCTCCAACTGGGCACCCAATTTATAGGGTCTCCCAGGGAGCCCAGGTTCCTAGCCCTGTTTGCATGGAGCTCCTTAGGTGGTCAGCAGGGAGGGAAAGGCCCATGAAGAGTCTTTGGATTGTGCTCTAGTCACACACGCTCCCTGACCTTTACACCTGTTAGACAGTGGATGCTATGAACTAAATGATTGCGCACCCCCCCCAAATTCATATGTTGAAGCTCTAATCCCCAATGATGGGATTAGAGCCCTTAAAGAAGAGATATGAGAGATATAATTTCTTTTTCTACTATGTGAGGACACAGCGGGAAGGCAGCTGCCTGAAAACCAGAAAGAGAGCCTTCACCAGGAACTAAATTGGCCAGCACCTTGGTTTTAGACATCCCAGCCTCGAGAACTCTGAGAAATGTCTGCTGCTCAAGCCACCCAGTCTATGGCATTCAGTTACAGCAGCCTGAACTAAGAAAGTGGGCAAGTCATTTTACCTTTCTAAGCATCAATTTTCTCTTCTGAAAAATGTAGATAGCAATATTTGTTCCCTTCCTTCTTCCTTCCTTCCTTATTTCCATCCATCCATCCATCCATTCATCCATCCAAGTCTTCCATGGCTATCAGGAAAACTGAGTAAAAAAGCACATTCGAAAGACCCTGAAGTATCCAAAGCCCTAAACAAATATAATTTTTACAAAGTTGTGTGGAACCAGCTAATCCAGTGCCACTACCATCACCACAATTATCACACAGACAGCACCCTCTCGAGAGGATGACAAGCTGCCCTGGGCAATTGGAGATCATGTACAGGGCAGTGACAACAAGCAGTACAGAAAGACTGAATTTGGTGTTAATAATACTTTACTAATCACTAATTCATAAATCAATGAGTCTACAGTCATGCCACCCTTAACATGCCCGATCTCATCTGATCTCGGAAGCTAAGCAGGGTTGGGTCTCGTTAGTACTTGGATGGGAGACCATGTAGGAATACCGGGTGCTGTAGGCATAAAAATAAAAATAAGTAAATAAGTCAATGAACATGAATAATAAGTATCAATAAAAAATATTTGCTTCAACTTGGAGTCAGGTAGATCCCTCAAGAGTGAAGTCTATAATCACAGTCACAGTCATAGTCACAATCACTGTCATAATCACAATCATGGTGGCAGCTCACACTTATAGAACACTATACTACTGGCTGTCCAGTCTGGTCTGGGAACTGATATGTTGTGTCTCAGCCAGGGGGCTTGTAGAGGCAATGGTGGTGGCAGAGTGGCTGGAAATGAAATTGTGAGAAGTTTCTCTGCTTAAAGAAGACTGGAAGGGATAGAATAAGCCAGACCGTAGGCCCCATTACTGGGTATGACATCTTTATTGCTGATTACTATATGCCCATAGTAGGCACTCAAAAAATGTTTGCTAAATGAACACAGAGGGGCCCAGTCAATGTGTCCATACATAAGGAACAGAGATTTCTTGGTGTCCAGTAGCATATCTGGACTTGAGTTTGGTGACTCTAATTCAGTTCTGCATCCATAAACATTCATTTCCCATCAATTCTTCACCCGCATAAAGAAGACACACATTGCAGGTCATGTTGACCTTGTTCTAGAACTTGGATGATCCTTAGAATCATCAAAATCTCACTGTCTGTGATACACATACACATCACATCTCCTGGCTCCAGAGTGGGAGCCAGCCCTTTTCAGTGGGAGCCAAGGACCCACCCTGGGCTGGGCACCCTCACCCTGGATCCAAAGGGCTCAGGAGACAACTGCCTCCTGATTGGGCCCCCTCAGCTAAGATCTGATTTTCTCATCATCTGGATAGTCTCAGCGACTTGCAGCAAAGGGATGAACCAGGCTGACCTTTCTGGAGGTTTGTTTAAAGCCGAACAATGTTTGTCTTGTCCAAACACTATGAATTACTCCAGAGAATCCTGCTAGTTTTACAATCCACAGCTACAAACGGTTTACATAAATAGGGATTTGTCCCCTACCCTACCCCCTCTCTGTTCTTAACAGCTTCTCCTCCCCCCACCCACTTTCTTCCACTCTTCCAGGCCTTCTCCCTGCAGCCTTCTCTTCGCTGAACCCCAGCATGGCGAAGGGGCAGGTGTTGGATATTCTGGGCCACAGCTCAAACCTGGATTATTACTGGCATGGATCCCCTATGGTAGGCTGCTCTGTCCCTGGTGAGGACAGGGTTTGCCTTGCTAAGGGTGCTTTGGGCATATTTTCAATGTCTGTGTGGGGCCCGCAGTGCACAGTGTTAGGTCCAGCTGTCAATGTGTGTTGGTAAGAGGAAGCCCCTAGGTTTGGGGCTCAATATCCAGTGAGTCTTCGGCCCACTTAGACCACTCTTCATCTGGCAGAGAACTCATCTCACCTACAGCTGCTCCCTCACAGGCTGCACATCTATGGGGCCCAGAGGTGTCTCCTAGAAGTAGATTCTACCCACTATGGGCCTCCAGGAGGGATAGGAAATAGACGAGACTGTTCTGCTGATCAAATAAGAGCCATGGAGAGCAAGCTGCTGGGCCTGTGGTCCTGGGAGATAAGAGGAAAGAGCCCAGTTTAGGCTGCATTTCCCTAAATACTGTGCCTATACCTCTTACACCAAAATGCTTTTGGTAGGTTGTTTAAAATGCAAATTTATGGGCCCCTCCCCAAGCCTAGGGAAGCTCTCTCTGGGGGTGGCGCCAGGGGCCGATGATATCGAGAGCCCGAGATTCATTACTCCGCTATGAAATCCACTCCAATTCAAGTCCAATGACTAAGTAGCTGGCTGACACCTGCAGGCACTCGAGGTCTCAGTATCACCATCTGTACAGAGGTCCTAGAATCTTTGAAAGGCCCCTTCCAGCTCTTAGGATGCGTGATTTCAAGGACAGTAGGACACCAAAACCCAGGAGCAGCAAAGGTAGGTGGAAGCGGCCTGAGAAAAAATTGGGGGTCACTAAAGCTCTAAGGAGAGATACTGGTAAAGACTTGCAGGGGTGCCAGAGAAGTATGTGGCTGGATTGGTGGTTGGGAGTGTGAGTGGTGTGTGGGATCCTTCTATGAGAACCCTTAGAGCCAAATGTGATTTCATTTCATTCTTGCTTTGCAGACAAGGAAACTGAGATTCAAAGGAATGACTTTCCACTCAGAAGTTGGTGAATGGCATGGGATTCCTTCCTTACAAACCCTGGGACACCTATCTAGCCATTCCAGAAACACCCCTTCCGGCCAGCTGCTTTCCTTGTCATTCCAGCCTCTCAAACGAGCTGAGCTCTGAACTTAGAACCACAGCTCCTTCTGGCCCCTACAAAGTGGACACACGGTGAGTCCCGGCGGCAGGAAAATCAAGTGCCTGGAGCTTTACCCTGGATAGAGACAAGCGGGCCTGCCCACCCGGAGGCCCCTTGGTACACAGCGCACGGTCCGGCTTCGCCACAGGGTGGGGGTTCCGCCAGGGAAAGACCCCAGGTTTCAGAGCCCGTAGACCATTTGTGCCCAACACTCAGAGCGATCTCAGGTAGAGAGGAGGTCAGAGGACAAAGCCGCCGTTGCCCACTCAGCTGATGCCCTGGGCAGACCCTAGGGTCCAAGAAGGAGTGAAGAGCTAGAGGGCAAGGTGTCATCTCCCCAGCCCTGCGGGCGAAAAAGCCAATACCGCAGGGAACCCACCCAGACTTAAAGGTCTGGTGAGGGTCGAGACTGCACCATCCGGCCCTTTTAATGCAGTCTGTGCTTATTCCATTTACAGTTCGGGAGATCCAGAAACTTGCTGTGCGGCCTACCAACGGCTCTGTGCTTTTGCGAAAAGCGAGGGTTTGGGACCCATGCTCTGCAAGCCGCAGATCCAACGTCCGCGCCTTGAATTAGATGCGCCTCCTTCTAGTTGAGCATTTGATTTTCTAATCAAGCTCTTTGTCCCCTGCGGCCTTAACCCGCGCCCCCTGCTTCCCCGTTTCCCTTCATCCCCAGCCCGGGTCTCGTTCTGGCCCGACTTCCCGTCGAAGGCACTCGAGTGAGTGATTCCCGGGACCCCGGGCCGAGGCCGGCGGGTCCGCGGCGCGGCCGGGGCTGTATGGAAATGGCCAGAGAAGCCGGCGGGCGCGGCGGCGATTTATTCTGGGAGTGACAGCCCCTTTGAGCACTCGGCGAATGGCATTTTCTGTCTGTGAAAGCCTTTCTTCCCACCTCTGTTCAGATTAGCCCGGGGGATGAATGCGCCCATTATCCAGCCCGCTGACCATTCTGAAACGCCAAATTAATTACTAAGCACTGAATCAGGCGCCCGGGCCGGGGCACTGGGAGGTGTGAAAATAGCGAGAGGCTGGAGATGGGGAAGGCGAGGGGCGCAGCGCCGAAAGGCCGGGAGGGGTGGCCCGGGGCGCGGGCGCAGCGGGGTAGGGCGGGCTTGGCCGGCCGCCGAGCGCGACCTGCCGGCGTGACCGGGTGCGACTGCGGGGCGAGCAGGCTGCAAAGGGACTGGCGCGGGCGGGAAGGCGCGGAGCCGAGTGGCAACTCCAGCATGTTGGGGCTCGCGGGACCGCGGCCAAAGCGCGCCAAGTGCGCGGGGCGCGGGGCCGGGGCTCGGGCGTGCGCTGCTCGCGGGTGTCTTTCCCCGAAGCCCCGCCGGGGAAGGCCGCCCCCAGACGGCCCCGGTCCGCGGCCACCCGCGCCATCCCCGGCTCGGCGCTGCGCCGCTCCAGCTGCCCTGCGAGGCCTTTAGAAAACTTGGGATCCGCCCTCCAACCGCAGCCCAAGCCAGAGCCTGGCGAGCGCGGGGCTGCCCCGGGCGGCCCCCACCGGGCTGCGACTCCGGCCAGCGGACTGCACTTACCTTCCCAGGCGCCGGGCGGAAGACCGAGGCGAGCTTTCAGCGGCTCCTGCTGGAGTGCGCTGTGCGCTGAGGAGCGCGCGCCTTTAAGACTCTTCCTCGGGACTCCGCCAGGTGGTGTCAGGCCGGCCTGGCCCTTGAGACTCCTCACCCCTGTGGCCACTGAGCTTCCCATCCCGCTCCGGGAAGAACCCCAGCCCCTCGCTCCCACTGAGCGCCCTGCCGTGCCTGCTCCAGCAGAGTTGACCTAGAAGCACAGGACAGGAAGGCTATCATTTGGGACACACGGATGCCCAAGAGAAGGCCACCGATCCTACCCGCTCTGGCTTTGGTTGCCCTGAGGTTGGAGGAATCTACTGTTTTGGCCGGATGCTGGAGGGCGGAGGGCGAAGGGGAGGTTGAGAACTCTTGTCTAAGGACGTGAGCTTATGTCCCCATTGTCATCCCCTCAGGAAGCGCCTCAAGTCTGTGCAAAACTGGTCCTCTCTTTCTTGATTCAAGATGGCAAGTGACTTACCTCCCTCAATCACCACTGAAATGACTGCAGCGATAGAGAACTGTCGCGACCGAAAACTAGAGAAATGTGTCACTCACATTCCCGAAACAGAAAAGTTTAAGAGGACCCAAGGGAAGAGTGAAGGAACTCCATATTCATCAGGTGGGAAGCTGGAGTCTGCCTGAGAAGAGCTTAGAGCACCCCTGTCTGCGGTGTGCCTCTTCCAGCTCACGGTAGAAAGTCCACAGGCACGCACCGCCGGCCCCGAGGACGCTGCGAAGAGCTCACCTGCTACACGGGATTGCCCGCGTAAAGCGCGATTCAGGCCGTTATTAAAATTGTATATCATGTGTCTTCTCTTTGAAAAATTAATTTTTAACATTTATATTGAGATTTCGAACTGCATTAATAGTTAATTCAGTTTTTCTGTCTTCGTTGTTTATTGCTCTTTCTTTTATATAAACATCTTCCTCATTCCAGAGTTCCTTATCTGATTAATTTCTCACTCAACTTGAAATGCTATTTTGAGTAACCCTTGAGGGAAGGGCGTGCGGATGGTGGACTTTTGGGGTCTTTGCATGTGCAAGAATGTCTCACAAACACTGCTAGAGATAGGATCCTATAGGATATAGGATCTAAAACTCTTTACTTACACTTATGACTTTGCAAGGTAGGGATGTTGTCAACATTAAACAGGGAAGTGAATGAAAAGTGCTTACTTTAATCTGTGGCTAAGACATAGAGGATCCACGAATTTAACTATTCGTGACTATCTGTTATTAATTATTCATTGTCTTTTGGTTTTTATAGTTGTAGAAACTTCTAGGTTTTAGAGAATAATATAATTCAGACTTTCTTATCATTTTTTAGACATATGAATGTAGTTTTCTTTATCTTTTAAAATAAAAAGTATATTTTTATATATAGATTCTGTTAATGCCTCCTCTAATAATTGTGACTGCGTGTTAGTCCCTTCTCTCTTCACCTTTACTGTTTCTCCTGCAAAATGAATAAATTGGGCTACATCATTGCTGTGGTCCCATCCAGTTCCAACAGTCTGGTAGTCTATTAGTCTGTGATGAAAAACCAACAACCCTGCCACAAGGGGATACCACTTCACAACAACTAGGATGGCTATAATAAAAAAAGAGAGAGAGAGAGAGAGAGAGAAATAATAACAAGTGTTGGCGAGGACGTGGACATATTGGAACCCTCATGCTTTCCTGATGAGAATAAAAAAAAAAAAAAAACAGGGTGCAGCCAGTGGAAAACAGTCTGCCAGTTCCTTAAAAGGTTAAACACAGTTATCACGTGACCTAGAAATTCCACTTCTAGGTATATACCCCAGATAAATGACATATAAGTCCATACAAAAACCTGTACGCAAATGTTTGCAGTAGCATTATTCATAATAGCCAAGAGGGAGAGCAACTAAATGCCCATCAACTGATGAATAAAATATGACATATCCATGTAATGAAATATAATTCAGATAGAAAAAGGAATGAAATACTGCTACATGCTACAACATGAATGAGGCTTGAAAACAGTATGCTAATTGAAAGAAGCCAGTCACCAAAGGCCATATATTGTATGGTTCCTTTTATAACAAAATGCCCAGAAGAGGCAAATCCATAGACAGAAAGCAGATTAGTGGTTGCCTAGGGCTGGGGATAAGGGCTGGGAGAATGAGAGGTAAATGCTAATGAGACTGAGTTTTATTTTTGGGATGATAAAATTGATTGTGATGATGGTTGCACAACTCTGTGAATATATGAGAAAATATTGTATTATACACTTTAAATGGATGAATTGTATTGCGTATGAATTCCATTTCAATACAGATGTTATATGAAAAAAAAAACTTACTGAGCCCTTAATACTTATAGGTACTGGGGTAAGTACTTATGATACAGAAGTGAACAAGAAGATGTGGGCTCTGCCCTCAAGAAGCTTACAGTATAATTGGGAATATATGTAATACTTACATATTAACTTTTGTGAAGTACTTCTTCCTCTCCTCTATGTCTTCTCTTCCCACAATCCTGCTCTGAAAGAAGCGGCTGCAGTAGCCTACAGACTCAGTAGTCTTGACCCTCCGAGTAGTGTCTTCCAAAAGAGGAGCCTTGCAAGCCTGTAGCACCATGATTAAGGACAGCAACTACGGAGCCAGACCTCCAGGGTTCAAATTCCAGCCCCAGCTGGAAAATAAAACAGTCGTCACTTACCAGCTCTGTGCCTTGGTTTCCTCAGGTGTAAAATGGGGATAACAGTGTATATGTCACAAAGGTTGTGTGAAGATCAAATCCGTTAATATATATAAAATGATAGTCTGCTGTAGGCATCTCATAAGTGTTACCTGATAATAATCAGTTATTATTGTTATCTATATGCAAATTAACTGATTAACATCTCACAGACCTGCTACCCTTCCATGTCCCACTAGGTGGCGCAGGTGCACCATTTCGGGCAATGAAAATGGCCCTTGGGTCCCTTGCAGTCTATGCAAATAATTTGCTAGTACTGTGGCCTGGTGGTTCCATCTGTGACCTATATATAGCAATATCACCTACAATGCAGCAAATTTCTCAAATTAGTGTCATTCACTGGAAAAAGTTTTCTCCAGTCTAGAGAAACCAGTGCATGTCTACAAATGATGAGCTTGAATTAGGTAAATTGTTAGCTGCGTACCAGCTGGTGTTCTGCTATTAACCAAGGCAATGAAGCACATGCGTGAATTTCCCGTAGCACTCTTCTCCTTATCACAAATATTTTGTAACACCCTCTCTTATCGTCCCTGAAATAAAATTTATAGACGACATAGTTTTCCAACATACATAATTTCCTCTCCCATATCAACATAATACACTGTCAGTAATTCAAGGAAGAAATAAAAAATAGAGTGACATATAGTAAAATAACATGCATTTCACTATGTAAGGGCTTGGGCACAACTACATTAGATGACTTAAGGAAATAATGGAATGCTTCCACCTATAAGTAGAATTACCAAGATTATCACAGTAACAAATGTCTGATAAAGGTGTGTCACTCTGGTGATTCAAACACCTTAAGTGGCGCTGCACTAAGCAACATGATTTTCCAAAGCAGCCAACAGTTCTTGGTCAAGTTGCCTTCTTGGAAATGTTGGTGTATGTTAAAATTGTGTCTCAAGACAAAACAAAACCTTCGTGTTCGTAGACAGAATAAAGTTAGACTCTGGGCACATGATTTTTCATCTTTGTGAATCTCTAGGGAGACTTTTAAAAGTTGCACTGTGCATGACTGTCCCCTAAATGCATTGCAGATGCCTGGTGCCTCTGGTCTCTGTCTACTAGGTACTAGTAACGTTCCTCAATCACTGTGACAGCCAAACCCCTTCATCACAAATTTTCAATTGAACAATAGCATCCTCATTAAAGAACAACTGGTCTGGGGTCAAAATCACCATGGGCATTTCTAGCAAAGAGGGCACTTGGTCTGCTAAGGCCTCAACTTATAAAGGCCATTTGCTTTTCTCTAGTCCACACAAATATACTTGTCTGGGACCTCAGTCGGACTCAAAGGGGGTTCCAGAGAGAAGGAGGCTGTGGGATGGGGCCTTTTCCTCTGAGTGTCTCCCTTCGGTTAGCTCTTTGTTTAGAAAGGGGAGGCCTAAGGGAGGCTGGCCTTGCCTACCAATCTCGGGCATAACCCCGAGTGTCTTTTTGAGGTTTTTCCTAAAACCTAGCTAGGAAGTAAATGAGCACAGACATAATCCCGGTTTTAGCTATGGGGGCTGGGGCCTCAGAGCAAACCCCTGGCTTGTGAGAATTTTATGCTGTCCATTTGCTTGGCATACTGACCTCAAGCTATTCCTGCTCTGCTTTCTCAGTGAGGAGACTGGTGAGACCAGGACTCTTTGGAACAAATTTTTGACAAGTTGGCATGTACAGGCTTGCTCACTAGGGTCCATTAATTATGTCCACCTCCACCTGCTATGGGGCTTTTTCCGGTCCCTGCATCTGGCCCTTCCTTTCTCTCAGCGGTTATGGCACCTCCCCCCACCCATCCCGCCCCAACTTTCAGCTTGTTTGTCTTGAGAGGCAGGTACGACATGACCCAATACCCCCACTGGTATTCCTGGAATTCAGCTGCTTTAGCAAACCAAGACTGAATCTTTCCTGAGCAGGGCAGCTGCATGTTTCTGTACACATTCCATCACTTCTGCCAATTGATGTCTCTGGGCCAGCTGGTCATCTACAACACAGGTTTTGATGCCTCAAGAATCTCTTCCAAGACTCTCTGGTCTAAAAAGGGCAGCTGAAGGGCCCAGAAGGCTTCCCATCATCAAACAAGGGATCAGACCCTGTGACTCTGTATTTCTGCTCTTCAGATAACAGTCCAGATGGCTTCTCACCCAGGCATAAATGCACCTGCAGCTGTAATCCTGTGTGACTCATCTAGTGCACAGATATTTATTGACTACCTCTTCTTGTATGCCAGGCACTGTGGGTACAGTGAAACTAGGTAGACACATGTCCTGTTCTCACAAGGCTTACAACCTAGTGGGAAAGAAAGATATTTAATAAACAACACACAAACAACTATGTGACTGCAACTAAGGTGGGCATTACAAAGAGCCCTATTAGGAATTATAACAAAGGCTGGGGTGGACAGGGTGCTGGGACTCCAGCATCACTGAGGAAGTGACATTTATGCTGAACTCTGAGGGATGAGGTGCTATCCAGGTGAAAAGCCTGGGGAAGAGTCTTTCCAGTGGCAGGAGCAGTATAGATGAAGGCCCCAAGTCAGAAGGCAGCTCGATGTGGTCAAGAAATCATAATAGTCAAATTTCATTGACTACTCACTATGTACTTAACCTGTTCTAAGACCACTGAGGTCTTAGTTCTTCTAATGCCCGCAATACTATGAAATAAGATACTATCAGCTCTGTTTTACAAATGAAGAAACTGAGGCACAGAGAGTTTAAATAATCGTCCCAAAGTCCCATAGCTACAAAGTGACAGAACCAGCATTTGGACCCAGGTCATCTGACTCTGGAAACTGTATCCTTTAAAAAAAGATTTCTCCCTGTGTTACGGAGATGTAACTGACATATACATAAATATGTTATGAAATGATCACCATAATAATGTTAGTTATCACATGCTTTACCTCACATAATTATCATTTCGTTGTTTTTGTTATAGTGAGAACATCAAAGTTATACTTTCATAACAACTTTCAAATATACAATAGCATACTGTTAATTATAGTCACCATGCTGTACACTATATCCCTGGAACTTAATCATTTTATAACTGAGAGTCTTTACCCTTCGACCATCATCTCCCTATTTCTCCCACCTCTCAGTCCTTGCCCGCCACCATTCTACTCTGCTTCTGTGAATTAAGCTTTTTCAGATTCCACACTTAAGTAAGATTAAATAGTGTGTGTCTTTCTCTATCTGATTTATTTCACTTAGCATAATGCCCTCAGGTGCCATCCATGTTGTTACAAATGCCAGAATTTCCTTCTTTTTTTTTGTGGATGAATAATTTTCATATAGATATACAAAAAAATGTATGAAATCATTTATACATATATCACATTTTCTTTATCCACTCATCTGTCAATGGACACAGGCTGTTTCCACATCTTGGCTAGTGTGAATAACGCTATAATGAACGTGGGAGTGCAGATATCTTTTTGAGGTAGTCCTTTCTTTTCCTTTGTATATATATCCAGAAGTGGGATTGCAGGATCATATGGTAATTCTATTTTTAATTTTTTGAGGAACTTCCATACTATTTTCCATAGTGGTTGTACCAATTGACATTCCCACCAACAGTGCACAAGAATTTAATCTACATTCTCAACATTTCTTATTTTCTGTCTTTTTGATGGTACCCATTCTAACAAGTATGAGGTGATTATCTCATTGTGGTTTTGGTTTTCAGTTCCCTGATGGTTTAGTGATTGGGCATCTTTTCATGAACCTATTGGTCATTTGCATGTCTTCTTTGGAGAAATGTCTATTCAAGCCCTCTGCTCAATTTTTAATCTGATTGTTTGGGTTGTGTTTGTTTATTTTTGTTTCATTTTGTTTGCTATTGAGTTGTATGAGTTCCTTGCATATTTATACTTTGGATATTAACCCCTTATCAGATTCCTTTCCATTCTTTTCCTTTTTGCTTCTCTGAGTGGATAATTTGATCTGTCTTATAACTCGTTGATTCTTTCTTCTGCTTCATCCAGTCTTCTGCTGTCGTTCTCTGTTGCATTCTTCAGTTCAGTCACCGTATTCTTCGGCTCCTATATATCTGTTTGGTTCTTTTTTATGTTTCTCTTTGTTGAACTTCTCCTTTTGGTCTTGTCTTATTTTCTGGTTTCATTAAATAATTTATCTATGTTTTCTCTGAGCATCTTTAAAACAACTATTTTTAATTTTTTTCCTGGGAAATTCATGCATCTCCATTTCTTTAGGGTCAGTTATTAGAAGTTTACTGTGTTCCTTTGGTAGTGTCATGTTTCCCTGATTCTTCATGGTCCCTGTAGCCCTGTATAGGTGTCCACACATTTGAAGGAGCAATCACCTCTTTGAGACTTTATGGATTAACTTCAGAAAGGAAGGACATTCATCTATGGTTGGAGCACACTGGAGTGTTTTGTGACCCTGGGTCTAGTGGTGAAGGCCACCAAGTGCAGTGACATGTGGTGGCTCTGAGTCAGAGAGGGGCATGATGTCTTGTCAGCTCAGGCCACTGGAATCCATAGTGTCAACAACTGTGTGGTTCTTAGTGACTGCTGTGGGGCATCCACTGCAGCTGCAAGAACTGTTGGGGTCCTCAGCAGTGCCTCCAGGTCCAGTAGTTAGGGGCTAGGGCAGGCAGCAGTGGTTGCCAGAACCAATGGTATGCATGCAGTTGGCTATGGGGCCAGTGGTAGGTGCTCGTGTAGTGGCAGGGGCCAGTTGCAGAGGCCAGCAGCAAGGGCCAGAGCCAAATGCAAGCACACTGGTGGTTGTGGGAATCCTAGCTGTAGCTGTGCACTGCAGAGTCTCGCCTTGGGCAGGCACACAGCAGTAGAGGCTGGTGAAAGGGGTCAGGACAACAGCATGCAGGTAGCTACACAACTAGAGAGACTGAAGCTTCTTAAGTAAACTCCCGAACACCCCCAAAACTATTTTTGTTTGTAAATGGCTGTCTAACTGTGAGCGTATGTCAGAGGATAGAGGCTGGGTTCTCCTACTTCGCCCTCTTGGTGATGTCACTCCCAGAGACTGTTGTTTCCTTAACCTTTATGTCAGAGTCCCCAGTGAAGATAAAAAGTCATGGTCATAATGGCAATATCTATGTTGGACATGTACAAAGAGACTAATGAAACCACATCCACAGCAGAAGGGTGAATCAACTATATCTTATTTTCTGTATCCTTGATGCTCTGATATCTGCAGCCTTGCTGACTCTAGAAGGACTGGCCCCCCAGGATTAGCTAATTCCAAGGGACAGCAAATAACCTCACTGTGAGCATACCTTTGGTGTGCAAACCAATCAATCCAGAGCCAAAACCTAAGCTTTCACAGGCTGGGCCACTTTTCCTCCAGTGCTAATAACCTTGGAGGCCACATAAGGGTCGACTAGAGTCATCCCCTTTACCTCAGAGCCCTCTGATTCAGACTAGCCAATCCTGAGCCCATTTGCCCTGTCTTGCCTTGCCTTCCCATGAAAACCATAATAGAGGCTCTCACCACGTTTTCCTTTATTTCCTCTGCCTCATCACCAATCCTGGTGTGGCCCCAACTGGGAACTGTGAGCAGCAAACTGTGTTTTCAGTGGCAGTAGCCTCCTGATCTGTTGGCTTCAGCATACCTGCATAATAATAAAATCTACATTTTAGACCAAAGGGACTCTGGTTATTTAGCTGGGGCTCAGGGAGGAGAAGTGCAGAAGCAAGACTGGGCGCACGTCTCTAGGTTCCATCTCTAGTATTTGTTCCACTGTCCTCTCCATACAGAGGGATGGGACAAGCCTGAGGGAAAAGGATTTAACTCTTAAGAAAGGGGGAAAAACTACTTTTTCAGATGAAAACAGTCATGAGGGGAGGAAGAAATTGGAATGAATATTTGGATTGGTGAAGCTAAGGAGAGAAGGAATAGCAGAGTATTTTATTTACTTATTTTATAAAATTCATGCCAATTATTGATAATAGCAACATCTCATTTGACATTTATTGTTATCTGGGCACTCTTCTGATTGCTTTCTGTGTAACATGTCCTTTAATCCACATGACAACTTTATAAGGTCAAGACTATTATCTCCATTTTATAGATGAGGAAATGGAGGCATAGAGGTTAAATAACTCACCTAAAATCACATGTTTAGTTAGTGGCAGAGCTAGGGTTTCTGATTCAGGTTATTTGGAGGCTCCTCTCCTCCTCCTTTTCCCCCTCTCCCTTTCCTCCCCCTCCTTTACTTTAATTTTTATGTTCCTTTTCTGGAGCAAGATTTCTGACCAGTAAACAGTGCTATATTTACTAAACAGAGACCTGTGCAGAAATTACATACTATCCATCTAGAAAAGTTTTCATTACACTTTGTGGAGGCAGCTTCTTAACCACTCCATAATACTGCCTCTTCAATGATTTCAAAGGCAGCTCACTTACCAATGGAAATCCCAAGAGGGGAGAGCTGACTCTTCTCTGCTTCATATTTGGAGGCCGACAGCATCATAACCAAACTCTGCCCCCAAAGTAAGTTATTTCCACTCTCATTCTGAAAGGAATTAGGGAAGCTGCAACAAAAGGTGGCCCTATCACAGCGTCACAACTCAAGGGACAGGCCACATGCAGATTATGACTCTTTCCCTAGAGGGCCCCCAAAAATGAGGAGAGAACTTTCCAGAAGGCTAGTGGCCCTCCAGAGATTTCATCAGAAGCTGCCCCCTGTGAGCCCTGGCTTTCCTCCAGCCACAGACGGAAGGATGGCCAGGCAGTTGTCCTGGAACCAGAGCCTGTGGTATTCTTGTGAGTTCTTGCTGGACCGACAGACCTGGATCAGGACTATGGTTATAGCCAAAGCCCTAGACCGGAGCAGTCTTGAGAGTGGGGTCTACCACGTTGGCAAAACCCTCTTGAGTGCTGGTTGGCAGATGATTCACCCTCAAGAAGCCTCTGTCGGAGTTCCAGCTGATTACACTGGAGTTATTCCTCCCCTGTCACCAGCGTGTGTGCGTGTGTGCGTGAGGAAGGTGGCTGGAGGCGACCAGAAGATAGTCTGGGGCCGTGAGGTCTGAGGCCAGCCAGAGAAAAAGGCGGGCGACTGGCCTGGGTGGTTCACTCTCGCTCAGCTAGAGGCGTTAGCCTCTCTTTCTAAAATACCAGCGCCCCCTTGTGGCAGTAAGTCTCCATTCACACGTCATGTTTCTTAACCTGGAGGGGCTGAACTTGGGAAAAATATACATCTTAACTTGCTTCCAACTGAAATTTAGCATTTCCTTTAATAAGGAATGTGTGCAACAAATCGCAGTAGTGTCAACAAACAAATTTGTCACCAATAAATTAAAAGGTATTTTTATATCCCATTAGTTGTTGCAGATAACTTGAAATATCATTTACATTTATTGCTATGTCAAAATTATGCCAGCTGTTAGGTCTGCCACTGGATCAAGTTATTTAACACATTAATACAGAAGCACACATATTACTGGATTTCCAATTTGTTTTTATTTATGTTAAAGCAGTAATTCAGTATAATTGTTTTCCTTTGTAGTCTTATTATTTTATCTTATGGATTTAAAACATTATTCTGAAATGAGGCTCATAGGCTTCATTAGGTTGCCAAAAGGGTCCACAACACAAACAACTGCTTTAGAAGGAGTTGATTTAATCAGATCCTTTTCTGTCACTGAGGTAGGGGCGGCTGACTTGTGGTGCAGGTATGGGATTCAGGACAGCCAGGATCAGGAGGAGAGGGGAAGGAAGGGCAGGAGAGTGACAACTACAGTGTTTTGCCTTAGACAATGCACAGTTGACATAGTGGTTTAAGTTGCGATATCAAAAATTAGAATTTCCAAATCCTGCTAGTGTTAATGCATGAGGGTGGCAGTGGAGCTCTTCCCAGGTGCCAGCAGATGCTGGCGATGAGGTTGCCTTTTGAGAAAAACATATAATACAGTGAAACAGAGTTACATCTAATAGAGCCAGGCAGAATTACCTAAAGAAGAGGAAATGGCTTCCAGGTCTAAGAAGAGTATAACATTACTGCATATGTTGACATAAAGAACATAAGAACATCTAAACCTGTAGAAAAATTTTATGAATGTTTACAGAAGATTTCTTTGTAGTAGTCAGAAACGGGAAAAAGCCCGAATGTCCATCAGAGGTAAATAAATTATGGTAAATTCATATGATGAAATAGTATTTAGCAATAAAAAAGGATGAACTTTTGATATATGCAACAGCATGAATGAATCTCAAAATAATTATGCAAAGTGAAAGAATCCAAACTGTGGCTAAATAAGAAATATAGTTGATCTTTGTCTCCAGTTCCTGGCATGGAGCTCCTAAAGCCCTGGAATTTCCTTAGTGAAAGGAGTGTCTTTTGTTTTAATAATGAGTCCCTTTGATTACGCCTGAGTTTATGCTAATGGGTGACTTTAGGGATGGCTTCAGAATGGGGCTGGTCACCAGAAAGATTAAATAATTAGGGATTTAAAACTTGCAGCCCCACCCACCAGCCTCTAGGAAGGGGATGGGAACTATAGATTAACCTCTATAAAACCTCTTAAACAACAGAATTTGATGGGCTTTTGGGTGGGTAAACACATCAAGATGCTGGGAGGGCAGTGCACCTGGAGAGGATATGAAAGCTCTGGGAATCTTTCTACATACATTGTCCTATGCATCTCTTCTATTTCATTGTTTGTGAGTTCTGTCTTTTATAATAAACTAGTAAACATAAGTTAAGTGCCTGAGTTCTGTGAGCCTTTCTAGAAGATTACTGAACCTAAGGAGGGGGTTGGTCAGAAGTATGGGAACTCTGGGACTTGTGACCTGCAACTGAAGTCAGGGGCCAGTCTTGTGGGACTGAGCCTATAAGCTGTGATGTCTGTGCTAGCACCAGGTGGTTAATGGCAGAATTGAACTGAATTATTGAACACCCGGTTGGTGCCCAGAGAGTTAGAGAATTGTTTGTGTTAGAAAAGATGCCAGAAAGAAAAAGCAAGAGTAAATACTACATGATTCCATTTATTTAAAATTCTAGGAAATGAAAACTAATATATAGCAACAGAAAGTACATCAGTGGTTGTCTGCAAGCAGGGGATGGTTGGGAGGAAGGGACTAAAAAGGGGCAACAAGAAACTTTTGGGAAAGACAGATATGTATGTGTTCATTATCCTGATTGTGGTGACTTATTTTCATGTATCTATACATATGGCAAAATTTCTCAAATTGTACTCTTATTTTTTATATGGATAATCTATTGCGCCAGCTTCATTTATTGAATGTGCTCCCCTGTTCCCAATGATGTGTAATGCCATCTCTCTCATAAGTCACATTTCCACTGACCTATTTGTCAATACCTGCAACAATACCACACAGTCATAGCTTTATAACACATTTTTATGTCTTGTAAGATATAACCCACCCCCACCTCTTCCCACCCACTTATTCTCCTTCTTAAGAAGTGTCATTGATATTCTGGTCCCTTGCTCTTCCTCACACAGTTTAGAACACCTTAGCAAGTTCCATTTACAACTCTATTGGGATTTTTCTTGGGAATACATTAAATCTTCATAAAATTTGGTGACACATCATCCTCTTATTTTCCTTTAATCCTTCAGACACGGTTTTCTTTAGTTCTTTGTATATAATGGCTGGTTTAAAGTCTTTGTTTAGTAAGTCTAATACCTGGACTTCCTCAGGGACGGTTTATATTGACTATTTTATTTCCTGTGTGTTAGGCATTCTTCCGTTTGAATGTAATAATTTTCAGTTGACAATAGAACATTTTAAATGTGAAAATCAAATTTACACCTCCTCCCCACCCAGGTTTACTGTTGTTTCTGTTCATTGTTGTTTTTGCTTCTGTTTGTTTAGTGACTTTCCTTCATCAATCTTACAAAGTCTGTATTATTTTTTGTGTTTGGCCATGGATGTCAATTAACGATTAGAGAGATAATGCTTTCCTTAAGTACCTTAAACCAACAAGTATCTCGCCCTTTGCCAGGGGACTGTGTATGCGTGTTGGGTAACACCATCAATGCTTTGACAGTTTACAATTCTGCCTTAGCTTTCACTTCCTGCTTGAGCAGATTCTCAAGGTCAGTCAGAGGTGAATGATTAGGGCCTTCTGTATGCACATGTGCCTAACCTTCTAGATTACCAGGAATATGTTAGAGCTTTTCAAAGCGCCCAGTAGACAGTTCATTCCTCAGATTTTCCTTTTAAGTTTTTTTTGCCAGCCTTTTGTCTCCTGCAACTGGTATTGCTGCTCAGGCAGCTGGGCTATCAAATCATTGCTGCTGAGCAACGCCCTGGGAGTAGGGAAAGCTCTGAGTCAGGTCAAATAAAAACAAGCCCTGTGAGTGGGGCTTTTCCAGGGAGCTGTCAGATCAAATAGCGACAGTTCTGGGGGGGGGGTGCATTTGGGGGTGACCTGTTCTACCTCCTTCAGTCACTGGAAGACTGCTGGTTTTCACAGCTACCATGGTTTCAAGGTTGTTGATTTTCAAGTCTACCCAAAGCTGGGGATAGGGGGATAGAAACAATGCACGGTAATAACACCACAAAGCTTGTTGTTATTACTGATGGTCAGACACTTCTCTTGAATAAAAATGCTGCTCAGCTTGTCGAAATTTGAGAATTAACCTTTGGTTAATTTTCAAAGTTCTGAAAAAGCTGATTTTGATAGTTTTATTTTGTTATATATAAATAAATATATATATATATATATATGGATTGGGGGCGGGGCAGTGATCTTGTTGCTTTTATGGAACAAATTTTTGGAGATTCTTACTCTGCTATTTTGGAATTGCTTCTCCAGGATTGCATCATATATTATGTTTGGAAAGAACCGATATCTTTACAATACTTTTTATCCGTAAAAGCAGTATATCTTGCCAAATACACAGGTCCTCTTGTGTCCTTTGGTGAAGTTTTACAATAAAAATATTTGACATATTGTCTTACACATATTTTATATTTATTATTATTGCTTATGCTGCTGTTGTGAATTTTTTTAAATATGTCTTTTGTTAATTGTTGGTACACAGAAACAGAATCCATTCTTTGTATAGTGGTCCTACAGCCAGGTACTGTCTATTCTCATTTCTATTAATTTCTCTGTGTCGTCTTCATTTTCTATGTTAACAATTACATAATCTGTAATGACCATTTTTTCTTCCTTTATGGTACTTTTCCATTGTGTTGCTGTTATCTTAATGTTCTGGCTAAGATTTCTAATACAATGGTGAATAGAAGTGGTAATATTGTACATCCTTGTCTTGTGCCAGATTTTTTTTGAAATCAAATATTTTTGTTACCAACATCACTGCTTTTGGCAACATTCTACAGCTCATTAATTGCTTTTTTAAAAACAGCTTTATTGAGATAAAATTCACATACCAGACAACGTACCCAATTTAAAGTATACAATTAAATAGTTTCTAGTATATTTAGAGTGGTGCAACCATCACTACAATCAACATTTTCATCACAGCCCAAAGAAACCCCATATCCATCAGCAGTCACTCTGTATTTCCCCCCAAATCTCGAGAAACCACCAATTTAGTTTACATCCTTATGGACTGGCCTATTCTGGACATTTCGTAATAAATGGAATCATACAGTATATGGTCCTTCGTAATTGGCTTCTTAGAATAAAGTTTTCAAGGTTCATCTATGTTGTAGCTTGAGCCTGATTTTAAAGAGGATGCTTCCAATATTTCCTCACTAAAACTATTTGTTTATTATAGCTATTTGGTAGATGCCTTATCTCAGGTTAAGGAAATTCTATTCCTCTTTTTATAAGAGGTTTTTTTTTCATAAATTGTGAATTTTACCAATGTCTTCTTGGCATCCAATTAGATAATCACATGATAATCTTCTTGTACACCATTAATAGGATGAATGACATGTAGAATTTTCTAATGTCAAATTACCCTTGCATTCCTGGGGTAAATCTACATGGTTGTAATATATAATCTGTTTCGGCCTCCTAATAGCTCTACAATCAAATAAGATTGTCCTCTAATTTCTTTTATCATCTTTCTTAAGTTTGAATATCAAGGTTATGGTACCCTCATAAAATGAGTTGGGAGCTATTCCTTCTTCAGTTGTCTGAAAGGGTTAGTACATGATGGGAATAATCTGTTCCTTGGAAGTCTGCTAGAATTCATCTATAAAATGGCCTGGTCCTGATAGTGTTCTTGTGGAAAGATTTTAAAGTAATACTTTGGAGTTTTAATAAGTTATGGAATTATAGGCATTTTATTTCTTCTTGAATCAGTTCTATTAAGTCATTTTTTTCCTGGGAAAAAAATCTCCCATTTTATCTAAGGTTTAAAATTCATTAGCATAAAGTTGTTTATCATATTATAGTATTATTTTCATAATTTTCACTGTATCTGTAGTTATATCTTCATTATCATCCCTAATATTATTTACTTGTGCTTTCTATTTCTAACCTATCTTGTCATATATTTGTTTGTCTTTTCGAAGAACCATCTTTTAGCTTTATTTGTTTCTCTCTGTTGAATATTTGTCTTTTTTATTTCATTGATTTTGGCTCTTATTTTTATCTCCTTTTTGGGGGTAAGGTGGATACTTATTCTGTTGTCCTTTTCCTAACTTCTTAAATTAGACATTTAGCTTATTTTCAGCCTTTCTTCTTTTCTCAGATTAGTGTTTAAGAAGCTATAAATTTTCTTCTACCTGACACTTTTACTGTACCCCCCATGTTTTGCTATATAGTATTGCCATTATTGTTTGGTTTTAAATATTAAAAAAATTTTCCATTGTGAATTTTTTCTTTGACCTGGGGACTATTCAGAAGTGTAAAATTTTGTGTTAATTTAATTTTTTTCTTTGTTATTGACTTAATTGTACTATGGTCTGGGAATATAGTCTGTATGACACCAATTCTTTGAAATTTGTTAATACTTGCTTTGTGGTCTTGCATGTGATTAATTTCAGTCATCATTGTGTGTGTGCTTGAGAAGAATATTATTTTTCAATTATTGGATTCAGAGTTCTATATATATTCATCAAATTTAATTGTCTCTGATAAAATCTTATATAACAAGTACATTTTATCTTTCAAAGTGTTAATAAATCAGAGAAGCTTATCGAAATCTTCCAAGATGTCCCAATAATCTCCATGTAGTTCTGTTAATTGTTGCTTTATATAAATTTTTAGATTTTTAAAATTAGTTTTGTACAAGTTTTGATTTGTTTTACCTGTTGGCGAATTAAACCCGTATCACTATATAATGACCATCTTTACCTCCAATAACACTTAAGTCTATTTTAATATTACATTAACACAAATAACCACTTTTATTTTAGTTAGTATTTGCTTGGTATTCCTTTTTTCATCCTTTTACTTTCAACCCTTATGTGTCTTCACCTCTTATAAACTGCAAATAATAGAGTTTTATTTGTTTTATCTGATCCATTCATCTCCAACTATTCACGGGTCACTTTATTTCATTTACATTCATTATGATTATTTACATATTTAGCTTGTTTCTATTATTTAAATTGTTTTCTGTTAGATTTTATTCAGTATTTCTGTATTATTGAAAAGAGAAGAAATATTTTCTTTATAAGTACTGTCTGCCATTTTAACTAGAAACCTATGTATGTATACATATACACACACATTCATATACAAGAATATTTGTAAGACTAATTCCCAGAAGTGGAATCTCTAGGTCAAAAAGTTATATACTATTTTAAAACTACATCTTAAAGTTAACATTTCGTGGGTACCTTTCTATGCCATTAAATATTCTTCTATAATATTTATATAGAATATTTACATATTATTTAATTGCTCATAATATTTTACAACTGTATGCATAACCACATTTAAAAACAAATTCCCAATTTTTAAGCATTAATGTTGCTTATAATTTTTCACTGCTTATAATTATAAACAAACTGGTGATCAATATTCCTGCATATACAAGAATGATTTATTTTTTTCTTCAGTTAAATTCCTAGATAAGTACATGTACTTTAATACATTTTCTATATTCAATAATACTAAATTTATTCTTATAATAACACTTTATGAAAATTTTGGGTCTTCAAATGTTTTAAAATTCTAGGTAATATAATTTATCTTTACCTAGTTGTCAGATGGAGTTTAATTGTTTTAATTTACATTTTTTCTTATAAAGTTGAAACATTTTTATAGACTTATGATCACTTATGTATCTTTGGTGGATTGTCATCTATCTGCTCAGACCACTTTTCTTTTGGGTATGTACATTTTTAATGTAAAAATACATTTTATATTAAGGATGGTATCCTTGTTACTTGTTGCAAATGCTTTGCCCTCGTATGCCATTTGCCTTTTAATTTAATGTTTATGGTGACTTTTCATGTACAGAAGTTATTTTACTTTTACATATTCAAATCAATCTGTTTCTTCATAATTTCTGATTTTGGTGTCATTCTTTAAAAGGTCATGTACAATTTTAATATTGTATATAGATTTCCTTTTCTTCTAAATTTCTCTCATTTTATTTGAATTTTTACATATGGAACTTCAATTAGTCAGGCATTTTTTGTGGTGTAAGATTTGAGGTAGAAATCACAGTTGTTTTTTTCCTCCTAATGGTTAGTTATTGTCCTAGCTCATTTATTGGATAATTGATCCTATCTCCTTTATCATATATTAAATTCACATGTTTGTTTTTGATAGCTCGATTTGGCCTCATTGATCTGTTACACTTTCTACATCAGTACTAAAGTGTTTTAGCTCTGTGGCTTTACAGAGCATCTACATATCACAGATGACAATTCCTCAGAGTGTCTTGGTTATTCTTGCACAATTATTTTTCATAATGCAATGTAAAATCATTTTGTCAATCTTCTACCCTCAAAAAAAAGCTTTATTTGGCTCTTGATTGATACCATTAAATGTATATACTCAACTGGGGAAGAATGGATAGCTTTTATAATATAATTTTCCAATTTAAGAACGTTAAATGTTTTCCATTATGCAAGGCTTCTTTTGTATCCCATTATAAAGTTTATAGTTTTGTAATAACAGCTTTATTGAGATGTAATTCGCATAACATACAATTCACCTAGTTAAAATATATGATTAAATGATTTTTACTTTTTAAATTTTTAAATGGTTTTTAGTATGTTCAGAATTATGCAATCATCGTGATAGCTAATTTTTGAACATTTTAATCACCCCTAAAAGACCTATTAGCATTCTCGTCCCACTTTCCTCAAACCATTCCAGCCTAGGCAACCACCAATCTCCTTTTTGTCTCTATGTACTTGCCTATTCTGAACATTCCTTATAAATGGAATCATATAATATGTGGTCCTTTGTAACTGGCTTCTTTCACTTAGTATAACGTTGTGGCATCTATCAGTACTTCATTTCTCTTTTTGGCCAATTAATATTCTATTGTATGAATATGCCACATTTTATTTATTCATTCATCAATTGATGGGCATTTGTGTTGTTTTCATCTTTTGGCTATAGCGAATAATGCTGCTGCAGATATCTATAAGTTTTTGTATGCACATGTTTTCACTTCTCTTGGAAATATACCCAGGAGTAAAATTGCTGGATCGTATGGTAACTCTATGTTTAAACTTTTGAAGAATTGCTAGACTGTTTTCCAAAGCAGTCACACCATTTACATTTCCACCAGCAGTGTATGTATGAGGGTTTCAAATTCTTCACATTCCTGTCAACACTTGTTATTATCTGTCTTTTTTATTATAGGGGATGTGAAGTGGTATTTCATTGTGGTTTTGATTTACATCTCCTGGATAGCTAATGATGTTGAGGATTTTTTCACGTGCTTGTTGACCATTTGTATATCTTCTTTGGAGAAATATCTATCATACCCTTTGCCCATTTTTCAATAGATTTATTTATCTTTTTATTATTGAGTTATAGAAGTTCTCTATGTAGTATAGATTCAGACTCCCTATCATATATATGACTTGCAAAATTTTTCTCCCATTCTGTGGGTTGTCTTTTGTTTCTTGATGGTGTCCTTGAAGCACAAAATCTTTTAGTTTTGATAATGCATACTTTATTTTTCTTTTGTCACTTGTGATTTTGATGTCTTATCTAAAAAATCATTGTCTAATTCAAGGTCACAAAGATTTATACCTATAGTTTTTTCCTAAGAGTTTTATAGTTTTAATTCTTACATTTAGGTCTTTGATTAATTTTGAGTTAATTTCTGTGTGCGGTGTGAGGTAGGACACAACTTCATTCTTTTTCATAGAGATCTCCAATGATCTCAGCATCATTTTTGAAAAAATAATTCTTTCCTCCTTTGAATTGTCTTGGTGCCCTTGCTAAAAAATCATTTCATTGTAAATGCGAGGCTTTATTTCTGGACTCTCAATTTTACTCCATTGATTTTATGTCTATCTGTAGCTTTGTGTTAAGTTTTTAAATCAAGGAGTTTGAGTCCTCCAGTTATGTTCTTTTTTTTTTTTTCAAGATGTTTTGGCTATCCAGGGTCCTCTGAATTTCTTATTTCTACATATTTTGTTCCTGGGGTGAACAAGCTCTATTTTCTGTTTGATTATCGCTGGTATGTAAAAAACTATTGAATTTCATGTATTTATTTTTGTGTCTAGCTACTTTACTAAACTCTCTCATAAGTTCTAAACATTCCTCAGTCTATTAGCTAGGGTGTCTCAGGTATACAATCATTATTTTTGCAAATAATCATGAGCTTAACTCTTCCTTATCAAATTTATGTTCTTATTTATTTTTCTTCGTGTGCTTTCCTTAAATTTCAGAATATTTTCGACACTATTCACAGTATGATATCCTTGTTTTGCTCCTCATTTTGTAGCAATGCTTTTGTTATTAAAAACTATATTTGCTCTCCATTGCAGGTCATCACTAGGTACCATATTGCCTGTTGGATTGAGATATACACATTTATCATCTTGATGAAGTCTTTTTTATTCCTCGTCATTAAGAGTTTTCATCAGGGTGCATCTTATTGGAATAATTATGCAGTTTCTCTCTTGTGTCATATTCATATGATAAACAACATTAATAAACTTTTAACATTGATGCTCCTTGTATAAAATGTCTCCAGAGACAGTGAGAACAAATTAGCTCACATTAACAGAAATAACTCAGATCTTGCTGGGGCAGCTCCCACCTGAACAATATACAACAGATGTCAAAAACTGAAAGTCAGTAGGTCATGCCTGCGTTGGCCTGCAATGAGTTCTAAAATAGTGTTTTGAATTAGTTTTTAGCATTTAAAAATCAGAATATTTCAAATTAAGAACTCCTATATTTGTTATTTTTTTAAAAGTTATAACATCTGACCATACCAGTCCTGCATTTCCACATGGCCACAGTGGGCTGGAGCTGGATCATCAGGGAGGCCCCCTTTTAGAGGTTTCTTAATTTCAAACTCCATGTCTCCAATACCTTATCGTTCCCAGACATCAAGGTCAAGGGCAGTTGCCAGTTTTTGTCTTTGTGCAATTGTTTTTCTTATATTAGAATTAGGTAAAAAGTGAACTGTTTCAAGTAATCATGTCTCTAGCAAATTTGGAAAAATAGAAGAGGCCAAAAGGAATATATGCTTCAAAAGCAATGGGAGCAGGCATTTTTACTGGTAGAAATCAAGAAAATTCCAATATGTTTAATATACAAAGTGTGCCTGTTGAAAAAATACAATGTAAAATGCCTCCTGAAAAGAAATAATAGGAGGAATATGGAAAAGCTGTGTGGGGAAAGAAAACCTTATTGAAATGGGGGAAAAAAAGGACTAAAATTTCAACAGGGGTTGTTTCAGGAGGCACAGAGTATAAACAATGCTGTCATGAAATGCAATAATACAGTAAATAAATACCATCTCACCAGATCTGTCCAGGAGCCTGACCTGTTTGGCTCTTGGAGACACTTGAGTTTCTGACCCCTGTTTCAGTTCTCCAGCTTCCTTCAAAGCTCTCTTCATCGTGTGCTTCCCTCATCACGTGCTTCCCCACTCCCAACCTCCAACCTGGTGTTTCTGCTGCTGTGTCCTAGGTTTCCAAGACCCTAATGGAAACAGCTTTTGCTGTTGCCTGAAGCTCTTTCCTCCATAAGGTTCAGATGCCAGCCTGTGAGGCTGACCTGGGACTAAATCCATTAAATTCCTTCAGGCTTATCCAGGATGTCTGCATTCCTTGAACAAACCCCACTCTGTTACAGCCTATTACTATTTTAATTAAAAGCTGGCTACAATTTGCACTTATATCAGATTTTTATATTTGTATCATAGAGAAAAATGATGTGCAGTTTTCTTTTGAAGTTTTAGAACCGGAAAATGAAATGAGAAGTTCTTCAAAAGTTCATAAGATTTGCAACATTTATTTTTTGCCTTTTTAGTTGATATTTTGAAATAATTTTGGAGTTACAAAAAAAGTTGCATAGGGTTATCATAAAACTTTCACCCAGCTTCCCTAAATATTAGTATTGTACCTAAAACATAGTATAATTATTGAAATCAGGAAAAAATATTGATACATTACTATTAATAAATCTACAGACTTTATTTAAATTTTGCCAATTGTCCCACTAATGTCCTTCTTCTGATCCAGGATCCAATCCAGAATCCCTCATTGCATTTAATTGTTGTGTGACAATCTGTGACAGCCCTCTCAGTCTTTCTTTGTGCTTCCTGACTTTCACACCATTGAAGACTTTATAGCATGTCCCTCGACTTTGGTTAGACACATGCTATCTCATGATTAGATTGAGGTAAGGCATTTTGACAAAGAATACCACAGAAGTGAGGTTGTGCTGTTCTTGGTGCATCAAATCAAGAGGTAAATAATGTCGCTATGTCTCCTTATGATACTATTAACATTTTTCCCTTCTAAGTGAACATCACTTTTTCATATGTACACACTCAGATCAAGATAGGAAATATACCTATCACCCAAGAAGGTTCACTCATGTCCCCTTTCCAGTTAAATTGTTCCCCTCCACCAATATAACCACCATTCTGATGCTTACCACTAGAGATTAGTTTGCTGGTTCTTGAACTTCATATAAATGAAATCATGGAGTATATTTTCCTTTGAGTCTGGCTTCTTTTGCTCAATATAATATTTTGAAATTCATCAATGTTTTGATACATGTATCAGGAATTTCTTCCTTTTTTTATTGTGGAGTAGCATTCCATTATATGAATATACCACAATTGCTTTTTACCCCTCCTACTATTAATAGATATTTGGTTTGTTCCAGTATTGGGTTATTATGAACAAAGGTGATATAATCATTCATATACATGATTCTGTGTGGACATATAAATTCATCAGATATATATCTAAAAGTAGAAATGCTAGGTCAGAGGGAGATGTATATTCAATTTTATTAGATGCTGCCAATCAGTTTTCCAAAGTAGCTGTGCCATTTTACCCTGTTACAAGCAATGTATGAGAGTTCCAGTTACTCCACATCCTTGCTGACATTTAGTGTTGTCAGTCTTAATTTTAGCTATTCTAATTGTTGTACAGTGGTAACGACTAATGATATTGAGCACCTTTTCGTGCACTTATTGGCTATTTGTCTTTGTGAAATATCTGTTCAAGTTTCTGCCCATTTTAAAGTTGGATTGTTTGTCTTTTTAATTTTTGAATTGCAGGAGTTCTTTACATGTTCTGGATGTTACTTGTATATGGAAGTTTCTAGTGTTGAAATTGGGTGGATAGTAAAGATATTAACTGAGATGGGAAAGGCAAGTGAAAAAGTTTGGGGAAAGATGAGGAATTCACTTCAGGACATGGAGTGATTAAGTTGCCTTTGAGTTATCCAGAAATAGATGTGCAGTAAGTGCTCAGAATTCTAGATCTGGAGCTCAAGAGAGAAGTCTGGGCTATGGATTAGAAGGGATCGGTATGATGAGAATGGATGAGATTGTCCCGCAAGAAGAGAATCAGTCTCAAATAAAATCTCATGCATCCGCAGTGTTTAAAAAACGATGAAGAAAATGAAGCCAGAAAAAGAAAACAAAATATTGGTCAGAGGTGGAGGGGGAGAAGTTAAGGGGGAAATTCTCAAGGAGGGTTAGCATCAAATGCTGCAGAGGGATAATAAAATGAGGCCATTAGATTTGGCATTCCTGGTGATTTTTTTCAGAGCATTGAAGAATAAATGTAAGATGAAGGGGTGAAGACAGGGGTAGATGTCTCTTTGAAAATATAAGTCAGTGAAAGGAAGGACAGAAATAATAAATAGAAAAAATTGAAGCAACATGAGAGCTATACAATGTGGTACAAATTGGGCACCACATGAATGACAGAGGCACCTTGAGTCTTACCAGCTAATCTGGGCAGGTGGGAGTAGAAGGTGGAAGAAGGTGCTTAGGTGGGCTATAGGTGTCAGGTGCTGATGGTATCTCCTGGTTGGTGCTTTGCCCTGGAGGGACAGGGAGATACAGGTGGAGCTGAGGGAGGGGTAGGATAACATGCAAGCTCAACATCTGGGTCACACCTGCTAGGGGAGAAGAGAATACCTACATCCGAGGGAATGCAGGATAGGACTAAGTGGGCTTCATGGGATGTTCAGATCCCTAGTAGTGAGCTCTTATAGGCAACTGTGCTTCAGCTCTCCTCCATATTCAGTTCTAGGAATAACAAGGACATGGAAGAAATAAAGGATGCCATAACCTCTCTAGCATTTTCTTTAGCTTTCAAATTGATCTCATAACTCAACATATAATCTGGTATACACTTTGTCATTCTTGCAACTCAGTTCCTCATTCTAGAGCAGTTCTACCCCTTCCTCCCTAATCTGTCCACTTCTGAACTATCTCCATTTTGTGGTGGAAAAGTAGGGATTGGGGAGACTAGAGTCCTTGTCTACCCTCATCAAGTCATATGACCTTAGGCTTGTCCTCCCATAGTCTTTCATGGCTCTGGTTCTTTATTTGTAAAATGGTCATATGTGGGGGTTTAGTGGTAGATGAGGAGAAATACTAGATGGTTCTGAGCTCCTTTCCATCTCTTACTATAGGCTGGAACCAGTCCTCTATGTTCACCCAAGGGTACTTTCTGTTTCTATGTCTTTGGGGAAGTTGTTTTTTCTTGGTATTTAGGGAGTCAGGAAAAGAAAACTCATTGGTGTTCACATCTCTCAAAGCCTCAGGTAGGGTTGCGGCTTTTGACCAACATAACGTACAACCTTGTGGCTGATTTTGAACGCCTCTAACAGATATTGTGACACAGAGTCCCATTCAATAGTGGAAGTGAAAATTTCAGCCTTGCTCCTTGTTAACTTTAAAATGAAGTGCTATTCTTTCATTGCACGGACTGCCTGAAGTAAAGTGCTATTCTTTTCATTGCAAAGCCAACCTTCACGCCCTCATTTTGTAAATGAGGCACAGGGATATGCAGTGACTTCCAGGATTCTGTGACCCAGCTCTTGGTTTAACAACATCCGTTACCACGTCCGTCCGTGGGGAGGGCAGGGGAGGCAAGAAAAGGGCCTTGACTCTAGGGATGACTCCCCTCTCCCTTCAGGGGCTGAAAAATGGCTGAAGTGACAGCCACTGGTGAAGGAAGGCGGTAAAGTCAGACCAGAGGCTGGAGCAGCAGTGCTGAAAGTCTGGATTGGCTGTAATTTCTAGGAAGGTTTCTGCAGAAGGGTAAGGGTCAAAGCATCCGTCTGCACAGCAGGGGTGCAGACATTTTAAATGTTAGCACCCAAAGAAAATAGAAGTAGGAGGAGGAAGTGGGGCGCTGGGTCGCAGTGACAGAAGGAAGCAGCTCGTGGGAGGTTCCCCTTTCTCTTCCTTCCCCGAAGCCCCCACCCCAAGTCTCTCTTCTGCTCCACCCACCTCTCCTGCAGGGCCAAAGCCGCGCTTCCTCTCCCTTGACGAAACCGCACCTTACTCCTGGGGGGTTTGGTGTTGGTGCTCCGTTCTGGCATCCCTCTTCCGACAGTGGCCGCCCACCCTCCAGGGCCTGTCCCTTCTGAGGGCAGACGGACTCAGAACGGGGGTTTGCTTTTTAGGCGCTCGGCGGCCTGCGGCGAGACTCTGAGGACACAGGTGCTAAGCTGGCACTTCGTGGACACTGCCCGGCCACCAGATGGCGTGAGAGGCCCGCTGGGTGGCCAACCCCGCCCACGCCCCAGCCCACGCCCCAACCTAAACGAAGCCCCGCCCTTCGGTGTGGCCCCGCCCTTGTCCCCGCCCCCAGCTCACCATTGGCGCGGAGCCTGAGCAGATGCCGGGACCTGCCTCCCAACTCCAGCCCCCGCGCAGTGGTCCTGACCGTATGCCGAATCGCAGCGAATCGCCGCTGGAGAGGGGCTCGGCGCCCGGCAGGGACTGCAGGTGTGAGACCGCGCGGCCTGGAGGGGGGTAGCTGAGGGCACGCATGGGGCTCAAGGCAGAGCTGGAGAGGGCCGGGAGCCGTCGGGGAGCAGTGGGCTCTGAGAGCGGTGGCTACAGCGAGTAGGCTGGACAGATCCTGCTGTCTAACGGCTTCGTGGACAGGGGACACTGCCGAAGCACGGGTTCCGCACACTCGCCTTCTCGATAACCCGGGAGACAGAAGGGGCGTCCCAGGGACCGTCCACTGTTATCTAGGTGGCCACTGCTGGACCGTCTCTGTGCGGTCCGAATGTGGCCGAAGCTTCCTGCCTCCTTCCCGGGCCGCCAAGTGTCTTGGGGTCAAGGAGTCTGCTCCCCTCGTCCTGGGAATTCTCTCTGTAAGCATTAGCCACGGGGTTCTTTGCCATGAAGTCCCTAAAAGTGCCTGCCTCAGCTCTCCCCTGATAGCGAGCATGGGCCCCCAGACAGTGGCTGCTCTTCTAGAAAATTGTTTGCTTGACTCTGTCAGAGGACCAATCTTTACACCCTAGCTGTCCCTTGCCTGACGCTGTGTGTGCGTGTGCGTGTGCGTGTGTGTGTGTGTGTGTGTGTGTGTGCATGTGTTTGCGCGTGCGCGTGCGTGCTGGCCCATCCCAGGCCTGGGGTAAATAAGCAAGAAGTTCAGGTCAGTATGAGGAAGGAGTTTGTTCAGAGGGAAAAGGAAGGCGAGATGAAAGCAGCAGGATGTGGTATATAGTGAGTTAACAAGCCTCTGTACTGAGAGGAGGGGTGGGTTTAGGCTAAAAGAGGGCCAAAAGTAGGCCAGGTCTGCTTCCAAGGGCCCTTTTGGATGGCCCTTCTCTTCCTCCCTCCCATGGTCTCTGTATCTTCCCGTCCAACTTTCCTTACCCCTGGTCTGGGACCATCTGGTAAGGCATTGGTTCTCAGAGCTTGTAAAACACACACATTCTCCAGGCCCAGGCCCTAGAGTACAACTTTCCAGGGGTGGGGTCTGGAATCCACATTCTAAAATTTGAATAAGCTTGGGTGATGACAATGAAGCCATTGCTTGGTGACTCTGTGTGATGTGGAAAGGAGACCTGGGTTCCAGCCAGGCCCAGCTTTGTGACCTAGAGCATCTTACTGCCCCTCTCCCAGCCTGTTTTCCTGTCTGTATAATGGACTCTAATAGAGACCTGAGGGGCTGTGGAAAAATTAATGAGAAAAGTATAGGTGTTTGAAGAAGAAGAGAGTTGGTGTCAAGGGCTTATCTGCTTCCTCAGCATGGCCACCATACTGTGGAATGGTCAAGCTCTCTCTTCCTGCTTCAGGATACCCTCACTTGCTTTTTGAAGCATAACTGGCCAGGACTGTGGGTCAGAAAGGCTTGGGTCTTTGTGTGCTGGGCCTCATAGGGATTTTAAGAGGTCCTTCTCCCTTATCTCTAGTTGAGATGGAGGGGGGGGTGGTGATTAATATCTTCTCTCCCCAAGCTGCAGTGGAAGCCACAACTTCTGCCTCCCCTGCCTGCCTGTCCTCTCTCTCATGAGTCCCTTTTGTTTCTTTCAAGAATGATAGGTAGTATTGGGCAAAAGCACGTTTGGGGTTATTGGAGGGGTTTTGATGAGGAGGCTCCAGAGTGAAGGCTGTGGAGGAGGTTAGCTGTTGGAAGATGCTCTACAGTTTCACCTTTGTCACTGATCGTGGGAGAAGAAGAGAGCCAGTAGCTGTTTTGCCTGGGCAACCTAGAGTTGGAGGCCCCAGCTTGGATTCAGCTGAGTATTCAATCTGTGCAAATTTGGACTTGGTTTTAAGAGATTCACCCCAAGGGACTAAGCTGGTGGTTCAGTAGGATCCCTGTAAACCCTAAGACTTGTTTAGCTTAGTTCTGGATGAGCTGAAAATCTTGAGAGAGGAAGCTTCTGGAGTGGCCAGATAGAGTGATCACCAGGTCAAGGAAGAAGTGTTATGTTTGATTTTTGAGCCTTTGGCATAGATGAAGGTAGGGAAGGGGGGGTGTGTGAAGAAAAACTGTATTTTCTGCCCAAGAGGAAAATGAGACATTCTCACAGCAAACATATTGCATATTAGGATTTCCATTGACTTGGAGATGTACATACTTTCACATTTTAACAACTCTGAAATCAAGATGCATCTTACTATCTATGGTATCTTAACAGCAATATTTCTTTCTTAGTGATACACAAAATGATGCGTCCTACAATTGATGACATCTTAGATTCTGTTAAACATGATGTGTGTTTTATAGATTTGGGGGGACATTTTAGATGTACACGGTACACACAGAATTATATCATTCCCATATGCAAATTTGCATACATTAATTTTCCCAGTAGCTTTACCTTCTAAACACCAAAACTTTTCACTGTATCTAGTTTTAAAGGAAATCTTATAAAATGTGTTGCTTGAATTTATAAATACAGCATATTATGTCTTATTTAATAAGTCTTTGAAAATATCACATGATTCTAACTGCTATTCTCTTTTGTACCTTGGATCCACTCAGGACACAGTTTCTGCCTTTTTCTTTCATCTTTCTTTTTGCCCTTCCTTCTGTCCTTGCCATGCCTGTTATTGTCTTACTACCAGACCGCTCGTCTTTAATCTTCATAGCCACACTTTGAAGTAGCCACAACTATTGCTCTCATTTTATGCATGAGGAAACTGAGGACCAAGCCCACATGGCTAGAAAGTGGCAGAGTTGGGATGTCTCTAGCAGGCATCTATTCTTGACCAGAGATGACTAAGCCTGAGTGGCAGATAGCATGTGCCCTTGGGTGTGAAGTGCATGCCCTGTAGGGCACAACATTTGGAGCATGAATGTGGCTGTCCATAGGTCTTTTTTGTCTGTTTTCAGGCTAGAAGCTAGGTTCTGGATAGTTGGAGTTATCCAGTTAAGTGACTTCTGGGTGAGATGTACCTATAGCAAGGTGCACCCAATAGGAATGTGAGGGCAATGAATGGGAAGAAGTGGGTGATTTTGGTGGCACAAAACAGACACTTGGTCCTTCTTGAGTCTGAGTTTACCAATTGGGGCAATAGCTTTTGGACTTTAGAGTTTGGCCTCAGTGGGAGGCTCCTGCCTCCAGCCTCTAGCCTCCAGCCTCCCCCCACTCCCGGCCCAACTCCTCTCCTGCTGTCATGGTGATGAAAGACAACAAATCAGAGCAAGTCACTTTTCAACTGCAAACCCTGCAGAGCTGCCATTGCCCTCTGGAGAAGACCAATACCCCCTAGCATGACTCGCAAGGCCTCCCGCTGTCTAGCCTGCTTCATCTTCTGAATCTCAGGCAAACCTCTGTGCCTTTGCATGTGCTATTTCTTCTCCCCACTCTCCATTGCCCTTCCTCAACCTGCCTAGTGGATCACGAATTCATCCTTGGATGCCCAGCTCAAATATTGTCATCTTCAAAGTCTTCCCCAACCCCCTCCTCACTCCACAGCACTGACTACCCCTTCCTTCTGTCCTTGCCACGCCTGTTATTGTCTTACTACCAGACCACTCGCTGTCATGGCCTATGAAGTCTGACCCACTGACTTGGTGGCTTGCTCATGATACCCTCCTGATGCTCAATGTGGCTAAGCTGTCACCATGAAACTCTCTAGGATCTCATGAGCAAGAGGTCCATGCACATCAATAGTGGAAGCTGCCTAAACACAGGACAGTGTGGGGGGAAGAAGGGTGGGGTCAGGAGGGAGTGGTGTGCTTTATATTTTCATGTACTCCAGAGTCTTCTTGCTGTTGTTGTTGATCTAGGCAAATGAGCCTGTGTGGTTTTCTTGTGGGGGCAGGGCTGGGGTGTAAGAGCTGATGGTGGCTTCTAGGCTTCTGCCTCCCAAGGAGTCAGGGAGCCTCATCGCTACCTGAATCTTCCACTCCTAGCCATAGGACCTTGGGTAAGTCCAAGTCTGGGTGTCAGTTTCCCCATCTGTATAGCAGCATGGCACCAGATGCTTTCTGTAGCCCCTTTCTAACCTCTAACATTCCATACATTGGCTCAGCACTTCAGCATGGAGCACTTTCTACGTGCCAGGCATATGCTGAACTCTAAGATCCTGAGCAAGACTTATTACCCTTCTGCCCTCTGGAAATTACAGTCTAGTAGGCTGTATCATTTAATTACAGTCATGAGAATTACGGAGTCCTGTGAGCTACGAAGTAAAGAAAATGGTAACACTAATAATAGTAATACCTAACATTTAGCAGACATGTGCTCAATGCTCTTTGGGTGCATCCTCTGAGGTATTCTTTTCAACAAGTTGGCGGGATATGCAGACTCCCTGTTCTGTGAGAATTAGATGAGGTAACTGTTAGCAAGTACCTTATCCATTATCTGGCAAAGACCATGGGCTCATCCCCTCTTCATCTCCTGCATCTCCTGCATTTCCTCCTTCTTTCTCTCCCCGGCACTGCAATGTCCAGCTTAACTACATACGTTAAGGCCATACATACTATTACAGGGTGTCTCCCTTTTCCTTTTACTGCTCATCACCAGAGAGCATGTTTCAGGGCTACTGCTGCAGGCTCCATGCTAGAGTCCCCTGCGTGTGTGCTTTCATGCTGGCCATCAGCAGCAGAAGGAGCCCCCATCCACAGAAGACCACTGCGTCGTTTGCTGGGCCTTGCTTTTGTCTCTCTCTAGCTCTCTTCTTAAAGGGTTAATAAACCTTGATCTTCTGTCTCATCTTAGAAGTCACCTGTTCAGTCCCCACATCCTTCTTCTTTATCCAAAGCTGTTGCCCCAGAACCACGAAGTCTGCAGACGTATTTTTAGGTTTTAGGTTTGAGCATTTGTTCCTGAATGGCTTGGTGGTTTTGTCTCTTGTCAGGCAGATCTTCACACAGCCACTTCCATGCAATCTAACTGAGGTGACTTGCCTCATTGTTGCATTTTCTGGGTTCGTTAGATCACATCTACACCTACAACTCTTAAAGGCAAGTTTCAAACTCTCTCTAGATAGTGTGTTGCAGGAAGCAACACCCGACGAAGGAAATTGGACGCTCAGACAACTTTGTTAGAGGAAGGAGAATTTATTAGGCTTGCGGAGCATGTGGGGTTAACAACTCCATGCAAGAGCTCGCTCTAGTTAGATTTATTACAGTTTGTATACTTCTGCAGTGTCCATGCAAGGGGCATGTGATTCCTTTGAGGTTTCACATGTGCCTCCTTACTCAGGATGGGGTGGGGGAGCTTCTGGTAGGGGCTGCAAGCAGGGGAGGAATTTCCAGACCACTGGTCTTACAGGTCGTTTGTCTTGCAACCTTGGCATTGTCAGCACTATTATAGGATTCTCGAACAGAGAGATGGGTCATTGAGGCTATAAGTAGGAAGCAACACTTGTCGATGCCGGCACCTTCTCAGCATATTCCTATCCAAAGGCTGAGCTCTAATTGTAACATGACAAGCAATTTTACACAGTCTTGATATTCCTACACAGCTACAGAGATAAGAACATTATTTGGATAGCAAGCTATGAATCAAGAGATGTGAGCTGGAGGGTTCTTGAGGTGGGGGAGGAAACTATTGGGAAAACATGTTAGCCGGAGAGCATAGGGCAGAATGCGGGGAGAGAGCAGTTTTAACTGACTGAGTTGGTTATTTCTGCAGGCCCTTTGCATTTTTTTCAGATGCCCCTTTCCTCTCTCAAGTGGGCCTCTTTGAAAAACCGATAAAAGGGACAGATCCTTCCCTTC
This sequence comes from Rousettus aegyptiacus, assembly GCF_014176215.1. Taxonomy (NCBI): domain Eukaryota; kingdom Metazoa; phylum Chordata; class Mammalia; order Chiroptera; family Pteropodidae; genus Rousettus; species Rousettus aegyptiacus. Next base: position 72,360,019 of record NW_023416309.1, read on the forward strand.
TCCCCGAAAAGCACACATAAGTGCATGTGCATGCATGATTTCTCTCCCTCTCTCTTTTAAAGTTTTGCATAAAACTTCAGGGTCTTCTCAGACATCTGCGGTCCACTGAGGAACTCAAGTTAATAATTCCTGCACCATAAAACAGGACTTTCTCTACACCAATTTCTTTGGATGATTCCGAGCACCACTCCACATAAGTGTAAGCTATTGTCAGAGGCAAACTAGGGGTGATAATAGGTAATGGAAATATGCAGACTGCAGAGGAGGTCACTGGTGACTCACTGGTGAGATATCCAGGGAGCGTGCAGGGAACTGAGCTCCCCGACTACTCACTGAGCCACCGTCAAGCGTATGCTTCTTGGATTTCTCATCAAGTCTTGAATTCGACCCATTTCCAATTTGATTAAAGAACATTACCTTTGCTGGTGGTGTCCTTACAAGGCCCTCTGTTCTTGCCCCCAGACCAGAAAACTAGATTTAAGGCCAGAAATGAGAGAGAAAATGTGTATTTGTTACTATTCACCTCAGTAGAGATGGTCTAGGATAGAGATGGCTGCCACTACTGTTTTTTTGACACAGACATTCACAGCCTCTTGAATTCCCAGGGTCTGGCATAAGCTTAGGGCTTTGTTTCTCTGATGTGGTCATAGCTCTTGAGACCCAGTGCCTTGAAGTCAGGTACCACAAGAAGTTTGCTTTAGTTCCCTGTTGCTAAGGAATTTTAAAAGCAGGAATGGAAGTTTAGGTTGTCAAATACTTCTTTAAGCACCTACTAGGAAGTTCTTGTATTCTTTGACCCCGAGATAGATTTTTGTGATGCATCATATCCTTAACTTCCTTATATTGACCCCCTCCTTGCACTTCCGGAATAAACTCCATTTGGTCAAAATGTTTTATTCCTTTAATACAGTTAGGTTTGATTTGCTGTGATTCTATGTAGAATTTTTACATCTATACTCATAAGTGAGGTCAGCCTGTATTTTCCTTTCTGTCCTGCTGTTGCTGTCAGGTCTTGATGTGCTGGCTTTGCAAAGTGATTTTGAATGCATTTCATCTTTTGTACCAAGGGCCAGCTTATACTACAGTGGAATGATCTGTTTCTTGAAAGTTGGGTGAATGGCTCTAGTCTTTGGGTCGTCTGCTGCCAGATTCTTGGTTTCTCACTCCCTAAGCCTTCTTCTCTTCTCCGTTCCTTAGTCATCCCAAGGATACAACTATCACCTCAGTGCTCCAGAACCGAGAGCCATCTTGACTCTTGGTCCATTTCCACACCGAGCTGCTTAGAGCCATCTGGAGTGCAGTTTAATTCCAGGTACTGCATTTAGTGGGAATGCTGATCAACCACTTTATACCCAGAGAAAGGTAACCAAAATGGTGATGCTGTAATACAAAGTGATTAAAGAGGTAGAGATGTTTTCCTCTAGGAAAAGGACACAAGGGAGAAGTAACATCTATCTTCAGATATTTGAAGGGCAGCTTGCTTTGGAAAAGGTGAAGACCTACTCTGTGGGGGTCTTTCTCCAGGAAGCAAAAGAGACTAATGAAGGGAAATTGTAGGAAATAGATTACAGCTCACTACAGGGGAGATTTCAGAGAAATCCAGAGCAGATCAACCATGGAATAGGTGGCCTTGTTGGAGTGAGTTCCCTGTCGGGGGGGTGTTCAGGGAAAATACAAGTCAGATGGAGAAATGATGGTGGTGAAAATGAAGACAAAGATCACATCATTTCTAAAAGTCTCTAGTTCTCTAAACGTAGTGGCCGTGTCTGACTGGTTGTATAAAAATTGGTTGTTCTGAGAACATAATTTTAATTTAAGAAGTTCAGTGGCCTTGACTACACAAATCCCAAAGCTGGGAAGTTCCCTCACAAATCCCATAGCTCTGCTTCACTGCTCGTCCCCTCAGAGCAGGAGCACTTGGGTGTTTAGAAAATCATAGCCGTTCATGGTGAGCAACCCTGGAGTCCTCAATGGACGCAGGGACCCTCACCCCTGCCCTGTGCTGGAGCATGGGCTGTTCTTGAGGTCTCTCGTTCTTGCTCTCCCAATACCTAGTGAAGTAAACTAATTGAGCTCCACTTCAGAATTGCCTTCCTCTGTGGCTGACCCAGATAAACTCTCAGGGTCAACCTACCCAACCTGCAGGTTGAGCTGGGAATTAATGGCCTCTTGTTCTTGGGGTTTTCAAGCCAACGTTTCATAGACCTTTGCATTTTGCATTCACTTCTGTACTGACATCTTGGGAGTTTCATTCTGAGAAACCTAAAAGCTCAGAGCTTTCCTTGGCCTATTATTGTGCTTAAGAAAACATAGGGGGCTGTGTTGTGATGTTCAGACTACATGAGGGGAATAGGAGATATGATCTCTAGTCCTAACTGTCCCCTGCTTACCTCCTCATCTCTCTGAGTCTGTTCCCTCCTGGGTCAAATGGACTCTACTTTTCTGACATCTTATGAGTTTTCAAAGTCTACTCTTCAGCATTAGATTTGTAGCAGTTGGTTTGGTGGGCTGAGCAGAGAGGGGACTTACTCCTTCCCTCAAGGTGCCCATTTTATGTCAGGATGACCAGTGACTATAAATCCTTCTTCAGACCATAGTAGGGCTATGCTGTCTTCTGCCCATGCTTCTCTTTTAGATGGCTCCATCTAAGGTCATTGGTGGCTTTGTAATGGCAAATTCTAAGGGCCTTCTCCCAACCTGCATCTCTTTTTGAAGTTTCTGTAGCATTTGATGCCTAACACTTTCACCTGGAGCCTTTTTTCTCCCTACTTACACCTCCTACTGTTCCTCTGCAGACTCCTGTTCTTGCCATACTAAATACGCTTGTCTCCCTCACCCAAACCCTTGTCTCCAAGTCCGTGCTGGTTATTTTCACTATTTTGTCTTCAGTACATGTCCAGAGCCCAACTCTTCCTCCACAAAGCAGGCTTCCTCTGCAGACTTCCCCATTTTGTCTCTATTGAAACCAGACTCCCGTCGTGAAACCTTGGTGTCATCTCTGAGTCTGCCCTTCACCTTCCTATTCTCCTATCCAGCCAGTTTTTTAAAAACTAAATTCATTGGAGTGACATTGGTTAATAAAATTATATAAGTTTCAAGTGTACAATTCTATTATACAGCATCTGTATATTGCATTGTGTACTCACCACCCAAAGTCTAGTCTCCTCCATTAGCTTTGATGGTGCTTCTTTCCTCAGGGTTCTTGCTTCTCTCACTTCCCCATTCTTCATTCTGCCACCTAATTCGGCCTTCGTCATTGTATGCCTGCTCATGGGCCTTCTGGCCACGGTTTCTTCCTAGCTTTGGCAGGAGATTCTTCTTATGAAAACTCCTTCATCACCATGTTCAATAGCCTTCAATGCTGATGCACCTCATAGGGAAAGTCCAGAACCTTGGTCTTCTGTTCAAGTGTCAAAGCCAAGTCCCACTCTTTGAGTCATCTCCATGAATCTTCACCCTCTTCCCCCAGCCAGACTGCCTGACTCAGTTTCCCCAAGACTTAACATGTGCTCTTTCCTCTTCCATCCCATTCCTGATGAGGATAACTTCCCTGCCGTTTTGTCCAGCACTGACTCCCCAGTGCCTAGCAGAGCCAGTGTTGGGTGCTCCGTCGGTGTTTGCTGAATGAAAAATTGCCTAGTTGAGCAGCCAGCACAGAAGAGGCCTGGCCCTCAACTTTGGATTTTTGGGCTACCCTCCTCCGTCTGAGATCTTTCCGGGGTTCAGTCATCCTCACTCTCAGGGATTGCACCTTGCAGGCACCTCATTGGCCTTCTATGGGCATTTGAAGGGGCAGAACCATGTGTCTTTGCCCTTCAATACACAACAAGGCAAACATCCTCCTCTGGAGTGCTTTAGACCCCACGAGCCTTTATTCCTTGGGAATCCTCTTCCCATTCTCCAGGTTAGTTAGATTTATGATGAGCAGTTCTCTAAGTCTGACAGGGCTAAGACCTGGGGAACCGTCCCCAAATAAGCCACTCCCAGACTGGTGACCTCTGCTTTACAGGAGCCTGGGGAAGTATCTGTTTGCAACATAGTGTTTACAAGGCAGAGGGGCTTCCTGTCCCGCCTGCCCAGCCTGCTGTGGGGCAATCAGGAGCTCTGTTTTCAGGGGGAGTGGGTCAAAGAAATGCTTAGAGGATTTCCGGGGATTCTGCAAAGATCCCCAGGGGGGTGCCTGCCTATACTGACCCTGGAGGGAGGTCAAGGAAAATGTAGAACTCAAGTTTTTAAATTGACAGAAAATAAAGTATTACTAATAATTATTATCAATTTGCATATTGCCCTTTACAGCTTTTAAACCATTGTTCACTAATGTGGCCCTATGTGTCTAATGTAGAAGTATTTAGAGCAAAAAAAGACTCTCTCTTCTATTTTTCCCAAGCAGGGGGCATGGGAAAAAAGATAGTGTTTTGTTTTGTTTTGTTTCTTTTTGTTTTGTTTTGTTTTGTTTTGAAGGGGAGAGGAAAGAGGACTATCTAGGGTAGGGAGAGAGTGGTGGAAAGGACTTCCCTGGGGACAGAAACCTCTCATTCCAATTCAGAGTTCATCCAAGATGGAGAGTTATACCTTTTTCATACCCACCTGGGAAATGAGCTAAGGAGGCAAAGACTGGCCTCCTATTTCCTCAAAGGGCCTTGGCAGCCCTGGGGCACCCACCCATCAGCCTGGAACCACCGCTATGGCACCCACAAGAACACAAGCTTGTTTCCCAGGGACCCTTAATATCTCTGTCCCTAATATGAGCAGCTGAAAAGATCTGACAAAGTGCTTCAGGCTCTCTTGGCCTTGGGGAGAGGAATATTCCGTATTCCCTCTCTGGTGAGTGCGAAGTCCAAGAGTAGGTGATCCAAAGATGGTGCTTACCCTTACCGCCTGAATTTTAATGACCAGAGATTGTTTTCTGTGGTTAATTCTTTTTCTGAACTCGTTAGAGGAAGAATGAAGAACAAGAGCTACCCAGTTGCAGGGCAGAGGTGCAAAGGACTCCTGTGACATCAGAATGTTAGCCTGTGGGTCATGGTGTGATAATACTGTTTTGTGTAGGGAGGTTTCCCATAAAGTGCAAAAGAAGAAAAAGGAGAAGGTCATGGCCTTTTAAAGAAACTGATAATAAAAATCTCCTACATGAGAGAGATAGAGGTTGGCCTGAGGGGTGGCGTTGAGGAGGGTGATGAAAGGTTGAACATGGACGAACTTTGTGTGGAATCAAGACAACACATTTCTGAACTAGTGAGGCTAAGGAGCTCAGGTCCAAGGCATGTGAGCTGTTTGGGGATCAGGAGAGGAGGTTGTCATAGAAGATGTCTGAATCAGCTAGAAAAACAAGGCGATGGAGACTGTGAGAGTTGATAGGAGTAAGCCCTCAATGTGGGACCATATACTGGATGCAAAGGACATTGCATTCTCCCATCTCTGGCACAAGGCAATTATGGTCCAGCATTCTTCTCTGAGATGGTTGTATCTGACTGAGAATGCCCCTTCTTGGGCCATGGCTCAACTCTACTGGGTTTTCATCAAGAATATATTGAAGGTTGTAGCCTCAGCTCAGTTTCACCTTGGGTCCAGAGCTCAGTCTCCTCAGAGAGTTCTGTTCCATCCAACATTTTTAAAGGTGAAGGATTACTTCTTGTTAGTTTTGTTATTCCTAAGATCTGCTCAGTATGTGGAGGTGGGAACATCATCATTATTTTTTATAAAGACTTAAGTTTTTAGAGCAATTTTAGGTTTACAACAAAACTGAGAGGAGATTTCCCATATAACTTTGGACACCGAATATGCATAGCCTTCTCCATTATCAACATCACTCATCAGAATGACATGTTTTGTTTTTTTTTTTTAACCAAAGATGAACCTACATTGACACATCATAATCACCCAAAGTCCTTAGTTTACCGTAGGGTTTATTCTTGGTGGTGTACATTCTATGGGTTTAGATAAATGTATAATGACAAATATCCATTATAATACCATAGAGTATCTTCACTACCCTAAAATTTCTCTGTGCTCTGCCTATTCATGTCTCCCTCTCCCTCTGCCCCTGGCAATGCTTGATCTTTTTATTGTCTCCATAATTTGGGAACATTATTTTCTTTAAACTATTTAGTCTTGTTTAAGAAGGAAAAGTTTGGTAATGCCCATACTTTATTTTCACGGTGCCTTCTTATTAACCACTAAGAGATAATCTCCAATCCTTTTACCAAAACAGTACTCTCTCAACTTGAATTGCTTCACTAACTGGCCAACTCAGTTTGCTCCAAAGAATGCCTTTAAATGACTTATCTCTGCTGTTGCTGCCCCAGAGTGGGATACACAGAGGTGGGTATGCCATATAGAAAGTATATGTTACTTCTCTGGAGGGTGACTTCAGCCTTTATGAGCTGTCCCCTTACAAGGGAATTTTGGGTACACCATGTGGCCTCTATTTAAGGTCAGACCATAAAACATACTCCACAAATCTGGGGAAAATCCCACTAGCTGTATCTAAATGACACAGTAGCAGACAAACAAAAACATAATTTTGCTTCATAGATTAACTCAATGTTGACTGAAAAATTAGTATATTGGTATGTCTGTTATAGCAGAGAGACTCAAAATAATAGCAGCTTAAACAGGATAGAGGTTAATTTCTTCCTCATGTAACAGTCTGAGAATAAATGAATAAGTGATGACATCGTCATAAGTTTGGAACCTATGCTGCTTCTTTCTTGTTGCTCCTCCTTCCTCAATATGTAGTTTTTATATCATGGCCCATGCTGGCTGCTCTAGCAATTACAATTACATATGAATTCCAGCTAGCAGGAGGAGGAAAGACGAAGAGGAAGGTATGCCTCTTCCATTTAAAAGCCTTTGGAAATTGTAACTGTCAGTGTTTACTCATATTTCATTGGCTAGAATGGAGTCATATGGCCACATTTAGCGATAAGAGAATCTGAGAAATGTAATCTAAAATTTCTAAAAATATTACTATAGAAGAAGGGAGAATTAATTCAGAAGGAAAATATATATATATATATATAAAGATTTTTTTCATCTCTTCTGTTGTGCAATAAGCATGCCTTCTAAGTTCTATTGAAAACTATTCATAAAAAAAATGGCATGCTATACCAAAAGATGGAATCAACCCAAAATATCTATCTATGGATGAATCTGTAAACAAAATGTGGTGTATACATACAAGGGAATAATATTAATTACCCTTAAAAAGGAAGGAAATTCCAACACATACTACAACATGGAAGAAACTTAAAGATGTTATGCTTAGTGAAATAAGTTAGACACAAAAGGACAAATACTGTATGATTCCACTTATATTAGGTACTTATGAGTCAAACTCATAGAGGCAGAAAGTAGAATGGTGGTTACAGTGGGCTGGGAGGAGGGAGAATGGGGAGTTAATGTTTAATGGGTACCAAGTTTCAGTTTGGGAAGATGAAAGAGTTCTGGAGGTAATGGTGGTGATGGTTGTATAACAGTGCAAATGTCCTTAATGCCACAGAATTGTACATTTAAAATGGGAAACTTATGTTGTTTATATTTTGCCACAATTTTTTAAATTAAAAGATTCAAAAACAGAGTTCTCTGGCATTTTAGGAGAGATGTCCCCACAGATCAAGACCCTCGACACGCTCTGGGTGGGGTCATTAAGCCAGTAGTGAATCCATCTGTCTGTGTTACCATTCTGCTCACATTTTTCTGCATGATCATGAGACTAGAGTAAGGTTTCCTAAATTTCAGGTATGCTCTTTTTGTGGCATTTTTGTGTATTACCTGTTCAGTTAGTGAATCCATTCTTGCCTCTGGTGGTCCCTAGATCCCTTGCTGAGTGTTCACGAACTGTTTCTTACTATGTGTAGAGAATGTTGCCAGGGGGCTGGTGGGCTCAGAGACTGTAGTTCCCAAGATTTTACTTTTTCGTGTTCTCTGAAATTGGGACAGCCTTTTCTAGTGTCGGTCTCCATTTTTCTCTATCTCACTCTCTGTCTCTCGTGTACGTCTTTCATTTTCTCTGATTCTTCAGAGATTATCAGTAGCAGTTCCCTTTCACAACCTCAAGTTTCTTTATGACTCTGAGATGCATTTATCCTCATCTGCAACCCTCAAATTGTCTTCAGCAGCGAACTCCCTGTTTGACTTCAGGGCCCTCTCTGTTCGACCTTCTCTCTCAGCCTCCCTCTCATCCCCTTGCTGTTGTTGACTTCTAAATCCCCAAGCTGATGCATCATTCACCAGTCGAACTTTTGGCAATAGCTCCACATGGTCCTTGAGTAAACCCTTAAGCACTTTGCTTGGCATATAAAGCCATGTGCAATCTGCCACCCCAGCCCGTGCAGCTTAATCTCCAGCTGTGCCCCATGTCATACTTTATCCTGCACTGGGGCTGAACACCTGGCTGTTTCCTCAAGGAACCATGCTGGCTCATGCCTCTTGCCTCTGTCCATTTCCCCACCACCATGCCTGAATCCTGGGGCAACTTCTCCTTCCCAAAAAGTTATCTCAGGAGTGATCCTCTTGGAGAAGCTTTGCTAATTGATTTCCTCCTTCCTCCAAGTTTCTATTGCACCTGTCCCATATTAACCTCCACTGGAATGCCTTACCCATTGGGTAGTGTCTGGTTTGAAGGTTATTTTGAATGATGCTGCTGTGAAATTTCTGGCACATGTCTTTTGAGTTCATGTCCTAGGAGTACATTCCTAGGAGTGGAATTGCTGTATCATGGGGTACGCAGTTTTAGTGGGTACTGCTAAATTGTTTTCCATTTGGAAATTGGCTATACTAGATTACACTCCCACCTGCAGCTGTGAGGGCTTCACATCCTCACAAACAGTGTTTTCCTCTTTTTCATTTGAGCCATTCTGGTGGGTGTATATCACATCATGGTTTGAATTTGCATTTACGTAATGACTAATGAAATTGAGCACCTTTTTATGTTTATTGGCCATTTGGATATCTTCTTTTGTAAACAGTCTATTCAAGCCTTTTGCCCATTTTTCTATCTGGTTGTCTGTCTTTTTTGTATTTACTGTGGTTCCTAATACTCCTCTCAGGAGCCCATCTTTCCCTCTAGCCATGAGCTCCTTGAGATTTCTGGACCTCCCCCCGCCCCCGCCAATAAAGTCCCTCAAATAATAGACCCTCCATGCACATCTGCTTTTGACTCAATAAACTATCTTTGATCCATACTTTCTAGTAGGGTAATCATCCTCCTGGAGGAAAAAGATGGAGGAAATAGCATAGGAGCAGTTCCGTTCTCTCTTGGGCATCTGTGACTACTGCCCCACCTGTCTTGAGTAGTTAGCCAAATCTCTCCAAGTTTAGGCTCTGAAAATAACTCTATGGACCCTTCTTTATGTCTTCAGTGTTCTTCTCAAGCCTTCCTTTTGTGACCTGCTCACTCTCGCTCTTTCATGTCCATTTTTATTTGGAACTTCACTCCTATCCTCTGTACATGCCCCAGGAAGTCATGCTAACCCTCTGCATTCTCATGAAACTCTGTGACTGTGCCTTTAGAATTTAATTTTCAGAGTCTTCTTTTTCCTTTTAAGCCATCCTTTCTGATTCCTGGCCTCTTAGAAATCTGCTTTCTTAAAATCTCAGTTATATGTCTTACTGTGTCTAGCATTTTCTCCCATGATTAGTCCAAACTTTGGCGTGATGTGGTCATTTTCTCCTTATCTTCCCCTCATCCTGTTTTACAGACTTTTAGTTATTCTTGGTCAGAATCAAAGACAAAAAAATGAAATAGTTTTCCTCATTGCTTCCTAAACCTTCCAACACATGAGATGATCAGAGGAGCGAGTGTTTATCAGACAGCCTTGTTTTAAAATAATGAGACTTCCAGCTACTGTCCAGGTGAAATGCTGCATCCCTAGGCTTTGCCATGGGTCAGTTTTATGATTCATATGAGAAAAGCGACATCCCTATTTCAGTGAAGCTCTCTGTGTATGATCCCACGTGCTTCTCTCCTCTATCTTCCTTCAAACCTCTGTATCAGATACTTATTCATTCATTCATTCATTCATCCATCCAGCAAATATGTACCAGGAACTCTTCTAAGCCCTCATGGAGTTTACAATTTGATGGGGCTGGAGAAGAGAGACAGATAATAAACATGATAAATAATAAGAAACAATATTTCGTGTGTCAGTTGCTGTCAGAGGGATAGAGAAATAAAGCACGATGTACCAGAGGTGGGGTTTGCCAGAAGGCCTTGTTGAGAACATAACATGAAGACTGGAAAGAGGTGAAGCAACAAGCCCCGTGGACATCTGGGAGAAGAGCGCTGCAGGCAGACAGAAGAGCGAGTGCAAAGATCCTGAGGCAGGAGCGTGCCTGGCGTGTTGCTGTGGTCATTCTAGTCCTTAGAAAGTGGCAACTTCCATGTTGGCACCAGTGGAGCTCAATATCTGAAATGAAAGATAGTGTATTAGTCATCTTTGGATCTACCACAGCATCCAGCAAATTATCTTGTGGTCATATTCACTCAATAAGAAAACTTTGAGTCAATGAATTTAGGTTGGAAAACCTCTAAAGGCCCTTTCACCTCGGAATTGCTGTGATTATATGAGCTTCCTGACACCCATTTCTGAGCAGCTTTCTCTCTGAACACATGGTCGGTGGCTCCTGGCCCTGTGGCCTGGTGTCTGTCAAGGTGTGAGGCCTACACCAAGTACATATGTTCCGGATACTATTGCTATGTAACAAATTATCCAAAACAGTGGTAGAAGACTGTAGTTATTTTAGTATGCTCATGGATTCTGTGGGCATTTGGGCAGGGAACAGTGTCTGCTTTGCACCCTGTTCAGTGTAAACTCTCAAGGTAAGGTGGTTGCTGGGTCCAGCAGCCTCCTTTCTCCCACTGCTTGCCACCTGTATGGATGAGGTCCTCGAGGCATGGGGAAGGTGGGTTGTCAGCCACGGAGCAAGCTTGTCTGTGTTCAGCATTGTCTGGGAAGGCTTGTACAGCTGGGGACTAGAACTGTAGTCAGAGTGCCTACACGGACCTCTCCATGCGGCTTGGGCTTCCTCGCATCATGACAACATTCAGATGGATGGTCAGATTACTTACAGGACAACTCAGAGCTCCAAGTAAAAGTGTTAGCAAATGAGACAGTAGCTTCATCACCTTAATGACCTAGCTGGGAAAGCCGCACAGTGTCACCTCTATTGTAATCTATTGGTTGAAGCAGTTACAAGCCTAGCCAGGTTTATGGGGAGGGGAATTCTATTCTACCTCTTTATGGGAAAGTAGCAAGGCTGCACTGTAGAAGAGGTTGTGGTATGGGAAATGTGACCATCTTTGGGAAATGGAATCTCATAATGTACCTTTTATTTCCCTGGAGAGAATTTCTCATTTTGTATTGTTGCTGGGCTGTGGGGATTTTCAGATGTCTACTTTGCACCCTGTCCAGTGTAAACTCTCAGTGTAAGATGGTTTCTGGGACCAGTGGCCTCCTTCCTCCCACTGCTTTTCCCCTATATGGATGAGGTCCCCTAGGCGTGGAGAAGGCAGGCAGTCAGGCACAGAGCAGGTGCTCTGTAAGAGTACGTACACCCCTGGGGCATAGCAGATGACAGAGTGTAATTGTTATTCTTTTACTAAGTGTAATTAATAATGGTCTCAGGGTGGAGAATGTCCTTGTTCTTAAGGGACGCATGCTAAAATATTAGAACGAACCATACGAATTTGCTAATATGTGCTCCTGTTTAATATGATTCAGTCTATTTTTTTGGTCATAATACCTGCAACTTGCAACTTACTTTCAAGTGGTTCAGCACAATGTGTGTGTGTGTGTGTGTGTGTGTGTGTGTGTGTGTGTGTGTGTATGTTATTGATCTGAGGATATGGTCTGCCCACTGGAGTAACAGCCAAACAGGAATAAGGCTACAGGCAGGTAGAGGCTGAGCTCTCTGTCTCCCTTTAGTCCATCTATGACTCCTATCTACAGCCTGCCTCCTGACCTTGCCTCCAGGGAGGGTGTGTGCTGATGAGGCTCAGTGGGGCCTCAGCAGGCTGGGTCTCTATAGGCCCAAATTCCCCCAGCCTGAATGGGTAAGATAATATAGCTCAACAGCTCAGTTTTCTAGGTGGACAAGCCCCTGGCTCTCTGTCAGGAAGAGTGGGCAGGGAAGGCATTGGTGAGGCAGCAGGACTGGGGAGCGGCATTTCTGAGAAGGAGGCTCTGGTTACCAATGAAAGAGGGAAGAAGGCGCAGGGTGGGGTGGAGCTGGAAACAGAGATGGGCTCTTCTGGGGGCAGCTGTGTATTCCTGGAAGGGGCTGGGTGAGCAGAGGCAGGGTGTGGTTCTTGGGGAGGCTGTGAGAGGAGCAGGTGGCTGAAGTGAGAAGGGGTGGGGGTCCTGGGCTGAGGAGACTTAACAATCTTCAGTCCCAGCTCTGGGGTCTACCAATTTCTCCAGGGGCTATTGAAAGAGCCCAGGACCCTGTGAGACCCTAGCAGCAAGAGGGAGAGAAGCTGAGATGGGGTGGGGAGGGATGGTGGTCAGGGGCCCACTTGTGAGGAGGGGCAGGGTGTCTTGTCCTTCCTGGGCTGTCTAATCCCAGGCATTCAGGACATCTGGCACCACTGGGCCTCCCTGGAACCCCCAAACCTTGCTGGCTGGAAATTCTCAGAGAATTCAGATGAGCCTGGGGAAGCTCATTCTTGTGAATCTTCAAAAGGGTCATCTAAGCACCAGGGAATCTTCTTGCTTTCCCGGGGGTCCTGAGGATACTGATGGAGCAGGCAAGCAGTGGCTCCCCAAGCGTTACTGGCCCGTGCCCCTGCGCCTCTTCAAGCTGCAGACCTTTCGGAGACTCCGCCACATCCTGTGCCCGGTCCTGCCGTGTGCTCTCGAAGCACAGGCCAGATGTGCAAATTCTGCGGCTGTGCCCAGGGCTGAGCAGAGCACGACTTGCTTTTCTTGGAAATCATTGGTGATTTGTTAGAAAAACAGGAAACATTGGGGCTGCCGGTGTACATTTTGACTTTTTTGTTTTTGTTTTTGAACCCCTTTCATCTGTCTCAGCCTCAGGACATTTTTTGGGTATTTCTGCTCTGCCCTGCCCTTCAAGCCTCCTCCTTATCAATCTACCCCCTCCCATGCATCCTCTGTTGTCTCTGTTCCTCTTGCCTCTGTCACCTTCTCTCCCCACCCCAATCACTGCTGTGTTGAGGAGGCAGGTCTGGGGAACCATGGAAACAGGTGTCATATCTTGGTGACATATGTAACTTGGGGCATGTGCTTCTGTGGAGTTGGGCTTCCCTGCACCTGTCATTCTCCCCCCACCCCGTGCACCCTACACCTTTATCACAGTGGTTAGACAGGAAGCAGAGTGGTCTTCAAGCACCAGGACTTGCTGCAGCTGGGGCAGCTGTCCTGGGGGTGATATGGCTGGGAAGGGAAATCCTTCATCCCTCTTAGGTCAGACTGGAGCTGGAGGGGCCTTCAGAAGTCACTTCGTCTATGGAGACACTGAGGTTGAGGGAGGAGGAAGACTCTCTAAGGGCCTCAAATTGGATGCCTTGATTAGAGAAGAGGAATGGGAAGTGGGTGAGGAAATCTGAGCTAAGCTCTGGCCCTGCCCCAGACCATCCATTCCCTAGCTGTCTCAGAAATGCGCCAGGTGGGGCAGGGGGTGGGGTGGGAACTGTGTTTATTTTGTGCCTTGGGTCTTCGGTAAAGTGCAGAAAGCACTGCTGCTTCTTGATGCTCCTTGGAGAGTCTTTCCTGGTTCTCATCGTGTTGGAGGTGAACTGTGAACATATCCAGTGGTTGGTCTGAGCGTGTAGTCAATCAAGCCTTCTTGCTGTCCATTCCCCACCCTATAATGTGCCAATGTGGAGAGGCCTGTCTCCCATTTTATGGGCAAAGAAATAGATACAGAGAGGTTTCGTGGCTTAACCTATTGTTCTCCCCAAGCCAGCTCCCACAAGGCAAGAAGGCCAGTGGCTCTCTGCACAAGGAGCTGCTGTCCCCCCAGCCCTCACCCGCACCCCCTTGCTGGGCTGTGCCCTGGGCCTTCATTCAGTGCCTCTGCACCACACCTTCAGCTGGGGCCTCCCCCTCTCCCAGGGGAACCGCTTTAGGGGCTGCCCTTCTGAAGTCATTTGAGAAGTCTGATATGAGAGATGAGAAACTCCCCAAACCTCACAGGGGATTGTTTTAAAAGATATTTAACTGTCTAGAGAGAGAGAAGATGTGTAAGACTAAGACTGAGTTGGGGACCAGCTTGAGAAACTAAAATACATTTAGGGAGCGTCCCATAAAAGAAGTGGACTTGAGGAATTCTGGATTAGGGAGGGAGAGTGGGCAGGAAGGTGACCCCTCCTCACTCCAGGACTCCTGAATATAGTAGACATCTGAAGGTACCAAAAGGCCCTGTGAGGGGTGAGATTTTCCTCCTCTTTCTGCTTATGTTCCCATTTCTTTGGATGGCAGAGACACTTACCAGGGATTCGTGGGCTCGGATGGGAAACATGACATCTTTATTTGCATTCACCTCTAAATGAACTTCAGTGTTTCCTTCCATCATGAATGTAGGCAACAAACCATAGTCATATTACTAGCACCTGTGACTTGGTCCAGATGTTTTGTTATCCAGATGTTTTCATATCACTTTGTAGTTGTGCAGGTACCACAACTGTCATTTATGTTTTTTACTACCTCAAAGTGATAGTAGTAATTACACCCACTGCTGGATTTTATTTAATATGTTAATGAAAAGTGCATATATTAACATTTCACAAATCTGATTATTAAAAAAATGGATAATTATATATCAGTGTAATTTACTTCCTCTGCAGTCTGATGTATTTTATTTCATGCATTTAAAACTGAATGTTATCCTGGAGAGGGGTCTAAAAACTTCTCCAGATTGCCAAATGTCTAGAGCAAAAAAAAGTTAGGAATTCCTGCTACTAGAGCAATTAGATAAAAAATTCTAGGTGTTACCTGACAGCTAAGGAGGGCTTTGGTGTTAGGCAGATCTGAGTTGACATCCTTGCTGCAGACCCTGAAAAAAGTGATTTGAGCTCTCAGAGCCACAGTTTCCTTATGTGTAAATGGGGATAAAAAGTCTACTCTGAAGGATCATTCCATATGCAAGTACCTGTGTGGTCCGGTGCCTGTCAAGAAGTGGGAACTTCATCATGGGTAGTAGCTTACAGCCGTGGCAGCAGTTTACTTAAGCCCGCAATACTCCAGCAGAACTGTTTTTTATTAAAAGAGGAAACTCAAGGCCAAGTTAATTACTTACTGTCCCTCACACAGAAGGGAAAACTACTGGGACGACATCTCTTATCCCTTTCTTTGGCTCTGGGCTGGTAGCCCCCAGGTATCCGATATGAATCTATAAGAAAGAGCCATGGTATTTCCGTACAATGAAATATTATTCAGTCATAAAAGTACTGTTACATGCTACAACATGGGTGAACCTAGATAACATGCTAAGGGGAAAAAAAGATGCCAAAGACCACATATTTTAGAATTTCATCTTATATGAAATGTTCAGAATAAGGAAATTTATAGGAACAGAGCATAGATTAGTGGTTGCTGCATGGTAAGGAGGGGGAGGATGGGGAGTGACTGGTAATTGGGGGGTGATGGAAATGTTCTAGATTTAAGTCATGGTGATTGTTGCACAGCATAGTGAATATGATAAAAATTCCTGGAGCACATACTTTAAAGTGGTGAAATTTATATTATAGAATTATATATAAATTTAAAAAGTTAAAAACCACTATCAATTCCATGGACGTAACAAAAAATATTGAAAGCAAATCTATGCCCACAAATTTTGTAACTTAGGTGGAATGGACCAATTACTTGAAAGACACAATTTATCAAAGCTCGCATGATATACATGAATCTATTAAAGAAATTTAATCAATTATTAGTAACTTTTCAAAACAGAAAGCACTAGCATCAGATATTTTCACTGGTGCATTTGACCAAACATTTAAGGAACATATGATGCCAATTCTCTACAATATATTCCAGAAAATAGAAGCAGGAGAACACTTCCTAAAACATTCAATGAGGTCTGTGTTACTCTAATACCAAAATCACCAAAGATATTGTGAGAAAGGAAGACTACAAACCAATATCTTTCATGAACATAGATGTAAAAATCCTCAACAGAAGTTTAACAAATTCAATCCAATAATGTATAAAAATAATTATATGCCACGACTAAGGGAGATTTATTCCTGGTATGCAGTCTGCTTCAACATTTTAAAGTCAATTAGTCTAATCCATTACATCAACAGGATAAAGAAGAAAAATCATATGATCATCAATTGATACAGAAAAAGTATTTGACAGAATCCAACATGATTCATCATAAAATCTCTCAGCAAGCTAGGAATAGAGGGGAAACTAGTTTAAAAAACTAGTTAAAGAATATCTACAAAAATCCTACAACCAACATCATACATATGATGAGAAACTAGATGCTTTCTCCCTAAGATAGGAACAAGGTAAAGATGTCCCCTTTCATTCCTCTTATTCAACATTGTACTAGAAGCCATAGCTAATGCAATAAGACAAGAAAAGGAAATAAAAGGATTGGGAAGAAAGAAATGAAACTACTTTTGTTTATAGGTGATATGGTTGTCTATGTAGAAAATCCCAAAGAATTGACAGAAAAAACTCCTGGAACTAATAAGCAATAATGGGAAGGTTGAAAGGTACGAGATTTATATAAAGAAATCTATTGTTTTCAAATATGACAGGAATGAGCTATTGGCATTTGAAATTAAAAAAAAAAATACATCATTTACATTAGTACCAAAAAAGTTAAATACTTAAGTGTAAATCTAACAAAATATGTGCAAGACATATATGAAGACTACTTCAAAACTCTGACGAACAAAGTCAAAGAAGATCTAAATAAATGCAAAGATATTCCATAGTCATGGAGAGGCAGACTCAGTATTGTTACCATGCCAGTTCTTCCCAGCTGGATCTATAACAGATTCAATGCCATTCCTCTCAGAATCCCAGAAAATTACTTTGTCTATGTCAACAAACTGATTCTAAAGTTTACATGGAAAGGCAAAAGACCAAGAATAGCCAAAACAATCTTGAAGTAAAAGAATAAAGTTAGAGAAAGGCTATTACCTGACTGTAAGTCTTACTATAAAGTTACAGTAATACAAACAGTGTGGTGTAAGTGATAGAATAGGCAAATAAATCAATGGGACAGAATAGAGAGCCTAGAAATAGACCTACACAAATATAAGCAACTGATCTTTGACAAAGTAACAAAGGCAATTCAATGGAGACAGGATAGTTTTGTTTTGTTTTGTTTTAAACAAACAATGCTGGAACAACTGGTATCGATAGCAAAAAGTGAATTGATACACTAACCTTAAACCTTTCACAAAAATAAACTCAAAATAGATCATAAACCTAAAGGTAAAATGCAAAACTATAAAACTTCTGGAAGATGACAGGAGAAAACCTGGATGGCTTTGGAGATCTTAGGTATAACACCAAAAGCATAACCAATGAAAGAAAATTTTAATGAGCTAAGTTTTGTTAAAATTAAAAACTTCTGCTCCATGCAGAACACCATTAAAAGAATGAAAAGAGAAGCCACAGACTGGAAGAAAGTATTTACAAAATATTTATCTATAAAGGACTTGTATTCAAAACATACAAAGAATTTTTAAAACTCAACAATAAGAAAATAAGTAGCCCGATTTTAAAAAGTAGGCAAAAGATCTGAATCATTCACCACAGAAGATATACAAATAGCAAATAAGCATATTAAGAGATACTCAACATCATATGTCATTAGGGATTGGAAGTTAAAACGACAATGAGATACCGCTATATCTGTATCTATTAAAGAAATGCAATCTATTATTAGTAACCTTCCAAAACAGAAAGCACCAGGACCAGATGTTTTCACTGGTAAATTTTAGTTTACTTATTAGAATGGCTAAAATCTAAAACACTGATAACTACAAATGCTGATGAGGATGCTGATTCATTGCTGGTAGGCATGCAAAATGGCATAGCTGCTTCAGAAGACAGTTTGGCAGTTTCTTAGAAAGCTAAGAAGTCTTGCCCTATGATCCAGCAATCATGGTTCTAAGTGTTTACCCAAATGCATTGAAAACTTTATTCCACACAAAAACCTGCACATGACTGTTTATAGCAGCTTTATTCATAATTGCCAAAAATTAGAAGCAACCAAGATGTCCTACAGTAGGCGAATGGGTAAACAAACCATGGTACATCCATAGAATAGAACATTATTTAGTGATAGAAAGAAATGAGCTATTAAGCCATGAAAGGACATGGATGAACCTTAAATGCATGTTACAAAGTGAACAAATCTAGTCTGAAAAGTCGACATAATGTGTAATGCCAGCTGTGTGACATTCTGGAAAAGGCAAAATCATAGAGACCGTAAAAAGATCCATGGTTGCCAGTGGGTGGAGAGAGGGGAAGGTATTGTGTGATGTTGTAATGGTGGATACATGATGTTTTGTTTTTGACAAAACCTGTAGAACTGTACAGCGCAAAGAGTCAACCCTAATGTAAACTGTGGGCTTTAATTAATACTATTGCAGCAATATTAGCTCATCAATTCTAACAAATATACCACACTAATGGAAGATTTTAATAATAGGGGAAACTGTGAGTGGGAGAGGCAGGTGGGAGGTGCAGAAGGAGTGTATGGGAACTTTACTTTCTGTTCAGTTTTTCTATAAACCTAAAACTGCTCTAAGAATTAAAGTTAATAAAAAGAAAAAAATTTATTTATCTTCTTACATCAACTGAAATCCAGCTCTGAGCCCCATCCACCCTGATGGGAATTATCTATGATCTCAGAGTTTTCTACTTTCCTGACACAACCTTCCCCAAGGTGGTTGCCTTATAAGTGTAGGGACAGAGTGAAGGAAGAGGACAATGTACAGAAAGAAAGAAATTAGTAGCACCATACGTTGTCCTGTAGTCATACACTGTGGCCTGAGGAACAGCTCCTAGAAAGCATGAGTTCTGACCTGTATCCCTTCCTTTGGCCTCTGGCAGAGGAAATACAGGAGGAAGCCAGTTCTCCCAGTCAACCTGCCCACACCGTGGGTGGCCAAAAATGACTCGTTCAACACCTCCAAGGGCTGACTCACTGGGAAGTTACAACAGACGTGATTTCCCCTTGAGGCCTGAGGAATCTCCCCTATTGCTCGTATGGTCATAACATCATGGCTACATATTTGGGTGGGGCTTTTGGTTTGCATAGCACACTTACTTGCACACTCATGTAACTGTCCAGGGAGAATCCGGCAGTGCCCTGTGCTTGACACTGGGGTTAGAACTGTTTGCATAGTGGACAGGTTATTGTCAAAGCTGAAAGTCCAGTAGAGGAAACAGTTACAAAGTAGGTAAAGGGGAAGCAAAGAGGGTGGGGTGGGCACCTAACCCAACCTGGAGTCAGGAAGCCTTCCCTCAAAAAGTGACCTTGTAAATGGAAGACGAAAAAAAATGCATATTAGGAGCCTCATCCAAAGCAGCAGAAGATGGTGGAAATGTTTCAGGCAGGAAGAGGTTCATTTTGGAGAGGAAAGGTAAAGGCATGAGACTGGTCAAGGGGGAAGGGCCCAGACTTCTCAGGGTCATGTAAAGTGGGTTAGGGGGTCAAACTTTGTCCTAAGGCATTAGAAAACCATTAGAAAGCTTTAAGTGGCAAGGGGGGATGACAATCAGATGCACTTTTTTTGGAGACGACTCTGCGTATAACAACGTCTACGCTGTGATCCCATGAACATGTGTGTGGGTACGTATGCAGGCATATAAATGCATTAAAAAGGACTGGAAGGATAAGAGGCCAAATTGAGGTGGAGAATGTGTGTGTTTGTAAAAGGAAAGTGGAACACAGGTAAATGGTCAGAAAAGCTTTAAAGATTCATTTTATACACTTAGTATTGCATGACTCTTTATAAAAAAAACATTTTCATTGAGGTATAGTTTATATGTAGCAAAATCCACCAGTTTTACAGTTTGCTAAGTAATGGGATATATATATATATATATGGGTATATATATAAACCCATATAACCTGTACTCCTATCAAGTTATAGAATATTTCCATCATCCCATAAAGTTCCTTCATGCTCATTCCTGGTCAATTCTCCCTGTACTTCCTAGAGACAACTACCATTGTGATTTATATCTCCACAGGTTAGTTTTTGCCTGCTTCATTCGTGTAACATGTTTTTGGTATTCATCCATGTTGTTGCATGTATTAGTGGTTTGTTATTTTTTATTCATTGCATAGCTAAACAGTAACATATTGTATTAATATACCAAATATATTTATTGATTCTCCAGTTGATGGATCAGGTTGTTTCTAGATTGAGGCTATTGTGAGTAAAGATGCTATGAACATCATTGCGCAAGTCTTTTTGTTGATACGTGTTTTTATTTATTTTGGGTGAAGATGTGGAATTACTGGGTCAAAAGATATTTGCTAACTTTATGAAACTCTCAAACTGATTTTAAGCGCAGTTCCACCAATAATGTATAGTTGCTCCATATCCTCGCCAGCTTGGTATTGTTCATCTTTTTAAATTTTAGCTACTCTAGTGTAGTATAATCTCATTGTGGTTTTAGATCTGCATTTCCCTGATGATTAATGATAATAAGCATATTTTCATGTATTTATTGACTATTTCGATATCTTTTGTGAAGTTCTGACCTTATTTGTCTATTCAATTCTGGGATACAACTCATTTGTCAGATATATGTATTTTGAATGTTTTCTCCCAGTCTGTGGTCATTATACAATTTTGTGATTTCAAAATATTATGTACATGGAAGCATACAGTTGATGATCTTTTGGGATTGGCTTTTTTATTCAGCATAATTTTCTGGAGATTCATCCAAGTTTTTCTATGTATCAGTAATTATTTCCTTTTTATTGCTGAATGATATAGAGATGTACCATAGTTTAATTATTCACCCACTGAAGAACATCTGGGTTGTTCCCAGTTTTTGGCTATTCTGAATAAAGCTGCTATAAACGTCATGCACAGGGTTTTGTGTGAACATAAGTTTCATTTCCAGGAGTGCAATTGCTGGGCCATGTATTTCCGATGTATGTATTTAGTTATAAATTTATCTCATAGCTTTAGCTGTGTCCCACAAATTTTGATATGTTGTATATTCATTTTCATTCAGTTAAATGTATTTTTGGATTTCCCTTGAGACTTCCTCCCTGGCCCATTATTTAGCTGTGTGTTTAGTTTCTAAGTGTATAGAGATTTTCTGTTATCTGTTATCTCTTTGTAGTTTGATTCCATTGTGGTTACAGAACAGACTCTGCATGCTTTCAATTCTTTTAAATGTGTTGAGGTTAGTTTTATGGCCCAGAATATGGTCTATCTTGGTACATGTTCCATGGGCACTTGAATGTGTAGTCTGTTGTTGGGCAGAGTGTTCCAGAAATATTGATTAGGTCCAGTTGGTTGATGGTACTAGTCAGTTCTTATGTATCCTTGCTGAATTTCTATATAGTTGCTCTATCAATTATTGAGAGAGAGATTTTGAAGTCTTCAATTGTAATTATGGATTTGTTTATTTCTCTTTTTTACTTCATCAACTTTTACTTCGCATATTTTACAACTCCATTGTTTGGTAAATCATGTTTAGGATTACAATGTCTTCTTGGTAGGTTGACCTTTTAGTTATTATATAATGTACCTCTCTGTCACTGGTCATTTTTCTTGCTCTGAAGTCTGTTTTGTCTGATATTAATATAGCCACTTCTGCTTTCTTTTGATTAATATTTACATGATACATCTTCGTACATTTATTACTTTCAACTTTCCTGTATCATTATATTTGGAAGTGAGTCCATTGTCGATGGCAAATAGTTGGGTCATATTTTGTAATCTATTACCACTCTCTGTCTTTTAATTGGTATATTTGGCCCAATTAAATTTAATGCAATTATTGATATTTTGGAACTTAAGTGCTATTTTATTATTTGTTGTCTGTTCTTTTCCTTTGCTTTTGTTGTTGCTTTTGTTTTTTCTGCCTTTATGGATTACTTGAATATTTTTAAATTCATTTGATTTATCTATAATGTTTTTATATGTATCTTTTGAACAGCTTTTTTAGTGGTTGGTCAAGGCATTATATTATACCTACATAATTTATCGTGGTCTAATGATATCATAAATTTACCAGTTTTAATAAATCGTGAAAGCCTTACCTCCCTTTAGGCCCCTTTACCTTTTCCCATTGATAATAAAATTGCCTTAAATATTTACCCTGCATACATTTAGAACCACATCAGATAATGCTGTAATTTTTTATTCAATCATCAAACAATTTAGAAAACTCAAGAGGAGAAAGAACGTCTATTGTATTTATCTAGATTTTTGCTTGCCATGTTCTTCAATCCTGATGTTTTAAGATATTTTTCTTTTATCATCCTCTTTCTGTTTAGAAAATTCCCTATAGCCCTTCTTTTAGAGTAGGTATGCTGTTGACAAATTCCCTTAGTTTTCTTTCATCTGAGATTCTCTCAAGTTCTCCTTCATTCCAGAAGGATATTTTTGCTGGCTACAGGATTCCAAGTAGACGGTTCTTTTCTTTAGGCACTTGAAAAATGTCGTTCTATTCCTTTTGGCCTTTGTGACTTCTGATGAGAGTTCTACTGTCATTTGAATTTTTTTTCCTCTAATGAAAGATATCAATCCTCTTTTGCTGCTTTCAAGATTTTTTTCTTTGTCTTTAGTTTTCAGAAGTCTGACTGTAATGTGTCATAGTGTGTATTTCTTAGCTTTATTCTACCTAGGATCATGTGGCTTCTTGAATCTGTAGTTTTATATATTTTGCCAAATTTGCCTACTTTTTTTGTCATTATTTCTTTGAATACTTTTTCATCTTGCCCTCTCCCACTGGGACTCTGATCACATGAATATTAGACCTTTTGTTATAGTCCCACAGGTTCCTGAAGCTCTGTTCATTTTTCTTCAGTTTATTTTCTCTCTGTTGTTCAGACTTGGTAATATTATTGTTTTATATTCAAGTTCATTGATTCTTCCTCTGTCCCCTCCATTCTGGTGTTGATCCCATCCACCGAGTTTTTTATTTAAGTTATTATATTTTTCAGTTCAAAAATTTCCATTTTAAACTTATTTATCTCTTCTTTGCTGAGATTTTTCTAGTTTTCACTCATTTATAAATGTTCATTGAAACATTTATAATTGCTCGTTGAAGGATTTCTAATGATGACTGCTTTAAAATCTTTGTTAGATAACTTTAACATCTCATTCTGGTGTTGGCATCTATTGATTGCCTTTTTTCATTCAGTTGGAGATCTCCCTTGGTCTTGAGATGACAAACTATTTTCTATTGAAACCAGGACATTTTGGGTAATACGAGAGTTATGAGGTTCTGGGTCTTATTTAAACCTTCTATTTTAGTTTGCTTTCTCTAACGCTTTCTGAAAAGGGAAATGGGGGTGGGGGATACCGCCACCTTACTGCTAGGTGAAGGTGCAAGTCCATGTTCCATTCTCAGCTTCCACCGGAATCTGGGAGCTGCTCCTTATTACTGCTGGGTGGGGTAAGAATTCCAGCTCCAATTAGGTCTCTACCGAGATACCTCCTTGGCTGAGAGGTACAGGAGTGCCTCATTACTGTCCATTGACTCCATAGCATGGAGAAAATGACTTAATTACCACTGGGTAGTTAGTGAAAATCTTGACTCCCTCACTAGGCTTCCTCTGACACTACCCCAGAGTGGGGGGTGGGGGCCTTTATTGTTGGGTAGGACTAGAAGTTCAGGCTCCCCAGAGGTTTCCAGTGACACCACAAGGTGAAGGGGGCTCATTATTGCCAGTGGATATGAAAATCCTGGCTCCCTATTTGGCTTCCTCAGACACCACCCCTGGTTGGGGAGAAGGGTTGGGGCACCTCATTATAGCCTGGCCGGAGTGAAATCTAGACTCCCCACTTGGCCTTTGCTAGTGGAGATTGTGCCACAGTTTTTTCTGTAGTGTTTGGCTGGAGTGGAGTGGAGTGGTTATTGTCCAAAAATTTTTTGTCTTGCTAAACTACCTTTCTTGGTCCTTTGCTAGAGAGAGCAGGCTTTTCTCTGGGGCTTTGTTTTTTTGTTTGCACACACTGGTGTTTCCAACTGGCTGGCTATAGAGCTCCAAATCTGAGATATACAAGCCAAAATAATAATAATAATAAATAACAATAATAATAATTTCACTACCATGTCACTTTTTGCTCCCAAGGTCCCTACCTGCTCTACCTTATTCTCCCCAACTTTCAGAGTCTTTTATGTTAGTTTATGTCCAGGGTTTGTGGTTGTATTTAGTAAGAGGAATAGGAAAAACTATATCTACTCCACTTTACCAGAACCACTGTTTATTTATGTACTTAACACCTATTATTTTAGGATTAAAAAATAATACATAAAATTAGTTATTAAAATGTTTGCAGAAAAAAATAAAAAAGTATACTTAATCTTGTCTCTCAGAGATAACCACTGTTAGCACTTTGGCAAGTAATTATATAGAGTAGTTTCTTTTTAGATGTAGATAGAAATCTTTAAAAAACAAAATTGGAAACATTCTCGGGTCCTTTTGGTCACAATTACCAGAAATGAACTTGTGGTATGTAAAGAAAAAAGAGATTCAGCAAAAGAATACTGGGGCATCTCATAAACCCAGTTTTAAACAAAACTTCTTAACAGAATTGCTTCTCTCATCTCCCTTTGTCTCCTCAGTCTATTATTCCCGACCTCTACATATTCATCTAAGATCACCAACAAAACCTCCATGTCTTCAAGTGCAATGGCCACTTCTCTGCCCATGTTTCGTGGATCTTGCAGCAGCGTTCCACATTCCCTCTTTGAAACACTCTCGTTTTGCGTTTCTGTGACATTGCGTTCTCCTCTTACTTTATGAGTTGCACCTTCTTAGTGTCCTTTTGCAGATTATTCATGTGCCACCTCTTAACATCGGATGCCCCAGGGCTGAGCCCTAGGCTCTTCACTCCCTCGTCGCACAGTTCGTAGCCTCAGTGACTAGTATATTAATCCCCACATTTAGAGCTGCATCCCAGACCTCTCCATTGGGGTCAAAATGGCATATAACTTGGACTCTTGTTTTCCCCTCTCAAACTATCCTTTCCCCAAATTCCTCCATCTCAAAAATGTGACCCATCAATCTTCACTGAAGAAAAAGACACAAGTGGATCAAATATATGAAAAGGCTGCACACCCTCTTGGGTGCCAGACTTTAATCATCTGTGATGCACGGTCCACTCACCTATAGATCTCTATAGATCAAGATTTGGGCCCGAACTAAAGTCTAGACTTCCTTAACTCATTTCTTTCTGATGCAGACATAATGTCAACCCCCTAACTCTGGCCTGTCAGTATTGATTTTCAGTTTGGATTGTGTGCATATATCCTCCTTTTTTTCTAGTCTTCATTGGAATATTTGATAAGAAGTTGGGAGAGACTGCCTCAATGCCTGCTGTCCTCATGTTATAGTAAATAGCCCCTTAGAGTCCTAGAGAGTTCTAGACCGGGCTAAATGGGACTCTCGAAATCAGTGTCTGTTTCACAAAAAGTTGTAAATATCACACCTGGCCAAGTATCAGGAAGTGTGTCTGATTTCAGTTCTGTCCACAAACATCGATGTTTTCTTTTCTTGTTAGAGAAGTTTCTCTTGCACTAATAAACCATATTCATGAATGGGCTATAGAGGGGAAAGGCGAGAGATTTTTCTTACATAATTGGCCAAGAATTTAAAGAGAAGAGGAGACTAAAGAAGGTGAGAATAATAACCTGCTGTGGATTAACAGAGACAATGGGGCAGTAAATGGTTTCACTCTGGGAGAGAAGAAAAGATGATGGAGGGAAGAGGTAATGGATTTGACCAATCCGTGCCTATTTTTTTTTCCACCTGTAAAGCTTCTGGAAGTCACAGTACTTCATAAAATCTTTGCCCAAAACTATGAAATATTCTCATCTGTCTTACAAATTGAAAATGATTCTGCAGATGGTGATCAGCCTATAATCATTACAATTTGTCACAATCACAATCTTTTGCCAAATACAGAACCACAAAACTGCCAATATGTGGGTAATTGCCCTTTCTTGAGTTTTTATGGTTACATTCACTTGTTGCTTTGTTACTGGGCTGGCATTTGATGGCAAACAATACAGGCTGTACATTTGAAAGGTGGTAGGATTAAACACCGAGGGCCAGGTATCCATGGTTTAGCCTAGGGACCCATAAAATTTGGTTACTGCCTGGAGTTATACCTTGGTAAATTCTTAAAGTCTTTCTCTGGTTCTCTGTCTTGTCAGTAATTTTAGTTAGGACATCTCTAGCTCCATTATGGTTTCCTTTATGCACATAGAGAAGCAAAATTGCCTAGGACACTCCAAGAAGGAGATATATCGCTCACCAGCTTAGAGAACAGTCTGTGCCTCAGTCCCCTCATCTTTAATATGGAAATAAGAAAGTATCTATCTCATGTGGATTCACTGAATTAATTCATAGAAAACACCTAGAACAGTGCCTGGCACATAGTAAGCCCTCAATTAGCATTTGCTGCTATTATTATAATTATTATATGCAAAGGCAACATCATGCATTCTGTTTTCTTTTTACTACTCTTCTAGATGATTACCTGGGTAGAAGGGTGTCAAGTAGACCTAGGTTCAGATTCTGTCTAGGCTACTTGCTAGTTGTATGAACTTGGGAAAGTCATTTAGTTACCAGGAGCTGCACTTGCTTATCCATATATGTTCCGAGTTTTATGGGGGTGTTCAGAATCTATGAGATCATGTGCTCTAAGCCCTAAGCACAGTGTCTGGCATAGTCAGTCTGCATATGTGTTAGCATCTTTATCCTTTCCTCCTCCATTTCTCATCTCATTTCTTCTTGGTCTTAACCACAACTTTGTTTTCCTGAGCATTCCTGGGCCTTTTCCTTGGTAAAGAAGAGCATGGGCAAAGTTGGGAAGTAGGAAAAGGTTCATCTATGCTCCCTGTAGCGGTTCTCCCATTTTGCCCACTTCTTCTTCATCCTGTACCTTCCCTGTTACCCCATCCCATCCCACACCAACTCCACCTACCTTTTCATATTTCCTTCCTTTTCTGGCCCTAGAGTCCTTCCTCTGCCCAATATCCCACTGTTGCTGCTGTAATAAACTCATTTGCTAGTTAAATGTCCCTCCAGAAATCTTATATCTTGAAAAAAAAGCTAGGACAGAGGAAGTGAGTCATCCTAACCCATGGGGAATGAATCACTGACAATGAGAATTCAGACACTTGTCATGCAAGATGGCTTCCCTGGAAGCCTCAAATTATAACACAGAGGCGAAACTGCATATAGTCCTTTGAGTGTGTAGAAAACAGTACAAATGATTTCCTATGAACATGGCATAGGAAAGAACATGGGCTTTGGGAATCAGGCCAACAGGGGTCAGGCATGCTTCCAGCTCAGACCATAGGAACTATGACTGCAGGAACTTGGGCAAATAAATAGTTCATTCTCCCTGTTCTACAAGAATTGCGGAAAACTAGGATTATGTCATGGGGTAATTATGATCATTAAACTAGATAGTCAAGTGAAAATGCCCAGCATAGTACCTAACATAGAATAGCCACTTAGTAATAGCCAGTTTGCCTGCTTCTTCTCTCTCTCCCTTCCTTCCTTCCTTCCTTTCTCCTTTCTTCTTTCCTTCCTGTTCTCTGGATAGAATCTTATAGACAATTGACATTCCTATGTTATATCAAAATATGTTAATTTTTTAAAAACTTTTTTAAAATTGTGGTAAAATACACGACATAAAATGTACCAACTCAACTATTTTTAAGTGTACAGTTCAGTAGTGTTAACTGCATTCACAATGGGCGGCCAATCTACAGAGAAGTCTTTTCATCCCCTTCTCCCACCCAGCCCGCGGCAACCACTATTCTGCCTTCTGTCTCTATGAATTTAACTGCTCTAGGAACCCTATATCAATGGAATCAAACAGTATTTTCCTTTTTGTAACTGGCTTATTTCACTTAACATAATGTCCTCAGTGTTCATGAATGTCGTAGCATGTGCCAGAAACCCCTTCCTTTTTAAGGCCAAATAATATTCCACTGTATGTATGTACCCCATTTTATTTATCCATTCATCTGTCGATGTATACTTAGGTTGCTTCTACCTTTTGGCTATTGTAAATAATACTACTGTGAACATGAGTGCACAATATCTGTTCAAGTACCTGATTTCAATTCTTTTGGGTATATACCCAGAAGTAGAATTACTGGGTCATATAATAATTCTATTTTTAATTTTTTGAGGAATCGCATACTGTTTTTCATAGTGGCTACAGCATATTACATTTCTACCAGCAGTGCTCAAAAGTTCCAATTTTCTCCCATACTTGCTAACATTTATCTTCGTTTTGTTTTATTTTTGATAATAGCCATCCTAATGGATATGAGATTGTATCTCATTGTGGTTTTGATTTGCATTTCCCTGATGATTAGTGATGTTGAGCATCTTTTCATGGGCTTATTGGCCATTCATATATCTTCTTTGGAAAAATATTTATTCAAGTACTTTGTCCATTTTTAAATTAGGTTGTTTATTTTTGTTGTTCTTGAGTTTATAGGAGTTCTTATATATTCTGGATAGTAACTCCTTATCAGATATATACTTGCAAATATGTCCCCCCATTCTGCAGATTGTCTTTTCTCTCTGTTGTTTTCCTTTGATACGCAGTTTTAAATTTTGATGTAGTCCAAATGATCATCTTTAAGAGTTTTATAGTTTCACCTCTTTACATTTAGTCTCTGATCCATTTTGAATTAATTCTTCATGCTATTGAATCTTCCTACCTAACAATGGGGTGGGCATTTTCATTTTTTGCTTGCTTTTTTGTCCCTCAGAAGTTTTATTTCATTAAAATCTTGCATGTTTTTAAAGCTTATTTTCTCTTATTTGTTCTTTTTGTTACTATTATATGTGGGATCTTTTTCTAACACAATTTTTGTTTTTTATTTGTATAATTGAACAATAGCAATTTCTGTTCTAATTTGTTCCCAATCACCTTACTTTATACTATTTTTTGCTATAGCCACTTTTCAGTTGATTATTTTGGGTTTACATAAATATATTGAGGGTGAGAAAAATGAATTATGCCAATTTTATATTTGGCAAAGCTATAATTCATACTGAGCCTCGGTGAATGACATATGACACATAAAGTCTTAGAAAGTGCCTCACCCACACGCTCATCCTGAAGTTACTTGAAATACCTGAACGGAGCAAGAAATGAATTACAATAAAGAACTTGTAAACAGGGACAGCATGGTACAAAACAAACGAACAAAACAGTGAGCAATGAAATAACTCAAAGCCCCTGTCGAAAAATAAACTATTGCTGTTATCATAGTTATTACACTTACTATGAACTTCAAAAATAATTATTTAAAGAATTGTGATGTGGTGTAAAGACATTTAATACAATCTGGACCTGTACTTTAAAAAAAACCTGTAATGTTACAACATTAAGATTAAAAGGGAAGCTAAAATCATAGACTCAGAAATAATTTTTAATATTGTTTAGGAATTCTAGATCCAGATCTTTGCTAATAAAATTTTAAATCTTGATTAAAATGAATGATATTGTCAAAACCTAAATTCACAAAATCAACACATGAAGAAGTTAAATACCTAAACAGCCCCAAAACTCCAGAAGACATTTGAAAAAGGTTCCAAAAATAACCTTGAGGAGAGGCACTGAGGTCACTCACTACTGGGCAGCAGAGGCTGATTCCCACCTAAGCAAGAGGTGCAGTGACTATGAGGTTCGAGGCTCAGATTCTAGATATAAATTTGACACTTCCTAATCTAGGCAAGTCCTTCCACTGCTCAGAGCCTCTATTTTTTTTTTATCTGTAGAATGGAGAGTCACACTAGATGATCTGTAAGGTGCCCTCCTCATCTTACAGTCCAGTGTATGTATATGTGTATTTGTAAAATAGAAAATATTTCCAAGCCTCATTGTGCATCAGAATCATTCAGGGAGTGTTTTATTTCTTGGCCCAATCTCAAAGGCATCTAGACTTGGACAGTAGAATTGTGTATGTTAAGAAAATACCCTGATAGTTAATAGCATTTGTTGAACGTTTATTATGTGCCAGGCACTATTCTGAACATTTTCCATGTATTAACTCATTCTGCTCAACCTTGAGCTCTTGCAGACCCCAAGGACACACCTAACATGTTCAGTCATTTTAGGTGACACCAAAACAGTGACAGACACAAATACAAACTGGGCGTCAACATCATATGGTGCCATTTGGTCATAGGTGTCATCAAGATGTTCCAGAATGTTTTCACTATTAAGTTTTTCTAGATTGCCATCAAAATGAAAAACAACATAACCATTCTCACAGAGAGCCCTCAGAAACCCTCCAGAAACCCCAAAGATTCTCAACCCCAGTTAGGGGATTTTAAGGCAGCCAGGCCTGCACTGGTCCACTCACCAGTAATTAGGAACAGTGACTATATGTGAAATAGCAACTTGTTTAAACAAGTTCAAGAAGGGTAGCAAGACACTGGATAACCGAGAAAGATATATAAAGGATATGTAAGAGTACGTAACTGTATAAAGGGTCATAGAGCCGTGTATGCCCTCCACCCAACTTCCCCTAATGTTCACAGCTTACATAACATGGTGCTGTTATCAAAACCTGGTACAATACTGTTAACTAAACTACAGACCTTATTTGGGTTTTAGTTGTTCCCCCGCCATTTTCCCTTTCAGTTCCAGAATCCAGCCCAGGATCTCACATTGCATTTAGTTTTTATGTCTCCTAAGCATCCTCCAATCTGTGACAGTTCCTCAGTTTTTCTTTATCTTTTATGACCTTGACACTTTGGTGAGTACTGGTCAGTTAATTTATAGAATTTCTCTCAAATGGATTTTAAATAATGTTTTCTCATGGTTATCCATTTTTGGAAGCATCTCACAGAAGTGATGTCATATCCCTCTCGGTGCATTATATTAGGGGATACATGATATTGATATGTCTTATGATTGGTGATATTAACTTTGATCAGGAGATTAAGGTTGTGCTGGGTTTCTCCACTCCAAAGTTATTATTTTCTCCTTTGTAATTGATCAGTTTCTTGGGGGTGGGATACTCCGAGACTATGCAAATATCCTGTTTCCTCTTAGATTTTTACCCACAGATTTTAGCATCCATCAATGGCTTTGCCTGCAGAATTATTACCATCGTGTTTGCCTAATGGCAATTTTGTATTTCTCTCATTCCTCCCACATTTATTAATTGAAATTCTTTTGGAAAAAAAGACCTGTTTTTCACCTCTATTTTTTATTTTATTACTTATAACAATAGTGTAACTCATGGGTATTTATTTCAATCTATGAATTATAATTCAACCCTTTTGATATGTAGTTTTTCAAGTTATCCTGGCTTTAGCCATTAATAGCTTCTTCAAGCTAGTTCCCATGTCCTTTTGACATTCCTTATCCTTTTGCAAGTATTAACTTATTTTCTGCAATATGAGGTGCTCCAGGTTTATCTTATATATTTTCTGCCCCAGTCCTAGAGTCAGCCATTTCTCTAAAAAGCATTGGTTCCTTTGACTGGTGAGTGGTATTTAGAAACCAAGATCTGGGCATTAAGTGTGCTCATTCCTTCTGGGATGTTGTTTCTAGGCTCTCTCAGCAGACAGCTAGAAAATATATGTGTGCATAGTAATCCAAGCATATATACATTTTTATTACTCATATATGTACCTACCTACATATACATCAAAAACCATGAGTTCATATTGATTTCTCCAATTCCAGTCTAACATGATAAGGTTAGTTCATTCTAGACCTCCCCCTTTTCCTTATTTGTAACTTCTTTCTCCAACAGTGAGAAATCGGCTCTTGTTATCTATGTATATTTACTTATTTTTTCAATCCTAGCATACATATAATGAAGTTTCAGGATGTTTAACCCACGTTCCTATGAAAAACAGGTATAATAACTAAAAAAAACCCCAATATTTGTCTATAGTTCTTTTTGTCTTTAGCCTAATAGCATTCAGTCAAAATGCTATTTTCCAGTTACTCAGGTTAGTTCTTTCACTCCCTGTTGCTTTCAATGTGGTTATATTAATCATTCATAATACAGTTAGGTTAATTTGTTATTGTTTGTATTTCATTTTTCCCTCCCCCCTCAATATCCTTTTTTATTTGAGTTTTTTATTTAATTTGGGATCTGTAAAGTATTGCTATGGTTCTAAGAGTCAAAACGATACATAAAGGAATTCCCAGAGAAGTGTTGCCCCTTCTGATCCCTGCCCCCATATCGCTTCTCTCTGCTTTCAACCCCTTTCTAATCCAAGTCTATTTAGTTTCTGATGCATCCTTCCTGTATTGGAAGTGAGAATTTTTAAAATTAGGTCACAGAAGAGATTCTGCCTTAAGCAGTTATGAGGAGCAGAATGGGGGCAGGAAGGGAGGTTAAGCCACAGGGGACAATAGGAAGGGGGAGAGGAAGGACTGACCTAGGACTGAAGGAAGTGGGGTCAGCACAAAAACACCTGCCTTGGTGTCTCTCTTATTTCTACCTGTGGGACTAAGGTTTCAATGCATAGTCCTAGAACATTCTAGAACACCAAAGAAGCACCGTGGGGTGCCTGCCAGAGCCTGGAGGCCCATGCTTCTCTCCTTGTGAGATTTGGCCCTTCCAATTCTGCCATTCTGCACTGTTTGAGAAATCCCTCAATAAAAGAAGACCTCCTCCCGGCCTCACATGGGGCTACTTCAGGAAGTGGGCCCCAGGCCGATCTTGACCCTCTGACTAATCCTGCACATTATGGAAGACGACCCATTCTGTATCATGGGGTCAGGTCGACATGTGAAGAGGAGGTCTCCCTTGGCCCATTTCTCCAAACTGTCCTGTTCGGTGGCCCCAGTAAAGACTCATCCTTCCTGGGTTAGAAGAGGAACTTGGAGTTGGGGGCAAGCCTCGTTTTTGTTTCAGCACCGTCACACGGTGGACGGGGGTCGGCATTCTCATTCCCAGCAGCCAATGGCATTTCACAACAGGAACTCTTCTGGGCAAGGTGGTGAGGGGTGCTGGGAATAGGGTGCTGGGGGAAGCCAAGCCTTGCTTGCCAAGCCTTTGAAAGAGGCATCATCCCTAGAGAGAGAGAGGGATGCTACCTTCTTTCCCCTTCATCTCCACCCCAAAACCAATGGAGTTCTGCTGACAAGTCACAAGAAACGGCTGATGACTGACTCATCAAACGGAAATGAGCGTGCCATAGGGCTAGGCAGTGAGCTGGGTCAACCCCCAGAGTAGCTCAGCTGAGGATCCCCAGCTGGGCCTCCACTTCCCTCAGCTGCCAGGGTCCTGCCTCTAAGAGAAGCTTGGGGCAAGTTCTAGATGGCCTCAGGATGCCAGGGAAGCTGGCACACCAAGAAATCTGTCCGGTGCCCATCCGTGGAGAAGGCCTTAATTGCCTCTAGTGAACAACCAGTGACACTGGGACCAGGAGATGGGTAAGTCCCAAGGGCCCAGAGAAGGGAAGAAGCATGGACCAGCAGGCATTGGAGGTGTGCGTGGAGCAGTCTTTAGTCTCTGTGAAGGACACTGTGTTCTGACCCATAAGGACGGGGGTGAGGCAGAAGGGGTGTTGGCTGAGACTGTTCATTTGCATCTTGCACATTTGTATCAGTTACAGTGGGACATAATAGGGCAGGGTGACTCATTCCTACCTCATTGCACAACAGACTTGTCCATTGCTGTGGGGGCGGAGGGGGTATTTAAACCCAATTCCCACGGTAAAGCCTTTGTTCCAGACTAGAGACACCTGGGCCCAATGGGCCACTGTGGCCATTGCCCAGTTTAGCTAGCAGTGCCACTTCTGTGACCCCTGGACCAATCCAGGAGTGTGGGAAGCTATGAAGACAGACATGGTGGCCTCGAGATTCCGAGGAGTTGAGAGTCTGGGTCTCTTAAAGCAAGATCATGTTATATAGTTAACTGAGCCTTCACTTGAGGGGTAGAAACATGAACTGATTTTATTTTCTTCCAGTAACTGTATTTGATGGTGTCAAGGGTCAGCGTGTGGTAGTGGTCGAGAGCCAGACTCCCTGGCTTCATATCCTGGCTTTGCCACCTCCTAGTGGTGTGACCTGAGAGCAGTTGTTTCACTTCTCTGTGCCACAAATTTCTCAGTCTCTTCATCCAACTCCCTAGAGCTTCCCCCAAAAGTGGTCCAACCTGCATCAGACTCTTACTGCTAAACCTTTCCTCACCTGCCAGGAGCCCTCCAGGGTGAAGTAGCGACAAAACGGCTCCAGTCCAGCTTTTGTTCCTAGTGTCCACCACCTGCCCCGCCTCCCCCATACACACACACAAGAACTCACATCTTTGCTTTACCCAGCAGTGGGCCTGCAAGCTGCCCCTCTGCTCCTCCTCCCAGCCTTGCCGTGCATCACGGGAGCACAGAAGGAAGCATGCCGGCTGTATAGAGAGAGAACTGAGAGCAAAATGGCAGCGTCCCCCCACCCCCTCCCCTGACAGTCTGAAGGAAGGATTCTCCGAAAGCCCCTGTGCCCTTGGCGGACAACCTCTCCTCTCTTCCCAGGGTTCTTGTACTGACTGGGGCAGGTGGGCAGCTGTGTTGGTTCTGGAGCGACACCTCCCAGCAAGATCCCCAGTGTTGTTGCTAGTCCCCATTCCTTACAGCTCACTGTGGCTCTCAGAACTTTAGCCTGCAGGTCATTTTGACCTTTGAATTGGGCCTCGTCTGCAGTTTCAGAATACAGAAGTCTTACTTGACATCCTTGTCCGTGATGCCCATGTTGACCTCCCCCCACCCCCCCCCACCCCACCCCTGGAAGGGCCCCACCCTGCCTGCCCCTCCTCTTCTCTGGGTCTCAGATGCCCCTTCTGTGAAACGAAGGACTTATAGGGGGCTGACCTTTGAGCTGCCTCCAAGAACCTGCCCTGGGGCTGAAAGGAAGAGATCAGCCTGTGAGGACAAAAGCCTTTGGTGACATCTGGGCCAGCCATTCATGTCCCAAACTCATCCATTTGAAAGTGCCTTGTCTTCTTCCATCTCTTCCAGGAGGTGTCATTAGTCCTGAGCCTGAGTAGGACCAGGCTTGAGAGGGTCTTGTATTTGGGCTGCCACTGAAGGCAGAAGGGTGAGTTCTCATCGCAAGCGTTCATTCCTAGGGACACACATTCATGCCGGCTACCGGCACAATTCAGGTGAGGGAGGAGCCAAAAAGCCTGAAATCTGCCCAGCCTGGCTCAGGGTCAGTGCACTCACGGCTTGGACTACCTGTGGAGGAGTCAGCAGACGAAAAGCCCCAAGGCAACTGTGAAAGTTGCCCTGGAAGGTTTCCAGGATATCTTTGGGCATCCAGGCACTGCTAGTGGAAACACCCAAGGTCCATGGTCCTGAGAGTTTTTCTGAACTTAATCTGCCACCTCAGCAGCTAGAAGGTGTGGAACCCGGAAGGCTAGTGGGTGCTCCAGGGTTGCAGTTACTGGCAGGCTCATTCCCGCCCCCAGAACTTCGCACACGTCTCTTCTTTCTGGAATGTTTTCCCCCTAATTTCACTGTTGGCTTCCTCATTTAGCTGAAATAATATCCCTTCTGAGAGGCTTCCCACATACAACAACTAGAGTGGGCTCCCGCTTTGGCCCCCTCCCAGCACCATCTCTTTCCTCATAGCATGACCACCTGCTGTGATGACCTCTTTTTTTTGTCTATTAAGTTGTTTAGTGTCTCTGTCTCTCACCAAGTAGCTTGCCTGCTTCATTCGCTGCTGTGTCGCTAGTGCTTGACACATAGTAGGTGGTCAGTAAATATATGAAAAAACAAAGGCATGCATCCTGCTTCCTATATGCCCACCCCTACACCATCCCAGGGACATCACTGGAGTCATGTGATGCTGGGCAGCTCACAAAGGGCTTATGTTTCCCGGGGCTCATGTTTCCTCCCAGGTTGGGGGAGTAGGAAGATTTGCCTACTGGGCTGTCTGTAAGATGAATGCCCCAGCCATGCAGCTAGGCTCAAGTTAGGATTTTGAAGCTCTTTGCATGTTGTTTACATGGCTTAGCTCTGAGCTCTGTGTTTCTGCTTGTGGTTTCCTGGTCTGGCCCCAGTTCCACAGAGCTGGACCACTACTTCCTCAGCTTCCCTCTATGACCTGGAGTAATTGGTGAACAACAGGGTCTTCCTGGAAGGGTGAATGCAGTGGAATTCCTGAAGGAAAGAATGGTGTGGCAAAGATCGTGTGGCGTGATAGCTTTTTTGACTTGAAAACTTTCTTGGCACATCCACTATGGCATTTAATCTTCAGAGCAGCCTTTTAGGGTTGGTACCCTCGTCATCCCATTTTATAGATAAGTAAACTGAGGTTCATAAAAGTTTAAAAATTGGTCCAAAGGCACATGACTAGCTAATATCTGAGTCAAGATCTAAGTCCAAGTCTGTTAATACTGGAGGCCAGGCTTATTCGCTGCGCTAAATGACCTGTCGTGGCTTCCCGAGGGACCCAGGTGCCCTCACACATAACTAGGAAGCTGGGCTGACCTGCTGGGAGTTCTTGTAGAATAAGATAGGGTGCCAAGTGGGGGTCTTTGGGTAACTGATAACACTTCCAAGACTCAGAGAAAGCAAAGGAAGATGGCAACAGTGGAGGTGAGGGCAGAAAAAGAACAGGTGCCTGTGGCCTGGGCACCCAAACAGAGGGTGGGGCGACATAAGAAGGCAGCTCCCACCAGACCTTAGAGTTGGAGCGCTCAGTGCTCCGAGCGAGATCTCTGTGCTCTTTTCATCAGGAACAGACTCCTCGTCCATCTCTGGAGGGTGGGGTAGGGGAGGGGCAGGTGGAATGCAGGCCTGGAAATTCAGAAAGAGTTTCCCAAGTAATTTTGATTTTTCCCTTGGCGTCTTCCTGTGCAGCCTACTGAGGTCTGGTCACTTTCTGGGCGCTCTCCAGGCTCTTGGAGACACTTGTCACTGCCAGGTGGGACAGGCGCCTCTCCATTCCTGTCCTTGACCCCTCACTTCCTGTAGCATTGCGCTGATGGGCTGCAGAAGGACCCCTTCCTGCCATTCAGAGCAGTACCTCCAGGAGCCATTCCAGCCCTGAAGGCAGCTGTAAGCCTCCTCATTCTGCATTCATAGCACTCAAGCTATAACAAGGCAGATGGCACTGGACTTTGAGTGCTCATTGTCTGTGCCATTGCCCTGCTAGTCAATGTGCAACTCAGACCTGGGAGTCTCCAGGCTGACTGGTGTTTGTTCCCCATGAAGGCGATGACTCAAGATGCAGCCAGGAGCCACAACATGCACAGAGGACCGCATCAGGCATGCCCTGGAGCGCTGCTTGCACGGGCTCAACTTCAACCGCCGTTCCACCTCCTGGTCAGGTAGGTCCGAGGAAGCTGGGGAGGTGCTCTTAGGGCCCAAAGAAGCCTCGGGGCTTGCTGTGAGCACTGGACCAGGCATGGAAGCTGGCAGATTCTGGTTCCAACTCTGTGTGACTTGAGCAAACCCTGGACCTTACCAGGGCAGGTGCTCAGCACAGCGCCTGATGGAGAGTAAGCCCTTGGTATGTAACAGTTTCTCCTTTCTTCCATGCTGTCTTCCTCATCCTCCTCAGGGCTGTATCTTGCTTCTTTAGCACGTGCGAGAAGCTTAGCAGTTGTTGAACCTACTTGGGAATACCGCAACTGCTGATTCCAGAAGAGCACCTGGGAATTCATAAACAGCTCTCCCCAGAATTCTGTTTACTCGGTTTTTAGTTCATTCCACGGCCCCATCTTCCTCTTCCTCATAGAACAAAGAACGGTCTCAGCAGAGCTTCAGGGAGCAAGAGGCCTCCCTGTGCCATGTTCCTCAGGACTGAGAAATGGAGGTATCTGCAGTCTGGGGCAGTTGTTTGTGTCCCTGAAGGCCAGTGCCTAATTGTAATAATTCTTTGTATATATTTGTAAAGATTTTTCACGTCCTGTATCTCATTGCCTCTCGAACTACCCCATGAGATAGACACCCGCTGCTCCTTGAATGTATGTGGTTCCTTTCCATCTCAGGACCTTTGCGCTCTGCTGCCAGGAATCTCCCCTCAGAACTGCACACAGCTGGCCCTTCCTCATCCAGGTCTCAGCTCAAATGTCACCTCCTCTGAGAGGCTTTCCTTGGCTTTCAGATTAAACAGATCTGGATTAAAACTATCTCTCACTGGCTATTAAACTTGTACAAGACACTTAACCTCTCAGAACCTCACCTGCCTTGTCTATAAAATGAGAATAACGACAATAAGAACCACCTTCCTTAAGGGAGGATGGGAGACTCATGGGGGTAATGTATACAAAGGACTAGCACATAGTAGGTCATTGATAAATGGTAGTTTTTTTTTTTTAATTGCCTCCTACCCAGAATTTGATGGAGCTTAAGCTGATGGAATCGAGGGGGCTATCATTAAATAAAAGAATACA
The DNA here is from genome assembly GCF_014176215.1 of Rousettus aegyptiacus. Taxonomy (NCBI): domain Eukaryota; kingdom Metazoa; phylum Chordata; class Mammalia; order Chiroptera; family Pteropodidae; genus Rousettus; species Rousettus aegyptiacus. The sequence continues at coordinate 72,398,571 of NW_023416309.1, forward strand.
AAAATATCTGACTTTGCAAATTTTACAGAAAGCTATGACCGTATGAACACACTGCTGGAGGCCTCAGGACTTTGGAAGGAGCTCATGTACATGAGGGGGCCTGGAACTTAAGCTCCATGAAACTCATCGTCAAGCCACTTCCTAGCCCTACTGTTTTCACTCCCCACTACTCAGACACACAGACACACACAGACGCACACACATACACACACACAGAGGCCTCTATGACCACTTCTTTAAATATTAGGGGTTTACACTTGCTGACTCCAGGGAAACAGAGATTGACAAAATAAAAAAGTTTCGGGGAAGTTACAGATGACAAAGTGCCCATTGTAGTTTTCAAAATATAAATTAATTTAGCTTCCCCTTCCTGGGGTCCATTCCAGGCAGTCCTGGGAAGTCCCCTGGCTGTGAGAAACTCAGCTCTGTGCTGGGGTGTGTGTGAGGATGTCACCATGGTTCCTCTCCTTATTCTTCCAGCAGTCTCTGCCTCTGCTCTCCTTCCCTGCATCTCAGAGTTCCAGCACCCATTGAAACTAAGGCACAGAGGTGGTGGGAGAATGGGTGCTCTCCAGAGGCACTGGAAGCAGAATCATGGCTGGTTCGTTGGCCTCTGAAGGGAATTCTAACCCCTTTCTGCATCTCTCAAGCCTCCAGGAATAAGAAACTTGTCATTATGTCTTGATGGGGCATGATAGGATTGAGTGTTGGTCCTGAATTTTCTGAGACTCTTACTTTAGAAAGGAATGCCCCAGTGCCGCCCCAGGGGTTCTCAATTCTTTCCAACCCCACGCTGACCACTGACCTCTCTCTCTCTTTCCAGCTGGGCTATGTCTGAACTGCTGGAGCCTACAGGAGCTGGTCAGCAGGGATCCGGGCCATTTCCTTATCCTCCTGGAACAGATCTTGCAGAAAACCCGAGAGGTGAGGGCCAGCCAGGGATTGAAGGGTAGAGGTGGGACCAGCCTTGTAGAATCGAGAAAGAGGTCCCCACAGATGGTCAGTTCTAGGGTGCCTGGGACACCATAGGGCTTGGCAAAGGCACTGAGAATCTGTGAGTTCTCTGTTTCAGTGGTGCTTGTGGATTGAAGGTTTCTGGGAAGGGATGTTGTCATTCAATGAGAACACGTGATATGTGAGCCAGGGTCCTGAGTTTAAGCTGCTTCTTTAGACAGACATTGCTTATAAATCAATGTATTGACTAGAAAGGAGGGAGGAAGCCATACTGAATTTCTTTCCTCAAAAAGATCCTTATAAACAAAGACACAAAAGAGAAAACTGATTAGAGAAGTAAACTGATACCTCGTCTAACAATTCAAAAAAAAAAAAAATAGGCTTTTATGACTAAGAGGAAGAGTACATTTAATGCTGAGTGGGGCTGGGGTTTCAGAATAGCTGTGAGTCCCTAAAGAGGATTCTGGCTTTTTCATAAAGAATTCTCTTTAAAGGTTTTTTTTTTGTTTTTTGTTTTTTTTTTTAAGTACATAACTGAGTTGGAAAACACTTGACTTTCTCAGTTTGCTATCCCTTTAGCTATAGGAAGAAAGTCTTGGTTTATCGAGACTCCCAAGGTTCCAGTTCTGACATGGCCATTTTCCTGGTGCATTTATACCCTAATCACAAGCAAACTAACTCAGAAGAGCTAAACCATCTCTCTTACAAACCTAAATATGAAGGATCAACTGCTGTGCGGTGATAGAGGAAGGTTTCATAGAAGGGTCTGGGCAGCAGGCAGAGCAGAAACACGGTCCATCCAGAATAAAGAGTAGAAGAATTCTAAATTTGAGCCTGCAGAAGTCACCAGGCACGGCAGAGATGGTGAGGCTTTCTGTGCATCTTCAACCCCTTGAGTTCTAGAATGAGCTGAGAGACCAAAGAATTCTAAATCATGTGTGTATACATGTGTATGTGGTATGTTGGGTAAGCTCTATCAAAGAGACAATGTACAAAAGAATAAGTAGAACTTGTAAACAAATATGGGAAAAATGTGGCTCCAGTTATAATGAAATAAATGCAAATTAAAACCATAATGTAAAAGCCTTTGCCTAGCAAATTAGCAAAAAAAGATAATAACCAGTACAGAGAAGGGTGTAGTGAAACTGGTACTTTCATATATATGAGATATTATACATAGCGAAATCCTTTTGGGAAGGAATTAGGCAATATATTTCAAGGATCATAAACATGTTTATGGTCTTCGATTGATTTATTCCACTTCTTGAACTCTACCCTAAATAAATAACACAAATTACAGAAAAAGAAATTTGCTCAAAGGTTTCATTGCATAAGTATTTAAATAGCAATAAATAATCTAAAATGTTTAAAATGAAACTAATAAATTATAGATATCTACCAGAAGGAATATTTTGCAGCTAATAAAAATAATGGATATTATCCAAGGTTATAAATGAAATTTAATATGCAATAAAATGGTATCAGTAATATTTATTAAATGGCTTAGGGGAAATTAATTAAACATTTGGAAAAATACAAAGTGAGATGTCTATTCATGCTGTATAGCAGATGGAATTCTAGGTGTATTAAATTTAAGAAAATTAAGCTTCAAGAAAAAAAAATTTCAGAGTAGTCACATGATCCTTGCATGCCAAAGCAAAAATCCATAGAAGAAAAAATTAACACTTGTAATTTATATACATCAAAAAAATCTATAAAATAAAAGACAACAAACTAGAAAAAAAATTTACAATAGAAATCACAAATAAATATATAACCAAGAGGGGAAAAACACGGTCTTAGAGACCATGTAGCAAAACAGAAATTCATTTATAATATTATATGTAGAAGACATTACGAGTAAAAATATACACGCTATGATTACAACTTTGTGGAAGAAAATACATAGAGGAAAATGGTGTAAGGAGAAGTACGTTGAAACATTAGCTGTGGTTTAGTTTGGAAAGGGGGTATTGTGAGTGGTTTTTTTTTTCTAACTTCTATTTTCCAAATTTTTGTCTTGTGGTTACACTGCTTTTCACTTAAAAAAAGAAAGGATAGAACAAGAAAGCATTACTGTACAACTACTGTTGTACACCCTGTGAATGAGCCTAACCCTCCTCCACTGTCCTCTTCACAGGTCCAAGAGCAGGGTACCTATGACCTCCTTGCGCCCCTGGCCCTGCTCTTCTACTCCACTGTCCTCTGTGTAAGTACCAAGGTGGGCCCTGGGGGGTGGGGAAGAAAGAAAAGAGAGTGGGTGCCCACTGGAGATGGGTGTCAGCCCTCTGATGGCTTCAGTAACTCCATGTGGATGCCATTGTGCCTGGCATGTCTGGGTGGGCACCCATGGAGGAACTGCTGTCACATCTGTTCACAAGCCACGAAAGATATTCTGTTATGAGATTTTATGTCCACCTCAATTTGTACCCCAACAGTTAGTTTCACACTATGTAATCAGCCTCTGGATTTGCCAGATTGGTGGCACCAAATGATTCCATGTACATTGAGTCAATCCACTTCAAAGAATAGACATATGCTTCTAGAGAGGATAATGTGGTGAAACCATTCCCCAAAATAAGAGGCAGCAATGGCACCGTTTAAGATGACCTCCAGAGAGGTTCTCTCATATATTGGGTAAACTGTGTTATGATTGGTGAAAAAACAAGGCCTTTACAGTACAGACACCCTGGAAGCCACGTTATCTATCTGTAACTCTCTCCCTACGGGTTACTTCCAGTTCTTCCTGACCTTGTCCTTAGACATACTGCTGCCAGCAAATGTGTGCCCTTTGTGGAACATATGAGAAAAGTTGCAAGTTCTATTCTGGAATATCAGTGAGCTTTGTCTCACTTGGGCTCTTCTGCTTTCCACTCCCTCTCCATTTCAGACTCCACACTTTCCACCAGACTCAGATCTCCTTCTGAAAGCAGCCAGAACCTACCACCGATTCCTGACCTGGCCTGTTCCCTACTGCAGCATCTGCCAGGAACTGCTCACCTTCATCGATGCTGAACTCAAGGCCCCAGGTAAGTGTTGAGTTAGCTGGCGCGTGGAGCAGGGATCAGGAGGTTTCCAGCTCTTCAGAAACTATTCTTTGGCTATGATCTTTCTCACCTTTCATCCTTCAGCTCCTCTTTCCTCATGGCCCTGCTTCAGAATCCTGGAGTTTCCTCTTCATCGTGCTGTGTACACCATGTGTGTATCAGTTTCGAATGGCTGAAAGCAGTGAACATAGGCAGTAACTCAAGGATGAATTCTTAGGGGAAGCCAAGCAGGGTTTCAGGTCAAGGAGACCCCACCACATGACCTGTGCCTCTGCTCTGGTTTTCCAAGGCATCTCTGAGGCTTCCCAGGTTAGAAGGAGAAGCCCCCACCATATTGACAAGAGGCCCTCATTTGTTCTCTGTGCCTCAGAAGCAAACAGGGAAATGTATGTGTGGATAGATTTAGTCCTGGCTGGGGAGGGTGGCTGGTGTTAGGAATGGATAGGTTGATGGTTGATAGGCACCATGACAAGTGTGGACAATGGCCTGATACTGTCTAAATTTTCATACGTGAGGCCTGAAAAGTAGGAATTCTTGAGAAATTGCAGGTTCTATAAGAGACATGAAAACGAAGTCTTAGAAAACTATTGTAAGCAAGAGAAAATATTGAGAGGTGGCCTGATACTGGAGTAATTCATCACATCAGTAGCTCAAAGGAATAAAGTAATATAAACATCTCAACAATACCTCTAAAACGTTTGATGAAATTTAGAATCCATTCCTGATCTTCAACCCCTCTAATATATGAAAATTACTAATATGTGGAAATGTTCTTAATAATAAAGTAACAGCCCACAATGAAATAGTAGAGGCATTTCCATTTAAGTCAGTAATCTTGCCCTTCATGCTTATAAGTACTTTGGACTAGAAAACAGGTAGGTAAGAGCTTTCCTAGATAATGGCACTAACCGGTAAGAAAACATAATGGAAAAAAATTATAATAGCAACTAAAAATATAAAACAAATAGAAGAAATGTGAATAACCTACATAGAGAAAACAAACCTAACTGAAGGATAAATAATTTAAGAGATATGTTGCTAGATTCAATCAGTATCGTAATAACATTAGGTGTTATGGAAATAAATGTAACCACAATCAAAATACCAACATCTTTTAAAACTTAACAAAACAGATAAAATCTGTCTGAAAGAATTTATGCTCTACAGCAGCATTTATTTATGTATTTATTATGTATTTATACATTCTTAAGGAAGATTAAGAATGAGATATTCTTCTTACTAGGTCTTTGAAGGTATTCTAAGACTATAGTTATTAAAATAGTACACTATTGGTATAAGAATAGATAAATTAGTGAAACGACATAATAAAATAGCTAGAAACAAATTAAATATATAAAATTTTATTACTTGACCAAGTGGCATGCTCAGACCAGTGATAAAAAAAAATCGGTCCTTTAATAAATGGTATCAGGATAAGTGATAGGCCATAAAAAGAGAGTTAGAATTCTATCTCAAAAAAAATTGACTTCCATATCAAACATAAAAGTAACTTACAAATAGATTAAAGATTTTAAGTGTGGAAAACAAGACCATAAAAGTAATGGAAGGAAAAAAAAGTAATAGAAGAAAAATATGTTATATCAGCCTGGAGTGGAGAAGAGCTGCCAAACATGTCCCTCCAAAGCAAAAATTATAAAAGACCAACAGATTTGAGGGCATAAAATTTAAAGCTTTTATATGGCAAAACCCACTACAAGTGAAAGGTAAATGACAGACTAAGAAAAATATTTGTAATATAAATGAATAGTATTCAAACCCACAAAAAGTTCTCTTAAGTCAATTAAAAATTAGGCAAACACTAATGAAAATATAAACAAAGGACATGATTCGAGCACTTCAAAAAAAAACCATAAACAGTTGTGCAACACCCCCCAAAATATTTACCCTCACTAGTAATAAAGAAAATGCAAAACTAAACAGCGTGACACCTTTTTTTCCCTATCAAATTGGCAAACATAAAAAGAGAAAAAAAGACAAGTGTTTGTCAGGAAAATGGAGTCCATTCTCTAAAACATTATTTTTTCACCCAGCAATTTCATTCCTGGAAATTTATCCTGATGAATAATTTGGATATGCAAAAATTCTTTTCTACAAGGTTGTTTATTGATGCGTTATTTCTAATCAACCATCCCCAAAGTCCTAAATATTGAACTTGGTTGAGGTATATTGTAGCAGAGTCATTTCGTGGAATGCTGGACCGTCACTAAAAATAATATAGAAGCACAGTTACTGAGATCGAAAGTTGTTCAGTAACTTGAATGAGAAGAAAAAAAGAGTAGGTCCCAAAATACTGTGCATGTGATATAGTATTTTAGGGTCTGCTTTAAAAAATTTTTTAAAATTTATTGGGGGGTGATGTTGATTAATAAAATTATATAGATTTGAAGTGTATAATTCAATAATACATCATTTGTATATTGTGTTGTGTGTTCACCACCCAAAATCAAATTTCCTTCTGTCACCATATATTTGACTCCCTTTACCCTTATCTACCTCCCTCCTCCCCTCTTTCCCTCTGGTGACCACTAAACTGTTGTGTGTCTATGAGTTTTAAAATTTTGTCTTGTTTGTTTGTTGCTTTCAGTTTTATATCCCACATATGAGTGAAATCATATCATTCTCAACATTTTCTGACTTATTTTGCTTAGCATGATTATCTCAAGATCCATTCATGTTGCAAATTGCAGTATTTCATCTCTTCTTATGGCTGAGTAACATTCTATTATATATATGTACCACATCTTTATCCATCTGATTTCTTTATCCAGTCATCTATCAAAGGATATTTCAGTTGATTCCATGTCTTGGCCACTGTGAAAAATACTGCAGTGGACATTGGGGTGCATATATCTTTATGGATATGTTTTCGAATTTTTGAGGTACCCAGAAGAGGGATTGCTGGCACATATGGTAATTCTATTAATTCTATTCTTTTTAAGGAACCTCCATACTGTTTAATCTATATATGCACCACACCCTATTTAGACGTTTAATTCTCATTGTACACATTAAACACACAGGACAGAAGTAGTGAATCTTATTCCCCAACAATTCATGAACCCTAGAAAGTGCAGCACTGAAGCTTTGTCTTTAAATTCTTTCAGTGAGGTTCCTGACTTCCTCCCCCAACCAATCATCTGATTTGTCTGCCCCCAACCAATCAGTTGAACTGTTAACTCAATCAATCAACTGATTTGCCTTCCCTCAATCAGTCAACCATCTGTTGTTACAGAGGAGCAGAGGAGGCACAGGCTAAGGCTGGCCATGACCTATGTTTACTTGTTATATGGACTTCACCTCATGGGAAAGACTTGGGCAGAAGAATGAAGAAATCAGGAAGACCCTAAGAAAGTGTTGAACTAGGAAACGTGCTCGGGCACATGCTAATTTGACAGACTGCCTACCTAACTTTCCAAGACACCCTAAATAAACAAACCAGTTTAAGAACCTCTTTCATTCCTGTCCTCCCCACTGCCTCCCAAATCAAGCAGATCTAGATCACTTCTGGGCTTCTAGCTTGTGACCAGAATTCCTTTAACAAGAATTCAAAACTTTCCTTCCCATCTGTAATTAAGACAGAAAAGACTTAACATGCAAATGCCTTGGCAGGGCCTTCAGTCTATACCAAAGATTTAAATGACTCTTACTTTGAAATAGGGATACGGAGATGTTGGGTTCAGATGTTGGGTTCAGAGAGGGCTGTCACCTGTGTGTGGGGAAATCGCTTCCCAGTTTCAAGTGGCACCAGCTGGCTCTCCTCCACTAAATGCACGCTATGCTTGGAGATACTGTTGTGGGCAGCTGAGCAGGAACTCTGTTCTGGGCAGCCCAGCGAGCAGATGTGGAGCAAAGGGGCAGGCTGTGGAGAGGCTCAGACTCTAAGACATGGGGTTCTAAGCCTGGGGATAAGAGCCAGGCAGAGCAGCAACTAGGGATGGAAATGGTATGAAGGTCCTTTGGACTCAGAGCAGGGAGGACCCTTGGAACTCTTACCATTCATTGCTGAGGGCCTCCCCCTGAACATTGCTCCTGGGTCAAATAGGAGGAGGCAAATGTCTGGAGAAGGATGCTCAGATCAGGCTGCCTGTGGTCGGAATTTCTCCTCTTCCAGGGAAAGCAGAACTGAAACAGGAAACCATTGACTCTATCTTGTCAGAGAGTTGTCTTCAAACAATTAAAAAAGCCTAATTCACACAGATAAATGTATATTGAGCCTGTGTCACAGATATGTTCGACTCCATTACTGAGGGAGCCAGTAAGATGGTAGTGCTGGTTTAAAGGAGAATATGAGAACTAAAATAAGTTTCTCACATAAGCTAGAATAAGATTGCAAAATTAGAAACAAAATTAGTTAAAATTATGTAGGGGAATAAAACTGTTACTGTTGAGATTATCTTTTGTACTGAAAAAAAAAAAATCACCGATTTCACATTCACAAGTTAACCTCTAATTTCACAGAACCTGAGCCCTCATCAACAGCAAATAGTTAAGTTAAACCAAATTACCATCTTCTACATGAGCCTTAAGTGGACTTGTTAGAAAATGTTTTAGGGTGATTTTGTAAAGGCGTGTGGTAACATTTTTTCCTTATTTCTGAGTGCCCCCCACCCTCACCTTCAATAAGCCCAGCTGAAGGAGGCAATGGGAGGGAGTGGGGAGGGGACCAGAATGGAGGCTGGGGGATGAGCTCTCAGAGGAGAGGCTGGGGCTGAATAGCTTAGTGGTTACCGGTACTTGGTATTAGACCATTGTGGTTTCAAATCCTGGAGCTGTAGGGCCTTTGGCGAGACATTTTACTTATAGGAGCCTCGGTTTCCTGACCTCTAAAATGGGAATGTAATAATATCTCCCTTTCCGATAAGTTTGTGAGGATAAATGCTAAGGCACATTGATCTCACATTGCTGGGCACTAAGGTTTGGGGTGGTGTTAGCTTAAGAGAAAGGTCCTGGCAAGGTCATAGGGAGATGACAAAGGACCTGAAGAGCTGGGCGCTCCACCCAAGGAGACTTACGGATCCAGTTGCCATGGAGATTAGTGAAACAGTTTATTTGACTTTGATGTGGCTGGGTGCCAGAGGAAGTGGGCAGGTTATGAAGCCCGTGGGCCTCCCCCTTTTTCCTGACTCCACCCCCAAAAGGGTGCCTACTGCTTCTACTGCGAAGGTGGCAGGAAACCTCACGTCAGTATTGCTGGGTCCTGCCCACCACAGCCCTCTTGAGTGGAGCCCACATGTTTGTTGAATATTTACTCTATGCTGGCATGGCTGTGCAGACCGCAATACTTGCCTGCAAAGAATTTATCTGTAATCCTGAGGGACAACAGTGAGCATCATAAGCGAGAGTCACTCAAAAGCACACAAGCCTCAATGATTGCATCTCACCCAGACCACAGCCCTATGGAATAAGAGGAAAAAGCAATATTATTCCCATTTCATACATGAGGCAACCAAGACACAGAGAAGTTTAATGTTTCTTGCTCAAGCTATAAAGTCAAGTGTGAAAGAGAGAACATGGGTCTTGGTATGTCAGAGACCTGTGCTTTGTCACTTATTGGTAGGTTATATAAGTTCTCTGAGCCTCCTGGTCAAATTAGAACTGTAATCATTGATGATGATGATGATGGCAATAGCTGCATTAACTGTGTGCTAATGGTGCATTAAACCCTGCTAAGGGTCAGTCTCATCTATCCTCAGAACATGGATAGTTACCATTATTCCATCTTTCAGGCGATGAAACCGAAGGCTAGACAACCAAGTAGTTTGCACATGGTCACAATGCTAACAAGAGCTCTACCACTAGAACCCATGTCTGCTCGATTCCAAAACCTGTAAACTTTGATTCCAAAAACCACATTCTCACATTTGCATAAAGCTGTGTTTCTACCAAGAGGCCTAGGCAGGTGACTGCATGGCTGAAAGTCTCTGGGCTATCCTGGCTGCCAAGCGCTTTCTGCCTTTAGGCAATTTCTCCTGTCCCTTTTATTTTCACTTAGTGCCTTCCTACTTTTTAACCTCCTGTCAAAGCCGGAACAAACCTGAATTAGGTTAGTTTTGCCTATCAGCTGGTGGCAGGTGAATTCTGAATATTCTTTCAGAGTAATACATTTCTTTGGGGACATTACCAGTCATAAACATTTGCACTTTCTCCTTTTTGTCTCTGACTGTGGAACAAAAGGTTTAAACCCTTAGAAAGAAAGCCAACCAACATTGACTCATAGGTGAGCATCTGTGCCATACTCTGACACCAGACACATGGGTTCCCCCCCACCCCACCTCACCCCGCCACCCCACACACCAACCAATTCTCCAACTCTCCAGCTACCAGCTGGATATCCAACAATTCAATTCAATTCTGACACTAACTACCTGGAGTCAGCACAGATTCCACAGGTTAAGGGGCTCAGTTCATAAGACTGCCCTCACTTCCAATGCCAATAACAAGTCTGGGCCTCCCTTACTACTGACCAACTAGCTACAAATCAGGGGTTCTCATGACAACCTCCTCAGGTTCAGTGATTTGCTAGAACATCTCACAGAACTCAGAAAAGCACTTTAGTCACATTCACTAGTTTGTTATGAAGGATACAGATGAACAACCAGGTGAAAAGGTACATAGGGCAAGGTCTGGAAGGGTCCTGAGTGTAGGAGCTTCTGTCTCTGTGGAGTTGGGGTGCATTCACCTCCTGGCACATGGATGCATTTACCAACCTGTAAGCTCTCTGAACTCCATTGTTTAGGGTTTTTATGGGGGTTCTATTAAGTAGGCATGATTGAGTAAAATTTAGCTATTAACTCAATCATCTTACCCATTAAGCTCCTCTACTCTTCCTGAAAGTTCCAATTACATGGTTGGTTCCATAGGGCAACTAACCCTTATCCTGAAGCTATATAGGGACCCACCGAGAATCACCTCATTAGCATAGACTCAGGTCCGTTAAAAGGGGCTAGTTATAAATAACAAAAGATGCTCCTTTCACATCCATCGCACATAAAATTACAAGGATTTAGAAGCCCTGTCCCAGGGATTGGGGATGAATACGTACATACATACATACATACATACATACATACATACATACATACATATATACATACATACATGTATTTCTTATTATATCACATGATCACAAGGGGAGATTTTAGGGAAAGGAGAGAAAGGCAGCTGTTCAAGAAATCATAGGGTGTGATCAGCTGGAACTGAACAAGCTGCCTATAACAGAAAGCCCAAAATAACAGTGGCTTAAACTTTTTGCCGCCCCACTCACTTTTTCTTTTCTGTCAACTGGAATGAGAACATGATGGTCAGAACTCCAGTAGCCATCTTAGAGGATGAAGTGACCTTGAGGATGATATCTCCTGCTAAGGATGGTGGAGCAGAAAAATGGGAGAAGCCTGTTCTAGGATGTTTGTGGGACCACTGTGACAACCCCAGACTACCTCCTACTGGATTGTTTAAAATGTTTTTGTGATGGAATGGGGAAGAGGAGGGGAGTTCTGTCTGACGCTCTGTGCTCCACTTGGGAACTGCTGGTGTCTGGGATATCTAGCTCTGGAAATAATTCCCTCTGGGTGAGGGTGTGTCGAGGGGCACTGATATCCTCCAAAAAGTCCCCCAGCAGCAAAATCAGGCAAATGGCAAGATTATATGGAGTCAGTATAGCTGATAAGAAGCAGGTCCCAGCTCTAACCACACAATTCCCAAATGAGACTATTAGGGTATCCTAAGATAAACAGGTAGAGAAATATAAGATGTGGAAGAATGTTCCTTGTCATGAGGACTAATAGTGAAGAGCAAACTTTGCTTCAGGTAGAAAGTGGTCAATAGTATCTAACACTCAAAAAAAAAAGTATTATTCAAGGAGAATGATGATAAGGTTGAGGTGTTGGGCTTTGTGACTTCAGGACAATTCCAGGAGTGCCATGGGATTGGATGCTGATGGTTGGTGTTTGGGAAGAAACCTGATGTGAAGGGAGAATGTTCTCACCATCTGCTTCCCACTGTCCCCCCACCCCCCAGGAGTGTGACCAGCTGTGTGGCCTGTGTCAACAGAGGCACAATTAGAGGTGAAGCGATTAGCCTGCAGGGTGTGGGTTACCTGTTATGTAGTAAAAGAAAAGTGCAGAAGAGTCAAGAGAAGGCCGTGTGTTCTGCCTCCGAGCCTCTGGAGGGATGGTTGTTCCCGTTTGATACAGCCTTTTACTGGGGAGTTCAGGGAGCAATGAGGGGAGCTTTTGCATGTTGTTCATGTTAGCAGCTACCAGACGGTGTTCCAAGTCCTGATAGTAACAGCCACTGTTTCAGGGACTTTACTATCAAAGTAGACATAACATTAACCTCTAAACATGTGACAATCACCTAAAAGAAACATCCAACAAAAGGCCCCAAATCAAAGCAATCAGGTTCTAAATTAGAATAGCATAAATTGGTAATTTTCTGCCATTTATGGCTGTCTCTAACCCCAGTCTTGGCTGTGTACTTTCTGAGATTTCCTTTCTACTCCCAGCTCGCACCCAGTCCAGGGCAGCCCCGCTCCCCACAGCAGGGACCGCCATGATGATCTCTAAGCTCTATCAAGAGGCCGCTGCCTCCCTGAGTGCCATTGCCTGCTTCTGTTCCCTCGTTGGTTGGTGCCGAGAGTGAACTGTTGTTTAATCTCCTCACCGAGGTTGACACAGAACTGAATGCATACTGTGATGGGTCTGTTTTCCGGTTGTAGAATTGAGTCAAGTTGCAGGCAAAAAGGAAAAACTTTTGGCTTATTTCTTCTCCACACTTTTGAAATCAGAGGAGATGAAAAGGTAGATGAGGCTGGAGAGGAAGGCTGGGAGGAGGACCATGATGCAGAGGCTCAGCCTTAGAGATAGACAGTCCCCTGAGGGTCCCCCGAAAGGGTGCGGGGAGCCAGGCAGAAATGCCGAGAGGAAGATAGGGAGCTGTGGAAAGTGTTTAAACTGAGTGAGCAGGTCGAGGAGTGCCTGGCACACCCTGCGGGTCACCAAGACTGAGAGAGGGAAGCAGCGACAGGAACTAGATGCAGCTGGACCTTAGTTCTCCTCCTAGTGTGCTCTGCGCCACAGTCTGAAGAGCAAAGCTTTGCAGGGTGGCTCGAGCCATGGTAGGGACTCATACCATTAAAGGCCATGGAGGCCTCAGGTCTAATCTGCCCCTTGTCCTGAACCTCATCCAGGAACTCCCAACCTAATTGTCTAGTGCTGGGCTTGCTGCAAGGTACAGGGCCATGATTGCTGAAGTAACATGTAAACTATGAACTCTGTTTTTTTTTCTTTCTTTCTTTTTTCTTTTTTTGCCACAGGAATCTCCTACCAGAGACTGGTGAGGGCTGAGCAGGGCCTGCCCGTTAGGAGTCACCGAAGCTCCACTGTGTGAGTGCTTTTAGGCAGGGAAGATGGGGGGCAAGGACGGGAGGACCCCTACCCCACTGTTCTACTATTGTTATAGCACCCCACCCCATGTATCTGGCATTCCTTCCATCACTGCACCCCCTCTTACCCCAGCCACCAACAAACAAGCTTCAAGGGGACACCCCTAGAATGGCTGGTGATGTTTTGTGCACAGGTTTGTTTTTCTGGGCTGAGGGTCTTTCATCAGATTCCTAAACTGGTCTGAGACTTTTTTTAAAAAAAAAGGTTAAGAACCACCTGAATTGATGGGGGCAGGTGCTGGGCACACATTACTTCACTTTATCCCACTTTTCAGATGAGGAAACTGAAAGTTGGAGAGGCCAAGTAACTTCCCCAAGGTCACACAGCAAGTTAAGTGTCTAAGCCAGGATTTGAACCTGAGTATTACCCCAAAACTCACACTCTTTCCAAATGTCTTTCTGCCTGTAACTAAAACAGCAATTTCCAAACTTTTTTGACCAGAATCTACAATAAAAAATTCATTTTATATGACAACCTGGCACGTGCGTGTGCGCATGCGTGTTCACACACACACACACACACACACACACGAAACAAGTTTCAGGAAACAAAACTTACCCTTACTCCATATGATGGGCTCTGTTCCATTCTATTCCATTTCATTTAAAAGGCAGTTCTGGTTGTGATTTAATCACCTGCTCATGGGTCCTAACTTACAGTTTGACAAGCACTGGAGAAGCCTCCATTCTGAAGACCCTCTGGCAGGTCTCCAAACATGTGGGTGCTGTGTCACCTTCACACTTGGAAGCCTGGAGACCCCAGCCTCAACCAGCTCAGAAATTAGAGTCACCCCAGGCCTTCCCCATCCTCAGCCCAGGGGTTCACTGAACATTGACACCACTGAGCAAACATCTATCTAGTCCCTCCCAGGTAAAAACAAACAAGCAAGCCAGTGGTGGGTTTTGAGAGAGACAGAGGGCATACAAATGTTTAGTAACTAATGTTAGGTTAGTATATAAATAAGACACCTCCCTGGGGCTGGGTCAGGTGAATGGTGAGTAATCACCAACACCTGTCGGGCCCTTGCTGCGATCTGGGCACTGCTGTAAGCATTGCTACATCATCCACTCCTCAAGTTAACTATGAGAAAGGTATTTTTTAGATTGGGGAACTGAGGTGCAGAGAGGTTAATAGAAAGGGCTTGACAATGGCAGGTTCTTCGACACTGAAAGCATGCAGTGGCGAGAGCACAGGCTTGGCTGACCTGGTTCTGCACACAGTGGGGCTCAGAGCATCTCTGTGGAAGGAATGATCTAGTGCTCAGAGGAGAGAGCCTTGGTTAGAGGCTGCTCAAGTGGGCCTACCCACTTTTTCTTATAGAGAAATCAAATATAGTTTCTCCCCAAATGATGGGGACTTTGACAGAGCCTGGTCCTGTCCTGTCCCTTGAGCCCAGGGCTCTGCTCTGGGACAGATGTCCACAGAAACTGGAGGGAATGCCGCCTACCCGGTGCTTCTTTGCACTGAGTTTAAACATAGCACGGACTTTCGAGAGAGCAGGAGCGAGTGTGAGAGGTTCATACTAAAGCATTTACAGGTATAAGACCATCATGGTTTGAACATACTTCGAGAAAATGCAGTGATGAGGGTTGACATAGGCGAAGTGAGAATAGCTTGGTGTTGTTTACTGTTAACTGCATGATCCACACCCTCGGGGTTCACGACTCTCTTAACATTTGGGTGTGTTTGAAAGTTTCATAATGAACACATTTCAACACTGGCACCAAGGAGGAGCCCAGGGTGCATGCAGCGGGAGGAGAGGTGGAGGTGGCTGAGCACACTATTCCCCAGCCTGATACTAGCCTGTGCAATGGCTTTGGCAAGTTGGAAAAGGTGTCTCCTGGGAGTGGAGGACTCAGATGCAGCCGTGACTTGGCTCCCCTTCTTCCTAGCAGACGCTACCCCACGCCACAACCCTTGGCTTGAGGAGCAGGGCACGGGCTGAAATTTTAGGCCACACTGCACCATCGCATGGGTCTGCCCTGCTTCCCCCTCCACGAAATTATCACTCGGCTTCAAGTTACCTCACCTAAAATACAACCCTCTTTTGAGTAATCTTGTATCTATTTAGATGTGCTATAAGAACAATGTTTATATAAAAATTGAGGTAAAATTAATTTTTGAAAATTAAGTTCAATTTTTAAAAAGATCTTTGAAAATGCCTGGTTAAAAAAAAAAAAACTGAAAAGTAGACCATAAACTTTCCTCTTGGAACTAGGACCCTCGAGCCCCGTCACCGCCACTCCCCCCAACTCTGGCCTCAGGCCCTGCCCGGACTGTGGGGAGGCTCTGGCCTCAGCGGGGCCAGCACCAGTTGGAGGTGTGTGGCTGTGCCCCCAGTGCCCACAGCCACTCCTCTGTGCCCTCAGCACTGTTCTATTGCTGAACCCAGTGGAAGTGCAGGCTGAGTTCCTCGCCGTAGCCAACAAGCTGAGCACGCCCGGGCACACGCCCCACAGCGCCTACATCACCCTGCTCCTGCACGCCTTCCAGGCCACCTTTGGGACCAACTGTGACCTCCCCGGTCTGCACCATAGGCTGCAGGTATGTGTCTGGTGTCCTGGGGCTACACACCATCCCCTTCCAGCAGAGCACTCCTTCCGAGAGGCACGCTCCCCTGTCTGCTTCATCTCGGTGCTACCGTCTCCAGTGCACACAGGCCTCCCTCACCCCAAGGGACATGGCAGGGCAGTGGATGGAGAATTGGCCTGGTCAAGAGGCTTTTGTTGTGCTGGCTCTGGACCAGGGTGGTTGGCCCCCTGGGCCGTGGGGCTGGGCACAGAGCCTCAAAGGAATGAGATTTAGATTGAAGCTGGAAGAGCTGGTTTCTAGTCCTAGCTCTATGACAGTGCAGTTGTGAGGCCCTGGTCAGCCTTGTCTCCTCTCTGGCCTGTAGTAGTGAGTGCTGAAGTCCCTCCCAACTCTGCAGTGCTCTGACTCTGGGCCTTTCGCTCATGGCCATTTCCTGAGAATAAGGGTAGGGGGAGGCCTGGCTCCCTGGTCAGTGGTGGATAAAGGTGGGTGGTGAGGCCAGGGAGGGGACTGGTCATTGCTGCCCTCAGTAAGGCCCTGGGAGGTAGAGAAGTCGGGCAGCCACATTGTGGTACAGGAGCAAGTGTGTCTCCTCCTGTGACTTCAGTCCAAGACCCTGGCAGAGCTTGAGGACATTTTCACGGAGACTGCAGAGGCACAGGAGCTGGCGTCTGGCATCGGGGATGCAGCCGAGGCCCGGCGGTGGCTCAGGACCAAGCTGCAGGCAGTGGGAGAGAAAGCTGGCTTCCGTGGTGTCTTAGGTGAGGCTCTTCGGAGAGTGGGGCCCGCTTGCCCCATCGCCAGCTCTGGCTCCCACAGTGAGCAGTCCAGGTCTGTCTGCTGGTTGTGCTCCACACAGACACTCAGGGACCTGCATTCCTCAACATCTCTTTGCTCCACCATCCCCTGGGACATTGCTACTGTTTGCAGGGTTAGGGTTTGGCTGCCATCATGTGGTGGCTTGTGGGAGGAGGAAAAGAGAATGCTAATCTAGGGCAAGGCACTTCCTTTTTACATAGTTAACATATTTAGATAATACAGAAGTTGCAAGCATTATGTCTACACGTACCCCTTGGCCACCTTGGTCACATGGCCACACCCTGCCCCAAAGGGTCTGGGAAACTTCCTTTCCACAACTTCAATACCGTAGAAGAGGGACACGATATTCCTCACAACACCTGAAGACATAGTGCCATTGTCTTCCTGCTTGGACCCTGTAAAAGGAGGCTTAGATGTTGTGTTGGCCACATTTACACAGTTTACAAAGGGGCATGGCATCCACATGGTGCCTTTGAAAGAAGGTCTTCTGGCTGCAAGCTAGGCATCCCAGCTTCCGGCTCAGCTTCGGTCCACTCGGCTGCACGGCCTATGCCAGTCCTCTACCAAGTCTAAGACGAGAGGGCAGGGCTGGCCAATCTCAAGGCCCCTTCCCAGGCCTTACCCACTGCCTGCCCTGTTCTTACAGACACTGCAAAACCCGGCAAGCTCCACACCATCCCCATCCCTGTCGCCAGGTGCTATACTTACGACTGGAACCAGGACAGCTTTGGTAAGCCGCCGGCTGGGGTCCCCGTGGTGCCCGCCCTCCGAACTGCCTGGGCTCTCTTCCTGGTCCTGTTCTGTGCCGCCGCCTCCCGTACTCCACCAGTCCTCCCACCTGAGCAGGCTCTAAGCAGAGCAGAGGGAAGAGCTCTGAGTCCTAGGCTGGCCTTGACCCTCCTGTCCTCTTGTCCTCAAGTCCATTCTGTCTTCTTAGCCTGTTGCCCCTCCCGAGGGTGAGCAAGAGGGGTTTCAAGGGTCCAGACACCCGGATGATGTCTCTCTTGCTTGTCTGCAGACATCTTACAGGAAATCCTGCTCAAGGAACAGGACCTGCTCCAGCCAGGGATCCTGGGGGATGATGAGGAAGAGGAAGAGGAGGAGGAGGAGGACTTGGAAACAGACGGGCATTGTGCCAAGAGAGACTCACTGCTTTCTACTAGCTCAGAGGCCTTCCACGACTCCTCCCTGTCCCTTGCCTCATCTCAGGCCTCTGGGGCCACCCTCTCCCGCCAGTTGCTGACCTCCTTTGTCTCAGGCCTCTCGGATGGCATGGACAGTGGCTACATGGAAGACAGTGAGGAGAGCTCCCCGGAGTGGCCTAAGAGGCCTGGTAGTCGGGAACGCCGGGGCTACCGCAGGCCTGGGCAGAAGTTTAACAGGATCTATAAACTCTTCAAGAGCACCAGCCAGCTAGTAATGCGGAGGGACTCTCGGGGCCTGGAAGGCAGCTCGGACACGACCCTGCCCCTGAGGCGGGCTGGGAGCCTCTGCAGCCCCCTGGACACCCCAGCACTGCCCCCTGCCCGGGCCCAGCGCTCCCTCTCCCTGCCCCAGCCCAAGCTCAGCGCCCAACTGCCCAGTTGGCTCCTGGCCCCTGCCTCTCGCCATCAGCGCCGCCGCCCCTTCCTGAGTGGGGATGAGGACCCCAAGGCTTCCACACTACGTGTTGTGGTCTTCGGCTCCGATCGGATTTCGGGGAAGGTGGCTCGGGCATACAGCAACCTGAGGTAAGAGCTGGAATAGGAGGCATCACTCTGCCCTGGGTAGCAGAGTGATGGTGCTGGCGGAATCTGGGTCTTGAGACTTAAGTCCAAGAGGGACCATGGAGCTCCCTTCTCACCACCTTCTTCTTGTCAGGCGGCTGGAGAACAACCGCCCGCTCCTCACACGGTTCTTCAAGCTTCAGTTCTTCTATGTTCCTGTGAAGCGAAGCCAGGGGACCAGCTCTAACACCTGCCCAACCCCTCGGAGCCAGACACCCCCACTTTCCACAGACTCCCCGAAGCACCCCAGCTCTGCAGTATGTCCCCAGCCTTGGACCAAATGGGGCGGGGAAGGTAGAATAGACATGAGTAGGTTTCAGTTCCCTGAGGGTGCTACTTGAAAGTCACCAAGAGCAATCACCTGTGTTTACAAGATGTCTCCTCCTGCCTGGTCCTGGCTCCCAGAAGTGGTCTCTGCCCTGCACTTGGGGGTGGCATTTTGCTGTATGGCAGACTGAAAGTTGTCAGACTTCTCCAAGAGCAGGGGGAGGCTCAGATTGGGGCTGCAGGTGCCATCCAGGGCCCTGGAGCCATGATAGCAGGCTTCCTGGGTAGCTGGGAATGACTCTCACCCCTTGTCCCAGGAGCTGGGCACGGCCCCATGGGAGGAGAGTACCAATGACATTTCCTACTACCTCGGCATGCTCGACCCCTGGTATGAGCGTAATGTGCTGGGCCTCATGCACCTGCCCCCTGAAGTCTTGTGCCAGGTAAGTGGCCCCTGAGATGGGTGAGAGGGCCACTGGCTGTAGTCACACAGCCTCACTTAGAAGGCTCTAGTTTGGGAACATCCAACTTCAGGCCTCCAAGGAGGGTCAGGGCTCACTTGGAAATAAGCAGGGAGAGTAGGTGAGAGGCAGGACCGATCCTGAACCTAGGACACTATAGTGACAGGGAGAGTCCTCAGAAGGATCTAGGGGACCCATCTTCAACTCCCAGCTTTGTCCATCTCAGCCAGGGACCTCCCTGGAGGCCTGTGTGCCAAGTGAGGCAGGGATATGGAGACCAGGCTGTGGGTCCTCCCCTGACCATTCTGTTTCCTGCTTCCATCTCACCTTGGCCCTCTCTGGCTGTCTACCTGTGTACCTCATGTGTGTGTGCATTCCTCTCTTTTCCTCTCATATTCTCTTTCTCTCTTGCTCCCTCTCCCCCTGTCCCTCTGGCTCTGGCCCCTCACCCCCGGCAGCAGTCCCTGAAGGCCGACTCCCGGCCCCTGGAGGGCTCCCTCACCCAGCTGCCCATCCTGGCCGACATGCTGCTCTATTACTGCCGCTTCGCTGCACGGCCGGTGCTGCTGCAGGTCTATCAGACAGAGGTAAGGCCTGCCCTGCCACTCCATGCCACCTCCTCCATCAGACTCACTGGCAGGCCTTCCTCAGCATTGCCAGGTTCCAGCCTGTGCCCTGCTGGGCCTGTATGGCCTGCCCTTACCCCATAGCAGCCCCCGGCCCTGTGCTGGAGGAGCCTGGGGGACCCCTGCAGCAGGTCCACACTGATGCCTTGGTCCTGCCCTTTCCAGCTGACCTTTATCACTGGGGAGAAGAAGACAGAGATCTTCATTCATTCCCTGGAACTGGGTCACTCTGCTGCCACTCGTGCCATCAAGGCTTCAGGTGGGTGCTCCTGAGCCTGGGTGGAAACAGGTGGGGAGAGTGGAGAGGGGGGGCCAGAGAGGCAGGGCCCTGGGGAGCAGGGCCACAAAGAGACAGAGTTCTGAGAAAGTGGGACCCCCTGAGAGGTTGGGTCACCAGAAGGCAGGGCCAAAGGGGGGGCTTAGAGTAGATGGAGCCCTTGGATCTGAGAGGCACTAAGAGAGAGTGAAAGGTCTATCTGTGTGTGGCACAGGTCCTGGCAGCAAGAGGCTGGGCATTGATGGGGACCGGGAGGCCGTCCCTTTAACACTACAGATAATTTACAGCAAGGTAAGACTTCTGGGGTCTGTTCCTGATCTTCCCTTACCCAGAGTCAGACTCTTAGGTTCCTGGGCCCCAGTTTTTAAGCTGGAAGTTTGTAGAAGGCTCCCCTGAACCCTGAGAGAAGGGGGGAAGGGGAGGGAGAGGACATCTTTCTCCCCCGCACCTCCAAAGCCTCCCCACCCCTGTGTTCTCCGCATACCTGAATGTGCCCAGCATCCTCCATGAAGAGTCAGGGCTGGCTACGGGGTTGGGGTGAGGGTGGGGCCAGGGTGGGTCTTCCAGAGGCACAGAGCAAGGGAGAGGCCAGAGTCCGTGGGCTGGTGCGCCTGGCTGGGTGCGTGGGAGGTGGGACTGTTATGAAAGAGAGTGAGGATATCTGTGGGGTAGGGGTGGGAGGGGATGTGCATGAGCACACCAGAGGGCATGAGTCTCTGAGCAGGTCTCACCCTGGAGTACAGGCCACGAGAGGCTCGACCTTACCAGTGGGAGCCTTCTTGCCTTCTTTTCTTTCTTCTTTCCTTCAAGCATTCAAAAGATATTCATTTAACTAACACCTACTCTTGCCAGGCTCTGTGCTGGGCAAGGGGAAATGCAGTAAGCAGAAAGGGCTAGGCCCTTCCTTTAACTCTTTTAGAGGAGAGAGATAGACAAGAAACAAGTAAATGGCCAAGATAATGTCAAAGAGTGGTGAGTGATGACAAAGCAATAAAAGGGCTGAATGGGATAATGATGATGGGGCCACTTTACATGTGGTGGCAATGGGGATGGGCAGGAGGGACTGACCTTGGGAGCTGTGTGCCAGGCGTTCAATACGCACTGTGTCTCAGAAGTCTTTCTAGGCACAGGCATGTTGTGAAGAGTGAACAAAATGCTTACAGCCTAGAGGGGATGGAAGGATTTGGTTAGATGAACCTATAGATGTATAATTACAACTGTGAAAAAGAGATGAAGGAGAAGTACACGATACCGTGAGAACCTCTAAGGGGGCTTATTCAACCCAGTCAGGGAAGCTAGACAAGACTTCCTAGAGAAGAGACAATGAGTCAGTATTGGAAAGAGAACCAGGAGTTAATTCACTCAGCTAAGAAGCGAGGGATGTGTTCTCCAGGCAGAGGGGCCGGCATGTGCAAAGGCTCTAAAATGGGAGAGAACAGGAACATCGAAGGGCACTGAAGGAAGGCCAGAGAGGCTGGAGCAGAGAGAGTGAGTGTGAACAGGATAGAGGTGAGGCTAAGGAGAGAGGCGGGACCGGAATACCAAGGGCCTTGATTGTAATGAGAGGAGTTTTGTCCTGTCCTAAGAGTGATGGGTATCCTTTGATGTGGCTTAAGTTTGGAGTGGGGCTGGGAATGTGTGTGGCACAATCAGATTACAGGTTTGGAAACTCTCTCTGGCAGCTCTGTGAAGAACAGAGTGGTGGAGTCCACAGGGGACATGGTTAGGCCAATAGGGTTTCCAGGAGAGAAATGTGGGTGGTCTGCATTACACTGCTGCTGGTGGTAGTGGTGGTGATGGAAAGAAATGAGAGCTATACCTGGATTATGTAAACCTCAGGGTTTAGGGATTGGAAAAGGAGAGACTTGGACTTCTGGATTTCAGTGTTCTGAGACTTATAGTACCATATTCTCAGAAGCAGCCCAGGTCCAATGGGGGAAGATCATGAATGTGGGATATGTTGAGTTTGAGGTGCCCTTGAGAGGTAGAAGGAGAAAGTCAGAGCAGGCAATTGGATGAAAGTACCTGAACTCACACATGAAACATGAAGATGGGTGTACAGGTAGTCATGGCAAAAGGGCGCAGGGGAGGTTCCCTAATGGAGGAAGTAGGAATGCAAAGAGCAGAGGACCCAGGAGAAGTTCCTGAGCCCTGCATCATGAGACAGACAAAGGAGGGTGATCATGCAGAGCAGAGGCCCCAGCTAGAAAAGTGGTGGGGAAACCAGGAGTGTGCCATCAAGAAAGCCCAGGAGAGGAGAAGGGTGAACAGATTCAAATTTTCTTGTGAGGTCAAGTAAGCTGCCCTTGAGACTGATCAAGGACTGAAAAATGATCTTGGATTTGGCAACATGGAGGTCCCTGGTGAAAGAGACATTCAGATAACCCCATCCAAAGAGGGGGTTCTGGCCTGGCTCTGCCAGGAACTCCAGTCCCATGGATCCCCTCTTCCTTGCTCTGGGCTCAGCAAGAGATAATCAAGACCACCCCTTGAGGTGCTCTCAACTCTCCTGCCCTGTGATCTGGTCACAAGGCTGACCTATAGACCAAGCCTGGTGCTCCTTTCTGGAGTCACCAAGATCTATACAGGGGTCATGGGCTCTTAGTGAGGAAGCCAGCAGATTCAGGTGAATGAGAGAGAGCTTCCTGGGTGTGCCGACTATGGGCAGCTCCCTGGTGATCTGGAGCCTCCACTTTGAAGGGAAGGCAGCAGGCACTAGGGCCTCCAGGCTGAGAGGATCTGGCTTTGCCACAATTCCAGGGGGCCATCAGTGGACGAAGTCGCTGGAGTAACATTGAGAAGGTCTGTACCTCCATCAACCTCAACAAAGCCTGCCGGAGGCAGGAGGAACTAGGTGAGTAGGACGGCGAGGGCATAGGGGTGGTGGCAGGGACGGGTTCTGAGCCTGGCCTGAGCCACCCCTACCCTTCAGATGCCAGCATGGAGGCCCTGACGCTAAACCTGACAGAAGTGGTGAAAAGGCAAAACCCGAAATCCAAGAAGGGCTTTAACCAGGTATGGCTCTCTCTCCTTGCAGCCACATCCTCAGGAGCCTTGCTGGGCATGTGTGTGCACCTGTGTGTGTGCACATGTACATACGTGTGTGTATGAGATAGAGGAGGGGTGTCCAAGGGCTGTGGGGGGACACGTGGGTGGGAGGAGAGGTAGAGTGAGGGGTGTGGTTTAGGGAGGTACACATGCATGGAGTGCTGTGGGGTGTCAGGGTGGAAGGGTGCCCTTGTGAGGGGAGATATGTATGTAGAAAGGTTCTGCCCTGAGTCTGAGGCAGAGCGGGCTGTGTAAGAGAACTGCAGGGCTCTCATGGTGAGGGCAGTGGGTAGTGCAGTTTTTCCTCAGGATATACTTGCTTCTTCCAGGCTCAGGAAAGGGCAGAGGCTGGAGAGGAGCCAGGGCCTGATGGAGTCCTCAGGACCCCTCCTTGGAACTGGCCTTTAGCCTTAGAGTGCTGCCAGGCAAACTCCTGCTCCCACCTCCCAGGCCTTGTTGGGCCATTCCAAGGGAGGGAACTGGGAACAGCTAGGGGCTGGGAGCTCTGTGGCCAGGGCTCTGGAGGCTGACCTGGGCCTTCCTTCCAGATCAGCACATCGCAGATCAAAGTGAACAAGGTACAGATTATTGGATCCAACAGCTGCCCCTTTGCCGTGTGTCTGGACCAGGATGAGAGGAAAATCCTGCAGAGTGTGGTCAGGTAGGAAAGGGGGGGGGACCCTAGCTCTGCTTTAGCAAAGTATGATAGCAGGAAAGGGGTCAGTTCCTGCACACCCCCACCCAGAGGCCTGGAGGTTGCTGGAGGGATGGGAGGCCTGCCCTTACGCCTGCCTTGCCCCACAGGTGTGAGGTCTCACCTTGCTACAAGCCAGAGAAGAGCACCCTCTGCACCCAACCCCAGAGGTCCCCCGACCCAGCCGTCCAGGCTGCCCCTGACCTCTGCTCCCTCCTCTGCCTGCCCATCATGACTTTCAGTGGAGCTCTACCTTAGCGAGACCCTGCACCATCCTGGACAGAAAGCCCTGAAGCAGTTTCTTCTGAGCCCCTCTCCGGACAGTCGGCTGTGAGGGTTTCACTCTTCGTGAAGAAGCAAATGGCCTTGTCCTGGGTCAGGGTCCTGCTGTAGGCCCTGCACTGGGCAGGAGGCAAGGGGTTGATTGTTTCTGAGCCCTTGGGGCTCTGTTTGGGACAGAAACAAGCATTAGTGAGAAAGGGGCCTGGTCACACACCCCTTAGATTCCTCGAAGTAGAAAGGGGAGCTGACCTCCAAAGGCCCTGGCCACTACTGTGGTCTAGGATCCTTTCTAGAAGAAAGATATAAGGCTCTTGTGGTCTGGGTTCTGGTTTAGGCCTCTTCTCCCATCCTGTGGCCAGGCCCACCCCTTCCTTTGTCAAAGACTTGGGGAATCCTTTGTGTCTGGAATTCAGTCTCCTTTACTCTAGAAACATGAGTGAGACTTCGCCGACCTTCAGTACCACGCCCCAACTCTCTCTCTTTCTCTCTCTCTCTCTCTCTCTCTCTCTCTCTCTCTCTCTCTCTCTCTCTCTCTCTCTCTCACACACACACACACACACACACACACACACACACACCTTTTCAATCTCAGGTTCCTTGGGTCTTCTGAAAAACAGCACTAACACTTTACTTGTCTACTCTCAGGACCCGATAGAGTTTCTCTCTGGAGCCCCTTTCTGGATCTGAGGTCCTTGGGAGATAGGAGAGGCCTAGATTCAGCTGTGACAGAACGACCAGAAGGAAGTTAATTAGCTTCTTCAAGCCTCCCTTTCCTCAGCACTAAACCAGCGGGGATGACGGGGGGAGGGAATAAGTCCTCCTTAAAGGGTTGAAAAGGGATTTCAAAGTGCCTGGCCCCCTGGCTAGCTCATAGGTGGTGCTAAGCAAAGATCAACAGCCTTGCTCTCTAAACACTGACTCCCCTGTCTGGTACTAGGGTACCAGACCTCTCATGACCTCTGGGAGGCTCTTCATTCACTCTTTTCTAATTTGCCAAGACTGAGGGGGTTGTGGAGTGCTCAGATGTATCCTATGGAGGAGGAATTGTCTGTGTCAGCATGAGAGGAGGGTTGCACAGGTGCTCCCAGCCTTCACCTCCTCTCCCAGCTTGGTCCCTATGCCCCCCATTTCTATCTCACTCTGTGGGCTCCCCAGAGGAATAGAGGAGGGAGTGCCTGGCCTTGCAGAGCTTAGAGCCTGATTGGGGGACAATGGGTGATAGAACATGAGAGCAAAAAATGTAGAACTGCCCGGTCGGAGTGCTTTGAGAAGTCTGAAGTTAATATGGGCTAGGGTGATAGGGTGAAGAGCAGGGCTTGAGGCCAGGGTTTGAACTGGTAGTGGTGGGGAAAGGGACCATGGAAGCAGACAGTCGGATCCCACACAGAGACCATCCTCCCTCTCCTTCTGCTTTATCCTGCTCCAAAGGTTCTGGGCTTATATAGCCCATGAAACCCCAGCCAAGAGAGCTCACACTTGAGAGAAATAGACAAAACCAGCTCCTACCCAGTATTTACATTCCTCCCCTGTCCTGGCCGGGCTCCAGAGAATAATAATCAGATATATACCTTCAATATTTTCTGTGTGTGAGCAGATTGCCTACTACATGACCGATGGGGACCAAGAATAAGTAAATGGAATTTAATATTATTGTCAAATAAAACTTATTCGTCTTGTATTTAATGATCTAGAGTTATTTTGCTATGTGGCAATTACACAAATCATTCATATATAGCAGAAATAAGATTATTGAGTGATGGTTTATTTACCTTTTTCTAATTTTCCTCTCTATAGCAAATATATTTGTACTGAAATTTTCCCTGACACTAATCCATTTAAGCCTCATCATGCTGCTGAGAGGAAGAGAAGTGAGCTCTGGATCTGGGGCAGTTTTAGTCTTGAATCATAGGGAGGGAGAGAAGAAGAGGTGAAGGGATGGTGGAATATACCTGTGACCTGGGAGAAGTAGGTAAGCACCAGGCTTCACAACAACTGCTTGGGATGGAGGAAGAAGGAACCATGAGATGCTCTAGCTCTGCATCGGCTAGCTATTACAACCAATAAAGCCACGCCTGACACTCAGTGGACTAAAACTGATTATTTATTCTTGCTCATGAGTCTATAGGACATTTAGGGATTCCTTGGGCTCAGGGTAGCTTGACTCCAAGCTGCCGGTGGGTTCAGGTCTGCTGGATGGGCCTTTCAGGCACCTTGGGCCAGCACATTAGCGCAAGACAGGTAAGCAGAGACACGTGATGCTTTCCAGGGTCAGGGCCTGGAACTGGCACAGTATTTCTTCTCCCAGCATTCGACTGGCCAAAATTGATGGAGCACATCAACTCACATATTCAGTAAACTGGGCATATCTCACAGGATAAAAAGAATTACATGATAAGAGCACCTCACCTCTGATATTCTTTCCAAAGTCCCATAACCCCCATCTAATCATGAGAAAAATATGATTAACCCAGATTGTGGTACATTCTATGGGATAATCTGACTAATACTCTTCTAGATAGTCAGTGTTGTGAAAATCAAGGAGGGACTAAGAAACTCACAGACCAAAGGAGACCGAAAAGTAAATGCAGTGTGGTGCCCTGGATTGGTTCCTGAAACAGAAAGAGAATACTGATGGAACACTGGTGAAATCTCAATAAAGTCTGGAGTTTGGTTTTTAACACACACACACACACGCATGCACGCACGCGCGCGCACGCACGCGCACAGACAGGAACACAGGCACACGCAGGCACCTCATTGTCAAACTCTTGAGGAGGAAAAAAGGTAATGAAAGAATCTTAAAGACAGCCCAAGGGGAAAAAACACTTTATCTTCAAAGCATCGACAATTCAACTGAGAGCTCTCTTCTCAATAGAAAAAAAATGGAAGCCAGAAGACAATGAAAAGTGCTGAAAAAAAATCTATCGACTTTGAATTCCATACCTAGAATAGCCCAATGATTTTTTAAAATTATACACTGCTCACAAGAGACACACTTAAAATCTAAGAACACAGAAAAGCTAAAAGCAAAAGGATAATACCATGCAAACTTGACCAAAAAAGCTGGTGGTGTTACCCTAAAATCATACAAAGATTTTAAGGCACAAAGCACTACAAAAGATTAACTGAGACATTTAATAAAGAACAAAGAGTCGATTCAACAAAAAGATATCACAATCATAAATCTGCATGTACCCAATAACATATACTTAAACTATAAAGCAAAAACTGACAGAACTAAGTCTCCACAGCCATAGTGAAAGGATTTAACACATGTCTCTCAATAGCTGATAGAACAAATAGACACACACACACACACACACACACACACACACACACACACAATTAGTAGCAGTACAGAGGATCTGGACAAAACAATAAACGTGATGTCATTGAAATAGAACACTGTGACCTACAACAATTTACATTATTTTTAAGTACAAGTAAAATATGAAACTTCAGATGATGGAAATCAAAGTACATTCTCTGACTAAATGAAATTAAACTATCAATAACAAAAAGATTACTAGAAGATCCCAACTACCCGAGAATTAAGCACTACATCTCAATAATTTACAGGTCAAAAAAATTAAAATGGAAGCTAGAAAATATATTGAACAGGTTAATAATATATGATATTGAAACTCATGGGATGCTAAAGCAATGCTTAGGAGGAAATTTATAGCCATGAAAAGCATATCTTAAAATGAAGCAAAAGCTAAAAATCATTTACATTTACATCTCATAAAGCTAGAGGAAGTACAGTAGGTCAATCCTAAAGAAAGTAAAAAGAAGGAAATAAGTGTAAGAATAGAAATCTGAGGTAGAAAATCAACATACTAATTGATAAGCCCCCAGAAAGACGGAGAGAGGACAAGTTATCAATATCAGGAATAAAAAGGAAGACATTTCTACAGAGCCTACACACACTAAAAAGATAACAAAAAAAAATTATATATTCACCAATAAATTGGCAATTTGGATAAAATGGAGACATTTCTCAAAATTACAATTTGCATATTTGACAAAAGAAATGGATATTCTGAGTAGACTAATATGTATTAAAGAAATTGAAAACATTATTTTCTCAATTAGACTAGCAACAAATCATCTTTTTTACTGTCTTCCAGTTACACATTTTCCAGAATATCATATAGTTGGAACTATATAGTATATAGCTTTTTCAGATTGACTTTCCTCACTTAGCAATACGCACTTAAGGCTCCTTCATGTCTTTTCATTTTATAGTTTATTTTTTCGTTGCTGAATAATATTCCAATGTACTGATGTACCCTGGTTTGCTTATTCATTCACCTACTGAAGGACATCTTGGTTGATGCAAATTTGGGGCAATTATGAATAAACTCATATAAACATTCATGTGCTGATTTTTGTGTGGATATATGTTTCCAACTCATTTGAGTAAATACCAAAAAGCACGATTACTGAATTATCTGGTACAAGTATGCTTAGTTTAAAAAAAAAAATTCCTTCCAAAGGAGCTGTGTCCTTTTTCATGCTCACCAGATGGATGAGAGTTCCTGTGGTGCCACATCCTCATTAGCATTTGGCGTCGTCACTGTCTTGGGTTTTTACCTGTTCTAACGGATGTGTATAAGATCTCCTTGTTCTTTTAATTACAATTCCTTAATGACTACAATGTTGAGCATTTCTTCATGTTTATTTGCCATGGTGAACCTCTTTGCGAGGTGTCTGTTCAGATTTTTTGCCCATTTTTAATTGGGTTGTTTGTTTTCTTATCGTCAAATTTTAAGCTTTCTTTGTATATTTTGGATACTAGTTTTTTTGTGTGTTTTTTTTTAAATCAGAGAAATGTTTTGCAAATATTTTCTTCCAGTTTGTGGCTTCCCTTTTCATTCTCTTAACCTTTTGCAGAGCAGACAGTCTTAATTTTAATAAAGTCCAGTTTATCAATTCGTTCTCTTCTGGAAGCTTGGAGCTTCTTCTGGAGCCTGGAACATAAGGGTCTGTCACCATCCTCAGACTGCTCCCTGAAGTCCCTGACTTCCAAGTCATGCCTCCTCCAGAGCAACAGCCCTCTCACCACCCTGGGGCAAGGAACATCCACAGTCTGCTCTAAGCAGAGGGGGCAGAGGTTTCCAGCCGCTGCACCTTCACACCTGCAGAGGATGAGTGTAGCCCCGCACCTGCTTGGTGCCTCTCCCAGAGCTCTTGACTTCTTGTTCCCCACTGTCACACCAACCACACCCTCCACTGCTGGGAGTTAGCCGTTGCCCTCAGAAGAGAGCTTCTTGGTTTTCCTGGGAATAAGATGTTCCCTCCTTTCTCAAGTCTCTGAATCCCTCTATTTCCTCCCCCAAACCTGCCCATAAAATCGAGTTCCCTTTACAACCCTTCTGGGGGCAAAGGCAGTGTGATAGAATTTCAATTTAAAATGGAACCAGAGGATATGAAATGGAAAATCGCACACATATGCCACCGGGAAGACAAAACTTCAGAACTGAGAGACTGGTTTTTCATAAATGCCTGATTTACAAAAAAACTGATAATATTGGAATTCCTTAAATGACAGGGGTTGCCTCATATCAACCTTGGGAAGTTTTGCTTGTGGTTTCCAGAAGCATGAACAAGAAATGACCCAGGTTGGGTTAATCTCACAAAATTAGCTGAATGGAGCTTTGTTTGTATATATGGACACATTTTGTCTGCTCAGAGAATTTTTAAGGCTGGTCTCCATTTGTTTTTTATTTTAACAGACTCTATCTGAACTCTTCCCTTTTTACATTCCCTGCTCATAAATACAGCCTCCCCCAAACCCTCAAGGGACTCACCTGTAGCTTATTACAGTTTGCATGTCCCGAATTGCAAGTCTTCTGCTATCACCGAATAAACTCATCTTTTTGACAATGTTGAGCTTGTCTCAGTTCACCTCTTTATTTAGGTTGACAACAGGCAGGTGGCAGACTGGCCCTACCCATGCCACTTTAGTTCTGTTTGGTGCAGCAGGCACGCCCGTGTCCCTGTTCAGACCACAGCCCCTTTGTCTTAGTCATCTCAGGTTGCCATGACAAAACACCATAGAGTGGGTGCCTTTAAACAACAGACATTTATTTTTCACAGTTCTGGAGGCTGGGATGTCCAAGATCAAGGTACTGGCAGATTTGGGATCTGGTGAGACCTCTTCCTTGTTTACAGACAGCCACCTTCTCATTGTGTCTTTCCATGGTGGAAAGAGGAAGTTCTGGTCTCTTTTCTTCTTATAAAGACAGTAATCCCATCACAGGAGCTCCACCCTCATAATGTCATCTAAACTTAATTACCGCCCCTCCCAGAGGCCCCACCTCCTAATACCATTACATTGGAGGTTCGACATATGAATGTTCAGAAGACACTGTAAATATATATGTATATACATGTGTGTATGTGCATGTGCGTGTGCGTGTGCATGCGTGCGTGCGTGTGTGTGTGTAGAGAGAGAGAGAAAGAGAGAGAGGAGAGTGAGGTGAAGTGGGGGTTGTTTTGCTTTTTTTAAAAAATGCCTACAGCACCTGGTCTTCCTAGGTGGTCTCCTATCCAAGTACTAATCATGCCTGACCCTGCTTAGCTTCCAAGATCAGACGAGATCGGGTACATTCAGGGTGGCATGACCATAGATGAGAAAGGGACTTTAAAATGGAGCCAGAGCTGCCATCCCAGAGGAACTTCTCTGCATGTCTTATTCCTCTTAATCCTCAAACCTTTGAAATATTATAACAGGGCAAAATAACCTTTGGACTAGGCCCAAAGCAAACAACTGTAAAGATAACAAGAAAGCAGATATTATAACTACTAGACTGATGACTACCGAACTAAAAATTAAAAACATTATTTGGAATTAGTGTCACTATGTCAGCTTATCTGCATCAATAGAAATGCCTTTCTTCTACGATGTCATTATTCCCCTCTTTTTCTCATAAATACCCTCGCCTTTATCTCCAAATCGGAATGCTAGTTGGGCTTCTGCCTGAACCAGTGCTTCCCAAGAAAAGTTATTCTTTTGACCTCAAATCAATGCGTGTTGCCTCTCACTTTGGACTTTTATTTTTAGGTTAGCAACACAAACATTCAGTCCATAACACAGTGAGTGTGTAGTCCCTGGAAAGGTGTCTCCGGCCACATCCATGTGTGTGTGCCTCTAGCTGCACAGAATGAGTAGGAAGAGACAGCGCCCATTTGGGAAATCTCAGAAATTCAAAGCTGGAAGGCTGAGCTTCCTAGTCGTTGCAACCTGACCAGGAAATTGCCACTGAATGCCAAGCTAGCACAAACTGAGATATTAGCAAACACTTTATAGCACTTACTGTACACATGCCAAGTTCTGTCTCTGTGCTTTGCATGCATATGTCATCTCACTCATGCCTCCCAAAAGCCAGTGAGGCAGGTTGTATTATGCTCCTATTTTACAGATGGGAAAACTGAGACAAATTAAGGAGCTTGCCAAAGATCACAGAAATAGCAAAAAGGGGAAGCCAGGATTCAAGCCCAGGCCCTGGGGTCCCAGAGTCCCTAAGCTATGCTGTTCCCTCAACTCCCTCATGTGAGTCGTGGGGGAACCAAGGTCCAGAAAAGTAAAGTTCACACAGGTATTAAAGAGTGACGGCTTTATTTTAATAGAATTCTGCAGGAGCTCTGACTAAGCTGGAAGCTACTCTATTCACACCTCCTCAGGAATGGTGTGTGTGCAGTGGCGGAGTGGGGCAGAGGGAAGAGTAGTTGGAAGAGGACAGGAAAGCTGGGCTGGAATGGACTGGCAGAGTTCCAGGCAAGTCTGTACTGCCCACTGCTGAGGGGGAGGCAGTCAGGAAGGAAGCCCTAGGTGAATGTCGTTCCAGGCCCAAGAACTGGCCCAAGGTGGGTCCCCTGAGACTTCTGGAGATAGGAAAGTGGAAGGGAAGCAGCCCTACCCATTCTCCCAACCCAAACCCACACCCTGCACACCCAACCAAAGAGATTTTTTGTCACCAGGACCAGAGGCCTTCTCTGAGCAAACTGTAACACCAAGTCTCTGAGGCCAGAATCAAGATTGTCTGGAAGCTGAGAAAGTTAGCAAGGGCTTTGCAGACACCCTCTCCAATCCCTCTGGTTACAGATGATGAAATTGAGACCCAGAGAGGAGGAGGGGCCTATGCAGCTAGAAGCATGGAGGGAGGAGAGCCTGACCAGGTCACGTGTCCTCCCCTTTTGGGGTATGTCTGTGTGTAAGCACGTATGTGTACATGTGCAAGGGACAGCATGTTAGACAATTTGCATAGGTAATAAAGGGTTGGGATATTTCGGTTTTCTCACTGATCTCCTAGTCAACTCCCAGACTTCTTGATCTGCTGGCCAGTCCCTCTTCTTGGTGGGAATTCATTTGCAAGAGGAGAGCAGTGACTATGATGGGTATTTTATACAGACGAGAGGCTTCAGTACCTCCTTTGAATTCTGGGAAGCTTGCCAACTTCCTCTCAAGCTCAGCTTCTCCATCTCCAGGAGGAACCTACAGTATTAGGGAAGTAAAAACATAGGCCTGAGGAAGAGAAGGAGGGTCCAAATAGCCTCTCTTTCCAGGCTGACCTGAGAACAATGGAAGCAAGGGGAGACCAGGCCCTGTGCTCCACGGCAATCCAAGTTCTCTCTGTCCCTCATCCAGTTCCTGAGTAACCTGAGGGTACAAGGAGTTTGGGAATAGGGCAGGTGCACCTGCAAAAAGAAGCAGTGGCAGTGGTGGGGAGGATGTTCGTTCACAAGGTTTTCTTCACTAACTTGAAGATCATCTTATGGAAGGGAGTGGGCTGATTTTGTCTGTATCTTTCCTTTCTTGACTCAAGTAAAGGTATTACTGCTCCAGAAAATATAGACATTTATATTTAGAAAAGAATGTGGTTGTTCTGTAAGTACTGATACATAATGATCTCCAAAGAAACTAAGCTACTTGAAGAACAGTTTGTATAAATCACCCCCACCTACTGACTGTGGTTATCACTGGGTGGGGAGAGAAAAGAAACCGCCAGCCCAAGAAAAGATCATACCTGCCAAGAAGGACTCCTTTTGTTTAACTGGGCTTAAATTCATAACCAGAGACTAACAGCCATTGTTTGCAGAGGTCCCTCATGCACACTGCATATCAAGGGATAGCCACAGACTGAGCTGTCAGCCTCCTGCACTGTTTTTCTATGGTCTGTGCCAACCCTCAGAAGAGAGCTCCTAGGATAGAAATTTAACCAATGGGCTGAAGACCTGCCCCATCCAATCAGGGCTGAGCAACTAGTCCTCATTTGCATCTTTACTGACCAATCAGAATGTATAGAACAGACCAATCAGGATAGTGCTATTTGAGCCAATAAATTCTGTGAATTTAGATTCTTCATCTGCATGAAAATGGACCAGTGAGGGATGGGTGCTGGAACTTCTCTTTACATAAGCCAGTCTACTCTGTGCCTTGGCTGCGAACCTGGCTGTTTTTGCAGACTGATCTCCTAACACCTGAGGCACTTTGCTTGCGCTGCCTCAGCCGAGCTGTTTCATAATTGACCCGTATCACGGTTGAGCTGTTTCAGCCAAGTTGTTCCACAGCCAAGCCGCTTAACTATTGAGCAGTTTTCACTGACTAAAGCTCCTACCCTAACCTTAGCTCAAATTGGGAATTTCTGTTGTTGGACTGACAGCAACGATCTTTGGTTGACAAAACTGGGGAGGGTAAGGAGGGAGCTCTCTTTTTTACTCTATGTATTGCTATAATATTTGAGAGTTTTTACAATGAAAATGTATTTATAAATTACCTGTGTAATTTTTTAAACACCGAGGTTAAAAAAAAAATGTTGATGGTATTTAAAATCAAAACTCCTCCCCACCAAATGAGAAGAGTGGCTAAAAGTGTGAGCAGATGGATATAAATCATAAATCTGCTTCCCATGACTATCACCCCAGTTAGTTCTAATTCTGCGTGCTTGCACACCTCACAAGACAACACTGCTGGAAGGATGGAAAATTCCCAGCATGTGTACTGTTCCTTCCTTCCCACACTCAAAACACATAGTACTAGTTGCTAAAAAGTTCCTAGGTGATGCCGATGCTGCTGCCCCAGGAACCACACTTTGCTAATCACTGGTTTAGAGCATGACTTTGTCCTGCTGCCCCTGCTTCCCTGGGCCTTCTGTATGAGAGCTGGAGGGAATTCACTAGAAGCAGAGGTGCCCATCAGGTGAGTACCAGTCATGTCACTGCTTTGGTCTTACCAGAGTGGAGTTGGGAGCCAAGACATGTGGGCCAGGCTTCAGGCTGGCTCATCCTGCAGCTCCTCCCTGCAATGCGGTGGGAAGCACCTGGGCTGAATGTTTTCTGGTTTAAGTTCCAATACCACTGGTTATGTGAACCTTTAAACTCTAGTTTACCCATCTCCATATTTGTCCCTAATTCATAAGGTGATGGTATAAATTAAGTAAATTGTATTTTGATAGCAACCATTTTCTTGTTTATCACTTCACACAGCTTTACAAGAATGGGATCTTCCAGCCAGAGAGCCATTTGTTTTGAGCTATTGATAATGAGTTTGGAGTATAAAAATGGAAGTAAGGATTAGAATGGAGTTGAAGTGCTCCAAATGCACTTCAAAAGACTTCAATATGTCTGAAAAAATCTAGGTGGGAGGAGCCAGGAGTTAGTGAGTTGGGGTCACTTGGGGAGAAAAGAGAAAGGTTAAAAAAAAACCCTATCCTATCCTAGCCTACCAGTCCAATGGCATGAAATGGAGGAAGGGTGTCCAGACAACAAAATATCTGCGGAGGATTTGTACACTCCTTTCCTTTTTCATCTCCTTTGCCCTTTCAATGGATTCTTTCATAAAATCTACATTATTTATTATTTTCTGAGTGTATTCTTTAGAAAACTCAAAGAGATGATGAATTCTGCATCTGTTGCTGAATAATTCCAGAGACAACTCCCAGAGAAGGTGAGACTGAAGCAAGGACACAAGCGACCTTGGGTTTCTTGTATTTGAAGCAAGTACTTGCCTGACTCCAATATCCTGATCCTCCAGATGCCAGCACTGGTTCCCCTGCCACCACTGCATTGTTCACAATTGCCAGAGGATTTCATTTTTGTTTAAAGCTCTCAGGTGCTTTGTAATAGGAAAATAGATAAGAAATACTTTTCTAGCTAGAAGGGACTGGAGGTGCTCTCCTGGAAAGAGTTATGAAGACAGAATAGAAACAGTCTGTTATCTGCAGAAAAGACCGGTAACTTCATAGCTCCAAGGCAAGTTATGTGAGCACACTTCCCAAAGCCCAGGCTGAGACAGAGGAACCTGAGAAGAAACTTCAGCTCCTTCTTGCAGGGCACAGCTCTGGAGCTGTCCACCGGCACCAAGCAGCCCCCTCCATGGCTACCACACCCAATGCAGTTACAGACATAGCAGCCAATGATAAGAGGAGCAGTGCAGCCACAAGAGGCGACATCAGCTTGTGATTTCCGATTCAGTTAGGCCAAAGCTGATAAGGAGAGGGGGCTGTCCATGATGGCCATACTGCCTGGCTGCTGCTGAGTCCTGAGCCTTCAGAGCCTAAGTTCTTGGTCCGCATTCATTTCACTCATTTATACCTTTCTTTCTTATCCATCCATCCATCCATCCATCCATCCATCCATCCATCCATCCATCCACTCATTCATCCATTTGCTTTATTTAATGAGTCGAGCATTCTTTTAACATTCTTTTATCTGGTGATGAGTGGAATAATGAGTAAGATCTACTCTCTGCTTCCCCAAAACTTACTGTGGAAGGGCAGAGGGTCACAGCAAGCATGTGACCTGAGAATGCTAATACAAAGATGCAGGATAGCATGATTGCTGTTACATTCTATAGGCAGAGAGGGGGACAGAAAAGTACATATGGGAAGGAAGCAGAGCCATAGAGTAAATTAGTTAAATCTCTTGACTTTATTTTTTTTGAATGTCCTTAGGAC
This sequence comes from Rousettus aegyptiacus, assembly GCF_014176215.1. Lineage (NCBI taxonomy): Eukaryota > Metazoa > Chordata > Mammalia > Chiroptera > Pteropodidae > Rousettus > Rousettus aegyptiacus. The sequence goes on from NW_023416309.1 coordinate 72,434,768, forward strand.
TGCTGGGAAATGAAGGGGATGAAATAAAACACATGCAAGCCTTTGCAAAAGTAGTGACGTTTCCTTTAGCTGCAAGTGACAGAAACCCAACTCAAAAAAAGGCTTAATTTAAAAAAGGGAGTAAATTTATTGGAACATTTATGTGAAAAATTTAAGAGTAGATCTAGGCATCAGGGTTTTGAGCATAGCTGAATCCAGATGTTCAAACAATGCTGTCAGCCATCTGTCTCTTTCCATTTACCCATTAAGCCAAATCAATGACAGGATAGTCTGTGAGCTTTAAAAAGGTCTAGAAATGTTTTTGCAGGGTCCCAAAATATTGCTTGGCTTCAATATGTGAGGAAAAAAAGAATATGACAAACTAGCAACATGTCACCTTGGAGGTACTCTGCCCCCTAGCACTGCTCTCTCCTAATTGTCAAGGCCAGCAAATGCCTTTTCTTCTTTTGCATCTGTGTCCTCTCTGCACTCTGACAGCATTGACCATAATTTCCTTGACACTCTCTCCTTCCCCAGCTTCTGCAGCACTCCACTTTTCGTCCTGTCTCTCTGACTTTTTTTTGTTTTTTTGGTCTTCTCTGCTAGACAAAGGATGATTAGGGGTAGACCAGAAGGGTTGGGAAGAGAATCCCACAGCACAGGTGAAGGCCTGGATCACTGAGGAGTGGTAGTCATTCAGGACTTCTGGGAGGGGTCAGAGCGAGGGGTAAAGCCTGAGGCTGGAGATTAAGGAAGAGCCAGATCAAGAAGGTTCTTGCGAGTCACAGTAAGGAGTTTGGCAGTTCTCTTGAAAGTAATAGGGAGCCATTGAAGGTGTAATGTTATCAGATTGTGTTTCACTATCAGAAAAAGACCTTTGGCTGCGAGGTGGAGGCAGCATTGAAGGGGGACATCAGGCTATTGATGTAACTTAGGAGAAAGACAACAGTGGCTTGATGAAGCAGGGACAGGTGGGAAAAGGGGGCAGATTCACAAGTTATTAACCAGAAGTGGTACTGTTTAGATGTAATTGGTGAGGGAGCTGGGGGTGTTAAGGATGACAATCAGGCTTCTAATTCTGAGGTGAGGAGGAGAAAAGTAGGTTTAGAGGGTGAGATGATGAGCTTGGTTCATATAAATTGAGTTGTAGGTGCTTGGATGAGCTTGGTTCATACACATTGAATTGGAGGTGCTTGAGGACCATTTGGCTGACAATGGTTAGAGGTGGGGATGGTTGAGCTTGGGAAAGAGGTCAGGGCTCCCTGCATCACTTCCCGGTCATTATCAGAGGAGATCATGTAGAGGCCCCCCTACTGCTCGATTAGAATAGGGAAAATCCAGTGACCATGGGTGACCACAAATGCTTCTCTAAGAGCAATCACACAGCAGGATGTATTCTGGGAGGAGCTTTGAGGCCCTTGTGGAAGGGGAAGGAAGAGGAGGGGACAGAGCTGGGCCTAGGCTTTTCTCTGCAGATCTAGAGACTGAAGTTGAGACTGAAAACATCAGTGTGGGCTCCTCTAAGATACTGGGTTCTCTGGAACTGGCAGCCTCCCTGGCAGGACTGTGGTGAACTAATTGGCTAAAGGACTTGGGAAGCAAGCTGCAGCAGCTGAGCCAAGGTAGGGACTTACTGGGGTGAGGTTTCCTGGGAAGGAGCTGGGAAAAATGGATCTGAGCAGAGTAGATGGGGGTGACTGGAGGAAGGATACTGGAGGGGGATCCTGTGGAGGGCTGAGACACATCCAGCTCTTATGAACATAGGGCCTAGCCTTTCTGAGAAGGATTACCCAGATCTGGTGACTACTAGGACTGCTCTGCAAAGTTTAGATTGTTCAGCCCATTTCCACAAGAAGAAAGGACACAGAACCCTGTGAGAAGACCTCTCCTTTCTTCTTCAAATACTGCAGATGCCAATAATAATAAGACTAATGATACATGCCTGGTGCTGTGGAGTGCACTCATTATCCGATTGGATTCTCACAAACAATTGGAGGTAGGCTGGGCACATGTTTTAATGCTCATTTTATAGGTCAGGAGGCTGAGACTTAGAGAGATGAAGCAACTTGCCAAAGATTGCAGAGTGGGTAAGCAAGGCATAGGACTCAGAATGAACCTTCTAGGTCCCCTTCTGCACCCCATTTGGGACGTCATCTCTCCATCCCTCTCTTGGGGAATTTGGAGACAGTCGCGCTGGTCTGGACTTTCACTCCACACACATGGATTGAGCATCTTCTACATGTGCAGCCAATGCCAGAGTCCAACCAAGGCCAGGTCTCTTCCCTTGAGAAGCTGACCAACAAATACAGAAAGTAAAATGTGCCAGGACCCTGGGTGAGGTGGTGTGCAAAGGCAGAGAGACCTTTGGGTGCAGGATCAGGGAGAACTCTGTGAAAGGTGTATCTGAGCCTTGAGGGAGGTGTGCAGACATGAGGCAACAGGCATCCAGAGCAAAGTGTGCAAACCCATGGAGTAGGAAAGTGGGTGTGAAAGTTGACATTAAAGGAAAGAACAGCTAGATTTGGTTGCTGAAGTATGGAGTTTATGGAGGACTTACAGGCGTGGGCCTGTTCCATTTATTTGGCCCTAAGTGGTTTTTGAATATCACCTCATTTAGTCTTCACAGTAATCCTATGAGGTAGGTGCTAGTATTAGGTCTCCTTTAAAGATAGGGAAACTGACCCCCCCAAAAAAGAGTGATGATTATTATGTGATGTGATAGAAGCGTTAGCTAAAGCTATGGTGGTAATCATATTGCAATGTATAAATGGATTAAATTAATATGTGTACATCTTAAACTTAGGCAATAATATGCCAACTATATATCATTAAAATTACATAAATAAATATTGATTAAACTGAAAGAAAAAGGTAGGGAAACTGCAGCAAAAAGTTTTTAAACAACTAACCCAAGTTGCCATAGCAACAGAGAGAGTTGAACCCAGGCAGTCCAGCACCAAATGCCACCTGCCAGGCCACTTTGCCACACAGCCTCTCATCAAGGCCTGCCACTCACCTCTGTTGTCTCTTGTTCCCCAAGAGAGCTCCTGGCTGACATGGTGGACATGAATGCCAGGCTGTGGTCATCGCCATTTGGTCCCCAAAGCTTCCCAGTCTGCATGCGGGCCTTGTCAGATTCCTCCCAGCCTCCCTGCCCAGGAACAATGCTCCCCAGCTCCCCAGACTGGCTCTCCAATATCCAGGTGTTTCCTTCCCAGCCAGTAGCAGATGTGGAGGAGGAAACAAGCCTGCCCCATCTGCAGGAGACAGCCACAGGGGAGCAGGGACCTCATTTCCCTGACCCTGAAGGATCTGGAAAGCCCAAGTGGGCCTCCAAGTTCTGCATTTCCATTCCTTTCTCCCCTCACTGTGAGTCCACTCATCAATATTCTAAACCAGAGAACCAGATGTGTTGTCTGGCAACTTTGACCGTTTCCATGGATAGAAAAGATCAGAGTACTGGAAATAGCATCTGCCCCTGAACCCTTAGGGGTGTGAAGCAGCACGTGTGGGTAGAAAGCAAAGTGGTCTGATATGGGGAGCCAGGGAAGTGGCAGGCTCAGAAGGTCCCTTCTCTCTGTGCCAGAGTGGTGTGTGAAGGACAGGAAAGAGGCAGAAGTGCGGTCCTGGGAAACTCCATGTCTTTCTTCCTAGGTTTATTCCAAAAGGGGTGGCCACGGGAAGGTCTAGGTGGCAGTAGTTCTGTCTGAACAGCCTGTCCTAGGAGCCAGCGATGGGGGGTTGAGGTGCAAGGGTGAGCGGGGGATCGTCAGCACTTGGGACCTTCACTGTGAAACACCGATCCTGAGCCGGGCGTCTTTACATCCTCTTCCAAACCCTGCTTTCTTCAGTCCTTACTCTAGCCGGAAACCTTCCCTGTATTATCTTACACCTACGTATGGGCAGCGGCAGCTGTGAACACACTCCCATCGGCTTCTTCCTGCTGTGTCCCACAGAGCCTCTGCTACGGTTTTGTGGACAGCCTTGGGCCTACTTTATCCTAAGGGTAAAGTGTGTTTGCACCTGCTCTGAGGACTGTTCATTGCAAATGTTCTGTATTTAAGGAGGAATGCCCTCTGAATCCCAATTTATTCATTCACTCATTCATTCACTCTTTATTTTTCTCTGGTCTCATCCCTCTGTTAAGAACTATGAAGGGTTCAAGATTTTACTCCACTTGTAACTAACAAGTTAGCTTGCCACAGTTTCAAGGGCATTGGCAAAAACACAAGACTTTTGAAGGCAGAGAACACGAGACTCTAAGGTCAGAGTCAAAGGACTTTATTACTCACAGCACAACCAGCAGCATGAGTGTTGTGGATAGAAAAGATGATTCCCCTTGCCCTGTAAACGCCATCGGGGCAGCACTGAGGTGGAGCCAAGTGGATGCTGTGTGTCACAGCTGAGGAGCCCTGAACTTAGGAAACCCAGTTTTCACAATGGGTTGCCGGCAAATCTGCCCAACATTTGCCCTGGAAGGAGACGTTGTCTCTAATATACTGGATGGCAAATAAATTTGCCCTCTGCCCTGGAGGGAGGCACTCTGTCTCTTCCAAGGCCGTTCACCATACAAACCTTCTTGAAGAGATGATCTGGAGCAAAAGCTCACAAGCTATGCATAAACCTGTGTGGAATTGTCTGCCAACACCCTCCTACTGTCCCCTTACTATTACGCCCCAGCTGCATCGTCCCTTGAAAACCTCAGACATCTCACATGTTAGTGCCTGGCTGCACGCTCCCTTTGCCTGGAACGTGTTTCCTGCACATATCGCCCAGCTTGCTCCCTTTCCCCTGCAGCTTTCTACTCAGATGGAACCTCTTCAGTGAGACCTCCCTGATCGCCCTTTTAAAAACTGCACTCCCCCACTCTGGAACCCCACATTCCCCTTCCCAGCCTTATTCTTATAGCAGTGATCATCATCTAACATACAATTTAATGATTGAGTTTGTCCCCTCACTACATACCCACTGGAGTGCAACTTTTAGGAGAGCAGGCATCTGTCTATTTTAAGTTATTGCCATGTCTCCATTACCTAGAATAGTATCTGACATATAGAAAGGGCTCAATAAATATTCATTGAATGGATAAATGAGCCCATCCATTTATTTATTTGGTCTTCTATTGAAGACCTAGTTTTCCTACCTCACGCCTGTAGGACAGTATCTAGCATATAATAAGGCTCAATAACTATCGAATAAATGAAATTGCAGGAATGCTGTGCACAGTGTAGGGTGAGAGGCCTCAGTGTGGTGACCGTGAGGCTTTTCCCAAGTTTAGGGATTTGCCCCTTGGCCACTTTCCACGCTGTCTATGCCAGGTGCTGGAATCTTCCTGACTGGTTGCAGAGGCTTGTATGTTTCTCTCCTGTGATGTCACATTCTTGTTGTGACTGGGGGACCTGGGAGAGAGCAGGACATGCGAACTGAGCTCTGATGCGCCATTTGCTTGGTCAGTGGCACAAAAGCGGCAGTAAAACTTTGTAGCCAGGTTGTCCAAGGTGGGGTCTGAGACAGACTCTCATGCACAGATGGCAAAGGTGGCCGCCAAGTGAATGTGGCAGAGCATGATGTCTGTGTCCCAGTTCCCATGAAATATCTGTCTCCTTTGCCATTACTCTGAGTTTCAACATAATGTTTCCTGTGCCATTTGTCCTACCAGTGAAATGTGACAGACTTGTTTCTGCTCCCCAGCCTGAGAGCAACTTGGGAACACTGACCCGATCTTGTTTTCATGAGTGCCCAGTAGTCATTCATTCAATATTTATTGAGGGCCTTTGATGGGATGTAAACAATGTCAGTTAATGGGGACACAGATGTGAATATAACAGTCATGTCCTCATGGAGCCTGTGTTCTAGCGGTGGCAGCCAGACACAGTACGTCAGGTGCTTTGGAGAAGTAGAGAGGTGCCCCATAAGTGTTTGTCGAATGACTCGCATGGACACTGTGGGCCAACCCCAATGTCCAGCTCACATCAGGCATTCTGTAACTAACTCTCATGGATTGCAGACTTGTCTGCCTCCCAAAGCCCAGTAGGGAGTGTGGCTGATGCTGCAGACAATGTGATAATAGAAAATGCAGTGCAGTAGGGAGGGCGGGCGTCGAAGGCCTGGCAGGTGTATGGCCCTTCTATACGGCAGCTGCAGTTCCATGCCCCCTGATGATTGCAGCGTGAATCATGGGCCCGGTGTTACCAGATCTTCTAGTTGTTCCTTTTAAATAAAAGCTGGGAGTCTATTTTAATGTGAAATTTGACTTCTAAATGTTGGCTGCAGATTCAGGTCTTCCCGGGAAGGGACCTGATAGACCAAAGGAAGGGTGAGAAGAATGCTTGTTTTTCACTGCATAAGCCACTTGTACCTTTTAGATGCTTACCATAGGCACGGTTTTTAATGTGAAAAGTGAATTTTAACAATATGCTAGGCAGAGCGCATCTCTGGTCTCCCGTGTGAAATGGGTGTGTTGTCAGCATGTTGTGAATATCAAGTCTGTATGAATGAGAGTGTGCTGGTCATGGGCTGGGAGTGTGGCAAGCAGGGCTGGTAGACCCGTGTCTCACTTATTTATCTCTAAACTCCCTGGCCCTGCACAATTTCTGTCACATGGATGCTCTTTGTTCCAGAGATGCTCTTTGATTTATTCAGCAACCTGTCACTCAAAACACTGCCAGAAACTAGAAAAAGAGCCAGAGGGCCTCTGAGCAGCATAAATAGATGTTCCAAGTCTGTGAATGGAAGTTTCACACTCTTTGCATAGATCGGTTTCTAAGTCTTTGTTTCATACAAGACAATCCCATGTGCTTCTCTGGCTTCTCAGCCTTCTGCAAATTGGCAGTTGGGTGGAAGAACAGAGATGGTTGAGACGGGGCTCCAGCCAGAGGGGCCTGTGTGCAAATTAGAAAGAAGCATCCCCTCCGAGCAGACAAGTTACAGCAAGTGCCTCTTTGGATGAATGAATTACAAAACCTGGTCCTCCCTGGCTCAGTAAATTATCAAAGGGCCAGTGAAACGGTGGGCTGGACGGCAGCCCCCATTCATCCACCATGTTCAAGACTCAGCCCCCACTGCTGAAACAGGAATCATACATGGGAATTCAGAAAGGAGCCATGCAGTGTAGGATGGAGACTTCCTTTACCTACCAATAGCCCTTGATGTCTTCACCATGTTATTGCATGGTACATGCAGTCAGCTCCTATGAGATTTGTCGAGAAAATCTTCAGAGGTATGTTTGAGTGCTTAAATGGGCAAGCTTTCTTTCCTAGGAAACTTATGTCATCCTGAAATGAAGACAAATGAAATGCTGATACGTTTTGAGAATGCCTAGGTTCTGCTTGTTTCCATTTCCTGTCACAATGAAAGCTTGTCCCCTGATGTTCGCCCCAACACCAGCGTGGTCAGCAGACCCAAAGAACAGGAAATAGATTACAGAGTTCCCTGCAGAAGAGCAAAGAGGTGGCACAAAGTATCCCCAGCACAAATATATACAAGCACCGAATAAGTGTTTGATGAATGAATGAGTGAGCAATTGAATGAATAGACAAATAAATAAGGAGGCTTTCTAACACTGATTGTTTAAGCTTTTTAAAATTTTACTTTCAATGAAATATCAGCTCAGGACACCTCAAATTTACACAGTAAGTCTGAGACATGCACTCTTTTTTAATCTATGTCTCTGGCTTTTTTTCCTTCAAGGCTGCTCAATTGTTCATTATTAGCTGATTCTGCCTGCACAGAGTTCACCCATGTGTTCATTTTACTTTGCTAAGTCAGAGGGTACTTGCTGAGGTTTGGAGGGAGAAAGTAGGGGTATGGAGGGCAAAGGAGGTGGCCATGATCACACACCCCAGGTTGAGATATGACCTCTAGCCCTGGTTTCCTCATTCATTGGCCATGTGACTTCTGACAGACACTTGACTTTTGTTCATTCATCACATGTTTCTCCAAAATATATATTCATTGTCTACTGGATGCCAGTACTGCCCTAGGTACTGCAGCAAATAAGGCATACCAGAACCCAGTGTTTGTGGTCTCACTTCCTAATAAGTTGCCAAAAAAACTAAAAAATACACAGGAAACTTTCTGATACTGATAAATGCTCTGAATAAAATTAAAGAGTATGCCAAAGCGTGACCGGAAGGGCTATTTTAGATAGATTGGTCAGGAAAGTCCTCTCTAAGGAAGTGACATTTAAAATGAGACCTGAAAGTTGATAAGAAGCCAGCTGTGGGGAAGCTAGAGGAAAGGTATTCTAGGCAGGGTATGCAAAGGCCCTGAAGTAGGATTGAATTTGGCAAGTTGGAATAGCACAAAGAGCCGTGAGGCCAGAGCCTGGTGAGCCAGAGGGAGAGGGGGATGAGACAAGGCTTGGAGAGGTACACTGGAGACAGACCAGGCAAAATTCAGGCAGACTGAGGATTGCGGAGTTTACTATAAGATCTAAGAGAAGGAATTGGAGGTCTTTAATCAGGAACTGAATCATAGTGGGGAAGAGTGAAAGTTGGGAGACCCACTGGGGGCACTGCCATAATCTGAGCACGAGATAATGGTGGCTTGAACTCAGTGTGGGCAGTGGGGTTGGAGTGGAGGTTATTAAGAGCATTGTTCATAGCCACTAACAGAGGATCTGGGAACTCTACTTTCTGGGTCCCACTTGGGAAGGTTCTCTTGACTTCCTTCCACCACTGGATTGGGGGGCAGGGCCCAGATCTGCCCTGTCACCACTGCCTGTCCATCTTACATGGTGGCTCTAACCACACAGCGTTGCCATTTTCCAGCTCCTCTCCCCAGACTGGGAACACCCCACTGTCAGCCATAGTCTTTCAATTACAGTTGAATGTTTATGTTTGAATTTTCATAGCTCATTCAGATTTCAATGTCTACTCTTACCACAAAAACATGCCACACAAGGATCATTTTTAGAGAGAACAAATAGTGTGAATGCTGGAATGCTCGACACATTCCTTTCTTTAGCAGAGTTTTGGGTCCCTGATCTCTGTGTCCAGCCCTTTATCAAAATGTTGCCATCAAATTGTCTGACATTTTATCTGGTGCTTTTGGGTGTCCATCTCACAAACAAAGGAGGAGGCTGCCGCTCAGAGAGAGCCACACAGGTGAGGATGGGAGAGCCGGAACTTGGATCCAGTTCTTCTGATTCCGGTCGGTCATGGTCAGCCTCACAGCTTAGCAGTCCCGGGGGCCCAGGAAGTGAGAGAAGAGAAATTATTTTAAGATTTTTATTGTTTCCCCCTCCCCCATTTTAAGTTACACAATCAGTGCAATGCAATGGCAGTGTTTTTAAGTTGAGTGGTGGGCTCGCAAGTGTCCATTTTATTGCTATGTTTCACAACTTACATATACCTCAGCTCTCTCAATTCTGTCCCATCTGTCATGCAATAAAGTCAAACATATTCAATACTAAGAAATCAGAAGATGTAGAAATGTATTAAAATGAAAATTTCCTATAACCTCATCAAAAGTGGTAATATTTTTTGTAGCTTAATGTGTAGCATTACAAGATAAAGGACTCTTATACACACATACAAATAAGTACAAGTAAAACTGTGGAAATTTGGATTAAATTGTATCAGTGTCAATATCCTGGTTATAATATTATTCTGTAGTTTCACAAGATGTTGCCATTGGGGGGAAGTGGGTGAAGGATACACAGGGTCTCTCTTGTTTTACTTCTTATACCTGCATGTAAATTGACATTATCTCAAAATTTAATGTTTAATTTAAAAAACAGCTCTTCTTTAAAACAGAACATCGATACTATTACCTTCCTTCCCCCCTCCCCCCAATTTTTGTAGTGTTCAAATTCCCAATTTCCTCTAGTATAGTTTTTTTTGGTAATAGTTTGAATTGAGATCCAAAGTTCACACATTCACTTAGTTGATAATGTCACTAAATCCTCGTTAATCTATAGCCCCCCCCCCCCATTTATCTTCCTGTCTCCCCTTGCCACCACTATCTTATCTTCCTCGAAATTCATTTGTTAAAGAAAACAGCATTCTGTATAGTTTCTCAGAGTCTGGATTTCTCATCCTGGCAGTATGTATTAGCATGTTCTGTATTTCCTATAAATTAGTAATTGCCTATAAAGGCTTATTTGCTTTTAGGATATGTAAAATCATGAGGAAGTTTAAAAAAACAAAATGGTTATAAAGGGTGTATATTGAAATATTAGTCACCTTCCCACCTTGATTCCTTGGGTGTCTTCCCAGAAGCAGCTAGCATCTTGTGTGTAAAGGATCTGGTTTTATAAAGCTGTGAGAGTACAATTGAATGAGCATTCTGTTGTTGTTGTTGTTGTTGTTTTATTTTTTTGTTTTATAAATTCTAAAATTGGTAAAAACTTTTTAAGCATATAAACACAGGAGATGTGGCCCTCCCTTTGAAAAAGATACTTTAATTTTTTATTTTTAAAATTTACATGCAGTGAAATGGGCTGTTTTTGCAATACAATTATATGAGTTTTAACACGTTAGATAGATTTACGTGAACATCACCAAATTCAGGATATAGAGCAGTTTCATCACCCCCCGAATTCTTTCTTGCCCCTCTGTAGTCAACCCTTCTCTTTACTCCAACCCCTTACAATCACTGATCTCTTTTCTGACCCTACAGTTTTTCCTTTTCTAGAATGTCATGTAAATGGAAGTGTACAGCAGGTAACCTTTTGAGTCTGGCTTCTTTTATTCAGCATAATGTCTTCGAGAGTCACACATGTCGTTGCTTGTATCCATAGTTCATCTCTTTTTATTGCCAAGTATGCCACCATATGGATGTATCACAGTTTGCTTCTCCATTCACCCGTTGAAGGCATTGGATAATATCCAGTGTGGGGCAACTGTAAATAGAGTTGCTGTACATATCTATGAACAGGTTTTTGTGTGAATGAAAGTTTTCATTGCTCTAGAGGAAGTAGTTGAGAGTAGGATTGCAGGATCATGTAGTAAGTAATATTTAACTCTAAGAGAAATTGCCAAACTTTTTTCCAGAATGGCTGGGCCATTTTGCATTCCCACCTGTAATATATAAAAGTTTCCGTTCCTAAACATCCTCTCCACCACTTCGTATTGTCTTCTTTTCAATTTTAGTCATTCTGATAGGTGGTATCTTATGATTTTAGTCTGTATTTCCCTGATGGCTAATAACATGCATTTTTTTCTTGTGTTTCTTTGTCATTCACATATTTTTTTTTTTTGATGAGCTATCTTTTTAAATATTTTGCCATTTGAGGATATTATTGGTTTTATTACTGTTGAGTTTTGAGAGTTTTTTAGATATTCTGGATACAAGTTCTTTGTCAAACACATGATTTGAAAATATTTTTTCCAAGTCTGTACTTTGTCTTTCATAAAACTAAAGTTTTTAATTTTGGTGAAATCCAATTTATCAATTTTTTTCTTTTATGGATCATGCTTTTGGTGATATATCTAAAAACTCTTTCCCTGACCCAAGGTCATAAAGACTTATTCTTATGTTTTCTTCTACAAGTTTATAGTTTTAGATTTTACATTCAGATCTGTGATACATTTTGAGTTCATTTTGGTTTCAGGTGTGAGGTTTAAGTTGAGATATTTTCTTTCCTTTTCTTTTCTTTTCTTTTCTTTTCTTTTCTTTTCTTTTCTTTTCTTTTCTTTTCTTTTTTCTTTTCTTTTCTTTCTCCCTCCCTCCCTCACTCCCTCCTTCCCTTTCTTCCTTCTTTCCTTCCTTCCTGCCTTCCTGCCTTCCTTCCTGCCTTCCTTTTTGCATATTGATGATCAACTATTCCAATACCATTTGTTGAAAAGACCATTCTTTCTCCATTGACTTGTTTTTGCAACTTTGTCAAAAATCAATTGCCATATCTATATGGGTCTATTTCTGAACTCTCTGTTCAATTGATCTGTGTCTTGATCTGTGTCTAATTCTTCACTAATAACTTTATAGTAATTCTTAAAACAGAGATGAGTCCTCAAATTTTTTTTTAATTGTTTGGCTATTCCAGTTCCTTATAAATTTTAGAATTTGCTTATCTGTATTTACAAAAAAAAAAAAAAACACTGCTGGTAATTTTATTGGAATTATATTAAATCTATAAATCAATTTAGAGAGAACTGATATCTTAACTCTACTAGGTCTTCCAAGTCATGAACATATTATGTGTCTCCACTTATTTAGGTCTTTTAAAAATTTCTTTAGATAACTACACGGCCACCACAGCCACCACTGCTGCTGCTACTGCTGTTGCGGGATTGCCTGCGGGCTGTAGCAGGAAAAAGTGGAAAAGAGAAAGGAAACTTCCCCCTTCCCCGCGCCCCCGCCCCTACCCTCTACGCACACGCTACCCCACTCGCCAGTTCTTAGGGGACCACTTTTTACTCCTCAAGTCAGAAAGAGAAGGCTTTTATTCTAGTTCTTTCTGTCTGCCCTCAGAGTGCACTTCTGGGTTTCAGGCTGTCCTTTGGATCTAGACCAGAGTAAAATGGGAAGGGAGTTGGGCAAAAAATTTATTGCCAGATTGTTCTTACTTCAAGTACTGGTTTCCTTCCCCATTTTGCCTTCTATCTTTTACTTTCGAGAATCCCCAGATAGCTATTTCATGCACACTATCTAGAGTTTTTAGTTGCATTCAGTGAGAGAGTTCCAGTGGAGTGTACTTACTCTATCTAAACCAAATCTAGAACCTCCAACGTCACAGTTGATGTTTACTTTTTCCTGACTTTTTAAAACATGTATATGCAAATTTAGAAATATACTTTTCAAAATTAATGTGTTAACTGTTTTGTTACCTACTGTTTAAAATGAACACTTCTAAAAATCTTTTTAATTCAGTAAATATAGATATATATCATTATTTTTATGTATGCATAGTATTACATTGCACGGGTTATGCTAATTTGCTTAACCGATACTCTGTAATTGGGCTCTTAAGTTTCTTCTGGTTTTTCTTCATCATAAACAATGTTTTAATGAACATCTTTGTACATACTTCTTATTCACTTGTTCAGTTATTTCCTTAGGATAAATTCCTAAAAGTGCAATTGCTTAGACAAAAAGAATGTACATTCTGAGTTTTGATAATTATTGCCCAACTCCAAAAAACCTATATCAATTTCCAATCTCATCAAATGAGCATCTTCACCAATGGTTGATGTAAATATCTTTTCTAATCTTTGCCAATGGTATATTAAATTTAAATATTCATTTATATGATCAATAGGCTAAAATTATTTAGTACGTTATAATTTTAATACATTAATTTAATTAGTTGATATTTACTTAGAATTTTTACATCTATTTTTATAGGTGAGCCTGGTCTATTTTTTATTGTGACAAAATATATATACCATAAAATTTACCATTTTTATTCATTTTAAAGTGTACAATTCAGTGGCATTAAGTACATTCAGTGTTGAACAATCACCACCACTATCCATTTTCAGAACTTTTTCATCATCCTGAATAGCAACTCTGTACCGATTCGATAATAACTCCCCATTTCTCCCTCCCCCCAGTCCCTAGTAACCTCTATTATACTTTGTCTCTGTGAATTTGCCTATTCCAGGTGACTCATATAAGTGTAGTCATATAATATTTGTTCCTTTGTGTCTGACTTATTTCACTTAGCAGGAAGTTTTCAAGGTTCATCTACATTGTAGCCTGTTATCAGAATTTCATTCTTTTTTAAGGCTGAATAATTTTGTATTGTATATATACATGACATATTGTTTATTCATTCATCTGTTGATGGATATTTGGAATGTTTTCATCTTTTGGCTATTTTGAATAATGCTGCTATGAACATTGGTGTGCAAGCATCTGTTGGAGTCCTTGCTTTCAATTCTTTTGGGCACTTATTTACCTAGAAGTAGAGTTACTGGGCCATATGATAAATCTGTGTTTAACTGTTCTCCACAGCAGCCACATCATTTTAAATAACCACCAACAATGTACGGAGCTCTAATCTCTCCACATCCTTGCCAACACTGTTCTTTTCTATTGTTTTTCTTTTTAAAATAGCTGTCTCGATGGATGTGAAATGCATCTATTTTTTAAAACTGTCTTTATTAGATTTACTAGGTTTGAGAAAATTTATCAGAAACCATCTAAGCAGATGTCACTTTTTAGGACCTAGTTCTTTGACAGCTTGCTCTATTTCCTCACTGGTTACTAATATAAGCAGTTTTTCTAATTCTTCTAGAACTTTCTGAGTCATTTTTATTTTCCTAGAAAACTATGTATGATATAGAGGGTTCAGATTTTATATATATCATTCCTAATATTGTCTCTTTGTTCTCTCTCTGGATTAGCTTTCCCAGGTATGTGTGTGTTTATTAAATCTTTTTTCTTCATATAATAAGCTATTGAACTCGTTCAGAGTTCCTCTTCTTTTCAGTTGTGGAGTTTGTTTGGGAGAGGACTTTGGGAGGCCCTCTCATTGGAGTCACAGTGGGGCAGCACATGGGGCATGGGCTCTAGAGAAGATGGTCTGAGTTCAAGTGCTCGCTCCTTTTCTTACTAGCTATTTGACCTTAAATAGTCATTTAAGCTCTCTGTGCTTTAATTCCCCCATCTGTAGATGGTGAGAAAACAGTCCTTATACCTTATAAAGTTAATATTAATGTTAAAAAGAGTTGACAGTTTTTAAGTGCTTAGATGAGTGCCTGGCACATAGCAAGCATCATAGAAGTGTTTCTTAAATAAATCTAGACCTCCATCCAGTGCGTTAGAAGCCTAGGTCCCCTGGGAGCCTCTCCAGTCCCCAAAATACTTTCTGTACCTTCCTACCACTTACACTGCTGCCTCTTATTTTGCAGAACCACCTCTGCACAGAAAAACAACCACTTTACTTTCCATTCTGCTATCTGAGACGACCACATCCTCCTCACACATACCCAAGGTTCCCATGGAGAGCTCAGGTCAGTATGGTCTGGGGAGAAGGGTCCAGGGCACCTGGCTGTAGCATGGGGGAAGGCCTCTCTTGCAGGTGAGGGTGTCCTCAGGGCTGGCAGGACTACCTCCACCCAGCCGAGCAGTGAAACCCCAACTTGACTGCCCGAATATGAGAACATCTTGAAAGTTGGACATCCACACACTTGTATGAGCCTCTACTGTTTGCCAATCACTGAGTTTGACATTGGGGATAATGACTAATAATTGAGATTTATTACCAAACACTTGCATTTATTTAATAAAACCTCTAGAGTTTATAATATATCAAGTAGTAGTAAAACCACTCGACAAATATTAACTTATTTAGTTTTATAAAGACCTCATAAGATAAATATTGTTTTTGCTCTCACTTTATGGAAGGGGGAAGCACAAAATGACAATGTTCCCAAGGACCATACACAGATATTGTATGGCCAAACCAGGATTTGAAACTCAACTATCTAGCTACAGTATCCATGCTCTTAGTGATTTCATTATAGGTTGCCTGTTGCAAATGTCAGAAGGATTCTGGGAGAAGGGAACATCTATATGATTATCCTCATTTTATTGAAAGGGAAACTGAGGCTCCAAGAGGTTGGGAAATTTGCTTAAAGCCACATAGCTAATAAGTGGCAGAGCCAGGATTGGAACTCGGGTCTGGTTGATTCCAAAACTCAGACTCTTCTGCCTATATCAACCTGAGACAGCAAAGAGAGATGACCCTTCCCCCAAGATGTGTGTCAACTAATTGTCACCCATCAAATCAGATACCACTCCTCAGACCACCAGGTGTAGACTCTGGTGTCCTTGAAGATTGCAGTCCTGGGGAAAGGAAGGAAACACCCCAAGGCAGGCACAGCTACCAGCTTGTTATTATTCCTAACAACCCACCCTTTCCATACCTCACTCATTGTCAAAGAGCCTCACGCTGTCAGAAGATCCAGCCGAGTCAGGCAAGCTCAGTGAATTCTGGTAATGCAATATTCCAAGTTGTCTTAAACCAAAGGAGTTTGTGTTAGGAGAATAGCGATGGGGGCAGCACTGTGAAAATCTCTTAAATATTTCAAAACCAACTTACTTTGCACCCACTTTAATTATTAAAATAAACCATACCATGTTGTGTTTTAGAAAGAGCAATGTACTGATAAAGTTCTTTGGCTACAGACAATAAAAAGTCATGTGGCTAATTTAATTTTTTTAGAGGTGGCCGAGCATTGAAGGAACAGTTGAAGCACCAAGTAGCAGAAAGGGCAAAGAACAGGGCAGATCTGCCTCCAGGGTAGGAAGACCTCAGGGAGTGCTCCAGGTGTTCTCTCTTCTTGGCCATTATAAGCACACAGTTCATCTAGAGGAAGAGAGAGTTGCTGGCCAGATAGTTCTGTGCCCACTCCAAGGCCAGGGCAAAGCAGGGCACCTGGGTCGCAGTCTCACCAAGACTACAATGAGCAGGGAAGGCTACTGGGCAGGTGATACCACTGACATCCACTCCTAAAGATGTGATAAATAACACCTCCTCCCACCCACCACCCACCCCACCATTTCAATGGGTGAGAGAAATGTCATCATTTCAATGGGTGAGAGAAATGTCCAAAAATTAGGATACTTGCCCTGGGAGCACTGAAGGGTAGTCTTCCCATTATGACCAGGCTGTGTTCCCAAATTTCCATTGTTTTAAACTTTTCTCATCTTCTTATAGCCCTTTGGGTCCTCTCATCCTAGAGTTAAGAAGAGGGGCACCTGAAAAGTAAGATATTTATTCTGAGGGATGTAAAAGAGCAATGTTTCGAGGGCACCAAAATATTGTTATTTTGCCATCTCTGCAAACACAGGCAAGCTTGCAAACATTTTTAGAACAATCTGAGACTTTATTCTGCACGGGAGTGAGAGGGGATCAGGCATGGGATGGAAGGAGTATGTGCCGGGTTACTCTAGCCAGTGGTGTGTCTGGGTGCTGAGCACATGATTTCAATGAGCAGCTGAGATGCTGAGATGGAGCTGTCTGCACACCAGGGGATTCTCAGACGTGTCCTCACTCCTGGTTAGAAAGACAGTCATTGAGGTCCAGATGGTCAGGACCCCATGGGTTCCAGAAGGATGGACCCCAGCTCAGGGGTTAAGGTCAGAAAAAATGTCACCCTCCAAAATGAAAACTAATAATCACAACATGTACTGAATGACACTCAACTGTACAGAATTAATCTGCCCTGGAAATTTCAGTCTAAATTGGAACACATATAAACAAACTACCATCTTCTCAATTATATTATGGCTCACTTGGTATGAGGTAATGAGACCCAGAGTTAATAATTTTATAGTGACTTTAAGAAGGAGTGGACCAAAAAGAGTTCATTCGTGTCTTTCCCATTTCCATTCCAGAGAGGGGGTACTGGTTATGAAGGATGATATCCAGAGAATGGAAAAGGACAATTCTTTTCAGCACCCAAACTTGAGGGAAACATCCCTTGGGAATTACAAGTTCAATTCCTTTGGTAATAATTTTGAGTGTACCAAGCAACATGAGCATCCATGCAACCTTTCCATCTGGGTAGACATGTCCACCCCTCCCACTCTCCATTTCTCAGCTGGAGAAGGTTGAGGAAATATTAAGTTTGATTGTTCTACCAGCTTTTCCCATCCTGATGCCATGGTCCTCTATATGGGTGTTTTAGTCAGGGTTCTACAGAGAAACAGAATCGGTAAGATGTATGTACATATAAAGAATAAGATTAATTATAAGGAATTGGCTCACATGATTATGGAGGCTGACAAGTCCCAAGATTTGCAGTCAGCAAGTTGGAGGCCCAGGAAAACTAATGATGTAACTCCAGTTCAAAGGCTGCCAGGCTTGAGACTCAGGAAGAGCTGATGTTTCAGTTCAAGTCTAAAGGCAGAAAAAAAAGAAAAAAAAACAATGTCCCAGTTAGGAGGCAGCCAAGTAAAAGGAGTTTCCTCTTACTTGGGGGAGGGTCAATTCTTTGTTCTAGTCAGGCCTTCAACTGATTGGATGAGGCCCACTCACATTAGGGAGGGCAATCCGCTTTGCACAGTCTATTGATTTAAATGTTAAACTTATCTAAAATACTCTCACAGACAAACACTCAATAATGTCTGACCAAATTTCTGAACACCTTGTAACTCAATCAAGCTGACACATAAAAATTAACCATCACAACTGGGTATGGGGTAACTTCAAAAAGACAAAAACTGGTCTGCTCGAAAAAAATCTTAGATTTTATTAATGTCATGCCTGTACCCAAGGAAAGTTAGAGCACTGGTGTCAGCAAGGGTTACACCTCTGAACAAAAACTGTATCTTTTGCAGAACAAGCCAATGAACAACAACAAATATAAACAAACAAACAAACGAACGAACTTTCTCCAATTGTACTTTTAAATTATCCACAGCCACAATGAGAGCCAGGAGCATTGCCAGGGAGGGGCCACCCTGACCCTATGGCTGTCATCCTTTTTTTATATATTAGTTTCAGGATACAGCACAATGGTTAGACATTTATGTAACTTCCAAGGCAATCCCCTGGTTACTCCAGTTCCACCTGGCACACATACAGCCGTTGTTATTGACTGTGTTCCCCACAGTATAGTCCCCATCCCCATGCGTGTTTTGCAACCACCAGTTTATGACCTTCATCTTTTTTTTACAGCTTGATTGAAATATAATAGACAATTAGTTGCTCATATTTACATTGTACAATTCAATTAGCTTTTTCAATAATAGTTGGCATACAATAATATATTAGTTTCAGTTGTACAGCATAGTGATTAGAGAGCTATATAACTCACAAAGTGATCACCCCACTAAATCTAGCACTCCTCTTTCCCCTTACAAATGTATCACAACATTGGTGACTGTTTTCCTTATGCTACATTTATTTTTTAACTATCCATTTGTAGTTCTTATTCCCTTTGCCCTTTTTCACCATACTCCCCAACTCTCCTATCTAGTAGCCCTCGAAATAGTCTTTGTTTCTATGAGTTTGTCTCCATTTTTGTTGCTGTTGTTTATTTTGTTCTTTAGATTCTACATGTACTTGAAATCATGTGGTATTTGTCTTTCTCGATCTGGCTTACTTCATTCAGCACAATAATCAAGGCAATATCTTTTCCCATCCCCTTCCTTTAAGTCTATGTGTGTCTTTTAATCTAAAGTGAGTCTTTTGTAGGGGTCTTGTTTTCTTATCCAGCTACCCTCTCTTTTGGTTGGAGCACTTAATTCTGTTCCATTTGAGATACTTGTTGATAGGAATGTAGTTATTACCATTCTTTATTCATATTTTTATGTTTGTTTTTCTTTTTAAAGAAGTCCCTCCAACATTTTCTGTAATACTGGTTTGATAATGATGAATTCCTTTAGCTTTTTTTTTTTTTTTTTTTTTTTTTTTTTTTTTTTTTTGGTCTGGGAAGCTATTTATCTGTTCTTTGACTCTAAATGCTAGCTTTGCTGGATGAAGTATTCTTGATTGTAGATCCTGGGTTTTCATCACGTTGAATAGCCCTTTTGTCCTGCATAATTTCTTTTGAGAAATCAGCTGCCAGTCTTACAGGTGTTCCCTTGTAGGTAACTAACTCCTTTTCTCTTGCTGCTTTAAAGATTCTCTCTTTATATTTAACCTTTGGCATTTTAATTATGATGTGTCTTGGTGTGGGCCTCTTTGGATTCCTCTTTCTTGAGACACTCTAAACTTCTTGGGGTTGTATGTCTATTTCCTTCAAATAGCTCTTCAACTTCTCGTTTTCCTTCAGGTACTCCTATGACACGTACATTTTCATATTTAATTGTGTTCCAAAGGCTTCCTGAATTACTATCATAGTCTTGGCTTCTTTTTTCTTGCTGTTCTGATTGGATGTCCTTGGCTTCCCCATCCTCTCTATCAGTTATCCGATCCTCTGCTTCCCCACTCTTTTGATTCCCTCTAATATACTCTTCATCTCAGATAATGCATTCTTTATTTCTAACTGGTTCCCTTTTATAAGTTCCATTTTAATTTTTATGTCTTTTTTTTATCTCTTTGTTAAGGTTCTCACTGAGTTCATCTACACTTCTCTTAAGTTCATTGACAATTTTATAACCAATGTTTTAAACTTTGCATCCATTAGATTCCTTGACTTCATTTTTCCTGGATCGCCATTCTTTCCTTTCATATGGGAACTGCTTCTTTGACTCCCCATTTTGGCTGCCTTTCTGTGTGTGTTTCTATGTACTAAGCACAACTCTTAATTCTCTTGGTTTTATCAGCGTGGATTTGTGAAGTAGGTGTCCAGTGGTACAGTCATGAGAGGGGTCCAGCTGCAGGCCAAATTTAGCTCCAACCTGCGCCCCTATGGGCCACCTGGTAAGATACAGCAAGAAATCCACAGATGCTATGCTTATAGTTGCTTCAAGAGGCCACGCCAGAAACCGAGGCCAGCTTCCACCAGTGTGGGGCTTGGAGATGCTCAGCAAGGGGCACAGGATAAGCTGAGGACACAACTGGTTGTGGCTTGGGTAGGGCTAGAGTTGGGAGAGGCAGAGTTTCAGGGAATCCTCTGGGTGGAACAACCCCTGTTATCCTGTTTGATGACGTCTCTGCTATGGCAGAGCTGCGTTCACACATTGGGAGTGGGGAGGGCTCCACAGAGGAACAATGGACACCACCAGCACTTCTGCCCAGGAGAAAGCCTCATCTCAGGCCCCTGCTCCAAGAATTCAGTGTCCCCCTGTAAGTCCCTGATGCCCCCCAAGCAGACGACCCAGTGCTAGTGCTCAGAGCGAGCGAGTCCATCACCTCAGAAGTCCACTCCCAGGCACGGTCCCTTTAAAAGGAACGTCTGTAGCTGCCGACTGCAGCTGCCACAGCCTCTGTCCCACTCAGCCACTGGGGACCAGGCAGCCTTGCATCTTCGCTTCCTCCTACCTCCTACCTCCTACCATTTCGGGGTGATTTCTTAATTCTCTCCCTAGTTGTAAGGCTTTTGTTCACCTAGATCCCAGGTGACTCTGCTTGCTGTTTGCTCCGTGCTTCTGTCACAATTTTGATGTGGTCGCAAGAGGAGATGTACTAAGCCTCTACCATTTATGCCATTTTGCCTGGTCTATGACCTTCACCTTTACTTCAGGGACGATTGTCCTCTATGAACTCTGAGCATCTTGTCACTTGACTCTTTCCTTGACTAACAGATCGGTTATCCAGAACTGCAAGATTATCACAGTAATTCTCACTCTAGCTGTACATTAGAGTCTCCTCAGAAGTTATTTTTAAAATTAATTATTATGCCACACCCCCAAAGATCCAATTTAATTGATTTGAGGTAGTCCGTACATTGGTAATTTTTAAAGCTTTCCAAGTAATTCTAATGTGCAGCCAAGTCTGGAAACTAGACTGGGAATTGCAAACAATCCTAATAGCGGGTTCAGATAGATTTGACTCTGTCTAGGATCACAAGGCAATGGAAAGCTGGCATTGCCAAGTCTTAGGACAGCTTTTAATGGCCAAAATCAAGGAACAGACCCTGAACTATGGGGAATCTAGCATGTCAGGACCCTGTCAACCTTTCTTCTCTTTCCCTCCCTATTCTCTCTTTAGCTATAATGACATATATCCTAATCTGAAAGCTAGGTACCTTTTTTCAGGCAACTTTATTGAGACGTTATTCCTGCTCTGAAACCCCAACCACACATAGATAGACATATGCTCAGAGACTCTTCTCTCTTTACCCAGTAAGCAGGTGAATGGTCACATGTAAGAGTGCAGCTTTAGAGAAAAAGCATTTGACAAAGAGAAAGCTCTGCTCCAACAGCTCTGTGACCTTGATTAAATCACCTCTCCTCTCTGAGCCTCATTCCCCCATCTGTAAAATGGAAAAAGAGTTTTCGAGGTCCCTCTGTGTCTGAACTTCTGAGACTAGGGAGGCAGTATGAGGCAAGGTAATGTCTCTTGATCTAGAATCTACAAAACAGGAAGAACAGTAGTTGTCCTGCCAAATTCAGAGGGGGCTCTGCTCAGAATTTAATGAGATAATAGATTAAAAAACATTTTGCATAACTATGAGTTAGTTTGAGAATGTTAGCTGCTATAACAAATGACCCCAACGTCAACGGATTAACACAACAAAGGCTTATTTCTCACATCTCCATCAATCTGGGCTCCAAAGAGTCTTTCAGGGACTGAGACTTCTTCCCTCTCATGGGGCCATCATCTTCAACGTGTATCTTCCAATGTCACCACAGAATGGGAAGAGGGAGCATGGAGGATAGTGCAGAGGATTTTATGACCAGGCCTGAAAGTGGCATGTATCACTTCCACATTTCCATAGGCCAGAACTCAGCCATACGGCTCCTATCTAACTTCAGCAGAGTTTGGGAAATGAAGCCTTTCCATCTATCTGCAACAAAAATGAAATTGGTTTGAACACATAACATTGTCTTGCCTGTGTAAGACTCTGAGTATATGCCTTTCAAGTAAAATGTTAGGTATTAATAGTAATATGGATACCTGATAGTAACATCCCACATGCCTGGATGGAAGAGAGGATAGTAATGAATGTCATTTATTTATTGTTAGTTCTGAGTTAAGAATAATGTTAGACATGCACATCATATATGAACAACACAGAGACACTTGAATCACACACACACACAAATCCCATTTCTCTCTTTTATTTAATCAAATCAAATCCAGCTTCAAGCACTCATTCTGCAAGATGAATACATATTCCAAAGTCATTGACTTGAGGTGATTCCCCCTCAACTTGGGATCTTATGAAAAGCCCAAGGCTTATAAAGTCTGCATGGTTGGAAAATTCTGTGGTCTTAAGTCCACTATGGCTGCAGCTCCCAAAACAGGTTGGCTAAGCTTGCATGGTCCATCGGAAGAGAGAGGGCTCCTTTAGGGACATTCTTGTGCTCTGGCAAAGTTGACTCAAGGGACCATAGCAGTGGCATTCAAGGGCACAGTGTTTATTGCTTAGCTGCCCTCATCTGAGATCTCTGTTACCACCAGTAAGCTATGTCCCAGGTAACCCTAGCCTTCCTCATTCCCTGGGTCCCCATAATTCTTGTGCCATATAACCCTTGGGAAATCCAACCTCACACTCTTGGGTTGCCACTTTGCACTTTCTGCTAAAGGCAGCAGGCTTCCTCCCCATCCCCTTAACACATCCAGCTTGTCTGATCACATAGATAGGGATCTTAAACTCCTGGGCCTGGGAGAATGTAGATGAGTAAAACAAGGAGAATAGGAACTAGAAAAAACTAGGGAACCTATGCACCATCTCAAGGGAAAAGCTGCTCCCAGTTCCTGTTGATAGTCACATGTGAGAAGAATGCATACCCAGCATCACAGACTTTCAAGAGATGCCAAAACCCCCAACTTTAATGCAAAATCTCCTGAATTGTAAATGCTGGAAGCTAATTCAATTTTTAAAGACACTATACAAGCCCAAACAAAACATGTCTGTAAGCCAGATGTGGACCAAAGCCTGATAGTTTGTTCCGGCTGCCCAGAAACTTTCGAAAACAAAGTTTATTTGGGGCTGTCTCCCGGGGCTACTGGCGACTTCTCTATTTTTCTCTGAAACATAAAAACTTAACTCCTTTTGCAAAGCAGGGGAAAGTAAAGCTCAGAGGACAAAGGCTTGTCTGCCCTTCTAGTGAGGGACAGAGAGGAAATCACAATTATCACAGTTATAAGTCTTTGTGCGTAGTCCGTGGTGGTGGTGGTGGTGGGGGGAGCGAGAGAGAGAAGGGAAGGGAAGGAAGGAAGGGGACTTAACACCAATGAAGTTTTAATAACTCACTCTGCATTAAATCTTCATGCACGGTGGAGATAGGTAGATGGAAGGGCAGCTAGTGACCAGCCTTCAAGCCAGACTAAATGATTTCATTTCCATGTTGGGGAGCTGCTGCGCTGCCCCATAGTGGCCAGGCAGGCAAATGGGCTATAACTGCTTGCCCATTTGCTGCCTGCTCTCAGCCTGGAGGAGACTTAGGCTCAGACCTTTACATGATCTGGGGGGACAAATGAGAGGTAGAAGGAAAAGGGGTGTTTCAGAGATTCCAGGTGGCCCTGGTAAACTTTACACAAATCCATGCGAGAGCCATGGAGGGCCCAGTCTGTGAGCACCAGGGTAGGGGTGCTTTGGCCTAAACACATTTTGATTCCTGGATGGTAACCTGCTGATTTTTTAAATTTGTGATCTCTATTCTATCTACTTCAGAGGCACCTGAGTTATCAGAGGCAATTAGGTATATCCTAAGTAGAATATAAAGCAGGAACACCAAAGAGGAACAAAGAAGAGAGGTCCTTGTCACTTGAGATGAGCTGACTTTTGAGGCTGGGCCCCATTTGTAAGTTTCCTGATAGCTAAGGCAAAAGGGGAACTCAGGCATGTGGTTTGTATTGTCTGACAACCAGAAAATGCACGCTTTCCTATAAAGACAAACTTTTGGTTGGCATCAATTATAAAGGGAAATTTATGGTTACAGGGAGTGTCTCCAATGCTTCTTGTGCTAGTCGGATCCTCCAAGAGGCAGATACCAAGACAGGACTAGACACGCAAGGATTTATATGGGTAAACAGCTGTGGGACAGACAATGGAGAGGGAGCTAGTGAAGGCTAGAAGAGCGAGTTGTCAGACCATGATGTGAAGCTGACTCTGAATGGAGGAGAAAAGGGTGGGTGGAAATGTCTTAGATGACAGGTCATTGAGAAGGGCTCAGCAGGGCGACTGGGGAACCCCTGAGCCCAAGTCGACCATCAGAAAAGACTTGCATCTTCCCAGGATGAGCCAGCTTCAGAATTCCTGCTGTTCTCTGTGTTGGCTGGGAGGAGTGGCCTTGCCACAAAATGTTGAATTTCACAGCATGGCAACACAAAGCTCCTTGGTCCTGGTCAATTAAACTTCTTATAGTGGGAAATCAGCAAAGTACCACACTTTTCAAGTGTCAGTTACTTATTTTTGTACCACCTTCACAGTTTTGCTGTGTCAATGTTCCACTAAGAAAAAATTATTCTGACCCTTGTTAAAACCTTAAAGGAGACTTTATTCAAGACCTGCATTGTAGCAAATCGGCTCAACTCTGGTTAAGAAGAAGACAGTTGGGGATTTACAGCCATCGAACAGAGCGAGAGGGCCAGAGGATGGAAAATTACCAAAAGAGACTTTGAAAATGGGGGAATTCATATTAAACAGACCTACCAGGATTTTTGCTAGAGGCAGGTCAAGGACTTATATATCAATGGTGAAGGGTGAAGAACTTGATCAGATTTGAACTAGGCTAGGCAGGTCAAAGACAGGACAGGGGCCAAGGTTAGGGCTTAGTGGAAAAGAGGGCTCTGAAGAGCCTGAGGAAAGTTTGGTCAGGAAGAGAGTCTCTGTCACCTCCTGGTATTATCTGATATGTTTCTTTAAATTGACTTTAATTTTAGCTTCATGCATAGGTTGAGGAAATAGTTATATATATTTTTCAAATACACATTAAAATGGGTGCACATTATTCAGAATTTAGGATCATTGCCTACCATCTAAAATGTTTTGTGTATCACCACTGGCATACATTCCACACTTCGGGGAATGTGGGTTTTACAAAGAACACAGAGATGCTGATTGAAAGGCTATATTCCAGCTCTGGCCCATATGTTGGCTGATAGTTCTAAGCCAATTACTTTGGGGCACCTCTTGAGTCTCACACAAGGGGCTAAAGACATTTTCATGGAGAGTGGAGGAGGGAGTGAGGTAAAAGCAGGGGCCTGAGCTTCAAAGCTCCTGGCCTCAAAGCTCCCCCACTCCTGCTGCCCAGATGTGGAGTTGGACCTCCAGCGGAGCGTGCAGGCCGTGCTCCGGGAGCTCAGCGCCCAGGCCCCGGCCCTGCAGAGGAACCAAGGTAAGAGCCTACAGGTATCATCCTTTTGCTTCCCCTGCTCCCCAACCCCACACCAGTCACCTCTGCCCACACATTCCCTGGAAAGTACCTGAGCACGGAGCTCACCGAGTGAGGGTCTTCTAGCTGAGCCCTCAATCTGCTGGAAACCCCTGAAGCCCAAAGGACCCAGAAGACTTCTCGGCCCCTGCTCTCCCTGGCAGCCACTGTGGCAGAGTGCCTTGGGGATCTGGCAGCCCTCCTTCTAATCACCTCTCCCAACTCCGCTTGTAAGTGAAATTCCCCTGGACCCTCCAGGCCCACATGTCTTCCATAAGCCGTATGCACCTACCTCTCCCCAATAGTGTCCTACCTCCCCTCTATTCTGTCCTGAGAATTCACAGTCCACCAAGGGAAGCATATCAGAATTCCCTCCCACACAAGCAGCCCACACATGTGCACCTGGAGCTAAGTGCCCAGCTGACGGGTGAGCCCTGTGGCTGGTCAAAGTCATGGTCTGGGACTCCAGGGCTCAGGGCCGTGCTCAGAGGGGTCTCCTCTAAGAGCTTCCTGGCCCGCCTGGTTGTGCGGGGCTCCCCTTTCTTCTGGCCCAGGTATGTGGAGATGGTCCCTGCACAAGAAGGTCGAGCGAGATCCTGGTAAGAGTCCGACGCTGGTCCGAATTCTGCTCAGAGAACTGGAGAAGGTGGGTTCCCAGGCTTCAGGAGGCCAACAGGAATTAGAGGAAGAGAGGCCAATCCCCTGTGGCCTCCATCCTGTCAGCGCCGTGTCCCCCAGACTGTGGCCATTTGTGGGCTATCTGCATCACTTTTACCACATGTGTCTCCCTCCTGTACTTCTCTATGAGCAATATTTTCTTGACATTGACTCTCATTGTTTCATCTGAGCTAACAGATTTCTAAAAGAAACTATAACATGACCATCGATGGAAAATCCATATCACTTGGTAGAAACAAAAAGCACCTAAAAACGTAAAACGTAACTATTAAAACTGTTTAAAACGATCCACCTGAAGTTATCCTCCACACCTCCTAGCCCTCTGCAAAGGACTCTTCGGGGAACACTGTACTCAAGGGGGCCTCCAAGCTGGGACTTTCTTGTCACTTTGCTGCCTGTCCCTGCCCTGAGTCAACACTGCCCCTCTGCCATGGAGTTCCCTGCACCCCTCCTCCCACGCACTCACACTTGGGCTCCCACACCTGTGCACTCTCCGCCTCCCTCACTTCTTCTCTACTAGGGCAGACTGTGGCCCTTTTCTCTTCTCCTTGGCATAGTGGACGCTGCCTCCCACCCCCCAAACTGTGTCCTGCTAGGATGTAGTGAGGTCCCCTCTGCCCCCAGGACAATAAATGTCCCATAATCCCCTGTTTTCCAGGCAGAAAGGGAGGACGAACGGCATGTCATCATTCCCTTGCTGCACACTCTAATGTATGTACTCACAAAGGTGAGCTGGGGCTGAGGGACGGGGTGGTCATGGTGATACATGATGAGTGACTGGGCTGGACACTGTCCTTGCCCCTCAGTGGACATCCAGGAGCCTAGGAAAACTCTTGGGTTGCCTGCCCTCTCCCTAACAAATGAAGACATGAAACTGGGTTGGAAAGGGATTTGCTGGAGGAAGGGGTTAGGATGAATTTCCCTCTTGAGAAGTTTGAGCGGGGTGTCAAAGAGATGATGTCTTACAGACACTGGAAGAAGAGGCTAAAGGTATAAATTTGGGAGAGAAGTGTAGTTCAAGTCCTACTGTCAGGTCCCACCTTCTTCCTCTCCCACTCTACCCTACCTCACCCTTTGTGACCTCCGGCACCTCAATTCCTCCCTGTCACACAGGCCACGGGCATCACAGAGGAGCTCTACCGAAGGACTTACGCCTTTTGCATGAGGTTACTGACCCTGCCCACCCCCTACTGCACGGTGGCTCTGGATTGCGCCATAAGGCTGAAAACAGAGCAAGCTGTCCCAGGTAGGAGCTGCTGGCAGCTTCATCTCCCACACTGCAACTCCAGCTTCATCCAAGATCTTACACTTGTCTCCAAGATTCTGGGGAGCTCAAAAATCTCAGCACCCTCTGTGGGAAGGTGGGACGTGGGGGTCAGAGACTTCAACTGGCTGGCTAAAGTGGTCTGCTTTGCAGGAACACTGTACCAGAGGCTGGTCATTGCCGAGCAGAACTTAAGGAGTGAACTGTATCCCTACCAGGAGAGGTGAGTTGCCTGGACAGGTTACTGCCCTCTGCTCCACCCAGGTGTTGGGTCTGTGTGACTTCTCACTGCCAGGACGACAAAAGCGGAGGCTGGATTGAGAGGAACCCCAGCACAGCTACCCATCCATGACATTTGTCCAGCAGTGGAGTGTGTTTTCAAGGTGGATGGGCATGTCCTTCCTTGGAGACCCCTGAAGGCAGAATAAGTCTTTCTTCTTGAGCTACATTCAGAACTCTCCTGCTCACCTGCAGAGGGTGGGCAGGATCACTGACCACTCTGGAGTTCTGCTGTTTCACCTGCAACCTGCTCTTGGCCATGATGTAGCATCAACCAACCAGGAAGCCAGAGGCAGCTCCAGAATATGTATATAGTGGAGGGGCTTCAAGCAATAATCACACAAAAAAATCTGCAGGCTTCATCTATGTGTGCCTGACCCTTTAGATGAGATTGAGGACATGTCCACTGTTTATGTTAGGGACAGAGACTGATGCATTGGGGGTGCATAGCACCTCTGCTGAAAGGTACGACTTGAGGCTCTTCATGGACGGTGCAGGGAGATGAAGGGATCCTAAGCACTGGAGAGAGTGGGAGGACACAGTTGAGTGGGGAGGAGAGGGTAGGTGAGGTTGGTCTTCTTGTGTGATAAGGGCGATGTGAGAAGATGGAACTCACTCAGGGTTTAGAGCTCCAGTTTTGGCAGGAAGGGTTTAGGGCCTCCTAGAGGGCATGGTTAACAAGCCATGATGCTGAGGGAGGGGGCAGGATTTGGGTTGAAAAGCACCTAGACACGAAACTAGAGGGACTGAGAAGGACCAGCTGCTCCTCTAGAAGGGCCGCGCATGCTCTTATTTGCCACAGTCCCTACCACTTCCTATTCTTGTTCCCTCCATAGATTTTTTTTTTTAACTTGAAATACCTGTTTTTTGAGGATGTAAAAAACTTAGGGGGCAGCAAGGCTCTGAGGGTGCGTCTCCAATGGTTCTTCTCCCAGTCGTCATCCTCATCGGCACCAACCTCTGTCCTCAGAGTGTTCCTCTTTGTGGATCCTGAGCTGGTAGCTCCCTCGGTGTGCAGTGCCCTGCTGCTGGAGATCGAGGCAGCCCAGGTGCAGCAGACACCTGAGGCCTGTATGCGATACGTGGTGTCCCATGCCCTGCAGGCGGCTCTGGGGGAGGCCTGCCACACAAGTGCTCTGCAAAGGAAGCTGCAGGTAACTGCCCTGCCCCCACCCTTGTTGGTCCCAACCCAGGGCCCTGCATGCTCCCACTGATTGCTTATTCTACTGTCTTTTTTCCTCTCCTGTTGCCATATAACCTTCTTCTCCTAAATCGAACATTAAAACACGTTCGGTAAGGAAAATCTGAAAAAATGCAGATAGGTCACAGAAGAAAATAAAAATCACTCACACCCCTCTACCTAAACATATTAGCAATTAACATTTTGGTATATTTTCTTAATAATAATGACAGTAATAATCATAATAGCTACTGTTTATTAAATGTCTGCTGTGTTCCAGGCACTGTGTTAAGCACCTTACAAGTACCACATTTGAAACTTCTCACCACAAAATTGTGAAATGGATATCACTATCAAAACTAAGGCACAGAGATATTGATAACTGTGTGGCCACACGAATGCAAAGTGACTGAGCCAGGATTTGAACTCAGATCTGACTACAAACCTATGATCAGTAGTCTCCCAGATCCACTCCCCTGCCACTCCTTTTAAACAAATTGAGACGTCAAACTCTATATACAGTTCTATATCCTGCATGTTTATGTGCACATATATAATTTGTTTCTCAAGCCATTGGAAATATGCCATATGAAAATACTTTCCTTGTAAAAGAGAGAATACATTCTCTCTTGTGAATGTGTGTTTGTTTTTGTTTTTGTTTTTGTTTTTGTTTTTTATGTAAGACAAGTTGCCTGTTCCTGTTGTGGGCATTTAGTTTGTTTCCAGCACTTACCCATCTATTTCCTCGTATTCTCTCTGACTCACAGCCATGACCCTGTCCACAGCCAAGGCTTCAGTAGGTTGGAGGTCCTCTGGCCAAGGGTTTTATGTACAGTGGCTGGATTTCACAAAAGTAATATGGCAGGGGGGAGAGAATGCTGTCTGGGACGGTGAGTCTAGCACTTGGGGATGACCTTTTCGCAGGGAAAGGCTCCTGTCCTCCAGGAAGGCTGGACTGAATAATGGCTAAGGTTCTGAGCGGCTTTGACTCAAGGTTGTGGTGGTGCTGCCGCTGCAGGATGGGACAGGCGCCGGTAGAGAGGGTGTCCTTGAGGGGTCAGCTGTCCCCTGCTTGTCCTACCCCAGGAACTGGGTGTCAGTCCTTTTGCCAACGCATGTCTCAGACCCTGCTTTGCCCATCCGAATGCATTGGATGTGTTGCCCTTCCTTCTCTCATTTTCCATCTGGAATCATCCACATCTTGGATTCTTCTTTTAAACGGTGTCTTTTATGTAGGGCTGTGTCCCTCCTTAAACCATGTTGATTTCATTGTTATCATTCCTCTTTGGTACTTTCTCTAAAAGTACCATTCACACCTCATATTTATTTAAGGTGAGATAACCCTTAGTTGACCTCACAGATTGCAAGGACCTTGTCAGCTTACAATCCCTTATTTTTTTTTATTTTATTTTTTTAAATTATTTTTTTAATTTTTTTTTTACACCTACAGCACCTGGTCTTCCTAGGTGGTCTCCCATCCAAGTGCTAACCAGGCCCAACCCTGCTTAGCTTCCAAGATCAGATGGGATCCAGCTTGTTCAGGGTAGCACGGCCATAGACTCCATTCACACCTTTAGAATATCATTCCTTTGTGGTTGCTCACCTGCTTGGACCTGTAGAGGGTTCTTGATTCACTTTCTCCACCCCACTAAACTTGACATCTCTCCTTCTGTAGCACCTCCTTTTGAGAGTTCACAGAACGAAGTCACATTGTGGAGGAATTGCCCCCTCCACACGCACATATGCTAACTCGTACCTAAGCCCTATTGTGGTTCTAGCACAGACATCTATGGCCCCTATGTGGGCTACTGTCCCCTCTCCCTGCAATTAGCCATGGCTCTCAGGAAGGAGGTGGGGGAGGGGAGGAGCTGTCCTGACCAGAGTTCGGTTGCTGACCCAGCAACCCCGCCACCCCTCCAGTGGCTCTGGCAATTGCTTCTGGCTCACCAAACAGTCCATAGTAAAGGCACCATTTCGACACAACCAAGCCAAACATGTAAGAACATTAACTTCTGTTTCTCAGTGATATGGGGAATAGATGATGCCAAGCCTCACTCCATCCCTGAGCTGGATACAGCTGGTGCTTAGGAGTAGGCTTAGGAATAAGGCCAGTCTGGGTTTGAGGGTTTCAGGAATGGAATAGGATTGGAAGGTATCAGGACAGGAATAAAGTGGGGTTCAGGGCTGGAATTAGCAGGTCTGTCGCATACATTATTTTGCAATAAAAAGTGCTGAAAGTAAAAGCTGTGTTTTTTAGTCATAGTCAAAATGTTAGGCATCCCACCCCTACCTCATGTTATCCAGAGCCCAACGCTCTGAGTCCCCATTTTTGTGCATAGAGAATTAAGAGGAGGGGACACAGAGGCTTAGGGAATACATCATTGGTCTCAAGTCAGAGATTCTCAGAAGCTTAGAGTTAAGAGGTCTTTGACAGTCCCCTGGCACCTATCCTCCTACATTGGGTGCTGGGGCTCCTAGACATCAGCCTGGCCTGGGGCTCTCTAGCACATGTTGACTACCACTCCTCACCCTCCTGAGACCTCTGGCCCCCTTATCTGAAATTCTGCCTCTTGAGACAGCTTTAGCAATGCCATTCTCAATTATCCCTGCTGGATAGAGGACAAGTGGGGCCTGGGAGAGGTGGCTCAGCCAGCCATGGTCTGGTGAGTAAGCCTTATCTGACCATCGGCCCACATCCTATATGCTGAGGACCTGGTCTGAGGCCCAGGTGGGGATTAGATTTGTCTCTCCATATGTCCAGGGAACTAGCTGACAAGGTCTTGACACTGGGAGGTCAGCTTGGGACAACTCATCTCTCTCTCTGTACTGTGTTCTAGATGCTAGAGATGAGTGTCTCCAGCTAGGTCAGTGCCATGTGGGGTCAGGTCAGCAAGGACCAGGGGAGGCTTCTTTGAGAAGCCTTGAAGCCAGGGATTTCTGGAGGGATGTGGGAACAAGGCCAAGGAAGGAATCTGGAGGTGTAGTTTGAGAGTCAGCTCTCAGTGGGTTGGCAGCAGGACTGTGAACCAGCCACAACTTTTCAGGATCTAATTTGCCTCATTTCTTCATTCTACTGAGCTCCAGAAAGAGCTTGCCCACAACTGGTTCTATAGGAAGCTCTGGAATTGAGCTAACCTTTCAAAGTTGTCCCGAATTAGGGTGGAGTGGTCAGGGGTTTTTACCTCCACGACTACTAGTTATTAGGTGGGGACTGTCCTCAGGAAGGGGGTATGACCTTGGAGAGGTGACTTTTTCTTCAGCTGAGGGCAATTTTGGAGAGAGACTCAGCTGAGAGCTGTCAGCTGCCAACACTCCCAGCAGGGAGGCTAGTAAATGCCTTAGTCCTCAAAATGAGAATCTGGGTAGTCACCATGGCATTTATCATATCATTTCACTCAGAGTCAAAGCCAAATCCATTACGACGGCCTACAAGACCCTCATGATCTGCCCCCACATCCTCATTTCTATCGCTTATCCATCGCCGATACTCTCCCTTTTTCTCTCTGCTTCAGCTACACAGGCCTCCTTATTGTTACTCAAACACACCAGACACACTTACAACCTGGACCCTGGGGCCCTTGCACTTGCCGTTCCTCATGCTTGGGATGTTCTTTTGGATTTACACATGTTTTGCTCCTTCACCTCCTTTAGGTCCTTACTCAAAAGTCATTTTTCAGTGAGTCTTCCCTGATTGCACTAAAATTTTAGCCTCTCCCCAAAATTCACACCCTCCTTTCCTGCTTTATTTTCTCTTCAACACTTATTGTTATTTATTACACTATAAATTTTACTTATCTTGTTTATTATCACCCCCCACCCTCACAGAGACACACTATAAGATCCACGAAGACAGAAATTTTTGTCTGTTTTGTTCACTGCTGTACCCCAGCACCTAGAACAGTGCCTGGCACATAGCGGATGCTTGATAAATAATTAATTTATAAGATGAAGTGTTAAGATGAGATGATCTCTGTGGCCCCTTCCAATTCTGATTCTGTACCTCTCTAAATGCGTTTGTTTATTCATTTAATTGTTCAGAAAATATTTATTAGAGTCCTAGCTAGTGTGAAGGACTCACACCGCCATAGCCCAGGAAGTTGAAACCCCACTCAGCAGACCTCTAGCTCAGATGAAAGATTAGAGCAAGCTCTGTTGTGCTTGCCCATGTCACTTGTTCGGACCCTGAAACTCCAGTTATAAGATGAGATTAGTTGGTGGGGGTCAGGGGTGAGGGAAGACAGCCAGAGACCATGATCTAGGGCAGTTCTTCTCAGGGTGTCAGAGCTATACCACTGGAGGCAGGAGGCTGCCGTGCTAAAGAGCATGGAATGGCACCATGAGAAACGCTTTCAAAACACGTTTCTATTAAGGAGAAAGGCTCGTCTTGGTGCTTTGCCCCTAACATCTTTAACACTTACTAATCTCCCTTTTTAAAAAGAGAAAGCAAGCTTCAAGCTCTAAAGCCTTGGCAGGCTGTGGTACCTGGCTAGAATTTAATATAAAGCTTTGCGATCATTATATTCATCTTAGTTATTTTCTATTTATGACAAGTGACACTCGCCTTTTTATTTAGAGTAGCAATATAAAATTTCCTTTTGAAATACTTTTGGACCGAAAAAGTGAGCTGATTTAAAGAAAAATAACTAGTAAATAATAGTCTAGGTGCTATGGCAAAGCAGTATAAGAATGACAGTTTAGGCGATACTCAAAAATATTTATTGAGCACCTACTATGTGCCAGGAGCTGTGCTAGATGCTGAGGATGCAGCTGTAAACAAACAAACAAACCCTTGCCTTCCTAGAGTTTACATCCTGGTGAGGCAGAACGTTGATCCAAGTGCTTGGTGACGCTCTAAGGAAGGTGGGCACCATCCCTGCCCCTCTGGGTTTCCGACATTGCCGGTCACCGGCTATCTCCCCACATCAGGGTGTGCGAGGCAGAGGGCCCTGCAGTTGCAGGCGGCATCTGGCAACAGCTGTGGCGAGTCAGGAGCGGTTCCCTGGCTGTGCGACACGGACGTCTTGGCGCGGAAGCTCGGTCTGGCGCCCCCGACCCGCTTCCGGGCAGAGGGGAGGTGCCAGGTTGAACAGTCTGTGCACCTGTGGATTTGGCGTCGGAGTTGGGGTGGATGGGTGCTGGGCCTGGGATTCAGGCTCTGACGCTCCTTCCCGACAGGCCAGCCCCCGCCACGCCCTGGAGCACTATTTCCATGCGGTGGTGGCAGCCACTGAGCAGATGGCTAGCGAGCCCAGCCCGAGCCGGGAAGGACACCTGGAAAGGCTGGAAGAGATTTACTGCTCGCTGCTGGGGCCGGCGGCGGCCGCCAGGGGACGCTGCAGCAGTAAGTGGCGGGACGACGAGCGGGAGCAGCAGGGCCGGGGCCAGGTGCGGTGAGCTGCAGTTGGAGGACCCTGCAGGGGGCGCTAGAAAGCACCGCTGTACCTGCCAGGAGTCTGGGTAACTGAGGCCAGGTGGGACACCTGGCCGCTCCTAGGAACATGGGGACTCAGGGTGCCCAGAAGCTTGGAAGGTTCTGGATTATAAAGGTAGGTAATTTGGTCATAACAGCTGACATCTGCAGGGTACCTACTCGACCCCAGTTGCTGTCCTAAGCACTTTACTTATGTTCAAATATATTACATGTATTAAATCAGTTAATTCTCATAGTAAACTTAAGAGAGATGAAAGTATTATCTCCATTTTAGAGATGAGAAAACTGAGAGAGAGGCCATGAATCTTGCCTAAGATCACCCAGCTAATAAGTGACAGAGCCAAGATCCAAACACAGCCTCTAGTTCTTAACCACTATACCATAGTAACCAAAGGATCTCATGGTCCAGGGAGGCTCTAAAGAGTATTTAAAATAGCAGCAGAGTCGACATCACTTACATCTGTTATCACCGATTTTTGTTCCACGCGCTTCCTATTTGCATTTTTATAAGACAATGCCATATACTCATGGGAAGAAAGCCCATGTGGGTTGGGAAACCCTAAAGAACCCTGAGAAGTATCCTGGAACATGTCTTTCTGTCTGTTGGAGGGTGATTCTGATTTGTGTCCCATTTCATGGTCTCCCAAAGCACCCATGGAATTTGTCAGCCTGCATGTCCCAGAACATACCATGCACCTTAGGTATATGGTACGGACCTAAGGACTAGAAACCATGGGCAGAGATAAGTGTGCCAGCCCTGGGGCTTGACCTTGGCAACCCAGGGATGATGGAAACTGCAGAAGTCAGGGTGAGGAAGACAGGATGCCCCCCTCCAGGGCCTTTCTCCATCTTTTCAGTCTTCTGTTCTCTTGTTTTGCTTTAATATTCTATACCTCTGTATACCTCTGTGCCTCAATTAATAACCAAATGGAATGTCCATTCATGAAGCTTCCCTCCTCCTGAAGCTGGGACAAACCCAGAGGTAAATCTGGCTTTGCTCTCCTTGGGTGCTCCTTGCTAACTCAGCAGTAACTCTGCATGGACAGGATGAGACCTGGTCTAGAACACCCCTACCATCACAGCCACATCCAGCACCTGCCTCATACCATGACTTGTCCTGCACATCTTAATAACCAGCCAGCACCCTTGTTGAGCCCCTGCTGCTACGGGGACAGCATGGTTCAGTGTCCTGTGTACTCTGAAGCCGGGCTGCCTGGACTCAACTTCTGGCTCTGCCACTTACTGTGTGGCCTTTGGCCACTTACTTAACCTCTCTGTACCCCCAGCTCCTCCTCTATAAAGTGAGGATAATCATATTACCTGTGGCCCAGGTTCACTGGCAGGATCTGCTGATGGCAATGTGTGCCAGGCGAGAACAGTGCCTAGAAGTAGTAAGCGTTCTGTGAACATTGATTTATCTTCCCTAAGGAAGCTTGCAACCTTGTTAGGGAGGGAGCCATGCTATGATGAAGTTAGATCCTAAAGGTACCCATTAGGTGTACCCTGTGTGCAGCCAGACAGGTTTGATGGAGAAAGAATGACCACCAGGGCTGGAGAGGTCAGGATGTCTTCCAGAAGGAGGACAGGGGGAGGGGCTGGGCCTGATCTCTCCATGGACTTTAGGGTTCCTGCTGTCCTTAGTACTTGGCTGGTGAGCTCTCTTCAGCATTACCCACAGGAGCAAAGATTGAGTCTTTACTGTGTGCCAGCCACTGGAAGAGACCCTGATAAATAGAGGCCTTCCTCCCTCATTTGGATGTAGACAGAATGTCTAAGAACAATGAGAAACGCAGTATGGCTGCAATATGGGATTAGAAGAGGGATCAAAAATAGGAGAAAAGGTTGAGAAAAAAACTGTGAGCTGATTTGTGAAGGGTCCTAAAGGCTAAGCTACCAAATTTGCAGGAAACAGGGAGTTTCTAAGCATTCTAGTGCAGAGGGGACCACTGCAGTGTTAGGCCCCGGATGAGCCAATAGTGGCAAAGGAGGAAAGGAACTCAACGAGAACAGAGATATAGGAGGGTGAGGGTCTTTGCCACCTCCTCTAGGCCCCATACAGGAGCTAGGGATAGAGCTAGGGGTAGGAGCTGGGGGTAGGGCGGGGAGGGGAAGGCAGAGGAAAATCCAACAACCCTGTCCTTCATGGTCTCCATAGCCTGCTCCTTCCTTCAGGTGACCCCCTTCCAGACCGGCCACCAAGCATCCCTCTGCCCAGCCCACACATCACCTTCCACCTGTGGACGGATGAGGAGCAGCTCTGTAAGTGCCATGCTTTGACCTCTTCCATGGAAGCTGGCTGAAAACAGTGGCATATGTGTGTATCTGAGTCTTTGTGTGTGTGTCTCTGTGCATCTGTGTATGTGTGTTTGTATACATGTGTGTATGTGTGTGTACATGTGTCCGTGTCTTTGTATATTCATTTGTGTATGTCTGTGTATGTATCTATATGTGTCTATGTGTGTATCTATTGTGTCTGTCTTTGTGTATCTCTATATCTATTATGTGTTGATGCTTGTGTCTATGTATGTCTTTGTGTGTGCATCTCTGTGTGTGTCTAGGTTGTTTCTGTGTTTATCTGTATGAGTCTGTGCGTCTGTCTGTGTGTATACATCAGTGTGTTCCTTGTACCCTGAGTTGTTCTGTACATCTGGAAGAAGAATGCATTTTCTCTGTTAGAATAGCTCGGTTCATTAGCCACTGGTCTCACATATCTAGAAAGTACCATATGCTCATGATGATGCCAACAGACAATGCAAGTGCCCAAGAAGGCAGTCACAGAGGAAGTCATGGTTCCTGAATCTGGAGGGGAGTATCTTTCAGGGAGACCTGATCACCTACACTTCCCCTCCACACTGGTGTTCCTGTCACACTATCCCCTGGCTCTTATCAAGGGAGAGGGAAAGACAAAGGTACCGGATGTAGTGGGTAATGCTGGACTGGTGGACAGGGTTCAAGTCTGGCACTTCCTTTCACATGCTGAGTCACCCCAGACAAACTTAGTTTTCTCTCTTGGCTTCAGTTTTCTTATGGGAAATAAAATTAAGGTAGTATAGAAAAGTCTGGGAGTCTTTCCAGGAATTGATGGTCTGTTATCTGTGTCTCAGGGGAAGGATGATCAGAGAATAGGAGGATGCTAATGAGCAAATGTGAAAAAGGGAGCTCTGGGAGTCAGGAGGTACTGGGTTAAGCTGATTTCTTTACTGCAGGACTTCTCAGAGCTTTTAAGATGTTTACTGACGGAACTCAACAAGAGGTAGCAGGCATGTATGGGGTTCTCAGTCTGGTGGTCACAGAACCTAGGTCCCTACATGGAGCATCTAACACATGTTCAACTAAACAGTGTTTGAGAAACAACGGAACCCCAGGCCTTGCCAGGGTAAGGTCCTGCCAGCCTCATGTACCCTCTCCCTCCTAACGGCCCCCTTGTTCTCTGCATCCCAGGGAAGGAATTGGTTCTCTTCCTGTGCCCGCAATCCCAAGTGCGCCTCAGCGCTGACTTGGAGGCCTTGGATCTGCGGGGCTTTCAGCCGGACAGGATGCTGGCCCGGGCGTCCGTGCTGTCCACTGACAGTGGCATCGAGCGGGACATTCCTTTGGGACCTGACGAGCTGCCCACGCCCAGCAGTCCTGAGATGGAGCATGCTGGGCTGCAACGAAAAGGGGGCATCAAGAAGCGGGTGTGGCCCCCTGACATCTTGATGCCAGGCAGCTGGGATGGGCCCCTGGGGCTGCACCGGAGAACAGGCAGGCCCAGTGGGGATTGGGGACTGCTGCCCGGTGTCTCCCGCCTGCACACGGCTCGGGTGCTGGTGCTGGGGGACGACAGGATGCTGGGGCGCCTGGCCCAGGCCTACCACAGCCTCAGGTAGGGCCCCAAGGGGGGCGGCTAGGGCGGGGGATAGTCAGGGCACAGGTAGACACAGTCAGCCCAGGGGCATGGGCTGGTGAAGGATCAAGGAATGACTAGGAAGTAGAGGCCAGGATTGGATTGGGGAGGGTGGTGCACATTGCACCCATTCCATAGATAAGAAAACTAAGGCTAGAGAGATTAGGTAAATTGATAGTCAAGAGATAACTAAGAACGGAGCCAGGATGAGGAACCAAGTCTGTTTGAAGCCAAACCCCTGTCCTCATCCCTGTGCTCTGCTGTTCCTTCCTAGGAAACGAGAGACCCAGACCTTCTGCCTCACTCCCAGACTCAGCCTGCAGCTCTATTACATCCCTGTGCTGACACCTGAGGTGGCTGGATGGGAAGGAAGGGATGGAGGGGGTGTCAGGAGCAGGGGTCTGTGTTAAGGGATCGGGCAGGGCTACACTGCAGCTCTGCATCCCCTGGGTCTGAGAAGTAGGGTCACCCTTCCTCAGGATATGGAGTTGAGAGAGACCTCAGAAGTCAACTGTTCCAGAAGACACAGACATGGGCCCTATGGGCTGAATGTAGTCAGAGAGATGTTCTCTCACAGTGGCAGCCTTCCCACTGCTGGTTTTAATTTTTGTGTTTCTACTGGAATTAACTGCAAGCTTCTCCTCATATAAGGGGCTCACACCCACACACAACATACTTTCTGGGAATGTCAGGCTGTGGAAGCCATTCATCTGTTGGGGGAGATGAAGCCCACTTGGAATTTTTCATTTTTGTTGTCCGCTCTGCTGCTTATTGGGGAGCAGTAAATCCAAAGCTACCTTTGCCTCTCCCCTTTCAAGGCTGATGATCATTTTTCAAGTGGCCCTGGCAAGTGGCCCTCAAAGAAGGGAATTCTAGCTTCTTCTGAGGTATTAA
The DNA here is from genome assembly GCF_014176215.1 of Rousettus aegyptiacus. Lineage (NCBI taxonomy): Eukaryota > Metazoa > Chordata > Mammalia > Chiroptera > Pteropodidae > Rousettus > Rousettus aegyptiacus. Next base: position 72,474,189 of record NW_023416309.1, read on the forward strand.
ACAAAACAATTTTTCCATGGTTCAGAAATAGCCCCAAGAGATTGATTTGACCACATTCCCAAAGCGTGTATCTGGGGACCCTCCAGCCAGTAAGAGTGTCAGAGAGAGGGCCTGAGAGGCCAGCCTCATCCCCTTATCCCCAGAAGCTCGCATCATCCAGGCATTTGGAGCTCGGAGAGCTGGCCGCGTTCCTGGGCCGTGCGGACCCATGGTATGAGAGTACCATCAACACCCTGTGCCCAGCCATCCACAAGCTCGCAGAAATGGTAGGGGCAGCAAAGGTAGGAGGGTAGGAGGGAGATGGGAGGGGGCTATTTTAGATGTTACTCTTGACCCTTGACCTCAACAGTCAGCCCAGGGGCACAATGGTGGAAGGAGGCAAGAAAGGAATATAGGAGAGGAATATAGGAGAGGGATTGGAATTTACCCGGAACACTGACCAGGCACCTGTAGTCAGCCCTGCATATCCACAGGTCCTACATCTGGGGATTCAACCAACTCCAGATAGAAAATATTCAGAAAAAAGTTACATTGTTGCTGACGTGTACTGTAGTTAGGCCTATGATGGTTGTGTCTGCACCGAACATGCACAGACTTTTTTCTTGTCCTTATTCTTATCCTTAAGCAATACAGTGTGACAACTGTTTACATAGCATTTTCATTGTATTAAGTATTATGAGTCATCTAGAGATGGTTTAAAGTGTACAGGAGAATGTGCATGGTTATATGCAAATACTACATCATTTTATATAACGGACTTGAGCATCCTTGGATTTTGGTATCCAAGGGGGTTCTGGAACCAGTCCCCTGCAATATCAGGGGACAACTGTACATTGGACAGGACCACTGTGGAAGAGATGAAGTAAAACATCTTTTTCTAAGTGAGTAAGCCAGTTATACTCCTTCTTTTATCAGTTTCCTGTGATGATTTCTTTATAATTCTAATAGCTAATGCTTCCTGAACACTTCCGTGTGGCAAGCACTTACACACAGCATCCCTACCAAGTAGATAATCTTGTCCGCAGGTGCTGTTGTTGCCATATCCTCATTTCTCAGATCAAACAACTGAGGCACAAAGAGATTAGGTAATTTGTCCCAAGGAAGAAAATGAGTGGTAGAGTCTCACCTGGAACCAAGCAGTTTGATTCCAGAGCATGTTCTCTCAACCACAAACACAGTGCCAGCCCCTAACCCTGGCCAGCAGTGCGGAAGGAGTTAGTATTTTACTGATCTAAAAAGGACTTTATATATTAAGAGAATCTTACCCTTTTTGTGGTCATATGTGTTGCAGACATATTATTCCTCTTTGTTATTTGCTATCAACTATGTCAGTAGTGTTTTTTGATCTTTAGAAGTTTAATATTTTTTTGGAATGCATATTCTCTTTATTTAAAATAAAACTATTTATCAAGTTCATGTCCCTTCAAAAATCTATATTTATATCAAATTTAATATATACTTTGTTTACAAACATTGTAATATATCTAACATTTCATTTCTCTCTGGTTTACTAAAGTATATATTCATGCATTAATTTACTTATTTAATAGTTATATTAGTAATATAATCTATTTTTGTGGAAATATATTAAAGAAAAAAAGAGGACACATGTTGATTTGATTTGACTTGTCATAATTCTAAACAAAGAAAAGAGGATTCAGTTAAATAAGTTTAACGTTCCATTAAAAATAACTTTTATTTTTATCAAATAAATGTGTGCACACATATTTAAAATGCAAATAAGTTTAAAGTTTAAACACCTAAAGAAGTATACCCTTTGGTACCAGTACAGGAGAGGGACCACTTTCAACTTTTTAAATTTTTATTTTACTTTTGCATTTTTAAATAATATGCATATGACTGTCTCATGATTTCTGTACTTCGATCTTACTGATTGACTTTTTGTTGCTACACATGGAGGTTTAAACTTTCTTAAAACCCTAAAATTCTTTACTTTAATTCTTCAAAAATGTTTAATATTTTTATACATAGCAGTTTCATTCTTCGAAATGCTTTCTTCACTGATTAAATGATATTCGAGATTAAATATTCACTAATATTTTAACACTTTTAATATCTCAGTTTTTACAGTTCAATTACCCATCTGCAATAATTTTAGTGTTTAGTGTGGAATGTGTAATTTCATATTTTCCAAATGGTTAGCCAGTTGTCCTAAGCTATTTTTTGCATAAACCATTTTGACCTATCAATTTAAAATGTCACTTTTATCACTCACTAAATTCTTACATATGCTTATGTTTATTTCTAGATACTTATTCTTTTTCATTGATCTATTCATCTCTGTACAAATTAGCACTTTCATATTTTGATAGCTGTCAGAGTAAGCCTACCCCATTACTCTTCTTTTTTGAAATTTTTCAGACTATGCTTATTTATGTTTGTTTCCAGATAAGTTTTAGAATTTTATTGTCATTTTTTAAAATTATTTTGGGATTTGGATTGAAACTTAAAGGAGAATTAGCATCTTGAACATATTTAATCACCCTCTCTGGAAGTGCGGTATAACTCTTTGTTTATTAAAGTCTTCTTGTATATCTCTCAGGATAGTTATACCATTTTCATTGTATAGCTTTTACCCATTTCTTGCTAAATTTACCTTTCATGTTTGAAATTTTTTCTTGTAGCTATGGATGGTATCTTTCTCCCATTATATTTGGGTAGTAGTTACTGCTAGTATAAACAGAACCTATTGATTTTTATGTATTTAATTTTAAACTTGCCATTTAACTGAGCTCTGCATGTTGTGTCATTGCCTGATTGGTACCTTCTTACATCTTTTATTCTAATAAAGATGTTGGGGGGAGGCATGTTTTCAGAATTATTGCTTATCTGATATACATGAAACATTATTTAGCTGGGTATTAAAATACCTTTTCCTTGAAACGTGAAGGACATTACAGGAGGAATATCTGATGCAGGTCTCATTTATGCGCCTTTCTTGGTAGCTTTTTCCCTGCCAGGACATGTGTAGGATTTTGGTTTTACCCTGCTCTCTTTCCCTCTTATAATTGATAATTTGTATGGCCCTTATACTTATTCTAAAAGCAAGTTTCCACATGTAAAGACTGGAAACAGTGTAAGCAATGACAGCATCATTAAAATAAGTTCATAGTTCCTCAGCATGACCTTTTTGAAGGAAACAGCATTTCAATAGACCAGATATGAGAATCGGAAGAGATATTATAGAATAGGATACAAGATAGATTAGATAAACTCTGAGCTTCTTTCCAACTCAGATACTTTCAGAGTCTATGTAGACATTCTGCTCTGTTTACCTAAAAAACTCAATCATTATGCTTCATAATTGTATGAGGTTGGGGAAGGTCTATAAGACATGGCACTAGTCCTTCCCAATGACAAGTAAACACTAATTAATTAATATATTCAGATATATCAGATCATTTGGTTCAACCTCTCATGCCCAAGTTTACCTGGCTAGTGAATATCTATTCCAAATTTAAAACCCAGTTGAGATTTTCTCATCATTAGTTATATTCTCAAGTGTTTTGTCTACCTCAAGCACCCAGTGCAGTGCCTTACACATGGAGGTGCCCAAGATGTCTTTGTGTAATTGAAATGAATCAGAGCCCCTGGGGAGATAGAGCTTTGGACAGGTATATTTTGACTAGGAGTTGAAATTGAGTAATACAAAAGGCTTGGACTGTGCTGAAGAATGAGCTGGGTTAGTGCATCACAGAGGGTGCAGGGGGGCTTTGAAGTTTCTCTATTAAGAAAGTCACACCTCCCATAGTAACACTGAGGGAGGTGGCTGAAGACATCTTCTGTCTCCCTCACAGCCTCCCTCCCTGGGCAGATCCCAAACTGTAGACCCCTTCATCCTGGATGTCATCACCTACTACGTTCGCATGGGCACTCAACCTATCTATTTCCAAATCTATACAGTAAAGGTAAGCTTTCCACCTGGGGCTCCAAGGATACCATAGCAGCCTGCTGGGCCCCGGGATCCCACTACCCTGGCTCTGGGGAAACACAGGTTGCCAGCTGCATGTCATAAAATCACCCAGACTCTCTTGGTTAACTTTATCTTCTTAATCTCTGGATTTTTGTGAGTGCCCATTTTTCATGGCCACCTCTGCCTCTAGCTTCCTGTCTTACTGAACTTTTATCACTCCGCATCCTGTGGTAGACCTTTTCTTTATTGCCTTCCTGATTTTGATCTAAATGAAGGAGTTAGGCCCTTTCCTTGATTTCCAAAATGCAAAGCAAAACAACACAAAACGAACAGATGGAAAAAAACTGTCAAAGTTCACTGGTAAAAGAAATAAACATCTTAGCAATGCAAATGGCTTAATTAAAGATTAGGTAGCTATCACTGCCCTTCAACCAAAGGTCCCCAGTAGCACACCTGTAGCTGAGCAGAGTTTCAGTGAGGAAACACACACCATGGAGAACCATGAGGCATCTCAGGAAGAGGCTGTTAGAAAGAACTTATTATAGGATTTGGGTTCCTGCTGGGTGATTTTGAAGAGAGTTCCCCAAAGCTGGACACTTCTCTGGGTTGGATGCTATAAAGAAGCAGGAGTGATTCTATGGCTGGGCATCTCAGTAGTTCTTACCATTATTCTTTGACCCTAAAAAGCAGAGGCCACTCATATTTGCCAAGATGAAAGGGTAGGGGGTATGGCCTGCACAGTTTCTGTTTTTGCCTGTGTTCAGACATGACTGTGGCATGAGTTGGTTTCTTTCTTGACCCATTACAGTCATAGAGTGGCCTTGCCTAATAATGTTGGCATCTGTGGAATTGTTTATGGTCAACAGAACACCAAGCCCTCACTGTGAGTGCTAGGCCAGCTCCCGGCTTCTGACGGCCACTTTTCTCTCTCTCCATCCCTGTTCTCAAAAATCCTGTGGCCACTCTTCCTTGTTGTTTCAACATCCTCCCTCTTGCCCCATCTATACCTTGTCTCTCCCTTTTTTCTCTGTCCTTCTTCCCTCAGGAGCCACTCCTCCCTCCAAATTTCCTCCGAGTCTCACTGAGAGCAAATCAGCTCACTAGCCCTTCCCTTGCACAGCCCTGGACCTCTCCGTGCATGTTGAGGACTCAAGTTCTCCTCTCTGGCCCTCTCCTACTGGTGTCTACAAGAGATCTGATAACCTCCATTATATGAATTTTGTCCCCTGCTCCTGTCATCCCCATTAGTAGTGGTTACAGGTAGTTTCAGTAATAGTTTTTCCACTATTTATAAATATATTGCTATAGATATAATATATGGATAGATATATGGACAAAGTCAGATTCAGTAATCATTGGGTGTAGCTTAAAATCTAATATTGGAAGGATGGATGGGGAGACCTCTGCCCTGCCTCTAGACACTCCAAACCATCCACATCTTCAGGCTCTGGGGGTTGGAGGTGGGAGCTGCCTCTGGCAGAGAGTTGGCCTCTAACCTCCACCCAACCTCCCTCTGCCTCTCTCCCTCTAGATCTTCTTTAGTGACCTAAGCCAAGACTCTGCAGAGGACATTTTTCTCACTGAGCTAAAGGTGAAGATCCAAGACTCCAAATTCCCCAAAGGTAAGCATCCGTTCCCCCTTTTTCCAAAGCTCACCCTGACTCAGCTTTCCCAAACCGCATTTCCAGAAGGTTCTCCCTCCTCTTATTTAGTGATGCCCCCATTCCTCCTTTCCTGAACACTGGGGTACCCTCGGCTCCTTCCAAGCTCATCCAGACTGAAGGGCAGCCTGGACCATCTGAGGTGCTGCCTTTTCACCTAGGGACAGATGCTGTGAAAATTCTGCAGCCTAGGCTCCTCAGTGAGGTGGAGAAGATGGGGGGAGAGGGGACGCCCACATTCAGCCTCTTCTCACTTTCCCTTAGATGGTTTCTCACCCAGGAGGAGAGGCATGACGGAAGGCCCAGGGGCTGAGCTCTCCATTTGCTACCAGAAGGTCAGTGGCATGGGCATTGTCAGGAGGTAGTCAAGGGGTACTGCTGGATGGAAGCAGGTGTCAGGAACATGTGGGACGGTGGGGGTGAGGGGATGTGGGTAGGGGGAAGCAGACAGAACCCGAGGAAGCTTCTGCTTTTTTCTTGGCACTGCCTCTAGTTTCCCAGCCTTTGGAGAGTTTTGCAGAGATGTGAGGGTTATGACTGATCTTACATGTAGAGAAGGAGGGGATCTGATTTAAGGAACAAGGGGGCTATCCCCTTGCTCAAAAACACCTTCCTCACTAGCTGTCCGGATGCACTGGAGTTGGAGTCCTTTGGGTCTAGAAGGTTGCACATGCTCCCTGGGACTAAGAGCACTCTAAACCCATATCCCCTAGCCCCTTATGGGACATTAGTGACACCGAAAAGGCACTTGGGGCAGGGACAGAAAGCAAAACTGTTGACATGAGAATGCATGGGGACAGGGTTGTCCTGAGAACCCCCATCTGTGCCTACATACTCTTCCCTAGGCCCTGCTCAGCCACCGGACCCAAGAAGTCACCGTTTCGCTGCGTGCCACTGGTCTGGTCCTGAAGGCCCTTCCAGCCAGTGACACTGAAGGTGAGGAGCTGGAAAAGCAGAGCAGAGAGAAAGAGGACAAGAAGGGGAAAGCTAGGGGCAGGGGGAGAAGAAGAGGGGGTCAAGTGATAGGAGACACAGTGAGCCAGGTGAAGGAGGCCTCCTACCCCATCCCTGAGATTGTGTAATGCTGTTCAGCTCCCATTCATCCTAGGCTCAGCACTGGGCACCAGGCTGCCTGGGTGAAGCATAGTCCCCACCCTCAGATGCTCACCATTGAATAATTCCTGCTCTAGCACTGAATTATACCTCTGCAGCCTGATGAGATACAAGCTGGAAGGTGGAGGGACTACATGGAGGAGGGTAACTGGCCTCGGGCCTCTGCATTAGGCCTACAGAGCCAGTTGAGTTTTGTTTGGAAAATTTTTATTTTAAATATTGTTCCATGAGGCAGATACTCTCCAGTTCACAAAAAGCATCACTAGTCCAAATTATTATATATATGTATACGTATTAGATAATAACTATCTAATTATATAAACCCAAATGTAGATAATAAAAATACCTATTTATATGCAGATAGTTATGTGCATAAATTATAAATATGAGTTCTGGTTAGCTCCCTAGTCTCCTGGAATAAAGGTTGGTAATGTGGATTATTAACCATTGCACACATTGATCAGAGGCCAGGTAATGTTCTATGTCAAACATATTAATTCTTTTAAGCATATTAACCCAATGAGATAGGTATTATTATCACTAGCAACTTTTTACTGGAGAGGAAACTGAAACAAACAAAAAAGTAACTTGCCCAAGGTCTCATCTCAGGTGGTCTCACAGAGGAGCCCACATTCCTCACCACTATGCTCTACCAACTCCTCTGTGATTGCCAAATCTCAACAGACCAGAAATAAGGGATGTGACTCACAGGGGCTTGTAGAAGATCATTTCAGAGCAAAGAAAGTTGACTCAGGCAGAGATGTATCTTGTTCACCACTCTACCCCTAGTGCCTAGCACATGTCCTGGCACATAGTAGATACGAAATAAATATTTGCTGAATAAATGAAGTGCTACGTTTTACCCAAAATTTTGTTTTAAAAAGAATGAATGAGTCTGGAATATTCTATAATAAACATAGAATGAAAATACACATTAGCCAGGCTGGAATGCCTATGCATTCCAGCTGTCTCTCATCCTTCCCTCCTCTCCTGGCCAACTATGAGTAATTGCTCTGACTCTAAAATCCTCTGTGGCTTTGCTGGCATTCCAGTTATGACACTTGTCTGTCTATAAGGCATTCGTGTTCATATATGTGTACCATCACTCCTAAATTTTCTTGGCATTTGGCACAAAGAAGAAACTAAAGAAATAATTATTGATTTGATCATTTCCTGATAAAATGTCTTCCAGGTGTGTTGAATTGTGGATGATTACGTGAAACTCTATCACAGAGAAACATTCCTTACTTGTAGGTCTTTAACAACACAAAGGAGACATGTGACTTTGGCAATAGCTCTTAACCAAGAGGTGATCACAGAGTTGGTCAAGAGTGCAGAGTTTAGAAACTTAAAGGCAGGCTTCAAAGCCCAGCTTTACCACTTACCACTATGTGACCTTGGGCCAGTTACTTGGGACCTCCCTACATGTTTTTTTCACTTCCAAAATGGAGAGAAGATACTAATTTATGTGCATATAGTAAACTATAATGTTAACTCTTATTGTTAAAATTGTATTTCTTCTATTTTCTTCACAAGTCTCCCACCAGACCCCCAGCCCCAATTGATGCCTCCTACAAGTTTTCCATAACAAAACTCTATCAGAAGTGATTCCAGAACCCTCCTCAGAGGCATAAACATTTAAGAACCCTCCTTTGTTATACACAACATCCTGGGCTAGGTGTTCCTTCTGTTTTCAATATGTCCAGTAGCTGCAGTGAAGATCAACACAATTTCTTCCACTGAAAAAAGGGTGCAGAAGGAGGTGAAGAAAGAAATCTGGGTTGATGATAGCTGCTATGCCTGAAGAGCAGAAACTTTATAGTTTCACCAGGGAAGAGAGAGGGATGATTAAGAAGAAACTAAACTTTGGCTAGAACCAAGGTGGAGTCCAGAAAGTATGGGATAAACAAGGTACGGAAGGGAGTTAAAATGGGGGATCGAGATGGGTTCATTAAGTTCTTCTTAGGACTTAGAATAGGACCTAGAATCTTGAACTCCCCTACTTCCCTGGAGGCCCATTCACAGCTGCCCACCCCCCCATCTCATTCCTCCCAGTTCCAAAGCCCACTCACTGCCCCACATCATTGTTCTCCTTACAGACCACATGTGCCTGAATGTCAGTGTGATAGAGGTTGTCAAGTCATCCAACCTGGCTGGAAGGTCCTTTTCTGTAAGTACTGGGTAGAATGGGAACTAAAGATATTCAAACAGGGTTGGTGGCTTGGAGCCCAGAAGTTAGAGAAAGGGATTTGTGAGCCTTTCTGAGCCTTTGCTATTGAAGCAGGTCTTCCTGTTGGAAAGAATCTGCTTTCTAATCAGTCGGTTCGAAATATTAAACATCATCTGACGTGAATAAGGGATTATAAGAGTTAAGGCCTTGCCCTCCAACTGCTGACCACCGGAAGACCTAAGATAGACCCAGATAACTACAAAATGCACACACATCTGGCATACCCCTGCACTACACAAAAGCCAGACTTTAAACAACTGAACTTTTGACCAAATCACACCACCTCTTTCAACTTCATTGCCCTACAGCTGCTCTTTGCCCTTTACCTTTGCCCTTATTGATACTTATCAATAAGGATTCCCTTACTGATACAAACATAGGGCTCACCCATTTTCTCCCTATCTGATGGCCTCTTTGGGCTTCATTTTCCTAGTCAGCTAGACCTTGGACCCCATGATTACACCTGGACAGTGTTCTCAGATATCCTCAATTCCCCCATACCACCTACCAGGCAGACACTCACTTTAGATCAAGCCGCCTCCTCAGTCTGTATGCTCAGTGGCTGAATGTTTCTGGATTAAATCCAACAACCATGTGATTTAGGGCCACAGCAAATTCCTGACCGCCCCCCTCAACCAGATCCTTGGTATCACTCAACACTTTTCTCTTCCATCTCTTCCTGACTCTTCTCCATCTTTCCAGTTCTCTTTTCTCCAGGTTTGATTTCCCCCTCACTACTGCTCCTTCATTTTAGCCTATAAACATATTCAAGTCTTTTCCATCCTAGAAAGAAAAAGCTCTGCCATGACCCAACTCTTTCTCTAGCTACCACTCTATCTTGTCCTTCCCTTCTCAGTCAAGCTTCTTGAGAGATATCTCTAGAGGAGTTTCCAGTGCCTTACCAATGACTGTCCTACCCACTACCATCTGCTTAGAGCCCACCTCATGGTGGAAAAGTCACCACCATGTCACCAAGACCAAAGGTCACTTTTTAATCCTTATATTTTTTATCCTTTTTAAAATAATGTTTTAGCTTATAAACAAAGGTTTACTGATTTAGTTTGCGAAATACAAAGAAGCACAAACAAGTAACTCTAATAGGAATCTCATCATCTAGAGTGGATGACTGTTCATATTTTGAAGTATAATTTTGAGGTATCCAGCCTTTTTTCCCTATATATTTTTACATAATTGATAGCTAGCTACATACATATTGGTCTGTAACTTAATGGTTTATTTAAAAATATACTAAAGCATTATGAATATGGCTTGTCAGGATCTTATGTCATTAAACATATTTTATTAAATATTTATTACATTATGGCTACATATGCCTGCATAATTATTTAGTTGAGTTTTTAAAATATATGTAAGCAAGTTCTCATTTTTCACTATTACAAACAATACTGTGAGGAACATACTTGGGGATACAAATGTGCTGAAAATCATTGTTATGCCTTTTTAAAAAATGCGTACAAATGATAACACACTCAAGTGGCACCCATATTTTTGGATTTTTGATATATTTTGCCAAATTGCTTTCCAGAAAGTCTATACCAAATTTGATTCTCACCATAGTGTTTGAATGCTAATTTTGCTGCACAATTAAGACATGGGCTAATTTTTTTATCTTTGCAAATTAGTCAAAATTTTCATTATTTCAATTTTTATTTCTCTCATTACTGATTGATGAAGCTGAAGAATTTCTTATATTGAATGATAATTTCTATTTCTTCATTTGTGTATTTCCTGTTTATTATACTCATCCTATATTAATATTGTGTGTCTCTATTTTATAATGTGCAAACACTAATCCCTTATCTGTCACATATTTTGGAAATATTCTTTTCAGTATGTCTTTTAATGTTGTTTATGATTTTTTTTTTTACCTAAAATAGGTTTATATATTGAGATAGCAAAATCTACTACTTGTTTTCCTTTGATGATTTCTGCCTCTAGTATGATTATATATTACATATGTCTGATTCTTTTTCAAACACCATATTTCATCAAATTAAGAGATATCATATCAGTAAGAAGGAAAGAATACTTCCCCAAGTATGAACAGTGCTTTCGTATCACACTAATTGCAAAATCTTCTTTATTTTGGAGATATTAAAATATTTCTCATAGTTTTTATTCACTTTCATATTTCTTTATCATTTTAAACATTTTTGCTTTATAGTCTGATTTCTGTATTAACATTATCTAAATTATTGGGAGTGTAATCCTTCTATTTATTGGGTCCACTGACCCTCATGGTAGCTTAATTTCCTAAATGTTTCTTCAATAGTGAGCTCATATTTGTTGAAGTTTTATCTGTGGGAAACCTGGGTGGAAAACTTTTCCTCCTAGAGAAATTCTGTACTTGCTCTCGTCAAGAGCCTAGGACCACATTTTGAATTAACTTCTTGGCTTATAAATTTCCAAACCATGCAGACAGTGTAAAATTGTACCCCAAATCCACACGTGGACAGGTTTGCAGCTAAGAATACCCAGGGGAGACTTTTCGTCTTCACTCACAGCACAAGCCACAGCAGACAAGCTTCCCTGTGATCTCCCATTGCTTCTCTTGCCTTTTTCCTAATCTAGTCTCTCACTGAGAGTATAACCTTCAATAGTCCTTGAAGGGGATCTGTTTTAAACTCCTGCCTCATTTTCCCTAGTTTTTTATTCCTTTGATCAATTTCTATTCCTTTGATCAATTCCTATTCACTTTCACCATTAGAACTGACACCCTGTCCTCTGAGTTTTTAAGCTTCCTAAATCTGTGAATCCTGAGACACTACTTTCTTGTAGTTCTTCAATATGTCTCATTGTTATTTTTTGGGCTCTTTCCCTGGGCTCTTTTTTCTAAACTAATGCTTTAAATAGCTACTGTTCTCTACTTCTACCTATGGCTCACTTCTGTCAAACTTCTACGTTGGACTGTCAAACCCCTTACACGGTTTTAATACAATTTGTTAAGGACGCCAGAATCTGTATCTCCTGATCTGACATTCACCCCTGAGTTTGACTCCTGCATTCAACTAAGTTCACATGAATTGGATGTCCCACAACACTCCAAACTCAAAATATTCAAAAGTAAACTCAGTGCTTTCTAATAGTTAAGAGTTCTCTAGAGCCAGACTGCCTAGATTCAGACCTTGGCTGTGCCATTTACCAACTATGTGACTTTAGGTAGTTATCAAGTTCTCTGTGCCTCAGTCTCATTATCTATAAAATGGAGATAATAATAGTACCTACCTTATCTAGTTGTGGGGATTAAATAATTGCAATATGTGAAGCTTGTTGGAAGAGCTATATGTGTGTTAGTGGTTGTTTTTATTTCCTCCCCTCCTCCCCTATGTCCTGTCACTCACTTAATGGTACCATCATTAACCGGTCGCCTCTGCCAGAAATCTAGGAGCCATCTCAGATGCCTCCTCTTCTTCACTTCCCCAAGTCCTGCTGATTTTCCCTCTCAAACACTTCTCAGACCTCTCTCTTCCTCTCCATCCTCCTTCTTCAGATCCAGCTAGGTTGACCAACCATCCCAATTTGCCTGAGAACTGAGAGGTTTCCTGGGACATAGGACTTTTCAGTGCTAAAACCAGAACAGTCCCAGGCAAACCAGGACAAGTTGTTCACCTTTGGTCCAGATCTTCGTCCATCCCCTTTTCCTGGACAAACGTGATAGCCTCCCAGCTGGTCTCCCCAATGTTACTCCTTAGGTCTAGTTTCCACGTCTCTGCCCAGTGATCTTTCTAAAATAGATCTCAAACATGTTTAAACCCCCTCCACCATTTCCCATTCTCCGTGACAGAAGGGCAGAAAAACTCTTCATTGTTTCAAAGCTTGGCTCCTCTTCCTCTCCAACCACAGCTCTGGTGACCCCCTGCAGGCTCTTCACACCGTGGTATTTGGAAGTGTTCTGGAAATCACAACCCTGTGCCTTTGCTCATGTGCTTTGCTTGGCCCGAAACTGCATTCTTCCCTTCTTCTCCACCTTCCTTTTAGAACTCCTATTTCTCCTTCGAGATGAAACTCAGGTGTCAACTCCCCCATCCTGATGCTCTTCTCCCTTCCCTCCACATCCTCCACCTCACCCTACTCTCCACTTCCCTGTGAGCTAGGTGCCCCACCTCTTGCTCCTGTAGAGCCTTGGTGACACAGCCATGGAAGCATTGCAACACCATAATGACATGATCTTTGGGTGTCAATGGACTGTGATCTACCTTCACTCAGACCCTCCTCTGAGTCCTCGCTGTTGATTGTCTGAGAGATCTACTGTACGGAGCTGAAATCTTCCTTCCTATAGGACAGCTCTGTTTAACCTTTAAACTCCAAGGTGGACCTATTTACCCTGATGTATTCTTTTGTAAAGTGAGTTCCTTACAATGGTTTCTGTTTTTAATGACCTCTTTAAACAACCTGATTGTGAGCTTTTTGAAAAATCTAAACTTATCGCCCCAGTGAGTTCCGTTTTACTCCTGTACTGATTTGCTGGGGGAAATTCCAGTAGCTGTACTTTCCTTTTTGAACTTGAATAGGTGCATGTGCATATTCTGTCCCAGTGAGTCAAATAATAAACACTGAGAAACAGAGGAAGTTCACAGTGAGCTAGAATGAAGGTATTCTGGGCTTTGAGAACACCAGGGCTTGGGCATTGTGGCTTGGTGAGTTTAAGGGGCAGCCATGGTATTATTTAGGCTGGATCTTAATTTAGATATAGAAAAGTAATGAAGGGTAGTAGAATTAGAGCTTCGGGGTATAGAAGGCAGGAAGCCACCAACAGAGAACAACTAGCAGCATTTTGCTTATCCCCTCACGAACTAAGACTGGGACCCTTTGCAAATTCTGCCTCTGATCCTTTCAACTGATCTTCATGGCCACATTTATAGACTGAAATCCAAGACTCCTGCGGTCCTCAGAGGCCAAAGCCAGGTATGTCAGGTGTGTCTAGGGGTACAGACCACAAAGGGGAAATGAAAGCATCTGCCTGCACTGCAGGTAGGTGGGAGGAGGCCCCAAGACTACCTCTGGTTATCTAAAGGGCAGGGCCATGGAGGCCCAGATCCTGCCAGGAGACACTTAGAACAGCTTGATGCAGTTGTAGAAACACTCAAGTCAGAGAGCTGGGTTCTACACCTACCACTGTGAGACCTTCAGTGCATCACAGTCAATCCTTCCAGAGTTCTGTCTTCTCCTCTGTGGGAACCTTGAGTCTCCCTCACCAGTTGAGTCATTTCATATGGGATACCATCCATATCATAAACTGATTGTCCCTGGCTATTCCCCAGGTCCCAGCTCACCAGGACTTCAGCCTCCCTGTTGTTTCCCCAGGTATTTCTGGAAGGTCATGGGTGAAACCTGAGTGCTCACAATCACCCAGCTAGCTGTCTGGTCCATTCCTGTTAGGTTCCACTGCCTGCCCCCCCACTCTCTAACCTGTCCCCTGCCATATCTGCCCACTATGACTGAGAGCTCCAGGGTACCAAAGCTGCCTGAGGGTCTGTTGCACAGCAGGGGAGAAGTCCTCTCTCTTTTTGTGTTACCTTCTGTCTTAGAAAGATTTTGGTAAATCGTTCTGTCTTTACTCGCAATCCACCTGTTGTGAGTAATAGTAAAGCCAGGATTAGAACCTGAGCAATCTGGCTGTAAAGTCTGTGCTTTGACCCTCCTCCTGGGAGAGTCTTGCATACTCTGCTGATAGATTTCTGGCTGGCCTATCCCCACCCAACAAAAGTGCAGCAGAAATTCTGGGACATGTTTGATGCCCCAACTTAGGCTGCTGCTAGTGCTTCTGCTCTATGACAATGATAAGGTAGATTAGTTCAGTGGTTCTCAGCCCTGCCTACAATAGGCAGCTTATTTTGAAATGCCCATATCTAGCTGGATTCCAGACCACTTAAATCAGAATCTCTACTTTTATGTTTTGAAAGATGGTTCTTATGAGCAGACAGGGTTGAAAACATTTAGATGAGATAGACTAAGGCTCTAGCACCTCGGCTGTTCTGTGGTGGCGAATCACCCAAAGCTCCTGTCCATGTGTGGATTGAGCCAGCAACCCAGAAAGGCCCTCCGAAAGCCCCACCTGGAATCCAGGCTGCTCCAATTTTCTGCCCAGTGGCACAGAGCCCCTCAGCAGCAGCTGCCTCAGGTCAGGGGTCAGTGGGCTGCCTGGAGGCTGCTTTCTTTCGGCCCTGGGGACTTTCTAGAGAAACCATGGGATATGGAAGGTGAAACACCTTGCCCCAGGTTCCCTGTGCAGAGGATGAACCCCTTCCACCAGTATCTTGCCCCCAGATGATTCCATGGTATGAATTGATAAGGCCTGATCTGAGCCATGGGGGGTAGGAGGCCACTTTCTGAACCCTCTGTTTCTGTCCCAGGTAAATAATTTTGTATGTAATTCAACATAGAACTGAGGTCAGGACTTATAAAATTCCACCCGTGACATGCCTAGCATACAGGAGCTGCTCAGGTAACTTGATAACCTGGCAAGCTATAGCCACATCATTCCAGGTTGTGCTCAAAATTAAGGACAACAGATTGAGTAAAGAACCACAGAAACAATGAAAGACCCAGGGGCAAGAGCAGCCTAGTAGCAGTTTCTGCAGGATTGTCACTGCTCTGAGTCACTTGCAGGAAGAGAGCCGCGGACCCCATGTGCTCGATTGAAGAAACACACCAGAGTCCAGGGTGGGAGAAATTGACAGAGCCATCTGTCACAACGGTGACACATGAGCTGTCCCTTTGTTGCAGACGGTGACAAACACCTTCCGGACAGCCAGCATTCGGATCCAGAGCCAGGACCAGAGGCTGCTGACACTACTGCTAGACAAAGACAATCGGCGTACTTTCAGGGATGTGATCAGGTGAAGCTGGGCCTGCCGTCCCTAGGGTTCCATGCCTCATGGGGCAAACCCAAGCAGCAGCCAGCCCCTACCATCTCCTGCCTCTAGCCCAGGATGCCTGGCCAGAGGTAGATCCTGTGGCCAGGCAAGTGTCCCTAGTGGGCATAGACTTAGGCCACTGCCCTATGACTTGAATCCAGGAAGAAGGGCAAATGAACGGCTAACTCTGGGCAGCAGCTGATAATAAAATTTCCCAAGATTCCTGCATGAACACTCAGCCTGTAGCCCTCCTGATCCAATCCCCAGTGCTGGCACTGGCCTCTCCAACACTGGCTATCCTACTGTGGCAGCTGTGCTCCAGTTAAAGTGACCCTTACTGGTCTCCCCTGGGGAGGTATATTTGGGTAAGGAAGGCATACAGAGTGACCCATCCAGGCATGTCATCCTCTCCCAGTGTTTGTCCTAGATCTAAGATGCTCTTTCTTGTCCTGACATTTCCTTTTCCCTCTATTGGGCCCTCTCTTCTAGACCCTACAATAAAGGGACTACATTTAAAATCTCCAGGCAGATTTGACCCCTGAGATCCATCTCCTGAGTTGGCCTTTCTCCACCCACAGGTTTGAGGTTGTTCCCTGCCCGGAGCCATGTTCTGGGATCCAGAAGTCTAAGGCACTTTGGCTCAGTTCACACCAGCAGAAGGAAATGGAAAGGACCAAAGCCAAGCCCAAACCCCTTCTAATGCCCATCAACACATTCTCAGGCATCGTCCAGTGAGCCCGAAGGGGCAGTGGAAGAACTGAATCTGAAAGCCACGGGCCCAAGAGGAAGGATACACTACCCCACCAGTCCCAAACACACACCAATGGACAGAGCCAGGTCAGGAGGCCCTAGGCATCTTCTTGCCCTAATCGGGAGCCAGCAAGTGCCCAGAACACAAGAGGCTGGCTGTGGTGCATAATGGAGCAGGTCTACGTGAAGAAGGCTCAAGGGTGGCCCGGGCAAAGCCGCACACATTCAAAGCCCAGCTCTTTGCACAAATGTCCACTCTTTCATTGATTTTCAATTCCCACCTCTCCCACTCAAGCTCCCTACTTAGCCCTTAAGATCAAAGTGAGAGCTGTGTCCAGGGCCCTGTGCCCTGGGGGAAAGTGAGAAGTAGGCAAAGGCAACTATACTTCCTCCTCCTGAGTCTGCTCCCTTCCTTCATTTTAGCGTCTGCTCACCTCACCCAATTCTAGGTAGCCATCTCTCTCAGTTGAGAGGAAGTGTCAGATTCAATAAATGCACACTAAAGTGTTTCTTCTTTAATCTAATACCAAGCAATATTTATATTTTAATAGAGATTAGGAGCAGTACTTCATTTAACCTAATGAATTCTCTTAGGCCAGGTAAGAGTTCTGTGAAGTAATTTATTGGTGTGCTCTGTCTAACTGCCTACCCCTCTCCTCATTCACATTGGCTTAGGGACTCCTGATCAGCACTGTCCCAAAACAAAGGTGGGAATGCAGGCTAGTTTCAGAGAAACCAGAGATTAAGGACATCAAAATTCTTGGCTTTTGAGTTTGAAAACTTAAACCCACATATGTAATGACACAGAACCAGTTCCCTCACCCCCAGGACTAGGTGTGAGGTGAGGGGAAAAAGCAGCAGAGAGAACATGAAGGCTTGACTTGAGTTCATCACTATTACCTGGGTAGAATCCCCAGGTATCATCAGTTGGGAGTGGGGGTGGAGGGTGGAAGAATCCCTTTTGCATTTGGAGATCCAAGAGTAGAGAGGTAGGCACTTCACTTTTGACCTCATTGCCCTATGAATGGGGACAAGTCCCACAGCACATTCTCAATGCCTAGGGGAATGGCGTAAGAAGGGCTGCCTGGGGCATCTAGGTAGATGGGCCCAAGAGTGGCCTTAGAGAGAGTCCCTGTGCCCCATTGGGCATGAGAAGCAGGTGAGGTTTTTTCAGGTAGTTGAAAGCAAACAAACCCAGTGGGGTCTGACAGTAAAAGGAGAGAGGTGCAGATGTAAGTGGCAGTGGGGACCACGGACCTAAATCTCATAAGATGGACAGCAGCAGGGCAGAGTGCCTGCCCCTCAATGGAGATCAGCCCTAGACAGGTGAAGACTGAGGGGTGTATGGCTGCGACATCATTCACTGATACTGCAGAACCCAAGGAGGAGAGAGACTGGGGACAGCCCTCAACAGAACTGAGGCGGTTTTAAACCAGAAATGATTGACATCACTGAATTTGTGAGAGTTTACCTGGAGGTAGTTAGATTTTTATTCCTGCCACTGGGGAGATTTATGTCAATTTGGGCATTCATAGTTACGTTCATAGTTACGTTCTTTATGTAAACACTCACAGTGTGTTAGGTGAGGGCTCTTGGCCTCCCTCCCCAATAATCTCTCTATCAGCTTGCAGTGGAAGCAAATGATAGACCAAATTCTGCTACACATACACCACTCCCCAACCAGATTAGGTGCTCTGAAGAATCAGTGGCTGGACACTGGACCATTTTGGAGTAAGGCCTATGGCATCGCTCCAAAGAATCTGGACTGTAGGACTATCTAGGTTCTTAAACTGTATTCATTGAGAGAGGAAATGCTCCCCCCAAAATGACAACCAATCCATGTGACTAGACACTACTAAATTTGCCGGTGAAACTTCGCCAATATCTATCATGCTAATTAATGAAGCCACTTCTGTTGTTCTAAGATTGTTGAAGAGCTAGTATTTGCTGCCTCTGTAGTGTGGCTTTTTGATTAAATATTAGCTAACCACCTTTGGAGTGTGGAGTACTTCTTAACTGGACAACTTAAGTGTAGCTTAAAACTATCCAATACATACATACTGTTTCAGTGTCTGGAATGGCCGCCTGGATGGGGTGCTGGAGTGCCACTCCAAGACCCCTCAGCTGTCAGCTCTCTGGGAATTGTCCAAACTAAAGAAAATTGTGTCCACCTTCCAGGGAGAGCTCATACCCAATGAAACAGCTCTAGGTCCTGGAGACAAAGATAGTTGCCTCGCTGGAGCTTTGATTCCGAAGGAAGCAGAAAATAAACAAGATAAACATCGAAGTATAAACCAGTCGTGTGTTGGAAAGTGAATAATACATGCTATGGAGAAAAATAAAGCAGGGAAGGGCAGTGTGCGAGTCTAGGGGAGGGTGAGATTTGGTATTTCAGTGACAGTGAACAGAGATGGTCCTTGAAAGTAACAGAGTGGCCCTTGATCAGACCTGAAAAAGATGAGAGAGCGCATATCGTGGCTTCCATTCTCGGCACCCCACCCCACTCCCTGTGACAGTTTCACTCGCCTGAAGCAATTTAGAGATCTCAGATTTGTGGGCGACGCGAAACAGCGTCGGGAGCTTGGGGGCTCAGCTTGGAGCGCACCCTGCAGGCCACAGGCCGCGACCTTCGCGCACCTGCATATGTCCAGCAGGTGAGACAGCCGAGGGCTGCGTTGCGGAAGGCAGGGGGTGGGGAGGGCGAGGAGGCCGCAGGACCTGGCTGGTGCAGCCCGCAGGTGCGCCGGCCCCGCCCCCAGGTGCACCGCCACTCGGGGCGGAGCCACTTCCGGGCCCGAGGCCGGACGTGAGGGATGAGGTCGACCGTTGACCTGGTGACCACGGCGCCGCCGGAGGCTGGAGGCACCGCCCGCTAGCTCTTCCGCCCGAGCTTCCCTCCTGGGGACATGGCGCCGCGCCCTCCCCGGCCGCGGCCACGCCCGTCAGGTGCCCCGCTCCGCCCTCCGCCGGCCCGGGTCTGACGGAGCCGGGCAGCCATGAACGCCAATCCCCAGTGGGACATCAGCAGGACGCTGGGAGTGGCCAGGCTCTTCCAATTGGTGTGTGGGGTCCGGGATGCCTGCGTGACTCCGTTTCTGACCCTCTACCTGAGGCAGCTGGGCTTGGCCGCGCCCTGGGTGGGCATCCTAATGGGAACCAAGCACCTGATCGCAGCCTTCTGGGCTCCCTTCTGTGCTTTCCTGGCCAAAAGCTACCAGAAAAGAAGGGTGCTTCTGATAGGCTCGCTGCTTGGCTCCGTGGGAGCCAGCCTGTTGATGGCCCTGGTGCCGCCGCTGGACAAAGATCTGGGGTACCGCTCCTGTAATGGCAGCCACAGCGTGATCACTACAGTCCTACCTCCCGGGGTCGCACTAACTCTGAACTTCACCTCAGCCCAAGAGCCAGCCTTAAACCACCCTGCGGAGGCGCCCAGCCTCCCGGACAAGAGGAGTACAGGGATACAGGACGCCTCTGGCTTCAGAAAAGGATCTGGGAAAAGTATCCAAGAACCTTTCAGTCACCTGCCCAGCTACTTTGTGGGCTCCATTGAGGGAGCCGGGACCACATCTGGCGTTCTCCTCCACCCTGTCACTTCAGAGATGAAAGAAAGTCCCTGGGAAGGTGCTTTTAAGGTGGTCAGTACTGCCCTCCCTTTGCTTGCTCGGGATTCAGCCCTGGGAAGTCCAGCCAACTTGTCAGTAACCAAGGGGAACATCGGGGTCCTTGGCCTCTCCTGGGAAGGGTTGCAATGGACTTTCCTTCTCTCCTTGGGGTCTCTGGTGTTCTGGGAGCTGCTGACAGCCCCTCTGGAGCAGGTGGCGGATGACAGCCTTTATGAGTACCTAGATTTTGTGGATGCAACTGATCGTTACAAAAACCTTTGGATCTGGAGGCTGCTGGGAATGTCGGCAGGCGTATGTGGCATTGCAGCCTTGGTGGGGCAGCTGGACTGCTTCCTGATGACAAATGGCCCCCCAGGTGTGGTACACTTCTATGGCTACTCGCTGGTCAGCACCCTGGCTTTACTGGTGAGCATCACATTTCCCGTCCCCGTCTACCGGCGGCGGGAGCCCAGCTACACACCTGTCAAAGTACTGTCTCTGGTAGGGGGTGACCCCCGCCTTATTCTCCTAGCCTTCACTGTCTTTCTGATAGGAGCCGCCACCAGCACAGTACAGAATTTTCTGTTCTGGCACATGAAAGACCATGGGAGCAGCGAGCTGGTCATGGGTTGCTCAGTAGCCCTGAGCTTGCTGGGGGAAATTCTGCTTCATCCATTCAAAACAAGGTTGCTCAGGAAACTGTCCAGGGTGTGCTGGGTGGGGCTGGGGCTAGGCTGCCTCTCAGGGCAGCTGCTGTACTACTCTTTTCTCTGGAGCTGGTGGTCTGTCCTCCCTGCTCAGATCATGAGTGCCATCAGCAACGGGGCTCTGTGGTGGGCAGTGGAGGCCTCAGTAGAGGACCTGGCCACTCCCAGAACAGAGAGACCTTTGAGTACCATGTTTAGAGGTCACTTCTATGGGAGTGGGGCCAGCCTGGGCAGCTTTGTGGGGGGCTTCGTTGTGATGCACTTCAGCCTGGCTGTGCTCTACCAGGCCAGCTGCGTGGTCCTGTTGCTCTGGCTGGCCCTGTTCCTGTCCATTCAGCCAAAACTGCCTCAGGAGCGGAAAATCAACTACTCAAAGCTGCTGGCTGTGGAGGCGAGTGATACAAGTGACTCTGAGCAGGGGACTGAACGGGACTGGCTTGTGAAGGCCATGAGGGAGGAACACTCAGACTGGAAGGGCTGAGAGAAAGTCAAGATGCGCTGATCTTGGAAGCAGCCAAAGGACTAGACAAAACTCAGTCTGCTGAGGACAAAACCCATGAGTCCTACCTCAGGCTTCAGGGAGCCTTGGGAGAGGGAAAGCATGTCTGTGCTGAAGCCCTGCTGGATCATCTCATTGTATGATTTTCTTTACTTTTCTAGTAAAAGGAGACTTCACTTTTTGCAGTTCAATCATTTTTAAATAATAGAGGAAAAATACATTTGCTAAAAAGCAAAAAAAAAAAAAAACCCTTCATGTTCATCATATTTTGCTGTATAACGTTTGTGAGAGCTTTACTAGTACTGACTCTGCTGCTATTGATTTCAGCTATGGCTGGAGTGCTCAGATTCTGGCAGTGCCAGGGAGGCAATGGGAACCTGCAGGATTCAGGTGGCAGAGGAAGCAGCTGGCTTCGATTGAGTCGTGTACATTCCTATGGGTCCTAAGGGGCATGAGCCTGATCCTATTAAAGCCATGCTGCAGGCAGGTAAGAATTGTAATAAAAACCGAACTCCTCTCTCTTCTCCCACTGATATACAGGTGCCCACACTCACACCCAGATACTTAAGTTTCCAATAAGAGAAAATGACAGGAAACATAATATGTGTTCAGGGGAGAGAGGTTGATATGTGTTCAGGAGGAGAGTGGGGGTTAATAGGTTTATTCATTCTTATTCTCATGTGTTTGTCACCAGGGGTAGGATCCTTAGACTTGTTGTCCATACTTATGCCAGATCAAAGGCAATTTTGTGTCCTTTGGACTCACAATGCATTCTCCATCTCTCAAGAGCATGTAGAGATTTTTTGCATCTGCTTTGATTAGAGTGTGGCAAGCCTCTGTAGGGTTAGTATGCTACAGTTATTCCACAATGCACCTGTGTCTAGCCACTTGGTAGGGTGCCTTCTTGAACCCACCACATCTCCCAGGAAAGAATCCTTTATTCCAGAGGCCAACCCTCAGAGTCCAATTCTTCTATCTTATCATCAGATAAGTATAGGATATTGGATTTAGAAGGAGCACAATATTATAAATGAGAAGGTGTCTCATAACTAGAGAAGGGAGACCCCATGCATAAATGTCCACTGAGCCAGACACAGTTCTAGAAACTTTATTCTTTTTAAATTCTCCCAAAGTAGCTCTAGGGTATAAATAAACAACAAAAAATTACTTCTGCCTTAAATAAGTAGGGATTCGCTTATCTCACATAAGAAGCCTAGGGGTGGAACAGCTGCTCAGCGATGCCACTAAGAACCTAAATCTTTTCATCTCTTTGCTCTATCATTCTCAGTTTATAGGTCCACAGTATTTGTTCACTCATAATACCAGGATAGCTGCTGCAATTCCAGTCCTTTCATGCTCCAGGCAGAAAGAAGAAGGCAAAGGAGCAACAAGATTGAATGCCTATATCAGGAAAACAAAAACTTTCCCAGAAATCCTCAGTAGATTTCTGAGTGAACTGTGCAATGTGGCCACCCCAAACTGCAAAGGAGTCTGGGAGATAGAGTATTTTCTACTGGGCACATTTACACTCCAAGCAAAATCAGGATCCTTTTAGGAAGAAGAGAGGGCTGGCAATGTCTAGCACAGTACCAGAAGTGGGATTAACATCTAGGCCTCTCTCATTCCAAAGCCTGTGTTCTTTTCTGCATGGCAAGCCCACTTCCCCACAGAAATGACTTTAGCAATTTGACCTCTCACCACAACCCAGGAATAAATCAAATTTGTTACCTGACTTTTACAAACAAGAAAACGAAGTCTTGGAAAAGTCACATGTTGGGTCACTGCCAAAAACACCACCAGAGCCTTGATCTCCTTATCCCATATTTAATGCATTTTCTGCTATGCCAGTAGTATCACACCTGGCTGTCCATCCAAGTCACCTGAGGAACATATCCAAAAATACAGGTTCCGGGTTCCATCAGAATCTCTCAGGTGGGGCCCAGAAACCTGTATTTTTAATGCAATCTCCAAGGTGATTCTGATGGGGCTAACCAAGCACTAGTATACTCGGTTACCTCTCCAACCCTGCGGGTCTCACCACTCCTTCGCCAAATGTTTCTTAGCATGCAGTGAAAAGAATGATAGCTATCGAGTGGTTACTATATGCTAGACACTGTTCTAAACATTCCATATGTACTAGCTCATTTAATCCTCAAAACATCTTAGGATATAGTCACTATTACCACCTCCAATTTACAGATGGCAAAACTGACAGCTAGGTAACTTACTTGAGGTCACATAGCTAGTAGGTGGCAGAGTTGGCATTCGGATCCAACCTGGTGGCACTGGAGCCTGAAACTTTAACTGTTATGCTCCATGGCTGAGAAATTGGAGAAAAGAGGGAGAAATTAAATGCTTAGATTTAAGACAACTATCACTTGAAATTTACTGGATAGTAGATAGCATTTACTATTGTAGGTAGACAGAACATACAATACCAAAACACAAACACGTGTGTATCCCCCTAACATAAACAAAAGGATGAGGAATAGGGCTTGGCTGAAGAAAAGAGTTAAGAAAGTAAGTGTGATTTAACCTGAAGATGAGGAAAAGGTGGGAGAAAGAGGAACATGAGGTAGAAGAGGAGGGAGAGGTGGAAGAGGAGACTGAGTGATATAATGGTTTAAGAATCCAAAAGATGTTATGGGAAGGATGCTGAGAAATTTGTGTTTTGGTGATTTGATATTTTACTAGCCTCTATTTGTGAAGAATTGTGTTACTTATCATGGGAAACACAGGAATGAATAAAATTCATAGCCTCTACCCTCAAGAAGCTAATAGTCTAACTGGGAGATTTACTTCTATCCATACGCACATACACAGGAAGCCCAGGACATTGGAAAATGCCATTAAAAAAAGCATTGCAGGAGGTTAGGAAAGGGATACAGAATTTCTGACTCAAGAATTCAAGAAAGATTTTGTGGAATTACATTTAAGTTTTGCTTGAAAAATAGTAATCCTAATAGGTCGAGAGGGTGGTAACTGAGGGAAGGGCATTCTAAGCAGAGGAAACATCATGAGCAAAGTCACAGAGCTAACTGTAACTTGACCTCTCACCACAACCCAGGAATAAATCAAATTCGTAACCTGACTTTGTTCACTCATAATAACAAGATACACACACACACACACACACACACACACACATCTATGAAACCATCACCACAGTCAAAGTAGTGAACATATATATCACCCCCAAAATTTCCTTCTGTCCCTTTGTCCACACTCCTTCCCTCTCCCTCTATCCTGATCCTACATAGCCTCTGATCTGCTTTCTGTCAGTATATATATAGTAGTTTGTATTTTTAAAGACTATAGTACATACTTTTTTTGTCTTAATTTCTTTCACTTGTCATAATTGCAATGATTTCTGACACCAACTACTTGGAATTAGGCCATACTGAACAGATTAATGGTACACAACTGCCCTCAATTCAGACACACTTCTGACTAACTGGCTACAAATTTGGGGGTCCCAATTTCCCCCTCAGTTTCAATAATTCACTAGAAAAATTCACAGAACTCAAGAAAGCACTATATTTTGATTACAGTTTTAATATAGTCAAAGGACACAAATTAGAACTAGCCAAATGAAGAAATGTGAAGCAGGATCTCCTCTCCCTGTGAAGTCAGGATACATCATGCTCTCAGCATATTGATGCCTAACAATACATGGAGTATTACCAACCAGAAGGACTCACCAAACTTTGGTGTCCATGGTTTTTTAGGGGCTTCATTACATAGGCATGATTCATTGAATCATTGGCCTGTTACTCAATTTTCTCTCTTTTCCTCAGAAATCGGGCTACCAGGATATGATGTGGCTCAAAGCCCCAGATTTCTGATCACATGGGCGGTCTTTCTAGCACGAACAACTCCCATTTTGAGTCTTCTCATTCACATAAACACAAGTGTGGTCCGAGAGAACCACCGTGAAAATTTCAAGGATTTTGAGGCTACCTCTCAGGATCCAGGGGCAAAAGCCATCCAGAAGTTCTAACAGAAAACATGTACAGAAACAGAACAAGATAGGACAAGCTAAATGTCAAATGGGAAGTTCAAACAGTCAGTATTTCACAAAGTCTGGGGCAGGTGTGATGGTTGAGGGTTGGGACATTCAGGAGACACCATCACAGCGATGACGAAGTCTGCCTGCATATTAAAAGAAGGACTGGGTCATAAAGACTTAGTTTTCAAGTTGTGACTTTACTCTATCGACTACCCAGTGGGTCAGTTAAGCTTCATTAAATCAAAAGTAAACACATTCTTAGCTCTCAGCCTTATGGCTATCAGAGATATTGAGTCCTAACATATCTTGGTTCCAGCTAAAACGAAAGTAAATATTGAATCAGCCATTAATGTTTATTCTCAGTCTTATTTAAACCATTATTTCCCAAATGAGTTTTGTAGAACATTTAATCCTAGTAGGATGGGGAAGGGAGCATTGAAAAAGGATTCTGTGTGGCTAACCAAATGAGGAAACAATGTAAATTATGGTCACCTCTTAGAAACTTGCAATACATATTAGTGATTAAAGACTCTGAAAAGCTCTGTAGTCAACAAACTTATTTAGCTCTGTTGGACCTGCAATTCCCCTTTCATATCCAGTACCACAACCTTCTTCCAGGTAACACTGACCACTATCTTGCAGAACTAGTATTCCTTAGAAGAGACTTTAGGAAACATCAATGTTGGTAGTTTTCTCTGTGACCTTGTTGGTGCTCAATGACAAATCCGGGCTCCCATTCCCTGAAAGGCAAGAATCCTGGGTATCCCTGCTAAGAGATTGACAAAGCTCATCTCATTAAGTTAGAGCATCAACTGATTTCACAGGTAAAGTAACTAAGTTTCAGAAAGGTTCAAATTCAAAACCAGTTCTGTGTGACATCAGAATCATGGCAGAATGAGGGATCTCTCTGGATCTCTCCCTTTGAAATAATAATAAGCTGACTATCTGAAACTCAACAAATAATACTCAACCTGCACTCAAGCACATCTGATAAATCTTCATGTCAGAGCTTCAAAAGGTGGTTACCAGGCAAGTCTGTGCAGTAGACTGCAAGGAAGAAAGAAGCTGCCATATGCAGCTAGAGCTCCCTGAAGATGAATGGGGAGGGGAGCAGTTGCAGCCAGTTCCCCCAAACGGCCCTGCCTGAGGGATCAGAGTGTTCTGCACAGAGAAGCCGGGGATCAGAGCAGAAAGTGGAGTGGGAACTAAGTGTGGCAGGGAAATAGCTCTGTCTTAGCAACCACTGTCGCCAAGAGGAAAGTTGAGATACAGAGCCTGGTAGTGCCCCTGCCCCCATCAACCCAGAGCATGCTCTCCTCCCACCCCATATCCTCCCAGTCTTAGTACCACAGAGGCCCAGGGGAATTTGTGCAACTGGTACTGAAACATAAAACACAGCCGGTACCACAGACAAGTGGTAGGAGCGAGGAGATCTGATTGTGGATTGAATATATAGTTTATTAGACAGAGGCGGAAAAAAGCGTTTTAGCCTTGAAGTAGAGATCCAAGAGGCTTGGATGCCACCTACTGGAAATCAAAGAAAAACCTCTTCTTATCAACTGGCTAAAGAGAGACTTCTATATAATAAATCTTCTTTTGGGGAAAAAGGGGGGAAAAAAGCAGAGTACACATTTATTAATGTCCGGGTGGAGTAGTCCAATAAACACCATGAACAACCAAGGCAACAAGGAAGCTCAGAAAGAAAGAGAAAAATCTCTGTAAAAGTAAGCTTAAGGACATAGAAATAAGTGATTTAAATGATGGAAAATTCAGGATTGCACTTCTGAAAAAAACTCAATGAGATGCACTATAAGTCTGATCGACAATTCCAAAAACATAAAATCAAAATAGACCAACAGAAGAGTTTTTTAGCAAGGAGATCAAGACCCTAAAAAAGAACCAAATAGAACTTCTGGAAATAAAGAATATATTAAAAGAGATGAAGGAAGAAATAGCAAGCTTAAGAAATAGAGCTGATCAGATGGAGGAAGGGATCAGTGATATTGAAGGCAGAAATCTGGAAATTAGAAGAAAGAAGTGAGAGACCTGAGAACAAAATTTTTTTTTAAAAATGAAAGAATTATACAAGAACTATCTAACACCATCAGGAAAATAAGCATAAGAAAAATGGTTATACCAGAAGGAGAAGAGAAGGAGAAGAGAACAGAGAGCATATTCAAACAAATAATTGAGCATAGTCAAACAAAAAGTTGATGACAATTTCCAAAATCTAAGGAATGGACTTGATCTTCAAATTCAAGAAGTAAATAGGACACTCAATTATCTCAATACACACAAAAAGCCTTCTCTAATTATATTAAAATTATCAAAAATTAATGGCAAAAAAAAGAATTATCAAGGCAGCCAGGGAAAAGGAGACAGTAACCTACAAAGGAAACCCCATTAGACTATCTTTGGACATCTCAGCACAAAACTTATAAGCAAGAAAGGAGTGGAACCAAGTATTCAAATTATTAAGCGAAAGGAATTACCAACCAAAAATAATGTATCCAGCAAAGCCCTTTAGATACAAAGGAGAAAAAAAGTCATTTACAGACATAGAAAAGTGGAGGGAGTTCTCTGCTATGAGGTCCGCATTACACAAAATACTGAATGGGGTCATCCCACATGAGACAGAAGGGTAAAAAATACATAACAATGAATAAGACAACCAACAGGCAGACAGAAGCAGGATAGTGCAACCCATATTAAGAACAAGGTTTTATAAATATAAACATTAAGGTGATAATTGCTACTGCAAGTTAGAAACAAATGCATACATAGAGACAATTTGAGATAACAAAAACAGAAAAGGGAAGGGAGTAAAAATCCAAACTTCACAAAGAGGTATGGAGGTAAGGCGCATGCAGAAGAAAATGGACTACTGTAGGTATAACTATCTTTTATATCATCTTAATGGTAAGCACACACCAAAAGTCCAGACCTGAGATCCATAACATAAAACAAGAGGCACCAGAGGGAAGATCCACAAAACCCTACCAAATTAAAATAATAGACAGAAGCATGAAGACAAAGAAACAATGGAAACACTGAGCTATCAGAAAACAAAGGATTAAAGAGCTATAGGAAAACCTCATATTTCAATAATAACCCTAAATATAAATGAACTGAACTCAACAATAAAAAGGCACAGAGTTGCAGATTGGATCAACAATAAAACCCAACCATATGCTGCCTTCAAGAGACACATCTCAGTTGCAAAGATGAATATAGACTCAAAGTGAAAGGGTGGGAAATGATATTCCAAGCAAATGACATCAGAGAAAAGTGAATGTAGTTGTGCTTATATCTAAAAAAAATAGACTTCGAGATTAAAATGGTAAAGAGAGATACTGAGGAATACTTCTTAACAATAAAGGGAATCATACCTCAAGTAGACATAACACTTAATATTTATGTTCCCATTTAGGGAGCCCCAAAATATATAAAGCAATTACTAACAGAACGAAAGGGAGAAACTGACCAAAACATAATCACAGTAGGGAACCTAAATGTCCCACTGTCAGATATGGATAGATTATCCAAACAGTAAGGAGATAATATCCTTAAATGTACATTAGACCAATTGGAAAGAATTGGCATTTACAGAGCCTTTCATTCCAAAGGAGCTGCTTATACATTTTTCTCTAGTTTACAAGGAATATTCTCAAGGATAGACCACATACTGAGGCACAAAACTAGCCTCAATAAATATAAGAGGATGGAAATTATACCAAGCATATTCTCTGATCATAATGCTTTGAAGCTGGGGATCAACTGTAAAAAGGAAATGGGAAGAACCACAAATACATGGATATTAAATAACATGCTACTGAAGAATGACTGGGTCATAGGAAAAATAAAAAAGCAAGATCAAGAGATACATAGAAATGAATAAGAACGAAAGCACATCATATAAAAATGTGGGGGACACGGCAAAACTGGTAATAAGAGGAAAGTTCATATCATTACAAGCATATCTCAAAAAAAACAAACAACAACAAAAAAACAAGAACAAGCCAAAAAAACAACCTAACACTACATCTCAAAAAACTAGAAAAAGGACAAATGAAGCCCAAAGTCAACAGAAGGAAGGAAATAATCAAAATTAGAGCAGAATTAAATGAAATTGAGAACAAATAGACAATAGAAAAATGCAACAAAGAGCTGGTTCTTTGAGAAGATTAATATAATTGACAAACCCCTGGCTAGACTCACTAAATTAAAAAAAGAAAGGACACAAATAAACAAAATCAAGAACAAAAGAGAAGTTAAGACAGATACCACTGAAAAACAAAGGATTATACAAGAATACTATGGAAAATTATATGACACCGAATTTAATAACATAGAAGAAATGGACAAGTTCTTAGAAGTACACAACATCTCTAGACTGAATCACAAAAAAACTGGAAAATCTAAATAGACCAATCAGCAGTATGGAAATTGAAACAATCATCAAAAACCTATCAAAAAGTTAAAGTCCAGAACTACATGGCTTCACCAGTGAATTCTACCAAATATTCAAAGAGGATTTAATTCCTACTCTTCTCAAACTCTTCCAAAAAATCGAAGAGGCGGCAATACTTCCTAACTAATTTTACGATACCAAAACCTGGTAAATATAACACACAAAAAAGAAAACTGTAGACCAATATCTGTCATGAACACAGATGCAAAAATCCTAAATAAGATACCAGTGAATCAAATACAACAACACATTAAAAATATTATACACTATGATCAAGTGGGCTTCATCCCAGGGGCACAGGGATGGTTTAATATATGCAAAATCAATTAATGTGATACAACACCACATAAACAAAATGAAGAATAAGAATCATATGATCATATCAATCGATGCAGAAAAGCCTTTGACAAGATACAGCATTCATTTATGATTAAAGTATTTAATAAAAATAAGTATAGAGAAACAGTACCTTAACATAATAAAGGTCATATAAGACAAACCCTTTAGGAGAAAACTTTCCTCTATGATCAGAAAAAAGATAAGGCTGTCCACTACCACTACTATTATTCAATATAATTTTGGAAGTCCTAGCGAATGCAATCAGGCAAGAGAAAGAAAGAAACGGAATCCAAATAGGAAATGAAGAATTCAAACTGTCACTATTTGCAAATGACATGATTCTCTATATAGAAAACCCTAAATACTCCACTAAAAATAGTAAACAATACAGCAAAGTCTCAGGATACAAAATCAATGTTTAAAAATTCATAGTGTTCTTATACTGTAATAACGAATTTTCAGTAAAAGAAATAAAAAAATCCCTTTTGCAATTGCAACAAAAGAATAAAATACATAGAAATAAACCTAATGAAACAGTTGAAAGACCTATTCAATGAAAACTATAAGACACTATTAAAAGAAATTGAAGAAGACACAAAGAAAGGTAAAGATATTCCATGTTCTTGGATTGGAAGAATTGACATAGTTAAAATGACCTTATTACCTAAAGCATTGTACAGATTTAATGCAATCTCCATCAAAATCCCATCAGCATTTTTTTTTAAGGAAATAGAACAAAAAATCATCAGATCTATATGGAACTGCAAAAGACCCCTAATAGCGAAAGCAAACCTGAGAAAAAAAGAAAAAGACTAGAGGTATCACTTTGCCCAGCTTCAAATTGTACTGCTAAGTAACAGTAATCAAATGGCATAGTATTGGCAGAAAAACAGACACACAGGCCAGTGGAATAGAATTGAGAGTCCAGAGGTAAGCCCATTTTTATATGGGCAAATAATTTTCAACAAAGAAGCCAAAAACATACAATGGATAAAGGAAAGCCTCTTCAATAAGTGCTGGGAAAACTGGAAATCCACATACAAAAGAATGAAATTAGAGTGTTGTCTATTACTGAACACCAAAATTAACTCCAGATGGATCAAGGACCAGAATATAAGACCTGAAACAATAAATTACATAGAAGAAAACATAGATACTAAACTCATGGACCTTGGACTTAGAGAGGATTTTATGAATTCAACCTCAAAAACAAGGAAGTAAAAGCAAAAGTAAATGAATGGGACTATATCAACTAAACAGCAAAAGAAACTATCGATAAGACAAAGAGGCAACCAATCGAATGGGAGAATATATTTGCAAATGATGCCTCCGATAAGGGCCTAATATCCAAAATATATAAAGAACTCCTACAACTCAATAACAATACCACTAACAACAACAGTCCAATTAAAAAATGGGCAGAAGACCCGAACAGATACTTCTCTCAAGAAGACATATAAATGGCCAACAGACATATGAAAAGATACTCAACTTCACTAGTGATTAGGAAAATGCAAATCAAAACCACAATGAGATACCATCTCACACCTGTAAGAATGGCTATCATCAACAAGACAAGTAATAGCAAGTGTTGGAGAGAATGTAAGGAAAAAGGAACTCTCATACACTGCCAATGGGACTGCAGATTGGTACAACCCCTATGAAAAACAGTAGGAAGTTTCCTCAAAAAACTAAGATTTAATTACCATATGATCTGGCAACCCCTCTTCTGGGTATTTACCCAAAAACCTTCAAAGATATATGCACTTGATATTCATAGCAGCATTATTTATGGTGGCCAGGACATGGAAGAAACCAAAGTGTTGATTGGATAAAGAAGATGTAATACATATACAATGGAGTATTACTCAGCTATAAGAAAAGATGAAATCCTGTCATTTGTGACAACAGGATGGATCTTGAGATAATCATGCTAAGCCAAATAAGTCAGACAGAAAAAGTTGAAAACCACATGATATCACTCATATGTGGGATATAAATCTAAAAGCAACAAACAAACATGAGAAACAGAGACTCATGGACATGGATGGTGGATTAGTGGTTACCAGAGGGAAGGGGAGAGGTAGATGGGGGTAAAACAGGTCAAATATTTGGTAATGGTAGGAAATCTAACTATAGGTGGTAAACACAAAATGCTATATATATATATATATATATATATATATATATATGTATATGTATATATATGACATACTGTTGAATTGTTCACTTGAAATATACTTGATTTTGTTGATCAATGTTAGCTCAATAATTTTTAATTTAAAAAATCCACTATAGTAAAAAAAAAAAGGACCCTGATACATAACAGTATGTATTGTATGATCCAATTTATATGACATTCTAGAAATAAAGCATAGCTGTGGTTGCTTGTATAAGGAGGAAGGATGAGGTACGGAGGTGGGTGTAACATTAACAGGAAATGGGTATCAAGAAATTTTCTGGGCTTCATGGAAATGTTCTACATCTGGATTTAAATGGTGGTAGCATAGTAGTATACATTTGTCAAAATTCTTTAGTCAAACAGTAAGTAGGCTTAAAATTAGGCTTTTCATTGTATGCAAATTATGTCAAAGTTGATTAAAAAACAGAAAAAAAAAGTTTTGTTTGAGTTCATCCTCTCAGTCTCTTTGTTAAAACTGTTTCTGTTAAGTGGAGAGGTCATTCCTAGCAAGAGAGCAAAAGATGATCAGAGGCAGGGGCATGGCAGGGAAGAGTCACTAAGCTGGCTTGTGGATTGTGTATAAAGAATCAGAAAGTAAGGATGGAGACATGGGTTGGAATCAGATTGTGGACATCCTAAATATCACACGAGGGGAAAGGAAACTCACGCAGGTTGAACTGTGCCTGCCCTCTCTGTGCCTAACACCTGCATCTGGTAACACTTATAATCCTCACAACAATACTAATGCTAATTTTACAACAGGGGAAACTGAGGCACAGGAGGCGACCTGCCTTACCTATTCAGGGTCATGACTACTAAGTTGTGGAGCACAGCTTGAATCCAGATCTGACCACTATAAATCCCATGTCCTTCCTCTAAATATCATGCTCGTGAAGATTTTACCGGCCAGTGGACAGTCACTGAAAGTTTTTGTCTCTCTCCTGCCAGTTGCATTGTGAACAATATGTCTGAATTAGGGGAGCTTCTGAGGGCTGGGATGTCTGTTTTGGACAGACCATGGCAAGTGTCCAAGTAGGAAGGGGCTGCATCTCAGAAGTGTGTGAGGATCTAATGACAAGACAATATATATGCTATGAACTGAATTCATACACTGAAGCCATAACCCCCAGTATTTGGTGGGGCCTTTAGGAGGAATTTAGAGTTAAATGAGGTCATAATGGTAGGACCCTATTCCCATAAGTTTTATGTCTTTATAGGAGGAGGAGGAAGAGGAGACACCAAAGAGCACTCATGTACATTCTCATTGTCCACCTCTTTCACCCCGTCTCTCTCCCTCCTTCCTGCCCCTGCCCTATTCCCCACCCCACCCCTATCCCCCCTCCTCCACTCATCCATGGGTGCACAGAAGAAAAGCCATGTGATGACTAGTGAAAAAAAAGGTAAACCAGGAAGAGAGGCCTCATCAGAAATTGAAATACCAGTGCCTTCATCATGGACTTCTAGATTATGAACTCTAGAACTGTGAAAAAATAAATGTCTGTTGTTTAAACCACGCAGCCTGTGGTGTTTGGTTATGGCAGCCAGAGAAGACTAATGCAGTATGCAAAGGAGTTTCAGAGGTGGAATCAATAATATAACCCTTGGTTTTTGATTGGATAATGAGGTGGAGGGTTAAGGAAGAAGGAAGTATCAAGGATCATGAATGATTTTGCGATTTTGAACCCACATGATGAGGGAGAAAGTCTATAGAAATGGCAGAATTTGGAAAGACAGAAAACCAATACATAGATCATAAATTAAAGACAATACAGCAAAAACATTACTCCTAATCCTACAATAGCTGACTTTCACAGACCAGGAACATCACCTCTTAGTGACACTTGTGATGTGAGGAAGAACAGAGGGCATTCCCAATATACGGGTTTTTCATAGCCACATTTCTGAAACTTTACTCTTTTTTCAACCTGGTTGAGAAATAGCTTGGAGAAATGAGGTTGGACAAGACTGAAGTTCTTTTCAATACTTGGAGCCTATGGTTTATGATAGGAATGTGATTTGGTAAGGTGTCTTCTGTTACAGAGGGAAGATTAAGATGTGATCTCTTGGGCAAATTTAGCTTCCAAGTTTGAAAAACAAGGGCCTTGGCTTCCATCGTGATCTTCAAAATTTGTGCCACTCAACCATGACATGCTTTCTTCCTTTAAGCAGCCCCAGGCATTTCTTCTTGAGAAGACAGGCTACCTTAATACTGCCATGATCACTCCTCCTACCTCAACTTTTCTCATCTGGCAGAATAGCATGGCATCCTGGAACCCAAAGGATGACAGGGCATTGATGACAGGTTCATTTCCTTCCCTGAACCTAGTACGAAGCCCCCGGTCTGGTGTGCAGTGTGGGCATTTTGAGCACCAAGCCCTAGCCCTGGAGGAGAGATAGAGCCCCTAGCCCTGCCTGCCCTCAAAGCCAGGGCCTAGGGGATGGTGAAATAACCCAGAGGATCAATCTGTGGGGACTGGAATTGAGTGCCTATGGATGGGGACTTCAGTGTGGGGTCTGTGGTGGAAAGAGAGGCCTAGATAGGCACCTTTAGTGCAGAGAACTCATTCCTGGTGGCACCAAACTTTCTACTCCTTCGCCATAGCTTAATTCATGTCAACCATCATAGGCTGCAGCCTTAGACTCTTGCGTCCCCTCTGTCCTTTGCAAAAGATGAGGGCATCCTCTGGTCCTGAGAAGTCATTTTATGGAAGGGCCATATGCTAGGGCTGAAGAGGGCTCCTGAGAACAAACCAAGATAAGAAAGGAAAGGAAGAAGGGATTCCACCAGCAGTTCAGAGGCTTTCCACCAGAGGACACCAAAAATCCTGGGAAAACTCCCCACCGGCTTCCCTGTCCTGTGCCCTTTCTTCCCAAAGCTCCAGCTCAGGCTGAGACAAGCTCCATGAAGAACCTTTAGTTCTTGGAGCTTGGAACTATAGAAAAAAAAATCTGGTTGAGCTAGCTTTGTGTGAGAAACAAGAGGTAGGTCCAGGAGAATGACCTGGGTTAAGAGGACAGCTACAAGGGTTTGCACTGGACTTGACCAGTAAGAAACACAGGTATCAACAGCCATGCCAGCCCAGAGCAGCCTAGAGCAGCCCTGGGCATTTCTTCCTTAGGAAACAGGCTACCCTAATGCCACTTAGTTTTGGTCAAAGCGAGTGGGAGTCACTGTGTGTTAAAGAAACAGGAGAAATGATTGCACATTCCACTTGAGTTTTCTAGAACAGATAAGGGGCCACATAGGGTCAGAGCCACAATAATATCAGTTTCACAGGTCCTTACCTCCTGCTCCTCAGCCCCCATCCCTTTCCAATCGTGACTGCCCAAGTCTCACCAATTTATATCTGGATACCTTCAGAGAGGGCTTCTGAATGTTTACAAATAAGTCTGATCTCACCGGGCATTCACCAGGTCCCCAAAATCAATGGAAAATGATGAGAGGGTTTGTCATGGGAGACCTTCAAGAAAATCCTGAGACCCTCTTATATCATGTTACAATGTCTTCCTTTTCTCAGGAAGCAGAAGACATCAATAGTCTTTCTATTGTTCTGGCAAGTTACACCAAAATCTGTGTACCCTTTTCCCAGAAGAGAAGCTATATTTCCAGGAAGAAGAAACTCTAACACATGTTTTTGCTTAGAGGTTGTTCTGGCTGGCTTTCTAGGTTTCTGTTGGACAATAGTGAGAAATTTGCCCTCAGTGAGGTGGATTAGGTGAGAGATCCACTGAACTTTCCTTAAATGAGGTCAGAGAGCTGTGAATGGGCACCACCAGGGACCCACCATTTCTAAGGAAAATTGTGAGAAAGATGTGAATGTCTTTCCCCTTCAGAACAGGTGCCCACCTTGCCTCAGAGACCAGCTGTGAGCAGCAAACACACCTGGCCGTGTCTTTTCCTGGGACTGGTAAGCCAGACCAACTCGGGAACTCAGGATGTTTGCACCATTAAAGAAATCTTGCCTTCCACAGAGGGCCAGAGGTAGTGTGGATAATATCTAAATTTTGTTTAGTATTATCTTGAATAGGGACTAAAAAAGCATTTACAAAACAAAATAATTTTTTAAAATAACTCTTCTTTGCTAATTGGTGCCCAGAAATCTTTATTTCATTGCAACCAAAGGAATCTAAGTAAGGATGACCTAGGAAAGATGAGCTACCAGATGCTACTACTACATTCATAATTGCCACCAGTGGAAATGAGTGATAGCGTTCACAGGTAGGAGACAAAGACTGCAGAGAGACAAGTCTAGTATCAGAGGACACAATAGAGTGAAAAGGCAACCTACAGAATGAGAGAAAATATTTGCAAATCATACATCTGACAAGGGGTTAATATCCAGAATATATAAAAGAACTCCTACAACTTAACAGCAAAAACCAAACAATCCAATTTTTAAAATAGACAAAGGACTTGAATAGACATTTATCCAAGTGGCCAACAAACACATAATAAAATGCTCCACATCACTGATCATTGGGAAACTACAAACCAAAACCACAATGAGATACCAATTCATACCCATCAGGATGGCTAATACACACACACACACACACAGAGAGAGAGAGAGAGAGAGAGAGAGAGAGAGAGAGAGAGAGAGAGAGAGAAGAACAAGTGTTGATAAAGATGTGGAGAAATTGAAACCTTTGTGTACTGTTGGAGAGAATGTAAAATAGTGCAGCCATATGGAAAACAATATGGAAGTAACTCAAAAAATTGAAAATAAAACTATCATATGACCCAGTAATATCATTTCTGGCATGCACCCAAAAGAATTGGAAGCAGGGTGTGGAAGAGATATTTGTATACCCATGTTCATAGCAACATCATTCATAATAGGTAAAAGGTAGAAGCAACCCAGGTGTCTGTCGACAAATAAATGGATAAACATACATGGTAGATACATAGATGGAATACTATTAAGCTTTTAAAAGGAAGAAAACCCTATCACATGCTCCAATATTGATTAACCTTGAGAACATTATGCTAAATGAAATAAGCCAGTTCCCAAAAGACAAACATTGTATGATTTCGCTTATATCAGGTACCTAGAGTAGTCAAATTCATAAAGACAGAAAATAGAATGGTGGTTGCCAAGGGTTGGGGAAGAGAGGAAAATGGAAGGTTGTTTAATAGGTATGGAATTTTAGTTTTACAAGATAAAAAGAATTCTGGAGATTGGTTGCACAGCAATGTAAATTTATTAACTCTACCGAACTGTACACTTTAAAATGTGTTCAGATAAATTTTGTGTTATGTGTATTTTACCACAATTAAAATTTTTTACAATAAAAGAGGCAGGTCTAATGGAAGAAGAATTTGTCCTGTTTGAGTTTTGCTCTTGGAGCTGAGAGCTCTGGGGTGGGAAGGAGGGTTCCCAGCCCTAACCCTTTAGTGCTAAGAAAGGTTGAGATTCCCCTGGAGGTGGAGGGGAAGCACATGTTTTATTCAGCAAAGCAGCTGTTTCTTCTCTAGCTGTTCCTCCAGCTAAAAGACTTAGTAAGGCTCAAATAAGTGTGGGGCCAAAAGAATGGTCTTCTTCACCCTAAGAGGAGTTTAGACTGTTTGGACAATGAAGAAATTTCAGAGGACTCATAGCCATGCTAGATGTATCACCAGGTTTGTGAGCAAAAATAATGCCTTACATTTTCAAAAGTATTCTCCTCCCAAGGTTTTCTACTCGTGATTTCTGCTCTTTGCTTCCAGACACAATTTTAACCAAAGTTAAATCAAAACATTTGAAGCTTACAGCTCATATTTCCACAATATCCTTTGTCCAGTTTTCTATGTTTTCCTGTCTTTTTTCTTGTTCTTTTATAGGAGCATCTTACATGTTATAGGTATTAATCCTTTGTTGATTTTCATGCTAGTAATATCTTTGTCCAATCTGTCACCCATCTGCTTAACTTTGTCTCTGATATGCTTTTTCGAACACGAATCTTTGATTTTTATGTAATTAAGCCCTTAAATTTTTCCCCTTACAATTTGTTTTGAGAATCTTATTTAATAATCTTTCTTACCGCACCCCATTCCCAGGTGACAAAGATGTGTTCTACATTTTTAAATAATAGCTTCATAGTTTTAATCTCTCATATTTAGGCCTTTAATCTATTTGAAGTTTCTTCCACAAAGCTTGAGGTTAGGGATCTACCTTTATATTTCTCCATTTAGCCGATTTTTAAGATACCATAGAATAAATAATCCACTCTTTCCTCTACCGTTCTATGGTACTACCTCTGTATACCTAGGTCTGTTTTTGAGTTTTCTATTCAGTTTCCTGCACTAATGCCACACTGTTTTCAGTACTTAGCTTTTACTATGTCTCACTCTTTGGTAAGGTGAGTTCTCCTCCTTTGTTCTTATTTTACAGGCTTTATTTTCCCTTGTAAATTTCAGAATAAGTTTGTCACCATCCTGCCAAAGCGTCTGGAATTTTTATTGGAATTGTGTGTAATTTGTGCATTCATTTGGAAGAATTTGGCATCTTTACAATGTTAAGTCACCTTATCCATGAATGTGGTATATCTCTCCATTTATTCAGGTCTTCTTTATGCCCTTTAATAGAGTTTTAAATTTTACTCCATAAAGCTCACATGCGGTTTCATTATATAAGGTCCTAAATAGTCGATAGTTTTTGATGCCACTGAGAAAGTCTATTTTACTTTCTCTTATATTTTCTATTTGTTATTGACTATCACTAGTCAAAACAAACTCTATTGGTTTTTGCATGCTGGGCACAATCTCCAGCTGTCTCGCTAAACCCTTTTTTTTAGTCCTATGTTTCTTGACTCAGCTGGGTTTACTATGTAATGAACATATCATCTGTAAACAATAACAGTTTTGTCTTTACCCTCTTGACACCTGAACCTTTTGTTGTTATTGGTGTTGGTGTTGGTGATGTTCATCATTTTAGTGTATTAGCAAGCACTTCTAATACCATATTGAATAGTAGTAGTAAAGTGACCATTTTTGTTTTGTTCCAAATATTAAAAAGATACATCTAAAGTTTTAAATATGATATTTGCTAAAGGTCTTATTAAGCAAAGAAGTTATCTTTTCTTTCTAGTTTTCATAACATTTTCACCTTAAACTTTATTAAGAATTTACTGCATCTATTGAGATGAAGTGATTTCTCTTCTCTATTACAATTGTGTAGAGAACTCTATATTAAGATACTATTGATTTTTAACTAACATGAATTCTTAGATCTACTTGATCATGATAAATTGTTTTTAAAAATATGCTGTTGGATTTGCCTGAATAAATATATAAACTAGATTTTTTTTCATTGATGTTCACTTTGTTTTCTTTCCTTTTACTTTCTTAACCAGTTTTATCATTATGGTTATAAAATAAGTAAAGCACCTTTCTCATAAAATAAGTAAAGCACCTTTCCTTCTTTTTTATATTATCTATTTTATTTTTAAAAAAATTACATAAGATAAAGCTTATCTGTTCAACAAATGGTAAAACTGTTTGTGCCTGGAGGTCTGTAGAATAAGTTTTCTTGTGTATAAGAAAACTTTATATGTGGGTGCTATGCTTATAAGTGGTTTGTATTTTACTGTTTCCAAAGGATTTGTTTTAAGTTTTGTTAATTTCATTCATCATATTTGTTCTCTTTTCACTTCTGCAAAATTTACTTTGTATTTGCTTCCTTCTTATTTTTGTGTGTTCACTCTGTTGCTCCTTTTCTTTTTTCCTTTCATTTTTACTTCTTGAGTTATACATTTGCATCATCTGTTCTCAGTATTTCTCATTTTCTTTTTATGTATTACTTTAGTGAAAACTTTGACATTGAAATTCAGCACAAACTTTGGCATTGTAATTCAGTTCTAAATATTTCATAATGTCCCCTGTCATTTCCTCTTTAACCAAATAATTTTAATTTTTTCCCCAGGAATGTGGGACTTTTAAGTGTTTTCTTCTTATTATTTCAATATTCTTGGGAAATGTAAACAATATTGTTCTTTGTAATTTGTGGAAATCTCCTGTGCCCATTAGGTATAAAGAGGTGTGTGTGTTTGTGAACACATATTTTAGTTACTGATTATTTGTATTGGTCAAATATTCTACTAATTTTTGATCTGCTTGATGTATCATATTCTGAAAGAGTTGTGCTAAAATCTTCAAATATAATTTTTAACTCATCCATTTCCCCCATTTTAACTGTTTGTTGCTTTATATATTTTGAGGCTATGTTGTTAGGTGCATATATATTTGTGATTGTTATTTCCTCTTGATTTATTATTCCTTATTAGTATAGAACATTTCTATTTGTTCCTTATGTTTTTTCACCCTGTTTATTTTTTAATACTAAAATTGCTACCTAGAAGTTTTTTTAATGTGCCAGAGTTGTTTAACCTTTTATTTTTCTAGTTTTGCTTAAATGATCTCTTGCTAACACTATATTATTGCATTTTGTTTTTATAGCCAATCAGAGAGTTTCTGTATTTTGATTTGTGAGTTTAATTCATCTTCATTTATATTTATTAATGGTATTCTTTCTGATACCTCATTTTGTGTTTTCTACTTACTATACTTTCTACTCTTTTACATCTTTGGATAGTTCAAAATTTCCTTCCTTCAAATGAAAAGATTGGATTTTTTACCTTCTATTGACAAGATCAAAATAGTCTGTAGAAAATAGTACATTCCATTTATACTCTTCTCATTGTTAACCCTAAGTTATTATGACCCTTACCTGTCAATTTCTTAAGCTTGACAAATCTATGTGTTTCATTAAACAGGACAAGTACCCTAGAAAACTTCCATAACCCTCCAATCTTTCCTCCTTCCACCAGTTCCCTATTGTCTTTCTCTAGCCACGTTTCCATGCTACAACTTTATTTCTAAATCGTTTTATATATGTG
Organism: Rousettus aegyptiacus; assembly: GCF_014176215.1. NCBI lineage: Eukaryota > Metazoa > Chordata > Mammalia > Chiroptera > Pteropodidae > Rousettus > Rousettus aegyptiacus. The sequence goes on from NW_023416309.1 coordinate 72,515,438, forward strand.
TGTGTGTGTGTACGTGTGTGTGTGTGTATATATATATACACACACACACATACACTCAGGGGAGAAACATTGTTTATTTACATAACATTACACCTTTCTAAGATATGTCCTCCCCTTTATTTTGCATGCTTCATTGATTTATCTTGGATTAATTTCCCATCTTACTGAGGTACTTCTCTTTTAAAAATGCTTTCCAAGGTAGATTGACTTCAGAATGGTGAAGTGAAGATCTTGGCAAACCACTCTCCCATAAAAACAACAAAAATACTGGCAAAACAACTTAAATCAATGATTTCAGAACTCTGGAAATGTACCAAAGCCACTAAATGAACTGAAAATCATCTATCCACAAGAAACTACTGAACTTCAATAAGACAGTGGTGTCTGTGGAATTTTAACTTGGGTCTATTCCCATTCTCTTTCCCTCCCCATTTTGGTGGCCTGGTAGATATGAAAAGTCAGCAGTCTCAAAGCTAATGGAGAAAACCAACCTCTTTTGGAGCTCTGTTAAAGACCTCATCCATAGAGTACAGTCAATATTGTGTCCAAATTAGCAGCCACCTGGAAAATATCCATTCCCAAGGTGCAGTGGCTATGTAATTTGACTCACAGCTGGGCAGGGGCAGGGGAGGTTACTATCACTGGGGCATTACCAAAAACAATAGCAATCTACTGGCAATATCTCAGCTGCCTAAGGCTGTGATTTTGGTTGGAGCAAACAAGAACCTGGCCAACAACAACAAAGGTTTAAAAGTAAGCCCTGGAAAGTTAGAAAACCACAGGGAACTTTGAAAAGCTCCAGCATATTCTTGGGGATCTAGAAAGCTGCATACATGTGCATGCTTGGGAAAACCTTGGAAAGAAGGCCTCAGTTACTCACCTTTGGCTGACCTTCAGGACCTGCGCACTCAGGAATTGAAAGCTAATGCTGTTCGGGCATTCAAATTGCCAAAATGTGTGCTTTCAGACTGTTCCCCTTGTCAAAAGGTAAAAGACATATAGACAAGGTATTTAAGAAAATCTTCAGACCAGTCATTGACTCACCACTAAATTATGCTGAACTAGAAATGAACCTTAGGAAACCAGATTTAAAAATAAGAATTAAAAAGAAAAAAACAACAACTAGCAGAGAACTCCAGAGCTGCACACTGCAGGGACTATAAAATCTCTAGAATTAACTCAGAAAAGTCACTAAACAAATAGGCAGCAGTAAGAAAAACAATAATAAAAAAGTAAAATGAACCTGGGGAAAGGGAATCTGATTTAAATTTGTTATGATATATTAATTAAATGTTTATTTTTTGACAAAAATTTATGAGATATATAAAGAAACATAAAAGTGTGCCACATACACAGTGAAATAAACAGCTAACAGAAGATATCTCTGAGGGGATACAGATGTTTAATTTAGTGGACAAAGGCTTTAAATCAGCTATTATAAGTATTTTTTAAAAGCTAAAGAATTCCATATCTAAAAAATTAAAGAAAGGTATGACAATAATGTCTCGCCAAATAGAAATTAAAAATAGAAATTAAAAAAAAAAGAATAAATTAGAAATTCTGGAGTTGAAATGAAAATTTCACTAAAGGGTCTCAATAACAAACTAAGGCTATCCAGAAGAAAGAATCAGCAACTTAAAGATAGATTAATAGAGTTTGTTCAATCCAAGGACAAGAATAAAGAAAAAAAAATGAACAGAATCTCAGAGACCAATAAGATACCTTCAAACATACTGACATATACCAACTAATAGTCCCAGAAGGAGAAGAAATAATAGGAAGAATAAAGAATATTTGAAAAAATTAGGACTAAAAACTTCCCCAAATTGATGAAAACATTTAATGTACACTTTCAGGAAACTTAACAAATTCCAAGTGGAATAATTCAGAGAGATCCACATCTATACACATCACAGTCCAATTGATGTAAGTCAAGGACAAAGAAAATATCTTGAAAGCAGCAAAATGAAAACCATTTATCATGTATCAGGGAGCTTCAATAAAATTAACAGCTGACTCCTTATCATAAATGATAGAGGCAGAAGACAGTAGAATGACGTCTTCAAAGTATTGGGGGGAAAGACTGGCAATCAAGAATTCTATACCTAGAAAAACTCTCCTTCGAAAATAGAATAAAATTAAGATATTTCTAAACAAAAACAGAGAGCTGCCCCGAAATACTAAAGGGAGTCCTTCAGGCTGAAATGAAAGGATGTTAGACAGTAACTTGAATCTACATGAAGAAATAAGGGACACTAGTAAAAGTAAACATAAAAGACACTATAAATATATTTTTGGTATAATTTTTCTCTTCTATCTGATTTAATAACAACTGCATAAAGCAATAATTATAAAACTGTACTGATGGGCTTACAATGTATATAGATGTGATTTATAAGACAATAATAGCACAAAGGAGAAAGGATATGAGGTATATTGAAGCAAAGTTTGAACTACTGAAATTAACCCGAATCAGATTGTTTTAAGTTAAAATGCTGATTGCAATCCCAAGGACTCTGTTAAAGAGAATAACAAAATAATTTGTTAAATGGCTTCAGTGAAGGTCCTGATGTGGCAAACTTTTTGAGGATGTATGTGCCTAACAATATTTTTAATTCATGGTCACATTTTAATATTAGTTAAGATGCATTAAAAATTCTAGAATTTGAAAAGTTCTTGTCTTTAAGTCTTTTGAAAATACTCCTCCAAGTTATATTGCATCCAGTTTCCTGTTGAGAAGTCTAATGTCAGCTTATTTATTGCTACTTGTAGGTGATCTGGAAGATTTTAGAATTTTCCTTCAAAAACAACAAAAAATAATAAAATATCCAGGAATAAAGTTAACAAAAAATGGACAAGACTTATAAAAAGAATACTTTAAAATTCTGTTGAAGGACAAAAAAATGAAAAGACTGAAAAAAGTGAAAAAGCATACCAGATTTTTTATAGGTAAATTCAACATTACAAACACGTTAATTCTCTCTACATTGGTTTTTACATTTAATACAGTCTCAACTAAGGTACTAACTAAATCTTGTTGTTTCATTGATATTTTTATTTGGAACTAGACAAACTATTCTAAAGTTTATATGTGAAAGTAAATAAGAATAACTCTGAAGACTAAAAAAGTAACAGTGAGAGGATGCAAGCACTAAAAGATGTCAAAAATATATTTAAAGTCTCAATATGTAAAGACTGATTAAACAGAAAATGTTTATGAAAAAAAGATGGACTAGTCAATAAATGATTTGGAGATAGCTATCAGAAGGGAAGAAGAGCTGAATTCTACCTCACACCTATCTCACAAGATAAACTCCAGTTGGCTTAAAGATAAAAATGTAAAAATTGAAACCATAAAAGTATTTGAAGAAAACATGAGAACATTCCTAACAGCCTAGCAATAAAAAGTCTTTAACTATGACTCGAATTCCAGAAGTCATAAAAAACACTAATTTATGTGATGCATAAAAATAAAAACAAATTTTACCAAAAAAACACCACACCATAAGTCAAAAGACCAAAGACAAACTAGGAAAAATACTTGTAACTCATTTTATGTACAAACAAGTTTTCTCTCTACAAATCTCCAAAAATCTATAAGAAAAAGACCAACAAACCCAACAGATTAATGGGCTAAGGTTAACACAAGCGATTCATAGAAGAGGAAATACAAAGGATTGACCCAGAAATCCCATTTCTTGGAACTTATCCTACAGATACACCCACCTATATCTGAGATGATATTTATATGAAGTTATGTATTACAAAAATTGGAAATAACCCAAACGTCCATCAAAGAGACCAGTTTTAAAAAGTATGGTATAGCCATGTAATTGAACAGTGTACAATAAAAAGCAGCCCTCTACATATGGTATGGAAAAATAATAATATAATATAATATAATATAATATAATATAATATAATATAATATAATATAATATAATATAATATAATATAATATAATATAAAATAATATAATATATATACATATATATGTATACATATATATACATATAAAAAGTATGGTATAGCCATGTAATTGAACAGTATACAATAAAAAGCAGCCCTCTACATATGGTATGGAAAAATAATAATATAATATAATATAATATAATATAATATAATATAATATAATATAAAATAATATAATATAATATATACATATATATGTATACATATATATGTATACATATATAATATATTATATATACATATATATGTATACATATATATGTATATATAATATATTATATATAATATAATATATATTATATTATATATAATATAACATATATTATATATTATAACTTTATAGATCTATAAAGTTTATTATATTATACATATATGTATGCATATATATTATATATTATATTATATATTATAACTTTATAGATCTATAAAGTTTAAAATATAAAAGTAAGGAACAGAACAGTGTCTATATGCCACCTTTTGTATAGAAACAAAGAAAAATAAGAATACATGTCTACTTGTATTTGCATAAAGAAACTCTAAAAAATACACAAAAAGTAATAAAAGTGAAGATATTTGGGGAAGGAGTGCAAACTTGGGGAATAAAAGAAGGGATGAAAGTTAGGCTTTTCACTGTGTACCTCTTTTTTGGATTTTTTGAACTACAAGAATCAATTATCTGTTCAAATTTTTAAAATTAAATTTAAAATGCTCTTTTACTTGTCTTTGATATTCTTTTTTCACTGAACTATGTTTAGGTGTGGTTGGTGGTTTTCTTTTCCCCTTAGAGATGAGCTTTTTTCAATTTGAGGTCTCTTCTAGAAGTTCTTGGCCATTTTTTCTTCAAATATTTCACCCCTCTCCATTTTTCTCTTCTTGTGAAATTCCTATTAGTATTTAGATTTTATATATTTTTTTACTTTAATCCTTTGTAGTTTAGCTTTTATTCTTTATCTCTTTCTGATGTCTTCTTGAAAAATTCCTAAAAATGGTCTTCCAGTCACTGATTGTTCTTTGTCTAATTCCATACTGCATCCATGGAGTTATTTCACTCAGTTTTTATATCCAGTGTATCCATCAAATTTGTTCATCATTTTTGCTTGCTCTGGCTTCATGTTTCCAATATCTTCTCTCATCTCTCTAAGGATATTTGTTATGTTTGTTTTATAAAGTCTTATTCCTTAGATCTATTGATTCTGCTTCCTTTGGTACAGGTTCTTTAGTCTGTTTCCTTCCTTTTATGTTGACCTCCTCATACATTCCATTATTTTTCCTTATGAGCTCATATGTTCTTGACCCCACCAACTACCCTGGCCAGTGATGTGAGGGAGCCTCTAGTGCTGCTCTCTGAGAGCAAACACTGTCCTTTTACTTCTTCCAAGCAGTAATACTGTTTCTCAGTAAATCTTCTGGAACTTCTTTACCAGACATTGTTTTTTTCCAGGGATGCCTCCTTCTGTTGCAACTCCCTGACCCATGGAAGAAGGAACAATTACCTGGGTGCTCCTGTATCTGCTCCAATGGTGCCTCATTCTCACCCCATTGCTGTGGGCTGGCACTAATTTGGCACTGGGTTGATGCCGTTTTCTTGCCACATGTGGCAATAGGATACATGCAACGATCTCCCCAGAGCAATGTGAAGGAGAGAAATGGCACTTCCTGACCCCAGTTCTTGGTACCTGGCCCTCTTTTGTTCTAGACTCCCATTTTTCAAAGAGAGGGAGACATCCAACCACTTTCTGCCTCCCTAAGGTTTTCCTCTTAGATTTTATGTTTAGTTCAAGGATCCATCAACTTCTCTCCCGCTTCTGTAGCCTCTCTAGGGGCAAGAGCAAAGAGCTTCTCCTGGTCTTCGATCTTGTGGATAACCTGAAGTTAGTCTTATTTGGAATTCCAGCCTTTATGCTGACGAAGATGAAATTAAATCTCCAAGTCTCCTTTTTTTTTCTCTCCCTGTGTAATGAGAAGAATTGAACAGTTGTTCTAGCTCTAAAATTCTGTAATTCTGTGTGGTAAATGAAGCGGTAGCAGGTAAGAGACATAGAGATATTTTAAGGCTACAGAGTTTCCAAGGAGATAAAGAGACATAATGAGGGAACTCCCAACAAGAGAGTTATTAACAAGAATGGATGTCAAGTTTAGAAAGTGGAATGTCAATCAAGTTTCAAGGAAGGAGGAGAAGGGGGAGGATGTTGGCAGAGGTTCATAGGAGAAAAGAGGTGAGAATGACAAACACCTTAAAGAGATGAAGTATTTTCTTCTCAATTTATTATTAAATACTTCTAACACAGCAAAAGTACAAATAATAACCTATTGAACACTTGTGTCTGCAGTGCCCAATCTAAAATATTACTCCTTACCAGTATATAGTAACCCTCCCTCCACTACCACCAAGAGATTGTAACCATTATTCTAATTTGTTACCTAGTTTTTACATTTTGGCTACTCATGTGTGTACTTGAGGGCAATATTTTTATCTTTTAAAAAATCAGTTTTGATATTTGAAGACTGAGAAGTATGACTATTGAAATATTGGTTTGAGGTTAAAAAAAAAAATGTGTCATTGCTGAAGGAGTTCCAGGTAAGGAGAATAATAAAATTAATAGAATATCTTGGATCAGAACATGAGAAGTTTCTTTCTACTTATTTATGTCTCTACTTAGTGACGAGGTCACTAGCAGAAGCTCCCATCTGTGGACTGAGAGCACTGGCCAGCCTCCTGGTATAGGGAGAGAACCACACTTCTAGAACAGGAAGGTCAAAGTAAAGAGATGATTTCAGCTACTGCTTAGCAGAGCTGTTAATTTGGACCACTGGGAATTCTCTTCTCAGAAACATTAGCATTGGGAAATCGGGCATCTAAACACAGCAGGGAGTCATTTACCATTTCAGGAACAAGCCACAGAGCAGGCTGAGGTTTGGGGCCAGGCTCCAAGATCAGAGTTGGCCCATGACTAACCAGTGAGATGAAAACAAGTGGGGTTCTGCCTCATCCTTGTCCTGTGGGAGGCACTTAAAACTGCTTAGGAAGGGGACTGCCATCCTCAACAAACTGCCATAATGTATAACAGAATCATTCCATGAAAAGTTGCACGATTCTATCAGTGAAAACAATTCTGTCAGTGAAAACTCACCTGAGCCATCTTTAGAAACCTAACCCTGTAGCGAACATAACTAAGCCCTGGGTCTGTCTTAAACAGATTAAAATGGACTCTAAATATATTGGGGGGAGGGGAGAATAATAATAATATTTTAGTTGATACTAAATGTAATTGGGAGAATAAGTGAGAAGATTTTTATAATTTTGCTTTTGAAATTATTTGTCTATTAGTAACTCATTTAATTTACAATTTGCTTTGATTTTTTTCCCCCAAAAATCTGTGCATAATCAGGAATTCTTGAGAAGTGAGGAAATCAAAGCCACAGATTACTTTCAAATGTGTGAAATGCTATATGAATGCTAAAGTTAAAAATTTATGGAGTTGGAATATTACCTTTGTGTGCATTTAATTAAACATTTAGTCTTTATTTTGTGGTTTCCTTTTTGTATTTTAGAGCCAATAATCATTTCCAAGCATCAAACAATGTTATAGGCTCTTGAAAATCTCATAGATCTTGCATCTGTGCCCACAGGGCCTGGAGGATAAACTATCCAGATGGGGAGATTTTATGGGAGGTGCCTGGGTCTGTGGGTACTACTGGCTCCTTTGTCCCAACCCTCCACCCGTCCCCACTCATGGTCATTCATGGTGGTACTGAGGGCAGTGCCCCTGAAGACAACATCCCCAGATGTAGTCTCTAGATTTATCTATTCCCTGTTTCCTCCCTCAACCACTGTAATAGTGGGAACCTTGTTTTGTTCACTGCTGTACTCAGTCTAGAAGAATGTCAGGCACATCCCAGGTACTCAACCTAGGTATTTGTTGGATGCACAATCACTGCTAGGAAACAAGATTGAATGGTGGATAAACATGGCTCCAGCTTTATCTGTATTGCTTGAAGGATGTATAATGAGAAAATATTCACTTGTTACCCTTCTAATTCAAAAATTACATAATTTCACAATGAGATATCACCTCACACCCATCAGGACGGCTACTATCTCTCTCTCTCTCTCTCTCTCTCTCTCTCTCTCTCTCTCTCTCTCTCTCTCTCACACACACACACACACACACACACACACACACACACACACGCACACACACAGAAGTAACAGGGGTTGGTGAGGATGTGAAGAAACCGGAACAGTTGTTACTGATGGGAATGTAAAATGGTGTAGCCACTCTGGAAAACAATATGATGATTCTTCAAAAAACTGAAAATAGAATTATCATATGATCCAGCAATTGCCCTTCTGAATATATGCTTTTAAAAAAGCAGGTTCTCAAAGAGATATTTGCACCACGGTACTCATAGCAGCATTATTCACAATAAGCAAGAGATGGATGTAACTCAGATGTCCATCAACAGGTACAAAGGGATAAATAAAATGTGAGATATGTATGTATGTGTGCATGTTTATATATACACACACACACACACACACACACACACACACACACACATATACAATCAAATGTTATTCAGCCTTGAAGGAAAGAAATCTTGTTACATGTTCCAACATTTATCAACTTTGAGGAAAGTATGCTAAGTGAAATAAGCCAGTCACAAAAGGACAAATACTGTATGATACCATTTATATGAGGTACTTAGAATAGCCAAATTCATAGAAACAGAAAGTAGAATGAATAGTGGTTGCCAAAGGCTGGGGAGGAGAGGGGAATTGGGAGTTGTTGATTAATAGGTATAGAATTTCAGTTTTGCAAGATAAAAACATTGGTTGCACAAAAATATGAATGTATTCAACAATACTGAACAGAACACTTAAAAATGGTTAAGATAGTAAATTTTATGTTATGTGTATTTTGCCACAATTAAAAAAACAATTTTTAAGTAACATAATTTAAAAAGTAAATGGGTTGGAATACAGTTATAATTTTGAATGTGGAAGACTTTTTAAAACAAAACATAAAATCCTTCAAAAAAAAGTAAACAGATTTGGCCAGATCAATATTTTAAATTTTTATGATAAAAAAAAAACCATCAACAGTTAAAAGACAAAGATAGGCTAGGAGAAAATATTTGCATATATGTTTTGGGCAGTATTGATCATAAAAGAAAAGTATGATATGGGAGCAGGAAAGTTTAATGGGTTTAGTTCATAGAAATCTAATGACTCAAGTCAACGAATTTAGAGGAGACACTGGGAGAAACAAACAAAATAAGGAGGAGGAGGCTGCAGAGTGTTGCGTTTGTAAACAAAAGAGTAGTTGAGCTGAGAACACAATTATTCAAGAAAATGAAATCATGCAGGTACCACTGAAGATAGGCTCCATCACAGGACCTCTTCTCATGTCACTGATACCATTAACCACATGCAAATGAGGCAAGTAAGGCCTGAGAGGAGTTTGAGAAGAGTTTGTACAATGTCAAAGAATAAAGTCACGAAGGGGTGGACTTAGGTTGTTAAGAAAAGAGTCTGCACTGAGCCTGAGGGCTCAAAACATTCTTGGGAACTGCAGATCTGCTGTATTTCCTGTGATGTGGTCACAGGGTAAAAAGATGAAAGTTCCACCCCATTTTCTGTTTGGTGCCATCTCTACTTTTAAGCTCATTCTTCTGGTGATTAGGTGAGTTGGCTTGAGTCACTATTGGTCAGTTTACCCTCAGTTACCTTCCCTGTCTCTTGTATCAAATGTGGGTCCAATCCACTCAAAAAAAATTCGGATGGGTATAAGAAAGCATAAGAATTATGGAATTACTACCCAGAATACATAAAGACCTCCTATAAATCAATAAAAATAAAAAACCAATGCAATTTTTAATGTGCATTAACTATGAACAAGAAACATACAGAGAAAGAAATGGCTATATTTATCAAAAGATGCATAGCTTCATTCATAATTAGGGAAATTAATTTAAAACAACAGTCAAGTATAATTTTCACCTATCAGACTGGCAAAAAAAATTATAAAGTTTAGTACTATACGGTGTGGTTGACAATGCAGGGAAATGAAGACTCCATATACTTTTGGTCAGAATATAAACTTGCAAGTCTTCAGAGACTCAAATATGACTTATGTACCTCATTTCATCAAGGTTATATTCTGGCAGCTCTCTCGCCAGGGATGGAATAGTATCAATTTCATTGGATATCTTGCTACATAATTTATTTTTACATTTAATTGTAATCCACTTGTAATTTAAATTCATATACTCTTGAACAACCATTAGATTAAAGAGGAAAATCAAAGGGAAACTTAAAAAATATCTCAAGACAAATGAAAACAAGAGCACAACTTATGAATGCAGCAACAGCAGTACTAAGAAGAAACTTTGTAACAATAAATACCTATATTAAATAAGAAAAAGATCTCAAATAACCTAACTTTACCTTTCAAGGAACTAAAAAAAGAAAAAAGAAACTAAACCCAAAATTAGCAGAAAGAAGGAAATAATAAGAATCAGAGGAGAGATGAATCAAATAGAGAATAGAAAAGCAACAGAAAAAAATTTACAAAACTAAGAATTGGGTTTTGAAAATATAAACTTCACAAACCCTTTGTTAGACTAAGAAAAAAAGAGAAGAGAGAAGATTCAAATTAAACCATAAATAAAAGAGGAGACGTTACAACAGATGCCTCAGAAATAAAAAGAACTATAAGGGACTGTTATGAGCAACTATGTGAACTAATTGGATAACCTAGAAGAAATAGGTAAATTCTTAGAAATATACAACCTCCCAAGACTGAATCAAAAAGAAATAGAAAGACCGAGCAGACCAATAACAAATAAGAAGATTAATGTGGTAATTTAAAACTTCCCAACAAAAAAAAGCACAGGACCAGATGGCTTCATGGCTAAATTCTATCAAACATTCAAAGAATTAACACCAACCTTTTCCAAACTCTTCCCAAAAAATAGAATAAGAGGGAACACTTCCAAACTCATTTTATGAGGCAAGCATCACCTTAATACCAAGGTCAGACAAAGATACCACAGAATGAAAAACCACATGATCACCTCAATAGAAGCAAAAGCATTTGACAAAATTCAACGTGCATTCATGATAAACACTCTCAATAAAACAGGTACAAAAGGAAATTTCCTCAACACAATAAAGGTAGTTTATGAAAAGTCCTTACCTAACATCATAATCCATGGGAAAAACTGAAAGCTTTTCCTTTAAGATCCAGTACATGGCAAGGATGGCAACTCTAGCCACATACATTGTGAAAAAAAAAAAAATTAAATAACACAATAATATAAACGGTAAAAAGTAAATGTACCAGCACCCCTCCAATGCCATTTCCTTTCCCAGAAGTATGGTAATATCCTTCTAAAGCTTTTTCTATACTTAAATCATACACACATGCATGTATGCACACATATACATGTGTGTACATACATATGTGCACACACACACGTGCACATACACTGACTAGGTCACACTATACAGACTGTTCTGCATCTTGCTTTTGTCACACAACATTTTACATCCATGTCTATGCATATATATCAATCACACTCTTCTTGGAAGTTGTATAATATTACATTAAATTCTAATAGTTTTTCATTAATTAACCATTCTCTTGTATATTCGCAGTATGTGATCATAATATCTGCTGTTATATGAAAAAGAGGGGAAAAAAGGAAAGCAATTTTATTGTCTTTTTGAAGTCAATCTAAAATGATTGTAGTGATACAAGAAAGCCTATGTCCCTAACTTTAACAAGAACATCTCTGCAAATTTTAATGTTATCTGCAGGGTTTAGATAGATATTTTTTATCATGTTAATAAAGTGTCATTGTACACTAAGAGTTTGTTTTTTAATCAAAATGAATGTTGAATTTTTCAATGCCACGTTGGCATCTATGGCAATGATAATAAGTCTTTTCTCTTGAAACATATCGATACAATTAATTTTATTAATAGATTTCTTAACATCAAACTATTTTTATATTCATGGTTCTGGTGAATTATTTTTTTAATATTACACTAAATTAAATTTGACAATGTTTCCATTAGGATTATCATAGATGAGATTGTGATTGGCCTGTTTTTTTTCTTTCTTTTTTGTCAGTTAGTTTCTTTATGAAGCTCTGCTTTCAACTTAATTTCAAACATCCTTTTAGTTCTCAAAAGGAGTACAGCACAAACTGGTTTGATGCTCATCGAATTAGTTTCCTCTTTTGGGGAACACAGTTAGCCCTTTGCATAGTAACCAGTCCTGTGGTTAGTGAACAAAAGGTCAGTGAACAAAAGTGATGATTAGTTTGTTCAGAGCAGAAGGACCTTTTTTTTTTCTCTTTCTCTCTTTCCTCATCCACAGCAATCATAGAGGTCATGGAGCTGCAAGATGGAAAGGTCTTAGACCCTTTACTACTTGGAAGAAAATCTCCCAGGAAAGCTGCCTCACTAGGAAAATCCACATTGGACCTTCTTAAGCTACTCAGACTCGAGGCTGTTACAGTAACTATTACAATACAATACAAGGAGTTTTCCATAACATCCATTTCGAAATATCCAGTCATACACCACATAGCGACTTTTGGGTCAACGACATACCACATCTATGACAGTACAGTGGTCCCTTATGATTATGCAGTGAAAGGTTTAGTAGAAGCTTTTGCAGACTTAACAAGCTCCCTAAAAAGTTTGAAAACACAGATCCCAACACTGAAAGGTTTTCATTAACAGAAAGGAATGTTCATGGTGCATCGTCCGCCTACAAGTAAATCTATGATGAAAAAAGAAACCAGTCAAGCAAACTACCATATATCTGGAATGAGTGATACCTCCTCAAGAAAAGCCTGAGGCAGGTCCTTCAGGAGGTATTCCAGAAGGCATTACTATCATAGGACATGACTACACCATGCATGTTTTCACTTGAAGACTTTCCAATGGGACAAGATGTGGAGGTGGAAGACAATGATATTGATGATCCTGACCTTTATAGGCTAAACTTATAAATATATATGTTTCTATCTTAGTTTTCGATAAAACTTAAATAAAAATTTTAAGTGAAAAACTTATAGAATGGGGTATACAGAAGGAAAATATTTTTGTACAGCTGTAATGTTTTTTAAGCTAAGTATATTACAAAAGAGTGAAAAAGTAAAAATGAGTCAAAAGTTTAAAAAATTAAAGTTTATAAAGTAAAAAAGTTACAGTAAGTGAAGGTTAACTATTGAGGGAAGAAAAATATCTTTTATAATCTGGGGTAGCCTAAGTGTACAGTGCTAATAAAGTCTACGGTAGTGCACGGTAAGGTCCCAGGCCTTCATGTTCACTCACTGCTCTCTCGCTGACTCCCCCAGAGCAACATCCATCCTGCAAGCGCCCTTCATGGGAAGTACCCTGTATATGTGTATCTTTTTTCATCTTTTATAACAAATTTTTACTGTACCTTTTCTATGTTTAGATATATTTAAATATACAAATACTATTATGTTACAATTGCCTACAGCACTCAGTGTAGTAACATGCTGTACAGGTTTGTAGCCTGAGAGCAGTAAGCTGTATGATATAGGCTAGGTGTACATAGTAGGCTAGACCACCTAGGTTTGTGTAAGTGCACCCTACGATGTTCACACAACTATCGAATCCCCCAAGGACACATTTCTCAAAACATACACTCGTTAAGTGACATAACTGTATTTAAATAATTTATTTGCATGACTCCACTTTAAGTGAAATATAATACACATATGAAATATAACAGACAAAAATGGTTTCCTTGTCCTAGGTACTCTATTGTGTACCAGCACTATGCTGGTCTGTATGACAGAATGTTTTTTGAGATATTAACCCAGATTATTTTTTCTGATATTTTAAAGCAGATAATTGTCTCAGAGGGAAGATGGGACAGGACAAAAAAGAGAAAATATTATGTCTATTGGTTTCCAACAACCTAAATCCATTAGGAGATTTTACTAGTTGCCTCAGAGGTATCTAGTAAAATCTAGATACCTGTCAAGATAGAAAAGAAGCGGAGGAGAAAGCAGTGCCGGCTCAGGGAGGGAAGAGGAGGGGAGCGGGCAGAGCCCAGACCTCGGTGAGCACAGTCGGCAGCCTCTGGAAAGACAGAGAGGGAGAGGAATGGTGGTGGGTGATGAGGGCGAAGATTCTCATGACCCTCATGCAAGACACAGACCAAGGGGCAGGAGGAGCTCCCAGATGTGAGAGGTGCACCAAGAGGAGATCTGAGAGGTACATAGCAGCTACCTGTATGCACCAATCTGGCCCTGGACCACCTGATTCCATAGACGCAACAAGGAGGTCTCTATGTACCAGGGCAAACAGGTGATTAGAGAAACAGCCTCTTCCTCAAGGGTTGGCATAACGGTACCCCTCAGGGTAAAGGAAGAGAAACCCCAAAGTGACTTGCCAGGCTCTAAGAATAAACAGGAGAAAAACAAACCCCTTTGAAGAGCTTATGTTGGGTTCTTGTTATCACCCTGCTGGGTCTGTTTCCTTGGGGGGCGCTCCTAAGGATCGCCATCTTTGGTGGGGTAAGCATGCTGGGAGGTGGAGATGTGTGCTGTGGGTGGGGTGGGGGCTCTTTTGCTAAGGACACGGGGCAGGCTGGAAGGGGCAAGCTCTGGAAAAGGGGCTGGGGGGAGGTGAGAATGGGGGAGGGCGGGAGTGAGCAGCGACCCCACCAGTCTCTTGCTCCCCCTCCAGGATTTAGGGAGAAGTGTGGCAGCCAGCAGGGGGAACCAGAAGATCAGCAATGTCGCGGAGGTGGGCTTGCTGAGCTCTCTCGCTCGACCTTGCTCACCCGCGCGCCGATCTAGAGCAGATCAAGGCCACGCGGTGGGCGTGAGCAAAGGGGTCAAGAAAGTGGAGAGCAGAGCCAGGGGGCCGCAGTGAGCTCAAGGTCCCTAAGGCGAGGACCCTAAGGCGCTCTTTTCACACCCACGGTCTCAATTTTAAGACGTTGGACCTCAGGCCAAATGAGCTTATGTTCTGACCAGATCAAGAAAAGCATCCATCATAAAGTAAACATATAAAATGTGTGATTTATGTTACCACGGTTTGTAATTTCTTCATATTTTAATATTCTGCCTTCACCAAAAGATGGTACTGGCCCTGAGTCTGTCATCTTCCCAGGAGTCTTGCCCTAGACCCTCCTCCATATTCCCCTCCTCTCGCCCGGGGCAGGGAAGGGGCGGGGATTGGGGAAGGAGGGGTTCTTTAGCTTCTTGCCTATCCCTCAACCTCTATCCCACCACACACACCCCTACACATCCTTCACTCAGCACTGGGTTCTCAACTTCAGTTTTCCTTCCATTCTTGCCAGGTCCCCCATTTCTCTGTTCACCCCCCGCACCTCTGCCTCAGTTAAACACTTTCCTTCCATTTTTTCTTTTCGGCCATCTGTCCCAGGCCCAGCCCCCTTCCTCACCCTCACACACCCCTGCACGCGGGAGGAGGCCCCAGGGGCCAGCCTCCCTCGCAAGGAGGCCCCTCTACCAAAACACCGTATATTGGTCATGGACACCAGACCCTGCCTCCCAGCCCTGGACGCACATCTAATCAGGCTTAACTTCCATCCCGAAGCTCCTGAGGGGTAAATGCACAAGCAGAGAGTGGGACCCCAGCTGGAGTAGGGTTAGTGGGGCAGGGGTCAAGGAGCAAAGCCTGGGTTCCATATGTGGTCCACAGAACCCGGCGGCCTGTTGCTAGGTAACCAGAGCTCCTTTCAGTCCTCAACGCATCATCCTGACCCGCGGATCAGCAGCCCCCAGCCATCTTTCTCGGAGTCACTCAGACACCTCCGCTCTCTGTGGACCCTGAAAAGCAGGAGGAAGGGAGAAGGGAGAGCCCAACCACTAACCCTGATCCATTTGTGGCTCCACTATCAATTGTTTCACTGTGAAGATTCAGCTGCCTGGGCCGTTAGGTCATCGCCACCATGAGCTTGGGCATCATGGAGGAGGAGGATCTGGCCGAGTACTTCCGGCTGCAGTATGGGGAGCGTCTGCTGCAACTGCTACAGTGAGTGTCTGAGGATCTCGGGGACCCCCTCTCTGCCTAGGATCCCCCACACCCACCCATGCCCCACCTTCCCTTCCTACTCCCAGTGTCTCAAATCACCTCGCCCCATCACCCTGGCACCAATTCACCTGCATTAACCTGGTTCCCCACTCCTTATCACCCTGCTCCAGCTTGCTTCTCAGATACTAACACAGCCCTCTCTCCCTCCAACACACCATTACTTTCACTCCAGTGAGGGACAGGACCCCCTTCCCTCCCCATGGGTATCTTCATGGGTCACTCCCAGTACCAGCCTACTCCAGGTACTCAGAACCCACGAGACCCCCTTACCTATGTCTTGGGCAGGAAATTTCCCAACATTGAGGAGCAGTCGGAGTCCCCATCCATACGGCTACTGGAGAAGAAAAAGGAGGCCAAGATCATGCACCATGCTATGTTGCAGAAGAAGGAGGTATGGGAATAGGGGGTGGGTACAGGAGGGACCGCAGAGAGAGCCTGAGGACAGCCCTTCATTTTGTGGGTGGCAGTGGCTAGAACCAGGGGTCCTGGGCGGTGGTTCTGTGTTCCCTCTGTGGAGACAGACACAATTCAGGCCTTGCAGGTACCAGTGTCCTGGGATGCTCTGCTCTGAACCAGGGGTGGGGTGGAAAGTGGGAGGCCTGGGCATAGAGGCACCGGGGCAGGGATGCTGGGGCCTTCCTCGGTACCCAAGTCAGAACCCTCCTGACCTCTCCACTTCCCCACCTCCAGACATTTCAGCGCAGAATGGAAACCCTGAACCTGCGCTGGGAGGAACTGGGCATTAAGGAGGCCCAGCTGAAGGCCCACATTCAGAAGTTTGAGCAATTCATCCAGGTATGAGGGATTTTGGCCTGCTGCAGCAGGCCAGGGGCACCCACACTCTGCGGCCCCCTTCCTCCTCCTCCTTCTCTTCCATCTCCTCCTCCTCGTTGCTTTTGCTGGCTCCTCATCCTGAGTTAGATGTCTCTTCTATGCTCAGCAATGCCTGGGGCTTCTCCTTTTACATCCTCACTTATTGCTATTTGTAATTTCTTGTTTACCTGTCAGTCTCTGCCCCTTCTAGATTGCCGTTTACCATTTCCTTGCCCATACCTGGTATATACAATTTATCCAATGAATGAATGAACAGATGATGAATGAATGAATGAATGAATGAATGTGCTATGGTCAGGGTCAGGCACTGGGAGAGAAAAATAAGTCAGGATTTTAGTCCCCCCTACTCACCCCTCCCCACCCTCCTGGAACTGAGGGCCCAGGGAGGGGTGGTTGAAGGACCAGAGTCCATTCTGAGGCAACTCCTCTCAATTGGTCCTTTGAGGAGCGATTTAGCCATTTTAAAATCCAGGTTTCTCCAAAGAGGAAGGGCCTGGCCCAGCTCCAGGGAGTAATCGCTGGCCTCTGCTACAGGAGAGTCCTGCTCTTAAGCATCTTGTCTTGCTCTGTGTCTAAACCAGGTGAGAAAGGAAGCTAATGGACCAGGCATCTTTTCCAGAGATCCAGTCTTTCTTACTGGCCAGAGAAATGCTAGCGGAGTGGTTGGGACAGTAGGAGGTTTGAGGGTGAGGGGTTCTCCAGGTGGTTACCAGAGGACCAGCAGTGTCAGAATCCTGGAAAGCTTGTTACAAATAGACTCCTGGAACTCTCCTCTCTCTTTGCTTTCAGTAGTCCTGAGGTCAAGGTCTAGCAACTGTATTTTAAAAAATCTTCCCAGGAGATAGCGATGCACAGTTAGACTTGAAAACCACCAGTTTAGGGCCCGCCAGTCCTCTCTTGGACGTATGGGGCACAGTACAAATCTGCCAAGTGCCTTCTTCACATGCCTCCAAGTGTCCACCAAATGCTACCACCACACATGCCCATCCAGTGGATTCACAGGAGCCCCTGAAGAGGGAAGGAAGCCACACAAATGCATTGCGGTTGTGGGTTTCCCCCCTAATCTTTCAGAGGGAGCTTTGCAAGAGGAATAGAAGTGTGGTCAGCTCAGTTATAGTAGCTGAGCCTCATGTCTTTTCCTGGGCATCAAATTGCCTGCACCATCTTCTTCTCCTGTCTGAGCCTGATGCCAGTCTGAGCTACTAGCTACATGCTCTATGAAATGGCCTTGCCCCATCAGGCCCTCTGGACCAGGCTCATCGCCTATCTCATCTCCCTACAGCTTGAGCACTATTGCCCCAGCTTTTGGAGGGAAGAGAGGGGCTACTGCCTCTCATTTTTTTACAGTTGGAGAAATTGAGGCACCGAGTACCAAATCAGGAGAAAATTCAAGCCTCCTAGCCCATATGGGTGGCCCAGTGATCCCTGTCCATCCTCAGTGTGGCTCCAGTTCAACAACAAGAAAAGAAGCCTTGTGGGGGCACCATCGGCCTGGGCCCCAAGGAGGGCGGGGCAAATGCCTGACAGATGCCACTTTCCTGGCCCCAGGAGAATGACCAGAAACGGATCCGAGCACTGAAGAAAGCCAACAAAGAGCGAGACCTCAAGAGGCAGCGCATGCGTGAGCTGGCCAAGGCTAAGCAGGAGATGGCAGCCCTGCGGCTGGAGCACCAGCGACTGAGCAGCAAGCTGCAGGACTACTCCATCTTCAACAAGTACCTGGAGAAGGTGGTGGAGAACTCCGAGGTGAGTGGGTTGAGAGTTCCTCCCTCAGCCCCACTTCCTCTTCTCCAGGGCATGGGGCTATAGGGGCTTGGGGACCCTCTGCAGGGATGGTCACCCTACTCTAAGGACATGCTTCCAGCACTAAAGGGCAGCTAGAAAAGACCCCTGGTAAGTGTTGGGGACTGGGTGGTATATCTTGGTGTCTGCGTGAGTGAGCTATGTAAATGTCTGTCTATGGGTGATGTGTGTGTTCAGAGAATGAGGTTTCTTTTTGCAGCACCAACAATAAGCTTTGCCTGCATCAGGATGTGGCCTGCGTCTCTCCCTGCTTCTCCTCCTCCCTGGTGTTTATGTTTACTTGAGAATAAATGGAGAGGGGAAGAGAGAGAAACTGGAAAGCACCCAACCTAATGCAGAGCTTGAGAGCTTAGGATGTGCTGGTCCTGAGCGAGGTGCACTCACTAGTCCCCGGAAGAAAGCCATCCATCGTGTCACCTGGTTGCCTAGGAGGAAATGGAGGCTCAGAGAGGTTAGGTAATCTGCTTAGGGTCTCACAGCCAGTCAGTGGCAGAGCTTTTGCTTCTAACCACTCCTCTGTGGGCTTCGCATTGCCATTGACAACTACTCTTCCTATAGTCACCTAGTTGTCAGAGCTACGGGAACTTCCCTGCCCTCTTCCCACCCATGCATCTTGCAGTACCCTTGAACAACACAGGATGAACTGTACAGGTCCACTTATACACAGATTTTTTTACAATAGACACTTTGAGAAAGCTCCAGATGAGTGAATAGCCTAAAACATGACATAAACTTACAGTATCGATAAATACAGTACAGTACTATAAATGTACTTTTTCTTCCTTATGATTTTCTTAATATTTCTCTATCTTTATGGTAAGAATGTAGCATATAATACATATAACATTCAAAGTATATGTTAATCGACTATTTATGTTATGAGTAAGACATAACAGGCAACAGACTATTAGTAGTTAAGTTTTGGGGGAGTCAAAAGCTAGTTATATGTGGACTTAATCCAGTAATAAGTTATTGTGACCCTGGAAGTTCCCATGGGCTTTGTGTCTCAATAAAACTTAAAATATCTGGGTTCATTGGCTAACAAAACAAAACAGAAGTTATACTTGGATTTGCCACTGCACCCCTAACCCCTGAGTCGTTCAAAGGTCAACTATATTTGAAACTGTCAGATGCTTCTCCTTAAGCACACCTTTGTACTTTCCTCTGGGACCCCTCCCTCCTCTCCTTTCTTCCTATCTCTGGCCCTTCCTCCTCAGGCTCCTCCAGGGGCTCCTCTTCCTAGCTCCTTCCCTTAAATATTCCTCAGGTCTTTGTCCCAAACCTTCCACTTTACTCCCTGACCAATTCCCTGAGCCTCCTGTGGGTACCGTCTGTGTCAGTGACTATCCACCCGACTTTCCCCATGCCCCCACGTCCCACGTGACAGCATCAGGTAGGACCCCTTACCAGGGCAGAGCGAGGTATACAGTATACCTCTCTGGTATGGATCAATGTCCTGTGGAGGGCGTGGAGAGATAAAAGATGCAGAGCTTTTTAAAGTCTCAGCAATTTCCATATAGAATGATTTACCTCATTTATGTATGTATGAGTCCCTAATCTGTGTTTTTTCCTCCATTCTAAGGTACTACTTATTGTACCATAAATTATTCATTTAACAATTGGGGTTTTGTTTTTGTTTTTGTTTTTTGGTGGGGGGATGAGGGAAGACCACTATATCAAAGCAGCAGTTAAATGATAAGATATGACTCAAATTCAGAGCTGATAAAACGTATGTCTTAGAACTGAGGAGATTGGCCAGTATCTCTCTGGCCCATATCTCCCTCCTGAGCTTCAGGCTCCCACATCCAATTTATTGAGTCCACAGCTGATCTCATCTGCTTCCTGCCATCCCTGGCCAGCCTCCTGCTGGTGTGTCTGGTGCTGGTGAATGGCATAGCCCCCACCCACAGCCCCCAATCACAGCCTCATCATAACTCGAGCCTCATTCTTGACTCCTCCTCCTCCCTCATTCTCCATAGCCATCAATCAGCAAATCTGGTCTGTTCTGCCTCCTAAGTATTTCTGGAATCCAGCGCCTGCCCCTTCCTCATCCAGACCACCAATGTACCCCATCTGGAGTTCAACTTTACGTTATTCCTGGCCACCAGCCTGTCCAGCATTCTACAACCAGCGTGGTCCCTCTTTCTCTCTTCCTTTCTCTCTCTTTCCTTCTTTCTTTTTCTTTCAAAATATTTTAAACATACCGGAAAGTATAGAGAAATATATAACAGCACCCAAGTACTCACCACAGTTTTGTCAAATCTTAATATTGTCCCCTATTTGCCCCCAATTCTTTTTTCTTTAATGAAACACTGCAGGTAATTGAAAACCCTTGTGTACTCACCTTCTGAACTCTGTTCTCCCCCCCCCCTTAAAAATAACCAGATCTCTGATTTTCTGATTTCTCATTCACATGCTTGTTTTTATTGCTTTGTCAACATATTACATCTCCATAAACTATGAATAGTATTGTATATGTCCTTTGTGACTTTCTTTTTTTGATCAATATTTTTAAAAACTTTTTATTATGAAAAATTTCAAGCATATACAAAAGTAGAACGAATAGTCTATTGAATGCTCATTATCATCAGCTAATTTCAGTTATTATCAGCTCATAGTCATATCCCCCATACCTCCTACCCCTGCCATTTTGAAGCAAATGATATTTTTTTATCCATAAGTATTTTCATATATAACTTGAAAAGAGAAGGGCTCTTTTTAACATAGTCACAATACCATTGTCACACCTAGTAAAATTTTGATAATAATTTCTTAATATCAAATATCTAGTTGATGTTAAAATTCCCCCAGTTATTGCACAAAAGCTTTTTAGACAGTTGGTTTGTTCCAATCAGAGTTCAAACAAGGTCCCCACACTGCATTTGATGGATATGTTTCTCAAGTCACAGACATTATTATGCTGATCAAAAGCCAGACATAAAAGAGGACATACTATATGATTCCACTGATACGTTTAGAAACAGGTAAAATGAATCTTTGGTAATAGAAGTCACAATTTTGGTTTTCTCAGGAGTAGGGGACAGATATTGACTCACGAGGGCAGAAGACCCTTCTAGGGTGCTAGAAATGTTCTATCACTTCTTCATATATGGCTAGAATATGACCGTATAGAAAAGGACTTCATAAGGAGAACCTTCCCCTCATTAATTATTTGATCCCCATGTGGGTCTTAAAGAAGCCGGTTAAATGCTTGATTCTTTATTACAGTTTTCAGAATAAGTTGGCTCTCCAGCATCCTCTAAAAGTGACCTGTAATGTTGTTGTCATTATTAATTCATGGATTTTTAATATATTTGATGTGTTTCAATCCTTTGCACTTATTCTTACTGATGGTCAAAGTGTTGCATCTTTGGACAGTGGAAGTCCCTTCAAAGAGAGTCCTTTTGCCATCAGCATTAATTTTGAAGAGGTGCTCCTTGTAGCTCTGATGTAGTCCATTCATTTTAACTTGTATGCTGTTGCATCACGTGCTGAGTGAACTTTCAGAAATACAGACATGAAGTTATCTCTCTGCTTCTTAAAATCCTTCAAAGGATGGAGTTCACACTCCTTCTCAGGGTTTACTGGGCACTGTTTTTTTTTACTTCTCCAGATCAATCTCTTCCTCCCCATCTTGAACTTAGGCTATTCATACTAAACTCTCTCTCAAGCATCCTGAACATGCCATACATGCCCCATCATCTTTACCCAGGCTGTTTCCTCTACCTGTACTTCCTCACCTTCTCCCACCTGCCTTTGCCTGGCTACCTTCTGTTCATATCTTTGGTCTCATTCCAGCCATCCTTTCCCCCAGGAAACCTTTTCTGGCTGTTCCTATCTCCTCTAATGCTGGGTTGGGTGGCCCTTCCCCACAGAGACATATCTGGGGAAAGGTTAGCAGGGCAGTTCCCAGAACACCAATCTATCACTAGAAATGTCATGAAATGAACAAAGTGCTCAGGGAGTATCCCCTGGGTGGCTGGACGGCACACTTTGATAAACACTTGGGGAGATGATTTGGCACCCTGGAACTGATGCTCACACTGTCTTCTAAAGAGTGAAGGTTGCAGGGCTTCTCTTCTGTTGGGGTGGCCCGAGAGTTAGGACCAGTGTGGCATAGCTCGGGACCATGCTGGAGGAGGCAGCTGAGCCTGGCAGGCTTCCTGCTCCACTGGTATCCTCCCCAGCCTCTGCTAGAGGGAGACCTCAGCAAATGTTAAACAAATATCAGAGAATGCCATGTCGAAAATATTACACCCACAATCTCCATCCAGCCCCATCCCCAGTCATAGATAGGGCTTATCACTCTGCGTTGTAACTGACTATTTACTTGTCTGTCGGTTCTCCCTCCCTCCACGCCACCCCAAGTTATAGGCTTCATAAGAAGAGGGTATGGCTTTCTTATCTCCTGCTCTGTCCCTAGTCTTTAGAATAGTTCCGGGCTTGTACTTGGTTCTTGGTACATTCTTGTTGAATAGAATCATTATTGCCTTGGGAGACATCTCAAAATGCACCTCCTCCCCCCCTTCCCACTCCCACTGGCAATTCTCTAGCCTAGAATCACCTGGAATTCTCAGCCTAGAATCACTTTTTGCAAAATTCAGATGCCAGGGACCACCTCAGACCTGTTTACTAATCCAAATCTCTGGGGGTGGAGCCTGCTGTGTCCTTTTAAAAGCTCCTGGGGTGATTCCAACATGCAGTCAAGACTGAGAAGCCCAGGTCCAGTGGCATGTACCCCCAACGCATGGCCCATGACCCATGTCAACCTTGGAGGAGCAAGCGGCCGGACTGCAACGTCCTCACAGGCTCTGCCCATTACCCTTGGCCCAGGCCAAGGCATCTAGACCAAGAGTTGGCGGGCAGCAGGGGCACCTGTGCGGGCCCTCTGGGCTGGCAGTGCAGTGACCTGAGCCCTCCAATGTAGTTTGAAGAGATCCACGAAGTGATAGCGCGCTACAAGACGCTGGTGAGCATGCACTATGACCTTATGCAGTCAGCCCAGGAGGGCCAGGAGAAGATCGAGCGCGCCAAGGCGCGGCTGGCGCGCTACATGGAAGAGAAGGACGACGAGATCCTGCAGCACAACAACGAGCTGGCACGCCTGCAGATGCGCTTTGACCGCGCCCGCAGCGATGTCATCATCTGGGTGAGCGGCCAGGATAGGCAGGGGGCTTCTAGGTGCTCGATACAAGTAAGGGAAGGTGTCTCTTTTTTTCTCTCTCTCTCCCTCACACCCACTTCCTCCCTCTCCCCCAACTTCTACCCTCTCTCCCCCTCCCCCTCCCTCCTCTCCCTCTCCCGCTGCGCTGCGTTCAAGCCCCGCTCTTAACCCCTCTCTAGGAATCTCGCTGGGCACACATCCAGAACACTGCTGCCAAGAAGACCCTCTTGCTTGGCACCATTAAGATGGCAACGCTGAACCTCTTCCAGATTGTGAGCAAGCAGCTGAAGGAGACAACCTATGTGGCCCTGGAGGACACGCACAAACAGCTGGACATGGTAAGAAGAAGTGCAGGTGCCAGGTGGGCTGCGCCTGCTGAGCCAAGATGGTTCTTGATTGGTTGAATCAAGGGATGAACAGGACAAAGTTATAGTTCTCAAACGTTAACAGGATCAGAATCACCTGGGGGCTCCGGAGTATTGATGGGTCCCGGCCCTGAAGTCTCTGACTCAATAGGTCTGAGATGAGAACCCATGAATTTCCATTTTCAACCCATGAATTTCCATTTTCCCAGGTGATTGATGGTGCTGTTCTGGATTCCACACTTTGAGAACCACTGCATTAGAACTAAGACCCTGTCATTCCAATCAGCTTGAGCAGTAGCAGGGATCCACTACGAACTCATTGGTTCTATGCAATAGTCTTATTAAATTCTAGTGAGCTACTGAAGGCTTGTGCCTGAGGCCCATTCTTTGGGAAAAGAGAAAACTGGTGGAATTAGAGTCATGTTAGTACCCATCTGAGATTTTCCCCTTTGAAGTAACTGAAAGGAAATTGAAAAGGAAATAACTTTTTCACTGTATGATCCAAAGTTATTTGATGCCATGTCCATGTGCCACCTAAAATCATCTCACTTCTGACCAAAGTTAAACACATCCTACAATTTGAGAAATTCCCCACCAGCAGTGCATTAACCTTAGCTCTGCAGTGAAGTAATAGAAAGTAAGCTCCTGAAGACTGTGACTTTTGTTTTGTTTCCTGCTGTATCCACAGTATCAGGAACAATATCTCTGGCACATAGTAGACACTCAATAAGTATTTGATGGATGAAAATGAAACGCAAGCCAAAAAAAGCAATGGACTGACAGGCACTTTCCCTATTTAACCAAAAAAAAAAAAAAGAAAAGAAAAAAAAAGTAAAACTTGATAAAATGTAAAGAACTTCACCCACTGGTCATGGAAGAAGGGTTTCCCAAACCAAAGAATCAGCCTGCCTCTCAAGGCATATTAGAGCAGAATTACTGAAAGTCCAAGGGAATTTGTAAGAAAGTTTGTTCTGAAGCAGCAATTCTCAAACTCTTTGGTATATGGATACTTTGTGCTCTTAAAATTTATTGAAGACCCCCAATATGGGTTATATCTATTGATATTTACCATATTGGAAACTCAAACAGAAAAAAAAATTAAATATTTCATTCATTTTTAAATGACAATAAGAAGCATGTTAATATAAATAGCATTTTTAATGAAAAATACATTTTCAAAAAATATTTTGTTGGAAAAGTTGTATTATTCAACACTTTTGCAAATCTCTTTAATGTCTGGCTTCATAGAGGGTAGGTAGATTATCATATCTGCTTTTGCATTCATGCCGTTGTGATAGCCTAAGTCATGGAAACATCCCACTCTGGTAAAACCAACTCTATAGTTGTGAGACGATAAGAGTGAAAAAGATAAATAACATCTTAGTATGACTGTAAAAAGAGTTTTGGCCTTGCAGCCCCTCTGCCCAGCAGTAGGGTCTCAGAGATTCCTGGAGGACCTCAGGTTTCTTTCCTTTAGCAGTAGTAAAAAAAAAAAAAAATGGTAGGGCAGGATGTGGTGATTTCCAGCTCTTTGCCCCTTCCTGAGCATTCCCTGCTTAGATCACAGCTTCCAGCCCATCCACTGCAAAATTTAAGCTTTCTGACTCCTTCCCAATCTTGATTTGCCTCTACAAGAATACTCTATATTGCCCAAATGTTATTTTAAAATATCCTATTTCATTCCCATAGGATATGAGCCTGCTGACAGAAATACACATGATTGAGTAGCCTGAAAATTAAAAATAAAGACCAGGAAAAATATGTTAAAATCTGAGGTCAAGGCAAGAGAGAGAAATAAAGACCAAAGATTCTTGTATTACGAAGGACAGTAGTTCAAAAGGGACTATAGTTGTCTCTGAGCTTCCTGGTAACCAGAAGGAAAAGCAACACAGTTCTGGTACCAAAATAAGAAAACATAAGTTTTCCTCAGAGAGAGAGAACCTTTTCTAGGACTTAACTCTAACTGAAATTTCTCAAGGAGACTTCAGGGACACTCAATGAATAATGTTCCCAACAGTATCCCTACGACAGATCCAAGCATAATCTTTGGAAGGCAGCCATTTACCTAGAACTAGAAGCATGGTACCACAGTACGACTTAGGAAAAATGATTCTAAATAAGGCCAAGACAATTTGAATTCAATATACGGTGTCATGGAAGGCCCAGAATTATCCATGAATAAAGCTCAAACTGCCTGGAGCAGCATTTTCTAAACTGTTCTTGGGAAATCCTAGAATCCCAAGATGTTAGTAAGTTTCCTATAGGGGGACTAAAAGGACTCTATGGAGTAATAAACTTAGAAAACTCTAAAGTTAAACAAAGTTAGATGGTTTTTAAATACGAAACTTTGCAGAATCTTTGCTGTGGTTCTCCCCTGAGACCCTCTAGGCAGATAATGTTTCTGAAATGTACTTGACCACAGAACGCTTTTGGGGGGGTATGCGATTACTTATTATATGAACATAGTTTGAAAAATGCGAGACTTGTCTTCTCGGTAACCTTGAGAAAGTTCCTTTAATTCATTGACTTTTTTTTTCCATTAATTCAACAAATATTTATTGACTTCTAAGTAATTCACTGACTCTTTATTTCCTCATTTGCAAAATAGGAATTACATCAGTAATTGTAACAGTATTAGTGACTGACAGTTGTTGAGAGTTTCAGACTCTGTGTAGTCCCATCTCCAAGAACATTCTTGCAAAGGAGAAATTTTAGAACTGAGATCTTGGAGGCCATCTAGGCCAACCTTTTCCCCATCTTCCCTTTATAAAGATGAAGAAACTGAGTCCCAGAAAGATGAAGGGATTTTCCTAGAGGTGCATTGGATCCCCAGGTCTTCTGATTTATGAGGCACTGTCATACCAATTGCATGTTCTATAAAAGAGAAGCTACTGAATAGAATATAAACTTCTCTAGATAACTCAAGATTGTCATAATGAGCATCAGTTCTGGGTTTCAGGTAAATAACCACCAGAAAGGTTATTAAATTGTGGGGAGCCGTCTGCCCCAATGCTGGCTGGACTCTGCCTGCTACACACTTCTCATCCCCAGTCTGCTCAGGGTCCTCTCTCTCTTCTCCCTTTAGTTAATAAACGATCACCCTGTACTTTCTGCTGTCACTGTATCTGTCTCTACAAGTTCCCAACTCCTATTTATTGCTTTTAGTCTTCTAAGCCTGATCCCCCATTTCAGTTAAAATAATTGTTAAATAAGGGAAAGTGACCATAAGAAATCAGTCACAGGAAAATGGTGACTCCTTACATGCCTGGACATGCTTTTTTTTTTTTTACATGGAGTGGCCTGTTGCTGGGTGGGGTTAACTCTGGTCCCCTTGCCTTGTTAGATCCAGCAGTTTATTCAGGACCTGTCGGACATCTGGGCAGAGGTGAAGAAAAAGGACCAACAGCAGATCCGATTTTAAGGAGCAGCTATGGTTCCAGAATGTTCTGAAGCAGGGACTGTAAGAGAATAAGTTCCTGGTGAGCTCACAGTCCAGCCAGCCCCGTCCAGCCCTCTGGGACCCCTGCGCCTTTCTGCTGGCAGACACCCTGCCATTTTCCCCTTAGGCCTCAATCCGTCCCATCCCAGAGAACATTAAATTCTATAAGAAGTTTGCTTCCTAAGTTATCTCTCTTTTTGGTTGTTTATTCATAGCAAAGAGGGTTCATCGAAGAGAACCCCCAAAAGCACTCTTTCTTGAGGCTGATCACCACTAGGCTGCCCAGGGTCTAGAAACGAAATCTCAGGTCTGGTGTCTCCAAGGCTATGGACTTGCACACGTTATTCACATAGTCACCAGACCAATGGGATGAGTACACGGGACTCTTTTTCCTTTACCATTTCAAAAAAAAAAAATTAAGTTGGTGTTTCTAATTGAGGTACAGAGGCTCACTAGAAACTATGAAGGAAGCTTCTCAAGTCAGAGTTCCAGCTCTTCCCTGACTTTGGGAGCAAGCCGTGCTTTCCCATGCTCTGTGAACCCTAAAACTACAGTATGATATCAGCAACACTGACGTAGGAATAGCAGGCAGGTTGCCCAGTGACAGCAGGCTGGGATGATGGCTCAAAACCAGCAAAACTAAACTGCAAAGAGGTAAATGTAAAGTCTTACACTTCGGGTCAAAAACTGAGTTGCACATTTCTAAATCATCGACGGCAAAAGTCAGGTCAGAGACTAAACGAAGGAAGCAGCACTTATTTAGCATACGCTTCATGTTGATCATCCCAGTGAAAACTCTGTGTGGCACCATTTTCCCTGTCTTACCTAACAGGCCACTTGCTCAAGGACACAAGCGTCAGAATTCGTGCTGGGTCTGCCTGCCCTGGGTTTGGGCTCCTTTAGCCAGGCTGCCTCTCAGAAGGCAGAACTGCTGCTTTCCCCTCCAAAGCAGACCAAAACAGACCAAAACAAGACTCCTTGATTCCTCTGTGGCCCTATGATCTCAGAGGGATTCTCCTCCAGGAGACAGCACTGCTGCGAGCTTCCCTGCTGTTATCCTGCTGTGGACAGAGGCATATGCCACTTTACAGCAATGGTTCTCAGCATGGTGCTCCTAGACAAGCAACAGCATCACCTGGGAACTTATTAGAAATGCAAATTCTCAGGCCCCACTACAGACCTGAAAATCAGAAACTCTGGTGGGACCCAGCCTATGGGTCTTAACAAGCCTTCCTGGCGGTTCCAATGCATGCTCAAGTTTGAGAAACACTGCTTTACAGTGAACCAAGCACTTTCAAGAACTTAGGCTCCTTTCTTCTCCTAACATGTGAGGTAATACATGCCAGTAATAACTTGTATTAGTCAGAAAAGTAGAACCACAGAAGATATATAAAGATGTATGCAATGGGCTTCGCGACAGGGATTCGACCTCAGGCAGCTGTAGACTCTGATTATGCACTCTCTGCAAAGCTGTCGTCTTCACATCTGATGCTGGACCTTGAAGCCCACAGGGGGAGATAGTTGGGAAAGAAATATAGATGTAAAGTGGGGAGATTAAGAGTAAGTCAGAACCCATATGCACAAGCGGGGCCCATGGGGACGGACAGAAACCGACGGCAGTTCTTGTCGCTGGTGAGCCTGGCCGTGTGTGTCCTGCAAAAGCCAGGGTGCTTTATCATGGAGCTGAACACACACACATGGCCCAGGACTCAGAGCACGTGAAGGAGGACCCAGGGAGAGCGGAGGACTGTAGCCGAGCAGCACAGGCATGTGAGGGAGACAGGGTAGCTGCCGCTTCACTGCCACTCCCCAAACCTCCCACGGGAGTCTCTATGATGTACCTGCGTTCTGCGGAAACACCCAGGAAAAACAGTTCTGAGAAATATAGTTCAGTCTAGCCAAGATACCACGTCCCCAAGCCTCTGCACTACCATGATCTCTGTTTCACAGGTGAGGAAAAGAGTAAGGGGATTGAGCTGGCTGGCCCTGACCAAAGGGACTTTTCTGTGGAAGGGGTTGAAGGAGAGAGGGCATCTGGCAAAGCCGGGAGTGGGAAGTTCTGGGGGTAGTGCTCAGAGGGGAGTGGGTAGAGTCTCTCACTGGAAGGACACGGCAGGGCCTTCCAGAAACAGGCCTATGGGTGAAGGATATGCCTCAACAAAGCGTCCTGTCACCTTTAAGCCTCTCCAGCTGTGTCCTGGGAGCAAAAGGCGTTTCAGGACAAACAGCTCCTCCAAGCCCCCAATATACACGTCCCCTACTGTTTTCTGCTGTGTCTGTGAGGTACTCTTTGAGAAGTCCAACCTACAAGGACTGAACGCACTTCCCGAAAGGCTGAGGGCACTCTCAGCCAGCCCCCCTTCTCATGCCTGAGTGGAAAACCCTCTCTCTCCCTTACCTTTCTCTCTCCCTCCTGGCTCCTCTTTTGAGCATCAGGTTTCCTGCTTGATGGACATGCAGAGTTGTGAAGAGTCACACTTAGAATTCCTGTGATCGCGCACAAGCTTATCTTAATCCACACGTGTTTACAAACATATGTATAACTCACTCTGATACTACTGCATTTTTCAGATTTCAAAAGGGCCCAGGCTTAGAGAAGAAGAATTCTGTGGATCTAGGCTGATTTCTTGATTATAAGTGAGGCCACAAATCTACAAACTCATTCCCAAATCCATGAACATGGCGGAGCAAATCCAGACAGTTCAGGAATTCCCATAAGCCAGAGCCAGAAGGCTTCCCATCAGGAGTGGGGGCAGGCAGTAGTCACTCCTTTTCCCCAGTCCCTCAGCATGGCTACCCTGGGCCCGGGACTCACAGAAAGAAGCCAAAGACTGCCCAATCAAGAGAGATTGGGGCTCCTAGATGCATGAGATCATGTTCCAAGAGAAGAAGACAGAGTTAAGGGCCGACTGGAGTTTTCCCAGCAAGAAAAGACACCAGCTCATTAACACAGAAATAGCTGATTGGTTCCAGAAATGAGTGGTTCTCATCAGCAAAGGCAGGAAGTACCGCTCCAAGTGTTTTCTGGGTAAAGAGAGGCAAGACCTTCAGGAACTCACTTTCAGTGCTAGAACACCTCATTCCCATCAAACTCGTTAGCTCTTTCTAACAGAAAGGAGAGGGAGAGAGGGAGGAAAAGGAAAGAGTAGGGCCTCAAGGTGTGAAAGAGTTCAGCCTGCAGGCAGCCAAGCAGGCGGACATCCCCTTGTCTGTCACATACTCCACGCCACACACACAGCCCCTAAATGGCAGTTGATGTTCAAAAGCTGCTGGTGAGAATGGGATTGGAACAAAGAGAATTGAAAGCTTATAGGAGTGACCTTTCTTTCTCTGGAGTAGCTAAAAGGTCTGTGCTTCTGTGGGATTAGCTACTGGCCTTTGGGATCAGAGCCCTTCCTCACACAGTTTTACCCTCACAGTCCCTTTCCCAGACTCAGAGCCAGAGTCCCACATCTTATATACAAGGTTTTTTCAGCCAGCTGAAGGGACTGTGGAAACTGCCTTTTTTCATTTCGAGCCATTCTAGGGTTGCTCACTCAGGCACCTGAGCAAGCTCCTTTGCTCTGGGACTTTTAATCCAGAAATGTCTACCAGAACTGTTGTGTGTGCATAGCAGGGAGCTGGGGGCAAGCAGAGGCCCCTACCCCAGGAGCTTGTCTTCCCCTGAGGGATAAGAACCTGCTGAGAACTGTAACCCCGGTTCAGTATAGGCCTACCTCAGCTTTCCTCGCCTGCAATGGCCTGATGCTCCCCTAAGCTTTTAACATTTTGAAACTGGGAAGGCTCCCAATGTAGACCACAGAGTCAGGAATGGTAACAGCCAGGCTTGGAGGCATTCAGAGTGTGGTGATGCCACCCTCTAAGGAGCAAATAGTCATTTTAGGAACTTTATGAGGAAACGAGCTAGATCTAGAAACATCCAACAGAGCAAAAGCCAACTGCGTAGTGATACAAAATAGATGGTATTAATTTTCCAGTCTGCATAATAAACAACCACAAACTTGTCTTAAAACAACACACACTTATCTCGAAGTAGGAGGTTGGAAGTCTGTGTGGATTCAACTGAGGTCTCTGTTCAAGGTTGAAGCCAAGATGTTGGTCAAGCCCGGCTGTGATCTGGAGAGTCTGGGAAAGAATCCACTGCCCAGCTCGTTCAGGTTGTTGGCAGAATCCAGTACCTTGCAGCTGTGTGTCTAAAGTTCCCATTTCTTTACTGGCTGCCAGCTGGGGTCTGCTCTCTGTCCCTACTAGAGGCCACCTGCATTTCTTGTCATGTGCTATGGCTTCCATCTTTGAAGCCAGCAATGGAAACACTCTGAATCCCTCAGACTTTCTCTTCTGAAACAAGCCAGAGAAAGCTTTTTGATTTTAATGGGCTCATAACATTAGGCTAGGTCATCCAGATAATCTCTCTTTTGCCATATAACCTGGGAGTAACATCAGTGGGCAAAGGTCACATAGGCTGTTTTAAAACTTCCTACCACACTGACCACGAAAGGACATAAAAACAGCTTGAGAAGGAAGAGAAAGGGGGAGGGGAAGAGGGATGTAATGAGGTTAGTCAAAGGCCAGGATGCCGTGTGACTGGAAAGAAATCTTTCAGATGTGCACCTGGCCTACTATTTACTAGTGATATTTTCATCAAGACAGGGCTTTCCTGGAGCTCATAGCCCTCCAGGGAGCCAAAGAATGGGCCTGAGTCAGTCTGGGAATCTCCTGATGTTTTATGAAACGTTTATATCCATGCATTATGATTTTTCATGAGTGAGGCTAGTCGGGGAGTAGGCAGAAGAAAGTCCATATCTTGCAGTAGATTCTCCCAAGAATTTTTACCCAAAAAGTTTAGGAACTACTGCTTAAAAAAAAAAAAAAGCGACAGCTCTATTGAGATATAATTCATATGCCATACAATTCATACATTTAAAGTATACAATTTGGTAGTTTTTAGTATATTGACAAGAGTTGTGTGATCGTGAGCACAATTAACTTGAGAAAATTTTCATCACCTTCCCACAAAAAATTCATATCCATTAGCAGTCATTCCTACTTTCTGCCAAACCCTCAGTCCTAAGCAACTAATAATCTGCCTTCTTTTTCTCTGAATTTGCCTATTGTAGACATTTTTAAAAAATAGAATCATATAATATATTGTCTTTTGTATTGTCTTATTTTACTTAGCATAATGTTTTCAAGGTCCTTCCATGTTATAGCATGTATCAGCATAGCATTCCTTTTTATGGCTGAATAATATTCCATTTTATGAGTAAATCACACTTTACATATCCAGTTGATGGACATTGGGATTGTTTCTATTATTTGGCTATTATGAATAATGCTGCTATGAACATTCTTGTGCAAGTTTTTCTGTAAACATAGATTTTCATTTCTCATGGGTATATATACCTAGGAGTGGAATTGCTAGTTCATACAATAACTCTACTTAACCTTTTGAGGAACTGCTAAATTATTCGAAACTTCTGTATTTTGAGATACTCTGGGAGCACTTTTATTTCAGAGATTAATGGCAAATTAGCAAAAATAAGGAAAGCCAGCTGGCAAGGAATAGCCAGAAGAAAAACCAGGGTTTGATGAAGCAGTGAGCTAAGATAGTTCAAGACTGATGAATACAATATCCAATTACAAGCAGCCCAGACTCAAGAGAAAGAGTCTGGACCACGATTCACTTCACAGCCCCCACATGCATCACCTTCAACTCCCACCCATCCTCCACCCTCACACCTGGGCGTCAGCACCCTTCTGTTGATCAACAAATATTGTGTCATCGAGAGACTTCCATATGCCAAGAACTGATAGAAGAAAGGGGATAGATTAGTAAAGAATTGATATTGCCTCATGGAGCTTATGGTCTCTTGGGAAAGAGAGACATTAAATCAATAGTTATAAAGAGTTAGATAACTAAGTAATTATCACTTAATTACTGTCAAGAAGTGCTGGGTGCTGAAATCATATAAGGGGGTAGAGGTGAGGAACAAAGAAAGTCTTTCTGAGGAAGCTATGTAACATCTAGAAAGAGACTTTAGGATGAATGGGTATATTATTTTTTTTAGCCAGAGAATAATAAGGAGAATGAGGAGGGAAAGGAAGAGGGAGAATAAGGCTGTCTTAACACAAAATGGGGAGACCCTGGATATGGAAGGGATAGATCAGAAGGTTAGTGTCACTGGATAGAGATAGGCAGAGCTAGATCAGGGGGAGCCTTTTGGGTAGGACTTTACAAGGATCTTGTGTTTTATTCTAAGGAGACTGAAGAATACCAGAGGATTTTATTTTATTTATTTACTTTTTTTAAAGGAAGACTAAGAGACCAAAGTTTGAACTGAGTATAAGTTTATTTATTTTTTGTTTTATAGTGACAGGCTTAGAAACCCAATTTGGCACAGAGTCTGTGGAATGAGGTTTGGGGAAGGAGAGAGGGAGTAGATCTTTCCATTTGAAAAATAAAACAAAGCGAAACTCACAAACCTTTTCTGTCCTGTGCTAGAAGGGCGAGACTTTAAGTGCTGCTGGTGAAATCTGGGCTTGGTCAGGTAGGCACAGGGCTTCCAGCCTCTACGTGGACAGCTTTCTTTGGAGGCTAACCCACTGTTTGCTGCAAGGCAAGTTGCCATACTCAGGCTAATGACAGCACACAGTTATCTTAGCAGAAGCCAGACTGGCACTACTGTCAGTAGTCTATACAGCATGTCAGTTTCTGACCAAGCTGGGGAGAAGCATTGTCAGATTTGCCCTTGGAAAAGATAGCTCTGGCTTCCGTGTGAATGGATTGGATGGGGCACAAAAAAGAGGGAGGTCAGAGTGGATGTGGGGAGCCATCTTGGTAAAGAATAATTTTTTAAAAGTGAAATTATGACTGTCATATAAATACAGAATGGACATATCTTAAAGATTTTATTGAACTTATCAATTGAGAGAACCAGTATGTTGTAAAACCCAGTTCAAAGGAGAATCCAAAGAACATGCACACACAGACTAACAGGAATGTTGAATTTAATTCGCTAATAGATGCAAAAATGATCCCTGCCACAGAGCAGAAGTTTAATTGCGTCTCCCCTGTATAAAATGCATTTGCATTTCTATAAACAGAAATCATTTACATCGCCTACATAAGTTAACTTCTGTCTCTACAGAGTTGCAAAATGGTAATGAAAAAAGAAAAAGGAAATAAAGGTACAAAACCTTACAGAATAAGATAACCCTAGAGGGTCCTCTAGAGACACCACCACTAAAAGGGAACAGTAATATTTTCACCTATTTCAAAGTCTTTCATAAATTTTGCTGACATTCTGGAGCTGTTGCAGTGGTCCATGCAAATCTGGACTTAGGTGGAGAGACAGTATATGAAACAGATCCAAGCAGGGTGCTGCCACTAAATTAGGGTGGTGAGGGTCCGCAGAACTTCCTCACTCTTGACAAACAGATCCTGGGACAGCTCAGGAAGCCTGGGACTCTTCAGAATCCAGTTTGAAACTTTTGGCCTCGGTTTTCCTAAGTTCCTACCTGCTTAGCATTCTAGGATACCTAGGCTTTCTGGTTTCTCAAATCCTACTCTTGACTATTTATATGTTATTGAAATACCACCTCCTACTTGTATTTAAATACAAGTGTGAATGGATTGGATGGGGCACAAAAAAGAGGGAGGTCAGAGTGGATGTGGGGAGCCATCTTTGAAACATTAAAGATGAATTGTGTAATTTTTAAGAGACAATCTAGCGTTGTGGTTTGCAATGTAAACTCTTGGAATCAGACTCTGACCTCTGTGACCCTGGGCACATCTCTTACTCTATCTGTACCTCTGTTTCCTCACCTTAAAATGGAGATAATAGCAGCTCATTTGGGTCGCTTTCAAGATTAAATCAATTAATATATACACATCCTGAGGCACAACAAATGTGATCAAGGAAGAGGTTAAGGACTGTTTTCATGCTAAGTTTTTACCCAGCCTTCTCTCTTTCCCTACATTTTTTTTCTGCATATGCCCTCTCAAGCTCTTCTCAGCCCCTAGTTGCAGACTGGTTAGTACTTCTCCATGGGAGGTACAAGTAAAGTTAAATATGTTGATAATTTTTATTACAATACAAAATGTCACATAGCACTTACAAAGAGTATTCTTTGCTACTTTGTTCCTTAAAGAGGCAGAGCTAATTCTGGTCCCTTTGAGGGTGGGCTGGACTTAGTGCTCACTTCAAAAGAATAGAATATGGCAGAAGTGAAGGTATATGATATCTTAGATTAGGTCATAAAAAACATGTGGCTTCCTCCTTTCTCTCTCTCTGGGTTTATTCAATCTGGGGAAAGCCAACTGCCATGCCATGAGGACACTCGAGCAGCCACTGTGGTGAAGTTGACATGGTGAAGAACTGAAGCCATCTGCCAACTGCCATGTGAGTGCATCTTGGAGGAGGATCGTCCTCCCTCAGATAAGCCATCAGATGCATGTAGCCCTGGTCAATATCTTGATTGCACCGTCGTGATAGATCTGGAGCTCGAATCACCTAGTTAAGCTGCTCATAGATTCTGATACTCAGAAATTATGAGATAATATTATTGATTTTTTTTTTCTTTTTGTCACCCCACTTTCTTGGAGAGTCGTTCCTTAGCTGACAATCTAATCTAAAGTAGCCACCCAATCACTCTCTAGTGTGTAAGCCACTGTATTTTTTATAGTACCTATCACCACTAGATTTTCTTATTTGCTCATTGTTAACTAGCTCCACTATAATTAAGTTCCGTGAGAGGCAAAACAGTTTCTTCCTTCTTCAGAGACGTGTCCTTATTGTCCAGAGCAGTTCCCAGTACATAGTAAGTGCTTGTTAAATGTTTATTGGATGAACAAAATAAATAAACTATATGTTCTTTAACCAGAGTACCTATGTTAATCTACTTCGAATCTCTGCAATTTTGAACGCTGTGGCTTGAACATGATTGAAGCTCAATTAACATTACAGACTAAATTAATATACATTTTAAGACAGTAAAGAAGTGAAAATGAGCAGTGATTATCTTAGAATCCTTCATATGTGTAATCTTGTTTTATGCCTCTAAGTTTGAGGTAATTTACTGCTCAGCGATAGATAACTATTACAAATAGTTAAGGTTTTTTCCTTTGTTGCCTAATCATTTGAAAGTAAGTTGCAGTCATCATGATGCTTTAGCTCTAAATACTTTAGCATGTATCTTCTAAGAACAATGACACGTGAAAACTTTATTTCAATTTATAAGGAATTATCACACCTGTCTGTTTGAACATTGATTAAATAATATCTAATATACAGTTTGTAAATTTCTCCAATAGTCCCCAAAATATCCCAGTTGCTCCCCATTTCATTCAGAGTAAAAGCCAAAGTCCGTACTGAGGCCGTTAGGTCCTCCATGATCAGCTCCCACTCCTTCCCCATCACCTCTCTGACCTCATCTCCTATCCTCCCCCTTACTTACTCCTCTCCAGCATCACCAACCAGCTCTGATACTCAAGGCACACTCCCACATCATGTCCTTTGCTCTTGCTCTTCCCTGTGTGCAGAATTCACTCTCACCTCCTCAAGGTCTAGGCTCAAATGGCTCAGATGTCTTCTCCTCAGCAGAATCTACCATAGCTAACACTCTAAAATGGTAGTCCTCACCCTTGGCACTCCCATCTCTTTGTCCTGTAGATTTTTCTCCGTAAACATAACATTTTCTAACATACTGCATAATTTACTTGGTAATTTCGTATAACGTTTGTCTCCCCTGTTAGAATATAAGCTCCAAGAGGGCTGGGTTGTCATCTATGTTCACTACAGTATCCGCACTGCCTAGAACAGTGCCTGCTGAAAACATTAATGAATATTTATAAGCTGGATAAATGAGTGAAGAAATAAGTGAACTGAGAGAAATACCACTCATGGGTACTGGCGAAGGGGACACTGGGTAGCATAATGATAATGAATTGAACGTCACTGCTGGAGAAGTCTGCCATGTTTTGGGGAGACCCAGACAAGATGATAGCCAGAGGAAATAAGGGGCAAAGGTGTGAAATGGATATCTTATTCCTGCCACAAGGATTAGCTGTCTTCTATGTCACATCCTGTGTCTCAGAACATCCTGCTTATCTCAGAACATTTTTTATAGTCTCCTTTAAGAAAGAATTAATAATAGTAAGAATTGCTGGCATGTCATATTGAATTCTTACCATGTAACAATCATGGTGCCAAACACTTTTTTTTATGTTGCAACTTTTTTAAAATTATTTTTTGTTTTTTAAGTATAGTTTACAATCAAAATTATATTAGTTTCAGGTGTAGAGCATAGTGGTTAGACATTTATATAATTTACAAGGTGATTTCCCTGATAAGTCTAGTACTCAGCTAGCACCATACATAGTTGTTACGATATTATTGACTATATTCCCTATGCTGTACTTCATGTCCTTGTAACTATTTTGTAACCACCAACATGATGTCAAACACTTTAAACCCAGTGTTTCATTTATTCTCTCAACAATCCTACAAGGCAGGTATTACCATAAATCTCATTTTGTAGACAAGGACAATTCAGAGGTTTAACTGACTTTTAAAATTAATATTTAATTTATTGAAATTACCATATTAAAAAACCCAGTTCTTCTTTAAGTTTTGGCTTACAAATCTTATTCTATTTATGTCCAACATATTTTAACAATCACTATTAAAAGGATTTTGAATGATTTGTTACAAAGTTAAACTCCTTTAAACATTTAAAATTGCATTTAAAACATTTACTGTGTTTAGTTTCCTCATGTGCTTTAACGGTCTGACTTAACAGACAAAATCTTTCCAAGTATTTAAATTTAAATTATTCATTCAATAAATTAAACTTACAAATATGGTGAACTTTGAATTCTATTAAATGTTCCAACACTATATATACATTTAAGAAGTTTTCAGTTTAAAATTATAAATCTGAATCAGTTACATACTTACTAATTTTCTATTGGAATTTCAAGGTTTTTACTGTAAATAGTCAAATTTAATTGAGCTATAAATACATAAATACCAAATGTGCACAGATTCTTTTACATAAAAACATTAATACCATGATTTGAATTTCCTTAAACTTTCTGTACTTAATTTTAAATCTTTGAAGATGCTCGCTCACTAAGAAAACCATAATATTCATTTCATACTGTTTGGAGAGTTGCCTTCTACACTATTCTGAGATTACAGAACATCTATTCTGCCCTGTTGATCATTGTTGTGTCCATGACCCCATAATTCAAAAAAGGTGCCACATGGCCTAGGACTCCTAGATCTAAGTTATATGTTATGCTCTTACCCAGGAAACTCTCCCGCCTGATTTGATTTTGGATGTCTTTGGCTTTGAAGATTAATCATTTCTATCTAAAGCTTAAGATCTTTGAACCGGATGGAATCCTGTATTCTTTCATCTTCTGCTGCCTCTTTGGACCATGCAAGTCTTGGAGATATTTAACTGATACCTGATCGAATCATGGCTTAGAAATCAGCTCTTTTTCAGGTATCCATCAACAGTGGGAACAGACTTGCGCGGTCATAAGTTCCTTTCCTGGTCTGTAACACCATACCCTGTACTTCCACGGCTCTTAGGGCAGGAAATAGGGAGACTTCCTCCAGGAGTCCTGTGTTGGATTTTATCCTCCCTTAAAGGATAAAGTCCACACAGATGGGACCAGAAGACACACAAGCAGTAGAATTGCAGCTAGAGATGCTCCTCTAGAGGGAGCATAGAAGTGCCTGAGTAATTTTCTTTTTCATTTCCTTTTTAATTAGAGAAGTCCCCTTTATCCATGGGGGATATATTCCAAGACCTCCAGTGGATGCTTGAAACCACAAATAGTACTGAACCTTATATATACTATGCTTTTTCCTATACATACATATCTATGATACTTTAATTTATAAATTAGGCACAGTGAGAGATTAACACAATAACTAATAATAGCATAGAATAATTAAAACAATATACTGTAATAAAAGGCTTTATGAAGGAGGGGACTTTGACATTCAACTGTGTTTACTGGGTACCTATTATATGCCAGGAATTATTGAAGAGAGGAGTTTGGGAATGAATAAGAAAAAATTAAACAAGATAATTTCAGGTTGCGAAGAGCTATCATTTATTGAGTGCTTACAAAGAGCTGACGCCGTTCTAACTGCGTTACTTAAATTGACTTGTTTAATCCTCCCAGCCCTTCTGTGGGGTAAGAAACCATGGATATTCCCATTTTGCAGGTGAAGTGACTGTTTTATTTATTTGTTATTCACCTCAAAATTTAGTGGCTTAAAACAGGAATCATTTTATTTTGTCAAAATTCAGTGGGTCAGGAATTCAGGCAGGGCTCAGCAGGGACAGCTCATATCTGCTTCACAGTGTTAGCTGGGCTTTAGGCTGGGACTGGAGGATCCAGATGGCCTTCCGTATGACTGGGGCCTTGGGGTTGGCGGTCAGCTGGGGCATTTCAGTGTCTTTTATGTGACCTCTATCTCCAGCTGGATAGCTGGGACTTCTCTACATAGCAGTTGGCTTTCCAAAGTGCAAACACAGACTCTGCAAGTGGCAGTGTCAAGTTCACCACATTCAAGTGGTCAATGAATGTCACAGAGCCTGCTCAGGTTCTGGAAGGGAAATTGACATGGGAGTTGTGGCAAAGTCACATTGCAAAGGACATGCAGGATGGAGGGAACTGCTGTGGCTGTCTTTGGAAACAATCCTATGCAGACATGGGGTTTAAATAATTTGTTCAAGGTCATAACTAGTTCGGGGGTGGGGAGGGTCAGTAGGGTACAGATCAGACATGCAGAAATGTGGAGAAGGATATTTCAGATGAAACTATGCATGTGAGTGAGGGCCCAGAGACATGCAACCTGGAGTAGAATGTTCAGTTTGCTAGAAGAAGTAGGTAGACAAGAATGAAGCAAAAAAGGTAGACTGGGGCCAAACTGTGGATGACCTGGAACACCAGGCTAGACTATTTAGACATGATTTTGCAGACAGTGGGAAGCTATGGAAAGGTTCAGAGCAGGAGAGTGACTTGATCAAGACTGTGCTTTAGGGAGATTAAGGCAGCTGTATGTGTGCTGGATGAACGGAGTCAGCCCAGTAAATGGAACGCTGAACACCCTCCATATAGCATATGTGGGAGCAGAGGGGTGAGTATGAATGTAGGCAACATCTCAGGGGTGGATTTGACACAGCTTGACAACTTGGTGTTTTGCGATGAGGAAACTGTGGCTCTGAGAGATAAATGCTCCAGGATCTCCTAGCAAAGCGGATAGCAAAGGCAGAGAATAAGAGGTCAGTGGGCAAAAGAATAAGTAGAGGGTGGGGCCCAGGAGTCCAGGTCCTTGGATCCCCTAGTCTGTTCACACACAATGGGAGCATTCAGGGTGGGAATCAGAAAAGTTGGCTCCAGTGACTATTTTGCGGGGCATGTTGGCATCAGCATGGCATGAGGGTCAATTCCGTGAATCATCCTATCAGGAGATGACTTGGCTTGACATGATGGAAAGAGCCCGACCTGCACTCTTCTCTCTGAGGGGCACTCACTTGCAAGGGAGTGAGGCCAGGTCCATTCCAGGTTAGATGGGGGCTGGGCTTTGACAAGGAAATGAAGGGTTGAATTTTTGCTACCTCCACATACACCTTGAGTTGTTTTGAGGGTCTTTCTGAGTAATAATTTTTTCAAAAAGCAGTAGAGAAGAGAAGAAAGACTTCAAAACACAGTTCTTTCAAAGCTCTTAGTTTGAAAGGACACTGAGTTTTGTTTTGTTTTGTTTTTCTAAAGAGCCTGGTTGATCTCATTCTTAGCATCTCTGGCTGAAAGGGGCTCCCCACCCCCTCTGTACTAGTTGCTCTTTGGGAT
The DNA here is from genome assembly GCF_014176215.1 of Rousettus aegyptiacus. Classification (NCBI taxonomy): domain Eukaryota; kingdom Metazoa; phylum Chordata; class Mammalia; order Chiroptera; family Pteropodidae; genus Rousettus; species Rousettus aegyptiacus. The sequence goes on from NW_023416309.1 coordinate 72,557,012, forward strand.
TTGTATCTTCTATTCTTCTGACACACTTCATGCAGGGAGAGCTCATTTTGGCTTCCTCAAAAATTGGACTCTAAATTTAGAACTGGCCTCAAAACTTCTGATCTTTGAGCTCAACTTGTCTGGCTTGGCCCAGCCTGTAACAGCCACCTCTTATCACCATTAATGTTGTTCCTATTTGGTTCTTCAGTTGTCTTAGAAACATGAATTGGTATGATCAGTCACGGCCAAAAAAGTGTAAGCCAGAGCCCACGAGTCTGCCCAGCTCTTCTCTTGTAAATAATGTTCTCCCAGAGCAGAACATGTTTTCCCCTCATTTTTGAAGAGCTGGGCCCCTTGGGCCCATTCCAAATTCCTCTGGTCTCCCTTCCATCTGTTGCAAGTTCCTTCCCTGCCTTCTCATCCCTGGAATCACCAGAAAGGGGAGGAAACAGTGCTTGGTTTGTGCCTCGGCCAGCTGCTTACCATCTGGACTCAGGCCTATTAACCCCTGACCTTCAGTCTTAATCCTTCCTCTCTCCTCCTTCCACAAAACCTACATTGGGAGAAGGTGTGAGCAGTCAAGGGGCCTCCCAGTTCCCACGGGGTGGTCCTTTACATGCTCAGTTCTCACCGAGGAGATGCCATCTCCCTCAGAGCCCAGCACAAACTATCTAGTGTGCAGCAGGCAGCTGGTTCTGAGTTCTGAGCTTTGCCCCTTACTTCTATTTGTCTCTGGGCAAGTCACTTGACTTTCTAGCTGAGACTGTTTTCTCATCTATAAAATGAATAATGAATAATGAATAAGGAATAATAAATAATGAATGGGCCTCTAACCTTAGGGTGCATCCCCCTTAAGACATTCCATGTCTCTATGACCATGACCAGTTTTTGTTAGAGAGTGTTTTTTCAGCATTAAAGAGAGGAGCGTCACACAACGTCATCCACAACATCCTGAAGAGCAGCAGTTGTGAATGCACTAGAGAGTTCCAGCATCCCTCAATGAAATCCAGAGACATAACCCCCCAAACTCAACTCAGACCAATTCTGCAGGAAACCAAGGCTCCCCTGGATCTCATCCATGATTGTTTTAAAGATCTACAGCATTCTAAAAATAAAAGCTAAGTTCTTTAGAGCAGCATTTCCAGAATTTCTTTCCATAGAACCCCAATAGAATCCCTTGAGTACTTGGGTTTTGTTCACCTATTGTCCAATAAGTTTGGAGAAACCTGGTTTTCTTTACTGCAGGACTTCTCAGAGCCTTTGACAGGCTAATGTACCTTGAACTTAGAGCCACTACTACAGACATCCTGCTTATCCTTCATAACAGCCTTTGTGTTTGCCATTTTGCTATTTCCATTTTACAGATGAGAAAATGAGGCTCAGAGAGGTGAAGTGACTTGCCCAGAGTTTTGCAGCTTGGAAGTGAAAGGGTTGGGATTTGAATCTAGAGCCATGTTCCTCATGTGAGATAATATTTACATCCCGTGTTAGTAAGCTCAAGAAAGAAGTTACTGGCCCTGAGAGACTGCCTTTGCCTTAGCTGAAACACCTCAGGGGAAAAAAAAATGAGGCAAAAGGCAGGCTTCTGGAGTAAAGGGACATGCTATGTGTACATAAAAGCCCCAGGTGTAAGGGCCTGTAGCTGTTTCTTGGGAACAGCTCATTCAGGGGTTTGGGAACTCACAGACATCTATGCTGCTCTTCACAATGGGAACCAATCTCTGGAATAAGTCATTTTTCTTTACAAGGAAGATGCGCAAAATTTTACGAAGGCTCAGAGATGCTCATTTCAGAAATATCCATCATTGCGCCCAGATTTGTACCACACAACTCCCCTCTTCAACATTGCTGATTGAATGGGGTCAGCAACAGTCTCCCAGTGGCCGGTCTGCTACTAGGGGATTCTGAGAGACTGAATTAGTTGTTAGTGTCTTGTTCCTTCTTTCGCTTTTCTAACAAGCAATTTTTGAACACACTACCATACATTGAAGACACAGTGGTGGGCAAGTTCAATGCCACTGTTCTCAAGGAGAAACAGACCTTAAACAAAAATAATGCTCATAAGTGGTATAGTTACAACCAAGGTAAGTTCTCTGAAAAGAGGAACATTGTTCTATGATAATATGTGTCAAAGGAACATGATCTGGTTTAGGGAGGTGTTGTGTGGTCACAGTGGGGCACAACTTACGAGTCCCTTCAAAAGACCTTCTTTCAAGGAATATAGTTGGCTGACAGTCTCCAACTGCCACACCTTCAGATCAGCCTCGGTGTTCACACCAAGGCTACTCCCTCACCAGGTAACTCCTAGCCAATGACTGAGCACAGCTGGGAAACTACAGCTGGGCCATCTCTGCTGACACAGGACTCCCTAATGGGCAGCCTTTGCTCTGTGCTTTCTATTGGCCTGACTGAGACTTTCTCAGAGCTGCCATGCAGTCTGAAGCTCTTTCTTCCCTCTTCTTTCAAAGGTGTCCTACCTGAAGGCTCTCCCTACCTACTCCTGCTCCCTCACTCCTTTTCATCCTTCACATCATTTTGGCATCTGCTTCTTTAAAAATATAATTCAACTGAGTAAATCTTAAAGATTGTATTGGCTTTATTCAATGATTCATAAATCAGGCAGCATTCCATCCAGCATATAGAAAGGAGCTCCTCAGAGCTCCTTTTAATGAAAAACTTTCATAGACAGAAGGGGGTAGGAACAAAGAAGTTACACTAGGCAAAAAAAGTGAGTTGGTTGTTGCAAGGTCACTTTCCTTTAGGGGATGGCAGGGTTCTATCAGGCAGATTACCTAACTAGTACTTCTCAGGCAATTGCTGATCAGCTGGTTTAAGATTCCACTTCTGGGAGAACCAAAACTGCAATTAAGTCTGGTTTGGTAACATGAGGCTTAGCATAAGTGACTTCATTTTAGTCCTGCTGTCTTACTTTTAACACAAGGAAGCTTAAAAATTAAATATTTTGAGCTGAATGATAAATAAAAATATATATAATCTAGCAAAATCAGTAGTATACACTAAAGAAGTTCCTAAAGGAAAATACTTAGCCTTATTAAAAAAGAAGAAAGATATGCAAACAATGATCTAAGATTCTACTTCAAAAAGCTAGACAAAGAAAAGCAAAGTAAACCCAAAGTAAATAAAAGGAAGTAAATAATAATAGTAAATATTTGTGATGTAAAAAACACACAAACAGAAAATTAACAAAGCCAAAATTTGGTTCATTGAAAATACCAACAATGGCTTCTATAATAAAAATATCATAAACTCGGTGGCTTATGAACCACAGCAATTTATTTCTCATAGTTCTAGAGGCTGAGAAGTCCAAGATCACAGGTAGATTCAGTGTCTGGTGAGGACCCATTCCATACGTTTTAACCTCACAAGGCAGAAGGGGCCAGGAGCTCTGAGGGATCTCTTCTGTAAGAGCACTAGTCCCATTCGCGAGGACTCTGCCATCATGACTTAATTACCCCCCCAAAGACCCCTACTCCTAAAAAAGGGAGGGGAGGAGAAAATAGCAACAAAATTAGTAAATTCCTAGTTAGACTGATCAAGGAAAGAGAGAGGGAGAATAAATTATGAATATAAGAAATAAAAGAGAAGATATCGAGCCTATAGACATTAAAAAGAATAATAAAAATAATAAGACAATTAAAAGAATAATAAGAAAATATTATGAGCAACTTTATAACAATAAAGTTGACAACAGATGAAATGGACAAATTGCTTGACAAATTACAACTAACCAAAATTGACACAAGATGAAATTGAAAATCTATATCATTTTATCTATTAAAGAAATTAAGGAGATTCATTGCCAAAACTCTTCCCATAAAGAAAACATTAAGAAAGAAATAGCACCAAACTTACACGAACTTTCATAAAATAGAAGAAACATTTCCCAATTCATTTTATGAGGCCAGAAATACACTGACACCAAAATTCAACAAAGACATTCTAAGTAGATGATAGATAGATAGATAGATAGATAGATAGATAGATAGATAGATGGATAGATAGATAGACAGATAGATAGATAGACAGATAGATGATAGACAGATAGATGATAGATTGAGATAGATAAATAGATAGATAGATAGATAGATAGATAGATAGATAGATAGATAGATGATAGATAGATAGGAATCCAGATCTCAGTAACTTAATTCAATAAGACTTTTATTTCTTATTATGCTACATATCTAAAATGGGTCATCAGGAAGGCTTTGCTAGTCATAGACACTTAGGGATCAGACTGATGAAACTTTCTTCCATCTCATCATGTGCTCCCCTTATGATTAAGGCAGAGAAAGGAGACATAGGGAATCACGCACTGATTTTCAAAGATTCTGCCATGAACATGTGTCACCTACACTCATCTTCATAACCATGTCCCAAGATGGTGAAGACCTATACGTTCCTGGAAGGAGAGGAAAATGGATAATGATTATCTCAGGAGTCATAGATGTATATATAGTAACAGAAGAGCTTACATAAGTAACATGAATGACCTGCCCAGGGAGAGTACAGAGCAGGCAACAAGGAGGCCTTGGTGCCTTAAGAAATTCCACCAGCCTGAGAGATGGGCATGAAGAAGGCTGAGATAGAGAAAATAGGGGAGGGGAGACCAGGTGAATTCATAAAAGGATTGAGCAACTATGTCTAATGTGATTGAGGGGTCATGCAAGATGATGATGTTAACAACTAGGATGTCGTGGTACCAGAATGAGACGTATGTCTGTGGCATGATGGAGTTAGAAGCCAGAGGAGTAGAACTGAGTGTGAGGTGAAGAAAGGAAAATGGAATATTGATGCCCTTTAAAGAAAGTAATTGTGAAAGGAAAAAAGGCAGTAACTGGAAGAGGACATGTGTTAAGAGAGGATCTGATCTGTTTGTTACTTCAATGAGAGAGCCTAGAGAATCTTTAAATATTGATGTGAAAGATATAGTTTGGAGGAAGTGGTTCAATATATGAGAAAGGAGTCAGACCTTGGAAGGCAGGACCTGAAAGTTGGAAGTAAAGGATGCCCTGAGGAAGCATGGGGACTGTGGATAGCTGAGCTGTTGTGGGTGGAGACAAGTCGGCAAAGGAAGCCAGAGGGAAAGGAAGGAGAATGGAGCAAATGCAAAGTGAGGCAGAGACTCTGAGAGGAAGGGAACCTGCAGGAGTCTTGCTGGTCCCTGAGGCTGCTTCCCTTCTGACTTCCACTCCTAGTCTGGACCTTCTGTGTCCTTACAACAACTCCCATTTTATTGAAAATATTTAATTCATTCAATAAATATTTACAGAGCCTCTTCTATGCACCAAGTCTGGTCTTGAGCACTGTAGGTAGAGCATGACAGATGTTGTTCTTGTCCTTGGAATCTGTTCCTGCATCCAGAGAAGCCGAGTGGCCCAACCTCTTTGGCTGGGCAAGCGCCCTCAGTTTGGACTGATTTATTGAAAAGTAACAAGGAGATACAACAGACACGGGGGGGCAGAGCAAAGAGGAATTCCCATTATGGAAAGAGAATAAGGCTTGTCGTCTGGAATGGTTGGGGACTTTGGGTGGGTGGGGTTGTCCAGATCTGTCTCTGAAGCAACTCGAGGCAGAGAATCACTCTATGCCTTGAGAATGCTGTGATGTGCACATGATTGTGGTTGACAATATATGTGTGTGAAGAGAGACCAAAAAAGTGACACTCTCCTAGGAAGCATGCTCATTCTGGTTTTTTGTTACTGTTTTTTACTTTTTGTTGTAGAAATTTTAAAACATATACAAAAATTAAGAGAATAGGACAGTGAACCTCCATCACCCGCTATTCTCACTTCTACTGACCCCTTCCTCCTCCAAAAACTTCTAACTTCTCCATGACTCGCATTTGGCAAATAGTTTTGTACTTCATCATGAAATCTTAATTTTAGCGTCTTTCGAAACCAGCACTATTTCTAGGCTTTTCTGTTATGTGAATCAATAAATTTCTATATTTCAATTTAAAGTGAATTTTTATATCTCATAATGGAAAAAATCCTGTCTAATATAGAGACATAAGAATCCTGTCTGATAAAGAAAATATAAAGTTAAGTCCCACCCCAACTTATCTGCCTATCACCCTGAGCCTAACTACCATTTCAAGGGCATCCACGCTGTGTTAGTTATCTAAGGTTGCCTAATAAATAACACAAAACTTAGTAACTATGGTAACCAGCCTCCAAGATGGCCCTTAAAAACTTTGCCTCCTGATATTTACATTTTTAGGTGAGGCAACCCTTGCTCGACCTTACAGATTGCAAGGACCTTGTTAACTTAAAATTCTCTTATTTATTATTATTATTATTATTATTATTATTACGATTTATGCCTACAGCACCTGGTCTTCCTATGTGGTCTCCCATCCAACTACTAACCAGGCCTGACCCTGCTTAGCTTCTGAGATAAGATGGCATCAGGCTCGTTCAGGGTGGCATGGCCATAGACTATGGCCATAGACTGTCTCCTGGTATTCTTGCCTGAGTGTCATTTCCTACTTGTCTTATTCTACAAAACAAACAGAACATAGTTGAAATGACAATGTGTGACTTCCAAGCTAGGTCACAAGAGACGTTGCACTTTGTTCCTTGCTCCCCCTGGACATATCCCGCTGCATTGTTATGTTTGGGTGAGCACACAGGAGGGTGCCTGTCTTGCCCTAGGGAGCCAGGAAGGGCTTCCTGGTGGAAGCAATGACTAAGTTGAGTCCTAAAATTTATCCTTCCCCTCTGAATTCTCAGTGGACAAAGCTCTCTGAAGGCATGTTGACAGATGAGGACACTCACTTCCTTTTGAAACAGGCTCTCATATTTCCAGGATGTCAGGGGACACATCTAGTTAATATATGCACCCTAGAGGGAAGAAAACCAGACAAGGTCCCCCCACCCTATTTCCCTGCTGGATCGCACCACAGCATTGTCTCGGGGATCTCCTGCAGCCAGTGCCCCAGCCTCTGTGGTCGGCTCTGAGAAGTAGAGCTAAAGGGGTCGCGGTTCCTACAGGCAAGGATAATGGGGAAATCTGATGGAGAGAGGGTGTTGACCCCCTGCAAAGACACAGATATACACTTCCTGAGCTGAGCTGTTGGTTGGGGAAGGCTGAGCTAGAAAGCCTATGCATGCCTGACCCCCACACCTTTGCTGACTAGCCGTCTCCATTCCTGTCTGTTCCCTCCCCAAAAGGGGAGCTCAGAGCATGCTAGAACATCCCTCCCCTTCCAATGACAACTCCTGGCTCTCCCTCCCACACACTTCCCACTCCCACAGCCCACTCCTTCCTGGCAAGGTGCCTTCACTTGGCCTGCCTTCTCTCCCTGGTCTCGTTCTTACTTCGTTGTTCTTTTCTTCCCTTTCGCTTGTGTGTTGTAGCAATGGGTATACATGAGCATGTACTTCTGTGCACATTTGTAGAGTGTGTATGTGTCTGTGTATACCACAGTATACTAGTGTATGTGCCCAACCTGGAAATTGCTCAGGACCAGGGGCTCAGATGTGATAGGAGGCTGCAGAGGTCCTGACCCGTTAGCATTTCCTGGAAAAGGCCTCCCTATTCTGGCCCCTCCCTACCTCCCAGTCTCATATCTCACTACACCAACATGGAACTCACCCACCCTCTCACTCTCCGTCCTCAGCCTAGGGTTTCTATTCCTAATTCTTATCCATTATTAGGCAAACCACTGCATGTACTTTAAGCTTGGCTCCAGTGTCACCTCCTCCCAGGAGCCTCCTCGAGCCCCTGAATCTGGGCTGGGTACCCCCTACAGCAGTGGCCAGTGCCTCATCTCTCCCCCAGAGCTAGCTGCTTTTTGGTCATCTTCCCCCCAGCTTCTGGCACAGTGCCTGGCCCAGAATGGTAACTCACTGCAGGGGTTAATGCAGCCACGGGTCAGGCTGCTGGGGCAGGGCAAAGGGAGAAAGACAAAATTTGGAGAGAGGATTATATATAGTAATTTATCACCCCCACTCCCCACCCCGGCTAAGCAATCTACACTGAATCTTTCTCCTGATGGGTTAAGTTTCAAGGAAATTGCAGGTATGGTGGTGAACGTGAGTTAACTTTATTTTTGGAATTGGGGGTAAATTTTGCCCCCTACCCACATACACACTGGCACCACACCAGGCTGCTTTCTGAAAAGAATGTGAGCTATCATTCTAAATTTCTAATCTTCCTGGTTTAAGGCCCCGGTCAAACATACTCGCAATTCTAACCCTCGCTAATCATCCTCCACACCCCAAATAAACGTTAATGTCAGTCTCGACGGGAGCTTGTGGAAGACATTGAACCGGGGGAGGCCCCACGGAGGACCCGCCTCCTCAGCCACCACCCTTGCTCCCCCAGCCAATCGCTGAGCACCTTTGGTTTCCGGTGCAAGGGTTGGGGGCGGGGGCAGAGAGCGGGGTTGTAAGGGGTTTCAAGCCAGGCAGGCTGCATGCTCTGGGGACTGACGCAACTAGAGAATTTGGCTTCTTTTTATCACATATATCATTTTGCCATATATGGTCACCGAGAGCTACTGGCAATGAGACTTGGGCCCAGATGGTGGGCTCCCAGAGTGCAATGAGCTACATACCAGCCTAGAACAAACAGACCATCGCTCACTCCACAGGACAGGTGGGTGGGCCAAGAGAAGGGTTATATATAGTTCTGGTCACATTCCTTCACTAATGCATGTTGGCCCCCAAGTGCACAAACAATCTCCATTTCTGGCTCTTTTTACTGAATTTGCTAATTGCTATTCTTCTATAACCAAGGGAATGAAAAAAATTCCAGGAGGAATGTGGGGGAAGAGATCTGCTGGCCGTTATTTCTCTTCCTTGATCTTCCCCTCCTCCCACTCCCTTTTCCCTTCCTCTCTCTATTGCCCCTGACGTCTTTCCCATCCTGGCCACCCCCAGCCGGCCTCCTCTGCTGACTCTCTTCCATTCTCCCCTTGCCTTTCAACTCCTTCTTCCCTGCATACTTCCAGGCCAGGCAAAGCTTGCCTGTTGCAAATGATCCCTGAGGCTGGGCAGGATTCAGAGAGGCAGAGTCACAGAAAACAAGATCCCCAGCTCCCAGAACCTGTCTTTGCAAAATATTGAGGTTCACCCTTCCTACCTGGCCTGACCAAGCAAGAGATGCTGCCCCAGCCTGCCCAGGATCCTGAAGGCAGCAAAAATGGCAGCACAGGAAGCTAATCCTGGAGATAACAACAGACCTGAATAAATATCGGTGATCCGCAAAAGCCATTGTCGGAACCTCACTTTCTATCTGCAGCCTGAGGCAGTCAGATTTCCAAGGCTTATCACCTTTGGAATCTAGGAGCTCTGAAAATGGATAGTACTGGAACACCAGGCAAGATGAATTCTGAGAAGAAATTTCAGGTCACGCAGAGAAATGCTCTTGGCACACTCCTTGATTTTGGCACAAGCAGCATGGTGTTCCCCCCTGCCCTCCATCATGGGCTGTCAAGGAGTAGATTTCAAAGCTTGCTTCTTTATTTAATAAGAGCACAAAATAGTGGTAGCCCTAAGAAGAAGTCACGTCGGCCAGCTGAGAGAACAGCTACCCTTCTCTGCTCAGCAGGAAAGAAAGAAAAAACAAAACAAAAAAAGGGGATGGCTGAGTGAATAGTGGTCCTGTCTCCAACCCAGAAAGTTGGTAGCATATGGGTTCAGGTCTCCCTCCACCCTGCTGCTCTGCTTTTCACCTTTTTTGAGAAGAATCAGAAGAAAGGGGAATCTGTGTTTTGAAGAGGGTCAAAGATAAAGTTAGTGTTGTGAGGGAGTAAGGTAGAAGCAGCTGGAATCAGCAAACTGAGGATGGTAACTGGAATTGACAAGTCCAGGAAAAGCCAAGAGGCCAAGAGAGAGAGGTCAGAGAAATGGTTTTGTATTCGTGTGTTCATTGTTGACAGCACTTAATAGAACCTGGACTCAAAATAGGAGAGGTTGTCGATTGCCTCTGAGGTACTTTGCCTGAATTTAGGGTAAGTTGCCACCAGTGGGACTTTGTTATGGTGTTGGAACAGTCTGACTGCAGTCAGAGCATGGATAACTGACTATACAGTTAGCATCCCTTTCCTCTCATTGTTTTTATTAAACATACACACACATGGCTCTTAAGTTAAAAATCAAGAAAACCAAGTTAGAAAAACCAGTTCCTGATTTGCCACAATCCACCAAAATGAAGGCTGCAAATATCCTTTGACTTATCAGGCTGCAATTTACCTAATAGGAATTTAGCCTATGATACATGTGTAACTGTAGTCACTGCAATAGTTTGTAATAGTGAAAGCACAGGAAACAACCAAAGTGTTCATCCACAAGGACCAGATTAAAGAAGAAATTTTAAAAGGCTCCCATGCCTAGAATCACATCAACATTCTTCATCCTGAGGTTCAAAGTCCCAGAGTTCTAAAGATGAAAAGAACTCAGCACCTTCTCAGTCAGCCGCCATGCATGTAACTTCCCTGGTTGATCCAGCCAACTGTAGGCCCAAGATATTCCTATTGCCATACAGGAAGGATGAGTAATGGAGATCACCATCTGTGGAGACCTTGATCAAGTGGAACAAGAACCGCTTCCTCAGCTCTCTTTGCAAGTGGCCAAACTCTCACTTGCTCTGGGAGCACAGGTGGGGGCTGCTGTGTAAGTTATGGTTGTACATGCTCAGGTGTGGGTTCTGTGGCCCCCTCCCCTTCCCCGGCCCTCCTGTATGAATTGTATAGAACATTGCGATTGGATTCGAGACTGTTCTCTCCTCACCTTTATACACATTAAACACATGTGAATCTTAAAAAAAAAAAAAAAAATCAACTGAAAACCCAAAGAAACTCCTTGATAAAGATTTCACTGTCCCCAACCCCCGAGACAACATAATCACAATAGCTTCCTATAAGTCAAATTAAATGAGCTAATCAAAAAAAAATAAAAATAAAAATAAAAAAAATAAAAAAACAAAAAAACAATCCCCAGACTCTTTTTACTTTTTCACTAAGGCCAGACTCCACTGGTTCTTGCTCTTTTTACCTTTCTGATGATTTCAGTGAAAGAAAACCTTGCCTTTTCATCTCACTTGCTTGATTTGATGACCACACACCTCTCCCCTGAGAGACTCGGCTCTACAGTTGCACTTGGAATTCACATCCTGTTGCTCTTTTCTTCCTTTTTTCTTTTTTTGTTTTATTATCCTTTTCAAAAAACAAAATGTGTATTTTATATCATATAGCATAGAACATGTATTATGTTACAAAAAAAAACTAAGGAACGATGTCTAATACAAGGCAAAAGTTAATTTCTCTCTCATGTTAAAGAAGTCCAGAGGTGTGCAGCCTGGGGCTGGTATGTCATCAGCACCCTGGCATCATCAGGGACCCAGACTTAGTCTTCATGCTCTGATTCCCAGTGCCTGCCTGCCTTCCATCCTTAAAATTCATCATAGCCGTTGGAGAGCTAATGATCAGAGTTGTGTTTCGGGGCAGGAGCAGCAAAGTATGGTCAGGAACTTCTGGGAAGGAAGGGTAATAAAGAGGGGTTGAATTATTGGTCAGGTGATCCTTTTATCTTTCCCTCCTTCTGTTGCTCTTTCTGCTGTACCACCAATGGAGTTGCCAGAGGGGAGAAGGCAGGCTCGTCTTGAAGGTCAAAGAGAGTAGCCACTCGCTGAAGCTCTGATGGTGAGGTCCCTTGCTCCAGCACTGACACCGCGCTTCACTATATTAGAGAGGAAGTGAAATGTCAACAGGAAAGTGTCCCTTTGGTTTTAATTTTCCACTTCCCTCTGAGGGGGAAGAAGCAGGTAAGGAAACCACAGGAAAAGCTTGTATAAAGCTTCTTGATCCAATCAAGTACACCCCAGAGGAAATAAGAATCCATCAAAGGAAGGTGCTGACAAGCCTCAGGTGAGGCTGGGTCAGGAAAACCAGACTCGAGGAGCTCGGGTTTTCAAGTCTTTGCAGATAGTATCATTCTTTAAAAACGTTTTCATTATCAAAATTTTCAAACACATACAAAAGTAGGTAAAATAATACAAAGAGCCCTACCGTTGTATTTATCACCCAGTTTCAGTGGTTAGAAACAGTCTGCCATTCCTACTTCATTGTCTCCTCCCACATTTTTTTCCTTGAAATATTGAAAAGCAAATTTCAGATATATTATTTCATCCTTAAATACAGCAGTATTTATCTCTAACTGGTAAGAACTAAAGATAAGGATAAGGATTTTGTTTTTTAATGACACCATCACACCAATACCATGAGGGCACTCAGAACAGGCATCCCCAAGATGAGCTGCTTTGGCATGTGAATTATTTTGAGCTGAAGGCAATCGAGACCCTGAGGGCTCATGAGAAACTTTTACCTCTTTCTTAAAACATTTAAATTAGGGGCCTTGCCCATGATAGGAGTTATCACCAGAAATAACGTTTTATGACCTATCTGTGGGGCAGGACAAACTTCTAAACACTGAACATCTGCTCTTCTTATCCTGTGAATGACCTTCCTCCCCTCTGAAGCCCCAAGGGGCCTTACCTCATCCTTAGCTCAGAGTGTCTTACATGCTTCGTTTTCCCTTTCTGTCTGTGAACTTCTCATGTATGTGGGGCTCACATAGGTACCTATGTAGTTAAATTTGGTTATTTTCTTTTGTTAATCTGTCTCATGTCAATTTGATTGGTTAGACCAGCCAGCAAAACCTAGAAAGGTAGAAAAAGTTTCTAGAAAGGTAGAAGAAAGTTTCTTCCTCCCACACAGTTACATTCAACAAAATTAATAATGATACCTTAATATAAAATAATCTGTGTTCAGTTTTCTCTAATTGTCCCCAAAATGCTTGTTTTCAGTTTGTTCAAATCAGCATCCAAACAAAGTCTAAGCATTGCATCTGGCTAACATGATCAAGCCTCCATTTATAACGCTTTCCACTTTCCTGATGTTTTTAATGTCATTTATTTGTCAAAGAAACTGGGTCATTTGTCCTATAGAATTAGTCACATTGGCTGAGTGTATCTTCCTCAATGATAAAGTCATGTGTTAAAATTCAAGATCTGGGTATTCTCAACCTTGGCTGCATATCAGTATCACCTGGGGAAATTTTAAACATTTCTGAACTCCTGGCCTCATCCCTGGTGATTCTGATTCAGCAAATCTAGGGTACAGCCCAGGAGTCCTTTTTTTTTAAGCCACCCTAGTCATTCTGATGTGCATCTCTCAGTTGAGAACCACTGACCCCAATAGTTGGGCTTTTCTCAAAAGGGCTACTGATTATCCAGAAAGAGGGCAGGGAGGAGGAAGAGAGGGAGGAGGGGCAGGTGGAAGAGAAGTCGACAAACATTTATTGAGCACTGAGCACTTAGGTTGGGATGGCATTGTTGAGAAAGAAATAAAAGAAGTTCGATTTACTAGTTTAAAAGTTTACACCAGGGAACCAAATCCCTGACTATAAAAATGTAACAGACATCAAATCCCTGACCTAGCCTATATTTAACTCCCTGTCCCCTCCAAGTAAACATAATTGGGAAATAACAGATTATGGTGGGAATGGAGGAGTTGTGGGAATCAGACCCTGCACCCAGAATGGGAGTCTGACCCGCCACCGTGCGCCCTATGGGAAACCATCTTTTTCTGTATTTTGGGCCCTCTGCCCTGAAGCCCCCTTTAACTTAATACTGCATATTATTTCCATTCTTTGTGAGTCTACTTGTGAACAAGAAAAAGTCTAAAATGAAGGATAATCCCAATACATTAAAAAGCTTTGTGACATTCAGCGCATGGGCCAAATTCCTTATTTGATATATGAAGAAGTCATATTCCACTATAATTAAAAGAAAAAATGATTTTTTTCTGTCCTCTTAAATAAAATTCTAACAAATATTTAAAGAATGTCAATTCGAAAGGGTACTCTTTATGATTATGATAAATTTCTCATTATTCACAGAGACGAGTCAATCGATATTAAGATTTAAACTGGAAAAAAAAAGCCTAAAGGAAAAGAATACATTTGATTCATTAAAATATAACAAATTTAATGCAGATCAGAAAGATACCATAATGTTAAGTCAAAAGCAACAGGTTAGAAGAAACAATTTAACAATATTTCCCAAAGTAAAGATCTCCCACATAGAAGTAGCTAAGTAGGAAAGGGACAAAAAAATGTGATTCACAGATAAGGATTTCCACATGGCCAAGAAACAAAAACACGATCAACTGCAGTAGTATCCAGAGAAGTGCATATTAAAACAGCAAGAAGATACATTTTTTTTCACTAAAAAATTAGATGAAAAGTTGTCTGTTAATGGCGAATGTTGGCAAGAGTGTGAAGAAGGGAATTCTCTTGTGTATTATTGGTCAGACTGAAGGTCAATTTGACCATATCTACTGAAATATTAAATGCCCGCACTTTTTGACTAACAGCTCCACTTCTAAGTAGGTACCTAATCTGAAGAAGCAACAGCATATATACCCAAAGAGCCATTGATCCTTCACTCATCCATTTATTCAGTGAATATTTACTGAGTGCCTACTATGTACCAGACACAGTTTTAGGCACAGTAAGAATAAACAGAAAAAGTGGGTTTTTTTCTTAAGAAAAAGAACAATAAACAAATGAACATTTAACAATCAAATGACCAAATAGGATAAAATCAGATGGAACAAGTGCTATGAAAAAACCATTTCATGCAGCATGATGACGAAAAAAATTGGGGACCCAGTTAGATGTCCCTTGAATGGGAAATAGTTTTAAATAAATATATCCATACTATGGACTATTATGTAGTATTTAGAAAGAATAAGATAGTACTAACATAGTGAGTTCTCCAAGATATAAATCCACTAAATAAAAGCAAAACCTTGCAATTCAGTACATAGGATTTAATCCTATTTATCTAAAAAAGAAAAATATCGAATTACATATATGCACGCATATGTACGAAAATGAAAAGTTCTTGAAGAATACACAGCAAATGGATAATATGGTCATTTCTAAGCACGGGGATTAGGATTTGAAAGGAAAATCAATGGGAATTTTTGCTTCTTCTGTGTGCGGTTTTAATTTTTTACATCGAGAATGTTTTTATAACATTTTAAAAGAAATGTAGTAAAAGGAACAAAATAGCTGTTACAGAACATAGAAGAAGATGGAAACCTTCCCAGTTCAATTTATAAAACTAACATAACCCTGATATTGAAACCTGACATCATTAGCACAAATAAAGAAGACTAGAGATCAATGTTGCTTAGGAATATGGATGGAAAATTCCTATGTAGAACATTAGCAGATGGAATCCAGTGGTATATAAAAACAAACACACACACACACACACACACACACACACAAAAGACACATGACTAAGCAGGGTTTATTCCAGAATCACAAGCATGGATGGATGACTATCAGGAAATCTATTAAATACAATTTATCAGGACAATCAGTACTGCCCTGGATCTGGGCAACAGGACCCCCCACTCCAGCCTTGCTTCTCCCAAAGGGCAAAGGATTTCTATGGGCCAGGAGGACTTGTCCTGTGTTCCTCCTCTCAGACCACATTTTTGATACCAAGACTCCAAAATTGCCTGCCCCAATGGCCCCAAGCCCATTTCCAGGACCTATACCTATACTCAAGGGTGGATCCTCCCACCAGAATAGTACACACCCCACAGCCTGAAGGATGGCCAAGGTGAAGCTGTTTGGGGGAGTCTGGCAATGTAGTAGGGCGGAACTTGGATATGTGAGCTGGGGTGTCCATAACTGTGCACAGGAGGCATCTCATGGTGTGGGATGGAACCGGGAGTGAGAAGCAAAGTAGTGAGGGCTGCACCCTGGGGTTGAGAATGGGCAGACTCTCTCTAAGCTTCCATAAGCCAAGGAGTATGAGAATTCTAGATTCACATTTGGCCTCCTTGGTTGTTATGAAGATAAACGTCAAGGTAGGAGACAAAAACATATTTTATTTAACAGTTTGACGTTTTAGTTTGAAATTTCTAAATATTTAGAAATATAACAGGCTAGGCCTCAATTTGTACACTTGGCCCAGGCCTCATAATTGTTGAGGGCAATAATAGAACCTAAGGAAAAAAAAAGGTGTGACACCAAAAATAGATAAGACATTGGAAAGATGAATTGAGAGGGAGAAGAGACAGACGGTGAGAGGAAAGATGGAAATGGAGACATCCTAAAACTCCATCACCTGCTCCTTAATGTATGCTTACCGATCCCTACCTTCTGCTAGTCAGGGTGAGGAACACCAGTGTTAGGAAGGGTGGGGAGGAGATCCTATGAGTTGTAAAACTTTGAGGAGGTGAGAGTGGGGACAATTTTTTGTCACTAAAGATGGAGTCTTCGATTTATCCTTAAGGCCAACCGGCCAACCTTTTTTTTTTATTTTTTTAATCTTTGTTTGTTTTGGCAAAACACACTAGAATTGACCCTTTATTGCATGCACAAATATAAAGCAAGTTCCTATCTATTGTTCTTAGACAAACTGTGAAATCAACTCGACCTGAATGCATTTGTTAATCATGGTGGTTTTCTCGTGCCAGTCTCGGGTGTCTGCTGAATCAAGGTGTGTAAGAATGTGCCACTACTCTGGTTTTTTCTATGGAGAGGTGGTTTTGTGTTTATTTTTCAAGGGAGATTTGTTCTCTGGAGATGAGAATCCAAGAAACAAAACACAAGAGAAGTCGCTTCAAGATTTCTAAATGGTCTTCTACCTTTAATCTTGGCCCAATTCCAAAATGACTTTTTTTCTTCCTAAATAGTTTCATTAAGGCATAATTTACATATCATAAAATTCATCCATTTTAAAGGTACAGCTAGACAAATTTTAGTAATTTGTACAGTATGCAACCATCACTAGAATCCAGTTTTATAATATTTCCATCACTCCAAAAATATTCTGTGTGCCTATTTGCAGTCAATCCTCGCTCCCATCCCTTGTCTCAGGAAACCACTAATCTGCCTTCTGTCTCTACAGTTTTGTCTTTCCTAGAAATTTCATATAAATATAATCATACAATATGTAGTCTTTTGTAATCTGGCTTCTTTCACTTAGCATAATATTTTTGAGGTTCATCCATGTTGCAGAATGTATCAGTACTTCACACTGATATTGCATTCATACTATTACTAAATGCTGTTCATTGTATGGATGTACCACATTTGTTTATCTATTCATTAGTCGAACATTTGTGTTGTTTCCTGTTTTGGGCCATTATTTAAAATGTTGCTGTGAACAATTGCTACAAGTCTCTGTATGGACATACATTTTAGTTTGTCTTGAGTATATACCTAAAAGTGGAATTGCTGAGTCATAAGGTAAGTTTATGTTAAAAATTTTAAGTAGCTGCCAAACTATTTTCTAAAGTGGCTGAGTCATTTAAATTCCCACCAGCAATGAGGGTTCCAGTTTCTTCATATCCTTGTCAACACTTAATATTGTCAGTTTTTTTGACTATAGCCATTCTAGTGGGGTAGTTCATTGTTTTAATATATATTTTCCTCATAGCTAATGATGTTGAGCATCCTTTCATGTGGTTATTTGTCGTCAAAATATCTTTTTCAGGGTAGCGTCTATTTAAATCTTTTGCTCACTTTAAAATTAGTTTGTTTATTTTTTTTATTAATAACGATCTGTTAAAAACATAAATTGCGTCAGGTAACCTTCTTTCTGAAAACCTTACCTTCCTCTCCTACCACCTCCTCTTCTCCAGGTTAACTCCCACTCGTCCTTCTCACTGTTCAGGTATCTCTTCTTCAAACTAAGTCAGGAACTTCTGAGGTGATATACTTTGTCATGGTCCCTGGATATTTACTTCATGAAACTTGATACCATTGTAATTAAATATGTAATCATACAATTTTAATCTTTGTCTCCCCTGCCCTTCAACAGGCTCCATGAAAGGGGCATGGGCATGGTGACATCTTGTTGTCCCATTGCATCCTCAGCATTTAGTCAGTGCCAGGTACACAGAGGGCGTCCCAAATACATTTGTTGAATGAATAATTAAACAAAGAGGTCCTGCTTCTCTGAGGAGTGAGATCCCTAAAAGGCCAAGTTCATTCCAACCCAGGGGATGACAGCAGTAAACCGACAGGGGGACAGTGGTCAGACCCACTGGCATGATTAGAGCTTCAAGGAGGAACTGTGGACTGAAAAATAACAGGATGTCTCTGAGAGGAACTTTCAAAATATGAAGTGTGTATACTAAGAGCCTGTCTTAGGAACTGGCCTCCAGCTGGAGAGAATCTGTACACTTGGAATTCCTTCCTGGGAAACAACAATTTAACTCTTGAATTGAGAGTAGATAAGGAATTTTAGTGGATGAGGTAAAAAAAGAAGCTCTACTATAGAAGAGGCTTTGGGAAAGGCCTCTGTAATTCAGTCTTAAAAGAAGGCATTTCCTTTCCACACCCTAGGTTATGATATAAAACATTAACCAGAGACCAGTATTGTCAGGAGACCCAACAGGGCCCTGGTACCTAGACTCTGCATGAAATTTTGTCTCAATCTTTTTCTTTCTCACACTCCATTTCCCTCCTTCTCATTCTCTCTCTCTCTCTCTCTCTCTCTCTCTCTCTCTCTCTCTCTCTCTCCTTAGAATGGAAACATATTTATTGGTAACCTGATGTTAATCAAAGTTTGGATAAATTGAACATTTTACCCTCAAAAAATGGAAATGTTCTCAAATGAGATTCTGACATATTACTGTTGACCCTTGAACAACACCGGGGTTAAGAGCGTCAACCTCCATCCAGTGCAGTTGAAAATCCACCTAGTTATGAGGATAGGTTCCAAGTCCCCCTGTAGATACCAAAATTCATGGATGATTAAGTCCCCTATGTAAAATGGGGTAGATCAAGACATACAGTCTTCCCTCCACATCCGTGGACTCCCAACCAGAGATCAAAAACAGTACAGATATTTAATAAAAGTTTTAAGATCCTCTAGATCGGCAGTCCCCAACCTTTTTGGCTCCAGGGACTGGTGCTCCTATGAGAATCTAATGCTTGGTGATCTGAGGTGGAGCTGAGGTGGTAATGCTGGAGCTGCAAATACAGATGAAGCTTTATTCACTTTCCCAGCACTCACCTCCTGCTGTGTGGCCCAGTTCTTAACAGGCCACGGACCATACTGTTCTGCTGCCCCGGGGGTGGGGGACCCCTGCTCTAGATTGTGATTCAGAGACCCTTGTATTAAAAAGTGCCACTTAAGTTGTGGGCATTGCTTGTTTATTCTTACAGATATATTGGAAAGAAAACCTCTAAAGAACACACCAAGGTATATGGTTATCTATTATTTGTTGGAAAGCAGGGGGATAGGAAGATGCAGATCAGGGATGAGAGGCAAATTTTTTCTTAGATAATTTATTTTAAAACAATCTCAGACTTATACAACAT
Organism: Rousettus aegyptiacus; assembly: GCF_014176215.1. Taxonomy (NCBI): domain Eukaryota; kingdom Metazoa; phylum Chordata; class Mammalia; order Chiroptera; family Pteropodidae; genus Rousettus; species Rousettus aegyptiacus. The sequence continues at coordinate 72,576,379 of NW_023416309.1, forward strand.
TTTCAGGTATGGTAAAACAAACAAACAAACAAACAAAACAAAACACCCTTGCTTCCTGAACTATTTGAGAGAAACTTGCTAATATGGTGCCCCATCATCCTGAGGACTTCAGTGTGGATTTCCTACGAGAACCTTCCTTGACATAACCACAATATAATTTTAGAAATTGGGAAATCGGCATTGATATATTTCTACCATTCGAGTTTCATGAAGTGTTTTAATAATGTCCTTTACAAAAATGAAAAGCTCCAACTCATAATCACATGTTGCCTTTAGTTGTCACATCTCTTTAGTCTTCTCCAGTCTGGAATAGTTTCTTAGTGCTTCCTCAGCCTTCATGATTATAAAGATTACAGGCCAGTAATCATGTCGAATGTCTTTCAGTTTGGGTTTGCCTGTTGTTTCCTCTTGAATTAGCTTCAGCTTCTGAATCTTGGGCAGGAATATCATAGAAGCAATAAATCCTTTTACTGCATCCTATCAGGCGGCACATGATTTCGATTTGTCCCGTTACTGATGACGTTACCAGTAATCACTTCATTAAGGTGGAGTCTGCCAGGATTCTCCAGTGTAAAGTTACTCTTTCCCCTTTTTAATAAATGAGTATTTTGTGGGGAGTACTTTGAGCCATTTAAATGTCCTGTGCTGGCTCAAATTTTCAACTTATTCATTTTTTAATTTATAGACTCAAAGTTCCCTATTTTATTACTATTTAGCTTCTATACTTTTCTTTTTCAGAACTATGTGAATGGATTAACTATTTTTAAAACTAATTTTTTACAGAAGGGACCTGAAGTCTAGAACCTCCGTTGATCATGAAGCTTCGCTGAATTCACCATTATTTTTTGACCAGGCTGAAGGCATACACTACCCAAGAAGCCTGGAGGTGTGTGTGGTGAAACTCAGGACCGAGAGTGGGCAGAGACATTTCCCCACATGGCAATGGGTGGCTGCTCCCCAAAACAGGGAGAATGGAAACTGGACGTCAATGACAAGAGCAGGTATAAAAACAAGAAAACACAGAAAAGAGGCTATGACTAGAGGGCATTGGGAGTCCAGTGTTGGGAAATAGAGGATGTTTTGGAATGAAAATGTGTGCCAGGAAGTAAAGGAATGAGTCCCAGGGCCAGAGAGTGATCACGGGGCAGTGAGGCCCCTGCTCGCTGGCATGGTCCATTGGACGCCAAGCCACTTTCCACAAAGTTGGACCCAAGTGGGGACAATTGGCAACGCCTGGTTGAGAAGGTCATTCGAAGGCAGAGGATCAGCTCCTAGGAAGGCCTGATGACATCTCCAAGAAAGTATGTGTGATAGAAGACTTTAAATGAAAGAACAACCCGGAATCTGCTAGTCTGCTTCCCAGAGGTGGACCTCAGGCCAGCACTTGAACTTTGGCAGTGATGCTGGTGTGGAGAAAGTTGTCAGCAGTCACTGAATTCTTTGTACACATTACATGAATTATGCTTAATGCCACTCATTCTATGCCTCTCCCCCAGGCTTTTCTCTCCCCACCTCTCAGCCATGGAGTCCGCTTATCATTCCTGCGTTCATGGGATATTTTAGGAAACTGTATGTTGGCAGCTGTCCCTGGCCTGAGCAGAGCACACCTCCGCAGACAGACACATTCTGCAAATTTCTAACAAAGCAAATATGTTGATTTTGGCCTATGTTAGCTCCAACTTATCAGACTATATTGCTTGGTTGACTAGAAGGAAATATCTAGGGAAAACACATTTTATGATTTTAATTGTTATTATAGGTGCTCTCAAAAAATAAATCTGTGACCCACAATATATTTCAGTGAAAGAACACACATCTGGTTCCGATTAGCTCTGGAGCCTGTTGGCTGACTTAGCACGGGAGCCTTTTCTGGAAGTCAGCTTTGTGTCTCAGGGATTTTGTTTTCACCCCAAGAGGCACAGTGGAGACCTTGTTCCAGCACAAAGGCATTAACTGTTAGTGCGACCCCTCGCAAACATGGCAATGCTAACCAAAGACCTCAAAACGTCAGAATCCTGTCGTGGATGACTGAGACAGGCAAGTCTTAAGGCAAGGGCAGAATGGATGGAGAAAGAGTTCCAGAATAGCCTGACAGATTCGGCTTTGGGTATTGCCATTTTAACCTCTATTCACAAGAAGGACCAATAGAAACTTTCAGAAAGACAGTGGCACTTCTCACCCTAGTTCTGGCTAAGAGAACAGAATCAGTAATAAACATTATGCTGTATTCACTGTCATTATGAGCAAGATGGTAAAACCTGTAGCAGACATCCTAAGATAGTTCACTTTCTTCTCTAAGGATAATAAGAGCTATAATAAACACACCAGCATATCTCACTTTCTTTATGGGTAAAATGGCAGGATTAATGATAAAAATGGGTGAAATGAGCCAACACAGCCAATATCTACACTGGACCATAGACTCCAAGGAGCTCACAAAGCAATGTCCAGGATGAGATGTCTTTGACCTGAATGAACCCTTATGATTTTAAAATCTATTGGCAGTAGCAGTTTCTGGCTAACAGAGGTATCACAGCTCTTTCTGGAATCTTCTCTGGGAGCAGGAAGAATAAGATAGCTTCAATCTCCAGTCTCTTCCACTCAACCCATATTCTTGCCATGGATGTTGGGAGCCACCTAGAAAAATAGTGTCCTGCCCTGCTCCTGGGACATGAGTGGGTCTTGCTTGGGGTGGCCTCTCCTCATTCTTCACCTACACAGCCCTTCCTCCCCTAATCACACCCTATACAGCCCCAAGAACTCCTTAGTTTTTTGCTAAGCTGCATGTACCTCGCTTCTCAAAGGAAACAGAGAAACCAATTTTTACCAGGTACACCATCGAACAGAGTGAGGTAATGATATCTTTGAACAAACCTGATTTGATAGGGAAAAGATAGGTTTTTTTCCCAATTGCATACATACATCGATTGCATACATACATCCATGTATAGATTTTAGCCTTCAAGAGCCTTTGACAAGTTATCCCACATAAGGCTTCGTGAGCCATTAAATGACTGGTTACTTTTTGTCACAAGTAGGAAGCTACCTTAGGTGCAGGAATAAAGGGGCACTTCTCTGGATGGAAATGTATGAATAATAATTTTTGAAACAGCCAACAATTACTGAGCACTAACTATGAGCAAGGCATTGCTCTAAGCTTGTCTCAAGTATAAACTCACTGAAGCCCTCTAAGGGAGATACTATGAGGGTACCAATTGTACAGTTACAAAGAGATTAAGTGACTTGGTTGAGGTAACTCAGCTAGTTCTAGAACAAACATGGCCGTCTTTATGATCATTCATTTAGGTTCTATAGTAAAATCTCATTGTAATATTTGTGACTGACACAGGTATTAAAAATTCCATGAGAATAAATTGCAGAAGGATCCTGTTAGGCTGCTGGTCACAGTGTTGGCTCTGCTGGCCCTCAGTCTCCTGACAATTCTAACCTTGCGTCATCCCCCAACAATGTTCCCTCCTTTCCAAGCCCCAGCCACCACCCTTATTCAGGCCTTTACTCTGTTTGCCTTGAATGCTTATAAATGGCCTCCTAATTAGTCTCCTGGCTTTCTGTTGCTTCCCTGCCCTGATTCAGTTATCACATCACTGCCAGATTAAATGAACACAGAACAGCTCTGTCCTAGCCCTAGCCAGCTCAAAGCCCACCGATATCTATGTTCAAGGCCTTCTATGGCATGCTACAGCCAACTTTTCCAGTGTTGCCCAAATTATGCTCTTTGACTCAATATATTTTTTTTGAGTGATGACCTTGAGCCAAAGTACTGCGGCAGGTTATGGAAATTCAAAGATGAAAGGTAATAGTCCTTGTTCTCAAGTTGTTTTTTTGCAGTAAGAAGACGGACTTGTAAACAAATGCAAAATCCTGAGTTAACTGTTCCAACATGGACTATACAGAGGACAGGAGGAGAAGAAGCATCTTCCCAGGATCATCTGAGACAGGGAGCTTGGAGCTGAGAGAACAAGCCAAAATCCCGAGTGGATCAAGGGAGCGAGTTGCAGAAGGTGGGCACAGCGCACAGTGACACTGTGAAAGGATGGGCGGCTGAGTCTTGTGGGAGCCTAGAGTTTGACAGGAAGTAGAGGAAGTTGAGAAAACAGGGGTCAGAAAAAGGCCCTTCATGAGTGAAGTATTGTATGGATATAAATCCAACTCCAAATAACAAAATGATTTTGAAGTTTGACGGGAAAAATAATATGTACATTGCTCCCCCAAAATTTTTAAGAATAATGAAGAAAGGACGAATAATTGCTCTACTAAATATTAAAATATATTATAGGATCACAATGGTTGGAATTGTGTGGTCCTGGTGAGAATTAGAAAGATAGATAAAGGAATAGAATAGGAAGTACAGAAGCGGGTCCAAGTATATAATACTAAACTAACAAATATAAATGTGGCATCTCAAATCAGTATCAAAATGATGTATTATTCAAAAGATATTGTTAGAACAACTATTTGATTTACTTTGAGAAAAATGTTGGATTCCCTATCCTTCCCCATCAGTCACAAAATGAATCTAGATCAGTGCTGCTCAACAGAACTTTTTGCAATGATGGAAATATTCAATATCTGCACTATTTGGTATGGTAGCCACTGGCCATATGTGATTATTGAGCACTTGAAATGGGGCTAGTGTGTACAAGAACTGAATTTTTTATTTTAACTTGAATCAAATTTACATAGCCATTGTGGCTGGTGGCTGAATATCACAGTTCTAAATGCACTAAATGTATAAATATAGAATAAAAAATAATAAAATATTAAAATAAAATATAAGTAAAAGTGTAATATTATGGTAAAAAAAAAGATCTTCTTTGGTATCATGTCAAAAGCAGAAATCATAAAATAAAAGATGCCTATGACAGTAAAAATCTCAAACTTTGGAATATATAAAATACAATATAATAAAATAAAAGGTAAAGTCAGACAAAATTTACTTCATAGATAACAGATAAAGGATTTATAGTTTTGATACCTGATTATAAATTAATATATTAATTGTAAATTGATATTGTAATTTAATAAAAAATGAAGGAGTCTTAGGAAAATAAGCAAACACAAATAAGAAAACTACAAATATCTAATAAATAGGAAAAAAAAAACCACTTTAACCTCACCAATAATCACAAATTCCCCAATCAGAACAATTATGAGATAATTCAGCAAACTGGTGATGCCTTAAAAATGTTGCTATAGGCATCATTGAGGAGGGTGGGTAGGAAAGTAAGCATTTTCCTACATTGTATGTGCAAGTGTAAATTTATACAAGTGGAAAGCAATTTAGCTATAGAGATCAAATTATACAATCTTAGGTCCAATTTCAGATATTTTTACATCCCTCATGTTTATGTTACATGAAAACCCACTAATTAAGACCCCCAGGTGGCTATTATTATAGTGTGTGTGTGGTGTAGTGAATTTTAATTTAATTGAATCAAATATTTCTGGATGGCAAATATTTAGGCTCTATGAAGCCATAGTCCAGGTCTCATCTCTGCGTACTTGGTGGCACTCCTTGTGGCAAAGGGGAGCCATGGGAAGGTGAGACGGTGTCCTGAGAGCTCAGGAAATAATAATCACTGCTGTTACTTAGCAATTAGCTGTGTGCCAAGCATAGGACACATGGTATCTCGTTTAATTCTCACCACAACCTAGTGAAAGAGATACTATTATCCCCATTTTACAGGTACAGAAACAGCCCCACAGGAGTTCAGTGTTATCATCACGCAGCCAGAAAAACAGGATTTATACCCAGGTCTGTGACTCCAAGCTGTGCTCCTTTTGCTGGCAAGGACTCCAGAGCTTCATGCAGCATTGAAGTCTCCTCAGAGAGAGCCTGTGGCCAGCACAACCCCAGAGAAGTTACAACCCTTGGCCCTCCTGATCGGGAGCTGGGCCCTCACCAGCAAAGGCAGGCACACAACTCCCAGCACCACACATACGAAGTGACTTTTCAAACTCTTAGCTACTCCCTCTGTGACTTGAAGAAAACTGGTATATATGTGCGTGGGGAGGAGCTAGGTTTTAACTCATTTGAAAAGACTAACTTGTCGAGGTTGAGATGGGGTACAGCTCGAAGAAAAGGAATCTGGGGAATTGAGTGTCCTCAGACTTTTCCATCTGCTCTTAGACATGGCCCTGCCAAGTGACGACGGATGCTGTGTGTGTGCCCAGCCTCGTCTCGGATCATCCACCTCTGGTGTTGGGCTAAGGCCACAGGTTCTGCAGCCGGGTAGGTGGGGGTGAGTTCCTTGGGGAGGGAGGACTTGGAGGCTGCCACCTCCCTCTTGCAGCATAGTTTGAGCGTGAGATAGTTGCATGCTCAGAAGGAAATGGGGTGGGTGAGCAAAGCCAAACACCATTTGGTCTCCATCAATACTCAGAAAGCAATTTGGGTCAACACTGCCGTCAGCGTTGGGTCTGTAGCAGGGAGATAGCAGCTGGGGCATTGCCGAGGTGGCTGAATCTGCCCCCAAACAGGAGTGCAGGGGAACCTAGAGAAAGGTGGCCTCCACTGGGCAGGGAAGGATAGAACTGGGGAGGGTTTGTTGAGGTGAAGAGAGGGGAGCATATGGATCACTATTTTAAAACTAACAGACCTGCATCTTTCCTTGGGGAAAGGAGTGTTTTGCTTTTGTGTCTGTTTTCAAAGCAGTTAGAAAAAGTAGCTGTGTGAACTTGGACAATCACTTGCTCTATTGAGCCTCAGCTGCAATATCTGTGGATTGGGAACTAAACCAGAGGATGTCATGCTAAGATCCCTTTTTGAGTCAAGGTCAAGGATATTCGAACTTTCTCCAAGATAAGATTACCTAGGACACTTGTTAACTACATTCCCCAGTTCTGCCCAAGACCTACTGAGTCGAAGTCTCCGGGAGAAGGGTCTGGGAACCTGCACTTTATGTTTTTATAGATGAGGATCCTAAAGCACAATTTATTTACTTATTTAATTTTCTCATTTTCTTGCTATATTATTGACATGTAAACTGTATAAGTTTAAGGTGTACAGCGTAATGACTCGACATGCTTATAAATTGCAAAATGATTATCACAGTAAGGTTAGTTATTGGCCATCACCTTATACAGTTACAAAAACTTTTTTTCTCTTGTGATGAGAACTTTCAGGATCTACTCTCGTAGCAACTTTCAAATATACAATACAGTGTTGTAAACTATAGTCACCATGCTGTACATGAAATCCCCAGGACTCATTTATCTTAAAACTAGAAGTTTGTACCTTCCAACTCAATTCACCCATTCCCCCACCCACCCCCACACACACACTGCCCCTGGCAACGATCGATCTGTTCTCTGTTGCTGTGAGTTTCATTTTTTTAAAAATTCCACATGTAAGTGAGATCACACAGTAGTTGTCTTTCTCTGTCTGACTAATTTCACTGGAATCTGTATTTTAATCACTGCCCTGGATGAGTCCTACATCAGGAAAATTCAGAAATTGCTGTAGGGAATGGGACATCTGTAAACTCCCTTCGCCCTATTTTGGAGAAAGGAAGCGAGAAGGAAGAGAGGCTGGGAGCGCTGGCCTTTAAGGGCTCGGTTATCAGGGAGTAGAGCCTCTAATCCCTGAGTCCTATCACCTCTGGTGTCCCTGACCTGGTGCTCAATAGCCCTGGAGCTCTGAAGGTCTCCTTCAGTGAACTTGCTCGCTGATCTAGGCACCCAGAAGGGGCAGCAGGAGATCAGCACAGGGTTTGCAGGACACACTCCAGGCCAGGATTTAGGAAACAAGGGTTCTTTCTCACCTCTGCCCTGATCGCGACAGTTTGTGTGGTCTTGATCCAGGGCTTAACTTTTCTGGGCCCCAATTTTTTCATCAGCAAAATAGGGACAATTAATAAACTCCTTGATTGTTCGGTAGTCAATAAATATTACTGAGGTCTGTTTGGAACTATCTGTTAGGCTTGCTGGCAGCATCCAGTGAAATATCGATAGAAGTTCTATGAGCAGTATGAAGCTCTTTATCAGCATTTCCCAAAGTGGGCACCATAGATGTGGGCTATTAATAGTGTTCCATGAAAATAAATAGAGTCTGTATTCAGTTGAGGAAATGCTCCATTAAATCTAATTAAACAGTCTGATTTAGGACTTCTCTGAGTCTTTTATTGAATGTGCACTGGGATTGGCCAAGGCTGAGGCCCTGCGTGAGGGAGACGGAGGGGTTAGTATTTAGACCTCCTCAGACTGCTTTGTTTGGTGATATCACTGATCAGTGGAGCATGTCGTGCATGTGTGTGTGTGTGTGAGAGAGAGAGAGAAAATATACATAACACAAAATTTACCACTTAGTGGCATTAAATACATTCACATTGTTGTGTAAACATCCCCACCATCCATCACCAGAATTTTTCCATTTTCCAAACTGAAACACTGTACCCATTAAATAATAACTTCCATTCCCCTTTCTCAATCTTCCCTACCCCCGTCCCTGCAACCAGCATTCTACTTTTTGTCACTATGAATTTGACTGTTCTACGTACCTTATATAAGTGAAGTCATACAGTATTTTTCCTTTTGTGACTGGCTTATTTCACTTAATATAATGTCCTCAAGGCTCATCCATATGTAATGTGTTAGAATTTTATTATTTTTTAAGGCTGAATAACAAATATTCCATTGCGTGTATACATCACATTTTGTTTATCCATTCATCCATCAATGGACACTGAGATTGTTTCCACCTTTTGGGCATTGTGAATAATGCAGCTATGAACATGGGTGTACAAACATCTTCTTGAGTCCCTGCTTTCAATTATTTTGGGTAGAGACCTAGAAGTGGAATTGCTGAAGCATCTCTTGGGCTAGTCTTCTGTGGAACACACTTTAGAGACATTGTTCTTCATAGCACTGAAGGAGCACTATGCAACAAGAAAATTCCTGAATTTTCCAAGGATATTCCTGCCTTAATCTATACAGTAAAAAAACATACTGGGTTGAATTAGAATTCGCATTTCTGTCTGGTAAGGATCTCTGTGGGCTTTAGTTTCCGCAACTGTTAATCTAGTATAATAACTAGATGACCTAATATGGTCCTCCTTCCGTGTGCCATGGCATCAGGACGGAGAGTGATGGATGAGGGTAGTGAGGGGAGCAGCCTGGGAAGCAGATACTAGCATGCAGTTAGGAAACAATTTAATGTCTTTGTCCTTCAATCTCATCATTTTAATTTTTTTAACTAGCTTTCTTTTTTGAGGAAAAACAATATTTTGTTCTTTCCTCACCTTCATGCTTCAGGATCCAAACTCTGCTTGGGTAGTTCTCTCTATCTCAAATCAGAGTTGTCCTTTAAGTCATGGTTGTTAGCTTCCCCTGCTCTTTCGGTCTCTCCCTCCTCAATCAGCTGAACAGCTCATGGCGAAGAGAGGGCTGCGATTATGTCCTTTTCTGTTTTCCTGTTGGAAGAGTGGCTTTCCTTTTTTTCCACCATTAGAAACACAAGAGAAGGAGAAGTCACATAAGTTTGTCTCTAGGCCACAAACGATGAACCTCAGGAGCTACCCTTTCCCATGAGAGAAAAGTAATTTTCCACTTTCCTCTTCAAAAACAGAGGCTTTCCTCTCCCATCAGGAATCTCTGGCTGCTACTTGAATTTTAAATATAATAACCAGGTTTATACATTAAGCAAGCTTTGCCTGGTTCCCTTAGCAACAGCTCTAATTTTTATAGCTTGCTGTAGCTCGTTCTAAAGGAACTTGCAGATTTCATGATAATAACATCTCAATGATCCAGAAGGGAAAAAATCTTAACCTTTCAGAATGATGAAAATCTAAAATTAAGCCACAAAGCAAAACAAAACCCTTTGCGCCTCTGAAATAACCTTCACAGAGTCCCACACTAAAGACAAGAGCATTTTGGTGAGAAAAGGCTTTAGACTCCAAATTCTACTTACTCTTTTTAACACATTCTTTTCAACAGTGGGTAAAAAACGGGGAGGGAGCTGCTACAGACAGACATGTTAGCAGCAATGTTAAACCATCTGGTAGCCTGAGGACAAAGGGGACAGAAAAACTTTTAAAAAGCAGACATAGTACTGTGCTGTGACATTTTTGATGGATTCCAATCAAAATGGCTAAACTAAACAAAGTGTTGGGTTTCTTAGAGATAAGCCTTGGTTATTTGGAAAACTCATTTGTTTAGGAAGAATTCACTGTCAGCAGAGCTGCGTAATTGAAGCTCACTGTGTTTTGAATAAATAACCCTAGCAAGGCATTCAAAGATTTAAAATCTATCGATAGGATGAATCACTAGTGGTATGTATAGGGTGGAAGAGTGGATGAGGTCTTGGCTGAGACTGAACTTCTAAATTTTATGAAAAATTTGATGGTTCCAAGTAGGAAAAACTCACATTTTAAATCCATGAGCAGTCCTCTCGATTGGGTAGAGGCTAGGATGTGAGCTTGAGGACAACTTGCTGCTTTGATGGGGAAAATGCTTTAATGGGCCTTTGACTCAGTAGAGGTAAACATGTTGCCTTGTTACACAATGGGGAAGTTCACTTCTTCACATGATGATCTAAATGAGTGGCTTCCCCGTGGGCAGAGCTGCACCATGGTCTTGTGTAAAATTATGGTTTCTTCTGGGGAGATGCATGATGTGGTCTTGTCCAAGACTGGGAACAGTTATCGGAAGGTTTGAGAAAGATGTCTGGAACTGCATCTTCACTGAAGGCTGACAGAGCTCCCCTAAAGGCAGCCTGACTGGTGTGATCTGAGGCAACATGGACTCTCCCACTGGCATCCCCTGCCAGGTAATTCTAGACCAACAGTGCAACCTAGACTTTAGGAATAATACCGATAATTGTGTTCTGATGAGCTGAGGGTCAAGGGGCAAAACCACATTCTTCTCGGTCTCAGTGGAGTTTCCCTGAAAGAATGCATGTTCCCAAGATCATCTTGAGGCACAAAATAGGAACTTAGAAGGGGACTTAGATGACCCAAGGGGAAAATAGCTTCTTGTTCTTGGAGTCCTGAGGATCTAAAAGCTTGGACTTGAGAAGGGAGGGGTTCTCCAGGATAGTTCCACTGTGAGAGGTTAAGTGGAATTCTGCAATGGGGGGACACATCAAGGGCCACAGAAAGACTCTAGAAAGAGAAGGTCTGCTGGATAAATGCTGACACCCAGTTAAATTTGAATTGCAGATAAACAACAAATAATATTTAAGCACAAGCATATTCAAAATATTGTTTGGTTCCTAATACTGCACAGAACATACTTATACTAAAAAGTTAACATGTTGTTTGTCTGAAATTCAAATTTAACTGTGTGTCATGTATTTTTATTTCCTCAGTCTGGCAACCCTAAGAAGAAACCTTCTGAGATGACCCTCCATACTATCCTTTCTGTTACCTCAAAGTTTTCAGTATTAAATATTAAATAAGCTTGGCTCAGCCTTGCTGGGGGTGCTTGGGGGGGGGGCGGTTCTGTCCCATGCTTGGAGTGAAGTCATCCTGATGGGAGGGGTAGCCATTGCCAGAAGTGTCAGGGTCAAGACTGAGGAGGAACCCTGGGGAGAAGAGGATGTTGGAGTGGCCCAGAATCACAGGGCTAATTGGAATGGAAGTGCAGGTCAGGGCAGATTTGTGGCTCTTGTGGGTAATTCTTCTGGAGTCCTAGAGACCTTGAAAAAGAGAGACTGGTAAAAGTGTGCGATCAGGGAAGCTGGGGCCCTGAGCTATTAGGATCTGGACATTAAATGTCAGCATAACCTTTTAATAAGCTGATGAAGTCTCAGATACCTGAGTTACGAGTCCAACTTGAGGCATCAGGTTTAGGGACTGTGATATTGGGATTCAAAGTAAGAAATATATTTTTGGTCTTCAACCTCATTTCTGGCACAGAGCTCCTAAAACCCTCGAAATATTCTAAATGAGGAGAGTCATCAAAGTGTCTTTTATTATGTTAATGAGATGACTAACGGAATATACCTTCAGGTGGGCTGGTTACCAGGTGAATCAATCCTGTATTTAGAGGATTGGAACTCTCAGTCCACCCCCCCCCCCCCGACTTCTGGAGAAGAGAGAGGGGCTAGAGGTCAAATCCACAGCATGTAGCCAATGATTTAATCAGTCATGACTATGTAATGAAGGTCCATAAAAACCCAAAAAGAGGAGTTTGGACATTGTCCAGTTTGGCGAATAGGTGGAGATTTGGGGAGAGTGGCAAGCTCAGAGAGAACATGGAAGCTCAGTGCTCTTTCCTCATACCTTACCCTATGCATCTCTTCCATTGGGCTATTCCTGAGTTTATCCTTTTATAATAAACCAGTGATCTAGTAAGTACAATGTTTCTCTGAGTTCTGTGAGCCACTGTAGCAAATTAATCACACCCCAAAATGGCATCACTGGAACCTCCAATTTGTAATTGGTGGCTCAGAAGCACAGAGGTGACAACCTGGGCTTGCAACTGGTGTCTGAAGTTGGGGGGAAGGAACTGTTTGTGTAGGACTGAGCCCTTAACCTGTGTGATCTGACATGATCTGACATTCCAGGTAGATGGTGTCAGAATTAGGTTGAATTGTAGGACACTCAGCTGGTGTCAGAGAATTGCTGGGTGATGTGGTGGCCCTCCCTCCACACACATATACCCATGTTGACTTCGGGTACAGAACACTAATAGAGATACTTCCACACAAGGGCATCCTTTAACCTCCAAGTTATGATATAGGTTATTAGCATACCACTTTTCCTGTTTTTATTTCAGCTGAGAACATAGTATGTTAGGTCCCCAAATACTCAAAGAAAGGCTCCAGACCTATACGGAACTCACTGAAGTGATCCAAAAACCCCATCTGGGGAACTCTCATAGCACCAGCCACTGGAGGCTGTGCCAGGGGAGCTGAAGTATCCACAAGGAGGTTGGAAAGGTAAGATTTCCCCCCAAGTCATCAACATGGGGTGCAAAGGACAGGAGGATGTACCTTTCCCTCCCTCAGGCCAAGTGAACAAACCTTCAAGTGCTTGTGTCCCTTGGGGTGTCCTCACACTAGAGACTGCCACAGCTGGAAAATGAAGGTGGAGCACGTCTGGCAGCTGCCTGGGACCTGGCTGCACTTGCATTGTGTGACAGAACACGGATGGGTGGACTTTCCCATGGGCCCTGTGCACCCACAGAAGGTGGCCAGGCTTAAATTCTCTTGAAGAAGGACTCCATGATGAACCTAAAAAGAATCATGTTGAGTGAAAGAAGACCCATAAGAAAGAATACTTACCGTCTGATGCCGTTTACATGAAATTCTGGAGAATTTATCTGTAGTGCAAAGTTATCTATAGTGCCAGAAAGCAGATCAGTGTTGCCTAGGGGTGGAGGAGGGACAGGAGAGAGAGAGAAATCACTAAGGGCCATGAGGAAACTCTTGGGAGTGATGGAATGTTCATTATCTTGATTCTGGTTCATTGGGCCCCTTCAAAAGTCAATGTTTATCAAGTAGTACATTTTAAATATGTATAGGTTATTGCATGCCAACTGTAGCTTGGTGAAGATTTTTAACCAAAAAAGAATTTCATATAAGAGGGTGTAGTACTGGGAGCCAGGTTATCCCAGCAGAAAGAGGTTGGATGCAGAAGCTAGCTTAGGGCTCTGTCCTAAGTGGTTAGCCAAGTAGTACATTAGCTAGGCCAGGAAGTAGTGCTGTGGGACGACCCAGTGGGAGATCCTGGGGAAATCTTAACAAGGCCTTTGTCACAAAAAGCCTGCCTTTGACCACCTGCCACTCCCAGAGAACACTAAAGCCAAGTAAGACTTTCCTTCCTCTTATCCCCTTGCCACCCTCCACCCTAATTCTGCAAGAGCCTGAGACAGTAAGGTGAGTAGGGGAGATATGAAAGAGGCAAATCAGGAGGAAGCCACCCATGACCCCCTTCGCCATTGCAAATTTCCAAACCAGGGGCAGAGAGAAGTTTTCAAATGGTTGAGAGTTTGAAGTTTTTAAGACAAGACTTGATTTCAGTTTTTAAATCTCAAATTATGAAATTGTTTTTTAATTCCTGAAACACTGTGGTATGGAGGGGGTGGAAATTAAGTTGTTAATTGCTTTGTATATCAATGAGGCAGGCTCACTTGACAACCAGTTCTGTTTTATTGTTCAGAGTCTATATACGTTGTCTGTTTGACCTACTGAGGACCAAATGATCTGTTGAGTATTCTTAATTACTTTCATGGGAAATGAAAAATAAAGCATATGCAGGGATCTTGCCAGCTAAAGGAGTTTTGAAAGAAAACAACAAAGTTATTTTTGGAGGCGATGCAATGAAGTGGTTAAAAGTACAGACCCTGAAGCCAGACTGTCGAGATTTGAATCCTGGTTGTATGACCTCAGATGAGAATACCCACAATCTCTGGGTACCTTGATTCTCTCATTTGTGAAATGGGAATGATGATAATAACTTGGGCTAAGTTGTCCTGCAATAACGAATAGCTCCAAAATCTCGGTGGCTTACAACAAAGGTTTATTTCTTGCTCATACCACATGTCCATTAGAGGCTGGCTTTGGCTCTTCCCCCTGAGACCAGATGTAAGGAGCAGCCCTTGTCTGGAACATCACGGGTGTTAGGGCAGCAGGAAAAGAGTGGTTGATTGTGGATCCATGCAATGGTTCCTAAGGCTTGTTTTTAAAAATGACATGGTCACTTCTGTTTACATTCCTTGCCTAAGCTTGATGTCAAGATGGTAGGGGAGATATAATTCTCCCATAAGGAGGGGCAGAGAATATCAGGGACAATAATACACTCTACTGCAGTAACTGCCTGTGTAAAGTACTTAAAATAATTCTTGATAAGGTCTTGTAAGTGCTACATAAGGACTTATTAATATTTCCTTTTCCTCTTGAATTTGCTGGTAGTTTTCTTAAGAAGGCCAACTGCTCTCAGAACCTGATTTAGGAACAGTCCCAATATCAACTGCCCAATTCAGCAAGAATCACCAAAACACCAGAGAGGAACCCTAAGAGGTTCCTGGAACATGGACCCCAAAGCCTGATTTGTGGTCTAATTGACACATTCTCATGGCAAGGAATAAAGAAAGCCGTGTTTTACTGGGCCTTTCTCTGAAAGTCTTTCCCTGAAAGATAAGCGTCAAGGTACTGGGTGATCATTTCTCAGCTATTTCGGGATGACTGGGATGCTGCACTGTTATTCTTGTCTCAAAACAGACTGCAATAGCTCTGCTTCTGTCAAGTGCTTAGACCATGAAGGGAGGGAGGCTGGGCTCTGGGCCAGCCGTGCTGTTTCCTTTTAGTGCTGGGATCAGCATTGTCTGGGCCCAGACACTGGTTGACAATTTTCCGTAAAGCACCATGGGGACCCAGACTGCTGCATCGGGCAGACACAGAAGGTCTTTCTGGTATGTATTTGGTTGGGGTTTTCAACTGGGCAATCACGGCCTGGAGCTGGGAGCTGTCACGAAATCATGGGTGTGGGGAGATGCGATTTTTCATTGTCCTTGAGCCTTGAGGCTAGTGCAAGCACTGGACAGGGGTCATTCTTGGGCCTCTTTTTGGCCCTCGGATCACTTCAAAGTCCTCCCATCCAAAGGATGCTAGAGATCAAAACTATTATAAATGGGGAACTGAAGCGTGCAAACTGCAGAAGAAAGAAAGAGAAATTGTGATCACATTTCGGTTTTCTTTATTAGGACAGCTTTAACCTCATCTTCTTCCTTCTGATGGCTTTTCAAACCATGCCGACATGAACCATATAATTACTCTCTCTTATCGCTTTTTTCCTTATCAGATCAATTCAAAATGACAAATATTTTAGATTATTTTCTGACTAGTAAAACAGGTATTAACCAAGGGCTTTAGACCATACAGACAAAGTTTTAATCCTAGTCCTGTTGTTCATAAATATAAGTAAGTTCACAAGTATCTGTACTGCAGGGCCAAACGTGATTAGGCTGCAGCAAAGCTTGTGAGGTAGGCAGATGATGAGGTCTTCCTGCAGAGAAGGAAGTCCATTTGAGCTAGACATTCCCCCAGAAGATTTATTTTAAGTCTTAACTCCCAATCCCTGTGAATGTGACCTTATTTGGAAACGGGGTCTTTGAAGATGTGATCAAGCTAAGATGTGAGGTCACACAGAATTAGGGTGGGCCCCGTTCAGTGACTGGTATCCTTACAAAAGAAAAATTTGAACACAGATACAGAGAAAACACCATGTGATAACAGAGGCAGAGATTAGAATGATATGTCTAGAAGCCAAGGAATGCCAATGATTACTGGCAGCCACCAGAACCTAGGAAGAAGCAAGGAAAGATCCTCTTTCAGAGTCTTCAGAGGAAGTGTGGCCCTGCCGACACCCTGATTTCAGACATACAGCCTCCAGAACCTTAAGAGAATAAATCTGTCCGTTTAAGCCACACACTTTGTGGTAATTTATTATGACAGCCCTAGGAAACCAGTATACATGGGTAAGACTTTGAGATAGGAAAAAGAACTATGTATTGACAGAGCTACTGTGAGTGAATGTAACAACTTTCGAAAGCATACAGTGTCCTTGGGGAATATAGTATTTTGATGTGGCTGGAGCAAAGGACGTGGAGAAGGAGCCAAGTATAGTGGAAGATGATGGAAATATAGGCTGAGGCCTAGAGTGCCAGGTTAAGGAGTTTGGCCTTCAGCTTGTATGAGATGATAAGTCATTAGCATTTCTGATTAGAGTCCAAAATGTGCTTGAGATAAATTATTTTCGTTAATCAGGAGTAAGAAATTGCCTTTCTAGTATGTCTTGGGTTTCTTCTCATCCTTCTCACTGGTTTTGGCCCCCGTAATGTTAGACAATGCTGGGCTTAGTGCCATAGGATGAGGACTCAAAGGTAGAGACAGAGTTTAATTTGTCTTTGCATCCTCAGCACATAGAGTAGGTAACATGTTGTATTATTGAAGACTTTAGCTATAAGTAATATAAACAATTTTGCTTAAGCATCCAGGGAATTCATTGGCTCACAAGGAGTAAAAGGGAAATGAGAGGGTGTATTAGTTTCCTAGGGCTGCTGTGATATCGTGATTTATAATAAGAAATATATATTTGGTCTTTGTCCCAGTTCCTGGTACAGAGCTCCTAAAACCCTTGGAATTTCCTGAGCGATGAGAGCCATAAAAGGTGTCTTGTTACATTAATGAAGTGACTTTTGGAAAGCCCCTAGGTCACTTAGAGTTGGGGGCTGGTTGCCAGGGAGACCGATTAGTGATTAGAGTGTTGCAACTTTCAGTCCCAACCCCACTCCCCACTTTCAAGGAGGAAAGAGGGGCTAGAGATTGAGTTCGGTCACACATGGCTGATGATTTAATCGATTGTGACTACTTAAGGGAGCCTCCCTAAAAGCCCAAAGGTCCGCTTCCGAGAACTTCCCAGTTGGTGAACTTGTGAAGGTGCTGGGAGAGTGACATGCCTGGAAAGAGTGTGGAAGCTCTGTGCCCTTTCCCCAGCTGTTCTGAGTGATGTCCTTGTACAATAAGTCAGGAATCTAGTAAGTAAAATGTTTCTCTGAGTTCTACTGTAGCAAATTAATTGAATCTGAGGAGGAGGTCATTGGAACCTTCAATCTATAGGTGGTTGATCAGAAGCACAACCTGGACTTGCTATTGACATCTAAAGTGGGGGGAGAGGCAATCTTGTAAGACTGAGCCCTTAACCCATGGGGTCTGATGCTAATCCAGGTTGATAGTGTTAGAATGGAATTGAATTGTAGGACACCTTGCTGATGATAAAGAATCACTTGGTGTGGGGCAAACCCCATAGATCATGGCATCAGAAGTGTTGTGAGTTTTGTTAGTGTGAGAGCCAAGGAGAAACACAGGCATAGTGTAAGTTTCCTTCTCGGTTGCCCTAATAGATTACCACAACGTGGGTAGCATAAAATAATAGAAACTTATTCTCTAACAGTTCTGGAGGCTAGAAGTCTAAAGTCAAGGTGTCAGCAATATTAGTTTTTCTGGAGGCTCTCTTTCTCTCTCTGGAGGCTCTAGGGGAGATTCTGTTCCATGCCTTTCTCAGCTTCTGGAGTAGCTGGCAATCCTTGGCATTCCTCGGCTTGTAGACACATCACTCCAATCCCCGCCTCCATCATCACATGGCATTCTCCTTATATGTCTGTATCAATGCCCCTTCTCTTCCTATAAGGACTGGTATCTTTTTATAAGGACACCCATCTTAACTTTACTACATCTGCAAATACCTTGTGTCCAAATACAGTCACATTCATAGGTACTAGGGGTTAGGACTTCAACATCTCTTTTTGGAGGACACAACTCAACCCACAACAGAGGGAGAGGTGGCTTCAGGTATGGCTGGCTTCAGGGTCTCAGGTAATATCATCAGGGCTCTGTCTCATTACTATTCACATAGGCTCTCTGTCTGATGGCTGCTAGCAGCCCAGGATGTAAGTGTATGGTGATGGCATGTGGAGGTTGGGCAGGGAAGTGGAGGTAAACATCTTTTGTGTTTCATGCTCATGAATGCTAAGAGGAATAGTGAGCCAGAAAAGATGGGAGCAAGACATGATTGGTAAGGAAGGGCAAATCAGAAACAAATTAAAGAGTCTGGATAAGGAGGAGGGATGTGTGTGTGTCAGGGTGGGGGGCGAGGGACGGGGTGGCAATGCCAGTAGAGTAGAACTCCCCGGGGTCCTGGATACCCTGTTACCTGTTTGGGACAGTTCTCTTTAAAGGATCCAGTACAGAGCAGGTACCCAACACTAAGCTTGAGAAAAAGCAGTCCTTTTATGTAGAGCTCGGTATCTACTTCCAGGACAGATAAGGTGGAATCTGTTGTTTGCCTATCCAACTTCCATTCCCCATTCTTTTGATAACAGCACCATTATTTTCTTTTAGGATAATCCCCACAACCACCACCTCCAGCTCCAGCTCCTGGAGGCTTCTAAAAGCCCAGGACTGGGCCATCAGGACACTTCATCCCCTTGGCCACAGCGATCAGCTCAGGGAAAGGTTTCCTGTGTGTCTAGAGAGTCCTAATTTCTACACTTCTTCTAGAACTACTGGGAAAGAGAAGTGCTCTTTTCAGCGGGGGTTGCTAAACTGGTAGGGTATAAGCGTGAGGCTGCCAGGGACCATCTGTGCCACCACCTGGAAGAGCTGCTTCTGAAAGAAACCAAGACAGAAGAAAACAGAGCTGATAAATGGTGAGAGAGAACCTGAGGCTTAGTGACATGGTTCGAGCAAATGTACCTGGACAAATCAAATTGAGGAAAATGAACCATAGTTTATAAAAATGCATGGATATATTATTATTACTGTTGACCTACGATAAGAAAGAAGTGAGACTTGGCCCCATTCATCCATTTATTCACCAATTTGTCTGACCAATATTTGATAATGAGTTTAAAATAAGTAAATAAGATGTAAACATAGGCCTCAAGGACTCTCTAGTCTCTGAGGAATGTTAAAATCGTGTTTCCAAATTATGTTAGAAAGGTAGAAAGGGGTAAATTTTATGACAGGCCCAGATGGAATGCTTTGGAAATTCAGAAGAGAGATTATTCCCACTAAGGAGACTGACATTCTTGGATATCTTAGGAAGGCAAGTAGGAGGTGGACATACATAGATGAGATGAAGGACATTCCAGGAGGAAGAACTGCATGATCAAAATCCTGGGATATCAAGAGGATAGCCTGAAAGTTGAATTTGGCTGGAATATAAGAAATATGAGGGAAGGATAGGAGAACTTGGAAAGTTAAGTTCGGAAACAGATCTTGGAGGGCCAATGAGGGTAGGCTAAACAGAGTAGGCCCTATTCTATTCACAATGACTTTTTTTAAAGCAAGAGCCCCACACGGTTTCTTCATGGAACAAACTAAGCAGTGTAGAGCATGGATGAAATGGCAGGAGACTGAATGTGGGGATCAGTTTTCCAGGTAAGAAGTTACAAGCTCCTGAGTATGGTAACGTTCTGGTTATTTACTGCTGCATTAACAAATGATCCCCCTTTAAAGGACAACAATTTTATTATACCTTATAGTTGTGCAGCTCAGGAATTGGGGCTCTGTTCGAGTTGATCAGCCCAGGGCTCAGTTCTGTTCCACACAACACCCAACAGAAGTTGCTCAGCAGTATTCAGCTGGTAGGCTGAAGCAGTCAGGAGGGTCCAAGATGGCTTCACTCTTATGTCTGGCTCCTTGGCAAAAGTGTCTGGAAGGAGGGGCTCAGTTAGGCACTTCTCCCTCTCCATGCCTATTCAGCAGCCCCAGGCTGAGAGTTCAAGAGACAGGAAGTAGAAATTGCCAGCCTCTTAAATCCTCCACCTAGAGACTGGCATAACATCACTTCTATCATATTATATTGGTTCAAGTAGTCACAGAGCCCACATAGATTCCAGGTTTGTGGCCATTTTTAATACACCACGGGTAATAACACTGGGAATGAGAGGGTGATAGATTGGAGAGAAAATATGAAGGGAGATGTCACAGGACTTGATAACTGCTTAGATTCATTCATTAACAAAATATTTCTTGAGCATCTACTATGAGTCGGGCAACGTTATAGACACTGAAGACATGGCAGTAAACAAAGCAGATAAAAATCTCTGCCCCCATGGAGCACATATGCTCGTGGATTGGAGAGTAAAAGAAGGCACCAGGGTTTCCAGTGTGTGTACCTGGCACGGCATGATGGTGCTATGATCAGATGTAGGGAGCCCAGGAGGCCAATTTGAATTCAGGTTTGATAGCATAACCGAGAAATTAAGTGCTCAATTCTCCCAGCACTTCAGCTATAATCATAACCACAGTAACAGCCCTCTGACTCCAAGCTGTTGAGGAAATCCAGGATTTCTCTTCCAACCACAGGCAGTGCCTGCAAGATTACAAAGAGAAAGACAGGCATTTTAACAGCCTCGTAGATTTCCTGCCTTCTTTACGCAGGAAAAGCATGTGGAATCATGCAAATCCACAGTTCACTGCCAAGTATACTCTAGTAACAAGGAGGACTCTAGTCTTATACACACTCTGACACACTCAACTTACTTCCCACATGAGCTTTTATTTGAGAACCTCTCCACTGACCCCTATTTTAGAGAACAGAATTTCTGGCTTTAGGAAACAATTTTGGAGCCTTTGGAGACTCAGATTGGTTTTATTTCAAAATAGACTCAAATGCCCCCCCAAAAAAGAAAACGCAAATTGAAGAGTTATACGTACTAACATTTGTGGGGGAAAAAAAAATGTTTGTAGATCCACAGCAGAAGGTGTGGAAGGATATTATATCAAGCGGGATAGGTGAGGCTATATCCCAGTGATAAATGGCTGCATAAATCTCAGTGTATGCCACAACGAAAGTTGATTTGTCACACACATTAGTGTATCCTGGGCTGGTTGTGGCTTTGTTGTCTTCACTCTGTGATTCAACTTTCTGGAGCATCGTGACAGCGAGAAAAGAGAGCCAGGTGCTGCTGGCTCTTAATGAGTCTCCTCAAAAATGACTCTAGCCACTTCTGCTTGTAGTTTTTTGGTCAAGCTAGTCACACAGCTAAGCCTGAGAGTATATTCTGTCCTCAAAGCAGCATAGTGACAATGTCTGAGCAGTGATGTATTCATTACCACAGAATCTACTGAAGCATCTGTAGTGATTGTCAGGGTGTGGGGCAAGGGGGAGGTGGTAGGTGAAGGAGATTTTACCTCTCAACTTTCTGCATTCCTATATTATTTTAAAGTTTTCCAAAAAAACAAGCACTCTTTTTAAAATAAAAATACCTTTTAAATATTACTTATTTTTAACTTTTTATTATGGAAAATTCAAATATAAGCAGAAGAGAGAATAGTTTAATGCCCCACCCCCCACAACCTATCTGTCACCCAGCTTTCAACAATTTTTAACTCACAGACAATCCTGTTTCAACCATAACTCTACCCACTCCTGCCAGATTATTTTGGATAAGTCCAGAAATCATATTATTTTGTCTTAACTGTATCAGTAGGTATCTCTAGATAGGGGTTCTTTTAAAAAATAACCACAATGTCATCATCACAACCAAAAAAAACCCACAAAAACTCCTTAATATTATCAACTATCCAGTGTCTTAATTTCACAGTTGTTACATATGTATATATACATGTCAATATCTAATTTATATGCAAATATATATTTTAACAGTTTGTTTGAATCAAGTTCCAAATAAAGTCCTTACATTATGTTTGCTGATAAGTGTTTTGTCTCTTGATCTTGATTTACAGGTCTCTCTTCCATCTCTCTTTCTACTTTTTAAAAATTTCCTTGCAATTTATTCTTGAGGAAATTGGCTGATTTCTCCTATAGAATTTCCCACAGTCTGAATTTTTAAAATTGCTTTCTTGTGGTGATGTTTAACATATTCTCTGTCCTCTGTATTTCTGGTAAATTGGTAGTGAGATCTAGGGGCTCTATTAGATTTAGGTTTAATTTTTTTTTTTTTTTTTTGACAAAGGTTGGATTATATACTTCCACCAGGAGATACATGTCAAGTTGATTTTCTTTTTGTGACATTAACATTCATTGATAATTATTGTCTAGATTCAGTATTTTCAGGGGTTATAAAACCATGACACCCGAATACTCTCACTCTTTTGTCATTTATTAACTGTAATACTTCTATAAAGAGAAAACTTCTCCCTTATCAATTATTTGGCTATTGTAAGTTGCAATTCACATAGGAAGTCAAGGTAAATGTTTGTTTTGTTTTTTACATCTATTTGCTTGTTTTCAAAATCATGAAATTGTTCTCTTGCCCTCTGCATAATTAATCAATAAATTCCCTTTTTTGTTCTAATTATTATGAACTAACCTTTTTAAATATATTTAACATGTTTCAATTCATTGTCATTATTATTAATATGATACTTACATTGTGATTCCCATCTTAGGCCAGAGGGAGCTTCTCCAAGTTAGTTCCTGAATCCTTCTATCACAACTTAGTAGTTTTTGATATTTTGTTTCCTTGCTTTCTGTCTTAACAAGATGCTCCAAGCTCATTTTGTGTATTTCCTGCCTCAGACCTAGACTCAGCCTTTTCTCCAAGGAACCCTGGTTTCATTAGTGGGAAATAGTATTCGTAGACCACAATTTTTTTCTTTTTCTTTTTTCCTTTTTCTTGTTCTTTTCTTTTTCTTTTTATTTACCTCCTTTTTTTTTTTTTTTTTTTAACCACCTGGTATTCCTAGTTGGTCTCCGATCCAAGTATTAACCAGGCTCAACCCTGCTTAGCTTCCGAGATCAGATGCGATCGGGTGTGCTAAGGGTGGCATACCTGTAGACACAACTTTTTACTTTCTTCTTCTTCTTCTTCTTCTTCTTCTTCTTCTTCTTCTTCTTCTTCTTCTTCTTCTTCTTCTTCTTCTTCTTCTTCTTCTTCTTCTTCTTCTTCTTCTTTTTTGAGAGTCTTTTGGTGTGACTGTGTGTGTGTGTGCGTGTGTGTGTGTGTGTGTGTGTGTGTGTGTTGTCCTTAGGGTATATCTCACTAGGAATGTACACTCAAGTTTCTATGCTTTAAAGTTGCTTAAAATAGTTTTCCCCTGTGTGGTTATACCTCAAATTGGATAAAGTGTTAGGTTTATTTTTTTTTTTCATTTACTTCAGATTTTTAGTGATGATCTTTTTAAAAAAAACTTTAATTTTGTATAGTTTATAAAATATTTACATGGTTCCAAATTTATATCTGCAAAACGAAACATATTCTAAAGAGAAGTTCAACTTCTATCCTTGCCTCTCTACCCTATTCTTTCTCTCTCTCTATAGACACTTTAAAATATATATATATGGCTTCCCTTTGTGAAAAAAAAATACATTTTTTTCTTACATTCTATACATACATTTCTTCACCTCACTCTTTTCATTGGAGATGACTCCAAAGTAGAACTTCCCTTAGAACTTGGCAAAAGGGCTTCTGACCCTGGGTCCCTCCTGCTCCGGATCCCATGCTTTAGAGGGCTTCACATATCACAGGCACAACAATACACTTATTACAGCACCCATGAGTGCCTTGAACACCAGGTCACCAGTACCAAACACTAGCACAGTGGGATGTGGGGCCTTGAACACCTTTTCTCACAATTAACACCATTCGGGCCCCAGGGAACTAGTTCCCCTTATCTCTTGCCCGATGGCCTTGAAATAAGGGTGACTCTGTCTAATGCCATGAATGTGTGTGGGCTGTGCTGCTGCCAGCATCGGAGATGGACACGGCTTTGATGTATGGAGAAGGTTTGAGTAAGGAAAGCGCTCATGTTAGAGCAAAGACCAATCAACTACCATGTCAAATCCTTCCTCCCAGCATAAATGCAATAGATTCCTGCATAATGAGATATAGTTCCCCAGTAATACAGACAGTGCCTGTTTCTCTACTACTCTGCCAAGAGTGTGTTATAAAACTTTTGGGTTTAAGCCAATCTGATAGGTTTGAAATAGTATCTGTGTAGTTTTAATTTTTATTGTTCTTATTACAAGTGCATTTGAGCATTTTTCCTTATGATTAAGGACCATTTTCATTTCTTTTTCTGTGAATTATCTATTTATATCTCTAGCCTAGTTTTCTATGGTGCTACTAGTTATTTTCTTCTCTATTTTTAGAATCTCCTCTCATAATGGGGATGTGAACCTTTTATCTGTGAACATCTGCAATTCTTCTCTGTACTAGACTCTGGATTAGATTTGGGGAGTTCAACAAAATGCAAGGCATCCTCTATGATACAAAGGAGTTTTAAAAATTAAATAACAAGAGATATAAGTAATTTTATGAAAAAATAAGAAAATATGTCAAAGGAGTACAGAATTAATCACCAAATATTATGACCTCAGAAATTTAGAGAAATAGAGAGATCAGGCTCTGTTTCCCAAAGGGCCCTATCTAAAGTAGTTGGATTTAAATTGGGTTTTCAGGAACAAATTGGAAGCATATGAGAGAAAGTTGGAAGGTAGTAATCCAACTTCTAGTGGGGAGAGTCTTGAAAGCCAGGTCAGGGTGTGGTCTTCTTGGGCTTTAAGAGAAGAGAATGACATGTGCTATGATATCAAATGAGAGAACATGGGACATTGCCCCAAAGGCCAGAGAATATTACACCAGCAACTCCAAAACATCTCCTTACCCACAAGATGGAGTGAACCACACACCCTCCTCCACATGCCCCAACACCCAAAGGAGGGAGGGAGGGACGGATGGAGAGAGGGTGAGGGGGAAAGAGAGAGAGAGAGAGAAGAGGCAGGAGCTGGGTGGGGAGTGCAAGTTCTCTGAGAAACAGCACTATCTAGAAGGTGAATTTAAGTAATCAGTTGAGACAAAGGTTTCCATTGGATTGGACACTTAGTTCATCCCACCCCCATCACACGAGAGCAGAGTGGGCAAGGGACTGAGGAAGAAGGCCTGATCAGTTATAGACATGATAAAACATTTACATTTTCTCTACACAACTTATTTGTAGTTGAGCTAAAATTTCCAACCCAGCTATATAATAATACCCATTTCATAGGGCTGTTGGAAGGATGACATGAGAAAATGCATATAAGGTGCTCATCATATAAGTACTAAACCAGCATTAGCTATCATTACTAGGGGATCATAAAATAGTTACTAAGGGAGTGAATGAAAAACCGAATCAAAGGATGAATGGCTGACTAATTGGCAACTGTCCTTGGCAGTAACAATAAATGCTATGAGGGTCAGACAAGCCAGTGCCCTATGCTCTCCTGCTGAAAACCATAAGCATCTCCTGCCTGAACCCACACTTGCCCCAGCAAAATCCAGTGCTTGTCTGGCACACAGATCCCTTGGCTGTGTTTCTTCGACAATTATAGCTGAGGAATTCAGCTTATTTTGGGCGAAATCCCTGGAAGTCCAAGTTCAGATCTCAGTCTGGGCAATGCAGCCATATTTTCCAATGAGTAACTCCCTCCAATATAGCTCCTGGCAAACCACCCAATCAGTCGCTAAGATAATGTGCCGTCATGCTAGGTAAATAGTAAGTAAGCCCACTGTGTGGGGCTTGACTCATCTGTCAGAGAAGGAATATTTTAAACCTTGACCTCATTTGCAAATATGTGTTTGCACATACTTCTTGTCAGATGCAAATTTTCCATTCCCAATATAGCTCTTCCAAATTTTCCCCCAAATGAAAGACATGGCTGTGAGGAAAGATAGAGAAACTTTTAATAGGTCTTGACTCCAGGTATGTTCCAGGGAAGCTCATCTGTCTCTAGGCCAACTTCCTGTTGACTCAGGAACCAGGGCTATGGAGACAGAGGAGCCAAGTACCAGAATGATCACAGCCATCATTTACTGAGGAGTTACTTGTGTGCCAGGCACTTTATGTACAGTGACTCCTGAACCCACATGGTGACCTTGACACATAGGAAGGAAATGGAGACCCAGATAGGTTAAGTGACTGGTCCTAGATCAAGTCACTCCCTCGCTGGGATTTGAACTTAGGCTGCCTATCTACAAAACATCTCTTTATCCGTTGCACTAGACATTATCTAGATATTAATTACCTGCTTATAACATGAGCCAAGAGACTCTGACCATCCAATTGGGGATCTGGAAAAGGTTTTAGGTATTCTCACAGGCTATCAGGCATTGTGAGGAAGAGAAGGTAACTAGAGGTTTCTGTGATTTGTGAATAGACACTTTGAGGAAGAATGGGCATCCTTCTATTTAAATCTCCCTCCTGCTTCTAGATCTGGTTCCCCATCATCTTGACATCCTTTGCTTTCCTCTCTGCGCTTTCGTCTGAGCTGAGCTCAAGCCCCATTTCCATGAGTTTTTCCCCATCC
Source organism: Rousettus aegyptiacus (assembly GCF_014176215.1). Classification (NCBI taxonomy): domain Eukaryota; kingdom Metazoa; phylum Chordata; class Mammalia; order Chiroptera; family Pteropodidae; genus Rousettus; species Rousettus aegyptiacus. The sequence continues at coordinate 72,603,159 of NW_023416309.1, forward strand.
CCTCCCTAACTCCTCACCTAAACACGACAGCATTTTATGAAGTCTAGCAACTCTTCCTGAGATGCTCCATCTTATTTTTCTCCACAAACAGTAGGAGCTCTGCATGAAGTAGGTGCACCACAAAATTCCTGTGGCTGACAATGACGACACACAGAGAGAACCCTGTATGGAGTGTGGACAGGTGACTTAGGTCTGAGTCCAAGTTCTGCACTGATTTGCTGTGTGCTCCTGGGCAAGTCTCTGATTCAGAACCTCATCCGTGAATTGATGACTAGGTGGCTTCTACAGTCTCTTCTATCTGTAGGGTCTATAAGGTAGATGCAGAGTTTGGACTCCTTTGAGAAAGCTGGGTTCCTGGACAGGGCCTTTCCCTCTTGCCAGCCAACTTTCATATACCTGGTATAAAAAGTAGTGTTATCAGTGGGCTCATGACCATCAATGTTTTCGATAAAAGGAAATGGGGGAAATCTCCTTTTATGAGCACATCTAAGAACAAAGCAAGAATCATCATTTCCTTATGTGCCCAAAGCACAACACAACTAACTAGTAAGCTTGAGGTTAAAATCTGGGGAACAAGAGACTAAACTTGAGCTCCCCAGTGGTATTTCTCACACTGGAGAGCTTTAGCGAGGCTCCCTGACACACTGAAGCCAGCTGTCCCTTCGATGGCCCTCCAGCTTACCTTTGACCAGACTCCTCTCAAGAAAAAAATGTTAGCTGTCTTGACTGGAATGTTCATGCTCACATACAAATGGGATCTCAGAGAGAATCGCCCTCTTTTTCTCAGGTGACATCTTATGATGTGTCTTATGGTGACACTCTATTGCTATGGTCCAAGCCAGAAGAGTCGTTCGGGTGGTGGGAAGTTCGAGGCAGGTAGGTGGGCAGCACCGTGGCAATCCCATGGGGAAAGGTTTCTAGGCAAATGGGGCCTTGCAATGGCCCAGGAGACCAATGACGAAGAGGCCGCATGCTCTGCCAAGACAACAGATCTATCCTCATGTAAAATACTGTTGAGAATGCCCAGCTGGCATCCCAGAGTGTCTATAGGATGTTATTTATCCTGGCAGGTCTAATGTTTGCTGTATTATTGAGTCAAGAAGAGTGAGGGCTGTAGGATATCAAGGACTTAGCTCAGTCTAATAAAATTAAAAAATCCAGTTGTTGTTCCAGTCTCTGCCACAGATACCTCACAAGTACCCTAAGTTTCAGCAGCCTCATAAACCTGAAAAACACCTCTTGGTTCTTCTATTCCTCGGTCAGGCCACAGTTAAGGTGCCCAGTAGAAAAGAAGTAAAGAAACAAATTAGAAAAACTAACACGAGCCAGAAAAGCTTTTAGAAAGCTCGTAGTTGATTAATTACATGATTATTGAACAGGGATCTATAGCCATCATCGAATCAGTCAAACTTGACTCTGAGTAACAAATGTTTTTCAAGAAACTACAAAGCATGCAACATCATGCTATAATTGCAATGGGGATTACAAACTTAAGCAAGGAGTGGTTTTCTCTTTAAGATCCTCCTACGTCTAGAAGGAAACACGTCTCATTTATAAATCAGCTGAGCACCAGAAAGATTATGATCAGTGTTATAAGGAAGGGATCTGAGCAGGAAAGTATCCTGAGTCCATGCACCACTCCCACAAAATTGACTATGACATGTGTGTACACACATGTGCCTGTGGTGAGGGGAGAGAACATCCATAGCTTCCATGGGATTTTCAAAGTGGTCACTGATTTTTTCTTGCCCTGTGTTCAAATTTAAATTCACTGTTTTAGAAATCAAGAGAAGAAAATCACATTTAGTTGGGCTGGAGGTGAGATGGGGTGTAAAAGGTGAGGCCTTTTGGAGAAAGAGGTACATGAGACAAGTCTCCAGGAGTGGGTAGGATTTCAATAGGTGGAGACCTGGGGAAGGCCCTGGCAGAGAAAGCACTATGACTCAATATGAGTGATGGGAGAGCTGGGATTAATCCAGTCTGCTGGGTCATCAGGACAAGGATGAAATGAGACTACAAAGCCAGTAGTGGTAGATTAGGGATCACAAGCTGAGCCAATATTTGTTATTGATAAAATATTTGTTAGGGGTCTGCTCTATGCTCTGCCTCGGAGAATGATGATCTTTTATATTTTAATTTAGAGAGGAAAATATGCACAGGCAGGAAACAAAGTGATTTTAAATAAAACAAGAATTTGCAGAAATTTTAACTAGAATGTTCGGAGAAGCTTCAGGGACCAAGTGAACTTGGAGCTCAGCTTTGATGGGTGGGAAGTACTTGGCCAGGTAAATTTGTGGAGAAACGGCCTTCCAACAGGAAGTAACACAAACTAAAGGGACAAGATGGCCAGAAAGAAACAAAGCAGATGGAGAAGACTGAGGAGGGATGATTGCTGGGAGAAACAACTGTGTCGAAGCATCAGGAAACATGAATTTGAGGATGTAGATTGAGACCAGGACATACAGATATGTGAAAATTGGGCTGAAGAATTTCTTATATTCACTTGAATGCCATTTTCTTTTTCCTAGGATCCAGCCCTTCCAATAGAGATCATATCAACGAAAATAACTTTTAAATTTTCTGTTATGGAGAATTTGCAAAATTTCTGTTGTGGAAATATATGCAAAAGTAGAGAGAATAGTAATGCAATGGAATGAATGTTTTTGTCCCTCCAAATTTGTGTTGAAACCTAACCTCCAATGCGACAGTATTATGAGCTTAGCCTCTGGAAGGTGATCGGGTCAGGAGGGAAGAGCCCTCATGAATGGGATTAGTGCTCTTATAAAAGAGACCTCACAGAGCTCCTCTCCCTCTCCCTCCACCTGAGGACAGTTTGCCTTTGCAAACACTGTCTTATTCAATTCTTATAATCCCATTCAGTCAGTGCTATCATCATCACCCTTTTACAGATGAAAAAAACCGAGGCCTTGAGAGGTTGTATCTCTCGACCAAGGTCACATAGCTGTAAGCGGTAGAGCCAATTTAGTTGATTGCTGAGTCCAGGTGTTTATCCACTGTGCCATACTATCTACTGTGGAAGGCGCTGGTTGTAGTCACGGTGCATTGTGAATATTGAAATTCTCCCTCAGTCCTTCACATTTCTGTTGCTTAGATATATAAAACAAATGTTCCTAGGTGCGTAGAGGCATCTGATTGTCTACTGGAGTGGACCTTTCTATGAAGGGCTATTTGTGTGGTCTATGTGTTTATATAACTTCCAGTTAGCACTTTTTTTCTATCTTATATTTTTCTTTACTTTTATGAGAACTTTGATAGTCTTAGATGGTTTCTTCTGCATTTTACATATTTTTGGTGTATCATTTAAAACTCTAAGCCAGTAACAGCACTTTTATTAATATCCATCTATAGAAAATACTGGAAGAGCACTATAAACGTCCTGTGAAAGACCATGTATCAGTGTAATGATACTAATGATGGATATAATAGTAGTAATAAAGAGTAACATATACTGACTGCTAATTTGTGCTATTGTTATCCCTGTTTTACATACAATGAAATTAAGGCTCAGAGAGGATAAGGACTTGCCTAATATCATGTAGGATGTTTTAATACAAGAAAAGACTTTGATAAAAAAAAAAAAAATCTTTCTAGAATAATGATTTGAATTTTCAAAGCGATGAGATGCCCACACACTTTTTTGCCTGAAGAATGGTATGTCTTCAGCAAATCCAGGGCAATTTTTTTATTTTCTCGCTACCTGATAAGACTGACACAGAGAAAAGCAAATCACCCCCAGCTCCTTAAAGACAAGGTGGCAATGGTGCTGCATCATATGACGGCAGTCAGGCTTGATTTAAATCTCAAGTCCTTTGCTCCAACACATGGCTCTCTACATCCCCACCAGGTCTGATCCACCAGGGACCAGCAGACACTTCGAGACCAACAACACTGTTTTCATTTCTAACCATTGACCGGACTTCAGATTTCTCCAACTGTTTGCCTCCAGTGACCCGTTCCTCTTTCCATCGACCACCAGGATGATGACAATCTGAATTCTCTAATAAACTCTCTTATTTTGTATTATTTGCCAACATTAATACCTGTGATCATTGCCTCTTTGATAACATTTTTCTTTCTTTTCATTATCCTTTTCTCTCTTCTGTTACCTTTTCCCCTCACTTCTCTTTTTATTTGTTCCTTAAATATTTACTGATGGAAATTACACTGGAAGTTTGAGAATCCCCAGATGTATATAGTTTGGTGTCAGCATTCAAGAACCTCAAGGGTTACATTCCGCCTTCTTTTCTGCAGCATGTGTTCCATACTTTAGCCAAACACTATTACTCATCACTGTTTCCTGGAATCAATTTTCTTTACCTGTGCCCAAGCTTTGGTTCCTCTATCACCTATGTTGTGATTCTGCTCACTTTTCAGTCTTAGCTAAATTGATACCTGGAAATCTGGAAGGGATATCATCATCCACCCATCTACCCGTTTACCCATTCAATCCATCAATCCATTCAATTCATCCATCTTTCTATCAGACAAACTAATGAGCAGCCACTGTGTATAAGTACTGAGTTAGTTCCTGGTGATACAAGCCGAACACACCAGCTTTGCCTACGAGGACTTTACAGTCTAGTACTATGCTGTCCTATATGGTAGCCACCAGCTACATGTAGCTGCTGTACACTTAAAAATGTGGCTAGTCTGAAATGAGATGTGCTGTAGATCTAAAACACACATTGGATTTTGAACACTTAAAAAAAAAGAATGTGAAACATCTTATTAATGATTTAAAATTAATTATTCTTTGAAATATAATATTCTTTATTGGATTAATGTTACTAAAATTAATTTCAATTATTTCTTTTTACTTTTAAATATAGCTCCTAGAAAGTGTAAACCTACATATGTGGCTTTCATTAGTGGCTTATATCCTACTTCTGTTGGACAGTATTGGTCTTGAGGAGGTAAAGAGAGTGAAAATATAAAATAAAGTCACTAAGCCAAGCTGCAAAATTACTAAAATCAAGTAGGCTGAGGTATGAGGGAAACGATTCTACTCTTGTTTTAACTAGCCTGGGAACTTGAGCTTTTGAATTTTCCAGTTATGCCTGGATAAGATATATATAATACATATATAATACGTATATATGATATATATCCTACAGATAACCCTCTGATTACCCCCTGAAGGACTAAGGAGAGAATGTTCACTTATCCAGACTATCTGACAGCCATTATCCAGAACACCAAACATCTGGAAGATTATCATCTCAGACCAATCCAGCAGCTACAAATGCAGAACTGATTCTTCTCAAGAATCAACTTTTTCCTATTAGAACCCTCAGCTTTTCTTTTTTCTTTAGAACACTCTGGGTTTTGCCTGGTTATGTTTCTGGTTTGCAAACCCTAAGACCTTTGAATAAATCTTTATCATTCATTTCTAGCCGAAACCTCCTGATTCATTTATGCTCAGTTGACATAGGGTACAGGGATGGAGATGAAAATATGTAAGGAATTTTCATAGATGCTTTTAATAAAAGTGTGTATAGGATACAGTGATAAATTATTTTTAATTCAGGAGGCCATGAGAAGAAGGAGGAAGAGAATCAATTTATAATGTTTCAAGCAATGTGCTGGGCATTATAGACATCCTTATGACCTATGCTAGGCACTTTACTAACTTCATGCATTGGCTTGGTACCTTAAATACTGACTTAACCCTTGCAACTGCAATCACCACAATCTGACCATGTCTTTCCAGCCTACAATCCCCTTCTTAGATCAAGTTACCATCATCTCTCAGCTGCACTATTTGCTACCGCAATCAGTCCTCTGTGTTACAACCAAAGTGATTCTTCTGAAACACAACCTGGTCATGTTATTCTTTGAATTAAAACTCTTCCATAGTTCTCCATTGTCCTCTGGATAAAATCTAAATTCTGCCTTATGGTTTACATATACGATCTGGCCCTGCCTACTTTTTCACTCTCAGATTTCACCACTCCTCCAGGCTTGTTCTCTTTTCTCTAACTACTCTGAACTTCTTTCTGAGCTTGGAAAGCCTTACATTCTCCCTTCTACGTACTACTTTTTCTGAAAGATTTTTCCTCCTAGTCAATGTCTGATTAATGTCTTATTCTTCAGATTACATTTTCAAAATAACTTTCTCTAAAAAGATTTTGTGGGACTTCCCCCATCCCCACCCCTGCCACCATTCTGGATTAAGTGTCCCTCTTATGTGTCCCTGGATCTAGCTGTACTTCCCATAATGTGGTACTTATCATACAATACTGCATTCTCTCAACCTTTTGAATCAGAGATCTCTGAAAATCTGCTAAAAGCTATAGATCTCCCAAGGAAAAAAGAGCACATGATACATTTTGCATACAATTTCAGGGGTTTAATAAAACCCATAAAAGCCTTCAAGTTTCCATGGATTCCAGTTTAAAAACCTCTGCTCTATTATAATTACCTGCCTATTTGCTTATATTTCCTGCTAGCCTTTATGCTCCTTGAGGGTAGGGACCACTCTTGTGTTGATACGGGCATTTCCTCAGTACCTGGTACAATCCCCAGACACAAAAGATGCTCAATAAGCATTTGCCACAGGTATGACTTGCTCTAAGACATTAGGATTAAAGGACTATTACACCTTCATTTCCTAAATCAAATTAAATCTGACTTAGCTTCACCCTATATGGTTGGCAAGAAGTCTTAAATTAGTAATTTTCAGGAACCTCTTCTCATGTTGTTCCCCACCCCCACCCGAATGTCAGAGCTTAAGGGGCCCAAGAAAATTCTGGAAGGTTTCTTCCTCACCTCATTGGAGTCTCTGTTTTCATCATTACTCTTTCTATTTGCCACAATTGAGCACTAATTTCAAGATACCACAATTGAGCACTGATCCATCATCACATAGGTCAGCCACCCGAGGTGGGCTGGGAGATGGTTATCATGGTCTGTGCCCCCAAATCCTACCACTTCCAAGAATTACATTGAAAGAAGGGGCCACCTTATCTATACTCCTCATGGGCACCCCAAACCTCCTATTCTTTCGCCACTCTCAGGAAAACAATACTTCAACTCAAACATACCACCTTTATTCTTATATCTCTGAAATGATTTGAAGTGAAATCCCTCAACAGGCATGACGGAAACTGAAAACTAAAATAATAGATGCCTAAAAAGACCGGGCAAAGAACATTAACGAATAAAGCAGGTTGGCTTTAAGAGACAACAGGGAGTAGTGGAGAACACACGCTTCGTTTAAACATGAGCAGCAGGTTAAGGCATCAACGAAGTATTTCTGAAATTCCAGATCTTCTGATTTTTTATGGGAAGCCAGAAATCTGTATTTTTATGTGATAGCTCTTTTCTCTTTATTAAAAATTATTAAGGTCTATTCTTCAAACCATGTAATTCACTGTATAAAATTCAATTGTTTTTTAGTAAGTTTACCAACTTAGTCAAGCGTCGCCATAAAATTTTAGAATGTTTCCCCCATTCCAATAAGATCGCTCATGTTATAATCCCTGTGCTGTCCCTCTTTTCCCCACCCCAGCCCTCACTCCAGGCAACTACTGTTCTCTCTGTCTCTCTAGCTTTGCCTTTTATGAACATTTCATATAATCGAGATCATATAATATGTGGTCTCTTTGTCTGATTTATTTCACTGATTAAAAACATCACGTTACGATGTTTTTAAGGTTCATTGATATTGTTGCATGTATCTGTAGTTTGTTCCGTTTTATTGCTGAATAGTCTTCCATTGTATGGATGTAGCACTTTTAAATTCTCCATTCACCAGTTGGCCATTTCTTTTTTTCTTTTTTTCTTTTTTTTGCTATTATGAATAATGCTGCTAGGAACATTTGTGTACAAGTCTTTGTGTCTACATAAGTTTTACTTATTTTTCAGTAAATACTTAAAGGTATTTACTGAAAAATAAGTAAAACTTATGTAGACACAAATTGTGGCTCACATGGTAAATTTATGTTTAATTTTTTTAAAAAATGGCAAAGTATTTTTCAGAGTGGCTGCACCATTTTACATTCCTATAAGAAATGACTGAGAGTTCCTGTTTCTCTGCCTTCTTGCCAGCATTTGTTATTGCCTATCTTTTTTATTATAGTCATTCTAATGGATGTGAAGTAGTATCTCAAGATGGTTTTTTAAATTATTATTATGGTGACATTGATTAACAAAATCCAGTAAGTCATGGTTTTGATTTGCATTTCCCTAACGGCTAATGATTTTGAATAGCTATGGATTTTTAAGTGTTGGAATTCATTCATTTTAAAAAAGGGCTTCATATCTGCCCTGTACAAATGGAACGAAATAGCTTAGAACAAAACAGGTTCATGGGCCGGAACTATTCTGAGGTAACTAGTTTGGACTTCTGACCTAGACCCTGAAAAACAATGGTCTGTGAACTTTCTCTTTTGGGGGTAAAAGCCGCCTAGACTGCCAACAAAAATTACTGTGGAGAGAGAAGGAAAAATTTTCTCACTTTTTTTGTAATGAATTTGTAGACTAGAATAAAAGACAATTTTCAATCTGTATATTCATAATGCCACTTTTTTTCCCCCAGTAAATTGTCGTGTTACATGTTTGTTAAATGAGTCCTTTACATACATATTTGTATCCCCCTTTTTAGAGATTAGGTTAAGATATTTGTCAAAGGTTAAAAGCTCGGTAAGTGGCAGAGATTCAAAGCCAGGTCTATTTGTTTTTCAATCCCATGTTTTCTCATTAAAATGGCAACAGATTTTGGGATGGAGTTGTATGGGGTAAGACTGGAGTCAGAAGAGGCTGGCTGGCTGGATGATAGAGGTGGAGGAGGACACAATGTGGGACCAAGGGAGATGAAGGAATCAAACAGGTTTCAAGACTGGTTTCATTAACAGACAAAGGAAGCTGGGAAGAGAGAGAGTTTGGGTGGTGGGATGAAGTAGAAGTGGAAAGAAATTAAGTTTGGGACTAACCGCTTTTGCAACTTCCCTCCCATCTAGGTAGGGACATCTAGTAAGCAATTGAAAATGTAGGGCCTAAGTACTAAAGAGATGCCGGGGCTGGTGACACATTTGGGAACATTCCTTTTACTGTTGATTTCTCAACATCTTTGTGATGTTTAATTGTGGGCTTCCAGCCTTCCTCTTCTGATGGTCCACTGAGTTTGTTTTAAAATTATGAGAAACCACAGACTTGGTGCCTAATGAAGCTGTATGTGGATGCTCTAAACATGGAACGCTCCATTCAGAAATAACTTTAGCGGCTGACAAAGTTCAGAGGCCTTAGAGACAGTCTTTGGCCTTCTCTAAGAAACGTTTTAAAATTCAGAAGAGGAATACCATTCACATATTTTATACAGTTCACTTGTACTCCATGTGCAGACTGCATTAAGGACAGATCTCTTTATAGAGCCAAGTCACAAGACACCTGGACAAGGGGCAGCTTACCCAGCAGGCAGGTGGGGGTAGGGAACCAGATGCAGTAGGACAAAGGACAATACAGGACCTGATTCGGACTTCCTCAGGAAGAACTCTGCACTCAGTTGCTTTGGAACTTTCTTTGAATTCCACCAACCCTTCCTTATCATTTCCTGCCTTGTTTTGTTTTTTGCTTTACTTTTTACCAGACTGGAATTTTCCTAGGCTTAGCCACTTACATCACATCACATGTATTAAAATGCATCCATTTCCAATGTGAAATAACTACATTTTGAAGGATTTTTTTTTAATTTTGATAATTTTTAGTTTTTGTAAGGATAAATCATTTTATTTTTGACTTAAACTTTATATATGATTACCTGAATCATGTTGCGGTTGACTAGATTCTGCAGATATTTTGTTAAATATTTATTAACTTGGATTTTTCCAGTTTCCTTATTTTGGAGCAATTTTTTTTTCGGCCCTAAAGGGATATGACAGCCCAGCAGCACCTCCTCTTAGTCCCTCCTCACGTAGGGAGAGCCATCTGATGAACGAATGAATGAAGGAAGGAAGGAATGGGAGGAATTAAATCCTTCTCCCACGTCTTCTCTCCAAGGCGGGTTCTTTCCTCATTCTCCTGGGATCTCAGCTCTGCCAGAAGGCTGGGTAGAGTGGCCTTTCGCAAACGCTAAAACTGCGGAGACGGAGGAAGCTATCTAGCGCTCTGGGCTCAATGGCCCTGGGAAGAGTGAACCCAGGGTCCCGCGGCGTTTGCAGTGGCCGGAGAGCTAACTGCAGTCCGGGCCCCCAGCCAAGCCCGTGCGCATGGGCAGAGCTGCACCCCCTGCTCCCCTCCCCCACTGCAGGTGAGCCGCACAGCCGCGGTCCCCACCCCCAGCAGCCCCGGGGGTGACGTAAGGCCTCTGGACCGCGCTCCCGCCCCGCCCCTGCCGGCAGCGCCGGGGGCCAGCGGCTTCGCGGCGGCAGCCGGTCCCGCTGCGGGACACGCCAGCTGCAGCAAACAGAGTGGGCAGCAAGGCGCTCCAGTGGGCTCCTGCAGCGGCCTGACGTCAGGGAGAGGAGCGTTCAGGCGGAACTCCGGACTCCCGCCGCGGCACACCTGCCCCACTGGCCGCACGGCCGCAGCCTCAGCAGGGTCTGCACCCGCTGCCCCGCGGGATCGCGGGACGCCCAGCCAACCTCAGCTGTCCATCTCCGCCCTAGCCAGCCAATTGCCCGTGACCGTCCCGGCCGCACCTCCTGGAATCTATGACTGGCGTGCGGAGCAGCCTATGAGATTGGGGTCCCGGCGGCTAGGACTGGGAGCGGGAGCCAATGAACATCATTTCAGGTGGGTGGAGGGAGCGGACCTCGGGAAGGTAGCTTCGTTCGGGTTGCTAACGTCTTCCCTTGGAGATGGGCGCGCAAACGGACCAGTGGGTCTGGGGGCGGCGGTGACGGGCGTCGAGCTGGCCCAATGAGGGTGGGGGTGGGTGGAGCAGCGCCGAGCAGCAGTGCTAAAGGAGCCCGGCGGAGGCAGCGGTGGGTTTAAGGACTGAGGCACCGGATCTGTGGTCGCGGCTGGGGACGTGCGCCGGCGCCACCATCTTCGGCTGAAGGTGAGAGGTGCGTCTGTACGGTCCGAGTGCGGCGGCCCGGAGCTGACGGACGGTTTTGGGGTGAGGGTGGGGGGAAGGATCCTGGGTAGGGGCGCGGACCCGGCGGCACTGGAGGGCAGGAATGGAGCCGAAGCAGGAGCGGGAGGAAGCCAGAGGGGGCTCTGGGTCGAAGGTTTGTGTTGCAGCGGTCTTAGATTCGTGTGAGGAAGGATCTGGGGATTGAGGTAATGGGACCTCAGGAGGTGAAGAGACCCCTGGAGGGGCGAGAGATGAAGTCTTTGAGAGAGAGACCCCTGCAGGAATCGGGGCCTGGGTATACGGAGGACAACCCCCGGGGGGCCGGGGATGGAGATCTTGGGGTTGGGATATGGAAAGCTTGTACTCGGTGTGTGGGATCCGTGGGGCGCGGAGTTGCGGGGTGTCCTGCGAGTCCGTGGCTGTCCCCCCGGAGGGGAGGGAGTCCTGGGCGAGCTGGAAAGCGCCATCCCGGTTGGGGGTGGGCGCTGGACAGGAAGGGCCCCTGGTGGGTTCCTGGGTGAGTTAGGCCGGTTCTGGCACCCCGGGTGCGGTAAGGGGTTCACCGAGGGCTAGAAGGACGGCGGCGCGTCGGGACCTGTGGGCTGGAGGGATCGGAGGACAGGGGCTTAGCAACGCCGGGAAAGCGCGCGGCGAGAGAGGGTCTGAGGAGCCGGCGGCCAGCGTGGGTCAGGTCGGGCTCTGCTGGTGTCCGGAGAGGAGAGTGAGAGGGTGCGTCTTTTAACGCGCTCTGTGGACCGCGGGGGCCGGGGATGAACGCCCGGCAAGGCCCGGGCGGTGTAGAGGGGCGAGGCGGGAAATGTGGCGGGGGCGCGCTGCAGCAGGGCGGCCGGGGGGAGGGTCAGCCCTCGCCTCGGGATCCCTTTATTGTGTAAGTGATCTGGGAATGCCTCGCCGCAGTCTTCCTGGCCTTCTGCATCTAGGGTCACACCCGATGCCATAAAACTGGACTGGAATGGGGTCTGAGGAAAGTTGCAGCCGCAGAGTCCTGGTGTGTGCGGGGTCTTTGTGGGCCTGCAGTGGGCGGATGCGGCCCAGGAACCAGGGAGGCCCCCAGCTTGGCCTGCCTGGAAACTAGGGCCTTAGGAAAGAGGTTGGCAACTCAGTGGGTCTGAGCTCAGCTGGTGAGGTTTGGGTAACGTGGCCTCTGCCCATGACCGTTATCTCTGTTTCTTAGGGCCTCTGCAGCTCCCTTCAAGATCACTGCGGTTGATGGAAGGGGGTGGGGTGGGGTGGGGTAGGGGAAAGCAGGCGGAGTAGATCCAGACTGCAAATGAAACAAAGACTGCTGTTTTCGCTGAATAATATAATACTAAATATAATACTTTGGCTTTGCTAAGATTTTGTTTTTTAACATTGAAACTGAGGATTCTTTGAGTCTGACTTAATTATCCTTGATATTATCTCACTCTGGAAAACTTTAATCTATTTATTGTTTTATTTCCTTCATCAGTCTGCCTTTTAGTCCCATGCTTTTGATGTTTAAGTATGCCCTGTCTGTCTCGGATCCTGGAAAAGTGGCCATTTTATGCATCTCCTTACTTCTGCATCTTAAATTCAGTTCTTCCCTGTCCTTATCTAGAGAAAGCATATGGTGTAATGGTGCGGTATAGCATGAGCTTTTGCAGCAAAGGGATGTGACCCGAGAGCCTGACATTTTATTTGGGCTCCTTAGGGAAATTCTTACAATGAAGACAGACTGGATGGAAGGTGAGATGGAGGAAATTTTGAAGGGCATGTTGTATGATGAAAGACTATGTGCGACTGCAGTTTATGTACTTTCTGATCATATAGGAAGAATTAAAATTCCTGATGTCGGATCTACTTTTCAGAAATATGTAACAATGTTTTGATAAATTAACAGACTTGCACATCTCTAATGTAAGTGACCTCAATGGTAGCATTACACAAAATTAGGACAATTCTGTTTTGGTTTATCTATGTTAGGTGGATGCTCTATCATGGACAATTTATGCATCATTTTTGTTTGGCTTTTTATATGTAAAACATTCATAAAAATGAAACGTTTTCCTGTGTCCCTACCCTATAGTAGGTGCTGGGAGGCAGTTGAGAAATTTGCTGGGTGACATTTCATTGAAAGTCAAAAATGGCCTGTTGGGAGGGAGCCCAGAGGTGTGGGCATACAAAGCCAGTGAAGGGGATGGGGCTTTTGACTGTAGGAAGCCAATTTATACACAGATAAAAAGATTTAACTATAATTATGCAGTTATTTCAAATGATACTAAGGATCTTTGGGTTATCTTTATGTCTCCTGCAACCCATTTATTCCTTTTTTTCTTAAGTGTAGCTAGTTTTTCTGTAAAATATTAAGCATTTCCCAGATTTTGCGAGTGTATTCATTGGCTGAGTATACTCTTGAAGACATATTGGTAGGGTTTTTATTTAGTGGAGAGGCAGTATATAGTGTACAACATGCCCTTCAAAATTTCCTCCCTCTTACCTTCCATTGTTGTAAAAGGTTTGAACTCATGAGCTGAACTCTGAGTTTAATCTCAGCTCTCCTATTTGTTAGCTTTGTTACCTTGGGCTGCTTATTGGCTTTCTGTTCCTCATCTGTAATATGAAGTCCATTTCATAGGACTATTGTGAGGATTAAGAGTTGATAGATGTAAACTGCTTAGAGTAGTGTCTGGCCATAATGAGTTATATATAACAACAGTATCTGCTATTTTAAAAATTGTGGTATTATCCTTTCTGCAAGGCAAAGCATTTGGGAGTGGTTCACTGTTAAATACCAGTATTATTAAGATTGGGTCCCAAATATACAGTGGAATGAAAAAAAATAGAACATATTTGGTAATCACAAGTGAAGAGTTAAAATAGACAAAAAAAATCTTCATTGGCCTCATGAACACTATCAATTAAACAACAATTTGAGTACTTACTACCTGCTAAGCCCTCAGGGACAATGCAAGGGAGGGCAAGAAGAATGCCAGAAGAGCAGCACAAAATGTTAGAAGAATGAGGATTAAATTGCCAGATTGATCTGAAAAGAACTTCTGAAAGGGTAGCATTTGGGTCAGTATTTGAAGGAATGATAGGTTTTTGGTTGTAGAGATGTTGAAGCTCACTATGAGGGTAGGGACCACTCATGTACCATTTAATCAATAGGTATAGATCTCCTTAGACCAGGGACTAGGCTAAGTGCTTACCATATAGCAAGGAACAGGAAACTGTCCTCACAGTGTTCAGTTATTTGTAGAAAATTCTGGAAAAGTAATTTGTAATCCCACCACCCAGTGAAGACCCAATGAATACTTGAATATTTGTTCCTTTTTTATTTAAAGTGTATATGTTATTTCCCCACAAAATCAGGAGCATTTTATAATTATACTTTGAGATCAGGTTTTTTTTTTTCTTTCTTTCTTAAATTATAAGCATTTCCCCACTTAGAAAAAGTACTGATAAATTTACCAATGTACTTACTGATTTGATAGAATAATTTTCAAATACTTAATTTACTTAATAAAAGACCTGCTCTAGAAATGACCTAAGATATTTTAATTTATAGTCACCCGCTAAATTTAAGCATGCCCAATGTAAAATTAAAGAAATCTGTATGTGCCTCCTGGCAGCAAGACAGTTTCCTAAGTGTTGTATGGGATATATAGTTTATACCCAACAGAAATAATAAGAATAACTTGTTATAATAATTTGTTATAGTTGGACTTTTCTCTTTTAATAGACTCTATTCCTCCTAAAGGCAGAGTATCCGATTGTCTCCAGATTCATCTAGGATAAGTCCCAATTCAAAGTCATGCCTTCTTAGTGTATAGTGTATAAATTGGAACACAAAACTTGTTAAAAATCTTATTAGAGCAGTCTCTAGAGGTAATGGGGGTTTGAAACCATTCAGAGTGTACTTGTGTCCACGAATATTTTCTGTAAGAAGGCAAATGTAAATTTATTTATAAAACATATTAGCAGTTTTATTTGTAGAAGTCTTAATGTTATGTGTTGGGTTTTTTTTTTTTCTATTTTGTTTTGTGATTTTTTTGTTTTACCCAAGACCACAATCTTTAAACTATTAGCATATTCTTTAAATCAGGTTATGAATTAGTCTAGAACATTAATCAACTTTTTTCCTACATCAAATACCTATTAGTAACAGTGGCTCACCATGGCAGCCAGAGACTTAAGGAGTGATGGTTCTCAAAGCATGATCCCAGGACCAGCAGCATCAGCATCATTGGAGAACTTGTTAGAAATGCAAATTTTCAGGCTCCACCCCAGATTTAACTAAATCAGAAACTCCAGAAACTCCGGGGATGGGGCCAGGCAATCTGTATATTAATAAATCCTCTAGGTGCTGCTGATGCACATGCCAAAGTTTGAGAACCAAGCTCTAGAGCATGGGTGTTTGTAATATGTTACATTGTAACAAATAATTTCTGAAGAATCTTAGCTGTTTTATTCTAGTAAATTCCTAGTGGGGGTGGAAGGGCTAGTATCTGCACCTACTATAAATGATTAATCTTTTAGGACACAGATTGATCCCTTTAAGAATCTGAAGAAAGTTGTGAGTGTTCTTAGAAGAGCACACACATGCATACACACACATATACATGTACAGTACGTGTGCAATATTTTTGTACCACTTCAGTGATTTCATGGAGCTTGAATTTATGGATTCAAGGTTAAGAACCTTTTAACAACTTTGGACTAATTTATAGTTAACTTTGCAGCCTTCTATCTTGGCTACAAAGAATTCTCATCAGTTTGTGGGGAGGAAGAAGTTGGGAGGATTTGATAGAGCAAGGGTAAGTATTCATTTAGCTTCTTGCATTGGTTTGGATTAAGTCTTGGAAACCAGGCTCATGAAATTTGCGATAACTGGGAGTTTGGAGTATTAACAAGTGTTTAATGATGGTTTTGGATCCCAGAAAGATATTGTCAGTCACGTCAGAAAGGTGAGTGATGAATGTAAAATCTTGTCATTTGATCCAAAAAGCCAATTGCACAAGTATAGGAGAAGAGTTAGCTTAGAACAGCTTGTATGGAGCCTTGGCTGACAGAACAGTTAATGGTGCTAATGAGATACAAGACCTAATTGGTTTATTAGGTAAAAGTCACAGAAAAGAGCTTTCTCCGGGTTGTTAACAGTTCCTTTTTCTTATGCACTGGTCAGACCCTATGGAATATTATGTTTACTTCTGGGCCCCACACTCTAAAGGGGCATAAGCACGTGGAGTCTGTTTAGAAGCAAGAGCTCAGGATAGTGGAATGAGTCTTGATGAATGATGGAATGCTGAAGAAGAGACAGAGGGAGTAGGAGCAGCTGCAGGAGTGGGGTGGAGACCTGAATAGTTACCATCACATACTTGAAAGGCTGTTGTGTGAAGCCAAGTTACTCTTGTCCTCTGTGGCCTCATTTGATCACACTAAGACCACATGGGCCATAGAGAAGCTGTGGGACTGACTTGGCATATTTGTAAGGAAGAACTTTGAGTCTATTGTCTGAGGGTAGAATGGGAGGTCGTTTTAGATCTGAAGCTTTACTCTTCTGGCAGTCATGTATTCTGTATCTATATCCTGGTGGTCACTCTAATTCTGGTACCACTGCATAGGCCTTTTATTATGAATCTTTGTTCTCTTTTTCTTCATTCTCTTTTCCTTTCTTAATTATCTGCTTAATTTGTGGTAAGGGTGAAAGAGGAGATGAAGAGGAAAAAAGTCAAACTGGAACTTTGTTTTTTCCTTCTGTGTGTTTATTAGTCCTCAGTAACTGAGGGCATGCTTTGAGTGGTCTTCAGACAACCAGAGTCATAATTTGTGGCCACCTCTGAAATTTACCTTGGGTACTCAGTTAATATGCCTGTGAAGAGGAATACCCCAGTTTCTTAACTCAAAGTTTATGCTTTCTGTTTACCAAAGGTTTTGTTTTAAGTTTCTTAGAAGAGCAAAATTTGTGAATCATTGTATATTTTTAAATATCTAACTTTGTCCTCCTCCTTTTATAGAGGCAATTGCTCTTGGATCCTTCTGTCTAAAATGGCACAGAGAAGTGGACTTGAAGATCCAGAGAGGTATCTCTTTGTGGACAGGGCTGTCATCTACAACCCTGCCACTCAGGCTGATTGGACGGCTAAAAAGCTAGTGTGGATTCCATCAGAACGCCATGGTTTTGAGGCAGCTAGTATCAAAGAAGAACGGGGAGATGAAGTTATGGTGGAGTTGGCAGAGAACGGAAAGAAAGCAATGGTCAACAAAGATGATATTCAGAAGATGAACCCACCTAAGTTTTCTAAGGTGGAGGATATGGCAGAATTGACGTGTTTAAACGAAGCTTCTGTTTTACATAATCTGAAGGATCGTTACTATTCAGGACTTATCTATGTAAGTATTCCCGCTAAATAATCGTATGAAGTGGTGACTGGGAATTAATGTAAATTATACATACTGTCATAATCAAATGAGACTGTGGAATACCCGTACTCTGTTTACCATTACTATTTCTATTAAAGATAGTCTCTTACGTAACCCCAAGTCTTGCTTTGCTTTAAGTATTAACATATAATTTTAAGTTATCCAGTTTGAAATTAAACATGCTAAAATAGTATTTGAAGGCTTGTAGTGGTGCTCTGGAACATAAGGTAGGGGACAGCTTGTGGCAGAAAGTTCAGAGAGTTTAATATAGGACTAAGAGTTGCATTAATAGTAGAAAAACAGACAGCAAATTGTAGGAAATCCAGTGTATATCCAGGAGTGTAAAGTGGGGGAGCTGCAGTGTTAGAAGTTTCAGCGAAGAGCAAGAATAAGGTCATTGGGTGCAGAGAAGTGGGAAAGACGGGAACTGAGGTTTTTAAGAGGAAGCACTTCAAGGTAAGTTTGAGGCTGGGGTTGTGCTGTGGTTAGCAATTGACACACATGTGTATTGCAGTAACTTGACAATGTCGCTGACCACATAGAAGTTATTGAAAACAATAAAGGATAAGGTAGGAAAAATGCAAGCTGGTTACTGAAAAAAATCTAAAATAACAACAGGTTTGAAGGGATGGTAGATGCAGGTGGCAATGATTTAAAGAAGGCAGTCTAAATAAAATTCAGAGTTAGAATGAAAAGTAGAGAGAAAAGTTGACATTGTAATGGTCTGAATTTGGAAAAATTTTAGCTAGGGGTGTGATACTGAAACTCATGCATAATTCAAAACTTCAGCAAATCAGAACTAGTTTTCACATAGGAATGAGTTTATTTAGTGACTGTTTACTGAGCACCTGCTGGGGAGAGTGTGGTGGACAGGACAGGTCCCTGCCATTGTGATACATCCTATATGGAAATGAAACAGAACTAGGGGATAGAGTAGATAGGAGTATGACTTTCCACAGTGGGTCAGTGAAGAGCTCTTTGAGAAAACAGCATTGGAGCTGGAATCTGACTGATAGAAGGGAGTGAGCCATGGGAAAATCTGAGAAATGAATAGTTCATTCATGACCTTCTACCAGAGTAGTTTTAATTAAGCCTGATCATCTCTCATTTTTTTCTCTATGAGGTAGGATGTAAATTAAGAGAGTAAGAGGCACCAAGGTTGGGAAGGTAGCTTGAGAAGAATGAGAAATGGTTGGAAAAGAGGAGACACCAAAGATAAGAAAATGATTGGAGTGTAGCATTGAGACTCCAATTGAGACTGAATAACAATGTGGACAGTGCCCACGTGTTTGTCTGGCTGTGTGATTTTGCTGGATTTGCAGCCTTGCCCCAGGTGTGTGAAGGCAGGAGAATCTGTTCACTGTTGTGTCTCCATTGCTAGTGTAGTTCCTTTCTCTTCTCTGCCTTGTCAAACAAGTTGAAGGAGTCTGGAGCAAAGATAATGGGAGTGAAGGAGTGAAAAAAATGGAAAAATAAGAAATTATGGGCAGATCAATTTTGGATGATGCCTGGTGCAGTGACTTGTGAAAGGCTGGAAATGTGCTGACAGCCAAAAAGTTGTGGAGAACTGGAATGTGGAAAGGATCCAGTTGTCACCTTGATTCCCCACACTGAACCCTGTAGTTTTCTGTAACCAAGAGAGAGAAGAGAATAGAAAGGAAAAGGAAATTGTGGGTAAAATAGAAGAGGTAAAAGAAAAGAGTTTATAGCCATTCTTCATGATACTTCTACAGTTTTACAAGTATCTTTTATTGAGTTTATTTGAGTTTTTCCAACTTAATTCAGGTAAAACCTGAGTGAATTTCTGAGTTTTAAAGCATGCGCCTGTTGGTCTTTACAGAAAGAGAAGCTGAGTTTTTATCAAAGTATTCAGGTCACAGCAGAGGTGAGGATTTGGGAGGATCATGTCTGCAATTAGTGGGGTAGAGAAAGTATATCTATCTAAGATTCAAGATGGAGCACTTGACTCTCAAGAAATCCTATTAAAAAATGGATCTATGGATAGCTACGATTGGCTAGCATTGTGATAAATGTGTATTGGGCTTTGGAATTAACCAGTCAGTTGAAACCGATCAATTTAGGTGCCATGAGATCCATACTCTAACCACTTGGGTAAGACGTTTTGGACACATTTCTATAGATAAGATATAGTGTATGTTCATTTAAAGAAATTGGGTTATTCACAAATTTAGTTATTCCCTTATATTTTCTTTTATTTAATCTCTCCAACATCTAACTTCTAATCATCTCATCCAGTATTCACTTTTTCATAATAAAACCATTTAAAAGCTGTGAATGTCTCCTCTAGTACTATTCTGGCTCACCTCACACATTTTGATGAATTTGTTTTCAGCTCCAAATATTTTCTAATTTCTATTATGATTTCTTCTTTAACCAATGAACCATTTAAAAGTATACTTTTAAAACTTTTAAATGTTAGTTTTTAAATTAATTTTTGTTATTTGAAAAAAATTTTTTTTTTTTGCTCAGTATTTTTTTTTTGTTCAGTATCGCATATTTAAGATTCATCCATATTGCTTTGTGTTGGTACAATTCAGAGTGTGGTCTGTGGACCCCTAGGATTTTTCTCAAGACCATTTGGGGGATCCACAAGGTCAGAACTATTTTTATGATTAGGCTAAGATATTTGCCCCTTTCACTGTTGACACTGGTACTGATGTCAACAGTGAAAAGGCAGTGGTGGGGATAACTGACAGGTTATCATGAATAAAGGCAGTGAGTCTGTACTGTACTAGTGGTCGTTTTAATCCAGTTTCACTCAAGGTTGCCTTTGATAAAGCAGGAGAATTTATAGATTTTATTAACTCTCACTTCTTGAGTACATGTCTTTTTAATGTTCCATCGATGAAATGGTAAGTATGTATTAAGCACTTCTGCTGCCTTTTGAACTATGGTGGTTTCTCTGAGGAAAAACATGTAGTTATTTGAGTTGCAAACTAAATTTGCTACTTTTTAAATAGAATACAATTTATATTTTATAGAATGACTTATAAACTGTGATTACTCCCACTACAGTATTTGGCAGGCATTTTCTTGAAAATAAAGTGAATCTGTCACTTCAAAGAAGACAACCAATTGTATTTGTTGCCAATGACAAAATTTTAGTTTTCACACAAAAATTAGAATTTGAAGAAACTTGTATCAACTACTGTGAACTTGATGGCTTGTCAATACTTAAAAACTTTTCTGATGAGATAGATGTATGTGATTTTATTATGTCATATTGTGAAATGTCATCCTTTGGAAGACTTACATAATTTAGTGAACCAATGTTTTTCAAATGTGTGTAGATGTTACAAAATCATGCACGGATAAAAGATTTTATTCAACATGCAAGATATGACAGTGCATTTTGGTGAACAGAGTATGGAAAGTTATTTGATAGGGTTTCAGAAGCTACATTGCATCTGATCTTTAAGAAATTATCACTTGTTGAGTTTTGATGTAGTATAAAAGAAGAACACCCACATTTACTTGAAAAGACTGTTAAACTACTTTTCCCTTTCATATAACTGTATATCTGTGCAAGGTTTATTTTCTTTATGTGCTTAAACTAAAACAAAATATCACAACAAATTGTAGAAACAGATATGAAAAATGTGCTGTTTTCTATTGAGCCACATAATAAAAGATTTGCAATAATAAAAAACAATGCCACTCTTCTCACTTTTTTTTAGAAAACAGTTATTTTTATAAGAAATGTTACTTATATTAATGTATTCATTGTTATTTAAAATGAATAAATATACATTTTAAAAACTTGGTTTTATATCTATATATTTTATATATAAATATATAAAACAAAAAGGTCTTTGGAATCTTTTTCTAAGCATGTAAAAGGGCTCGGAAATAAAAAAGTTCGAATATTTTGTTCATTTTTGTTTGAATGTAGTATTCCATTATAAGATTTTTGACCCAATTTTTTTTTATTCAAATATTTTTGGACATTTGTTTTTTTTCCAGTTTGGAAATTGGAAGATTATGAACATGGCTTCAGTGAACAGCACTGGACATGTACCTAGTGCACATAATCATGCCTTTCTGTAAGGTATATAACTAAGAGTGGAATTCCTGGGTGAGAGAATATGGATATCTTTAGCTCATATCTTCGACTTTTTTAGATAATGCCTGATTTAGTCAGAGTCCAGCAGGAAACAGAAGGCTCTCGTACGAGGTATTTTGAGAGTTTAATAAGGGAACGATTTATGAACATGTGGGTAGAGTTTAGAAAACAAATGCAAGTCCAATATCTAGCACTAGTGATAGCTGAGAGACCTTGATACAACTTGATCTTTAAAGGAACAATAGGAGAAAACTGTTACCTCAACTGGGAGAGGGTACCTGTGTAGAAAGGGCTTCCTGATAGGAATTGAAGCCTCTAAAGAGCGCTGGCCACAACTCATGACCACTGGCAGGGAGGATAACAGGGAATGATTATCCTGACTATTTTCCCATCCTCAATCTCATGCTAATGTCTCCCATTGGCCAAACTCGGTAGCCAGAGGAGAAGAGAATGTGATGATATATTTCTAAGGATCAGCCTCCAGTTCTATTTGAAATTAAATTTTGTCTACAGTGTAAGGTAGGACCAAGATTAATTTTTTTCCAAATGGCGCTGCAACTGACCCAGTACTATTTACCAAAACAGCCCTATATCTACACTGTTCTGAAGTGCCTGCCACCTTTGTTATAAACCAGGTGTTCATAAATATGTTGACTCCCTAGTCTTTTTCATGGGTCCATTATGCCTGTCTTTGGACCAGTAGACATTATGACAATTAATTATGACAGCTTTACACACACACACACACACACACACACACACACACACACACACACACACACACCAAAAACGTATTGGAAATGTAATTGAGATTTTGTTGATTCTATAGATCAATTTGGGAGAGAAATGAGACCTTTATAATATTTGATCTTGTAGTTCATGGGTATGCTCATTTATTTAGTTCTTAATATTTCTCAGTGTTTTATGGTTTCCTTTGTGTAGAGGTCATGTACTTTTGTTGGATTATTTTTGGGTATTTGACTTTTAGATACTATTTAAATGGTGTTCTACATACTGCTTTCTAATTTTTATCGTTATATACAAACAGTTGCTATGTTTTATACAGTTAATTTTTGTGTTGACTTTATATTCACTGACCTTACTAATTTATTTATTGATTATAATAGTATTCTTTAGGATTTTCTATGAACACACACAGTATCTACAAATAATGACAGTTTCCTTTCCAATTCTTATATATTTCTTTTGTCAATGAAAGAAAGCCCAAACCTATTAAAAATTTTTATGAGTTTGAGCCAAAACAAACAAACAACAACAACAAAAAAAAACAGGACTGGCCCAGAAATAAAATCTCAAAGATTTGAGAAAATGCCCTGGAGAATGGCAATTTTGCAGTTCTTTTTATACATTTAGGATCAAAGGAGGTGGTTACATTAAATCCATTGCTGGTAGATTAAGGAGACAGGAGGAAGCAAAATGGGGTGAGGGGAAGTGTCTCAAGAACTGGATAAAAAACAAAATGGAGAGAAACATACCTGTTTTACATTGGTGGGTATAGCATAGTTAACATTTAATAACATTTACAGTAAATAGGAATGGTATGAGTAACAAGAAAATGAGAAGTTTTGGGGTTGCCCTGTGAAAGTAGTTATGCCTCTGAGAGACCTAGAAAAGATAGTTACTGACATTTCAAAGATATATTATCTTAAATGCACAAAAACAATGGACAGGTCTCCCTTGAAACAAAGATTAACCTTTTATAAAGGAATCTATAGGCCTAGAACAGTGAGTACCCACCATGACCTGCCAGTTAGAATTTTTAATCAGACTGTCGTGTGTGGTTATTTGGGCACTGTGTTTGTCAGCCCTGCCAAGTAGCCCTCTGAGCTTGTCAGGTTGGCTACATAGCCCCTCTTTTCCATTCACACTTTGACTTGCTTATTGCACTGTCCAGGACCTTCAGTAAATGTTTGTTGAATAGAAGTAGTGATTGGAGGCATCTTTGTATCACTCCTGATCTCAGAGAGAAAGCTGTCAACATTTCACCATATACTAGATTCCTGGATTCTGTTTACCAATGTTTTGTTTAGGATTTTTACATCTATATTCATGAGTGAGACTGAAAAATGTCCTTGCAATGTCCTTGTCATATTTTGCTGTCAAGATTATGCTGATTTTATAAAATGAATTGGGGAATATTTTCATCTTCGTACGTTCTCAGGAAGATTCTGGATAGGATTGATGTTAATTTTTTTAAAAATAACAACATAATTGTATTTGTGGGGAAATTTACTTTAATAAATATAGAACTCAGATTTTAAACTTGTATCAGTTGTGATAACTTCTAGGAATATGTCTGTTTAGTCTAAATTTGAAAATTTATTGGCATAAAGTTGTTCATAATACCCTCTTATTTTTTTGTAGGATTTGTAGTGATGTTCTCTTTCATTCATTATACTTTGTTGTGCTATGAATTTGTTCTGTCCTCTTTTTAAAATGAGTCTCATCGAAAGTTCTATCAATATTATTCTTTTCAAAGAATAAACTTTTGACTTCGTTGGTCTTCTCTTCCCTCCTTCCCTTCTTCCCTTCCCTTCTTCTCTTCTTTCCTATTAATGATCTAATTCCTTATCTCTCTACCTTTCACACATTTGTTTTATTTCTTTCCATAGTCATCTGCTGCATAATGATGTTTTGGTCAGTGATGGACTGTATGTATGACAGTCATCTCATAAGATTATAATGGAGCTGAAAAATTCCTTTCACCTAGTGAGGTAATAATGTCATAGCACAACACATCATACAAATTACTTACTGTTGTGTTAAGATTGCTTGCAGTATTCAGTACACTAACATGCTGTACAGGTTTGCAGCTGAAGAGGTATTGGGGAACAGAATTTGTCACCCTAAAATATGTCTTTTTGGCATAAGGATTATTTTAGGCCATTTAATTTTGAGAAACAGCAGACATGGGAGTAACTCTGAAAACCAAGCAGAAGTTACCCTTTGTAAAAGGTACTTGACATTTTTAAGGGAACACTCCATTTGTAAAGGGACCTCCCTTCTGTACCTGGAAGAGGGAGGAATGACCTTATTTCTAGAAATGCTGATCAACTCAGAAGACTTATATTTGCATAACAGCCTTACTTATGTTTACTGTGCTTTCCTAGTAACCTTCTATAACTCACTTTCCTTACCTCCAACATCTTTTGTTTTCAGCTGAAAATAGTATTTAAGGTGGTAGCTTAAGGCATATTTGTGAGTTACTCAGTTATCCTGGGTCTCTCTTATGTATGCAGAAGATATACATGTTATTAAACTTTTAAGTTTTTCTCCTTTTAATCTTTTATCACTGGATGTCTCAGTCAGGAACCTAGTAGGAGGGAAAATTAGTTTTCCTCCCTTACAGAGCAGTAGGCTATACCATCTAGGTTTATATAAGTTCACTCACTCTATGATGTTTGCACAAGGACACATCGCTTAACAACACATTTCTGTGGGTTTTATTTGTTCATTCTCTAATAATTTTAATTTTTTAATTTTTTATTTTTTTTAAGGCCTACAGTGCCTGGTCTCCCTAGGTGGACTCGCATCCAAGTGCTAATCAGGCGCGACCCTGCTTAGCTTCTGAGATCAGACAGGCTCGAGCGGGTACAGGTTAGCATGGCTGTAAACTCGTTCTCTAATTTTTGAGATGCATAGATCATTGGGTTTTTTTCAGGTTGTCATTTTCTAATACGTACTTTAAAGGTTATAAATTTCATTGTCAGTAATAAGCTTTAACTAGCAGTAATTATATGTTTTCATATGTAGTATTTTTATTATCATTCAGTTCAAAATAATGAGATGTCTTTGTTGACTCCATGGGTTATTTAGAAGTAAATTGCTTAATTTCCAAAAATAAGAGGATTCCCAGGTTTATTTTGTTATTTCTAACATAGTCCCCTATTAGTCAGAGAACACACCCCGAATGATTTCAGTCCTTTGAAGTTCGTTACACTTGCTGCATGGTCCATCGTGTGATCAGTTTGGATGAGCAGTCACTGTGCGCTTGAAAAACATGTATCCTGCAGTTATCGGATGCAGTGTTTCACATGTGCAGTGTCATTCACTCTTATATGCTCTTAACAGATTTTATATTTTTATCTGCTCATTTTATCAGTTACTGTTAAATTCCTTGCTTCTCTTTGTAGTTCTGTTATTTTGTTCTATGTACATATCGAAGTTATTTTATTATGTATGTACAAATGTAGAATTTTACATCTTTCTGGTGAATCACCATGACATGATCTTCATTTTTAGTAATGCTTCTTGCAAAGTTTACTTTGTCTGACATTAGTATTAGTTTGGACCTCAGAGCATTTGAACTCCATTTACTCCTCCCCCCAAACTTATGTACCACTGTTATTTAATTCTCTATATTTTGGAACCCACAAGATGTTTATTTATTCTTAATCATTCAGTTTAGTTTTATCCATTTAGTTTTATCCATTTACTTTCTATTGCTTTTTTTGTTCTACATCTTTCTTTTTCGAAAGGCTCTTATATCTTTGACAGTGTCTGTATTTAATCTTCATTTTTGAAGTATTTTTTTCCCCTAGATTTAGAATTCAAAGCTAGCAGTTACTTTATATCAGCCTTATGAAAATACCATTGCATTGTGTTCTGCCTTCCATCTTTTTTTCTGTTAAGAATTCAGCTCGTGTTGTTTCTTTGAAGGTAATCTTTTTTTCCCTCCGTTGGCTGTTTATAAAATTGTTTCTTTGCCATTGGCTTTCAGCAGTTTTACTCTTTACTCAAATGTGCTTAGTAAGGTAAGCTTTTCTTTCATACATTCTGCTTAGAGCTTGAAGTGTTTTTTGAATCTGTTGCTTGATGCCTTTTGTCAGTTCTGGAAAATTAGTAGCCATTCTCCCTTCAGATTCTGCTTCTGCTCTGTTCTCTCTTCTTGGACTCACATGCCTTCTTGGGCAGATCTTTTGATCATGTCCCATGTGTTTCTCACATTCTTCTATATTTTCATCCTGTTTTTCTCCCATGCTTCAGTCTGGATATTTGCTTCTGATTAAAATGTCAAATAACTAATTCTTTCTTCATCTGTGTCTAATTTGATGTTAAATACATCTGTTGAATTCTTAATTTTAGTTCTTCTATTTTTCAGTTTTAGAATTTTCATTTGAGTTTTCTTATAATACTTTCCAATTCTCTGCCAGAATTCTTAATCATGTCTTTTAATTACTTGAACCCATTATTATCCAAGATAATCCCAGGCAATAAAAATAGACTTACAGGGGATCCAGATATATTATCTTGTATTTTAGTCATAATTGTTGTCTTACATACCAGTTATTATATGTAAGAAATCGTGAAGGTAATTTGATGTTCTGGATGATAGACAGTAGGCTCAGTCTAGAATTCTGCTCTGGGCGGGTAGTTAGAAGGCTAGCACATGTTGATCAGTCAGGGATTGACATCCTTCTCAAAGAGGCTGCAGCCTGGTCTATTTCCGGTGTACTTTTGACTCTGAGAGTGTAGTCATTGGGGTCCCAACTGAAAGCACAGGGTATTTACCATCATCTTGGGTTGCCAGAACTCTTTAATTTTGTTTTCCTAGCTTCGCATGCTGCTGAAAGCTCTGCTTAGCTTTTTACTTCTCAGCAAACTTTGAGGATTTGTGACGATTTTCTGCCTAAAAAAGAATAATAATTCTGCATCATCAAATATTTGCTCACTTTTCAGATTTTCCTTGTCTCGTAAATGTTTATAGTTGGTCTGTTTAATTGACGATCCAAACAAGATCAATGTATTGTAATTTGTGGTTATATGTCTTTTAATCTATACATTTTCCCTCTTAATTTAAAGAAATAAGGACAGTGGTGGTGTAGAGTTTCCCATGTTTTGAATTTTGTTGATTGCATTCCTATGGTGCTTCCTATTTATAAAGTGGTAATTAGTTTCAGAGGCACATAATGCCAAGTTGTCTTTCACTTTATGATATTGAGATTGATCAGTGAATTATATAGTAGTGAATCAGTTTGGGTTTTGGCAGCCCTATTTGTACACTGGGAATGTTGCCATCGGCCATTCACCTCAGGGCTTGAGCATCCCTTGGTGAGCACTGTCCAGATCCTTTATTTTATTAGGGTTTGCAAAGCCCTAATGCCATCTAACACCGTCACTCCTCTGTGTTTATTTGCTTGATGAATTCTTTTTAACTCAATATATATTACCCTTTCCCCCACATGTACACAAATTTTCCTTCGAGTTTATTTTTGATTATTCTTTTTATAGAGTTTTAGGCTTGCTTTCTCCCCCAAAAGAGCAATAATGATTAATATCTTGGTTATCTCCATTCATCTGTCTTCTTAAGTGTGTTTTTTTTATTGGTTTTACCTATGTGCCTGTTTTTATTATTTTACATTTGTTCTGTTTTTCTTTAAAAAGGAAGCTCTCTCAGAATGTGTCCATTCTGTCATTTGATTTCCTGATATCCATTCAACTCTTTTTTTTCTTTACTGTGGGTTTTAATTTTTTGTCGTTTCAGGTGATTCCTTACAGTTTTTCCTTGCCTTACTGCACTTCTTTTTTCTTCATGCATTTCTGTTTTTATATGTAGAATCCATATCATATTACATTCTGTTGCAGCTATAAATTTATGTCCCAAAGTTTTCTTTTAGCTTATTTTATAGATAATTTCCATGTGTAACTTCTTTCTCTGAATCCTGGATGATGATTTACTCCTTATTACATAGAGTTTTTTTTTTTTTTTTAATACACATGTGAATTTTATCTAGGTGCAGTGTTTGCAAACAGTGTGAGTGAATTATTTTTTCTTCCTTTCTTTTGGGTGATTTCTTCTGAGAGCTACAGTTGGGGTGTAGGTTTATGTGATTATCCCAGTTCAGTCTCCTGTTCCTTATATCTGTTCCATTACACTGAGAGCTATTCCTGCCTCCATTTCCTGGTTCTCTAATCCTTTGAACCTACGAAATAATGTATACACATATTGCTGCTTATTCTTGCTTTCTTAAATGGAGGCCTGATACTTAACGGATGAGTTAAATTTCCCAACACTAGACAGGAGATGGGCATTCCAGGCAGAGTGACCGGCATATATAGAAGCCTGGAGGCATAAAGCAGCACAGCCTGTTTGAAAAATTGCTAAGTTTTTTGTACAAATATTTTTGTGTATTTTTCTAAAGTACATAATAAGGTTAGTTGGTGACTTAAAGGCTATGCAAATTAATCCCACAAGCCTTTGCGGTTCTTCAGAATTTTCTCATGACTTTAGCAGTTCAATATTTCCAACTACTAACAAGGCATTCTACCGGGCTCACCCATTATAATGAACCACTTTTAACATATTGCAATCTCTATATGTTGAAAGAGGATTCATTATTTTTTTTCCCCACAAATCATATTATTTTTCCTAACAGTAACTTTCAGTCTCTAAAACTTGAAAACCTTGGAGTCATCTTTAACTTGTGTCTTACATGGTTTTTCTCTATTTGCGGTGACTGGCTACGGTTGAGTCTCCATCTAGCTTTCTCCGTGACTCATCCCTTCTCCGTTTTTATATTGCCTTTTCTCTCATCTAGGCTGTTATTGTGCCAGGACTGTTTCAGCAGTCTCTACTTCCTGCTTCTCACCTCTTGCCTCTCCACTCCGTTTTCCATATGGCTGCCACATTTATGCTTTTTCACAAATGCTTATTTCTTTTCATTGCTCTTCTCTCCTGAACTTCTAGTGCCTAATCTACCTGTAGAGGGCAACATCTGAATTGTTTGGTTTGACTGTCTAGGCTCTTGTCACTCACTTTCCACAGCACAAACAATTTTGGCTAGACTGATCTTCTCACTCTGCCTTGGATATATTCTGCCACCAAATTTTATGCTTTTACTATTGCAATAGAGATTCCTTTTCCCTTCTTTTGATCTAATAGTCTTTAAAAAGAATATCAAAGACCACATAGATCTGAACTTTGAACGTAGTCTTATAGTTTCTGACAAGATGGCCTTGACTTTCAGAGTCTGGGGCTTGTGTGTTCTGTTCCAGTAAGAGCTTCTCTACTGTTTATAATTCTTGTTCATCTTTCTCTTTTAGTACCACTCTCTTTTTAGTGCCATATATTGTATCTTATTTGTTTACTGTATATTGTCTTCATACCTGGATTGTATGTTTCTTGAAGGTGCTTAATATCTTGTGCATTTAAATACTTCAGTGGAGTTTAATTTGAACTTTAAGGTCTCAAAGAAATTATTTTAACATATTGCCCTCTTACCATGTTCCTTGGGGAAGACAAAGTGATACAGTATTAGTTCAATTATCAGTTATGCAGGAGCCAACCAACTTTTAAGTTAATTTTCCAGATAGTTAGAAGTTAGCTCTTTAAGCACTTAAATTTAGTAATATTTCCACTTAACCATTTATTACTGCCTCTCCTTGGCAAGCACAGGATACCAATGATTATTTAACCTTGTTTTTGGATAATTTACTCATATTTGTGAGACTTATTCATTTTTGTCATCCTAGTCCTCAGAAGTACCAAACACATGGTAGACCTACATGTTGAAATTATTTCCGATTAAAGTGTCATTGTCATGATTTGTTACCATGCCATACATTCTATGGGAGTTAAACTTAATTTGCATATTTTAACTTTCTTGAAGCTTTTTTTTGCCAGTCTATTTTCTTCTTATAAAAGTAAAGTACAGAATCTATAGTTTCATGATAGACTATGATCTAATTTTTGAATTAAAAAGTGAGTTTATGTATATACATTCATTGAGATATATAGTTATGATTTGTTTACTGTATATAAATAAAATGCGATAAAAACTTAAAGTATTCAGATTGCCTCTCAGCTTTCTCATCCTTAATACAATCTTTGTTTTTATTGTGTCATTGCCTTTTTGTCATATGGGTGGCAGAGAGAGGCTGGACTAGTTTGAGAGACTTGATTAGGAGAAAGAGGCAAGTTGATGGTGTGAGAAGTCGGAGTTAGCCAGGGTTCTCTTGAGCTGTACTTGGAGAAAGCCAGCACTGAGAAGACCTAAGTGGTCAGCAAGGGAGGGGCAAGTAATTACTCTGGCCTCAGGCAAACAGAGACAGATGTCTATCTGGTTGGTTCCGATGTAAGGCTGCCCAAAAGGGCCCTTTGCCTTTTGTCCCCTACTATACCTCTAATCTATGTAGGAAGGGCACTCCACGTTAGAGCCTTCAGTTGTGAGTTAAGGCAAGATAGAGGAGAACAGCTACAGAGATAGTTCTGATCACTTAACAATCTTTTTTGGCAGACTTTCATTCTCTTGTTTTAGCATTTGTAACTGCAGTATTTAAAATAGAGCGGTCTCTAGAGTGCCTTCTGGTGGCGACTGCCAAGGGTTTCAGCACTTATGAACACAGCTGTTGGTTAGAATCCTGCTTAGTGATCCCTGGGGAAGCACATCGTCAGTTCTCAGCCTGGGTTAGTGTCCTCTTGACATTAGATGAGGTCTACCCAAATCACCTTAAATAAAAGGTCTACTTCATAATAGGACTAGGAGTCCTTTCTAAATACTTTCAGTCCCTCAAGGAACTGGAGCATCTGTTCTTGTTTTCCATAATTCCCAGGGTCAATTTTGTAGATTATTCTCAGAAATCATTCCATGTGAATTAAACAAACCCAAAAGTCGAAGATGTTTATAATATCACTTCTGAGTACTAATTACCTTACTGATCAGCAAAGATTTGTATCTTCTTAGACAAGAGACTCTTAAAAATCATCGATCTCCAAAAAATTTTTGTTTATGTAGGTTATGTTTATTGACATTTACTATATTAGAAATTAAAATTTTTAAAAATATTTATCAACTATTTCAGATATAAAAATAAACCATTTAAATATAAAAATAACAAATTATTATTTAGTTAAATAAATTCACTTAAAAATAAATGTATAACAAGTTAACATAAGTTATTTTTTATGAAGAAAACTATATTTCCAAAACAGAAAAATTAGAAGGGTGAAAGTTTTACATTTTTGTAAATCTCTTTAATAATATCCTTTTCAGATAATTGTGGCTATTCTTCTTTGATACTATACCCGAACTTAACAAATAATAATTTCTTAAAGATTTGTTGCAATGTGGAATCTGAAACTATATTAGCGAACTTTTCATACCTTGTACCCTTGGGAAGGAATGAGTATGTAAAGACAAATAACATATTGTTTGAACCTTGTAAGAGCCCTCTGAAGTCACAAAGCACATATTATTATTTCCATTTTACAGATGAAGGGATTGGATCCAGGAAAGTACCACTTAATAAACTCTCTGTGAGAGAACTACTTGTGGTTTGGAATTGCCTATCATGGGCTAAATTTAATGTGGGGAATAGATTAATTATCTAAAGGATAAAGGCCCTCTGTTCAAATTACTATGTGGTTTCTGTCTGTGTGATATATGCATTCTTTAAAACACTCTATTTTATTTTTATTCTAGACTTATTCAGGACTCTTCTGTGTAGTCATAAATCCTTACAAGAATCTTCCAATTTACTCGGAGAATATTATTGAAATGTACAGAGGGAAAAAACGTCATGAGATGCCTCCACACATCTATGCTATATCTGAATCTGCTTACAGATGCATGCTTCAAGGTAACTGAAAATGTCAGAATACTAAATACTCAATTTCTCAAATGTAATTAGGTGTTTTAAAAAAGATTAAACTTTTAAAAGGATTTTTTTAAAGATTAAAACAATAAATATTATAGAAAAATTATGAATTCTTAAGATCAGATTGGGCAAAGTGGCCATTTTTTATAGGAAACGAGTGTTTGTTGCTTCATTAATACTTCATGTTCATTTTTATATTAAAAAGCATCTAGTTTTTATATACATTTGATCTCCACCACAAGTCAGTATAACCAAAGCTCTCTTGCATTAGGTTTTAAAACCAATAAGAATAGCCAACAGGAATAATAGAAAAGGTGGATGCTTCATTAGGGAAAGAAAGATTATAAAATATTTCTGATTTAAATTCATGTAAATGATAATAAAAGTTAAAAGGCAGGTGTCAAGTTGGTTGAATTTTGATTGTTTTCTTTTGGATTTAGAATGAATAATAAATTTGAAGTCATTCATTTCAACCATGGCTTTAGACACAGTGGTTTACAGAGAGACATTGTTTTTGAAAACCAGAATATTGCAGTTTTGAATGCGTTTAAGACTACTTTACCTATAGGCCTTCCTGCTGCTATGTGAACTCTTCTGTAATAACTCTACTTCTGTGTCCTTTTATTTTTTTTTTTTAAATAAGTTCTACAAGGTATCATAAAATCTATCTGGCTCTTATAAAGTAGTCTCATGATTATCAGGAAAACAGGATATGCTGCATCCACCTATCAAATTGCATGTCATGAAAAGGCTATCTTGGTGACTGGGTGTGAGGTAGTGTGAAGGAATTAAAGTACAATACCCATTTCCTACTTCAAGTTTTATTTGGATATTTTTATATACTAGGTCCTCTGAGGCAAGTAGAAAGTACTTGAAGACTAGAATAGTGTCATAGATTGGTAAAGACAGGTTCAATACCCAAAATCAGCTTAGGTTTTAAAGATCGATAACCTTTCTTAGGTTCGAAGCCAAAGAATATTAAGAAATGGCTATGGCTGTGATAAATTGCTACTAGATAATGGAGAAAGAAGAATTATCAGCTTTGTTTTTGGTCCAGTGTCTCCGTTAAGAATAATCTTTATATGCAAAAAAGCATTTGTATGAATGAACAAACTTTGCCTTATATGGGAGAAGAAATTGGAAAATGTACACTCCTTCTGTAACTGAATCCATATTTCCTCCTCTAAACAAATACATTCTATAATTGAGATTGCGGACCCTCTGGTCTTTGAAGTATTATATAGAAGGGGAGTTTTCCAGAAGGCTGGGACAGGCTCACATATATAATTCTAATTTTTTAAAGAGAAGAAACTCCAAACTGCCAAGCTTAATACACCTGCAAGGAAAGGTTCTAGAAGCTACTAACAGTCTAAAAACAACATGAAAACATTGACCACATTACTTTAGCTTAGGAAGAAGGGAAATACAGTAAAAAGAGAATTAGGACTTCTACTTGGCCTTCCGTAGCTTGCCATGATAGCCTCATGGCTGTATGCTGAAAAGTTGTGCTCAAGGTGCTGATTAATGATTGGCCAGGCTTTACAGGGTGTGCGCCGATGGGCTTGTGCCTTTTGCAACCTCTTTATCAGTATACTGAAAAATGTGGGATGCATGCCCATAAAATTTGTAGATCACATGAGACTAGGAGGGAACATAAATCATTTAATGAAAAGAAACAATTTAAAAAAACATCTTGACGGGTTGAGTGGGGAATTAGATCTAACAAAATTGTTAGCAGGGATAAATGTTAATATCATTAGTAGGTTTGCAAGCCAACTATGTGGATACAGAATGAGGAAGATGTGGCTTATCAGCGTATCATACCATCATTAATGCTAGAATGAACATTTATTGAATATTACTATGTGCCAGGCACTGAGCTAATTATGTTATGTGTATTATTTAATTTACAACAACATTTCTATAAAGTAGATAGGATTGCTATTCCTATTTTACAGAGGCACAAAAAGTTAAAGATTTGACCAAGAAAATGTAGATAGTAAGAGGTATGACCTAGGATTCAAAACCAAGGCAATGTGACACATTCTTATCCATAAAATTTCCATGCGAAAGTTAAAGAGAATTACAGTAGTTGATAGTTTTGATTACATAATAATTAAAAAGTTTGATACAAAAAATAGAATTAAAAAACCCATTCTAAACATTTGTGTCATATTCCATTCTGTAAGCAGGGGGCAACCTGCCAACGTACTACATATGCAACACATTTGGGTTCGGACATCTACTGCAGTAGTCAACAGTACATGCAGTTGCCGATGAAGCTCATACTACCTGCTAATGGTGGCCAACCTAGGTTTTCAATTACAAATGTGAGCAAATAGCCTAATGTAACTGGGCCTGTGAAGAGCATCTGTAGCTACAGAAGGGACCATGCAGAGGATTCAGAGCACATGGTCCCACTGAACAGTGTTTCTTTGTTTGTTTAATGTAAAAACAGAAGAGAGCTTAACTTTCTTAAGTTTGGATTCTATGGGATAGTGTATCAAGAAAATGCAGTGCACCTGGCACAGTAATTGATCAAGAACTATTCTTTGAATGAATGAATGAATGTAAAGTTCTTAGACATAAACTTGATTACAGAAATTACAAACTCAGTTTTTATTAGATTTATACCTAAATATAACATATACTTTAATGTAACTAAGCATTATATGTTTTCAGAGTTAAGTGGAATGTAAAATTTTTAAATTTCCAGTTGTCTACTGTTAACGTGTAGAAATATTCTTTTTTAAATATACTGTATATCGACATTGTATTTTGTGACCTTGTAAAACTCACTTGTTCTGGAAGGTTTTTTGTAAATTGGAGTTTTCTGTATAGACAATCATGTCCTCTGTACATAGAGACAATGTTATTTCCTCCTTTCCGATACTATGCTTTTAATTTTTTCTCTTGCCTTGTGATGTTGAATAGGTGTAGTTAAAAACAGACATCCTTGCTCTGTTCCTGATCTTAGGGGACGGCAGTGAGTTTTTCCCCGTTAAGGATGATGTCAAGGAAAGGGTTTTTTTTTTGTAGATGCCCTTTATCAGGTTCCCTGTATTTCTAGTTTACTGAGGTTTTGTTTATTTGTTTAATCATGAATGGATGCTTTTATCAAATGCTTTTTCTGTTTTTATTCAGGTGATTATATCGTTTTTCTCTTTAGTCTGTTGATATGGTGAATTAGATTGTTTGCCTTTTGGATGGTGAGCTGACCTTGTGTTCTCAGGATAAACCACTTGCTCATCACATGCATTGTCCTTTTTATATATTGTTGGATCTGATTTGCCAACATTTTAAGAATTTTGGTGCCCTTGTTTATGAGATATTTGCATGTCATTTTCTTATTTATAATGTCTTTTCTGATTTTAGTATCAGGGTAAGGCTTGTCTCAGAATGAGTTTGGAAATGTTTCTTCTTCTGTATTCTGAAGAGTTTATATAGAATTTGTATCCTTTTTTTTTTTTTCTTAAATGTTTTGATGGAGTTCACCAGTGAAACTGTATTTTCTTTGTGGGAAGGTTTTTAATTACAAATTAAATTTTTTCTTTTTAATTGAGGTATAATTGATATATATCACAATATCACAATAGTTTTACAAATTCAATAGGAAAAGGGCTGTTCAGGTTATTATTTCTTCTTGAGTAAGCTTTAACAGCTTGTCTTTCAAGAAATCATCCCTTTCATCTTAGTTATCAAGTTTTTTGATGTTATGTGGTTCCTAAAATTTCCCTATTATCCTTTTAGAATCTATGGGATCTGTAGTGGTGTTTCCTTTCATATTCCAGATATTGGTTGTTTGTCTTTTTCCTGATCGTTTTAGCTAGAAGTTTATCAATTTCATTGATTTTTTTTTTTTAAAGAATCAACATTTCGTTTCGTTTCATTTTTTTCCTGTTTCCTATCTCATTGATTTCTGTTCTTTTCATTTCTTCCTTGTACTTTGGGTTTGATTTGCTCTTTTTTAGTTTTTTAAGGTAGGATCTGAGGTCATTGATTTAAAACTGTTTTCACTGTTGGAAAATATGATTTAATTTGACATGGATTTATTGAGTACCTTCAGAAATGGTATGTGGTTTCGGGGGTGGTGCTTTGGAAACTGTGAACTATCAAATGCATCTTTAGTCTTCAGAAGGCTAGTTGCATTTTGGAAGTAAAATTGTTTCCCTTAAATATCAATATAAAGCCATGTCTGGTTACATTAGTAGGTTTTTAGAGACAAAGATCACTGCAAACTGTTGTAGTGCTAAAGTTGGTCCTTGAAGCATATAGAGGATTCAGTGAAGCAGGAGAGAGGAGTGGAACGGAACAGTCACAGTTGGAGAGAATCTTGGTGGTTATGAAGCCCTTTCCCTTCTTGTACTGATAGTGAAACTGAGGCCCAAAGTTAGGACAAGACCAGACAGACCAATAACGAGAATAGATAAGTCTCACTATAAGAGAGTTATTTTGTTTTGTTTTTCGTTGGATGCAGGAGTGAGAACCATGGGGGAATGAAGTATGGAGCAGATTTGAAGGGTAGCTTGTGGTTGTATAGGTCTCAAATTTCAGACAATGATAATAGCATGTACAGAAGCAGGAAGAAAGCCATTTTGAATTAATTAGGAGGCAATTTAATTTTGGTTAATTTGTTTATGTTCGAGATTTTCAAAAATATATAAACCAGTTCAGAAAAGCCATAAAAAAAACTTGGCGCAGTGGAATTGTATAGAAATTGCTCAGACCAGAGGAATTTAGGGGTCTGAGGGTTCATATTTAGAGTAGATACCTAGCACTGAATTTATCTCAGCAGACCTTAGGCTAACCGTTAATTCTGAGAGTAAAGAAATATGACAATCTCTGATCTCAGACAGCATATTCTACTGGGCAGGCAATTTGCAGTATTGTTTGTCTAACTTCAAAATATGATTAAAAGAAGGCAACAGTGAGGAGCCCGAGAGGGCGTGGGAAGGTTCCCAAGAGGAGATATAGCTGAGCTGAGAAAGGATGCGGAAATATCCAAGTAGATGTGGATTTGGGAGGAGCATGTCAAAGAAAGGACATGGCATGACCTCCAGGAAAATTAACAAAGGCAGACATCATTTATGCAGTCTGGATGCTGCCTGAAGGAAAACTAAAGCAGAGGTTAGGAGCTACAGGCATACCTCATTTCATTGCCCTTTGCTTTGTTGAGCTTCACAGATGTTGAGTTTTTTTACAAATTGAAGGCAGGACCCTCCACTAGCAAAAAGATTACCACTTGCTTAGTTGCGATACTCACTTTATTGCGGTTATCTGGAACCCAACCTGCAAGAGCTCTGAGGTGTGCCTATATTAGGAAGTAAATTAGGCTTGAGGTTGCAGGCAGTAAATGTGCTCTTTGTAGAACTTGTTTAATACATAGAATAGGATGTGTAGTTTACTAATATCATATGAAAAAACTATGACATAGTGAATAAGCTGTTTCTCTTTCACGAATGTGAAAATGCCTGAGCTACTGAGATCCTCATCGGGCACCTGATGGCATCCACCAGAGGGAAAGCAAGCACAATGTAGGGAGTGATGAAAAAGGTACCTGGGCCAGGCCCCATGACCACAGTCTATTTCAAAGCAGTAGCAAACTTGGTTAGTAGTACTAAGAACACAGGCACTAGAGG
Organism: Rousettus aegyptiacus; assembly: GCF_014176215.1. Classification (NCBI taxonomy): domain Eukaryota; kingdom Metazoa; phylum Chordata; class Mammalia; order Chiroptera; family Pteropodidae; genus Rousettus; species Rousettus aegyptiacus. The sequence continues at coordinate 72,640,942 of NW_023416309.1, forward strand.
CAGACCTAGCTGGGTCTCTTCCCAGGATCCTTGCCCTCAGTAGCCATGTGACTTGGGAGGATGACCTAACCTTGGGAAACAGTTCTCATCTGTAAAGTAGAGATGATGATGCTCATTAAGTGATTGGAAATCATACATCCTATGCTGGTGGTTTTGTCCATGGGCTAGCTGTAGTTTTGAATTTCATCTTTTCATATGAAAAATTCAGTTGAATAAATTATTAATCACTTTAAAATCATGTTAGATTTTTTTCATTGTGCATTCTTTCCTTATTTTTTGGTATGTATAACATTTTGACTACAGATACTGGCTAAGCTTTTATATTGGTGTTTATCCTCCAACCTTCTTTTTTACTGTTTGATACTAGTTTTTTTGTTTTTGTTTTTTTTCTCCTTTAAGATCAAGTTAAAGATGATTCCTCTCTGGTTGTGGGTAGTTTTGGAGCCATTGAAAGGCATCGGTTTTCCAAACCTGGCCTTGCATCAGTGTCACCTAGGGCAGCAGTCCCCAACCGTTTTGGCACCAGGGACCGTTGCTTCTGTGAGAGTCCAATGCCTGACGACCTGAGGTGGAGCTGAGGTGGTGATGCTAGTGCTGAGGAGCAGCTGCAAATACAGATGCAGCTTCGCTCCCTCTCCCACTGCTCACCTCCTGCTGTGCGGCCTTGTTCCTAACAGGCCATGGATTAGTACCCATCCTCGGCCTGGGGGTTGCGAACTCCTGACCTAGGGAACTTTAAAATGGGATTTTTAAATCCCTACCCAATGATTTAGCAAAGGTGGAGCTCCAGGAAGTACATTGTTATAAAATTTCCTAGCTGAATTTGATAAGCAGCAGGGTTTGAGGATCAAGGTTAATTAGGCATGTAAGGTCTTGAAAGCCTAGGTTGTTATTTACCCCCAGAGAATCTGGCAGAAGAGTAAGTGAACTTGACTGGATTTAGGACTGTGTAATAGGGTTGGGGAAGAGTTAACTTGGCCCAAGAGGAGTAGAGTTATTAATATTATATAGGCTATTACTGCAACTTTATTATGTCAGATATTTTTAAAACCAGGCAAATGGTCACTTTCTTTTTTTTTGTTTGTTTTGTTTTGTTTTATAGATCGTGAGGACCAGTCAATACTTTGCACGTAAGTAAATGTTGAATGTTCAGATTTATTTTTGATTCTGTTGGGAAGTAAAGCAATTAATTTTTTACATGGAGGGAGGGGGTAAAGTAGAGCAGTAATTTTCAAGATTTTGAGGTAAACCTTGTAGTTATCATTTTAAGACTAAGATTATATAAGTTGCTTAAATTTTGTATTACTGTTTGGTTGTCATACTGGGCTTTTCATACATTTCATGATGTTAATCTGTGAAACTTACATGTTTAGTTTGTATGTCCAACTGTTGACCTGCTGAATGTTTCAGTAATTTATCCATGTTAGCTAGTAGACATTATTGATTATGTGCCTTGTGAACTGTGTGCTAAGTACTTAGAGAGTCAAGATTGAATAAAACAATATCCACAGAAGGAAATGATTAGATTTGCATTTTAGAAAAACCACTTTGGTGGTAGTGTAAAAATGGATTGATGGAAGAGTTCAAACAGGAAGACCAGTAAGGAGGCTGTTCAGTTATCTAGGCAGGAGTTGGAAGTGATTTCAAGTAGAAAACTAACTGGCCATGAACCCAGAGAGAAGTGGATGAAATTAACAGATGGACTCACCAGGACTTGGTGATTTCTATGCCTAAGAAGAAGTAGCTAAGAGAGAAGGATTTCAGGATGTCTTTAGACATGGGTAGGTGGGGCAAAGAACAGATTTAGAGTGGAAGATTATGGGTTTGGTCAAAGACACATTGACTTTGAAGTGCCTATGGCTTATCACAGTGGAGCTGTCCACTAGGCTACTGGGTATGTGGATGTGGAACTCAGGAGAGAGAGCTCTGCCAGAAATGCAGATCTGATGAGTCATCAGTCCCAATGCTAATGGAAGACATGCCGGTGAGTGAGATTGCTTTAGAAGAATGTGTTGAGAGAGAAGGCAGACTGTGAGATCCTGAGGAAAAGCGACATTTAAGAGTCAGGCAGAAGACGAGGAGATGCAAAGACCACAAAGATGGCTAAAATGATCTACCTTAGAGGCATGAGGGTGTGATGACACAGCAGCCAAGAGAAGAAAGACAGTTCAAGAACAAGGGAGTGGTCAGCAATATGAGATGCTGTTGCGATTGAGTGAGATATACAGAAACGTGTGCATAGGATTTGGCAGTAGGGCATGGCAGGTGGTGGCGGTGGACTGAGTGGACTGGGAAGGGAGGTAGAAGTCAGACTGCAGTTGAAAATGAAGTAGAAGTGAAAAAGTTTTTTAAAAACACCAAAAGGCCACTTTCAAATCGTTGAGAAAGCGAAAACGGTAGTACAGGCATACCTCAAAGACCTTACAGGTTCCGTTCCCGACCACTGCATTAAAGCGAGTATCGCAATAAACTTAAGTCGTAATGTTTTCCCTGGTGGAGGGTCTTGTGTTCAGTTTTTTAAAAAACTTGACACCTGTGAAACACAGAAAGTGAAGTACAATAAAACAAGGTATGCCTGTAGTTGAATAGAAGATATGGAGAGAGAATTTTTGTTATTGTTACTGGTGGTGTCTTAAATGTGGGAGAGATTAAAGAGATTAAAGAAAGGGAGATGGGGGCAGGAAGAGAGAACCGAGGGAGCAAACAGGGAGATGAGATCCAGAGTACGGGGGTGGGGGTGTCTGGGCAGGACGGGGTCGTGGGAGATGCCACTCCTCTCCAGGTCAGGGAGACAGATAGGTCCTGATGTAGGTAAGTAGGAATGGGAAGGCTGGGTATTGAGGAACTTCTTATCTAATGGTTTCCCTCATCTATAAAGTAGAACATTTGGTATCTAATAAGCAGGGGGAGGAGCAGCAGGATGGGTCTGAGGGGGAAGAGAGGTAGAAATAGCTGACACTAGTCTGCTTCATTGTATAAAATTTCTTCTAGAGTTGTTTAGCCTCTGGATTATAAAAATTAGTTTTTCCTAAATAACAAACCACCCAGAAATGAAATGGCTTAAAACGGTTTTCCCAGTAGTTGGTTTGGGCTCAGCTGGGTGGTTCTGCCAATCTGGGCCAGACTAAGCTGTCTCACCTGGGGCTCACTTACTGCATCTGTGGTCACCTACTAGGGCAACTAGAGGTTGGCTGACTATTGGCTGGGGTCCCTTCACTTCTTCTCCGCATGTCCCCTCATTCTCCAACTGGTCAGCCCTAGTTTTAACATGGTAGCAGAGTTTCAAGAGCAGCAAGAGAGCGAACTCCAATGTGTGACTGTTGTTCAAACAAGTTTCTTATTATGTCCCCCAGCTGTTCCATTCCCAAGCAAGACACATAGCCAGGGTCAGTGTGGGAAGTACTGCCAAAGGGGGTAGCTACAGTAAGGTGCTTAGACAGTCGACCATGATGGTATGGAGTGGAACCAGATCCAATCTACCAAAGGTGGAACAATTGCAGTTTTTGCAAGTGGGTGCAAATGGGGGCCAGTGGAGCGCGAGAATTGAGGATATTGACAAGAGCAGCTCTCACGATGAATCTGGGGATATGGGCAAAGAGGAGGAATTGATAGGGAGAAAGTAGACAGGTCAAAACCTAGAGGTCTTGATGAAATGTAACTGATAATCTTGGGGATACTAGAGTGTAGGAGCAGAAAGAGTAAGCAGTGTGGCCACAGAAGATGAGGTGCTAACACCTAAGGTGTGGCCACAGGAGGGGGATACCTGAAGAAGAGAAGTAGGAGGAGATCATCAGAGTTGAAGATGTCACAAAGTCAAGGGACCTGGAATTCGGGATGTGTCATTCACACGAGGAGTGGTAGGGCTTGGCCACATGCACAGGAGTGAATGAGAGCAATGGCCAGGGTGAGCTTTTTATAATGCTAAGTTATTTCACTTAAATGTCTTTATTCTGAGATAATATTCTTCCCACTTTTTTATAATAAAAAGTGCTATTTTTTGAAACAGAGGAGGGTTTTTCTTTGCTTTTAATGATCATGCTGGTCAAAATTAATCCGACTGTGAGAACCACTGCTACTGCTGTATATAACATCGGAGAGGAGGGGCTGAGCGGGTAGGGGCTTTTATAACAAGAAGGTCTGAAAGCAGCATTATGGAGGGTGAGAAGTATGCCCCTGACTTCTTTCTTTCTGACGAGTGAGAGAGTGTGTGTGTGTGTGTGTGTGTGTGTGTGTGTGTGTGTGTGTGTGTTGGAGAAAGGGTGGTGTTCACCTGAGAAAGCTGCCTGGGGAAGATCCAGGTTCCAGTAAGGCTAGCAGGAAGAGGGAGCAGAGCGTTCAGTGACAAGGCTGAAAGTATAGGTGACTTTGCTCACCATGGCCTGGGGGTTCCAGAGAGTACTGAGAAAACAGTGGGGCAGAGGTAGAAAATAACAGCTTTGTTATCTGGAGAAAGAAAACACAGTATGAGAGCAGAGTGTAAGAATAAAAGTGACCAGAGGAACTGACATTTGAGGCAGTGGACAAGGATGGCGGGGGTGTAAGTCTGAAGGATTCCCCAAAGAGTTCAACTCTTTGAGCCCCTGGTGGTTAGAAGAGGGGACTTGGGCCTTAGGGGAGCAATAGCTGTGGCTGGTACTTACTGGCTTCTAGTGGATTCTCAGCTCAGGTGGGCTGGCATGCAAACAGATTAGCTTCTAGACCCTCATCCTTGTCACAATCCCTGGGGGCTTCTTAAAGAATCAGTGTCCGATGAACCTTCCAGGCCTAGAGGACAGCAGATGAGAAATAGTATCAGACAGTTTACAAGTAATTTGATATTAGTGGAGCATAAGGTGTAAAATAGAGAATAAATGCCAGTTTAAACTCAACATGCCTAAAAATTAACCTTTATTCCTATGTAAACAAGACGCATCTCCCAATTTCCTGATTTCTGTCATTACCACCGTGTTTCAGGACTAAGGCTTAAAATCTTGTAGTCTGCTTTGACTTCTTTCTCTTTTTCATACCGCTGTTTCTAGTTAGTCACCTTACTCAGCATTTCTTCTTTCTTTTTGTCCCAGCCTGGCCCATCATCTAACGTCTGGCCTATTTCAGTGGATCCTGACTGACTTCCTTGCCTTTAGCCTCGTCCTCCCTCCGGGGAGGAAGTATGCCCACCTATTCAACAAATTCCAACCCACATTGATTTTTTTTCTCATCAGGTCCTTTTTCATGTTTACTGTAGTTCATTCCTTATTTGGGTCATGTGTATCTGTTTTATGACTAGTCAGTAAGGTAGGAACTGTGACTTACCTTGATTGCTTTTTTAAAATTATCCCCCTTGTCCCCCTGAACCTGGCACCCTGAACACAGTATGTACTTAGGAAATGGATAACATTAAAAAAAAAAAAAAGAAAAAGAAAAAAAAAAAGAAAAAGAATGACTCTCCTAAGTAGAAACCAAGAAAACAGGTTTAAGTATAGATTAGGTAGGAAGTTTTAGAAACTAATGATACTGTATGTATTTTCAAAGGGTAAACCTTTCTCATACTATTTTTAAAAGACATTTTATTTTGAAACTTTAAAACTACACAAAAATAGAATAGTATGTGATCCTCCCCCCAGCTTAAATGATTTAAAAATTTTTATCCTATATTCTTTATTTTTTCCTTTTTAAACCTTTGCTAATGTAGTTGCTTAAGTTTTTATTTTCAAGACAATTCAAAACTAAATTTTACTGAAAAATTAAAAGAATGGTACTTTAAATGCCCATATACCCTTCATTTAAATTCATCAATTCTCTCTCTATACACAAGTACTTTTTTTTTTTTAACAATTTGTAGTCAGTTGTAGACATTCCACTTTACTCCTAAATACGTCAGCAGGTGTCTCTCTTAAGGACAAGGGTGTTCCCCACATTACCACAGACCGTTATCACACTTAAAATTAATATTGATTCAATAATATCATTAACATTGGTTCAGTAAAATCACTGTTACAGAAATTTGAATATACAATCCATATTCAATTTTCTATAATAGTCCTCAGCGTGTTTTTATAACTCTTAAAAATCCATGATCCTATGAAGGATCATTCCTTGCATTCATTATATCTGTTAATTTTGATTCTGTATTCCAGAATAGTCTTCTCCCTGTTTTGCTTTTTATTTTTTTATTATGTTGGCTTGGATTCTTCCAAAAAAATCACTTATTTAGAACCCGATCTGTCAATGTCTTCTAAAAATTATCCGTTGCAGTGCAGTTCTGACATTGACTTCCCAGGGAAAAACTCTTCCACATGATGCCTGCACTACAGATGCCATCCACAAGCTCGGGTTCACAGGCCACGGGCATTTCTGACAAAATAACACAAATTTTGGGGTTGCCATTACTCCCTCAGATTCAGTAGTTCTCTAGAATGACAGATAAGAGCCAGCGAAAAAAAGACATAGGGTGAGGACCGGGAGGATCCCAAAGACACACTTCCATGTCTTCTGCACACTTTCCCTCCTAGCACATAGTTGTATATTTCACCAACCAGGAAGCTCACCTGAATTTCGAAGTGCAGAGTTTTTATTGGGTTTCATTATGTAGGCATGATTGATTGAATCACTGGCCGCGTTGTTGAATTCAGTCTCTAGCCCTCCTCCCTTTCCAGGAGGTTAGGCTGATAGCATTTGGATCAACAGCCCAAACTGCCCGTCATGCTTTCGGTCTTTCAGCATGGCCAGTTCCCATCCTGGGACTATCTGGGTGCCCACTATGAGTCACCTCATTAGCATAAACTGTCCAGGCCCCCGTGAATAACAAAGATGGTTTAAGGACTTAGAGACACCCTCCCATGAACCAGGGACAAAGACCAGCCAAATTCTTTATTATACAGCATGAGTTAATAAAGTCACAACTAGAATCTAGTCACTAAAACTCTCCAGGAAATGAGTATAAGTGAGTTACATGTTTTCTGCTTATGAGCTAGGGAGGAATAGAACGTGTGTGTTGCTCTTCTGCAGTGTCGTGATCAGGGTAACCTTGCATGCAGTAAGCAGAGAATCAGGTGCAGGACACTTAATCTCTTTGCTTAGTTGGTTTGAGAGATTGGACGACCATTTTCATGATTTTTTGGAATGTTTGGAAGCAGGAAACACTTGGGGAGTTAGACAGAATGAAAGGTTAATGAGTTCTAATTGACTTTTGTCACCAAAAAATGACCATTACCGACATTAGTATGTATTATTTGATGGTTATTGTGATTTTAGACTGATGTTTGTCATCAGTTAATAGGCTAGTATTTATTAGGTAATAGGCTAGGTAATTCTCATGGAGATCGGTTATCTCTTGGACACAGAGCAGCAGTCATCAAGTACCATGTTTGTTTTGTTTTGTTTTTCTTTCTCTCCCTCTTTTCATTCCTTTTTCTTTCTTTCAACTTTTCCAAACATCTTATTATTACTATTTTCACATAAAGCAAAATTGAAAGAACTTTGCAGGCAAGACCCATATAACCACTACCTAGATTCTACCATTAATATTTTGCTCTACTTACTTTATTATATATTGATCTGTTCATCCCTCTGTCCATCCATCAATCCATTTTATTGTTTGTGTTGAGCGGTAAACTTTTTCTTTTCTAACTTGGGCCCAGTGGTTGGGGGTCTGCAAATTAACTGACAGTAGACAGATTAGCAGGAGAAAAGACAAGGTTTATTTACACATGCATGTAGGAGTTTGGTAAGAGTAACTTGCTGAATAACTGGAAATAAAGGGCTTACACTATATACTAAAATTGACAAAAAGAGCGGAGTTGGGAGGATTAGGGTTTCTAGGGGAAAATATGGAGGATTCTGTTGGGCTTCATGATGCTAATGGAAGCTGAGTTTGCACTTCCTGGTGCTAAGGGTTAGTCTTTTGCCATTAGTAAACTCCCTGTGATGAGGGTCACTGGCATCTCTATTTTCTGGAGGCCCCGCTTAAGGTTAGATAATGTTTCTTTCTGTGGCTTCCGATTGTTCAGATGTTTTCAGTCAAAATTTTCATTCCGCTTTAATAGGCTATTAATCCCTTAATTTGATGCCTTTCGAATTGAATCGTAGACATCAGTATACTTCCTCTTAAATAACTTCAGTATACATAAAGCATATAATTAAAGTTCGGAATGTATATCTTTGTCTTTTGAGACAAAATTTACATGTAATGATATGCAGAGATCATAAGTGTACATGTATGAAGTTATTTGTGTAACCTAAACCTCTGTCAAGATAGAGAACATTACTATTACCATCACCCCAGAAAGTTCCCTCTCATATCCTTCCAGCAAATCTCTACCCCTCACTTCTTTTAGCATCATCATATTTTATTTTCTAGATACCACTGGTTATGATATTTATGATATTTAATAACAGATTTTGGGTTATGTAAGCTACATTGTGTCTTGAGAAATATGAAAATGAAACAGTGTATCCCTAGGTTTAAGAAAATATGATACGTCCTGTGGTGCCTTTGGGGACTCACCAAATAAAGAACTCAAAGTGTGTATAACTAGAATCTTCTTAAATTTAGTACAGAGCTGACCTAATTAAGTTTTTTTGTATGAGAATAACTGTTTAGTCAATTTCATCTAGTAGTTATTTTATACTACTATATACTACTAATTACATAGTATTATAAAGAGGAAATACAATTGGAAACAGTTTCTTTAATCAAGTAGTTTGATAGCTTCTGTTTCAGCTTTACTTTTTCAGTCATTTATTCTCTGATTTACCCCTCCCTCCCCCCCCCCCATAAAAAAGAGCACATAATTTCCCCTCTGGTCTTATCTGCCTAAAACCCTCCAACTAGTCTTCATTTCTGCAGACCCAGACCAGGTAGTGTGAGCTCCTGCTTAAGAATCCAAGCCCCCTGCTTCATCATTATTCTAGTATCCTGCCAAGTTCTTTGATGAAGACACTCAGGATTTCCTTTATCATCACGAACAAAGTCTTTCACACTTGCACTCCATGTAATTGGAAGTGAAATCCTGTTAAGAGTGTAATTCTCATGTTGACTTTCCTTCTCATTAGAATTAAATTCACAAAACAGTCACCCTTGGTGAGGAATTTACTCTGTTCTCTAAGCCTCCCTTTTAAAGAATACTGTTTACATTTTATGACTAACTTCTGGTTAACTCAAGTGTTTCTCCTTTTAAGTATATTTGAATATAATGTAACAATTGTAAAACAGTATTTCCCATAAGCCTTCTATCAGGCAGTGACAATAGATTTTTGTTCGGAATTTTATGTCATATACAAATATTACATTATTTATGTATGACATATACAAATATTACATTATGTAATAATTTTATGTCATATACAGATACTACATTAAGTGGCGATGACCAAGTCAACTTGGATTCAGAAGCTGATTCTTGCTTTGAGTAAATACCTTAAAAGTTTTAAGATAATCAAATCAATAGAATTGATTAAATAGTAAAACAACCCAGAAATAGATCTCAAATGTAGTCAACTGATCTTTGACAAAGGATTAAAGGCGATACAATGGAGCAAAGTTGGTCTCGCTAACAAACAGTGTTGGGACAACTGGACATCCACATGCCAAAAAAGTTAATCTAGACCCAGGCTATATACCATCTTCACAAAAATGAACTCAAAATGGATCATAGACCTAAATGTAAAATACAAAACTGTGAAACTCCTAAAAGATAACATAGGAGAAACCCTAGATGATCTTGGATATGGTGTGCCTTTTTCGATAACAATACTAAAGACATGATCCATGAAAGAAATAATGGAAAAGCTGGACTTAATTAAAATTAAAAACTTCTGCTCTGCAAAAGAGAATGTCAGGAGAATATGAAGATAAGCCACAGGCTCAGAGAAAATATTTTCTATAGATAACATCTATCTGATAAAGGAATGTTATCCAAAATATACAGAGAACTCTCAAAACTCAACAATAAGAAAACAACCCAATTGAAAAATGGTCAAAGATCTTTACAGACACCTCACCAAAGAAGGTATACAGATGGCAAAATAACCTATGAAAAGATATTCTACATCATATATCATTACCACTACATACCTAGTGGAGTCACCAAAATCTAGAACATTGATAACTCCAAATGCTAATGAAGGTGTAGAGCAAAAAGAGCTCCCATTTACTGGGGGTGGGAATGCAAAATGGTACAGCCACTTTAGAAGACAGTTTGGTGGATTCTTACAAAACTAAATATATTCTTATGATATAATCCAGCAATCGAACTCTTTGGTATTTACCCAAAGGAGTTGAAAACTTAAATCCAAACAAAAACCTGCACATAAAAGTTTATAGTGGTTTTGTTCATGATTGCCAAAACTTGGACGCAACCAAGATGTTCTTCAGTAGGATAAACTGTGGTACATCCAGACAATGGATTGTTATTCAACGCTTAACAAAAAAAAAAAAAAAAAAAAAAAAAAAAGAGCTTTCATGTCATAAAAAGGCAGAGAAAACTTAATGTATATTCCTAGGTGATAGAAGCCAATCTGTATGATTCCAACTACATGACATTCTAGAAAAGGCAAAACTATAGAGACAATAAGTCAATCATTGGTTGCCAGGGGGTAGCAAGGAGTGGGGAAATGAATAGGCAGAGCACAGAGTATTTTTAGGGAAGTGAAAGCACTCTTATACTAGAATAGTAGATACAAGTAATTATACATTTGTCTAAACCCATAGAATATACAACACCTAGAGTGAATTTTAATACCAACTATGAACTTTGGATTCATCCTGGGTAAAAAAAAAAAAAATGTGAGTGATATTCATAGTGGAGGAAGCTATGCAGGGGCTATATGAGAAATCTCTGTATCTTCCAATTGTGTTGTAAATCTAAGACAGCTATTTAAAAAAGTTAAGTCTTAAAAAATAGCTAAGGCAACAGTGTGGTGTAGATGAAATATCATTGTACTATCAGGCAGAAATCTGCTATTTCATGTCCCAGGTCTATCATGAACTAGCTCTGTGACCCTAGGTCAGTCAGTCAGCTTTTTTTAGACCTCAGATTGCTTTTCTAATGACTCTTTGTTTTAGATGTCCTCAAGTCTTAAAACTGGGAATTGTTGTAGCTGCATCTCAATGATAGCTATATTATGGGGAAAAAGAAGTATGCAAATTGACTTGTAATTAGAAGTTTAAAATGTTCTAGACAAAGGTGACAGGAAAAGGAACTAACATCTTTGCAAATGCCATCTCCATTAATCTTTGCAATAACTTCGTTATCCACATCCACATGTCACATTAACCAGGTCTTAGCTAGTGTGATGGAAGACTTGAACCCAAACCTAACTTAATTATAAATCCTCTGCTTTTTCTAGTAAGCTGCTAACAGAACAGAGTTTTGAAACTGTAGGAAATCAACTAATGGTATATATATATATATAAAATACATACATATTTTATATATATACATATAAAATACATATGTGTTGTTTTTCAAATTGAGGGTATCTAAAGCATGAACTTCAGGCAAAGGGTGTTTTTGAAGCTAGACTGAATTTGTTGTTACAGATTGTCAGAGAAAATAAAAAAAAAAAACTAATTAAGATCTGAGAAAAAGGGTTTCCCATGGTTCAGAAGAGATTCAGAGAAAGATCCCAGAATTGATTACATATTAATGATCTGCTTCACTGCTTCTTATTACTCTTGTTTTTTATGTTTTTGTTTTGGATTGCACACCTCTTTGAGAAGCCAATGAAAGCCCTAGACCTCTCTAGAAAATGCAAATACTTTCATGTTAGAAATTCCTGATCCTTGATGTCCAGATGTGTGCTGCAGCAGACACAGGGCAACGCACCCATCAGACATCTTGTTTTGTTCTCCTGTTGACCTTGCACTTGTACCATGGAGACCAGCGATGAAACAAGCAGCCACTTAAACAGTATAGAACTACTCTATCAGTAAATCTTGTGGTGTTGGTGGAAATGAGGTCAGGTTTACATCGTCCTCCTCGCTCTTTGAGGTCTTGTCCTGTTGTTCTTTTCTCAGGATTCCTCTAATGTTCTTCAAGAGAGGTCTGCTGAGCTTTCTGGGTTCGCTTGCCCTATTTTGTTTAAGCTGTTTTATTTTCTCTACTTCCATCTGAGACAGATGTGCCATAGCCCTTTTTAAAAAACCTTTTTCCAAGAATTTTATTCCTTTGATCCTGCCATCCCTTTCATATTTAAATCGAAGGTTTTTTAGACTTCTGTTAATATCTTTATCATCATCATTATTAATCATTGTCATAGCTGTTACTACTACTATTGCTGCCATTTATAGAGAGCCTTTTAGCCAGGTGCAGTGCTAAAGATAATGCTCTTTACATACATTATCTCAGTCCTATGAAGTAACTTTATCTCATTTTAAAGGAGTATAAACTGAGACTCAGAGACCTAAGTAACTTGTCCAAAGCCCCATAGCCAAGAAGTGGTAGAGATGATTTTAATCTAGGCAGGTAGGTCATTTTGACACTGCAGCCCATACTCTTATCCACTATTAATGCTATTGATTCATAAATTAATTTAGAGTTTAGTAATTCAAATGACCTCATGTATGGTGGATGAACAGTTGAGTCACCAATAATGGTAATATTTACTGAATACTGATCATGTGCTGTAGATGACTATTTTTTCTTTACAACAAGCTTATGCATTAGAGGCTATTATAGCTCCATTTTAAGATGGAGAATATAAGGCTCATCATCTCCCCTGTTGGGGAACTCAACAGTAAGGAATTGGAATACATCTAACTTTGAAACAATATTTTCCATGGCAAAGTTACCTTAGGCTTGAAACATGTAAAATGTAGCCGAATTCATAACCAGTTGTTGAAGTACAGCCCAGTAAGTGTGATGGGCACGTCCAATTGAGAGATGTTAGCTGCGAAACCACAGAGACAAACTAAGCTGAAAAGTAACAGTCATAACTATTTTTGGGATAAGTCATCATCAGTCAAAATGAGAGGCTCATTTCTTAGCGTAATAAAAATGACCTGTTTGAAACCAGCAGTCAACATTGTGATTAGCCTTGAAACACTAAGTATTTTGAATAAACTTAAGAACAAAACAAAGAAAACCACTACCATAGCTATTAAGAAATTATACTTGAGTAAAATCCAAATTCTCTCCCGTGACTCCTAGGTACATCACATCCACCCTGCTCCTACTTCACCAGTGTCTACTTTTGCTCTCTGTCGTACTGGTTACTTATATCAAATCCTATACACTGGCCGTAGTTTCTGGAATATGCCAAACTTTTTTCTGCTTTAGAGCTTTTATGTTTGTCTTTCCATTGGCCTGAACATTCTGCCTCCAACTCTTCACTTTCTAGTTCCTGCTTATCTTTCAGGAGGCTCTTCCTTGATGGTCACACCCACAGGGAATGGTTCCCTGCCCTCCTCTGCCTATTCCCCCTCAGCCTCCTCCTTGTTTCCTTTGTAACATTTCTCATATCCTGTAATCATTTTATTTTTCTTGTTTATTTTCTGTCTCTTCTAAACTTGAGCTCCGTAAGGACATGGATTTTTTTCATAGCTATATCTCTAACACTTAGAAGAATACCCAATACATAGAAGTTGATTTTTAAAATATTTGTTGCATAAATGAAAATTATTACCTTATCTATGTACCAGTGTTAGCCAGATAGAAAATAGAATGACGATGAAAGGACATTAATGACAGGAACAAAAAATATTAAAAAGAGCTTAAGAATAAATTTAATAAAACATGTGTAGGACCTATACTCATGTATTCAGTATTTATTGAGCATTTACTATGCTAGGCACTGGTTTCAAAGATGAATAAGACAAATGGTCCTTGCTTGTTTTAAGCTTAGAAAAATACAAAGTTACATAAGAGACAAATATAAAGACATAATTTCTCCTAGAAAATAGCATATATATTAATATTAATCAACTCAAAATTCCACCTGTTGTTTAGGAGATAGGGGAGGCATAGCAGAACAAAATTATTTGAAGTTTATTTGAAAAAATAAACCTCAGAGACTACTTAAGTTTTTTTAAAGAAGAAAAAATAATGGGTATTCTGATCAGTCATGTTTCAAAACTATTTCAGCATGGCACTGGCTTTTGAAATAAGTCATATTTCTAAGAAGTGAGTATAAGATAAATTAACATTTCATATCACTGGAGAATGAATGTCTTTGTGAACCACTGATACTGGCATGTAGGCTGAATCATTTGAGGAGAAATTAGATTAAAAATCTTTACCTCCAACCATAAATTGTTTTTTGTTGTTGTTCAGATTGGTTAAAGATTTAATTATAGAAAGAGAATCCATCAGAGTTCTGGAAGAAAATACAGATAGATTTAATATAATAGATGATATAAAAGTGAGAATATAGATGGACATAATCTTGGTGCAAAAAAAGGTCTTTTAATTTAAAGCATGAATAACAGGCAGAAACTGTTAAACAGTGCCTAAGATTTAAAACTTCTACATGGCAAAACAAAGGAGATAATTTTTAATATAACAATAGATGGTGTTAATAAGTTTAACATATAAAATATTTTCACCAAATAATAGGTGGGTCATATCTAGAATTATTAAATCTTAGAGCTAGAAAGGATCCAGTCCAGTTCCTATGCTTTTACAGATGATGATGCCAAGGTCCAGAGAAGATAATTGACTTATTTAAAGCCATATACTAGTTAGTCGAAGACTATACTTTCAGAGATCATTTCTATAGTTTGTTACAACTAGTTGGTCAGTAAGATCCATTTGCCAACCCCTCTGCAGCTGAGATTGTGCATATCTGGGTACAGAGAGTTAGGAATATAATGCAACTACTAAAAAACTTAAGTCATGGACAGTTCAAATAGTATAATTCTAAGTACAATTCCAAGAAAGGGTCAGAGTTTGTTAGAAAATTTAGATTTTTTTCATGCCTTTCATAAAACAGACCTAGAGAATTATTATTAGTTGGCAATGCATATAACAACATTTTTAAGTTTCTGGGTTTTTTTTTTTAATCTAATTATACATTAAAATTTTAATTTCAATCCAAATCGAGATTTTGATTGTCAAGATGCGTTTGCTTTGATCATGTCTTAGGGAACCATAAATATTTGAGCAGAGAGACCATAATTCAAGTATCACTACATGCTAGTAGCTTACGTGAATTTCAAGCCTAGTACTAAGTAGAAATCAGCAAAATGTGCTAGCCTTGTTTGAAAATATAAATCATATAAAGTGATGGCATTGGTCCCGCCCAGTTCATAACAAAATTCATAATACTCATTCATTTTCTCTACAAATGGCGTACTAGCTGTGTCAACACTGCACGAGGCTATGTGGATTAAAAAGAAGCCAACACAAATAAACAAACACATACACATAAGTAAACAAATGCACAGAGCCATGGTCCTCCTTGCCTGAGGGAGCCCAGTGTGTGAGGCCAGCAATCACTGTGGACATATTTAACAAGATGTATGCAAGGTACTGTGTCCAGGTATGACAGAGAGAACCATTGTTAGCCTGGTTTAAGGGATGAACCAAAAAAGCTCTAACTGGCTTAAAAGATGAGTATCAGTAACCCGGAGTTCACTCAGTTTCTTCAGATTAAATCTTCTTCATTAATTATTTTAGGAATTCCATGTCCAGGGCTAGATATGTTTCTGGTGCCGAAGAATTTCTTTACTAATGTTCTAATAAATTTCACTTACCTGGCAGAATCCCAAACTCCAAGAAGAGAAAAGTGTTGTGAACATTTTCATGCATCTTCTTTCTGGCATCTATCAAAAAAATTTTGGGTTAATTTTATGCCATTTGTAGAATAATAATCCTCTTTTTTATTTTATACTAATTCTCATTCAAGCTCAGTTAATTTTACCAACTGTAATTTTAGAATGTGTGTTCTGTGCTTTCTTTAAGGCAGCCTGTGTTAATATTTCTTCTAGGGGTGAATCAGGTGCTGGGAAGACAGAAAATACTAAGAAAGTCATTCAGTACCTTGCTCATGTTGCTTCTTCACATAAAGGACGAAAGGACCATAATATTCCTGTAAGTTTTTGTTCTTTTGTTGTTTTAAATCTTAGATTTGTTTTTTCTATAATTTCAGAAACAGTAAGGAAGCAAATCTACTCAGTGTGCTGCTGTAATTGACAGCTCTCTCATCTCCAACCACTCCCCACCCAGCAAGTTTTTTTCCACTTAAAAGGGAGCAAGTTGATCAGGAAATTGCTGTCTGCTGCTTATTCCAATAGGACAAACTGGAATTATGGTTTTGTCTTGAAGTCTAATTTTTTGCAAAAATTTCATGAGAGTTGTTGAAATTGATGAGCAGTGCCTGTGGAGACTTCTTATTTTCCATGGAAAGAAGAGCCTCAAATATTTTTAGCAGTTCTTTCTGAACTTTGCAGAGCAACCTGTTGCTACTACCCACAGCAGCTTGAGGGGAGGGTAGAAATTTGGGAAGAATTGGTGATAGAAAAGGGGTAAGAATGTAAATTTCAGTTATCCTTGATTTGGAAACATACAGAAGTGGTAGTTAATGCAGCCTAAGAGAATGCTAACCAAACTGGCTTTCACAGTTCTAAACTACACATAGACTGAGTGCTTTGGATGTGGCTTACTACTAGAAAAAGACCCAAACTTGCTAACATTTGCATTTATCTGTTTGTAACAAACAGCAGGAATCACCTAAACCAGTGAAACACCAGGCAAGTGCTCTTCTTTATGCTTCTTAGTTTTGAGTGTTTGCACTAATTTCTGTCTTTAGATTGAGTCTCTATTAGAAACAAATACCATTAGTTCTGAGTGAAATCTGTTATGAAAAAATTTTTAATTTTGAAAATTTGTTGCTTAGAGGCTTATTCTTTTCATGAGAAGCAGCAGCATGCCGTTTTTGCTTTAAATTTGTTTTCTAGATGAATTTTAATAATTATTTACCCTTTTATCATGACATTGAATCACATGTTTATGAAGCCTATAAACTCAAAGGTTCATATGTCAGATGCTAGGTGGAATTTTTTTTAATACTTCTTAAACACATGGAAGCCTAGCTTTATGCCATACATTAAATTTTGAATTTGGGCCTACAACTTTAAAGGTGCTACCTTTTGGGTTAACAAATGTCTAATCTATTAAAATCATGTGGCCTATATAGGTTTTAACCTAAAGGCCTTATTGTATTTAATATAAAATTAGAATTTTTTTGGCCACGGCAAGTAGCGGAAGACTTATTCTTCCTGATTATCAGATGCTCACCTTTTAGCTCCACAGAAAATAGCAGTGAGCATTTGCTGCTACCTGGGAAGAGAGGGAGGGCAGAGCTGAGCCAGATACCTCAGATAACATGGGGCATCTGTACTTGGACTTAATCCTTTCCCTAGCGTTGGAACGGTTTTGGTTTTTCTGTCTTCCACAAACACAATAATACAAAGCTAAAAAAAAGCAAGAAAGGATGTTGAGTTATGGAATTGATCTAGTAATATAAAGAAACTATCTTAAATGTCTATTCTAGAATAGAATAGAAATAAATAGGCCAGATACTAAGATTTTCAGATACTTTTCTTATAATTCTAAGAAATTCTCAGACCCAAAGCTGTACTATACCTGCGAAGGCCTGTGGTGTTCTCTCGTTCCGTTAGCTGCGGACCAGACCATTCATACAAATTGGGAGGATTAATGAAATAGTCATTATCCTATAGGTTATTTAAAAGGCTTTGCTGCCAGTTAGAGAAGGAATCTCTAGACTGGAAACTAGCTTTTCTTTGTGCTTTGCCAGTACATGTTACATGACCTTTTACTATGTACTTAGGTCACTAGTTAAATAAATAAAGTATAAATTTAGGTTTCCCAGTCCTCTGTGGAATACCTAAATCATTATCATTAACATTTTGTTTCGATGTCATTTTAAACTACCAAGTGGATCTCTGTTGTATGTGAGTAGCATGTATACCCATAGATTTTATTTTGGATCAAATCAATTCCTGGGTAGCGAGTTCTCTCAAAGAAGGCAACAGCTTCTCTGGGCCGCGCTTCACTGTCACTGTTGATTTGCATGTCTTCCTGCATGTATCTCCTATGCACAGAATTGTCAGTGCTGCTTTTCCCAAGTTTATTTTAATAATAATCTAGTCAAAGAGTAGCTGTGCTTACGTTTTTAGAAACATGAAAAGAGTACTGGTTCTTAATTAATTTTCCTTCTCTAGCACACTTAAGAAATATGAGATGCTCATAAGTGGTGGGGAATGATTATACCCTGGAGAGGGTCTTATCAGGAAATTACTTCTCTGTCCACTGTCCCTTCTCCCTCCTGGGGTTCCCCTATTCGTGACTTCCTTACTTAATTTTGAGGATGACTGCTTAAAGTAATAATTATAATGTTGTAAGTCTATCCTTTGCAAGGTCGCTATTTCTTTTGGCTTGATAGCACCGGTTTGTAAATTTTTAGCATTTTATCACTAGACAGTAGTATGAATTGTGAAAACAAAAAGGAAGGCATTTCTAGGCTCCCGATTTTGAGTCTTTTAATTATTTGTCTACTGGCTCATTCTTCTCGAAAAAATCAACTTTATTGAGGCTTAATTCATGTACCATAAAATTTACTCATTTAAAGTATACGGTTCAGTTTTTTTAAAGTATATGTAATTATCACTACAATTAATTTTAGGACATTTTCGTCACTCCAAAAAGAAACCCTGTACCTCATTAGGAGTTACCTTCCATTTTCTCCCAGCCTCTGAAAATCACTAATTTACTTCGTCTCAATGAAATTTCCTTTTCTGGATATTTTGCATGAATAGAATCATAGAATATGTGGTTCTCTGTGTCTGTTCTTTCACTTAGCATAATGTTTTCAAAGTTCATTCCATGTTGTAGCATGTGTAAATATTCTATCCTTTTTTGTGGCCAAATAATATTCCATTATATTAAATTCGTCACATTTTGTTTATCTGTTCATCAGCTGATGAACGTTTGGATTGTTTCCACTTGGGCCGTTATGAATAATGCTGCGATGAACATTTGCATACAAGTTTTTGTGCAGATATACGTTTTCAGTTCTCCCAGGTATACTCCTAGGAGTGGAATTGTTGGGTCTTGGTAACTTTCTGTTTAACCTTTTGAGGAACTGCCAAACAGTTTTTCAAAGCCATTTTACATTCCCACCAGCAATTCATGAGGGTGCCAGTGTCTCTATATTCTCTCCAATATTTGTCACTCTCTTTTTGTTATAGCGATCCTAGCAGTGTGAAGTAACCACTCTTTCTTATATTTGCCTTTGAAACTTAATCTTTATTATGGAAATATGAACAAATATAAGAGAAATAAATTTTCAAAATTAAGGTCACAATATTTAAATAAATGTTTACCTATAAACTTTCGATGTACTTTTTATAATAAAATTAAGTCTTATTTGGCTTTATTCCCTAGCCAACTGAAAGTATGGTTTCCGTGCCCTCTTCCGTCATCACAGGTCGCTGTTACAGACCCTCAAAGTCAGTACTGTGTTCAGGTTTTGGTGTGGCAATTTCAGAGAATACTTGAAAAAAAAACTAATTTCTAAAACTTGGATCATCCCCTAAGAATGATTCCTTCAAGCCAACCCACCTGCCCCAATGACTGTTGAGTCCTCCAAATCTGGATAACAGCTTCAGGATGATTTAGTATCTACTGGTCTAAACTGCCTTGAACTCAGATGAAAAGGTGATACATAGCAAGTAACAAGTACAGAAATTAGAGTCTGCCAGTTGATATTAGAGTCTATTTCTCAATACCTCGACTGGTTGCTGCTACCTACTTTCCTCCCTCCTCTTTTGGTCGGTGGGACATCTACAGCTTTGCCCTGTCAGGCCTGTAAGATGCAGAATGAGTCCTCTTGCTGGCCGAACTGGAGTTTTGAAAGAGGTATATATTTTTTTACCAATTTCAAACTCATCCCATATCTATCATTAGCAAATATGTATCATACACTATATAATAAAGAGTTTTCATTATGATTGTTAAGCCTTTAAAGCATCATATAAGTATAAATGCTTAGAACTTTTAAAATAATTTCAATAGCTGATACTGATTTTTTCCTACATTCCCAAATGACATTTCTCATTATCATATAGAATAGAAATAAGGAACATTGTCCATCCAATTCTAGCAGAAAGGTTAACACCTAGTTAACCCCTAATGGTTTATAAATGGCTTCATAATTTGGTTGAGAGATCTTAGCACTGTTTATCTAAACACGAAATTGCTTAACACAGGAAATGATCAAGTTTAGTAATGATTTCTTAATTTAAGACCATTTTTGTATGTTTTATGATATTATCTTTCTATCAAGCTTTTTGTGATTCATTCATGAATTTTCGAGAACTTTGCTTGGTCTTGTTGATGTCACAAATCCATTAGACAGTAGTAATCCCACAACACTATTGATGTAGTGGCCCCACCCAACAGCAGAGACATGGAAGTACCCAAGTCTACAGCAAATGGTCATTATAAAGACCCTTAACCCAAATCTTATTGTCACCTTTTTGCTCACCACCATTCCTTCCCCAAAGACTAATAGAATGCTTTAGGAACTCTGATTATACATTCATTCAGTAACATTAATGGTATATCATTTTGACCCATTACTCAGTAGATTCTCTCTCTCTCTCTCTCTCTCTCTCTCTCTCTCTCTCTCTCTCTCTCTCTCTCTCTCTCTCTCTCTCTCTCTCTCTCTCTCACACACACACACACACACACACACACACACACACACACACACAATAAAGGAAAAGAATAGACTTGGCCCAGAGAATCCTGTAGCCATGTCTAGGGAATGTTAAAATAGGATATCAGTACTTGTTTTAATTCCGAGTTAGAAAAACATTTTAAAGGTAGGTTATTATTTAAAGTATTTTCATTATGGTTTGGCAGGATAGTACATGTAATTTTAAGGAATCTATAGTCTAATTCATGGACTTAACAAATGTTTAATGTTGTAAAAATGATGGTCCACTTATCAAAAGTCATTGTTTCTGATGCTTTCTACATTCTGGTTATACATTCTGAGTGATGTAGAAAGGATTCTAGAGCCCAAATAATTGTTGCAGAGCCAGTATACTAAAGGCGTTGCAAGATGGTAGCCATAGGCATACTGGTGAACTGACCACTGACCTCAAGGGGAAAGGCACTCTGTTGTATAACAGAATAACTAACATTCTTCATTATGACTCTCAGTCATTAAAATTGGTCCAGAAAACCATGTTTAAGAAATTTTGGTAGCATAGAATATTTAGAAAGATTTATATCGGAAATAATCTGGTGTTTTGAAGTCAGTAATCTAGGATATTTCACAGTACAGGGAGCATATTATCTAATGCCGAGAAGTGAATTGGTACTTTGTAATGGAAAATTCCCATAGCTTGGGGTTCTCAAAAGGACATGTTCCTGACTGGTCTCAGTGGAACACAATTGTAGACTGTAATTAAGACCTGTGAAAGTCTGGACAACCCAGATATAAATCTACAGAGCAGACATATAAGGGGCACGTCTCCTAACTACGTCATGTGCCTCAGGAACACTTCCTCACCCTTCCAGCTGAGCAGAGGAGTCCAAACTGGGGTTGATGCCAAGATTATATATATAGCATATATTTGTTCCTGTTTTAGATTTGATTATGGTATAATGAATCACATAGCAATTGGCCATTAATTAACAAATCTTATGTGTGGCTCCTTATATTCCTTTTTTGCTTAGAGAATCACATTTGCTAGTGGTTTTTATTCCTTTCTTTCTTTAGGTCTAAAATACTGTGGGTATTTTAAAATATAGGGGTAAGATTTATGTTTGGAAAAAGCAGATTTGTTTACATCGTGCAATATAATTCTGAAATTATGGTCCAGGAATACAGCATTACTTTCTAGTGCTTTTCATGGCCAGAAATGACATCATGCTTTCCCATATAGCTTTCTATTGTGTTTCCTGATTAAAGCACATATTAATATACTTAGAGCTTTTTGTAAAATCTGTTTTATAGCCTAATTTGCATATATAATATAAGACACTGGGGAAAGATACCTTATATCAAATACTCGATACTTAGCCTTTTAAATTAGAGCAAGAAGTCAGTAGCATCTCCATCTTTGTCATGAAGATGAGGACATTGCTTTATCTACATCATTAAGATAGTACGTGAAACCTTTGGGAAAATGGCAATCTTTATACCACTAATTATAACATATAAGTATTAATATGTTCTTAAATTGTCATGCTAAATTTTATTTTATGAAAACCAGTTTCTCTGTTTTATTTTCAGAATTCTCGGTGTAATTTATGTGCTTGTCCTTAAATTTATCTTCTCTGATCAATGTGACGTTTTCTTCTTGCAGTCACTTTATGGATGCTAATTTTTTTTCGTCAGCAGAGCCTCTTAGGACCAAGAATAAGAAGCCAACAAAGGTTGCTGGATGGCAAACTAAATGAAAGAACTGAGGAAAAGAGGCAGTTTTTTTGTACTGTTTTTTTTTTTTTTTTTTTTTGCCTAAGAACTGAAGTAAAGACATTGGATTAATATACATCTGCTTTTATTTGTGTGTGTGTGTGTGTGTGTGTAATGTCTTTTAGGGGGAACTTGAACGGCAGCTTTTGCAAGCAAATCCAATTCTGGAATCATTTGGAAATGCGAAGACTGTGAAAAATGATAACTCATCTCGTTTTGTAAGTTGAAAAGTATCAGAAACTTAATTCCTCAGATTTTTAGTTAAATGTCTACATAATTAATTAAATACAGTACTTTCTAGATTTTCAGAAGAGGCTAATTGATGTAGTATAGAACAGTACTATCCAATGGAAATATAACACAAGTCACCTGTAACCTAAAATTTCCTAGTAGCCACATTTTAAAAAGCAATAAAATGGAAAATGCGAAAATAATTATAATCATATTCTACATAAACACATAATTATATTATTTGTATGGATTGATAATTATACAACCTCTCAACTTATTTTTTCATCTTTAATGGGGGATGATATGTAAAATTAGATGGATGTTTAGTACCTAACACAGCACTGGGTATGATAAATGCTCAACAAACAAAGTTGGTATTCAATGTAGTACATTGTTCTTTTCATACCTTGCTGTTTTTATAGGATATGGACCTCAGAATAATTTGTCACTACTCTTCTGTTTAAAAATTCTTCAGTTGTTCAGCTATCTTAATTCATTTCTCCCTTAATTTGGCCATCTTTAACAGTTTGCCAGAGGTTATCCTAAGTGATGGCCAAATCAGTATTAGTATGAGGACGCCACCCTCCCCATTCAAACCTGCTCAGAATCAACAGCTTAAATGGCAAATCATCTCTGAGCCCTTATTCAATACAATGGTCATTCTTTCAGTAAGTCTTTTGCCCTGGATTATAGTCATCAAGATTCAATAACCCTTTCCATGGTCAGTTTGGAGGGGGTCTTCCATTTGAGTTATTTCTGCTTAAATTGTTCAAGTGAATTGTTTTTTTTTTTTTTTCTCCATCTTCTGACATTAGAAATGTTGGTAAAAGTCAAGAAGGCCAGAATAAGAGAGGCTTCAATTCAATGGATAATTTGGGGGACTCTAGTATCATTGCGACATACTTTTTTACTCAGGGAATGTAAAGTCATGGTCTGCGTGCTAATTTTCTGATGACATGGTTTCTGTGATCAGTGGAAATGACTAGATTCAGAATCACAGAGGACATGGTAAACACACAGATAGCCAGGTAACCAACCCTCTTATGAGTTTGCTAGGGCTGCCATAGCAGAGTACCACAGACTGGAGGGGTGCTTAAACCACAGAAATTAATGTTCACGCAATCGGAGGCTAGACGTCTGTGATTAAAGTATTGACAGGGCTGGTTTCTTCTGAGACCTCTTTCCTTGGCTTGTAGGTGACCATCTTCTCCCTGTGTCTTCACACGGTCATCTTTCTATGTGTATCTGTGGCCTCTTCTTCTCTTATAAAGACACCAGTCATTTTGAATTAGGACCCTCCTTGGTGACTTCTTTTTAACTTAATAACCTCTGTAAAGACTTGATCTCCAAATACAGTCATGTTCTGAGGGACTAGGGTTTAGGATTTTAACACATGAATTTTGGGGGCAGGACTCAATTCAGAACATGGCATCCTCAGAGGTAGTGTAAGTACAAGAAGACTTCCAAGTTATATAAGAGATTTATGAGGTTGGAATATTGTTTATTCTTAATAAGTAAAATTTGAAGATTCACTTAATCCACATTTATTTAGTAATTAATTTAGCATTTTATGTACAAAGTGGGATAACAAATAGGCCTATGACAGTAGGAAGCATGGCTGTGACTTTTAGATTTACAAAAGATCTGGGGAAGCTGAGCTTCGTTTATAGAGTTTCTGTCATTCCATGGATCATCAGTATTGAGCCTGAGCCACAGTTGAATCTTAACTTCTTCCTACTGAAAGCCCTATGTTTAGTGGCTCTGTCATGGGGTAGAAGACACACTGAGCTACTAGCTTAGGTATGTGAATCTCTGTGAAGACTTTCAACAGCTTCTCAGTGGAAAATGTTTCATTTTACCACATAAATCAAGTTACCAGTCTGTTCTGATTTTCTCCCCCTAAACCATACTTTAAATTCAAAAGAAACCGTTTTGGAGCCCATTTTTCTTATTTTTACATAGGAAGGATAAATTGCTACTAACCAGTCATTTGTGTCCTTTGATAAAGAATGTAACGATTCTATTACTAAGTGATAAAGGTTCACATACTTGCCAGGATTTTTGTGTTTGAGTCAGACAGAATTACAATTCTGAATTAGCGATCTATCGCTATGTAACAAATTACCCTAAAACCTAGTGACTTAAAACATGCATTATTTCAGAGTTTCTGTGTGGTGGGTGGTTTTGGCTCTCTCCTAAGAGTGTCATGAGATGTCGTTGGCTATTGCTGCAGTCATCCGAAGGCTTAATGAAGCTCACTCAGGTAGCTTTTGGCAAGAGGCCTCAGTTCCTCACGTTGAAGGCATCTTCATAGAGGTGCTTGCTCCTGATATGGTACCTGGCATCCCACAGAGCAGATAATCCAAGAAAGAGCAAGACAGAAGCCACACAGTATTTTTTATGACCCCGCCTTGGAATATACCATCCGTTTAATATATTCTTCTGGTCAAACAGATCAACCCTGATACAGTATGAGAGGGGGACTCCATAATGACTTGAAGACAGAAGGTGGGGGTTACTGAATTCATCTTGGAAATTGGCTATCACAAATTATTAGACAGATTTCCATATTGACATATATAGATTATAAGATGTAATTGCATTGTTCTAGATCAGTGGTTCTCAATAGGGGGCCCCATGGGGAATATTAGGTAGTGTCTGGGGATGTTTTGTTTGTTAGGGCAGTCACATAGTGATGTGTATCTGACATCTGGTGGCTAGAGGCCAGGGATGCTGCTAAACAATCTACAGGACAGGAGCCCACAGCAACGAATTATCCAGCCCAAAATGTCAGTTATGTTGAGGTTGAGAAACCCTGCTCTAGCTTGTTCCTTTAAATTGTAGTCTAAGTTAATTACTTTTTTTTAAAATTTACTTGCAAAGTACTTACTGTACATGAGTCTCCCAATGCTTATTATTCACACATGCTATTCCAAAGATTGATATAAATAACTGTGGTAGGAATTTATACATTCTACTGGTAGGAAGAATGTCTTAGGTTGTTTTCTACTAAGATTGATTCTAGCAAGAATCACGTATCTGTTCTAAATTCTGAACAAACCATGTTTCAGCTAATGTTTCACCTTCCAAAGTGCTTGTACTGTATAATCTTTAAGTATGCTCAGTCTAATATGTTAAAAGCTCATCATTTTAGAAAAAATATTTTTGATTAAGGCAATGTTCTTAGACATAGCTATGCATTCAACCAAGAAACAAATGTATGTTTAAATTGTTGACTTTGGGCTTTGATTTTTAGAAAGTCAACTTTATATTGATCTTTATATGATCTTCTTTCAAAGAAATAGTTTAGTAGCTAGCTATTATCATAAGGCATTAATGACACAATATTACAAAAAGTGGTTGATTTTAGTTGTTACATAAAAAATAGTTTAGTAATTTGTTTCATTGACTAATGTTCAGTTAAAACATCCCTTAGCAGTTGTCTGTAGCAGTTGCCAATACTTTGATCTCAGTGGTTTAGCCAGTAGTCAGTGTAGACTCATTTTTAAATTAAATTTTATATAATTTAGATTTTTTGTTGTTGTTGTTATGCAATTCATTTATTAAGCGCATATTCTTTGCCAGGCACTGTGCTGCTTAGTTGTTCTATTTGGATGTCTAATAAATTTCTTAAATTTAACATATTCCAGACAGAACTTTGTCTTTTCCATCCAGAATTTGTTTCTTAAGTCTTATGTCAACATATGGTACCATCAAAATCATCCAGTTACTTAAGCATAAAATAAAATAAGAACAAAAACCTAGAAAAACAAAATATCTAGGAATAATCCTTGATTCAGCCTTTTTCTCATGGAATAAATCCTATTGGTTACATTTCCAGAATGTATTTCAAATCTGTCCACATTTCTCCTTCTCCCTCTTAAACACTCACTTAGTCTAAAACTCTGATAAATTTCCTCTCTTACTATCACAGTGTCCTATCGATTTCCCTTATAGCACTTGTCACAATCTGTAGTTAATTTCTCTGCTTGTTCATGGCCTCTTCTGTTAGAATGTAAGATCTCCGACAGTAGGGACCTTGTCTGAGTTGTTCTCTGGATCTTTAGTTCCTGGCGCTGTGCCTCTTACATGTAGTAACGTAAGTGTATTTATGGGATGTATTTAGTTAAAAGGTGGGTTGCCTGCTAATTGCTAGACATCTTCTAAACCCTGGGAATATATCAGTGGACAAAACCAAACTTTCTAGCCTCATAGAGCTCACCTTCATTCATTTAGGTTTTAACTTTAATATATTTTCAACAAGAAGATATAATGTACAGTTGAGTTCGGGGAATGTATTGCATGGACTAGACCCTGTGCCAGTACGCATGACCCAGTTTTAGAAGCATGGGCAGAAGATGTGTGGGAGGCGATGGCTTTTGGGACAGGCCAGACCTTGGCTTAGGGATGGTGTTGTACCCCATACTGGGAGAGTAATGTGATATTAAAAAACGGGTTGGGTGTACAATGGAATTTCATGTAGTCAGTATTTACAGGCCACGTGCTTGCAATGAAAATATTTGAAACTGTAAACTCCACAAGCTTTAGAATCCATTTGTTTCCATTTCTTTGATCTGATATAGACAAGTAATTTCCTGAAGAATATCTTTTCTTTCAAAGATGCTAACATATGGTTTGTATTAAAGGGGATTCTTTAGGAGAGCATTACCCTTATGAAAATAATCGTTCACAGTTACTCCAGTTCTGTTTATAGAGGAGTAAAATGCATTCCAGATGGAGGAGATTTTATGTAAAATGAATCTCTTGTAATGAAACTTTAAAAACAGGGACTTCGATTTCAAAACGATTGTATCAGCAGATACATCTTCCCTCAGAAAGTTTTAGTAGGACTCATTTTCTGTATTTGCACAAATCTTTTTTTTTTTTTTGCAACCTTATTTAAGCAAAAATTTTGGCAATTCACAAGTTCTTGTGCTTCTTGCTAGATAATTAGCCTCCAGTTGTTACAACTAGATAAAGGCTCTAGGTATCCTCACTATTGCTTAGCTACCAGATTACAATGAAAACAAGCCAGAATTCTATACCCTCACATATATTTATTAGCAAGCAAACTCTGACAACAGTTTTGTAAGTAAATTGAATGCAGTTCCTGCTGTGTCAGTCTTTAGTATTCTCACCTAACCTTTCCCTAAAGATTTACTGAGACAAATGTGACATTGACAGAGACAGTCTGTACCAGGCAACCAGCATCTTCAGTATCAGTGGTTGTACACAGTCATTTTAGAATCGAGCCCTAGGCAGCCTTCCCAACACTACAGTCAGCCTTTCTAAAGTCTTAACACCTTGTTCACACCAGAGTCAGGGGATGTCTGTCTATTTCCAGTCAGTCTATGTCTCTTAGTGCCACTCACTTTACTCCAGGAATTTCTAATACCCATTATACTATGTAACAAGGCTACCTAGTTAACATGAAAGCTCATTTTACTAATTAACAGAGCTTCTGGTGCAGTTTGGAGATTAAGATAGCTGAAGCATTTAAAATAGCCATCTGGCCTTTGGGTTAATCTTAGCTAATTACTCCTAGAGTGTGTTTTCCCATTTAGGGTAAATAATTGCCTCTCGAGTAGAGATTTTTACTGGAGTAAACACACATACATAGCACACTTTGTTGACGTGTTTTAAAGTAAATTACAGATTTTATAACAACTGTAAATACCAAATGAGGAAGGGGAAAAATATTTTTAGAGCGTGAAACAAACCTGCATTGCCCCTGTAGTAAGTTGCTGACAATCTAGGTGTAATTATTACAGATACTCTATAAGCACCAAGAAAAGGTTTGAAAAAATCAGTGCCAATTAAGAAGGAATAAAATTGTTTAAATAAGCTAATTTTCTTACTTTTTTCGTAACAGTATTAAAATATACACGTTGTGCTCTTGCACCTTCTAAGTGAAATTCTTAATTTCTATTTTACCTAAGAGAGAATATTCAAATTATTTTTGCTGTCCAGAGCTCTTGCAGGAAGTATATAGTCTCAGTTGTTCTTAGATTGGTATTCAACATACCCGTGATGTCAAAATACATACTCTGTAATTCATACATAACGTACTTGTCATATTTTTGTCTTTTTCTTTGTTTTTATTGGTGAAATTCTGGTCGAATGTTCTGAGTACTGTAATCTGACCTGTGTGAAAATCAAATTTGGAGTTGGCATTTTCACTACAAGTTTCTTTGCATAATGTTTATAAGATTAGAGGATCTACTTAAAAGTAAAACTCTTTATTTGTTTTATATTTTAGATTTTTATTTTAATAAAAATCCTAATTCTCAAAGAGTATTATATATGTGAGGAAAAGGCTTTTTAACATATAGATTTTATTCCCTCCCCTTTTGTCCCTCCAAGACTGAAGTAATTTCATATCCCATGGCCTGCTTCTTGCCTCATTTGTCAGGATATCCAACATTAAGGGGAATATATAAATCCTAGACTGTTTGATAGTCAGCAAAGTATTTCTTTTAGGTTCTGAAATTTTATTTTGTCACGTTGTTGTCAAAATGCTCTCTTAATATAGCTAAATGTAAATGTTGCTTAGCATAGAGAGTTGATAATTTTCAACTTTGTGTTTTTGTTAAAGTGTTTTTAAAATAGAATCAATTCTAGAACTCTGGCTTATAATTATACCCAAGCTTTATTGGTGACTTGTTTTCAGAGATACTAGTTTCCTTTGGGTATATATAGAAGAAGTGAGGGTTGGGGTGGGGGAAGGTTTGGAGGGACACCCCGATCCACACTATATCCTCCCCACACTGCAGGATTCTACTGCCCCATCTTTCCTCGTGTCATTACTCTTTGCCTGACCATTTTCATTTGGCCAAAAGATGCTAGCTGTAATGGCTAGAACAACTATGGGCACCAGTTGTAAAAGGACTAGGGAATTGATTTGACTAGGGAACTGATGAGGAAATTAGATGTTGTACATTGGTGACTTTGTTTATTCAAGTAAGTAAACATATGTGTAAATTATGTTGAGACATTTTCTTTTAGGTTACCTTTATTTCTTCTGTTTCTCTTTTGAATCTGACTTCCTTTCCTATTTACCATGAAGTAAGAGAAAAACATAAATTCACTATATATGAAATGTTAAGTTTTGTATTTTAAAGTTACTAAAGTTCAAATGTATCAATAACTTTATCTTATTTCCCAAGTAAAGGATTTATTATGTTTAATGAATTTTGAACCTATAATAAGTTGAAAGCATAAACAGCATGTCGATATATACCTACCTAATAAAGAAATTAAACAGACGTTGAAGTCTGAAAGTTTACATTTCTATGTAATGCATTTTTTTAAGTGAAATATTTTTTCGATAAGAATTAGGTGATACCGTATGATTTTGATTAACTTTTTTGCAGTGTTTAAATGAAAAGTTTGAGGAAGTATTTCCTTGAACAGCTATGTTCATTGGCAATGTATGCTTTGCAGCTTTGAAGTAATAACATTGTCTTTTGACTACTGTCTCTTAAAATAGCAATTTTTTATTAACTCAATGAGGTATTATATAGCTAATATAGCTGTTTAAAACTTATAAAGAATTTTAACCCTCAGTATAACTCAGGACCAGATTTTAGTTTTTGAGTTGTTGGGTTTTTTTGTTTTGTTTTGTTTTTCGAGCAATTCCAACTATTTGTAAGGACTAATAATTTTTCAACTTTATTCTTTCTTAGGGTCTTCCAAAGAACAAAGAAAAATGTACTTATTTTTAAAGTAGAGTAAAACTCATAATTACCAATGAGTCCATTGGACCATTTTATAAATCTGAAGGTGTATTATGGAGTATTAGTGATCATTTTTTTATATCTTGAAACATTTTGCTATTTCATCATCCTAGGAATTGGTTCATCATTGCCCATCAATTATTCCCAAAGATGTTTAAAAAAATGACTAAAATAATAAGAATAATGGAATTGCCTAGAAGGATGCTACAATAGTGACGATTGCATCACCCTTTAGTTTGCTTATTGTATTGCCCAAAGTATTGCACCATCCTTCAAGAAGGTATGTAAGAAGACTAGAGACACCATCTTTGTAGTCTACTTTTAGCTTTCAGTGAACATAGTTGAAAAGTCAGAAGTTTTCATTTTCTAGTCATAATGGCAAAGAGAAGAAAAATAATAGAGGAAAATATTAGATGAGTCTGAAGATAAATGCAAGAGACAGTTAGCACTACAGACTCTAAGGTGATGGTGAAATCGATTCTATAAGTGAAGTCTCAGATGATGATAGCCTAGAATTTTCTCAAACTCAAGAAGAATCTGTTTCTAAGGACAGGAAGGAAACATGGCATTAGTATCCAGTTAGTTATTCAGTAGGAAGGACTTTCTTACTCAGTATTTTTCAAAAAGAATCTGGACCATCTTTTGCTAAATGGACTTGTAACAGTATTCTTTCATCTTATATGTTGTTTGTCTACCACAGTTTATCTGGTATGGTTTGTAAGAGGACAAATGCTGAAGGCAGATGTGTGTATGAAAGTTACTGGAAGGAAATAGATGATGTAGAAATGAAGACATTCATTGGATTGACCATTCTAATTGGTGTTTGTAAATCTAACAATGAAAATGTTTTACAATTATAGAGCAAAAAAAGTCCTTCCTCTGTTTAACAAAATTATGAGCTGTCAAAGGTTTTAAATGTTCTTCAGGCATTGAATTCTGTCAATGCAAGAAGTGCAATAGTGAGAACCTATTGGCAGATGAGAATAAAGGTGTCACATTGAACAGCCGTTAGTCTAGAATGTTGTATCTCTTGCAAATAATGGCATTTTCCCTCACAACTTAGAGGTCGAAATCATATCTCAGTGTATCAAGGACTACTACTCTTAGTAGTTGTTTTATTTTAAGAGAACTTAAAAATAAACAAGCACAGAACCTCCCTTTAAATTACCATTTAGCTAAAAGCATTGATAAACCATAAGACTACTAGGTTCTAAAGGCAGTCTTTCTGTGAAGCCCTCCTCCGTGTCCCATACCACCTTTAGTCCTTTGGAAATGTCCATACCATGTTGTTCTTCAATTGTTGAGACAGCACAGTCTCACAGCTCTACCTAAGTTTGGGGGGCATTAGGTCCATACTCTCAATGCCATAAATATGTTATTTGTGTAAAGTGGTTATTTGTATAAAAGTCATACATAGATAACATTATAAGAGCCTATCTCAAGGAGGGAAAATTATTCTCCCATTTACGAAAAAAATACAAACAAAACTTCCTCTCCCTCCCTCCCGTAAAACAAAACTAGCCAAACAAACAAATCGTCATTTTGGTTTTGCAACTGTAGAAGAAAAATGCCAAATTTTCACTACCGGTTGTTAAGCAACCTCTTAAAGATGGATTTGCATTGTCTGGATGGAATTTAAATTGTTATTAAGTTCGGATGGTATAAGATCAACTTTTAGACTAGAGGGCATGGCAGGTATTGGTGACTGACACTATCCTAATTTCCCAGGAATGTTCCAACTTCATATATTCTATTCCATTGTCCATGTATACTCAATTATAGATGTTAGACTCATGTCCAGAGATTTCTTTGGTTTAGCCAATGTTTTGATAATTTGTTATGTAGAGTGAGAGTGACTGTATACATGCCTGTGTGAGAGGTGGTAAGAGGCTATTTACAAAATGCTTTTGCTTCCTACAGTCTTGGTATTTACCACCTCCCTTTTAAACACTTCAGAGTTTAGTGGCATCTGAAGCAGACCCTTAGTGGACTGTCTGTTATGATGGCATAATACCTTAGGTGTGTCAAACCAGCCATGCATTTCCTGTGCAGAGCAAGGCTTTTCGATAATATAAAATAGAATACTTACATGTTGGTGGGGCAGAGTTAGAAGGACATTTTGTAAATGGTGAAGGGATTTTTTATATTAGGTTTATTGATTTATATTTTTTATACAATAAAATTCACTCTTTTTAAGTGTACAGTTCAGCGAGTTTAGGCAAATGTATACAGTACTATAACTAGCACTGGGGTCCAGAAAGAGAATATTTCAGTTACTCTAGAAAGTTTCCTTTTGCCTTTATGTAGTAAATTCACTCCTTCTATCCCTAACCCTGATAACCACTGGTCAGTTTTGTTTTCTTTAGAATGTCAAGATAATGGAATCATATAGTATGTAGCGTTTTATGTCTAGCTTCTTTCATATAGCATGATACTTTTTAGATCCATCCATGTTGTTGGGTATATCATTCATTGGTTTATTCCTTTTTATTGCTGAATAGTTCATTGTATGAATATACTATGACTTCTTTATTCATTCACCACTTGACGGGCATTTGGGTTGTTTCCATTGAGGGCCATTAATAATAAAGTTGCTATGAATGTTCATGTGCAAGTTTTTGTGTGGGCACATGCTTTCATTTCTCTTGGGTAACTACTTAAGAGTAGAATTGCTGGGACATATGGTAACTTATGTTTAATTTTATAAGAAACTAGCAGTTGTTTTCCAAATTGTCTGTACCATTTTGCATTCTTACTAGGGTTGTATGAGAGTTCTAGTTATTATATATCCTTGTTGATCTTTCTTAAAAATTTTAGCCATTCTTTTAGGTATTCAGTAGTATCTCATTGTGTCCA
This sequence comes from Rousettus aegyptiacus, assembly GCF_014176215.1. Taxonomy (NCBI): domain Eukaryota; kingdom Metazoa; phylum Chordata; class Mammalia; order Chiroptera; family Pteropodidae; genus Rousettus; species Rousettus aegyptiacus. Next base: position 72,674,196 of record NW_023416309.1, read on the forward strand.
TTTTGATTTACATTTCCGTAATAACTAATAATAATGAGCATCTTTATATATACTTATTGACCATTTACATATCTTTGATAAAATATCTGTTTAAATCTTTTATCCAGTTTTTGGGGGTTGTTTGTCTTGTTATCAGGTTGTAAGAGTTCTTTATATATTCTGGGACCAAGTCCTTTATCTGATAATGTGTTTTGCAAATATTCCCTGCCAGCCTGAGGTTTTTCTTTTTCTTTTCTTTACAGTGTCTTTTGAAGAATAGCAATTTTAAATCTTGACAAAATCCAGCTTATCAATTTTTATTTTTCTGGTTCATGCTTTTTGCATTCTATCTAAGAAATCTTTGTTTAATTTAAGGTCATAAAGATTTTCTCTATTTCTTTTAGAAGTTTTGTAGTTTTAACCCATATACTTAGATCTGTGATCTACTTTGAGTTAATTTTTATGTATGGTATGAGTTAAGGGTCTAGGTTCTTTTTGTTTCATTTTACATATTTGTCAAGCACCATTTGTTGAAAAAAATAAGTCCTTTCCCTGTTAAATTACCTTGGCACCTTCAGTAAAAATGACTTGACCGTACATGCATTGTCTATTTCTGAACTCTATTCTGTTCCATTAATCTGTAATCTCTATCCTTATACCAATACCACACTGTCTTAATAAACTTTTAGCTTTTTTGAAATTGAGTAGTGTAGTCCTTGAGCTCTGATTCTCTTTCTAAAAATTGTTGTGACTATTCTAGGTCATTTTCAGTTCCCTATAAATTTTAGGATTTTGTTATCCATTTCCACAAAGAAAGCCCTCCAGTCCTTAACTATTCATGTGATGAATAATAGTGTTATCAGTCGCTGTCATGGAAGAAACCATTCTTGATCATTGTTATGTTTCTTTGTTTTGCAAAGGGTTTAATTTGGCCTTTTATACCTATACTCACGAGTTAGATATTCGCTTATTTTTTTAACGATATATTTACTTGTTTGGGTATTCAGTATTATAATAATTTTATAAAATTAATTTTGAAATAATCACTGTTTTCTGTTTCCCTAAAACAGTTATATAGTAAGGCAACTAAATATTCCATAGGAATTTATAAAACTATTTCATTATTTTTTATGATTATAGTCTGTTCAAATTTGTTCTTGTTTTTTTTCTTGAATGAATTTCTATTTTCCTAGGAAATCATCTATTTTATTCAGTTTTTCAAATCTACCATTATAAGGCTGGATGTATTGTCGCTTTGATGCTATTAAAATCTTCCATATCTCAGATTATTTAGAAGAGTTTTTTAAAAGTTCTAAATGATTAGGGTTTAATTTTTGTTACGTTCAGTTCATGAAGGTAGCCTATCCTATTGCTACTGTTTTGGAGTTTATTAAGGCTTTTTTTCTTTCTTTTTATTTGAGGCAATATTTAAGATCCATTTTTGTAACCAATTCATGGATACTTGGCAAGGCACATTGACTTATTATTTTGTGATAGTGTTCAGATTCTCTCTGTCTTTATTTTCAATTTTCTTTTTATTTTCAGGGCAAGTTTATTCGGATTAACTTTGATGTAACTGGCTATATTGTTGGGGCCAACATTGAAACATGTATCCTTTTTCATAATAGCATATTCCAAAATAAAGAAGCATTTAATCTTCCTACAGCCTCAAGGCAGGCAATCCTTTGTGATATCACTCTCATAATCAAGATGATAAAACTTAAGCCCAGAGAGATTGTCGACTTGGTCAAATACTTTCAACTACTGAATATTAACTCCAAAGTCGTGTTTTGTTGTCGTTGTTTGCTTATAACACCAGGTCATAACCTGTTCACATGGCTGGGAAGTGGAGAATCCCACTGAGGTGAGGATTACTTGTACATCAACCCAGGAAATGTTTGTCTAATATGAAGACCTTTAGGTGAATACTGTTATATTGAACTACTCTTCAGTTATTGTCATGTTAGCCTATTTTTTACCATCTGCTTTGGATACTTGTAGGGTGAGCATATACCCATCGAAACAAGCCTTACAAAAATACAGAGTTAAAGTAATTTTAGTTAATATTAAGCAGAATAAAACTAAAGGAAAAAATGTCAAATACATGGAATAGTCCTAAGAAAGGTCACATGCATAAAATGGTCTTAGGAAATGATAGGTCTATATAGAATTAATTTGAGTAGAGAGGTAATAAAATAAAGATGATTCTGAATCGATAGTGTGCCAATTAGGAAGGCAACTCAGATGACAATTCTCTGATACTTGCTACAATACTATCCAGTGATAGAAATATGTTGTTTCTATCCCTCAGGTAAAGGATAGATCAAAATTTCCTGTTAAACGGTATTTTGTGTCTCTAAATAACACTCAGAGCAAGAAAGCACGAACACTTGAAGAGAATAGATCTAGAGTTTCTTCATATCGGTCTGCTAGTCGTAAGAGTGTATTTTTCATTAAATGTAGAAGACGCATTTAGGATAGTGTGATTTAAAATTTAAGCTGTATGACTCATACCAAAATTATTCAGTATGACTCATACCAAAATTATTCAGTTGATGGCCCCAGGAAAAGTTTATTTCAGAAGTGTCAATTGTCTTCCAAAGCAGTGAGACCGAGGCCAGTGTGACTATCGACTGAGAGACACACCAGAAGTAGCAAGACACAGTGGACAGAGAACCCAAACAGCTCTCAGATATATGCTCCAAGTACACAGGCAGGTGTGCAGTACTTTGAACACAGGAGCTGACTGGGGACTGAGCCGCTTGCCCCATGGGAAGCCCAGGCAGAGTAGGTAGCAGTGGTCTCCAGAGAAGCAAAGGGAAGGTCAGTGGTTCATCTAGTCATAGCTATCTCAAGGCATTATTTAGAAAATTTACATGAGGTGATAGATGGCAGGTGGCTAACACCACTTATATGAGGTCTTCAATAAAGGGAGGTTCCCATGGGAAGCACAGTGGTTAAGCACATATATATTGGAGACCAATCAAGTTTTGATTCCTAGCTCTCCCATTTATCAGCTTTGTTATTTGAAGTAATTTCTTTGTGTCTTGGTGCCCTTATTTGTAAAATTGTGATAATCTGATATTCGAAGGCTTTTCCTGCCTTAAACAATTCAATTTCGTTTTTCGTAGATTCTTACAGTTCCTTGAGTAGTGCTATGTTCTTTAGATATAATCCAGATTGGAACTAGGGCAGGCTGGAGTGGGGTGAGGGCAGCACTCTGATCCCTCCCAGCCCAGTGAATCTAGCAGATGAGTGAGAAACATAGGTTCAGCATATTTTCCTTTTTCACTTACAAAGTTTAACAATTTAGAATGGTTAATTGCAGGATAGTTGATATTTTTCAGAAAGATACAACGCTTATGAATTAAATTTGTATAGACATGGAAAGAGGGCCACCTTTTCAATTTAATCCTTAACCGTCTTTGCTCAGACCTTCTGGAAAAATCTCGTGCTGTTCGTCAAGCAAAAGATGAGCGTACTTTTCATATCTTTTACCAGTTGTTATCTGGAGCAGGAGAACACCTAAAGTGTAAGTTACAAAGTTTTTTACTATTTCATATTTATTTAGGTATCTTTTTTAATATTAAAGTTTTTTTGAAAGAGAGAGACATTTGGGGAAACAGTAGTTTCATACATACACACATCGAAATTCTAGCTGGTTAAATTATGAAAATGAAATTGAACTTCCATGTCTTGGGATATAAGTGGCAGGTATATGGGTAGTGTTAATATTATCTTGTCTTTTTATTTCTTTTCTTTTAAAAAACTTTTAAATTAGAAGACAAATGCATTTTTATAAAGTTCTGTTTCAGCTTTTATAAATATAAAAGTGAAAAGACATAAATTTACTTAATAAAATTAAGTTGAATAAATATTTCTATTCCTAGATTTCTAGATTTACAACAAATATGTATATTATGCTTCTAGTACTAGAAAGAGCCTATAGTGGATTTTCCTTTCTTTTTTTTTAATCATGAACGCAAGGACTGGAAGGTTGGGATTAGTCAGGGTAAAATGTATAGTTCTGTTCTGGGTCAAAAATTTGCTGGGTCAAAAGTATGAGTGAGAGAAGATGCACCACTTTCTCGTTTCTTCTGAGTCTCAAATTCAATGCTTCTATGTGATTTCTATATGTATTACCTAGATGTCATAGTAGATTCAGGTACAGTAATAATACTTTTCTCATCAGAGGTGTAGGTTTTTGCTAACCACAGATATCTGTGAAAGCACTGAACCCAGAAATTAATTAGAAAAAGACCTACAAGGGAAAAAAAAGCAACAAATAAATAGAGCCAACGAGAGGCAAAAAATTCAAGATTATGCAGGACATGATGCTCAAGAGAGAAAACCCTCAGGCTTTAACAACTGGTGATAATTCTGCAATAATAATGACAAAAAAAAATAATATCAAAGTGTTAAAAGAAAGATATAGAAAAAGAAAGCAATCAGCATTCTCTGTAGAAGAGCATTACAACGAAAGCTGAAAGCATGGGATCACCTCTCTGACAGGGATACATATCTATTTTGATCCCTCCTAAGAAACATTCTTCTGCTCCCAAAGATTACATTTATTGGTAGAGTAAGTTAAGTTTCTCTAATTCTTAGCCCCTAAAGTACAAGTAGGCAATGGGGGCATCCATTATAATATTCTGTCATAATATATATTGCATATCACTCTCAAAAGCAAATTCATTGCTAAACACTGGCTTAGGGAAAGACTTTCAGGTCATTGACTGGACTGAGGACTTGTCTGGTCCATCCTCTACACCTTCTACTTCCGGGTCTTTATCCTATGTCCATGTGGTCTTCATATTGACTCCATAGTGTTTGCTATAAACTGCTTGCTAACATAGGGATACAGAATTATCTGTTTAAAAGCTTTTCCTTGAAAGATGGCTAAAGTATTTAAATCTGAGAACAATAAGGTTTAGCTCTCTGGAAAAGTTACATCATTTCCCCACTATCCAACTTCGAATATAATATAAGCCACTGTCCCCAAACTCCAGTTGAGATATTTACAGTTTACGTCCTCGTTTTCCTTCCTTGATACTGATGATAGAAAACTATGTGTTTGTGTATTTAACATGAATATATAAAGAAAGAGAAAGTATGGGGGTGAAAAGTGTATGGAGGTAATGGGTTGGATAGTGAGTCACTGTTCTCCCGGGGTTTCAGTCCAGTCTGAATGTGGGTGTGCTTTAGCCTGTTGATGCATGTTTATTAAGTTGTATTCCATTCTGTTTTCTTTTAGCTGATTTGCTCCTTGAAGGATTTAATAACTACAGATTTCTCTCCAATGGCTATATTCCCATTCCGGGACAGCAAGACAAAGATAACTTTCAGGAGACAATGGAAGCGATGCATATAATGGGCTTCTCTCATGAAGAGATTCTGTGTATGTGGGATTTCACTAAGATTCTGATACCCACTTAAATAAGACATAAATTGGGGGTAAATAACCTAAACTAGAAAACAATTGAGAAACTAATGAGAACTGCTCATCATTTTATGAAATCCACAGATGTATCTTACTAAAAAGTTTTGTACAGTTAATTTTTAGCACAAAATAAATTAGAATATGTCTCTGCTGTGTTTTGAAGCAATCGTTTTATTAATTTTTTTTTCCTTTTATGTCAATATAAAGCAATGCTTAAAGTAGTATCTTCAGTGCTTCAGTTTGGAAATATTTCTTTCAAAAAGGAGCGAAACACTGATCAAGCTTCTATGCCGGAAAATACAGGTAAACTGATGATGCTGATCTTCCTATTTAGATGGTTTGTTGTGGGATTCAGTGCAAACCTAAAAAGCACTTGTGAAGCATTTCCTAGAGACTTTCAAGAGTAGAGTGGCAGCCCTACATGCCTACATAAGGGCCAATCTGATTTCATAAATGAGGGAAGAAGATGCATGTAGGACCAAAAGTGGTTCTAGAGACTCTGCTGTATTACTGGGGGTGGGGGGCATTAGGAGCTGTGGGGGACAGAAGACGTAAGCTGTGGAGACCGCACAGCTAATAGAAAAGGAGCTGCAGCTGCCGAGTTCTGACCAATTTTTACCTTGCCTGTACTATCGGCCCCATCTTTGTCTTTTGTGGCCGTGACACTTTTGAAGAATACTGGCCAGTTATTGTGGAAATTGTCCCTCATTTTGGGTTTGTCTGATGTTTCTTCCCAATTAAAATCAGGTTATGCATTTTTGGTAAGACTATCACAGAATTGATATCCTTCCTGGTGCCTCGTATCAGGAGGCTTATATGTCAACTCGTCTCATAATCGTTGACATTAACATTGATTACTTGGTTAAGGTAGTGTCTACCAGGTTTCTCCACTATCAGAGTACTGTTATCTCTTTGTAATAAATATTTAAGGGGAGGAGACTTTGACCTACTAGTTTTACCATCCATTAATGATTCTTACCTGAAACAAGTATTGCTTGTGGTGTACGTCAAGTGGTGATTTTCTCTTTGTATCATTCTTTTGTATCTATTTCCTGGAATTCTAATGTAGGGAAGAGCTTTCACTTTTACATTAATTCAATAATATCAGTATAGATACACATGGACTCTTATTTAAATAATTCTGTGAGTTTATAATCCATTCTATCATTATTTATTCTTGTCCTTGATTTGGCCATTAGGAAGGAGTTGAGCCCCTTCAGGTTAAATCCTAGGTTATTTTGACATGAATCTATCTTTTTTTTTTTTTTTTTTTTTTTTTAGGCAATTTCTGAATTTATGGCACCACAAAACATTCCACTTTGTATTTTCCTAGTCCCAGCTCTGGAAGTGCCCATTCTACAGTTTCTTTATACTGAAGAATGGTATTTAGCTTCCAGTATCTGGGTGTTGGTTGTGTTTGGTGGTAGTAGGTTCTCGTTTTTAACTCCTCTCAGAGGACAGAGCAAGGAAACACACACACACACTCCTATTTTTATTTCTATGTATATATATTAAAAACCATGGATTTATACTGGTACCTCCAATTTTGATCCAATACTGCAAGGTTTATTCTAGCCATCACCTTTTCTTTATTTGAAACTCCTTTCTCTGACAGTAAGAAATCTGGTTCTTATTATCTATATTTTATTTGCTTATTTGTTTAATCCTAGAATACACAAAAAATAACTTCAGAATTATTAACCCATATCCCCGAGAAAACAAACCTGCTAATTAGTGTACAATATTTGTATATAGTTCTTTAGCATTAGCGTGTATAGTGAAAATACTGTTTTACTCCTCCCTCCTGCCTTTGTGTGGCTGTTTTCACTTTTAATGTAGGGAGCTTCGTTTATTTGTTTGTATGGCATTTTGGGTACCCCTCCCCACCACCACCATCCTGTTTTGCTTTTTGAGCATATGAAACATATAAATGATTCTAAAAGTTAGAACTTTAGAAAAATATGTTCTTCTCTTTAATTTTGTTCACACCCACCCCCATCTCTTCCATTCTGTTCCCTTCCTGCATTCTTTCTGCCCTGTTTCCACCCACCCCCTGTCAAAAATCAATGTCATTAGTTCTGATTTAGTATTCTTTGAGCAGCACTTTTCAGCCCTGCAGTGTTTAGCCACCCAAGATGCCAGCTGTCCATAAGATGAGTAAGTTCCAATATGTCTGTTTAAACATTTAGCCACATTTCTTTATAGTAATATCATAAAACCAAAGTTGTACCTGCCGTGGCCTAGATGACCAGTAAATTTTCTGTTTCCTAGACTTTAGTTAATGATCGTGTTTTATTTTACTTCTGGAACTTTTCCACTAAGCCTGGCCCTTTGAAGTAGATAGTCTCAGGAAAGGGAGTAAGAGGTGGACAGAAGAATATGCGTCATGCAGAAAGATGTATGCTTCAACAATTGAATGGCGAAAAAGGGAGCAGCCAAGATCTAACCACACCGTGAAGTAAATTGTTAGCTGCTGTAAAATGATATTTATCATGATACAAAGCAAAAGAATGTGGGCAATTTGCTTTTGTGCTGCTTTGTATTTTTTTAACTTCCCATCTAATACATACAGACATGCATTCATAGATTAAAAGGAGCCAGGACCTAGCAGTTGAGGAAGAGCAGTTGGTAAAAGCCAGTGAGAAGAGACCCAATACAAAGGGGGTTCTCGTGAGGCACAGCCTGCTCTGCCCAGACAGGGCTCCTGATGGTTAGCCAACTATTAGCCTGGGTCAGGGTGGTGGGATGCAGGCCTTTGAAATAGGAACTTAGGTAGGTTATACTTCTAATATAATTCAAAATATGCTTATCCTTAGATAAGTTTATTGTTATTTTAACACAATTCAAAATTAATTCTAATAATTTATACACTTGCTGGACCCCGGAGGTATTAGACAGTGAACTTCTGGTGAGGCAGGTGCCCTAACACTGATGAAAATCAACTGTAACAAAAGTAAAAGCTATTTATTGAGTGCCTCTTAGCCATATAATCAAATAATTACTTGTAAAAAGCATGTAGATTTCTTGGCTACTAAAATATTACTGGTATCATTACATGAGCGAGACCAGTTATCTTTGTTACATGATCATTTAAACTATTGAAAACACCATTTTTCTTGTTCTGTGTGTTCTAAGACTCAGTAACTTGCATTAAAACTACCCAGAATAAGTAATTGCTGGCTAACCATCTCTTACAGCCTAAGGATGAGTGTTGTTAATTCGAAAGGCTAAAGATATTTTTCAACAGACCTAAAACTTGTCTAACTTTAAGACTTTTATTTAGTTTATTCCTTAATACGATTTAATGATTATTAGTGTTTTTTTAAGTGTTTACTGACTGTATTGTGGCTAGATCATAATTAAGAGTCTAGTATTTAGGAGACTTTTTACACTCTAGTTGCACAGAAGCTCTGCCATCTTCTTGGGATGAATGTGATGGAGTTTACTCGGGCTATCCTTACCCCGCGGATCAAGGTTGGCCGAGACTACGTGCAGAAAGCCCAGACCAAAGAACAAGTATGCTTATCATTAATTATTATGCATTTGTTTGAATGATAAACCATGGTCATAAGACCTTTGGTTGGCATGTTACAAACGGAGTCAGTCGAAGCTCTATGATATAGATGTTTCTTGGTATTAAGTGAGGACTTTTTTTTTCTTGTATAGTTTTTTCTTTTTTAGAAAAATTTTAAAAGTGACTTTTTTGGAAAAGGAAATTTGAAATATCGCCTTGAGTTTTCCCCAGGTAAATAAATTGTACTTCTGGGAGCCCGCCTAGCAGTGGGGTACGTTGCTCCCTTATCCCTGTGTGGGTGGTACAGCAACAAGTATATGGGAGTCAGATTCACCCATTTTGTGGTGGGCTCTGCAAAAGCTCTGGGCAGATCTGCATAGAACCCCAGGGGCATCTGGAGGGGGTTGGTTTTACTGGGCATCTTTGCCCTTCCTCTAAATCAGTTATCTCCAATTTACATTTAATTGTACTAACACCCTTTGTTGATGTGTAAAGTTGAGACTTGACTAAGCAGTAAATGCTATTTCCTTTTTTTTTTTTTTTGAGTACCACAGAACATTAAATTCCATGTAACAGCTATTTGTTAAGATCATTTCCAGAATAAAAGGTTTGTGTTGTGTAATTATAGGCAGATTTTGCAGTAGAAGCATTGGCAAAAGCTACCTATGAGCGGCTCTTTCGTTGGCTCGTTCACCGTATCAATAAAGCTCTGGATAGGACCAAACGTCAGGGAGCATCTTTCATTGGAATCCTGGATATTGCTGGATTTGAAATTTTTGAGGTACGTCTCCCTCCCGCTCTTCCTTCTGCTTGTTCTTTTAACAAATATTAATTAAATCTCATAATGTACTCATTATGCTATGCCAGGCACCAGAGATACAATGGTGGATAATAAGCAAGTGTGGTCCCTGACCTAGTAGAGAGTCAAATAATAAATGATGAGTAACTACTAAATTCTCAGATTTGTGAGTAATGAAGTGAAGGGGGTGCTGTGATAGAAAGAACTGGAGAGGCCACCTTTGGATCGCTGAGTCATGGAAGGTGTCTCTGCAGCGGTAACATTAAGCATACGCAAAGGATGAGAAGTTCTTAGCCTTGGTAAGTTTTGCAGGCAGCGACCCTGTGAGGGAGAGAATTTGCTAAATGTTAGAAATTTCTAAAAAGCCCATGTGACTAGACATAGGTGACCAAAGGGAGAGAGTAGCTGGAGACTGGATTGTGATATGAGGCATAAGCAGACAAAGGAAGACCATTGAAGCCATTGGCCATTGTAGTGGACCAAGGGACCAGATGATGGTGGCTGGCTTAGGGGTCGGGAGTAGCAGTGTGAGATGAAGAAAGATCACGATCTTCTGTTCTGAAGATAAAACCATAGAATTTGATGATGACTTTCAATATATTTTATTATTGATATGACTAGATTTTTTCCAGACACTTAATCACCATCAGTCCACCAAATGTTTGTAGTTATATACTTGTAAAAAAAGTTGATAAAATTTTGGTCCTCTAAGTATTTATATCTTTATCCTTTAATAAGCTGACTGTATAGTAAGGTACAAATACTAAATTAAATAATTCTTGGTATCAGTGTGCTACTTTTAAGATTATAAGTCTATCAATTAGAATCTAAACTATTACTGATATAAGCAGTTTCTTCTGAGCTGTCACTGCCACAATAAAAAATTGATTTAATAAATACCGATTTGTAAATAACTTAAGAAACCATGAAAGGTGGCCAGGTAAATGGGTAGAGTTCAGAGAGAAGGAAACAGAAATGTCTATAACTTAAAAGTTACATTTTTAAAAATCTCTTGCCTTCCTGTATATAAACAATCAGAAGATATAATGAAAGAAAAGATCCCTGTTTCCAGGTGCAACAAAAGCAGATGAAATAACTAGAATGAATTTAAGAAGAAATTGGCAAGATTTTGTTGAAGACAATTTTACAGTGCTCCTGTGAAAAATAAAAGACTTGAACAATTGAAAAATATACCTGTTCTTGGATAGGAAAATTTAATGCTATAAAGGTGTAAATCTTCCCAAAATTATCTACAAACTGAACATACTTGTTTAAAACCTATTAATAGGAATTTTAAGTGAGGGGGGGGAAGCTAGGCCCCCTTCTTCTAAAACTAATTTAAAAAATAAATTAATAAAGAAAGAAGAATACACAGTAAAATTCTGAAAAAAATGAAGAGGGTATTAAAGGATATAAAATAAAGCTATAGAACTTCAAGAAGTATGAATTTGACATATGAATACACAGACAAAAAATGTACATTAGTTCTAAAAATACAAGCTTATTTATAGGTCATTTTTTGCCATGAAAAAAATGGAAAAAGCTTAGATGATCACCATTTGGAGGTTGGTTCAATTAATTATGAGATACCCACACAGTAGAGTGCTATGCACCCATTATAGAGAATGAGGTTGCTTTATTCACTGTAATGGAAAGATTCTAAATACGTCGTTAAGATTAAAAAAAAAAAAAAACAAGGGAGTACACTTTTATGAATATATAGAATATTTCTGGAAGGGTCACAAGAAATAAATAATATAGTAGGCAGAACAAGTAGAGAATCAGAACGAGAGTTACTTAGTGCAGTTCTTTGTACATTTTTAATTTTAAACCATCATTACCAATTTAAAAATTGGTCATTTAAAAATATAGTTGGTAGCTTAAATATGACATAAAAATAGAAATTTATTTTTTTTTAAATAGCACTACGCATGTAGCCCAGGATTTCCTAATCCTAAAGCAGAGCAAAACCATTTACATAAACATGAATAAGTACAATCAAGCAGTCTGCAAATGTTTCTGTGGTTCACTAGAAATAGGTGTTAAGCAAGCAAACACTGCTCCTGCCTTCCTAGCATGACCTCGTTCTAAAATAGTATAACACCTTCATGGGGGTGGAGGATCAAAATGGCTTTTCAGACTATAAATCTATTCCTTGGAGATCGATTACACCTGTCCTAATTAAAGACCACTTTTTATAATGAAAGAGGTTATTTATGGACACATGGTACTGTGTGAACAGTGTAGAAACAGGAAAAAAAGGTTGAGTACTTCTAATAGTAGGTGATTGCTTTAAGAATATTATACCTATTAATTCTTCTATCCATCTATTCATCCCATCAACAGCATGATAGCAAAGTGGGCATAGTTCACAGAGAAGGAAACAGAAATGTCTAGCTTATGAAGAGATGCTCAAGTTTATTTCATGAGAGCAATGCAGTATCACCTCTGATACTGGCAAGTCAAACATTTGATAAGAGAAGGGAATGCATATAAAAATAGCTGGAGCCTCACACTGAGTGCATTTTGTTTGTTAGGCCTGGCTGGGATCTCTACAGCAACCCTGTGAAGTACAGATTATTTTTTTCTTAACTCACTCTGGAGCCAGTAGCCTAAGTAAAGAGTAGAATGGGACAGTACCACATCTATTCTGTAGACCCATCAAAGCTTACAGAGTCGTGCTTGCTTCACTTTGCCCTGGCCTTCCCAAGACTGCTTTTCTTCTTCTTCTCACTTCCTTTCTCATTTATTTCTTAATTTCTATTCATTAACCATTCACTAATAAGAATTGTTTTTATTTGTAGATCATTCAGTTAGCATACGGAGTTTATTATTTTCTCATTTTAGCAGCTCAATAACGTGATGTGGCCCATACATAACATATGTGTGTATGTGTCTTGGAGATATTGAGACTCCCTTGGTTTAGTCACTATCACTAGATAGAATCAGTAATGTAGCTGATACCTAATTAATCATTTTTAATTTTTTAATAACTAGATGATTCATTATTTCTGGTTTTCCTCCCCTTCTCTATGTTTGGGAAATCATTCTTCCAACATTTGTAGCTGAACTCCTTTGAACAACTTTGTATCAACTACACCAATGAGAAGCTGCAGCAGCTGTTCAACCACACAATGTTCATCCTAGAGCAAGAGGAGTACCAGCGCGAAGGCATCGAGTGGAACTTCATCGATTTTGGATTAGACTTGCAGCCATGCATTGACCTGATAGAGAGACCTGTAAGAATATTTATTTACTCATTATTTGGCTTTCAGTTCATACCAAGCAGTGCTGTCTAATCAGTGTTAATTTTCTAATCTAAATTTTCTAGGAAGGTGATACTTTGATTAAATACCTATTTAAAAAGTAAGTAGCATGCCAATAAGACCCTACTTTGGTTCTCTTTTCTTAGTCTTATTCCTGTCCTTGCATGTGTGACTATATTGATTAATGTACCCTGGTTTTTCACAGACTACAGATGCCACAGTGGTGACAGTCACATTTCACCTTCATCCCTCAGCACCTGTCAAAGGGTATAGGGCTCCACCTGGCTCATTTCCTAAGCAATATAGGGACACTTCATTTAGCCAAAACTAAGACATGTCATGTAAATCCATTTTTCAAATAACTGTAGCTTATCCTTGTATGTACAAAGATGTTTTTATTTCAGTAGATTTTTTTTTTTAAGGTTGAGGGGTTTTTTTTTTTTGAGCAGATGTATTTTTTATAGCAATCTTAGCAAGCATCAGAGGTTTGGTTCAGAGTTACATAGAAATACATGGAACTATGCATACCTCATCCACTTAGAAACTGGTCCGTATGATCTCAAACAAATACCGATGATTTAGCCATATAGTCCCTGGCAGTTAGCTTTTGCTCAACTAGATAGTAGCTTTTCTTATTTCATTAGCAAACTACCAAAATATAGAAAAACTAAAGCATAATTAAGCACTTATATCAGCCACTTACCTCAAGTTGTAATGCTAGTTCAGTAGGTATGTTTTCACAGCCGCTCCAAGGGGTCTCCTGTGAGGCGCACTAGGCTTTGAAGCAGTTCTTTTTTGTGCTACTAGGTCTTATTTGCAACTGTGCTCACCATGTTTGAAGGGATTGCGAGGCTAATGCCTGCAGCCTGTACGTTACAGTACATGTAGTCAGAATCAGGGAGAGGAAGAGCCTAGAGGATATTCACCCCATGTAATTGTAGCACCTTAAAAATTTGGGTTTAAGGGAAGTAATGTAGTTTTCATTTGGCTCATACTTAAGAGATCATTTTACCTTTCAAGGCACTGTAGCTGTTTGCTTAGAGCAAAACTCTCAAGTCACCTGTAGTTAGGAAGAATCTGTTTCTCCATACCTTGCAACTTTATTTAGAAATAACATTCAAGGGATGCTAGTAGTAACTTCCAGTAGACTTTCATGCATCCACAAACACATGAATATATTTTCTTGCTGCTTTGTTGCCCAAAAAAGTTGTTTGGGAATATATATAAATAAGGGAATGCAATATTTCATATTAGTATTATTGATGAACATATGGTTTGTTGTTTGAGATGCTCATTTATATGTATCTATGTGACACTATGTTTTAATCAAGTATTGACTATATATCTGCACTTATAATTTAAGACGGAAGTGAATCCATAAGAGTTGCTGCATAAACCTCTTTGTCTGTAGGAATAATTGTACCCAAACTCATCCAAATGGAAAATTATCAACGCTATTGTGAAAAAAAAATTTTAGAGAGTTTTAAAATCGGATGGTTTTGTGACCTTTAAATGAATCTTAGGAATATACATTCTTCTTAATGTTACCCAATTCCATTTCGTTTGCTTTATCCTTTAGGACAAAATACTCTATATACCATTTTCTCTTCACTCTCATATGATGCAAGTGATAGAGGAAAGTAAAAATTTCAACCTTAACGATTAGCTCACATCAACAATAGGTGAGGCAGAAAGGATTTGATGGTCACCTCTTTAGTTGTTTTGTTGGATATTGTTGGATTAGGATAAGATTAAGGCAGCAAGAATTGATTAAATCTTCAAATACAGCCTGGAAATACAAAGACTGGGGATGCCATGGGGATGGGGAGAGTAGATAGTGTGGCTCTGGTCCTTAGGGACCTGAACTTGAAGCCAGAGAACAGAACAAAACATGGTGGTTAGTTCATTGCTTACATGGTTCTGAGTCTAAGTGATGCTCTTAATTTGAAGAAGGTAAAGGCCACAGTTAGCCGACAGTGTCACAGGAGGTTTCATAATATGGATGTCATAAAGAGTATAGGAGAGCTACATTCCAAAGCTACATTCCAGAAATTAACAGGTGAATGATACATTGATACTGGCATTTTAGGGAAATTATTCATTCACGTGTTCATGGTATTGGAATGGAGAAGATATGCCAGTTGTGCTTTGATACTTAAGGGAATGAGCAGAATGAATTCCTTCCTTTTCCCCCTCACTCCTTCCCTGCTCCCTCCCTCCATCCTACTTTCCTCCCTTCACTCCTTTCTTCCTATACTTCTTGTACTTCTAGGCTCTTCCCCAAAAACTTTAGAATATCACCCTTTACTCCTTGCCTAACCTCAAGGAGAGAGAACTCAGAAAAGGGAGGGAGAGAATCCAAGATTTAATGCTGACTCACTCTTTATCTCAAATCATTCTTTACAATTACCTTATTCTACTTATCTATAGAAACATAAAATCTGATTTTTAAAAACAAATTTTAAAAAACCCTATAAGAGTTTATAATAGTAGGAAATTTGTAGCATGTAGATCGTATGGGATAATGATTCCATTCATGGTTTCTTCAAAATAGAGAGTGAGAATGACATTTTTCAGAAGGAAAATGCCTAAGAAGCTACTCTGTGGTGGCACCTTCCTGTTACGTGCCAGTCTTAACCTCTTCTCTCACAAACCCAGCCTCTGCCTAGCTTGGGAAGGGGTAGCAGTAGGTGAGCCTCTAAGCCCAGAAAGCTGCTTACAAAAACCCTTGCTATTGTCTCCGGCCTTAGAAAGAAACATCGTCTTCCAAACTTTTAGTTCTTTTAGAAATCCACAATGAAAAGGGGAAGTGTTAACAGAGAACTTGACATTGAAAGATGAAGTGGGAAAATAAAAAAGGAGATACAATAATAGATATTCATAATTACGCTGTCACTGAGTCATTTAGAAAAGATTAAATTATATTTGGGATCCTATTTCAGAATTTAGAAATATTTCCATTAAAGAGGATTAAAAATGTAAAAATTATGGTAGAAAGATGGATATTTTGCTTATCTTAATACGAAACTTCATTTCTCAAAGTTGTCAGGTGAATGGGGCATGTTGTGTTATCTGCCACTCTGAACCATTGTTTCTCTAGGATTTCCTAGTCATAGCTGCCTTTGATTATAGTCTTCTTTCAGCTGCTCTGACATCCTGCAGGTTCTCTGAGGTATATAGCCATAGAGTAAACTATATAGCCATGGAGTAAAGCTCTCAATTCTGGTCCTCAGAGCAGAAGTTTTCTCTCAGCTTCTACCTGGAAGCTTTCTATTTCACCACTACCTTCCTCTGACCATTATTACTACATTATTTCATTTATATTTAACTATAACCTCTAGTTACTTTTTAAGCAGTATTTGTTTAGCACCTTCTCTCCCAATAAATATAAAGGCCTCGTGAGTTGAAGAAAACTTACCCTCGAGATTTATTTAAAAAGCTGATACGCCTTAGAATCGGTATACTCTTGTAGCACAAACTTGCCATGTTTGCAGTGTGATAACCCAGAAGTACTATAAAATAGACCATAACCTTTTAAGTACTTTATTTAGTTTTCATGTGTTCTCCACTTTCCTCCATAAAGGAAGTCATTCCACTAATTTTAGAGCTCCCAGAATATGGTAAGCTCCAAGCACTTTTTTTTAATTGAGACATGATTCATATATCCTCAAATTCACTCTTTTAAAGTATACAATTCAGTGGTTTTTAGTATATTCATGAAGTTGTGCAACGATTACCACTGTCTAATTCTACAACATTTTCATTATCCCAGAAAGAAATGGTGTGCTCTGCTCCCCTTCCCCAGCCCCAGGCGACACTAATCTACTTTAAGTTTCTAGGCTTTTTTTTCAGTGAACTGGTTGAGTGAAATAAAAATAGGCTCTTAAATGTTTGTTGAAACAAATATATAAATAATTGAGTATTTCATCACTTTCCATATATTCTATTGAACAATCGTTTAGAATGTTTCACCAAATATTAAGCAGTGCATCACTTTAAATGGAAACTTAAATTGATTAGAATATAAAATGTATGAAGCATTTCACCTATTAGAGGTTTTTTAATAATCTGTCCAATCACTGAATATAAATATTCAGTTTTATCTGTCTACCTCCTGGTTCCTTTGTGATGTGTCTTAATTGCTGCTTTTTGAGGGTCATCTACTTAGTTTGCCTACCATTTACATATTTCTGTGTTTATGGATAAGTTCCTCATTCTCTGTCTTGCCAGCACTTATTTAGCAGTTTGAGATCTCACTTGAATTATAGATATGGTTGGGACATCACCTTCTATCCTAGCAGTTTGGTTTCTATAGATCTTCATAAAACTAATTGGCTTGGATGTTAAATTGCCAAACCCAATAGCAAAAAACATCCTGGTAATTAAAGTGACGTGCAAAACTTGGCATTTCTTATTGCCTCTCATTATCAGGCTAACCCTCCTGGTGTCCTGGCCCTTTTGGATGAAGAGTGCTGGTTTCCTAAAGCCACGGATAAAACCTTTGTTGAAAAACTAGTTCAAGAGCAAGGTTCCCACTCCAAATTTCAGAAACCTCGGCAACTGAAAGACAAAGCTGACTTTTGCATTATACATTATGCAGGGAAGGTAAGAGTTGAGTAACTTGATAAAAAGCACTGTGAAATTTTGCTGCATCTGATAAAGTTTGTAACAGACGTGCTGATAAACATTTGTAAATCCTTAAATATAGCACACATTACAGGTGCATTGCCTTCAAGAAAACCCACTTTTTGAATTATTCTGTGAACATTTTTGGCTAAGGCTTAAGATGTTTCTTGTTTTCGTGTTTGTTTGTTTGTTTTTTCATCTCACCATGCGTGGCTCCGGTACGGGCCAGGTGGACTATAAGGCAGATGAGTGGCTAATGAAGAACATGGACCCTCTGAATGACAATGTGGCCACACTCCTGCACCAGTCATCAGACAGATTTGTGGCAGAGCTTTGGAAGGATGGTAAGAATGTGCTTACATTTGTAATTGAGCTTGGCCAGAATTGTTTACAATTAAAGCTTATATGTGTGTGTATATATATAGTTTTTTACTTTAAAACTCTTTCCCTAGAGCAGGGCTGCCGTTATATCGGAATTTACCCACTTAAAGAATACTTGGGTAACAAGACATCTGCCTTCTTGGTCAGATGCTATGAGGAGTGTGGCAACATTCTAGGCTCAGAGCCATAAAAATCTATACATATGCCTCAGTCTCCTGGGTCTCAATTAGGTTATAATCCCAGGGGACTGGGACACAAAACCTGAGAAACACTGCATTTTCTCTGTGTTGCATATAGGCCAGCTGAGCTACGTCCTCAGCCACTTCTAGCCTTACACACCCATGCAAAATGGCTGGTAAAGAGACTCAGATATTCTGCATGTAGATCAGTTGTTTTTATTCCCATCAGTCAGTCCTCATAGTTCTTTTGTTTACATGAACCTCGGTGAAGACTTTTGTGATTTTGTCATAGACTAGAGGTTTTACTAGTACCAGAAAAAAACAAAACATCTGAGGGTGTTTATGAATAGTGGGAACCAGTATCTTCTAGAGCTTAGCTCTCACTACTATATTTTATCTTGGTTATATCCCACCTCTTCACATGGCCTCAGGTCATGCAACAATTTAGTCTTGGATCTGCCCCTTATTAGGCCTTGAACCTGGGTCACTTCTGGTTTTTCTTTAGCATCTCAAGACCTTGTAGTCTAGCTGTCTTCTCAGAGGTAGAGAGAAAGAAACATAGAAAGCAGGAAAGAAGGGGTTTGGGCAATTGGGTCAAGAGAAATAGAAAGAAAAGAGTGAGCATAGGGAAAGATGACTGTATCAAAACATAATCTAGTCAAGAATGATCAAGTAAGTATGAGCGAACCTGTTGGGGTGGGATGCACGGCACACGTGCATGCATGTGTCCTGGGAAGAGACTGTGTACCTGAGACTGTTTAAAAGGAAGGATTTTGGGAGCAAGTTAGGTTTCCAACATGTCAAACAGAAGTTTTTAATTTTTATGCCTTTGGGTGAAAGTCTTCCACCAAACGCAGTGTTCATTGTTACTTACAGTGACCCAGTAAGTTGAGGGGTGCTGCATGAGGACCGAGAGGAGGGGTAGGAACCTAACATGGAATTTGCAGTGCCTCAGTAGATGAGGGACTCCTGACCCTGTTGCTAGGAAGTGTTAGAATGGGATATGAGAAGCCGAAACTCGAGCGGGAAAAACAACTCAGCTCTGGTTGTCACAAGGTCCACAGCGCTAGGAGGATCAGCACTGGTGAGTTGGAAATGTGCAAGGAAAGTGTCACAAAATGAAGAGAAAGGAGCAATGCTACAAATCATAAATGCTTGCATTCTGTTAGGAATCATTTCCATTCTAATGGGGTTGGAATTATTCTGTGCTCCCTCTTCCACCTGGCACTCTCTTAGGATCTCAGCGCACAGGAGAGGGAGTGAGATATGCAGACAGATTGTTGGGTGCCAGAGATACCTGTGGCGAATGTCATGTGAATGGTACGGAATGAGCTGTTAGCAATGCACAACACAGGCAGGGGACTACCTTTTATCTGGGGTGCTAAGGTAAAATGTCATGAAAGAGGAGGCAGTTTTCTTTGTCCTCAAAAGATAATAATCTGTTGAATAAACAAGAAAAGCTGACATTTACTGAGTATTTAATGAATGCTGGGCAGGTTTTTGGCACTAATTTATGAGCATTCACATCATGATCATGCCTTAAACATTGAAGGGTGAGCACGTTTGCATGAGCTAGCTCATCTTGGGATGTGGAGCATGTTTTGGAGTGAAGTTGGCATGGGGGAAGAAGGGGTGGAGCAGATGGAATGAGTGATCACAGTGTGGAAGTGGAAAATCACAGCTCATGGTAAGTGTCCCATTCGGGCCATAGAGTAGGGCTGGGGCAAAAGGCTGGGGTGACAGGCTGACACCAGACCATGGAGAACCCTGATTGCCAGTCTCAGTGGATTTGACCTTATTGGTTGGTGGGATAGATTGGGGTGAAAGAACCTGGAAGTAGGGGGTCCAGTATGAGATGACTGAGGATGAAAGCAGCAGGCATGGAAGGAATGCCTAGGAAAAAAGGAACAGAGGAAACTAGCATTTTTACTATTGAAGCCTCAAAAACTGATTTTTCTCTTTATTTCGAATGAAAAGAGAGGCAGGTATTTGGGGAATTAATGACTATATAATAAAAGAAACTAGGTCCTGAGCTTACGTATTGGTTCTGATGTTATGAACCACTTTTGACTCTTGTAATTTCTTATTCAAAGATGATATTATGGGAAACACGTATTGAGCATATAACACTACATGAGTAACAAGGTGCTTACCATGGCTATAATCTGTGAGATCTGTTTGGGAATGAAGAAGGACATGGCCCTGCCCTCCAAGAGCTTATAGTCTAGTTGAAAACTCAGGATACGCACAGAAGCAATCACAGGACTGAGCGAGGCTCCATCTTGGTTCCCAGCTTCCTTGGCTTCCTCCTTCCATTCTTCTTTAGCTCCATATCTTGCCATCCCCAGATATGAGAGAGCCTTTGACAGTAGTGGGTCGGAAGCTTCAGGGATGTGAGCTTGGCAGGCAAGGGTGGAGGTGAGGACTGCGATGATCGAGTCACAGGTGGCATCTTTAGGGAAGGACCATGTCTGGAGAGTCCTCACCTGCCTTTTTGTGCTTTCCATAGCTATTGAAAAATTATTTTCTCCCAGAGTTTCTGTAAACAAAGGAATGCTTGCAGCCTTGCAAAGCTGTTCGGTCCTGGCCTGAGCCCTGTCCGTCTGTATTAGTGAAAGACTGCGTTGTCTGCACAGTCCTGTTGTCACTTCGCCTTTTTACAGATAGGTGCCCAGAAGCACATATAGCCACTTTTGTCAGAGTAGGCTGAGACAACTCTTATGTATCCTGAGTTTGATCACCCGTGCTAATGTCTGCTCTGGGATATTCCCCCATGTCTTCTCTCCTGATAACTCACAGGAAGACTTGTCATCCATCATCTTAGGTGGAAAGCTATTCAGTGTAATCTGGGCGACAGAATCTCAGAAGTCACTCGCTGTTGGAGGAGGGGCAGGCAGAGCGGCAGTACCATGTTGTCCAGTTTTGAGGACTGTGTGTTTCATACGTGAAGTCAGTGGCAGGCACGGGAGTTTGAGGAGGGTGTTAAGGTGGAGAATTCACCACTGCTCACTGTGGATGTAGAGCTACATCCTTGGGATAAGGGGAGCTTTTTCTCTAGGAGAAAATAACCCTGGAAAAACGTCATTATTTTTCCCTTTTTATAGCCACATAAAAATGCAAAAGTGGGAATGACAAGTGGACTGTGAATGTATAAATATAAGATGCATGAATATATTTTGCCTGTGAAGCTGCAATACCCTGAGTAGACAACATTTTGTGTGAAAATAGACTTTGTGTTAGGATTGTACAGAATTTTCCCAAGGCCAAACCAGAGGAAATAAGATTTTTTGGTGGCAGCCCTGCCCTAGAGATTCGTAGTGCCCCACTTTTTGCTAAAAGATGTTTTGGGATCTCTACCAGCTGCACAGGATTCTTTTGCCACTTCTTGGGGCTAAAACACAGAAAAACCTAATTGCATTTTATGTCAATGTGCCTCTTAGGATATTTTTATGAGTAATGATATGATGAAGTATCTTATGATTTGAAGTTATTTTAATGTTTTGCTACAACAGAACTTGAATTTTGTTTTCCTTAATGGTAGTTACCTATATGTCAGCAATTTGTATTTGAAATAAATTGTATTTCTAAAATCTGTATTGGAAGTAAAATCACGCAGCAATGTAAATTTTTGACAGTAAAAGCTACTAATATATACATTTGCCAGAGTGCCCTTACTGTAGCATTGTCCTAATTTGCTAATTACAAGATAATTTTATGAACAACTCAAATAGTACCTTATTATTTTTAAATTTTCATTCTGCTCTTACATGGGGGTAATCATTTAACACCAATGTGATATGTTTACACCTGGAGTTGGTAATGTGCTCTTTTAATTCAGATTAAGTTTATTTTATAACGAACTTTGTCCAAATGTACAAATTCTGTAAACAGTAATGTTTGCATGGGATCTGCCCTGGACTAGCTACTTTTGTAGTCCGATTTCAAAATTTATTTGTAATGTCGAATGTCTTTCACACTAACTGAAGTGTTTGTGTATTTGCTCTTCTGTCCTGTTTTTGCTGTTTCTCTGCTTTAGAGATTCAGAATATTCAGAGAGCTTCTTTCTATGACAGTGTTTCTGGTCTTCATGAGCCACCAGGTGAATGTACAAAGCCTGTAGGTCTTCCAAAACAGAAGGGTTTTAAGCCTGCAGGAAAAATTTGGGGCGGGGGCTGGCAGGGTGGCCGGGGAGGGCAGGGTAGACTGGGGGTGGGGCTGGTGTCTGGGTTTCTGTTTTTGTTTTGCTCATAGACCTGCATGAACCTTTCATTTCATGCTCAGTTTTATTATCCTTCAAGGCAACTGTTTGAGTGCATAAACAATTCAATCGCTACTGCCTACACATTGCTTCTTATTTTATGTATAGCACTTTACCGCACTGCATCTTAAAAGGTATGTCACTACCTTTTTCAATAGTGCCATTTTGATACACAGTCCTCTAAAGGAATTATTAGGAATTGATCTACTAAATAATGTCTCCTTCGTCTTTGAATTACCTTTAAATTTTCAACTCTAGGAAATTCCAAAGAGGAGTTTTTTCTTTATTTAAGTCATTAACATTTTGTGAACAAATAAGTACATATTTATCTCACGTGTGTTGGTCTCATTATTATACCTTTTGTTTGGAATCTATGTGCATATCTAGCTACTTGGCTTTTTCTTTTGAACTAGAGATAATGAAACTATCTACAAGGCTTGATATGTGCAAGGTGAGACTAAGAGAGTGGAGTGTTGTTAGAATTTGTATGTTGAAGGTGAAATTGAGCTCCAGCTGTATGGGCCCTGTCATCTGAACCCTAACCCTGTTTTAAAATACAGCCTAGCCATGGCTAGAGGCCCCCAAAAGCCCAATATAAAATGAATATCACCCAGCTTTCCAGTTATTTAATGAAATTATCAAGTAATGAAATTCAAAGACACAGTCAAATTTATATAATAAAATTTCCTTTCTAATTTTTGGAACATGATAATACTGAGATCTAAATCCATCTCAAAAGGTTTTTTAAAAATATGTTAAAGGAATGTGCTCATTTCTATTTAAGTCAAGGTTCTTGCCATCAATGCTAGGACACATACTGTAAAAGAAGAAGATTGCGGCATTGGGGAGGAAGATGTCAGGGGATGACAGATTATGCCAAAGATTATTCCATAAACTGGAATGTATATTTTACAGGAGAACTCCAAAGGACGAAATCTTCAAACTCAGTCATCTTTGGCCTTGGGGAATACCGACAAAGTTGAGAAAGTGGGGAGAGGAAGAGAGAACTGGGAGGTAGTTTTAAGCTTATGGTCTGCCTGAGATTTGTGCTTTGTTAAAATATTAGTACTTGACCTTTTGGACTTTCAAAGTAGTGCCCTCTTTAAATCAGTTCCCTCTAACTCTTGGATTGCGAATTCTTAAGAGAATGCCAGACTCTAAGCTCTTTGAGAGCCAAGACAGTGTGTGTTTTTGCTCAATGTCATTTCCTCAGCACCTGGCACAAAGTAAGCACACCATAAGTCAGTCGTTGAGTTAAGGAATTGATGGGCGGGTGGGTGGGTATTCCATACCCAGTTTGCAGATGCAGCAGCTTTGCCTAACATGCCCTCTGTGGCCCTCCCCTTTCCAACAGCATAGGTGCTTTTTCCTGTGGGACTGTGATCTTCAGGGTGGACGGACCAGGTGTTTTATGTACCAACAGGATCAGGGACAGAGGAGCCACTCTTAGATGGCATCGTTTTGTGGTGATTCACCTCACCACATTCTCACCTTGGCACTAAGAACGTGCCTGGTTCTGGCTCTCAGTGAAGTGTCCTTTGGTTGAGTTACTAAGCTGAGGCAAATGTCAGGAGCACCAAGCTCTCCTTAGAGGACCTTCCATCCACCTTGGCCAAAGATGGACTTCGAAGTTGTGTATAGTATTTCTACAGCAAAATGTTTTTCTCCACAATGTGTGTTTATGGATTAAAACTCCAGGGAAGGGGTAACAGGTTTTAAATCAAAATTTGGAGCTTTAGTATTTTCAGTGATTTTTCAGAAGACAGTGGATGAAGGAGTTCCTATGGATCCAAATTTTACTGCTTTTGATAAGCTAACATATGGTGAGCATCTCCCTAAATGAGATAACACAAAGCCACTATGGACCCTGTGCTTCTAAGTATATTCATGATGTTATGAAAATAGCTTTATGAAGAACATGTAAGCTTTGGAGGACAAAATGAGAGACTTGGGTAAAGAGAGGTTTCCAAAAGTATCAAAGGACAAGTGTAGAAGAGAAAGGAACAATTCCTAGAGGCAGAATAAGGAAGCATACAAGTTTCTGTTAAAAACCAAATGACTGTTTTCTTCCCAATATATGGTATTTTGAAAGTCTAGACTTCTGAGATAACTAGTAATGGAGGGTGCTAACACGATGAACCAGCAAAGAGGGATTATAAGTTCAAAATTGTAGGCAGGGTTTTAAGACTCAAAAGGTCTATCTGTGATAGGCGCTATCTGTGGCCTTAGTCTTGATCCAAACTGTGTTGGAGGGACAGTTATATATAATCCGCCCTAATGCTAGTTTGTATCTGCAGTCTGCTGCACAGAGTGGTACCATTTAGGTCTCTGAGCCGTCACAAGTGCCAAATGGCAGCTGACAGATCTGGAAGGGTACTCTCAGAGAAAATGAGAAGTACATGAAGCAGATTTTAATTATTGATAGGGAAATCCTCCATTCTTTTTCAGTCTTTCATAAAAGCAGCACTTGAAATATAGTAGCAGCAATTGAGACTGAGAATGACCAAAGAGAGGTTGGCCACCGCTGTATGAGGGTTTCCCCATTTGTCACAAGCTCTTTTGGGTCTCCCTTTATCTTCTAATGTCCCCTGAATTTTTACCTACCTTGTCATAATTTAGAAGGAAAGCTTTTACCTTAGCCATGCTTCAAACAGAAATTATGATGTTCTGACTTCTAAAACTTTGAACCAGTTTTGTGTGTGTGTGTCTCAGTAAGTCATTAAAGGAAGTTCCATTTAGAATCAAGCAGCATGACAGATAAAATGATAATCATTTAATCTACTTATAGATTATTTCAATTGGTCATAAATCTCTATTTTTAGTGCCATTTTAGGGTCTGTGGTTTAGGCCTGACATGATTAATGTGCTTATTAGTTCAATTGTCATCATTTTCATTAGATGAAGGATTTTTGTTATTACAGTATATTCTACTCCTTTATATTTTATTTCGAGTCTTAGTAGGAGTTGGGAGCTCCGGGAGATGCAGCTTTTGGCTACTGAGTTCCTGAGGTCAAGTGGTCACTGATACTTAGTTTTCAGCGTTCTTGCGAGTATCAAACGAGGCAGTGTGAGCCTGCACCTGGCACACGGGAAGTGCCTAAACACATGTCTGGCGTTGCACCCCTGTTGCTGCTGCAGTTGCAGTTATGATAAACAGAGAAAATCGATTACTGTTTATTTTCATCAATATTATTTCATGCGAGTCCACATTTGTTTCTAGTACCCCAGCACCAAGCTGATTGGCAGTCATGCAGCGCTGCCCAGTGCCACCCTGAGTTAAAGAAACGCACGCGACCTGCCAGGGGGAGAGAGCAAGAGCAGAAATGTGACAGAAACTCTGTAGGATGAATGGGACTCATGTTTGTCCAAACAGCTTTGGCTTTTGCAGGGAATAGGAAGTACAGATGAAGGAGGTAAAGGAGACAAATTCAAATTCAGCTTACACTAGTGCTTGGGAGGAAAATTGCTTGTAAATCACATGCCTCCTGTCAACCTTGAGACATCCTGGAATTTTTCTAAAAAATTTTCAAATACTCTAGAACAATTAACAGATTGGTTCTACTACCCGGTTACGTAACCACCGTTAATTTGTTATTACTGTGTAATAGGGGTTTTATGGAGATATACTACTTGATGTTAAGATTGTTACTGGAAAATCGTAGGAGTTAAATATCTGTTTCTGAATCTGTTTTTAACTGTAAGTAATATTTTAGTGTACATTAGAGTAGAATTGTCTTAATGTGTTGAAATGAGTATTAAGAACATACTACGTAGATGCCTAGGCTAGTGTCAGGTACCAGAGGCCTTTTGTAAGAGTATTTGATGTAGTCCTTGTTCATCACCATCTGGCTATTAAAATTAACATTAAAATAAGCTTCTCCTCCCTTTTTTGTTTCTGTATTAACTGCAGTGAGTTTCTGAAAAGCTAGTGTAAATAAATTAAACTTAGTAGCACTAGTATTTTGGCCCTTGTGCCGATTTGAAGAACATAAAAATCTCAATACCTCTTGTTTCCTGAGATTGTCACCTAGAAAGACAGGTTAAGCATTCTGGAACTAGATGATATCATTCCTTATTAAAAAACAAACAAATCTGTAGATGACCATTTTATGAGATAAATGGTTACAAATTGCTTTTTTTTTCCCTTAAACTACAAATATGCCCTTGCAGATTACAGGTCTGTGGAGCTCATCTAATTTCTCACTGTCTAAATAAGTTTTTATAGATTGATAAATTGTGTAAAATACTTTGAATTCCTTTTAGGCTACTGGGCAACCAAATAATGTGTTACAGTGCCCTCCAGCAATCCTAACCGGGCTCCCCTGGCACCTCAGATGGAAGTGTTTGTAGCAGGAGGATAAACAAAGCCATTCTTTGCCATGGAACCCTGGGTTTATAAGACACTTGGTGGTTTTAGGAGTGGTATTAAGTCTTAGAAGGAGCAGTGCCACTCATTTCAAGGAGTTGCTAGAATCTCAGCTTTGCATTTTCAGCCTTTCTCTGATTCCTACTCTTAACTATTTTCAACAAGAAAATACTTTTGTAAAATAGAGGTTTTTATAGCTCTTGACTTTTATATTATTATTGTGGTCCAAATTATTTAATGAAGTTCCCAAAGTGTCTCTCTTTTACCCAGAAGATAATTTTTGCTCATTGGTCAAAGCTAACCCTGAGCTTAAATTTTTTAATTAAAATAAAAAATGAACTGCAAGTCCAAGTGTGCTGAATATTTAGCTTTGGATCACCCTTGCTATTGTACAAAGCAGCTCCTGCTCGAGACTGCGTTGTCAGACCACCGTTGTGTTGTGTGGAAGAGCTGCCCTTGCAGGCCAGAGGCCTGCAAACCAGCACGCCTCCCCTCTTGTTCTTGGGGATCATTTTGTGTTCATTCAGCGGATATTTATTAAATAGCTACCATGAGGCCAACATTAAGTGGTAGGAGAAAGCAGAAGAAATCATCTGAGCTGCTGGTTAGGGGGGTGGAGAGACACCAGGGAACATCCCTCGGGGCCCTGCGTGTGTTAGGTGCTGGATACACGTCCCCAGGGAAGCTCGGTCCATCGAGGAGACACAAGGAGTAGAGTGAAGCTGTCCCAGGGATCTGGCTGTGATTGAAGCCTGAAGAGGGAGTGGCCTATTTCGTCTGGAGGCCAGGTGGAAACTGGAGCCTAAGAAGAGGTGTAGTTAGAGAAAGAATGGAGATTTTAAAGCCATTTAGTGTTTGTCTTGATGGCTAGAAGGAGGGGGTCAGGATTCCTGGCAGAGAGAAAACGATGAAGACTTGAGGGCCTTGTATCTTTGAGAAAATGCAGCTGGTTTGCACAGTTGGAGCTTAGGCATGTGTGGGAAATGGCAAGGGAGCTGCCTTCGTTGAGCACTTGAAAGTTTTCCAGGCACCTCATGATTCTGGAGTTAGGTCACATTGGCTCCATTTTGCAGAAGACTGAGACTTAGAGAAGTTCGGTAACTTGATTCCAGGTCACACAGCTTGCGAGTGGCGGCTGTGTCTGACTCTCTGGGTTGAGTTCTTCATCACTGTGGTGGACTTCTGGGCTCAGATATTTGGACCAGACCCTACAGTCTATACGAGAAATGGAAGAATTTTAAATATAGGAATAAATAACTTGTTTAGTTTTGTCTTTTAGAAGACCTGTTAACCATTACACTGGGACCAAAGGCATAAATAGAGAGAAAGGTGTGAAAGCAGGGGGAGGGGACAAAATGGGAGAGTGAGGCTGGAGGAAGAAACCAGTTAGGAGATTATTACACAGCTCAGGTGAGAAGTTAGACAGAGCCCAAAAGAGGGCAGTGGAGCAGGGGGATGGATCGAAGACATTCGGAAGTTTGTCTTGACCGGTCACAGCCTGACGGATGTGAGAGAGTAATCAAGTCGGACTCGTGATTTCTGGCTTGAGAGGCGGTAGTCGCATCTACACAGGAAATACGGGAGGAAGAACAGGATGGAGTGCGGAGGTAGGCAATATGCTCCAGTTCAGGATGTTGACCTTCTGTCCCTCCTACTTCTGGCCACTTCTCATCTTCCTTATGTAGCGCTTCCTCCTCCCCCCAGCTCCCTGGGGCTTGGTCCTAGGCCCTCACCTCTTTATTTACCCATTAAGTTGCTCATCCCATCCCATAACTGTAAACACTGTAAAGTCAACAACCCCCAAATTTACCTTTCTAATTCAGACCTCTCTTAGCAGCAAACTGGAATGTTCAGTAGTCCACTTGACATTTCATCTCCACCTCAATGCCTCACAGGCACCACAGACTTACATAGAATTTAAGACCTATCTTCCTACTCACAAAACCCACTTCTCCATCTTCCTAATGATACCACAAACCACTCAATTGCTCAATCCAAAATCCTAGGAGTTACTCTTGACACGTCTCTCTGCCTTATTTTCCATATCAAGTTAATCATCAAAGCAAATCAATTCTCCCACCAAAATATGTTTTAAATTTTTCTTCTTTGCCCATGTCCATAATCCCACTAGTTCAAGCTACTATTCTCTCTCTCAGAGCCGGGACTGCTACAGTGGTCACCCATCTGGTCTCCCCAAAACCACCCCCAGTCTTTTCTATATATAGCAGCCAGTATGTGTCCCTGTTCATAGCTTTTCATTGGCACTTAGTTTCTTTCACTTCTTCCTGCCCCTGGATCTTTCACACATGCCATTCCCACTGGAACCATCTTCCATCTACGGGTTCATTCTTTCCCTTTGGGCATTTAAATGTAGTTTCTCCAGAGAGATCTCTAACCAGCCGTCTCTCTTATAGCATCATGTTCTTTTCTTTTAAGTATTTCTCACTCCTTATAATTGTAAATATTTTTAATGTTTATTTCTTTTATTCACTAACATATATGTATCAAGCCTGTTATATGCCAGACATGCTCGGTGCAAGGGATACAATATTGAGTGAAAGGAGACGTGATAGACACTTACCGAGAATTTACGAACAGCAGAGATACCTTTGTGACTTCTGTGTGGAGAAGAGAATATAGGTATTTGGTGACTGGTGCTGGATAGTCAAGTATAGCTAGTTAAGGTCACAAATGATGTCACCCAGGATGAGACTAAGGCTTGAGAAACGCAGAAAGTCAAATAATGTGTGCCTGTATGTCTATCGTGCATTATTCTAGAAAGGATTTCAGTGAGTTGAGTTTAGACCTCTAGTGAGTGCTCCAATGTATAGGAAAAGCAGAAGAGAAATCATCAAGGAGACTAGAGTAGCTAGAGAGGTAAATGAAGGTCCCGGAGACAGTGGGGTTCATAAACGAAGCCAGAGTGGAGAGAATTTTTAGAATGCCGTGATGGCCAGCAGGTAAATGTGCCAGGGTCAAGTAAAATAATCATTGGACAGTATCTGCTGTTAGCAATTGACCTGTCATTGCCTGAGTAGTATCAGGCAGGTAGAGGAGGGCGGGCTAGAAGCCAGTTAGCTGCTCAGTTGGAAATCAGTGGCAAGTGTGCAAACTACTCAAGAAAGAAGCTGGGCTCTAAAGAGACAGAAAGAAAAGCGGATGGACGTAAGGTTTAAGGGAAGTTCATTGTTTCGTGGTGCATGCAGGGTTGGGGTTTGGTGCTATTTTCTGCTGGAGCAAATGAAGAAGGACAGGTTGAAGTGAAGGCACAGGAAAGGAAGGTGGTCTCTGAGGTAGATAGTAGACAGACTCCAGAGCACAAGCAGAGGGAGTATCTGACCTAAACTCTTGAGTCCGGTGGCTTTACAGTAGGAGAAATAGTATTGTAATGTGTATGTATGGGCTAGGTAATTAATCCAGTTTTATCTCCCCTTCTCCCAACTTCCATTTAAGACCCTCATAACTCAGACAGTTACCTTACCTCCTGGATCATGGTTTCCTCTTCTGTAAAAACCTCCCTGGAAATCAAGACTTGAATGAGATTTTGCTCATTAAGCACTTCACACCATGCCAAGTCCCCCATAGGCCTTCTGTCCTGGGGAACAAGTGAAAGAAATAGAGGTGGCTGTTAAGATTGAAAGGGGCATTCATAGAGGTAGTTCCCTCGATATTTTGATTGCTTTTAAAATATTTCAGTAATGTGCTTTGTTCATGTAAAGATTTTTTTCAAATGAGCATATTATGCACCAGATGTTTTGCTAGTGGCTGGAGCACTATGCTGGACTTCTGTTTGTAATCTCATCATTAGAAGCGTGATGTGGCTATGTAGATCATGCAGATGTCAGCTGCTTTAATAAGAGCGGAGTACCCGAGGAGCTCCACCATCGTTAAACTTAGCTTAGGAGGCTCCTTCCTAGTTTGTGTTCTTGCCCTTGAATAAGTGTTATTCATACTTTGAGGAGAGAGTAAAACTCTAAATATGAACTCTAAACTGATGTAATCTAATCTTCCTGCAACTTGAATGACTTTTTTTTTTTTTTTTTTTTTTACTTTTTTAAGAGATGACTCCGGTCCCTAATCTCTCAGCGTATTCATCAAGTGGATTTGCTTTGTACTGTTGTATATTTTTATAAGCCATTTCCTATGTTGAGACTTGTCAAGTTATCAGTTCGTGTATCAATAATGCCAGCCAACGATCTCTCATTTACCGAATAATTGTATATGTAACAGGCAAAATGTTATCAAAGACAGTGAGTTCCTGAAAGTAGCGCAGCGGAGGCCTCTGCGGGTATGTGGTATGAAGTTGTCAAAGCACTACAATATCCTGCCATAGAAGTGTGTGGCTGTTAGCTCCACGGCTTGTGCGGTGTCTAAATATGCTGACTGCCTTACCTATATGGCATCTCTTATCATTTGTTCCACAAAGCTTGTGCTGCTGCACTATCACTGTGTCTTTTCTTTGCCTGCTAAAGAGTTAGATTTGGCTTATTTTCCTTTTCCTTTTTATTTTCACCAGTGGATCGTATTGTGGGTCTGGATCAAGTTACTGGTATGACTGAGACAGCTTTTGGCTCTGCATATAAAACCAAAAAGGGCATGTTTCGTACTGTTGGACAGCTCTACAAAGAATCTCTCACCAAGCTGATGGCTACTCTCCGCAACACCAACCCTAATTTTGTTCGCTGCATCATTCCAAATCACGAGAAACGGGTATGTGTTAAGAAAGCATATGTTGCTATTTAAAATTGATCTGCACCAAGTTATAAAGATTAAAGTCTAAATCTCTGCCTGATTAGGCTGGAAAACTGGATCCTCATCTAGTGCTGGATCAGCTTCGCTGTAATGGTGTCCTGGAAGGGATCAGAATCTGTCGCCAGGGGTTCCCCAACCGGATAGTTTTCCAGGAATTCAGACAGAGGTATTGCTAACTTTGACCTTTTTCCTATATGTGTCAAAGCTTAAAAACAGTGAGATAATGAGGACATTTTTTCCTGTTCCCTGGATAGTTTTAGTTTTTGTATTGGAAAGGAAAAAGCATCGTACCTTTATTATTGCTCAAGACTATTGAGTGCCCACTTTATGTAGAGGTAATGTGCTGGTAACTGCTGGGGTGCCTCAAACGCTGTTCTGTCTTAGGTCCCTGAAGGCAGTTGTGCTATAAACAGGTAAAGCTGAGAACTTACAGTTACTTCATTCAGACAGTTCCGTCTAGGATTTAAACATAATTATTTTCAAGCTGATTTTTAAAATATAGCCATGTATCGCATAATGATGCTTCAGTCAACAACAGACTGCATTACAACAGTGGTCCCATAGATTATAATGGAGCTGAAAAATTCCTATCACCTAGTGACCTCGTAATCATTAAGGTCATGACACAACTCATTACTCATGTGTTTGTGGTGATGCTGGTGTAAATGAACCTACTGCATTGCCAGTTGTATAAAAGTATAGCACATACAATTATGTATAGAATATAAAACATAATAACAAATGGCTGTGTTACTGGATTATATAGTTACTAGACTATGCTTTTTATCATTAGCATGTACTCTTTCTACTAATAAAAAAAAGTTTGCTATAAAACAGTTTCCCGGGCAGTAGCTTCATACATCTTGTATTTACTGTCTCTCTTTTTTACATTATTCCCTCTGTGCTTGATTTAATCTTCTGTTATTTTGTACAGTGACATGCTGTACAGCTCAGCACTAGGCTGTACCATATTGCCCAGGTAGTAGGCTAGCCCACCTATGTTTGCTTAAGTGCATTCTATGATGATCACACGACAAAATCTCTTGATGATACTTTTCTCAGAATATGTCCCTGTCATTAAGCAGTGCATGACTGTATATGAGTACTGTATGTTCCTTTTAGGAAAATTTGAAAATACAAGAGAAGTAAAAAGTAAGCAAAAATCATTCAGGAGTGACTCTTGAAAACATTTTGGGATATCTCTTTCCATCTTTCAATGAATATATATGTGTTTATGTGTAAATGTATGTATTTTTTCCATTGTGTGTGTGTGTGCGCTCGTGTACATTTATAGTCCTTTTACTAATACAGAGTAGGGGATAGGATAGAAAAGGATTAAGAAAGAAGGATTAAGAAAAAATAAAAGGAAGACAATCAATAGAAATTAATGTAGTAGAAATGGATGAAAATCTATGATAGGAGAGTTGTTTTCTTAATGTGTTGTGTATTTTTCTTTAATATTTAGTTTGCTTTTTCTTTTTCTCCTGGAAATTTGATTTTCAAGTATAACAGTATTTGTTGTTCCACAAAATAAATAAGGATGCTGGTCAAAGAATGGCCAGATGGAACCCAGTTGAGAAACTATTTCAGTCCTTATTGGTTTGGCGGGATATCTTTATTATGGCCCCATTGTATGATAAACAATCTGATAGATTCTTACTTTTTATGGGTAGGAGACAAAGGACCATAATTGGCATCTAGAGTACAAAATTGGGGGAAAAAAACAGAGTACAAAGTCAATTGATAAGCCAGGGTATCCTTTGTATTGCCACCGCCTTTAGTTTGCTAAAGTTCATTTTTGTTGAGGTATAACCTACATAGAGCAAAGTGCATAGAACTTAAGTGTGCAGTTCAGTGAACATATGTACACCAATGCTATTTCAAATGTCACCCTGATACTTTCTAATGTTCTAAAGGGAAGCCTCTGAGCATTGCTCTCACAGCCTTTTCTGTTATCTAGTACATGCTTACAATTCATCCTGCAAAGAGCCAGATTCTCCTTGTATCTTGAGGGTGTGAACATTTTAGGGGAAATGAAAAACAAAAAGTTTTTTAAAATACCATGCTTTTATTCTTCTCTGCCACAATTCTTAAATCTAGTCTTTGACCTGGGAGAAATTAGCATTTTCATTTTCTTACTTATTTTAAGAAATAGAAACATTTTCAGAAAATCTGATTATTATCTGGTTACTTCTTTACTCTTAATTTGACATGATTATCTATCATATCATTGCCTCTGAGAGAAAGCAGAACTCACAATTAGTAAGTAAACATTTCCACAAATATTACAAAAAATTTCTGGCTGCTTTTCTTACAGATATGAGATCCTAACTCCAAATGCTATCCCTAAAGGTTTTATGGATGGTAAACAGGCTTGTGAACGAATGGTAAGCTTTTCTTGATTTTTCTGACTTGTGGACCATTGATATAATCTTTCCTATAGCAAAAAATAAATGAACTCTTTTCCTTTTAGATACGGGCTTTAGAATTGGACCCAAATTTATACAGAATTGGACAGAGCAAGATATTTTTCAGAGCTGGAGTTTTGGCACACTTAGAGGAAGAAAGGGATTTAAAAATTACCGATATCATTATCTTCTTCCAGGCTGTTTGCAGAGGTTACCTAGCCAGAAAGTAAGTGGACAATCATAAAAGGGGGAGAAATGTTTCTTCTACAACAGATCAAAAGAAAACGGAGAAAGCAGCTAATAAAGGAGGAATAAAGAGCACCAGCAAAGGGAACATGAAGAACCTTCTGTCAGACTGACTGTCTTCATTGTCTCAGGAAAGGAGGGGATTTATTCAGATCCAGGAGTGCACACACATATGCATAATGCGGGCAGATGGCAGAACACTGTCTGAGGCAGCAGCTATGGAGAAAGTGCAGGGTATCCATGACGAACACTTGAGGTTGGCTGAGCCAGGCCTGTGAGTTGTCACAAACTCGAACGGGCAGTCCCACTTCCCCTTGCATTTTACCCGAAGACATGTTCAATGTACCCACTCCCTATCCTAGCCAAATGAGAATGTTTGCCTTTAGGAAGTGGTCTATTAGGGCACATGTTTCTTTACGTAATAAGTTTTTCTTACTGTTCTCCAGGGCCTTTGCTAAGAAGCAGCAGCAACTAAGTGCCTTAAAGGTCTTGCAGCGGAACTGTGCCGCGTATCTGAAACTACGGCACTGGCAGTGGTGGCGTGTCTTCACGAAGGTGGGCTTTGTGTACTTCCTCCTAAAGAGCAGCATTTGACCAGTGAGAACCCATAGGAGGGAGATGTGATGACAAACTGCCTAATGTTGTCATAGGTGAAGCCACTCCTGCAAGTTACTCGCCAGGAGGAAGAACTTCAGGCCAAAGATGAAGAGCTGCTGAAGGTGAAGGAGAAGCAGACAAAAGTGGAAGGAGAGCTTGAGGAGATGGAGAGGAAGCACCAACAAGTATGTGCACTGATCTCGGAAAGTCACACACTGCCCTGAATTGAGAGCTCCCACTGAAAGGAATGTACACACATTTAATTATGAATAGCTATAGCTACCATACCTTCTTATTTTATAATGTGTATTTTTCACTAATTTCCAAAGCATAGACATTTGAGAATAGAGGCAACAGGTACATTATGCCATGCATTTGGGTTCATATAAACCAAAATCGACCTTACCTCTTGCATTTTTGCCTTTGTCTTTCTTTGGGCGTGTTTGCTATCAGGTATGTGTTTAATACCTGTTTTCAATGAGACTCCCAGTGTTATCACCTTCCTGTGACTGCTTATGAGGGAAATAGAAAAAAGTAAAAGGATGAGATCATACAAGGCCACCACCTGCCTCTTCTCCAGCAACAGTGGTCTTGAATCAGCATCCATTTCCAAGGCAATTGTGCTTCATGGACAGAGTAGAAGGTCAAGAAATGTTTATAGATAACAGTGATGGAATTATAGTGTTCAAGGTCAAAAAGATTAATAAAGGCCGAGAATATCACTCGTCACCATGAAATTCATTGCACTTGAATATTTTCTCTCTCCTGTTTCTCTGTCCCTTTGTAAATTACCTTAATAGAAGAACAGGAGTTCTTCAACTAGCACAAAGCTAATATGTATTACTCAGGATAACTTGAGACAACAGAAACAACCAAAAATTTTTTTTTTCTTGCTGTAGCTGAAGACATATTTGAAAGTTTTGCCAGTGATGTTTGTATTTTTAACTCTCAGTTTTTTTGGTGAGGTGCATTGACCATTAAAATCATGTTGACTGTATCTTGTGTGTACCCTGGGGGCAAATCATGGTACCGGACACTTTGTTGTGATTGCAGCTTTTAGAAGAGAAGAATATCCTTGCAGAACAACTACAAGCAGAGACTGAGCTCTTTGCCGAAGCAGAAGAGATGAGAGCAAGACTTGCTGCTAAAAAGCAGGAATTAGAAGAGATTCTACATGACTTGGAGTCTAGGGTTGAAGAAGAAGAAGAAAGAAACCAAATTCTCCAAAATGAAAAGAAAAAAATGCAGGCACATATTCAGGTATCTATGATCATTTTTATCATTTTTATTAGAATCATATTTTGGGTTTTCCAGGTTCATAGAAGCTATGGGTTTGGATTCTTATGTGTATTGAAGAGCAAAAGGAGTCCAGGTTATAAGTACCTACTCTTAAAAGATAACCATCATGCGGGTTCATTTTTCCCCACAACCTCTCCAACACTTGTTATTACTTGTCTTGTTAGAGATAACCATCATTCAAAGCACACATGTAATAGATTTTCCTCAAACATAATTTGTTATTTCGAATAGGAATCTTTTTTTATGTACCAATGTGGCATCTTACAGTATGCAAAGGGACTCAAAGTAGAAATCTCTCAGGGTCTGTAGCCTTCTGTAGGGGCTCTTATTTGTTCTTTGTGTTGTCATTAATAATTCTAATCCTCACTTCATTCATTAGATAGGCATCTGCCAGGTGGTTTGGTTCATAAGAAATGCTCAGCATTGACGCAGAGGTGGTCAGGAATCAGAATAAAACACTCAGCTCATCCTGGTAGTGACTTTCTTATTGAGATACAAACTATACTCACATGAAGCACAACTATCTCTGGTTGAATAATCATACAAATGATACGGACAGTAGTTATTCTGCCCATACCCTAGGACACACCCACCTCTATTTCTCCTTCCTTCCCTCCCCCATCCTATCTCATATGCTCTTGAGTGTCAGGGCATCTATATCTGCCACCATTGCGTCACAGATCCAGTATCAAACTTTCTTCCTTGTCTCTCCCTTAATTTTGTCTTACCCCATAACTTATCTTTGCAAAACACAGACAATTGAGATGTTTGTCAAAACCACAAAAGATACCATATTTTATCCTTGGAAAATACTGCATACAGTAAATTATCTGAGCATTTTCCATTCTTCAACATAAACAGCTTTCAGATATCTCATAATAAGTTAACAGAATATCACAAAAGCTGTAAAAAGTATATAACCTTTAATCCAGCAATTCTAATTCTAGGACTTTATTCTAAGGATGAATTTATGGAAGCCATCTAATTATCATCTGACATGAGGGGATTATTTAAACCATGGCAATGCTATACAGATATAAAGATGTTTAGTTTCATGGGTATTGATAATATATTGATAGATAGTTGCAAAAGAATGTATACAGTAAGATCTAATTTAAAACATAAATTATAAATTTATATGTATGACTTTACATGGGAATATACAGAAGATCTGGAATAATAGTCACCAACAATCGTGAGATTTCCCTGGTAGCATTATCAATAGTTTTGATTTTCTTTTCTCTTGTTTAAGAACGTGCTTATTTCAGTAACATATTTTACTCATGTAGGAGGAGGGCACTCAAATTCATCTTTAATCTCCCCAACCTATTCTTTTTATATAAACTCTAAATTTTAACAACTTCAAATGAAATGCTTACAAGTTTTTCTCTAGTATATGTAAAAAACAAATGTCCTTATAGGATCAGGGTGTTGTTTTGTTTTGCTTTGCTTTTTCAAAACTTTTTTGCTTCACGTTCTTTCCCAAACTCTTTTACATTTCTAATTTTTTGCACTGTTTTTATTATCTCCCTTTGTGACACTCAAACACATTCTAAAAATTTTTATGGTAATATTAAATTATTAAGTATTGTATTTTTTTTCTCTTGTGAAATATCGACGATTTTTTATCACTTCATGGACCTCGACCAAACCCAACCTTGTTGGTCTTTTTTTTTTTTGGCCTTGTGAGGCTTTGAGGGATTTCTCATCTGTATACGCTTTTCAACTCAAAACTACTAGAGTTTGGTTTGGTTTGGTTTGGTTTTTAAGATTAATTTCCTAACTATAATATTAATAAATGATTGTTGATTATTGTAGAAAACGTAGAGAATACAGAATAGCGCTTCTAGTTTTCTCCCACCTATCACCCCCATTACCTCTCATTTTTCCTCATATATATTTCTAAACAGATATATAAGGGTTCATTTGATAATTGATATTATACTGAACATACTATTTTTTTTGGAACATACTATTTTGTTTGCTGCTTTTATCACCTTAAGAATGTGCAGCAGAAGGATGCAGTTAACAAAATCCACACTGTAGGTAACTATAGGACAAATGACCTCATTTGTTTGTTTGTTTTTTAAACAATAAATGAAGAGCAAGAGAGATGGAAGAGATTAAAGATTAAGAAGCTTATCAGTTGATCACAATGTGTGAACCTTATTTGGATTCCAATTATAACAAACAAATGTATGTTTAAGTGGTCTTTATCTTTTAGAGATATAGCCTAAAGGTCGTATAGATGTAATGTGATGTTTGGGATTGCCTTCAAAATAACCCTAGGGGAGAACGGAGGTATGGTGGAGAGGTAGAGAGGCTGGCCATGAGTTGGCACTTGTTAAGGTTGGGCTGATGCATCTGTGTGGGGCTCATTATGCTACTCTGTATACTTAATATGTGGGTTGGAAGTTTTCACAATAAAAAAGTTAATCTTTTGCAAGGGTTTCATTTTTAAATCAACCATGAGTAAACTATATAACCAAAGTTACCCTTGAAAGTTTCTTAAATTGACCATGCGTTAATTTGTATGTAAAACCCTGTTCAATGATGTATATGTCATTATATATGATAATGTTAGAGTATAAAATAGAAGCATGTTATAGAAAAAACTTATGTAAGCACTGGAGTCCCATTCGGTTTGGTGATAGGCTCATGTTGTGAAAGGCATGCTTGAACTGAACAGCCTGTTTCTCACTGACCTATACTATTTCAATTGTTTTTATGTTCTCTGTCTCTCCTCTTTTGGTCAAACATATATATGTGTTCGATATAGTTAATTATTAATATTTCCCTGCATTACTAATAATTCCAAAATATGAATGTTCATTACTACTATATGTTATCCCATTTTACAATTATGCCAGCTTTTAGTTACCAAGTCTTTTATGTAGCATGTTCATAGTTCCTCATTATTATAAATACTTTACTTTTTTTATGTAAATCATATCTGTAACTATTTCCTGAAATTGCTGGTTTAAAACAAATGTTCGTTTTCAAAGTTTGCTGCATTTTCCCATGTTGACTGCCAGAAGGATTGACCCAGTTTGTACTTTAACCTGTAGTGGATACGAATGTCTGTTTCACATAACTGGATGTCATATTTTTAAAAATATTTTTGCTCTTTAAAAACATCACAAATTGGTATTTCATTTTAATGTCTATTCCTTTATTTATACGCAGTAGAATTTTGTGGAGAAAGTCGGGGAACTGACTGTGTTCTTTTTCACAAGGACCTGGAGGAGCAGCTGGATGAGGAAGAAGGGGCTCGGCAGAAACTGCAGCTGGAGAAGGTGACAGCAGAGGCTAAAATCAAGAAGATGGAAGAGGAGATTCTGCTTCTCGAGGACCAAAACTCCAAATTTATCAAAGTAAGATAATATTTCCATTAAAAAGTTGATTTTAGAGCATGGGAAATATTTACATTGTTGCACTCACTAAAAGCGGCTCCAAACAGAAAATTCTCAAGATTTCAGGTTCCTTAACTTTCTAAGTCTCTACCCGTATAGATTTCTAAAGACGCAGAAACCATTTAATTTTCTGTATCCACCAGATATTCTTATAATCCTTTAGACTTTTAACTTGCACGTTTTGAACACAGTGATCACTCATTGATGACTTGTTCCCATCTGTGCAAGCATTCATTCTTGCAGCACGGGTTGGGGGACTCTGCAAGCCAGGCACCTGGGCCAAGCTCTAGGGGTCGACCCCAAGATGAGTGAGAGCCTTCCTGCCTTTTTGCAGTATGTGACCTATTGGGAGAGGCGGTGCCAGTGTTATTTATTTTTCAAGTTGTACCAAACCCTAGTTTTTATTTTTGAATGCCTTTTATGAAGCAGTTTTTTCTATTCAGGAAAAGAAACTCATGGAAGATCGCATTGCTGAATGTTCCTCTCAGCTGGCTGAAGAGGAAGAAAAGGCAAAAAACTTGGCTAAAATCAGGAATAAGCAAGAAGTGATGATCTCAGATTTAGAAGGTTAGTGTTTGGGACTAGAAAAACTCAGGACTAGGCGTGTGAGTTGTTTAGACTTTAATCGGAACATTCAATAATAGGAAAATGCACATGGTGGTTACTAATAGAGCTTTCAGTTTGTGTTCAATTATTAAACTAGGTCTAGTCACCACATATTTATGATAGGATAGCGATAAATTATCCTTTAAACTTTTACTTTTTAAGTTAGGTCCTATGGTAAAATATACTGCCCTTTGGTGGATGTATTTAGGGCCCAAATTAAGTTTTGAGTCATACAGGCCATTGGACTATGTGTCACTTCACAAAGGCACTGCTTACTGACATAAAAAATGGCGGGGGCAGGAGAAACTGCTGAGGGTAACGGTGTCTCACTCTGATAGCAAAGGTAATGTCAGGAAATCCTAGGAATTTCTGCAGAATAACTCGTAGTTTCTTCAAAAGAAAGAGAAAAGAGGGTGGGTGTTGGAAAAAGCATGGAAAACCTTTCCTTTCAGGGGCAGCTGCAGGTTGGCATGACAATGCGGAAGGGGGAGAGAGCATGGCTCTTAAGGCACTAGTGTTGTTAAGGTCTGCGGGCTGTGACCACTCTTCCTTAATGCATTGCTTTTATAATGAGTTGGGTTTTAAAAAATAATAATAATTAGGGTTTCGTTGTTAGATAAATAAGGGATGCCAGTATGAAATTATTCATAAGCCATTTTTACCAGTATATGAGGTTATTCTGCTAAGGAAGTACACATAAAGCAGACGGGCCTGTTCTTTTCTCACCTGTTTGATCAGCCTGTGATACCTGGTCTCATCTTCTCGGCATATTGGTTTCCAATGGAGAAACAAAGGCATGTAGATTTGTGAGGAAAGCATTTGAATGGAATGGATCACTAGAGTTAATTACGGAATCACTGCAGAATTTTAGAGGGGAGGGCAGAAAAGATGCATGACCCTCTCTGCCCACACTCTGCCCTCTCTCCCGTAGTGCTTGGGAACTGCAGTCTTTGTTCAAACCAGGGATGCCCAGTAAATGAGGAGTGGGGTGACAGGCTGCCCGGGCCTCTGCTGAGCTCTCCAAACCTGGGCCATGATGATGAGTGTGACATGAGAAGTTTCCAGATCACTTCGGCTCTAATAGTGTGAGCTCATTTCTCATGAAAGAACCTCCTTAGATTCTACCCAATTTCTTAAAATTACTTCTTCCCACTAATTTATCTCACCTTCAGTTTGATCTTAATGGGTTTCAAATGACTGAGCTATTGACACAGTGTTCTCAAAGTGGCGACATGCTTTTGAACAAAATGGCTTATTTATTTACAACTTTGGTCAGTTAATATTTGGAGTTTGTTCGTAGAGCGTGTCATTCAGTGTGTTGAAGAGCTTCTTGTGTCTTGCCTTAAAGAACGCTTAAAGAAAGAAGAGAAGACTCGTCAGGAACTGGAAAAGGCCAAAAGGAAACTGGATGGTGAAACAACTGACCTGCAGGATCAGATTGCCGAGCTGCAGGCACAGATCGACGAGCTCAAGATTCAGCTCACCAAGAAGGAGGAGGAGCTGCAGGGCGCTCTGGCCAGGTCTGCCGTCCCTGCAAAGGCCTTCGTGTTGCACGTGCTACTGCAGGGTTTATTTTCAACAGACTGTCTCATGTCTAGGAGCAGACAAAAACCCTGGGAGAGTGACACATAGTTTCTTTGTTGTTGGGTATGACATAAGAACCTGAAAAGCCGATGAGTACCCAATTTGTGTCGGAGAAGCAAGAAAATCTCATAAACCATTCTCAGTATTTACACTTAAAAACTATTAGTCATATATCATGAAATCCTTGGAAATTTATACCAGAACGAGTGATTTTACCATACCCAATATTTTGGTTTCTCTATATTACAGATCAATTTTATTATGTTTTAGAAGTTTAGAGGAAATCACTTGTCAGAAATGAGGTCCCTCTCACACACTTATAGCATAATTTGCTATTCAGTTCTAAACCATTCAGTTTTAGAATGGAAATCATATATAGTAAATATGATCTAAACATTATATCTAATATTTTCATTTCTTTATAAAGAATAACTCTGGCTACATGATCACAGGACTTAGAGTTTAATTTATAATTAATTACAATCAAAAGCTTATAAAAAAATTTCTTTTGTCATCTCTCACTATTAGTCTTACTTTGGCCAGATTTTCTGCTTTTTCACTTACAGAGATGAGAGCTAGAATCTGGAATTAAATTCTTCACTCACTGTCATGTTTGTCAGCTTCCCCCTCCCTCACTATAAACATCCCAACTACTCCCAGCCAGAAAATCTGCCGGCATTACATCACACACGTTAGCAAAAAGATGCAAAAATGAAGTGGAAGGTGGAAGGTGCGAAGATGGTATCTCTTCCACATGTGTTCTATAAATTTCTTTGAATTTGCTGATTGGTAGCAGTTTGATAGACTAGACTGCTACCTTGAACAGTGTTCTAACTATAACAACATTTTGCTTGGGAGGGAATTTTTTATATTCTAATCATTAAAATGAGATTGTCCAACCTTTTAATGGAGATATTTAGCCCATTGGAAAGGGGGCTGAGCTCGATTCTGATTCTATCTCTGCCGTACTAGCTTTTGAGCCTTCAGGTCATTGCCTGCATACCTCCATGCCTGCCCGTCAGGCCCTGTGCAGCTGCTCCAGCCTCATGCCATGAGCAGAGGACTGTGTCACCGGGTGTCCTTGTGGAGAGGTGCTTGGGGGTTGGTTTGGCCGGGAAACAGTCCATCCGTGCACCAACTCAGCGTGCTGCTTGTGCCTGGATGCTTTGACAGGGGCGACGATGAAACACTCCATAAGAACAATGCACTTAAAGTCGTGCGAGAGCTGCAAGCCCAAATTGCTGAACTTCAAGAAGACTTTGAATCTGAGAAGGCTTCACGGAACAAAGCAGAAAAGCAAAAAAGGGACTTGAGTGAGGAGCTGGAAGCTCTGAAAACAGAGTTGGAGGACACTCTGGACACCACCGCAGCTCAGCAGGAACTACGGTGAGTGAGGGGAGGGCAGCACGTCACCTGGTGTCTGCTGAGCTCTCCCGCGAGGCCCGGCAGAAATGCTCTGGATGTGCTCACCCACTTTGGGAGATGGTGTGTTTTCTTTCTGTTGTCATTTTGAGTATCTTCTCTGCCTCCTGGAAATAAGGTCATGTAGAAGAATGACAAAATAGCAGTGGTTAGAAACAGACCAGCCTACATGGGTAGATGATGGATGGACCAATAGACTGAGGTGCACGGAGTGAAATGTGATCAGAAAAGCCACAGTCAGTGATATCTAAGGGTAAGACAGCAGACACATACAGAGAGAGAGGGCTGGGAGATTTATACATAGACCAAGTAAGAGAGAGAGAGAAGACTGGAGGACTAGATGGGGTAGTCACAGAAAGAGGAGGAGACGATATGGGTGGTCAGACACCTGCTGGCAGCACCAGTTGGTATGAACAGTGGGTAGGCAAACATGAGAAGAGAGGTACACAGTCACAAGGATGAAAAGAAAGGTGAGTACAGGTACCCAGACGAGGGTGTGTATCAAGCAGAGACATATGCTATAACAGATGAGCCAACAGCCAGGCGTAGGCAAGAAGAAAGTGACAAACACAGGCGAGCACAATTGGAGAGGTTTCACATGACTTAGGCACGTCAGCCCACAGAAAATCACAGAACTGTATGTAACAGTGAACTGGTGAGCTGAGCAGGCAGAGGGGCTGACCTGTGACTCCTGCTGGCACATCGCTATCGATTCTCATACAAGCTGCTGAGTTGTGACCTCCCAGGTTGCTGTCTTGCCCTCTTCCTGACCATCTGCTCCTTCAAGATTCAAGCTGCCAGGTACGTGAGGCCATCCCAGGAATCCCTAGGTTGCTTTGGCTGGTAGAGTTGGCTGGCTCTGTGCTCACGTGCGCACACACGTGCACAAACACACATGTCCGCCAGCCGTTCCAGGCTGTGAGTGATGGGAAGAGTAGCCTATCACTGTGAGAAGATGGCCAAGGTTAAAACAAAGACAGAAGGAATCATTTCTGAAGTCAGGCGTGGTCAGAGGTAGGAAGTGACCTGGAGCAACTGGGATGGAAACGTGTTGTGAAAGCCAGTGGTGCTCTTCTCTGGAGGAAAGAGTGTGGTCATTTGGGTGCCTGGACCCGGAGAGAATGATGTCACTGAGTCTGCAGAAAAGGCTGTCCTGA
This sequence comes from Rousettus aegyptiacus, assembly GCF_014176215.1. Classification (NCBI taxonomy): domain Eukaryota; kingdom Metazoa; phylum Chordata; class Mammalia; order Chiroptera; family Pteropodidae; genus Rousettus; species Rousettus aegyptiacus. The sequence goes on from NW_023416309.1 coordinate 72,718,488, forward strand.
GCAGTGAAACCGAGGCCAGATTGTGGGTGCCAGAAGAATGTTCTGTGGTAAAGAAACAGGTGGTGAGCCTAATAACATGTCAAAGATTTGACCATAGCTACGTAAGACTACGGCAGCAATACAGAGGTTGTGTCCCCAGAGAGCCACTGTCGTACTTGGAGTCCATCTGAGTGAGCCAGGCAGGGTTAGAGGCTTCCTACCCCACTTCAGCAGAATAACTGCTTTTAGCAGTTTTAAGTCTTGTCCTTCTCTTTAAAATATCTACTTTTGAAAAATCTGGAAACCACTGAACTAGATTTTGTTGAAAGAGTCTCAGCTGGTCTTTTGATTACAATAGAAGAAAGGGTTCTAATCATTTCTTCTATTCAACTCTTTAAAAAAATTTTAAAGACAGTACAACTGATATGTGCGTTTATTAAAACCATGGATATGCTCCGATATAGCACTCATTAATTCTACTGTGTGAAGAATTTTGCTTGCCTGCAGCTCCAGTGTGTTAGCATTCATGCGTGCTGCACTCTCCTAAGAACTCAGGCCACCCCCTACTTCTCCAGTGATTCTTCCCCAAGTTGTATATCACATGATTACTATAAAAGTAACAGTCCTCAGCAAATCGAATACTCTTTAGCAGACTCAGTCTTCAGTTGGCATTTTATTTCTCTTTAGGACTTATGATGAAGATCACAGAGGACAGGCCCAGACCAATGCATGTCTTTCACCTGTAGTGAACTTGTGGCTGAGCAAGCCTGGACCACAAAGAATCTTTAGTGATTCCTTTTGTCTGGCTACATACTACTGCAGAGCTAGCAGCCGCTTGGGCCCCTTTTCCCTTGGCACAGGTGACCTCAGCCCTCTAGGTCTCTCCATTTCACTAGTAAAGATAGGAAAATGTTCCACACAGGAGTCAGCAAATAAGTCACTGTTCTAACAGGCTACTGGTTTAAAGTATAAAGTTTAATGGTTTTAAAGTATGGAGCAAGTTTGCCAGGGTTGTGCATCAGGATTATTGTAAAGTTACAGCTATTTAAACTCTTGGTGTTAATACAGCTCTTAGCAGGACTGGTATTTACCTTACTGGTTTCAGTCTTTATTAAAGTATATGCTTAAAGATGATGCTCTAATCGACATATTTAAAGAGTGACTTGTTGTGGGGGTGAAGTCTCTTCTAGTTAATGAAATAACTTTGGTTTTTCAGGTTACTCTAACTATGTTACAGCAATTTATAAAAATATTAGGAAGCCATGTAAAAATATTAGCGTGACCTGCGTACTCTAAATGCAGGTTAAATAAAACCTGTTTGTCTCTGGACATTCAAAATCTATGGTCTTACACCTGCTATGTTGTCATATCAAACTCTGAAGCCCCTTTCTGAACCAAGCATGTGACCCTTCAGCCTGCCTTCTAATTCTCTTGTCCCTCCTCCCGACCTTAAGCCATTTCCTGATAGAATTTTGGGAGGATATTAACTAACTAATTGCAGCTGTTTCCCATGAATGATAAGAAAGGCTCCTGCTTTTGTCAGGGTGCAGTGTCCTATTTGATTTGGCCTTTAATTTCCCTTAGCTTTTGAAAGCCTCTGAGATTTATCCTTTTCCAGTCTTATTGAAATGCTGGTGCTGGAGCAGGCAGTTTGGCATCTGTGTTAACCAATTCCTGACCTACAATGCAACGAGACTGCCTAGAACAGTTTGAGATGCTTAGGGATGTTACATTGTATCTCAGTTGTAAGTGAGATCTGAAATGGGAGTTATGCTGGTTCCGGAAGGATTTCTAGAACCACAGTAATGATACCACAACAATGGACACACCAGCCTATTGGAAAATAGCACGTCAATTGTCAAAGGAATTGATGTAATTTTTTTTACGCAGCACATAAAAGTATTTTTAATTTAATTAGCTAATTCTGAGCTGCTTTCTCTAAAAATGTTTCTCTAGTACAAAACGTGAACAAGAAGTGGCAGAGCTGAAGAAAGCTCTTGAGGAAGAAACTAAGAACCATGAAGCTCAAATCCAGGACATGAGACAGAGACATGCAACAGCCCTGGAGGAGCTCTCGGAGCAACTGGAACAGGCTAAAAGGGTGAGGGGAGCCCTGCCACGCCTTGGAGAAAACCAGCCATCAGACTTCCGTCCAGTCGCTATCGATTAATTCCCAGCCTTTGTACAACACCGTGGCAAGCTGATGGGGAACCAGTAGCTCATAGCTGGCTTCTTTCTAAAAGTGCACTGCTTAGCTACAAGAGCCATTTGCCCTTGATTTTTTTTCATTAAAGAACTGCATGGAGCAAACTATCATAAATCACATATTGCTCCCAGTGTCTCCTTTCACTAATACCATCTTTCTCCTGATGACTTAGCTCAAAAACTTTGAACAGTTTAAAGTCACTCTCTCACTCATCTGCTGTCAGCAAGTCCCCAAGCCCTGCCAATATTTAAAGTATTCTTTATACTTACCTGTCCCTTCTTTTCCCTCCCTGCCCTACACACTGTTGCCACTCAATTCAGTGTTCCCTCTTCTCTGTCTCATGTGTAAGCTTTCCATCTTGATGAAACTTAATGTCATTTACCCTCTATCTCAAACCACCTTCCTGAGTGGACTAGTCTTCTCAGCATTTCCCAGTTATCCCGTCCTTCACGCTATTTGCTTTTTCTCTGATTCCCCATATTTCTCTCTCTGTCTGTCCACATGCCACCTTTTAATTTTTGGAACAGAATCAACCTTTGTTGATCATTTACACTAGCATGCGTCAGTTACTGTGCTAGGTACTCTATGTGCATTGCCTTCCTTAACCTTCTTTACAGTCCTGTGCGTTAGTCTCTTATTCTCATCCAGAAGATAAAGAAACTGAAGCCAAACAGTGTTAATAAATCGATCCAGTGTCACACAGCTAGTTAGTGGAAAGGGACATTAAAGCCAGGCAGTCTGGCCCCGGAGGCCCATGGAACCCCCAACTACGCTGCTTTGAAAGCCCATCCTAGGTCCCGTGTCATCTTTGAGGTGGTCCCTGCAGAGATCAGCCTATTGTGATCACCTTGCGCACCAACATACAGTGCCTACTCATATTATATACTAACTACCTTATTCTTATTCAAATGTTTCCTTGCGTTATCCAAGCAGCAAGATTTTTGGCTTCTTGCTTAAAAAAAAAAAAAAATTTTTTTTTTAACTAACTAAAGTTCTTAGAGAGGATGACATGAATGAATGGTAACTCTTTGGACAGGATGTGCTCAGTTTGTCACCCCCAACCTACACCAACAAGGATAAATTACACAGTGCAAGAGCCCCTAAACATCTGTATCCACTACCCTAAGCAGTGTCTCCAGGTGTGCACCTTCTGTAGAAATCTTCACACTCGGGACAACAGTTGTTTTCATCCTATTCAACAAATGCTGACCGCAGACTCGTTATGTGTCAGAAGCAAAAAGCAGTACCTCTTATGGAGTATTATAAAAATACTAATAAATTATTTTTTCCCTTCCTTCTCCTAGTTCAAAGCAAATCTAGAAAAGAACAAGCAGGGCCTGGAGACAGACAACAAGGAACTGGCGTGTGAGGTGAAGGTGCTGCAGCAGGTCAAGGCCGAGTCTGAGCACAAGAGGAAGAAACTTGATGCCCAGGTCCAGGAGCTCCATGCCAAAGTCTCAGAAGGAGACAGACTCAGGGTGGAACTGGCCGAGAAAGCAAATAAATTACAGGTGAGGCTAGAAAACCTTTACTCCTGACGTATCTCGCAGTAGCATATCCATAGTTTACCCATTTTATCCCAGAACTGTGTTATGGCAGAGACTCAGGACCACCCCATGGTTCAGTCCTTCACGAGGAGAACCTGCAGGACTCAGCGTGTAGTCCTAGTCACAGTGCAGGCACAGTGAGCCATCGTATTATTTGGGGAATAGTAGGAGCCCTCCCAAAATCTAAGTTCCCAGATGCCAACCAAGGGCCAGCCTGCAAAAAAAGCCTTCTGAGGAGAGCGCTCTTAGACCGCTTTAGTTAACTTTTCGGCACTGAAATGGCATGTGTGCGTGCACATATGCTCATTATCCAGAAAGATTTTCCTAAAAGAGATGTTATGAACAGCATTATTAACTATATATATGGTGGGGAGGCAAGGTGAGTAGCACTCACTGGGCACCAGTGCTGCCTGCACCAGGCATACATTAGGCTCCTTGTGTGTATTCTCCCGTTTAACCCTCATATCACCCCTTGGGTGAGTCTGGTAGATGAATGAGGACTGTGAAGCTCATAGAAGCTAAGTAGCTTGTTTCTCTCTGGTGACTTCCCTGGCAGTTTATAGAGCTGGAGTTGAAGGCATGAGGTCTCAGTTGAGTTCTGAGCCCTTCTCCACCACACTGTTGCCAAGATTGATGAGGTGTGGGCTCCCTGAAGGATACTGCTTAAAATGAGTAAAAATTAAAAATGACATGTTCAGGTTTGTTCTCTATATGCCCTCCCTTTGCTAAAATGACTAGAGGACAAATTAGACTGAAGGGGGCCCTACTATCCTTTCTGAGTCCTCTACTTCTCACACCCACTGTTTTCACAAGTTATAAAAGGTCTCATACCATGGAGATTTGGGAGGAGTGGGGGAAGATTTTAGAGCTATCATTAATCGAGGGGAAAATATGTATTTTCCCCATAGTATTCATAAAATCTAACCATAAGAAATAGCTAAATATTCATGATAAATGTATAATGCCAGGTTTTTTAGTTTTTTAAACATTTTTATTACTAGTTGGCATACAGTATTATCTTTATTTCAGGTGTACAACATAGCGATTCTACACTTATTATATACCTTAACCCGTCATTGTGCAGTTCTCACAATCTTATTGATTGTCTTCCCTGAGCTAACACCAGATATTTTTTTAATGCTTAAAAAGAACATCGGGTTGTGAATACTAGAATTTGAATTTGAAATCTCTATTTTAAAGTTTTCAAGCTCTATAAGAATACGAATTATACTTGCAGACCGCCCCCCACCCACCCACCCAAAGCATATGATTACTACATCATAGTGTGAAAAAGCATCAAAATAACACACCTGCTGATTTTAGAGCGTGTTCACATAGTATAGCAGCCACTCTTTCGGAGGCTTTCGTATAATTTTTGTCTCATCATGATAAACAAACAAGGTAGTAAACTAGTTAGAAGAACCCCTCTCCATGTGTGGGCTCTGCAGTTTTAAACTACCTGTCCTTTCAGTGGGTAGAGACTATTACGTTGTTTATGGAAGCTGGTACAGTGTCTGCTTCTTGAGCACTGTTGGGAGGTGACATACTCTTGGTGAAAGTCTTCCTTAATAGAGTTTGACAGTTTCAAGATCACCCGCTCCTCCGCCAAATACTATATATGTTTATTTAAGAGTGGTGATTCTGGACCCTTTTTATCTGCTTACCATTGAATTTAATCTTTTACTCCTCCTTGCAGAATGAATTAGATAATGTCTCAACTCTTCTGGAAGAAGCAGAGAAGAAGGGTATTAAATTTGCTAAGGACGCAGCTAGTCTTGAGTCTCAACTACAGGATACACAGGTATTTTAGGAGGTGTGAGGGGCCTTTAATCATAAATCTACCGTTTCTATAATCAATAAGTTATGAAACATACTAACCCCAAAATTGCCTTCTTATCACTTCTTTCTGATTTTATGCCCTACTTTTATTTGGAGCTATCTCGCACTAAAACCGGCCTTGATACTCAGGAAATCTTTAAAGCTGTGTCTCGATGCAGAGCCCTTTGTTTCTATGTGTTGCATGCATGTGGGGGCCTAGGAGACAGCTCCTGCCGGCACCAGCAGGCATTCCTGGGGTGTGGTTCACCAAGTGGCAGTCCTGTTGCACACACGTCTATTGCTGGATGTTTCAAATAAGATTAAATAAGATTGTTTTGTTGTGCTGACCTAAGAGAAGTAGTCCATTTGTAAAAGAGTATGTTGAAGCTTATCTGGCCTACCTTTTTAAGACGTACATCGAATCATTTGTTAGGTTATCATGTTTTTAAGTCAGATGGAAGTTAGGTTAATGACTCTGATAATATAAAAATATAATGTAGCAGTTTTCTTGGAGTTTTATGTTTTATTTTTGTTAAATTTGCAAGCTTTGTATGGGTGTGTTTTCGTCAGTCTCTGGGCTAGGTGCTGGGGATATAGGGTAAAAATCTCAGATAAACAGAAAGTGGGATAAGTAGGCAGTGGGGGATAAGTTCATTGTAATTGGGGTTTATGTTGTGACAAGGGCACATCCTGCTTAGTGAGATTTAAAAAGAGACAAGGGCCAGATCACAGAAAGCTCTATATGTGCCTTTGAAAAATTTAAGTCTGAACGTGATAGGAAAGACATGTTTTCATTTACAGTTTAGAAAAATTACTCTGGCAGAAAGTATGAAGGACAAACAATTGATGGGTTGCCCAACATTAGAGGTAATCCTCGTGGGAAATGCCAAGTCCTTGAACTAAGGCAGGGGTATGGACATGAAGAGGAAGGGATTGATTCTAGGAGTGAGGAGATGCAGAAAAGCGAGATGTCTCGGACTACTCTCAGGCCCCAGGCCTGGGCCTCCTGAATGAGTCTGAAGCAGTATTTGTGTTCCGAACATTTATAATATTATCACGTTTGTTTTAAAATCATATCTGTTTATTAATATCGCTGGGTATTTCTCATACATTGAAGCTCTCTGTTCTTTATGACTTTTTTTTTTAATAGACATGTTTTGTTTTGGTGATTAATGAAACTTAAGTATTGCCCTTTTATAAAAATAAATAGGAGCTTCTTCAGGAGGAGACACGCCAGAAGCTGAACCTGAGCAGTCGGATTCGACAGCTAGAAGAGGAGAAGAGCAGTCTTCAGGAGCAGCAGGAGGAGGAGGAGGAGGCCAGGAAGAACCTGGAAAAACAAGTGCTGGCCCTGCAGTCCCAGGTGTGTGTGTCCTCTTAGGAAGCTGTGGTGACCTAGATGTGTATGTGTATTTAGCAGCTAATGTCCCCACTGTACTGGATTGCTTCACCTCCATTTAGGACAGTTAATTAGGTTGTACTACTAAATAAAGCCCATTTAGCGTTTTGGTCCTTTAACTTTTTTTTTTTTTTTTTTTTTTTTTTTTTTTTTTTTTTTTTTTTTTTTTTTTGACACAGCCAAATGTTGATGCTAGGCTGGTTATAATGCTGGAAGCATTTAAACTAAAGATGTAGGACTGTGCCAACCATGTAAGGTTTTAATCCAATCATCATTCTATAGGTTTTTAGGGAAGAAATTAAGTTACAGTCTAAGATTAATTTGCTCAAAAATCACATAGCATTGATTTATATTATTTCTTCTCACAAAATATTGAGAACAAGTTTTTTTTTTTTTCTTTCTGCCTCAAATGTGAAAACCAGTAGAGCTCTTTATCATTTATCTTTTTTTCCTTTACATAAAACCTAGTTGACGGATACCAAGAAGAAAATAGATGATGACCTGGGAACAATCGAAAGTTTGGAAGAAGCCAAAAAGAAACTTCTTAAAGACGTGGAGGCCCTGAGCCAGCGCCTGGAGGAAAAGGCTCTGGCCTATGACAAGCTGGAGAAGACCAAGAACCGCCTGCAGCAGGAGCTCGATGACCTGACAGTGGACCTGGACCACCAGCGCCAGATCGTCTCCAGCTTGGAGAAGAAGCAGAAGAAGTTTGATCAGGTTGTTTCCCAGAGTCCAGGACCAGTGCCACACAGTGTTTCCTCCTGGCAACGCTCTCACTTTTAGTTTATTTTAAAATAATATTTTCATATTTAAAGCAATGCACATTTATAACAAATTATAAAAAAGAAAAGCAAAAGGAAGGAAATAAGAACACCCATAATCTTATAGTAGTATTCTTAGCAATAAGTGAGACATGTAATGAATGGGAAGAGTTTATGTTGCTTTTTAAATTGTTTTTAATATTCCCTGTTGCCCTTGCATATAGCTCTTAGCAGAAGAGAAGAATATATCTGCTCGCTATGCTGAAGAGCGAGACCGTGCTGAAGCAGAGGCCAGAGAGAAAGAAACCAAAGCCTTGTCCCTGGCCAGGGCCCTCGAGGAGGCCCTGGAGGCCAAAGAGGAGTTTGAGAGGCAGAACAAACAGCTGCGGGCAGACATGGAAGACCTGATGAGCTCCAAGGATGACGTGGGGAAGAATGTGAGTATCCCTTATCCCTGGAAACCAGTCCCTTCAAAAGGAGAGCAGGCGGCTCCTTCCTTAGGAAGATTTCTGCAGCCTGTTCTCGGCATGTTCTTATAGCTGCACTTACAGGTGGGGAAGCTTTGTTTATTCTTACCGCTTTTTTAGGCCCTCCTTGCCCTAACCTGCATTCTGGCAGGGGATATTTAAACAAAAGATTTCATTGTTCCTGAGTCACAGGTAGTCTCAAATACGAATATGGAGAGGTCCCCTCAGATAGAAGGTAGTGGGATCTGTCTCTAGTGTGGAGACCTGGAGAGGAGGGACATGGGAACTGCAGCTCTCTCTGACCTAGGACTTCCCAATGAGAAGTTTTCTCTGAAGACTTCCGATGCTTGGGGGACTCACAGTTTGGAAATTTCTGTAATACCATTTATCATTCCACTGCATACATCTTCCACATGAGCTGTGGTTGTCCTACATCCTTCCCTTAGTATATGATGTGTTGAGGATAATGAAGTGAGCCCAGGCCTAGGAGCCAAAAACAGAGTTAGGACTTGGCTTTTCCACCAGCTTCCATTCTGACCAGGAAAAGCCACTTAACCTCTTTAAGTCTGTTTCCTCATCTGTCAAATGGACATTATACTTGCCCAGTTTCATGAAGCCATTGCAGATGCACTTTGTAAAGCATAGTCCTCTATAAAGGTAAAGTCTCCTTTTCATGGGATAAGGACTCTCTGGCCATATCATAAGCGGGGGGATGGCTGTCATGCCTTCTTCCCACTGGGTGTCTCCTGCAACCTCATGCCCAGGGGACCAGCCCCATGGACAAGAAGAAGCCATCTAAGTAGAAATAGCTATGATTACATAGTAAACTGTAGAGAGAGAACTCCGCAGTTGACTCTGTTTTCTTGTTCCATATTAGTTTTCTCTAAAATAACGGAGTCACAGATTTATTCCACAAACATTTCTTTTGCGTCTATGAAGTACCAGGCACTGCTGAGAGACACATGCCTTCCTCATGTCATAAGTCTTCTCCTGCCTGTTCCTGTGAGAACTGACATGGCCATGAACCCTAACAGGAATACATAATAGCACCTACATGTTGCCTGTCTGCCGGGTTGTCTTGGGGGATCAAAGGGACATGTAGTAAGAAGCATTCATCACAGCACTTGGCACAGAGAACTAGGTAAAATGTTTGTGATGGGGATCTTTGTCCAGAGAAAGGTCAGGCTTCTTTTTAATGGTACCATGCTTCACAGGCCTCACACACCTTAATATTTAAAAGTTTCTACACATGCATTTTCAGTACAAATGATCTTTTCCACAGCAGGAAGGATGTACTATAATAAATAACCTGTTACAGGGGTGGCTCCATAGTGTAGTGTTTAGCACGTCTGCTTTACATGCAGAAGGTACTGGGTTTGCGCCCCAGGTGCGCACCACAAGTGCATGGGGGGAGACGCCCCGCCTTCAGAGATCCAATTCTTTAAAAAAAATGAGAGACGGATGCCGTAGGGTTAGGGGTGGGGGGGCAGAATTAAAGATGGGGGGAACAAATAACCTGTTACAGACAGCAAGCAAATGGCCAGTCAATAGACAATTTCTTCAGACACCACACTGTTTTCATTGTTCTTTGGCTTTTTAAAGATCTCTTAGTGTCAAGTTCTTAGAGAATAATTTATTGATTACAGATAACATGTGAATAAAGAAGTCAGTACTGTCATTTAAATGGCATAACCTGAAGTAAGGAATAGCAGCAGCCATAGAGGAAAAGGGAAGTATGTGAGCGGGGTGTCAGGAGGCCGGCCCAGGGATGCCCAGAGTGGCCAACATGCAGTATGGGGGCCTGTGAAACAGGAAGACTCCTTTCCTTGCTTGTGTCTCTGCCAGTGGTCAGCTCTCTCTTCCTGTGGTTTAGGTCCATGAACTTGAAAAATCCAAACGGGCCCTAGAGCAGCAGGTGGAAGAAATGAGAACCCAGCTGGAAGAGCTAGAAGATGAACTTCAGGCAACAGAAGATGCCAAGCTTCGCCTGGAGGTCAACATGCAGGCCATGAAGGCCCAGTTTGAGAGAGATTTGCAAACCCGAGATGAGCAGAACGAAGAAAAGAAGCGGCTACTGATTAAGCAAGTAGGTTGAAGGAAGTGTGGCCTCTGGAACAAGAATTTGTTCATTCTCAAAGCCCTGTTTTGGGTCAATATCCTATTCATTCACATTAGAACACATTAGCTGGAGTAAAATTAGTTTATCTGGTTACTTGATTTTATTTTTTTACAATTTAATGTAATTGGTTTTGATTTCCTGTTTCTTAAACAATATCATTGCTGCTTACAAGCCAGGATACTTATCATCGATTGAAAAGCCCTCCATGGAATCTACATAGTTAGTTAGATTCAAGTTCTGTGAGTCTTAAAAAAAGTATGGGTGAACGAAAGAATCAAAATGCACCAGAGATGATTCAACATATTTCTGAAATTTAGATCACGTCTTTGTTAAACTACTCTTTAAAAGAAAAAAAAAAAAAAAACTGATATTTACATTTTTTTATTTTAAAAAGTTTTTGGGCACTTATAATTTATATTCTTTTCTGGACATATGTTGAATTTCTAAAAGTTTATTTTAAAAATTATTTGTGGATATTTTGACATTCCTTCGGAATTCGTGATGTAGTCTTAGATGTGAGATATGTTTAATTTTGTCTTATTTTCATTCTACTAATATTTATTACATTTAGTCACTTATTGCTAGATAACAAATTACCTCAAACTCAGTGGCTTGAAACACTTATTAACTCAGCTTCTGTAGGCCAGGAATTCTGAATTGACTCAGCAGGATGTAGCATCTGAAGGGCTGGCTGGGGCTAGAGGGTCCTCGTTCAGCTGGCTCACCCTCACTGTGTTGGCCCAAGACCAGCGGCTCGCCACAGGCTGCTTGAATGACCCTGGAGGGAACTTGCCAAGAAGTTGTCCCATGTCTTTTGACTTTGTTATATCGCCTAGCACATGAACTCGAGATCAGGGACTCTGACTTCTTAGGTACCTTTGTAATGGAAATGGTATATACCAGGTGTTGTTTTTTTTTTTTAAGTTCTATCTGAACGAAATTCAACTACTATGGTTTTTTGTTAACAATAACTGCTCAGTAACAGAGAGCACCTGTGCAGGGTAACCAGAGCCCTTACATGATGACAGGCTGCCTGTTCTCCATGAAAGGATACTGGGGGCTGACGAGGCATAACCCAGTGTTGTCTATCAGGTGCGGGAGCTCGAGGCAGAGCTGGAGGATGAGCGAAAACAGCGGGCACTTGCTGTTGCTTCAAAGAAGAAAATGGAAATAGACCTGAAGGACCTTGAAGCTCAAATCGAGGCTGCAAACAAAGCTAGGGATGAAGTCATCAAGCAGCTTCGCAAACTTCAGGTATGTGCAGTCAACCATCAGTCTTAAAGATGGTGTGTGTCATCTGGACCTACTGAGATCAAGAACATGACCTGCGAAGCTGGGGAGAAAAGCCTGCTATCTTGCCAGGGAGTACAGTGGAGCTGTCACCTTTGGCTGTAGGGTGGGGCAACAGGCCATAAAGATGTACCTCCAGTGTCTGTAGGGTGTGCTTGGCCCCACTTAGTGAGTCTTGAAACAGTGCCAGGGTGGATTCAACAGGTGGAGCATCCGCCAATAGGAACATGCTCTTTGAACAGCTTCTGGTGATGCTTAATTAACATGGGCTTTGAACAGCTTCTGGTGATGCTTAATTAACATAGCCACTGAGCCACCAGAAAGGAAGGTATTATCAACATCTCCTTTATTGCTGTGAGCTTTAGTAATCTTTTCAGTCTTATCTAATCATCACTTTTGCTTCTTATAAGGAGTGCTAGTTTTCACTACCACAATGACAAAAAGTGATTTTTATAATAACATAGTATTGGCAGGATATAATGGGTCCTCATATAAATAGGCACAGCTTCTCTGGGGGGAGTGTTGTCAGTTACGACAAAAGCTTTAGGAAACACCCATACCTTTGACCTTGGTGATTCCACATCTTGAGAATTTATTCTAACAAAAGATAAGGATGAGAAGGAAGATACATATACAAAATATCATAGCTGAAATGTTATTTCTGATAGCAAAAATGGGAGCAACCTAAACATAAGTGGACTGCCAGCCATTTAAATGATGGGGCTATGCAATGACAATAGAGCTTAGAAGATACAGTGTAGGGCAATTTGGTTTATAACCCTACACACATACGTGTATAGATTTTTGCATATAGATGTAGATATATATACTTAGGAAAAAGTTTAGAAGGAAAAGTCATCTCTGGATAATAGATTTATGAGTAACTTGTTTCCCAGTACTTTTTTAAAAAGCTAAATACAAAGGTTTTTGTTTTTACTAGCTAATTAAAAAGGTTATTAAGCTCATTACAAAAAAAATATAAATAGCATTATTATATTTATTTAATAGCTTTATTGAAATATAATTCACATATCATAGAATTTACCTATTTAAAGTGTTTCCAGTGTTTTTTAGTAAATTCACAGGGGTGTGCAGTCATCACCATTATCTAATTTTGGACATTTTGGTCCCCTCTGAAAGAAACTCCTATACCCATTAACTGCCATTCCACACTGTCTCTGCCACATCTAGAACTAATCAACCACGAATCTACTTTCTGTCCCTATAGACTGGCCTATGCTGGGCAGTTGGTATAAATGGAATCATACAATGTGTGCCTTTTTATGACTGGCTTCTTAACGTAATGTTTTCAAGGTTCATCCATGTTGTAGCATAAATAAGTATTTCATTCCTTTTTACTACCAAATAATATTTATTCCATTGTATGAATATTTATACCACATTTTATTCATCCATTCATCATTTGGGTTGGTGGACATCTAGGTTACTTCAACTTTCGGTTACTATGAATAAGGCTACTATGAACATTCACATATACATGTGCACATGTGCTTTCAGTTTCCTTGAGTATCTACCGAGGAGAGGAATTGCTAGGTTATATGGTAACTGTTTAATTTTGAGGACTTGTCAAACCTTTCCATAGTGACTATACTATTTTACATTCCTACCAGCTATATATAAGGACTCCAGTTTCTCTATATCTTCACTAATACTTGCTATTGTCCATCTTTCAATTATAGCCATCCCAGTAGGTATGAAGTGGTACCTCTTTGTGATTTTGACTTGCATTTTCCTAATGACTAATAATGTTGAACATCTTTTCATGTGCTTATTTGCCATTATCTTATTTGAAAAAAAAAGTCTTTCCGTTTTCTGTTCATCTTTTTGATTTGTCTTTAATAATTGAGTTGTAACATTTCTGTATACATTCAGGATGTTTCTTATAAAGGTATATGATTTCCAAATATTTTCTTCCATTCTCTGGTCTGTCTATTCACTCAGTGGTATTGTTTATAGCATAAAAGTTTCTAATTTTGATGGACTCCAGTTTACTTCTTTTGTTTCTTTTGCTTTTTAAATAATATATGAAACCACGGCCTAATCCAAGGTCATGAAGATTTATTGCTATGTTTTCTCCTAAGAGTTTTACACTTTAGCTCTTTTTTAAAATCCATTTGAGTTAATTTTCATATGGTTTGATATGTAAACCCAACCTCTGTCTTTTGGATATGGATATCTAGTTGTTCTAGAACCATTTGTTAAAAAGACTGTTCTTTCCCCCATTGAATTAATTCTATTCCATTGATCTACATCTGTTCTCACACAAATACAACAGTCTTAGTTACCATAACTTTGTAAATTTTGAAATTGGGAAGTGTGACTTCTCCAACTTTGTCCTTTTCCCAGATTGTTTAACTATCCATGTTCTTTGCAATTACATTAGGATCAACTTGTCAATTTCTGCAAAAAAAAAAAAAAAAAAAGAGGCCAGCTTGGATTTTGGTGTTGTGTTGACTCCATAGATCAATTTGGAAAGTATTGCCATCTTAACAATATTAAGTTTTCCAGTCTACGAACATGGCCATCTTTCCATTTATTTAGCTATTCTTTAATTTTTTTCAGTGATATTTCGTTTTACAGTTTTTGGTGTAGAAGTCTTATATTTCTTTAGCTAAATTTATGCCTGAGCATTTTATTCTTTTTGATTCTATTTTAAGTATAAATGCTTTCTTAATTTTTGGAATGTTTATAACTAGTGTGTAGAAATACAATTGACGTTTGTATATTGATCTTGTATCCTACAACCTTGCTGTACTTATTAGTTCTAATGGTTTTTTAATGGATTCCTTTTTTCTATTTATAAGATCATATCACCTGCATATCAAGTTAGTTTTATTTCTTCCTTTCCAATCTGGATGTCTTTTTTTTCTTGGTCTAATTGCTTTAGAATCTCCATTATGGTGTTAAACAGAAGTGGCAAGGTCAGACATACCCGTCTTGCTGCTGATTTTAAGGGGAAAAGCACTGAGTCTTTGAACATTATGATAATAGCTGTCAATTCTTTATTGATGCCCTTTCTTAGAGTTGAGGAAGTTTCCTTCCATTCAGCTTATTAAGTGTTTTTGTAATAAGAGTATTAGATTTTGTCAAATGTTTCTTCTGAATTATGAGATAATCATATGGTTATATGCATTCATTTTTTTGTTGTCAAATGAACCTTGGATTTCTCAGAAATCCCATTTGGATGGTGGAATATTGTGGTTTATAAATATACATGGTGTATAATTTTTTATATGTTGATGGATTCAGTTTGCTACAATTCGTTGAGAATTTTTGTTGGTCTAAATGTTTTCTTATAACATCTTTGTCACTTCCATGTACTTATGTTTACAATGACTGTATATTACTTTTATAATTGAAAAAAAATCATGTTTAAAAATTATGAATGAAAACTACCCCCAAAACCTTCTTCCTGTTTAACCTTAGGCTCAGATGAAGGATTACCAGCGTGAATTAGAAGAAGCTCGTGCATCCCGGGATGAGATTTTTGCTCAATCCAAAGAGAGTGAAAAGAAATTAAAGAGCCTGGAAGCCGAAATCCTTCAATTGCAGGAGGTTTGCTTACCTTTTCATCCATTCATTCAACAGATATTTGCCCTGCCAGTTTCTCCAAGATCAGATAAATATATCTTAATATTTTTATAGCCTAGTGTAATTTCATTGTTCATTTTTTATGTTACTGGACCATCTTACTGCTTCAGTTCGGCAGAGTGGTCACACTTTTTGATACTGCTCATATATATTCTCTTCCCTGGCTAAAAGCAGAGAAACTAGTTAGTAACTTTTCGAGCCACTTTCCAGGCTTGTTCCATGTGATGTTTATTTAGTGTTAGTAAGCATCAGGATCACTTAACTCTGAACTCTGACCTAAGTGATACAAGACTGCCTTGTTTTATGCAGACATACTATTTGTGATACTTAAAAAGAGAAACGTGTGTTTCATTGAATTCCTAAGTGAATCATCTTGTAATCCAACAATTCTTTCATTTATCTCTCTTGTAAGCTCTCATGGAGAGCGATTGATTCTATCAATGCTAGGCACACTTGAATGCATGTTTCTTTTTCTATTTTCAAAAGCTTTATTGAGGTATAATATACAAAGAAGTGCCCATATTTAATGCATACATAAATTTCTATATAAATAAAGGATGATCAAATTTATTCAAACCTGGAAAGATAAAAGCAACTTAAGTTGAAATGTTATCAGTTAATATGAAAAACTCCTAGTACAAACACCTAGAAATGCTGGATAAAAATATTACCAAAGTCAAGTCTATATGCGGGGTTGAGCTTTCAAGAAAGGAAAACGCTCTAGGTGTCAGGCATTAAGAAGGAACTGAAAACCAGACATCTGAACCCTGAGCGGATCCTGAGATTACCCTGAGAGCCAGCTTTTGGGTTGATCCTTGTTCTTCTTTTTGTTAATTTTGCTCTTACCTTTATTTCCTTTGAATGTTTTTCTGACTTCTTGAGTTGGGCACATCAAATGTTCCTAGAACATAAGTTTCCCTCAGAGTACTGTTTTCACTGTATCCTATTTGTTGTCATTTAAATTCTAAGTTGTTTAATTTCTATGATGGTTTCTTTATCCCATGAATAATTTAAAAGTATGGTTTAAATTTCCAAATGTGTGACGTTTATTTTTTTTCTTGGTTGATTGCTTGTTTTATTGCATTGTGGTTAGAGAATATTGAGAGTTAAGCAGCTCTAGGGTCTAGAACATTGTCAGTCTTTATAAATATCCATGTGTGCTTAAAAAGAACGTGTATTCATCAATGAAGCAGAATATCAAGATCTATGTAGTTCATCGTGTAATCAGTGATATCCTTGGAGGTGATGGGACTCTGGGAGCCTGCCTCCTGGAGAGCTCCTGGGGCATTGCCCAAGTATCAAAGCACCCTGAAACCCAGCACTCTGTTTTTTTTCAGAAAGCTGAAAGTGTTTATTATAGACCTTCAGGCAGGGGACTGCATTAGGGAGAAGAGACTGATCTGGAAAGCTAGTTCTTTCTTTCCCTCTATTCCTTTATTTTTTCTTACCTCAGACACCTTTGTTCCATCTGGCTTATAGGCCCTAGGGTCCTCTCCTTTCTCTCCCATGGGTCCCTCAGCCTGCCCGCAGCACACCCAGCCAGTGGACAAAAAGGCACCATTGGGACAAAAAGGCACCATTGGTGGGCCCAGGAGAATATAACACCAAAGACCATCAGGCAGAGCAGACACACAATGTTTGTTAATCAGAGACCATCAAGTCCAGAGTATTCTGCCTGCTGCCATCACATCCTGGACTCGTGCCCTGTCTCATGTATTAGGATTCTGTATGTTAGAACCCAGGCCTTTTGGAGGGCCTACATCCTATGCACTAAAATAAGAGGCAGGTGCACATGCAGAGCACACAGATGAACTTTTATGCAGCCCTGCTCCTCAAGCATCTTAAGTTGTGCTCTTGCCAAATACGGCATCTTTTGGAAGGGGCAGCTGGTGAGAAAAGGCCATAGGCAGGGAGGGAGTCAGAACCCTGAGTTTCTGCTGTTGACTAAGCTTGAGACTTAGGGCAGTTCATTTCATCCATGTGGCCTCAGTTTCCTTGTCCATAAAATAAGATGGTGTAGCTCTTAAATTCTGAGAATATGATCTTAGCTTTACCCATTTGAGGTAAGAAATGCACCCTGACTCCTGCCTGTGGAAAATTCTCTTTCCAAGGAAATTTGTGGAAAAGCAGACATTAGAGGCTGGCAGGCACAGGGCTGTCCTCTTGCCCTGGCCAGGGCTCCCATCTCCTTCAAGAAAGAGGCCCTGCTTACTGCAGAGGCCCAGGTCTCTGAGCCCATGAAGTCACATTCCACCCACCTCCTTGGGAGCTGTGATCCTAACTGTACAGCACAACTACCTTATTTTCTGGTGCCTTGATATTCACTGGTCTACCTAGCTAGTCGATTTGATCTCCAAACTATACTACTTGTATATGTGAAAGATACTTCAAGACCATGAATTGGTATAGTTTGGGGTTTGCATAGTTTGTGCTCAGTTTATGATTAAGAAACACCAGCTTTCTAAGAAGGGCAGGAATATAGCTGCCTCTTAAATTGGAAGGGACAGCCAAGCCCTTACATAGACTAGGACTTCCTCTGTGGACATTTTTGTATGTTTTGATGTAGCATTATATCACCTGGCTAACCTATACTCAGACAGCAGATTCTCTTCAGCAAACCTACCACCTTAATTACTCAAATCTAATTGTAATTTGAGGCATGCATAGAGTGCTTGGAGCAAGTTGGCTATCGCCTACAGGCATTGTCAGATTTCACATTTGAGGAAACTGTCAACAGCCAGAGCTTAAATCACGGTCTAAACTTATTTAGGAACTTGCCTCATCCGAGCGAGCCCGCCGACATGCCGAGCAGGAGAGAGATGAGCTGGCTGATGAGATCGCCAACAGCGCCTCTGGCAAGTAAGTCTCCTGGCAGCAGGTAGAAAGGGGCAGGCATCTGTGGCGGCCCTACCAGTCCCCTTAGGCACCAGTGGTTCATTCCCCCGGGCTGGCCTGCTACTGAGAAGGCCATGGGTGTTGTCAGGCATTAAGAAGTCACTAGTTGATTTGCTCATGTGTTCAAAGTCTGGGAAGATGAGCAGAAGGTGCTGAGTCTCCAGATTGTCTCAGCCACTGGCTGGCTGCATGACCCAGGCAGGTCACACCTCCTCATGCCAGTCAGGCCGACAATAGGCATAAAGGAATACATTCAGAACCAACCTGGTTTCCACAGACTGAACAGCTTCGCATTGCAAGTCCACTCTCATTCATTAGACTTACCTTTCTTTGAATGCGTTTTTCATTAAAAGTCATCTTTTATTCTAATTAAGAAGTTGCTTTCTCCATTTAATTACTGTACTGAGGGTACATCACGACCATTTTCTAGCATGCCACGATGAGGAGTTAGCTTTTTGATCTCAGTGCACTGGAAAACAGGTAGAGTTTAAGCCAGGGAATGCCAAGATCTTTTTGTACTTTTGAAAGCTGATGCCGTCTGTGGAGAACAGATGAAGGGGCAAGAGGGAGTCAGCTGGAAGGCTCCCACAGTGGTCCAGATAAGAGATGACTGGGCCTGGACTAGGGTGGCAGGCATGGGGATAGAGAAGTAGGTGGCGTGTTTGATGTGTGATGACTAGGACTTGATAGATTGGGCAGTGGGTTCAGGAGAGAGAAAAATCAAGAAGGGTGCTCAGTTTCTAGCCACACGGTGGGTGGAGGAGCCCTCCTCCCTGAGTTCCCCCACACTGTGTACAGCCAGTATTGAGCTGTCATCTTCTTGCTCTGCCAGGTCTGCCCTACTGGATGAGAAGCGGCGTCTGGAGGCACGAATCGCACAGCTGGAGGAGGAGCTTGAAGAGGAACAGAGCAATATGGAGCTGCTCAATGACCGCTTTCGCAAGACCACGCTACAGGTGGCCCAGACAGCAGCCCGTGACCTGGGAAGGCCTGTGCTACCCCTCTGGCCGAATGACTAACCCCTCTCCCCTGTCTAGGTGGATACGCTGAATGCAGAGCTGGCGGCGGAGCGCAGCGCTGCCCAGAAGAGCGACAATGCACGCCAGCAGCTGGAGCGGCAGAACAAGGAGCTGAAGGCCAAGCTGCAGGAACTAGAGGGTGCTGTCAAGTCCAAGTTCAAGGCCACCATCTCTGCCCTAGAAGCCAAGATTGGGCAACTGGAGGAGCAGCTTGAGCAAGAAGCCAAGTAAGAGGTTTTTACTATGGTAAACCAAAACTTAGAGCTTCTCTACTAAAGACCAGGCCCAGACTCAGCCTGTGAGCCAGAGACAAAACAGACACTTGCCTTGTGGGAATTCCCATGGCAAGGGAAGAGATGACAAGGACATATGTAATTGGAGTGGGAGATAGGAGGTGAGCCCTCAGGAAAGGCTGGACTCACTTGTCAGCTCTTCTAGGACTCAGCTGATAATATGGTGTCCCATGATTTTCTAGATGCCGGTTTACATTTTTACCCAAAGTTGATTTCCCAAGTTGTTGGCATCACAGGAAATGTTACAGTTTGTTGGCAGAGAAGAAATGCACTGTATCAAAAATAAAAGCTTTTCTTCACTCGTGGGAAGTGACTGCTTGACAGTTTTTATTCTGAAATTTATGAGTAGTTGCCCAATACAGCTTATGGCAGGCATTTACAAAGTTATAAAGACCTTCAAATTCACCTTCCTGTTGGGGATCCTGAGGCACAGAAATGCAGGGCCTGTGTTCAAAAGCCCAACATCTTCCCTCCCCAGCCCAGCATCTGTACTTCCCACTCCACTCCTTCAACTCCACTGTGCTCAATTAAAACAATGAAGGGTTTATTTGTTGTTAGCTGTAATTAACGAAACTTGTCCTTTCAGCTAACTCCATCACTACCCATTTTTGCATAACATTTGTCAAGGAACAAAAGAACTTTTTCTGTTTTCAGTGGAGTTCAACAAATTAGTCATCTCTCCTTCATAAGAGAAAATGTAGGCCTGTCTAGAAACATGGTGATTTGTTTGACCACTAACTTAAAGAGAGAGTAGGAGGTATGTTTGTTTATTTGGTCGTTTCTTTTCAATGTTAGCTGCTGTAGCCCCTAGCATCATAGTAGGTGGTCAGGTGATTGAACCAGTCACTTAATAAATTGGGTCTTTGTTTTCTAGGCTAAAAAGTTTAGATGACTAGAGTAACTAGCTAAGGTTTTTGTCTTCAAAAAGTCTGCACTCAATATCAGGTAGCTTGTATGTTAACATTTGATCTTTAGAAGATCACTAAATAAAGTAATTAATATCTGTATGTGAAGGAATAATATACTTTTTCTACCCATCAGTATTAGAATACATTAAAGGCCATCTGTGTTGTGGCTAGAAGGCAAAAGTTTTCTGAACCATATTAATTATGGTATTATTCTGGTCAGAAGTCCTGGAAAGTACTCCAACATATGTCATCTTCCAGGAAAAAAAGGACTTCAAAAAATATTTTCCTCATTCAAACTGTCATTTTAAGAATCACAAATATTGATCATTTTCATAGGGAACGAGCAGCAGCCAACAAACTGGTCCGACGTACCGAGAAGAAGCTGAAAGAAATCTTCATGCAGGTTGAAGATGAACGTCGACATGCAGATCAGTATAAAGAACAGGTAAGGGAAGAAGTCAGGACGGTATGAAATGTCTTCTACCTTAGAAATGCTTTAGCAAAGCAACTGATGCAAAATGTTACCATTTGACTGAATTAAGAAAATGCTATTTGAAACTCCTTAATTCCGATGTTTTATATGTGCTGTTCCTTGTTCTGCCAGGCACTGCTGAGTGCTGGGGGTACAGAAGTGATTAAGACATGCCCCCCCCCCCCAGGGCTCTCTCAGTGCGCCAGAGAAACAGAAGAGGGGTTGGGCAAGAGCACATCAGGAGGGCTTTAAAGTGTGAGGCCTAAAATGAATCTTTATTCACATTTCCTCCACCAGAATGTTTGTTTCTTGAGTGCAGAGATTCCTGCCTGTCAGTGAGTTTCACTCAGTGTCATCTCTTGAATGCCTAGAATAGTTCCTAGGCATAGTTCGCAGTCACTGTGTATTGGCTGGATGGAGAACATGCTGGATGTTGAACAGAAAGCAGAGAGAAATGTACCACATGCAAGAGACCTCAGTGGTCTTCCTTGTCTACATCCAGGCATCCTTTTTTTAAGTATCAAGGGAATGATATAAGACTAGGACTGTGGCAGAGATGACAGTCTGGGTAGCTATGCTCTCATTCCCCTCACCGTGATGAAACTTGCCACTTCAGAAACTGGGAGGATATGTGGACAGAGCTGGGGATTCCACTACCTTCAGCCCAGACCCTTCCTTTTTCTTCCCCTGCTCCAGTCAGGCACCCTGGCCTTCTCTTCCCACCCCCACCCTCAGTGCCTAACAGCACTGAGGGCAGTTTTGGGTGGATGTGAGGTGACCTGGACCCACAGGACACAGGCCAGTCTCTAATGGCTCAGGAGTGACTAATCATGTCACGTCTTCCAGGATGACCTTGTACTTGAATCACAATATAAAATCTGAAATGTCCATATTAAAGAAGATGTAAAAATGAACGTACCATCTCCTAGGGTGGATAGACTGTCCACAATTGCTGACTCTTCTATATTTTGCAGGAATAGCATTTCCCTTTTCACAGTCCCATAGGTCAACTCATCCGTAGATAATAAACTTTTCTGCAAAAAATTTCCTTTACACAGTTTGTTCTGTAGACAGTGGCTTTGCTGATATTGGCAGGCCAATCAAAAGGCCTTAGACCAGCCCCCAGTCTTATGTGTTTAAGTAATGCACATGTGTATATGTGAGCACACCTGTGTGCGCTCACATGGCTGACAGGGTGGAGAGCTGTGCTCACACACTCAGGAGGCAGCGATACGAAATTTGGTTTCACCAGTTTGGTTTGACTTGGTTTGTATGACTTCCCCAAGATGGAGAAGGCCAATGCCAGGATGAAGCAGCTTAAACGGCAGCTGGAGGAAGCAGAAGAAGAAGCTACGCGTGCCAATGCATCTCGGCGTAAGCTCCAGCGGGAACTGGATGATGCCACTGAGGCCAATGAGGGCCTGAGCCGTGAGGTCAGCACTCTGAAGAACCGGCTGAGGTGAGCAACCTCGGGGACTTCCGTGAGAAGCACTCGGTCTCACAGAGCCTTCACTTAAAGCTTGCAATTACAGCCAAAATCGTAGGCTTAGGGTTTGGCTTTTCTAAAGTGGTTTACTTGTTCTTGCTCTTAAATCACTTCCCATTTTATCCATTCAGGATTTTTAACCTTTAATAGCCCTTGAGGAGAACAGAAGAGGAACAGGCCCACTCTCTTTTTCCCATTTACAAGTGGACCATACAAACACACAAGGCTTAAGAGCCATGTCAAGTGTCCATCCATGTTCAGACGTCCATAGTGAAGAATGGTCCTAGCCTCCATTACAAGGCAGGGTAGGAGCTCCTTGCAGGACCTGGCGCCATCAGCTCCCCTCCCATCCTCATCTCCACACTAGATCTGATGTGCAGCAGAGAGTGGGGCAAAACATGAGAGCTAAAGCTAAACTTCTTTCTCCCCCCGCCCCAGAAGACCAGGTTAGCACAGGTATTGACAAACTGTAGCCCACGGCCAAATTCTGACGTGCCTGCCTTTTGTATAGCCAGTGAGGTAAGAATGGTTTTTACATTTATAAAGGGTTATTGAGGAAAAATAAAAATGTGCAACAGAGACTTTATGCAGCCCACAATGCCTAAATAAAATATTTACTAGCTGTCCTTTATAGAAATGCTGACCCTTGGTTAGCAGGTAGAGTTTTGCCTTAATCTATCTACTTCCTTACTGTTTCTGCCACAGCCTTAAATGGGATCAAGCCATCCCCAGTTCTGGGGACTGCCTGCTGCATGTACACTGTGTGCTAGTCAGGATGATATTCCACAGGCAGGATGTAGGAGAGGTGGAGAAGCCCAGAGCCTTTCCTGATTATGCCCATACACTCTAGGTCATGTGTCCTGAAGAAATTTGAAGTCATTTTGTAACTTGACAGCCACATGTTTTTGTGTATTTACCCACGTGTCTACTTTTTGTTCTCACCAGGCGCGGTGGCCCAATCAGCTTCTCTTCAAGCCGATCTGGCCGGCGCCAGCTGCACATCGAAGGGGCTTCCCTAGAGCTGTCAGACGATGACACTGAGAGTAAGACCAGTGATGTTAATGAGACGCAGCCGCCCCAGTCAGAGTAGTGTCACAGGAAGCCAGTGGAGGCAGTACAGTGGGACACGCAGGAACTCACCCAGTGCTAGCCTGCCTTGGGCCTCCTACAGATTTAGGAAATTGGCAAGCTACGGGATTCCTCACTAAAAGATCAACTGTGTCTTAAGGCTCTCCAGCCTACACATACTGTATCCTGCTTCAGATTTAGGTACAATTGCTCCCCTTTTTATATATATACATACACAAAACATGCACATATTAAACAGATCGTCTCATCATTGCACCTATTTTCCATATATTCATCAAGAGACCATTTTATAATACATGTTAAGAAGAGAACCCTTTTTCAGACAAACTCCAGACCCTCGTTGCCAGTCGCTGGGTTATTGGGGCAGCCCCGTGGTTGTTGCTCAGTCGCTCTGCATGCTCTCTGTCAGACAGACAGGTAACTTAGCTCTGTGTTCATGTGGCCCCTGACTCCTCAGCCACATCATCTCTTAGAACATTGTGGAACCTAAACTGCACTTGTATTTCTCATTTCCTTCAAATAATGATCAACACTATTTCAGTGAGCAAACTGTGAAAGGGGCTTTGGAAAGATTAGGAGGGGTGGGTTGGATTAAGGGACGCAGCATCCATTTGGGGTTACCATGCCCGTCTTCCTCGAGTTGGTGGTGTCCCCGCATTTCTTCATGTGAACTGTTGTTGGCCAGGGCTGGTCTGTGCATAGAAAGGATAGTGGCCACGATGCAGCTGAGGCCCTGGGTGGCAGCAATCACGTTGACTTCCCGATGGTCTCCTGAACCCTCTGGCTTTGTCGGTGTACTAGTCCTCACTTCAGAGCAAGCAGCTGCATGCTCCTAAGCAGAAGTTACTGGAAAGCCCTCATGCTGTCAGCCAGGCTTTCATGCTGACCTTGCAAATTCAGCCGCTGCTTTAAGCCCAAAATGGGAACATTGGTTTTGTGTCCGAGACGTGTTCCAAGTTTGTCAGTGAGGTTTACAGAACCTCAGGAACAGATGCCATCTGCCTGAATGTTGACATGCCAGTGGATGTGAATCCTTTTTCATTTTTCCTTTTCCCTTCCCTTTGGACAGTGTTACAGTGAACATTTAGCATTCTGTTTTTGGTTGATAGTTAAGCAAACTGACATTACAGAAAGTGCCTTAGACACTACAGTACTAAGACAATGTTAAATATATTATTTGCCTCTGTAACAATTTAATGTATTAAGTTTGACTGTGCTTCATATCATGTACCTCTCTAGTCAAAGTGGTATTATAAACATTCAGTGACAATGAATCAGTGTTAATTATAAGTCCCTGATCCTCTGCAATGTGCTTGAAAACACAAACCTTTTGGGTTAAAAGCTTTAACATCTGTTAGGAAGAATTTGTCATGTGGGTTTGGAATCTTTGGTTTTACTCCTTTATGAATTGTACTGGCTGTTGACCACCAGACACCTGACTGCAAATATCTTTTCTTGTATTCCCATATTTCTAGACAATGATTTTTGTAAGACAATAAATTTATTCATTATAGATATTTACGCCTGCTCTATTTACTTGGAGGAAAAAGCACCCGTTGAGAATAAACAGACCTCAATAAACAAGAATAATCATGTGAACATGGAATCTTGTTTTCTCACCTTCTGTTCTTGATTTCCCATCTGTGATCTGATTGAATAGAGGTTGGGAGATATACAAACTTTAAATGCTGATAGCCAGGCGCACTTTTCTGAGGGCTTGCTCTGCGCTCCCAGAAAGTGTCAGATGACAAGAGTTCATTCTCTGGGCATTTTTGGTTACAAGTCTTATATCGCACCAGTGGCCTCTCTGTGTATGGACGCACTGGGAAGGAAAGGGCCACTAGGGCTAGAGAACCAACTGTTAATGGAAAAGGGAGCAATTTAGGGCTGCAGGAGGAAGCCTTTAGAAGCTGGTTACTGGATTAGAGTATTTTAAGAAATCCAAGAATGTTCAGACTGCATTTTCAGGCAGGATACACACTGAAAATGATTTGGGGAGGATTCAGTGGTAAGACCAAAGGACAGCCGCTCTACTGTGGGCCAGTTAGGATGGGCTGGAGAGAATTAGCCATGGGAGCACAAAATCATGGAGAGAATGCTGGGTTTTTTGTTCTGCAACAGTCTTAGGTTAGGCTGGTTCTAGTGGCATAAGGCATATACTTAGGATTCTTGGCAGTGCTGGGGATATTTTTTTAAAAAATGAGCAAAAGCATTCTTTTCCTCCTATGTCACTACCATGGGGAAAAAAAGGGTGAGCTGCAGCTACTGTATTTCATTTGTGTTCTCACCCTCACTATTCAGTAACATAATCAAGGTGTTTGTGTAATTCAGAGGCTAATTTTTCTCAAAAAGAATGCTTCCCACCAGGCTGGTTTAACTGTCACTGTTACCCAACTACTCAGCCTGTCAGAAGAAACACGGAATCTACATGGGCTAATCCCAGGTCCTGATTGTAGAGATGCTAACTAGAAGGAACTTTTCTTTACTAAACAAAAACCACGACTTCGTAAGGAGTAAAGGTGGTTCTTAAAAGCCTTTGTTGGGCATTTAAAGCACAAGAAGGTAGTTTATGGGAGCTGGGCTTTGAGTATGTCAAAGACTCAAAGAAGTTGGCCAGCTTCTACCCAGCAAGAGTGGTTCATAGTAAAGAGGAATTCAGGCAAGACTTAGGAAACCCTTATCCTTTGTTGAGATGAAGTCTAGATAAGACTCTGGAGGTTTTAAACTTGGAGCTGTCATGCTAACTAAACGCTCTGTCAGTCCTTGCCACATCATAGGCACTTCTTTTTTTAATGCATACACTCCAGGGAATTATTTTAAATGGCTTAGGTAAAGATAACACACCGGTTATTCCCAGTCTGACTGGCTGGAAGACATACTTCTGAAACCCGGACAGCAGAAAGATTCTAGGGCCCTACATTTCATACTTTATCTTAGCTGAGGTTTTCCCCATCTCTGGAAACCTCAGCTAAGATAAAGTATGAGCCAGACAGCCCACCATTTCTCTGGGAATGACTGACCCATTGCCCTTTCCTCCTGAAGCCAATGTAGCTGGGACACAGATATTATCTGTCTGTATCAGATTAGGAAAGAGAAGAGTTCAAATTTGTCAAGCTCTATGAGGAACCACCACTTCTTATCTCACCCTCACCCCTAAAAAAAAAAAAAAAAAAAAAAAAAAATCCAGAACGGGCAGGCCAAAGATTGAAATCTTTAGAAAGTGGAGAGGAGGTTTCTTCCCCTACCTCCAGGCAGGTCTGAGAGTGAAACCTGTGGCCGAGACCCAATGAGTCCCCCCATCCACAAAGGCTTCCTAGTCACTCTGCGGGAACATCTGCTTTTGCTCAAATGCTATGTCTTGTGACAGCTGTCAGGACCAGACAAGGCAGTCCACTTCCCTGCGTAGCCTCTCATGTCATTTGAGAATCTAGCAAGACATGTAAAGTGTCTCATATGATTCTTGTCAGATCTAATATGAAACTATCAATAAGGGTATATTGACATGATGTAAATTTTCAAAGACAAAGTTAATTAGATGGCCTATGTTCCATTCGCAAAAAGTGTGACCATGTCCTTCAAACCCTTATTGAGACTAGAAATTCATGTTTGATTCATTAGAGCACTGAGCAAAGTAGCCCAATAAGAGACTAATCCCTGCTGACTGGATGTTATGAAATCTCATTCGAGGTATAAAGTGACATAATCCAACTATTAAACTCAGAGTCTGACAAACATCCAAGTAGAGCACTGCCTTCTTCGAAGCACCAATATGGCAAAGGTTCTAAGACATCCTTGTTCTCACATGTGTAAGCTCATGTGTCTCACAATCACCACCAGTAGGTGGCAGTTGTAACGTGATTGTCATGACCTGCTGCCTCTTGATAAGGTCAATAAAGCCCAGCAACAGATCCTGTAGAATGGGTATCAGCGGCTTAGAAGAAAATTCTGGAGATATGCTTTTCAGAAACACATCACCAACACTCACCGTGGCACAGAGGAAGACACTGCTCAGGAAAACAGTCAAGGACAACTCTGGGTCAAAACATGGTACAGGACATCAGAATCACAACGTGAAGTTTTAGGACTATCCCAATTCCCTTTCTGTATGTGAATTAGTGTGACATGATCTAATCAGCACATTTTTCTTAATGGTTCACAAAATATAGGCATGTCTTACAAATTGCTGGTGTTTGAGACTCTGAAATACAGTACTCTCCTCACTAAGCTGGTGCTGGGGTGGAGCCTGGAGGAATCTGAATTTTAAAATTTCCCCAAGTGTGACTGAGCTGGTCACTTTACAGTCAGGGTGCCCCTGCTTTGTGCTACTTGCGCCAATCTCTAAACTCCTCAGCACAGATTTTCAGGCCAAATTGGGTAATGAAAAAATATCAGTCTCATTACTTCAGCAAGATTTTTAAAAATGAATTTGTGCAACTTCACAGAAAAAAAGTAGAATTCCAAAGTATTTGCATCTTTTTAATTTCACTTCTGATTTTTTTTTAGAAAGCTGCAATTAGCATATTCATATATTTTGTGTTCTTTTCCCATTGGTCATTTCCACTCCCATGTATTAGCACATCTGCACACTTAGATTCAATGGCTCTATGGTATCCTTCAGCCAATAAGTCATCCTGACCATTCCCCCACCAACACACACTTGATATCGCTACTGAGATTGATTTTATTCCTACTACCACAGAATAGTATCCCAAAAGTAAAGAATCGTTTTTGTAGCTTATCACATTGTTAGACTGATTCAAGACTTAGAATAATTTAGCGACACCAATAATGTAAAAGTATACCTATTCCCCTAAATTCTAGATGACAGTGAGATCTGCTGGTTCTTTTTCATAATTAAAACAATCGCATTTTTAAACCTAAGAAGTTTCTTAGCTCCATTGTGTAATGACAGGGAACAATAGTGCTCTTAGCTAATTTGGACATCACTCATCTATTTATATAAGCATGTGCCAGAAAACCTACTGCCCAGGCCTGCCAGCCCAGCACCCCAGGCCTCCACCTGTATGTAAATCATGATCCAGTCACAATCTCCGTATTTTAATGGAGCAACAGTCAAACTTGATACCTAATTATAAACAACCCACAAGTAAACAAATTTCTGTTCAGTTTGCATCATGTTTCCCTTGGTGAAGGCTTCAGAGCTGACAGGAAACATTATCATAACTCCTATGGGTACAGACATAGCAGTATACATACAACATGACTCAAATTGTAACCTGTGTGGCACAAACCCACTTGGGCCACCAAAACCAGCACAAAAGCTTTGTTCTGTTTTCACATTTGTCTCTTCACATGTGCTATCTTATAAAGGAAGTCTGTTATATTAATATTTACTCAAAACTTTTTCCTTAACCTTTAAAAAATGGCTACTGTATTCCCATAGATAATATTTTTAATAGTTATAGGACCAGTTTTCAGATAAGATGCCTTAAGTCATTGGAAGATGATTTACAAAGATGCCTCCTCCCCGCTTCCATTTTTAGGAAAGAATCAATGCATCTAAATTTTAAAGCTCAAGCTAGTGTTCTCAATTTTTTTTCAACCTTTTGGACAAAGAGAAAAACAATCTTTGAAATAAAAGCTAAAATTCGGAAGATGTTGTCTTAACATCTTCCAGGCAGTGAAAACAAATGACTGCTCATACCCACTTCCCTTTCTGGCCTTGTTCCCACCAGCAGCCAAAGTGGCTGTTCTCAGTTTTAGCCAGGTAGAATAGATCTGGCAATAGGATACTCCCTAAAGCTGTGGCTCCACCCCAAGACAGTTCCCCTTCCCCAGAGGTGCCGGCTTCCACCTTAGTTCTCAGAAGATGCTAAAGGCATCTCTGGGACAACTTCTTAGAGAAGCATAGTAAACAAGCACAGGATTGGAAGAGGAGGGATGGATGAACCATATTCTTCCTTACAAGCTGATTCAAAAATCAGCTCATCTCCTGAGGTACACAATAGTAAAAGGTCAGCAAGGGCTCAAGTTTGAAAAAGTGGAGAGTACAGCAAAAAAAGACACTGAGCTCATTTCCAATCCTGACTTTTCTATAAACAAGCTGCGTAAGTTCAAGCTAGTCACTTAAACTCTAGACTCACCTTCCTTTCTGTAAACTGAAGTAAAACCAGCTCATCCTACTTCTCGGGTTACCTGTATCTAGTCCTCACAAGCTTCACTTGTGATTCAACACCCCAGTTTGGCTTCTGGCTCTTAACTAAGTTGGTAGGGTATAATTTCAGAGCTGAAAAGCGGAACACTGACTCCTACTCTCATGCAAGAAGATATTTCAGGAGCAAGGGATGGGATTGGGTGGTGAGATGAAAATATGTGGAAGACTAATCCCCCCCCCCCCATGCAGGGGGGACTACCACATGGACCCAGCTCAAGGGAAAGATCATTCCCAAAGGTTTCATAAGAGCCAGGCAAACCTGAGCATTGGGAAGCCCTAGCTAGGAAAAGAACCCACTCACAGACAGGCGGCCGATAGGCAATCTTTAGCTAGATGGGCAAAGAGTATATACTAGTTTTCATGCCAGGTAGTGAATGCTCTATCTGAGCAAGTACAAAGAAGCATCTTGAACCAAATAATCCAAACAGGAAGCTGAATATGAAGCAAGAGGAGCCAACCAGCTTCCTCAAGGGGTTGTATGCCAAGGGCTGCTGCAGATATAAAAAAATTAGAATATGTGGGGGACTAGAAACATGCCCTGCAGGATACTTCTGCCCTTTTATAAACCTAGCGTGTGCTCTTCTGGACATGAAGCAGCGGTGACGTCCAGTAAATGACACATGGGCCTCTTCAGCCAGAACCCCTTTGCCTGCCATCATCTGACTGAACAACAACTGACAGGACCATCTGGATGAGATGATCTCGGGGGTGTTCAGCTGGAAAGGAACTGAGAAATCACTGGGGAGCCAGGAACAAGGAGTCAGGACTTCAGAACTTATTCTTGCTTTAACCAGAGTAGCTCTACTTGTGTGTTAGATTTGAAGATCCTGCATAAACAAAGAGGTCTGCCAAATGTTTAAGCCTCTGAACTAATCCAATCTTTCCAATGACGGTTAGAAAATAAGCTGGAAATTGCTGCCCAACATCAAGAGACTTTCTTTTCAACTGCTTGGCCAGCATTACTGGGCACAGCACACACACCACTGCAAGTGTCTCTCGGTGAGGCAGCTAACAGCAAAATCTCCAAGTAGAACTAACAGAAGCTATTCCTGCCCACATATTAAAAGTTCTAAGAAAATGTATCCTGCTCAAAGTTTTTTATTCACTTAGGAATTCAATTCACTTACTTTTACTTACAGTTTTAAAACTACACACTATACTGTTTATGCTCTTTATTATATGCAATGTTCAGAATCTGAAACATTAGTACAGACTCCATTTACAAGTTCAAGTCCAATCGCCCTGTTTCTTGCTACCAAACATCTGGCACCTTCTCTCACTTGCCAACGTCAACCTGAGAGATGAGAAGCCCAGCTCCAAGTAAATTCTAATCCCAGAACACCAACACATGTCATGAAAGGCAGCACAGCCAGAGGACCAACTCCTGGATCCACCATGGTTGCCCCATGACCTAGCTGGCAGCCTCCCTCAAAGTCCCAGTCCTTCCTTCCCAGATTTGCGCGAGGGGCCTGGGCCACTCTCAAGCTGCTCCTGGAAATCAAAGCTAAGAGAAACCAGCGCTGAGCATCAGCATGCAACCGTCTGCTCAGTGCATTAGACATCTTCTGAGGCTGCCTGAATTGTCTTTGCCCCATTCCATAGCTGCTGTCCACCCACATGTCCCATGTCAGGGCAAAAGTGACACCTGAACCTGGCTTTGTAACTCTAGCTCTTCTCTCACAGGATGGCAGAAACCCAATAAAGCAACCTTGATACTCTTTTGTGTGAAATTTATTGTTTCCACATTAAAAGATTTTTTGAGGGGAAGTATTTTTTTTTAACCACATGATGATCCTATACAGCTGCCCAGAGTAGGACACCATCATAAGTCATTAACATGCCATATGAGTTCTGAATAAATAAAAGCTACAAAGCCCAAGTTATATACAAATATCTTAGGCAATAATGTTTACAAACCTATGTACAATAAAACAATGTAAACAGTAAATGCAGCATGAGTAATCAAAGGATGCACAGGGACAACCACTTATGGTCAGTCTGCTCCCCCTCCACCTCCAGGCGCTGGCACCAGCCGACCCCTGGAATCAGGCCACTCAACCCTTCCCAACACAACTGGACAGGCCCTCAGAAGACAAAACAAAAAAGCTCTGAAGATGTCATTTAACTAAAGGACCAGAAAGCTAGCAAGGAGGTTGCCAGCCCTGTGTGTACCAGACCCCAGAGGCTCCTGCCATTGGGGGCTCAGACAGGCTGCTCTGGGAGGCAAGTCAATGGAATGATAATTGCTAAGGTAAAATCAGAAGGTGCAGAAAATGTTCCCTAATTCAGTGACCTTCCTGACTCTTTGCCAACAATAGGCCCAAACTATGTGGGGTGGAGCTGGGGGACACATGATCATGAGCACTGAAGACGCCTGAGTGGGAGCTCAGGAGGGCACATGTCGACCTGATTTGGGGAAGAACTTCTAGAAGATTGGCAATGTCCTAAATACAACTAAATCCTATCAGTACAGCAGGGTAGGAGCTATGAGGCAGGTGTGATGAATGGTACTTCTGCATCCAGTGACCAAGTAATACATGTATGTATCACCTTGTGACCCACAAAAGTGCAATCATGTGAAACCAACGGCACTACGGCGAGAAGAGAAAATAGCCAGTATTGATATCGCGCAGAGTCCTGGGGCTGGGCAGGGCCCAGCAGCCACCACTGCATGCAGCCTGCCCTCTGCCTGCCATGGGGAGGCAGACAGAGGGGGACAGGCTGGGCCCAGGCACCGAAAGGTGAGGCGTGGGTGTCCTGGATTGCTGGAGGAGGGCAGGAGCCCCCACCTGGAGGCTGGGCACTCACACGCTGAGAGGCAGCATACCCGGTGCCGACGATGGGCGTGAGGAGCCCAGACCAGAAGGAGGAGGAGCTGGGTCAAAGCCGTTTACTGCCCTGTGGGGGTGACCAGGGCAGAGAAGGGAAGGGAAGAAAGAGAGACTGTCATTTATAATCACTCAACACACAGCAAGAAATTCATTTGCTCTCTAAAACTACTCCTCTCTCACAGTAGAATCCTGACAGCCCCAGGGAGAGTCGCTACCTAGAAGTCATCAATTGGTTACAGACTTGAGGATTCAGTGGTCCTGGGGTAATGAGACTATAAGCTTCCTTCTCAGTAACTTCATCACACTGGCCACTGCAGCCACAGCCCTGATTTTTTTCCCTGTACACTAGGTCTAAATGTCTGCCAGCAGGGAGCTAATTAAATAAATGGTACAACTAAACAATGAAATAGTATATGACCATTAAAAACACATTCCACAGAGTTCTTTAATAGCATGGGAAAATATTCAGAATGTAACTAATGCTAGGTAGAAAAGGTTACCAAACTATTTATGTTAAAAAAAAAAAAAGTAGTATATATTCTACATTCTAGACTGTAGCCCTTAGATACACATTACTATCAATGTAGCCAAATCTAGAATGTGTGGGAATACACACAAACACACACACACACACACACGCGCGCGCGCTACATAAAACCATATAAATTGTAAAAGGAAATTTTAACAACAGTTACTTTTCTTCCCTCTAGGTTATGAGTAAATTTTATTTACTACTTTTTTATTGTTTTCCAAATCCCCTACAATATACATGAAAACTTAATGGGGGGAGGGGAGTAACATTTAACTGTTAAGCAAGCAAAGCATTATGGGTAGTCTTCTCTGCCCATGAACAACCAGCCCAGTCCAGCACAACAGCCTTCAGCTAGGACCCAGCACTCAAGGCCAGTGATGAGGAACACTCCACCTCAGGCCCACCCACCTGGCAGCACAGACACGGGAAGCAGTGAGGGAGTGAGTGCAAGACCAGGAACCTCTCTCAAGAAGCCACTTCAGTTTTTCCATCCTGAAAAACTTCCTAGGAAAACTGTCCCACTAGCAATTTAGGAGATGCAGCTAATTGCAAAGGGCCACACTACATCACACCTGCCCTCCGTTGTCCACCCAACCCACTCATCAAAGGGATGCAGGGAGTTGAATACAGACTCATGGAGCGACGTCCTCTTACAAAAAATGCAGACACACATTCCCCACAAAGATAACTATTTGATATACTGATGAGGTGAGTGTAATCTCAGAGAAACAGGCATGCAGAGAGACTTGACAAATGACCCTTGACTGCTTTGAAAAAATAGTTAATGCCTGAAGAAACTAACTTAAGAGTATAGATTTCGAGTTTGAAATCAAGTACCCACACATAGCTCAAGAGCAACAGGAGAGGCTCTGACACATGTAATTTCTCTCTGCTGTACATTTTCCTACCTCAGTGATACACACCCAGGATGTTCCCTTTCCTTTCAGGGACTAGGGGAGTTCTGATATATGAGCCTCATCACATTTGAAAACTTTAAATCAGCCCTCTCTATTCTGCTAAGGCTATGTGTCTGTGCCTCCTCTGGGGGCAGGGGCCACATCCTGTATGCCATCACATAATAATCTGTCATTTGTCTGAATAGTCCTAGCGCCTCACAGCTTGCTTCTCCTAAAGCCTTGGAGAGAATTAGGCAGCCCTCACAAACCTCAGCTTTGAACACATGAACATCTCATTCCCAGCTTCAGAGCCAGTGATGAGGAACACTAAAGACGGCCCCCAAAACTTGGCAGAAAGGAAGTACTATTGGATGCCAAGAGGACCTGGCACCTGTTCCACAGGGGTGTGCAAAAGCAGCAACCATAAGGTTGGCTCTGCATGCAGGTTTAGGACTGAGATGCAACATTTTTGAGCTAGACAGATCTTTAAAGAACATCTAGTTCATCTCTGTTGTTATCCTGCTAAGAAAACTCATGAGTCCGTCAATGGGGAAGGGAGCCCAAAATCTCCCTCCAGATCCCCAGGCCATTATCCTTTCCCAGTCTCCTCCTGGCCAGAGGACATCTGACAGCCCTCAGTGAGCAACCACTTTGGTGCTCTCAACGTAGGTCAGCTCTAATGGAAAAAATAAGCAGTGCAATCCAGAATACAAAAGGAAAATAAGAAACTAGATGTAATTTCCCTATGTGGATGGAAATGAGAATTCTGATTTGCAGGTTGGGTAGAATAAAGAGAGAATAATAGCACCTCTTTTCTCAGTCAAGAAGTAGGAAGTAGAAGATCAGAAAGGTGACACTAGAGGTAGGATTGTCAGTCTGCTGAGGTCCCTTCAGGGAACTGCAAAGTTGTACAATGGGGGAAAGGTTTTCAAGAGAAGAAACACTTCCATACTCACCACATTTGCTTTCAGGGGAACAGCAAGAGCCGAAGGGAAAGATCCCAGTGGACAACATAAAATTGAAGAGAGAGAGAACAGGCAGGGATGGAGATACAGATCTGGGAATCATCTATGTAAAAAAGATTCTAGAAATTATGAAATTTGATAGCCTCACCACAGAATCTAGTTAAAGAGAATCTAGCTGAGAAAAGGAACTAAGGTCAGTTGTAAAATGGCAAGAGTGGACATGAAAAGGGGGAAAGAACCAAGATGTGTTTATAAGCTAGTCAAGAGGACAATAAATCAAACACAACAAATAAAGTATGGACACTAAATCCGTCAAAGAAGCAAGGCACGGTATACCTGAGAGGGCAGCAGAAAAAAGGATGAGAGTGGGCTACAGCTAATTCAGGACAGCAGGCAGACACATTCCAGACCCCAGTCTCCCTAGTCAGATGGGTAAATGGAAGCTCAGCGAAGCTCCAGCCAGCTACAGTCCTCCGCCCAGGCTCTGCAAACTGAAATGTACATTCCTAAAAAGTAAGGCAGATCCTATACATGTCCCCAACTACCATTCCAATGTACTATGAAAAAAAACGAGTGAGCAAAGAGGGGTAAATCCCCACACAGCAAGGCTCCATAATCAATAGTGCCTGTTTTGAGAAAAGAAGACACACTGGGTAACAGGAAGAACCCCGGCCCACAAAGACAGCCAAATGTGGTCCCAGTGTCTAAGAGTGACCCCTGACCCCCACCCCCAAAACTCCTAGCATCATCACTATAGCACAGGACCCTACATCAGGAGTGCCATCAGGCCTGCTATTCACAACGGCCCCAGGACCACTATGACTAATTTGTTTTTGTTTTGAACAGTTGAAACAATCAAGTCAAACAGGAACTTGAAAGCTCACTCATGGGCTATAAGTTGGTTAAAGCAGAGCCAGCCCCATGCAGTTAATAAAACCAATTTGTTAATGTGTCTTCCACCACACCCCATGATTAAGAAAGAATGAAGAAGAGCACAGCAAACAAATTCAGTTACCCATGAACAACGTGGGAAATATGACTTTTTCTTGCCTAATAAAAAAAAGGAAAAAAACATTAAACGTCAATACAAATACTATGTTCACACCATGCCCTAAAACTGGTCTATGCCCACCTATCTACCCAAAAGAAATCACACTGGCTTACAAAATTAGGGTAAGTGATACATAAGAAACTAAATAAAAAGCTAAGGAGAAAAAATGTTTTGGAGAGAACTCAAGTGACTATACTACACATAATTTGTATCCTTTTAGATGAGTGATATGAAGGGCTACTAGCGGTTGGAGGAAACAGAGCAATACCTGGGAGGGAGGCCCAGCAAGCCATATTTTAGGAACTAGAAAAGGTGATCATAGACTAGATAAAATCCTGATTCCAAGAAGCTCTCAAATAACCAGAATTTCAAGAATATTTTCTAATCCCATAAAGTAATACATAATAATAACGTACATTGTTTTATGTAGAAAGGCCTCAATGCATCTGAAGACTTTGAGGGAGGTGGGAGGGCAGGGTGTATACATGTACATTCGCATACATGCACATGCACACAAACTGATTTTGATTGTTTCCCCAAAACAATGCTCCTATATACATCACTAGGAGCACTAGTAAAATTACAGTGACTGTGCTACAGACACTCTTTAGGAGTAAGAGGCAGAG
Source organism: Rousettus aegyptiacus (assembly GCF_014176215.1). Lineage (NCBI taxonomy): Eukaryota > Metazoa > Chordata > Mammalia > Chiroptera > Pteropodidae > Rousettus > Rousettus aegyptiacus. The sequence goes on from NW_023416309.1 coordinate 72,754,924, forward strand.
CAGGCACACCCTAGAGTCAAAGACTTTTTAAAATGAAGAGTTTTTTTTCACACTGAAACTACAAGCTACACTTATATAAAAACTAGCATTTCTTCTTTTAACCTGTCAGATTTAATAATGAAGCTGGATATCTCCCCTCTTCCTTTTACAGATGATACATATTATCATGGTTTTTATCTAGTCAATGGGTCTGCAGGAAGAAAGGCCAGACATGAAAAGCCAAGGAGGCCAGAAGGAAACCAGAATCAAAGCAAAGCAGCAAGGAAGTAAGAACAGCAAACCCCACAAAAGAGTTAACCTCAGGAATACGGCAACTAGACAAATGCAACTCAACAGGTTAATATTTGAGTGTATAGATATAATCCATTTATCATATAAACTAAACACTTGAGGAAAGATCAGCCCACAGGAACACATTTAATTCTTAATAGAAACAATACAGTTAAAAAAAAATTGTATTATTTAAGCCAAAACTAAATATCATCTGTAACTATTCCTATTGGGAAGTACATCTCCAGGTTCAGTTCAGGAAATAAAGGCTATACGTGCATCTAGGATGCTCCCCAGGAGCCAGGGGTTCTCTGTGACAGTGCCCAAGGCCCACTTACTGGTTCCAGGTTACTCTGAATCCTCTGTAGCTACCTATGATTGGGTTCATCAGTGGGCAATGACTGCCCCAGTGCTATGCATCAGGGGTCAAGTGGAAGCCAATCTCTAAAGAAGACAGGAGCAGTGAGCCTGAACTGACAATGTTATCCCTTCTTCATCGTGACTGTTCTAAGGACTTTCAAAATGCAAAACTATCTGTCTAACCAATCCATTTCTGTTTGATATCTATTCTCACATATAAGATGCGGTACTAGGCAAGAAATATAATTCCAGATAGAGACTAATAACTATTCTATTGGACGAAATTACAAGTTGCAGGAAAAAATAATTAGGCACTGCTTCCAACACTCAGAAAGACTACCCCTAAACTTTCCCTGTATTGTTTGGGTTAAGCGGCAACTCTAATGTCAAAAATCTATTTATTCCATTTACCATTATAGTATAAAAATGAGTACTCCTCAAGACTGCCTGAAACTCCTAAACTTGAGGAAAATTAATTTTTTACTTACTCCTCTGAGGAAGCCCAATGGTTAGAATAAAGTTCTGATTTATATATTGATATTTTAGAATGTGCTCCTTAATGAAATATGTATACTTCAAGGTAGAATTCTCTAAAAAGAGAGAAACCAGAACACTCATTCCAGAAGGGTGGACAATAGAAAGCTTTTTAGGGTGGACTGTGTACCAAATCAGATCCTCCATAAATGTGCCACTGCTGAAGAAAGCGGGCTGTAAAAGCTCCTTTAAGAAACTGAAAATTTCTAGAGTTGTATCTGTATTACTTTTGCAAAACAAGGATAAAGAGTCTCTACAACTCGAAGCAGAGACAATGGCAAGGAATCATGGTACCTCAGGTTGCTGTTCCAATAATAGCTACTTAGGTAAGTAACATGGTCAGCATCCCTAGACCACAGGTCTTAACTAGTTATTTAAATTACGGCACACCCAAAAAAGTATACCCGTGCAATTTTTTTTTTAATTGCGATAGAATAATATGTACTAACATGGAAAGATACTGGCAATATAAAATAATAGGCATGTTGAAGAACATACTTAAAGCATAATCCCAAAAATTTTAAGAGTACAGAAGATGCATAAAAATATGATTATACGTGCCTAACTGTAAGGATGCAAAAATAGTGAAAACGAAAAACATATACTTTTAACTTTATCTCTGTACCAACTGAAATTTTTTGCACTAAGAATGTATCACTACTTCACTCTTAAGACTTTTTCTCAATTCCCCAAAACCATCTTCACACATAAAAGATGTGTCTCCTAAACTGTATTTGATCTTGTGGTTTTATATTTTTCGAAAATCTTCAGACAGAAGGTTTGTTGCAGAGTTTGCAAATATACATGATTATGACGTTCTCTTCTACCCTTAACAAGTATTTACTAGAAAAGTCTACTAGCCTATAAGCACTTTGAGAACAAAAGATCGTATCATAAGCATCTTTAATCCCCAGAGCCTAACACTGCTGCTTCCCAAGACAGAAGCTTCGGAGTCAGGGTTCCCAGGGCAACAGACTCCATGGGGACTAGAAGGCAACAACAAATTTCATGTCCTCTGAGATCTGAATGACAACAGGCTTCAAGTAGATTTATCAAACTGAGTTTACATTTTCAAAGCTTGAATAAGCTTACTTAATAATGTGCAACTTTACTATTCAAAAAATTATTTAAAATTTCCAAGACTTACCCTTTGTCGAAGAAAGATGTATGCCCTGATCTAGAGAACTTTGTGCCATTGCTATTCATCACCCCACAGTTAACATTCCCTGAAATATAGGATTTTCGCGATGCTTGGTCCTTTGCAAAATTCCTGCAAGCTGCTAATTTGGATTCTAAAGCCTACAAAAGAAAGAAGGAATGATTTGGTTGTTAAAACAGTAGCTGCACATAAAAATTTGCATTTCAAACCATTTCTATTTCAAGACTCAACCCTTACTCTCTCAGTTGATACAGTGGCTACTTAAGCCATCCATAATCAATCACCTTTCTAATAGAAAGAAGAAATGTTTATACCAGCTCCCTTTCTCAAATAAGCTCTTAATATTTTACTTATTCCTCTCAGTATTACTGAGGGACACAAATATAATCCTCACTCACAGTTAAGAAAAATGTGGCACAAAGAGAGATCCCAGATCTCTTGATCCCCATCCATTATTTCTTTCTGAGTTGTAGACTGTTCTGTTAGTTGGCTAGTTAGGGGTGTGAGTGGGGGGGGGGGGGCGCAGGATGGGGGTTGTGCAAGCACTATAAAGAAAGTAAAAACATCACTTGAGAATTTTTGTAAAGCAGACGTTCTTTCCATAGGGCTTCAGTTTAGTTATTTCTACAACATCAGAATGAATGACAGCATATAATACCTCACATGAAGTTAAAAGCTATTCTATTTGAGAACACAGCGTAAATGTCTGATACCCTTTGTCTATAATTAAATACTTCACCTGAAAATGACACCGTCCCTTTAGGATTTACCTCTAAATTGGGTGCCCTTCTTAGCACCTGTCACCACAATACCTGGCCAGTGCCAGGCTCTACAAACAGATGGCATAAGGAGAACAGGAGTTCCTCATTTATTTCCATCACATACAGATAGCACCAACTCCCCCTTTCCCATAAACACTTTGAGCAATTCAAACCCCTCTCCCTGACAAAAAAATAAAAAACAAAAAATACTCCATTCTTATTATCTATGACACTAAGGGATTAGCAATGCACAGATAAATTAAACCCACAGATAACATAATCGCTTCACAAATCCTCCCCCCATAATGTCAGTAAGAGCTATTAACAGAAACAAAAAACAAACTTCTTTTTCTCTTTCCTAAAACAAAAATACAATGACCTAGTAAAATAAGGACAGAATGAAGAGAGGTAATAACCTTGTAGGATAAGCTTTAAATAAGCATTATTTCAGCAACATGTTAAATATACCCATCCACAGTAAAAACTATGAGCCATTAATTTCCTATATTCAAGACACTCATTTATTCAAATATATGCTGAGCATCTATCATATAGTAGGCACAAGTTGTGTATGAGACCTTAGTGAGACACCCAGTGCAAGTACTGGGTCTGGCACTCAAGGGAAGAGTGATCTAGAAATCAAGATTTAGAAGATATCTACACGAGATAGTAGACAAAAATCATGGTTGTGATTAATAAGATCAGAAAATTAAGGACAGAGCTCTGAATAAAATCAACAATAAAAGGGTGGACAGATTAAGACACAAGACGACAAAGGTATTGGTAAGAAGTTGGAAAGCAGACATGACACAGCATCAGAGAAACAGAAGAATGGCAGCATTCCGAAAACAAAAGTCAATGTTGAATGTTACAAATAAAATTAAAACAGAACATCATCCATTGGATTTGACAGAACTGAGATCATCATCAATGAGCAATTTAAGTGGCCTGAGCAGGGAACAGAGCCCAGACTAAGATATCTGGGGAGTGTGTTTGTAGTAAAAAATGCTAATAATAAATGGAGACATGCTTTCAAAAAGCTGGCTGTGAAGAAAAGAAACAGGATGATGACTAAAGAGAGATGTAGGGTTAAAAAGGAAAAACAGCTGCTTTTATTTTTGCCTAAGATAAAAAATTGTATATAATATGTGACACATAAATATTAACATAATAGAGAGCAAAAGGCTGCAAACACGGGAGACATGAAGATGATAAGGCTGAAAGGAATGGGACCCAAAGCACAGAGGAACAAAATTAGCCAAGGGCAGAAATATGACACTTTTTACCACTAAAATAAAAAAGGAAGAATGGCTACAAACAGAGGTAATAATAGGAGAGTAATAAAAGAAGGCAAGAGAAAAAAACAGAACTTTAAATCAGATGGCCTTGACTTATCATGCAAGACTGGGGAGGAGGCTTCCAAGTAGTTCATGTCAGTAGACAAATAGAGCAAAGAAGAAGAAAATGAAATATTCATAAAAGCATGCTGGAGCTCGCAGATAACAGCAGACCAAAAGTTTTGATGACATCCTGGAAGGCAGACTGTCAGCTAAATAGGGAAATCATGCAAGGACACCAAGTTTAACTTTCATGCACCATTTCTGGACAAATTACTTAACATACTAAAAGCAAAACAAACAAGAACAAAGAAAGCTAACAACTTAGGGTCCAGGAATAGGAAGAATTAATCCAAGAGTATATAATGAAGAGAAATTCAAGGGCGACAGTGATGCAGCAGCCCTAGAAGCATATCAAAGCTTTCCATGAAGAATGTGAATAAGAAGCTGAAAGATATGAGATATTGCAAAGAAACAGTATATTTCTTCTATGCACAAAGGAAAAAAAAGTAATTAGAAATGCTAGGGGGAAAAAAAGCATATAATTCAGCTCTGACACAAATACAAAAAAAAAAAAAACTTGATATGATTTTGAGTAAACGATAACAATCAAAATGCTTGAGCCATCCGTTAACAACACAAATAGAATGACCCAGCAGGCCAGCTCCTCCTCTATATTTTAATATATACATGGGCATAATATAATGCTACTGACTGATTTTCAATTTTTAGAACCAACCAACAGAGAGTTCCAGAAGGAACAGAGAGACACCCACACAATAAGGAATTGAGATAGAATCTAATAAAAGTCAGAAACAGAGGTTTTGTATTTTAAATTACAAAAATGACTAACAAGAACAAAAAATAAAAATAAAAAATTGGGAAGATGTAAGTTAAATTCCTCATCTTATTGCTTAAAGTTGATAAGTCAAGAAATATAAACATATTTCATATTATAGAGGTAAATACCATAACTCCTACAACAATGAGATAAAAAATAGTTATCTTAGGAGTGAAGAAAAATTACTCTATGTACTGTATGAATGACTTGTGCAATTAATTACTCTTTATAGTAAATTTAAAATACAGATTTAATCTAACAGCTAAAAATAATTTTATGAGCCAAAAAAGATAAACATAGGACCTTGTATTTTGGCCTCCTGTTTCTACTACATATAAAGTATAATGCAGTTTCTGCTTTTTTCAGAAAGCATCTCACACACACACACACACACAAATAAGTGAAGGGGGTAGTAGATAGTAAAGAAGTTTTGGGGTAGATTATTGAAAAGAGAGGTTATAGTCACTGAGGGAAATAAGGGAACTGACTAATGCTAGAAATGCTAACTTATATCCACACCAAATGAAAAAAAAAGAGAAGTCCAATTTCTTGACTGATCCAGATTGCAAGTCTCCTCCATTGCCAAAAAACCATGACCAACAGTAACAGAGTAAGCAATCTCTGGGATCACAGATATGAGTAGGAACAAAGTGAAAGCAAGAGAACACTAAAAAAACCTCTTGATAAGGTTTAAGTCCTACTCTCTTGATAAGGTCAAAGAGTAAGTATTATACAGAGTAAAAAACTGAGTAAGCAGAAAAACAAGTTTAATATTTTGAAAGCCAAACTGTTCTGGAATACAAGTTACAGGCAAGGAGATGGCACTGAAGTTGAGATGGCCAAGGAGTAGTAGAACAGGCACAACCAAGAGCAGAAAGTCATGCCATGAGCCAGTGCTAAAGTTCTACAAAGCAAAAGCTCAGGGATCACTAGGACGATGGTAGACAACAGCCAAGAACAGGATTAGAGGGCAGTGTAAAACATAAGAAGTATTTTAGGAAAAAATGGAGGAGTCATGGTGTTTTACACAGCCACAGGGAACATGAAGAATGCCTAATGGGAACTTAGGAGCTCAGCATGCAGGGCCTTCTGCAGAGACAGTGGCAAACCCGAGCCCTGGAGGTGTTTGTCTGGACCAGTCTCAGCTAGTCACTGGATACTTTTGCTTCTCAGTTTTATTATAGCCTTTACCACAAAAAGGTATCATCTTTTCTTCCCTCACTTCAAATTAAGAAATAATTTAATACCTTGGAAGCTGAAACACCTGATGATAAATAATTGAATGCTTACCCCTACTTTCCGTAAGAGATCCCCCACGATATTTAGTGCTGATATCCTAGCTGAAGGAGTTAGTGGACTGGTACCAAAACCATTTGGTATAGCTAGAGAAAAATAAAACACAAGTGATTACACATGCAATTCCCTCTACATTTGAGTTTCACTGTTATTACAAAGCAGTATACACTCAATATAGTATGCCAAACTACAGATAAAGTGGAGATACCATAAATATGTTTAACCATTCTCCAATTGATGGATATTCAGATTACACTGTTTTTTATTATTACAAGTAATGCTAAAAGGATATATATATCTTTAAAACATCTAGATGAGTCTTTCTGAAGAAGAGATTTCTAAAAATAGAACTGCTGGGTCAGAGCATATGCCCATTTTTTTCACCTTAATAGATACTGCCAAAATGCTCTCTAAAAAGGTTATGTCAATATCAGCAAATTGTATGGTGGTGTCCTCAATAATATTAGACATTATCTTCTCTATTTTTTTGCCAATTTGATAGTCATTTTATTTTCATTTTAACCTCCTTAATAATTAATCATTTGAATATTTTCTTCTGAAAATCATCTCTTTATCCTCTGCACTTTTTTCTACTGGGTTGCCTTTCCTTTAATCAATTTGCAAGGGCACTCTTATAGGTATTCACCCTTTCTCCTGTATATGTTATATATCTCAGTGCGACAGTTATCTTTAAAGTTTTGTGTTTCGGGAAAAAAGGCTTTGGCGTCCTCACTTCAATATTGTAAAATGTTCCCCATGTTTTCTTCTAATGGTCTCCTAGAATTTTTTTTACACTGAGATCATTTAACTCATTAAATATCTACAATTTTTCCTCCAAAATGGGTATCTACTTATACAAATACTATTTAGGGGGAAAAGATTTACTTTATCTGAAATGGCACTAAAACCATATACTGAATTCCCTATAGATGTCAAGTTCCATTAAATTATTAGTCCATTCTGCCAGAAAGATTCTGCTTTATAGTGTTAAAATATCTTTTTTGGTATCTTGAAGGGCAAAGCCTCTTCTTGTTATTAACCTATTTAACTTTTCTTGGCTATTCTTGTACATTTACTCTTTCAGACTAAATTTAAAATCAACCAGCCAACTTAAAAAAATCCTGTTAGGATTTTCATTAGAAATTTAAATTATTGATTGATTTGGGAAAAATGGACATTGAAATAAAATTAAGTCTTCCCATTCAGACTCATGGTATTTAGCATATTTATTCACATCTTCCATGCCCCTCAGCAAAGGTTTTCAATCATGCACATTTCTTCAATTTATTTTTGAGATAATATAGAATAATGAGATAATATAGATAATATAGCATAATAAGAGCTCTTGAGTGAAACTGCAAGATACAAATCCATCTCTGCCATTTACTGTGTGGCCCTGAGATACATGTAAAAAGGAGCTAATAATAACAGTTACCTCATAAGGTTGTTGTGAAGTTTAAATTAGTTAATATACTTTACAAATGCCAAAAGTACTCAATAAATGTTATTATTCTTTTTATGTTTTCCAGACAGTACTAATTGGCACATAAAATGCTCTTGCTTTTGCTGCTGCTGTTTATTGTCCTTGTCCTCTAAAATGTAATCTCATTGAAAGTAGGAACTTTATCTTATTCAGCACTATATTCCCAGCATGTAGATTAATGTGTGGCATATAACAGGTGCTCACTGAGATATAAATAAACTGCTGTACTTTCCTTGGCAGGGATTTCTGGATCTCATTTTTCCCTATTCTCCTCAAATTTTGTACTTTAGGTATTATTAAATCCATGCTTTTAAAGTAAGTTTCATTAAATGCTTTTTGGAAACAGGCTTTGTACCAACACAATGCAATTAAAGACAGACCATTTCATAGAGTCAGCTCTTCATCCTCACCACTGATTTCTCTAACCTCCTGCTTCTCACTGTATCTATGCTAATCACCCTGTCATGAAACTGCAGTGATCCAGTATACAGCAACTTTTAGGTTAATGAATGTTAATGCTGTCGACAGTCTAAAAATGTGCCTTCTTAGACAAATATTATTGCCTGAGGGTTGACAGATCTTAATTCTGTGCCAGAGTAAGCTTTACGTATGTTCTACCGACATCTCACCCTCTCAAGTTCTTGCATGAAAACTCTAACGAGCTATAAAAGAATGTGCACCTCCTTCTGGGTATTACCTTGACTAAAGTTCCTGACTATTCTGATTAGTTTTCAAAATAAAGAATTTTCAGAACCTAGCTGCATAATTCTGACTAGTAACATAAAAGCAAAACTTGGTTTATTTTCAAACGTAATTCTGAGGTCCTCAAATACAGAAGCATCACTCTGAAAAATGAACAATGAGAGCTTCTGATGACTGTTATAATCGATATACTACCTGCTCTATGCCCCCAGCAGCATATTCAACACATACTAGTACAATTTATAACACCTTATGACTACATAGCATTTTCACAAACCTTACCTAATTTTACTTTGTAACAAGGCAAGAAGAGGATTTTTCCTATGCAAGGGCTACTAAGCACTTGAAGTGTGGCTAATGCAACCAAAAAGTGATTTTTAAATTTTAATGCATATTAAATTAGAAAAAATTTAAATTTAAGTAGTCACATGTGTCTAATGGCTACTGTATTGGGTAGCACAGGTATAAAGGACTTATTGCATTAATTGACCAGACGGAAAACTTTCCCATATCACTATGAAAGATAAAATTCTATATTTTAAAAAGGAGTGTGAAGAATGCTTCCATTTGGGGAGAAAAAGCATAGGAGAATGAGAGTAGCTGAAATGTAATCTGCAAGCTAAAAAAACCTAAATAAATCTGAACTTAGAGCTTCAGGGTCCTATTCTAAGGTTCCATCTATTGGCTACTAAATGGTTTTTCAGCTATTCGAAATTTTAAAAACACCCTGGTTGATGGCAAGAGGAATATTCTCTATGTACTACTCATTAGTTACTCTGTCACTTTTGAAAATAGCAGCTACAGAGGCAAAGTAATAGAATGGACATGTGTAGCCAAGCCAATCTCATTCAAGTCTGAATAGTAACTCAAGTCTCTGTACATTCCATATAACAAAGGCTTCTAGTCTCCCATGGCATGTGAAATGGCAAAAACAAGAAATAAAACTGCATTTAAACACAATCTCGAAACCTATGTGTAACAAGGAGGTAGGCACAAACACAAATAAGCACGTGATAGAAAAAAAAAAATCCAGTGTTAAGAGTAGTTGACTTTAACTGGTAAGACTGTAGAGTTTTTATTTTCTTTTTTCTTTTGTTTTTAAATATTTCTACATGAACATATATTACCACTATAATAAAAAAATTTGTTTCACTTTTTAAAATCTCAATATATTAAGCTGCTTTTGTCAACTCATTGGTTCCTTTATCTGGGTGCACTAGGAAAACAATTTCTTCTTCACACAGTGCTTGCTATATATTGAAATTACTGCTTACAACTTAGCAGACCCTGCTTCATCAGCTAACTCTCTTAAGTTAATAATAATCTGCCATAGGTTCAAAAAGAAAAGACATTACAAACCTTTTGGTGAAGGAAAACTGTTCTCTGTTCCTTTACCAACAGGAGTAGCTGGCAAAGAAAGTGATGCTTGGACAGCAGAATCCATCTTTTCACAGTCTAGAGTTGGAGAACTGGGAGCCGACTTTCTAGTTACTTCCTGTTGTCTTTCCCGAACTGCTAGTTCTTGCCTTAAATCTGTAAAACATTGCAAAGGTAGTAATACTCACTAGAGGAAGCAAATACATCAAGGAAAGTCACGTCTGAAATGTCATAAAGATACTCTTCCCAAACTAGTATTTCACAAAAATTTCCTGTTTAACAATTTTTATTTCTAGGTAAATAAAAATGATAATGACAATCCTACTGTCAAAATGATCTTCCAGAATCTAAAAATGCTATAACCAAAAAAAAAAAAAAAAAAAAAAAAATGCTATAACCTAAAGAGAACAATTTTCTATGCCCATATGCAAAAAGAAATAAGGCAGAGTCCAAAGAACTCACAGTGAACATATATGACACAAAAATAAATATTCTTTACCAATTTACTTGCTTTCATTTTGCAATGATATAGTTTCACTTCTCAAAATAAACGAATTAGCAATGGAGATTATTGCAAAAATCAATGAAGTGCATTTTTATCATTTTAAATGGGTTGGTATCTTTTATTAATTGTCATAATAAAATACTTTGTTTTAGAAAGAAAGTAGTAAGAACAGTTGAAAATTTGTTTCTTGCTTTCAAAATTGAATTTTCAACCCAAAATTAATGTTTTCTTTTCCAATTATTCAACTGACTTACAGAATACTTGCGTATGTTAAAAGGATACAAAGTTTTCCCACTTCTGGGTACATGTCCAAAAGAATTCAAAGCCAGATCTCAAAGGGATATTTGCACATCCACATTCGCTGCAGCATTATTCACAATACCCAAGAAGTAGAAGCAACCCAGTGTCCACACAAATAAATGGATCAAGAAAATGTGGTATATGCATACAATGGAATATCATCCAGCCTTAAAATGGAAATTCTATCACATGGTACAACACAGATGAACTCGGAGGACATTATGCTAAGTGAAATAAGCCAGTCACAAAAAGACAAATACCATATGATTTCACGTATATGAGGAATCTAAGGTAGTCACACTCAGAGCAATGGAAAGTAGAACTGTGGTTGTTAGGGGCTGGGGGAAGGAGGAAATAGGGAGTTGTTCAATAGACATACTTTCAATTTTGCAGGATAAAAAAACTCTAGAGATCTGCTACACAATAATGTGAATATAATTAACACTACTGAACTATACACTTAAAAATGGTTAAGATGGTAAATATTACGTTATGTTTTTGACATTTGTAAATAACTAAAGGTACAGTGTTAAGATTTTATACGTTATATAAATTATGAAAAGTTCTTCAGCTGAAGTTCTTCAAAAAAAGGAAAAGGCATAAAAAAAAAATTTTAAACACAGGACACAAAGTTTCACTAGTAATCGAAGAACTACAAATTTACAAACAATGAGATACCAATTTTCAACTTCCAAATGAATTTTTAAATCATTTTTAAATCTATTTTTATTATTAACAATGCTAGTTAACACTGTGAGAAGGACACCCTCAATTACTGCCACAGGGAGTATAAAGGTTATGATTTATCTATAAAGTAATTTAGCAATGTCTTTTATGACCATTAAAGACATTTATATCCTATGTCACTTCTAAGAACCTATTCTAAAGAAATTATCAAAGATATTTATAAATATTAAGTACAAGGATCCTATTTAAGATTTACAGCAAAAAATTAACCACAAATAATAAAGCACTCACCAAATAAAACTATTATAATAGAATATTACACAACAGTTTTCAAAACCTGTTTTAAAAAATATTTTATTGGCATAGATTATATCACTACATTAAGGAGTGAAAAAAGAAAGAATAGAAAATATATATGTATACAGTGTGGTCCAAATTATATAAAAGAAGAAAGTATATATATATATGTTTATATACACTCATAGGAAAGACTGAAAAGAAACACACCAAACTGTCAATGGGTTCTCTCAAAATAAACAGACTGGCAATGATTTTTATTTTCTTCTTTGTAATATTTTGCAATCTACCATGAATAAATAAAAAAAGAGGGAGGGAAGGAGAATTTTAAAGGAAAGTATACATTCACTATATGTATAATATGTGCACATATGTAATGTTATTATGTACATAACACAAAATTATTTAGGTAGAAACAAAAAGGAAAAACCCCAACTAACCAAGCAGTATAAGCACAGTGGTAATGGTTAAGGCTTTAGAAAACAGACCAGGGTTTGAACCCCAACTGACATGCTATAAGAGACCCTGAACAAAATGCAAACTCTCTGCATCTTAGTTCTCTGACCTATAAAATGGGGATAATAATACGTACCTACTAGAGCTGATAAGGTAGGTATTAAGTTAACAGATTAAAAGTACTTAGTACAGTATCTGACAAAAGTATGTAAATGTATAGCTTTAAAAAGTTGATCCTGGAGTTAGCTTAGAACTCTGGCTTAGGAACAATAAGGTTTAAGTTATAAATTTTACCTCTTGCTTCATCCTTTAACCTTTGTACAGAGACCAACAAAGATTCCTTTTCATCAAGTTCACTTTCTAAAAATGCATTTCTTTCAATGGCCTGATTTAGCCTTTGTTCAAAGTCTTCCAATGAAACTATTGTTGCCCTAGAAAAAAATTAGAATCCATGAATTAAATAAATAACAAGCAAATATCTAATACAAAAAGAAACTGTCAGTTTATCTCATGCAATTTACTGACCTAGAAAACCTGGCCCAGTTGAAAGAGAATGATCTCACCCTCTCTGACATTTGGTGACATTTAATGTCTCTACTATCATTTGGGGCCATTAAATATATTCTTTTCTCTTAAATTCCCATCTAAATTCCTTAAAGTTCCTTAAAGAAAGGTCACTTCTTATACAATTTATATCTCCCCACTGGATTTTAAACACAATACAATCAAGTTGACACATTTTCAGGATGAAAACTTTTCAAGTTAGAGTATGTAAAAATTAACTAAGACTGTGTTTAAAACACAAAGTTTCAGGTTCCACTCCATTTGCTTTCTTCCTATCAACCCTCTTCTTCTTCCTGCATTTCTCATCTTACTCCTTTATTCAACAAACATTAACAGGTACCTACTATGTGCCCCCATACCCGCTATGTGCTATCAACTACAAAAAAAATCCCCTAACCTCAAGATAGAACTCATAACACCATGCTCAATTTTATCAAGTCTTGTCAACCGTTAAAATACATCTCAATTGCATTTGCTCTCCTCCAACCTTCTGTCCCTGGCGTAATTCTTCACCTATCACATGGATTACTCCTAAATTGTATTCACATCTCCTCCTCTCTATTCCAATTCCCCAGTACTGTCTTCTTAAATCACAATCTGATATTACTCCTTTGTTTAAAAAATTCTCAGAGCCCCCCACTGTCTATATAATGTCTTTCAAACACTATACACAAGGTTCTTCACAAACTGGCCCCAAGCACCTTCTAGTTTCATCTTGTGCAGCCATACTATCTCTATAAACTATCATCAAAGTGAAATATTAACACCTCATGCAATTTCCTGCCTCTCTGCCTTTACATCTCTCTTTTCACCTGGTTAACCTATTTTTCCTTGAAGACTCACCTTCCCCAACTCCCCCACGGTACTTTAGCTGCTCCCTTCTCTACGCCCTGAGGCAGCTGGTACACTCTTTACTGCAGTATTTATCATGTGGAGTATCCATACCTGTAATACCCAAGGGCAGTAGTAACTAGCTTACCTTTGTATCCTCAACTCTAGCATCATGTCAGGCATTTAAGAGTCACTCGAATATTAAGGAAAGAAATACCAGACAATAAAGTAATAGAAATTAAGTTGGGAATGATTAAAAACAACTAATTACAGATATATGAAAGCTTGGCAATAGTAATAGCAAGCCACTCTAAGTTGTTCAGCAAAACTGTAATGAAAGCAATATTTTGAGAACATTCATTAGTCAGTATTAAAATAGAAAAGAATAAACAGACAATAGCATGAAGGTTATCAGAGGGGAAGTAGGGGTAGAACAGAATTAAGACTTTGAGTGGTAAGCACACAATAGAATATACAAATGAGGTATTAAAGAATTGTGCACCTGAAACTTACATAATCTCATTAACCAATGTCACCCAACTAATTTAATTTTAAAAAGAAAAAGACAGAAAACAGAAGAGAATAAAAAGCAGTAAAAATTTAAAGACAGATCAGCTAGGAAACAACTACAGAATTCAGGTATAAGATGTGAGGATGTTACAAAGTGTGGTGATACTGAGAACACAGAGAGAAAGATAGGAAGAAATGAGACATGTTTCAATGAAAAACCAACAGGATCAACAATGGTACAAGAAAGAAGAATGGAAAAAGAAAAATGGAAAGAAAAGCTGGGAAGGGCATCATTTGTGGATATAAATGTATTCGGTTTGTTTCAATGTAATGAGCTACAGGCGATATGAAATACCAAAAGTGTTCTGGGACTAAGATCTAGGTGATAAGTTGAACCTAAAGACATAAATTTATTTTAAACACTGATTACCAACTTTGGTTATTCTAACAAAATGCACATCACTTATTTACCTTTTTGCTCGCTCTAGGTCATCGTTGGCCTGCTCCAGCTCTCTCACATACTTATGCAACTGCTCCTTAATGGCCCGAGTCTGACTTAAATCATCTTCTAATACTGAGACCTGCTTGTAGCTCTGTGCATACTGATGTTCTAGTTTCTCCTGAAGATGTGGGTACAGGGAGAAAAGTATGTGTCATTAATGTCCAGTTTTCTTTAATAAAAGATGCATCCCAAGTTAATGGGGAGGAAAATAACAAGGAGTTCACCCACAGTCTGAGTTGATGGTGCCCCTTCTTTTTACAATATTTAAAAACAATGACATATCCATTCCAAGTGCCTTAACTCATATAAAAGTTAGCCAACCATTCTCCTCTCAGAAAGAAACCTAATAATGATTTCTCTGAAAAGAAGTGAAATAATGAAACCATTGCTTCAAAAACCATGAACATGATGGGGGAACCTCTGGGTCCTCAGGCTGAATAAAGCTCAGGGTAAGCACAAGGTAGACTGATGGAGTTCAAATTCCCTACTCCTGACCTGACCACTACTTCCCCAAACCCACCTTCTCCCCAGACACAGGAACTCCCCAAGCATTTGGCTAAGGCAAATGGTAAAACCATCAAAAGGGGTTAATCCTTTTACTCCTGAAAATTCCTTTTTTAGAAGGAAATTTTTATATCCAAACTAACTCCAAATTAAAAGGACTACAAACAATAATGAACTAAATGTGTGTATTTCATACACTATAATTTTAAAGTGCCACAGAATGAGGCAATTTGTCAAAACAAATAATAAGGCAGCTTTTGAAAACTATAGGAACTACAATTTAATTGTATAAGCTAGGAATATTATAGCTAAAAAAATGAGCTACGGAGATTCTAAGTGAACTCTTAAACTCTAAACCACCTTTCCCATGGTTCTGTCAAAGAAAACATTTAGGTTCAAAACTCATTTTAAGCCTCTTTTTTATTTTTTTGTTGCCAGCTGCTCTTAAGCTCTCCCTGAAAAAAATATATTTCTCATTTAATGACACCTAGTACATTAGACACCAGCTTCTACTGCCACAGTTACCTTTAGTGCTTCCACTTCATATTTCAGTCTTTGGTTGTCAGCTTGCAAGTCTCTATTTCTTTGTTCAGCCTGTACTAACTGTGCCTCCAACTCCGCTTCTAATTCTCTGCTTCCTTCCTGGAATTCAACCAGCTCATCCCGAGCTTCCTGGAAGCTAATCAGAAACAAAGTGAGAAAGGTGAGTTATAGTTGGAACCATAAAGATCATTGTGAAGATGATTATATATCAATTCAATAATTTTGCCTGAATGCTATGCTATTAATAACATATACTAAACAATAAAGACCATCTGTTTTGCATCTCTTACTCAATATTCAGGGCTCAACCAAAATGAATTACAGGCCCCAAAAGGACTTACATTTTATATACTCACCCCTAGATCTTCCATATTTAAAATATTAGTAAAGAAGCACATGTTACTATATCACAAATTAGTTCATTACTTAGAAAAGTGTTTTCCAATATAACTGGTTTCCTTCATAATTCTATTATTCAATTTTATGCATTTAAAAAACATTCTGGGGGAAGGAGGAAGTAGACAGAGGTAAAGGGGGTCAAATATTTGCTGACAGAAGGAAATTTAACTTTGGTGAACACAATGCAATATACATACGATATATTACTTAATTGTATACTTGAAACCTATTTGTTTTATTAACCAATGTCACCCCAATAACTGTAATAATAAAATAAATAAAAACATTATTCTGAGAAGGGGTCTATAGGCTTTCCAGCCTATTAAGGTGTCTATGGCAAAAAAAAAAAAAAAGATTAAGAACCCCTGCCACAGACACACACCTTTTATATCCACTGGCATAATAACTGGCTTCAACAATAACAATGAAATAACAATAAAATGTCTGATAAGGCTTAGTAAACTCCGTTAACCAAAGTAGGAAAATGTATATGTATTTTAGAAAGATTCTAAAAAAGAAATTTAAGTTTTGGTACTCAAAAGGTTATCTAAGAGTTCTCCCAACTAATTAAAATAATTGAGATTTTCTAAAATGCTCCATAGCCCCAAAGCTTTTCTCCTTCCAAGTTTTCTTGGCTCCAGACTGATGATGCTTGCCTGCTCTGTTATATGGACCCCTAGATATCATCAGAATCTCCAAAAGACGTAAATGATGAGGCAGAATCAGTGCATATGCAACAGGCCAAAGACGGCCAAGTAGGATAATAAGCAGAAAAGGAGGTAAACTACCAGAAGAAATCACAAATGACACTAAGCTTTCTTACCATTTTAATAATTTGAATAATATAAGGATTTATAGCATTTTTGTACTATTTAAATACAAGCAATGTTATGACTATTTCTAGAATCCCAATCCTAAATTTGAAACTCTAATTTTAGCTTTATGTCTAAAAAAATGTACATATTAGAGATGGTGCATTCCAAACGCCCTCCCCTATTTTTAGGACACTTTCAACATTACCTTTGTTTATACTTTAAGGAAAGTTCCTTCCAATAAGCAGTTTCCTCCTTCAAACTTGAAAAATCTGGTATATCTTCACCATCCATGATCAAAAAAGCCTGTGAATTATTAGAAAAGTTTATAAATTAGCATCAAACATGGGAATCTATGTATAACACCAAATCTGCAGCATTTTGGAGGGAATTAAACATGAACAATTCTAAGAGTGTTTAACTCTTATTGTAAACTCAGGCTCATAAATCACTTTGCTACCCCACTACTGGGTGCCAGCAACACAGTCCTTTGGTATAAAGCACTCTTGGTCACAGCACTAGGTTCTGGTGAATTGGTTCCACAGCATCATCCTGCACACAGCCCCAGTTCGTTTACAGCTGACTGATCTTCTAGGAATTAGGTGACAGAAACAAGCTTACTATCAGAGCTAATGCTGTGTGCCCTTCTCTGTTTGTTGTACACTTGCTTCAAAACACTTGCTTGAAACATTTGATACCAGATGATCCTACGAGGAGGTCAGGTACCACATTCCCAATAATTCTAAAAACTTTGTTAGTCCAAAGTTTCCTCCATTAAACCCACTAATCCTTCAACTTCAATATTCTTTTACCTTGGTTCTTCTCCCAAGGTGTTCAGAGAAAGGGAAAAGATATCTAATTAACTTTGCATTTGGACTGACTACGTAAAGCTCCCAACTGACTGGCCAGATGAAATACCAAAGACATTGAGCTCACTCTAGAATCATACCTAATCTCACGAAGCAAAGTTCTGTTAGGAGTCTTATCTCCTACAAGCCCCTCCCCAAGCATCCCACTTTATACTCCAGCAATACCATTCAAAATTGTCCTAACACACCATTCTGTTTCAGATATGGATGTTTTCTCTACAAGGAATGGTTCACCCTTCCTTATGCATTTGGATAACTATTTATCCTTTAAAACCTAGCTGTCATCTTTTCCAGAAGGCCTTTCCTGCCCTCACCAAATAACACTAAAACTTCTGTACTCTTGGCAACCTCTATACCCTACACATGCTTTCATGAATATACTTACCCCATAGTAATGCATATGGCTTACACCTCTATGTCCCCCATTAGGCTGTGTACTATTCTTACTTATTTCTATCCCAGCACAATGCTTACATGATAGCAGATACTCAATAATATTTACTAAATTAAACCAAAATTGATTCAACCGAATCCATACCAGGCAGCAAGAATCCAAGACTAGCTATAAAAGTAAATTTAAAAACTTAGGATTTGTAGAAAGTTTGGAGTTCCTCTAGCACAATCCACTTATGAAGGTTTAACAAAATGTCACAGACAAGAATAAATACAAAACTCCAATTTCGGGGTGAGTATACCAAAGAGATACATGAGTGGTTCCTAGTTGAATAAAATTAACATGTAACTATATACACTTAGTTTAATTCCTTTGTGGCCTACTGCAATTTCTTCTGTTTTAGTCAAGTCTCTCCTGACCATACCATCTATTATTAATTTTGCAACCTGTTAATCTTCCAATTATTACCATTCAGCCTAAGACTTCTTCGAAAAAGAGATGGATCCTTGACATACTTTGCATGCCTTCATGGCACCAAGTATAACATCTTGCTCAAAGAAAGTACAGAATGCTTACAAGTGTTTACTGAGCACCTACTATGTATCAGACACTGTTAAGTACTGGATAAATATGCGGTGCACCAAATGCACCTCCTCTGATCTGATTACTCCTACACTGGCACATTTTTGTCTGTATTATTCTATTCTGGGAGATAACGCATAGCATGGCAGTACATTAAAACATAAACCTCCACGAATTTGCAGTGCTGTAGAAACTGGGTCCTAGGGTTCCAATTCTGCCATTACATTCTCAAGCAGTATGCTTAATCTCTTAAAAGTCTCATTTTTCATCTAGATCTATGGACTAGACATGCTTCTTTAAGTTTGGACTAGACTTGTTTCTGATTAGTAAATAATACTGATTAATTTTATAATCCTATTCCTTCATCAAGGTTCCCACTTTCAACTCCATTTTCCCAGATGCAGGAAGAATCTTATTTTTGACTGTAATTTAATTTGTAGTAAGGTGTGAATGAGGATGAGGATAATCCAGCAGTGAGCTATTTGCATTTCAAAAGAATATCCAAGCACTTAAAAGCATCACCATATGGTATCAATAACTCCTGAGATTTATTGCCTAAGTATCCCGGAGGGGAGGGACATAGTTCATATTCACGGCCCAGATGAAGATATAATTACAGGACATCAGAGAAGTACCTGGGGGTCAGGCAAGAATCACAGGGTCCTCCAAATGCTCTACATAAGGTCTTTCCCCAAAATGCCCCAAAAATTACTAATGACATTTGAAACCTATGAATCCAGCCCAAAAGAAGCTATAGGCACTGATCCTAAAATTTGGATAGATGCATTTGCCATTTAAACTCTGGCAACCATATATCAATGTATAGCTCAAATATTCAGTTTCTGATACACAATTCAGTAAATTATGGTTTTGCAAAATGTCACAAAGATTAGAATGACACCAGACGCAAAGTCCTGCTGCTACTTTATCTTAAACAAGAAACACAAAGAAAAATGAAAGGACAAGTCTCTCCTGCGAGTTCCTTGAGGGCAGGACCTGTGTCTTATTCATAAATCTCTTCTGAATCACCAGAAACATGAAACACAGTACAAATTCAACAAATATTCTAACTGACTTATAATCTTTCATTATACCCTATTTATTTTTGAAGTACTGCTTTCCTTTATTAATATCTAAATTCCTACTTCAGGAATGAAGTAAGCAAAAGATTTGTGAGTAGTTTCTTTCTACCTTGCAATGCACCTGATTTTGTAAATCAGGATTACAAAACCTATCATTCTCAGCTAGACAAAATTGTCAGTCTGATGCATGCCAAGCCACATTTAGTCACTTATAAAGCTCAGTATGGCTCTACATCAAAGAAAGAAGAGCTGATGGGACTTATTGGGGAGAGCCTTGGAGATATCACTGCACACTTAACCATCTAAAACAATCACTGTCCAGCCCCTCAGTCTTAAATCTGAATGGACAACCAAGCACCATCAGACAAATGAGAAAATTCAGTAGCATAAGAAAATCCTAAGACCTACTAAACTGAGAGGAAACTGATAATTCAGGAAATGAGAGAACTTTTTTTTCTCATACAAGAACTCATGAGGGTTACCTCCTACACATTTCCTGTGACAATTACAAAAGAGAGAAAAACAAGACCTGGACAACACAAGGTGCAGGAAACAGTAGCTGCAAAGTAGGACTGCAAAGAGAGGTCCCATGATGAAGCCTAGTTCATTGGGCAGAGTAAGCCAGATGGATGGCTCCAGGAAAAATGAGGAATCCCATATAATCGATAGCATGACTTGGAAACTGGATAAATCTGAGGTTGTGGTAAAAGCACATCACTCTTGTGTTAATAAGAAAAAATCAGTGGAAACTCCAGAGAAATCAAAATGTAATACAAATCCCAACTCTTATATAAAACATTTTTAAAATTAAAGATTCCAGGTCAAATTTTTTTAATTTACTGATTTTTATATTATTGTATGCAACTGAGGTAAGTTCTTATTTTATAGCTATCAGTGAATGTCCTATTTTTGGTCTTAATTCACCGTGTCACATGTTGCTCCCTTGTAAGGTTCTAGAATTTGGTGAACAAGTTTGTGTTCTTTTTATGCCCTTTCTAATTTTGCCCTTTCTAACTTTGATGATAATGCCACTCAGTCTTGGTCTTCTCAAAATGAGTATTTATCTTCTTAGCTCAAATTCATTTGGCAGCCATCTCAGTCCCTTAAACAGTTTTGTCATGCTTTGGGCCTGCTCTAGATTACATACATATATACCTTTTCAGAGCTGAGTGGTGCTACTTCAGTATTTCAACATTTTATTCATGGGTAGAAAATTTTTCCTTTTAAGTGTTTAGTACCCATTCTGTTACTATGCAGCATTTGATGATATTGGTGATTGTGTGGCCCATGGGCCAATGTCCTTATGAAAGGTCATAATGACTATTAGATGCCTGTCTTGGCATCTAACATTTATTTGAATATATTTGAATGTGGAGCCAATCCTTCTACAAATAGGGGTAGGGTTGTTTTTATTTCTAAATATTGTCATTCACATGCCCAATTGAAACTTTTCTGTGTGAGGCTCTTTTTTGTTGTTATTGACTCATTTATATAGTATCCGAGGACCTACTACTAGTTATTAACTTTGAGGAACGCTTAGCTAAGTAGAGTTCCCTGAGGAATCTCACCATTTACACCTTTGAGTGTAGTATAAAAGTATCCATATGTCCCTGACTTTTGATCCTTGAAGAGGGCCGTACTCTTAATACAACCACCAACTTTTCCATCAGTGTCCCCTGGTGACTTAGGTTTTAAATAGTTCTTCAAGTGAAACTTCTTGAGAATCTAGTTCTATTTTTTGTATCCTCTTTCTTATCCAACTACTTAGTTCAGTGTCGAATATTTCTAGCAAAATGATTTTAAATTTTTTTTTGCCCCCCAAACATACCTCTATTTTCTTGCTGAATCTTATGTGAACTGAATGTTGACTACAATTTTTCTAAACAGCTACTTTTACAACTTGCTTAATGGCTTCTCAAACAGTATTATAATCTACGCCAGAAAACTTTTACCAGAATGACTATCATCTTTTCCGGAATAAGCCAATTAAAAACATTTAACCAGTAAACAAGTGGTAGGAGAAGCATAACATAGTAGGTAAGAGCCTCGACCCTTGCATTAGACTCCTCTACTCACTAGTTGACCTTGGGCATGTTACTTAACCACTCAGTGCCCCATTTCCTTACCTGTAAAATGAAGATAATAATAAAAAGAGTGCTGTTACAAAGATTCAGTGAGTTAATAGTTGTAAATTACTTAATACACTGCCTGACACATAGTAAATGTGACATAAATTTCATTAAATTATAAAAAACTGGTAGTCAGCAGTAGACCTTTGAAGTATGCTACAAGATAAATGTGCTCCAGAATTTATATCATACAAATGATCCCTGCAAATTAATTAATTGCTTCCAGAACCTATACGCATTTTCCAGTGATATCACTACTACTGATAACATTGAGAAAACTTTTTTTGGAATAGCCTTAAAGAGCCAGATTAAAAACTAAACAAAAAAATTCTTTGTGGTCTCACCTCATTTTTACTGCTTTCTAATTGATATTAACCAGTTTTATCATTCTAATTTTATTCATCAGACGTACCTTCTCCAAAAACTGAATTTTTACAAATGATAAAAATTGCTACCACTGCAGATATCCAAAAACGCTTTTCAGGGGTCTTTTCAGACTGCAAAGACAGTCTGTTCAGTTTGCTTCAAATTACAGTGGGAGGATGTGTTTACTGTGTTATCTAAAACTATGTAACCAGAGATATAAGGCTATGGAAATTTAGCCAACATAGAAAACTATACTGCTAAAAAAAAAAAAAAAAAAAAAATGCTTTAATGATACATCTACAATCTTCTGAAGGTGAAATAAAGGCAGATAATTATGTACTCTGATACCAAATCTTCCTCCTATACTATGTCTCATATTGATGGAACATGAATCGCAAAAGTATCACAACTTTTACATCGGGCATTATCATACTGTATGATCTTCAGGTATCTAGCAACTGCCAAATCAACTCAATTGGGTATAAAACAACCTATCCAAAAATCCAAAATGCTTTATTTACAAAGAAACTACTCTATGTAAGAAAATCCATTTTATATATTGTCTTGTTAATAGTTGTAGAATGCACTGGAGTCTGGAAGTTCTTTTGGACCTCACTGTAGGTAATACATGCCCTTCTATCAAAATTCTTGGTAGACATTTACAGAATTTTTAACTTTTCAAAGTCAATCATAAATATGGTCTGCCTTTTGATCCTATCAAATTCTTTTTACTACCTTATGAAATGTCCAGAAACTTTTGACATCAGAAGTAACATTAAGCTTTAATTTTAAGTAATTAAATTTATCCCAGTGTGGTTTGAAATAAGAATAAAAATTTTGTGGATGTCATGAAAGCAACATCTAAGTTTTTACTGGTTTCTACGTAGTTTAAGTATTCTTTACCCAACTTCGATTTATTTAAGAGTCAAAACCCAACTAAAAAAGAACAGCTTCATAAGATTTAGCAACTTTTTCCAGGTCAACCTCTAACCATAGCAAGCCAAAAGTTTTCTCTATTCCTTATGACTTCCAATATTAAATAAATAATTTTAATAAAATTTCAGAAGGGGTATCAGTTCTTTTATTTCTCTTCAATACATGACTTAATGCTACATTTTACTCTACCAACTTCATGATTTCCTAAGTAGATTAAGAACAACACAATTTATCAGACAAGATAATTAGCCAGCAACTTGTGAGCGGGTTTCAGAGTAGGATTTTTTATATAACTGAGTAGCAGTTCTTATATTAGGTAAGTTTGTTCGAAAATATTTGAATACGTCTTCTACTAGCTTCTGGGATATTTTTGGCAAGTCAAATTTTCTGCTTTGTTTTCCAGTTGAGAAGGGCATAAAAGTCCCACAAAAAGAAACCAAAACTCCGAGCCTACAGACATAAATTCTGAACCAAGCGAACCCAACTCACCAGTTGGTAGAATCCACAGTATATATCACTTGATACTTCCCACCCCACCCGGGCTCAATTTCCGCATCTGTCAAAAGGCAATAACAGAATCAGGCACATCCACAGGGTGATGAGGTTCAAAAGAGATAGCAAGAGTGTTCTGAAATGTGTGAAAGCGCTACAGAAAGGGAATGTAATTATCGGTAGTGAAAGAAATCTTTCTTTTGCGAAACTTAAAGGGTTACTTCCTCGCTTACCATCAAAAAAGAGGCTACACAAGCAACCCAAACACGTTTGGTGACATTTCTCTGAACTCCAGAGGGGTGATTAGCAGTTAGGTGCGGAAAGACACGGGAATGCCATAAGAACCCAACGTGGGCTGCTTCCGCTCTTGTCCCCAGCGGGAGAGAAGCAAAGAGAGCTCAAATTCAACCTGGCTGCAAACAACCCTCCAAGGTAAAGAGAATTAAGGGGGAAGGGACGGGGGTGTGGGCAGGGGGGTTGGTTGGGCGCGCCGCTGCCACCTCAAACTGAGACACTCCTTGCGTCACCAGCGCCCCGGCCCACGGTGCCACGTACTGGCCTTGGTACCCCATGCCCGGACTTGAGCACAGCCTCCGGAGGTCGCCAAGCTCGCTCCCTTGCAGAGGCCCCTGGCAGACCACACCTCGGACCAGGGCGGCGAGGGAACAGTTAGAGCGGTTGGAACAGTTGCCCCCGGACTACCTGCCACAGAACCCAGCCCCAGCCCAGCCCAGAGGGGCCTCAGGCAGCCCCCGGGCCCGGCCGGCTCCCCAGGGACAGGCCTCAGCGCCGCCAGCCCGGCCCGGCACCCTTGGGAGAAGCCCCGAACCGCAGGCTCACCTCCAATGTGTCAAAAGCGCATGTTCGCCGCCACCCGACCAACGTCTCCGCTCTGCTGGCCTGGCCAGGCCCGCCCAGCCGCTCAGCTCCGCTCCGCGGCCCTGAGCTCCACTCCGCGTACCTCGGTGCCCAGCTCCTCCCCAACACGTCAGGGTCCGCCTGGGTGTCCGAGGCCATTCTGTGACGCGCGGGGGCGGGGCTCGAGCATGCGCGCGAGAGTGCGGGCGGCCCCGGCGGGGGCGTGGGGAGAATGGCGTCACAGGGGGCGGCGGCGGCCTCTGCGCAGGCGCTCCCGGGGCGCGTGGTGAGAGCGTTCGGCCGTCCGGCTTCCCCCGAAAGCGCTTCCCTTCGGGAAAGTGCCGCTCCAGTGGATGAGAACCCTGCCTCCTCGTTTTTTGGCTGTCGAGATCCTTCAAGTGTATGTTTCAGTGTTCCTGTTTATAAAATATATCTCGGCTCGAATTTCACCTCCGATCCGCCCCCCACCACCCAGTAGAATACCAGGGGTATTCTAGTACCTCTCATCACTCTCTCACGTGTTGTTTGTAGGGTACTTCCTATTGCTGAAATTTTATATTTCTTCTGTGTGCCTCAATAGA
This sequence comes from Rousettus aegyptiacus, assembly GCF_014176215.1. Taxonomy (NCBI): domain Eukaryota; kingdom Metazoa; phylum Chordata; class Mammalia; order Chiroptera; family Pteropodidae; genus Rousettus; species Rousettus aegyptiacus. Next base: position 72,780,243 of record NW_023416309.1, read on the forward strand.
ATGTAAGTTCCTTGAGAACTAGAACTTCTCATGCTTTTCTTATCCCTGCATGGCTTGGTCAGGACACAAAATGGACACTCAAATATTTGTTGAATGAATGCATTCGTTGAAAGAACCAAGGGAATACAAATATATCGATTTATATAATTTATATATCTAAGCATATATTACATAAATGTGTCTGTGTGTTCATCCTGGGGCCCCCAAGGAATGGAATCCATTTTATATACTATACATATTCCCCCTAGGGGACTTGGAGAGAGAAGGGGCAGGAGGGTGCAGGGAGTCTATCTCACAAAGGGGAGAAATACGAATGGACAGCTGCAATGTAATTCTGATGTAAGTGCCCTTGGGATTGGATTTGTAGGTTTTTTAGACACTAATGAAGACAAACATCAAGGTGAGAGCAAGGTGAAGCTGAAAGGTCTAGTTATATTTTTGAGGGCATGGTCATAAACAGGAACAATGCAAGGTAGATTGTGACAAGTATCCAAATCAATGAAAATCAGAGAAGTGAGTAATGGGGTTTGTGGGAAGGATGACACCTTGAGCTAGACTCTGAAGGATATAGGGTCGCAAAGATCATGATAATAATAATAGTAGTTCACTTTTGTTGTACCATTTGTATGTACTAGCAATTGTGCTAAAGGCTTGGTTTGCATAATTCACTCCTCACGGTGACCTTGTAAGATAGGTACTGTTATTATTCCCATGTCATAGATGAGGAAACTGAGACTCAGCAAGATGAAGTTTCCCAAGGTCACTCAATGAGAAAAAGGAAGACTCAAGACTCAAACCCACCTAGTCTGGACTGTCTGACTCCAGAAACCACACTATTAACTACTACTGTACTGCCTCTCAGGAAAGGGGACTATTAATAATAACTACCACTTATTGGGCTAGAGTATTGTGCTAAATGCTTTATATACATTTACTTCCTTCAATCTCACAAGTGGCTTCTAAGACTGAAATTATTACTTTCATTTTATATGTTGGAAAACTGAGGCCCAGAGGAGCTGGAGTTTAAACCCAAGCAGCTCTTAGTCCAAGCCCAGTGATCTAGGACATCATGGAAGTTCTTTTAGGCTCTGGGGCTCTGCTTCCCTGGCTGAAGATGTGCTCTGGCTGATGAGATCACAGGCAGAGAGGTAATTGGGCAAGGAGGTGCCAAGACTAGAACAGTCCCACCCCAAGAGGAAAAAATAAATAAAGACTGCAACTCTTGTCCCTGCCTCCTGGCTAAAGTCCTGAGAAACACAGTGAGTCACCTAATGGTAGGCCCTAAAGGAAATGTTGGTGTCATCTTCCAGGCTACCACCTCTCCCACCCAGCCTGCACCCAGAACTGGTGTTTGTCAGGACTGGTGTGTTAACTCCAGAGGTATCAAAGCCCTGTGCTAATCTCTTTCTTCTATATTGGTTGAGCATTCTCAGCAAACTTTGCCCTATCCCCTGCTTCCAGTATGCCCATCTAGGGAAAATAAAGTGGAAGTGAAGACTGAGGCAGGCTCTAAGGGGAATAGAAGTTACAAAATCAGCTTTATGAAGGTAGAAAAGGTGAGTGACAGTTGCCTTACCCTCTGCCTCCGTAAACTATTAGGAAGGGATTTTCTGAGGTGTGGGTCCCAGCACAAGGTCTTTCTTGGATAGAATCAAAGGAGTCAATGTTGTAACATTGACCTGAGAGCGTGCACAAGTATCCCAACATCTTCCCTGCCACAAACTCTGAGACTCGGGAAACAGAGGCCAGGTTCTACCTCTGGGGGATGTGGAGGTGGATCTGCTGCCTTAGGAAAGGTCTAGACACTACCTAATGAGGATGCTGGACTCCAGCCATGTCACACACTCACAAAAGGTGATGAGGTGCACATGGGCCTGCCATGAAAATTCTGAAGACATGGGGAATATGTATTGCTCTATTGAATCAGATGAGCAGACATCTCAAAATCAAAGGTTCCATTCAGCCTCATCTCTCCATATTTTTTTGACGAGTATTTTCTGCTAAACTTTAGGGGCATAGACCAGGCTGGGCAAGAAATTCCTAATGGCTAGCTGATTACTAATGGCCTGCTGGATAGGTCCACCAGATGCCCCACCACCACCTCCAGCTCTTTATGTCTAAACCCCAAATAGATCCTCAGCTTGTCCCAGTTGAAATTTTCAAAGTGATTTTCACATTTCTGCCAAGAGTGTCATCCTCCCCTAGTCACTAAGGTACAAAAGCTTCATCAAATCACTCTTAATCATTCCCTTCTACGGCTTTCATTTCACTCATGCGGTCACCAAACCCGAAATACTTTCCCTTCATAAACTCTCAAATAAATCCATCTCCCAGTATTTTCCCCCTGAATCTCCCCAGTCCAAAGTCCCCTATTTATCTGCCCCTCTCTTTCCAAACCTCTCTTCCTCTAATTTCTTGTTCCAAACCAGCAATCTACACAGCTATCAGAATAACCTTTCTAAAATCGCATGGGGCACAGAGTATCACTGGCTCTAAAACTTGTTTTGGTATCCCGTTGCCTTTGTGATAAAGTGCAATCTACAGAATCTGGCATTCAAGGCCTTCCAAAAGCAACTCCAACCCACTTCTACTGTCTGCTTCCTACAGTTCACCTACCTGGGTCTACCACTGCATGCCCCAAGTGGACAGTTCCCTTCCTCTCTGAACCTTTCATTGGCTCCCACTGCCCTGTGCACTATAGCTGGTCCCTAAAAGCTTGGCCAGCCTTCCTTCCTCAACCTTTTGAAGTCTCATTCATATGCCACCTCCTCCAGGAAGACTTCCCTAATATCTAAAGCCCCAAAGTGAGTGCTGCTTCCTCCAAGCTCAAGGAGAGCTCTGAATAGTTCACAGGAGACTTGCTAAACACAGCCTTTTGGTCACGGAGGAATCTGAGCTCCCCGCAGGAATCAAAGCTCACTGAGTGCAGGAACAATCTCGATTGTCTTAATATCCCCCAGCAACACACACTTAGCAAACACTTGTGTAATATGCTTCAGTGAAAGTGAAAGAATGAGTCATGGTCTTGGTGGCTGTAACCCCAAATGCAAGACTGCACTTTCTGGAAAATACCCCCAATTCTGAGAAAAATTACCATATAGAGAAAAGATTTTCACTGTTGTGGAAGGCTGAACTTAGGTAATACCAGGTGGTGAAGGGATTCAGGTCATGAACAATTATGACTTTTCTCTATCCTAAATCTTAAACCCAGTCTGTAACACCTACAATCCCCAAAGCAACATTTTTTACTTTCGTAATTAAAAAAAAAAAAAGATTATAATAGTTTTTTTTTTTTTTAATTTAAGAAGTTATACACCTATACCTTGAGGTGAGAAGTGGTTTTATAAAGTCTGTCATTCGTCAGGTACGAGTTTAGTTCTTGCTTTGTTCTAGGCCTTAGGGATTCAACCAGATAACTCTCAACTCACTCTCAACCCTATCCCCATGGAGCTTATATTCTAATGGAGAAGACGGACAATAAGCAAATAGACATGTTTATTTCTGTCAGATCATGACAAGTGCTATAAAGAAACATACCAGAGTAAGAAGATAAGGTGCGGCAGGGGCTACTCCCTGTCTGAAAATGGGGTTTAATAATCATGGGATTCTTTTCCTCTGTAAAAAATTGTCAAGGCCCTTAAAATACAGTTGTGCCTCATTTTGTGCTTTGTTTTATTGCACTTCACAGATGTTGCATTTTTTACAAATTGAAGCCAAGGCCCTCCACCACCAAAAAGATTATGACACATTTTATTGCAATGGCCTGGAAATGAATCTGAAATATCTCTGAAGTAAAGAGCTTCTATATAAAATACAACAGAGATGTGAAATTAAGAATGTAAAAATATATGCAAATGCCTTAAATAGAGAAGTTTATCTTATTATCATAGTGCCTGGCAGACAGTGGTCATTCAGTAGATTTTGGTTGAATGAATGACTTGCTAGGTGGTCTACAGAACGCCATAGCTTTCAACCAGATGATAAATATCCCCCCTCAGGATAAGGAATGGTAACCAGTTCATGTTTGATTTAAAAATGCCCACTTCTGGTTGGTCCCTGACTCTTGATCTAGCCAACCACGAACTGCCCAGCCTAGGGTATCCTTGTGCCCCCTTGAAGGGAAAAGAAAGTCCCATTTGTTGTCTTTATTGCATCCTCAGTAACTTCGTGAAAAAATAATGCTCATCAGCTACCCAAAGCAACTCAGACTCTCAACCTAGCTCTTCTGTCAGTATTTGTCCCCTAAATTTCAAACTCCAGTTGGCTGTAAGTCAACAGAAAGGCAAGAATTAGGTAAAATAAATTTGCTATGATGTATTTTAGGTTTGAAACCTCCTTGCTGTTTTTTCCCTTTTCCCTTGTGTCTCTCTGAGAATGTAGCCTGCTTCTGGCCCTAGGACCTCTTATCAATAGGGTGCTTCACCCTCTGCAAGTTTCCAGGTGTAGCTCACTGAAAAGGGCTCTTGCAGGTGAGAAAAATGAGGACAATTTAGGTTGAGGCTGTTTGCTGGCACCTGGAAGGAGAGGACCCTTATCTTCATCAGGGGTGCGGGGGTGTAAACTGAGATTTTGAGAGTCTCTGATTAGCCTTTTTTTTTTTACCCCTTACTGATGGAACCTGATATCCTGCCATGCTCCCATGAAGCTCTTGGAGCTACCCCAGTTTCTTCCTCAACAGCTCACCTGAAGTGTGGGCTTCCTCCTATTCTGGAACTGTTTATAGCTTCTTGGTGGTCTTCCTGCCTTCAAAGTCTGCACTCCCCTAAGCTTCAGCCTTCACTGTCGGCTCTAGTCCCCACCCCAGCCCCTTGACAGTCACTATCCACACCCCAGAGTGACAGCTACCTCCACAGAAAAGGATGGCATGACACTGTCAATTGCTAATTTGGTTCACACCTGGCAACCCCAAGGGCTGTTGACACCACATCTACATAAACAGTGTGACAATCCCTGGACAAAGGCAATATCTGCTCACATGACTTTACACAGACAAGGTGGTACCGGTTTTACCTTCTCTCAACCCACTCTAATGAAATGACAGGGCTTAAAAGAAATGGAATGTTTCTTACCAACCTGAGCCAATTGATTGTATCGGGCAATTTCAGCCAAATTCACATTACCAGGTAAGCCAGTGAGTCAAAGTTACTGGGACTGAAAGATCATGTGTTCAATTACTTGGCAAATATTATTGAGTGTCTTGCTCTATTCTAGGACCCAGGGATAGAGCAATTAACAAAAAAGTTTACAGAAAAGATGGAAAATAGAGGGGAAACACAAAATAAAGAAACACTACTATGTTAGTCAATGATAAGTACTGATGAGAAAAAAATTAGCCAGGACTTCTCACTATTTCATATTTAGGGTGACATTTAGGGCAGCACCTAGCATGTAGTAGGCACTTAATATTTGTTGGACGAATAAAAAACTTATAATAAATGTTTTTTAAGTTTGAAATATTTTCATTGTTCTCCTCCACTGCTGCTTTCTTTCTTTCATCAAAGCACTTATAGCATTTAGAACTCTAATATAGAACTCCCCCATTAAAAAACTGAGCAACTAAAAGCAATTAACACGAGTTTAAAAATACAAGCAGCAAACAAACACACCATATTCCACCTTGCTTCAAATCAAAACCATTCCAGGTAGAACAGCAGAGATTCCATATTTCATTCAAAAATGTATGAGATTTTAAAACATTAGACTACAGAGAGCAGGCACAAGCACAGAGGAAGCAGCACTCGCCTGTAATAGTGCCAAGGGAATGTCATTAGGCGTGAGTTTTCCTGGTAGGCAGTTTACCTGCATGAATCAAAAACTTAAAATGTGTAACACCGGTGATTCAGCCTCTACTAGGAATTTATCTGAAGAGAAATAAGAATGTATCCAAACAACGAAGAGAGATAATTTCCTCAAAATTCTTCGCAAATTATTTTCCTTGGCTTTAAGAACTTTTTAAAATCCAGCCTTTCATCCAAGTCACTCCAGCAGATACAAGAGTGATATGGACACTTTGGTTATCAGTGAGCTTTAATAGGAGCATTCCCAATTCTGCAGCATAGATCATAAGAATTAATTCCTTCTGTAATCACTCCCTAATTGGCCAATCTGATGTTATTCCCTCCTGTAAGTATATATATGCTGGTTCTACAGATGTAAAGTTTCCACCCTACAATTTTTCAGCGTCACATCTTCTAAACACCTGTTAACTGACAACATGGTAATTGGGACTCTGAGTGGTAGAACTACCTGTAATGTAGGGATTGCTTCTGTGGGGGTCACTTGTCTGGTGACTGTTGTCTAAGGGGAACAATTCCCCGATCATTTATAATTATGACCTAATATGGTAAATTACAGTCCATGGGATCTCAGAGGAAATTTCACACTCGTTGTCATCAATTCATGTGTACTACAACACAGGTCTCGAGGTCCACTTTGAAAATCACAACAAGGGCATTGTGGCCTCTAGATGGAAGATATTTTCTGCTCAAAATTAGGAGATTGGGCTTTGTTCAAAAGTGCCCATTCCCCAGAGGCCAATTTTGATTCATAAATGCAGAAATGAAACTTTCGGGTTTCTTGATAATCACAGTAGAAACATCCCTTCTATGAAAAGAAGCATCCCTTTAAAGGGGAACAGGCCGGGCAGAAGAGAAGACAGTAATTTAAGTGCTGAAATCAGGGTATGGGGGAAGCAGGAGAGCCCTTTCTCCAAGTATATTGCTGTCTCGACAGTTTTCTAAAGTCGTGTTGACAGGATGGTTACTAAAACCCTGATTAAGGATATTAGAGGAAGCAGTGTGAAAGCAAGAGGCCCAGACACGTAGAGAAGGTGATCAAAGGTGGAAGATCCACCTTCCACCCCCAGCAATGGCTGGGTCCTACCCCTCCTCAGGGCTCCCCACCCTGGTGTGAGAAACCAGTCACACCTCTGCCTACTGCTGTTCCCTCCCACTGCCTTAGGAATTCAGCTGTTTGTTCTTCTCAGCCAAATCAGCCCATCGCAGGTGATTTTACTTATTACTTCCCTTCTCTGAGCCTCAGTTTTTTCATCTATAAAATGCGTAGGTTGAACCAGATGATACTGTTGAACAGTTCTCATCAGTCAGGACCTACCCTGTATCTAGATACCAAACACCCTTCTGGGGGCACTGAGGAGCCCTGCCTCTCCCTGGCCATTTTGCCCAATGTGATGGCAGGGTCAGCCCTCTCCTAAATAGGTGGAGTGGTAGATGACCAAGGACCATCTCATTCATGCCAACAATCCTTTGCTATTTCCTGGGGAATTGCTGAACTTGCAGAATGAACCAACTTCAAGCGTACGTACGTAATGTCTGGTGTATTTGTTTGCTGTGGTTGCCATAACAAAGCACCACAGGCTTAGTGGCTCAAAACAATACAAATTTATTTATTCTCTTACAGTTCTGGTGGTCAGATGTCCAAAGTGAGACAGAGCTAAAATCGAACCCTGTTGGGAGGGTAGGTTCTTTCCGGAAGTTCCTAGGGGAAAATCAGTTTCTTGCCACTTTCAGCTTCTAGAGTCCACAGTGGTCCTTTCCTCATAGCTGCATTGCTCCAATAGCTGCTTCTGTTATCACATTGCCTTCTCTGACTTTGACCCTCCTGCCTCCCTCTTACAAAGACCCCTTTGATCACATTGGGCCTGCCCAGATAATCCAGCCAAGCAGGCTAGAAGTAATAGGTTTATTCTCTGGAAAAACTAAACCAGAGAAGATTCAGAACTGGGGACACTGGGCATACCAGAAGGCAAGGCTAAGTCACTACATTATAAAGGGAAGCAGGATAGAGTGAGGAGGAATTCTTCAAAGATTACAAATTAAATGATGAAATCTCAGCTTTCTTCCCCTGATGGCCTCCCAGAATGCTGGCAGCCTGGTTTGTAGCCTCCAGGCAGGAGATCAGAGTTTTTCTCAACAGAATAATCTCCCCATCTCCAGATCCTTAACTTATTCACACTTGCAAAGTCCTTTTTTGTCATATAAGGTAACATACACAGGTTCTGGGGGTAAGGACAAGGACCTCTTTGGGGAGCTATTATGCTGCCTGCCATATCTGATGTTCCAATTTACTTCTTTCACAATATTTGCCATTTCTGAATATCATCTTTGAATTTTTCACCTCAAACGCGTTTTTATCTCAAAAGTTTATGATTTAAATTCATTAAAAAATGAATTTAAATCATACATTAGCCTTATCCTAAACAATCTTATCTATGAAATCATGAAATTGATTGCTGGTCATTTTTCCCTACTATTCCACAAAATAAATACATAATTGAAAATGTAAAAGGTTCATCTCTGTACCATATAACATCACTTTCCATTCTACCAATAGCATACAGACCATCCTTTGAGGAACAGAAATAGAATCCAGCCTCCTGATTTTACAGAAATGGGTAATTTGTCCAAAAATGCACAGCAGCAAAGAGCAAAACTCCAGCTACATCCACTTGAAAGTATGTCAGCTTTTTCTTAATAACATCCCTACATTGGTGATTCATACAATCTAGAGCTCAGTTCCCCTTCGGTTACACTCATGGATATTTAATATTTGAAAAATGGAGGTTCCTATTGCTTCCCATGTCAACCAACATTCATGCATCCTACTTATCCGTGTTAAAACAGTTGCCTGTTTATCCGACACACATCTGGACAGCATCCAAGCCCTTAAAAAGAATGAACTGAAAAGGGAGGTCTGTGGCTAGTGGTGACTTTGTACCTATGCCCCTTGGCTTCTGTCCCGGCTGTAGACTGAACTTTGAAAAACACTTTTGAGAAGATAGAGTTCCTACACAGTACATGGGATGATATAATCGTCCTTCTCTTACATAACAATAGGCATGCCATAAAAATTGCTTTCATATATTGGATACTTAGTATGGGACAGGCCTTATGACAAGCTCTTTACGCACATCCAGTCACAACAATATTAGGAAATAGCTCAGAGAGGTTAAGCAACTTGTCCAGGATCACGCAGTCAGTGTGACAAAGTCTTTATTCATAGAACCTCAGAAGATACCATAGAACTTATAAATCCACCTGAGATGAGGAATAACAACAAGGAAATCAGAAAGATTGAGCAAGCTGCCCAAGGACACAGTGGAAGACTGAGGGACAAAATTCAAGTTTTGACTCTTAGAACAGTTTGTCCCTTCAGATTTCTTCTCTTTTAAGCTATTATTTTCTTGAATGATTTCTTCAGATGCCTGTCTGATCTGCTTCTTTATTCTCATCATTCTAAACATGACTCATTGCTGATACTTTTGCCCCTCATCATGTTTCTCTAATCAAAACCTGTGGAGGAATATAATAAGCATCTCAGAGGGACCCTTCTTCTCTCCCTCTGACCCACAGAAAAAAGACAGAAAGTGCTAGAAAATCTCCATGAGTCTGTATTCATTAATTTTGGATTAGTAATAATTTAACCAGAAAAGCATTAAAGTTTATCTTTATCCTTTCCCCACAAAAAAAGAGATTGCTAAGCAGATACACAGTAGAAACAAGGTTAAATGGCTTCATGATTAAAAGAAACTTGTAAATTAAAATTTTACTCAATAAGAACCTGAATATCCAACAATAAGGTATTGACTAAATAAATGATCATATATCCACACAATGGAATACCACATAGCCACTAATGATGATGTCATAGAACAATGTATAATAATAGAACGAATTATGATTTAGTAAGTCAAAAGCATGAATACAAAATAAAATGACTCTGCTTTTATTTTTATATGGACATACCCACAGAATAAAAGACTGGAAGGATATATTTATAACTGGTGGCTATCTCTGGGTGATCTATATTTTTTTTTTGTCTCGATCTGTTTTTTCCAAATATTCTACAGAAAAGTTCTATGGATTACTTTTATAATCCAAGAAAGGAAAAAAATCATTAAAAATTTTAGATGTAGTCATTAAGAATTGCTATTTTCTGAAGCCTGTGCTCTGAGACTGCATTTACAAGAAAATAAGGGATTGACCTTAAACTTCTTTACAGAGCTGGCTATACATTGAAAATTTAAGAATTATCCTACCCCAGCAGAAAAATGAGTGATGGATATAAATAAGTGATTCATAAAAGGCACACAAATGGCCAAAAAACACATAAAAAGAACATATTATTAACTTCTAAAAATGTAAATTAAAATGACAGAGATATCACTTTTTATTTATCAAATTAGAAAAGTTTAAAACAAATGATAATGCCCAGTGCTGGCAAAAGTGTGAGGAAGCCAATGCTCTTGGACAATGCTGGTTGAAATGAAAATGCTATAACCATCTCAGTTACCACAATGGATTGAATACATGTATCATTACTTCCTTCTGAAATGGCACAAAAAAAAAGACATGGTAAGTATTTTAAAAGAGTGAACACCACAAGGACAGAGAACAGAAGAGGAGGCAACAGTGGACAAGAGATGTCAACAGAATCTTGGAAGGTGGAAACTGAATGGCAGCTAATGGGTGGATTAGGGAAGACTGCAAACTTAATGCCAACCAGAAGGAAGCAGTGCTGTGCCTCTGAACCCCAGAAAGACTCAGGAATTAGAGGTGCTAGCTACATCAGAAGGCAGGGTTGGGTGGGGCTAAAAATAGGAAGTATGATGTATTTACAAAGCATTTAGACATGGCCTTCACAGCCGGGGCAATTGACAAACCAAGGCATTTATCTCTCTCCCACACAAGCAAGAGGAAGAGGTTTATCTTCTGGAGAAACTAAACCAGAGAAGCTTCACATCTGGGGACATGGGCATATAGAGGGCAAGGCTAAATTACTACACTCTAAAGATCAGAGAAGCAGGATAGAGGGAAGGGGGATTCTTCAAAGACTACATGTTAAGTGATGAGACCCTAGCTTCCTTCCCCAATGGCCTCCAAGAATTCTGGCAACCTAGCCTGTAGTATCCAGGCAGGAGACCAGGGTGTTTTACACAAAAGAACTCAACAGGCTCCAGAGAGGTCTCCCAACCACAAGGCCTGGTATGCCCCCTTGATTACCCCACAGAGAGGCCAAACAGCCAACAAGCACCCCATCCCAAATACACTGAGAGAGAGAGAGAGAGAGAACTTCCAACTAGCATCTAGCTCCTTGATCATAAAAATGAACATTCATCAAGGAACTAAATATTTATGAAAGCCTCCAATGTGAAAGATACCATAAAAGAAATTCAAGAATAATAAATACAATGCGGGGAGCAGAAGCAAGCTAGAAAAAGAAAAACTTTAATATCATTAGAGAAATAAAGATATATCCATGAAACAAGAACATGAGGCTACAAAAGGAGGGAGAACAAGAGTATTTTTTTAATGAGGGTTAAAATGAAACTATTCAGTTGAAGAACATGACCATAAAATTGACAAAATCTCCCCAAAAGTAGAACAAAAAAATATTTCCCAAATAAGCAATTAAAAGGAAGAAAATGAGAGGATAAACCCAAAAGTCCAACATCAAAATATGAGGAGTTCCAGAAAGAGGGATCAGAAAACAAGAAGAGGAATAAATTATTTTTAAGATAATTATAATTCAAGAAATTTTTTCAGAATTGAATATGAGTACTTTGATAGAAAGGGTCTCCTGAGTGTACAGCACCATAAATGAAAAAATACCCACCAAGGAAATTTCAGAACCCCAGGGATAAAGAGAGAATCTTAAAAATGTCCATAGACATAAAACCAAGTCGCAAAGATCAAGAATCAGAATAACATAGGATTTCTCAACAATAAACTAGAAGCTTGAAGACAATGAAGTATTGCCTTTAAAACTGCAAGGGAAGGTCTACACCCACACTACCCTGAACAAGCCTGATATTGGAAGATAAGCAAGGTTGGGCTTGGATAGTACTTGGGTGGGAGACCACCTAGGAAGACCATGTGCTGTAGGTGTAAAAACTAAACAAAAAAATAAGGAATTGTAAACTTGCAATCTGTGGGGTCAACCAAGGGTTTGCCTCACCTAAACAAACAAACAAATAAATAAATAAAATTGCAAGGGAAAATTATTTTCAACCCAGTATTCTAAATCTAGCCAGACCCTAGCCAGACCCTTAAACAAGTATAAGGATAAAATACAGGCTGTTTTCAAACAGTAAAAAACTCAAAAATTTTTCTTATGTATTAGATAAGGTATGCCACCAAAATAAGGAAGTAAACAAAAAAGAAAATGTGGGATCCCCATAAAAGGACATACCCTATATGATTCTTCTCAAAATCATAGAGATAGAAAGTAAAAGGGTGCTGTCAGGGGCTGGGCAGTTAATGTCTAATGGGTACAAAGCTTCAGTTTGGGAAGAAAAAGTTTCTAGAGATGGATGGTGGTGATGGTTGCATAACAGTGTGAATGTATTTAATGCCAATGAGCTGAGCTCTTAAAAAAGGTTAAAATAATAAACTTTTCATTATGTGTATTTTATCACAATTTAAAAAAATGTAAAATGGCAAAAAAAAAAAATTGGGATCAGAGAAGAAGAGAATCACACAGGAGAGGGAAAAAGGAATTCCTAAGCCGATGTTAGGGATGAGCCCGGACACCGCTGAGCAGCAGGACAAGAGAACCACCGGCCCAGACTGGAGCAGGAGGATGAGGCTACAGGGAGATGTGCCTGAGGAATAAAAGAAAGAAAAGAAGATAGAAACTGAGAAATTATCTGATATGTCTATCACATTACCAGGAATTTAATTTAAGATTCAGTGATATGTATATAAAAATTAAGGAAATGAAAAACCGAGACAACTATCAACTCTAAGGGGGAGAAATAGGCAAAGAAAAGGCAATAAAATAATAATAATAATAATAATGCCATGTAGCTCAGAAAACAATGCTTACATATATAACATAAACATGAATATTGATTCAACCAAAATTTGTGTTATAATCATAGTAAGAAGATGGGGAACGATAACGTGGACAGTGTGATGTAACAGTGCTACATTACCTTTCATAATAAGAAATCAATAGATAAGGACAAAAATAGAAAAAATAGTCATATAGGTACTTTATTTAGAAATAGAAACTAAGGTAATTGAAAATGTTTGTCTCTGACAGGGAGAACTTCGTAATGCGAGGTAGGACAGGGAATTGCTATTTTTCATTGTAAGCTTTGTGTTGTTTTAATAAAAGTGGATATGAAATGTAAAATAATAAAGTGGTGTGACACTTATTAGAAAAACCTGGGAAAATGAATCAAAACTATAAATATATGTATAACTTTTTACCCAGAAATTAACTTGTAAGAATTGATCCTATGGAAATAATGATTATATGCAAAGATGTATGTTCAATGATGTTTACTGTGGCATTGATTATTATTACACCAATAAGTTGGAAACAACCTAAACACCCATCAGTAAGAGACTGGTTTAATAAATTATGGTACATCCCTGTACTGAAATGCTATGTAGCTGTTAAGAAAGACAAGGTGGATATTTATAAATTAATGTGAGATGATACTCAAGAGGTTTATTAAAAGAAAAAGCTTACAGAATAGTGAGCAGAGTTTGACATAAAAATATTTGTTTTAAAAGTCTACAAGTCTAGTTTATTTCCAAATATATTAAAAAAAAAAACTCCTACAACTCAACAAAAAGAAAAAACCCAAATGACTCAATTAAAAAATGGGCAAAGGACTTGAATAGTCATTTTGCCAAAGAAGATACACAAATGACTAATAAGCACATGAAAAGATGCTCCACACCATTAATCATTAGGGAAATGCAAATCAAAATACAATGAGATACCACTGCATACCCGTTAGGATGGCTACTATCAAAGAAAGAAAAAGAAAGAAAGAAAGAAAGAAAGAAAGAAAGAAAGAAAGAAAGAAAGAAAGAAAGAAAGAAAGAAAGAAAGAAAGAAAGAAAAAGAAAAGAAAATTACAAGTGTTGGTGAACACTTGGAACCTTTGTGCAGTGCTGGTAAGAATGTAAATGGTGCAGCCACTATGGAAAACAGTATGAAGTTTCCTCAAAAAATTAAAAATAGAATTACCATATGATCCAGCAAATCTACTTGTGAGTATATACCCAAAAGAATTCAAAGAACTCAAACAGATATATTTGCACACCAATGTTCATAGCAGCATTATTCACAATAGCTAAAGAGTAGAACAATCCAAATGTCCATCAACAGATGAGTGGATAAACAAAATACGATGTATACATACAATGGAATATTATTCAGCCTTAAAAAGGAAGGAAATTCTGACACTTGCTACAACACAAGTAAACCCTGAAGACATTTTGTTAAGCAAAATAAGGCAGTCACAAAAAGACAAATATTGTATGATTCCACTTATATAAGGTACCTAAAGTGGACAGATTCATAGGGACAGAAAGTAGATTGGTGGTCATCTGGGCCTGGGTAAAGAGGAGAATGGGGAGTTATTGTTTAATGAGTATAGAGTTTCTCTTTAGGAAGATGAAAAAGTTCTAGAGGTAGATGATAGTGATGAACTATACACTCACTAATGGTAAATTTTATGTTATATATATTATACCACAATAAAAAAAATTGTTAATTGTTTTAGTCTAAAAGTCTATACACCAATGTGTTGACAGTTATCTTCAGAAATGGAATTATATAAAACTTTTCACTTTCTCTGCATTGTTTGGATTTTTTCAACTATCATATTATCATTATCATTAAAAAGAGTCTAGTTCCATTTAGAATGAAATAAAAGTAAGCTCAAACCCTGAAGAATACCATCTCTCAGTTAACAAAACACTTTCACAATCATTGAGCTACTTAAGCATTACAAAAATCTCACAAAAGAGGGATATTTTGCCATTTTGTAGATGAGGAAACAGGTTCAAAGGAAAGGGAAGTGACTTGTCCTGAAGTAAAATAAGGAGCCAGAACTTAATCATAAACCCCTAACTTGGTCAGCTCAGTGCAATTTCAAGCCTCACACCAACCATGTCTCAGTCAGACTCAGATAAACCTGTCTGAATTTAGAGAGGTTGAAGACCTCTCTGCAACCTGGGCAACCCAGGAAATGGAAAATCACATCAAGCTGATGAGATCTCGGAGAGATGTGGACAATGGGATTTTTGGAAGCCACCAAAGCAAATACCTGGTGTCACCCCCACAAGGACATAACCAATTTCACAAACTAACCTTAGCCTTTGACAGTCCCCTACTGCATGAACAGACAGGGTCCTCAGACCATCAGGAGGCCCCCACTCTGGTGTGTCTCAGGCTGGCCCTCACCTTGCCCAGACTTTCTCTGAGCAGACCCCCCACTACCCCAGTGTACCTGGTCCCGTGTCCCAGGCCTCACTGATCTGGTCAACAGCGGCACACAGGGGCCAGCTCCAAACCAGCTGAAACGAAGTAGATGTCAACAGGAAGCATGAGAATCACCTTCTCACAAAAGAGGCACAAGGACAGGAAGTGGGTTTGGGCCAGGAAGGCTGAGGCCTGCCTTCTAGAAGTGAGGCAACCCTGCCAGCCTCATTACTCAGCTGGAGTTGAGCAAGACTTCAGTGCTAGGGATGGGGAAAAAGAAATTCAAGTCCTAACTCTTTAGCCAGGCTTTCAAGAGCCCCCATTTCCACTGCAGGCATGTATATTCTGTCCCTGAATTTGAAGAGAAAGGGCAAAGGGAGGAGCTGTCACTTATTAAAGGAAGGAGATGCACAGACCCTGGCATAAGCGCACACGTGGTACTTAAGAGAATAAGCAAAGTCAGATAGCCTCCACCTACCACATTTAGCTGCAAGGCCTTGAATGAGTTGCTTTGTATCTCTGAGTCTCATTTTAGACCCGCACTGACCTCATAGCATGGTTTAGGCTTAAATGAGATAACGTGTGTAATAGGCTTTATATAGTCCCATTTGTCAATCTTTAACAGTTGATGGTATTCCTCCTCCTTTCTGCTTCTCCAAATCCATCCCATTCCTTCAGTCTTTATCAGATCAGACTACCTCATCTAAAGAGTCACCCTAAACACCTGTCACCTCCACAGTGTCATTTAGGCTCACCATATAGGAAAAGAACTACTGTTAACCGCTGCTGAGACTCTTCATTGATGATTCCTTTCCAGGGTAGGGGTAGGGGTACTATGAATTTGTCTCTGTATCCCCAGGAGCATAGTAATAGAAGTTAGTCTTAAAGTGTTCTTGGACCTTCGAGATGCTATGGAAACACCAACATATTTAAAGCATCAACTCAGATACCTGGGTTGAAGACGCCATAGCAATGAGGCTGAAGTTGTACAGGCTGTGGCAAAGCCTTGCATGAGGGCAGGGCCAGGGTGATCCTTGGCTCCTCTTAGCTACTCCTAAATCCCCTAAAACCCCAAAAGATGTGAAATGGGAGAGCGTGCTGAAAACTAAAGCTAGATCTGCCTGAAGTCCTGCTCCCATACACCCTAACCATTTCCAGAAAGAAGCCCACTTAGCCGGAAGCATACTTAAATCTCCCTCAAAAGCAACCCATAGTTTTGCCATTGATCAGGAGACATGCCCTCCTCTGGCTCTCTGTCCTCACATTCCTGACTCTCTTCTTTTCCAACAATGGTAACTTCTTAAAGATTGGCCCTTATGTCTTGTTCCCTCTACTTTACCACCTCACCAGGACTGCCCACCAAGCTCCATACTTCTTAGTGTACCCCAAGACTCATTGAGACTATTTGCCAGGCACTGTGCTAAGTGCTTTACATAAAATATCCTGTTTTAACCTTCAAATAACTCTTCAAATAAGTAGACGCTCTTACTATTCCATTTTACAGCTGAGGAAACTGAGACCCAAAAAGATCATGCAACTTGCCCAAGGTCACACAGTAAGTGGATTCATACTCTTAACTTGTGCAGACATTATGATGGGATTTAACTCTAGAAAGCTGTAAACTCTTTCAGGGGAGAGCTGAGTAGGCCTCACTCCCACCTCCCGTGTTGCACAGAGATGGGGCCCTTGCAGGCAGCATGTTGTAAATGTTAAAATGACTGAGTGTGAGTCATCGTCAGGGAGCTTGTTAAATGCAGAGCGTCAGGCCCCACCTCAGTCTTGCTGAATCATAATTTATGTTTTCCCAAGAGAATCAGGTGATTGGTCTGCTCATCAAAATTTGAGCCACACTGGTCTAAATTGAATTGAATGGATAGTGCTATACAGGCACCCATGGACAAAGCAAACATAGAAAAATAAAAAAAAAATTAAAAAGCACACACAATCTCTGAGATTTCTCCTCTGGAGGAAGCACAGAGCCAAAAAGTTAAGGCTGGGAGGCTCCAGGGGCCTTGGTCAGTTTCCATTTTCTGGGTGCTCAAGCAAGACCTTGGCCCTGAAGTCTGGATAGCAATTGGACATCATTAGATCGCCACCTACTGGTCTCGATTGGGTATGCGTCACACATTTCTGCCCTCAGGCATCCATCCTCATTGACCCAGAGCTGCAGCTCACCTGTCTGTGCCTGGCCAAACCTACTCTTGGGGATTCCTGTAGTTCTTCCCAGCATGATTTATTTCTGCTTCTTTCTTGGACAACCCTTGCCCCATTTGGAAAATAAAGTGCGACTCACTGCCAGAGTTCATTTAACATCACGGATAGAAATGCTACATTTTCTAGGATTTGACATTTTCAGCAATTGAAATACTAAAAACAGAATGCTACAAATAAAAGGATGTCATTTGTTTCCAAAGACTATAGAATACTAGAGCAATACAAAAATAAGAAAAAATGGCGATATTTCGTGGCAAATTTGGGGGTAAGGTTAGGACTGTAATCTGCGAATTATCCCGAGGTAAATGCTGCAGCCACAAGCCGCTGCAAGTATTCTCACTTGGGGCAAACAGGAAATAGGTAAAACATTCGCCATTCACTATTCCTGTCATAGGTTCGAACAAATCTTTACTCTAAATGACAATGATGTAGCACCCCATGTTTGTTTAGCCCCTGGATCTTCTCAAGTCAGTTCGATTCTTTAGGCATTTGTTGAGCTCCAACTGGGTACAAAGCATGTGACTCAACAGATCTCTTCTCACTAACGTCAAAGCAAGTGGCCAAACCAGGCCCTTAGTGTTCTAACCAAGGCATAAAGATTTAAAACTGATCCCTGCGAAAAAGTATTTGAAACATTCACATGGACATATTTCCATTTACCTATATTTATATGCGTCTAAAAACAATAAGAAAAGGAAACTGTCCAAATAGAAAACTCAGCAAAAGATATGTTCATTGCAAAAAAAATACAAATAGAGACACTTTTAAGAAATGTCCCTACTTTAAACCATTTTTAAGTTCGCTTTTTAAAAGTTATTCTATTTCTTCCATTAGTTTCTTAATTACATATTACTTTTTATTCTTTTAATGGTTATCAAAAAATTACCACATTGATCCTTGAATTATTAGTCTACTACAATTTGTACATTTACCACTCCCCAGATAATGCAAGAATCGTACAATTTAACTCCACTTATCTCTTTCCTGTTCTTTGGCTATTAACGTCAAATATTTTAATTTTGTATATATTTTTAAACTCAAGATATTTTTGTTCTACACAGTCAATATTCATGTATTTTCCTACACAATTATTCTTATTCATTTATTACTGCATTTGTTTGCTTCCAATGGAATAATTTTCATAGTACAGCTCTCTTGGCAATAAATTCTGTTTTCATTTGTAAACCTCTTTGTTTCGTCTTCATTTTTTAAGAATATTTTTTCTGTATAAAATTTTAGATTGGTAGCTATATTTTTTCAGTCCTTTAAAGACTAAACACATACTCTTGACTTCCACTGTTTCCTGGATTCCACCTTTATTTTGAAAGTTAACTGTCAGTATCATTGCTCCTCTGAAGGTACTGTATTTTTTTCCCTCAGACAAATTTTAGAAATTCTCTTTGTCTTTGGTTTTTGGAAGTTTTACTACAACGTGCCTAGATAGATATTTTTTGTATTTATTTGTTTTAAGACATAGAGTTTCTTGAATCAGTGGTTTAACATATTTAATTAATATTGTAAAATCTGTTATCAGTAACTATTCAACTATTGTTCTGGAGTAGTCATTCACTCTCTTAAGTGACTCCAATTAAAAGTATTTAGACCTTTAGAACACATCCGTATTTTCTTATGCTCTTTTCTGTATTTCCCACCCTTTTTCCCATTCTATGCTTCAGACTGAATGTTTTCTACTGACCTATCTTTCAGTTTACTAATCCTTCCATTTTATCTAACCTGAGGTTAAATCCATCTATAGAGGTTTTTTTTTTTTTTTAAATTTTGGTAATTGTATTTTTTGATTTTAGAATGTCCATCTAGTTCTTTTAAATATTGTTTCTATTTCTCCATCTACTTTCTTGAATGTGATATTAGAGTTCATGTACAATAATACTAATACCTTTTTCTTCTGTAAATACCTTTCTTCTGTAATACCTTTTTCTTCTATTATCTATTTTTTTTCTTTCGGTTTTGCTTATTTGGTCTTGTCTCCTAGCATAGCTTCTAATTTTTGTTAATTGCTGAAGTCTGGGTAAATTTAAAAATTATAGAGGCTCTGGATAATGTTATTTCTCCAGAAGGGATAGATATTTATGGAGGTTTTTCCCCCCTCAAGCAGTTAGAGTAGTGTCAAATCATTTGATCCAATCAAAAATTGAGATGCTCCAGGCTGAAACTCTAGAATGTTTGCCAGATCTTTCTTCCATGTCTAAACTCTAATTTTTGAGGCTTGTGGTAATACCAAAACTTTAGGCCACCATTTTCTGTTCATCTTTAATGACTCCCAATCAAATCAGCAAATTCTTTAAGGAATTTCCTTAAGAAAAAGCAGTGGAGAGGATTCCCCTCATCTCAAAGTGTTTTCTTTCTTGTACAGGATCATGGTTACTTAAGTTCTGCCTATTTTTTGGCTACTCTCTGAAGGCTTAAAACAGCTGTGTGTGTGATCTAATTTTTACATTTTTCTCTAAAGGAATCCTAGTCTGATACAAGCCGCTATGTCATAACCAGAAGCAAAGGTCGACAGAGGGGAGAGGGGTTGGGAGGCTGGGAGAATGGGGTGAAGGGTTAAAGAAGTACAAATTAGTAGCTGATAGTGAGTCACAGGGATGGGGAGCACAGCAGAGGGAATGTAGTTAGCATTAATATGATGGCTAGGTGGAGGGCCAGAGGAGAGAGGGAGCAATTGGGGGGTTCGTTTTATGAACTACATAGACATCTAACCAATGTACTGTATACTTGAAACTAATCGAAATAAATAATTTTTTTTAAAAAGAAAGAAAGGTCAACTAATGTATATTTTTTAAAAAAGATAACAGACTCTTCTGTGAAAAACAGGCCATGGGTTGTAGGGTAAAGAAAGGAGAGTAGAAGCAGGAAGGGAAGTTAAAAGGCTATTGTAGCATTCTCAACGAGATGCAGATGGTGTCTCGAGCTGGATATTGATGGTGATGACAGAAGTGGAAGGTTTTAAGTTTGTTTTTGTTTTGTGAAAATAAAGTTATAATATCCAGGTAAGGTGAGTGAGGGTAACAAATGGTAATTTCATATGCTGCTGGAGTCGAAATTGGTATAACCTTTATGAAAGGAAATTTGACAGTATTTATCACAAGTCTTTAAAATTATATTATACTTTGACTCATTAATTCTATCTCTAATAATTATTTTAAAGGGAAACACCAAGATTTTGCAACAAAAACACTTAATGCAGAATTTTTCTAATAGGAAAAATTGGAAATAACTTAAATATCAATCAATAGATTAATTAAACGACTACATCCATTAATAATGAGGGTGTAAAAGAATGTTTGTTGGGGAATAATAAGATAACAACTGAAAACATCAGGTCCTAAAGGTATTTATCCAAGATGATCCCACTTATCTTAAAATAATTATAATTATGCAATATATAATGTAATTACTTTTAACATAAACATATATAGTATATACATTATTATATAAAGAGAGGCTGGAAGATTCAACACCAAAATATTTATGATAGTTGTAGAAGTGGTGTAGAGCTTATGTTTTTGTTTTTCATCTATGCTTTTATGAATTTCCCACATTTTTTTCAATAATAGTGCGATTTTTTTATATCAGAAACAACATAAATTTTGTTTTCACTCCATCTCTGAATTTGGCCTTATCTGTTTCAAGCACTGAGGACTATCATTTGTCAGGGAGGCTTTTGGTTCTGGGATGAAAAGTGAAGACTCAATAAATCCTTCCTGAAAGACTTATTTCAAGCATTCTTTCTCCTGTGGGCTGTTGCCACTCCCAGGAAGAAAAAGAGGCTTCCCTTCCACAAGCCACCCCGAGAACAAACCTCCATGCTCTCTTCTAGCTTCCCTTCTCCAACCTGTCCCAGAGCTTCTCTGCACCTGGGGTTGGTGGTTTTAAAGGCGCGCCTGTTTTATGACAGTGAGAGGGAATCAGGGCCGGGAGCACACAGACTTGGTGAGGTGCAGGAACGCAGCCCCACGCTGGCCGGCTTGGGCTTGGGCTTGGGGCGGGACTCAGAGCCTTCCTGTTTGCCCGGTGCCTCACCCCTGCTACTCTCTGCCTCCTCCCAGAGCCCCACCCTTGGGTCACCACCCGTCCTTGCCAGTTTCATCCTCAAGTCCAAACTATTCGTCTCCTTATCAAAGGATTTTTTTTGCTTGATACCACTCTGTGGCTGGCTTCCTGTCCAAAAGGCTCTCAAGCATTTAAAGCTCAGCCTTGGTAAAAATTCTGAAGTAGCCTCTTCCTGGCTCTGAGACCCCCAAGCCTCTGTCAGCTTCCAGGTCTTCATCATTCATATGCCTTAAGTTGGTACACAGCTGAAACTTTTTTCAACTTAACAGTATTAATTTTGCTGTTAAAAATATAATTGGAACATCAGACCTGTGATCTCACAGAAATGGATGCTTAGAATGAGGCAAGACTAAATATTCAAGTTTAAAATGTGGCTCAATTTTTTTAAAGAAAAATCAAGTAGACAATTGTACATGCAGTACTTTGCTACAGCAAAAATTATGGTGACAAACTACTAGATTATGTTCTCTCAAGAGATTCCTCCTTCAAAAGCCCCAGAATCCTTCACAAGTCCCTTTCTCTTCCCCAGCGCATCTTCCCTCCCGTTCCCAGATTCACCTTCAGAAGAACCTGCCCAAAACCATGTTTTTTCAAAGAAAGCATTGGTGCGTAGTGACTCAACTAAGGCTATAACCCAGTGGGGGCTCATTCTCCTGTTTCCAGCCAGACCAGAGGTTCTCAGTCCATTACGACTTTGAAGAGGGAACTTTGGTGTGGATTCTGAAGGAATTTAGAATAGAGGGTAGAATGGCCGTGCTCCCCAAATTTCCCTTGCACACACTACCCCTGCCCCTATGCCCCACACACTTGAGCTAGGCTTGAGAAGGTAGATTTATTCATTTAACAAACATTGATTTATTGAGCTCTAATGATACCAGGATCCTGTGCAGGAGTCTAAAGAGATGAATTAGGATCCCCTCCTTCACCGTCTTAAAAGATGGAGATGTTGGGGAGGAGGTGATGAGGTAGAAGGGCGTTCCAGCCAGGAAAAAAAAAAAAGGGTGAAAAAAATTACAGAGCCTTAAAACTTGAGGCTTTAAGGGATCTGGACTGAAAGCCACTATTGTGGCCACACTGTGTGGCATGAGATAGCCAAGGGTGAAGGGGATATCTGGAGCAAGTCTTGGAAAAGCAGTGAGGGCCTCATGTGCTGGCTGAGGATTGTGGACTTTGTACTGAGGGCAGCGGGGAGCCCCAGAAGTCTTCAGAGGAGGGAGGATGAGGTGAGACCTGTGAAGATACTCTGTGGCTGCTGGGTTCTGTGGTGCATCTTGGGCTAAGGGGGCTGAGGGTTGATGGGGGGGCAAGTTGAGAATGAAAAACAACCCTTTATTCCTACCTACCAAGCTGTGTGCCCTGGTAGTGCTTGTGTCAACCTAGAAGAGGCACATCTTTGTGTTCTGTTCAAAGGCCCCAGGTTTCCCTTGCACTACCAGCAGCCCCAGGCCGTGTAGTAATAATGCGGGAGAGCCTGAGGGAGGAGAATCCAGGGAACACGTAAGACAGAGATTTCAGAGGCATGGGCAACCTTAGGGTAAGGAGGTGACCCAAGAAAGGCACTGTGGCATGAATGAACTGACACCTTAAATAAAGCAGGGCCAGGACCACACAGCTGCAAGTGGGTTGCACTCAATTCAGTGTCCTCATCTGGTCTCATTGTAGGGAGTGTGGTCTTACCTGAGAGCCAAACCACTGGACTGTGCTGGATGGCTGGTGGCAAGGAGTTGAGCAGGGCATTTTGAGAGATCGCTGAAGCCTCGACCTCTTTGTGGGCTTCCCTGGGGACCAGATATCCTCCACTCCACACTTTAGGGTCCTTCTGCTCTCCCTGACTAGGCCTTCCCATATGCCCACATTCCTCAGGTCAATCAAAATGCCAATGAGGGGAAGCCGGGTGGGAGGACATCAAGGATCACACACACACTCACACACACACACTCATAGCAGGGAGATGCCCACCTCCTGCCCCAAGGACATTATTTAATTGAGACCACCGTGAGTGTGCACAGGGGCACATCCAGTTTGCCTCTCCACCACCTGCCCTGACTCCATCAGATGACTCCATCTTCATCCAGAGCCAGGACTGAGCGAGCCTCCACTGACCAAATATGGGCAGTCAGTGCAATGGCTTCCTTTCTCCCAACCACACACAGCCCTTCGTGTTCCTGATCAGGCCCTGGTCAGTGACCCAGGCATTCCACAGGATCACTGGGGAAGGTCACTGTTGTGTCCCTTCACAGGCAGCAGTGATATAAAAAGACCAAGGGCCTCTGCCCTAGCAAAAGTCAACATTAGCCCATAATCACATTCTCCCTCTCTCCTTTCCCCACCTCTTGCTCTCCATTGTCTCAGGGCTCAGCCCACAGTTTCTGGTTTCACACTTGCTTCCTCTGGCCCCCATCCCCCTCTGCCTTTGATATTTGCCCTTGCATAAGGTTCTCAATGGCATGACTGACTCCACCGTCCTAGGGTGGCCCCTGCCTGCTACCCCTGCCCTGTCCCCACAGGGGATGGAGGGAAGGTAGAGCAGAGAGCTGTGGAGTGCTCCTGCTGCTGGGCACCCAGAGTCCCTCTAAAAAGCAAGAGAGAGAAGACCAGTGGGGATCCCCCGTCCCTGGGGATGCTAGTGCAGGGAAGGCTGCAGTGGGACACTGTAAGATAGTGGAGATGGAGGAGAGCCTCTGTCTGAAAGAGCTGCTTCAGTTTCTGTCCTTCACCTAGCCTGGAGGAAGGAGCACACCTCCAAGTTACACAGGGTCCCAGCCATCTCCCAGGCCAGAGTTTCCCAAACAGGCCACCCCCTGCGTTACCTGGGGAGGCCGCTAAAAATTTGGATTCCAAAAACTCAGACTGGCATGTGCTGATAAAGGAGAAATCTCCAGGATATAGTGTCAAGTAAGGCAAGCAAGATGCAGAAGCATGCATGTGGTGTACTACCTTTGATTAAAAAAAATTTAAAAAAAATAAAAAAAGGTAGGGATAAGAATCTATATCTATATTCCCTCATGTAGATACAAAAAGAAGTAAGATCCACAAGGATAACCACTAATGACTATGGTTCCCTGTTTTAAAAATTGTGATAAAAATTTACCATTTTAATTATTTTTAAGTGTATAGTTTAGTAGCATTTAGTACATTCACATTGTTGTGTAGCGATCACTACTATCTTCAAAACTTTTCTTCTTCCCAAACTGAAAGTCTATACCCATTAAACAATAACTTCCACTTCCCCCTGAACCACCATTCTGCTGTCTCTATGAATTTGATTACTCTAAGTTCCTCATATGAGTGGAATCATACAGTATTTGAGGGGTTTTTTATTTCTTTTTTTTTAGGGGTGGGGACCTTCAAACAGTACTTGTCCTTTTGTGACTGGCTTGTTTTACGTAGCATAATGTCCTCAAGATTCATCCATGTTGTAGCATGAGTCAGAATTTCCTTCTTTTTTAAGGCTGAATAATATTCCATTATATGTATGTATCACATTTTGTTTATCCATTTATCTGTCAATGGACAAAATTGCTTTCACCTTTTGGCTATTGTGAATAATGCTGCTATGAACATGGGTGTACAAAAAAGTCTCTGCTTTCAAGTCTATTAGGTATGTACCCACGAGTAGAATTTCTGGGTCATATGGTAATTCTATTTTTAAGTTTTTGACAAACCGTCAGAGTGTTTTTCATAGTGGTCACACCGTTTTACATTCCCACCAGCAGTGCACGACAGCTCAAATTTCTGCACATTCTCACCAACACATTTTCTGTATTTTTGTTTTTGTTTTTTATAGTAGCCATCTAATGGGTGTGAGTTAAAGGGTGCCTTTTAGGATACATAGGAAATGGGCAGATAGGGAACAGGGAGGGGAGGGAATCTTCACTGCAGGTCTTTTATCACTTCTCCATTTTTTTAATCTAAACGTATTATTCAAAAAATTAAATTTTATTTCAGCATTATTACATTTCTGAACATACAGAAAAGTTTAAAGTATTTTACAATGAGAACTCATATATCCAATACTTATATTCTACCATTAGCACACACTATTTTTGCATTATCACATTAATTCATTAATCTACCCATCGAATTAAAAAAATAAATATAGAATGTAGTTTCTTAGGCCCCTCCTAAGACCTGATAAGTCCTGGAAAAGGGCCTGGAAATTTGTAACTTTAATCAATTCTCCAGGTGGGGAAATTCTATGCTGGTCCAGCTCGTCATCCCATGCAGAAACCAGACTTGCAGTCAGTCAGTGTTCAGCCAGCCTCAGCTGGGGTTCTCCCTTTGTCCAGAAGCTCTCTACCCTCAGAGAGGTCTATTCAAAGGTCTTATCTTATGGGTTCAAAATGGACTGCACACCCATTCCCATCCTGGCTGGCTTCTTCCCCAGAACATGCTTCATTGCCTCAGCAACATCACCCCTAATGTAACCCCAGAACGGGACACAACTCTTGGATGTGGCCTGCCCATAGCAGAGGCCATTATCCCATCCCTCCTTGAGCTGAAAACTAGTCTTCCACCATTTAGACTGCATTTGTCCTTTTAGCTGAGAAGGGCAGGACACTATAAAATGGGTGGCGGGATTTGCAACAGATACTAGATTGGTCAAGCCCCTTGAAGTAGGAGATATTCAAGTCCTTTTATCTCTTATCCCTCTTTAGCCTTCTCATTTTGCTGTGATGATGATGATGATAGATGATGTTGATGGATACCGGAATACATAAGAGGCATGGTTCCAGGCACATTATTTACATCTGTTTATTTAATCATCACAATACTATAGTCTTTTCTTATGGGGCCAAAATGGCCTCCATTGTTATTCACCTTTTTTAGATGAAGCAACTAAGGCGCAAAGGGATTAATTACCCAAAGGTACATGGCACTTTCTCTTTATATAAAAGCAGAGCACTTTTTAATGCTCATGTGCTGATTTCAATTTCCCTGAGATCCTTGCTATCAAATCCTATAGTATAGATCCTTCTGGCTAATATGCGTATGTTCTCAACCTTTCCTGATTACTAATTCCCCTCTGCCTGTCAAACTTAGCCCTGTGTCCCATGCTCTCAAGACCTTGCTAGATGGCTAGAGCCAACCTAATAAAGTCGAGCTAAGTTTCTCTGGCTGATATATTTACTCTCAGGTAAGTGGGTGTGTGTGCATGTGTGTGTGTGTGTGTGTAAACATACACAAACATATATATACATACATATGTGTATATGTGATCTTTAAAGTGGAATTCTTATTTTGGAACACAAAACCGTGACAGACTATGATAAGAAATATATATTCAAGGTAATCTTCAAAGTTAAACCTCTTAGCAGGGCCAGTGGAAAAGAGTTGGGGGCCTCAGGAATTTCATGCTATTCCATAATCACGTCACATTAGTCTGAGTCTAAAGACAGTCTGGCCTGGCTCAGTCCCCTACCAAGGAGACACACAGAACATTGATGCTGAATATTTGGGACTCCTTTTTAGG
Organism: Rousettus aegyptiacus; assembly: GCF_014176215.1. Taxonomy (NCBI): domain Eukaryota; kingdom Metazoa; phylum Chordata; class Mammalia; order Chiroptera; family Pteropodidae; genus Rousettus; species Rousettus aegyptiacus. The sequence continues at coordinate 72,807,250 of NW_023416309.1, forward strand.
AACTTCCAGGAAGCCCAAGGCAGAGTCATAGATATGATGCCAAAGGGGTGTGTGTGGTGCTGATGGAAGGAAAGAAACTTGGGGAGCCCTCTGGGACTACAGTTGTAAAATAAAATATAGGATGCCCAGTGAAATGTGGATTTTAGATGAACAATGAATAATTTTTTAGCATGATTAGGCCCCAAATATTGCATTGAGTATATTTATATTTAAAAAATTATGTTTTCCTGAAATACAAATTTACCTGGGCAGTCTGCATTTTTATTTAAATCTGGGACTGTCTGGGATTTCTCACATTAAGCTCCTGCAGAAAGAACATGAGAGATTGTCACCATAGTTGGTACCCAGTCATCTCCATTCCCTGGCCAAGGAGTACCAGATCACTGCCTAGTACTCCAAATGGTTTCCCGTCCTCCTGGCTTTGCTCCTGCGTTATTCTTGATTATTTTTTTTTCTCATCATGAAAGAAACACATTTAGGGTGAAAATTCAATATCACAGGAATGTTTAAGTTAGAAACCCCCTCCAGAGATAACTGCCATCAAGTTCGATGTGTCTTCTTCCAGATATTTCTCTATAAAAAATTATCACGTCATTATAATTTCTATAAATAGAATCATATTATACAGACTGTTCTGGAACTTACTTCTATTACACATGATATCAGGGGCTTTTTTTCCATTTGAGTGTGCACTTCTAATTCATTAGTTTTACTATGCCTCATTCTTTAGCCTGGTGGTAGTTGGTCTTTTGGAGCTCTGAGACCCTTTGGGTGTTCCATGAATGACAGATACACAAAGGCAGATCACCCAAATCTTTCTATTCAACTTTGGGTGTCATAGCCTTCCTGAGACTTATCGGACCCCTTTAGCCTGTGCATGGCAGGGTTGCAGAGAGATGGGGAGGACCACTGAAATGGGTCAAGGAGGGTGGAAGACTGTAAACATGACTATCTTGTTGGGAGACCCATCTCTGGGGGGCCTCAGTCAAAGGGATACTGGGTCACTGCCTCTTTGTGAGACCTTCTGTCTGCCCTGAGCATCCATCCCTGGGCTCCTCTTCAGGCTGGGGATACTTCTAGCATCCTCATCAAGATCACATGACTCCAGCAGCTGCCAAACCCCTGGGCAATGCTAAGAGCCTCCTGGCCTCAAACGGGTTGGGTGACATTCACTTCCTGGCGCTGTCCTCCCGACCTGCTCAGTCATTAGGAAATGCCTCAGTGGTAGCTGTCACAGTGACAGGAGCAGGAGGACGTGCTGCCTGCCCAACACCTCTGGGTGGCTCAGATCTGCCCCCACGGAGGCTCCAGGTGGAGAGGTGAATGCTGTTCTTCCTGGCCCCAGCCAAAGTGAGTCTGGGGGCCTGGCTGGGGGCAGGGAAGGAGTGGGATGTAAACAAAGGTTGGCAGGGTTCTGGACTGAAACTGGAATGATGCAGGGGTGTGGAAGTGTGTGTGTGTGTGTGTGTGTGTGTGTGTGTGTGTGTGTGTGTGTGTGTGTATGTAGCTTAAGCTATAAGGCCTCTGGCTTCACAGGCTCACCATCCCAAGATGAGGAGGATAAGGGTTGCCTGGGCTGGTGACACTCCCAATCAGTCTTCACAATGGGCTGCTGCTGTGGGTGAAGCTGGGCACTTCAGATTTTCATAAGGTCAGCTCTCGGGCCAGCCCTTGTCCTCCCCTGCCTCACAGGCAGCTAGAGCAGCAGTTCTGTTTAGAGTCATGCTAAAGAGTGAAGTTCGGGTGGTCATTTTCCCATGGATGCTTCTTCATCTATTTTTTAAACCACTTTACTGGTGTATAATTGACATATAAAAAGCTATACATATACAACATATACAATTGGATTCTGGTATTTTCATCCATGGATATTTGTTAAATCCGTGTTTCTGTAGAAGTCTGAGGGCTGAGACCTCCTATTTCACCATCTTTCTCTTGATTCATCATCTACTCCTTGGACCAAGGTCTAGAATACCCTCCACAGAGGGCTTTTTTTTGCACCCTCACTAGAGGCAGCAGTACATAGAAGCATGGGCTGCTTATCCTGGGTCTGCCCTGTACCAGCAGTGTGACTTTGAACACGTTACTTAACCTCTGAGCCTCAGTTCCCTCATCTGTAAAATGGAGATAATACCTACCTCCCAGAGTTGTCAGGATTAAATGAGGAAGGAATGCAAAATGCCAAGCACATAATTAATGTTCAATAAATAGTCGCTGTTATAATTATTTATTATTGGCTCAGCATTGGTCCCACCTCGCCTAGGAAGACTTTCCAGCCCTCATCTCCCCGCAGTTTCCTAAAGCACCAATGGGAATGCCTTTTGACATAAAATGTATTGCACTGTTATTTAACTAGTTTGTGCCCAAACCAGAGCATAGCATGATCCTTATATTTCTTCTGCTGACCTCTCCCCTGACCCAGCACTCAGTCCCATGAGAGAAACTCAAGGATAAAGAATGAAATGGAATTAAGAGAAAGGGAGGGACACAAGGAAGGAGAGGTCAGGGAAAGACTGAGAAAGGGAGTTGAGAAGAAGGTGGGGAAGGAGGGTGGCATTGTCCAAGCATGAGTGACATGCCTCTTCTGAAGCACAGGCAGGAGAAAGGATTGCCCAGAGAAGCCATCGGTGAGGACTGGCATATCTTTTGCATCATGTGGATCCCTTACTTCGCCACAAACTCACATGTAAAATAGAGGTTCTCCTCCCCCCTCCCCTATTCATCTCAAGGAAGATAATGCTTACTGACTCAGCTAATATCTACTCACTCGATCTATCAATTGATTCCAATAACCTTTTGGGCACCAGGGACCAGTGCTCCTATAAGAATCTATCACCCAATGATCTGAGGTGGAGCTGAAGTGGTGATGCTAGCACTGGGGAGTGGCCGCGAATACAGATGAAGCTTTGCTCTCTTGCCTGCCACTCACCTCCTGGTGTGCGGCCCAGTTCCTAACAGGCTCCTGTATCATCTGTGGAATCTTCTCTCTTCCTCTTCCTCTTCCTCTCTCTCTCTCTCTCTCTCTCTCTCTCTCTCTCTCTCTCTCTCTCTCTCTCCAGCCCCTCCCTTTGCCATCTCCCTCTCCATCGCAGGGGCCTCAGACAAGTCACTTCCTCCTCTCTGGACATGGGGCTGCTCACCTATGAAACTAAATTCAACTAAATTACCTCAAAAGTCTTTTCTTCCCCCATCATTCTCTTATCTATCTGCTTTAATTCTCTTGCCTATTTTGATACCTACCTCTCAGTTATCCAAATAATTTAAGCTATTGATCATTCCTTCTTAGAAATCTTTTTCAAGAAAATTTATAAATGTCCACTAAGCTCTAAAGTTTCATGAAGGACTTTCTTGACCACTACTTTTCTCAAATGCCTAGCTCAATACCTAGCATGCAGCAGGATAGATGGACAGAATGAATTGCCACTATATGTCTATGGGAAATTATGAAACACAAGAACAGTTGGTTGGCTTAAGAAAATCATGGTCATTCAGAGAATAATTCCAGTTCAGTTTAGACATTTGCAAGCATTAGGAAACAAAAATGGCTGAGAAACACTGGCATCACCATCTTAGTTTTTACCTATTGCCTATCACTTACCTAATCTATTGTCATCTTGTTCAGTTATTCTAATTTGAGGGGAGCTGCTCTCTGTTAGGGGTGTGTGATTTTTTAGTCATTTACATAATAAGGACCATCTGGTAAGGAGAGAGAAGGAAGTAAAAGCAGATACTAAGAGGGGAGAGAATTTGGCCAGCCTTAACAATGACACCTATTATTTATCAAGCACTTATTGTGTGCCAGACTCTTCACTCACATTAGCTCACTTAGTACTCTGAACAACTCTGAGAGGAAGGTAATACTATTATCAACCCCATTTTACAGATGAGAAACTGAGGCTGTGATAGGTTAAATAACTTGCCTGAGGTTATACAGACAGTAACAGGCGTATCAGGGATTTGAACCTCACTCTAGAGTCTGAGCGCTTGAAACCCCACTCCCAGCCTGGGAGCTCCATTGACCTCAGAAACCAAAGCTTGAAAACCCTTTTACAGGTTTTGGTGCTGCCTGCAGGGTCCCAGGCCCCCAAATTTCATCAGGCTTTTGTGGAGAAATTACCTTTACATATTTTGGCTCCTTCTTAGTTGTGAAACATTTTCAACATGATAAATAGATTTTACCAAGAGAGGGGAGATAGTTTAAAAGATCTGTTATTTGACAAACTGTAGTTGTTCTCCTATTAACTTATCTTGTTTCTATTATGTAATCGTCCATTCTACCTGTCGGTATGTCCAGGGGTCTTTTGTCATTGATGGAAGGATATATCAATAACAGGTGATCATGGTTCCTTCTAAGGAGGCGGTTCTAGATTAGTTTAGACTACACAGTTGTGTTACTGGGGACTTTTAAATGAGGACACTTGGGCCTCGCCACATACCCAAATGGCTGGTTCCCTTCAAGGTCATCATCTTGGGAAGCTGTGTACTTAATCAACAATTCTGCTGAGAACATTTTTGGAGCCTCTCCTTTGCTCTCAGATGTTTAAAATCCACATTGTAACTTTATGGCGACTCTGTATCTTTAATTTAAAACAATATCATGCCACTTGAGCACTCATTTACTTTCCCACCAGGCTTGGCTCCTGGCAACTTCTGGCCATTTTCACAATACCAGACATATCCTTGAAGGAAGAAAATCTGCCTTCACTGAGATTAATCAGAAGGTTCTCTGGCAGCCTCAGGAAGTCCTCTGAGAAGAATTCGAAGAATGACTGAGCTGTGGCAGGTGAAGGAATGAGCCCACAGCTCACTGACGTGACTATACGGAGGGCCAGCAGGAATTTGGACATGTAAGTTCTACATTTTATTTTCAAAACAATCATTGCTTTACAGCCACACATAGCACAGAAGAATTCAATCCAGTGGCTGGATACAGAGCAATGGATTGGCCGACCCAAGTGGGGAGACTGAGAAGCAGCAGAGGTTTTTCTGGAAAATGGCCGGTCTGGGCACAGGCCCACACTGGGGCCTGGACTGAGGCTAGGGGAGCATCTCCTCAGCTACCTGCTTCCCTGGGAACTGGGTCTTCCTGCCTTCACTTCTGGCAAGGAACCAGGAAGAGGTAGTGGTGATCTCATCATGTGTGCATGTCATGGTTGAGATGAAGTATCAGGGAGGCTATTTCTTTATCACACTCTATGCACCTCCTGCCGGAATCCAATGTGTCTGGGCTGGGATCTGTCTTATCTGTTTCCCAATTCCCCCTTCCGGAAGTGCCTCCTCATCTCCTCCTAAGGGTATCATGACTTAGTTTAATTCTAATTCAGGTAGGCCACTGAGAAGGAGCAGCAAAAGAGGGAAGGGGAAAGGGGAAAAATAGAGAACAGGAGACAAGAAGAAAGGGAAGAAGGAGGCAGAGGTGGAGGGAGTTAGGGAGGGGAGCAAAGGAGGAAAAAGGCACTGATGCTCACAGCCCTTCCTTCCCACAGCTAAGGCCCTGCTTTCCCAGAGCGGCCATGTCAGAAGGGGAGAGTAAGGACAGCTCCGGCAGCGAGTGCCCTGTGTGCTATGAGAAGTTCCGTGATCTGGAGGGTGCCATCCGGACACTCAGCTGTGGCCATGTGTTCTGCCATGACTGCCTAGTCAAGTACCTACTCTCCACTCGCGTGGATGGGCAGGTCCAGAGGACCATTGTCTGCCCCATTTGCCGCTACGTCACCTTCCTCAGCAAAAAGAGCTCCCGCTGGCCCTCCATGCTGGACAAGAGCTCCCAGACTCTGACTGTGCCAATGGGCCTGCCCTCTGGGCCACCATCAGACACCCCGGGCCACACGAACCCCCTGGCCATCTCCCAACCTGTATGGAGACCATCCCCGAGTCAGAGTGGCCAGCTCCCGTTGGACCTGCTGCCCAGTCTGCCCCGGGAGCCACAGATCTTCATCATCAGCCGCCATGGGATGCCTCTGGGGGAACAGGACAGTGTCCTGCCGCGGCGCAGCCTGGCAGAGCTCTCTGAGGCATCCCCGGTACCCAGCTCCACTCGGTCATTCTGCTGCCGCTCCCGGGCCCTCCTGCTCATCACCCTCATCGCCATAGTGGCTGTGGTAGCCGCCATCTTGCCCTGGGTGCTGCTGGTGAGGAAGCAGGCATGAGTGGTGGCATCCATAGGGGCCGCCTAGCGAGGCCTGGCCAGAGAGCTGCCCTGGAAGCTGCGCCACTCCACCTCGCCAGACTGGCCATGGCCTGGAAGCGGGCAGAGGGCCCCCAGAGCAGAGCTGATCCAACCAAGCCCTGAGGGGCAGGTGGACAGAGGGCAGGCCTGGGACAGAGAAACAGCGTTAGGATGGTGCTGACTGAAAGTATGGTGGCATCTCCTCACCTCTAGCTCCTCACTCCCAGCAGGGGTTCAGGCATGACAGGGAGGCTGGGGGCTGGTGATCTCTGAGACTAGAGCTGAGCTGAGGAACTGAGCTCTGGACTGAACCGGAAACTCCAGGTTCCAGGCCAGGGTGGAAAATGTGATGGAAGCCCCGCCTCAGAAACAACAGCTGTGCCATCCTCCCACCCCTGTGTATCTTCAGCAAATATCTTCCTCTAGGCTGTGGGGTCACCAACCCTGAGATGTAGTCTTTATGTGCCAGGTGACCTACCTGAAGCCAGGTGAGGCTCTCTTGTGGAGACAAAGAATTCTGCTAGATGGGGTCCCAATGGCAGGACTCATCTGGGTCAGAATTCCCACCCAGCGTTCTCTAGTTTTCTCTCAGGAACAAACAAGAGAGGTGGCACAGGGGCTGAAGGCACATGTGCTTCCCAGAATCTCAGCACCCATCCATGACCCGCACAGCTGCGCCAGTGTGTACCTTCCCGCCCCCAAATCGCCAGCCAGAAGGTTTTCCCTGAGGAAGTAGCTCATTTAAGAAAAAAAGTCTTTATAGGGAGCTGAGGCCACATCAGGAAACAGGTTTGTTGATAGAAGCTGAGGCCAGGACACTGGCCTACAAACAGAATCAGAGGTCTTACCCAAGCTTCCCAGGCCCAAGGAATAGTCCAAATTTTGAGTCTTGAGTTCTCAAGGATGGACTGGTAGACAGGGAGAGCAGGGGAAGCCTGATGGCTGAGACTTGAGTCAGCTGAAAACTATGTGGGCAAATTAACCCCTGGGGGCTCCAGCCTCTCTCCCAGCCCAAGTCCTTCTTATGACACAACCACTCATTAGAGGCCACACCAGCTGGGCCAGTTTAGGAGGTGAATTCCCAGTCTGGGCTGGGTGAGGAAGGGTGGGCAAGAAAACAGCTGTGCTCATCACAACACTACTGTCTCAATGAATCCTGAAATCCAGGTGCTGTTGGCCACTGGCCAGGGCCTCTTTACCTAGGGACCCCCACCCAGGACTGTCCTGGGGGTCCTTGATGAGGACCACTAGGGAGAAAGTCATTTGAGAACTGCCACTTTCTGTTTATTAAAGGACCATAAGTCCGTGGGCTATAATCTTAAATTAATTTTAGGATTGAAAACAACAAAATGAAATGTCCAGTTATTCTCTCAAAGAGGTAGTTGTTTACAGCCCAGGTTTACTAACAGCTGAGCTGTCTCTCGGCAGTTTGCTATCTATGGGGAAATAAATAGTGCTCTGCCTCTTATCTAGTTCCCAAATGCCTGAAGTAGTGGTCATTAGGGGACTGCTGGGGAATGGGATCCACACTACAGGGGATTTAAAGCACATATAGTTGATTTAAAGCACGTATAGGCTTCTTTATGCTCTCAAGACTAGAGAAGAGGATACGTGCTATTTGGGAGGGGGATACAGGTGGATTCATGGGGAAAATATTTATTATAGGAATGAAATGTTACATTTACAAAGGCTCTAATGAGTCTGTTTTAATATCAACCAGGCTGCTTTAAACAGTGTCATGGATTTCTGGGGACCTGATTTTATTCTTTTCAGATTCTGTTGTGTTTGCCAAAAGTTAATTTCAAAATACCTGTAGTGTTTTCATATTGTTCAGAGGTGAATTGTAGATAGCAATTCTTTTATTATCAAAAATGTCAAAAGCTATTTTTTAAATAAAGGTATATATTTTCTCAAAGATTCTAGAGACATTACAAATGCATGTGGGAAGCTCTGAGCTTAGACTTTTAAGATAATTCACTTTAGATGAAAAAGACAGTTTGAAAATACAAATCCAAATGGCTCCTAAATATTTATTCAGCCACTTCTTTGAAGGAAATGAAAATTAAAATTCTGCTGGCATACCATTTTTCACCTATTAGCTTGTTAAACCATGAAAGTTTCAAAACCCACTCTGCTGCCAGAGCTAAAGAGAACCAGATGAGGAGGTGGAAATGTACGTTGGTAAACCTCTAGGAAAGGAAATTTGACAGTGTCTATCAAAATTTCCACTTTCCCCAGCAATTCCTGTTCTAGAAATGTACCTTACACATATACCTGCCTGTAACATATGTACAGTGTTATGTAAGTGCAGCATTGTTCATAATAACCAAGGGTTGGGGAAACTCTACATGCCAATGAATGGGGAACTGGCTGTATAACATAAGATGAAGGGACTACCGTGCAGCTGCAAAAAGAACAAGGTAGGAGACTATGAACCGACATGGAAAGACTCCAAGATACAATGGCCAATGGGGAAAAGCAAGGTGTGGAACACTGGTATCACATACTACAATTTGTAGAGAAAGTGGGGGAATAAGAATTTACATTTTTATTTCCTTATTTATGCATAAAGAAATTGGGGAAAAATACACACAAAAAGAACAGTGATTAACTGTGGAAGGGAGTGAGAAAATAATGAAACGGGAGGGAGAATTTTCCCTTTCCCTTTGACACTTTTTGATTTTTAAACCAAGTAAACATATTACGTATTCACAAATTAAATTGAAAAATTACATTAGAAGCTAAAGATATCTTCAGTGTACATACCTGCTGCCCTGTGAAGAGCTGGCTCAAGAACATTCACAAGCTGACAGACTGCTTATCCTGTGGTTCAAGAGTGTCAGCTACTGGCTCAGTGGGGCTGGTTTGTCTGGTTGGAGGTGTGACATTTTGTGCTTAACAGGAACCCCAGGAAGGAAAGTAAAACATTTAACATTCTCAGTGTTTCTAAGTTCCTATGGATTTCTTTGGGCCCCATCATTTTACATGCTTGTTTTGATTCTTCTCTACCTTTCCTTCCCTTTTTAAAATAAAATCTTTTGCTTTAAGTAACCACCATCGGGTCAGGGCACTACAGGAAAATACCATTCCATAAAGACAGGTAGGTAGGTAAACAGACAGACAGACAGACAGATGGAGGCCTGTGGTTAAATGTAAATTCTCACTCTTCTCTTCCTCCCCTTGTCCAGAGGCATCCCCACTTACACACACAGACACGCAGCCACCTCCTATCAGACAAGGAGAAAATTCTGAGATGACCTAAATTATATTACAGCAAGCCAGAGGGTGGAAGGAAGATACAAGTAGGAGTTAATCAGTTAACACATGCAGTGTACAACCAACAAAAGACTGCTTACATTCCAGAGTGTATGCTGGGACTTTGAATTAACTTCCAGGTGGTTATTTCCACTGGGCACCACCCCAGGAGCCTCCCCTTCTTGCTTACACATAAACTTTTCAAACTGTTACCCCCATTTCACATTATCCTTATTGGTAGCCAATGTGAATTCTTTCAAAACAACTTACATCTCTCTCCCCATTACTTGATGTATAAAAAAGGCCACTGACTCCAGGATGGTGGACATGTTGGCTTGTCTATCTAGCACCGTTGCTGGTGGTTTAGATTTCATGACCCAGGACCTGGTCTTTCTCTTGCTAGCAATAGCCCAATAAACCCTTTCTTTTAAAAAAGACTTTCTGCTTTGGAAGTTAAGATTTTTGTTTAACATACCACAATAACCTTTACCTCTAATATATACTTGCTCTAATATATACAGTCTAGGCCAGCTGAACAAAGGATCCATACGCTGCTGGTGGGCTCAGGGTCAAGGTTGCCAGGAGCCTAGGTGTGCACAGTAGGGACCTCTGTGCCCTCAGATATAGTCCCATGACTTTTCCCCTCGATGAAGACTGCAGATGACATAGACAGCTCTGCTGCCATCTTCACTTTTCCCTTTCGCCACCTTATCAGTCCAAGTGTCTTTTTTGGCACAAAATAAATCACCTTGCCCTATCCTCACACTTCCTCACTTTCCTCTATCCTCCCCAACCCAATACAAATGAATGCCGCACTAATTCTCAACACAAACTATTTGCATTTCCAACAACCAGTGCTGGTGCAGACCTTTGGGAGTTTGCTTGGACATGTCCTTCTACCTGGAACACACTTCCCTCTGTCTACCTGAAAAGCTCCTACCTAGCTCTCCAGAAACAGTTCCAGGATTACCTCTGAAGACTTTCTAAACCCCTATCTCAGAACGGACTGCATTCCATCATCTTCCTGAGACACTTTATTATGTGTATTTGAAGACAAGTTGCTCCTTAAGGAGAGGTTAGATCTTACTGACCTTGGTAAGATTGCGCCAAGTGCCTGGCATAAAATTTAGTAAAGAATCAAAGCTGGATAAATACTTGAAGAATGCATGTTTGGTGTCTAGAAAAATGTTTAGTCCAGAGATGTAGGAATAAAATCTGAGTAATTCCTGCTTCAGTGTGTCTTAGTGGTCCACAAAGACCAGCTTCAATATGATCCGAAAGAGCCAGTTTTTCTAATCATGTAAAGGAATGTAAGGAAGAGAGAGAGAGAGAAAGGACAGCCAAGCTAGGTGGCCAGAGAACAGCAGGGTGGAGCCAAGATATCCAACAGACACTTGGGAAGATAAACTGACTCTATAACTATGCTACCAGTAATTTGCATCTGTGTGTAAAATTGGTACTCCAGTAATCTTCACACTGTACAAAGTGGTTATGCTGTCCAAATGGTGGGTTGAAGGTTTAATTTTGATGACTCAGTGTTAAGATGAAGGAGGGAAGATAAGGAGGCCTCAGAGGGAAGGTTGACAGCAGAAAAATAATAGAGCGGCTGGAACGAAGAAACAGAGACAGGATTTGTGTGGGAAGAGAGGAAGATAATAGGGAGACCTGAAGAAGAGAGAGTTAAGGAAACAAGTAAGGGCAGTAAGAAGAGAAGGGGATGAGAATGTGAAGACCAGAAAGGAAGGCAAGGTAGAAAGACAGGTGCTTTTGGCTCTCAGCATCCAAATCAAACTCCACTTGCCTCAGAACCCAGTGGGCTTCTCTCTGAATGCCCAGCACTCCAGCCATAAGGACCTGGCTCCTGGAGACAGTGTGTCACACTGCTTCACACCCATGACTGCCCTCAGGTTATTCCCACCTGCCTCATGGAGCTAATTTTACATTCTTAAAAACTCAGTCAAGGGTGACCTCACCCCATAAGTCTTCCCTGACCCCAAAGCTCTCTCTGTTCCTGAAGCACAAAAGCACCAAGGACACCAGGCTCAGCTCAGCAAGTGCTTTTCCTAGGGTCCTGTGGTTGTTGATTTCATTGTTTATCTCTCCCCTTAGGCCATGAGCTTCCTACAGGCAGAAACTTTGACTAATTTGATTGTGAAGTTCCAGTGTCTAGTTCAGGGCTGGCCCATGAAAGACAATAAATATTTGTTGGGAGCCCAGGAAAAATAGTGTAGATGATAGAGGCTTTGTTCGTCCTCTCTTGCGACCAAATCAAAATTGTGATGGAAACACAGAGCAAACAACACACAGAGTCGCCTGGGGTCTAGATGAACAGAAGCTCTACAATTAGGGAGAGATTTAAGAAATCACCCTGCAACGAAAGGAAGTAGAAAGTGGTGAAGATGTGAGGCTGCCTGGTCCAAAGCAGCTTCACGGGACAGAGGCTACAACAGCTACAGACATCCTCTTCAAGGGGCTGTGTCTGCAAGTGAACTTTTGCGGTGACAAACCTGCTTTCTCTGAGCACCAGTGCCCAGTGGGCTGCTCCAGGGGACCAAGGACTTACAGGAAGACACTGAGTTGTTGGAGCGAGGGCTAAAGGCGAGGATTTCTCCTGGGCAGAAGTGCTAGTGCTATCCATTGTTCTTCTGTTAAGCCCTCCCCACTGCCAGTGTGTGGATGCAGCACTGCCATAGCTGAGATGTCAACGAACTGGATAACAGAGGTCACTCCGCCCAGAGGAGTTCCTGAAACTCTGTCTCCTCCAACCTGTGACCCCACCCAAGCCACATCCAGGTATATCCTCAGTGAGTCAGGTGCTCCTTGCTGAGTGACAGTTGGCCTCAGTTTCTGGCGTGGCCTCTTGAGACAACTATAAGCATGGCATCTGTGGATTGCTTGCTGAATCTTAACAGGTGGCCCTGGAGGGGTAGAGGCTTGGGCTAAATTTGACCTGCAGCTGAACCCCTCTCAGGACTGTGCCACTGGACACCTACTTCATAAATCCACGCTAATAAGACCAGGAGACTTAGGAGCTTTACTTAGTACATAGAAACAGACCCAGAAAGGCAGCCAAAATGGGAAGACAAAGAAGCAGAAACCATATGAGAGAACAGAACAGAGATCCAGGAATAATGGAGTCAAACAATCTAACAGATGCAGAGTTCAAAACACTGGTTATAAGGGTGCTCAATGAATGTAAGGGAAGTGTAGATGAACTCAGTGAGAACAAAAAGATAAAAAAAAAAAAACATAAAAATGGAAGTGGAAATTATAAAATGGAAATCAGTCAGAAATGAAGAACACATTATCTGAGATGAAGAGTACATTAGATGGAATCAACAGAGTGGATGAGGAAGAGGATCAAACCATTGTATAGAGGATGGGGAAGTCAAGGACACCCAATCAGAATGGCAAAAAGAAAAAGAAAAAGAAAAGCCAAGACTATAATAATAATTTAAGGAACTTATGGGATAAAATTAAATGTAAAAATATCTGTGTCATAGTAGCACCTGAAGGAGAAGAGGGAGAACAAGAAGAGGAAAAGTTATTTGAAGAAATAATGATGGAAAATTTCCCTCACCTGGTAAAGGAAATAGACATACAACCCCAGGAAGCTCAGAGTCCCACAAAAGATGAACCCAAAGAGGCCCACACCATAACACATCTAAATTACAATGCCAAAGCTTAAATACAAAGAGAGAATCTTAAAAGCAGCAAGAGAAAAGCAGTTAGTTACCTACAAGAGAGTAAGACTGGCAGCTGATTTTTTCAAAAGAAACTATGCAGGACAGAAGGGCTTGGCACAAAATATTCAAGGTGATGAAAACCCAGGATCTACAACCAAAAATGTTTTATTCATCAAGCTATCATTTAGAGTCGAAGGACAGATAAAGAAGTTCTCTGACAAAAATAAGCTAAAGGAATTTATCGACACTAAGCCAGTATTACAGGAAATGTTGGAGGGACTTCTTTAAGAGAAAAAAACTGTATCAAAAACAGGAATAAAGAACAGTAATAACTACATTCCTTCAATAATTACCTCAAATGGAAAAGAATTAAGTGCTCCAACCAAAATATAGGGTAGCTGAATAGATAAGAAAACAAGACCCCTACATATGCTGCCTACAAGATTCATTTCAGATTAAAAGACACATAGAGACTAAAGGAGGGGATGGAAAAAGATATTGCCTTGATGGACCTAGAAGATATTGCGCCAAATGAAGTAAGTCAGATAAAGATAAAGACCACATGATTTCAAGTACATGTGAAATCTAAAGAACAAAATAAACAACAACAAAAATGGATATAAACTCACAGATACAAAGACTATTCTGAGGGCTCCTAGATGTGGTGGAAAAGGGCAAAGGGACTAAGTACAAATGGATAGCTACAAAATAGTCATGGAGACATGAAGTGTAGCACAAGGAAAAGAGTCAACAATGTAATACATATGTAAGGGGGACGAGTACTAGATTTGGCGGGGTGATCACTTTGTGAGTTATATAGATCTCTAATCACTACACTGTACAACTGAAACTAATATATTATTATATGCCAACTATAATTTTAAAAAACTTCATCGAATTGTACAATGTAAATATAAGCAACTACTAGTCTATTATATTTCAATATAATATAAATAAATAACATTTGTTGAAACAAATTGCAGAGGAATTCTCACTGAATTTTTAAATTACAATTAAAATCTGGGGCTATTTCCTTCACAGCATATTTAAGAATACAACTATTTTTATTTATTTTTTTCCTTTACTTTTTTAAAATTAATTTATTTTTTATGGTGACATTGGTTAACAAAATCCAGTAACTTTCAGCTGTACACTTTAAGTAAGGCATATATATATTTACACTGTGTTCACCTCCCATTGTTAGATTTCTTTTTGTCACCATATATTTGACCCCCTCCCCCAAAACTATTTTTAAATCATAAAAACACATGTTCTTTATTGGCTCTACTCTGGGCCCTCAAGAATATGGTCCATCACTCTTTGACTTGACCCGGGGGGCGGGGGTCCCGCAAATTGAGACAATATACAGAGTTACCAGAAGGGGCTAGGAAGCCAGCCTGCATGGATGGGTTCATTTATAACCTATATGTTCTGTATAACCTTGCACAAGTTTCTATCACTTCTTGGGGACAATACCAGCATCACAAGGTTATTTAGTGGTTTAAAGTAGCTAAAAATGTAAAGTGAATAGAAAGGTGTCCTTAGCACTTATCAAGCTCCCTTACGTCTTATGTAACGTGAAATGTGTCTTCCCTCGGTATGACACCTGTATTATTCATTCCACAGAAATCGAGTCCTGACCAGGTGCGCGGTGGGGCATGCTCTGGGAGTTTACCCGGCTCTGCAATTCATTTGCAAGGGAGCGCACCCTTTTCCCCTGCTTCCATCAGATACTGAAATGAATGACAGTAGGCAGTAAAATTCAGAAAGGGGCACAGCTCTCCGCAAAGAAAGGTTCCTTCTAAGTGTGGTCTCGGACCAATACCCTAAAGATCACCTTGGAGCTCGTTAGAAACGCTGGAGAAACGCTGGTTCAGACCTACTCCCTCGGGATGCGAAGCGGATCCGTGCCCCGAGTCCTCCAAAAGCCCCACGAATCTCGGCCGGAGAACGAAGCTCGAACGGGCTCTGCAGCACATGCAACACACGACATGGTTTCGGGGCAGCAGCCAGCGCCCGGATGGAGCTTGTTAAAGGACTCGCACACTCGACACGCCCATACATTCGCGATTGGAGGGGATGGTGGTGTCGGGGTAACCGAGGCGACCGGCCGGCTAGAGTCCTAGCGTCACCTGGCGGTCAATACAGGACCTGCCCTTTCTGGAATAAGGGGTGCTGGGCGCTCGGTAGTGAAAGGACAGGGGTCCCCTGGGGCTGCTCGCTTTCTCAGCAGCCCCCGGGGCACTCAGACCCTGAGCAGTCCCCGCCACTAGGGTAATGGCCCTTCCCAGAAGAAGCAGCTATAGAACCCAGAACTCGGAAGAAAAGCCACAGGACCTTGTTTTTCAGCCCCTCGCAGTTCCCCTCCTAGTCGCGAGGTGACACTAGTCATCAATTTCTTTCCCGATTTCCTTTTCTGTTCCCAGCTCCGGGCTCCTCTCGCTTTACAAGACATCGGTCTCGCGAGAGCTCTCGCAAACTTACAGAACCGGAAGTAGTGTGTGGGTCTCTTCCCTTCTGTGGCCATCGCTGAAGTTCCAGCGGGTGAGGATTTATTAAGAACGCATCTGTAATCCGTAGCCATCCTTTCACGGGCGCGGTGGCTTTTGATCCCGGGGGCGTCGATACTCTTCTAGTAGCCGAGTAGCAGCCAAAGAGCGGGGCCAAGATGGTCTCAACCTGTCTTCCCCTTAGCACAAGGGCCAGACTGGGGAAGGGGGAAGAGAGGTTTTGGGACGCAAACGGGAGCCAGAGGGAAGGTGGCCTATCGAGGTGGTGTCAGGTCTGGGTTGTGTAGTTTCCTAAAGAATGGTCTCGAGATAAGTTCTTGGCAAAGCCACGAAATTTCCAGACCGTGTTCACCTGTTGGAAGGCTTTTTGGACCCGTGATCTGTGCAGAATTTTTCAGGTTTCTTAAGGGTAGCCTGATGCATTCATTTTGGAGGGGGCTATATATGTTCATATTCAAGTCTGTAGATTAACGTTGGTCGATCTCTGTCTAAAAGTCCTGTTGGCAGGACTTCAGTTTGGAGAGTAAACAAAGTCGAATAACGAAAACAACTGTGTTAGTAATGAAAAATATTTTTCCGTAAACAAATACTGAAGGCATCCCAGTAAAGCAAATTTTTTTAAATTTTAAGCTTCAGCTAATAGGCCATTGAGTTCAAGCAATTTCTGATAGGAGTTAAAGATCATGACAGTTTCTGTGAGCATTTTAAACTTTGAAGATGAGATTGTTGCTGGTTTTGGTGATTTAAGGGTTTACACCTGTTTTAACTTTTTATTTAGCCAATATGAAGTTCAACCCCTTTGTGACTTCTGACCGGAGCAAGAACCGTAAAAGGCATTTTAATGCACCTTCCCACATTCGCAGGAAGATTATGTCTTCTCCTCTTTCCAAAGAGCTGAGACAAAAGTACAATGTTCGATCCATGCCTATCAGAAAAGATGATGAAGTTCAGGTATGTACTGTGTTCAGGTCATCTTGGTAAATATCTTGCACACCTGGCATAGAAAAGGGAATGTATTCTGAGAGTGATACATCTGAGACATTTGCTCCCAGGATTGCAAAAGGAGTTGAGCCAGGGACTAAAAAGTATGCTGCTTTTCAGTTCTTACTTCACTTTTACTAGTTTTCCTAAGTGTCAGATGCAGCCGTGATTAAACAAGAACAAGGAATGTCAGAACATTACTTTAGATTGATCATTTTCTTCATATGTTTAGTCATTGTTGGGGCATTTGAAGACCAGTAAACAATCAGAATCAAAATCCAGATACAGAAGTTCTAACAGAACCATGGTTTCATGTGATTGAGTTTACTAGAAAATAATTTGTCAAATCTATTTAAGTGAAAATTTCTCTGAATGTTACTTAGCTGTAACCTTCAGCAAGGATTCAAGCTATCTCTAAAGCGGCTTGCATATCACCAATATTATTTCATGAGGTTAGCACCCATTTAGGTAAATGAAACCAATTCCAAAATAGTTGTATGAATTGCAAACAACCATTGGTTGTTGCACGCTGGTGCTAAGATAGCCATTAGATTTGGGAGGCAGTCTTCTCTGCTTTCAAGATATATTAATGCAAGAGAGCCTACAGCTGGAAAGAAACATTAGTCTAGAAGTACTTTGGGTTCCCTCCTGACAAGCTGGGGATCACTGGGACTCCTGGGTGGAAAACTATGTTATGTAACCTCAGGGACAGAAGTGGTTTATTTCATTAAGTATCTGCTACTGCGTATTCTGGTGCTAGGTTGGACACTTAAATGTGTTGTGAATTAAATACTCGTGGCCTATTGCTCCCTTTTGAGATGGGATGATTTTCTTGTTTTCGACTGGCTACAGAAAGCCATAATGGACTTGTGACAAGCCCACACTGTTGAACCATCAGTTGTACAGGTTCACTGCCCATGATTGTAGACTTATATAAGGGTGTGGTGTACTTACAAGTTTATAATTAAAGCCAGAGATAGAATTATTGGCTCATTTCCACTAAAAACTTATGTGTTTTAAAATTGAGAGGTCTTATAGATCTGATTGAATGATGTACACAAGATTCAGTTATCCTGACTTACAAAATTAATGTGTTTTTTTTTTGTCTGCATATTTCTGTTATTTCTGAATTTGCATTTAGGTTGTGCGAGGACACTACAAAGGGCAGCAAATTGGCAAAGTAGTCCAGGTTTACAGGAAGAAATATGTCATCTACATTGAACGAGTGCAGCGGGAGAAGGCTAATGGCACAACTGTTCATGTCGGCATTCACCCCAGCAAGGTAGGTATTTTGAGAATGCTTGAGAGGGGAGAAGGAAATTAAAGCAATTATTGGCAAATATGATTTCTTGTTTACCAAGCAGTCCCATAGAAATATAAAGTATATTTTCCTCAAAAGCTATTAGTAAGCTGATCAGTCAACAACCTTAACAATGAACAGATCTTAAAATCCAGGAAATAGGATAATTTTTAGATGAAATGGAGCTTATACCCTGTTTGCTTTTGTGTATTAAACAATCGAGTTAACAGTAAGGCAGCTTTACAACTCTGCAAAGTAGGTATTGAGCCATTTATAAAATGACATCTCAGCCAAGATAGAAAATCTGATCCTGATACCCATAGCAAATATCTGTCCTCTGTCCTGGACTTTAATGTGAATTCTCTAATATCACTGTCTCTAATTATGTTTAATGTAAATAAGTGGATGTGTAAATGTTCATATACTGAGGTTTAAGATTTCAAGTTGCCACCATAAATCTAATTTTCAAACTACAGAAAAGTTAAACGACTACTACTGTAAAACACCTGCATATCGTTCACCTATAATTCACTACTGACATTTTGCCACATTTTCTTTACCCCTTTTCCCCATCCCTAGATTACAGGCATCATGACACTCCACCTCAGTTTGTAGTTCAATAGTCATTTTCATCTCTTATTCCAGCTTTAGGACTTCCAAATATCTAGAAGTAGATGACTCCAACCCAGACCTCAATGTCCATTTGTCTATTTTTCATTTCCACTTGGATGTCTAATTTATCTCAAACCTGACGTGTTCAAACTCCTGTTTTTATCATCGAAACTTCTCACAGTTTGCCATGTGTTAATAAGTTCTAATCAGGCAGTAAGACTTGTCGACGACGATCTCGTTATATCCAGAATCCTGTCTGCTTGTTAACTATCAGTGCCTTGCAAAACCTTACTTCGGTGGTCTCCAACCTTTTTAGCACCAGGGACCAGTTCTATGAGAATCTAATGCCCGATGATTGAGGTAAAGCTGAGGCAGTGATGCTAGCGCTGGGGAGCAGCTGCAAATACAGATGAAGCTTCATTCACTCGCCTGCCACTCACCACCTGCTGTGTGGCCTGGTTCCTAATAGGCCATGGACCGGTACTGGTCCACAGCCCTGGGGTTGGAGACCCCTGCCTTAGCTAATCCACCTCACCAGCCACTTCACCTCATATTATTCCATTCTCCATGTTCCAGTCTACTGGCCTTGCTGCTCCTATAGCTATTCAGAGTGTCCAGTAGTTAGCCAGATCACCTGGCTACTTGATAGAATTATAAATTCTGTTCCCAGGTCTACAGAAGTAGAATTTGGGGATGGGACCCAGGGATCTGTTTTAAGCCCTCAAGTGGATTCTTAGACACACCCAGATTTGAGAAACACACCTATCTCGTGCTTCTGGACCTTTGTACTTGCTGTTTTCAGGATACTTTTCTGGTGTCTTATTCAAATGTAGCCCTATTGGTAGTGCATTCCCTCATCACCCTATATGGTTTAGCCCCTTTTCTCCATCATTCCATTCCCTCGCCGCTCCCCGCCCCCCACATATATATATAGTATAAGTTCCATGTTGGCAGAAATTTTCTTTCGGTCACCATGATATATTTCTAGACCTAGCCCATTATTCTCTTCCCCTTAACTCACTTTCCTGCATAAGATGAAAATTTATCATAGTCTAGATGTCTTGAGCAATTAGATTGTTGAAATAAGCTGTACTGTGGCTTCACTAAAGGTTTTGTAGGTTGAAACATGAGTGGAGGCTACATATAATTTCCAATTTTATGGTTCTAAAGCTACTAGAGAAACAATGTGACTTGTAAATATAGCTTATAAAACTAGGATGAAAGTGGAATAATTGATAATGTTGAGGTAGAAAAAGAAGCAGATAGTTTGTAATAAAGCATGGAAGAGTATGTTAGGAAAACCACTGGCATCACATTGCCTTTTCTCCTTTGTTGGTAGAGCATTAGTGAAAATTTAAGCCAGCTTTTATTTGGGAGCTGAGGAATCATTTCTGGCACTTCTGAGTTAAACATTTAATGATCAGGTATCTACTGCCCTAGGTTTGGTAAACTGGGTTGAATGTTGGTTGGGCCTTCCCATGTGTTCTGTACTGTTACTTAGAAGTGCTGTGTTGTTTTTTTCTAATTTTTCTGCAGGTGGTTATTACTAGACTAAAGCTGGACAAAGACCGCAAAAAGATCCTTGAACGGAAAGCCAAATCTCGCCAAGTAGGAAAGGAAAAGGGCAAATATAAGGAAGAAACAATTGAGAAGATGCAGGAATAAAGTAATCATATACAATTTTTCATTAAAAACTTGTAAATGAGCTTTTGTGTTATTTATGTTTGGTGATTTTGGATAATACCTAGTTTTCATTGGGTCAGTTTTCAGGGAAGTTCAGATGACATTTGCTGTTTGGAATCAGGCCTACTTAGTGGCTTCCTAACAGTTCTCTGAAATCCAGACTAATAAGATAGGGATTTTTTTTTTTTTAACAGCAGGCAGCAGCATTTTGGGATACATATGGTTCGTTAAAAAGGCCTAGATGAAAAGCTAGTTGGGAGCAATGCCTCACTTGAAGCTAGTCTTACCGCCTTCCTCCTAATGGACTATTATGTGAACAGCATGTTAAAATTTTGCATAAAAGTTTTATATTGCCATTGGATAAAGTCTGAGAGGAGCTGCTGGGACTTCCAGTAGCATCTAGACCACTGCTTCAAGCTATCATGGGACACTGAGAAGCCTCAGTATAGAATACCTGGGGACATTCCTTACTAATGTTTAGGCAAGTGCTGCGCAAATTCCGTTAGGCCAAAACTTAAAACATCTAAAATGCAAGTTCGCAAAGGTTCGAGTAAAATGGTGTACAGTGTTGACAACATATGCCCCTGTCCGTCCTCACTTTAAGTGTTTAAACAGGCAAAATGGTGAATGCAGTTTTCTTTCCAGGCTGGAGGCATTTCTTATGAACAATGTAGGGAAATACGTACCCAATATTGCTGCAGGGGACCTAAGTGAAGGGCTTGGTTGTTCAAGGTCACACCTATGCAAGTCCTAGGTATCACTTTGTCTCCAACCCCAGCTTCCTCAAAGCACGCAGCACTCTACAAGCTGGGCTGGACAAAGACCCTATTCAGGGTGGAGAATAAGGTTTACCGCCCCAGCATCAGGGGGTGGGTCTTCGGGTGGGCGTGGAGCCCCTTCTGTCAAGCCAGTCTTCGGCAGCTCTATTTCAGAGGTGAGGTAAGAT
This sequence comes from Rousettus aegyptiacus, assembly GCF_014176215.1. Lineage (NCBI taxonomy): Eukaryota > Metazoa > Chordata > Mammalia > Chiroptera > Pteropodidae > Rousettus > Rousettus aegyptiacus. Next base: position 72,828,392 of record NW_023416309.1, read on the forward strand.
CAGGAGCAATGCGGCTGTATGCATGGAGAGGGCTTCCGACCCTACTTCCTTTGGTGCATCCTTTTCCACTTTTGTGTCTTACTCCTGCAAAATGACAGGAGTTTGGTGGTCTCTGGCCCTTTCCTCCTCCCTTCCAGCCCACTCATTCATTTAGCCTTGGGCTGGCTGCCATAGGACAAGTGAACGGGGGGCATTAGCAGGTGGAACATGTGTGGAGGCTGGGATGGTGGGAACCAAGTCCATGAAGTCAGGAATCAGACCACACAAAGGTGATGTCCGAACCAGGTCTTGATGAATAAGCCAGAGTTAGTGTGTTGTGGAAGGTGCAGGAACACTACTAAGTGCTTCTTTTGCATTATCTTTGAGTCATAGTAACAATCCATTCTGATGGAAACTAGTATTCTCTCCATTTTATAGTTGAAACTGAAACCTCAATAATGTCCAAGTAAGTCACATAGTAAACGATAATCAGAAATTGAATTTCCCAAGTCTAGGCTCTTAACCATACATCTGCACTGCCTCGCTGCTATACCTGTAAGCGAAGTGTTTGACAAATGTCCTTTGAACACCTTGTCTCAGCTCTATATTTATCTGTCCTCTGAGAACATACAACGAGGTAGAAGGCTCAGTCTCTATCTACTAAGTTGTGTACACCTGACCCTAGTGGACTGAAAATACACAGCGGTGCCCCAAGGCTGTTCAGAGGAGGGAAAAATGGTTGCTAATTGCATCAGGAAGAAGGCTAATTTGAGCTGGGTGTGATTTTAGAAGATCAGTGGAAAGACATTTGAGGTGAAGGGGGCAGGCAGCCAAAGCAAAGAATCACAGATGAGTGGGAAGGAAGGTGTTACCAATTTTCTAACCAAGCTCACTTTCCAGGAAAAGTCAAAAATCTATAGATTTTTACATGAACTCTCCCAATCTGTAAATATAGGTAAATTATTCAGATTGTTTTTTAAAAAACACTGGATTGACCAACCAAAATAAGTCTCTTAGTCAAATGTGGCTCTTGGGCTGTGCTTTAGAATTTCATGGTATAGAATAAGGACCATATCTCATATTAAAGACTTGTGATTATCCATCTTTTGATTATAAATTACTTCCAGCCTTTCCTCTAAATTTTTCTAGAATAGAGATGAGGCTTTTACTTCCTGTGCAGGCTCTGGAAGGCCCTCAGATAGTGGCCAGTGTAACCACTCAATTTCTAAGAGATCCTGGTTTTAGTGAGGAATCTGGAAGGTGCTTTCCTGGATCCTATTGAATACTTTGTGGTTTCAAGTCTCTTTTGAGGCCACTGGGATTGTGGGCTGATAATAGATATTTCTTCAGAAACAGTTACATGTCAGTGATTAAATGACACTAGTGAATGAAACAAACAGGGGGCTTGGGGTGGGGCGAGGGGGTGGGTTAGTTTGCTACAGGACTTCTCAGCACCTTTAAATGTTAGTTTGCACTGAGGATCTTAAGCTCACACTTAAAGAGCATTGTGCAAACATTCTATTTCTTCAGTTCTGAAATGTGTATTTTCACATTTTTAAATTCGGATGTGTTCATTTAATCTAGGTTCTGTTTTCGTCTCAAAGTTATCATTAAGTCAATGGTGTAACAGTCAGTGATGTCTTAGAATCAGGAATGTTCCATGGTTAACCATGATGAACAAGGGAATTTGAAGCTTTTCTATTGGAGAAACTTCAGGACCTTGGAAGCAGGCTCAGCTTAACTAAGACTCTTGCTTAGGGCTTTTAAAAATTTCCATCTCTCCTTCTCAGGATTCAGCTCCGCCCCTCAGCTCTTCATGTAATGGCTGGGATCCCAGGGATCTTGTTTTCCTAAGATTATTGGAATGCCTGTGCTCATATGAACCCTTCCCCTGGCCTCATCACCATTACATATCCTGGAGTTGTCCTAACAAAGGACTCTTAGTTTAGATACCTGAGTATCAAGTTCTCTCCCTGAGGAATTCTCCAATTTTAGTGGAGTATGGACTCCATTTAGGGTATCTCTTTTTGGAGGGGCGCATATCTCTGTGTACATAGGTATAATTTTTCCATTTCTGGAAACATATCCTGCTACCTCTATTCAGAACCATCAAGCCTGTACCAGAAAGTGTTTCCCAACTTTGGAGTGTTTGAGTTCCCTTGGACTCTGCTTTGTTGGAGAAATATGTGGGCTTCAGCTCATGCAGTGTCAAAACAGGCTGGGCCTACAGACCTTCCAGGAGGGCAAAACTCCTTTTCCTCACCCACCAAGTTGGAGTCCTCTTATTGTAGTTGACCTTTACCTCTGTTATCTTTCCCGTTATATAATGTTCACATGACTCACATTCGGAGTCATTTATTTTGGCACACCTTTGTTCCTGGCACCTTCCACTGTGTGTTCCCCAGTCCTGCTGCAACAGTTCTTTAGCCCAGGGTCCCCAGACAGAATGGTCCCTGTGGCAGCAGCTGGTGTTGTTTCAGGAGGCAGCAACATTTGAGGACATCACCAAAGGTTGGAAGTATTTGGAAGCTTCTCAGAAGGACTGCTGGACAGTTAGGAGAACATGGTCTCTCAGGGTAAAGACTCTGACTCTTCATTTACTAATCCTATGTACAATTGACAGGGTAAAACCATACTATGAAAATATCCTACCCCTTTCTCTGTGATTCTCCTAAAATGGGGACAGACTCTTCAGCCACAAGAAATTGATTGTTTATGTTAATTGTGTTAAGACTAAAAGCTCTCCCTGGTGCTAATTTCAAGTTCAGAGTTTGCTATTACAGTAGCTCCACACCTTATTCATAGGGGTTACATTCTGAGACTCCCAGTGAATGCTTGAAACCACAGATGGTACCAAACCCTACATAGACTATGTTTTTTCCTGAACATATATATTTATGATAAAGTTTAATTTATAAATTAGACATAGTAATAGATTAACAACAATAACTAATAATAAAATAGAACAATTATAACAATATACTATAATGTTATGTGAATATCTATGGGGCTGTTATTAAGTAATATAAGTGCTACTACAACACAACACTGAATACTGGGACAGTCCATTTGATTACCTAGAGAGCGAAGTGACTGATGGTTGGATAGTGTATTCAATGTGGTTACACTGAACAAAGGAATGATTCACATTTTAGGCAGGACTGAGTGGGATAGCAAGAGATTTAATCACACTACTCAGAATGGTGCATAATTTAAAACTCATGAATTGCTTATTTCTGGAATGTTTCCATTTAATATTTTTGAGGTTGACCACAGGTAACCAAAATCATAGCGAAACTACGGATTAGGGGGGACTACTGTATCATGGGACAACTTCTAGCAACATTCTCCCATTTATATTATTTTAGAAGATATAGAGGGTAAGATATTAGCTTACTGCCTGAGGGAATTCCATTTATCCCCTCTCCTATTCAGTTTATAAAGACTAGTAGTTAGGTTTCATTTTATGAGCTAATTGTTTCATTATTTATTTTGTTTGCCTAAAATCTAAAATTACTGCATGTTAACTTGAAATTCTATTGACACACTCTAGTTTTGAATCATCCTAATTGGCTTTCTAGTTTCTTTATTTTGTTACCACTTTATTCTACTACTGTATTTAATCTTTCTTTCATATAGCAGTCTTAAAAATCGATGAAAGAATTAATCAGGAATTTTGGAGAGAAGGTCTTTCAGATGGAATATTAGAAAATTTAACTTTGTCCTGTTTCTTTCTCCCTTTCTTAGGATCCTTCTTGCAGTTCTCCGTGATGCCACAGAGAGCTGGAAATGACCCCACCCATTGTTTCAAATACAAGTGACATGGAAATGGAGATAAGTACCATGAGAAAAAAGTTTCTTGTAAGCATAACAAAGTTAGTAGAAAGCAAAAGTTACAACAGCAAAGTATTTTCCAAAGAAAAGTACTTTCAAACAGTAAAGGAAATCAAAGAAGCTAAGGAAAAGGGGAAGAAGTCATCACCTGATTATCGCCATGCAGCAAAATATGACATGATCTCTGTACAAGGCACAGAGAAACTCATAGAGGCTACTCATGAGATCAAATACGGTACTATGTACATAAGGAAGAGTTTGATATTCTTCATGATACACATCTCAATATTGGACTTGGTGGGCAGACACACATGCTCAAGGAGCTGCAAGGAAAATATGGGAATATCACCAAAGAAGTCATTGTCTTATATCTGACTCTGTGTAAACAGTGCCATCAGAGGAACCCTGTACCCAAGAGAGGCCTTGCGCCCCAGCCCATACCTTTCAAGGACATTGACTCCAATGCCAAGTTGAAACACTTGACATGCAGTCAAATGCCAATGGCAAGTTCAAGTTTATTTTATATTACCAGGACCACTTAACCAAGTTTATTATCTTGTGACCATTAAAAGCCAACAGGCCCATGAGGTCATCAGTGTACTATTGGATATTTTCACAATTCTTAGTACACCCAACGTGTTAGAATCTGACAGTGGTATAGAGTTCAGAAACCAGTTGTTAATGAACTCAATAAAGTGTGGCCAGACCTAAAGATTGTCTCTGGTTAGTGCCACCCTGGCCAAGGCCAAGGCTCCCTGGAGTGAGCACACCATGATATCAGGAAGATGCTAAGTGCCTTGATGCAAAGTAACCACCCATGTCACTGGGCCAAAGACCTGTGCTTTCATGCAGATGATGAGGAATCAGGCCTTCAACATTTCCTTGCAGCAAAGTCCTTATGAGGCAATGCTTGGTTCTAAAGCCAAACTTGGGCTGTATTCCTTACACTTACCCTGGGAAACCCTGGCCATTTTACAAACAGGGAGAGGTGGAAGTTGCTGAAAACAGCTGTAAAACAGCCTTTGGATCAGACAGGAAGAGAGGGCTGAGATTGGAACAGAGAGATCTGATATGGATGAAGACATCGACCCCATCGATCCCACTCCTTCCAAAGTTGCAAAGCTTAGCACCTCACAAGGGGCCCCAGGACTCTTCTGCTGGTGAACATGTTAAGGGTGGAAAATTTTCAAGTGAGCCAACTTCTGCTTCTGTAATCTGCTTACTTGTGTTAACCAGGGTGTGGTTCTAGGCTTTATAAACTGCCTCTTTTGGGATCTCGGGGCTGACTCTCTGACCCTGCATGGTGGAGAGTCAGTCACCGGCCAGCTAATAAAGGCTCATAATTCATCTCAATTGGCTCCATGGGTCTTAGATTTGAACATGCCACAACAAACAGACACCTGCTAGGTGGACACTCATGGCGTCTGTGGGTATTATACAGCCATCTGTGAACTGTTGCCTAAGGCCTCAGGGGAAAGGCTGAAAGCTGCACTCTCAGGTCAAGTTGTCCAAGGTAGTCCTTGCTCAAAGGGGAAAAGTGAATCATGTCTGTGATATAGGACTGTGGTAACATAAACTTGGCAGCTTAAAAGAACATAAGTTTATTTGCTCACAGTTTTGCTCACAGAAGCCCAAAATCAAGATTGTCGGCAGGGTTAGTTCCTTCTGGAGCCTCTGAGGGAGAACCCATTCCATGCCTTTCTTTCTTCTCTCATGGCTGCCAGCAATTCTTGGCATTCCTTGGCCTGTAGTAACATAAGTCCAGTCTCTGCCTTGTCTCCATGTGGATCTTCACCTGGCCCTCTGCCCTTCGTCTCTGTATTCTCCTTGTCTGTCTTACAAGGATACCAAATCTAAGTCATTGGATTTAGGGCCCACCCTAATCGAGGATGATCTCATCTTGAGATCCTTACCTAATTACATATGCAAAGACCCTTCTCCCAAGTAAGGTTGCATTCATAGGTTTTGAGGTTTCAGACTTGAATATATCTTTTTGGAAGGACATAGTTCTACCCACTACAGTCAGTGGGAGAATATGTTTGCCTGCAGAACATGATCTGATGGGGTCTTAAACGTGTAGAGCTGGTGGGCTGCCCTACATAGACTTAACGTATTCCTTCCCCTGCTTATTCATGTTCCTCAGACACATACCCCAAAAGATGGGGGCATCAGGGGAAAAGATGTAAGATGACAAATATTGAGAAAAGGTTTATTCACCATTTCCTAAAGACTTGCCATCTCATCAGCTGAACTCTATTTCCTCCTTCAAGAGAAAATATATGCTATTCTTGCCCTCAGGAAATGTGTGAACTGCCTGAAATATTTTAAAAGTAGGTCAGAATTAAGGCACGGTTAGGATTTGGGTCTTAGTCTACCCATTGTCTATGCCTCAAACAGAAAAGCATGTTGTATTCCTGAAATGGATCAGTGCATTCCAGGAAGTGATCGATAGCCAGGAAAACAACCAAGGACTCTGGAGCGAAATGAGAAAGTTGGCCTAAGGTCACTACTACAACCAGAGAAGAATAGAGGAAAGGCCAGCCTGGGTCATGATTCAGAGTAAGGATAACTGACCTAGCCAAAGGGAAGGATAATACCTAGGATCTGGGTGCTACTATATTCCCAAGGCCTAGAAGAATGACTTTCCCATCAGAGATGTTCAGTAGGACTTGTTGAGTGAATAAATGATTCTCCAGAGATGGAAACAGAAGGAGAAGGGAACTGCGGTCTTTTGTTCTCCTGTGTATCCTTCCTGCATACCTTGGAGCCATCTAAAAACCATTCTAATTGCCCGTGTTGTGGCCACCAGCCCCCGAAAGACACATGGACCACCAGAACTCAGTGAGTTATAGGAAACACTCTTTATTCAGACAGCTGGATCTGCCACGGGTACGCAGACCCCAAATTAAGCAGCCCCGAAATATAGAGGTACAGGGTTTTTAAGCCCCAAATCCCATTCTTCATCCTGTCTAAACACAAAGGGCTATCTTTCTTCTACTCATTACCTGTCAACTCACGGGCCAGGTGTGTAAGCGGGGTTACAGAAGCAGAAAGCTTGTTTAGAATGTTATGTTCCTATGGGTAACAGCCTATGTTTCTATGGACACAGCCATGTTCTCATGGACATAGCCAAGCAGTAATTTTCCTGCAAATAATAAATTTCTAGCAGTCATTTTTCAGCCATTACATCCATTAGTGTTGCTTTTCTTTTCTGTTTCCTCTTCCCTGTGCCTAATTCACTGGGTTGTTGTGAGAGACAGTGAGGCAATGTGCATGAAGGGGTTCTCTCTCTAAACACTGAAGTTCTACCATGTGAGTTGTCTTTGCTGCTAGTAAACCCTGTTCTCCGTGTTGGAGTCTTCTGTTAAATGCCACTACTTTACTGATTAAACAATGTCGAGTTAAGTATCCAGGGAGGCAGCATTGTTATTAGAAGAGATGACATAACTTTCCAGCTTGTTTTGGAGGACCAGAATCTTGCCCTATCACTTTTCATTCCTCCTGTGTCACTCAGCTGGCAGAGTCTGGGAGGCCCAAATTGACTAATGCAACCACCCCTTTCCCCAAACTGACCTACTATCTCTTGGTGCTGGGCAAGCCAGGAACAATGTCATCAACTCAAGTGGGTAAGAAGAGATGAGACACAACACTACTGTCTCCCAGAGGATGACTAAAAATAACCTTGGTTTCCGAAGCTGCTGCATCACTCTTCTCTCTTACTGTTGGCAGTGGAAGAGAGTTGGAGGTGAACACCTAGACCCAGTCTGGCCTTACTCTGTGTTATATTTCAGCATCTGAAACAAGTTGCCAAGTGGTACCCCACTGGCTGCTTTCAGCTTGCAAATATGTTTTGTCCACATAATGTGTTTTAATATTAAAACTAGTTACCAGCACTTTCAAACCTTCAGATTTCATATAAAAATCTGGATGTCTAGCACCTCTTGAAAGCTTGGAAGACCTGGCCACATTAGGCCCACATTTCTGCATGGCAGCAAATGACTGGAGCTAAGCAGTAACTCCCAAAAGGCAGCCCATGCATGCACTCTAGTTGGCCACCATCAGGGCCACTCAAAATATATGCTTATGCGGTTCTGGGGCCCATTGCTAAAAAAAGGCAAATGAAGTCAAAACGTGAATAAAGGCCATAAACAAACCCATATATCTTTAGGAATTTATGATGAAAGTGGCCTTTTGTATCAGTAGGAGGGGTTGTATTATTCAATTAATGGCACTGGATCAATTAGCTATCTATCTGGGAAAAAATGAAGTTTGAGTCCTAAACAAAAACTAAAAATATTGGGGGGAAAAATAGATTTTTGTGATCATTTTTGAAGTGGAGAAAGTCTTCCTAACCAATATATGAAATTCAAAAGCCATAAAAGAAAAGGTTAATATACCTGGTTACATAAAGATTCTAATATCTATGGAAAATAATGCCTCTAAAAAAAAGTGCAAGATAAATGACAGCTTGGGCAAAAATATTTGCAACATCTAAAACAAATATGAGGTATCTAATTTTTTTAAAAAACGCTTGCAAATTAATAATGAAAAGAGCAACCAATTAAAAAAAAAAACGAGCAAAAGCTAACCATAGAAGAAAAATAAACGAGTAGTTATGCTTAGTGTGGTGCTCATGTGCAGCTGTGGTGCGATGAAAGAGCACCGGACTTGTAATCAGATCAGGGCTACCAACTTAAATAGATTTACGTTATTTGAGAGTTTATTTTTTTCTATCCTGCATGTGGGAGGAAAGTGCCCAGTGATCCTGTCTGGATTTAACAAATCTTACTGATAAGGAGATATCGTAATTACTACATTAGTTTTGGGACAGCTGTATTAGTTTCCTAGGGCTGCCATAACAAACTGGGTGACTTAAACAAAAGAAATTTGTCTCACAGTTCTGGAGTCCAGAAATCTGAAATCAAGGTGTCAGTAGGGTTGGTTCCTTCTGAGGGCTGCGAAGGGGAATATATTCCATTCCTCTCCCCCAGCTTCTAGTAGCATCAAGTGTTCCTTGTCTTATAGATGACATTCTCCCTGCATCTTCATATCATCTTCCTCCTGCCTGTCTGTCCTGTGTCCAAGTGTCCCTTCTTTAAGAGCTCCATCATATTGGATTAGGGCCCATCCTAATAACCTCATTTTAACTTGATCATCTTCAAAGACCCTTTTTATTTTTCCCAAATAAGGTCACATTCACAGTACTGGGAGTTAAGTCTTTATCTTTGGGAGCAACACAGTTCAACTCATAGCAGCAGCCAATCAGAATGACAGTTTTTTAAGAGGTGATTTTTATGAGGCATGGCAATAGTTGTAGTCTTAGAAGACTTACAAAATCCCTTGGTTCGAATAACACTTGCAAGGGCAAGTGTATTTTAACAGAAAACAAGAAATCGGTACCAGTAAAAAGCATGTAAATCTTCATTTTGCGCAGGAGAAGCAAGTTAATATTCTTGAGAAGAATCCTAATACCTTGTTCAACTTAGTTTTATGATATAGAGTGGTGGGTCTCCTTCCACATCTGCAGGAGATTATTGACATATCTTACTGAGATTCCTTGTTAATTACGAAGACTTGTATTTTTTAAGGTTAATCTCAGGAATTCTGTTATGAGACCCATGGAACTCAGTTGTACTAGGAAAAATAAATAGAGAGAGGGCTAAAGAAAGTTTTACTTAACAGTGAAATAAGAATTCTGTAGCATTTTTCTTCGGTGGGTCTCAAACTCTTCCTCTACATATAAACCAGATATGCAACCTTGCACAAATCCCCTGAACTCAAAGCTCATCTATAAAATGGGGATGATAGTTCCAACTTCATAGAGCTGTGATGAGGTTTATTAAGGTATTTATGGGCACTAGGGGAGGGGCACTGTTTTCCCTCCAGTCTAGGGAGATTTCATAGAGTTCAGTCTCTACCAAGAACAACCAGCCAAACTAGGGCAAAGTCCTTTCCTACAGAAAACAAGAGAGCTGGAGGCAGAGCAGCAGCCGAGTTGGACAAGTCCTATCTGGTACTTGCCTGGGTCCTCGATCCCGGCTTCTGTCATTGACACAGTTCAATACAATGTCCTTGTGCCACAGTGCCTGTGCCTATTCACATGGGTAGTCACATTCCAAGCCACAAGCCAGCCCTGGAGCCCTGGGTCAGGACAAGCTGAGCACTTCAAGGTCAAGTGCACCCTTGCAGTTCCTCATCTACTCCTAGGGTTCAGGAATGCAGTGGAAAGAGCTATTCCGATCTTCAAACACATTTCTGCCTTTTGTTTTTTCAAACCGTGGTAAGAACGCAACATGAGATCTACCCACTTAACAATTTTTAAGTGTACAATACAGTATTGTTAACTACTGGCAAAATGTTGTACAGCAAAGCTCTAGAATTTCATCATCTTACATAAACTGAAACTTTATGCCTGTTGAATAGTAACTCCTTCCAGCACCTGACAACCACCATTCTACTCTCTGCTTCTGTGTTTGACTATTTTATGTATACCTCATATCGATGGAATCGTGCAGTATTTGTCCTTCTGTGACTGGCTTATTTCACTTACCTTAGTGTCCTCAGGGTTCATCCATATGGCAGGATTTTCTCCTTTTTTAAGACTGAATAATCCATTATATATACATACCACATTTTCTTTATCATTCATCCTTCAATGGACATTTCATTTTTTCTACATCTTGGCTGTTGTGAATAATGCTGCAGTGAACATGGGTATACAAATATCTTTCTGGATCTTGATTTCAGTTTATTTGGATAAATATGGAAAAGTAGGATTACTGGATTATATGATGTTTCTATTTTTAATTTTTTGAGGAACCTCCCAGCTATTTTCAACAGCAGCTGCATCATTTTACATTCCCACCAACAGTGGACGAGAGTTTGAATTTCTCCAAATCCTTGCCAACACTTATCTTTCTTTGTTTTTGATAATAACATTCCTAACAGGTGTAAGGTGGTATCTCATTGTAGTTTAATTTGCATTTCCCTGATGATTGGTGCTGTTGAGCATCTTTTCATGTACCTGCTGACCATTTATATGTCTTCTTTATAGAAATGTCCATTCTAGTCTTTTGCCCATTTTTTAATTGAGCTATTTGGTTTTTGTTTGGTTTTTTTTCTTTTTGTTTGTTTATTTGTTTTGCTATTGGGTTAATATTTTGGATATTAACCTCTTATCAGATACATGGTTTACACATATTTTCTTCCATCCCATAGTTAGTATTTTCACTCTATTAATCATTTCCTTTGCTGTGAAGAAAGAGATGGGTTTTTAGTTTGATGTGGTCCCACTTGTTTATTTTTGCTTGTTATCTATGCTTTTGGTGTTGTACCCAAGACATCATGGTCAGGGTCAATGTCATGGAGCTTTTCTCCTACGTTTTCGTCTAAGAGTTATATCATTGCAGGTTTACATTTAAGTGTTTGGTCCATTCACCTCTGCTATTAACAGAGAAAAAAATAATAACTTTATTTTCTAGCAGAGCATTCCACCCATGTATGGAAGTGCTTTAAAAACTGTAAATAGCTACACAAATGCTAGATGATATATTCTATGTATTACTCTCTGAAAGATCACCAATGCACCCCCATTCGCTAAGCCAAAAAGGTCACCAGTGCACCTCCATTTGCTAAACCCGATGGCCCATTCTCAGTTCTAATCCATCTTGACTTCTTTGTAAGGTTAAATGCACTTCAGCCCCTACCCTACCTACTTTTTGATTTGCATGAAACTGAACTTTAGTGTTTTTCTTTTACCTATGGCCATCACTCATTCATTCTTCTGTCTCTGCTACTCTTTCTTTCTCTTTTGAGATAGTTTCCCAAGAATCTTACTTTTTCCTTTCTCATCCTTGACCATTTCTTCTCATCTGTTTCAACTGAAAGACTTTTTTGTGCAAGACTCCCTTTACCCTCTCCCAAGCTCCAAACTTCTAACTACTTATGGGCGTCTCAGTGCAAATAATCACCTAAACATACTGTTAAAAGGTAAACTGAGGCACACTAATATTTTTTTTTTGAAGTTTATCTGAGCAAACATTGCTTCAGATTGGGCAGTGCCGAACTGAAAGTGATTAGAAGCACTCCACCGATGGGAACTAGGGACAAGGTTTTATACAGAAGCTGTGGAAGCAAAGCAAAGAAATTATTTGATTGGTAATAGCTTAAGCAGTTGCCTTTTTTGAGAAAGCCTAGTTAGTTATTTGTGATTAGTTGTTTGTTAAGTTTTATTTTTTCAGATTTGAGTGCATTGACTCTGGCTTAGGTTTTGGTTCGCTTATGTAGGCTACCAAGGCATTAGAGCCACCTCAGTCTAATGGTCTCCTTGTTTAAATACTTTAACAATACCCTTACTTCTGTGTTCTCTAATACTATGAATGGCACCATGTCATCTTCAATGTCTGATTCTCCCTCACTGCCCATAGCCAATCATTGGCTAAATTATGTCGTCCCAACTAGCGGCAGATTATATTTTCCAAATATGGATGCACCCTCTATCTATAACACATGTTTTTCTAAAAGTCCATTAAGAGATGGTTGGGTTTTTTTTGTCACCTCTCCTTGAACCTAAGTAGGCCTTTTGTTCCTGCCTTAACCAATAGAGTACAAAAGAAGTAATGGTATTTGTCTCCTGAACCTAAATCACAACCATGAACCATGGTCTGAGGAAGCTCACGCAGCCTGTGGAGAGGCCTACATGAAAAGGAACCGAGGCCCCCAGTCTTCAGCCCTCACTAAGCTCTTAGCCAACAGCCAGACCAACCTGCCAACCATATGAGTAAGCCATCTTGGAAAGAGGGTCTGCCAGGCCCCATTTGATCTCCCCCAGATGATGCTGTATGGAATAGAGATAAGCCCTGGCCAAATTTCAGATTCATGTGAAAAATAAATGATTATTGTTTTAAGCTACTTAGTTTGAGGGTGATTTGTTATGCAGCAAGAGGTAACTGATACACTAACTAGGAAATGTCTCTTAAATCTATTATATCTTTCCATCCCCCCAGATCAGGCCCTTGTTACTTTGCTTATTGGAGACAACCTGCCTGTGAATTTTCTAGAAGTAAAACTCTGCTCAAAATAATAGTTAACACTATCAAATGATGATTTATCTACAGTGCTGTTTTAAATTTATTATGATGTTTAATAACAAATCTACAAGGTGGTTTGGAGCTGAAAAAATGAATTTAAATAGGTGAAGTAACTTAAGGACTCAACTTCTCTCTTTTATAAAGGAGAAAATGATGCTCAGAAAGGTTACATATAGCTTGAATCAAATCTAAGTCTTTCTAAGTTCAAGATCAGTGCTTGTAACCACTTTTCCTGCTCAAGAATTTTCAGTGGCTCCTATTGTTCACAGATTAATGACTTAAACCTGACTCCAAACCTGATATCCAGCTGGGACACAATTTGATCCCAACTACCTTTGCAGCTTTGATATTGTGGCCTCAGGTCTAGGTATGTGAATTTTTCAGTTGCACTTGTTCTGTGTGGGTGGTGGAAAGAAATTCAGGCTGTTGGCTGATTTAGACCCTGCCATAATCACTTACTCTTTACAGGACTTGGTTTTCTCATCGAAAAGTGAGGAACAATTGAACCAGCTTGTATTAAAATTTTCTTCCAACAATAACAATGTGTGGAAATCGTCCTCTTGTATTTTTGTGCTTCCTGCCTCTCCTAGAACCCCAATGCTTGATCTCTCCCTCAGGGCTCATGTCCCCACTTCCAGAGAGGTGCAAGATGGGAGACTGAAGTATCAACACTTGAATGAATGTTCTCCATTTACCACTTGATCACAATTAGCTTTATGTTGTGGAATAGAATCTGCTTTTCTGTAGCTCTCAGAGAACAAGGAAGATTTTCTGCTGCTTTTGAGATTCTATTCCCAGTGGTTTTTTAAGGCTAAGTATTGGAATGTCATTAGTTAACACTGAGAGGGGGCAGAGGAGGCACGTGAGAAGCTCAGACTTACACTCTTGCTTCCAAAATATTTTGCATGCTTTCTGGGTATTAGTGCAATAGACTGTTAAATCATGGTTTGCCAAGGCTGGGTTCAGTCACTGCATGTAGGCCAATTACCTCTGCACATTTATTTTAACCTTTTCAGATTTGATGGCTTTGGGTTATAAAATTTTAAGGGAGAATGTTTTGGAAGAGTTTCTGTTTAAATATGTGGTTGACACATCTTTCCATTTGTTTTGTGGAAGTTTTACAGAAATTTATTTGAAACCCGAGGTACTTTTAAATATATAAAAAAAAAAAATGAGCCTTCCCAGATTCTTGCTCAGAAAGTTAACTGATAGCAGAGTAGTTTTGCCCCTGGAATCTTCTAAAATTTTTCCAGAATTCTATTCCTTTGAATTTATTGAAATTTGATTTCTTTTTTAGTTTCTGTTTCCTCTTTATTTTTGTTATCTTGGTGCTAATCTTTGTTTACCCAGGTTCTGAAATTTTTACCCCAGAATTAATAACCCCAGATGGTCTGCTCTACTGTGTTTTCCAAGCAAACAAAGTAGGCAGGAAATATGAGCTTCCTGAGCAAATTGGCTTTCCGTTTTAATATAAGACTTTAACTTTTAGAAGGTTGTTTATCTTGTGTCTACTCTTCTTATTTATAATTGATTAAAGATTTATTTTTAAGGTTTGGGTTTAATTAGATTTTACCTTTTTCCACTTCAAATTTGGTCCTGATATTTTGCCTTGTGCTTCCCCAAGTCTCCTTTGTAGACTCTATTGTTCTATTTAATTTGAGCTGCTAAATCCTTTCTGTTGACTAGCTCTTTGCTCAGAATAACTTCTCCATACCTGGGACTTTGGCCTAAGATTTCTTTTTACTTTTAGGCACCTCCCTTTACATTATACTGTGAGTGATTATCAGATGGGCTCTTGTGAGCCTTTCCTCTTTGGGTTTTGCACAAACAGGGCACTCCTAACTTTGGCAAGTAATTAGTGACCAAATGTTTGCTTCTCTGCTCCCACTACTACACCTCAGCACTGAGTGTACTGTTCTTTGAAGGACATCACCTCTCTTTATGCCTATCTTTCTCCTGCAATGAAGAGAATCCTGGGAAATGGCTCTCTTAGATGTAGGAACCACTAAGATTCTGCCCCAACACATAACTCAGATCATCAATAATAACCTAACTGCCTTCCAGTCCTGAAACACCACTGCCTCTCTGCCCAAAATGGGGTAGAGCCAGTCCAGACACCTGGAATCCACCACTCTTCCTCTCCAGATGCAGATACTGTTTGTATCAGGAAGAGAGATTCCTTCCTGAAAAATCTATTGTCAGTCTTTGGTTTTCTGCTCATCTCTCCTTACCCACCCACTTCTCTAGCCTATCACTGTCGTTCATTCATTCAACGTTTATAAACACCAGCTATGTGCCGGACATGGTGCTTGTCTTTGGAACTACCAACAAGTGAACGGTCATGATAGAGAGTGCTAAATGTTGACATAGGGCACAAAGCAAAGACTTATGGGTCTCTAAAGGGAGGCTCAGTGAGAACTCGACACAAAGGTCACCGAAGTTGAGTTTTGAAGGGTGGCTTGGATTTCACTGGCGAACATTCTCTATCCTGCCTACTTTGTATTAGGGGAGTTCTTGCAAGGGAAATAGACTTGGCAAGATCTTCAGTAGAAAAAATAACTGGAAGACACTATCTTAACCCAATGATCATATTAACATCCCCAGTATTGGTACAACTACTGATGCCTCCTGATATAATGCATGGAGAATACAACATTTCTGTGATACTTCTACCAAAACAATGCATTATCTAAATTTAATTATGAAGAAACAAGAGAGAACCCCAGATTGAGGGGAATCCTACAAAATAACTGGCCTGTAATCTTCAAAAAGTTAGTATTATGGAAAGCAAGAAAGACTGAGGTACTGTTTCACTTAAAGTAGGCTAACGAGATATGGCAGCTGAATGCAACACATGATCCAAGATTTTCTTTTGTATAATGGACATCACTGAGATGATTGGCAAAATCTGAATATTGTCTGAAAATTATAGTATTATATCAGAGTTACTTTCCTGATCTTAAGAATTGTACTGTGATTATATAAGAGAATGTCCTTGTTTTCAGGAAATACACATTAAAGTATTTGGGGGTAAAGGGATAACATGTCTGCTACTTATTCTCAAACGATAGAGGAAAAAAGTATGTGTAGAGAAGAGGGGTAGGGAGGGAAATATAAAGCAAATGTAGTAATTTGGGTGAAGAGTATAAAGGAGTTTTTTGTACTGTACTTGCAACTTTCCTATATATCTGAAATTATGTTTAAAAAAAAAAAAAAAAAGAATTGGCAGAGTCTCACAAAAGAGGACAGAGAGCTTTGCCTTCTTGTAATCAGTCCCTTAGGCCTCCGGACCTGTGCACATAGGAATACAGGGCAGTAACTTGCAGTTTGCTCTTGAGCCTGCAGAGGCAGAATTCCATGCAAGCAAGAATCACACTGTCTGAGCCTTGACAAATCTCCTTATTTGGGATCCATATTGCAGATCCCAAAAGGAGCTGAAAGTCCACAAGTCCTGTGCCGTTTCCCTCTCTGTACACAGGTATATTCCAAGGACTCAGTAGAATATAGTGTTCTGCTCAGCTAAAGTGACACGGAGCCCCAATTTCTAACAAATGCCAAGGACAGTTTCTATCCCACTGACCGGCTTCACCCCAAACAATGGTCACCCACTGAGAACAACTCTTCTTTCCCATTAGTTGAATCCTCAGTGACACTCCTTGCTGCAAAACGGATTCTTGGTCTATTTCTGTCAAATGTTCTGTGAAGGCAGAAAATTAAAAGCTTTATGTTTTCTCCATTGTAAAAAAAATTAAACTCCATAACCTCTTTCTTTACACTGTTTTTTGTTTGTTTTTGTTTCTGTTTTTAATCAATAAACTTTATTTTTGAGAGTAGTTTTAGGCTTACAGCAAAATTGAACATAAAGTACAGAGTTCACATATATCTCTACTCCTGCTACATAAGCACACACACATACACATAGCCAACCCCACCCTCCTCATCTAGCACTGGTGTGATAACATTTGTTATAATTGATGAACCAACGTGGACACATCATTATCATCCAAGTCCATAGTTTTCATTAGGGTTAACTCTTGGTGTTGTACATATTATGGGTTTGATAAATGTAAAATGACATGTATCCGCCATTTAATATACAGAATAGTTTCACTGCCCTATCCCTAGTGCTCTACCTATTCATCTCTCCCTCTCTATTCCCAAATACCTGGCAACCACTGATCTTTTTACTGTGTCATAGTTTTACCTTTTCCAGAAATGTTATGTGGTGGGAATGATATAGTATGTAGCCTTTTCAGAATGGCTTCTTTCATTTAGCAATATGCATTTAAGTTTCCTCCATGTCTTTTTAAGGCTTGTGATAGCTTATTTTTCTTTAACTGAATAATATTCAATCATATGGATGTACCAGAGTTGATCCATTCACCAACTGAAGAACATTTAGGTTGTGTTCATTTTTGAGCAATTATGGATAAAGCTGGTGTTATGTGCAGATTTTTGTGTGCATGTAAGTTTTCAATTCATTTGGGTAAATAGCTAGGAGTATAATTGCTGGATTGTATAGTTTAGTTATGTAAGAAACTGCCAAACTGCCTTCCAAAGTGACTGTACCATTTTGCATTTCCACCAACAGTGAATGAGAGTTTCTGTTGCTCCACATCATTGTTGGCATTTGCTGTTATTTTAGATTTAGCCATTTTAATGAGTGTATTGGAGTTTCTCTTTGTTTAATTTGCAGTTCCTTAATGACATGTGGTATTGAACATCTTTTCATACAGTTATTTGCCATCCAGATATCATCTTTGATGAGGTATCTATTCAGATTTTCTGCCTGTTTTTAAATTCGGCTGTTCATTTTCTTATTGTTGAGTTTTTTTAATTATTTGTATATTTGGATAACAGTCCTTTATCAGATGTATTTTTTGTAAACATCTTCTCCCAGTGTGTGGCTTCCCTTCTCACTTTATTGAGGCACTTGGTTTTTACTCACCCTATTAATATTTCTCTGTTTCAGTGCTTACTGTCTACTCCAGTCAGAGACTATAAGCTTAACCAGCAGCCCTCGGAAGGGAGAGGGAGAAAGACTTTTTTTTAAGATAAAAGTTTATTTACTCTGGTGCTCTGAAAATCAGCATGATGACCAGTGAGTCAATTTAGAAAATTTTAATAAAACTGAAGAATGTTCTTTAAGATATCAGGTTAAAGATATGAAGAATATAAATCATAATTTATATTGAGGAAAAAAGACACAAATGTCAAATATATACCTGTGCTGTATTTTACAGTCTTTCCCCTTCTTTTCTGTCAATATTATTTATAAGTTCTTTAGTTATTCAGACTTTATAAATTTATCATTATTTCTTGTGTAATATTACCAGCATCTTCAAGCCCTGCTATCCGTCATTCACACAAAGGTCTATTAATCATATATATATATTGGAGTCATCTTTGTAAGGCAGAACAGCTTTAGATTCACTATCTTTCTTTTTTCCCTTTAATCAAAGGAGTTATGTCAATCAGGACACTCTCAGTTATGCTAAGGTAATAAAGAACCTTTTAATCTTAGTAGCTTGTAACAACTAGACTCAATTCTCACTCACACTACATGTCTTAATCTGCTTGGGCTACCATAACAAAATTCCATAAACTGAGTGGCCTAAACAACAGAAATTATTTTCTTACAACTCTGGAGACTGGAAATGCAAGATCAAAGTGCCGATCAATTAGGTTTCTGGTGAGAGATGGCTTGGAGACAGCCACCTTCCTGCTTTATCCTCACAGGGCCTTTCCTTGGTGCTCCGCACAGAGAGAAAAAGAACAAACTCTCAGGTACCTTTTTTTATAAGGACATTAATTCGATCAGATCAGGGCCCTACTCTTAAGACCTCATTTAACCTTAATTACTTCCAAAAGGCCTCATCTCTTAATACAGTCGCAGAACAGTTAGGGATTCAACATATGAATTTTGGGGGGAAAACATTTCAGTTCATAGCATTACATGATCAGCTATGGGATCCATATGTCCTCATTCTAGCACCCAGGGCGACAGGTCAGCCACTGCTTTGAATATTGCCAGTTACTGTGGCAGAAGGAATGCGATCTCTAGAGGGTTTCCCACTGGCAATTAAATATTCTGGTCCAGAAGTAGAAGTATGTCTCAAAATTTATTGGCTAGAACTAGTCACATGACCCCACCCAATCACAAAAGAGTCAGAAGGTACAATCTTAGCATATTCCCAGAAGGTGAAGAGCTGGAAATATTTGGTGAACAGCATCAATGACTACCATAGAAAAAATAAATGGCTACTGATGAATCTAGCAGGCTCTTTGGCTTAAAATTGCACATATGAGATTTATACACCAATATTCATAGCAGCACTATTCCCAATATCCAAAAGATGGAAACAACCCAAGTGTCCATCAGCAGATGAATGGGTAAACAAATTGTGGTATGTACATAGAATATTTTTAGCCTTAGGAAAAAATAAATTCTAACACACATAACAACACGGATGAAAGTTGATGACATTATGCAGGGTGGAAATGAGCCAGATACAAAAGGACAGATATTGTATGATTCCACATTAGAATTTTCTAACAAGGATATTAAAGCAGCCATCATAAAAATACTTCAATGGGCAATTACGAACATACTTAAACCAGATGGAAAAAAAATAGGAACTCTTGGCAAAGAACTAGAAGATAAATGTAACCACTAAATGGAAATTTTAGAACTGAAAAACACAATAACTAAAATAAAAAACTCAAAGGATGAGCTTAATAGCACTTCTAGGTGGTTTCCCTGGTGTATCAGTCGAGGTTCAACCAGAGAAGCAGAACCACTAGGAGACACATATTATAGGGGATTTCTTTTAGAGATTTGACCTTACATAAGCAGAGAGCCGGTTAAACAGGTTACGTGAGGCTGTTGTTTTTTGCCTAATTTTGGAACCTTAAGTCCTTAGAGTAGGTAGTCAGGAAGAGAAGACTGTCAAATAGGAAAGTGAAAAATAAACTGGAACCTGTGTGACAGAGCCAGAATTTCTGAGGGTGGACTGATACCTATGTTGGTCTCTCACTGCTTCCAAGTCTCCAACTTTGATGACGGGAGTACCCTGCAGGAAAAGCTTCTGCTTTCATCATGAAGTTGAACATAAACTTCACCCAGGAATTGAAGGTGTTGATGGGGAATTTGGCAGGAACTGGAAGAACCATGAGCATGCGGGCTGCCCCAAGCCAACTAGATAAGCCAGCAAAAAAATGGCAATGTGCCTGAACTGAAATAGTGCCTTGCTCCTTGCCGATTTCAATCATGCTGTCCTGTTGTAAAATATGCCTTATACCCAAGATGTAATGGTAATATGTCCATAAATTCATTAATGCTTCCCCTTCAAGTGGGGTTTGATTACCTTCCCTTTGAATATGGGCTGGACTTGGTGGCTCACTTCTAACAAACAGAATATGATGGAAGTGATGGTGTATGATTTTTGAGACTACATCTAAAGGACATTACAGCTACCTCCTCTACCTCCTTGTTTTTTCTCATAGATTGCTTGCCTTTGGTTCCTATGTCATGAAAATGATGAAGTGCTGGTTACTATGTCACAAAAATTCTTGAACAGTCCTTCGTCAACATGGCTATAAATCTAGGCCTCCAGCAAACAGTCACATGGGAAAATCATCTAGGAGGAAGATCTTCCAGCTCTGGTCAAGACTTCAGATCAGTACAGCCCGAGCTAACACTTTGAAAGCAGTCTCATAAGAGATATTGAGCCAGAACAAACAAGCTAAGATGCTCTCAGATTCCTAACCTTGTTCTTTGCCTATAAACCATTTTGTCTAATGGAGTGACTCTCAATTAGATTCACAGGAAACTACAAAGTGTTTAACAGAATTATGTTGGCAGAAACACAATCAGCTTGGTCTGAAAATGATAGAGATGGTACAAAAAGAAAAGAAGGCTTTAGACCCCAAAATTCTACTAGCATTAAGTAGGCTGAGGAAACAACACAGCTGCAAACACAGGCTGCCTTTCATGGAAAAGCAAGGATGGTTCAGAAGGTAGAGCCAAAAGCATAGCAGGAGGAATGATGGAGGATGTACAAATTGTCAATAAGCTCATGAGATACCCTCTTGGAGAAATGCATTAGGAAAATGTCCATCAAAACCACAGTGAGATACCACTTTATGTATATTAAGACAGCTAGAGTCAAAAAATAAATGAACAAGTATTAGCAAGGATGTAGAGAAACTGGAACCCTCACACATTACTAATGGGAGCGTAAAATGGTGCAGTTGCTTTGAAAAACAGTCTGGAAGTTTGCAAAGAAGTTAAATATAGAGTTACCATGGGAGCCAGTAATTACATTCTTACTTTGAACCCTAGAGAACTGAAAACTTTTGTATGAAAACTTGTTTGTAGTAACATTATTCATAATAGCCAAAAGATGGAAACAACCAAAATGTCTATCTACTTACAAATAAGTAAACAATATATGGCATATCCGTATAATGAAATATTATTTAGCCATAAAAAAGAATGGAGTACTGAAATATTTTACAACATGAATGAACCTTGAAAATATTCTATTAAGCAAAAGAAGCCAGACACAAAAGGCCACATATTGTATCATCCCATTTATATGAAATGTCCATAATAGGCAAATCAAGTTTCTAGGGGCTGGAGGGAATGGGGAGTAATTAGAAGAGTGGAAATGCTCTGGAGTTGGATAGTGGTGATGGTTACACAACAGTGAACACATTAAAACCACTGACTTGTGTACTTCAAAATGGTAACTGTTATGGCATGTTAATTATGTCTAAAAGGAAAAGGACTCAGGAAGACTTACTCCTGAACAAAAATAAGACTGTCCTAATAAGGAAATTTTGATATTTTCCCAGCTGGATTTCAGAATTGCTATAGACCAGCTATTCCTGCGTGCCTCTCATCTCCCCTCTTCTAAAACAATAATGTCTCTAATGATTATCTTTTACCTGTCTCACCATTGTGTTGATATGTGGGGGATGTTAATTTGTCTTTTTAGGTCACAGGTAGTCAAACTGAGAGGAGTTGTACTTAAGGAATTATACATATATAATCTCATCTACAGCCGAACCTAATTTAGATAGTATACTAATTTGCTCAGGCCACCATATAAAATACCACAGACTGGGTGGTTTAAATAACATAAATTCATTTTTTCACAGTTTTAGGGGCTAGAGGTACAAAATCAAGGTGTAGAGAGGTTTTGTTTCTTCTGAGGCCTTGCTACTTGGTTTGCATGCAGATGGCCACCTTCTCATTGTGTCTTCATATTGTCTTTCCTCTGTGCACGCACATCCCTGGTGTCTCTTTGTCTCTTTGTATTCCTAATCTCCTCTTTGTAGAAGGATATCAGTCATATTGGATTAGAGTCCACCCTAACAGCCTCATTTTAACTTAATCACTGTTTTAAAGACCCTATCTCCAAATACCCTAGATATTCTGGGGTACTAGGGGTTAGGACTTCAATATATGAATTTGGGTGGTGGGGACACAATTAAGCCTATAAGAGATGGCTAATGTATATCACAAAGTCACTTTCTCCAATTAAGACAGAAGTATCTAAGACAGAGATTATGACATCCCTTTGTTTTGTATCTCTTCCCCAGGATGACTAATTCAACCAGTCTTCCAGTCTATGGCCATGCCATCCTCAATGTGCCCAATTTCGTCTGATCTCGGAAGCTAAGCAGGGTCATGCCTGGTTAGTACTTGGATGGGAGAGCACCTGGGAATACCAGATGCTGTAGACATTTAAAAAAATAAATAAACAAACAATTCTTCCAATAAAACCGTACAAGCTACCTCAGGAGAAGAATATAACAGGGACAATGAGTAGGGATTTGTGGAATGTCTCTTCTGCCTAATTTTCTTTTCTTTCTTTCTTTCTTTCTTTCTTTCTTTCTTTCTTTCTTTCTTTCTTTCTTTCTTTCTTTCTTTCTTTTTGTTCTGCCTAATTTTCAAACCCATGTATTGGATTCATTGCTCAAAATATTTGCTTGGAATGAGGTTGGAAATTCCACATCTTCTAGTCAGCTATGGTAAGAAGAATAATCTTAAAAAACTCCAATAGAAGTCAGTCATATATAGTAGCTTGATGCATATGAAATTGCCAACATTTAACTGCTAAAACAGTAGTATCATATAGATCAACCTAATAATACATATATTTTTACTATATGCAGTCCACTCACAATTTGTCCCTGCACTTCTCCAGCTGGCTGGCATCATGGTTCCATCTGGAGAGATATTACATGACAAAGATCTGTTGTTAAGTGCTCTCCTGGGAGGCTACCTTTTCTGTGCAAGACATTGGAATCCCAATAGTCATTGCTAGCACTGTCCAAGCTAGCTGCTGCATATCTTTGTGAGATTGAGTTTATAACCAAAAGTGCAACTTTTCTTTTGACCTTAGGCCCAACCCTAATGTTTCCTTTCTTATCATGTTTAATTCCTGCTGTTACAGGGTAGAAAATATGTGAGGCTTGGTGGAGAGCTATAGCAGCCAGAGAGTGGGTGTGGTGGGCAGTGGTAGAGGTAGTGAAGTTGATGCAGTTGGTAGTGGTGATTGTGGTGTTAGTGGTGGTGGAGGTGAAGGAGATGGAGGTAGAGTTGGAGTTTGTGCTGGCAGTATTCAAGCACAGGGCTCTATGAGTTATCAGTCATCTGAGCTGGATGCAGAGGGTGGGCCTGCTGCCCAGAGCACATCATAGAACCATACGCCCTATAGTTTTCTCATTGTTTAATCTGCCTCTTACCCTGGGGTCATTTTGCTCTTTAATTCTTCACTGTGAATAATTATACCAACAAATTCATAAGTGATATCTCTCTCCTGATCACTTCCCCCTACCTACTAACAAATGTTGAAATGGGGTAACAAAGTTTAAAGAGATTTAGCTCTCAAGAGGGATTTACCTGTGTACAACTATGCTGTAGGAGAGGTTGGACAGATTTGGAGAGTTTGAATAGGAGGGTGCCAAAACACTCCGAGCCAGAAAGAACTGGGAGACAAACTTGTTCTTTCTCCCTTCCTCTCTAAGATTGTCTTGTCTCAACAATTGCCAGACATGATATACAAGAGGCATACAATTTATTCCACATCACCCAAGTTGTAGGTAAAACAGGGACAAGAGGGGGAGGGGAAAACTTGTCTAAAATCCTTCCTTTCCAATTACTTGCAGTGAAGAGGGCCAATATCCTCAAGGGTTGTGGGAAGAATGAAGAAAGCAATTCAGGTGAATGGAGTTCCAAAAAAGGTTACTGAGATGACTTCTCTTACTCAAGATCCAGGACTTCTTCCTGGTTGACAGAGGCGTTTGAGACGCTCTGATCATTCAGAGAGCCTGACCTGGAACTGCTAATGCAGGGCACAGTGCTGGAGAGATGGCTCAGAATCAGACTCCAGAAATGTTTATGGTCGAAGTAGCAAAGGAACGCTGGAAATGAATAAGTGGATAGGAGAGGAAAGCCGGAGAGTGGGAAGAAAGTGGCAAGCAGGGTGAGGTCAAAGGGAAGATAAGTCCCTAAGAACCTATCCCTGTGGACTGCCAGCCCCCTTTCTCTACATTTTCTCTGCCCTGACCAACCCATGTCCCCTCTTTCCCAGGGCCCTCCAGGCCACTTACTACAGGTGACATATAGGACAAACACCACCCAACCAATGAAATAGCTCCAGCCGATAGAGATTGATAAAGTTCTCTTCAACTCGAAGATCCAGATGTTAATAGGAAACAACAAAAGGGTGAAGAAAATGAAGATAACTAGGAGACAAGAAACAGTGAGGTCATTCTCACATAAGAATTCTATAGGGAATCTTCTCATCTGCTGAGCTACAGCCACAAACTACAGTTCCTATCAGTGCACACAGAGTGCACAGCCCCAAAGGTTCATGGGAATCAACTGCTCACCTCCACCTCTCCAGTGACCAGGAAATGATGAAAATCAATTCTTGGTCAACAACTACCAGTCTGTTCTACCATCACCCACAAAACCTCTACCCCATTCCCAAAGAAAGGAAGACAGAGAAGTGCCCAGAGAGATGTGGGTTAGGGGAAACTAAGGACATTTTCCAGAGCTAAGGAGCACATTCCCAGAAGCTCATGACAATCCCAATCCAGCCATAGAAGAGCAATCTCTGACCAGGCAAGTATGCCAGGTGCAACCAGATGGGAAAGATGAAGCCCAGCCCCAGGGTGAGGCAGAAGGTTATCTTGGCCATTCAAAAAACTGGATCATTTGTCCACAGTTTAAAATTTTCTGGAGAAAAGGAGAAAACAGGATGAATTAAGAATTCATAAAAGATAAAACATAATCAAATGAGAAAATACAAGAAAATGCTCAGGCCCATTAATAATCAAAGAAATGTTCATTTGAGATAACAATAAAATATTGCTTTCACTTATTAGACAGGCAGAGATTTTTGATATGGAGTTCATTTGATAAGCCTGACCGTATGAAAACAAATACTTCAAAAATAGGCAGAGGACTTGAACTGCAATTCTCGAAGAAATCTGAATGTCCAATAAACACATGAAGCTCAACACACAGAATTGCAAACTAAATGTGATATTTTTAATCTATCAAAGATCAAAACAGAAGTGATGATATCTAGTGTAGGAAAGGATTTAGAAAAAAAGAAGTGTTCTCACACACTGCTAATGGGCAGCATATCTGGTGAGTGATATAGCACAAAATGTAGAAAAAAAAATCTTAATTGTTAAGGCCCTTTGACTCAGCAGTGCTTCTTTTCAGAATTTGTGTTGAAGAAATAATCCAAGGTCTGCACCAAAGTCTATGTACAGGGGTCTCCTTTGCAGATATTTCTATATCCAACAAGAGATTTATTATATAAATTATAGTGTACCCATAAATTGGATTATTATGTGTTCATTAAAAATGATGATACTCCAGATGATTGTCTCCAAATAAAGTATCTCTAGAAAGAAAGGAAGAACTGGGAAAGGAGCCTAAAAGCCAGAGGTAGAAGGCTCATTTCACTATGTAATATTCTGTATTTTTGAATTTTCACTCTGTTCATATGTTACCTAATCAAATAAATTTTAAACATAGGTGATGTTATGGAATAATTATTAATGATATGAGTAAATGCTCATAACCAAAGAGTTTGCAGCACAGAGCATGTAGAGTAATTATAATTTTTTTAAAAATAATATTTATATTTATTAAAATAAAAGTAAATAAATGTATTTGTATTTATTTTATGTATACACAAAAGATTGGAAGTAAATCTATTGTAATGTCAATTGTGAATACATCTGTATGGGGAAATTTTAGGTGATTTTTGTTTTCTTTTTTAAACTTCCTGCATTTCCCACAAAAACTGTGCAATTTGTTTAAATCAGGAAATATATATATTTAAATTTAAATACATATATTTAAAGTTAACAGTCAATCCTACAAAAGTACAAAGAAACAAGACTTCTCATACATTATTAGTGGAAGTATAGATTGTTATCATACTTTTTGAAAGCAGCATGGAAAATGTTATAAAGAGTCTCAAAATATTTATACTCTTTGATCCAATAAACCCACTTTGGGAAATAAACCAAAAAATTACTTTTAAACACACACACAAAAAACTTTATGATTAACAAATTTTGTTGCTCCTTTTTCCTCAAATATGAAATTGGAAATAACATTTGCCAAGAATAAGAAAATAAAATAGTTAAGTAAGAGGTGAGAAATCTATCAAGTTGAGTACTATAGTCACTTATGATATAGAAAAGTTTATTATATCTCAAAGATAATTTTAAAATAATATAAATTAAATAATAAAATAATTTAAAAGATATATAATCATTCATAAAGAATTAGTGCAACTCTGTAACATTCACCTAAAAATTTTTCATAGCCTGGAAAAAATTGAGCATTCAACACACCGCTTCTAGTGGCTGTCTTTGAGTAAGCACCATAGAGAAACTTAGGTGCTAACATGAGTTGTGGAACTAGACACATGTTTATAATTCTAAACACGCATTAGGTTTATCCATATGAATTTCTCTTTTTTGTAAATGAAAAGCCATTTCATGTGGTTCAATCTAATAACAAGATACTTAATCTGAGTCTCAATTTTCTTATCTGTAAAATAAGGATAATTACTTCTATTAGGATTGATTGAGGATTAAATTGAGCAAATACAATATGTGTGCAATAAATAATAGCTTTTGTTTCCCCAAATCCAATAAAGATATATTATTTTCCCAACAGAAGAAAATAATAGCTGTATAATCTTTACTTTTTTAAGATTAATAAGAATGAAGAAATGGAAATGAGGGATCGAGAGCTTTGGTTTTCCACGAGATCTGAAATGGAGAGCTCAAACCTCAAAAATGAGAGGACAGCACAATGGGAAATTAACAAGAATGGGGGAATGAAGTGGCTGCAAGAAGTCAAGAAGCAAAGGACAAGGAAATCAGACATGGATACCCAGAGCTGGCCCAGAAAAGCAAAGCCTGAAGCCGAAGGGAAGAATAGTGGCTGGGGCCAGGGCCTGAGGGACTCCTCTCAAAGCTGTGTGTTTGCAATCCTAGAGGAAGAAATCCCCCCTCACTGGGGCTCTTCTCCCAGGATAACAGTGAATTATGTGATTAATGAGTGATTCACATGCATCGCAAATCCACGCCCTTCGCAACATTTTTATAGTTCAAACTTAGCTACGAGCCTTATCAAAAGCAGTAACACCTTCCATTTGGTCGGGATTTGGCCAGGCTATAATGATCCTTGGCGGACTCAGTGCCACTGGAGCCATCTTGCGGGCCAAAACAGTGGGGATGACAAGAAGAAGGGGGTAAGAATATCAGGGCGCAAATGGAGAGGCCAAGGCAAGCTGGAGGCCTGGAGTGGGATGTGGGGATGAAGGGTCTCGCCTTTCCTATTCTCTGAGTTAACGGCTCTTGGATTTGCAGATTTGCAGGAGCTCTATGGATATCATATAGGCCAATATGTAGATTCTGTTGCTAACATATGTGGGCCAGCGCTGGAAGAAGCTGTTCTTAGAGAGGTACAGCCATTTCTTGGAGAAGACCATGACCAGCAGCAGAAGGAAGGCAATCAGGCTGAGCTCTAAGGCCAGCACTTGTACCTTCCAGTAGGAGCTGTGTGTGATTCTCCATTGCAGGGGCAACAGAAAGTTCCAGCAGTGCACCCTGGGCAACAACCTTTTTCTGTTGTGGGTAGAGATGGAGTTCCACAACCTCGCCTCAGGTTCACTGCCAACCCCTTATCCTTCCCAACCCTCCCCTTTCTTTCCAGGCTTCTGATGCTCATCACTTTCTCCTGATCCAGGGAACTCACTCCTAATATTCCCTGTTCCCATCTTAATCATCTCCTGTCTCCCCTTCTATCCTCCACTCCATCTTTTCCTCCCTGGCTAGGCTCAGTTGTCCCTCATCTTCAAAATATTTTCATCAGGCAGAGCAATTGCCACCACAGGGCTGGGGACCTGGGAAAGAACAACTCAGTCGGCATGACAGGCCCCCTAACTGCCATGAAATATTCCTGAGGGGCAGCAAATGAGAGAGGAGGCCCACACCTTCGGCTCCAACTCCCTTCTCAAAACCCTGCTCCTCAGGTCCTAACTCAGAATTGTGCCTCCATTACCTCCCTTCACCTAAGAGCAATGGTCTCTAAGAGTGTCTTCTTCTCTTTCCATTTCCTCTTCCCTAACCCCGAGCCTAAAAGCTCACTAGAGGAGGGAGAAGCAGCTTGTTTCCAGAAAAACATTTGGAAGTATCTTCCAGATGCGTAATCACTACTTCCCCCAACCCCTTCACCGCCATCCCACTACTACTCACTTCTGGTCAACAGTTGTCATTCCCTTCCCTCTTCTATCTTTTTTCCTTCCTTTTTTCTCAGCACCAAAATGGGGGAGGACATAGAACAAGACAGAATATACAGGTGTCACATAGTCTGAGGAGATTTTTCTAACTTCTCTTTTTAAGTTATGGAAAAAGAAATCTATGTCACCTGTGGCAGCCCAATTATAGTGGCTTCCAGACCTGTTAGACCCTGGAATTCTCATGGAGAGAAAGCCTTTCAAATTTGGGATGTGAGTTTGAATTCCACCAGAGTTGGTTTACTTTGCGGAGACAGTGATACATGTGATTAAAAACACAGGCTTTAGGGTCCAACAGGCAGAGGTGTGAATAATGGGCCTTCCTCTTAATAGCCTTGTGAACTTGAATAAGCCATATAGTCTCTTTATGCCTTGGTTTACTCGTCTGTAATACAGGGACAATAATACTTGTCTCAGACTTGGTTTGAGTGTTGAACGAGATAATGAACAAAAAGCATCCATTGGTTCATAGTAAATTCCCAGAAAGTGGTAGTTATTATTGTTAAATTATAATTTAATTGTTTTGCACTCTTTCACTAGCAAACAGAGAAGGAGCAAAAGCACAGAGGTTTGTGGCAGATATCCTTGCATATTAATGGCTACAAGTGATGGAATAGAACCTAAATTAATTTAAGCAAAAGGGGAGTTAATCATAAACCCTGAGGTCATGCGCACAACTGGTCTTCAGGAATGATTGAAATCAAGAATTCGGACATTGGAGATTCAAAATCATGGTGCTGTTATGGTTGGGATAAAGGGGTGAAGGCCTACTTCCAAATTACAGACTTTTTGCTCTTTCCTCACATGGAGCTAGGGAGCTCTGTGGGCTCTCTGTTATAAGAGCACCAATCCCATTCATGAGGGCTCCACTCTCACAATATAATCACCTCCCAAAGGCACACCTCCTAATACCATC
This sequence comes from Rousettus aegyptiacus, assembly GCF_014176215.1. NCBI lineage: Eukaryota > Metazoa > Chordata > Mammalia > Chiroptera > Pteropodidae > Rousettus > Rousettus aegyptiacus. The sequence goes on from NW_023416309.1 coordinate 72,858,064, forward strand.
AGGTTGGGTGGGGGGAGAGTTTTATAACATATGGATTTGAGGGAACACAAACATTCAGACCTTAGCATTCTGAGTCTGTTCTTGCTTCTCCTTGAACATCATGCTCTTCTTCTGCAAACTAACCTCCTCCTCATCTCTGGTCCATATAGTGAGACACCCAGAATATTCACCATTGGCCATCAGAGCAGAGACCTCTCGATCTCAAGTCCAAACACTCTTTGGCGCTTCCAGGGACAAGTATCATCTCTAGAACAATCAGCCATGGTCAGGGGCACCTTGGTCTGGAAGCTGACCCATGAACTGATGACAGAAAGAGAGTCGGTGGATACATTCTCTAACTTCCTCGGTCATAGGCTAGGATAACTCTGATGAATGTTCTGCACCAGGAGGGAGCAGTGCTGGAAGACGGGGCGCTGAGACTCCTGGGAATGTCATTCATGCAGAGCTAGTGATCATCAGGATTTTGTTTCCTTCCTTAGATCTGTTTTAGTTTTTCCTGGAGTTTCTAAGTGTTTCTAATTATAACAAGCAGTTCTTACAGCAAAACAAAACAATATGGAAGAATATTGGAAATATAGTGTTTCATGAAAGACATAACTCCCAAAAGACTACATCATAAATATGATACCATTCTTATAGAGCACAACTTAACAAAACATTTGTTTACGCATACATATTATGACTACATGGTTTTTTTTAAAGTAGTGGAATGATAAACACAAAATATAATATAGTGTCTATTTCTCAGGGGAAGCAGGGAAATAGGACAGGGAGGATTACATTGGCACATACACATTACTGGCAATAGGTTATTGGTTCCTGATTTGAATGAAAGGTACACAGATATTCATTATATTAGAAGCATTTATAACTAACATATTTCATATAATCCTGTGAATATATCAAATATTGTTTTTCAAAGGTAATTAAAAATAGTTCAAGAAAGGAAATGTAATCTTAGTGATTACTAGCTCTGTAATGAAAGATATTTCTGTGTCACAATACATAAGCTAAACACTGTTAACTGAGTTGCAACTTTTAGAATCAACAGATGGACAAAGCACGGAAGACTCGACTACAGCTACAAAAGTAAACATAGTTGTTATCAGTCTTGAGGTTGCCCAAGTAAAAGCCTAGAAGAGGTAAACTGGAAGATGAAAAGAGGAGAAGAGAGCTGAAAGGAAGGGTGGGGAACCTGACAAAGGGTCTCCACATAAGATTGTGCAGTATGTGCACTGCACAAGAGTGCTGAGGGGGCTAGTGAGAACTGAACTCCAGTCTGTGTTTTGTGTAACAGATTATGCCCCTCTAAGAGAGCTTCATTGGCCTAGAAGAAGAGGCACTTTGTTTTATAGTTTGTAAAGGTGTTTCTCTGCCCACCAAGTCAATTACTCCTACATCTATTCAGAGGGGCTATCTTTTAACCCCAAGGTTAAAAGCACAAAAGTGCCTTATGGGCTAACAGCAGTCCTAAGCAAACTATCTTGTAAGGCTGTGTATCAGTGAGAATTCTTTGACTGCAAGCCCAAACCTAGACTAAGTTAGGCAAAAAAAGAATCTATTGGGGCAATACTGAGTAAACACGGACTCAAAGAGGAGGCTGAACATCCAGGCCTAGAACTAAGTAGAAATCAAGGGAATGTGGGAAGGTGGATGTTCTGACTGACAGTCCACCAGAACCAAATGGACGTAGAGAGGAATAGTTTCCCAAAAGGAAGGAAGCCAAGCATTCGAAAAGCAATGATAACTTGCTCACATAGCTACAGAGTACAGTCAGAATGGGGTCAAGCCCAGGAGGTTTCTGAAAAGGAAACTCCCCACTGTTCCATTGGTAAGGACGAGTGCCTGGACATCCCTCATAGGATGATAGTCTTTTAATGACTGGACAAAGCCAACCTGTGGAACAAGGACTTGGGTTTACACAGGCTTAATGGTCATTCCTTGATTGTCCATGTAGACTAGTTTTGCTGCCTGTATGGCATTCAGAAACAGCCACACATCAGCCCAGCTCACCCCAGAACACATGCCAGTGTGGATCGCCTTTGCAGTGAGCTCCCAGGCTCCTGGCATTGCTAGGATATTTCAATAGCCAGAGTTCACAAGCTGCAAGATTCCCTCTCTTTTGCATCTGTGAAGTATAAGTCCTTCTTTCATGTGGGCCTGTCATTTTGATGTCCTTCAAACTCTGATGTATAGACTGATGACCTAGGCATCTTCTTAAAATGCAGATGCTACACTTGTAATAAGCTCCCAAGTGGTGCCGTGCTGCTGGTCTGATTGATGATCAGACACCAAGTAATGAGAACTGGGTTATTGGGCCCCCTCATCCAGAATGCCTCTTGACCTTCGGGGTTTGAGCACACAGGAAAATGATGGGCAGACCTGCTTGTCAGTGTGTGTCCTGCTTGCTTGGCTCTGCCTCTGTAGGAAATTAGATTGCTTTTTACATATCAGCTAAACAGAAGTGGGAAGGAAAAAAATTGCTGCTGAAAACAAAACAAAAAGTGACTGCAAAATTAAGAATTTCTGCTTTTTGAAAAACACAGTTAAAATAATGAAAATACAAGCCACGGACTGTGAGAAAATGTTTTAAAATCACATATCTGATAAAGGACTTATATCCAGAATATATAAAGAACTCTCAAAAAGCAATAATAAGAAAACAGCTTTTTCGCAATGATTCACTGCCAGAACACAGGTATTGCGAAAACCATCGCTAAATCTAAGCCAAAATGGGAAAGGAAAAACTCATATTGACATCATCGTCATTGGACAGACACGTAGATTCAGGCAAATCTACCACAACTAGTCATCTGCTCTACAAATGTGGTCAGATCGACAAAAGAAATATTGAAAATTTTGAGAAGGAGGCTGCCGAGATGGGGAAGAGCTCCTTCAAGTATGCCTGGGTCTTGCATAAACTGACAGCCTAACGTGAATGTGGTATCACCAGTGATATCTCCCCGTGGAAATGTGAGACCAGCAAGTATTATGCGCCTCAGGAAGACACAGAGACTTTATCAAAAACATGATTACGGGTACATCTCAGGCTGACTATGCTGTCCTGATTGTTGCTGCTGGTGTTGGTGAATTTGAAACGGGTATCTCCAAGAATGGGCAGACCCATGCACATGCCCTGCTGGCTTACACACTGCGTGTGAAACAACTAATTATTGGTGTTAACAAGATAGATTTCCTCATATCTCTTCCCTACAGCCAGAAGAGATATGAGGAAATCATTAAGTCAACACCTATATTAAGAAAATTGGCTACAGACACTTTTGTAACAATTTCTGGTTGGAATGGTGACAACATGCTGGAGACTTGTGCTAACATGCCTTGGTTCAAGGGATAGAAAGTCACCCGTAAAGATGGCAATGCTAGTGGAACCACGCAGCTTAAAGTTCTGGGTTGCATCCTGCCACCAAATTCAACTAATAAGCCTTTGTGTCTGCTACTCAAGGATGTCTACAAAATTGGTGGTATCTGTACTGTCCCTGTGTTCTCAAACCCAGCATGGTGGCCACCTTTCCTCCAGTTAATGTAACAATTGAAGTAAAGTCTATTGAAATGCACCATTAAGCTTTGAATGAAGCTCTTCCTGAAGACAATGTGAGTTCAATGTCAAGAATGTGTCTGTTAAAGATGTTTGCCATGGCAATGTGGCTGGTGACAACAAAAATGACCCACCAATGAAAGCAGCCAGCAACGTAGCTCAAATGATTATCCTAAACCATTGAGGCTGAATCAGTACCAGATATGCACCTATGCTGGATTGTCACATAGCTTACGTTGCTTGCAAATATGCTGAGCTGAAGGAGAAAATCCATTCTCATTCTGGGAAAAAACTGGAAGATGGCCCAAAGTTTTTGAAATCTGGTATGCTGCCATTGTTAATATGGTTCCTGGCAAGCCCATGTGTGTTGCGAGCTTCTCTGATTAACCTTCTCTGGGACATTTTGCTGTTTGTGACATGAGACAGTTGCTGTGGATGTCATCAAAGCAGTAGACAAGAAGGTAGCTGGAGCTGGTAAAGTCACCAAGTCTGCCCGGAAAGCTTAGAAGGCTAAAAATTATTATCCCCAATACCTGCCATCCCGGTCTTAAGCAGAACAGTCTCAGAACTGTTGGTCTCAATTGGTCATTTAAGTTTAATAGTAAAAGACCAGTTAATAATTATAATGCATCGTAAAACCTTCAGAAGGAAAGGAGAGTGTTTTGTGAACCATTTTGGTGTTTGCGTGTGTGGCAGTTTTTGTTTTTAAAATCAGTACTTTTTAATAGAAACAACTTGACCAAAAATCTGTTATAGAATTTTGAGACTCATTAAAACAAAGTTTAATGAGGAAAAAATAAGAAGAAAATAAACCACCCAGTTTATTAAAGGCCAAAAGTTCACCAAAGAAAACACTCAAGTGGCCAATAGGCACACAAAAAGATACTCGGCACCGTTAGTCATTAGGGAAACACAAATTAAAACCACAATGAGATCCCACTACACATCCATTTGAATGGCAAACGAAGAAAATAAAATTACTTTTCTGGGTTTTTATGTTGTTCCTTGTGTTTGTCAGCTTTTTAAAATAAGTGATTTGTTATTTTTATCATTCTAAATAAAAACTCACTTTTGTATCCAATTTTTAATTCACATTTTGTATCTTTTCTTTAAAAGGACCCCATAAAATCTGAATTCAACCCCAACCCCTTCCCACACAAGGCAGCTTGAGATTTCCAAAAGTGGACAGAGTGGGAAAAGGCTTCCAAAGTGAAGAGGAGAGTGATTCCAAGGGCTGGGGTAAGGGGGTAAACAGATTGGTGGAAAAGAGAAAATAGAAAATTGGGGCAAGGAGGAGTGAGATGGGACTCCAGAAGTCAGTGGATAGAATGTGGAGCAGTTTGGGCTTAAACACTAAGGCAAGCCTGAACTACCAGAGACAGGCATGCGTGCAGAGAACAATGGAAAACGCCAGCCCTGCTTGCGATCCTTGGGACCTGAGCTCGGAGATGCCAAGTTGGGTCCGACGTCAACCAACCAGCTAAACCCGAGCCCTGGGCCTCAGGAAGGTAGAGGAGGTTTCAAGAGACTGGCGGGTGAGTGGGATCTTAGGAGTAGAAAGGTGAAGGCATCTGGAAATCCACCACCCCCACTGCGACTCAACGTCTTAAGGATTCCTCCGCGGAGCCGCGGGCCACCGCAGGCCTTGCCTTGCGTGGGAGGCGAGCGCTGAAAACCAGCTGAAGCAGCTGGGCCAGAAAGCGTGCGAAGGCCAGGATTTGGAAGCCCGCCTCGCCTAGCAGATCTGGGTACACCCAGGACAGTGCTAGAGGCGCAAGGCGGAGAGAAGAGGCAGAGCCCAGCCTGGAGGCGGGGCCAATCCCAGAGGGGCCAGGAGGGCCTGGTCATGCCACTGATATTGAGGTGTGTCCAGGCTGGGTTAGAGTGAATTCTCTGCGAGTTGTACCCCTTTATTCCCGCCGCTCCCGCCCATTTGAAGAGGGTGTGCTGGGGAGCAAGGTCGGGGCGGCTTTCCGGGTTCACCAGTCTGGTGGAGGAACTGTCAGAGGAGACAGTACTCCTGCATGGTATGGTGTGCCTGCCTGGTGAACTGGCCATATCCGAGAACAGTAACTAGAAGATATCACGGTAGCTGAAGAGAGAGGCTAGCCACGCAAAAGAGGGAGGAAAGAGAGAGAAGCTTTCAGGAATAGACAGAGCCTGGTGGAGGAGCTCTGGAAAGGACCACAGAAAGTGGGCTAGAGGGTCTGTGCGGCTAGAAGGAGAGGGTACAGAGTTAATGAGCAGGCTGCAGGGAAAGGCGAAGGAGGGGGAACTCCTCTCACCCATCTGTTGCTTGTGGTCATGATTGCAGCTCCCCTCAGATCACCTTCAATAATGGCCACAATGATGTTGACCCAGAGACCATAGAACGACCAGCGCAAAGACAGGTCAGTGCCCTGACCTATCTGGATTTATCATTGACTCCCCGGATATGGAAGTCACAAACATGAGGAGCAGGGCTGTGGGTGGAGAGAGCATATACTGACTCAGAGAGAGAGAGAGAGCGACTCCCAATAGGGCCCAGCTTCCCCAGGCAACTCCCCTAGGCATCTAGAAATCCACCAACCCCACTGCCTTAGATCCCTCAGTAACTATGATTCGGCCACATGCTAGGGCCTTGGGCCTAGTCTCCAACTCCAGTTCCCAGAAGAACTGACCTCCACTCTCAAAGAATTCATTTCCAACTAGTCCCATCCCCCAACTCCCATAAAGTCACATTTAGAAACTACTGCTCCTTTAAACACACAACGCCCCAAAGAGGCTCATTACAGCTCCACCAACATTTATTGAGGGTTTTTCATATGCCAGGCACTGTACTAGGTAAATCCCCAAAGTCGTGAATGTTCCATATGCCAGTGCCTTTCTCCCTCTGAGTCTCCCAGAGTTCTTTCACTTTCTGTGGTCAGCATGGCAGCTTCTATCCTGGGCAAGTTGCTATGCATGAGCTGAAGGGAAGACCTTACGCCAGGCCTGAGCTCCACTAGCCAGCCACTATCTGCTCCACTCTGTCTCCATTCTTCATCTCCTTCTGGCAAAGTATGGGGGCAGTTTATCATCCGGAAGCAGATATTCTGGATAAGGATGGACAGTAACATTGCTTTCTGCTCTCTGTCCACTGCTTGGTCCAGTGTTTCTGTGAGAGCACCAGGATAAAGGCAAAAAGCCCAGGAGGCTCACCAGTCAGCCCATGATCCACAGTTTCATTTCTTCACCCAAACCTAGGGGTCCAGAGTCAGTCTGAAGCCCAAGGCTGAGGCTGGTTGACTGATCATAGTTCGGTTGGGGAATTTGCAGGCAAAGATTATGAATGCCAAGCTCTGGGCCAAGGAGAAGGGCCTGCGGGCTTCAGGGTGCCTCAGACCCCAGCTACTGGCCATCTTCAGTCCCTCAGGCTCCTCTGCCAGGATGCTTGGCTGCTCCATAACATCATCACTCTCTGACTGTCGTGGAACCCTGGCCTCCAAGAGACTCAGGGCCCAAGGCTCTCATACTCAGCTCTGGCATCTGGCTGCCAAGCCACACCCAGCACATTCTCCTCTGGCACTCAGACCTAGTGCCTTTCTCTGGGAGAATAATAGTTCTTCCTGGGTGAACTATTATGGGTGGCAAGGGAAGAAATAGAGTACTCAGTCATCTGGGAGGGGAACAAGATAACACACCACGTCCACAGATACATACACACATATATGCACACGAACACACACATGCACACAGATCCTCTGAGAAACGCATTCTGGATTCTTCTAGAAGAGAAGTGGCTTGAGAGGACACAGGGGGCATTCAGGAATGGAATCTAATACTTTCTAGACTCAAAGGGCAAGACTAATCTTTGCTGTGGAACCAAGTAGGGTCAATATTTATCTCTTGGGTCCAGATCACCACCTTCTTTGGCTGGATGGGTCCCTGCCAATTGCTGTTGGCTATTTTAATCCTAGGACTTTATCTCCAACGCGGCTGTTTTTAACTGCATTGACCTAGCTTCATCTTCCTAGGCTGTGAGCATGGCAGGCATACTCATTGGCCGAGGGCTCAGCCAGTTCCGCACTCATTAGCCGCTCTGCACTAAGTTTCTGTCTCCATTGATAACACACTCAAGCCATCCTCATTCTCTCTCATTGTGTGGGCTCGGACAGTCATGTTTGAATTGGCTGCCTTGTCTTGAAGCTTGGTCCCTATTGGATGCCACTAGAGGTAGTGCTTCCACTGACAGCTAACCCAGTGAATGGATGAGCTTTGCCCTCTCCGTGCCACACTGCCTGCATTAGGGTTGAGGGGCACTGGGGTTGCTTGAAGAGGGCCCAACTGCCTCAACGAGCCTCTGGTGCTGGCGAAGGTGCTTCCTCCTTTCATGTTCCCCTGTGACTTCGCACACCAGCTGGGCAGGGAAGGCTCCAGGAAGCCCCTTTAGCCAGCCTGGAGAAAGAGAGAGAGGGCCCCCAGTGGGGTCAGGGCAGGGGACATGTCAGAAGAGAAAGGAAGCACTCTGGGGTCTACTGGTGCTTAATATTTATTGATTGAATAAATAAAAGAATCTCTCACCTTCAGGGCTCTTGTGCAGGTGCTTTGGGTGAGCCCTGGACTCCAGACTCTGTCCCTCGGTCTTGGCTGGTGCAGAAGACTCTGAACACAGATCCTGGGAACAGTCTGGTTGAAGGTGGATGACATTACGGTGGGATTGAGACTCTTTTTAGCTTCTCCCCCATATTTCCCTTAAGGTTCACTTTTCCTTCTCTCCTCCCATTAGGCGTTACTCACCACAATTCTCGTAGATGGTATCTGGGGAGCAGGGAAGGGGGCCTGGGGTGGGGAAGGCTCCCAGCCAGCGCTGCATGTCTGATCTGGTAGGGACATAGGGAGGGTCACAGTTGGCCCAGGAGATCCTACTAGGAGTTAAGCAGGGGCCACGGAGGAGAAATATTGGAGAAGATGGTGGTGGGCTCTGAGAGGTCATGTGGAAGTCCCAAGGATGTTTTTTGAAGAAGACACAACTCACAGGGATGAAGCTTGGAGTAGACGGTGGGTAGGGCGGCCCTGGTGGTTGCTGAGAAGGGAAAGGCGGAACGTAGGGGGTCCAGATGGGTCTGGAACCTGTTGGGCCTGAACCAGGGAGCGATGGGCATAGTCCAGAACCTGTAGCCGCTGCCCACTGCCCAGGGAAGAGGAAGTTCAGAGGGAGAGCAGAAGTCCAGCTGGACTCCTCCTCCATACTCCTGCCTGGGTTCCCAGCCTCCCTGGGACACACCTCTTAGGCTGAGTGATGAGTAGCAGGTCGCTAAAGAGCAACAAACAGAGGGGTGTGAAGCGGGGGCGCGAGGTGAAGAGCACGCCTCCCCTCCGGCACACCAACTCTGTCAGCTCTCCCTGCAATTCCAGACGCCTTGACCAGGAAACCAGAGGCAGGGCCTGTGAGGAAGCAGGGAGGAGATTCTGGCTTCTTCATAGCAGCACCACCAGTGGGGAAAAGAAAGGCGGGGAGCCTGGGCAGAGACTAACCTTGACTTTGTGGAAGCGCAGCCTCTGGGTGAGCCGGATCAGCTCCTCAGTCTGCTTCATGCGCCCCACCTCGGCACTGCAACGCTCAATGATCTGGGTAAGGGGAGCTGAATTACCCACCCCTACTGCTTTCCTCCCCTTCCTTCTCTACCTACCGCCTCTTCACCTCCTCTGGCCTCAGCATCCCCATGCCCACCTTGCTGACAGCACCCAGGGCCTTCTGGGCATTCTCCTGGCGGCTTGACCCCTCCTCTGTCTGGTGCAGGATATTCTGAGGACAAGGAGGAAGGATATTATGCAGCCCTGGAATTCAGAGGGGGCTGCAGCTCAGAAAACCCTTGCCTGGCTTGAAAAAATGCTCACTGTGGAGTTCACAGGGCTGAAGAGCCAGCTTCAACAAGGCTGAGAGACCTCTCCACTCACCATCTGAAGAACGCTGAGCAAGTCATGTTACTTCCCTGAGCCTCAGTTTCCCCGTCTGTAAAATGGGAACAATACCCACCTAGCCTACCAATAGCAATGTTGTGAGGATTCAGCAAGGTAATATATGTAAAATACTTAGCATAGTCCTTGGCACATAGTAAATACTGAAAAGAAGGTTGCTATTATTTTAATAATTATTAATAGCACAGTGGTTAAGAGTGCCTGGACTTAAAATTTACCTCCATCAATTATTACTTGTATGACCTGCATCAAGTTATTCAACTTCTCTGTGCCTCAGTTTCCTCGTCTATAAAGTGGAGTCAATGAAGGTGCCTACCCTCGTACAGTCATTGGTAAGTTTAAACAGGTAGTACCATGCCAAGAACAGAGCATTCAATAGCTGTTTAACTATTAAGATTATGATTATGGTTATCTTGCCTACCCTGGGGACATATAAAGCTGAACAAGACATAAAGACACTGACCATCTGGTTGGGAACTCTTCACCTTGAGATGCCCACACCAGGTGACTTGGTTTAGGGAGAGGTTTCTACTCTGCCATAGGAGAGTGTTTCTTAACCTTTTCTTTTTTCCTTCAGTACCACTCTGCTATGAAACCTTTTTAAAAATTTTAATACTGCAAATATACTATATATCTATTTATGTACTATGGCCCTTCGAAGTATCACAACCATTGGAATATTTAAGATTTTTCCACCCCTCAAAGAATAAATTTTTGCCTCCTTGGGGGTGATATCACCCCCCTGGGGAGGCATGCAGAGAAAGATACAGCTGAGGAGACCTCAAAGACCACCCACAACATTCTCCCTAAGACCCTGAGAGAGAAGGGGATTTGCCCAAGGTCACTCAGCTAGGGGCAGAGCCAAGTCGAGAACTTATGTCTCTAGCCAGAGGCTCTTTTCCTGAACCCAGTTTGCTCCTTGAGACATCTGGGTAGCTCCAGGCAAGGTTTGGTGGGTCCTAGATGAAGAGGCTCATATTAGGAGGTCTGATTTAAGGGAGTCGTGTATTCGTGGTGGGGTAAGAGGTGGTGATGGCCAGGCAGAAGGCCCCAGGAGAGTTCTCCAACTGGGTTGGTGAGGCAGAAATGGCCAGGCCAGAATAGTACCTGCAGCAGCATGCGGAGTCGTGTGATGCGCTGAAAGGGCAGCAGCAGAAAGGATGGCAGCGGGAGCCTCTCACACTTGGGGAGGCTCTGCAGCCGCCGCAGCTCCGCGGAGAAGCGCATATTCGTGTCCCTGCAAAAGCAGACCCAGGCGGCTGGCATCTGCCTCAGGGCTCTGATCCCCCAGCCTCCCTTGGCCTGAACCCTAACCCTGCCCCCCAGCTTCCTCCCACATGTGTGACCTGCCTCTGGGACACTCACATAAGGCGACTGTAGGTCTCTTCCTGATACTGCTGGTTCCGCACGTAATCCACATACACTGAGAAAGGACCCACAGCATGGGCATGCACCACGTCACACAGGTCACTGATGTGGGGGGAAGAGCGCACACGGGACAGTAATGTCCCTAGAAACCTGAAAGAGTGGAGGAACAAGCAATGAAGGACAGAAAACCAGGTCTCCTGGGTTCTTGAGGGATGAGCTGGGCACTAACTGGGCCCATGGAAGTGAGGCCTTGGGACAGGGCAAAAGCTAAGGGGCACTCAGCAGCCCAAGACATGGTTTGCAGAGAGGACAGGACATCACTGACCTCTCGCTGACTTCCTGAACTCTCTGAACATTGGAGAAGAGGGTGTGGTGATCCCGGGGGGTGAGGGTGTCCCTGAGAGCCTGGCTCAGCACAAAGGTGTCAGTCAGCAGCCGCAGGGAGCGCAGGTAGGAGGCCTCAGATGTCACCACCTCAAACAGACTCTGAGGAGGAAGGGCAGGGCTGTAGTGGAAAGCCCAGTTCCCAGCCAGTTCAAGGCCCAGGTCCCATTCCTCCCCTACACCAGATCCCAGGTGTGCCACCTCCTGCATGCGCTTTTCCTGGGGGCTGAGGGTGTCCAGGAGGCCACTGGCTCGCACAGCTGGAAGCTCCTGCCACAGAGTGTTGCGAGGTCCAGGGGGCCGGGTGAAGGTGGTAGTTTCTCCATGATTTGTTGGAGAGGGACCTCCATCATCACTGACTCCCCACAGCTCCTCTGACAGCACAGCTGCTCGGTAGGTCTGGTATAGGGGCTCTGGAGAACAAATTAGCACATCAGGGGAGTCTAGTGCCCCAGAACACTTCCCCCTGCTTGATGGTCACAGCAGGGCCCTGAGGCCCAGAGGCCCTCACCATCCTGCAAGGGCAGCTCCCAGTTCTGCTCTTTCAGCTCCTCCGGTCCTTCTTCATCCCTGTGGAGAAATAAAGGGATGGAGCTCCCCAGAGCTACTGCTGTTACACACCTCCAGGAGGTGCTATTCACATGACAGCGTAAAGGAGTACACAAGATAGTGTAAGATTGTATACAGGGACACTGGAGGCTCCCCAGACAAAACCCCAGATATTTTTTATCTGCCTGTTATATGGGAGGCCCTGAACTAAGTGGACTCTATCCATTCCTGTTATCTCAAATACTGTGTACCAGAGACTTCTAAGTCTTTATCTCCAGCCCCCTCATATAGCAATCTGGAATGTCTGGAATGTCCTCCTATTTGTGCTTCAATAAAACTCAATATGATCAAACCCAAACTCTTATACCTCCCCACCACCTGCGGCTCTGTCTTTCCTGCTCCAGTCCTTGGCACCACCACACACCCATTCATCCAAGCTAAAAACCCAAAAGAATGAACAGCAGTTAATGTTTGTTGAACAAGTGAATGGGCTCAGATTAACTCTGGGGATGGTGGTGAATCTAAGATCATTAACAAGCCCAGATGACACAGAAGAGATGTTCGTGGTTGCCAAATGGACTTGCAGACAATAATTACAATAGAGGCTTAAGATGGGAGAACTAAAATGGAGCTCTTACTAGGGGCCAGCTTTTGACCAATGTCCTACATAACAACTCTGTGGAATAGTTGGTATGCTAACCCTCATTTCACAAATGAGGACACTGAGACCCAGAAAGGTTAAGTGACTTATATAAGATCACATAGCTGATACGGGAGAGAACTAGAGCCCAGCCCTCCTTCGCTCCACCATCGTAGAGGTGGGGTTTAGCGGGACCTGAAGGTGAGTCTGCCCTCAGGTGGGAGTAAGGGTTGGGATGTTTGGTACCTGCCCTCCATGGCTGCTGGAGGGGCATTCTGAGGAGCTTCATCCAGACTGTTTCCTGGAGAGAGAACTTAGAGTGAGAAAACAAAACTCCAGTATTCCCATCTGGGGACGCTAGACTCTGGCCCAAGCAGAGACTGATACTATAAAAACTATAATTCCCATCAGCCCCAAAGCAGCAGCTGGTGAAAGAATGAAAAAACTCAGGGCCTGTTGGGGATTATAGTTTGTTGGTTATCAAAATGCTTCACCTCCACCCTTTCCCTTCCCAGCCAAGGGATCCACTCCCCCAGGCCCTGTACCTATTTGGATTCCATCTTCGGAGGACAGATCAAGATCTTGTTGTGGGGGATCCGCAGAGATGGTGGCATCCTGCTTGACCCGAGTTGGTTTTGGAGGTTTGAGAGGTGGCAAAAGTTTTCGCTCAGCAGTGGAGCGGTAGGAAGTGAGGACCACTGCGGGGTGACTGATGCTAGGAGGGCTGGGGCGGGAGCGAGAGGTCCGCAGTGGGGAGGCTCGGCAGGGGGCCCTGGGGCCATCCTCATAGCCTCCCACAGGGATCCATCGAAGCTCCAGGCCAGGCCGGGCTACATGGCAGACACAGGGGCAGCCAGGAGGGCAGGCCAGGGAAGCATCTGTGGGAAACAGGGTGTCCTAAGGAGAAGACCCCGGGGCCTGGCCCCACCCTGCCCAGACCTCCTTTCTCCCCTTAACCTCCCCAGCAGTGGGAACATGGTCCAGCCCCAGGCATCTATCTCTTCAACCCTGACTCTCTTCAAAGCCCCAGAAATATGGAAATCAGACTTTCAAACACGAAATACATTTTTGAAAAGGTAGCCCCTGAAAGTACCCGGGCTTAAAGCATTGAAAACACAGAGGATGAGCTGAATCGAGCCCACCCTAACCTCATGACATGCTTACCCGGACCACCATTCTCCTGGGATTCCCTTCCAGTGAGGATGCCCTGGGGAGTCTCTCTCTGAGTCTCTCTCTCCCCGTTCACATCCACTCCCCCTTGGGGAGCTGGCTCCATGGTATCTGCAGCCTGGACCCTACTTTCAGCCCCCCACTCAAACCTACCAGCCAGTCTCCTCACAGTGCCTGAAGCCGAGGCAGAGCCATCCCGGGCCAGGACGCTAGGGGCTGTGTGAGGCAGGGGCAGAGGTGTGCGGGGTGACCCAGAGGGTTTGGGTGGGGGGACTGGAGACCTGGGAGCAGGTTCTGGGGAGATGGAGCGCCGGGACAATGGACTGGGTGTGCTGGAAGGCGAGTCTGGGGAAGTCTGGGAGTCGAGGCTGGCTTTAGAAGCTGAAGGGGGCAGAAGGGCAGGGGGCTTGAGGGATGAGGCTGGGGGCTCCCAGAAGATGGGGGTGCATATTGGGGTTGGTGCATCATTGGAGGTGATGGGAGTTTCTTGTGGAGAGGAGCCATTGTGGGGGGACCCTGGGGATTGAGCAGCCCGGGGTCGAGAGGGAGGGCGGGGACGGATAATCCGAGGGGGCTTCTGGGTAGGCGGTGTTGCTATAGGAAGAGATTGGTCTGACATCTTCCTTTGAGCTCTTCAAAGGAGTGGGGTACTCTGCTGGAGTCATCCCCTGAAGAAGGAGGGAGAAAGAGAGACCCTTAGTGTTGCTCTCTACCTTGCCATGGGTAGAGGCCTCCGAGGAGAAATTGTTTGCAAGCAAATCAGTCATGATTTTGGAATCAGGAGGGAAGGCTGATGATTAACTTCCTCTCTTTCCTCTCATTTCCAGTCTTCTCTCTTTACTTCTCACTCCTCCTTCTCATTCCCAAGGTCCCCAGACCCTCCCAGGCAGCCTTTCTTGGCCCTCCCAGCCTCCATTTCTCTCTGTCTTTTGGCTTCTGCTGCCACAATCAGGCCAGAAAAGATAGTGGGGTTGGGGTGGAGGGTGTCTTGATAGAGATCCAAGTTGAGTGGCAGGGTAGGGGGAGAGGGTACAAGAGAACCGCATCAATAAGGGGAATTTAGAGAACTGGATCAGCGGAGACACTACATGTTTGCCTGATGAATTGCGTATTGTGTGTCTATAGTGTGTGTTATCTAGGTTTGTATGTGTGGTTTAAGTAGGTGTGGACACAGCGCCTGTGTGCTGTTTCTACTGCTCTATGAAAGGGGTGTCGTAGAATGTGTTTCGACAGTATATTTGTTATGCACTTACAGGGTAGATATGCAATAAGAGAGTGGGGTATACAGTGTATGATAGTGTGTGGTAGGAGAGGGTGAGAGCGTTTATGTGTGTTATGTGCTGTCTGTATGAGGGTATGTGCAGCGTGTGTGCATCTGTGCACACACACGCCCACGCCTGGGCTGTGAGGGATTCATCACTATTTCCCTGCTCCGACGGGCCCTCCGCCCCCCATTTCCCAGTTCCTCTCTCCGGACTCTCCCTTTCCGGATTATTTTTAGTATCCTTTTCCTGCCATGAAGATTCCTGGAGCCTCTGACCCCAAGAGACCAGGAGGCCCTTGGCATGGTCTCTTGTGGTCCGTCCTCTTATCCTTGAGTGCCCCCTACCCCCCATGTGGTCACAGAGAGAGAGAGACCCCCGTGGAAGCCTGGGGCCCACCAGGATCCCTGGATGGTAGTAGGGAGACCAGACTGAAGACGAGGACCAGTGGGACTAAGACACAGGGGCCTAGGCTTTATTTCCTCCCTCTGGGAAGGCGGCTATAATCCTGAGAAGACTGCAAGGTCAGGGTTGAGAGACAGGGGTGACCCCTAACCCCCTTCTGGAGTCAGCAGGAAAGTCAGACCCCACAGGCCCCAGAGTAGGTTCTTGAGAAATGATTCAGGGTCGGGGCTAGGGGCTGTAGACTGTGAGTCTTGCAGCTCAGTGGCCTCCGTATCCTGGCAGGAAGCCCCTTATAAAGATGACCCAGGTAGTGCCACCATCAGCTGGCCAGCTCTTCCCCACCCTTGCTCCCCTCAGGGATCCCACCCCCCTTCTCAACTACCTTCATTTACTTCTTTTCCCACCCCCAACTCAGGCATCTCACAGGGACCCAGGTACTCAGCCCAAGCACTCACCCTTGAGTCCTCTCCACTCTCAGTCACCTCCCAGGGCTGAGTGAGTAGGAGCAGGAAACAGGAATCAGATCCTCCTCCCAACCGGACACCTCCCCCACCCCAAACCACACCATATTCCACATGCGCACACTGGGGCTCTGGAAGATGTGATGGACCCCACGTCCTGGGTTTTGGAGGTTAACAGGGTGTGGGGAAAGGCCGGAACTTGGGTGTGGACAGTGCGCTGTTCTGTACGTGCATGTTCTGCCTGCATTGCCAGCTGGGGGTGAACAGGAGTCGGGTGAAGATGCGGTGGAAATGGCCCAGGGTTGGACTGACAGTAGGACACCTCTGTATCAGCTAAGGAATGGTATGTGTATTCTTCCACAGTGTGTCTGACTATTTCTCCCACATCTCACCCAACAGCCTGCCTATTCCTTTAGCTTCCAACCTGTTTCCCTCGGTGTGAGCCAGCCCACTATTTCACACCAAAAGACGCCCCCCTCAGGTTTCCTCCTCCCTAACTCTGCAGTAGCTCCCCCTGGATTTACCTTTATCTTTTTGGAAGCAGTTTCTATTTTCAGTCTGTCTTGCCTGCCCAGGCGAACAGGGAGTGTGGGGCCAGGTCTCCGAGTGTCTGTTCCTGTGTTTCTCAGGAGGGAACTAAAGGCCCAGATTGAGATCTCCACAGAGGAAGCCAGTTCCTCAGCCCCACCCGGCCATTGTGTCAGGCGTGTGTGTGTGTGTGTGTGTGTGTGTGTGTGTGTGTGTGTGCTGCGCGCGGGTAGAAGGGAGGGAGAAGGGGAGACGGGGAGAGATAGGGAGGTGAGGAGAGAGGTCTGAGATCTTCCTCCTTCAGGAAGCTATCTATGACTTTGTCGGGCCCCCTGCCTGCTCACCATTCTCAGTCCCTGTCTCTCTGGTCCCAGCCTCTGATTTCCCATGCCTCACTGGAAGGCTTTGATGTTCATTGGCTCGGATTTGGTATCCCTGATGGGGGAGGAGCAGGAGTTTTTCTTACCTCTAATTTGCTCTATGGTTGAGGAGCTGAGTTCCAGGGCTAGGGGTGTGTGTCATAAAAACAACTGAGGGGGTGGAATGAGCCACACCCCAGCCTGGGAAGTAGGGTAGTGGAAGATTGGAAGGGCAGTTATGAACTCTTGGAGCCTTTGCCCATGCTCAGGTGGCTGCATTTGCCAGATCTTTACACACACACACACACACACACACACACACACACACACACCCTTCAAACAAGACACTGGGGGAAAAATCCAGAAAGCTGAGATAAAAATATGTTTTAACTCCTTTTTCTTCAGAATAAATACCAAAGTCTTTACGACGATCAACAAGACCCTATACTATCTTCCCTCCTCTCTAACCTCTCCTCTTAAACACACTTGTGCCTCAGGGACTTTGAACTGGCTATGCCTTCTGCCTGGAAACCTCCTCCCCAAGACATCCCCATGGATGATTCCTTCACCTCTTTTCAGTCATTGCTCAAAGCTCACCTTCTCAAAGAGACCTGTCCCACCACTCTTTAAAATTGCAACCCACAACGTCACACCACGTTCCTGACCTCCCTTTTTACTCATAGCTATCATTCTTATAACATACCATATAGCTGATTATTAAATTGGTATGTTTATAATTAATTATCTTTTACATTAGAGAGTAAGCTTCCTGGAGGCAGGATCTTCATCTGTTTTATTCACTAATGTACCCCAAAGTTCTGGAACAGGGTCAGGAATATAGTGGCGCTTAATATTCAATGAATTAAACCAATTTGAATTGAATCCTCCCCCACAGCCCACTACTCCCCTGACTCTCCTTCCCTACAGATCATTTCCATAATTCTGTTGATTCCACCAATTTCCCATCACACACACACACACACACACACACACACACACACACACACACACACTAGTACCAGGCACCTAACCACCCAGCCCTCAACTCTAGATCTTTCTGAGCTTCCTGGAAGAGGACTTCTCTCCAAGAGTGCCTCAGAGACCTTATCGAATATGCTAGATATACAAATAAATCATTTTGTATAGTTTTTATGAGAATATCTTTATTAGCTTTGCTACTTACAAAAATATTTTTAAAAGATGACTAACCAAAAGTGCTGGTTGTTAGCTGCAAACATGAGTGGCACCTGTACTGCCTGAATCACTCCGAGTCTGAGGGGGATGTTGGCAGAAGAGGAATTGAATAGGTTGGGCCACCCTTGGACCTTTATCTGTCCTTCTTGAGTTGTCTGAGCATATTTCCTTTTCTTCTCTCTATCCCTAACAGAGAAACCCACCTGAAGGCTTTTCACCTGTCTGTCTGTTGGGGAATAGAGGGACTTCCCACACTCCCAAAGTCAGGATGGCATGTTTTAGGGAACGAAAGTTCCCTGAAGCTACACTGAGAATGTTCTAACACTCCTGACAACGAGGTTCCATTGGGCCCACTGCTCAGAGCAACCACAAAGACGAAAACCATGACTTTTCAGATCTATACAAACCACCATCTATTTATTTATGCCCTATCTCATTCCAAAAAGAAATTGAGCTCTGAAAATCACATCATGTTATATACACCAGATTATTTTTGCACATATTTATTGTACAAATATTTCTGCAAAGGTACTGAAGGTTATTGATGTAATGATACAGTCTCCTGCCATCTTCACAAAGCAAAAGTTTTCTATATTTCCATATTCAAAGGCGACATTACAGTTTTAAGTCTGTATTCCGCCTTCTTCTCTTGGCATTGCTGTATAAGCATTTTTTACATTGCTACGTGGTCTTTCTAACTATACCTTTTCTGGGAACTTAATATTGCAAAAACTAGATTTTGCCATCCTAGTAATAGCAGTAAAAGTCTTCTAGGAAACGCTCCATCTCCCACCCCACTCCATATAGTTCCAGTGGAACGGCCAAACACAACAGCCCCCTCGTGGCCACCTACCCGGGTTTGGTCAATCACAGTATTCCATTGCTTTAATCACAGACATTGGCCCAAGAATGATCAAGTCACTCAAGCCAGGAGAGCCTTCTACCCTGGGGCTCTGGGAAAAAACAGCTTTCTCTTTCCTCCAAGGTCACAAAGCAGGAATATATAAATCTCGAGCAATCTGCGTCTTGGCCTCTCTTCCCCACAATAAAAGAAACTAGTCAATAGTGGAAGAAAATGAGCCCAAACCCAAGGGAAACTGAGCCAAGAGATGAGGGAAACTGACATTATCATTTGAGCCCCTTGGACTGCCCAAGTTCCTGAGCCACTGAATTCCCTATTGTGTTTAAGCTAGTTCAAGCTGGGTTTCTGTCACTTACTGCTGAAAGAAATTTGATCATTTTAATTCATTCCCTTGTGCAGGACATTTGGGTAGCTTCTAGTTTTTGCCATTACAATTAATGTTGCAGTGAACATCTTTGTGCAAAACAAAACACTTTCAATTTGAAATATGATTAACAAAGTAATCCTAGAAGCTTCAATGTATTTGGTTTTGATTTTGCTTGAAGATTCTTTTCTGAAACGATGGAGAAGTCCTCAGGTTTTTCTCTCACATTTCTTTACCTCCACATCAGATAGCCTTGACTCTTCTTCACTCACTTGATTGTTAAGAAAGAGTTCATTCTGGAGAGGCACTTAAATTGTTCCTTGAAAATAAGGCAGAGTTTGGACATGCCCACAGGCAAGGCATGTGTGACCATTTGAGGAAACCCCAGAAGCATAGGCACAGTGAAGAGGAAACTAGGCCTATATGGAGAACTATGAAAGGAAATCTTAGCTAATATAGAGAGAGGTATGAGGCTGGAAGAACAAGTAGAGTCCATACAGTGGGCAACCCAACAAGGCAGAACAGACATTGAAGGTTTCTGAGTAGGGGTAGGGGAGTAGACAGAAATAGTTTAAACCAGTTTCACAGCCATTTCCCCCTCTTCTGGAACCAGCATCTGGGTTTCTTCTGGGGATCTGTCCCTCCATCATTCTAGGTCTAAATGGCCCATTCTGGAGAGGAAAGCATAGCCCAGAAGCAGCCAGTTAACACTTTCTCTCCTCCCTAACTACCAAGAATGGTTTGGGAATGAGCATGTGACTAACAGGGCCAAAGCATAATCCACGCAAGACTTCTACTCAAATTATTGGAAAAGAGACTCTACTCTCTTTGGTAGATTATTTTCAAAGATGGCTGCAACAATCCTTCCCATCATAAATTCCCTTTTGCAATGTGGCTTTGCCACTTTTTCCATTAAAAGAAAGAATCTATTTCCCTTCCAATTCAATCCGGGCTGGCCCTGTGACTTGCTTTGATCAAGGAAATTGCAAAGGAAGTGACATTGTTTGTTTGGGGCCTATGCCTTAAGAGGACTTACAGCTTCCTCTCTGTTCTCTTAGAAGCCAGCCACCATATACAGCAATGTGGGTTATACTATTGAATGGTAAGAGGCCATGTGGAGAGAAAAGCCGCTTGAAGAACCAAGATGCCCCAGCCATCATCTAGGTCTTAAGACATGTGAGCAAGGCCATCTTGGATCTTCCAGTCCCACATAAGCAACCATCTGTCACAGAGCAGCCTCACTGATCCCTGCCCAAATTCTTTATCCACAAACTCATGAGCAACAATATGGTCTGTGTTTTAAGCCACTAAGTTTTGAGTTGATTTATTATGCAGCAACAGATAATCAAAACACTCTCTTTCTATTGTGGATGCTAAACTGGTGGAACATAGGCCTGGAGCTGTTGGTAGCCAACAATGATGTGGCTTGAAAATAAAACCAACAAAAGGGAGAGGCAGAGAGAGATGGATCTGGGCCCCTGATCTCATTGGCCTGAAGTCATATCTGTGTTTGCACTTTTCAGTTATGTGAACCAATACATTCCCTTTTTGTAAGCTAGTTTGAGTTGAGGTTCTGTCACTTAAATCAAAAAAAAAAAATCCTTTACAAGGGGAGAAGAGCTCATAATAAAAGACGTGTAGAGTCTATCTGGCTTCTAGTAGGGTTAGAACCTTAAACTCAAGTAGAATCTTTCATGGAGTATAGAATACCTGAGCCCTCTTTTCTATCTAGAAAGCCATTAGCAGTAGGTAGCCTGCCTGTGGTGTGGAATAAACCAGGAAGGGGGCAGTAAGGAGAGGCTGGCCTGCCCTGGGAATCGATACACGTTCCGATCTAGGTAAGGATAGAGGATTCGGTCCAACTGTCACCAGGTAGAGTCTGAGCACTTCAGGTGTAGGGCCTGGAAGCCAAAATGAACCCATCATGTCTAGGCCACCCTAGGCAGAGGTGCAAAAGAGGCACAGCCCAGTGCACACCACCAATCCTCTGACTCATACTCCTTCCATTCTCTGTATTCCAGCTCTTCTCTCAGACACCTGGGACCCACCTTTGTGTTTCCCCTCTATTCCTCTCACATTTGTTTCAGGATATTCATGCCAGGAAAAAAAAAGGTAACAGCTTACAGCAATCAAGACAGCATGGTACTGGCAAAAGAATAGACATATAGATCAATGGAAGAAAACAGAGGGCCCAGAAACAGGCCTACACAAATATAGTCAACTGATTTTGACACAGATGCAAAGGCAGTTCAATGGAGAAAGAACTTTTCTTAAAGAAAAGTTGCTGGAACAATTGGACATCATATTAAAAAAAAAAAAGACAAATTTATACACAGACCTTATATCATTCACACTCAAAATGATCATAGACATAAACATAAAATGTAAAACTATAAAATTTCTAGAAGAAAATATAGGAGATAATCTAGATCACCTTGAGTTTGGCAATAAGTTTCCAGATACAATACTAAAAGCACAATCCATGAAAGAAAAAAAATTGATGTTAGACTTTATAATAATTAAAAACTGCTCTGCAAAAGACACTGTCAAGAGAATGAAAAGACAAGTCATAGACTAAGAGTAAATATTTGCAAAACACATTATCTGATAAAGGACTGTTATCCAAAATACACAGATAACTCTTGAACTCAATAATAAGAAAACAACCCAATTTTGAAATGAGAAAAAGATCTACATAGACACCTCACTAAATGATATATACAAGGGTGTTGTGAGAAACTCCTGCAGTCTTGGTGGGATGCCTGATGCCTGGAGCAACAAGGTCATCAGAAGCAAATGTGGACTTACAGACCAGGACACATTGCAGGGAGGGCGCACACGCCTAACCTATTCTGGGACTTCTTACTCTAGGGACGAGGATGGGAAAAAGTTACCGGAGAAGAAATAGCTGATAACACAGTCGTGGCCCTGAGGCTGAGTCTGGGAAGTGGCTGTAGTTTATAATTGCTAACCTGATAGTAACTAATGATGTTTGGTAAAGCCAGCTTTGTTAGGGAGAATAAAAAGCCATGGAAACAGGGGTGGGGGCGGCTAGCATTCCCATTCCTTGCCATTCCTCCTCTCCCTTATCCTTATTAGTAAAAGCATTTCCAAACTCCGACTTTTCTTCCTAACCATCTCCACAACAAAGGGTATAAATTTTCAGCTGTAAGATGAGTAGGTTCTGGGATCTAATGTACAGAATATCAACATTAACTACAATACTCTATTATATACTTGAAAGTTGTTAAGAGAATAGATCTTAAAAGTTTTCAACACATACACTGAGAAGGTAATTATATGAAGGAATCAGGTGTTAACTTTATTGTGGTAATCATTTCAAAATATATATGTGTATCAAATCTTCAAGTTGTACACCGTAAGATTACATGTGTTATATGTCCATAACATCACAATAAAGCTGACAAAAAGATACACAGGTGGCAAAAAGCATATGAAAAGATACTCAACATCATTTTTTCACTAGGGAATTGTAAGTTAAAACAGCAGGAGATACTAATACACACCTATTAGAATGGCTAAAATTTAAAAATAAAAAAAAAAAACTGATACAACAAATGCTGATGAGGATGTGGAGCAACAATTCTCATCCATTGTTGGTGGGAATGCAAAATGGTACAGCCACTTTGGCAGTTTGGCAGTTTCTTATAAAGTTAAACATGGTCTCACCATTCAATCCAGCAATTGTACTCCTAGGTATTAACTAATTTGGAAATTGATGCCTACATAAAAACCTGCACGCAAATAGTTCTAGCAACTTTATTCATCATTGAAAAATGGAAGCAACCAAGATGTCCTTTAACACATGAATGGATAAACAAACTATGGTACATCCATAAAATGAAATATTATTCAGTGATAAGAAATGAGCTATCAAGCCACAAAAAGACAAGGATGAAACTTAAATGAATATTGTTAAGTCAAAGAAGTCAGTCTGAAAAGGCTATATACCTTGAGATATGATATTTTGGAAAAGGCAGAAATATTAAAGACAGTAGGAAGATCAGTGATTGCTGGGGGCAGGGTTAAATAGGTGAAATACGGGGGATTTTTTTTTAGAGTAGTGAGATTATTCTGCATCATAGTATAATGCATTTGTGAAAAATCTCTAGAATTTACAGCACAAAGAGTGAACCTAAATGTAAGCAAGTTTTAAAAAATCATTTAGGAGGTATTTGTAATAAGTGCATTACAATTATGTAGGAGGTATTTGTAATAACTGTATTACAAATGTATGAAATGACTTTACTAAAAGGACTGGAGGAGAAAGGTGCTGGCCTAAATAACTTTGGAAATGATGGAGTCTCTAAGACTAAAGGCAAAAGGAATTGAACATAAGCACTGTACTCTTGTTCATAAGGTGATTTCCCATGGGGCTATGGGTTAACAATTATGATACTCCTATACATGTATACTGGAAATAAACAATTAAGCAAGTGCATAGCAGATGGTAGGAACTAGGTTACTCACTGTTGGAGTGAGAGTTTACAGGTAAGCACAGAGCGGTGGCTAGAATGATCCACGTAGTAATGAATTAGAGTTGGAGACAATAGTATGAACTCATGTTTAGCTTAATATAGGTAGATGGTTACATATAGAAATATATAGATATATGGACATACATGTGTTAGTATACATATTTAAATACTTTCCCAGCTGAGAGGGCTAGAAGCAACAACAACCTAATAGCAACAAGCACACCCATTGCCCAGACTTTGGTTTCTAATACCATTCTTCAATCGAAGGATGAGGGCTTCTTGGAGAAATGGCTGATTCTAGGACTGGGGCAGGAAATATACAAAATGAGCCTGGAGCATTTTGTATTGCTCCAGAAAGAAAATGCTTTAAAATTTTTTTAATTAAAAAAATTATTGATGAAGCTATGTTAAAGAAACACAGGAATCAAGTAAAAGCACTTTCAAAGGCCAAAGCTAGAACAATTAGAGCAACGAAATAAAGTATATTTGATTATAACCTAAAGAAAGTATACAATAAATATCCATTAGTCCATACTGATTGAAATGGTTCAGTGAATGAATAAATAAATAAAGGATACAAATCTCCCACACAGAATTCTAAATAATTTATGTAGATACTTCTGTCTCAAGGAGGGGGAGCCTAATTCTGCATACCTTAAGTGTGGGCTGTGCATAGTAACTGCCTTCCAAAGACTACAGTATGGAAAGGAGGAAAAAAGAACAGCTTTACAATGGAGAAACCTGACAAACACTGTCTCAATCAGGTGATCAAGGTCAACATCAACAGTGACAAGTCATTTTGATAGTATGTATCTAGTAGCACCCTTGATATGTGATAAATGGCAGTTACTTCTGTGGTCTTCCCCCAAAAAACCTATAACCTCAATCCAATCATAAGAAAAAAATCCAATAGAGGGACGTTGTACAAAATACCTAACCAGTACTCCTCAAAACTGTTAAGATTTTCAAAAACAAGGATATATGACAATTAAATGTAATGTGGTATCCTGGATGGGATCCTGAAACAGAAAGAAAACTTAAATCAAAAATGAAGAAAATCTCAATAAAGTACGGACTTTAGTTAATAATATATCAATATTGGTTCATAATTCCAACAAAATATATTAATAGTTACTAAGGAAACTAGACGTGGGGCATATGAAACATTCATAGTATCTTTACAATTTTTGTATGTCTAAAACGTCTAAAAATTAAGCTTATTTTTAAAAATAACACTTTAAAAGTGGTCTATCCCTAGGCCATCTAATGTTAAAGGTAGAAGACTTAAGCCAGTGATTCTAAAACTTTAGCACACATCAGAATAACCTACAGGGCTTGTTATGTTAAATAACATATTGTCAGGCCTCACTTCAGAGTTTCTGGTGCAGAAGATCTAGGGTGGAACTAGAAAATGGGTTTTTCCGATAAGAACCCAAGTGCTGCTGTTGCTGCTGCTGCTGCAGGGATCACACTTTGAAAATCACTGGTGTAAACTCAAGGATTAAAACAATGAGTAACTCTCCCATTCAGCAGGTGGAGGTATTTGGGGAGCACTCCCTGGAAATTTTCTGAGGACACTTCCAGAGCCCAGGAGAAGTCCCATTATCTACTTTATTCCCCATCCTCCTGCCTCATCCTAAGACTCAGTATATTGGTGAGATAGAAATAACTCAGACCAAGTTAGCAGGGTATCCAAGAATCCCCAGTGTAGTGAAGGAGTCAAAGAGTAAACAATTGCTAATTAAAATGAGACACGTGGGTAAATCCTGAGAAGCAAAGCGGGATGAAAGCGGCTCAAAGGAGAATTTGAAAAGTTTCAAGGGTCAGGAGAGATGAAACTGAAAATGCGTAATGATTTGGAGATCAACAAAAGAAGTGGGCAAGGATATTTAAATCTGGCAGGGAACAGAACACACAACAGGGGTCCAATAGCTCTAGATTTTTCAGAAAATCTGAAAACTGAACACTTGGTAGAAGTCCAATAGTTTCACTCAGGCATGTACAATAGATAATCATCATTCCCATCTTACAAAGAAGATTCTGAAATGTTAAGTAACAGGCTGAGCTGCAGCCTCCAGGCATTCCTGACGCCAGAACCCAGCAGAGTGTGGATCTATAGTTGCGCAATTTCATCCGGCAATGAGCCGAAATAGGAGCCCTCTGCGCCCGTCCAGTACCCAGGGTCCAACCCCTTCTCCCCGTCAATAATAAAACCTCTGCACCTGGCGCTCGTTCCAGTGACCGAGGCAGCGACTCTAGCCGTGAACCTGACCGTGCGCCTGAGCCGTGAGAGCTAATTCCAACTGCCTCTTAGCCGGTTCGCCTGACTGAGTCACGGAGAGCCCCTCCCACCGGTCGCGGAGCCGTCTCGGCACTGATTGGCCGAGGCTCTCGGCCACGACTCTCCAAGGCTCCCCATTGGGCACCGCGTGCCACTGACTGGAATACTGCGGCCCGGCCTCCGCAGGCCATCCTGGGGAAAGCTGCAGCCGACTCCCTCAGCTGCCTGGGGATGTTCTTTCTGGACGGAGTCCCGACTTACTGATCTCGTTGCTGTTTCAGAGACGTTACTCTTCTGGATCTTTTTCCTCCATAACTAGATGGTTTTCCTTTTCCTTCCTCCCCAGCTCTCATTTCCCAGCTTCGCCTTTCCCTTCCCGACTTCCGGCCCCCAGTAGCCGGCCGTTCTCAGCTTTCCAGCTGCTGTCTTCCACCTGCCGTCCTCCTGGCTTTAGCCCCTCTTTGACCTCAACTCCTTTGACCTGTCATAACCTTCTCGCCAGACTCTTCTAACCCCCTCTTTCTATTCTCTTTGCCAGCTCCTGACTCCCAAATTTCATCTAACCTTTGACCTCTTGATATCAGCCCCTGATACTGTTGACTCCCCAGCTATAAAATCCTACCTCCTAAAATCTGGACTGCTGAAACTGAGGTCTTCCCCGTTTCTGAAGCTTATTTTGATTTTCTTACTCCTGGACCAGTTCTTGCTAACGCTACCCCACCATGGACTTCTTGATGAGCGGCCTGGCAGCCTGTGGGGCCTGTTTGTTCACCAACCCCCTGGAGGTGGTGAAGACCAGGATGCAGTTGCAGGGAGAACTACAGTCCTCTGGCACCTACCGGCGACACTACAAAAATGTCTTCCATGCCTTCATTACCATAGGCAAGGTAGACGGCCTGGCTGCCCTACAGAAGGGCCTGGCCCCAGCCCTCCTATACCAGTTTCTGATGAATGGCATCCGGCTTGGCACCTATGGGCTGGTTGAGGCTAGGGGCTACCTACACACAGCTGAAGGCACCCTCAACCCTGCCCTCAGTGCAGCAACTGGAGCCCTGGCTGGGATCACTGGAGCCTACTTGGGGAGCCCTATCTACATGGTGAGAAGAAGGGTCTTGCCTGAGGCCTTCCTTGTGGACCATTGGTGTAGGGTGGGGGCCTAGGCCTTCATAACCTTATACTGAGGTTGGAATTGGATTTGTGTGTAGGAAATGAGGAATTTGAGTATACCTCAACAAGTATAGGGATCAGGGGAAGTCTTGGGCATCACAGAATTATAATCTCACAGTATGCCCCTTTGAGTTATCTGGTTTTGGTGAAAAGTCTGTAGTCTGAGCCTGAGAGGAGAAGTGACAGCTCAAGGTTACATAGCTGCTTATTGCTAGGACTAGGCCTTGCTTGCTGCAACTCCTAAAAAGACACCGAAAGGCAGTGAGTTCTATAGAACGAGAGGCAGTCTGGTCTCACTCCCAGGATATGAGATTCCAGGAGAGTGACATCTCCAAAGTCATCTCATGCTCCCATGAGATGCTCCCATGGGGCTTGGAGACCAGAGAGCAAGTTTTGCAGATGACTCCTCATAACCTACCCCAGAGTCAGATAGTCGTGCTGGTGGCTGGAGGTCCATTCTGGGAATAGGAGCTGGCACGAGAGGCTAGACACCTAGGTTTTGCCTAATGTGAACAGTCTTAGGAAATGATTCTATTCTCCAATGTCTTTATCCTCAACTCCTACCCACAAGGGAAGGGTGATGTAGAGGGAGTGGGGTGTCTTGCAGTGCTAGGAGATCCATCCCCTGGGACTGGAGCCATGGGACACAGAGTGGCACAACCAGTTTGTTAAGTGGGAACAATAATTATTAGATTAAAGGATATTCATTGCTGAACACCTTCAAAGAAGCACGAAGGGGTCAGATATTTGGGTCTCTGAGGTAGAAGGATGGCCACTGGGCTATAGGTTGTGGTAATCTCTCACTCCCAGGTGAAGACACACCTACAGGCACAGGCAGCCTCAGAAATTGCTGTAGGGCACCAGTATAAGCATCAGGTAAGGTGTTGCCATCCCCACCAGAGTCCCTGCCCATTTGCCCTCAGCTTTGTGCCTGCACCCAACAGCTCTAACCCAGCCATGGTTCTGCCTGACCCATCAATTCAGCCCTACTCTGCCCCTAAAATCCACCCAAACCCTCTCTTTTTCTCCCATGTTTCCCAGTTCCTATAGTCTTCTGCACCTATTTCTCCTGCCCTGTTCTCCTAACCTGCTAATGTTCTCACCTCTACACACCCTGACGATATTCTGGGATGGCGAAGGAGGGAACAACGGGGTGGTAGACAACTGAGGGGCCACAATCTGGCACTAAACCCCACACAGAAATGGTTATCTAGACATCGGATGTCTCTTAAGGACCCACCTTCGGCAGTGTTATGAGATGGCAGACCCTGATGCCAAGGTGACTGAGCCCCACCCCCACGGTCTTCCCCCAACCAGGGCATGTTTCAGGCACTAACCGAGATTGCCCAGAAACATGGTCTGATGGGGTTGTGGCGTGGGGCCGTGGGCAGCCTGCCCCGAGTTTTCGTCGGTTCCTCCACCCAGCTGTGCACCTTCTCAACCACAAAGGACTTCATGACCCAGTGGGAGGTACTGCCTGGGGAAAGGGGTGGGGCTACCCTGAGAATGTGGGCAGGGGGAGTGAAAGCTGATAGAGGGGTCAGTGCCAACCTTAGTGTGAGGGAGTAGCTGGAGGGCTCTCTTGTCATTTCCCCCCAGAAGGTGTATCTGAGTTCTTCACTGTGTTAAAACTGGTCAAGTGGAAGCTCCCTAAGTTACCAGCTCTCTGCTATCACCCCAGAGAAGAACCTATCCCTTCTTAGTATTGATTGGCTAATTGACAAAGCTCTTCCTCCCTACTCCCTTAGATATTTCCTCCTCAGAGCTGGAAGTTGACTCTGGCGGCCTCTATGGTGAGTGGCTTTGCAGTGGTCCTGACCATGACACCTTTTGATGTTGTCAGCACAAGGCTCTACAACCAGCCTACAGATGCTCAGGGCAAGGTAAGGAAGTGCTCTGGGTACAGGCAGACAAGGAAAGCTGGTGGGTGGGGAAAAGCAGATTGCTGGGTGCAGGTGGAACAGCCTAAAAGGCAGCCTGCAGAGGTGAGACCTCTGGTACACTCTGATTAACTCCTTCCCTATGCTCTCCCTTGCTCTCAGGGCCTCATGTACCGGGGGATCCTGGATGTTCTGCTGCAGACCATTCGGACAGAGGGCATTTTTGGCATATACAAGGGTATCGGAGCCTCCTACTTCCGACTTGGCCCCCACACTGTCCTTTCTCTCTTCTTCTGGGACCAGCTGCGCATCCTCTACTACACATACGCCAAATAATAGCCACTCTTCCACAATCCACCAAATTGGCATCCCTTGGACACTTCTGCCTCCATTACTATGTCCTGGTGACTTCTGATCAGGTGACCTTTCATCCCTCAGAGGGAGAGAGCCAATCCCATTCCTTATCTTTTTTCTCAGGGTTGAATCACTACAAGGGATAGTTTCCCTCTTTTCTTTGAGTGTTGCTTTAAACCTTCTCTTCCTGTCCTCCTGTACATTTCACACCCCTTCCTCAGGGCTAAACCAGTCACGCCAAAGTGTATTTCCTCCCCTTCTTCACTGCCAGCTTTGGGTCCCTTCTGATCCCATGTACAACTTTAAACTCCCCCTCTAAGACCAAAGGGAATTGGGGGGACCCAGGTTTCCATTTAGATTCAAAGGCACAGAGATTATATTGGTTATAAAGCAAGTTTATTTCTGCAGAGGTGTCTTATGTTTATGCACAGGGAAGAAATTCAGGGAATACATCCAACCCTTTGTTGCCCTTGCAGAATAGGGTCCAAAGTCTTTAGCAACATCATGCAGCATTTCGGCATCTTTACTGGGGACCAAAGATGTTGGGATCGTGAAGGGTCATACTGGTTACCAGCTGTTCAAAGTCACCCAGGCTCCAGGGTGGAAGTAACAGGTCATCAGCACCAAGAGATGACCTATTGTCAGGGCTTGGGAGTGGGGGAACAGATGTAGAGAGAACATCATTCAGGCCTCAAGTTTGGAAGTTCCCACTTCCTGACCCCTGGAGGACTTGAGTATCTGTGACTGCAGACCTCTGGCCCACTCCCACTTCCTTGGAGGACCCCACCTTTCAGTCTTCCTGCTCTCCCCCTCCCAGCTGATTCTTCTGGGGACCCCAGATATGAGCCACATGCCCTTTCTCCTTACGGGGGCTGATTAAAGGTGAGCAGGAGATCAGTCTGGTACTGGGGCAGCCTCAGCAAGGCCTGGTGCAGTGTCACATCCTTTGCTACCTAAAATGATCAGTCAGGATTCTTACCTAATCCCCTAGGGCCACCCCTTTTACCCCTCCAGGACATCTCATTCCACCCGTCCTTACCTGCTGGCACTCTTTAGCTACCTGCTGCTTGCCAGAGAGGACCCAGGCTTCTTCACAGCAGCCCCTCAAGGCCAGGCTCTCCAAAAGGATGGGCTGTACAGCGTCCACTTGCACAGCCCTAGCCTCCTGCACCCCGCCAACGTCCTCAAAGTGGTACCTATAGTTGGGGAAGTAGTGTCACGAAGGGGTTTCTCTCACCGCACCCCCGCCCCCCAGCAAAGCTTTTGCTCACGTCTGATGATTGATAGTTTTGCCCTTGGAGTTCTCTTTGCCCTGATTAACTGTCCAGCCAAGACCCCCCCCGCCCCCCCCCCCCCCACTTCCTCAGATCCAGCCTTCCATTGGTCAGCCTCTGGCCTGCCTTCCTCACCTGGCAGCAGCTTCTCCTCGCACGTGGGCCTGCAGCTCTAGAAGTTCCACAATCAGGCTCTGGTCGGTCACCCGATGGCAGAAAACTTCTTGATTGTCCGGGACGGGTCGGAGGTCGCTGGAGAGAGACAAAGCAAACCCTAGTTGACCCTGGCTTGGTTCCCCAACCAACCCGGTTAGCTTCCATAGGCGCCTGAGCTTTCTCACCTTATGTCAATGGCCCCGGGAGGGAGAGTGGCGGAGAAGGCGCCCCCGAACAGTGGATAGTCTCGTGTGGGTTCCATGGGCCTGAGACTAGGGTATGGGCATTAGTAAGGTTTAAAAGAAACCTACATGAGACCATGTGGCATCACCTTCCAACGTTCCGCGGCAGCTACGAACACTAGCGCGCTTCCTTAGCTCCTGGCCCTTTAAGACTTGGCCCCACCCTGACCCCGCGCTGGCCAATTGGCGCCTGCGCCTTCGGCCACCGCCCAAATAGTGCTGCTCTCGGAAGCCACGCTTTCAGGAGCGCGCGAGGCGGGACTGAAGCGTCGACTAGGAACTAAATCTTCGGTTTAGGGTTTGTGACGTTCTTGTGGTCGCTAACCCGCGCCCGGCAGTCTCCTCCTTTTAAAGGGGTCACACATTCTAAGAATGTTGCTTGAGACCTTTCTTGGTTAGGGGTCGTTGCTCGTCTAAGGAACCAATGTCCAGGTAGGGTCTCAGAGTTAGGGAATAACAGTTTCAAGGCCACCCAGCTCCCTTCCTCCTGGCTTCTTAACAGCGAATGAGCTGCCTGCCGACCAGGCCGCTAAATCCCGGATCGGATGCAGCGAATTAAGGGAACAATGGGGCCAGGTGTGGGACCAGATTAGGATTCAGGCCTCACACCTTCCTGAAATGTACACCCAGTCCCCGGATTTTATATCTAATCCTGCTCAAATCTTCGTTTTGAGAATACAGTGAGGGAGCGGGAAGAGGGGGGTGATGCATATTGCTCCCAGCACACCTGGACAAAAGCAAGGATTAAACTCTCTCTCTCTCTCTTTTTTTTTAATAGATTTTCAGTGGACTTAAAGTTTCTGCTCAATTATATCCTCCCTGCTAATTTCTCTATTCATCTTTGATCCCTAGCACCTGGCAGTGTTTAGAACATAATAGATCCGTTATGTATTGAGTGATTGAATAAACCTAATAGTGTGAATTCTGGGACCCAGGAGATAACCCACGCCCTCAGGGGTTCTAGATGTCACCTAATTCCTGGGTAAGAACTGAGCAAGAGGACTCTCATCTTAAGGCCTCCCTACCCACGGGGTTCCAAGTGCTGACTATACCTCTGGACCCTAATAATTTAGTAACACTGGGGGCAGGGGACACTGGGGAATATCAGGAGTAAAGACTTGGAAATTAAAGGGTGTTTGTGGAAATGCAAGTACAGACACCACCAACTTACTGATTTTTTTTTTTTTAATTTATGATGGTGCAAAAGCCATATGTATTTAATAGAAAATACTTCGAATTTTGAATTTTGGTCATTCACTGGACTAAAAGCGATACGCAATATGATATTCTACAGTATATTAATTGGATCATTTATTAGATGATTTTCCTCAATTGTGGGATAATATAAGTATTTGGAGCACATTTAAGGTAGGCTAGTCTAAGCTATGATGTTCAGTAGATTAGGTGTATTAAATGTATTTTTGACTTAGGATATTTTCAATTTACAATGAGTTTATGGGACATAAGTTGAAGAGCAGTTGTTTATCACTTTGGCAATGGTACAGTGGGGAATGGGTGACAGGCAGGAGTGAATGATGAGGGTGGAGAAGTGGCCACGTGCAGGATTTTTAAAGAGCATACTAAGGAATTTGGACTACTCACTTCTGATGGCTAGCATCAAACTTCTCAACCTCATTCATCTCTAAAACATTGTTAGGATTAAAAGAGATATGAATATAGCTGAACCTGTATCTGTTTCTGGGCAAAAACAGTGGACTAGATTTGATCCAGGATAAATTCTATTGAGTAGGGGACTGCTAAAGACCCCAGAGGGAGAGAAAGAGCCCAGACTTGCGGAACCAAGAGAGCCAGGTCAGAGAGGTCTTCCCCAAGCTGCCCCTCTTTCAGATGTGGAGTGATACACCTCTCTGTCTCCCTCCCCTTTTCTGCTGGCCTGCCATCTGCTCCTGCTCCCCACCTGGGGCAATACCAGTTCTGGCTGCTTTTTTGAGCAGTAAAGTAGATAGGGAACCCTTGGAAAGGGAACTGCAAGGACAAAGATGTTAACAAGAGTCTTGGCACTGGGCACAAGGGGCAGGGGTCTCTTCATGGGCCAAGAGAAGTTCACACTCGATTATGGAGACTAAGGAGACAGCCCCCCAGCTTTCTCATTTTGGATCTCTGGCATGCTAGGCATCATGTTCTGCTATGAGTCTTATACAGCTGGGGACTCCTGGCCCTCCACATTTCTTGAGCTCTTGGGGTATAGGTCAGTTAGGCTCTTCCAGGTGGTAGGAAGCAGACCTCCACAAAGTGACAGAGGTACAGGGCCAGACCTCCTCTGAAGAGTAGGGTTACCTAATATGGTAAATTCCTACTCTTGGCTCCACTCTTCTCTCACCCTTCATCTCTCTCTTTGTGTCTGACCCTTCTAGCCCTCCCAATTGCTGACTTCCCCTGCATGTTCAAATTCAAACTCTCCAAGAGACAGGATCAACTGGGCTGATTAGTTGACATTCAGGCTGAAAGTGCCTATTTGGCCAGCTCTCCTGCTTGGCTACTTCCCAGGCCACTAGCCAGACATGTGAGATACCTGGTCCGGCTAGCTGTAACTAGGATAAAGGGTATCATGGAACAAATCTCATTGGCCAAGATGGCCCACAGCCACTTTTCTCAGGAAGGTATGAGGGTTTGTCCAGCTCTCAGCTCGCTGGTTAAAGCAGGCCTGCAACTGATTGATTCTGTACCCCTGGGATATGCCCTTATCCAATACCCTGCATACAGTTGATGCAGTTGTTTGCTTTGGGGACAGGTGTCCCAGGGCCGCTTCCTCTTTGAGAGAACTAAGAGGTGGACCTCCTGAACTCAGACCAGAGAGCTGGCTCAGTACAAGTCAATACAAGCATCCCCTTGGGAAGAGGTAGGGCAACACATATTTTTATCAAGCAGGAATTTTTAACCTTTTTTTTTACTTCCATTCACTCCCTTGGCAGTTTGGTGAAGCCCTTGAACCCCCACTCAGAAAAATATTTTTAAATTAACAAAATAAACATACAGAAATACAAATGAAACAAAAATATTTAAATATAATTATCAAAATTAAAAACCCAGATTTTTGACATAGTAAAAATGTGCTCCTTTGTTACTACATTTACAAGATCTAACAGCTGGTCTAAAAAGTGTAATGTCAATCTAGTGATGCACATAAATCAGTTCAAGAGATCTGCAACAACTCTTACATGAGGGAGAAAATCTGTGATCGCTATTGTGACAGTCTGGTACAGTGGATACTACTGTGCTTTGTTATCTACAGTCACAATGAAAGGAAATGCTAAATTCCAGTTAAGAGGTCATTGAAAATAAATATAATTTTTCTTCATGCAAGCTGATTGACTGGAGTTTAAGAAACCTGGCTGTGAATTATGTGCCCTGGCTATGCACTAGGCTCAAGGGGAGGATCCGAAAGCAAGTGAAACAGTGATTCTTTCTGAGCCTCCACCCTGAGTGAGGCAAGCAAGGGCATATGGTTCACATCCTGTAATGTGACAGATGTTAGCACCCCCCCGCCTCCCCCCTCCCACACACAGGTCCACTTTACAGCTGAGGAAACTGCCCCAGAGACATGTTCAGGGTCCTGGGGCAATCACTGGTAGCCACAGCAATTTAACCTCAATTCTTCCTTCGTTTAAAAAAAAAAAAAAAAAGGCTATCATGTACCTTGCTGAATTCTGTGAGAAACGGTTTAGATATATACAAGCTGCCTAGCACATGCTTGGCTCCTGGTAGGTGCCATATACAGTTATTGTTTTAAATTCTATTAGATATAAACTCCCTGGGGCAGTGATAGTACTTAACATTGTAGCTAATCACTCAACATGAATAATGAATGAATGCATGCATGCATGTATGCTTAAGGTTCAGTTCTCAGGTGAGAATGCTTAACCACTTGGAAAGGAGTTGTTAAAACAGGAGAATCAAAAATCAGGAATTTGAATTCAGAGGCCCAGATACTTTCAGGGAAACTTCTGCAAACAACTGCTTACACTTAACACAATGCTACCTTTTTAATGAGGAATCCAAAAAGCTTCTGCTGATTTTGATAACACTGACATCCTGACTTGCATTCATTTGTATAGTCCCACCCCTTAAACTCCAATGATGATGAGGAAGGAGGGCAGAAAACATCCCTTTGAGCCCAGATGAGTGACATCAGGCACAAAGTGGGTGAAAGAAGTGGAGCAATGGAACCTTTCTATGAATCCTAACTTTATACTGCAGGTTCTTTTCTCTGCACTACATGCTGCTTCCTGGGCCCATAAAGGACAAAATATGTTACTGCAGAACCAAAAACAGATCAAATAGCATAAGGTAAAAGTGGACAGATTAATAACATTAGCTGAGGTTTCTTTTGGCATTTTGGTCCTTGTCTAAAGGATACATTTGGAAATAATATGGGTGCTTCTGAAGGTGATAAGGAAGAGGTCAGCAACAAACTATGAGGCCCAGATGAGCCTTCCTGACCTGCTCAGCAGCCTCCCTCCTGGGTCCAGTTTCGGGCATTGATGAAGAGTTGGAGCCAGGGGGAGGTGGTCAGAGTGTCAAATGGAGGGGGTCGCCATGCCCATTGCCAAGGCCTCACAGCCCGTTCAGGGTGAGGCATGAGAGCCAGGTGGCGGCCATCAGGAGAGCATACACCAGCTACTCCCCCTGGGGACCCATTGGGATTCAGAGGGTACTGTTCTGTGGGGTTCCCATCATCATCGGCCCAGTGCAGTGGAGCCAAACCCTTGGCCTCAATCTGGGCTTGGAGTTCCGGAGAAGAAAATGCCATGTAACCTGGGAGGAAAGGAGCAGGGGAGTGAGAGCAAAGCTCCTTCATGTCCTCGCCCACCCCCACCTTCAGACCATCCTCCCTGCCTTCCTGGAGCCTGACCTTCACCATGGGCGCTCCACACAGGTAGCACGGCACCCTCCATCCCTCGCAGCATCAGGGCTGGCCCAGGCCCAACACGCACAGTAGCCCAGCGAGACTCGAAACGCCCAGACAGGTTGTGGCGCAGCAGAAGACCAGGCCGGGCTGCCCAGGAATCATGGCCCATCTCCCCTGTCTCCTCATTGGGGCTGCCTCCCACCCAGCCCAGCAGAGCCAGCAGTTGACAGCCATTACACACGCCCAGGCTGAAGGTGTCTGGCCGCTTCCGGAAGCGCCTCAGCTCAGCCCCAGCCTGGGGATGAAAAGTCACAGCAGCTGCCCACCCTAGGAGAGAACAGGGAAGTTGGGGTAAGACTTGGACGGCTGATTTTCTATCCCACTGTTATACTGCCCCAGAACTGCCCCGTCTCAGGTATAAATGTAAGAGAAGAAATGGGTTTAACTGCTTAAATTTGATGTTGCCAACTCCTGGGCCGGATATAGCCCATGTTAAGTATTTTTGCTTGGTCAACAGAGCATTATCAAAAATTTTACTTCCATTGCCTAACATTTAAAAATAAAGTTACATAGAACACTCTGGATTTTTGACTTTTCTTGAAACACAGATCTAGCCATGCCGAGCCAGCTTTCCAACAGGACAATCTGCAGAAGCTGAGTAGCAGCTGCCTCTTTAGACAGATGTGTGCCCTCCAGGTTGGCACAGCCCGACCCAGCTACCAACCTCATTTTAAGTTACCAGCAGGCCTTCTGTTGGGACATGGCCCAGAATGAATGTGCTCACTCTCTACTGGCCTTATGGAGGTGAAAGGCCAATCAATGCCCAGTCAAGGAAGAAGAGGAGCTAAGGCACCTCTTCAAGAATATGTGGTGAGGGAGTGAGCAGAAGCCTGTATACCAACCTTTGGCAGAGCCCAGGACATCTGCGTAGCTGAAGCCACCCACAAAGGCCACACCATGGAATTTGTCCAGCTTGATTGCTCCTGAGCAGAGGTCTTGCATGGTTACATCCCACACCTGGCAGGATGGGGAGGGGAAGTATAAGAGGACACACAGTCCAAGGCCCAGTCCCAGCTCTGCCACCCACACTGCTCACCTCAAACCCAGCCAAGTGGAAGGCATCAGCCATCTCCCTGTCTCCATTACTGCCCTCTTCTCGCAAGATGGCAACTCGGGGGGTGAAACCACCTGAGGGGAGGAGTATCTCTGAACCAGAGGGCTACGTCCCCACGCCAACACCCAGATACCTTTTCCAGGGTGCACCCAGGCATCCAAGCCCAAAGTACCCAGGAACCCAAACCTCTGCATACACTCTACACTCCCTTACCAGGCTCATGGAGCAGGGAAGCTTTGGGGAAGGTGGGGGGCAGGTAGTAGCTGGGCCCTGTTCGTTCCTTCAATCCCTGTTCCTCCTCTGCCACACAGCTTGGCTCTGCCTGCAGCCGGTCCAGCTGGAAACTTGTCTCTTCCCAGAAGGCTCGTAGCTGCCCAACAGGCTCCTCCAGAACCACAGTCCCGTTCACTGATACCCGGACCTAGAGAGGGACAAATCCACAAGAGGCCAAGAGCAAAAATACCCAACCTGGGCCTCTATTAGGCTAGCAGATGAACCAGATCTCCCCACCACATGCCACTTTTCCTTACTTCCTTACCATGGCATGGGGCCCAGTGTGGCCCGTGCAGCCCATCTCCAGGCAGTGGAGGCCAGCATCCCAGTAGCGCTTCAGCACTTGGGCAAGGTATGGCTCCTGCACCTCTAGTACCAGGCCTGGCTCCTCGGCAAACAGCACAGGCAGCACTGGGAGAGCCAATGGGGTGTCAATGTGACTTGTATGCTGTTAGGAACTCAGAGGTAGAGTCAGGGGAGTATGGCCAAGGGTTGAGGAAGTGGAGGTAGGGATCAGGGTGAGATAACGCCTGGGAGAGTAGGACCAAGGATGTGGCATCAATGTATACAGGTCTCGGAGGGGTACAGTTGGGAACAATGGGTGCTATCCGGCTCAGTGGTCAGAGAAAACAGAAAGGGACTTGGGGGAAATGGAGTTGGGGGCACTCCATTCGTTAATAGGACATGAGGACTGCAGGGTAGGGCAGGCGGCCATAGGTCTAGACCCTGGGCTCCTCACCATCGACCCCAGGAGCAGACACATCCACCTCTATCCCACAATTCCCAGCAAAGGCCATCTCTAGTAGGCAGGTGATGAGACCCCCATCACTGACATCATGGCCTGAGCAGAGGAGGCGATCTGGAGGAAGAAGAACAAAGCTCAGCGACCTCAGGGTCCAAACCTGATGGTTCCATGCCCCCTTCTTGATTGGGCAGAGTGTGTGTGAGAATATGGGCACATAGAGAACCAGGGAGAAGGGCATCTCCTCCTTCTTGCCCCACCCTCTCATGCTCAGGTGCTGAATGTCTGCCATGTTCTATCCACATGCAACATCTCCCCTGGGGCCTCACTTACCTTTCAGTAGCCCCTGGGTGATGCTAAAGGCACGCACCAAGTTCTCAGGACAGTCCAGGTTGGGAGGCTGCTCACCAAGCTGGGAGAAGCATTGGGCCAGAGCTGTGCCGCCTAGCCGGTGCTGCCCAGGGCTGAGAGGCACATAGAGCAGATGGCCTGGAGAGACAGGGAAGGGGTAAAGGAAAAGATACGCGTGGTTGAGGAGGACTCCTTCCTGAGATGCCCGCAAGCACTGAAGTTCCCAACAGTAGGACACTCAGACCGCCAGTCCCAGAAAGCACTGCAGCCCTAGTGCAGAAACAAGGGGGCCCAGCACCCACAACACAGACTCCAAATAAAGGACCAGACTCTGAATACACAAAGCAGTGAGGAGAACCCATACCTCTCCCTCTAGGACACTTGAGATCTGGGGTCACAGTGGCTGTAATGTCTGGACAGACAGCATAAGCTGAGATGACCAGCGATCCTGAGAAGCAAGGAATAAGAGAGTAAGGTGCCAGCCCAAACCTACAGGTCCCACCCCTCTCCCTGCAGCTCTCAGATCTCACCAGGAGCCAACACAGTCTCAGAGCCAACTCGGGCTGCCATGCTGAGGGAGTCCTTGCCACCATCCACTGCCACACCCAGGGCCGCCATCAATGCAACCATAGCCTCACAGGCATCAGCCAGAGCTGCACCTTCCCCCGGGAGCTTGGCTGCCCACATCCAGTTCCCACTGCACTTCACATCCTGGGAAGTGGTGACTTGGCATTAGTGGAGAGGATAGATGGGGAGTCTGGGGTGGGGACAGAGGGCCTGGGAGGCCACATGCATGAGGACAAGAAGAATAACTGATTTGTGAATATAGGCATGTCTCAAAGGCCTGGGGCTCCGGGGCAGAAGCTGTGGGGGACTTACCCGCAGGTCAGTGACTAGAGCAAACACCAGGTTGGTGAGGGCCTCAGTCACAGCCAGCCGGGAGGCAATCTTGGGGTCCAGCAGGCTCTTGACTGGCTGCTCTCCCAGGGCCGTGGCAGCCCCTACGAGTTCCTGGTGACTCAGTGCCACAACTGCCACATCTGCTAGAGGGGTCTGCAGGGGCCCGACACACTGCTGTTGTGCCACCAGGCCACTCACGGAGCGGTCCACCTGCAGAACCAGGTGAGGTTGACAAGAGCACAAGAGACTAAGAACACAGGAGTGGTGGGAGGTCTGGCTCACACCAAACATGCAAACAAGAGCTTGACTCTGAGGGTGAGCAGCAGGAGACCCAGGCCACCAGGCTTTCTGCCCTGCCCCTGCCACTTCTCCCCTAGTAGACCCCCATGGCAGTCCCCAAGAGTGGGAGATCGAGGTGGGTAAGCTGAGGGGAGGGGACAGAGGTCTGAGGAGCAGGGCAAGGCTTCAGGGAGGACCTTGTTGGTGAGGTAGCGCTTGCTGGCCACAGCAGGCAGCCTCAGAACCCGTTCCAGGGCCTGGCCCACGCTCAGCCCCAGGGGTAAGGCCAGAGGCTGCAGCATGGGGACATTCCTCTTGAGGAAGTACTCCTGCAACACAGATGGCAATAGGGGTGTGAGCACCTGGGAAAGGGCTGAGCACAGGGGTGACAAAGCACAACTAAAGTAAATGGACCAGGAAAAGAACAAACACAGCCTCCCCTTCCACTTCGACATACCTTACGAGGCATCTTGCCCAGCACCCAATCCAGCTCCAGGTCCACAGGGGTTGGAAGAGGTGTTGGGGGGGCATCTCCCTGACCATTTCTCCCCACAGGATACTCTCGATCATCCACCAGCACTATCTATAGACCACAGGGACAGTACCCAGAGAGAATGAGTCTATGACCAGCAGCAGGGACTACTTTAGAAAGCAGGGAAGAAATGTCCTTTCCACTCTTTTTGCTTCTCCTTGTAAATCCCTAGCCCTTCCCACTTCATATAGCCTGTTTCCTACAACATGTTTGCTACCAACTGTACCCATGCGGCTCAAGCCCACCCACAGTGTCTGCTACTGGGGCCAACTCACTCTCCTATCTCCGGTGATGGTGCCCACAAAGCAAGCTGGGCAGCGTTCCCGGATGCTGACACGACTTAGGAAGTCCCGGTCTGGGGGCCTGAGCAGAAGTGCATTCGACTCCTGGTACTCAGCCCCCCAGATTTCCAGGGCATTCAGTGTCGGGTCCCCAAGCTGCACATCAATGAGGAAGGAAGGAAGGAAGAGAAAGGTTAGTAGGTACTCCTAAATTTCATGTTCTTGCTAGGAGTGGGGTAAGATGGGTGGGCCAGCTAGGGTAAGACCCACCTGGAACCGGCTGGTATAAATAATGGCTCCAGCTGGGTCACTCAGCTCCTTCAGGACGTTGCCTAGTGACAGGGTTCCAGGGAGAGGTGGCAATTTGGATCTGGTTAACACCAAGTGAACAAAGGGCAGTCCCTGGCCTCCAAATTCTGTGGGTCCCTGTGTGAATCGCTGCTGCACCCTCACCACCAACTATTCCATGGCAGCAGGCTTCTACCCCCCAAACTTGAGCCTGTCCAGAATGTGCAGCGGATCGAGAATGAGACCTAGAGCTGAGCAGTGTTGCAGATTCTTGATGCCTCTCCAGTCCCTTGTCCCAGCCTCTTCTCTCACCATTGCCACCGGCACCTTGATCATGGAGGCTGCAGATGGGATTTCCCCTAGGGGCCTCCACACAAGCCCGAATCACACGGTTCATCTTCTGTTCCATCTCTGGGTCTCCTCGCTGCACAGCCCCAAAGTCCAGGTCACTGGCATTGTCTCCTTGCACCTGGGGAATATATGGCATGGCTTAGCTCAGGGAGGTTGGGAGCTCTTATACCCCACCCACACAAGGGGCCTGGAGATATCAAAGATAATAACTTGGTGATACCTGCAACTATTCTTACTTACCTGTACAGATGAAGCAGCTCCACCCCCAACTCCAATTCTATAGACAGGACCTCCAACCTTTACAACATCCATGCCTGCAAAGGAGGACAGAATCAGAACACTGAGGAAGTAACCAGAAGAAATGAGTATAACAAAGTGTGAGGATAAGGGGAAGTAATATTAGGAGAGAGAGATCAAAATTACAAATGCACATATTCTTTGGGTAAACACACTTCGAAAAATTTATCCTCCAGATTTATTTGCACATTTATCCTCCAGATTTATTTGCAAAGGTACAAAATCATCTATGTCCAAAATTAAACACTGCAGCATTATATGTATTACCAAATTTAGGAAATAATCTAAATGTTAACAACAGAGAACTGATTAAATAAAGTTATGGAATTATCTATACAATGAAAAATTAAGGCACCAAAGAAGAGAATAATTACACATGAAGATGATGAAGCAATATAATTTTATCTGAATGAAATGATCTCCAAGATATATTGCTAAGTGAAAAAAGCAAGGTACAGAAGTATGCACACCCATTTACCATAGCATTAAAAAGAATACTTAGGAATAAATTTAATAGAAATATAAGATGTACATTGAAATTATAAAATATCTTAGCAGAGCTAAATAAATTCAAAGAGATCTCATGTTCATAGATTGTTTTGAAGGCACTACTCCCCAAATTGATCTATAGAATCAACATAATCAGCTACCTTTTTCACAGAAATCAATCACCTGAACCTCAAATTTCTATGGAAAGTTGAGCTTCCTTGACAGTCAAAACATTTCTGCTTTTAAAACTTATTGCCAAGCTACAGTAATCAAGATGGTGTGGTACTAGCACAAAGACAGATGTATATACAGATCGGTGTACTAGAATCATTGACTCCATAAATGAACCCACACATTTATGGCCAACTGAGTTTTGACAAGAGTCTCAAGACAATTTAACAGCTAAGGAAAGTCTTTCCAAAGGTGGTATTAGGACAACCAGATATCTACATATGAAAGAATGAAATTGGACCCCTATTTTCATACCATATATAAAAATTGACTCGAAATGTCAGAGACCTAAATAAAAGAGCTAAAAGTTAATAAAAGTATTACAAGAAAACATACAAGTAAACCTTTGTGACCTTGGGTTAGACAATGGTTTCTCAGTCATGACACTAAAACCACAGGCAACAAAAGAAAAAGTAGGCAAACTATACTTTACCAAAATTACAAACACTTGTGCTTCGGAGGCCATTATGAAAAGAGTATAAAGGCAACCCACAGAATGGGAGAAATTATTTGCAAATCATTTATCTATCTGATATGGGTCTAGTATCCAGAATATACACAGAATTCTCAAAACTCTATCAAAAAAAGACAAATAATCCCATGTAAATATTAAAAAAAGGTCTATGGCCATGCTACCCTGAACAAGCCCAATCCCGTCTGATCTCGGAAGCTAAGCAAGGGTCAAGCCTGGTTAGTACTTGGATGAGACTATCTAGGAAGACCAGGTGTTGTCAAAAAAATATTAAAAAATAATAAGGGATTATAAGACAACAAGGTCCTTGCAATCAGTGAAGTCAACCAAAGGTTGCCTCACCTAAAAAATAAAATTAAATAAATTAAAATTAAAATTAAAAAAGGGCAAATGGCATTCATAGAAAAGTGGGGGTAGCGGTACTAATATCAGACAAAATAGACTTCAAAATAAAAAAGGTAAAGAAAGATACTGAGGGACACTTTGTAATGATAAAGGGAATCATGCACCAAGAAGATAACACTTATTAATATCTATGCTCCCAATCGGGGAGCCCCGAAATATGTAAAGCAATTACTAACAGAACTGAAGGGAGAAACAGACTAAAACACTATCATAGTAGAGGACCTAAATACCCCACTGTTGAAAATGGACAGATCATCCAAACAGAAAATCAATAAGGAAATAACATCCTTAAATGACACATTAGGCCAACTGGACATAGTTGACGTTTACAGAGCCTTCCATTCCAAAACAGCTGCTTATACATTCTTCTTTAGTGCACATGGAACATTCTCAAGGATCGACCACAAACACACAGAGATAGCCTCAACAAATATAAGAGGGTTGAAATCATACCAACCATATTCTCTGGTCATAATGCCTTGAAGCTAGAGATCAACCAAAAAAAGAAAGCAGGAAGAACCACGAATACATGGAGATTAAACAACATGCTACTGAAGAATAACTGGGTCAGAGAAGAAATAAAAAGAGAGATCAAGAGATACATAGAAACGAATAATGATAGTACAACAAATCAAAAGTTTCGGGACACGGCTAAAACGGTCATAAGAGGAAAGTTCATATCAGTATAGGCCTATCTCAAAAAAAAAACAAGAACAAGCCAAAATAAATGACCTAACGCTTCATCATAAAAAACTAGAAAAGGAGGAACAAATGAAGCCTAAAGTCGGCAGAAGGAAAGAAATAATCAAAATTAGAGCAGAAATAAATGAAATTGAAAACAAAAACAAAAAAAAAAAAAAGAAAGAAAAAAAGAAAAGAAATGCAACAAAGAGCTGGTTCTTTGAGAAGGTCAATAAAATTGACAAAGTCCTGGCTAGACTCACTAAAGAAAAAAGAGAAAGAACACAAGTAAAAATTTAAAAAGGATCTGAATAGACATTGCTCCAAAGAAGATATACAAATTGTCAACAAGTGTATGAAACAATGCTCAACATCAGGCAAGCAAATCAAAAACATAATGAGCTACCATTTCATACACACTATGACTATAATCAAACAGAAAGCTAATAACAAGTGTTGGTGAGGATTTGGAGAAATTGGAATCCCCATATACTGTAAAATGGTGCACTGCTTTGGAAAACAGTCTGAGTTTTTTTAAAAGTTGAACATGGTTACCATGTGACCCAGCAATTCCACTCCTAGTCATATACTCAAGATAGTAAGAACGGAAATACATAAAAAAAACTTGTACACAAATGTTTATAGCAACATTATTTGTAAGTCAAAAAGTAGAAACAACCCAATTATCTATCAACTGATAGATAAGCAAAATGTAACATATCTATCTATACAATGAAATATGTTTCAGCCATAAAAAGGAATGAAGTACTGATACACTATAATATGGATGAACCTTGAAGAGATCATGCTAAGGGAAAGAATCCAGACACAAAAGCCAAGTATTAAACAATTCCATTTATGTGAAATGTCCACAACAGGCAAATCCATAGAGACAGAAAGTAGATTAGTGGTTGTCAGAGGCTGAGGGAAGGGGGATGGGGTGTGATTGCTAATGGATACAGGGTTTTTATCTGGGGTGATGAAAATGCTCTGGAATTAGTGGTGATCAATGTACAACATTGAGAATATACTAAAAACCACTAACTCATACACTTTAAAAGGGTAAACTTTATGGTACATGAACTACATCTCAATAAAGTAGTTAGTAAAAGAAAAAGAAGTGTGCACATATGCTATTTATTATTATTTTTAAAGGGTCAAATATACATGTGGGTCTGTTTACATATGTAAGAAATAACTCTGGTGGGGTACAAAAGTGATCGATTAACACTGGTTATCTCTAGGGAGGGAAACTGGGTAGCTGGCAGTCAAGGGAAAGAGTTT
Organism: Rousettus aegyptiacus; assembly: GCF_014176215.1. Classification (NCBI taxonomy): domain Eukaryota; kingdom Metazoa; phylum Chordata; class Mammalia; order Chiroptera; family Pteropodidae; genus Rousettus; species Rousettus aegyptiacus. The sequence goes on from NW_023416309.1 coordinate 72,902,799, forward strand.
TTTGTTTTGTTTTGTTTTTATTAGTTTCAGGTATACAGCACAATGGTTAGGCATTTATATAATTTATGAATTGATCCCCTCAGTTACTCTAGTAACCATCTGGCACTATACATAGCCATTACAAGTTTTCACTGCATAACCTTTTTTATCTATGAAATTCTGAACCATGTGACTACGTCACCTATTCAATAAATGAGACCTGGCCTTTATCTTGATTCTACCATAGCACTGAGCACAGAACCTAGCACACAGTGAGTGGGTGCTCAATAAATGTTTGCCTGATTTAACTGAGCTAGCAAATAAAAGCCCATGCACACAGCACATTCTGAATAAACACTGGACGCCTTGACTTAGCAGGGTAGGCCTTTGCCATGCAGAAGTAAACCAGGAAGTAGACAGAGGCAACATAGACTAAGATGACCCCTCTGGCATAAAGCCCTGTCCTGCCTTGAAAACCTGCATCAAGGAGAAGAGATATGAGCCAGGATATTAAAAATAAAACACTGAAGTGTCTTCTAAATTCCCCTTCTGCAGCTGCCACACGCTGGGCAGAAAGCTGGCTGGATCTGGAGAAAGCTGGTGGCTCTTACCTGGCTCTGGAGGCTCCTTGCTCACGTGCTCAGCTTCCATGGACCCAATGCCCCCACTAAACATGATGGGCTTGATCCACTCACGCCGCTGGCCATCTGGGAGCTGGAGGCCCAAAGAGCGGGCAAAGCCTGGAATATGGACATCACAGAGAGAGGGGATGGATTCCAGTCACCCAGTATCTTCAGCACTCACTCAGTCACCCATCCCATCCCACCTCTGGTACTAGGTATCTATTATTCCCAATGACTCCCAGCCTCACCGGCCAGCACTGGTTCCCCAAACTTGTTGCCATAGTCGGAAGCCCCATTACTGGCCTCAATGGCAATCTTCAGGGGCCGGGCAAGGTTCCTAGGATACTGGAAGCTCAGATCCTCCCAGGGCAGACTGTATCCTGGGAGTGAAAGAGAAAGTTAGAAGATAGAAGACAGAGTAGTCAGTCCCTCATGAAGAGTTAAAGTTACCAAGGACTACCTATATAGTGGAAGTGCTATTTTAGGAAGGTATAGAACTTGCCATAAAGCACTGGTCTTGCTCCCTACCTTCCATACCAGACTTTCTTCTGACTTTTAGGACCAGAATGCTTAAGCCTGTCTAAGAAATTAGATTTAGAAGCAGGTGGTGGTCATAAGTTTTAGTCAGTATCATGCTTTCTTGCTCAGTGGACACCAGTTTATAAAGAAAATTGTGGTTCTACAAAGCTCGTCTGGCAACATGGACCTCCCCTGGCCTATAGTCCTTCTGACCATGGTCAGTGAAAGGCCAGCTACTCTAGAGACCTCCTCCCAAGAAAAGATGACACAGGATGACCTGTGACCTAAGAGATAAAAATCTTCAGTGCCTGCCAGGACAAGGAATTTGGAAGAGAAGATGGCTAGTGGAAAGAGATAGGACCTGGAATGTGCAGGTTTCCAAAGCAATAGCCAGCAGTGCCAGCCACCACGTGGGCCCCACGGCCCGTGCACTGGACATCTCGAATCCGGCCCCCTGTGCCCGTGGTTGCACCGCAGAAGGGGGCTACTCCTGTGAAGAGAGGGGAACATGGGTACTGAAGAAACAAACCCCAGCTTTGACCACCCCATGGAAAATGAGGACAACCTGCCTACCAGACTATTTTTCCTAGGCCCGGACTAGAGGCCCGGGACTTTCACCCTACCCTATACTGACTTATCCCTCCTGGGACTCAGCTCACCTGTAGGGAAGTTGTGGGTCTCTGCGGTGAAGACAACATGTCTCAGCCCCTGCTGTTGCCGGAAGCAGCTTGGCTGTGTGGGGTCCTCAGGCCGCAGGAATTGGACTTCCCTCCCCTGGATTGCACTGTAAAAACATCCACTCTGGACCTTGCTTCCTTCCTGGGATCTGTGCTTACCCCACCAGGGCCTGGGGCCTCCCTGCCTCCAGCCTAGAACACAGCCCACCTGCTGTTATCACAGAACTTGAGGACATTGTTGGGGTTCGAGGACGCCTGCGTGCTCATGATGGACTCAAACAGCGACTGTGCCAGCTCCTGCCCATCCAAGTGAAGTTGGCCCTTGAAGAACCAGTGTCGGCTGTGCTCACTGCAGAAGGTGACGGGGTAGGGGAAGGCAGGGTGGAAATATGGGGGTCATTTCTCAGGCCTTGCCATGTCTCCTCACTAACATTAACGGCAGAGTTACAACCAACTCATACTTAGATAATAAAGTATATTCCCATAATCTTCAAACATTCTGTCATTGTGGATTGTCCAGATCCAAAGTAAAGAGAAAACCAAGATTTGAAAGTAGACCAGAAGATAGATGGGGAGCCCAGGCCTCAAATAGACTCAGGAAGGTCCCTAAGGCAAGACAGAACCATAAAGGCAAGTCCCTGTGCTCTTTCCTTCCAACCTCCACAGGCTCAGACATCAGAATGTCCCCATCCCTCCTCACCTATTGGACTGAGCCAAGTCGAAGGCCTCCACGATGCTAGGGTTCCGCTGCAGCTCCTGGAAGCGCTTGGTGTAGAAATCCAGGTCCCAAGAGTCTAGAGCCAGACCTAGAAGACAAACCCAAGAAAAACTGTTACGATCAGGCTGCCATTTCACAGGTCTCAGTACCCCAACAAACCTAGCTTGGGCCTTCCTCCCAGGGACCTCTGCTTACCTAGCTCCTGGTTGGCTCTCTCTAGGGCAGGCCGGCCCTCAGCCAGTATATTGATTGGGCCATCAAGGGGTGTTGGGATCCTCCCAAGGGAGAAGCTCTGGATGGGACAGGGGAAGTGCTGCTCTGTCATCCGGTCATGCAGGGTAGCCAGAGCAATAGTCTCCATCTCAGCTGAAGGTGGGTGGGTAAACTAGGGGCAGAGACACACAGAGAGGACAAGGGGTAGAGAGCTGAAGAATAGAAAGAATGGCCCACTCACCATCCTCCAAGCCATACGGGTCCAGCCCACTGCTAGCCCATGAGGCATCTGTGTTCAGATTAGAAACAGATACCCCTCCCAGGCATGATGTCAGGCTACAGGGATTAGTAATGGGAGCACAGGCTGGATCCCATTCATTCTTCAACCAGGTGCCCTCAGGCAATGAATAACCTGCAAACAGGGCAGGCCTAAAGCCAAGAGCTCCTCCTTCTGCTTCTCCCATTATTTCCTCGTAGTTCAGAACCCAATTTCTTGTCTCTGGCCCATCTCCTCCTGATCTCCCACCCTGATTGCCTACTACCTCACCGAGAGCAGGTAGCGACGAGTAATCTCTACACGGTCCACAGTGCCTAGCCCAGCAGCCTGGCACACTGACACGATGTTGGTGGATGCTGGGGTGGAGAAGTTCAGCCTGAGGAGTGGACCAGATGGTTAGGACCTGAGAGCCCCAGCTGAGAAGGTAGATCCTGCCTACTGCTAACCAGCCATGGCCCATCTCTTACCCGCTACCAATGGACTCCAGCCTCAGACCTGGGAACCAAGAAACCCGCTTTCAAAGGTCATTCAAATCAACCCATAACTGTCCTAGCATAAAAATGCTTTGATTTCAACTTCTCAGAATGCAACCAGTTTTACTTCCAGAATATGTCTAGTTCAGTCTTCAAAGGCATCTTCTTATGTGAGGAAGGCATACACATGGCTTTCTAGGCAGGGAGTGGGATGCAAAGAAGGATCAACAAATCTCCCAAGGATCACAAGAGGAAGAAACGAAAGAATGGAAGTGGAAGAGGTGGGCAGTGTGTTTGGAAGAGATTATGTGCCTGGAACATGGAAGGAGCTTGCCCCGGGAGAGAAGCTTGCCTGGGTCCGACCTCTAGCAGTAGGTCACTGGAACCAGAAATGAGCCAGGACTCCTGAGCGACATCATCCAGTAACAAGGGGCAGCCAAAGAGCCACATCAGCTTCTTCATCTCCTCGGTACTTGGAAGGGACTCAGCTACAGGGAGACAGGACAAGGCTACCTTGAGACACTGCCAATGGCACTAGGATACCTCATTCAAGACTCCAAAATCTGTCTACAACCATGCCACCCTGAATGGTCCTAATCTCATCTGATCTTGGAAGCTAAGCAGGGTCAGGCCTGGTTAGTAGTTGGATGGGAGACCACCTAGAAATACCAGGTGCTGTAGGCATTGAAAAAAAAAAGAAAAGAAAAGAAACCTGTCCCAACCTGTCCAGTTCACATTGTAGCACAGCTCGGTCTTGAGACTCTGCAGCTCTGGCAGTTTCCCTTGCAGCTTCCTTTGAGTGTGGCCAGAGGCTGCACTCTCATGGCCAGAGGGACGAACATAGAAGTGAAGGACTGAGGACATCTCTTCAGGTGCCCCTTGCTGGAGACGAGTTAGGTTCCTAAGAAATAACATTAACTGTAACCTATCTGTTGAACCAAGTTCAAGTTTCAAGAACAGCTGAGGCTTTGGAGGCAATAGGAATCAGTGGAGAAAATAGTAGGGGCATTCAGAGAAACAAGGGATCCTAAAAATGTAATTAGTTTTAACTAATCCTGCAAAATGTAGGCATTAGTGATGTGGGACCAGGGAGCACAGATATATCCATGACATTTGGTCCTTGTACACCTGCACTTTGCTGGGCCCAAGCAAGTTCTTAGGAACACAACTGTGAACAAGACAAACACCACTTTTGCTCTTATAGAGCTTACATTTTACTGAGGAAGACAGGTAAGTACCCATACATTTCCGATTCCGTGTGGTTAAGGCCAAGGTACTGTGTGTACCAACCTCATACTTTAGGAGTCGGGAATGACCTCCTGGAAGAAACGGCATCTAATTGTAAACCTGTAGGATGAGCTGGACTGGGCCTGGCTGGTGAAGTCAAATGACAGTTCCTTTATTTCAGTGCTTCAAAATGTTATGTCCCTGCTCAAGGTCAATCCGAAGCCTTTAACCTGAAATTCAAAGGCCCTCCATACCTATCCCCAACTACCCTTCCAACTTCTGATGCCACTGCTTCTCAGTAGGACCCTGGCATTACTCACCAAACCCTGCCTGGTCTCTTCTCCACTCCTTTGCATCCTCCTAGAATTTCTATGCCTACTCCCATCCTATCCAAAATCTCCCATTCTTCAAGATCCGTACAGGTCTCACCAACTCTGGAAAGCTCTCCTTGCTGCCCCAGTGCTCAGGGCTTCACATCTGTGCCAATCATTCAGACCTGATCATGCACAGGGGCTCACAGGTATACATGGCCTCTTCCCAAGGAAGCAGAAGGAAGAAAAAGTCATTGCCTCACTTCTCCACTTGGACAACTAATTCATATGCATCTCAAACCTAACTTACTCAAAACTGAATTTGACTATGCTGTCAAGGTCACCAAGGATTGTAATGTTGCTAATCCAGAGGTCACTTATCTTACTCAATCTCTCAGAAGCATTTGACTTATTTATTTCCTACCTTTTAAAACATCAGCCTCTCTTGGCTTCAACGACACCACTCTCTTGATACTCCTCTACCTTTTGGTTGCTACTGCTCAGTCACCCGTGCTGGCTCATACTCTTCTGCTCTACCTCTAAATGTTGGGTGCTCAGGGCTCTGTCCTTTGTTCTCTTCCTTCTACATGCTCTTCGTAAGTGATTTTATCCAGATCTGTGGTTTTAAATACCATTTAATAAACTGAACCAATGAAATTGTCAGCATTCAACCATTTTTGACAAAAAATGGCAATTTCACATGATTCGAGTTATTATCTGCCAAGAGTCCATAACTTTATTCAACCCTGACTCTCCCTGAAACTCCACACTACGACATTCAAATGTTTACATAATATCTGCACATAAATGTCTCATAAACATAGATGATAGCCTATCTAGGCTAAAACAGAAATTTTGATTTATCTTCTCCCAGTCTTCTCCATCACCATCACCTATTCAGTTGCTCGAGCCAAAGCACAAAAGTTAACCTTATTCCTTTCTCTGAGCCTGCTCTATACCTGACCCATCAGCAGATTTATTTCCAGACATATCCGAAATCTGTACACATCCTTTCATCTTTGTTACCATCACTCTAGTGCAAGTCACCACCACCACTCATTGGGACTAATGCACTGGTCTCCTGACCAGTACCCCTGATTCCATTCTTGCCCCAACTATAATCCACTTACCATGTGTCAACATAAATGAGATAATGGCCTCTCAGTACACATGGTAAAACATTCCAAGTCAGTACATTGGCTTACTTGGTCTGGCCACTGCCTACCTCTCCAACACTATCTCATGCCACTCACCTTCTCACTCAGAATACATCACCACACTTGCTTCTTTTCTAGTCCTCTAACTTGCCAAATTCCCTTCCCATAGGCATTTTTATCACCCTGGTATTTGCATGGCTAGCTCTTTCTGGTTATTAGTTTTCAGGAGAAATTCACCTTGGACAGGATTTCCTTGACCAACCACTCTGAGTAGTCACTATCAGATGGCTCTATTTTAATTTCTTATATAGAAATTATCTGACGTTTTATTTTTAGAACTATCTTTCCAATTAGAACAAAATCTCCACGTGGTCATTGACTGTAGCTGTTTAATCTCCACTTGATTCCAAGGTTTAGAACAATACCTAAAATTTATCCAAAATTTATTGACTGAACTCTTGATTTCCATCACTCACCAGCCTCCCTTGCCCTTCCCCCTTTCAGGCCAGGCCTCATTTCATTAAACATTACTTCTGCCAGATCAGTCCTGATTCCTCCCTTCCACTCCAAGCTGATCACCTTTTCTAAGGTTAGGCCCCTCATAATTGTCCTCCATATTATAATTCCTTCACGAGAATTATCACATCCTTAAATCATTTTATTAAACCACTTGATTTTCTTCTCATTCCAAGTGAAATAGAAGCTCCAAAAACGCAGGAAGAGATGTCTACATCAGGGCTGTAGATCTAACCACTAGCATGGTGCCTGACATAAAATAGAGGGGTCGACAGATTTTCTTCGTTGGGAGAGAGGGGATGAGTTTAAGCCGGGTCTCCTCTGTCGCGCGTCAAATATACGCCTGCATTAAAGTAAACCGGCGAGCCCCCGACAGACGCAGCTCGGCTTGGTGGGGATATGGAAGCCACCTGGATCAGGCTTGAGATGGGTGTCGAAGGGGTGCAGCGAAGAAGGGGAACCCAACCACCGATCGCTAGCCATACGCACGTGGAAACGGCTCTTCCAGTCCCGGAGCTCCTTGAATCGTGGCGCGCTAAACGCGTAATCTGCGTGCGCCGCGGCCGGAGGCGGAGCCTGAGGGTACCTGGCTCTCTTACTCACGCCAGGGGAGGGACTGCCGCCGAGTCGTCGTTTGATTCTTAGAGAGGCTCCTCCCGCATGTGGTTTATCTCACAACTCTGTCTTGAATTGACGTCTGTGAAAATACAATCAGCTCCATATCCCCGCCTCACTTGTTCCTGTGCAAACTGTAACAGAGACAGATACTCTGAATGCAGAAAACTGAATGAGAAGTACCTACCGTATCCAGGACTCAGTTTCCCTATCCCTAATCTTTTAGCTTTTTTTCTTCCTTCCACTTTTTTCTTAATGAACAAAATTACTTAATTTCTAACAGAGTGGGAGGTATAATTTTTTAGCTTCCATATTCTTGCTCGTTATAGTAACAATAACAATGATAGGAAACATTTATTGAGCACCCATTAAGGCGTGTTCTCTTTTGATCTTCACAAAAAACCTATTTTACAGATGCAGAAGTTGAGGCTCATTACAGTGACTTGTTTCTTAGTTTTGTAACTCAAACACTTAGCACTTTCTACTATGTTCATATTTTTGTGCATTTTGAAACCTTCGTAATACATAAACGTATGGGTGTATTAGTCAATATCCTATCACAAAACAGATGGCACACTGAATAGGATGTAATCAATAATAATTTAATAATCTACTTAGAGATATGAGCATGATTAAGGGACCCAACAAACTACAGTGGGGCATCGAGAACCTTGAAACAGCAGAAAATGGTTACCACCTGTAGGCTTGAACCAACAAAGGGAGGAATGGTATTATCAGCCAAGAGAGATGTGGAGCCATGAAAGAAGAGCATCCAATAGGGTAGAGGAAGCCATTGCCACAAATACAGCATTGAGGGATAAAAGGAATAAACAGGATTCTCTCTCCTGTCCTTGTGTCTCTGCACAAACTATTTTGTTTTCTATCAGCCAAAGCTAGCTCAAAAGGATGAGGGAAAGAAAGCTGAGGTAGTGTGCCAGGGAAACACAATACCCAGTCCAATGGTCTTTCTAATGAATCAGGCAACACAGAAGTGTTTGGAGTAAAAAGTGAAAGTCGTTATCCCCATCCCTCTGCCCTTCCCATTCCCCTCTCCAGTACAGGGCCAAGATTAGAATAAGGCAAGTAAGGCACCTCAAGTGCAAAATTAATAAATTTTAGGTGCCTCACTTGCCTCACCTTAATTCTAGCTCTACCTCAGGCATAACAATTATTACATTTGGTGTGTACAATTCCAAGCTGTTGAAATAAGTACTCTCTGGTTCACTTCTGACAGAGGCCACATGTTGACCCCTGGTATCTGAGCACTCCTGGATTTCTTTTCCTCCAGGAACTCCCTAACTTCATCTCATACCTGCATTCCAGCTCCTTCTGAAAACCCTTGTTTGCTTAGCTCTCTGTCTATCTGGTTCTCTCTCCTCTACATTTTTTTTTTTTTATTTTTCAGGTGAGGCAACCCTTGTTTCACCTCACAGATTGCAAGAACCTTGTCAGCTTACAATCCCTTATTTTTTTTTATGTCTTACGTCTACAGCATCTGTTCTTCCTAGGTGGTCACCCATCCAAGTACTAACCAGGCCTGACTCTCTTTAGCTTCTAAGATCAGATGGGATTGGTCTTGTACAGGGTAGCATGGCCATAGACTCTCCTCTACATTTTAGCACTTCCAGTGTACCATAACATTTCAGCTTTCACTTCCATATAGTGACTTCCAGATTCATCCATTTGGCCCTGATCCCTCTCCTGACTTTGGTCCCATATGTCTAGCAGTCCCCTGGACAAGCATAACCTGTTCAAAATCACCAGGTTTGAAACAACTGCCAATTCTCCACACTTTTCTCCTTCTGAAACACACCAGCTACTCTTCTCCATGCTTCCCTAACATCTTTCCACCATCACTTTCCTTTAAGACACTTATTAAACTAAGCCTGATTTACTTTAGTGGACTCCTGTTCTCTAGTGCCCCTCTCATTTGGTCCTGTATGCTTCCACCAGGTTGAGCTCCTAACCTCACATTTAAATCACACCAACTGGGGAAGTGGGGGGTTCCAGTAAACTCTCTCTGATCACTGTAGCATAAACTCAGCTCTGTTTCCTATGAAGTATCAAAAGTAAATACCATAATGGGGCATCACTTCATAAATTATATAAATGTCTAACCACTATGCTGTACACCTGATACTACTATAAAATAATATTGAATGTCAACTCTAATTGAAAAATAAAAATTAAAAAAGTAAATATCAGGATATAGGGCACATCTCTATGGATTTAATAAATAGAGAGGGTCTTCCAGCGTTGAGAAAATACTGAAAGCAAAAGGAATAATTAGGTTTGGGACTTTAACTAAGATTTCATTAATGTTCTAATAAGGGAGCCGGTGTGGCTGGAGTGGAGGGAGTGAGACAGGTTTCAGTTTCTTCTGGGGATTTCTTCTTGTTTTGGTGGGAATGGAAGGAACACATCTCTGAAGAAATAATGAGAAATAATTGCAAACATTCACTTTATAAAGAACTGGGCACCACAAGTGCATAACAAGTTCATGCAATAAGGAATAGAGATGAGAAAAGATCGGGAATATATAAAATGGCATCACTTTAACCAAGCTGCTAAAATTATTAACATTATGAAGGTTGAAGCATGAAGACTTATTCTTGTGCTAACTAGCCTGAAAACTTAAATTTTTTGAAATTTCCAGTCCTATGGCAATGCCTGGATATACATCTGGATATACATCTGGACACACTCTAGACTCGAGGTAACCCTTTGATTACCCCCTGAAGGTCTCACATATCCAGACCACCTGACATCCGTTATTCATACTACTAGATGTGACCAGAACTCCTGGCACCCATCTTCCAGACCACTTGGCAACCATTATCTAGGCCATTTGATGTCTGGTAACTATCCTGGACCAATCCTAGGGCTAAGAATGGAGAACTGATATTTCTCAAGAATGTACTTTTTACCGTAAGAACTCTTGACTTTTGTTTCTTCTTTGGAACACTTCTAGGTTTTTTGGAACACTTTCTAGGTTTAGCTGTGTTTCCAGTTTGCAAACCCCAAATCTTTGTCATTTATTTCTAGACAAAGCCTCCTGACTCTTTTTGAGAACATTTGACAGACATCTTGCATCAAAAGTGAAATTGAATTAGGATACCATAACTTGTAAAATGAAAGTTTTTATTTTCCTGTTAAATGACTAGAGCATTCTTTTTGTCTACAATGTTTATATGTACAATATTATAATCAATGTCTATTCTATCTTGGTCCAAAAATGATGTGAAGCACCCATAAGTGTACAATGGCCTTAAATTAAATACCCCTCTTTCACTTTACAGCTTTGATCTCCTCTCCTCCCCTGCAGCCTCACTGACTTCATTGCAATTCTTTCCACCACAGGGCCTTTGTGTTTATTGTTCCCACTGGCCATTCTTTCTCTTTGATCCCCATCATATGAATCTTTCATGTTTTTCAATTATTTACTATAAAGTCAACTTTTCAGTAAAGCGTTCTCTACATAAAAGAGACAAACCACTACCTGCATTCCCTATTACTAATGTTCTGCACATTTTACTTTTTTTTTTTTCAGTCAGTCTCCTTGTTCTAGAATTTAAGCTCCATGCGAGCAGGGATTTTTGTCTTGTTCACTACTGTATGCCCAGAGGCTAGAACAGCGCCTGCCACATAGTTGCATAAATTCTGTACACTCCACTGCCTACTAAGCCATGATATGATTGGCTAGTTGACTAAATTAGGGAGAGCAATGGCTTTCGTTATTTGATCCACAAATATTTATCGCGTCTTATCTAGCAACAAACACTATTCTTGGCATCACAATTCAAAGATAAATAAAATAAGTGGGATAAAGATCCTAGGTACTCACACCCAAGTGGGGAAAAACAGTTAATAATTACAGTAATATAGGAATGATATATTCTGGCTGTGTTAAAGAGGAAACACTTCTCTCTGGTTGACTAGATCTGGGAGATCCAAAGATGCTTACGAGTTACCAACCAGGCCGGTTGTGTCTGAGGTCCTGAGCTCCTCCTCCCCGTCCCAGGGACTGCCAGACTGCAATCACTGTGGAATAGAAACAGAGGTGCCTGAGGGCGGGGCAGAGGTGGGAGTGGAACAGAGAGGTCTTAACGGAAGAGCCGGAGGTGGAGCCGAGAACGCGCCCGTTGATGACGTTGCAGACGGGCCCTCTAGTGATCATTCTCGCCAGTGGCGCTTTGCTCACCTCGCAGGAGGACTAAGTCCTCTGGTGCGTCATGACGGCTCACCGGGCACAAGCTACAGGCTCCGTGAGTGCCATTCTCAGATCCTCGTCCTTTTTTCTTGTCTGTCCTGGATTTTCTGTTCTGTTCCCTCCACCTTGCCTCTTCTCCCTGACTTTGCTGGCCGCGCCGGGGCGAGGGGGAGCCCGTGAGGCTTTTCGTCCTGCGCTCTCACTGGTTCTACGGATATATATGTTTATTACTGCGGCGACTACTGTGAACCTTAAACACGTCTCGTTCCACTCTCTAGACTTCAAGACCAGTAGGAAGCCAGGAGCAGACTAACGGCAAACTTTGGGCTGTGGGTTCTTGAGGGAGACCCCTGATTCAACTCTAATGGGTAATCAGGAAAAGCTTTTGAGACCCAAAGTACGTGTAGGAGTGAGCAAAGCAAAAACAAACAAACAAACAAACAAACAAAAACACCGAAAGAGGTCTCAAGGTGGAGGCAAAAACACGTTCAAAGGCGAGATAGAGAAGATGTCTTTGAAAAACTCAGGATGGTGGTAGAGGGGTCAAAGCTGACAGTCTTATAAGTCTTGTTAAGCAGCTACTTTAACCCTAGGACAATTGGGAGTTATTAAGGGTTTTAAGCAGAAAAGTGGGTGACATTTTAATTTCCGTTTCCTGAGGTATCAGTGTAGAGAATGGACTGGAGTACCAATTAGAAGGCTTTTGTTGAAATATAATGAGAGAGGGTGATGACCCTGACCGTGGCGGCAATGTTGAGGTACCAGAGATGAAGACAGCAAAAAAAAAAAAAAAAAAAATTCAAGGCGATAGAATCTAAAGGACTTGGGTCTTGTGTAGGGAAAAGAAAGATGTTAAGGAATCAAGATAGAACTATTTGGTTGAGGATGCTATTTGCTAAGTTAGTGAACACTGGAAGAGGAGTGGATTTTGTGAAAAGTTTAATGTTGGGCATCATTGGTGCATTGGTGCATGGCCAGGTGGGGAATCCAATTGCACATGGTTATAACTAGAGCTCTAGAGAGAGATCAGCTAAAGTAGAGATATAGGAACAATCAGCTAATAAAGCCATCCAGTGAATGAGGTCATTGGTAAGAAAATATATAGTGTTCGAAAACTTCAGCCTATACTAGTATCAATCTAGGGAGCTTATTTAAAATACAGACTCCACTCCCCCCCATTCTGATTCAGTAGTTGAGGTCACCCAAAAAGCACCTGCATTTTAAATAAAACTGATGATTCTGAGGTACCACTTTGAGAAACAGTAGTGTTCAATGTTCCAAGCAATGGACAACCTCTCAGAGAAATAGGAGTTAAAAAGATGACCAAGAGAGAAAGACAAATGTATGAGAGCCTGAGCTTAGATTATATTGGTGGGCAGTTCTGAATGATGACCTGGTCCAGTTTTGACAACCATGACATGAGTGGGAGTGTTTGGCTGAGGTGAAATGAAGGTGAAGGTCAGTGGTAGGACTGTCCATGAGGACACTGAAGTCATCTAGAACTTGAAGACTGATTTTTCGAGCTGTTTCTAAGATGCTAAATATTCACCGAATGTGGATTATTGACCAGAAGGCTAATAGAAGAGCATTGGAGGAACAGGGATAGAACTGTAATAGTTTAGAATTATCGCTGGAGATCAAGAAGGATAAAGGACCTAACTCTAAGTTTTGTTGAATTCTGTTGGAATTTAAAAATAAAACTGCCTAGCACCAGGAGTAGGCCAAGCTGGTCCCACGTGCTAGAGTTATCTACATATAGAGGGAACTATGTGTCCACAATCTGTGGTGAATATACAAAGATAGTTCATGTCCTCCTTAGGAAGCTCACATCTTAGCCGAAAAGAAAGAACAGGAAACATCCAGTGGGATTGATTGTATCATATATGTATTTAGCTTACGGGAACGCGAATGTATTGATGACTAAAAAAGTCGAATAATTAAAAATTATACTTTATCTTTGTTCTTTTAATGTACTGTTTATTATTAGGTACATTTCCATTTCCATGTAAGTTACTATATAGTACTATGTCCAATTCAAAGGATTTTTTTCAAGGGTGACTTTTGACCAATTTTTTATTCAACTTGCTGACTTTAGAACCAGACCCTACATAAAATGGGATACCACTATCTTTGGTGATCATTGCTTTTAATAGAGGTATGTGCGAGGTGCTGTGGGAGTTCCAAGGATGGAGCAGCATTCTGCCTGGGATGGTCATAGAAGGGTTCATAGAGGAATATATATTCTAGTTGAGCACTTTAAGGATTGGTATAGGTTTATTAAAGAAAAAGGCAAGACCAAAGCTGGATGGCCAACTCTCTGAGCTGATTGTATGGCTAGACTAAAGACTTCTAAGGTTTCTTTAAGCTCTAAACTCTTTTACTTTTCTTCTTCATTTACATGCCCTCTTGATCTTTCTTTTTTGTATTCCTTTATTCTTCCCAGAATTTCCTTGGTGGGCAGGATTGTCATGAAGATGTTCTTACTAGATTTACTTTCCTCAGGAGCAAGCCTGGCTTGAGGCTGCCCAGGCCTTCATCCAAGAGAGCCTGTGGCCAGCTGGCAAAGAGTCTAACGTCCAGTTGACTCAGTTGGTAATTGACTGTGTGAAGACTACCTGGTTGTCCCAGGGAAGGAACCAAGGTTTTACACTGCCCCTCAGCTACAGGTAAGGAGAGGTAAGGTTCAGTGGAAAGTTCAATTTGGAATTAAAAAGGAAGGAACTGAGAAGAGTGAGGGGAAACTTGCTAAGGGGAAGAAAAGGTGGTATAAATACAACCGCCTTCTGCCAGACTTTTCCATTCTCCATCAAGCTACTTTCCTTTTCCTATAGTTCTCCGAAATTGGCTCAAGTTTAGAGACAAGGAAAGGAAGGAAGAGGATGTGGAGAAGACTGAAAGAAAATTTGGAAAAAACTCTCAAAGTGGGAAGAGAGGCTGATAATATTTCATTTTGTATATTAGGTAACTAAGGTTCACCAGGTGCAAATAGTTGTGTTTAAGAAGATCTGAGTTTAAGATCTTCTGAAGGTTTTTTTTTTTTTTAAACTATGCTAGCATTTCCTAAACTGTTTTAGGCAATATTAATAAAGTACCACAAGAAAAGGGCTCCGTGGCTAAATAAATTTGAGAGAGATTGGATATGATAAGCTTCTCTAGGAGAGTCATGAGGCTCTTTAACATTAAAGGCTGAAAAGTACTTCACAAAGAAGCCTATTTACCTTGTCGTAGAAGTATCCACTATCTTGAGTATGTATATTATTCCTGTATATATCTTTATATTTTTACTACATGCGTATATCCCTAAGTAATATATAGTAGAGTTTAGACTTTATATAAATGGTACTATACCTTATATATCCTTTGTTATTTGCTGTTTGCACTTAACATTATGCTTCTAAGATTTATTCATATTGATAGCTCTAGCTCATTTATTTTAACTGCTGTATGGTATTCTATTATGTGAATATACATATCAATATTTATCTTTTTAAAAAATAAAAAATGTAGAAATCTGTTTAGCTTTGTTTAATTTGTCATTTCCCAGACTTATTTGAGCACAGGATACTTTTTCCCTGGCACTCCCTTAACTTGCTTATAGCACTTGGGGAAATGCTTCACTCAGCCTAGCAATCTATCATAGTCTGTAAAGGCAAGGGATCTTTGGTGAGAAGACGGCTTAATTGTACTCCATGTTATCCAAAAAAAAAAAAAAAAAAAAAAAAAACCATTTAAAAAATTCTGTCTAATTTTCTTATCCATGGACTTTATTATGAACCAATGGGAAATAAACAGAGTTGAAGAAATGAGAACCCTCATCCACTGTTGGTGGGAATGTAAATTAGTACAGCCATTATGGAAATGGTATGGAGGTTTCTCAAAAAAATTAAGAATAGAACTACCTAAATGATCCAGTAATTACTCTTCTGGTTATTTACCTGAAAAATATGAAAACATTTATATGTAAAAATATATGTATCCCTATGTTCATTGCAGCATTACTTAAAATAGTCAAGACATAGAAACAGTCTAAGTCCATTGATGGATGATTGGATAAAGAAGATGAAGTGTGTGTGTACACACACACACACACAGTAGAATACTACTCAATCATAAAAAAGATGGAATATTGCCATTTGCAACAACGTGATGGATCTTGAGAGTATTATGCTAAGTGAAATAAGTCATATGGAAAAGGACAAAAATTGATTGATTTCACTTGTGTAGAATATAAAACAAAACAAACAAATAAAACAAAAATGAACTCATAGATAAATCAGAGTGATGGTTACCTGAGGAGAAACAGGACGGGGGGAGGATGAAGTGGGTAAAGAGGGTCAAATATACAGTAATGGAAGGAAATTGGACTATATGAAGAGCACACAATAGAGTATAAATGTTGAATTATAATTTGTACACCTGAAAATTATGTCATTAACCAATGTTACTTCAATAAATTTAATTTTTAAAAATAATTAAATTCAGCAAGGATCGAGGGGAAATCCTAAGATGGAATTCTGAGGGAAACAAATGAATCTAACAATTAAAATGTTATTTACAACTACACAGAACAGGAAAATTATATTTCAACTATATATTCTCAGAATAAAGACAAAAAGAATCACAAATGAAATAAATAAACCAGTGATAACCAAAATTTCTGGTCTTCCAGAATGTAAATCAACACACTGCTTCCTTTACTGAGAAGTCTCGTCTATGAAAAAATGTCAGCTGAACTAAACTGTGTTGTTTGGCTTTGTATTTAGCCAGGTACTTAACTCTCAGTTTTGAAAACCATAACATTTTGCCGTATTTGCTTCAGTTCTTTTTTATAAGAAGTAAAGTGTTACAGATTTAGTAAAGTCCCCTAAGTGCTCTATCCTGATCCAGTTCTCTACCCCTTCTCATTAAGTAATCAGTGTCCTGAAGGAAGGTGCAGCCTCATCCAATAAGCACACCATCCACTTCCCTGGCTGTTTTCGCATTGCTCTCCAATGGAGTTGTACCAGTTGACACACATATCAGCATATGTCTGTATCCTGAACCTTTTTCGTATCTTGTTTTTGCCGTTTAAAAAAATTTTGGGGGGCCTATTTGATAGGATTAAATGATATCGTAATTCCAAATTAATTTCTGAGAGCCCTTTTACCTGGGGGCTTTTTTGTTTTCCTCCTGTGTAACTCATCTCCTTTGGACTCTGTTTTTTCTTTCTTTTCCTTTAATTCATGTCCATGTTCATAACTTTTAAGATTCCATTGTTTATTTAAATATAAAATGAGATCTCATCTGAAATGTCCTACTAGTATGGGAAAAGCCTTGGGACAGGAGAGCTGTTTGTCAACCAGTCATAGTTGAAGAAATTGTGATTTCCATAAAGTCTTAATTGCAATGTGGTTGAGGTCTCCCACTGGTGAGTTGAGTGTATGCCTAGTGCCCTCGGTGATCACAATCTGATTAAAGGAAGATCCAAATCTCTCCAAATTCTGATATTACTAGAATAATTGAAAAGTGGTAAGTCAGCAATTTTTAGGAAACTTAGACCTTTTTAAAGTTTCTTGTTATTCAACATAAATATAAAATTGATAGTATAATATATAGACGTGAGGAGTGCATAAAGAATGGTGGATAAGGGTAAAATAGAAATTATTTGACAGACATAAATATTTATTTCTTCATTCTCCTTCATTGAGTGCCTGTTGTATGCCAGGCATTGTGCTAGGCCTTGAAAGTTGGAGAGCAATGATAAATGCAAAGGATTTGAGGTTATCACCTTCAGTTCCCGACCCAAACCCTAAAGAATCTGGGAAAAGTGACCCCTATTTTTACTGTTTCCTGTCCTGAAGGTGTCTAAGAAACAACTCTCTCCCATTGCTTTCGCCTGGGCATTTAGAGAAGTAGAGAAACACAGACAGAACCTAGACTTTTGAGTGAGCTGCACCTGGCTTTGCCACCTGCGCCACTGTATACCTGAACCTCTCTGTTTCCTCATTGGTAGTCTTACAAGGGGTTTTAGTGAAATTCTATACAATATCGAGCGTGAATGGACCCAGTATAGTATGTGCATAAGGGACTCAACACATGTCAGTTTCTATCTTTGCCATTTATCTACTTCAAAGCCATTTGAGAAAGAATGAAGCAGATGTGGAAGGGTAGTGAGCCATCTAGAACATTATTCCCACTCTTCAGTACTCATACATAGTTGATCTTTATGAGTACAATCAGGATAAATTGTGATATTTTGTAACCTTATCCTATTTCTTTTCTACTCAAAAAATCATAGGAATGCAAGTGTGGAATAATGGTATTACAAAGATATGAATCTGTCACAACTTTGATAATTTAACTGTTATCACATAATCTATGATATATCTCACAATAGTGACTGCAGTGTTGCAATACTTTGCTTAAGAATGGCTGATCTCATACATCTCTTGAGATTTGGAAATTCTTGATATTAACTCCCATCTCAGCCTCAGCTTCCCAGCTTGTCTCTAGTACTGTGATCTTCTAGACTAGGAAGGAAACTTGGCTGGGTCTATTGAGGTTGAGCCATTAGGCAGATGACTAAGTGGCCCCATTGGAGTTTTCTGTTTAAGAGCTCTGAGATGCTATCAAAGGAGCTATTTGTAAAATATTCTATAAAATGTTCTCCCCACATTCATCTTCTTAGACTGCTTTCGCATTCCTACTTCATTTCTCTTAGTCGTCTCTGTGGCTCTATCTTGTTCAAGGTATTATTCAGCAGACTTTCTTTCTACTTTCTCCCTTGGTACTACCCAGTCTTTGAACCCAGATTCCATACTCATTTTCTTAGGCTTTTCACCCCAGCTTTCCCCCTCCTTCAGTTAATCACACAATCTCCTTTCTTAGTCCGCATTCCCCATTGACCTTTCTTTGGGATAGTGGGGGGATTTGTTGGGGTTGAGATTAACTTCTTAGGTTTGGATATAGCTTTGTAAGACTTTGCTTCCTTCACTCTGCAGCTTTGTCTCAGTACAGGACCTCAAGACCCACCAGCACCTCCCATGCTGCAGCCACCTGTCTTGGAGCAGTACTGCGTACCAGGCTTGGGCCCAAGAGGCTGGACTAAGTGGGGCCCTGCCCCGGGAGAGGCTGTTACTTTTAGGAACACTAACAGACCTATCAGGGGACTTGGAACAAAAGTGCAGGAATGGAAATCTTTATGTGAGAGATAACACTGGTATCCTGGACTGTGAGGTGAGTAGGAAGGGGAGGTTAGATGCTCAGATCTCAACAAGAATAGTGCCTAGGAGTGAGGCAGTTAAGTCTCTGAGGGAGCAAAGGTAGAGGGGATTAAATGTGATGTGAGGATCTTGATTAACCCTTTCTCTTGGTCTTTTTTAGCTCATAGATCTGGACCTTTCTTGGTTGAGCCATCTCTTTCTGTTCCCCAGTTGGAGTTACCTCCCTCCTGCCAGGGGTAATTCTTCAGAGGAAGGGCACTTGGAGCTCTGGGGTGCCCCTGTGCCGGTGTTTCCCTTGACCATCAGTGCTGGCCCTCTCACCCCTATATCTGTTCTCTACCCTGAGGCTGCTTCCCGCCTGCTCAGGCACAGGTGATTCTTCCCTCTCTAGGGGAGGAGGGAGCACTCTGAAACTGGGAGGACAATGATGGGTCGATGGCAAGGAGAGAGGGTATTGAGAGTAATATAGATGGAATGTTCCAAATCAAGGGAACGATAGAGCCTCTTTTACATCACAACTGGATTTGTCTTTATGTGGGAGGGGAGGCATTTGTTGGGTAAAAGAAAAGAAATAAAAATGACTTTTTCTCTTTTCTCTCTACCTTCCTTAGGAGCAAGCTCAAAGTCGTGCAACCAAACCTGGCTGGGAAGCTGGTTCGATTGAGTGCCCTGGTGAAAAGTCAAAAGAAAGCTTACTTCGTCCTGACTCTTGGTGAATCATCCCCAGCTGGCAGCCAAACTGGCAGCTATGTGTCGTCCATCATTGTTCAGGTGAGGAATGGGGTCAATTCAGAGGCATGGAGATAGGGAAGTGGTATTAGAACTCTTAATAGGAAAGATAAGATCTTAGGAAGAACCACAAAGGAAAGGAAGAAAGCTGGAGAGTTGTTTTCTGGAACAGCGATGTTGAGGGAAGATTCCAGGTATCGTCATTTCTGTGTACAGGAGGTGGGGAATGGACTCGCCTGCCATGAGTTCATTTGAGTAGACAACTTTTGTATTGTGTGTGATATTTTGTAAATCTGTCAGAATCACTTAATTTTTTTCCCCTGCATTAGAAGGATGACCAAGGAAATTATTTATCTGAACATTCTTAAGACATTAAATATATACACTTTTAAAAAGTGTATTGTTATGTGACTTATAACTTGGTACTTATTGTAGACTCTTATCAACTGGTAAAATTTTTAAATCATTAATTTATATACCAATTATTATATGGCTCATAAATTATCTGAACAGGGTTCCAAAAGCATTCAAAACAATTAAAGAATGAAAAGGCTTTCTAACATGCATATCAGAAAAAAAGGAAACTAAAATTTATTAGCACTATTAGAATTCTTAACTGTGTCTGTGTGTGTCGTGAGTTTAAATAACAGTGATTAGAGTATGAATGAGCTAAATATACTAAAACTAAAAATTCCTAGAAGCCACCCAAATTTCTGTTCTTGCTTTTTGCTTCTGAGTTAAAGAGGAGCTTTTGTATTTTTTCTACATTAGAATATTTTAAGTCCCCTAGAGACCATTCAAATGGTCTATGCAGAGTGGGATTGGCTCATTCATGTATTATATGTCAAGAGAAAAATCTCTGAATTTCTGCAGGGTGACCAAAGTATGGTAAACCCTTTGGGTAGTTTCTCTTATTGTAGATTTTATATGGTATCGATTTATGAAATAAGCAGAGAAATGCAAAACAGTATGTAAGTTCTAAGATGTGTGGTATAGTTTGTAACTGCTGTAGCAGGTTATCTGGAGTTTATTATGTTGAGGGAAGCCTTATGAGAGAGTTTAGACTTGATCTGAGGCTTGAGGAGTGGACAGGATTTAAATCACTAGAAGAGAGGACTAGAGAATCACCTGTATCAAGATTCAACTTTTATTGAGTAGGTAGTATAATGCTAGGCACTTTGTTCAGTTCAGAGGCACAAAATTGAAGCTCTCAGCCAGATAATTAAGTCAGCAGTTACTGTTCAGAATCATAAGTGCTGTAGTAAGTACATGTCCAAGCACGAGGTTGTGAGGGTGCAGAGGTGGGCTTTGGAATAAGCCTGGGAGGTGAGGAGAGTAGTGGTCTTGGTGTGTTTGTGGGCTGCTGAAGGGACATACTGTCTCTCTAGATGACCCCAGGAAATCTCTTGTATGGTAGAAGAGTGAGGTCATTTCTTGAAAGAGGAGGACTGGACTCAGTAAAGAGGAGTAAAGGTTCAGGGTAACTACTATTTAGGTGGTCAGGGATAAGAGATTGCTAAGCAGTAATGGGACGCAGCTGGAGAGGGTCACCATCATTATTTGGCACTGGGATGGCATGGGTCTGTCTTCCTCAAGTAGGTTTTTTGCCTTAGAAAAGGAGTTGAGGAATTAGCCATGGCGATGTGATATTAGAACAGAGGAAGGGAAGGACCTCAGTGTCTGAATAAAGGAGAAGGGGCTGCAGTGTTAGAGGTCCTAGTGAGAGGTTAATGAGCAAAGGAGGGTTGGGGGAGAGCAGAAGCACCAGTATGCATTTGTTTGTTCAGTCCAACCATTATTAACTACTTGTTTTGCACAGTCAATAAGCTTAAGTGAGGTCTTAGCAATACCTTACAGTGAATTGTGACATCCAAGGTCTGATCGGTGATAGTCAGGTGGTTTTAGAGTAGAATTGGAGGTCTGTGAAGTTGAGCACAGGGGACTGAAGTTCAAGTGTCGTGACCATCATTGTGTTTTGAAGGCCCTCAGAATGGCAATAGTACCATTGTGCCTGTGGGAGAAGTATGCCCTAGAAGAATGGTATACTTAAGAACAGTCTCTTTTTACTTTGTGCTTAAATTTCTTCAACAACCATCCTTCCCCAGTCCATATAATGCCCTGCTGTCAGATATTTATTTTTATTTTCCTGCTTTGATATGTCTTACTTTCTTATAAAGTCTTCAGTGTGTTTTTTTCCCCCTCAACTTGGCTGTCTCATCTTGTCTCCAGCAACTCCCAAGAACATTCCTTTTTCTTTGTCCTTGCCAGTGATTTCACTGCCTTGCTTGATTTTAGTTCTGCACATTTCCATGTTGTTGCCTCCTGCTTGAATCACCTTTCTTTCTCTCCACTTCAACAAACCAGAGATGTCCTTCAGGACCCTGTTCAAGTTTTACTTCTTTCACTTGGGCTTCCTGATCATTCCAACACATCCTAACCTTCTCCCTCTTTCTCAGAAACCTTAGCAAATGTGTATGCTTTTTGCCACTTGATCATACATGGCCCCATAATATGACTTGGGTTCGTGTCTGTGTTTCCCAGTGGTTTGAAATATGTTAGAAGAAATATGTTATAATACAATCTATTATATTTCCCGTAACATCCATTTGCACTGGGTTTATAGATACATACCTATAAACCCAGTGCATGTTGATTAAATAAGTGAAAGTAGTTTGTATGTTATGGGGTGGAATAGGGAAAATTCAAAAAGGATCTAATTTTCTAAATGGAATGTTTATGTGTTTTGGAGGAAGTTTTACAGATGGCGTGTATCTTGAGGGAGGGATTAGGAAACATTTGGCATCTCCTTTGAGAGGAGAGATCCTGAAAGTTCTATGGTTTAAGATTTAATTTATAAAAAAGGAAGATGAAGAAGCAAGGAAAGCTCACGATGAACAGATCTTTGAGATCAAATTATGATGGAAAGGGACTCTGGCAAAGGGACAGCATTGTGGGAAGCATCTAGGAGAGAGGGGAGGATATTTAGGACTAGAGAATCACCTGCACCATGTTGCCTGCTTCTGCACAAGCCAGGTCCCTGCCCAGCTGGTC
The DNA here is from genome assembly GCF_014176215.1 of Rousettus aegyptiacus. Taxonomy (NCBI): domain Eukaryota; kingdom Metazoa; phylum Chordata; class Mammalia; order Chiroptera; family Pteropodidae; genus Rousettus; species Rousettus aegyptiacus. The sequence continues at coordinate 72,925,296 of NW_023416309.1, forward strand.
TGGTACCAAGCCCTTTGGCCTGGTAGGGCCTATGTGCTGACAGAGCTTCGAGTATCCAAGATCCATGGTCACTGTTACCATGTTTGGACAACTAGTCCCTCCTCCCATCTGTTGCCGCTGAAACCAGAATGTGTGCGAGAGCTGGAACTAAAATTAGAGCCAGACGAACTCCTCTTAGAGGCTGACCCCAAGCCACACACTAGGCCCAGCAACTCCCAAGACAGGAAGGAACAACAAGGTCTTGTCCGGGACTCCAGACTCTTATCATATACGGTGAGTATAGGGGAGAGATCCTAGAGTGTGAGGGGCAGGAAATGTGTATCTTGAAAGGGGAAGGAAATAGAGATCAATTGGCTCTTTGACCTTTTTGCAGGGAACGGTCACAGGTGTGCTGAATCAGCCTGCTGGCCTCTATGAACTGGATGGGCAGCTGGGGCTTTGTCTTGCTTACCAGCAATTCCATGGCCTTAGACGGGTGGTGCGACCAGGAGTCTGTCTGGAGGTACATGAGGGATCAGGGCTGGTGATAAAGAGAGTCCTTCTCAGCAGCTTCCTTTACCTTTATAGGCTGGTCTTTTTTTTTTTTTTTTTTTTTTTTTTTTTTTTTTTTTTTTTTTTTGTGGAAGGGTGGGAACCTTTATAGCAAAAATATATAAAAATAATAAGTGTGTATTGGGGTTGAGCTCAGATCAGGAAGAAGTAGAGTCTGGGGCTCATGGAGAAGGGGTTGGGACCAGAATGTCTCCTTCATAGAAGGGCCTTCTAACTGGAGGAGTTATAGGAAGGGCCAGAATGATGTCATATGGCCTGGTGAGTAGGTAAGTCACACCAGCTAGGAGTCCTCTGGCCCTCTGAGTAGGTAAGCCACACCAGCTAGCTGAAGCCTTACCCTAAGGGCAGTGGGTTGTGATGGAAGGTAAGACATGGAGGCTGAAAGGAAATCGCCTGTATAGGAAAAATTGGGTTTCTTTTGGAACTCAGGCAGTGGGAAACTACAGTTAACTGCCTGGAGTCATCGATTTGGCTTCACCTCTCCTTTTTCACTTTTTCTGCTTTTCTCCAGCTCCAGGATGTTCACCTCCTACAGTCAGTGGGTGGAGGAACAAGAAGGCCAGTGCTAGCCCCTTGTCTCCGTGGTGCCATTCTACTTCGAGGATTCTCTCGTCAGAAGCCTGAGACTCAGACTTCCCCCCAAGCCCAGGGTGCCTCCCTGTATGAGCAGCTGGTATGGGAATATCAGCTAGGACTTCCCCTCTACCTGTGGGCTACCAAGGCCCTGGAGGAGCTGGCTCGCAAGTAAGGAGGATGAGGAATCTGGGCCGGCAGTGGGAGTAGGACACCACCTCTGTAAGGGAAGCAGGATCTTAAAAGAAGCAGGGTCTTTGGGGGAAGTGACTCACTTTTTTTCTCTGGCCAAGGCTGTGTCCCCATGTGCTGAGACACCACCAGTTCCTTCAGCATGTCTCTCCTGGGAACTCCAGCCTGGGACTACAACTGCTGGCTCCTACCCTGAATGTTCTAGCTCCACCATGCATCCCCAGTCGGAATGCACATAAAGAGATCCTTGAAGAGCCACATCTCTGTCCACTCCAGAAGGTATGAGGAAGTGAGGAAAGTTGGGTGACAAAGCTAATATATGGAAGGGACAAATGGGATACACAATCTGATTTTTCTTCTTTCCCTTACAGTACACTCGGCTGCAGACTCCCTGCTCTTTCCCCACTCTGGCTACCCTGAAAGAGGAAGGGAAGTGCAGGGCCTGGGCCTCCTTTGACCCTAAGACCCTTCTGTCCCTCCCAGAGGCTTCACACCTGACCAGTTACCAACTCAATCAGCGCCTTGCCTGGTCTTGGCTCTGTCTGTTGCCCTCCACCTTCCAACCAGCTCATGTAAGTGGGCCTCCAGCAGGGCTCAGGGCATTTTCTCTTTGTGCTATCCTTACTACCACTACTGTAGTCATTTCTTGCCATTTTTACTGACTAGCCTTCTAACTAAACTACTCTATCTCTTCTTGACCCCTAGCGACAGCAACTAGAAAGAGTGAGGCAAAATGTGACTTGAATTACAAAACAGTCTTGCTTTAAATCCCTGTTTCTCCCAGTGCACATAAAATAAAACCCAAACCTCTTATTACATCTGATGCTTATTCTCCTACCTCTAACCTCGATGTGAACGCATGTATGTTTTTTTCACATATGTCTTCCTCACTTGAAAATAAATTCTCTGAGGTCAGAGACCATGTCTCTTTTGTTCACTTTGTAGTTGACGTTTAACACAGTGCCTAGCACATAGTAGATGCTCAATATTTGCTTAATAAATACTTGATACCTTGGCTTTTGTCTCCCTTTAGGTTTTACTTGGGATCCTGGTGGCTTCATCTCATAAAGGTTGTCTACAACTTCGAGATCAAAGTGGTTCTCTCCCCTGCCTACTCCTGAACAAGCACTCACAACCCGTCACTGACCCCCGGCTCATAGGTTTGAAGTCTAAAGGTGGAGAGGTGGTGGTGGCAGAGTGGAGGGTCTTGGAATGGAGGGTTTGGGAGGAAGCACCTGCTGAGATTTTCTATAGATGCTGAAGTTACATAGGTTAATCAACAGGTTTTGGGAGAAGTTTAGAAGACCAGTATTGGCAGGTAGAGAAAGGGAGCAAGGGGTTTCCTAGCCAGAACTCCCAATTCCCAATATTCATTTCTCCTTCCATAGTGCCTAATATGCACACCAGGATGGCAGCTCCCATTTCTTGCATTCTTAGTTTGGAAGAATAATGATGGAAATAATGATGGTTTTAATTGGCCTTATGGAAATTTGTAGACAGGAAAAACCTGGAAAGCATCTTAGATCTAAGAATGGGCATTTTAGGGATTTATGAGAAAGTAAAATCAAGGCCTTTCAGCCTAAAAACCAGGGGCAGGATTGGACATGCAGATGGAGTGGTTTCTCCTTGGAGGTGTCATCCCTCTAAACTGGATGTCAGGTCAGGCTTGTGCTGGGCAGCAAGACCTGCAGGGCAGTCTGCTTCACTTCCCATTCCACAGTTCTCTCTTGTCAAAATAGAAAACTTCCTTCTTCTAGGCTGTTTGGTGCGGGCAGAGAGGTTCCAGTTGGTCATAGAGAGGGATGTCAGAAGCAACTTTCCTTCCTGGAAGGAACTGAGCATGACAGACTTCATCCAGAAGCAGCAGGCCAGGTTGGCTTCTTGGAATGGTGGCTGTACGCCAAGTCTATAAGGGGAAGGGGAAGGGCCTGGTGCAGATATTAGAATGCTGGGGCCTGCACACCCAGTATCTGCATCACTAAGACACCTATTCCTTGTCTCTCCCAACAGAGTGTATGTCCAGTTCCTCCTGGCTGATGCCCTGATCCTTCCTGTGCCCAGACCCTTCCTTCTCTCAGCCACCTCCTCAACACCTCCTCAGACAGAGCCCACCCTCCCCAAGGATCCCCACTTAGGACAGAGCCGGTTATTCTTGTTGTCCCACAAGGAGGCACTGATGAAGAGGAACTTTTGTGTTCCCCCAGGAGCTAGTCCAGAGGTGCACAAGCCTATGCTCAGTTTCTACGTATCAGGGAGCTGGCTTGGGAGCACCCAGAGGAAGGAGGGACCTGGATGGGGCCCACTTGAGCTCAAGGGAGATGAGAACAAGAATCAGAAGGTAAGCTGGGACTGCAGGAGTGGTTTCTCCTTGGAGGTGTCATCCCTCTAAACTGGATGTCAGGTCAGGCTTGTGTTGGGCAGCAAGACCTGACCAGTCTGGAACCCCAGCATCTTGTTCTCCTTCCTTACAGGTTCTCCTCATCTTTCTTGGCTCCTCAGTTCGCTGGTTCGATTTCTTGCACCCTGGGCAAGTGTACCGACTTGTGGCTCCTGGCCCTCCTGTGAGTGCTCAGTTTCATTTTACCCTTCCCCAGAAAGCTTTCTTTTTGGTTTAGAGTCCGGAGAGGAAATGCAAGTGCCTGGTCACTGTCTGGCTCTCCTAGCAGAGGGGTAGATCTAGATCAAATGGAAGACCTGTCTATTTCTAAATCACTTCCTTCACCAGGCTCCAGAGGGAACACAAAATTGGGTCATAGTATTTTGTGAACCTCCTTCTGGATCAGAGACTAAATTATCTTCCAATTTCCTGGCAGACACCAATATTGTTTGAGGAGGGTAGTTCATCCTGCATATCGCAGCGTCCTCTGGAGTTAGCTGGTTGTACATCCTGCCTCAGTATCCGGGATGAGTGGACCCTGGAACTTGAGAGCTCCCAGAACATCCCAGATCTGTTGGGTATCAACAAGGCACTGCCTCAGTCCTCACTGACCGACCTGCTCAGTGGCAAGTAAATGTCTTCCAGCTTCTCCAGCTTATTAGACTGCTCTCTTTTCCTCTGCCTTGGTTAGGTTTGGTGCACTGTCCTTTCTCTGTTTCTGTGTTTCTTTCATGTGATTTAGATGTCAGTATAAGATGGGAATTGTGTTTCATACCTGATTTCCCCTAGAACGTTACTATTTTGAAATGATCATGAGCAGCCTTAGCAACAAAAGGAAATATAAGAAATTTTTTAAAAATATAAAGACAAAAGCTGAAAATCTATAGAGCAGGGCCTTCTTTTAATACAAGAGGTACCTGGCTTATAGTTTCAGATACAGATATACTCTCTTCATATAAACTTTTTGGGGTACCTGCAAATGCAAATGAAGAAGCTGCAGAGATATTTCCCTCTGTGTTAAACCCTAGTGGATTGTATGTGTAATTTTTATGAAACTGGTCTCTACTATAAGTGAATGCTTTTAAGGATCTAATTTGAAGGCGGGATCTTGAGCTCCAGCATATTAAACTACAAATGATGGACTGACAGATTATAAGCATAAATACAAGTGCAGATTTAACTCTGCTGGTGTACTTCTTGTTAAAGCCTCTGGTTAGTTAAAAAGTTGTATAGGTTTTGAGTGGTCTGCCACAAGTCTATTTTTCCTATAAATCCTGTTACTTTTAGTGTGTGATTTGACACAGCATGAGAATTTTTGAGATCTTAGATGATGTTCTAACAGATACTTTAGCTCCTTTTTCTGTCCTTGGACCTGACTCTCCATTCTGTCTTCTTATGCCTTTATTCTCACTGACCCTTCAGCTTCACCGATTCCTTGGTGTCCTTCTCAGCTGAGATTTTGTCACGGACATTGTGTGAGCCACTTCCGGCCCCTATCTGGACAAAGCCTGGTAATGACACTTCCTTGAAGGGAAGGTATGAAATGGAGCGATGGGACTTTATGGTCCAGAAAGATACCACCGACTCCTCCCCTTTCCTTCTGTAGGGAGCACTGAGGCCAGAAGACGGTGTGTGAAGCTAACCGTAGCTCTGGAGACTGCTCATTGTGAATTCCCCCCTCACTTGGACATATATATTGAAGGTCCACACTTGCCTCCACCACTAGGACTCCTTCCAGGAGCCCGAGTCTACTTTAACCAGCTGGAGAAAAGAGTTTCCAGGTGAAGATCTGTGTAACTGGCCTTGCCACCTCTCCCTACTGATATGATTCTTTTGAATGTTCACCCCTACCTAACTATGCTACAATGACACCTTCTTTTTGATAATTACATTTGATATGTTACTCTGGAGTTTATGCCCTCTACCCTCATGAGATGTTCCAGACCAGTCCTTTCCTCATTCTTCCCTCTGATTTGATAGAGCCTGGGCTAGGGTACATCCTTCAGAGGAGTAGCCTAGTTTGTGATAGAGTCTCAACGTCAGCTTCAAATTGACTTCCTTCTCCTTCCTCTTGCAGATCCCACAATGTTTACTGTTGTTTCCGGTCATCTACTTATATGCAGGTCCTGAGTTTTCCCCCGGAGACCACAATTAGGTCAGTGCCCCTGGCTCTGATCCCCAAATCTCACAGCCTCACATCTATATTCCACACATGTTCCTGGCTCAGGAATTTTTGCCGTAACTACAGTATTCTCCAGTCCTAAAAGAATGTGTCGAGTCAGAGTGATTTCCTCTGCCCCAAATAAAGTCCTTCCAGAAACACCCTGCCTTCAGCACTCCTTTGGCTGTTTCTTGACACAGTTCCCTCCCCCATCTTTTTTTTTTAGTGCTCCACTGCCCCACATCTACCTGGCTGGACTGCTGCAGGGTGGGCGGTCCCCATTCCGTGCCACTGCCTCTTGCCATATTGTTTCTGTCTTCAGCCTTCAGCTCTTCTGGGTGTGTGCTCACTGTACCAGCATCTGCCACCAGGTATGGGAGGGGAGAGGCTAAGCTGGGTGTAGGGTGCCAGAGGAATGTGACGAGACCAAGAGGATTTTTCCAACCACTTTTTTTTATCCCAGGGGAGGTGTACTCAGCAGGGTTCCACTTGCCCCACTCAGACGTCTGTAAGCCAGGCCAGCATCAGGTGAGAGCACAAGGTGGGCACCCATCACACCATTTACTTCTCTATTACACAACTTCACCGGTGTGCTGTCCCTGTATTAACATAATTCTCAGCTTGTGGGAATTGTTTGATAAATATTTTTGAATGAACTAAGGGTAAACAAGTTAAAGATGAAACGGCGGGGATGGAGGCATATGAGTTCAGGTGACTCACTACGTGGGTTTGCTGTGAGAATTTATGTTTTTTACCCCTCCCCCCACCCCACCTTAGGCTTCTAGTGGAGGATGGGACTGCTGAAGCTGTGGTGACCTGTAGGAATCATCATGTGGCAGCAGCACTAGGACTGTGTCCTAGTGAGTGGACCGCCCTCCTAGAGTTTGTCAGAGGGCCAGGGAAAGTGGCCTTGCAATTTACAGGGCCTGGAGCCCAACATGAGGTGAGATGTGGCTACGAGGTAGGTATCGGATACCCATGTTCCTGAGGGTTTGGTAGAGGACGTAGGAGTTTGAGTTCTGCTTAATCCTGAGTTTCCCTTTCTAGTCTTCAGCCAAGATCGATGAGCCCTTAATCCTCTTCCTCCGGACACTTTGTACCAGCCTCTCTGTCCTCCGCCCTATTGTGCTTTCATTTGAGCTTGAGAGGAAACCCTCCAAGATCATCCCTTTAGGTAAGGATGGAAGGGTGACGGGGTAGATAGATGGGTCACAGGAGGAAGAGGGATGAGGGATTGATAGAGGATCTGGAGTTGGGGAAGAGAATGGTAGATGCGAACTAAAAACCACATGGATAGCACATGTGTTTTCCTCTCTTCCTATCTCAGAATCTCCTCGGCTACAGCGATTCCAATGTGGGGAGCTCCCTCTCCTGACTCGTGTGAATCCCAGGATCCAACTGTCATGCCTCTCTATCCAGGAGACTGAGCACTACAGCTCTCTAGGGGCATTTGCTTCTTCCTGCTAACCTGAACTGCAACAATGGCCTGAAAGTTCTTTCTGTCTGCTGGAACCCTTGAGGCCTAGGCTCCAGCTGTTCCTGCTTGTCGTAGCCCTTGCCTTCTTTATGATTGAACCAGGATCCCAGAGCCCTGTATTCATAAACTGCTACCCTACTATAATTTCTCCTTCATATTCTGGTACCAGCCCACCTTGGGGAAAGTGTGGAAATAGACAAATTATGGTGATGTTGATATTTTATCTCTGCTTGGGGTCAATGCACCTGCATTCACAGGTGACCCTGACCTTGAGTTCTGCCGTTGCGGCAGGGGCCAGAGGAACAGAACACTCGCCTTGTGTTATAGATAGTTTCATTTACTTTTAGCAAGTAGAGAAGATGGAAATTGCATCTAAAGCTGTCTCAGGAAGGGAGGCTTAGCCATTACTTATATATACTATTTGGTTAATTATGTGTTGATTTTTTTCTTTGTTGTTGGTTGCACTTAACCTGTTGAGTTCTTGTCAAGTTCATCCTGTTTACAGCTGCATCTGCAAAATATTGTGCTACATTTTAACATTTAACAAAATTTTAAAATAATAGCATTTAGTAAGAGCAGCCCAGACCTTGAGACCCTTGTCCTATCTAACACTTGCGACAGGTCCCTTGGCCTGTGATAAAGCTCTGGTGATGTTTTGTAGTTTGGGGTCCCAGACTTTCTGACCTGGCAGCTGGCCCATCATTTACCATCATTTCCACCCTTGTTTTTCACCAGTGCCAAAACTGGTTTGAAGAGCTGGTCCAGCAGAAGAATGATACCAAAAGTCAGTTTGGTTGTTATCTACCCTAAAGGGAGTAAATTGGGGTGGTGGGGGCAGGGTAGATGGTCTCAGTCAGCATTGTTGGGCTGAGGAAGAAGTCCATTATGCAAGCCTAGAGTTATTGGGAAGTACAAGATGCATATAAGGGAGTGGGAATGAGGGGAATGCCAACCATTAGGAGAGGCTTTTAAGAAAACTATTATGGAACACCAGTCAAGTGGTCAGTACTGTGGGTTTCCCATGGGCTAGGCATAAGGCAGATCCTTGATCCACACTATGAGACTGGAAGGGATTCTTAAGTCAGAACCCGTAGATATAAGGGTCGCACAATCAAATATATGTATTTGGTTGGTGTTCTCCCATTTTTTTCCTGGGAGCTGCTTGCTCAATGGAGAGGTAGAGCCTAGCCACACCCCTTAGAGCAAGAATAGCATAGTAAGAAAATTTTGTTCAGAGGTCATTCCTGGCCCTTTAAGACATTGTTTCCAGTTTGTATTCGGAAAGCTTTTGAGTCATGGTTAATTCCCACAAAAAAAAAAAAATCTCTCGAATGTAACGATTTTGTTGATATACCTCGTGATATAGGTATGTGCAGCTGAAGGTAACTCTCCCATCACTGGCCGGTTAGCTCAGTTGGTTAGAGCGTGGTGCTAATAACGCCAAGGTCGCGGGTTCGATCCCCGTACGGGCCAGGAGTAAGCTGTTTATTTTGCTTTCCCCCCGCCCCCCCCCCCCTTCCCATTTCCCATACATGCTGTTACCAGGAAGTTTCCGCCCGGAGCCACTTGGCCTCTGGATTGCAAACGACCCAAGGCTTTTCAAAACCTGAATTGTTGAACACTCTAAGCTTTGGAAGGACATTCCCTGGGCTAGGGCAAAAGGAATGGTTCCCGGCATCTGCCGCGTCTTCTCTTTACAACGCGAGCGCGTTGGAGGCCGGTGAATGGAAGGGAAGAAACGAGACGAGGACCCCAAAAAGGCGGAGTGTGGGGCGGGGTCGCTAGTGAAAGCGCCAATACGATTCTGTTCTTCGATGTTTACACCCACCAGTCTCCTAGCCCCGGAACCACGAAATCGTAAAGCCGGTGGTTTGCCCGACACAAAAACAAAGAAGACTTGTGGAGTAGAGAACTTGTTACAACCGTGTAGTCGTGGCCGAGTGGTTAAGGCGATGGACTAGAAATCCATTGGGGTCTCCCCGCGCAGGTTCGAATCCTGCCGACTACGCGTGCTCCTTTAAAATTTTCTCCCCCGTTCCTATTCTACTGCCTTTATGCTCAAGGTAAGACAAAAAAATTTATTTCCATAAGTGTTCCAAAAATTCCCGTCTCGGGACTCCTAGACTCTGGGATGCTCCCAAACCAATCATTTTTGGCTATAGTTGAGATATTTGATTTATTTCTTTCAATATCGGGAATCCATGGATGGATGTCCGACACCAAATCTAATTACTTTGTCAAAATTAATTTTAGGAAAATTTGGAAAATTAATGTGGCCAGGTTCCAGGTTTTACATTCATGTGGTGCACCACCTGGACCCGCTAGAGCAACGTTGGCGCCGTGGCTTAGTTGGTTAAAGCGCCTGTCTAGTAAACAGGAGATCCTGGGTTCGAATCCCAGCGGTGCCTTACGTTCTAATCGGAAGTTTGTGTTACTTTTTGTCTCTGAATCTACACTAAAAGACGCGAGCGTTATATAGTTCCACCCTCAGGGCATTCAGAATTCCTGCTAAGAAGAGCTGCCAGTCCCGTGAGACCAACGCTTTAAAAGCTCACTCTGTGACCAGGGCAGGAATCCTGAGACCTACACCTTCCTCTACCCAGTTGATGCCACACCCCGTTGGTGCTGGTGGGCTAGTCAGGTGGGCCGCTCTATGCCTCACAGGAGGGGCATCCCCAACTCCCATGCCCTATCCCAGAATGTCCCCTAGAACCTGAGTCGGTTTGTTTTGTTGGTTCTTCAATATATTTATTTTGGTTTGGGGCCTCAGAATTATACATGTATATATAATAAATTTTAAATTTTAAAAATGGAGTAGGGAGGGTGCATTTTCTATATGTAGCTCTTATACCAGGCCCTTTATATTCAGTTATCTTCATTCATCTCCACAAGCTGGCAATCAGGGTTAGGAGTTAGCAGAGATGTCTGGCCTGGCACCATCTGGTTTCTTGCAAAAGACCGCTGAAGGGCTGGGACCCTGTGGACAGGGTGGGAGTAGAAGAGTATGTATTCCCGGTGGGATCTCCAGACCCTATGGAAAGGCAGTGCCCGTTTGTGGAGCACTGAAGCCAAGCTGATTAGGGTAAAAGTAAATGCGGTGGCGAAGGAGGCAAAAAGTAGGATCTATAGATGGTTGGCAGGATCTAAACCTCCTTGGAAGATAAGCAGAAAGGTCTAGACACCATCCCTTGGCCCAAGAACCAATGTAAGATATCTGAGCAAAAGTGTTGGCTTGAAGAAATTGCCATCTAGAGGTGACAGAAAAGTAAGTGAGGCAGCAACACTGAGACTGATTTGTGCCAAGCGGCGGGCTGTATCCTGTGCATAACCAAATGAAGAAGGCACAGCCCCTTTTCTCAGAGAGCTCATTGGAAGGAAGACACAATCACACCGCAAGATGTTGTGAGAATACGGAGAACAGAAGTGGCATCTCATTGGGCCTAAGGATAAAGAGTGGTAAAGAGAGGCTTTCTGGACTAAGTTTGAAAGACCACGTGGAAATTTGCCTTATGTTCTCTTAAACAACTACTGTACCACATAACAACCATTGTTCTAGGTCTAGGAAATACAGCAGGGAACAAAAAAACACAACAGGAATGTTTTAAAAATTAAATTATATGACATTCTAGATAAATGCTACATAGAAGAATGACAAGGGATCAGAGAGTATGTGTGTGTGTGGGGGGGTGGGGTTAGTTATAAAAATGTCAAAGGCTTGCACTAGGTTAATTGTAGGAGAGATGGAGAGAAGGGGATGAATTTGAGACATGTTTAATATAAAAAAATATAGGACTCAGTAACTGATAGGATGTGTAGTCTGAAGAAGAGGGAGAAGAAATTCAGGATGTTGCCAGGGTTCTACTTCAGGGAAGTGCTGGGGGTGGGTGTGGGGGTTGGTACCATCTCATATTCACCAAGAATATCTTGTCACTCTTTCTCATCCAATCTCTTTCAAACAATTGTGACTGTCCAAAGTTATACCTTGTGTCAAGCTTTGGCTCCTGTTAAAATGCAAAATATTGCACCAAATCGTAAACCATAATCATCTGTTTACACTTTAGTTCTTGGATTCCAAAAGTGGGGCTCATGGATAGGAGCTTCAGGATACCTGTGAACTCCCTGATATTGCATGGATTTTTCCAGGAAAAAAGGTCATAGCTTTCATCATGATTTGTAAGGGATTTAGGCCTCCACCTCTGTGAAGGTTAAGAGTCTATGAGATAAGATAAGAGAGAGGTGACTGGAAGCTTAGGGGAAAGCTGGAGGGAGACAGGAATTGAGAAAGAGTAATGGGGGGAGGGGGAGATGCCAGATCAGCCCTGAGGGCTGCTTCCTCACAAACCTGAAAGGCTTGGGACACTGACAGGAAAGGCCAGGCTGTTCTCTGCTGCCCTCCCCCACTGTCTTGCCGGCGACACCTGGGAAAGAAAAAGCAAAAAGCTGAACCCTTCATTGAAGTCGCCGCGACCAAAGCATCTATGGGTTAGGAATTAGGAAGGGCCAGGCCCCACAAATCACACGACTAGGGTATGCAGCAAGATGGTTCAGCCCAGAGATGCTCGAGTGTCGTGACAGGTCAGAACCCTGCTAGGAAGACTCCCCAGAGTAGGTACTGAGCTGAAGGAAGGCAGAACACGTGGCCTGCAACTGTCCCACCAGGTCCTGCCAGGGCTCTTGGTGAGAGCATGGCGAGTGTGTATTAAGAGCATATAGGTTCACCGAACAGTCAGGGACTACTGGTCTTGGACCATACCAAGTGGGCGCTTGCCTCAGAGAACCTTACCTTCCGGGGGTCTTAGGCGGCAGGTAGGAGGGAACTGGAGACAGAAGGATAGACAGGAGGGTAAGGGTAACCTGATTTTACAAGCGGAGAGTGCTGCTAGGGGTGTTAAGCGTCAGGATATAGCCTGGCGCCCCGCCCCACTCACGAAGGTTGGAAAGCCGATTCCCCTACCCCACCCACCAGCCGCTCATCTCAATGTTGCCCCTTCGGTGGGCACTGCCACATGGTCTGGCGAGACCGTGGGCTACTAAAGGGTCTAGGATGGACAGAATCAAGAACAGAAATACGGGATGGTGTTCACCTAGGGATTTTTGGCTCATTAATTGTCCCCAATCAGGCAACTCCATTATTGTCTTTAAAGCTCTGAGCCAGGGCACTGAATCCGATGACCGCGGGAAGAGACGGTAAGTGTCGAGACTACAAGTTATGGTACGGCGTCGAGACAGTAATTGGAGGGAGTGGGAACTCGGATGCTCAAGGTAGTCCTGGAGGGGCGTGCGGGGGTGAGGCCGAGACCACTCCCTTCCACTTCCTTTACGTTATTTCCTGGGAGGAGTCGGAACTTGCGGACCCCAAGCAGAGAGATTTCCAGATCCCTGTATCAAAGTATTCAGCGTCGGGACAGAGGGTCCCTGAGCACGCGCCAAAACTCATAGTAGCAGAACTGTAGCAAGTCTGATAAGTCTTCTAAAGGAATGGGAAATCGAGTTTCCACGGTGGCTCGTTGGTCTAGGGGTATGATTCTCGCTTCGGGTGCGAGAGGTCCCGGGTTCAAATCCCGGACGAGCCCAGTCTCAGTTTTTGCGGAGTCTAAAGCACTCTTAAGGTACTTAGTATCTGAATGGATCTAAGGAGGCTTCCCCGCAAATTGATTAGGGTGAGCTGATCCACTGGAGCGGATATACTGAGATCAATTTTATTCTGAATGAATGTCTAGGTGTCAGGAAGAAACTCACGATGCGTAGTCCTTCCTGACGTGCTAGGAAGAGCTCAGACAGATCCGGACTTGGCAAGACACTTTCTGCTTCTGCTCCCCACCTCCCTGCTCAATGCCTCTTCACCGCCGCCGGAGCCTGCTTTCTGTTCGATTGATGCTGGTCAACATATAGCTGTGGATGACAGTGAAAAGGGGTGGGACCTATTCAGGAATATGTTTGGGAGAATCCAGGTTCTCCCAGAACTTAGGTCCCTGCAGTCTCGGAGGCGTCTATTTATTTCTCTCCGTGACTCTTGCTCGTTTCTGCCCTTCTGGGAACTCGCGCTTAGATGTGGTTAGGAATGTGCATAGGTCTGAGGTTACCATTTCTCAGTGGCCTAAATAACAAAATCCCCAGAAATCTCTAAGTTAGCACGCTGAATTCAGTGAAAAAATCAGGTGCCGGGTTCAGAAACACCTTATAGCTTATTCCTCGTTAGTATAGTGGTGAGTATCCCCGCCTGTCACGCGGGAGACCGGGGTTCGATTCCCCGACGGGGAGAAGTGTGCCGTTCCTTTTTAAACACTAATTATTTAGGAAGTACCTGTCCTCGGCTCGAGAACGGAGACAAAAAAAGACCTGGCGGGTGGGGGGGTAGGACGGTGGGGGGGGGTAGGACGGTGGGGCGGGGCGGAGAGGAATAATTTGTCCCGATTCTCAAGCTCACATTCTAAATGTCGAGTTACTGTTGTGCTTCGAATAACTTGCATTGTTGCTAAACTGGCCATTATTCTCTCCATTCGTTCTGTTTATTATTATTTTCACCGTTTTCACGTGTGCTTATTAGACGTGTTCGTTAACGATAATTTAAAAAACGCATACGGGCAACAGCACAAAACTGACACAGCCGGCGTAATCCCGCCGCCAGCCAGCCTTGGCCTCCTGCCGAGTGCTTTCTCCTTGACATAAATACGAGTTTCCAGTCTCAACTTGAAACTGAACAAGCCTCTTTCTCCCGCTGCAGTGCTGAGTCCTGGGCCGGCGCCCCGTATCAGCCAGGGTGCCGAGACTGGGATTTTTGGTTTCCTTTCGTCTCTCCTTTTTTGTGTCTGCGGATTGGCACGGCGCCCAACGCCGAGTCCGCAATATCGGGAACAGATTCCAACTCGCTTATTTTGATATGAGAAGGTGAGGGGTGCACCCCACCGAGGTCACGGAAAGCTGGTCACCTCAAGCGACCTTCTATGAAGGTGACGCTGGGGGGGGGGGGGAACCAGGGAATGAACATAGGAATAAAAGTTTTAAAAGCACATGCGTTGGCCGGGAATCGAACCCGGGTCAACTGCTTGGAAGGCAGCTATGCTCACCACTATACCACCAACGCTGCTTACGAATCTCTTTTCCAAAGTTTTTTAAGCCTTAGTTACGCCGTCAGCGTCGTGACTTAAATTACGTGATTCTGGGGTTAAACCAGGGATAACGACGGGTGAACATGAACGAGACCGAGACGAAAATAACGTCTGTCGTCTACGGAGCACGCACGTGTGAGCAGCTTGACTCCCACGCCGCCAGTGAGGTCCAACCACCCCACGAAAGACTGGGTGATTATACCCAGTCTACAAACGAGGAAACCTAGGTCCAGAGAGGCTAAGTAAAAGTTTTCTGAGTCACCGGCAGGGCCAGGATTATAGCTCAGATTTGTTTAAGGTACCAGAACTGCAGGTGCCAGAACCGTGATGGCTTTATGATCCCCAGAAATAAATCCTAAAGACATAAAATCGCTTCTATAATGAGTGAGCTCAATATATCCCAAGGTTAAAGAATTGGGTTTTAAATCAAATGTGCACAATTTGTCCAGGGAAGTTTAACTTCTATGTGCGAGCGCGTCTAGCTCACTTGTGGCTCACAGAATTACCCTGACAAGGTCTTGGTCTTACCTGCAGGGCGGAGGATAAACTCCGCCCCTTGTTGTTGACGTATGTTCCCGAGACCCTTCAAGGAATAACTCCTAGGAGGTTTTTTGGTGTACTTCTGAGTCCATGTTCAAAAGGCTACGCTTTCAAATTACTATGAAGTCACGAAGATTGGCTTTTATGTATTCAAATTACGGCGGGGTCTCGACGATTGGCCATTTCCAGCACCTAATGAACTCGAAATGACGCCTTTCAGAAAAAAAAAAAAAAAAGACTTGTTTTGTTATATGAGAAAAACAAAAAGTGTTTCTGTAATTTTTCCCCCTAAGTGTCTGAATTTTCTCCTAAAATTCAAATTTTGGAAATTTTATTTTCACCTTAACTATTTCTGTCAAATCAATCAATTAAAATAGTAACACCTTTACTCTCATAGATATTTTAGGTATTCTAACACAGAAATTGTTCATGAACAGTCTCCAATTCTTGTTCACGAAATGTATTTGGAGCAATAAATGTTCTTTATTAGTAAGAATATAGCAATAATGAATAATTTTAAAGTAATAGTAATTTATATTCCTCTTAAACCACTGTTTTAAATTTTGGCGGTTTAATTTCTACTTGCCATTAGTGTCCATAATCTTGTAATCCAGTATTTTGAATTATCATTGTCATAGAACTACAATTCCATAGTCCTTATAATTAAAATTTTAATGCCCACCTAAAATTCGAGGGTAACTCTGTAAATTGCAGTAGTCCCCCGTTATCCACAGTTTCACTTTCTGAAGTTTCAGATACCCACGGTCAGCGGAGGTCTGAAAATATTAAATGGAAAATTCCAGAAATAAAAATTTCATAGACTTGCCCACCGTTCTTAGTAGCTTAATGAAATCTGGTGTCACTCACTCTGTCCCGCTGG
Source organism: Rousettus aegyptiacus (assembly GCF_014176215.1). NCBI lineage: Eukaryota > Metazoa > Chordata > Mammalia > Chiroptera > Pteropodidae > Rousettus > Rousettus aegyptiacus. Next base: position 72,941,157 of record NW_023416309.1, read on the forward strand.
AATGTAAATCATCCCTTCGTCCAGCATATTCAAGCTGTACAGTCATCCCTTGGTATCTGAGGGGGATTGCTTCCAGAACCCCCTTGGATACCAAAATCCGCAGGTGCTCAAGTTCCTTATATAAAATGGTGCAGTATTTGCATGTGACCTACGCACATTCTCTTATACATTTTAAACCATCTCTAGCTCACTCATAATCCCTAATACGATGAAAATGCTATGTAAACAGTTGTCACACTGTATTGGTTAGAGACAAGAATAACGACAAGAAAAAAGTCTGTACATGTTCAGTGCAGAGGAAACCATGCAACCATCTTGGGCAAAACTACATGGTACACATCAGCAACAATGTAATGTTTTTTCTAATATTTTTTACAAAGGTGAACATTTATTTAATGAGAAAAGAAATTACAAACTTAAATTCTCAAACATCACAACATTCTGAAAAATAATATAATTATAATAATTTTTACCCTAAGATACATTTCCTATGTTGTTTTTTTAATAATTTCTTTTTATTTCTTAAATGCAGTTGGCATACAATATCATATTAGTTTCAAGTGTACAACATTGTGATTAGACATTTATATTGCAAAATGATCACCCTGGTAAATCTAGTACCCATCTAACACCATACATAGTTATTACGATATTATCGACTATATTCCTTATCCTATACTTTACATTCCATAACTATTTTGTAACTACTAATTTGTACTTTTTAATCCCTTCTCCTTTTTCACCCATCCCCCAACCCTCTTCCCTTCCGACAACCAACAAAATGTTCTCTGTATCTGTGAATTTGTTTCTGTTTTGTTTATTTGTTTTGTTTTTTAGATTCCACATGTAAGTGAAATCATATAACATTTGCCTTCCTCTGTCTGACTTATTCCACTCAGCATAATACCCTCTAGGTTCATCCATGTTGTTACAGATGGCAAGATTTTGTTCTTTTTTATGGCTGATTAATATTCCATTATATATATGTACCACCTCTTCTTTATCCATTCATCCATTGATAGATACTCAGATATCCTCTATAGCTTGAATATTGTAAATAATGCTGTAATGAACATATGGATTCATATGTCCCTTCATAGCCAGCTAGATTTTAGGTGATTCTCAATGACCATTGTTCTGTAGTTTAGTTGTAATTTAGATGTGTTCATGAGAGGAGGCTTGCACAGTGTTAACCTGCTCTGCCGCCATCTTGACTGGAAGCCCCCTCCCCCAAATTTTTCAGACCCTCTATTGGTTGAATCTGTGGATGAGAAAACTGTGGATATGGAGAGCCAACTGTATCTACTAAGTTTTTTCTTATACATACATACCTTTTCATTTAAAGAAAGCACTTTACAGCTTCTCTTTGGAATATTTGAATTGCTGGCATCACTAATCTTAAGCTTTGGGGCCATTATGAAGTCCAATAAGGGTTATTTGAACACAAGCACTGTGGTACCACAACAGTCAATCTGATCACCAACACGGCTACTAAGTTACTAATTGGTGGGTAGCATATACAGTTGGCCCTCTGTATCCAAGGAGTTTCACACTGTGGATTGACCAACTGCAGATGGAGAGGGAAAAAAAGCTACAATTTTGCTGACATGTACTACATAGTTAGGCCTACAATGGTTGCATGGCTCTGTCTGCACTGAACATGTACAGACTTTTTTTTCTTGTCATTATTCCTGCTGTATAGGGTTTGGTACTATTAAACTATCTTCTAAAGGTACACATTTTTGTTGTCTGACTGTCTGCACTTTTCTTCTCATTATTTAAAATGTTACCATGAGCATCTTTGTGCATCCTTATTTCTCTGCCTCTCCTGAATTAGATCCGTGACAAAAATTCCTGAAACTCTAGTTCCAAGGTTAAAGGCTCTCCTTAGTTATATATGTGGCTGAATATTCTACTATCAAAAGGGCTGTGCTACTTTTTCAAGCAAAAGCAATCTTTCTTTTTATTCATTATAGTTTCTATTATCTTGTATTCAGAATTTCTCTCCAAATTTTTTTTGTTTTAGTTATCTCAGATGTTTTTTCCATGTCAACTTAAGTAAAACACAAGGATATTAAACACAAATACTACCTTTCTCCAAAGTTCTCAGCAGCCACTAGAGGCCCAGAGTCATGTGTATTTTTGCTGCTTCCAGTATATTGAAAACAAAACCAAAATAATCCAGGCCAACCACCCCATAGACTTCGTCTTTCCCAGTGTGAAATTTCTTCCTTGTCATCTCTTTCCTTAACTAACAGCATCTTTGTTAGGATAATAGGCTTGAACTGCTGGTGAAGAAATGGGCAGCCACCTGTCCAGGCTGGAATCTGTGCCTTACCCTCCTCTCCACTCCCTGACCCATGACCCACCTTCTGCCAGAGTGGTCACTGTGTCACATACACCAAGATGGAGACAGACAATCCTCCAGCCCTTTTTGCAGAAGATGTGTGCCCAAATTGAGAACTGCTGATGATTTAGCAAGGCAACAGCCCAGAAGTTCTGGTGACCTAATGAAGAAGGTGTGTGAGGCCGGCAGTTGGCAGTCCTATACCCCCTCCCTCACTGCTTTGGCCCACCCAAAGCAGAGCATCTTACCTAAATTATTTTATAAGGAAATACAAAACAATAATTTTCTAATTCTATCTTTCCTTCTACATTTATTAGTTGACATTAGTTCACAAAGAAGATCCTTTTCTCATCTACTGGGAACAGCTGATTTATTAGTCATAATAATAGCTAACACTGAGGGCTTACTGTATGCCAGGGACTGCGCTGAGTGCTTTAGCCACCTTACTTCATGTAATTCTGACAGTAACCCCACAAGGCAATATAACTATGCCCACTGTAGAGTTGATATGCAGAAAAACATTTTCCCAAGTCACGCAGATTGCAAATGGCAAGCCCAGAGGCAACCCCTGTAACAAACACATGATCTTTCTGCTATCCCCTGCTGCATGCTATTCTCTAAAAGCTGTTATGAGTGACTAGGTAAGGATAGAGTTCCTGGGGAGGAAAGGATGGTTGTAAAGTATAGTTTATGGTCCAGAAGAGCTCTGGGTGTATTAAGGATTGAATATTGCCAGTCTGCAGACCAAATCCAGCCCACAGACTTGTTTGATGACTTATTTGCTAATACTTACAACTCAGTAAATGTCAGATGTAAATCTAGATATCTAGCTTCTCTTTAAAAAATTGGAAGATCTGTCCATACTTAAGCTATACTTTCACATATAATAATCCAATACTGCTGAGTATTGGTAATACTCACCCATTCAGGCACATACTTTGCCACACCTCCCACTACTCCCTGTTGTTTTTCCAACACTGAACCTGAGCTCCAGTTTTTTACTCATGCCTGTCTACATATGCCATCTTAGCATACTTTCTGAAAACCTGATATTCAGAAAAGATCTAGATTTTTACTAAAAACAGACACTAGCCCCTTTTATTTCAAATACAAAATACTGATAGATAAAATATTTTAAAAATAGTGAACTAGAAGGCCAAAACCAGGCTTAGAAAAAGACAATTCAGTACCACAAATGCAAAGCCTTGAATGGGGCTGATGATACAGATCTGTAGGGCTCAGAGTCTGCAGGTTGGCAGCCCAGTGGGTGCTAAGGTCCTGCAGGGAAATAGGGACTGATCAAGGCCAGGGAACCGGAGCCGGAGATGCAACAATATCCCTGTAAAGAAAAAGAGGCTGTAAAATCTGCCAGCTCCCTGCCTGGAGCAACAGGCCCCACAAGGCAGGAGGACTCGAATGTAGTATCAAGACCAGAAACAGAACCAACTTGCCCTCTCCTCAGGGACTTCATTTGAGATACCCTCAATATTACAGTGAGGCAGGAGCACCAAAATACCATTATCGGACCTGGTTTTTAACTGGGAACAAGAAAGTGAGGTGACACCAATGACTAAATTGTAGGTCAGGGAGGGGTGAACACAAAAGAAGAGAAAATAAAATAAAAACAAAAAGGTCTCCCACCCAAGATGGAGTTACAAACCCAAATCCCAAAACAAATGAATAAATCATGATTAGAGCAGCAATAATTGGAACATGGATTTACTCTAGAGGAAAAAAATTTTATAGAGCAGTCTTACTTTAAAGAATTTAAAGTAAGAATTTAAAGACTTTAAAGAATTTAAAGTAAGATGATTAGGATATGTAAAAAGATAAATGAAGGAATACGTCCACTTTTTTAAAAAATCATGAAATAAAACTAGAAATTAAATAAGATAAATGGATATACAAATAACAAATTAGAAATTTTACACATGCATGGCAAATATAATAAACTAAGTTTATTTTACATTCTAAACTGGTCACAATCTGAGAGCGATTTGGCTATTTCAAAAATAGAACTCAAGAATTTACCCAAAATGCAGAACAGAGAAACAAGAGATTTCAAAACTATGAAAAGGTACGCTAAAAAATGTAGAGAATAGTAAAGGCTTTGAGGCTATGATATACCTCTAAGAGGAGTTTCAGAAAAAAGATAATAGAGGGAAATGGTAGAGAAACAGTATACATAGACTTAATTCTTAAAATATTACGCTAGAACTTCACCTGTGTCTTTTATTTCATTTAAAAAATCAGAGGTAAATATGGAAAATCATGTTAAGATTTTAATAATCAAGTAATAGTTACACAAGAGCTTTTAAAGAGTATTCTTGATATTTGATATATCTTATAATTTTTGTGGTGAAATATACTTAACATAAAGTTTACAATTTTAACCATTTTATAGTATACAATTCATGGGTTTTTAGTATAGTCACACAGCTGTGCATCAATCACCACTATTTAATTCCAGAACATATCACCACTCCCAAAGAAACTTTATACTTATTGGTAGTCACTCCCCACTCCCCCATCATCCAGGTCCTTTGAAACCAGTAAACTACTTTCTGTCTGTATAAATTTGCTTATACCATATATTTCATATAAATGGATATTTTCTGTCTGGCATAACGTTTTCAAAATTTATTCATGCTGGTTGTAGCACGTATCAGTACTTCACCCCTTTTTATGGCTGAATAATATTCCATTGTATGGCTTTACCTTATTTTGTTTATCTGTTGATCAATAGATGAACATTGCCCATGTCTGCCTGTTCTCCTTTTCTATACAACAGAATCTAGATGGCAATAAAAATAAATGAAGTACATTTGACAGTGTTGATAAGGAAAAATGTCCAAGGTAAATTGATTGATTAAATATGAGAGAACAATGCATGTATAATTCCATTTGCAAAGTTTTTAAAGGAGAGACATAGACTAATACACCCATAGAAAAGTTCTGGAAGGGTATAAGAAAGTGTTAGTGGAGTTATCTGGTTGGGACTGAGGACTTTCAACTTTCTCTTTATAATCATTCTGAAATTATTTCTTTTCTTCTTTTATTTTCTTTTTTCTGCTGGTATGAATCATTTTGAGAACAAAATACAGAGAGAGACAGACAGACAGACAGACAGACAGAGGGAGGACTTGGGATTGACACATAAGAACCTGTAGTTGGTGATTGCTTCTAGGGATGGGAGTAAAGGACTAGACAATTAAAGTTGTTAGAGAGTACTCTTGCTGCCTGAAAAGCTCTTAGCCCGAGATCTAGCATAATGAAGGCCTTTGTAGAGTTAGGAAGACTCATTTTCCTTGATTTTAAAGTGCTCTGGGCAAGAACCTGTGTTGATGGAATGCAGCCATTTTAATTTTTGTGCTGTAGCTAAAAGAGCACTATTTTATCAAGATGAATTGGTAGGCTCTAACAAATTATTTCTGGGGACTGGCTGTCAGGCAATTTGAGTGCAACCAGATGAACTTGAATTGATTATCCTGTTAATCTCTGTGGAATTGTAACTAAGGTTTTCTCTTATGAAGCTGTCATTTAATATTTGCTTACCTATACACCAAAGAATCAGTTAACTTCTGTTGAACTTCATTTGGAGTATATGTTGCAAGCTTCTATGTCGCACTTAATAACACTGAATTGAGCAGTATCTTCATTTTACCCTCATTTATTCAACAATGGTTCTTGGTATAGGACAGATATTGTGCAAGATGTGGCCATACCCACTTTGGAGAACAGGAGTCGGTACCATTTTATAGACCATGCAATTACTCACTTTCAAGGAATTTCACCCAGCCTTTCATCCATAAAATCTAAAAGTTTGTGCTCTTGGAAATTGAGCAGCAACACAGAATTAACCCATTTAACAATATCATGTGGCATTTTATTTTTATATAGTTACATGATTTTAATTCATTTTAATCTATTGTAATCCCCTTAATAATGCCTTTGAGAAAAGGTAATTTGTGTTTTTAACTGTCAATGTGGACGCAAATCCATAAATAAAATTTGACATATTTTGCTGTAAAAAATAAAGCCGATAGAGAAACTTACTTTTAAGTTGCCTGTGTAAATTTTATCATGTTCATGTATATTTAAAAGTCAGTACATCAACAGTATGGATAAATCTGACAAATATAATGTCAAATGAAAGATGTCAGACACAAAAGAATATATACTGTGTGATTCCATGTGTATAGAGGTCAAACAGGCAACACTAGTATATGGAGCTAGAAGTCAGGATACTCTTGGGAAAGGGGATAGTGACTAGAAAAAGTGAGGTGGTATATCCTCCTGGGGTGCTGGGAAAGTTGTGTTTCTTCATTTGGGTGCTGGTTACACAGGGGTGTTTAGTTTATGAAAAATCATCCAACTATATATGTTCTGTATGTATACTTCAATAAAAAGTTTTAAAAATGTATCAGAAGTGTGGTATAGTGGTTTGTTGTCCAGCCACTGAGGGAAGGACATTGTCCCTGTTGATCCAAGCCTTGAGAACACATAAACGGACCTGGCCTCAGTTATTTTGGCAGAGGCGCATTTAGTCCAGGCCTGTGGTTTGTGCCAAAGGCGAACACTTGGGCTCTAATAGCCAAGAGCAAGCCCCAGCAATGAAGTCTGACCTGGGGATGATCAGAGGAGTCTGGATGGAGGAGGACAGCCATGTCTAGATGTGCCTACTTAACTCCGCATTGTTGCCTCAGGTTTACCTTAAGTAGGACACCTTAGTTGAGAGACATTGGGGATGTTGGCCAGGATCTCACAACGAGCCTCTTCAAGACCCTTCTGGGTCTATTACTCACTCCTGGAAGGGGTTTATTGGCTGGTGATGGGAATTCATGTTTTGAAATATTTTTTTGGCATATTCCATTATCAGAAATAAAAGGAACTGATATCTGCGCCTCACAAACATTACTGTGCCCCAGCCCCACTGCTCTGACCTTTGGAACACAACACAATTCTGACCCTTCTCATTCACATGAAAATTCAGCCCTGGAAGGAGACCAGTGGAAATTCCCTCGCCTACACTTCTCACTATTACTTGGCCAGAAACCAGAATCCACACCTAACATGAACTGGGAGGCAAAAAGCAAAGCAAGATGAAAGAAGAAAAGAATTACTTGGAGGAACTTGCTCAATTACATCATTAGAAACCTGAGGAGTATAGGCAGAAGAGTGAATTTTGAGTGTGCCTCACCAAAAAGAGCAGAGTGTAATTTTGGATGGGGCTGCATTTATTGCTATGAGTGCAGTTTGGTGGTATTCGAAGTGTGGCCCACAGACTGGTGCCACTTCATGAACTGTTTCTTTCAGGTCCAGGATGAGTATAGAATTTAAGAGTAAGCATTTAAAAAACTCATACAGCAGTTGTCGGAGAATTTTTATATATGTTGATTATAACCAGAAAAAAAAAAGCAGACTTGTAATTTTTATAATTTTTAGATTGCATTTTTCAAAGAACTCCTTTTTATTGTATTTTATAAAAGTATCATCTATGATAGATTGAAAATAATCAAGACTGGTTCTTCCCCATAGATGGTTTGAGAAGCACTGGAGTGTATAACTGAGCTTTTGTATACTAACTGGAACAGGATAGTTGCCTAACTAATAGAACAGTTTTTGTTTTGTTTTTATGAATAATGCAAATCCAGATTTTATACTGGCGCATCAAATATTCCTGAAAAGCCAAATAGCTTCTGATGTAATGTGCAAGCGGGTATTTAAAGACTTCCGGGAACAGAGGATCTTTCAGGCATATCCCGCCCATGCACTATGTCCCCTGATAGGTTCCAGAAAAAGTCTCCTTTCATTATGTCTTGAGAAATAAAGTATACTGCAAGTGATAGACTTTTTATAAAGCTCATTATTGGCTAGTCTTTCCATGCCGAGTATGTTGATAAAGGCACTGAAATTGAAATGAAGTCTCTGATCTTAGAAAGTGAAAACTGCCAGAAGCAAAATGATTTTTCACAAATGGCAGCAGGGTGGCCATGATCCTCAAATCTGTATAGATACCTCATCATGCATAGATCTCTTATTTTTTAAATTAATCATAGGCTCTTCAGAATGAAACTAAGTGACTGTAGCACACACCTGTTTCTCCTACCACACACCCCGTTGTTGCTTTAACTGCAGTGGCTGGAAGAGATACTCACTTTACCAGCCCCCTTTGCAGTAGTCATGTGACACAATTCTGGCCAATGAAAAATCTATTGGGTACTTCTAGAAAGACTTCTGCTTTTCCTAGTAAGAGACAGAGACAGTTGGCAGCTACCTAACAATCATAAGGAAAATGTTAAGAGAATCACAAATGGGCCAATTCCGATCATTAATATTGTTCAGTTCTTGAACCAACTACCTACTTTTTGATTTCCTGCTACGTATGAGAAAATAGATCCTTGTTGTTTATGCCATTGTTAACTGAATTTTCTGTCATTTGTAGCCAAAAGCATTATGAACTGATCTAGAAACCCATAAGAATTTATTTGATTTATATTTGATCGAACTGTATAAAATTGGCATTTTTTCGTAGGTCAAATGATTCACTATCAACAATTTTGTATCATTCAGCCTAAATAACTAGAACATTCTAGGTCTGTAATGTGTGCTAGCTAGTATGCTCTCGGCAGCAAATAACAGGACTCTTTAACTCAATGCATTAGGGAAAGAGACCTATTGCTTCATGTGAGTAAAGTGCTGAAATAGGCATCCAGAGGCTCAACAATATTATCAAGGTTTTGGGTTCTTCCCAGTCCTCTCTTCTGCCTTTTGCAATGTCAACTTCATTCTCGGGCTGATCCCTTTAGGAGCACCATCAGCAGCAGTGCAGGCCGTGTGCTTCCTTGTCCACTTCCAACAGGAGAAAAGGAATTTTTGCCCAGCATTCTGAAGAATTCTAAAATTCCCACTAAATGGTCTTCTTAGGTTACATGCTTATCCCTGAATCAGTGACCATGGTCCCAGATTAAAAGGTGTTGACTAATGTAAATCAAATAGGGTCCACTCCTGGACCTGGGATGGGGTCAGCTTCCCTCTCACAAAATTCTAGGTGCTTTCAGTAAGTGGGAATCACCCAGAGAATGGACGCTGGCTAGAAAACGCAATGCCCACAACGATAGATCTTCATCAAGTTAGGGATTTGGAGTTGGCAGCAACAGAAACCAACAGCACGGCATGGAGAGACAGGTCGTTCCCTAAAGCAAAGTTAGGGTGTTATTATTTGAAGAAAGAGGAATGGTGCTGGACAGGCAATACTACTTACAAATATCCATTAGTCACTTCATAGAAGATCCTAGGATGTGTTTATTTAACTCCATAATGAAATTTGGGATTGGAAAAGCAGAGAAGTAGGGAGCATGGCAGGAAATGGAAAATGAGTCGGTCGGAATAATATGGCCTTCTTCAGGAGACCTGCAGAGAAAGGTCTGCTATTGAAAAATTCATACTAGGAATGTGAGCGAAAAACTTTGAGGAAGAAAATAGTAATGACACAAGAATAAACACACGAGCAAACGAACAAACAATGTAACAGAATAAAGAGTCCGGAAATAGATCCCAGTATCTACAATGACTTCATATATAAAGAGTAGCCTTTAAATTCCACAGGGAAGTGCTCGCTTCGGCTGCACAAATATTAAATTCCACAGGGAATGGTGTAGTTTATTTAACAAATGGTCCTGGAGTAACTGGCTCTCCATCTGGCAGAAAACAGGCACCAAATCCCACATACACACGAGTAAATTCCAGCTATATTAAAGATTTAAACGTAAAAAAAAAAAAAAGATATGAGAATATTTGGCTGGGTCATAAGAGAAACTTTCCTAAACCAGAATCCACGAATGTTGCGACTCGCATTCCGCCTCTGTTATTGGACCCCCGTGGGCTACAGCATGGGCCATCCAGCCAATGAGGATTGGGCATGGGAGGCGCCCTCAGCCAATGGGGCCAGGGCGGGAGATTTGAAAGGACCTTGGCGTCGGCGCAGCCGCTCCTATTCAGTTGTTTGCGGGCAGTCGGGAAGGTGGCAGTACCACGGGCTCCAGGTGAGCTGACCTCATTTCGCAGGCCTTGCGCCGGGGAAAAGCAGGTAATCAGGCAGGTTGGGGGTCCGTTGGGCGGGCCCGCGCGCACTCCGGCTGCTGGGCGCCCAAGGGTAGAGAGGGTCCTGGAAAGGAGTGGAGCGGGTAGCAGGGCTGGAGAGGCGAGGCCAGGGCCCGGGTGCGCCCTCATGCGGTCAGCTTGTTACCTGCTCCCTTTCACCAGTCCCTGGCCGTCGCTTCTGGCTAGTCCAGTCCGACTCCTTCCTTTTTCACTCCGTGCTTTTTCTGCTACTAACGACTGTTTCTCTTCTTTGCTCAGCTCTCCTCTTCCTTTCCCTCTAAGGATGACCCAGAAAGAGAACGCCTACCCCTGGCCCTACTGCCGACAGATGGTAAGGGCTTTCCCACTTACCCTACCCCCACCCTCATGGCGAGTTCCCGCTTGGAGATTTGAGGTCCTGCAGAGGGCGATCTTCTAAGTACTTTTTTCTCCATTATGCTCCAAGAGTTTGCAGGCAGAACCTGATCTGGTCATTTGCAGCCACATCTTGTCTGGTGCTGCCGTCTTGAATCTGATCAACCTTTTGAGGACCTCTACAGGGCTAAACCTACCTGTCATATACAAATTATAACTGAGACAGAGCAGGCAGTCTGACCTTCAGGCCATGATTCCCGACCCTTGTCCTGAAAAAATAGGCTTAATAATCTAGAACTTATTTTAATGACTGGTGGGAGATAAGGATCTAAACAGATTTATTTTCCAGTTGTCCAAACACCTTTCATTGAAGAGTCTATTCTCTGATTTCAAATGCCACCTTTGTCATATATATTAAATTGTATAAACATATGTTATATATATATATATTAAGTATGTGTGGGTCTAGTACTCTATTTTGTTCAACTTGCTTATTTTTAAATTCTGTACTAATATCGCTGTTTGGGAACAGGTTTGTAGGGGCACTGAGGCTCTCTTTCTGTCTTGGCTAAAGAGGAAGGAAGGAGCCCACACAGGCTTTGCTCTCTGTTTGTGGCGCTTGGGTATCCTGGAGGATCCATCTGTCCTCTTGACCACCAGCTCCCTCCCACACAGAGCACTGAGTGAACCTGTCAAGAGTGAAGACTGAATGAGAAACCATTGTCACTTCTACATTGGTCACTCCCAAAATAAAGTTGTGTATATTACCCAGAAGTTAAAAGTGAGAAGTGGGCCAAGGCCATCAGAGTAGCCCTCAGTGTCCCTAAAGCCTGTTTTTGCAAGGGATAAATACTGATATTTGCCGAACACTCAAGGCCTCAAGGACCTTATCTAAGCCCTAGTGGACTGAGCCTTTTAGGGGACTGTGAGAATACCCCTGTGCTAAAACTCCTTGAATTGTGGGTGTTCAGGGGTGGGCAGCTGGGTGAATGAGTGGTCCTATGGGCAGGACTATGGAGGTTGGACAGCTTCATGCCTGAGAATATGGTGTAGGCCAGGACCAAAGAGGTAAAATGCTAGATGTTAGACAAAGTCCTTTACTCCTTATCTTAGGCCAACTTAGCTTGTTATTAATAACCATTAATATGGAGTTCTGAGAAGTCTTGGGGCTGAGTAGCAGTATTGTGGTCTCAGTGCTCCTCTTTGAACCGGCGGTGGGTGGCTGTATAAGCCAGTACTGAAATGCTGCTTTCAGCACATTCCAACCCGGTCGGTGGGACAAAGGCACCCTCAGAGGTCCCCATACTCCTTCTCAGGCTCATTCTGGCCTGAACACCCTGCCCCAGAGAGTCCTCCAGAAGGAGCCTACCACCCCATCTTCACTTGTCCTCATGAACCGCTCCAATGCGCAGCCCACAGGTAACTGGGACAAGGGGAATGGATTGACTCAAGGGGACTAGACCCTGGGGAGGATGCAGGGATGAAAATGTCAAAAGACGGCCTCAACTTAACTGTTCTTTCCTTAGCTGCCCCTGGCCAGAACAGCAGTGGGACACCCAACTTAACGTAAGTGCCCAAGCCTTAGGGTGGCAACAGTGGGATAGGAGAGTGAATAGATAGGAAATGAGGGAGGTAGAAGTGAGGGGCAGGAGGAGTAGAGATGCAGGCAAGAAAGTCTTGTCCATTTTCAACTTCCTTGGAAGAGAAATGTACCTGAGGGCAGAATGGGCTGAGGTACAGGGAGAAGGCAAACACCTCAAGTGATCCAAAAACCAGTACTCAGCTGCCTTCTCCCCACTCTCTAATCAGGCGGTCCTTCACAATTGACGACTTTGAGATTGGGCGCCCTCTGGGCAAAGGCAAGTTTGGAAACGTGTACTTGGCTCGGGAAAAGAAAAGCCATTTCATCGTGGCACTCAAGGTCCTCTTCAAGTCTCAGATAGAGAAAGAGGGTGTGGAGCACCAGCTGCGCAGGGAGATCGAAATCCAGGCCCATCTGCAGTAAGGGTCAAGGCCTTCTAGGCCAATACTCCCTATTCCCAACCCCCAGCTCCTCTTTCCAACCTTACCACCTCCAGGCTGTTTTCTCTACAGCTGTGGCCACTTAGCTATTGAGCTTATAATCTGGGCCAAAGTCTTGAATCCAGAGAGCTGCCTCCACCACCCCCTTACTGCTGCCAACCCTACTGTCCCTGGACTGGCCCAAGTCTGAGCCCAGTTTGCCCCACATGAGACCTGTCATTTTTCCTATTTTCTTATACCAGGATGCAGATTGAGGCTTTCTCTATTTCCTCTCCCAGGCATCCCAACATCTTGCGTCTCTACAACTATTTCTATGACCGTAGGAGGATCTACTTGATTCTGGAGTATGCCCCCCGTGGGGAGCTCTACAAGGAATTACAGAAAAGCCGCACTTTTGATGAGCAACGAACGGCCACGGTTGTGAAGGGATGGGCACCTGGGGCACCAGCAAGGGCCCAAGGTTGGGGGAATATCGCTTTCAGTTAAGGTCCATCCTTGTCTGACTCCCTGTCATTGGCCTTCCCAGATCATGGAGGAGCTGGCAGATGCTCTGATATACTGCCACGGGAAGAAGGTAATTCACAGAGACATAAAGCCAGAGAATCTGCTCTTGGGGCTCCAAGGGGAGCTAAAGATTGCTGACTTCGGCTGGTCTGTACACGCCCCCTCCCTGAGGTAAGGTGGACCAGGAGGCCAGCTTTGGGTGTGAAACTGGGACATTCAGAATAAATCCACTCCAGATTTTGTTACCCAGAGACATTTGGGTTTGTCCTTGTCTAAATATATAGACACAGTAATATCTTTACAAAAATAGGAGACTCACATTTTTTTTGTTGCCCAGATTTCTATGAAATATATAGGAATGCCATATCATTGAGACTATTCCTACATCATTTTTAGTGGCTTCATAGTATTGCATAGTAGAGATGTAACCTGAATTTTTTAAGCAGGACATTCTTGATGAACATTAGAGATGTCCCCAATTTTTCCTTTAATTCTAAGGTGAACATTGCCTTTCCAGCTGATTATTTTAAGACATATCTCAGTGTGGAAATGCTGAGGTAGTATGTAAGCCCACCTCTGGGGCTTTGGTTTATATCTTCACCCCACTCCTACCCCAAGGCCCTATCAGATCCTGGTTGGAACACCCTCCTGGTGCATCCTGGGATCTCTTGGTTCCTTGCCATAGGGCTTCAGGAAAAGGAGAAGCCATCTGACTCTGGGATCCCTGCCCTCTACTCTCCGCACCCAGGAGGAAGACAATGTGTGGCACCCTGGACTACCTTCCTCCAGAGATGATTGAGGGGCGCACACACAATGAGAAGGTGGATCTGTGGTGCATCGGAGTGCTCTGCTATGAGCTGCTGGTGGGAAACCCACCCTTTGAGAGCGCTTCACACAATGAGACTTATCGGCGCATCGTCAAGGTGGGAGGGCTAGGTGCCTGGCTGGGGTTTTGTGCTGACCATAGGTCAGGGGCTGGGAGTATGAAGAACATAGCTGTGGGGTCTACATAATCCTCCAAATAGAATGGTGGTCAAGGAAAAAGCAGCCACGATGAAACTAACAGGGTCCTTCCTTCACCTTTCTGTATTGCAGGTAGACCTGAAGTTCCCCACTTCTGTGCCCACAGGAGCCCAGGACCTCATCTCCAAGCTGCTCAAACATAATCCCTCGGAACGGCTGCCCCTGGCCCAGGTCTCAGCCCACCCTTGGGTCCGGGCTCACTCTCGGAGGGTGTTGCCTCCCTCAGCCCTTCAGTCTGTCCCCTAAATCATCCCTGTCATTTACTCAGTTGTGTCCATGTTTGTATGCCTGTACATGTTTAGTTGGAAGGAGGGGTCCCTGGCCTGTTCCCTTATCTGTCTTCTACCTCCTTTTTATTTAATAAAGGCTGAAGCTTTTTATACTGATAAATGTAGATGTTTACATGAGTGGAAACTTTGCTTGGAGGAAGCTGTTCCCTGTGTGGAGGAGGCTAGAGATTTGCCCATGCTGGGTGCCAGGGATGGGTACTGCATCACTGCCCCTGGTAGTACCCTGTCCTCAGCTCTGACACTGACCGATTCAGCCCCCAGCCACCCTGCCCCCACTGTCTTTTCTTTTTCCTGCTCCAGCTCCCAGGGTCTGAGGGTACTGGAGAACTCGACTCGACTCTGCTAAGCCTTATCTCTGCCCTCCCCTTCTCACTCTCAATTGTCTGACCTCTAGTCTTTCCCTCTCCTGGTTCACTCCCTGGAAACAACTGAAGAGTGCTGTTCCCTAGAAGTTGTCTTTTTGTGTTTACTGCTCTAGTCGGGATCTAGTATAGGAGTGAATAGAAGCAGTACAGATGGTGTCTCGTCCCTGACTTAAGGTTTTACTGTTAAGTATAATGCTTGCTGTAGATTTACCCCCATTTTACAGATAAGGCAAATGAAACACAGAAGGGTTACACAATCTGCCAAAAGTCACACAACTAGTAAATGCAGGAGCCCAGTTTTAAAACTCCATATTTAATACCATGCTGCAATGATATAAAACTGCCTTTCCATAGCACGCATGTTTATTTTACATGTATTTATATTGCAGAAACAAAACAAGAATTATAGTTTTTTCCGTTAGTCTAAAAGTCCTTTAACAGGTTAAAGTAAGCCTATTCTCTTCCTAGCTTGCCAAGGGTTTGGGTTTTTTTTTTATATCATTAATAGGTGTTGAGTTTCATCAAATGCTTTTTCTGTACCTATTATTTGCTCTTAAACAATGTGGCAAAGTAAATGAAATAAATTTTCTTATTTTTATTTTATATCAGTTATTCATTCTGTATTCAATTCCTAGAGCTGCAATAATAGAATACCACAAATTTGGTGGTTTAAAACAACAGAAATTTACTCTGGCAGTTCTGGAGGTCCGAAATCAAGATGTCTGCAGTGTCACACTCCCTTCAAAGGCTCTAGGGAAAAATCCTTGCCTCTTTCAGTTCCAGGTGGCTCCAGGCAGTTCTAGACTTGTGGCTGCATGCTTCCAATCTCTGCTTCCGTCTTCATATGGCCTTCCCCTCTTCTCTGTCTCTCCTCTGTGTCATAAGAACACTAGTCTTCTGATTTAGGGCCCACCCAGATAACCCAGGATGATCTCATCCCAAGATCCTTAATTACATCCGCAAAGACCCATTTCCAAAAAACTTCACATTCATAGGTTCATAGGACATAGACATATCTTTTGGCGGGGCACCATGCAATTCACTACACAGGCCTATTGATTAAAATAATTGAATGATGTTATAAAGCTTTTTTTTTTTTTAAAGCAGTCTGCTCATTTTTCTCAAAGACATCCAGTCTTTTTGATGTTTTGTTTCATTTTTAGTATTTACCATCTCTTTCTAAATCACATGCTTCCGTTGCTACTTCATAAGTCTTCAATTTTAGGCATTAACCTAGTGTTTTCCTGCTATAAAATTTAGGGATTTCACTCTTTCACCTCACTGCTACCATATGCGTGTACATTTTCTGTCCCTGTGTCCTGATGTAATTAAGTCATAATTTTGGTTGGATTTATTCATTTGACAATAGTATTGAACTATTGAACGCTTTTGACATTCCAAGTGCTATTCTAGAGACTGGAGGTAGGGAATGAAAGTAGTGAATAAAAGAGAAAAATCCTCTGTGCTCAAAGACCTTATAAATCTAGAGGATCAATGTTTATATGTTGACCATGAGGTGGTAGCCAAGCTGATTCATGTGGCTTTCTATTGTTTTCCTTTCTAGTATAACTTTTGAACATCCCTAAAGTGAATAGTTTTATGTCATTTGCTCAGTCTCTTATGTACAGATCACTAATCCATTTCTAAGTTCTCCCCAGCTCTGAGTACTTAAAGCTATCAACATCTATCAGAGTGTCGCTTCATTGAGTCATACAGGCCTGATATGGAATATATTTTGTATTTTTCAGCTCTCAATATCCTCTAATTACCATTATGATTTCTTCTTTGATCCAGGAGTATTTCAAAGATGTTTCAAAAAGTCCACATGGCTTTTTCCTGCATGTGGTCTGCCCCATTTCTCCTTTACTCTTACCACCGAGCCTGCTAGACAACTGCTGTCCAGTACCAGTTGCAGCCCAGGGGTTGGGGACCCATTTAACATGACTTCTACATTAATATCTCTCACCTGAACCATCTCACCAAGCTCAAGACTCATATATACTTGGCATCTCCATTTAATGTGTCTAACAGGCTTTTCTCAAAGTTAGTACGGTAAACGGTACTCTCGATTTTTTTTTTATTTTCCCCCTATCTCAGTCAATAGCACTATCATTCACTCGGTTGCTGAGGCAAAAAAAAAAAAAAAAAATCACCCCTGGTTTTCTCCCTCTCTGGCAGGCCTGCCCTTCCTACGTACAGTCAAATCCACTGAGTCCCAGCCCCACTCTCCTTACACACAAACTCCTTTGCTCTTATGCTAGTTCAAGCCAAACATCCTTTCCAGCTTAGATGATGGCAACAGCCTCCCAACTGTATTCACAGCATCTATTCCCAACCTCTGCAGTCCATGCTCCACACAGTGAAAATTAGAGAATGTCATTTCCCTGTTCAAAACTCTTCTTTGGTTTTTCAGTGTAATACTGGATTAAAACTCAAACATTGGCTTTCAACCCTAGCTACACATCAGAATCACCTAGAGGTCTTAAAAAGATAATAGAACTCTCAGACCCTTACCCTGAGAAATTCAGATTTAATTGACTGGGTTGCGACCTAGGCATCCAGAGATTTTAAAACCCCCCAGGTGATTCTGAGTTTTAAATCCCTGCTTAAAGGGATCTTTCCCCTCCCTCCTCCAAAGTCATCTCCCACTGCTCAACCCCTTCTATCACTGGTCTTGTTGTTCCTTGAACATGCCAAATTTGTTTCTACCTCAATGCCTTTGCACTTGCTCTTCCTGCTGTCTAGGACGCCATTCCCAGCTTATTTTGGGCCTAGTTCTTCAATGATTTCGATGAATTGCTAAGTTAACCAAGCCTGGCATCCTTGGCCATTTTTCCATTGTATGTGTCTTTTGCTGATTTACTTATAAAATCAAGGGATATTAACAATTTGTCACATAGTTTTACTTTGTCAACTTTTTTTTCCTTTCTGCAATTTGTCTTGTTTAGGGTAGTTATTCCATGCTGAACTTTTCCAGTTTTATGTTGTCAAGTCTATTATCTTTTTCCTTTACGGTATTTGACTTTTGGTCTTTCTTTAAAAAACCTTCATCACTCCAAGCTTATTATTAAAAAAAAAAAAAAAAAAATGGACCTCTGTTTTCTGTTAGTACTTTTTTTTTTTCATTTAAAATTGTGATCGAAATGGAATTTTTTTTTGGAGTAAGGAATAAAATAATTATTTTTTGTTTTTGTTTATGTTCAAATAGCTTGTCTCATACCATTTATATAAATTGATTCAAAATGTCATTTTCTTCATATACTAAATTTCCATGTACAGGAATTGCATAATTTGCAACAAAAAATATATGTACTCATGGGGTAGCTAAGGAAAACATGGGCCTTTAACAAAACACTCGTCCCTGATTGCAACAAAACTCATCTATCCCTAGCTCCCTGTACTATATAGTACAGGGCTCTTTGACCAAAAAACAACAACAACAAAAAAATTTATAAAGTATTGGAAAGAGTATTCCAAAGCCTAATGAACACAGTGAAAATTATGAGTCACATCATGCCTCCAGAAGTGACCAACAGTTGATAGGCAAATAGGAGAAGTAAGCACTCCCTGAGAAGTGAGCCACTACCCAGCAGCCTGCAGTACAAGAGATGGCAAACTTTATCTGTAAAAGTCTGGGAAATAATTATTTAAGGCTGCAGGCCACATGGCCTCTGTTGAAACTACTTAACTTTGCCATTATGGCACAAAAGCAACCATAGACAGACAGTACATAAATGAGTGAACATAGCTGTATCCCAATAAAACTGAACATTGAAATTTGAATTTCATATACTCATATAAAGTTTCATATTCTTTAGATTATTTTTCAACCATTTAAAAGTGTTAAAGCCATTCTTAGTTCACAGGCCATATAAAAACATGTGGAAAGCAGAATTTGGCCTATAGGCCAAACTTTACTGACTCCTAATATAGTAGACGCTATGGTAGTTCCCCCACAATTCCTCCTCCCACCTCCATCATGCTGAGTTTGGAGGGAACTCACTCAACCCTAGCTCCAGGAGGAGCATAATTGTTTTTAACCCAATCAATTATTACCACCTTGCTAGAGTGACTGCTTCCAGACCCAAGCCAAGGTCAATCAGATATGGTATTACCCTAGCCAAAGTGACTGCATTGGACATATGAACCAGCTCAGCCCAATAAGATGTGAGGAAAATTAACTGTGGCTTTGGGGAAAGAGGCATCCTTGTTCTTCTGTGAAGAGTAAATGGAAGATACTTCTATCTCCTCTTCTGGAAGAGGGTTCCTGGTTGCATGTGTGAAAATTAATAAACAGAAACTTCATTTAAAATGGAATTGGGAGATTAGAAGAGAGAACTCTCATGCACGTGTCTCTCAACAACTCTTACAGAAAGACATATTTTGTACCTCAGACAGCAAGTGATACTTTATTATCTTAGCTGGAGGAAGAAAAGATTTCTCCTTGCCCACTAACAGCTCAGTCAATGGAAGACTGCCATAACTCAGCCAAGGAAAAGTCACTGTACTTCGAACTTTGTTTCCTCCAATGGACTCTTTTTATAATAGCCCCTCCCACATCGATAAAAGAGCAATTACTCTCCTTTGTTTCTCTGGATTTGCATGTGGTTCGCCATTGTAATTCTTTATTGTTTCCAAATAAATCTATTTTGCTAAAGAAATATCTATTTGTTTAAGGTCAACACATGCAACAGAAAATATTTAGGCTTTTTTATGCAGAAAAGGACTTTATTATATGCATCAGGGTAATCCACAGAATCTCTGTGAGGACCAGGCTTGGAGTCTACAGTCAGGAAGAATTTCACTGCAGAAGTGGGCCAGCAGACCATGGTGAGTCTGAGCCATGTGCTAGGGAAGCTGGGGAAAGGACTGCTTGGTATCTATATGTTGAAGCCCTAACATCATGTGACATTTGGAGGTGGGGCCTTTGGAGGAAATTAGGTTGAGATAAGATCATGAGGCTGGGATCCTCATGATGAGATTAGAGTCCTTATAAGAGGAGTGCTAGCTTTCTCTCTCCACCAAGTAAGGGACATATTAAGAAAATGTCCGTCTGCAAGCCAGGAAGAGGGGTCTTACCAGGAACTGAATCAGTCGGCATGTTGGACTTCCCAGCCTCCAGAACTGGGAGAAATAAATATCTGTTGTTTAAGACACCCAGTTTATAGTATTTTGTTATAGCATCCCAAGAAGACTAATATAACGCCCAAAGGATGACAGGTGGCATTTGGCCACCATGAGGAAGCCGGCTTGGAATGAATCTGCCCCACAGACAGAAACCAAATCCTACATATGACACCGTTAGGGTACTGAATGCAGGCTTCTCTGACAGGTACTCTGTCTTGACACCATTGTTGCATGACATGATAAATTCCCTCCCCCCTCATTTTTCCTTGTTGGTTCAACTTGTGTTTTCTGACACTTGTTGAGTAAAAAGCATCTGCTGAGTGGTAAAAAGGAGATGAAGGGTCTCAATCTCAGACAAAGGGAGAAAAGCTTAGAGTAGACCATTGATCTCATGGTGTATTGGTCAGGACTTTGGGTGCAAGTGACAGATACATCTTGAATGAATTCAAGCCCAAAAAGGGAAATTAATGACTTGGGGTTATTTACTTAATAAGTATCTGTTGAGTACCTACTATATACTACGCATTCTTCTAAGCACTAGAGATACTGATGAACACAAAACAGACAAAATGTCTTACCTAATGCAGCTTACTTACACGAGCAAGTAAGCAAAATATATAGTATGTCAGATGGTGATAAGTGCTATAGAGAAAAGGCAGGAAAAGAAGATTGGGAATTGCTGGAGAAAGTAGTGCAATTTTACATAGATTGTAAGGGGAAGCCTCATTCAAAAGGAAACATTTGAATAAGAACCTGCGGGGGAGAAGGGAAGGAGAAATATTCAAGTTGAAATTTTTTCTTGGTAGGCTCAGCCTCGGAGGGCGGGGGAGGGGGGAAGAGCAAGTGTAAAGCCCTGGGGCTGGGGTGGGGAGGCAGGGGTGACCCGTCAGAGGAACAGTGAGAAGGAGGCCAGTGTGGCTCTAGCAGGACCAGTGAAGGGAAGGGAAGGAAGCAGTGAGATCAAAATAGTACCAGGGCTCTGATCTTCATTTATTGAATATTTCATCTAGTGGCAAAATCACATGCCATCCTCTCAAGGGGAGGGACTCTCAAACCTGTAGGGAGCAGGGGAAAGAGAACAGAGTGACAAAAGCACAGAAAAGCACGGTTAGTTGCTCTAGGCAGTTCATCTGCTAGGTCTGTGAGCCGAGGACGATGGAATGAACCATTCTTGTTCTGCTGAGAATTCTGGTTTCATCCTTCCCAATTAACTAGATGCGGTTCAGTCCTGATGGTCCAAGCAGGATATACTATTTTCATCCAAAGAACCTCTCTTAGGAATCCCAAGTCTAGTTCCTACCCGATCTATTTGCCAGGCAAGAATTGTGGGCGGGACGACTTTGGGCGGGACGACTTTGGGCGAAGAGTCTTACCCTGGCTCCAAGTGGACTCCGGCATTTCAAGACCTTCATCTTTAAGATCCGCCCCCTCAACTTTTTGAAAGGGCGGGGCGACCAGAGCAGCTGTCACCTCCTTCTCTCCACCCGCTGGCTCTCACGTGTGCCTGGCTGTTCAATAACAGCTCTCCTTTCGGGACTTCCTGGTCATTGCAACCAATCATAGCGTTGTTCCCGTCCTCGCCATTGTCAGCTCGCTGCCAATCGGCGCACCTTTACCAACGCCCCTTAAAGGCGCCGCCTACGCCTCTCGAGCTGCAGCGAACCAGTTCCTCGGTTACTGTCCTTAACTGCAGTATGGAGATGTCTCCGGGGCGGCCTGGGCCGGAGGCGGACCTTTTGGCTCTGAGGGGTCAGCAAGCTGTGGTCTTCGGCGGCAGGCCGGGCCGAACGCCCTCCGAGACGCCCTCAGGCCTCCGTGTGTCGGAGGAGGAAGAGGCCGAGAACGTTGGGGCTGCGAGCCGCCACCCCAGGGAGTCCCCGAACACTTCGAGCTGCAGCGTCGTCCACCCGTCGGAACGGGAGACCACAGAGAACGAGGCAGGCCGCGCAGGGACGCCGTCTGGGGTCGGGAGCCGCCGAGGGGCGCCGGGTCCCAAGCACACCCTGCACGGGTCCTCTCTGCGCAAGGACCCTGAGCCTCCCGAGGACAAGCCAGCATCCGAAAGGGTCCGTCGAGGCAGCCGGGGAGGCAGCGGGATGGATGTTGAGCAGGAGGTGGAAGAAGAGGAGGAAGAGGCGGCGGCCGGCAGGGCTGGCCGCTCGTTCTCCAGCCGCCTTCAGGACAGCCGCAGTCTAGACGGGCTGAGCGGGGCGTGCGGCGGCTCTGGGTCGGCAGGGAGTGCGGAGTCTGGCACAGGTGGTGGGCGTCGCGCCACCATCTCCAGTCCCCTGGAGCTCGAGGGCACGGTGAGCCGCCATGGAGACCTCACCCACTTTGTTGCCAACAACCTGCAACTCAAGATCCGTCTGAGCGGAGCCCCTCAACCACCGCCCCCTGCCCCGCCCTGTTCAGCGCCTGCCCCCACTCCAGCCATCCCCCCCATCGACCCCGACGTGCTGCGGGACCTGGAGCGGCTGAGTCGGGAGCTGGGCGGCAGGGTGGACCGTCTGCTTCGCGGGCTGGGTGGCGCGGTGCAGGAGCTGACAGCGCTGAGCGTGGGCTG
This sequence comes from Rousettus aegyptiacus, assembly GCF_014176215.1. Classification (NCBI taxonomy): domain Eukaryota; kingdom Metazoa; phylum Chordata; class Mammalia; order Chiroptera; family Pteropodidae; genus Rousettus; species Rousettus aegyptiacus. The sequence continues at coordinate 72,963,855 of NW_023416309.1, forward strand.
TATCCAGACCTACCGAGACGCCGTGGACTCCCTAGGCGAAGCCGTGGACATGAGCATCAAGGGCATGTACACCCTGCTGGCACGCTGCGAGGAGCTGGAGCGGGCTCTGCAGCCGGTGCAGGGGCTCGCGCGCCAAGTCCGGGATATCCGACGTACCCTGGAGGTGTTGGAGGCCCTGTGCAAGTGACCGGGAGGGCAGGAGAGGCCAGGCCAGGCCAGAGCCCAGCAGGAGCCTAAGGACTCTTCAAAGAGCCCTGATGGGAACTACCGCTGAGGAGAGGCCTATATATTAGGGGCTCTTTTAGATGCATTTAGGAAGTCTGTGACCACTTCCTTGGCCTTATGCAGGTGTATATGGGGAAGTTCTAAAGTCTCTCCTGGTGGGAAGAGATGATGCTCTGCTTCTATTCAGTTGGCCATCTGTAGCTACCTTGTTCTCCCCAACTCTCTTTCCTAGCTAAAGCACCGTCCCTGGAAACTCAGGGCTTCAGGTCTTGGCTTGGGACACCTGACTGCCATCTGTGATCAAGAAAGGAGAACAGAGGAGGCCCCAGTCCCCCACTGTGGCCACCTTGACTCCAGTAGCCACATCTCAGGTGCCAGGGGCTGTGGGAGTTTGAGTGGTCCTTGGCTGCACACCATGCAGACAAGGATGCACACCTGCAGAAGGATAACCTCCTGTTTCTGCCCTCTGGCCCCCTACCATCCCACTTCTTCAGCCAGAACCAGGGTGAAGCTAGAAGGAATGCATTGCATGGTAGAGGGAGTGAGTTGGAAGGGGTCTCACTGCTCTCAGGATTCAGTAGAATTGTTGCTGGTTTTGAAGCCTACCTGTTGTAGAGTGTTCTAATCAGTTTTGGCTTTCTGAGTTTTTGTGGAATTAAAGCTGCTGCTGCTGCTGCTAAGGCTGAGGCTCTGTCTGTGTGGCATCACAGGGATTGATGAGCCAAAGGGATGGGGAGAAGGGTTTGTCTTTTTCATGAAGCTCCCTTGGGGTTGATGGTGGGGAGTGGCGTTGGGGGTCCCAGGCTACATAGGGAAGGATATGGTTCCTGCTCTTAGGCAGCAAGTCTGAGGGGAAAAGCAGAACACAGATATGGGCTCAGAGATTCAGTAAAAGCAAAACAAGGAAAAGGTACTGCAGAAGAGAAAGAGAAGGGATTGTGTTATCAGATCTTAAAGGGGACAGGCAGGGACTGGGCAAAGTGGACATCTCAGCTGTGGAGGAAGATGGGAAACACTTGTTAGCTCAATTCCTGGCCCCATTTCCTATACTGCACTGATCAGTGCCATATGTGTGGTTTGAGACACCATTTGAGTCAACCACTGGCAGCTGTTTATAGTTCCAGCATTTGACCCTATTATGGTCAAAAGATTTAGAAAAAAAGATCACAGAAAGAACATCAGTTTTCTTGAAAATTTTTCCTCTCCCTGAAAATACTAGCACTTTAGACTGAGTTTAAACACATTTCTCTTTTTTATGGGACGAGTCCCGGGATTGGAAATGGTGCTCCACAAACCTTTCCCAGTAAAAGAATACAAATATTCTCAAAAGGTTCCACATCACTGGCCCGTACGGGGATCGAACCCGCGACCTTGGCGTTATTAGCACCACGCTCTAACCAACTGAGCTAACCGGCCAGTTTGCTGAGTCCCTTAAATACAAATTAATGTAGAGTTCACCATACTGATTCGTTCTTTTGAAAGAATGTATATGATTGTTTTGGAAGGCATGAACGGAATACGAAAACTGAATCACTGAACATTTCTAGAAGTACTAGCCACGCCGCAAAACTGACAAGCACAAGTAATGTAACAATGGCGTTTGGCGGCAGGCCAAGGAACAAATCAAGTGCTCAGGACTGATGTATATGTAGCATTCAAGAACAGAAACAGAAATGAAAAACATTACCTGATAGCCCCCAGTGGATTCCCGGAAACAAGATGAATGGATTGTGAGAAATTATATAGGCCGGATGCCCTAAGAGTATTATCTCGTAAGGTCTTTGCACAGCTAATGAGAACTCAAGGAGGAACCGCTAGATTCAAAACTAGGGTCTCCTACTTATTAGGCAGGCGCTTTAACTAAGGCAAAGTAAGAAATGTTTGCACCATTTCCCTGGTCAGGAGAGCCCTGTGACAGGTTAGTAAATGTGCAGGGGCATTTTATAACCAATATTGGAAAAATAAGTAGAAAGAAATGGAAAGTACTACCGCAGGTGAGAGAGAATGAAGGTGTGATGCAGAAAATTAGTGCGAGTAGGCCAAAGTTCAGAGAGTAAAGTTTAGGTTTACAAAACCTGAGACAGGCAGCAGGAAACTGCAAACCGACGAGGATGGGATTCGAACCCACGCGTGCAGAGCACAATGGATTAGCAGTCCATCGCCTTAACCACTCGGCCACCTCGTCTTTGATTGCAACGTTCTCAGACACGATCTCTGTAGTCTCGATCCTACTCTTCAGTGAGAATAGGTCCAACTATGTCTCAAAGGAAATTCATTCCTTAAGATCCTCCTGCCCAGTACTACGAAAACAACTCTCGGGGCGCTGGCTGACCGAGCGAACTTCTCGCGCGTGCGAGCGCCCGACCTTTCTTGCTCTGAGTTGAGCGTGCGCCAGTCTTCAGGAGGACCGCAATAGGCCCAGATAGATCTACGGTATCTGATCGGCTGCAAAACACTACCGCGAGATTGCTGGCTTCCTCCCGCGGGTGGGCGCGGGACTTCGAGCTAGTAGCGCTCCCTTTCGGTGCCTACAAGATGCTTCGTTTTCTACCTGGGCGCTCGAGCTCGAGTATAGTTGAAAATAAGGGGAATAAATAAAGGCCACTGAAGTCGCCAAAGGAAAAGGTTGCGTTGACCCCGACGTGATTTGAACACGCAACCTTCTGATCTGGAGTCAGACGCGCTACCGTTGCGCCACGAGGTCAGCCGGCCAAGGCGGTGGTCAGGTCCACTCATGACCACTTGATGGCTACGCTTACCTTACTTTACAGTGTAGTGCATGCGCTTTCCCACCCTCTTCGCGAGACTAGCAGAGCTCACTGCACGCAGTTTGGGCGGTGGCTTTGCGGGTTCTTGGCTCAGTTGTCTCCACCGGCGTCCTGCTAACGACCAGGTGGCGCAGAGCTGGTTACTTGGGAGACCAGAGTTCACAGCCCAACAAAGTCGTCGGACTTGGTGCAGAAACGGATGGAAGGCCGAACGTGATGGAGTCGTGCCAGACCCCAGGGACCCTGAAGGGGTGAGAGATTAGCTCCTCCCGCGGTACGATCCTTCCTGGCTGCATGTTACAATCGCTGGCGGAGCCTTCCAAATAGCCACGCACAAGCCACAGGTTTGGAGAGTCTAATATTAAAGTTCAGGGTAGAGCCCCAGGATCGGGAATTCTGTCACATTTTACAATTTCGAGGAATAATTTACATACAATGAAATGCATAGATCTTAAGTATATATTTTGATGAGTTCTGACAAATGCAACCCACGGCCTTTTCAAGATATAGGACATTTCCTTCACCCTGGAAAGTTCTTTTATGTTCCTTCCCAATAGATCCCCGCCCTTCCCTTCCTAGGGGAAACCACTATTCCGATTTCGATCACCATAAACATCAGTATTTTTTGAAGTTCCCCAGGTGAGACAGAGCGGAAACCTCTAAAGAGTGATACCAGAAGCGGGCAGAGACCTCTCCCCCCGCCCCCGCCTTTGCTTCTTGAAGGTTAAGAAGAGTTCAACAGGCCAGTATGGCGAATGAGGTCGTGCTGTATCTCAGTCTTTCTCTTCCTAGCCAAATGTCTGAACTTACTGCACAGAGGCTCTCCTGAAAGATATCAAGGACCACAAGGCTGTCAAAGCCCGCGGCCATTTCTCAGGCCTGATCTTCATTGATTCAAGACAACATTTTCTTTAAGAGCTTTATCCTTTGGTTGTCCTGTCACTATCTGCTGGTCTTCCCCTAGCTGTTACCTACCTCCCCAACCACGCCATACACACAGGTTTTTTTGTTTGTTTGTTTTTTGGTTTTTTTCTGTCCTTTTCCTCAAAGTTCTGTCTTCTCTCCTCACTCACCTCCCCTGGAGTAAGCAAGCTATCACCTGTGGTGCTGAGAGCTCCCACCTCCGGTTTGGATGACCAGAACCTGCTGCATAGCTCTCCTTGACCCTGTCATTCTTCTTTCCAAGTATTTCTGCACTCCCAGTGATTGGCCTTAACTCTTCCCTCTCCCTCAGTGCCCATTTCCGGTTATCAAATCCTGTCAATTACATTTCCTTTATAATTTTTCCCTCAGCCCAAATTCCCCATTCCTATTGCTATCTCCTAAGTCTCTCTCACTGCCTTATTGTAACAAACGCCTCTGATCTCTCTGCCTCAGAATAGTTGAAGAGAATCATCTTTTAAAAATGCAAACATGATCCCATCACGCTGTGGCTTAAAATCGGGATTAAGTCCTAATATACTGTCTGGGCCCCCAGGGCCAACTATTCTTTAAGCATGTGGACTCTAAAACCAGTTTGCCAGGGTTCTCATGCAGGCTTTGCTACCTTACTAGCTGTGTAACTTGGGCTAGTTATTGAACCTCCCTGTGTCTCAATGTCCCCATCTGTAAAATAGTAAACATTATAATAGATCACTATTACTTTATTTACTATAGATAAAATGCTCAGAGCCTGGATGGTAATAATCACACGATTATTATGGTGGTTACTATTATTAACATCTGTTCCTTGCCTGCTTCTTCAGCCACTGCCTTGTCATTTCCCATGTACAACCATCCTGACTCATTTACAGTTGCCTAAACTCATCTTAGTACCAACTGTTTCTGTGCCAGTGTCCTTGGTAGTATTGCTTGATGGTCTTCCTAATCCTTCCCTACCTGGCTGACCCTTACATACCCTTCAAGACTCAATTTAGAAGCTTCCTCCTCCCCACGTCCCTGTCCATCTGGGGGAAGAGGCCCTGCCTGTGTCTCCTCCAAGATAACACTTAAAATACTACCTTTTAATTGTTTCTTGGTGGTTTCCCTTATTACACTCTAAGTTACTCAAGAGTAGAAAATATGTATTCCTAGCACTCAGTACAATTCCTGGAATATAGTATGTATTCAGTAAGTGTTCGTGAAATGAATGAGGGATAGATAGCTTTAGTAAAAATATTAGCGTGGGCAAGAGCCTGGCTTATAGAGGAAGGAGACATGCCTTGGTAGCTGAAGAGTGTGGGGTGAGGTGGAAAATTTTGCTAGAAAGGGTAGTTGGGTCAATGAATATGGTACCAAGGAATACGGACTTGATCTCTAGGCTTAGAGAGATTATGCAGCAGGCATGAGGTATGATCAGCCCAGTGTCATCATTCACAATATTCTCTGATGGTTAACTCCCCTCCATTCATCTCAATAGTTTCCAAATTTTAGAAACCAAAATATAATTCTTTCCAGAGCTGCATTGCTCACTAGGGTGGTGGCTATTCAATATGAGACTATTCAAATTACATTAAATTTCAAAAATTCAGTTCTTTAATCCCACTAGCCACATTTCAAGCCACATGAAGCTAGCTGGCTACCATACTGGACAGAGAGAATATGAAATATTTTCATCATCATAGGAAGTTCTGTTGCGCAGCTCTGATCCAGAGCCTGAAAGCTTGTAACCTGAGGCCTGTATGCTATTACCATAAGGGTTATTTTTTTCCTTCTCATTTTTTTCATTTTTAAGTAGAATACTAACATTTATCATTGGAATAAGAATCTGGATTTATGGTCTCTCTTTTAAAAAGCATACACACATACAGGAATCCTGCAACACTGGATTTTGATTCCCTCAAGACAATTTACCAAAGGTGAGTAGCTGCTGTACCACTCCACTCCCCTACTCCCCTCAACTCCTACCTAGACTTGAGAGAGGGCATGGGCTCTCCTGAGTTTTGTTTTGTACCCCCTTACTTCACCCCCCACCTCAAGGAACCTAATTTATATGTTGCATTCATTTGTTGTGATCTAGTAGAAGAGACAATACTGAGTAAAGTAATAAACCAAATGTTTACAGATTATAATGAAGACTAGTGAGAGGTCATAGACTGGTGTGAAGAGATCATATTCTTCTCAAGTCAGCCTGAGTTTGAAGTCTGGTGTCATCAATTACAGGATCTGTGACCTGGGGCAGGTATATATGTTGCTCTGTGCTTCGGTTTCCTTATCTGTGTCTCAGTACTACTGAATTGTATACTTTAAATGATTAATTTTATGTTATATAAATTTCACATAGAAAAGATAAGCAACACTAATGAGCCAACTCGAAGAGGTTCTCACTGGCCAAAACAGACACTTTGAGCATCAAAATGAATAACGACTGCCATGAACCAAAACATACAAAAGATGACAAAAATTACACGTTCACAATGATACTAAAAACAACTAATTTTTCACTTTTGGAGGGTGCTAGGGAACAAACCCATTATACTGAAAACTGGTAAATAATGGTGGTGGTGGGGGAATCATACATTTATCCAGTCTTTCTCTTATGACCTGTAAACAACAAGTTGATGAGGGCACATTCTTATTATAGGAGAATCCAACTGATAAATGCAGGAGAAATGATAGAATTAGGATATCCACATTTTGCAACCTTTCATGAAATAAGGGAGCTAGGCAGTGGTGATCAATTAAACCAGTAGGTAAAAAAGTGATGGGGCACTTTATAATGGCTGCCTCAGTCTGAACCTACTGCTCAAATTTTACCATAGTAAAAGAGAGGCAAATAGGCATTGAACCCTCTAGCTGTGGTGGAATAAGAACTACAAGCCACCACCCATGATGTATTTTTACCAGAAAACTGAATGTGAGACAGGGCATAGAGGAACATGTTAAATGACCCAACCAGAACATAGCCTATAAACAGCCCAGTGTCTTCAACAGATAAATTGCAAGAAAACAAGGAAGAAGGAGGAGGAAGGAAGAAGAACTTAAGATTAAAAGAGACTTAATAGACACGTTTACCAAGTATGATGTGTGGGCTTTACTTGGACCTCGATTCAAAGAAACTGTAAAAAATCTTATGAGTGGGCAATTTGAACTGTTCAGTGATGTCTAGGATTTACTTCAAAATAAACTAGTAGGGCTAAGAGGGAGAGTATAGAGGAAGCAAGGTTGGGCATGTGTTGTAATCACTGAAGCATAATGGTAGGCTTAGGGGATCATTATACTATTTAAAAAATTTTTTACATATGTTTTAAGTTTTCCATGATAAAAAAAAATTTTTCTAAGATTTTTTTTATGACCAGTTCAAATATTAGGACATGCGGATTCCAGCCCTAGAGTGAGTGAAGGACAACTGGTCACCAGCAGTACCTCCTATGACCACAGGCTGGCTCCAAAACTCAACGTTTTTGACACTTGTCTACCACTACCACAGGCTTCTGTGAACCAAGGTCATGGAAAATGACAGGACAGAACTAAATGCCTGCTCACTATTTATTAATTCACAGTATAAAATGTGACTACTCACTTCTTACTCTCTAGTTGTTCCCCCAGACAGGAAACCTACTATAAGCAGAATGCCCCAGACTTCCAGCTTCTGGAGCCCAAAATCTGTTATCCGTGACCCCTCCATTTTTCTCACCAACCCACAGCCCCATGTTCAGACCTTTTTATCTCCTAATGATCTCTTGTTTCCTTCTACTTTATTCTGCCTTCTTGAATACACCCTGGTTCCATCTCATCCTGTCCTTCCTGGACAACGCTATGGCTTCTTCACTGGCCTTCTGCTTAAAATCTTAAAATTTGTTTTCCATGTTGCAGCCAAAGTCATCTTCTAGAACAGGGGTCCCCAGTCCTCACACCATGAACCGTTACTGGTCCATGGCCTGTTAGGAACCGGGCCACACAGCAGGAAGTGAGTGGCAGGCCAGTGAGCAAGTCTTCATTTGTATCTGCAGGTTTTCCCCAGCACTAACATCACCACCTCAACTTCACCTCAGATCATTAGGCATTAGAATATTATAGGAGCATGAACCCTATTGTGAACTGTGCATGCAAAGGATCTAGATTGCATACTCCTTATGAGAATCCAATGCCTGATGATCTGAGGTGGAGCTGAAGGCGTGACGCTTCAGCTCCACCTCAGATCCAGGTGGAGAGCGGCTGCAAATACAGATTAACATTAGCAGAGAGCTTTGACTGCACAGAGACCATAATATATCAATTGCTTGCAGACTCATATCAAATCTTATCAGTGAGACCAAGCACCCTTCATTAAAAGACAAGCCTTTGGAGTTTTTCAGAAGAAAAAAAAAACGTGAACACAAAGAACAGAACCAATTATTGAAGGCCACCACTTCATCAAATGTGTGTGCACTGAGAGCATCATTCTTAGTGGCTAACAGCATTGCTAAAGCTAAGGAGCCCTTTACTATTGGAGAAAAGTTGATCCTGCCTGCTGCTAAGGACATCATTTGTCATGAACTTTTAGGAGAGGTTGAAGTTCAAAAGGTAGCACATACTCCTTTTTCGGCTAGCACCATAACTAGATGAATTGATGAAATAGAAGAGGATTTTGAGGTGTAATTATTAGGATGAATGAATCACCATGGTATGCAATCCAGGTTGATGAGTCTACTAATATTGACAACAAGGCAACAATGCTTATTTTTGTGTGATATATTTTTCAGGAAGATGTGCATGAGGATATGTTACGTGCACTTTTGTTGCCAAACAACACCACAGCAGAACTATCCAAGTCTTTGATTACATATCAAGAAAACTGAATTCGTTATTTTGTGTCAGTATATGCATGGATGGAGTGGCTGCCATTACTGGACGGCTTTCTGGTTTCACTATTTGGGTCAAAGAGGTCATTTCTGAAAGTCAGTCTACATACTGTCATCCATAGAGAAATGCTGGCTAGCTGAAAAATGTCACCTGAACTTTACAACATTTTGCAGGATGTGATTAAAATCATCTGCCACATTAAAGTACATGCCCTTAACACACATCAATTTGTGTAGCTCTCTGAGGAGATGGACACAGAACACACACATCTTCTCTTATACACAGAAGTGAGATAGCTTTCTAGAGGTAGATCACTGGCCAGAGGTTTTTCTTTTTTTAAGGTGAGGCAACCCTTGGTTAATCTCACAGATTGAACGGAACTTGTCAGTTTACATCCCTTACTTTTTTATGCCTACAGCACCTGGTCTCCCTAGGTGGTCTCCCATCAAAGTACTAACCAGGCTCAATCCTGCAGTTTTTGAGTTATGAGAGCTGCTCCAGTAATTTCTTTTACAAAAACAGTCGCCACTGGCAGCACATTTCAGTGATGCAGAATGGGATGCAAAACTTGCTTACTTGTGTGACCTATTCAACCTGCTTAACCAACTCAATCTTTCACTTCAGGGGAGAATGACAACTGTATTCAAGTTAGCAGATAAAGTGGCTGCATTCAAAGCCAAAGTGGAATTATGGGGGCAATGAGTAAACATTGAGATTTTTGACATGTTTCAAACATTAGCAGAGATTTTGAAAGAGACTGAGCCAAGGCCTTCTTTCTCCCAGCTGGTGAATGATCACTTATCTCAGCTTTCAAGTGTTTGAACATTACTTCCCAACCACAAAAGACTCCCAAACTTGGAAAGAATGGATCTATGACCTATTTGTGAATAAGCCAGGTGAATCAACTTTGTCCATGCTAGAAGAGGATCAACTGCTTGAGATGGCAAATGATAATGGCCTTAAAAGTAAGTTTGAGACAACTTCAAACCTCTATACATTCTGGATTAAAGTGAAGGCTGAATAGCCTGAGATTGCCACAAAAGCACTGAAAAGCCTGCTTCCATTTCCAATGTCCTATCTTTGTGAAGCAGGGTTTTCTGCAGTGACAGCAGCCAAAACTAGATTACAGAGTAGACTGTACATAGTAATACAGTTAGGGTGTCACTGTCTCCCATCGCCCCCGGATGGGACTATCTAGTTGCAGGAAAACAAGCTCAGGGCTCCCATTGATTCTGCATTATGGTGAGTTGTATTAATTATTTCATTATATATCACAATGTAATAATAATAAAGTGCACAATAAATGTAATGCACTTGAATCATTCTGAAACCACCCACTCCCCTACCCCCCACCCCAATCTATGGAAAATTTGTCTTCCACAAAACTGGTCCCTGGTGCCAAAAAGGTTGGGGACCATTATTCTAGGATATAAACCTGACCATGTCCCTCCCCATAGCTGCAAGGCCTTACATGATTTGACTCTTGTCTATATATCCCATCTCACCTTGATCTTTTCTCCCTCTTCTATTGCTATACTTCAGACACACTTAGCTTCTGTTCTGTTCAACAAGCATACCAGGCTTGTTCCTACCTAAAGACTTTTGCACTTGCTGTTCCTCCACCTGGAATGCTCTTCTCCCAAACTTTCACATGATTGACTCCTCTTCATTCTCTTTATTCCGGGGACCTCCCTTTTAAAAAAGCAGGGCCCACTATATGACAGTACTTCCTTTGTGTGCGAACAGTCAAGACTTGATAAACTGTTGCTGGGGAAATTTGGCTCTGAAGGCCTGGGCTTTCTATTCTCAGGAGAAAAGGCATGTATGTAAGTTATAGGAAGAAAGAAGAAAAGAATGGGCAGCCTTCAGTCCTTGGATCTTGACTATGTGCTAAGAATGCTTCTATGCTTGCTGTGCTGTAATTTCCATGTTGGAGAGTCAGAAATCCCACCTCTCACTGTTCTTTAGCTATCATCACTGTTACTCATTTTAAGGATCTCATAGCGATGAGGTTCACCTCAAGGGAGAGGAGCATTTGAGTCCACTATATTGATGAGTTTGCCTGTCTGGCCTGAGATGGGGGAGGTTTGAAAATATTTTCAGAACTTTGAAATGGTCCAGCAATTAAAAGAGAGAAACTCCCCTACACACCTGAGCCCTGAGAAACCTGTGTGGGTAATATTTGATTATAACCTGATATTTTCCGAGTAGAAAATAAAGAACCTTACCCTTTATAAAAATAATTCCTCTGAAAAGTCTAAATGATTGCAGTTTTTATGTGTTTTGGAGATCACATTGTCTCCATTATGAGGAAAAGGCTGTGCCGTCCTCCAAAGAGATGGTTTTATCTGAAAATGTCATTACATGGTTTCAATATATAGTAGTCCAACATTTAGGGATCTTCAATCTTAGAAATCATTCCTTCATTTTATAAAGCAACTTAATGTCTCAATGATAATACTGGATAAGACCTAGAAGGAAAATTTTAAAAGGGCTTATCATATGACACTTTATTTTTAAATAATTTTATTTATAGAAAAGTTGCAAAAATACAAAGAATTCTCATGTACCTTCTTCAAGGCCATGTTTGCTTTATCAGTCTATCTCTACAGACACACATTTTTTATAAACCATTTAAAAGTAAATTGCAGCCATACCACTTTATCTCTAAACACTTTAGTATTTTCTAACAAGGAAAACCTCTTCCACAAAGGCAGTAGAATTATAAAAAATCAGGAAATTAACACTTACTATTATCTTAGCTAGAAATCTTATTCAAATTTTGTCAGTTGTTCCACTAATGTCCTTTATAATAAAATAAATAAAGTTGTTTTTTTGTTTTCTGGTCCAGGATCCATTATAATAATACATTAAAAATATCATGTTAAATTTGTCATTTCTCTTTAGTCTCTCTTACCTGGAAGTGTTCCTGTCTTTGTCTTTCATGACCTGTGAAACATCTTTTGACTATCTCTTTGAGTTTTGAATTTTTTCACCCACTGGTTTAGAAAACGGAAATCCATTTATTACACTTGGATCCTGGAAGAGAGAAATGGGTTTCCTCTTAATTTTTTTACCACATTTCCTAACACAAAGGTTAACATACAATCCATTTTCGAAGAGCTTTTCCCTTATCAATATTGTCTCCCTTTAAAAAATTTATTTATAGCCCATATTACCCTGTAGATTTATTATCTGTTTGCATGTTTGTTGTCTATCTTCCTGACTAGAATATAAACTCCACGAAGGTAAATATTTCTTGTCTGTTCCTCAAGAACAGGAGCCCAGCTCAGTGCCTGGCGCTTAACTAGCTGGTCAATGAATATTTGTTGAATGAACAAATAAATCAGAAATGCCTCTTAGACTCGAAGTTCAGACAGGCTTAAAAGCACGGAGACAGGGAGTGAGGAGAGAGCTGGTTCTTCTGGGATGTAAGCAGGGAGGTTCCCGTTAGGATAGGATTGGACTCTGAGCAATAATCGCAGAACTTTCAGTTCTTCAGGGATCCCCTTGAGATCCAAAGGTCAATGAATTCGCCGATAGTAAGAAGTTCTTGGGCCGTGGCTGGGCAAAGTTAGATGTCCACACCTTGAAATCGGAGCAGAGTCTGCGTCGCCGCCCGCTCCTTGCCTCCCAGAGACGCTGGGTACCATTCCTTTCCTCCACTCCCGGTTTTCCAGGCCCACGTGGTTCACTCCCTTCCCAAAACACATCCACATCCTAGTTCTAGAGAGCTGGCCATTTTCTCTGCACTTTGCAAATCCTGCACAGAACTGAACAAAGCTATCTGGGCAGTCGGGTTGGGCAGAACCAGAATCAAGGCAGGCTCAGGTCTGAGGTCCTCGAACAATCAGGGGCTCCGTGACAATAAGTAACTGCTGGACAATCTAGGGACATCCACCTCTCCACGTTCCGTTCCTTTCGTCTCCTCTGGCCTAGGGCAGTGGGAAGTTAGACGCGGAGGGAAGGGGAGAGACCATGCATGCCTTGGGTATGACGGTGCCCTAAGTCTGGGGAGGTGGTGACAATGGTCTGTGGCGAGCGACTCTTAGGCGGAGGGTCATCCTGGAAAACGTAGTGCGGGATGGGGCCCGCCCGCTCTGGGCGTGGACATGGGGGAAGAAGGGGTGTCCCTGGGTTAGGACAGAGCGGATTTCCGTTCGTAGGCTCTGAGTGGGCAGATTCTGCGGTGCCGGGCCCCGTCACACCGCACAGTCTCAGTTGCCGACAGACAGCTCCGCTGCGCGAGGGGACGTAGCTACCGTTAGGAATCCTGCCGGGACCACCCCCAGCGGACTAGAGACTAGCGTTCACCAGGTAGTCCCTCGCGGCACGAGAACTTCCTGCGATCGCGAGATTTTCAGGGATCCGGTTCGAGCTCCCCCTTACGCGGTTGCTAAGGCAACTGGGCGGTGCCAGCGCGAGCGCGAAAGGCGTATGTTGAATTTTTGTTTGCTATCCAGGGCTACTTCAGGAGTGGCCATCCCTGAGCTTCTAGCCCTAGAGACCACGGCTTCTGCTCCAGGAGGTGCTTCCATCCCTGGGGGCCATGGGCCGGATCACGGGACTCGTGCCCTCTCGCTTCCTGACGCTCCTGGCGCATCTGGTGGTCGTCATCACCTTATTCTGGTCCCGGGTAAGACCCTCCTGTCTCCATTCCCACCTAGGGGTAGTTCCAACTCAACCCCGCTCCTCCCCCAGGGCCTGACCCGGTAGGATCCTCCCATCCCCCGCCGCCCACCCCTTTCACTTCTTTTTCTTTGTGACCTGCTCTCCAGGACAGCAACATCCAGGCCTGCCTTCCTCTCAAGTTCACCCGCCAGGAATATGAGAAACAGGACGTTCAGTGAGCACTTGGGGCCGGGTGGTCAGAATTAAGTAGTAGTGGGAATCGAGGGGTCTTAGAAGAAGTCCAGAATGTCAGAGCCAACCCCCTTCCTCTCTGCAGGCTGGTGACAGCACTCTCTGTCACCCTGGGCCTCTTTGCAGTGGAGCTGGCCGGTTTCTTCTCAGGAGTTTCCATGTTCAACAGTACCCAGAGCCTCATCTGTATCCTTTCTGCCTGCGTACCTATCCTACAGGGCCTATTTCCATCACGACTCCCTTCAGCCACCTGACTAGCCCTTTTTGGAACAATAGTGTTTGCCCTAGCAGGCAAACATCTCTCTAGTTGAGAGAACTTATTAGATAATGCAGAAAATTTAATACAGTCTGCAATCATTTGTTAAGCCCCAGCTATGCACCAGGCACTGGAGATCCCAAAATGGTATTAAACACAATTTTGTCCCTTGAGGAGGAACCTGTAATTCAGTGTGATAAACACTGTGCTATCAGAGTGTGTAAAAATATAAAGCAGTGTGGGAACTCAGAAGAGACAAAGTGAGGAAGATGGATCAGGGAAAGCTCTTGACAATTAAAATGTGGACCGGGAGGACCAGGGCACTGGAGAATGATTCTAGCAAGTGTATCAAGTCACTGTGAGCATTCTTGTGTTTCCTGGAGTAGATAGGGAGCCTACTCCTACTCCTACTTATCTGAAGGGTTCAGGCTTGCCCCTAGATTTGGCATGCGGGTAGCCTGAGGCCTCAGCTTTGCAGGCTCAGCTCTGGCCTCTACTCATAGCTGTCCTGAAACTCAGAAGGCAGGTCTGCTGGCACTGTGCCTTTGCAATTGGCAAGGGAGCAAGAAGTGAATTTTATGTAGATGCCAACCCCACCACTGGCCTTTTCTGGCTCATCATTACCTGTGGATCCCAAGGCTTTCCTTGACTCAGGTGTGTTCTCAAGCCATCGGGGCTCACTGTAGTGCGTCTGTGGCCCTATCCTTTTTCATCTTTGAGCGTTGGGAGTGCACCACGTACTGGTACATTTTTGTCTTCTGCAGGTATAGTAACATCCAATGCTTAGGCATGGGAGAGGAAAGTCTACTCTAAATCCAAAGGTTTTCCCCATCCAGCCCTTTACTCCATGTGTAAGATGTCAGATCTACTTCGCATCCTGTAGTCTTTTGAAGTCCTGCCCCACCTGAACTTTGGGGTGGAGTCTCTGGTTTGGGGATTTGGATATTTTTATTGGAAGGGGCCCTGAACCCAGCACTTTACTTTCCACAGTGCCCTCCCAGCTGTCACTGAAATGGCATTATTCGTCAGCGTCTTTGGGCTGAAAAAGAAACCTCTCTGATCACCTTCATGGGAGCGTAGGGAGGAAGGCTAGAGGAACGAGGGACCTTTCACTGTTCCTGGAAGGAGGAAAGCAAAGTCTTGGGCCTTCCCCCTAAAACTTCATTTGGTGGAGAATTTTAGTGTTAATTATCTGTCGAGTTTGGGATTATCAGCGTTTTATTTAGTGCTTTGTAATAAAATCAATTTTAGAGTAAGATTAAGTCCTACAAAAATTTCAGGGGAGAATTGGGGTAGCCAAACTACTAGGGAAATGGGAGGCTGTTTTCCATCCTTGCAGACTGTATCGCTTTTATTTTGGTTATTACGGTAGGTGTGGGGCGGAAGGGAGTGGGCGGAGATATGTAAATAAGAAATGCTAACGCGCGTAAGCTCATGGAGTGGAGCATTCTGGGAAGAACTAGTTTATTTACCATTTTGGCAGGCAAATGGTAAAAAATGTGTTAAAAGAGCTGCAAATAAATGGAACAACAAAAATGGAAGAGACTAAGTACTTTAGATTGCTTAGGCTACGCGTTGTAAACTCACCCTAACTATTAGCGGAATCTTTTCCCCTGAGTTTGGAATGCCCCTGGCTTTCTGGTATCGTCAGGTAGGATAATCCTTACCTGTTCCTCCATTGGAGGGCAGATTAGAATATGATGATTGGAGTTTGCATGAATCGTGATTATCGTTTCTGCGTGATCAGGGCTTGCAACACTCTGATTACTCCTATCTGATTCTTCCTGACGATCATCTTATTGTGAATTAACTGGAGTGAGTGTGTGTAGTTTTTTGTCCTGTACGATGTGAAGCTTTCCTTAGTGAGAGTTGTCAGTTATTATCTGGGCTGTCTTGAGCGGCGTTTAGTGGGGTTACGTTTCATATTCAAGTGGTGGTTTTTCTATTACATGTTAATAGTATCCTTTAACGTCAAAAAAAAAAAAAAAAAAGCTTAGATGAGCAAACAATGTTTTGAGTATCTCCAAATTGCTACCCATAAGGTGGTAATTAGTGTTGGTAATACTTGGTGTTAGAGATGGTTTATTATCCTCACCATAGCAAGAAGGGCCACCTCCCCCAGAGAGTGTCTCCTTGGTGGGTGGAACTCCCACCAGAAACGTGACAAACCAGTTTTTCTCAGAATACCCCCCACCTCTGTCAGCTAGCACATGAAAAGAACATATTTAACAGAAAGTTATTAAAACACACTATTAGGCATTATACGCACAAAGTACAAGAGTTTAAAGTTCTAACATGTCACAGGATGAATGTTCTTGGGGTCATGTTTCCTGGTTAAGTGTATGTTGGGAAGGTTATCTGTATACTTTTTAGGCCTAAATGGTGGAAGCCAGGCTGTTCTAAATAAGCTAAAGTCATCCAAGGAAATACTTTCTGGTGATGTATCCCAGGTGATGCCTCACACATGTATAACTTTTCTCTGATTATGTTTATTCTCCTGGCAGCCCTTCATCTTGAGCATTCATTAAGTACTGCTGAGCATTCATTCAATACTTATTGAACACTTACTATAACCAAAGCACTGTAGTAGGTACTGAGGGGAGTAGATGTGAATATGATCCATCACAGATATTATGGCTCACAGAGACAGAAAAGAAACTATCTGGTACTACCAGAGTAATTTAATAGCAACTTGTGATAAGTGCTACAAAGGAGACTTATAGATGCTATAGAGTAGGGATTAATTTGCCCAAGATGGCAGAAATGTTGCTTCTACAGGAGCAGTTTGAGTAGCTGAAGCAGAGAGATAGGTAGGGAAGCAGATTATGAAGAAAGGCAAAGAAGGTGGACATTGCTGGCAGTGGTTAGGAGGCCTGATCAGGAAAGTCATACCCACTGCAGTCTGTTTTACCAATTTAGTGTATTCTACCAATTTGTGAAAGCCGACTTTTCGTTCTACAGGAACATCGTGGATTGGTTGTTAAATACAGCTATTATCAAAAAGTAAATTATGTAAATTTATAACTAAATTTTATTTTAAAACAGAGGTAGTAAATACTCAAAATTCATTAGTTCCTGCTTATTTTACCGTTACCTGCTCTTCAGGTTATTTACATTTTTTGTATCTGTGTGATAGAAATACTGTGTATCTCTTCTGAACTCATTTAGTGACATGTAGTTGATAGTTTGAAATTGGCCTTGGTGGGAGTATTTACACCACAGAAATTGGCAAACACAACATACCAGGCTTTGATGATTGTCTAAATTTTAAAAAATGATAGAGAAAATGTCTGTACTGTTGCATTGTGAATAGTACAAAAAGTCAGGGAAATATTCTCCCAGGGTTTGTAAACTATTATCAGATTTGACCAGTGCTTTCCTATGATTAGGTTGAGATTATGCATTTTGGGCAAAAATACCAAAGAAGTCACTCAAGTCATTGAGGAACTGGAAGTTTTGCTGTATCTTCATTCATTTTCTTTTGTCTTACTTTAAAATATAAATTAAAATATCGACCAGCATTTATGTTGGAACTATTCCTGTAGTCAGGATACTCCATTTATGAAATCATGGATACAAGAGTAGAATTTACAATAAAGAATATTATATATATTATTTGTGCATTTTGTGTTATGTATGCTTTATATCAGCAAAATTTGTAAAAAAAAAAAAAACTTATGTACATAAATAAATGGATACTTTTTTTTTGAGAGTTGGTTGTTAAACATTTGCAAGCATGTCCTGCCCTTAAAATCCCAAGAAACTGCTCCCTTGTTCCTAAATCCAGAGATTACTTCTCAGACTTTAGCTCGACCTTTTTTCAGCATATATGTTGACCACTCCCCTCTTTAGAAGATTTTTTCCCTTGGCTTCTAAAAAATGGTTCTCTTCGTTTACCTCCCACTGTTCTGGCTATTCTTTCTCAGCCTCAACCAATAAATAACTGATTGAGCACCTACAATGTGTCAGTCCCTGAGGACATAACTGCTTGGTTGTCTCCTCCACTTGCCCCTTAAATGTAGATGATCGCTACTCTTTTGGTGTCTTCAAACACCAACCAGATGCTGCTGGTTTCCAGGTCTTGGCTCTCTTCTGTGAGCCCTAGCCTAGAGCAAAGGCTATGGGAGCAAGCTGTAGAGTCAATTCTGGGATCAAAGTGTACCTTCTACCTTTGGCTGTGTGATCTGAAACAGGTCCTTAACCTCTCTGTGCCTAAATTCCCTCATCCACATTCCATAAATAGCTACCACAAGCACTATTTGTTTCTTGGTCAACATCAGAGGCTTTGTCAGTTAGCTGCAAAGTAGGTTTTCATTTTATTGTGAAATGAGTGGCTTGTTAATCAGCATAAACCAGTCACAAAAAGTAATGTTACTGTTTGCACTTACACGCGATACCAAAGGTAGTCAAATTGTACGGACTGAGAGTAGTAGAGCAGAGGCTAGGGGAGGAGAGGATGGGGAATAATTGTCTAAGAGGTACAGAACTTCAGTTTTGCAAGGTGAAAAGAGTTCTGGAGATTGATTGCACAACAGAGTGAATATATTTAAGACTACTGAACCATATACTTAAAAATGGTTAAGGTAGTAAATTTCATTATGTATTTTTTTTACCTTATTTAAAAAATGTAAATTGATTTTAAAAATTAAAATATATGTGGGGAAAAGAGGGATTGATCAGTAAAAGTACTCAAAGAAGGCTTGATATTTTTAACCTTTTTATTTTAAATCATTTTAGAACTACAGAAAAACTGCAGAAATGGTACAGAATTCCTGCGTACCCTTCACCCAGCTTCTCCAAATGTTAATATCTTGCATAGCCATGCTATAATTACTGAAACCAGGAAATTGGCATTGATACAATACTATTAACTAATCTACAGGTCTTATTTGAATTTTGCCAGTTTTCCAGCTAAGCCCCTTTTCTGATTCAGGATCTAATCCAGGGTTTCACATTGCATTTAGTTATCATGTCTCTTTAGGCTTCTCCAATTTGAGACATTTTCTCGGTCTTTTTTTTTTTTACCCCCGCTGACACACGTAAAAAGTATTGGTGAGTTATTTTGCAGAATAACCCTCTATTTGGATTTGTCCAATGTTTTCTCATGATTAGGTTGAGGCTTTGCATTTTGAGTGAGAATACCACAGAAGTAGTTTGGAATGGGGAAGACATTTCTAAGTATGATAACAAAACAGAAGTCATAGAAGAATGATACATTTAAATACATATTTAAAATGTTAAAAGTGTGCATGGCCAAAAAGTCATTAGCAAAAATTAAAAGGTGACAATCTAGGGAAAATATTTATAATTCATATTGCAGAGAAAGTACTAATTTTGACATATAAAAATCTACATATCTATAAGAAAAATACCAACAACCCAATAAAAAAAGTACAGAAAATTGTGTATGGACATTTTACAGAAAACATAAAGAACTCTCATATATATGAAAAGATGCCTAACTTCCTTTACTATTAGAAAAATGCAAATTGTGTTTAACTTATATTTGTAATGACCAAAAAGTTTCATATAGTTGGAGAGGGTATGGGTTTAAGCAAACAGGCCTTATCTGTTTGCTGGTGGGAGTAAAAATTGGTAACATATGCATAGAGAGCAATTTGGCAATATCCATTAAAATCAATAAAAGTCACAAAGACCCAAACCCTTTGAGCTAGGATTTTGTTTCTAGGAATTAGCCCTATACATTTGCACATAGGTGAAATGGAAATTGTAAGTTGTTTTTTGCAGCTTCGCTTTTGTTGGCAAAAGATTGGAAACAATCTAAATGACAATAGGGGGTTGGTTAAATTATGTTACAGGAAAATTGGGAAGAGGAAAAAAGCAAAACTTCATACACTATTATGGAATGATATCTAAGTTACATGACGAAAGTAAGGCACAGAACAGTTCGTATAATTTGCTTTCATTTGTGTAAAGAAGTGGAAAGCTATGTGCACAGAACATCTCTGAAGGAGGCATAGGGAACTGGGAGGACTGGTTGCTGAGGGGCAGAAGCTGGGTGGCTGGGAGAGTGGGAAAGAGACTTCCTACATATGCTCTTTTGGATGTTTGGAATTAGAACCACATACATTTTATTTAAAAAAAAAATTTTTTTTTAAGAATATAGGCCTGCAACTGCTTATGTTTCCTGTCTGGAAATGAAGCTAAGTCAAAGGCCAGCAGAGCTAGAAAAAGAGAAACACTCCTGCTGACATTCTGTGAACACCTGGATCTTGCTGCTCCAGTTATGTGAGCACTCAGATTCTCCTTTTATTTTAAATCTGTTTGAACTGTGTTGGCGAGTGTCTTGATTACCATGTCCATCAAAGATCTTAGTGTGTGTGTGTGTGTGTGTGTGTGTGTGTGTTTTTAAGGTTTATTGATATATACATGACAAACATGCTGTTTTAATTATCTCTTTTCTTGTGTGTTATTGCAGCTCCTGATGCCAGCAAAATGCTTAGCACTGTAGAATGAAAGAGCCCTCATTTAACAAATAAGGGAAATGAGGCCCAAGGAGGAAGCCATTTGCTTCAGGATATCATGCAAATAGGGAGAGCTGGGACTAGAACCCAAGTCTCCAGGCTATCAGATCAAATCAACTGACTTAATTACAGAAATATATTAAGCACCCACTACCAGCCAGGTTCTGAGCTTGACATATGATATGGATTAGGAAGATGTGGCTTCTTGCCAGCTACATTATCTGGAGTGGGACTCCCCCCTGCCCAATAGAGGAGCTTGTCAACCCTAGTGAATCTCTAATGAGTGGAGGAGAGTTGAAGAGTGAAGGTTTGGAACCACAAGGCATCCTGGTCTCCTAGTCCCAGAAGACTGACCTGCCTGTGTCTCGTCCTGCCCACACAGGGCTCTGGAATGTGGCTTCCCCACTGTCACTCCCATGCTACCTTGCTTCCCAGGGGCCTTGAGGACCACACCTATCCTGCTGCATTAACAGTTGGCTCCTGCTGCATTAACAGTTGGCTCCCTGGTCGAAATGGTAGCAAGTAATTGGGGCTTCACCAACCAAATCAGAGCTGTCTTCACAGAAGCATTGGGCACACAGGTCTTGCCCAGACCTGTCCTCTTCAAGCAGATATCTGGGAGTTCACCATTAGCACTCCATTTTGCAGGTTATGCTGGGCAAAAACACTCCTCATTGAGACTGTAATTCACCATCTTTCATTGTTCATTTGCCTGCCTTGTGTCTGGCATTGCTTGGTACTTGTACAGGGAGAATCATACAGATTAAAGAGGCACCTCTATGTATATATTATGTTTTATACAAAAACAAAACAAACAAAACTAAGAGATATTCTATATGTGAAAAAACAGTTTATTAGCTAATTTACAAAAAGACCCATCAAGGCATTTCTCTAAGCCTAGTTTTCCCCAAATGTAAAATCAAAATAATACCTGACTCATAGGATTGAGGGTCGATTGATCATGGCAGGTATTTACAATGATGTTCCTAATAGCACTGTTGTAATAGCAAAGAAAACAACAAAAACTCGAAACAAAAGGTTAGTCCTTGAGAAACTAGTTAAATAAACTGTGGTAAGACTTCTGTTTAAACATGAAAGATTGGTCATGAGCATTTGTCATCTCACCTTTCCAAAGATTATCTAAATAAGAGGAGAGGAGTCAAAAAGGTGTAAATCTACAAGGACAAGAGATCAGGAGCGAAGATAGCAGTGGACAAAAGATTTCATTTCAACAAGACTTTGGAGTTTGGACAGGGGCCAAAACGTACTGACAGACCAAGCAGGGCAGAGGTTGTCAGGACATGGTGTCCAAAGATCCTGTAGGTTCTTAGACCCTGGGTCCACCCTGGCTGAATGCAGGGGTAACAGTCTATGTTCAGTGTTAAGACTCCTGGGGCTCCCTCACCTCTCACACCTAGGTCACACACACTGCCTCTCCCTCCGCATGCTTATTTTTGAGGAGTCTTTGAACTTGGGGACACCAGGCCCAGTAGAGGTGAGGATTGAGGCCAGAAACAGGAGTAGTTCCAGATCTACTCCCCCTTTGAGAACAAGGGATGGAGAATGGAGGATATTGTTCTCTCAAAAAAATAAATAGCCCCAGAAAAAATCTGCTATCTATCAACACTTGGGAGAGTCCACCTAAAAAGGCTCCACTGCTCCACATCAAAGCTGACAGCCAATGAATGCCTCTGCACACACAACCTTCCAGTCATCCTCTTGGTAACTCCCTATTAAATACAGAGAGCCAAAGACCAGCCAACATTTGAGGAAAACCTTTAAAAAAAAAAAAAACATGTCCATATATATATATGTATATATATGTGTATATATATGTATATATATGTGTATATATACACGTGCGAATATATATTTAATAACATTTTTAAAAAGCCAATGGGAGGGGAAAAAGCCAATGAAATAAATTTGGAAGAGACATAGGAATACTAGGGAGAAAAAAAAAATTTAATTTATAATTGGAAAAATGGAAGGGGCAACAATACATAAGGCCTGTTAGCATTTGTATTTTAAAAAAGAGTCTACAAGTATTTACAAGACTAGAGACAGCTGTGTCAGGTAGGGGTCCTAGGCAGCTCAGAACCAGGGTTTGCTGTACACTCCTTTGTACCTCTTGAATTTCAATCGTGATACCTATTACCTAGTTTAAAATCTAATATTGAATTTTAAAAATAGTATCCATAGAGAGGATATTGCATTTTGGAAATTCAAACAAACAAACAAAAAAGACAAATGTAACAAAAGGTTTTTCTCCCCTGAAAAGAGGATACGTGAAAACTTCCAGAAAGAAAAGCAAAAAGACAAATGAGGTGCGGGAGGGGGGGTCCACTAAGGGAACCTCAGCTTAATGTGTAATGTTTTAATATTTTTCAAGGAGAATACAGTCACATTATTTGTGTAATTAAAAAACTGAGCACACATGGCAATCCCTGTAAAGCCTCTGGCACACAGTAGGTCCATACTACTTTCTTTTCTGTTCACGAGACCAGAGCTTGGCAGGCAGCCCCAGAGCCTTCCTTATTTGGAGGGCTCAGCCAGAGGTTTGAACTTGGTTGGGATGGTGGTGGGGCTATCCCCTTCAGCCCCCATCCCAGGCAACATTCCCAAGGGCATGTTTCTGTTCCTAATGAGAAGGCCTTGATTTACAAGCTGCCTTGGGGGGTAGACAGTCTAAATTTAATTACTAGTTTGGTAGGGTAGAACTGTGGATGGAGCAAGTTCATGACTCAGTGTGGAAGTGACATAGCCCTGTTCCATCCCAACTTCTCAGTCAGTTGTGTTAGAAAAAAAAAAAATGAGAAAACTTTAATAAAGGTTTTCTGTGCCATCTACACCAGAAGTGTGCTTGGGCCCCCTCCCACATCCTTTGAATGAGCCTTGGAAGTGGGGTCCAGAGATTCAGCTGCCAACTCCAAAGCAGATAAATGTAGAAGCCAGAACTCAGTTATGCACATATGTTACTTGGCTCCCCAAATTTATTCTGAGTTCTGTCCCTTCCATGTCCTGAATTTGGTCCTCTGGGGGAATGGGGATCACTCCTAAACCAGTGTCTCACATCTTGTCTGATCCTCTACTAGCTTCACCAACTAGTGCAGGGTGTTGGGGCAAGGGGCAGGGGCACTCTGCCTGTTTGTACTTCCTTCCAATCTTCCCAGTCTTAGACCCAGACACTGCTGGCTTTCGAACTTAAAAGCTTAGAATTTGGTATTTTTTGTCCTCTGGCTAGAGAGTAGTCTCAGCCACTAAAAGCAAGAGCTAGCACCCCACACTGTGATCTGAGGCCCTCATGGAAGCTGCTCTTTTCCTTCTTTTCACATAGGCTGAGCCACCAGACATTTCTGTGTCAGTGCACAAGGACCTGGGAAGTGGCTGCTTCTCGGAGGAGAGAGCTGAGAGCATCTTAGATCTGCTGAGTTCCCACACCCCACACACACACTCTCCCAGGCAGCTGGGAAAGGACACCTCTGGTGACACAGCCAGTACCCAGGCTCCTGCTAGGAGGGGGTGGGGTGCTGCATTGGGGAGGTTCTCACATCCGAAGGCCTGGGAAAGCTGGGAAGCCTGGATGGGGGAGGGAAGAAACTGGCTCTTGTTTGTCTCAGTGACCAAGACCAGAGCCTCCCCTCCTTCCCTTTCCAGGGATACAGTGAGCACCCCTAGTAGGGGTGCCCTAAGATGCCTCCTTCATTCTTGAAACTTGCCTTCACTCACCACAGCTGATAGGCAGCTCACCTAGTCCTGTCTTCTGGCTGCGATGCCAGGCATGCTAGGAATGAGCCGGGTGGGCATGTACAGCTGCTGCCTCTGTTTAGAGGAACTAAAGAGATCAGTCAGGGCCGGAAGGGGCCCTGGGTAATCTTAACCATGTTCCACATCAAGCCAATTAAGAAATATATATTTAGTGCCTACACAGCTAACGCATTTTGGGTCCAGAGGCAGGACAGGAACTGAGAAAGGTCACATCTATGAGGCTAATCCGCATGTAAAGTAGTACCATGTAACCTGGTGCTGCAGTCAGTCGCCTCCCTTGCCTACTGTTCTTGTTCTGCTTAAAAACAAACAAAACAAACCCCGTCCCTTTCAGCCCAGCCCCTGCACCTGGGAAAAAAGGCTGAGCCCCCTTCCTGAGGCCTGGGTAGCTAATTCAACTCTGAGCAAGAGCTAGGTTTTAGCCAGTCTGCAGCCACCACGTGAATCAGCCCCATGGGGCAGCTTCATGCCCTCCTGCCTAGAGTCCTAAGCTTGCCCTACGTCAGTACGGCCTGGCTTTCCAAATACCCCGGTCTGAACTCTACTTGTGAGGTGACGCTTTCACACCCACAGTGACATGTTTGGGGTGTGGAAGAAGAGCCTACCTTATCTCCTTTCCTTCCTAACCCCCTACTCAGCGGCCAGGCGCCTTCGACCTTTGAAACATCCACCTACGGGGTGACAGATTGGTTCCCAACTACCACCACGCCACTGCACCTCAGCAGCAGGGGTCCAGCTTTGTCCTGGGACCAGTACTTGCCTTTCTGATTTCCCACCTTTAGCGCATGCCAAGGGCTAACGGTGGGTCACCAGGCATTGGAAGCTGGGTGCAGTGTGAGATCTCGGGCTGTGTGGAGTCCAGACTGGTTTAGAGGTTTCACGATAGGAGGGAGAACGTGGTTTGTGGATGAGAGGTGCCATAATGAGAAAGTGACAGAGGCGTGGGGGTGGCTGTGCAGGCTCTGCTGAGACAGGCAGGCTGGCGGTGGGTGTGCGGAAGCCGCAGAAGTCAGGTTGCGGAAGATGCAGAAGGCTCCGCGGCGCCAGGCTCGCGGCCCCGCTGGCACGCCCCCCGCCCGCCGCGCCCCGCCCCGCCCCCGCGGCCGGGCTCCCGACCAGTCGCCACTGCGCCCCACCCCCGCCCGCAGTGCCCGGATGTGGGTGACGTGCAGCCGCCATCTTCCCGTCCCCGGTAGCCAGCGCCAGTCGGAGCCAGCGCGAGCCGCCATCCCTGTCGCTGCCAAGTCCTGCGCCCGCTACCCCCGCCATGTGAGTCGGCTGTCCTTGCCCGCCCCAGGCTACCCTGCGCCGGGCGGTCGCCCTGGGGCCGGGCTTGGCTCGCGCTCGGAGGCCAGGCCAGCGCCCGTGACTGCGCGCAGGCAACGGGAGAACCCTGCCACCCGGGCTGGTCGCGCGGGCGGTGGCTGCAGGAGGAAGCGGACCCGGCGTCCGCCCGCCCCTGCCATCACAGCTGCTGGTCAATTCGGGTCCACCCCTGACCATATCTGTTAGGTCGCCCTCATTCGACAAGCGGGGAAACTGAGGCCTGGAGGGGGGAGGGGGCCCGCACTCAAGGTCACACAGCGTGTCGGCATCGGACGGAACCCGGGGCTCCCGTCGGGTGGCCTTCCGAGAAGGAGGAAGGGGAGGGACGGATGGATGGACAGGCGAATGGGCGGAGTCCTGGCTGCGGGGCCGAAGGCTCCAGGCCCTGGGTCTTAATCTGTCCCTACCCCTCAGGTCGGCTACCGCTGCCACCGCCCCCCCCGCCGCCCCGGCTGGGGAGGGAGGCCCCCCTGGGCCCCCACCAAACCTCACCAGTAACAGAAGACTGCAGCAGACCCAGGCCCAGGTGGATGAGGTGAGTTGTGTTTGGGTGGGGGCAGCTAAAGACAGTCGGAAGGACACTGAGGGTTGGCAGACCAGTGCGGGTGTCCATCGTGGGCTGGAAGTGATCGCAGTTCACGCTTATGAGTTTTGGGACAAAGATATACTATGCCCTATCCCTGTCAGTGTGCACTTGAAAGGGTCTTGAGGTGTTAGCCTTTCTAGCCTGGGGTGTTTCAGCTTAGGCAGGTTAGTAGTACCGGGCAGGCAGCTTGAAACTTCATACATAGAGGGTGTTGCTATGACATTTGAGATATCTGACTATCCGCATGCCCCTGATGTGTGCTCCTTGCATGTCCCCAGGTGTGCTAGGTATGTTCTGTATGTGTCCTTGGCATGGTAGCCTGGCAACAGCGGGGTGCATGTT
Organism: Rousettus aegyptiacus; assembly: GCF_014176215.1. Taxonomy (NCBI): domain Eukaryota; kingdom Metazoa; phylum Chordata; class Mammalia; order Chiroptera; family Pteropodidae; genus Rousettus; species Rousettus aegyptiacus. Next base: position 72,990,237 of record NW_023416309.1, read on the forward strand.
CTTTATGTGGGCACGTGGTCGAGGAGTGCCCTCATTGAGGTGGGCCTTGGCACACCCCCTGCTTCGTGGGCCCCTCCTCCAGGTGGTGGACATCATGAGGGTGAACGTGGACAAGGTCCTGGAGCGGGACCAGAAGCTTTCGGAGCTGGACGACCGTGCAGATGCACTCCAGGCGGGGGCCTCCCAGTTTGAAACAAGTGCAGCCAAGCTTAAGCGCAAATACTGGTGGAAAAACCTCAAGGTAAGTGGAAGCAGGTAGAACTGACTGGTGGATGAATGGGGGTTTCATGGTCTGTCTCACTGACCCTCCCCTCTTGCCCCCAGATGATGATCATCTTGGGAGTGATTTGCGCCATCATCCTCATCATCATCATCGGTGAGTAGGACGGGAGTGGCTAGGGCCCTTTCTTTGGAAAGGTTTCCCCTATGAGTTCTGGGTTTTGAAGGTCATTAAGCTAGTTTTTACTATTCAGCAAAAAGCATATATAGCCTCCCAAATGATGCAAAGAAGATTCACCTAGGGAGGCCTGGACAATTGCTTTTTGTCTTTTGATTCATTGGTAGTTTTGATTCATTTAGAGCCCAAAACCTTGATGTTATTTAGCCTGTCCTTTGCCTGGTTCAGGGCAATTCTGTTAAGTATTTGGAAACAGGAAAGCTGGTGGATTCCCACTGCTCCCTTGAGGACCCTTTAGGCCTAAGAGCCCAGTCTGGGAACCCTGGAATTGGGGGGTAGGAGAGCAGGAAAAGCCCAGGGGCCCGAAACATGGCTAGGAAGCTAACCACCCAATTGTTTAAGAGCTTGTGGTCCCAGACGATTAGGGGTCTGTGGCCCCAAGGCCGTACTGTGGGGTTGAGGAGACCTTGGAACTACCGTCCAGCCCCCTTGCTTTATAGGTAGAGAACCTGAGGCCCAGAGGGGTAGGGATGTCAGCCATCTGGGGAGTGGGGAGGATGGGAGCAGGGCCTGGCCTGACCCATAGCTTTCTCTCTCTCTTTCTCCCCTCTCCCTCTTCTTCCTTCTCTTCCCTTCTCTACAGTTTACTTCAGCTCTTAAACCCCTGAGGAGCCTGCCCTGCCCAGAGAAGGGCCTCTCCCCCCCATTCCCAGCTGCTCCTCCACCTCTCAGCCATATCTTCCAGCCTCCCATCCATGTGTGTGTTGTGTGTGTGCCCCTCTGTAAATAGCCAGCTGTTATTTATACATATATAATATTATATATATTTGGTCTGTTTGTAGTTTTATTACTAGAAGATTTTTCCGGTTGTCCTTAACACCCCTTCCTAAGGTTCCCATCACCTTTCTTTTTCCCTCCTTCCCCTTTCCTCCTTTTCCTGACCAGCCCCAAGTCCATTCATTTGCATCTGCTATGCAATAGTCCCTCTTCTTCCCATCTTTCCTTGGATTTAGCTGATCCTTCCTCCCATCCTGGCCTTCCCCATATCTGCACCCCCCTACAAAAAAGACAAAAAGCAATCGTCCAGGCCTCCCTAGGTGAATCTTCTTTGCATCATTTGGGAGGCTCTGAGACTCGCCCCACTTTGTCCTAAGAATCCCAAGGTCTGGGAGCTTCCAGCATGTTAATTAGTAACCATTTGCATATTGACATCCTTTTTGGTTTCCTTTTTTGTTCCATTGCTCCTCTGTTCATTCTTTCAACCAGTGTTTGTTTGTTTGTTTTTACACTAAGTAGTTAGTCTGCATTGGTCCTTGTATCACACTTTCATTTGCATGACATTACTTGTAGGTGGTGGGGAGCCTGGGCTTTTGGGGAGCCAGGCAGTTCTGGCCCCCAGAATCATCCCCTCCTAGCTCCTCTAGTCCAGTTTGCCTCCTCTATCCCCATTTTCCAAACCTCTTGTCCCCTCCTCTCCCTCCCCCCAGCTGGTGTGTAAGTGTCTTGGAGTTCAGTGTGTTATGGTGGAACAATAATTCTGCCACTTGGAGTTTCTCCCCACATTCCTGATCCCCAGTTTTCATGTGGGGCACTCAACTGACATTCCCATGAGGTTTCCCTCCCTCCCATCTGCCTGATCTTCGCCCTCCTCCTCCCACCAGAAGAGTTGGGGGTTGGCCACAATCTGATCTCTTTTGGGAGAGGTGGCTGCCAGTGTGTGAGGGGTCATCACTGCCTTGGAGAGGAGTGGAGCAGGACAGAGAATCTCCCCAATTTCTGCCTGAAGTCTCCTCTGGCCCCACCCCTGCTGGGGTTTGGACTGAAAACCCTCCTCCCCAGTTTGGGAGGTGTTGCCTCCTTCACTGCCCAGCTCCTCTGACTGCCCCCCGCCAAATTCAGGGCGGGGGTACTAGTCACTGCCAATGTGTGTGCGGGACTTGCTAGAAGATAGGGGTTCTCACCCCTCTTCAGGGTGGTCAAACCCAGAGAGAGCTGTCTCCTCCTTAGGTGAAGTGATAAAGGAAGGGTCTAATGTCCTTTTAAATGGCACAATTTTAGGGGTCTGAGGGTACATTCCCTTAAACTGTCGCTAGAGGGGACCCCCAAACTCTTTCCTCCCCCACACTCAAGGTGTCTGTGTGGAGGGGGAACAGAGAGATCTAAGCTGTGGTGTAAAAGGGTAGGGAGAGATGCTGGGGGTGGGGGTGTTGTGCTCTAGACCCCCCATATTTTCCCAGTGTCCCCTGCCCCCCCTTCCCTCACCCCATGCCCCCAATTCTGTGGCGCATCCAGATTGTGAAAATGTACAATAAATGTGTAATGAGTAACTAAGTGTTGTCTGTTTTAAGATCTTTTCTTAACCAGTGGAATGGTATTATATCTCCAGGTTTAACAGGAAAGTTGAGAAGATATATTAGGAAAGGACTGAGCTTTGCTGGAGGGCCTGACCTTTGGCAGGGCAAAGTGTGATTTCCAAGGTGGCCGTGGGGGAGGGGGTGGGCAGCAGCACGAAGGGTAGTTAGACTTGTTCATGATCCGGGTATTTCACCCCAATGAACTCTGAGGTCTAGGTTTCCCAGCATTCCTACCCTTCTCTCTTAGCCCTTGATTTAACTCCCAGACACTGTGCAGTTGCTCTTGCAGTCTTTTACTCATAGGCTTGAAGTAGCCAACTTCTGTGAAACATCTCTTCCCCTTTGTGCCTGACATAGTGCCAGCATCCAGAAGGGGGGTTAATAAATAGTTACTGAACAAATTGCCCCAGGCAGACCCAGCTGAGTGTGGTGTGGAGCTGGCTATAGATGGCCTGTTTTCCCCTGCACTCTGTTGTGGACAGATGACTCTAGTCCACAATATCCTTGATGTGGTACCCTAGCATTCCTGTCTGGAAGTGCTTCAACAGTGAATGGAGAGTGCTAGGAGAGCTCTGGAGGGCCCACTTCTCTGAGTTGCAGCATGAGGATTCAGCAGTATTGGCAACCTAGATAGTATTTCCCAAACTTGTGGGCTCCTAAGAACTACCAGGAATGCTGTTTATTATTATTACTATTTTTTACACCTACAGCACCTGATATTCCTATATGTTCTCCCATCCAAGTACTAACCAGGTTGGACCCTGCTTAGCTTTCAAGATCAGTGAGATCAGGCACATTCAGGGTGGCATGGCTGTAGACCAGGAATGCTTTTTAAAATGGATCTTCAGGCACCTTCCCTGGAGATTTCAGCAGTACTAAGGGGCCAAGATGATTCTTAAAATTAGGTACACAATTGTTATGTCTCCCATTTATTGAAGGTTTACTGTATTCCAGTCAGTGCTCAAGGCTTTTTTTATATTTCATCTACTGAATACTTTCCAGGTAGGTTTAAGGTTCCCATAGGCTGTAGGACTTGCCTTTATAGTGTCAAATCTGGGGTTCAGATCGTGGCCCTGTTACTGACTAGTGTGTTAATCCTGATGGATTATGTAACCTTTCTGGATCCCGGTCTCATTTTTGAGATAGTATTATAGTAAATGAGCCGACCTCCTCCAGGTTTGTGAGGCAAAAAATAATTTAGCAGACTGCTACATCTTCATAGCCCTTATCCTCACCGGGGCACTGAGGTCTGAAGACCGCATCCCCCTAATGCTCGAACTTTCCCAGCTTCAGGGAGCTTCAGGGAACCACGGCCTAGGCCCCAGCGTCGGGGCGGGGCGGGGGGGGGGGGCGCTCTAGTCACACTTGGGACGGCTTGCCCAGGTCTTGCCACAAAACCCCTAACCGAGGCCACCGCGCTCACATCTGCGCTTGCGTGCACGTCACATTCGCTGCGCCTGCGCAGACTGCATCCTTGGGTATGAGTGTCGTCAAGGAAAATCCCCAGCTTCTAGGTAAACAAGTTGCCACGTGAGACCGCCGGCACGTGTCCTCTACAGCTCCGAAACCTCTCAGCCTATAAGAAGGTTTAGAGGGTTGGGCTGGCATTTGCGTCACTGATCTAGGCAGGTCCGGATGTTGCCACAGCCAATGTGAACTTCGTAAGTGGGTGTGGGCGTGGCTTTCTGCCATTTCCAATCAGTCCGCCAAGACAGCCCCTCCCGCACGTGGATATTGTCACTGTTGGTTGGCAAGCTGACCAATGAGATGATGGTGGCAGCAGGCGGCACCAATCGTGGCTGTCCTGGGGCGGGGCAACTGCACGAGGCGCGGGGCATGGACCCACGCCCTTAGGCCAATAAGCTTGAGGGGCGTGGCATCCCAGCTGGTAGGCTGCCCGGAGCAGCAAGTCCGAGTCTCTGGGGTCCTAATTGGGAAAAGATTGGATTCTGCATGCTTGCAGAGCAGTGAGTGAGTACTCAGGGATGGGGGGAAATGAGCGGGGGGTCGGTGTGAGTTTTTCCGGGTGGTGTTCTGTCAGGAGGGGTGTTAATGGAATGCGTGTGGGGGTGAAGAGGGAATCCTGCGACTGCGTGATCGCTGCGGCGGGAACCCTGATGATTGTGCGGAAAGGAGATCGAGAACTCAGCGGTAGAGGGACAGGGGACGGGAGTCGCTGACTTAGATCCTTCACCGCCCTAGGGTACCTGGGGGGAGGGGCTTGGAAGCCCTCAGCGACATGAGCGAGCTGAGACCCCTGGTCCCAAGAAGGTACAGGGATGGGATCCCTGAGAGCGGGTAGGCGACATTCCAGTGCGTGGCTGCTGTTTGGGTATGTGCCTTAAGCACCTGAAAGAGGCAGGGGTTCTGAGGCTGGAGGGACACCCTGGTAGGGCAGGTGGGAGGGTTCCAAAGGTTTGACATGGTGGTGTGGTTTGTGTGACTTTGAGCCAGTTACATCACTCTCAAGATGTCTTATGTGTAAAGAGTAGAAGTTGGGCCTCGGAGTTATCCTTGGACGTAAAGGTATTAGATCCTGAAAGGGAGGATGGGTTGATGCAGATTGGCTGTGCATGTGTTTTCCTGAGCCCTTGGAGGTGAAGAGGAACCAATAGGGTGCCCTGGTATCTGTCTGTACAAACAAACAGGCCTGTGGTAAAAGGACCTCTGGAGTAAGGTGGGAGAGTGAGGAAGTGGAGTTCCTAGGAAATCACTGGGGCTGGTAGCTGCTAGGATGAGCTCAAGGACTTCAAAAGCATATGAAAACTGGTCTATTATGATTCAAAGTGTGTGGGGAGTGCAAGAAGAGGGATTGGATGAAGTCTGTGTTCCAGGCACCAAACTCAGAATCAGCTGGATATTTGAGAGACCCAGATTCTCCAGTGCTGAGTAACACCTCATACATTCCAGAAGGCTAAGAAGCCAGAATGACAAGCCATTATCAAAGCCCAGATTTGAACCCTGGGTTCTATTTGTTAAGAGCCTGAGAACATATTATGAGGCAGTATAAAGTTTAGTAACTTATGAGCCTTAGTCAATCCTTGTGGAATAGGGATAATACCTATCTCACAGGATTGTTCTGGGGATTAAATAAGATAATGTACATAAAGTGCTTAGCATAATGCCTGGGTCATGTTTTAAAAATCATTTAGCTAAAAAAAAAATGCCTATAAGATGACAAAACAACAGCAATGGGGTGAGAGATTTATGTGAATGCTATTGTTGAGAACTATTCTCACATTCTCAAGCTTTTCGGTTTTGGTGGCTCCCTCCTCATTTCCCTCTTCCTGGTTCTGATCTTCAGGCACCAGCCCAAAACCCTCATTTCACTCTTTAATCCCTCTCCCAGGATCCAGGCCCTAGGATGGACCACTTGTTCCCTCCCAGTTCGATTTCCTCGTCCTAGACCTATTCTCCTCCCCCTCACTCCTCCCCTTCTCTGCTGCCATAGTAACAAGAGATTCAGGCTCTGAAGGGGGCCTCTGAAGGAGCAAAGGTGCAAGTTCTCTTACAGAACCTGGGCCTATAACTTCTTCGCCTTGGCTCTTTGGGATCCAGTCAGCAGATGTGTACAGTTTGGGAGAGGGGAAAAGCCAGTGCCAGGAGCTGTAGGCATAAGCTGAGGGGAGGGCAGATGCGAGTGTGGAAAGAGAACCAGGCATAGGGGCGGAGGAGGGGACCCTTTTCTTCTAATCCTCTCTCCAGGAATCCCTGGCTTTGGGACAGGACGGCTATCGTTGTGTTGGGGGGAGGCGCCTGAGCTGGGAGCATGTCCTGGGCCACCAGCCAAGAGAACATAATGTTCCCAAGCGCGCTGGCCACCGCCCTCTCGGGCTGGCCGCCTCCCAAACCGCTGCCTCTCCAGCCTCCCTGCCCCACATTCCCTGGCTGCCTTGTTCCGCCCCCTTCCTCCGCTTTGACGTCACCGCTGTCTCCCGCCCCCTCTTCTCCACTGACGGCAGCAGGCCTGGTTACTGTGGGGACCGTGAGGCAGGACAACCAGAGAGAGTCTTGGGAGCAGGCGAGAGCTGCTGGAGCGCTGGACCCCTTTGTCTATGCAAGAAATAGATATGGAGGTGGAGGTGGGACAGCAAAGACTGCCTATATCAGGGGAGATCACACCTCAATCCCTGAGGAGAGCTAAGGACGAAGAAAAGTGACGTTTCTGGAAAAGATATCTGAAAATGAGACGAGATGGGGCCATGGTATGTGAGTTGGGGGTGCATTTTCAGGGTGAGACTAAAATCCGGGCTCTGGAATCCTTTGTTTCCTGTATTTTCTTGCTTTGGTTTTTCTAGGTTATCATATCCCCCACCCCCAGCTTTTCCACAGAGTCTTCTCCCTGCCTCCTCCCCCCAACGGGGAACACCATGGTTAAAGAAAGCTTAGGCCATGTGACAGTGAGGGGAGTGCACCCATAACTGATTATGTCAGCATCAGCTTGGGGGCTTCTTCACTTGCCACCCACATCTCCAGGGAGCCCTGAGAGAAACTACTTCACAGTCCTGGATGCAGAGGTTTGTGTAACTGCAGCTCTCCTGGGCCCAGCTTGGCACTTTATCCCCCAAATCAGGCCCCTATCTTTTTTTTAGAGCTCAGTGATGTGCTCCCCCTTCTTTTAAAAAAGTTACAATTTCCAGTCCCTTTTCCAATGCTGAGGCCCCTTCCTCTCCCCTATTAATCCTTGTTAACGACAAAATCACCATTTTTATTAATCACCTACTATGTATCAGGTTCGATTCTGGGGGCTGGGGAATAGCGAAGGAGACAGATGATGTCCTTGGTTTTCTCTTTTCCTAGTGGTAGGGATCTGAAGCCCTTGCCACTCCACCTTTCTCTAAACTCCCAGTTGGTCTTTTCTCTCATCTACTCCTTTTGTTCCCCCGTATCCCTGACTTCCTAGCCCCCCACTTTTGGGGCAGCCTTAACTGTAGGTGGCTGCTACATAATCAGGAGAGAAGCACTAGTCATCCCCCGACACACCCCCAGACTGCTGGGAGACCTTTTCTCTGATTGGCCACAGAAGCACCTGCCATTGTTTCCTTTTACAGCCCGTATTGGCTCTTGCTGCCCCTTCTATTGTTTGTATCCCCCACTCCATCATATGTGAACCCTCAATTGCCCTCCTCCTAGCTGTCCACAGGATTTGAAGTGTCAGAGGAAGGAGATGGATAAAAGGGATTTATTATGATGACAGGCTGGGGAAAAGAACCCAGTAAACTCCAAGTCAGGTTTCTGCTGTTCCCCGCCTCCTAGGGACCAGCCATCTCACCCAGTTTGGCCCATCGCCCAGGGTCTGCATTCCTTTTCCCCATCCCGAGGAAGGCCAAATTGTCCTGTTCTGCAAGGCTGGTCAGTTCAGAACGTAGACATCTCTTAAGCACCTGCGGTGCCCTGGGCATTTTCCCCGGAAAAAGGGCAGCTTCCCTTCCCCTCCTTCCCCTCCCTACCCTTCACTGTACAAGGCGTCCTGCGCCCATTGGCTGGGCGGTGGTGTCTGGGGCCCTTCAGCTCAGTGCCAGCACCCAGATCCACGTGCGCCCGTGTGTGTGACACAGCCCTGACCTCAGTAGGGGCCAGTAGCCAATCAGGCGCCAGGACGAGATCCCCAGCCAATCCGGGGTGGGGCCTGTGGCTTCGCCGTCAGGAGGCCAATGAGGGGCAGTGCCCGGCATTATGCAACCCGCCTCCTGGCCCCGCAGAGCTTCCACTCCTTTGCGGGCTGCAACAGCAGCGGTCAGGCGGCCCGAGGGCGCTCGCGCGGACAGGTAGGCGTCTCCGTGGCCCCCGCCACTTCCACTCCGCGCCAGACTGCCGCCACTTAAAGCCTGATGTGCCGCTTTAGGTCCAGGCGCTCAGACGGCACACCAGTAATCTATCTTCCTTGCCGTTATCCTCCCTCTCCGTACCCCCGGGGACCCAGGTGTTCCTTGCAACCCTGCACCAGGTGTCTTCACTCCTGACCCGCTTATATTACCTCCCGCTTTGCCTCCCGCTCCCAGCTCTCCTGGCCCCACGCCCCAACCCTCAGCAAGCATGCCCCTTGCCGCCTTTCTTATCACTCTGGGGTCCCTGGCTTTGACTGCGTACCACGACCCCTCCAGGCTTTCCACGCTTCCCTCTCAAATTCCTGGCCCGGCGCCGGCCGTGATGTCAGCCTGTTTCGGGCTGGAACATCCCGTTCCCGGCGCTAGTTCCTGCTGTTGGCTACAGCCTTCCTTTTTCTCCTGGCGCTCAGAAAATGCTCGGGGGGTTGGAGGTGTGGTTGAACTGGGAGTAGGGGAGGAACTATATGCTGGCTGTTGTGCGTCCCTTGCTCAGAGCTGAGTGTGTCTGCTTCGGATGGGGGTGGGGTAGGGGTTGTCTGAAAAAGTAGAGGACTGAGGAGAGAGGATTCCTGTGTCCCTGACAATGGCAGGTACCAGCTTCGGTTCTGGGGATCGGGAGAGGGTGTAAGGGCCGGAGAAGGAAAGGCTGTGTCGTCTTGACCAGAATGACTGAGATCCAGGCGAGCGCCAGGCTGCTTTTGCGCGGAGGGCGGTGGCGATTGTGTTTTGCCCTAGGGAGCAAGGCCCGGGAGTTGGGGCCCAGTGGAAACCCTATGGGCCGCCCCTCTTGCGGCCACGGGCTCTCAGGGGACTAGGACTGTATTAGAGGTGGACGACCCCTGGCCACACCCGCCAGTGTGGGAGTGGGTCGATCCCCGCTTCCGCCGGGAAATGGGGGAGGGGTCGTGCCTCTCGCCCTCCTGTAGTCCCTCCAGCAACCGCTGAGCTCAGCTGATGACGTCGGTTTCCCTGGCGACTGCGACGGCGGCGGAAGCGCGTGGTGGGGCTGTGCATGTCCCCGCGCATGTGCGGCGGGGGCGGTGCCGTCCCCAGATAAAATTAGACCAGAGGCCTAAATATAGGAGGCGAGAGCCTCACTCCCTGCCTAGTGGCCTCAGAGTGCCCCGCAGAGTTGGCGGCCGATGGGAATTTGGGCATGGGACGTGTCTGGGCTTCGGCCCACAGCCATAGTTATAGTGGACTGTTCAGGCTCTACTTACCCAGGTCACGCTGGCAAGCGTTGTGGGGGATGGCCAAAAAGAGGCTCCTTCCTACCTACAACCCCCCATACGGGAACGGGAAACAGAACTTACCTAGGCTTCCTGTTGGAAGCCCGGTTCCCAGGAGTGTAGGAACAGGCAGAGGGGAGGGTCTGAGTGAAGCTGACAGGAACTGTGAAGTTAACAGCCAGTTTTCTTTAAGCCCTCCTTCCTTGTCTTCCTCTTTAGGTGCTGGCTGTGATCGAATTTCTCAATCCTCAGAGGCTTGGGTCTTCCACTTCATTCCCTCAGCCAGGCCTCCCGGCCCCCCTTGTGCATCCGTGGTGGCCTCTCCGCCATCCCTGTTCTCTGCTTGCCCTCCCCATGGACCAGACATGAGTAACCCCCTAGAAGGAATTGATGGGGGAGGGGATCCCAGGCCAGGGGAATCCTTTTGTTCTGGAGGGGCCCCATCTCCTGGGCCTCCACAGCATCGGCCTTGCCCTGGCCCCAGCTTGACTGATGACACGGATGCCAACAGCAATGGCTCAAGTGGGAATGAGTCCAATGGGCCTGAGTCCAGGGGTGCATCTCAGCGGAGCTCACATAGCTCTTCCTCTGGCAATGGCAAGGACTCAGCCCTGCTGGAGACTACTGAAAGCAGCAAGAGGTATGTATGGTTGTATGTTATAGGCTTGGGGAATCGTCTTGTGAGCAGGCTGAACTAGGAGATAGGCCCATGCTGCTGACCACTTTTTCCTCATCTTGGGCTTGTTGCTTCTCCCTTAGCACAAACTCTCAGAGCCCGTCCCCACCCAGCAGTTCCATTGCCTACAGCCTCCTGAGTGCCAGCTCAGAACAGGACAACCCATCTACTAGTGGCTGCAGGTTTGTGGGGTGAGGGCTGGGGGAGAAGCTGGGGACCTAGGCCATACTCTGGGGGCTAATGCTTATGCCCCCTTTTCCTTTGGTCCTGCAGCAGTGAACAGTCAGCTCGGGCAAGAACCCAGAAGGAACTCATGACGGCGCTTCGGGAGCTCAAGCTTCGGCTGCCACCAGAGCGTCGGGGCAAGGGCCGCTCTGGGACCCTGGCCACACTACAGTATGCTCTGGCCTGTGTCAAGCAGGTGCAGGGTGAGTGATGTTTCCTAGGAGGGCAGTGACCTGGTCCTGGGCTGCTATAGTGTGTCAGTCTCCTCATTGAATGCCCCACTGCCCTTTCCCTGCAGCCAACCAGGAATACTACCAGCAGTGGAGCTTGGAGGAGGGTGAACCTTGTGCCATGGACATGTCTACCTACACTTTGGAGGAGCTGGAGCACATCACATCTGAGTACACACTTCGAAACCAGGTCAGTCACAGCCTGGCCTCTCCATCCCAATGCACCTCTATTTCCACTCCCACGGCTCCTGAATCTGCTCTTGTCCTCACTCTCCTGCCCAGGATACCTTCTCCGTGGCCGTCTCCTTCCTGACAGGCCGAATCGTCTATATTTCGGAGCAGGCAGGTATCCTGCTGCGCTGCAAGCGGGATGTGTTCCGGGGTGCTCGCTTCTCAGAGCTCCTGGCTCCCCAGGATGTGGGCGTCTTCTATGGTTCCACTGCCCCATCTCGCCTGCCTACCTGGGGCTCTGGGGCCTCAGCAGGTGAGGTCCCCAAGTGCTGGGGGGAGGGATGAGTGGTCCCAGGAAGCTCCTGCTGTAAGGAGCCAGGGGACCCAAGATTTTCCTTGCTGGGTTCTCCTCAGCTTAGGGAGAATGTTGAGGGGCTGTGCTTACCTCTCTTCTGGTCTGTCCCAGGTTCAGGTTTTAAGGACTTCACCCAGGAAAAGTCTGTCTTCTGCCGTATCAGGTAGGTGGGGTACATGGGAGCAGACCCCTCCTACCTTCCATTCCCCCTTTCTTTACTGTGTGAATCGTGACCTTGAGGAGGAGGGTGGGTAGCCCTTCATCGATAGTTCCTAACTCCTCTTTTTCTCCCTTGCTAGAGGAGGTCCTGACCGGGAGCCAGGGCCTCGTTACCAGCCATTCCGCCTAACCCCATATTTGACCAAGATCAGGGTCTCAGATGGGGCTCCCACACAGCCATGCTGCCTGCTCATCGCAGAACGCGTCCACTCGGGTTATGAAGGTGCGCAGGCTAGGGCCTGGCCTGGTGGGAGTCGGAGGAAGGGTGCTTTATCCAGGCTAGGGGTGAGGCAGGACCTGAGTCTGGGAGGCATGATCCCGTTCCTCAGAATTTTGAAACAAAGAAGGTTTTATAAGGATAAGGGTTTGAGATCTCCTTTAGAGGTATAGTTGGATAAGAACCCTGAGCTAGAAAAGGGTAAAGAAGAGTTTCTTGTTCTCAGTTTCATTCCTAGTATGGGGCACAAAAATGGTCCAGACTATCTTTGTAGGCCAGAAGGCCCAGGATAGAGCTGTAGGGAGGACTACCAGCCAGCCTGGACCCCAGGCAGCATGGAGGGCTAAGGAACTGGACCATTCCAGATGAAACCCAGTGGCCACACTTTCTTTGCTCAGCTCCTCGGATCCCTCCTGACAAGAGAATCTTCACCACACGACACACACCCAGCTGCCTCTTCCAGGATGTGGACGAAAGGTGAGGTCAGGACCTGGAGGAAAAGTGAGTGGCCAGGACTTAGACCATGGTCAGACTGATGCTTCCTCCCATTTCAGGGCTGCCCCGCTGCTTGGCTACCTCCCCCAGGACCTCCTGGGTGCCCCAGTGCTCCTGTTCCTGCATCCCGAGGACCGACCCTTGATGCTGGCTATCCACAAGAAGAGTGAGTTCCTCTCACATTGCTCTTCTTTTCTGGCCATCTTCAGGGCTTCTTAATGGGTGCCATTGTAATTATGTCCCTCAGTGCCTTTGTTTCCTGGATCTCCAGTGGGGTAGCTCTCTATCTTATTCCGCTCTCCCTCCTGCTGATCCTTACCTCATTTCCACTCCCTTCAGTCCTGCAGCTGGCTGGCCAGCCCTTTGATCACTCCCCTATCCGTTTCTGTGCCCGTAATGGAGAGTATGTCACCATGGACACCAGCTGGGCAGGTTTCGTGCACCCCTGGAGCCGCAAAGTAGCCTTTGTGTTGGGCCGCCACAAAGTACGCACGTAAGTACCCCAGAGCTGGCATTGGGATGTGGGACAGTGTGGGAGGGGGCAGGGCTCGACTTAGTCTTCTCTACTCTGCAGGGCACCCCTGAATGAGGATGTGTTCACTCCACCAGCCCCCAACCCAGCTCTGTCCCTGGACCCTGATATCCAGGAGCTATCTGAGCAGATCCACCGACTGCTCTTGCAGGTGAGAGTTGAGGGGAGGAGGCTTGAGAGATGAGGAAGGGGTGGGGCGCAGGGCTATAGACACTTAACCCGTTTTTTTCTCCGCCTCAGCCAGTGCACAGCCCCACCCCAGCGGGGCTCTGTGGAGTCGGCCCTGTGACTTCCCCAGGTCCTCTTCTCAGCCCTGGCTCCTCCAGTGATAGCAATGGGGGTGATGCTGAGGGGCCTGGGCCTCCTGCCCCAGTGAGTGTCCTCCCGCTTCACCTTTCTATCTCCCCTTCCCCTGTCCTCAGAATCAGTATTGCCCATCCCAGAGGAGCTCTGCCTCTTCCCCACTCCTCTTCCTGCCTCCCCACTGGTACCTTCTTGTACTGTCCTTTGAGCTCCTGACACTGGCCAAGTCCCTCCAATGCTGCCCGCTGCCCTGCTTTGTCCCATAGGTGACCTTCCAGCAGATCTGTAAAGATGTACATCTGGTGAAGCATCAGGGGCAGCAGCTTTTTATTGAGTCCCGGGCTCGGCCTCTGCCCCGGCCCCACCTCCTTGGTAAGTTGGTGAAGGTGTGGTTGGGGAGTGAGACCTGGGGGGTCCCCTCACCTTCACCCCAACCCAGAGGAGCTTTCCTTTTTTTTTCTCCTTGGCACAGCTACAGACATATTCAGGGCCAAGACCCTTCCTTGCCATTCTCCAGACCCAGAGCTGGAGGCAGCCTCTGTTCCAGTCCAGGCCCCACTGGTCTTAGCCCCTGAGGAGACTGAGAGAAAAGAAGCCTCCAGTTGTTCTTACCAACAGATCAACTGCCTGGACAGCATCCTCAGGTAAGGCCAGTCCGGGACCTTTTCCCGCTTGGACCCTGGCCCCACCCACCCCAGATCCTGCTCTCATGTTCTCTGCTGTATCACCAGGTACCTGGAGAGCTGCAACATCCCTGGCACCACCAAGCGTAAATGTGCCTCCTCTTCCTCCTGCACCACTTCCTCAGCCTCTGATGATGACAAGCAGAGGACAGGTCCAGTCTCTGTGGGGACCAAGAAAGGTAAAGACCTGGTACAGTTCCTGCTCCTACTGCCCTGTCCTGGCCCACTGGCCCTGTGTCTCTACTGTTCTGTCTTTGGGACCCCCACCTTGCTCTGCCTTGTCCCCTTCTCAGCCTCTAGATCTTCAGACTCCTCCCTGCTGTCTGTCCTCCCTCTTTCTCCCTGGGGTTTCCTCTCCTGACCTCCTGGTTGGGGCGGCGGTGGTAACTGGTGCCATCTCTCTGCACAGATCCGTCGGCAGTGCTGTCTGGGGAGGGGGCCACCCCTCGGAAGGAGCCGGTGGTGGGAGGCTCCCTGAGCCCGCTCACCCTGGCCAATAAGGCGGAGAGCGTGGTGTCCATCACCAGTCAGTGTAGCTTCAGCTCTACCATCGTCCATGTAGGAGACAAGAAGCCCCCGGAGTCGGGTATGGGCATGGAGTGAGGGGGGCAGTGCCCAGGTTCCCCATGGTCCCCTAGCCAGAGCGCCCTCCTGCTTTTCCCCTCCCCCTCTGGCCCTAATGGGAGAGAAGGAGGCCTCCATCTTATGTGGGGGCTACCGCTTTTTGCCTCCACCTCCACCAGCCTTTGCTGCTTTCTTTCCCCCATTTTGCTTCCTATGTTGTTATTGTCAGTTCACACACAAAGTTTGGGGTGGGGGGTTCAACCCTGAGGTGCTGACCATAGAGGGTCTAAAGGCTAGGACTGTTGAAAACTCCTGAAGGGTACTGACTTGAAGAATGTGGGAGGGAAGGGCAAGGGGTAGGCTTCCCTTCCAATGAGAGTCATGGGTTATCCTAGGGTAGTGCCACTGGAGGGGATTAAGTATCCTCCGTATCCTGGGACAGCTTTGCCCAGAGCCATTCCTTATCAGGGAGGAGGTCAAGAGATGCACATGGCCCAGGCTTGGCACTGGGGCAGAGGCCAGGGGTTGGCTAAGCTGTTGTACGGGGCGGGTGTGGTATGGATGTGTTAACTCCTCAGGTGATTCTGATGACCTTTCCCCAATCTCGCCTTCCTCAGACATCATCATGATGGAGGACCTGCCTAGCCTGGCTCCAGGCCCAGCCCCCAGTCCAGCTCCCAGCCCCACAGTAGCCCCTGACCCAGCCCCAGATGCTTACCGCCCCGTGGGCCTGACCAAGGCTGTGCTGTCCCTGCACACACAGAAGGAGGAACAGGCCTTTCTCAGCCGCTTCCGTGACCTCAGCAGGCTGCGTGGACTTGATGGCTCCTCTGTGGCCCCCTTGGCCCCTGGTGAGCGAGGTAGCTACCTGTTACCTCCCAGAGCCTGCCCTCTGCCCAATCTAGGACCGGACTGTTGTGGGGAGGGGATTCTTGAGAGAGATGTTCCTGCTCCAGGGACCCAGGCTGGGCACTGCCTAGGGACAGGCAGGCCCCTTACTAGCCTCTCCCCATGAGGCTGGGGTTCCAGGCTGGAGCCAGAGGAGGGCAGCCTGGGGGTTTGGTACTGAGAAAGGTAGGCAGAGGTGCTCTGTTCCAGGTAAGCTATTTCAGGCCCAGCATGGGGGCCGGAGCATGAAGTATGCCCACTTAGGACTGACTCAGTTGTTGCTGATTAAGAGATCTATACAAATTCTGTGCCGAATACAGGCAAGGTGGGCTGGGATGACTTCAGGTGGGGTTGGGCTTCAAGGGCAGATGGCAGCCCAGCAGGTGCTTGAGGGGAGGCCCCCTGCAGGCAGAAGCAGGGCTCAAGACTGGGCTTTCTTGCCCATCTCTTCACTCCATCATGAGCTAGGCAGAGCACAGCCTTGACTGGCAGAAGGAACACCAAACCAAGGCTGGCAGTGCCTGCGGGAGTTTGGCAGATGGACCAGAGCCTCCTGCCTGTTCATCCATGGACCCACCCTGCCTCCTCCCATCTGCCAGCATGCCTCTCTCTTCTGCACATCCCCAGCTTGACCCCTCATGTAACCTGTGCCCAGCTCCTTTCTCAATAAATCCCCTGTCCTTGCCTCCTGTGATTCTTCCCTAAAGATTTCTATCTCCCCACAATCCCCTCTGTTCTGTGTGGGCGGGGAAGCCAAACTCTCTCCTTGGCCTTTGCCTGCCCTCTCCCTGGTCTGAGTGGCAGGACGTTGGGGTGACAGGGGCACTAACTTCCAGGTTGAGACCCTCGCTAATCCTGGTCTCTCCCCACAGGCTGCCACCATGGTTCTGTACCTCCCAGCCGCCGCCACCACTGCCGATCCAAAGCCAAGCGCTCACGTCACCACCAGACCCCACGAGTTGAAGCGCCCTGCTATATTTCCCATCCCTCACCTGTGCCACCTTCTGCCCCCTGGCCTCCACCATCAGCTACTACTCCCTTCCAGTCTGTGGTCCAGCCCTACCCACTCCCAGTGTTCTCCCCCCGAGGCAACCCCCAGCCTCTTCCCCCTGCTCCTACATCTGTGCCCCCTGCAGCTTTCCCAGCCCCCCTGGTGACCCCAATGGTGGCCTTAGTGTTCCCTAACTATCTGTTTCCTACCCCATCCAGCTATCCCTATGGGGTACCCCAGACCTCTATCGAGGGGCCTCCTACCCCTGCCTCCCACTCCCCTTCTCCATCCCTGCCCCCACTGCTCCCCAGCCCTCTCCACCACCCGGACTCTCCGCTATTCAACTCAAGATGCAGCTCCCCACTCCAGCTAAATCTACTGCAGCTTGAGGAGCCCCCCCGTGTTGATGGGGGTGCTGTTACAGGGGGCCCTGGGAGCAGTTCTGGGCCCCTGCCTCCCAGTGAGGAGGCTGCTGAGCCAGAGGCCAGACTGGTGAGCACTGACTCTCCTGCATCCTCTTACGGCCCCCACGAAGCCCCTATCCCCTCACCCCTCCTCCACTTTGCACTTCCTGTCCTCTGTCTACCTGGCATTGTCATCTCCAGAAGATAGTGTCATGGGGTGAGATCCCAGGGGAATTTCTGAATGAGGCAGAAATTAGCTGCTTCACCTGTGAAGTGGGGACAGTCCTGTCTGACAGGCAAGTGAGGACATCCCAATAACTTCTCAGTGTGCATCTGCCACTTGAAAATGGTCCAGTGTTATGTTTCTACTCTGCTAGGTCTCTGCTCTTTCATTCTGGCCTCACTGTCGTGGAGAGGGGATCAGAGTGGGTTGGGTGTGCCCTCCAATCAGTGGAAGAAGTTGAAGGGAAACCCAGGTGTTAATCCTTTAATCCCTCCCTGTCCTTCCAATTCTCTCCAGGTGGAGGTAACTGAGTCTTCCAATCAGGATGCGCTTTCGGGCTCCAGTGACCTCCTAGAGTTGCTGCTGCAAGAAGACTCTCGCTCTGGCACAGGCTCTGCTGCCTCAGGATCCTTGGGCTCTGGCTTGGGCTCTGGATCTGGTTCAGGCTCCCATGAAGGGGGCAGCACCTCGGCCAGCATCACACGTGAGTGCCCCCCACTACCACGTCCCAGGGTAGGACAGTGACTGGGGAGTTGGGAGGTCAGGCCCCACCTTGGCTGAACAGCCCGGGCCCACAATCTGCTTCCTAAGGCCAGTGGGCTGGACGTGTGGCATTGAGGAAGTCCTTGAGGGAGGCCTTGCGAGGTCCCAGGGGTGGAAACACCAGCCAGCCTGACTCTGTTGGCTGGCCCCTTGCTTCACAGGCAGCAGTCAGAGCAGCCACACAAGCAAGTACTTTGGCAGCATCGACTCTTCTGAGGCTGAGGCTGGGGCTGCCCAAGCCAGGGCTCAGCCTGGGGACCAGGTCATTAAGTACGTGCTCCAGGATCCCATCTGGCTGCTTATGGCCAATGCTGACCAGCGTGTCATGATGACCTACCAGGTGCCCTCCAGGTGAGGAGTTTGAGGCCTCCTCTGCCTCCCTTTCAGAGGGAAGGGGTAGGAGGCTGGCCCACCCTTATTCCCCAGGTAACTTGGGGTTTTCTTTTCTGGGGGTGGCTCTTTGGCTTCCTATTCTATCCTCTGCTTGTTGGAGCCCCTTTATTAGTTCCTCCCAGGCTCAAGGCAGCTTTCCTGGTCTTAGAATCCCTGAATTCCCAGAGCACTGGTTCAGGGGATGAGCATGAGACAGTGGATGAGGAGTTGTGGTAGAGGAAGAATGCCAGCCTCACGGGCCCTGGCCCCTACTTCCAGCCTTCTGAACCTTTTCTCCGGGCAGGGACATAGCCTCAGTGCTGAAGCAGGACCGGGAGCGGCTCCGGGCCATGCAGAAGCAGCAGCCTCGGTTTTCAGAGGACCAGCGGAGGGAACTAGGTGCTGTGCACTCCTGGGTCCGGAAGGGCCAGCTGCCTCGGGCTCTTGATGTGATGGTGAGAGAGAAGTCTGGGCCAGGAGGGAGAAGAAAGAATTGAGCTCAAGTTGAAAGGGTAGAGGCTAAGGGCTGATCCCTTTATTGTCCTTGGATCATTAATTCTGAAGGATGTTAATTCCACTAAGTTTGCTGCTGGGTTATATAACATTAAACCACATGAGTTTTCTTTTCTGGGCCAATTCTGTGCTAATGTACATTGTTACTGCCCCATAGTGGGATCTGGATACAGGGTACAGAGCATTTTCAAATCTTGTCGGCCCCATGTGCATCTGTGTGGACTATTGTTTCTTCAGAGTACATTTTGGGAAGTACTCTTGGGCTAGGGGATAAGGGAAGCTGGGCTAGGAGGTCAGCAATGAGAGAATTTTGCCTGACTCACTCATCCCTTTTCTCCCTCCAAGGCCTGTGTGGACTGCGGTAGTAACACCCAGGACCCTGGCCACCCTGATGACCCACTCTTCTCGGAACTGGATGGATTAGGGTTGGAGCCCATGGAGGAGGGCGAAAGCGGTGGTGGTGGTGGTGAGGTTGAGGGGGGAGATGAGGCCCAGGCCCAGTTTGGGACCAGGGTCTCAACCTCTTAGGACCTGGCCATGGAGGAAGAGGAACAAGGTGGGAGCTCATGCAGTCCAGCCATAATTGCCACAGATAATGGCACCAGCTAGACTGCATTTTGGGGCAACTTCCAGGAGTACATGAGAAGCTTCCTTCTCCCACGTCCCGACTCTCAGAATACAGATGTGGCTGGACCAACCAATAGCAAAACTGTCCCAGGTTCTCCCACTGTAGGGGGCTGGACCCCCATAACCAGCCCAGAATCCTGGGGCCGCCTCTAGCCTCTGAGAGAACAGAGAGCGAACTCTTCAGCCCAGCCTAGAAAAGCCTCACCTCCCACCCCTGGTGAGGAATCTTTTCTTCCTCTGGACAAGGCTGCTGAAGTGGTCTCTCCAAGTCTCAGCTGTGCTAGAGTCCTGTTCTGCCAGGGTTGCGAACTGTACTTTATTTATTGGGAGAGGCAGCTCTCTCTCCCACCTCCTCCTCAGATGGGAGGAGGAGGAGGGCCTGAGGCATAAGCAGAAGTGCGTGGTCCAAACCCTTAGCTGCTCCAAGGTGGGGAAAGTTGGTGGACCATGGAGTCCCTGGTGCTGCCCCTCAGGTGGGACCCAGGTGTTCTCAGCTGTACCTCTACTGATGATATTTGTGTTTTTGATATTGTGTCTGTTAATATTTTTTAATACAAAAAACAACAAAACAAAATACAGGACTTTGTGGAATGATATTTGGGGGTTGGGTGAGGGGAGATCTTTGTGGGGAGGTGTGGCTGACTTCCTAGAAGGTTGTAGTGAGTGAGCAATTTCCATCCCTCTTCTCCCCATACCCTTCCAGCTGAAGAGCTTTGCTGAGCCTGCTAAATCTCCACCTAATTCAAATCCTGCTCCCACCTCTAACATCACCTCAGCTACATTTGTCCTGGGAAGGAGTGATGAGAAGCAACTTGTGGCTAAGGGCTGTGTAACCTCCAACATGGGTCATAGTGCCTGAGGAGGGGAAAGGCTGACTTAACCTACTAGTGTCCTGAAGCAGTTGAGGGTATTTGACTTTGTCACCACACGGGAGAAGCCCTGAAGGTGTTAGGTGGCTAAGGGACTGGGAGTAACACACCCATGCATGGTTAAGTCGGCTTCCAAAGGTGTGGAAGAATGAAGGCACAGACCGTTAGCTCAGAACCTGGGAAGGGAAAGGAAGGGGGCAACCCTAGAAAGCATAAATCATTGAGGACTTGAGGCAACCATTGTCTTGCATTTGCCAATGGTGCCTGTAAACAGCATGATCTATGTATACAAAACTCAGCATACCAACGGCGCCGTGGCTTAGCTGGTTAAAGCACCTGTCTAGTAAACAGGAGATCCTGGGTTCGAATCCCAGCGGTGCCTAGGCCGGAAGCAGAGTGGTATTAATGTCACGAGGCAAACACATTTCCATGGGAAGGGTCTTTCTGTCGTGCCCTCGCCCCTTCCTTGGAACTTATATTCCGATCCTCTTTCAGTGTGCATTTCTGTTCTCACTGTCCTTTGCTTTCAAGGGTGTTATCCCCCCAGATTTAAGTTTATTTTGTTGTGGCCTTACTGTGCCTCAGGGCGAGGAGGGAGAAAAGTTGCTGAGCATCGCTGAGCTGGTAGGGCTGCTGATGACCAATACAAGGTAGGCGCGGCCTGCACTGCGGTGGCGCACGCGCACAGATATTTCAAGACAAGTACAGGCATTATTCATAGGCAGCTATAGTTGCACGGGACCCAGCATGCACGTGGCTGTGATGGCCGAGTGGTTAAGGCGTTGGACTCGAAATCCAATGGGGTCTTCCCGCGCAGGTTCGAATCCTGCTCACAGCGTTCGCGCTTTTGGATGTAGGTATTAGAAAGAAATAGTGTTTTTCTCTTGCTTTCTTCTCTTGGAAAAGATTCCTTCTTTAGTTTGGGATTCTCAGGGGCTCAGCCACGGCACTCCCTCCGCGAGCGCCCTCTTGCGGGGCTCAAACTCAACCTACACCTCGGAAAGCTGTGTCCTGCAGAAGCCTTCTCGCTCACAAAATCAACACACAATTTTTATTGCATCTTTAAAATAATCACAAAGTCTAAGGAATCATGTAACATCTTGCCGTTTCGGTAACTGATCAACTTAGACCTACTCATCATCCTGCTGAATTGTTCCTTTTCCAGAAACATAAATACTATCCCAAAATTTTCTAATATCCTTGTTTTTAACTGTTGTGGCTTGTAGAATCAAAGCAGCTGAATTTGATACAAGTTCAGTGTCGTTTCCTTCAAGAATTAACTCATCTTTTTGGGCTTGAGATACTGAACAAGCAATACCTGACCTCATCCGAACCCTGCGGTTGTAGTTTTCACCCAAGAAATTTCAAATTTCAAAAAGAGAACCATTCTCCTGAAAAACAATAGGAAATGAGCATACACAGACCTCATCTTGTAACGGAATCCCAGTGGAACACCCTTGATCATATTCTGTACACAACTACAGACAGTGAGAACAGTAGCCAGTTTCCTTCTAGTTCCCCACCATTTGTCAACCTGGAGCCTCTTCTGTTTCTTTCCAAGGAGACTGAGTTCTACATTGATGTGATTGAAGTCCCTCTACAGGGTGCCCTGGGGCCCTTCATAATTACTGTGTGTCCCTTCAGAGTGATATCCACATTTGCTGGAATGTCAACAGTCTGATTGCTGAGAATTGTCTTCATCCTTGCAGTAGATGCAGCAAAGAGCCCTTGCAGAAGACTTGTAACTGCCAATTTGAATTACTCAGGTGATTCTCAGTGCTATTTGGCGACCGTATTACATTTCCTTAATCCATTGGCCTGCTATTCTATACTATTTCATTCTTTCTCCTTTCTTCACCTCAAACCACAAATCATTTTGTCCTCCATCAGCTTTACTTCATTTCACAAAGAATAAGGCATTCTGAAGAGATTTTTCCATTGATATCCACATTTGCACCTACCTACCTACCTACCTGTCTGTGTCCACATACTCTTCCTTTCCCTCATTACTGTAGATGAACCCTTCCACCTAAAGCCTACACTTACTAGAGCTCCCATTCCTTCAGGCAGCCCACAAGGGCTCAAGGACATTGTTCACTTTCCCATGCCATCAAAATTTCCCTCTCTAACTGGATTATTCCCACCAGCCAAGAAACATTCTGAAATGCATTCCAATTTAGAACAACCAAAACAACAAAAGATATCTTGACCCCATTACCCCCTCCAGTTACCATTCCATTTCTGTTTTCCTCTTCTGCAAAACAAAGTATACCCACTAACTTTAATCCCATCTTCCCATTCTCCTTTGAGCCTTCTCTAATCAGTTGCCATTACGTTGCTAAATTCATTGATTACTACTTAGCAGCAGTTGCTTACTCTCCCCTCTTAGAAACACTCTTTGCTCGCCTTCTAGGACACTACACTCTTCTGATACTTCTATGTCATTAACAGTTCATTCACAGACTCCTTTGCTGGCTCATCATCTTCTGGATCTCTAACTGTTGGTGGGTTCTCAAGGCTCAATTTTCCAAACTCTTCTCTATCTGTACTCCTTTAGTTATTTCTAGTCTCAGGGCTTTACATAGCAACGAATAATATATTACTACATCCCAAATTTTCATCTCCAGCTCCAGAACTCTTCCCTGAATTATAGATGCCTATATCCTATTGCCTACATGTCATTTGCACTTGGATATTTAATAGACAATCATAAACTTAAAATGTCCAAACCAAACTCCTAGTTCTTCCCAGAACTTGCTTCACCTGTAATCCTTCTGTCTCAGTTAATGAAAATTCCATTTTTTCAATCGGTCCTAAAAACCCTAGGGCAATCATTGATATTCATCTTTCACGCAGTGAACATTGAACCAGTCTGCAATTTCTTATTAAAATATGTAAAAAAAAAAAAATTGACTACTTGTCACTATTTCACCACTTCACCCTGGTCCAAGCCACCCTTATTTTTCACACGGATAATTGCAATAGCCCCTAAATTATTTCCTTGCTTCTACTATTGTTCCTTGTTCCTTTACAGTCTACTCTGAACACACCGAGCAAAGTGATCCTTTAAAAAATAAATCAGATTAGACCATTCCTCTACTCTTTCAATGGAGTATCAATATGTATTCTTGGTTTTTAATGTGTATAGATATAGAAATAAATGTATGCACATACACAACATATACACACATACATATATTTTCTAGCTCTGTCCATAGAGAGAGCTTAAAAGGTATGATACACAAGTCATGATAAGTACACAAGTGTCCAGATCTTAGTTACTAAATATCATTTCCTACTAAGAGGAACCAGGGCTCCTTGGAAATAAGGTTAATTCCAGGGCTGCAGTTGGAGAATTACAGAATGATTTTGAAACATTTTGTTGCATTAGAAAGTACAGAGGTGAGCAAAGAATATTGGGTATATATCAAAAAGAAACAGCAACTAGAGGCTGCAGCCCGCCGAAAGGGTTCTCATTGGCTAAATCTGAAACAATTTGGGCATTAAATAAATAATGATCGTGGTGGATTATAATTCATTGAATCAAGTAAGAATCCAAAGTTCAAATCGGTATAAATAAATGGGAGGAAAAGCAAAAGCTCTGTTTATAGTAAACTGTCAACTAATAAATATGGGAGTATTGCAGTTAAAAATCATCAAAGGACACTAAACTAATGGGTAAATTTTTGATGAGATAGTAAAGAATCTCAAAGTATCTTCTCACAAATTATTAATTATTGCTAAGAGGAAATAATAACTTTACAGTGGAGAACTCTGGTGGACACCATTTTAACCATGTCATCAAAGTCAATATTGCAATATTGGGACAAATTGATATGGGTCTTCTGATGCGATGCAATGAGAAGGACACATCACTTCTGTGGTGACATTCCTGACAAAAATGCATAACCTGAATAATTTGATTCTACCCATGGAGAAACATCTGACAAACCAAACTGAAGGACATTCTACAAAATAACGATCCTGAACTCTTCAAAACCGTGAAGATCAAGAACAACAAAGCTGCTTCCAGATTAAAATTTAATAACTAAACTATCGATTAAATTAAGGAAAGACATTGTTCAGACATACAATGTTAAAAAAAAAAAATCCCATCCATTCCTTCTCAAAGCAGACTAGAGATTGCCCTGCACCAAAACAGGAAGTAAGCCAAGAGGACACGAATTTCAAGAAACCCAGGGTCCAACACAAAAAAGGCCTGAAGAGAATTCTCCAGATGATGATAAAGTCCCAGGAGCAGTGTAGCAAAGACAGGGAGAAACCAGTCCAGGTTGGAGCAATTAGAGTGCTCCAGAAGGAAGACTCTTTAAAAAAAAATTTTTTAAAGCTGAAATTGATGGATTAAGTGACCTGATTGCTCACACTTGAGAGCTTAAATTGAGTTTGGGTAAAGAATTATTAATACATCATAGAAAATATAAACCAAAAAATAAAGCAATTATTCACTCTAAAAAAAAATAAAACTACACAATAAAGGTGACTCAAATGCAAAAATATTTACCTTACCATAATAATAAAACACTAATTATTTGTTTAACCAAAAATTACAGAACACCTGAAACAAATACAATATTTATGTTAGCTATATTTTAATAAAAATATTTTTAAAAATTACAATTACAGAACTGGAAGAATGAAGGAGAAATAAAAACATCTGTGGACAGAGGTCTGGAGAAACAGAGTAGAAAGCCAGTAAAAGTGTCTGAACTGGGGGAAAGGAGATCAAGTAGACATGTACATTATTCAGAAGTATGAAGAATAGATGTAAATGGTAGAACAAACAACTATGAGCTGTTGAGTAGCCACTGAGGAGTAGGAATCAGGGTTGTGGAATGGGAAGACAACTAGAAAAAATCTAGGAAAACTAAATAGAAGCCATCTGGAAAAAGAAAAAAAATCAGAAGCGACATTTTCAATAAGAGCAAAAGTGGGTGTAGCGTCAAAAAATGGCAAAATAGGAGATGAAAGCACAATGGAAGGTTGGGAAATCATGAGATAATGGACCCGTCTCCAGAATTTGACATCCTAGAAAGCATGCATAATCAGTTTACACATGGCCAGTCTCTGCCAAACTGAGAGCCAAGTAAATACTAATCTTTTTCTACTTTTCACAGCCACTGTCTTTGTCTCACCCCCACCATCTCCTTTCCAAGCTATCAAAGCACCCTGTTTTGTTATTTCACTTAGACCTAAGCTGAGAGAATACCTTCACATGTTCCAAAGTTACTCACTTGCTAATCAATATCCCACTGAAATCTCCAGGTTCTAAAGTAAATGATTTCTCCTTGTTTGAAGAAAGCTATCTGATTAAAATAATATTCTTTAAATGCTAAAAAAAAAAAAAAAAAAAAATCAAAAAGATTCTTCCAGATTAAATGATGCTAAAGAGACATAAAAATTATATGCAACATGTGATCCTAGATTGGGCCTAAAGACCTATAAAGGACATTACTGAAACATTTGAGGAAATTTGAATATGGGCTAGGGATTAAATAATAGTATAATATTAACTTTAATATCCTGATATTGATCATTGTACTATATTATGTATCATTATGCTACAAATGTCCTTCTGCTTAGGAAACACGTACTGAGTAACTAGGGACAGAAGGGTCTGATGTTCCCAAATGGTTCAGAAAACATATTTTTTATTATATTTGGAGAGAAGTGATAAAGCAAACGAGGCAAATGTAAACAATTAATGGACTTGGGAAAAAAGTATGCAGGTCCTTGTATTATTCTTCTAACTTTCCTGAAAGTGTGAAATTACATAAAAATTAAAAGTGCCAAAAACTAAAATGAAAGAGCAAAGGGAAAAACAGTCTTCCAATGGCTTCTCATCTCACTCAAAACTGAGTGAATCCTGACAAAGTCCTTGCAGTGGACTAGGTAGTCCTACATTTTCAGGTTTCTTCTTTATAGCTCCCATTTCACCTTCTACAACTCCTACGCTGGCTACCTCCATCCCAGCCCCAACCACTCAAGCCCTTGCTGCTCTTTTCCTCTGACAGGCCAGGCATGTTGCCCCTCAGGGCCTTTCTGCCAGTCAGTCCCTCTGCCTGGAGTGTTCTTCCCCTAGGCTTCCATGTAGCTTGCACCATCACCTCTTACATTTCACCTTCTTAATGAGTCCTTCTCTAAGCATACCTCTAAAATTGCAGGTCCCACTCTCCACTTATCTGCTTCACATTCCTCCATAACATTTATCATCATTTAACAAATGATAAGTTTTGTATAATGTTCATTTGACTGTTTTTCCCACAAGAAGTGTATGACTCATAAGGACAAGGAATATTGTCTGTTTTGTTTTGGGATATACAGAGGACTTTTTCCTGATTCTTCCCTTGGCCCAGGGGTCTGGTCTTCCTACTTCCTAGCCCCCAAAACCCCAGGATCCAACCCTCCAGGCACTTCCCCTACCCAGGACCCAGGGGGTCCTAGGAAACCGCCTTCCCTTTGAAGAACAAAGAGGGAGGAGTTGAGCCTTGGAACCCAAGCTTGGGGAGACATCACAGCAGGGGAGAGGAAGCTCAGACAACTGGACCAGCTGTGTTGTCTCAGTTCCTTTCCAGCCCCCTGCCTCCCTAAGGGCCCAGCACGTGTGGGACACGAGTTCCCCTCCCTCGAGCCCAGATACAGCCTAGTGTTGAGAGCATGGCTAAGAAGAGGCTGGAAACCCAGACTTTCATACACACACTATGTACGCAGAGATGCACACAGGTCTACGCTGACACAGAGGCATGCCAACCACGCAGAGACCCCCATCTGATACCCCTAGAAATGTTGGGAGTGGGGGACGTTCTCACAACCACATCTGCACAAAAGCAGTGGCTGGAGAAAATCACCCAGCCCAACAACTGGTTTAGGGAGAATTTTTAAAGAAAATAATACAAAATTAGGAACAGAAAGTAATATTTAGAGTGAAAGAAGGGATCACAACAACTTATAAATCGAAAAAACTGGCAAATGCCACAAATGCCACAAAGTTCAGAAAAATAACTCATTTGTATTAATTAACTGCCTGCGCACCTCTTTTACAGATTAGCTCCTGGCTCTATATATTTCAAATCTTGTTTCTCCTCTACTATCCATGTACTTACAGTGACAGGAGCCACGGGACACATTCATATCACATGTGCCCTCTGGCTTTGCACAAAGCTTGGTGAGTGGGCATCACATGATAGGAGTACTCCTGGAAGACATTCCTACACTAAAATAGCTAGGCTAACTTAACCACATGTGGAGTGACTGGGAACTATATCAGCACATCCCATGAAACCTTAAATTTTATGTCTCTCTAACTCACTTTCTCCATAACCAGTTCTCCCAAAATGGTCACAACCACACCAACACCAGGGGGTAAGTGTGACAGAGGGAAAGCAAAGTGGAAAGTGACAGTGGCCTTTACCATTTACAGTTAAAATATTTTACATTTGCAAATTTTACAGAAGCATATATGGCTGTGTAAAGGTGTTGCTAGGACCCTCCCAGGGGCCTGTGTCAGTGAGGAGTCCTGAAGCATGAACTTCATTAGATTCACAGTGATTTGGCCTCTGAACTTGAAATGTTTTATCCCACATCTCAAATGGACTCTCGACCTGCCTAGAAATCCTATTCTCTTGCCTAGGTTTGTTTTTCTACTCTCAGAAATGAACATTTCACACTTTCTTTCTCCTCAAACGATCTGTAGCTCTCTCCTCTACAGCAACGAGCTTGATTCATTCTTCTTTGAGAAAATGAAAGAAATCTAGACAACTTGCCTCATCCTTTCTCTACCCAACTGACCCACGTCCTCTGTCTCCCCCAATCTCCCTGTGCTTGAAGAGCCTTCTCTACCAGCTGAGATTGATTTCTTTACCTTGCGGAGGTGAAGTCTACCCAATTCATTCCTGCCTTCCCCAAACCTCTCAGATTTTGAGGTCCTGGTTATTCCCATGAGCATCAAACCTGTTCTAGCAACCCTCATCTCTTGTGCTCCTACACGCCACATTGTTCTGCTCACCATTTACAGCAAAACTTGATGGAGTTGTCTATAAGCCACTTCTGCATACATTCCCATCCTATTTAAGCTCAACCCACTCAGTGAGACTGCACATAGTCACTCCCTGTAACTCAGGTCATCTGCGACTTCCAAGATGCTAAACTGAATAGTTGTTTTTCTCTTCTTACTTGATCTCCCAGCAATGTATCTAGAGCTTACTGCCCCTTCCTTCTTCATACACTCTCTTTTCTTGGTTTCCAGGACACCTCACTCCCATGGGTTTTCTGCTACTTCTCTGATGACTCTAGATCCCTTTGACAATCTTTCCTTCTCAACTTGACCTTGTGTTGGGGTGCCCCAGGGCTCCTTGCTCAGTGTCTTTTCTCTCTATCCTCTCTCCCACCCTTAGTCTTATAGCATTAAACACCATCTATCTTTCAATGACTCCCCTATATTTACCCTCCAGCTCTGACCCCTAAACTTGTATATCCCTGGCCTACCTGGATAAGATGTCTAAGGGAATCTCCACTAACCTGACTAAAGTATAATGGTTGATTGCTCTCCCCAAACCCCTTTTGTACCCTCCCCCTTTCCATCTCAGGAAAAGGCACCACCGACTCCGGGGTTACTTAAGCCAAAAACCTAGTTTACTTTCCCTCTTCACTTCAGTACAGGTTTCAATCACGTCTTGCCTAGATGACTACTCCAGCAAGCTAGATGATGTCCCTGCTTCCATCCTTTGCACAGCAGCCAAAGTGTTAATTTAAAGTATAGGTTAGTGAATATAACTTTCCTATTAAAATTATCCACCGGCTTCCCATTGCACTTAAAGTAAAATCCAAACTCCTTCAGGAGCCTCCAAGGCCGGATTTGAAGGGCCATACCTGACTCTCCATTTTATCTCTATCGTGCTCCAAATTCTCCGTCTAAGGGACACTAGCTCTCTTTCTCTAGCTCCCACCAGCAAAGCCTGTTCCTGCCTCAGAGCCTTTGCACTTGCTGTTCTTTTTGTTTGAACTCATGGCTAGCTGCTCTGGGCTGAAATATCACCTCCTGACAGAGGATGTCTCTGACAGCCCAGAGCAAAGTAACATTTCACTCTCAAGTCGTTGTGGTGCCCCGTTGTTCCTCATCTCGCCCCCAGTCTTATAACCATTTGAACTTATATTATTTTCTGCTATCTTAGTTATTGTGTGTCTCCTGCCCATCCCCAATGTACCATCGAAGCCTAACCATACTGAGCACACAGGAGGCACTTTGTAAATATCTGCTGAGTGGATAAATACAGCGGCTGTGCACACAGATACACAGATGCCCAGATTGCTGTACATTTTCCTTCTGGAGGTAAACTGTTCCTGCTTAGAGTTGAGGAGACAGCATTCCCAGTCACCGACACGATCAGGAGATAGGAAAGACCCAGACCTCAGCCCAGGTGAAACAGATAGTCTCAAAGAGACGGGAGACAAAAATCAGAGATGCAGAGACACAGACCCAGGGCGAGTTTCAGAGAGAGAGAGTGACCAAGATAGATCAAGATATCAAGATGGAGACCCAGACGCAGCGAACCTGAGACCCGGACAGCAGCAAGAGACAGTGCCGTGAGGAGCGGGGCGAGGGAGGCCGGCCTAACGCGCCCCGCGAAAGACCGCTGAAAACCTGTGCGGCAAGCCAGGGAGCCCAGCTGCCCCCGACGCTGCTCACAAGTGGCCGCGGCAGCTGGTGGGTGCGCCCCGCCGCCCGCCGGCCGGACGCGTGCGGGATCAAAGGGGTCGGGAAGGGGCGGGCGGGGAGGTGGCAGGAACCCGGAGGTGTGAGCGAGCTTCCTAGGGGATGGGAGGAACGTGGGAGCGCAAAGTGCCGCGAGGCGACAGAGACCCAGAGAGATCCTAGAGACCTGTAGACACCCAGAGACACGCAGAGACCGAGACACAGGCGCAGAGAGAGATGGAGAGGCCCGAGAGATCTGGAGTCAGATACAGAGACTACGAAAGGCCCAAAGAGACCAGCGCAGAAGTTGCTAAGAGATCTGGGAAGAACATGAATGATATAGACACAGAGACACCAAGAGGAATGCAGGGACACAGAAAGACCGCGAGACAAAAAAAGGCCGAGATCCCTGGACTTGAAAAAAGAAAGCGCGCTTCAGAGGAAACAAGAGGTAAGATAGAGAACAAGGCAGAGCCATGGAAGGAAGAGCAAAGGAGTCAGAGCCCCTCCCCGCGGAGGGCCAAGAGGACCCCTGGGGTAGGAATCTGAGCCCGGTGTCCTTTCTCAGGGTCACGCCTGCGGAGGTGCGGGGCCGAGGGCAGAGGGCGGGGTAAGGAAGGCGGCAGGACACCCAGGTTGGGAGGACGGGCTAGGGAGGATGTATGGATTCAAGGTCTCGATCCAGAGCCTCAAACTCTGCGATAGAGTAAAAAAGTTAAATATTAATACCTCGTGGAAACGTAAAAGAGCTCAGATACTTCAAGAGACTCTTTTTTAGGGGGGAGAAAAAAGACTGCACGTTGCATTGGCCGGGAATCGAACCCGGGCCTCCCGCGTGGCAGGCGAGAATTCTACCACTGAACCACCAATGCGTACGGCGAAAAAGCCCGATGATTCTACCAGAGCTTGTAAGAGGCTGAAGCGGCCGCTGTCAAGCCGACTCTGTAGGCAAGATGCCCAGCGAAGGGGTGGCCCCGAGTAGCTGACGTGTGTGGAGCACCAAGCAATCCTTCCTCTATCTGGGATCCGGCCATCCGACCATAAAGTCGCCCCATATGGCAAGGGGCGGCCCCACACCCGGGTGCGAACAGCCTGGGGCCCCCCAAGCCTCGCGTGCAGGTGAGAAAAACTCAGCCTGAGCCTAGGTTCCCAAGGAGGGGGGCAGTGGGGGCTGCTGGAGCCACACATCTGCACTCCCATTTGGCCCAGATAGAGGGAGGGCCCTGAACCCAAATGGGAGCACCCACCCGAAGGTCTCTGTCCGTTCGGGCTCGGGCCTTGGCAAGGCAGGTTTCATGGAGGCGGGGGCGGGGAATGAGTGAGAGAGAGAGAGAGAGAGAGAGAGAGAGAGAGAGAGAGAGAGAGAGAGAGAGAGAGAGAGAGAGAGAGAGAGAGAGAAGAGGAGAGAAAGTGTGGAAGGGCACTGGGTGGGCTAGGAGTAGCCCCATCCGTCTCCGACTCCGCACCTATCTTCTGACTCGTTCTGCAATCTTGTCTTTACGTCTTCTTGCCCCTGGTTCCCTTATAGTACCACCTGCTAAATCTCTGATTTTATCTTTATCTTCTCAGACATTTTGTCCTGAAGACTCCGAGTGCTCACGCATCATTCTGCAGAGGGTCATGGTCTTGGTTTGAGGTGGGTGTTTATCCGTTTTTGTCCCTTTAAGAAAACTGCCTGCTTCCTGCTCCTCTACAGTTACCAGGGATCTCTGGGAGCAAGCAAAGCGAGCACACTTGTGTCAGGTGTCCTGGCAGCCTTAATCTCCTATTGTTTTGATTTAAATACTAGTAAGTGAAAGATCTCTCCACCTCCTACCCGTGCTTCAAAGCTTTGCTTCCTCTTCCTTGAGGTTTCCCTCCCGCCCTCGCCCCCACCAGTCCAGCTATCCTTCAGGATGATCCTTTTCCCGAGCACGTACTGCACTCTGATTCTATAATAACTACTTGATAACACATCGGTTTTTCACTAGATTCTGCAGGGATGAGCTGGGCCTCTAGTGCATATCTCAATATAGACGGTACAAGCCTAGACCAGTGCCCAGTGATCACAAGCGCGAGTGACTAACGCTTCTTCCGATCCTGGTGTGGACCGAGTCCCTTTCCCTGTTGGAGGAATTGAATGTGACTGCCTTAGATAGAATAGAGCTTCTCTTCCACCTCCAGACAGAGCCTCAGTTAAATTAGACAGTTTCACCTCGCACACTCAGGTCGCTTTCTATTTCAAGTACGAGGTGAACTTTGGGGGAAGATGTATAAGCCCCAGCCTCGGGGCTGAGGGGTTGCTGACTTTTATTTTATGGTGAGTGGGGTACAGTGACCTCCCAAGAAAGCTGCGATTGTGAGGCGGGGAATTCTGAACTTCACTCCTGAGTTCTGTTCCCAGATTCCTCAAACTCCCTCTCCCGCCTCTAATAACCTCCTCTCTTCAACTGGGACCCGCCTCATTATACAGCCTTATGGTCCTTAAACCAGCTGGTGCTACATTGACCCCTCATTTCCCACACTCCCAGGCCAGTTCCACTCCCTCTCCTCCTCCTGGCGCTCCTCCCCTTTCCGGATGCCTCGTGCCCAGGGCCGCGCCCGGCGAGATCTGGGTGCCTAAGGGGGCGGGTCCGGGTCTGGGTCCCCCCCATCACACCTGGGAGCCTGAGGGATATAAGCCACAACCCGAGCAGGAACTCGGTCTACACTAGGGTCCGGAGGAGCGATGGTCACTCGGGATCGAGCCGAGAATAGGGACGGCCCCAAGGTGAGAGGCGGGAGAAGAGGGAGCAGAGGTCCCTGGGCCTGGGAAGAGGCTGGAGACGCTGGGCTGGAAGGGGGAGAATTGAATGGGGGACGCAAGGAGCCAGGAGCTGGGGAGGAAGTTGTTAACTATGAAGAAGGGGACGGGGTCAGAGCAGGACCTGAGTGGGCGGCAGGAGTAGAAGTCTGGGGTTTGGGTAATGGGAGTTGGCACCTTGCGGCCTGGAGGGCGTGGGAGGGGGCTGGAATTGAGTGAAATAAGCAAGGGGAGAGCAGAGCTAAGGGAGGAGGGTGGAAACAAAAAGCGGAGACATGCACTTGCTCCACGCGGGCTGGCCCAATGGGCATTGGTTCCAGAGGCCCAAGACTGGGTGGAGGATTTTAGAACCAGTTGAGAACCGTGACAGCTTAGACGGGTTAGAGGGAGAAGAGGAGGCGCGGTCGCGCTGGGTATCTCCCTTTTTACACTCAGGGCCGCCAACTCTGAGTCCGGCACCTTGCGGCCCACGTGTCTGGGCTCAAAGAGGGCCCCCAAAGTTCTCCACTGAGACAGAGAGTCTGCACGAGACGGAGACGTAGAGAGAAAAAGAGATGGAGAAGGAGAGACACAGAGTGGGGAGGAGGGAGGACAAGACTGAGAGAGGAGAATGCAGAAGACCCGGGAGAGAGAGGAGGCGAGCTACAGAAATTGACCCTAGGGGCGTTGGGAGGGGGAGCGGAGAGGGATCGAATGGGCTCGGCCCTAGGCTCTCAGGGGTCCTGGGAAGGGGTGGAGGCGGGCCTATCCCAGCGGCGGGATCCTGATGCCCGCGCGGCCGCGCTGAGTCTTGGTCCGGTCGGCCCGCTCTTCCTTTCCTGCTGGTCGCAGATGCTGAAACCGCTTGTGGAGAAGCGGCGCCGGGACCGCATCAATCGCAGCCTGGAAGAGCTGAGGCTGCTGCTCCTGGAACGAACCCGTGACCAGGTCAGTCCTTCTGCCATCCCTGCACTCCTCAAGCACCCCATTCTAGCGTCCCAGGGCTTCCCACTTGGGTGGGGACATATCCTCCACTGGCGACCCTGGCCCCAAGGCATCCTGACCTGATTCCCGTCCTTGGAATCCCATCCCAGACCCCCTCTTGCTCTCAGAACGCGATCTTCGTGGCCACCCTTCCTTCGGGTCTGTAAGTTTCATACCCGGGTTTGTAAATTTCACTCCCGGGTAGGTCAGTTTCAACCTTTGAGTCTAAATTCTTCCATCTCTCTCCATCCCACCCCAACCTCGAACAGCCAGCAGTGTGGTTAATTTCACTCCTGGGTTTGCTATTTCAATGCGGGGTTGGCGTCATCTCCTCGGATTGGACAGTTTCGTGTCCGGGTGGGCGAGGACTGTTCTTGGTCATCTCCACTCCGCATTCGGTAGCGCGCTCCGTGGTCAGAGCACAAACGTGATCCGGGGGCACCCCCAGCTCCCGCATTCCCCTCCCTTCTTCCCCCTGCCACTTTCCCCCCTCTCTCCCCACCCCTCTCTGTCTTTGCGCCCTCCCCTCCTGTCTGTAGAACCTCCGGAACCCGAAGCTGGAGAAAGCAGAGATACTGGAGTTCGCCGTGGGCTACTTGAGGGAACGAAGCCGGGTGGAGCCCCCGGGTACAGCGCGGGGGTGGGGCAGCTGAGGGAGGGAGGGGGGATTCACTGAGGCCCGGGCCGGGGTTGGTGGGGTGGACCCTGCGGTGGACGGTGGGCTTGGGGAGCAGCAGGCTCTGCTCCGAGGCGAGGTTAATAACACCCGCGCGTGTCTGTCTCTGTCTCCCTCATTTTCTCCCTCTGTGCGTCCATCTGGCTTTCTGCTTCTGTCTGTGCGCCTGTCCGGCCTTGGTATCTCCGCGCCCCTCCCCTTCCCTTACCCGCGTTGGGCTCCTGCCCTCCTGTCTTCCCGCCGGCCTTCCCCTCCACCGCGGCTCCAGGGGTCCCTCGGTTCCCAGCCCAGGACGCCGAGGCGCTCGCCAGCTGCTACTTGTCCGGCTTTCGCGAGTGCCTGCTTCGCCTGGCAGCCTTCGCGCACGACGCCAGTCCGGCGGCCCGTGCCCAGCTGTTTTCCGCTCTGCACGTCTACCTGCGCCCCAAGCCGCCCCGGCCAGAACCGGTAGATCCGAGGCCCCAAGCGTCGCGCCCACCGCTGGACCCCGCCGCCCCGCCGCCTGGCCCCGCGCTGCACCAGCGCCCCGCAGTGCAACAGGGCACCCCTAGTCCTCGCTGCGCCTGGTCCCCGTCCCCTTGCTCTCCCCGCATCGGGGATTCCGGCGAGCCGGCGCCCCTCACCGGACTGCTGCCGCCGCCGCCGCCTCACAGACAAGACGGGGCTCCCAAGGCCCCGCAGCCCCCACCGCCCGTTTTCTGGAGACCTTGGCCCTAAGCTTTGGGGGGTGGGGGCGGGGGCTGGGGGTAGGGTAGAGACTCCAGCCTGAGGGCGGCAGAGGGACCCGGGCGTCAGGGCGAGGAGGTATTGGGGAGGGCGGCGGGGCGCGCGGGCGCAGCGCGCGGGTGAGATGTGGTCTATATTAGAGTATCTATATAAATATATATTTCCCTGGTTCCTGTCCCTTTTCCCTGCCCCCATTGCATCTAGGATTGTACCCTCTCTACCCCTGGCCTAGCCCCAGTCCTTTCTCGAGTCCCTAGTGCATGGAATAAAGTGGTTATTAAATCCCGGTGTGTCCCCGAGCCAGGGGCCTGCCTTTATCTCGGCGTCCACGCCCACTTTCCCTCCCCTTCTGTCTCCCGCCCCCCAGTCCTGCTCTCCATGGCCCGAGCCCCGGGGCAGACAGGTAAGTAAAGAAGCAGCGGAGACTGAGGTTGGAACTGAAAACTGGTGGAAAACACAGAGATAGGGTAGAGGGAGAAGAAAGAACGGGAGCCTTTAAGAAAAAGCCAGATAAAAAGGAAAGGGAGGGGGGAAAATTTAAATAAAACCGACTCTGGTGGGATTCGAACCCACAACCTTTGAATCGCTCTCTCGTCACTAGAAGTCCAATGCGCTATCCATTGCGCCACAGAGCCACCTGGCGGGCGGAGGCATCTCACGGCTTACGGGTACTAGCATGGGAAAAAAGGGGTAGGGGAGGGGGAGGGGAAGCGGGGAGGGAATTGAGGGAATTGGGCGGGCGTGCCAAGAGCGTGTGGTTTGGATTTCAGAGGCCTGCCTCACAGAGGTAGGGGGCAGGTGAACCAGGTGGGAATGCGGGCGCTCATGGGTAAATGAAACAGGGAGAGAGTAACCGAATATGAGCGAAAGGGCGAGTACAGAGCTCCGGCTGCCCTCTTGGGAGATGTTTCCAGCCTAGGTGCACCCTCCTCCCAAATGTTGCCCCACCCATCCAAATAAACTCGTTCGTTGTAAATTTCTGTGTCTCTATTTTACTTTGTCTATTTGCTCTGCCGTCATTTGATCCACAATCCTGAGTCTCGATGGTTTCTAAAGACCAATTTAATACGGCTTTCCCCTACCTTACTTTTTCCTCGACTGTCTTAGGAGGACTGTGGAGAAAACACTCCTTCACGCAGGTAGCGTGGCCGAGCGGTCTAAGGCGCTGGATTTAGGCTCCAGTCTCTTCGGAGGCGTGGGTTCGAATCCCACCGCTGCCAGACCACAGTTTTCCTCGTCATCTAAGCACCCTGTAAAAATTCATAGAGGGACCTTTTAGAATATTTAGTTTTATGGGAACTGCTGTCATGGGTCTGAACACTGTCTTCCCTCTCTGGTATTCCAGAGATATCCCAGGTCTGCATCCCATCCACAAATCAAGACTTAATGGAAGCTACTGAGGTGCTCATTTCTTAAATTAGCTCCATTTAACACGTCCTCAAAATATTCTTATCTCAAATTTTACGCAATATGTTGTGTATTTAAATGATTTACTGTGCGTTCTCAGAGTGATACAAGCTCCAATTACCTAGTCTGCAAAACTCAAAAAATAGCATCTTAGTTTTTTTTCTTTTCACATCCTCTCGGATCATAAGGGAACCTCATATATGAAAATAATAAAGCATATTCAGTGAAAAGAAGAAGGTTCCACCGAGATTTGAACTCGGATCGCTGGATTCAGAGTCCAGAGTGCTAACCATTACACCATGGAACCTCAGTACCGGACCTCCTCTGAAACTTTGTACATTACCGAACTTCCTGTTTTGTGCATCTTCATACTGTATTATTCATAGAACTTGAAACAACGTAAAAACTGCTGTCGGATAAGGGAAACACCGCTGTCGAACACTTGAAATAGAAATTGAGATATAGACTAAGTGTAAAATAAAAACCATCCATAAAAGACAGTACAAAAAATTGTTATAATTTCATTAATACTGTAAAACAATTGATTATATGTTAACAGGCTAAGATTTCGGATATATTAGGTTAAATAAAATGTATTTTTAATATTAATTTTGACTTTTGAGTTTTACTGTTTATAATATGGCTACTAGAAAATTTAAATTAGCATAAATGGTTTGCATATAGACTGTTCTAAAACATCTCTACTTCCCTTCTACGTACTTGTTCTGCGTTCTGAAAACTAACACCCTGCCGCACTTTGTAAAACTTATTAAAACCAAGTAATAGTATACTTGTTATTCTCCTTTGTTTTGTTTGAAGGAATACTAATATTAATTGCACTCAAAAGCAAACAGTTATGTTCAGATTGGAAAAAGTGCGACGCCCGAACAGGGACTTGAACCCTGGACCCTCAGATTAAAAGTCTGATGCTCTACCGACTGAGCTATCCGGGCTCTTGTGTGTGTTTTTCTACCTAGTATTTAAGAGTATTGTTTTTGCGAAATTCCAAGCTAGCAGAACAGATAGGGAATTCTATATACGGGCGAAGAGGACTCAGGCATAGACCCGGAGGAAGCAGGAAAAGCCGGGCGACTGCTTATCGTGCTTCTTATCTGGCCTCTCTCGAAGACAGCTTCTGCTAAGTTTGAGACTCTGCGGTGCCAGGACTGGCCACGCGGGGCCGCTGCTGGCTGCGGGCTTCCATCATGGGGAGATTCCTTTCCCAACCTGGACCACCTAAATCTCTGGCATCCCGGTTCCCGCCCACCAGCCAGAAAGCTGAGCGCGGACCGGGAGTGGAAAGAAGGCCACTTTGGACCTTCAGGAGAAGTACTCCCGAGTCCACTTCGGTCCCCTGACTGTCCCCATTGAAAAGGAGAGATTGAGATAGGGCGTGCCAAAGACCAGGGACACAGTGGGCCGGGAGTGGAGATGGTGGTGCAGCGTACGGGGTAACAGGAGAGTTGTTTCTGACCCCTATACAGTGTTCAGGTTTGGGTGTGCGACCCTCCTGCGTGTGGCTATAGTCACGTGTGATTTATGGCTGAGTGTGACTCACTCGTATAAAATGATTCACATGGATGATTCACAAGTAGGAATGTGGGTGCTCTGTGCCGAGTTGTTGTTGAGAGAGGAAGAAAGGGTCTTGTGGGGAAGTTGGGAAGTGGGCAGATGAACAAGGGCCCCAGACCATCATAGGGCCCCTGAGCAGGAGGAGGGCAATGTACCAGTCATACGGTCGTCACTTACTCTGTTTCTTTCTCAGCACTTGGTTCCTCCCTTCCCAATGGGGCAAGGGCTCCTGATATCCATCTAGGCGAACCCTGTCCTGTCAGCCAGAGGGACTGGCTGTGCCAGAAGCAAGCAAGCAATTATTAGGGTGCAAGTGTGGGCGAGGGGAGGGAACTTGCAGTGAGCCAGGGCAGATACCGGGAGCTTCGGGAGAGGGAGATCATCCCAGAGAGAGCTTGGCCTTTCCTCAGACGTCTACCCAGCTCCCTATATCCCTTCCCCAGTGGCTCAGAGCCCAGCAACCCAGTCCTGCTCGGCCTGCGGCTCACCTCCAGGCCGGCTGCTGCTGGGGCTAACCTTGCCGGGGTGCGGGGCGTCCCTCCTTTCCTGCATCATGGCTGTTTACCGCGTGCGTGTGACCACTGGTTCGTACCTGAGGGCCGGCACCCTGGACAATATCTCCGTCACACTGGTGGGCACGTGTGGTGAGAGCCCCAAGCAGTTGCTGGATCGCATGGGCAGGGACTTCACTCCTGGATCGGTGAGTACAGAGAGGGAGGAGCGACCCCTGAAGTGCAGGGCGGGCAGAGGACCCTGAGGGAGGGGAGTATGTTCTCTTCAGGGCTCATCAAATCTGGATGCCGGCCCTGACCTCCTCACCATCCCTATTCTAGTCTCGTTCTTTCCTGCGTATGATAAACCGTATCTAGGCAGGGCTGTTAAGGAGCCCAGGGCAGGAGGTCAGAAGAATTTTGCTGGCTTCCTAGCTTCTCCTCTCATAACTGAAGGTAGGCTTTGGGCAAGTAGCTTGAACTCCCTGAATCTGGGTTTCCTCTTCTCTGGAGAGGATCTGCCTGCCTCTGCCAGGCCTCAGGATTGTTTGCTGGTGGGTCTTGAGGGGAGGTAGGAGTGGGCCCCCAAGCGGGCTAGTAAAATCCAGAACTCGCTCTGCCTGTGGTAGCTGTGGTTGCTTTTGCCTGGATGAGGAAGTGGCTTCTTCTAATTCACACAAAGGCACCACATGGGTTAGAGGTAGCTCAGGTTTCTATGCCAGAATAGATGTAGGTGTAGATGCACCTTGCAAAGTGCAAGGACAGTCTTGGCAGTTCTTTGCCTCTAACCTGCTTGTTCTCTTGGTCCTCAGGTGCAGAAGTACAAGGTGCGCTGCTCAGCGGAGCTGGGTGAGCTCTTGCTGCTGCGTCTGCATAAGGAACGCTATGCTTTCTTCCCCAAGGACTCTTGGTACTGTAGCCACATCTGTGTCACTGGCCCTGATGGTACCCTTTCCCACTTCCCCTGCTATCAGTGGCTCGAGGGCTACTGCACCGTAGAGCTACGACCGGGAACAGGTAGGCCAGAGGCAGGGACTGGCCTGTGCTGCAGAAAGTCTGTTGGGATTGGGGGTGATGTCTCCCAGAGCCCGAGGTATAGGGAACAGGGTTGTGGTTAGGGTAACTGGAATTCAGGGCACCCTAGTAGATGCTTTTTGAAAAAAAGTGAGCCTCTAAGACCCTGAAGTTCAGGAGCTTTCTGGGCAATATTTACCCCTCTGGAGACACAGAGACTAGACATGTACTCATATACACTCACACCATCCAGACACAGACACAAGCACACACAGATGGCCATTTGCTTTCCGCTGACTCCCCCTGTACTTCCCCAGAGTGAATTCCTCTGGGCCCCAGAGAGGAGCTAACCTGCAAGCTGAGTAATTGGATTTCAACAGCTGGAGAAACCCTGAATGTTGAGAGAATTTAGCTAAAAAGGCCCTGTCCACTACTACCGGCTTTTCTGATGTGGAAGAAATCCCAGTGAGGTGCTGTTAGGATTTCTTCTTGGATTTGAGGGCCTTTCAAGAACACTGGGCTTGAGCTTTTTCAGCCTCTGGACTTCATATCTATCTCCTGAGCTGTCTGATCTGAAGAGGCAAGACTAGAGTTACTCTAAGGTTTGAGATAAGTCTTAAGGGTGAGAGATGCTATTCTAGGTTAGGGTGAAGTGAACATTATCCCTCAGCCCATAGTGACTTATTCCTAGACCTCACTCTGAACCCTTATCTATCATAATAGTAATCCATCCATCACCTCAGAAATTAATTCATCAGTCATTTGTCAAGCGCATGCCACGTGCACAGTGCCAGGCACAATGCTAGATGCTGGGAATACAAAAAATGAATGATGAATGCAGTGTGACT
Organism: Rousettus aegyptiacus; assembly: GCF_014176215.1. Taxonomy (NCBI): domain Eukaryota; kingdom Metazoa; phylum Chordata; class Mammalia; order Chiroptera; family Pteropodidae; genus Rousettus; species Rousettus aegyptiacus. The sequence goes on from NW_023416309.1 coordinate 73,030,333, forward strand.
TCTGCCTGGAAAGAATTTATAGTCTTGGGAAGGAGATATAGATGCAAACAATTAGGTAGATTGTTATAATTTGGAGGTAAGGTTGTCCTGAATCCCTTCTACTGATGAATGCACAGAGAATATGGGGCATCCATGTCACTGAGGGATTGAGTTCAAGGGTTAGAGGGTTCAAGCAAGCTTTGCTGGAGAAGATGTTATTTGAATGAAGACTTATATGATGGTATTTTTCATTCTCCACAGCAAGAACTATTTGTCAGGACTCCCTTCCCCTCCTTCTGGAGCACAGGAAACGGGAACTCCAGGCCCGTCAAGAATGCTACCGGTGAGGGTGACCTAATTTGACTTCTTTCTCCATTATTATTCTGACCTCAGACTTAATCACCCTGTTACTAACTCTGACCTCAGTTCCAACGTTGTGGGCCAAACTACGATCAGGACCATTATTCAAACCTCAATCTAATACTAACCTTGAGTTCAGACCCAGAACACCGGTACCAATAATTGTCCCAATATCATCAGTGAATCCATACTCATCCCTAGCTGCCCTTCATGTGACCCAGATGTCAGATATAACGTTAATATTGATGAATCCCAGCCCATCCTTAGCCTCACCCCCAAAATAGTTATGATCTTACTCTCAACACAAACTCTACTCTAAACCAGGCCTGGACATTTATGTCATCCTTAAATGCTACCCTGATCTGAAGCCTCAGGGAGAAGATTCTGATTCTTTGTTACCTACCCAGAAAGTCGGTGTTTTCTAGGAGTTTTATTTTCAAAGCATGTCTTTATAAGTTAAGGTTTCTGTATACCCTATGTTTGACTTGCCACCTCTAAACTCTTTCCCCTGAAAGTTGGAAAGTCTATGCCCCTGGCTACCCTGGCATCGTGGACGTCAGCTGCTTTGAGGAGATGGAGTCAGACAAAAAATTTGCCTTGACCAAGACAACGGCTCGTGCAAACCAAGATGACAAGTGAGGGAGGACCCAGGCTTGGGAAGAAGGTGGAGGGGTATGAAGTGAAGGGTCCATTGGGAGGATGGGACCCCAGGCCACCTGGAAAGAGAAGTTGGGTTCTATGATAAGTGCAATTTAATTTAAATGTCAGGAGCAAAATGGGCAAGGGTGGCCCAGGTCCCTAGTAGAGAGGAGGAGGACAGGGCAGTAAAAGAGCCCAGAGAAAGGGAGGCCTGGGGATTCTCCGGGAGGATAGAGGAAAGGAATTAAAGGGAATGAGCTTAAGGTCTCTGACTGTTCTCTGTTCTTCTGCCCCCACTCTCTCCCATCCCCCAGCAGTGGGAATCGGTACCTGCCTGGCTTCCCCATGAAAATTGACATCCCATCCCTGCTGCACATGGAGCCCAATATTCGATATTCAGCCACCAAGACTACCTCGCTGATCTTCAATGCCATCCCTGTGTGAGGCAACTGCCCTCTCTGCACTCCTGCTCTCTCTCCTGTCTGCATCTGTCCTTTTAATGCACAGCCGCATCTCTGCCTCAGTTTCCTCTCTCCCTGCCCCCAGTGTCCTCTCTCTCTGCCCCTCAGGATCTTCTCTCTCTCTCCTTAGACGCAATCTTTGAGCCAGGGAGAGGAGAGAGAAGGGGAGAGTGGGTGAGGTTTTGGCAAACCCAGGTCACCTTAGCAGGAGGAGTGGGAGGATCAGCTGGTCGTCTGTGCAGTGGCTGCATTAGAAGGCCCAGAGGAGGTCAGGGCAAGGAGGTGGCTTCTCATCTTCTGGACCTCTGTGCCGGAATGATTCTTTTGGAGAAGGACTAGTGGGAAGGGATGCAAAGGACGGGAGATACTCCAGAGTGTCTGCAGTAGCTTGGAGCAGGCAGGCAGCCACAGGTGGCTCAGGCTTCAGGACAAGGGCCCCGTGAGAGGCCCTGGCAGGGCTGAGGGTCCCTAGGAGCATCTCAGAAGGTAGAATCATCTGAGTAGGTCCCCAGATGGATATGTAGGTCTAGCCAGGGGAGGGCCTGGGAGACCACCAGGATAGCTGGCATGGGGCTCATAGAAGGGCCAGTGGTAAGAGAGAGCTGGCATTTTGCAGCTACTCATGGAGAGGAGGGGGCAGCAGTTGGGCTTTTGTGTGAGGCTACTACGGGGTGTTGTGAAGGATATTTGTGACAGGCCTTTGGAAAAAGGAAAGCCTTTTCTTTCTCCTTTATTGCCTCCTCCTACCCAGTTTTTCCCATCCCCTGGGTCCTGCTTGGGCAGGCACTCAGCAAATGCATGTGGAAGGAAAAGTGAATAGCTTAGTGAGAACACAAAAAGTTGTCCCTGGGCCTGTCACGTTGTTAATTCCCCTTTGCCCCCTGCCCTCTCCAGGTGCCCACACTCTTCACAGCACATCAGCATTCTTACACAGCCTACTTTGTTGACCAGTTGCCACAGACCTGCCTGCATTCCCTTCTGTTTGGCTTGGCCCAGTTAGTCAATGATTATTATGAACTAGGTATGTTGGGGCATACAGAGCCAAGTCATGGCCATAAGAGCCCATAGTATAATGGAAAATGATAGGAGTACATTGGTCTTATAATGTAACAAAGGGAGTAAAACGCATTTTGTGAAAGATACACAAGAGGTATGCATTTGAGAGTGATCAGACCATACTTCATGAAGGATGTTGCAAGTAAAATGCACACAGAACAGATAGATTTGATAGTAGGTGGAGATGTAGGAGATGGCTTTCTGGAAGAAGCATAGCTTGAGCAAATCTCTGGACAGGAGGGAAAGCAGGCTTCACTTTAAACATTTTTTTCTGATCATGAAATAATATCTGCTTCTTGTAAAAAAAATTCAAACCGTACAGACATCTGCAAAGTGAAAAGCGCATGTCCCTTGGGTTGCTAATCTCACCTTAATCAGTCCAGTGTATAGAGTATATCTATGGTTGTATTTAGCAAGGAGGTGCTGGTTAGCCTTATCTAGTGCACAGGGTGGGAGAAAAAGCTAGAAAGATCGATAGAAACTGGCTGGCAGGAAGCTTCCTAGCCAGCCTTAGCAGTTGGGGCTTTGTTTTGTAGGAAAAGCGGAGCCAGTGAAGGTCCATAACAAGATAGAAGCTTGAAGAAAGCAGCCCAAAACACCAATGGCTATTACTTTTCTGCACCACGTGGCTATGTGTGCCACCTTTGCATACACATGTGGAGTCACCCCTACAAAGCCTCAGCTGGCCACTAGACATTTTGTCCCATGTGGATTGTTAGACACTCTGCTCTGGGCATTGACCTTGTCAGTTTCCTCCAGGCCTTTAGGCTGGGGACACAGTGCCCTGGCAGCCTCAGGCCCCACCCTTATTCTTCCTCCTCCTCAGGTCCTTGGGCATGAAGCTTCGAGGACTGATAGACCGAAAAGGGTCCTGGAAGAAGCTGGATGACATCCGGAATATCTTCTGGTGCCACAAGACTTTCACTTCAGGTGTGCAGAGCAAGGCAGATGTTCATCCTCCACTCTATCCCATGCTCAGACCCTCTGCTTACCCTGGGAAAGCACCCTCCTCCAGCCCTCTCAGAGAGACTGCTGGGTTCTAGTGGGAGGGCCTCCTGGTTTCACTGGTGGCAGTTTCACAGATTGCCCTTAGGACCACACATCTCTCCTTCCTCTGGGAAGACACAAGAATAGGGGAGTGAGGATGGATAGATATTATATTTGCCCGGGAGAGGTCAAAGGTCATTTAGGGAGTCCTGATCCTGATCAGGGGTACAAACCTCTTTTCCTCTAACCATACCCCTCGCCCCACCCCGCCAATAGTTCTGGGCATTGAGGCCAGACTTAGGTCCAAATCCCTGTTCTGCCAGTCAACTGAGCAAGTTACTCCATCTCTTTGACTCTCAGTGTCCAGTGTTGAATTGAAGATGGAATTATACCTACTTCATAGGGTTGCTGTGAGGAAAACCTAAACCATAGTGATGAACAAAAGGCTGAGCAGGAGCAGGATCTAGGGAAGTAATTTCCAGACCAATCAACTCCTGTCTCTTGACCCCTAGAGTATGTAACAGAGCACTGGTGTGAGGACCACTTCTTTGGGTACCAGTACCTGAATGGCGTCAATCCTGTCATGCTCCATTGCCTCTCCAGCTTGCCCAGCAAGCTGCCTGTCACCAATGACATGGTGGCCCACTTGCTGGGACCTGGCACCTGCCTGCAGACTGAGCTAGAGGTGGGTGAATTGCTACTATGGACAAAGGATGGGTGCAAAGGGTAAAGATGGGAAGGCTGGTGCTGCATCCAGCCTGCAGGCCTAATCTTCTGTGCAGTCCTGACCCTGTACCTTTTAAGTATAGTAGATGTGAATGAGGGCTAATGGGGCTTGGGATGGCTTGAGGCCTGACATGGGGTCCAGTAAAAAGATATGAATGAACGGGACAATTTGGAGGAGGAGGCTCTGCCTCTGTTCTGGGGCTGCCAAAATCCTGAGTGCTGAGGCTGGAAGAAAACTCTTTTAGGACACCTCGAAGGCAGCGCCCCTAGATACAGCAGGAACGATCATGCAGAACTAGGAGCTTTGAGGGTGTGGGAAAAGTTGATGATCCAGTCTCTCTGGGGCAGCCAATCTCTCAGGTAGCCTCCAGAAGGTTGGAGGTGTGTTCGGTGATTTTGCTGTTGTTGGATACACTGAGGTCATCTATGTTGAGAATAGGAAGGACCAGATATGGGTAGAGGGGAAGAGGGTGCTGGCTTGTCCAAGCCGGGAAGCCAGGTGAGAGGTTGCACAAGAAGGGACTCTGCTGGACCTCATTCCGGACATTCTGGGAAGGGTGGGGTACCCAGTGTTGGCCATTAGTGCAGGCACCAAACTTTACTGAGGCCGGTGCTGGGGTAGGAGTGGGCAGAGAACAGGGAGGAAAGTGGAGCGCGAGTGGGAAGGGTACTCTGAAACTGTTGTGCCTTCCCCAGAGGGGGCACATCTTCCTAGCCGACTATTGGATCCTGGAGGAGGCCCCCGTCCACTGCTTAAACGGTCGCCAGCAGTACGTGGCCGCCCCGCTCTGCCTGTTGTGGCTCAACCCGGAGAGGTCGCTAATGCCCTTGGCCATCCAGGTGAGCCTGGGGCAGGACTTCTGGGGGCGGAGCCTCAGGGTGTACACAGGCTGTCTTGAGCCTCATTACTCCATTATTCTTGAATGCAGCTCAGCCAGACCCCGGGGCCCGATAGCCCCATCTTTTTTCCCACTGACTCGGACTGGGACTGGCTGCTGGCTAAGACGTGGGTGCGCAACTCTGAGTTCCTGGTGCACGAGAACAACACGCACTTCTTGTGCACGCATTTGTTGTGCGAGGCCTTCGCCATGGCCACGCTGCGTCAGCTGCCGCTCTGTCATCCTATCTTTAAGGTCTGTGTGACCCCCGGGAGGGGCCAGAGGGAGCGGTGTCAAGGTGGCTCTCTCCCCTGACCTTCGGCTCCTGTGAATTCATCCCACTCGCAGCTCCTGCTTCCCCACACTCGCTACACACTGCAGGTGAACACCATCGCCCGCGCCACGCTGCTCAACCCCGAGGGCCTGGTGGACAAGGTGCAGCCTCCCAGTTTCTGATGGCCCACCCCTGAATACTCTGCCCCGCCTTCAAGCCCTGTTGAACCTCCAATCCCATTCCACAGTTACTGTTAGCCAGTTCCCGCAAGCCCCGCCCCTCCCCGCAAATCTCCTATTTGTCCTGCCCACAAACCCTGTCCCCGCCCACCAATCACACCCAAAGGGCCCCACCCCCTCAGACCCTGTTCCAAATACTCTTTGAGGTGGTTGGGGCATCCTCCGCCTAAGCACTGCTCCTTGCTGACCCTGCGCCAAGCCCCGCTCTCGTCCCTCTGCCTCCCTAACATCAGTTCATTCTTTCAGTTACTAAATACTTAAGGATTTGATTACCTCCTATGCATGTAGGGCGGCAATCTGCGTAGCTCATGTCAGGCCCCTGTGGGTGTTTGATCCGTGGTCTTGGACTGCCCGATTAACTGAAAAATCCCCTCCTCTGAGTCACTTGTCCCATCTCGTCCCCAGGCAGTGGGTTGGGATTGGGAGGGCCTGGGAGTTGAGCTGTGATGTGTCCTCAGGTCACGTCCATAGGGAGACAAGGCCTCCTCTACCTCATGAGCACCGGTCTGGCTCACTTCACCTACACAAATTTCTGCCTTCCGGACAGCCTGCAGGCCCGCGGTGTCATGACCATCCCCAATTACCATTACCGAGATGATGGTCTGAAGATCTGGGCTGCGATTGAAAGGTACGGACCTGGGATGCTGTGGTCAATCTGGCTCCAAAAGGTCCTCCTTCTAGCCCAGGGGCAGTGTGACCTCTGTGCTCATGCAGACTGGGGTGGTTAGTGCTGGGGGTTCCCGGTGTTCTCCTGCTCAAGCATGGGGCACGCCCAAGGGTGAGAGTTGGGGTTGGGGTACCCTGTGAAATGGGAGCTTTGGGCTGGAAGGGTCGGGCTGTGTGTGAACACAGTGGAGGAAGGGACGGGAAGGACAGGGTGTCCAAAGAAGGTGAAACATCTAGGTGTAGACTGGGGCCTCCAGGCAGGCAGGTCTTCCTTTCTTTTGGGTGCTGAGTGGAGAGGGGATGCAGCATGCGTCGGGCTCTCCTCTGTGTACCCTCTTGCCCCTGTGCAAGAAGAAGGCCCAGAGCACCCATGACTCAGAAGTGGGGGTGAGACTTGAGAGAAGCATAGGCACTCATGTTCCAACTGCATTTGAGGGTCCTCACTGAACCCCTGTGAACTCTCAGTAGACTGTGACCAGCTGGCTCTTCCCAGCCTGAGTGGCGGTGGACTTTGGTTTTCTGGCCAGGCCTGAGCCTAAGGTCACCACCATGGCATGGGCATCTCTTTCCTGCAGCTTTGTCTCAGAAATCGTGGGCTACTATTATCCCAGTGATGCGTCTGTGCAGCAGGATTCGGAGCTGCAAGCCTGGGTCAACGAGATTTTTGTTCAGGCGTTCCTGGGCCGGGAAAGCTCAGGTATCCCCCGACCACAAGCTCCCAATGACCCAGTACTCCTGCTGGCCCTACCATTAATCAGTTCCTATTTATTGATCAACCTTTGAAGTATATCTTACTATTAGCCCCACTGAATAGATGAGGAATAGGCACAAAGAAGGCTATGCAGCAAGTGGCAGAGGCAGGATTCAGAGCCAGCTCCCATCGTCTCCAAAGTGCTTGCTTTCAACCACAGCCCCGTGCCCCTCTGGTCCCTTCTAGACTTTCACAAGCCCGAGCCCATCCATTCACTTCTGCTTGCTGAGCTCTCTCTATAGATGTGTCATATCATGTGATAGGAACCATCTTTGGCCTCAAACACAAAGGATTCTGGAACCCTCTCTCATACTATCTCATGACTATCCTGCCAGGTGGCCCCTCAAGCCATCAACCCCTCTCACTTCCTTTGGCTTCAAGGAGTGAGTTGGTTTTGCTGCTGCTTAATTCTTCCTTATTTACTCCTGTCACCTAACCCTGACTTTCTTCTCTCTTCTAACACTGGCTGAGAGGCTTTTATGGCTCACCAAACACCAGTGGCTCCCTCATAGACCTACTTTGCTAAACCTCAGTGCCAAGCAGACCACTCTACCTTTCTAAAAGTGTTTCCTTAGCTGCAGGGAGAATACATTCTTCTGAACCTCCCGCTTCTTCTCAGATCCCTGCCGTCTCCCCATCCCAGGTGTTGGCTTATATTGTATCACTGTCTCCTCTCTCTACCCCTCCATAATGGAATAATCCTTTCTCCTGTTTCTCCTTTGTAGATAATTCCAGGCTTGGAAACCCCCCACTCCCCATTCCCTGAAAGACTTTTCTTGTTAGCTGCCTCAAAGTCACTCTTCAGACCAGCACATTAAAACTATAAGTCATCCCACTACAGAAGGACTTTAGGCCTTGCTTGGTTTATACATCCCATTGCTACTCTTCATGGCCTACTTCCCTAGTGCATCTGTACTGCGGTCTGTACTGGAAAATGCAGAAGAAGCCTCTATCTCTGAGTGTAGTGGAAGAGAAGGAAAAGCTTAAAGTGGCACAAATGTCCACTTTCCAGTTCCCCCAACCCTGGCCCAAGGGCGAAAGACTCACTGCCTGGTACATCTCCTTTCAGCAGGGATGTGGCTTTTAGCTGACGTAGTGCTTCTGGTGGCCACCCAGAGGAGTTCCTGTCTAGGGAGTTCCTGGGAGGATGAATGGCTGCAGGTCACCCACAAATAGAATGAACAGCCCTACCTGTAATTGGTTCCAAGGCTTTTTTTTTTAACAAAAATATTTAAACACATAGAGAAATAGAGTATAATATAATGTATACCTATTTACTCACCACCCAGATTCAACAATTGCTAACGTCTTTGCCATATCTGATTAATCTGTTGCTTTTACTTACTGCCAGTCTTTTAAAGTAATTATATATATTTCATATAGGCATTGCAAAAAATGACATTTTTCTACACAACCACAATACTGTCATTACACTAACAAAATTGATAATAATCTCCAATATCGCCCTCTTTCCTAGTCTGTATTCAAATTTACTCATTTGTCCCATTTTCCCTCAGTCGATTCTGTTGATTCTGGAGTCATTCAAGGACGACATGATATATTTGTTTTGACTCTAAAGTCTCTTAATTTAGGACAGCATCCCCCTTCCCTTTTTAAATTACATGGCATCTGACAAGAACTATTAAACAGCCAGGACTAATTCCACAGAATGTCTTACCTTCTGAATTTATCTAATTGCTTCCTCATAATGTCATTCACCTTGTTCCTCTAGCTCCTATAATATCTAAAGGAAGTAATATCTAAAGGTTAAATACTTTTGGTGAGACTATTTCTCAGGTGATGCTGTGTTCTCCACATTGCATCATCTTGGGAGGCTCATATATCAGGTTGTCTCACTACTAGTGATACCAAGAGTGGTTTCTTGGTAAAGGTGGTGACAGACAGATCACTTTTGGATCTTTTAAAGGGTGGTCCCTCCCTATGCTTTGCAAGCCTACTGTTAATCATGGGCAGTTCTGATTCTGACTGCTCTCTTTCTAGAGACAGTTCTCTTTGGGGTTGTCTGTTTCCTATTTAAGACCCAGAAAGGGATATAATTACTCTTGGCTCAACTCTCCTATCTTACTTTATTAAACTTGTCTCTAATTTAACACATCAAAACATTCTTCAAACTGAGAAACATCTCTCCCAACCAATACAAACTTATCCTAGATTCATATGTTTTAAGGTAAAACTCATTCATTAACCTCAATCAGTATGCCTTTTGCTACATATTTTAAGGGGGGAAAATATCATGAGCTATAGAAAAATTCCCATAAATGATCTGACTGCTTTACTTTTTTATCCTTATTCTCAGCTCTCGAGGTTAGAATATCAACAATGAACAGAACATTCAGAAAATTCCTACATACCCCCAGTCAGATACCCAGTTCTTCCTCCAAACCTCTCCGTCTGCTCTGTTGCATCAGTCTCTGTCCAGTCTTCCTAACTCCAAACCTTGGAGCCATCTTTGACTCATATTCCCCTCTGTCTTCCTCTCTCCCTAAACCCAGTTGGGTGGCTAACCCTATTCCTGTTATTTTTCACTGCCACAACCCTAGTTTCAGTCCTCTATTTCCTGCATTGTGGCAGCTGCTTCTCAACCAGTCTCACCTCTCCTAGCCTTTTGTTGCTTGCCTGCCAAGCCTGTGGAGTGCTGCCTTGGTAATCCTCTGAAATAGTGCCCATAAACCACCTGGCTTGACACACTGCTGCAACTGCACCCCTAAGTACCCTCCTTGACCTTTCACCTTGTTTATGCCCCATTCCTTCTCACTGTGGCTTCTTACCCTCTCATGCATTCACTTCATTCAACCAGTCATTCTTGAACTCTTAATATGTATTAAGTGTTGTGCTAGGTGAACATGACAGACAAAAATTTCAGCCTTTATGGAGTTTAACATTCTTGTAGGGAGATACAGATCACAAACATATGTCAGGTGGTTATGAATGCTAAAAAGAATGATACAACATCAGAAATCACTAATGTGTCAAAGTGAGAGTGTAACTTCCAATAGGTGGTCAGAGAAGGCCTCTCGGAGGAGGCAATGTTTGAGTAGGGATGTGAAGGAAGTGAGAAAGCTGGTTCTGTGGCTAGCTGGCATAAGAGCATGAAGGGAGAGGTGGGAGAGCAATGCCCTGAGGGAGAGCATGCTGGTTGGCTTGAGGAATATCAGGAAGGCCTATGCGGCTAGACTAAAGTGAGAGGGAAAAAAGTCGAGAAGCGAATGAAGTTAGAGAAAAAGTCAGAGCCAGATCAAGTAGGGCCATGGTGAGGTAAGTGAGATGGGAAGCCTTTAGAGGATTTTAGCAAGGGGTGACATAATTGGATTTATGCTTCTAAAGGATCACTCACTCCAGCTGTCAGTGATAAGGGTGGAAGCAGTCAGATTCATCCAGGAGCAAGATGATGGAGACTGGGTAGTGGTGGAGTTTGGAGGTAGTGAGATGAAATCGACTTCTGGAAGTATTTGCTGATATTTGTGGTATGAAATAAAAAAAGTGAGTGCACAGGATAAAGAGTATCAAAATGGGACCACTGTGGGAGGGATGGGTGTGGGGAGTGGGTGGGGTTTAGCTAGTCAGGCATTAGGTTTTGCAGATGTTAAGTTTGAGATGCCTCGTAGACACTTGGGTGGAACTGTCAGGTAGCAGCTGCAGATTTAAGCCCACTGTTGAGTCTAGAGTTCAGGGGTCAGGGGAACCAGGGATGTGAACTTGTCAGCCAGTGGGAGGTGGTTAAAGCTGTAGACTTGAATGAGACCAGTGAGGTACAGAGAGAAGAGAGCCAAGAACTGAAATGCCTTCCTCTGTCATCTTTTTTTCCATTCAAAGCTCACTCATTCTTACTCAGGGAGGCCCCTTCTCCTCCTCTGGGAGAGTGCCCCCAAGTAGATTAGCCTCAGTGCTCTGCCTGCCTGCCTGTTCTCTCCTCAAAGAGCCAAGCCCTGGGCCTTAAAGCTTCCCTCTGCTTCCATCACTGTCAACTTATGAGTAGCACATTCTGGTTGACTATTCCTGCTGCTAAGTCCAGTAGCAGATGATCCACTATTGGGTGCTTGGACAATCTTGGTGAACTGAGTAGAATTAAATCATTAAGTGCCAATATGGGCTGCAGACAGAAGTGCTTTGATGGTCAGAGAGATGCAGCTTGGATATCAGCTTGAGTCTGACTCTTGCTGTGCGAGCTCTGCTGGCTGGGCATTTCTGGTCTGATCCCAGCACTCAGCTCTTATCCTTACCCCATGTAGAAACCATGAGCCTTGGTGATGACCATTTCTAACCTCAGCCCAACCCTAATCATAGTCTAATAACAGTGGTGGCCAATTGTTCAGCCCTCACTTCCTCACTCTCCCCCTGTGCTGAGCCCCAGCCCTGAGCTGCCCCTAGGAATCCAGTTCTCTCTATCCACACCCTTTCCTTCCTCCCACACCCAGGCTTCCCAAGCCGTCTGTGCACCTCAGGAGAGCTGGTGAAGTTCCTCACTGCAATCATCTTCAACTGCTCCGCCCAGCATGCTGCTGTCAACAGTGGGCAGGTAAGGCCTCAGAGGGCAGGCCTGGGGGGCATTGGGCCACACGAGATTAGGCTCAGCAATGCACGCGAGGCCAGAGTTTGGGTTGAAAGCATGGGTGGATCAGGGTTGGGATGGGTTTATAATTAGGGTTGGGGTTTGAGTAGCAACTTGGTGGAGTAAAAGTCTGCCGTTGAATGATGATTGAGGTGGAGCTGGATCCAAGGTTGTAATGGTACCTTGAGCTGGTGTTTTGTAGGGAGTAGGATTTATGGGCTCCTGTCAGGTTAGGACACAGCCAAGTGGAGCATCAGGTTGATCTGTGTGGTATGCCAGCCCAAGGCCCATTTCTAGGATTACCTCCTCTCTGGGTCCTCCTCTTTCCTTTGGTGATTCACCTCACCCAGTTCTGGAACATTGGGGTGGGGAGTGACAAAGGATGAGCCAGGCTTCTGCCCCACTTCTAGAACTTTCTACCCTATACCCCTCCCTCTCTTTCCACAATCCCCTAATTTCCCAAATGCAAAACCTGATGATGATGATGATGATGGAGCTGGTCCTTCCCCTCTGGCCAATTGACTCAACTGGGATGGGGGTCTCCACAGCATGACTTTGGGGCCTGGATGCCCAATGCCCCATCATCCATGAGGCAGCCCCCACCCCAGATCAAGGGGACGACCACCCTGAAGAGTTACCTAGAGACCCTCCCAGAAGTGAACGTCACCTGTAACAACCTTCTCCTCTTCTGGGTGGTCAGCCAAGAGCCCAAGGACCAGGTGTGTATATAGGGTGGGGTGAAGGGGTTGGGGTTTCCAGGGTCTAGGCAGTGGTGGTGGTAGCAGCTGTTTCAGGGGGGGCTTGGGGATTGACCATGGCATTTATGTGTATGCTGCTGAACTGCTCTATGTTCTTCAGTTTCTTCAGGAAATTATCCCAAGAGACATATATTGAAGCAAATACCAGTTTAGTAGCTAGGATACAACATTCATTCAATTCACCAGTTTATCCATCCATCCATCTATCCAACCATTTATTCATCCATCAGTCATTCATCCATCAACCACTCATCCATTCATCCAAACAGTCAACACACAATTTTTGTATACCTTCCATATGCCTACAGAATACTGGGCACCAGGCATATGAAGTTGAGTTAAGCATTTCCGCTTCCGAGAACTCTACTGTCTAGCTGAGGAGATATATACACAAGTGAAAAAGGATACTACAGTGCTGTAGGAATTATTAATGTACTTATTCTTCCATTTGAGCATGTACTTCTTGAACACCTGCAATGTGACAGACACTGATGGGAAGATGTGAACCCTGTCCTAATGAGGGTGGAAGGTTCCCTCCTCATGGGCCAGTGGTAGAGGTGAGGAACCTGACTGAGTCTGGATGAACCCAGTAAGGCTTCTTGAAAGAAGTAACATCTCAGCTGAAACCTGTAAGACAAGTAGGAGTTTGGAAGACAAAGGAGGGGCAGGGATAATTTTTTAGGCCGAGGGAAGGAAGATTGAACTGAAGTGAAATGAAGGCAAGAGTCCGTTGGTGTGTCTGTAGGATCAGAAATGGTTCAGTGAAGGCATAGTATTCATTCAGAGGACAACAAGAAGCCACAAAAGAGTTTTAAGCCTGGAGTGACATGGCTAAATTTGTGTTTTAGCAAAAGTGCTTCTTTGGCTGTGTAGATGAACAGGAGATGCAACTTTGGAGGCAGGAATGATAGGGAAGAGGCTGTTACATTGGCTGAGACTTATAGGGCAACAGCCATTTAATCACCAATTACCCTCATCTCAATTTATACATTGAGTTATCGGCCATGCTTCTGCCCTCCTAGTCTTATTTACAAGTTCTCTGATGTTATACGAATATCTTCATTTCTCATGCTTGACTTCATTTGCTGCAGATGTTTTATCTCCTTAACAAGTTTTAACTTACCATCTCATAGCCTGGGAATGCTAGGAACTCGTCCCTTGTATCCTGATCCTTTCCAGTTCCAGCTTCCAAGGATTTGGAGACATTCATTTCTGTTGTTATAAAGGAAAAATTCTGTTTTATGTCTTCTCACAGAATATTCTATTACTACTCTCAATATTCTCACTCAATATTCCTGGCCACTAAATGTGTGTGGGGGGGTGTTCCCACACCAATCAATTCTCAGACACTACCTGAGTGGCCTATAATTTAACTCAATTCTGACACTATGTACCTGGAAATAGTGTCAGATCCCACAGGTTAAGGGCTCAGTCCTACAAGACTTTTCAGATACAGTTGCCAATAGGAAGTCCCGGTTGTCACCAGTGCTTCTGACCAGCCAACTAGAAATCAGAGATTTCTACAGCCCCCTCCTCAGGTTTGATCTTTTACTGGAACAACTCCCAGAACTCAGGAAACTGTTTACTAGATAACTGGTTTATTATAAGACGATACAACTCAGGAACAGCCAGATGAGAGAAATGCACAGGGCAAAGTGTATGGGAAGGGGTGTGCCACGCTCTTACATGTTCGCCAACCTGGAAGCTCTCTCAACTTGTACTTAAGGGATTTTTTAATGCAGGCTTCATTACATAGCCATGGTTGTTTAAATCATTGGACCTTGGGGATTAATTTAACCTCCAGCCCTTCTCTTTTTCCCAGAGGTTGGGGGGTGGGACTATAAGTTCCAACCTTCTTATCTCGTGGTTGATTCCAGTGGCAACCAGCTCCCATCCTTAGGGGCTTTCCAGAAGTCACCTCAATAACTCAGGTTAAAAGGTGCTTATTTTGAATAGTAAAAGATACCTGTAACATTCTATCACAAAATTATAAGGGTTTTAAGAGCTCTGTGCCAGGAATGGGAGGAATATCAAATACGTATTTCTTGTTATAAACCACAATATCACGGTGGAGAGGGATGAGTAGGCAAGAGGATGAGGGTGGAGGGTTCCCTCCCCATGGGCCAGTGGGAAGTTTAACCTGGAAAATTGTAGTAACAACTACCAAATAATAGCAGCTCTCACTTCTTGAGGATCTATCATGTATTAGTCATTAAATCAAATATCACATGTCCACTATTTTAAAATACAAAATAAATTAGTAGCTATATTTAAAATGCTTAATAAAGTGCCTGGTAGATAAGTGTTCGGTAAATGGTAGTTCCATTTTATAGGGGAGAAAACAGGTTCAGAGATATTAAGCAATTTCCCCAAGGTCACACAGTCGGTAAGTAGGCTTTCAAATCAGTCTGTCATGTTTCTATGTTCTCCTCTTTTGACAGCTACACTATAGTTTCAGAAATTGCAGGTCAATTTGGTGAGACATAAGCCATAAAACTGATTCTTTGAAAAAACCAATAAAAGTAAGAAACCAGAGAAAATCATAATCATGAAAAAAGAACATAAATGTACATTAGGAATGAAAAAGGCAGGTAGCCATTAATACAGAGAAGATTGAAAAAATTAGAAGAAAATACTATTTACAATTTTAGGCAAACAAATGTGGAAATATAGATGAAATAAATGATTACATAAACAAAACAACACCAGAAGAGATGAAAATCATACATGAATAGAAAAGGTTGTAAAATATCTATTCTCTGTCTTTGCAAAGGATATTCTAATAAACCTTCAAGGAACAAATAATTTCTAAGTTGTTCAAACTGCTTGAAAGTATAGAAAAAGGTGGAAGCTTCACAAGTCATCTTACTGGGTTCTGTTTTACTGGGGACGCTGATACTAGCACTTGGCAAATGTAGTGCCTTTCGGAAAGGAGGTGAGTTCAGGTATAGGGTTCTCATCCTAGATCTACATGTCCCACATATATGACCTTGGGTATATAATTGGGCATCTCCAAGCCTCAGTTTCTTTGTCTATAAAGTGAGAATGATAAGAGTACCTGTCTTACAGGATTGTTGTGCCATTGTGATAATCCATGTAAAGTGCTTGCAACATGTTAGTTGTAATTAAGAAAATAAAATTATAAACTTGTTCCACTTAGCTACGACAATCTTAAAAATATATCAGCAACCAATGAAGGCCAACAGTAAATAATAAAACAATAATACACCATGACAAAATCTAGTTTATTCTAGGAATGAAAGGAATGAAAGGTTGATTCAACCTTATAAAATCTAACAATATTATTTGTTACATCAAAAAAGAAACACACCATATAATCATCTCGACATAGGCAGAAAAAGCATTCGAGAAGTATGAAAAACCATTACTAATAAAAAGTAAACTAAAACTCGTTTATAGAGTTTTGATAAAAAGTATATTTCAGAAAATAAAACACTGTACTTATGGTAGAACAATAGAAGTCTCCTCATTAAAGTCAGGGACAAGAAAACAATGCCACCGTTACTGCTGTTATTTAATACTGTTTTAGGAGGCTTTGCCAGCGAAATAAAACAAGATGAAGAATTTTTTAAACATCAGTGTTGTTGGCAACAGTTATATTGTATGAAGGTTATATTGGATGGGAAATGTGAGCTGGTTAGGAGGCCCACCCCATGAATTATGTGATTATGGAGAGGTGGCAGTCCTGTACTGTCACAAGATGGCATCGACTCAAGCTTATCGCAATATTTCTTGATTGTGGTTGGCCATGATATATAATGTGGCAATGTATGGTGATGGCGATTGTGTTGGCAAAAGTTTCATTATGTCTGGTGATGGGGAAGATACCTCAGACCTCGTTGTCTTCAGGGGTTGACTTTTGTGAAATTGTGAGGTAATGGGGCATATAATAGGGCTGAAACATGTTTACATTGATTTCAGTAGTGTTATGAATGTGATTGTGTTCTTTTAGTTCACAGAACAGTGGACCAGACACTGGAAGGGACCTTTAAAGATTTTCTAGTTCAATCCATGCATTTTCCCATGCAGAAACTGAGTCAGAGTAACAACAAGCAAAGGGTTCCCAGCAGAGGGAGCATGAACTTTAGGTTGACAGGCTTCTGGCCCTACACTCCTCGGGCTGTGGGTGTCAGGGCTGCTCTGTGCCGGTTGCTTGGAGTGATGATTAGATGCTGTGGTTTGAAGGGTTTGCGTTTATAGTAGCCGTGGCTGATTCATGTCCTTAGAAGCAACTGTGACTTTATTTGTTGGCACATGTGGTCTCTCATTATTTTCCATCCCGTCCTCAACATCATCCCGACCCCGCATCTGATTTTCTCCCAGCGGCACCTGGGCACTTATCCAGACCAGCACTTCACCGAAGAGGCTCCACAGCGGAGCATCGCAGCCTTCCAGAGCCGTCTGGCCCAGATCTCACGCGACATCCGGGAACGGAACCGGGGTCTGGCGCTGCCTTACACCTACCTAGATCCTCCCCTCATCGAGAACAGCGTTTCCATTTAATCCCCTTCTCCTACCACCCTGGAAGAAAGGCCCAAGCATGAGGAGAGCCAGCTTCTACGGATCCTCCAGGCTCTTTCACCCTCTCTGTTCTCCATCAGCCTGAACTGTCTCCTCTGCAGGTGGGGACTTTTTCCACCCAAGATGGCTCTAGCATCATATGAAGTAGACCCTTAGCTCTGAGAGACCAGTACAGCAGTGCCCAGGGTGAGAAACTGCTGACTAAAATGAAACGCACAATAAACACTCCAAAAGGAAGGAACCTCATTTACCCCTTTCCCTATTTTGGTCAGCTTCATACTTCCTTCTGTCAAAATCTACCTCCTCCCATTGGGATCCCCAGCTCAGGACTCTGAGCTCTCCTTGCCAATCCTCCCCCATTCCCAAACTCTTTCTCTTTTTTCTTCCCTTTTTGTTTCTATGGTCCTCCAAGCCTAAGACTAACCAATCCAACTTCCTTCTCTGGAAGAGCCTGGAAGCTGGGCAAGAAATGATGTATGCCCTAGATCTGCCATGTGGTCCTCTCTGACCCCAGCATCTTTAAGGAAAGAGTTAGAATTAGATCCTAGCTTACCTGGACCTCTAGCTGCAGTTCTCAGGACCAGGCTTCCTGGCTTGGGTGTGTACAGGGTCTCTCCCCAGCTCTTGTTCCATCCACACTTCCACCCACCCCTTCCTTTTTTTGTTGCTGTTCTTGAGCCCAGTGAGTTCAATAAAAACCAACATATTTGGCTCCCATCTTGTTTTTGTTTTAATATATGCATGTGTGTATGTATGTAGGCAGGTGGAGTACAAGGGGGTTGGAGAAGGATGGAGCAGCAGTGAGTTCCTGGATCACCTGTTCTGGAGACAGGAAACCCCTCCTCCGTTCAACCCACCACCTAGCCAGGCCCTACCTTCCTGCTCACTTCCTAGAGAGCGTCATTCATCAGGGAGTGAAAGAATATTCAGATTCAAGGGGCTGATAGGAAAAAGTAGGTATTTTACAAAGCCTGAGAATCCAACTTCTGAGTGAGGATTGTTAGTGTTGCCACTAAGATTCGGTTCCTCTTCTGGACTCATGGAAGACTCAACCTCTAGCTCTTTTATGGATGGGTGGAGTCACAGATGAGTTTTGGCTAATGAGCTATGAGCAGAAGTAATGCAGGTCATCTCCAGGCTGGAGCATTTAATTACTCTCATGACCCCTTCATAGTTTTCTTCTTTCTGCCTCTGCTGTTCTAGAACCATGTGTTGAGATGGCACTTCCAGCAACTTCTGCCTCTGAGGGACTGATCAGATCAGAGGTCCCTGCTGACCTGAGTTGGACATAGAGCTGAGAAATTTTTTTGGGTTAAATTATTGAGATTTTGGGATTGTTGTTGCAGCATAATCTAGCCTATCTCGACTGAAACAGATGGTAATCTGGGGAGTCTTACGTTCTCCCTTCTGGCCCTGTAACCCTTAAATATAGACTTGTGCAGCCCTCACGTCAGTTATCGGTATCTTTCTCTCTAGCCACTCAACACCTTCTTGTTTCCTACTTCCCAAGACTTCAGATCCAGCCCCCTTACCTCCTTTGCCTCTTGTGTCAAATTCTGTGACTGACCAAACTCTGCTCATAGGCTCTCTCTGGCCAGTCACATTACCTGGGATGGAAGTGGGGGCAGTTAAAGGTCCGATTTTACTTCTCGTACCTGCATCCTGGGAGAAGAGAATCCCCATGTCATGGTGCTTGAAGAGGTATGTTTAGTGACATCTCACTTGCAAATTCTAACCTAAGTATGTAGCCCAAATCACCAGATGTTGTCCATTTTAAAAGAAAATCAAAGGACTAAGTGCCCCCTAGTGCCCAGGAAGACTGCAGCAGAAGCTGGATTTGCGTACCTTTCAAATCTGAGCTTTAACTTAGACCAGTAGGACCTGCATATGCTGTAGGGATGTCAGGGCACACTTAGGCATCCCATGCCTCTAAGAGGATAAACATTCTTTGGCCTGCACCAAAGTGAGCATTAGGAGGCATGTCCATCTTAAAAACTCCCAAGAGCCGGAAAGGGAGGGCCCAGGATGGATCGCTGTAATCTGGTTTCCCAGAAAGCCAGCTTGGAAGGAGATTTATTGAGGAGACACACGCAGCAGCATGTAGGATTCTGCCCAGGCTCTGGGCACCTCTGGGAACGGATGTGGGGAAGGGGCTCATGTAAAGCTTGAGCCCTGTCAAATGGGGGTGCTTCCTCTAGCTTCTACTTTGACCTCTCTATGCTTTTTGGTTAGTCTGGAAGGCATAGTGAAAAGCACACCAGCCCTCTTTCTTCAGCTGGCCTTGAGCAAGTCCTTCAGCCTCAATGGCCCAAGTCTGTCAGATAAATGTGAGAGACAAGAAGACTTGAAAAGTCCCTCCGACATTTACATTCTAGGATCTGCTTGTCTCATGTCTCATGACACTGTTTTTGACATTGGGGAAGCAGCCATGAACTCCCTTGGCACTATGCCAACCTCCACTGGTTTATAGAGGGTCAGACAACAAATGCATAAAGAAACACACAAAGAAATAATTCCTTTCAGATTGTTGTAGTGCAGTCAGGAGATGAAACCAGTGAGTTAGCATGACTGGGGGTGGAAGATAGGGGGAAACTTTAGATCTGGTGGTCAGGGAAGGCCACTCTGAGGAGTGACAGTTGAGCTGAGACCTTGATTGCAAGAATAAAACACTTGGGACAGCTTGGGGGAAAGGTGTTACAGACCAAGGACAGGTAAGCACAAAGGCCCTGATGAGCATGTGTTTGAGGAATGCCGAAAAGGCCAGAGGGGCTAAAACAAGGAGACCAAGGGGGCTGGATAAAAGCTGGGTCATACATGGTCCTGTAGTCCACGGTAAGTCCTTGGACTTGATTCTAAGGGTAACATTTTATTAAGCTCTGGTGAGTTTTAAGCAGATAAGTGACCTGATTTGATTTTTTAATCTGTGTCCCAGGGGTGTGGGGCTTCAGGGGTTTCTCTTTGCTTTGCAGAGCTTGGGGTAGGGCAAGGTGTGTGTATGTGGATGCCCCAGCAGTGAAGACTCGACTTCCTGTGTGGGTGGCCCATTGTGAGCCAACCCTGAAAGTTCTCATCCTTTCCAGGGGCCTCCCCTGCTCTCTGGGTCCACCCCTGGTCCAGGAGAACCAGTTCTTCAGCCCAATGAGCACTTACCCGGAATCATGTGTCCACATTTTGGTTGTAATGGGGAATGCCCTATTGACATCCTCATGCCTAAACCCCTTCATGTCCCTAGCCACGTTCAAAACCCCACCATCCCCATTTCCATCCGTTTCCCTCAGGAATCTAATTCTCACTCCAGACTTAAGTATAGCCACCACTCCTCTTTGCTGGGAGAGAGGGACTGGCTGTGGGGAGACTTACTGACAGTGAGTTATGACTTGAAGAGGCAGCTTTTGGGGGGCGGTGGTAGATTCCCTTCCCACCATTCGTGGTGACACCTAAACTCTTCTACACCATCAGCTCCCTTTCCTGTTTTCTCAAGGTTCTCTCTCCCCCTACCCCCTGGTCACCTGTGTGTCCTTGCCTCTTCTCTATTCCTACAGAGTGATCTTACCACTAGAGTAGAAGGTTAAAGCTGGGCCTCTTACTCCTCTACCTCAGGACCCTGTGTCCCTGAGAAGCTTGGAGGTAAAGTTTATCAAGTCCCTGACCCTCTATTTCCACTCCACTCCATTCTGCTCCTCACCAAGCCTTAGCAGCTCCCTGGGGACACAGTCTCTAGGGAAGGAAAGTGGCTAGAAAGCAGGAGTCTGGAAGAGTTTGCAAAGAATTTGCATCATTAGGCTCCTAGCATTCCCTAAGAGTCATCAGGATAGCTGAGCAGAGCCCAGGAGGGTGGGCCTAACCATCTTGACAGCTTCATCCTCAGCGGGACCAGTACAGTGCCAAGCGGATGAGACAGCCTTGCCAGTCACCCAGAGTGGGGGCATGACCTTCATCCCTTTACCCTTCATCCCCAGCCTTCTCTCCTATCTTGCTGTCATCCCCCTTCACACACATACCACTCCCTGCCCCTCGACTCACCTTTGCCCCAATCTACCTCGCCTCTCTGAATCTTCACCCAAATTCCAACCCAATTGTTAATATAGTTCATAATCCTGACCTTGTCCTCATTACTAACCCATCTAATCATTAAGAATCATGTTTCAAGAGTCTCCCATGTGCCAGGTATTGTGCCAAGAGTTGTGGAGAAAACCAAACCAAACGACAAACTGTCTAATCTAATGGGGAAGACAGACATTAGTCAGACATGTTAGCTACGGTGCTGTGAGAGCCATTACTAGTTAAATTTGACCTTCCTTGATGAAGCAATTCTCAAGCTAAGATTAGAAGGAAGAGGAAACATTAATCAGGTCCAAGAAGTAGAGGAAGACAGCATATGCAAAGGCCCCGTGGTTGAATGGGGGTTGACCTCACTTCCTTCACATCTTAACTCAAAAGTCCTTTATCAAAAAGCTCCTCCCTGGCTCTAAAGTTTGCTTCCTTATACTTTATATTGTCGATCCCTGCTTTGTTTTTTCTCTTCAGCACTTATAACTATTTAATAAACATTTAATTTACTTGGTTATTAGGTAATATTGTCTGTTCCCACACTACAATGTAAGCTCTAGGAGGGAGGGCAGAGACTTGCTTTGGTTACATTGAATTCTTAGAGTCTGACACAGTGCTGTGCACATAGTAGGGGCTCCATTAGGATCTGCTTATAATGAATGAAAGGCACCTAGTCCCAGACAGAAGAGAGCAAAGGGGAACGTGGTGGGGGATGAGACCTATAAGGTAGGAGGCTATGGAGGAGTCATATGAAGGGATGATATCATTATCTCAAAAGCAAGAAGGAGCCACTGCCAGTCTTGAGTTAGGCTTGGAGGGGTTGAATGGGGGTGACACAGCTTTTGGTCGTAAGAGGGTGATTTCACTCACTCACTCCAACCATAACCCTATCCCTAAGCTCAACCTGAATTGCAATCTCATCCCTATTCCTTACTCAATCTGGAACCTACTGGAACATTCTCTCCATCTCAGAATCTGAGCTTCCATTGGCCCTGACTTGGCCCAGGCACTTTGTGACCTTCCTTTGATGGTGAAAGAAGGGTGCCAGCAGGGAGGAAACCTGGGTTGGTGCTTCCTGGTTGGCAGGAGCTGCCCCGGGAGGCAGAAGGAAAGAGGGCAGGTCTGGAAAAGGGGGATGGGAATGTGACTCTCTCCTTACTCTCCGTGGGTCCCAAACGTTATCTGCTGAGAGTAGAACTCTGAGCCTCTCTCATAATATAATCTTAGTCCAAACATCTCCCTAAACTCAGATCTATTCAGTCCTCATGGCTCTGGCTTCTGTGATTCTATCAGAAACTAACCCCCAATTTCGACCCCCTTTCCACTCCACATTTATTTTCTTTAGAACACTTAATATCCAAACAAATTATTATTTACTGTTTCTTGTCCTTCTCTCCCAGCTTCAGTAAGCACTGTGTGTATCTAGAACAGTGCCTAGAACAGTGCCTGAAATGCTGTCTCCTGAATGAATGAAGACATAGAGGAATGAATGTCCTGGTTCCTGACAAACCCAGTTCTATTGGAGCCCAACCCTGATTCCAACCCTTTTCCTAGCTTCATTCTTTTTGTTTCTTTCTTTGGAGATGAGGTGGTGGAGGTGAGTACTTTATAAAATTGAGGGATAACATAGAGTAAAATGCATATAGTTCCCTATATACTACCCATATCAAGATAGAGACCATTTCTAGCTCCCTACATGACACTCCCATTCCAGAACTACTCACTAGTCTTACTTCTATAAGAATCACTTGGTTTGGCCTGTTCTTAAACTTCATATCAATGGAATGATAGGGCAGGTACTCTATTATGTCAAGCTTCTTTCATGCAATATAATTTTTGTGAGATTCATCCGCATCATAGTTCATTTTTTTAATTGCTGAGTAGGATTCTATGTTATGATTATACCACAAATTACATATCCATTCTTTAGCTTAGTTCTTGTGTCCCGAATATATTCCAACTGTCTTTTCCTTTTGTTGTCAACTCCAACCTCAACTGATTCTGGCTCAGCAGGAAGCAACAAATCCCCCTACTTCCATCCTGATCACTTCTCTCTGGAGCCTCTCTGCTTCCTAGGGTCTCTGAGCTCTAGCTTCAACACGCACTACCTTTCACTTCATGGGCTTTGGGCCCTGGGGCAGAAGGATGGGCCACTCTTCCCACTGCTGCCACTACCTGCTCCATTTCCCATAGAGAAATGGCCAGGCAGCAGGCCGGCTGCAGAGCGAGTTTGTGCTGCACCCTCCCCCCTAGTCCCCGCCCACTGGGGGCCCCAGAACCAATGCAAGTAACCCACTGCCCATGGCTCTGCTTAGCAGAGGTACCCAGCTCTGCAGCTCATGGGGGCGGGCAGAAGGAAGGAGCTTATTAGACCAGATACAGATCTGGGGGCCCCACCCAGAACCCTCCCTCTACTTCCGTGGGGCCCTGACTCAGGCTGGATTGGCTTCCCCACCCTGAAGTCTCCTTCATCCAAGGCATCTTCCATCCGCCCTCTCAGAGGCAGGCCCAGCTCTTTGCCTCCTGTTCCTCCCTGCCAACTCCCAGAGGGCTTGTAGCCCAGAAGCCTGCTCACCCGCCAGGAGCACGGCCTTGCGCCAGCCTGCTTGGCTGCCATCAGACCCGCCAAGGGCAAAAGCTTCTCCACGCTCTGGGCTGCTGGGGGCCAGTCATCCTTGCCTCACCTTGCTACCTTGGGAGGCTGGCCCTTTCTACTCCTCTCTGTGTTTGGCTTCCTATACCTGACTCGGATCCCTGTGCAGCACCCCAGTGTTTGGGATTGAGCTCCCCCTCCTGCTTCCTGAAGAGCAGCCATGGCCACTTACAAAGTCAAGGTGGCCACAGGTACTGACTTATTTTCAGGAACTATGGATTCCATCTCACTGACCATCGTCGGGACCCAAGGAGAGAGCCATAAGCAGCTGCTGAACCACTTCGGGAGAGACTTTGCAACTGGGGCAGTGAGTGTGTATATGTGACTACATATGAACGTGGGTGGTGTACGTATGTGAGCATGTGTGTGTGTGTGTGGTCTATGTGTGTATATGTGTGAGTGTGGTATATGTGTGTGTGTTGTGTAAATGTGGTGTATGTGTGACTGTGTGTATATGTTAGTATGTGTGGTGTATGTGTGAGTGTGTGTGAGTGTATGAGCTGTGTGTGTATATATGTGTGAGTGTGTGTGTATGTGTCTGGGGAGCATGAGGAGGGATGGGCGTGTATAGAGGAGGGGGACACAGCTCGGCCAAGAAGGTCGGGGAGCTCTGGGAGACATCCGAAAGCAGTGGGGCTCCAATGATGGCTCTGGATGTCCCTCACCCTAGAGACCTGGCACCGCATCCTGTCTGTGGGTCATCCTTCTTCATCCCTGGTCTGTCATTTTTCACCCTTTTTTGGTTATTCCTCATCTCTCTCCCCTTTTCTTACTTCTCTCTTTCTCCCTCTTCCTCTCTCTCATCACTCAACCCACATCCCTCATCTCTCAACCTGCTCTCACTCCCTTTACTTCTCCTTCTTCCTCATCCCTTTTCCACTCCCACTTCCCTTATCCTTTCTCGTTTTCTCTCCCCCCCGCCAACCCAATTCTTCTCTCTCCTATTCTTACTCAGTCTTCCTAAGTAAAGGTGCATCATAACTGGATTAAATTCATATTGGAGTCTCTGTGATTTCAAATGACATCAGACCAGTCTGTCCAGTGGGAGCTTGCCTGTTCTATGATGGAAGGTGCCCTTTGCTGAGCCCTCAGCCCTCAGACCTGATTTTGAGTCAGGTCCAGTCATCTGTTGCTATGTGACCTCAATAAGTCACTCTGATTATGTGGCCATTTCTGAATCGTCGTATCTTTATTGATAAATGGTAGAAAAGAGCTAGCTGGACCACATCTGCCCACTCTAAGACTAGGAGTCTACAGGAGACCTCATCTTGCCTCTCACTTGCACACATTCACTTGGGCCCCGTTATACAACAGCCCCAGGGGGTCTGCATGGCTCCTGCAGCCTCAAATGGCTGGGGATGTGGGTGGGAAGATGGGACTTCAGGAGCTGAAGGTGAAGAGAGGGAGGTTCTGGGTCCTGCCTAACCCTGAGTAGATGGGTCCATTAGGGGACAGTCAGTTTAGAGGGGTGGGGGAGAAGCCAAAGATCAGGTCACCCCAGTCCAGGGAGGTGAGCATCTCCTAGCATGAGCAGGGCCTGGATCAGGGGCCAGACCAATAGGAGGCCTGAGAAGCTGAGGTCAAGTCCTGCATACTCAGTTGGCCCTGTGTCCTGCCCAGGTGGATGAGTACACTGTCCAGTGCCAGCAGGACCTGGGGGAGCTCATCATCATCCGCCTATACAAGGAGCGCTACTTCTTCTTTCCCAAGAACTCCTGGTACTGCAGCTACGTACAGATCTGTGCACCCAATGGCCGCATCTACCACTTCCCCGCCTACCAGTGGATGGATGGCTATGAGACTCTGGCACTCCGGGAGGCTACAGGCAAGCCCTCACCACCCCATTTCATGTCATTTCATGTCAGGCCTCTTGCCCTAGCTAAGCTACCCTAAGATGACCACTCTGGGCTCCCCACAAGCCAGCCAGGTACCAGCTCCACAGGGACTCCCAGGAACGCCTGCTACTCTTACACATCACTTTAGTCATTGCTGCCTTTCTGGGTCCAGCCCAAGCTGTACCCTGAGGAACAGAAATGGATGAGGCATGGGGCTACCCTTGGGATCTCAGGCCCCCAGGTTCTGCCTGAAGACAGGTGTGCTCTCCTTTACTTCTACCATCCTTCCCGGGACTCCCATGGGCTGCCCAGCTCTTCTAAAAAGACCCCTTGCTACTCTGGGTATAGGCCTCAGGACTCTGATAGGGTGCTCTATTTATGTCAAAAGTGTGTCCTCCTACTCCAAAAAGACTCCATGTTACTCCAGCAGGGGTCTGTTACCGTAATGAGATGCCTTGTTGCTCTAATCAATTGCCTGAGTACTCCAACTGCTTGCTGCCTTGTTGTTTCATTAAGAAAGCTGTTAGTTCAACAGTTCTTCACAGTACTATAACAGGAGGCCTTGTGACTTGTTATAATGCCCTGGGTTTCTAACTGAGCATCTTTTAGACTGATGGGATGTTCCATTGCTCCAAAGGATGCCCTGTTACCACAATAGGACACCTAATTTCCCTAACAGGACTCACTGCTCTCTCAGTCTCTTCTTTATCCAGTAAGGCTCCATCTCGCTCCAGTAGGAAACCTTGTTACTCATACAGACTGTTGGTGTTTTCCTTGGTGGCCCAGCTATTTTCCCAGTTGCTTGGTTCCTATGGAAGAAGGACAAGACCTGAGTGCCTGAGCTTCTTATGTCTAATTCTGCCAGAGCTCTTGTCTGGCAGGCTTGGCCAGCTTCCTAATATGTGGCTGCTATATGGGGGTGAAGGCCTGTCCTCTTTTGTCACTCTGGCTCCGCCACCCGAGCTTCTGCTGGCCTCCCATGAGGTGGGTGAGAGGGAAGGGCAGAGCTGCGGGGGGCCCAGGGTGCTAGAGCTCCATCCTCCCCACAGCTGACCACCCCTCTTCCAACTCTCATTTCCCTGTGGTGAGAGCCTTTCCTTGGGAGCAGGGGAATTGGGCCTGAGGTGGGGCAATGAGAGGCAAGAACAGAGGGCAGCAGGCTTGGGGGAGGGTGGGGAATCCAAGGAGAAGGTCTCACAAGGGATACTGAGCATCTTCCCACAGTGATAGGTCTGAGTGGTATTGAAGCAGGAGACAGACAGGCAGGGTGACACTGGGGTGGCTGGGCAAGAATGGGGTTGGGTGGGGCAGCTACCACGTAACACCAGGGCAGGGAGACTTGAGTCACCTGCTGGGTCCTTGGTAAAGTAAGGCTCCCATCCTGGGGATGAGGCTGAGCTGGTGTTCTGAGTTTCACAACTCCAGGGGGTACTGTTCACCTGGAATACTAAGGCAGCTGGAGGAAGGAGAGGCTGGCTAAAGAGGCCTTGAGGGAAAATAGCGGGGCTACAGTGATAGGCCCCTTCATCCTGGATTACCAACCAGGATGCTGAAGGAAGACAGGCCTGGGTTTGGATCTTAGCTCCCCCATGTACTAGCGGACATCTGGGTCCACTGCAAAATTCTTCTAAGCCTCAGTGTCCTCATCCCAATGGGGCTAATAACAGAAGCTACTTCTAGGGGTGATGTGAAAATCCAAAAAGACAACCTCTAAAAGGAGTTTTAAAAAGGCTTAACAACTATTGGTGGTTATTAGTGGGTGGGATCAGAAGTATATTGCCTTGGTTCAAATCCGAGTTCACTGCTTTCTATGTAATAGTAACTGTTTTCTCCTTGTAAAATGAGCATGACGATGTTGTCCCTTAGCTGAATCTGTGAGGGCGAGAGGTCTTTTGAAATTCAGATTTTATTTTGAAATCTGTGTAAACATGCATACATATAAATACGTACTTTATATATTAAGATACATACATATCTTTGTCTCTCTGTATCTTCTGTATATACTCACACACCACATATTATGTGATATATCTACCAGGGCACCCTTTAATCAAATATAATAATATCTTTGCAGCAAAAACTATGAATAGTTGCACCAAATGAGTTAAATACTGTCTATAGCCTCAACTAAATTTTGAGCAGGTTTTTCTGACCAGGGAATTTTTGCCTAACTTTGGAAAAAACCAATCAACCTGACATGCATAGCCTTTGGATTTTGGAATTGTGGAAAGCAGTTTGTGAGCCTATAACATTTGTCACCTGCCTCATAAGGCTGCTCTTGTGTGACATAAATTATTAACATAAGGAAAGTGTTTAGAAAGTGCTCCAGACCTAGTAAGTGCTAAATAACTGATATTTCAGTAGATATGGAAGAGGTACCTCCCTACAGCAGCAGGGCCCAGCTTGAGGGGTAGAGAGAGGGGGAAGAAGGTGGTACCTGATCCTTTCTTCTGAGTTTTGGGGAGGAGACTCACCCTCCCTCTCCCAAGGTGGACTTCCCAGACCCGACCTGGGAGACAGAAACGGAGTTCTGATGCCTGAAGTGGGCAGGGACAGGCAGAGGCCAGGGGTCTGACCTCGAGCCCCCTCTTTGGAATCCCCGCAGGGAAGACAACGGCAGATGACACACTCCCAATCCTTCTGGAGCACCGACAGGAGGAGATCAGAGCCAAGCAGGACCTCTACCAGTGAGGGGAGGGTGGCAGAGGCTGAGGGTGGTTGGGGGCCAGTGATGGCTTTGCCTTATGTCACTCAGTTTGGTTCATTGGCATTAGGGCCCATCGTCTTGGCTTCTCTTTGCAGCTGGAGAGTCTTTGTTCCCGGCCTGCCCAACTACGTGAACATCCCCAGTTACCACCCTCCTGTCCGGAGAAACCCCAACCGGCCTGAGTAAGGACCTGAGGCTGCCCTGGGGCTCCCTCCCATGACAGACTCCTGGGCTCTGCCCCCTTCTCAAGCCCTGGACCCCAGGTTCCCAGCTTGGCACTCTTTCTCCCAGGTGGAATGGCTATATCCCTGGATTCCCGATTCTCATCAACATTAAGGCCACCAGGTTCCTGAACTCAAATCTTCGCTACTCCTTCATCAAGACAGCCTCCTTTTTTTTTCGCCTGGGACCCATGTGAGTGTGTGCGGGGTGGGTAGGGAGCAGGGGTGAGGGCTTCTGTGAAGATTGCCCCTCTTCCTCTGCTCCAGGCTGGCATCTACCATAGCCCCAAAGGTTGGAATTAGCCAGGAAGGCAGAGGGAGCTGAAAAGATATGCCAGAGAACCTGAGAGGTAGAAAGACCTTGGGCTGAGGGCTTGGGAGACCCTGAGGCCCAGAGATGCAGAGAACAGTGACTTTGAGACTCAGAGACCTAGGTGGTATAGGGCACCTCTGCCGTGGTCCTAGTGGGCACTTGGCAACCTCTCTGATGGCCTTCCCATCGAATTCTATCTCCTAGGTCACTGAAGTTGAAACTCCAGGGCCTGTTGGACTGCAAACAGTCATGGAAGAGACTGAAGGACATTAAGAAAATTTTCCCTGCCTACAAGTCTGTCATCTCCGGTATGGGGTGGGACATCCCGAATGGAATATGGGGAGTCCAGTGATCTCTGGCGGAAGGAACTCAGAGCAGCATCCGAGAGGCAGGACCGTGACTTTGGGGGGCAGTAGGGTGGGAGTTGCAAGCAAACCTGAGGTAAGAGTCGCCCTCTGGCGGCTCCTTGGAAACTGTCACCCTGGGCCCCTCCGGCCGCTCAAGGGGAGGCTGGAGGCTTCATTTTCCTTGCAGGTGTCCACTGCCTTCCTCAGTCCCGGGCCTTGGCCCTATGCCTTTCTATCCCAGAGGGGGACCAGGTCGCATCATGACGCTCCCGTGCCATCTCTCTAGAGTATGTGGCGGAACACTGGAGAGAGGACAGCTTCTTTGGGTACCAGTACCTCAATGGCATCAACCCAGGCTTGATCCGCCGCTGTACACAGATTCCAGACAAGTTCCCGGTCACTGACGACATGGTGGCCCCATTCCTGGGCGAGGGAACTTGCCTCCAAGCAGAGTTGGAGGTGAGGCCTGGTTGGGGAGAGACCCCCACAGCCTCCTGGCTTTCTCCTTTTTCCCAGGTATCCCTGTTTCTCCCCACCTCTGCTGCCCACAGAGAGTTCCACTCCCACCTGCATACCCCACTTAGTTCCTAGCCAACCCCTGCATCTGGGGGGCCAGGGCACTCTGTACCCAAAGTGTGGGCCATGGGTGCCCTGTGTTGGTGCCTACCTGCCCACTCATCGTGGTTCTCCTCCAGAAGGGGAACATTTACCTGGCAGACTACCGCATTTTGGAGGGCATCCCCACCGTTGAGCTCAATGGCCAGAAGCAATACCAATGTGCCCCCCTATGCCTGCTGCACTTTGGCCCGGAAGGGAACATGATGCCCATTGCCATCCAGGTGCCTGGGGTGCAGGGGCCACCACTATGTGAACGTGTTGCCAGTGTGTGACCATCTGTATGTGCACGAATGTGTGTGCGTACTTATGTGAGTGTGTGGGCCTGTGTGTGTACATGTATGCCCCTATCTGTGTGTATGGTGACCAGGTCAGCCTGTGTATGTACGTGTGTGTGCGCATGTCAGCCTTATGTCCTTGTGTGTGCACCTATTTGTGAGAGTTTGTCCCTGTGTCTGCATCTGAGAATATACTTATACTTACGTATATCCCTATGCGCGTGTGTGGCTAGTGGTGAGCTTGGTGTGTGGCCCTGTGTGTAAGTCTTGGTTTGAGTCTCTGTGTGTCCCTACATGTGCACATCTGTGTGCTGCCCATGTGCTACCCATGTATAAACTTGGATTTCTATGGGTGCACCTATGTATAGAGTGTGCATACTGTATTTATAAGCACAGATTCACTGAGCTAATCAGACTTAGCTGCTGCTTTGAGAGTCGGGTCTGGCAGAACTGAGGTGCTTCCTTCCCAGAGGTCTCCATTAGGGCCATGTCCAAATTAGAAAAATCACTCTTCTGGAGGGGATCAGTCAAGCCCTGATGCTCCTGACTTGTTAGTAGAACAGCATAGGCTAGATTTCAGTGACTTCCCCTGCCCCCAGGGAGCTGGGTACCCTGTGCAACGTACAACCTGCACAGCTGAATGTGGCAGCTGTGGGGCTGAGATAAGAAAGGCTTCTCAGAGGAGGTGGCTCGTGCGCTGGTTCTTGAAGAATCAGTGGGAACTGCCAGGTAGAGAAAGGGATAGGGGAAGGTACGATAGGCAGTGGGAATAGCAAGAGCAAATGTGAAGAGGAAGAAAAGGTTCTGGTATGTTCAGGGGACCAGAGGGACTGGAGTATAGGGGGTGGAGATTTTTACCTCCTCAGAGTCCCCTTGGTCTCCCTCCTGTAGTGGGGGCCCTTGTATGTGTGTGTCTCTGCCCTCACCTAACCCTCCCTCCTTCCCCACCCCCAGCTTGGCCAGACCCCTGGGCCCAATTGCCCCATCTTCCTGCCCAGTGACTCCGAGTGGGACTGGCTGCTAGCCAAGACGTGGGTACGCAACGCTGAGTTCTTCTGCCACGAGGCCATCTCACACCTCTTGGGGACCCACCTTATTGCTGAGGCCTTCTGTCTGGCTGTGCTGAGGCAGCTGCCCATGTGCCACCCCCTCTACAAGGTATGGACTTGGGTCAAGGGACTTCTGTGAAGCATAATGCTGTCACCTGGCCACAGAAAGCCACTGCTTGCTCAGCAGTCTGAGGAATTCTAGTTAGACTTGGGGAGACAGCTGGGGGCCCACAAAAGAGGGCTTAGGGTAGGGACTTTTCAAAGTGAAAGGGTCTCATGTTGCAGAAATTGGGTTGCCGAGGTCCTTTTGAGGGTAACTTCAGTTTTCCCTCATTGTTCTCCTTACTTTCTCTCACAGCTCCTCATCCCCCACACCCGATACACCATCCAGATCAACAGCATTGGGCGGGCTCTCCTGCTCAATGATGAGGGCCTCACCGCCAGGGTAAGACTTCAGCTCCCAAGCCCAGCAAGATATTTGGTTTCCTTCTGGCCTTTATAGTTAGACTAAAACCTGGACTTCCCACTTGCCTTTAGATCATGCAGGGGCATGGACAGAGGGGACTGGTTAAAGTGGCTGCTACGTCCACAAGGGCACTGAGGCAGGGGCTGGGTCTGCGGGCTGGCATGTGAGGATTCCTGGGGCAGGGCAGGCTGGGAGGGGGTTAGAGGAGCACTCACTATGTGTGAGGCAGGTGTGAGCCTCAGCGGGGAGGACTTGCAGAGACCTCGCCGGCACCAGTGTCTGCTTCCTCCCTGACCAGGCTACATCCCTGGGCCTGAAAGGCTTTGCGGAGGTGATGGTTCGGTCTCTGTCAGAGGTTACCTATGACAGCTTCTACCTCCCCAATGACTTTGTGGAGCGAGGGGTTCAAGACCTGCCAGGATACTATTACCGCGACGACTGCTTAGCAGTATGGGATGCGCTGGAAAGGTAAGGTCGGGACAACAGTGGGTGGCACTCAGGGTGGATACCCTGGGATGTTGGAGGTGGCACAGGGACCCTTTAAGTACCTGAGCTTGGGTCTGGCGCCATCTTCTGATGTTGGCAAGCCACCGCTGCCACCTCTGCCCCACAGGACTTGTTTATGCACAGGCTTGGGGCAGCTCTGGGGCCAAGGCATTCTGGGGAAGGCGGGAGCAGCACAATCGGGGAGGTCAAGGTCCAGACTGAGGCCTGTCCTCTGGTCAGGTATGTGACAGAGATCATCACCTACTATTACCCATGTGACGCAGCCGTGGAGGGTGACCCAGAATTGCAGTCCTGGGTGCAGGAGATATTCAAGGAGTGCCTACTAGGGCGTGAAAGCTCAGGTATGGGCCTGGACACATAGGCATCCAGCAGGGGCCTGGGGCTATGGGGTGGGCCCACCTGGGCTGGGCTGAAGCATGTCTTATTGAGGGCTAAAAGAAGCCAATCACTACCTGAAAATTTTGACAAGGCCCTTCCTTGTCCCTTGGAGCAGCGCCATCTCAGAGAGTTTGGGAAAGAATGCATGGCTGGCTATTGGTTCCTGTCTGAGCTCAGAGGCTTTGGGTCATCTCTGTAGAGACTTACAGAGGTCCCAGTTCCCCACCTCAGAAACAAATCTTTGTGGACTGGGGAGCTGGTGGAGAGCTAGCAGGCTCTAGAAGGGAAGGAGAGCTCCTGAGGTCATGCCACTTGGGCACCCACTCAACAAGTATTTAGTGAGCATCTGTGATGTGATGAACACTGCTGGTTACTGGGGAGGCAAAAGGGAGCAAGACAGGTGAAGGTGTTGTCCTCAAGAACTTCAGTCTTGGGGAGGGTGGTCTGCTCAAGTAAAGGCATAGTTACACTATAGCAGGACTGGCGCAGTTTGTGGGGAGGACAAGAGCCCAGGGGAGGTACCTAACCGAGCTTGGGGAGGGGTGGTGGGTAGAGTGGAAGAGGGGTAGCAGTAAGCTAAGAGTTAGCTGAGATCATAGCTAAGATCTGCAAGATGAGGAGATTAACAGTGAGATGACAGAGGTGGGATTGGAGAGTTCTGGGAGCTGCTGATAGGTCCCTGCAACTAGAGCTGGGGAGCCCAGCAGCTCCCCAGTCCCAGTTGGGGCTAAGGCTGAACTCATGAGTAGTGGCTGGGTTGTAAAATGGTTAAGGAGTTTGGAATTACTCTGAGTGCCAGAGGGAGCTATGGAGGCGTTTGCAAGGAGATCAGATTTGTATTTTAGAGTATCAGGCTGCACCGGCAGTCAGGAGACAGTTTGGGGAGCTGCTGTAGTGTCCAAGGGGGAAGTGACAGGAACCCGGCAAGGGTGGGGATTGTGGGGACACAGAGAATCCCAGAAAGAGTTGGGAAATAAAAATGACAGGACTTGGTGACTGGTTTGAATTTGGCAATGGAGGCTAGATTGGGGGAGGGAGGGGCCAAAGGTGACTCCCAGGTTTAGAGTTTTTGCAATTGGGTAGATGGCACGTGTCACTCCTTGAGCTGGGGGCCTGAAAGGAGGAGCAGTTTGGGGATGAAGATAATGGGTCTGGTTTGACTGTGTTGGACTTTTAGATCCAGGAGTCACCATGGCAATCAGGGCTGGCTGCTTATGTAGGACAATAGGGAGAGAAGTTAGCAGCTTGGTTAGGTATCAAATCAAGAGTCAGGTTACTGAGAAATCTATATGAAGTGAGCAGAGTCTCAAAAGAAGTGTACATGTGACGGAGTGGATGAGGAGCTGTGCGGAGTCAGGGCAGGGAAGCTAGGATTCTTTCAAAGCCTTTCCCCTGCTGAGACCTGGGACCAGAGAGGTCCCCCTAAGGAGCTGGAGGAGAGATCTGAGGGTCTCATCTCAGGCAGGTGCCTTGAGTAGCCCTGTAGAACATCTGAACAAGGCCAGTTGAGGCCCCTCCCCAAAGCTTGTGTTTTGAACTGGGTTGTGGCCACAGGAGAGCCAAGCAGGCAGGATGGGGGCAGGGATGTAGCAGCTTGAAGTGTTGGCAAGACAATTTGAGCTGAGTTTGGTTGAGTCCTTTGCGGGTCAGCCAGAACCAGGGCAGGACTGATGCTGCCCAGGCCTTCTCTTTCCCCTCAGGCTTCCCCGTGTGCTTGCGAACAGTGCCTGAGCTGATCCGATATGTTACCATCGTCATCTACACTTGCTCTGCTAAGCACTCAGCTGTCAACGCAGGGCAGGTACCTGTGCTCGCCAGCGCCTGCCCCAATCCCTGCCCCAGACCTAACTTTAGTCCTAGTCCTAACCTCAAACCCAACCTCTGCCATGATCCCTAGCCTAACCTGTCTCAATCTGAGTCCTAGCATCAATCCCAACCTCAATTTAAACTCGAGAGACCCCGGGTGCTCTCTGACCCAGAACCCCTCCTCTACTGCACCTCCAGCTGGAGTTCACCTCCTGGATGCCCAATTTCCCATCAAGCATGCGGAACCCACCGGTGCAGGCCAAGGGGCTGACCACTCTGGAGACCTTCCTGGACACATTGCCAGATGTGAAGACCACGTGCATCATCCTATTAGTGCTCTGGACACTCAGCCGGGAGCCTGACGACAAGGTGACCTGTGGCCTCAGGGTGCAGATGGGGGTGGGGGAACCCTGAGCATAGGCAGGGGGCCAGAAGCTGGGGAGCCAACAAAAGAGGAGGGTGTCAAGGGAGAGAGACAGGGGCAAAGAGGCTCCTGAAGGGGAAGGGCAAAGGGGTGGGGGCCTGCTGTGTCCCAGTGGCTTGTTTCTTTGCCCGCAGAGGACCCTGGGCCACTTCCCCGACATTCACTTTGTGGAGGATGTCCCACGGAGGAGCATGGAGACCTTCCGCCAGCGCCTGGCCCAGATATCACACAACATCCGCCAACGCAACAAGTGCCTCCCCGTTCCCTACTACTACCTGGACCCCGTGCTGATCGAGAACAGCATTTCTATCTAGGATGGCCCTTCTCTCCTCACCTCTCCCTGTCCTGCACGCAACTATTTTCAAAAAAAAAAAAACAAAAAAAAAAACAAAAAAAAAAACAAACAAAACAATAACAAAAACACTTCAAGCAGAAGCCTTGGGTCTGTCAGTGGGCTTGGCTGTTTAGTGGATGGGAAGGTGAGGGTTAGGGGAGGGAAGGGGTGGCATCGCGGGACATGGGCAAGCTAACAAGGCAATGCTGTTCACCACTGCAGGGTCTAGGCAGGTGTAGGGCAACAACAGGCCCTGGTTCATTCCCTGATGTCCTGTGGGATTTGGGCCGGGTGGCTCTGGAAGGCAGTGATGCTCCACTGAGGGGCTTCCTCAGTGAAGCGCTTGTCAGGGTAGGTGCCCATGTGTTGCTGGGGTTGGCAAAGAGAAGGCTGGGACCTCCACTCCGCCGTGCCGTGACCCCATCTTTCACTCCAAAGTGATTCTTGTCGATCTTAAGTCCCCCTGCCTAGGCACCCAAACCACAGAGGACCCCAGTCCACCAGAAAATTCTCTCAATGAGACACAAACCACCGCTGGAGCCCCTATCCACCTAGGAACTTAGACCACTCAAGACATCCCCTACTTGAAACATAAACCACTTAGCCACCTAGGTAAAAGCCCACCCTAAGCCCAACCTATGACAAACCTAGACCCATCTGAGCTCCACCTACTAGGAACTCACATTACCCTAAATCACACCCTAGAAACCTACATTACTCAGGGCCCTGCTCAGGGATCCAGCATGCTAAATGCCCCTCCAAGTAACCCATTGTTTCCAGGACTCCTTCTTCACCCTACCCTCTCCTGGACCCTGAGACCCCCTCCCATCCCCACTCTGGGCCTTGCTTACAGTATCCTTGGTTTCATTGGAGATACCCCAGACTAGCATGGCAAGTGGTTTTGACCTCAGGAAGTGAGACCACCACGTCTATCTGGCCTTTGGCAGTGGGTGGAGGGAGTCACATGGTGGTAGGAATATTAGGCATCTAGGCACTGAATTCAAACTGACTCTTCACACTCAGTAAGCACAGGACTGCCAATGCTCCTGCTAGGTTCACTCCTCCCAGGTCTGGCACTGGCTCACCTGGCCACTCTTGATGGCAGCATGGGACCCCTAAATGAGGGTAGGGTGGAGAGAATGGGGCTGAAACCCATGGGGCTGCTGCCCTGGGGAAGTGGGGTCTAGAGGATGGAAGACTGGGATGGACACCTTACCTGAGCTCATGCAGCTTAGAAAACACTTCTGGAAGATCTCCCTGACCCAGACCTGCAGCTTTGAATCCCTGCTCACTGCACTGTTATCTAAGTAGTAGATGCCAACGATATCAGACATAAGCTGGGAATTCAGAAATACATGGTGACTAACTGTCGGGAGGCTATGCAGCCCATGATTGCAAGTGAGAAAAGCCACTAAGACCGGCTGCCCCAAAAGGAGGAAACTGAGGCCAGAGAAGGAAAACGGCCAGCCACACATTGTATAAACCACTGAGCTGAGCTTCAAACCTGGAGGCTTCCATATCCACCAGGAAGTGCCAACGAAAGGCCTGAGAGTCAGTGTTGGTTTGCAGGTGTGTTTTGATGGGCTGCCAAGTTTTTTCGTTTGTTTCTTTTTCAAATTGAGTCGACAGCCAACATTTAAATATTAGAAAATGCCTAGTTTATATTGGAAAATTTAAAGATCTGGCTATAGTCATAGCCGAGTCACCATTGTCTCCATCAGAAAAACATGAGTCCTCCATCAGCCACAGTCCCTGCGCATTCCTCTTCCTTAGCTTTTTACTGCTTGCTTGCCTTGCAGGCATTTATGTTTCAGCCTTTCAAGCTAGATCAAGCCACAGTGAAGGGTTAGACACTAGGCCCCTACTTGTTAGGACTGGTGCATTGGGTCCATCTCCCCCACTGGTTCCCAAAGGGCAAGGCTGGGTTTGTCTTGTTCACCATGGTATCTGCCCCCAGACATAGCAGGGCTCACAAAGGTGGGTGGATCCATCGCTAAGAAGGGTTTTGATACAGGCAGCTCCCGCTATGGGTGTTTATAGGGGAGAAGGGGCATGAGCTAGATTTGAAGAAGAGGCAGTGGTTGGATAAGGAGAAAGGGAGAAATGGGGTGCCTGGACTCCCTAGGCTTAGTGTGTGCTGAGGAGGAAGAATGGGGAGAGGCAGATTCCAGAAGGGCTGAGACACCATGGTAAACACTGCATTTCATGTGGCAAAAAATGGAGCCATGTGAATCTCATGAGCAGTGCTGCCATAAATCCCAGTGCCTGAGGAAGTTTGTTATGCAGGTTAATGGCAGGAGATAGGAACCCACATCAAGGAGTTGGGGAAGCTGACATTAAAAACACCTGGCCAACAGGATGGTGGCCAGAGGTACATCCCATGAGATGCATTTAAAGGGAGGAAGATTTAGAAGGAAAACTTGCAAACTTTATCTATGGGGTGAATACTAATAATAGCTAATGCTCAGAGAGCATTTCCTATACACCTGAGGGTTGTTCCTAGAGCTTTACATTTAATCCTAATAATAAGCTATGGGGTAGTTGTTATTATTCTCATTTTCAGATGAAGAAACAGACACAGAGGTTAAGGGACTTGCCCAGGGTTACACAGCTGGAAAGGAAGAAGAGGAGGCAGGAAGGGGCTTCGAGATGGTAGTGTGTTTAGGTAGAAGGTGAGAGGACGTGGGTGAACAAGTCAACAAACATGTAGCCAGGGGTGAAGCTCAGGGCCTCAGGCCCCAGAGGAGCTTCACCTCTCCATGGTCACCCAGACCTGGAGCACATCATCTCAGTAGTAGCAGTGGGCGAGGTCCTGAACCCCACAGTCAGCCAATTGGTGGGGCAGGCAGAGGGAGCAGTAGGTGACAGCCTCTAGCCCTTTGGTGATCAGCCCCAAGCAGCCCACCTTTCCAGCAATGCTGACTGCAATAAGCAGAGAAGCCACTGTTGACAGGAACAGGGGGCTCAGGCCCAAACCTCAGCCCACTCCTGGCTCCCTCTGCCAGGATCTCAGGCCTCCCAAGGCTCTGACCTAGTTGATGAGCTTTCCTGGTGCCAAGAGTCCAGTGTGGGTCTGGATGTTGATGTGGAAGGTGTAGCAGAAATGAGGAATGAGCAGCTGGGGAGAATTATTGTCAGAGGTTAGATGAGGCAGCCCCACATACCCCACAGCTCTGAGGCCTAAGAGAAGGGATCCTCCCTACCTTGAATATGAGGTGGCACATGGGCAACTGCCACAACATGAAGAGAAAAAAAGTCTCTATCACAAAGTGGGTTAAAAGCCGATGAGAGACTATCTTGTGCATCAGGAACTCTGAGTGGCCAACTCAGATCTCGCTTGGCCAGGAGGCAGTCCTCAGCCTTGTCTCTCTACCTATAAAAACCAGAGATGGGGATAGGAGCAAGATGCTGATGGCTGGATCTCACCTGTCAGGACTGGAAAGGGGAACAGCAGCTGGGTCCCTGGGCCTGTCTGTGCAGGAAGGGCTTTGGGAATGGGAGCTTATGAGGGAGCACTGTGCCAGGAGCTTGGGGCTCCTCACATGTCCGCTGTTCTTGCTAGATTTGATGCTTGGCTAACCTCAGCATGCAGGAGCAAGGAATTCCTTTGTGACCAGAAAACTAAGAAGTGGAGACTCTAGGGTCTACCAGCCCCAAGATCCCCTTAGCTGTTCACAGATATTTCTGCTGCCTCTCCTTAATCTCTGCCTGGCACTGGGCACAGAGGAGAGGGGGGCTGTTCTGCCAGATTACTTTGGTTGGAAGAAGGAAGGAGTGAGGGGGACCTGCCTCCAACCCTCAGTACCTCAGCAGTCCTCAGACATGGTATGGGGCATCTCTGGACTGGAATGTCAGCCAGCTGCTGGCCTCCTGGTCTATTTTACCTATTCTCCACTCCTCTCATTCAAGGCAGACTGCCTCAGCAGTACTCTCCTATTTGCTGACTCCCAACTCAGTAGCTGAGGCCAGAGAGGGCCAAAGAGCAAAGCTGTAGAGCAGAGAAAGGAGAGGCAGTAACCATAGCCTGCACCCTTACCAGATTTGCCTGCCTGCCTTCCCCTCCCCTCTGCTTCACAGTCCTGTCCTTTTTCCACCAGGTCCTTCCTCCTCCACTCATTGCTTCTCCCCAATGTCCACACCTGATCTTCAGGGCAGAACCATCCCTTCATCCTCACCATTGGCTCCTCCACCAGGTCTTCACCACTAAATACGATTCCTTCTAATCATTCCTCCTCCTTCTCTGTGTCCCTCTTGTCGTGCCCGGCTGGTCTCTCCGTCTCCACCTCCCCCTCCTCCCGCTCTGTAGGCACACCAGTTCGCCAGTGCGCTCCCCTGATCCATCACTGCACTAGCCTCCCTCTTTCTCTAGTTCCTTCCAGCCACCTATAGCAGCGGAAGAGGAGCCGGCGCCCCGCGAAGGTGGTGGGGGGATTGCAAGGATAGGCAGGGGACCGGAAGAGGACCAGCAAGAAGAGATTGGGGCTCTGGGCACTGCAAGGGTGGGACATGGAGCAAATTGAATTTCATGTTACATTCTTTGCCCTCTGTTCAACCTGTCAAAATATAATTTTCAAAAAAATTAAAAACATCATTTATACAAATTAGAATGAACAAGAGTCAAAGATTTAACTCTACTCAGCAACCAAGAATAGTTGAGGAGGTAGGTATTTATAGGCAATTTTATAAAGGAATGTACCTGCAATTGCCAGGTTAGATACAAAACTAGTTAATATCCTACAGAATAAGCTATAACCTTTCAGGTTATCTACACACACACACACACACACACACACACACACACACACACACACACACTTCCCTGAACAGAAAATTAAATATCCTTGAAATATCAAGCAGTTGTCCCCTTGCCTTTATCAATTTGGGATAATTTTTCTTAACAAGGCTGTCTTCAGGCAATCAAATAGATGTTTTTCCAGGTTCCTCCTCACTTTTTCTCTCAAACCCCCACTTCCTTATTCCTCACATGGACCTGCTGTACAATCCCACTTCATTTCTTAAACAACAGATGGATATGCATCCTTCCAGACCTTTTTCTTGATATTGGTATTGATTTACACACTTAGCTTATTTTTCTAAGTATAAGAGGGCTTATACCAGACATCACTGTGTGCTTTGTTTTCCACCTGTGGAAACAATACGTTGTGGGTGTTTTTTCCATGTTGACAATTAGAGATTGACTTCATTAATGGCTACATTATTTTTCACAGTATGACTATATCCTAATTTAAGGTTTCCTTTCTGATAGACATTCAAGAACATCATTATAAACTTGTCTTTGGGCAAATGTGGAAGTTTTCCGTTGGATACTTTCTTATATGTGGTTTACCGGATTACTTTTTTTTTTTTTTTAATTTAGATTGAGACTACCAAAGAGTTCTCCTTCAAAACAAGGGTAGCTTAACACCCTTGACAATTCTGAATACATTTAGTTTAACACACTCGACAATTCTGAATACACTTCTCTAAGGATTAGTGAAATTAAATATCTTTTTGCATATTTATTAGACATTTAGGTTTATTTTATGACCTGTCTCTTTTGAATTTCATGTAATATTCTTTGCCCTCTTTTCTTCTAGGTTTTGATTTGTAGGCACCTTTTATATATTTCAGATATTTCCTGTTCGTTGTAATAGTTTCTTTCACTGGTTGCTTGCCTTTCATTTTCATGTTTGGTAACGCTTGGCTTGGCATTGTCTCATCAATCCTTCAGCAGAAAGAGTTCATCGTCCTAATAGTTAATTGTTCTAACGTGTTAGCATCTCGTATCTCTGTTTCTATCCATTTTGCTGCTACCTACCCATACCCTAGTCTTCCTCTTTCTTTGTTGACTCACTCCACCTTGTTCTGGAACATTAGACAGGGAGTGGCAGTAAGCTGGGGTCCTGCTTACCTTCCACCTTCCACTCTACACTCCTTCCTCTTTTCTCTTTCTATGACTCTCTCATTCCCCAACTGAAATACCTGGGTTAGTAGAGGCAGAAGTCAGAGAGCTGGTTTTCCCACTCTGGTCAGCTCACCCAACTGGAGCAAGGGTAGCCACAGCATGACTTTGGGGCCTGGATGCCTAAAACCTCATTGTCCAATGAGAAAGTTCCCACCCTGGGCCAAAGGGACCACCATCCTGAGGAGTTAACTGGGTGTCCCTAGAGGTGAATGTTACCTGTAACAATCTTCTCTTTTTATGGCTGGAAGGCCAAAAACCCAAGGACTAGGAGTGTGTGTGTGTGTGTGTGTGTGTATGTGTGTGTGTGTGTGAAAGAGAGAGAGAGAGAGAGAGAGAGAGCGAGAGATAGAGATAGAGAGAGAGACAGAGACAGAGACAGAGAGACAGAGAGACAGAGAGAGAAATCAAAGGAATTCACGGAGCCTGGGTTTCAGAGGTGGTAGAGGCTTCCCCAAGGAAGTTTGGGGACTGACTGCTGTGATTTCCACTATTGCACTGCCTCGGGTTCTCCAATTCCTCCAGGAGATGATAGTTGATCCCAAAAGACATGCATTGAAACAAATATCAGTTTATTGATTGGGTAGAACTGCCCTCCAACTCACCAGTTCATCCATCCATTCATCCATCTATCCATCCATGCATACATACATACAATTATTTATTCTTCCCTCATCATCATTAAACATTTTTTGGTATCTTTCATGTGTCAGTACAGCGCTGAGCATCAGGCATATAAAATTGAACAAGACCCAGTTCCTGCCTTTAAGAAACTTGTGGTCTAGTTAGGGAGACACACAGGTAAATGGAAAAGGGCACAGAAAAATTTTAGCAATTACTCGTGTATGAATTCCTCTATTCAATACCTACTTACTGTGATTACGAACCCCGTCCTCATGAGCTTACAGTTTAGTGACAGGGGTAAGGACAGATATCATGCCTTCTGGAACATGCCTCCAAGGCAGCCTCAAAGGCAAGAGAACAATTAAAGAGGCTTACCAGTTCTTAACTGTCTTGGAGGTTATATACATCACTTCCTCTCACAGTATATCACCAGAATTGGTCAATTAGGCCCAACCTAACTGAAAGGTAGACTGAAAAATATTGGGAACACCTAAGATATTTGGTGAGCACAAATTCTTTCTGCCATAGCAGCCAATGGTTTCTGCCACTCCAAGGTAAGTCAAACAGCCTCTCCTTCATGGAATTTGAATATTAAGGCAAATAATTCAAGAACAATAAGAACTGTATGATTTCATTCACATGTGGGATATAAAACAGGAAACAACAAGCAAACAAACAAAGACTCAAGCTCAGACAATGGTATAGTGGTTGCCAGAGGGGAAGGAGTTTGGGGGGAGATACAAGAGGGTAGGAGTGGTCAAATAGATGGTGCTAAAAGGAGACTTGACTTTGAGTGATGCACACACAATGCAATACACAGATGATGCATTGTAGAATTGTATACTGGAAATTTATATAACCTTATTAACCAATGTCACTCCAATAACTTTAATAAAATTAAAAAACAATAATTCAAGGACAAAAATGGTAGGAGCTTCATCATTCCAATGGCAGTGCCTGAAGGGAATGCCCATTGGTTCCTATGCCCAGAACTTTCTAGGTCCCAGTCCTTCTTGAGGACTTTGTTGAACTCTTTTGTTGATTCCTCAAGGCTCTCAGTTTCTTTTTAATGCATTCTTTTATTGCTTGAGTTAGCAGACATTGTTTTCTGTTGCTTCAAACCAAATAAGTTTAACAGCTACATATTTCTAAATCATTTTTGGAACACTGAACCTCAATAAAAAATGAACAGTTCAAGTGCTGCCTACTGATCAACACTATCCTTTCTGAAGCATTGTTCTATTTATTTCAATAGTCATGTTTATGCAATTATTTGAACACGTATTTTGCATTTTGTCCACATTCTTACATAAAAATAAGTGAAACTAAAAACCCAAAGTATTGACACTTGCAATATGAGACAGAAATCATTAGGTGAATTCAGAGGGACACATCTTTGAATTTTTGGGCTTAATAGATGCCCACAGTATTGAAAAAAGGAAACAAAAAGGAATGTATGTGGAATGCTGTAATTTCATCATTAAGGATAACATCTAGAATTCAGCAATATGGTTAGTGATATAACATTCTCTAATTCTCTGGAAGTAAAAACTGCTTATAATACACAAGCCTTTTGTCCAACTTTGTGGCAAGTTTTTAAGAAAGTATATGTGGGCACTACCTACATGCCCTGAGCAGCATGTCCTCCTCCTTCTGCCCTTCTTCCAGTGGCTCTTTCTCAGTGGGTTGTTCATTTTAAAGCGAGGACCACTGGTCGCGATCAACCTCTGCCACAGTTTTTGGATGGGCAGCTTCTTGTGTTGCTGAGCAGCCTATGGGAGGGCTGCACTGTATCAGGTGACCATTAGGTCCAATGAGCTGTGGTCAGTGAGATTAGGGGCAAGATTATGTGTTTCCCATCCTCTCCTTTGGTAATATAATATAAAAATGTGAAGCAAAACAAAGTCGCAAAACCCGTCGAGGGGGCTGTAGGTGTGCAGGCACATTGAGGCCTGGAGTCTTTAAAAGGCATGAGGTGCTGTCCTGTGAGATTCTGTTCTTTGTGTTTCCATTTTATTGTGTGTGTGTGTGTGGGGGGGTGTTACAAGGAGACCTGGTTGTCCTAGGAGAGGCATATGGGAGCCCATTTTTCTGGGTGACAGTCAGCCTATAGCTATGCGGTCAAAATGTTATTGCTCAGGGTCCTGCTGTCCAGGGGATTTAGGTGGAGACACTGCTCTCCATGAAGGGAGGGTCCAGGTAGGTATAGGGCAATGGTAGGCTGCTGGGCTTCCTTGACAAAGTACCCATCTGGGTAGGTGCCCATGGGCCACTGGGGACCAACCACAAGGTTGGGTGAAGGGGCTACTGTCACCTGCCTTAGCTCTCTACCCAGAGGAACCTGAAGCAGCCCTGTCTGAGCCTCATTGAAGCCCCCTCCCCAGACCAGTGACGATTACTGTAGGCAGCTTATGGGAAATGAAAATTGAAGTCAGAGTTTTAAAAGGTGGCCAGTCACCTGGAACATGATCACACTTTGCCT
The DNA here is from genome assembly GCF_014176215.1 of Rousettus aegyptiacus. Taxonomy (NCBI): domain Eukaryota; kingdom Metazoa; phylum Chordata; class Mammalia; order Chiroptera; family Pteropodidae; genus Rousettus; species Rousettus aegyptiacus. The sequence continues at coordinate 73,074,270 of NW_023416309.1, forward strand.
TTGCAGCTAAGGGTGACTCTGTATCATCTCATTGGGCCATTTGACCCTCCTGGTGAGATATCCAAGGCTCATGTGTCCAAGGTTTAGTGAAGTGAGGGGACCTCACCTCTTGATGGAAGAGTGGGGCTTGGACCAGAAACGATACCCCTTCCCTTACTCCAGAGCTGGCCCAGCTCCCAGCTCCACAGTCACTCTCTCTCCAGGCTCATTATTTAGTAATCAGAGGGTAATGATGATATCATATATGGCATTGACAGGTGGGAGGGTAGCTATGAACCCCTCCAGCCTTGCCTGGCTTTTGAAAGTGGGTAGTGACAGCTGCATGGTGGACGGCAGGTTGGGCATCCAGGCATCAAAGTCAAATTGAAAGCCGTGAGGCCAGAGTGAGGCCTAGGAGCCAGGCCTCCTTCATCCCACCACCCCTGGCACTGACCCTTCTCACCTGCCTTGCACTGATACCAGAGCGCTTGGCTAAATATCACCATGGTGACACAGTGCACCAAGACTTCTCAGGTCTCCAGTGAGGAGGGCATACCTGCAGGGAAAGCTGGCTTGGGGTTGGGACTACCAGGGTTCTCAGGACCATGCTGCAGAGGCCTGAGGGTGAGGGCGAGGTGCCTGTACCTGCACTCTCCAGGCCTAGAAAGCCCTTAGAGAAGATCTCCCACACCCAGGCCTAGAGTTCGCTGTCATCATGGATGGACACATCACTAGGGTAATAGATGCTGGTTATTTTGGAGACAAAGCTTTAAAGTGCACTTGGTTTCTGTTCAGTCTCAGTCATCACTCGACCCTCTTTGAGGAGTACCCTGTCCAGTGTCGTTAATATTCAGCCCTCTTCATTAAGATTCTCCCTGGGCCCTCCCTCTCCTTTCCAGTCTTCTTGCCTCCCTCCAAGCCCCCACTTCTTTGCGGACAGCCCCCTCACCACTCCACCTTATCCCAGATCTGCATTCCTGTAGTAGTAGCCTGGGATGTCTTCGACAATTCGGTTTCTTGGGTAGACACATAATAGACTAGTTCAACTGTTCTATGTTCCTCTGTATCAGCTTGGAAAAGCCCCCAATTCCAAAGCCTGTGGACTAGGAGATGGGACTCCTGGGTACCAGAGCCCCTACCCCAGGAGCAGGAGGAGACAGGTCCACTCCCAACCCAGAACCCAATATTCTTCAAAATGAAGGACTTGCCACCCCATCTTCCCTAAGGCAGCTCCTACCCTGTCTACTACCTAGCCAGGGGCGATGAGCAGTTTGCAGGCAAGCACATTGATATGCAGGCTGTACTGTGTGTGTGGGATTAGCAGCTATAAAGGCTGGAAAGGACAAGCTAGGGGAGGTCTGTGTGTCTCTGGCTTCAGAGCAACCCCTAGAAAGGCATCTCATTATGTAAATCACTCATGAAAAGAGATGACAGGGACAAAAGGGGTAGACCAGGACAGAAAACAGGGCTCCAGACCCAGTGACAGAGCTTGGGCTTCACCAGCATCTTGTTCTGTGATCTTAGGCCTGAGCCTTCCTTTCTCTGGGCATCAGATCATTGAGAAAATGGTGGGGGTGGGAGGGGGGCTGCTGATTCAAATGAACACCAGGGGCCTTCTAGCTTTGGGACCCTGTGATTTCTTAACCCCAAGGCAGGCAAAGCATTGTGACAATCAGGGCCTGAGGGTCTGGCAATGTGGAACCGTTGTCGTGGAACTGTCCCGCAGAGCCTACCTCTGAGTGCCAGGCCCTGGGAGCTGCAGATGGTCAGAAAAAATCAGCCTGGGTTAAAAAGGGCAGAGTAGGTCCTACAGTTGGGATGCAGGCTAGCTAAGCAAGAATCAGAACTGAGCAGCCATGGACTCACTGTGGGGGAAACCCTGACCTTCACAGAGGAGATGCTTCAGGTACCTGGGGGAAATGACTCTGGGCCATTTGAAATTTGGCAGAGCCTACAAAGCTTACCTTCAAGACATGAGTCCTTCTCAGGGCTCCCTTAACCCTGCAGAACACCTGTTGGTCCCTCGAAGCCATATTCACTCCCTGGCATCTGCCAGCTCCTTTCTTAGAAGCTGGGCTTCTGTGATGGCTGTTAGCTATTGGTCTGATCTTCCATAAGATGGGAACCTCTCTGGGGCACGACCTACTTTCACAGGTGGTCCCCTCTCATGCCCCAGTCCCTGTTCACCTCAGCTCAGCTCAGAGCCTGCTAGACAGCAGGCTTCTAGGGGAATTGTGCATGGAGATGCAGCAGGAGCAGGATGGGGGCTCTGCAACCCAGCCTGGAAGGATAGGGCCATATGTGGACAGGCTGCTTAGAAAAGGCATTGCCGGGGCAGACTAAGCCTCAAAAACCTGAAAGCTTAGGGCATAGTGTAGGCCATCTTGCTGACCCACTGACCTTGAAGTGTAAGTGGCAGTAGGGCAGCTGGTGCAGCATAGCCATGGTAAAGACCTTGGGCAGCAAGCAGTCATGCAACAGTTGTGTGAGTGCCTCATGGACAGAGAACTCTGCATTGCACACCCATGTCTTGGCCAGCACCCAGTCCCACTTCTTGTCAGTGGGCAAGAAGATGGGGCTGTTGGGTCCATGGGTCTGGCTTAGCTGTAGGAGAGGTCAGTAGGAAGAGAGGCGTCCATGAGTGTCTGCCAACCACTCAGTTGGACTCTTCCCCACCCCTGCTATACCTCACTCCCTACCCAGCTGCTGACCTGATGGCAAGGAGCAGCAGGGATCCACCCATCCTGGGCATGGTATAGCAACATCATTGGGGCTGCAGAGAATGGAGGCTTTCCATTAATGACATTGGTATGGATACCAGAGAGGATGCTATGATCCACCAGGAATAGGGAGCCTCTCTGAGAATGTGAGAAAAGGAGCCGTGGTTGCCATTTGGCTTTCCAAAAGATGAGGTGGGGGAGTATTCAGGGCCAGGAGAGGAGTGTGCATGGGAAAGGGCACACGGCATATGATTGGTCCTTAGCAAATGTTAATGCTGTCCTTTCTAGCAGGGAATGGGCCTAAAGGCACTGAGGTGCGGGTGTGCAGAGCCTGGACCCCTGAACCCTTCATCCTAAGCTCAGCCTGCAAGACTGGTTCTGAGGCCCAGCATGGAGGCCACTATGGTATCAGTGATAGTGATAGGTCAGCATGGGGTTGAGACCATTCAGGAACTGGGAGGCAAAAAAAGTATCTTCCTACCAGTGCTCAAAAATGTACTCTGCAGGAGAGTAAGAGAGATGGGGACAGGGTCACCCCAGTCCCCAGGTCTCCCCCTGAGTTTCACAGCAGAATTGCTCCTGAGTTCATCCTGGGACCATTCTCTTCTCAGGGTGACCTCTTCTCACTCCTGGGCTTCAGGCACTGCCTAAGAGCAAATCTTAGCCCCCATCCCACCCATCACACCAAAAGTCAAGATGCCTAAGAGGTCAATCTGGATTTTGGTTTGGATCTTACTCACCTAGTAGAACATGAATTTTTTATTCTGGAAATTTTGAATAGTTTCTCCGGGAGAAAATTAAAGTCAATGGAAAAACTGGAAATCTTGGGAATGTTGTTCACATTGAATGCTTCAAAAATAAAATCACAATTGTTTCTGAGAAACAGTTCTCAAAAACATATTTGAAATATCTTACCAAGAAATACCTTAAGAAGGACAGTTTTCATGATTGGCTTTATGTAGTTGCATCTAACAAGGAGACTTATGAACTTGTTACTTCAGATTAGTCAAGATAAAGCTTGGATCTGAGTCTGAGGGCTAGGTAAAGCCCTTTTTAGGGTTTTGCTTACTAATAAAACAAAAAAGCATCTAGAAATAGATTTCTAGTGTATCGGTGAATAAACAACGCTCTACTCTGTAATGAATGAATGAATGAATGATTGAATCAGCATGTAGGGCGATTCTTCTTCAGAACCACTGTCCTTGAACATTTGTTTACATTCTGACCAACAGCCCAGGATGATCTGAGCTGACAGAGTCTTCTGAAAGTTGTCATCTAATCCTTCAAGATATAGTTGAAGAAATCAGAGCTCTGAGTGGGAAAGGAAATTACTTGATATTTAAAAATGTCAATCAGATCATCTGAACCCCTGAATGATTAGCTCTTGCCCATCTTTATTTTCCTCCCATCCTTCTTTCCTTTCTTCCTTTTTCCTTCCTTCCTTCCTTTCTTCCTTCTTTCCTTCCTTCCTTCCTTCCTTCCTTCCTTCCTTCCTTCCTTCCTCCCTCCCTCCCTCCCTCCCTCCTTCCCACCCTTCCTTCCCTTTTTCTTTCTTTTAAATTCTAAAATATTGATCAAAGCTATAGATACACATGATTTAAAGAGACAAATAGTTCTACAAATTTTTCATCGCCAACAGCTATCCCATGCACCATTCCTGACGTTTCCTCCTCATTGAAGACAATAACTTTTTCTCTTTTAGTTGATAATCTTGGTATTTACTGCTGAAGAGGAATTTTCACTCAAAAGGTTAACTTTATAATCAGCTCTTTGTTCTGCTTCTGTAGATATGCTTGCTACATAGGTCCTGGAGCAGGGTGACCTCGAAATTAACTAAAGACTCATCCTCCCTTCTGCTTGTTCTGTCTAAACAACAAATATAACTGCCTGTAACCCATAGCAATTCTCCTGCTTTGTAACTCTGTAACTGCCTGCAACACAAAGTAACTCCTGTGCTTTGTAACCATCTGAGGACAAATTAACCAATCATCCCATTCCAACTAAGCCCTATAAAAGCAAAGTTGCACCTGAGCTTGGAGGCCAGATCATCAGAGTGCTAGCTCCTCTGGGACTGCCGGTGCAATAAACCTGAGTTCTCCAACTCTTTGAGTTGTGCTTGGTTTCTCGCCAGTCTGATTTTTCTGCAACATTTCTGCAACACTGCTGCATCTCAAAATAGCATGAATGTATCATCTGTTAATTGACATTTCATTTTTAGTCAGATATTGGCTTCCTACTCTGAAAGACAGGATTGCATTCATTCTCTTTTCTAGCTTTGCTCCTGTTACACTTGGCAAACCTTTCACATCTCCTATCCTTCTACTCAAGTTTCATTAGGACTTTAGGCAAACCAGCACTCAGCGTTTGTGTGACTTTATGTACATGCTATTCATAGGGGAACTTTAGAGTATAATGTAATTATTTTTCCTTCTCTACAAAACCTTTTACTGTCTCTCTAGGTAATAATTACATATTTATTATCATGATTTGTCTAGTTTTCTATATATTTTTATTAATTAACCCAGAACTTCACCACTTGTCTAGATCCCTTCTCAGCATTTCAGACACATAGAATACTCCCAAACGATCTCCAGTCTTCACTGTTCCCCATCTAGCCTGCTTCTTGGCTGTCATCTGGGCTCTTGCTTCCTCACCACCCTGGAGGTTCCTTTTCCCTCTCTTCTGTGCTACAGCGCCTATGTCCTATACCCCATATTTTCTTCTTTCTTGGTTTATTTATTCATTTTTGTGGTGCATGTCCTTCAAAAGCTACTCCAGAAAGAGTACATGGAAAGGAGAAGTTTTTAAGAGTCTGCACGCCTGGAAATGCCTGTCATCTACCTACACACTTGAATGAAGGTTCGGAAATAATTTTTGTTCAGAATTTTGAATGCACTGCTTTACTAGAAGTAGTGTTGCTATAAAGAAGCATAAAGCCATTTGAATTCCTGATTGTTTCCACAGGACCTTATACTTGTCCAGTTTTTAGAATCTGTAACTTCACAGTTATGCACCATAGTAAAGTTTCTTTTTATTAACTGTGCAGTGCTCTCAGGAGGTCCTTTCAGTCTTGAAATTCTTGTCCTTCACTATTGGATTGTTTCATGATTGCTCCCTTCTTTTTATTTTAACTATTGTCTCTTCTTTGAAATCCTATGATTTAAATATTGGATCTCCTGAAGTGGTTCTCCATTTTCTTCTATTTTCTTTTCTATTTTCCATCACTTTGCCTTTTGTTTTGTTTTCTAGTAGTTTTCCTTGACTTTCTCTTATAATATTTTTATTGAATTTTTTATTTCTTCTATATATTTTTAATTTCAAGAGATATTTTTTCTGTGTATATTTTTTAAAATAGTGTTCTGTTTATATTTCATGGTTATAATATTTTCTCATATTTCTCTGAGGGTTTTATTTTTTAATTTTTATGTCTGAGATTATTAATGACAAAGTATTTTGGATTTTTATTTCTGATATTTATGGTATAGGCTGGTTTTGGTTATCTATTGCATAGTAAACCACCTCAAATCAGAGTAACACAAAGAATCACTTATTTTTTAAATAATTTTGCAACTTGGGTTGGGCTCTATGTAATGACCAAAATGTGTTTAAGCTATATTCACCTGAGAGGTAGGTTGGGACTAGAACATTTATACTGGCTCCACTCACGTGTCTGAAATGGTTGGCTTTGGTGGGCCTTTCTCTTTCCACATGGTCTCTCATCATTCACTAATCCTACCTCAGCTTCACTACATAGTGCCTGGATCTCAAGAAGTTCAAAGCTATAATTGCCAGGCCTCTTAATACCTAGGCTAAGAGCAGGCACAACATCAATTCTGATGCATTCCATTGGTCAAAGCAAGTAACAGGCCAGCTCAGGGTCAGTGTGGGAGGGAAAATGGACTCTTGATAGAAGGAAGAAGAAAGAATTTGTGGACATGTTTAATCTACCCCAACACCATTTAAAAAAATTTTTGTAGAGCCATTTTAATAGGGGTTGGGGAGGAGGCAAAATCAATCTTTGTGTTAAGTCTGGTTTTACCAAGAATAACTTAGAAGATCAATCTGTCGCTTTTCTCCATCTCCAGTTTCCCACTGGTTTCATTTATAGGCCCCCATTCTATTGCCTTTCATTGTTTTCTGTGTACTTCTGCTGAAGAAGGGTGTACTTTAAAGGAGCAATTTTGTGGGGAGTCATAAGAAGATAGAGCTATAGCAAAAAGAGGTGGGCCCTTGTAAAATATTTGCATTCATTTTTGTTTTATTTTTGTTCTTATTTTTGTTTAAAATTTTTTTTTTACTTATTTGTGTTTTTCATTTGTTCTTATTTGACTTTTATTGTTTGTCCTAGTTTTTTTTTTTTATTTGAAAAATTATAAAAAGAAGTAGTGACCAGAAGGTAAGGGAGAGGAAATAATAAGGGTGATATATTCTTTTGATAATTTTTTCTGGGAAGGGGAGCAGAGAAATGGGACAATAACAGGGAGTATGGGATCAAAGGAGAGTTTCTTCCAAGATGAGCAATTCTTATAATGCTGACTTCACATTATAATTTCTAGGGACATTTGAAAAAGCAAAGCCCAGGTCTCTCCTCAGAGTCTGGATATTGGGCCCAGGTAATTGGTATGTTTTAAAGACTCCTAAGTGATTCTAATGTGCAGCCACGGTTGGGACCCACTACCCCTAAAGCATGTTTATGTTGTTGGGAATGAGGGAGGGAAACTGATGCAGGAGAGACAGGTATTAATCTCAAGTAAAATCCTGAGAAAGTGAAAAGGGTAGGACCCAGGGCCCAAGCGGGAACACCGGCCTCTCATGGGTGCAACAAGTAGGACCATAATTATAATTCAAGTGTTTTTTAGCAATATACTTGGCTATTACAACTGAAGTATCCAGGGGAAGAGTGTGTGACAGACACAATGAATTATCCATCCAATATTTATTCTCCCTTCTCCTTTTTTCATATAATCCAAGTTTGTTCAGGGCAGGAAGATGGTCAGCCTTTGGTGTTAAATCCACACCACAACAACCAGGAGAAGAGAGGGACTTTTTGTTTTGTTTTGCTTTGCTTTATTTTCAGGTAGCACCTGTTGTCGAAGCCAAATATGACGATTTTATTCTCTGCCTCCTCAGCCTTGTGATTTCAATGTGGCTGCTCCAGATATGACTAAGACCTACTTACTATCTGTCCATTTCTTCTCTCTGCCTTCTGCAGAGTTGGCTTCATCCCTGGGATCCATGTGGTACTGCTATTCCAGACCTCACATCCTTACACCACACCAACCAGAAGAAGAGAGGGAGTTTTATTTATTTTTGTTTGTTTTATTTTCAGGTAGCATCTGTGAAAGAGAGTTGATACTTCTCTTTCCCCAAACCTTGGCAAATGTCTTCCCATTTCCTCCTTGTTCATCGCTCTAGATGGGTAACACTGCAATCCCTAACCAATCAATGTGACCTGTGGATAGGACACAGTGGGTGGCTTAAGCCAACCAAGGCATACTTGGAGTTGGGGATGGGGTCATTTCCACTCCAATGATACAGCTGACAATGGGAATGGGTGATTTCCTGAGGGAAACATGAGGGGCACGTACGGGAAGGAAAGGAAATGAAGGCTAGGCTGCAAAGCACAACACAGCGGGGACAGACCTTCTACCGTAAAAGACGGGGGTTAGGGCTGATGGGTGCAGTCACAGAAGGGTCTGTTGTCTGGGTAGAAGATAATATGGGAGCTCCTTCGTGGTTATTTCGCTTTGTCACTGAGGTAGGAATAAAGACATCAGTGAAGAGGGGTGTGGGAACTCTTTTGTATTAGGACCTGCACTGAGGGCTGGGGACAAAAAGATAAACAGGACAAAGTCCTTACTCTCCAGCAGTTCCTGATTTTATGGGAAAACCCCAGGGCCTAAAGAAGGGTGTGTGGATGGCAGCACCCGTGTCCCTTATTCTGGTAATAACATCCACATTTTCACGTAGAGAATAATCCCTTCCACATTCTCAGCTCACATGGATACAGTGGAACTGACTTTACCTTCTGGCTCCAGACGTAGGCATATGGTCCAGTTCTACCCAAACAGATTTGGGCGGAGTTTGGGAACTGATTCAGTAAAGAATAAGTCATCTTGTCCAGGCCAGTAAGAATCAGCCCTGGGATAAGGAATGTAGTCAGCAGTAATATAATGACTATGTGTAGAGCCAGAGGAGCATTTAGGTTGCTTCCATATCTTGGCTATTGTGAACAACACTGCTGTGAACATAGGGGTACATATATCTTTATGCATTCGTATTTTAGTTTTCTTTGAATAAATACCTAGAAGTGTAATTGCTGGGTTAAAAGGTATATTCATTTTTAACTTTTTGAGGAACCTCCAGACCGTTTTCCATAGTGGCTGTACCAATTTGCAATCCCACCAATAGTGTATGAGGGTCCCCTTCCCCCACATGTTTGTCAACACTTGTTTTTTGATTTACTAATGATAGCCATTTGGACAGGTGTGAAGTGATATCTTATTGTGGTTTTAATTTGCGTTTTTCTGATGACTGGTGACCTTGAGCATTTTTTCATATATCTATTTGCTAGCCATTTCTGTAACCATTTTGGGATAGCATACTTGAGAATGAAGACAATACAGATGAAACCATAGCTGAGTAATAGGGATAACTCATATGTGCACCTGCAGTGAGATGTAATACAGATGGCCTTTTTGGTTACATAAACCAAAAGATTTTTTTTAAAAAAAGAAAATTGAATTCTTAGTAGAAGAATCCTGATTAATACAGAGGTCCATCTCAAACACGGGAGTGGAACATGTCGGAGGAAGCTTCCTTCAGGCAAGAATGCTCATATTAAGTTTTGTAGGGTTAGCAAGAGTTAGTCAGATGGAGGTGAGGTAAGTGCTCTGTAAATCCTACTTGCCACCATACCTGTGGATTTGATTTGTGAACTGAGAACATCAGATTCCTCTCTCTCTTCTGTCCCACTCATCCTCACATCTTCCACTTCTTGCTCCCCTGTCACGCATCCCACTAAATGGATCTCTTAGGTACAATCATTCTTGTCAGGTATTTATTCAACAAGTATATTTTATGAGGCTACTCCAGGTGATGCACTAAGCTGGGCATCGCATAGGAAGGGAAGGATGAGTGACAAGTTTAGAGAGCAGACATGGCAAGCACTCAGTCCTTTTCCATTCCACACCCACAGCAGGCATTGTTAACTAATTAGTTAACTAATTGTTAACTAATGTGTTTTTCTTCTTGAGCCCAGATGTGGCCTCAAAATCTTTGTCATCATAGCATCCCAGACAGGCACAATCAATGGATTGGAGTTGGCATTTAAGATGAAACCTAGAGTGCTCCTTGGGGTAAGCTGTGGCCTAGGGCAATGTGGATCCAAAATAGAAGGGAGATAGGACCGAATTACTCTAGAGAATGGGGAGATTGGGTTAATTAGGACTCTTTTATTTGTAAGTAGCAGACACCCATGAGAGAGAACTTGAGCAAAAAGGAGAATGTATTATGAAGACACAAGGCCAGGGATACAATTTGGCCTCAGAGATAACCTCAGGGCAGAGACTGGAGCACTGCAGGAACTAAAGAAATTCTCAACCTCTCTTCTCTGTGTGTCTGTTTTGTCTCTCTCTCTCTCTCTCTTTTTTTTCTCTCTCTCTTTCTCCCTCAACCAGTTCTTCCTGTTTCCAAGTCTATATGCAGAGATAGCTGCCACAGAGTTCATAATGTCTATATATTCTTTATCTAAAAGAGTAAACAGGTTTCGGAGTGTCTCGGTTCAAATTCCAAGTTCCTCAGCAAAGGGTTTTCATTGACCCAGTTTGGGACAGGGACCCACTCCTGGTCCAATTACCCCTGTTCAGGAGGAAAGGGCCACACACAATGCCATGCTGGCTGTGTCCACAGAACCATGTTGGTGTCGCTGATGAGCTGTGGAGTAGTGAGGTTTTTTCAGAAGTGTCTACATTCCATTGGTCAAGCAAATCACTAAGTCCAGTGTTGATTCAAAGGAGGGAAATTAAATTCCACTTTTAGTGGGAGGAGTAGCAAATAATGTCATTTTTGTCTTCCGAAGTCCTTATAAACAGTCTGATATCACAGCATAATGACAAAATACTGGAAAATGGGAGTTAAGTGGGAAGAATCTGTCCATATTTATTTGTTCTGCCTACAGGATAGTGGTTATGTTAGGCAGGTTCTTTTGGGTGGTGCTAAAGAGACCTACACAGGCTATTTCAGATAAGTAAGGGTGTATGAACACAGGAACACAAGCAGAACAGGAGCTCAGGAGGAGTTTTTGGACTTTAGTCTCTGAATTCTGGCCAGTCCTGGGGTCTCAACATCCTGAAGGCATAGTTGTCTGTGTGACTTGTTCATTACAGTGACTCCGCTCCTCATTCCCTCCCCATCTGGATATCTTTTCCTGCCTCATATCTTTCCATTACTATGATCCCTTAGTGCCCTGATTCTAACCACTGACTCTTCTCAACTAGCCCTTTTAACTTCATTTCCTTGCTGCTGACCTGTGCTATGCACTCTGCATTTCCCTGTTTAGATTTCCAAAAGAGAATCCAACTGGCCCGGTTCATCTTTCTGGGACTAGGGACCATCACTGGTCACACATCGACCAATGGCTTAGTTGGGCTTCAGTTAGGTGGCAACCACTGATCCAGTCAGCTGAGGTTGGATGAAAGCAGGTGATGCCCCCACAGAACAGGACTTAAGCAGGGCTGTAGATGAGACATTTTCACTCGATTGTGGCCTGGAGATATGCTTGGTCAGTAGCATGTGAAATGTCTAGGACAGAGATGTTGACAGAAAACCTGGAAAAAATATTTCTTTCCCTCTGGTTCTAGCCATCAACCAACCCCTCACTAACATTTGAGGAGTCTGACCCCTATCACTGATGATGTGTAGAAGGTTGGGAGTGAGCAAGGGTGAAGGTAAACCTGATGAAAAAAGCCTCACTGCACACAGCTCATTAGTCTTTCCAAGACCCATTCCTTGTCCTCCTATCTGAGGTACCTCATAACGTTCCCCACAACACCCTGAATCTTCTGCCAGCCTGTCTTGTACCAGATGCTCTGCAAACATAAGTACTCCTATCCCTAATGAAAAGCTACGTCCTCTAAGCTGTCCGGTGATTCTTTTATACATCTTCTAACAGACAAATCCAAGTCATTCAAAATCTCAGTCACCTTTGGCTAGTGTGGGGTCTGTCCTGATGGGAGAGGAAGTGGGCCTTGTCCCTGCAAAAGCTGAACTGGCCGCAGCACTGATTGTAGGTCCCAGGCCTCTGGCCCACCCCTACCTTTCCTGAGCATTCACCTCCCCTCTGCCAGCCCTGTGACATCCCTCATCTCTGTGTGCTGTTTGGTTTCTTGGTCCCCTCTGGCACTGCATGCTAGGTCCTCGAGGTCTGAGAATGCCTGACACAGGGAGTGGCTCTTTCCTTGAGGACTCCATACTCAGGGAATCAAGGAGGCTGGAGACCTAGATGATCTGGGACTCCCTCCAAAGAGACTCCCTTCTTCCTGAGTTCCCTCTCTGATCCCACCCAACCTTTGCCAAAGCTATCTCAAATCTTCACCTGACTCCCCACCCACTCATCTTGCTATTAACAGACACATGACCATCCTTGTCCCTGGCAATACCAAGGACACAGGAAAGGAAGCTCTTTAGCAGTCTTTTTTTCCCACTAAACACCTGTGGGCTCCACTTCTCCTACTCTTGCTTCCTGCCTCAGAGGAAGAGGCTTCTGCTCTCTAAAGCTACTTCCATTTCTTCAGGAACTTAGTCCCATCCGTTTTTGCCTCTTTATTAATAGCATAGAGCTTAAGACCTTAGGAAAATTATAATCCTGACTATCATTTAGTAACCAGGTGACCTTAGCTAGGTAATACTACCTTGCTGAGCTTCAATGTTATTATCTTTAAAATGGAGTTATAATAGTATCTGACTCATAAGGTTGTTGAGGGTATTAAATGAACTCTCATAAGTAAAGTGCTTAGTACAATTTCTGGCACATAGGAAGCACTCATTAAAACAGTGCTCCTTCCTCTCTTCCCTCCCTCTTCAAGCTCTGAAGGTGACCTTACCTCCTATTTTACTGTGAAAACAGAAACCTCCAATGGAAACTCCTACTCCTTGGCCATCTGTCTTCCTTGAATCCTTATACAAGCCCCTACAATCCCACCCAAGGAATTCCGTTCTGCTGTGCCTGGACCTGCCCCACTGGACACAAAAATTCTGCTCTGGTCACTATTTCAGTGTCTCCCTCTCCACTCGCTCCTCCCCATCAGCTATTAATGGGCAAAAATCTCTCCCTTCTTAAAAAAAGAAAACACAGCACCTCTACCTCTCCTGTCTCCTTTCTGGTTCCTGAAGGAATGTCTTGTATAGCTGTTACATCACGGGGTATATCCTCTGGCCTTCTCTGGGAGGCACTGACTCCTGGAAAGATTGTTTTCTGCCACCAGCTTTGGTCTTGGGATGATCCACGATGGTCCAGTCCAGCTACCTCAGTGTGCTTGGGTGTTACCCTGTGCTCAGGCACCAGGGCCAAGGGAATCCACCCAGATGGAGACAAGATTGGGGGCCTATTCTCTAGGGGCCAGGAAGGCCTCTATGACTTAGGGGCAGTATAGAGGATGAAGTTCTCAGTACTGGTTCCTTCTCTTCCCCTTTCAGGGCCTGCTGAAGTTGTTCTGGGGGGTTTTGGTGCAAACTTCAACACTACTATGAAATCCTTCAAGTTTGTTTCAACTAGGGCTACCACCCTCCCTGGCAGTGTGGCAAAAACTCTGGGTGCCCATCCATCCTGAGATAAAAGCTAAGCCCTGTGGGAAGTAATTTCAGGGATCATGGTGGAGGATCTGCCAGTGACATGAGAAACCACGTGGCCCCAAATCAGACAGTCTGTGATGGTAGTAATAAAGAAGTGCTCGAGGAGGCACATTGCTTGGGAGTGAGTGGTTAAGACAAGGAGAGAGGCCTAAAGATGCTGTGCTGCCAGCTGTGCCAGCCAATGATAAAGAGAATAAAGGCTAGACAAGGCTATATATTAGGTAGTTGTGGACATTTATATGTGTGGTTTGGTGGTTTGGTAGAGTAGAAGGGAAAGTCCTCTGTTGAACTTGCAGTCAAGAGCACATTTTAATCAAATGAACCAACGTTTTGTCATAATAAAAAAATCATGAGAATTTTATGGTATAAAACAGAAGTTAATTTTGCCAACATTAAAAAACGGTGTGTGGTCTTCAAAAACGAGAAAAGGAAAAACAAATGAAGCCTAAAGTCAGCAGACGGAAAGAAATAATCAAAATTAGAGCAGACATAAATGAAATTGAAAACAAAACAAAAAAAATAGAAAAAATAAATGTAACAAAGAGCTGGTTCTTCGAGAAGGTTAATAAAATTGAAAACACACTGGCTAGACTCACTGAAGAAAAAAAAGAAAGGACACAAATAAATAACATGAGGGATGAAAGAGGGGAAATTATGATACACACTGCAGAAATACAAAGAATCATACAAGAATACTATGAAAAAGTATATAACATCAAATTTAGTAACCTAGAAGAAATGGACCAGTACTTAGAAAGACACAACCTTCTTAGACTGAATCAGGAAGAACTGGAATATCTAAATAGACCGATCAGCAGTATGGAAATCGAAACGATCATCAAAAACCCACCAAAAAGCAAAAGTTCGGGACCAGATGACTTCACCAGTGAATTCCACCAAACATTCAAAGAAGACTTAATACCTATTCTCCTCAAATTCTTCCAAAAAATCAAAGAGGAAGCAATACTTCCTAACTCATTTTATGAGGCCAATATTACTCTGATACCAAAACCTGGTAAAGATAACACAAAAAGAGACAACTACAGACCTATATCTATCTCTCCTGAACATGGACGGATGCAAAAATCCTAAATAAGGTACTAGTGAAGCGAATACAGCAACATATTAAAAAGATTATATGCCATGATCAAGTGGGCTTAATCCCAGAGGCACAGAGATGTTTCAACATACACAGATTGATTAATGTGATACACCGTGTAAACAAATTAAAAAATAAGAGTCATATGATCCTATCAGTAGATGCAGAAAAAGCCTTTGACAAGAATACAGCATCCATTTATGATCAAAATACTTAACAAAATTGGAATAGAAGCAAAGTATCTTAACATAATAAAGGCCATCTATGACAAACCCTCAGCCAACATTATACTGATTGGTGAAAAACTAAAAACCTTTCTTCTAAGACCAGGAACAAGACAAGGCTGTTTACTATCACCACTGTTATACAATATAACATTGGAGGTCCTAGCAAGTGCAATCTGGCAAGAGAAAGATATAAAATGCATCCAAACAGGAAATGAAGAAGTCAAACTGTCACTATTTGCAGATGACATGATTCTCTATATAGAAAACCCTGAAGACTCCAAAAAAAAAAAAAAAAAAACACTACTAGAAACAATAAGCAAATACAGTAAAGTTTCTGGATACAAAGTTAATGTTCAAAAATTCACAGCGTTCCTATACTAATAATGAATTGTCAGAAAAAGTGGAAAAAATAATTCCTTTTGCAATTGCAACAAAAAGAATAAAATACCTAGAAATAAATCTAATGAAACATGTGAAGAACCTATATAACAAAAACTACAAGACCCTATTAAAAGAAATTGAAGAAGATACAAAGAAATGGAAAGATATTCCATGTTCTTGGATTGGAAGAATCAACATAGTTAAAATGACCATATTACCTAAAGCATTATATAGATTTAATACAATCCCCATCAAAATCCCATCAACATTTTTTAAAGAAATAGAACAAAAAGTCATCAGATTTGTATAGGAGCACAAAAGACCCCAAACTGCCAAAGCCATCCTAAGAAAAAAGAACAAGGCTGGAGGCATCACTCTGCCTGATTTCAAATCATACTACAAAGTGACAGTAATCAAAATGGCATGGTATTGGCCCCAAAACAGATACATGGACCAGTGGAACAGAATTGAGAGTCCAGAAGTAAACCCATATTTACATGGGCAAATAATTTTTGACAAAAAAGTCAAAAACATACAACGGAGAAAGAAAAGCGTCTTCAATAAATAGTGCTGGGAAAACTGGAAAGCCACCTACAAAAGAATGAAACTAGACTGTTGTCTATCACCACACACCAAAATTAACTCAAAATGGATTAAGAACCTGACTATAAGACCTGAAACGTTAAAATGCATAGAAGAAAACAGGAACTAAACTCAAGGACTTTGGACTTAAAGAGGATTTTATGAATTTGACCTCAAAGGCAAGGGAAGTAAAAGCAAAAATAAGTGAATGGGACTACATCAAACTAAAAAGCTTCTGCACAGCAAAAGAGATCATCAACAAGGTAAGGAGACAACCATCCGATTGGGAAAATATATTTGCAAGCAATGCCTCCGATAAGGGCCTAATATTCAAAATATACAAAGAACTCATAAGTCTCAATAACAACAAAAAAACAAACAATCCTATCAAAAAATGGGCATACTACCTGAACAGACATTTCTTCCTAGAGGACATACAAATGGCCAACAAATATATGAAAAGATGCTCAACATCGCTAGCTATTAGGAAAATGCAAATCAAAACCACAATGAGATATCATCTCACATCTGTTAGAATGGCTATAATCAACAGGACAAGTAATAACAAATGTTAGAGAGAATATGGAAAAATAGAAACCCTCACACACTGCAAATTGGTATAGCCACTATGGAAAACAGTATGGAGTTTCCTCAAAAAACTAAGAATTGATCTACCATATGATCCAGCAATCCCTATACTGGGCATTTACCCCAAAGACTTGAAAACCCATACCTGAAAAGATATTTGCACACCAATGTTCATAGCAACGTTCATGGCCAGGACATGGAAGCAACCAAAGCGTCCTATGATAGATGATTGGCTAAAGAAGCTGTGGTACATATATACAATGGAATATTACTCAACCATAAGAAGAGATGGAATACTGCCTTTTACGACAACATGGATGGACCTTGAGATAATCATGCTAAGCAAAATAAGCCAGACAAAGTTAAAAATCACATGTTATCAGTTATATGTGGAATATAAACCTTAAAGCAACAAATGAAAAGGACAAACAGAGACTCATGGACATAGTCAATAGACTAGTGGCTACCAGAGGGGAGAGGGTAAAGGGGGTCAAATATGTGGGGACAGAAAGAAATTTAACTATGGGAGGTAAACACACAGGGTAATTATATATATGCCTTACTGTTAAAGTGTACAGCTGAAACTTATTGGATTTTGTTAACCAATGTTGCCATAAAAATTAATTAGTTAATTAATTATTTTTAAAAACCTCAAAAAGAAAAAAAAATGGTGTGTGGTAGCAACCTATGTACCTGATTGTGTAACCCATTCATGAAATCCGTGTTAATTCTATAATAAGGTGTTAAGTGAAACTTTTCCTGTGGCCGCAGAATTATAACTAGCTAAAACTATTAACTACTAAGTAGTCCACATTATAAAGAAGTCAATAAATGGCTCGGCTACTACCACCTGACCCCTATCCCAATGCTTTTCTGAGAGTTTGTGCAACTGTCTCTGCCATAATCTAAACTCCCACCTGCCACTCCTCAGGTCACCTAACAGATGACTGGTGGGAGAAGGAGAGAGTAGATGTTGGTGGGATACAGCATCTGGCATGGGGGCTACTCACTAGAAATGTCAAGTTCTCTAGAAAAATCATTTATGGAGACTGGAGGTGCCTTCGGAGGTGGGAAGCGGGCATCTCATTGCTGGCTGGGTGGAGCTGGGCTGCAGAACACAGAAAGGAGTCACAGTGCAGCAACCTGGGAAGAAAGCAGGTAGCCCCTGGCCCAGTCCCCTGTGGCCTGAGTATGAAAAAGATGGTAGTTCCTGTGGCTCCTCTTGAAGGAGGCTGGAGGTCAATGGATGAACTAAACCTAGTTGCTGCCCGGGCTTCCCAGGCAACCACGGGATACACAGGGGCTGTAGTACCCAGAGAAGCACATAAGGGTGCCTACCACTGTGGGGCTAAAGAAAAGCATGGCTGCTGCTTTCAGAGGGGTCTAGTGATGAAGTAGGCTGGGTGGGAACTGAACGCCAACCCCCAGGGGATCACACCGATTCATCCAAATGTTGTGGGAACCTGAAGTTTTCTAATTTTGAAGCCCTTCTCTAAGAAAAAGCAAACAAAATTGGCTAGAGGGGCTCGGAAGGGGATTGCATGAGTGAGGGGCAGTGAAATTTCAGCTTTATTTGCTTCATAGTGAACTCACCTTTGTATATGGCCATGTGGGCAGGGACCCCCTCCTCAGTCCCCATCCTTAGCTAATGTCAGAGAGATGAGGAAAGCTTTCCCAATGGAGACCAGTTAAGCTTTTGCTGTGTTCTCCACCTGAAGAGTAAGGGGACAGGTTTCCCAAGATTAAATTATGCGCCCTTGTTCCTCCTTTCCTGACTATGGAGCCAGAGTTGGGGGAGGAGGAAAGAAGTAGACATGCAGTCCTGCTGCCCTCAGGTCCCTGAAAGATGTGGTGAGGAGCAGTCATTTAGAGAAGATTGGAGATTGGATTTTTCAACTGGACTAGAATTTTAAGGGCACTGTTTGGCGAAATATAAAATGTGTTCATGTTCATATTCCGCCAAGTCAAAACTCTTTAATAATCTGATTACACAGATGTTGATTTGGAGTTTAAATTGCACTCTTGCAGAAAAGAATCAAGGCAGCATGAAGCAGGACTGCCTGTAAGG
This sequence comes from Rousettus aegyptiacus, assembly GCF_014176215.1. NCBI lineage: Eukaryota > Metazoa > Chordata > Mammalia > Chiroptera > Pteropodidae > Rousettus > Rousettus aegyptiacus. The sequence continues at coordinate 73,092,765 of NW_023416309.1, forward strand.
TAAACATCTCCTGAACACCGTTGAAAGGCACCAAGCCCAGAGTCTGAACTCCTGGGTTTTCTTCTTGATCTCAAGATTGACCAGATATGGAGTCTTTGACAAGTCCTTTCACTACTAGGACCTCAGTTTCCCTGTGTGCAAAATGGTTGTATGAGGATTAGAGGATTAGAGGCGTGTGAGAATGTGCATTTCAAATGGCAGGATCAATGTTCCCTGTGAGCAGAATGGGGAAATGCTTGAACACCACGCCCTTCTCTGGGTCCAGAGCCAAAGACCTAGGCTCAGGGATGGGTGGTGAGGTGGAATGTCCCTGGTGGAGGTGACAAATGAATAGGCAAGTCTCTAGAGGTGACAAACAACCCCCGCCCTGCAGGAACCTAGGTTTCCCAGACATCATAGCATTCTCAATTTCTCTACTCCCTCCCCCCACACCCCTCAGAGAGCAGAGAGAATCACCCTTAAGCTCCCTGTCAGAGTCTAGTCACTTAACTCATAAAGATGTTGACAGATAGTGCCATGCTGAACTCAGAGAACAACCACACTCTCATTTGCATCATCTCCTCTGAGGCAGGACCTGATTCCTCCCCCTTCTAAATGCTGAGCACAAGAGCCCTGACAAGCCTACGAGACTGTGTGCATTTTCTCATCCCAGATCCTAAACTTTCCCTGAGTTAGGTTCCCCATAAATGGACTTTTCAGGAACAGTCATACCTGAGGGGAAGGGTCCAGGCTGACTCTCTGGGGAGTCGTATCTTGGAAACTATTGTCCTCTCTCTCATTCATTTTCTACTGTCTTCCTCCCTCCCAAGCCAGTCTAACCCCACTGCACTCCATAAAATTGTCTATCAGGACAATTTTGACTATTAACAATAAAAAACACAATTTAATCTTGCTTAATCAAAGAAAACAACTTGCTAGTCCATGGCACGACTTAGTCTCTGCCTATCAGTCTGTTCTGCTCCTTGTCTTTGTGGTGGCAAAACCATTCACTGTCCCATCTTCTCAGCAACCCCCAAGAAAAAAGACTTTTTCATTTGGCTTCCAGCAACATCTCTGCACTGAGTCTCTTTTGGCTGGCCCAGGTCACTTGCCTGTTCTTGAAGAATCCCTGCTGCCAGAGGGATGGAATGATTGTTCAGATCTGGAAGGGGAGGTTTGGGGTTAGTTCTACCCAGTTCCACAGCGACTAAGAATGGGGCAGGGATGGTTGCCCACTATTGAGCAGGATGGATTCTGGGAAGGCAGAACAACCAATGTCCATTATGAGCCATCATATCAGAAACATTGGGCTTAGAGCAGGAACAGCTGGGCTCAAAGAAAATGAATGACTAATGAACTGGTCACCCGTTGGTGGCTTTGGGATGATCTGTCCTGCTCTAATGCCCCTGTGGCTGGCTGACTCTTGAAGGGTCAGAGGTGGAATGTGGGTTGTTGGTGAGGTCCTAACCAGAGACCAATGGACCTTAACTCCTCTATTTGGGGACCCTGCTCCTTTAGTCTTGGCCTCTGGCTTCCATGGGTCATGGGTCATGGCCATAAAAATTTCTGTCCTTCTCTTCCTTTTTCTCTCCTGCCTACTCTTGAGGGATGAAGCCATACCACCCATTTCTAGAGCCTCAGAGTCCCTGGTGTTTTTTAGAAGCCTAAAAGGCCTGAGGCTTCCCTGCTTGGTCCCCACAGGTAGACCCCTGAGCAAGGGAGTTTCTAGGAGGGAGTTGGCACAAGCTCACCTCCCCCTGTATAGGTCATCTCTAAGATTCACCCCTATCTGAAGCCTTCCTTGGCAATGCCAGGTTTAAACACTCCAGGAATGGGGTGTTTGGACCTCCCAGGCCACAAGGAGCACACCCCATGAAACAGAAGCAAGTATGTATTTATATTTATTTCAGCCCCCATCCTCCCAGGACCTAACACCACAGCACATGGCCTGGTGTACATAGTGCACAGTCCAGAAGACCCTGTTGAACACAGCCTCACAATTCAGCATCACAGATCCCCCAAAAGGCAGAGCCTGGGGTCCACTACAGGTGGGATGGGGAGCAGGGTCCAGACTCTAAGGAGCAGCACAGAGAAAAGGTGCCATGTGAGCCCCGGGACACGATGTGGAGTCCTGGATATGGGATTGAAGCAGCAGGTGTGGGAGATGCCTGCTTTGGCCATCACTGGTCCCAGCTACAGAGCCATCCCAAAGGCCAGGACAGCCCCAACTGTGGACTCCTGGCACTGGCCAGCTGGCGGAGGTAGTATAAACACATCTGAAAGTGGGGAGTGCCTAGTGACCAAGCCAGGTGCTCTCTGGGCTGGGGGCTGCCCAAGTCCCAGGAACAATAGGGGGTAGTAGGTAGAGAGGACTCTAATCAGAGGTTAGCAGGGATCTAGGATATTGACTGAGCCCAGGAAAAATGGATCTACAGAAAAGGAGGAAATACAGAGAAAGGCAGGAAGAAACTGCCGGGCATAGAGAGGACCCTAAGGACAGAGAAAGAGACCAGTGGTAGAGAGATGGGGAGAGTGCAAGGGGGAGAGACAGGGAGAGAGAAAGGGGGAGCCTGAGGGACAAAGAAGAGACTGAGGCTTAGTTTTTCCCCTTCTCTTCTCTCACACACTCTGTGAGCTCTGGGGTGGGTGGTCTCTGAGATGTCCTATCTGGGGAGGAAGACAGGACTATCCTCTAGCAGGCTCCTTCCCCAGTCACGCCTGCTCATTTGAGACTGAGGCCAGGTAGCAAGGCTGAGCTAAGGGTGGGAAGGGACCTGCTCAGCCCTGCCCGCCCCACTTCTACCCCCAATTGGGTTTGGGCCCCAGCTCACCTTCATCCTCCTCTGGGCAGTGCCCTACTTCAGCCTGCTCATACTAACCCCATTGCACCCCAGGTCGACTCTTCCCAGAGACTGAATCACAGGCCATTAACTACCTCAGGCCCCTCACAGGCAGGAAGAAGGGAAGGAGAGGGAAGGGATGAAGTGGAAGGGAAGAGGCTGGGGAGTGAGAGCGACATCCACACTGTCAGGTTGAGCACCAGCAATGCAGAGTCCGCCCTCAATCCCTGGGACCTAAGTACAGAGAAAATCTGAAGAGAGTAGTTTAAAGATGTACATAATATAAAATATTGTGTGTACATCAGGGTTAAAAAAAAATCTTTAATTCATCATTTCCAAATTCAGTTAAAATGTTTTTTTAATTGCACTAAATTACTCACTATAGCAGCACCACCTTAAATAACCAGGACCTACAAGTGCTGAATTTTAGATTTCTCATACATTCTTTCTCTACCTTTAGGAAGAAGGGAAAACCACTAAGCTTGTGAATTTTACAAATCAGGTAAAGCAACTTCTAGGAGCACTTGCAAGCCTAATATCAGTTACTCCAGGAATCCTAAGTTCAAATGCCTGCAGGTGCTGTACAGGTACAGAGATGTTTAGAAAATTTGGTGTCTTGGAGTCCATGGGGAATGGTGAAGACGATGAGAAGTGAAGAGTGAGGCCCTGGAGAGGGAACAACCGCTCTTTTGCTCCTGCAGAAAGTCAGCAGTTGCGCCTGTGCGGTGCTTTTGATTTCAGAGAAGAGGGAAATTTGGTATACATTTTTAAAATATGGTATCCCTTGATTTTTAAATGTTAGCTCAAAATAAAATCACCCTATAGGCCAAAGAGAACAAGTCTCAGGGCAAGTTTCTGGCATAGTTTTTATGAAATCTTAGAGATTCTGAGATTTTAGGGATATAGGATCATTTAGTTCCATAATTCAAGAACTTTAATGGGCATATAAGCACTCTGAGGGAACTTGTTAAAGTGTAGATTCCGAGTTAATAGGTCTAGGCCTGAGATTCTGCATTTCTAACAAGCTTCCAGGTGATGTCCCACTGCCGCTGGCCCACCAACCACACATGGCATAGTGTGGATTTAGTTAATCATCATTCCACCTAAGAATTCCCTCTGACGGTTATATCCTTAGTTAAGGATGTCTCTGGTTTTACTTGTATACCTCCAGAGACTGGACGCTCATTACCTGTAGAAGCTGCCTGCATGGATACAGCTGCTGCTAACTTCTACCCCAGTCTGCAGCAATAGGGATGGACACCCAGTCAAACATGCCAAGGCTCAGGCTCTGGAACATCAGAGTTCCACCAAAGAAACTTCAGCTGGGGACTTACAAAGATGGGGGTTGACACTCGCTGCAAAGATCTAAGCTGAGAGGATATTCTGTCCAACGGCATGCTCAGCAGCACCCACTTAAACAGAGGATACTACTATTCTTTGGCTGTTCTGGTTAGTAAAGGTTTGGTGCAATTTGTTTACCTTCCTTTTGCCAAAGCCCTCGAAGCAAGCTTTTCTCTGCACTTGGGCAAGTTACGTGGTTATCACAGATGAAGTAGCCAGTTTATATCTGGTGGGGGATAAAGAAGGGATGGACACTTGAGGCTAAACCAAAGCCCTTGCATCCTCAGGCCACGTGACAACCCCTGTTCTGGTGGAACAGGAGGTCTCAACCTCTGGGAGTGTGTCCGATCCCAGATCTTCCTTCCTGGGGTCTTGAGAGGCCCTGGAAAGTGGAGAATTCCCACTTCAACATGATGGGCTCAGAGTCACTGGAGCTGAAGGTCACAAGCCCAGTGCCCCATATTCCAAGGCAAACCATTCTGAAGCCCAGCTGTCAGTGTCGGGTGTTGTGGAAATCACCTAGGCCACTGTTCGTTTCACCATAGAAAGGAACCCAAGCCCAGAGAGCACATGAAGCTTTCCCCAGATCACATGATTGGTTTGCAACCATCTCTTGTAAAGGCCTTGGATCTTTTGAAGCAGAACTGCACAGAATCCACTGGTATTAGCCAGATTATGGTCACCTATAGCAGCAACTTCCAGGAAGAGGACCTTCCGGAATAATCCTGAGGGAAAGAGAGAAAGTTTCTGTTCTAAAAGAACTCTAAAAAAATTTAAATAAATAGATGATAGATAGATAGATAGATAGATAGATAGATAGATAGATAGATAGATAGATAGAAAAGAAAAGAAAAGAACTCTAGGGGCAGCAGTCATCTTATCCTCTGATGAATGTTGCTCCCTAGACTTCTCTCTTGTGCAGTGCACTGCCTGAGGAGGGGGGGATAATGAAGTAGGTGTTAGAGGAGAGGTCAGAGAAGGTCATGGTTACAGGGGTTCCCCGGTCTGAATTCCTGGACCATTCCTGACCTATCAAACCAGAATCTGAGCTTCTGGTGCTTCCCAATCAGGGAAAATCTCTGGAACCAGCCTGGGCTCACTAAGTCTGAGAGAAACCAGGACACCTGGCTTGGGTGGGAAGTTCTGCAGGCAAGGCTAGCCCTTAGGCTGGGGAAGAGGCGCCTGTCCCCAAAGAAGCACCTCCCAGAAGTGTGTAGTCCCCAGAGTCTGAGGGGGAGATTGGCAGCTGGGCTTGTGATCTGAGAGCCAGACAGCACCTGTCCCAGTCGGGCCTCACTTCCCAGAGAACTGGCCGGGCCTCGCCTTCTCCAGTTTCCTGCGCCTTTCGGGAGGGATTTCCTGCAGGTCGATGCCATGATTGCTGGCCCTGTGGGGAAAGAGTGGTGGCCTCAGGGATCCGGAATCGGGGGTGGGAGGGTTGGGTCCAGTTTATTGCTACTTTGCAGCTAACAGCATCTGGCACAGGACAGAAGGCTGGGAGTAGGGCCCATCCGGCCTGTGCCCATCCCTCGTAACTCGCCCCACCCACCGATGCCCGTTGCCAGCTCCTCACCCCAGTTGCAAGTCAGGCGGCTTGGGGATGGGCTTGTCGAAGCCTCGTCTGCCCACCAGCCAGTACGTGTCCTCTGCGCCCTTGCCCTGAGAAGACATGAGGAAGGGGAAGACTTAAGTAGGCTGGAGTGAGGGAGAGTGGATCTGGAGGTCTAAGTGGAATTGGAGTCAGGAGTGGCAAGCTGTGACTCCCAGCCTAAGCCCAGGACACGGCGTGCCCTGCCTCCTCACCTTTAGCTCCGTGAGGCCTCGCACCTCAGTCTGGAAGCCCTCATTGAGAGCGTGGAGGATCCGTATGGTGCTCACGTTCACGTGGATGCGGTAAGCTGGGACAACAGGGGATGCATTAGCTTAGCACACTCACCTCTCACGCTCCCCTCCCCGCTGTTCCCCCCCACACACACACACACACCAGGCCCCGCGACGTTGCCTTACCTTCCCCAGCCCCTACCAACCCCATTGCACTCACGCAGCCCTGTGGATTCCATGCGCGAGGCTGTGTTGACCGTGTCCCCAAACAGGCAGTACCGCGGCATGGTGAGGCCCACTACACCCGCCACGCATGGGCCTGTGGAGATGCGTAGGGTTGACGGGAGGGCCAGGCTTGGGCTGAAGTTGGTGGCTGGTTAGCACCTAGGGCCTCGGGAGACTTTAGCACCTCATAATCTCCACCAACTTCCCAAAGAAACACTCTCAAGCATATCCTCTCAATTACAACGGTGTGCCTGGTATGCAAAGATGGCTTCAAGACAAGCCACCCTACCTCCCACTCCCCAAGTCTGCCTACTGTCTGGGAAATTTGGAGCTGGGGCCTGGGGTGGGAGCGGGACTCGAGAGACCAGAGCTGGAGAATTACCCGAATGCAGGCCAATACGGATGCGCACAGGCACCTCGGGCATGTGGCGCATGCGGAAGGAGCCCACTGCGCTGAGGATATCCAGTGCCATATTGGCGATTTCTGCTGCGTGTCGCTGCCCATTTCGCTGGGGCAGCCCAGAGGCCACCATATAGGCGTCCCCAATTGTCTCCACCTGAGGGAAGGGGTTGTACGAATTCAGCACTGAGCACACCTCTCCTCCAAGGTGATTGATTACTCCTTGTCAAAATGCCTAAACTGGGTTTAGTGAAGAGATTCTGGGGAACTCTCCAGCTGGAGGACTGAGCTGAGGACTGGCAAATGAGATAAGGAATCGGAGGGCGTGGACAGGGCTGATGGCCTGAGGGCTGAGCAGGAAGGGCTGGGCTGGAGGCTGGTGAACCTGAGGGAGGGCTTGTTTCCACACAGCCCACCTTGTAGACATCATGAGAGCCGATGATGGCATCGAAGAGTGTATAGAGGTCGTTAAGCAGGTCCACTACTTCGATGGGCTCACTCATGGCTGAGATTGTGGTAAAGCCCACTATGTCACTGAAGTACAATGTCACCTCCTCAAAATATTCAGGCTCCACAGGTGTCCCCATCTTTAGAGCCTCAGCCACAGACCTAGGGATGGCAGGTAGTGAGGTTATCTGGAGGTCACCCTAGTCTGGCTAGATTCCAGCTGCCCTTCCTACCCACCTCTCCCCATTGGCACTCACGGAGGGAGCATCTGTGTGAGCAGCTGGTCTGTTTTCTGCTTTTCCAGCTCTAGCTCCTCCGTGCGCTCTCTGATCAGGTCTTCCAGGTTACTGGAATACTGCTCTAGCATCCGCAGCATTGAGTCAATGATGTTGGTCTTCCGGCCCTTGTTGATGCTCTTGAACTAGTAGGAGGAGAAAGCTGATGGGACTCCTGAGGACCTAGGCTGCCATGCCCCTCTTGTGTTTGTATTATGCCCGTTTCTCTCCACAAACCATTCATCTTCAATTCATCCAGCCACATCACCCACTCTACCCCTCAGGTTCTGGACACTGTGTTTTCACACATTAGTAGCAGGCACACAGGAAATTGGGGCTCCAAAAAATCAGCTGTTCTTAGCTAGTAATAGACAACCCAGCCTTTGTACTCCCAGACCAAGGTCTTTCTGCCACACTAGGCCAGGCCCATACTTGGTTCTCAATAAATGTTGAGTTGAATTAAATATTTCTCTTGCCCAGAATTCCACTCTTGCTCCAAAGGCCTCCATAGCGCCTGTTCTAACTCTGCCCTCACTAAACTGCCAACTTGAGGCTACTTCTTAGCAAGTAACCTGGCAGTCAGAAATCCTGCCAACCTGCCTTCCTGCAGCCTCCCTAGGTTGCTGAGAAGTGGCCAGCCCAGCCCTTGCCCAATCCCAGCCCCTAACCAGGTCGAAGGTGCGGTCCATGGAAGGCCGAAGGTCCGGCTGTTCTGCCCAGCACTGTTTCATCAGCTGGATGCACTCCATGGGCGCCTGGTCCATGGAAACCAAAGGCCGACACAGTGGAGGAGGGCTCTGCACTTTCTGCACCACTTCTGGAGGCATGAGGGGACCATGAGAGGGAGTTTGCCAGAACAGAAGCCACCTCTGACTCTGGCCTGATTATTGAAGCCCAAGATGGGGGGACTGGAAGGGGGTCTTTTTAAATCAGAGCTTTGGTAGGCGAGAAAGTGTAGTGTGGAAGGGGTTGCTGGGAGACCCTGAATCCTGGGAGGCAGGGGTCAGTAACAGGTGACAGGCAGAGACTAACATTTATTACACATGAGAAAAGTGAGAATTAGGGTGATCAAGTAGTTTGTTGAATCCTATAGATAAGTACTATGGATTTGAACCATATCCAATTGTTCTATTCCTCCCTTCCCCTCACCCTGCTGCCTCCTTGAGGCTCCTAAGAACCAGAGAAGAGCCTGTTCCATCAGTTGGGGGAGCAGGTTGAAGTCCAAGACCAGAAGAAACCACTGAGGTCTGAGGCTCCTAAGAGCCTCCTCCTCCTATCCTGATGCTTGGCTTTCTACTGCCCTGACCCTTCAGATCCCATCTTTAAGGGAGGACCACATATTTAAGTCTCAGCCCTGGACTTTAGGGAAAAGAGGGAGACCGGGCCGGGCTCTGCCTAACAGCAGGCAAGCCCAAACGCCAGGCAAGGAGCGGCCGTACCCTCGGGAGTCAGCTCCAGCATGGCATAGGGGGCGCTGCGGCACACGACCTCCTGCATGATGATGCCCAGACTGAAGACGTCGCCGGCCAGCGTTCCCCGGCGCTCCAGGGCCGGGTCTCGAAGCAGTTCTGGGGCTGTCCATAGTTGGTCTGGGGTTGGGGAAGAGGGCGTGGGCACTCAGAGGGCCTTGGGGGCTCTGGGGACAAACTTTCACCCCTCACAAGAAAGCCCAGGCTCGCACCCTCTCACCAATCTCCCAGCCTGAGTGTGGCCCTGCTGCCTGCAGCTGTCTCCAGAGGAAAGTACCAGAAATCCAAAGGGGATCTCAGAAAAAGCCCAGCCTTCACAAACAGGCCCCGCCCTTTAGACAATGCGATGGCCAGAGAAGACTCCACCCCTTGGGCACAAGCCCCGCACTCAGGCGAAGCTCCGCCTAGAGCAGACCCAGTTGAAAGGGCAGGAGCTCCGCCTCTCAGGCACAAGTCCCGCTCACTAACGTGCCTTCACCTTCCCAGTCATACAGTGCACCCTCGTTTCAGAGGTCACAAGACCTTTTCAGTAGCAGAAGTCGTGTCCAGTGGTTGCAGGATAGAGAGAATGCGAGGTCAGAGGGAAGAAGGGAAGGAAGGAAGGGCCCTTGAAATAATAGAGATCCCGGGGGATGCTCGTCTGCGACAAAGACAGCGGAGGAATCATACCTTCTGCGCTGGGAGGCTCTGGTAACACCTTCTGGGCTTCCAGCAGTCGCCCGTGGCCATGGTCGGTGACTTTGAGCACGAACCTCCCGTCCACCACGCAGTTCCGCGACTTAAGTCGCCCATGGGCCACACCTCGATGATGCAGATATCTCATTCCCTGGAAGGGGTGAGGTACGAGGCAACCTCAGCCGGCGACTGCCCTGCCCTATCCACCCTGCATCCTACCTGCTCCACCCCCTACCCCACAAGCACCTTGATAAGATCCAGTAAGAGGGAGGACTTAAACATCCAGTCCAGCTTTATATCTCTCTGGGCGAGTAGGTCATGGAGGGAGCCCCTGGCACAGTGCTCTGAGACCACAGCCAGCATGCCTTCCCCGGGGGCCGCGGTGCTGTCTGCTCCTCCTGCCAGGAAGAGCCCCAGGTAGAGGGCCACGTTCTCGTGCCGGAGCTCTCTGAGCTGAAATGGGGAAGTTAACAGGCATTTTCTGCCCTGGGAGCAAGATGGGAAGGAGGCTATTATTCAGGTCTATTTTTGAGTATCCAGACTTTGAAGATGGGATGAAAATGGTGAATGGAAGGTCTATAGGGCAAGCAGTGGGGCTTTCTTCTACAGATAACTTCTCTCTCTGGAAGACAGCATCCTCAAAGGCCACTGCTCAGATACTGAGTATGGTTTAGTTTAAAGTAATGAATGAAAAGATACCCTTGCACTAGTCTTCAGGATCCAAGCAGGTCCTGATTTATTAACCACCAGACTTCGAATTGCCCTGGTCTTAAGGAAAAATACCTCATGTAGAAGAAAGCCCTAGCATCGCCACCCTCCCATTCTGATGTAACAGCTTTTGAGGGGAGAAACAGGGAGAAGTTGCACTGCTTCTAAAAAACAATGTCGTGTGCTGGTTACTTGGTCCAAGGCTGCTTCACTTATTACATCATTGCATCAGCTATGTCTGAGACTCCCACTCTCCCCAGGCTTGGGAAGTAGGCACCGAATAGTCAAGCTCTCGTCCTAGAGAGCCATCAACAAGGCCATGCCCATTCCACCGGACAGAGACCTTCACTATCTGGGCATGCTGGGAAAACAGGGGCTAGAAGGCGACTGGTGCCTTTTCTTGCTTTCCTTTAGTTCAAGAAGAGGCTTCTTTTCATTTTAAATGCCTGCTGGTACATGATGATTTAGTCTATTAACTCATCCAGGTAGTCACTTAAGTTATTCTGAAGCTATGACCAAGAGTTTCCATGGAGGCTTCAGAGAAGGAGGGCAGGCCAAGGCTGCATGGTGTTGGGGGTAAGGGTCGGAAGAACTAAAATGAGCCAGTTTATAGCCTCTTTGCCAACTTTTCACTTCATTCAGTATGCATCAATTAGGCCATTCTGCACGAATCGCCTGACAGAACTGGAAACCCATTTTTTCTTTTCTATCATTCACTCACCAAACATTCAATGGGTCTTTCTAATGTTCCAGACACTGTGCGGGGTACTGGAAATACAATGGACGGGGCAGGAGGACGGGGCAGGGGGAAGACCTCAGTCAGCTTACAGTCTAGTTAGGGAGGCAGATAAGAAATAATCAAGCACACAGATGAACATACAATTATAAATTATGACAGGTACATCAAAGGAAAGAACTAGTGTTATGAGAAAGCATAATAGGAAACCTGCTTTAGAGGGAAGGGGACACTTCACTGAGTCCTTTTGATTTCTCCCATGTTGGTACCTACCTCTGTACCCAGCTGCAAAGAGAAGGCAAGGAGGGAGAAATGATGGCCACCCCACACCCCATCACTGGCTCAACTCTCACCTTGGAAAAGGCTGTCTTGGTTGCTGGGCGGATGGCTATGTGCTGATCCCCTGGGAATTTCTTCAGCCAAACCCAGTCTCCCTAAAGCAGAGATGGGAGTAGTGAACTCAGTTTCTTAATACACCATGATGCAAAGAGCCCTAGAGGCCCCATTTCCACTGGCCCACTGCCCTAGAACACATCTTCCATGTGACAGAGGGCATCAGGAGCCAGGGGTTTGATGTCTGTCAGTCCACTTCACAGCTAGCTGGGTGAGAGTGTACTCCTGGGTAAGAGATACAGAAAGCCCGAATGGCTATCCTCCCACCCAAGATGTGCTCACCAACAGTTAAGCAAGACATGACCACCACAAATGCCATCATCGTCGTCTGTTGCAAAGAGAGAACGCTATGCTGGGAGTCAGCAGTTTGAGTACATCAGGCTTTATTACAGACTAACTGAAGTATAGGCAGCTCCCCTCCAGGCTCTGAGCCTCATTGTTCTCAGCTGTTGGCAGGGTCGGTTCATGGGCATGCAATCTGTGCAGTCACACAGGGCACCAAAGGCTCAGAGAGACCTGAGTTTGGTTCAAAGATCCAAACAAGGGAAACTTCATTTTTATTTTGTCTTAGACCTTGTAGCTGGCCTTGTTTGTTGATAAGGGATTTGGATGAGAAAAGAATTTTGGGGGTTTGATCCTGACCCCTAAAAAGCATTTGGAAATAAATGTGAAGAATTTTTTTTGTCACAAAAGCTGAGAGCTATGTTTAGTAAACAGAGCCAGAGACAGGGGATATTAACACTCTTCAAGGCACAGGGTAGTCACATACAGGGAAAAACAATCTGCCCCAAATGACAATAGTGCTCCTCTGAGAAATGGCTGTGCTGGCCGCTAGGTGACATACTAGGAGTCTCTGCATTTTCGCTGTGACCTGACACACAGGAGCTCTAAATCTTCCCTCCCCTCTTGATTAGCAAAGCTCTCTCTCAGCTCTCCCTGAATTTGTTCTCATTATCTCCCCTCTATCCCACCACATTCAGATTTGCTAACCCCCTAGTTAAAGTCCTCATGCCCTTTTATGACTTTCTTTTTCCCCTCTAAGGTTTGTTCTCCCTGAATCTGGTTGGAATTGGGTGGAACTGCTGGGTGGGGCCAAGATGTGGGTCTGGCTTGAGTGCGGGGTAGCCCCTCCTTGAAACTCCCCATGCTGAACAAATCATGTCCTGGAAATATCCTTTTTGTGACCAGGAGGCCACATCCCAGATGCTCCTCTGTCCCAACCTTTCTAGGGAGGCCTATGCCCTTCAGTAATCTGAAGGCTTATCACTGAGAGGGCAGGGCCAGGGGCTCCCAACATGGTGGGGGATGGTCTCAGTGGCCACACCAGGATGCATGCCTCTCCCAGTAGGCTCCCCACCAGTCAGACCTCCAGCCTCTGGGCCAATGTGATCAGCCTTTGAGGAGCCCTCACCTGGATAATGGCTAAGGGAAAACCTTGGGGCAGGAAGGATTACCAGATGTTCCTCATTGAGAAATCCATGACCTCTCCCTAGATCCTGTTCTGGGCTCCTATCCCCATCTCCTGGAGCCTGCAGGATATGCCACGACTCCAGGAATAGAGCTCAGTCTAGTTAGGGGTCAAGCTCACCTCATAGAGGCCAATGGTGGAGCTCTCCGGGACCTGGCTGGGGACGCTGCGAATGTCTGACACACTGCGAGCAGTCAGACTCGACCGACTACCCTGGGCCACCTGGAGGGTAGAGGTCAACGCAAGGGGTCAAAATATACTCAAGAGTCCTATGTGGTCAGGCAGAGTTCTGGGGATTAAAGAGGGAAGGGGAAGAAATTTTAATTAAAGAAAGTGATAATGACATTACTTCGCAAATGCACAGCACTTTGCATTTTACAAAACATTCGTTTTCTTGTTGGAGCTTCACACTGCCCCAGGAAAGCAGTCGGGACAGGGACTGTTAACCTCATTGCCCACGTGATGGTGCTGATCTCCAGAACTCAGACCTGGGACAGGGTTAGGGCAGAAATAAGACCCCCTTCCCAGGTGAGTCTGGAGTGAGGGCTGGTCCAGGCAGAGGACCAGATAGATATACGGGGGAGGACAGCTGGATCCTGGCTCCCTGCCTCCCCTACCTTTCGAGAGCTGCCCCCTTGCGGGTGGAGGAAGGTGATGTCGTCCAAAGTCAGGATGATCTTGTTGGGGCCGGAAACCATTTGAATGTGAAGTAGCCGGTGCCTGGTAGAGGAAGGAGGTTGTCTCTGCAAAGGGGACTGAGGTCCAGGAGAGGAGGCCAGCAGTGGATAATGTTGGCTCAGAGGAGGGCAGCCATCCCCAAACCAGACATCCCCATGGGGACTCTGCCTGCCCTCCTGGACCCCTTCCCTTCCCACCTTCCAAAGAAATCTCACTTCTATGTTGAGTAGACCCAGCCTGCTGTCTTTGCTCCACGGTTGCATTTCTGGCAGGTAGAGAGCCAAGTTCATTTCCTACTTACCTCAAATCCCTACTCACCTCACATAATGGGCCAGGAAGGCCCCTGTCAGCCCCATCCCAACCACAAGGAGGAAGCCGATAAAGACAAGGCCAGGCTCCACTCCTGGAGGGGCAGTGAGAAAAAGGAAGCTAAGGATAGACCGTGGAGGAGAGGAGGCACCCTCCCTAGGGAGATATGCAGTCATGTCAATTCCTGGAATCTCCAGGAAAGGGAATGGGAGCTGAGAAATGGAACTAGAGAAAGGTCATGGGTTTTGCAAAGGGGAGCATCTGGGAATGCTAGCAAAGTTTTAAGAGAGCTTTGGGGGCTCAGCAAGAGAGGGATCCTGCACAAGTCTTGGGTCTGAGGAGGACCTGAAAGGGCCTCAAAGGAGAGTTATAGGAAGAGAGTTCACCCTCTTTCACCACTTTGTGGAGGGGCCATGGTGACTGTTCCAGTGGGGGATGGGGTGTTTTGGCCTTACCTCCATTGCAGATGATGTTTGGGTCAAACCAGCAAGAGGGGTCAGGCCCAGGTCCCCGTCCCCCTCTGGGGAAATGCACCGGGTTCCCAGCAGAGCGGAAGGAGCCCCGGGTGGGGTCGAGCACGTATGTAGCAAATAGCCGGTCCCCCGCCTCATCTGTGTCCAGCACCACAAATGGGGCCTCTTCAGCTCCTCCCAGGACGCCACAAAAGCCTGAGACCTGGGCATTCTGGACGTGGTGGGCCACGGCTGCTCCGGACACCCAGCTGCCACCTACAGCTGCCCGAGCTCGTGCCACACCACCGGCCAACAAGAAGACCGCATCATAGATGGTGCCAAAGAGTGGGGATACCTGCGGAAGGAGAGAAGAGAGCCCAGGGTTTGAGGTCACAGCCCATAAATAGACAGAGATTTACCGGCCTTCCTATTCTTTTACTGGGCTCTTCAAGCCCTTCAAGCCCTAGGATATTGACTGATCACAGCACCAGGTCCCCTGTATTCCTCCCCATTGGCTCTCTCTTCCTCTCTCCCATAGGCTATCCTACCCCTTTCTCCACTGGCCTTCCCTCTTTTTAGGATTCTTAGGCTCTTCTTCCCATTGGTTAATTCTAACTCTTTATTACCTGCAGATCCTCTCTTCTCTTTCCTGTTGGTTACCACTGAGTTACATTTTTAATATTACCTACCATTCACCTAAAAAACCTTCTTTCCCATCTTTTGGTTAGCTTCTATTTTCTCTTTTTTCTTCTTGTTGTTCCCCAAAGCCTCATTGAGCCTATTAGTCCCAGTTCCCATCTCTCACAGTGCCAGGCACTATGTAAAGCACTAAGGATATATCAGTATAAAGACAGAGTCCTTGTTTGGGAGAATCTTTCATCTAATGGGAGAAACAGACAGGGATATTAAGGCAATGCAATGTGTAAGAGTGGAGGTAACTGAGGGAGCTACAGATACAGGAAAGAGGGACCCAACCCAGGCTGGGGGAAAAGGAGACTTCCAGAAGAAGGGACCACTCCTCAAGGGATGAGTCAGAATTATCTGGGGGAGAGTTGGCTCAAGAGAGAGGGAACAGTATGCCTGCATCTATCTAGGGAAAGAGAAGCCGCTGGGATCCTTTGAACAGAGGTGTGACACAATCAGATTTCTGAAGTTCGATCTGATTGTTGGGTGAAGAAAGGCCGAGGGCAGGTACATGTTGGAACAGGGACCATTTGGGAAATTCTGTTTTGAGATTTGGGCCAGGATGCTGTGGCCTGAATGAGGGCAGTGACAGTGAGAATGGAGAAAGCAGGTGGATCCCAATGACTTTTAGGAAGTTAAAGTGACAGGACTTGATGTCTGCATGTGGGGCAGGAGGGAGGGTTAGTGGATGTGGGGTAGGAGGGAGGGTTAGAGGAATCAAGGGTGACTCCAGGTCTCACTCGGACACAGAGGTGGAGAAAGGCTGTGCTGCTTACTGAAGAGTTTTTTTTTCACCACTTTCTCCACTCTCTTTCTCCACCTTCCATCCCACCACTGTTCCTAACTCTTGCTTTCCTCCTCTTGTTGACTATTCCTATCCTTTCTCCCCATTGGCTACCCCAGATCCTCTTGGAGGAGACCAGGGGCATTGGTGGGGAATATTTTACCTCCCCACAACTCAAAGCCCTCTCTCATGTACAACCCTTTGAGTAGGGCCTTTGTAGTCATTAGTTTACTGCCCACTGACATCTAAATTCCCTTCTAAGTGGTTTGTAGCCTCTCTTTTATGAATAGGGAGGAGCTAGATAGTCTGAACCGGGATTCTGGGTTCTTAGGAAATCCTGAATATTAGCTTACTGTTGGGAATAAGCTATGAATCTAAATGATTATGGAAGCTCCTGGCTCCACCTAGGGACCGTTCTCATCTAAAAGTTAAGACCACTAGATGAAGCCCCAGAGGGAACACCTCTGAACTGGGCATGGAGATTTGTTCTGCATGCCCCCTCCTTCCTACTCTCTTAAGAACATGAGTTGTTTATTATAGACTGTATGTTGTGGTGATGCTGGAAGGGAATTTCTTTGAAGTAAACTGCAAAAGATGTTGTTGCATAGAATTGATTAGAATTTGCTCCCTGGAGCTGGATGTGAGAGGTCTCATTGTAGTCTCTTTGGAAGCAATCCCAAGACACTAAGATGCCCCAAGCAAGACCAGAAAATCTACATTACCCAGGAAACTCCAAAACAGGTAATGCTGCTAGTTATTCTCTCCTTATTGGCATCCTCCTACTCTCTCCCATTGACCCCATCCTCCTCTCATTCCATTGACTTTATCAGCTTCTCTTCCCATTGCCTCCAGTCTCTTCTCTCCTTTTTGGCTATCCTCTGCTTTCTTCCCCTGCTTTCCTCCTCTCTTCTCTCCTCCCTAGTCCCTCTACCTGTTGCAGATTAAGGTCAGGGGGCAGCTCCTGATGCTCTTGGGCCCTGCGCAGGCTGTCCAGCACACTGCCCCCAGGGGGACAGTGGCGCGTAAGGGTGAGCACCGCATCGTGGGCCCTGCGAAGCTGTGAGCTGTTGGCTAGCACGGCCAAGGTCTCCGGGCCTGGGGACAAGGCGTAGTGAAGCGTGTCAAAGGGCAGGAAGACCAGGGAGCCGTCGACCAGGCCCAGCTCCTCTGCAGCCTCCAGCAGGCAGCGCTGCTCCTCGCCGCCCAGAAGCACCGAATGCATCACCATGATCACTGCTGCGGACGGACACAGAGACTCCGCTTGCTGCTCTGCCCTCTGCCGGCCGGATCTCCGACCTCCCCGTCCCCTTCCTGGAGCCTACCTCGGACTTTGGGCCCATCTTGGACCCTTCTCAGGGCCTCCCGAGCTCCAGACAAGTCCGAGGGCTCCATGGCGGTCACCAGGGCAACGGGCAGCCCCCGGGCCCTGAGTGCAGTGGCTAGGGAGCGTCCAGCTTCCACCCACAGGTCCTGGGGGGAGGTGATCAGGGCCACACGCGCCCAGCGGAAGCCGCGAAGGAGGGCGTAGAGGGCATCCGCCGCGGGCGTCACTGCGGGGGCGGTGGTGCCCGCCGCTCGTGTCCCCGGGCAGCCCCAGGGCACCAGCGCAACCCCCGCCTCTTGGGCTAGTAGTTCAGCCGGCCGACAGGCTGCAGGGTTCACCGGACCCACGAGACCAGAGACATGGGCCAGAGCAGACGACACTGCCCCCAGCGAGCCAGGGGTCCGGCACGGCTCCGGCAGGAGTGCGACCTCGAAGCGGGGGCCGCCTTTCAGGGCTGGGTCTTGGTTCAGGCGGGAGGCGGCCAGGCGGGCAGCCAGGTCTGGGCGGGCACGAGCGAAGATGGGGTCGCAGGCCCAGGGTCCTAGCACCCCCACTGTGAATACAGCAGAGAGGGCAGAGGGCGGCAGGAGCAGCAGCAGCAGCAGTAGCCGAAGCCTAGGCCGGGGCCAGGGCAACGCCTGGAGGAGGCGGGGCGGGAATGGAGCCCACCGCTCCCGGGCGCAGAGCCGGGGGTTCCGAAAGCCATCCGCAAGGAAGATGCAGACGGTCATCGCCAGCGTCTGTGAGCATAAACGCAGCAGGGAGAGTGGATGAACCGACCCTTCCGCCTCGCTCAGCAATCTCTGCAAGCCCCAGTTTCTCAAAACCCAGTTAACCCATGGAGTAACTCCACTTATACAGCCCCCTCCTCAGGCTTGGAAGACTAGATGGGGGGTCAGGGGCATGACCTGGAAGCCTACCGCATCCCCGTCTTTGTCCTGCTTCCTGTTACTCCCTTTTCTGTCCATCCCCTCTCGTCAGAGCCGTTGCGGGTGAGTGGGTACACGTCCACGCCCTCCTTAGACGCATTTCAGGCAGAAGGGACCCGAATCCATGCAGAGGGGCATTTGCCACTCACCAAAAAGTCCGTGGCTCGGGCCCAAGGCCAGGGTGAGGGGTCACACGCCCTCCCACAGGTCTCTTTTGCAGTCAGGCCCAGGGTGGGGGGGTGGTGTGTGGGAACAGCTGGCGGGAGCCCTTAATCTCCCCAAGCTGATTAGGGCCCCATAATCAGTCAGGGAGGGGCTGGTGGAGGATGGGATGCCCTGGAGTGGCAGTGAACCGAATTCTTTTCCTCCCTTGCCTGCCAACCCATCCCCACCCCTACCATCCACAACCTCCAACAGAAAAGCAGCTGCAGGTTCCCCTTTCAGGCTGCTACAACACTACCCTGGTCAGTATGTAAAACCCATGGACACCTGAGGGTGGTCAGTCCTGGAGTGGGAATTCTTTCAGTCCCATTCCCTTCAATCTTCTGTTGCCAATTTTGCCAGCCAAGTCCAAGCCCTGTCTCTTGACAAGCAAAGTCTATACCCCAGAGACCAAACTCAAACCATTCTACCTGTCCATCTCCTGTCTGCACTTGATCCTCTGACCCCCACTTCTTCATGCCTAGAAAACCACTGGTTAGGCCTTGGGAAGGCAGAACCCCAGGAAGTAACAAAGAGCTCTGGCCTTGGGCAGACCTGGGTATAAAATCTTTGTCCCTGGCTTTGTGACCTTGGGAAAATTGCTTAAACTCCTGGATGTTTATGTGTAAGTTATTTGTAACAATGAAATATAATTGCCTGGATGACAAAAATGAAAGACAATTTTAAAGAAGAATATGATGGGCTACTTGTGCTATCATATATCAAACTTTATCCCAAAGCTATAATAAATACTAAGATACTATAGTATTGGTGCAGAGATAAACAAATAGACCAATGGAACAGAAGAAGAGGGCACTGAAACAAACCTAGCAAATTTGATGTATGGAGAACTGACCATTTCTCACCAGTGGGGCAAGAATGAGCTATTCCACAAATGGAACTAATTAGTTAGCCATGTGGGAGGGGGAGAAAGGAGATAGGATTAGATCCCCATCTCACACGATACAAAATCAATTCCAGGTTAAAGACATATAAAAACACAGCTCAAAAACTTTTAAGTGATTCACTTTTTAACCATTGTGGCAAAAATTGGATCAGGCAAGAATCATCGATAGATGCTGAAGCTGGGGAGAAATTTTGCTGAGGAGTAGATTATTTTCATGTTTTAAAGTGTCTCCCTACAGATTGCTTATGAGTTGGTAAGAGGGGGGAAAAAAGCATTGGAAAAATTGGACAACACTTTGACTAAATAATCAGAATTAACCACTGAGGGCAGATAGATATAGTGTGCCTCCAGATATGATACTCTACTACATCTTTATAATACTGCATAGGTGCAATACTGCACCATACTGCATCTATGCAGTGTTCCAGCCAAGAATACATTTCATCAATCTAATCATGAGGAAACATCAGATAAACACAAAATGAAGGAAATTCTACTAAAACAGGGACTGTTTTCTTCAAAAATGTAAATATCATAAAAGACAAATCAAGGTTGAGGAATTCAGATTAGAAGACACCAAAAAGACATGACAACTAAATGTAATACATACTCCTAGTTTGGATCCTGCACTATAGGGTTTAAAAAACTTCTATAACAATATAGGGTTTATAAGGTTATAAATATGCTATGAAGAACATCAACATCAAATCCGTCAACAGACAAAATAGGGATCTAAATGAGAGATTTGATAAAAGTGTTTCATCAATGTAAATTTATGAAGTTGATTACTGTAATTAGAGAATATCTTATTTATAGGAAATATACACTAAAGTGTTTAGCTGTAAAGCACGATAATGTATGTAACTTACCTTCAAATAGTTCAGAAAAAATATGTATATATTATATATATTACATATGATATATATAATACATATCGAATGATAAAAAAATGGGTTAAATGCTAACACTAGGTCAGTCTGGGTAAAGTGTATATGGGTGTTCTTTTTACTATTTTTATTTTTGCAATCTTTTGTAAGTTTGAAATTATTTCCAAATTACAAGTTAATTTAAAAACTTTTAGATAATAAAAGAGAATGTCTATATCAATTCAGGGTAGGAAATGATTTTTAAAACAAGACACATAAAATACAAATCATAAAGGAAAATACTGATAAATTTGGAAACATTAAAATGAAATTTTCTGGTCAAAAAAGCATACCATAAAGAGAAAATATATGCCAAAGACAAGAAGATATTTGTAAAATATTAACAAATGGTTAGTATTCAAGATATGAAAAAGATAATCCAGTAGATAAATGAGCAAAGGATATGCATATGCCAGTCAAAAAAGTCTAAAGAAAAATGTCCAACCTTACTAATAATCAAGGAAATGCAAAATAAAACTATGAAATACTATTAACATCCATCAGATGGCAAAAATAAAGTGACAATACCAAATGTTGGTGATAGGAGAAAACACAAACCCTACACACTGGTGAAGACAGCGTCAATTGGTAGGCTATTTAGTAAAGCTCAGTAGAGTTGAAGCAATTCCTTTTGTAGGAACTACCCTAGAGAAACTAACATTTATTTGTGAATGAAGAGACTTGAATAAGAAGTCAGTCATCCATTTAAAAGACACTGAATTTCTGCTGTTTAACAGGCACTGTTCTGGGCTCTGGGGATAACAACAGTGAAAAAATGTTAAAATCTCATGGGATTTTCTGTATATTTAAAATCTTTTATAATTTAAAGATTTTTTAAATTAAAAAAAAAATGTAATGTCTGACCTATAGTAGAGTCTCAAAATCTAGTAGGTGTCAATGTTCATTTATACAGACCTGGCATCTTACTTTTCATAAGGGTTATTTCCCTCAAATCTCTTCTCTACTGACACAACATTTCTATTTGGAATTACAAATGCTCTACTCAGTCCTTCTTGGGCAGGGTAGTTAGCCTAGAGAATTTCCTCCTCCCCTCCAAGATGAGGCTCCAGAATTTTTCCTCAGTCCCTTACTCAGTCTTTTCCCTGTGGCTCTAGAGTTCTCCCTTATCCCTTACTGAGCCCTCTCCCTGTTTTGATTTCCAGCTGAGACCCCAGCATGAGAAACAAGCCAAGGCCAAGCGACAAGATAGATGACCTTGGGCTACCTCCTCCCCTCCCCGTGGCACAGAAAACAAGCTAAGACCAGGAGGCAGGCTAGTAGCCTTGGGACACCCCCCACCCCCAAGAAAACAAAAGCCGGTAATTCAGACAGCTCAGGGCAGACTCCTTCTGAGCTGCCTGTGCTTTTCTCTTAAGTGTGTATTTTCACCTGAATAAAACTAGTGCTTTCCTGCTTGCTTTTTGTGGTGCCCTTGAATTCTTTCTCGTGGCATAAGAAAACAACCTGGTCAACAGAACTCCGGGTGGGGGTCCCTCTTTGGATTCCCACCACATCAAGCTCTGCAGCAACACTTCCATTTCACAGATGATGAGACTGAGGCCCAGAGACTGCTTTGGCTTAGTCCATAATCTCCTGATTTTCTTCTATGATTCATGAAGAGACAGGTAATGTAGATAGGAATGAGGAACAGAATTTTTCAAACTTTTATCTATTGTGGTAAATATATATAATATAAAATTTACCATTTTAGTCATTTTAAGTGTGCAATTCAATGGCATTAAGTATATTCACATTGTTTTGCTATCAGCGCCACTCTGCATCTCTAAAACTTTTTCATCATCCCAACCTGAAACTCCATACCCAATAAACAATAATTCCTCATCCCCTCTGCCCTTTGGTATCTACTATTCTACTTTCTGTATCTATGGATTTGTCTGCTCTAGAAACCTTGTATGAAAGGTATCATACAGTATTTGTCTTTTTGTGTCTTGCTTATTTTACTTAGCTGTAATGTCCTCAAGTTTCATCCATATTGTAGCATGTATCAGAATTTCTTCCCTTTTTAGGGCTGAATAATATCCCATTTTGTTTATCCATTCATCCAACAATGGAACTTGAGTTGCTTCTACCTTTTGGCTATTTTGAATAAAGCTTCTACGAACACAGGTGTACAAATATCTGTTCGAGTCCCTGCTTTCAATTCTTTTGGGTATATACCTAGAAGTGGAATTGCTAGATCACATAATAATTCTATATTTAATTTTTTGAAGAATTGCCATATTGTTTTCCGTAGCCACTGCACCATTTTATGTTCTAGGGGCTGAACATTTTCAATCCATCTTGGTCCTTGTGCCAAAGTTACACAGCCAGACTCCATCCACCATACTGCCCCTCCCTTCCAGTGACCCATACCAGAGCTTGTTTATGTTTCTTGCCTGTTGCCTGCTAAATTTGTATTTAGTCTGCAATGTACTGAAGCAAAAACAGCCCTCACATACAGGGCTGGCAGCTCCTAAAGTAGCAGTTCCTCTGGAGTTACCAGAGGGCAGATTTATATTTAAATCCAATTCCTATAAATAATCTCAACTACAGGTGGATGTCCCCTGCTAGAAGGTTTTGGTTTCTCACCTATGAGAGGAAGGGAAAAACATCTTTCTTTTGGGATTTTTAGTCCCTTTCTTGTCTTCCATAAGGTCATGAAATTGGGGTTGTCAGAAGGAATTAGAAGTTTCTATTTGTGGAATCACTGCAGCAGTAGGCAGGAAAAAAAATGTTGTCTTAAAGTTTAAATGAGGCAAAGGACTTTTTACCTTTTTTATCCAATCTGGCCTGAATCTGAGAGTAGCAAAGTCCTAGTGGCATCTGATTCTTAAAAAAAACATTTCAAGTTGAGTTACGAAAAAACAAACAGAAGGCAAAAGCCTTAAACTGCAGTTTGCGATAGTTAAAGAATAATGAGAAGGGAACAGAAACATATCATGTTTCCCTATTAAATTAGAAAATAAATCCTAAATCACCATTTTTGTTCTTTCTGGTTACAGAAACAATGCTTTTACAAATTAAAGCATACAAAAGTATGTAAGTAAAAAATTAGAGCCCTGCAATTATACCCATTGTTAATGGTTTCTTTTAATGCATATAATAGAAGATAAATCATTTTATGTACTGTTTTTCAATTTGCTTCCTTTGACAATATTTTCTTTTATATTAGTTTTATAAAAAGGTGATACATTTATGTGATTAAAGAATAAAAGAAATACAAAAGAATACAGGGAAAAGTCTCCCTCCCATCCTACCCTGTCACCTCAGTGCTCCCAAAATGGCAACCACTAATGATTCTTATGTATCCTCTGGAGATTCTTCTGGGTACACAAGCAAATTAGAACATGTTTTCTTACAGTAATCTTTTCACAGGTAACACCGTTCTGTACCTTTCCGCTTGATTTTAACAATGACCTTGGAAATCTTTCTATTTCTTGTTTCATAGTTGATTATAGCAGCACGGTATTCCATTAAATAGAAGTACTGTAACCTGGTTAACCTTAGAGAGGAGAGGAGGCATCTGAAAAAATGCAAAGGAAAGGGCCTGCAGAAATGACCAACTCGGTCAGTTAAAACTGCTCTCTCCCCCCATTCTGCCATATGCTCTCCAGCTAACATGTTTTTCCATAGCTACCTCCCCTACCTTGAGGACTCTCCAGCTCACATCTGTTGATTCATGGCTTGCCAACCAACTAATGTTCTTATCTCTGTAGCTGTGTAGGAATAGCAAGACTGTGTAAAACTGCTTGTGGTGTTATAATTAGAGTTTAGCCTTTGGATAGGAATTCGCTGAGCAGGAGCAAGCATCAATAAGTGCTGCTCCCTGCTTATAGCCTAGGAGTCCCATCTCTCAGTTCAAGAATCCTATAATTAGAACTTCTGAACCGAAATGGCATAGATGATAGAGGCTCTGTTCATCCCTCTGGCGACCAAATCGAAGTTGTGATAGAAATAAGGAACAGCAGCAAGGAAAAATCGCCTGGGATCTTGATGAGCAAGCCATACAACTAACTAGGGAGAAATCCAAGAAAGCACCATGCAATGGCAGAAGGTAGGTCAGGGTGAGGACGCAGGGCTGCCCAGTCTCCAGCGGCAGAGTGAGACTGAGGCTGCAGCTACAGCAGCGGCAGAAGCCTCTTATGGGGCCTCCTCTGCAAGCGGATTCGCAGTGATAGACTAGCTCGTTCTAAGCACCAGTACAGATTTGGCTGCGCACAGGGGGCACCAGGAACTTAAAGGGAGACATTGTCGGAATGAGAGCCAAAGCAAGACTCGCCAGGTACAGAAGTGCTGGAGGTATCCATTGTTCCCTGTTGAGCCCTCCGCTGTCAGAGTACACAGACACAGTGCATGGTGAGGTCATCAGACTGCCCAGAGGATTCCCAGAAACCCTGCCTCCCCCAACTCGGGGCTCCACCCAAGCCACATCCAGGTGTATCCTCAGCAAGTTAGGTGCTGTTTGCTGAGCAGCGCCTAGACTCACACTGGCCTCGGTTTCTGGCATGGCCTTTTGAAGCAATTGTAAGCACAGCATCTGTGGATTGCTTGCTGAATCTTAACAGGTGGCTCCGGAGGGGCAGAGGCTTGAGCTAAATTTGGCCTGTAGCTGAGCCCCTCTCAGGACGGTGGCACTGGACACCTACTTCACAAATCCACACTAATAAGACCAGGCGACTTAGGAGCTTTGCTTAGTACATAGACGCAGACACAGAAAGACAGCCAAAATGGGAAGACAAAGAAACAGAAACCATATGAGAGACCAGAACAGAGATCCAGATATAATGGAGTCAAGTAATCTAACAGATACAGAGTTCAAAACACTGGTTATAAAGATGCTCAATGAACTTTTGGTTAAATTCAGTGAGAACTTCAACAAAGAGATGAAAATCATAAAAATGGAAATGGAAATTATAAAAGAGAATCAGTCTGACATGAAGAACACATTATCTCAGATGAGAAGTAGATTAAAAGGAATAAACAAAGGCATAAACAGTGAATAAAGAAAAGGATCAAATGCCCTATCTAGAGTATGGGAAAGCCAAGGACACTCAATCAGAATGGCAAGAGATAAGATGCCAAGACTATAAAAATTATTTAAGGAGGATGTGGGACACTATTAAGGGTCCAAATATCCGTCTGATTGGCGTAACTGAAGAAAATCAAGATGTTGAACAGCTGTTTGAAGAAATAAAGATGGAAACTTCCCTAACCTGGTGAAGGAAATGGACATAAAACCCCAGGAAGCTCAGAAGATCTGTAGGAGACTGGGGGGAATTAAAAAAAAAAAAAAAAAAGAATATGACATTTATATTGATTTGTTCAAGTTTACTCTTATGTCTTCCAGTGTTTTAAACTTTGCTTTAAATAGGGTTAATTTGTTTTTTTGTTAAATTTATTAGAAAGCATTTTGTCTTTTAATTGCTCTTGTAAGGTTTTCTATTGTATCTTCTAAATGAAACAATGAATGTTGTTTAATTTCTATTTTTCTCTTTATAATATACTTTGGACATTTTTCCATGTTCTTAGATATAGATTCACCTCATTTTCCCATGTTCTTGAGTATAGATTTACCTCATTTCCTTAGTGCTCCTCTGTTTTAATATATAGAAAGGTAAGGATCTTGAGATGGGGAGATTCTTCTGGATTATCTGGATGGGCCCTAAATGCCATCATGAGTGTCCTTATAAAGAGGGAGGCAGAGTGATATTTTAGACAGAAGAAGGCAAAGTGAGGACTGAGCAAGATACTACATTGCTGACTTTGAAGCTGGATGAAACACCATGAATACCAGGAATACAGCTCTAAAAGCTGGAAATGTCCAGGAAATGAACTCTCTGGAGAGCCCTGGGAGAGTGTCCAGAGTGCAGCCTTGCCAACACTCTAATTTTGGCCCAGTGAAACTGCTTTTAGACTTCTGACTCCCAGAACTGTAAGAGAATAAATATGTATTGTTTTAAGCCACCAGGTTTATGATAATTTGTTACAGCAGCCACAGGAAAATTAAATATAGGCTTTTCTCTACTTTTGTATATATATGGCACACCTGGAAATGTAGACTCTGGTTCTAATGTGAGAAAGTTTGACTTACAGGCTATAAGGAACGTTCCCAAAAAGCAGAAGTATGTTATCAAATATATTTGATATCAAGTCTTAATAATGCATTTCATTTTAGACTCGATCTCCAATGATGTATTTCTAGACTCTTGTGTGTTCTGTTCCTTTTTATGATAACTGAATGCACAGTGCACCAGTTCCCCCAGCTTAAACATCCTCTGATAGGTAAAGATTTTCATTTCTGTCTCAACTGAAGAAGTTTATGAAAATTATATTCTCAACATTTCCATTTTCCCATTTCCCATAAGACAAATATCAAAAAATGATAAAAATGAGGATGTAGCCAAAATGGAAAGTGAGGTTGGCTGGCAGGACTGTGTGATTCCTCCAAATATTTATCAGCTGATATTAAAAAATCTGAATACAGCATGGAATCTAGCGATGAGGTTTGAAAGTTGAATGTACTAAAGTTAAGGAACCTGAAGGAGGTTCCCACAATTGGGGATGACATCCAAGCAGTGGAACCAGTTCACTCAATGGCAGCCACAGAGAAAAAGGCTAGACCATAAGCTTGCGTTGGCAGATTCTGAGCCTTTCTTACTCATTCAGGTTTTCCATAACTTAACACATGTAGAAAGTATTCATGGACAACCAGTAGAATGTTACCATGGTAGACTCCAAGGAGAATGGTTGCTCTCCACTCAGGGCTGAGGTGGTCTCATTTTAAATTCAGGACAGGTAACCTGAGAGCTGCAGAAAATGGAGCCTCATCTACGTCTGGGCCTGATTTTGTTGATAAAATCCAAGACTTTGAGTTGATGACAATAAGATGAGAACCAGGGTTACTTGTGAGAGAAAGGGAGTATATTTTCATGTGGGAGGAATGTGAATTGTTGTGGCTAGAGGGTGGGCTGTGGCAGATATTTCCTGAAGATGGTCAAAACAATATCCCTCATATTACGCAATGTGACTTTAACACTCCTTCTATTGAGAAGTAATATCTATGTTCCTTTGAATCTAGGTAAGCTTGTGATTATGGCAGAAGTGACATTATGTGCCTTCTTAGGCTAGGTCATAAAAGCCACCATGCAAGCAGTCTGATTGTCCCAAGGCTGCCATCCTGTAAGGAAGCTCAGACTAGCCAGCCCACAAGGAGAGACCACACAAAGATATCTGAGTCTACATGAACAGAGAGGGAGGGGAGAACTTCATGTTTTTTTCTTTTTAAATCATCAATATAGAGCTATAATTCACAAACAATAAATAAACCCATATAAAGGTACAGTTTGATGGGATTATGACAAACATATACAACTCTGTAACCACCACCCCAGTCAAGATATACAATATTGCCATCAACTCAGAAGGTTCTCTGTGGCCAGTCTGCAATCAGTTCTCTCTCACCCACCGCCCTGGGGAACCACTTGTTAGATTAGTTTGGTTTGGCTCTTTTAAAAAATTGATGTATAATTGACATATGACGTTGTAACAATTTTAGGTGCACAACATAATAATTTGACATGTATTGCAAAATGATTACTACAATAAGTTTAAATATCCATCACCACACATAGATACAGTATTGTTAACTATAGTCACTGTGCTGTCCATTAAATCCCTAGGACTTATTTATCTTATAACTAGAAATTAGTACCTTTTGCCCACCCTCACCCATTTAAATGCCCCCCTCCCTCCTCTGGCAACTACCAATCTATTCTCTGTGACCGTAAGTTTGGGGTTTTTTAGATTCCACATGTAAGTAAGGTCATATTTGTCTTTGTCTTTGTATTTGTCTTTCTCTGTTTGGCTTATTTCACTTAGCATAATGCCCTCAAGCCCCAACCATGTTGTCACAAATGGCAGGATTTCTTTTTCTTTTATGGCTGAATAATAGTCCATTGTGTGTACGTGTGTGCGTGTGTGTATGTGTGTATGTGTGTGTGTTTTCACATTTTTAAAAATCCACTCGTCTGTTGATGGACACTTAAGTTGTTTCCATATCGTGGCTGTTGTGATAATGCTATAATGAACATGGGGGTGCAGATATGGTTTCCAGAGAGTGATTTCATTTCCTTCAGATAAATACCAAGACATGTAATTACTGGATCATATGGTAGTTCTATTTTTAATCTTTTGAAGAACCTCCATACTGTTTCCATAAATGGCTGTACCAATTTACATTTCCAGCAATAATACACAGGGGCTCCCTTTTCTCCATATCCTCACCACTAGTTGTAATTTTTTATTTTATTGATAATAGTCATTCTAACATGTGTGAGGTGGTTATCTCATTGTGCATTTCGTTGTTTTTTTTTTTTAATTATTTTCTTCCTCTCCACTCACCTCACCCCCAATCAGAAAGTTGAAAATGATCTAGATTCTAGAATCTTAGTCTCAGATTTTGAAAAATTATTGTTTTTTATTTAAGAGTATGTCTTTTTTTATTTTTATGATTCTGTCTAATCAGTTATGTTGAGTTTCTCAAATATTTAGGAAATGCAGTTAAGATTTAACCACATGTTTCGCTAGTTTCCTTTCTCGCCATTATTTTTGTATCATTTGCTGTGTTCTTAATTCTGATTCATGTTTATGTAGCAAGGTTGTAAATTTATACCCACACAGTCAGATGTGCATATGATGTAGATACTTTATGTCTATGACTGGTCTTTTTTCCCTTTCTTTCTCATACTGGAAGTAGGAGAAAATACATTAATTCGATGGTTAATGGAATCTCTTGTTTCCTCAAGATCAGATGCTCTTTTTGAAGTACATATACAGTCATTTCCAAGTTCATCTTCTAAACAGGGCTGTCCTTCCCCTTATTGCTTTTTCCAAGGTAGCATCTGGGCATGGTGAAAGAGGTGGCTGTCTCTATGTTGTCCTCAGCTGGTTCCTGACCCAGACAAGGCTGGACTGGTCTCTGGACAGGTGTATGCTGGAAGCAACAGGTCCCACCCGGCCTTGGACATGTCATGGCATCCACTGTTGCCTGCTGACCCTCTATGCCCATGGCCTTCAATGATGTCTCTCTTCAACCCCAGACATTAGATGGCTGGGCCGGGGGACTAAGCAGATTGGCAACTCTGTACTGTGTCAGACTGGAAGTGCTGGACCTCCTGCATCTCACTACATCCATCATGAGACTCTTCTCCTTCCCCTTATTGCTCTGCCTCTTTTGTGCTCTTGCCCGAATCCCTGTTGGGTGCAGCTAAGGGACTTCTGGTTTGGAGCATCCCCTAGTCTATATCCATGAGCTCCTGCATACCAATCTGGATGCTCTTACCGCAACAAGACTTTCCAATTCCAAAACAAGAAGGGAACACAAGAACATGTGGGCCTGACTTCTTCCACACATCTCTTTTTTACCCCTTTTTCGTATCCTCCGGGGCCTGAAAAATTGGGCTTTGCTTTCTTAAGAGGAAAAGTTAAGCCCTCTTTCTCTTAGCGGGGGTTGCCCCTATGCCTCCCTTTTCTCCTCTTAGGGACCCTAAGCCTTGCCACTCAGTCTTGAGGTGAGGTGGAAGGGGCTGTCTGCTTTGTACTGTGGAATGAACACTGGGCTTTTGCATTGATAGCCCTGATTTTTGCTATTGGAACCACAGCTTGTTTGGAAAAAAGACTTATTAAGGATGAAAATAATTACAAACCCAAAGAGTCTTTAAAAGTGTTCCAAAAGAGTTCCTTGGCTGGCCTAAATCACAAGGTTTTTTCAAGCAGTGTTCATTACACTGTTTTCTGCTTCTAGACTTCTATTGAGTTTATCATTTTTGTCATTATATTCTGATTTTCTAAGAACTCTTTCTCTAATTGCTGCTTTTTCTATATGAGGTTTGTTTGGGGGGGTATTTTTATTGTTGTTAAATATACATAACCTAAAATTTACTATTTTAACCATTTTTAAGTGTACAGTGCAATGGGATTAAGTACATTTACAATTTTGCTTACCTATCACTGCTGTCTACTCAAATTTTTTCATCATTCTCAACAAAAACTCTATGCCTATGAAACAATAACTTCTCCCTTCCCTCTAGCCCCTAGTAATCTCCACCATTCTACACTCTGTCTCTATAAATTTGCCCATTCTAGGTACCTCATATAGGTGGAATCATACAATATCCATCCTTCTGTGTCTGGCTTATTTCTCTTAGCATACTATTTTCAGGGCCCATCCATGTTATAGCATAGCATATATGAAAATTTTATTACTACTTTTGACTGAACAATATCCTGTTGTATGCATATACCACATTTTGTATACCAGTTTATATATATATATATATATATATATATATATATATATGCTATATTCTGTCATAAATAGTTTTGAGGATGTTAACTTGAATATTTTAAAAATATTTGTATTTCCTCCATTTCACTAGGGACTGTTCTTTTCCAGATTGCACTTCCTGAAACACCTTTCTCAGGATGGTAATGGTCCTTACATGTGAAGTGATTCTCCTTTGTCCATTAACACTTAGGCGCGGTAGAAGGATAGAGGCTTGTGTGGGCTTCCTGGGTATTTGCACAAATCATCTTTTACTTCCTCCATCTGGCCCTCTCTGCTCCCCAGTACCACCTGAGCACAGCAGAGGGCTGGGACCTGGGCTTTCATCCTGCTGGGTACTATGTGACTGGAGACGATGTAACGGGCACTGTTCCCTACAGGGATGGACAAACTCGGTGTCCCCCAAATAAGTCAGGGACTGAAGCGGTTGCAGCAAGACAGACTCAAGAGCATCTGGGGCTACTCTGCTCACCTCTTTGTGGAGCCAAGGTGGAATAGGGCCATTGTCTCCCCAGCCTCCCTCCCCTGGCCTCAGCTGCAGACCCCAAAGTCATCCTTAAGTAACAGGATCTGATAACTGTGGAAGCAGCCGGTTTGGGTTGGTGGCTGCTATTTTCTGGAAAGCTGTGCCCGTTGCCTCTCTGGCTTCCCCACCCACTTCTTCACTGGCCTGGGCAAGTCCTCACTGGCTTAGTGATGGGAGAACAGTGCGATGGGCTACTGGGCACCAGCACAGCTCAAAAACCCTCTTACCTGGGCACGTAGGCCATGTGCTCAGCATCGAGTCTTTGCTATGCTCTGTGCACAATGTGCTCACCTTCTTCCCCGGAAGCTCTCATGTGTGGCAGGTTCTCGGCTCAGCACTGCCTGACCTCTCAATGGAAACAACACGTTCCCTCAAATCTCTCAAATAATCTCTTCTGTTGATGGCATTCTCTCCAGGTGTTTGCTTTGCTTAAACAGTTGTTTTTTTCTTTTTCTTGTTCCATTTCTCTCTGATCATTTCTGTGGGATGTAGAGAGAAAAGAGAGGTGGGTTTGTGGGATAGTCCTTGAAACCAGAAGCTAGTGGAGTTATACTTGACTGGATTTTAAAATTCTACCACATTATAGTTTTCCCTTCTGTCTTCTTTTTTACTTTTCCCTTTTTAGATAGTTATAAAAATTGGCTCCTAATGATCTGGCTCATTCTAAATTCACTGCATGATTTTGGGACATTTTATTCAGGATTATAGTTCTGAACTATAAAGTATTATGTGAAAGATTGTGATCGGGATTATACATATTAACAGTTATATATTTTTTGAACTAGGAAAGATGTTCTAAATCAATCTAGATATATGCAGACTATTGGGACATGTGGTGGATTGAAATAAAGACATACGATCAAGACTCTGAAAAATAATGTTTCCACAAGGGGGAGCTGTAGGCTACGGCTGACTTTTTTTTTTTTTTTTTTATGACAGGAATGTTTTTTGTGTCTTGTGCCACTTTGAAACATGATTCCCCTGATAGATTGACAGCCAAGAGGCGAAACAGGCTAAAGCATTCTTATTACTGAAATCTTGTGCAATAGGACTGACTTCGGGCACAGGGATTCAGGTGTAGACACCCCCTGGGTTCACTTACTCTTTGCTCTCTTTTGTGATTGGCTATATTGGCCAAAAGGCCCTTCTCTCTAGTGGCAATGTGGCTGCCTCTGTTCTGGCTTCCCATCCTTCCAGGCTTAAGTTCAGCAAAGACTCCACTTACCTAATGGCTTCCATGAAAGTATGACATTTGAGTCTCTTGACTCTGTTTACCACTCCTGAGTCTATCTCAGTCACTTGGCATCATGATAGATTGGCAAGGCTTTGGTCACATGAGGCTGAGGGTGGAGCCTGCCTAATCAGATGACATGGATAGAGGGTGAGGGCAGAGGTGTCTACAGACAAAATCAGGCTCAGCAGAAGCTGGAAGCTGGGTGAATGGGTGCTGGGCAGTCTTCAGAAAACATGATAAGGACACAAGGGAGATAGATGGAGTGAGGTCATGCAGAGCTGCAGGACAAAGGGTACAGAGCACAGCTTGCAGGAGCAGCTTTAGACAGGAAAAGAGACTCCCTGGTAATCCACTGTAATGGGCAGACCGTGCTGAACTAGTGACTACAGACGTGGGGTGGTTCAAGGGGATGACACAGTTGGCGTTTCGTCCTATGAAGGGGCAGCTGAGGCAGTATCCTCTACATGACACAAGGAGGTCAGGGAACTAAGAGGAAGAATGATGGATGGACTGATCATGGGGATGTCCAAGTCACCAAAATGAGATGAAAGAGAGGGTGTGCTTGCTGGCCAGTGGATGGTGGTATTCATCAAGGATGGGAATGAACAAATGTTCTGCTCCTTACAGAAGCATTGGGGAGTGAGGAGGACACCGAACTCAAACCTCCTAACTTTAGGGAAGAGCCTCTGAGCAGAGGACCTCTTAAGGAGAAAAGGAGAGGTAGAGGGAAAATTCTGTGACTATGTTAAAGATGCAGGGGAAACTTTGAATTAAACAGGATATATTAAACAGATCTATTTATTTTCTCTCCCTTCCAAGACCCCACTAAAATTACAATAAAGAAATAAAAAAAACATTAATCCATAAGGTCAATAAGAACAGGGGAGGAAGTAAGAGCAGACAAAGAAGTCAGCATTCTGGAACCTGGGGACGGATGATCTATGACTGACTCAACAGAGAAGGGAGAGCTCAAACCTAAGTGCTGGTGGGAACAGACATCAAAAAGGAAGAATCCTGGAAGCATCGGGAACTAGAAATAACAGGTGTTTTGTCTGTTGATTGCTAGGTAATAAAATACTCCCATATTTTGTGTCTTGAAGCAATAATCATTTGTAATTTCATGACTCCGTGCATTGATGAGGGTCACCGGGGCAGTTCTCTTACTTCACAAGATGCTGTTTGGGCACCCACAATGGCTTATAGGCATGACTAGCAGCCAGTGCTGCTGGCATCTACGTAAGGTAGTTAAATCTTAGCAATGAGTTGAGTGTTACACCATGTTGGTATGGCAGTAGGTATAACCTGAAAATAAAAGTCAAAAGTTACTAGCCCATCACTAAGTCCTACTCAGTCATTAACAATCAGTCCAGCCCATCATCACATGGTTTAACCACAGTGTCTCTCAGAGTGATGCAACTCAAATTTGCAGGCTTCCATTTGACATGTCGGGTTCCAAAGCAGCACCGGTCTTGGTAATATATGACTTCGCCGCTTCGAGCATCCTATATTATTGATCTAAGAGACAATGTGGTCTCTTACTCTGAGTTTCTCTTGAGGCATCATGTAATATTGGATTTCCCTCGCTGCATAGACCATTTAAAATTATTCCTTTATACACAGCTACCCTTTCTCCTCTCCATTTATATCCAAACTTTTCCACCTTTGGAAGGGATGTTAGATTTAACATTGTGCTGGTTCAGAATGCCATCAGCAATACTATTCTAGCAAATGCCTCCCTTCAGTCCACTCCCATTCATATAGGATAGGGTTATACAGATACAGGCTATCTTGACCCACTAGGCAATATGGCTGTATTCAGTGTTAATCCCTATTTTGCCAGATCAGTTAAAGACAAAAATCTATCCCATCAGGTCCTTATGGAATTCTGACATAAATATTTAAAGGTGTAGTTATAGTAGTTACAGTTTCCTGCTTTGGCATCATCCCTCCTTCTGGCACCCACAGTTGCAGCCCTGGTCCTGGGACCACGGCATCAGGTAGAGATAAAGAAAGTAAGGTGATATATAAGTTTGCCAGCATTCTCCCCCATCCTCTTTTCTCCAGATCCCCCCAGAAAAGTGGAGAAACCTACCTGGTGGCAACTCTCCCTTGGCCCTGCTCATAACAAATGTGAGCACACACTTATGAAGGTGTGTAAGCCAGCACTTCATGCCTTTGTCTCCCCATTTTAGACAACAAAGTCTCCATTGTCTGTTCCAATTTCTATCAAGCCATTATTCTGAAGATGAAAATTGTGTTCCTCGGTGTCAAGAAGTGTGACTCGGCAGTACAAATTGGTCTGATGTTTTCCATTTCAATCTTTTCTAGTATTTTTAGCACTTGCATCTACCACCAAGTACCCAAAACCCTGTCCAGTGTCCATTCATTTCAGGGTCCATTTATAACCATCTGTGGTCCCTGTCTCTCTTATTAGCAAAGAAAATAGTTCTTGTTGGCATTTTGTGCCTCAGAGGGTACAAGACGAACATGTCTAGACTCAGCCTATTTCTGCTTTGCTGTGGTACACCCATGTCCACTCATTTTGTGGACCTAGGCAGCTGCCTCAAACAAACACACCAGGATATGTACATACAAATTCCAATCACCTACCAGTCCTGGAAGGGAGCCCTTCTGGTAGGCATTGACACATCTTACTGTAATGCAGGCCTTACATTCTCGGAATGATTTCTATGGAGCCATGCTCCATATGGACATCCCTTCAATAGTCCAGTTTTCCATTACCCTTTTTGTTGTTGTTGATTTTCAAACATAACCTATTTTATTATAAAGGAACATAATTCTCTGAAAATTAATTCAAAATTCTGTTTGTTAGAGTTTTAAATTATTTTTAACAATTGGTCACTAATAGAAAAAAATAAAGGCAATTTTGTTATTATAATTGGAATATAAATCACATTTAAGCACAAATATGAAAACAAAGGACTTATTTTTTATCTTAACCTGTTTTCTTGTTTTAATTGGTTTCTTCCATATTGAAAGTGAATGGTTTGTCATAACCCATTAGATGGCATGGTCTACAGGGTTTGGAAAGAGACCTGGATTAACTAACAATTATTTTGTTTTAGCATAAAATGTGCTAAACATATGTGTGCTGTTTGGAATCTTCATATCACTCTGGTGAAACACCACTCGTTTCTGAAAGCACAACATAAGTAATGGCTTTATAACTGCTGAGGCCTCATGATAACCACCAAATGACATAGCCTTTTGTGACAAAGTGAAGCAGGGCTGGAGCGATCACTGTAAAGATTCCTATGATGCCTTAAAATAAGATTTGCAAAAGAGGACTTCCAAATATGATATTATTTTGTTCAAAAATATGTTGCAGAAATGCAAGTGTTGATCACACATGTAGGATACGAGAAACATTTCACATCAAATACTATTCAGGCCAGATTGCCAGTATAAATCAGCCTTCCGTCTTCTGATATTTCAACATTTGTCTGTATGTAAGCATCGATCACATCTTCCCAAACAGGTGCCTGCCTGCACTCGCACTGGCCGAACGCGGGAGAGGAGGCGCTGTTCCCGCAGTCCTGCCCTCTGGCTGGACTGCCAACAGGCCCTGAGGAACCTCCCTGCGGGAGGTTGCCTGCGAAATGAGAAGAGTGGGAAGAACACCACGGGACTTCCCAGCGCAGAGGCTGCCCTCTTTCCGCTGAGCCACGCTCTAGCCACCTACAGCCGTCCAAACCTAGGAGCACCCTATGCGTGACAGGGAGGGCTGACTGCACTGCGGAAGCAGCCAGGAATCCTGAGGGCCAGCTCCTCACCAGAAGGCCGGGAGGGGGGAGGGGGCGGTTAAGAGCTGCGCCCCTCACACCCACTGGCCCTTCCATTGCATTGCCCGTTTGCATACCTCTATGGCCAGGCCATTAGCCACTACCTGTGAGTTGGTAAAAACTCAAATAACATCAAACAGCATGCAGTTTGGCCTACTGAGCCGAATTGAGTTTGCCTTCTTCAGTCAGAGTGGTAGTCCTCCAAACAGGATGCTGTCTGTTCATCTTGGAACTGCCATCCATAAACCAAGACTCTTTGTTGGTCAATAGAGAGCTGTTGGTAGGGCAACTTCCAAGTGGCCCAAGTGGCCATAGGATCCACCAGCATTGCAGGTGGTTCCAAAGTTGCCCCTGGGAGGAGAGAGACTACTTCCTTGCATCCCCCTCTTGCATGTTCCTGTATAAATCATTTCCATTTTGTAATGGAATCCTTCTGGACACTGCCCTCCCCAGGATTAGAGTGTTTCTCCAACATTAACCAAAAAGACATTATGGATGTTTCGGGTTCAAAATAACTTTATATCCTCAGTCATAGGGGTAGTTTCAATTAATGTCCAATAACAAGCTAGTAATTATCTCTCAAATGAAATATTTTTAGTCCAAAATCCCCATGGTCATTGTTGAGTGTTGCTTTTGCCATAGCCCAAGTTTGCACTGCACAATCTGCCCCCGCCAGCACTCTAGCTTCTAATGGGCATTAATTACAGTAGTAATCTCCTTTTGTCCACCAACTATTCCATATTGTTTCAAATTAACAACCTACGTGGCCTCAGGCAATTTTACTGGTTCCCATTTAGCATGACCAATCAATATTGTCAGAGGGCAGATTTACATGCTTTGTTTTACAATAATAAATAAGGGAAGCAATCTTTCAGACACACTAGCCATCCTGTACAAGTAAAGGAGACAAAATCACTTTACATAAAGTCTGTTCAAACATAACAATATTCATTTCACTTTAATCCCATCCACTGTTGCATTCCCATATGCTTCCAATCTAACTGTAGCCCCCATTATGACTTACGAAAAGGTTTTGGAACCACTGTGTACAGAGCTTCAGTGTCAAGGAGTACCAGGAATGTTTCTTCTCTATCCCTTGAGAAGGGGCCAAGGGACTCAGGGCTTTTCAAAAGTCCTTATTTGACTAGATGTTGGGACAATGGTCTCAGGCTATTTGAAGTACGGTTTCTCATTGCCATCTTTGCCTCCTGGATTTTTAAAATCCTCTGAACTATGTTGACAAAGCAGATTTTTTTTTTAGGGTCCCTCGGTGTTGGTGGACCAGTTGGGGCTCTCATTGGTCCACCCAAATTCCTCATTTTGATCTGCCAAGATTCGCTCTACTTATCCCATTTCTTAATTACCATTTAAAGATTTCTACCTTGCTAGTCCAGTCCCTTAACTCTCTTCTTTCTCTTTCCCTATTCTCTTACAAATCAGTCTAACTTTTGTTGGTATTGGCTCTGAGCCTAGCAACTATAACCGAGACTGGCTGGAATTTAAGCTTGGCGCAGTAAGATCCACCCCAACACTCTTCCTTACTTACATTTTAGCTATTGTGGAAAAGAATAACCAAGAGGTTGTTTCTTGTTATTCTGCATTTTCTTATGCATCCAACAAGCAAGCTGTGGGGAAGTTAGATCCATCATTTCTAAATTCCATTGGTAACCTTTACTTCCAGTAACTGATCATAGTACAGCTGCAGTTTCATACTACGGGTGACTAGGTAGTCACCTAGGAATCAAAAGTTCAACCCCCATTCTTTCATCTTTCTTCTTTCCAAACCACATCTCAGTGAGTCAGGGTCATTCTGAAGAATGCCATTTCTGATGACAACTGTGTAGTAGAGAAAACGGTCCACACCACAGGACTGCTCTCACTAATAAAATTAATTGCAAGTTCAGGGGATTCCCCAGACTATCTTCAGTTTCAATAATTCACTAGTGAAACTCACAGAACTCAACTGAAAGCAGCTAAACTCATTGCTACAGTTCATTACAGGGCAAGAACACACATTAAAATCAACCAAAGGAAAAGATGCACAGGGCAGAGCCCAAGAATGGTCCAAACATAGAGCTTCCATTGTTCTCTCCCTGAAGAGTCACAGACAATGTTAGCTCCTTCCAGCCAAGATATATGACAATATACATGGAGTATTGCCAGCCAGAGAAGCTCACCCAAGCCTCGCTCCCCAGCGTTTTTACTAGTACCCAATCACATATTACCCACATATTAGCCCTTCTGGAGATCAGGCTGATACCTTTAGTCTCCAGTCCCTCCAGAG
Organism: Rousettus aegyptiacus; assembly: GCF_014176215.1. Classification (NCBI taxonomy): domain Eukaryota; kingdom Metazoa; phylum Chordata; class Mammalia; order Chiroptera; family Pteropodidae; genus Rousettus; species Rousettus aegyptiacus. The sequence continues at coordinate 73,130,925 of NW_023416309.1, forward strand.
GCAGAACTGATACCACTACCTCTATCGAAAGGCCCCACCATAAATCACATTGTTAGACCATGCCTTTGCTACATATACAGGCAAAATTTTCTCAAATAGGACAACAACAAAAATGAACTGTAAAAACAACTGGTAAAATCTATTTTATCAAAATAAAAAATCATGCTCCTTGAAAGACACCATTAAGAAAATAAAAAGATAAACCAGGGACAGGAAGAAAATATTTTGAATCTGTATATCTGACAAAAGACTTATATCTAGAATATATAAAGAGCTCTCACAACTTAAAAAGAAGACAAACAATCCAAATAAACAACGGGCAAAAAATTTGAACAGACTCTTCACAAAAAGAGATATGAATGGCCAAAAAGTATATGGAAAAAATGTTCAGCATCATTAGTTACCAGGGTAATAAAAATTAAAACCACTCTCAGATACCACTGCACCCATTAGAATGGCTAAAATTTTAACATTTGACAACACCAAGTGTTGGAGAGGATATGGAACAACTGGAACTCTCATACATTGTTTGCAGAGGGAAAAAAATGGTCCAAAAACACCTTGGCAAGAAATTCGAAAAGTTTGATAGGTTCTTTAAAAGTTAAACATACACCTACCATAACTCCAGCCATTTAACTTCTATGTATTAACCCAAGAGAAGAGAAAATACATGTCCATTAAAAGACTTGAAAGAACATAGTGGCTTTATTTGTAAAAAGAATTTTCATAGCAAAAAAAAAAAATTGTTTATAGCAATTTAATTTGTAATAGCTAAAATTGGAAACAATCCAATGTTCATCAACACATGAATGGATAAACAATCTATGGTATAGCCATACAATGGAGTACTACTTATCAATAAAAAGTAATGAACTATTGATACATGTAACAACATTAATGAATCTCAGAATAATTATGCTGAGTGATAGTGATCACTCACTATCAGTTTTATGAATATGTATAAACTTATCAAATAATACACTTTAATTATATGCAGTTTATTGTCCATCAATTATATCTCGACTAAGATGTTTTAAAACATGAATAAACTATCGATACACATCAACATGAATGAATCTCAAAAACATTATGCTGAGTGAAAAAAGCCAGACACGAAAGACTACATACTGTTGGATTTCATTTATGTAAAACTCTAGGAAAGATCAGTTAGTCTATAAGAACAGAAAACAGAAAGGTTACCTGTAGCTGGGGATGGGGAGGGTGAGGATTGACAGGTGGAACACAAGGGAATTTTTCAGAGTGATGAAAAAGTTCCATATCTTTATGTGGCTGTTGTTACACAAGGGCATAAATTTATCAAAATCTATCAAAACATACACTTAAAATGAATGCATTATTGTAAATTATACACTGATAAAGTTTATTTTTAAAAATTATCTCCAAATATTCTTTCCCAGGTAGCTAGTGGAGGATTTCCTTTGCCAAAACAAGAGATTAAACCAAGAAAGAGTTAGAAGTGAAATTTTAAGGAGCAGGTGATACGGTCCAGAGAGAAGCTAAGAGAATTTCTGCAATGATGGTAAAACGAAGCCCTAAAATAATAAGTGCACAGCAGACCTAGAAAATAAAAAATCTCAGAATAGATGACAGAGGATCCCAGAAGAGAGATTATTGGAAAACAATATATAATCTGCTGTGTTTTATCATGTGTAAAAATTGAGACGTTGTAGGAAGATTAAGGAAAGATTTAATAATAAGCACATAGAAGACTAAGCAAAAGAAAATACAAAGCAATCACTAACTCTTGGAAAATTAAAATGATGAAAAACAAAAGAAATGAGACCATAGAACACTTAAATACTGAATATATTACCGCAATAATAAAAGTAGAAATATATAATATTAACTTGTCTAAAAATTAGATTAAACTAAAAAGAAAAAGAGAGGAAGATCAGTGTGTGTGTGTGTGTGTGTGTGTGTGTATAAAAGAAATAACTCATCACGTGCCATATTAGGAAATCAACAGATAATTTTTAAAAATAATAAAAAATAACATTTGCGTATTATTTCAAATTAAGAAAAAAATTCAGGAAGTAGCAGCCAGAAGACCTCTGTCTAAACAATGGGTCTGGGGCGTAGGAAGGGGTGTGATAGAGCAGTGCTGTTTATAATAAGCCTTTAAATACATTTGATCATTTTAGTTATGTATATGTATCACCTGGTAAATATGAAATTAATTTTTAAAATCTTTGCAGAGAAATATGTTTACTTTGGGCGGAATTCCTGAGACCACAGCATAAAGGTTTGGGAGAGAGGGAAGGCTGTGTGGGAAGCAAAGAACGAAGAGCAAGCGATAGAAGGAAAGTAGAATAGAGGAGTGATGACTAAATGGAGATTACATTTGCCCTGAACAAGGAGTGATGGCAGCCAAGCAAGGGAGCAGTGAAACCTGATCAAGGGGAATGGAGAAGATTTATGGAGGCTGGGACTCAGAAAGACCCTGAAAGAAGACCAAATTTTGCACAGAGCAGAGATTTTCTCACTCTCCAAACTTTCAGTGATTATAAGGAGGGATGACAAGAGGGGAGTGTTGGGAAAAGCCACCAGAGACTCAGGCATGGCCAGGCCAGGTGGATGGCAGCTGAAAGAAAAGACAGACACATCATAAAAAGCAAAGACAAGCTCACAGAAGGAAGAGCAATGTATTTCTTTAAGGGGCAGAGACCTTACCTTCATTCTGCAGGAGCCCCTTGCCAGTACCCAGGGTAATTTATTTATAATGATGGTCCTGCATCATTGGGAAAATTAAAATATGTTCAATAGGCTCTGTTTTTTAAGGAAAGGGTTTTAGGAATATTTCCATTAAAAATGATTTAAATTATCTAAAATGTGTAACCCCTGATGATCTGGAAAGTCTTCTTTCCTCTCCTTCCTTAACAAGTGATCTTGGCCCCTCTCCCCTTTCCATTAGTGAGTGAGCTGTCCCCTCTGCTCCTGTAGCCTCCCCAGGCTTGCCGGGTCTGGAGGAATCAGTCCCATGTCTGGCACCTCGAATGTGTGGCCATTCAGCAATGCCTACCTTCTGGCTCTGCAGGCCAAAGTGACCAAGATGCTGGAGTTATATCCCATATAGAACCTGTAACACAGACAGCTATGAGGTGACTAGTTGTGTGGCTTCTGGGCAGCTGTAATCACAAAAAGGAACCCATTTTACTCCCCTGATGTGTGCTGCCTCTTTCTTCAGTGAGATGACTTATTGATGAAGAGTTATTTCCTCAGAAATGGAATGATCTGGGCTCCAGACCTTAATTTCACACTATAAACTATGGATACTTAGGCAAGTGAATTCTCCACTCTGGACCTGAGTCTCCCCTACCTGTGCAAAAAATAAAAATACAGAACTAGATGATTTTTAAGATTGTGTCCTTCCCTAACATTGCCAAACTCTGCCATTCCAACCATGAATCCCTGAACTTGTCTTTCACCCAAAGGTTGGGCGATAGTTCCATGCTTCTCTCCTCTACTGACCATCTCCCAGTCTTGGGAATCTTCCCCGCACTCCCCCGCATGGGTAATACACTTACAGAATTAAAAGTCACAACAATATAAAAAGGCATCACTGGCAAACCCCGCTTCCACTCTTGCCCTCCATCCTGTAGAGATATCATTTTTACAAATATGTATTCTGATCCTCCTTTCTTTCCTCAGAGACAGCATACACATTATACTGTACATTGCTTTCTTCACTTAGCAATAACCCAGAAACTCTATATCAATACATAAAGATCTTCTTGTTTCTTTCTTATAGCTTATATTGTAAGTTGTCTATTATGTGGACCATTGTATCCAGTGTTTTGCTATGACTGTCTCAATGAAGATCCTGTGCTTATGTCCTTTCGCTTTTATGCGTGGATCAGTATCTTATGCACATAGCCTACATATGTATCTCAGAAGTGGCATTGCTGGGTGAAAGAGAAAATGCAGACAGAGTCTTGTTTCCCTAAAGTCTGACCAACAGAATGCTGTTCACCTTTTGGATATGGAGATTTTTGTGAGGTAGGAAAAAATGGTCTCACTATAGTTTTAGTTTGAATTTCTCTTTTGAGGAAGTTTGAGCTTCTTTTCATGTAAAGACATGATATCTCTTTTTTTGTGAACTATCACTTCATGTCTTTTGATTACTTTTTTAAAATTGGATTTGTGGTCTTTTTCTTCTAAATTTTTAGAAGTTCTTTGTATATTAGAGTTATCCCTTCGTTTGTGATATGAGTTGCAAATATTTACTCTAGCTTCTTATATGTCTTTTGACTTCATGTATAATTTAATTACACTTTTTATTTTGAGGTAAATGTAGATTCACATACAGCAGTAAAAAATAATACAGAGCCATCTTGTGTACCATTTACCCACCTTCCCCAATGGTAACATCTCGAAAAATTATATTGCAATATACTTCTGATCTTTTTCCACACAAAAATGTAAGGTTTTTGTTGTGGTGGTGGACTTTTTGTTTTGTTTTGTTTTGTTTTAAGTTAGTGGAATTTATCAATCTTTTTATGTACAGCTTCTGAATTTTGACTGTTACAAAGCCTCTTGTAATATTTATGTCACCACTAGAGAGAGCAGTTACTTCCATAAATCTCAAACTTTGCAGGGCAAAAAGGTATTCCTAGAGAGAGGCTCTTTTCCTCAGGAGTTGTCTCTGGTCTCAAATCGTGACTTTTGCTCTTCCCTACAGAGCCTGCTTCTCCCAGTCCCAGCCTCTGATTTTGGCCTGGGTAATACAGTTCCTGGCCACGTGCTACTGCGCTCAGCTGGAGACACTGCTGCTGAAGGCTCTTTATGGTGCCTGGAGATCTCACTCATGAGCCCCTCTGCCCTGTGAGTCTCCACAGTCAGGTCAGTAACTGGGCAGGCAGGTATGGGTGGCAGTACCATTTCCAGTGCCCTATCTGTCTGGTGTCCCCTTAGCTTGGGCAAACCTCTCAGTGGTTTATTCTTCAACTCAGGAGACTCTTCCTTTCTGTTGCTCTTCCATCTTTTTTTTTTCCCCACTATAGATTCAAGGGCTTTGAAGTCAAACTCTTCCCCAGGCTGCCATCAATCCCCTGTCATTTCTACTGCTTAAACCACAATTACTGGGCTTCCTACACTTGACCTGCAATTGAATTTTCCTGGGAACTCAGTGACAAGATTGATTCAGCCTAATTGAGTCAAAGATCAATTTTCCATGCCATTCATCTAGTCCCTATTTCTGCCAGGGGCTCTCTGAACTGAGGCTATGTGACTTTCACAGTTTTCATTTAAAAAGTCAAGACCAAACTGACACCTTTTAAGTACCATTTTTTTCAAATGATCCTAGGGAACATTGCCTTTGTTTGCCTTCCCTTGTCTTGGCCAGCTGAGAGTAGAGGAAAATTCTGCTTTTAAAGTTACTTGTGTTCTCATCACATGAATGCTAAAATGCAATTCTAAGAAAAAAAAAAGTCCAGTTTCATTCGAAAGCAGGTTTGGAAATGAGTAAGGAGTCAGCTTTTAGGTGGTTCAGTAAATTAGCAATTTGTTCTTTTGAATTTTCATGATATGACTCAAAAATAATAAAAAGACGAATAACCCAATTTTAAAATAAATAAGATATGTAAATGGCTAATAAGCACACGAAAAGATTCTCAACATTATTAGCCATCAGAGAAATGCAAAATCAAAACCATAATAAGGTATCACACCTACTAGGATGGCTATACTCAAAAAGATAGATAATAACAAGTGTTGGTGAGGTTGTTGAGAAACTGGAGCCCTTACACATTGCTAGTGGGAATGTAAAATTTTGTAGCTGCTTTGAAAACAGTCTGGCAGTTCCTCAAAAGGTTAAACATAGATTTACTATATAATCCAACAATGTCAATCCTAGACATATTCCCAAGTGAAATGAAAACATGTCACACAAAAACTTATACACAAATATCCATAGCAGCATTATTCATAATAGTGAAAATTGGAAATAACATTAATGTCCATTACTGATGAGTGAATAAACAAAATGTGGCATATACATATAATGGAATATTATTCAGCTATAAAAAGAAATGAAGTGCTGATACATGTTACAACATGGATGAACCTTGAAAATATTATGTTAAGTGAAAGCCAATCACAAAGACCATATATTGTATGATTCTATTTATATGAAGTGTCAAGAATAGTCAAATATACAGAGACAGAAAGTATATTAGTGGGTTTTTAGAGACGGAAGGGATGGAGAGTTGGGGATTGTGGGCTAAAAGGTACAGGGTGTCTTTGGGGGTGATAAAAATGTCCCAAAATTGATAGTAGTGGTGTTTGTGCAACTCTGTGAATAGACTACTAAAACCATTGACTTGTATGCTTTAATGGGTAAATTGTATGGCATATGAAATATATTTCAATAAGTCTATTAGAAAAAAATAATTACTACCAGGAGGAAACCTCCTGAGGCAAAGCCTCAATAAATGAATGAATGAATGAATGAATGAATGAATGAATAGGATTGTGTCTTTTTATTTTGGAAACAAATAATCTAGTTGGGTGGAGTGGTGGGGTAGAACTCACCAGAAGGCAAGAAGTTTGTTTTCCATCTTTGTCTAACTTGAACTTGAAGTGGAAATTTAAAAAGTCCCCTTTCTCACCTGTTTTCATCTCAAGTAGTTTTGCATCTTGCATGAGTGCAGTTGATAATCTCCAAAGAAGGTTGCCCTCAGTCCCTTCCCTCTCTATACCTGCAAGTTGCACTTCTCATCAAGAGGTGAGGCCAGTTCTCCTCCCCTTTAATCAGGGCTGACTTTATTGACTTCCTTGACCAAAACAGTGTGGCAGAAGGGATGTGTTGGGACTTCCAAGACTAAGCCACAAGATGCCTCGTAGCTTCTGTACGGGTCTCTTGGACTCACTCACTCCTGCCATGTTCCCTGTCAGAATGCAGTGAAGCCCAACTCTGCTCCCAGCCAACAGCCAGCATCAATAGCCAGTAATGTAAGTGCACCATCTTGGATGTCTAGTTTAGCTGAGGTTTTAGATTTTATCTGGGTGAGAACTGCAAATCCTGGGCAAGAACTGCTCAGGTAAATCCTGTCAAACCACAGCACCACAAATGACAGTAATACTTTTTTTGTGCAAGCCACTAAGTTTTGTGGTGGTTAGTTACATAGCAATATATAACCAAAAACCAAAACAGTGTGTTAGCCTTAGACTAGCCGCCTGTCAACTGCCTGAAATCAAAATCGTGGTTTAGCAAGAAGTCTATAACCAAATCACAATCGTCTAGTGCTGTGTACCAGGCACCAGTGATTTGTTTTATTACCTAAATTTAAAACTCCTTAATATGCCTCCCAGGCAGTTACCTGGTTCAGGATATCACAAAAGGAACTGAGGAGAGGAAAAGAACAATAGAACAATGGAAGCAGCTTAACAACATGAAAGCTAGAAAAATAAACTTCTAAACTTTCTTAAACAAGGCTTTGTTACTACATTCATGTGATGTGCTTCTATCAGCAATGTCTATAAGTAACTGATGCTTGTAATAGAAAAACAAATGTAAAATAAGTTCAAACGCTGTTATAATCAGTGAGTATAATAAATACATTATTGAAAATATTTAAGAATAAGAAAGTAAACGTAATGACAAAAAAGATTCTACTGACAATAGCAATAAAAACTTACACACTTGTGAAAAAATTAATGTGGAATGTGCAGGATCTATAGGAATAAAATCATAAAGCTTTACTAAGATTAAAAAAGAAATAAATAAATTGAAAGAAATAACAAAGATGAGAGATACACTATTGTAAAGATAAAAACTCTCTTAAATTAATTTGTGGTATATCTTGTTTCTTCGATGACTTCATTTATTATCTCTAGTAATTTTGAGGTGTTTTTCACTTCATTTATAAAACATGATAGTTTTAATTCTTCCCTTTATGTATATCTTTCTTTCTCTTCTCAAATAGCTTTGTCAGAATTTTTGGAGCTGAATTAAATAGTGCTGATAATGTGTCTTTGTCTTGTTCCTGTTTTAAAAAGGAATAATTCATGTTCCTCCATTAAATATAATTTTGGCTTTTGGTTTTCAATAGAGCCTTATTGTCATGTTAAAGAGGCAAACTTTACTGCTTTTAGGTAGAGTTTCAATGAAGAATTCCCTTTGGGCATTTATGGAAATAATTATATGAATTTTTACAATTTTTTCCAATAATGTTATTGGTTATGCCAATGACTTGAGCTTTAGAGGGGACAAAAAAAAAAAAAAACCCTGTAAATGGTTAAAATATACATTCGATTTAAAGTTATATTCTGATTGCTAAAATTTTACCTAGAATTTTTGCCTATCTGTTAGTTCATGAGATTACCATAAAAACTTCTTTTTATTAGATGTAATGATCAAAAATCTATTTCATCAAAGGAAATAAAACAATTTACAAAAAGGTAATATAAATTGCAATAAAAAAATTTTTAAGTCTAACTTGCTAGGAAAAAAATAAATGCTATATAAACCACAATGAGATACCAAAATAACAAACTGACAATTTAAAAAGTAATTCAGTTCATTGCTAGTGGGAGTGTGTATCAGTACAATCTTAAAATTGTACGTACACACCCCAAATCCAATAAAGTCAGAGAAGAAGAGAAGAGGATGGTAGGATATGAACGATTCTAGTTTTTTCTTTCTTGTAGTTTCAACATTTTCTCACAGATATAAATATATTACTTTCATAATAAAACTGTGCATTCCAAATTAAAACCGCAATGAGACACCACTACATACCCACCAGAATGCTTAAAATGAAAAAGATTGACAATACCAAATGTTGGTAAGAATAGTAACTGGAACTCTCGTATATTACTAGTAGGTATATAAACTGGTTCAACCTCTTTGGAAACCATTTGACAGATCCATGAGCAGTTTCATCTTGGTATATACTTAACAGAAGTAAGTGCACATGTCCACCAAAAAATGTACATGAATGTTCACTGCAACTTCATTTGTAACATTCCAAAACTGGAAACAACCCAAATGTCTATTAAAAGAGAATGAATAATTTGGTATATTCAAACAACAGAATACTATACTGCAGAAAAAATAAAAGAGTAAATTACTGATATGTGCAGCAATATGGGTGAATCTCACAGACATTATGTTGAGACAAAGAAGCCAGACATCGAAGAGTCCATGCTGATGATTCTATTTATATAAAGTTCAAGAATAGACAAAAGTATTCATTGATGATGGTAGTAGCGGCTATTTCTGTGGAGTGGGTGAGCATTGACTGGGAGAGGGCACAAAGGTGCTTGCTGGGTAATGGAAATGAAAATGTTCTATTTTGGTTTTGATAGCATCTGTGTGAGTGTTCACATATATAAAATTTCATCAACCTTAAAATTTATGCACTTCATGTAAGTTACACTTCAATGAAAAGAAAAGTTTAAAATGTGTATATTCTCTAACCTGCTTTAGTTCTACTTCTAGGAAATCTCCCTAAAGAAGTAATCTGGGATCTTAGCATAAAGATTTCTGTACAGAGATGTTTAATACAACCATCATGTATCAAAACCGTTAGAGAAAACCTTACTGCCCAAAACTAAGGGATTGTTTACAGACAATTATGGCACATCCATATGATATAATATTCTGCAACCATCAGAACTTAGGATGGATGAGAATGTTTAATGACCTGAAAAATGTTCATATTCACAATATAAACATATTTAACAAATAACATAAGTTAAAGGTACAAAACAATGACATTAGTGTGAATCCAACTATGTAGAAAAAAGTAGATAAGCATGGGGAAAAAATGGCATTGTCTTCAGGTCTGGAAATAACAGGGCATGCATGCAAACATTTCCACTAATGTCTTCTTTCTCTAGGATTTGGGCTCAGGTTGCCTCAGCGTGCCCTGAAACCTCGGGCCTCCTTTGTGACTACTCTTTGCTTTAAAGCAAACAAGCTCAAACTGTAAAAAGCATTACCTATGAGAGAAACCATACTACTGTAGTGGGTTGTCTAAGTCTAGAATCCCTCCATGAGAGCCAGAGTCCCTAACTTGAAGAAAATTCGAAGTTAGCTTGTGTTGAAGAGGAACAACTTTTCCTCTACCCTCTTAAGTTCAGTATTAGGGTCCTGTGAGTTAAACTGACAAAAGATAGATTAGCAAGAAAAAAGACAAAGTTTATTCACATACATATGAGGGAGCTCACAGAGAAAATAACTTGACTCAGTAACTAAAGATAGAAGTTTATATGCCTAATCTAATAGGGGAAGGGAATGGAAAGGAAAAGACTTCTACAGGAAGAACAAATGGGTTTCTTTAGGAAAACAAATGAGCTTTTATGGAAATAAGATGGAGATAAGAGAGTTTGTGATAAATGTTAGTTTATGTAGGTGCAGTGGTCTTCTTTGTCTTCTTTAAGGCCATGAAACTCCCCTAAGGAGGAGATTTGTGGTAATTTCACTCTTGGTATCCTTCCCAGGGGTGAAGCTGTCCTCGAGAGGGAATTATGTCAGTTTCACTTCCAGTTTCTGCTTTTAGTCATGTCAAGGAGGGTTCAGATAAAGCTCAAATGTCTTCAGCTCAAAATAATTTTTATGTCGCTGTGATATAATTTGGATCTCTTCAATTTCATAGACAGAATATTTTAAAATATTATCCATCTTTTCTCCATTTTTCCTGTTAAACCTTAACCCTTTCCTCATTCATTCTTTCGAGCATTCTGCATTCACAGCCTCAGGGAAAGGGTGGCACTATATGAACTTAGAAGAAAAAGAATGTCTAAAGCTAACTTTTAAATCTCCAAAGTTCAGAGTCAAGGCCCTGTAGGGAAACAGGAAGGATTCTGGTAAATGGAATATAGCTAGGCTCTTCACTCTCAAGACAGGAAAGACTGAGGAGGTGAGTGGTGCTGAGTGCACTCTACCGTCACCCCAACACCAGACTGAACCCCAAGGTGGGGGCACAGAATCAGAAATCTCAAGTTTGAGGATGCTTGGGATGGAGCCCAAGGTGGAGAAAGTCCGCAGAGATTGGAACTAGGGGCAGAGGCCTCATGGAAGTCCCTGCGGCCCAGCCTGTGACAGAGGAACAAAGATCTTGGGAGCTCTACAGTCTCCCTCAGCCCAGAGGGCCACAAGAACATGTGACTCAGGCCTCAGGGTAGAACACAGAGATTCCAAGGAGAATCATTAGCTCCGAAGAGGACTCTGGGAGGTACATTAAAAATTAGAAGAAAATGTGATTCTCATTTATAATTTTGCTTGTTTTCTAAAACTTCTATAATAAGTAAGCTTTGTAGGAGAAAATAAAATTCTTAAACTTCAGTTAACAAACACCAATTGATCAAATACTCTCCGCCAGGCTATATGCTTGCATCCCAAAATACAAAGCTAAACAATGTAGACCCTGTTTTCAAGCTGCTTAGGATCAAGGTGGAACAATAGACATAAAAACAAGCAGTTAAATCCTGGAGATAAGTGGCAGAAACACACAGTCTTCGGCTTAAGTCCAATGGAGGTCCATTTAAAGTTACAGGTTTGTTCCTTTGAATTCATCTAATGTTTTTCATATTTGTCTTAGTTGTTTTCTTGACAAAATTGTTTCTATTGTTTACTCTTTTTTAAAAAAATCAAAAGTGATATTATTCATGTATACCACAAATTAACACCTCTCTATGACCTTCATAAGATAACTTGAAATTTTGGTTCACTTGGCTTTAAAAGGCAGTTTTGGGGTGCCAGTGTCTAAATTATACATGGTGGTCTAAATAAAAAATACACATTAAAAAGTCAAGGGACTATTTATAATGGAGACATTTCCTGTCTTTTCTTGCCTTTCATGATCTTGACAATTTTGAAAATTGCAGGCCAATAATTGGTGTCTCTCAGTTTGGGTTTGTGTGATGTCTCTTCATTGTTAAATTCAGGCTATCGATCTTTGCCGGGAATCTCACAGATGTTGTATTCTCCTTGCATCCTCTCAGGTGGTGCACAATTTAGATTTGACTCATCTTGGTGATGTTCACTTTGATCATCACTTAATTAAGGCGATTCAGCCAGAATTCTCTACTATTATAATTACTATTACACTTTCCCCATTATAATTACTGTTTTGTGGGACATACTTTGAAACTATATCCTGTACCTCATCAAACTCTCAATTTACTTATATTTCTATGAACTCATGGTTTCTTATTTTATTCAATCAATTATAACCCCTTATTATAATTTATTTTGATGCTAAAATTGTAGTGTCCATAGAGCCTCTCAAGCCAACTCCTGTGTTCTGTTGCCATGTCCTCACAAGTCTTTAAGCACATCCTTACTTTTTACCTCAGGATTTTCCAGGTTTATCTTGTACTTTCCCTGATCCAGACCTGGAATCAGCCATTTCTTCAAGGAACCTTGGTTCCTTTTTAGTAGAGAATGATATTTAGAAGGAAAGAGCTGGATGCTAGGTGTGTTCATTGTTAATGGAGTTATTATGGATCGAACTGTATTCCACCAAAAGATAAATTGAAGTTCTACCCCCGGTGCCTCTGAACGTGACCTTTTTTGGAAATAGGGTCTTTGCGTAGTCAGTTAAGACCAGGTCATACTGGATTAGGGTAAGCCCCAAATTCAATCACCGATGTTCTTATAAAAAGACCATGTGAAAACACATGGGGACAGAGAAAAACCCTCTGTTCAGAGTGATGTGTCTATAAACCAAGGAATGTCAAGGATCGTGGTAACCATCGGCAGAAGCTAGGAAGAGGCAAAGAAGGGTCCTCTCCTAGAGCCTTTAGCGAACACAGTCCTACCAACACCTTGGTTTCAGACTTCCAGCCTCCAGAACTGAGAGAATACATTTCTGTTGTGTAACGTCACCCAGTTTGTGGTAATTCATTCATAAGATATTTACATATTTGATTAGTCCCTCATGTGTAACAATCTCTTACCACATCCTCTCTCACACAGATGCCCTCTTCTCACCTTACTCTTGCTCTGACACTTTTCTAGGCCACTTTGCCAAATGTACTCGCTCCACACCCCCAACACTGAGCAAGTCTGTCTGCTGTGAAGGCCCTCTCTTCCCATGCTGAACTGAACTGTTCTGCGCTTGTTTTCAAACTTCACATAAATAGTATACCGCATATTCTGCGATCTGCTTTTTTCCGCTCAACATCATGTTTGCGAAATTTATCCATATCAGTGCATGCAACTTTGGCTCATCCATTTGTGCTACTGTGCGGTATTTCATTATATGAATCTACTGCTGCCGGTGGTCATTCATTTGCAGGTTTCTGCTCTGACATTCTTACACTTGTCACACATAGTCAAGTTTTACTAGGGCATCTCCCTAGGAATGGATTCACTGTGTCGTAGGGTGTGGGTATCATCGCATTTACTAGATTATGCCAAAATGTTTCCCAAAGTGATCTACCTTTCCTCTCCTTGGTCTTCTACCAGCAGAGTGTAAGTAGAGTTTCTTTTGCTTGACATCTTCGGTGATGCTTGACATACTTAGACTAATTTACGCATCTCGTGTAGTTTTTCATTATTTGCAGTCAGTACTGATAACTGCATGGGTTGTCTCAGCAATTACTAGTTTTCAAGTTCTCCAAGGGAGGTCCCAGTCTCTGTAGGGCAGGGTGCTAGTTGTCCACCAAAATTATCCTTCCTTAGTTCTTGAGTAGTAATAATCATAGGTGCATTCATGGCAGCCAGGTAGGCGACATTTCTGAGTCTCTCTTGCAGTCAGATGTGGCCATGTGACCAAGGTCTTGCCAATGAAATATGAGCAAAATTGATGTGTGGCTTTTCCAAGCATGGGTTAAAACATTGGACATGGCACTTTCTCCTTCCTGCCAGCTGAATGTTCTACATGACAATGATCTTGCTTCAATCACACAAAAAAACAACATTGATCTAGGGAATAGCAGAGCAATAAGATGGAAGGAACCTGAGACACTAGGAGACCATATGCAGCAGGACCACTCCACTGCTCTGGACCATTATCAGGGAAATAAACTGCCCTGAAGCCACTGTACCATTGGGTTTCTCTGTTGTAACAGCTTAACCTTTTACCCTAATATTTTCTACCACCAGAACTTCCCCCACCAAATGGCTATGAGAGTTCTCAAGAGACAATAGTCCCATATCACATCCTGTCTGCACCAAGTGAAAGGATGCATCCATCTCTTCCGCTGTGGGCTTTTATAGAGCTCCCAAATCTTTTTTTTTTTCTTCTTCTTTCAGAATATCCCCAAGATGATTATATAGGAAAAAAGTAGGAGGCTGTTTGATTGTGGGTTTTCTCTTCCTCCCCAGATTTCTTTATGGTGGTTGGCGAAGACTTTTAATCTGGGTATATGTATATATATATATATTTTAAATCATAGTTGTCTTACTATAATTAGCTCACAAAATGGTTAAGTCACCACTGTGTCCCTTTCTGATTTTGTTCTGGAGAGTTGGGAAGTATTCTCCAGACTGTCCTTCATGTTAAAAATGTAGGACATGTTGACTGATGGTGGCAAGTTGGAATCCAAGAGATAGTGAGATAAGACTGGGTGTTCATTTTGCTAGCTTTAAAAAATGGTATAAACCCCTTTCTTACCAATAATGATAGTGTGCCATAAGTCACAGAGTTTGGTCAATTCAATTTTAGGCATTTGAGGTAAAAAACAGAAAAGCAAACATTTCCAAAGGTGGCCAAAGAGAGCTAGCTTGAAAAATCCCCCCAAACTTACTGCTACTCCTACATGAGTTTGCCTCTTGTTTCTTTGCCAGTGAGAGCAGTCCTGAGTGAAACTGATGACCGAGCTGTCCTGGCCAGAGTTGGGGGTGGAGAACTCACACCCCTGCTGGTCATAACATGTTTATCTTTTCTTCCTTTTTCCCTCTCCCAGGGGCTAGAAAGTTATCTTTAGGTGGAAGGAAATAAGACCTAAACATTTATTAATATGGAATAGCATGTGAGTCTATATCCTATCCTGTCCTTTCTGGATCTAACCAAATAATTCAGGGGCAAATACAAGGGCCTCAGAATCTAGTAAACTCTCTCCCTCCATGCTCACCTCGGGCCAGGCCCTTTGGAATTGTATTTACCACCATCACCACCCTGTACTGTGCCCCAGAGCTGGAAAGCTGTGTGTGGGTCCCAAGGCATCACCCTTCAGTATAATCTAAATTGTACAGTATATTTTTCAGTGTTTGCACTATGAAGTTGGGCCTTTCTTAGTTTCACACAGATGTCATTTTCTTCTCTATTTCTTTTTGTTCATTTTGGTGAGTATTAGGATGGAAGTTTTTGTAATCATGGATTTTACTTTTCTTACCACCACGCTAATCTTTTATATATGTTTTAAAGCCATAAAAGTGAAGATTACAGCCATAATATGTCTTCTAGCTGGAGTGGAATCTATCAATCAGAACCCTATTAAAGCAATCTGAAATAACGGTCCACTCTTAAAAGAGAAAACTGTCTCAACAATCAAATTTTTACTCAAACTCTTTAAATAATAATCTACTTTTATTAAAATTTTGTTCTTTTCTGATTATTAATACATACTTTTAGAAAATTTTGAAACTACAGGAATGTATAAAGAAAATAAGAATCATCTATAATTATACTACCAACCAGAGCTAATCACTCTGTGATTTTTATTCTTAAAACACTGAACTTAAGTTCACTAAAACTTCTCCAACCTAGCCATAGACTGTCTTCAGGTCTTTTCCACAGAATATAAAATAGAAACATATAACATATAAAAAACATACTCAAACAGAATAAAATGAGGTTTCTTTACAAAGTAGTTTCCTACAAAACCTCCGTTTAGCAAATTCCTATGAGTCAAAGACTCTAATACAGACTATCAAGCATTTATTAAAATAGTATTAAAAGAACAAAGAGGAGAAAGGGCAAGGGGCTTATCTCCAGATCCCCCCGCGACTCCTCATGCTACTAGGGGCAGGGTGCCCACTTTTCTTGCGTGCTGGAGGTTTTTCAGTCTTAGGGGCTGTGGCAAGGCGGCGTGGGAGAGCCTGGGAGGGAACCTGAGAGTTGAAGGAAAGAGAGGAGAAAGTCAGCATCGTGTACTCTGATCCCCAGCCCCACTGAGGAAAGATGTCATGCACGGAGAGGGCCAGAATCATTATGCAAGAGGGAGACACCATGCTACAAATTATGGTAATAGCAATCAGAAGGGTCAAGCAATAGAGAACAGGGCCAGCCAGGGAGTGTGCAGGGCTGGAGGAATGGGCCGGTGAGAGCTCTTCCATCCCCCTCATCCTGCCCTGCTTTCCCTCACCTCTTTCCGGGGAATCTCACAGAAGCGAGAGTCTGTGTTCCTTCTGGGGACATTATCTCCTTGGCTATCAGTCCTGCCATACAAATCAAGGGATGAACATGGGGGAACAGTTCCCTGCACTCTCTCAAACATTGGATAAAAGAACTACTCCCAAACTCTGTCTCTTAAGAATGAGAACAAACAAGATAGACCTGGGATCAGACAGGAGGAAACATTAGTGGAACCAAATACTAAGTTATACTGAGTAGTCACAATCCTAGGAGTTAGAGTTCTGAGCTACAGGATAAAGAGAAAAAAACTAAGGTAGAAAGGCACAGAAAAGAGACTATTTTTAGAAGCAAAGAAAAACACAAAGTAGAAAGGAAGAGACAAAAGAAAGGTGGGAGGAGTGAGAGACAGGAAGAAGACTTGTTGATCTACATTTTACCCTCATTTTCTTCCCCAGAAAAAGACAAAAGAGTATTCAATGGTCGACATACACTCATACACACACCCCTCTTCTCGTTTCCCCCCCAGGCTGATACCTGCTGTGTTCCAGCTTCTTCAGGTAGAGCAGCAGATCTTCAGCAGACAGTGCCCCCCAGCCCCGAGCTTGGTATAGTCGTAACAGCTGAGACACCTCCATCAGCTGCCTTGAGGATGCAAGCCCATCTCCACCTGACAGACATATCAGTAACGGTCATCATTCTAGGGCCCCACTCCCCAGCCCTCATCCCATTTTCCTAGGACTTCAGAAGGGCCTTAGTTCCAAGTTCTGGCTCCACACCCAGCACCTTCCCTCTTTATCTCCCAGTAAACCATGGCCTGTTTACCTCTCTCTGGGGAGCCACTGCTAGGAACACTGCTCTGTGAATGGGTTGAGGGAAGCTCATGGACCCGGAAAAGACTAGATGCCATGGCTAAGGGCACTTTAGTTTTATGGACAGGGGGTGGCAGGTGCGGCACTTGATGGGCTTCCTCCCAAGATGGGACAGTCAGGGAACCTAACAAAAGGAAAGAGATCAAAGAATCAGGAAATGGGTTAAAGAGCCATGGAGGTCCTACCACCGGGCCTTCATTAGGCTTCATCACCTAATGAAGCTTTTACCAGTTTCTAACAATCCATTCCAGATAATCCACTCCCTTTTCCAGGCCTAGCCCCAACCTTCTTCAGAGTTAGCACTCACCAGACTTAGGGGGCAACAGATCAACAGATGGGTTCTCGCTGTTCTGAGGTACTGTGTCCAGCAGCTGGGGGAACAAGATAGAAAGGGTTCCCAGAGGACTAATAAAGAAAGAGACCTAGATATCTGCGAGAAGCTGAGGCTGGGAAAGTAAGAGAGTTGGTCGCCTAAGTTGCAGAGCTAGAGTCGGTTGCCTAAGTTCCAGAAGCAACTTATGAGATAGGAATAAGAAAGACTGGAAGAGTAAGAAGCTAGGATAAAGTATTACTTCTAAAAGGAAGCTGAAGCCAGAGTCCTGGACTCCTAGAATAGAAAGAAAAAATGAGGAAGGGAAGAAGAAAATAAGGTGGGATGGGTAGGCCCTCTCTTACCTGGTGTAAAAAATGCTTGAGGCCCTCCAGCTGAGAAGGGGGTGGCAGCACTTGCTTTAGGAAGCCATCCCCGTCAGATCCAGGTTCTTCCTCAGGGAATGGCCGTTCTGCTCTGTGATTGGGATGGAAGGCCCCGACTGCAGAGGAGAAGGCCCCAGCTGTAAAGTAAAATGTGTGTGTGTGCATGTGTGCATGCACACCCATGTGTATGTTGTAGGGTGAGGGGTTCCTCCACAACTCAACTCACCAAATGTCCAGAAGAGGTCTATTAAATATAAGAGGGACATTGCAACAAGGAGATGATAACAAAAGATTAAAATATCTGGAAGGGGAAGGTTAGAAAGGAACTGAGAAGTGGAACAGCTGAATTCTAAGTGTAGACAAAAGAGGAAAGCTGTGGTCCTCAGACTCCAAATAAATAAATACCATCATAAACTCCTTAAAAAGAAGAAACTAATATTCAGAATGGTTTGGAATTAACAAACATGTTCTAGCCCCTTCACCAGAAAATGTTCTCATTCTTTTTTATTACTATTGCATAATTTTTATATTTAAAAGTGTGACATAATTCTTCCCTCATTCTTAATTCAACCTGGGTTGTCATGTTTGCACTACACAGTGCACCCCATCCACCGAAGTTACAGATGACTAAACGAGGGGTAGACACCACTCCCAGGGCTAGCCAATCCAAAGGATGGTTGCCAACCCATCAGACTGCCTCTCTTTAAACTGGACCTGAAAAACAGAGACAACAATGTCTCTTTAAGGTTATCTAGAGTCGGCTGGAGTCAGTGTCATGGCTGGTCAAACCCATGTGCAAGCCAAAGTTATGAGAGCTAGATCTTTGAATGAGAGAGTGCTGGTCTACCAAAAGGAGCAGATGTGCAGGGAGAGGTAGAATCAAGAGCCCAAAGAAAAGAGGAGTGTTTGCCTCTGTTTCTAATAACGCTCCTGGATCCAAACTCCAGTTCTCATCAGGTCTAGCTACATCATATTTCCATGAGATCTCACTCTCTTTATTTAAACCAACTTGAGTAGATTTCTGCTCCTTGAAACTTATAGTCACTAAGACATCTGGGAAATTAAATGCTCAAGTCCCAGAGAGAAGAGAAGGTAGGTAAGAGGGAGCCAATTAGTACATGTAAGGCGATCCCCAGAGATGTCTGTCCCTGGTTACCTGAAGATGAGGTGAGATCTGGCTTTGGCTCAAGGGGCTGGAAGGAATGTTGGTTCTGGAAAGTGGGGTCCAGTAGGAGGCTAAAATCTGGTGAGGCGCTGCTGAGAACAGGTGGCACTCCAGGCAGCTCATCCCTTGCTTCCCGGCTCTTTTGCAATACAGGCTTTAGGGCCACAGCCGTGGGAGGCATAGTCCAGATCCTCCTCTCTCCCTTCTCTGGTTCCTGAGGCCCGGGACTAGAGGGGCTGACAGTAGGGACCTGGGCATAAGAGGCAGTAAGAAGGATCAAAGCCCAGTGCATTTAGAGATAAGACATGATACAGACACTTTAGTTGTTTCTGGGGAGAAGAACCAAGTGACTGAGGTGTAGATATGGGATGGCAATTACTCTCTTCCTTTTTTGAACTGTTTAGGTTTTTTCCTTATCATGTGCATATTATCATCTATTCCAAAAAATATTTTAGCTAATAATAAAAATTTCATAACTAAAAGAAAGAGGCAGGAGATACCAACATAAGAAGGGGTGAGACTCCCAACCCTACTCTAGGGTAGAACTTGGCAAAAATTTTAGTCCTTACCATCATAATTAATTCAACTGCCATTTGGCAAAACTAGTACCACGTATTCCTCACCAACTCTTGGGCTGAGAAAAGAGTTAGGCCTAATATAATGAGGCCAGTCTGGGTGAGCCATGACCACAGAATAAAAGATTTCTTTTGATGAGATAGTTATTCTTTGGGAAAGTCTATGGATTACTTTTAATGCAGGTCCAAGGACCTGAACGTAGGCCTTCCCTTGGGAGGAAGCTAGATTTCCAAAGAAGGAATCTATACACAAAGATTCTGGGCAGCTTAACTTAAGGGGCAATGCCTACCGGGGGGTTAGAAGGCAAGGTAGAGGTGCCGAGCAGTTGGTTTGCTTCCTCCCAGTGGGCCTGAAGCATGGCTTGGAGTCGATCTACCAGCTCAGCTCGCTGTTCCTCCAGCTGCTGGTTCCCACTCTGCAGTTCCCGCACTCGCGCTTGCTCCCGGGCCAGTCTGAAGAAAAGACAGGAGAGATGATGTACGGAGAAATCAGAGACTTGGCAAATAAGAGAATCCAAAACAGAATGTCAGATAGTGGAAGTTCTAAAAGGAGCTAAGGCCAATGTAGAAGAGGACAGATCTATGGAGGGGGCAGCTCTTCACCATTCCCAGTTAGGGCTCTACGTGCAGGAAAGGGACTGAGGCCTAAAAGAGATACTCCAGGAACTAGTACCTGAGCTCATAGTCCTGAGCCACCTGTTGCTGCCTTTCCTCTCGTTCTGCCATTTCCACCTTGAACTGAGCCAACTGAGTGGACAATTCCTGCTGGTGTTGTCCATTTAGGTCCTGCAGCTGCTTCCTAGGAGGACACAGGTGAGAAAAGAGGACTGAATCTGGAGAGAGAAGAAACCAAATGAGGAAGAGCCAGAATGTGTACACGTGAGAGATAAACAGACATAGGCAGCCAGCCTGGCCACTGCACAAGTGGGCCCTGGAAAGAGTAAGGACAAAGCTAGTGCCTTAGGATGGGTTCACCAGAAGAAGAGACTGACATAAGGATTTATGGAAGAATGATTCATTTAAGAAGCATTTCCAGAAAAAAAACTGATAGGGAAGTGGGGGTGAGGAAAGTGATACTTGGATGGGAAAGAGGCTCGGTCCCACAGGACAGCTCTGGAGATGGTATAGGTCATAGCTCAGCATTGTCCCCATCAGGGGCAAGGGAGCTGAAAAATTTATATTCTTGCACCCATCAGTTATTGGTAAAGCTACTTCCTCTGGTATGAAAATTCCAAAGCACTCTGGCTGTCTATGTGTACCTGTAGGGATCTCTCCCACAGAGAGACTTAGGTTCTAGTTAATGGGAGCCAGTGGAAGCCAGCATGTTGGAAAATGGTAAAGGGATCCAAGAGGATATGGACAGGGCACTAACGACACCTGTGTGGCGGAGGAGAAGCAGCATCCAGTAAGACCCAAGTACCTGTGATGTTCCCTCAGGGAGGCTGCTTGGCGCAGGGTGCTCTCCTGAGCCTGCGCCAGCTGCTCTGTCACCCGCTGTTCCAGCTGCATAGCCAGCTCTGACTCCAGCTGGATCCTCTGGCTTTCATACCGGGCCTGGGAGTGAAGGAAGGTAGGGCAATAGCTCAATTCTATTTGAGTTTAGAAGAGAATGGGGGATATAATATAAACAAAAAATCCATGTGCCAACATTTCCCCTCATAAGCCTAAGGGTTAAAGAACACGAATTTTGTCACAAGGAGTGAAAAAGTTCTTTTTCTTTATTAGACCATGAGGTACTCAAACCTTATACATACACATAAGTAAAAATGATTCTGGACCAAAGAAAAAAATTTTTTTAACCAAAAGAAATGTTAGGTAGAACAATCAAATCTGTTACATGTATCTGAGATAACAGTACCTGAAATCAATAGACATTCAATAAATGTCAGTGTCCCATCCTCCAAAAACAGAATCAGTCTATATAACACTATCTCCATTTTCTCACTTCATTTTCCTTTTTCAAATCACTGAAATCTGATTTCTATTTATAGTAATTCATGGCAAAAGAACTTAATTTCTAAATCCAATAGTGGTGATTTCTTAATCATATGTAATCTTGCCGCAACATCTGCCATCTACACAATCCTTCTTTCTAAAACCATTTTTCCTTAGTTCCCATGATGCCACCATCTCAGTGTTCTCATTCTATCTGACTGCTCCTCTGTCTCAGCTGTCTGCTTCTCCTCCAACTGCCCATATAGGCTGACTGCTTCCTTGAGTTCTGTCCTCAGTCCTCTTTTGACCATGTGCTAACACTCTGGTCACTGATGCTTTTTACAGTTGTATATTAAACATTCAGCATTTAGGTCATGGTTTGTTTTTTTCTGCTACCATTTATACCCTAAAACACTTTCTATATCTCTCCCATTAGCCTAGACCTTTCTTCCAGGCTTTAAGCCCATATACCCACTAACCTAACGAAATGCTCTGTTTGGATACACCTCAAAAAGAACACATCCAAAATGATCTCATTTGGATTTTTACCCTCAAATCTTCTCTTCCAATTTTATTTCTTGCCCTAGTCAATAACACCACTCTTCACTGAATCAGCCAAGCTATATGACCCCTGGAGTTTCCTTGATTCCTCCTACTCCTTTACCCTTTTCAACTGGTCATTCCATTCTACTTCCTTAACATCTAATTTACTCTTCCAGTCACTAATTCATTAATTCAATATTATTTCAAGTCTAATAGATCTCTCTATTCCACCCTTTGCCCTCTTTTTTCATTTTGGCCCCAAAAGACCCTCCATGCCTGAGAGAATATTCTAAAATATAAATATGCTCAATTTATTCCCTTGTTTGAAACCTTTCAATGTCCTCATTGCCTAAAGTTCTGGCTATTTAAAATGGCTCACAAGGCCCTTTATGATCTCCCACCTCCTATCAACTTCATTCTCCCAAATAGGTCCCAATCATATCAAACTCTTGTAGTAACCTAAATTTACAAAAAAAAAAAAAAAAAAAAGTATTGTGGTAAGAAACACATAATTCAAAATTTACCCTCTTAATCCATTTTTAAGTGCACAGCTGAGTAGTGTTAAATATATTTACATTGTTATGCAGATCTCTAGAACTTTTCTATCTGGTAAAACTGAAACTATACTCACTGAATAACTCCCTATTTCCCCCTCCCCCATCTTGGCAACCACCATTCTACTTTCTGTTTCTGTGATTTTGACTACTCTAGATATCTTGTTAATCTAAATTCTTTAATGAAAAAATTTAATATATACTCCCTGTAAGCCAGTAAGTCCACTTTTAGGAATCTGTCCTATAGAAGGGGTGTCAAAGATCTATGTACAATGATGTTCAGTGCAGTACTATTTATAGTAAAAAACTGGTATTGATACAAATTTTTCTTCAAAGGGAAAATGCTTAAACTATGATTCATTTGTTTATTGCAATATTATATAACCCTTAGAAATAATGATGTCATCTGTATGTACTGACATTGGAAGATGTCTATATTATGACGTTAAAAAACAAGCTGTAGCAAATGCATAGCATGTTCACACATATGCTCACATATGAAAAGGTTCTGGAAAGACACACACCAAGTGGTGTGATAAGACAAAGCAACAAATACTTTTTACTTCTGTATTATTTGAACTTCTGTATTATTTGAAAATATAAAAACTTGTATTTTCAGAATATTTTTTAAAGTTTTCTGGGAAGTCTACCTTGACCCATTCACATGGGTCTTTTGATATTTACCTGTGATAAATAAACTATGGCAATTTAAGTATACATGTTATTATTCCTAAACAAGAAAATAAACAAACAGAAATTGAATTTATGACTTTGAAACTAACTGAAGAAAAAAGTGTAAATGAGAAAAAAGAGAAAGATGAGAAAAAAGTAAAAAATCTGAAAGATGACAAATAAAATATAAAGTAAGGCACAGATCCAACTATGAATAAATAAATTAAATGTAAATGAAAACGCTTTGGCTAAAAGACAAGTATATAAAAGTTGAAAATAAAAAGATTAGAAAAATGTTTGCTAGGCAAACTCCATTTAAAAAAAAAATGGCTGGTAGGGCTCTATTAATATTAAGCAAGAATAGACCAAAGAAAAAGAGCATTATAAGAGATACAGAGTCACCATGTGTAAGGATAAAACATTCAACTGTCAGGAAAGATACAACAATTTAAAAATTTATATGCATCTAATAACATAGCTACAAAATGTATAAAGCAAAACTGACATATAGGAAAAATGGACAAATCTACACTAAATGAGATTTTAACAAAAAAAAAATCAATAAGGATTTAATAGTTTAAAGAGAACAATTAACAAACCAGACACACATACAAATAGACACATATAAAACTGCACCCAAACACTATAAATACATATTTTTAAGCACATATGAAACATTTAGAAAAACTGACCATATATTAAGACATAAAATAAGTCTCAAAGAATTTAAGTAATAAAAATAGCATATTCTTTCATGATGTTCACAAGAAACTCTCAAATGATCGGAGATGGGAAGAAAGCAAGAGGGAAAAGGTGGGGAGAATGAGAGAGAGAAAGAGGGAGGTACAGACAGACAATAGACAACTATAGCAAAATGCGAAATTGGTGAATCTAAGTGTATTCATTATACTATGATGCAACATTTCTTTAAGTCTGAGATATTTCAAAACAAAAAGTTGGGTAGGAATATACATAAATAAGGATTTTTTTTTTAAAAGACCATGCTCTTTAATCACAAAGCAGGTGAGCTATAAATCAATAAAAAAATAATTAGAAAAACCCTACATGTTTGAGAATAACCCAAGAGATAAAAATAATATAAAAAACTGAGTATTATTCAGAACCAAACAATAAGGAAAATACTATATAGGATAAGTTGCAGGATGTACTTAAATTAATACTTATGGAGAAATTTATAAAAGAAAGCTAACATGAATAAGCAAGCATCCATCTTAAGATTGCAAAAAGAACAGAATAAAACCAAAGAAAATGTAAGGAAAAATATAAAGTACAGATATTAATTGAAAAAAAGGGCAAGTCAAAAGTTAATTCTCTGAAAATATATTCAAATAAACTACAAGCAAAATGGTTTTTACAAAAGGTGAAAAAAATGACAAGAAATATGAGGAATGAAAAAACAGAAAACATGCCATAGATATTAAAAAGATCGACTTTAAGTCAATAAGTCAGAAAATGTAGACTAAATGAATATATATGGGGCAGGAGGAGGACAGAGAGAATGTGAGTGCACCAAAAATAATTCAAGAAGAGAAAGCCTAAATATTTCCATAAACACTAAAGAAGCAAAATCAGTAGTCAAATATTCAAGAAGCAGATATTAATGCCAACCTTACAAACTATTTCAGAGTACGAGAAAAGAGGGAGTAGATTTTCGTGTTTCTAATACTAGCAGATTAAATTATTCAGGTTACTTCTGCTGAACAAAAACAAATAAGTTGAATGAAATTTAATTATATACATATATAAAATCTTCCTAAAAAGTATCAAAGAGGTAACCAAACAGTATGGAATCACTATGCCAAAGTAAAGGAAAATGACAGCCTAGACAGGTCACAAGCATGGCAGATAGCCATTTTTACCCTGGAAGTATTTACCTACCCTAGAAAATTAAAGCCTTTGTGTAGACTGCCTTTCAAGGTCAAATGAGTAGAAGTGAAAGTCCAAGGCCAATATAAGTTGGGAAGTCTAACTGGAGACCTTACCCACAATAAATTGAGACTACAAAGAGCTTCACCCCCAGGGTGAAAGTGAACCAGAAATTAAAGTTCAAAATTAAAGCTCGGCTTGAATTGTCCAGGAATCTTAACCATAAAAAATTTGGTTTTAGGCTTGTAGTGTCTTTCAGGACCTGGTAGAAGCAAATGCAAATCTCCTCTGGAGCAAAGTACTTTCTCTGTAAGCCTCAAATTATTCCTACAACTTTTCAACTACAAGGGCCAATACATGGTCAAAAATAACCAGAATCCAAGGAAATAAGATTCCATGTGAGCCGGCCAAAACAAGAGACAACAGAAAAAGATTATCAAACATTTCAGATACTGGTATTAACATCTACAGATAATAAAACTGTGTTTAAAGTAATCAAAGACAAACTTGAAAATATCCAAGAACAAGAAACTAAGGAAAAGTAACATCTGAAAATAAAAACAACAGTACTTTGTAAAATAAAAACAAAACAAAACATAAAATTGAAAACTTAGTGAGGTGGGTTCATAGATTAGACAAAGTTAAACAAAGATTTAGTGAACTGGAAGGTAGGAAATTACACAGAGTGAGCATGAAAACACGAAACCTGGAAATTACAATATAGAGAGTGTGCAACATAGATACAGGGTCAACCATACAATTAATCGAGTTCCATGAAGAGATGGCAGGGACAATGGAGCAGAGGCAATGGAGCAGAGATAACAACTTAGCATTTTTCAGAATTGGTGAAAGACGTCACTATTTCAAGGAGCTTAAAGAATCCCCCCAAAATTTATTAAAAAATAAAAAAATCTATTCTAAGTACATCCAAATAAAACTGATAAAAACTAAAAAGATAAAAATTTTATAGCATGAGTGGTCAACTGACATAGTTGGCTTCTCAACAATAATGCAAACCAGAATATTTTCAATATGTTGAAATAACTGCCAACCTAGAATTCTCCCCCCAAGAATTCCTTCAAAAATGAATGTGAAATACATTTCTAAACTAAAATAAATGAATGCATGAATGAATAAATAAGAGATTTTGACATGAAAAAGATTCCATATAGAAGATCTAAATTCAAAATAAGAGCAAAGAAAGGAGTAATTATATAGCTACCTCTAAAAGAATATCGATTTTATAAAACAATATTAATAATGTTTTATGGCAGTGTTTTATTTTAAAAAAATAGAATTCAAAAACATAAATAATGTCACAGAAAATGGCAGAATAGGAAACTCCAGTAGTTGGTCCTTCTACTGACCAAGCTGGCAAAAAATTATCAGAATGAACTATTTGGGTTCCCTGGAACCTGATCAGATACTGAAAACCAGAAGAGTGCTTGATAAAGAGAGAGGCTGCCGAACTTTGGTAAAGGAGCCAGGTGCATAAACCAGCTACCCTCCCCCATCCCTCAGTCCCTCTGCAGCCATAGGAATGGCAGCCTATGTTACTAAAGTGGCTGACTGAAGCGAGGGTGAGCAGTAAGGAACTTATATCCTCCCAAAACATGGGATTCTGTATTTTGGTCAGTCTAGCAATTCCCTGAGGAACCAGAGCAGACAGTTGTCCTTTTACAGGCCCCTTGAGCTTCAGAGGTTTCCCTAGCAGCATCAGAAGATTTAAAGAGACATATACATTTTTTTGGTGGGTGTCTGTCAGATCACAGGTTAATCAGAGATAATAGAACAGAAATGTCAGTTACCACATACATCAAGAAATACAGACTTTGCAAAAATAGTTTGGAAAAGTTACTACACAAATGGATGGCTACAGCCATCAAATGAAATCCTTGAGGAGGGAGAGAATATGATTTCTGAAGTTACTACATTATAATACTCAAAATGTCCAATCCCCAACAAAAAATTACAAACATGCAAAGAAATAGGAAAATATGACTCATTCAAAGGAAAAAGAGAATTTGATATGAACTACTCAGACATTGGGATTACTAATCAAAGACATTAAATCAACAGTCTTAAATATACTCAGTGAGCTAAATGAAACCATGGACAGCAAACTGTAAGAAATCATAACAATGTATAAATAAATAGGGAATGCCAATAAAGAGAGAGAAATTATAAAAAGAAACTAAATAGAAATTCTGGAGCTGAAAAGCACAATCAGTGATATGAAAAAGTCACTAGATACCATTACGTATCTATTAGAATGGCCCAAATCCAGAACACCAACACCACCAGATTTTAGTGAGGATGTGGAGCAACAGCAATTCTCATTCATTGCTGGTGGGAATGCAAATTGGTAAAACCACTTTGGAAGACTTGTGGCATTTTCTTACAAAACAAAACATACTCTTACCATATGAGCCAGCAATCATACACCTTAGTATTTACCTAAAGGAGTTGAAAACCTATGTCCACACAAAAACCTGCATGTGGATGTTTATAGCAGCTTTATTTCTAATTACTAAAACTTGGAAGCAACCAAGATGTCCTTCAGTAGGTGACTAGATAACCAAATTATGGTAATCTAGACAATGAAATGTTGTTTAGCACTAAAAAAATGAGCTGTCTACAGCCATGCCACCCTGAACATGCCTGATCTTGTCTGATTTGGGAGGCCAAGCAGGGTCGGGCCTGGTTAGTACTTGGATGGGAGACCACCTAGGAAGGCCAGGTTCCGTAGGCATTAAAAAAAATAATAAAAAATCTTAAAAATTTTTAAAAAATAAAAGGAAATGAGCTATCAAGCCATGAAAAGAAATGGAGGAAACTTAAATGCATATTACTGAGTGAAAGAAGCCAATCTGAAATACCTACATATTTTATAATTCCAAATATATGACATTCCGTAAAAGGCAAAACTGTGGAGACAGTAAAAAGATCAGTGGTTGCCAGGGGTTTGGGGTTTAAGGGAGGAAGGGATGAATAGGTGGTACACAAAGGATTTTTAGGGCAATAAAACTACTAAATATGATACTGTAAAAGTAGATACATTATAAAGTTGTCCAAACCAATACAATATACAACACCAAGAGTGAACCCTAACACATGAACTCTGGATGATAATGATGTGCCAATGTAGGTACAGCAATTGTAAGAAATGTACTACTCTGGTGGAGAGCGCTGATAATGGAAGAAGCTACGCATGGGGGCAGGGAGTATGCAGCAAATGTCTGTAGTTTCCATTAAATGTGGCTATGAACCTAAAGCTGCTATAAAAAATAAAGTCTATTTTTAAAAAATTCGAGAAACATGGCAGAGTGAGAGATGTCCTTAGATCACTCCCTTTGAAACAACAAGCTAAACATCTGAAACTCAACAACAAAAAAAACGCCCAACCAGCACACAAGCACGTCTGAGCGTGAGATCTACAATAAGAGCTACCACAGGTTAGCACTCTGGGTGTCGGGAGGTAGACTGAAAGAAACATAGAAGCTGCTCCTCGCGGCTCGAGCTCCTAGCGGGAGGAGGGGGAAGGGAGAAGGTGCAGAGGGTTCCCTGAACAAACCTTACCTGAGAGAGCTGTAAGCTCCAGATAGTGGCAGTGCCCAGGGATCAGGGAAGAAAGCAGAGGAGTGGGGATGGCAGATAAGCAACAGTTGATTATTACTAACTACAGTCGCAAAACGCAAGGCTGAGCCACAGCCCCCATCCTCCAACCCAGAGGGCCCCCTCCTCCATATCCTCCAAGACCTAACACCTGCAGAGCCCCAGGGGGAATCTGAGCAAATGCTATAGAAAGTGTCACTAATACTGACAGAGACTGAGACTGAGGGTGGCAAGTGTGATTGAATATTTATAAGAAAAAAAAGACATTATTAAGATTTTATATAAAGCAAGGATCCAAGAGGCTTAGATGCAAGCTACTGGAAACCAAAAGAAAAATGTCATCTTAGCAACAGGCTAAAGAGAGCCCTTTAAACAATAAATCTTTCTGGGAACAACAACAACAAAAAAAGCAGAATACACTTCCATTAATGCTCAGGTGAAAAAACAGTCCATTAAACACCATGAACAACCAAGGAGACAAGGCAGCTCAGAAAGAAAGAGAAAAATCTCCGGAAAATAAGCTTAAAGACATAGAAATATGCAACTTAAATGACAGATAATTCAGGATGGGACTTCTGAAAAAACTCAATGAGATCCAAAATAATTTATATCAACAGTTCCAGGAATTGAAAAAAAAAACAACTAGATTAGCAGAATGAGTTTTTTAGCAAGGAGACTGAAACCCTCAAAAAGAACCAAATAGAACTTCTGAAGATGAAGAACACACTGAAAGAGATGAAAAATGAAATAGCAAGCTTAAGAAATAGAGTCAACCAAATGGAGGAAAGGATCAGTGATAATGAAGACAGAAATCTAGAAATAAATCAGAAAGAAGAAGAGAGAAACCGAAGAATGAAAAATAATGAAAGAGAAATACAAGAACTAGCTGATACCAACAGGAAAGAAAACATAAGAATAATGGGCTTTCTCAAAAGAGATGAAAAGGAGCAGGAATTAGAAAGCATTTTCAGACAAATAGTTGACAAGAATTTCCCAAATCTAAGGAATGAGATGGAGGTTGGAATCCAAGAAGTCAACAGAACACCCAATTATCTCAACCCAAAAAGGCCTTCTCCAAGACACACTGTATTAAAGTTATCAAAAACCGATGACAAAGAAAGAATTCTCAGGGCAGCCAGAGAAAAGAAGACAGTAACCTATTAAGGAAAATCCATTAGATCATTGTCAAACTTCTCAGCACAAATCTTACAAGCCAGAAAGGAGTGGAATCAAATATTCAAACTATTAAATGAAAGGAACTACCAGCCAAGAATAAAATATCAAGCAAAGCTCTCTTTTAGATATGAAGGAGAAATAAAGACCTTTCAGACATACAAAAATTGAAGAAATCCTCTACTATAAGACCTGCATTATAGGAAGCAATGAAAGGGGTCAGCTCACCTAAAACAAATGACAAAAAGAAAAAGCCATAATTAGGAGTAAGGTGACTAACAGGCAAAAAGAAGCAGAGGAGTACAATCCTTACTAAGAACAGGGCATTATAAGATTAAACAATAAGAAGAGATTTGCTATTGCAAGCTAGTAATGAACATTTGGCATACATAGGGACAAATTGAGACAACAGAAAAGAGAATTCAAAGATCCAAATTTGCAAAGGGGAATGGAGATAAGGCATACACAGAAGAAAATGGACTATTTTATATATATATATATATATATATATATATATATATATATATATATAAAACTAACCTTTACATATTCATAATGGTAACTACACGCCAAAGATTCAGAACTTAAGTATATAACGTAAAATAAGGACCAGAAGGAAAATCCACAAAATCCAAAAGACAGACATACTAGGACAAGGAAGCAATGGAAACACTGAACTACCAGAAAGCAAAATATAAAATGGCTATAGGAAAACCTCATATTTCAATAATTACCCTAAATGTAAATGGACTGAACTCACCAATAAAAAAGGCACAAAGTTGCAGAATGGATCAAAACTCAAAACCCAACCATGCGCTTGCTGCCTCCAGGATACATATCTCAAAGTTCCAAAGACAAATATAGACTCAAAGTGAAAGGGTGGATAATGATATTTCAAGCAAATGGCATTCAGAGAAAAGTGGGAGTAGCAGTACTATTATCAGAAGAAACAGACTTCAAAATAAAAAAGGTAAAGAAAGATACTGAGGGACACTTCATAATGATAAATGGAATCATACAGCAAGAAGATATAATACATTAATATCTATGCTCCCAATTAGGGAACCCTGAAATATATAACAGAACTAAAGGGAGAAACAAATCAAAACATTATCATAGTAGGGGACCTAAATACTCCACTGTCGGATATAGACAGATCATCCAAACAGAAAATCAATTAAGGAAATAACATCTTTAATTGACGCATTAGATCAACTGGACATAATTGACATTTACAGAGCTTTCCATCCCAAAACAGCTGCTTATACATTCTTGCCTAATGCACATGGAACATGCTCAAGTTTTGGCCACATACTGGGATACAGAGATAGCCTCAACAAATATAAGAGGGTTGAAATCATACCAACTATATTCTCTGAGTATAATGCTTTGAACCTGGAGATCAATAGTAAAAAGAAAGTGGGAAGAACCACAAATACATGGAGATTAAACAACATGCTACTGAAGAATGACTGGGTCAGAGAAGAAATAAAAAGAAAGATCAAGAGATACAAAGAAATAAATGATGATAGTACAACATATCAAAACTTTTCGGACACAGCAAAAGCAGTCATAAGAGGAAAGTTCATATCAGTATAGGCCTATCTCAAAAAACAATAATGAGCCCAAATAAACAACCTAACACTTCTTCTTAAAAAACTAGAAAAATAAGAACAAATGAAGCCTAAAGTCAGCAGAAGGAAAGAAATAACCAAAATTAGAGCAGAATTAAATGAAATTGAAAACAAAACAAAAAAAATAGAAAAAATAAATGTAACAAAGAGCTGGTTCTTTGAGAAAGTTAATAAAATTGACAAACCCCTGGCTAGACTCACTGAAGAAAAAAGAGAAAGGACACAAATAAATAACATGAGGGATGAAAGAGCGGAAATTATGACACACACTGCAGAAATACAAAGAATCATACAAGAATACTATGAAAAAGTATGTAACATCAAATTTAGTAACCTAAAAGAAATGGACCAGTACTTAGAAAGATACAACCTTCCCAGACTGACTCAGGAAGAACTGGAATATCTAAATAGACCGATTAGCAGTATGGAAATTGAAACAATCATCAAAAACCCACCAAAAAGCAAAAGTTCGGGATCAGATGACTTCACCAGTGAATTCTACCAAACATTCAAAGAAGACTTAATACCTATTCTCCTCAAACTCTTCCAAAAAATCAAAGAGGAAGCAATACTTCCTAACTCATTTTATGAGGCCAATATTACTCTGATACCAAAACCTGGTAAAGATAACACAAAAAGAGACAACTACAGACCTATATCTCTCCTGAACACAGACAATGCAAAAATCCTAAATAAGATACTAGTGAAGCGAATACAGCAACATATTAAAAAGATTATACGCCATGATCAAGTGGACTTAATCCCAGAGGCACAGAGATGTTTCAACATACACAGATTGATTAATGCGATACACCGCGTAAACAAATTAAAAAATAAGAATCATATGATCCTATCAGTAGATGCAGAAAAAGCCTTTGACAAGAATACAGCATCCATTTATGATCAAAACACTTAACAAAACTGGCATAGAAGCAAAGTACCTTAACATAATAAAGGCCATCTATGACAAACCCTCAGCCAACATTATACTGATTGGTGAAAAACTAAAAACCTTTCCTCTAAGACCAGGAACAAGACAAGGCTGTCCACTATCACCACTGTTATACAATATAACATTGGAGGTCCCAGCGAGTGCAATCTGGCAAGAGAAAGACATAAAATGCATCCAAACAGGAAATGAAGAAGTCAAACTGTCACTATTTGCAGATGACATGATTCTCTATATAGAAAACCCTGAAGACTCCAAAAGAACACTACTAGAAACAATAAGCAAATACAGTAAAGTTTCTGGATGCAAAATTAATGTTCAAAAATCCACAGTGTTCCTATACTCTTATAATGAATTGTCAGAAAAAGTGGAAAAAATAATTTCTTTTGCAATTGCAACTAAAAGAACAAAATACCTAGGAATAAATTTAACAAACATGTGAAGGACATATATGATGAAAACTATAAGAACCAATTAAAAGAAATTGAAGAAGACACAAAGAAATAGATATTCCAAGTTCTGGGATTGGAAGAATTAAGATAGTTAAAATGATCATATTACCTTAAGCGTTATACAGATTTAATGCAATCCCCATCAAAATCCCATCAGCATCTTTTTAAATAAACAGAACAAAAATCATCGGATTTATATGGAAGCACAAAAGACCTCAAATTGCCAAATCCATCCTGAGAAAAGAACAAGGCTGAGGGTATCACTCTGCCAACTTCAAATTATACTACAAAGCAATAATAATCAAAATGGCATGTATTGGCAGAAGAACAGACACACAGACCACTGGAATAGAATTGAGAGTCCAGAAGTAAATTCATACACATACACACACACACACACACACACACACACACACACACAAATAATTTTCAACAAAAGAGCCAACATACAATGGAGAAAGGAAAACCTCTTTAATAAATGGTGCTGGGAAAACTGAAAAGCCACCTGCACAAGAATGAAACTAGACTGTTCTCTATCACCACACACCAAAATTTACTCAAAATAGATTAAGAACCTGAATATAAGACCTAAAACAATAAATTGCATAGAAGAAAACTTAGGAACTAAACTCACGGCCCTTGATCTTAAAGGGAATTTTACAAATTTGACCTCAAAGGCAAGGGAAGTAAAAACAAAAATAAATGAATGGGACTATATCCAACTAAAAATTTTCCACACAGCAAAGAAACTGTCAACAAGGTAAAGAGACAAGCATCTGAATGGGAGAAAATATCTGCAAGAAATGCCTCCGATAAGGGCCTAATATTCAAAATATACAAAGAACTCATACAACTCACTAACAACAAAAAAACAAATGATCCAATTAAAAAGTGAGGATGTGAACAGATACTTCTCCCAAAAAGACATATAAATGGCCAAGAAACATATGAAAAGATGCTCAAAATCACTAGCTATTAGGGAAATGCAAATCAAAACCGCAATGAGATACCACCTTACACCTGTTAGACTAGCTGTTATCAACAAGACAAGTAATAACAAGTGTTGGAGAGGATGCGGAGAAAAAGGAACCCTCATACACTGCTGGTGGTACTGCAAACTGGTACAACCACTATGGAAAACAGTATGGAAATTCCTCAAAAAACTAAGAATTGATCTATCATATGATCCAGCAATCCCTCTACTGGGTATATACCCCGAAGGCTTGAAAACTCATATCTGAAAAGACATTTGCACACCAATGTTCACTGCAGCATTATTCACAGTGGCCAGGACATGGAAATAACCAAAGTGCTTACAACAGATGATCGGATAAAGAAGCTGTGGTACATATATACAATGGAATATTACTTAGCCATAAGAAGAGATGAAATACTGCCATCTGTGATAACATGAATGGACCTTGAGATAATCATGCTAAGTGAAATAAGCCAGATGGAAGAAGTTGAAAACCACATATCACTTATATGTGGGATATAAACCTAAAAGCAACAAATGAACAGAACAAACAAATAGAGATTCTTGGACATAGACAATAGACTAGTGGTTACCAGAGGGTAGCAGGGTAGGCAAGAGGTAGACGGGGTAAAAAGGGCCAAATATGTGTTGACAGAAAGAAATCTAACTATAGGCAATGAACACACAATGCAATATATATATGCCTCACTGCTAAATTGTACACCTGAAATGTACTGGGTTTCGTTAACCAATGTCTCTGTAAAAAACGAACAAACAAACAAGAAAACCTGTAAAGAAAAGAAAATAGCAAAGAGTAGCAGAGATGCTAATGGCTGGCAAGGTCACTGATATACAACTGACACCTCACTTCAGTTCAAGTTGGGTTTGCCATAAATGATTTTGGTGCTAAATTTAAGAGAAAAAAATCTTTCAGTTTTTAAACTTATTTTAGTTTTTAAGCTATATTGAGGTATAACTGATAAATAAAAGTTGTATTATATTTAAATTAATCAATCAATTAATTAATTAATTATAGGGGCTCAATGACAGATTTGAGCAGGCAGACGGTCATGTAACTTGAAGACAAAGCAATCAAAATTATCCAGTCCACTGACAGAAAGAAAAACGAATGAAGAAAAATGAACAGAGCCTGAGGAACCTGAGGAATATCATCAAACATATTCACCTATTCATTAGTGAATTGACAACAGAGAAAAAGAAATAGAAAAAATATTTGAAGAAATAATGACCAAAAACATCCCAAATTGATGAAGGACATTAATGTACACATTTCGGAAACTCAACAAACTCCAAGGAGGATAAACTCAAAGAGATCCATGCTAAAGCACATTATAATCACACTGTCAATAGCCAAATAAAAAGAATCTTAAAAGCAGTAAGAGTGAAGCAACTTGTCACTTAAAAGGGAGCCTCAATAATATTAACAGCTGATTTCTCAGAAGAAATCATGGCAGCCAGAGGATAAAGGAATGACATATTTAGAGTGCTGAAAGAAAAACAACTGTCAACTAAAAATTCTATATCTGGCAAAAAACAAAAAAAATCCTTTAAGAATAAAGAAGAAATTAAGACACTCCCAGATAAACAAAAGTTAAGGGTAGGGCACTAGTAGACCTGCCCTATAAGAAATGCTAAGGGGAGTTCTTCAGGCTGAAATAAAATGAAACTTGAAGCCATGTGAAGAAATAAAGATGTTGGTAAAGATTACTATATAGGTAAATATAAAAGTCAGTATTATTGTACTTTTGCTTTGTAACTCCTTTTTTCCTATTAATTTAAAGTCAAATGCATTAAACAGTAATTATAAATCTGTAACAATAACAATATGAAGGGGAAAGGATAAGTATATA
The DNA here is from genome assembly GCF_014176215.1 of Rousettus aegyptiacus. Lineage (NCBI taxonomy): Eukaryota > Metazoa > Chordata > Mammalia > Chiroptera > Pteropodidae > Rousettus > Rousettus aegyptiacus. The sequence goes on from NW_023416309.1 coordinate 73,166,759, forward strand.
GGAACAGAGTTTTTGTATACTATTGAAACTAAAGTTAGTATTATTCAAACTAGGTTATTACTTTAAGGTGTTAATTGTAATCCCAAGGTAACCATTAAAAACATACTTTAAAAAACATGGAAAAGGAGAGAATCAAAATGTTACACTACAAAAACATCAATGAAATTTTTTAAAAGGCAGGAACTGAGAAAGGAAAAACATATAAGACAAAGAAAACAAATAACAAAGTAAATGGCAGAAGTTAAGTCTTATCAGTAATTACTTTAAATGTAAATGAATTAAATGTTCCAATTTAAAAGGCAGAAATTGGCAGAATGGAGTTAAAAAACATATAATCCATCGATATATTTTCTACAAGAGACTCACTTTAAATACAGAGACACAAACAGGTTGAAAGTAAGAAAGATGAAAAACGGCAGTCCATGCAAATAGTAACCAAAAGAAAGCTGGGGGTGGAGATGGGGAAGGCTATATTATTATCAGACGAAATAGATTTTAAGCCAAAAAAGATTATATCAAGAAGCTATAACAATTATAAACATAATATGTACCTAAGAGAGCTCCAGAATTTATGAAGAAAAAATTGACAGAACTGAAGGGAGAAAGAGACAGTTCTACAACAATAGTTGTAGACTTCAACACCTCACTTTCAATAATGGATAGAACAATAAGGAAATAGAGGACTTGAACGACACCAAAGCCAGGCACTGTTCTGGGATTCAACAATAGACAAAAATCCTTGCCCTCAGGGAACTTACAATAAACAAACAAGAATTTAAAAGTAATACTGTGTAGTATATTAGGAAAAAAATTAAACATGAAACAGGGATTGTCGGAGGTTGCAAATTTTACTTAGGGGGTTTGGGTCAGACCTTACTAAGAAAATGGCATCTGAGTAAAGAGTAAAGAGTAGTTCTGCTTACCCTCAATCACCATTTATTACAGTACTTCAAAAATGTGTGTTGCTAGACAAACTCCCCATCTAGCTGGTGGATCCCTTTGTTGGTGGGGACTATCTCCAGCTCCTAGCACAAAGCTTACAGAAGGGCTGTTTAATGGGCTTACTGAACACACAAATATACACACACATCTAGCACTGATTCAGGGGGTTACAGCAGCTTATAAATTGCTTCTGAATTGTTAACTAACATCTTTACCCTTGGCCCGCCACAACAAATTAGTTTTCATGTGGTCAGTCCTCCAACTCAATAAGCTAGGAGAAAGGAGTGTTTGCTCACTAATCCAGAAATTGGGTATCTCCTTAAGTCAACCATTAACAAGGCAAAAAGTCTCTCAGAATGACTTGTTCTCAGGAACTCACTAATTTGCCCTTAACACATTTTACACATAGAAACAGAGGCCCATGAGTTAAAATTCTAGTTAGACATGAGAGTGACTCCTGAAAGGTCACTCTGGCTCAGACCTACTTCTAACCAGGAAAAAAAACTGAGGAACCCTCTTCCTTCCTACCTGCACCAAGCTCATTTCCAGCTGCAGGGCATCTCTCTCTCTCCGAGCTGTATCCAGCTCTCCTTCCAACCGCCGCACCTCAGACTGCATCAATGCCAGCTGTTGCTGGGCCTCTCGGGCTGCCTGGGCCTCCCTCTGCGTATTTTTCTGAGAAAAAAAAAAAAAAATCGAAAAATCAAACTGAAGTGCATACCTAATTTCCTGTCTCCTGGCTGCCTCTGTTCCCAATCCATCCCCCTATACCCTAAAAACCAAGCTCCCTTTCTCTCTCTTTACATTTGACCTAGTTCCTCATTTGTTTAATCTCGCTCTTTGCCCTTCCATGTATTTGATGCCCCAAGCCTTTCCAGGTGGCCCTATACTCTCAATCTTATCTTCCACACAAAGTTCGTCACTCTCCATCCCAGTTCCTCTACACCCTATATCCTGTCATCCCATCTCGTTCAATTATTTTGCCCTTAATCTGTTCCCCATTCCCCATCTCTGCTTTTACCTTTTCCCTTTCCAACTGAGCCTGGCCCTCCTCCTGCAGTGCCTGGTAACGTTCCTTAAGCTGGCGCTCTTGCTGGGCCCAGGTCTGCCGTTCTTCCTCTAGGGCAACCTGAAGTGTCTCAAACTGTCGATGCTCACTGAGTTGCCCAGCACGAGCCTCATCCAGTTCTTCCTGTAGGGCCTGGCACCGCTGTTGTTCTAGCTCCAAGCTCAAAGTCAGAGCTTGCCTTTCCTCTTCCTATAGCCCCAGGAGAAAACCAAGATCCTTAGCATGCCTTAAAGAGACCAGTAATTTGTCCCTTCAACTCCATATAATGTGCCCACTGAGAATTATGTCCATTAAAAATAAAACAGTTGACAAGCCCACAGGATTATAATACAGTAGTAGGTAAGAGCTTCTGTTCCAGAAATAGGTAGAATCTAGATTCATATCTCAATTTTCAATCCTAGCTCTGTCATTTACTGTGTATTCTTTGGTACACACCCTTAACTGTGAAATGGGCAGGCATAATATTAGGGTCTACCTTGTGAGGATTAAAGTAAAAAGTATATTTAAAACATATAGCACAGTGTCTGGCACATAGTAAGTACTCAATATACAATAGCTATCACTATTATCATCAAAAGAAATTCCACCAAGACTAGAAAATCCAGCTTATTAGCCAACTAGCAACCATCATTAGCACTCTTGGATGCAGGCTGTTAAAAAGTACCAGCATGCATGTAGCGAGCTGCATCATGCATGCAACAAGTTCCAAACCTGGCTACTAATTCATATGGGTAATCACTTTACCATTTCAGCAATTAGAAACTTGAAAGAGTCTCATTTCAGATATTTTTTTGGCTATGCCCTAGACCAGGGTTCCCAAACCTGGCTAAACAAAATCGCCTATGAAATTTCTGAAAATATTAAGGTTCCCTAACCCCACCATGTATCTACCTCTGGGTATGCATCCCAGAAATCAAAACCTCTGGGTATGCATCCCAGAAATCTATATTTTAAAATAATTCCCCAGATGATTCTAATGAGGATATAATGAGTCTCTCAAACTAACTAGGTGGCAGAGCCCTTTTTGTAGAGTATCTAGCAGAACTAATGTTCTAGGGAACACATTTTGGGTTCTTTGTGCAACTTAAATTATGAATGCCCACAATCCACCAATAACCCATAGCCCTCTAGAAGTAATTAACATTAACAACCTATATTGGAATTAACCCAGCCCAGCATTCTCACCAGTGTCTCTCTTTCCTGTTGATGTAGTCTGGCACCTTCCTGCTCATGATTCAGAGCCTCCAAGGCCTCAGAAAGGCTTTGTTCAAGGCGGGTTACTGTCTTTCAGGGAGAGGAGTACATAGGACAGAAGAAATGAGGGGGGAATCTTTGTATATTATACTTCAAAAAGCATTAATAATGTAAACTTTAAGAGTTAACTAAATGACTTAGGGGCCAAAGAGAATACTACATGGTGTGGGGAAAACTAGGAAGACAGCCAATGATCCAAGGTTGACAGCAGAAACAGTGAAGGAAGAGAAAATAGTGGAGAACTGTTAGGCCGGCTACTGCAGACTGAGGTCAATCTGTTAGAAACCCTAATTCCAGAGCTACTTCTACCCCCTTCCATCTAGCAATCTATGACTTAGGTTCTAATACCATATGATCCAGGATGCCCACCTCCTGCTGCTTGCTTCTAGTGAGTTCAGCTGCCTGGCGTTCCTCTTGGAGTCCCCGAAGCACCTCTGTGCGCTCAGCTTCATGCCTGTTCCAGCCCTCCACCACACGGGCAAGGGTCTCAGGAGAGGAAAGTCAGATGGAATTTCAAAATAATATTTTTGCCCATTGCAGGGTCAATAGCCACCTTCGCTTAGTAGTTGGTAAGCTAGCCCCTTACCCCAGCTTTTAAAACAAAGTGATGTTGGTTGGCCACCTCTATTTACTATTCCTTTGGTGCCCCCCATGTAGAGACCCACCACATTCTGCTAAACTGGTACCTTGTCCAGTTGTTCAATCATGATATCTTTCTTGTGGTCAGCAGTCACAGCCACAGCTAACTGCTGCTGAAGCTCTAGCACTCGGGTCTGTAGGCTCTGGATATGGCGCTCACAATGCTGGGAAGAAGGATGAGGAGTCTGGGTGTTGCCATCCTTAGTCTGACCAAAGCACCAAACTTTCCAGCTCCTCTAGGGAGAGATGGGCTGGAGACAGGGAGCCTGGGTCTCAAGAACAGAATAGGTTTGGAGGAGAATCAGGAAATCTGGAACAGGAACCTTAAGGCCTGAGATCTCCAACACCTTCCTCTACCATCTCAGGAAACAGAGACTTAGTCTCCACACTCTTCTCTTCCTTGAATCTCTTGAGAAAAATTTCCATGAACTTTTTGGCAGGGGTGTAGTAGTCCACACTGCAAAAAGTAGGAAGTTACTCCTGCCTTGAGAAGCTCAATGATTAAACATAGCAAGGATTAAGGGGAAAGCCTTTCATTCATGTCCAGCAGTTGAATAGAGAAAAAGGAAGGGTTCCAAAGATAACAACCCAACCAATGATTTTGACTTTCCTTCTGCCTTGTTCCACTCTCTTTCCTCTTCAGACAGACTGAGGTTCATAAAGCTCACTAAAACAGTAGCTATAAAACTTTTGCACAAGTCAACAAAGTTTACTGTTCATTTGCCAAACACTTCTGAGTGTTTCTCTGTGTTAGATATATTCTAAACTTTAAGAAGACAGTGATAATGAGACAAGGTAAGACCCTCATGGAGCTTAGTTTTTGAAGGGCAAAACAAGCAAGATATATCAGACTATGATAAGCTATATGAAAGAAATAACAGAGTAATCTGAATACCTGGAGGGGAGGTGTGACATTTTAGATAGGATGGTGAAAGATGGCCTTTCTAAAAAGCTATTTGAGCAAAGTCCCAGCTTGTGGGCCCTTAACTCTTGCCTTTTCCAGCAATCAGCCCTATTTCTACTTTTTGCTGCTTTCAAAATGAAGCCTTTTGAAGCCTTTATATCTCACCTTGCGACGGGTATGCTCTGAATCCAATGCATCTCTCAGGCCCTGAAAATCCGGAGGATTGAGTGGGGGCCCTGGCTGAAGGCTGGTGTAGCGGGGAAACAACTCCTCCAGGGCATGGGCTGAGCTAGATGGAGATAAGTGTTGTAGCGGACGGGTGCTGAGCAAATCAAGTAGAGAATATTAGTGTTGGGAAAGCTTTTGAGACCCACTAGTCCAACTGTGACATTTTACAAATGAGGAAACTGAAATTCAGAAAGAGCAAGAGGCTTGGCCAAAGTTCTTTAAGTTAGGTAGTGAAAGAACTGTAAGTAGCACATAAGTTCTGTGATTCACTCTGTAGTGCTCCTTTCCCTATGCAACACTCTCTACCATAAAAGGAAACAGAAGCAAGCTAACTCTTCTGGGGAAAGGAAGACTAGAGGTTGGGAGAAAGTCACGTATTAGATAGCAGATGCTTAAGTTCCTGAAGGAGTAAAGGGGGTAGAAAACAGGAGAGAAAGGATGAAAACTTAAGTTAAGTGACAAGCATCTTAGATCCATGAGAGGTACAACAGCAGCAAAGGGAGAACTAAGGACTAGAACACTTGGCTTTCCAAGAAAGCAAGCAAGCAAGCTAGGAGAACCCCAAAAAGAACTCACTTAAGCAAGGTGGCTGTGCTGTCACTGTCAAAGGAGTCCTCTTCCCGTCTCTCTGACCCAGCACCTGGAGTAAGGGGATCTCCTAAAGGCAGTCAAAGGGACCCCACAGCCAGGGTCAGGTAAGGATAAGAACAGGGACCACTTGAAGAAGAGAGGATAGGGCCTTCCTTTGTACTTTACCCACTCTTCCAGACCCTCTCCCAAAGAACTGGAGCCTTTCCTCCAGTTCCCTCCTCCCCCATTTCCTTTCTCTTTTTCCCACCCCTTAAATCTAAGTTCTCCTTTATAGGGAAGGGATTTACTCACGATAGGTTGTATCACGTGAGGTTTGGAGCATGCTCTGAAGTTGACCCCGAACGCTTTCCATCTCAAAGATATGCTTGGAACCATCCTAGAAAAAAAAAAAAAACATGGAAATCAGAAGCAACCTGAATAATCTATATTCTACCTACTGCTAGGGTAGATGGCATCTAGTACTCCCTGAAACCCAAGAATTTTTATTCTAGCACCTAAGAAAGCAAGAAAAACAGAACTGATCCAATAAGGGTTAGAAACTCGAATGTCTTCAGAAGCAAGACAGGCACTGTAAATAAATTAATTGAGCACATTAAGACAAAATTGGTGGGGATTCTTGCCAACTAGAGAGGAAATATTGTTTAAATCCTGTGTAGTCCATGGCTATCAGTTTTTCAAATTCTGGAAGACCTAAACAGTCTGCAAATTGGTTATGACACCTTTCTATGCAACACTAATAACTATCTTCTCTGTAATGTATGTAATTGCTTTAATCATTTACATGCTAATTTTGAACCATAAAATCAAAATAGTTTTGAGCTGGAAGGATCTTAGCATATTTTGCTGCTACCCTTAAGTCCCTAGATACCTCTTAGGATGAAGAAACTTTATCCTCACAACCAGTCCCCAAGTCCCAGTCAAAGCACAGCAATCCATCCTACAATGTGGGTATCTCTGACAAAAAAAAACACTAGGAAGTTTCATAATTTTCCAAATTATGTTGTCCCAGGCCACTCTCTCCTTCATATTTGCTCCCAGGAACAAGCATAACTGAGTCTATACCTAAAACGAGTTTGAAATCCAACAGGAGTCCAATATCAGTTAAGTAACTTTTTTTTTTTTTACCAGCCCCAATCTCAAGACCCTAGAGATACCCCAGACACACTTTCCTCACCTTTTTCAAGTTGTTTTCCAATCCAACTGACAAGCTGCGACTCAGTTCTTGGGCTAAGCTGTCCAACCTCTCATGTGGAGGTGGGGAAGTAGAAGGTAAATATAGCTGGGCTCGGGCTGTGGCCTCTGCCTGACGACTGAGATGCAAAGAAGCATAGAGCTGGGAGGTCACCTCAGAGGACACTTGGTTCAGCCCAGGGACTTCTGATGAATCACTTAGGAGATCTTCCGCCCTGAGAGGTGAACTGGGGCTGGTGGCTGATGCTGCCATGAGCACAGGGAAGAGACGACTGTAGACAGTAGAGCTGGGAATTCCTGATTCTGCTTTAAGAGGGCCCAGGAGAAAAAGTACACAGAGAAGGAAGATTTGGGAGAAAGGAGGAAGACACCAAGCCAAGGATCCTTGGTGAATAAAGGTATGGAGGCTTTCTGATTAGAAGAAAGGTTCCCACTGGTACCAAAGGCCATGGGAAAGAGCACAAGCTTTTGGAAACTGTGGGAAAACTAGGTTCAGCAAGGAGCAGGTGGAGACAGAAGACCTACTGTGGGGCAAAAGCACCACTGCAGTCGGTTCTTCTGGAGCGCTGAAAGCTATAGATCAACTTCAGGCACAGGCTATCACTGGTCCAACTGATCTCTAAGTCCTCACACCCAAAATGCGTAAACTGAAATAAACCCAAATCCAATAAGAGCCTAATTTCCGTCCAGCTGCCTTATTTGCCCCTCAACTGGCTCCTGTTTCAGAGAGGCACCTTCCCATGTTCCCCACTTCCCCACACTCTGCCCACTGCACCGTTCTACCTAGGGTCAACTCTCTAATATATCCCCTCCAACCTCTCCTGGCAAGAAAGTCATGGCAAGGCCCCCTAGAATCCCTCCCTCCCAAATACCCCAAAAGAAACGTGAACACTCAGTCACGTCCTCAGACGTCCCTAAAAAGTACGCTGCCCTCAAACTTAGCCTGAAAATTCTCTACCCCACCACCCCGTTTTGACTACTCTCCCACATCTCCAATCTTCAGCTCCCCCAATTTGCCAAGGTAAGGACAAGGGATTAACTCCCCTCCTCTAAACACGAAACCAGGTCGATCAACACCCACCCCGCCCTCCACCTCTCGCGCGCTGCCCTACACTCAAAACCGTTGGTAGCCTCCCGCCCACCGTCCGAAGCCCCGCCTCGCTCGCCTTGAGGACGTCAGCAGCCCAAGAGGCCCCGCTCACAGCCATTCACACAGCTTCTGGAGCCCGGGAGCCGGTGCGCGCGTGCGCAGAGCCGCCGGCCACGGATTGGCTGAGAGATGTATTCGGGTGGAGTTATTGCTCCGCCGCTGCAGCGCGAGCACTGGGAGGAGCCGGGCTCCGAGGAAACAGGAAATACCTTGTGACGGGCACTCAAAGCAGTTCCGGTGAGTTCAGGGGAGAAACCTACCTGGTTGGAGGGATCTGGACAGAAAACTGGAGCCCTCGGAGTGTGCGCGGTCCTGGAGCAAGGACCATACCTTGTGCCCTGCAGATGACTGTCCACAACCTGTACCTGTTTGACCGGAATGGAGTGTGTCTGCATTACAGCGAGTGGCACCGCAAGAAGCAAGCGGGAATCCCCAAGGAGGAGGTGATGAGAGGGCCCCGTGCAACCGGGTAACCTCGCATCTCCAAACGCACGTAGTCCCAGTCCAGTCCCTCCTCTTCAAATCCCGGCCGTTCCCATCTCTGGCCGGTCTCATTCAACCGAGAGCTAATTCTTCCTCTCTCTCCTTAGGAGTACAAGCTCATGTACGGGATGCTCTTCTCTATCCGTTCATTTGTCAGCAAGATGTCCCCGCTAGACATGTACGCGGAGTCGGAGGGGGAGGTTGAAGGAAGGGGGATTAGCCTTGGGAATTTTGGGGTGGGAGAAACTTTCTGGAGTGGAAGGGGCATTGGCCCCATCGAGGGGAAGCTGAATCCGAAGCAAGTGCTGAAGCTGGAAGCAGCAGCGGTGGGTAAAATCTGAAGGTAGAGATATGTTGGTGCAGAGGGTGGGGTGGGGGGAGGGGTGAAAGAAGGGGGGACAAATTGGGAAAGGAGAGCGATGGGAGATGTCCTTACTCAACAAGCCTCCTAACATACGTTTAGGGAAGTAGGAGTCGACCTAGAGGGGATTAGAAGTATCTTTTTGGAAGCGATTCCGCTCCCATTCCCTAATATCCTCCTCATCTCTACAGGAAGGATGGCTTTCTGGCCTTCCAAACTAGCCGTTACAAACTCCATTACTACGAGACTCCCACTGGGATCAAGGTTGTCATGAATACTGACTTGGGCGTGGGACCCATCCGAGATGTGCTGCATCATATCTACAGTGCGGTCAGTGCTAGCCCCTGGGACCCTTCCCCCAAAGCTCCTCAACAGCCGTGGCCACTTAGATCCCCAAGACTCCTTCAGCCTCCCTGCCCAGATCCTACTGTATTGTATCTCTATTGAAGTCAGAGTTTTCTCAGGAACCTTTAGGTTTTCCAACACTCCCACCACCAGTTTCTCATGGAGGGCTTGCCTTCCAGTCCTTGATCCTTGTGCATTCACACACCCCCGAGGTTATACTAGGTTTGGGGTTGAAAACAAGTTTCCAAAGCCTGGCTCTAACACCCTCACTCTCCATAGCTGTATGTGGAGCTGGTGGTGAAGAATCCTCTGTGCCCGCTGGGCCAAACTGTACAAAGCGAGCTCTTCCGCTCCCGACTTGACTCCTACGTCCGCTCTCTGCCCTTCTTCTCTGCCAGGGCTGGCTGAAGGAAACACCCTATCTCACTCCTCAAAAGAATCTCTGTATGTTTGAGGCCCTTCCTAACTTGTTTCACCTGAGGGCCCCCACTTCCTGCCCTTCCAACCCCTCAAGCCCCGAGGCAGCCCACCCTGGTACCCTTGCCATCGCAGTAAGGAAGCCGACAGGAGTCCATACACCTCCAAACCAGGCCCTGTCTTCAGTTTTATCTATCAGACACCTCGAGAAGTACAGAATAAACTTTTTGTCACTATCTGTGACTCGAGTGTGTCAATTTGGGTGGTTGGTGGTAGTGGGGTATGGGGGTGCCGCCCACTCAATGGAGGCATGAACCAGGGCGGTGACATCCTTTGAACCTGCAAAGAGACTTCGACCATGGGTTTCCCAACAGCAACATTATTGACATTCTAGATAATTCATTGTTTGGGGTGAAGGGGCGGCGGGGCTGTCCTGTGCTTTGTCCTGGGCGCCACTCACTAAATGGTGGTAGCACATTCCTCTCCCTCCCTGGCAGTGACAGTCAAAAACGTCTCCAGATCTTGCCAAATGGCTAGCCCCAAGGGAGCTAAATGGCCCCTATTAAGAACTGCTGGGCTGCAGGAGGCCGAACCTGCCTCCGGCCAGAGGATACAAAAACCACCTTGTGGAGTTCTGATCTCCGGTTCCTCGGAGTACGCTGAACAATCCGGCTGCAGAGCTTCGGAAGGCGGGACTTATGCAGATAAGCCGCTGGTTTGACTGGAAGGCAGGGTATGCAGATGAGGGGGCGGTGCCTGCATGTTGATTAGCTGGGCCCGCTGCGGACGCAGCTGGGAGCCCAGTGGGTCCTGCTGCGGTTCCAGCTGAGGTGACATCTTCTTTCGTTCACCTCGTCCATAGCTCCCTACCCTCTCAGGACCGCTCCCACCTTTAGCCTCATCCATTTCCCCGTCCTCCTCCCCGCGCCTTTGTCCCCAGTGTCTGAATATCTCCACTTGTGGTTACCCCTACGTTTCTCCCCTCCCACCGCAAAGCCCGCGACCTCCAGCAGCCCGCCCTCGCGCGCCAGATCCTGCCTGACGACTCCTGCCGCAGCCTTTTCAGCCTTCCCGCTCTCTCCCAGGGCTTGCACCACTAAACCCCGGGTTGTCCGTCCTCAGGCTTCCCTGTCCCCTCAGAGCCCCCTCCCTCGCTCTGACCAGCCAGCATGCAAGTGTCTATCGCGTGTACTGAGCAGAACCTTCGCAGCCGGAGCAGTGAGGACCGTTTGTGTGGACCCCGGCCGGGCCCCGGGGGCGGTAATGGCGCGCCGGTCGGCGGGGGACATGGGAATCCTCCGGGGGGAGGAGGGTCAGGCCCCAAGGCCCGGGCCGCAGTGGTCACCCGAACCCTAGCGCCCGCTGGCGCCCTCCGAGAGAGCACCCGCCGAGCCACTGGCATGAAATACAGGTATGGGGGTGGCCGGGTAGCGCACTCTATCTGCTCCCTTTTCCCGATCTCTAAGGCATCCTGGGATGCCCTTAGAACCCCCTCTAACTTCGCTAAGAAGGTCCCAGCTCACTCCATTTCTTCTTCCCCATCCCCGGCACTCCCTCTGTTGGTCTTTCTCTTGGTCGCCATCGCCATCGATACCTCTAACTAGGAGAAATTCGTTTACCAAGATTGATGGGGTCCTGTAGACCCAGTAGGACGCTCCTGAGCTTTTCTCCTTACCCCCAGGAAAGCCAGGGATGCAAGGATCTCCAGGCTGTATCCTCCAAGGAGTGTCCTTGGGTCGGTGTCCTGGGAAGAAGGGGAAGGAAAGCAAAGGGCTTCCCATTCTGGCCTGCTCAGGGTGCCTGACCTAGATACTGCTCCTACCTGCCCTAAGGGCCGTCTCTTGTGACCTTTCTTAGTGGAAAGGGAAGTGGGGCCCTGCGAAGGATGGACCACATCTCTCAACTCCATGCTGAGGGACAGGAGCCCAATGGGGAAGGTGGCCTGTAATGTAACTGTAGCTGACTTAATCCCAGAGAACTTCTGGGCTCTCAACTCATAAGGAGCGGTGAGGTGGGGAGTCTTCTGCTTGGGAGTTAGCAGAGGTCACTGATCTGACCTGGGAATGTCACTTGAGGAATTCGATTCCTTCCATGTGGCAGCCTTGATTGGGAGGCTGAGCTGACTACTTGGGTGGGGGGAGGGGGGAGTCTTGGGAGGAAGGAACTTTCTGGTTCTGGGACCGGCTTCACAAGCCCACAGGAGCAGAGGGAGTAGAGAAGAGGAATAACTGGCCTTTCCTGTCATACTCCCCACCCAGGTGTCCTACCTCCCTTTGTTGGAAGCCCATCTACCTAGCCTATCCAAGGACCTTGGCCTGCCTGACTACCTGTATTTGACTTGGTTTACCCCTCCTACCCCAGTGTCTGCCCTTTAGCATAACACTCTGAGGGTCTGTTTTCACAAACATCACAATCAGCCAGTAACATTCCTCCTGCCCCAATTCCACGAGTCCCAGAGATGGTTCAAATACAGATAAGGTCCTACAAAGAGAAACACAAACAAGGCAGCACATCTTCAGGGTGATAGCAGGGAACAGAGGCATTGGACAGTGGCTCCATAGGAGCAGTTTGTTCATTTATACTATAGGAATAGCACTGCCCAATTCAGTAGCCCACTGGCTCTAGTTTCTCTGGACTGAGACACCCTAAGGGCTTCTCATTCTTAAAGGAGAGGAACTGGGAGCTGATAATCTATGTCCCTAATGGAAGCTCCACACCTTTTTGCTACTTCTGTTTCCTGCAGGAACCTAGGAAAATCTGGACTTCGGGTATCCTGTCTTGGCCTAGGTGAGTTAGAAAGAAGAGGATTTAAGGGAAGAGCATTCATTCATTGCTTGCTTCCCACAGTTCTCACATGCCTGGCTTCTCTTTTGCAGGTACCTGGGTCACATTCGGTTCTCAGATCTCAGATGAGGTATAAGTGATAGGACCTAGAGCAGGGTGAGGGGGCTGTGAGGAAAACAAAATGAGGGGAAATGGACTTGGACTTGGACAACAAACACGGAGAATGGTGGATGCAAGGCTAGAGGATGGGGAAAGGGGGTAGAATGTGGAAACCAAGGCTGAGATGCTATGGGCTAGTGAGGGAGGTAACTGAGAGGCCTGTGGTTGATTGTCAACTCTTTTTCTCACCTCCCTAGACAGCAGAGGATGTGCTGACAGTAGCCTATGAGCATGGTGTAAACCTTTTTGACACCGCCGAAGTGTATGCAGCTGGAAAGTAAGGACTGGGGTGAAAGAGCTAAGTCACATTTACAAGGCTGAGAGAACATCAGGGCTTCATATTTTCCTTCTCAAGAACCCTGGGAATTCGGTCAATACTAAATAGTCCCAAATATCAGTTCCTCTCCAGCTTAGAGGGCAATGGGTATACTGTGCATTTAAAAAACAGTAACAAACAAAAATATATATACCCTAGGTGTCAGATATGTGTAAGTGCATGGGGATTACAAAGCTTTCAAATACATCACACCACATTACACACCCATGGCTTCATACTGGGAGTAGCTAAAACCTAGGTGGAGCTACCTACCCATGCCTATTTTCTATCTGCAAACTCTTCTGCTCATCTTCAAGACTTGGCCCAAATGTTAGCTCCTCCAAGAAGCCTCCCCAAAGTTGGTCACTACACACTTCAGTTTCCCAAAACACTTTATACTGCCCTCTGACACAGTTTATCAATTACTGGTTCATGTGGCCATGTTTGCTGCTCAATTGGGAGGCTCCTCTTTTCATGAAATTTGTCTTGCTCTTCCCCATATTACCTAAAAACTTACAGGGCCTACCACAGAGCAGACACTACTTGTGAGATAACATCAATATACCCTCAAAAAGCTCTCAGTCTCAGTAGTTAAACAAATAAACCAAAAAGACAGGGAGATAGGAAAGACTGAATGACAGTAAAACCTTCAGTAACAGTCTACCATAACAACTTAAGACTTGTCACATGTTAGCTCATAATAAAGTGCAAAAGAATTGTGTAGCCAATAAAAGCTATGGAAGCTGACAAGAAGGACTGACCATAGACTATGGTGAGGCAACCCTTGGTTGACCTCATAGATTGCAAGGACCTTGTTAGCTTACAATCCCTTCTTTTTTATTTTTTATGGCTACAGCACCTGGTCTTTGTAGGTGGTCTCCCATCCACGTACCTGGTCTTTGTAGGTGGTCTCCCATCCACGTACTGACCAGGCTTGACACTGCTTAGCTTCCGAGATCAGACAAGATTGGGCTTGTTCAGGGTGGCATGGCCGTAGATACAATCAGAACATTTTCAATTCTGCTCAGAGGCAGAATCTGAGCTAAGCTTTGGAGGATAGGTGGAATTTTGCAGACTCCAGGAGGAGGGCAACACAGATGGTTGGAACCAGTGTCTCCCTATTCTGTCCCTCTTCCCTCATCCTAGTCTTTCCCTTTGGAACCCAGAACTGAGCTTGGGCCTAGTTGATGCACAACTGTTATTTGTCGAATGATTGAATGAAACTAACTGACTATACCCCTAGTTCCAGGAGCCCCTTATTTAGTCCAGGTTTGGGCTGACAGCCCAATGGGCTCCTGGTTTATGCTCCACTTTACAAGAGAGGAAATTAGTTGAAGGAAAAGGTGGGGGAAAAGAGAAGGAAATGCTCCACTTTGGAGAGGTCAATGCTTCTACACTGTTTTTCTTTCAGGGCTGAAAGAACCCTAGGCAATATCCTCAAGAGGAAAGGTTGGAGGTGAGACTGTGTTTTGAGGGGTTGCTGGGGACATTATCATCCAAAAATCCTCTTCTTGCTTTTCTCCCATTTATCTTTTTCTAGGAGATCAAGCTATGTCATCACCACCAAGATTTTTTGGGGAGGACAGTAAGTGGCCACCCCACGATAATTGGGGAGATCTACAGAGAATGTAGAAGGTGTATGGGATGAGGGTGGTGACAGCTGTCCCTGCACCTGCCATCCCAGGTCTGCATCCTAAATTTGAGGAACCATGCAGTCCCAGTTCCTCATGGTGCCAGGCCAGCCCTGGTCCCCATCTTTGTCACACCTCATTTTTGACTTACCTTTTCCCACAGGGCAGAAACTGAGCGAGGCTTGAGCCGCAAACACATCATCGAGGGTGAGAGTTAGAGGCTGAGTGCCTGAAGTGGCTGGGTATGGAAGCCAGAGAAGTTGGGGACATTCTCTGAAGTTCTTGATTCAGATGGGGAACTGGGAGTTAGGTGACCACTGCAAAGAGGTAAGGTGTGAATTCTTCTGAAACTGAAGCTGAGTTGCTTACCTTCCTCTCCCCATCCCTACCCTAGGCTTGCGAGGATCTCTGGAACGTCTCCAGCTGGGATATGTGGATATTGTCTTCGCTAATCACTCAGACCCCAACAGTCCTATGGAGGGTAAAAGTAGCACCCCAATCATGATAGTCCTTCAAAACTGAGCACTTCTCAAACCCTTAGTAGGAAGCCAGTCCCTGCTCAGAAGGCCTCCCAAGCTCCACAGTGGAGGCTCAGACCCCAAGGACTTAAACAGAGAAGGAGGCAAAGAGCAGATAGTAACCTCTCTGCCTCCATAGAAATGCCTGGGGCCTTTGTGGAGGCAGTCAGAGATCTACAGATCTGGAGCCATGGATTCAAGGGATCTGACAGTAAGGCTCTCCCTTTCTCCTATATGCCTAGAGATTGTACGAGCCATGACCTATGTCATCAACCAGGGCCTGGCCCTGTACTGGGGGACATCCCGATGGGGGGCTGCAGAAATCATGGTGAGTGTACCATGCCACTTCCCCATTCCACAATGAGTGCCCACTTTTCACATGGCCACTCCAAACCCCATTCTATTGGAAGAAGGGGAGCGGAAGAATATGGAGAGTGCTCTGACCCGCCCTCTCCCCACCCCACCCCGCCCCATCTCTTTCCCACCCTACTCAGGAAGCCTACTCCATGGCCAGACAGTTCAATCTGATTCCTCCAGTGTGTGAACAAGCAGAGCACCATCTGTTTCAGAGAGAGAAGGTGGAGATGCAGCTGCCAGAGCTCTACCACAAGATTGGTTCGCAGCTCCATCATCCCTATCTTTCCCTTGGCTTCACCATCACTTAGATCCCTTTCCCCACACATCCAATCCTCTTCTTAGGTGTTGGCTCAGTTACCTGGTCCCCTCTAGCCTGTGGCCTCATTACTAGCAAGTATGAAGGGCAAGGCCCAGATACCTGCAGGGCCACCATCAAGGTGAGGTCTGGGGGCTCAGGATGGCAGGATTGGGCTATCTTGGCTGTTTTGGAGGTAGGTGGGGTCTTTTGCTGATTCTCTTTGGCTTCCAGGGATACCAGTGGCTCAAGGACAAAGTGCAGAGTGAAGATGGCAGGAAGCAACAAACCAGAGTCATGGACCTTCTTCCCATTGCTCACCAGCTGGGCTGCACTGTGGCACAGCTTGCTATTGGTGAGATACTACCAGCCCTGGACCCTGCCGGGACCTTGTCTCCTCCTGAGACACTCCAAAACCCAAGACTGGTTTTTCCTTAGGGAGGACCCTATTCCTCAGAGACACTTCTGAAGTATATGTGCTCACTGTTCCCCATCAGTTCTCTTGTTTTCCTCCTCTGGCCCCAGCATGGTGTCTCCACAGCGAGGGTGTCAGCTCGGTCTTGCTGGGGGTGTCCAGTGCAGAGCAACTGATAGAACATCTGGGCGCCCTACAGGTGAGCTGGGGACTAACAGGCAGAGCCCATCTCTGTCCCCTTCCTCAGCAAGCAAAGCCTCACTGTCCAACCCAGAATGGGCCAGACCTACAACCCAGAATGGGCCTGATCTACTACAAGGTCCTTGCTTTGCAAATCAGAGGTCCCAGGGTGACAAGGTGAGGCAGGGCACAGCTGGGACACTTTCCCTGACACTTGGTCCGCTGTGCTGCTCCTGAGTCCTCGAACTTCATGCCCTTCTTCAGTGACCCAACATGTACTTACTTACTGCCCTTTCCATCACCCCATTCTCCTCCAGGTGCTGAGCCAACTGACCCCGCAGACGGTGACAGAGATAGACGGACTACTGGGGAGCACACCACATTCCAAGAAATAGTCCTTCAGGGGCGTAGGGACCCCAGCCTGGAGCCGCTGCACCCCAACCCAGAACTGCTTGGGCGCAGCAGCCTCCCTCCTGCTCCTGACCCCTGGTCCACGCAGCAGCCACAACGAGAGTGGCCCCGCCCATTAATAAGTTCGGGCTCCAGTAGCAATACGCATGAACAAAGCCATATCCTTCCACAGTGGAGCTTGAGAGGAAAAGTAATCTACCGCCCTCTGCTGCGCTTTCCTAAACCTCCTTGCTAATCCCAGGCATGAGCTATTGGGCTGTTCCCTCTCTGCTGTTTGGTCTCGCTCTTCTCTCTTCCCACAATCCCCAAGGCCCATTAAAAAAAAAAAAAAAAATACACAGCAGATAAAAGAATTATGCAGAGTATCTCAAAAGTAGCCCTTAAAATGTCATCAAAGGGTAATAACCTAATAAGGGGGTTGTGATGTCATCTGGGACAAAGGAAAATGGGGCTCTTATGTTATTCAGTAATACAAAGGAAGCCAGGCTGGTCCTGGCAGGAAGTAAATGATAATCTTTGGAAAATCAGGACCCTGCCTTCCAGCCAGGAGATGTAAGAGGGCTTAAAACTAGAATTGGTGTTTTTTGTTTCTGCCAAAGGTGGAAGGTAGGGATGGGGAATACAGTGACACAGCACTGACAAAAAGGGGGAAATTTGATGGCCGATGTATATCTTGGCCAGGGTGGCCCTTGGAAAACAAATGGGTTGTGCTTCTCAGGAAATAGTAACAGCCTTTAAGGTCACAGCAGAGATATGGGGCTGACTAGGTCTGCCGATAGACTTCGAGCCTTGAGCAGGACTTCCTACCTGGCCTTAGGGGACTATAGTTTTCCTCTTGGCAATAATCTTAAAGCAATAATGATGGCCCCTCTTCTGTAAGACTTCCCAGGGAATTATAAATAAAATCTCAGTTTGATCCTCGCCGTGTCTGAAATTATGAGGAGTTGGGAGGTGAAGGTCTCAATCTCAGATATCTGGCACTCTAGCCCCCAGGCATTAAAAGGCTCCAGTACTCGCTTTCTCTCCATTGCTCATTTACCTCAGTGACCCTTGTTTCTAGTCACTGCTCTTATCAAGGACCAAGGGACTGATACCCTAGGCCCCAGTTTTCTTCCTTCAGTTGCCACATTCTGTAGAACCCAAAGAGATTTGGCTTCCCAGTTTTATTCTTCCCTCCAGCACCCTTGCCCTAGTTTTGTTTTGTTTTGAAAGTTATATTACCTATACTTCTGGTCTTATACTTCTCATTTCACTCTTGCATGATACCTACATATATGTCAAGGAACTATCTGGGTGGTTTTCTTGTGGCTGAGTGGGAGGGGCTGGTCTGAGGTTGAGGCTTTTGGAATTTGGTGAAGGAGAGATAAAGTGAAACCTAGTCTATGGTTGAGATAACAGAGAGAGGGAAAGGAGTTATCATTATGAATTAAAAAGCAAGTGAAAGATTAGGTGTGAGGGTAGCGGAAAAGCAGAATCAAATGGGATTATATCAGATACCGCCCCTGATTCTTCTCCAAAGAAGTCAGATTTCCCTAAGATAGAAAGTGGGTGGAAAGTTACAACTTTAAAGATCACAAGGCAGGGAAGGATGAGCTGTGCCTTCCTTAAAATACAACCTCACCATCTCTCTTCTACCCATCCTCGCTTGTCCTTGATCCTGAAGAGCAGAATAAAACCAACTTCCAAAAGAGAAAAGTCAGCAGCATGCTATTTACTGGATTAGCAACCAACCATACCAACTAATGAATACTTACATCCACTCCTATCATCTCCCACTCATTTTGAAAGACTGGTGGAAACAGAGGTAAAATGTATGACTAAACTATGATTAGTTGTTCTGTAATAAACATATGAATTTATAAATTCAAAATAGTACTCTCCTTAAATAATTACCTTGGAGGGTTATGTAATTATGTTAGTGTCTCTCCCATTGCTCAAAACACTTAAAAAACTTCAGAGGCAGTTTAGAAACCCCTTTTAAGAAACTTTCCTTTATTGTCATACCTCATTTACCATATTTATCACTCCATTCATTAATTTATTAACAAGTGTTTATTGAATCCTACTATGGGATACAGTGGTAAACAAAACCAGACTCAGAACAAACTTCAAGCTTACAGATGGGAAAAACAAACAACCCCCCAAACAGTTGTCCAAAAGCCAGAGGAAAGCAAGTGGTGTTACCAGAGTCTATAGAGGGTATTTGACATGGTAAGCCTGAGCTGAGACCTGACGGATGAGTGTTACTAAGGTGAAAGCAAGAGAGTCAGGGGAACAGCATATGAGAAAGCCTTGTGGCAGAAAGAAACATACAAGTAAGCCAAAGGTCTGAAAGCCAGAGTGCAGAAAGTTACAAACTTTACGAATCACAGAACAGGAAAGGATGGAAGCAGAATGTGAGACGTGGGTGGGTTCTGAACATAAAGAGCTTTGTAGGGCACTTTAGAATATTAGTTTTATCCTAAGGACAGTAGGAAACCTGCTACATCAATTAGCTATTCATACACAACAAATCACCCCCAAAATAATTGGCTTGAAACAACTTCTTAACGCTTAATTTTTTTCATGATTCCAAGGGTTGACCGGTAGGTTCCTCTCCCGTTTTCATCTGGGCTCACTCATGTGGCTGAATTCAACTAGTACGTTGGTTGAACAGGAAAATCCAAGATAACCTCACTGGTATGTCTGGCTGTTAGCGTTGGCTATTGACTGGGGTTCCTCAATTCTCCTCCATGTGGTCTTTTCTACCAATGGTTTGAATTTTCTTACATGGTGGTCTCAGGATAGTGTTGCAAAAGGACAAAGGCAGAGCTGCAAAGTTTCTGAAGGACTATGCCCCAGAACTCGTCACTTCTGCCACATTCTATCAGTCAAGCAAGTCATGAGGCAAGCTCGGATTCAAGGGATAGTGAAATAGACCCCAATTCCTTCTCCCCAATGGGAGAAGCAGCAAAGTCACATTGCAAAGGAATTTTAGGCTATTAAACTACCACATTAAAAGATTTTAAACAGGAATAGAAGGAATGTGTGGTAGGACATGATTGAGTTTGAGATTTGGGAAGATTACTGTAAGCAGTGCGGAGAAAAGTTTGCAGAAGTCCAGAATGACTGGACAGACTGATCAAAAGGCTCCTACCAGGGTCTAAGCAAGAGATGACAGCAGCTTGAACTAGGGTGGTGTATTGAAGATGGAGAAAAGTAGGTGGGGCTTGGTGATAAGTCAGTAAAGGAAGATGTCAAGGACAACATCTAGGTTTCTGGAGTTAAGTAAAGAAAGAGGTAGGAAACACTGAAGAGATACTGATTTAGACAAGGTAATCATCATTTTTGGGTTCTTGAAGATAAAATGAAAGGAAGTTAAGCAACTGACTGGATATCCAAGTCTGGAGCTTGGAGAGGCTTTGGCTGTCAAACACTTTGGGAGCATTTATATCATTAAATCTACCTTAAAATTTTAAGATTTAATCACCAATTGGAGATTTTAAAAGATGTGAGATTTCTGAACACCATTCCAAAGAGAAATTCCAAAAAAGTTTTGAATTATCTCATTCAATCCTATTATTATATTTTATAGATGAGGAAACCAAGGCCCAGAAAATTAAGTAACTTGCTCAAAGTGTCACAGCTAGTAAGTGGTGGAAGCTAGGATATGAACTCAAGTCAGCTGGGTTTAGAGTCTGTGCAGGTCCGGGAGAGGAAGGTGAGGAGGCCAATGGGGATAGGTGTGGCACCTGAGGGAATGTGGGCTGAGTACTATATCCTGTTTACCTGTGGGGGAAGTCAGACCCCTGAGTCAGAATTCATGCTGGGCTGCTTTGCTGGACCCATCATGGTGTGTGGGTGTCCAGGCCCGGCTACTCTGGAAGGAAAAGATTCCCAGAATTCCTAAGGCCATAGTCCTGTAATCTAGGTCTCTTCTTAGGCTGAGATGTCAGCTTGGCATTGAGCAGTTTGAGGAACATGAAATTTAGAAGTCCAGCCTTACAAGAACACAGGGGGGCATATATTTGGCGAGTTGAGGGCAGAATGAGAGTTGCTGTCAGGCAGAATCCATTCAAACACGCAGGAACCCACTAAACATGGGGCAGAATGAGCTGTGTCACTAGTTAGTAAGTTTGTTTTGGTGGGGTTGTGAAAGAGTGAGCAACTGAACGAACAGGCCCAGGGGCCTATAGACACTTACGCCAGTCAGTGGCTTAGGGGTCACAGGAATGGAACTGAGGATTTGCACACAGAATTAAGTCGTGCGGGCTTTGTGCTAGGGTATGAAGGAAGGCACGGATGGAGTAGAGGGTGATATGCCTCTTACTCCCCAGTCCTGGTACCAATTGGGTCGCCTTCCCCCTTTGCTTCTCCAGCCACGGTTGACATTCCCGGCCTCGTGCCTCCACCGCCCCCACGCGTGCCGCTGCAGGGAGCGGCCTGACCACTGCGTGACGCCTCGGGGGCGGGTCTCATTAATAAAACGAGCACGAAACCGCGGCCCCGGCCCCAAGACACAACCTGAGTCAAAGGAGGGCCAGCTCTTTCTGCCCACAACATCGGCCACGTTAGCGACTCCCTCGAGTCCGCGGCGGGCACCATGCAGCTCCTAGTGAGAGTGCCATCCCTTCCGGAGCAGGGAGAACTGGACTGTAACATCTGCTACCGACCCTTCAACCTCGGACGCCGGGCGCCCCGCCGTCTCTCCGGAACAGCGCGCGCCCGCTGCGGACACACGCTCTGCACCGCCTGTTTGCGGGAGCTGGCAGCGCGCGGTGACCGCGGAGGAACGGCAGCGCGTGTAGTGCGCCTGCGCCGCGTGGTCACATGCCCCTTCTGCCGAGCGCCCACCCCGCTTCCGCGCGGTGGGGTCACGGAGGTTGCCGTGGACCGGGACTTGTGGTCACGGTTGGAGGAAAAAGCGCGGGCCGAACGCGAACCAGATGAGGCGGGTAGCCCGATCAGGGAAAGCGGCGACGCCGACCAGGAGACCGACGACGAAGAAAGCGAGAAGGAGGCGGGGCCAAAGAGCGCGGGATGGCGCGCACTTCGGCGTTTCTGGGACAAGGTGCTAGCGCCCGCGCGCGGAGGTCGGCGTCCACTGCCTAGCAACGGTGAGGAGCTGTTTTGGGAGGCTGCGCGGGGAGAGCGCCTAGAAGCACCAGGGTTCGGCTGCATTCTCCCGCTGCCACTAACTCTTCTTTCTTCCAGTGCTGTACTGTCCAGAGATTAAGGACTTTGCCCACAAGACCCGCTGCACGCTGTAAGTGAGGGACCCGGAAGCTGCGGCGGAAGGAAGGTGGGAGCTGAGTTCTCAGGGAGTGCTGTAGTACAGGGGCTTGGTGCCAACGCTACCCTCCTCCCCGTCCCGGGATTGATGAAGTTGAGCCGAGGGCAGTAGGGAACGCCCCGAGAGGTGTTGATACTGAACTGGGGAGACTCCTAGACGTATCGCCCCCATCTTTTGACTGTGCCAGCCTTACAAATACAGGATGGAGTGGCCTAGGGATAAAAACAGTCTACGCTCCAGTGAGAAGACGACAGATTGTTTCCTTAGCTGTGACTTTGGCTTTTGTCCAGGGCAGCTCTGGTGTGTGGGAGCAGCAAGTCCCGTTTTAGCAATTGTGTCAATGGTTTGAAATTTTTAAAAAGCTGGATAGAGTAGGAGGGAAGAGGCTGCTTTTCATGTCATGTTAATCTCACTTCTCTAGCACATAGGAGAACTGAGAAAAATAAGCCTTTTTTCCCCCCTCACAGTGCTGGTATTGCCTACTGTTTCCCCACTTGCCGTACTGCGAATGTAAAATCGAGATGCCTCCTGCCTTGTTTCATTTCAGAATCTCCCTTCATTTTGTTAGGGCAGGTCTAAAGGGCATTTATCTGAGGCACCAAATTAGGGCCTATCAAGGATAGAAGGGAGAGCCATTTGGTAAAGGCATCAAATTTTAAATCTTTGATATGTTTTTACAGTCACAGGAAAACACTAATGAAAAGAGATGCTCATCATACAATTTTAAACTTGTGTACTATAATTGGACATCTATTTTATGTCACAAATTCTGTTTTAAAATCCTGTTAATATCTTATAATAGTAAAAGGACAGCAGCATCAGCATCAGTGGGAGCTAGTTAGAAGTGTAAAATCTCAAGATTCCATTTCAGACTTACTGAATCAACCTGCATTTTAACAAGAATCTCGGGTGAAGCAGCATTGGTCCAGGTCCTAGACGCTCTAGGATGTTACCATCTATGGGTGGAATATTTAGAATACAAATGGTATTTAATATATATTGTTTTATTACAAGTTCTAAAGTGACATTCTGTTGAAGAAATATAAATTGTGTGCATAGTTGTTTCATTTTCCTCCTAGTTAAAAATGTGAACTTAAGTATACACCTCAATTTTTTAACTGTATTGTGACTTTTTCCTGTCTTTAAGTCTCAGCTTAAATGTTCCCTGTTGAGAGATCTTTATCAGTATCTAACCTGGTATAGTCCCTCCCTCACCCTCTGTAGCATAATGCCTTATTTTCACTGCTTTTATTTCCAGATAGTATGTGTTTTGTTGGTGTCCCCCAAGAGTGTAAGCTCCATGAGAGCAATGACTGACTTGTGACTGTTGTATCTCCAAGGCCAACAGTATTAATGTAATGCCTGTACTCAATAAATGTTTATTAGATTTTTTTTTTTAAATAGCCTCAAAAATGAAGTGTGTGGTCTCTCTAACTCTCTGAACAGCCCTGGTAGTGAACAATACATGTTAAAAAAAATGTCTACCAATTCAAATACTTGGCAGGCTGTGGAAGTTTGACTCCACCCAACTCCTTAAAAAAAAAAAATGTACTTCTGCACCCTTGTAATGGAACCTGTGGAGCTGTAGTGACCTCTGCTGACTCTTGGAGGAACTAAGCAACTTGAAGGCAGAAAGGATGATCAAAAAGGATGAATGGAAGAGAGTTCTGAATCTCTCCAGGCACCCCTCCCACTACACTTGTCTAGTAAGCCCTGCTATCTCTCTGATCTCAATCAGAAGCCTGTGTAAGTATCCTGTTGCTTACCCTCCATCTCTAAACTGAGCTCATCACATTGGGGTGGGGATTGGAAAAAAAAAAAGCCTTTGAGTTTTAGTTGATTATCCAAGAAATAAAAAAGAGAAAAAGGTAGTCTCAAGATTAAAAAAAAGAAAAAGATGGATAATATGAAATGGCAGAAAACAACACCCTTTCTTTCCTTACCCCCCTCCCCAAAGAACTTCCCCACTCAAAAATAACAGTACACAGAAAGGAAAGTATAATTTATATGTACAACCAATAAACCTGATACAGAAGAGGGGATTGGGACAGACCAGGAGTGAGTGTGAAGAGACTGGGAAAGGGTCAGCGAGAAAGTGAAGGGGCAGCAAAGAGGAAGTGGGGGGTTCGCCATGCAAACTGCCACTCTCCTCAGCCCCTCCTGGGGAGGAGGGTGTCTCCCCACCCTGCCCTCCACTATTCTGCTCTAGTCCCAAAGGCAAGGCAGTCCCTTGACTAGGCCCCCAACTGACCCACTTAAATTTGGTCCATATCCAGGCCTTCAGGAGCAGGGGGAGAAGTCCTCTAAGAACCTGGGCCTCAAGCTGGAGGCTTCCCCAATATCTGGCCCATTGTGTTTTCTCCCACCCTTTCTATGTTACTTGGGTCCCTAGGACAGACCGGGGAGCTCCTCTTTGGCTTGAGGGAGTATCACCCAACCATTAGACTTTGTAGGGTGGTCCTTGGTCCCTGGCAGGGGGTTGGGGGTGGGAAGATGCCCAACACAAGATGCCAGTACACAGGAGGTAACTGAGCCAGTGAAAGGCGCCTTTATTCTGAGGCGGAACAGCAATTGACTCCCTACCTTGTAACTGTTCTACCCTCCACTTGGGGAGAGGTAGGGGAAGGAAACATGCAGTCACCCCTCCTCTTCCCTTCCTCCTTTCCAGGGCTCACTGTTATCCCTATCTCAAGTCCCCCTCCTCTCTTCAAACCTCTTCTCCTAGGAAAGTTACTAATGGCCAGGCAATGCTAATTCCCCACTCTTGCACAAGATGGAGCATATATTGAAGAAATAAAGACTGGGGAGGCTCCACCTCTTTCCTCCCCACAACCATTTATTGAGAAGCTATGTACGTTTGGCAGTGGGGGATAAAAGTACTTGGAAGACCCTGCTAACCATCTCCCACCCAGACTTCCTCTCACCAGCACAGTCTTCAAAGCGTGGGGGGAAAAGTGTGCAGGAGTGGAGAAAGACAAAGGGCCCTTCTCGAAGACAGGTGTTGAAGAGGGGCGAAGGGGCTCCTAGCCCAGTGGTGGCCCAGGGGATGGAGAAGGCGGAGGATTGGCAGCAGGCCCCAGAGACTGAGCTGGGGGTCGGCCTCGAGCACGGGGCCTGGGTGAAGGGCAGGCCTGGGATCCGGTCAGTCGTCTATACAAATCACCTCCCCGGCTCGGGGCTCCTTCCGATCCAGCCCGTCCGACACCAATGCCCCCGCCATTTCCTTCTCCTTCTTCACCAGCACTGGAGGGCCGTTGGTGGCGGCTGTTTGGAAAGAAGGTGAGGAACGGTCAATCCCTACTTCACTCCCAAACATCACTTTCTGACAATACTATATTTATTCTCACTTGTAGGTCACCTCATGCCATTTCTGATTGTGTAGGGTAGGGGTGGGAAAACCAGGTTGAACCCCTCCTCCCTGAGATTCTCCTTGTCTACATGACTGAACACATTTCCACTCTCACCAAAACCCCTTCATTTAATATTCTTTTTCTCTGAAGGAACCCAGATAGAGGAGGCTCAGGTAAGAGGTACCAAGCCACAGAAACACTGAAACCCTGGATGAGGTTTTTGACCATGGGAATGGAAGAGCAGTTAAAGGGATAGGAAGAACAAAGCCCAGAACAACTCCTTTCCATAAAACACTGGTACTTCCAAGGAAATGAGATGCGCTATACCCATTAAAGGGCAGCTGAACAGTGATGAAGCTTAGGGAGGAATGGGAGGAAATCATCAGCTGACCTGTGATGAAGGACCCTGCAGGCATCTGGCTGTAATTGGCGCCTGCGACGGCCAGGGCCCCTACGGGAGCGGCGCTGAAGGCTGCCCCGTACCCTGGAGGTGTAGCGTAGGGACCCGGGGGGAAGGCCTGGAATAGAGAGCAAGCCCAAGTTAGAGAGTCCACATTCTGAAAGGAAAACTATAAAGGAAATGTCATAGGACAAACTCCAGACCTACTGAGGTATGGTGTAACATATAGGCATGGAGACTCAAGGGTGATGAGTGTGATGGAGTAAATCATTTTTTTCCATATTGTATAGAATCAGATGGAAGTGTCTATATATGCGCAGGAGAAGTACCAACAGGGAAAATGGAGTTAGAGGGAAAGGGGGTTACCGGTGTGGGGTGAGGCTCTGTGCCCTTGCTGGCCAGCCGGCTGAGGATGCTGCGCTCGGACATCTGAAGGCGGGCTGCGATGGGGGGTATTCGAGACAGCGTGGCTGGCAGGCGGGTCACGTCTGCCTTCATGTCGCTCAGCAACTCCTCCAGCTGGTTCAGAACTGGGGCCCGGGCCACAGAGAAAGAAGGGCAAGAGAAAGACAGGGAAAGGAAGAGATGGAGCCAGGAAAAGAGACGAGGAGTAAGATGGACAGATAAAGTCAGAAAAAGAGAGCAAGAGAACACGGATGTCAAAGAACCAGAGAAAAAGAAAAATGATAGATGGAGACAGAAAAAGAGGTGACTCGGGGAAGGAAAATAAGTGTCAGGTAAAGAGGCAGAGATCAGATCACCACAGAGAGAGATGAAGAGAGAAGCAAGGAAAAGGGAATTTGGAGAAAAAGGGAGATGGGGAGGACATTGGAAGACATGGGGGCGGGGAGTTGTCAGAACATCCCATACTGGAAGAATGATGTTTTTGGGTTGGGGATGATGGGGAGGAAATAGGAGGCATGGGAGGTGGTAAGTGGTGTTAAAGATTTAAGGATCAGGTTTTATATATGTAACTGGGGAGGGAAGTTAGAGGGTCAGCATTACAGATTCGAGGAATCAGAACAGGAATCAAAGGGGCCAGGAGTCAGTCACTACATCAGACAGGATTAGATGGTTAAAGGGTGTTTGAACTTAATCTATTATTTTCTAGGTAAGAGGGTTTGGGAGGAAGGGTTGAAGGTCAAAGGGAAGTTTCATGGGGTAAGGTCAGAGGGTGGGATGGTGGTAGTACCTGCCTCCTGGGGTAAATGAGTCATGAGGAATGTGATTTGTGGGACTGGGGTTAAGGAGTTTTGTGAACTATACACAGGCCAAGACCCTGGAGAGGGTGCTATTAGCAGTATGGCAAGTGTGTGGGTCAGTGAAATTCTGTCCTGTGAAGGGAACATGGCACACTCTCATGGAGTTTTGTGGGGGGAGTCCCTCTATTAGGCACTGATGTGAATGCTATGAGGCACGGATAAGGGCTGGCTGCACAAATCCTAGAGACTAAAAACCAAGGGGCTGCCAAGTGGGTCAGGGGTGGGGTTAGAGGTCAGAGGGGGGTGGTTCAGAGGGTAAAAGGGTCAGAGGGGAAGATTTTGAGGGGTGCGGGGTGAAGACTTACGCAGCGTTGTGGGCCCTCCCCCGCGCGGGGCCGCCGCGGCCCTTACCCTTGTGCAGTACGGCGTTGGCTGGCTTGTTCCCTGCCAGCGACTCCTTGGAGAGGTGCTGGTGGCTCTCAGCCAGGCACTCGGCCTCGGCGAAGCGGGCGTGGAGGGCCATGGCGGGGTGCGCCGGCTCCTGTGATAGGTTCAGGTAGGCCGCCCGCCGAAGCTGCTCCTCAATCACCAGCGCCTGCTCCAGGAGCTGAGGGCACAGGGGGGGGGGGTAGTGCAGGGACCTGACAGCAGTAGGCAAGTGGATGGGGGCCCAGACACAACCCTGGAGACCCACATTGCCCTTACCTCTGGCCCAGGGCATCCCTAGCTCCACACCAATACTGTGACCCCATCACTAACCCAGATCCAGACCAGCCCCAAACATGAAGCTACACTCTGGTCATGAACTCTAGCGTTGCCGCCACTCTCAAAGTGTTAACCTTTGCTACATCCAACCAGATCTGCTTCCACCACTGACACAAGTCCCTCTTCAACACTGTTTCTTTCATTCCTTATCCCCACCTTGAATCTCCGGGCCAGAAACTTATTTTTCATCTCCAGAAAATTCCCTTTATTGGCTTCAGTTTTAAATGGCTCATTGATAATGGCAAACTGAGCATCGTTCTGAATGTCCTGCCACCGTGCATAGCCATGACTGCCGATGAAGGGGACCATCAAGGAATTTAACAGGGATGGGCTAGGCTGTGAACATATCTGCCTTTTGGCACGATCTCCCCAAAGTGTGGCACTAGTCCCCCTTCCCGCCATGTGGACTCCTCTTCTCTGTAATTCCCCTCTCTCCAGGTTGAGAGAACCTTTTTTCCCTTGTATTTTTGTTAAAGGATACAGGACAATCCCAGCCAGAAGCCAATAGTCATGTCTTCGGTGCCAGATCTCATTGAGTTTCCCCGAGGAAATAGCTGCTCTTTCCTCATTCTGCCACAGTGTATGAAGCTCTGGAAAGAGAACATAAGATGGATGAGGCATTAGGAGTTTTCAAACCACATCCAGCCCAACAGACAGGTATAGATGAAGGAACTGAATAGCGGTAGAGGACTAAGGGCTCTTTAAAAGAAACAGGTCAAGGTAAGGTTAGGGGGATAGGAATAAAGGTAGTTACAAACAATGTTCAAGTTAGTATTAAGAATTAAGGTAGGATTAAAGATAACTTTAGAGTTAGGAATACACTTGAGAAGGACTGAAGGCAAGGAGCAGAAATAGCATGTACTATTTCATTAGTGGTTACTTGGAATTAAAGGTAGCGGGAAGCCTCAGGCAAAATGAGAAACCCCATGAGCATGAGCAAATTCCAGTGAAGAGTAGGTGGCAGTGAGAGAGACCCCCCACACCTGTGAAGCCACCGTCTGCGATATTGAACATGAACCGCGGCTTCTCTGCCTTCTCCTCACGTCGCCCATTGGACCGCGGCTCATCTCGAGGAGGCCCAGGTCGAAGCTCTCGGTCTCCTTTTACATCTTCTGCTAGGGCAGATGAGGCAGAGCTCACACCTCAGGACGCGCTTCTCCCAGGTCCCAAGACTACTCCCTGTACTGTACTGACCCTTGAAACAGCTACCCACCCAGGACTCAGGCATTTGGTCCCCCGGATTACACCTCCCTTGATTCCCTCAGAGACCCAGTCCTTCTACCCATTACCTCTCTTGCCCAAATCCCCTGTTTCCCCCTCCGGCCTCTCCCTGTGTTCCTGTCCATCCAACGGCTTCTCCTCCCCCCTCTCTCCTGGCGTCGACTCTGTGGCTGTGGGAGGGGGTAGGGGACAGGAGGGAAGATGTCACCCTCATTCCCTGACCCCAGAAGAGGGAACTCCCAAATTTTAAGCCCCCAGTTACCCCTAAGGCCATGCACCCACCTGACTTCTCTCTGTCCCCCTGATACCCAGGTTCAGGCTCCATCTCTACAGGTAATCCTGGCACCTCATCCTCTAGAGGAATCTTCCTTGGCTCCAGCCGCTCCCCAAGTGATGGGGCTGGGCTAGGGGCATCAGCCTGGAAGAGAACAATGGACCAGGATGAACTGAAGAGTTTCTAGAGCTCGGCCTCCAAGACCCCTGATTCCCTTCCTTCAAGGGAGCCAGGTAGTCACACACCTCTGTCTCCATCTTCTCCCCAATTCTGCTATTCTTCTCTGGCTTCTCCTCTTGGTTTTCAGCTTCATCTTTCTCAAGCGGTGTCCTTATGCCATCTCCTTTCTCACTTGGAGCTGGAGTAGCTACATGGAGAAGGCAAAGTGAAGGAGGCAGAAACTCCCCCATATTGACTCCCATTCCTTTAAGTCTGACCCCATCAGACAATGGGTTCATCTCCATCTCTCCCACCATCCTGATCCAATTACCAGGTTTAGAGGTACAAGGACTGTTTGTAGCAGAAGCTTCAGGGGTGGTAGGTGACGTTTTGGTAGGAGAGGAGGCTCTGGAGGAGCGCTTAGAGTCAGCACTAGGGTCAGGCATCAGCTCAGGCATCGACCAGCGCCCATTGATATGCTCAAACTCCTGTACCTGAAGGGGGAGAGGGTGGTAGTAAAGTGATAAGCTCCAGTCCCGTTTCATCTCTCACCAGCCTCAGTCTGGAACTCAGGAATAAAAGGCAGAGAAAAAACAGGGCCCAAGGAGGCCAGCCTGATTCTTCTGGTGAGGGGAAGATAGATACCTTCTTCTTGACGAGAGACATAACTCCAATGCGGGTCAACACTTGCTGGCGACTCAGGCCCTCCCGAGGGACCCCGTCAGCAAACGTTTCCGAGCCATCTGCCCCAGGCTCACAGAGATGGCGCATGAACAAAGACACATAGGCCCTAAGGAGCATGGGGGTGGAAGGTAGGTTAGGAGAGCCTTAGGAAGGACACAGTGAAGTGAGGGGGGCACAAGGATTACTGAACCCCTATATCCTAAACTCCCTGGGTGCCTCCAGGAATCCTCCCCTGGGCCTCTCAATCTCACCATTGCCAGCCCTATAAATCCTAACCCCCAATCTGCCCCACCTCTTGCTTTTCCACTGTCTCCTTGGCTTTGGTACTTTGTTCCTAGGCCCCATCAGTCAGCTATTCATCCTTTCCACCAGCTCCCCTATCCACTTATCGTGGCCAAGTGAATGTGAGGCGAGAACAGTCCGGGAGAGGCTCCTTTCTTAACCACCTCTCCCACGGGGAAGGAAGCCTGGCCTCTTTACTTTAGGCTTGTCTGAGGGGAGGTAGAGCAAGCTGAGGTCACCCCCCAGGAAACCAAGCCAGGAACTGCTGTATGGCAGGGAGCGTGATGGTCAGTTGAGTAAGGTCACATCATGTGGCAGCCAAGAGGAAGAAAGTAACATCCAAAGCTCTTACCCTTTCATCCAACTCGGGCCCATATCACCCACACTCACTTGAACTCCTTCTCAGTCTTGCCCCTTAGGTCCCGCACCAGCCACTGAGTGGTGAAGGCATCCTGTGGTGGCATCCCCCAGCGCATGACAGCATTGAGGAAAGCCTTCCGCTGACGCGTGTTGAATCCCAACACCTGAAGATGAGGGTGAGTATTGATATCCAGAGAACTCATTTCTTGATCCTTTCTCCCCTCAGTAATTAAATTTCCAAAACCCCAGCCTTCATTCTCTCCTGAGGAAACTCTCAGGGGCTTGGGCCCAGTTCTCACCTCAATGTTGCCCCCAACTCGAGCCAGAAGTGGAGGCAGCGGTTTATCCTTTTCATTACGGAGCTGCCTCTTTGACTGTCGACGCCCTGGGCAGGGGTAATGCCAGTTAGTAGATACACCACCTTCTCCACCTCTCAGTCTTCCCAGCACCCCATTCCCATAAGATACAAAACTCAGGGAAGGCCTGTATCACATCTAATTTTCTTCCAAGCACTTACAGAACTACTAACTCAGTAGATCTAAAAGAATCAAATCATATTAAAAAAATTAAAAACAAATATTTGATGCAAGCAAGATTACTAAGAACATAAAATGATAGAACCTTTCTTGATCTCTCATCTAGGCATTTAAGCCTGCATGGTTATATACTCCAAATTTTAACAGTGGTTAAGACTGGTTGTTTCTTTTTTCATGTCTTTTTGCTTATCTGTAATCTTTACTTTTTCTACAAAAAAGTGTTATTTACATAAAAACTGTGGCTTAAAGGACCATGGGAAGTGAGATGGGAAGAGATGTGATAGAAAATCAGGAAAAGAGATGCCACCTTCAGGACGCTCATCAAAGTCTTCATCCTCCTCCTCTGATCCCACGGAGTATTCTGACTGGTTATCTGCAAAGGGAAAGGGTTTAGTGGTCAGTGATGGCTCCCTGGACAAGTCCCTGCCAGGACCTTTCCACTTGGAGGTCTCTCCTCAGAGACTTCTGCACCTTCACTCTGACCTTCGTCCTCCTGGGGATGCTGAATAACCGCCCACAGTCTGACTTCGGGGCCATATATCCTAAACCATGTCCATTCACCACCCACTTTATCTCTGGGCACCTCCTGAATCCTGTGTAACTTGCTCTAAAGAAGGGCAGGTGGGTGTCCACACGAGGCCTCCACAACCACCAGATAGTTTAGATTGCCTGCAAACCCACCTGGCCTCAAGGTAGCTCCTACCGATACTTTCTAATTTCTTTCTCTTTTAGTAGGGAAGGTCCTGACCTCTAGGCCCCTCTCTTTCCCACTAAATACTTCTAACCTCCAGGCCCCTCCTCAGCATTCTTTATTTTTCAGTTCCTGTATTGGGGGCAGTCCTCACCTTGGTCCTCCTGAGCAGCATCATTGTAGTTAACTTGCTTTCGAACCCGCTTGCCCTTGCCAAGATTCCGGGCTAGGTCTTCCTGTTGCTGCTCATAGTGATGCCTCAGCAGCTTCTCCCAGTAGTCAGGATCCACATTCTCCTCCTGCTTGATGATCTCTCGTTCGATCTCCTCAATCTGAAGGGCAGCAGAATGAACGCTGGCAGCCTCTGTCTTCACCCAGTCCTTCTTCCTTCTGCCCCCTAGATCTCTTTAACTCTGTACATTTTCTGAACATTGCATTTTCCTTTCCCTTATCTCCTACCTGCAGAATACTTTTCCTCCTTGTTATTTCCTTTTTCTAAGCCTTTCCTCTAGTGCCCTCTGCATCCCTCTTTCTCAACTCAGAGAGTACCCCTCCATGTTTATTCGTGCTTTCTGTGCCTAAGTCTTTCTCCAAAATCCAGTGTTACCCATTAGACCAAGAAGTTGTTTACGATCCACTACTGCTCTTTGCTGGGCACTATGGCTAAGGAATCAGATTTAAAAAAAACAAGAGGAAGGGAGAATCCTTCTATTTTGAGATCCAGTAAAGGACACTGCCCTTTAGAGACAGCCTGGGATAGACAGTGCCTGGCCCCAGCCTCTCACCTTGTCTTCCTCTCGCACCACGTACTGGGCCACCTTGAAAGAACTGAGATATTCGTTCATGTTCTGTACATCAGTGTCCTCAGTTGCATCCTGGTTCCGGTCCAACAACCGAGCAATGGCCTCATTGTCGTAATGAATCACACTGCTGTCCTCCTCTTTATTCTCCCCTGGTGGAGATGGGGAACAAGAGGGAACTGTGAGTTCCAACCAGAACCTTGGATAGAACTTTAGAAAGATGAAAGGAAAGCATTCTACTTTGCTTCCCTTCCACAGCAGCTCTGGAGAAGAACCTTTCCCTGGGAGTCTATGAAGAGATTTGTTGGTTTTCAACCCTACATGTAAGGAAAGAGGCCAAACTTCCTCCACAGACTGCACAGAAGAGTTTTTCTTGAAGAGTTTCAGAAGAGAAGTGCTCACAGGAGAGCAGGGGGCTGCTTTCAGGGAGCTGCAGAAAAGGTTCTCACCCTCATTTTCATCCTTAAATAGCTCCTCAGTGCCAAATTTGAGGATGTCATCCAGCTCTTGCTTGGACATAGAGCCTGCCTTGGAGCCCAGACCAGGCCGCACCACCAGATGTGTCAACATCATCTTCCTCTTGGCCACTTGTGTGATTCGCTCTTCCACTGACGCACGAGTCACAAACCGGTAAATCATCACTTTGTTGGCCTGGCCAATCCGATGAGCACGGCTAAAGGCCTGCATGGGTGAGAGAAAGCAGGGATGGGCCAGGGGTGAGGCAGGGGAGACAACACTCACATACTCTGGAAAGGGAGCTAGCAAGGAAGGATCTTCTATCCCCCAAAAGGTTTATTTCTGACCCCAAAGCACAACAGCCTCCTCTATGAACCCATGTCTCCTTGCCAAATGGTGCAGGAGTTCTAAGAAGTGAGTTCCCACCTGGATGTCATTATGGGGGTTCCAGTCAGAATCGAAGATGATGACAGTGTCAGCAGTGGCCAGATTGATGCCCAAGCCCCCAGCTCGAGTGGACAGGAGGAAGCAGAACTGTTGGGCCCCAGGAGCTAGGAGGTGAGAATTAGACCAAGCTTTTCTCGTAGCCAGCATTTCTGTCTATCTACTCCTAGATGTTCCCTGACTACAAACAACTGTGTCCCCAACTCAAAAGCCCAAGTGGCTAGTTTCCTCCCAGGCCAGCCCCCTCCCAACCCAGGGACCTAGGCACAGGTTTCTTGGGCCTCCCATACCCAGCAGGGACCAAGGGTTCTCGCCCCCTCACCATTGAATCGATCAATGGCCTCCTGCCTCAGGGCACCAGTGATGCCACCATCAATGCGCTCATACTTGTAGCCTTCGTAGTCTAAGAAGTCCTCTAGCAAGTCTAACATTTTGGTCATCTAGAGCAAGAGAAACAGGAGTCTACAGTGACGAGGCAGTGGGGTGGGCCCTGTCTGTTCTAACTATCCCTTTACAATCCCTCAACCCCAATCTTTATATTTGTACCCCTGCCCTATTCTGTGTTTTCATGGTGCTGCTTCCCCTACCCCCAACTATTCCTCATTCTTGTCATATTCTCTTGATTGAGGATAATTTTTCCTAAGGCAGAAGTTCTTCCCTGAGACCTATGAAAAGGTTTCAAAGAAATCTATGAACCCCTTGAAAACCTGTACACAAATTGTATAATTGTGTATGCAGCTTTCCGGGAGAGCAGACCCATAACCTTCAACAGATTTCCAAAAGGTCTGGCTTTCCTCCCCTCCCCCAAAAGGTTAAGAAAAAATACCAGGCCCCAGAGACCTCCTCGAGGAGGCAGTGGCTCACCCTCCCCTTCTCTCCACCCAGTTTAAAAGAAGCTGGACTACAACTTCCAAAGAACAGAGATCAGAAGCCAAGAGGAACTTAGCTATACCAGAAACTCTTATGGGTGTCATCCTAACCTCTGATACCATGGCAGCCACAGGAATGAGGTAAGGGATTAGTCTGATGGTGAGAATGAGCTACAGGGCTGGGTCACCTGCGAGAAGATGAGCACTCTGTGTCCTTGCTCCTTCAGCTTCCGTAGCATCTTCTGCAGCAGCATGAGCTTCCCAGATGCCTTAATAAGTGCCCCACCCTCATAAGCTCCACTGGGGAGTTTTGGGGACTCCTGAAAAATGAGGAAAATGGAGTCAGGAAATGTGTCCCTACATTCTGACTGTGCCTAGAAAGCTGGAAGCCCAAATCCAGCTTCCACAACTTTTAAATCTCTACTGCTCTCAGAAATCCAGTTCCTGGCCTTCCAGCCCAGCTTCAGCCCTATGCTTAATTCCTCCCCCTTTCAAAAGCCAGGCATTCAATCAGTTTCCAACTTTTGTATCTACCATAGCAGCCACAGGAAAAAGGTATGGATGATTGCAGCACTTCTTAAGGTCCATCATGATGTTAAGCAGAGACACTTGATTTCCACCACCTCGCGAATTCAAGGCCTCAAAATTTCGAGTCAGGATATACTTGTAGTATTTCCTAAAGACCAGCGTGGGGGCACAAAAGAGACATAATAAAGGAAGAGATTGTGATGTTGCAGTTGGTCAGCAACTTTCAGAAAGCTGCCACCAAATCCCCAACCCCCAGTCCAGATTAACCCGCCTTGCATCTCACTTCTGCATGGGGCTCAGCTCCACTCGAACGATGAGCTCTGTCTTGGCTGGCATATTCTTAAAAACATCAGCCTTGAGCCTCCGCAGCATATGGGGCCCCAGCAAATCATGCAGTTTTTTAATCTGGTCTTCTTTGGATATGTCAGCAAACTCTTCCAGGAAACCTTCCAGGTTGCTAGCAGCCAGGAGATAAGGAAATGAATAGCTATCAGGTTCTCTGCCCTTGACCTCAGGCTCTATTCTTCACTCCAGATGAATCCTCCATCCACTTGTCTTCTCAACCGCTATATCTCTCATCTCTGCAGACTACCCTAGGGAGTGACTTACTTAAACCTTTCTGGGGTAAGGAAGTTCAGCAGATGGAAGAGCTCCTCCAGATTATTTTGCAATGGAGTCCCTGTCAGCAGCAACTTATGATCTATCTTGTAGCCATTGAGGACCCTGAAAAACTAGAAAATAGGACAAGGAAAGGCAGAAGAGCCCATCAGTGTCAAGTGGTTGGCCCATGGTGTCAACTTTTTCCTGTCTCCAGCTTCCATTTCCTTCAGGATCAGAGACCCCAAATCCCTAGTCCTCTCCCTCTTCCAACCTGGATTTCTCCCTAGAGGTTCCCAGGCATCCTGCCTTCCAGACTGCAGAAACTTTATTTTGTAAGACTAAGGCAATTGGGCATCCATAAATTCAAGTTTCTGAGGTCTGGATATCTCACTCACCTTGGACTGGTTGTTTTTGAGCCGATGGGCCTCATCCACCACAAGGCAGGCCCAGCGGATGGAACCAAGTGCTGCCTGATCAATGGTGATCAGCTCATACGACGTCAGGAGAACATGGAACTTCACCTGTGCCTCCCTCTGCCAACACAACCATTGTCCATTCGGTTGCCACCTGAAACCCAAGCACTTCTACCCCCATTCTTTACCCAGACACCCTGTCCTGACCATGATTCCCAAAGGGAGCCAGTAGCCTGTCCTCCAACTTTGATTCTATGCAGGGATTACTGAACTTCTACCACTTGTCCAGTATGGACAGATCCATGGACACCCCTGGGAGTACCTGCTACATCTCCAAGACTGGAGTGCAGAGGTGTGAGACTGGGTAAAGGAAAAGAGGGAGAAAGCTGAGTGGGGAATAAAGAAACTGAAATCCTGGTTGAGGCAAAGAAATGACAGATTTGAGAGTCTTAGAAGACATGAGGCAGAGGGGCTTACCTTCATCTTAAAAGCTTTCTTGCCACCTTTGATGGCATTGTCTTCAAAGGAAAACTCATTCTCACGAATGATGGCCCGGCTGTCCTTGTCACCCGTGTATGTCACCACATAGAACTTGGGTGCCCACATCTGGAACTCCCGCTCCCAGTTAATGATGGTAGAGAGTGGGGCACTCACCAGGAAAGGACCCTTTGTGTGGCCCTGGGAATAGACGGTAGGGGGGACCATTAGTCTAGATTGTATATCCCAGTCCTCTGCCTGCCATGCCCCTCCCGCATCCTCTGCCCTTGTCCTCCACTCCCACCTTCCCCAGTCCACGCTAGGCCTCAGCCTGGCTTTCCCCATCAGGGACTCTAGAATTCAGCACCTCCTTATAGAGTGAGTAGAGGAAGACGATGGTTTGTATGGTCTTGCCTAGTCCCATCTCATCAGCCAGAATGGTGTCAGTGCCCTGGGCCCATGAGAAGCGTAGCCAATTCAACCCTTCCAACTGATACATGTGCAGTGTGCCTCCAGTGGCTGTGATAAACCGTGGCTGAGTCTCATACTTTACTGTAGGCTGTAGAGTCAAGAAATAAGAAAGCTCAAGGGAACTGTCAGCTGCTCCTCTGGTCTGGGTCTCCTCCTCCCTCCTCCCCGGCACCAATACAAAGTTGGATTACAATTCCCTCTACTATAACCTGAGCTTATGAAAGCTCTAGTCTTCAGTTCCTTCTTCTCATTCCTTAAAACAACAATGACTAACCCATGGGGAAGGAAACTGGTGGAAGAGTCCTGTGTGCTACTATCTCTAGTGGCTCTCTCCCTCTCATGCCAAAATTCACAGCCACTCTTGGGGCAAGGCTAAATTACGAAAAAGAGCTACTGTTCAAACAGGCTGTTAAAACTCTAGAAAGTTCTATCAGTAGCCCCTGGGAAATAATTAATCACCTTGGCTCCAGAAACAGAAAGGCCAAGTGAGAGGACTTACGTCGTTAGTAGGAGAACTGGGAGGCCCATCACCCTGCAGCTCCTTCTTCTTCTTCTTATACTTACGGGGCTGGGCAGGGTCCTCCCCCATAATCAGTTCTCTGGGAAAAGAGTATGAGTGAGGCCTGTTCCTTGGTACCACCCCACTCTCTTCTGAACCCACTCCAGACATATCTCCTACTTTCCATAAATCTAGATTTTCTTGCATTTCCTTTCCCCCAGGCTCTTTATCTTCACCCCTTGAATTTCACCTCTACAGCCAACCCTTCCTACTCCTGAGCGTCTTCTTCCTCATTACTCAGGCTAAATCTTATTTCTGTTCCTCACATTGCCTCTTTACCAACCCCACCTCAAACAACCCAGCCCAGGCTCCCAAATTCTACATCAGGTCTGTCCCTACTGTACCTAATTTTATGCTGGAAGTTTAGCTTTCATGCCCCTATCTTCAGACTCCCTCTAACCCACGACTTGACTCCCTCACCGGTGTCTCCAGTAGCTTTGCTTATGGTCTTCATATTCAGGGATGTTCATTTCATCCTCCTCCCATGTGGACTGGTCATATGGCAAGTCTCTCCATTTTACTAAATAGTGGTAATTCCCTTTTTTATCCACACTGTAGGGTAGAAGAAGAAAAATAATATGGATCACAAGTGGGAAGAACTCATAACACACACAATTTTCGGCACACAGAGAATTTGTCACCTAATCCTCAGTGGTGGACCACTGGAAGGGAGTTTAGAATGGCTGAAGTACTACCTTAACTTTTTCAGGATGGCTTCCTAAAAATCGACAGTCACAAAACACCTCTAGACTTCCAATATCTTTTGTCCATCTAATCACTATTTACTAAGCACCTACTATATGCCAGATAGTGGTGATTCAGCGGTGAAGAAAACAGACAGACAAATGACCCCAATTTGCTTGGAGCTCATATTCGATTGGGAAAGGCAACAAAGAAATAGAAAAATAAATATATAGGATAATAATAAGCAATAATAAGTACTATAAAGAAAGAAGTACTAGAAACACTGCTCTAAATAAAGCATGTTTTTCAGGTTTTCCTTTCATGCCCTGATCCTCAGATTCATGTGTCATTTCTTATACTATTAGAGATCAGAGGAAGCAATGATGAAAGTCAAGACTGGGCTGCTTTCTCTATCTCCATAGAAGAAACAAAGCCAAAAGGATTGAGGCTGCAGCAGGAGTTATTCAGTTAGATCAATTATTTGGTTAATCAACTAATATGAGGCCATAACTGCAACAAGAGGAGTGGCATACCCCAGGAGCAAGGCCTTCCTATGGACCAAGAATTCACCTGTGGTTGATGATACGGTGAACAGTCATCCACTCTGGCTTGATGCCAAAACGATAGTACTTCTCCTCCATCTCAGCATAGTGTGGATCTTTCACCTTGCGCTTGTCACTCTTCCCATCATCCTCACCAGAGCCGTAGTCCAGGGGTGGGGGCTCATCCATGTCATTTTTCCGTTGGTAGTTTCGGTACATTACCAAGTGGAAGATTTCCAGCTGATGGAGTACAGAGGAAGGTGGGAAGAGATAGTCCCACCATCCAGAAGACAAAAAGAATAGAGAAGAGGCCAGCAGGGGGAATGGCATAGGAAAGGGAGCTATGAAAGAAGTGAGATGAGAGACAATCAAAGCCAAAGCAGGAGAATGAATACAATGAAACAAAACAGAATGGAGACATGGGTGGGGATGTAATAAACAAAAGGAAGCAGGGAATAGGTTTATTAAGACTGAGGATATTGGTAAAACATGGATAAAAACAGATAACAAAAGAGATGGAATTAAGAAAGGCTATGTTACATTTAAGGAAAACAATCTAATGAAAACAGATAAAAAGGACTGGAGACCAAGAGAACCACATATGGAAACTAAGGAAGTAGGTACAGTGTGAGGGCTGGAGGCCTAAAGTGAGAGAAAGCAAAGGCTATATGGAAGACCAGAAAATAAAGGGGGAGGGAGGGAGAGAGAGAGAAAGGGAGAGGGGGTGGGAGTGGAGAGAGAGAGAGAAAGAGAAAGAAAAAGAGAAAGAGAAAGAGAAAGAGAAAGAAAGAGAAAGAGAAAGAAAAAGAGAATGAAAGAGAGAGAGAGACAGAGACAGAGACAGAGACAGAGAATAGCAACAAATGGGGTCACAGGAGAGGGAAAAGGAAAGGACCTTGTATGTACCTGAAGCTCCTTGGCCCAGGAGCAGTGCCAGTAGGACAGTCCTACCCACTTGACAAAGAACTCTCGCTCTGATCTGCCTTGAAGAGGACGAGGAGGTGCGGCATCTGGATTTCCATCAGCCTGTTGCGGGGCTGGCATTGCCACGGGTGGCTCTCCCCACCGCCAATGCAGGATCTTCTGCACTCGGCCTTTCAGCACAGGGCACTTTGGAATGCACACAAACAAGGAGGAGGAAAGAAAGAGGCAGAAAGAGCCCATCGTTAGAGTAGGAGGAGAGGGGTCCTACAAAGGAATCAAAAGCAAAGTGTAGGGGATAGCACAGAAAGAGCTGGACATCTGGGCCCCAGAGTTGGGGAAGAAGTCTGGGCTGACAGTAAACACTGAGAGATGGGTACACTCACTGTGCATCGGGGACACAGCCATTCACCGTTGGGGATGTCAGGCAGGGGTGGGTTCAGACAATGAATGTGGTAGGAGGAGATGCAAGCATCACAGCACAAGAGCTCCCCACCATCCTTGCACACGCGGCAGTACTCCATGTGATCGTCTTCTTCCTCCTTCTCTCCTTCTTCCTCTCCTTCCTCTTCATATTCTTCCTCCTCCTCCTTGGCCTCCCACTGTACCCCCTCCTTCTCCTGGAAGACCAAGGACAGATAAAAAACAGATGGGAGAAAGGAAATAAGGAAAGAGACTGGAAGACAGGCAAAGATAGAACACTTAAATCCTAGAAAGGCAGAGAAGACTGGTGAGAATGAAGGAACAAGACACTTCAGTTTCCAAAAATGTTGATTTAGTGGGCAAAGAGATGGAGGGAGGACAAACTAGAATCCTGGGTCACTTAAACATCTGTTACTGAGAACCTCAGGCATCTAGGGGTAGGAAAAGGACAACCAAAACCAAGGAGGAAATAGACGGGTGGGTCCCCGAGAGCCGTAAGATGGTGGCGCCAGGTACTCACACAGTGAGGGCAACTCCATTTGCCCTCAGGAGCCCGGTCAAGCTCAGGATCAAGGCAGACGAGGTGGTAGGCACGAGGGCAGGTGTCGCATAGAATAATTTCCCCACCCTGCTGGCACACCTCACAGTAATCCTGGTGATCCGTCTCGTAGCCATCAACCTCCTCCTCCCCGGCCACTGCAGGACAGCCCAGGACTGTCATATACCCCAGTGGAGGCAAAGGGAACAGAGAGAAAGAAAAAGAGAAGAATTGGGGAAAGGGGGGAGAGAGAGAGAGAGAAGGGTTGAATAAAGTCAAAATTGAAAATAAGAAAGATAACAAAGAAATGAGAAGAAAGCAGACTGACAGTATCACACATGGCAAACACCACTTACCTTTCTTCTTCTTCCTTCCTGGCCGGCCTCTCTTTAGTTTCTTGGTTCGAACGGGGCCATCGGGCCGGCCTGAGGCACTATGGACACTGCCACTGTCCAGGTCTGACTCCTCACCCTCTGGTTCGGGGCCCTCGTCACTCTGAAAAACATACTGCCCATAGCCCCATGGCTGTCAAAAAGGCCAACTTGATTCTACTCCCCTCCCCAGGCCTCTGGTTCCTTAGCTTCTTCCTTCATA
Source organism: Rousettus aegyptiacus (assembly GCF_014176215.1). Taxonomy (NCBI): domain Eukaryota; kingdom Metazoa; phylum Chordata; class Mammalia; order Chiroptera; family Pteropodidae; genus Rousettus; species Rousettus aegyptiacus. Next base: position 73,207,914 of record NW_023416309.1, read on the forward strand.
GACCCCATGTCTGGACACCCCGGCCCATGACCTACCTCTTCCTAATGTGTAGCAAACAGGGAGGGGCCACTCACCGAGCCTCCCTTCTTCCTCTTTCCACCTAGCAGCCCTAACTTGATTTTGAGTGGTGCCATCTTCTTTCCCCGAAGCTTCTTGCGTCCATCAGGCACTCGGGGGCTCTTACTCCGCCTCTTATGGCCTGGACCTGAATGAGTGGTGGTGGTGAGAGAGAAAAACAGAAGTCATGACTTCCTAGAATAATGGAGGTCCTCAGGACTCCTCTCTTGGGGCTATGGTGTCACTGAGACCCCTTCCTGGAAAGTATTTCCCCTGCAACAACCAAGACTGAGAAGACAAGAGTTTTAGACTCTAATTTGAGAACACACGGTTTGGAGAATGGGTTGACAGTTGCTCAAACGGGTTTCTTACCTTTGCCCTCTTTGGTTTTGGCTCTTCGAATGGGTGGGGGCTGTATATCAACAGCAGGGGGTGCTGGAAGGGTGGGGTTTCCAGAAGGTGCTATGGGGGTGGCTGATGAGACAGCAGCTGACACCTGCTCAGCTACAGCTGCGGCTGCTGCTGCGGCCGCTGCCGCTACAGCAGCTGCTGACCCCTTGAAGGGGTTATTGGCGCTGAACTCTCTCCACTTGGCCCCGAGGATGGTCATCATCTTAGACATTGGGATCTTAGGATTCTTCTTAGCAATTAGGGGCCTGTAAATATAGAAGAAGCAGAAGACTCAGACCTTTCACAGAAGTTCTGGGAATACTGCCATTTAAGTCTATGTATAAGCTAGGATTCCTGAGTGGTGAAAATACGTCCTAATAAGAATATTACCAATTTGAAAATAAATAGAAAGTAAAAGAAAAGTAAAAGAAAAAAAAAAACGAAAAAGTATAAAAAGAAATAGATAAAGCAAAATAAAATTTAAACACATGGAAGATAAAAAAGGATAAAACAAAAAGAATAACATCAATAAAAATGCCTTACTTTTGAATACTAGTTCACAGTTCATAAAACTTGCACGTAGATTTTATTTCATCCACAAAGTAATACTATGAGTTGCTATGCTTCTCTGCATTTTTCTAAGTTCCACGGGCCCTGATGGAGGGTCCCATCAAGTGGCGTATGATAGGCCATGCCAATTCTGCTCTGCAGTGGAGTGTTAGGCTCTTGCAGGGACATGGGTGACCACTGCAAGACCACTGTCTTTAGCGGTGAGGTAGGGGAGATAGCAGTACTAATGACAGCTACCAGGTACTGAATGCACTCTAGGAGCCAGGCACTGACTGTACTGACGTTTCCATTCATTCGAATCCCCCTAAGACTCCTATGAGGTACATCACATGATACCCCTATTTTAAAGATATGAAACCAAAGATCAAAGAAGTAACTTGCCCAAGATGATACCAGGACCTGAACTTCAGCAGGTTGCCTCCAGAGCATTGCACTGCTATGGTAAAGTGCCTGCTCCCCAAAAGGCATCTCTGCTATTCTCTACTCTACTTGGAAACCACTGAAGCTCAGGTCCTGCTGTAAGCAATGCATCCTCCATTATTACCAGGCCTAAGGAAGGGGCAGAGACCTTGATAACTGAGCAGAAGAAATTAGGGAATGATGATGTTATCTCTCAGAGAACATTCTATGAGTCAGAGAAGTTATGCAGGGGAAATTTGAACTCTTAGAGCAAGAAGGGCCATCAGTCCTGACTATGTTCTGTCACTACTATCTTCTAACCTAGCACTACAACTATGATCTCTTCCAGTGAAGAATTCCTGACTGGAGTCCTTGGGTACTTAGAAGTCCAGGAATTCCCTGAAATTATATGAGGAATTTTGTGTGTATGTGTTGTAAATTCCTCTGGAGATCAGTTTCTTAGCTTTTATCAGATTCCAGAGGGATCTAGGGCCTCCCAAAAATAAAGTGTCTGCTCAAGGACTCTCCAGTCCCACCGCACCTCATGAACTGGCTAAAGGCTTTGTAGTTGGTAAGTGTGTGGTAATCCTCCTCAGAGAATACATGCTCCACGTCCTCCAGGCCCCAGGTCAGAAGCAGAGTTGCTGATGACTTCTGTTCTACCTGCTGGGAGAGACTGGGCTTCAGTGAGGTTGGTGCTTCTCTAGCCTCTATCCTGGGCCCCCTTCATGGCTCCTCTACCTATCCATGAACTTCCTTGTGCTTTCTGCCTCATGCTCCATTCTCCAGCCCAATCCCCACCCCTCACCCATTACAGCCTCTCTACTTAGCACCCCAACCCCCACCCTGCCAGGGCTCTCCCTCCTCATGCCTGTCTTTCATACTGATTTTTCCCCCTTATTCCCTAATTCTACTCACCTTTTGTCCCCCATCTCCCTCCCCTTTTTTCCGCCTCTTTGTCTTCTTCTCCTTTTTTTCTCGGTGCTTCCGTCTCCGTTTCCGACCTGGTCCAGTTCCATATTCACTGCCTCCGCTCTCTGACTTCTCCCGGTACTCATCTCGCTCAGAGCCAAATTCCTCCTCACTATCCTAAGGGAGAGAAATAAAAATAACATTTCTTCAGCCCTACCATGTGCCAGGAATTATTCTAAGCACATAACACGTATTATCTCTTTTAATCTTCACAATAATCCCATGAAATAGTAACTAACCTATTTTAACCCTTTTTTTTTTTTTGCAGATGAGAAAACTGAAGCATAGGGAACTCATCAATTGCCCAAGATAAGAGAGGACTGCTCGGCTCTGAATTCATGCAGTCTACTTCCAGAGCCTGTGCTTTCAACTGCTTCTCTCTGCTGCTAAGCCAAGTCATATCCAAAAACTGGGCTCTTCACTAGGTTGTAGTGAGTAAAGTTAGGGTCCCAGATCCATGAGATACAGGCCAGCAAGAGGGGGTAGAAGTCAGGTCTCCCTAACTTCACTCCCATCTCCCCAACCTCCGCCCCTGTTATCAGGACCACAGAAAATGTAAGTCTGTGGAAATGGGTCTCCTGAGCCTTATTGTAGAGACAGGAGTCCTTAACACTTACAAGCTTCTTGCGTTTTCGGGGTTTTCCTGGCTTGTTCTCCTTCTGCTTCTTAGGTCCTCGTTTTCTCTTCTTCACACCCAATGCTGAAGGCAGCAGCCGAATGTCATCCTTATCTTTGGAGCAGAGAGCACCAGAAAACCTAAGCTTCTCTAGGTTCCCAGTCTCTGCAGCCCCCCCTACCTTACCCTTCCTCACTTCCTGGGTTTCTACTTCCCACTCTCTAGGAACTCCAGCATTAACTCCTCTAAACCTTGCCTCCCTTCACTGGATAAAAACAGAGAGTCCTTCAAGTATCCTGGGATGCTCTGGTTCTGAATGGGAGGTCAGGGGTCAGAAGGGAAGAGCAGCCAAACCACTCCCTTCTCTCCCCTCCTACTAACAAGAGACCAGGCTCTAGGCCATGGGCTCTGACTGTGGCAGGTCCTTTCAGTTGCCGCCAGGGTTGCTCCTGCCTTTCCCCTCACTTGGCCAGCTGGCATCCTGCCCAGGAACTGGGGAAGCCATGCCCAGCTGCTGGCCTGGCTTGACCCCAGCACTTGGAGTGGGGAGACACAAGCTGGCAGCTCCCTAAGCCAGATGCTGAGAAGGGGGAGCCAAAGGTGGACACCTGGGTTCTCACTCTAACACCCTGGGGCCCTGACATCCTTTTTTCAAAGAGGGAGGCCTCTATTTATATTTCCATAGATAATCGCCCAGCCTCCTGTCACCCCAACACAGCCCTGTAGGAAAAGAAATCCTCAGCTGGTCATTTTCACTTCTAGCCCACAAGCTCACAGTGCCTGGCTCCTTCGTCATACCCTAACTCTATAGGAGAAAGTCTCTACCATTATATAAATATTCTTCCTCCTAAGTAGCCTGGAATCTGCCTTCAAATCTATTTCCATATCCCTGCTCCCTTTGAGAACTAAGAGGCCCTACCCTTTGTCCCTTGGTCTTTTCTTTTGTCTCTAAATTTAGTTCCAGACATCCTGACCCATTCATATATACAGTATGGGATACCCTGCCTATGTATTCTTAAATGCACAAGCATACACACACACTCAAGAGCACAAATCGAGGACAGTCTGTACCTGCTTTCAGCAGAGCTAGGTCCCTAACTTTCTCCCCAGATGTCTCTGTCAGAGACGTCAGGCCTGGTTCTTTCCTCATGTCCCCCAGCCCCATGAGGGTTCTTCCCTTGTGTCTCCATGACCCCTGACAGTCTGTGGAGACAGAAGAGTTACTCCACATAGACGAAGACACTGATGCCACACAGATTTGGAGCCCTGGTGGGCCTCCCTCCCACAGCAAACAGTAGACTAACCAGCCAGACCTGTCTTGCTCTGGCAGAGGCAGCTGTGCAGGAGGGAAAGCTGAGGCTTGGCCCAGCCCCTTGCCCGAGGACACACAATCCTTCCTCCCACAACAGCCAAGGGAAAATTAAGACCGGAGGCCTCAGTTTCCATTGCCTCAGAATGCCAGCACCTCCTTTCTTCAATGCTACTTCTCATAACTCCAGCATCTTGTGTCCTCTCTTGCAGGAAGACACTCTAGGATGCGGGGCAGGGGGCAGGGGGTGCCTGCAGAAAGCCCTGAGTGTGAAAACAGACTGAGGACTGTAATAGGAAATAGGAAGTCAGCAGCCAGCTCTCCCTAACCCTAGGGATTCGGTTAATATGAACATGGAAACGGAGCTGTCAGGGCAGTGGCAAGGGCAGGCGAACTGGCTAAGGATCAAGGAAACAGCCTCTGTCACCACCAGCTGGGGGTGGAGCACAAGCACTGGGACCTCACAGCCAGTTAACTCCAATACCCACCCAGCAGGAGGTTTCCGAACTTGGGAAGGCAGTGGCGGGTAGAGACTAAGTAGATTGGCGAGGAAAGGAAAGGGAGGGCAATAAAGCAAATCCAAGTCCCAACCTCTGTCTCACCAGCCACTCAATGCTGGCCTGGAGCCCAGACTCTCCCACATCCCCGGCTCAGATCTCGGGAAGACCGCGAAGGAGGAGGCTGGGCAAGGCGCGGAGGGCGGAGCTTGGCAGCCAAAGGAAGCAGGAGGAGTCTTGCAGCAAGCCTCGCCTCCCGCCCGCCCCTTCTCTTCTAATCTCACCATCAATCTCTCACACATATATTTATTTTTTCTCAAATTCCCCTCCTCCCCCACGACGAACCACCATAATAGGTCTACTGCACATGCGTATTACATGCAGGGGGTGGGTTTGTATCTTCAGACCTTTTGCACAGAAACTACCAGAATTTTCCGCACCACCCACAATCATTCCCCACCCCCACCCCAAGGAATCACATCTATATATTATGTTATATTATTTCTCTAGACTTGCCAGAAGGGGGAGGGAGCAGAAATGAGTTTTGGGTTTCCTGCTCCCTTCCCCCATCAACACGAGTGCTATTATTTTAAACGTTTAACAATGTAAGGAGACTGGAGAGGGGGGAAGGGATAAAATTGGTCTTCGGTAAGCATGTAAAACAAAATGGTGAGAAGCAAAGCAGTCAGAATGAAAAACAATAGAAAGCTCTAAAACACACATATTCATACTCTAAAGGATGAGGGTGGGCGGCCCAAGCAAATTTCCTTAGAAGAGAGTTATTTTGCCCACACTTAGGGAGACAGAAATAATGCGGAGGCTAAAAATATTTTCCCAAAGTTTTACCTCAGTCATCTGAGGGGGTGTATCTGGGTCACTCATTTGACTTGGAGGGCTGAAAGGGAAATAAAACTGCCCTGGGAGACAGAGAAGGTGGGTTTTCATTTCAAATAAAGAATTTAAAAAACATTTGATGTTATTTCTTGTCTATTCAGAAAACAAAAAGGGAAAGGGGAGGGAGTACTGACACAAAGACCCAGCTCGACCTCAGATTCTTTCATGCTCCTCTCTCACATACCCAAATCTGGGATGAAAAACAACAAATATTGCATTCCAAGTTCAGACTACAAACAGGTGACACTTGCCAATCCCCTAAAAGGACATACCTTGACATCCTTTCCCTCTTTTTAGCTCCTTACCCCCGCCCCTGCCCGCACACAAGCCACCACCCCCAACAATTCTTTATTCCTTTTCCTTCGTACAAATCAGTGGGTTCTCTGTGATAACTTTTTAAAAACTTTTCCCTTTTTCTGGTGGTGGTGGTGGAGACTTTATCCTGTTTCCATCAGACACACATTCTCTTGTCCTAAGCAAGCACACCATAATAAAGGATATTTGCCACATAAGGCACAAAGATCAATATGACTGTTTTACAAACATTTTAATCATTTTTAAGCTTGGTGCATTTGTGCTGCATGGTACCCATGGAGCTGGTGATGTGGATGTCCCCTTTCATTACCCAAGCACGGGGTGTGAACACCCTGAAGATGCTCACCTATCCTAAAGAAGACTAGAAATAACCATGGGATGGTCTAAGTGAGGCTTTTGCTGGGCTCCTGGTGCAAAGCAGCGTTCTGTCCCCTTCTACCACTGGAGGAGCTGCCCAGAGTGCCCGTGACTTGTCATCCCAGGGTGAAAGGATGCTGAGCGATAGTCAAGCGGCAGAACAGTTGGGTGGGCAGTTCACGCTCCCCAACGTGGTCAGGGTGTGGGTGGTTTCAGCGAGAGTGAGTGACAGTGAATGGCAGCCACGTGAGAGTCACAGCTGGGCAACACCGCCACCCCAGATTGACGGGGTCATGGGGGGAGGGGGAGGGTGCACTTGACACAAAAGAACTCAGAGCAAAGGAGAGATGAATGGGGTGGAGTTAGGGGCATCTGGTTTCCCAGACCCTCGCTTCCCGCTCCCCAATCCTAAGTGCCCGCTCTCCCTATGAAGACGCTATGGGAAGCGGGAGTAGGAACAAGTCCGATTCCAGGAAGTGGTCTGCGTGGAGTGTGGCCACCACCTGCCCCTAGTCATCAGCCGCTCACAAACATTCACACGATCCCTCCCCCACATGCCACCAAACGCCCCTAAATTGGCGGGCACCGAAGACCCCGCAGTGGGGGGATCCGATGGACACCGCCCTCCCTGCCTTCCCGACTTCTGAGAGCGGGTTAGGGCCACGATCGCCTTCACACGCGGAACCCCTACTTTACCTCACTCCAACCCCACTGGGGCCGGAGCCCAAGGGGCGCCCCAGCGGCCGCCCCTCCCCCACACGCCCCTCCCCCACGCCGCCGTCCGGCCGCCAGGGTCTCCGCGGTCCCTCGCTCGGCCAGGGAGGGGGCCCTGGCTTCGCCTTGGCCGTTTCCTGCCTATCCCCTCCCCGCCGAGGGTAAAAAAAAAATCTCCTCCTCCTCCTCCCCCGAAAGCCGCGACCGAGTGGCCCGGTCCGCGCGCGCAGCTCGCGCCCAGCGCTCTCTAGCCGGGGCCGCGGCGCCCGCGCCGGCGGCGGCGGCGGCGGCGGCGGCGGCGGGGGAGGGGTGCGGCGGGGAAGGGGAGGAGGCCTGGCCCCACCGCCGCCGCAGCCGCCCGCCCGGACCGCTCGGATCGCCGTGGGGCGACGGGCCCGAAACGGCGCCCCGTGCCCTGGATTCGCCTCGGCTCGGCCGCGCGGTGGGTGCCTTGCCCCCGCCCGACCTCACGCGCCCGCGGCTCCCACCCGGGCTGGGGGGGGAATCGGGCGGCCGCTTACCTGGCGGCGGGGGCGGCGGCGGCAGCGGCGGCGGCGGTGGGGGCAGTGGCGGCGGCGGCGGCGGCGGGAAGAGGTGGCAGCCGGGGGGGCTGTGGCGGTCGCGGCCCCGATCGTGGCCCGGCCCGCGCCCGAGTACTCCCTCGTCGTCGTCCTCCTCATAGTCCTCGTCGGCCGCCTCTACCTCCTCCTCCTCCTCGTCTCCCTCTTCTTCCTCCTCTTCTTCCTCCTCCGACACCACCATCTCCTCCTCCTCCTCCTCCTCGTCCCTCAGAGGGGAAGCCATCCTGTGGCTCTGGCCCCCCCACCACCCCCCCACCCACCGCCCGCCCGCCTCCCCCACCGCTACCACCACCACCTCCTCCTCCTCCTCCTCCTCCTCCTCCTCCTCCTCCTCCTCGGCGGCGGCGTCCTCCTCCTCACCGCCTCCCCCAGCCCCCAAAACCCCCGGGCCACCCCCCTCCAAAACCCCCACCCTCTGGGCCGCCGTCTGAAGAGGGGGGGGCCAAACCACCCCCAAAATTTTTCTTGGAAAAAATTGAGAGACTTCCCCTTCCTTCCTCCCAAGAGAACAAGGAAGGGGGATTAAAATATATATATATATGTATATATAAAAGTTTTCGACTTCTCTCTACCCCCCTCTCCTTTGCTTTAAATATATTTAAATTCTGAGGGGGGCGCTCAGAAATATTTCTCAGAGCTGAGGCACTAAGATGGCCGCCTTGAAATTATTTTTAAAACAACCCCCCCTCCAGCACGGCCACCCCCTCCATGAAGAAAGGGAGAGGGGGGAAAAAATCCCCTTTTAAAACAAAATGGCTGGCTTAATATTTCATTTTTCACCCCCCATTCTCCTCCCTGTTACACCCCCATCTCCAAGCCTCTACCCAGAAACCCACAAATTTCTCCCTTTTTTTATAACTGATTAGTGCACAGATTAATAGAGATATTTTCCTTGTGTACTGAGTGTGTGTGTGTGTGTGTGTGTGTGTATGTGCACGCGTGGGGGGGGCATGAAGGATTTCTGCATAAAACAAAAATGGCTGCTGTGACTAACTCCCCCCTTATAAAAAATATTTGGGGGGGGCATTAATCAGTACTCATGCTCAGTCTGACATCAGCATAAATTGTTAAAGGTTAACTAGTTAGATACTAGTCCAACTAGATTTAATTTTTTTTCTTTTCTTTACTAGTCTCTTCCTCCCCACCTCCCTTCTCTTAAAGAAAAGCTTTTTTTTTTTTTTCTGAATACTTCAGAAGGGAGTGGTTTGATGTGAAGGTTTTTTTCCCCTTCAGGCATTGAAAAGGAAAAAGATGAAATATATGTTGATATATAACTGTTTCTGCATATCTCATTGAAGTCAAAACGCATTTAATTGTGTACGTATCTTTTAAGTGAGAGGTGATAAAGGATTTTTTTTTCTTTTTTCTTTAAAAAAGTGATAGAAATCCTAGTGACTTTTGGGGGAGAGATATGAATAGATACGATGATTGAGTTTTATCCAAAGGAGTCCATGTTTGATTCTCCCCTTTGCCCAGCCTTTTCAGTTTTTCAATTTTTAATTGTACGTTTATATCTTCACTCTTTTAATTTCTTTACCTTACACTCCCCAATTGCTTGAATATAAAATTCATTTGACTTGGGAAATTAATTTAGGGGTAATTAGAACACATTTTTCGAATAAAGCAGAGTCAAATCTAAAGATTGTGAAACGATTTTCTCTTTTCTCCTATTTCAGTATAATTCCCTTTCTCCATGATCTCCAACACTGATAAAGTAGAAGAAACTGTGGAACCATGAAAGAAAAGTGACTGGGAATAAGAAAGCTAGAGGTAGGGGGTTACACTCACATTTTCATCTGATTTTGAACCATGATTTCTAACTTTACTCCAGTGTTTACCTTAAAAGTCGTACCAGAAATCAGATGGAAGACTGAAAAGGAGTCCAAAAGTAGCTTTCTCATCCAGAGACTTGATCAGAGAAGTTGTAAAATAAAATTTGCTAGTTGAGCAAAGCCAGCAAAGGAAGAAAGGTGAATAGCTTGTTCTTGTCACCCTTTTTTTACTCTAGTTTCCTCTCATTCTTTTGATCTCACTTTACTCCTTCCCTTGCTTCCTATCCCAAGCCTGAGTAATCATTTCTCTCATGGGCTGTTTCCTTGCCTCTTAAGTATAGCTGCCAGCCACCCAGCAACCCTTGAAGTGTTCAGGAGCACCTAAAGAGGGAAGAGTTGGTAAGCAGTAACCAGAAAGTATTAGTAACAAGGAACAGTGCACATTTTTGCTTATGAGGCTAAAATGCTCTTTATTGACGTGCTACTCCACACACACACACACACACACACACACACACACACAGAGACACACTTGTGTACTTTATTGAGCATTGATTTCCATCTTTTTCTTAACCTGAACTTTGGAATTCTCTTGCCTCTACTCTCATCTCATTCCTGTATGAGTCTTAACTCTTATCCCTCCTCCATTTGATTTTGTTTTGTCCTCTTTCTTATTCTCTCTTCTGGCCTATCTGGGTAGCTCCCTTTTTCTGTGTATGGGCTTCTCTGTATGTGTATATTTTTCACTGAGACTGTCTTTCCCTTCCTTTTGACTCTCAGGTTCTGTTGCCTCTAAGTGACTATCCATCTCTGTCTTCTTTCTGTTTACTTCTGTCTTCCGGGCTCTGACTGCATGTGCCTTTTTCTCATGTGTGCCTGACTCCCTCTCTTTCTGGCTTCTCTCTGTGTGTTTGGGAAGAGTGTCCCCACGTGTATGTGGGCAGCCCTGCACATCATATGCGCCGAAGTCTCTCTGCCTCTGTTCCCTCTCCCTCTTTGCCGAGCGCCTCTGCCTGCCTGCCACATGTGCCACGAGCTGCAGGTGTGGGTGACTAAAGGTGGCTCTGTGCATTCATCATTCTCGAGTGTGTGCTTTGCATATTGATCTGTTAATTTGCCTGATTCTTCCTCTTGTCCATCTCCCCCTATGCCTGACCACATCTCTTGTTATCTTCTCTCCCTACTGACTTTTTGATTTTTCTTCTATCCTTGTTTCTGCCTGTCTCTCTACCTGTTTACTCCTGTTATGGTGTCTGTCTGCCTGCCTGCCTGCTGGTCTGCTCCTCCCTGACTGGCTGGCAGCCTTTCTCTCTCTCTGGTTGTCTGTCTGCTTCTCTGGCTGTTTGCCCACCACTCTCTCTCTAGCCATCTGTCTCCCCGCCTGCCTGTCTCTATCACTTTTTCAGCCTTGGCTTTTCTACCTTGCAGGCTCTGTCATGGTTCTCTGTATTGGTTTGTCTTACCCTTGTACTTGTTCCTCTTCTTATTTATGTGTGTTAAATTCATGATTTTTCCTTGTCTCCCTTTATATCCATCTTCTTGCCTGTCTGCCCTACTTACTTGCTGGTACCCACTGTTTAATGCTTGTATCTTTTTAGTCTGTCTGCTTATCAGCTTTTTCTCCCTTGGCTTCTTCTATCCCATTATCTTCATCAACGTTGAAAGGCTCTCAGTGAACCACTTGTCCCAAAGTCTTATCTGCCTTCTTGCCATATTCCCTACCTTGCCTGCTCTCTCTGCTTACCTTGTCTCTTTTTCTGTCTTTTTGGTTCCTCAGACAGTCTTCCTGCCTCAGTCTTTTTGCCATTTTCCCAGTCTTTCCCTGTCTTCCTGCCTTTTTGCTGTTTCTCTGCCTGGCTAGCGCTTGCTGTCTGCATCTCTGCTTGCTTTCTTTTTTCAATTAACTTTTAAATAGATAGTATATACACATGGTACAAAATGTTTAAAGTACTAAAAGTGTCATGGGAAAGAGTAAGCCTCCCTTCCCATCTCTCTCCCCTAGCTCCTAATTCCTCTCCTTAGAGCCGGTCACTACTTCAAGTTTCTTGATATTGTTCCAGAGAAGAGCTTACACATATATTTCTACTTGCTTTTTGCTGCGCTCCTTCCTGCTTCTCTCCCAGTTTTGCTAGATGCTTTTTCCTCTGTTAGTATGTAAGTACTCCTTTCTACTTTGCTGGGTGTGCCTTCTCTTGCCTCTTTTTGACTCTGCTTTATGGCACTTATCTTTTTGATTGACTGTTTGCTAGTTGCATGCTTTCACTTAAGTCCTGAGGAGCACTTAGGACGGGCTTGCTCTCTCCTAATCTCCTAATAAGTTATCTTGACGACAGCATACCTCTGCTGGTCTCTTCATCGCTGAAATATGTATGTATTAAGAAAAGACATGAAAGTACTGGTAGTACTGAAAAATATTATACAAATTATAGGTACAATTTAATAAGTACAGATAATTTATAAGCTGAGCCTACAAGCACACAGAGTAGATAGAGGGCTCCTCTGCCTTCCCCACATCTATATGAATTCTTTAAAGGCATATGAATCTAGATTCTATTAGATTTAGCAGCACCCTTTGGCTTTTGACTTAGGCTTGTCTAAGAAGTTTGTCTTCCTCCTAGTCTAAAAATCTTTGTTTTTTACTAAAACTTTTCTCTCCTTTTCATCCTTCCTTTGGCTCCTCTCACATGTCACCTTAGTGATGTGATATAACTCATTGGGGGAAACAAAGACACAGCCTCTCTGCCAGTCTCTTCAGAAAGATGATGATAAAACACAGTGTTCTTTCATATCTGCTTTTTTTTACTGCTTGTATTTCTGAATTTAACGGTTTTAGCTTCTATCTCTGTGTCTCTCTCCTGTCTTTCCCTCTCTCCCTCTCACTTCTCTTTTCTTGGTGCTGTCTTTTCTCTGTCTGTGTTGAGCTCCATTCTAGCCTCTCTTTCTGATTGGCCACCTTCCCTGTCTTCTGTCTGATTGGCCTGTATCCCTCCATCACCCCATCTGTCTGCTGGATTCTTCTTCTCTGCTTGCAATATATATGTAATAGCACTTTATAAATTATAAAGCACTAGGTAGTATAAAACATTATTATCACTTATTTGTCTTTCTTTCCTTATTGTTTTCTTCTTTACTCTGTCTGCCTTCCTTCTCTCTACTGCTTTCTGTTTGTCTGTTTGTGTCCCTCTTGGTGATCTTGCCTACCTCTCTGTCACTCATTCTCCTTTCTCTCCTTGCAGCCTGTCCGTTTTTCTGCCATCCTTCTCTGTCTGCTCAGTTCTTATGTCTCTCATTCTGTATTTCCAGGTTCCTCTATATTTCTTTTACCTGTCTATTCTGTCTGTTCCTAGGCCTTTTATCTGTGCCTTTATGTCTTGCTGTCTTTAGCTGCTTGTCTCTCTGCCTGTCATTTTCAAAGTGAGCACCACTCTGTCTTTTGCTATCTTCCTATACTTCAAAAACTAAAATAAAATAATTAAAATACCATACGACTAATTAGAAGAGAATGTTTTTTGTTTTTAATGAGAAAACCATTAAGGAGATAACTAGGAACTCAAGCATGCAGCTGTCAAATGCAAACTAAATATTAGATTGACCACCCCTCCCCTGAGAAAAGAATAACATTGTAAGAGATTCCCAAGCCAATAATAAGATTATTTATTTAAAGCAAAAGCAAGAAACTTATTCAAACCAATAGTTTCTAACATTTTTGGATCATAGAAAGTTATAAACCCTTCCCTCAGAAAAACAATAAATATATAAAATGCCACATATGCCACATATGTTTTCATGGTATCATGAATACCCTGAAGTCTGTGGACCCTGATGTAGAGAACCAATGAAAATGAATAACTGAGCACAAACATGAACTCATGCAACAAAGCAGATTGCAGAACTAAAAAAGCACTTTAAAATCTGTGATTTTTTTCCCAAGGAGGTGTTAAAGGCATTTCTCGTCTTTTGAAATACATAGATTAGTGATAATAATGAAAAGCATGTAAATGCAAAGGATATCTTGGAATTCTAGAGATGGAAGGTCATTAAGCCTGTGGTTTCCAAAATGGCTAAGTAAGGTTGCCACCTATCCTTTCCCGGTAAGGTCTGTCCTTTGTTCTGATATTATATATTCTATATATTTTTATAAGAAGTAAATATTTACTATATATAACATATATGCATGCTTGTATATTATAGCAATGTATTTTTAAAATGTCCTTTCTAAAAATGCAGTAGATCTATATGGAAGGATGCCCATGATAGATTTTATAGAGGAAGAAAGAGAGAAAATGACTTTTTATACTTCTGTACAATTTGAACAGGACATACATATACTTCTTTTATAGTTACAAGATATTTTTAATATATTTTTATTAAAAAATGGTGATAGGTACGTAGATTTGGGTTTTGTTGTTCTTAATGTTCTTAGCATAATAAAAGTCAGAAACTCCATGTTGATCACTAACTTTTTTTTTTATGTTTTACTGATCATTGAAATCTAAAACTCTAGAACCTACTACTTTAATCTAACCTCTTCCTGATTTCATGAAGAAAGAGGCTTTAGTCCTTCATATATCATATGCATGATTCATAATATTTACATATCAACTATACTAATAAATGCATACTTTTTATTTAAGTCAATTTACTTTAGATGAATGTCTTTTAAAGAGTAAATTCTGTAATATTAAAATAATATTCATAAATCCTTAATTTGATAGGGTAACTATTTTTCACAATTTATTTTAAAATACATATAATTGTCCGAATAAAAATTTTTAAAAAATAAAAGCATCTTGCATGCTACCAATGGTATAGCTACCATATTTTAGGAAATATCATTATAATCTAATTTTATAGGTACAGAAACAGGCCCAGATGTTAAAAGTATTGCCTAAGATCAAGTTAGTTGTCAGGGACAGAACCAGGACTTGAACTTAATTTATCTTTCTACTATATACTAAGTGACTTCTAAGTCAATGGGACTCCAAGAGTTCTATTAAAGGTACTAATATGTGAAATTGATGGTTACATATGTACCTATAACAACTATACTACATAACTGGCAATGGTCAATTTAATTGTATCTACAACACTTTTAAACTTACATGTTTTATGACACAGAGGGACACTTCTTACCATCTACCCTGGAGGAACACTCATCATATTTATGCATAAGGTGACATATACAAAGATGTTTGTTACAACATTGTAATAGCAAGAACTTGGGAACACCCTAAATCTCCAACAGTAAGGAATAGCTAAGTAAACTACATAGCAATTAAGAAAAATGGGTTACATCTACATAGTCAGATTCTTTACTATGATGTTGAACAGAAAACAAGCTGCAAAGTAGTATATACATTATAATATTTGTGTTCAAAGGAGTAAAAAACAATGTACAGATACATTTATACTTATATAAATGCCTTTAAAACTTCTGGACATACATATATGAAATTGGTAATAGTGGTTACTTTTAGGAAAGAATAATCAAAGGAAATATTTAGCTTTATTAATAATTCTGAATTTTTACAATAAGAAAGTATTCATTTACTATTTGTATAAACGAATTTAAGTAGCCTCATGATCACATTAACAAATTGAAGCTAAATGGGATAAAATGTAGTATGAGTTCTCTAAAGAAATCATTCCTCACTAATCTAGTTCTTTGAAGAGAAAAATATGCAAGCAAGATATAATCAATGGATTAATATAGTTAGACTTTTGGAAACATTAGTGGGGTTCTAGTTTAAAAAGTAATTAAAATATGACGAGAAGGAAGGAAAGGCATATGTTATGTAACAGGGAACCATTGATAAATATACATATATACATATGAATATCCTTAAAATATTTCTGGAAGAAAACACAAGACACTGTATGTAGTAGTTACCACTGGGAAAAGAAACTTATTTTTTCACTGTGCATATTTGAAAGCAACTTGAAAATTTTTTAGTGACCAAGGTATTAGATAGATGGAGGGAGGAGAGACTTTTTTTTTTTTTTATTTGAGATCAGACAAAAATACACAAAATAAGTTATTTAACAATATGTGGTAGTGATGATTATTATGGACTATAAAATCTGAGTGTTCAGAGAAGAGCGTTCTTGGGGGGCAAGGGTAAAGGGGACCAGTGAAGAACTTACATATGTAGTTGTATTTGAAGCAGGCCCCAAAAGATAACTAAGATTTATACAGCATAGAGGAAGAATAGCAGTCTAGTTTGAATAGGAAAGTATTTAGCAGGTGGTATGTGGACCTCATCTAACTCCAGTGGTAAATTCATGAAAGAAAGTTATAGTAGGTGTTGGTACCTCTCTAAAGGAGAAGATTTGTTAATATATCAAGTGAAGAGTTGAGGCCAGGACCTTGGAGGAACCTTGAAGAATGGAGGAGAGAGAAGAAAAGCCAAAGGAAAAAAATAGAAATTGTTAAGTGGTAGGTACACCAGATAGTGTCATTGTGGTAAAGCAAGAAAACAGTTCCAGAATGAAGGTATGATCATTGATGCTAGATGCTCTATGGAGATCAAGAAGAGTACCCAACTGACAGTTCCTAAAAAAGTTAAATACAGAGTTACCATGTGACCCAGTAATTTCAGTCCTAGGTATATATACCCAAGAGAATTAAAATATGTCCACACAAAAAACATGTATATGAATCTTCATAGGAGCATTATTCATAATAACCCAAAAGTGGAAGCAACCCAGATATCCATCAACTGAGGAATGGATAAACAAAAATAGAATATGTCTATACAATGGAATATTATTCAGCTATAAAAGGAATGAAGTATTGATATACACTATAGTGTGGATGAACCTTGAAATTATGCTGAGCGAAAGAAACTAGACAAAAGGCCACATATTGTATGATTCTATTTATCTGAAAGGTCCAGAATAGATAAATTCATAGAGATAGAAAAATAGGCCAGTGGTTGTCAGGGGTTGGGGGAAGAAAGGAATGGAGAATGACTGCTAACCAGTATGGGATTTCTTTTTTTGTTGATGAAAATGTTCTGGAATTAAGTATTGGTGATAGCTGCACAACCTTGTAAATATACTAAAAACTCCTGAATTGTACACTTTAAAGTGGTGAATTTTATAGTGTATGAATTATATCTCAATTTTTTTAAAAAAAAGACCATAAATTTAAAAAAGTATTGTATTTGACAGCTAGTTTGGGAAGGAAGTTGCATAGCAATAAAGATGAGAAGCCATTAAAATGTTGCTTATGGAGGTTTTTAATTTTATCTATTGAGAACTATTTCATAGGTTCAATAGACTATATAACGTATACCAACCACAAAGAATATTAAAATGAACATATATATCTATCATCTGGTTTAATAAAACAGTAGTAAGATCTTTAAAGCCTCAGATGATCTTCTATGTTCCACATCCCTTTCTGGCCCCACCCAATCAGTATCCTGAATTTTGTGTTATCATTCCCTTTTTCTTTGAGATTCCCTTCCCACATGTAACTTAAAAAAATGTCCAACCTACTGAAAAGTTGAAGGAGTACAATGAACACCTGTATATAAACTCTTTACCTAGATTTACTAATGATTGACCTTTTGTCACATTGACAAAATGACATGAGCAAATGCTTATGATCTAATGTTAATTGCATAAAACAATATAAAATCATATATATAGTATAATTGCAACCATGTAAGAGAATTCTAAAAGGAAGTGATTAAAATGTTTATAGTGGTTTTTGCTGAGTGTTAGGAATAAGAGTGATTTTTGTTTTGCATCTTTATGCTTCTCTACCTGGAATTTTCTGTGAAGAGCACTATTCTATAATGAAAAAGAAAACTAAGTTTAAAAAATTAATTAAAAAATATTTGGAGAGTAGAAATAGTATCATACTAACATTTGGTCATAAAGTTGGATAGTCCCAAAAAGATAGTTTAAAATAATATGGAAAATAAACCTGGAAATAGACCATATACCTAAGGGAATTCTTTATCTCCAGGGTTGCTTTCAGATCCCTCATCTTGTGTGAAAAGGCTTTTGCAGTCTGGCAATATACCCCTCCAGTTCTCTTCCTCATTGTCATCTGTTTCCCTTATGATCATTCCTCTCATTTGTTGAAGACTGACCTGGCTCAGTCTTGCCCTCAACTTCCTAACTGGAGACCTTTCTCTCCATTCCATGTTTGGCAAAAAACAAACATTTTTTCCCTTTTGACATTGCCTTGTAACAATATCTCAACAGTTTTTCATTGGCCGGTCAGCTAGAAATACCTTGCTTTCCATCTATCGTCAAGCCCCAGTTTCAGTAGAATTGCCCTGACACCTTTCCTTTCAAGTTAGAGATTTGTCAAGTAAATGCTAGTCCCAAGCTGGCTTTCCTCCTGCCTCTCTGCTTGCCTCTGGGCCCTTTCACTATCTAGCTTTCTGGACAAGGAGAGCCATTGTCATTGCAGACTAAATTTGATGTGATCAGTAAATTAAAATCAACTAATTTTTAAAAAATCGTATAGTCTATAATTATTTGAATATTCTAATATTATAATTTTGTAACTCCCCAAATAATTAAGTTATCAACTCCCTCCATTAGAGACAGAGTTTGAGTCCAAGTTCTTTCACTTACTAACAGTAATGCCAGGGAAACTACTTATCCCTCAAGTCTCAGTTCCCTCCTCTGTAAAACGGGTATTAATGCCTACCTTACATGGTTGTAGGGAGGATGAAATGAGCTAATTGACATAAAGCACTGGTTATAAGGCACTCAATAATTGGTAGCTATCATTCTAAACAATCAAATTTACTATTAGCCATTTCTCAACTCAGACAGATTAACTTAAGATGATTGCAAGGTGAGAAGATTAATGAATAGCACCTTAATCTGAAGAAGCAAAGTGCTGACTTTAGTTACTCTTGCTTCCAGTAGTCAGCCCCATTTCCTTGCTTTCCCCTGCTTTATATTAGCTAAACTCTGGCATGATAAGAAACAAACCACATTTTACTGGACTCATAATTCTCATAATCCTGTTGTTAGGTCAGGATCCAAATGTTAGTCACAGATATGGTTTACTGATTTTCTAATCATGACAGATGTTACATGGATGCCGGATAATGCCAGATCTTGGGAAATCCCAAGAGAAGCATTCATTACTAAATAGCAGCCAGCACAAGGAGAGAGAAAGAAGACAAATTTTTAAGTGCCTATTCTAAGACCCTTTTATACTGCTGGGCATTTTCCCTATCTTATTTTAATCTCAACAACACTGTAAGGTAGCTGCTTTTTTAGTGACTGTGTCCTGATTTATGCCTGTTGTCCTTAGCAAAATTGTATTTCTATTATCTATATTTTATGGTTAAAGAAATGGAATCTAGAGGGAAGAAAGTTTCTGTGCATGGTTCAAAGCTAGAAAACTCCTCCCTTCTGTAGTTGGATTTCTTCTGTGAATATCACATTCATACCTTATCCAACTACAGCCTTACTTCTCTGACACACCATTTTGCTGTTTACTAAATCCATGAAAACTCAGGTCCTTATCTTACGTAACCTCTGCAGCATTTCACACTGTTTAGCATGGCCTCCTCTCAAATACCCTCTCTCTGGCTTCCATGGCACCATTTTCCTGAGTCTCTCTCACTGCTCTGGCCTTTCCTTCTGAGTCTTCTTTTTTCTCCTCCCGTCCCTTAGATATTGTTCCTCCTAGGCCTTCCACTTAGATCACACTTTATTCTCAAGATGACTTTAGCAACAGTTACTCTGCTGATTCTCACACCTGTAAGGCTAGCCCAAAGCTCTCTTTCAGGATCTAGTCCCATATATCCAGTAAGATCTGGACATCTGTATTTGCATGCCCCAGTTACTTCTTCATACAGCTACTTTATACAGCTAACTAAAAATCCATCATCTTCCTCCCCAATCAGATTCCTCTTCCAACATTCCCTTTTTCCATCAGTGGACTTATCTTCTCAGTCACCCACGCCAGAAACTTAGGTGTCATCCTTGATGTCTTCCTCTTCCCCAGACCCCCTCCCAGTAAATTACTGAGTTGTACAATTTTCTCTTAACCTCAGTTCATATTCTCTGATCCCCACTGCCACTAACTTAGTTCCAGCTACCATCATCTCTTTCCCGGACTGCTGCAATATAGCATCGGTCTCTGTTTCTACTTACTTCCTCTCCTCTTTTCCCCTCTCCAATCCATTCTCTTTTGATGATGCTGTCAAGTTACCTTTTAAAATGCAGATCTGATTATGCCATTCTTGCTATAAAACCCTTGACCCTGAATTGTACACTTTAAAGGGGGGAATTTTATAGTACGTGAATTATATCTCAAAAAAACTAACCTGGTTTACAAAGCCTTGCATTAGCTGCTCTCTGGCCTTAAACTCTCTTATTGCCCACCCTCCCCGGACCTCCCATCTCCTCTTAGCTCTCCTGTGCTACACTTTCTTTCCAAGCTCTCCATACACTGTCTCACCTCTAAAATTGTGTGCTATTTATGCTATTTATTCTTTCTCCTTACCCTCCTCCTCCTCTTCATTTGTCTACCTCCTCCTTGTCCTTCAGGTCTCAGCCTGAGATGATGTTTCAACAAAAAGTTTTTCCTGACCTCCCAGACTAGGTTTAGGTGTTCCTGAAGCATTTTATATTTATCCCTTTTGTTAGCATTTATTACATTATATTTGTTGATTTTATGAATATTGATTAACTGGCTCTGGGCTGAGCACTGGGCTAAGTGCTGGGTATTTGGTGGCAAATAAGACTTTGTCCCTGCTCTCCTGGAGTTTATAGTCTAAGAAGGTGGAAAGCCGAATAATAAATAAGAAATTACACTAAATATTTTAAATGTAATTATGAGAGTGTATGGTGAAAAATTTGACATAATTGATGGGATCAGGGAAGACTTCTCTAAGAAAATGACATTTAAGCAAAGACTTTAAGCAACAGGAGTTGGGCAAATGATGAGTGGAGGCTGGAATGTTCCGGGCAGAGGAACAGCTGGAATGTTCCATGTGAGACTACCCTGACAGAAAGAAGCGTGGGGGAGTTTCAGAAACTAAAGGCCATCATGGGAGACAAAGAAGAGCTTGGAAGAGCCAAATTATCAGGGCCTTGTCAATAGTATGGGTATCCTACATCCTATTAAGAAGAGTAGAAAGCCTTGGAAGACTTTAAATTGGAGAACTTTAGAAGCTTCCTTTGGCCACTGTGTTCAAGTGGAAGCAAGATGACAAATTAAGAGGCTCACAAACTTCTCTGAATCTCCCACTAATCTGTAAGCTTATTTAGAGCAGAAATTGTATCTTATTAGTGTTTCTGGAGTCTAGCACTGTGCCTGACATCACAGATACTCAGTATTATATTAATGAGTAAATGGATGGTGGGGACAGGATTCCAACTTAGGTTTTCACGAAAGGCTCTACTTAAGTATCAACCCCCGAACCCCCACTGACACCCTTCAAAGACTACCTCTCCATCCACGCCCAAAACTAACTGGATATCCTTTTTCATGTGGTCGATTGTATTTTCCAAAAAATGTCCATTCTAATATCTCACATCCAACATGTTTCCTATTACAATCTAACTTTGCCATTCTTCCCACTGAGACATGAGATCTAGTTCCCTCCTTTTGGATGAGGCAAGGTCATAAAAGGTGATTCAGCTTCCTCCTGCTTCTCTTGGGATACTTAATCTTGGAAGCTAGCCACCACGTTACGAGGAAGCCCAAGCTACGCTCACATGGAGAAGATGATAGCCAGCAATAACCTGCCAGCCATGTGAATGAGCCATTTTGAAAATGAATCCTCCAGCTTCCAACAGTTCACCCAGGTGATACCTTTTTTGGAATGGAAATGAGCTGCCCTAACTGAACCCTGGCCAAATATAGATTCATTAGCAAACTTAACGATGGTGTTTGTTTTAAGGCACTTAAGTATCAACAGTGGTTTTGTTAAGCAGCGGTAGGTACCTGGAACAATATCCTATGTTTATCAGAGAGGGAGGCAGTGCAACTCAGTGGTTAAGTGACTATCTTAGTTCAAAGCCCACCTCTGCTACTTACTAGATGTATGGCCTTTGGCAAGTTACTTAACCTCCCTGTGTTTCAATTTCCTTCTTTTTCCATTGTAAATAAAAACAGTACTTAAGTTTGTTATGAGGATTAAGTAATAATACAAGTAAATGCAGATCTACACATAAAACAGATCAATCTTTGTGATCATCTGAGGCAAGCCACAGATTATTTGACCATTCCTCTCATTTGATTCTGGTTTTTTGTCTTTAGACTTTTGGTCTTTGTATATATGTATATGTATATATGTGTGTGTGTGTGTGTATGTGTGTGTGTGTGTGTGTGTACACATGTAGCTTTTAGTACTATTTGAAATGATCTTGTCTACTTGTTTATTGTTTATCCCACAAGATTATAAGTCCCAATAAAATAGGAGCCTTGCCTGTGTTATTCACTGCTGTATCCCCGTACCTGGAACAGTATCGGGCACAAAGTGCTTAATAAACTTTTTGTTAATGAATAGCACATTCATACTTCTTGTGGAAGACAGCCCTAGTTCCTACCCAATATCTATTCTCTCCTTCCACAGTAGTGGACCCTGCTTTTGTTGTAGATTTAATGTAAAATACTAGCCTGGACTCCGTTGCAGCTAAATGTTGTTGTGTAATGCATTTCTCATCAATGAGATGTAGTCAAAAGTCTACTAAGGATGTCTGGAAAATTTTTTGCTTTGATACAGGCACTGCCCTTTCTTCTTTTCCTCCTTGCCCACAATACAGGCTAGAAGTAAAGTAGCCAAAAAGACAATAAACATGAGGACAAAAACGAACTACCTGAGATAATGATGGACTATCTAGTGGAATCACTATACCACGAATACTCAATGTGAGGAGAAATTAACCCTTTGTAGTTAAGTCTCAGTAGTCAGCCTTTTGTTACTTGAAGCCAAATATACATTCTCACCTGATACACTGAGGTGGAGTAATGTCATACCCCTCTAGGCTATTCATTAAAGGCAAGGGAATATTTTATTTTCCTTAATAGTCTATAAGATTGGAAGGATTTATCAGCACAAATGTTACTATTCAGATCTCTTCAGCTCTCTTCAAATGGTGAGAGTGGGCGAATAGCAAGGGACACCACATTATCGGAACCCGTTTGGCTCCTGAGTTCAGACATTTTGGATATGTTATATGTGGGGGTTATATGTACCATTCATTCCTAAAACAAACCTGTAATTATCGGCACTATATGGCTGTTCAGGACACAGAGATGATTAAGTCAGATGATTGAAGGTGGATGCCCAAGTTCCCCTAAACATTAAGGTTCTAAAAGACAGGAACTGAGCTACTCTGAGTAAGAGATTTAATTCTAGCATTCCCTCTACCATCTTGTTCCTGATCTCAGCTTTCTTTATCCCTTACCCCACTTTAGTGTTCTCACGTCACTTACTCATTCACTGGCTTTTAAAAGTATTTCCCAAGTGCCTAGAATACCCAGTACTTGGATTGCATATTTATTTGTATTTTGAATGCCTAATCTTTGACTTCCAAGATCATTCAGGTTTCAAAGTCTGTCTGCTATTTCTACCTCTAAACCTCCACATGCTCCTGTTGGTCCATCATAAAGTGGCTGTTTTCTCAGTATGAAACATCTGTGTGGTTTACCTAAACTCAGCTGTGGAAGCTGGGCACATTAACCTTATCTTGATGTCATGACTAGGCACTGTAATCATAAGCCCAAATGACAGATCCCCTCACTCAGCTCCAAGGTACATCCAGGTCAGAATTTGAGACAGTAGTAAAATGTTTTAGACTAATAAACTTTCCCCAAGTGTTAAAGCTTTAGGAATTGCTACCATGGGAACACAGGTGTAACAGGTTAAGGTAGACCATTGAGACAGGTGCTAGGAATCCTGGGACCACATTGTATTGTCACCTTTGATATTTTACTTTTGAGGGTTATTTTTTGTATGTGTATGCATTTGTGTCTGCATATATGTTTGTACTGTTAGGGGCTAATGGTTAGGCTAGTGAGACTCTGATGGAAATTATAGCACCTTTCTGCAAAATAATGCATATCTACCCACACACACAATATTTAGAATCCATTTCTGGAGGTCCAGGTTAAGAATCCACCTGTGATTGAGTGTGGAAACTTTTTCAATATCATTATTTGGTCCTTTATTAGGTACTATTTTCATTTACCTTTCATGTGTGTATGCTTTATCTCAAATAGCAGGCAAGCTTCCTGCAAAGAATATATAAGTCTTTATTATATTCAGTGATGTGAACATATAGGGACTAAGGCTTGTGGGAAATAATTGCCAGTTGAGTCCTTTGAAGCTGCTATGATTTACCGAGGACAAGCAGCTTTCAATATTCCATCACCCTCTCTCCCTCCAAAACAAAAGAGATCACCACAAGAGGACTTGGACCTTACACTCATGTTCTATTTATTTTATAGGTTTTAGTCCAAGACATTATTTACATATTTTTCATGCAAATATCCAGTCTTGGATATTTAGAAAACAAGGTGGTGCTTAGTAGAAAGCTTTCTACCCCTTTAAAAATCCATGGTCTTTATTCCTTCCGCAGCTCTGTGCCTCACTCCATACACACCCACACCTGCAATCAGATCTTTTACTTATCCTATCCCATGAATTTTATTTCTCAAACAACTTTACTGGAGTGTGCTTGTGGGAAAAATTAAAAACAGGAATTCATTATGCTAATAGGATAGTGGCCATGTGGTTTTCCTTTTTTTCTGATCCTTCCACCTATAAATTTTCAGCTGCCCACCTTAAATCCTAACCTCTTTAGAACTTGAAAGTGTTTCCCCTCTAGTCCCTTCTTACTGACTCTGCAGACTATTACAGCCACCTGGTGGCCATATGGAGAAATGACAAGTAGATTGCCCCCAAATTTTCTAGTGAGAGGAAGAACCCCTTGATCTATGGGGAAAGAGAAACCTGTGGATAGAGATTACAGCACAAGACATCCTATTTCTTGGTCCCACCTTGCCTCCCAGGACACAACATCCCAGCCACTAGTTATAGACAGATGAATTCACTAAACATTTGAGTTACTCTATCAAAATTTATTGAGCAGCAACTGTGTGCCTAACACTGGGAATAGACAACAAATGGGCATGATCTCTGCCCTCATGAGCTTACAGTCTAGCAGCCAACCGGAAAATTATATCCATAATTTTAATATTACAATTTTTATAAGTGCTCTGAAACATGCTTGGTGGTAAGAGAAGATTTGACAGAAAGTCTTGACCTTCACTGAGAAATCAGAAAAGGTCTCCCTAAGAAACATTTAGGATCAGGTAGGGGGCAAATGGAAGGAAGTGCACTGCAAGCAGAAACAGCTCTGAAGCAAGAAGACATTTAATGAACTGAAACCCAACCAGTGTGGCGAAAACATAGGGAACAAAGAGGAATGATGCAAGATGAGGTATACAAGGTAGGCAGAGGCTGATTTATGCAAGGTCTCTGAAGTTAGGGCTTTATTCCAAAAGCAAATGGAATCCACTAAGAATCTGAACAAGGAAATTTAGATGTTTAGGTTTTTCAGAGCTCGCTCTTGACTGCTATATGTGGAGGACAGAAGTGGAAATGGAAGAACTGGTTAGGAAGTTTCCACAGCACTCTACACAGATCTAATGATAATTTGGAGAAAAGGTGGATTCCAGAGCTACTTAGCAGTTAGAATCTACTTGGAGTAACTGAATGTGTGAGAAGAGGGATGTGTTTCTGGCAATAGGTACTGAATGAAGGAGACTCGGAAGGAGGGACAGGTTTGGACAGATCCCAAAGGCATAAGCCCTACAGCTCGCATAGGTCCACAGCAACAGCATAACTTTGGTTCTCAAGTAGCTGAGGGTTTAATTGAGCCAACAAGAAACACATGAAAAAATTGCAAAGCTGATTAAACAATTCAGATAATTCATGGATTGTTGCATTATATGGGACTGAATAGAAGCTCTCAGTCTCACAGTGTGTTGAGATACTGCTGAAGCCAAAACAGATAGCTCCACCTTTGTCCATGCCTTTCACAGTCTGCCCTTCCGAAAACGCCTATGTAGCCTACCCAGTATCTCACAGGGGCCACCTTTCTTTGCTCTGGGCCCTGGTGCCCCCTGCCAGGAAGAAACACTATGTCCTCTCTGCTTTTTTTTTTGCCTGCTACTATTAGGAAACTCACCTGTTATTCTCATTCTCCCCTGCTTAAGTTAAATGAGACCAAATTTGGCCACTGCCCCCGATGGTGGTTCTCTTTTGGACACCAAGAGTTTTCTGACTGACTTAGCTCCTCTCTTCACATTACCCCTGTCAAGCCCCCTCTTGGAGAGTCAACATCTTGAAAAGTCAACCCTTTCTTCCTCACCCTCCCTTAGAGGCACAGGCCCATCATGAATATACTGTGGCATTTGCCTCCTTTTTGCTCCTGCATCCAAAATGTCCCACTCTGAAGGCCCTTTCCCTACTCAGGTTTTTCCTGGAATCAGTATATTCCCACCTCTTTGCCTCAAGAAAACCAGAAGAAAAATTTTGCTATGGGACTAACCAGGAAGTAGCCTCAATAACTATTGCTCAGCTGACACTTAGCTTTCCCTGCCTCCTCTCTGACACTGCAGACCTTTGCTAACTCCCTTCCAAAGATAATAACTGCAGAAAAAATGGCTGACTACACAGTAGTCCTATAGCTTCCCATTGCACAATGAGCCTTGGACATTGAAATATTCCCTTTCTATGAAAAGAACATGGACTTTGGAATTGGGCAGACTGTGTTTATATCCTGGTTACTAAGTGTGTCTTTTGCTATTAAATCTTGCTAAGCTTCAAAAGTTTTATCTGTAAAATAGTGGTAATGGCATCCATCTCATGGGGTAGTTCTATTAAACAGGGTGTATAAGCATATAGCATAATGCCTAGCCTGAATTACCTGGTACCCATTCACTTCCTTTCTTCTCTTTGGATTTTAGCTGCTAAATACTATCCAGAAGGGAGATAAATCAGTTTTATCTGGCCAGTGATAGACATTTCCTATTCCTGTCTTTGTAAACACCATCTTCCTGTAGCCATCCACTTCCATTATTGCCAAAGTTCTCCTGACCCTCATCGTTGTGTAGGACTTCTCTTTCTCTCACTATCAAAAAGTTCTGCCTGAGCTCTATTTATCCTCTTCTATATCTTCCAAGATACTTCATCTTGTATCATTTAAAAAATTTAATTAACTTCTAGCATTCTCCCTAACTTTCTTAGAGTAAATTATAATGGACCTGGGGAATAAGATCTTTATACTTCAGAAGGGCATGGTAAGCACAGAGTAGAATGGAGATAGTAGGTCCAGACACCTTCTCCCTCCTCTTCCCTACCTCTTTTCCTACAAGGCACAGAAACAGCCAAACTCAAAATAAGTCTTGGTCTACATGAGCATATATCTTCTTTCCTATAACTCTGTGAGGTCATCATTGAAGTACAGCAATATTGCAGGTATGTGGAGTGTACCATCCATATTGAGATAGTCAAATTCTTCCTCCTCATACCGGATCCCATTCTCTTCCAGGGTATAGTCCATGTTCAGGTTCTTCCCTTCATATTTCCATGTGTAGCTGGCAGCATGTACATTATAGGGGAGATAGCGGTGTAGGATTTCCCACATTGATTCCAGAGCCCCCACCTGGAGAAGATGAAAGCACCTCACCCCCCAAATTCTGGCTGGAACACACACACACATACACACATCTCCCTCCCCACACACACACATACACACATCTCCCTCCCCACACACCCCCTCTCTCTTCCCCTCTCCACCGCCCCCCCTCACTCTCTCCAAACAAAGGCCTGGAACCGAAAAGATGATATGGCTGGGATCAGAGTGCCTCTCTTGGCAGATAACAGCTTCAGGCACTCTACAGTCCAAGAAATGAAGTTGGAGCTCCAGCATGCAATGAATGGCTCCAAAGTCCTACCTATCTTTATGGCAGCCATTTCTAATAGATGGCCCTAAAAGGTCAAGGTCATCACCCCATAACCTCATCCTACAATGGAGTCGCCTATTAAGTCCATTTGCAATAGCTATACAGAACAACAGCATGTAAGAGCTTCCAAGAACCTCCAGCACCAAGATGCATGAACTGGGGTTGTGAAGAAGTTTCTTGTACCCTGTGACTCAGCCACTCCTCGAATTCCTAACCCTAGGGATTTAGGTGGTCTGCTTTCTCGGCTGCCCTTAAAAGGGTAGGAAATGCAGCTCCCACCGGTTTGGGAAAGCTGATGGCCTGAAGATAGGCTTGGAGACTTGTTGGGATTCCCAGTTGCTTCTAACCTGCCCCCAGGCACCAGTTCTCACCTCCAATGTGTGCTCCTGCGACGTAAGCGTGTTAATGATACGGATGTTCCGGGTCTTGGCGGACAGCCGCCCCACCTCGTAATGCGACCCCTGCCACCAGGGTGTCCCGAAATCATTGGCCCAGTCGGAACGAGGCAGCTGAGGCGGAATGTGCAGAAAGCGGCCCCGGGGGGTGCGGTATCTCAGGCAACCTGTCAGCGGATCTATGTGCTTGCGGATCTTTAAAGGGAGATGTGGGGGAGTGGTGGGAACAGTTACTATCACGGGCTCTGGCTAGCCCCCTGGTTTTCCTCCCATCCCTGCTTTCCAGTGCCCCTCCCCCAACACCAGGTTCCTGCAGAACTCACGTCTCTGGTCTTTGGATCAAACCAGTGGCTGATGTCCTGGCCCGCAACTTCCACGATGGGTTTCAGCAGCAGGTCTCCTGGGTAGGAGCAGCCGCTGTCAATGCTAGCCACCCAAGAACCAGGCACCCCAAACACACACCCTGATGCTGGCCTAAAGTGTGGCCTTACCCTTGTATTCCTGTACCAATGGCGTTAGGTCGTACACGTATCCCAGGTAAGACACCCAGAGGTCTTCCGGCTGGTTGTGTTGGGCCACCTCAGCCGGCGTGAAATATCGACGCTGAAAATGCTCAAAGTCTGGCCCGGCCACTAGGCCCCGGCGCTGCATGGTTCGCGCTCTGTTAGTTGCCGGCTCCTTTAAGTGGTTTCTTCGCTGCTCAGCACGTATTCACTACAGCTTCCTCCCTCTTGTCCAGGAGCTAAGGTGAGCGCGTTTATCCGCTGACATGGAAACCATTGTCCTTTTCCAGCCACCGTCCTCTGAGATCAAATGTTATGTGGGCAAAGAGGGACTTGGGTTCATGGGAAACGTAGTCTGATTCCCGCTTTCAAGTAATTGACTTGCGTCTGCAGGCGTTCTAGGGGGGAACGCGAACACAGTTTTAATTCAGAGTAGCCTGGACTACAGCGGATATTTTGAACAGACTTTCCCGAAGTTGTGCGATTATGAAAAAAGATATTCTTGCTAAATTTCAGGGTTCTTAGAGGATATTTAAAACCTAGAGAGGTAAAATTTCTCGCGATATCTTAAGACATCTCGTGTAATAGGCCTAAGTAAACTACGGCGCTTCAGTAGAAGACCGCGAGATCTCTACAGCTGCCGAGGAGAGAGAGCAAGAGAGGTGATCTCGCGAAAGAAAAGGTCAGGGGCGCTCGCGAGATCTCAGACCACCGGATCCGAAAGGTTCTTAAGTTGAAGGGCCTGGAGACAGCCCCGGGGCAAATGGCCGGAGCTGGACCGACCATCCTGCTACGAGAGGAGAATGGCTGTTGCAGTCGGCGTCAAAGCAGCTCCAGCGTTGGGGTTAGCGCGGCCTCGGGTTCCGAGATTGAGGGGCAGTCGGGAGCAGGATCGAGGGGGCGGGGGGATGGAGGGGGAACTGCAGCTCCCGGCAGCCTTTAGGATGCGTGTGAGCGCCGTGCGGGTTGTCGGGAGCTGTGGTTCCTTGGGCTGGCAGCAGCCGGGGAGGTGCGGTCTGAGCGCATGTCCCGCCCCGCGCAGGACTCAGACGGGGAGCGCGAGGACTCGCCGGCTGCGCGTGCCCGGCAGCAGCTGGAGGCGCTGCTCAACAAGACTATGCGTATTCGCATGACAGATGGACGGACACTAGTCGGCTGCTTCCTCTGCACCGACCGCGACTGCAATGTTATCCTGGGCTCAGCGCAGGAGTTCCTTAAGCCGTCGGGTCAGTGCCCTGGAAATGCGGTGCAGCCTCACGCAAGGCTTTTCACCTTTAGTGCCTGCTGCACCCCTTATTTTCTGGGGCTAGAAGTGTTTGCTCAGATGGGGCGGGACCGACGATAGCCTGCCTCCTTGATGCTCTGACTCTTCTTTCCAGATTCCTTCTCTGCTGGGGAACCCCGTGTGCTGGGCCTGGCCATGGTACCTGGACACCACATCGTTTCTATTGAGGTGCAAAGAGAGACCCTGGCGGGGCCTCCCTATCTCTGATCACTATCTCGCACGCCTTTCAGACTTAATTAAACGTGTAACTGAAGTGGCCTGTGTGTGTGTAGATGAGTTGCCCCGGCAGGGATCACACACCCCATCCCTAGAGGGGAGGTTTATATGAAGTCCCAAGTAGTCATCCCATCTTCCACAACCTGGAGGTCCAGAGGTGCCAAAAATTCCCTCAGGTTTGGGGGTGGGAATGGGCAACAGGCTGATTTTGACTAACAAGCCCCAGGGTGGATCCCTCCATCTTCCCTCCCACGCTGCTGCTCCAGAATTGTGGCGGGAGGGGGTGTCATCCTGCTCCGGAAGCCCCATTGTTTCCCTCTCCGGCCTGGCAACACCGAGTTCCTCTAAGCTGGGGTCAGAGAACGGGCTTAGGTCCCCAAGGGGCACAGGGCAGGGGACAAAGGCCAAACCCTCTCCACTCTATTGATGGGAAGGTGACTTTGGGGTCAGGGACAGAGCTCTGGGGTCTGGCCAGGAAGAACAGGCTAATGCGATAAGGGAAGGCCAGGAGGCCGAAGGATGCTCCCATCTGCACATGTAAGCCACACACCCAGTCCCCTGTTGTTTCCTGCTCCTGGGCACAGGGAAGGAGTGATAGGATTTGTGCTACCCACCCTGTTCACCAGATCCCAAGAGCACGTTCAGTTCATTATTTATTGATGTGTAATCATTCCTCCCCCTCCAAACTCACCCACCAGTCGGTAAATACTAGAGGAGCTGTACTGGAAAAGGAGGGCACCTGCAGGGCACCAGCGAGGTTTAGTTGTCCTGTTCACAAGGTAGGGGTGGGGAGAGGGGTTTTTTGTGCAGGGTCCAGCCCAAATGTTCCGGATTCAGATATGGGTTGTGAGAGGAAAGGGTTTTCCATAGTGTGGCAAATTTTCACCAACACTGGGTCCACAGATGTTGCTGTTTGCCAAGGGGATGCTAGGACCCGGCTAAGGCAGGGGTGGGGGCAGGATAGGTCGGGAGACGTCCCCAGGCTTCAAGTCCTTGGGTCAACTGAAAGGGAGATTAGTCATCAGTATTTTTGACTCGAGGGTCCTCAAACCCAGACCTTTCCAGATGTGGGAACGGCCTGGGACCCTGGTGAGGCCCGGATTTGCCGCGGCTGCGGGCTGCGTCGGCGCCGATAGATGGCTCGGCTGTAGGGCACGAGGCAGTCGGCCAGGCGGAGGCGCAGGCAGAGGCGGCGGTAGCTGGCCAGGGCAAGCACGAGCAGCGGCACAAGGAGCAGGAATCCAGTGACCAGCAGGGCCGTGAAGCCTGGGTCCCGCAGGTGCGCGGTACAAGGGGGTGCCTGGGAGCGCAGGAACTGTGGGAGAAGACGTGTCAGGCCCAAGCCGAACAGCCCCGGCGGGGAGAAAGTTGTAGCCCATAGTCCTCACCACCGCTATCACCACATACACCCACATTCACACGTACAACCCAGGGTGCACGCTCACCTGGGAGTGACAGAGGAAGCCGAAGCCTAGCATGGTGACAGCGGGTAGCAGGATGGTCCCCAGCACCAGCGCCAGCAAGAGAAGATTGAACGCAGCCACCAACAGATTCTGGGCGGTGACCAGCACAGCGCAGGCCCAACAGTCCAGGGGGTCTCGGGGCTCTGGGCCGCCGGGAAGCGGTCGCTGCACCCCGGGGATATCCGCCATGGCCTGCCTGGCTCCCGCCTGCTTCGGACGTGGCCCTTATAGCCGTTTTTCCTGCCCCTCCCCCGGCCCGGCCTCTCCCCACCCCCCTTATCCTGGAATGCGGCTCCTGGAGTAGGCACCCCCCCCTTCCCCCCCCCACCCCACCGCATACGCTGGAGAGGACCAGAACTCTGGACATTCCACAGGCGCCTCCAGGGAGGGGGTTCACTCTGGCCAGGGTCTGTGCAGTCTTTTGCCATCAATCACCAGCTTGTAGCCAGCCCCCCTTTCCAATACTCTCCCTGCTATTTACCAGCACATTATCAAGAGGATTTTTTAAATTTTATTTTTAATATTAATATTCTCACACAAAAATCACCGAAAATAGGGGTAGGATTGGGAAGACCCCTCTGCCTCAAGGGCAGAGAGACAGTGCAGTGCGAGGGGGCGGGACTGTAAACCCCCCAACCCTCCGCAGCCCCAGCGTGGAGGAAAAACCGACAAAATATAAAGCCCCAGAGAAACTCACCCTGGGGTGTCCCTGCCCCAGGGAGGCCCTGGCCCTGGGCTGTTTCACGATTTAAAAAAAGGGAGGGGCGAAGGAAAAGATCCTGTTTTTTAAATTGGCCGGGGCTGGGAAGGACGGGGTTCCTTCTCCTCATAGTTCTTTCTTTAAAACTTTAAATTTTTTTTATTTTATTTATTTTTTTACAAAATACCATTTCAGTTCCCACTTCTTCCCCTACAGTACAGGAGTCGCTCACCCTCAGGTGGGGTTGGGGTCGGGTTGGGTCGGGGGACTGGTCCGAGAAAGTGCAGGACATAGGGGAGGGGAGCGGGTTTGAGCACCATGAGAACCCGGCTGGAGCCACGGGCGGGCGGAGACCGGACGGCCCGGACACACACTGGCGCAGGGAGAGCCTGGCGGCGGGCGGTCCCTGGAGGGGCGAGCGGGATGGCTTGGGGGTGCGGGAGGTCGGGTTTTCCCAAAAATGAATAAATAGAGGTGAGTGGGACTGTTATAAATTAAAAACAAAACAAAAAGAAACAAAAAACAAAATACAAATCATAACCAAGTGAATAAACAAAGACATGTACAGGGGTCACAGCTAGCATTGGAAGTAAAAAAGGAGGTCCTGGGGGAGGGGTAAAGCCCATAGAAAGAATCTCATTAAAAACCTCGGCTGCCGTAACGTCTATGTACATACGCGAGCCGCGTGCATCTGCGCCGGGCGGCGGCTGGCAGGCGTGAGGGAACCCGTATGTGACCCCCGCCGCCGCCGCCGGAGCCTGGTCCTTGTGTCTGTTGCTAAAAAGGCCAAAGTCGGTGAGGGGGAGGCGCTGGTGGGCGAGGGGCTACCAGCCTCCTCCCCTCAGTCTCCCATTTTTTTCGTTTTTTCCTCATATTTGTTAAAAAAAAAAAATTTTTTCTTAATAAATTAAGTGAAGGGGAGCTGCCAATGGGTGGAAGGGCTGGGCCCGACCCCCTTCCCGGCCAGAGGCGGGACCTAGGTCCAGCCCAGGCGTGTGCTGGTGGCCCCGCAGCGCCCGGCTGGCGGGCAGGTGGGCGGGGCATCCGGCCTTATCGCGATGTGCTGGCTGCTGCCTGTGGGGAGAAAGCGGGCGGGGTCTCAGGGGCAGGCATAGGTTGGCCCACCACAGACCGTCCCCTGAGTCCCCTGAGCACCTCTACGGTCCCCGCTGGGTCCCCGCCCGCACACCCAAGCCTGGGCCTCACCAGCGTGAAGGCGTCGTAGGCCTGCGCCAGCTCCTCGGTGCGGTACTGCTCCAGCACCACCACGCCCTGGAGCCCCGCGCTGCGGCGCCGGGCACAGGCCTCGCAGTGCACCAGATATGTGTTTCGACTGCCGTTCTCACTCGTCACGAACAGTATATTGAACACCTCCACCTGGAACAGGGAGCAGGGGCAGTCATCAGGAGGTGGACCCCTAGGAGAGCCTTCCTCTGGGGAAGGAGGGGGAGAGCCCAACCCACTCACGTCGCACTCGTTGCAGTAGTAGGCGGGTTCGTCCTTGACCCGGCCCTGGTAGGCGATTTTCTTTCCCGCCCGCACCAGGCTCTCTCGTTGCACCTGGCAGTGCTTCATGGACTGCAGGAGGCAGAACCTGCATGTGGGGCGAGTCAGTAGTGAGGTAGGGCTGCAGGCGTGGTGGTGGTGTCGGAAGGTCAGGAGCCCACACCTACAGGACAGGGCTTTCCCATTTCATGCCCAGGTCACACCTGAGCATCTAAAACAGCTTACAGCTCTTTTATTTATTTATTTATTTATTTATTTATTTATTTAGTCTATTTGGACCACTGGAAAATAAAGCTCCTCAGAGCAGGGACTTTGTCAGGTACCCCATCATAGTAATACTGCAGGTGCATGGTAAAATGTGGAAAGGATGGAGAATAGGGTAGCATTCAACAGGCAGAACAAGAGTAGGACCAGGTAGGTGGAGAGAGACTCCCTCCCGAATAGAACCCTCACTTGATCATCTTGAACAAGTCGGGGTCACTGATTTTGACGGTGCGAGCCACGTTCCAGGACACATGAATCATGGGCACAATGGATTTGACATTCTTCACCTCGTTCCACTCATATCGTTCCAGGGCCAGCTGGTACTGATAGGCTGCGGGCCAGAGGACGTCACAGGATTCTCAAATAGCCCCCAGCCACTTGAACCCCAACCACTTCCCTCGCAGCTGGCTGCCCTCCTAGCCACCACCTCCACCCCAGCCCGCTACATGAGGCTCCACCCCCTCACCAGCTGAGTGGTTCTGTGCCCCACACTCTCACCGGTGAGAGGCCCCACATTCCAGGCGATATTGTTGCACCAGCCAGTGGCCTGCACCCAGTGCACGGTCCCTGCATTAATCCACACGAGGTCTCCAGGGCGCTGCACGAAGCGGTACACAGGGATATTGGAAGCATAGAGGTCATCCAGGATTGGCCACCAAGAACCTGTCAGGTAGTCCACGCCATGCCTGCGGAGTGGCCATAGGGTCAGATGGAAATCTGGGGGCCCAGGCACATGACATGAGGGGTGGATCTAGTGGGGGCTAGGGCAGAGCGCACCGGTCACAGAAGGCGCTGATGGTCTCCCAGTAGTGCTCGTGTACAGCGAACCACTCGCAGTCACCTGGCCCTATGTTGATGTTGACGGAGCAGAAGTTGTTGTTCTCTTGGTGACCTGCAGGGGGCGACAGAGATTGGAATGGCTGACAGCCTGCTCTCCACCAGCCAGCCCTTTGGCCCTCACTGGCTGACCAAGCAGCGGGATACCAGCCCCGCCCCCGCGCACTTCCCGCACCTGGAGTTCGGCTGCCAGGGACCTTCATATACAGCTGCACGGTATTCATGCCCAGAATGGTATGGCCCACGTGACTCAGCATGTTGCCAGTGGATGTTACCCGCATGAAAGCGGGCAGCTTTAACAGCTCCTGCAGTTGGGGCTTCCACCTGCGGAAGTAGGCAACAGATATGAGAGGCTACCCCTCTCTGCAGATCCATTAGCACTCCTACCCCTGCTTTACTAGCCTCAGGTCCACTGACCGCTTGGCATCAGACAGGTCGATGTTGGTGCCAAATTTGATAATATGATGGTTCTTCGGATCTGGTGTGCTGCTGTGGGGGAGAAGAGCACTGGTTGGTGGAGAAGCAGAGGGAAGGGAAGGAATCATAAAAGGAAGGGGCATATTGTACCATACCTAGGAGGGGTTCCTGTGGTGCTGTCTGGTTCCTCGGACTCTTCATCCTCACTCTCCTTTTCCTCCTGCTTGGCCACAGGGGTAGGCAGGCCTGGATCAGCCACTCTCCAGGAGCCCTCTGGCCACAGCCCCACTCCAAAACCCCTGATCTTGTACCCCTGCTGCCCCATGTTCGCCCCTCACCTGCAGGGACTCCTGGAAGGACGAGGCCTGGTACTGTGCATACTTGGCAATGGTGGTGTGGGAACGGGAGCTTTCACAGGGCCAGATCTGTCGCGTGCCCGTCAGATCCCAGTTCTCATCTGAGGGCTGCTGTACCTGGGTGCGTACCTCCACGGTGTGTTCACCACTTGCCTCCACCAGTGTCTTGGTGGAGAAGAGGCCCAAATCTGCAGGGGAGGGCCAAGCAGGGCGTTGGAGCAAAGACAGAAGGCAGGGAGCGAGGACCAAACTTACCCTGTCCTTTCTTACTCTTCAAGTTTCTGACAGGCTGGACATAGGCTTCACAGAGGTCAACCCAGGAGAAATAGTCAAGAACCGCAGACCAACACAAAGCTGGGATTATCAGCCATCACCAACCCTCTCTCCCACTGCTATTCTGAGCCTCGGCCCCTCCACTGAGTCCTCATATATGGCATGAGACCATATATGCACAGCGCCTGGCACATTGTAGGTGCTTAATGAATGGCATTTAAAGTTATTGGGTCCAATCAAAGATTTAGTCAAATGAAAGCCTAGAATGTGCTTTTAGTAACTCAGTAAGAGAAGGGAAAATATGTGAGAGTAGAGAAGACTATGGGTATACAGAAAACAAGACGGATTTCTATATTGCTATATGGTTCCCTCTAGTTTTCTATGTTTGAAATTTTGCATGATAAAGATTGAAAAAAAAAAAAGCCCCAAACTTTGGATCTTCAGGGGTTCTCTACATTCTGTAATCTTTTCTTCCTTAATAACTCACAAAACCAAAAGTAACTCTAACCAGGCCTTGATATATATATATATATATATCCCTTTCCCATCTGCCTACTGCTGGAAACAGATAGATGGAAGAAAAGCCTGAGGCCAGGTGACCAATCACTCAGAGCACGCTTCAAATATGGCCCACTGAGGAAAGCTCTCTATAGCCACTGGGTTTTCAAATGTAGGGGCTCTCAGAGGGACCCAAAGCTCCTAGATCCTTGCAACCCTCCTCGACCTTTCTGCCCCACACACTCACTGAGCCGCAGGGAACCTGCCAGTCCCCTGATCACGGTGATGGGATTTCGAGGGTCTGTACAGAACTGCAGCAGCACCGGTGAGAAGGCGTCCCGTTTGCTCTCCAGCTGAGGGACAACCAGGAAATAAGGCTGGATCAGAGCCCTGTCTCAGGCTCAGAGCACCCCCAACAACTCCCAGCACTTGTCTTAAAACTCTCTGGCAGGGGCACACATACATAGATGCTGGGTGTGGGTGGGTTGAGTTTTTCCCGCGGTAGCTTCTCCTCAGTGTTGATCTTCGGTTTCACAGACTGGGTGGGGGAAAGGTAGGACTCTCGAAACTTCCCTTTCACCTTGGCATTCCTGTGGGAAGACAATGAAATGGAAGAAATAGGGTGATAGGGGAAAGGAGCCGCCTAGCAGGCCAGGTCAGCAGCCTCGTGGGTGACAGTCCCTAACTCACTTGCTGGCACGCACGACATCAGCAGCACAGTGGCTAATAGTAAGGTCCGCCATGCGCAGCCTCCGTTCTTCCACTTCAGAGGCAATGAAGGTCTCCTTGTCACCACTCTCTACCTTGATAAGCCGGATCTTCAGCTCCTTGGGGGGCCCTTCACTAAGTGAGCGCAGCTTTAACATGTCAGCCCGGCTGACACCTGGTGGCCCTGGAGCTTCTTCCCGAGTCTTCTTCCCAGGAACAGGAGCTGAAGCCGATGTGGGCTGGGCAGAGGGTGCAGGAGCTGGTGGAGGAGCCGGAGCTATGGGTGGCTTGGCCTTGGAAGCCCCACCAAGATCAGGCCGGGCCTTCTCACGACCTTGGATCTCCTCACTCTGCAGGTCCAGGTTCCCTAGCACCCGGCGGCTCTTTTCTTTGGGGGTCTTGGCCTTTGCCCTGCCCTCACGGGGCCGCCAACCCACACTGTCCTTACAGGCTCGCCTGTGCCGCCGGTGCTCCTTCTGGTGCTCCTTCTGCCGCCTTTTGCTGCTACCTGGTCCTGCTGCTGCCACTGCTCCACCACTCTCCTCCTTGGCCTGGGCAGGAGGCAGCAGTCGCTCAGTCCCACTGTCCACTGGGTCTGTGGAGTCCACTGGGCCTCCTGGGTCTGTGGCACTCCGACCCACCCGCTCCACAAGGGTCTCACAAGCCCGACTGATCTCTTCTAGCACCTCAGACTCAGAGCGCACAGGGGGCAGAGGAAGGGGTGGGGGTGGCGGTTCGGGGGTCATGGGGCCCAGGGCTGGGTCTTCACCGGCCCTGCACTCCCGGGCCCAGGGCCCGCTTGAGGTAGAGAACTGAGATGACGAGGAAGCGGAAGGCTGTGGGGAGCCCTGGGCGCTAGAGGCCGCTGAGGTGGGCGGCGGGGCTGTAGCACCTGATGGGGGACTGGAGGAATACTGAGTGGTGGGCAAGGGTCCAGCCTGGGTAGAAACAGCTGCTCCAGTCCCCCGGTAACAGTACTTTTGTCCCTCCAGCACAGAGGCCAAGGATTTGAGCAGGCTGGCCGGGCTGGCTGGTGGGGGTAGTGGGGGTGGCGGCGGCTGTGGCTGGGGGGGTGGAGGGAACTTGGCTAGTGGTGGTGGTGGTGGTAGGGCTGGTGGTGGCTTCTTCTCCTCTTCTTGGGTGGCTGTGGTGGTGGCGGTGGTGGCAGCAGTGGTGGTTGGGGCTGTGTCAGTGGGGAATGGAGACTGCAGAGAAGCAAAGGACTCCTTCAGGGGGGGCGGGGGAGCTACGCCTGCTTCCTGTTGCTGCTGCTCCTCTTCCTTGCGAATGGATTCATCCAGCATCTTCATGATGTTAGCCAGCCCATCAGGTAGGATCTTAAATTCAGCTGGCTCCTCAAACTGGTCCTCCAGTGGGGTAGGGGGAAAATCAAACAGTCGTGCACTTCGGGCAGGCAGCTCCCCAACCCTTGGCGGCACGGACTGGGGGGCTTTATTCAGGGGGCCTGGGGATGGCCCTGGCCCCGCCTCGGGGGTCTTTGGGAAGGAGACCCTGGGCCGAGGGCTCTCCGGGTGCCTGAAGCTTCCTGAGGTATTTTGGTGGCAAGAGGAGGGAGGAGCTGGAGGCAGGGCAAGAGTAAGGGGTGCAAGAGGTGGGTCCTGGGGGCTCAGTGTTGGGCTAGGAGGTCGGGGGAGAGGGTCCATACTTCTGGCCAAATACGGAGGTGGGGGGAAAGACACAGGCCCCGTAGGGCTGCTGCTGTGGTTGCCATTGTTGTTGCTGCTGCTGGTGGTTGGGGGAGTGGGAGGGGTGTGCGAATCCTGAGTGCCCACAGAAAAACGGGAGGCAGGAGGCCCTAAGAAGCCCTCACGGTGGGGGAGGGGTGGTGGAGGAGGGCGGGGGCGTCCCTCAGCCCCAAAGAAGACCTCCTCTAAGATCTCTCCATCCTCACGAGCTGACCGGCAGGCTGGGCCCTTCAGCCAGGCAGAGGGGTGTGGGGGGCGTAAGAGGCGGGGACAGGGGGGTGGAGGAGGTGATGGGGGGCCAGGTGGCAGGGACAGGTGGGGAGTGGCAGCGGGAGCTGCCAGGAAAGGTTTCCGACTGCTATGTGCCGAGGGCCCCAGGCGGCCTTGGTGAGAGGAGACCTCCAGTGCAGACGTTTGGTAATGATCAGCGCTGGGCTGCAAGTAAAGGAGGGAGGTAATCAGAGGGCTGCTTGAGCCAACTCAGACAAGCTCCCACAGACTTCCCCACTCTACCCTTCACCTGCGGTCATCACTCACAATGCCTGGGCTCGGCTCCATGCCCCGGAGACCAGTGTTGCTGCTGCTGCTGCTGCTGCTGCTACTGCTGCTGGTGGTGGTACCGGGGAGGCCGGGGGGCCGGGAAGGGGCGTAAGGCACGCAGGCGGTGGTTGCTGCTGGTGAAACGCTGGAGTCCATCCGCGACCTCTGAACTCTGCTCTCTCTAAGGTCACTTCCGGGGGGACGGGTGGCAGGCGGGCAGCCATGGCTCTCTGCTCCTGGGGGGCGGGGGCCTGGGCCTGGGGCTGCAGCCGGGACCAGCCGATGGCCAGGAGGATGTGCAGTGTAGGCTGGAGCTGGGTATGGATATGGGTGAGATAGCGAGTGCCGCTGCTCCTACAGGAGACAAATGAGGACACTGAATGAAGAATGGAAAACATAAGCACTTGCAGGTAAAAGATGAGGGGCAATAGATAGGTGCTTACCTGGCGCTCTGGGGGTGCTGAACCCTTGCGTTCGGGGCCCCAGGTATCTCCATGCATGGTACTCCACAGCCCTGGTTTGTTCAGCTGAAATGGAGGACTGGTGGCTAGGCCAGGCAGGGGTGGTGGTGGTGGTGGTGGTGGCGGCGGCGGAGGCGGTGGCGGTGGTGGTAACGGTGGTGGAGGCAGAGGCAGCCCTGGGGGAAGGCCAGTCTAAAAGAAAAAAGGGTATAAAAATCCTATTCCTTGCCCTAGTCTTCCTGCTTGCTGCCTGCCTGCCCCCATACAACCATACCTGCTCAGAGTTGCAGCCTCTCCTGCGCTTGCCTCCAGGGCTGAGGCCCTCCTCCCCTGAGGGGCCTGAGAGTGCTGCAGGAGGCACAGGCTGCACCACTGGGGGTTCAGCGGCTCGCTTCACTGGGGGACCCCCTCGCTTGGACCCATAGTTCCGCTTGTGCTGAGGACAAAAAGAGAGAAGAGAGAATGGCACAGGTGCAGACCTGGCCTGGCCCTCCTCCCTAGGTCACCCACCCGCAGCCTCACCTCAAGGTGCAGCAAGTTCCATACTTGCTCCAGGGGTGGCAGGACCTTGGCTCGATGTTGGCAGGAACCAGCATGAAAGTTCCAGAGCTGGGCCTGGAGAGGTGGGGGAATGGTGCAAGGGACAGGACAGAAGCAGGCATTAGATGAGGGCACTGAGTCAGAAAGCACAATCCTAGCTTCTAATGTCCTGCCTTATCCCACCTGCTGTAGTCGGCCAATGCGGGGCCCCAGCTCAGCCAAACTTCCTCCATATCGAAGAGCGCTGTGGTAGCAGCGTATGGCCTCTTCACTGTCATGCTCTGACTCGTACAGCTGCCCAAGCTGCTCCCACAGGCCTGGTTGGGCTGGCTCCCGGAGCAATGCCTGCACACAGCCATGCAGGGATTCCAGCTTCCCATGGAGGGGTCTTGGGGTGGGTGTCCTGTAGAGCATAAGGAATTGGGGGTGGTCAGGCTTGGGGAAACTCTTTCAAAGACCCAGCTTTACCTCTCATCCCTACCACCTTTGAATCCTCACTCACCCTGGAACATAATACGGTTTGTTGGGGTGCCCAGAGCTACTGCCATGTGAAGGGGGTAGGGGAGCAGAGAGTGGGGGCTGCCCAATGCTAGAAGAACACCTGGAGAGAGAAGGTGTCTGTTAACGTACATCAAGATGGAACAGCTGTGTCCTTGTCTAGGAAGGAGGTGACTGGGGCAATAAGAGAAAGAAGCTGAGGATTACACTGAGGCCCACAGAATGGCACAAAACCCAAAGGATGACAGAAATTGAGGGGTACAAGAGATTGGAAGACGAGTTCCTGGAGACACAGAGATGACCCAAGTTCTCACCTGCCTCCAGGCAGCCATGCGCTACGAGGAGGGGGATGGGGCGGGCAGGAGCTCCAGGCCCCAGCACAGCTCAAGCCCCCAAGGGCAAAGGCTTCCCGTGCAGTGCGGGCCCCTGGAGGGTCCACTGCCCGATGCATCCAGCCTGAGTCAGGGAGAAGAGATTATGGTCTTACTGGGGGCATAGCCTGAGCTGCCTGTGTACACACAGACAACCCAGCCCAAGCCTTGCCCTTACCAGGTCAGCAGTGGCCCCAGGAGCCCTGGAGATAGGGCACGGCCCCTGCCCCAGCTCTCTGGGGCAATGGTCCCACTCCAGCCGCTCTGACAGGAGAGCCCACTGTCCCCAGATGGCCGCCCAGGGGCTTTCACAGCCAATTCTACAGAGAGGAGGAGGCAAAGAAGTGAGGTGAGCTAACCAGCACATAGTAGGGGCCCAAGGGCTAGTCTGGCCTGACTGCGGCACCCATAGGTCTGTTATCTGAGCAGGGCGTCTGGCCTTGGCTTTCCCTGAGAGAAGGCCCACCGGACCTAAGGAGCCCCTAAGAAGCCCAGGAGAGCGGCTAGGGGCTGAAACGAGTGGCACGGAGCCGGATGGCCAGTCCGGAGGCAGTAGCAGCTCACCCAGCCTCGGTGGGAGGGTCCTCTCACAGCGTCGGCGAGCTCCAGGGATCCGGCCAATCACAGGACTTCCTCTCTACCCAGAAAGCCAATCATCACCCGCGTCTCCGCCTCAGTAACAGCTTGCCTGGGACCAATAGAAGCGAGGTTAGCCAGGCTGCTGCCGGCCCAGGGAGGAGGGGCAGCGGAGCCGGTCAGACGGGCTTGGCCCCGGGTGACCCCGACATGACCCGGCGGCTCCTACCTAGGGTCTCCATCTCGGACCTGATACTCAGGCCGGCTGGGCAAGCGGGGCTGGTGACCCGTTTAGGTGAAGGCGACAAGTTGTACACCCGGGAGGGCCTGGGGAATGGCGCCCCCCGCAAGTTCCACGCACCCACAAAGCCGCCAGTCCTCCCCGCTAGTCTGCCGAAGAAGCCTCCTGCCAGACCGCCGTAAGACTGACGGACGGCAGACAGATGTACAACGCAGACAAAGGCGTCGCTTCCCATCCTCATTTCACCTAGCCCAGTGCCTGACCTCCCCACTCCGAGGGCGCCTTGGTACCGCTCAGGCTGGCCAGTCACGGCGACTTCTACGGCACCCAAACCCGCCCGCGCCGCAATTTGAGCCCTACGCCTGACACTGTCTCAAACCACGGTCAAGCCCCCAGCCTCACACCCAGTACCTTCAGCTCCTCCACTTCTGGTTCTCTAGGTCTTCAATAACAACCGACCCCCCAAACCAAAACCCCCTTTGAATACCCCAACTTCTGAGAAGTCGCGCACCACGGTCCGGAGTGGCCCCTCTCTTGTGGCTCTAGTATCCTCTATGCCCTTCCCTGCCGGGGCCACGCGGTTCCCCACGGCCCACGTGGCCCCCGCCCCCCCAAGGGAGGGGGGATTTCGGGGGTTGCCCGTGACGTGGCTACTTGCGCAGCGGAAGCGGCGTGTGTAAGTATACGGGGGGGGGTCCTTAGGGAGGGAGGAGGGCGGGGCCCGACAGGCGGTGACATCACCCTTGTCCCACTCTCACCGCCCACTCCCTTAAAGAAACCAGAGCCCGTTTCACTTCCTCCTTCACACCACTCCCTCCCCCCCCCCAACCCTTCCCGTCGGTGCTGGCTCGACCCACGACGGGCGCAGCGCTCCCTATCCTGGGCACCTTCCATTAGCCCCATTTCTTCCTTCTCGCCTCTCTGAGCCTAGGATCTGAGTCCCAGCGCCGCCTCCTCGCCTACCCAGCGTCCCCTCAGGTAGGGAGCCGGCTCCGCTCCCGGGATCGGTCCATTGAGTCTAGAGTACAAAGAGCTGCGAGAGGCGAGTGTAGAGTACAAAGCGGCGGGGGCGGGGCCAGCGCTCCAGCTGGAGCTCAAGCCGGGCAGGAAGCCGGGGGAGAACGCGCGACAAGGGGCTGGGGGCGGCTGGAAAGTTCACTTTCGCTGAGAAAAGTCTAGCTGTGGGGAAATTTCCACCCAGCCCACAAGGGTAAACGAGTTTCTGGTGAAAAGAATCCTCCCTCCGCAGGACAAGGTCGTCTGCTTGCATACAAGCGCTTGGACTCTACAGGTATCCGCGTGCCACTCCTCGCAGAGTCCTGGCAAGCGCCTGGGCTCTGCGGACCCTCTCCGCAGTTTACGCAGAGTTTCTGCCAGAACTCGCTCTTTTCACCACCCTCCAGTCCCGGGACCCATGGCTGAGACACGAGAAAACGAGGAACCAGGGATCCAGATATCAGAAGCATAGATCCCTGCTTGGGAAGTGGTGCCGAGGGCGCTGCCAGTTACCAGGAAATGCAGCTTCCCCTTCTGCGATGATGACACTTCCCCTCTACCACTTCCCCTTTCCCACGGGGAACTGACTCAGCTTTCCCTAAACCAGCGAGCCCCATCCCTCCAGACCCTTTCCACCTTTATCCACACCCCCACCCCGCGCCGCTACTCAAAATACAGCAGCCCTCACTTGAGGACAAAAACTTCCTGTATACTAAACACACACATTCTCTCGCCAACCACCGTGGATCCTTGTTCCCACCCGGGACCCGGACGTCTGACTCTCTATCCGCCTCCCGTACAAAGACCTCCCTCGGGGTCTGATTCAGGTCTGGGGTGGAGGAGCGTGAGTCACCCAGAAAACCATCCCCTATTCCCACTGACTCAGCCCCCGCCTCCCTGAACACACACAGACACATAGTCAGAGGCAGACACAACTCAGCCCACACACCGCTCACCACCAGTCCCGCGGAATTTCCCCTCTCGTCTTCCCTCACGACGGCCCCTCCCCGCGCCCGGCAGTCCCGACGCCGCGCTCACACCTGTTCCCCTGGCGCCGGCTGCTGGCTCGCGGTCCACTCTCACCTCCACTCTCGCTTCGGGACAGGAATAGCCCTCCCCGACTCCCGGTGTCCGTACTAACCAAGTGGAGGGGACAACCACGGACTGGCACAAAGACAGACACCCACAGACTCCTCAAAGACAGATGAGAGG
Source organism: Rousettus aegyptiacus (assembly GCF_014176215.1). Lineage (NCBI taxonomy): Eukaryota > Metazoa > Chordata > Mammalia > Chiroptera > Pteropodidae > Rousettus > Rousettus aegyptiacus. The sequence goes on from NW_023416309.1 coordinate 73,251,890, forward strand.
TAGATGCATGAGGCCAACGCCAAGCTAGGATGACGGTATACTTCAGGGGCAGACATTCCAGTCTCCCCCGCCCAACAGACCTGCGAGTCAGCGGCTCAGAAAGGGTTAATTCTTCTCCAGCTGAAGCCACGCCCCCGTCATCCGGGCACTCCCGGTTAAACCCAGCTCCACCCCTTCCATCCGGGCTCCGGGCTCGGGGACTTTAACCGACCCCCTCCCCCTTCGGCCCCAAGAGAGACCTGCTCCATCAATCACACCCACTTAACTCTCTCCTGGCTTGAGGCCCGAAAAGCCTCTCCACGCACTGCTTCAGCCGTGCGGGACGCAGAGTAAGAGGCCAAACGGACGCACACGGACTCACATGCCGGCCAAACACAAGACCCCACAGATAGGGTTTTACCGAGCAGGCAGTCAGCAGGCACGCTGCACGCGCACCGAGGTGGGGCCGGTTCCGGAAGCCCCGCCGCACCCCGCTCCTACCAGGCCTCATTCTGCCCGGTGGAACCGAGGGGTTACAGGCTCACTTCTTACCTGGGGGAGGGGGATGCGGAGGGGAGGGCCGCCGGCTGGGTCTCCGCTGTGACTCAGCCACCCGGGCAGGCCGCCCGCTCGGGATTCCCTTCCCCAGCCTTCCCCCGCTGCTGGCCCCACCCCGCCCCCCACCGAGGAGTGACAGTGCCTGCCCCGGCCCGCTATGTGTCACTGCGAGCCTTGTGTCTGCCTCTGACTGGACCGCTGTGTTCACCAGTCTGCCTGACAAGGTTGGCTGTGTGTGGGTCCCGGTGTCTGTCTCCTTGTGCACCTGCATATCTGCTCATCTTGTCTCCTTCAGTGCCTGTGTCAGACGCGTTCCTGTCATTATGCCTGTCTACATGACTCTGAGCTGCTGTCTCTGTCTGTGTGTCTGCTCCTGTCTCGGTCTTTTGTCTGGGTCTGCCTCTGCATCACTTGCGTGGTCACGTGTGTCTCTGCACATGCCCTTCTGTGTTTGCCTTCATGTTCCTGAACAGAGTCAGAGAAACACTGGAGCAGACTGACCCTGCAGATTCTTCCCCTCATTCCCCTAAATCCTGAGTCTTGCTGGATTGTGATTGATAATTGTCTGCCTTCAATCAAGTTCTGTCCTATTCCTCAACATCCTTGCTTATTCTCCAGCTCCCTGGGGCTCCCATTATGGTGATAATTTAGCATTTACTGAATACTTACTACATGCCAGGTATTGTGTTAATCACTTTCTGTACATTTTTTAAACTCCTCCCCAAAACCTGTCGTAGGAGGTTTTATTATCCCATTTTCCAGATAAGGACTGAGACTCAGGGATGTTAGGTAACTTGGTCAAGGAAATTTTACAAGAGAGTGGAAGAGCTGGGCTTCTTTCCAGAGATTCATCCTTACCACTCTCCTACAATGCCTCTGTTCTATTTTCCTTCTGTTGGTTTTATCCTCACAGGCCACATCCTGGGTCAGCCCACCCCTCAGCTCTACCCAAGGTTACCATCCCAAATGTCTCGTGTCCTCTAGAGAAGGTGTGGGTGGGAGGCTGTGTAGCATATCTCAGAAGCCATGGGTTTCTTGGCAATGAAGCTCATTCACTTAACACATTAATTCAACACAATTCCACTGAGGCACCCCAATGTGCAGACCATCTTGCCAAACAGAGAAACATAGAAAAGAGTCCCACTTAAAAACTTAGTAATGGAGAAGAGTGAAGCACACTCAGAAAACTTAAGTCCCTTGCTTGGGTACCATCTTTTCTCCTATGGAAGAATGGGGGATGGAGAAGGGCCTCAGGCTGAGAACTCGCAGAAAGAGAGAGGTCAGAGGCAGAGAAGTATGACTTAAGAGTGGTGGAGGGGGGGCGGGGGAGGCAAATACTACAGTGCAGTGGTGAGAGAAGAGAACACAAAAGGATCTATACGGAAAGGTGAGATGCCAACAGCAGGTTGTCATGTATAGAAAGTGATTAACACAGTACCTGGCATGCAATGGTCTCCAGTAACTCCAAATCCATTTCCAATCACCCTCCATAAGCTAGGCTGTTCAACAACTCACAGAGGCAAAGCCCTCTCCCTCCCAAGAAAAATCCCTCCAGTGTACTTTCCAGCTTGTAAGCCCTTGCTTAATTCAATTCAATTAGCAACTAAGTTGTAGCACTTGGGGGAAAAGACTTTTTGCTGGTGGTGGAGAGACTGGCAAAGTATTGGGCTGAACCATTCATAGGCAACAGAAAGAAGCTCCATAAATCAGGAAGGCTGAACCAATCAAGCACCACAAGGTGGGGGGATGCTCAGAGTTGGACTGGACCACTCTTCTTCAAGCATGTGGTGCAGAATTGGAATTTGATGAGGTGGGATGGGGTGCAGTGCTCAGATGTAGGACTTACCAAATGGAGTTTGGTGTGCCCTGTGTCATTGGGACCAGTGCCCCAGCAGTGGGGTGCAGCACACCACAGTGGGTGGGGTGGGTGGAACTACGGGGCTGGCATGGTGCCTGGGGGAACCTAAAAGAAAAAAGCCAGTTAGAGGTGGGGTCCTCCAGGCTGGAGAATTTTCCTGTGCTCCCTGTCATCCCCTATTGAAGAGAAACCTGGCTCTGGTGGTCAAATGGGATGGGAGAATGTTTCCATGGCATCCTGAAAAAGTCATCCCCAAAGTGGTCCTCCAGCCTTCCCCTTGAGAAAGCATCCTGGACCAGGATGTAAGGGGAGCATGCTATGGCATCTGCTTAAGTCCGCAGTGGACAACAGACCTATGATCCTTCTGACTGGAACCTCCTGCTCAGAGTCCCTGGCCCCAGAGAAGGCCCAGCTACCCCTGACATCTGCACACAAGTCAGCCTCAATCCTGGTTCTATGCATGCAGATCCTCTTCTTTCAGCTCTGCCTTCTCCCTAACCTTATCAAGATACCAGTCAACCCCACCCTCTGGACTCTGCCCCTTCCTCTTCCCCCAGGCGGGTGTAGGCAGGTCTCCCTGAGCAGCACAGGTGGCCAGACTAGATGAACAGGCCCAGCAGGGAGAAGCCTTCCTTCTCAGCAAGGACTGTGACTCTGGTCTGGGTCTAGAAGTGGCCTCTGCTGCAAGCCTCCCTTCCATCCCACCCCTCAAGGCCATATCCTGTTTCCCCATCACCTCCTTCCTCTGGGTGGCCCAACAAGGTGAGAGAGGCCCACTGTCTCCTCTGCTAACTCTGAGAGACAAGAAACTAGGTCTTTTAGCATAAGTCTGGGGCCAAGAATCAGGTGTCCATCAAGGGATCAGATCTAAGTCTGCCCTCAACTCAAACTCATTCCACAAGGATCTATGTTTTCTGCTCCTTCAGCCACAGTTCTCTGTCCTTAAGGACCCAGACACTTGGGCTCCCCTAGATACTTGGGCTATCAGTCTAGTCTATCCATCCATCCTCTGGCCTTCCAGTCTCCATTCTTCCCCCTGCCCCAGAGATTCGGGCTTCCTGCCCCCAGCCTCCATGATGCAATGTGCTGCAAGCTGCCTCTGCTGCTGATGACACTGCCCCCAGGGAGGTGCTATTTCTGACCCATGCAAAGCCCCTCACTGGACCAGGGTAGTGGTCAGCCACTGGCTAGGGAGGCCAGGCTGACAAGGTGCTTCTGCTAGAGAAGGAACCTTGAGGCTGAAACCCTTCTAGACAGGAACACTAAGAATGTGAGACCAAGGAGTATGTATATGTGCATAGTCTGTAGCATTTTTGTATGTGGGTAAGTTAAAAGGGGAAGGGGATGCTGGGGAGGGTCTAGCGTAGAAAGAGCGGAATGCCAGGCCTTAGGACAAACCAAAAGGAGGATGAGGGGCAGCCAAGGGGGTCAGAGGGTGTGTATGGGGTGTCTGGACACCAGAGTGGGGGAGGGGCCAACAGTCATTTAAAGGGCCAGCCCCAGAGCTTTAATCCTTCACCAGCCCTGGCCCCAAGCCTGAGGCTGTAATTCACCTGTCCAACAGCTGGGGTGGGTGTGTTGGGGGGGGGGGTAATGTGGACTGGGAGAGGGAGCAGGGGGAGGGGCTGGGACTTTCTTGTGCATAGAGCCAAACAACAAAAGGGGAAGCTGAAGGACCAGCTCCAATGTGCCCAGGCCAGGCTGCTGACCTGCAGAAATGTCAGTGGCCCCCTACCTGGTGACAGGCTCTATAGTTGGATTTTTGGCCGAGCAGTCCATGAACCTAAAGGTGGAGCCCTGGAGAAAGCCCAGGCTGAATGCCCCCTGGGCAAGCTGTCACCCCTCCTTGCACATTCCCAGACGTAGCACAGTCCCAGACCTGGCAGGCCCCACAACAGACTCAGCCTCAAATGCCCTACATGTCAGCCAAGCCTTCCCAGACATAGCCTGCCGGCTCCCCCTCCCGCCGACATAGGGTGGCAGCGGCCACACCAAAACTGTCCCTTTAAATCATTACCACCCCTGATTGTGTGGACTAACCGAGGGCCCTGCCCCCCAGGCAGGCGGCTTGCCACCTCCCCCCCAAGAGTCCCCAGAAATGAGAGGGCCATTTAAAGGGACAACAGAGAGGCAGCCGGGTCGCTAACGGCCCCCACCCCCATCCCGCTCACCCGCTCACAGTCCCTTTTCCCAGCGACACATAGCCCCTTGCCCCATCCAGAGGGCCCCCCAAATTCCGGTTTTTTTCTCCTACCCCTAGAGACTGCTACAAGCAGAAAGGGGGCCAGAGTTGGGGGGCGGGGAACCGGGGGAGCAAGAAAAGGACAGGGACTCCCTCCTTCCTCAGAGCCCTAAGGGACGGGTCGGAAGAAAAGCAAAGCCGGGAGAAGCAGCGAGAAAGAGCCCCGAAAGGTGCCGCGGGCAGACCTGGGGCGCACAGGCTGCTGGGCGAGGGGAAGGGAGTCAGGCTGCACGAGACCGCAGCTCGGCCAGCGGGAGACAAGCCCAAGTCGGGGAGATGGAACAAGGAGGGCCAGGGAAAAGGGGCAAGGCCGGGGTGGAAACGAGGAGACGGAACCGGGGAATGGGGTCATCCGGGAGGGCGTGGAGGAAAATCCGAGAGGAGAGGGCGAGCCAGGCCGGGGTTACCTGCTGGGTGTCTGTCCCCCGGCGGTGCCCCCGGAGTCCGGGTAGGGAGGGGGGAGCAACGGGGGGGAGTGGGGGCTGGGGGGGGCGGGGGAGACGGTCCCTCCTCTGCCTCCTGGGCCTGCCCCGGCGCTTGCAGCCTCTGCCTCCCTCCCTCCTCCTCCCCGTCCCTGAGTCCCGGAGTCAAACAAAGAACTGTAGCAGGCTCTCCCCAACCCCCTCCCTCCTCCTCCTCCTCCTCCTCCTCCTCCTCCTCCTCCTCCTCCTCCTCCTCCTCCACCTCCTCCTCCCCTCCCTCCCTCCCCACCAGCAGGCTCCCTCCTCCTCCCTTCCGGTCTCTTCCTTTAACTACCCGCCCCCCCCAGCCCCCAGTACTAGTCTTTCTCCAGCCACCCACCCCAACCTTTACACACCCCTCAGCCTAGCCCAGTCCCCGCAAAGGAAACTGTGGAGTCCCTTTGCAAAATTGAAAGGCTCCAGAGAACAACATGGGAGGGGACTGGGGTCTTGCTCAAAAGTCAAGAATCACAATACAATTATTTTATTTTCACAGCCAGAGGAACAGTCTTAGCTGCTTCTTCTCCAAGAAGGGGGAGATAATAATCCTAAAGAAAGCAATACAAATCTCACTAAAGCCTTCATCAAATAAAGTGAACAAAGCAGTAGAAGCTAATCCCTAGCCCCCTACCCCCATCAACAAATTAACACAAACTCTCCACTCCTCCCTAAGGAACTCCTAAGGTCCTGGCCTACCAACTTTAATAATAAAAATGATAACTAACAACATTTAGCAACAATAAGTATTTCATAACAAGCTTTTAATTCAGTGTTCATCCTGTGCCAGGCACTGTGCTAAGTGCTGTGCATAAATTCTCATTTTTATTCTTCCAGCTGCCTAGAAGGTAGGTACAGTATTGATATTTAAATTTTCCAGATTAAGAATATCAGGCTCAGAAGTTGAGACCTTCCCAAGTTCCTATAGTCACTAAGTAACAGAGCTGGGAATGGAATGAAGTCTTATCCAACAGCCCAAGCTCTAAGGCACATAAAAACAGAAAACAGTTTTTCCCAACACCATAACCAACCCCAGGACTTAAAAGAGAAGGACAGCCATAGCTATCAACTGAGTCCTCCTCCCTCAAGAGATTCACCCACCTACACAGGATACACACACTGAGTTTTCAGGCTCACACTGTTTCTTGACCCTTCTCACTGTTGGAGTGGGAGGTGGGGGTGCCACTAACGTCAGAGATGAGCTGGTGTCCAGTGACTTCCCCATACCACACACAGCTCTTCTCCTGGGGGTAGCTATCTTGCCATCACTCTCACTTCAACACAAAGTGAACACAGGGCTATAGGATACTTGGCAGTGCAGCAGGTGGGAAAGTAAAGAGACACCTGGGAGGCTTTTTCAAAGGGGAGGAGGTTTGCAGGGATAGCTCTTCTGTGCCAATCTAGAGAAAAGCGACCCAGAGTTCTCTGAGCCCAGCAAAAGTGTAGTCTTTCCGTCACAACACACCCGTGCCCCCTCCCCCTCGCAAAACTCCAGGCCAGGGTTTCCCACCTGCAGGATGCTAGGGCCAGGGTAAGGGAGAGGGAGAAAAGACGGCACAGTGGTGGAACTGTGGAGCTGGACTCGGGGCAGAGGGGGTGGGGGTGGGGGTGGGGGTGGGGGCTGGAATGGAAAGGGGAGGAGGCCTCATTGCCTGGCAACCAGTCCAGGGCACGTGCACTGGTGACTTCATCCCAGGCCACCTGTATCTAACACATACCTTTGACCCCTAGGGGAGTAGAGGAGCCGCTAGCTAAGCTTCCTGGGAAATAGCCTTAGGAATTCTGGAAACCCAAAAAGGAGGAAGGAAGGTGGGACCAGGACCATGGCATCTAGCTTCTGCCTTTATCTCTTTTGCCCCCAATAAGGCTCCAACCCCAGGGACTCGGGCCTCTTGGCTCCACCTCTCCGCCTCCAGCCCTGACCTCCCAACCCACATTTCTGACGGAGTCCCGACACGCCTCTGCGAGATACTGTGCCTTCTCTTTGCTGGGCGAGATCTCGGGTGGGAGGAGGCAGGTATGAGGCCGGAGCACTGGGTCCCGCGGGATTTCGTCTCCCATCTATGGGATCCCGCGTGCCCCTGCCTACCGCCAGCCGGAATCCGTCTGGGTCCCCAACTCTCCTGCCCCTCCCCACGCTGTTCCAGGGCGGAGTCTGTGGAGTTGAAACCAGGACACGGCTAGAGGAAGAGTTATATAACCGGGAGAAGCCAGGAAGGACAAGTGGAGACGGGCACAGAGAGCTTGAAAGAAGCGGAGGGAGGTGCAATGAGCACCAGGGCGAGTAGGGAAGAAACATTAGGGATGGGAAGGATTTGGGTGCACTTCAAAGAATTCACGCGAAGAAAGGGCGTGATAGCACGGGAAGTGTCACCATGGCTGTCCAGAGCTTCCCCGCAGCGCCCTCCCCCGCCACCAACAGCAGCTGGGCCCGAGCGAGTGAAGCCTTGGGAACGGGCGCTGGTACCCGTTCCGTTCCTCTTGGGGAGACAACCTTAGCCAGAGCCCGGGAAGGCAGCGGCCGAGAATATGCGGCCGGAAACCACAGCTCCGCCCAGCCCACCTGGGAGAGCGGGGCGCCAGCTGCAGAGGTGGGAGGATGATGGGAAACAGGTAGCCGGCTCATTTCACCAAAGGTTGGGCATTAATGGTTCGAGAACTTGCAAAAGGGCTGGCAGATCCAGACGTTTGGGTCCCAAGAGGCTGAGAAGCAGCACAGCCTAGGACTAGTTTGCAAACACAGACTCAAGAGGGGGCGGGGGCGAGCGCCAACTCGCGGCGCAGGCGTAGCGGTGCGGGATTCGGGAGCCTACAGCAGAGGGAGGGGCGGTGGGCGCGAGCGTGTGGGAGTGCACGTGCGGGTCCCCAGCAGCTACTACCCCTTCCTTTCCTCCACCTCTGGCCCTCCCCTCTCCCTCTTCCTGTAGCTCTGTAATGCCTCCTCCACATTGGCTGCCAGGGCCTTGATGTCAGCGACGTCAGATGGAGCGGATTGGGCGGATGCGAGTTCGAGAATCCGACTCGCGAGTCTAGCTATCCAGTTACTCTAGCAACAGGGCAAGCAACCCCTGGGGGGAAGAGGAGCGAAGCTCAGCGCCGTGCCAGGGTCTTGCCTCCCTCCAAACCACCGCTGAGTCCGTTTCGGTGGCAGCTCGCTGCCTCCTTCCTCCCAGGTTCTCCCTGTCCCGAGAATCAGGTATCTTGCCCTTGACGTTCCCCAGTCTTCCAGCTCCCACACTCGCCAACTCCCACCCCAAGTCACAGCCACAAGCCACATTAAACTGGAAGCGAATCTGAGTTGCTTAGTAACCAACCCGCAGGTCCCTTCCCCTCTATTTACCCCAGCCTGCGAAGGCGGAGACTGAGTCCCCAGTCCCCTCCCCATCCTACTCCCTTTGCCCTCCCGCCCACAATTTCCTGTAAGGCGCCGAGATGACAGGAAGCCGAAAGAGCACCTCAGCCCACCTTTCCCTCCCGCCTGGGCGGGGGGCTTCGGCTGCTTTCACGGCCCTATTTCCCACCTCACTTGCCTCAGCTCAGGCTGCGCGTCTCGCCCACGCCATCTCGTGGCTACGTCCGGAAGGTTCAGCACCAACAAGGGCCCCCAGCCGGGCGAGGATTAGGAAAGGGAGAGGGCAGGCAGGATCAGGGATGAAGAGACAAGCGGGGTGAGACCGAGTGAACTGAGATGAGGTGAATGGAAGTGGATGGGGCGGAGGCCACTGCATGGGGGCTATCGGGACTCCTGGTGTGAGGGTCAGGGCTGACGCTATACCCCTCACCCGTGGGAAGTACTGGAGGGAAACTCGAAGTGGTCCTGGGACTTGAGACATATCCTAGCATGACCACGTACGGGTCATCCGCACAGTTCTATGCAAACTCTGACCTGTTAATCCTACCCTTTAGTTAGGGACCGCCGCGCCCCGCCCTTCCCTGGTATTGAGAAGGGGAATCCCAGCCCACGGGGGACTGGGAGTTCTTTCAGGGCCCTCTTGACATCTGGAACCCAAGCCATCCGCCTCCCAGCTCTTCCCTCTCCCTCATCCTGCTCTCTTCTAGGGGATTCGGTCTCCTGCGTCTATCTTCTTCCCAGTGCCTTTGCGGAGACCCAAACGTCCATCCCCAGCTCTACTGCGATTCAGGCGTCCCGCCCCCCAGAGTGGAGATGGTTTCCCTCTTTCCAGACGCCCTCGCGGCTCCCCGTTACCTGATTCTAGGGCGTCTCAGGTATTCAGGTTCCCCAAGTTCTCTCAGGGGGTCGAGCGGCCCCCCCTTCTCCCAGGCTGGGGCTGGGGGGGCCGCTCCGCCCCGTGGCGCAGTCGGATTTTCCAACACAAACACCGCCCCCCAGTCCCGCCCCCTTCTCGTGGTCCCGCCCCTCCTCGCGCCAATGTCCTCCCTCTCGGGCTTCGCCCCGCCTCCTGCAGGTCACTCTCGCGTCAGCACGGATGCCAAATAGAATACCTAATGTGGGTTTTGGAGTTTGGTGGTTCAACATACTACGTCCGGCCCCAATCCCAGTCTAGCAAACTCCTATTCCATTTGGATCAGGCGCCTTTACAAAGTAAGCCCCGCCCCCCACCTCCAGTCCTGCGTGGAGACTTAACCACACCCTCTTTAGGCCTACCATCCAGCCCTTACATTCGAGGCCACGCCTTTGTCTCAAAGCCTCCCACTTTCTTTGCTCCTTTCCCTACCCAGTAGCAGCTCACCGAAGCTCCCTTCCGTCTTCAGTAAGACCAAGGCTTCCTCGCTCCCCAAGTCCCCACCATTTCATTGAGAGACTTAGGGCTTGTGGTTGCGGGTGTTTTACTACACTGAGCTCCAATACGATTCTTCCACTTTTATGGCTATCACACTAGGTATCTCCAGGGCCCCATCACACAACAAATTCAACCAAGTTCAAGGCCTGAGCGAGGTCCAGCCTCGGTCTGAGGTATATTGTCAGCTTTGGCTTCTGGAATCCCAGTTCCTCTCTCGAGCCTGAAAAAAAGCCGCCTCAGTTGTCCAGGCTCATGAGTAGGGCAGTGCCCCTTTTGATCCAGTGATCAGATGTCATCGTCCCACAACGGAGGTCGATGCCAATGACAAAGGAGGCTCTGTCTGAGCTGCCTGCCCGGTTGGGATAGTAATAGCAGGGACAGGAGTACATGCCTGAAGGAAAAGAAGAGGAGTCAGACCCCTGGAGCCTCTGGGAGAGCAAAGCAGGAGCAAGTATGGGGGAGGGCTGAGGTAGGCAGGTCTGAGGGAGCTGCCTCACCCTTGGCGCTCTTCTTTCGGCTCTCTGTAGGCCGGAAATGGATCGTGGGCATGAGACAGACAAGCTGCATGGGCTCTGCCTCCACCAAGCAGGAGTTCTTCCGGTCCCAGCCAGCACCCTCCAGGTACAGGCCTCGAACCCAGACACCATCCTGGTGAGACACGGGGACAGGTTAAGGGGAAGTCTAGATAGACCTTTGATTGCCAGCACCCCTGACCTGCTACCTCTCTCCTCCCTTCTCAAGCAATCGTTTCCCACCTTTGTTCCCAGTACCCTCCTCCACCAGACCCACATTTGCTTAGAGTCCCAAGCACAGCTGGCTCCCACCTTGGGTGGATACACTAGGTTGCTGTCATCCACAGTAGAAACAATAAACTCCCAAGAGAGGCTGTCCACTGAAATCTGGGGATCGAAGGTGAGAGTAAGGGAGGACCCCTGAAGAGGAGAGCAAAATACATGTCCCCAGCATCCAATCCCCATTACATTTTCCACATGGCTCACATTGTTTTGGCGAGCTGAAGACTGTAGTACAGCGGTGAGAAAGCCGGTGGGAAAGGTGAAGCCAGACAGCCAGAAGATCACAGGAGGCCGAGCACGGCTAGCCCACAGTTCAAATTGTTCCACACGCATAGCCAAGTCTCTGGTCCATGCAGCCAGTGGCTTTTGTGAGGGATATGCCTAGAGAAAGAAGCAGTGTGTGTTCATTCATTCATTTATTGATGCCTTCAAGTTTTTATTTTTAGAACTCAGAGCAGATGTGAGAAGACTGTGTGGTATCAGTCCCTGCTCCCCAATTTCTGTTGGGCAAAGCACTCCAAAAGCCAACTCCCAGGAAAGAAGCATAGAAGGACAACTATTTTTTGACAATAGTAATAGTAACCAGTTACCATTAATGAAGCACCTACTAAGCATTATGCACAGTACTGGGAATCCTTGAAACATCTCTGAACATGTTAGTAACTTGCCCTGAGTCAGCCTCTAAGTTAATAACTTGTGCAAAGTTGGTCAGCGAATGGCAGAGCCAGATTTCAACCTTGAACCTGTCTGGCTCCAAAGCCCAGGCTTACTACATTTTGTTATATACCTACCTAGAACAAGGAGATTGGGGGCATAAGGGTGAGAGGAGAGCTCATTGTTGGATAGGATATACAGTAGTGTAATCTTGCCTTTCCCCAGAGTGGAGGGACATGGGCATCAAAGATGCAATTGAAAATCTCTTCCAGGTTTGTAGACATGACGATGAGGCCCTGGATGCCTTTTTCCAGATCTGTCAGTGAGAACCTGAGCAGGACAGGGTACAGCGTTAGAGATGAGATGGCTTGTAAAAGCCATCCTAGGCAGGGAGTGAAGGCCTTTCCTCTTGTCCCCTCCCCATGTGCCACAGAATCCCTTTCCATCTTACAGAATGGTCTCCATAAGCTTGTTGTATCTCTGGATCTCCTGCAGAAGGACCACATTGAGTGGGGAGGGGTCCAGAGCCAGCAGTTTTCGGGTCCCCTCATAGTCAATCATTTCAGGGATCTTCTGTTTCACATCAGTGGCCAACTCAAGGACCTGACAAGGCAGGAGCTCTGAGTACAGCCTTTTCTTCCTCGTGGCTTTCCCTCCCCTGGATGCCTGTCTGTTCTTACCTTCTCTTCTCGGCTCTGGCCTCCAGCCCTGGTGGGTGTAATCTGGGGTTGCAGAGAAAGCAGAGTCTCAAAGAGTGTTCGTGCCTCAGTAATCTGGGAGGCCACATCTGCATTGGGGTGCTGGCCAAAGGCCTCAGGGGGGTCCATGCTGGGCAACATGCTGATGTACTCCTTGTAAGAGGCCAGGCTTCCATCCTTAGGGATGTAATAGGTCTCCAATATTGATAACCTGGGGAGCCACAAAATACTTATTACCATATTGTGGGAACTCTGGGGCTTCAATGCCAGGCTAAGACCTCGGTCCTGATGTACATCCCATTTATCCAACTCTCTGCTCTTGTTCCCCCTCCCAATCCCACACACTCTGCCTTCTTCCAATCTCGTTCTCGCCTCAAACACTTCCTTTACCCCCAGTCTTGCCACCTGGTCTCTTTGTATCCTCTAGCCCCCCTGTTCAGTGCCACCTCCCTCTCACCGGTAGAAGGGAGTTGATAGAGACTGGTCACAGAAATAGTCATTGATGTAGGTGGTGAGCAGGCGCCGGTCCCAGTCATCCGTAACATGACCACCATAGTTGACACCGGCAATGAGGTACTTGAGCGCATCCCAGGGTGTCTCCTCATACTCATCCAGATAGAGACTCAGCAAGTTCTCTGACACCTGTACATGGTCCCAGCCCATGCCCCAACCCCATAGTTATGGCAGGAAGTCTTCCAATGGGGCCTTAACATGGGCTTTCTGTAAGTGGATATTCCCACAGGGGATCCATGGGGTGGAAAATATAAGGAGAGAGGGCTGAGATTAGAGACCCCTGGTTAGCACAAACCTCAAAGTCGGAATCATTGAAGCCATAGACAATGTTCCAGCCAAGCTGCAGGAACTTTCTGCGTTCAAGTAACACGGAGTGGAAGAAGCAGAGTGCAAACAGCAGCTTCTTATACTTGGCGGGTTTGGAACAGCGCGAAAACTGTGGTTCCATCATCAGTTGGTAAAGACGTGTCATGTTGGCCTTTAGGCCCTGGGGATAATGACGTATAGTGGTGAGATGACATGCATCTTGCTTAGTCCTGCCACTAGCACCACCATGTACGGTTGTGGAGATTGCTTACTGCACTGGCTGATGGGGTGAGTGGAGGGTGAAATCTAGTCTTTGACCTGCATGCCAATATGTGAACTCATTCACAGGGCTAAGTGCCTTTCTCGAATTCACACATAGGCACTATGTGGGCTAGTGGCAGCCCTACTCCTGTCCTCCCACTTTCGATCCTCTCACCCACAATGTTCCCAATGGTGGGTAGGTCAACTCAATTTGAGAGTACCAAAAAATAGGAACAAAGATATATGTGCAATTATGAATGGACAAAATGTATACTAGTATCTGCAGAGGTTCAATGTAGATTAAAAGAGCCATAGAATATCATCAAGGAGGAGCATTCTTATGTGATTGGATTTATCAGGCTTCATGAACAAGTTGGGATCTGGGCTAAGTCTTACAAGTGGGACAGATATGACTAGGCTGAGGGGAGCGCCTTGGTTACTAGGAGATGGAAAGAACTGAAGGAGTCAAGACACAAAGGGGAGAAGAATAGTGAGAAGATGAGTCTAACTGAAGTCAAGTGCAAATGCTCAGGTGGGGTAAGAGGGCCATTAACAAATGTAGATGCAATAAGAATGGCAGTTCGAGCCATTTGGACTCGATTCACCAGGAATCAGGGAGCCATTTTCTGTCAAGTAGAAGAGTGATATGTTGAAACAGTGTTTTAAGAAGGCTCATCTATGATGGACAGAATGTAGTAGTGAGAAAAACTGAAGATATTGGATAAAGAAGTAACAAAAAGAAAGTATGATTTTTAAAATGTCATTTATAACATCATCAAAATATGTAAAGTAGGAATAAATCTAATAAAATGTATGCATCTTATGGAGAAAATTATAAAAGTTTATTGAAATAAAGAAAAAACGGAGAGACCATCTTCATGGCTTAGAAGGCTCAATATCCTAAAGATGTTGGTTTCCTCCACATTGATCAATAAGATTTTGTGTATGTGTGGAATCTGATGAGCTAATTCCAAAATTTATGTTAGAGAATAGTCTGAAGAAGAATAAGGTAAGGAAATTTGCCCTACCAGCTATGAAGAATTATTATAAAGCTATACAGTAATTAAGACAGTGTATAGTGACCTCAATATAAACAAGTTGATCAATGAAGAGAATAAAGGGTACTGGGAGAATTGGTTATCCATGTGGGAAAAAAATTAGACCTCTACCTCATTCCACATTCACAAAAAAATCTGAAGTGACTAAAAACCTTTATGTGAAAGTCAGGTTATAAAATTGTTTTGAAGACAAGTAAGTATAAGAGAGTCCATTTACAAACTTGAAGCAAGCAAAGATTTCTTGAACAAGGCAGGAGCGCAAACTATAAAAAAGAAGATAGCTAAATTCGACCTCATAAAAATTAAGAATTTTTATTTGCTAAAAAGTACCAAAGAAAAATGACAACCAACAAAATGCATAACTGACAAAAGATTAAGATCTGAAATATAACAACTACACAGCATGAAGAACAGCATGAATGAATGTCAACTCATAATGCTGAAAGAAAAAAGCAAGTTGCAGAGGAATGTATACAGCATGGTTCCATTCGCTATATAAAGCTTTGTATTCAAATTGTAAGAAAAGAAAGTGACAAGCACAACATTTAGAACAGTGGCTTCTTCTGAGTGGGGAGGGAAGGTGATGAGATTGGGGAGAAGTGCACCAAGACTTCAAAGAACACGGTAATCTTTCTTACATAGGATGATGGGCACACAGGCATTTACTGAATCTTGATTCTTTATATCATATATATTTCATAAATATTATTTTGCATCTACTAAATATGTAATTTAAAAAAAAATAAAAGACTAGATGGTAGGTAGCGATCCAAGAATATACTCCAGGATTATACCCCAAACTGCCAACTGGGGGCTGTGATTATGGGGACTTTCTTATTTGAAGTAAAACTCAGATGAACCACTGTCCTCTTGAATATTTGGGCTGACTTTATATATCCTGATGCAAAAACTGGCCTCTTTCACAGGACAACAAAATGGCAATACCGGATCTAGACTGGATCCTGTGCTGGGAGGAGGATTATAAAGGACATGATTGGGTCATTTAACAAAATTAGAATATATAATAGATTTATATTAAAATATTGTATCAACTTATTAAACTTGTCAACTCTGCTGCAGTTATATGAGAACATCCTTATTATTAGGGTTGAACTATTTAAATTGAAATACACTAAGTTAGCAGTACAGGACCACGATATATGCACCTTACTCTTAAATGGTTCAGTAAAGGTGTGTGCATGAGGAGAAACAAGAGAGAGATCAAATAAAATGGCAAGTGGGAAAAAATGTTAACAATAGATGAATCTGGGTAATGTATTGTGGGTGTTCTTTGTACTATTATTCTTACAACTTTTCTTTAAGTTTTAAATGATTTACAAATAAAATATTTAAAAATATTGGCCTCTTTGTCAGCTTCCAAAAGAAATTCAGTTGTACCAAGTAAACCCTGAGCATTCTACTTCTACTGAAGGTATGGAAGATTGCAGAGAGATTATGCCTAGATTATGCCTTTCACGGAAAGCACTCCTGGGCAAAGCCACCCCATTGCAGAGCCATTCTCTCTGATTCCTTTCTCCCTCCTCCTAGGTTTTCTTCAGATTCATCATTGCCTCCCACTTCATTATGCAGACTTAAATAGCACCTGCCTCCATACTTACACACCTCTACCCATCACAGGGTGCTCAGCCTAGCTACCAAGGCACACACCTCTCTTAGGAGGTATAAGAATAATAGTAATAAGAGCAGCAGCAGCAGCAGCAGCAGCAGCAGCAGCAGCAGTAGCAGTAGTAGTAGTAGTAGTAGTAATTGAATAAAAATTTTCTGTTACACCAGGGACATATTTCCGGACTGTTTGATATTTTTCCATGGGGCACAAAATACTTTTGTTGGCAGCAAAAAATAAAGGTAAATGAAAATCAACTTTAAACATTTTTTAAAAAATTAGTGGCTTTATTAACAAAAATAAGATAAGGAGATAATCTATGGTGGAAAAGCTGATGACTTGTTTTGAGAGTGGGATTTATGGTGCTGGCGTGCCAAGAAGAAATGTTTTGTAACTAGATGGAATTCAGACCTGGAACTGAGTTTGATACTGGAGCCAGAGATGGGGATTGGAATTGAAACCAGGAAAAGGACAATTTCCCTATCAAACTGTGAAAAGAAAAAATGTGGAGAAAGAAAAGTGACAAACACAATTCAAGGACTAAGTCTGGAGATCCAACAACAGGAGGAAAAAGAAACACAGAAGTAATAAATGATGTGGCAAGAGAGAGAGGGAAAACCAGGAGTGTGTACCAGGGAACACTCCTGGGAAAGGAGCAGTCAGCTGTGTCAACTACCCAAGGTGGTGGAGGAGGGTTTAGAACAAGGAAAGCTGGCCATGTGTGCCATCTTTCAAACAGTACTTATCTGTTGAGCATCTACTATGTGCAGGTCCCTGTGCTAGCATAGGATGAGCAAAATGGTGAGAGAGAAAAAAAAAAAAAACACATGTCCTTGGCCTTCATGGAGCTTACAGTCTTGAGAAGAAGACAGGTACTGATCAAAATCACACTAATATACATAAAATTACTGCAGTGGTACGGGCCAGAAAGAGCGGTAAATGTTTGATGAGAGTGTGCCACTGGGATGTTGACCTAGACATGGAGGTCAGAGGCTTCCTGAGACTAGAAGGGACAAAGGAAGGGGTGGGGAGGGAAGAAGGGAGAGCAGCATGTACAAAAGCCTTGGGGCAGGAGAATATAGGGTCTATTGAGGAAGAACAACAAAAAATTTTTAAATTAATGGTATAGGTAGAACAAAGTAAGTGAAGGGGAGATGGCAATGGACAAAGCTGGGAGGTGCCCACTGGGATACGTAGACCATGTTAAAGGTTTTGTTCTTGGCTAAAAGCAATGAAAAGCCACTAAAATCGTTTCAGCAGGGGGTAAGTGGGTGGGAGGGATGTAGAAATACGATGAGATTTTTTTAATTAAAAAAGATGGAATGTTGCCATTTGAGAGAACATGGATGATCTTCAGAGTACTAGGCTAAGTGAAATAAGTCAGATGGAAAAGGACAAGACTGAACAATTTCACTTATAAATGGGATATAAAACGAAAAAACAACAAATGCACAAACAAAAAATCGAATTCATAGATACAGACAACATGATTAAATTTTCAAGAATTAGTCTGATTGCATTTAATAGTGACCTTGTATTACTGGAGATAAAAATTTCAATAGAGTTGGCAGGAGGGAAGGAGAAAAGGGCTGTGAGTCCAGCAAGTGTGACGCTAGGGAGAGAATGTAAGGAAATGCTGGGAGGCTAGAAGGTTCTGTGTATTTACTCTTTAGTGCCTCAGTTTCCTATCTGTAAAATGGGTTAATACAGCATTTGTGTGTGTGTATTAAATGAATTAATAAATGTAAAGCACTTAGAACAATGTCTGGCACATAATGACAATCAATAAATGTTAGATGTTACTGTTATGTTCTAAGAGTTTGGCACACAGAGAGAAATGAGGTAGAATTTTTCAGAAGACACTAGAATAAAAAAAAAAAGTGCTATTTTGAACATTTTGAAGGTTAAGCCCTTTCTTTGATGCTATCAGGAGGAAAGGTAGACCAAATGGCATGGTTGAGGCTGGCTACCTATAGTCACCCATACCTTTGGTGGTTCTGTGGTCATCTTGATACTGGCCTGCAAAATTGAGATAGGGAAGTCGGGGTGGGGGCTAGAGCTGAGCCAGAGGCGAAAGGAAGGGTGAGGATCCTCCACCTGCAGCTGTTCCACCAGTTTGTCCAGATTAGGCATCCAAGACAGTGACAGGTGGCAGTTAGCCAGGAACACCCAATGTCCTGCAAGGAGATTTAATTCAGTGCGACCCTTTCCCTAAGGCCCATTTGTCCCCACACTTTCCACCTGATTATGTGCGTATGAGGGAGGAGGGGTCCAAATGTGCAGGTCTGCCACTCCTGGGGCCTTCTGGAGAAGTGAAAGCTGCACTTATGGTATTGTGATTGAAGCTGGAGGTTCTGGAGAATAGGATCAGGGCGAAGGATGGGGTTAGAAGAACAGGAATGACACTGACCCAGAATCACACCCTCTCGGAGGAGTCGAGCAGCAATGGGGGCCTGGCCCTGGCCCAGGGACAGGGCATGGAAACGTTGTGCCATGCCTGTGTGCTCTGCCAGCTGGAGCAGGGCACCAGTGGGGTCCACACCAGGGGACAGGATGAATACCAGTGGGGTTCGTGGAGTTGAATCCTCCATCACCTGTCAGAAGCACAGGGTATGGCCTCAGGGGGAAGGCCATGTAAAACAAGTGGGAGAAAAAGATTGAGTAAACAGAAGTGGGAGGCAGGAAGGACCCAGGGGTGGTGTGGGCAAGGAAACCAAGCCACTGACCGACTTCATGTTTAGTACAGGAGGCTCAACGAAGCGAGAGCCAAGATTGGAGACGATGAAAGAGGTAACACAGAATGCCACGCGGTCCTGTCGTAGGGAGCGAACAATCAGCATCCGTTGCATTTCATTGCAGGCATTCTCCCACTCACCTGGAGATAAGTCGAGTAGTTGCAGGGAGAGTCTGGAAGAGCAGGGAATCTAAACAAAGGGGCACCTTCAAGGAATGTTTTGCCAGGAGGCAGGTGCCCTGAGGGGAACTTGGAAGAAGGGATGAAGAATATAAGGGCAAGCATATGAGCTGAATGAAGGGACGGAGAAAGGTGGGAGAGATAGGCTTAGATGTCTGGGCACCTGGCAGCATAGCCTTTTCCGGAGTGGCATTGGTATACCACAGGTGCCAGTCACGAGGATATTGTTCAAAGGAGTTCATGAGTCCGTGGAAGTTGGTCAGTTTGTCTAGCTCTGTAATGTTATCCCAGTAGGCATCCGCAAGCCAACTAGTACAAGGGTTATCCATTTGACCCTCTCGATCCAGGACCTGGAGGGGAGGAGAGAGGAGAAAGGAATTGACCAGAAGCATCTCTAAAGAAGAGTCGCTTTTTTGGTGGGTGGGAGGGAATTCAAGATGAATCTTGCATGAAACAAAATGAAAAAATGAGTACAGGAATCCAAGATGGATTAGAATTCATCTTTATTGGGGAAATAAAGTCTAAGTCTCTGACACTGAGCAGAGATAGTGCAGTTCAAATTTAGGGAGCTGGCGCCCTCTGGTGGTTACCTGGTAGTAATGTCTCTTACCTTGATAAAATTGGTAGCCTCACCCTTCAGAGAAGTGCAAACTGTTAGTTCACTCACTTATTCACTCTCTTTAACAAATGTTTGTTGTTGACCAACTATAAGTTATTTTAACCACTTGGGGTACATCACTAAACAAAAAGGACAATATCTCTTCCCTTAAGGAGCTTATTTTCCAACATGGGAAGACAGATAATGAACCAAAACAGCAAATAAATAAATTTGGCAGCCTGTCCCCTGGTGTGGACCCCACTGGTGCCCTGCTCCAGCTGGCAGAGCACACAGGTATGGCACAAGTTAAAGATGGCAGTGCTATGGAAAAATAGAATAAGTTGAGGGGAATAAGGAAGATTAGAAGTGCTAAAGGGCAGCTTGAAATATTAAATAAGAAAATCAAGGAGGTCTCAATGAGATGAGATTTGAATCAAGTCTTGGAGAAGGTGAGAGAGAGGCCAAGTGTACACCTGGGGGCGGGGATAGTTTTCTTGCAGAAGGAATAGCCAGTGCAAAGGCCCTAATGTGGGACATGGCTGCGACAGCAAGGAGGCCTGCACAGCTGGAGTGGATGGAGTGAGAAGCTGGGCAGTGGCAGATGACATCAGTGGTGGGGCATCCATTTTTTTTAAAGAATCTCTCGTCTCTGTGTTGAGCGATTGGGGGTGGGGAAGCATTGGGAGGCTATTGCTAAAATCCAGATGAGAGATGAAGTAAAAGTAGCAAAAGAATGAAACTGCTGTCCAAGAGGGTGGGAGAATGACTGGTCCAGGGAAATGTGGTATTGTTGTCTGGCAGTTTCAAAGGCCCACTTGAGGTTCATGATGGTGGATTTAAAGTGAGTCCAATGAGTGTGGGTGTGTTTTTCTCCAGCTGTGTTCAGCTACATGGGCTACACAGGAATAGGAGAGCTGGATTTAACCAGAATGGTAGTTTTGCCAGGCAAATGCAACACAGGGTGGCAGGGAAGGGGCTGAAGTGCTTGCAAGGGAGGCAGTGTCATGGTGACCATGGAATTCAGGTTGGGAAAGGAATGTCTTGAGAGGCAGTGAGAGAGTGGCAAGATCATGCCAACCAGTGGGTCACAGGTAAGAGGACCCCCAAAGCCCACCTGTAATATGAGCACGAGGGCACATGGCAAGTCACCCCTACAGTTCCAGGGAGCTCGCCATACAATATGCTCCTGGAGGTTCTCCTCAGCTCACTCAATGGAGCCTTGGGCATACCCTCCAGGTCTAGAGTCCTCTTCATACTTGTCCCCATCTCCAACCTTGACCACCCCACACTCGGATGTGCCCTCTGCTCAACTCACCACACCCCCACGTAGAAAGAAGTTGTACTCATCCATGTTGAGCTTGCCAGAAGTCTCCAGGATTTTGGCACACATCTGAAAACTGAACAGTAGCTTGTGGCGCTCAAAAAGGGTACGGCAGGTGTATCTGGGAGAAGAAAATAGGAAATATGGAGGAGGCAGGACACTCAGCATGAATGCTTAGCTGAATGAAGATTATACAATCACAGAGTCCTACACAGAAGAAGGACCGTCACCAACATCTAATCCAAACCTCCTGTAAACAGCCAAGCACTCAGGGACCTAGAGAGAACAAGTGTTGGGTTCTATTTTTTAATGGAAACAAATCAGTCCTTTGTTTCCATTAAAAAATAGAACCCAACACTGATTAGATTATATGCTAGGTACTGTGCCAGGTCCTGAAGACACAAAGATGAATAGGCCAGAGTCTCTGTCTTGAAGGAAGTCAGGTGGCATGGGAAGGACAGATGAGAGAGGCCACTGATTATGCTATAATGTGACGAGTCCTATATGGGGTGATAGCACTGTTGAGGGGTTGCAGGGCAGAGATGCCCATCCTGCCTCATGAACATGGGGGAAATTTCTGAGAGGAGATGCTTTTAGGTGCAGCAGAGTTATTGAATGATGTAGAAGAGGAAGAGAGGGAAGGACTACAGGGAGAACTCAGAGCAGAAGCAAAAGCAGGGGTCTGGGGCGAGGGGAAACAGGCTAGAGGGCAGTCAGTAAGGTGGGGAGAGTTGAGACTGGGGAGGCAGGTGGCGACCAGGTCACAGAAGGCTCTATGGGCTTCCCAAGAGTTTAAGCTGGATGTCGCGTGGTCAGATTTGTGTTTCGAAGGCTCTATGGCAGCCACAGAAGGACAGATTGGAGAGGGACAAAAGTAGAGTCAGGATGACCTGTTAGGGAGATGGTTGTGCGATTCAGAAAGAAAGATCATGAAGGCTTGAAATAGAGTGTAGCTGTAGTGATGGGGAGAACCAGGAGGGAACAGCTTGCAGAAAGATTCATGAGCAAGAATCTGGTGACTGATCTGAAAGGTAGGGAAAGGGAAGTCATTCTCTGGCTTGGGTAACTGGGAAGTGGATGTTGGTGCCATTCAGGGGAGAGGGCCCTGAAGGAAGAGGGTAGATACTGAGTTCGATCTGAAACCAGCTGAACTGGAGGGGTCTGTGGGCTGTCTA